>NW_024545578.1:10000000-20000000 GCF_018152505.1 Drosophila elegans | reverse complement strand
CAGCCCCCCACCTCAGATATTTTTGGTCATGTATATTTGTTTTTTGAAACCAAGTCAAGTCTCTCACATGTAAACCCAGTTCATGTGCATTATTATCCGCATCTACCCGAATATCTTACCCAACAGCTATCAACCAGTATCAGTAACTATATTATATAACTATCAACAGTTCACAATTTCATGGCGCTGAATTCATGCAGAAGATTGGTTGGTTTTCGGTCGCCTTCTCAATTTTCAGCAACAGCAGAAGGCTCCACACCATGAGCCATATCCGATGATCTTTGTGAACCAGAAAGATATTCGTAATTTCTGCCACTGTCTTAGACTCGACTTATGCCCTTTAAGCCCATGCTAACTTAAGTTTATTTATATAATACATACTTATACTGTAAGTCAAAACCCATACACAGCACGCTTTTGCTTAAGATCTATATATTGTATATACGTTCGATATGCCTAAAATTTACGTCTAGAATTTCTTTGTCAAAACTCGCCACAGAAATCGGGTCCAAGAAATGCCACACCCACACTCACCCTATTTATAAGTCTTTTTATATACCGATCTAGCATCGAGTGTGTGAGCTAAGTATTCTGTGTATAAGTCCCAGAAACCATCCAACACCAAACCAAAAACAGAACAAACAAACAATAACATCAATTAATTAACTACTGAACCCCCTTTTTGCAACAACAACAACAACAACAACTACTACTACTACTACTCAACAACTACAACAATTCAACAACAACGATCTTCAACAACATGAAGTCGGTTACACGATGCGAGATATCCGATATTTCTGGAGAGATGGACTGAGTAGTGTTGGCATGAGCAGTGAGGTCGAACTACCGCAGTTCCGAGTTTTGGGACACAGGCAGAGGGCGACCGAAATAAACCTAACCACAGGTACCCCCATACATTAAAAATCATAACAAACCTAAAAAAAAAAAAAAAATATATATATATATATATATGCAAAATAAATAAAAACATCAATATAATCACATTACCATTTCCTTTGTTTTTGATAAGCATTTTTCAATGAACTTTTATCCGTTTTGCGTTTGTCGTAATGGATTTCGTAATCGTATTTTGATTTTGTGTTTCCGAAAAGGGTTAGCGCATATCCAAGTACCGAAACACGCACCTCTAACCAACCAAAGTTTTTTGTTCTTATCCGTCTACTTCTACTTCTTCTTCACCAATATATATATTTACCTTTATCTCTTTATCGAGTGCTAACCGTAACTTGTGCTACTAACCAGAAACAATCGAACCAATCCCCCATCTAAGCCACATATAAACATATATATATTGTGTTTGAAGTGTCCTCTACTAACCTCTGTTGTGACTACTCGTTGATTTGTTCTTTATTCTATATCTACTATTTCTTTGCGTATACTTTTCTTTCGTTTTGATTAACCGATCAGTAAAGAAGCAGTTAGTGACGTAGTGAGCGTTAGTTAGGCCCAGCAAATATGATTTCTGTTTCCTCCATTTCCGTTTCCGTTTTAATTTCAGTTCGTTTCGAGTCGCAAGAGAGTCCAGTTTCGTTTGCTTGGGTAGGCAAAAGCAAATAAATCGCTATTAAAAACTAAGAAACAATCTAAACAAAGGCCTGAGAACATTGTAAAAGCCTAAATCTTTAATCTCTAAACAGAAGACACAAGAGCACCCATTTCTGACACCGAAACAATTAGATAAGTTAAGCTATAAGTTTGTTTACTAGTCCTAAGCATCCCTACTACTGCCAATAAGAACAAACAGTAGCTGTAAGTCAACAAGAGCGCGCCTACTGAAAGCTCCTCAATCGTTATCCTAGTTACGCTTTGCCAATGGAAACATTATAATAATGCATTTTTAGCGCAATTGTAATATACGAACTAGCAATAATAATCTTAGAGTTTCTTCTCGATGGAATAAATCAAAAAATATATTTTTGAACAACACTTAAAGCGACAAGTTCTGAATGAGACTATTAATGCAACAACCGAATCGAAAATGTTCAACCGAAAAGAAAAGAAAATAACAATACCAATAAAAAAGAAAAAAAAAAAGAATGCACACTGCGAATGAATTGTATTGAATTGTTTAATGAAATTTTCTATGATAGAATAGAACTTATTAATAGTCTCACGAAATGTATTTTTTGTTTTATGCATATATTTCGTCTACAACAACGACAACCTCACCACCGAACTGTGCCAACAACAACAACAACAACAACTACAACAACTGTAATATAAACTCGCCTAACCAATTACAAAACTAAACCAAAAAACCAACCAAAAACCCAAACACCAAACTGTACAAAATGCAACTTGCAAACATAACAACAATTACAACAACTACAACGAATACAACAACAACAATAACTACAACCAACTATATACACCATATATAGTCGGCTACACGATGCGTGACATCCGTTATAAATGGAACGAGGGCCCCAACTCGGTCGGTGTCTCGAGTGAGGTTTCGCTGCCCCAATTTAAGGTCTTGGGTCATCGGCAAAGAGCTATGGAAATCAGTCTTACCACAGGTACCTGTAGACGGTTACCGATTTTCTTTCAAACTTTATTTTTACCTATATATAATATATTTACGATAATACCGATGATGACTTATCTATATATAACTACTATATATAAATATATAGTTTTGATTTTGCGTTTTCGATTCAGTTCTAAACTTTGAGGCATTTCAGTTCGATGAGTTCTTTTATTTTTCATTTTTCAATTCGAAATTATTTTCAAGCTGCATTTTGTAAAAAGTTTATCCAAATTCAATCAAACAGGCTTGCCAAAATAACTTGGGCTTACTATTGGCGGAATTGAATCCAGTTTCAAGCACTAATTGATTGATTTAATCAATCGGAGAGATGGTGCCTCAAGCTGGATCGATTTGCGATACAGAAAAAGCATGATAAGCATCTTAAGATTTTTACCTTATTTATATTCCATTTAGCTAGCGTTTGTTTTATCAACTAATCAACTTCTTAGCATACCAATACCAAGCAATAACGTTAACAATTAACTTACGATAATATAAACAAGCGCATTCAACATTAGCCCACTTCATAGTCTAGAGTCTAGACGGCCTGATTTTGATGAAGACCATGGTCTTAGAGCTTTTCCCACTTTTACTCGTACCTACCGGATACTGTTCATATATCTTTAAAAGCAAATTCAACGCATGTTACAAGCTAGCAACAATTTTCCGATTTAGTTCGTTCATCAAATGATTTTCCTTTCAGCTTACTTTTACTTTCCTAATCTCAGTTGATTCCGCCTTGATTTCAACGCTCATAAGTTCATACTTTACAGCGAACCATGACAAGAACAGAAACCAAAAAATAAACGAAGCAAACAAACCTAATTTTTATCATTGGCAATGCCGAAAAAAAATGACAAAAATCAAACCAAATCAAAAGAGAAATCAATATGAGATTGAAAAACAATTCACCTAGCGACCTTTGTATTATAAAACCAAATAAGCAAAGTGAAAATAATCTTATGCAAAAACGACAACATAAAGTAATCGATATAGCAAAGCTTAACTGAATATGGCTTTTCCTTAGTAAATCATGCTTTTGATTTATGCCTGACATTATTACAACATAATCAACAAATTTTTAAGCTGCCCAACACCCACACTCATACTCACACTCACACATGGTACACATAATTTTATTAACTAGTCACTGAAATTAGTTTTTACTACCAACAACAACAGCTATCTACAAACCTATCTACCAGTAATTTTAAACGCTATCGAAATTCATTAGCATAATCAACCAGCAACTGAAAACAATCGACACCAAACATTCTGTATTGTAAATCAACGACAACTACAACAAAAGCATTAATATTAAAATCCAAAATAATAAACAAAAGTTATGCAACATAATTTAAAATTCCAATCAACTCCCATACGCATTAAGCATTCAAACGTTTGCAAAATTATCGAACGAAAGACAATGAAAAGTTCAAAACCATATATACATATAAAATATATATATATTTACAAATAACAAATTACAAATATCCAAACAAATATATATATATATATAGAAAATACAAAACGCCCTCCCAAGCATGCTCTCATCTTAAAAGTTTCTTTTACAAAATCCTAAACAAAATAAATAAACCAATAGACAAATAGCCACAAAATGCAGGCAATTCAAATGCTCCTTATTAGGTCTTAGACTAGCTGCCTCTACTCATATTTCTTATAATTTTATTTACCTATTTTCTTCAGATTTGCGGTCAGTTTTAGTTACTCTAATGCAAGCCACTTGTTTTCCTTAAGTATTTGTGACTAACTATCCAATAAATTATACATCAATTTTTTTAATAACAACGATTTTTTGCTTCGGTTTAGTCGAAGCCAAGATGTTCTTGCAGAAACCCCGGCAAATAAACAAAAAAATATAATATATACTTGCTACCCTTTAATATATAGTTTACTTGAATAAATGTATTAAAATATATAAGTGTTGGTTTTTCTGCAAAAATAAATTTGGAATGCCTAGTATAGTTCTTCAAGTTTAGTTCTTGACCTTAGCTTTGACTTGACTACTTGCCATTTTGTTTATAGTCAATAAATATATGTTTATTGAAGTAATGCCTGCCTAATAACGATGTGTCGCATAGATGAAAACTAACAATATTTCCAGGAAGGTGCCAGCCAATCATAATTTCACAAAAAAATGCGCTCATATTTAATTTATTTATTCTATTCTTAGAGTTTTGTTTTGGTTTACTTTTGGAGTCCTAATTTTTTTTCTTGGATTTATTTTGATGATGAATACGTACTTATAAGAGCTGGCAAAACGTCGAAGATTTATTAAAAAAAAAAACTATTTCTAATACATATTAAAATGTTTAAAAAATGTCAAAAGTTAATATACATTTTTTAATTTTACATAAGCAGCCAAGGCTTTAGCATTTTATAATATTAATATCATTGATATTTATTCTTATCATGCTTTCGATGATTTGCCAGCTCTGCTACCAATATTGTTTGTAAATATTTGCAAATTGAATCAATTTAAGCGAGCTAAAAACTAATAATATCTTTATATCTCTCTCTACTTTCTGTCTCTCCCTATAAAAAAAAACGCTGAACGAACAAAAAATTAAAATTTAAAATAACCAACAACAAAAACAATAATTGCAATTGGCGCGGGCAGGCAACTATTCGCGTTTAGCCTGCGAAATTCAGTTCGTGCGTTCGATGGGCTACTACCTTATACAAATCTACATACCCTCTGGACTGATCGTTATTATATCATGGGTATCATTTTGGCTCAATCGCAATGCAACGCCGGCGCGTGTGGCGCTCGGTGTGACAACCGTGTTGACAATGACCACTTTGATGTCGTCAACAAATGCAGCGCTGCCAAAGATTTCGTACGTCAAGTCGATTGACGTCTATCTGGGAACATGCTTCGTTATGGTCTTTGCCAGTCTACTGGGTAAACAAAATCAACTACCGAAACTACCAAAACCCCCTAAACCGATTCCAAAAACCGAAAACCCATTAAGCGAAAATCCAACCAGTAGCAAAACGATTTTCCCCATATATCTCTCACACCAAACACACACACCCACACACTCACAGGCAGTGGATCTCTATAGATTCCGAATTTTTTGATTTCATTACCTTTTTCAGTTGAATAATACTGGCCAAGTTGCGTGCCAGCTTTCAGTTTTTTGTTTATTCAACCACACTTTTGCCAGCTTTCCGTGCCACGCTTAGCGTTGTGCAAAACAATCTTGCAGATACATCAAAAAAAAACACACTAGTTTCCTCGGCAAAACGATCTGCGTCTTGAGAAATTACTAACTGAATTTATACTATGATATAGTATCTAATTGGACCAGCGAAAACGCAGCTGAGTTTTGCCCAATCCACAGTAGTTTAATATCTATTTAAACTTAAACTTAAACATAAAATTATTTCACATTTCTTATGGAGCCAAAGGACCAGAAAAAGTCTATCCATAGAGATGCTGAAATGCACTGCACCTGAGGCACTGTAATGGGGTCCGGCACCTAAGTAAAGCTTGATATATGGTATATTTGATACTTAAATTCGATAGACAACCTCCTCTAAATAAGAATTAAATTTTCCAAAAATGTTCTATATATATATCAAGTTTTGGTGTTCGCCCCGCCGTTATGCTAACTTTAACTTTCTCTTTAACTATCTAACAACTAAAACAATTCTCAAGCAACAACTTACACCCACAACTACAACAACAACTCCAACAAACAGCAACAATAACAGCAAGAAAAGAAAAAATTATGAAAGCAAAGAAAAGAAAAGAAAAGAAACTGCAAAGAAACCCAAAAGAAACAAATCTCTTTTTTCGTATTTGTATGTTCTTGTTAATTTTTCAATACAAAGAAAAACTGTCATCCAAAGAAAATGTATGCAAATTCATAGATACGCGCCTGCGAATCGAGCGTAAAGGCACGAAAATTTACTCCCAACGTCCCACCTGTCCTTGTACCTGTACCTGTTTTGCACCTCGCACCTAGAATCGAAGCATGCTTCAGCCAAAAATGACAAAAACAAACCAAATACCATCCTCCAAAGCCTCTCCATATGTACGCTCGTGCATATGCCCATCTATATATAGCCGCCTCAGGTTGAGTTTGTGTTCAAGCACCCAGACGAGCAAATCGAACACACTTCAACCTGAAATGGTACCCAGATATCAATATACGCCCAGCTTCCGCCAAAATGCAAAACTGCAAGCTGCAAAAATCGCAAACCGAAAAAAATGTACAAACCAAAAAAAAACAACGCACCTAAACCAAATCAAAATCAAAAAAATAAAACAGGGTACGAGTAGAACGATCAAAAAAATACTAATAAAAAAAAAAAACGTAAGAGGGAGCGCATCATAATCAAAAAACGAAACCAGCATGCCCTGCGCCACACCTGGCTTGACTCGCGATTGAATTGAATCAAAAAACAAATACGAAAAAATAAGAACAGACACAAAACACTGTAAATATGGTTCAACAAGTCGTCGATCAACAGCCAGAAGACGCAGCCCCCGAAGACTCTACAAGACAACAGAGCCCAAAAAAAATAAAAGAATCCAAGAAAGTGCGCCTTAAAAACATAACAGTATCTGATAGATACGAGTTTCTGCGATTTGGAGACCTCAAGTTTGGGTCATTTAAAAGGGTGACCCAGACATGAAGACTGCCAGATTGTCAAGCAAAAAATAAATATTTTAAAAATCGCACTTGATAGTAACCCTTCAGTGGTTAGGTAAGATATGATTTGTAGTCTGCTTTCTGTTCTGTTCTATTGGCTATTTGCAGCGATTGGTTACCTTGTTTGCCCCTGGTAAGTACTCTTGTTACTAGTTACTAGTTACTCGTTACTCGTTTCTGTTCCGACCCTGTTCTATCCACCTTCATCGGCGAGTATGCGATTTGAAAGTCCCCCTCTATAAAAACCCCCCTCCCCACAAAACACCGTCAAATTGAAATCTGAACCCGTAACATTTCCAAGGATAATGACAATTGGAGAAGCTAAGAACCAGGAACAAAGCAGCTGAAATACATATAAACAAAAAAAAACACGCTGGAAATTTTCGTGTCCTTTATAACGGGCGACCCTGTTCAATGAATTTGCATTTAAGGCACGCACATGAACATTTTCCTTGAATGATGGTCTCAACTGCAGGAATAAATGTGTACATAAATCGTTTGGCTTACAAATGACTTTTTCCACTCATTTCACAAAAACAACAAAACAACAAGAACAGCCTTAAACACGGACACTCACATTCACTCTCATATAGACTCACAACACACACACACACACACACACACACTCACACACACACAGATACACTCCAATTGCTCTGTCTCTTTAGAATATTGCTAACTCACTCACACACAAGACTTGCTTTATTCGAATTTTCCTTTGCCTGGCTAAAATGGAGATACGAAAATAAATTCACCTTAATTTTTTGATTTCACTTACCCCAAAAACCCAGAAACACTGCAATATTTGCCCCCTAACGACTCTAAATGTTACTTATAGTCCACAAAGTCCTTCCAAAACCCCCCTTTTCCTTCTTCCCACAAACATTTGTAAAACCCCCTTTCCCACCCGACTACCTCTTATAGACGTTGTGCAAAAATGAACTCAAATTGTTGGCAAAATTCTGATGGAAATCAAATTTTCTTTTATTTTTCTATTTGTCTTTCCTTGTATCCGACATTTAATCGAAACCCACCCGCACCAAATTACCAAATATATACAATGCTACAATATCCAAATATATATCTGACAACTACTACAACCAAAATATCATCCGAACTTCATGCGGCTACCGACCACGACCACTAAATTCTTGAACTGCATCCGCATATCAACCTGTATTCTAACCAAAACCCCCCAAATATAACCACCATACCGTATGCCAAACCGTCCATCAACTATCTATCTAACGACTACATTCCAAAATCTAAATTGCAATCTGACCAATTGAAAATCAAAATCGAAAATCAAAAATCAAAAATCAAAATCGTTATCGTATCGTATCGCAATCAATAGAATACGCCACGGTCGGCTACATGGCAAAACGAATTCAAATGCGAAAACAAAGATTTATGGCGATCCAAAAGATAGCCGAGCAGAAAAAGCAACAGCTCGACGGAGCGAACCAGCAGCAGGCGAATCCGAATCCCAATGCGAATGTGGGAGGCGTAGGCGTAGGACCCGGAATGGGCGGACCCGGGGGACCCGGTGGACCCGGTGGCGGGGTCAACGTGGGCGTGGGCGTTGGACCGGAGCATGGTCACGGGCATGGTCACCACGCCCACAGCCACGGGCATCCGCACGCGCCCAAGCAAACAGTGAGTAACCGCCCAATCGGCTTTTCCAATATCCAACAAAACGTTGGTACGCGCGGTTGCTCGATAGTGGGACCCTTGTTCCAGGAGGTGAGATTCAAGGTCCACGACCCGAAGGCCCATTCCAAGGGTGGAACGCTGGAGAACACGGTGAATGGCGGACGCGGCGGTCCGCAATCGCATGGACCGGGTCCGGGCCAGGGCGGCGGACCGCCCGGCGGTGGCGGAGGCGGTGGCGGCGGTGGCGGGCCGCCCGAGGGCGGCGGCGATCCGGAGGCAGCGGTCCCAGCCCATCTTCTGCATCCGGGAAAAGTAAAAAAGGTAAAGGTAAAGATCGTACATGATGCGGCGATTTAAAAAGGTTTAACTGCCCCTGAACAAAAGCATACTAATATATTTCTTTTCGCCCACCACCCACCACCCATCCGATCCTTGATCCTGATTTACCAAAAAAAAAAAAAAAAAACACAGGACATCAACAAGCTGCTGGGCATCACGCCCTCCGACATCGACAAGTACTCGCGCATCGTGTTCCCCGTGTGCTTCGTCTGCTTCAACCTGATGTACTGGATCATCTACCTGCATGTCAGCGACGTGGTCGCCGATGATCTGGTGCTCCTGGGCGAGGAGTAGGTGGGCGTCCTCAAGCGACGCAAGGATTCGAGGGCGTGGCCCAAGGACACAGGAGTGAACAGCGCACGAGAGAGTCAAACTGTGCACGGCGCTGAAAAACCACACAAAAAATATAAAATGGAGAAATAACCAAACAAAAAAAAAAATACAGAAAACTAGACACAAAAAAATAAGCGGAAACAAAACTAATTTTAACTAGCGATATGAAAATGCAGAAGCAAAAGTTTATTGTTTAATACCAAAGCGGGAAGGACACACACATATTACAAGGTCGAAAGCAAAGAATATTGTTAAATATAGATTTACACTGAAATAAAAACAAAAAAAAAACCCAAAAGGTGACAAACCAACATTAGAATTAACAACCAAATGAGTATAAATGAATGAAGAATAATCAAAAGCAACAGATTAGCAAATTGTAGTAAAAATTATATAACGAAAGGCATAAGTGAAAGTGTTGAGGAGAATTATGAACCGATAAAAAAAGGAAACCATAAAAAAAAACCACAAATATAACGATCTAAAATCATACGCAACATAGGCATTAAACGATAACGAAGGATGACTATGAGAAACCCTCGAAATAGCGCAGTCGAAAAGTTGATTTCAACACACCAAGTAATAAATAGATGGTTAAAAAGTTTCCATTATCTTTGCGGCGTTTTGAGTTTGAGTTTACGAAAACGAAAGACCTTTGCTTCCCACTTCAAAAGCAAAACACCCAGAGAGTCTTCCTCTAATTTAAGTGCGTTTTCCCCTTTTTCAGCTGCACGCTCGCAAAAACCGAAACCGAAACCAAAACCAAGCCGAACCTGATCTAAACCAGAACTCACTATGTTGATCCATTGATTGCCCATTCAGTTGGTTGATTTGTTTATTCAGAACTGACTTAGCGCTTCCAAGTGAAATGGCCAAATTTATTAGAAATCAAAACGTAGTGCAAGGGACAATTTCGACAATTGCGAATCAGTTTGGCGAATGAATGATTTCGTTAAGTTAACTTTAAATGTATGATAAATCGAACACGAGACAGTCGACACGTAAGATCGAGAGGTTTTTAATCATTTGCACACCACACAATAAACTCGACAAGGATATTATGAATTACTTTGGAGCGCACCTTTTATAAGCAAGCATCGGAGATAAGTCATACAAATAGTTAGTGCAATTGACATAGCGAAATAATAATATGAACGATAATGATTCATTTTAGTTACACCAATTTTGATATCAACTTTAAAACTAACAACAAATTATTCAAACTGCACTCACTCACTCACGAACACAAGAATCAGAATCAAACTGAAACTGAAACTGAAACAAAAACTTTTCGAAGACAACTTTGCGGCACCATATGAAATCAATCTAAGGTCTAAGTGAAATTTTCAAACGCAAGTATGCCCAATAAATACCAGTAAATTAAAAAAAAAAAACGAATACAAATAGAACATAGAACATGAAGTACACAAGTATGAATGAAACTGCCTATGAAAATAGCGTATAAGTCTAACAAATAGTTGCTAAAAAGAATTAAACGAAGACAATTGATTTTCAATTCAATTTGTAAATACAAACAGAAGACACTCGGAACATTCTCAAAGCAAAGTAGGAGCAAAACTTCGCAATTAAACTTAGTTAATGTAATCGAATGTGGTTAAGCGATTAACTCGGATGCGTTCAAGCAGTCAATAAAGCGATAAACTAACAAAACATACTTACGATGCACCGTCTTAAGTTAGCCTAATGACACACAGATACACACACATACACATACACAGACACAGATACACACCCACACACGGGCAGGAAGGGAGACAAAAGAAACACGTATATATATATATATTTGAATTTTCGCTCAAGTTCCTCGATGAATCACATACACAAAGAGAAAGAAACAAAAGAGTTAAGTTAATTAAAACACATAATTAAAGGCAAGTGAGTTTAACTTTAAACGTAAAATAAAGAAATTAAAATACAATTTAGCACAATGGAGATAACTAAGCAAGCCATACCAAAATATCATCAATGAATTTTAATTTAGTGTTTATGATTAGTGCAAGGGCAGATCGTAAGGCTAAAGAATTTTGTACAGTTAGCTAAAGTTAAAGCTAGGATTTAGTTAAGCGCCATAATATGGCCTAAACACACACACACACACACAAACACACACAAGCGTATATGTATATAGAGTATGGCTTAAGGCGACACAAGTATATGAGATATATATTCATATAACGTATTTAGGCACCTACGTATATGTAGCACGAGTTTTTTATATGTAAACCAAACAAAATTGAACCCTAATCCGTAAACCAAAAAGCAACAAAAAAAAAAACAAAAAACACAAAAACAATTAACTGTATATACGAAAAGTACTTATGAATGGAACACTGACGGAGGAGGACGTTGTAGGTGGAGGAGGACGTTGGTGGTGACCCAAAATGGATCAGCTATGGAACCCTAGATATACTTAAGACGAAACCTGTAACCCTTCTTAAGGACTACCTAACCAATTCAGCAGAACGACTACCGAAGAGACCCCAAGGAAAATTACTTTATTAACGATCTAGACAGACACAAACACACACACACACACACTCACACAACACGAGCAAAAGTTGAAACAATTAATAACAGATAGTCGAGGAGTCGACCATTTGATACCCTTTAGCCATACACTCTATCGTCTGTCTGCTTATTGGAAAGTCCCTCAAAGTCCCTACCCATTTTGCACCAAACGTTGGCTAAAGAGTATCCGAAATCTTAACTAGGAATCTGAGCGAAATGAAAGCAATATAAGGTTTATCAAAAATTAATTGATTAACTGATTAACTTATAATTTATTGAGCCAATTGAAACGGATTTGAGGCAAACTGCAATTGATCTACCAGCCACACAGAACATTTCCCAAGAAAATAGCTATAACTCGAGACTCGGCCACATACAAGTGAAATCGGTGATAAAGAACATAAATAATATGTATCTGCTTATATTAAAACCTACACACACACACACGCAAATATATAGATATATTTTGTAGCTATACAAGTGTCAGAAATCAATTATGTTACCGAAGACAGAAATCAAAATGTTTACAAATGGCTGAGGTTCATTTGTAAAAATGCTATTTAATAAATATCCCCCAAAATGAGGTCAAATAAATTTTTGATGCGAGAACAACAACAAATAGCTGCTCAACGGTTTCGGAGCGTATTTCCAAAGAACGTAAATTAATGAAAAAACCATTTTAGTTGTAAACAATGCAAAAGGCGAAATAGTTGACAAAACATTTTAAGAGGAAAAACACTTAATGGCAAATTGATGCGTTTAATTTTTCATATGTAATTTTTTACTCTACAACCTAGTTTACGATATAATTTGTGGAAAATGAAAACCAAAAAATTTAGTTGCCCATAGTGAGGACTTTTTAATAAAACAAATTAACGATGCAAGACGATGAAAATGCATATGCACGTGCTGCGTATGCAAAAGCATTTAGGACAACAACAAAAACAATGAGGATTGGAGTATTAAAAAACGATGAAAATATGTAAAATGTTAAATTATACACACAATGAAATGTTTGAAGCATTTTTGGTGTCGCTGTTTAGACGGCGACACCAACACCAACGTTTTATAAAGCAACCGAAAGGGAGAAATAAATAAGTAAATCTATATGAGGATCGATATATACGTGACGCGATGTAATAATTACGTATGTATATGATGTATATTTAATTATATATTATATATGTATGGTGGTCTCAAAAAAACAACAAAACAAGCAAAACCAAAAAAGAAATTCTAAAGTATTTAGATAAGCAAACCAACAAGTTGAGAACCCTAGCGATTAAGTTGAAGCACACAATACACAGAAACAGAAACAGAACAGATTCAGATACAGATTTAAAAACAGATACACTGATAAAAATCGGATCCCAGTTCATGCAGAGTGCACCGAAAATAAAAACCTTTTTTAACTGAATTCAAAGTTAATGCAAGTGAATATTATTACTGAGAAATAGTCTATTACCCTAGGCAGCAAGACGATATTGATTGAACCATGAATTGTTAGAATGATAAAACACACTATTCACATCACACACACTTACGGTTGTACGTTGCATACACTTAGTTTGTTACTACGGAGAATTCATTTTGGAACAAGTCCCCATTATCATTATCCGTTAAACCCTTTGCTCAAGCAAACAAAAAAAAATGCGAAAATTTGTTATTACATTATAAGATTAGGGACAAAGCACCCTTTAAATTCCCCCCCCAAAAAAAAAAAAAAAAAAAAAACCACCCCGCAGGCCCTGACTACCGAAAAATATATATGTGTGTATGATTTGTCAGCCATCTACTTACCAGGTTAAAGTCTCATACCATCGTCAAGCATTAACAGCCACAAGAAGCTGATTGAGGAGGAGTTTGTCTATATAATTTTTGGTTTTATCCGTCCATCAAAAAGAGTTCCTAAATGCAATAAATGAACATGTTTTATGATTACCAGCCAGCCGGCCTGCAATCCTTTAGCCTTCCCTAGCTCACATTGGTCTGCTGTCAATTATTAGTTCCACAGCCTCTCAGACGATTATTTCCGACCCCCAGAATTTCGGTTGCTCGACCCATCAGCCTCAGAGATCCAACAAAAACACCCACACCCACATAAGTATATAAGCAAGCATATGTTTGAGGAGGAGCCTCACAGAATGGAGGCGTAACCAAGAGGAATAATTTAAAACGTATTGCGTATGTAATGATTGATCACTGATCACAAATTTTGACTGTGTTAATTTCGTTATATAAAATGAAAAACAAAATTAAAAATAACAAAAAAAAACTGAAATGAGAATAATTATCTATAGCATATAATAAATAAACACACACATAACAAAATAATTAAAAGGGAAAATAATAAGAGATGAATGTTACAAGAAAGTAAATGATAAAACCCAAGAGGGAACCTATATTATTAAGTTAAATACTAAAACTAAAAACATCCAAGTGGAAAAAATGCAAACCAAGAAGGAATATTATAATATTGCAATGAAGTGAATATAAATAAAGATATGTAAAAAAATTACAACCCGATGAGTTTTATTTCTATTTCAGCAATTCCCAGGGAAAAACTCAATTGATATTCTTTTGCTTTAAAGTGGAAATTTTATTTTTTAGTTGTTCGAACAGAAGGATTTTCAAACTATGACATAAACCTTTGATTAATTCACTGGGCGGGGTCAAAAATTACATACAATTCAGTTTGCGGCTTAATTATATTTGATTTTCCATTTTAATCTATGTTCGGTAATATCGATTATGTGAATATGAAGTTTTCCAATTGGTGAGTTATGAACTTTAATATTCGAGTATCGCAAACAAAGTCTCGCATTGAGTAGGCGTTTTACTAAATTCAAATATCTTCGTTCTGGCATCCAACATTAACTTAGACCATTTTTTAACTAGACACGGAAAACATTTAACTAATTAGACTAGTGTTTTGCATACAATTACAACAATACAATATATCTGCCGGATCCGCTCATACGATTCGAATACATTCATTGGCGGCTTCGATAAATTTACTATAATGTGCAGAGATCCTAAGACTAAGTGGAGTGAACAGAAGCGATAAAACAATACCAACTGAATTGACATTAAAGTTGATTGGCTTTTGTTGGCGGCAAGATCAAGCGAACGGCTAACTTAACGCTGCTAAAACGGATTCTCTAGTTCACTTAGATATATATACATATTATTGCTCGATTAGTTGTGTATGCTGATATTCGAAGACCCGTGTCTGAGTGCTACATAAGTAATTGTCTTTCAAAACGTTACAATATTCCATTTATAATATATCAATGTATTCCATACGTGTTCAGAGGGTATAACACATTACAAACTAACAAATTATGTATATATTTATATAGTAATATATCGTATGGTGGTTTTGTTTATGAAGGCCCAGTTGATGTCTAACTATAACCCCAGAGGCAGTCAGAAGAAGTATTCAAATGGATGTACACAATTTGAGCGCTGTACGTGAAAAGTGGAGTGTATAGGGATCCCGTTCTGATATAAGTACAAATATTCTATATTCTGCTATTGTGTCGTTGTATTAAAATCGGGCAGCCAAAATAAACTATCATATTTATGTACTTATAGGGGCAATATCCAATTAACAGAGCTTACTACAATCTATTGCCGCCACCCGATCGATAAGTTGCTTGTCCGTCTGTGTCAGGCTGTATCATCTGTGTGTTTGGATTTGTTGGAGAGGTTGTGGGATGGGTGTGAGATCAAAATGCTGTCAAGTGTTGTGGGGTGTTTGGTTGTAGTTGTGGTTGTGGTTGTGGTTGTGGTTGTGGCTGTGGTGTTCCGCTGATCCGATCTATAACTGTCCGTGGCTATAGTCTATATAGTATATATCATGCTCATGGTCGTGTGCCTAAAAGAACAAAAGAAATAACATTGAAGTGCCGACCAAGAGGAAGAGACCGGAGCGCCGAATCTAAGCGTTCGACTCCTTCAGATTTTGCAAACGTGCCAATTGATTTGAGTCCAATTCCTCGGGTATGCTAGCTCGGCCACCGACCACCTGCTTGGGTGCCTCAATATCCTCCTCGCCGGCCGTAGATCCTGATCCTGATTCTCCTGCTGCCGCCTCCTCGCCATTGATGTCCAGTTCGCTGGACTGTCCCCCACCGCCACCGCCCCCTCCGCCGCCGGATCCCGATCCTGCGCTTCCCGCGAAGGCATCATCAAAGTTGGCATCGAAGTTGGCCTCAAAGTTGGCCTCAAATCCCGATCCGCCGCCGGACTCGCCCTTGGCCTTCTCGTTGAACGGATCCTCCGCATCCTGCAGGGCCGGCACATCGGCCACCGAGGCCGAGTCGGTGCCCTCCGAGAAGGACTGTTGGTCCTCTGCATCACAGGATGGATACTCGGTCAGTGTTATGCTCACCACGGGCCTCACTCCAGGATTACCTTCTTTGGCCGCCGAGGTCTGAGGCGCGACCTTGGTCTGCGGCTTGGGCGCAATGTCTGGCTTTTTGGCCACTTCCGCCGGCTGCTCCTTGGCCACTTCCTGTTCCGGCTGCTCATCGCTCTCGCCTACTGGTGGGAAAGATTTATCGGCACCGTCTTCAACCATGGGGGTTGCAGCGGTAACAATTATTTGTGCCATACCTAAGTTCAGCGTGTTGGCGCCGCCAGCCGCCGCCCCCTTGTCACCCTTATTCCCCGATCCTGGGCCGGATCCGCCCGCCTTCATTAGCTGGGGCGGCGGCAGCGACGGCGGCGGCTGCCCATCGTCACTGAGATCGTCCTGGAAAAGGCAAAATGCTCAAATTAGCCAAAGAACAATCAAAAAATATTTAACACTGAGTTTCAGCATATTTTAAAAAAACGTTTTTTATACCCTTGCAGGGGGTATTATATTTTCAGTTAAAAGTTTATAACGCAGTGAAGGAAACATTTCCGACCCTACAAAGCATATACATTTCGTCCGTCCGTCCTTTAGAACTTTGCTGTTCTTTTATTTATTTTTTTGTTATTTTTTAAGACATGTTGGTTTAATATTTAAGAATTACGATTTAATTTTTATTTTAAATCGGTCGACTATCGCATATAGCTTCCATAAAAACAATCGGAAAATTAAAAAAAAATTTAACACCTTTTTTACATTTTTTTTAAAATTCTTTTGCACAAAAAATAAAATCGGAAATAGATTTCAATTAGCTGCCATAGAAAGGATCCCATAATTGAGCTAAAAATCGTCATAGCTTTAATCGGGTAGAAAATGTACAAAGGATATATATAATCTTCGGCTTGCCGAAGTTTGCTCCTTTCCTGTTTAAGAAATAATTTAATAATATACATAATAATATACATTTAAAATGTAAACAAAAAATGAGCATTAATTACTAACTAATTCTTTTAAAATTCATTATGAACAGAAAACCATTTTATTAGAGTAACTTATAAGTTAAATAAAAAAAATTTAAAAAATAATAAACATAAAACACATTTTCTGTCTTCAAAAAAATTAATTTGTTAGACAGTTTTTATTATTGTTTAAAATACATGTGAATATATTACCTCCATGCCAGGCTCTTGGATGAGTACTGAGTATGCGTTTAAAATAAATGAGAAAATATTCATTGGCTTAGTCAAGAATCACATTTTCGGTATAATATGTCTTATATCAATACAATTTGTCGATCAAAATGTTATAGAGCGGTGAGGGAGTAATTAAAATAGTTGAGGATCAAGTCAAGGCAGCCTTGGAACAAAAGCTACGTAAGAAAAACGATTTGGATTGGCAAGTGGAAAATAAAAAAACATAAAAATAGCAACAGCAAAACTAAAATGGAAAAATACATTTCGAATCTGAGGCTGACAAACATGCGGGAGACGGGTAGAAAACTAGAGGTTTTATATAAACATCTTTGGTTTCCAAATTCAGTTTGATAACTACTGAACTACTTATGGAAACCAATTGGGTTGAATATAACCATAAATAAATATTTAAAAAAGGTGACTTTTCCAAAGAAAAGTATATATTTTTATTGTTTTGATTTTTTTTTAAATATATAATATTAAATTGTTAAGAAAAAACCTCATACTGAACATATATATAGTTTCTATATACCAAGAAGTAGGAGTCAGTTTATAAGTTTAACAATAGTTAAGAGGATTTTTGGACATGCTGTCAAACAGTGGAATTGAAACAGATTTTCCTACACTAAAGATACTGAATTGAGAAAGTTTGGGGATAAGATAGTTTGATAAAAGAGCATATTTATTAAATTACCCTTCTTGGCAGTGGTTTGGCTTTGGTTTTGGCCTTAAACGACACAAAGACACAATTACACTGAGAGAAAAACAACCAATGCAAAACGGCAATGAAAGAAAAACGTGATTTATATAAATAAATAACCAATCAAAGCTTTCAATGCAATTAAATTGAAATATTAGTGCCATACACACATCAAATATATATCTTTATATGGAAAGATAAAGAGAAGCTGCAAAAAGAAATAAATCGAATGTGGAGAAATAACGATAACACGACACGACACTTTTTGACAAGCAGCCTAAGAATAACACTGTAAGAAATCGTAGGGCATTTCATCGGTTGATTTCGTCTCGACTGCGGAGACTTGCGGAGACTTTTGGAGACGAGAGACAAAATAGCACATTAACGGAGAGTTGTGGAGAGTAGTTACAGTGATATATGGTGGCAAATTGTTGTAATTTTGTGGAGGTTTAGTGGTGGATTGGTGGTGGTAGTAAAGGTACAAGTGGTTAGTAGTTAGACGAGCTGCACTTTGGAGATTAGGTTTACCTCTAGAGAATATAGAAGCAGGTAAAACAGTACTTTTGATCGGAAAGTTTTGGTTTGTTGTTTTTTTTTTTTTTTTTTTTGGTAGTGGAAAGTTAAAAATTATACAAATGTTCGGTACTAGAGGAATCGATATCGAGTGACATATATTGTATAGTATAAAGAAAGATAGAAAGGGAAAACAATAGACCAGGTGTTGTGAAGGGGCGTGACATTTACCTGGCGGAGGCATACTCGGAGCAGCAGCACCGTTGGGTATATAGCCGCTATCCTCATCTATCAAAAACGAGAGCAATTTATTATTTATCAGGAAAAAAATTATTTCCCAGTAAATTATTTTTAGAAGATTCTCTTAAAAAAAAAACAAATATAATATATTTCATAAACAAAAAGATTGTTTAAAAGTACCCATTAAAACAAAAATTTGTATGACTAATTAGTTTTAACTAATTAGTTTTAATCAAAATTAAATCTGGCTTAAATGGCCCACCATTTTTATCTTAAGTCTGATGAATTCTGTCTGAATCTAAATTGTGAAGCTTACCTGCCGTGTCCTGGGAGCCGAACATGTCCTCAGTGAGCTCCAGCTCCAGCTCGTGGGCGTACTCTGGGGGCAGGGCCGGAGCGGGGGGCAGTGCAAAGCTGGGCGCCGCAGTGGGCGGGGGCGACTCGTCGCCGCCCTCGCTGAGCGGCTCGCCCAACTCGTCACACTCCTCGACGACCAGCGATGGGAAGTTGCCGAACTTGCCGTCCAGCTCGCCCTCCCACCACCCATCGTCGACGCCGTGGGCCGTCTTGGTGATGATCTTGATCTTGTCGCCCTCCTCGAAGGTCAGCTCATCCTCGGCGGTGGCGTCGTAGTCGTACAGCGCAATGCACCACTCCACGTCCGACTTGACCCGCTTCTGGGGGGCCATGATGACCGACACCTGGTCGGGCGATTGCATCGAGTCCACCGTCTGATCTTCATTGTCAACGGTATAATCGACAGATGAGAATGAGATTTGTGAGCGCAATTGATTGCCGGAAGTACCATTAAAGGCGCTGCCCGCTGTCTCCTGATCGATGTCCAGATAGTTGTGTGGCACGTAGCCCTCCTCGCCGCGATAGTTTCGGGCCCTCAGCCACCCATCGCCGTCGCCCTCGCCAACCACCTCGAGTTGCTCGTTCTCGACGATACTGAGCTCGTCGGGATTCTGGGCCTGTGGGGAAATAGTTTGGGTAATAAATACAATTTGTTCTTTACCACATATTATATTAATGGGGTTGCCAAACAAAATCACGAAGGCTTTAAAATGTAGTCCTATATTATATAGGTCACAGAAACATCTAAAGATTTAATAAGTTCTTTAAAAAAAAGACGAGACGATATTTGAATTAATTTAGCAAGCATTGGACAATTCAATATGTAATTAAATTTCTCTCAGTCCTTACAAATTTGTTGTTATTCTATGCCTCTACGTAGATTTTGGCACTCTTTTAAAGAAAAACTAAAAGTCTCCATTAAAGTTTATGGTCTTTTAGGCACCTTTTTCTGTGAAATTTATGCCCCAGTGATTTATGTGGCACCAAAATAATAATACCCTTACCGTATAACTGTAGAGCGCAGTGCACTTAAATATAGCCTCCTTGGGTTCCGGGACAATCGGCTCATCCTTGTCCTCCTCCTCCTCTCCAGCTCCCCAGTTGACCTCAGTGGGATCATCCCAGGCTCCGGCGCTACTGGCCATGGCGGATGAGGATGCAGCCGCGGCAGAAGATGCTGCAGCCGCCGAAGGACGCACCTCGGGCTCGTCATCACTGTCGCTGAAGGTGCGATCCCTGGAGAGTTGCTGCTCCTGCTTGGGCTTTGTCTGGGCAGTTGCCTGGGTCTGCGTCTCCTCCTTGTCGCTGTCGTAGAAGGAATCCGAACTGGGATTCTCGCCCTGGCCAGAGGCATCGGTGCGCATCGAAATGGAGCTGGCCGAACGCGTTAGCTCTTGTACGCCCATAATCTCGGCCTCCTGCACCCACTCGTCCACGTTGATGCCACCATCTCGCAGGCACTGCAAACAAGCCTCCGCCTTGGTTTTCTCCGTCTCCGATCGCCGGATTTGATCACGGAACTCCTCGATCTTGGTGTCCAGATCGGGTCCATTTGGATCGTTGGGATCGGTACGCTGGCCAGAATCTCGTAGCGATTGGCACAGGGCCAACTTCTTGGCGTTCTCCCTAATCGAAGCGTTCTCCTTTACCACCCTTCCGGCCAGATTCTTGGCCTCCTTGGTCAGCGTCTCGGCAGCGGATTCGTGCTCCGCGGTCACCTTACGCACCGGATCGTTGTCGCACGCCTCGAAGTCGTACTGAATGTGCTGCTTGAGCACCGGATAAAACAGGTAGCAGCACTGCAGGTTGTACTCCCGGGTCAACTGCTGCGCCTGGTCGCGGATTTTCCCGAAACTATTCTGCGTAGCCGAGCAAGTCAGTAGCTCTGTGCGCCTGGAAAATAAAGGTTAAAGTTATTTCATGTGCCAATTCAATAGTAATTTAAAGGGTATCCTAATTCTATTGTCGAGATAAGGTTAAAAAAAATGTACCGAGTACTTGAATTTATAAAAAGTCTATAGATGAAATCACATTGTGATTAAAAAAAACGTTAAAAAGGGTATAACTCGAAAGTATTTTTTAATAATGTAGTTGCCGTTTCTTATTCCAATTTGGTCTAATTAAAATAGAATTGATATAAAATGTTTATTTTCTACAAAACTATAGCAAACATTGATTCAGTTAAGCCTTTGTATAAAATTGTGATAAATGTGGAAAAGCGAACTCTATTAAGAATATTATCAGAATGTAATTAGGGTCATGACTAAGTTGTTGTTAGGTGAGTTATTGACTTATAAAATGAATCATAGATTACTATCTTCTTAGCTGGTGAACTAAAGAGAAGTATCCTATTAATGAAAATGAGTTACAGTACTAAACAACTTGTTCTGATTTAAAAAGTTTTCAATATATCGAAGTGGCGATTTCTTACCCCATTAGCATCAGGTACTCGGCCACCCTCTCAAACACATAGTTCTCCATGGTGGTCATGGTGGTCTGCAGATCGACGGTGAAGTAGCGATTCTGATGGGCGTTGGCCGCGGCCAAGCTGAGTACGTAGTCATTCCGGGCTCCAGAGGACTTCTCTTCGAGCAACTCCTTGCGAGATGTGACCCGAGCGCTGTTCTTCTGCAGCGAAGTGATTGATTGAAAGAAGGAGCCCTTCTTTTTCTTTAGCTTTTCCTCGATATCGCGGGCTTTATCCCGCACATCGTGAGCACAGTGCTCTTCATCAAAGTAAGATTTCTTGGTTTTGTCCACATCCCCAACGCTCAAGTGGAGTTCCTTCTGCACATTTACTATTCCGGATAGCGAGCGCTTCGCAATGGCCAACTTGTAGTCTCGAAGGACCTTGGCCTCGTCGGCGATCTGCTGTTGGAACACCTCTATAGCGGCCAAACGAGCCCGGGCCAGCTTTTCGTTCTCCTCGAGCACTGTGCGCCAAACACTCCACATGTTCCTGCAAAAATGTACATAAATTAGTACGATATAAAAATATTGCAGTAAAAATATTTTATTTTATAGTAAGGTGCCTCAGAAATCTCTTATTTATGAAGTGAACTGTCCATCAGACTTACGAATATCATATATTGGAACATAAAGCCTGAACCTCTAGAGATTTCTTTGGTACTCCCCATTGCCTAGCAAATATAAAAAGCATAACCCACCAGCGCTCCTCCATGCCTTCCATCTTAATATCTGGTATATTGGGTATCTTCTTGTTGAGATACTGCGATGAGATCTTGAGCAGGGACTCGCTGTACGACTTTTCGACTGCCGAGCGTTTGATGGTAAACTGCCGGATGTCCTCCAACAGGTCGCATTCATGCTGGTTCTTTAACTGCAGCTTAGCCACCTGCTCCGTGTGCAAATTCTTGAGGAATTTCACATAGTTTCCCTGTGGATTACGGGAAATCAATTATTGTGGTACTAAATTGTTTTAATACATAGTTCTCTTTTCAAGCTTTACCTTACGCGGCGGCGGCTGCATCTTGGGGCTTTGTTTACGGCAATCGGGTCGCTCTACGATTTGTTTTTTTTTTTTTTTTTGTTCAAGCGCCGATTTAATGGTATTACATTACCTCTAGCAACTGTAAAAAATAGTATGATACTATGAGATTGACATTCTATAGGATAGCGGTATGGGTATAGGTTCAAAATTTTGTAAAAAAATTTCGACAATTAAATAGCACTGTTTAATAATAGTGTCGTATTAATAATTAAAAATTAAAAGTTTTTTTTTTTTAATAAGATAATGTCCTAATGTACTAGTATATAAAAATATACAACAAAAAAATTTTTTTGCTTTCAAGTTCCAAGAAATTAGTACCAAAAGTAGATTAGATAAATTCAATGTCATCGGAAATATATATTTATATACTATATATTTCTACATGAAAATATAAAGGCCATTTTTGACTGTGTAAGTGGGTGGTAAATGTTGGAGGTTGGTGGCTCATAAGTCGTTAATGGATTCGCTACGCAGCAAAGAGTCTGAAAAACTTATGTAACGAAAATGCAATGAAAACTGGCAAAAAGGCTTTAAGGAAAACAAGGGTTTTCTTCAAGCTATATTTGATACTATTTTTAGGTGGAAATTTTCACTGGAGCAGCCCACGCAGCAGCCCCCGTTTTCGGGTATCGTATCGATTTCTCAGCCCCCCAGACAAGCTTATTTTTCAGCAAACTATGTACGTCAATCAAAACACTTGGCTAACACTCTTTTTGGACATGGCCGGGTTGGGTTGTTGTTATCTGCTGGATTAGTACTTTTTGGGGAACTTATCGCTGAGTTATTCACTGAAATTATTGGACTTTTCTCGGCAGCTAAAATCCGTTGCTTACTTATCGATTTCGATTTTCACGACGTTTGTGAGGAGACTTTTTCACATGCACCGTTAACTGCTGCTGCGCTGCTGCTGCGCAGGAAGAGAGCGCCGAAGAGAGCCGCGAGAGAATGTGAAATAATGTCGGGGGAAGAGAGAAAGACAGAGAGTAGCGGCGTTTCATTCATGGCCTCAAGTGCCGTTAGCAAAACAGTAAAACATTAACAAAAGCACATGCGCCCCCGTAGGGTGAGTGTTTTTTTTTTTGTTTTTGCCCCGTCAGCTGCTTGATAACTGCGGGGCAATAATAAAAAACTAACGAAAATACTACCTTGGATTTCAATCCAATTTGTTACTGGCACCTGGCGTCCGGCGACTGCTTCCAAAACACATATGTATGCTGGGGCTATCAATTGCGGCTTAATTGATAACTTTCTGATATTGGCTGAAACTTTTGATAAGATTTTTCGACTGGCGCCCAAAATAATGCTACAAAACAATTCTACGTTGTGGTATTTCGAAATGTATTTTTATTAAAATACCAAAGACTGGCTGACCATCTATTTTATAGCTATAAAGCTAGTTCAATTATTTTAGCGGAAAGGCAGTTTTGTTAGTCTATTAAATATATTTTTAAATCGTACCTTATTACAAAATTAATAGCATTTAAATCATAATCAATACAACAATTCATTTTCAAATGTTTTAACAAGTGAATATGGTTTCTAAAAGCCTGTATTATTAACAAATTTATTGTTTTTTTTATTATTGGCTTGGAATGTTTGTGCTATTTATCAATACAATCTAGCTGCAAACTTGCCAGCACTGCCCGCGACTATCGATATAACCAAATGTCCTATCGAGTGTGACCAGATAAAAACTAGCTATTTTTAGTATATTAAATACAAATAGTGTTTGTACTTTGTTGTTTTCATGTTTTCCCCTCAGAAATGGCCACGAAACTAAATGTTAATATCCGGACCTTGCTGGCCAACTGCGAGGACCTGGCCAAAAGCGAGCAGAACTTCTGGCGACTGCAGAAATTCATCAAATCGCTGGACACGATGATTTCCGAGCTGGAGGCGATGGAGGATCCACAAAGTGCCACTCGTATTCCGGGCTATACGGAGCGCCTGAAGGCCCTTAAACTATCTACGGGCTTTACGGAGTCTGCCGGCTCCACAACAAATACTCCCTCACAATCATCTGCCGTCAGCGAAACCGGGGAAAATGCACTGAAAGAAATGAGGCAGCTGCAGAACACCAAACATCACAACGAACTGCGGAAGGAACTGCTACAGGGTAATTTTGGGTTCAAAGGGGCGACTTCCATAGTCTTACATTATATTTTATAAATAAGAACTCATGTTCAAATCTCTTAATATGTATTTTAAAGCTAAAGATTCATAAAAATTGTATGCTAGTTTGTTACATACTTTTAAAGTTATATAGGCCCATATCCAAACGTTTTGTATCTAGATCCAGATTGCCATCATCTGAAAATGTACCAGCTTAAATATTAAGTTTAAGATATATTTTGAAGAAACATTTTAAATAATGTGTTACAAAAAAACCATTTTAAAAGCGAGTTACAATATTATTTTTATTTTCTAAACCCATACTTCTGTTTAATAAGATCTTTCGTAATAATTTTGAATTTAAACATGAATATATTTTTATATATAAAATATCTATATTTTCTCATATTTTGAATTCCTGCTATTTAGATGGCGATGCGCTGCGAAGACGTCGAGGAGTGGAGGAGAGCTCTTCTAGTCCCAATGGCACTAGCGTACAAACAACTTCTGGGGAAAATATGAACGAGGCTGCCAAGTATTACACAAATGCCCAGGAAAAGATCACCGAGCACATGCTCTCGCTGACACGAAATCTAAAGGAACAGACCGAGACTGCTAACCGGATTATCCGTAGGGATACGGAGGTTGTGTCTCGATCCACCGGAATGGCGGATCGCAATATCAATTCCCTAGGGAAAGAGGCTGAGAAACTGGAGCAGCATTCGAAAAAAGCCTACAAGTGCTGGCTTTGGCTAATGATTGTCTTTGTAATTGTCACTTTTATAGGTGAGTCATGCATTTTACCAGAAAACTGTTGAAGTTCCCCAAAACAAATTCCCCTAAAAAAAATAAGCTTAGGATTTAAATTAGTTTATAAATACACTGCAAATAATATAAGCTAAAGAAGGCGGACTAACCCAAAACTATAAATATTAAAATTTAATGTAATGCAAATTATGTTTTTGATTTACATGAATAATTATTATTTTTTTTGTAACATAAAAAAAATAATACTGAAACTAAACACGTCAGAAACTTGATTAAACGTAATATAAGTAAACAAGTTTTCCGTGACTCAGTCTAAAATTAAGTGCTTTAAATTGGATCGATTTATTGCAATAAGGCTGTTGCTTAATTGTACTAATGAGTTTATTCGCCTTTTCATTTGCAGGTATGGTGTTGTTCATGAAGATTATGAAGAAGAAGAAGGCGTAGGAACTGTCTCCAAACAAATCAAACTAATGATTGTACTCTAAGCAAACGCTTAACGCTCGTTCCGCTCCCGAGTTCAAAAGGTTATCCTAAGAGCCCCCCCCAAATCGTGTAAACAGACCCACATTAAACGATCGAAAGCCGCCCAGCGATTTATTTATGAATAGTTTATGTACAAGCGAAAGCAATTAGAATATGGTTATTGAGCATTTTTGTTCTTTCCGTAAGTGTATTTGGATCCGTATCTTAATCTTTTAAACTATTCGGCGGCTATGAGCTCTGTAACGCCATTCTTGGTGATCAGCTGCAGCAGAGATCCAGTTTTGGGCCTCTCTTGAGCTTGCGTCCACTTGAGGAAAAGGCCGGCCACCTCAGCGAGGGAAGTCCAGGTGCCAAAGTCCGCATCCGGCATCCATTTACGGTTCATGGGTGTATCTAGGGTGACGGGTAGGATGGACACGGCCAGGGATCCAGCTGGCAGGCCGGACTTCTCAGCGCCCAGCGATCGGGTTAGCTGGTGGACAGCTGCCTTGGCCATTCCATAGCCAATCATGCCGGGAGTTCCCTCCAGAGCAGGTTTAGCTCCGGTTAGGGCCAGCAGGCCACCCTCCTTGAGATGCTGAGCCGCCACAGCTGCGGATATGGCCGAGGTCCAGACGCTCTGCTTCCACATGAGATCGGCATTCTTGGCCAGATCCTTTTTGGCATTGCCACCTGCCCAGCCGCCGGCCACGCAGATGACAGCATCTAGCTTCTCGCCGGCCAGGGATTCGCTCACCTTGGAGACCACCGCGTCCTCCTGTTCCGACCATATAGCATCGCGTGGCACCACGATGCTCACATCGGCTTTCTCGTTCTCCGTCAGGTCGATGCTGCCCACCCACTGGACGGGATTATCCAGGTGAAGGTCGAACCGGGGGAAAACAATGGGTAATGAGGCATTTTGATAATTACATTCAAGTGAAAGGTAACTCACATAATTGTTGGCTTTGAAGTGATCGACACAGGCAGAGCCCAAGGCTCCCTTGCCGCCGTAAATAACCACTCGACCTGCGGACATGATGCGTGCTGCCAGTTTTGAAGCTTGAATTCAACTGATTTCGAAGAAACACGAGAATCGCGCGACTTTGGTGAGTCAAAAGCGGGCGGGAGCTTTGAACGCAGCTGGGGTTTTTAACCGCGCGAGACCAGTTCTACTGGTAATTACTCGGGAGAATAAATTTCAAGTTAAGTTTGAGCTGGAGCTTCGAGCTATAGCTTTTTATTCGCTCCGGGAAAACAGCAGCAGCAGCAGCAGCGTAGCAACAAGTGGAAAATCAATAAGATGGTCAAATGAGACGTAGCACGGTCACACTGGCAGCAAGACGCGTTATTTTGGTATTTATTCTGGTATCGAACAGCTGTTCGACACAATCACCCGTCTCGCTCTCGCGCTGCTCGTTGGTCGTTTTTGAAAAGGGAAATGCGTGAAATTCGTGCGCCGCATTTCCACCAGAACAGACCAGAGTTTCGCGCCGTAGCCGAGTTTTTCACTCAGTCCCACCAGTCGCCGTCGCGTTACGTCACGAGAGCAGTTGTAGAACATATCGGCAAACGGTAAATATTGGAGGGAGTTTTTCTTGGCTTGATTAACTGGTAAACTTCGAAGCAAACCCCCCACCCGCACTAAATTTTCCTTGGCACCCACAACAACAAAAAAAAAAAAAAAAGAAAGGAAACGGACAAACACACATGTGCTTGTGTTTTATTTTTTCGGCAGCCCAAGTAGACGGCGCGTAGTTTTTCACTTTGACGGGAGTTTTCCTTTCGCCCATCGCCACACACTCATTTCTAATTGTGATTCGTAGGAAGTAAGTTCTCTAGTGCAAAATATATTCAAATAAAATAGTATAATTCCATGTCAATAAATCGGAACACAACAATAAATACACCACCAAAAATATCAAAAAGAAAAAAATTATATATAATCAAGAGAATATCAACATAAACCAACCAACGCACCCGTCGTCCCATCGTCTTTGGTCTTCTTGTTCAACGTTCGTTAAAATCCCGCATCGAGATAGAGCTATACATCTGTAATATGCAAGATATATAGATGATACGTAATAGCTTTCTGGAATTGCCGCTGCAACTGTAAACTGTGTCCCCACGTAAGACGCAACGTAACGCAGCCTGAGAACAACGTATCGTAACGGAACGGAACCAATCGGAAGAAATCTCTCCAGAGGACCCAACAACTAACGGTGAGTTTTTTTTCGATGGAAAAGCGGTGGGTGGGGGTCCAATTGGGGAATGTGTCACTCGCAGGGAAAATGAAAAATGCCAGGCGAAAATTCTTGGCCATGCAACTCGTTTTGCCGCTCTCCCTCTTTCCCGCGCATACGTGCGTGTGTGTGTGTGTGTGCGTGTGTGTGTGTGTGTTTATGCAGCGGAAAACGTGTATTCTTGAGAAAAACCAGAAAATCGAAACCCGGAATTGGGTCAGTGTGTCATTCGCCATCCCGCTCCCACCGATTCCAATTCCGATTCCGATTCGAGCTGCTAGTCTAGCTAAAAACTCTGGCTAAAACGTGTTTCGTGCTTAGTCAATTTGTTCTTTCTATCTAGTCGCTTTGTCGCAGTCGACGTCGCTGCTCTGCCACTTGACTAAATCGGCCTAAACCAAACAGCATCGCCTCCAGAATGTCACAAAAAAAATAAAACAAAGCACTACCACTGCACGTGTGCGAGCGAGAGGCCGGCGGAAGGTGGGAGGGAGACGGGGAGTCTGATTGTCATCCGCGCGGCTTTTAAATGCCCTTTACTTAAGTGAGTTATGATGAAATGATCCAGCGATTGGAAATAGAGATCTTTCACCGGAAAGACCATTTTTTAATTGCATAATAATATGATATGAAACTTGTCCCTTTAGAATTTTTTTTTTTTTAGGGATATACAAATGTAAGAGCTAACATTAGTTTAGTTAGTATATAGTTTTGTAATTTATTCAGCTTTGTTTAATTTTTCGAGGAGAAAGTCTTATGATTATATAATCAAAGCAACTTATTACATGGTTGACCTGATAGTTCCATAAATTTATCGACTTTCTCGGAAGTCTTGATAGAATGTTTAGAGAAGATTTATAATTAATTTTTATTTATCTTAAATTTACTGCTGATTTGAATAAATTCATTGCCTTAGTTTTTCAATGGTAACTTTTACCAAGTATCTCAGATTCGATAGCTTATTTTTTTTAAGGCAAATGGCTCGCTCTTTGACTTCGTAGTTGACTCTCTAGTTTTTTTCGGCCACTCGCTTCACTTGATCTTGCACTCGGTTATGCGGCAGAGGTGCAGCGACTGCGCTGCTGACGTCGACTGCGACTGCGACTGCCGCGCTTTTACCTTGAGCACGCCTGCACTTGTCGCAGCCCCCCTCTCAGCCCACCTCTCCACTCCCCCTCTCCCCACTCCACTTGAATTTGAACTTCTAAAAAAGCCAACACCTTTCGAAATTGTAGCCACATTTATTTCTGTTTCTTTTGCCTCTGGGCAGCGGCTTTTTTTATACTTCTGATGTTTGCTAATAAAATTATTACGACTTGGCCGACAGCGGCTGCTAATGCGTTTTAAGGTCGCCGCTCTTGTTGATTTTGACCCAATAAAAAATATGATGATGCCCGCGCTTACATTTCCCGGTCCATTTAACATGTGTCCATTGCTTCAGGATCCGATTTGATTTATTTCAAACTTATTTATTATACAACCAGGCGCAAAACAAAACAAACAAACAACTGAAAAAGGGGGCAAATTGGAGAGAATGGCAGACAGCTGGTGCTCATTTTCCGGGATGCGAAAATGGGGATAGAATTGGAAAAGTGCACAGGGAAAAACACTAGTTTCAGGTTGTGTACTTAGAATGAGGAAAAGGTTTGTAGAGAAAAAATACATATTTCCAAGACAGTTCTAGACAAACTATGTATTAACTGATTTTATCTATTAGATATTTAATTTTATTAAAGCTTAAAATTAAATAAAAAAAAATTTCAGAGAAAATATTTATCAAAATTGAAATGCTCTAACGATTTGTGTAGTAAATTAAGCCGTCAGTACTAAAAACATTATTGAAAATATTCATATCCTAGGAATTCACAATTAAAGAAGCTGATATTTGTTTTTATGTTTAAATTCAAATTGAGAATGAGAAAGATTACCCTGTTACTATGTACCTTTTTAATAATGTAATGGTATATAATGTATATTTCATCATAACACAAATGTAGAATTGATGCCTTTAGATAAATTATTCTGATGACGTTAAAATAACTGAAAACAGATATCCAAAAACATGTTACACGTTACATCATAGCCGCTGCGAATTCATGATAAATGACTGATATTTTTCTCTCTGTGGGGAACTTGGGGGATAGGGATAACAACGCGGAAGAGGCTCCATTATAGGTTGCTGGTTTACTAGTTAACTGGGCCCAAACCGAGGGAGAGAAAGGGAAAGGCGGTGAAAGAGAATGAGAAAGAGAGAGGGCACAAGAGGGGAAGCGGGTGGGTGACACTGACAGTGGAGCACCTTCGTCATCGTCAAGCATTCGGCCTGTATAAGAGCAATAAATAATGCACACGAAGAGCAGTGATGAGAGTCAGAGATATAGCGCGATATCGGGGGAGAGATTCGAGAGAGAATTCTGAGAGAGCGGCGCAAAGCAGCGCTGCCGCTTTGGGGGGTTGGTTGTGTTTGATTTTTGCACTTAAGAGCGAAAAGAATAACTTTGATTTTCCGCCTGCTTTTCTCGCGAAGTTTGGGGCATGCCAACTTTGATGGCCGATTTGACCAACCCCCAAAGGGAATTCCCAACTTCCCTCATTAAATTGATAACGCTAAGTATACGTAATTTAATTTGATTTTTGTGGGACACAACCAACGGAAGGAGATTTAACAGATTGTACTTTGCGTTCATGTAGTCAATTGGAAATTGGTTTTTCAATAGTAAATGTTTACTATCTTATCTAAATTTTTTTGTATATAATTTTTTAATAATTGTTTTTGAACCATGACCTTAACGATGCGTCTGATAAAATATTTAAAAATATAATTTTGACGTAAGGCTATTATAAATATTATAATAATAAGTCTACAGTTGTTGTGGTGCATCTATTTTGGCCAGAGAGTATCCACTCGAAAACATTTTCATTTCTTTGGCAACATTGTTGTTGGCGCTGGGTGTAAAAGTGGGTGTTGCGTGGGCAGTCGCCCAACATTTGCATGCCCCCAACACGGCACATATTTTCTCAGTTCTCTGCGCTTCTCATGCTTCTCACGCGTCTCTCGCTACTTTGCTCTCTCTGGACGCCAAGTATATAGCCCGAGTTCCAATTGGGATAGGGATGCGAAGGCTAGTGCTAACCTATATAATTTTTTTGTTCCGTTTCTAACAGCAAGCACATCCTCCTCCCACCAAAAAGGGAAGGAAATCAAAACCTCTGGCATTTGAAGGTTCTTTTTTTTTTTTTTTACATTTTTAAAGCAATTGCTGATTTTCATTTTATTTTTTCTCATTTTCCCTCGCTGCACGTTGACTGAGGCAGCGCAGCAGCTTTTGGTTGTGCTTCTGGCTTTGAATTTAATGTTAAGTATACGCATCAGTGAACTCAATTTAATTATCATGATTGTTTCGCCCGCTGTCTTTGCTTTCGCTTTGCTTTGCCGTTGATGAAATTCAAATTTTCCAACTTCACAAACAGACGATCTCGCATTCACAGACCAATTTTCCAACGTGTTTTCCGCTTTTTCAGCTTATGTAAGTGAAACGTTGAGTGCTGATAAAAAATAAAAATCAGAAATGAAAAAAAAAAGCTGGCTAGCTAACTGGCTGGCTGGCTGACTGGCCATAATTATTACGAGCTTTAGATTCGCCCTTCGCCCATTTTTTATCAGTGGCGTTATTTATGCGTCCTCCCACAATGACAAAGTTCTGTGGAGCGGGGAGCGTTTTTGATAGACAACAATTGAGCATTTGAAGTGCAGCGTAGCGCAAAGAGAACTCAAAAGTGAAAAAAACACAGAAAAACTGGCTGCCGTTCTCGTAGCCAAAAACCCAAACGAAAAGCAATTAAGTTGCCTCGGATCATTGCACAACAAGTAAAGAATCAAAAACTCGAAACATAACTGTGTTTGCCCGTCCAGCCAAAACCGTTGACGTTTCTGCCCGCGTCGCTGCCAGCGCTGCACACTGCTTTCGGCTCATATGAATAACAATAGGGCTAGTTTACCAGCTAGAACCTACCGAATACGGCTAATTAGTCTAGAGCCCGAAAAAACAAGGTGTCGCTGACCACGCCTCAGTGGCTAGAAATTTAAATAAACGCGGGATTTGCTCGCTTTCAAATCATGGTTGTATTAAACAAATTGATTATAATACTTTTTGTTGATGAAACATCCTAACCTTCAATTCAACTTATTCATATATGTACACTGTACATGTACATATAAATAGGCAAGCTTTTAAAATACAAATCAACTTCTGGCATCGAAATAACTTTGGGTTATTAAACCCGTATTAGTACTCTTCATTGCAAATAAAACTACTTACAATTGTTATTCTTTGGCTGTTGAAATAGTTCAATTAAACTCATTGCGACTTTGAAAACCGCATTTATTTCCTCTCAGCTTTAACAATTACATTATAATATGTATTCAGTAAACTTTATTTTTTAATTTAAAACGTTAATAAATTAAGTGTTTACTTTGTATTATTACTATACTTTACAAAGCATAATCATATTTAAAAAAAAAATTGTTTATAACTAAACAGTACGTATTTGTGAGTATAGAAATACAAAAAAAAAGTTCTTAGTTTCCAAGTGCCGCTTTGTTTCTAGTTAGATTTCTGTTTCCTCGCTTTTCCAATTGGCATTTGCCGATGCAATGGCACAGTCCCAATCAGATAATCGCAACCTTAACCGTTATTAGATCACTGTACAGCTGCGTCGCAGTCACCGTCTCTTTCTCGTGCGACAACAAAAACTCTAATCGGAATGGGAGATTGTGTGATTGAGAGAGTGGGTGGTGGGAGGTGGAAGGTGGAAGGTGGGCGGTGTGTTTTAATAAATAGGCCAAATATGTAATATTGCTAAAATGTGTTTATTGTAATCTTTTTCACACACACAAACACCCACACACACCTATAGCAACGCACGTGCATCATTGCATCCCTCGAATTTTCGCTCAAAGAGAGCAAGCGCGGTGTTAAAGAGCGAAAGAGAGCAGGAGAGAGCTGTCGCTGACGCTGCCACTGCCACTGCCACTGTCTCTGCCGACGTCGGCTGCGCAGCTGGGGGCCCCCAAATCGGGAAACTATATTCGTTGGCGGCCGAGTCGTTGTTCTACCGTCGTTGAGATTGCAACACTTCTCGATTTCGGGTTTTCGGAATTTTACAAAATAACAGAAAACCGCCATTACCGCCGCTCTCCGCTTCATTCGGCCAAAATAAAACTCTCGCGTCGCACGTAAAGTAACAAAAAAAAAAAAATAGAGTTCTACATTTTATAACGCTCTGTGTGTGTGTGTATGTGTGAGTGTGCCAGTTTTTCATGCGTTCTCTGCCGCTGCAACAACAATTAACAACAATAACGACAACAAACAGTTACCACATCGCCTTCCCTCTCTGTCTGTCTTTCTCTCTCTTTCTCTCTCTCGCTAGCTCTGTAGCGCTTATATATTTTTAAACTGCGCTTTTTTCGCCAAAAAACCCATAAAAAAAAGAAAACAAAAGAAAAAAAAAATAAAAAGTCAGATTTTTAAGTGCTGGCCGCGGACAAAAGTCAACGACTACTATTTTGGGCCGTAACAAGGCAAAAAGTTGATGTGTGAGCCACAATGAACGATATACATATGTACATATGTGTGTGTATGTACTGTGGAAAATCGTGTGAGAACGTACTTGATTTTGGGCTCACAGGCAGCAGTTTGGATTTTTCGCCAGAAAAAAATATTATTATGGCCAGAAGGAGAATTGGTGTTGGTCAGAAGGGAGAATGTGTTCTTTATGCGTGTTATACTCAGACTGTTGTTGTTATTTATTGTTGTTGTTACTGGTGTTTTTGTTGTTTTTGGCAGTATTTTTGTGTATACCAAAGCATTGGCAAGACCTCCCACTTCCGCTTTCTTTCAAGCTCCTTTCTCCCAGATTTCCCTACCCTTCTTACAGTTTACATCCTGTCCCTTTATAATCTCCCCTTTTTCTGCCTTTTCCCTTTCACCACCTTCAAAAAATAGTCACAGCCGTATCAACGAATCTCTCTCGCTCGTTTTCCCACACCCCCCCTTTGTTATTCCCCCATTCTTTTCACCACCCACATACCATTTTTTCCGACCCCAAACCTTGTGTAGCCTTTTTCGCACACGTTGCGTATACGTAATAGCCATAAACAACAACAGAAACGGCAGCAGCAGCCGCACTAGCACAAAACTCGGATAGTTACAACCCTTCGCCCACAGTTCCCACCCATCCCCCTGTGACCGCTGCCCCCGTCCCCGCCTCCATATCTCCGCCCATTTAAATGTACGGCAGAGAAAGCTAGAGAATTTGTTTATTCAAATTTTTCCTGGTTGGCCCCTTTGACTGCCATTTGATGAGTGGCTAAACGATGGACCAAATAAAACCTCCCACCCGAAATGAAATACCATGAAACCCAAAGCTAAATCCCTCAAGTTTTATTTGCGTTGCAGTCGCCCATCTGAAAATCGAGAGAGAAAAATCATCGAAAAGTGATAAAAACCTAATTATTATGCAAAATAATTGTTGAAATATTAGCGGCGCAAACGTTCCACTACAAAACAGGTGCTAATTTACATCTTTAAAGATCCAATTGTTAAGTTTGAACAACAGAAAACAGCAAACCAGCCAATAAGTGAATCAAAGTCAAAAAGAAAAATCACATTGAGCGGAAAGTTTTAAACTTGATTTTTCTGGCTGCTGCAAACGAGGAACAAGGAAAACTAAGAAAGGTAAAATACAGTACGTCTTTATATATGTATGTACCATATATATGTATGTGATGTATTTATAGTTGCATTCTGTGATGACATGCTCGGGAATCAAAAAGTCGCATAAAGAACTGTGAAAAATACCAACCGTTTCGAAATAACCCACGCAGCGGCTTCTACTTGCGAGCATCTTTAGACAAATCTAATAAGTTGTTGAGAGCGGGGGAAAACAGGGAAAGCGACAAGAAAAAAAAACCGAACCAATGGGAAGTGTCGCCTGGGGATAGAGACTTTTCCTCACACATTTAGCTTAGAGGGTGCCACACCATCCGATTGATTTGTGAACGCAAAAACATTTCAATCCGGAATGTCAAAGGAATTTGTTTAAAATTAAATCTCGGTGCCGACGGCGAACCGAATTAATCTATAAATTAAGAAACTTCACAAGTACACTGGATACCCATCTTTTGGATTTTTTTTTACCTTAATGGATGTCTCAAACATAACGTAATCTAATAAGTACATATTAAGCTCTTCTGTAATCAAGATTCTTATTTTACCTTTCTAGGCATACATAAAAGTAATAATAACACTTGGTTGAAATACTATGAACCCATCTGATGATATGCATACATATTTAAATGTTATCTATACATTTATTGCAAACATAGCTTAGGTGATTTAATACTCTTTGCTATCAAGTTAAACATTAGGATTTGTCCGCTGTGTAGATTTCAAATAAGATACGCTGCTAGGCGACATTTTTCGAATAACAAACCGTCAGAGGTCGCGGGGGAGTTTCATCCACTGATCCAGCTTCCTGCCCTCGAGCACTGCTTAAAGCTTGCAATGCCGTAATTCTTATTTTGGCAGTCGGCCTGCCTTTTCGGCTTACATAAATATAAATAAGTATTCCCTGCGGCTGGCACGCTGACTTCATATCATCCTCCCTGCTCAGAGTTCCAAGTACCCGGTCGCGGGGCCCAACTCTGGGACACCCTGTACATAAATCTAAAATTATAATGCGCTCCGCTCTTCAATATTCATTTCACCCGCCGCCCCTCGTCGACGCCTTTTAGCTCTTATTTTTTTTTGTGTCGCCTAGGCTACAAGTGAATCCACCGCTTGTTACTCGAGAGATTTTTCTTTATAAACGACAACACACGCATGCCAAAAGAGCTAAAGTACTTTTGCCTATATAGTATGTTTTCATTTAATTTTCTCGCTACAGATACCAAAATGGCGAAAAGTCTTTGCTTTCCTTTGCTGCCATCATTGGCGACAGCTGTTTGAATGAGAAAAGGGGCGCCGACACGCCCCTTTTTGGCGGCGGCTGCCGTTGGCTATAAAAATATATAATATTGCCCGCCAGGCTCTGTTATCGAGACGTTTCGCTGGATTTACCCAGCTAGCTGGCAGCCTGGCAGCCTGGCAAGAAACTCGTAAACGAAGTCAAAGTTCAAGACTAAAGCGGGGGGAAATCGGAACGTGTGTATATATGTGGGTTTTTGGGTGGTGCTGGGTTAAGGCCACAAAGAAAATCTGTGTCAAAAAGGGAAACAAGGCGAGGAAATGCCTTTAAGCTTTGACTTTTCTCAAATCAAACTAATCCCCCGCTATGCGTGAAGCGAAACTGCCTACACAATGGCAGAAAATTCATCGTATTGGCATCAAGTTCGTAATACACTTATATCTAAAAATATTTAACCTAAATCTTTACGAATTATTTTCATTAAACTGTTTTTGCTTATTGTAACATATCGATTTCCGTTTAATCGATTTCAGTTTTAACTCTTTGGGATTTATTTAGTTTAACATTGATATTCTTTATTTTTATATGACTTTAAAAATTGCTGTTGTTTTAACTTTAAAAGGTTATGCTGAAATTTCGATTTTCAAAAATAACGTTTTAATGCTCAAAATTTAGTATAAAATCATTTAGAATATTTTTCTTTCTGTGTGCTGTGGGATTTTGGGTTAAAGGTTTTGGGTTTGGGTTCGGTGCGTTAGCCCACATGCAAAATGGTCACCAAACGGTAACCGAACTTGCACTCTAGCGTAGCGCTGACCATTTGGACCGCAACGCAGGCAGAGACCCGGCCACAAAATCAGAATACTGACTACAGACCGCAGATACTAGGGATACCGATCCAAATACAGATACAAATGCAGGGGTATATAGGTAGAAGTAGAGTTAGAGGTACAGCTACGGACACACCCACCTGAATAATCTATATGCTAAGAGGGCCGAGGCCCCCTGTCAACGTGTGGGTCAACTGCGTGCGGCTTTTATGGCCGCCATTCGTTGGGGATTTGAAGAGTGTGGCCATAAATAGAACCGGACTGCTGCACGCACTGCTCCCAATTTTTGTTCTCTCCCCGACTCGACGGGTCTCTAACAGAGCAATTATTTTTGCTTTTTGCATATGCTCCGGGGTTCGAATCCACTGGAGCTGCATTGAAGCGAGTCGTGGGGCCAAAGTAAGTAGTTCTCTCTCCATTCATTCATTCACCTAACGAGCTGTCGTTTTTTTTGTTTTTTTTTTTACAACTATTCCGTTTCCACGCTTCATTCATGCATTCGAACAAAAAGTTAATATTAGTTATCTGCATATTTTCACGGTTCTCAAATCGTTTTCACTGCCCACCAGCGGATGCACACACCAAGACACTCGCAGATAGCGAGATTCAGATACAGATACAGATGCATAATGCATATGGAAATTGAGTTTGAGCCACCTGACAAAAGTTTCCACTTGGCTAATGTGAGAACTTGGCGGGCTCTAGAGCAATTTGATATCGATTTCATACAAAAATACTACTTTTTTGTACTGCTTTTGGAACTAGCAAGGAGAGCTTGCATATAATTTCATTATTCAAAATGATCTTAATATTAATTGTGCAATCTCTTTCTATAATAAGCTTCTGACGAAATTACGAAGAAATCAATAACATGTTTCCATTTAACAAACCACAAATCATCGATAGTGAAATAATAGTAAATAAATTTCCGATTTGATGTTTTGCCAGCTATAATTTGAAACGATTTACACAGGCATCAAATAATAATAATTTCGGTAGCACACACAGGAATTTAAAGTAGGGGAAAAAGTGATTAAGAAAGATTTGTTTACTCATCTCATTTGAATGGGGTTTCCTGTTCTCAAAAGGCTAATTGGGTCTTTCGTTTATTTTGTTTACAACTTGATGATATTAGGCAGCTGCTAATCGAGTACATTTCACGCGGCTCGAAATGGTGATTGTTATTCCCCGGGTGAAACATTCATTGCCTTGTCGCCTTGTTTGAGATTCTTGGCCGGGCAAAGTAGTTAGGCCAAAAATATCTTCATAAGCATGGCAACTACAATGGCGCACACTCACGCAGGTTCACTGTGATATAAATGCAAATGCAAATGCAGATACAGATACAGATACAGATACAGCTATAGATACCAGCACACACATCAGTTTTATGCGAGTTGGCAACTTGAAATATTTCATTAACTTGAGAGGAAATGTAAACATTTGTGTGGGGGCTAATGCCAATGGCTGTAAGTATGTTGTGCATCTCTCGAATATTTAGAAATTCTCTTATCTAAGCTGTATTCCGTAAGAGGAAACTCGTTCGCATAACTTTAGACAAATTAGTATTTTCATCTGATTCAAATCCCTTAACTGGGTCGCCAGACGTAGCTTAACTGCAATAAATTTAAGGCGCAATTCGGGCCAAAAGCGTTGCCAAAAAATTAAGGAAAGAACTGAATAAAGGCGCTGCTAAAACAAAAGCAAAAAATGTTGCTCGCGCCATTTTCAAGCAGAGACAGCTGCAGATGCAGATGCAGATACATTCAGTAGAAGGTACATAGTATTTGCATGCATATGCATGTTGGACGGGTGTTCTCAAACGAAATGATTGAAGTGAGGCAAAACCAACAAAAAACAGAAGCCTCGAGGAGCACACCTTTGAGGATGACGTGCTCACGTGCTCAGCTGCGCTTTTTCACTTTTACATACAAATAAACTCACTCGTTTTCCCTTAGATACCCGGTATGCACAGGGGAAAAATATTAAATATTTATATTAGTCCAATTAAAAGTGTAGGTAAACAAAATAATTTGGAAAATCGACACCACCTGGGAATACAAAATTATCGTTGTTTACTTTGCAACATTTTAAACATAATAAGCTGTCGTATTAGCATTTTCACATTTAAATAAACCTTGTTAATATTGGACAAAAATGGGGTTTTTGGAATGAGAAGTTAAAGAGGCTTACTAAAATTAAGCATATTTACAAAAATTATATTAGTCAATCCAATAACCTTATCCCACAGACTAGATCTGTTCAAATTTATTCAAAGAATTAAATTTACAGACAGCATTCGTAACGTTCGTTTTCTTAAAATAAAAAAATATTTAGGATAGAGAATTTTTAATTTCCAATTTTCCGAGTGCGGATCTTGTTATAGCTATTGCCTTCTCTTTTGGTCGACCCATTGTCTGCATTTTCGCATTTTAATTTTACGCTTTTGGCCTAAAGATGGCAACAAATGAGACAGCAGCAGAGGCACATTCAGCTGCGTCTACAGAAATAGTTTGCAGCCTCTTCATGCCCCCACCTATATAGACATTCACTCGTTCAAAACCCTCCCCCCTCCAGAAAACCCACTTGTAAGCCCCTGTCTTTTGAGTCACACTTTTACGTCATTTCTTTTCACTTTTTGTTGGCCGCCTTTGGCTTTTACATTTCCTTGGGCTTTTCTTTTGCTTTTTGTGTGATTGCATTTTTATGGCTGTGTGTGTCTCCCCTTGGAAAACGTTGAATTTGCATATTTATTTTTTGGCAGTTCCACCTGCTTCTTTGCTACATTGCGTATACGCCCCATGGCTGGCTCAAAAATTGTTTTTTAATGACTTAATTTGCCGTAGCATTTAATGGATGGCTTCGCATCAGCTTTGCCCTTCGTCCTCTCTCCCTGTGGCTGCATCAAATTTCGCTTAAATCCTTTGTCAGCATAGACAATAATCCGCACTGGGAAGGATTCAGCCATCGCTCATACGCAGCGTTGTCGGTCCCCCGCAACTGAAGTGGCAATAAATCATCCGACCGAAACTTTTTCCACACCACACGCATCATATATAGAGCAAAGGACATGGGCATGAGTTAGATGGATTTTGTGTATATATTTGCTTGAAATTAATTCCAACAGACTTAAAGTTACTCCGACTCGGGGCAAATATTGGACAAGGGCCAGAAATAAAGCAAACACAAATACAAGAAGTTGGACACACTGGCAGCACAAGCAGAAAAGTTTCATTGTTTCACACAAGTTTTTGGCTTTGCAAATATGTATATACTATATATCTATGGGGGGATATATGTTAGAGACATATGTGTGAGTGGATTTACTGACACAGTGGCAATTTGTGCTCGCGCTTTTGTAGTTTGGCGTTTCCCTTTTGCTGCTGCTACTGCTGCTGCTGCTGCTGCTATTTGGCTGCTCCTTCAGCTTCTGCCGAGGATTATGGATTTTTCTGTGCCACATATACATACGATGGGGGATGGGTGGTAACTGGGTTTGCTGGTGAGTGGATGGGTGGATGGGAACGCTGATGTGGGATGGATACCCTGATGGCAGGCCATCAATTTAGCTGCAAAGGCCGCCGAGCCTGCGATGATGACGATGATGATGTTTGTCTGTTGGTTTGTCTGGCCCATCCTCTCCACTGCTAGCCCATTTTCCCATACACCCAATGCTCCCACACCACTATCAGCACCACCACCAGCACCACCCTGGTGTGCTACAATTTCCTTTCACTTGACTGACACCCAAAAGCTTCGTCCTCGCTCGCCGCACTCAAGGATTGTATAACATGTAGGCGAAAGGCAGCCAGCAGTTTTTCTTTATTTTTTTTTTTTTTATGCACAGGTAAGGAGATGGGCGCGGGGGGTGCACTTCCACTTCCGGCGCACTGTCAGTCAGTGCATCCTCGGATGTACGTGTGTGTGTGTGTATGTGTGTGCTTAAACCTGTTTTGCGCTTTCCCGCTTTCCACTTGACTTGCCTCCTCTGACTCTTGCTCTTTCGCCGCCTCCTCAAAGTTTTAGCACCGCAACTTCAATTGACCTTTGCTTTCCCCCGCCGACCAGCCACCACCCACCACCCACACACTCACCCACTCACCCACTTGCTGCCACCCATCCATCTCTGTTCTCCCCTTGGTTTTCAGTTCATCTTTACCCACTGACTTTCTTTCGTTTTAAGTTATTCACCAACACGTACGCTTTAACGTCATCGTCATGCCTCAGCCATCAACATGATTTCCTCGCCCGCTTTTCCTGCCCCCTCCTAAATTCCCCAACCACGTCGGCAGTTATGCCTCTTAAACTCTTTGAGCCTGGGCTGGCTAATTGTCCTTATGTGACTTGTATACGCTTATCTGGCCAACTGAGGGTACGGGAGTTGGTCGTCTGGCCTGGTCGTCCGCACCTGGCTTACGGAAAAATCCTGCATCCACTCTTATCCTTCTCCTGGTTGTACTGCAAAAAAATTGTTGCTCTACACGCAGGGTTTTAAAAATTATAAAATTATTTTGTTTCTGATTATGATAATTTAAAGAATTTTATTTCAGCAATAAATAACACTTTTATTGGTTGTTTCAGCTTAATAATATTCTAATGTTTTTATATTAGGTTGTCAATTTTATAATCGTGTAGAACATGAAAATTAAGAAAATGGTCCTAAATATTTAATTTTAAAGCTGCTATGATAATCATTGACAATTTTGGCACAACGTTATTAGATCAAATGTATTTATTTATTTATTTAATGGCCCCAAGAGAAGAGCAATCGATACACTTCCGTTTTTTCTGTGTGTGCTCCATATTTTGTGTAGCATACTGATGGGCGCAGTTGGTCCTGTTTTGCCGAGGTTTCCTCTGCGCTTTCTCTGTGTCAGCGTTTATCGCTCGCCTTTGGGGCCTGCTCTTTATTGTTTTTGGCAAGGACGCTTACCCACAAGGATGCAGGTGTGCATGCGACCACTAAAGAGATACAGTGAAGGTCCGATAGAAGAACTCGGTGCTTTCTTATCTGTGGCATTTTTGGATTTTCGGTGTCAGTCTCTGGCGGGCTGTTTAGTTTTAAAATAGTGCTTACGCCTGCAGGATGCTTTCCCCAATGCTTCGTTCTTCCGGTTTTGGTTGCTGTTTCGGCTTCTACTTTTTTCCTAACCTTTTTTCCTTTAATTTCCTTCCTTTTCCTCACCTTCCTCACGTTTTCTTTTCCATTGCCTGGGCCACAGCTGTGTTGGCTTCATTTCCCTTTTTTCTTTTTTTTTTTTTTTTTGCTACTGCTACTGCTACGTATCTGTGCCAAGTGAAGCGCGCGCCCACGTTGCCGTTTTATAGGTCAAACTTGCACTCTCTTCAGCAAACTGCTCTACGTCGACTTTTCCACAGCCCCGCCCACTTTTCACTCTCTCCCAACGCCCCCGTTTTCCTCCTTTTTCCTCGCCAACTGCTGCTGGCTACGCAGTCTGGTTATTCAATAGTTTGGAGCTCACTAATTGCATTGCCCTAATTGCCCAAGTTACGCTTGAAATGTGCCAAAAATGGACATAAAAGCGAAAAAATTCAACCAGCAGTAGAATGTTTTAATGCTGGCGATATCAAATATTGGACTGCAAATTGTTAACGAATTGAGGATTATTTTGCCATTTATTTTGTGGGGGAATGAATCATCCTTGGTAACTTCCGATTGGTTTTTTATCTTGTCAGGATTTTGTTTTCTTTTATGCAAGTACTGATTAAAAATACATCTTAAATCTTTTCAATATTATGTATTATTTCTGTTTATTTTTACTACTTTCTTTTCAAGCCCCTTTTCTCTTTAAAATAGATATTGACTTGTTTTTAATAAAAAAACTTCGTTTGTTAAACAATCTGTTTGTGGTTTATATTTGCCCATTTTTTTCCTTTATTTTTTTTTGCTGAAAATCTGTGCTCTATGTTTGTAAATCCTTGAGGCTTGTTTATTTTTCTTTTATCAACTTTATGTGGGATAAAGTTTAAAGCTCTTCATTATGTAAAAATTATCCAGCAATGCCTCTGCAGTTTTCATTGCTGTGGTTTTCACAACATTTCGTAATTATACATTAGTCCCCTAGGGATATAACATTTTCAGTCAGATCATATCTCGCCATAATCGCCACACAGTCGTATCTGTGGCACAAACTCTTTCACTCTTTTGGCAATATAAAATTCTTTGATGGTTCCCGTTTCCATTGGCATTACTCGTGCAATTTTCGCACGTGGAATTTTGCAATATTGTTGAGTACGAGAACGAGCACCTCAATGACTGACTGACTGACTGACTGGCTGACTAACTGACAGCGATGTGGGTGGACGGATGGATGGATGTGTGGGTGGGTGGGGATTGTGTGAGAGTTTTGAACGGGCTGCTGTTGATTAAATTCCATTGATATCGCTGGCGTTGTCATGCTGCGAACAGTAGCTCCACTCCGGACCTGACTCCGTGATTTTCCGGATGACCTCAGTTGTTGCTGCTGCTGGCTGCTGCTGCTGCTGCTGCTGCTGCTGCTGCTGCTGCTCGTGTTGCTGTCGCTTTTCCGTAGTTGCCATGGCCGAGTAATGAACATTTTAATAATTCAGCTGCTGGCTCTACTCGGTATTCTCTCTTTGTCGCCGTTTTACTATCCTCCCATCATCAATTTTGCTAATGCCCAGGAATAAAGTTCTCAAAAATAATTTCATAATATTGTAAATAATTAAGAGGCGCACATAAATCATGAGCAGCCGCCCTCCGCCCATCTCAGCTCATCATGAATCATGTCAGGGGCACTTAGCCATCGGAAAATCAGCTATCGCCTCGCCCACTTTATGCTGGCCACATCCGCTCGAGAAGCCTAGAAAATCTATGGCAAAGCTTTTATTTTTTCACAATTTTCCGCTGGGCCCAGCCAATTTAGCATATATATCTGTATTCGGCAGACGGAACAGCAGATATATACTCCTCCTATTCCTTTTTGCCAACGTCACTTGATTTTGTTTTTCTCGTTTCTAAAAATATTTTCAATTATTTTTTTGGAATTGTGACGCGTTTTAATGAGCGGAAGATATACGTGTTATTTAGCTTCGCATTTATGCATATGTACGGATTAAGTTTAAATTGCGCCTATGATTATTTATTGCCTTGATTTATACGAGCACTTATATTTTGGTAATTTATTTGTTTAAGATACCGAAAATGGTTCGAAACGGAGCCATATAATCACGTGTTGCCGACAACTTTCCCACACAGTCCATTAAATAGATATCTCATACGTGCATCCGACTTTCTGTGTATGAATGCATACCTACATATATCTTTAAATCGATCGGACTGCCGACGTATAATTGAAATGCCTGGCATAGCGCAACTTTGCCGCGAACGCAAACAATTTTGACATTTTCATTGTTAATGAAAATTTAATTATGTTTTCATTGCTATGTGTGTCCGCCAATCGAGTCCGCCCGTACACGTTCGGATTGTTCGATTGCCGTACCGCCGGACCGCCGGCCAGTTGTCAGTTGACCGGGGGGCGGTGGGCGGAGCGTTCAGATAAATGCCCAATGATAAGCGACCAGCAGCGGGCAATGGAGCGCGTCGCCCATCATCGATGAGCCAGATACGGATACTACACTCAAAAACAGATAGAAATGCCGATACGACCAGGGATATCTACATACCTACTCGCTGCTTGTTGCTTGCTGCTTGCATAGGAATATGGATCGTTAAGTGCTGGCGGGGGTAGCCAACAAACATGCGAGGCCCAGAACATGCAAACATCACCTATAAACCCACCCATCTATACACACATCAAAATGAAATGTTTGACGAAGGCTGCGAATGTATTAGACTCGAACTCAAATTAGTGCATGTTGGAGTTTCCTCGATCGGAATTATAATGGGCATTTGCAGTTCATAGCAACACGTATAATTATTATATACACTGAAAACCATTTGGCTGACAATTGTGTGCCTTTTTTAAGAAATTAATTAATTAATTATGAATTTTTTGGAGTTTGTAGGTAAAAATTAAATTACATTTATTCGAGTAAAACAAATATGCATATCTACTTAATTTTTTTAACATTTGCATTTGCCTTTGGTGGTATAATAAGACATTAAAGTAACATTTTTTTTAAGATCAATAAACATGTATATCTACATTATTTTTATTTGTATCGGCCCTTTGTGGTGTACTTAATACAACATCGGCTTAAAAAAATATTGAACAAATTTTAGGGGCCATAAGAAGTTAATATGAAATTGTTCTGTGTGCATCTGCCGCTCGTGTGGCCCAAAAACTTATTCAAACCGTGTTGTGGACAAGGCAAGTTTATTGTTGCTGCTGCGGCTGTGATGTTGCTGCTGCTGTGCCGTTGCTGCTGTTAAAATTAAACTCTCTGTGCTATTTAGTTGTCTCGCCGCCGCTTCTGAAGGTGAATTTATGGTGCACACATGGTGCCCGACTACCTCTAGTTTTTCCTGGCTGTGTATGGGTGCGTATCTGTGAGCGTGCCTGCGCTGAGTTTTCCTCGTGTGACATATGTCGGCTGTGCCAGAAATAGATTTGTTTCGAAATGTAGGGGGCAATTCTTTGCTTTTTTTCCGAGATTCAAATGCTCTGCGCTCTCCTTCGTCTCTTTTCGCTGTGCTGACCATGTGGCTGATTATTTTAATGGTTTATTAATGAGCTCAACTTATTCTTGCCTTTTCTAGATTTCGAGAATCCGCCAGGCAGCACATCAAACTGTATACATGCGTGCTACAACTAAAACAGTGAAAGCCAATTTGAGAGTTCCAGCCGCCGCATAATCGCCATCCGAACCGATCAGATCCGATCCGATTCGATACGATCCAACCTCCGAAACAAAAAGTCGCCAACAAAGCGGAGCCGCTCGATCCAACGAACGGCAGCGAGTAGAAGTTTTTGGCCAGCGCGCACCCCCAATCTCCAGCAACAGCCTCAAGATTCTGCCCTTCGGAGCCCCCAACTTTCGTCTGGAGACGACACCCGCAGAGATGCACAAAATCGCGTCAGCGCCACCTCCATCGGCAGCGCCCGGTGGAGGACTGGAGACGCCCCTGGCGGCGCCCAAATACGGCACATTAATACCCAACCGCATCTTTGTGGGCGGCATCAGGTGAGCACTGATCCTGAGGGTTCATATTCCATCGTCTTTGTTTTTTACTCACTTTTCTTAAAAAGCAAATTACATTAATCAATGACTTTTCATAACTATGTTTGGCCTTAAACTAAAATATGTTTGCTTTTGTTATGTTTTGATAACATAAGCCCTTTACATGCATATAGCATATTTGCAATATTCCATTAACTCGAAAAAGCCATACCCTTTATTTTAAAATTTTAAAATAAAATTGTTTAAAATCAGAACAGAAAAGCAGGGAAAAATTGTGTTATTTAATGTATGTATGATATATCTAAAAAAAAAATCGGTGTTCGTGCCATTTCATATAAAAGGTTAAGACTCGAATGTTTCAAAATACCTTTTGTATTGGAAATATTACCAATATGTTCGAAGAAATTGGTTCTGTTTCGAACTTTTTAGACCAAACTAATCCCTTTTTCTTCTATATTTTGAGTGTGTATTTTTAAATAATTTTTATAAAAGTCTGTTGAGTAAACCAAACTAATCCCTATTTACTCCACATAGCGGCGATACCACCGAAGCCGATCTGACCCGCGTCTTCAGTGCCTACGGCACTGTGAAGAGCACCAAGATCATCGTGGATCGGGCAGGCGTGAGCAAGGGCTACGGATTCGTCACATTCGAAACGGAGCAGGAGGCGCAAAGACTGCAAGCGGATGTAAGTACCACTCCTTTGACCTGTTGCTAATGTCGCCTGTTGAACGTTTACCAACAAAAATTAAGAAATGCCAGTATTATGATTTCGATTCCAAAGAAGCGAGCGTGAACATCATCAACCAACCAACCAACCAACCAACCAACCAACCACCTACAAACGATTGAACGAACGAACCTTATACACCTCTTATATAGAGCATTTTCGATTGTCGCGTCATAAAGAAAAGATATAAACAAATCACACTGCAGCATATCCAACACAACTTAAAATTGTGCTCCGATCTTTTAGGGCATTACCTGACCCATCACACACAAGTACTACTGATATGAGACGTCGGTTCCTCCTACTACTGATACCACTACTACTACTACTACTACTACTACTACCAACACTCCCCGCGGGGGGGTCCCACATAAGAAATACCTCATATGATTGTCGCCATTGTGCGATATATGATATATGATATATGATGATCAGATGTACCGCCTTAGGTACGGACGGCACTTTGTTCTTTTATAAATTTCTTCTTATTGCGTTTTTGTTGAGTTTACGTTTCCGAGTTACGTTACATTTACGTTGCGTTGCCATTCCGTTACGTTACATTCGATTCCGTTGCGTTCGTTATATCGTTTCATTGCCAGAAACAAAAAAAAAAACATACACACACACACATATATATTTACAAAACACACCATACTCACCCAGTTATATAACCCACATTACTACTCTCTTTCCCAAGCGTAGGCAGCCTTACTTTTCCTTCTATATTTCTTTGATCCCACACCCACACGTATAAAACCTATTGATATATCGAAGTTTGCCCGTTAAGCGTTAAGCTAAAACCAAAACAAAAACAAAAAAAAAAACCAAAACCAATATCAAATGCAAATGCAAACAATGTTGAGTTCGTTGCACCGTTTTTAATGCTCATTTTATGCAATCAATTAAACAATTAGCGAATTTTTGCTCTTTTGGCTCCGTTATTGGAACGCGGTCTCCATAGACTTTATAGACTAGACTATATAGACAATACCTTAGTGCGTTGCCTTGTTGCCTTAATTCGTTTGATCCAGTCTTGAGTTCCGTTTTGAGTTACATTTTCGTGTAAAGTTGCATTGTTGGCACATCTTTTCCGTTTTTGCCTAATTTGCTGATTACCAATCGATTGTGTATTGCACATTTTTCCAATTGCGGAATAATTAACGAACCAACAGCAGCAGTAATATTAATAATAATCCAATTCCAACCCCCAGCAAGTAAGTGCGCGCCGTAAAAGTTCCTAGGGAACATTTATATATCTCTCACCCCAAAGTTAGCAGTCCAATCACCTGCTCCCCAGGGCAACCCACGCTCTGTTTTTAACCTGTAGAAAACTACACTGGGAAAACTATTATTAAAGTAAATAAGTTATACTTTTTAAGCGTGTTATATCTTATATATGAAGTAAGGTTTTAAATTTGATTTTCACAGAAATTACACATGATTAATGTGTGTATATGTTACTATGCAAATACAACTTTTTTTTAAATTCAGAATTATTGTTAAATGAATTGGTTTTCCCCGTGTAGCCGTTGTTACTTGTTTCCTGACTATATTGAGTCAAGATCTGGGCTGGGTTCATTTCGGTCCATAAAAAGTTCAGCCTCCAGGTGGCTCATTACAAAATGAACTTGTCTGCCATATTTTGTTTTGGCATACTAATTGATTATAATTATTGCATAAGCACTGGCCGCCTGAGTGATGCAACTTTTACCCATTTCAGGGAAATTTCCCATTTACTTTTTACCCTCTATTCTGACGATGCTGTTCAGAGGCTGAAGCTTCCGTCGAGCTCAGCTCTGTGGCATATTAAGTGAAAAACTTTTGCCGCTCGTCATTAATATGCATTGTTGTCGTTCTGGTTGTTGTTCAACCTCTTGTTGTTGCTGCTGCTGCTGCTGCTGCTGCGGCTGCTATTGCTGCTGCCTGAGTCTGGGACACGAGTGTCCTTGTGAATGCAAAGGGAGAGCAGAAAGCATAATGCCCGCCGGCAGAACAAGGATAACAACGACCACACTCTATGCAAAAGGCAAAAGCTGAAACGGGCACACAACAACAATAACACCAACAACAGCAGCAACAGCATCAGAATCCGCAGCAGGAACATCAACAACAATAAAAACAAGTCGTGGCAACGTTTAACCAAGTTTTATAATTTACACACACCACCCCACAACAGAGGAGACAACACACATTACACTAATTAAATTTCATTTAGTAAAGTTTACCATTTAGTTCTAGTTTTTCGACCACGAACTCATCAAAAACCACACAGAATCCAGCAAAAAGAGGCGACTTGGGCGCCTTTTGTAGTGTTCGGGGACCACAATCCAAAACCATATATTCGAGTATATATCACATCAGTCCACTAAATCCAGTATCCCACCACTGCGTATACTAATTTTTGTGTATATGTTATATGATGGCAAACTAATCCCCCAACTCCAACTCACTGTCACCTCATACATGCATAATTACGCAACACAAATACATATAGATTAGAGCAAATTTGGGTCCGTAAAATGAACTCGAAACGCACATTTCGAATGTATGAGATTTGCCTACTCCTCCAAGGAGCAGACTCTTCAATTTTAAATCATTTTCGAGTGGAGAGTGGTACGGTTTTGTTGTCCTTTTTGTGTGCTGAAACAAAAGGCTACCACGGTAAAAGCCAGCCAGCAAAAGGATTCTTAATTAAATTCAGTCAAGACAAGAAGTGGTTAAGAATGGTGGTGGGGATTCCGGGCTTTCAGGCCCTTCCAGCGGCAGCTCCTTGCCATACGTTTCATCTTTAGTTTACTTTCTCAACCGTTTGGCCCTTTGTTACGGCCCTTATCCTTATGTCGCTGGCCGAGGACGATGGCTCGAGGGCGGCCAACTCGAACATAAATGAAAAGAATGTTTGCCCAGCGGCGGTCAGAAAGGATACGCGGTGGCGGCGCTCAGGTTTTCCGTGCCTCGCTTTTCTTTTCATTTCATTTTCCACATTTTTATTTATTTATTTTTTTTATTTTTAACGACAAAGTAGCGCATCTCCTTGGCTGGCAAACATTTGCTTAGGTTAATGGTTATTACCGCTGCCAAGAGGGGTCACCACTCAACCGCCACTCCCCGACTCCCTCAAGGAGTCTGGGCTTATCTCTTTGTGGAGCGGTGTCCTTTTCGTGCATCTCAAGCGCAAATCACAAGGGTATCAGCCGGGACTAATTGGCAATTAAAGATGAAGATGAACTGGCCAGCCTGTCGGAGGCTGTCTATCTGCGTTAGTAGTTTGGCCGGAGGAAAAGGTATTAAATGTAAATTGGCTGATTTATTGGGTCGAAGAGAGGCGAAATGCATTTTTAAAATGGGATTACTTCGAGCAAAAAGGAACTTGTTGAAAGGGCTTAGTAAAAGAGGTTTATATACAAGGTATTAAACAGCCCCTTTCTCAGATAATTTTTCTGGTATTCTTTTGTGACTACAGATTTACTTTATTTAAAGTTACATATTTTTTACTTGGTGTTGGTTTTATATATTTAAGTTTTTCTAATTGGTTTTACATTGTTTGTTTTTTGTATTGATTTTATTATTTGTATTATTATCAGTAACGAACACGAGACGAGAGAAGAAACGAAACAGAAAGCAAGCTTTATTTTCTAAATTGAATTCTGTTCTTTAAATGCTTTTGTGCCTTTTCAGTTTTTTACACTTTTAAATGAGTTTATTATTCTGGTTAATTAATTTTTGTGTTTATGTTTGTTGATTAAAATAAACATGTTGTTGAATTTGGTGCCGCGCAAATTGAAAATTAAAATTACGAAACAAAGAGAACAATAAGTTGGCGATTGGATTTGCTTTTGAAGCCAAATTAAAACTCACAGCGAAAAAAAAAGAAGCGCAGATCTATTTATGCAACATATGTACATGACATTTTGTAATAAACCTTACTTAATTTAAAACACACACACACACAACACACCCCACAGTATAAACATTTACACCTAAATATTATATATATATATAACTTTGGTAATGGTATTTTGCCTTGGCACGTGTTTCTCTCTCTCTTAGCCATGGCCGTGCCATAAAAAGCAAAAAATGAACAGAAGATTAAAAAAAGACACAAAATAAAACAAAAACCAAAAAGCGTTGCGCATTAATTTTTAACTATTTTTTGAGAATTTTTGATGCTGCTGCGTTCGATTTGAATTTGAATTTCTTCGTTCGGCTTGTGTGTTGATAATGCAAAGGATATATATTAATGCCCATTTATTTATGCTTTCTCCCTCTGTCTCTCTCTTCCATCTCTGTCTGGTCGAAAAACAGGGTGAGTGCGTGGTACTACGAGATCGCAAACTAAACATTGCACCGGCCATCAAGAAGCAGGTGAGTAGACTTGGCTTTTTAAAATAATTTTCAAATAACTGAGAACATTATTCAAAACCAGCCGAATCCTCTGCAATCGATTGTGGCCACGAACGGAGCTGTCTACTATACCACCACGCCGCCGGCACCGATTAGCAATATACCCATGGATCAGTTCGCAGCCGCTGTATATCCGCCAGGTGAGATATATAAATATATATAGATATATATATTTATGTATTAATCTCTGCGTTAATGGGTCTTCATCGTTTCTCTGAGTTTCACTTGGTTTTATTGACATTTGTTTTTCTTTTCTTTGTATTTCATTACTCTCTCTCTCTCTATTCGAAAACACTTCATCAACACAACAACTACAACCAAAAAAACACCACCACCACCATCAATTGGGAAACAATTAACCAAACCTAGTTACTGACTTTACAGCCGCTGGAGTGCCAGCCATCTACCCACCTTCAGCCATGCAATATCAGCCATTCTATCAGTACTACAGTGTGCCAATGGTGAGTGCGATTACAAACAATATAGATAAGGTCAGAATAATAGCCCTGCAGATAATGATTATATTTTGGCATCATTTTAAAGCCAGTCCGGGTTGCAATTACAAAAATGCCGATTTGCTTAGTTTAGAACAAAGGACCTAAATATATATATTAAAAATATACCAAATATTAATTATATATTGTAGTATTGAATAGCAGTTTAATATTAAATAATTATAAAATATAAAATTAATATATATAATATTTATAAAACCAATACGTACAATCAACTCAATAAAAAACATCAAATTATCAAAGCTTTTATTCTGACCCCAACTGTGAATTAAAAAAATATTTTTTTTTATTAATGAATTTTAATATTCTTTTGCAGAATGTACCCACCATTTGGCCTCAGAATTACCAAGGTGAGTCTCAAGTATTTAGAATCTCTCGCTGGTCGTTTTGTCGTTTGTCGTAGCCTACACATATCGGTATTTGCTTTCTTTTCTTTCATTTATTCTTGGCGCACCACCACCACCAACTACAACAACCACCAAAAATCAACCACCACAAAATAGGTTAAATCCAAAAAAAGAAACATAAAATAAACAAATTTTCGTAGTCGCCAATTTTTCGTTGAGAGCTGCCCTGAATAATAAACCATACCAACAACTAAAACTACAACTACAACTGCAACGATAACTAGAACTACAACTATCTGCGACAACAACAACAACAACAACAACTATAACAACAACAACAACAACAACAACAACAACTATAACAACAATACCATGCTATATGCTATATATGCCCCTCAACTCTGATCGAACTGCAGCAGCAGCCGCACTCTTAGTTTATAATTTTAGTTAATTACGATTATGTTAAAATGCCTATGATTTAATTTAATTTATGCTAAGTTTGGAGCTTTATTTTTGGCCACACACACTAAAAATATGTACATGTAATGTAAATTAGTTGAATGCCATAGCGAGGGAAATACTACATTTTTTTTTTTTTAATCTTCTATTTCTTTCGATTGATTTTCCTTTTTTTTCGGTTTTGCTTGCTGTAAATAGCAGAGAATGAATGTAAATAGTAGTAGTCGGCACCAATCACTTTTTGCTTATATAAATATATATAAAAAATACCGATATAAAACCATATAAATTCAAATTCCTAGATATATGAAGTTTTTCGCCAATTTTTTCGATTATTTTGTAGGAATTTATCCATGTTAACTTTGAGGATGCAGCAACAGCAACAGCAACAATAGTGATGCTACTACTACTACTACAACAACAAAAAGCCACAACAACAACAACAACCACAGCAACAAAAGTAAACTAAAAAGCATAAATAGAATTTATATAAACTCACACACACAAAAACGCACCACAGCTGCAATTTCGGAAATGTTTAGTCAAAGGAAATCGTAAATTGAAGGTAGAAGCTTTGGAAGGACACTCACCCACACAAGCACACCGGCACACACACACACACATACGCAAGGAAACCATTGCAAAATGCTGTAAAGTAAGCTGCTTATGTTATTAGAGATGTTGCGATGTGCTAGTATGGGTGATGGGGAATAACATTTTGGTAGAGGAAACATTTATGATGTGCAATTAGCGGTGGAGCGGGGGGGAGGGGATATGGTATTTGGGGGAGGGAGGGGGCTATAACCATAGGGAACGTTGACAAAACTGCAGTGTGTGTGTGTGTGTGGTAAGTCAGCAAGTGAAAGACAGAAAAATATATATGTAGAGGCAGACGGAGAGAACTTAAAACCATATTTAAACTATACTATATAGGAAACATTGTGCTAAATACACACACAACTGGATTAAACAGAGAAAGCAAATGTGAAGAGAGCACACTCACTCTAAACAACACACACACACATGCATGCAGGACAACAGGACACACACTTATATATATATTTAAATATACTATATAGGGAATAACTAAGTAAATTGCATAACACACATATACTATATATGGTAGCTAAGAAAGCAGGGCAGCGATCGAAGATTAAAGACATAATATTATGCATAAATTAATTTATATACATATATACAATACATATAAAGCGTAAAGTAACTGTAACTCGTAACTGTAACTGTCCTACACAGACACATACAGCAATACAAAGCAAAAAGATGAATAAGCAAAGGAGACGACAAAGTCAAGCAGCAAAGCAAACACACATACTAAATCACAGAATTACACACACACACACGCACACCACCCACGACTCCTGAGCAGAAAGTCAAGGATAATTTATAAAAATTTCCTTAACTCTCCGATCAGAACTCGTTGAGAAGGAAAAACCTAACTTGTAAGCCAAGCAAAAGAAAACTGAACGAAATTTTAGTCTAAACAAAAATACTAAAAGGAGTAAAAAGTAAAAACATAAAATCTAGCCACATAAGACAAGCAAAAAGTGAACTAAATACAAAAAGAAAAAAAAAAACAAAAATACAATAAAGATATTCAAAATATGCTAGCTAAAAAAAATGCGAAAAACATACACATAACTCCCGGCCAGTATATACGGGAGGCATATATTAGAGTGACTATTAAAGGAAAGCTAAACTCAAAGCTCTAGCGACAAGGAAAATAGGTAAAACTCAAGCAATACATAGACACTCATAGGTGTGTGTTACACAAGAATATAGTTAAATATATACGAAAAGCAAGCAAACGTAAAATAATATAATAAATTTAATAAACTAATGTAATGTACAAGAAAAACCAAGCAAAGACGAACTCTGCGAAAATGTTGATTTATCATTTCTGTTTTTCTACACTCACTTAAGATTCTGTTGTATCTATTGTTATGATGATGGCATCAAACTAATCAAAAACACGAACGAGAAAAGCGAGATGTGTTAACCAAAATTATTTAAAGTAATACAAAACGCGATGGCCAAACATTTGCGGGGGCAGCCGGCGACCTGCGAGCGAAATCCATTCAAAATTGGTGCATAATTTGGCTGAAATGAATACCTTAACGGAAAATTCGAAATAAATATTTACATATACGTATATGCCTTATTGAACGAAACAAAATTATTTGCCCACTTAATACTGTTAACGTATTGTGACGAACGTAATAAACCAACCCAGAGGTTTCAAAAATACCTGCTAAAACAGATGTCGCCGAGGTCGCCCCCACCCCCATCAAATTTGTGACTCGCTGCCTCCGCAAATGGACTTCGCAGAGAAGTTGTTGACAAATTTTTACTAAATTGTTAAATAGTTAAATACAAAACATTTTTAAATCGAATTGTAACAATAATTAGAAATCACTCTTTGTTGAAACGAAGCAACACAAAATGTAATGAAATGGAAAGCAATAATTCACTTAGGCATGCTCTAGTTAAAAACTAAAACTGAAATCAAGTCGAAGAAGCAACATAGAAACCACCAACCAAGAGTACTTACATGTATGTCAGTCAATAGGGATTTTATTTAGTTCGAAAGCACGGATTCGAGTTCTGGGGTTTGAATACTACTACTCCCAGAGAATCCAAATTGCTGGGAGGAAAGTGAGGGACAAATTTGAGGGACATTGCCTAATTTTGAAATGAGTTTGATTCACTCTTTTATCCAGCCATCCCAGCAATTTTATCTTCCGCAGACTAATCAGATAGAGATCAGATCATAACTAATAAATCCAAGGCATAACTTAAGTATATACGTGATATTTTGAAAGCGAAAATTCATAAATAAATTGTTTAGGTTTAAAACAATATTAAATATATTATACAGATATATACATATATACATTATAAAGATAATGCCAAGGCATAATTAAAATCATAACGATTAATTAATTAAAGAATGAATGAACATTTTTGCTGACAAAACAAACAAAACAAAAACCAAAACAAAAGAGTAAAATGTTTGTAAACTCAATTTATTGTACGACTTGAATGAAGGAGAGCGAAACGAAGAAGTTCTTAAGTTTTTACTGAACAGCAGCAAAGAGCAGAGCGCAGATTGTCCCATCGTAAAAATCTATTTAGTTTATATATAGTGAATATTTATATTATATATACATATATTAAATGAACAAATGGCAAGTAACAAACAAACCAACAAAAATGGAATAGTAATTAGACAAAAGTAAAAGGAAAGTGAAAAATTATATATATATACAATACATATATATCATAGCGCAAAGAATAATATATATTTTAATGAAGGAACATCAACTGATTAAGTGCAGCTCAACTAAGAGCACAAAATGTTTTTAGACTAAGTACCTACCTACCTAAATGAATTCAGCAATTACATAATATACAAGAGATAGGCGATAACGCTGAAAAGGCGCCGGGCCAGAAGGGAGATCACCTTCTACTTCTATGGAGTCTAATTTGTATAATTATATATACGTGCATATTACGAGGATAATGCCCCATGATCATCACAAAAAGTAAACAAAAACGAAGCATATTTAACCACATACACACCTACACACACTATACTACCTATTAATATAGAAATGAGAAAGAAGAAAAGAACGCATAAATAGCAATAACAATAAAGCAACAGCTACTTAATAATTTTAGCAAAATGCAAAACACAAAAATAACGAGATGAAGAAAATATGAGTAGCAAAATATTTGTTTTGCCTTTATTTGATTTTCCCCTCTTCGCTTTTTCGGTTGGTTTTTAAATTTGGCTTTTACTGCGTTTACCCCATTACTCCACCCCCTATTTCCTTTTCCCTCTCCGATTTGTAATTCAGGGCACCATATATATATAAATATTTTATACAGAAAACCATTCACCAATGCTGCACTCGCCGTCGGCGAATCCACATCAAACGCACGCGCAGTCGCATCCACAAACCCCATGCTGGAGTATTGACGATCTGAAGGACACTATGCCCAGGGTATAGCTACATGATCCAGGATCGTCGGCGGGTATAGCAGAGGGTGTTACACAAGAAACTCAAGACAGAAGGCCGAATTCTCCAGGGGAAATTATAAATTATAGAGCAACGTGTTGGAGAAGCGCAAAAAGAAGATGGCGTACTAAAGGAAGGGCGGTCCTAAGAAAAGTTTTGCAGCGTATACAAACCGAACCCATATTATCGATAGAAAGTGGGATCCAGACGACGATGGCGGCGCCGCACAAAAGCCCATGTTTTCTAGTTATTTTGTTTTTTAATTTCGAAACTTACCCCACCACCCCAAAAACCTTCACGCTTACCACCCCATCGGGGTCCTCGTTACTTGTTTTTAAGTTGAGATTGTTCCATTCGTTTTTCGTTATGTTTTGTTTCAAAGTTTTTTCGTTTTTGGTCAGCCCGCGGGTGTGTGGGCAAACAGTGAGAGAGAGAGTATAGGAAAGGGACCAGATTAGCAACCGGGGGCAACGCAACAACACCTTCAACGTCGTTTCCCATCACATGTGAACACACAGCCGAACCGAAGCAAAATCCAAACTTCTTCAAAATCGGGAACCCCAACGGGAAGCTCCCAGTGATAACACTGCACTGTCATACCAACCGAAACCCGGAAGCTAAATCGCCCCGATCCGAGCTCCTGCCCCTCAAGCAAACCTTTTGACAAATGGGCCTTGGACAAGCATAATGTTTCGGGTACTGTCCCCCTTTTTTTGGGTGTTCCGATCAATAATATTTTCGATCGCTGTAGCGTTCCATTGAGCACTTTGGCTCAGTTAACTTTTCAAAATTTTTCCAGTTTCATCTTTAATCTTTGTTCTTTCGTGACTTTTCGAACCTAATGTATTACCAAAATTCGTTTAGTTACTGTGTATATAGGCATTATTCTTCCAAATTATGCTTAAAGTGTTCATCTTCAGATTTAGATTCACATTGCCGAATGTCATTCCTAAAAAGATAATAAAAAAAATGCCCGAAACAAAAACTAATCTCTGTTTTTATCATATGTTTGTTTTTATTTTTATTTCTTTTTCAGTTCCTCCTGATTAAGTGTAGCATACTTTCCAGGTACTGCGAAATACAAAATGCAACGAATCTTTCAGTAGCAATGGCAGTTAAAAAGCGAATCGTTAGGCAGACGATATGATAAAATAGTTGAATTAAACGGTTGTGTCAAATTAGCTCTAATCTCAAAGTGAAAAACCAAAAAAGTACAGAGAAAGGCGGCAGTTTATTAGGACTAAACTTATCTAAAATCTAAATGTAGTTCAATTACGATTGGTTTGCTAAGCTCGCTCGTCTTAAAATCCTATCTCTCACTACCGTGTGTAAACTTTAATCTTCCCGAATGCGATCAACCAAAGTAATTATAATCTATACGGGGTATACAAACACATACACTTTAGGCGATGGTTAGTATATGCGAATATAAATACATATATGAAAACGTACAAGAACAATATCTCGATGGCGTCTCAACACAGAAAAAGTGGTAATCAGATACCAAATTATAATATTTACGAAACGAGCAGATAAGCAGTGGAAAAGCCGAACATTTTTACATAAGAAAAATGCATTTTTTAACAAACGTCTACGTGTGAATTGAATAAACCTTATATGTGTATACACGCATATATTATATACATTTTATTAATATATATATGTAAATGTAAAGTCGAGCAGCAATTTTTTATAACAAGAAGCGGGCCGGGGAAAGCGGAAAAGTGGATTCAAGAGAGAGCAGCAGAAAAACCCTGCCCAGTGGGCGTTCATGCTTCGAGGCTTCACTGTGCTCCGTGTGTGCGCGTTAAAACGTTTTTTGAAGTAAAATTTAATTTACACAAGACTGACGCTAAAAAATAACTATGAATATTAAAAGTGTACTAACCGTTTACGAATTTTTCAAATGCCACACACGGAGTAAGTGGAGGTCAGAGGTCAAGAGGCTCATGAAGGATGCAGGATGGAGGCTTGATGGGGTGCCGCTTTGTATATGGTTATATTATATTGTACTTAATAAATGGAAAACCTGAGATATATATTATATATATTTATATTTACAATAAAATACAAAGTAATAATTTATGAACAATTAAAAGAAGCGAAATGAAATTAATGGTAAATAACAAAATATACAGTGTTATTTTTATTTTTATGATATTGTACTTACATTAGTAACTAACAAAGTAACGGCGCAGCAATAATAAATACATTAATTAGCAACCAGAACTAGGCAAAAAAGAAAAACCCCACAAGAAAATGTGATGAATATTGTATAAAAAAATTGAAAAGTCCCATCATCCGAAAGACACGAAATATGAGTTTTGGTAGATCATTATTTCGCAGAGTAAAATAACCGCTAAGGGAAGGTCTCCCTGGATCGGGCGAGCCTATAAATACAATAAACGTGCAACGAACTCTTTTAGATTTATCAAGGATTAACCTTAACCACACATAGGTGCATTAAGTAGTTCGCGATCCGAGGTGCAATTAGCACCCAGATGTGTTTGGATTATTGTTGTATTTAGTGATCCGTTGGGTCCTTAGCCACCGTCATACCCGCATTACAAAAAAATCTGTTTTGGATCATTGTTGTCAGCAAAAGAATTTTTTAAATTACGATTTCTAACATATACAGAGCAATTTCAAGTGCGAGATCTCAATGTAGAGGCAAAACATGGCAAATGGTGAAAAGCAAAACGACAACAAGAGCAAAACAAAGCGGTTTTTCTATCAATGTTGAAAGCGAATGCGTAGGAAATATTTAACCATATATACAACAAATATAAATTGTAGCTAAAATGGTTTCATATAAACGAAATTGTTGAGTATTTTTAGTCACGAGGGAGAATCGAAGTAAACCGATACCCAAAATAGAAAAAACTAAATGAAGAATTTACAAAAATTGTGAATTTTACGCAATTCTCTTGGACTTCCTTTTGGTAGATTTTTTAGTCGACCTTGTTTCCACAAATATTTGCACAGAATTTCGTTTATTGCCTTCTGCTGACAAAACTGTCCATTAAGCCCGTTCCACTCAGTTTATTTTTCCCCGAATCCAACCAAAAAAAAAGCCGAAATTCTGTTGCGAAATATATAGAATTATTAAAATTAAATCGAAGTGCATGCTGCACATTGTGAGAATCTGTGCTGAAGCCGATGCAGGATAATTAAATACACTTGTAGAGAAGGATACCGACGCCGCGATACAGATACCGATACACCTATGTTAAGCCAATTAAAGCGCCCAATGAATGTGGTATAAACCGAGAGATAGGATTACCAGAAAATTACATAGCAAAGATTAGCTGAAGAGTAAAGAAAACACTAGACAAATTATACTTTTAGCTAAAATCAAGTGGAACTAAGAAAATGTATCCAAATTCTTCCGTAAAAGAAAACACATTTCTAGCAAACAATTTACCGTACATAAGAGTCTAAAATACATATACTATACTGAGCAGCATAAAAGTAGAGTCATGGAAATACGTACATCAGACGACACAAATATAGTCACGCCCGGGAAACCCAGAGAAATTACAGATCAAGCAATTGCAGCCCACTTAGGAAATGATATCAGCATGGAGACGGGAGATTTCAGAGGGCATGAAAGGAGTGTGGAGTAGGGTTAGCAGCAGTAGCAAGAGGAAACCCAACTGATCTCTACTGTGTTCTATGCTTTAGGGAGGACATAAGTAAAGTAAATTAAATATGTAATGTTGAAAAACCAAAGTATTACAATTTTGAGCTGCAATATTTTTTAATCAAAAACCAAATGGAAAATGGATTGAATAAAAGTAAAATACAAAGATAATAATTAATATATATTTTTCTCTTTTGAGATAAACCAAACGAAAACTGTTTTGATGTGAATTGAGTTAGGCAAAAAATAAATGAAGTAATAAAATAACATAACATATTCCAAAAAGTATCAAAATGGAAACCAAAGCTAGTTAAGGAAATGCACAAATTTTGTGTGTATTTTTTCGGTTTTTATTCATGTGTGTAAATCTTCCGTGTGCAACTAAAAAAAAAATGAAAGAACGAAAAAGACGAAAACCAGAACTACACTACACTACAAAAGCAAAGCCAGACACTAAGCCCAACTGAAATTGTCAAATATGAATTAATATATATGAGGTCTATATGAGTATATATTTAGATAACAATTATATTATATATATACATATATATTATATACATACATGTGTGCAAATTATTCAGATCCATCAAAATACGATGCGGAAAGGAAAAAGTCTCTATATATATTTAGTAAAATTATAACGAAAGAAAAATGAATACGTAGTACAACGGCAAGCGAAATAAAAAGTATAAAGCAAAACATATAAGAAAACAAAAAATTCGAGAAAAAAGGAAAAGCTAAAAAAAATGATGAATAGCATAAAAAAATAATTATTTATAAAGGCTGTAATTTTAAGTAAAGATCAACCCGATAAACATAACAAGACGCAAAAATGAAACAAAAAAAAATTTAACGTCAACATATTTCACCCACAAAGCAAATTAAATTAACTAAAACCGAAAAAAAATCGCGAGAATATACTATAAAACATAAGTAAAAACGATATCTAAAAACGAAATTATAAAACTAAATGAAAAAATTATATAAAATAATTACATACAACAAAGAAAGTAAAGCATAAACATAAAAGCAAAAAAAAATTATATATATACGAGAACTCAATGTATGTAATAAATATAAAACTAAATAAATAAAATCTTAAAAAAGGAATAAACCGAAGGAACGCACGGGCTTTTTGATATACAAGTAGTAAAACACGGATACACACAAAACACGGATCATTCGATGGAAATGGCATTTATGTCATTGCCTTTGGGAGTGATGACGCATTTAGCAGACCCCTGCCAGACTTCGATCAAGAAAAACGACAAATATTATTCTCTTATCTACGCGCTAGAATGCATTTATTTAATCGTTGTGGTTTTTTTTTTTTAATGCCAAGGTACATGAAAAGTCGTAGCGCCGGCTTCATTTAGATTCGATTAACTCTAATTCGCACGATAAGGTTTATCGCCTTCGGAAATAATCTACATAATAAATACAAAGTGCACAAAAAAATTATGTCTATCGCGACATTAGGAACATGTCAAGGTCGGAACTAAAACTATGAAAAATTCTCCATTAATCCCGAAAGAAGCTGCGGTTGGTGTTCTGCAGCCGAACACTCTGTGGCGCCTTCTGGCTGCGATCGAAGTTCTGCAACTTGTTGGTCTTCAACATCCGGGGATTGGGTCCGGCGGAGGTACGCCAGTAGACCGTCTGCACAGCATTCCGTCCGGCAATGTAACGCGTAGTGGCGCCGATCAAGTGGTTCACTTTATTAGCAGCAGACATCTTGTCTTGTGTGTGTTCGTTTGGTATCACAGTTGGGTTGCTTTTTCTATAGAGTTTTGGCTCTATATTTTGGAATTTTTTACTGGATCCGTCCGATCATTGGCGCGCTCGATTCGTTTCTGTGGCCTCACTTCGCTCCGCATCCAGTATTTATAGCGATGCCTTATCAGCAGTTTGTTCTGGCGTATGTATGGTCATTATCTTCCAAGTAGTTGGGGCTTATCAGGTGTTGCTCAAAAGGGTTGATAATTGATTAGCTTACGACCAGGCCATTATTTGCACGCCATGCAAGTGAATGCAATGCGAAATGCGACGCACTTTCAGCTGAAGTTTGTTGCTTTTCGATTCAAATGGTTATGTTTACACTCCTTGGATAAGCGTCTAGACTTGTATCCGTAACCAAAAAGGAGAAATTGCCTTCAGCGTGCTTCCCAAGTGCAGTCCAAAGTCCAAAGGCTGATCTCTACAGCTGTGCCAATATTGCAAAATTAAATATGTATCCCTCAAGCGATGACGTAAATCATCAGTAAGAGTTTGTACAGTCCAACATCTGCCACTCAAACTGACCTATTTTTAAAACTTTAGTCGATATACCGGGATTTTGTAAAAAAAAAGATATAAGCAAGTAAAATGTCGCTAAACTTTTGTAAATATATAAATAACATATTTAGCCCAAGAATATTTTTTTATACTTAAAAAAAGGTTATTAAAAAGGTTAAATATTTGTCTCGTTCTTAGAATCAATATATTTAATTTTATAAAGTAAGTTGGAAACTTTAAAAGGTACACCCAACGTTTTAAAATGCACTTTGGACATCTCTGAGTTATCAGTTTTTGGCTAGGCGAATTTGATAATTCTATTTGCTGTCTAAAATTATCTGGAAGTGAAAACTGTGTGTTGTGTAGGTCATGGGTTCCGTGCTGGAGAGGTTCATCTGTAAATGACACATTTTCATCAGAAATTCAGCAGGCGCATGTCTGCCATGGCAGAGGTCACATTAACCTATTTTAGACACATCCTGCCCTGCTGATTATGCAGTTGGACCGGGGTCTAAGATATGCTCCATCTGCCCCACAGAAGAACTTCTATAATACTTACTATCATGAGCACTCTACGTGTGCGCCGCGTTCTTATCAGTTCGTGAGTCGGCGGCTGCCTGTGAATTATTATTTTCAAAACAAAACGTCAAGCTGGCACACAGTCTATGACTGCAATCAGGCGTTGTAAAATCCAGCAGAAAGTGTGCGGGTGAAAAATCGGGAAATAAACAATAACAAAAATCAACAATAACCTATGATCGCACTCCAAGTTCAAGTGCGATTCAGACTCAGCGGGGGCTGAGCAATCTAGCCCTAATCTAGCCCTGGCACGTTTTCTGGTAGTGCTTAAAAAACCAATGCATGCCGGCTGACAGGAAATTAATCATCGCGATCATTGGGAATATTTTGCTGCCAAAACTTTTCCACGCAGACTTGGATGCTTTGTTTTCTTTTTTACGAGTGTGTCCAGACTTTTTACAATTTCTGCTAGGCTTTTTTGGCCTGATAACAGAGCGAGCTTGTTCCTATTTATGCCAAATACAAATCTTATCAACAAAGAAAAAAACAACAGAAAATAAGTCAAAAAACTCGCCAGACTTTTGGACTTATACAGGCGAGATCTTAACGAAATCGTGTGAAATTTAAAGGCACTTGACCAGGCTTTATAGCTTCAATTGCTGGGGGTCTGAACTCTTTTTGATTCCGAACAAAAATCCCTGAATATGGCAATTCGCAGATCCCAGTTGCCTAGGTCTGATAAGAAACCACAAGCGCGTTTTTTGGTAAGTGCTGATAGTGTAAAAAATGAAATGTTAACAACGTAATCAGAGAGCCCAGTGGCATTGGCGTTGGATGTGTGTGACTGTGTCAACGAGGCGTATGAGTGATTTGTATGTACAAATTTTGGCAGTACTCTTTTGTTGCCTACTTTTGGGGTCTGGCGATCCACACAGAGAGAGAGAGAGTGATAGTGAAAATATCTTTTTAGGGTAGCAACCGAATTTGTTCCGGCCAAAATTCCGATGAGCGGGTGGAGATCCCTGCTAATTGAATTAAGCAAACACTTAACGCCTACGACTAGCCAACGGCTGTTGCCCACTTAAGTCAGCCCTGTCTTCGGCGTAATTGACTTTAATTGACATGACGAGCAATTAAAACGGAAGCAATGCGAGTTAGTTTTCGGGGAGTGCACTTGGCGATCTCGCTTCTGTAATGCTTAAGTAATTTATACATAAATTAACGTAATATGGCTGGACTCATTAAATACGCCGGCTGATGACTGATCACTGGCCACGCCCCCCGGTCAAGCGGACGACCAGTAAAACGGCGAATAGAGCAAAGAGGCTGCCGCCCAGTTGGCCACATCCATTGCAAACCTTGCGAATGGTCTCCGTGTAGAGCCCACGGCGGGAAAGCAGGTTCCGGATGCTACGCAGCTCCTAAAAAGTGGCAAAAGGAGACAGTAAACAATTAGAAAAATGATTAACGATTCTTATCTATTACTACACTGATCAAAAAAAACGTAGTAAATCCAAATATTTTGTATTAAATTTTAATCTTTTCTTTTTGATTTTCTTCTGTTGCGGTTTTTAGCTATTTTAAATATGAAAATATTAAAAAATTGTTAAATATTTCATTTGACTATTTTCGGATTTGATTTTAAATCTAATATTTTAAATTTTACTTAAAATTTTTAATATTAAATCACGTAATTTAATATGCATTGTATTTAATATTATAATTTCATATTTAATTTAAGTCACATATTTATTTGTGCTTTTCCATTTTTTTCTCAGTGCTGTTTATATGCAATTTTATAAACAAAGTAACCTTTAAAAACCTCTCATTACGCTTACATTTACATTATCAGTCATACTTTTTAGTAAATATTTTTTTTACAAACATATCAATACTTATTGTCGTATGACGTTGTCGTTAGAAAAGCTATTGTTTACGTAGTTATTGACAAATAATAATTAAATGATTAAATTATATTTAAAAGAAAAAAAACAACAAACAAAATCACAATTTTTTTTTAAGTTAAGTTTCAACATTTTGCCGGTTAACAACAAATGTTTTTCGCAAAATAGCATATTTAACGTGAAAACATTTAGCAATTAAATGCTTATGTTTCTACATAATTAGCGAAATATAATTTACCATAAAAAAACCTCAATATTAATTTAATTACTCACATCAGAACCAAGGCCCATGCGATTGCGGGTGAGCACCACGGTGTATATAGAGCTCTTCACATCATTGCCGCAGAATGTGAGCACCAGGTGATCGTTGACAGCTTTTACCACCTGGACGGTGCCAGTGAACTGGGTGTAAGTGTTTAGAGCGACCAAGGATCCCCGCTGGTCGCCAATGTTGGACCATCGACCAGGTTCAGTGGTTGTGTAGTTGAAGGTATACTCCAAATTGTTGTCCCTCTCGCTCCACACCAACCGCAGATACTTCTGCTGGCCGCGATGAGCAGATCTCATGTGGTACTCATCGCTATCCACGTATGAGGATTGAGTGGTGGTTGTTCGTCCATAGTTGTTCTGATTCCGGTCGTAATCCTGGGATCCATAGCCATAGCCGCGACTGGCCTGGCTGTGTCGAATCTGAAACAGCAAAAATAGGCAAAATAGCTTGAGAACAAGATCTAGAAACTAATCAACTTGAGGAGCTCACCTGTTCTGTGACATCGGCAAGATGGATAATCACACATGAGTCGTACTCGTAGGTTCCCGGAAAGTCTTGGCTGTGCACAATAATCTCGCTGCCGTACCACAGACCCATTATCTGTATATGCAGAGAGGCTGGGCATTATTACACACTCAAATAAAAGCGAATGGGGGTCATTTGTGCGATTTGCATGCCACTCGCTGTGCGTTCAATTAAATGCCCACAATGGAAAAATAAATAACCATGGGCTGGGAGCTACAGCATTGACATTGGGCGCACTTTGGGCGCAAAGGGTTAATTAGAACAAATCGACGATAATTGCATTAGCCTGCAATGAGTTCTTCGTATTCAAATGAGCCTATATTTACACTGGTTGAGGCTGATAATCCCTGACTCTAAAAGACAACTTTTGATCTGGATTCCCTTTCACCTGTTCCAAGTCCACCGAATTCTGCGGATTGATGTTCATGCAGCGCAATTCCGAGTTGATCCGTTCCGTGGTGGAAATGGCCGATCCTCCATATGTCCCGTACTGATCGGCTGCGGTGCCTGCAATCTGGCCGCAAAAGAGGCCGAAGATCGCCAAGCAAACCAAGGAATTGATGAACATTATGAGGCAGACTTCTATTTTCTACTGATAAGCCACTGAATGCGATCTGTTCCAGATGAAATCTCACAATCAACTGACAAAGAATCCCAACGTGTTGAGCTGAGTTCCGTCCGTAAATCGCACTCAGAGAGAGAGTTACCCCGAGGAACCGCCCGAGTTTACTCTTTCGCTCAAAAAAAGCTGAATTAAAAAACACACAGGCTTGTTGACCACACAGAAAAAAAATTTTAGTTCTATATATAATTTTCAGAATTTATTCATTTTTTTTTAAACAAGATTCTAGGCATATAAACCAAAAAGAAAGCAGTTTAAAATTAAAAAAATATATATTAAAAAAGGACAATTATTATTGTTGTCTTTTCAACTATCCATTCTAAATAAATGCTGCTGTTTTTCATAAATGGTCGACGTCAAGAGTTTCGGAAATTTTCTCAAAATGTCCCCAGAACTTTTTGTTTACTTGGTTTTAAGTTGTTTACTTTAAGTCCGAGCGAATACCATTTTTAATTTTCATGTGATAAAAAAATGAAACTGTAAAAACTAATTTTTGGCTATTAAATCAAAAATTGTATTTTAAATATTTAAAAAATTTAACAATAAAATATTTGAAATGATGAGGAAAATATGGGACTTTAAATGGGTCCTATTTGTTTGATATGCATTATACGTATTTATTGTAGATTTAATATTGTACAAGCTTTAAATAAATTTGTGGGTTCAATTAAAAACAAAAAACTGCAAAAATGAAAATCAATTTTTTATTAAACATTTTGTTTGGAAAATTTGAAATACAACTTACACGAGCATATAAAAAGATATTTGAAACTAAAATATCATAATTTTTCAAGTATTTAATTGTTGTTTGTTAACTTAAGAAGGGTGTTTTTGTAAACCAATTTTAGCAATTGATTAGTTCTTTCGTATTATAATTTCCAATTTTTCTCAGTGTACGCTGGCAAATTGTTGTATTAATTAAGTTAATTGTAGCGCTTTCCATGCCGGTCATCCAATCGCGCGTGCAACGCCCGCACAATGCGATCTGTGCGAGTAAACAGCTCCGACCCCTTCCCCAATCCGCCGGGTGCTCCCCTTTGACCGCTCTGGTGTCTGGTGTCAATTGAGTGCGTGTTCCGCTCCTACGGACGGACCGTCGTTGACGGTTGACCCAAAAAGTGGAACGGAGCAGCCAGGAGGAAAACTCGGTGAGAACCGAGTGAATCCAGTAAAGCACTCTGAATGGGGGATGAGTCAAACAACCCATGCAGACTTGTGAATTAAATCATTGTCGTCGATGTATGTAGTTTGTTGTGAGTATGTTTTTGTATCTCCGACTAAAGCTTCATTGTTGTTGTGCATTTTATTAGCATTGATTATGGATTTAATTCATTTTTCTGTGTGAGTAAACAAATGAAGAGTACTGGTTTGCAGTCGCTAATGGGTAGATGTAAATTCACACAGCTAAATAAATTATGTTAAGATTTCAAATATTTAATCGTAGGTAAACATTTAAATGTTTATAACATCGAAACTTCTCTATATTGAAACATTTTCTAAATGATCTGCTTTATTAGTAAGCTCACTACAAAATTCTTAAGAAATAATAGTCATGTAACAAGGTAGATATTAAAGGGCTTGGAAAATGTTTGTCCTTAAAAGCGTAGCAAGCTCTCATTAATTTTCTCGTAGATCCAATCGATGTAGTGATTGACACGGACATAGACACCCGGCCTGTTCTTATAGCCGCAATGCTGACCCCACGAAATAAGGCCATACAATGTCTCGCCATCTAGAAAATATAAATTGAAACAAATATAGTTTTTGTCTCCGAACAAATAAATGCTATTCATACCGTCGTCGGAACAAACAAGTGGACCGCCTGAGTCACCTTCGCAGGCATCCACACTCTCATCCATGGAGCCAGCACAGAACATTCCTGAAATAAAGTAGAGTTTAGGGGTTATTTCCTGCACAAACTAGATTTACGAATACAATAGGACTATTGAACTGTTGATTGATCATATTAGCTTAGTACACACCTTCCGACATGGCCGATCCATACACATTTGATTGCTTGCAGACGTTATCAGCTAAAATGGGAAGCTCAGCGGATCCCAAGACTTGCGCAGGAGCTAAAGAATAATATAATATAGCAATATATAGAATTTGAATGAATTACCAAGAAGTAAGCCACTTACTAGACACTCCCGCTTTAATGGAACCCCAGCCGGAAATGGTGCATTTACGATTCTCAACGAGCTCTGCCTTTTTGTCAGGCAAACAAATGGGCTGGACGTAGTCACTAAACTTCAGAGGACTCTTCAACACAACCAGGGCTATATCGTTATTCATATGGGTTCCCTTGCGGAAGTCCTCGTGCGTGTACCAGTTCTCTATGAACGTATCCACCTCGGAGTTCTCGGCTATATTCGCATAGTGATCTCCGACGCGAACGAAGTAAGCTCCCTTTGGACTTCCATACAGACAGTGAGCAGCGGTGAGAAGATGGCGCTTGGAAATCACCACCGCGCCACACCAATGACTGGAGATGCCAGCACGTCCTCTGATTCTTATGGTGGCCTGCCAGGGATGACGACCCCGCTGGGCCACTTTTCCCCTGACCACGCGCTCCTCTCGATGCGCATACTCATCCGTGAGGTCGTCCTTGAAGATTCCACAACGACGTGGAGTATGCAGGGCTTTGCTAGATCGTTCCCACAGGCCAATCTGTGAGTAGCTTCTCGCAGGTGAGGAGCTATCCTGCCCAAGTTGCCTTCCACCTTTGAGTTGGCTTTGGGACAACTTCTCATTGCGAGGTGGCGGTCCAGCGCTGCAATGCAGTGCCACATCCTCTGTGTGGTTACAATTGTGGTCACCCCAGTTCCAGTGGCTGCACTTGTCGAGGCTGGTTTCGTTGCCGAAGCACATCACCTGGTCAAGCCAAATGGGTCCATTGCCAATCCCAAAGATGTTCTTCTCGATTTTCTGGGGTTTAAAAAAAAATACTATGATTAAATATTCTGCAGATAAGTGATTTTTTAATACCGCTGGCCCGTAGAAACCCATGGAATTGCAAGCCACTTGAGCGGACTTCTGGTTGAAATCATCATCGCATACACTGCCCCAAGCGCCATGGTATTTCACCTCCAGGCGGCCTTCGTTGGAATTGCGTCCTCCTTCCAAACGGTACTGAATGGGAGCCTAACGAAAAACGTTTGAAAATCAATTTTTAAAAATCCAAAAACAACTTAGGGAATAATAATTAATGTCTCAAATGACTTTGACAAATGAAAGACAATCACTATAATTGTAGTGGGAATCTATGCACAACGAAAAAAGCGAAATTCTCCGTTCCCCATATTCCCAAGAAATATGAAATATTTTAATTAACCCACCTGACAGACGGCAGCGCATTCGTCTGACTTATCCGCACAGTCTTCAGTATTGTCGCACACAAAGGCGGGTGGGATGCACTCCTTGGAGGTGTGGCATAGCCAGTAGTTATTAGGGCACTTCATCACCGGAACTTTGCAGATGACGCCAGCCACCTCATCAACTCCGCAGTTGTGGATGCCCCACCCCTTGAAGGGGCATTCGCTCAGCTTTGTTTCGTTGCCATGACATTCGAGCTCATCCATCAGATAATTGAAGTCCTGGTCGGGGGGAGCATAAATAGAGCTTCCACGGACCGCTTGAGCACCCATTTTAAAGCCCAGTTCTCGGCACACAACATCGGCATCCTTGAGGCCGAACTTGTCATCGCACACATAGCCCCATTGCCCATTAGCTGGAGGTGGATCAAGATATGGGATTAAGAATAGTTACGAATTAATATTTTCAAGACCCACTCACCCTTTACTTCAATGCGGCCCATGTGAGGGCTTTCGCCTCCTGTCAAACGCACCTCGTAGTCCAATGGCGGGCAGTTGGCCTCGTCCCTGCCGTTATCGCAGTTTTTCTGGCCATTGCAGACCTGCTCCTTCTTCAGGCATTTGCCATCACCGCAATCGAAGTCGCATTGACTGTCGAAATTCGAACGGACACTTAGTTTGGGAGTCACTTCCTCAGCATTGGGATTGACCAGTAGCTCCCAGTCATCTTCTTGTTCCGCCTGCTGGTCGGTTTCATCCTTTTGTGGGAATGGATTGGGCAGTTCCGGATGACGACGATGGAAGTCGGCACTATGCTCGTGGTGTTTGTGTTCATGGGGTTGGCGGTGGTTTTGGTGGTGATGGTGGTGTTGGTGTTGGTGGTTATGAGGAGAGGGATTGGGATGGTGCTCGGAGAACGGATCGGGCAAATTTGGATGACGCTGGTGGTAGTCACGACTGTGTCCAGACGCAAGCCAATTGTTTTTCATTGTGGTTGTGGTTGGGTTCGAGTCGAATTCCGCTTTGCGGGTACTCCGTTGAAAGTCTGTCGAGGCGTACGTTGTACTAGGATTTAGGGTCTGCTCGGTTCGGGACGTCTCCCCGGCATCTGGAAAAACATAGTCGTCGTCAACGGCGTCCAGGCTTTCCTGTTCACCCGCCTTAATAAGTTCGGCGTCAGAGTCGAGGTCTATTCTAGAAGTCGTCGAAGTTGTTGTTGTTTTTGTTTTTGGTGTGGTTGGAGGTTTACTAATCACAGATACTATGGCTGACTCAGCCTGCTTGGTTAGTTTCTCTTGGGCATTGCCACTATGATTGAAATAGGGACGCAGCATAAGTTTAAGAGCCTCTTTGATGGCCGTTTGGGAGTTGGGATCAGAGCCTTGGCTCAAGCTTGGAATCTGAGACTGCGGGCTATAGAACTTGTGATCAAAAGGTGGTGGCACCAAACCCCGTCTCACTGTTGTGGTTGTGAAATCATCACCATCATCATAGAAGGTCTCATCCGATTCAGGATTAAAGGGATCGGGATCCTGTGCTGGCGTCGTACTCGTCACCGAGACCTTTGACCAGGATGCATTTCGAGAGTGGGCAATTCCCGAGTACGAGGGACTATAATGTGGTTGATTGGGAGTCTGGTGTGAGGTTGCATTGGCCACAGGTGGGTAAATAGGAAATGTGTGCAGTCGGTTAGCCAATTGCGGTGTTGGAGCCTTAGAAGGAAAAGGATGGGGTGTAGAAGTGGGTTGGGTGTCAACCGGGAAATCTGGTTTGGGGGGTAATAGACCACCATAAAGATTGGATTCATTACTCAAAGGCGGCCCGTAGTTGGGGTTATGTCTTGGCGGAGTATTGGGCTTGAGCTGGTCCGGAAAACCGTTGGACTCCAAATCAACAGGTTGCTGTCTACCAATTGGTTTCGAACCACTGGGCAGCTGATCTGGATAGAAGCGAGGCGGTGATCCCGGAAGGGGCTGAAGTCCGGTGTACGGATCTTGCGGGGTTTGTTGGTCATCATAGTCCAAGTCAATGGGTTTCTGTCCGAGCAGAGGTGTTTGCGGTTGGGGTTCTCTTGCACCAGGAGTATGGGGTGTATAGTCTAGATTTAATGGTTGCTGGCCACCCAAAGGAGCAAGTGGTGGCATTGGTTTCCATCCATTGCCCGGTGAACCGTAATCGATTCTGCGACTAAAGTTTTGGCGCGATGGCACTGGTCTTTCATGCTCTGGCTGCTGTTCCGCAACAGGTTGGGCATAGTAGACCTTGCCCGTGTTGCTGGGTGCCATCGGGGCCAATGGAGTCTTATAGGTATGATAATTACGGTTAGGCTGTAGCGATCCCTCTACATATAGAGTATTCTGGGAGGGCTCACGCTGGACGTAGGATGTTTCCTGGCCGCTCCAGCCCGGGTTGTGTGCGTGCTGATGATGATGAGGGTTCTGCTCCAGTCCAGCGCCTGATGGTCGCTGCATGTTCATGTCCGACCAACGGTCTCCCATCACCCGCGTTGTGGTCGTAGTTGTAGTTGTGTATCGGTTGCCGAACTGATCGCGACCAGAAGTCTCATAAGATTTGGACTGACGATTGTCTGAAAGCAGAGAGAGAAATCTTAAAAAGAGCGAGACTTTTACCAGGGGTTAGTAACCATTAGAGGGAGCTATCCAACCGGAAGTGACCCCCCGAACAATATAGTCGGTGCGATCGTGGCTGGGTAGTTTCGTATCCAGCACGCACACTCTACGGGAAACGCTGAAAATCTTCTGGCTCGGACAGTCGTACATCTCGGCCTGGCCTGGTCCACATCGCAGGTATTTGCTGGGCACGCTTGGGTGCGGTAGGGTTCCGGTGATCCCCGCGGGACAGGCGGGAACGGCGCCCTCAATCTTCATCCGCTGCGTCCACTCAAAAATGATGTGGAGCTCACTGAGTGTGTACAGACGATCCTCACGCAGTACTTGATCCATGGGCTTGCAAAATCCCAGGGAGACACTGTAGTGCTGTTCATTTGGACAACTCAGAAGTTCCATTCCATTGGGACCGCAGCTCAAGTACTTCGAACAGTCGAAAGGATAGACAAAGAAGCCTACGTAATTTCTAGGACAGGCCAAAGCTGCAAGGGAGAAGTCAGGATAAAAGGACCTGCTTAGCTGAGTTTTTCACTCACGATTATCTTGGTCGGCTTGCTTCTTTTCAAACGGAACACGGTCAGTTATGGCAACATGCTGCCCAGGCAGGCAGTAGCCTTGGGAAACACTGAAGATATCGAGAGGCTGGCACTGCCTAGCCAACGTGTGTCCATCGATGCAGGTCAAATAGCCGGTAGCGTCGAATGGATTCGGAAACAGGCCACTTACCTGTTCTGGGCACATCAGGGGACAAGGTGGAGCAGAAGGCTCTACTCCCCCAGGATAGTATGTTATATCAGTAGATTGGGTTTGCGATAAGTAACCGTCATTCGACTGAAAAGGAGGCTGGTTACCTCCTGTAGTTTGATGGGATGACTGATAACCTCCATTTGCTTGATAAGGTGGCTGGTAACCCCCATTCGCTTGGATAGGCGTCTGGTAACCTCCATTAGCTACAGAAGGTGGATGGTAACCTCCACTCGCTTGAGAAGAATGCTGGTAACCTTCATTATTTGAAGAAGATGGCTGGTAACCTCCTTTAGTTTCATATGGTGGCTGGTAGCCTCCATTTGGTTGAGCAGGTGGCTGGTAGCCTCCATTCGCTTGAGAAGGTGGCTGGTAACCTCCGTTAGTTAATGAAGATGGCTGGTAAGCTCCAGTAGCTTGGAAGGGCGGCTGGTAAGCACCAATTGCTGGAGAAGTTGGCTGGTAAATCCCATTAGTCGGATAAGGTGGCTGGTAACTTCCATTCGCTTGAGAAGGTGGCTGGTAAGCTCCATTAGACGGATAAGATGGCTGGTAACCTCCTTTAGTTGGATAGCCTCCATTCGCTCGAGCTGGTGGCTGGTAACCTTCATTCGAATTGTAAGGAGTCTGATACTTTCCAGTTGATGGAGAAGACGGCTGATAGCTTTCGTCATGCGAGTGTCCTGTCTCCTGCTCCGGCTGCTCCTCTTCCTCATCCGCCTCCTTGCTCAACTCATGCTGCGTGTCTTCAAAATACTCCACACGATCGTAAGCTTCCGTTACTTCATCTCTGTCTACACACTCTTGGCGCGATATGCTGAATACCTCGCCTAGCTTACAGCTCTCTATGGAGATTTGTTGATTCCAGCATTTCAGATACTTGGTGCAATCAAAAGGATGAAGATAGTAGCCCTGGGCTTGCGGAGGACAAGTCAACGCTGAGAAGTCGCGAATAAGGTCAGCTGCGAATGGAAAGGATCACCTAGTATTCACTTAATCGGTTCGTAACAAAGATCTTACTCGAGAACTGTACACTGATATAGCCATAATCCAAATAGTCATGGGCGGAGAGAAGGTGATGGCCCACACACTTGCGTTGGGACAAACTGTAGACAGCTGTTGGGGGACAACTCTCAATCTGCAAATGTCCATTCTGACATTTCACAAAGTGTCCAGAATGGAAGGGATAGGGGTAGTTTGTCCGGAGAGTGTCTGGGCAATCTCTAAGAGGAGATTGACGGGTCTTAACATCCTGACTGGTATACGTTGTCGTGGTCTGAACCTGCAACTCTTCCCAGAACTTCACACGGTCATCCTTAGTCACCTGACGACTTGGACGACAAGCTCGCTGTGACAAACTAAAGGCCGTTTGCGGTCCACAGCTTAAAATGGACATCTTGCCACCACTGGAACAACGCACATATTTGCCAGCATCATATGGATACAGATGAAGACCGTCAGTGCCATCAGGGCAAGCGGAGAGCATCATTGCTGATAGATGAAGGCGTGATGAATTATACGATCAGTAAAGCGACCCAATAAAAAAACTTACATTGCTCAATGCTAATCACAGAGACTACATAGCTCACATAGTCGCTGTAGACCAACTGGGCCTTAACCTGGCAGTTACCCCTCGATATGCTGAACACATAACCGGGCGGACAGCTTTGTACCGAAAGTTTAGCTAACTGACAAAGTAGAAACTTTGTTTGATCGAAGGGGTGAACAAATTTGCCCTCCACTCCAAAAGGACACAAAAGATCTGACAAGTGCTCAGCAGGTGGGGTGGAAGGACCTATAAAAGGGGTTTAGGTGTTATATTTTAACCTTGAAAGTCAAGCTGAGAATGATTGCATAATGGAGAACCAAAACCCAGATGAAAAAGCAGGTGAATAAAGCAAAAAAGGAAGGAAAATCCGTGATTCCAACTTACTGGCTGACTGCGATGGTGGGTAGGTATCCGCTGGTTTTGTTGGGTAGCCAGGTCCATGGTTTGTCTCGGTAGCTTTGTTCAAACCGTGTGAAGAACTTCTGCCACTGCAGTCCACATTATGAGCAAAATCGCAAATCTTATTGACAGTGCTGAAAGCAGTTCCCGGTCCGCAAACCTTTACGAAAGTTTCTCCATCTGCACATTCCAAAAACTTGGTGCAATCGAATGGATGGGCATGAATACCAGAAGATCCCGGTGGGCAGGTAATTTCACCACTCTTATCCAAACCTTTTTGGTGTCCTGGTTCATCTGTCTCATAGGTTGTGACTGTCGTCGTCTCGATCAAATATTCTACATGATCGCTGGGACCCTTGCATTGATCCTTTGGTACGCATTTCTGATTGGAAAAGCTGAATATTTCGCCCGGTATGCAACTCTCGATATAAGTCTGCTGATTCCAACACTTGATATACTTGGTGCAGTCAAAGGGATGCAGATAGTATCCCTGGACTTGAGGCGGACAAGTAAGAGTCGACCGGTCTACCAAAAATTCAGCTGTGAAAGAAAACGGATTGTCAAGTCAAGTCGATTCCAAAATAGGATTCTGGGAGAGCTTACTCGAAAACTCAGCACTGATGTAAGAGTAATCCAGATAGTCATGGGCAGAGAGAAGGTGACGAGCGACGCACTGTCTCTGAGATAGACTGTAGAGCAGTCCAGTTGGACAACAGACTATCTCTAATGCTCCATTCTGGCACTTTACATAGTGTCCAGCATGGAAGGGATAGGGGTAGTTTTGCTGGACATTGGATGGGCACGACCTAAGTTGTGACAACTGGCTCTGAGCGTGTCCCTGACTGTTGTGGTAGGAATACGTCGTCTGAACTTGAACTTCCTCCCAGAACTTAACCCGATCAGTGCTGTGAACTTGGCGACGAGGGAGACAAGTTCTTTGGGACACACTAAAGGCCATCTGGGGACCACAGCTTAGGATGGTCATCCGGCCACCAGCCAAGCACTGAACGTACTTTTCAGCATCGTAGGGATACAAGTACATGCCGTTGATGTTGCCAGGACAGGCAGTTAGGGACAATGCTATTAGAATATTGTGATGAATTCCAATAAAAAGTGAAATTCAATTTACTTACAATACTCATAGCTGATCTGGGAGACAATTAAAGTCACATAGTCGCTGAAGGCTAATTGTGTTTTCACCTGACAGTATCCCCTCGATATGCTGAACACAAATTTGGGCTGGCAGCTTTGCACAGCCACCTTACCATCTTTACAACTAAGGAACTTGGTCTGATCGAAGGGGTGAACAAACAGGCCAACTGCTCCCACTGGACACAGGAGATAGTTGACCTGAATTTCAGCAGAGGTGAAAGAGGAAGCTGTTCAAAAATATTTATATTATAGTAGGTTACAACATGGCAAAGAAGCAAGCAAAGCATGAAACGCATTATATGTGAAAATACTCCAAATGTATAAGCAGATGAACCAAGCAAAAGCAAGCCGTAAGGATAAGGGAAAGAAATGAGATCACACTTACAGGAGGACTGAAAGGAGCCAGAATGAACACATACCAGAGTGGAGCCATCGAAGATCATTCCCTGTGGACACTGCTCCACTTGAGTCTTAACACCTATACCGCATCGCAGATATTTGTGCAGGTCGTGGGGATGCGGACGAAGGCCACGTGTACCGGGTGGACAACCAAGGTCCTCCGAGGATACCTCAGAGTAGCCTGATCCGTGTGTTAGTTAGGGCTTATAAACATGAATAACTCATACGTACCGTGGCTCAGAGATCCTGCTCCTCCAGTTCCACAGTTGGCGACATCCTTGTGCACACAAACAAGCGTTAATGGGCTAAAGGCAGTTCCTGGTGAGCAGTCCATTATGAATGCCTGGCCATTGGCGCAGTTGAGGAACTTGGTGCAATCCGTCGGATGCGGGTGCAATCCATTCACTCCGGCTGGACATTTTGGTTTACTGTCAAATTGCGTTAGTCGTCCCAAACGAGTGGTTTCCGATTCCGGTGTTGGGCAAGCCACATTGTTGGGATGATCACACTCCAGGCTCTTGGCATTAAACAGTGTTCCGGGTGAACAGGTCTGGATGGTGGGACTGCCTTGGAAGCAGTTCACATAGCGATGACAGTCGTGGGGATACGCCACTAGACCCGTAAAATGCGCCGGACAAGGCGAATCCCGATGGTAAATAGGTTGCTGTTGGTCGGTGCCGTAATTCGATTGCCCGTACTCTGCTGCTGATAACCGGACTTGTTCCAACTGCCCGCTTGGGTAGCCGCTGCCTGATCGATAAGCTATAACCCCGGGTCGCTGTCGAAAGCGCAATTATGAAATATTATTGAAGAACTGAAGTAATTAAGAGCAATATTTAGCTAATAGCTTGTAGTTATGTCCAATTTGCAAGAGAAATTTTAAAATTCCTATATCTTGAAAAAGGTATTTTATAATTAAAATCATAAAAAACGTTATGCTTTTTTAAGTAACTTGAAAAATGTAACCAAACTAAGCCCGAAAGACTTTTATACTAACATCAACAAGCAGGATCGTCAGCCAAAGGCCAAGGAGCCACTTGGCCATATTCAGATTTTGTTTCACAATAAAATAAATTAGTATTTTTTTTATATATTGCACCGATGCTGATAGCAACAATTATGTCTCCCGAAACGCGCTTCAAAATTTTTCGTTGTGATCCCGTCCGACTTCCAGGCTCGACTGACTCAGACCCAGATCGCATTTCAATTCAATTGGGCTCGGGATGAATCTCTATCTCTGCCGCAGCTGATAGATGCTCTCGGATGTCGCCGATCCAATTGAGTGGGCCACTATCTGAGCTAGTAATCTCAAGACCTTTCTCGCTGCCTTATCGTCTTGTTTTGTTTGCATTTCTTTCGGGTGTTTTCACTCGTTTATTTGTTTCAGGGAAATCGAGATGATGTTGCATTGTGATGATGAAGATGATTTACAGTGGCGCAGTTGCATTTAAGGGTTGTCTATATTTATACAAACCATAAAACAAACTCAACGTCTTACCTAAATTAGACTAGGCGATAATAACAAAATCATTTGGCTTCTGGCTTATCAGCCGGTGGCCTCTCTACGAGTCTGAGCCGCTGCTGTGTTTTTAGCCAGAGCAAATCGTACGGGTGGCTGAGTTCCGTTTGCGTCTTGGGAATTCCCACAGATCGTCGCACATCCGGCGAGAGGATGAGCAGATTCTGTGCAAGGCCAAAACTGCTGGACGCCACCCAGTAAACACATAAAGCTGAGGGCACGGTACAAGCGACTGGAATCATCACAACACTCAGGCCACGGAACAAATTGTTGAATATGCCCTGCAATCGGGTGGGAGGACGCGTTCTGGACATGGCTTGCACTTCGATGATGGCCAAATTGATGAGGCCTAAGGTTACGGGCAGGATATAGGAGTTGTCCACCACCGTGAGATTGGGTATCCAACCAAATCCGCCAATGGTCATTTCAGTAGCTACGATTTGGGCTTGAATGGCCATTGGATCCGGCAGCATGTAGACCAGATTGCGCAGCGCCACGGATTGAAAGATCCACAGTGGAATTTGACCCCACAGCACTACCATGGTCTTCATGGGATGACAGTTATCGCGGACTATCAGATTCTGCCACTGCTTTTTGATCTGGAATCATATTGAGATTAGGAGTGCATCGAAAATAATTTTCTTTAAACAGACCGAACGCCGGTAGACGATCTGCGTCTGCTTGTCGCTCCACTTGAACTTGTGCTTGGCCATGGCCGCCTCTTTTTTCAGCTCCTCCACTATGGCGGGCATCTCCAGCGCTATCCCCTCGATCCTGGCCGTGATTTTGTGTTGGTAAATGGTCAGTGGCAGGGTGACGACGCTCCGGAGCAGAAAAGTGGACAGCACGATGGATGCCCACCAGGGCAGGCCGCTGTAGTCGTGTATCTTGATGAGGACATCCTGCATGTAGGCCACTGGTGTGCTATTGGACAATGTCTGCCAGAAACCCACCAATCCACCGGCATTTGCCAGTTGGACACTTGCGGACGCCGCTTCTGTAGAGGCCAGCCGATGATTGTACGTGTTATTGGAAGTCGTGGTTCCCGTGTAAATGTAATTATACGCTCCAGCAAATGATTGCCTTCTGCAGGCTCGCAAAAGCAGCAATGCTGCCATATATAATTAATAAATAACAATAAATCAAGGTAAACAACAAAAAGGAAATTACAGAGAACGCTGTTATGTGTTACAGAACAGCTGATTGTTAACATAGCCTCCTAGCATCAGTGTGACCATAGTTTTCGAGCAAACATTTTAGGCACCATTAACCCTTAACTAACCCTTGCGACTCTCATTTATTTTTCTTCATTCTTATTTATTTGATTTGAAAGCTGTTTTCTTTTGAAAGCTGTTCTGTTAAAAATATAGATACTTTTTTTTTGTAAAACATAATCTCAAGCAGTAGGGCAACAGAGTTTTGTATTATTATTACTTATCCGTTGAAAATATTTCAAAACTGTTATATAAAAGAAAACTGAAATATATTTTAAAATTTTAGACAGTTGAATTTGTATGGGACTGCTGACGAACAGCTAACTCAATTTAGCAGTTCAGAGATTTAGTCGCTTAGGGAATTCTGAAAATTGTTGAAAGCTGTTGAAAAATGAAAGTATTTAGTGTTAGAAATAACAGGAATAAAGTAATAGTAATACAAAAGTACATTACCCAGTACAGAAAAGTCAGCATTTTTAATCATTTTTAAATTTGGAAATGGAAAAAAATTCAGCTTAACAAAACCATATAGTGTTTTTTTTATTATAATTGCATTATTAGAGCTTGGTTTTTTTTCCATCTCGCTCCACGGTCACTCTAATTTGGCATTTTAAATCGTGCAGCATACTCGGCTGCACTTGCAACTTTTCATTGTTTGAAACGCAATTAATATTTAATTCGAGTAATGAATTTTAGCCAACGCCAACCAGAATGGCACACAATACCAGCAGTGGCACTAAATCACATCTTCGACTACCTGGATCCTCCCGATCGAAAATCGGCAGCGAGTGTTTGTTATTCCTGGAGACTTTCATTTTTTCAAAAACGGTAAGTTCGTGCCCTCCGTGTGTGTGTATGTGACTGAAATGTTTAAATTCGGAGATTGTTGGGTATATTTCCTTTGTTATTTACCCATATACTATAGCCGTGGGTTAATGAAGCACAGAAAAACATCTGTGCAAGTATAAGCAATCAAAGAACGACCCCATAATAAATGAATGTTTTCGACGCATTTGGCAGCGTTTCAATGTGTGGGGCAAACGCCTCGGTCCGTTTGTTTATGTTAGTGTTGAAAAAAGGGGAAAGTCCAAGATAAGAGGAATTCCCCGTGCCAATAAGTGCAATTAATTAAACTAATTGATCCGATCAGCTATAAGCTGTATAAATCGATCGTCGCGATTGCAAAATGGCATTGAATTTTATATAATATTTTAATTACATATACTGAAAGCCATAAGTATTTATTTCATTTATTTTTGCTTAATTTTAATTTATTATAATTTTTAATTTTTTGTTTAATTATTTATTACTAATGTCCAAAATTTATAATAACAAAAACACACTTCTAATATAGTTTTTGGTTGAAATTTATTTATTTTACTTGATTAAGTTTACTAAAAACTTCTAAATCAATATTAAAACTATGTTTTGCTAAAATGGCAGTAAATAATTTTTTTTTAACCCCACAGCTACTTTAGAAACTTTCGCTTTCAATTGGATGTAGGCATCGATGATCAATTGGCCTTCTTCTATCGCTCCATGGCCCATTTGGCCAGGGAACTGATTATCGTCTTCGACTTTCAAAATGCATTTCACATCCAGAAAATGCGACGACTTCTGCACAAGTGAGTTTCTTAAGAAGGTATAATAAAAAACGTCCCAAACTAATATATCTTATTCTACCTGCAGAGTGGCACGCTGTGATAACATCCAGAAATTGCGTTTCCAAACTCACAATGTGGGCCTCGTTGCCATCGGCAGTATGCACAGCGAGCACTCGGTGGCCATTGAACAGTATGTACTTCCCCGGACTTATTATACCCACAGTAAATAACCCAAAACCCTTCACAGATGCTTCGTGGAGCCACTGAAGCTGTTCCTCAACCGCAAACGTCAGTCCTGCCAGCTGCTGGACCTTGGGGCTATTGAGGCACTTTCATACTATGGCCACGACTTCCTAAAGGCCATTGTCAAGCCCCAGGAGTTGCTGCAATTGACGCTGGCCAGCATCAAGTATGATCCTAGTCACTATCCCATCCTCACGCTGGACGCAACGCTGCTTCAGAAGTGCGCAGCCCTGCAAGTGCTATCCCTCGACTACGATTCCCTATCCGACGAACTGTTGCACACCATTCAGGTGCTACCGCTGCGAAAGCTACTCATCGCGGTGCACGGTCTGGACAGCGAGGAGCATCCCGATGTGTCGGAGGCAGCCTGGGCCAATTTCTCTGACCATTTTTCTAGCATTGAGCTGGTGCTGACCCTGGTGTATGCCTACGAAGCCATCGAGCTGCTGCAACATCGCGTCCTGCGTAGAAACATGCCCGTGACCCATGTGCGACTGCTCTTCTGCGAGCAGATGAACGCCGAGGCCCTAGATTGGATGTCGGTGCATCACAGCGAAACGCTGCGCAGCATCCACTACGTGGACTCGGCGTACAAGCATTCCAACTGCATGGACTACGCTCGCCACGGCTTCCTGCGCCAGGACCCATTTGTAATGATGGCCTGGCGCTGCAAGCACCTGGAGGAGATCGTCGTGCACGGGTACTTGATGGATCCGCACAACCTCGTGGGCATTGCGCGGCTTCGTGGTCGTCAACTGAAGCGTTTGGAGGTCTCCATGATCGACTGGTCCAGCGCTGCCCCGCTAAATTCCTTCAATGAGGTGAGTTTTGGCTCTTCTTTCGGGGCTTCCGAATGACTGTCGTGTTTTGATTCTATCACAGGAAATAAGCACCTTGCTGGGACAACAATGGTCGCCAATCAGCCCCGACAAGATGCCGCCATCGCTGGCTTTTGACTACGAGGTACGCGATCAGTTTGTGTACGAAATGTTGCGCCAGGATCTCAGCCAGTAAGTGGTCGAAGTAGGGACTCACTCAAAAATAACCAAAAATTGAAGCAAAGTCATCAAGTGAACGAAAGAAAAGCAAACATGACACGTGATCAACTCGAGCGCATAGAAATTAATTTAAAAATTGCAAAACCTAATTATGTAGCTAAAACTAAACCCAAAAGAGATATGTAAGCCTAAAGAAAATTCAACCGTTATACTAAGTTATCAAAATTTGTATATGTAAACCAAACCTTTTGATTGGCAAGCATTTTATATACGTTAAATTTCCTAAGTTTTTAGTCTTTGTAATTAAAATCGCTATTAGCCCTTGTTTGTTAGACTAAAAGCGAAGATGAACAGCAACAGGAATGTAAGAAGCAAAGCAAAAGACTTGAGCACTTCACAAATTTATATAATTATGTAACGGGTCGAAATGAGTTTGTTGAAACCTGCTAGCGAAACATCATTTTATAAGCAACAACAACTGTGATTCAAACAAAATGCAAAGCGAGTGCAGAAGCAAATCTAAATGCAAGCCAGTGTGAGCAATTGCGACACCAACTCTCATACAAAACAAAAACGACAACAACAAATTGTTAAGCGAATTGTCTAGTTAGCTAAGTTTAAAAGTAACAAAAGAAAAGTGTTGAAAAATGTTTGTAAAACCAAAACTACGACCAATGTCAAATTGTTTGCTCAAAACTCAATTGGCACAAATTGTTAACCTTTGTAGTAGTGTGAATAAGTACGGAATCCGGCGCTCAATTGTGATAAACCAACAAACAACATCAAAAGCAAATGTAACAACAACGAGAGCTCGATCCTCGTTCGCTAAGCGCCGCCATTTGTGTAGTTTAAAGTGATATAACCGGCAACAGCTAAGAAAATTGTAAGCAAATACAAAACACCACACAGATATATATGTATTGTAATAGCCAAAAGGAGCTAAGTTTGCTGTCACGTGTGGTACATGCGTTGTGGCCAGAGAAACGGGCCAGAAAGCCAGGCAATTGTAAGACCCAAAACCAACTTTTAAGTATTTCGTAGCACAGGCATTAATTTATACAACTATGTACTATATTTAACCTATGTTTGCACAAAACCGGCAGCGTGTTGTCACTCCCCGCGTCTCATCCTCCCTAGAGTTGTTTGCCGACCAACAAGTACAACCGCAACAATGACAACATCAACAACAACAATGGTACCTGAAGATCATGATGAGCATTTAGAGAACACCGGAACAACAACCACAAAGTACTTGCTCAAATCTAACAATCTAAACAAACACAAAATCTATTGAAACAGAAGACTGAACGATAAGGAAAATCGCGACGAGGGTGTTGGCTTCGTTGTCAGAGCAACTCGGAGGATGGCACAGGGTTTTAGGACAAGCAGCCGCAAACAGAATGCGATCTCAAAGACAACTCTTACAACTATCCAATCGACCATTTATACTTGTATGTATCTATATGTAACCAATGCATGTAATAATTTTTGTTATGAACCGCAATAGCGAATATTAATTTGTAAAACAAGTGCAAATCATGTGTAAAGCGAAGCAATCTAAGAATGTCAAGCAGCTATAGAGCAACTGTAACACGGCCACAGAAAACAAAATCAGAAACAGTGTCGGGGTCTGCAAGAGATTCGAAATCCGCGACCTCAAAAATGTAATCAGACCTGTTTTTATGTGGCTGTGCATTTAATTTAAGTCTAGTACGTACCAACACAACAAACAACACCAACAACAAATGTGATAAAAGTGTCATGCTGCTTCCAAGAATAACAGCCTGTGCAAATGCCACCCAAAAAGTGCACGATCGAAGCAATAAGAACAGTAGTAAGCATTGGAAACGCAGGGCCTGATAAATGGGAGATATTCTGCATATGAGCTCTATTTCATAGTCATTCGACACCTGAGTTTAAGTCTTAAAGTCTTAATTTTTTTCTTATAAAACCGACATGTATTTTTCACTCCTGAAAAAAATCATCAATACATAAAAAATCATAAAAATAAAGTGTCGTTTAGCTAAGGAATTGGGTTTATATTCAGCCTTTATCAATCATTAAAGAACGTTAATCAATGGATTCATTCAATTACAATCAACGTAAATGAAAAAAAGTATTATGTTTTTCTGTTATACTAGAAGTCACTTCCAACGCTGCTGCATATGAGTAACGTTCTTTTTGTATACTTACTAAAAAAAAAATATATATTTTATATGCCATTTATTGTATTTAAATTCGAAGAGACCGAAACCAATTTTGTAAACCATTCCACAAACACAACAAACCAATGCGATTTATGCTAACGTATGTACTGATTCAGTAGCAACACTTGCAGAAAGGGAGACAACAACCAAGTTTAAGATAAGTGTTGATCGAGAACAACAACAAGAAGCCAGCGTGTTAATATATGTATGTAGAGTATAGCCCGATGTCGATATTCAGGGGAACAACAAGTGTGACATTGGCGAGGAGGGAAAGAAAACTAAAAACGATAAGATACAGCCGTGCATTAACAACAATGTTTATATATGTATATGCAAGTTATGCTTAAAAGTTAAAAGAGCAAAAGTGAAGAAAGCTGTGATATAACAAAATCCAACAAAAAGGCAAACAACAACCGACAACACACAAAGATAACACCGACACATTCAACTACAAACCGACAAGCCAATTCGAAACGTGTGCGACCAACAAAAGAATGTTAACAACCTTTCCAATACTAAAAACCAGAAGAAGGGCCATCGGAAATGGCCAATGGTAAGAATTAAAAGCGAATTGTAGAAGATCGAACCAGATCCAGTAATAGTTAGCTAGGCGGGATTACGAAGGATGAAGCGGGGAACCAAAGCTTTGAACCGAAGTGTTTAAGTATGCGGAATATATCATTTGTATTCCAATCAGGAAGAAAACTGAAGAGAGAAATCAAATGTTAAATTATATATCGATAAGTAACAAAACACACACATAAAAAATGCACATAGCTTTAACAATCTGAAAGCAAATATTTTATTTAAAGTCAATTTCCATTTGATTTGCCATATTTATGATTTGTGCAAGATTTTAAAGCTTAAATATAAAACAAAACAAAACAAAGGCCAACGACAGTTTGTGTGGCATATGCAATATCATTAAAATGTAAGACAACCAAGAAATATAAACCAATTAAAGTGTAGAAAAAAAATGCATTCAATTGAAAACCCAATAAAAACGTTTGAAACTTAAAAAAAAATTCTATTTTAAATCGTTTAGAAGAGGGCGTACATTTTTTATTGAACATAATCCTTGTCAGGCATTCAATGCTTTATTTTTGTTGCATACTTCTCGGACGGTGTTACACAATAGGCCAATGAAAGACCGAAGGGAGCCGATTAAAAGTACATAATTTAAAATAATAAAAACGTAATGTCAACAAAAACAGAGCACCCACACCAGCAAGGACTTCCGCTGAGCAACGCAAGCGCTCCAGGATGTCGGGAGCTTTTCTCAGTCCTTGAACTTTTGACCTTGTTTCTGTTCGGTTTTATCTCGCAGCCGCGGTTATGTAAGCAGCTGCACGTAGTGTTATGCAACCTGTCCACGGATTCTGGGCGCGTGCCACCGCAACACCAGCGAGTCAGTGACTCTCAATCTGCAGCGGACCCACCAAGCGATAAGGCCCAATTAAGTGGGCTTTGCAGAGGAGATAGCGCTGCTGAATGAATGACTGGACGGTACGATCGAGTTCATTATCTAGACTTATCTGGCCTACGACAGACAACCGGCAAAAGGCGTCAGCGGCCCTTTTTTTTCGCGAAATGTGATATATGGTTACGGCAACCATATAAAATGATCAACAGCGCACTGATTACGCAGTTGCAGTTGTGACTCCTCCAATGCCAGTAAAACTGTTCCCAAAAATTCTATTTTAAATGTTTCGTTTATTGATTGGGCCGTCTTTTGCTCAGGCTCAACTCGATTATTAAAACATAGCGGTGGCATAGCGTAAGCGTATGAGTACACGCAAATAATTATCCAAAGGCTACACCGAAAAAAATGACTACCTAATAAATATTTATATAATTTATTTACTCATCATTAAAGAAATAAATCTAAGTCTTATATGAAATGTATTATATGAAACAGACTAAAATATTAAATACATTTTTATATACATTTTTTATATACATTTTTTATTTAAACTAAGCTCAAGCTAAAATGTGACGGAAGAGATACAAAACATATGGTAACCAATTACTACTTTGCTGCTTAAAAACAACTTATTAAATCCTTTGCTTTTTAGCATAAAATAAATAAGAGCATGCCTAAATATTTAAATATCATATTTTCAGACATCTTCATTTCAAGAAGATTTTTTAAAAATCTATAAAATGATTTTAAATTTGGCTTAGGAACTTGGATCATACATCCATTTCCCACCTTAGGATATTATCTGCTGGTTTTTCTTCGGGTGTATAACCCGGGGTTGGGGGGGGAGCGAATCTCGCGAGAAAAGCTTCGTCGCAAGTGCAGCTAGGAAACATCGGCGTCGGCGCTCTCTTTGGGACTCTCTCATTCGGGGGCCGTCGTAGCTGTAGTCTCGTCGCTTTTGCCGCCAGTTGAGCAGTCGATTTTCGCACGGAGCACGACAGTCGAAAAAATTTGAAAGAAGCATTCAACACCAAGTCGAGAGAAAATAAATTTTATACCTTTACTCAAAATCAAACAACAAACACAGAATCGAAATTAGTGCTCGATATTTGACCAGCTGTGAAGCATTTAAACGAATCAAACCTTTTGATATACGAAAGAAAACGAAGGAGAACAGAACCCTCCGGAAACGACATTAACTTTTTCTATCCGTTTTATTATTACCCAACAGAGGCCCAAAAGGTGAGTGCACGCAGAAGAGGTCACGCTGCAGGGCCCAAGTTGTTTGTTATGTGTGGCATGCTGCAACAGTGAGTGTTCCTACCACCCACCCACCCATCATCATTCACATCCACCCACTCATTCGCTCGGTGTGACGTAACTGTCAGTGTGTGTGTACCATCTGAGATTGCTCATACGCCGCGTGTGCGAAAGAAAACAAACGCAGACGGGGCTCCGTTTGCGAATTTCGTTTGTTTTTGCACAAATCCGTGGGATAAACAAAGCTCAGGGGTTTGCAATCAGCGCAAAAAATACTCATAATTGATCGATGGCGGAACGGTCTAAATTTAGAACCCTTTCGACTATTGGGCGCCATCCGGTGCAAAAAAATACCCCTTTTCACAAATTGATCTGCAGTACACGGAAAACTATTTTTTACTTCTTTAAGGATTGCAAACAATTTAAAGATTGCAAACGAATTTATTTTATTATATTACGCTTACATTTTGCAATACCAAATATTTTCTTAAAATAAGGCAATAGCCTCAACTGTCGTTTTCGGTCTTGTTTCTTAAATTTTGTATTAAGGGCGTTAATTCAAGGCAATTATTCCTAAAATTAAGTAAATTTTTATCTAAAATCAATGAATTTTTTTTTTCTGGGCTAGGAAGTAATCGTTATCTTAGTATATTAATCCGATTTTATTTTAAAATCAATACCCTTAAACTTTAAAATTAAAACATAGGGAATATGGTAATATTTAACCTATGGTTGAAAAAAAATTAAAAATTATATAATTTTTTTAATTAAATATATAAAAGTTTTCTATTAAAAGTTCCATTTATGACCCCATTTTTTCCGTGTGCTGATCTCTGGCCGAATGCCCAGAAGTCTCGGCGTTCACGTGCCTCGGCGCTTGACGCTCTGCGAATTTGGCATTCTGCATTTTGCATTCTGCTCTACGGCAGTTCGCACATCCATGCGCGCTTTTTGTTTATAAATAAACCTTGAATAATGCCGGCATATTTGCACTGCTGTCTTTTCGCTGGTGGTTCGCCGACTGTCTTTTATCTCCATTTCTCGGCTCTTAATTGAGCTCTGACTCTCTGGAACTTACTTTCCTGATGAGCGAGGCGCTCGATTGAGTTTTTAGCATTGCCTCATGACGACGTCATTTGTTGCGCTTTTCGAGGTCGGTCGGTGATTCAGTGACAGTCCAACAAGTGCATAAGCAGTGGAAATTGCCATTTAGAGTGCAATTAATTCGTATAAATTAACGGCCAAATCGCTTACGAATTCACTAAACTATTTACTCATTCTATTCTGTCTTATTTTCAGCTAATACAAAATGTTTGCTTTGTGGTACTTAACTTTTGCGGTCGATGAAATACGGTAAGTGCAAGGGGGTTTTTTTCTACAGTTTGAAAATCACTGAAGGCCCACAGGGCGTATGGAGGTATTTTGGTGCCTACTTTTGGGATAGGTAGTGGGTGTTTGTGTAGAATCCATGTAAAGTTAAATATTTGGGGCGTAATTAAAGGCTTTTAAGGGTAAGTCCTCAAGGAATTGATTGCCCCTCTCTATCCCTAAAAAGTTACATTAGTTCATGGCTTAAAAAAAGAGTAATGATCTTCATTCAATGATTGTATGTACTAAGCCTTTTATGGTTGTTTCTTATTTATACCTTTTATTTTTTAGAACTGAAATTATCAATTAGCCGTAAAAATGTTCTAAAAAGTTAAAAAGAATTCCTTAATTTCTTATAAGAATTGCTTCAACCTATTAATAATTTTACCAATTCCATAAGTATAACCGATTTTTTTCAAGAGAAGCCTTTATTCTTGCATTGCATAAATCTTTGAGATAACTTTTGTCGCAATTTCGGTCGCAATCATTGCAAAACCGATAATCTAATCGGTATCAGTTGATGAATTAGCCCAATCTAGATTTCTATTTCCGCGCATGTTGCGAAACGATCGTTATGGTTGGGAGGTGCTAAATGTCACTATTCAATCTCCGTGCATTTGGCAACAAAGTTAGTCACCTAGCACTGTCACATGACGAACTATCAGCCCGGTTTCCACCCTCGCACTCCCCCGATCTCGTCGAGCTCCCCCAACAACCGGCTTTTGAGGCTCTAACTCTCATTCGTGATAAGTGCAATCAGCTCTCCGCACAAACACACTCTCGTTTGCATATGTGCGAAACCGAATTCGCAATTTTGGGCAACAAAAAATAAATAAACGTTGAGCGTCCAGTTGTTATCTACCGGCAATTAGCGTAATAATGAAAGTGATAATTGAAGTTTGGAGCGGTATTAGTTTTTTCCGTTCTCAGCCACAGCCGGCTTTTTGGCCCTGTTTTTCTTGGTGTTTGTGAGCCGGGTGGAGCTCGTTTATTTGCTTATCTATTTGCCGCATAAGTTTTTCGCCAGCGTATAGCCCATTTGGCCTACGTGACAAGAGAAATGCCGGCGTCTCCCAGCGAGAAATGGGGGAGTGGAGAAAGTAATTTCGTAACTCGGAAGGAAAATGGGTGAATTTGCGGTTACGACACTTTAGGGGCATCAAAGCACTACAATGTTATGGCCCTAGTGCCACGCCTCTTATCGGGTAACGCCTTTTCGTATAACAAAATAAATAATTGGCTCTATTACGTTGGTTTTAATGGGCAAAAGTATTTCGCTTTGCTTGCCAAGTTGTGGGTTAAAAAGAGCTTTGGGGCCCTAAGGGACCCTCAATCTCTATTAAACTTGTAATATTCGAACTTTAATACAGAGGTCTGAATTTTATTTTTACCTTCAAAACAAAAAATGATTTTACGTTTCTTATGTTAAAATTTGAACTTTATTTAAAAAACAGGGCTGCTCCGGAATTCTCATGAAAGGTGACAAGTGTGACCACATTAATTACTTAAACTTTAATAAAAATATGTTTTAAGGGAAACTATATATCTACGGATGCAAAAAGATGGCTTTAAATTTTTCAGAATTTCTAGCCCATTTTCTAGCATTTACCATTTAAAAAATTATTTTGGTTTCTTTTATTAAACTTGTTAAAATCCTATCCATTTAATGAGAAAATCCATGAAAAAAAAAATTATCTGATAAACTGTAGAGCTGTCATTTGTTATTAACCAAAACTTCTTACTCTTTCGGATTACCTGAGAGACATAATAATATAATAATTAAATATGTGTACATATACTTTCAACAGAATATTTTACAACAAAAAAGTAATTATTGGAAAATTAATCAACCCTACAGTTAGCTGTGTTTAGTGACCTCGTAAGCTTACAATAAATTTGGGTGTGGTCACACTGCTTGTCACTTTGCATTGTCCCTTTTACTTTTGTCATTCGGTCAATTAGGACGTGGACTGCAATTAAGTTTTGATTTGCTAATAAATAACCTGGTTTTCGTGTAAACTGATTGCCATTTATTGGATTTCGACTGTGTGCATTGCCTAGAGTTGAAGGTAGGTCGGATAATAGTGGAAATAATTAGCGAAAAGTGCATTTTCAATAGCGACGCGCTTGGTTGCTTTCGTTCTGGTAGTTTCTGGAAAATTCAGTGAAAAGATGCTACAGTAGACATTGCATAAAAGCGATTATTAGGTATTTAGGAGTATCTTGCTATAAATTGCTGATAATTTCAACGCCAAAATATCCTGATTTAGACATTTAACTTGCAATTAAATTTATTTTATTCGTAGTGCACTTTAGTTTATTGGTTATTTTGCAATTTAATTATTATTTATTCTGATTTTCTTTTGTTATTTACCTTTTTATTTGTAGCAAACGTTTAGCTTGGTTATTTAGTTCTAACAAGCCTGCAGCGCAAGCGCTAGACAACAAGCCGGCAAATCCCACTCCCGCCAAGGAATCCGCTCCAGCTCCAGTTCCAAAACCCGCTGCAGTTCCTGCCCCAACGCCAGAGCCCCCAAAACCAGCGCCTGTTGTAGCACCCAAACCCACACCGGTTCCAGTTCCTGCTCCAGCACCTGTTCCCCCGAAAGAGGAAGCACCCGCACCGAAACCCAAAGCAGAACCTGCTCCCGCACCCGTTGTTACCCCGCCCAAACCAACTTTACCAGCCAAACCCAGTAGTCCGCCGAAACAAGCCGACAAGATGCCCATCCCATTGCCCAAATCCTTGAGCGAGGCCAGCACAAATGGCCAAAATGGCAATGCAGCCAATGGCAGTGGGCCCGGAAGTGTGGATGAACGTGTTTTGGGCGGCCGGCAGGCGCCCGAGAAGGTGCTCCCGACGCCCAAGGATGCCAGCAACGACTTCATCAAGGGCGAGACCAATGCCTTCATCCAGTCCATTAAGGAGGCACAGCAGCTGGGCGAGCGGTAAGTCTTAAATCCTTTAGTTTCTTGTTTTAATTTTTTTTAATTTTGAGTTGTTATACTCGTTTCTTGTAGTCGTACAAAGGTATAGGCTACTTACTAATGCTAAGTCATATAAAGATAAATGCTTTCCCTACTCTTTATGGTATAGACTACCTATGAAGTCAATATTTTGTTTCTTTTGAATCTTGTAATTTTTTTTTTTATTGTATAGATTGTAGATAGTATTGCAAATATCTAGATTTCTAACAAATTTTATAATTTATTGGTTATGCCGAGCTTATATAAAATACACGCGTGAAGGTAGGCCACGAATTTTAACCCATAGCAGTTAGTAGCAGGTATCTCTAAGTTGAGGCCACTCAGCTATAGCGTTCTTTTGGTTTTATTTCGGTAACTTTTGAGTTTTTAAATTTAATTTTTCCGCATCTGCCATGGTGGGAAGTGGGTTCAATGCACTCGGATGACTTCTCTTCAACGGGCGAAAATAGTTGCCATGCGGCAGAAAGACAGCCGCTTGCTTGGCGACACAACGGTGCAGCGTCAGCAAATTCGTTGGATCACCAGCATGATGATGATGATGATGATGATGATGATGATGATGGCTATGGGTGGAGACCACAATTTGCTGTTATTTTTGTCTCATGTTCTGTGCTTGGGCGGACAGCTCAAGTCAAGTCGACTACTCACATGGCGTCGCCAGTTTGGGATCTGGTCCTGCATGTGCAGTTTACAGTTTATTTATGAACCTCAACATCGCCATGTGTTTGGTCTCCACTTCCTCTAATTGCGCGCAATTGATTTTCCATTAATATTAATCGAAGAAAACCTTGGGGCACGCAAGCCCTGCCGACTTGTCCTTGCCCCAATGTTGTCAGGTGTTCAAGGATCTCTGGCCGCCCTGCGAGGCAGGTTTATTAGTTTTTGGCAGGCTGCCCACGAGAAATGGAAATCGTAATGACGTGCCTCTGACGGGCCATTATGAGACCTGTCGCGTCGCCTGTAGTCGGGTCACATGATCTCCCCCATGCAAAGTTTATTTATATTTGGAAACGCAGCAGAGGCTGGCTGTTGTGGCGCGACAACGTACACACATTTCGTTACGTTTCATTGTTCATATGCATCAGATTAGCCCGGCAGCAGCAATATTTGCCTCCTGCTGCGGATAGATCCCATTTTAGCCTGGCGTCATGCCTCATATCTGATCCGCCTTTGGGCCCTCTTTCATAATGCCTGAAGTTCCTGATGGACAGAGGTCTTCATTTAGGTGTCTTGTTTGATGTACCCTCATATATATGCATAAGTATAATTTGCCTGTACATATGTACGGATATATATTTTAAGCACTTGGCTCGCGTCTGTGCAAAAAATTGCTTTTGGCAAGCGTCGCTTTTGATGTTCTGCCAAAATATTGTTTAGCAAACAAAAGGCAAGAGCCGAAACACAGATGGAAAGTTGACAACAGAACAGAGCTTTTAGCATATATGCGTTTTCGTTTCATTTTATGGCTATAATCTGTTGCAATCCGTGGATAATTAGCCACTGCTTTGCTAGTGCTAGAGCTCCTCCTCCGTTCCATTTTGAAGCAGTAATTTCACAGCTAATTGCCCGGATAGCGGGCACTGGGCATTAAGTTGGGCTCGTGCTTCGTTGGCCGCAAATTGAACTAATTAATAACACATATTTCAAATGGTTTACTCATTTTTGGCTTTCGTTTTTGCAGCTACATTCTCGATCGCTGGCCTCCACAGGGGTCGCAATCAGTCAATGACTAAATGCTACTATAAACATTGCCCACCATTCATACGTTCGAGAAAGTTATGCAAGTTGTTTCGATTCGTCAGATGTGCGGATAAAGATCGCGTATGTCGAGGCTTAGTGTGTAAGCGATCACATCTGAGGAATCAAGCGGGACTTAGCTTACTGTAGGCTCGTCACATGCAGCCTCAGTTCTACACTAATCTCTTAAAAAGATATACATACAGTTGCGGGTAAAATATTAACTTTGTGAACTTGGAAGAATTTATAAAGGCTTTTGGCAGGCATACTTATTTGAAATACAATACCCTGGTTTATTTCTCTCTAATTTGGACACAAAAAATAAATATTTATCGTATAAGTAACAAAAAAGTAATTTTAAACCTTCTCGAAAAATAGTCGATTAGTGTGGTAAATATATTTTAAGAAAGACAACCATAGGGCCTATAAAAATGACCCGCTCTGTACGTTCTATACCCCCATATGCTAAGTGCTTTCTCAACTGTGTGTCAACAGTAACGAAATCGCCAGTGGCTGCTATTGTATCTACATATCCGCGAGCTTGTTTCGCAAGCTTTTCAAGGTCAGCCCAGTATAGTACATGCCATTTCGCTTTTCCCCCACTTGTTAGTTGGGGTTTAGGTCTATTGTTCTATGTGAAATCCTACGCGGCACCAGCCCCCAAAGGCTGCCAGCTGGTTGATGGGTTGGTTGCTTGGTGGTTAGGAGTCGCTGTGGAATGGAAAAGCTGCTGGGCGCATTTACGTAATCTCAGCGCCACTTGACGGCAGCAATTGAAAATGAAAACGAAAACAGGCGGGGCAGAAGTGACAGTTACCAAAGTAAAAATTGAAAATGCGCAAACTTTTCAAGAAAGAGCAGAGGCGACAACATTTCTGGATTATATAAGCATCCTGCGTGGCTGCTGTAGCCTGGCTTTCATTTAATATATATAAAGAATTAATTTGTACATATTTCTTAAACGTATATAATTTGATTGTTGGAATGGCGGTTTGATATGTATTTTAATATCCGCCAGTGGAAAATTCGTGTTCTGATGAAAAGCAAAAGTTTTGCGTTTTTTGAAAAACAACACACGTAGATAGATGGGTTAGGTGTCTTAAAATCTTTCGATGTTTGCTGCGCGTTGCATAAATTTTGTTGGCAACTTTTCAAATATTTTCCCTCAGTTTTCGTTAGTAACAAATGAATATGTTCGCTTCGATAACACAACATATGTATGTTAGGCATATGTATGGGTTACCCAAAAGATTCAGATGATTTGTCTGAGAATTCAATATCAAGTTCAAGACTTTTGTTAAAGATTGTGTAAACGATTATAATAGATGGTGTTTATTTGTTTGAAATATGGCAAGGGAAAAATTTTGGGATCCGTGCAAATTAGGTATCTGAATAACAAAACTGAAAATTATAGTTAAGTTGGCCACATCTATGTGTCTTTAGTATTTATCGAATCTCCCCCGAATTTGTTTAAATCTTTTACATTTAACAGCACAACATTTTTCATTTTATATTGCGGTATTAGTGCCGAAATTTATGACAGCAACGTTGTGTTTGTTTTCTATTTGGCCAAAAACAACAGATTTTTTTCTATACGTTCTAGGTGTTGATATATATTATAAATCATGCTATTTTCATTACAGTCCATCCTTATTGACTAAAATTTTCTTAAAGACTTCGCTGTGACAATAAAACTGAAAAATTATTTTTAAATGTTCATAAACTTCATAAATTGTAAAAATAAGTGAATAAGAATTAGCTTACTCCTATAAAAAAACGTACCAGAAATGAGAGTTAAAAATAATTAATTATTACTAAAGCAAACATTTTTTTAACCGGTGTTTTAAAAATGAAAAAATTTATGTAAATCACTCAAATTTAATTATTTTGGCAGTGGTAATCTGACAAAGGGACAGTAATATGTGTGTTTTTTCACAGAACAAATCTTTAGAAATAACTTTGGATATACAAGTTATATTATATTTTGTCATCTGGACAAACAATTGGGTTTCTGTGCTTCGTTCGTTTTGGTTGTTTATTCATCAGCTTAAGCTCGGATCTTGTGAGCTGGATTCCATTCCGAATATTTGCGCTTCTCATTGAAGGAGTGACTGTTTACTGGTGCAATTGTGCCACTTGCCTTGATTACTTTCAACGCTCATCATACCATATCATTTCATTCCGTTTGCTGTCGGCGAAGTCTAGTCATAATTAAGCGATGAGACCGCTCCTTGAGTATGCGGTTGTGTGAGTGTGTGTGGCACACCCACCAAGTGCAGCACACAAACATAATATTTTTGATTTGCGGCTGCAAGAAGTCGGTGCTCCTCTCTGCCCTCTCGCTCCCACTCACGCATGGAGCAATGCAGTTTTCTAGCTGTTTGCGAAGCGAACACTTTCCTTTTCTTTCTTTGGCGAGTGAGCTTTCCTTTGCTGTGTGTGTGTGCGAGAGAGCTTTACCTTTCTACTTTTTAGTCATACGTCACGTCCTACGTCAATCGTCGGCGGCTACCAATACATAGGCACCACTCCCTACGTACACAGAGAACAAAAGTTGATATGATATTATGATTTGGTAATTGGAAATATAATTTTATTTAATGTATATTTAATAAAAAAATTTAAATATTGAATTATGAAAACAATAGATTTTTAGTTTCTTTGAAAAAAAAAATTTTGAATTTTTTTTATTAAAAGTTTGTTTGTTTCCGTGCATGCCACAACGCTGGCAGAGGCGGTGGCAGAGGAGCCAGGAGGCAGCTAGTAGGCAGCTTTTGCTCTCTGTCGCTCTTTGGATTTGGCGTCTGTGTGAATATTTTCGTTCGTGTAGTTTGAAAGTGAAAGAAGGAAGGGTGCCTCTGCCGCTGCCGCAGTCGCTGCCTCTGCCAACTTTGGCGCTATGAAGCACCGACTGCAGTCAGTTGGGTTAAAGAACAGAATATTCTGATCATTGTATCGTTGGACGTTGAATTCTACGGTTGCAAAGGTGAGCCGTTCTCCAAAGATAATAATTGCAAGTCAAGTGAAATTTTCAGACGTTAAAGTACCTCACAGATACAGTTTAATCTTTAATTTAACCGTTTTGTGGCACCTTAAAAATAAATGGCAATCAATATACAGTGAATTTGTAGTCTAATTGAATTTCTCGTTTAAAAACTTAAGATTTAAATCTTTTGTATTACGGATTTATGGCAAATGAAAGTTAAATTTTCCCCATTTCAAATTTTTGCAACAGTGAATGGCTTTTAAATTTCAATCGTTAACTTAAGGGGCTTGTGTACATTTTCGGGACTTGTGTAGATTTTCGCAGTTTAATATCCATTAAAAACAGTGAATTGAATTTGGAGGTTTAATTTTATTGGCAATTAAATGCTTTGTGCTGCTTTTGGATTGAAAATGATGAGATATAAATACTATGAGCAATTCAGATAATTTTTTTGAATTTTTGAAACCTTTATTTGATTTAAATTTATTTCTCTTAAATTTAAGAGTGGTAAAATTAAATTTATTAATTTAATTAATTAAAAACTGAAAACTATTTCTAGTTTTATATTTTTCGGGTTTGTCTTTAAATTATAATAATTGTGTGCCAACTAAAAGTTTAATTTTTTTATATTTTTGCAATCGAAACAGTGAACAACTTTTAGATTTCAATCCTTGAGCTTACATGAAAATTTAAATACAAAACAGTGAAATGCCTTTAAATTAAATAAATTTAACCATTTTGTGGCAAGCAAGTGAATTCTATTAATTAATTCTTACGGCTATTTATTAATATTCTCCCGCTATTGAGTTTGAATCTGTGCGTGTGTTAAATTTTCACATCCCCAGTTGAGTCATGCAATGCATTTTTGCAATCCGAAAACCGGTTACCGGCGAAAAGAAATTTATACGGGCGGCTATAGGCTATCAAGCTTTAAGTTTATAGCTATGCAGTTTCAGATTCTTTTTTATTTCGCCAGCCAGCAGCAAAAACTTGTTTGGCCCTGCTGCCACGGTCTGGCAGCCGCTGACGCTCCGTCCGTCTGCCACATTTGTATACACCATGTAGTTGTGCAATTTTGCGGCCAAATGCCAATGAACGGAGGACTGTACCGCTTGCCAAATGCAGTGAATGAGCGTTTGAGGGGGTTCCGATGTTTGCGGGGGTGCAGTTTAAGGTCGGCCGTTCGTTGGCTCTTAGAAAGTGCTGTGTAGCGTGTTCCTGTATCGATTTCGATAAGATATTGGCCCGTGCTAATGCCATTCTAACTGAATGATAGATAAGAGGCGACGAAACGAACTTTAAGTTGGCACTTGGGTGGCTTCTTTGCTTTTTTTATGTTCCTCTCCCTTTTTCCACTCCTTGAACTTGCCCACAAACAGCGACTATAAATAAATAAGAAAAAGTTCTTACCCGGCAATAAAACAAACATTTTCGCGGTCAATGCCAGGCAGTTGCATAATCGCAGATAGGAATTTTATCAACGTTTTCAAACAATTAAACCAGTAATGCTGGGCAAGCACAAAATCAGGGCAACGCAATCCCAGAGGGACAATTATATAAGACAGTTTGAGAGCCACTTGGAACGTCCGATCGAATTTACCCAGCCAAATTTAGTTCGGGTTGATATAATGCCGGCCGCTAAAAATACAACCCCGCCAAAGCAAATAAGCAAAACAAAAGCACAAGCACAAGCACACATCGGGGAACACAGATGGATAGGGGGTAGCTAGGTAGATAGGTGTAGGTACCTAAAAACACACGAAAATTCCAAAAGCATATTATTATATAGGTGAACAGCTGACAAGTTTACGAGGGTCTTTGTATATGATTTGGGCTTTGTATATCATACAGTTTGTTATATTCAGCAAACAAATCGCGCAAATTTGTTGTACAAATTGTTAGCCCCGGGCATTTTTTTTTGCTTCTCCACTGGCACGTTGTTGTTAATTATTCAATTGAGATCTATTAAAGCGCTCGACTGAATAAGAACGGAAAAGGCAGAGTCGGAAAAAATCGAGCGAGAAGCCCGCACGATTAAGTTGTCACAAAGCTGGAAAATCCGCGTTTCCCGCAGTCTAGGTAGTTAACTGGGTAACGCTTCTATTTTCCCTGGCCAAACAAAAGGTTGCAGGTTGCATAATCAAAGCTGGGTTGGGTTCTTTGGCTAGACAGGAAATGAAATCGCACACATAAATCATCGAAAGGCTAGGGGAAGCGGCTCCCCAGAGGGCCAGCCAATCAATTTCGAATAACACCAAGCCGATTTTTCTCGCAAATCATTCGGCCAGTAAATAAACAAATAGCTTAAATTTCACAAAAACGTAAACAACTCGAACGATTTGAGTTCTTTCAAGAAAACAGCTATACCAATATTTTCGAAGCGACTGTTACTGAATGAATGAGAGCTTTTTATTTCCCTTCCCTTTAGGAAGTTGTCTACGCCTTCTGGGAGGTAAAAGCTCCTTATAAGCTTCCCTTAAACCTGGTCTCTAACGATTGATTCCTTTTTCTACATTTGCAAAGTAAAAACTTGGAAACTCTGTGTAGAAAGTAATATATATTTTACTTTTACAGATGTAGAAAGCGCTAGATGGCGACAACTACTACTCATGTAGTAAAAATGTAATAATATAAACGACTTCTTTAAAAATAAGACTATCAAAGAGATTTCTGTGTTCTTCTAAAAAAAATGTATGAAATTTAATTAAGAAATTCTCAGAAATTTTTAGGTTCCCCACACACTCACTGTGAACACTTACTAGATCTTGCCGTTTCCCCACAAAATATGCATCCTACTTAAAACCCTTTACTGCTTCTATGTCTTAATGAAGCCTCGTATGATTTTCGCTGATTGTCTTCCCAGACAGCGCAAATTTAAATCAACGACATCCGGGTAGTGCCTGCACCAAATATTTTGCGGCACTTGCTGCTGTGCAAAAAGTTATTTTTCATCATCTTCAGTAGTGTTTACATATATGTATGTGCCTATATTTCTCTGCATGCTGTCTAATTGAGTGTGAGCCGCTTTGACGTTTTGCCAAAAGAATTTTAATTAAATTAGGACCGCAAGAGAAAAAATAGCGAGTGAAGAGGAGAATCTCGTCAGTAAATGCGGGTGACCAGCAGCAGCCCTAATAACACCCGTCGCTCCCTGACTCACCCCTAATAACCGGACCCCTATATTGCCAGATATATATTAATAAGAGCTTTATGTCACAGCCAGCAATATTATTGGCCGGAATTATTGTATGCGGAAAGGGCCTCCATGTCCATGTCCAGATTCAATTAGTGTCGAAAGGAGAGTGTGAATGAATGTTGGGTACATTCATTTGGATGGGTTATCAGTTATGCTGGCGTTTGGGCCCAAACTTTCCATTCCCATTCCCCTTATCAAATCCGTTGACCAGTTTGGAGTGACTGCCCGCCGTTCCCAATTTCCCATTGCAGTCGCTCACGTCGGCCAATTTCCCGAAAATACATTTCGAATTATTTTCGTACACTTGCCAATTTCTTTGTGCAATCGACTGGCCAAAATCGCAATTAACGAAGGCAACTATTGCAGCGATTTCTCGGGTGAACGACCAGACCAGACCGTTGGCCATAAACTTACCCATTGCACTGGCTGGCTGGCCGTTTAGTGTTCGCATTGCCAATTTCCCCCCAGATTTGTTGCTGCAATACTGTTGCGTTATGTTAAGGCCAGTTTTATGGTGGCCAAACAACCACTTGTGGCCAGAAGAAATGAATTATTTGCTCAAATCCCGGACTGGGCTATCTTATCACCATCCCTCCATTGGGAATGATCATTTCTGACAGCCGAGACGGTTTACGATTTGCAGTTTAGAGCTTATCTACTGCTGGCTTATCTGGCCAACTCTCCTGGCCAAAATGCACACTTCTCTCTCTGGGCTCTCACCTGCTCTCTTTCTCCAGCTCCAGATTTGCAGCAGGTGATTGGGTGTATGCCTACTCGCAGTCGCCGATTTGCGCTAGCCATTCGCGAATTGTTGCTTAGCCTTGACGGTTGCAAAAAATAAAAAAATTCGTGCGTGATATCGTTATAAAGCAAAGGCTCTAAGTAGTAGCCCAAATCGAATTAAGCCGACTTGGTGACGCGTGTGTGATTAGAGCCACCCCGTAACACTAGAGCTGCTCTGCTGATCCTGCCCCGGGGTTACAGGGGGTTATACTGTCCCCTCGGTAGTCCCTGCTCACCCCAAGAATCCCGTGTCTGTCCGCTGCTCATCAAGAGGGTTACATAATGAAATCAGTTTTTTTTCAATTGTGCGTCAGCTTAATTTGATTTGTCCGCCCGACTTTTAAGTGCCTTCAGACCGGGTTTGCTTTCCTCCTGCCCAGTTTTTAGCCTGCCATGTTTGTGTGCTCCAATTCCAGTTTGTCTATCGGGGCGGCACTTGAGTTAATTGATTAGTTTCAACGCCTTCCAGACAGGCCAATAAGTCATTACTATTATCTGGCATGATTCGGAGCCACTTAAAAGTTAGAAGTTTCCAACCAACGCCCCCTTTGGGTACATTGCAAATCGCAATGACCACCACTATCTTTACGAGGCACTAACATTAACAAGCCTCAGATTACTCATGCAGTGCAGAATGAAACGAAAGGCTCATATGACTCTCAAATGATGTAGAAACTTCCACTGCGAAACAATAAACACTTTGCACCGGCTACCAGTTAAAATGGCAAATTGTTTACAACTCGCCATTAATATTTACAGAGCCAAAGCCAAATGGCGATGGCAAATGGCAAAATGGAAAAGTAAGTGATCGGCTGCGATTGCGATTACTCACTCACTCCGACTTACACCATCGCCCACTGGCCGCCGCTGAGTAATTGAAGCTGCAAATGAAATTAGCCAAAACAAAACAAAAGTCTGAAAATACGGCGTTTAATAAACGAAATATTTTCACGACTTAATGTGCATTAGACATGCAATGAGTGTTTGTCTGACGACACATTGGAACCAGTTCCCTGCTCTCAAGTTCAACTCAACCCGCAATGGGTTAATTCACAAGCTTGAAGTGCCCATTCCCGTGTCCTTGTCCTGGGAATCCTGCAAGCTGGCTTTGATTTCCATTTGCCGAGTAATTGATTTTTTTACACACTCAAGAGAGGTCTTTGGGGAGGGGGGGTAAAAGAGAAAGGAGTGTACGTGTACCCGATTCCTGTCATTACCAGAGCACATTTCACACTCCAGTCCGACACTTGAAGTTGACTTGACCGCCCGGGCTGGAGGCGGAGGCAGAGGCGGAGGTAGAGGCTCAACAATTCCCAGCTGCCAGTCGCGTGCTATAAACTTTATTGATTCGGGTAGCAATTGCAGCGAGCGGGTGCACGGGGTAATGGGCATTGGGTGGTTGGTGGTGGGTCCAGCGCATCGTGTAAATATATCCTTCCGCATTATGTTGCCGCTCATCCGGCAACAGTTTGGACCGGCGCCTGCGGGTAGGCATTGCTGCTGCTGCTTCAACCCTCCAATCCTCCAATCCTCCAACCTCGACCCGATACGACCCGACCCTCCCCGAAATATTGGGCAAATATAGCCGTATAGCACTTCGATTGAGAGCACTCTCTTGCTGGGAAACTCCGGGTTAAAAATCTCCCAGCTGAGCGCTGAATGCGGCTCAATGCCGGCGCTAAAGTGCGGGCCCATTGGGTGCGACGGCGCTCGGCAGTTTCATTCGATTTGCCGATTGAAGTTGGCAAGTTCGTCCTTTGCTGACTGTTGTGTGTTGTCCCACGCTCGCGAGTCAAAGGCGCGCGCTAAAACATTGTGCAGAGCAGAGCAGAACAGAGCAGAGCAGAGCAGCTCCAGTAGTCAGTCAGCCGAGCAGCAGTCAGCAAGTCCTTTTGCTCCCCCAAATAGCATCGCGTAGTGTTTGTTTAGTGTAGTATACATTTGGGCGCGGCAGCAGCGAAAAGCACAGAGTCGCAGGAATCTCGAAAAGGAAGAAAAAAAATATACAACATTGTTGCGTCCGATATTTTGATACCAACGAAGAAGACCACCAGAAAACGGAAACTTAAATCCGCTAAAACGAGAATCAATCAATCCCAATCACCAAGCACCAATCACCGAAAATCAAAAGCAATAGCGTTAAGCAAAGCGTGTCTGTGTTTGAAGAACGGAGTGTATGTGGATCACCCAAAGAGATCCTTGAAGAGCTAGAACAAAGCTGCATTGTGATTTCATTTTACCTGCAAACGCAACCAAACAAACGAAGATTGGTTTTTTTTATATACAAACACCGACTTTGTGACCAAGCGAACGCCAAATTTTTAAACGTTTTTTGAAAACTTTACACCACCAACTCTACAAAAACCACACGCAAAATGGGTCTCTGCGCCTCCAAGGACAAGAAGGAGAAGGTGATCGAGGGCGAGGTGGCCAATGGCGAGCCCAATGGCACCGCCACGGCAGCCGCCGCTGGAGGAGATGGGTGTGTATCCCGGGGCTCCGGGGACTTTGCGGGGTTTATGTCTCCTAGCCAGGAGTTGTCTCTATGTCCCCTGGGTGGGTGACGGGTAGGAGGCACTGACGTCATGTGTGTGTGTGTGTGTGTGTGTCGGTGCGTGAGCTGTGTCTGAAAGCGGCCAAAAATAATGTGGCATAGAAAAATTATTATTGCCCTGGTCCTTCGTTTTGTCCAGGACTTCGGCTGGGTAGCCATGTTGTTGTAGTGCGCATGTCCTTTGGCGGTCGGGGAAGGGGAAGGGGAAGAGCGGGTGTATAGTGTGCCGTCGATTTGCGTATTCAGCGGCAGCCGGCAAAATTTTATAGTCAGTCAGCCACCACCGAAAGCAGGACACAACCGAAGAACAGAGCCAGAGCCACCACCTCTAAAAAAGGGGCGTTTTGGGAACAGGAGTGATGGGTGTTGGGTGTTGGGTGCTGGGTGCTGGGTTATGGCTTAGGGAGAGTAAAAAGGAATGAGGAAAGAGGGGGGTATATGTGGCAGTCGCGTGCCAGACTTAAGTCGGGTATGAGAGCACATGGCCATAACCCGAAACTAATTGCGGGGCAAAACAGGCCGGATTCCGAGGAAAACAGAAACAGGAAAACATGTTGCCGACTTTTGGGCGCCACAAAACGGAGATAGCTAGCCCGTAGCAATAAAAACTTGAACTACCGCCCCAGCCACGCCCTTTTACTAATGGTCAATCCCCTTTTTTCTGTCTCTCTTTCGGTGTGTATTTGCAGCAAACAAGACACCATGGTTGATGCCGCTGTTCTCGCTAAACTGGAGGAGGGTTATGCCAAGCTGGCTGCCTCCGACTCCAAGTCGCTGTTGAAGAAGTACCTGACCAAGGAGGTCTTCGACAACCTGAAGAACAAGGTCACGCCCACCTTCAAGTCGACCCTGCTGGATGTGATCCAGTCCGGCCTGGAGAACCACGACTCCGGCGTGGGCATCTATGCCCCCGATGCCGAGTCGTACACAGTGTTCGCCGATCTGTTCGACCCCATCATCGAGGACTACCATGGTGGCTTCAAGAAGACCGACAAGCACCCGGCCTCCAACTTTGGCGATGTGGCCACCTTCGGCAACGTTGACCCCACCAACGAGTACGTGATCTCCACTCGCGTGCGCTGCGGCCGCTCCATGCAGGGCTACCCCTTCAACCCCTGCCTGACCGAGGACCAGTACAAGGAGATGGAGGGCAAGGTGAGCAGCACCCTGTCTGGACTGGAGGGTGAGCTGAAGGGCAAGTTCTACCCCCTGACCGGCATGGAGAAGGCCGTCCAGCAGCAGCTGATCGACGACCACTTCCTGTTCAAGGAGGGCGATCGCTTCCTGCAGGCCGCCAATGCCTGCCGCTTCTGGCCCAGCGGCCGTGGCATCTACCACAACGATGCCAAGACCTTCCTGGTCTGGTGCAACGAGGAGGACCATCTCCGCATCATCTCCATGCAGCAGGGCGGTGATCTGGGCCAGATCTACAAGCGTCTGGTGACCGCCGTCAACGAGATCGAGAAGCGTGTGCCCTTCAGCCACGACGACCGTCTCGGCTTCCTGACCTTCTGCCCCACCAACCTGGGCACCACCATCCGTGCCTCCGTGCACATCAAGGTGCCCAAGCTGGCCTCCAACAAGGCCAAGCTGGAGGAGGTTGCCGCCAAGTACAACCTGCAGGTGCGCGGCACCCGCGGCGAGCACACCGAGGCCGAGGGCGGTGTCTACGACATCTCCAACAAGCGTCGCATGGGTCTGACCGAGTTCGATGCCGTCAAGGAGATGTACGATGGCATCACCGAGCTGATCAAGCTCGAGAAGAGCCTGTAAATTGCCCGCACACCGCCGAGCATCGTCCCCCCGTCTGGTGGTGCATCCCCAAGGAGCTAATATCTGTCCACGGGAGCCACCAGTTCGGGGCACACGCAACAATCAACAACAACAACAACAAGAACAACCAACAGCAACACTTAGAAATCTTCGGCTCGTCCGCCTTGTCGCTTTTGGGCGGTACGGGCTGCAAAAATGTCTAGTTTGTAGCGATGGTGCGGAGCGACTTGTCCCAGCCCGGCGACCTTCGGCATTTTCGTATACTTTGAGGGTTGCGGGCGCAGGCAGCGATCCCATCTTGCAACACCAACAACACCCACTGCAGCAGCAACAACAACGGATAACTATTTGAGAATAACATTTGCTTAATTACAACCAAACAATGTAAAACATTTTGACATCTGTGTCGAGCAAAAACAAAAAAAGAAACTTTAAATACTTTTATTTTAAGTCTTAAGTTTATAAAAGAATTAAAATTATTAAAAAATAATAAAAAAAAAAAAAATAAAAACCCAATTATTGTGTTGTCTTGAATGGATCAAGGATTGAGGAAGAACAAAACTCAGAGTATACTTAGTGCTTTGACCCAATTATAAAGTAGATTCATTTTAAAAAGGTCTATAATAGTTTGCATTTTTTTAAGAAAGGGTTGCGGGCGCAGGCAGCGATCCCATCTTGCAACACCAACAACACCCACTGCAGCAGCAACAACAACGGATAACTATTTGAGAAAAACATTTGCTTAATTACAACCAAACAATGTAAAACATTTTGACATCTGTGTCGAGCAAAAACAAAAAAAGAAACTTTAAATACTTTTATTTTAAGTCTTAAGTTTATAAAAGAATTAAAATTATTAAAAAATAATAAAAAAAAAAAAAAAAAAACCCAATTATTGTGTTGTCTTGAATGGATCAAGGATTGAGGAAGAACAAAACTCAGAGTATACTTAGTGCTTTGACCCAATTATAAAGTAGATTCATTTTAAAAAGGTCTATAATAGTTTGCATTTTTTTAAGAAAGTTTTATAAAAAATTAATTTATTGCAGGTAAAGTATTACTATTGCTTTGAACAATATAATTTTGTGAAGATAGGTAAGTCTGGATTGATTTTTTGTACTGGTTAAATTTAGAACCTAAAAGATAATGTGCATTCCAAACATTCAATCTAAGCTTTCTTTGCCTTGCATTCGGCTTCAATGAGGCCCTTAATCCCGTCATGCATTTCCTTGATGATCTCGTACTCGGTGAGTCCAATCCTTCGCTGGTTGGATATGTCGTGCACCCCGTCCTTGGCCTCCGAATGCTCCCCCGAAGTGCCGCGGATCTGGAGATGGTACTCCTTGGCCAGCTTCTGCAACTCATCCGGCTGGTCCATGAGATTGGGCAGCTTAATATGCACCGAGGCGCGAATGGAGGTGCCCAGGTTGGTGGGACAGAAGGTCAGATAGCCAAGCCGGTCGTCCCTGGTGAACTCGATCTCCTTGCCCAGGGCATCCACGCCGGCAACCATGCGATTGTAGACCCTGCCCAGATCGCCACCCTTCTCCATCGCGATGACGCGAATGTGGTCCTCCTCGTTGCACCAGACCATGAAGTCCTTGGGCTCGTTCAGGAAGATGCCCCTGCCGGTTGGCCAAAAACGAGAGGCTCCTGCGGCCGCCAAAAACCGATCGCCCTGCTTGAACAGAAAGTGGTCGTCGATGAGCTGCTTCTGGACCGCTTCGTCCATTCCAGTGAGTGGCATGTAGGTGCCCCTGTGTTCGCAGGTGAGCGTCATTAGTGCCTTGCAAAGCTTGCTCTCCAGCTCCAGGTAATCACGTTCCCTCAGGCAGGGATTGAAGGGGTACCCTTTGACGGCTCTTCCGCACCGGACCCGCGTCGATACGATGAAGTTGCCGGCGGGATCCAGGTTTTCGAAGTCCTTGCCCTGACCGAAACAGGGCTTGGGCTGCTTGTCCGTCTTCTTGAAGCCTTTGTGGTACTCCTCGATGACGGGATCGAAAAGATCGGCGAACACCTTGTATGCCTCCGCATCTGGAGCGTAGAGACCCACGCCGGAGTCATGGTTGCACAGTCCCGAACTGATGCAGTGCATCAGTGTGGAGTTGAACGTCGGCGTCGTCTGGGTCTTCAGCTTGTCGAAGATCTGCTTGGTGAGATGCTTCTTCAGCAGCGACTTGGACTTGGAATCGACCAGCTTCTTGTAGCTCTCCTCCATGTCCTTCAGCAAATCCTTGTCGATCTTAGCACCACTTTTGCTAGCATAGCGATTGATTGCTAGATGTGTCCACCGATTTAATATTCCAAGTTTAAGCCGGGGTTGTGTTTGTAACACCATTTTAAAAGAGCCAATATTCGAATGTTCCAAGCCAGGGTGACCGAAATTTGAAAGTTACACTATACCAAAGGGCTACCAAAACTAGCCAAAAACTAAACACTAAGAAATAGTCAACGGGTAAGAAACTTCGGTTTCACTCATTTCTAAATATAGGTAGATGTCTAAAAGCACTGATGATGTTAAGCACAGATTCAAACCATGGCATGGAACTCTGTTATCACTAAGTAGAGACTTAAATTATTTTTAGTCCAATTAGCATGGTTTTCTTATGTCAAATACATATATTTGGTACTTTTTTAAACTTGTTGGATGTTTAGTTATATTAGTAGCTAAACAAAAATCTTTCAAATAAGTTTTACAGAAGCACGTTCTTTTATTCCTTTTAAAATTTTAAATACACACTTTTTTCTCAGTGTAATGGTTTATCAAGATCTGTAACCATTGTAAAATACATGTATAATTCGTGTGTAAATTTGTGTTAAAAATATGTCAGATATGGTAAAAATATTATTTCTTGAGTAAATAGTTAGCATTAAGATGAAAAGGCGTTAAAAGTATAATCTAAAAACCAATTTAAATAAAGAATTTGGTTATAAGACGATTAAAAATTATTCTTTATTTAACATTATATCTTGGGCTTATAAAAAAACGCAGGAAATTGATAAAACGTTATATCAAAACAAAATTATGTTTCTACCTGTTGTTATCGTTTATCTGACAACCCAACTGACCAATATTTGGCAGCACTGCGGACAACATAAGCTTCAATAAAGGGCACCAAATCATACTTAAAATATTATAAAATAAGGTGTGTTAAATGTTATTGCTAATCACAGCTCACCTCGACCTGTTCTCATTCGCACAATTTAATTAAATGTTTGCACGCTGTTTGGCTCATAAAACAGAGAATGCGAACATTTTTATAGCTTAAAGCTTAAATACCAAATCAAATATATTATAATTAGCAATAAAGAACAACAAAAGCAGCTGCGGCAACAACAATACGCTAACATGTGGCGCAAATAAAATTCAAATCCGAACGGCAACACCTTCTCAATAAAGCATCGTTATCCTCATTATCATTATCAACAGCTTTGACCGCAAACCGGATTTGGATATTCGGTTTTGGGTATGTGTTTCGGGTATGGACCAACCTACACAACAAAATTCATTAAGTATATTAAAACAAGCGCAAATTAACAATGCAATACGTGAGCGATATCCATTTGCATTTTTATCTCATAATCTACCAATTTTGACGCTTTTTGCCACCGTTTTTCGAAAAGAAGCCAGCCGCAAATCAGCAAAAAAAAAGCTAGCATTTAAAAAAAAAACACTTCTGAAGCGCAGACGCCGACAAGATTTTATGTATTTTTGGCCCCTTTTGTTTTTGGTGAAAACGTGCAAATCCCATAATTTAATTGTTTCAGTATTTCAGATGCAAATTTATGCGCCAACAAATCCAATCGAAGACGAGGAGAAACACAAAGCGCTAATACAAAACTAAGCCCAAATTAGTCAAAGCAGCTTGAAACGCGGTTTCGTGTGGCCAGTGAATTATTTCGCGCTGCCGCGGATTACATTATGCATAATCTATGCAAAGGTTTCTATGAATGGAAGCCAGATCGTTCGATCTGCCTTTGAACTATCCGCATTCGAGGAGAGAGTGGGTCGACGTCGGTCTAGGTATTCTCCGGGTTCCATCTACTGGGTGCACTTAAAAACTTAATTAAAAATATTAAACACGAAATGTTTGGCGCCACCGTTTAGGAAGCGCTCAAAAGTGGACCCCACACGCATCCACGACCGCCGCGTTATCAGCTCAATTATGCAAGCTGAAAGGCAGCCGCCGGCCCACAGACGGATTTGTCGCATTTGACACGATAATGCACACAAGGAGTGACCACACCAAAGTCTCTCCATCGGCATTGCCTCGGCATCGGCATCATTCTCGACCAGCTCCCACTTCGTTTTGGCCTGGCCAATGGCCATAAAAGGTGCGATAAAACGAAAATTTCACAAGACGGCAGCAGCAACACATGCACTGAAGAAAATTGGTTAAAACTTGATTTAGCCAGACGGGAAATGCGAAAATCTTAATTTGTTTAGTTTTGGAAATTTAAAAAGATTTAGTATATATAAATATATAGTGTATAAGGGGTCGAACACTTGCAAACTCTAAAGGGTTCAGATAATCGAGCAACGATCAACGATAGATAGCAACGAAAATAACTCTTTTTAAAAAGTTTGAAAAGAGTGGGTTCCAAATGATTTTTACCATAGTAAAAAAAACTTATTTTAAAAATAGGCAAAAAAGACTTGTTGCAGTTCCGAAAATACAAAAGCTTTAATTAAGGTGGGGCTTAATTTTTAAGTCTTCTAAACAAGCATTGTATTAAATTTTATTACCTTATATTAATTGTTGTTTTTAATTTCAATCAAAGAAATTATCAATTTAAATGAAAATATCAAAGCTAATTTTAAAATTATTTGACAAACATTAGATTTTTTAGTTTTATATTTTCTTTGTAAATATCACTTTAAAGCATAAGTAAATTAAGAATACATCTTTTAATATTATAAAGTTTTTTTCAAAATATTTTTAAATGTTATCCGGTTAATGTAGATCACTTAAAAATCTACTAAACTTTTCGAGCATAATGAATTGGCAAGGCTGTTAAGCTTCTCGAAGTAACCACTTTCTTCTTATTAGCCTGGAAATTAAATAGAACCTACCAGTTAAAACATTTAGATTAAAAACATAATTTATTTTTTCTGTGCAGGCTCCTCTGCGTCATCGGCTCTCTTCGGGGGATGGGGATGAGGATGAAGTCGCAGGGGAGTTGGGTCGGCAAAGACCAAACGGCCTGAAAGCCGTCAAATCGCTGCTCATAATGGACGCCTTATCTTTCCAGAATTGCTTTAACTACTACCGGAGTTGGATGTGTTTCAGATACGTGTGGCTCGAGAATCGACTGGTCACCATAATGGAGAGCATTAATTTGTCTTAGGCCCGCCAAAGCGGTCGCCAAACAACTTTTGGCCCAGGCACCTCGATAGCGCCAAACCTGTAAAAACGGAAACGCTGAAGGCTGTTTCCCTTCCCCCGCACGAAAAGTTTTGCATTTGCTGTATTTTGTTTATTCTGTCCAAAGACACTTAAAACGATTTAACAAAGTATATGATTGCGGCTGGGTACTTAAACGATCTTATGGCTAGTATACAGTAGCTTACAAAGTATATGCACACGTTTCTCACTAATCACAACAGAAGATGACTCCAACCTAAGTGGTTCGTACTACGATTTTTCAGTACGCCAAAATGGCTGAAATGCTGAAGCTATTCCGCTTGGTGGAGGTCGAAGGCTTGGGTGTGCTGGAGCCAACTGGTTGTGGTGCCACAGGACTGACAGGAGCAGGAGCTGGCACATAGCCAGCTGGAGGCATGGCCAGAGCCTGAGGAGGAACTCCACTGAAATAGGCTGGAAGTCCTAGGGCCAAACTTGGTCCATAGCTCAGGGGATGGCGGTGGTAGGGGGATAGGGAACTGGCAGCTGATTGGGCTCCGTAGTAGGCTGGTGAAACGCTGCCCGTCGAGTCCTGCTCAAAGTCCTGGCGCTGACGCTTCGCCTGCGGGGAGTCACAGCTGCTCACACTGGACCCATCGTCCTCCGACTCCAGACTGGAGTTTCCACTGCTGTTCAGCTTCCTTTTGCAGCGGGACTGACCCGTTTCGCGGAAACCCTTGGCGAAGGGATTGTTGTCGATCTTTAGCTTGGTTATGCGATCATTCTGTAAGGATAAGACAATTTTAAAATTAATGTGGGGAACTAAATTGTATTGCCACAGTAAACTGTGATATTATATTTTGGTAATAAATATTATATTTTTATATTGATAATAAAATTGCATTTTTAAATTATTAAAGACTTTACTCAATTAACAGTAAATAACTTCATAGTTAAAATGTATGGCTTTTTACAAAATGTTTGAAAAGTTTTACCCAAAAGACAAAAATCGAATATAAATCTATTAATAAAAGTGGAAAACGATCTATGTTTTAACTGTCTGACAGAAATTTGAGACATGAGGCGTCAGTAAGTAGCCGTCGGCTGGGAAGCACTTGAAAAGTTTGTCTCCGATCCTCGTTAGGATCATCTCAAGTGGCTGGCGTGGCGACAAATTTGGAAATGCCTCAATTAGCCGACGACCCCCGCAGAGCCATTGTCGCGTCAAAAGTGCTCAATGAGGACGAGGAGGATGTTTTCATATTGCTAAACCCACCTGATAGGCTGTGACAGCTACGAACTCCGTCTCCGGGAACACGAACGCCTGCTGAGGAGCCCAGGGAAGTTGGGTGAGCTCGCTGCTTCGGATAATGTGCAGGCGTGGCTGGTACTTATGCATGCTGGCCAGAACGATCTGAAGGAAATAACGATGCGGATGAGTAACCCATCTAGTGGAATGGGGGAGATTTCCAAAACTTACATGTCCGCTGCTGTCCAGCGTGTTGTTGGTTAGCTTCACCTTGTTGAAAAGCAGAGCCTGCGACTGCCAATGGGCACCGGTGGCCGGACTATCCGGATGCAGATACATGCGCTGGGGGCTCTGGGGCTCGGCTCCGCCGGCCGGAACCCACTGGGATCCGGAGAACTTGTAGCGGCAGTCGCCGATGGGTACCATCTCCAGCAGGACGCAGTAGCTGGCCTCCTCCTCCAGTCCACTGAGGGAAACGCGCATCGAGGGGAACATGCGTCTGCAAAGGAGAAGCAAAGAATAGGACTTGATTAAGTGGCCTGCCACGAACTGCATATAAATCAGAGAGGGGAAGGGTATCGCAAAAGGAGGCGTCGCCCGGGCATCTATTCTATTTCACTGTACTTCGCCTTTGATTTGTGGCCCCGGCTAACAAGTGTGTAATTATGGACCAAAAAGCGGGCAGCGGGGAGTCTGCGCAAAGCATCGTAGCGTTGCGCATCGCATCCATTTAAAACGTAACGCAAACAGATCTCGCCAGCCCAAAACAATGTGCCACCGGCACATGATTAATTGTGCAGCAAATCGGTGGACCGCTGCTTGCATGGCGGAGAACTGAAGGGGCAGTGGAGCGGGGCAGTGGAGTGGGGCGATCTGGCGCCAAGCAATTAGACAAAATCTGGGAGTCGCCCTAACGGCTTCCAAGCGTCGAATGCATGTCTAATGAGCCGAGAAAGTGACTGTGATCGCCGATTAAGCCACACAGAAAACAATACGAAATTTAATTTGAAAAAAAAGGATGAATAAGGCAATATAATATAAAAATCATGCCAAATTTGGATCAACCAATGTGAGTAATTTAGGAAATTTACAAAATATATTTACCCATTATATGTACTGAACATTTAGGTTATTTTAAATGCACCAATGATCTGTTTTTGGAATGGAACATGACTTGTTAAACTGACTTGACTTGGCCCTAAAAGTTTTCAATTTCTTCCCGTGTACGTTTGTAACTTAAACTTCGAGTTCAGCTCATAATTATGTAAATTTGTCTCGGCTCCCGCTCGGTAGTCGCTGTGCGATAGTTTGATGTTCCTTTATCTGAGATACCTTAGGGTCTTTTTTTTTGCTCCAGAGAAGGGTCAGGGCTGGGCATTGTGGGCAAAGTGTGAAAAGCGCAGGTAGATCGGACCAAACCAAACCAAGCCAAACTAAACCCGATTGTCAACGCCGAAACCGAAAGAAGAAAGATTTTTATGAGCGGACCGGCGCCAGGGCGGCGTCTTCCTCTTGTCTTCTCCTCCGCCGGCTATCCGGCTATTCGTCTACACTGCACTTGTTGTCACTCGGAGCGAGAGCTCCTGCTGCGTTTTGAATTATGGCCAGGCGCCACATTAGGCCCGGGAAATCGAAAAACAAGGGACTACAAATAGGAAACTGGCCCTGGGACAGGAGCAAATATTAACATAGGCCGTGCGACGCACTTGACTCTTGGAAAAGTCGGGCTATTTGCATAGGATAATGGGTTCGCGGGAAACTTACCGGCCGCTCTTTGTGATGATCATCTCGGTGCCGATTTTATGGAACTGTTGCCACAGATCGTTGTTCTCCAACTTGGCCTCCACGCCAGGAAGGGTGGGCCGGCTGGGCAGCATCATTTGTGGCTGCTGGTGGTGGGGCATATTGAAAGGCAGCATCGACGGGAAGGGGTCTGGAAGAAGCGGTTTGGTTAGTTCATTAGTTTGGCATGGGCTCGGGATGGTCGCCGAAAAGCATATTTCTAGGCTATATCGCTTAATTTCGATGGCTGTCCACTGATTTCATTGTAATTAAATATCTAATTCTGAACTTCAGGTTACGCCAATGGTGATAGAACATTGCAAAACGAAAGAAAATGTCCAAAATAAAACTTTTACTCACTAACACCTTAAAGTTATTCAGTTTAAGAGAAAATTGTAAAAAAAAACCGAAGATTAAAATAGGTGAAGAGTTTGATATGTTTTTGTGGAAATATTTAAAAATGTTTGAAATGTTAAAGTCACATTCATTTTAATGATACATTTAAAAGTCCTTTTATAATTTAACCCTATCCTCTAACCTTACGATTGTACGTTGTAATACAAAAGGTTAAACAGTGCAATTTTGTAACCTCTTCCGCACTGTCTAATTTATAGATTTAAAAAATCACATTGCCATTTGCCGACGGCACTTGACCTTATAGAGAAACCCACCTGGAATTCGCTGCATGATCTGCTGGCGGTAGATCTCGTGGGCCAGCTGCTGCTGCATCCGCATATCCATTAGTTCTTGCATGGAAAGCATTTTGAATCACTTGCACTTGGTAAAAATGTCTGGGTTCTGATAATATCTGGTTCTGGGTACTGGTACTGGTTATTCTTCTTCACTTCACTCGCTCGTAACTGAAGATGCGCTCTGAGGTTCTTTCACGCTCGACGTTTCGCAACGAACTGATCTCGAGCTGCTCCGCTCGAGTGCTAGCTCGCTTTGGGTCGCAGCCAGTTTTTCCCGATCTTCGGCAGCGGCTACCTGCTGTAGGGAAAACCGGTTCTCCGGGGGAATCGCATGTGATTGGCCGACTGGTTACGCCTACGCTATGTGGCACTACTATGGTCATCCCACTCTGGCGGAGATCGGCGGATCGCAGAGGGCGCCATTTTGTGTGCAGGGAGCGGGAAAACGAGCTGCGTGCAGCCGAGTGGCGAAGTTAACGCTTAGCCCTGTTGATTTTCATCAGCCGCAGTGTTTTTCTGCGCCACTGCCTCCTAGCATTTATTCCCTGTCTCCCTCTCGATCACTGTCAGCTAGGTTACTTGGATATATACGTGGATGTGGATGTGGATGTGGCTGTGGATGTGGATGTGGATATGGCGTTGATTGTAATTCAGAAGTGAGATTTTCCACAGCGCGCCTGTCTGCTGCCTTCAGCTGCTGCCTTTCTGTTTTTTTTTTGTTTTGTATCTTCTTGTGTGTGTGTTTGTTTTTTTTTTTTTTTTTTTTTTTTTGGCGCTGTCGGAAAATGTCCGTTGCCATTTCCATTGCAGCCGTCTTCCGTTTGGGCCTGCCTCTCCTTCTCTAACCTTCCCCCGTGTAATTAGCTGGGTTCCCTATCTTCGACATTGTCTGGCGTTTCTTGGGTATTTATGTACTTTGCTCCAGACAGGTGAAACATAAATTTTGTTGGCTTTGTTAATTGCCCGTTTTGGAATTTCGATATGCCCTCGCTATTGATTTGCCAGTCGATGCGTTGGGCTACCCAAAACGAAAAAAATTAAAAAGAAAAACCAAAAAATGCATATATGTATGTAGTATTTGGGACTGGCTTGAGGGCCTATTGATTACTGGAAATTGCTATCTAAAGTGCTTGGGGTTGGAGGTGCAAGTAGATTAAAATGCACATTCCACAGAAAGTATTTTAATTGTCATTTAATGAGCTATTGATCATTGCAAAGCATCGGAATGAATCACACTTGTTCGTAGTGTTAATGATTGTCTGACACAAATTAAGGAAACATATTTAAAATAACTGGAATAACTTAAGAGATTAGTATTTAATGCCTTTTGTTAAAAATTAATATAAAAACGAGCTTTTTGATCACTTAACTAATAAAAAGAAATTAATATTGATTCTAACTTAACAAAAATGTTGCTTTAAAATAATAAACTACAATAAAACTATTTATATATTTAGTTTCCACGTCCTAAAATTCTGACGAATATATATTTTTTAAAAATACCTTGTTTGTTAAGAAAGAAAATTTAGGTTAGACTAACATATTAAGATTCACAAAAGAAAAGATTGCTAAAATGCGTTTAAACTGGGAAGATGATGATAATATTAGATGATATCCCAAGTATGTACTTTGTTTTTAGCTTTGTTTTACAAGGAATTTATGATCTATATAAAATAAATTAATGTGTTTTGAAGAGTTAACTTAAGCAATCGATTCTTATTTTTTGCAACGCCATTGATCTTGAAACCAATTCGAGTCTCAAGTGCATCACAACAGACCTGATCTGGCAAATAAAAAAAGGGCAATTTAAATCCCAAGGCAGACATGATGTGATGCGTTTATCCTTGACTCGTCGCCAGCAAATAATTTCAGGCTTGGGTTCATCTCCAGTCGACTAGAAAGCAAGTCAGTGTCGAGAAGCCTCCATTAAATTAGCATTTGGCTGTCGTTTGGCACGCTCTTCAAAATTAGACCTAATTCCATTCCCATGTCCCATTCGGCCTCCGGATCCGGACGAGACGGCATATCTCCGGTGCAGGGCCAGCTGACGATGATGACTGCTCGTTGCGTCCGGCGCCAGAGCATCGTAAAATATTTATACAAATATCGGAGCAGTTAGAACAAAAGATTGCGATTTGAAATTGTAACGCTTCACGCCTGCCGAAAGACCGACAAAGAGATGTCACACAAAAAAAGGCAGTGGCAGCTGCGGATGCAAGTAGATCTGTGCCCAGATATAGTACTGACCCTCGGATAACTCAGGTGTAATTGCGTCATGCGGGTGCAACAAAAACTAGATCGAAGTAAACCCAACCGGGACAGAGACACATAAGTTGACGCGACATCGGCACAGCCCACAAAGTGACCACGCTCCCGGGATTCTGGGACTCGATTCCCAGGACAGGTCGTTTTGCGGTCTGTCTCCGCTGGGTGTGAAGTGTCCCGTGGGCGGCATCCTCAGTTGCTTGAGATGTCGCGTACCTGAGTAACAGTCTGCTGTCGCCAATTGAAGTAATAATTTTCTATTGTCCCCTCGACGCGCCTTCCATAAACCAAGGCACTGGCACTTCAGGGCACAGAGACGCGACAAGTGCAAGTGCTCTTCCCTCAAGTAGCCGTTGGCGCCAGACGATCATCATCCCGGTTAGAGGACATCTTTGTGAGTCGGCTATCTGCCGCCTTGGATCTGCAGATGCCGCACGGTAGCCGGTCAAACTGCCAGAGGTTGACAACGACATATGTATGTACGATATGTATGTTCGGGCTGGATAAGATTGGACCAAAGCAGATTAGCTAGCCCTCGGGGGAGTGGGTATCGGTATCGGTCATACGGGCGGATGGCTAGACGGAAGCTCCCGGCCAACCCACACAGGGAGCAGCGGTAATTAACATATAACCCGCCGATCAGGCAGCCATATTCATATATTAAAAGACCATCAGCTTATAAATGCCCATAATCATTGAGACAGGTTACATTTCCCAGTTTCGAAAGATCAATAAATCATGGACAACCCTAATTAAGCAGCTCTCGTAGCCACGAAAACCCGTGTGTCACCTGCCTGGAAGATCTGGTGATCTGGAGATCTGGAGATCGTGAGCTGCCAAAACTACAAGTTACACATAATTTATCCGGCACAAAGGCTGACCAGCGGACCAGCGGACCAGCGGAGAGGCAAATGTCATAAAATAATATAAATGATATAAACGACACTGTCTGCGCCTAATAAGCCAGGGCGTGGCCCAAGACCAAGACCAATCCCAATCCCAAAACCAATTCCAATCCCAATGCAGGGTACAAATCCTGGGAAAACGGTATGGGCATAAAGATGCAAACTACACGATAAAGTTAGCTGGTTTAGGCGCCTGCAACTAAATGCTAAACGAGTTAACCCGCTGATAGAGATCTTCTTCGTGTTTTCCCCCATCTTTCTGGGTTTCTGGGTTTTTGGTAGATACTAAGCCGATGCTCAAGGTGCGTCGAGAGCAAAGCATCATTAAGGCAGGAGGAAGGCAGTGGTAACTCCGGGACTTCAGACCACAAGCAACGATGATTTAATTTTCCAACACGCTTTCTACCACGCCAGCATCTGAGATTTTTTGATTTTCGATTTTTAGAGTTTGTTTTTTTTTTTGGGTTTTCAGTATTTCTGGCATGATCGATGGCCTGTCGTTGAGATGATCACTTTCCGTGGCTGCCTAGCGGCTACTAGTTGAGATACTTAACGACGAACCGAAAGGGCGCCATCGGGCCTTATAATTTGTTAAGATGTTTGGGCGATCGTCGATCGATCGATCGATGGATCGATGCCTGGATTGATTGACCTTTCTCTGCATAATATTTATGTATATTTCTCACGACGAGAGCTGGATGCCTAGATGCATTGTGGCGCCCGCAAGAGCTGGGGACAGGCTTTTTGGCTACTGATCATCGGGAGTGGAGACGCCATCATCGCCTTATCAGCGGCTCGGCATCTGGGAACATTGAGCGGCTACTTAAGATACAGCTTCCCGCCGGAGGAGGTATCAGTTCTAGCATATCGATTACCAGCCAGCCGAGGGCAATTGACCTGAACCCAACAGAAGTCGAACGCTGTAATCGATACGATCGGCAATCGTTGATCTTTTGGCAGGCAGAAATTTAGCAACTTTGTCGGCATTTGCAGCCTGTGATCACTAAACTATGATCTATGATTGCCCCCAGGTCGTTTGCCATTAGCCATTTGCCATTTGCCAAATACCCTGCACCCTCCAGTTATATAGATATATATATATATGTGTACATCCACCCATTTCTATCAACTCATCTCGCATGCCGCGCACAGCTCACTCGCACTAATTAAAATAAATTCTGTCAGACATTCTCGTTTAATTTTTTCGCGCACCTTGTTTGTTTTTCTCATTTTTTTTTTTGTTTTGGTTTTTGGCCAGACCCATGGAGACCCAAAGTTGAAGCGAGAAAACAAGCAATAAAAACGTCAGCCAATACGTCAAAGGCAGTCTGACAGACTGACTGCGCTCGCAACTTAAAATGCACATTATTAATTAGTTGTTATAATTGCATTTAAAAATCCATTAATATTTATAGAATTCATAATAAATAATGAGGCACGGTCTGGGCCTCGAACTGGAGCTCTCGAGCTCCCGAGACGGCGACATCGACGCCTCCAAATGCCAAAACGATCTTGTGGCCAGGACGGACTGGGGCCAAGTTTGGCAATTTATGCGACCGACTTCGTGATGTGTGTGGCATATTTGAAACCCAGTCACAAGTTGTCTTTTGACAAATTCTCCAAGAATGTGTCTGCAAGATTTTAAGAGATTGCCCTGGGGCATATCAGCAGGGTAATGCGCTTTGTTTTGGGTCAGAAAAGGGTATCAATATACATACAATTTCCTAATGACTTACTCAAGTTCCTTTCTAACTTGATATAGAACAGACAGTAAATAAAAGGTAATTTGTTTTAGTAAAAATATAACAACAAGCTTTTATAAACATCTACGAAGGAAAGATACATTTTTGAATCGTAGTTGCAATAACGTTGTCATGTCATAAGTAATATTAATATTAATTAATATAAAATTAAATAGAAACCAACTCCATTAAAATTTGATTTTTTTTTAATTTTTGACAGACTGTATTAAAACATTCTACCTAAATAAATATCAAAATACACTTATTATTAGAAAATTATTGTCTATCGTAAAGGTCAGGACCAACCAGCCCAAGTTTTATTTTAATTGAATACATTGGCTATATTCATTGTCTTTTAATTTTTCTAAATTTGTTCTTCTCTATTTAATTGGCATATGAGCACTATTGGAGTTTGTCATGTTCAAGATAGTGTTCGAGGAAAATTAAAGATAGCTACTTTCGATTTATGGTCCCATAATTGCCTATCTTGGGCCCCATCTTCCTGAGTCCGCTCACACCTGATACTGATATCCTGCCGTAAATCTGTAGCGCACTCCATGGCCCCATATACCTTGCGCTCCTCGGAACGGGCCAATTTAGTTTTCTGGTCCAGCGAGCCTTCATAAATATTTATGTGCCGTCATTATTGAGTCAAATTTTTTATAACGCATATTAAATTGTAAATTAAAAACAAATTTTTGTTGACTTTTCTACACTCGGCCAGTCGTCGTGTGTTTTATTGCAGTGATATATGTGTGTAGGCATAGTATCCCGATCTGGATGCCGAAGACCCAAGTCCGAGCCCATAATTAAATTTTAACATTTCCACCTTTTTATGCTCTGCGCAGTGCTGACGCTGTCCAATGTTTTGAGGTTCAGGTCGGGATTCGAGATACGAGATGCGAGATGCGAGGTCCAGAGATGAGTTTCTCAGGCCGTTCGACCCACGCTGTTATGTATGTTCCAGCGGCGATCGGTGGAAAAAGGTGAAATATATCACTGGCGCCAGGGCACCGCCCGCTGGGCCCCAATGTGGTAAATTTTTTATTGCAGCCGTTTAGGCGAGCGTTTGACGGCCAAGGACATCAATCAAAACTGGTGAGATTGAGATTCGGTGATGGCGCGATCTCGGACTTGGGTTTTCGAGATCTTTACGAGCTGGTGGTGGACTGGGGGGTTTTGGAACCCCATTAGAGGGGCTGGACTTGGATGCACCGGCGAAGAAGCGTTAATATGATAATACTCACCTCTGTCTCTCTAGTCGGGCAACCTGCTGTATCTTTCTCTTTTATGGAATAAGCAATTAAAATTGAATTTGAGGCAGCAGCATGCTGGCACTTTAATGGCCGTCATTTAATTGGATTTCAATGTTTCCCGAGATCGTCGTGCGGTGGGTCCCAGCGCCGAATCAAAGATTCCAGATTCAAGACTCCCAGATTCAAGATTCTTAGATTCGCTGGCCGGGCCAAACGTCTGCGATAGTAAACATTAATTAATTTAAACATTTATATTGGGAGTTTATTAACCTGGGACAGGGCGTGGGCCTTGGGCTAGATAAGCGGACTGTTTACGACCTGATGTCTGATTGAGTTATGAATGCTGCAGACGTGACAGCCGAGAGCCTTGGGGATCGCGTTTCTCAGACAGATGGAGTTGGGTTTCGGGTCGTTGCATCTGCATCTGCAAATGTCAAGTTATTTTGTCAATTTACATGACTACCAAACACCCACAAAAAATTGAGTAACTCCACCCGAAACAGAAGTGTAATCCTAGCCAGGCTTACTTGTTGAAGTCCCCACATTAGTCAGGCCTCTAACTAGACAAATCCATTTGTAACCCAACCAGATGAGAATCACCCTGTTACACCCCCATCCACGCCCTTCTGAAATTCCAGTGGAGAAAGAGAACCCTTCACTTACAGCAAAGTTGAGCAGACAGGCACGCACAGTTGGTCAGTTTGGGATTTGGAAAAGGGACGACGACGACGACGACGACGACGACGACGACGACGGCGGCGACTGGCGACGTCTTCAGCCACGCCCCTGTCTCCCGATCGAGGAGAAAAGTGACTCACCCCACTACCTTTTTACCACGACGACTGCGACCTACAAACTTCGGTGATGGAGATCCCACAAGTCGAGTTTAATATGTGAATGCGCTGATTGCCTCCGCTTTTTAATAAAATGATAACTTTTAGACCAGACAAATATTTCATTTCCTTTTCGACGCTGGCGACGCGCCGAAGACGGCGACCGGAGGCAGACCCAGAAACCAGAACCAGAACCCGAAAGTCATCATCTTGTAGCAGGGGGCAGGGCACCACGGTGATGACGATGATCGCTCCGCAGCACAAATTGGAGACTGGCCCAAACGTATTTGCACCTCCGAATTCCGTGTGGGCAATACGGACAGCAACCACATCTGCACTCAGAAAATAAAATCTCTGATTTTCCAGATAGTCTAAAATATCATCAGCTTTTAAAAGTAAAGAAAACTTAGCTGAGCTACTTAAAAGACCCCACTTTTAGCCAATTATTACTTGACTAAATATGCTTTTTTTCTAGAAATTTTCTAATATTTCCGAAATGATTGGCAAATGACTGAATTCGGATGGTGTTATTTCTTTGGACATATTTGATATGACTTGATCTGCTCAAAACCCGATTTCAAAGTAAAATACATTGAAAATTAAAATTTAAAGTAAATTTTTTTTTATTTTCTAGGGGGTTAATATTTTCAAAATATTTTATTTCCAAATATGTATAAATACTTTTAAATGCTCATTAAACTGATTAACCAAACGTATACCCCCAAAATTATAAGTAAGCTTAAAATAAATAAAGTTTTTTTAATACAAATGGCATATTTAAAACGAAGTGTATTAAACTTTATTTGTAAACCTTACCAAATGATCAGCACTTAAGCAATCAAACTTGCGCATTGGTTGGCAATTGGTTAAAGAAGGAATGTAAGGATGATACTGGCTTAAAGTGCTTTTCTTACATTTAAGAAAATATTTTCCCAAGTGTAGACGGCGCTAGCGCCAGTCGGCTGCCAGTCGGTGAAGGGTCCGCTGGTTCACTGGACCACTGGTCCGCTCCTCACCTCAACGCGGCTAACAAGCTGGCTCTGCCCCAAGTTCGGAGTTCGTGCGTCTGTTTTGTGTGTGTGGCATGGTGTGGACGGGCGGTGGCAAGATCGTTTAGCAGCACAACGGCGCACTTCATTGCCCCAAGAGCCTGCCCCTGTCCCTGCCCCTGTCCCTACCCTGCCCCATAACCCCTTCTCGGGCCCTGGAATTCCAGCCAAATTTGCTCGCAACATGTAGAAATTGGTGCCCATTTGTTCGTGCCATCTCACTGCAGTTCGGTCCAGGTTCCAGGTTCCAGGTCCAACTCCAGATTATATGGCCCTGGCCTGGCGCCAGCTTTTGGCCTGCCCAAATGCGGCATTTAATGAAATCTTGCGGTGCAGCTTGCTTTGGCCGCACAGTGGTTTTGGCAGCCCCTCGGGGTTCCGTTCCCCAATGCATCGCCTCATAATCTTTCGTGTGTTATTTAAGTTGTAGGGGATACGGAGCTCCAGTGAATAATGGTGACTTCTGCAGGAAGTTTGCCGGTGGCCTGATAATTTACCAGAGTTGAGGAAGTCATTAAGTTATGAATCGATTAAAGAAATGAGGGGACTGTTTGGATTGGACGTTAGTACTACTATTGAGCAATTGTTGTGTAGGCAAAACCTGTTAGAAAAGCCAAGATCAAAATAAATAAAATTTAAGAAATTCAGTAAATCTTAACTTTGTTTACTGTGGCAGAGAAATGCTCGTAAATACATGTAAAATCTTAATCTTATTTTGGTGGAAGATTATGTTTCGAGCTATAAATATGTAACTTTATTTATTTATTCTTAAATTAATAAATATAGCAACAGCACTTTTTAAAACAAGTGTATTCCAATTGCATTGTATATTAAGTATTTTTAAAAAGTTCTTAATCGTGTTATTTTATATTTGTTAGGTACAAAAATCTATAGCTGACAAAAATTCGTAAAAAATATTTGTGTTTGCCATGGTGTAAAATTTAAATTACCTAACTCTTTAGTTATAGCACACAGCCAATTCGTTGTGGCCCGAACCAAACTCTTTACGTGGAGAGATGGAATCTGTTCTGCTGTTGGCGTTAACGAGACTTTTGACAGGTTGATTCATGCTCACGTCTCTGACTTGGCTTATTTGACCCAAAGTAGGGGCTGGCTGACTGGACCCACCAAACAGTCTTAGCCCCAGATCCGGCATCAACTCCAACTCCATCTCCAACTCCAAATTCGACTGTTCGGAGCTGTCCGATGCGACCGCCCGTCCATTTGTTTGTTTTTCTTATGCTTTCGGGGAGTTGACCAAGAAACAGCACAACGAAAAAACATTTTTATTAATGACCACAAGGGCCACGCAATTGCAATGGGCGCCAAAAGGGCCACTTGGCTGGGAAGCCAAAATGGAAGGGGTTTGCAATGGGCGAGGAACAGTGCTGAGAATTATTTATTACAAAAAAAAAAAGCGAATTCGACAAAGCAAGCAATTAAAATGGAATTTGTAGAAAATAATATACAAGACAATTTAAATTCTCTAAATACCTCTTTTAATTATTCGGTTGTGCATATTCCAGATTAAAAATTTTGTTATAAAATTGTTTTACATATGAACTTCTAAGAACGTGTCAAAAAATTGAACTTTTAATTAAAATATATTTAGATAAATTCGATTATAAATAAAAAATCACTAAACAGAAATTAAACATACAGAATGTTAAGAGCAATTAATGAACATTTAAAGTATGAAACCTGTTTAATTAAATGTTATTGAGAAATAAATAAAAAAAGTTTCAGTATATAACTTCGCAATTCGGTTTGGAATATCTGGCCTTTAATTCAGTGCCCTATATCATCGAATATATAAATGAAGAATTAACGAAAAAATAACGCCCTAATCAAAATTACTGTCTGAGTCTTTATGAAACCGAAGTACGCAATGATTCCAATATGAAACCTTTCAAGATCAGGAAGGTTTAGCTAGGTTATAGCTATATGGGCAACTCTAGTAGGGAATTATACGTCTACTTGCACTGGGGGGCAGATCCCAGCGCCAGTTTTGAGTATGTGTTGAAATGTGGTAATTTGTCTCGCTTAGAGACGAATGTGCCCGTCTGCCCCGCCAAGTGGTGCCCACACTGTGGTGGCATCGTTTCATTAATAAAACATTTGTTCGCCCGAAGCCCGGCCTGCTGATGGATGCAGTTGCTCTGAACTGAACGGACTGCCCTCAGTTCTAAGCTCGGTTTTCCATAATTCATAAATGCCAATGCCAACTGTTAACTCAACTACTGGTATTGAGTTTTTGTCAATAGTCCGGGATTAGAGAAGCAGCAGCCTGGAGCTCTCCCCCCCCCGGCAATTTCAGCTCCTTCTCCGGTCCACCATCTCTTCCACCTGCTCCACCCCCCTCCAAACCAAGCGTATTGTAGCCGGGCAAACAATAAATTTCACAGGTTAACGCGATCGCATAATGAGCCACGACGTCGTCCGAGTTGCAAACAAGCAAACAGCAGCGGGAGCAACGGATTCAACACTTTTTTACCCCATCCCGTGATCCGGTCTCGGCCCGCCGACTGTTTGCCTAGCCGCCAGTCAGTCGATGGGTCCGGGCGGTCGGGTTTTTTTCAGTTTTTCAGGGAACTGCCAGCGATTCAATAGAATTAATTTACGCCTCACGTTGCAGGCACTCGCAACCTGCAACTTTTGTGCAGAAGCTGCAGTTGGAGAGCTCGAAGTTGGAGCAACAGTTCGCCCCATCGCCGGTTGCACGGGGAAAAATATCACGTGATAGCAAAAATCTAATTTCGAATACTGATTTAGAAAAAAAAATGTTAGTGATCAGAATACCAATGGAAATTTACAACAAATGTTAAAAAAAATATGCAAAGTCCAAAAATTACAAGGTATAAACGAAATGTTGTTTAAAAGCAAACGATACCTATGATCAATTAACACATTTAAATTATTTTCAGCACCATAATAGTGATAGTTTATGATAAGTAAGTCAATTAAACTTTCCTTCAAAGTTTTTTAACGTTTCGATATTAATTTTAGCACAAATTAATATTTAGTGAAGAGACATTGTCGTATTAAATATAATTTTGTGCAAGTATTTGTTGTTCATCTAACATCAGAGCTTATTATCTTCTTGTATCCAAGGCATTTCCAATTTGAGTACTCGATATGTGAAAATTGAGATGACAATATCAGACTTATTACTTATACCCCGCTCCATGCCCATTTTCTCTGTGTGTAACTACTATTTATAAAAGCTATCAATATGATTGTAAGCAGTTGGAAAATATTTGTGTCCCAAGGTGTTAGAATGCATTTGCATAAACACTTGAAGCGTTGTCATGCCTCTTTCACTGTCAAAGGCGAATCGAGTGATAGTGTTTCCATCACCTGGTCGTCTACCGAAAATTCAATTACCTTTCATCTCCGGCTACCGTGCGCATAAAAAACAAAGCAAAATTAGGGGAAAAATAGCAAAGGTTTTCCAGGCAGACAATAGGGGCAAAGGTAAATCCCATTACACAGCAGTAGCTCCACGCCTGAAAAGAGCAGGGCAGAGCCGAAGATGTTACCACTTCACACTGGGCCATTGAAGAAGTGCGTCGAAGGACCCCTGACATTGGCACCAGAGGCCAACACCACACCTCCGCTGGAGGAATCGGGGTCGGGATTGGGATTGGGATTGGGATCATCATCGGATACGAACTCACGGACTCACGGATTCCCCAGCGGCAGCTCTTTAAAGAGCCGACCAATTTGGCTTAAAATCTCGGTACGGTACACTGATCAAAGGCAGCTGCGCCCAGATGACGAGATGTCTGGCGAAAGTGCAGTGACGTGTGGATCGGGATCGGGACTGGGATTGGGATCGGGATCTCTGATGATAAGCTGCTGCCATTGATCTCACCTCCGCACCATCGCCATCGTGCGTACATCGTACCTGTGATCCGTTTTACAAGCCAACATCGCTCCAGATATTCGACTGGCTTGTCAATTGGGCGGACAACGATATTGTTATGCTTATTACACCGGCACAGCTACCGAAAGTAGAAACTTCCCCCCTCTCCATGTTTTTCTCGGGTGTAGGAGTTCAGAGTTCGGCGTCCGGACTTCTGACGACCGACCGACTGGGATTATCTCCTTATCAGCCCTAATCTCAAGTAGTTAATAAAGTGCGATGCTTTGTACTTTAACCGCGTCCATTGTTGGCCAGAAGACATGGCCATCGCCGAGAGGATGCTGCCCGGATCCGTTGAGTGTGCGCCGGTGCAGATAATCGTTTGTGGTATGCCGAAAGATGCGCGTACTCGAAGATGTGGAGTACTGTCCAACAAAAAATCGGGGTCCGGCAATGATAATCATTAAGGTAAAAAGTGATCCCTCGTCTGGGAAAAATTCCACTGGACATTTGAGTGGAATTGATACTGCTGTTGATATTCAAAGCTAATCTGAGAGAAAATTGAGTTTTACAATATAACTATTTTCTTCTATCGAATTGAAGAAAGTTCATCCATGAATTGACCTCAATTCTTATTAATCAACTTTTATCCAAGAGTGAAATAAGTCATTATCATGTATTTTATATAATTGTGTGTGGGGTGGGAAATTAAATGATAAAATAAATATTATATATTATAAATTAAATATGGACTATTATATATCTCATACCATAGTTTATTTATTAAGTAAAGAAAACTCATATGCAAAAATATTTTTATTAAACAGCACAATTTTTTTCCAACTCTATTTTCATAGGCCAGCCGTGGTTTTTGAATTTTACAATAAACAATCTTTAATGTAAGCTAAAAATAGGTATTAGAATGAGAATTTTCTTACGATTTTTCAAATTAAGAAAACTTCTTGAGTTTCAGGTCAGAAAAAGTTTCCTTTAATAGGTATTCTTTTAATTTTAAGTAAGTGTTTCTAAGGTTGTTACAATAAACCAAAACCCAAAAGTATCTCTTTAAAACACAAATGTTTACCTTAACTATCTGTTTTCTGTTAAACAAATTTTCGCTTTAACCAAAATGTTATTGTTTCGCTTGTTTATGCAACATTTAGGGATCCCATCGCTGGCTAATTCATGGAACGAACATCCTTCTCCCGAGATCCATAGATAACACCGGCTATATCAACACGCTGATCCAGCTGCAGGATAGATGCCACTTAAGCCTAACAAGGGCTCCCCCCAGCCGAAATCCAAACAGATATTGTCAAACAGATGACAACAGTCCGTCAATTGTCCCCAGCTTTCGATGGGAAACGCGAACAAGGAGCGATGTGCTGTCAACAATGGCAAAACGATGTTATCCTTTAACCAAGCCTCTTGTGGCAAACCCAAATCCCATTTGGCACAAACAATTTAAGCGAAAATTGCTTAGGCAGCAGTAAAAATAAACCACAAGATGTACGCATATGTCCCCAGGTCCAGAAACCCATCTCGGCAAGAATGGGAAATCCTTTGAGCAAATCTTTGTGACAAACAAAAGTGCATACATGTCGTTAGGGAAATGAAAACAAACCGAAAGAAAATGGGATCTCCGAGGCTGCGACAAACTGTAAAAACAAATTGCGCTTTGTTTCAATTATACAAGGATTACATGGGAATGGAAAATGGAAAAATGGGTCCGAGAAGAGGATCTCCTCGAAGATCCAGGGCCTTGTCAAGTGGATAACCTTCGTCTTCGGCGGCGGCGGCGTCTGTACAATTTGCACTTGATTTTTAAGTAGGTGATTTCTATTATTCGAGACATTAGCTGTCATACAAACGCCCTATTCAAGCCCGAGGGCCCAAGGGATCACAATCCTCTGTCCCAGTCGAGCACTTGATTAGCATATGAAAACCCACGCATGTGGCCATAAAATCTCAAGTACCTCGGCATTGTGGCCGTAACGCCGGTGCCTCCTTTTCATAGTGCAAGTACATTGGCAGGTAGGATGGGCAATAAAACCGCAGGCCCTGCAGCTTTGACCAGGATTTTCCAGCTACGCTCGTCAATGGCTGGGTTGCGGGGAAATTCGCCGGAATTTCCTAGCCAACGGCCAGTTGATGTGCCATAAAATTATGGCGGCTCATAAAATTCATTAATCGCTGCTAAATGCGCGTCATTAGTCAACACGCGGCTCGGTTGGCTCTACTTCGCTATTCTGGCCCGCTTCTAACCGTCCCAATGAGCCGACTTTTCCTGGAAACACACCGCAGGCCATGGCAACGTGTCAGTCCCGAGGACTAACGAGTTGGACTGTCGAAGGCGGGCCAGGACCAGGAATCGTGGCCACTCCACAACGGCGACAGCGAGTCGCGTGAAAATGGTGATTAATGCCTTTGGTGCGTGGATTTAATATGGAACACGATCCGGCTAATCAGCTGCCCCAGGTAGCCGGGCCCAGAATGGAACTCTATGTGGAAAGCCCCGCAACAAGTGCGATTGATAAAGGTAGCCCTTTATAAGAGAAGGCCTAACGAATTTGAAAGTGTGTCTTTAAAAAAATAAAGCTATTATAACTCACATACTCTGTTCAAAAGCAAACAAATTTTTTGTCATGAAGCACCAAAAAAAAAAATTCTCAGTAAACCTTAAGCTATCTTTTGAAAAAGTCTATCAAAAGTCATTAAAAAATTTTGTTTTTTTTTGTCGAAACCAAAAAATACGAGTTTTTTTAAATAGAGATACATAGAATTTGAAATTAAATAAGTTCCCTATTTAACTTACTTATTACTTTCTGCTGAACATTATTTTAAGAAATCCCCAAATAAATAGAATGAAAAAATGTTTTAAATATACCTAGTTATATTTGATGTGGAAAATATTAATATTGTACAAATTTTATTTTATGACAAGTAAGCCTTATGCTTTAAAAATGTACTAAAACAATGAATAAACACGCTTAGTTTGTTCTTATAGATATCAACTGGTTTAAAATCAAACAACATATATACCAACCATTGAAATTCAAAGAAATTAGTTTAAGATTCCACTTAATTTCATTATTAACTAACCTTATTAGAAGAGAATTTTCAGTATTTTCCAAGACGACTTGTTAATTATATTTTAATAACTTAATAAATGCAAGAACTTTCCGAGAAATGATTATAATGACAGGCAGCGTTACGGAGACGACGGATAGCAAGCCAGAGAGACGTGATTCCGGTCTACGGGGCTACGCTTAAGACAAGCCACAGAAGGCAAACAAAACCTGAGAAGGAGGAGGAGGTGGAGGTGGAGGTGGATGAGATGGGGCGACGAGGCGAAGAGGCCTACAACACCGACAACTCAAAAATGTGTCTACTTCATTCATAAGATTTTTTAGTGGCGCCTGGCGCCAACATTTTTCACTTGCGTGCAGCAATCGTCGCTTCGGATTGAATGTGTTTTGTGGGTACTACACAGTACAAAACAAAAGCTTCAAGTGTTCTTTCTTTTATGAATATTTAGATTGTATTTCTGACATATATAAGTTAAAAAACAAATAATTTCTTTTTAAATTTCTTCGGTTGGTTGTGACTTATGGTAAAAGAAAGACTTTGGGGTCTTTAAGGAGACTCGTTTAATACCGAAATTACATTTCATGGAAGAAGCAGACGTTATAAATGTACATTAAACTATCTTTAAATAGAGTCGGAATCCATAACCATTAAAATTATAGCTAACCTGTCAATTAGTTGAAAAATACTAAAAAAAAAAAAACTAAGAATAACTAGAAGGACAAGATTAAATTTCTGTGACACCCCGACTGTAATACTTTATGGCGCTTTAAAAAGTGTTCGAAACTATTCTCAACAATCAGTCACCAACTTTTTTCAGTGTACTTTTAAAATTATACTTATTTGAACGGTGGTTTGGCTTCAGCTCGAAGCACTTGACTTGCAGTGCCAACATTTTCATTAAGTGAAATGCCCGCCCGCCCGAGATTATTGTTCCGTTCGAGTGCATCTGCTTGATTTAGCGTATCGCTCATAATTTGTTTTTATGGTTTTGCATTTAGATTCTCGGGCCTTTGGGCACGCGGCTGATAATTCTCCCATGACGCGGCAGCTGCCAACGATTTTCGCTTATCAAGTTAAGTTCTTACTTTCTTACTTTCGATAGGGGGCATGGGCTGGAAATTGAAAGTGGTGCGGCCCAGCTGTGGATTTCCGAGTGGCGCAGAGCGCGTGTCGAGTGGTGGGCTATGGCTATGGCTATGGCTTACTACACTATATAGCATAGCCAACTCTCACACCCGTCCATTGTGAGACTGACAGTGGAATTCGTTGATCGGGAAACGTTTCCATTGCGGGCATGTTAATTTTAGTACAAATTCGGGTCGAAAATAGCTGTGGCCAAAATGCCCACGCAAATATTTTCGATGCTACTTCGCCAAGTCATCGTGGCTATTAACAGATCGAGTGAGCACGAGCACGGGCATGAGTCGGATTTTGTGATATTGTGGTCGTTTGTGATTTCGTAGGTCCCAAGATCAGAGATCCGTGGACGTGGAGCCGCTTTTTGTGGGTCGCCGAGTCGGAGTCGCCAAAGCCAAAGCCAAAGCCGCCGTACGAGTATTGACAATTTCAATTTGGGATCATCCAGTCAGCTCGTCTGCGGCTGCTGTTAAATATTTTGTTATTTTCATATGTAAATCTTGTTTAACGACTCTGTATGAATTCGTGTGTAGTATGGGTATATTTATTGTGCCGTTGATTGAATATGCAAATGCATTTTCACACGTTGGACCGCAGCACCGCTCAGCACACCGCCATGCTCCATAGCCGGTCAGTCAGCGGACAAAGGCACACAAACACGGTCCAAAGAAACACTGCTGGGGCTTCTTCTTGTTTTTTTTTTTGGGCCCCCAGAAGGGATCGCTGATCTCCCGAAGAGTTCGCTGGAAGCTTCTTCCCCTTAGTCAAGTCTACCTACAGCAGTCGCAGCTGAGATCTTTAAACCCTGGGAGGTGATAATGGGAGCGAGAACTCCCATTCCCAATCGCACTCGCTCACACACCTCTTTTCAAAAATGTCTGATATAAAAATTAATATTCCCTAATAAATCTGTCAAAAGTTATGGGCAACTGGAGGCAATAAAAAGAAACAAAAATTAATAAAAACAAGATATAAAAATTAACGAGCAGGGAAAAACAACGAAGTGGTAATGCCCTTTTAAATATCTTTTAAAACATTGCATTTGATTGATGTGCTCAATTTTAGATAGCTTAGGTGAGATTTGTATATATTTTATTTTAATGGTAAATAACTTGTTAGTACTTTTACTCACCTGAAGAAAGAACATTATGTTGTAGTTTTTATTAATTAAAATATATTATTTTATTTATATTTTTTAAACTTTTTAAGTTGGGATTTTAATAAATCATTAAAATACGTTATGTCTCCTTTGGATCATGCGCATGTAACGTAATTTTTTTCTCGTACGAAATTAAAACAATATTAATTATTGACAGTATAAAACCTTTTCACAAAAATGAATTTTACGTAAACTGTTAATGTGAGGGTATAAAGTACAGGTCTGTAAGTGGCTCGCCTTCATTGGAGGGCGCGGCAGCCAGTCAGCAGAGAAGTGGTTCTGGCTGCCTTTTTCCCAGACATTTACCTGTCAAATGTTGCACTCGCACACGAAAATGATGGAGTGAAGAGTTTTAATTTTATGACGCAGCAAAGGAGGCAGAGAATCCGAGAACCCGAATGATGGCGCCAAGAAATTAAGGTAACGCGCCACAATCAACACAAGACCGACTGGCAGGATCTCAGCATTCCGAGCTAGTCCTGTGAGGTGATGTGAAGTGAGTTTACCAGGCAGAAAAGGGCGAAGATTCCAAATGGGCGTGGGCTTTTTCTCATGTGTCAGACCTAAGCCATTAGTTATGCAGCTCGTTGGCTTATCTACAACAGCATCGATCTTGTTAGCTGCTGTTAATTGGCTGTGAAAGGTCCGATTCATTCAATAAAAGTCCCAATAATGTAAATGGCTCAACACTTTCCCACCGCCGAGAAAATCAAGTCCATTGACATCCGATGCTGCGCATGCGTATCCCCGCGTCTATTAAGCCAGATACCATATACAAGATACACGATCGTATCGCTCAGATACAGGCGAACGGCTATTTCAAGACAGTAAATTGCCGCAACCGCAACGCATTCAACAGATTGGTACACTAAAAGAAAACAACTACCACGGACCAAATTTTATCCTTTGCCTAATTTAAAATACATACGAATAACACAAATAAATGGAAACAAGGGAAAACATGTTGGGAAAAAATTTAATTTAATTATTTAAACATTTCATTCATACTTTTAAAGGTAACAAACTACAAAACGATATTGTTCTTTTAAAAACAAAATGAGCAATTTAAAACACTTATTTTTAACAGTGCACATTGTTCAAATCGGTTCAGATCGGATACATAGTTAATTATGCTCCCAAAATGAAACAAAAAAACAAACTAAACATTTTTACGAGCGAAATTTGTAATCATTACCACATTCATATGCAAATGGGGGCAGCCGGCCACTACGTATCTGTATCTGTATCTGTATCTGTAGGGGTATCTGGTATCTGTAACTCAGGGGTTTTCGGTGTTTTTCTTCTCTTTATTTTTTTTTATTTTTTTTTGGCCGTTTGGGCCAGCTGCTCGAACGGCAGCTACGCGTATGTCGCTTCTGTGCTGTCTTGGCCTTTGTTTAGGATCGTGGAGCCCTGATTTTGGTGTTAAAAGTACCGTATTGTTTGCCATATATAGCAACAACATGCTGTCCACGCTGCGATAACGAACTCCCAGACTCAGACACTAATTTATTAAAGACATTTTCTTGTTGTCTTTTTCCCTTTCGCTGCCTGCCTGCCAAGACAAACATAAATTTTGGATGCGACAAGTTTTAATTTCTTCAGATACTCCTCCTCCGATTACCAGTTTCAGGTCTTCCCCCCTCCCAAATTTCAGACTCAGTTCGGTAGCTGACAAGGTTGTGAAAAAGCTTAAATTTTAATCAAAATTAGATCCTTATCTTCCGCAATTTATTTGCCTTTTAACAAAATATTTTCATGCTCTGTCTCTAATCTCGTTTGCTTATTTTTCTGCTTTGGCTCTCTTGTGCTGCTTGTCGCCGTTCGGAACTGTAAATATTTAAGCTTTTGACGCCTCACATGGCTCGGAATTACTGGTGGAACCATACAGCTGGAGCTCCACAGCTCCAGAGCTCCATTGCAGAGGTAACATAAATTTTTCTCGCTTTGCCGCCATTGAGTAATGGCCGTGTTTTTGTTTGTCTTTGCGCCATATTTGTTTGCCGCTTTCCGCTGTGTTCGTGTCGTTTTCCACGAACCCCCACCCATCAAAAAAGGGGGTGGTAAGGTGGGGCAAGGGTGCAATGAGGGGGGTTGGGCTGCACTATCTAGCGTGTAACGCGGTTGCCAGCTCTCGGAAGATTAGCATTTTGAACAACAAACAATTAAAGTTGGTCGAGATCACCAGACAGAGTTGGCGCCGCAATGGAGATCTTCACAAATTCCAGAATGAAAACCTTAAATAAATATGAAACAGGAGAAAGTTATTTAGTTAAGTTATTTAAGGAATTCGCTTAATTACATAGTACACAATGTCCAAACGTTTAGCACCTTCTTCATGTTTTTATCAGTAGTCTTGTAAACTGTTATCTGTAAGCGAAACTGAACACTAGACTAGAACTTGCAGACATAATTAAATTAAAATTGTTTACTTAAACTATATATAGACTAATTAAATATACCGTTGGTTTGTAAGTTAGGGTGTTGATTAAATTTGTTTGTTTAAAATTTCTATCTCACTTACTTACTTACTTAAGAAACTAAAACCCATACATACCTAAGTACATAAAAGAGATTATACGTAAATAAAATTGAAATGTTTTATACCATTTAATGGTAATTGTATTATTATCTATTTTTGGTTCCCCTAATTATCTTTTGTCTTACGATTTTGTTCTATTAATTTCAGAGTATTTTGATTGCTCAATCCCCCTCGCATTCCAGCACTCCTTTTGTTACCATTAAACTGCCATACGCCTTAGAATTTCCCGATAATTCCATTGCAACTACATGTTGTACACATACCCGAGAATTCCCCATTTAAATGAAGTCGCGGCAAGTGCTTCGCCGCTGATTAGGATTCGTGGAAGTGCAGGCACCATAAAAGCGAAAGTCTTGACGCCATTAGAGAGCAATCAACGCCGGCAACTGGAGGCACTGGCCCAGTTGGAGAAGGATGAGGCGGAGGCAGCTCATAAAGTGTCAACTATGACTGGTGCCATGAGTACACAGACAGCCCGAGATAGGGGCCCAGATAGACAACTATGGCTATGGCCAGATCCAGAATGTGGGACCATGCGATGCTCAAATACGAATTGGAATCATGGAATCGGAGACAACGCGACTCGACCCACTATATTTGGCCTCGTGACGTTATGGGTTGGCAAACAAATACGTATCCAACACTCGCAAGGTTGTTGTTGCACAGTAACAAATAAAGAACACTGAGATATCAAAAAACGAAAGTATGTTAAAAGACAGCAAATAAATGCTTATATAGAGAACTAAAATATTTATTTTTGTTTGTAGTTTCGTGACCTGTATTTGCATACATGAATCAAAGTTTATTCATTTCCTAAAAAGATGATGAAACTTATATAAATAAATAATAAAGGGAGGTAAACTTATAGTTATCATAACAACTACCCATTTATTAAAAATTAAAGATGATGAACGGAGTTTTGCTTTGGTTTTATTTTTGTTTTACTAAAAGATAAATTCAAATAATCCTAACTTTTAATATTTTTTTGAACATAAGAAGGGAATATTAAATAGGAGCATAGGGTAGATTAATATTTTTGATACTATATAAAATAGCATGATCATGTTAGTCGAAAATTAAGCTCAGAGAAGCCAGGGCACTTCTTCTTCCTTTTATTTTATAATATAACCCCCGATTTTTTCCTGTGTAGGGTGCATAGATATGGAGCGGGGGCTGAGGGAATGCGAAGGAGGAAGAACGACGACTGAAGCCTGTTGTTGTCACGAGATTAAGGCATTTCCTTATTTGACGTCAGCGCAAGACTCGCCCTTTGCCGCTCTCTGTTTGGCTTCTTTATCACGGCCATTGTAATTGCGCACTCAGGCCTGATCCGTTCCGACCCACTCCGATCCATACCGATCCATACCGATCCCATTCCATCCCATCCCGTGGTCCAGTCGATCCGCCGAGCGACAACAATTACCCCGCGGCTAGGCCAAGCCATCTCGGCCACTCAATCAAAGGCGAAAGCCGATCGCCGCCTCTAAATCGAAATAAGGCAAGCGGTAGCCAAAGAAGCCGTCAAATTGTTACGCATAATGGATGTTTTTATCAGCGAAATGGTTTCTTTGCCCCGTTGGACTACTGGACTTGGCCCGGTATTTTCTCCTTTTGTTCGCTAGCTGTCGGCGATCTTCTGCTCTCGTCTTTGATGTCACCGTTTGGCCGTTGAACTTCTGTGGCTTTGGACTTGGCCACATCTTGCCACCGTTTCACCATTTTGGTAATAAAATGCAGTATAAAATTGGTCAGTATTGGAAACTAAAAGGTTTTTGGAAAGAACAATCGGTTCATTGCCAATTTTTAATGCTCTGTACGCAATAAAACCCATTTGATAATTTTTAAATATGAATTAAATAAATTTAAAACACGTTTTGTAATTTACATTTGAACAAAAGCCCTCAAATAAACGATTATGGTTTTATAAATTTTCTTAATTTTCTTGACGATGACTATGCCTGTAAGATATTGATCGTAATGATTGTTTTGGATGAATATTTAACAATTTTAGTTAGTTATTGAATAAGATTCATAGAACACTAATAATCAGCTAATTTAAATCGAATTTAACTATTAATAAAGTATTACCACTTTTTGTTGAACATATTTAATTTAATAGTTATCCGAACATTTAAAACTTAAAAATCGGAATTATCACCTTATCTTAGTAAATCTTCCAATGCCCAATGTACCATAAACGGCAATTGTTTTCGAACGCCAAATTTGAATCCATGATCTTGTTATTACACATGCCATTAACACGCATCTCCGCCGAGTGCCAACTCAATGAGCTTCGAAGGCAAACAAACAAATGTGATGCTTTGGAAAATATGCAGATTCTTCGACCGGGCACCCAGAAACTATACCAAACATGGGACAGACGACGGAGGAGTGGAGTGAAGTGGAGTGGAGTGGAGTAGAGAGGAACGGCGAGTCAGTAGCACTTGAAATTTGAATATAATATTGTAATAACTCAAGGGTCTACACAACAGAAGCGCCTCTCAGAGCGTCGCGTCGCCAGCAACTTTAGCACTTCAGTTTGAAGAGTGGGGTCTGAAAAGCGTAAAGTAGTAAGAAACATCGGGGGAGGGCCGGGTATTGGGTCTGGGCCTTAATATGAATATGAATCTGAATATGAATAACAAATACGAATCGCAGTCTGGTCTGGCATCTTGGGCCGTATTTGCTTATGATAATTCAAGAGCAAACAGCGATCGAGTGGATTGGTAGCTGGTGGAAACCGAACGTAAGGAAAGGCCTAAAATCTCGGGGGTCGTGAATGTGCAGAAAAACAAAAATCGAAACACACGATTAAACACCTCTCAATTATTGGAGTAGGTCTGGTCCCCCGCTGGCCCCCCAGGTCCCCCATTGAAAGCTGTCAAGTGGTCCGCCATGGACACAGATGATTATGATGCCTCCTTGGTCAGCGCATTTGCTCCTCGTCTCAGCCATGTTGATTGAGTCACTTAATTTGCATACAAAAGTAGATTTGCATGGTTCGCAAGACCAGACTAGACCAGAGATGGTCGTGTTGCAACAATGTACCTACTCACGGGTGAGCAAATACGTCGTATACCCACAATCCGAGATCAAGTGGCAGGCCGTTAATAGTTGTCTATAAAGGCGCTAGGGCTTGTTTAAACGAATCCAAGCTAAAAGTTTAAATCAATAAATTTCGATGCGATGCGATGCGATGGGATGGGATGGGATGGCTGCTTGACATAAGTGGAGGGCATATTTTCCATGGAAAATTACATCGCATTCATAGACGATTTATGCTAATTTTAATTTGAGCAGCCGTGCGAGAAAGAAGCCGAGGGCTCGTGCTCCCACCTTCCCCCGCCATCGGGTTCATTTCGCAACTGGGTGGAAAGACCCCGGCAAGTAGCCGGCACTTACAATGCCGTTGGAGGACGGGCTCTGGTTCATGGCTGTTCAATCTGTTTGTCCTCCCTGATTCACTTAATAACCGTCCGAAACGTATATCTCTGAAATGTATACCCCAAACATTGATAAATGCGAAATACAACCGACACAGATATCCTCTATGCTGATTCAAGCGACAGAAATACGACTACACTCAGGAAAACAAAAGATGCTAAAAGAAACTCAACAAAACTAAGAGAATATGACAGCGTATAAGAAATAATTGTCATAGAAACTTAAATATTGTTGCATCAATTTTAAACATTTGGGTATGAATAATTTCTCAATAATATGAGTTTTAAATTAATAACACGAAAGTATTTCAATAAAACTTACATTACTTATATTACTTAGTATCGAATTAATACTTGTACCTAATTACTCGCTGTAGTTTTTTTCAAGACACTTTTATTAAAGCTAAGCTTTCATTTTTCGTGCTTACCAATTTTAAAGGGAATAATACTTATCTTATTGCATTAGTATTTTGAATTTAAATGAAACTACAAAGAGTTAAGGTTATTATTTTATTATATATATAACAAGTAAAAATATTTATTTAAACATTATTAATATCATCTTTATACTTTTTAGGACTATTTAAAAAATAAATTGTTATTTTGCAAATAGTTGGTAAAAGTCGCCTTTTAAAACTATTTCTTTTTGTTAAGTTTTGACATTTTAGAAAATCAATTTTCTAAGTGTACCTTTGGCTACCTGTTGGCCCATTTATCCGGAACCGAACGGAAGTAAACCGAAATGCATTAGTCAAACAGCAGGCACAGGGGCAGCACCAATTAGCTGGGTGCTGACAAATTGCACAGCTATTGGCAGGGTCTGAAAGGGCAGGCCCTGCAGGATCGATGTCTAATGGTTTGACGAACCTGGTCGAGCTGAAAGACAGCCAAACACAGAAGTTCCAACCGGAAATGTGCGCGACCAAATGTGAAAACGCGAGGCATAAATTACAGGCCGGACGACGGCACATGGCCAGAACGCAATTTGGGCGAAATGCCGGGCTGCTAATAGTAAATTAATTTCAGCCGCTTATCGCCGCCAACACGGCTGTATGGCTGCATGGCAGTATGGAAATAATGCGTGGATGTGTCAGGCCAGCAAAGTGCTGTGTAAATTAGCTCGGCTAACTACATATTTACCCATCGAGAGCCTCAGGAATTTCGCAGTAATGCAGGTCAGATAAGCTTAATCTCGAAAGGAAGTGGCACCGGAGGCAAACACGAGACTCGACATATCGCCAAAAACTCCGTGCACGTTTCGCCGTCGTTGGCCCGCATGGCGTATGCTTAACTTCAGTCAAAGTTCATACCACTTGATTAGGCCTTAATTAGTTTCAAATTTGTAAGCAAGCAGCTCCAACACGCGTTTCCGTCGTTTGAAACAAATGTTTTGCCAAGCTCTCTAAAAGGTCAGATCGACAAGCAACCACCGCCTGCATCGCCAGCCACATCTATAGAAATTGGTATACCAGCAACTAGCGACGCCATATCGGGTCTTCGGATGCCGCCATATCATTGCCTCAATGACGCAGCGTCAAAACCAAAATAATTCACAATAACACAGTGAAAAACAAGTCATTTTCAATGTGATTTTAATAAATCATAATTGAAGATAAAATCTTCTCTTTAAAGGAGAAAATTATCTAATGACGTCCTTTAAGGCAATGTTCTGGGAAACAGTTCATTTGTTTTGGCATGGTGATTAGTAATTAGTTAATTAATTAGTTAGTTAAAAAAGTGTTTATAGAGTTAGAATATTATTTGTATTATTTTTTAAACCAAAGGTTTTTATGTAAAATATGTACAATGTGTACAAGGATACAAGAATTTCAAACTATGAAATTCCAGATAGTCAACTATTTTTGATAATGAGTAATCAAATATTTTGAAAAACAGCAATCATGCAAATCAATAAAAATGCAAATAAGTACTCATAAAAAAAATGTACGCTAAAGTAAATGACGGCTCTTTTTACTGATATTAAGATCAATTTGTTATGCCAAACACACTTAAAATCAATATTTTTCCAATAAAAACCCATCAAATTGCTGATCAAACAATATCAATTCAATAAATTCTTTCCACTGTAGAGACGGGTTAAATAAAATAAATGAGCAGCAAAACGACAAACACACACGGCTCGACGAGAGGCCAGACAAGAGGACCACCATGATGGCAGCGGCTACAAATGGGCAAAGCATAAATACACAAAAAGATGCCAAAAAGAGGAGACGGAGAAAAAACAATTTCAATCATCATGATCATAATTAAAAGGCAGCACACACAGGGCGAACGAAACCCCGCAGCAACATGTTGCTGCTGTGCTGTTGCTGTTGCTGTTGCTGCTGTTGCTGCTGTTGCTGTTGCTGACTGTGCAACTTCGCACTTCAAAATTAAACGCAATTAGAGCGGGCTGGCATCATGGGGAGACAGAGATAGGCAACAGTTCGTGGGCGGAGCAATGGCAGCTGGAAAATTGAGGCATTTTTCAAAATGGAGGTGCCAAACCAGAGCGAGACGGCTAGCTGCCTGTTAGGCAGCCAATCAGTGGAGCGCAGCAGGTAATCTCGATCAATGGCTCAAGAGCAAACGAGTCAAGCTCGTTTCTTTCAGCTCGATCGAGAGATCGCTCCGCCAACGGAACTTGCTCAGTTTAAATGCGAACTTGGCGAACTCAAGACACGACCGTCGGCTAAAGACACCAATCCTCCATATGATATTGTCAAGTAACCCAAATACGACACCGGCGTAATCAAATTAACACCCACGCACATGAGAGACTTTTGTGCCGTGATTTGCATAATTGACGCTAATCGGCGGTGTCTCGTGCTCGCCCAAAAAAGTAAACCCGGACCAAAAAAGACCCCGCCATACATATATGAATGTTTTGTCAACCGGTGACAGTGCTTTGTGTGTGGAACAATTGTGCAAGTGACAAGGGGCAAACAAAAGTTTCGGCTATATAGCTGTTTTTTTTAAAACCCAACTTCGTCAACATGATCACCATGAACGAGTTGGTGGATCTGCGCATGCAGCAGCATATAGCGCACGAGATCTATCGCCAGCAGATTATGCAGCGCATACCAGGTAAGCTTTTAGCCCCACATCACTCATACGCCCCGTTAAGCGCGCGGCAAAGCTGTTAAGCATCATTAGCATTAATGGCCATAACTTTTGGCGAGCTGTTTCTTTCTTTCGGTTTCTGTCCCTGCCCCCACGTTGGCCAAGATCAGCGGGGTGTGTGCGAGTGTGCGAGAGTTTATGGCCAGGCGATCATAAAGCTGAGTAATGTGGGAAAGTGATCGCCGATCGGGAAACTTGATATCAAATGCATTTTGCTTGTTGCCGACGATCGTTAAACAGCGGGATCATCGTGCCCCTAAAACAATATCTTTGTATGTAATCACGTTTGGCAAATTAAGGCTCCATATTTTGTTGTTCCCTAATGGAGGGCATTAAGTTTGGCAATCGGCGAACAATCAATGTTCCTTGTTCGCCAAAAGAGCCCTTATATAACAGCTAAATTTGTCAATGATCATTTTCTTCGTGATAAGTCTGAAATATCACACATCTTTTAAAGACCAGCTTAGTTCTCAGACCCACACTCAAAAACTAATGACAATCATTAAGGTGGCTTTCTATTTATAATGAAACCTTTTTCATTTTTTTTATTATTTCCTTACGAAAGTGTACTTTTCTAACTTTATTAACAACATTGTATCACGTGATTAGGTGCTAACATTTTCAGAACTTAAAAGCTTGTTAATTCAATTTAATCGACAATAATAATCAGTTCAGGTATATCTTTTCTATATTATTTTATCATTTTTCAAAATATATAAGCTTACTTATAAAAGAAGAGCATTTTCATTTTTAAAACATATTTGACAATGTTTCTTTAATATATATAAACTTAAAAAATATATATTCAGTTGTGTTCAATGTGATAAATAAGTTGTGTAAAGACATATGTTAATTAAAATAATGCACACTATACACTCCAAATACTTTTTACTCAACTTAAATATTTATAGCTTTCATTTTCATCCTTTTACTTATAAATTTTAACTTAAATTTAATGCATTTAAATCGAAAAGCTGCTTTTTTAAATATAATATGTTCAACATAAGTTAAAATAATTTGATATTAATTTATTCAATATGCATAACTATTTTTATTTAATATTTAATTCAGATATTTTTTTAACTCAACGATTTGCTTTTCAGACGACTTTTTTTTTAATTTACTATTACAAATTATTTTACCAGCAACCATGTTTTCATAATTTTTTATTTAAACTATTTGATCATTCTTCATAATTAACTAAATCTTATGATTCGTTCAGTTCAAGATAAAGTTATTTGGTAAATTTGTCCTTCTCATGCTTTTTTAACCCATCCTTTCCACTTTCAGATCCCTTTCCGCCCATGCTGCCCATTCCGATGCCGCGGCACGTGATCATGCCACCCCGTGTCACCCTGCCCGGCGTTGAGATGACCCTGCAGAACGATGATCTGTGGAAGCAGTTCCATCAAATTGGCACGGAAATGATCATCACCAAGAGCGGCAGGTAGGCTTAGAGCACAACACGGATCTTTGATGATGAAAATCGAAAAGAGTGAGAGTGGGGGGAATATGAAAATACAGACTTCGGGGATCGGGGATCGGGAACAAACATAGATCGGGCGATGCATTAGCAGGAACGTGAAAACTAATACCCCAGACGCAGGGCAAAGAAAAATAAACCAGCGCTGGCACTTAAAGCACCCTACACAGATCCCAATTTCGATCCAGCCCAGTCCAGTCCTGTCCAGTCCAGTCGGTGAAGCGAGGATCTGCTGCTGTTAAACGCTCATTAGACGCAGGCGCCTGCAAATTGTTTACAGCGGCGTCGCGACAACAATTTTCACAGGCAAACAAGGCGGAAGGATGCACTTACACTGGCAGGATGTGAAATTGGAATTTGAAAAATAGAAAATGGGAAATGCAAGAGCGGCTCGACTGCAGGTACAGCCAAGATGCATAATGGGTACTATCGCGCGAGGCGTAAAGCGGACAAGTTTGCCGGCACTTTGCGTGCCCAGATTGGTGATAGGCAACGGCAACCATGAGTGTCCGAATCAAAGGCATAGCGCGATCGCCCGGGGCTAGTTTATCGTGTATCTATCAGATGCACGACTCGAGCATCGACTACCTAAAAGTGTCCGGCACTTGTTCGAATGTGCGTAAAGTGGCGTCATCGTAATTTATTGTAGGCCGACCGAACGCCGTGCTCAGTGGGACGTCCTGTCGTCCTCGTCGGCGCTCCTTTATACCTTGGCTGGCATAAATCTTCGCGTCAAGGATACTTTGTCGTCATCTTTGTAGCTCTTAGCGTTTTTATTGTGGCGCCTGTCTGCAGACGAGCCCAACCTGAGACCCCGAAATACACGTATCTCCGAGTTCTGCATCCCTCAGATGCGCATACATATCTGTGATATGTCTTTGGCAGTGACAGTGACCACAGCCTGTCGACAGATACGAGCAATTTCACACTTGGCCTCAGTTCGATCCGATCGATCCGATCGAAAAGGGTTCCCAGCGCATTATCATAAACTTTTGGTCTCGAAATGCAGCCGAAAAACTCTCTTCGAGCAGCGAACAACCCTTTTGTTTTATATATGCCATGAATTATTCATAAAGGCTGCGTATTAAATACTTTTTATGCTCATCAAAAATGTTTTATGTGCCTCGGCGGAGAGCTCGCGATGCAATCGATTTGAATTTTTAATGATTAGGCGCCAGAGTGCCACCGTCTGCCCAATCGCATCCCGTTCTCCGTTTCATTTCCCATTCGGATCCGATCTCAAGCCCAAGCTCTATGCCTATACCAAGTGAGGCCCATAAAAACTAATTAGTTGCTTGTCTGAGCTCCGTTTGCCACTTGAACCGTTCCATCTTTTTGGGTGGCAAGAGCGCAGACGGCCATTAATGTTAGATAGAACAAAGCGTATCGGTTAATGCCTGACGGCGGAAAATGAAATGACTTTGTCACGAAGCTTTTAGAGTGTGTGGGCTCCGCTCACCAACCGGGCCAAAATAAGAAGCGCCAAGAGAGGCGGCAAACAGAAGCGACACGGTAACCTCGATGGGAAGCGCAAAGATAGACAGGAATTTTCCCTGGCCCCTTTGGAAGCAGTCTTAAAATGAGCACTTAATAAATAATACTAACGAACCATTAATAATTTTTAAAGAAATAAAGCATTGACGTAATTTTTTATGTTTTATTTGAATTACAACTTTTCTAAAAAAAAATTTGTTTTATGTCATGCTATAAAGATATATAGCATATATAAAAGAACACTATTGTTTGGACCAAAGGTTTAAAATACTGTCATTTCTTTTAAAAATTGTATAAAAATTTGATGCCTTAATGTGTTATCCCTTTTGGTATATCATTAAAATTATGTAAAATTTTTGTTTAGAGCTGTTATATTAAAAAAAATGTTTTGAAGAATAACTATGTCCCGAACAGTTTTCTGACAATACCAATTAATGAAAACGGTTAGTGTTTTCCTTTTTTACCCCTTTAAAACACAATAGCGACAGAATGAGTAGCCTCACTTTTAATTTCCTTTAATTTACAATTTTCTGACAATATCAATTAATGAAAACTGTTAGTGTTTTCATTTTTTACCCCCTTTAAAACGACAAATAGTGTTTGAAATGTATACTCCTATTTCTAGTTTTATAGCTGTCAATAAGTAGCCTCACTTTTAATTTCCTAAATATGCTAATTTATCGAATATCAGGCAGCCACTTATGTGGAATTATAGGGTAAACATTGGTGCTCCGGGGGTGAAAAATGAGTGGATGTTTCCCCTGCTTCGAGAGGCTGAGATCCCCGAACGCATTCCTTGAATGTGTCCCTGCACCTGCCGAGCGTAAAGCGCCAAGGTGAATGCCGTCAATTGGTCAGCATTCTCCTCACTCGCAGCCCAAAAATTCTTCCATTGGTAATTATGCGCAGACGCGCTAAAGATACGATCTTAACAAATCGTTTGTCCAAAACCAGACAGCGGACTCTTGCCAAAAAAAGAGGAAAACAATAAACAACAAACCACAAACGAGAGGAGCCAAATTGAAAATGAAATTCTAAACCGCACAAATGTCGAAATATTTCGGTGCTGTGCTCTAATGGAATTCAACAGACCCGAAAGGCAGTTCGAGAAGCCAGAATCAAATTAAACGTTAGCAAATCAAAGCGCAGCGGAGTTCAATTAATTAATCATCGGCCCGGAGAAACACGAAATCATTGCCAAAAACAACAAGCCATTCGAGGATGAAATGAGGATGAATATGAGGACGAAGGGCAAACAAACATATGTATTTCGGGCTGGCGCCAAGAACCTGGCCCACCTGCTGTTTTCTGCGGCAGCAGAAAGTTGGACTTGGAGTTGGAGGCGAGGGTCAGGGCCTCGCATCCTTGTTAGCACAGGCTCAGGCAGTCTCTATTTGGCCAGGGCTAATTACATGGCGCATGGAAGGGAAATCTCACAATTAAATATTTGTAACGCCCACGCAGGCTCGGCCACGGGCTCCTTTTGTCGATCTAGCATGACTATATTTGAGTTTGCTCGGTAAACAAAGGCTCTAAAATATTCCAGGGATTTTCCTGAATTTCCCCCTCTCATCTGGCACACTCGAATTCTTTCAGAGAATCAATATGAAAATGTTCCGGTATTTGTTTATGATAAAATATGATTTTTAGATGTTAACATTATAAGCAACAATAATAATATAGCTAAAATTGTGGTGGAAAGATGATTGACTTTAACCCATAAAAATAATCAATGTTAGAGTTGAACAAAATTATTTAAAACATTTCAATATTATATAATAATGGTAAATTATATAATACTGGTAAAGTTATTTTTAAAAATTAATTTTATATCCCCAATCACTATTATTAAGATATTACAATGATTTCTTTATGCATTTAATATTCATATGTTTTTGGGCTATACTGATAAGATCATATTTTCTCTCATGTTTAAATCAATTAATTTATAGGAAAACATATGATATTTATCTATATTAATTTTGGTATTAAATTATAAGACAGGAATTCATTAGTTTCTACACAAGATTGGTCTTTATGTTTATAATATGAACATCAATATGGATATGACTAAATTTATGTTTTATGTTTTACTCTTAAACAGACGCATGTTCCCCTCGATGCGTCTGAGTGTGTCTGGCTTGGAGGATGAGAGCAATTATTGCGTGCTCCTGGAGATGGTGCCCATTGGCGACTGTCGCTACAAGTTCTCCGGATCCCAGTGGGTTCCGGCCGGCGGAGCTGAGCCCCAGAGTCCGCAGCGGATGTACCTGCATCCGGACAGCCCGGCCACCGGTGCCCATTGGCAGGCGCAGCCCATACTCTTCAACAAGGTCAAGCTGACCAATAACACGCTGGACAACAGCGGCCATGTAAGTGCGGACAATCCTTTGAAGTCGGCTCTGGTTACTCATCCAAGTCCGAACCCCTTTCGCCATCCCAACTCCAATCCAATCCGCAGATCGTCCTGGCCAGCATGCACAAGTATCAGCCGCGTCTGCATGTCATACGCACCGCTGACCTGGCGCAGATTCCCTGGGCCCCCCAACAGGCCTTTGTGTTCGCCGAGACCGAGTTCGTGGCCGTGACAGCCTACCAGGTAAGTGGTTCCATCTCCACTTCTACTTCACACACACTTTCATTGGGCATACAAATGTAAGCAGGAGGTTTGCAAGGCTTTTCAGGAATGTGTGCAATTCAAAGCATCTAAAATTTGAACAAGTTATATTAAAAAAATGTTTTAATCTCAAGTCGAGCTTTTTTTTAAACATATAATGGTTTTCTAAAGGTAATTTCTCTTAATGTTGGGAAGGTGCATTTTTTTTTAATATTTAAACTTTAAGCTAAAAGGCATGACTTTAGATAGTTTGAAATATCTTACTCTTAAGGAATAAAAATGCAAAATATTTTAATTTAATGTATATATGTATATATCAATAAAGTCGTCAAAATTACAAAGTAGGCTTTACATAGCCAGAAGATGGTAAATGGTTTATTTTAAGTAATGACTAAATATATTAATTTTTAATTACTATTTAACACACATATCTAAACGTAGAACACTCCAAGCTAAAATTCATTACATGCTATCCGATAATTGTTTAATCAATGCGCTTTTAGCAGAGACTTTCAAGGTTCCTCGCAGTCGCACCATTAAGTCTTTAGGGGAAATGTTTTTGCCAAGTGTATTCGAAGCATGTGTCCTCGAGGCTAGCCTGCCTTTCTTGAGCGCACTTTTTTGCCAATTCATTGAGCATTGAGCACTGGCCCAGAGACTGGGAACGAACACACTAATTGGTTAATTTTGGGCAAACGAGCGGCGATCGCTCACGCCGTGGGTAGCTTGGTCAACGTCTCGAATTAGCATGGAACGCCTCCGAGATTCGACGTTCGAGATCCGAGATCCGAAAGGGCGGGCAGGCAAAAAGTCAGCGGGTTGGATTGTTGTTTTAGGAAGTTGGATAGCCACATCCTTGTAAATTTGAGCGCCTCGCTGTGTTTTTGTCTAGGTCTGGGCCCATTGACAGCCGACGCCAGTCTGCCTCTAATTAGCAAGATCGCCGAGAGATCGGAGATTCGGGTTGAGAGATCCGAGAGATCACAAAGTTGTCAAGTCATCTGGAGTGGAACTGAGCGGTCGGGGTCCGGTGTCAAGTGGCCCTGTTACTTAACGCCACTGCTACTGGACGCCAGTGACTTATGCGATGTGTCCTCTCCCCCCGTTACCCAAGATTATGCTGGCAATCGTCAAATTTCACGCTCCTACTCTACTGTCTGTCTGTCTTCTCTTCCGCAGAACGATCGCATCACCAAGCTGAAGATCGACAACAATCCGTTTGCCAAGGGCTTCCGCGAAACGGGACAATCGCGTTGCAAGCGCAAGATGTCTTCATCGCCAACTGGCGAGGATCAAGATCAGTCGCAGTCGCAATCGCAGTCGCAGTCACTGTCCCATTCGCAATCCCACTCCGAATCTGACATGTCGCCGGCGAAAGGCAGTGAGATGGCAGGAGGAGGAGGAGGAGGAGGAGGAGGACCATCATCGGCAATCGGCGATTTGGATGGTCCGCAAATTAAGCGCCTGAGATCAAATGGCTCCGCCTGCTCCTTATCGTCATCGCTGGACGATCAGGCGGCGCCTGGCGCCAATTCTTTGGCCCATCCACATCCCCCCCATCCCCTCCAGGCGAGGAGTGCCTCCAGCGTTTTTATGCAGCACTTCCAGCAGAACATGCAGAGCCTGCTGAGACCCTCACTCGTGGACCTGGCCTGCACCTATTTCGGAAGACCCCACGAGTACGGCGGAGGGATTCAGCCCTCACCTCTCTATCCATCGGCAGCCATTTTACAGGCCGGACTGGGTCCACATCCTGGCCTGAACCTTCCCCCAGGCAATTGCGGTGGGGATCTCATATCGGATGAGTCGGGAGCCGAGGAACTCGAACTGGATGTGGGCAGTGAAACAACCACTGCGGACCAATCCTCACAGGAACAGCCACCGGAACAACCCTCTACAAGGAGCAAGGGCTTCAGCATATCGGCCATCTTGGGGGGAGGCAGTTAGAGGGAATCAAGTTATAGAATTAGATCAAGAATAAGTTTGTATGTATTTTGTTATAAAAAGCTATCATTTTTTGTTAATTACAAAAAGAGCATAGTGACATTCTTAAACTCAAGATAAACTGTTCTGAATCTATTTAAATAATGAACAATATTGATGGCACTGTATTATTCTTGATTTTAGAAGACATAAACATACTTGTTGTACTCAATTTGATATTATACAGATCATAGCCTGATTAGTTACTAAGTTAAATAAAAGTTACACTAAAGTATAAGAAAATAGATTTGTTTTATTTCACTTAGGATTATAATATCCTGCTGGGCTGAGCTCTCAAAGCCAGAACGCCCACTCATCGCTGTAGGTAAATGAACATATCGGAACGGAAAAAATACTACCGCCAGTTGGCCCTCTATCATTGGCCGATCTTGGGCTGGAAATCACAACTTCCGCCAGACATTAATCCCAACCAATTTACAAGATAAACGTTCGGGTTTCGACAACATCATCATCGACATGGGCATCTTCCGCCGCAGCATCCATTAGCCACACAGAGATGCGACTGGCTAGAACATAATTTGTTTGCAATTAAATAGCTCGACAAGGCATGAAATTTTGGTTGCAGCCCTCGGATGCTACCCCAGAGACTCGAATCCATAGGCCATGCTATTTATGAAATGGGCAGAGACTGAGACGAAGCCAAAGAAAATAGACAATTCGTTATGTAAGTTGCCGACGAGATGAAGAGCTGCAGAGCCGGAGCATCTTGGCCAGGGGCTGAACGGAGCCAATGATGAAGTTTACGATGACATGCGTCACCACCCACGTCTCGTCTGCACTGGAGGGACAGAGGGGCGGTGCAGACACCGCTGCCCGCCCAGCCATCGAAAAAACAAACACGGTCGAATCAATTAACCACACCGAAAAAAATAATCAACTTGAGGAGAATATGATCTTTTGACTTGGTTAAGAGTATTTAGATTTTGAAAATAAAAAATTTAATAAATAAGAAAAGGTTTTTTTAAAGTTTTTTATATAAAAGATTCATATACAAAATATTTTAACGATAATATTATTTGTCCTGAACGTTTAATAAAATTTATTAATATCATTGTTATGTTGTAAATAAAATGAATATAGTTTAGATTTTTTCTTTTAACAATCCGAACTGTAATTACTTAGAGGAAATTAAGTTAAAAACGTTTCATAAAACCTATTTTTATGTTTGATTTTTGTTTTTTTTGTCTTTTTATAAATAAATAATTAATGTTTTGTTTATAAATATGAAATATCAATCTTTAAATGTACAATTTCATACATTTCTTACAAAAAACAAGCGTTTTGCAGATCAAATTTTAATCATCATACTGAGAAATAATTTTCTTGCAGTGTACCAAATCGATTTGAAATTGTTGCCGTTTATGTTGCTGTTTTTCTAGGCCTCTGGGGATCGGTTCCGATCGGCAGGCCTGCGGTTTTATAGGGGATTCCAGTCTAGAACGGGTGACAGATGTCGGCCGTGTGTGCGAGTGTTGACAGGCGCAAGGTTGTGAGTGCAATGAATGCCTCATTAAATGGCCGTACTTCCCCCATCCGCACCCCCAAAACCCCATCCATCCACGGCAGATGTCGCAGGTCCCCGGATAATTAATGCACTATGGCTGTTGCTTTTTACGCTGCCACATTTGTTGCCTGGCCTCTGCAAGTTGCCTCTTTCTGTTTTGTTATGAAATTAGATACACTTTGTCGAGCAGCATTTTTGTTGTGTAAACACGAATTTGGGGAACTCAAGAAAAAAGGGGGAATTGTTTCCTAAACGAAACTTAATTAGTTATTAGGGGGAACTGGCACTGGCGGTGCTAATGAGTTGGAAAAGCATTTTACACAGCGCACGCGTGGCTGCCACTACAAATTGAGACTTGATTCGAGAAGTCATTCCTTCTTGCCATCAGGTGTTCTAAGAAAACATAAACTTAAACTGATGATATTTACTTTTTCCGATCTTTAAATCTTAGACTTTAGATAAGTATTTTTTTTAAGTTTTTTTAAAGTTAAAAATGCACATAGAAATATCGTTAGCATATAAATAAACAATAACTTGAGGTTCCCTTTAAGAGTCGAAACACACTTTTTTGATGATTAAGTTAAATAAAATTTGCAAAGCAATTTAAAGCAATGCAATGTTTAATTTAAAAGAGATCGCTTTATTAAGAATAAATAGTATTGATCATCAACATTTGTTCCATGTGGATTAAGGGTAGAAGGAAACCAGAGTAGATTTCCAATCCCGGATGGCCTCCGTCTGAGCCCTTTTCTAAACTTTAGTTTAGCCTGCGCCCGGCGTTAGGCAAACAAGATGGCAACAATGCGATGGTACTTGAGTTTTTATTGTTGGCCAATGCAAATATATTGGTCGCGAGGAGAATGCAACAAAGCGTGGCAAAGAAAGGTTTCCGTGTCGCCGGAGCCAAGCCATAAAACGGATGCACCGACCCAGACCAAACCGTCTGGGTTCCCAAATCGACCTGTACCCTACTAAGCTGGGGTTCTAAACTAGAGCAGAACAAACGCAGCACCAAGATGAGGCTCAACAGCAGGAAGATTGGCCAGCGGCCAACAAAGGCCGTAAAAGCAGTTTATGCAAATGGGCTCACATGTGGGCTAGCATATTCATATACATATGTATGTATGTATGTATGTATGAGGAACAGCGACCCTTTTGGGCTGGCACAATTAACAAAGCGTGTAATTTCTCAAACCTATCGTGTGAACAATGGCACAAACAATTAGAGGATAATGAAAATCACCCACATAAGCAGGTCCACTACAGTGCTCTCCCGGTGGGAGGGTGCATAAATGATCATATAGGCAAATCTCGGGATCAGTTGGAAAATACTCGCAGTGGAACAATCAAAACCGGAGCACAATGGCCGTCGTCAAGTACGTACATATATGCGTTATAGAGGCTTAGACCCCTTTGCATTGTCCTCGCTTTGTTTACAACTGTATTGAGTGCAAAATGCAGCAGCACCGTCGTTGGCCATCTATTTGCATACTTTTGTTGTCTTCGAAGACAAACCACAAAATCAAATTCAAATTAATACGCGCCATTGAATGAGAAGAAGCTCTAGCAGAGTTGCCAAATTTTACACATAAGAACTTATTTTCGTGTTTCCACTAGACAAAAAACTTTATGCGTTATTTATCTTGATAAATACATTCAAATACTTTTATATATTGAAAACTGTTGACACTAAAAATATTTGATTTTTAAATTAGACAAATAGCCTTTTCTAAATTAAAATGGGATCTGTAAATTAAAAGTGGGTTATTTGTTGCTGTCTAAGCCCGTTCCACGAAAACACTAGTATTTTTCGTTTTCCAAGAAAATACTAATATTCATGATATTTATAATAATTAATTATATAATAACTACTTTAATTAATAAACTATTTATTTTATTCCATACGAAGTAAAAGTGGAAGCAGCCCGGGAAACGCAACTTGAAAAAGCGGCAAGTGTATTCGGCCCCAATTAGTTTGGCAGCCTTGGCAACCCTGAAACTTGTCATTTTGACTATTGCGCCATTCCATACAAATAATTTGTACTTTTCGCAAACTAGGAAGAAAATCAAGAAAAAATGAGCTTTCTTGCTAATAAAAGTGACTCGGAGAGCGAGGACAATGAGTCCTTCCACTCCTTTAACCAAACCGATTCGTCCTTCGACAACCTGAGCGCCTCATTCTCGGGGAGCGACAGCGACAGCGCCGCGGACTTTGACTCGGGATCCGAGCATGAGACTTCCATGGAGAATGTGGAGAAAACGGCAAGTGGCATCGGCTTTCCATATAGTACGCAGTGTAAAGATAATACCCCCACAGGTCGAGGAGACCCAGGCCGCCTTTTCGGGCGTCACCTTGAAGCCAAAGTCCCCAGAATCGGAGATCCATTCCAGTGACTCCTCCGCCTGTGATGGCGTCTCCACAGGCAAAGCCACCCAGGTGATGGGCCGCTTCAAGAGTCCCAAAAAGTTCACCATCTCGCCGATTAGTGAGCAAAAGCAGGATCCCCTTCCCTGTTGCCCCAGGGATGTGCCGCAACTTGCCTCAAATCAGATGCCCAGCCAGGAACTCTTCAACCTGGATGAACCTGCACCGATGCTGAAGGAGCACCTGACCACCAATCGCCACACGGCGGCCATTCAGAAGTACGCCTTCACCGAGATTTGGTTGGGCTCACAGCAGCATCCTAGCCAGCCAAAGAGTTCCCGCCTGCGGCAGTTTTCTGTGGCCCTGGAGGCCTACTTTGACACGGAATCGTCTAAAAAGGAGGCTGATGATACCTTTGTTGCTGGCGAAGAGCCAACTAAAGTATGTACACTATATTACTCTTCGGTTTTCGAGCTTAGATATATAGTTAGTTAGTTAGAGGTCTATGTAATCAAAGTTTAACAAAGTATTGTTTAATACAAAGATCCAAATAGTCCCATATTTTTTTGTTTAATTTATAGGATCGACTTCTGAATCTTCAGTAAGCCAATGTAGTATTAGTTGCAAAACTAAAATATGTAAGTTTTTCAGCATATGCTTTTATAATACCATCGCAAAGAAAATAGACTTACAATTATTCATTTTTCTGAAATTTGGTAGTCCACATTACCCCCAAATCTAACTCTGAATATTCACCCCTACCATCTATTCATGTTTCAGACCAATGTGGCTCCTTCGAAAGATAACAAGCCTGTGGAGGAACCCGTGAAGGAGCCCGTGAAGGAACCCGTGAAGGAGCCCGTGAAGGAGCCCGTAAAGGAACCCGCGAAGGAGCCCGTAAAGGAGTATGTATCCCCCTTGCCGAATTTGTCAGGGCAACCAGCTCCAAAGGTGCCGCCTCTTTTGAAGGGCGCTAAGGCGCCGATTATTGTGCCAGCTGGCTTTGATTTGACCCGATTGGTGGAGTTGAAGAATCCCAATCACTGGCATCGCCGTCCCCACATGCGTACTGGCGATCGCATTTACTAAACTTTGCCCAACTATTATTATTATATTATCAGCAGCGTTACACAACTGTTGTTATATTACCATGATCATCAGCAACGCTGGACGATCTGACATTTATTCTGTTAGCATTTATTCTGTGTCTGCAATAAAGGATTGGGAACTACCAAAGCAATTAGAGCACCAAACATACATACATGCGACTGTCAAACTCCGGCAAAGACATAATATCGCCAGCGTTGAATGGGAACGTCGTCGCCGGCTCCAAATGATTTCATTGTGCTGCCGATAAAATTGTCGCCAGCGAAATATGTTGCCCGTGACTTTGATTTCGGCCGCCGCAACATTAATTTCCAAGGAAATTACACATGCCCGTGGAGGGGATGGCTTATCTCGGCTGGCAGATCGCCGAGTGAGCCCCGATCCGGGGCTCATTTGCCGCTGACATGCGAACGTTTGTGTTTGCTCCGGCCCCAAACATGGACTCTTCTCCTGGCCCAGCGGATGCCCCCAAATGAGAATTCAATAAATTTCAGGTAAAGGTAAAGCCAACGGCAGCAGCAGCAGCAGCACAAGCAACAACAACACAATGGGCCAAACGTTGTCGTTAGTCTTTTGGCGACGTTTAACATGAATATGCAGTGTGGCTAATGTGGAGCCCATAAACACTTCCAGCGGCAACATGAATGGGCCGCAAAACAGGTTGCAGCTACGTGTGTGGGTTTGGATATCGGTGGTATATTGGGATCCTGACTCCAAACAATTGTTTCTTAACGCGAACTGAAGCGAATGCCACCGTCGAAGATTGGCCGTTTTTCGGCCAATCATCATCTAGCCGGCTCTCTTTGGGATCAACGATCAACACTTGCGACTGGTGGACCTGGACTTTCAAAGGAGCCGCCTCGTTTCCGCTCGATTGCATGGAGATGTGTGATGGGACACCCGGACAATTGCATGTAAATGGCCACAGTTTCGCTAACAACTACAATGTGAAAACATCAATTACACGGGACTCGGGATTGGGGATTGGAGATTGGGGATCGGGGATTGAGCAGTGGAGTCGGAACGCTTGCTCGCCAGGATTGCCGGCGATCGTGGCGCTCAATCAGCGCATTTAACTTGGCGCCGGCGCCAGCGTTTAAGATGCGGCTCGCTCTGATCTGCTGATAAGCCCATGTCCATGCTGTTGCTGTCGATGTTGTTGCCTGGTTGCCGGTGGGTTATTCTGCTCTTAGAAGGGAGCTTGCTTGAGGTGGAGGAGGTGGAGGAGGAGGAGGAGTGGAAGGGGCCGTTGGGGTCTGGAGGAACAGGTTTTAATGCCTCGCATGCGGGAGATATGAAACCGAAACCCCAAAGCAAAACCAAAACGGAATTATGTATTCGGCGACGACAGGCAAATGGAAGCATGCAACACAAACTGCTGGAACAGGATTCAAAGCGCAGTCATGGGAAGTTATTGGGGAATTTATTCAGATCTCCGGTTTGGAGTTTGGAGTTTGGAGTTTGTCTCTTCTAATTGCTCCGCATTCCCCGCATCGTTTGTCCCAGAAATATGTCCATCGAATTCATACATACATACATACATACACATACATATTTTATTTATCCCGCATTAAAATGCCAAAGACAATAAATCCATTACGAAATCATGTGAACAATTAAAATTGCATAATAAATACGATAAATACTGATGGCAAATACCTGGAAATCCTAATTAACTGCAAAATATCACAATTCAGCTTAGACACTACGCAGACGATGGCAACTAAACGCTAATTAAATGTACAAGGCACCGATTTCAATCCAAATGGGAGCACATGGACCGACCCAACTGGACGCAGTTTAAATGGACGAGCTGGTTCCTAATATGTCCGAGATGCTGAAGCTGCTTCGTTTCGGCTTCGGCATTGCTGGATCGCTGGACGGTTGGGGAGCTGTAGCAGAAACTGGGGCGGGAGAAGCGGCAGCAGGTGGTGCAGTTCCGACCACATCGACAAAGGTGTCGGCATCTGCCTCGCGGTCGGCAGCAGACTCACCGCTGGACGAAGAGGAGACGGATGAGGCCGGCGATGGCGGGGTATAGGCCCAACTTGGATAGCCACCGTTGTGCCTGGCATACTCGATGGCCGGCGGCGGTGGCGCTGCCACTGGCACTGGCACATAGAAATTGGCTTCCCGAGTGTCCAGCAGATAGTGACGCTGCATTGGAACGCTCGGATGGCTCTGATGATGCTGAGGAATTTCCTCCACCAGTCGCAACCGCTTGGCTAACGGCGATGGCATCGCATCCACCTGGTTAACCTCCGTCTGCGATGGCGGTGGCGAGTCATTGATCTTCCTCTTGCACCTCGACTGACCCGACTCACGGAATCCCTTGGCAAAGGGATTGTTGTCGATCTTCAGCTTGGTTATGCGGTCATTCTGCATAGCAAACAGGTGGATTAGTTATCAGATCTCATATCTAGACTGAGATATAGGCAATACACACACACCTGATAAGCTGTTACGGCTATAAACTCCGTCTCCGGGAACACAAAGGCCTGCTGGGGGGCCCAGGGAATCTGGCCGAGATCAGAGGTGCGTATAACATGCAGACGCGGCTGATACTTGTGCATGCTGGCCAGGACGATCTGAAAAGGATAGAAGACATAAAATAAGTTAAAAAGCTCTAAAATATTATTTATTAGAGATTTTAATGAAATTGAAAAGTTTCGGAACACAAAGTATCACTTATTATAAGATGTTTTTAAAGTCAAAGATATATTTATTTGGAGATATTATATGATAAAGGTTATTTATCAATATTATCTTAAAAGAGGCAAATATTTATTTCTTGAAAATAAATCTAGATCAGTGATATTTAGTGATAAATAAGGAATAAAGGAATATTTTAAAAACTTTTAAGAGTGGATAAAACTTACATGTCCATTGTTATCCAGGGTGTTGTTCGTGAGCTTGACTTTGCTGAAAAGCAGGGCCTGTGACTGCCAGTGTTTTCCCGTAGCCGGACTCTCCGGATGCAGATACATTCGCTGGGGGCTCTGGGGCTCGGCACCGCCGGCCGGAACCCACTGGGATCCGGAGAACTTGTAGCGGCAATCGCCGATGGGCACCATCTCGAGCAGGACGCAGTAGCTGGCCTCCTCCTCCAGTCCACTGAGAGAAACGCGCATCGAGGGGAACATCCGCCTGAAATGGACAGAGACAATATGGGATGCATGTTAGTCACACGTTTCCACCATAAGTCGGAGCAGACTTATCAGCTTGAGATAAGCTGATGGGGGGCGAGCAAATAGGCAAACAGACAAATGGTACCAACCTGCCGCACTTGGTGATGATCATCTCGGTGCCGATGCTGTGGAACTGCTGCCACAGTTCATTGTTCTCCAGTTTGGCCTCCACATCCCCGGGTAACGTGGGTTGTGGTGGCGGCGGCGGCGGCGGCAGAAAGTGTCCGGCAAAATTCGGCAGTAGGCCGCACAGGGGATCTACAGATGAAGGATTGGATTGGATCCGTTAGCCGTCGGCAATCGCAGGAGTGGGGAGTGCTCCACTTACCCGGCAATCGTTGCATAATCTGCTGGCGGTATATTTCCTGGGCGATCTGATGCTGCAGACGCAGATCGGCGATGTTGGGCAAGGTCAACATGTTGGGTTCTTCGTGGTGATAAGTAATCTTGTTCTTTGCGGGTGAAGTGGGTCCGTGGGAAAGTCGATCGAGTGGCGACGACTGGAGCACGAACTGATCGGTTTGCTGTCCAGATTGAGACTGTCTTTCTGTGTTTCAGAGCGGGCACTACTTCGATTCTGCCAGAATCCGGTCGAATGGGTTCCTCCCTCTCACTCTCCCTCTGCCGATCCTCAGGTAGTCGTCCGACCTGTTCTCATGCTCAAGTGCGTCGTCACCCGCTCTCTCGCTTCCACTCACTCTGTGAGTGTCTGTGTCTCCATGTGTATGTATAGATCTCCCTGCCATTGGCTGCTTATCAGCAAACCCATCGCCATCCCGCTCTCGCACGCTGCGCCAGATGGAACGCCATTTTCGTGTCACTTTGGAGGGGGTTTTGGTTGCAGTTCGGGTTTTAGTTCTGGATGACCTTCTCCTCCCTCGGAACTGGGGGCACGGCACCCATCTTGCTGCTGCTGATAGCATTCCGTGGAAAGGGGAACGGCAACGGGGAAAGGGGTTTTTCTGGGGAGCAATGGGGAAACGCTCTTTGAAGTCGCCTAATCGCTTGTAATATATTTATGGGACTGGAAAACGTTTTGGATATGGGCCAACCAATAATGTTCGCCGAGATTACGTTCTTCTAAAAATGGGAAGCTATCATTTTGGGAGCACGAGGAAAATCAAAAACAATAAGATATGGCGTAATATTTAAAAAAAAAAATTTCGTAAATAGCTCTACAAAAATCGATTTCAAATAACTCTTCGCAATAACTTGTGATATTGTCTATAATTTTTATTGTATTCAAATTTATGTGATGTTTTTAACGTGATCAGTCCCAAAAAACAGTATTATAATTTAAGCCAATTACTTTTTCTAAGAATGTTTTAAATTTGTATTCAAATAATTAAACCATCAAAAAATTAACACATCTATGTTTTACTATCAGTTTTAATTTAAGTCTGAACTTTAGTGGCCTGGGCTTAATTGATCAGTTGTGCTTAACTTTACTAAATGTCATTATTATTAATGGCTTTAATAAATCATGACTTATGAACATAATAACACATGTCGGTTTCACAAGTGCTTAAAAATAATTGTATTAAAATTGAACAATTGTATTATCAATATACATCAGACCAGAAATAATATATATATTTAATAAGGAAATAATGCAAAATTAGCCAACATAAGTTTCCTACTTCCATAGAACATAAAACAATGGACTTAATATATATCTTATAGATCTCAGTTACAAATACATAATTTCAAATTCTACAGAATCTGGAAAATCTTTAAACACTTTTCCCACAGAGTTTCCTTAAAATCAAGGGCCATATCTTGAACATTGTTTAATATTTTGATCATCTATATTTTAGAGAGCGCACTTGAGTGTCAAACCTTTGATATCCGCTCGAATATATCTTGCTGTGTTGATCAGCACCCATCTGCTCCAGAGCGTTTAACTTATCTGCAATCGTTGTTGCATCTTGTACATGGATGCAACGCAATCTCCGCCGCTACCGTTTGCACCGGAGGGTCGCTAGAAAGAGATCCGCTCCGTGATAAACCGGGCTAATCAAACCTTTAAACGGCACTTGATGCTGGGCCACAACAAATTGCGGCAGTCGGGAGCGGGCATCGAATCAAACTGGCGCCAGGCCACTGTCGCCTTCCAGCCACTTGAAATTCAGAGTGGGATGAGATGGGATGGGCTACAAAAAAAGGGATACGTCTAACGGATCAGTCACTTGCTGCCACTTGTCCTGGTCCTGTTTCTTCGGCGGCACAAACTCACAGGCGAGGGCGAGTCATAAAAATCATCACACTTTGTCCCCGAGATGCTGCCTCATCGCTGGGAACAAAAGAGCAAGAGTCTCGAGGATGCGAGGATGCGAGTTTTTATGGCCTGACGGTGCGACGACCGCCGACTGTTTGTGTCTCTCTGCAGTTTTCAAAATTATTGTTATGATTATTGCCTGTTTGTGGGTCTGCTCTACAATTTGTTTGCTATTGTGTCTGGCCGCCTAAAGGTTGGAGACAAAAGCGGGCCGACAAAACCGCAAAAGGACATCGCTTGGGGGTACGAAAATGGGAACCGGAACGGTACGGAACCCATAAAGATCCTTAACGATCGATGGCCAGGATAAATGTCTCAAATTACCTTTGGAGATGCAGATTTTATGCAGAGATAAAATTATGATACTGATATTTAATGAAAATACGTATGTTCTCTAAAATTCAGCGTAAAGGATTTATTTAATATTTCTCATATTCAGTTGCATTTTTTTTAAATTAGTCAATTAGCCATTTTTTTCGTTTCTACGTTACAACAACAAAATTTGTCCTTGTATTGCAGGTAGTATTTAAGTCGGATAGAGCCGGATCGTACGACTATATCATATAGTTTCCATAGGATCAAACGGAAAAAAATGAAAAAAAAATATTAACTTCGCTGTTTTTTAACTTGTAAGAACATATTTCGAGGTTTTAATAAATTCGGAAGACTATTTAATATTATTATTATTATTAATTTATTGAAAAATATTTCGATATATAGTAATAGTTTAATATTTTAGAATTACGTTTTAAATTTGATTGAAATCGGACAGCGATATATACGCTATAGAATGATCGAAAAATTAGCCTCACTGTTTTTAACATATGTATAAGCATACAAATATAAATATAGCAGTTTAAAAGAATGTTAAATTTAACAATGAACCTTTATAAGGATCGTTAATCTGTTTTTGTAGTTAGTTGAGAAGTATGTCGAAGACTAAGTGATATGTTTTAAATTGCAAACATTGTACAAAAATAATCTAAGAATGTAATAATGACTTCAAAATTCAAAAACGACCCTTCGCATTTGTATCTTGATTGGATTTTTTCCTGGGATATCTTGGTATTAAAGGAAATGAGAGGGATATAAATCCCTGCTCGCATTTCGCTTACCCGTCTCCGGTCATTAGTCAGTCAGATATGCAATTTCCGGTAATTCGTAACTCGACTAGCTTTGCATAAACTCCTTGCCATATTTCCGCTTATTCCGGACGGTCTAAGTGCCCCTGACCCGACCCAACAAAAAAAGACAACGACTGCGACCCTTGAGTGTGTGACTCAGGCAATTAGCGGTGGACGGGAGTTCAGGAGTTCAGCAGTTCGGGAGTTCAGGAGTTCAGGACAGCAGGTCCCGTCCAGACGGATTTGTGTCATTAGCGCTCACGCTGCTCGCCACCTTGTGTCCGGCTTCATTTCCATTTTCATTCAGTATTCGGGATGGAAAAACCCGGGGAAATTTGAGCAGCGCTCACTAATTGCATGTTTGTTATCGTTGGGAACGCGCTTAGGCTACCTTCCTGGCGCAAGACAAATCTGATAAACAGCTTACATTTTGCACATGAATCAGACACATAGATTTATTGTTGCTCGTTTTTTTTTCTTTTTCGTGGTTTACATGTAACTTTTGGCTTACACTGTACGTGGGTTAGATATTTATTGTGTGCGCCATGCCACAATTTACTAGACATTTTCGCTTTTATCATCGGCTACCCAAAATGGATTGCTCATTCTCCAGTATTCGTAATTCAGCTTGGTATTTGTTGTGTACTCTTCGTTAGTTTATTATAGTTTTATCACAGCTATACGTTTATATTTATTTGTTAATAATTGTGTTTAAGATTCATTAAATATGTTTTCCAATCCGTTTGTGATGCGGTCACAAAACATAGATAAAAAAAACACTCTTACACCGAATTGCCTACGAAAAGATGCTTAAAAAGGAATAACATACAAAATGTGAATAAAGTAGGAAATAGTGGGGGAAACCATTCCAAGCTGCTTTAGGACAACTCGAATCCGGTGTTGCTGCTCACAGCGTAGCGCAGTTTGTCCCGCAGCGTGGACTTCTTTTGGTAGTTGGGCAACTTCAGAAGGTTGAAGCAGGTGGACGAGGTGGGCAGGCGGTTGAGTGGGTCTTTTTTGCGTATGGTAAAGAAACCTCGGATCACACTGCCAATCGTGTCCCCCGTGTCCTCGTCATCACCCACCTCCACACAACGAATGGAGAACGGCGGCTCTAGGTGGGCGAAACCCAAGAGCGGAGGCTTCGAGCAGCTGGTTACAAACTAAAAAAGAAGATTTCGTTTATCAAATCACCGATCTGCGTCAATTGACTAACAACGTACCTTTAGAAACAGCTTGCGCTCCTCCTCTGTGAAGTCCTTGGCCAGGATGTCCCAGAGCCAGCCCACCACACGATGCGAGTCGTGAAAGCCACCATAATACTGCGTATGCTTCCGCAGATCCTTCAAATCCAAGGGCACCGTGTCCCCGGATATGAGGCGCTGCAATTCGGGCGGTGAGAACAGAGACAACCACTCGGGATTGACAATGCTGCGGAAGCCACGATTAAAAGCAATCGTCTGCTCGCGGATCTGGGTGTTCATGTGGAAAAAGGCCATGTAGTGGATGTAGACCAACTTGTTGTGATCATTGACCACACGCGCCTTGCCGCCGGGATGCAGTTCATGAGTGACAATCTTGCCCATGACATCCTGGTCGACGGAAAAGGTAAGGTTAAGATCGGCGACGTCCTGCTTGTAGTGTTTGATGAAGGTTAGACTGCGATACAGCTCGTTGTCCAGCGAGGGCAGCTCGTCCATGCAGGAGTAGAGAGCCTGCTGGGTCTGGCCGAGCAGCTGGGAGAGGAAGAAGGAGGCAAACGGGACGTCCACCACGATGCCCTCGTACACCGCCTTGCCCAGCATGCGGCCCACGAACTCGAAGAGCTGCAGATGATTGTCCTGAACGTAGGAGATGGGCGACGGATAGAGCCGCTGATCCGAGGTGGTCTTGAAGAGATTCAGCGACGGATCGAACACCTTCTTGATGGTCTCCTCTAGGAACTCCTTGAACACACCATCCTGGTCAATGCCCGCCTCGTGCAGACCCTGCTGGTTGATGAACCGCACCCGGATAACGCCTTTCAGTGCTTGTGTGGGCTGGGCGGCCAGTTGCCTATAGCCGTCCTCCACAATCCGTTCGCGATGGATGACTATCAGGGCGGAACGCGGTGAGGCGCAGGCACTCTCCGTTAGACCCATCACCGCCTTCTCGTTTTGCACAAACTTGCGGAAGAGCTTGACCCGATCGTCGTGCGGTATAATGTGTGGCATCTTGGCCAAAAGCAGCATTGCGTTCCGCTTGGCCTTCTCCAGGTCGTTTATGAACGTGGAGGGCTTCACCTCCGGTATGAGCCAATGGTTGGGTGGCGTAAACGGGCGGCGGCAATCGCGGCGGTACAGACAGAGCAACAGCGTGTGCAGCGAGAGGAAAACCGGATTCTGGACAATGTTCTTGGCACCTGCTGGACATTGAAAGAGATTGCGTTTAAGAATTTTACCAATGTATACATTCCCTGCCACGATTCCCTGTTCTAGACGAACACTAAAAATCTCTCTGTTCAAATAAACAAGACAAATGAATTAATTTAGACTCACCCAAGAGATTATCGTTAATCAATTTGTACAGAATATTGTTAAGGAAATAGGTCAGCATCACATAATCGTTCAGCTTAAAAGGATTTTGCTCCGTATACATCTCGTATTCATCCAGAATCCTACATACAAATATAATTTTATATGACTTTGCAGTGAGAAAATCGTGTGTACATACGTGACGTAGTGCGTCATGCAGTCACAGAAAAGCATCAGCATGGCAGTTTGGGGCTTCTGCAGGCTAGTCTCGGACTTGAGCAGCTCCAGATACTCCTTCATGCCGCAATTGGGACCCAGCGAAGTAATTAGCAGCCAAATATCGTACAGCACATTGTCGTTGTAGCAGATGCCAGTCAAGATGTCCAGCTTCATTTGGGAGAGTGTGTTGAGGGCGGCATAGTACATGCCGCAGATGCGGGACACCTGCACCACATCCGCGTTGTCCAGCTTGCGCCACTGCTGCTTGCACGGTTTGCTAGTCACTCCGCCCATTAGGTTAACTCCCCTCGTGGAGCTGCGCTCCAAGGCCCGACGCAGTAGATTCGACGTGGATGGCTGCTGGGGTGACTGGAACTCAATGCGCTCATAGTTGGCATTGATTTCCTTCAACAGATCGCCCAGCAACAGCTTTATACAGCGATGGTCCCACAACATGTGAAACTGCTTCTTGATCAAGGCCACATTCTGATTCTGGGCGGGCTCTGGGCCGGGAGTGTGCCATCCCAGCAACTCGTGCCATTGGGTAAACACTCCCTTGGTGGTCACCGTGTTGGGTATTAGCTCCAGCAGCGATGTGGTGGTTTCCTGTGGGCAAATATGTTAAATTATGGCTTGTTGTTGTTGAGTACATTTTGTATAACTCACAGTCAGTAGTGGATAGGCCAACTCCTTGGACTCGCCTTGGCCATCAATGTTGAACAAATTAACTATGTTTCCCAGGAACGCCAGGGACTTGGTGCCCGGCATGCTAGCGCCGAACTCCTCGAACCACTGCAGATCCCCCGAGATACTTAGAGCCTTTTGTAGCAGCCCCAAAGACGAGAACTGCTCCAGGCATTGCGGCACACTCTGGTGCAGATGGTAGATTAAAGCGGGCACAGAGAGTATCTCCGACAAAAACTTGGTAAGGAGATTACGGCTAAAGTTGCCATCGATTAAAGGCCGCAGACAGAGCGTGATAATGGCCACCAGGGTAACAGGCTTCACGGACAATTCCTCGCGCACAGTGCCACGCAGCAAAACGAGCTGAAAGATTATAATAATTAATAACAAAGTTTGTTAATGATAAACCAAAGCGAACTCACCCGCATTGTTCTGTAAAAGTCGTGCTGCACCAAATGCCCCTGAATGTTGCAGCAGATCTTCTGCATGGCCGGCTGCAGTTTCTCGAACTGGACGTTCCTGAGTATCGCCCAGGATTTGGGCGCCGTGAAGACCACCAGTGTGTGCAGGAAGAGGGCAAGGGACAGGCTGTCGGCGTGGTTCTCCGGCTTGAGTTCCGGCAGCAATATTAGGCAGTTGGTGAGCAGTACCTTGATGTGCGCTATCCAGGGCAGACTGCGTTCCTTGAACAGGCAGAGGGCGGCGTAGGATTGCTTGGTGTTCTCCGCCTCCATGGCCTTGATGATGTAGCGACAAATGCGCTCCAGACGCTCCCGCGAACGAACATCGCTCTTGTCCAGTTTGATTTGGGTGAGGTAGCGACGTAGCACCGGATAGACATTGCTGGCCATGAGCTCCAGTTCCGCATCCTTGTCGTCCTGACTCTCCGTGAATATGGCATCGAAATCCAGACTGTATCATAGGATTTAAGCAAGTGCAGCTTAGTGAAGTGGGAATGCACTTACATGATCCGCTTCTGGTACTTCCTGCGCGCCGCATATCCTTTGAGCGTGGACTGCAGCAGGATGGCCGCCAGTTCGCGACGCTTCTCCAGTGCCCGCTCCTCCCGAGCCGCCTTCGTTTGCTCCAGGAAGCTTGTTTTTTGGTTTTGGGCAAACATTTCTCACTGCAGCAAGTTGATGGTGGCTTCGATGTGTGTGTTTTTGTTGCTGAGGGCGTTTGTTTTCGTTGGGATTGTCGCTCTACCGGGGCGATACCTTCTGATCAATCACTTTCTCGAACTGCACGCTATCCAAGAGCCTTGATTCACTGCATTGCTGGATTTTTTCTGCATCGTAAATCCAGCAAATTTACAAAAATTGTCTTTATTCCAATTGGGTTTGCAGTGTGCCCGCCTATCCTTGCGCTCAAATTACCAAAGAGCCTTGCCAATGTGGCCAAATATTTTAGAACAGATCGTTGCCGACACTACACCAACTGATACATGCCTGCATTTTTTGAATACCCTTTTTTCTTATTTTTCTGTCTGACCGTTATGGTCGCGAGTTTGAGCAACTAACTCCATGGTTTTGAACCATAATTTTTATTTTAATTGATTTGTACTCAAAACTATTTGTTATCATAGGAATTAATTAAAAAAAACGGATATGCTATACTAATAACAAATTATGATGATGTGTTTAGAACAGCAATTTGGTCAAATGTGTTGTGTTCGTCGCTAAATTATCTAAGTTCCAGTACCAGGCGGTTTTTCGGAGTGATAATTTTTGGTGTGACCATTTTTAACAATTAGAATGACTTACTATTAGAGATGGTATATTTCCAAGCGATAGTTAGCGGGCACGTTCTGCCCATGAAATGGAGACTTATTCCGCGAGCACTTTATCCGGAAAAACGAAGAGTTAATCAGCAGCTAGCAAATACTTAATCCAAAAATAGAGAATACTTACTCCGATGTTAGCGGAGACACCCTCCACATATAGCTAGGACATACTCCGCATATAGTTGGGTATTTTTGGTATATTTGCCAAAGTTAAAATGGTATAAAAAGTATATTTCGTAGAGTTGGACGGTATAATTTATCGATAATCCCGCGGTCACACTGTTCTCCTCCTCTACGCACAACGCTGCGTTTTGCTAAATAATTAATTAACTGCTGAAAAAATGAAATAGCTGGCGGAAACATGCATCTAATTAAGTGCAACAGCAGCCGTGCGCAGTTATCCGTTTTCGGGCGTTTGTGAAAATACGTTGAGCGTTCGCGCCTGGAGTGTGTGGCTAAAAAAGGCGATGTAGTTATGGTTTAGCAAAAACAACAACGCTAAAGCCCAAAAGTGCTAATAAAAAGTACACCGAGCAAAGGTGAAAATTATAAATTAATAAATGCGCGATGCGATCCGATAGCATATCAAATTAGCGAAATATGCTCGATTGTCGAACTGATCGGATCAAAACTGTGAATTGCAACAGAAAATAATTTCAAGGTTTGCAGCAGGCGAATAGAAGGCGAAAAGGTAATTGAAAAATAGAACGATTTTGGCACAAGCGCACTGTAGCTATATATTTTTGTTGTCTGGCCGACCGTGGCTAGGTGGCTGGCTGGGTGGGTGGGGCGTGATTTTGGGGGCCAATCTTCTGTGTGGTGAAAACAACAAACCCCCTTAAGGAGCCCCCTCTGTCCCATTGTCCCACGCCACTGCCAGAAAAAGACGGCAAACGGAAAGTGAGTGCAAATGAAAACAATTGAAAGGGGAATGTAATGCTCGCTCTCTCATGTAATCTACCGCAATTTTGCCCGTGCATTGCTCAGTGTGTCACTCTCACTCACACACATCTGCCAGCAAGCGCAGCAAGGTCTCCGCTGTGTGTGTGTGAGCTCTCCCCATTTTCTTGACAGCAGCATCATCATCGTTCCGTTCCCTTTGGGCTGTCAGAAAAAAGGCGCGCGCTCCTTTCCTTTTTGCCCGTTTTGCTCTCCCTGCTACCCAGCAGCTCCACCATTTTCTTTCTAAAACGCTGACGCCAGCGCCAATCATTCGCCATCAGCCGCTCCTCCTCCGCGGTTCTCCCCACTGCAGCTTCCAGTGCAGTCTCGTCTTTAGCTTTGCTTTTTTATTAAAACAATTCTTCTTTTGTGTCTCTGCGAGCTGCAGATATCAGTTCAAATTTATTCGTAACGTAAATAAACGTTAGGAATATGCCAATTTATTGCGATCGCGCCTGCTGAAAGGGCAGAAAAATACAAATAAAACAACGTGTGAGTTTCCAGTGTCCTGTATGTGCGTGTGTTTGTAAACGTTCAGAAGCGTTTGTTGAACTTGCTGAATTTTTTGCAAGCCGGTTGAAAAATAACAGCAATTGCAATGACGCATAACCTCAAAGATCGACCCGGGCATGCACAAGTACCGTTAGATCGAAGCTCGCCATGGCTCTCTTCTGCTCTCTTAGACGAGAAAAAATGTGAAATTTCAGTTTAATAAACGTTGAATTGTAAAAAAATAAACATCGGTAAATTCCAAAGCAGTAGCTGTGCTTTTAATACAGTAATTGGGGCCCGTTATGTTTTAGTGCTTGCCCACAAACACACACGCAGGCACCAATCCAAAGCTGCATTGCCGCTGGTTTAAATTACAGTAGGCACTCTATAATTTGTTACGGAGAGCCACATTAAAAATCTTGATATTTTACAAGATCTACATTTTCAACTAGTTTTAATTTTTTTTTTTTATTTTTACTATTTTACTTTTAATAATCTGTGGTTTCACTTCAAAAACAAAAAATGTAATTCTTTAAACTTGATTCTCAATTGTTACATTTTAAACGCTGCTTTTAATAGCTCTATGTGTTGTGTGCATACCGTATAACAGTAGAAGCACGGCAAAAAAAAAAAAAATCGAAGAAAGTCGCCAGTCGCAAAAGCAACAACAACAGCAATGGCGGCAGAAGAAACAAGATTCGAAATGAGCACACACAAGCAATGGCAAACGAAACTAAATGAAAAGTGCGAAACTGTGCAAAAAAAAAAAACAAACCTAACCAAACTTCTCGCCCCCTCTACTCTTAACCCCTTCTTTCCCCAGCCCGGAAATCAAAATCCAAAGTCAAAATTAACAATTTCGTATTTGAAATGTTTGTTATTTTATTGATTTATCGTCCCTCGTCACTTGCGCCATCGAAGCGAATCCGGAGGTGTTATATATTTGTTGTTTATTTGCTTTCCTGATAAGCCAGTCGAGCAATAGTCCGATCGGCGGACCATGCAAATGCTAATTTCCATTCGTCAATTACAGATAATTGTTGTTGCTACCGCACTGCTATCTCCGTGCTTGTAAATTTAACAAATTAGCAAAAACTGATTTGATTAAATTCAAACGTTATTTGCGGCTTTGAGTTTATTTTATTATCGCCGCATAGCACTCTAATCCCGAGTGGAGCAATGGCGACAAATTCGTGAAAAATAAGAGCAGTGATTGATTTCATCACGTGGTTCGAAATTTATGGTATTTTCCTTTGGTTATCTAGTCAACATCATGGTCTTAAAAATATAATAAACCACAAAAAAAGAATTAATAACCGTAATTTTTTACAACATTTTATCAGACTTAATAAAAACTTCTTGTGAAGTTTCAGATAGTAACAAAATTTGTTTTTACATTAGTTGTCTTGAGGGTAACCTGGCTTTTACCTTTAATTAATTGTTAGTTTTATGTTTTTTTTAACAGACACTATTAGCTTTAGTGCTTTGTATTAAAGTCACTATATTTGGGTCAACTTTAACCTCTCTTAAAACTTTATTAACCCTTCCCATTATGTTTACTTTCAGGAAACGCAACCAAATAACCACAAAGAAGCCGTAACCCTTATAATACCATACATTATAATAGACACTATACCCCAAAACAAGAAGCAAACTAACAACGATATGAAGTACGCAACTGGAACTGACAACGCGATGACCACCGGCATCAGCGGCAACTCCAATAACTCTAACAGTGCACCCAATGAGATGCAGCCCACCAACACATCCACCCCTACTGCAGTCCACAAGGAGGCCTCATCCACAGCCACGACAACGGCGGCACACGCCAATGGAAACTCCAATCCTAATACAAATCCCAACCAGAGCCAGCCGCCCAACGCGCTGTTCTGTGAGCAGGTGACCACAGTGACAAATCTCTTCGAGAAGTGGAACGACTGCGAGCGGACCGTAGTGATGTACGCGTTGCTCAAACGGTTGCGCTATCCAAGCCTCAAGTTTCTCCAGTATTCGATCGACAGCAACCTGACCCAGAACCTGGGCACCTCGCAGACGAATCTGAGCAGCGTGGTGATTGATATCAACGCCAACAATCCGGTGTACCTGCAGAATCTGCTGAACGCCTACAAGACGTTTCAGCCATGCGACCTGCTGGACGCCATGTCCTCCTCCTCTTCGGACAAGGACTCGATGCCGTGCTACGGCAGCGATTTCCAGATCACCACATCGGCGCAGTGTGACGAGCGAAAGCTGTACGCCCGCAAGGAGGACATTTTGCACGAGGTACTCAACATGTTGCCATTGCTTAAGCCGGGCAACGAGGAGGCCAAGCTCATCTACCTGAACCTGATCCCTGTGGCCGTTAAGGACACCATGCAACAGATTGTGCCCACGGAGCTAGTGCAGCAGATCTTTTCGTACCTGCTCATCCACCCGGCTATCACCAGCGAGGACAGACGGTCGCTAAATATTTGGTTGCGTCACCTGGAGGATCATATCCAAGCGGCGGCGGCGGGCCTGACTAATCGCAGTTACTTCCTGCAGCCCTCCCCGCAACTTGTCGCTGGTGGCAGCTCCACAGGCAGTGGTAGTTGCTCATCCTCGGCGGCCAGTTCCTCAACGGCGTCCTGCTCGTCGGTGGCCTCTTCCTCGCTGTGCCCCGCAAGCGGCAGCCGCTCCTCGCGCACCAACGACTGGCAAACCATCGCTCCGCCCAGTAAACAGCTGCAGCATAAGTTGGCCGGTGATTGGCGGGGCAGCGGAGGCGGCAGCTCCAGCGGCTCGATCAATCCACTCTGTGATAATCTAAATGGTATTACCCTGAACGAATTAGCTTCTAGTCAGAATAGCCTCGGACTGTCGCTGGAGGGCAGCTCTTCGCTGGTCAATGGTGTGGTCGCCGGAGCGGGTTCAATGCTGGGAATCAGTGGTGGCGACGACCATGACACGTCATTCAGTAAGAATGGCACGGAAATACTCGACTTTGACCCCGTAACGGCGGACATGGGGGAGGCCTGCAGCCTGGCCAGCAGCAGTCTTTGTGGGCGAACCGGTGGCAATCCGGTGGACGATCGATTGCAGCCTCCGCCGCATCTCCAGCAGCAGTTGCTTCAGCCTCCCCCTTACGCATCGATCCTAATGGGAAATGTGGGCGATCAGTTCGGTGAAATCAATCGCTGGAGTCTTGACAGCAAGATTGCCGCTCTGAAGACGCGCCGGTCCAACAGCCTAACCACGCAAACGATCTCCAGTTGTTCCAGCTCGTCCAACTCGTCGGTGATCACGGTTAATGATAACTGCTCCAATTCCACGGAGAACCTGGCCCAGTTTGTCAACAAGCCGCGGAGTTTCTCCCTATCCATCGAGCATCAGCGCGGAGCCTTGATTAACAGTGGATCCGATACGCGTCTGGACGAGTTCAAGCCCAACTATGTGAAGTTCCACACCCGGAACGTTGGCATGTCGGGAATAGGCCTATGGCTGAAGTCTCTGCGCCTACATAAGTACATCGAGCTGTTCAAGAACATGACGTACGAGGAGATGCTGTTGATCACCGAGGACTTTCTGCAGAGTGTGGGTGTAACCAAGGGTGCCTCCCACAAGCTGGCCCTGTGCATTGACAAACTAAAGGAGCGTGCCCAAATTCTTAATCGTGTGGAGCAGGAGTTGCTATCGGGTCAAATGAAACTGAGTACAGCCGTCGAGGAGCTGACCAACATTGTGCTGACGCCAATGAAGCCTGTGGAGGCCATTGGGGCGCCGGAGGAGAACATTGGACTGCGCTTCCTCAAAGTCATCGATATTGTGAGCAACACATTGCAGCAAGATCCGTATGCTGCGCAGGACGATGAGACGCTGGGAGTGTTTATGTGGATTTTAGACCGCTCCATTCATAACGAGGCATTCATGAATCATGCCAATCAACTCAAGGACCTGAAGTTCAAGCTGTCCAAAATGAAGATCTCCATGGTGCCGAAAATGCATCACGTTAAGCCAGCCGGAGTCGGTCCAAACAACAGCAACATCAACAAACCGAGGTATGTTTATTTCGTTTATTAAGACTATTATAGGTATTATTTTTAATAATATAATTTTTGTAATAGATGGAATGGCAAGACTCGCAAGTGCGATACGAAGAATGGCAGCAACGACCGGATTAACAATCGAAAAAATTCCAATGATATGCTAAACTTCTCGCTGAACTGTCTGCAGCATCCGTTGCCTCACCATTCCCAGCAGGCACCGCCTCCGCTGCCGCAGTTTGACTACAACGGCTATGGCGGAGGTCCGTCTCATCAGCCGCAGTACAAGAGCTCCTCGTATCCTAGCTTCATGGGTAATCCTCAACAGCAGCCACCACCGCCGCCGCCCAACAAGTCGCACCATCATGCCCAGCAGATGCAACAAATGCTGCAGCAGCACAACCATTTTCCGGCGTTGCCGCAGCAAACGACTCCTCAATCGCACCGTCGCTCTTTGAACAATCTTATTCTGGTGGCCGGTGGTCCGCAGCAGCCGCAGCAATTGATCTTCAAGCCCGGCCAGGGTGTGCTAACCAACAATGGATCAAACGACAACCAAGTAATGGAGCGCAATCAGCAGCAGCGAAAGCATAGCGGGAACGGAGGAGGAGCTTGCAGTTCGGAGCAGCAACCAAAGAAGACCATGGCCGCCGTTGTGATGGTTAGTAACCAGAATCAGAGTCAGGAGCCGCACGATCAGCCACAGATCCTGATCAACAACAACAACAATAATAACAACAGCATGCTGAACAATAATTTGATTAATCAGCAACAGCTGCAACTGTTGGCAGCAGCCGCCGCCGCAGTGAGCAGTGGCAGCTGTTTGTGCTCCAATGGTGGTGGTGGTGGTGTAACTGGTGGTGCCTGTGTCCACAATCTTTGTCACCAAAACAGCAAGAACAACAACCATGCCGTGGAACATTGCCTGTCGCAGCCACAGCTGGTCAACCTGGGCATGACGCCCCATGTCACCGAGTACAAGATGAACGACTTCAAGAGCCTGGAACAGCTCGAGACGTTGTGTCGCCAAATGACTGAACAGGCAATGAACTGAGCAAGGTTCTTCTGGGCTGCTTGAGCGAGTAGATTGTAATGGGGCTGCCAACAACAGTTTTTGTGTTCACCTAGCTTTGTACCGTGTTTGAAGTTTGATTTCATAACGAACATACATGTTTTTATATTTAGCTTTGTAAGATTCGTATTTATATATATATATGTTTGTGTCGCGTCTAGTTGTCCATTTTGCGCCCCCCTTCACAACCCGTTTTGTAATCGTTTTTAGTTAGTAAGTCGATAGTTTGTTTTAATGTTAAGTTTATTAATTGTGTGCCAAGACGCTCCCAAAGATATGATCAGCTGGCGGGGCTCGCAGGACCAGCGGCTGGCCGTTGGACTTGCAGAACCCACGTTGTACTCCCCGAAGGAAATCCCCATGTCAGCTGTCAGCGGGGGCGTGGCAACTTGCTGTCAATGTTATTAATGTCTACGTTTCGTAAATGTTGTCGCCATCTGTGTAGTTAAACTAACATGCCAAGCCCTATAAGAAAAACACATCGCAAACACACAATACAGTAACTTCTCTCTATGTAGGAAAATTTGGCCAAATTTGATCAACATTTTACGCTATTCTAATCCTAATCACATCATCGACTATATCACCATCAACAACAACGTCGCCAAAAGAAAAGAAATGCCCCGCTAAACGACGACGAAAAAAGTTTATCTAGTAAAAATTATAAAATGAACTCTGCATCGTGACCATGAGACTGACTAAGATTACTTTTCGCAACTATAAAAAAAAAAACTATAAAGAAGAAAGCTGGATGGAGAGGGAATTGAAAAGTGAGAATTGAAAAATGAGAAATGAGAAATTAGAGCTGAGAATTGTTTGCGCGAATCAAAACTAGGCTTGCTGAATGAAGTAGTAGTCACATAATGGATATGTTTATATATACACGTACACATAATTTATTTTAAACTAGAAGGAACATATTTGCTGAACCGTAACTGCACCAGAGGAAATCGCAACACAGCGGAAACAACCACTAGACTAAACTTTAATCGTGAAGAGTTTCAATGTTTCACTGTTTGTGTTGGAGAATCGGAACCACATATTGTATTTTGTATAAGTAAGCGTAAGCCAAACACATGTATTGCACACCGATCATGATCACCATTGTCATTGATTAGCCTATCTCTACTATTACTATTATTATTATGTTTGCTTTAGTCAATTGTTTATCATGTAAATGGTAAGCCAATCACTCGATATGTTATGTTTTAGTTGTTTTTAAAAAATTATATATATTTATATATACTAACGTATGTCGCATCATAAGCTTAGGTTCAAAAACAAACGAAGACGGGCGGAGCTGAAAAGAGAAGGCAGCCAAAAAACAACTACCATATGAGCGTAAACACGTGTAGTCTAATTGTAATTAAAAAAAGAAAAAAACCGAACAAACGCATGTGTAAATTATGCTTAGAAACGTTATTGGTTTTCTAATTTCTTGTCGATATTTCCAAAATACTTTTGTTAACAACAACCGCAACACTGTAAATCGCTGATGCTTTTATTTATTAATAAAAACCTATTGTACGGCCAGTTGGGATACAGAATTAATCGAAACCTAATTGTCAAACTTTAGCGAGTTCAAAACGATCCACAAAACTAAATGGTTTAATATAAAGTGCAACTACTCGTAGACGAATGTGCATAAGTCAGTTATGTAGATGTTCGCAGGGGATTGAAGTTTATCAGAATGCGAGCGTAAACCAAGCGTGTACCTACCCACACATATACACACATACAATACCTACATACATATATTTATTTTCAATAAATTATTTCGAGAATTAAAAATACCCATGCTGTTTGCCTAACAACCCAGGTTGCCATGCGTCTCTACGTTGTTGTCGAGCGTAAAACAACTTCACACCGAGGTTAGCCCTTAAACACGCCACACGAAATTATCGAAGCGATACTTTAGTACTTTCCCGAACTAAAATTAAAAGAGTTTCAGAATGAGCCGACATCGCTTTAACAACGTTCAAATCAAGGCCCTGCCCGGCGGACTTATTGCCCACCAGGAACCGGAAGCGGGTGAAGGCCAGTCCAGTTCGCAGAAAATGCCGATGTGGCCCAGTGAACGGATTGTTCCTGGCGGCGCTGGAGCATTTCACTCGGCTAAGGTGCAGTATAGCAAGGAGACGGCTGATCTGATCCGATGTGAGTGTTTTGGGCAGGGGATAGGTGTATAAAGTATCGTTATTCTAAAATTATATCAAAAAGAACATTTTAATTTGAAGCGCGTTTTTCTTTTTGTTGAGAAAAATTAATTTATTTTTTTTATAAAGATTATGAATTGTAGACATTTAAAAACAACTGATCAAATATTATATTCTATAAGATCGGGTGACCTTGAGGTTTTGTCTTACGATTTTAATTTAAGCCTCAAGTCAGTTTTAAAATATTTAACTGTTGAGAAACTTTCTCGTGCATATGCCAAGACTGTGTTTTATACTGAAAATATGTAAAACGTGAAGTATTACCGTGACCCCTTAATGTAAAAAATTGTATTAAATCTCGTATAAAATTTGCATTTGAATATTTAAAAATTACTAAGATAAAATTGGGCACATTTCTGTGCTTTGAAAAAGCTTTTCAAATCTTCCCACTTCCTTAGTGCTTGTCAAGGAGTCCAAAATGTCAATGATGGTTCGCAAGCAGATCGACGAGAGCCTGCGCAATGGGGATCCTTTGCCGCTGCCCGAACCGCCGCGTCCCAACACCAAAAACGATCCGGATAAAGAGACTCTGGCCATTCTGGAGCGTGCGCGCAATGCGAAGCGAAAGAATCTGCGCCAGATCGTGGCGAGTGGAGCTTACAAGCAGAGCTACTACCGTCCGCCGACCGACAACAGGATGCACGGTGAGAAGGCCAAGTCCCAGCTTCAGTTCACCATGGCCGGCACCCATCTGCCGGATCCGGCCATCAAGCCGCGCCGTCGTCCACGTGAGGAGCAACTGGTGACGGAGGAGGACCTCATAAATGAGTGTAAGTATCAAATTCTTAGTTTGGCGTCCAAAAGAAGCCTCTATATAAATGTCTTAAACTGAAGTGCTGGACCAAATTAACGAACGTGCCGAGTGGCTAACCGAAATGGACTCCATGGGCCAGGGCAAGAAGTATCGAGTCGAGATACGCGAGCAGATTGCCGAGCGCTTGCGCCGCATCCAGGCTCTGGAATCCAAGATGAAGATGAAATCCGATGGTGGCTTCCGTTTCGTGGACTAAACGTGCTATGATGCTATCCAAGTTCTATGAGTTCCTTGCGACGAGCAAAGCAATTCAATAAATTTCAAGATTTATTCGAATTTTGTGAGATTTACTGTTAACACTCGATTAATAAATAGCTTTATTCAACTTATTTGTATTCGTATAATTTGGATTTCATTAAATTTTCTTTTAATCTGGCACATATTTAATACACACTCATTATAACAATATAAGAAGCCCAAACGCAAGCACTTTTGACTTTAGATTTTGGCAAAATGAGTATAAAGTACAATGTTAAAAATTCATAAGGTTTAATTAAAAATACCGAATAAATTACTGGATTATAAGTATATGTGTATATAGAATAAACGGCTATATATATATATATATGTATCTGGACCTACGCACTACATTTTGTATATATATATATGCACGCATCTGTTAGTTCAAAGAGTAATGTTACTCCATTCAAAAATAGACTTTTGTGACCTAAGCTTGTGCTCAAGGGGGTGGTTCGTTTAGCACGACGGCATGTGACACCGGAACTCGCTGGCAGCCTCCGCGAAGCGATTCCGGATCAAGTAGCCGCTGATCACCTCGGCCACCTCGTGTGGACGGTCCTCGTGCACGGCGTGTCCGCAGCGGGCCAACACCTGCATCTGGAAGCGGCCCTGCATCTGGCCAACGGTTAGGGTGCGGTCGAGGCCATCGATGCTGGCGAGGAGCAGTTGCTTGGGCAGGCGCAAGTTGAGGAACTTATCGCTCAGGCCCGAGAACCAGCCCACCCAGTACTTCTCCGACTTGGACAAATCAATGCGCCAGGTGTAACTAAGGATACATAAAGTAAATTGGTAGTTTGCTCTAGCAATAAGTACAGACATATATACTTTTTGGCCGCTTCGGTCATCGATTTGGTCGTGATGGGCTTCTTAAAGTCGGCCCCAGCTGCAGCGCTTTCTGGACTGCCATCGGCGGCTTCATCGCCCGGCGGTGACGATTCCTCGTCCTCCGAAATGCTGAACGGATTGGGAAACATACTGTTGTGGTGCGCCTCCTCCAGCACTTCATCGGGTAATGGCAGATCATTCGTTGCCAGTTTGTTCGTTGTACAGCTAAATGGTTTTGAAAAGATTAACGTTTTCTGAAAATAGAGCAATAGACCTGCACACTTACTTGATTATCTGCCCGGGCATGGACACTTTGGCGCTGTCCACATTGCGCACCTGGCCACTCCGGATGCACCATTCAATGGCATTCGGAATACTCTGGAAATACTTTGGACGGGAGCGCAGAAAGCTCTGCATGCTGGCCAGTGCCTCCATGGCAGTGCCCTCTACGACATCGATGACGGTTATGCCAATTAAATTGGGCACCAGAGCCATGTGGGCAAAGTGGACGGCAATGGCGCCGCCCATCGAGTGTCCAACCACAAAGAGCTGCGGCATCTCCTCGGGGTAGAGCTTCAAGATTAAGTCTCCAATGTCCCTGTGTTCGGAATATCATAAATATTAATAGACAGCTTAAAGATTATCGAATTTTATACAAGAAAAAATGTCCTAAAATCATAAACTTCAAATAATAACGTTATTTAATCATTAAATGTAATAGAAGTAAAGTTATATAATGGCATAAAATTCTAGCAAAATATGAAAAAAAAGCTATTTATCTCCTTGCTGTTATAAACAAAATAAATTATCGAAAGTACTTGTTGGGTTAGATTCTGAATTCGTATAGAGCGACCTCATTTGAGCTATTTTTATAAACTAAGATTATGCAAATTTGGTTTGCGAGTCCATGTGGTTATATGAAGTCAAAGAAAAAATAAAACCTAAGGGATACATTTAAAAACGGAAATATTTTTAAACTAAATGTAATTTTTGTAGAGCAACTAAATAAGACTATCAAAAATTCCATTTGAACAGGGCATGTAGAAAATAGCATTTTGATTCCCTGTTTTCAAACCTAAAGAACGCATTGATTTTTGTAACAGAAGGATTTTCAAATGGTTAATAATACAAGGGCTTAAGAAAGAATTCTATTTGTTAGGGTAGTTTTTTATGGCTTTTAGTTGCGATAGATTTGGTTCTGGAGTGGAATAAACTCACTTGGACAGCGTATCTGCGGAGAGATCGTCCTCGTCGTCCACCTTGCTGTCGCCGTGTCCGCGCAAATCGATGCACAGGCACTGGCAGTGGATCATGCTGGTTACCTCCGTCTTCGATTAGAATACAAAATTAATTAACACACCAAACGCAAATCATTTACAGGTACTCACGCAGAAGTGGGCCCAGGTGAGCGCCGAGTAGCCACCGCCGTGGAGCAGGAGGAGCACCGGACCCGGCTTTTCCGGCTGCTTGGTGCGGTAGATCCGGAAGGTGCGCTGCTCGTCCACCTGGACGTCGTCCTTCTCCGCAAAGAACTCGCTCCACAGGCCCGGCTTGTAGTCCCTGATGCGCGACTTCTTAAACGAGTCCCTGCAATTGGCCAAATCGGGTAGGAATGGCGAACTCTCCCCTCCCAGAATCTTCCACTTACGCTCTGCCGATGCGCCCGCTAGGAATTGTGGGTGGCAGCTTGCCCTTCAGCATCGTGCGCTGTAAACTCGACATAGATTCGATTGTCTCCGCAGTGGGGTCAACAGGTGGGGCTCCTACGATGCAGGTGCAAGTGGTTATTGGCGCTGCTGTTCCTGGCAATTATTCGTTTTCAAAAACAAATAAAATGAGCTCCAACGATGATATAGTCGCAGTGTGCCCGTGGCCGATAAAAATGAAGTGACGAGAGCCGGCAGCACCGTTTCACGAACTTTAGTTGGCAGTCCCCCTTCTGGCAACGCCCAGCCTTAACGGAATATTTTTTAAATTGCTAGTTAAATTGTTCTAGACTAATTTCCGATCGATATGGTCCACACTCGGAAACAAAAAAACATTAATCATCTATAGGATAATTTTTATTTTTATTATTATACTGTTGTAATATAATTTAAATTTGGCACATGTATATATTTATGTATAATTATTATTACTAATCTATTCGTATTTATCAAGAGTTTGTCTCCAAAATAAAGTACCTGAGCATATTAAAAGTACTCCAAGTGCAATTTGCGCCTACCTTATCATAATAGCAAATACTTACCTTAATAGCAAAATAACGGTCAAAGTAAAGGCCTTTAATCGAGGAGAAGCCTAAAACAACATTCAAGGCGATAGAAATTTTAAAACTTGTTTTAAGAATGCAAACAAAAGTTGTTTGGATGTTATGAAGATGTTTGACCTATTTAACGGTAAAGAAAGCTAGTTTTAAACAAACAAAGCTCTCAAAAAGTTGCTACTGATACACATACACATACACAGTCTGACTTCTCTAACTGGAACTTTGATGTTTTAAATAATTAAAAAAATAGACCTAAGTATAAATACGACAATGATTACTTGATAATGATGTTTCACTGTACTGTTCGTTATATTCCGGACTAAAAAACGGAAACGGCACGGGCCTGATTGTTCAGTTGCTTGATGGAACGCGACGTGCTCACATTGAAAACTAGAACTCTTCGCTGATAAGGTCTGAAAACAGCTCCAAGTTATTTTGACCTCATAAACAGAAAGATAAGACATTGTGGGGTATGTATCGGCAATAGCGCTAAGATCTTAACAAAGTGCATAATATCTTTAAAGTATCTATAAATAATAATAACGTGAAAGTAATGGACTCAACTTAATAACCAATGGTCGTATTCAGCAGAGCAACATGATCACTGATCATGGATGAAAAAATCAAAATATAAACAAATCAAATATAGAAAACAAACAAAACTAGCAAAAATCAAACAGATTAAGGTAATCAGTAACAAAAACACTTCAAGGTTTTAGACTTTTATTTGAACAGTAAAATCAAACGAATTTTTATTATTATAATTATAAAGTAATTTCATTTTATTTTGGATGTCTCGATTTGTTTTAAGTAAACACACAGATAATATTAAATAAAAACCTTAAAGGATTTCTATAATAAATATTTAAAGTATTAACCCTTGAGCTGCTTGAGGGTTAAAGTTTTCGCAAACCTGGCAACTTCCAAATAACAGCTGTCGGCTATTGACCTCTCGCTCTCGCATGCCCGTCCTTTTCATTTGCCGGCAGAATTGCACTTTTGCACTTGTTTTTCTCAATTAAGCGGTCAAATTGGCGTCAATCTAATGTTTAAGTAACTCTGACACTGCTTCCCTGATTGATTATCGGAATGTTAGTAAATAACTTTGTGTGCTAATAGCTATTTCGACATTTTGATAAGGTGAGATGGTTTGATAAGCTCATTTTTTGCACAACCACAGGTGCAACTGTTGTTGTTGTTGGGGCTATTTGTTTACGTTTACGTATGTAAATTTGTTTTTGCTCATAAATTTGGATTAACCAGTTGTTGCGACACGTTTACGGTTCGTCGACTGCGAAAAAAATGTCTGTTATTAATGTTTTACCCATCTACAGATAGACATGACCGCCAACGGGAACGGAACTGCTCAGGTTTTGGGAGCCGGCATCGAAGTCGTGGCCCAGCAAAAGCTTCAGCAGGATTCCAAGATTTACGAGCGCGTGCAGCAGCTGGGCGCGTTTTTCAAACAGCAGTTCGGAGCGGATCCAGACTTTTTCGTTCGTGTTCCAGGCAGGTAAGTTTCCCTTTCCCTTGTTGGTTGTGCAAATATGTAAGCTCCCCACTGATTATATCTATCTATATCTATTCCCAGGGTCAACATTATAGGCGAGCATGTTGATTACTGCGGCTATTCGGTGCTGCCCATGGCAGTGAGCCAGAGCATTTTCCTAGCGGTGGCCAAAAATCCAGAGGACAGCCAACTGCAGCTTAGAAATCTGGAGGAGGCCAAGTTCCCGGGCTATGATGCGGATCTGAAAACACTCAGGTGGGTGATTCATATAATGATAATTAACAGACCTTAATAACCAGAGAACGGAATTACATAGCACGTTTAATGGACATTGATATTCTCCCTGCTTTAACTTACTTCGCTTTTAAGTTTTGAAACGGTTAAAATAATAATATAATATTAGAATAATATAATATAAATAATATTTATTGTTTTTAAACACATCAGAAAATAGTCATTCCCTATAAATATTTTTTTGTATATAAAAAAATATATCATAAATAACTATATCATAAAGCTGTTATAGAAAAGATCGATTAAATAAGTCAAAAATAAATAGAAAGTTGGCAAATCTTTGTAGGTAATCAACATTTTGAGTATATTAATAAAGATATATATTATAGATTAACTTATAGCTGTCAGGGTATAAAAAAAGTTTTAAGATTGATGTTGTCTTTTAATAATAACTAAATTGATACCATTATAATTATTTTGATTGAAAATATCTTTCCTTTTCCGTATTGTCTATTTCAGAATTGAGTTGCCAAAAACTGGAGGACCAGCCTGGTACAACTATTTCCTGTGCGGCATCAAGGGCATACAGGAGAGCCTGGGCAGTCAGTGGAAGCCTGTGGGAATGCGCATTGCTGTGGACGGCAATGTGCCGCTGGCTGCAGGACTGTCCAGTTCCAGTGCGATGGTCAGCTCCGCTGTCCTGGCCACTGCGCACGTCCAGGGAAAGCAGCTGGATCGCAGGGAGCTGGCTTCCATTTCGGCCAAGTGTGAGCAGTATATTGGCACCCACAGTGGGGGTATGGATCAGGCTATCGCTTACTTGGGCCGAGTAGGCTGTGCCCACCACATAGAGTTCCATCCCAAGCTCAAGGGCACTCCGGTGACATTGCCAGCGGGCAAGTGCTTCGTGGTGGCCAACAGTCTGGCGCAAAAGAATAAGGCCGCTTCGTCGGATTACAACGAAAGGGTGGTGGAGTGTCGACTGGCCACGCGATGGCTGGCCAAGCGAAAGGGTCTGATCAACTGGCAGGACATTGTGCGCTTCATTGACTTGGAGGAGGCTTGCCAAATGGATAACGAGACATTCGAGAAGTTGATTAAGGACACCCTGACCAAGTGGACCTACACGCGAGCGGATATCTGCGAGGAGCTGGGAGTCACCGAGCAGGAACTGGAGACCAAGTTCCTCTCCGCCAACACGCGCCACATGGAGCAGTTCAAGCTGCGTCAGCGTGCTTTGCATGTCATCCAGGGTGAGTTGATCAGGGTTTTTTTTTGATTATATCGGAAACATTTCTCAAAGGTTTAAGTTCCTCATTTTGCACATGCTTTAAATTAATTGATCGCAATTTGAATAATTACTCTTAATTAACATTATTCTGTTATTGATTAAAATTCTTTAAATTATTTATCAATCGTAACGTGAGTTCACAAGTTATTGACTTTATCATTATTTTACAGAATCCGGTCGTGTTGCCAAATTCCGGAAGATTTGTGAGCAACTGGCCTTGGGACCCAGCAAGGCAGGTGCCAAGCAGCTGGGTGAACTAATGCGGCAGTCTCACGAAAGTCTACGAGAGCTCTATGAATGCTCCCACCCAGATGTGGAGCGACTGATTGCCATTTCCAACGAGCAGAATGTCAGTGCTCGCGTTACGGGAGCCGGGTAAGAAGCTAGAAATCATTATAGCTCTCTAGACTAACTAAAATGTTGTTTTCAAGGTGGGGTGGTTGCATAGTGGCCATGTGCGATTCCGTTGAAGCGGCTGACGAGTATATAAATGCTTTGAAGCGGGACTATTACGCCCATTTGCCAGCGCATCTCCTGGAGCGCCATCAGCCCAACAACTTCTGCGAAGTGGTCTTTGCCACACTTCCGGGAAACGGAGCCGAGTTATATATACAGTGAAGTTTTTCCAGCTTATAATCCCAATTGTATACCAAAAGCCCTTGTCAGTCACTTTAATTCAGTGGTCATTTATAGAGGAAACATTTAATGTGTATGTACAATATATTAACAATTTAAAAGCTAGAATACAACAAGGCACATGGGAAACGGAACTCATCTGGGCACGAGATTTCTATCTGCGACTCAGGTAGCCGGCGTTCTTGAACAGCTTGTAGACCTGTTCCCGCGGAATTTTCTCAGCCTCGCGATGCACCACAGCCATTTCCTTTTTCGTTAGCAGCGATTCCTTGGCCAGGTTGGCGGCAATCACAGGATCATTGTAGAATCGCGCACTCTTCGACAGTTCGGCCGGCAACTCGGACTCCCAGTGGGCATTCCTCACCACCGAGGGATGGGCATCGGCTGTGGCATATCCCTGGTATTGGTTGGCTGGCTCGTAAGCGTGCGCAACCGGCAGACCCAAACCCTGGTGGTAGAAGAACTGGGCCCGAACCGAGCTCACGGCCAGAAGCAGGCATCCAGCGAGCAGCGCTACTTGGCAGGCGGTCAACATGATTGGCTACAGGAGGGGTGAAAAGGAGCAGGAGCTGGCATTATTGTCCAACGTTCTAATAAAGCGATACGGACAGATTTATTGCCGACGGTCAGTGGCAGTTTTTAATCTACAAGTCGGCTGTCAGTTTCGTGCGTCATAAATTATGTACGGGAAAATCAATTATCGCATATGGCCAATGGAGTGGGCAGCGCGGAGATCTTGGCTCGGACTCTTGCAGTGGCTAATCCGTGAACTTTTTGCAACTGGAACTGGCTTTTTTTATTGATAAGAATTGGACTGGCTGTGAGCTAAATGGCGAGCTTTAATTGTCAAGCGTAGAGTGCTCCAATTTGGTCTGAACAAAGCAATGAAATACAGATACAGTGGTCTTTATGGGATTAGATTTTGACAATATTTGTTATATTCACATAGGCTTTGGAACTACTAGTGATGATGCGACAAGATATGTCCTTTTTTCATATTTATTTCATTGGTTACTTTTTTAATGACGATTATTAATCCTTGAACAATGTTTGATTGATTAAGTTGACATGGTTACGAACCTTTTAAGTCAATTACTTTTCGTTTTTTTTAAGAATTAAGAATGGATAATTTTTATTATTGTCATTCGACAGGAAATCAGAGCTGCGTAGTTTAAAAAAATTAACTTTTACTTTTACAAGTGAACCTTGAAAAGATGACATTGGCTGAAAGCCATACATTTTTCTAATTTAATTAAGATCACAGCCACTGTACATGCATGTTCACTGTGACTATGCGCCATTAAATGCATTTACATATTCCAAGTCCAATTTGATACTTTGATACAGCCAAAGTCAAGGTTACGATCCCACACAACCGAATCGGATTTCGGTGCTCCAAAGCACCCACTCGCACAACACACGACACTCACTTTGATGCTGACTTTTTTTTTAGAAGCTAATCCTCGGAGAGAAGCACTTCAACCGAAACTGGAACACCTGGGCCTGGGCGAAGTTGAGACTGTAAACTGATCATAGAATATCGAGGCGACGAACTTTTATTCGCTTGCCGTTGAATGCCACAAAAACGAGTTGAACTCAAGTTTGTGAGTCAACCGATTCCGAATCACGCTCAAAGTCGCTTCTGAGCGCCGAGAATGAGTCAAGTTTTTCAGCTGGCTGCTTTACATTTTATTAAATTAATTATGGTCGGAGCGGAGCGGAGTGGAGTGGAGCGAACTGCAATCTGGTAGAGACTGACCTAGGCCTAGGCGCTTAGATCGGCAATTAAAAACAATGATATCTGTCGCCGTTTCTCATGCTCCATAAAAGTGCCCCCCAAAAAAGGTCGGATTGCCTGCCGGCAACGTTACGCATGGGAAAAGGCGCAAAGATATGTGCACCAAATGTACTTGGAAAAATCGATTTTATAATAATACGTTGAAATTATATAAAAATTGTATTTCTTTTTATCAATAAGTGCAATTGAAGTAAACCAAGTCTTGATTCATTTCTTTCTATTTTAAACCTTTATATGTTGGATTTAAGATATGGAAATTCAATTGCATTATTAACATGTGAAAATGTTTAAATTCCGAATATATTGGTGAAGAAAAAAACAAAATAATGTGTGGTTTTTGTAATTTTGTCTAATATCATAAATCAAAACTATAACCACAGATGATACAATCATAAAACTGCCAAATTATTATTTACCATATTTCGTAGTGCTCGATTTTGTGCAGTGTATAAGTAGTAAAGCGATTACAATGATTGACAAGTTTGCTTAGAATCCATGTCCGACTCAATCCAAGCTCTGTGCGCGATTTTGAAAGTGCCGATTGACCCTGAATTTAATGCTGAGCCAGTAGAGTCTGAAATTTGAGCCGAGCTCGTTGGCTGCACATGTTTGACCCTAATTTGCCACAGGTGTCGGGGTGTACGAATGCTGGGGTATATCTGGGGTTATTCAACCGATCGAATAAGGCGGAAGCATTAGCCCGGAGTTGCCCGCACTGGGCAATTGGCATAATCAACCGCCGGATGGCAGCCTTGAACTTTCCGAATCTCAGGTGCGTATCTTGGCCTGCGCGATTGGTATTTACATTGTTCGGGCTTCGATTTCGATTTCGACTTCGACTTCTCGTTGTCTCTGGGAGTGGTCTCTTATTTATTGGCCGTGGCAGATTTGATATTTAATTAATGACCATTTAGCAGCTTTGTAGATGCATATTAAATAAACAAATTGCCTGGCCCCTGCATTGTTGGCTGCGGCCGACGTTAATGAGCTTGGTCTTTGAACTTTATTAGGCTTTGTCTGCGGCTACGTGACCGAAAATTCAGAGGAACTCAGTCACTGTAGGTCGGATGCTTCAAGAAGAAAATGTTTATGGTGAATTATGATAAACAATTTTCTTAAATTTTCAAATCTATTGAAACTATTTGTGTGCTATTGCTATATAATACTAATTTCTTTTATATTTAAGGCAAACCAATTTAAACAGCTTTTCCTTTGATTTTACAGATGAATACTAATTGCCACAACAACTTTAAAAATTAAAAAAATAGTTCGATTTGCATGAAAACCAATAATAAGAGGGATTTGAAAAGCAGCATCTGGTGGATTATGTTATACAAATGACACTGTATATTTTTCCTACAAATTTGAACCCCTTTTATAATGTGTTTTACTTTGATTTTTATGCGCATTGCCTCGACCCACACGCAGTGCCCGCCAAGGACAGGCAATGCAATTTCAAGTGCACGAATTGGTTGGCCAATGCAAACGACTATCGGCCGACGCGGCGTATGAGCAACATCCGCTTTGGCGGAGCGTCGCATTAAGTATACGCACCCGTCGAGTGAAAGTGCTGTGAGGTGACGGTGACCCTGAACCAGAGAGTTAAGCTTGCCACCTCCTACCGGCTTTCAAAATGCAATTTCAAATTTAGAACTGAGCGCAGTGCGAGAGAACTGAGAGAGAGAGTCGATTCTCCGTGGGTTCTCTATTCGATTCTCACTACCATTTGTACTCTCTAGTGAGTTTTCGTTGCACTTGGTCTGCCAGTCGTCGTTTGGCAGTTTGGCGGGCGGTTTGTTTGTCGCTTTCGGCACACTTTTCGCAAAGGTTTGCTTTTAACCAGTTCTTAACCAGCGGAAATTGTATAATAATTTTGGAAAAAAAACTGACCTGGACTCGATTCGGATTTGTGTCAGTGGTTGAATGAAAATGCCACAGCTGCAGAAACTGACGACTATCAAACGATTTGGCAGCAGCCCTCCGTCTAGAACCATTCCCCATCGGGCAGCCAAGTGAAGTGGAGACAATGGCTTTGGCAGCGGCCCCAACAGCAGGACCTTCGCATGGCGTGATGACCATGGCCGTGAATTCGACCGGTGGTTCAGAATTCCGTCAGTACGAGGAGAATGCCGAGCACCTGCGCCAGCTGTTCAGCCAGAGCAAGCTGGTGTCCTTTAGCATTGCCCACATCGCGTGCACCGCGGGCAGCAGCAGCGGCGACAACTACATGTCCGTAGTGAAGCGGGTAACCATCAGTCAGGCGCCTGCTGAGAAGGACCAGGAACTGGCGACCAGTGAAATTGGTAAGCATTGTTCGTGCAGCCCAAATCCCAGGCGCCATTAAACCCATCTCATTGATTTTCTCTTCAATACCCTATAATTGAAATTCTCAAAAGTCGAACGTATTTACGTCTTGTTTAGTTTGCAGTTCTAAGTTATATATTATTATATTATATTATTGATCAGAGTAGTTTTTAAAAGGATTGATAGCTCACAAAATAACAATATTTATAATTTTCAGTTTAATTATTTTATTTTATATATATATATCTATATTATTTTACTAAATAAAATTAAATTGAAAAAAAAAACTCTAAAGAAAAGTTGTATGTAAATGAACAATTCGATTTCCGAGGTTTCAACTAAATGTTAATTAACAAAATGAAAAGTGTTATTTTTTGGAGGCGGATTGATCGGTTCTGTAGTTTTTAAATGCTAGATAACGCGGATACTTTGTCAATCCCGTCAAAATGTTCTTTAAATTGTATGTGTAAAATTAAAAAAATAAGATTATTTATTTAAAAAATGAAAATTATTATTCAATTACTTTGCTTTACTTACTTTACTTTTATTTTAATACAAAAATTAGGGTATTGGTGGAGCTGGAACTTTTGTCTGCACCAATAGGCGGCGACGTCGAGTGGGTTGACCTTGTTGCACGCATTCTAAATGCATTGCACCCATACACCTAGGCGTATACGTAATATAGATTTTCTAAAGGTCAGCACGCACACTCACAAACAAAAGAGAGAGAGAGAACCGCTCTCACGCACGCAAGGCCACCGCCAATTCATTCATAAATATAAATCTCAGACCGCGACGTAAACAAAAGTCAGCTGTTCCACTATGCCGCTCTCACAGTTAGTTTTCTCTGCCTCCGCCCATCATTTACACAGAAAGAAAAATGTATGGGATTTGATGATGATGATTTAATACATTTTCGATTACTAAATATGGCTTTACCAAATTGTATAAAATTTTATTGTCCAAAAGATCTATATGTTGTGATAAAAAATATGATGATTTAAAGGTAGACAATTTCGACATGCAGCATCTTTCGATCCTTCATTATGTACCGATTAAAATCATATAAAAGATAATTAAGACCTGCACTTTTTGATTTTTTTTCTGTGTAGTTACAGTCATTATCAAGCGGCAAATTGCGAGTCTGTCGCGCCGGCAACTCTACCGGTGCGAGGAGGCCTTCAGCAACGAGATCAACGCCTACCGACATTTGGCGCCTCTGTTGGCCTCCCACAGCCGCCAGCAACTGTTTCCGGTGTGCTACATCGCGGAGACCCAGGATCGCAGGGATGCGGACGGCGGAGAGCCGATCATCGTGCTGCAGGACCTCAAGGCATTGGGTTATCGCATGAGGGATCGTCTGGCGGGCTTGGAACTGCGTGACTGCCTCCTGGTTATGAAGGTATGTGGAAAAGGTTCCATATGTTCCCGATCACATCAATAACCAAAATCTCTTCTTCCTCTCAGAAACTGGCTCAACTGCATGCAGCTTCTCTGGCCGCCCAGGAACTGGAGTCCTCTTGTTTTGCCTCCCAGGCCCAGCAGCTGCAGGAGATTGTGTACTGCGATGAGGCGGCAGAATTCTATGCCACCATACTGGACACCTCTGTGCAGCAGGCCATGGAGAGTCTAGATGGCGCCAATGCAGACGAAAGTCTGACAGAACCCATTCGGTTGCTCGAGGAACTACGTTGCAATTTGTTTGGAAAACTAAAGCAGGAGATTAATGCCACGGCAGAGGCTCCGCATAGTGTGATCTGCCATGGCGACCTGTGGGTGAACAACATTATGTTCCGCCCCGATCCGGAGGAGGTGATCTTCTTCGACCTGCAGGCCATGCGCCGTTCCTCGCCCGTTTTTGATATCCTTCACTTTATTTACACCAGCACGAGAAGGCCGCTGAGGGATGTGCACACGGACACCCTGCTGGCCGCCTACTCCGAGGCACTGGGTCAGGAACTAAGGCACCAGCTGGAGGACACGCCCGCTGCTGAGCGATTAGATGAGCTATGCGAAGCATTTTCGCTGCAACGCCTCAGTGCGGATTATGTGCGTCAAGTGCACTACGGCCTGGCCATCGGCATGTGGATCCTGCCGGCTGTCACCTTTGATCCGAACAACCTGCCCAATCTGGACGTGATGAGTGAGCAGAATCTCACGGGCAAGGAGATCAAGTGCACCCAAACACTCACTTCCGAGTACCATCTGCGCATCCGGGAGCTGGTGATGGAGTTCTACGAGCTCGGCTATCTCCAAATGGAAAAGCAAAACTTGTAAGAGTATTCATGTAGTCATGTAGAGATAGAATTAACTTATAAACTCTAACGTTCGCAATAAATAGATGATAGATTTGCCCTTGAGGAACTATAGCTCTCTCTCTTGAAGGTTCCTTTATTACCGAATAATTGTTCATTTTTGTAACTTACAAAAGTTCTGTAGAAAAAACAAATCTGGCGGGGGGTAAAAGCCAAAAAAACAAAGAACTTATAAAGAACAACAGCATGGACTTGGATCTGAAGGCTTTATAAGTGTAACATGGATGCGTGGAATTCCAGAAGAGTGTTTCGTGGTGGTTAGTTTCAATCTCACTTGTTGCCGCCGCCGCCCCATCCAAGGAATCCCTTGACGAAGCCGGTGATCGAGGGTCCCTTCTTGCCAGGCGACTCCAGTTTGTCCTCGAGCGAAGGCAGCTCAACATAGTTCATGGCCAAGTCGAAGAAGAGCGGCTTGCAGGGTATGGGCTCCATGTCGGGGGTTAGCTTGAACACGTTGGGGGTCTTGGTGTGCAGCGACTGGTCCTCCTTGTAGAGCGACAGTCGTTCGTACAGAGGTTTCGTCGTCTTTTGGGACTTGGTGGTGGTTCCAGCCTCCTCGCTGTTATCGTCCTCCAGCACACTGTATGCATGGGCTGAGAACTTGCATCCCTCGATGGCGGACACAACCTTCTTGAGTTCTTCCTGCAGCTGGAACTCCGGACTGGCTTTGCCCTTCAGCGCCTCGGTGGCGTACTTGGAGGCGCGTTCGTACAGCGCCACTGCCTCCTTCCACTTCTTCATATCGATCAGTGTGAGCGCTATGTAATAGCAGCGGAAGGCCTTGAAGGTAATGGCCAGGTTCTCCACCTCGCTCTGATACTTGGCATCATCCTCCAAGCCGGTGATCTGCTGCATTTCCGTAACGTTCTGCAGGATGATCTCGTAGAGGCGGGCCAGATCTTGGGATCGCACTCGCTTGCCGTCGCCCACATTCTGCTGACCTTGCTGGTTCGGATCGTCGAAGTTGAGCTTGGCCTGGCAAGAACAAATATTATGAGTAAGTAGAGTAAATTGATATTTATTTTTGGCTTACCTGCTCCACTAGGCATAGATTACGCTGCAGCGTGCGGCTGTGACGGATGTAACTCAAATAGGCCAGAAGATATTGGACGCCGGATACGGTCTGTCCGGTGGTTAGTGAACGAAGCTTGGGATCCTGTTTGATCTCGTCCCTTACTGCCTGGATGGCGTCCTTGCAGTCCATCAAAATGCGCTCAATCAACTCTATCTTGGCGTCCTGCTTGGTGGCCTTGGCCAGCGACTTGTCCAGCTCTTGGGCACTGAGCAGGAACAGACGGACCTTCTCCGGACGGACAGTGACCTTGCGGCCGCGCCAGTCGATCGTCTGCAGGCCCTCGCTGCTCTCCGTCTTCGTCTGGCTCACAAGGACATCCAGATTCTCAAGCACTCCCTGGGCGCGAAGCTCCAGGATCTCGTCGATCTTGCCGCCGCTGGCACCACCGCTGATGTTGTAGGCGCAGTAGCGTAGATTGGGCGTGAACTCGTTGACTTTGGCCCGATACAGCTCCTGTTCGTCATCGGGCAGTGCCTTGGCCAGATTTTCGTACACCACCTGGGCGCGCTTTAGATGCTCACCAGCGGACTTCCACAGCTGCAGCTCAAAGTGCAGGGTTCCGTGCATCCAGGCCACATAGGCCTCGCACTCCAACTTGGTCCGGGCATCGAAAGCCTCCGTCTAAATAAAATACATGAATTAAACTTGATACAAAATACCCTTTTTTTTGTTGATATACAGCTTACATTGCACAACTCCTGCAGCTGCAGAGCGTAAAAGCAGGCCCTGCGCAGCTTGTTGACCAGGTGGAAGCGCTTTCGCGGCTCCGTATTGGACTCCTGCTTGAGCTGCATGGCATATGCCCAGGCCCGCTCGGCGCTGATCAGTGGGATGTGGATGAAGCGTTCGTCCGCCTTCTTACCGGTCAACTGGCCAATGGTCACGTCGCGTCGCTTAAAGTGCCGTTTGTCCCCCTGCGGGTACTTCAGTGCCTTCCTCAATCGGCGGATGCGGCGGGTGCAGTAGCCCCGGTAACGCTGGAAATCGCCGTGGCGCAGGCCGTGCTGCTGCTGGGCATCCTTAATCATGTGAAGAACTGCAGCGAGAGTGAAAGTTCAGAGCATTAGCATACAGACTTTTAGGTTAAAGGGAGCGGGGCGTCTGGTCCACCTGGCGACCGGGTGGGGCCTCGCTGGCCACTTACTCTCCACTGTGAAGATCTTGGCTGGCTCTGGCGCCGCCGGAGCACTCTCCGTCTTCTCCACAACGTCCCCAGTATTCGGATTATCCTCTTGGACGACCATTTTCTAAGCAGTCGACACAAATCAACGACGTGTAAAAATTAGGGATGTCAAACCAATTGGGATTGTCAAAAACACTGCGAGCTATCGATAGTCGCGTGTTCTTGTACGATATATATTGGAACAGGAAAAGTTTATTTTTAATTAGAAAAATTAATATTTAAGAGTAATTTTGTTGCAAACTCTCCTTTTACAATTGACTACTTAAAATTGGTCTTGAGAAAAATGGCTTAAATATGTACATACACTGAGAATAGTTGAAAGCTCAACTTATTATTTTGTATATTCTAAAATTTAAGACTAGTTTTCAACTAGTTAGTTGATTTATATTTTTTCACCAACATTTTCCTTTGTACTTGTAACATTATCTCGAAAATGTCCCAAGTAAACAGTGCCATTTTTTTATATCTATGAATGTGTAGAAATTCTTTCTCAAAAATATATATGAAAAGAAGCCCGAAACAACTAATTTCTTCAAACTCTTCTGGCTGTTATCGATAGTAAAGCCGACTCATCTCTATCCCGAGTAGTGTTGGAAAACTCTTCAAAACTCCCCCCTTTTGAAACTTGTTGGCTGACACGCAAGAGCGTGCGTTCTGTCTGTTTTACAACAATTTCGGCCTAGTTCGCAGGTAAAATTAAAACATTTCAACACGCTGCCAACGTGAAAGTGAAGAACAAGGCCTGCCGCGTGCCAGAAAAAGAAAATTCTCCGTAGAAAGCAGTTGTTTTGGCCACGTTTTGAGGTTATACTTTCGCTCACAGACGAACGCAGTCGCCGCACCCCCGCCCTCCGTCCACAAAGCGGTGCACCAGATTTGTTTTGACGGCCGTGGACGGTGATTTGCAACGTTGGCAGTGGACTGATTACCATATAGACGACTGATCTGATCCATTTTCCCCCCTTCACACCCACAGCATGTCGCGCAGAAAGGAGAACGAGGAGGTGGACAAGCAGACGCGCATTGCCATCGTCAGCGATGACAAGTGCAAGCCCAAGCGATGTCGCCAGGAGTGCAAGAAGACCTGCCCGGTGGTGCGCATGGGCAAGCTCTGCATCGAGGTGACGCCCACCTCCAAGATAGCCTCGCTGTCCGAGGAGCTGTGCATCGGTTGCGGCATCTGTGTCAAGGTGGGTCAGCTAGCTATCTGCAGCTTAATATTCTCTCGAATAACCCGAATTTTCTTCCCCACAGAAATGCCCCTTTGAGGCCATCACAATCATCAACTTGCCCAGCAACCTGGAGAAGCACACAACGCATCGATACAGCAAGAACTCCTTCAAGTTGCATCGCCTGCCCATTCCGCGTCCCGGTGAAGTGCTCGGCCTGGTGGGTCAGAACGGTATTGGCAAGTCGACGGCCTTGAAGATTCTCGCGGGCAAGCAGAAACCCAATCTGGGGAAATACGCCAATCCGCCCGACTGGACGGAGATCCTTAGTTACTTCCGCGGCTCCGAGCTGCAGAATTACTTCACCAAGATCCTCGAGGACAACCTTAAGGCCCTGGTGAAGCCTCAGTATGTGGATCAAATCCCCAAGGCAGTGCGCGGCGCTGTTGGAGATCTTCTGGACAAGAAGGACGAGCGAGAGCTGCAGACCAAGATCTGCGACATGCTGGACCTCTCGCATATCCGTGATCGTGAGATCGCCCAGCTCTCTGGCGGAGAACTGCAGCGCTTCGCCATCGCCATGGTATGCATACAAAATGCTGACATCTTCATGTTTGACGAGCCGTCCTCGTATTTGGATGTGAAGCAGCGTCTTAACGCTGCCTTAACCATTCGCTCGCTCCTGCATCCGACAAAGTAAGTGGAACAACTGCAAGTGATTCTTCTTATTAAGGACAAATTTTATTTCTTAGGTTCATTATCGTTGTGGAGCACGATCTGTCTGTGCTGGATTACTTGTCCGATTTTATTTGCTGCCTTTATGGAGTTCCCGGTTGCTATGGCGTGGTCACTATGCCTTTCTCCGTGCGCGAAGGCATCAATATTTTCCTCGATGGCTTTGTGCCCACCGAAAACATGCGTTTCCGCACTGAGTCGCTGACGTTCAAGGTCTCCGAGTCGGCAACGGAAGAGGAGATCAAGCGTATGAACCATTACGTGTATCCCTCCATGGTTAAGACTCTGGGCAAATTTGAGCTGACCGTGGAAAAGGGCCACTTTAGTGACTCCGAGATCCTGGTGCTGCTGGGTGAGAACGGTACGGGCAAGACCACGTTCATCCGCATGCTGGCCGGCAATTTGCAGCCCGACGGCGAGGTGGAACTGCCCATGCTGAATATCTCGTACAAGCCGCAGAAGATTTCCCCGAAATTCCAGAACCATGTGCGTCATTTGCTGCACGATAAGATTCGCGACGCCTACGTGCATCCGCAGTTCATTGCCGATGTGATGAAGCCCATGAAGATCGAGGAGATCATGGACCAGGAGGTGCAGAACCTCTCCGGTGGTGAGTTGCAGCGAGTGGCATTGGTTCTGTGTCTAGGCAAGCCAGCGGATGTCTACCTCATCGACGAACCGTCTGCCTACTTGGACTCCGAGCAGCGTCTGGTTGCCGCCAAGGTTATTAAGCGGTATGTTTTATGTTTTATCTACCCTCCATGTTATCATTTGAACTATTGATTGTTTGCAATTTTTAGCTACATTTTGCATGCCAAGAAAACTGGTTTTGTGGTGGAGCACGATTTCATCATGGCCACCTACCTCGCTGACCGTGTCATTGTTATTGAGGGTCAGCCTTCGGTGAAGACGACGGCATTTTCGCCTCAATCGCTGCTGAATGGCATGAACCGATTCCTCGAACTGCTCGGCATCACCTTCCGTCGCGATCCCAATAACTTCAGGCCCCGCATCAACAAGAACAACTCGGTTAAGGACACGGAACAGAAACGCTCAGGCCAGTTCTTCTTCTTGGAGGACGAGGCCTGCTAAGACAGGTTCACGGATTCAATCGATTGGACGCTTCGCTTCCCTTTGTTCTCCTCAGCTCTCCTCTGTTCATTTTGCATTCTTTAGTCGAAAACACACATTTGCTTTCACTTATTTTGTTATTGTTGTCAAGGATAACGTACAATCGAAAAATTGGGGATTAATTGTACTTTATTAAAGTGAGTTTTATATACGTTTTTACAGCGAAATAAACAGTAAACCAAAACAACAGGAAATAAATGTTGTCTTAAATGAGTCTAGCAAAAATAAACAAATTTTCTTTATACAAAACAGCAAACATGAGTTTCAGTAAAACGAAAATTATATTTAAGAGACTTCTATCAACAGGTGGTCCTGTGAATAGCAGTGAAACCGACAAATCTGAATCAAAACACAGCTGGTTTTTTGCAAACTAACACGTATTTATTGCACTTAAGCGATAATTACACAAAATACGCACAATAGAAATGTAAATACGGATATAAATTACATACAAAATTCTGTTATTTCGAATACGATCACAATTCGAAATAAACACATAGTAGATAACAGCTACAAACATTTATATGTGTATAATTTACAATATTTGTTTGTGGATTTACCAACGCATGCACAGCATTATTGTTAATATAAACGCTTTTTAAGCTTTAGATTTATGCGATTTAATCAAATGTACATACAAATTTTTCGAAAAAGGCAAATTTTTGAATTTATATTGTAATACTAAATTTAATGTGTGCGGCTTGGAGACCACTAAACAACTGACAAAAGTAAGTACTATAAATAGGTAATTTTGGAGACTTATGCGCTAAAAATTCCATAAAAGTAAATGCGTCAAAAATTGACTCAAATATTTGATAGTTGCCATGTGCAGTTTCAATTTTCGAATCTAAATCTGAGTCTGAGAGTAGAGAGCGCTTTGCAATTAGAGAGTTTTAAGTTACATCAATAAGTTCACTTTTTATTTTATGGTTACGTCGCAGAACTTCTACAGTAGAAGTATAGTTGTTAAAAATGGACAAATGTCTAAAATTGAGTGTTCCAGTTGATCCAAAAGCTGATCCTATGGTGTATCTAATAATTCAATTTACCTTGTTTATTTTCTGTTATCTTCAGCACAATTTCTTGTAAATGGAACTTTTAGTGACTTAATTTTAGTGTTGCTATATGCTTAAATAATTGTCGAAATCTTGCAACAGAACGTATCAAAAATAAATGTATATCATGCAGGAGATTAAAACGATAGAGAACTTCTGAGGTAGCCGATTATGCATCGTCTGCTTTGTTCATGAGTGTGGACACTTCCTGGCCGAGTTCCAAGGCTTGTTTGCGCAGTTTGAGGACCTAAGGACAGCACGCGTTAGCCAAACAATTTTCTTGATTTGGATGAACTTACCTGAGTTCTGAGTTCCTTTTCGCGGGTCACAAGTTCCTGTATTTGGGTCATGACAGTGGCACAGCTGCGCTGATCGATCACCCAGCGCAAATAAAGATCTACAATAAGAGTTTATTAACGACGCTTTCATAGATCCAAATATTATGACATACCGCTCCATAGCTCCAAGCTGATTGGCGCCACCGATGGCCATATCACACTGGCATTGGGCTCGTACAGCGGATTCAGCAGTGTCTGGAGGACATCTGGTCGGTTTAGGTAAGACCAAAGGCTCGTCGTCCTGGTGTGCACGTTCAGTTCGTTTCGCTCCCGCTCCGAGTCGCACAGAAACGTACCGTACTGCGAAAAGTGGCTGTGCTCAAACAGTAGGATCAGCAGATGCGTGCTAAACTCGAAGCTGCAGGGAAACTGCGTGTACAGCTGATAGATGCAGTCCAGGAAAAGCACAAAGGTGGCGCCCGAGCCCTTGTTGCGAGTCTGATTTGGTGTATAGCAAGAGTATCGATGACGCGAGGCGAACGGATGGCCCGCCTGTATCCATTCGCGCTCTATCAAAGCCTGCAGGCTGTGAAGGAAATACATTATTTCAGATCACCAATCAGAATCAGGACAATCCTAAAATGAAAGCTCACCCCCTTACTGTTCGGCAGTCGGGATTAAGAATGATTTGTACCAGCGAGGTGACAATTAGCGTGGAGTCTAAGCCTTTGGCGCCGTGAACCAGCACTGGACTTCCCTCCTGATCCAAGCACTGTGCCACCACACAAGAGGCGTTCAGAGAGTTAAGCACGAGGCTAAGCCAGCCGCTGGCCTCCAGCCGCGATAGCCACTTGTCCGTGCTGCAGCCCAAATCGTTACAGGCCTCGATTAGCCGTGCGAAACTATCCAGAATGGAGGCGGGCGAGCTGACGTTGCCAATGGAGCGGTTGACCTTTTTCCACTGCGAGTAGTGCAGGTCCGTCTCCGTGTTAGACTTTCCCTTGCCCCACGTGTCCACAATGAAGCCCTTTCGGCTGCGCCCCAGCACCAAATTGAGGATGGCCTCGTCGGCCCGGCAGCGTTTGATGCCCTGAATTGACAGCGGCTGTGAGCTGCGCATCAATGTGGCCTGTTAATGTGATTCATTGCATTAATCTAATCGAATTGGCGGCTGTGGTTGCAGTGACTTACGCCATTTTCATGCTTGTAGCTCAGCACCGGAAAGCGTCCGCCGTCTCGGAACGCGGCGGAGAGCACTATCTGCTCATCCGTAATTGCTTTAGGTACAATTAGCGTGGCGCCATATGTAGCACAGACGCTGAAGTCTCTGTTGACATTGCTGATGCGCCACTCGCAGGCGGCCTGAGGTCCTTGGAGCACACCAACACCACCACCACCGCCACTCGCCAAAGCGTCTATCGCAAAACCATTTTGCAGGGGATGGGAAAGGCCAGAGCCCACAGCAAGCGTCGATGTCGAAGTTGATGGCATGCAAATTGTTACGTTGGCCACATTTGGCGAGGACGCACCGCCCATGCCCACCCCGCTGATGAGCTTGGCGAACTCCAGCTCGGGCCTGCCATTTAGGGGGAGGATAATTGAATTGTAGCCAATTTGTCAGTGATGGGGAATGTGTGCACTCACCTAAACATCGTATAGCCGTCCTCTAGGATGGTGTACATGGGCCGGTAGAAGAAGGGATACAGCAGCTCGGTGTTCTGGATGCCACTGAGTGCCTCCAGCGAAGCGGCCACATTGAAGAACTCCTTGCCGCACTTGATCTCCAGCGATATGATGCGCAGGTCCTTGCATTTTAGGGTGATGAGGCCGCCGACCACGATGTTCTGTGACAGACTCGGTTTCTTCTCCACACTGTCGATGTTTTTGTGCAGCAACTGGAAGGGCAAACAGGAGGATGAGCTTCCAATCCAATTATTAGCGCTCCATTGAAGCCGAAGCACATCGGATTAGGAGGAAGGGGGGTGGGGCAGCTAAGCAAACTTACCCACAGCTCCTGGCTGGTCTCCTGGCGAGCACTGAGCAGCAGATGGTGCCCGGTGATGCACAGCGTGCCAACTGTTGCACCCAAAGCCCCCACATTTGATGGGTCGTGAAGGAGGACTCCGTCCAGCTTGGGGGTCTTTATCAGGTCGGCGAATTCCATGGCGTCGCCCGCGGCGGGGTGTCCGATTTGCTTTGGCCCAGACTAATTAACTTTTTGCATTTTGCCCCGGCTATCTCCTGTTGCCACTTGATTGCTTCTGTTGATGCCGCCGCTTTCCTCCTTCGCTCTTCTTTGCCGCGGTTCCCCCCGCCTTTCGGCTTTTTTGAACCCACCCCAGTGCGCACGTCACCGGCTCAGACGGCAATTGGATGGACTTACGGCTCTGCTGATCTTTGGCAACCAATCGAACGCTCTCCGGAAAATTATAATCTTTGTTGAACGCCCCCGCTTACGGCACAGATTGCATTTCTTTCTTTTCTGTTTCCGTCCGACTGTTTTGTGCTTTGCGCCAGTGTGCCCGTAGCGCACTGACCCCGAAAGCTCAGTAAAAAAGAGCACTGTCACACCGCCAAGCCAGATATGTACCGTTATTATGAATTCTTAGCTTAAAAACCAGATCACATCATTCAAAAATTAAGGTTTTCATGTTATATGGTTTGGATTTTTCATAAATCGAAAAAAAAATGTCTAACTATTTCTTCTTAGTTAATCCAATATAATGTCATGCTGGGGGATTACATATTTCTTCATGTTTCCATACATGTACATCCTTGATAACTTATTAAAATAAATGTTATTGGAAAGTAAGCCATCAGATTTAAAATGTTTTTATTTTTAACTTACTAATATGCAAATATTTAATCCATTGTAGCATTCTTATATATTTTTTCGGCCTAGCTTCTACGTTAGAAAGCACTCAAATTGATGTGCTTCATAACATAACAAATAAATTTCTAGAGAGGATACAAATATATTAAAAAAGTTTTAAAGTTATACAAAAAAAATATTTAATATTGCTAAGAACCATTAATATTACAAGTTTTAAAAAACAAAGGTTCTTATAAAAATTCATATAAAATGGTTGCTTTGAAAGTCCTGAAAGCCACAACTAACCCATTTCCAAAATCATTTCGTTCATGCTGTTAAACAAAACCACAATGCATACTGGTTGCATGTCGCACGCACATGCGGTCCTTTAATCCAAGTAAAAGTACGAAATGATTATGATAGATTGCAATATGGCTAAATTAAGTTTTACATATGTTACACACAGACAGCGATGCCGTTGAAAGTTCCGTGGTCTGGGCCATAAGAAGCGTCAAATACTCTTTGGAATACGCTGCAGCAGACGGTGGCAATGTGACTTAGTAAATGGGAGTTCACTCAGCTCAAACGACTCCCGTGGGACGTACATTGGTTGGCGGCTGGGCGGCACTGGGCTTGGTCATGATGTCCATGGCGTTCTTAAAGAGCTGCGTCTTCACAAAGTCCGTGGCGGCGGAATTTAGATCCTTGCTAGCGCCATAATTGCACTTGACGTAGCCATACAAATTGGCTGCATTCAGCGCAATGGCAATCATAACCAATAGCAGCCACTTGAACTTCAGACCGAACAGGGCCATTAGGAAGAAGAGGCCCCAGAAGAAGGGACAGAGGATGAGTCCCAGCCAGAAGACACGCTGCTCGTGCTTGTTGATCCGACTCTGGTAGGATTCAGACTGCGTTTCATCATCAAAGGCTTTCAAATGGGTTTATCTCGTGACTCACGTTCTTTGACTCAAACACCCAGTGTGATACTCCATCGTCATCGACGTAGTTCCACCAGCGCAGACCCACAAGCAGTCTTCCCGAGATGTTTTTCACCGTCCAGAAGTCGGCGGACAAAAAGAGCACCACGAAGACGAAACTGGTGATGAAGGAGTCGCTGAACCAGCCGCAAAACATATATATGACGATGGCGGCGCCCCTGAAGAACAAGTGGAAGAAGGTGACATACGGGTGCCTGTGGGATAATAGGTGGGTTACAAGTGCTAGTCTACGAGATCCATTGGTTCTATGTGGCTGTGCCTACGTGTATTTCTGGCCCGCTTGACTGGGATCCCGCATCTCGTCCTCCTCGCCGAAGGGTATCGTGTCATCGTCGAGCAGCGGCACCTGTATAACACGTAAGCGGGATTAATTCAGCTCTTTCAGTCTCAAAGGGGAAGATTTTCGTAGAAAACCTCGGGTCGTATTGTCAGGGTGGCACACCAAAAAAGCAGCTTGTTATGTGTTAGTGCGGCATACATACATTTCTTACCGTTGCGGAGGCCATGCTTGTATTGAATGTGACTTCTAATTCCTAGTTAGGTTTAATTTTCTTGAGCTTTTCACGGATTTTAAAGTTTTTAATACATTTTCTTCTCCCAGTCTCAAGTTGTTGTTGCTTCTGCCTGCGTAGCAGTGTGGCCGCGGAACAGTTACAAAAATATACCGTCTGGTTCTTAAAAATATACCAACTTCTAGTCGGTGCCTGATCGGCAACCGTGGAACGGTGGAATTTGAAAAATGGGGGATGTTGTTATTTTCAATTTTCTTGCTATTAGTCAGCTTATCACAATTAAATGCAGAAGTAAACAAAAGAACAAATTACCAATATGAGTTGCTTTTGGGCTATAAAAATCATGGAAATAATGCTTTGGTAGGAGTCGTGTTTTTAAATCCATTTTTATAAGACTTGAAGACATTTCTGCACTACAATTGAATTGATTCGATCCCTAAATAGCAAAATTGTTTTAAAAATAAAATGAGCTTTCACATTTCAATTTACTTCGTTCCACAATAGCTACATATTCCCCTACGCTAGTTTGACGCTCATTAATTGAAGGGGAAGTACAAATATGTATTGTTTTTGAGCAGGGTCGTTGATCTGTCTTCGTGGCCTAGCCAATATGAATCATCGGCTATTGATGAAATTCTTTGTTGTGTGCAAATAAGTTTTAACATTATTACTAAAACAATATTATTAAATGCAATTGGTCTGGGATCACTTTAAATTAAAGGCTATAGCTTAATATAATTCTACGACATTTACGGGCCCATAAATTTAAAGCACCTACATTGTCCTTCAAAACAATAATTTGATAAAATCCAAAATTTATTTTATTACTCAAAGAAATCTATACATTATGATTGCGGTATAGTTGATTTTTTGTTGTGTCCTGTACTTGAAGTTCAGCTGGAGTTTTGCTCAGCACAGCACGCCTCCTCAAGGTCACATCCATAATTGACCACCTATTTGCGCTTTAAATAGATCTCCACGTTGCTTTATTTTCTTTTGAAAATTTTCATCCATTTCCTTTAACTGCTTGATCTGGTCCGAAATCCTTCTTCTATTGGTTTCATCGGTTGCAAATCTCAATTCCGTTTCGAGCTTACTAATTTGCAGACGAATTTCCATGATTCCCTTATTAATATTATTTACAGAGCTGATGTATTGATGTGAAATTCGATCCATTTCAGATTTCTTTGAAGCTGTGTTTCTTTGTGTGACAGAAATTATAATGAAAGCCCAGATTTGGCGAAGCTGTGTTCCTTCCCGCGACTTTCAGTGTTACCACGTCATGTTTTTGTAAAAGTTTCACATGATTTATAAAAAAACATACTAAATTATGCATATTGTAATGACTTGCAAGAGTAGCTTTTCCATGCTGGCGCCGCACGGTCACACTGTTCACAATCAGCTGTTTTGCTGGGCAGGAATTTTTGTATTGCATTGCCTGCTCTCCACAGATGGATGGAAAACATCCTGAAAACCCGTACCCATGGTCACTCTGAACGAAACGCTCCGTAGCCACTGGCCCATTGCCCTCTTCGGCCTGATCCTTTTCGTGGCCGGTAGCACAGTGCTATACTGGAACGAAGGACGCGCCGTGCACAACATGATGGCACTGGATGAAGCGCACGCCGACATTTACTCGGTGCGCTTCACGGAGGAGGAACAGGAAGTGGGTCTCGAGGGAAGGATCATTCACCTATCTGGACCCATCCTCGTGGGCGAACCGCTCACTGAACCGGACTACAACATCCAGCTATTGGCGGTCAAATTGCGCCGCCGCGTCCAAATGTACCAGTGGGTCGAGGAGACTGTGTAAGTTGGTTTCAAGGGATTAAGTTCAACTTGGGATGATCCTTTCTTTTGGGTCTTGTTAGGAGAATTTGTTAATTATTAATTAACATATTTTATAATTTAAAAAAAAAGAGAGACAAATACTTATAGATACGAAATGTTGTTAATTTTTAACATGTTTTTTTTCCCAAATCATTTCAAAATATCTGTAAATTTCAAATTGCATTAAAAACATTTTCCAAATGACAAAAAAAGAATGACATTTTTGTGCCTTAGGTATCTGTATTTATAAGGAACACTACCGTTGGGATTGTAGTTTTAGAAAACCCCACTAAATTTCGAACTCTTTTTCAGTGAGCACAACTTTGGCGAGAGCGTGGGAACGACGCAATCGGACTCGCGGACTTACTACTACACGCGGGAATGGCGGGACAAGATCGTGGACTCGCGGAACTTTTACAACCGCCACGGGCACACGAATCCCAGCCATTTCCCCATCGAGAGCCACGTCCAGGTGGCCGATGCCGTCTACATTGGTCGCTATGAACTGGGTGCTGAGGTGAAGGACAAGTTCGGTAGCTACCAGGAGCTCACGTCGGACATTCGGCCGGAGGACAGTAGTGTGAAGCTGCATCTGGGCATCTATTACCACACCAATGATGTGTTCAATCCGGAGGTGGGTGACTTGCGGCTCCTCTTTAGCTTCGCTGGAATGGAGGGCGAGGAGTTCAGCGTGGTTGGCAAATTGTCAGGAAACAAACTGGTGCCCTACATCACCTCACGGGGCGTACCGGTTCTGCTCGTCTATCCCGGAGGACTCAGTGTCCAGGAGGTTTTCCGCCTGGAGGCACGAGCCCAAGTGCTGCATACTTGGTGGTGGCGCTTCGTCGGTTGGCTGCTCATCTTCTTCGGAGTCACCTGCAACTCAAAAATTCTGCGACTGCTGTGTGAGTTTCAAAAGATTTTTACAATAGAGGGGTGCCACAAGTTTCCTTTAGGTAAAATTTAGAATCTTTTAGGAAAGTTTTTCTGAAAATCGGTAAAAATGTCCGAGATGAGCCATTTTATTTTCAAAATTAGTTTTACTAACTATTTCTCAAAATTATTATACCTTTTTACTCTTTCAAAGAAATGCGGTTTGCTTGTAACAAACGTATAACAATGTACCATCTGTAGGATAACTAAAAATAGTAGCACAAATCTAAAAATTAAACTCAAGTTCTTAAGTCCGCAGAAAAAGGAAACCGCGAATTTTTAAGATTAAATGATCTAGATAGTCATTAAAATTATAAGCTATCTGCCAAATAACTTAGTCCGTCAAATTAATATAGTTCTTTGTTACGATATCACAAAAAAAAAATCTATAAGTAAGAAAGTAGTGAACGATAACTATTAAAATATCACCAAAAAATATTAAAAAAGAAATTAGTTAGCAAATGTAAAACATTTTCAAGTACAGGCACTCAGTTTTAGAGTGAATGATTTAGACAGGAAGATTTCTTGTCTTATTTCTAGATTCCTTATGCTAAATTGTCTCTTTCTTTCACCTCCAGTTATTCGGGTACCCCTGTTGGTGGCCTTGGCCCCTGATCCCCAGTTCCCGGTGACGGGCAACCTGCTTATCGCCTTCTCGATGGCCTTGACCATTGCGGCAGTGGCCTGGATCCTGCATCGTCCTGTGATCGGCGCCTGTCTTTTTCTGGCAGGCGCCTCGCCCTACGTCTGGTTCACCCGCAATCTGGTAGACTACCAGCGACTGGACTGATCCGCTCCAACACTCGCATCTTATTTACAGGTTTATTTATTGTTGATTCTCATTGTTATGCTAACACTATGTCATTTGCCATATATCCCTCGGCCAATAAAAACTTAATAACACTTAGTAACTAATTAAATTTAGAACTCCCTGATGCCCGCGTTCGTGGTGCTGCCAGCTGTTCCTCCGCCGCTGCCGCCGCCGCCGCCGCTTCCTGTTCCACCCCCAACATTGGGCTTGGATTCGCTTGAGGTGTGCACGCTTGGGCTCTGGGACTTGTCCTGCTCCTCGTGCCCGTTGGGCGGCTCCTCGTAGCGTACGTAGGGCTCGAAGCTGTTGTTGATTTGCACGGAACCGCGATGCAAATTGTTAGACTCGGCCTCGAACAGGATTTCGTTGATAAAGCGCTCGGCGAGGAGTCGCTGCTCGCGGGGTAATCTTTTTAGTTTGTGCGTCCAGGTGCGGGCAATGGACTCCTCCTCGGGATAAGTGCCCGCCAGATACTCGCAGGCAATGTTGAGTAGCTCGTCGTTATTGTGGGAGCTACCAGAGGCTCCTGCAGGTCCAGTTCCACCTCCCGGACAGGGTGGCGTTTGCCTGGCCCGCTTGTTGGTCACATAATCCACGTGGCTGGCTGGCGGCGGTGCTGGCGGCGGAGGCCCAAAGGATTTGTGAAACATTTCGGAGATATTGGGGGTTTGTCCACCTGGCCGAGAAGCTGGATAATGCAGTGGAGCTCCTTGGCCGTCTAGAAAAGCACTGGTGCAATTGCTACCCTCGCTGAAGGCAAAAGAGGGCTCGTTCTTGAAGGCGGGATTGACGGCCAAGAACTTTTCCGAGTTGCGCAAGAAGTCCAACTCCTGGAAGGTCCAACAGCGGGGACTGTGGAGATTGCCCGACCTCATGGCACTCTCCACCACTTTGAGTTCCTTGCGGTAGTTCGTGCGCAGGGTGTTGATTTTCTTTTTCACATCCTCCACGGTGGCGTCCCTCTTGAGATAATGGTAAATGGGCACCAGGCGAAGATAGGCCTCCGCACGCTTCTCCCGATTGGTGTAATCCCGTAGAGAAGTGTCCCACAGGACGGGCAGATCCCTATATGTCTGGATGAAGGCGCGCAGGTAGTGTCGGTTCTCTTCCGCCCCCGACATTACCTTCAATCCGTGGGGCGGCGTTTGGGGCAGCATTTTCCCTGGATTCCGGAGCGCCTGCTTCCAATCCTTTCCAGATAAATTCTTCCCAAAATCCACACCTCTTCACCGAGCCCTGCAAATCCTGTATGGACCTATTGACCAACTGTCAATGCGGGCGAACGTTTGTTGTTGTAATTGCGCGTTTGACAGATTGTTTGCCATATTGACGTAATGGCTGCGTGTGTGGGGGTGTGTGTGACGATAAAGCAACAAGTGCGAAAAGAGTGGCAGCACTGGTCGCAGCTATCGATGTTTTGGGTGCGGTATTTTTAGTCAGTTAACTATTTTATAGCGAATGTTTTGAAAAGTTGAAGAACAAGTAAAACATTTTTAAGCAAGGCCAGAGAAATGTTTTTTTACAAAATGCAATTAAAGTTGCCACAGATTAATTGATTCAGATGTGTACAAATATTTTTGAAAATTCTATGTGTGACCATAATCCACGTCAACTGAAGTTGGTATTTGTATACCTCCTTTCGATGGTATTTTTTGGCGCCCCCACTATGGCCACACCGCGCGGCACAACAACGAAAATGAAAACCAACCGGACGTGCTTGGCCGTTGAGTTTTGATTTGTAATTCCGACGCGCAGCCGTTGACGCGTGCCCCTTCAATTGTTTATCATATTGTTAGTTAAAGTGCTTACATACATAGGTACGCGGAATAGTTAGAACAAATTAAAAAAAAAAAAAAAAAAACAAGGCGACGCTGCCTGCGCGTGTGTGTGTGCGTGACGAATTCAGTCTTTGCCCGCCGCTTTTTAATTGAGTTATTTGTAAAAAACAAAAAAGATGCTCGCTAAATGCATAAAAACAGCGCTGAGTTAATGAAAATAAATAAACGAATCGAGTACAAACGATTTAATTGTCTTCTTGTGCGTTTGTACTGCCATTGTGTGTCTGTGTTCGTGTGTTTTTGTGAATGTTCCCCGAATTATTGCCTTTAAAATAAAGAAGATCCATCGAAATGGAGACCATTGAAGAGCAATCCAAGGGCGGTGAGTACCGGAGGGGCGTGGCAGGTCCAAATACCCCGCAAATATTTCATTTTTCAATGTCGCCCAAAATTAAAGGGGGAGACGCAAAGGGGGCGGGATGAAAACCACAGTCGGGGCCAAAAGATCCTCATAAAAAATGTCGAAATACGACTATAAGTACACGTTTATATATGTATATATGTTTGTGACTAAAAAACCAAGGCATCGCGTCGACGATTTTTAATCTTTTTTTCTGTATATATTTCGGTGCAGAAAATATTTATCGCATAAAAAGAATTGTGTGTGCAAAATGCCTACTGGCTCTTTTCTCTTCCCGTCCCTCTCTTAACCGGCACTGTACCGACAAAACAACAACAACTGAGACGCCTAACTGTTGTGAGAGTAAAAATAAGGACTGGCGGCAACAACACAAGTGAGCAGTTCCTGTTATCAGTGATGCCATTAACGATTTTTTACTAGCCAGGGAATTTGGTAGCTAAATCATCTAGTTCTGTTTTTGTTATTTTTCTGCTTTTAAGTAATGTCAAACTAATTTATAAAGTTATTCGACTAAAGTGAGAAAGAAGTGCTTTAAACTGAAAACAAGTTATTGGAAGGGGTTTTATTATATTTCTTTATTTGTAAAATTTCAAAGCTAGATAGAAAGCTAAATAAAAACACAGTATGGCTAAAGATTTTATTAATCTTATAAAACCTGATTATATTCACCTACTCCCCAGCATCAGCATTAAAGAGGAAAACGGCTCCTTTGTTCTTATATAAAACAAAAGCAAATATTTTGTTGGAAACTTTTAGTTACCCGGTCGAAAACCAACAAGCAATAATAAATTCCGTACAGTGCCATATCAAACATAAAGGTTATTGCCTTAAAAAATACGTGTAAATATGTTGTCTGAAAAGAATTTTTCCAATGGCGGCATATACAAATAAAATTATCATTTAATGTATTTTGTGTCTATTTGAGGCACAAATAAGGCATATATCAATTAAAAGTTTATAATTTGGTTAGGTTTTTTATAATCAGCAAAACATCCCAATGAATAAATTCCCTTTGATGTTGTTTAGCTTGAAGATGTAGCCACTTTGGAAATATTTCCAGATGATAACTCTGTACATATATCTGCCAGTCCTTATACTCAACTCAGGTAGTAACATCCTATCCTTCTCTTTCCTTCGCCTTGCCCAGTGTTCTTGATCCTTGGTCTATGCTTTTACCGTTTCTGTTTTTACCGGGTGATTTACCTACCACCCCGCTGGTCAATTGCCTCGTGTTCCTTTTACACATGTTGACAGGCCGCACATGCCTAAAACTATGACTATATATTCTGTAGCCTGTTTTTCTGTCCCTCAATGCTAATAGCATTTTACATGCCTCGCAGACCTTCGGATCCGATCTTCTCCTACGTCAAGGCTTCCGCGGTATTCGTAATTTTATTACAAGAATTTTCTTTGATGAGTCTGTGCTGTTTGACAAAATCTGCTACACTGACAGAAATCAGTTCACTGCCATCTCTTAACATAATTTTTTGATAAGTATTAATTGTTTCAAATATGGTATTTAATATTGAAAGTATAAAATAATATGTTTTGTTGGTATTTAATTATTAGGACATACTACAAATATATAACATATAATTGTGTTATTTAATAGTTTATTTATTTGTTATTAAACTTCTAAATATATGAATACAAACTTCAGATTTATAGATTTTTAGTTGTTGGTTAATTATAATCACATTTAAATATATGTTAAAACATTATATATTCAAATGTAATTAAGCTCAAAATAAATACCATTTAAAAATGTAACTCGCTTGTGACATTTACCGATTAGTTTTGTAAGTGATTGAAAAGATATACATTTTTTCTGTGTAGAGAGGCTGACCGCCGAAAAAACCTAAGCAGCCCTCTTCTTCCGATGGCTTTCATTTCTCAGATGCCACTCAATTAGGTTTTCATCATGTTTCTGGCAGGCAGCCAGCGAGGAAAAGCAGAAAAGAAACAACAGCGGATTTTGCTCAGGCAGAAAGGAAATTCCCGAATGGCGCAAAATGGTGGCCGCCACCTGTGAGTCTCTGCAGTTTTCCCATATATCGGAAATTTTGCTAAACCTTACCTTCTTATCAACCTTTGTAACCACCTGTGGCTATGCAAAACGCGATTTCAGGGGTTCTCTGAGCCCGTCTTGCATTTAGTTATGTTTTAGAGCCCGATCCTTGAGGATCTTCGTGCAAAATGTTGCACTTACCGCTTGTTCAGTTCAACTATGGAAAGCACTTGGGCAAAAAGAGCAGCGAACTGGTCACGGTTCAGCGACAATCCGCCTCATATTTCACATATGCCACCGCCGAGGAAGTCAAGCAGGCGAAACTCCGACAGGCTGCCTTGTGTCAGGTGTACGAGGATTTTACAGGTATTTAGGGAGACCCAGATCAACCTCCAGGTACAAATTTCAAGGGTTGAATATTCGCAAAACGCAAAAAAATAAATATTATTTCTACGAGAGGGAAATTTAAGTAGGGTACAGGCTTTCGTGAATCATCCAGAAATCGAGAAACACTTGAAAAAGGTGCAGGAACAGGAAAATTAGCGAAAATTTCTTGAGCAACTGTAATACTTTCTAAGGAAAACATTAAATGTCGTTCGTGGAAAAGGTGTATTAAATCACTATCAAAACAATGCTTTGAAATAGATAACTATATTAGTATTAATTCAGCCATGTAGTTTTTTGTTGAAAACGAATAAATGATAATCTTATTACTTCGCAGAACTTAAAAAAACAAGCGTTGGTGTTTTTTATGGCAGAAAATGTTATTAAAACGGAGTTAATAAATCAAAAAAGAAGATCAAAGTATTAAAGGGTGTAAACATCTCATATTTAAGATGTTTTCATTTTAATTATCCATAAATTCTGCATTCCCAGGGTGCGAATTCCATATCAAAAGTTTTATTAGATTCCACATTTATTTGATTTTTTTGTCTAATAAACCTTTTGCTAGTTCATAAATCCCACCGATTTCCATTAGGTAAATTGCATTGTTTATCGCTTGTTTGGGGAATGCATATCTGGAATATCTATCTACAAATTCCGAACGTCAGAGAGAGTACGACACGAACTGCAGTTCTTCTTCTGCAGTTCCTGGACTTTGTTCAATTGCACAAGTGGCGAATGTCTCGCCAGATACAGATACGGATACAAGTGCTGGTGTACAGATATATAGATGCAATTGGCATCGGTTACAGCTGCACAATTCTGGATAAAATTAATGCAACAAAGCCGCCGTCTGTGGCCTTCTTCCATGTGTTGTGTCCATGTCGATTGGGGGTAAATGATTTGCACTTGAAAACATTTTCTAGCCCTAGTATTTTGCGTTGTTTTCATCTCGCACACACTACTTTCGTGGTGTGTCAAAAACTATGAAGGTCGCTTTTTTTTTTTGGCCACTAAGAAATCGGCACAATTAAAATTGATGTCAACAGCTCACAATTTGGCTGCTTAACGATCGACAGCACATTCCTGGGGATTCTGCTGACCAGGCCCCCATCCTACATCTCTACATCCTCAAGGGGTTCTATTTTGGTTAGTGGCTCTGCTCTGTTTCGTCCATTTTCTTTGTTTTATTTTGCACAATTTTCGCTCGATCTCATTCGCTGTCTCGCACACTCCGTTGCATAAACAAACAAATCCACAAAATAGTCATAAATCAAACCAAATCTTTTTTCCAGTCCCCTGTAAACAAAAACGAGTTGGAGGTGTACGGGTTGTTGAGTGGCGAATGTTACACATATCGGGAAATAATAGCGCATCCTGTGAATTTAATATTTATTTGTTTAGGAATTTGTAAGAATTAATTTTGCTGGGAAACGTTAATAAAAAGGATTTGGGCTGTAAAGTGCATTGATGGTTTACTTTACCAATGATCAATTTCAAAAATTAAGCAGGTACTTTTCTATTCGATATTCTGTATCGACCTGCATTTATTTGCTTTATTTATGTCTGACATGCACTTAACACCAAACTATTTTTTTTTTGAGTTAAAATGCTTGCTTTTGATTTTCTAATTTTTTCTTTCGTTTGTTTCGCCCACCAGAGATGTCCATTACAGCGCTGCCCACTCGAATCTGTCTGGTGGGAGGCGTTGGCCAGGATGCGGACACGCTGCGGGCAGCCGAATCCTTTGGCCTGCCCATCGTCACTTCGGACACGGGTCTCGATATCATCGGGGAGTCGGACTGGCGGACCTTCTACGTGCTCGACGACTTCGAGGGTGCCAGCTTTGAGGCGATACATAAGCAGAAGGAATGGTGAGTACTACTAGTCATTGGCACTAATAATAACTTGGCAAAAGCCGAAGCACAAGAAGGCTGCTTAATTTAGACAAAACGGGTGGGAACAAATCTGTCACATGTGGCTAGCTGTCCGCCCCCCCGTTTTTTTGTTTTTTTTTCCAACCCACTTTTTGGCTATGAGGAGCCCAGTCAAGAGCCATTATCATCGCCTCCATCATGCTGAGCCACAGCAAATTGAGTTTGAAATCGAGACACACGCACGGGGATACCGCCTCCTCTCCAATTTCCCCCTCTGGATCCATTCCGTTAGCCACCAATTCTAAGATTGACAGCGTCAGCCATGCGCCAGATATACCAGTCAGCCATTCTGCCTTCTTCTTTTTTGGTTTTAAATACCCTTTATTCAGGGCGCCAGCTATACTTTAATATCTAGAAATAAACAAACACGTTATAACTGCAGTGGTTTAGCCCTAAATTTGTCTGTAGTAACAAATGTCTGATTCGATTGCATTTCCAGGAAAATGTACATAAACTAATATAAATAACACCTGTATCGATTATGGCCATAGGCTTTACTGTTTGCAATAAGAAAAATTATTGTATGAACAATTTTGTTCTAGCATAAACAAAAAAAATTAATTAGAGTGTTGGCTTCGAATGCATTTTCAGGGAAGAACACGAAAATATTACACCTGCTTTCTTTTGTTTACATAAACAGTCTTTTATTGCTCAAACAACTTTTAAAATTAGCAAGAAAAATCATAAAAATTTGCCACTTAAGAGTTAAATAAGAATAAATTTTTAAAGGTCCTACATTTTTATTTATCTTAGTCAAAATATATTTTAGTCACTCTATGCAGATGTATGTATAGATATTCAATGAAATCAGTTAAAGAAAAGTGAGCAATAAAACATTAAGGGTACATCCAACTTCGGCATGACGAAATGGGCTTGCAATTTATTTTCACTTGCTACAAATTGTTGTCAAATTTGAAACTTGCGCAAATGTTTGCTCATCTGCTCTATATGTGTTCGGTCTGGTTCTGTTTGGTTCTGTTCTTGAAATTTTTGCACGCTTGATTAATTTGCCTGCTGCGTAGTAATAGCCTTAAATAACATGCACGCTTTGGATCCCACCCCCAAACTCTTCCCCCCTTTTTTCGACTTTTTTCGTGGGGATCAACCTCTGCCCTGTCTCATTAGTGATAAACCATAACTTTGCCATACTTTGGTTAGCATTTATTTACGAGCTTTTTTGGAGGTCACCAAATGCGTTTAAAAGTTGTTGTGACTTGAAGGGGTGGGCGTCGATTGGGCGTCTGTTTTCCGTTTCATGTTTTACCAACACGCTTTGCTTGTAAGGAAAAAGGCAACTGCGAAACGAAGAAAAATAGCCAAAAAGAAGCTTGTTCTCCCCCCATTAAGAATTATTATTTATTTCATAGATTTTCATTCATGTTTCAGTTCGTTTTGTTATTGCGATTTGTATTTGTTGTTCAACACTTTTTCTTTGCTCGCTAAATGAGCGGAAAATAAAACAATGCTGAGGTGGTGCTGAGGTTGTTTTTCCTCTGGGCTAATTATATTTCATGTTTCACATTTTTTATTTTAGTTTTCCATCTATAAATTTAATTGATTTCCGCTTATAGAAAAACATAAACTGGAATTAAGTTGGAATTTGTTTATCGCTTAGAAAAACTACGTAGAAAATTTATTTGCAACGTAAGTTGTTTATTTTTTAAATAAATATGCAGTTCCCGAGTTTGTTTTTGTCATCTGATGTGAATAAATCGTGACTGTTTTAGTACAGGTGTATTTAATTTGATCATTAAAATTTATATAACCTATGAAACGATTTTCTTTGTTTTGACAAAGTTTAAAATAAATAAATATGCAGACCATTTTTAATTTAATGGGATGGTAATAATGTCCTTTGATCATTGAAGATTAATTAACAATCTCAGGAATATAAACTTATTTTATACAAAAAACAATTGACAGAATTGTTTATCCAACTCATAAACGGTGTGAATTTTCCTACGATTACTTTGTTTACAAAAAAAAATGTTTAATTAGTTCAAGAAACACTACATTTGATTGCAAAAAAAGAAAAACAGTTCTGATTAAAAGTACACAAATCCCAATGGGAAACCGAAGAAATTTTAATGAGATATTCTCAGAAATCCCAGATAAGTGGAAAGAATGACCGGAGGCACTTTAACGGCCACTTAACCTCGCCCAAAATGATGCCACAAAGATCTTGTTAATCGTTGTTCCCAGCATGGATATATATTCTGATTCATAGAAATGATCCATTCGCATAATGGGGGAAGACTGAAAACATTTCATTGCCTATTTTGGGGACATGGCGAATTGACAATGAAAATCAACTTAAACATATAAACAAATAAACCGCTTGCGTGACAATTTCAAATAGTATTTCTTCTACAGAAACTGAAATGAATCGTTTTTGTTTGTATTTATTTCAAATATTATTATTTTTTGTGTGAATTTCTTGGGGACTTCTCTTGGGAAGCCGAAGTCTCTGTCGCCATTGGCCAAGTTTCCATTGAATCACATTGAGGAGGTGGCATTGCAACAATCTCTTGGCGCCAAGAATCTATTGGAATTCGTGTATATTCAGATCGAGCGTTGTCAAATAAAGTCGAAAGTGTTGAAAGCAACGTTTGTGAAAAAACGGAAATTCTTTGCCATAAAAATAAATACAACAAATCGCAAAACAAAAAAAAAAAAACAAAAAATCAGAATTTATGCGTTTTTATTGAGGCATTTATATGATGTGTGCTCTGCTTTGCTTACATATATTTAAATATTTATTGTATATCTGCGAGCGAGTATATAATTTATAAGTTTTTGATATGGCGAATTAATTGAGGCAGAACGAGAAAGAGTCCGCCAACGACATGTCATTGACTGTTCTATAGTTCTGACCCTCGCAAAGTTCGAGTGCCCCGTGTTCAGTCAAAGATCGGCGTACTTTACAAAAGAATCGCCCGTTTGTAAAGATGGCAGAGATCATCCATTGTCGAGGCCAAAACCCCCAGATCCCCCGATCTACTCCATTCCGATCATCTCATACATATATTGTTGTCGAGCACGCGCGGCGCATTTTTATGCATTGACTAAGCAGCACAATTTTCCTGGGTTTTCCTTGGATCTCGAAGAGAAATATTTAATTGTTCTGTGGAATTTCATTTCTTTTCCCGCTGCTGCTTAAATATTTGTTTGGCTCAACTCTCTTTGCATTTCACCTGTCTCCGTTTGATTGCTTACTTTACTGTCACCTCTCTCTCACAGTCGTTTCTATTCTACACAGAAAAAATAGTATTCTAAGGAATTGAAAAACAAAATGTCAAACTTAAGTTCAAATATTGTAATTTTTTTTCTGGTTTAAAAAACAGGAAGAATTTAATATGTATTTCTGTTATAGCTTGGTTTTATAAGAATAAGAAACAAATAAGTTTTAAATCTCATATATTATTTATCAAATCGGATATTTTAAGAACAATAAAAATTAATATTAAATATTATTTCCAACTGAACTTAAAATTGATCAAAATTTAAGTGAAAAGATTTTGTTTTATATTTGTCATATTTAGTTCCTGATATATTTTTTTTTGAAGTCATCCTAAAATCGATCATACAATTTTTCTCTGTAAATCTCACATTCTCCAACTGAGAGAGATGTTTGCACTTCTTATAGGAATATATCACGCCTGTATAGCATTTGCCACTTATGTGCCACATTAAGTGATGGGGAGAGAACGAGCTGAAAGTGGGGAAAATTGAGGAGCAGAAGATGAGGAGTCGAGAGGGTGGACCGCCTGGCATGTCAGGCATTTTCTATTTCCATTTTCCATTCGCTCGCTGCCGCCCCATCGTTTATTCAATAATTTTCCCAAGCAACGAGGCTGGCAGTTGTGTTTGTTTAGTTGCCCGGATAGAATCATAAACTCATGTCGCTCGGTCTCTTCGGCTATATGTCTTAACTTATTCATATTCTGGTACCCTGAATCAGGCAAAATCGTTTCGTTTGTTCGCGACAAATATTTGTGCATATGGAATTCTTCCTCTGTTGATAAGGTTAAGTCAACCTAACAGCCTGAAATGTGGGTGAAATGTGTAAATGCAAATGTAAAATGATATGATAGTAGACTCAATGAGACAGAAGAAGTGAAAGTGAAAGAAAAAAAAACAGGAAGTCAACCTGAGAAAAGACTTTGAAAGTGAAATATCAAGTGATAATGGAAATGGAGAGAGGGGAGAACACAACCAAAGAAAGTTGGAAATTGTGAGTTAGTGGTATTATAAGCATTTTAGAAAATCAAAGATAAATCGAAAACATCCGGTACAATATCAATATGTAGTGATTATCCTTATAAAGAAAAAAACACTCTACCTTCGATGATCCAAGATTTGGCCGGCAAGGTTTTCCTATTAATTTGCTTTAAGTTCTCATATAATTCCCTCTGGAATTTGCAAAGAATTACTAAATAAAACATATAAAACCAATTTATTGCTAATAATAGATTGCTTTACCCACAAGATTAAAATTCCTATTTAAAAATATAAATTTATGGCGCACAGTTGAGTTCTATCCATTCATTACGAAGAATCATTCATAAATTGTTACCAAAATTAAAAGCATTACTCAATGCATGCACCGCAAATTGTTTTCGACTCCCCTGGCCGTAATTATAATTGTGCCTTGATGAGCCGCACATAAATAATTGTACACATTTTAAGTATCATAAATACGTCCCCTACGCCCACAAAGTGCATTCAAAATGTGGCAAACAATGCTCGACATGTCAGGCTGCAGTCAGCTTCCGCTCGATTGATTTGTTTATAAAAACTTCCGGCTTTTGCCAGTTGGGATGCGGATGGGCTGCGAAGGCTTGAGGATGGGCTGCCCATCCAACGGCTGTCGATGTCCGGAATGATAAACAAAAGAGCCCTTAGTCAGATGGGTGGATGGTTCTTCAGTCAAAGTTCAATAAAGCGAAACGCGTCGAGCACTCGAAATCATTTGTGTCCGGAATGCTATCGGGCAAAGAAGATAGCGATGTTCAACCAATTCGAATTGAATTATGGCAACAGCAACAGCATCAGCAACAGCAATTGCAACTGCAACTGCCAAGGTCAATTGGGGCATAAAAGCCAGATTGCCTTGCATAACTCAAAAGTGTGCCACATAAATATTTAATTGTCTCTCCCTTTATATCACTTGCAGCATTCTGGGACCGCCGGCTTTGAAGTACGCGGCCGAGATGAAACAGACACTGGGCCAGAATTCGCGGCCCATTTACAACTACGCGATGCGCGGCGTGGTCACTTGCTTCACGGGCATACGCAAAAAGGATGAGCTGGTGAGTGGCTCGCTGGGGAGTCTCCTCTCCTGACCATTAAATTATTGCTCATTTTCCAAAATGTTTATTTCAAAGACCAAGCTGGTTAACCTTATTCACTCGATGGGCGGCTGCATCAAGAAGGACCTGAACACGAAGACCACGCATCTGATTTGCAATCACAGTGGCGGCGAAAAGTACCAGTGAGTTCTAAACTAAACTAAACTAAAACCATGCTCATAATGCTCATAATGCTCATAAAACTAAATTCCTTGACTTTCCATTTTGTATGAAAGGCTCAAGAATAAGGCAAATTTGTCCTAAAATTAGAAATAAATCCAGCGTAACCAATAAGTAGTTGGAATATAATTGATTTTTAAAATCTCATGTCGAACTCTTATTTAATTCTAACCGCTTTCCTTACAGGTACGCCAAAACTTTCCGTTTGACCGTGGTTCGTCCTGCTTGGGTGTTTGCCGCGTGGGCGGATCGCAATTCGCTGGAACTCGACGCCACGCAGGAGATTTTCACCAAGGCGCATCGCCTGAAGGCCTTCGAGGGTCAGAAGATCTGTTTCTTTGGATTCCCTGCGGAGGAGCATCAACACATGGTGGATGTACTTTTGGAGAATGGTGGCGTTTGCGCCGAACTCGACGATCCGGAGTGCTCGCATGTCGTGAGTCAGCCTTTACAATTACTAAATGCTAAAATGCAAGCTTTTTGGGTAGTTTGGATTTTGTAGTTTGCATGCCTCTTACCTTAATTTTTGTATATACATACTTTGCTGCATCAAGCAGTTGATTTTTTTTTATTCGCAAAACCTAATCCGTGTGTCTTCCAGGTGATGCCCAATACGGGCGCAGTATTTACAAGCACTAGCACTAGCACAGATACTAACCCAAGCACCCAAACTAACCCAACCGAATCCCAAATCCCAGGCAGCAGTGCGTCGCAGGCGGAGGGCGAAGAGGAGCAGCAGGCCAAGGATCTCGAGCAGGCTGAAATCAGAAGAGAGGAACAATCCCAAACAGAGGCGAGCAACGCAATGGCACTGGATGTTAATCCGGAGCAGGAACAAAAAGAGAATCAGGCCATTGAGGACGAAGATGACATACACTTTGACGAACGCCTCTTTGTGGAGGCAGCGGACATACGAAATCCAGGAGATGATCAGTTGCCTGAATCGGACGAAGAAGACTTGGTGGAGGAGCAGAAGCCCAAAGTGGAGGAGATGCTTCAAGAACAGGATGAGCAAGAGCAAGAGGATGTCCAGGCCAGCACGCCAAAGACCAGCAAAATAAGAACAAGCCTAAAAGCTGCCACGCCACTTAGTTCACCCGAAATGGATGGCAATCCTTTGGATTTCGAAAGCACCACTCAGAACATTTCCCCCATACTAAAAGCCATTGACGAGTGTGATCTGGAGACCGATGATCTGCCAGCTTCAGAGAATGATCTAAAACGCAAGAGGGATAGTTTTGACAATGTGTCCCTGATGTCGGTGGATTCTTTTGCCCTGCCAACGAGCACCAAGAAACCCAAACTCATACGCACGGGATCCATTTCGAGGACCCTTCGACGATCGGTGAGCTTTGTGGCCGAACCGCTTATGAAAACTTTAAGACCACGAAGAAGCTCTGTGGCAGATGCTTCAAGTTTCATCGGCAGCGAGGCAGCCGACAATTCCATTAGCTCACTAGCCTCCTCCATTAATTTGACGCTCAATGAGTCCATCAGGAAGCCAGTCAAAGAGAAGCTGCGCAGCTTTTGCGGCAGAATAACCAGAAGCAGCAGTCGTAGAACCGATAGAGGTGTGGATGGCACTCCGGAGTGTTCCACCATCCTGGACAGTGGTTTCAAGACCCCCAAGGCACCCAAGCTCCGATCCACGGCCACGCCCAAAACAGCCAAGCGACTCTTCGGCCCCGTCTCCGGCGTTGTTTCGTCTTTGACCCTTACCAACCCCTCCACACCCACGCCCACGCCCACACCCACCATGCACCCCATCCCCAATCCTAATCCCACTGTCAGTTTGGATGTCAACGATACCTCCACCCACACATTTGCTTTCTGTGCTGCTGCCGTCACGCCTGTCATGCCACCATCATCATCATCGGTATCGTCATCATCTCCCATATTATCGACTTCGATCGCTGTACATAGCTCGGTGCAAGTAATTAAGTCACCCGAAGAGTCGACAGCGAGGCATCAAAGCCCCGGCCCCATAGAAGAGCCCATGCCAATGGTACATTTGAAATTCACAAGTGTTTTCTCTTAAGGATCTTTTACTTGGCAGACATTGAAACGGCAAAAAAAATTTAAAATTTGGGCAGTTCGAATAATAATATTTCTTAGGCTGAGTGTTTCTAGAAAAGTTGTTTATTTTAGTATTCAGAAAATAAATGTGTTTCAACAGTTTTAACATTTCCTTGCGACAAAACAAATTTGCTTAAGCAAGTTTTTCGCAAGACTAATTATTCTATAATTCTAAAATTTTCGTTACCTAAGATTCAGTACTGCGATTTTTCTCTATGTTTCTTTTTCATTACTACATTTTTTTCAAGCATCTAATGGTTATGAAGAAAACCATAAGCCATTCAACTCACTTCCATGTTTCCATTGTGTTCATTAAACTATTTTCGAGCATTTTTAACATTATTTCAGTTGCTGTACGACGCGATTTTCCTCAATCCTCCCGCCATCCATCATCCAGCCTCCTTCCATCCCAAATGTTATGTTAATTGTTATTTAATGGTTATGCCGTAGCTTAAGTCACAACTCATAAAACATCTAATTTGGTGCGGTGTCTGGAATTTCTTCTGTAAATAACTTTGGTTTCCTATGGTCTACTCACTATTTTTTTTTCTGGCCGGCGCACAAAGTACAAAAAAAAGACAACCAAACAAAGCAGCACAATAAATATTGAAATAACATTTATTTGCAACACGCAACACACAAAACACACACACACACACACACTCCCCACACTTTGGTTATAGACTTTCGTTCAGCTTGAATAAATGTTAAAAATGCCACATGAAAACAACGTAGATAAATAAATTGAAACAATAAATGGAGAGAAGAATAGAATCGAGCAAACCTTAAGCCGTCTAGCACGAGCGATTCCTTCGCATTTGGGTGAATTTTTATTTTCTCAATGGACTAACAAATATTTACACAAATGTTACTCGTTCTCGGGGCAAAAAACAATTTGCATTCATGTTCCGTAGCTTTACTCTACACTCTTGCCTAAGATCTTTGCCGTTTCAAAGTGCTGCCAAAAATGTGCACTAAAAATGTTTTGTTTGGCCTTTTTGCATTTGATAAATGTGTTCGAAATTTATTGTGCTTGCTGCTGCTGTGCCGAGCTATATCTCTCTCTATATATACCATCTATATAGACGCTTGATTGACTACGTTTCGTATAATCTAAATTAGGCAGCAAACAAAACATTTTTTTGCGATCTAGCACATTCCGCCGCATCTCTTTTCAAATACTAAACGGTGGATCATTGGAATTAATCGTCTTGATTTATTTGCCGTTCAGGTGGTTGACGAGCACACGACTGTGTCGAAGCCGGAGCCGAAGAATAATCATACGCACATCCTGAAATCAGACTGGTTCTGGTATACCATACAGAATGGCTATGCCAATGAGATGGACTATCTGTTTGGCGACGTAAGTGCATCCCACTCAAAATGGTCATCTGCTGATATTAATTTAATTGCTCGTTATATATTGTAGTATTTGGACAGCATCACGAATACCCCCAATACGGATCGTCGGGACTCGTTACCCATTAGCTTTAACAAGCGGAAACGCAAGCGTTTCTCGCAACGCATACAGCTGGAGGGCACACCTCTGGGCTCTGGAAAGCGACGCTCCTCCGTCTCGGATGCCGGTCTACTGTCCGTATCGAATAGTTTCTTCGATTGCACCACCAGCCCGGATAAACTGGAGGCGGAAAAGCTTTTGCATGCCGAGCCGGAGGCGAGTGAAACCACGCCAGCCAAGAAATCGATGCGCTTTAACCATTTTATGGACTTCTTCACCACAGAGTCCAACTATGTGGGCATATTGGATACCATATTGAATGTAGGTTTCGGGATAAGATGAATAAATGTTTTACATTTTCATTCATATACTTTTTTATTTCCTATCCTTGCAGCTCTTTAAAAATAAATTGGAGGAGCTGGCCGAGACCAATGATCCACTGCTTAACAAGTCCGAGATCAAGACGATATTTGGCAACTTTCTGCCCATCCATGAGGTGCATCAGAGCATGCTGGAGCACCTGCGCAAGTTGCATGCTAACTGGCGAGAGGATTGTCTGATTGGCGACATTATTATCCAGCACCGCGATGAGCTGATCAAGGCCTATCCGCCGTACGTTAACTTCTTCGAGCAAATGAAGGAGCAACTGCAGTACTGCGATCGGGAGTATCCCCGCTTCCATGCCTTCCTCAAAATCAATCAGACGAAGCCGGAGTGTGGTCGTCAAGGCCTACAGGATCTCATGATCCGACCGGTGCAGCGATTGCCTAGCATTAGTCTCCTGTTGAACGATATCCTGAAGCACACAGGTAATAGCAATGCGGATCACAGCCGGTTGGAGGAGGCACTGAAGGCCATCAAACAGGTGACGCTGCACATCAACGAGGACAAAAGGCGCACCGAGTCGCGCATGGCCATCTTTGATATATTCAACGATATCGACGGTTGTCCAGCGCATCTAGTGAGTTCCAATCGCAGCTTTATCTTGAAATGCGAGGTGAACGAGCTCTCCGACTCGCTGAGCGGTCGTGGTGATAGCCTGGTCCTGTACCTTTTCTCCGATTCCATTGAGCTTTGCAAACGGCGTTCCAGAGGATTCAATACCGCCAAATCACCGAGCACGGCCAAGACGCATAAGCATCTCAAGCTGATATCGTTGAACACGATACGGCTAGTGATTGATATATCGGATAGTCCTCGGGCCTTTGGATTGCTCCTGCGGGGTGAAAAGGAAAAGCTATATACGTTTACGATCAGCGACGAGGAGACCGACAAGTCGGTGTATGTGAAGAAACTGTGCAACCAAATTGCTGCTCACACGTGCCGAACAGATGCTGTAAGTAGTAACTATTAAAAGAACACTTTATATTGCAAAACTCTTGTTTTGGGTCCCAACTCTATAACGTAGCTTTTGAGCCTTTAATTTATGTGCTTATTTTTATATTACAGGACAAACTTTTGATTTGTCGTACCTCCCAGGAACTGGAGGTGGACATTAGCGATGTGAATGTCAGCACGCTGAGCAAGGCCTTCAAACTGGCTGCCAAAACTCGATTAAAGGTTGTTCTTGAAATTGAATTGCAATTGTAAACATTTGTTATTTAAATATATATTTTTCTAACCTAGGTTGGTCGAGCCTTTTCCTTTAACAAGACGCCCAACAAGCTGAAACGAGCCGTGTCTACGATGATGACCTCGCCTTTTGGCAGCACCAACTCGCTGACGCCCGCTTCTCAATTGGCACAAATGCGTTTGGCCAGCTGCACGAATATAAATGTGAGTAAGAAAAAGGGAAACCAAGTTAGCAACTACTAATGCTCAATTATATTATTCTAGGAGGTTGACGATGAAGACTGTGCCAGCATGAGGAGTAGTTCGCCGTCAACGCAGTCCGAGATGCTGGTAGTGCCCCCACTTTCCGTGCAACCCACGCGGAAAAACAAGGCAGTTGTGGGTCGCATTTAGAGTTGTCGATGTCGATGATTCCGCAGTCAATTTGTGTATTCCATTTTTGAAGTCTCTTAGAAAGGGAGACGACTCGTCTGCAGTGCTATTTCCTTGGTCATGGGTGGCCCATGTCCGAGCGCTGATGCAACCTTCGAATTCGTAATCTCACAAAAAAAAAAAAAAAACAAAACCAGAAACCAGAAACAAATTATCACGCGTCCAATATTGTTTAGATTGTAAAATGTATTGTTAAGTTGCAACTGTCGATGTGGAGCTCGCGAATGTTGAAGCGTTTGCCCGAGCTATCGATTGACCATGATTGACTTGTAAATAGTTCTCCATATGTGTACGCCCGTGCCCGAATAATTGTGTCGCGTCGCTAAATGTAACCAACTCCAACTACTCATTGCAGTGACTAGAGATCGCATTCACGCACGCACCGAACGATCGGTTCGAATGGGTTTCGGTCGGATGATCGCCACACCGCAACAAGCTGTGAATGTTTACTGAGTAAATTTTTTAAAAACCTATCTTACTATATTGATTAAAACTCAACGATTTTGCTTGAGTAGGCACCTACGACCCTAAGTCGTAATGCATTCGAAGCATGATGATGTTTTTAAGTTAATATATGAACCAATCATTAAAGAAAATTATTTTAAAGTCAACGCCATTTTTTATTTCAAAAAGTTTTGAGCGTCAAAGTAGGCAACGAACTCAAAAGATATTCAATAAGAAAGGTGAAAAATATTTCAATTTTCTTTATTTAATTTAGTTCCTCAAACAATTTGGTTTACTCATTTCCAATTATTCTTTCATAAACACCAAGCCCATACCATCTTCCACACACACACACGAATCTGGTGAATATAAAAATATAATAACGTAGAGGACCTGATCACTATCTTTCACAGTGTGTAAATCGATTTGACACCCGAACTGATTTTGCACATTGCATCGGAATGAAGTTGATATTGCAAATTATGCGCCTGAAAATGTAAGAGCATCTTTAGCTTTTGGCCAATCTCTAAAATGGCCAGCTCGTTGTTGCCATTAGCAGTCCAAACGGCTGTAACAAAGAGTTATTAAATCTATTTGGTTGAAATAAACTTGGGAAACGCACAGATCTTGCTGCTCTTGGCCCTGATGTTGATCACAGCACCGCAGATTTCATCGGAGTAGTCGAAAGTTTGGCCCACCATCATCAGGAGAATATCTAGCCAAATGCGGTCCAAGTCCAGCTTGCCACTTTTGCCCACCGTGATTAGCCAGCGACCTCCTTTGATGTTGGCCTCATCCTCCCACATGGGTCTTGCAGAGAAAGGATTACTATAAGGTACAGAGAAGCAAACTATAATCTTGCCATACTTTATGCCCCGCTTAAACATGGAGTAGTCGCATCCAATCTTAAGCTGAGATGGCGTCTTAATTGTATAGTACAGACTCCAGAAGGTTTCCACACTGTCGATCTGAGTGACCTCGTTCAGCATGTCCTTCCAGTGCTTGGTGCGATCGTTCTCCAGATACCATAAAGTCCACACATGCTCCAAAGGATGCTTGTACTGAACTTCATACAAGTCTTCATCGATAAGTTCATGATTCTGGCCATCTTGAGGGGCATCTTCCTGCTGCTGATGGTTTTCCTGCCCTATTAAATCCTTTGAATGCCCCTCAAAGCCAGCACTTTCTAAGCTCTGCACTTGTGCACTGGCCATTATTATAAATAGAGTAGCTTAATTTATATGTAGACCTCAAGGGCTGCGGTCTCAACGAATTTAGTCACGATTCGAGTGGAAATTGAAAACGGGTAACCAAAAGTACTTTAGCACATTTTTCTTAGTCCTAAACGAAACGTATCGAAATGAAGGTTTTTAAACAATGACTTTCAGGCCATTTGACGTTGAACAACAAGTTAACTGTGCTGGTTTATAATATAAATTACTTTTATTTATTTATAAATACTGCAAAACTTAGGATAAATGAAATTTACATGTTGTTAACATAGAAATGCGCGCTTGGTCCTTAAAAAAATAAAATGATAACATATAGATTAAACATTATATACTCTTTTAAAAGTGATCAACTTAAAACTGAGCGGAGGCACTAGAGAAAAACAAAACTGAGAAACTACGGGGGTATACAAAATTAAATAAAGGCTTCGACCTCTTTTCAAATCCATTTTCGAGGGGCTTCTTTAAGAGTCTAGCAGCAGATTAATAATATCTTTTCAGTGTGGCTTTGAACCTTAAGATATCCACGTGTCTAGACCCACAAAACAGCAGCTGCATCTTCGTTTGATAGAGTGGAGAAGCGCTGATAGCGATTCGCATTACGAAATGTTTTCGATGGCGATTGACTGGTGGAAATCTGAGCTTGAACCTGGACTTGAACTTGAGTCTGGGTTTGCATTGGCAATCCCACCATATTCAAGCCCGATTTCAGTGTGGAGTTTCTGCTGTCCGAGGACATGGAAGGGCGTCTCTGGTTGCCATTCATCAGGGTGGAGCTCAATGGCAAGCCCACGTCGTGAAAGGAGCTAATCGAACTGAAGCCACTCTCATCTTCGGTGCTGGAACCGCTCTGCTTGTTGCTGCTGGTGGGTTTTATATTACTATTGCTGATGGCTGCATTGCTGGCGGTGGTTGTCGTATTGTTGTGGTTATTGTTGCTCTGGCTCTCCTCATCCGTTTCCACTTTCGAGGAAGAGGAGGCCGTCGAGGAGATGGTGGAATGCACGGAACTGTCGGTGGAGCTGCGCAGCGAGAGCCTCGAGTCCCTCATGTTGTTGGCCCGCAGAAAGATCAGTTCCGCATTGGATTTGGCAGCCGGCGATGGTGCCGCCAGTGTGGCATCCATGATGCTGGTGGAATTGTGCAATGGCGGCGTCAGCAGCGTCATCACCGAACTGGTTTTTCCCTTGCACAAACGATGATTTCCCGAAGGCAGCGATGAAATGGAGGCCAGCGAGTGACGCGGCTGCGTGAGATCCGGTTGTTGTTCCGAGGTGTGCAGCAAATTTCTGATGGTCCTGGCCAAACGGAAAGCCTCTTGGTTGAGTTTCTCTTCGGAAGCCTCCGCTGAAGATAAACGCGCCTTGCAGCCTCCACCGCCTCCGGATTTCTTTGGTGAGCGGCGCCTATTTTGGGGGAAAAATAGGTTAATAAGATATCATGGAACTCGTAAATTACCAAAAGCCTAAGTGTATTCAAACTATATAATAATTATTTAATAATAATTATTTTTAAATGGTTTTATGCATTAACAAAATTATAACTTTATAACTTTGTTTATTATAGTTTTAAATTCATATTATAAATAAATTGGAAAAACACATTATTTTAGCTTTAGGTGTTTATTTGAATCATTAAATAAAAAAAAGTCTTTTTGTAAATAATTTATATTATTATTACCATGTAAAATCCTTAAAGGCATTATAGCTTCCAGCTGGTGCAATCGTCTCGTAATTATGCTCCTCATTCATGGCATGCATTGACTTATTCAATATCAAATTGGTACTGCTCCGGGCGCGCAGATATGAAGCGGATCCGGCACTCGAGTCGTCATCATCCCGGGAGTCACTCTGCAACGAAGTGTTACCCACTCCGTGGACATGATGCAAGCTTTTGGAGCGGGCGATCTGCTCCCCATTGCGATGGGTTTGCTGCAGTTGTTGCTGAAGCTGGTAGCGCTCAAAGAAGCGGGCCACTTCCTCCATCACCGCTCGGTACATCTCGCAATTAGTTTCGGTCTAGAATTCAGTATTAAAAAATTAATTTAAATTAAATTAACCGTGTGAAACTTAACAGTATAAAACTTGGATAACAAAAATCATTTTTCACTATATATAATATATCATTGAAAAACAAATACACATTATTGAATGTAGAACGAATTTTCAGCGTTTTTTAACTCGTATTTTAAAAGACTAGCTTGTTTGGTCAAGTGAAAGAGGCAATAATGTCGGACAATATAAGCAAGCAAATTATGGATAATTCTAATTTTCTTCTTGTACCTTTGAACAAATATATGAAATAATTAAATACTATTTTAACAACAAGCATTGACAGTAAGAATTAAATTTGTTTTCATACACAGTTAGTCTAGAAGTGTTTCTCATGAGAGTGATTTTTCTTTACGATTAAGACTTTAACTTAATAACGATTGACAGAGTTTAGGTATAAAAGGGCTGGCACTAACTAAGCACAACATTCACTTTCTCAGTTCGCTTTCACTGGATTAAATCATAAATCAACAAAAACTAAAAAAACATGACACTTTAAAGCATAAATAAATCCGTGACAAAGCTAGAATCAGTTTTGTCTCCCGAGAAACCATTTAAAAAAATCGAATTATTTTATTTAATATGCAACTTCAAAGAGATTTTTATTTGTTGTGCTATATTATATTTTCGTCTATTAATTTACTTATTCTCCTTTCTTTGTTTAAAACCTGTTTATCTCTCTTCACTATTTTTCATTTTTCACAAGAACACTGCTCTCTCTATGGTGATTAAACAAACGAGTTATAACCATATCGTGCACGCCTAAAATGTTTTTAACTTTAGCTTTATTGAAAACCAATAAAAAATTGTATAGATGAACCAACAGACATTCAATCGATATGCAACTGGCCAACTCATCTCGCCTTTCGCCATAAACTCTTATATGTTTGCCCCAATGTGCCAGGTCATTGCTTTGACACTTTGATAATGCATTTGAACCGATGACTTTAATTTATTATTTATGTTAATTGTAAATGATTTTGCTTGGCAGCAAACATTTGTGGAGCAGCGCCATCAGCATCATCATCAGCCTATAAAAACTTTCACTTGATTTATTATCTCGCCTCTTACTCTGCGCATTTCTCTAGCTCTTTTGTGCTGTGGGTCTGTGGGCCATTCCAGCATCATTGGCCAAGTGGCAAAGTGGGGAATGTCGCCTTTCGGTTAACTTCTATGAGCCAAATTGTCTAATTATCAAATGCCATTCGAGTTGGAGGCGCTTGCCAAATTGGCAGAGACCTCAAAAAGGCGTTAAGATTGCCGATTGCCGATTGCCTATTGCCATCACCTGGCACACGCCCACCTCCCCGGCCATTTGAAAATTGGCCAAAACGGGTGGGTTTATATATCTGCTGGATTTCGTGGGGGGCTTCACACGATGCCAAAATAGTTGGTGTCTGGCTAATTATGTAAGTGGCCGCTGCAGTTTGTTGCTTTTGCTATTGCTGTTGCTATTGCAACGCTTGGAAATTGTTGCTAATTTTTCTTTGGACGTTTTTCCGTTTTTGGAGTTTTCCTACTGCGTGCTAGCAAGAGGTTTTCATTCGAATTACGAATTGTTTTCGTGTGTCTGAGATTTATTTGAAAATTATGTGGAAATTGTTTGGCCGCTGCCGCTGCCCCGGCTGCTTCTGTATTTGATTTCGATTTTGTTATGGTTTGTTTAATTTCATTAATGCCCAAAGTGTTTCAGCCATCGAGCAATTGGAGCTGTGAGGATTCAGATTCGCTTGGCCTGGTAACAGCTTCCCATTCGATGCGTTTCCTGGCTGCACCGGTTTACTCAGTTGGGGATCGCACGGGTGCATAAATTAAATGCAGTCGCCTCCCATCGACTTGCATCGGCTCAATCAATCAATCTATCAATCAATCTCTCTCGCTAGGGTTCCACCCACGCCCGGTAAGTTTTTCTTTTCAATTATAATGGCAAAAAGTTTTTCCACGCGGTTTTTTTTTCCTGCCTTCTAACCCAGTTTGCCGTTCGCCAAACAAGAAACGCATCAAACTGTAGAAAATATGTATTTTTCTTTATTATTTTTCTGGTTGCTTTGTTTTCTTTTGCAATTTTCCAAGGCGGAGACCGTCGGCTTTCCAAGTCAACTTCATTGGGGCTCATTTAAAGCGGATTAAATCGAAATGAAAGCGTAAATATTTTCGCTCTTTCAGCGGCATCCGTTGGGTGATTATGCGTTCGTTGCATAGAATCGAATCGCCTCGAATTGAAAGTGTTCATGGGGAGAAACTGACCATGGGTGAAGCGTGAACGCTGAAGGTCATCTTCATGGTTTTGAGTTCAAAGTTCGATTCGGTCAATTGGGAGCAGGCTCGGCTTAGTGAACTGGTCTAATTTTTATCGGAAAAATCACACAAATCTTGGGAAAACTAATCTTGAAGTGATAGAAAAATAATCTTGATTGAAGAAAAATCTAAAGCTTTTCGTGTTTAAAACTGATTTATAAGGTATTTAATAGATTTTGTTATGTATAAACTGCCCAAAAAGAAGTTTAAGGAATTTCTTTAGCTCGAAATGTAGGAATCTATTATTCAGTATATATATTTTTTCTCATAACTTCTTGTAATTTTTTTTACTTCATATTCCTCAACACAAACAGCATAGCTATAATTTGTAAATTCTTCGCAGCTCCTTTAATCAATTCAATCTATGTGAGTACCTCCAGAAATTCCTGTTCAAGAATTTTTCTCATAGCCCAAGACATTTCATTGATGGCCAACTTATTATTACACACCAATAAAGATACCAATTATAATTGTTGTTGATTCAATCTAGCGCTTCTCACTTTTACGGTGATGTTTCAGAAGGCAGAAACCCGTCAGCTCCATTAGATACCTTTTGTGAGGAAGTATAAAATTAATGCAGCTGTTGTCTAAAGGAAATGGTCAAAAGACAATGAAAGACACGATGGCCAAAGACCAGAACAAAGCAAAGTATATAGAAGAGCCCGGCCGACCACACTGCGAGTCTATAATTAAGCGTCAGAGAAGAATTCTGCCGCCTAATTGCGATGGGGCAAGACATTTGCCCCTAACTGAGGAGGATTTATAGAGAAAGGAAATGCCTTTATTGATGCACAAATAAAAGTAATAGGGAATAATAAAAAAATCAGCGGTATTTTGTAAATTGTATTGTGCCTATCTTTGGTTTGAAACTAATTATAGTACTGACCTAAGCCGAATTATGTTGTTCTAAAAATCTGATGACTCAAAAGAAATGTGAAATATACATAATGTACTTATTATTAGAATTTGTGAATCCAAGAGATTATTATTTTAATTTATTTTTTTTTTATATTAAATTAAACGGAAATCGTTTAAACTTAATGTAATAAGTTTAATAGGTATAAGTTTCGAAGTTCGAATAAAATCAACTTTAACTTTCAGTGTAAAAGAACTTAGCTTAACAAGCGACCCCTTCTGGTTACGGAATCGTACCTCACATCGCTTACATTTCCATTTCCATTCCGATTCGAGTAAATTAAGCGTGAGAACTATTTAAATAAAAAATGCTAGAGACAGGAAAACAGGTTGATCCAAGGAGGGCAACAGAAGTCGGTAGTCAAAGCAGATCTTGATTGAGATGGGGTTTCGGTGTGGGGATGTCGGGTTGACTTGGCACTTAACATAGTTTCCTCCAGCCAAGAACACAATGCACAAGTCACGTTTGTGTCTTGAGTCTTTTGTTTGGTTACGGATTTCTTAGCATGCCTTTCGCCGGCTCATTTACTCACCTGTTTCAATTGCCAATGCAATGTATCCACCTGATTCTGCAATATGACAGCCTCGACATTTAGTTGATGTTGTTGCTGGTGGTGCTGGTGGTGCTGATGTTGCTGTTGTTGCTGCTGGTGGTGCTGATGTGGCTGCAATTGCTGTGGCAAGTCATCGATGTGGCTCTGGATGTGGTGGCTGGGTGCGGCCAAGATGTTGGCATCCTGCAAATGTTGTCACAAATAAATACACATATGGATAACTTAAAAGAAAAAAAAAATGCCTGAAAAATGCGCGTTAAATTAGCTGAGCAAAAATGAAAATTGCAATTTGAAAAATGTTGTCAAAGTGTTGGACAACCACCCAGTGGCTGGTTCGCTTTTAATGCGAAATCACGCACAAAAACCGCCAAAAGCGGAAAGGCTCAGGTGAGCAGCTTTAACACTAGGCAACCCATCCAAAGTTGTACAATTAATTAGAGAAAATTATTTATACAATACCCCATCCTTTGTATTTATTTTTTACGTTACTCTACACGCTGCTTGGCATTAAATTTCTGGTATACTTAACATTTTCCACATTTATTAAGGCTGTGGATACGAGGTAGCTGGTCAAGCGCATAACCCGTTTGTCTCTTGCCAACCATGTTTTCATATTACTTTGGTTTTATTTTTTATGTTCACGGTTTACTTTTTCTTTTATAACATCATTTTTTCAAAGACTTTGACCCACAACTCGAAAAAATAAACGGGGAAAAATATAAAGAAGCATACTGTGAAAAATGGAGAAAAGTTAAAAAAAATCAGAAGAACTAGATAACATACGGTATAGAATCTCCTTTACACTCCAGTTAGAAAATGGTTTAATTTAACAGTTAACTTACAACTATTTAATATAAAAAGAATTATAATACGAAAGTAATTGAAAAACTTTCAATATAGTTCATCTAACGAGGTCTGAAGCAATTTAATTTAAATTTCAATAAAATACATTCTTCTCAAAATATATAGACGCGTTCCAGTCCAAAGTCCAGTTTATATATCTATATTTTGTAATTCGGTAATAAAATTAGGCAACAAGGCAAATAAAAGAAAGCCCGAAAACGACAATTACTCTTGAAGTTGCCACATAAATCATTTGATGTCCGACCTCCAGTATTTGGACCAACTAATGATGTAATCTCTTTTAGCCCACTTTCCACGCCCACGCTCACGCCCATTGCCCAAAAGACAAATTACCGAAAAGGCACAGTTGAAAAATATTATGAATTTTCATCAAATTTGATTGCAAATGTTTGTTTTCGTTGTTGTTGCCGCAATGTAAATTATCATTTGCGGTTTTCCAAACTGCCACGCCCACACACCGGTCGCAACGCCGCCCCTTCGATCGACCAAAAAATGTGGTCAGCGCAAAACTCAATTTGGTGCAATTTTACGCTTGTTAATTAATGCATTTGCAGCTATTTTTTACTGCTTCGTTTTTGGCTTTGATTTATTGATTATAGACATACGGCCCCAACAAGATTTGGCGGGGAGATGAAGAGATTTTGTTGCCCCAAAGGCCGAAATAGGAAATTAATAATTGTTTATAAACTGCTTAAAGCGTGCGCTTTAGTAATATTCATGCCATTTATTTAAAATATAATATCTATAATTATGGTCTAATAACCATAAAGCATATAATTTGTAGACTATTTATTTTTCAAGCCATTAAGTACAAATTGTGTTCCGGAAACCAAATATTAAAGGAAGATATGTATTTTGAAGAATGTTATATTTCCTCTTTGCCAAAAACCTAATTTGCCGCCTTACTAATCCATTAAACCGTTCTCAGGTTTCTGCAACTACAAGTCACATATTAGCATATGGGTATATTCCCAGGAATTAGGCACATCTTCAACCTCCTTTTTAATGCCGGAATTACTTTTCAATTATTTTTAATGAATTTTCATTAGGTTTTAATTAAAAATATCTTTGGACAAGCGAAACAAGCTAATTTCCATGGCAATCTTAACGGAAAACCAATTACGTAAAGGTATACAGTGCATACAGGAATCCACTTCTCAAGTAATCAGTCCTCAACTTTGGTTCCAGACTTGTGCAGATATAATTGGATTCCTGTGAAGTTATCTCCCACATTCTCGACTTGTACTAATTTGCATAAGGTGAAGTTCTCAACCCTAACAGTCTAATTAAAATGCGCGTTACAATTCACAGGCAAACAACAAGAAGTTGTAAAAGAAATAGTGGAAACGTGAGGAATGAGAAATATGTAAATATATAGTGAGAGGGAGGCTATATAACCTCGATTCAGAGTTGAGACTTTGGCACCCAAAACCTTTTTTTTGTCCTTCGTTGGCAACAAACAAAATGTCAATTTCAAATGCAATTGCCACCCTCCAGTTACATGTGTACCTACATCTTTAAATGAATGTATACTGAAAAATGAATGTATACAAAATATATAATAAAAATTATATATATAAGTGCTCTAAATATAAATACAGTTTATAAATATTTTAAGCAAACAGTTAACGTTAGCTTTATGTTTTAGTAACACTATTATTTTATACAATTATAAATCTCTTCCATATATTATTTTCTCAACAAATATTTGCATTGCATTTTTGGAACGCATTGTATGCTGTAATGGGATCACATTTCCACCATCCTTTGCCCCCGAGCTCATCAATGTGCTATTTATATGTAGTGAAATAAAACCGCCACAAAAAGCAGAAGAAATCTGCATTTCAAATGGGCTTTTTCAGCAAAAGCAACAAACAATTGCATGCTCCAGTAATCTGCAATTGGAGGAGAATTTGGCGGCCGAAGGGGGTTAGCAACAAGTGTGCTCAAAGGGTTTCCACACACACACACGAGAGAGAAGGGGATAGTAATTCCGAAAGAGAGAGAAAATGGCCAATTCCCAGGCTTCGCCGTGAAACTCTTGGCTCGTCTCCATTACCAACTCGCTGTCGTTGTTATTTAAATTGTTTTGCGCTAGAACCGATGCAGCGATGCACCATGTTGAAGGGGGCGGTGCACTGCGGCATGTGTGGGTGTGGCAAATGGGGGAAAAGGGTCAAATAGCAGTTCACGCTTCGCTGGCGAGTTCCCCACAATCTCGAACAGATCTGACTCGGTTTATTTAGTTTGCTATGCGATCACAAAAACAATTCGGACTAAATAACTAAACATATTGGTGCACAATGAAGCTGCATCAATTAATGTGTTGCCACAGGAAGTGCAAAATGAGAGGGTTTCATATGACTAGACAGGAAGGCACACAGGAAGAATGGGAGAACAAACGATTTATACAAAAAGCATTGTTAACTTTTTCATAAAAAATATATTTTCCCTCTTTAAGCATTTTAAGTTTTTAAATTTTTAATTTAACATCTTTTTTATTATTCGATTGACAAAAAATGGGGCTACCATTTTTTGTACAAAAATTATACTTTTAACCAAATATAGATTTTACATTTATTGATCATAAAGATTTCCTTAATATTTTACGAAATTTTTATATTAACTAAACATTTTTTTAAACTTTTCGTTCCCTTTAAATACTCATCTTACTTTGCTTTAAACTTGTGACCAACACAAGCTTCACTCCCAAGGATACACACAGCTGGCGAAAAAAAAAATCATGCACAAATTGCAAAACCCCAACTAATTGCCAGCCAAATAATGTTATTCATCCCCAGGCCAAAACTCTGACTAATTTGATTAAGGGCTAAAGATTTTGCATTATTTCCCTTTTAGCCATGCTTGCCACACTTTTGGCTTTAAATTCCGCCTCGCCTTTGTATAATTTTCAAGGCAAACAGACAGAAAGTGCAAAGGAATGGCAAATGAAAATGAAAAGAAAAATGAGCTTGAAAATATTATGCCATTACAATGAGATGAAGCTGTAGTCGTAATGAGTGGGTGGAAATTAAGCGGATAAGGTCTGCAAATTGCATAGATTGCTCAGCAAATTGTAAGCTGCTGCATCTGGCCAGCCCTGAATGGAATTTAACTCTGGATTATATATATATCATTACTAGCTATATGGATAATTGTCATTATGGTAATTGCTGAAAAGGTCTGCATTTGGCACGACTTTCTCACATGACAAAACCAAACACAAAACAATGACAAACTTGAATTGCTGTTTGCTTTGGCAATCCAAAAGATTTGCTGATTGCTGTTTATTATTACACTGGCTTTTGCCAAGGAATTTCTGCGCATTTCTGTCGCCGGTTTTACTTTGTTTTCCGTTTTCATTTTCATTTTGTCATTTGCACGGAAATTGGGTTAATTTCAAAACAACATTTTAGTCGAACCGACTTCCTCGCACTCGCACTCAAAACATTTGAATGTTGCGTGACGTGTGCCCTCAGCTGGAACTATATTCGATCCAAAAAGCAGCTCCGAAGTTGCCAATGATTGGCCTGAAGATGGAGACGGAGACGTGGATATCTGTCAACGGGTTTGACCTTCATTAGGCCCAAGCTTGGCTGATTACCTGCAATGTGTCAATGTCTATCACAGCCCATCTCCTCCCCCTACACTAGCAAAAATCGGAAAAGTATGTCAGGCAAAGTTGCCTTAAAACCTTGTACATTTTATTCTATATAATTTTGGGCACCATTTTTCTTTTTAATTTTTCAATTTTTATTTATGTACACCAACAAAAAAAAAAATTGTTACAGAAACTAAACTATTGTTACACGAATTTTAAACTATTTGTTATAAAAAATTTCTAAATAAAGTATACCTTATGTGGTCTAAAGATAAGTACAGTTTTAGACCCTTTGGTATAGAAATAAAACTAAAAAGTATATATTATTTTATTTTTTAATACTGTCTGTAGTTTGTTTTTCAAGCCACACTTATTAAAACTAAACTTTCAGTTTTTTTCTTGGTGTAGGTATATTTAAGTAGGATTTATAACTTTCTTTTAGTTATGTGTTTAAAATTAAGGACAAAAAATTTAATTATTATTTTTGATTATATTAAAATATAAATACAATTTTGAAAAACTAACAAAGTAAATTGTTTTTTATTCCAGTGCAGAGGTGTTGTTTCTTCCCGCTTTAAAATATATAAAAGTATTCCAACTATTCCCTGCCAATTGCATTGACAGTGAACCACAGCCAGCAATCAGCGACAGTCGACGACCGACGGACTGACTTGGCTTTTGTTTACTTGTTGTGTAAGCTGATTTGGTTTAACCGATTCGCGGTGGACGAGGGGTTGGTGGGTGGTTAAATGTGTTTTAAATGGCCCTCTAATGGGGCTCGAACGCAGCCCTTTGTTGTGTTTCCTCATTGTCTTTCTGGGCACAGAATCCCCACCTCCTGATTTTACCTTTTTCAATCTTTCACCTTCCCCCATTTGTTTGTGGGCGTTGGACGACACGCCCCCTTTTGTTTGCCGCCTTTGCGCATAATATATTTCAATTGTCTGACTTCCCAATGTTTTTTGGGGCCAGTCAGTGTCAATTTCTATAGTTGGTGTGGTACAAATTGAAAACGAGTAAAGAACAAATTAATTAAATTTATGTTATATTTAACATAAAATATACATTGTTTTTGCCAATACTTGATGGGTTCAAATATATTGGTTTATTAAAGAGAAATAATGATGTATTGATAACAAAATAGGCTTTAATTAAGACAGGAAAAGTCTGAAATTTATATTAAGTTGTGTATCGTAATTTACTAGAATTATACCTATACTTAATGACAACAAATTTAAGCTGTTGCGGAACTTTTTGTTGTTCGAAATGTTATATAATTATTTAACATCGATTAAGTAATTTTTTTAATTGATAAAAAACTTTGAATGAGACACAAAAAGTTTATCCAACTGTCAGCCACACAAATATATATCTTTGTGAAGTTTGTTCCTCTGTCAATCTGTCAATCTATAATGCCGTCCATCCGCTTGCTTCTGTCTGTCAATCTGAATCCGTAAGTTTGTCTCCGCCGTACCACCAACCATTTTCCATAAACGCCGTAAATTTGGCCCTTAACTTTTACCGACAATCTGTCTATATTTACACGAGTCCAACCGCAGATTTTTTTATTTTTCCACCTGCACGTGTCAATTGTAAATGAATAAACTTTATGGTACAGAGATAGTCATGGTAAAATTACACATACTGAGTAGTTAAAGTGGTAAATTGTTAAATTATTTTGCTTAATTTGCGTTATTAAACACTTTTAAACAGTTATTTAACATTTTTAGTACAGTTTACTTGCGATTATTCAACCACACCTGTTTATGTTTATCATTATTTATTTATTTTCGTACTTCTTTTTGTCAATCAGTTTTCAATTCAATTTTTGGCAGCTATTGTTACAATTTTTAAGCTCTTGAGGTAATTTCTTTGCTTTATTCAAAAACTGTTTCAATTGGCTTGCGGCAGAAAGTTGCAGTCACTTTTACAGAATTCAAGAGGTTGAGCTACATTTTTGTAAGCCAATTCGGTTCGCTCCCTAGGGCAACCGCTTGAGAAATGTTTTTTGAGAGTTACTTTCAGAGTTTCTTTATTTTTTGCGCTTCGAGAATGTTTCTTGCAAATCACGCAAATGGATTGATTACGCCCCTTCGCAATTCGTTCTAATGAAGCGAAAAAAAAAAAATAATAACCCCAAAGAACTCAATTGAATAAATGGAGAATTCTGTGTTCCCTCGTGGCTGTGAAGCCTTTTCTTCACGCCTGAGATTCGGTCAGATTCGAACTGCTTTCTGACGGTTGATGGCTGGCCATTCGAATTGGGTACACGAAATTTAATTTTCCGAGTTGATTGAGTGCGAAAACGTTTTTCCAGTCAGGCTTCGTTCCAACTCTTTTTCACAGGGAGTTGTGTGTTCACCTCTCACCGTGGGCCGAAGACTTGTTTTTCGCAGTATATATATGTATATGTATATGATTTTTAACATTATTCCATAAGCCATTGGCCTTCGGTGACCAGGCAAGAGAGGTAGTATACAAAAAAAAAAAGAGGAAAAGGTGGAGGGGCAGAACGGAAATGCATAGCGACAGGCAAAGTGCGCAAAGAGCGGAACTGGAAAATTGTGTTTGCCTATTGACGGATGGTTTGGGCCAGGCCCGAACAGAACAGGCCAGAATAGTTCTATCCAACTACCTGTTTTATCAGTTGGGGAGGGGTGGATAATTGCATTCTCTTCCTCATTTAAGTTTGCCCTCCACTGGCGACTCATGTTACTAAGCCTTGGCTACAAATATTATAAAACTTGGCAGTACTTTAAATTTTTAATTTCACTTTTATAAAAAGTGAGTTTATCTTGACACTTTCAATAAATAAATGCAAAGCTATTTAATTCAGAATTTATTTATTTTGATAAAATTTAATCTAAATAATATATTTTTTTAGTACACAAAGAAAAAAAGACACACTTTCAAAAAATGTGATATTTTAATAGTTCGTATTTTAATATCGTCTATTACACCCAGAGAAAAAATATCAAATAATTTCGATACTGATTTAGCCCCGAGGAGTGTTTTGTTTAAGTCAAAGTGTGTTACACTTTCAATTTTGTTTTATAAAATTGAAATCTACAATTTTCCTATTAAATAAACCAATTAAATGTGTCAATAATTACATTATCAAGACTTAAGTTTAATATAAGTAAGTTTATATTTTGAAAAACAATGTTACATAGAAATATTTAATGTTTAATTTTACCTTGGGGCTTTACTCTGAGTGTAATTATATGTATCTTTTCTTAAAAAGCTTTGCATTTTGTTTCGCATTTAACTCAATTTTAAGCGTAGTCTTTAAAAACTGCGCACGCCTTACCTTTTTCACCATATACAATATACGTGTTCGGCTAATGATAAGATTATTTAGAATTGATTTAGGGACTTAAAGGATTTTCTACTCTACCTATACATTTACTGTAACAATTTCTCGCACCATTAGCTTCTATTTTTATTGTCTTCCTTCGCCCGCTTTCAGTTTTATTTTGTGGAGCTTTGTGTTCTCATCAATTTAATTCACTCAGTGTCGAGAATTCACAGTTAAACGCATTCGCACGACCGCTCCTTAGGTTGTAGGCTCAAGACTTCGTATCCCCCCGATAAACCTCCTTTATTAGCCACTTTGGCTGGCACGTTCTTTTTAATTTTCTGATAACTACAAATAGGTTCGACACTCGTGCAGCAAATTTTACCGCTGCTTTGGAAGAATGAAGATTTTCGGGGGGATTGTGGGGCCTTGAGGAACAAAGGGGACTTGGGTCTGAACACCCCCTGCATACATGATGAGCCGAACGGAGGTTTCAGCACGATTTTTTTCTTCTTGACTTCGATTCTGGCGTAATTTTTTTTTTCTGACTCAAGAATGATTTTATTTATGCGCCGCTTGTGGCTGCCTCATAATTCAGTGTGTGTGTGTGTGTGTGCAGGGTAACATCAATTTGGCGGTTTATACAGGAGCTATATGTCGGTTTGCTCAACGCAAGCAGCTCCTCTCAAATGCAATTTAATTGGGACCACTTCGGCGGGCAAGCTCAATGGCCAAGCAAACCACACTCATTCATTCTCTTTTCCACTGTTTGCCGAGCTAATGTCAAGGATTTCTTGAAAGCAAGTTGCCTTCAAGGCCACTCGGATTGCTGGTGGGTGGATAAAAAAGGGGGTGGTGCTGGCAGGTGAGACACTTTAGTGCCCCAACACGCCTCCAAGTGTCTGCTATTTAATTTTACGATATTACCCTGCCTTTATTTTATTTTTTTCGTTTTTTTGCATAATTCTCAGCTTGCGCTTTAAGTTTCAGTTCACGTCGCCGAGCGACCACAGCGAACTTCAACGTTTTTACATTATTTATCATGCACGCGATTCCATGTGGGCATCTTAACCAATTCATTACGTATATATTTTTTGTTTTATGTCTTTCGGCAAACTCTTTTTGGTTGTTTGTGTTTGGCCGAAATCACTTTTTGGTCTGCGGCTTTTTTGGCAAAAAGTTCAACGAACTGAATACAAAAGTATATCAAAGTTCATCCAGAGGTGAGAAAAGCGATTTGAAAGAATTATAATCCAATTGAAATGTATGAATTCTATTATGACATATAAGGAGGATTATATAATGGCTTATAAAAATTTCCCTTTTAGCAAAAACGTGTTAAGCAAGCAATATATTAAATTCATTAAAAATATTCTTTCGCAATGTTTTTACACTTACATATGTTTAAGTATTATTGAGTGTGAAAAAAATAGGCTATTACGCTTTTAATGAAAAAACTAATAAAAGCTTATATAAAACACAATGAAAACAATCTTAATACAAGTTTTAAATTTAAATTTAAAAAAATTATTATAATGCTCACCCAAGAGAACCACTTTATTTCCATGAAATAAAATTTCCATTAAACTATTCAAAGCATTTTTGTTCAAAGTTTTCCTATAACAATCAAATAAAAAATCGCAAGTATCGGAGTTGATATAAAATTAAATCCAAATAAGGAAACATCTAGTTATTTTATCATATCTCAGCTAAGTTCCAGTCTCTTACTAATAAAAATCCGTTTAAAAATCCAATCAACACAAGATCACCACAAGATCTAAAACACTTAGTATCTCTCCGCAATTATAGATCAACTGCCTTGCCACTATGAACACACCTTTTATAAATGCACAGCACTCCCTAATCCACTGCCAAACGCTGATTGTCCAACCAAAAAAAAAGGTATAAACAAAATAGCTAAGGAAATCCAAGAAATATTATGCACAAAAGAGCCGGCAAGAAAAGAGTAAAGCGAAAATTACATAATAATTCTTTTTTTATGTGTCTGTCCATTCGTTTGCCTTAGCCAACTTGCAAAATATATTTTTAAAGTGTGTTTTTAAGCAACTTCATTGCCCTGTCTCTGTCTAACACCATGTGTCCGTCTCTCTCGGACGGCTTTTTTTATGGTTGAAAAATTGGGACAACAGTTTGCACGCTCTCGGCAGCACCAACAAATAGCATTTCAAATATGTTTTTTTTTTATTCTAACGGAAGTCGAGTGTTGTTGGCATTTGTTGGTGGTACTTTTTGCCATTTTCGAAGTTTGGGCGCCGCTGATGACCCATGCTAATTGGCTAATTGCGTTTAATTGCCTCTTAACATATATTCAGCTGGGAGTCGGGAATTCGTTTGTTAACTATAATATTTTTCAATTTACTTTAATGTTTCCAGAGTGAGATGGCTCATTAGCGTTTTAATTTTGGCCAGCAAAAATGCCAGCAAAGTGAAAGAAAATTTATGAAAATTTAAATCTGAGTGGAAAGACAGGAAGTGAGATGCAGAATCGGTGTGGAAAATAAATGTGAAATTTATTTTTAGGTAGAATCTGAGTTTAACAAATTTATATAAACGTAAAAGCAAAAGCAATTGAAATTAATTAATTTAATTTTTAAGTTAATGTGCAGACGTGGCATATTAACTGTGTAACAAAATATAAATAGAAAAAATATTATATACATATCATCTATATCGGAAGGGACGAATGTTATACAACATGAAACATATTATTTATTATTTTGAATTTAACTAAAAAATAGCAATTTAAAGTACCGATAAACTTTATTTTAAGAACAAGCAAAACTATTTATTTTTTAATTAAATAAATAAATAAGCCAACTGTAGATACTTGCTCATTTATTTACTTGTCATTTATTTAAACACTACAAGTGCCATAAATTCCGCCCGAATTCCAACCTGAACTAGAACTTAAAATGGCCATGGAGAAAGTCTCGCCGTAAACACTATATGCGAGATACTCGGCGCTTGCAACTCAATTCATGAGATACTTTTCAGCCTGACTAGCAGAGTAGATACAGACACAGAAACAGAAACAGTAGCGGCAATTAAAATATTGTGCATGGCAAACTGTAAACCAAGAGATTTATGAGCAACCGAAAGGGACGGTAAAAGGGTATACAAAATATCCAGAGTAATGCAAAACTAAATTTAAACAGCTCTTTCCCTTCCGCCTGTGAATGCGTGTAATTTATGTCACAGCCAAAAAAAGATAAATTCCGAACCAAAGTGGGAAAATAGAGCTATAAATGTAGCTGGCGAAATGTGATACGGAATGATTAATTTGATAGGCCCTAGAGCAGTGCAAAAACCAGCATCCAGCTGAGCTCTGTCTTGTTTATTAGTTTGCGTACCAGTATCTCGTGGATACAAACGCGGTTTGTTGGCACTCATGTTGTTGCTGATGCTGCTAATGCTGCCGATGTTGCTGCTGCTCGGACTAGTGCAACACGTTGCATGTCAATGGCCATAATTAAGCATGCGAAAACGAAGCAAATGAAAACAATGCGGGCAGACCTCACAAACCCCTTATACGCCTCTCTACACCGAAAAAAATATAATCTTACAAAGGTAGATATACTCCTCTAGCTTGAAATCTATTTAAATTAATGTTTAAACTACCAAGTACGTTCCTATACATAACGTTTATTTTTCCTAAAATCATCTCTTTTAACAAAACGGATAGTACACAATATGTTTTTATTTAATTTGTTGTTATTATGTTATTGTTTATTAATATGGTTCAAGCATAAGTGAACAATTTAAATGAATATGGATACAAAGATGATCCTATTTTAAAAGAAGTCAACATATTGTAAGCTTAACAAAACCAAAATTAAATCTTATATATATTTTAAAAAAATTTGGGTTTATATTTTAATAATATACGAACCTTATTAATTTAAAGTTAAGGATAAAATTAAGTCAAAAACTATTTTTAGTAATGTTAAAAGGTGCACAAAGTTTCTATGTCTATTTCTAGTATTTTTGCGGCGCTTTTGCCAGTTTTTCATGAATTTTGGTGTCAGCTCTGTTGGCCATTTTCATTAATGGTCTGGCTGCATTGTGGGGCGCAGTTGCCTCCCTCTTTTTGCCCCACCTGCCGCCCCACCTCCTGTGGTCCCCTATTCCCATTCCATTGTCTTGCTGCTTGCATTGTTTTGGCTGCATTTTGATTTGAGCCACAGCATCCACAGATATGCCTTCGCTTTTTCTCCGCTTTTCCATTGCATTTTCCCTCCTCGACACCCCGGGGCTATCATTATTTCAATGCTCATTGCTCGCTCTCCTTCTATTTGCGCCATTCTTTCTCCCTCTGTTGCATTCTGTTGTGTTTGTGCAGTCAAAGAATTTGCAACCTCGAGTCGAGATCTTTTTTTTTTCTGTCACTTGGGGCATCATTTCCATGGACCACCGCCCACTCAGCCGAAAGCCACCCCCTATTATTGCCCCATGACCTTTATAAGCTGCGCTGTTGACCTTATTTGTTGTAGCTATTTGTTGGGCCCTGCTTTAAGTGAAGCTGAAACTGAACAGCTTAAGCCCTGCAATTAGTTTCGAGTATTTGGCAAATAAGAGGTTGATGGATTTTCTGGAGGGTAAATAACAAAAAATTGGGAGCAGCAGCAACTCATATAAGTAATTTAAATATTTACGCTTTACTGCCTTTTCCCTTTTCCATTTAGAAACTTAAGAACTTAAGAACTTAAGAACTCAACCCTTTTCAACAAAATTTCACATTTTCCCACAAAATCTTTCTTCTCCGACCCTCTTTTCTTCTCTTTTTCAGCTTGTTTAATATACGTTTTAATCTAAACGCTGTTAATTTAGTTGTTACGCTTCAGACGCAACCAAACAAAAAATCAAAATCTAGATAAAAAAATCATTTTTATAAGGAAAAGTTATTTGAGCAAAAACAAAAAGAGTTTCACCAAGTAGAAATGGAAAATGCACTGGGGGAAATAGGGAGTTCCTGCTTTGATTGCGTCTTCAACTTGACATGTGTATGCTACATGTAATGCGAGAATTCAACAAATGAAGACAAAGAGCAAAACAACAAGAAGAAGCGGCAATTGTTGCTGTTGTCGAGGCTAGAATTTATTATTTCCGCCAGCTTTAAAAACTTCCCTTTTTTTCTTCTGTTCGAAAAGTTGACAAGCATACGGAAAGGTAAAAGGGGAAAACTGGGGAGACATTCAACAGGTACGCATGCGCAACGCATACGTCATGTGCAACAGTAAAACTTCCACAGCAAAAAACATGTGTTACACACAAGTTATAACAACCTCTGGTTTAAAAAAGTTAAAAATATAAAAAAGGGTGGTTTTTAGTTAAAGAAGACTGACTACTATTATTGCCTCTAGTAAATATAAAAAATATTAGCTATGTTCATTACATAAAACTTCGAAACAAATTTAAATTTTGTATATAATTAGCATAATATTAAAAATTATTTAAATTTTTTATTAACCAAAAGTACTAGCCAACTTTTAAAAGGAATGGTTTTGACACTAATTTTAAACTAAACATCGAGAAACATGTTTTTTTTTTTTTTTGTATTTGCAACTAAGCTTTAAATTCTTCGAAATAAAATGTGATTTATTCTTTTGAGGTTTAAGTTATAGAAGTTGTACTGTAGTTGTTGCCGATCGCTGAGGGTGTTTGCTGGAGGGGAACGCGGACAAACGCAGCGAAACGCGTTCACCGTGGGTCCAGCTTTTTTCGTGGATGTTTTACTTTAATTTCGGTTTTACCTTGTTTTTGCTATTGTTGTTGTTTTGTTATCGGCGCAATTCCGCCTTTTGAAATTTGCTGCTCTGCTGAGTATTTTTTTGTTTTTTTTTTTTTGTGTTGCGGCCGTTTTTGTTGTTATTGTTTTACACTTGATGAACTCACTATGAGCCACCGCTAAAACTGCAGAAAGGCAGACAGAAAAGGAGAGAACTTGTCTCTCCGACTTATATTATATAGTATAGTCATGGTCTGGCAGATCCACGCTAGCTATCACACACTTTGTTTTTAAACAAGTCTGCTTATTGCTTTTAGAGCCCAGTGCAGTAGAACTTCAATGTTCTTTATATTTATTAAATAAATTAAAGGCAAATTACTTGTATATTTACCTTTTGGTATCACAGGAATATAAGACAAAAAACGTTCAGATTTACCATTCGTTTCCTTTTGTTAGATATAAACATTCAATCTAAATATTTATTTTTCCCAAAAATATAAACCAAATTATTTTAAAGACCCTGCTGCTGAGCAGCGAGAAAATGCCAGAGCAAAATTATGGAAAAATACATAAAGTGGGCGCATGCCCAATAAATCTGCGAAAATGTTCCTAGGATAATTTATCTTGGCATTTGATTAATTGAGTTAATAAAGAATAAAATAAACTCTGTGCGGGAAAAATGTATCTCTTTAAATTTCGATTTGTTTTGGAGGGCTTTAAATAGGATTCCATACTCTTAAATGTTCCACGATTTTTCCAGCAGTTTTATGGCTACTTAGTCGAAGCACTTGAATCTGGCTCTCGTATATGAAGCAATTTTTCAATTAGCAGAGCTAATTGTACTTTACTTTATTTTTTTTCCACTTTCGAGGCATTTAAGTGATTGTCCAAAACGCAAATAAAAGTTAACCAAAAAAAAAAAAGTGGAAAAGCACACTTTGCTTAAACCAGTCCTAGGCAAGCTCAAACTATTTCAATGTGTCAATCCAAAAGCGAAGAAAAGAGAGGGGAAAAGCGGTGAGATGACCAAATATTATGGCCAAATAGTTTCCGGCTTGGGAAAATGCCTAATGAGACTGCGGCGATGAAAGACGATTTCACGATCAGGCCAAAATGCAAAATGCCCCGGACCAGCTCACTCTGTCAGTCAGTCAGTCAATCAGTCAGTCAATCAAGAGACTTGCCAAATGGACAGAGAGCTGGGTACCGGCCAAATTGGAATGCCAATGCAGACACGAAACTCCTTTTAAAATATTTCCCAAATTGTCTTGACAGTTGCGATTGTTACGGTTATTTAATCTCAAAAAAGAAACAGAAAGAAAATAAATTGTTATGATTTCTTTAGCATCGCTTCTTCGCCATTATGCATTTCATTCATTGCACTTAGACGGCTGTATGAATAAAACATTCAAGCCAAGTTAACCCATTTCTGCATTCATCTTCTCTTCTGTGTGCTTTTATTTCATTTGGTCTTTTTTCCATGCAATTTTCGCACGAGTTGGCCGGGCTATAAATAAATATCACACTTGTCGAGAAAACTCTCTCTCGGTCTTCCTGCGCTCACGATTTATGTGGGAGCTATCCCAGGGATATCGGGAGCTATGTGGACTGGTGGGGCAATCAACTCCCAAATGCGTTGTGTGGCCAGTGCCAAATGCACCAAATCAACAGACACATTAATTTTCTTCCTTGGCTCGGACACACACTTTTTTTTAAATGGAAGTCCATCAGTCTTAGCCCTAAAGTTACTCGGTAAAAGTTTTTTATGCCATCGTCTGAAGTTTAATGGACCCTTTTTATACTGCAAAAGTTTTTTTTTGTTTTTTTGGGCATTTATTTTAAAATAATTATCTCTTACTTGATTTCTGTACATCTATTGCAAGTTACATTATCAAAAAAAAACAATTATAGCAGATATTCAGGGATGCCGATAGTTTACATTTTTATTAAATTTTTTTTTTATTTATATATTTATTGTTTACTTTTTAGTAAATACTTTTGTGGAGGGTATTTAAAATGCCCATTAAACCAACTTAATTTTTTCTTTACGCTTCAACATATCTCTACTTTTTTTTCTCTTTGCGTAATGTAACCTGGGGCAAAGTGGCGTCTGCACTTCTGCAACAACCCCCCATCACCAATTGCGCCCCTTTTTGCCCCACCACAGTGGCGTTGACGATTGACGAGCAGATGGAATGAAATTGTGGCCGAATGGCCGAGAGCACTCTTTCCATATTCCGATATTTCCCAATTTGAGGAAGCTACTAGCTACTAGCAATGATGCGGTGATGAGGCCTGGGATTTCGAATGAAGTGCCATAAGAAATTTGGTGTTTGATTTTTCGTTTTTACTCAGGAGAAATGGATAAAGATGCAAATTAATATGGGTATCATTTTAAATTGGAACATGTGAAAAGAAATTTGCATTAATTTATGGAGCTTATGGTAAGTCAATGAACTTTGGAGTAAATGTGTTTTAGTTAGGAATTTCAAATAAGGAAATTCTTAGCAGAGCAACAATACTTATTTGGACTTCTTTAAAATTAGTCTAAGTCTGAACTTTTTGGCTGTAAACTGGAATTTTCAGCAACAGATTCGAAATGCATTGTATCTCATAAAATTGTGTGCTGTATTTCTCAATCATTATTTTATGATCCCACTGTATTTAGCAAAGTTATGATGTGCTGAACATAACTTTTTTTGACCCAAATCCATTAAAACTTAAATAAGCTAGATCAGCTTTTATTTCTTTGCCTTATTGAATACTTTTGTCACACAGAAAATTTTACTCAGCGATTTTTTACGCTTCGTCTCAATCTTAACTTAGTTGCTTGAAATATGATCCCTTATTATGCTCAGAAATTACCTTCAATTACCCTAAACGTCAGTTAGCGAAGAAAAAAACTACTGTGTAATACAGCTCAAAGAAGTTGGGTCGACTAAAATCGAATTTTCGAAATTTGAAAAGCGGAATCGTTTGCCCATTTTTTGCCCACTTTTGCCCACCAATTAGTTTTTTTTGCCCACCTCCAGTTTTGAAAATATGGGAAGTTCGAAAATTTTCGAAGATTTTCGAAAACATAAAAGTTGACTTTTTTAAATTTTTTTTTTTTTAATCGCAAGAGAATCGTTTGCCCACGTTTGCCCACCTTTTAGAATTTTGAAAAAGTAAAAACTTTAAAAAATATTGAACTTTTAAGTTTTCATAACTTTTTACCCAATAAAAAATCATTTGCCGAAGGCAAAAAAACAATTTTTTCGAAAAAATAAAAACTGCCCATGTTTGCCCACCTCTTAAAATTTCAGAATCTAAAAAAAAATTCGTTTGTCCACCTCCTAAAATATGATTTTTTAGCAAAAAACGTTTGCCGACGGCTTTTAAACAGCCTTGTCCGAAAAAAAATTTGTCCACCCATTAAAAATAGTTTTTTCAAAAAAATAAAAGATGCCCATGATTGCCCACCTCTTAAAATTTAAGAATTTAAAAAAAAAATCGTTTGCCCACCTCTTAAAAATTAGTTTTTTAACAAAAATCATTTGCCGACGGCTTAAAAATAGCTTTTTTCGACAAAAGTCGTTTGCCCACCCATTAAAAATAGTTTTTTCAAAAAAATAAAAGATGCCCATGATTGCCCACCTCTTAAAATTTAAGAATTTAAAAAAAAATCGTTTGCCCACCTCTTAAAAATATGTTTTTTCAACAAAAAACGTTTGCCCACCTCTTAAAAATTAATTTTTCCGACAAAAGTCGTTTGCCCACCCCTTAAAAATAGTTTTTTCGAAAAAATAAAAACTGCCCATGTTTGCCCACCTCTTAAAATTTAAGAATTTAAAAAAAAAATCGTTTGCCCACCTCTTAAAAATTAGTTTTTTAACAAAAATCATTTGCCGACGGCTTAAAAATAGCTTTTTTCGACAAAAGTCGTTTGCCCACCCATTAAAAATAGTTTTTTCAAAAAAATAAAAGATGCCCATGATTGCCCACCTCTTAAAATTTAAGAATTTAAAAAAAAATCGTTTGCCCACCTCTTAAAAATATGTTTTTTCAACAAAAAACGTTTGCCCACCTCTTAAAAATTAATTTTTCCGACAAAAGTCGTTTGCCCACCCCTTAAAAATAGTTTTTTCGAAAAAATAAAAACTGCCCATGTTTGCCCACCTCTTAAAATTTAAGAATTTAAAAAAAAATCGTTTGCCCACCTCTTAAAAATTAGTTTTTTAACAAAAATCATTTGCCGACGGCTTAAAAATAGCTTTTTTCGACAAAAGTCGTTTGCCCACCCATTAAAAATAGTTTTTTCAAAAAAATAAAAGATGCCCATGATTGCCCACCTCTTAAAATTTAAGAATTTAAAAAAAAATCGTTTGCCCACCTCTTAAAAATATGTTTTTTCAACAAAAAACGTTTGCCCACCTCTTAAAAATTAATTTTTTCGACAAAAGTCGTTTGCCCACCCCTTAAAAATAGTTTTTTCGAAAAAATAAAAACTGCCCATGTTTGCCCATCTCTTAAAATTTAAGAATTTAAAAAAAAAATCGTTTGCCCACCTCTTAAAAATTAGTTTTTTAACAAAAATCATTTGCCGACGGCTTAAAAATAGCTTTTTTCGACAAAAGTCGTTTGCCCACCCATTAAAAATAGTTTTTTCAAAAAAATAAAAGATGCCCATGTTTGCCCATCTCTTAAAATTTAAGAATTTAAAAAAAAATCGTTTGCCCACCTCTTAAAAATATGTTTTTTCAACAAAAAACGTTTGCCCACCTCTTAAAAATTAATTTTTTCGACAAAAGTCGTTTGCCCACCCATTAAAAATAGTTTTTTCAAAAAAATAAAAGATGCCCATGTTTGCCCATCTCTTAAAATTTAAGAATTTAAAAAAAAATCGTTTGCCCACCTCTTAAAAATATGTTTTTTCAACAAAAAACGTTTGCCCACCTCTTAAAAATAATAACAAAGGTTTTTGGTTTTTTTGTCACTGACAGTAACCGGAAAGCAGTGTTCCGTTTTCGAGAAAACCAAAACCTAAAATAGGGATTTTTAGTTGCAATTTTTAGCAGGTAGTTATATAAATATTTGAATCATTTTTAAACCTGAATGACTTGTTACATTAACGGTCTGCAAGGTTTTTTACCTGTCAAGGGGTTAAATTTGTTGACCAAAATTTGGGTTTTTTAACAGGTACCTATTTTGCAAACCTGCACAAATTTGGGATTGCATAATTTTTAGCCTGAAACACTTGTTGCCTTTTTAAAAATCGTTATTCTCCTCGATTTTTTACTGGGTGGGCAAACGATTTTTTTTTTAAATTCTTAAATTTTAAGAGGTGGGCAATCATGGGCATCTTTTATTTTTTTTGAAAAAACTATTTTTAATGGGTGGGCAAACGACTTTTGTCGAAAAAAGCTATTTTTAAGCCGTCGGCAAATGATTTTTGTTAAAAAACTAATTTTTAAGAGGTGGGCAAACGATTTTTTTTTTAAATTCTTAAATTTTAAGAGATGGGCAAACATGGGCATCTTTTATTTTTTTGAAAAAACTATTTTTAATGGGTGGGCAAACGACTTTTGTCGAAAAAGCTATTTTTAAGCCGTCGGCAAATGATTTTTGTTAAAAAACTAATTTTTAAGAGGTGGGCAAACGATTTTTTTTTAAATTCTTAAATTTTAAGAGGTGGGCAAACATGGGCAGTTTTTATTTTTTCGAAAAAACTATTTTTAAGGGGTGGGCAAACGACTTTTGTCGGAAAAATTAATTTTTAAGAGGTGGGCAAACGTTTTTTGTTGAAAAAACATATTTTTAAGAGGTGGGCAAACGATTTTTTTTTAAATTCTTAAATTTTAAGAGGTGGGCAATCATGGGCATCTTTTATTTTTTTTGAAAAAACTATTTTTAATGGGTGGGCAAACGACTTTTGTCGAAAAAAGCTATTTTTAAGCCGTCGGCAAATGATTTTTGTTAAAAAACTAATTTTTAAGAGGTGGGCAAACGATTTTTTTTTAAATTCTTAAATTTTAAGAGGTGGGCAAACATGGGCAGTTTTTATTTTTTCGAAAAAACTATTTTTAAGGGGTGGGCAAACGACTTTTGTCGGAAAAATTAATTTTTAAGAGGTGGGCAAACGTTTTTTGTTGAAAAAACATATTTTTAAGAGGTGGGCAAACGATTTTTTTTTAAATTCTTAAATTTTAAGAGGTGGGCAATCATGGGCATCTTTTATTTTTTTGAAAAAACTATTTTTAATGGGTGGGCAAACGACTTTTGTCGAAAAAAGCTATTTTTAAGCCGTCGGCAAATGATTTTTGTTAAAAAACTAATTTTTAAGAGGTGGGCAAACGATTTTTTTTTAAATTCTTAAATTTTAAGAGGTGGGCAAACATGGGCAGTTTTTATTTTTTCGAAAAAACTATTTTTAAGGGGTGGGCAAACGACTTTTGTCGGAAAAATTAATTTTTAAGAGGTGGGCAAACGTTTTTTGTTGAAAAAACATATTTTTAAGAGGTGGGCAAACGATTTTTTTTTAAATTCTTAAATTTTAAGAGGTGGGCAATCATGGGCATCTTTTATTTTTTTGAAAAAACTATTTTTAATGGGTGGGCAAACGACTTTTGTCGAAAAAAGCTATTTTTAAGCCGTCGGCAAATGATTTTTGTTAAAAAACTAATTTTTAAGAGGTGGGCAAACGATTTTTTTTTAAATTCTTAAATTTTAAGAGGTGGGCAAACATGGGCAGTTTTTATTTTTTCGAAAAAACTATTTTTAAGGGGTGGGCAAACGACTTTTGTCGGAAAAATTAATTTTTAAGAGGTGGGCAAACGTTTTTTGTTGAAAAAACATATTTTTAAGAGGTGGGCAAACGATTTTTTTTTAAATTCTTAAATTTTAAGAGGTGGGCAATCATGGGCATCTTTTATTTTTTTGAAAAAACTATTTTTAATGGGTGGGCAAACGACTTTTGTCGAAAAAAGCTATTTTTAAGCCGTCGGCAAATGATTTTTGTTAAAAAACTAATTTTTAAGAGGTGGGCAAACGATTTTTTTTTTAAATTCTTAAATTTTAAGAGGTGGGCAAACATGGGCAGTTTTTATTTTTTCGAAAAAACTATTTTTAAGGGGTGGGCAAACGACTTTTGTCGGAAAAATTAATTTTTAAGAGGTGGGCAAACGTTTTTTGTTGAAAAAACATATTTTTAAGAGGTGGGCAAACGATTTTTTTTTAAATTCTTAAATTTTAAGAGGTGGGCAATCATGGGCATCTTTTATTTTTTTGAAAAAACTATTTTTAATGGGTGGACAAATTTTTTTTCGGACAAGGCTGTTTAAAAGCCGTCGGCAAACGTTTTTTGCTAAAAAATCATATTTTAGGAGGTGGACAAACGAATTTTTTTTTAGATTCTGAAATTTTAAGAGGTGGGCAAACATGGGCAGTTTTTATTTTTTCGAAAAAATTGTTTTTTTGCCTTCGGCAAATGATTTTTTATTGGGTAAAAAGTTATGAAAACTTAAAAGTTCAATATTTTTTAAAGTTTTTACTTTTTCAAAATTCTAAAAGGTGGGCAAACGTGGGCAAACGATTCTCTTGCGATTAAAAAAAAAAAAATTTAAAAAAGTCAACTTTTATGTTTTCGAAAATCTTCGAAAATTTTCGAACTTCCCATATTTTCAAAACTGGAGGTGGGCAAAAAAAACTAATTGGTGGGCAAAAGTGGGCAAAAAATGGGCAAACGATTCCGCTTTTCAAATTTCGAAAATTCGATTTTAGTCGACCCAACTTCTTTGAGCTGTGTAATACTCCTACTTTTGTCATGGTCTTATAACTGACATAATAAAGACATTTCAGCATATGACAATCTTTAGTCTAAACGCACCGAAAGTCAAGAGATAATGATGTATGAACAAATGGAGGGAGTAGCCGAAAATCAAGGTTGGGGAATACCATATTTGGTGTAATTAGGAATTTCAATTGAAGAAGTTGTCATGCCATTAATAATTATTCATGCAAAAGTAGTATACAAGCAATTAAGACTGACAATTAATTTGCTTAAAAATTAATTTACAAAATACGGTAAATTAAGATTTTTAAGGCAGAAAATAAAAATATTTTATACATTTTTGTTTTTTAACCCATGATTTCAATGGCAAATTTGTACGATTTTTAATTGTTGTTTTAAATTGTGACTTAGACATATTTTAACTGTGAGGTATACAACAAGTTATTATTTAACTTTGTTAATTTCTTAGTATTAGTTTTAATTAAGAAAAAGTTGCACTCCTGCCGATGGTTAGTTACCGTAACTTGACCAAACTTCCATGGGTGAATGTTAATGCCAGATGGATTGGATAATATCCCCCGTAAGGTCAACGTAATTTGACTTCTATTCACGCCTGCCAGCGATGGCCATTGTAGTTGGTAAGTCAGCTGTCAACGAATGCGGTTTGTTGTTTTTTTTTTCTTATTTTACCGCCAGCCAAATGAAAGTGAAAACCCGATGCAATGAACTCTTCGCGGGAGGATGAAACTGTGGAGCATGCAACTCCTACAACATAAGTTGCAAGTTGCAGTCAATAGGGAAAGCAGCAGCTGCGTTAGAAAAATTCAAATTATGCGACAACGGAGCCATTCAAGTGTGGCCAAGAGGCCACAACAACAAAACCGGCAACAATATCAAGTGACAATCATAAAGAAAGAAGAAAGACAACAAAAAAGTAGTTAAATAAAAATAATAAGCTTTGCTGCTACTTTTTCTCATTACGTTTTATCGGCAGCTATTAAAGCCGCAAAATCTTGGCGACATTTCGTAATGAGGCTTGGAAAGGGGGCTTTAGACATATCAAATTGCCAGTGGATTTGCATGCCCAAGACAAAAGGCCATAAACTTGTTGATTGTCAGTTGGCATGGCTGCCAATTCCAAAACGAAATTCGGATATACCTCCCCCTTTGACTGGGAAATCGCCACCCAAAGCCCAATCATTAAATCGTGGCCTGACCTTTGCAATCAGTCGATTTCGATTCGAACGCCCTAATGAACGCTCTTGGTCCGACAAACATAAACATATAGGAGCGGAAAAAAACAACGCACAATAATTCTACAGCTAATTACAGTTTAGGCCAAGACCTTGTTAGCTTTTCTTTAAACAAAAGTTTTGCTTTCGATGTTTACGCTTGAGTTTTCAGCGGAATCGGTGTGTGATTATGGCATATTTGCTTGAGAACGAATTCAGGAAATATTGTGATTGTTCGATAAGGTCAGAGGTGGAATGTGCTGATGACTGATGACGGCAGAGACCTTCAAATTAGGAGAAGTGAAACTTGGCTTTGGGAAAATTTTAAGGGTAAAGGAAATATAGGGAATTTCATATAATTACACGGGATGTATCGAAACAATTAAGGGACAAATTAATGTATCAAAGAAAAGGGAACGCCGTTAATATAACAAGTTTTTGGTTTAATCTATATTATTTTTTTTTCTTTTAAAAGAATCTCATAAAAATAAATGTTTTGAGTTTGGGAAATTTATATCAAATATTCAGAAATGCGTTGTGATTAAATATATGATTTATACCAAGAAATCGATTGATGGTAATAAGTTTATAGGATTATTTTAAATCTGACGTTTAAGATTTATATTTATTCATAGTGGATTTGAAGATTGGGAATAAATTTGTTGAAATTTCATAATAAAATGTAATAGTGTTCCTCAAAAAAATGTGAATTCTTTTGCGGCTTTAAATAGCGTTTTTTTTGCAGGTGTTTAAATTTTAATAATAAAATATTAGAAAACTGAAAAAAATGTGGTTTTCATAAACTCTCCAGCAGAGTAACCCTAATAAAACTTTCAATTCGGCTTGATGTCCGCTGCTGAACTCGTTGAGACACTTAATAAATGTTACATGTGCCCCCTTTCAACCACTTACACCTCCCCAACTCTCCCCCCTTATCACCCTTATCAATGCCAAATTAAGTTTGCTCTCCAATCTCAGCCCACACACGAACAACAAACGATTCGAGCACTTTTCGCACATAAATCAAGTTGACCTTAAAAAATCAGCGAAACAAAAAAAAACTTTGTCATAACATGGCAACAACAAAAACTGCAAGACGTAAAAGGAGGCGAAGAGTTTTTGGGAGGAGAAAGGAGTGGGGAGGCTGTCAAGGCTACGTGACAAACAACAAGGTGACATAAATATCCAGTTGCTCCAAAAAGGAAATTAAATTTTTTTCTTTTTTTGCTAAGGCAACATAACAAAGTGCAAGGAGATGGGCATGTGGAGCAGAGTAAGAGAGAAAACGGAGACACGTTCCAAGCAATGAAAACATAAAGTGATACAGTGGACACTCGAATAGAAAGCACCCTGTAACTGAAGTTCTTTCCCCTAAAATATCAAGACACATTTTTGGAATTTAAGTATAAGAAAATTACCGGCATCAACCTAGAAAGTTTATTACATCGAAACTTCTTTTGTTGTTGATGCCATTTATTCTTTAATTATTGTGATATTTCTTTAAGTTTACTGATCATGGTTTTGCTTATTACACAATAGTAATAATAATATTAATTTTAATAAATTGTACTTGAAATGTTTAGATTGTTCGTATTTTCTATTTATTAAAGCATAATTAATTTTTTCTTTAACAACAGCCAGATTCTTCCGTTTCGATTGCAAATACTTTAAATTTGTAAGCGGACAAAAGCCCAGAACTTTTATAAAATCCTTTGGCTCGTCATTTAACTTAAAAAATATTTACGGTTCGGTATATTTCTAGGTAATTAAGAAACTCCTGGAAAAACAAGGAGTTCCCTGTTAAAGTAGTGTTCACTGTACTAACCTGCTGGTGTGCTGGCTGGTGTGTCGGTTGCATTGGCCAGGGCCAGACGAGATTGAGATTCCTGGCGGATTGTGGATGTTGAGGGGGGTATGGCGGGGGATGGTTAGGTGGCGGCGGGGAGAGCAGCTGTTTAGCGGCGTGATAGAGTTTCATATTGGCTGTGTGACGTCGTGCTGGAAGAGCAGGGGGCGGGGTGGCGCACGGTGAATCCTGTTCTCTTTCTCTTTCTAGCGATTCCTGATTCTCCAGTTGTTGTTGTTGCTGTTGTTGCTTGGCCTCGTTTGTCGGCGGCTTCTTGGGCAATGTCAAGGAATTGTTGTTGCTACCGTTCCCATTGTTGTTGTTATTCAGCGAAAGCGAACGCGCAAAAGAACTTTTGAAATAGCGACACGGCATCTGGAAATCAAAGTCAAGATCCGTTGCCTGCTGCATATTTGCTGTTGTTTTTTGCATATCTATTGCCCAAATAGGAATTTTTTATTTATACTTATGTATGTTATATGCGTGGTACCTATTTCTTCTTGTTTTCCTTTTCGGTCTGTTTTAAATTGGCATTGTTGTTTGTTTTCCTTCTCTTGTTTTCCTTATGGATTATTGCATTTTTTCACGCATAAGCTCACTTTCACACACTCACACTCAAATCAATTGGTTTTTGACACCCGAGCGATTTTTTCCAGTACAATTTAATAGAAATTCATTGGAAATCAATTTCAATTTTTGCGATTTATTTGCGCGCGCGCACAAACCAATTTTCATAAAAAGGCGCAGCGATTTTACCTTGCGACCGAACTGTTGAGCTTTTTTCCGGAGAATGAGAAAAAATTCAAAATATAATCGGTGGGAAAGAAGAAACAGAGAGAGCAAAGTAACCAAGGCAACAGAGTCCAAACCAATAACAGTATTGCTTCTTAACATTGCAGTGATCATTTTCAACACACACATAAAAGTAGGCTATAGATTTCATGTAAAATAAATAATACATCACAATTTGACAAAAAAAAATTTAAAAAATATATTGTTGGATTGGGAAGCAATTTCATAGAATTAAAAACAAATAATATTTAATGAAAATGCAATTTATAAATGTCGGGTTGTTAACCTTTTTAATTAATAAACAAATTATAAAATTCAACATTTTACTATGTATAAAATACATCGGTAGATAAAAATTGTTTATAGGTGGCTCTGCCCTTCAATGATCGACGGCGAAATGTAAGACTATTCGTCTTCGTAGATAATATGTATAAATGGTATCAATAATTATAGAGCTATTGTCTTAAAATGTTTTATGAATTTATGCAACTATAAATAATTATAAATATTTAAGTATATATGTATATATATATGTATTAAAAAAAATGTTTACTTTTAAAAATACACTAATACTTTACTTGATAAAAACCCACTATACTACAACTACAATTTATTTAAAACAGAAAGGTGCAAAACACTAATTTAGTGAATAAAATGTTTTGAAATCAAACCTTAAATGATTGATAATAAATAAAAATAAATCATTTTTTACTAAGAGTAATATAAAGTCGTAATATTGAACTAAAAAGGCAAATAACAAAATATTTTCAATGGAACTCATAATATCACTTAAGCCATCGAAATTTTAAATGAGCATTTGCTTCCATCCAAAATCGAACCCTCCGTTTCCTCAGCTGTGTAATACCCGGACTAATTCCCATACCTTATGTGGTATCTAAACTGGGGGGACAGGTTGCCAATCAAATTGATTGTGTTGCGCTGATGTTTGTCCCTGTTTATCAAGCTTAGGTGCAAGGATTTTTCGGCCTTATCATAACAGAAGTGATTAAGTACCCTTTGATGAAATGCACATATGTGAATACATAAGGCTGAATTTAAAAATTTCCTCGAAAGTCTAATATCGCTGATAGACTGATAAGCTTTTATTTAGTTATTCAGTGTCCAAGATGAACCTTTTAATATGTTATTGAACTTATGTTATTAAATTAAAAAAAAATACTAATTATCGTTTGTGAGAAAGTTTTTATGAAACACAACTAATTAAGGTCAAATATTATTAACTTTATTAATCTCAACCCCAAAGAAGATTAGACAAATCCTTTTGCAACTTGAAACGCTGCCCCAAAAATAGAAATAAAGCGATTAGTCAGCATCGGTCGTAGTCGCATAGTGGGTACTTAGTATAGATTTCTATTTTTAAGGCCCCACGAGACACTGTTGCCATGTGCGCATGCCTCTGCGACTCTCCGTTACATAAGGCTTATATAAGCGGGCCATGCGAGCGAGCGGGATGGTCCTACATGACATGGCGCTCTCCCCAATTAGTCCTCTCTCGTTCTGCCCTGCTGAAATGGCTCCAGCAAAGATTGCGACCACGTGATGCGATCCACCGGCTGCAATGAAAAGAGAGTGAAATAGAGAGAGACTAGTACTTGAAGTTGCTCTTGTTTTGATTTTCAATTTATGTTCCATGCTCCCCCGCGCCGCAATGGAAATGATTTAATCTTTTCGAAAATAGTTTCAGTTACGCGTTGTTGCTGAGACCGTGTGAAGCGGTAATCGTTTTTTAGGATTGGCAATCGATAGAGGGAGAGCGTGCAATGAGCGAACCCAGGGAGAATATCATGGATTTATCCGTGCGAGGTAAGTGCCTAAGTATGTAAGCACCTGTCCCCTCCATTCCCCTCTATCCATCTCTTAAAACAACAAAAGAAAAGAAACACGTGCACTAGTGAGAGTGCGAATCGGTTTTGTTTGCTCTGCCTCTCACTCACTCTTTAAGGGGGAATAAGAGAGAGCGAGTGAGGGTGAGAGAGCGATGGGTGGGCGTGTGATAGTAAGCTTTTGCATGGTTTTTTTTTTTTTGCTAGTGCTAAGCCCCCATGTGACAAATTATTTGATTTTGTCTACTGATTGCCACAAATTGGTTTTTTTGATTTTGTTTTTATGTTTTTTTAATTTATACGGTGATTTTTGTTTGCCATTAGGCGAAGCCTTAAACAAATAGAGGCTAGTGTACGAAAACGCAAAACAATTTTGGCGGGAGGTGGCTATAGTCGGTAATTGCGTTCGGGTTTCAAGTGATACGTCACTAGATATAGTGGATCACAGACAACTCTTAAGCTTTGAAAAGACCTAAAAATTTATACTAGAACTTTGTCATTTACCTATTAAGTTTCAAAATTCATTCGTTTTAAAAATAGCAACGCCTCAAAAACAAAATTTTAATTGTTTTAATGTTTTAACTTTTGCTAAATGAGATATAAGTTGAACATGTTCCATAGCCTTAAGTTTTTTATTTTCTTACCATTTCTGAGAGCAAATAAAAGTGAAATTTCCTATCATCGTGATTCATTTTTATTATTTAAGTATCATGTTTTGTGTAAGGTAGTGTCATGCTTATTATTAAACAACGATATTTCATGTAGTATCACACTGTAACAGCTCACTGTACTATCTGGCGAATAAATAATTCAGAATTTACACAGTATGCTGTCATTAATTAGTGCAGTCCAGATGCCGACTAATTGATATATTGTGAACCCGCTCCAGGAAATAACCCTTCCCAGCCCCGGCTATTTAACCACTCCACCAAACGACTTCCCCCGAGATAAGCCCGTATATACCCACCCGATCACCTGCGATCGATATGCATAGCACTTCGATACAAACCAACAACTGACCCCGTTGGATCTTGCGTCGGCATTTACGGTCTTTGATATCAGACTAATCAAATGTTGGGAAGCTCGATAAAATACTATTGATTTTTTAAGTCCATTCCCACTAAGAATTCTTCGGTTGCCATGATGAACTGCTGTCCAGAATTGGTGAAATAGAAACGACGACGTCGTCGTCGCCAGTTGTCGCCATCCCACAATCACAATCAATTGCACTGTCATTGTGTCGCCGGATTCGTTATCAGGAGAAAAGGAAAGACGAGGTTACCAGGCGACTATAAATATTTACCCTCATGATATAGTTGGGCCGCATAAAAAGTGAGTTGTGGCTGTGTGGCTGGTGATTATGATGATTATGGTGGGGATGGAGCCAGAGGGCGAGTTTAATTTTAAGAGTTTACGGCAAAAGCACACAGTTGCATCGCTCACGTTTAGAAAATGGGCCTGATAAACCCGACCATGTAATAAACGCCTTTTATTCAGTGACTTTTAGAAATAACTGTAAGACACTTGTCATTTAATTTTATTAGTGTTAAATTGTGAATATATAATATTATAGAACAAGGCAGAAACTTTTTTATATTTTCTTTTAGCTTTTTAAGTTGAAATTTTGAATAGAATTTTAAAATATTTGTCTTTATTTATGATTGTATTTGTCACAAATAAGGTCTTACAATTTCTTTGATTATTAAAAAAGCTTACTATAGCTGGCATTTAATTTCAAAATCTTAAAAAAAATTAATTTACAGAACTTAAACTTTGAATTTAAAGATCCTTAATTTCCCGCTGTGAACTTGCTTGTACCCTAATATTTAACATTTTCTAGTTACTTCTCTGACCGTTCGACAAAGCTCTCTACAAAAGCTCAAGAGAGTGCCCCTCAATCGTGTTCTCCATATAAAACTGGCTCTCCCCTATCTGCAATTCGGTTTTTTTTTTGCGAACCGATCACATGGTCAAGTTTTCGTGGCTGAGTTAGAAGCTCCAAGTTCCATTTCCATTCACTGATCCGTCTGATAAGATCGCAACGCACGCATCTGGGCGTGGAAGCTTTGACAATGCGAAAATTAAATAGTTGACACCAAACACCAAAACAATCTCTGTATTTGGCAGTTTGGGAGGCTTATCGACAAGCCATTATCTTGTATAGTACCACTAATCTGTTCCCAAAATCGGGTCACTAAACACGCGACTAACGTAGCCTTGCCACGCGCCCCTCTTTAAACAAAAAAAAAAAAAAACGTGTCTGAGCAGTTTTGGAAAATTTCTAAGCAATCTAAGTCAGTCGTTTTTTCGGTCAGTCTTGCTAGTGGAATTGGAAGTCGACTTGGACAGCCAGTGGCGTGATGATAAAAACATATAGTATAGCGATGCCAGGGCGTTTGTCTTCAACCGATCGGGGAACGGTACAGTCCTCATAGTGTCATAAATGGAATTGCCTTCAGATTAGATTCTCCAACTGCTGGCATATATTCGATAAAGAGGGTTTATGAAGTCAGTCTGATAAACTACGTTTTTGACATTTCGTCACTTACTATTTTTAGCGGTTTATTAATTGACAAAATGACACCCAAATAAATCATGCACTGCAACTATATAATTAGAACCCCTATAAAAAGCAGCACCTACAGAAACATTGAAATATAGAAATTATTTTTCTAAGGCTTATTAAAATGTTAACCTTTTCAGAAAAACGGAGATCTTAAATAAAATGATCCAAGACTTGTACTATACTTATCAACAAAGGGGTTTAATAATTGATTTTTTGATTTAATAAAAGCTAATTGTTTTTCAAGCCATAAAAAAAAATTGCTTGATTTATTTGGTTAAATATGAGTAAATATGAAATTAAATAATAAAATATTAGCCACATTAAAATGGCCACAAAAAGTTACTATTTTAAAGGCTTAAGAAAATCTTGTTAAATAATGCATAAGAGCTGACTTTTTTAGTTTGCAATCATAAAATAGTACTTAGTCAGTGCAGATTCATAAAAAAATTCCACAAGCTTTCACGGAAATGAGTAAATGCTATCAGTCATGGTTAAACAAATTATGATTTCAACTGCTCTGCAAAATTTTAAATACACAATATTTCTTAGCTTTGACTGACTCTCAAGCATTATGTTGATTTAAGCTGAAATACATATAAAATATTTGGTAAGTCAGCAAAACGTTTTGAGCCTCTCTCTTCTCCTTTATTATTCTTTTGATTATTCAAATTCGGTCTCTTGCCATCTCCAGGTTCTTCTGCCCTCTCTTTCCCACTGCCCATTACGTCAATTTGCAATAACGAAAACCAGAAAACCAGTGAAATCTAAACAAAACTGCAGCGCCATCAAGTGCGGTAATAAGCAGGCCATCTCGCTTGCACCCGCTGGAATCCATTCAAATTGAGAATGCGAATGGGGGGAGGTGGGTCGAAAAGGGGAAGGTGGGAAGTGGTGGGTCCACGGACAGAGGCTTGAAATGAAATGGGTGAGTCGCCGCGTCGACGGCACCGTCGACTGCAAAAATTAATATTATGTCATACACATGTATAGCGGTCTGCGGTGTAATCTGCAACAGTGTGCGTGTGTGTCAGTCTGGTCAGGCTCGTGTGTGTGGGTGTGTAATTAGAGATGCACTGGGGGAAGTTATCCATTAAATATTCATAAAGTTCTACATTCTATTTAAGTTATTAAGAATATTTTTTGAAACATTTTGTAGACGTTGTACACCCTTGCAGAGGGTGCTATAATTTCAGTGAAATGTTTGCAACGCAGTGAAGGAGTCATTTCCGCTTCATTCTATTATTATTATTATTAAAAATATGGTTTTTATAATTATTCTTCGGGATATCGTGTTTAATATTTCAGATTTTAACAATATGAAATAAGTGCAATAACGGCAATAAAAAGTAATACTTTGTCACACTTTGTTTTTGTGTATCGCAGAAACATTTTTAAAAATTAATTTTCGAGTGTTTACTTGCATCAAGAACAAAAGTTAAGTTACTTATATTAAAATTTACGACAATGCTTTTTTCATATTATTATTACTATTACTATTACTACTATTCCCTGTGTAAATTACACTGTAGGAAACGAGAGACAAAAAGAGAACCGAGCTTTTAAGAAAAGATATCAATCTATCCGTGGTAAAACACGACAACAACAAAAAATCACGATCGTTTATTGCCACGCCAATAAAAGTGCCAATTAACATACATATACACTATTCACAAAAATAAAGAGAACGTGAGAGAGGGAGAAAAATAGAGCTGGGCTCACCACACACACACATACAGACATGGGGTTCAATTAAAAGGCGCCATAAAGACATCCAACAACGGTACTTTTTGCTGCGCTCTTTCGCATACAAATTGCAGGCAATCAATTTGCAAAAACTACAATAAAAGCAATAAAAACAATATAACCACCGCAGACACCGCACAACTATAATGAAGAAGAAAAAGCAGCAGCTGAAGAATAGCATTTAATGAAAATGTCCAATAAGCCAAAGAGCTTTATATTTATGACAACAGTGCGTATGTTCGTGTCAGTCTCATTCCATGTGTGTGTGTAATTGCAAGAAAATAAACAGAACAAAAATGAAATTATATTGGTCATAAAATTGTATACTAAATATAAAAATGCACAAAAATTGGCTCAGCTAAATATTTTAACAATTTCGGGTGTGAGATAAAAATGGAAGAGACACAAAAATTATTTAACGCGATTTAACTTGAGACATACTTTTCGCAAGGCCAAGCTCAATCGATAGAAAAAGTAACTTTAATAACTGGTTTGGCCTAGTGACAAGCGTTAAAGAAAAAATACTGTGGGTCTTAGGTAACAATCATTTATGTTTTGAATTTAAAAATATTTGTATAATTTATTAATAAAATTTTTTTTTGTATATCACAAAGTGCAGATGAAGAAATAGAACAGAAAAACAACAACATTGATAAAAATCTTGTCTTTAGTCTAGTTTTTGCTGGGTTAATAATAAATAGATATGCGGGTGAGAAAATTGATACAATTTTTAGAAAAAGTTGATCTACTTTATTTCCATTTACCCGAAATAAATAGATCAATTAAAATTTGACTATCAAAACAGAAAGAATTAAGTGAGACCATTAAAAGAAATTGACACACGAAGACTTAATTAGTAGCCACAACAATCAATTGTGGTGCCCCCATATTTGCAGCATATCAACCCACTGTGTTGAGTGATAGAGATAGGTATACAGTATATAGAGAGATAGAAAAATACCGGACCGGCAAAAAGTTTAATTGAAAAGCCGAGTTAAATAACCACGTGGTGGAGTAAAATGCATTGTTTATATTTCTTGTTTTGTGAAGTTCTCAGCGGTTTTTCGTGCGAGTTTGTTTTGAATTGCAGCTCAAGTGCCTGCTCTCTCACTCATTCGTCCCCTCCCATTCACCCTTACACTCTTATCGCAATTTGTGAGCCCGGTTTTGTTTTTGTTTTTGTTTGTAGTTGCGGTCTGCTGCCGTTGGAGCAGCCAAAGTGTCAACAGATGATGAAAAATGCGCCACTTGAGGGCTGAGACCGATGAAACCGAAACTCAAACCATGCGATTTTGGCACGGTAAAAAAATAGTAACTTAAATAGGTTAAAATAATGTATTTCTACAAATTAAGGAAAAACTTCAAACTAAAATTAGTGTTCCATCATTTAATTTCAGTATTTCACCTATCAAAGCTTTTTTTTGATTGTTGGTATTATTATTATTATTATTGAGAAGCAAGTATTTTCTCTCATAATGGCTTTAACATTTTTATAAACTTTTTATTTTTTTGTACCTTGCTTATTATTTATAGCAACTGTCCACCAGAACATTGCTTACTCTTATATTATTTTAGAAATCAGCAAATAGTTGTAATGTTTAAATGCTTTAGATTATTACCCACGTTTTACGTTTTCAAGAAATAAAAAAGAAATTCGGTCAAAATATAAAAAGATTTGTAATAAAAAAAATCAGAAGAATATATGTGGTTTAATTAATCAGATGAATTTAATTGTATTTCCAAAACTGTTTGCTCCAGTGCATGTATTTTTTGTGCTCTTCTTTTTCGTTTTTCGGTTTGATGTATTGGCAGGAGCAGTGACAGCAGTGAAAGGGCAAGAGAGATTGCTAGTCCCCGAAGAAGAGTGGAGGTATTTGTGAGTTAAAAAAGGTGAACAGCGTGTGAAGTGGTGACGTTGACAGTTCCACGGATTTGATACTTTTTCCTGTAATTCGGTGATTTTTTTTTTGGGTAAAACTCATTGTAAGTGACACTTGTCTAGGGAGTGAAATGGGCGGGGAAAGTGTTCAGACATTTTCGGTTGCTCATTTACGCCCCCAAAACCAAGAATTTGCCGCACATATCAATCACAAGACCTAAGCCCATGTCTTACCCCACTCACCCCCGACTCTGGTACAGCCCACCCCCTAAAAATCCACCCCCTCTAATGCTCCGTTAATTGACAGTTGACGCTTTCTCTGCTTCTGCCTCTGCCAAATCGTCGACGTCGTCATCGTTGCCTGACAGTAAATTGAAAAATTGTTGAGATTTCACGAAATAACGCAAATGTAAAGTATCTTAGAAATTACAAACAACCAAAAGCAATCAGGAAAGGAATCGTACAGTGACAAAAGCGTTTAATGGGTTTATTTATAGTCATACTTGTTTGTCATTTGGAAGTCTTTGGTTTTCCCGACATTAATAATTTATTTAATAAAATCTTTAAATTGATTTGGTTGCGGAATGTACCAAAATGACTACTTGCATTTATGGCATTAATATAAAGAATATTTAAATATTTAAAAACATTCAAATTACCATCACCCTAATTTTTTAAGCAAATAAATTATTTAACTTTCTTTTAAATAACATAAATCGTGTCCAACTTTTTTCTGTGTACTTTTTTCTGTGTACCCGTTTTGCTTGCTTTCTACTTATCTATCTCTCTATGATTTTGAATTTATTTGTTCTTTGGCTCTGGCAAAAATAAATTAAAGTTTACGAAAAATGCTCAGTTCAAGGTGAGCCCATATGAGAATATAAATTATTTATGTGGTCGTAGTTTTTACCCCACCCCTTTTATATTCTACACTTCCCCCGCCCCGAATACGCGCCTTTTGTTTGCCAACGTCACACGCAAAATTTTAATTGAATTTACATTCTCATCGACACTGAGGGGAGAAGAAATACAAACGAAAATATAAGAAATATTCCAATCTATTTGTTAGTTTGATAACAAATTGAAGGGGCAGGAAAAAACTAATTCAATTAACAGTTGGCCAATAAAAACGGAAAACGATTGCCTATTTAAGTGGTAAAGAGGTGGAAAGGTGGTGGTGGAAGGCGAAATGAAAAAGTGTTCAATAAAAAAGAATTGCTCAATCAAAATGGTTTCTCAGGTAGCATTATATTCTTATTTTTTATTTTGAAGACGCATGTGGCAAATGTTTTTCTTCTTTTAGCAGAGTAGGAGTACCCTATTGTTTTGAGTGTGTTGGGAATTTAAATTTTTTGCTTTAACCAATAAAAATACTTTAAACTTTTAAAATGCAAAACTTATTTATATTATTTTATTTATATTAAAAAAAAGTTCGTTTAATTTTTACTACGGTGATTTGAGTGATTTAATTATTTAATAAATTATTGTAAACATTTTCGAGTCAGCGTCTTATATTTTCTAGTCTTAACGGTTGTTTAGCTTCTAAAATACATTTCTGTGATTTTTTTGTCATCTTAGTCGAACTAATTTGATAATCATAAAGAAACCTATTTATTGATGTAATAAATATCACAAGAATATAATTTGAGTTGGGTAAAATCTTGTCTATGATGTTCTTCTTCTTTTTCTTAAGTGTGTGTTAATTAGGGAGTTCGTGGATATGCAAATTTAAAACATGGTAAAATTTAATGATTATGAAAAACAAATCTGTTGAACGGATATCTTGTAGTCTGAAAACTGGATTAAGGTTCTTAAGTACGAAGGTTTTTCCTCGGGCTCAAGTGCGTGAGCTACCACTTAGGGCATTTTCTGCCCAGTTTTCCTCCTAGTTCTCCCCCCCAGCAAAAAAAAAACTTAGATACACACGCACACAGACGCACAAACTGACAGTTTATAAATGATCATGCGTGGGTGAGTGTTTAACAGTGGGTCGTTGGGTGGTGGGAGGCAGTGGGTTTTCTGAATGGGTGGGTGGTGGTGGTTGGAGGGGGTGGCCAAGTCGTGCATGCTTTGTTTGCTTTGCTTTTGTAGCTGCCGTCACGTGGTATCTTCTTCTTATTCCCTCTTTTTTGGCATTGAAGCTTTTGTGAGTTTGTTGATTTTTTTTGTGTTTTTTGTTTGCATTTCTCGTTATTCCACTGCAGTTGAAATTATCAATATTGTTGTTGCTCTCGTTGTCTGACCCAGAGTTAGTTGGAAAAATGTTTGACTTGTCTTCAGGAAAACGAAATTTCCCCATTTTCCTTCCCGCCTTCTTGTTGGTTCTTTAATTGGGCTATAAAAGGGGACTAGCAAGCATTCGTTTCATGGCTGAATCGATTTTGTCAATTCGGAGCAATCACCTTTTTACTTAAGCATTTAAGCACATTTTTAAAACCTATTCCCAGGCGTTTTAGTTTAAATAAATATTTTTAACTAACGGTCTTAGCTTTTCAAAATGTCCAAAATGTGTCCTCCGACGAACGTTAAACAGTTTTAACTTACTTAACTAATAGTAATTTGGCTTAATACCGCATTTTTTATCAAAGACTTACTATATTTTGCTGAAATGAGCCAATGAATTTGTTATCCTAATTAAAAAGCTATGATTTCAGCGAGAAAATTGACTGAAATCTTATTACAATTGATTGTGTTGGGGAAAAGGATTAAAAAACATTTTTAAAAGTTTCTTCATGATTAAAAATGTTACTTAAAGTAAAAACTTAGCCAAGTATTTAAGAATAAAAATATAAAAAATTTAATAGAATTATGTATAAATACATAAATGTATCATATTATACATGTTATCGCAATAAAAAATTAATAACTTTGTTTTACCGTCTATATTCATACTTACTTAATCATACGTTTTATGCCACCTGCTTTTGTTGACTTCCCATTAACCCCGTAACAACAATTTGCGGCAAAACCCAACTTCATCATAATTATTTCTATTCATCAGTCTGTGTATCCAGGCATCTAGCAATCTATTCAACCAGATAGATCAAAGTGTACAAATAAATCGACAATGATTGCATACACCAACCCCTATCCCCCATCTTTGAAAAAGTACTAACAAAGGAAAAACTTGAAAATAATTCTCGTAGTTTGGTGTTATTAATTCATTTGCGTGATGCTAATGAATTGCCGTACAGCAGCGGCAGACTACATGTGGTGGTATCTCCAAAGTATCTTTGAAATCTGGATCTTGATCTGCTCTGGTGACATTTTTGTTTGCGCAGTGAAATTTTAGACCAGCCAAAGGGCCCCTAAGAAGAAAGTCCCCCGTCCCGTTAAAGAGAACCTCGAGCTATATCCCCTATAGCTTCCCCTAATCTTCTCGCTAGATCAACAAAGAGCACACGTACTAATTCCGTCATTCATTTGTACGTTAATTTGTACAACTTGTCGTCGCTTGCGTCGTCGTCCGTTTTTCGTTTCGTTCGGTTTCGTTTCGTATAAATGTGCGAGATTTCAAATAGAGCAAAATGTAGTTCAGATCTCTGTGTATATACACACACAGAGATACGTATGTGCAGCTAGCTGATAATGGGTAATCTCCATCCGAGTGTTAGCGGAGCAAATAGAGGATTAGGAATGCTCTCTACCATAGCATGACCTGCCGAGGAGATCTATCACAGGTTCGTGTTAATGTCCACTAATTAAAAGAATTTCGAATTTGATTATCCTCGGCTTCAGTTCATTATAGAGGGCAGCACTTTTGGCTTCTTGTAGTGTAGTGTCCAAGGCCGATCACCGATGGTTATTTTGATAAGAAAAAAATGTGTACGCTACATATATAAAATAAGACATTTTTTGGTTCCCATATTTGCACGGTGATATGTGCAGTGGTACCGATAAGGTGGGCCACTGCCACTCGAAACCCCGAATCCGAAATCCATTATTCGCTGCCTGCGACATTTCAGAAAATGCCAAAGCAAATAAGTTTTTAGAGACACATGGATGTACCTATATACAGCGATATATATAGAGGTGTTCGCCGTCGGTTCCTTGACAGCCTGACATCTTGTGATGGGCAACATCGTTGGAACTATCTGAACCAAGGAGAGTAATATATTTGGTTTGGTTGGTTCGAAAATGCGTTCACACAAATTTTGGGGTACAATTTCTCTTTGTATTTCTATTGTTGCATTTGGAAAATGAAGGGGGTGGACCTTTGGCTAAGAGGGGGTCAGCCTTGGAATAATTTATGACGCTCGAACACGTTTCGTGGAGAACTGTGACTGGGCACGACTTTTCCGCCATAGAATCCATCTATCCAACCATCCATCTATATCTGTGTGCTGACTTATTTCTCTATGGCTTTCGGATTTTCTCCTGCCCACCGCTTCCTAGTTCTTCTTCATGTCACATGATGACAGGCGACAGTTTCGCTGTATTCGTTCTATTTCGTTCGAAGAAATTAAGTTTTTGGGTTCCTCCACTTGTACTCGTAGTATATATCCCTCTGTTTTTGGTCTGCGGCATTTCTGGGCCCTGACTCACCGACAAAATGGCCGAAATAGTACCAATCCCCTTGGCTTAGTGTGCCATCAAATTTGGTTAAACTATTCTGATTCGAAGCGCTTTGTAGTTGATCAGTTGTTGATCTCGTCGAAGGTTGGCGGCGGAACTCTCTTGGTTCATTAGCAGCCAGGAAGGTCAGTGGGCGATGGGGGCCACTAAAAAGGTCAGACAATGTCGTGATCAGGGGTAGTCTAAAATATATGTTTCAGCTGATTGCGCATTTGAACATTTTGGGTATATGCAAAGTAACTATTTGGAATCCGTTCTAAAGGTATTTGGTTTCTATATAATCATAAAATGTGTGTTTTTTTTTATTAAATTTTATGCTTCAAAATATAAAAATTAAAATACATTGATACAAAGCCATACAAAAAAACCTTTAATATAAAATATTGTATATTATAAAATACTGTTATTTTAACACTTGACTAATTAAATGATACATTTACATGTTGAAACAAATACTCCCGTTTTACCACATTTAATTAGTCGAACGTGCCATTCTAAATAAAATTGTAAAATGCATTAAAATTCATTAAAATATTTGGAAAGTCATTGCTTTTATTTAATTGCATTTTTTTAAATTAAAAATACAATAACTAAAAACATACATTTTATTAAAGATCTTTCATGTCTAAAATAGGTAAAAAAGTTGTAAGTTTTAATTAAAATCAAATCAAAATCAAAATAAAATACTGATTATAAGTGCTGCACTTATGGAACGAGCAGCAACTGCATGAATTGCAAAATGATGTCAATTAAAACTATTAAAATACGTTCGATGAGCGATTTTCGTATTTTAATTATTTTGTTTACGCTTGACAATTATTTGAGTGTGAGCTCTTATCAGCTTTGCTGATACTTAGAGTAGAGTAAGTTTTATTAAAAGGCATTCGCCACCTGGGAATGCTATCTTCCATTAACTTATATTTTGAAGACCAATTTCAAGGCGTTCTAAATGCCATTTCCCCTTCTTCATAAATCTCTAAAGTGCAAATCGTTCTCGATTTTCGCGGTGTTCTGTGTTTTCTATTCTCGTTTCTACATTTTCGTGTTTATTTATACAAATTACAACGAAAAAAATAACAACTACACAAAACAAACAAAATTTTCCACACATTAAAAAGGTTTTCATAGCTATAAAATCAACTCACGTGAGCGCTGCTGGCGTCGACGTCGCCGCGAATACATGTTAGAAATAATAACAAAAAAAAATAAATAGAAAAAAAAATTTCCGAAATAATGAAAAATAAAGAAACTCGCGAATGGCAGATAAATCAGAGAGGGAGAGAGAGAAGAACAGAACCTAACAACATTGAAATGAACACTGTAGTTGCCGCAGTGCCAAAGATACAAATACATCTATAGCTGCGGCCAAAGATACAGATACTCGTGTTCGTACAACTACAAACGTCAGCGTTTTTGTTCCATTGACGTAATAGCCAGGAGGAGCAACAAAAAAAATCAACACTTTTGCATGAGTAAATTAAAATGAAACAAAATAAATAAAAATTCAGGCAGAGGCACACAGGCCGGCTCGCCAGCGATCTCTCAGATACTCCGGCAATCCGCGAGATATTTTTGGGGGAGAGCGAACGAGAGCGCCGCTAAATCAAAGTGAACTTTGAGACGCAGTGGAAAATGCCAAAACTTTTGCACTAGTGTAAGTGAGCAGCCAAATGATTAGAAGGCAATTAGAAGAATTGCACTGAAAAAACATTTATCGAATTGAGATCAGAAATATCATATTTTAAATCATACTAAATATAAAGTGTTCTGTGTTTTGTTTTACCTTAATATCTGAGATAAATTACTAAAATATTATAAAATATTATTCTATTTTCTTGTAAAAAAAAAGGGGAAAAGTATATTTGACATTATATAAACTTGTTTAATAACAAATGTGAGCAAATATTTATGATGATATTCGTGAAATGCTTTTTACAAATATTACCCGTAATACCCGTAATGTTTCATTTTTTTTCGGTGTATAAACTAAGCTTTGGGAGAAACAGCGAGGAAGAGAGCTGTAACTAAGCGAAACTTAAGCCTGGGGGTTATCTCTCTCTCCGTTTTAGTTTTCGTTTACATTAATAACAGCTTTTATCTTTGTTTTATTTTTTTGAGTTGCGCGCGCTCAACAAAAAAGTTTGCCAAAAATAAAAAGCCAAAACACGCGGGCAAAAAGAGAGGAAAATCGCAATAATAGAGAGCGAAATTTATTCTAAGCGGAGTATCTGTGTTTTTGAGCATATTTGTATTTGTATCTGTGAGATTGCCCTTAGGCCGCACTCTCTTTCTCCCTCTCTCTCTCTTTTCTGGCAGCGTGTTTCTACACTTTTACACTTTGCAACGAAACGAGCGCGTGTCGAGAAGTTAGTTGAACATTCAGCGTCACAAAAGCCACACTAAAAACATCAAAAAATTGAAAATAAAATTTAAATAAAATCAAAATTTGTTACGAGCAAGAATTACCAAAAAACAGTGTAACGAAAAGCACTTATAAACAAAGATTAAACTACGATGAAATCTTTAAATTTACCTACAAATTTAAAGACTTTAAGCAAGAAGCACGTGTCACTGCCAAGCAGTTAAAAAAAAGTGTACAGTAGAAAAAAATTGATGTGTATTTTCTGAAAACAAAAAAATTAGCGCGTGTTTGTAAGTTTGTATGCCTTGATATATGTGTGTTAAAATATATATATATTTTGTAAGGAATGTGAGTGTAATGTTCATAGTGCAAAAAGCATTGTAAGACAAATAGAAACAACAATCAGCTGACTTGCGCGCACTCTCACCCATCGTGGTCGCTCTCTCTTGCGCGCTCTCTCCACACTGTCTCTCTCTCTGTCTCACTCTTATACGGGAAATGCATCTCCGGTTTGTGTAGAGTTGGCCCCACTTCCGCATCCTCTTCGCCTCTTTCGCGTTTTATTCGGCGACCTTTCGAACTTCGAATTTCGGTTTTTCGTAGGCGCTTGTCACATGCGCTCTGCGCCGGCAGCGACGCCGACAGAGCGATACAACTACTACACCCACAAACGCTTGCGAAGCGACCCGAGCGGCACCGAATCGTATTTTTACAGTGAAAACAGCAGCACACGTTGAAACACTCACACGTCGAGCGTCGTTCGTTGAGATACAAACGCACGGATACGCGGATACCAAAAAAACGCACCGCATAAACGGTACAACTAAAAAAGAAAAACCCTCTTACCGACAACAAGAAGGATAATACAAGCCCTTAAAAATTCAATAAAATCACAAACATAAAAATCAAGCATCATAGCATATAAATTAAAAAAAAAAATCCTTAATAATCGGTGCGTTTGTGTGTGTTTTGGTGTTGTTGTTCGCGTTTCTGTTGTCAACATTTTTCATCGATTTTCCCTGTCGGGCGCTCGTCGTTTTTCGCCTACTCTCTCGCCGTCTCCCTCTCTCTCTCTGTTTCTGGCCACCCACTCACCCAAAACTATACCTAAAATTCTCCAGAAAAAACACACAAAAATTAAGCTGCTGCAGCTTCTTCCTCTTCACAAAATCTGCCATCTCTGTCGCACGCCGGGCGACCAACTATTGCAAATGCCATATTAGTGCTTTATAACTGTACAATAAGATATCACATACCTACAAAGTATATATATGTATATATATATAATACAGAATACATATAGAAAGCCAAGCAAAGCAGAACTCTAACCAAAAAGCAATTGATTTTATTTTTAGTGCCGCCACAAAAATAAAAAATAAAACGAAAAAGCCTAACAACAAATTTCAGCGTTAAACGTTTTTGAAACTGAAACTGTCAACAAAAAAACACAGAGGAAAAACAAAATAGAAAAGCCACAGCAAAATAAAATACAGCAACTAGAGAAAACCAAACGCATTCGGCATTTGCAGCAGGAAAAGCGATATAAAAATAGCTTAATTAGCCAATGAAACAACAAATTCAATTACACAAAAATAAACCTTAAGAAAAGTAACCAAAAAGTCATCGAAACGTACTTTTTAACAGCCACATGAATTAGTTTTTAACGAAAACCCCCAACATTTCTTGTTGTACTCGCAAAAGTTGTTATTGAAACATAAAAAAATTGTTGAATGAATTCGCGGTGCCTTTATTTATAGCCAGCATAACAAAAATCCAACAGAAAAGTAATAATATACAAATATATCTATATACATCTCTATATATATTAATATCTATGTAAAAATCTATAGAGAAAGATCGTATATATATAGACAAAGCAATAAAACGTCAACGGAAATCGTGCAATATTTTCAAAGGTTTAAATTAATTAATTTCGATTGTGATCCAAAAAACAAAACTACAAATAACTAAACTAAGCAACAAAATCAAAATAACCATCAAAGTACGATAAAAATTTCGTTCGTTATAAATTAAATAACTGATTAATTGTTATTGTTGTGAGATTAACATCATTATAACTATTATTGTTGCAAAAGTATAACATAGTTAAAAAAAAAAAAACTAAAAAAAAGCTACAGCAAACTGCAGGCCAGCAAAAAACCCGCAACGAGACGTTTTTTTGTTCGTGTATAATCACAAAATTTCGGAAATTTTTATGAAAAAATGAGCGACAGGGAGCGATCGTCCCCAACACTGATCGAAACTGGTTTAAAAAACTTAATTGGCGGCCGTGATGGTAACTATCCACTGATCAGCGGCATTAATGGTGAGTAGAGAGTAAACCAAACCAAATAATAAAATTAGGTTTCATTACAAAATCTACGTGAGCATGTAGTTCTGCACTTGAAACATTCCAAAAATAGTATGTACTATAAAAGCATTACCCGCAAGTACTGGCAATCTGTTACCACTTGAAAACTTAAAAAAACAAAACGGAGAACCACATCAAAATCTAAAAGTCATAAAATACGAATTATTCCGTGATTGGGTCATCGCACGTCCGGAAATATGCAAACTAATGGGGGGAAAAGAGGATGTTTTTGGGTGGCAGGCAGAAGATTTACACACGTTTCGTATAACCCAAATCCAAATTAATGGCAAAATAATGTTTAAAATAAAACCGAAGCATTTTTCATGTCCTCCCAAACATAAATCAATTTGATGGCGGTGGGAGTGGGCTTTATTCCGGGGATGGTTGCACAGGATGACCCATTTGTGAGGCCATTTCTAGGTCTTTTCAGTGGACGTGTAATACAAGTATCTATCTATCTATCTATCGGTTCATGTCGAAGTACGCATCAAATCAAAATTGATAAGGCTATTAACCCACGAGTGAAGGGCGTTGTGGTGGGGAGGAAAATGAGCTGAGGGTTGTCGCAAGGTTAAAGTGTATAAAGTGGTCAACCGAGTGTCGCATGTAGCACTCGTGGTTGTGGGGTCATTGAAGTACATTGAACGGGGGCTGACCCCTTCTAGATCCGCCTCGATTAACCCCCCTCACAACTGCCGTACACCGAGACAGTCTTATCAAGCCCTAACCCATTGAGCAATCTGGGCCAGCAATCAAATTATTGTAAATAATTAGTTTTTAGTGTCTGTAGGAATGTTTTTGGGGTAACCAATTCACATTTGTTTCGGCTTTTAGTGGACATTTTTGTAAGTGATTGCAGATAGTAGTCATTAATTCCTTTTAACTATGAGCCAATTATTTTAATATTTATTAGAAAAGGTAATATTACAACTTAATAATTTAAATTAAATTTTGTATTTTTATAGTTATAGTACCACACCATTTAAATAAATGGTGCTTCACTTAAGGCCTTAAAAACCGATTAAGTAGATCATACCATTGTCAGACAAGATTTTTCACAATTATAGCTCAGAATCTTTTGCAAATAAATACATTTTATCTGAGAAAAGCCCCCTTAGGAAGTCTTTTGATTCCTGCAGGTTGCATTTATTTGTCATTTCAAGGCCGTCGTTTATCTTACTTTACTGCTATTGTTATCCACTTTTCATTGCATTTCAATTGCAATTTCTTTTTCCAAGCAATTACACAGCAATTTTGCTGCACCATCTTGCTGTCTTGTATTTCCATTCCCTACACTTTAACCCGTTTAAATCTGTTCCACGGCATTTGCATAAGAAAGGAATTGGTCTTGACCAGCATATGGCTTCGAAAAAAAATACAAACCCATCTCTGGAAAAGAATTCGATTCGGAAAGCATTTTAATTCCTTTTTTTTGCCATTTCTGTGTGCTGTTGGATTTTTTTTCTGGTGCCACATCAGCCCCGCCCACCGAGAAACGCCCTTTTGTCCGGCGGCAACGTAACCAGAAATCAATAGCATAAAAGCAGAACGAGAAAATGCCATTAAAAAGTGTCATAATCGGTCAGCATAATGCAAAAGCAGGCCCAAGTCCCCCTTCTATGTCGCTCTCAAGTTGTTTCCATAAATCAATATGCGGAAACGCAAGCACTCACTTGTAGAAAATTTTCTGCGTCTAACAACAAACCCCTTTTATATTTTAATCTTTAATTTATTGAAGCATTGGTTTTAAGGCTTTCCAACACCTCTATTATTTTATTAACTTTTCGGTACTTCTTATCATAGAAACGTTGCCGTGTGTTAACAAGCTTTTGATTACCGCATTAAGAAGGGGAAAAAAAAGTACTTTATAAAACACACTAGTTAAATGCGGCAAAATAAACATCGAAATAGAGGGTGAAACTGGCTGATAAGCTGCAGATAGCCAACGGTAAGTGTGCAGAGCGTTGGGTACACGGCAACAATTTTTAATAATCCTTAAAGAAAACGTGCAATTTACAAAATCCAAAAACATCCAAAAGGTTTTTAAATTCAACAGAAATTGGCTAAGACATTTGATACTGAATATTGATATTTACAAATATTAAACAATTTTTTTTCTAAGCCATATTATTTTTGTGTAGTGTAATGGACAAACAAAGAGGGACGCGGGGTAAAATCGAGTGAGCGATAAGCTGAACCAAACGAGAAAATCTTACATGAACATACTGCCGAAGGGGAGGAGATAAGATTGCTGGACTTAGTTGCAAAGAAAAGAAGTCGTTCGTCTGGCACAAATCACTCGCCGGCCACATAAATTCTTCGAGTGTAAGACAATAAAAGCAAAAAAAAAAAAAAAACCATCAGCTGCGTGTGCCGATGTCGAGTGCAAAGCTCAAAAGTTGGTTTAGTTCCTCTGATAAGCAAAGGCATTTGATTTGTATCTAGCTGATGAGCTGGTGATCCAATTCAAAGTCGGATGAGTCGTCGGTTTCGAGGGGATTTAGTCGGTCGATTCCAGTTGTGTCCAAGTCATTTACTTAAAAGCCTCATAAAGCTAGTTTCTTATTCAGATATATGACATTGTCTAGTTAATCAAATTAGGGCAGGGTAAATGTCTCAAGAGATTTATAAGTATTTCCAATAAAAAGTTATAATTTAAACACAATTTGAATACTTGCTTAATTCATTTATATGATAGGATATTGTATCAGATATGATATCATAATAATAGGTACTCTCACTAAAACTATAGGTCAAGTCATAAAATAAGCATTTAATATTTTCGAGGAAACTAAGTGATTTCTTGATAAAAGTTATTTCATTTGCAATAAATTTCACTGGGTTGCATCAACTTTAAAATAATACATAGTTACTTGCCACCACCTTTATGTCCTCTGATTGAATTACGAAAAGTAATAAATGCATTATTTCAAGTGGAGTTTAAAATGCTATCTGCAAAATCCGGCTTTTTCTGTCCTGTTCTATAACCACGCTGTCTTTGTCGAGCTGATGGGCAATTACATTTTATTCGATTTGCATGTCAATGTTGCATAAAACGAAGCGCCGGCAATTGGCATAAATAAATGACAGCTCGAGTTGTTGTTTGACCGAGTAAACAAGTGGCAGGGATTTACTATCTCCTTTTGCCTCCCTATCATTATTGATTGCAAATTAGCAGCTAATCATTAATCTAGAATTTTTTCCAATGACATAATCATGTGTGTCGTCAATTGATAGCTGTGTCTGTGATCACACTGATAAGCTATACATTTGGGTTGCATTTTGCATGCCTGTCACCACCTGTGAAAATGAAGATTAAAATTAATCGAATTTTGAAAAGAAGTTTGCGTGAAAATCCGGCTTGGCCCTTTAGAAAAGTTGTACCAACTCATTGATGCATTGACTTGGCTTTATGCAATTAAAACTTTTAATTGAAAAACCTGCCTTGAATGGCGGCGAATCTCAAGACAAAAAAAAAATATTCAAATGTTTTTGCAATTTTTAATTAAGCGAGATGTGTGAAAAGCTCATACTAGAAATATCAAACAAAAGTGGCTACAAAGTGTGAAAAATATTTTTATAAATATATATACTTGCACACGAGAAATGCAGCTAAGGAAAAACAAAACTGGGGAAAATGCTGGCGTGTGAATTTGTCATGCCAGGCAGCTGGTGGTAATTTTTTCGTTGTTCCCACAAATTGCGGTCAAACAATATGTTTGCCATGTCTATTTTAAAAGATTGCGATGCGTATCAAAATCTCATATCTGCAGCATTATCTATATCTTTAGCCTAAAGTGTGAGTAGAAATGTTTAATCAATTCTCGCTGACTTGCCATTTAAAAAAGTAAAGTAGGAAATTATTTGCTGGCATTTGGCCATGCCAACCTTTCTGTATCATCCGCAGCAAGGACGTCGGCAACTTTTTTGTACCTGGCAAAGGCAGCGGTTCAACAAAAAAGAAGGAAAATGGCAGAAAAAAGGAATCAAATTAAGGTTAAATACCACAAAGCGAGCGCACACTCACACTCACACTCATTCACAGTATGGAAACTTAAATCCGAAACTAACACACGGATAACTAGACGTATACGTATCCTCTTGGCGGCGCCTGAAAGCAGGCAACACTTTTTGGCATTTGCCGCCCGCCGACTTCGGCTTCAGTTTTGTTGAGTTCAGCTGCACTGAAAACAAAAGGGTTTATGCGAAAGTATTAAAACAAATTTCAAATGTATTAGGAAGAAAATTAAAGTGATATTTGTTTGATATTTTAAACAGATTTATAACTCACATTGTTTTTAAATAAATTAACAAATTACTAAGTTTTATCTTACAGCTTTTAAAACACTTGTAAGAATTTTTTTTATTGTATTATTCATATTTAGTTTCTAAAAAGGAATTTTCAGTGCTCTTATTTTTTCCTTTTATCTTTAAAAAATCATAAAATAAACAAAGGCTTGCGAATACATTTTTTTTATGTGCTTTTAAAGTTGCTCGTAGGCGTTGCCACCGGAATTTCTGTTGGCAAAATGATGGACAACAACAAGAACCAGAGTGGCACACAAAACAAACTGGCAGGAAGTTGGAAAACAGTCACGAAAGCTAGGCAGCAAAATTGAGCACTAAAAATAACAATAGCAACAGTAACATACCGACAAGAGGCACTAAAACATTCACAGTTCGTGCAACATTAATAACAAAATCCATAAATGAAATAATGTTGACTTCATTTGTTTGCCCCGATGACGTCAAAAAGGACACACAAAAAAATAAATAATAAAGGGGAGGAAGACCCCAAAATGGGAAATAGAAATGGCAACAGAAATAAAAGTTCGCGAAATGTCTGAGAATCGACAAAGTACAAAGGGAATTTACCCTCCTTGGCGGCACACAAAAGACACACAGACCTATATAGAGATACCCCCCGACGCCACCGTTGCACAGATTTTTACTGTGGAATGTCCTGTCGTCTTGTCGTCCTGTCGTATTCCACCCCCTTGTCCACCCATGAATTGAACATGTGTTGGTTGTAAACAGGAAGCAGCAGCAGCAGCAGCAGCAGCAGCAGCAGCAGAAGCCGAAGCAGCTGAGGCCTCAAAAATACTCGCTTACGAAGAATGTTTTGCCAGTCAGGCAGGGCGACTGTAGCCCCCCCCCAAAATCCCCTTTTCGATCCCCTTCCTAAGCTCCCCCTGAAATTCCCTGGCTTGTTTCTGCTTCTTGCCCTTAGCCAGGCGTAGCATGTTGCAAATGTCAAAGTAGCAAAACCCGGAAATTCGAAGGACATGTTCGAAATACGACGCCCACACATTCAGTGGGCGGAAAATAGAGAGAGAGAGAGAGAGAGTTGCACACACAGACACAGAGAGATAAATGGGTGAAGAAAAGTCTCCAAAGAGCGGCCAACATGCGCAATATTTCTACTCTCTCTTTGAGCTTCACTTGCGTTTTTGTTTTCATTTTGGCATGCAATTGTTGTTGTCTTTTATGAGCCGGTAATGTTAGGTTCTCGCTCTTTTCTTTTTTCCCCTATTTTTTGTATGCCCACCTCCCACTCGTTTGCCAAGAAAACGTAAGCCAAACTAAAGCACTTTAAGCCAAGTTAGCGTCTTGCTATTTTAACTAACACTAAGAAAACAAGAGAGCTTTGCCTAAGGCATCTTGCTTTATTTTATTTGTCCCTGGCCGAAAGCGTGCCTAAATTGTTAAGACTGGCTCTTCGATTAGTTGAACTCAATCACGAGTTTCAGTTTAACAACTAACAAAAAATAAAATAAAAATTGGGCAAACAAAGTTAACCATTTAGCGTTTAATAAAGTGAGACACGAGGCATCAGCGCTCTGATGATATTGCAGTTATGGTCTATGGATATACGGGGCGAATGCGTAATATTATGGCAAGAATTAGGAAATTTAATCGTATAATTATTAATCTGGCTTGGATCAATAACTAAGATTAATATTGATTTAAGGGAGAGGAAGAAAAGCTTTTAGTTCTGCAAGGAAACTCAAAATATATTCAAACCGATATCAATCTTAGTTGCCAAAGCTACCACCATAAATTTACCCCAATTTCAAGGTTATTTTTATATGTGTTTGTTGCCATTTTACCCTCATCGTACGCACTGTTGTCACCCAGATCTTGACATTTGACAAATTACCCTCGTAGAGATTATTTAAATGTATAAATACACCCCACACTATCAAAAGCATTTTAAATTATTTTCCAAGCACATTTTCCTAATCAGTTTTCTCGCGGGTCAACAAAAATCACACATTTACCTCAGCTTTTCCTCTAGCAATAATTACGTTTTTTTCGCATTGCTGACGTAGTTTAGACCGCTGATCATGTGCTGAACGATGAGCACTAAAGCAACAAAAAATGTTGTGAAAGAACGAAAGAAAGATTCAAAAAAAAAAAAAGCGTGAAAAATGATTTCAAATAGACATTTTGAACTAAGGGAAAATAGTAAACATTTTTATATTTCTCAGTGCCTAAAATGATTTGCTTTTGAAAGAGGGAAAATTAAAAAAAAAAATAAAACCTGAGAAACTAAAATTAGCTAACGAAATAAATGAAAATTGCTGCTGCAAGTAATTGCAATTTGGAGCTTCTTGGCAGACAACCTTTCCTGCCCTGTTTCCCGTAAAAACATCCATTAGCTTAAATTACCTTTTAAAATTGTTTTCATTCTCTGCATATCTTTTGCCATTCGCTCGTTTTATTTTTAATTGCACAAACATATTTTTGGAAAATTCGCTTTGCTACATAGAATGTGTATGCTTTTTCTAGTTGGGTTGTTCTTTCAATTAGCCTTTAGTTTTGGGGGCGTCTGCTGACGCAATTATCAATTGTTTCCAGATAACTAAAAATACATTTCTTAATTTTACTCATTTTTTTTATTCCTTAACTTAAAATATTTTTATACATTTCTATCCTTGGCAACAGCGATAAGCTTTCATAGTTGACCTTAATTAGATTGAAAGTCCAGTATTTAAACATTTAAGACAGGATATTGATCGATATCAAGGTTATTTTTTCTTTCACTTTTGTTATGGCTCATTAGGTGCGCTAAATTATGGATCAAAGGGGTTAGCATTCAATAATTCTTATCACTTTCGCCTAGGAATTGCAGTTTTATTGTTTCTTTTATGGTTGGCACCGTTGATATGGCTAAGAGCCTTCTAAGAATTACTTAAGAGTTCTTCATGCTTGCATATATATTTATAGATATAGCAAATAACCTGGCGTGCCTTGAACATTTATAGATTAGCCTTTACTTGATATGGTTGGAACTTCCTGAAAATTATGATAGATTCAATTATATGATATTTATTGGTCTGGCATAATTTTGCTTCTATTCTACGCTTGTCTTCCCCTTTTAAAAGCACACACATCGATCTTACTAATCTCACTTGCTTGAATTGAAATTTTATTTGTTTTCTTGGCTCATTTGTCATAGAGACTTCTATTGTCAGCGGCTTTTGTTGCACAAACAATTCGTAGTCCCTTGGATATTGACAGTCTGTAGATATTTGTACTTTATCAATAAATGTTTACGGCAAGTCAAATCGCAGGAGTTGCAATTTTTATCGGGGAAAACCGATATCAAGTAAAATGTACAGACAAATGGGGGAGAACTTTGCGTCCAAAAACGGGGGTGTGTGCAAAGATATTATAAATAATTTGGCTCTTAGCTTGCAGTTTATTTTTCAATTTGGAGCGATTTGTGTGTAATCGAACACTATAAACAAAAGCTTATTAGTCTTACGGGAAAAATCCATTCCAGACCAAATTAATGTTAACAAGACAAAGGGGGAATATGCTATCGGTAAAGGAAGTACATACTTAAAACATTATTTCAATCGATATAAGCACTAAAATCAATGAGCAATATGTATCGTGCGGTTTTTTTCATTTTGTATATATATTTTTTCTGAACTTTCCATTAAGTCATCTTCCCACAATGACAAAACTGAATAAACTTTAATGCTTCATAGAAACCTTGTCATTTTCTTGAGCCAAACACGCATCCCTTGCTAAAGCTGTTTACAAATGTGTATCCAATCTCAATTATTGCGGAATTGCTCTACTTTGGATCCTTCCATCAAGTTTTCAATAAACATGTTGTGCGGGAACTGATGGTTATAAAAAATTGATTAGTTTATAACGAAGGCAAATTGAGCTTTAATTTGTTTTGTGTGGGTCTGAGTAACTCTGCCCTATGTGCGTGACTAAAGTTGCGGTTGTAGTGGCGTTTACATTGTATAAAGGTCATCATGTGGGTTGCAAACGGCGTAGTAAATATGGTCAAGCTGAGTCAGGTCAGAGCAACAATTTGTTAGCCATTAAGATAAGGATTGCACAGAGAGGGCAAGTCGAGACATTAGTTAGGGGTTGTCGATAAAATATTTAAAACTCAACCCATATACAGTTCACAGTGATGGAAAGTTACTAATACCTAGTTATTCATATTCCACGACTTGTAGCATAGCAAGGCATAATAAATTATTAACATAAATGTATAAATGAAACACTTAATAATAAATAGGTATTTCTACCCTTTTGTTGTAAAATCAAGACCTGCGAAAATCTGGTTTTAAAAGCACAATTAAAATTTCATTTATTTTTTTGACGTGATTCTTGTAGCGTGTATAACATTTGCAGACAAATTAAAATGATGTACATTTTTTTTTTTTTGTTAAAAACATTTTAATTGTTTCTGTGTTAACCTTTAAATGCATTGAAATTTTGTTGGCACCTCAGTCAGGTGTAAAAATCAGTACCATTCCCATCACTGGCAGCGTACCGCCCTCAATCATTTCCCCAAATCGAAGGAAGCAAAGGGGATTGCGAGTCATTATTTTAGTTGGCTATCGCTGTGGCTTTCTTTGTTGGCCTGCTCTGCAATTAGTTTGGCTTGCATTCGGTTGACATTTTGCCTGGCCCATAGCACCACTTATATACCCCTTCGATCTGTGCCTTTCACTCTGCTCTGCTCTGCTCTGCTCTGCTCGCCTTCTGCAATATCTCGTGCATTCGCTTTTGTCAAATGACATTTCTATTTCTTCTAGTAACTCATACATGGCCAACGAAACGAACACGTATACCTATAGACGTGTGTTGCCAGGGGGGATCCCCCTGTCCGCTGGCCCCTTCCTGTACATAGTCTGCCACTAATGTGGCGTACGTTTTTTGGCCAACACTTTATCAAGATGGCAGACGCCTTGGCTTTTGGCCAGAAATGCACACAAAACTACCACAAAATTTTACCTAGGCTAAAATCAAGGGATAAACGGGGGTAAAGGAGAACACCTTGAGGGAGTTTTGTTATTCCTAAACAGTCAAATGTTCAACGCAATTATCAGAATGACATTTTAGCCCATCAAAATTTCAACGAAATGTTCCGAGACCTCCACTCCCCTCCTCCCCAACACAACAAAAATACGCAGATGAGTCATTCGCTTTTATATCCATTTCTATTTGATTTCTTTGCCTTGGCTTTTGTTAACTGATTTGTTTTCCTTTTTGGAATTATTTATCTTGGCGCAATTTTTCATAGCACGAAAAGTGGAATAAGGGGAAGACTCTTAAGACTCTTTTTGTCAACCCCCTCGAAAATGGGCGACAACATGTGCCATTTGTCTTAACCTTCACGAACATTTAGACGTCATTCATTTCTCATAATTTTTCGTGCGCTTTTCTTAGACTTTTCGGTATTTCTTTTTGTCTATAACGGTTGGTCTCTTTCCACCGCCAAAATAAGGCTTTCATAATTTAAGCGAGTTAAATACAATTTGTTTTTTTGATTGCAATTGTTAAAGAGAAATATTTTGCCCACTTAGGTAGCCCAAAAGTTTTTGGGGTGGCGGCCATAAAACTTTTTTGACTGCGGCAGTCAAGGACGTTTGATAAGATTGAACGAGCTGAGGAAGTTGAAACATTTTGCTGGCCCCTAAAGTACCTAATTTGTATGCTGTTTTTGGCAGAAAGAGAGAAGTTTATGGAAGGAAATAATAAATGTTTTTGTGGGCTGCCTCAAAGTGCAAAATTCGAAAAACTTATCAATGCAAAACAATAATAATAAGGTTTTTACTTGAGCGTGCTGTTAAACTGTTAAAATTCAAAAATTTTCAAAGTAAAACTTGATTTGCTTACAAGTAATTTCTTGTCCACAAATTAAAATTTAAAATTGTTTTTAGGTTCTTAGAAGATTATTTTAGAGTGTAATTCGTTGAACTAGAACTTTGTAAGCTTATAATGAATCACTTTCAACAGGAAATTATAAATGTTTTTAAGGCGGTAACATCAAAGACAAATTGCTAAAGAACTTTGCTCAAAATATAAAAATGTCTTCCTGCTAATTGTGCTGAGATATAATAGTTTTACATCTTTAAAATCATAGAAATCATTGAACTAGAACTTTGCTTGCTCGCTTAATAAATCACTGGGTGACGCAGTTTGAGCGGAAAATGTCCCTGACTAATTTCTATATTTCAACTTAATCCGCCTTCAAAAAATATGTGTCAACCAAACCCCAAATAAATTCCACAAAACTCATAAAAAAAAATACAACAAAAAAGCCACACAAAATTATGCATACATAAAATTAAATAATAAAAATTCCAAAACAAATATTAGGTAAATTAATCCGAATAAATTTTATAAAAATTCTCCCAACTGCAATAAAGTGTGAAAATTTGTTGTTTGATTGTCTTGATTACGGTCATCAGCAGACACAAGCTGATTACACCATATTTAAACACAGCATATACGTGTGTGTGATACGGCTATAGATTTAGATATAGCGATATGGACATTATACAATGCCAGGAGAATGCTGCCTCCTGGCATGGGGCCAATAAATTGGGTCGGAAAAATAAAAATGAACAATAAACGCCCGGAGATGAGATGAACAATAAAGGTTGATCTGTGAACGAGGTGTTGCACCATATACATAGAAAATAGAAAACGGCAACAATGACAACGAGAATTATTAGTCTGATTTTAATCCAAAATGTTCCCTGGCCACAGATACGTTTCTAGACACATTTATGGCCAATCAATTTAAGAAAGATAATCACTTTGCACAACACAATGTTTCCGAGTAATTTATTGTGTTCGTGGGATCTATCGCCATGGGATCCATGGGATAAATGGATCGTAAATATACCCCGTTTCAAGTGCCTATCGATAGTTGTGGCGTCTCGTCTGGTTTTTGTGCTTATCAGCTATCATTTTTCGATTTTTTCAGTGAAGCCGGATTTTATGGTTGCGACTATAACGCATTTTTTATGTGGGTCATATATAATTAAAGTGATGGATAGGGATTTTGACATAATCAGTAACTTATTTATGACACCATCGGATTATGCAGAGATATAAAATCTAGTTAAAAAATAATAAGTTTTGAGAAAAAAAATTAATCATAATAACCATCAACCAAATTTGAAGTTTTTATTTACAGAAAGAAATTATAATGCACACTGACTAGTATACAAATTAATCAAAAAAACCTCAAAACTAACTATCAGTCAAGATATGAAATCGGCTTAATAAATCAAATTTCTCATGTTTCTCTCTATATTTAAATGTTTTGTGTATAGTCAGTCAGTCGTAAATCCAACTTGATGATGCAGTTCTATAACAAATCGCTAATTTCTTGGGGAATCACGACTTTAGATCATCGGCATGACATCCAGTATTTGGCTTTACAACATCACCGAGCTGGACTTACATTGTTCTCATAATAGTATCTGTCGGTTTTGACACCTCGATATATGTAATATTTGCGCAGTCAGGCCCGTTTGCTTATCTCATTGTATGCCCGGCGCTGGGGTAATTCAGCCCGACTTGATGACTACTTTGTCTATTTACCCTATCCGCCAGATTAAAGTGTCACGAGTGTTCCACTATGTTCGCTGCTCCATTCTGTCCTCTACTTTACTTTCATCTCCTATGGCCCCTCATCTCCCGGGTTTTTCGTTGTCAATTTGCGTTTATTAGATGCACACGGCAGAAAGCAAGGCTTGAGCTATGGACACCTAGAGGGTCAGGTGGTAAGGTGAGGGAATTCTCACCCATATGCACAGAAAGAAAATATTAAGCAAAACATAACTTTTTCATGTTGTTTTTTCTTATAAAAAGGTTTGTGTAAAATATAAATAATTAACTTTTTGCTCATGATTTTACCATACACATATAATTTTCTTGTGTTTGATATACTAAAAATAAACACTTCTATAAATAACTAATAGTTTATTTTTATTTTTAGTTAAATTTTTTACTCATGAGACATGGCAATTGTAATAAAAAAACTGTTTAAATAAAGAGATTTTAGTAAATTAAATTATTGAAAATAATAAAAATAAAACTAATACGATTGACTGCTGTTAGGCATTCCAAAATATTTGAAATCTGAGATTAACATAGTGTTTTTCTCGGTGTGTACCAGGTGAGCTAAGGCAAGGTGTGGAAGGCTTGGGTCACAGCTGGCGAACTCAGATGTATGTGAAGACGCGAGCCTCGGCACTTGAGAGCAGCTAGGCGTGCTCAACTATTTCACTGATGTTTTCTTAGACCCAGTACATCCCCGTACTCAGCCTCCCTGCCATCCATTACCACACATGCTTTTTATTCAATTAACACGGCGAGAAGAGGCAAACTGAGAGACATGCATTAATTTAAGCCAACAACAAAACGAGCCGAGGCAGCTGCCAAAAAATTGACTTAATTTGTTGAGCAAACAAAGAGAGGATGAAAAAAAAAGAAATAAAAACACATCACGAGCACCGAAAAGTGGGTGGCAAAAAGGGGTTAAGTGGATGTGGGGTGGGTTCTAATCAAATAGCAATCGACATATTCTGTTAATTAGCTGAGCAAATAAAAAGAAACTTTTACTTTTTTTCTGGGCTAGCGAAAAAATAATGTAAGTTGCAATCATGTAAAACTTTGATGCTTGATACTTGAGAACGGGAAAATCACGAAAATAAAATAAAACAGAAAGGGTAAATAAAATAAGCAGGCTGCAGCAATTAAAAACTTTTGTACCCTAAAAAATATATATATTTAAAAAGAAACCAAAGTAAAAAGTTTACATTTTTCACCACATTTGGGAAATTTATTGGTTTGCTGCAAAATGCTTAGCGCTTTTGCTTAAGTTAAATCTGAAAGATATATGAACAAATGTACAACAATTTTAGCTAATGCTTTAAACACACTTCCGGACGGATAGACAAAAGTCCGGACGTTGACTAAGTGCCAGGTTCTGTGATAGAAGTGGACTTCTGGGCAAAGTTTTGCTGCCCTCAGCTACGGTATATCAAAAAGTGAGATGCAAACCCATTCGGCAAGTGGCCACTGTAAAAAAAGGAAGACGAAATCGCAAACTGAAAGAGCTGCAAAAAAATGAAACAAAATTTGCATAAGAGACTGTGAAACGGTTTGCATTTGATGAAAGTCGATTCATGGCTAGCCACCAGGGGGCGGAAATGGACGAGGGCGGGGCTGTGTGTAAGTAGTGTGTGCCCCACTCAATTCATTGAAAGACAAAAAAACACAATAAAAAAAGGGAAAATACAGACAGACGGAAAACTGCAAACAAAAAACACTTAAAGTAGCAACGAGAACAGCGACAATGTAGGACCCAGCCTAAAGGGGGTTGCGAATAAAACAAAAGGAAAACTGTGAAATGAAAAATCCACCCCCAGAGGATCCTTCGTCAGCCTCTCACATTTCCATCAGTCTGCCTGGTGTCGCTTAATGGTTTGCTTCATTAAAATTTGGTTTTCATTTCAATTAAATTGCGGTTTGGTTGGCCGGAAAATGGCAGGAAAATCAAAGCAATTGTTGGCTTTTCGAATTAAAAGAATGGCGAAAATTCCAGTGGTTGGTGGAAAGTGTTGGAAGCAAAAAGTGCAGGCTATTTTGAGTTTGCGAAGGAAAAATCGCGAAACTGGTAAGGAAAGTTTCGACTTGTTTTGTTACCTTTAAAAAGTAAATATATATTAAAGCCCACTGAACTACAAATGAATTGAGCTAATTCGTTTGTAAGCAATCACAGCTTTTAACTAATTTGCTGCCCAATTAATTTGCAAAGATTGCTCATGGATTTATGGGCCACGAATAGAATAAAAAAAAATTTAAGGAAAAACAATTTGTGTGCGGCCCAAATGGCAAGCCACCCACTCATAGTAAATACAATACACCTGCCCCAAGTGAACGCAAACAAAACGGAAAAATAAAAACTTAAAGGCGAGGACGGCGGCAGAAATGTCTGATGGATGTGGACGAATATGTTTTAAAATTTTTCGAAATTCCTGCCCTGGCTTGTGGGAAATGAAATAGAAAATTCAATTTGGCCTTTGATCAAAGAATAAATTGCATTTGCCGCGGTATGGGGGAGTGGTGAACATTTGTTACTACGAAACGTTTCAAATGGCGAACTGGGCGTATGAGGCATGTGCATCCCTCTAATCATCTGCCAAATGGCCATAAAATGCAAAATGCGAATATATGTTTGCTCACTTAATGAGCCAACAAAAGTGCGCAAAACATTTTCTCACAGCTAAACCAATAAAAGATATTATTCATATTTATTTTCAGCTCTCGCATAAATGGTTTCTCAATTGCCACTATTGTGAGGAAGAATTTTGTTAATTACTTGGAATTGTGTCAAAAAAACTGCGAAAAAGACAAGTGCAATGGTCTTTTAGTTTTCATGTGCATATCGAAAAATTGTCTTAACATTCTTGACAGATGCATTTAATGTTTTCATTGATTGCCAGTAGCTGTAAACACATTTCACTTTTCTTTTGCCTTTATTTGAGACTTTTCTCAGTTTTACTTTTTGAACATGAACGTGTTCTTCGTTAATTAACTCGAGTCTCTTTTCTATTTTCTATACAAACGGAAAATTGTAAAATTTAATCATATATCCATGTTACAAAATGTTTTCTTTCTTCCTTCTAATGCCCCTAACTTACAAGCTACTTTGATTTTAATTAAAATTGTTTTTTTTCTTGGATTCTTTGCAGGTGAGTGAGCTCTTTACGAAAATTTATTTGTTTGTGTAAAAAAATGGTGAGTATAAACAAGAAGTAAATTTGGAATATAATTGAAAACACAAAAAAAAAGTCCTACATAAATTTGGTTATGGCTCTTCGAAATAACATTTTTATACCCTTGCAGAGGGTATTATAATTTCAGTCAGAAGTTTGCAACGCAGTGAAGGAGACGTTTCCGACCCTATAAAGTATATATATTCTTGATCAGCATCACTAGTAGAGTCGATCTAGCCATGTCCGTCTGTCCGTCCGTCTGTCCGTCTGTCCGTCCGTCTGTCCGTCTGTCCGTCCGTTTATATGCAAACTAGTCTCTCAGTTTTAAAGCTATCTGCATGAAACTTTCCCAAAAGTTGTCTTTCTATTGCAGGTAGTATATAAGTCGGAACGAGCCGGATCGGACGACTATAGCATATAGCTCCCATAGGAACAATCGGAAAAATAATTGAAAAAAAATTATAACTTTGCTGTTTTTTAATTTTTTGTTTAGTTCTTCGACATATAGCAATGGTTAAATAATTCAGAATTATGGTTTAAATTTCATCAAAATCGGACGACTATAGCATATAGCTCCCATAGGAACAATCGGAAAAATAATTGAAAAAAATTATAACTTTGCTGTTTTTTAATTTTTTTTTAGTTCTTCGACATATAGCAATGGTTAAATATTTCAGAATTATGGTTTAAATACGCAAGTAAATCATAATTTTAATGTTTTCAAAAATATTTAATTCTTGCGATAGCTGCAAGGGTATATGAACTTCGGTTTGCCGAAGTTTGCTTTCTTTCTTGTTTTTAATGTTTCACAATTTAAATCTTTTTTTCAATGCCGCTCTATTAATTCCCAAAACATTTCATTTCCACTTTCAACTTTATATGCTAACCGACAGCTTAGTTAATTAACACTCGTCGGCAATTACAAAAAAATAAAAAAATGCCAATGCAGCAACAACAATAAAGAGCTCAATTAACGCCACTCACAGTTCAGGGGCTAAAATCGGGGGACAGAAAGGGGTTAAGCGGCAGATGAGATGTGCATGCAAACAAAATTTTTTACTAGTTCAAAGTAGTTTTCATGTGAACGACAATTTTAAAACCCGGGTTGCATCATTTCTGACAACAAAGGGTTAATTTCCATTACAAGCTTATTGAGAGCGAAACGCAGGAAACTGTCATTGGCTGAGTTTTTCCAAACGGAAAGACATCGAAACAAGTATCTAAATGTATATTTAAATATGAAAACTATATTTTTAGTTATTGGGCGACGTAAGTTGAGTAAAGGCAACACGCGTGGAGAATGCCTTTGATTTTATTTTAGGTTTAAGCAATGTTTTACACATTTAGAACTGTCAGAAGACAAAGTGTCTAGAAATTCTTGAGAGCACAAAAAACTAAATGAAATGGAAACGGAATACAAGAATACAAGAATAAATATAAATGTGTGGGTGTGTGTATTTCTAGGCAAAATCTTGTTGTTTTTTAAATTATTGAATTTTGAGCATCGAGGCAGCTGCTTCACTTTTTCGCCGCAGACACGTTTCAGAATTTTGTTTGAAAATGTAATTTCTAGTTTTGCTACTGTGGCGCCATCTATCGCCGGCAACTGGCAACTGTCAACCATTGACATTTTCTGAATGAATCAAGCTAAAAATAAACCCCGGCGAGCATTTTTTGGGCACAAAAAAACCATTTTAATTCACGCTGTCGAAAAAATGTTTTCACTCCAATTATTTTCCCTTTGTTTGCATTTTCTTTTTTTTGTACTATGGGCAGATTGATGTGTTATGTACTATATAATTATATTAATTTCAGAACAAATTGGTCTTATTATAAACTCATTTAACGATAAATCAGTAATGGCTGTTTTAATGAAATGTTCTACTGTTCTACTTTATTTTCCCTTAAGCAATGTTTTTATTGTTCTGTTACAAATTTAAAATTTTTGAAAGTTTACTTGTAGATATATCTAAAATAAATGATGTTTGGTCTTCCAATTTATTTTATTTTAATTGTGTTAATGCGGTTTAACCAGAAACAAATGTGTTAATTACTGAACATAAATTAATTTGCTTAGCGAATTTTTTATACTAATTAAATTAATTTATTTGAGAAAAAGTTTCAACTTTAAGTCAGTAAAAAATATTTGTTGAAAGGAATTTTATTTGGGATTTATGATAAAATATTAAACCATTTGAATCACAAAACTTAGAATGTTTCGTTCCACTGTGCCTGATCAAAAGCTTTTGCGCCACCTAGTGGATGTTTAGTGAAAACTGAAACAAAAAGCTTGATAAAGCTTTAGCTTTCGTTCTCAGTTGGACGGCGAGAGCGCATACTCGTGTTTCGTTTATTGCTGAAGGCAGCTTGTCTGGAAGTTTCCCTTGCCACCCACCGCCTCCCCACTGCCGCCCATCCACCCCCAGCAGACGGCTCAAACATTAGAGCTCAGCAGCGGACGCAAGACCGTTGGGTGAAACACGTGCGCACAGTTGTTTAATGAACAAAACATTTCCGCCCCCCTTTCGACAATTTTCTTTGGATATCGCGCATACGCCACGTTAGCGATTAATTATAATTTATATCGCCTCAGCCTACGACAACAATTGTAATCGAAATCATATTGCCAAGATTGCTGACGTCTTCTTGGTATGTTGTTTTGCTTTTCTCCGCCCCCTTTTTTCCACAAGGGTCACATGTTTGGCCAGGCGACGACTTTAGGTACGATGCCATTTCTTAACATTTCTGGCTACTCGAATTTCCAGTCCAAAGTGCCAGGTGATAAGGCCAAAGGGGGGAACTTTCCTCTGCCCGCCTCACTCCCTTCAACTTTAATTACGTAAATCAATTTCCGACTGCTGAACTTCAACTTTGCACCTGATTCGCCGACAAAAAAAATTGTCTGGTTGTAGATATGGAATTTCAGTTTATTGTCTGGTCAGCGGCAAGGCAAACCAACCTGTTGGCCAAGTTTCTTACTGATAAGCCGCCCGCAATATAATTTTTATTTTCTGTTAACTTGTTCCATAAAGCCGGTAAGTTTCAACTGCGGTTTCATAGATATGGCGCATGTTTGACTTTGGAATATCCAGCCAATGAATGAAAGTTATAACAAAAATAAACTAAAGAGATTGGATTATACCAAATTTATTAATGAGAATATGGCGTGTTGAAAACCTTGAAAGAAACTGCATCAAGCGTGTTAATTAGATAAGTTTCAAACAAATGATGTTTTAAAATTTAGGTTATCGAACTATTTCGCACATTAATGTACCTTAGCAATTATTTTATCGTTTTAATTATATTATACATTTGTAATTGATCAACGTGTTTCTGAAGAATCATTTCTTTTAATTATTAAATAAATAAAATCTAAAAAAGCTTTTTTTGAAAAATAAATGTTTCAGTTTTGAAATTATTAAAATAAATTAATAAACAATTTTTTTAAAACATTTTATGATTTACACTTACAGTTTTTTAATTATGCTTTTAATTACTTAATTATTAGTTTATAAATGTTTTTAATTCAGGCTTTCGTTCAAAATGTAAACTATAATTAAAACGGCATAGGTAGTCGCCCTTATTTAGTCCAACGAAAATGTTCTAAGTATATAATTCTATTTAGCCATCGTAGTTGCACTATTTGGGTCAACGGGTTGGAGGCCCTTAATAAGCCAGTTGTGCTATCGTAAAAAACGTTTAAGCATTTCAGCGTTTCTAAATAATTATTTAGCAATATGTTAATTTACGACCTGCTGCTCTAAACACGTGTATAATGACTTGAACGTCGCCATGACAGACCCATACACCCCGCTCTCCAGCGGATCCATAATACCCCTATATGGAAACAGAACCCCAGACGGTTTCCATGCAAACACAGCAAATCACAGAAAGTTTAATTAAGGTTTGACGTGTCATACCTTGTCTTCGTGTTAGTGGCTCAATTCTGCGGCGACATTTTATTGTTGCACAAAAATTTCCACAACATTTTCGAATATTTTCAGTTTTGCATTATTGTATTCAAAAATGAATGTTAAATGGAAAAATCAATAACAATTATATATATATATATGTTTCTCTTTTCTTTTTTCTTTTTCGTGTATGATATGTTTGCCATAAATTATAGTGACACATATTGTTGAATGTTTTTCAGTTTCCCTACATAAATTTGTTATTTTTTTGTTAGTAAGGTATTAAAATACTTTTTTTTTTTTAATACAATTGTTTTTTGCATGCCTGCTCAAAAATTGCAGCAATTATTTTGTTTACTTTCTGTTTCTGTTTTCGATATTTATTTTGCACAACTTGCTTTATTTGCACTTCTATGCAGTGTGTTTGGTTCAATTTTTTTTTGTTCTTTAGATGCAAAACAGTGGCGTGTGAGTGTGTGTGACTCATTGATTCGATACGTAGATGTGTGTGCGATGCTTTAAACTGCTATTTATAAACCAGCAATAGCTTCGTCTTCGACTCAGTTGGGTTTTGCTTAGCGAGTTCTCCCGCTCTCAGGGCTCATTCATCCGTCGAAGCGCCAGGCCGTATCTATGTGAGTGCGGACTGCGGATGTGTTAGTGGGTATTTGGAGGAGCTTAAGTGTGAGCGAGGCATTCGCGCACACACACCACCAAATGGGGGGCTGGTGCACGTGGTAGCGAAACGTGATAACACAAAATACAACAACTGACAACAAAACAAACAGAAAACCTGACAACGCTGCCGCCACAGCCAGCGTCGCTGCCGACGTAGCCCACTGCCTCTGCCCGCGTTGGCAGAACTCTCCGGATTGGTTCCCTTTTCTCGATTTTTCCGGCATATAAGCCCGGCCAATAGCGAACCTCTGCCGCACATCCTTTTGCCATTGGCAGGAACCCGAAGCCAAGTTCGGGTTTCGGCTTTCCACTTCCCGATGTTTTTGATGACTTGTTGCTTTTTCGGTTCCCAAAATAGTCACTTAACGGGGCGTATACTCAATATTCCCAACGTTGTCTCGCCTGGGAAAACAGGTGACTAAAGCACGCTTTTCCACATGTTCCACGTTTATCCAGATTGACTTGTTTTCAGGGCTGACTGGGTTTCTTAAAAGCAAGAGGGCTATTGTTTGACCGAGGGATAGCCCAAGGTTGAAAACCCAGGGAGAATAGAATAGTTTTACGGGGTGAAAGAATTGTCAAGGTGTTCTTGGGATTTACTTGAATTGGCTAACATAAAAGGAAAACTTTTGAAATGTTATTTGAAAAGATCAGGATTAGTGGCAAAATAATAATTTTATGAAACCTCATTTTAAAATTTTAAAAATTTGATCAGTATTTTTTGAATTTAACCAGAATTGATTTTATGTAGTGTGAAGAAATCCGAAATTATATATGTATTTAACATTTATTAATTTCCTACATAGCTATAACTATTAAATGGTAATATTTCAACGTAGTATAATAAATATATAAATTTGGTATTTCATAGAATAAAAAAAATATATTGTTTTAAAACTTTTTAAGACAAACTAAATTGTTTAATCACTACATTGAGAAATTTATAAAATTAAATTAAACAGACTTTTAGGGTTCTGGGAAATCTGATTCATAGTTAAGCAATTCTATAATTTATCTATGCTCTACGTAAAAAAATATTTCTTATGTTATGAACGGCTCGAAAATAACCGGAAAATACAAATTTCTTAGAAAGTTTACCGGACCTATGCCAACAGCAAATAATTATTAAAATCATTGGAAACCTGAGTTAAACCTCAATAGTTTGAATACGCCAATAGTTTTGCTCTTTTGAGATTAAGTATACGCTGAGCTGCAGCTACTACGCCGTGCCTTTGGATTTACCCATAGGGTGAAGCACCCTGCTCTAGACCCCCAACCACTCCCCCCGAGAGACCTACGTACATTCCATGACGCAGCGTTAATTAGTAGGTGGCACAGAGGCAATCCCGTGAAGCACATTACGCATACGTCACGTTTTACAGCCGCATCACTGCCGAATTAAACGTCCACGCACTCCAGCTGATACATGAAGTGTATTGACCATATATATATATATATATATATATATCAGGTACAGGGGGTGAGATAAAGCCCTCTATTGCGAAGCGACTGGAAACTTTTGAGTTGTATTCGTATCTCTATCTGCTACCCTATCTATATGTGTATCTGTGTTTGCCTATATGTATCTTCGAGTGCGCTTGCTGTTCAACGTGCACTTCTCTTTCTCTCGCAATTAATTTGCGACTGTGTGTGTGGCCGGTGTGTCCGCAACACGTGCTTAAAACTGTGCTAGACAGTGGGCTTTGGGTCATATTGAAATCCGCGTGACTTGGCGGCAGCAGCGCTGCCTACGCCGACGTCGCTGCCTCTGTCCCCAGGTATATACAAATATATATAGCTGTGCTCAAAATAATAGCAGTATTTGCTTTTTCTTAAACAAATAGTGCAGGCAAAAAATAGTTTATGGTATACCTTTATACATACAGAATAAAAATAATATATAAATATGGTCTTTTGTATTTTTAAAAACTTGAATACCTTTTAATTATTAAAAATTGTTTAGACTTTAAACAGATTTGTTATCCTTTAAAAAGTTTTTTTTATTAAGGTTTTTTGTATAATTATTTTAAGCTCTTGCTTTAATTGGTAAACTTAAGAACTAATAATCAGTTTTAATATTTATAGGCAAGTTAAAAGAAAATAATGAAGTCTTCAAAATTTGTCTTTTAAAAAGCAATTCAAAAATATTTTGAAAGGTTTAATGTTTATGGTAATTAGGACATTTAACATATGTCCAATACTATTATTTTGAGCCCAGCTGTCTGTATGTATTAATATTCTCTTGTATGAATACAAATATTTTGCGGTACCAACATTTGATAAAAAAACTTGAAAAACAATTAACAAAGTCGGAGAGGGAGAGCTGTTTTCGGACCTCCGCCCTTTACGTAAGCCGACTTACTTGCAGAAAATTGCAATATTAGCTGGCTGAGAGAGCGGTAGCGGTGGCAGAGGCGTCGACTGCAGCGGCGACTGCAGCGGCGACTGCAGCGGCGGCAGAGAAAAACCAGAGACGGACATTGAGACCGAGCAAATTACTCGGCCGGCATTCTGTCGCATCGCGTTCTCATGTGAAAATCGTCGCTGCGCGTTCCGTGATTTTTTTCCAATCGAGCGGGAAAAACAAAAATATTCCTAACGCCAACAAAACAAACTAATTGAAACATATTTTTCAACACACAATAAAAAGTTCTGGAAGAACTTTAACCCAAGCAAGTCATTTTTGCTAAATAAAAATCAAGTGCAATATATTGTGAAATTAATCTAAAGTGTCTGTGTGTGTCATAAAAATTAACAACTATTATTGAAAAGGAAAAAATACGCAGAAAGAAAGAAAGAGAGATAGTATCAGGCAGAGAGGGAAAAAACGAGAGATCGGGAGATCCCTCGAGAATCTCTGTCCATCGACGTCAAAGTTACGGATCCAATTTCAAACAGTTTAATTTTTTTAATTTTTCTACAAAACAACAAGCCCAAGAAAGAAAAATACAAAGCCGAAACAACAAAAAACCCAATGCAAAAAGCGATCTCATTTCTAAGCAGCAACCAATTCTGAGAATAAGAAAAGGTATTCAACAAAAGGCTGAGAGAGAAAAACGAGTTATTCATCAGAAAAAAAGGATAATTCAATTGATTTGGCAAATAATAATTTATTTGTTTTGATCTATGTATAGAAACTATTTAAAGAATAAACCTTTGTCTCGATTATTGATTTGGCAAATAAGAATTCGCTTGTTCACATTTAAATATGTTCTTGAAATTTTCCATGGCGAAAATTGTTTGAAAAACACGGATAGCCTTTGTACCGGTTGATTCCACTTAGAAATAGCGTCACAAAAATCATATTATACAAAGTTAATTGAACTAAAAGAAAGCGCAGACTATACAACTATACAATGCCTTTTCTTATTCCTTATCATCATGATCATCAATAAAAAATAATGGAAACTAAATGAAAATCATACAAAAATAGACGCAAACAAAGTGCATTCCCTGACTACACGAAAACAAGCGAGCTCATTATCAGTCACTATCAAAATCGCTTCCCTATACTGAACACTGAATCACTCTCAACAATTTTAACCCACTATCACCTGTTCATTAGCAACAACAAATTGGCTATCAATTGGCTGTAAAAAGAAGTAAAACACAAAAAGTGCTCAACACTAATCTGGGTTTTCAAACCGGAAGCACAATATTTTCAGATAGCACAGACAAAAGTTTATGTTGCACTTAAAACTACAGTGAAACTAAGTGTAAAGACAATGCGCACAACTTTCGGCCGTGGCCCAAAGTTTATACTGCTGATAAGCAAATTCAATCACGTTCAGCACAAGGAGGTGATCACCTAAGATCACAAGGAAAACAGTGAAATTCCATAACCAGTGAAAGGGTTAACCAGTGAGAATATCGGACCCAGTTTAAAGAACCAGTGACCATGTCGTCGGATACGAATTCGTGTACCAGTTTTTTTGCCCAGGAGCATGCCAATGCCACCTTGTCGCAGTATTTCCAGCAACTTAACTCTCAAGTTGCTGCTGCAGCGGCAGTGAATAGTGGCAATGGCAGCAACACAAGCGGTGGCAACAACAGCAGTGGCAACCTCAGCAGCAGCGGAAATTCCGATAGTGGCAATGATGGCAGCATGACAGGATCCTCGGGAACAATGGACAACCATCGCAGTAGTGTTAGTAGCAATGATTCGGGTAAAAGCAGTGCTGGAGGAGGTGGAGGTGGAGGTGGAACCACCAGCACCGCTAGCAACAATGGCGTGAATGCCTGGACATTGCACCACCAGCAACACCAGCAACAGCAGCAACACCAACAACACGTACACCAGCAGCATCAAGCACACCAGCAGCATGTTGCCGCTGTCCTGCATCAACAACAGCAACACTCTCAGCATCACAACCAGCAGCAACATCTTGGCCATACGCTTCATCCGCATCATACACACCAGCAACAGCAGCAACAACAACAGCAGCAGCAGCAGCAACAGCAACAACAGCAGCAGCAGCAGCAACAACACCACCAACATCAGCAGCAGCATGCACAGCAGCAACATCATGCCGCCCAGCTGGCCCATACACTTTCTTCGGCCGCTGTTGCTGTTGCAGCGGGAAATACCAATGGCAATACCAACACCCACTCCATTTTTGGCACCGGCAACTTCCACTACAAGACCAACAATTCGTGGACGCTGCCCACGCTGGCGTATCAGCGGATTTACCAGGAGAATCACCATTACCAGCGCAACTCCTTCATGGATCCACAGAGCAATGCCGCTGCAGCTGCAACAGCTGCCGGTTGCAGTGCTGCTGCTGTTGCAGCATCCACAGCAGTTGCAAGTGGCAATCAGGGCTCTAATGGAAATAATACCAGTGGCAATAATAATCCTGCTGCAGTGGGAACTGGTAATACAAATACTGGGAATCCCGGCCAAAGCAACAACAACAACAACAGCAGCAATAGTAACAGCAACAGCAATGTGTCCTCCGTGCAACATGTGGCAAATGCCGTGGCAGCAGCCGTGATCGCCAACGAGCATCACAACCATTTGAACAGCCTAAAGTCCCGATTTCAGCCAGCCAACACAGGTGAGGTGAAAAAGTCTGGAAAATTGGGGGTAATATTAGGGTAAATATTCTGAAAGCTACAAGAAAATTAAGGAAAACAGGGTGCACAAAATTAGTACCTAAAACCGTTCATTAATAATAGTTAAAACTCGAATGTTTATGTGTTTCCCTAACGCTATAGTATAAGTTATTCAAAGTGTTTCTCGTTGGATTTAACATTAGTTGAGTATAGTTTTCTGAATAGTTACTTGGCCTTGTAAGTAAATACAGAAAAGTACATTACAAATACAATGGAAACCGAAAACAACTGATAAAATGTATGACTATTTTGGTGGTTTTTTATTTTTCTTCAAGCTTGTCTTGTATTAGAAAATTACTATTCCGTTGCAAACTCTTGATATATGCCAAAAGCCCTTCGCGAAATATCTGTAGAACGTCTATCTGCATCCCGCGGGCTGATATCATCCGACGTCAGCGGCCGAGAACTTTGCGCATTGCGAGCTTGTAAAGCGCAAAAGTCAAGAAAGCTTGCCGCGCACACGTGAGCTCAGCTGGGCTAATGTATACTATACTATATGTGTATATATATAGTCCATATATACTGTACTCACTGACGTCGACGGTTCGAATTGAATAGGAAATGGAATTCGAAATGTGAATACATCGGCAAATGTATCTTTGCACTGAGGGATCGCCAAGTTTATTGGTTAGCAGCCTACCACAAGGGAAATTTCATTAAATTCAGCTATTTCCTTTTTTTTTATTGATAAAATGAATTTATTTTCGCGACCTAGGCCAAACTGCGTTGCAGTTTAAAAAAACTTTATTTAGTATATAACACTAAACTGTTAAGTGCCTATATATACATATGTCTATATCTTAGTTTTCCAAAGGGAATTTTTAATTTTGTATAGCAATTGGAACTGGAAAATTTGTTCATATGCCGTTAAATTTTTCATTTAATAGTAATTAAACGAGAACATCTGTGTGGCATTTGGTTTTTTTTTAGGCCAGACTAAAAGTTTTTTCAATGCTGCTAGATTTCAGTTTTCTTTTTGGCACATCCTTTCACCCTTTTTGATCTACTTAGTCAATGCATTTGGCACAAATCCTTTTGAAAATCGCGACTGAGCTGCCACCAATTTTCATGATTTTTCCATGGTTTTTCCACCTCTTATTTTTTTTAACTGACCTCAGTTGGTCAACGTTGAGAAAATGCATTTGGTTTGATTAGATTTCGGAATTAGGCTGATGAGATTTTTATGACAGATGATATGGAAATGCATATTTCAAATGAAATGTGGGTGGTCTTCCAGCTCTCCCTCTCGATTGTTTGTTGCTTTTTCGCTGTGACGGTGAAATTTTTCGCTATTGAATATACTGGAAATGACCTTTTAAAGGCGGAATGTATAATAATTTGTATGAAATTCGTTTTATTTGTTGTGTGGGTAGAGTGGGGAAAGCTAAAATGGATAAATGTCAGTTGTCGTTGTGGGTGGGCACCCCATGCATGGGAAATTTCCGCCACCCTTGACAGAACCAAATATCTGTCAATTAATTCTCACTTGTGTTCTTTTGATCTATCGCAAATAAATACAATTGCTTTATTTCCTAGGTATTTTAATAAATAAATTAATAACGTTTTTTAAATTCATTTTCATTTGTGTATTAAAGCAGCACTTTAATAATATATATATATTTTTATTCTCTTTACAGGTAAGCATCCAACCCAAACTTTTGGACTGTAGTTTCCCTTTTCCGGGAGTGTTAGTATTTGTATGTTTGTTAATCATTTTGCTGGTAAGCTTTTGTCTTGTATCATTCACTAACATTAAACATTGAAAGGAAATAAAGTTTTTAGTTTTAATGCTTGGGGTACACAATTCGTATCAATAAAAGTTCCATTAAAGCCAAACGTAAATTTATTTGTAAATCGCAGTTTATACTCAAAGTTGTGGCTATTTAAATAAACTGTATTTAATCTTTATAAATATTTATATTTTCACTTTAAAACCGTACGTTTTTTTTATTTAAATATTTTTAAGACAACGGCTTCTTTTACTTTATTTACAACATGGATTCTTATAATAGATAAAATTTGTATTGTATTTATTCTTTCACAATAAATTAAAAATTGTTAAAAGTTATCAAACTATTTTTATCAAAGTAATGGTTTTCTATAAAATATTTTTTTCATAGTAATTTTCTATATACTTTAAAAAGTGTAAAAAACCCATCACTTGAGACCAGAAAATCGCACTCAAGTAGACGAGCGAGCGAAAAGCTTTTGCGAGCGACTCAAAACAAAGCTGCTGCCTGCGTCGGCAGCGGAAAATCTGCTTCCGCATAGACGTCGACGTCGGCAGCACAGCTCCCGCCAAGCGTGGCGACAGCGACGTTGACGTCGGCAGAGGCGAACTTTGGCAGGCGGCGCGAAAGAAAGTAAACAGGCGGAATGCGCAAAAAAAAACTAAGCGAGCGGGGAGAAAGGAGAAAGACATGGTGCCGTGGGCTTTTATGCTTTCGGTTTCAAGTTTGGCTTTTATTTGTTGTTTCTTTTGCTCTTTTTCTCGCTGTCCCAGCTTTTCTCTGTTTCTCTGGTTTTCTCTGTTTCTCTGCTCAGCTGCGAAGCTGAAGCTGCGTTGCATGGCAAATTCGACGCGCGCGTTCACTCAACGTTCGCAGTCCGGCGGCACCGGTTCGGTTCACGGCTCTCTAGCAAAACCAAAAAACCAAATCAAATAATATATGGCCAACCAACCAATCCCGAAAACTCAAAGCCCACTCACCAATACCAAGCCGCCGAAAGCAAAAGCCATAAAATAATACGTATACGACGCGTGTCTTCGTCTTTAGCACGACGCTTTCGAATTCGTGCGAACTTGTGAACTTTCGTTTCCTTTATCTTCCACCCAACGAGGATCGATCCTCTTAAAAGCATCCCTCATTTTGGATTAAAACGAATTGTGCAGTGCTCGAAATTAAATGATCTCCTGAATACCAGAAATTTATGATCCCTCACGATCATTAAAGTGAAATTTAAAAAAATGCTTTAAATTCCTGAATGGAAAAAAAAGAATTTATATGAAAATCAGAGTACATAAAACATCACAAAAATATACAAAATAAAACGACAGAAGTAAATCAAAGGTGCTTATAAGTTTGCAAAGCAAATATTATTACAAAGGGAGCTAATAAAAATCTAAGGAAATAAACAGCTTGAACTTAAAACCAAAAGCAAATATATTAAACATTTTTTGTTATAAAAATTATTTAAAGCTTAAAATAGATTGACACTTTAAAATTTTAATATATTACAAATTAAATTCGAATGCCAAAAATATATTTTACATGAAATAGGAAACCATAATAAAAACCAAAACAAATTGCATCTAAAGTCAAAAATGTAGAAAACAATATTTGAATTGAACTGTCAATAAACAATTTATCGAATTTTTTTTTTTTATCAACATCGCAAACATTCCCTCGCAAAAGAAAAGAATTAATATATGCAATAACAAAATATTCGCTTGAACGTCAACCCACAGAAAATAAGTGCGACGATCAGGCTGACAAATAGCAAAAACGCATAGCAAAACATTTTGCTGGGTGGTTTTTTTTGTTTTGCCGATTCAAGGTCAAACTTTTCTCATTCAAAAGCGGCGGGCAGCGAGAACTGAACCCCTTAGCAAGCGGGCCCAGCCCCACACACAGTCACAAAAAATTAAATAAAACAACGCTCAGTACGGGGAATAGTTGACAACGAATAATAATAGAAAAAGGCAAACAAAACAAACAATAGAAAAATTGCGAATGCAAAAAAAAAAAAAACGACAACAAAAACTAAGCCAAAGCACTCGCAATATTCTGAGTATCAAAGTGTACAAGTGTAAGCTCGCTCTCCGGCTGATGTTGCTGCTGTGCGGGCGATCGCCACAAGCAATTAGAAGCGGCAACAGCAGCAGCAGCAGCAACAGCTACGGCAACGTGCGATAAAAAGCTTTATTCGGTTTTAAATTCCAATTTGTTGTTAATTAAGTTAACAGCCAGTGCCGCAGCAGCAACATGTTTGGGCCACACATGGCCAGCTAAGTGATATATGCAATAAATAACTTTGAATTGAACAAGGAATTTAACAAATTGTGATCTCAGCAATGAGAATGGACTATCAAATGCCACCGCCAGCATTGGCGCTACAGCAGCAGCAACAGCAGCAGCAGCATGGCCTGCAGCACCAGCAACAGCAGCTGCAATTGCTGCAGAATGTGCAACAGCAGCAGCAGCAGCAACAGCAACACCAGCAGCAACAATTGCTGGGCAACATGTCGCAGACGGCGGCATTGCCACCGCTCAGCAGTTTGCCACTGCAAGTGCACAATCTGCCGCATTTGCTGGCCGGCAACGGCAGCAACACGGGCAATGCCAATAGCAACACCAGCAATTCGAATCTCAATGTGGCCTGCAACAACAATCTGCTCCGCAGCAACATGCAACACCAGCAGCAACAGCAACAGCAACAACAGCAGCAACAGCAACTGCTCAACAATCTTAGCAATGGCAATAACGTTGCCAATGGCTCATTGCCGCCGCCCACGCAATTGTTGCAGCATCATCTGCAACATCTGGCGCATGTAAATGTGAATGCAGCCGCTGCTGTGGTGGCAGTAGCAGCCAACAACCTGCAACAGCAACAGCAGCAGCAGCAACATGCCAACAGCAACAACAGCACGGGCAACAGTCCAGGCAGCAATAATAATAATAACATACTCAATCACAACAATCTCAATATCATAATTAATAACCATGCCTCCCTCAACAACAACAATAATAATAACAACAACAACAACAATCCAGCCACACCAAATGCCAATCTAACGGCAACAAACAATGCCACGCCTACAGTTAACACCGCCTCCGCGGTGGCGCAACAACAACAGGCGCATGAGAATAGTTTGGTAAATAGCCTAGTGGGTGTTATCAACAACAGCAACAACAACAACAACAACAACAATAATAACAATACAAACAACAATAGCAACAATAATAATAATAATGCTGGAGGCGATGACAACAATCGATGGACGCAATTCCAGGTGCAACAATTGTGGAAGCAACACGCCAACTATTTAAATGGTATGGATCATCAATTAGTAATTAAATACAACTAGCAACATGGAAATAACTATTGACATCATTCAGGAATTTAATTACATGTTTCAGAGCTAGAAAATACTATTCTACAATTATAATTGTTGAAGCAACTTGAAAGAAATCTAGCTGGGAAGATCTTTAAACATTCTGCAGATGTTTAAGGGGATGGGTACAAGAATCTCAAATCGAAGTGAACATTGATATTCTATTTAATATATAATTTTCGTAACTTTTACTTTACTTGGGAAGCATAAAGCTGCGAAATGGTGTGTTTTAAGGCAGATAAGGAATACCTCTAATACTTAACACACTTAGCCTACCTTCATGCCACAAATTGCTGATGTTGCAGCTCTTGACCTTCGCTGGCTAAGTTTATTTCCTTGTCGCAGTCGCTGCATTTCCCCAAATTGATTGTATCCCTGGCTAATTTTTCTCACCCCATCGGCAGCGGCAGTTCCAACACCCAAAACGACCCTGATGTGGTGTCAAAGTCAGCTTAAATCGATCGGCAAGGGGCACATGTTGCTGCTGTGGCTTTTTATCCGGGGTCTCACTGTCCAATTGAGGAGACGGCTTATGAGGACTGACAGGAGGGGCTTTTGGTTTCTGGGGGGCTGCTCTATGGGTTCAGTGCGGCGGCTCTGACATTTCCGCGTGGGGTAGGTTTCCTCGAGTATCTTAACTTTCAAACCTTTCGGACTTTCCGACTCTGACTCCGGCATTTCACAATCACTTTTGCTTTTGACTTTAGGCCATGCTCTCGGCAAGGGCCAAAATACAGCAACAAGTTGTTGAACGCGACATTTCCAGACAACTTTCGTTTCTGACTTTTGGGTGCTTTCCATATATACGTAAATATATATATATATATATATATATATATATATATATAAATATTCCAAGCTACTTTTTTTGGTTTTATTATGATGTATTTAAAAGCCGACTGGTCCGGCCTCTTGGCTTTTTTTGACTCTCGTCTCGTCTTTGGCCTTTTGTTGTTATCACCCAAAGTTGATCTGCCAAAAAATAAAGCGGCAACAAAAGGGCAATTTTTTCTGTGTTTCTGTTTGACATTGCGCGGCATAATTTATATGTGTCCAGGCGGACAATATCAAATTCATAAGCGGCTCTTTGGCTGCCGAAAAATGCGTTTTTACTTTCGTTGAAGCAACGCCGACGCCAGCAACAACAAGTCAGCTGCTCTGCCGGCTTAGCAACATCACCAAAATTAACTTTCACTTTTTCGGCAGTTTTTAAATTCATTTCTTTCTTTGCTCTTTGGTAGTTTTTTGATATTTTTTTGGCCTGCTCGCTGTTGACGTTGTTGGCTCTTCTTGAAATAAAACAGAAAGACAGACAAGCCACAAAAACAAAAAAAAAAATTGAAGGGTTCCAGTTCAGCTCTAAAGAGTGGGAAAAAATATAATTTTATCTTAATCAAAAAATATAAAATTTCGAAAGTTGCCAAAAACAATGTGTAGATAAATGGCATAGGTCTTTTGTTTAATATTTTATTATTAACTAAATAGTTGTGAATGGGATTTTATTTTATTTGCTTATGATATGATTTTATTTTAATACAATGTAATATATTCAAAGCATAAAAAACATAACATTGTTTTTAGTATTATGCTATAAAAAAATTAAATGCTAAAATTTAAAAAAATAAGTTTTTTTTTTTACTTTTATTAAAAAATATATATATTACTTTGTTTAAAATTGGGATACTTTTTATGTATATTTCGTAAATTTATTTAATTCTTTTTTAAAATACATTTAAAATTTACCTTTTTAAATATTGTTTTCGAAATAAATAGTTGAATTGCTTGCATATGTTTCACTTGGCTGTTGAACCGAGATATCAAATGTTTAAAATATATGCAAACAAATTGTTGGTATGGGAAATTGTAGAATTTAAGATAAATTGTATTTTCTTGAGACTCTGTTTTCAAAAGGTTTTCTTTTCTCGCATTAAGTAATATCTGTTTGCAGCTTCTTCAGTTTCTACGGTTCTATCAAAGCCATGACCACGAGCGCCTCCAATTTCAATTGACTTGACCCGTTCGGTGCGCCTCAATCTGGCCATTCATGACTTCCTTTCGTTTGGTTTATCTCCGCGGGAAGCGCGTCGCATTAATGCGCCCCTGAAACATGCCAAAAGGCGAAAACTGAAGGGGGCTAGCGGGGGGCCTAGAAACCCCCGAGCCGTCACACACTCACCCAGATAGGCGGCCTGCCAAAATGCAACGTATTACAGTTATTTCAATCAAAAGCGCTAGCTACTCGTCTTGGCCAAACGCAAGATTGTTGCCAATTTATTGTTGTGCTGTGTTGTGTTGTGTGTTTGGCCGACACTCACTCACAAGCGCAAAATGTGTTGCGCAATCGCACAACGGTAAAACGTGCGAATTGCTGCGACGCTGCCAGGTGAGAAACTTGAATCAGTGAAAGTGGCCCGAAAGAGAGGCGCTTTGGCTTTTGCCTTGTGCACCACGAGGCGTATGAGCAATCTGTTCACACGTCGTCGGGCCTGGCGAAAAATACGAAAAACACAAAAAGACCAGAAGCACTTTGATTGAATTTACTGTGTTTTGATTACGTTTTACCCCAGCCACGCCTCCAACGTTTTTTTTTTATTTTCCAACTAGCCAGCGTGCTCTGCATATTTGAGGCAATTTTATTTGGGTTTCGATGTCTCTGGTCGTCGTTCGTGTTTCAACCGCTTTATGGCATGAGTCTATAATTTGATAGAGCCAACACGATACGTATGATTATCGGTTTCGCTTCCTTATTTCTGCTAATTAACTGCTCCGGCTGCTGCTGCCGCCGCTGCTTTGGCTTTCTTTCGAACTGAAATTGGGCTAATGGGTTGAGCGGAAAAACTCTGTGGCAAATTGTGTCGCTGTCTGCGGATTTTCACTTTCGCCGCCCGAGTCTCGGGCAATTAAACTATTGCAAAATATTCCGCCGCTCGGTGCGGTTGTCTTTCATAATTTTCTATTAATTTCGTAATAGCAAAGAAAGCGGTCTGCCGTTAGGGAAATCGCGTTTATATCAGGTAGTCTGCAAAAATTCAGAGTGCCGGAGATGGAAAAATGAAATTGCACAGCTGGAAAGATTGTGAAATTTGGGAAAGTTTAGAAAATGGTTTAATTTGGTTGCTCAAAAATTATAGTTTTCAACAACTTGACAATTTGTATCATTTTATTTATTTTAAAACCGGCCATAATTATATAAAAATGTAGATTCCCCTGAATTTTAAATTATATTAATTTGCATTTTATTTAAAAATTAAGGAGGAAATTATTTGTGTGTTAATTAACATATTTATATTAAATATTTGTATACAATCCGTAACGGTCATACCAAACATATCTCAACGTTTGAGGTTCGATGGGATGACTGGTTATAATTTTATAGCCCGGATAATAGTTATTAAAGTATGGAAACTATGTTTTCAAAGTATGGAAAACTTTTTACTAAACTTTTTTTTTTTGTAAGTAAAATATATCTAAAACTTACCATTTTAATATTTAAAAAATCTTATTGGGCTTAGTAACCTACCTTCAACGGTTGTTCTGTTTGGGAAAACAGGCAAAATAATTTTCACCATATATTTGAAAATGTATTGGATAATTCAAAACTAAATAATTAAAAAGAAATTTCGTTTGAGACCAAAAACAATTAACATTTTACAGCAGTGAAATAAAGGAAAGTAATAATAATAGTATAATAATTGGACTTAACGACTATGGACAAATTCTCCAATATAAAGTTGGGCAGACATCATTAGTTTTTAACAAAATATTGCCCTTTGCCGCCTCCCAGCAACAAGCACTCCGCGCTAGCAACCCGGAAATCTAATGCCCATCACATTTTCCCACACATAATTAATTTCACAAAAAAAGAGCGGTAAGGTATAAAACAAGCAGACTGAAAGCTGTAAAAAATATAAAAAGAGGTACAAAAAAAGCAATGCAAATGAGCGCAAATACGGAATGAATGCAATGCACACAAAGCCGCAGCAGCAAAAGCAACAACGACAAACTAAATACACAGAGACGGGGCAACAATCGAAAGTGTTACACTTTCTGCACTTCACCAACAACAACAACGAAAGCAACAACAACAACTTCCCAACAACAATGGCAACAAACCATAAAAAAAGAGTGCGATGTACATATAGTTTATAAATCGATGTAATACAACGAGGCACTCAGGCGCAGCAGCAGCAACAACAACACGAAAAACAACTACAACACCACGGAAAGCAGCAACAAAAAACCAGTCACAGTTGCGCCATCGTTGCGCATGCGCACTGTATGACTGAAAGTACAGAGAGTGTAAGAGAGATGGAGAAAGACAGGTGAAAGGGGCGGACAGTTGTTGTTGTTTAACGTGTGTGCTGGCGGCTCAAAATAAAAAAAATTTGCAAAAAGTTGCATAATTTAGCCACAACTTATTTCATATTTTTTTTTATGACATTATTATTATATTTTATTGTTAGTACTATCGATTTTATTATTATTGTTATGATAATCCAGTGGTGTTAAACTGGGTCTCCAAAATAAACTTTCGCGTGGAATACATTTTCATAAATATTCTTCAATGTCGTTGGCATCGTCATAGTATAATCTCTGATTTAATTCTTCCCCCAGAAGTTGTATCGATTTGCGTATTTTAAACTGGTTTCTCTGAATGCTTTTTTGGGGATAGTTTTTTGGCGGCTTCAGACTCGTTTTTTCCTGTCTGTTCAGCACTCTCACTTTCATTTCGCTTATCGAGGGGGTAAGTGGGGTGAGGAGTAATTTCGGGCGGTTGAGACGGATGTGGCTTGGAATCGACATTTTAATTGGTCTAATAGATATTTTATCTAACTGTTTAAAGGCGGAACCAATTGTAGATAAATGACAACAAAACGAATACAAGATTTTAAGATGGGAAAACAAAATTAAAATAAAGTAAATAAAACTATTTTAAAAACAAAATCAATTTTTCTGGATTCTTATGTACCCTATAAGAAATTAATTAGGTATTGTAAGCTATTTAAAAAAAATATATACTTCCTTCCACTTAATCATCACTTCCTCTTTAACTAACTTGTAAATTCATCAAAATCACTGTCACTAAAACCGCCATCCAACCAAAATTTACGCTGCTTCATACTAAAAACCCGAAAAAAACGAAACAAAAAGTGAAAGTTTAATTCCCAAAAAAAAAAAACCTTTTACATATCTGAAAAATCTACGGACCATGGTCTACTAAAAACTGTGGCCAACCATTAACACAACAAAGACCAAAAAACTAACAATTTACAGCAAAATAATAAGACCAGTAATAAGCATAATCTTATTATAAGGTCTATAAAAAAAAACTATGCCCAAAAAAAAACTGGGATTGTGTGAGAGCGTTTCACTAAAGAAACAATAAATTTGTTGTCGTAGGCCCAAAAAGAGACAACTCTCTCTCTTTCTATCCCTTTCTAATGAAAGTGAAATACATACTAAAAACGCTCGAAAATTATGCAAATTATTTTAATTGCCAAAAATGAGAAATTTTGTTGGTCGAAAAAAAAGAAGATAAAAAATCCCCAGCCCGAAAAAGGTAAAATTAAATAAAAGGTGCGAGGGCTCCCAAAGATGACACAGAAAAAAATCGCTTGACCCACTTAAAATGGCAAGAGAAACTGAAACCGAAACTGAAGCAAAAACAAGAGAAGATTAAGTTGAATTCCTGTTTTGGGTTCGCTTCTAAAAATAAACCGAAAGACAAGATTCCTGCTGCTTAACACACAAATCAACAACGTTGATGACAGTGAAAGTGAACTGAAAAAGAAATAAATTCAGATCGAAGGCAATAAAATAAAAGTAAAAGTATCTCTGGCAATATTCATGAAGGAGTAAAATTAACATCCTTCTCGGTTTCTTATTCCGAAACATATTATATGTACATATATAAAATATGTTGTTTAAAACTCTCTCATTTGCATGCTGTCTGTTATATTGTCATTTTATCTTTTATGTCTTTTCTTAATTAGTTCTTGTTTTTTAATTTTTTTCTTTATTTAAAAAATCCATTTTGTATTTCTTTTCTACTATCTCTCTTTTCGTTTCTTCTGTTTTACAGGCAGGAAATCTCCATTTTTGGGTTTCATTTGCAAAGCAAACGGTAATTTGGTTTTTTGTCTATTTTTGTTTATTAGTTTGTTTTATCTTTATAATGTTTTTGTATTTGCGACGTTGTGTTTTTCGTATCTTTTGTTTGTGTTTTGCTTAATCGACATGCGAAAGTTTGTTTCTATTATTTTTGAATTAGTGTTGTGCGCTTTTTATGATTAATATTATATTTAGTCTTTAGAGAAGTTTTATTGGCATTTGCTTGGCATGATTTGCAAAATTTTAGAAACCTAAATCGATTTTTTGTAGAATTTTTAAGTAGTCTTTTTGGCATTTTTATGAAACCTTTTGGGTCAATGCAGGCTTAAGTTTAAAGTTTGACGAAATTGTACAAAACATATTCAGATTTTAGCTTACAATTTATTTTATTTAAGTTTCCTAGCAAGGATTTTTTGCTTCAGTTTAATGTTTTATGAATATAAATATCTTAGATCTCCAAATATTATTAGTTGAATGATTACCTTTCATCTAAACTGCATAGTACTTTTTTTTTGCCATTCCTGTTTACATTATAAGTTTGGATTTTCTTTAATTATATTTTGTTTGATTGAATTTTCATGCCAAAAGCATTTTAGGCCCTGAGGACTGAGCTAAAAAGTCCTTATTAACTCCCACATAAATCTTTCTGCAGATAACAAATATAAATCGTATAATTAAAAGGAACAGGCCTCAAAGTTCATGCTAACGTTGCCCATACGCCTCGTAGACCCGTGCATTTGCCGACTTGCAAGTCCTAATTTTCACCAAACACCAGACATTACTTCACAGACACTTGAGCATTTCACTTACGCTTTGGTGAGCACATCGAAAAGAAAAGATATTACTTCATGGCACAGACCAGAAATGTGTGTGTGGTGTTTGGCGTCGAAGAAGTCGAGGAAAGGAAGAGGCAAGCCGCAAAATGGCATAAAATTTCGCAATAGTCCGTAATGCAAAAAGCGGCAGTGGCAACAACTGCAAAAAAAAAGAGAAATACAAGAAAAAAGCATTCGCAAATGAAAGTGAGAGTGAATAAGAAAGCGGAAACTATTGCGAGCCGAAGAAACCAAAGACGGCAACTGGTTTCTGTTACTGTCTGTGGCCAGAAAACGGGTTTTGTGAAAGAAATCAAAGAAAAGAAGCGAAAAGCAAAGAAAGATCATGCTCAGCTGCGCATGCGCAGCGTCAAAATAAAGCAGCCAAAATAAAGCTTCGAAAACAAAAAACACTCAACTTGGCTACAATAGGGCTAAAAAGCTTTAGCCATCTCTTTGAGTGCTTGAGTTTATTTTAATTTTGTTTAATTTTGTTTTTTTTTTCTCAGCTGGAAGCGATAAAAATCAGTTTGAAAGCTGTAGTAAAAATTTCACTTTCGCTTTTCGTATGTTGGCTGTCCGCTGCTTCCTCTTGCCGATGTTTGCATTGTGTGTGTGTGTGATTTGTTTGTTTGTTGGTTTTCTGTCTTTGTTTCGTTTTGTTTGCTTGTAACCCGTTTTTATGGCCAAATGCTGCATGCGGAAATTCGCGGAAATTGTTTTAGCTATATGTGTGGTTCCCATACAATTCCCAAAGAATTTGATTGGTTTATATAATAGAGAAATGGAGAATACTTGACCCACTTTCAAGTTTGGGGGATAAGATATCAAATCCTCAACTTGACGCACTTAAAGATCACTATCTTATCAGCTGTGGCCCTGACTAATTGTCCACCCTTTTCTTTTGCAGGCAAATCCACATCGAATAGCAAAGAAATCATCTGCCCGGATGACAAATACAAGGAGGAGGGCGACATTTGGAATGTTGAGGCGCAAACGGCGTTCCTGGGCCCAAATCTCTGGGACAAGACCCTGCCCTACGATGCCGACCTCAAGGTAACACAAGTTAGTATCATTTCTGTCATCGCTGCGTAGTGGCTGCGTCTTTTTATACAATGTTCCAACGGTCAAAATTACACACAAAGCTCAAAATTCTATACTTAAAGGCTTATTCCATTGAGAAACTCAAAATCTTTTCATTTTGGATTTTAATCTTTCTGCGGAAAATTGCTTTATTTGCTTACACTTTTCCTTTCTTATACAAAATTTTACAATGAGTTCAGTGGAAACAGCCTTAAACACACACACAAACACCAGTACAGTCATGACAAAATACTCTGCGAAACAGTTAACTTGAATGTTATCGATTGCTTACTTAGTGCGAGAATTGTATTCTCATCATCAGAGCTCAGATCGTGTGACTAACCCCGAGGAAATATATCTGCTCCTCTCATCCGTGTCCAGTTGTTCATTGCATTTTTGTATTTAACATTTTAGTATGCCGACCTAGACGAGTTCCTGTCGGAGAATAACATACCTGATGGCCTGCCCGGAACGCATCTGGGCCACTCGAGTGGTCTGGGTCACCGGTCCGATTCCCTGGGTCACGCAGCGGGTCTGTCGCTCGGCCTTGGCCACATAACCACAAAGCGGGAGCGGTCGCCCTCGCCATCCGACTGCATCAGTCCGGATACGCTAAATCCGCCATCGCCGGCCGAGTCAAGTGAGTATAGCATACCGCCGCGCCATCGATAAAGTCTAAACTGAGATCGTAAAATAAATTATAATCACTTTATGTACAAGCCAAAGCGGTGAAAAATGCAATATCTATTGTGATCGATATCCAATTAAATCGATTGTTAAATTATAATATCAATTTAAAGTAATGAATCCAATATGCGTAATTAATAAAAAAAAATCCAGTTCCAACTATATTTTGCTTTGCATTTAACTTGTCGATTTTAAACATATTTCCGACATTTATTCAGTGTATATAATAACTAAAATCAATTTAAAAAGTATTTACAATTGACGCATTAGTCTTATTTTGACGATAACATTTTCGTTATCATCGTTATCAGCTTCTTTATCACATCGATAACGCCGCTTAATAATACCGACATAACTACGATCCTAAGAACTTAATCAAAAACTTTATTGACTTTTGTAAATGAAATTATTTAAAACACAAATGGAATGGACATTGCTTCTAACTTAAATTACAACTGAATTTTATAAATTAATTTAAGTTACCCACAAATGTCGTATCAAATGCTAAATGTTAAAGAGACACAAACCAAGGGCCCACAAGGTCCTTCCACTCAATGATTCCCATTCCAATTTGTGCAAATCCTTAAAATTCAATTTCAATTTAAATTCAATTCGTATTCAATATAATTTTCCATGAGTTACCATTTTGTTTGTTGAGTTTCCGTTCTGAGGTTGATTTTTATGATGTTAATTAAGCACGAAACAGTCTGTGAACCATTGTTAACATTTAGTATTTGATATTCCAGCATTTTCGTTCGCCTCCTCGGGCCGTGACTTTGATCCGCGAACTCGAGCCTTCTCCGACGAGGAGCTCAAGCCGCAGCCGATGATCAAAAAGTCACGCAAGCAATTTGTTCCAGATGAGCTCAAGGACGACAAGTATTGGGCCCGCCGCCGGAAGAACAACATTGCCGCCAAGCGATCCCGCGATGCCCGACGCCAAAAGGAGAACCAGATTGCGATGCGGGCACGCTACTTGGAGAAGGAAGTTAGTACCTCAAAATTACTCTCAGATAGCCCAAAATTAATCCGAATTAATTCCATTTAGAATGCAACATTACATCAGGAGGTGGAGCAGTTGAAACAGGAGAACATGGACTTGCGTGCACGTCTATCGAAATTCCAAGATGTGTAATGATAAATACAATTTTGTGACTTGGCCTGAGGACACCACAACAATTAAATAATAATACCTATTGATAAAATAACAATAATCATAACTATGATAAAACTACTAATAATGTTTAGTACAGCAGACATGAAAGCTACACTATAAATACATATTATATCTAAATATGTATATGCAAAAATATAATTAGTAAGCAAACACACACATACACACACACAACAAACCCCTCACGGCGTCGTGCTCCGCTTAAATATTTATTTTATGCTAAAAATTAAAAGCAAATTAACTAAACACAAAGGAGGAGAAACCGAATGGAAACTAATCATTTTTAGAGTAGCCAAAAAAGAAAGTCTCACGAGAGTAGAGCATTGAAAAGCTCTGCAAGCCGAAGCTTTTTGCCTTTAAAGTAGCATACTTCCGAGCGCAATGGGAATCCTAAAATACACTGAAAGAGACACACGTAGAACCCAGACCTAGAATTGTTATCTTTTAAATTGTTTAATAGTTGTCTAGCCTAGTTTTACGCAAAAAAAGAAAACCTTCTTCACCTACTTCTGCTACTTTTCCCCCTTTACTTTAATTTTTATTATTTTTTGTAATTAGTTCTTTGGTTAAGTTTTGCTTTAGATGTTAGTAAAAGGAAAACCACACACATACACACAAAAAATCATATTGTAAATAATTTCGTTGCCTTTTTTCAAATTAACTCGAGAGAAGAATTAACTTTAAAAGCAAAAGAAAAACTTGTATAAAAAATTGCAAAATGAAAACCCACAAAAAAAAGGAAAAATTAACGAAACGCTAAGAGAAAACCATTTAGAAATGAGCAAAGAACTTCCCTCCTCAGTTGCCGGGCACTTGGCAGCTGGTTAGTTTAAGTGAGCTATGATTTTTATATAAACCTAAAGAAAAAAAATATCAGAAAACCCCAAAAAAAAAATTAAATCAGACGGACGGAGACATACTGCGGACAGACAAAAATGCAAAACTAGAAGTGAAATAGTTTTCGTTGTTGATTTGTTATTACTAAAATAACCAACCCCAAATCTAACCCAGACATAGTCAGCAAGTTAAGGCGAGAGAACTATTTTTCGTACTACCTACTAACAAACAAACACAGACCATCCCCCGGAAAACCCCTTCACACCGCGCTATTCCTTCCCATATTTTCACATTTCTCCTTTTAGTTTGTAAAAAAATTTATTCGTTTACCTTTCATAACAAGAAAAACTATTTCTTTTGGTGTGATTTGCAAGATCTTAAACAAAAAATATAAAAACAAAACATTTTTACATAATACCATAAAATTATGTTACTTTAAACAACAACTATTTTCGTTAGTTAAGTTTATTAATTATTATTATTTGTTATACATTTGAGTTACATTTACCTGCATACAATTACTTAGAAATTTAAGAAAATATATGAAACCACAACAAAAAATATACCAACCGAAAGCAAAATTTATATTTTATATTCAGCAAACAAAAAGGAAGCTAAAACAAAAGCGTAGGGAGTTAATTAAGTTCATTAAGCACTTCTTCTTAACAAATTTCAATAAGTTTTATTTATTCTATGGAAAAATGTGCAAAACCAACAAAAACTGAAAGAAACCACAAAAGCAAGATCGAAAAAGGAGAATGAGCGTAACGAAAAAGTGAGAAAGCAAACAACAAAAATTTGTGTGTAATAATAAAAGTCTAAGCGTTGCTTTTAACTATTGAAAACTCGTTTATTTTCTATCTACTTCCTCAGCTGCCCCACCCCCTCGCCGCATAGCTCATTGTTAGTAAATATGTTATAGAAACCATACAAGGATCTCAAGACAGAGTTAAAAAAACATACCTAAAGCCGTAACCAAAATCGAAACTAACCCTAACGATAGATGCAAGAAATACACAAATAATATAGTAATCTACATAGCAATATAGATAAACAGCCACCTCCCTGTTTTTATTTGTTCCCCTAAAAAGAAATCTAACCTAAAGGCCTTTTGCACTGCTATGAGACCACCTAGAGAAAACAACCACAAAATAACGTTAATAAATAAAGAAAGAATCCCACAAATAACACTAAAAATAAAAACCTACGGAAAATGTTGGGTGTCATTTTGCAAAATGAAAATTTTTGAGCTTCGGTTGTTGAATGAATTCACACAAGTATATACGATAAACTTAACATTTATGGATAACTCAAATAGCGGACTATACGACTAAGCAGATTCAAGCAATTGCTACATATTTGTACAACAAACCAGAAGTAAAACAAAAATCATGTTATATTTATATAAAAATATTTATACCTAAGTAACATAAATTGCGCGTAGAGGTGAAAGCAAATTAGGGCGATATTTTGCTTATTTAATTGGCCTGGGCATTAGTTGAATGAGCAGTAGACCTCCCCCACACAGCTTTAGTTAAGCGTAGTTTTGTATATTTTTAATAACTATTGTTTTCCGTAGTTTGTAGTTGAATTTTTGTAGACAATTTTTGGTTTATGTAGAGAATTGTTAAATAAAAACCGGAATAAAAAACCGCCACTGATAATATATGAATTATTTATCATATGACATATAAACACACCCACACTCACGCAGCAGCCAGGGGAGGATGCGATTTCTATAGCCTACTTTCGGGCCATAGTTTTCCCAGGCCAAAAGCAAGCAAAGTTTTCCAGGGCAAGGATATTAATTCAGAATTTCGGCAACGAGTTTGTTGTAGATGTTTTTTATTTACATATTTTGGTTGAGTTTAAAAAAGAAAACCCAGATTTTCGAATAAGAATGTTCCGTAACAAAATGTAGACTTTGTAGCAACAACAGAAGACGATAAAACTGAAAAGTATGAAACGTTTAAAAACAAATATGAAAACTAACGAAATTATGTTTAATATACAATAAACATTAAAATATATTTATTATATACAAAAAGAATTAGTTAAATGAATTACGCATGCTACAAACAAAACAAGCGAATAAATTTTGTAGATAAATTCGTAGTTGACGATTTTTATATCTAACTTATACAGATATTAGTTGTATGCATATAGTACACTCAACTAAATAGCAAACGGGCAAGGGAAGGCGATCGTTAGGCAGGGTTAAAAATAGTAACTAAAGACACAAATTGTTGCAGTGCAAAGCAAAAATAAACAAACAAAAACGAGAAATTAGCAAAGCGATAATTTAAGTATTTAAGTATCGGGAAAGAGCTGAGTGTTTTAAGTGGTTAAGAGATCAAAACAAGGAGCGTAGCGTAAACGGAAATGGCGTCGCGAATCGAATGGCAATGCAAAACATATTAAATGCTATTATATACATAATATTATACACATATACATAACTTATATATACATATATATACATAAAAATATATTCTTACATATTATTAAAGACAAAAATGTTGTTGAATTTTAAAATCAATAAAAGGCCCCGGCAAAAATCCACAAACAAAAATATTTAATTGTAGTAAGATAAAAAAATGGATAAAAACCCAAAAAATTGTTAGTTGTTGCAAAAAATCAAGCTAAATTAATTAAATAAAACCAAACTAAAAAAAAAACTTAACAAAGCGTTTTAGAGCCTTTACTTATATTTTGAGAATTTTGCAAAATGAAACGAAATGCAAATAATTTTATATATGAAAAGCAAAAGAAAGCTGAAGGAAAATTCATAAATAACACAAGGCTACCATAGCTTAAGTTGAGGCTTAAACGGAAGCTAGATCAGCTTAACTAAATGCCTGAAAGAAGGCAAAACAAACTTCATTTGGTACTTAAAATAATTAGTAAAAAATCAGCTTAAGGCATAAGAGCAATGCTAAAAGAAATCCACAAAAAACTCAGCCTAATTGTTGTTGGCAGCATGCAAAACAAAAAAGAAATACGAAAGAAAACCAAATTTAAACTAAAACGTAAAGATGAAAGCCTAAGCAAGGACACTAACATGTACCTAGATATATATACAAAACCAAAATAAAAATTACAAAAAACAAAAGAGAAAACCTAAAGAAATTCCAAGACAAGTGCTCGAGATGCTGCAGATATTAGCTATAATTTATTAACTTTACTGAAGTCAATCGTTAATTATTTTACACTCAGCCTAATTAAGCTTAAGTTCCAAAACCTTCTATCTAAGTTTTTACAGATTTTGTTATTGTAATAAGAAAGTTATGTTTCTGTTATGAGCTATGATTTAAAAATCGAAACTAAAACAATTCGTAGAAACTTCAAGAGGTAAGAAGTGAGATTAAGGCAAAGCGAGTAAATTTGTTTTTATGAGAAACTGCAAAAAAGAACAAACAATAAAGGTTTAGATACAAATTTTGAAACGATAAATGAAAAAAAAATTATTTTTGAAAATTGTTTTAATTGCGTTGCGGATTTTGTAGTATACCCAACAGGTAAGTTTTTCGACTTGGTTATGTAGCGTACTTTGCGGCAGCGTCATCATGGTTAAGTTGTTGGCCTTCAAAGCAGCTGGAATATATTTCTTTGAGGAACTGGAGGTCAAGTTGATTGCGTAATTGGTGAGTGGAAAGAGGATGTAAAAATAGGAACTGGATATGATATGAGCTGCGAAACAGTTGGCTGTAAGTGACATTTTGTATAAATAAAGCTGCAAGAACGTAAGCCTACAATTGTAAATTTGCTTAACAATTGAATAACTGATAGCTACCACTCTAAATAGTAAACGATATTTGTTAAGTAATAATAATTAAATTTTTATAATTTACAAAAATATGCTAAATTAGTTTCAATGATCGGTCTGCTATTTAGTAATAAAAACATGTTAAGAGCCAGAAATACCTTGTAATAATCGATGCAAATCAAACCCAATCCACAATCCTAATTGACCACAAAAGAGTCTGGCCCGACTTCAATTCACAGTCATTACCAAGCTATTAATAGAGCCGAACCCAATCCCAAAACGCCGAAATACTTCCATTATGCAAAAAACATAACAAACCAACGAAAAAAAACCTTAAAGCTAATTTCCTCATATATTGCTTACAAAATAAACATCTCAAACATGAAACTCACAGCTAATTTCCGTTGACTAACAACAAAAGCAACAGCAACTATTTGAGAAATGGGAGCTGCATAACCAGTACACAGAAAAAAAGTTTTCTTTTTATTAGTAACTAATTGTGAATGCTATATTTTCATCTAATAAAGCTTGATTTAAGACAAACTTTTTAAATAGTTATTTGTTGATGTGTTTTCGGAGTGCCTAATTTTACCCTTAACTCGAAGGGATAATCAATAATCACAAAATTTTAGTTTTTATCAGTAAAAATATATGATAATTTGGACCTGATATAACGACTCTTTTTTCGCTGTACAATTTAAACCAAACCCAGATCTGAGGCGAAACGATTCGATTACTTCCCCATGGGGAAATGTTGCAATAAATGCGAGCAATGCTCAAACATATGCGGGTTCCTCTCGCTTGCCGCGCATATTTTTATACTGGCCAAGACTTACGAAAGCGAAAAATGAGTTAACAACAACGGCCACTCAAAATGTTAATGGCAAGCAACCAGCAGCATGAAAACTGGTAGTATGCAGGCAACCGCTAACAGACAACGTTGAACTTGAGCTTGAAATACAAGTCAAGCGAAGCCAAAAGAGGAAGACAAAGAGAGACAGGCGGTTGGTTTGAGCCAAGTTTGTCGACAACTGCATTTGTTGATCAACCCAAATGAGGTCAACGCGTCGTATACGTAATTTGCGTTAAATGACAAAACAATATGTAAAAGCGACACAACACTTATGAAACGCAGAAATTCGATTACAGTCAAACATCTGTATATCTGATCTATACCGGATACACAAAAATTTTAAACTATAAGTAAATAATTTGAAACCTAATTTCAGTTGTTAGGTGTTATTAAATCCTTTTTTTTATACTTTTTGCATTTTCGTTATAAGAATAAATTTATTAATAATATTTTTAGTATTTATTGTCTAAGATTATAAGAATTGTTATTTTATAATATTAATATTTAAAATATTTTTTAGCATTTTTTAAATTACAACTTTTTCTTAACAACTGGAAAATATTTATTTTATTTTGTAATGAATATTATTAATTCATAATATAAGCACTTTAAAGCATTTTACAGTATAAGCAATTCATTTTGTACTTACTAGTTCTTTGGTTGGAACCAAGTGCCCCTTAAATATAATCTTTATCAAATGGATAATTATTCTTTTTTTACTGTACTTTTAATTTTAATTATTTGTTTTGATATCAAAAATTAAATTCATTTAAATATTTTCACAAAATATAATTAACTGTGAAATTGGAATTCAAACTATATTAATTTTTAATCTTGTATCTGTGTTTTATTCAAAATCGTATGTACTTTTTGTCATTATTGATGTTGCTAGTGCTTGTATTGCTGTTGTCTGTTGAGCGGCGCCGGAAATGCGCATCATACGATAAATGACGCCCACTGGCAAACTAGCACAACCCACCTCACCCGCACCACCCTGAAAACTATAGCTTAAGCCACCCTCCTCACCCCCGCGTGCCCATCATTTTAGTTGGCGTCGCCTGTTTTGACAGTTGACGTTTTGCCGGCAAATTTTTCAAAAACAAAAAAACACGCGAGAGATGCCGCCCGAAGAGAACGTGTGCCCCAGCAATTGATGACGCAACAGAGGCGTAAGAGCACCAGCCCCCAGTGACATAATATTCGAGTATATCACACTCTCTTCGGTCGCCAAAGAGAACCCCCATTTGCGCTCCAAGCGAGCGACTAGCTTTTCAAACCTTTCATTTTCTGTCGAACAGCGGCCGTGGCAGGTTCAGACAGCAGAGAGGCGTTCGAAATACAGCCAGAGAAAACACAAATAAAAGGCCAAGTAATACAAAAATTATACAAAATAAAAAGAATAATAAAAACGGCAAATAAAAAGCAACAAAGTGGAGCGCACCCCATAAGCAAATCAACGCCAAAACACTCGAACACGTTGCCGCCGCTGCCGTCGCTGTCTCTTTCACCCCCTCTCTCTTTCTCGTCGCGTAACGTAAGCGTATTACAAAACAAACGCCAACGTAATCAAAGAAATAAATAAAATAAAATAAAGGCGCTCGTTCGCGCGTTCCTCAGTGTAGAAAAGTAAAATAAATAAATTAGTCACAAAATATTAAAGGGGGTCCAAGTGCAGCACACCCCAAATTGCCGCGCACCCTTTTCACAAAAAAAATTAACCCGTGTGTGCGGCGGGGTTACGTAAAGTCGACGGACAAGCGCCGTTTCAAGTTCTTACAAAACGAAAAAAAATTTATATATATATAAAGAAAACAACAACACATAACACGAGAAAATATATTTCCCAATTCGTTTTTTCGCACGCGTGTGGCCATAAATTTTTGGCCAACAAAAAAAAAAATTAATACAAAAATATACAACAAATTTGAAATAAATTGAAAGAAGAAGAGGGAGAGTTTCGTGATTGTGAGTGTGTGTGTGAGTGATTCTCGAGCAACAGCCCACCCCCACACCCCGCAGAAAAACCACCCCTTTTTGGGGAAAAACAAGGAGGCGCGGTTCAACAGCGACAGGTAAATTCAAATTTCCCACACTCTTTAAGTGTTTTATTCTCTTTCGGGCCTCTTTTTTCACTCTTTGTGTGTGTTACGACATCACAACGCATGCTTTTTATCTGTGTGTGTTAAATTTTGGTTTTGTATGTGTGTCCAATGTGAATGAACGCTCAACAAAGTTGCATTTTCAAAGATTTGCACGTTAAAGTCTTTCTCTTAGTTTTCCCGCTCTACCTCTCTTTTGGTGGGGAAAAACTGTTTTCCATTTGCTATCTGCTGATTGTAAAAACAAAGAGTGCAGTTACGGGTTGCGCGGATAATGGGGGGAGATGGCTCTTACGTGTTGCCATATTTTTAAAGGCATTACTAAGCGTTTTTTTGCGCCGTTTTGTTGACGTTCTGCTTCTGTGGCTGTGGCCAATTGAATTCGCCCTGCATTTGATAATTATTTATATTTAATGTGTGATAAAACTTTCGCAGAAAAAATTATATATAATAATTGATTTCATGATAATTTTGCACTGATAGCCAGCCACACAAAGGACTTTTCTTTTTAGGCCGATTAGGCAATCTTCTAATGCATTCGATAGTATGGCAAATTTAAATTCTAAGTGCTTAGAGGAATATAAGGACAAAAATATCAGAAAATGTATTAATTGCAAAATTAACCAACATTTTACTTAAAGCAGTTCAACGTAATGCTAAAATAACACGAAGTTTGGTTTCTTTTATAGTACAATATTACACAATCAAAAAAGTGTTTTTAACATCTCCTTATAAAAATATTATTACATAAAATTAAAGCTTGAAGGTGATGCATTTTTTTAAGTTCCAAGAACTTAAACATGATAACATTTCCATCGGCTCTGAGGATTACTCATCGTTTTTCTTAATTTTCTAGTTTACAGTTCGCAATCTGAGATTATCTACTAAATTTGTCGAGGGTCACCACCCAGATAAGTTGGCTCCTTTTCCCTTTTTCTGCTTCTCCCATGTATGCCCCCCTCTCGCCCAGTTGTCGTTTAGCGTTACGACACGCAATATACAAGTATTATTATGCGACGTTTGCTGCTGCCAATGAACGAGCCACAACAACACAGCGCGCCGTTCAGTCAGTTCGCCCACTTGGCCCAAAACGAATAGCGCTGGCGGGGTACAAAAAATGGTTAGCTCGAAAGAGGAAAAACCTATTTGCATACGTCATCGGGTAAAAAGGTTCGTCATGAGTCAGAGTCGAATATCGAGGAAGCCAGACAGATCGCTGTTATATAAACAAAATCAAGCACTAACATTATGTAAGGCCAAAGGGACAGGGCCAATTAGTCAGCGAGTAAGTGGGTTCTTGTGTAATCCGAGTGAAATCAAAACTGAAAAATCACAAACTAGAAATTGTTGTTACTAATTGGCTTGCCTCAATAAATTCTTTACCCTGGTTTTTGTTGTAGTTTTAGGCTATTTTTACGAGTGTTTATCATCGTCGTCATTGTCGTCCGTCCAAATATAATGTCATAAAACGTGTGAGCCAAGCAAAAAACGCAAAACAAATGAGAAACCAATAAAACAAATATCAAAGAAGAAATCAAAATATACGAAAACGAATACGCCAACATCAAGGCAATGAAAATTTATGTGATTTCATAACTACGGGTATGATTTCATAATTACGGGGAGAATTACCATCGGAGCATAATCAATTTATAGCTCACATTATTATGCAAGTGTTTTGTGGGTTGATGTGTTGAAGATTAAAGAACTCTAACAGAAACCCAGTGGATTCAAGAATAATATGTCTTTAGAACGTTTGTGTCAGACGATAATCTAATTATACACGTGATTATTTTATTAAATTACTAATTACTTTTAATTTTGTATCTCTTGACTCGAAAAATTTTAATAAGCTAAAAATTAAACTAAAACAATTGGTTCAAGTAATAAAAATATGTTTCTTTAGTTTAAAAAAACATTGGATTGTTAAACAAATGCAACAATTTATTTAGTTGGGGGAACTTTCGATTTAAATCAGATCAAGAAATCAAATAGCAAACAATTATTTTCACCATCACTCAATGAATATATCAAATTTAGTGTTATTAGTTCCTTTATCAACTACAATCAACGTTTGCTTACAATTACTTATCAGATTTAAAGCAAACAATGCCTGCATTCAGTTGACTTAGAATACCAACAATAGTTGTTATAACGATCATCAAATTGTCACCGCTGCCATTTTGTCTAACTGGCGATGGACGTTGTTGATAAAAAGCCAGTCAGTCGTCGCTCATGATTGACATTGCATAATATGGTAAAATATAAAGCAATCTACGAGCACTTGCCCTGAGGGCGTGTTCACACAACCGGGCTCCACATATTTGCAGTTCATTTAGGAACGCTTATCGGTTGCGGTTTATGCAATGCCCACGGCTTTACGTACACGATTCCAGTTGGATACACGAGTAGTTATATGAGTCGTATACATAATTTTCACTTACGCAAAGCAAAACCTAAACTATCAACGGTCACGGCAACAATTAGAATCGAGTGCCTGAAAGCTTGTTTACTAACTATTTCCTCGCACATTGTTTCACAATGATAACTGATATAGCTGGAATCCCCGATCGCACACACGATCGTACACTACCTCACTGTTTATATACAAATTTAAATGGTTTCAGACCCGAGTCGAAGCTTGTGTGATGTTATTCTTAAACTTACCAATAGTTCGTTTTCTCAAGTGATTAAAAATCGATATTAACTTAGCAGGCATAGACAAGGTTTTTTAAAATATGTTAGGGTAAATAAATAGTTAATATTCACAACTTTTTCAAATATATTTTAGATAATTTATTGCCGACTATATCATAATTCTTATAGTTGGAATAGCTTTGTAGAATAGTATATAATTGTAAATTAAAATAAAAAAAAGTTAAATATAAGGACTGATAATTCTAACCCACAAAACTTCCCCAGGTCTTATGTAACCGGCAGCCGAAATTCTATTCCGAATATAACATGCGTCTTTCATTATATTTTTTTGGGTCGCCGACTCGATCAAAAAGTCTAATGTAGATCGTATATCTGGGGACATATAAACACACCCTTGATAAATTCATTTTCTTGGCTAACTACCAACTTATAAGAATTTTCGGCATTACTTAACAACGAGATTTCTGCAAAAACAAAAATTGTTTGATATCAAAATGTGAGCGAGTCTCTGCTTGCGTTTATATTTTTCCTAAGAAAAACTACAATTTCATTTGCCCGCAAATTTTGTAGTTTCATTTTATTTTGGCACACTTTGATTGCCTTTGCAAATGTAAACAAATTATACAAACAAAAAAAAAAAGCAATGAAAAGCATAGAGATCTTGATGCCGGCGGACGACAACCAAAAAATTGTTTACATAACAAAACCAGAATGCGAAGGCAAAGACAAAACCGAACTCCAAATGTGTGAGTGTGTTTGGCGGCGTGTATTTGTATCTGTGTGTTATGCCGGCATTGTTTATCTTAAAGATACAATACGAACGACGTCAAAAGCAAAACGTGCGCAAAATCGAAAATACAAAAAAAATAAAAAAACAAAAATCAAACAAAAACAAAAACAGACTCTCCTGTGTTTCGTGTCTCACAAACACATTGAGCCAGAGTTCTCGAAGAGAACTAAAGAGCGAATCTAAGAGCGGGTATATTTGTTTGGGTATTAGTATTAAAGTATCTGTGTTTTGATTTCGTTACTTTAGCCAGCGTCCGCATCAGTTCGCTCTAAGTGATTCAGTGTTAATTTTCATAATATTATGTAATAGCATGTGTCGCCGTCTGGTTGCGATTATATTCTATGCCCTACCTTAACGGCAATAATATAGTAATATTATTTGTAAGGGCTCAGTGGAAATTGAAAGGCTCTCCTAAGGCTTCTAGGGGATTTGAGAAAGTTCATTGAACCCTCCAGTTTTTTCCAGCCATTTTATATAAGAGCTATGAATGGCAATTAGCTTTGTGCTAAGGCGACAAATGTCACGTCATCGCTTTCTGAGGTGGTGCGAGAAGTGCATTTGGTATGCGAGATATCTGACATTCTCCAGTGGTTAAGTAATAGATACAGTTCTTCTTCTTCGCTCCGGCCACCCAGCAATCAAAGAGCGCGGGATATCAAAAGAGCGAGGGTTCTCTCTCCGATTTAAGTGTGTGCGGGTTTGGAATTATAAAAAAAACCAAAAAAAAAAACGGAACATCAAAAGCTGCCTCTGAGAATCAGTTTTTTCTTTGGCTGCTCGCTTTATTTTTCTTATTTTTGCTATTTTTTTTTTGAGCATTACGTAAAGCCCCTATCTTCTTCTTGTTCCGCTTACTTCACATTCTCCCCTATCTTTCTCGCTCTCTCTTTATTTCCTCTATGTGTATGTGAATTTCTCCCGGAATCAAAATCAGAATCCAACTCATATTCTCTTTGTTCTCAGTGTTTTTTTCAGATGCCTATGCCTTGCTGCTGCTGTTGTCAAAACTTCTTCTTCACTTCAACTAAAACAGCCAAAAGCAGAGCACGCAAAAGATTAATTGATGGCAAATAAAATGGAAATAAGTAAATGAAAATTAAAGCTAAAATATAAATAAAATTCAAAATACAAATACAAATCTAGAAAGCTGTTGTGTGCGCAAAGTGCAAGTGAACGAAAGTGAAGTGTAGTGATGTGAGATATAGATATTGTATCTGCAAGATAGATTTACCCCGGGGCAACGCAGACTGTTGCATACGTGACTGCAGGCAGCTACGAAAATAATACAAATACTAGCCGCGGGGATCACGAATTAATAGTTTACCAGGCGAAAATGCCTCTATCGCAGGGCTACTGCTTGAAGCCCTCGCTGGGCGCCAAGAAGCGTGCGATGAAGGTGCTCCGCCAGGAGCAGCAGGATCAGCATGGACACCTCCTCCAGCCCAGCAGCCCAGCAGCGGCAGTGTGTTACCTGCCCAACGACGAGAGCCAGAACTCGCTGCACCTCTCCTATTTGCTGGGCGAATCCTTTGCCAAGGTGGGCAGTCTCTCAAAGTCCTTCGATGTCTACGAACTAATAGCCAGCAGACTGTTGGACGGCCATGTCCCGCTGGACAAACTAGATACGCTGGCCAGCGCACTGACCTCCCACATCCGGAAAATGGGCGGCATTGCCACGCCCGCCACTGTGAAGAGCCCCAGAGTATCGGAAAGACCGGACATGATGCCCTGGTCGAGGTATCACCATCAGGGCAAACAAAATCAGACCGATCAGGCGGAGTTCCTGAGAGGAGTGGCTGAATCCAGTCCATCGCCCCTGGATCTCCACTCGCCAACGCGAGAACTGAGAGTGCCAAGTCCGCTGCAGGACTGGGAAGAGTACGATCCGCTGTTGTGCCCCCTTTGCGGCGACATACTGCGCTGTCCGGTGACCACCAACTGTGGCCACACCTTCTGCCGGCAATGCTGTGAGACGATCACGCAGTGCAACATCTGCCAGGTGCGATTTCCCCGCATCCACGACTCCTACTCCTCGCCAGGTACGCCAGGTACACCGGGCTGTGCCCTGACCTCAACCACTGCAAGTGGAGCGGGATCCAGCTTTTTTACGGCACCCTCCAATCACAACGCGAACCTCAGCCTGATGAGCGTCAACGTGGGCTATGGGGTCCAACTGGCGTCCAGTGTCCATCGCTTGGCCGCACCACCCATGACAGTGACCACCACCACGGTGGCATCTACAACGGCCACGGCCACCACCACCATGGCATCCACCTCGGCGGCAGCTGCCTTGGGATTGAGTGGCTATCCCTCTGTTCACGGCGGAGGCAGTGGCTCCTCGGCCATGAAGTTCATGCCGGACGTTCTGGTCCGTCGGTTGGTGGAAAAGTGGTGGGGTCCGGATCTTCAGGCCAAGAAGATCAGCGAGAAGGCCAGCAGCTGCATGCACCTCAACCTTCTCGACGACGCCCTCAAGTTCTGCAATGCCAGCCTGGAGAAAGGTGAGTCTTACCGTTAATCACTGTTGGGATTGTCGGAAAAAACTTATTATAAAGTCCCGGTAAATTGACTGAAGGAATTATGTATTAACATTTTTTAAAGTACCTTAATTTCTTATATATTTGGTGTCAGCCTTATCTTTTGTTATTTTTGTCACCACTTTTTTTTTATTTAATTGATACAGTCCTTAACAATTTTTTTCATTTGTTCGAAAAATGGTTTTTAAATACTATTTTACAATTTTAGCAGTAGTATATTTTTCTAACCGAAAATTAGTATGTACTTAAAAGTTAATCAACCTTTTTCGGGACCTGTCAGTAAGCTAAATTAGGTTTATAACTAAGAAATCGTATAGAAATCAATAGTTTAGAAACTTCTTTTAAGTTACCATAAGGACGGGTGATCGGACCAAAGCGCTTAACTTTTTCGATTGTAATTCCATTACATTTACACGAATACATTTCTTGCCAATTGTTCAAATAAAGCCAGATTTTTGTTCGCTACTTTTAAGAAATGACATATTTGTTTTCCAAATAATATTTCTTATTTCTTTGAACTATGTTTCCCCAATCACCTTGAAATTGTTATCAGTGCAACAGCAATCCTTTTCGAATCGACTGCAATGTGGGGGGAATTGAAAAATCAATAAAGGGCTGGGCCGAAAATGGCAAGGCTCAATAGACCCCATTTGCTGACGTCAGGCGAAATGGGGAACCCAATGGCGACGCAACAAGTTTTGCTCAGCAAAACCGCCCACACTTAACCCGCCAAGCCCATGCGGCGTGTGCGTATTGCCGCCATTACTTCCTCCCACGAATGTCAACTTGTTACTCTAATTGTGTGTGTTCAGCTCGACAAATGGCACTGGCATAGGCGGGCCAAGGACCCAATTGTGAAATTTGTATAGAGCAAATTCAAAGTAAATAAACCTTGGCCGAGGGAGCGGCCCAAATTCTATCTGATGGGAGACGTGAACTACGGCACGCGCTGCCAGCTCAACTCTTTCCGCACCCGAAATAAAATTCCGTGCAAGCGCTTTTTTAATGAATTATTGAGGCGCTGAGTCAGTCACTTGAGCTCACGAGGATTTTCCCCTTCACTTAGGAGACACACAGAAGAAATATTGAAACCAAGAATACCCACCAAGAACAGCTAATTAATCATTTTCATTTTCCCAGAGACAATTTTGTTGTTGCTCTCTTGGTGCCTCAACGAAAATAGTTTTTTCTATTTTTTTTTTTTAAATAAAGCAAAAAAATCACAACGATTTACGCACTTAGAAATCCATCAAACAAAATGCTTCAAGTACCAGAGCAGCGGGAGAAACAAAATTAACAAAAGACAGAAGGCATCAGACGAGAAACACTTGACTCGTCGAGAGTTCTTTTTTATTTCTTGGAACAGGGGCTGTGCAGGGTGAGACAGCTCAAGCAAAACAATGGCAATGATGGACAGAATTAGGTGCAAGTGGGGAGAAAAAATGGAAAACCATAACTAAAATTAACCAGATCGTAAATCGGAATAGTTTGTTGCCTGGCAATTTATTATTTCGATAATTCTTTGAACGACTTCGAGGTTTTTCTGCCAATTTATAGATATCAACATCCGTTCTTAAGGAATTCTTTTCTATCAATAAGCTATTGGCTGAATTTGAAGAGTGAATACGACTGTAATCATTTCTTGATGAAAACATTAAGTTTATTGACATTTCCACGTAATTGATTTTTTTAGTCAACATGATTGCCTCAATTTGGTGTTTACTAATCAATTTTGGTTTTTCTTCCGGTGACAGTCAGCGGAAAATCCGTTCTGATTTTTCTCTGTTTACCTCTGGCATATAAAATTAAATGGAGTATACAGCTTATTCTTTTGTCTCGCTTCTGGAAAGTGCCTTTCGGGTGAATCGAAGTGTTTGGGCTCCTCATTCGCTTTTACCGGGGGATATAATGCATCAAAGTGTCTGGCATTTCTTTGGGTATTAAGCTGGCAAGTGGGCGGTGGATTTTCCGGCTTTGGTGCGTGACAAACTCACACACAAGGTGGGCGGGTCACCTGAAGAGAGGTGTTACTTTCATAATTGTCATTATCAAGTGTACTTTGGCAGCGTGTTTGTGATTAACCAAATTGAGTGCTGACGCATCCATCGTACGACTTTGTTTACCCCAGGCGTAATAATTGAGAGTGGGCTCTATGGGGGATCTATATGCTGGATTGAAATAGCAGCAAAGTTCCAAACGACACGTAAACAAAGCTAAAAGTCCAACGAAAAATAAGTCTGGTCGGTCTATTTTTAAGAATCGAATGTATTTTGTTCTATTTCACTTGCTTTTTGTCTTTTTCGTTATTTCTTTTTTTTTCGACGCCACAATCAGTTATTGACTCTTGCTGATAAAAAAAGAATCCCACAACATTTTTTTTGGGGGGGGCAATAGCAGAAGTAAAAAGGAAAAAAAAAACTTTACGTAAACACTTTTGATAAACAAACTGCCAAGTCATGGTTATAAAAAGAATTTAACGCAAAATGCAAATTGTGAAGACCAAAACGGCAAATAAATCTGAACCAATTAAGTGAACAAATAAAACGTTTAAGCAAAGATTCGTTGAAGCCAAGCCCGAAAACAGTCAACACATCACATCACACATCCGCCGGGTGGGACCAAGCCAAGTGCCCCACTTGACAATGAAGATGTCAGAGCAAAATGCCACTCTAGAACACTAGTGTTCTACACACACTCACACACACTCAAACTCCTGCAGGAATTTAATGTCCTCCTGAAATGAGGTTTAGTCCCGAGCCAGACATGCACAATTTAATTTTCGTATACGTATGGCTTTTTACGACCCGAGGCTGGTAATGTAGTCGTTGACCTCGTCAGGAGTTGCTTTTTTTTGTTTGCCAAGTACACAGAAATTAATTAACAAAAAAGGTAATACAGACTGGGAAAGTGGAAAGAGTTGTTAAATGAGCCGCAAGGACTTGGCCTGAATACACATTTGGATAGCAGGCAGCAAAAAACTTGAAAAAGGTTGGGGCTCCATCAGAAGTATTGCATTGAAAATGCCTTCATGTCATGCAAGGCTTTTTTCCTTTGACTGCTTCTAATTTAATACGCTAATACACGTATATGTGTATGCATTAAATGTATATGGTTTTCATTATATGGCCAATCGTATAATTATATAGCGTGTTTTCGGGCTGACCAGTCGACTGCATTTAATGGTCTTTTTTCGAGTCGGTGTTCGTTATTTGAATGAAAGAATTTAGCACGAAGCATGCAATTAATTTTGTTATTTTTTCGCCACGTGGCCTTTCTGCCCTTATTTCCACCGATTTCCATTAACTTTTATGGCCCGCTGGATTTCCATTTCGCTTCGAATAATTTTTTTTAGAGGTTCGTGAAATTTGATTTCGGACTAACGAGCACGGTGACTTATTGGCGAAATTATTTCAATTTATGCGCTTAATTAAATTGTAGTTCTTGGTAATTACCTAAAGGCGTTGACTTCTACAGAATTTCCTGGCAAACAAATTCTAGGAATGCGACTTAATCATAGAGCATTATTTGTGTGTCATATTTTAGTGATTGCTGGAAATAAGTGATAATGGTATGTTAGGTGAGCAGCAAGCTTATAAAGTTTTGATAATGATTTCATAAACGTGATATTTTATGTTTATTTAGATAAAATATTTCTTAAGCTGTCACCAAAATAAGTATAAAAATAAAAAAAAAGATTTTGTTTATAGACTTTTCGATAAAGGGAAGTCCGAATTGAGTAAATTTCACATTTTCAACCCAGAATTTTAAATGTCTATACATTCGAGACAATAAAGTTAAGATAGAATGCTAGAACGTATAAATCTTATGATCAGCAGAAAGCAATCTCTCTCGACTCAACTTAAAAAGGATGTACACATCAACATTGAATAAATAATGTGGCTGTTTATGATAAGAACTGCACTTTCTCATGGTAAACTGAAAGCGATTTCCAGTCAAGGGCGACACACTGAACTTCAGACCACTTCGCCTTTGTTCGCGACTATCAGACTATAACCCAAATATGGCACACCTCGCTGGACATCTCTGATGCGATGTGGACATAATGGGGAAACGAATTGGGGGAATAATATATATCCATTCATGTGATTAAGACGTGACGCTTATCGCACCACGGTGCCTGCACACCCAATTCACCTGATAAAGCCAGACCATTAATACTATACATCGCGTATTTATATGTGTACGATTTGTGGTTATTGTTTGAAGAGCGCCTTGATCTTGTTAGCTTTGTTCTGCCTGAGGTTGAGTACAAGTGTTATAAAACATTTGCCCGCCCTCATTGTCGTCATTCCCCTATTTTTAAAAGCTACCCTCTAGCCCCTCGCTTTTTGCAATCATTCAGAGTGACTGCACTCATTAGCATTTGTTTCTTGCCATTTCTGACTGTGCTTTTGATTTCTGCCTTTTTTTGTGGCAGCTAACATTTTTTAATTAGCCAAACAAGAGCTGGAAACAGTGCTTCTGATTTTTTGGGTACACCGACAGAAAATTTAGAACAGTCATATTTTAAAACTTATTTCTGGTAAATTTGTTTTCATAATGAACTTGCGGAATCTAAATAAACTATGGTAATTCTACTGTTAATTTTCTTGAATATTTCGCTTATTTAAAATATATCAAATAAGTCCTTAATTTAGTTTTTTGTTCTTAGGCGATCCATACATCTCAATGTAGTTAAAAAACGAGATTTTTATTTATTTGTTTAAACGAAATTATTAGTAGGTCAATACATTATTTAATTGTCATACCTTATTCGTGAAATATTTTTCCTGTGTAGTCAAAGTGCAGGCAGCCAAAAATTATTGCGCATTTTGAGGTTGTTGAGTTCTTTCCGTGAAAGTGAACAAAGAACTTGGAGGAGGAGCAGGAAAGTAGGGGGAGAAAGTGGGAGAGAGTTTAACGACCACAAAATTCAACTAACCTTGAGAAAGCCAGTTGCCAATGGCCGTCACAGATACAGATACAGATACAGAATAGCATTAGAATGTAGTCGAGCAAAAAGATTGTGTTAATTTTTGGCGCTGCTCTCTGCTTGCCTTTTGCGATATTATTTAAAATGTGCGATTTGATTTATTTCTTTCTGCGTGTGCTTTCTCTTTCGTTGACGCCATGCGTTGCATAGCCGGCATTCCCAGTGCTCGCGTATCTGATAGATACTTTTTGGCATGCTCGTCGCTACATAGCCCCCACCCCACGACAAGTCTGGCGCACATTTCTAAAATGCCATCGCACATTTCACTAGCTAGGTAAAGAAAAAAACAAAACTTTAAAAAAGAATTTACAAGACTTTCAAATGAGGATTCTAACCCGAAAGGAATTGTTTGTGCTTTCGCCTCAAATATTCATTTGCTTTGGGCCTAAAAATGTTCGGGTCGAGTAAATGCAAACTTTTCCCATTTCAAGTCAAGTTTTCGGTATTTACTTCTGGAATTCAGTTCACCCATCAGACAAAGTGGGAGGTGTTTGCCTTGTGGGTTCTACGCTGGCTCTTTGAAGTCGAAGACTCTGAACAAGTTTTTAGGTGTAGGCGAGGTTGGCCTAGTGAAATATGTGTATCGGTGTTAGTGTGGTTAACAAACTTGAGAACACTGCAGATATATGATATAAAGAACTCTTTTAAATTTTTTTTTTTAACTCAAACAAAATACATAAGATATACATTAGTGATAAGAACTTAAAACTTATTCATTTAGTTTTATCCTAAACACATTTATTATAACTATACTGGAATAAGAGCTGGAGTTTGAGACTTATTTTTGAAGTGTTTTTTAAATTTTAAAACTTTTTTCATTCTACATTTAAAAATATCTCATGAGATAAAACAATCATTTTTTAAGATTTCTTTTTGAAACTAGTGAACTGAAAGTCAAAAAAAATTAATCTAAAACTGTTTACTTAGTTAACAAGTTTAATTCAGGAAATATATTGTTATATAATAACTTTCAATTAACCACAATATAAGTTGGTTTACAAATAGACAAAGCTAATAAAAGGTCCCACTCTTAAATAGTATGTCATTTCAATAGAAATTAAATTAGTTTCATTTTAATTTCACAACTTTTAATGACCCGTAAATATATTCCCAGTTATTTAGTTGGTTATGAAATGTCGACATGCACATCCATATAAATGACATTTGACACTTGCAAAGCATTCTGTTCGAGACAACAGCAAAATTCCCTTTTATAGCCGCATGGAAATTATTGTATTGAATAACTTTATCAATTATTCATTGTTTCATAATAGTGTCATTCCATTAAAGCGCAACAATGCCAGGAAAATTTAAGTGCAAGCAAAGGCCTCCCCCCTCGCATTTTTCCATTTTTGCACCCACAGATTCTGCCAAGACAAGCACAATGATGTAATAATCAGCTCACAAGCAAACACTCGGCTCGAGTTCCAAGAAAAACATTGAGACATATTCCTAATTGAGATTTCGCCCTCTCACTCTGAAAAAACAACAACAACAACAACAAATATGTAAAAAAATAGGTTACAAAAAAAAAAAACTGTTGCTCCTGTCGTTCGTTATTTTCTTGTTGCCGTAAATTGCATAATGAGGCCAACTGCAATTGCAACAGCAGCGGAAAAAAAACATAGACAAAAAACAGCAAGCGTGAGTCATAAAAACAAACGCTCTGGCCAGATTGTCTATTAAGTAATATTCTATTGTAAACTGTGAATTACGATTCGCCAAATTCACTTTCAACATTTGCAAGCGGGCAGCAGCAACAACAAATCAACTGGGAGATTACTCAATTGACTGCTGCAATAGCAATAGCAATAGCAAATGCTATAGCTATAGCTATAGCTATAGCAAAATCAAAAGTAAGTCGCCCGCTCACTTATACAAGCTGTCTCGCCCCCTCTCTTTCTAATAGCCTATTGCCGTCTCTTACGCCAACAGCCGCGGTTGCTCTCTGACTCGTTTGAATTACAGTTATGTCATAGAACGTAGGCAAAGTTGTTGCTGCTGGGTTGTTTGTGTTGTTGCCGCTGTTGTTGCTGCTGTTGTCGCTCGTGTTGCGCTTTATCGCATTGCCCAACAACAATAGCAACAATAGCAACAATAGCAACAATAGCTGCCCACAATCAGCAATCAGCAAAACTGCTAGCAATAATTTGTTAGACTATTGAGTAATAGACACGGGCCCAGACATCATTCCACAGGTAAATTGTTGCCCCAGGCAACAACAACAGCAGACATCCTCGAGGAAGCCCTCTCCCTCGCACCCTTAACCTTTTATCCTAATCAATCTATCGAAAATTACATCAGCCTGACATTTTCCGCACAGCGAATAAAATCCACAAAACAATTTCCAAGGGGCGTGACTTCGCTAAAAGACCACTTTAAGTACACAGAGATTTCAAAAGATTTGCCGATCGCTAACAAGTAAATAAAATAAAAAAATTATTTGATAATGAAATTAATTTTACAAGAGGATGTAGGGTTTATAAATGAATTACTCAAATCCAATTAATATTTTATATTAATATTAATTCATTTAAAATTCATTTAAATCAAATAAGAACTATTTTTAATGTATTGTATATACTGTTGAAAAACAATTTTTGAATTTGGAAATTATTTGCATAATATGGACACTCAACCATTTAGGCAAAACTACATTTCTGAAAGCAAAAAAGATAGAATTATAGTTTCTGAAAAATGGGACTTTTTGATCGCTTGAAATATAAAATTCATGACAGTTCCGTTTTAATAAAACAAATCGTATTGACCGAAATTTTGTTTTCCGCAGTGCAGTTATGCAACAATTACTGGGCAACATCGTCATCAAGTTAAGGGGAGTGTTTACTAATTGACGAAACGAAGGCAGAATGGAATTATAAAAGCAAAGTTCAGCACGATGACATAATTGTTTTCGATTTGATTAGCCCGCAAAAAGGATTTCAATTAGCATTTAACCACCAAAAGCTGTTTACACTAAATGGTAAAACTCAAACTTTTCCACTTTGGCAACACGGATAACATTCACATCGGGTATTTGGGTCAGACAGTCAGAAGCATTTGGAACTTTTTTATTAACAAGCCTGACTGAAACTAAAATGTCTTAGCACCTTTCCCTTCTCGTTTTTCAGAATGAAAAGTTTCCTTCCCAAAAAAAAAAAAAAATAGAAAATTGAGCATGCGAAACTTTTTGCATTACCGTATGCTTTGAGGGGAAATTCGTTCTAGCCAGGTGTAAGTGGCAACTATAAGCAAGTGATGCAAAGTAATTGCATAACTGTAATTGGTTGCGGTTGCTTTTCCGATTTCCGAGAATTTTTTCAAATTCTATCTAAAACGCTTGGAAAACCCAATACGACAGATTGTAAAGCTTTTGTAAAATAAAGTTAGAAAATTATTTGTGTAATATTTCTTATTATACATATCTGCTCAAAATAATAGCGATAAATTTCTATAAATTGTTTTAATAAATGTTTTTTTTTTTAACATTTTATTGAAATTAAAATCCAACAATTGCATTCAAAAAAGTGAAAAACAATGAGTTTGATTTCAAACCTTTCAAAGCAATTGGTGTTAAAATGATCACGGACAAGCTATTGGCTTCAAATACTAACAAACGTTTTAAAATTGTTCGATAAAACTAAAAAATATTTTAGGATCTTCTTAAAAATTTTTTTTGACATTTACGGATTGCTCAGAATGACCCAGATCCCCACAAACAACTTTCAAAAACCTCCCATTGTAATAGTTGCCACACACCGTTGATTATTTAATCGCCAAAAGCAGAGAAGAAAAAACTTATTACAAAATTGCAAAATCCTCTGTTGCGGCAGGCAAAAAAAAAACACGAAAAAAAATTAAAAGCGAGACGAAAATTTGAGAGCATTTACAAATCACGATTTAATTTCCACACGGCAACAACCAGCCGAAAAGCGTTGAAATTGGCAACAAACAAATGAGCAACAATGGGTTTTGGGGGCGGGGTGGCCAGAGGGGGCGGGGCAGCAGACTAAGCGTGAAAAAGACAAAAGACCAAGGCGACCACGACAAACACAAGAAAACGGGGGAAACTGAGGCAAATCTTGGGCCTGGAGCTTAACGTAACCAACAACAGTTGGCCGCTGGGCCTTACATAACCCAAAAAAAAGTAAACTAAAATACAACAAAAAAAAAAAAAAAGAAAAAAAGAGCTCCACTTACCAAACAAACATAATAAAAGTGACGTCGACTTCGACGTCGCGCATTTGACTTTGACATACTTTTTCGACTTTGCAGATGACCAAAAGAGAGTGGGAGAGTTGGCCAAAAGTCCCGGAGAAAGAGCACCAGCTGTCAAAAAGTTGACACAAGCCAAGCTTGCGCCGTCTCTCCTTCATTTCTCTTGTTTTTTTTTTCCAGCTCTTAGCTATGTTTAGTGCCTCTTTTGGTTCCATACCAAAAAAAAACTGTTGCTCATTGGCCTTTTGGCTCTTTCTGCCACCACATCTCTCTCTTACTTTTTGCGGATTGCACAAGCTTCAGCTCACGCAATGCCTAAGCCACAGCCAATACCCCCCGCCCCCTCTCAACTTACATGACTTTACTCATATTTTTGGCAGCTTTGCATAAAAAAAGCCGGTTACGTTAGTTGTTTTTTTTCTTCTCCTCTGTCTGCTTATCGAACTGCGTTTAGGGGCTGATTGGCGTCTGTGGCGATTACATAAGTGAAAAGCGGTCCGAAATAGCCATGGGATAGGGGGAAAAATAGACGAAAATAGATCTGGAAAAAAAGGGGTGGTCACTCCATCAAAACAAGACCTATATTAAATGGCTCTTAATCTATTTTAAAATAATAATTGTTTAGGAAGAAAACGTTGAGAAAAACATTTATTTCTGTTACAAATTACGTTTACTATAAGGGCTAAAACAATTACTTTTATAAAACATTTTATATAAAAATTTTTATTGAAACATAAACTAAATCTAAAAGGTTTCGATAAAATATAATTTCAATTTTACCAACCTTAAAAATAATAAAATTAGTTTATTCTTTACCATAAGACTTAACATTTTTATGAATATATATTTAAAAAATCTTATTTTTGTCAAAGTTAATTTTAATAATAAAAACTTTAACCTTACCTAAAAATGTATGATTTTTAACCAACTATATTCCCAATTTTCCCCAGTCTATTAGCTACCCTAAAATGACTTTTAAGTGGATTATTGCCATACGCTGTCAACACCACATCACTCAGTCACCCTAAAATGTAATGCATTTTGATGGTTTTTGGTGTTTGGTTTCAACCTGTGTGTTTTGGGCTTAGCCGTAGTTTTGCTTTGGCGTCAGGTGGTCAGGTCAGCCGAGAGTTGAGTTTTTTTTTCCCGACCTGCCCTGCTGCCTGGGAAATCAATTAACTGCGCGTCAGAGGCGCGTGTGACAACGGATGTGGCGACATGGACGTGGGTGAGCAGAACATTTATCAAATGACATCTGGAAGGGGACAACATATGGCCCAGCAAGGCGGACAACATATGGTAGGAAATGATGGGCAGTGGGCCTTGTAAGTGGGCTGTGAGAGGGGGAAAAGGGGGGTGGAGTCATTTATCGACTGGCACTAAGGCCAAATAATGTATTTTTTCATAAACTTGTTTTATTACCAGCTCTCTAAAACTCGAATGGTAGCATGTCAACATTATATGTATTAAATAAGCACCAAAAATATCTAACCAACTAGGCCTTTAAGAAATTAACAATTAATTAGGATTCTTCCTCTAAAAGTAACTACATAGCGGAAATATGCCTTGAAGTTGTCGGCCTTTCTTTTCGAATTTGTATATTCGTTGCATAACCTGCCTGACTTAACAGACAATCAACAGAAAAGGCCCTAAAAAAATAAATAAGACATACTTGTATATGAAAAAACTTCTTTATATCTTACGCCCCACATAATGTGAGACTTCCGCACTTGTTTGGCCCCCACAACGCCCAGAATTCCCCCCTCTGTCCAACAATCTTGGTCACCAGTTGACCTTCAGACCGCGCAACGAGTTGCTGCTCATTGAAGCGCTTGAAATTGTTGCTGCCGTTTCGGTTAAACATTTTCAAATATTACTTGTGCGGTTCATAAAATTCATGAATGCCTTGGCATTACAAGAAAAACAGCCAAACAACAATATAAAAATATTTTGCGTTTCACACAATATCGAAGGAATGTTTTTTGTTTTGCCTGAATAAAATTCGTATTTGATTTTATTTGCGTGCTTGCGATTTGTACAACATTTTTTCGGGTATATCGGTTTTTTTTTTGTTTTGTGTTTTGCTCCACTTTGCCTGAAGGTTGCGCTTGGCTGAGTCACAACAAAAATACAAAGTTGAGGGATTATATAAGACTTGAAAATGAAGTTCACTTCGCTGAATCTCCCATTCTCCCGCTGCTTTACCTTGACTTATTTTTAAAGTAAATTTGAAGTCGGATTTCTGTTGGAGACTCAAATGTCATCACAAAAATGACGCCAACTTCAACGAACATTTAAGTCGCAATTGGGTAAAAATGGGGTTCAATTACCCTTGAATTTTTTACGCTCCTGCTTTGCCCAAATATTCCCAGTTCACTTTCAATCTGTACGACATTTTGGCTTGCTTTTCTAAATAATTGTCAGCATCATCATCACCATTGGGGCATTTTGGCCTTGGCTCAGTCTGAACTTCGACATTTGATGTTTGCGTACTCGGCTTTTTCTTGTTTTCGGATTTTTTTTGCGTTTTGTTTTCCAGTGCCAAAAATTTATGCGACAACGCATAGCAATATTTCCCAGATGTAACCCGCACCACACCAGCCATAAAAATCTTCACAGTCGGTTGGGTTTCACCAAAAAAAAAAAACCAAACAAGAACGGAAAACAAGCTGCAAACAAAATTTCCACCAGTTTTATATGCTTTTTGGAGGTTGACATTTCAGAGAGTTAGTCGAAAACGCCCACATGAAGATGGGAAAACACAAACTAATTAAAAGCATTAATTAAATTGCTGGTTTAGATTACAACATATGTGTATTAGTTTCAACTCACTCAAAATGCATCCGTACAAATCGTTTTATTCTGTTTAATTTGTGTAATAACGCATGCGACTTCTTTGCCGCACCTTTAACAAGCACAGTAATTGAGTGCAAAACTCAATGTATGGTTTTTAACAAAATAGTAAAAATGGAGGCAAATATGCATGTTCACAACAATATATTTGAATAATTTACACAACAATTGTTTCTCATATGGCCTCGTAAAAATGTACCATAAAAATAAAAATGAATTTTATAGATTTCTTCAACGTGAATATCTGTCGCAGATTTAACGCTGAATAGCCAAAGGCTAAATGCTAAGTAGTGAAAACAAAGCGTCTGCCTGCACTTCCTGAAAGTGAATAATTATTATTTGGTTTATATTATTTTTAAGCAATTTACATTTCCGTCAACAGCATCAAAACTACACAAGTAAGCATTCATTCATAAAGACAATTGTAAAGGCAAATTAAGCAGGGAAATGGTTGACGATTTTTAATGCAATAAATCTGTCTAGATATGCGAAATTTTCGACAAATTTGAGTTTAACAAGGAAATCAAATAAGATTAATTGGTCTAGGGGGATTTAAAGTCAATTAGATCAGGTATTAAATTAACAAAGATTTCTAGCAGTTGAAATAGAAACAATATAAAAGAAAAATAAATTAAAATAATGAACATATCGGCAAAATATTGCATTTCATTGTGGGACTAATATATCAAAGGAAGGAAATATTTGCCTTTAACTGGATATTTCCTTTCCTTTTCAGTATGATTACACTCAACATTCTTCCCCATTTAACTGCTGACATTTCCCCAAACCCTTATATTATTTTTTCGCTTTTACATCGAGCGCAGTAACTTTACGAGGGTCATAAACTTAATTCCGCACAATTAGCTTCATCTGCATAATGGTCATATTTTATGCGAGCGAATAGAGTGTTAGCCAAGGGGGTCTGGGTCTCTTTGCATTTATTTGCTCCGCTCCAGTTATCCCCCATCATAGACATCAAAAACGGTCAATTTCCCTACGGGTTTGGATTCCGTTTCGGCGCTGAGAACTGGGGGGTGTCGCATAAAGTTTGCCATCTTTTTGCCGCTCGTTTATGGCCGCTCGTTTCCCGTTTCACTTGGTGCAGTTTTATGGGCATTCATTTAGTATTTAGGTCAGTTTTTTGCCACCCCCTCCAGCGTTCTGCCCTCTTCACTTATATATATTCCTTTGCATAATAATCCAGTGAGTGTGTGTGGTGCTCATATGCGAACAATCACAGCTCGGACCATGCGGCGTATACGCAACGTATTTATTTTTAGCAAATTGTTTAACGACTTTTAAGCACAATTGAATTAAAGAACTTGAGAGGAGCATGCATTCTTTGCTCGCTACTTGTCACTTTGTTGCTTGGCATTTAAAAATAAATAAATCAAATGATTCAACGGCTTGCGCTAGAAATGCCTTTGTCTTTATATCTCTGATGTTGTCTTTATGCGGAAATCAAAATTCTAAGATTTCTGATTTCGTTATGCAATCCATGCCAATGCCGTCTGTCAACCGCCAAGGAAAATTCGCTTCTATCCTCAATATTCATTGTAATTTTTTTCTGCTGTGGTGGGAATTTTGCAAACGATTTTTAATGTACGTGACGAAATCTGATTTTGAGTGCACACACACGCCAAAAAAAAAGACACGCTGGCACGAAAAAGATATAGATACAGGCAAAGAAAATATGAGATTCAATTTTTATAATCTAAATATCAAAATAATGAGATCCATTTAAAAAAAATTTTAAAAATGAGTTAATGAAAAATATAAATGTTAAAATGTTAGATTTACCATATAGAAAAATAAATAATAAATAGTTAAAATAGTAAAAAGAAGTAAAAGTTTAAAAAATTTCGTCATTAATTTAAAGAATTTTTTTGTGCAACTCAACAATTTTTGTATAGAAAGCTTTTTTACCGAGTGTACGCAAAAAACATATATAAATTGCACACATATGAGAATAGTCATATCTGAAGCCAAATGCAATTTATCAACAGTTGGGCTTAAATTGTCTGCAGCGTAACGGAAACTTGGCCCCGCGTGGAAGATGTTGCTATATCTTTGGGGGCGGGGCTGAAAAGGGGGCGCGGCTGGGGCGGACGTAGAGCGTAAAATTCTCTAATAAGTGCAAATTGGTAGCAGTCGCAAAAGCAAAAACAAACGCCACCACAACAACGGCAGCAGCCCGTCAGCGTTTGGCTTTGCATTTTAATTGAATTCGTGTTTTTTTTTGCCCACTCGATGTGGTTGTAAGTAGAAGTATCTGATGGATACGCACACATATAGTCGCAGATCGAACGGGAAGTAGCTGGTCACCGAGAACGTGGCCGCCTTCAGCGTGATATAATGTAGAAATAAATATAATTAGTATGCATAATACATATAGTTATGGCTCTGGACTTGGGAACAAGTGATGTGGCGGAGTAAAAGGAAAGGAGATCGTACGAGAATATTGCATAACAAACAGGGAAACCACTTTTAAAGTGAAAAACGTGTAGAAAATTTACGGAAATATCACTACAGTTGTATACTTAAGATAGCTATTTTTCCTATATTTCTATATGCTTTTATTTAAATGTATGACTTGATCTGATTTACTTAAAAAAATGGATTAAATCTATTCTGTTACTTTTAACAACCAAATTAATAAAATATACAATCAAAATATTATACATCCGCTTTGTTATTCACTTAAAGATATCGCAAATCTGTCAAAGTATAAAAAATGCCCATCTTATCGCACGAAAAAAGACAGTTTAAAAACCGTTAGAAGAGTAAACAGTTAAATAACATTTTCCCGTTATCTGGCAGGCCGCAGTAAAGTCCCGTTATGTTTGGCACCTTCATTCACATAACGCTTAGCCGCAAATCCAATCTAATAGGCGTTATCTTGCAAACAAACCCCTATCACTGGAATTTTAAATTTAGAATTCATTTGACACCCCAACGCAAAAGCCATAAAATGGGCATAACGAAGTAAACAAGAAATATTGACTTGCTTTTTACATAATCAACAACAATGTGGTGGTAATCGGATGTTTTATAAGATGCGGGAAATATGCAAACTTATAACACAAAATTAATAAAATAGAGATATCTTGTATGTTAATGTATACAAACAAAGTAATAAAACAAACAAGGAAATTATCTTATATCAAATTCCTAAATTTGTTTTTATTATTACTGTTCAATTAGATCAGGAAATAATATAATAAAATATGGCAAATAATTAATATCTGGTTTGGGAAATTGCCGAGGGAAAGTGATCCAGATGTTATTTACGCATTTATATATAAGCAAATGTGTGTAACAATTGCAATAACACCAAAAATGGTTATTAGGGTCTTACACTAAAATGCTAATGTTGTTCTTGTTGTTTTTATTGTCAATTTGTTGTTAGGCTAATGTTGCGTAATGTTAGGCTACATAACATAACATAACATAATCGCGTTTTCCGTCCTAACAACAGCTGCGCGCGTCTGTTTTACAGTTTTAATCTCTTTGATTTTAACAGTGAAAGAGTAAAATATTAAGAGAAAATAACTAACAGGGACAAATGAAAATTCAACAGAAATCTGTGCTGTTAATTTTCCAAATATCTCTTAATTTCTCTTAGGATGTTGCATTAGTTCATGTTGCTGGCATCTTGGCAACATTGTCCACAAGTGGCCTACGTGACGTAGCAAGGGGTGATAATGGGTGGTAGAAAGGGGGAGGAGAGAAGGTGGGGTGGGAAATGCATGACCTAGGCACTGCAATGACTTTCTATTCTAGGTGTTTCGCGCTCTGCTGTTGCTGCCTACCTTGATTTCACTTTTACATTGCATTTACCGATGGTCGAAGCTTGCTTTTTCAGGCAATCATTTATTATAAGTAATATATTTATCGAGGTGGTAATTTTTTGCAACATTGTTTTTTAAATCAATGTGATATTGTTTCACTTCTTTTATAACCTAAGGATTATCGCGATCGATAAACAACAAATTCTGTGCATTAATTATTTTTCTCGTGGAATGGATCATTTAGCTAACAAACAAAAGTTAATAGGTATTTAGCGATCGATATGATTTATGAAACTTTCACAATCTTGGAAGTCCAGAAAATATAATGAATGTAAAGAACTTATTGTTAATATCTTTTATATTTGACCAAATTAATATAGATGTTAAGTGGCGCCTCTTTTAGCAGCTGTCAAAATATATATCTGTTTTTTTTTTATTTTTATACGAAAAAATACTAATTTGACAAATATTTGCGCGTGTTGAATACTTGCCCTATCCCCCAAGATATAGATTCTATTTACACGTCTTTAGACGTTACATGCATATATCTAGAATATTGGCAGACGTAATTGTTTTGGCCGCACGCCGAAAAGCCTTAATGCTGCCAAGTTTCATTTGAGTCCAAAGATGACATTCATTGAGGAATTTACTTGATTTACAACCCATTATTAACTCAAATGTTAATGTTGATTTTTTGTAGCTCCAGCGAATTTCAAGAGTCTCTGCCTGCGTGCTGAAGTTCTCCTTAAATTGAGCCATTTTCAAAGTTCTCTAGCGGATATCGAGAATGCCCTAAGAACGCGCTGTACGTCACCAAAAGTGAGTTTGAAATTTGATCATCAAAAATAATTAAGTAATTAAATATATTTAATTTTTCAGGCCCACTATTTGAGAGCTTTGGCCTTAAGCGGTCTGGGTCGACTAGAGGAGGCTTTGTACAACGGCTTTTTGGCCATCTGCCTTGATAAGAATACAAATCTCAGCAACTCGGAAATATTTCAGCATGATCTCGCCAAGGTAGGTAAAAATAAGATATTAAATTAATTGCGAGGCTGCGAGATTTATGCCTGACTGATGTAGACGTAATAACAATTTAATGCTTACATTTTTGTTTGCCAAAGCTTCAAGTATATAGAAGAAGTAAATCAAATTTATTAAGATGAAAAATTTGTGGTAGTCTAGACATTATTAAAAAGCGCTAAAAACTAAAAGAAAACACATCTAAATTTATAAACTTTTTTTGAATTAAAGATTTATATCTAAAATAAAATGTATGCATCTTCATGAATAATAGAAATAATTCAAAAATTTAAAAAGACGAAAATCGACCACCGGCATTATTAATTGGCCCAATAAAAGAATGTAATGGAATGTAAATTACGCTCATTAATAGTAGTTAAGAAAAAAATGATTTTAAAGTTCGAAAAGTGTTTTTTATGTTTTACATTAAAATATAACTTTTACAAATATTGAAGCATTATGAAGCTAAGTACAATCTATCCTGTGCATATTCTTTGTACCGATATTATAGTAACTTACATTTATCATGTCTTCCAATCCACAGATTCTCCAACGTCTCCTGGCCCAAATGCCCAAAAATCGATTTTCGATCAGTACCGCAACACCACCTGTTTTCCAGCCGCAGCACCGCAGCTTTGCCACCTCGCGAGCACCCTATCCCCTGCTTTGGGAGCAGGTGAGGAGGCGCAGGAAACAGCAGCACCACCACCCCCACCATCACCACCATCACCATGTTCACCTGGACGACGTGGAAGATGAGTTTGGGCACTACGACAACTACATAATGGCCGGGGATGATATGGAGGAGGAGGTGGACGTGGAGGTGGACGGCGGGGAGCCGGGATCCCTGCATCTGGACGGAGATTTCCTGTTTCCCAGTGCCCTGGACTTTATGGATCACCATCGCCATCAGCGGCACGTCTTCGAGCAGAAGCAGTTCGATCTGCAGCCACGTCGCCATGCGAACCGGAAGCACTGCAAGCGGAAATGGTCAGCGGTCATGGAGCCACTGGGTGGCAAGGTCGTCGGGGAGGAGGACGTGGACGTGGAGGACGGGTCAGCTGGCGAAAGTCAGCGGTGCAGTCGACTATTCGCCGGTGTTTTGGAGCGAACGCAGCAGGAACTGCAGCGACTGAGAAGTGAGTAACCTGAAATGTCTGAAACTTTGAGTTTCAGGTGAAGTTGGACTCCCTGATTCAAGATTTTTTGTATCGTACCATTTCTTCAAGCCTACTTTATTTTTTTTCTCCAGTTCTTGGGTCGTTTGGCTCGATTTAGAAGAAATGGGAAATTCTTTAGATGTCCCATACATGTCATAAGAATTGGTTCGCTAATAAATGTGACAAAGTTTGAAAAAGTTTCTAAGATAAAAATTCCGTCACCATTAATTAATTCTTAGTTGCGATATCTTAAAGATGAAATATTGTTGAGCTCTAGCATTTATACTAGCGAACCTACCATTTTATCATAAATAAGTTAAAATTTGTTTTATTTTAAATAATTATTCTTATAACTAGTTATTTAGGAATTCGTTAAAGAAATCAATTTGATCAGTTAAAATGTATGTGATACACTGCATTTATTACAATCATCAACATTATTATCAACATCATTATCAACATCATTATCATCATCATTTATAGTCAAGCTTAAGCAGAAACAGAATTTAATTTGCAATAATTCGATATCAAGCAAAACCATTTAAGGTAGAAAAGCTTGTAGATTGGTTGTCCCTAGTTCTCTTTTTACCAAACTTATTCGACTATGAAAATGCAACTAATACGCATTTTTTCCTTTCAGAACTGGACGGATCGGCTCCAGCACTGGCGGTCAGCTCGGTGGCCGGGCAGCTGATCGACGCCAGCGACTTTGACTGCGTGGTGTGTAGCCGGACACTGTGGAAACCGGTGGTGACCCCGTGCGGACACACGTACTGCCTGGTATGCTTGGATCGTTGCATGGATTACAACTCCCCGTGTCCATTGTGCATGTCACCACTTGTGGAGTTCAATGTCAATGCCAGTGCCAGTGCAAGTGCAAGTGCCAGTCAGAATCCGAATCCGAATCCGAATCAAAATCAGAACCACCTGCATCCGGGCTCATCCTCGCCAGTTCCTTTCGCGCTGGCCAAGCGGCCAGTGACGAAGTTCCTAGAAGCCGCAATGAAACGATTCATTCCAGACCACTACGAGGCGCGTTTTCGCCAGGAGATCGACCAGGAGCCCTCCGTGCCCGTGTTCATCTGCACAGCAGCCTTTCCAGCGGTGCCGTGTCCCCTGTTTGTATGCGAGCCCCGCTACCGTCTGATGGTCCGGCGAGCCGTTAAATCGGGCGACAAAACATTCGGCATAGTGCAGCCGAATGGCGGGAAATCGCGGTACTACGATGTGGGCACCATCCTGGACATCCGCGACTGCGTTCAGCTGGGCGACGGCTGCTCGATCCTCAGCACGATTGGCTGCAAGCGCTTCAAGATCCTGGCGCGCAACGAAAAGGATGGCTATGAGACGGCCAAGGTGGAGTACATCTGCGACGAGCCCATCGCCGAGGAGCAGGTGAAGATTCTGGCTGGAATGCAGGGTGTGGTTCTGGCCAAGGCCAGCGGCTGGTTCGAGAGCCTGAGTACGGAGCAGAAGCACGAGATCCTGCAGAGCTACGGCCAGATGCCGCCACTGGAGCCGAACTGGGAGCTGATCAGCGACGGACCGGCGTGGGCTTGGTGGGTCATAGCTCTACTGCCGCTTTCGCAGCAGCTTAAGGTGGGTTTACCATAGTTTAAATCTGTTTGAGCACTTGTTAATAACGGAATTTACGTCACCAGGTGGACATATTGGCCACAACCTCGCTGGAAAAGCGGCTGCGTGCCATTGGCAAGACGCTGGACTGGTTGCACGACCTTAGCCACCCACAACAGCCGGCGCACCACCACCAGCAGGCAGTACAGTCGCCGCAGCAGGCACATCATCTCGATCTCGACTGCGAGGAGCAGGAAGCGGCCTCATCCGGCTCCGATGAATGTTGCCTATTTGCGGAAACCGGAAACGAGCCGCACACGGATGAGGAGCTGCTCCTCTAGAACGCCTCGATGAATATCCTAAAAATTAAAACATAAACATAAAGAGAGAAATTAAAAGTCAGATATCTGCGAGAAACACTTTTTTGTAAATTCTGTGTCTAAGCCATTTCGTTTGTAATCGAACGTTACATGTTAATCCTAGGGGCCAAAACCGAAAGCGAAGCAACTTTAGCAGAACCAAAATTATCACTAGATCAGCAACATAATCTTTAGCTCTAACCGATTACTTTGTGTGTGTGTAATGTATATTGTAAATGTGTGTAACAAAAAAACTAGTGAGCAACCCAGATAAGTTTGTTTAGGAGCAACAAAAGAAAAAATACCAAAAACCCAGTGAAACAATCAAGAACTTGCTTTTGGCTCAAGCCCACACCCAAAATCCCATAACTGTGAACTTCATTTCCCTAGATCGACTACAACCACATTCCACAAATCTTGAAAATACGTTTGCCATAGCAGAAGAAGAAATGGAACGAAAATATGCTAAAATAAAATAAAAACTCTAACAAACAAAACTCATGGTTTCTACAAACAAAACACACAAATTTTTGAACATAAAACAATTTTAAAATTACTAATAAAATACCAAGACAAAGGCCAACAAACATACACCTAGAAGAAAATACAAACCAATCGGATAGAAAAGAGCCAAGTAAAACAAACTCTTACAAAAAGATTAACTTCTCTTCATTTACTTTGTATAAAGCGGCTGGAACTCTAAGACAATCTGCAAAATATTTTTTTGATATACCTAAACTAAAAACAATATATACAAGAAGAAATTAAACAAAAACTGAACTAGAAACTAGTTATGAAAGAAGTGAGTGGGAGAAAAAATTACCTTTTTGTTGATTAATACCCTTTTACTATGAACACTCTTTAACTCCAACCCCTCTCTATAACACCCCTATTCTCTCTTGATTATGCTTAGGCTAACTAAATGATATGCTCACCTATATATACCTATATAAACAATTCTATATGCTAATTGCTTATTTCTGTAATCGTATCTGTATCTTCAGCCCGCATTCCTATTGAAGAAATAACTTTGATATATCTTTGAAAACATTAGCTAGATCTTCTTTGTCTTTGATTTCTTCTACTTCTAAGCCTCATGCTCATTTGATTTTTTCATTCTTAATCTTCCAAACTCTCCCTATAAAGCAAATCAATTTTAAAAACAACAATTTGCTTTATTAGTCGGCGTATCTTTATATTTGTAAATATATTTTATCGGATAATCCTAAATTATATGTATACGTTCTACGCTAGCTTTAGATCACGAATTTAATTTTCAGCTCAACACAAAACAAACAAGTAAATCAACAATTTTTGTCAACTAAATATTTATGTAATTTTATACAAAGTATACACATACGTCTAAATTAAATCATTTTGTAATTAAGTTTAGCCACTAAACAAAAACCACATCCAAATTTGACATGATATTTTTGTGTCTTCTTTATAAAGAGAACTTGTTATGTAAATCAATACGAAAATATAATTCAATTTTTTAAAATTCTTAAGATAAAATCAGCAAATATTTTCTCTGTGTTTTTTGTGCTAATAAGGTTTTTTACTGGTACTTCTTTATTTAATAATGATGTAAAAAAAATGAAATCAATTGAAATATAAAATAAATGTAAAACATAATTATTGATTTATTTTTTAATAAGGGTATTTGTTTAATACAGAGGGCGCAAGTATTATAACAAGTGATAGTATTAAAAAAAAACAATTAAAATTGTTATAAAGTTGAATTTAGATAATAATATATTAATATTAATGTTTGCAAACAAGCAACCTATTTAAAACAATTTTTTTTATAAATTAAAGTACCCCCATTAATACTAAAAAGATTTCTGCTGAAATTCAGTTTCAGGTTGATCCCCAAATTCTTCTGACTGCACCACTGCATCGCTGAATAGATAACTATATGTATATTCTGTGTGTTGCATAAACCTATAAAACTTTCAAATCAAATCGAGAAAAACTTGTAAATTGCAAATCTTGTGCTGAAATGTTACGTAAGCATCTAATAAATATCGAATTTCTAGTGCAAGCGGTTCGCGATTTGGCAACTATTGAATAAGAATGAGAATTATTAGTTTGTATGCTACCACAAAGTGAGGTCGCAGTCCTGTATTCGCCGCTGAATTCCATTTCTGCTGATCTCAGACTGACAAAACTATGGCGGACCAAAAAGGTAAGGGAGGTGGAGGCCATGTCAAAATTGACTCAAACTCAACTTTCTTAATACTTATAAAATATTCATAGAAATTCGCATACGCATGAAAAGGAAAACGGAGAAGTGGCCCTGACTATGTGAACTAAGGATCAACGACTTGTTATCGTACATGGATTTCAGGAGCTTGAGACTTTTAATATATGTAGTTATTTTAAGCAATTGAAAGTAACATGCCTTGTTGTTTTTAGCTTAGCGGCCTAAACCATTAATAAATATAGTTTATTACCTTTTCAACCCATTTTGTCTCTTTTAATTATAAAAAACCTTTTACCCTTTTAATCTTTAAAATATATTTTCGATTTTTAGACAAACTCCAAACATTATTTTAAACTAATTATTAACTTATAAACTAACAAATTATTTAAAAGGAACGATTGGATACAACGAAACTAAGGTTTTGAAAATGTTCATTTTATGGCCACGAATTAAAAACAATTTTATTTTGAACTCCCTTTAGTATTATATTAAATATATATTTTAAAGTTATTGATTAATCTACATACTTAAATAACCACAGAAATAAAAAGGGGATTTCACTAAATGTATTGAAATGTTTTTTAATGAGACAAAATTTAGTTATATTTCAATACTTATATTTGTGGTTTAAGAACACAACTTAAGATATAGTCAATGGCTTCTTGCTTAAATAAGTTCTGAATTTTTAACTTATATAACTAGTAATTTATCTGCTTAAAATTGTATATATACAATCTTTTTTTTATAGTCGAATTACAATTGTTTTACAAAATTATTATATAATTTAATTTTGGTGACAGTCGTTTTTATTTCTCGTTTATTTCCTGCTCAATCCCATGCCAAGTTGTAGACAAGACCTAACCCATGGGCCAGACCTTGAACTTAAATCGCAGGCAATTCAGCCAGAAAATATAACCTTAAATCTGTAATCTCTAGACGTAATACCATACCAGCAACCCGCGGTATATCGGACAACAAACAAAAAGGTTGAAGAAAACTGGAGAGTATCATGATACTATCCGATGTGCGAGAGATGCACTGAGAGAACCCCGCTGGCGACCGTGTGTGTGTTGATAGTTTTATAGAGCGGTAGATAAAGACTCGACTCAGATCCGCGATCGGTGCAATTGAGTGATACGGTGGTTCTGAGTGGGGAAAATCGACCCGAGTGCATATTAAATAATACCCGAGTGTCCTGGCTCAATCAGTCAGTCAGGTAGTGCTCGGAATGCTCGCACATATCGCGTATACGCCCCGGCCGGCATTAAAACAGACTTGTAGACCGACTCTCTCGCCCGATTTAGTAACTTTGTATTTGTGAGAACGCTTCTGGAGACCCGCTCACATTTCGATGCATTTCGCAGTTTTTCGTTTATCCACAGGTTTATTTGCGTTTGTAGTTTTTCGCGAGCTTAGAAAATGCATTTCTCGTGCATTTATTCAGTTTGAGTCCAGCACGCGCAGCGTCAACGAGCGGATCTCTCTTTTTTCGAATCGGGTCTACGGCTTATACGTATTTTTCTCCCGGTTATTCGAGTGTGCAGTTATTTTTGTATTTTACAAGTATTTAGCCCATCCGAAGCAAAGTCAAGCTGTCTGTCGTGAATATTGTCTCTAACTGTAACTCGATCGCAAGTAACACACTTTCAAAGTGTTCGTTTGTTGGGTTCTGTTTCGGTTTTGGGTTTAAATTTTGTTTGTCTTTGCCTCCTTCGCGCTTCGCACGAATTTTTAAAATTTCTTTACACTGTTGACTGTGCCGAACATTTTTTTTTTACCCTTTAACAACAATGAAACGTCCGCAGAAATTACTTAAATGATTTTTGTGTTTGGATATCGGTTTCTATATATATGCATATATGTCACCAAGTGCAAGCCGGCGAGAAATACCAAAAAGAGCAAAGCAGAACGGGAAAAGTTGTTATGTAACCTTTTAAAATGTTTTGCACACATGCGCTATAATAACAGAAAAAATATAAAAAAAAACTTTAAGAAATTTAGTGTAAAACAGAAGAAGACAGATGAATAAGCTGTCGAAGGAAATTAAATGGAAAGAAATAAATAATTTAATTAATAATGGGCGTTTTTCTAATCCAATTATTTCAGTGTTGTTATAAATAAAAGTGAGTGATGTTGCAATAAAATATAAGTGCAATTAAAAACGAATAATTAAATAGAAAATCATATTAAAATTCAAACATGTACAAAATAATGTTTTCAGAAAAATCACTTTCAAATGATAAAAACAATATTTTCAGATAAATAATGGATGCAGCAAGACTTAGGAACATACGTTTTTAAATAATTAAACTACCTTTAACCAAATTTGTGCGCCAGATCCGAAAACTCAAACCTACAAATCAGCTGCGACCAAATTGTGAAAGTATAGTGAACAAAATGAATACAAAAAAAAAAACAAACAAGCGCAGTGACAAAAAAATATTGTTAGAAAAATGCAGCGGGAGAGCGATAAGGCGAAAACCAAGGCGGAAATACGAGGAAAACGAGAGGAGAGACTTCTCGCTTAAAACAAAAGTGCATTCAACCAAAAATTACAAACAATTATCTGCCAGAGGGAACTTTTCAATTGATTTACAGTTCCATTTAGTTGGGCAAATACGATTGCGCCTGCGCAATGTTATTATAAATTTAAAATATAAACGAAAATATGTTTGTATGTGCTCTTTTTATGGCAGTTGTGTTGTTACATTTTTTCATTGTCAAAGTCGGCTTTTATACCCAATAAAAAGATGGGTATATAGTGTTTGTGTTAGTTATTACCAGGCTATAGTAAATATATACCAAAGGCGATGCGTTTTAGTCATATAGGTCTTGTTTGCGGGTTTCATTAGTATTTTTGTTTTAGAGAAATGTGTGACCTCGGAAAACAAAATGTTTTGACCCTTAACGTTGTAATCCCAAATTTATGTGATTATTTTGATAATGATCAATTTATTTGGGTTTCTTTATATGAGCTGTTTTATACTTTTAAATGTATTAAATTATATTAATTTTTATTTAATTTTATGTGTCCCAGAACCATTCATTGTTTAGTATTTTGGCGGTTTCTGAGCTCTATCATAAATGTGGTTTTTATCTTTACTTAATCATTTTTAAACTAGTTTTTATCGATTTTTTACATTTTTGCAGATTTTATAGATAGAATTACAGACATTATTAAAGTAAAAGTATTAGTTCAATTTTAAATATTATAACCTTTTTTAATTTGTAGTTTTAGTTATTTTTTTTAAACAAGTTTTGTTTTGCTACTCTTATTGAGAACTTTTTCAAACCCAATAGTTTAAAATAATTTAGATTCGATGCAAATTTTGTGTAATTGGGTGTAGCTAGGTATTTCCCCAGGTACCCTTTCAACCTTACCCTTTCCATTTGTTTTATTTTAATTTTTTTTTTTGTATTGTTGGCTGGCACGTCTCAGGTCTCGGATCCGGCGTCTTTTTTAATTTTTGAAACGTCATCGTCAGCGTTTGACTGCCCCGTGTATTTGTGTGTGCCAGTCTGTCTAGGTGTGAGTGCGTTACTGATAGTGTGAGTGCGCGTGTGCATTTTGTGCAGTGGTGTGCGATCATGCAGTAGCCGCACACGCTCCCAGTAAAAGTTATTTCAATTGACAACTATATAGACATGCAAAATGGTTTTAAACATTACATGTAATTTAAATTCGTTTTCGTTTATTTTTAGTCAAAAAATATGTGACACAGTTACGAAATGTTACTAAATAATTACTGCAGTCAGCTGCACTTTCTAGGCATTTTTGCTTGGGCTTGCAGAGCTTAAACTTTGCTTTCAGTTTAAGCAAATAGGTTGTTGTTGATACGGTGAGATAAGCAACTGATTGACAACTGCCCAGGTATATTTTTTTTTGCTCAGATTTTAGCTATTTGTAAACAAAGAAAGATAACTTAAAGAAAGCTTCTGGTAGTTTTTAAAGTTTGAGGTAACTATTTGTTACTGAAGTATCTTATGAGTAATTGCACAGACGTCTCAAGTTCATTATCAAAATGAATGAAGAATTTATTGTTTCGTGTTTATTAAAAACACAGTAGAAAGTATTTCAGAAATAATTCTATAAGCATAAAATTCATTAATATGACACAAATAAAATATTTCTCAAAAATGTATGATAAAATACCATAAAGGAATTATTAATATTAAGCTGTTTACTTATTATTCATATTGAAATCAAACAAAATACTATAGTATTTAAGAATCTAATATCTATATGACTTTAAGTTCTAAAACCTAATAAGTTAAATTTGCTCAACAACTTATATGAATATTTTTCTCAATTTGCTTGGAACTTTGACAATTTCCAGCAAAGTCATTAGATTTTCTCACTTGACGATTCCCAAGCCATTTTCTATAAAAATGTTTCTCACTTTAGCTCACTTTAATTTAAAATTCCTTTGAAATAACAAATTAATTTGTAGTTAGTTAGTCCCTTAACACGTTCAGTTATTATTAGTTTCCCCTCCCTGTAACAAATTAATTTTCATTAACAAATTAATTTGTAGTTAGTAAGTCCCTTAACATGTTCAATTATTTAAAGTTTCACCTCCGTGTAGCCATTCCAAATTTAGAGTATTTCCACAGTGATTCCCAGAATTAATTGAACACACTAAATCATGATCAAGCCGTGATGATGTAGCGATGATATTGAGCAGGCGGACTTTAAATGCTTAAGTGATCATCACATCTGTTGATTTATTATTAAATTATTAAGCGTTTCTAGAAAGGCATGTTCAAGATCCGTTTAGCAAACGCTTTAGAACAAAAAAAATGAAAACTCCTTACTGGAAATCTAGTTAAATATAGGGGCCTTTAACCCCTTAAACCATGAAGTCGGTATATACAATAACTATTCTCTAGCCAAGTCTAAGTGTAATTCACAGGAAAGGAAAAAAACAAAACTAAATCAATGAACGGCAAAAGATAAAAATAAAAGTGAACAATTTAATTAAGTCAAGTTTAAAACAACAAACGCAAAAGTGAGACAATAAGTATTACACGTTTTGCGGAAAGAGAAATAGCAGGGAATACGACGACGAAAAAACGGCTGTACAACAGGTCGTATGAGTATTGGGTATTATCACTCACACACGGACACTATGCTGTAATCGCAATGCAATTAGCATTGCCAAGCAAAAGCTCAAGTTCACTGACAAAGAAATCAAGAGAGGGGATATATATACATATATGAGAACCAACACATCGGTCGTATGCGATAATTTCTGTAACTGAGCGAAGCTTTACAAATGCAATCAAATGACGTTAGTTCCCCCCTTCGCAATGCGACAGAGCGAGTCAGCAGGCGTTAGAGAGTGCAAGTGAGCGGGACGGGGCGTGTGGGACCGAAAGAGAGAGGTATAGATATAGCCACTATATCTCACGACGCTCGTGAGTAGGTCAGTCAACGATCTGCGGCTGGGTTGAGTAAACCTGCCATTGCGCTGCACTCCAACCGGCTTTCTGTGCTTTCCCACTATTCCGTACAGTATGCTGTTTTTTCCAACCAACTGGCTTCCGCATTGCAAATATATAAATACGCCTCAAGACACATATCACCAACAATGTTGTCAATGCCAAATGTTTACTATGAGAGCTTCTATCTGTAATAGATGATGGGTTCATACACATCATATGATTTGTTGATAGTTTTTAAGTTGTCTCATGCAGTTTCACTTATGAGGAGAATGATTTTGTTTCTTGGTTTGTTTATCTAAAATATTATTTGTTCATTATAGGTAATATAAAATAGGGTCTATTACTGAAAAATGGGATAATGGGTGACATTTTGCTATTATGGTACGGCTTTTGTTTAACAATTAAAGCAGAGGTACCGAAAAGATTATAAAGTATGAAAAATGCCCTAATTAGAACAACATTCTATTGTTCTTTTACCAAACACTTCTCGAAATTAGTATTAAATCAGCACTAACAAATTGAATTGTAATTAAAAAAACATGTAGGGACGCGATTTTGTTACCAATTTTAACGTAATTTTATTTAAATTTTTTTTACACGGAGTAAAAACAAAAGTTTTTCATTTTCAAACTCATTTTGAAAAGCGCTTCACACACGCTTTAATTGGTATTTAAGCAATTTTAAGAGCACTTTTTCAATCATTTAAGATTGCTATTAATTAAAATGTGAATAGGGCTTTATTTTAGAAAGTGATTAATCACCTGGCTTCTTAAAGTCAACGAGCTTTTAATTATATGCTTAGCCCAGGAATAATTGTTCTAACAACATCTCTTATGTTATTTAAACAGATAAACAAATCAAAAGTTTTAAATTCAGTTTGAATTCATTAACGCTCGAGCTTATAATTTAGCAAACAATGTTGTAACTGGACCACATTCCTTGTGGCAATGCTAGAACATTCAATAATAATACCTAACACGTTCTCTAAATGTCTCTAACTTAATCTTTTTGCACTGTGCGACAAACCAAACCAACCGCACTAATTGCAACACGAGCCATTAAGTGAAGTCATTGGCAATTATCTGGCAGCATTTCAAGTCTGGGTTTTGTCCAACAGCTACTTACGGTTAACCAGCAACACTTGGCCAAAGGCACGGGCAGTGTGCCGTCTTTGATGTGTATTTAAACTGATGTCCCCGGTGTATACATGTGGGAAATTATGAGCTGCGCTTTGGGTCGCTGGTCAAACGGAGCTAAACGGATTAATTACAACTGGCACGGCAGATGTAGGGCTGTGTAATTTTAAGCTGCTTTGCACATTTTAATTAAGCACTGATTTTTCGCCAAATGTACCAGCTTTAAATGGGCTCAACTCCAACGTCACTGGGTGCTGGGAATCAAGTTTTCAACCCATTCCATTGGGTAAATGCATTTAACAGGCTTGCAAAACCTTTGACATTTACTGAAAAGTTTTCAAGTTGTTGTTCGGCAAGAAATTGCTTTTCGCCGAAGCCCCTTAAATGCTGGACCGTCAATTAACAGGGAATAATTTTGTGGGTGTGAAAGCAAATGACTTCAGGTGCGGGAAATGATTGGGAACTAAATGGGATAAAAAGAATTCAAAAGAAAGTCAAGCAAACACAGAGAATTATGCAATCGGAGCCAGCATGGAAGCTTATTTATAGCTGGCAAAAAAGGGGAGCATCCGTAGGCAAAGGTCGGCTGCAGGCAGAGCCAGGCAATTGGTTAGCAGCTGCTCCACTCATCCTCCGGGCTGGTCATCCACCCAGCTCAGCTCAGCCCAACCACCCACTCACTCCAACCACCGAGTGGTTGTTATGGCATTCGCTGAACGCATTTTGTAACATGACAAAATAGCGTAGCATACATTTCAGGGGTTGCAAATGTGCAACATTGATTGGCACGGCCAACTGGCAGATTGGCCACGGGGCCTCCACTCGGGGATCCTGCGCAGGCGCAGCTTATGCGGTTACATAACCCCACGAAACCGATTCGAAAAGGATGCTGGCAGCCAGCAAAGCCGAAACAGAACCACAACTGCACTTGTTGCTGACAGAGCGCGGCGTTTGGCGAACATTTCGAATTGAAGACGCGACGGAAAAATAAAATACCTTAACCTAACTCACCGAAATAAAGCTAATCAATTCTGTGTCCCATTGCAGCCATTCAAAATGTGGCATATTGAGCATATGGAAATCAATTGTTGCGTGAACATTACTTGAACTTTTAATCAAATACCAAAAGCACATATGAACAAAATTATGTGACGGAGTAAATTGTGTGTGGCGTTTGTGAGCAAGTCTTCAAAAGAAGTGGAAAGTTTCGAACTTTCTTCGGTACTTCGCTTTGCCTACTCTTTTTCGGCAATAGTTTAAAAATTGTGCGGTTTGAAGTGGATTATCCGACAGACCCGAAAATGGACGACGAAAGCGATGACAAGGATGATACGAAAAGGTAAGTTCACTACCCATTCAGCACCCATACTCATGTACTAGTAGCTATTCATAAATAGATAGCACAAATCTCTGCACAATCTGCGAGTGACAGTTGACAAGATGTAAAAGAAAAGACGTGTATATGGCGTTTTGCTAAATTTTCCACTAGGTGAAGGTGGATTTGTCCCCTTTGTTTATTATTTTTCTGATGAATGACTGTTTCAAGAAACGACTGCTGTCGTCATAAAATCCCAGATAGCTCCGCACCAATTCGATAATTCACACCCCCGGTTCAATCAAAGAAAACTAATACCGTGGTAACTTAATTCTTTGATCCGTTTTTTCTATGGCCGTCTTAAATGAATTGTAATCTGAGTGCAAATTCGATTAGGTCATGCAATAATTACATTCACCTGGTCTAATAACCCCGCTTCTTAATAACCGAGAGTAACTAAAATACTTGCTTGAAATAAATACAAGAAATTAGTTATCCGATATCCAGAATGATGAGAAAACACAATTGTTTCTACAAGGTTGGGAACGAATGGCTTTAATTACTTATTTTAACAAAGTTTTATTGCAGACTGGGCCTTTAAAGTCCCGAAATGTTGCCGTAATGTTTTGCAAACGATGCATTTATTGCACTTTATTACTGCGTTAAATACTTAGTAACAGACCAATTCGTTAGTCAAAAGAAAAACAAATAATTTCACAATGTTAAATTGTTGTAAAAATGTTTTATTATATAAAGAATATGCATCGTCATTTCTTTTACAATTTCAATTCCAATTTTTCGTTTTGTTGTGTTACAAATACAAATACAAACTTTAAAATCGAGCTATAATTATATATATACTATATCCCAAAGGCTTAAAAAAAATTTAAAAATATAGAAAATAGAAATTTATTCCGATGTTTCTCGTTGGAGTCGTTTGATTTTAATCAAATAAAACCCGCAATTCTGAAACAAAACAACATTATTACACCTCAAAGAAATAAAAACCAAAAATTAATTTTTAAAACAAGATATATTGTTGTAAATTTAATTTAAAAATACTTTCACTAATAGTTTTGCATGTGAGTGAAATATCTGTAAGTACATTTTATAATCCTTTATACAAATCACCACATTTACTCGTCAATATATACTTCCAACTCGTTGCCCTTCAATTAATTGTAAACACATTACTGGCTATCAACTGCCATAACATACTCAAATAAACTGACAATAACAATAATCCCAAGACTCCGCATATCAACCAGTTAGTGACATGCAAATGTCAATGGCAGAGCAGAAAAAGTTAACTCTAGCGCAGCAAACTCAAAGTGACAAAGGGAACACAACCCTTCGCAATCCTTAGAGAAAAATCCGGGATGATGATAGCATATGGGCATATGTGGCTAATCAACGCCAGACAATGCCTCAATGGGTCGGACACACGTGGGTCACACACTCATTTGGGGGTGGTAAATCCAGTTTGTTATGAAATATTTCTATTTCTAGTGAAAGTAGCCGTTGCTAACCGTAAATGCATCCTATTGATTCCTTTTAATTCATAGCTTTCTTTGCAGAAAATCGCGCAATCTCAGCGAAAAGAAGCGGCGGGATCAGTTCAACTCGCTGGTCAACGATCTGAGCGCCTTGATATCCACCTCCAGCAGAAAGATGGACAAGTCCACGGTCCTAAAGTCCACGATAGCTTTCCTGAAGAATCATAATGGTGGGTAAACAATGTTAATTAAACGTAAGCATTTTAACTCAAAATGTATATTATCAGAGGCCACCGATCGCTCGAAGGTTTTCGAAATACATCAAGACTGGAAGCCCACCTTTCTGAGCAACGATGAGTACACCCACCTGATGCTCGAGTCTTTGGATGGTTTCATGATGGTCTTCAGCAGCATGGGCTCCATATTCTATGCCTCGGAAAGTATTACCTCTCAGCTGGGTTACCTGCCGGTAAGACAATTTAATAAATTAAGACTTAACTTCTGAAAAAGCCTAAGGGAGCGCTTGATTTAGGAGCTTTACTAAATTTAAATATTTTTCTTATTTAATCATAGCTATACAAATCTATATAATCATCCATATGCCTAATTTAAGGGCCTGAGGTTTTACCGTCGGCAAAAAACGACACCATTGGTGTGTGTTATCTTAGGTTAATTGATAACTTTTGCAACGATCTTTAAATCACCCAAATAAATAAAAAATTCGAATCACCAATTAGACACAAGTTTGTTATTTGTTTTATTTTAAAGCAGGCCAAGAGCGTTAAATCGGTTTAGATAGTCGATTCGTAAACTAACAAAATTTAACAAACGACAGAAACTCAAATTTATTGTTAATAATGTCTACTAAAAATAAAAGAGCGGTTAACGTGCATTCAACCAACGTTACTTCGGACAATCCCTCGCGCTACGAAATGCTATCCTGGGTAAATAGCATGTTGAAGGCCGAGTTTTCGAAGATCGAGGAGCTGTGCACCGGAGCGGCTTATTGTCAGTTCATGGACATGATGTTCCCCAACTCGGTTCCTGTCAAGCGCATCAAGTTTCGCACTAACCAGGAGCACGAGCATATACACAATTTTAAGATCTTGCAGGCGGTTTTTAAGAAAGTGGTTGTCGATAAGGTCATTCCCATCGAAAGGCTGGTCAAGGGACGCTTTCAGGATAACTTGGAGTTCCTCCAGTGGTTCCGCAAGTTCTTCGATGCGAACTACGATGGCCGAGAATATGATCCAGTAATCGCTCGAAACGGAGTCACCATGGGTTTCGGCACTCATATTGTGGGCCCAAAATGCCAAAAACAGTCGCCCAAAACCACGCCTCGATGTGAAAGCCAAAAAGGGCTCAACATTACTTTTGATTCGGAAAAGGCCAGTACGGAAAACAAGGTGGAGCTCCTGCTACGTTCTCAGCAGCGGGAAATGGAACAGGAACGGGATTTCTACTTTAAGAAACTACGTGATATTGAAACTCTTTGTCGAAAGCACAAATCTGACCCCACTGCAAAACCTATATACGAGAGTGTTCTAAAGATTGTTTATGCCGACAGCCCCAATTAATGTATTCAATAACCCTTAACCTTTTCGAAATTTTTAGTTCTTTTGATATTGGTTACTTTTATGAGCGCCTTACATATATCACTTGGCACTCATACACAAAATAGTTTGCGTGTTTATAGTTTTTAAAGAATTAGTGAAAATTAATAAACTAGACACTGCTCAAGTTACAAATAATAGAGTAATAATAATGATCGAAAATTGGAAAGAATAAATATTTAAATATTAATTATGGACCTCACATCTCTGACAAATTTAACATATTCCAGCAAGATCTGTACAACATGACCATTTATGACCTGGCCTACGAAATGGACCACGAGGCACTGCTAAACATCTTTATGAATCCCACGCCGGTTATCGAGCCCAGACAGACGGATATTAGTTCCAGCAACCAGATCACATTCTACACCCATTTGAGAAGGGGTGGAATGGAGAAAGTGGATGCCAATGCCTACGAACTGGTCAAATTTGTGGGTTACTTTCGTAGGTAGCCATGCAGAGAGTTTCGGTCACCTCCACTGATGCTTATCCTTTAGGTAATGATACCAATACCTCCACGGGTTGCAGTTCGGAGGGTACGAACGGAGGCTCCAATGGACAGCCCGCGGTGCTGCCGCGCATCTTCCAGCAGAATCCCAGTGCCGAGGTGGACAAGAAGCTGGTTTTCGTGGGCACCGGTCGCGTCCAGAATCCCCAATTGATCCGCGAAATGAGCATCATCGATCCCACCAGTAACGAATTCACCTCGAAGCACAGCATGGAGTGGAAGTTCCTGTTCTTGGACCACCGGGCGCCCCCGATTATTGGTTACATGCCGTTCGAGGTTCTGGGCACATCTGGCTACGATTACTACCACTTCGATGATTTGGACAGCATTGTGTCGTGCCACGAGGAGCGTAAGTTATATTTTTGTTTTTTGCGGCTGCTTTGATTTTGTTAACCGTTTTAGTTGTGGGCTTTCAAAAAAATATAAATTGATATATACAATTTCAACTTTCAGTAGAGATATTAAGACCAATAGTATAGCAAGTAAATAATCAATGTAATCAAATTGATATTTCAAAATCTATCCCTGTCTTAAAAACACTTATTTTAAGCTTTTTTTTTTTAATTTCTCTATACTATATTATTTGTCTTTTCCTCGCGAACTCGATAATTGCCTGGTTTTGTTAAACCACTTGTTTGTACTGTTTATAGTGCATCAACAAAAAAAAAATTAATAAAAAGGGCTATGGTCTAAGGCATCTGAAATAACATATGTTTTCTTAAGGTTCATTTTTGTTGATCCCTCTTTTATGATATTTAAATCCCTGTTAATAGTTCGTCAGACGGGCGAGGGCAAATCCTGCTACTACCGATTCCTCACCAAGGGCCAGCAATGGATCTGGCTGCAAACGGACTACTATGTGAGCTACCATCAGTTCAACTCTAAGCCGGACTATGTGGTCTGCACTCACAAGGTGGTCAGCTATGCGGAGGTCCTCAAGGAGAGTCGAAAGGAGTGTCACAAATCGGGAAACAGCATCAGTAGCAACAACAACAATGGAACCAGCAAGGCAATCGCCTCCACGGCAAACAGCAGCCAATCCGCATCTGCCACCACCACTCTAAGGGATTTCGAGCTGAGCAGCCAGAATCTGGATAGCACTTTGCTGGGGACCAGCCTGGCTAATCTGGGAAACGAAACGACGGCCACATCGCCCGCCGTCGACTCATCGCCCATGTGGTCCGCATCGGCTGCTCAGCCCTCTGGTTCCTGCCATATTAGTTCTCTAAAGACATCGCGACCCGCCTCGAGCTACGGAAACATCAGTTCAACGGGCATATCACCGAAAGCCAAGCGGAAGTGTTACTTCTACAACAATCGGGGCAATGACTCGGATTCCACGTCCATTTCCGCGGATTCTGTCACCAGCCGGCAGTCCATGATGACCCACGTTAGTTCGGTAAGTATAGCAAAATAAATTGATGATCGAAAGGGTTGTTCATTGAGGCCATAAACCTAAATGGTTGTACCACTCTATATAAATGCCGTGGACAACAAATAAAGCTTTTCCCTATTGCCCAAATTATATATAGTTTACTCCACCCTTAACTAATTGTTCTTTTTTTGTTGTTGTGACTAATATCATCATTTGAATTGCTGGTATGTGTGGGTAAACACCCGTCTTCATGCGATCTGGTGCTACCGAAAATTCCTTACTCAGAACAAAATTATTATCTTTTGCAAAAAAACCAAATACCCAGTTGTAAATGAGTAACAGCTTTAAATATCTTGTATATAAGTATGTTTAAATATATATCGCGAAAACCACTCGCTCTTTAGTATAGTTTTGGATATCAACGAAAACGTTGCGTTCCTAAAAAGGAACTCGAAAATACTCTGCTTTTAATCAAAAATAATAAGTACATTTAAACGGCTTGTGCTTTCTAAACGCTTATAATTATCGTGTTCTTAAACTAGAGAACTTGTGTCTTAATGTTTTTGTTCCCTGATTCAGAAATTGGCACATACATGTTTTAGTTTGGTTCCATTTTTTAGTTACAGCAATATTTTCAAACCTTGTGCATTTTTTTTTAGATCGGCAACATATAAACACTATAACACAAAGTCAAAATACAGTGCAAAAATCACTTGATTATAAAATTTATTCGAAAAACGAAAATCGATAATTGTTATTATTGATGATTTCATTAATATTTATAGAATTTGCAAGAACAAATCAATATAAGTCACGTTCAATAAAGGTGAGAGTGTGAAGTGCGCAATAATGCCGACAGTTTCCCATCTCGGAAATTGAGTCCACCCGAAGGTCAAGTGCCAGGACATTAGCGAGTGTAATTTGGTATCTCCTTGATGTCCTGACACTTGCTACCATCGGCGGATAGTTCGCAACTGGGACCGAGCAGTTAAAAACTGTTGTAATTATTGCAAAATAATAAGGTTATATATGGTGAGTCAAATTTGTTGACATTATTAAATATCCAATAAATTAAGTCAGGACTTTGAATCAAATACTTAGTTTAATATGTTTAAAGGGTCTAATACTAATACATATAACTCAATAAATTTGTTGGGAAAAGTATAAAATGCGGTTGTCTTAATGAGTGATTTACCCTTTCGATCATCAAGTGATTTCGCAAAATCCATGCTTTATATCTAATACTCTTGTTATTTCCTCAGCAAAGCCAAAGACAACGATCGCATCACCGTGAACACCCCCGCGAGCACCATCACAGTCAGTCGCATCATCACCTGCAGCAACAGCAACAGAGCCAGCAGCAGCAACATCAGCATCAGCAGCAACAGCAGCAGCTGCAACAGCAATTGCAGCATACGGTGGGTGCTCCGAAAATGGTGCCCCTGCTGCCGATTGCATCCACGCAGATCATGGCCGGCAATGCCTGTCAGTTTCCCCAGCCCGCCTATCCACTGGCCAGTCCCCAATTGGTGGCACCCACTTTTCTGGAGCCACCGCAATATCTGACCGCCATACCCATGCAACCGGTGATCGCTCCGTTTCCGGTGGCGCCAGTGTTGTCGCCACTTCCGGTGCAGGCACAGCAGGATCTGCTGCCCGACACCGTGGTGATGACGCCCACGCAGAGCCAGCTGCAGGATCAGCTGCAGCGGAAGCACGACGAGCTGCAAAAGCTGATCCTGCAGCAGCAGAACGAGCTGAGGATCGTCTCGGAGCAACTGCTCCTCTCCCGCTACACATACCTGCAGCCCATGATGTCGATGGGCTTCGCACCGGGCAACATGGCAGCCGCAGCCGTGGGAACCATGGCCGGGGGTCAGCGGGGTCTCAACTTCACCGGCAGCAATGCAGTGCAGCCGCAGTTCAATCAGTATGGATTCGCCTTGAACTCGGAGCAGATGTTGAACCAACAGGACCAGCAGATGATGATGCAGCAGCAGCAGAATCTGCACACGCAGCACCAACACAACTTGCAGCAACAGCATCAGAGTCACACACAACTGCAGCAACATAATCAGCAACAGCAGCAGCAACAGCAACAACAGCAGCAACAGCAGCAACAGCAGCAACAACAGCAGCAACAGCAGCAACAGCAACAGCAGCAGCAGCAACAGCAACAGCAGCAACAGTTGCAACTGCAGCAACAAAATGATATTTTACTACGTGAGGATATCGACGATATAGATGCCTTCCTCAATCTGTCACCCCTGCAATCCCTGGGCTCGCAGTCCACCATAAATCCCTTCAACTCCAGCAGCAATAACAACAATCAAAGCTTTAACGCTGGCAGCACTCTGAACAATGGCAACCAGAACAACAACAATGGCAGTACGAATCCACCGCAAAATAACAACGAGGACTCGCTGTTGTCCTACATGCAAATGGCCACCGAATCGAGTCCCTCGATCAACTTTCACATGGGCATCAGCGATGATGGCTCCGAATCGCAGAGCGAGGACAACAAAATGATGCACAGTTCCAGCAGCACGCAAATGCAGCAGCAGCAGCAGCAACAGCAACAGCAGCAACAACAGCAGCAACAGCAGCAACAGCAGCAACAGCAGCAACAGCAGCAGCAACAGCAGCAGCAAATCCTGCACCAGCATCAACAGCAGTCAAACAACTTTTTCTGTGCGAATCCTTTTCTTAGCAACAGTCAGAATCAGAGCCAAAACCAGTTGCCAAACGATCTGGAAATATTGCCCTACCAGATGTCCCAAGAGCAATCGCAGAATCTATTCAACTCGCCCCACACAGCCCCAGGCAGCAGTCAATAGGGGATCCCCGATGTAAATAACTCCATCGATTGTAAGAATTTAGATGAGTGTTATGCTAGTTTGGCCTCTGGCTCTCATGATCGAACCATCTTTATTGGAAACCCAGAACTAGTTGTAGATCTCGACAGACTGAGTATTTGTCCTCCCCTTTATTCGTGAATTGTATATAGACTAACGCATAGTAGAGTTCTCAAAATATTTCACTGTAGGTAGATTCTAAGCTGTTGTTATAAAATGTTTCGTTTGTAAGCTTAAGTTTCCATAAGTTAGCTTTATCCAGTAAGTGCCATCGAGGCGCAAACAGGGATCTCTGATACGTAATCGAACCTTAAAGCCTAACCCTTAGCTGTTGGTAATTAAATTTACCGAGAAGCGACAACTAACAGCGAACGAGTTGAGCAAAACTAATCCAATTCCATATTATTTTCAAGACTGGGCTTCGCCACTGAGGTCAAATAAAATATTTATATAGGATAGGTATTTGTACAATTCAAAACTCAGGTTGAGATTGCAACTGACATTTATTTTTGCTGTGAACATATTCCCATAAGCTATCTTCAGGCCCGATCTTTTCCGACAGTTGAAATACCATTAGTTCAATCTTTGTTACCCCTGTGTTCCCTGTATTACTATTTTTCTGTTGGAAAACTTCGTTCGAATATGTTTCGATCTGCAGCTGATAAAGAGCCAAATGCTTTAAACTAAGAACTTGTAAATGGAAACAAACTATCTTAAACTCAACTAAAACTACCTTAATAATTCTAGTTAACTCAGTGTTTAAGCTCTGTACATACCTATAGGACAAGTCGGACGAACTTGCTTAAGCCTGTAAATACACATACGAAGATAATAATCTGCAACTAAATTGTACATAACTTAGTGTTTATATGTTTTTCAAAACAAGCTCCCAAAAAACAAACTGAACAAGCTAATCAAATCAAAAAAAAAAAAAGTATCGAACCAAACTGAGTTGTAATAAAGCAAAGAAAAACAGTTACAAAAGACGACTAAATTTAATTTTTTCTCGTTCGTTTTTTTTTTAATTCATAGAGAGGGAGTAATATAGTAAGTATCACGAGTCGATGTTGCTCATTAGATTCCTGATATGAGGCTATAAATCCAGGAAGCCTACAGAGGCTTAGAGCTTATAGTCGAAATTCTCGTGTAATTAGCATTGGTAACATTTATTCGGCAGATCCTCGCATGCGTATACGAATTTTATAAGGCTTACATGGGAGCCACAACAGGAGTTTACTACGAAGACAGCAAAATTCAGGTGCAAAATTCTCCCGGCAGACTTTATCGAAATCTGCACAAGGATGATTTTGTTGTTAAAATTTTTCTATATGCATTGACTCATCTGAGGCTTTGAGGTTGCCGTCCGTTGACGAAGGGCAGCGATAAGAACCTATAAGGTTCTCGCACCCACCTTCACAATCCCTAGACAAAGCGGAGTCTTCACATTCATTAATGTCTGAAGAGAATACAAATTCAAATATTTGACTTCGGATGTAAATTAAATAAATATTTTGGTACATACCCACACAGGTTTTGAAATTAGAATCATCTATTCGATAACCAGTTTCACAGGTGCACACGAATTCTCCCGGCAGGTTGTTGCACACTTGCGCACAACCACCATTTGAATCCTGGCATTCGTCGATATCTGCAACATTATGATATTGTTTATAGCATTTTGGAATATACCTTAATCATTTCACTCACCTTTACAGCTGCTGAGATCGCTGGGATTCAGATAGTAACCCTTCCAGCACTCGCATTTTTTGGTGGATTTGTTACATTCATGGGCACAACCGCCATTATGATCCCCACAGTCCTGAAATGTAAGGTCATAGATATAGGGTCGGTACATGCCAATTTAGAAGTTAATACTTTAGTTACGCCTGGCTGCGTTCTGACTTCATAGGTGTAGGTGTCTTCATCCCATTCTGTATAACCTTCGGTGTAATCCATCCGAGGAATACAATGGGGCTGATTTCCCAACCATTTATATTTTGAGCAGAACATCATACCGCTTCCGGAAATCTCCAATTCGTAGTTGTCACTGCAGTTGAAGATGGCCACCAGAAAGACTTTTCCTCCACTCCAACGCCTCTCGACGGTTGCCTGACCATTATCGATCCTTGGGGGAATGACCCTATGGCAAGTTTGGTCCAACCAGGCCGCAAAAGCATTTTCCAAAGTGGGAATTAATTCTTGAGTAAATCTGTAAGCTTTTGAAGTCGCTGTAGAAATAGATAGGTAAAATTGGTACAACTTTAACAAGAAAAGATAAGAAATTAGAGAATGAAAATAAACTATATTTGCTTTCATTAATAAGTTGCCCAAAAGTATGCTGTGATATATTTTCATATCGTTTAAATTGACTCATTATTTCGCTGAAGGTCACACTCTTTAGTAAATTATATTAATTTTATGTTTTTTTATATAAATGTTGTAACAAAAACGATTCATTTAGATACAAGTCTTGTGAAAATTTTTTGTTTTCCTCCTACTTACCTGTAGGAATCGCTGCGCATATTAGCGCACTTAAAACATATTTCGCCAACCACATTCCTTTAAGATGCTTATAAACCTCCTCTTTCACAGATTTCCACACTTGCTTAACCGAACTTAATTAGCTATAAATTTAACTATACAAAACAAAATAAGTTTTGTTTTTAGTTATATATAAAATAACTCTAACAATAACTTTTATAACTATTATTATTTTAAATAAATAACGATTTAATATCTTTTCTTTGGGTTATAGCTGATTACGGTATAAATTATTTTTTAAGAATTTTTTTTTTCTTTGGTGGTCAAGGCAAGACTGAGATGATGACAAAGAGAATTGTTGCCAAGTAGATACACAAGCTATAAGAGAATATCTAAAAGATATTTATAAACGTTAGTTGTAGTATTGAAGGGTATATGAAACGCGTTCAAAAGTAATCATACCACTTAAGGAATAATGAGACTTACGGAAATCCCCGACCAAAAATCGAAAACACTCTTGTTTTAATTTAGTAGTTAAATTTAATTTAATTTGGGTTTTAATTGAAAATATCAACGCAGCCATTTTGGTACAAAATTTTTTTAAATAAATAGTTAATAACAATTATATTATATTAACATTTTTATTTTTCAGTGCCATTTTCGAGATCTTAGGGTCGGACCCCAATATAATTAGATAATAGCAGACTGGGAACATTTTGGTGTAAACCAGTTTACAAATAGTTAAGAATGGTTGAGAACTTATTTATACCTAATTTTGCAAAATAATTAAAAAAATTTAGTTTTGTTTGTTCAAACATTGATAACGGACAGCCAAAAACATTTCTTAGTTAAATCATTTAAATCGATTTTTGACGTAAGATCAAAATATCGTATTTTTAATTTTTCAAAACATTTTTTTGTAAGGTATAAAAATTCTTTATCAGTATTTCCGTTTGCTCGTCATTTCTACGCAAACTAACCTCTCAGTTTTAAACATTCCAAATGTTGTTGTTTGTTGAAGGTTGTTGGTATAATTATATAGATATATATATCATATGACTATGCCATAAAGCTGATATAGAAATGCTCGAAAAATGTATCTCCAAATCATGATCACATCAATGTCTATAGCTATATACCTATACAAAATTTAGTAAAGTCGTATTATGAATTATTATTTGGGGTTATAGCTTTTATCTACAAAATATACGACTTGCCCTAGTTTGTTTTCTTTCTTGATTTGAGGTTTTTTTTTGTATGTATGTACTGTGCTCTATTAGAAGATGCAGATAGGGATATATAATGGGAGAGATGGTTGTAAGCTATGATAAAAAGTGAGCCATGAGGCATGCCATTAGTGGGAGGGAAAGGGTACTTAAGTAATTCGCCGGTTTTCACAAGATCATAATCAACAACAATACAGCACATTACCAAATGAACAAAAACATTTAAAAAGTACGACTAAATTTCTTGATATTTATTTTTCGATGCGTTCTTAATAATATATAAAGAAAGGGGAAAATAAAATGTATTAGGACATGATTCAGACACGAAGCTTGACAATGGCATTCTGGAGAATCTGGAACTCGGAGTTAATGTTGTTCATCAGATTCGAAATCTGAGGCTTTGAATCAAGAACCTCAACACTCTGGGTATAAGCATTGTAGCGGACACCAAATGGACGCGGAATCGAGTTGGCAAATTTACTAAAAAATGGTTAAGTATTAAAGAGGTTTCGTCAGCAACGTTTGTATCAAATTTCTTACATGGTCTTCTCCTTGGCAGTTTCAAAACTATCAGACACGTAGTACAAGGGCTGGAACTGCGTAATTGGATACTTAGTGATGCCAGTGACCTCCGGTTCAAAGTCCTTCAGCTGTGGCTTATCCGTTAGACAATATTCCAGTTCTCCATAGGAGGACAAAAGACCAGCCCCGTAGGCCTTCAGTTCGCCCTCCTGGCGACACAATCCATACTCGACAGTGAACCAGAAGATCTGTAAGTGTTTAGATATTATAGTTAAATAGTTATAAACAGAAGTCCAGTTTTTATAAGTTGGTTTTGAAAAATACGATTGGACTACTTACAGTGGACAGTTTCTCGATGTAATCATCGGGTGCTCCCAAGGAAGCCAATCCAATCTCCTGACTGAACTGAGCGAAAGCTGGATCTGCAAAGAGTGGAACGTGGCCCATCAGCTCGTGGCAGACATCCGGCTCCGGGGTGTACATGGGTTTGCTGGGATGCCGGATATACTGGGTGGAGTGGAAGACACGGAAGGCCAAGCCAGCCAGAAAATCGCGAGAGCTAAGTAGTCCAGCCACGGGGCGCAAAGTGAAACCAGTGCAATCTGCAAACAAAAATATTTATTAATTAATAAAAATTCTTTCCAATAGATTTGGAGCAGACGCACCTCTCAAAAAATTCGAGACATCCTCCAGCTGGGGAATGTTATCTTCCCGGAAGCCACAGTTGTCCACCAGCAATGGAAAGACGTGATTGTACTCCCGACAGGCGTGGGTCTTGTATAGCTTCGTGAGATTCCTGAAGATAATGCCCCAGGTCTCGATCTCCTCCTTGGTATAGTCAACATGGGGCAGCGGCTCACCATGCTTGTAGTTGTAGGCAATATCGGCAAAGTACTTGCGACGCTTGCGGTACTCCGGATCGGTAAAGCCAGGATGATCGGAGTCCAGTTCGGAGCCATAGCTCAGAATCTGATTGGCAAAGCGATCCAGATCGCGTATACGCCGAGGGAACCAGGGCACTGCCGTGGCATTATCCTTGTAGTCACGCGAAATGATGTTGAAGTAGCTGCACTGCTTCTTCACATCATCGATTGCTCTTCCCAAGGCGCCAGACTTTCCATCGGCCTCCACGAAAAATTCGTAGCCAGGGACACGCAACGAGGATCGCGACTCAATGTGCACAAGGTTGATATCATGCTTCTTGAAAATGGACAAAATATTAGCCAAAGCTCCGCTCGAAAGCGATGAATCCTTGGGCGAGAACAGAAGACAGGTGTTTCTGGCCTCCTGAATATCCACACCTTCGACTATATAAGCCGAATCCTCAACGCGCGTTGGCTAAAAAAGTATATATATATATATATTTGGTAAAATGTTGTTTACTCGTATAAGCCAATTGAAAAGATTAATCTCTAAGTTCCTAATATTCGATTATAATTGAAATTTGTATTTTCTGAAAGTTCTTTATCGGTCGGAAAAAGCTATTTGCGTCATCGAAAATTTGCAAGATTGACATTATGTGACCTAGGTAAGGCCAGCAATCAAGCAAGGCCGTAATAATTCCTAACTATTGCGACTCTGAGTAACCTATAAATGAATCTCCTATTACAAAGGTTAACTAAAGCCAAAATCGATTATTTATTTAGACGAAGCCCTAAATGTGCCTACAAACTGTAACTGTAGTACTTGCATAAGTTTGTTCAATTGTGCATGGACCATATCGAAGGTTTAGGTCTGACCGCAATGGCAAACGGCGCATATTGCCAAGGACCCGACCTAGAACTTGGTGTACTGTGCCTGTGAGAAGGTCGCGAGGCTAATGTGGTTAGCCTTTTGAAGTCTTGAGAAACTACAAGGGCACAATATAAGCCTTGGTACTAACTGAATTTAAATAGTTTAAATATTTAACAATAGCTGTCATTATATTTGTTGTGAGAGGGTGGTAACGTTTAACTATTAAGAGGAATTTGGATTTGATGTTAAACCTGCTTTGACCCAAACAAAAACATGCGACTAATTTAGTAATTCAGGTTCCATTTCTAGTTTCTAATGAATAAAGAAATATACTACTTTAGTTCTCGGGGATTTTCTTTAAGCTACTGATAATTTGTTTTGACCCCAAAGTAAAAATTCCACTTAGTCCAGAAAAACACACTGTTTTTGTTCATTACTATTCCTTTGTCTAGAAGTATTACGAAGTAACCCATTTCCATGACAAGTGCATTTGGTTATAACAAATATAATCTATTATTTGTGTTGTAGATCCGCTTTCCTATTTAAATCAATTTAGAAATATTATATTAATTTATTTTGTTGTTATCTCTTCAAGGTAACAAAAGTTCATGACGAGTACACAAAGCAATAAACTTATTATTGTTATTAATTTTATAGCTTAAAGGTTCACTTTCTATACGATGTGAACAGAGAAATTGCTTATTCAACAAACCTTATCAAACGAGACCTGCCGCTGGTACATTCTCTCAAGATTTTTTGATTGCTTCACTCAATAACAATCCGAAGGCGAACGATCCGCTCAGCACACGATTTAAAACTGATTTCATTTTTTAGTTCAACACGCGCTTAAATAGACTTTTCAATAGACCCCATAGCTGAGCCAAAACGACAACGAAAACCAATCCGATCTGAAACCAGTAAATAATAAAAATAATATTACGGACAATCGGACGAGTGAATGATCTTGGAATGGCATCCACTTGCGGTCCAATCTCAACACTAACTCTGCGGCTGTGGGGTTATCAGTGCCCCGTCTCGATGGGCCTAAAATCTCATTCCATCTCATTACTGAAGCCGCCGTCTGCCTATCAAATCTAAATACTGAAATTTTAATACAGTTCTGCATCTATTATAGAAATTTTTTAGAATACAACATATTCCTAGAAAAGAAAATTAAAACCTTCTTGGACAGCATTCCCAATATATCATACACGTCTTTTTTTTTTTTTTAAATATAAAGGAGCATTTTTAGCATTTTTTTTTAAGTTTTAACTAAAATTTAAACATCTGAAAATCTTATATTATTTATAAATTATTAATTTTCGTAAATAAAACTATTATATTATTTATAAATTATTAATTTTCGTAAATAATACTTTTTATTAAACTATCTTTACTGTTAGGATGTTCCACTGTAATTGTCAAAATAGTATCAGCTCATGTTCGGGGCTTTGCTGGGGTCCACAGTGACAAAACATTATTTCAGCTAGTTCTAGATTTCTTTGTTTTTGCAAAAAATAAAACTGAATAATCTGGACTGTATATTTCTAATGACAGGTTCTAACCAAACGAGTTCAACGGCATTTCAGGGCAATTATTTTAGTAGTGAATAGCTCCAAGTGGGCCTGGCACGCGCTGATTTTGTTGTTATACACTTACGATCCACATTAGTTCATTTAAAAGCAAACCAATCAGTTCACTCACCTGGTTGTTGAATCAATTTTCAGATGTTGGTCCTAAATCACTTATACAAGCCAAAAACTATTATATGATTGGCTTCCACTTTCATGCTGACAGTTCATTTAGCTTAGGGCACGTTATCTGATAAGCCTCCAATTAAAGCTGATGTAATATCAACTAATTTTACTGTTACTAGTTTACCATTTTATGGCATAAACGGCCTTTTTACAGAAACCATCATTAGCTTGTGGAATCAAATAAAATTTTTAACGTTTCAACCGTTTTCGATCCCGCTAAGTGCAATTTTTTCTAAATTCTTGCCTTATGTTTCTTCAACTTGTTTAGTTTGATTTGGTCTTTTTAAGTAGTAGAAGAAGTAGAATATTTTTTAAAATGTATTTATTTAATCGCATGCTTAGTAGTTTTGCGTCACAAAATTTGGTATCAGAAATTGTTGATATGTAGTACGATCGTCACGATCGTTATTTGATAAAATAAATTCTGGAAATTTGAACAAAAGGTATAACGCATATAAAAGACTGGAAATTTGTACACTTAAATCATTTTTTTTCTGAGTGTAGTTTTTTATTATTCTTTTTTAGCTATTTTTGCCCTTGCTTACAGTATTCAAATTAAAGTTGAAAGCAGAAAACTGCTTTTTAAAAAAAAAAATCGTCATCATCTACAATTCGATTTCCGGCCATTTCAATTGCGGTGAGACCTCAAAAAAGTAGTCATAATTTAAACGTCCGATAGGGAAGATGAATTTGAATAGATCTTGGGTGTAGATCACTCTTTGGTGAACAGGAAAGAGTTCTGTCCCCAACACGCTTTTTTGATTGTCAGCTGTAAAAAAAGTAAATAAACGATAAAAAAGGTCTTAACATAAAATAAATATATTTTGATTGACCTTAAAACACTAGCTTTTACTCACCCACGCACTTGGTTTCTGAACCACTCCAAGTTCCGGTAAGAAAACAGGTTCTATGTCCCGGACCCTGCAAAGCGTAGCCAGGATCGCAGGTAATATCGCAGTGCCATTCATAAAACGGCGATTGTTGATACCGTTTACAAAAGACTTTGCCGTTCCGGGGGTTCGGAGGTTGGCGACAAGGGTCCTTGGGCAAGTTCTGGCAAGTTTTTTTGTCTTTAGCCAACCAACCCATTACGCAGTAGCATTCATGGGTACCTAAAAGATTAATGGCAGAGTTAATAATCGGCAAAACTTTTCTTAGCATATTGGAAATGATTGCTCATAATTTTTAAATCCAATTTCCAAGTTTCCAAGTTACGCAGACAACTATACAAACCTTGCAGATTGCGGCACTTCTGCTCACAGCCCCCCTTGTACTCCAGACACTCGTCCACATCTTCGCAACTTTTGCCATCGGACTTTAAGCGATATCCTTCGCGACAGGAACACTCACCGCCCTTGTCAGCCAAGCACATGTGATCGCAACCGTTGTTATTGAGCTCACAGGGATCCGTACAGGTGAAATTGTTACTAAGCGTAAGACCTTGTGGGCACGAGCATTGATAGCTACCGTGGGTATTCTGGCATTCGTGACTGCACAAGTGTGTTCCATCCGTGCACTCGTTAACGTCGACGCAACTGAGACCTTCGCTGCGGAAACCCAATGGGCACTTACAGGTGAAGTCAGTCTCATCCTCACGGAGTAGACATGTTCCTGGCGAGCACCTCTCATGCCCCTTTCCCGTGGAGCAGAAGGATTTGTCCATCAGGCAGGAATGCTGATCATCGGATAGTTTGTAACCCGGACACTTACATTTGTAATTTCCATTTGGGAGATACATTATCTGGTAGGTGCATCTTGTAACATTAACGAGGGAGGCATTAGTGGATTTAGCTGGGAAGGTTTTTGCATCATCTTCCTTTATGGTTGAAGGTGCGGGAGGATGTAAGCCACTCAAGGTACAACTCTGCTTATCCTCGAGGAGATTATAACCCTCAGGGCAGTGACACCGGAAGGATCCTTTTGTATTCTCACACTTGTACTCACAGAAGCGATGGATTATACGTCCGGTTTTTGGGTCTTCATCCTCCATAGCACATTCGTTGATGTCTTGACACCCGTTGCCTTCTGTGGAAAGTTCAAACCCGGCATCGCATGATTCAGAAGGTAAGTTATCCAAGGCACAAATGTGCTTATCTTTGAGAAGATGAGAATCATCAGGGCAGGCAGGACGATTCAGCAAGGGAATACGCTTGATAGTTTTTGCAGTCGCTGTAAGAATAGACAGTTAAAATACGAAGAATTCAATAAAAAAAACTAATAGTTGATGTAGAAAAAATATAAAAGCATAAAACAATATATTATATTTGGATTAGCATGACACATGTTATTTATGATTGTTGACTAAATAAGTAATCTTTAGCGACCATTAACGCGTACCGTAGGTCATTGTTAATGGCGTACCGATAAGCTAAACGAGTCTTTTTATATAAAGTTAATAAAAACGTACATTATACATTTTTGCAACGATAAGAATTATAAATGCCAAAATTTACTGCCGCACAATTAAAAGTTTTTCACCCGGAGGTTCGACTGAGGTTTGTTTTCTGTTCACACTTACCTATAGAAATCGTAAGGCATATTAGCAAGCTTAAAACATCTGTCGACAACCACATTCTGCAGCCGTTCAAACGTTGTTAAGGGAAGAAGCTGCACACTTTTCCAATTTTATAAACGAAGAAATAATAAATTAAATTTGTTCATTATTATTAATAATAGAAAAAACTAAATTTTTTAGTTAAAGACATTAATAGAAACATGTATTTTATTTTTTAACACAAAAAAAAACATTTCAACTGGCAATTTAGTCAGTCACAAAGAAAGTTTGTTAGACTTACAGATTCTAGAGACTTTAAACTATGGTTTAAATACAAACAAAAAAAAAACAATTTATATTATATGTACAAAATTAAGATGCTCAATCATTCCAAATCTAAAGCGTTTCAACATTTCTACATAAAGTTCATGGCATAAATATCAATTGATTCATTCTTCGACCTATCTGTTAATAAAGCTTCAGAATATCCCACCTGGTTTTTGCAAATATTTAAAATTTAAAAATTCAAAATTGAACAAAACCAATTATCAAATTTTATATTTTTAAATATTTTAAGACTACCCTTTTTCGTATATAGTCAAAAAATGAAGTCAAGTGTGTCGAAACATTGACGCTGTTTACATTAATTATATGCTTATAATCGCAGTGTGAAAACAAATATAAGAGCTAGCCAACGGAATATTCGACGTGGCTCTGGTCGGGAAAATAGTAAAATCTTAAACAATTAAGTTTCCATTAAGAAATAAAGAACCATAAAAACGTGTACACAATTGGGTTCATATTGAACAACTGCTTGATTTTTATAATTACATGTGATAAACTTATTTTCGCGAAAATACTATTTTTAAATTCCAAGTTATCGTTAGAACCAGCGATGTAACCTGTAAGCTCAGAAGTATACTTACATACTTAAAAGTATAACATGTCAAATGGACAACAGCCACTTAAGTTATATTTATTTAAGATGTATTTGATAGCGCTTTTAAAATCGTATTCACAACTAAGGGAGACAACTGAACACTTGAACATACGAAACGAGAATGGGAACTTAATTCCAAGCTACACTTGGTATAAGGTTGTATTTTTAATATATAGATTATCAGCTCAGACACATAAGTACGAGTTTCCTATCGATATCTGAGATAACCTTCTGTCTTATAGTTTCAAAGTCTGATTTCTCTCAAAAGATTACCCAGAATGACAGATTTTTAAATTTGTCAATTTTTTTAATTGCTTATATATTATTTGTATTTGTTTTTAAAAATTAAATCTTATATAATTTCCTATCGATATTTAATTCTTTCCAATAACTATCACTTTTGTCTGTTTGCACCATTTCGATTACTAAAGTCAGCATTTTAGTGGGCAGCGTTTCTTTTTTTTTGGTTCTCTCTGAAAAATTTGCAATCTCAAAATACAAATTTTTGATATTTGAAAATTTGAAGTGCGGCTTGCTTTAGCTTACTTTTAGCTATAATTCTGCAGATGGCACCAGCTAAGCCCCGATTGTTTTCTAAGGGGCATATTTATTTAAAAATTAATAAGCTGAATAACGAGGCACTGAATAATGCGATCCTTTTTGTTTTGTTCTAAAGTTGGTGATACAGTTATTGGATATTGTTTTTAGATCATTAATAAATGCCTAAATCTAGACCGATACACACTTGTTAATCTGCGCTAAGGATAAATGGTATTTAATTTGAAGTATTATATTACAAAGGTTTTCAAAAGCCAAATGTGAATTTTTATTTAACAACATTTGTTTTATTAGTTATAATTAAAGAATTTTTAATACAGCTTAGTAAAAATAAACTTGTACAAGCCCACTTTTATTAATTAACTTTTGACGTAGTAGAATTTTGTATGTTTATTTTTATTTAAAATTTTTTTTTTCTACTTGTTGCCTTAGTTTACTTTGAGGTAATCCTGTAGAATATGTATGTATTCTTAAAGTATTCTTAAATTCGCATAAGGTTTTTTATTCGTTTTATGAATAGTTGAGAATGGTGTCTGTCGCAATTGCTTGGGAGTGGATGTGCATAAAGATAATGCACAAACTAAGAATTCGTGTTTCGATGACGATGCGATGAACGCATGCGGCGACTCAAATTATTCGATGGAAGGACTTTCTGCCGACTGCATCCCTGGGGTAGGTTGACCTTAAAAATCAGAAAAGAGCATATGGGCATATTTAAGAGAGAACAACAAATTCGATTTTTTTATCCGTAATTTTTTCTTATATTGAGAATTGTCAATTTATACAAATTTAGATGACTAGTTTTAATTATTTACCTCAGTTTACACGATAAATGCGCTACAAACTATCTACATATATGCTGATATTTGCAGTACCGCATACATTTTTAATAGTCGTACATTCTTGAGGTGCAATAAGCATTTACACTTAAAGAATGTTATCTTTCTAGAAAAAAAGTCTTTTATGGCCAAAATCTTAACAGAGAGATGAAGCATTGTAAATTAAAGAACGTTATTTTTCACGTAAAATAAGCTTTCCATGGCCAAAATTGGTTAACCAGATCTAAAGAAAAACAAAAAAATAGGCAGTAAAATATGTGAAAAACTTAAATTAACTTAAAAAATGGTATCATTAGCAACATTTTGAATGTTTTTTTTTAAATCGCAAGGTTTATATAAAAACTTTCGACTTAAATTGTAATACCCTATGCAAAGGTATAAAAATTTAAAAATAGCTGTTTAAAACCTTTGGGCCGAATACTCATTTAACTACTCTAGCATGTACATAAATGGCATTACCTTCAGGGGCTCGCACTTTTTACATTTTAAAAACCAGACTTACGGAATTCTCAGCAGACACACGGATGGTTCCCCGATCCGGACAGACGATATAGTACTCTGAACCATCGATGACCGTAAGCTGGGCTGGCTTAGACCTGGTTTCGGATTTATGGTCAAATGTAATCGCTGACTGGACAGGTGGACGATTGGGTCTTGCAGCTATAAATACATTAATTACACATTTTTTAATATTAAATGTATTGATGTAAATATGGGACAACGTTTCATAGCTAGTGTTTAATAATTTATTTAGGGCCGTTCAAATTAAATTGAGAACGCAAAAAAGGGTTCTTGCTCGTATGGGTTAAATATGTTAAAAATAATATATATAAAAAAATAACGTTTAAATTTAAAAAATAATATTTTTAAACACATACGTTTTGATCTGGAGTCATATGGTGGCTCAGTTAATGAGGGAATCAGGCGACTGGGATATATTTGTTGGACAGAATTTAACGGATTCGAACGGATATTAGCTCGAGTGTTGAATTTGTCGGAACCGTGTGGTGACTCAGTAGTTGGGCTCACAATTTGATTTCTAGTGCTATTTCTAGGAGCAATTAGTAATGATTTTAAAAAGCCGAATGCATTGGTTTGCTCCGGGGATTGCCATTCTGGTGTGCATTGAAGCTCGGATTTGATGGTCCACCCTAAACCAAGCACGCAGGTTGTTTGTAAATGTCCGATAGGCACAAAGCCGGAATCACACTTCAATTGGCAATTGACTCCATTCTTGGATGGCCCTTGGGTGCAGATTTCCGGAGATATAACTCCATTATGAGCAGGTTTCAGAGCAGGACAGAGTTCTGTCCTCGGCCCGCTTGTCTGAAGAACACGCTTTTCTGGTAAAAAAAAAAATAAATATGAAAATATATAAATATGTCTTCGATTTAGTAAAAACCTTAAACCACAGGCACTTTACTCACCCACGCATTTGGTTTCTGAACCATCCCACTTTCCGGAGTAATTACAGGTCCTGTGCCTCGATCCCTGGAGGACATAGCCAACATTGCAGGTAATAGCACAGTTCCATTTAAAGAACTGCTTTTCAATATGTCTCATACAACTAACATTGCCGTTGCGAGGTTTCTGGAGTTGGCGACAGTTGTCTCTAGGTTGCAAATTAGTTTTCTGGCAAGTCCTTTTGTCCTTAGTCAACTCATAACCCCTGTCGCAGGAGCACGCATGGGTACCTAGAATATTAATGCAAATATAAGTTATGAGTTAATAATCAAATTAACCTTCTGTAGCACTTAGCTTGTTTTGAGTAATTTTAATGGATTGGGCATTATTTTTGAATTTAAACAATTTTTTTTGAGGTTCTATATACTAACCTTGCAGATTGCGGCACTTCTGATCACAGCCCCCGTTGTGCTCCAGACACTCGTCCACATCCTCGCAACTTTTGCCATCGGACTTTAAGCGATATCCTTCGCGACAGGAACACTCACCGCCCTTGTCAGCCAAGCACATGTGATCGCAACCGTTGCTATTGGGCTCACAGGGATCCGTACAGGTGAAATTGTTACTAAGCGTAAGACCTTGTGGGCACGAGCATTGATAGCTACCATGGGTATTCTGGCATTCGTGACTGCACAAGTGTGTTCCATCCGTGCACTCGTTAACGTCCTGGCAACTGAGACCTTCGCTGCGAAAACCCAATGGGCACTTACAGGTGAAGTCAGTCTCATCCTCACGGAGTAGACATGTTCCTGGCGAGCACCTCTCATGCCCCTTTCCCGTGGAGCAGAAGGATTTGTCCATCAGGCAGGAATGCTGATCATCGGATAGTTTGTAACCCGGACAATTACATTTGAAATTTCCATTTGAGAGATACATTATCTGGTAGGTGCATCTTGTAACATTAACGAGGGAGGCATTAGTAGATTTGGCTGGCAATGTTTTTGCATCATCTTCTTTTATGGTTGAAGGTGCGGGAGGATGTAAGCCACTCAAGGTACAACTCTGCTTATCCTCGAGGAGATTATAACCCTCAGGGCAGTGGCACCGGAAGGATCCTTTTGTATTCTCACACTTGTACTCACAGAAGCGATGGATTATACGCCCGGTTTGTGGGTCCTCATCCTCCAAAGCACATTCGTTGATGTCCTGACACTCGCTTCCATCGGCGGATAGCTGAAAGCCTGGCTTGCATTTTATTGTGCCTGGGAAAACACCGTAGTCGTTCTGAGTTGAATCATCTGTGTCTTCGAGTATGCCGTCCGTTGACGGAAGGCAGCGATAAGAACCAATAAGGTTCTCGCAGCCACCTTCACAGTCCCAAGACAAAGCGGAATCTTCACATTCATTAATGTCTGAAGAGAATTCAAATTCAAATATTTGTAATGCAAGTATTTTGGTACATACCAACACAGGTTTTGTCATTAGAATCATCTATTCGATAACCAGTTTCACAGGTGCACACGAATTCTCCCGGCAGGTTGTTGCACACTTGCGCACAACCACCATTTGAATCCTGGCATTCGTCGATATCTGCAACATTATGATATTGTTTATAGCATTTTGGAATATACCTTAATCATTTCACTCACCTTTACAGCTGCTGAGATCGCTGGGATTCAGATAGTAACCCTTCCAGCACTCGCATTTGTTGGTGGATTTGTTACATTCATGGGCACAACCGCCATTATGATCCCCACAGTCCTGAAATGTAAGGTCATAGATATAGGGTCGGTACATGCCAATTTAGAAGTTAATACTTTAGTTACGCCTGGCTGCGTTCTGGCTTCATAGGTGTAGGTGTCTTCATCCCATTCTGTATAATCTTCGGTGTAATCCATCCGAGGAATACAATGGGGTTGGTTTCCCATCCATTTATATTTTGAGCAGAACATCATACTGTTTCCGGAAAAGTCAAATTCGTAGTTGTCACTGCAGTTGAAGATGGCCACCAGAAAGACTTTTCCTCCACTCCAATGCCTCTCGACGGTGGCCTGACCATAATCGATCCTTGGAGGAGACAACCGATCGCAAGTGCTGTCTAAAAAGTCTACCATAGCATCGCCCAAGAAGGGAATAACTACGGGAGTACCCCTGAAAGGTTTTGAAGTCGCTGTAGAAATAAATAGGTAAAATTGGTACCGAAATAAAAGAAACGAGAATAGAAACTGGCTTCCGTAGGCCGAGGCTTTAATACCCTTGCAGTCATAGCGAAAATTAATGACAGCGCAAATATACCTGTACGGTAAGTATCCTAGACAAATGACTGGTTAAGGATAAAGTCAAGTCAAAGATGAATCCGAAATAAGACAAAACCATTAAAATAGGATGTTAGTTCATGATAAATAAGAATATCTTTCGAAGTCAAACATATTTAAAAATTTTACACGTTTTTTCCTATGTCTGCTATAGTAGTCTTTTTAGCACACTCAGTATGCACAGTTAAATATATAAAAGCATAATTTTATGAGGTGTCTAAAAGTATGACGCAATAATTTTTAATTTCGTTCAGCTTGACTTATAATATCATTGACTTCTTACCAATTTATTTATTTGTATTATTTTGCGGATATATAAGTACACTTGTGCAGATGGTATTACAACCTCATTCAGAAGTCATTGAGCAAGACGCTACCGACCCTATAATGTACATATGTTCTTGATCAAGTGGAAATAGACATGTCCGATGTCCATCCCTTTCAAAATAGTCTCTCAATTCTATCATTTCTCTTATTTTTAAAGCTGTCTTGATAAAACATTCCAAAAGTTGTATTTCTGTTGCGACGATATCAATTATCGAAAAAAATATAATAAAGCTTGGTTGTTTTTCTGTTTCGCACAAAATTTTAAATTAAGTCAAATTATATAATATTTAATTCTTTTATAGCTACAAGGGTATATAAACTTTGGCTAGCCTACATTTTGTTCCTCTTTTTTGTAAATTTTTCAAGATACGTAATATTATAAATTATGTTATTACAAGAAACAATTAATTCAAACGAAGACTTATTAGAAAAGTGGTTTTAGAATTTTAGTCACGCTCACCTGTAGGAATTGCAACGCATATCAGCGCACAAACCAAATATTTTTCCAGCCACATTCTTTATAGATCCTTATTAATCGTTTTCTTCACACCCTCCACACTCACTTTAGCAATCTTCCTTGGTTCAATTTTTTTAAAAAAAGGGAAAATATGTAAACATTTTGATTTTGGTTGCTTCAACATAGTTTTTATTGTGCTATACATCTAGAGAGAAACAAACAAACATAAAATATAGTCGGCTCTATTTAGATACTTTTTTGTTTAGTAACAACTTTCATATAATATTTAATAAATTTTGTAAATTCAAATTAAAGAGCACGTTTAAATAATTCCGTTTCGGTTTCAATATTATTCTTGTCAAGAACGCACCGATTTTGTCGTTGGTCGGGGCAAGACTGAGGTACCAATAGAAATTAGTGCCAAATATATATATAAGTTCTGCAAAATAATATATGAGAATATGTAGGATACAAATAGCTCATTGATTGAATACTGAATATGTAGCGGTTAATAATATATATATATATATATTTAGACTCCAGTTATTAACTTGTTAACTTAAAAATCAATTGCTAAAATTGTACAAGCGCACGGGAACACAGTTAATACTTTACTTTACTTTTCTTCTTTCCGACAAGGCGAAAAACGTTAAATATGCGACTGTTATCTACCAGCAGTCGCTATGTCTTAACTTATCTCGTGTTACTAACTGCAAGAAAGTGACGCAGAAAGTTTGATTAAAGCTAATAACAACTCACCTGCCAAAAATGTGAGCTGGGAAATAGCTGTTTGAATTATTTTTAGAATTGAACCCAAAGTTGACTAACCATATTATTTTTAATAATTACTTTAGACCCTGTAGTGTAATAACTTTCATTGCTTTAATGCGTTATAAGAAGAATTAAATTCACTAAATAATTCATTTGATTAGTTTAAAATTTTTCATCAAAAATAGCTATATTCACTTTCAATTAGCTTAATAAAAATTTAAGTTTATCGAAACTTTTGGCTGCGATTAACAAAACGAATGTGCGAATTTTTTTGTGAGTTTTATATATGCAATCTATGACTTTAACTCAAATATAAATTTCGACGGACAACGTTTTTAAATGTTTGAGAATTTATATCTACATATGCAGGCAAGGCTGGACAACTTTTTTGTCATCAGGGCGTACATAGAGCTCATAGTCGTTCCGATTTTCAATTCAAATCAAAATTCAATACACTTTAAAAGAAAAACCTCAGAAAATTCAATTTTGTGCTGCCAGTCATTCGTCATTCTACTGAAAAATGTCTTATTTAAATGTTTTTTTTTAACGTAAGATCATAATAGCTCATCCCTTCCCATTTCTTGAAATTGTTTGCTTAAATCACAACTAAACATTGCACACAAGGCCAGATTGCCATTTTTTGGCATAAACCCAACAAGCTATTAAAAATTGTGGAGCCAACGTGGCAATTTTCCGAGATTTTAAGTACGGATGATTGAACAACTGTTCGTTGTATACAATATGGAAATATATTTGAAAATGTTGTTGCCGATGTAAGCCATTATCTTGAGTTTTTTCAAAATCGGGAAACTATATTACACAGTGACATATGAAACTCATCCATATTGGTCGTGCTGTTTTATTTAATATTTATTATAGGTTTTATTTTAAAAATAAAAAATATGAACTTATTTCTATTACCCTTGCAGAGGGTGTTATGACATTTCCAAGCCTATAGAGTATATATATTCTTGATCAGCATCACTCCGCTTTAACGCAAATTTCACGATGAAAAATGTATGCCTGAACACCCTAAAAAAAATCCAAAGGTAATCTGCCATAAATTTATGGGTCGTTTTCGTTTTTAGAAAAATATTTTACGTGTGCAGTCTCTCAGTTTTAAGGATAAATGGAAGAAACTTTACCAAAACGAGCCGTATCAGACGAAATCGAAATAGCTTACCAGTTTTTAAACATATAGGCATAGAATACGAGAAATAAAATAATACCTAATGTTTGTAATTGCTACAAGGGTATATTAACTTCGGCTTGTCTAAGGTTGCTTCAAGCTGACATAAAATAAAAGAAACCCTCAATCTCAAAGCAAATGCGCCACTACATTCGCTCGATAAATTGTAAATTGTTTTAATTAAACAAAATAGGCGTAGGCGTGTTACACTCTTCGCACTCTCTGACTTTTTTGGTCAGTCGAGCAAACTTGTTATTGTATCCATATATAAAGTTAAATAGCTCAGCCTAGATGTTTGCTCCCGAGCATCCAAACGAAAGCAATGGTTCCCATTGTCTGGTACTCGATAGCTCACAATTTGATTGACAAATTGATTTTCATCCACACAACTTTAAACGTTTGAAGGTTACACATAATTGACCATTTCATTGATTCGAGGATTGACAGACAATTGGGCGGGCAGCTAATCGCTCGGTATTATCTTTAGCTATTTCAAACGAATTCAGAATAGTTATCGTGGGAGTGTTTGGGCAAATATTTTGTTTAACAAAATAATGATCAAGAAAAATAGTTGGGTTTTTTTTTAACTTTTCTTTTACCTTTTCACTACGTTCACAATAACATAACTGATGAGGGTGAAAAAAAATTGAGTGCGTCGAAAAGTTATCGAGTTTGATTTGATTTTGATTTGATTTTTTTTATTACATAAAACACATTTTTATAAAAAACCTATATCAACGAGTTTCGTAGTACGGCTTTAATTTTAAATGATGTGCCCCAAAACAAAACGTTTTTAAAATTAATATAAAAATATACTCCCTTTTCGGTTTTTTTTAGTTTCAAAACATTTTTGACTAAGATACATCATTTTGTAAATTGTTTAAGCCATAAATGGCAATTGGCAAAACCTTAAACCCAATTATTTTCAGGGTGCATGTTTATTATTTTGAAATAAGTAAGGGGTATCTAGTAGTCGTGGCACTCGACAGTGGCGTTTCTTCTTGGTTAAACATTTTTTAGTTTGACTTCGCATTATACATTGTTAAAGTGATATGTCAGAGACCCAAAGTATCCCCAATTAAACAAAAAAAACAACAATGATTGCGAGTAAGGACCATTTAACACTAAACATACACCCGCTTTTTCCTTGACGGGACAACGCTAGCTTTATGAAGAGTTGTGTCTAGCGGTTTTGGAACATGTGGACTCGATTGATGATAACATAAATTCTTTATAGATTTTTATATGGGTATACAATCGCACAATCCAACTGTGGACCAGAATAACATTAAATTCTTTTAATTTGTTTGACCTTGAGCCGACACAAAAAACCAACAGTGAAAAATAGTATATATATTCTTGGTCAGCATCCCATAGGAACAATCGAAAAAAATTATAAACTAAATAATTTGGTTTTGCAGAAGTTTGATTCTAATTTCGTTAAACAAATCTTCAAAAAAGTAGGAAAAGACTAAGATTAATTAATTAATTTTTTGTTTTGTCTTATTTTAAAAAGAAGGAAAAGAAATGCTCGAAAATTAAATTAAAGTTACTATTAATATACAATAATAATATAAAGTTACTATACAATATACAAATATGTTTGAGGACTAGATATACAAATATTTTACATTTCGAATTTTTGAACCACTGCAAAACTGACAACAATTTGGATTTTAAAATTAATTTAACCTTTTCTTTAAATGTTGATTATTAAAAAAATAACTAAGATCCTTTTTTGATTTTATCTTCAAACTTTTTTCATTTTATGTCTAAAAAATTTTCGACACTGTGCAACTTACTCAGAAATTTAAAATTCGCCATGTGAAAAATTGGAATTATTTTTGATTACGGATTCAAATAGTCGAATATGCGCACAAAAACATCTGAGTCTGAACACTTGAAAGGCTCAAAAGAGAGTGAATGGTTGGGTCTACCCAGTGGAGCAAGACTTCGCCAACGATACTTACTCAAACCATAAAAAACCAAATCATCTGTCGCTCAGCTTGTGGCTGCTACATAACTAAAATAAAATGCGTTAAAATGAAACAGTAACTTTGTTTAATCTAGTTTTTTTTTTACATAAATTAAAATATTTAAATATAAAAGCAATAAATTAATACGCATTGTGATTTCATTTTAATATTAATTTCATCTGTACCGCAAAAGCAGAATACATTTCGTCTTAAGATATGATGAAAATAACATTTTTTTACTTATGTTTTCTGACTGTGAATTTTAAATTATAGTTTTTATTGATAAGGAACAACGAAATATTAAACAAAATTATTTTTAAGTTCACTAATGAGAAGTTTGCTGTTACGAATTTCGACTTTTTATTAATAATTTAAAAGTTGGTTCATTCCAAACCATTTTCCATCAGCAGATTCGGTGTCTGGGAATCACTGGCTGATATGTTGCTCAACAATGTTTTAATTGGCTTTGCAACGACTTATTTAAAATAAATTTTTAATATAATTAATAAATTATAAACCAAATTACATCAAAACTAATAGACTTTAATGAATTCTACTTATTTACAGTTGAGCGGTTAATTAATGGAATATAAAAATTTAATGGGAAAGCGCTCAACTGTAAAATTGTCTAACTCATTAAATGCCACTCGATTCAATGTAATTTGTTTTTATAAATAAACGCATGCCAATCGCTCTCCCATTTAAAAAGAGTTGCATATTGTTTGTACGTTTTAAAATAAAAATCTTGTGGGCGTGCGAATTCGCTCTAACCTCGTTACTTTGTTTGGTCGACTGATATACTTCTAGATTAGTTTTCCCAACCCGGTTAGAGAGCGATGCTTTCCGTGTAGGTTTATGCTCAAAGCGGTTGTCGTGTATTGGCCCATTTACATTTTAGCCTAACCTTAGTTGGAAAATTGTGGAAGCCGCTCGAGGGCGTGGTGTCCACACTTATGTGTCTGAATATAAATATGGTATAGCGCTAGAGATATATTATATGAGCGGAGACTTTATGCCTGGCAAGTCGGTGACTTTTTGTTTCGTCCGAGTATTGAGACAATTAATTTTGACATTTTACTGGGCATTGTTTCAGCTTTGAGTTGGTTACATCCGCTGGCGCTTGGGGAACGGAAAGAAACCACTTCCAAAAAAGACAGTATGAATTCATTATTAATAAATTAAACTTTTATTTTATTTAACTAAACAAATGTTGCTTTGTTAATTACAAAAAGAGTCCAATTCTAGTCTTAGAATTATGTGCAATAATTTTGTCTCTTAATTTTTGCTCCAACAGAAAATAACTAAGAACAAAACACGGAATTACGATGCTAAAGACTTGGGTTAATTCTTGATGCTTAGATACGCGGGACCCACTTGGCGGATGTACACACTCCGCTCGTTGCTCAAATACGGCGGACACTTGACGGTGAGTATGCCATCGGATGACAGTTCCGATCGGACATCGTTGGGATAGTATCCTCGTGGCAGGACGAACCGTTTGACGATGTGGCGACCAACGAAGGTGTCGCCATCCCGTCGTTTCTCGTGCTTGGCCTCCACGACCACTGTGTCCCCCGTTGTTTTCACGGTAATCTCATACGGCTTGAACAGGTGCACATCCACGTTGGCCTCGAAGCCATCCTTGCCTACAATAACCCGACTGAGATCGGGTGCGGATCCAACGCGAGACAACGAGCGCTTCCAGTAGGGCAAATCCCAGTCGTTCAAGTCCCAATCGCGCCAAAGGCGACGGCGGTAATCCCAGTAATCCCAATCCGTGTTGTTTGTAGCCGGCACCAGAGCCATTGCGGAAACTATGAAACTTTATTCCTCGAACAGGACGAACAGCAACGCAAGATCGATTTTACTTTTCACTAATCGCGTTCTCTGGGTGACGTCCACTCGCGTTTTCTCCTCTGAGCAAATTAAACTTGCCATCGCCAGTAGCCGTCGCTTTTATAGCCATAAGCTTCGCCCAGTGGGTTCACCTCAGCTCAGCTCGGCGAGATTCTAGTCTAGAGCCAATGACAATTGTGACGTAGTAGCCACACGGCGCACAAAAACGGTTGCAACACCTGAATATTCATTCTTACCCAAAGAAGAAGCTTAGTCTCAGCTCTAAAGATAAAACACAATTAACTTTTAAGAATCCATTCTCTTCCTTTAAATCTGGATTTTATACACTCCCTTCTGCTTTACATTATATAACCCAGCATAGGAAGCCTAAGAATAGCTAGATGCAAGTGTACAAATTTATTGTTTTTAAAGAGTCTCAAAATTTTGGATACATGATCATTTTAATTATTTTTATTGGCTTCAATTTAAATAATCATCACCGCTGTTTTTTTCACTGCAGCATTAGTTATAGCTGATGTTTTTCGATTGTTTATCTTGGCGCATTGACTGTGCTTTCGCTGTTTCTATTCTGAAAGGGGCTGAACGCCGCTGTGGGTCGAAAATGTCTCTTTGCCGTCAATGGAAATGCTTTGATTTGAATGTCATTTCCTTGAGGCGCTGTTAGATCTTATGTTGGGTGGGTTTCAAGGCAGATTTGCTTCCGTAATAGGGTTGTTTTTCTATCGTTTGCCTTAAAAAAAATGGTATTATTTAATAAAATGATTATAAAAATTCGGTTTTCGTTTCTAAACTTTTAATCCAAAAACATAATTTTAAAGATAAAACAGATATATTTGATTTACTCTATATTTCCGCAATTTCCAAAACTGACCTTCCTTATTTGTTTCTATTTTTCCCTTTCTTTCGACAAACTATTTTCCCTTGTCATCAACGCCTTAAAAACTATAATGGCAGCTTGCCAAAATGTTTGCATAGCTTCGGTTTTTTTGAGTTAATTACACGGCGTTTCCGCCAGAAAATTAAAAAAATCAAAACAGCCAACCCAAAACAAACCCAAATTAAAAAAAAGACATTTCTTTGGCGGAAATCCGAAAAGCGATTCATTCTTTTCACTTTTTGACCAAATTTGGATTCGATTTTTAAGCCAGTGCTATTTCAATTTATGTCGCTGCAAGATACACATCAGCAGAGATATGGTGCTTACAGATACAATCTACATAAAGGGGGTGGGTTGAGTTTGCCATGACAAAAGGGCAATTTGTGAAATTTTTGACGATTTTGCAAAACAGATTAGTCTGTGAAAACAGCAAACACATATAGGAACATGCTCTGAAAATGTCGCGACATCTACGACACATTTATGGGCCTGACCTGCCTTCCCCTCTTTATAAAACCCGTGCCCATGACAGAACACAATCATCGATTTGGATTGGGGTTGGCCCACCGCTTTTGTAATTGTAAATTGTTGTTTTAGCGGGCTCTGTTGTTATTGCCGCTGCTGCAAATGATTTTGCGTGTATTTTATAATAATTATAACAAGCTTCGCAGCAGTTTAGATGCCATTTGAGCTCGTATTTGTACATAAGGTAATTTACAATCGGCAGAGTTCAATGAGTTTGTGTTGTAGCTTAGTAAGCCTGGAAAACAGTCGGTGATATAAAAATAGAATCAGAGGATCATTTAATTTAAGTATAATTAAAGTATATATAATAATAACTAGATTTTCAGCAACTGAGACTTTCTAATAATCAATCTGTATATGATCACATGTCATTGCCAAAATTAAAAAAAAAAAACTATAAGTATTCTTCTAATCAAAACTATTAAAAATATAACGAAGAGGAAACTTAAAAATATATATTTAATTCAGTGATTCACAATCATCTAAATATCAAATGAAAGTCAAAGCAAACATATAAGTGCAATTAAAAAAAAAATTTGAATGATTTTTATATCATTTAATATACAATAATGAAAAGTATAAAATGTTCATGTGAAAATATTATTTAAATTATTTAAACGACTAAAGTTAATAGAGCGATTAGTCACTACTGTTGTTTATCTCCTTGCTTACAATTTTCTATAAGTTATTTTGTGTTAGACAAGAGAGCATTTCTCGTTTGAAAATCAATTAAAACGCCGCAGCTGCTGCATCAACAATACATTACCAATTAAACCTGAACAAAGCCATCAACTAATTTGCTTGATTTTATGGCAATTTAATATGAAAATCAGAATTAATTCCACGCTGGTGTGGGTTGTGCACAACTTTCTTTGGGACTGCCTGTGCGGGTTATTATCTAAGAGATGACTTTCTATAATCGTATATCTCATTAGCATAGCGGGCTACACACACCCACTTTGGCCTGCAGCTCATTCGAATCTCCAAGGTACATATGTCACCACCCCCTTTTTAATAGTTTGTCGTCAAAGATCGCGGAAAAGAAAGGTTGTCACTTGAAGTAAAGTAAAGTGACAGTGTGAATAAGTTCAGTCCAACACAGTGTGGACCATTCAATCAAATATTGATTCAGAAGAGAACGCATTTCAGTGTACGACCAAATTTATAATGAAAAAATTGGCGTGAGTCCAAAAGATTAAAACAGATGTAGGTGATTCACACGACGGATTCAATCTAAATTAAAACGTACACTCCGAAACATTTTTCTAAAAACGAAGGTTTTATAATGTAAATAAATAAATTATGACATAAATATAAAATATTTAGAAATCACTTTTAACAAAATTGTTTTTAAATCACGAATGTATAATTTTTTTTATATATATACATTTTTATGTAAGTTTTTTAATTAGTAATACTTATAAATTACTTACATATGCTGTTTTATTCCTGAAGCCCAATAATATGCTATACTTGCAAATAGGAAAGACAATCTTTTAAACGTGTTTTCAGAAGTATTTTCTAAAATCTTTAGCCACCTTGCATTTGTATTTGGAATATAATTAGCCAGCAAAGACATATGGTTAGTTTCTCTTAACACGTACCCCATAAAAATCAACGAAGTATTAAGCAAGCCAATGAAATCATTTCCCCCTAACAGGCTGAAAGTGTGCTACAAAGTTTGGAGCCAAACACGGCAAACGTGACGTATGCGTAATACCAGTAGTTAACAACGGCCGACAAAATGGCAAGCAAATTAAGTCAAAGAAATCAATAAGGTGCACCGCTCACGTGCAAATAAAGTCGCCGGGCGGTGAAGTCGGGTGTAACAATAAATGGCCACCGAGACACTAAACATTCAGCCGCAAAAGGGCACCATTCAGGTGCAGGTGCAGTCGACCTGGCCAACAGGCCACTGCAATGCGACGCCCGCCAAGGGAAAAAGGGAAAATGGGGGAAAAAACACAAAGCACTGGCGAAACGAAAGCAAAAGTTCAAGTCGAAGAAAAAGACAGGACAGCGAGGAGCCAGCAGGACTTAAAACTGTAATTGGCCATGCGAAGTGAACACTGCAGGTCGCAAGTTGCAAGTTGCAAGTTGCCGGTTCCAGTCCCAGAGAAGGAGCTCCCAAAAAGGCAACCACAATAATAGCTGCCACAACAGAACCCAAAAACTGGCAAAGTTTTCCCAGAGAAAACTCGTTGAATAGCACAGCATGAAGCTCAAATCAAAGTCGGACCTGATATACTCTTAGTAAAAGAGAAAGAATTTATCGATGAGAAAGTTGTTTATCGTCTATTTTAAATGGAGTTAAATAATTAAATTCCAGCCAAATATATCATCAAATTCAAACAGAACATTTTTTTATTTACTCAAATAAATAAATTAGAGAATGCGTCATTCCATAAAAGTAAAAACAAATTCTTCCAAGTTTGTTTCCTTTCTTGATTTTCCACATATTTCTTTTAAAACCGTATTTCTGAGATATTTAACCTGTCTATATCTAAAATAATATTTTTCAGAAATGAAACTTTAGCTATTGTTTATATGGGAGCTAATGATTTACTTCTCCGTTACGGCTCGTTCCAATTGATATACTACCTGCAATACAAGGACAACTTTTTGAGAAATGTAATGCAGAACGCTTGAAAACTGAGACCCAAGAAATGAAAAACTGCAAAATATATTGTTTTTGTACATTCATAATCTTAAACAATTATATAAATATACATTTTTTTCGGGTGTAAATGGAACAACGACTTGTATTTAAAAATATATTCGCAACGCTTAAAACGCCCCACATGATTCGTTTGCTTCTAGATAGTAATCATACGCAGAGGCAACCTTCAACAAAATCCAGAAATGCAACTACATTTCCTAACTCGACCATTATGCCGCCAGTCACGCCCACCGAAGGCGAAGCCTCGCCCTTTCGTCCTGGCGCTGCACTTGTTTGCATACGAATGAGCGACTTATTTATAGCAGTGCGGGCAGGACTCTGGAGGATTGAGAATTGAGGAGGTGGCAGCCCGAAGGCGAGCAAGCAAAGTTTGGCCCGGCCTATTATTCTATTTTTGTTTTGTGCTATTGAACCCAATAGACGTGCTGGCTAAACAACGCCAAACCCCGAAATGGAAAGTGGACATGATGGGTTGGCATATACTTTTATTTTTGAGGCTAGGTTCTGCCCATCCACTGTTTTTGCCCATTGCAGTTTTTTTAAAATTCCAAAACGAACCTTATGACGACACATCCTTGGGCAAGATGCACACGTCTTAAGGACACTTTATACCAGCACTTTCGCGTCACCATGAGTCACCAAAGGTCAGCGTTTACAATGCAAAAACTCGCATACTTGCACTTGAAAATTTTGTAAATGCCTTCGGACAGTTTTGAGTGTCAGTTGGCGAAAAAGCGGCAAGACAGTAAAATTAATGCAAGTGACAAGTGTTATGTGAAGGACGCATTATGACCTTGGATGTCCGGCTACCAGGGCCAAAATAAAAAAACAGTTTTCTTGGCAATGAAAACGTTTCTTAATAAATGACAAAAGATTACCTAAAAATAAACATTTTAAATTAAATCAATTGCGCAAAAATCTGGGAGAAGCTTGTAACTATTCTGCATTGATTACAAATATAAAAGTCCTGAAAATTAAATTAAATTATTTTCCAACTTTTAATTAAAAAGAACAAAAACATTCCTCAATACGGCATTCAAAATAAATCAATTATGGTAAACATTCAAAAACTAAAAATAACTGTTTTGATATTTTTATAGATTTTTAAGAACTATTAATATGCATCTGTAAAGCCACTTCAAACAATCAAAATTTATAAATTTCAGTTAAAAAATTCCTTTTGACAAAATTTATTCTATAAAATAATTGTCTAGAAATCCGCCAAAAATAAAACACCTTCATATTTATAGATATTTTTCCCATATTTATTTATTGAATCTCAAGTTGAATACGATTTTGCTGAAATCTATTGTATCGGAATGATATGCGTTGAGTGTTTTGTTCGTTGATAAAATATGTAGTTACGACAATTTTCTTTTGCAATGCAATGATCATGTTCTAAGGAACGTCTTAATTACTTTGGGTATAATTGTTAGATGAGTGATGCCGAAGTTGGACTTTGTTAAAATGCTTTTCCATCTAGATAAAAGTGTTTCAAGAGCATATGTCCAAACTGTAGCTAGGTAGTTTTTATAAACATTTTTCTTGTGACATTTTTGTAATTTCGGTTTGGAGCTCTTAGGTATTGCATTTATCAGAGAGTTATGATGCTGACTTTTGACTTTATATTTTGTGTTGCGGTAAAGCTATGAGTTTTGCGATATACATATATTTATCGTACTTTTCTTTAATGTTTTGATTCTAAACTCTGAAAAGTGCAAACAGTGTGACTACATATACTAAACATATATATATAAAATGTTCATCTTGATAAGTTGTAAATACATTTGAAATATTTTATTTTCAACATTTAGAATACATTTAGAACACGCAAGAGAATATCTGACTACAAAACTATAAATATATATTTATTCTGTTATTTCTCTGTTCCAGCATTTAACTAGACACAAGCCTCTCCAAACTTTTTCGTTTGCAATTCTGCTACAAAATCTTTTTTGCGTTTCTGTTTTGCTTTTTTGCTAATTTGAAATTGGGACCAAGGTCTTCTGTGTGTTTGTCCTTAGCCGTAGTTTGCTATTGACTTGTTTACAGTCCCCGAAAAAAGGAAATTGAAAACATGTTTCACTTTTCATACGGCCCACAACACCCACCTCCCACCCTTTTAGCACAAACACTTGCCGACATTGTGAAAAGTTTCCCCAGCTTACTGAAAATTTTCCTTTTATTTTTTGCTAACATTTTCTGTTAGCTGGGAAAAATAGGAGAAAACAAAACTTTCCTGTGTTTGTGAGAAAATGAAACATTACTATTGGTTTATTTTTGTGTTTTTGTGTGAGTGTCAGAAGACCTATTAAATTAGCCCGCAGATTGTTTGGCTTAAAACAGCTAACAGCTTTTATAAAATTGTGAGGAATTTCAAGCTCAACCAATACCTTTTAAATCGTTCTAGTAACAGAAAAAATGGCGTTATAAAAATAAGATAGGTGTTTATAAAAGTTTCCCTGAAAGTATTGAACTCCATTTAAAAAAAATGACCCTTAAATGAATGGAATCATAAGAATTGCCCACAAGGTTTTAGTTCAGCTCAAAATTCCTTTCCTTGATTTAATCAAACTTTCCCAGTAGTAATATAACATCCATATATAATTTATATCTTTTGTTTGGTATCAAAAAATTGTATAAAAAATTGTTGCTTAACAAATTCTTGGTATCTTCTTATTTTGGTAAAAATCTGGCTTTAAAAATTGTGTGTATTTGGTTTTGCAAAATTTTTTCGGTGTTTGTTGAATAGTTTTTCTTTATTTAAGTTCTATATTTTGAATACACTTATCCGCTTATAATATTTTTGGATTTAAGCATCGCTTTGCTTTTGGCCTGTAGTTGCTTGCAAAATGTGGTTACGTAATGTTTGCACTGTGAAACCAAAAAAAAAATATTTGTTAAATAAGAAATTTTCTGAGTACCAGGTCATTAATGAAGTGACAAAATAGCTATCATAAATTCTTAAAAATGTTACTGAGCATAAATGTAAAAAAATATTTTATTAAACTACTTAATTAAAATTTAAGAAGATTAATATAAAACCTTTACCTACTCTTTTAAAAAGACCAAAATCCTAGCTTTCCGCGTCCGTACCTAATGCATTAGATTTTGGCGTTTTATTTTGAATGGAGTATTTATGCTTGAACTAATGCTTTTAACATAACTGCGTATTATATTTTTACTATTGGGTAGAAGAAGCGTAATTCAAATTGGTTTACGGATATCACTTTATCTGAAACTTATTTAAAATGCAAAGGAAACTTAATCTGAGGTCATGTTTAGGGATTCTAAGAATTAAAGTATAAAAAGAATAGTTCCAAAAAGAAAACCCTATTCGACGAATTCCCCCTTTTTTTTGCTACCAAGTGCAAACCGAAATCCTTAATCGTTCCAAAAATCTCAATATTCAAGCCAGAGGTAACCCCAGTGCGAAATCATATACCTAGCGCTAGCACTCAGTTGAATACCCCATGTGTGAACCCCTGACTGCGTATCGGAGTCGGTCGAGTGGGCCTAGTAGGCGATCCTGCCCAGGCGCGTGGATGGCAACGATGCGGGCTCCGAGCTGGGCAGCTCACCGCACCTCTGAAGCCAACTCCAGGCCTGGCCACACACCACTCCGACTCCGGCCAACATTCAGAAGCAGTTGCTGCGCCGCTTTGAGGTCGTGGTGTCCGTGTCCGTGGTCGCATGGGTCACAGATCCACCGGTGGCCGTGGAGCTGATGGTGGAGGTCCTGGCGGACATCGCTGCTGGCAGCAGCCGGGCCGTGTTCTATGTCTTCTTGAGGGGCTGGCCCACCGGGGCACTGGCCTTCGGGGTGCGAGACTTCTTCACCAGGAAACAGGTGAGGAACTCAATGGGCGAGGGTATCTTCTGGAGGCTCTCCTCCGAACTGGAGCTAGACTTGTGGCTCTCGGAGCGCAGGTTGCTACACTTTGCCTTGCCACTGGCGCCGGGTCCGGTCTCCAGGGCATGACGATAGTAGTTCTTGCAGCATTTCTTGGACAAATTGTACATGCGCACCGTGTGATCGATGTTCTCATCATCCTCCTCCTCGGCGGCCTTCAAATTCAGGCCCATACCGCCCACGCCCACATCATGCGAGTGGGAGTTGACCATGCCCAGGCCCTTGCGATTAGTGGTGGCGGCGGCAGTGGCGTCGGCAGTGGTGGTTGCACTCGACGGCTGGGCCTCCACGGATGACGTCTGGTTACCCTGCTGCACCAACTGCTGTGCCAGCGCCACCTGCTCTATGGGCAGGTGCTCCTCCGCCGGTGGCTCCTCCTCCTCCAGATTGTTCTGCGAGTCGTCGTAGAACTTATAGCTGCGATAGCGAGTGTGCCTGTTGCCCGCTGCCTGGGACCAGTCCCGACCCGATCCCGATCCCGTCCAGTCCGTGCTGGCGGGCAGGGAAAGCTGGATAGTGGGTGTGCGATAGTACTGGCGGTGCGGGTGGAAGCCCAGGCCAAAGTCGTCCATGTAGGACTGCGAGTGTATGTTGTCCAGCTCGTCGGCGACGCTCAGGAGAAAGGGCAGCGTCGACATGCTTGCGATTGTTTCAGTGTTTCTCTACTTTTTCAGGACTTTCAACACACCGTGTTTTGGCGCACCAAAAATGTAGGTATCTATGCTAGTTCTGAGGGATTAATCTCCCTTTCCGCACACACTCTTCCAACAAAACTGCACTTGTTTGCTTATTTACTTTTCTCTATTTCTATTTCCTCTGTTTGTGTTCTTTTTTTTGTTTTTTGCAAATTTTCCTCGGCGCTTTTCACTCCGGCCAACACGACTGCACGGACTCGAAACTGAAACAGAACTGAAGGAAAATGCAATTTCCAACTAGCACACGACGTCGCATTTATGTTCATCGTGGTGATGATGATGATGATGGGGAAACTCCTTCGTGAGTGAGAGAGAGGGTTTCTCTCTCTGCGCTCTCTCTTTCTCTCTGTTTTGGTCACGCGCTCAGGAAAACCCGATGCAGTCACTGGATTTGGGTTTATGTTTTGATTTCGCTGCTGCAACACGGCGTATGCGTGATATTTTTGTTAGGGCCCCGAGGCAAGGCGGCGTATGCGTGATATTGGGTGGGTGGTTTGTTGGGTCGGTAAGGGGATTTTCCCAGTTCGCGCCTTATTGTCATTAGTTGGAGGCCCTCGCCAGCCGCATGATTTCGTTTTGGCCTCCAGCGTCTCTGCAGCGTTTTGGCTTTTCGCGATTTTCACTTTTTTTCTTGTCTTTTTAAGCGCGTCCATGGACTGCACAGCGAAGGACAACACGAAAAGTGGGTGGTGGGGATGTCCTGCGGCCCGGAGCCCTTTAGGTGTATGTATATGTGTGACACAGTGGGGGGAGGGGGGCGTTTGTCCTAGCAGGATAGAAAGGCGGCGAAATCTTAGTGCGCAATAATTCATTTGTTGGCACTTCTGCGAGCTACGAAGGTTGCGTGTTTCGAAATTTCCAGCTAAATCAATTCAATTTTTGGCTCGTTATATCCTCAGTTAGGGTCGGGTTATAGCGTTTTATTTAACGTTATTCGGATAAACAAGAACATTCTGGTGGAAATGATATCTAGTAGCATCCAAGTAGATTTACACGTTTATTTGTATTACAAAATTATCCAAAGTAAAGAAGATTACAATTATGTTATTTTTTCTTTTAAATAATAAAAGTTGTGCGCATACGGACTTATTTTTAAGCCTATATTTTGTTAAAAAGATTAACATTTGAATAAATAACAGATAATAACATAAATAATAAAAGTTGTGCCCACAAGTACTTATTTTTAAGCCTATATTTTGTTAAAAATATTAACATTTGAATAAATAGCATTGCATAAACATTCTAAAATAAACGGTAAAGTTAACTTAATTACGTTTCTTTCTGGCTATGCTTCTCCTCTAGACATTAAGTTCAGCAATGAACTGGATAAGGCTGACTTCATATGACTTCATATGAGAAACCTTTACTTATTCATGAACTCAGGCATCTAAAAGAAACTGAGAGACGAAATGGAAAACAGGATATTCCAGCTCCAAATTGGCCTGGGTCGAAAGGACATTACCAGCAGCCATGGGGCGGAAAAACCCGGTGAAAAACTGCAGCAGAGCACACTCACAACGACTGAAAAAAAAAATCTAGGCAGATATCCAGTTGGTGTCCTGTCTGGCAGTTTGAGACACTTAAGCCTGCGGTGAGCGCCTGTCGTTCGTCCTTTGTGCCACTTATTGAGAGCAATAGACAGCGAGAGAACGAACGAGTCGACGAGAGGAAGGGCAGCAGCGACCCAGCTGGAAAAGGAGGTGCAGGGCATAAATCTTTTAGCACTTTATTTGACACACTTTCAGGCCGGAAAGCGGACGGATGGTCGGGTCGACATACAGCCAGATAGACTTATAGACAAACAGCACAAGGGCCAGGTCGGAACGTCACATGCTCATCAATCGGTCGCTCACATTTGCAACAATGCAGAGTGATGTCCGTGCACCTTGGAGAGGTAGCATACGGAGAAAAAAATGTACAAAAGTGTCAGAGGAAAAATTCATATTTTAACCATCTTATTTATTTATTTGTCGGAAAAATTGCGGATTTAACCTTATAAAGATTAATCATAAATATTCATTAGTAAGTTGTAGTATATTTAGGTTATAGTTTATAAAATATATGTTTCATTACAAAATATGCTGTTGTAAAATAAAAGACTGACTGCAACATTGGACATACATTTTTATACGTAGTAATTGTAATTTAGATTCAATTTTTTATACTTGTAATACGTTTTTCTTCCTGTGCACAGGGGTTCAGAGACTGGCAGACGATGACAGTTGACGATAAGCGGTCGAGTGGCTGAATCCTTGTGTGCCCTGCCCACTTTTTTCCCCTTTTACTAAACCTCACAAATGTTGTGACTGCCTTTGGTTTGTTGTTGGCCAAACAAACACTGCCGAGAAAAAGGCGAGCGGAGAGCGGAGAACGGGCAGAAAGAATCCGCTGAACCTTCTTCACGTTGGCCTCATTTGACTCTAGCCTTTTTCTTCGCTTAATCCATTTAATTGCATTTTTTTGTACTTTCTGCTGTAGCAGTTAAGCGAGCCCCTTTGTTCTTGAGCATTCCAGTGCTCACGAGGCGTATGTGGAACGAATTACGCATACGCCCCAGTAACCCATTCGTCAGGGCATTCAAATATTCATTTGCAATTTAGTGGCTAATGAAAATTCGTTAGAAATGCATTCCGAAAGCCACCCATCACCCCGCCACCCGACTTGTCCTTGTGCCACTTTCAATCCAACTCTTCCGACTGAGCGACTGTCTGACGTTTCGTATCAAATTATCTATAAATTGCGATTGCCTAGGCACGCCATCAATGCAACGGAAAATCCTCAGCCGGAAATGGAGGAGGAGCTGGGTGTGGATAAATTCAGTTCGTGTTCGCTGATTGTTCCTTTTTGCCTTACATTGTCGTGTGAAGTTTTTCATATCACTCCATTGAACATATGCACGGATAGCTAGAGATGGTAAAAGTCTAATAGTACCCAAATAAGCATTTTGTTAAGTTATAATTTGTAGTATTTTTTAAGTAAATACGTACAATATATTTGGGAAATCTTTAATTTTGTAGCAGTTTTATTACAATTTGTTAAATTAAAATTTGTAGATTTATTTAAAATTGAGTTAATTTTACTTAGCTCATATGCTGTATTTGTTTTTAAGTTAATTTGTCATGAATAAGTAAGAGGTATTGCCCCCATCACTGCTTACAACATACACATATGCACACACTAGTACAATCAATTTGCCAATGAGAAAATAAACAAGGAAAATACGCAAACAAGAATAAAAAGAACGTAAAACTGCCTTCTGCCAAGTCTTGCCATTTGCCCGAGATTTGAATTTAATTTTGAGGTCAGACAAAGGCAAAGAGTTTTGGGCTTGGGGAGGTTGTTTGTGCCTCAAGTGTTGCCTGCATAAAAAAATGCAATAAATATTTAAATTACTATATCCACATGATGCACGCAAATGGAGAACGAATCCCCAAGAGGTTTTGCAGACGAGCGGGGGACTTCTCGAAAAACTAGGTTAAATGTGGATCGCACTACAAAATAATTAAAAGAAATGTTGCAAAGAAATTGAAATGAGTGTCGAGTGTCGAAGTCACATAAAATGTTGAGGAATGGCAAGGAAATGGCTAAATGTGGATCGCACTAAAAAATAATTAAAATAAATGTTGTAAAGAAATTGAAATGACTGTCGAGTGTCAAAGTCACATAAAATGTTGAGGAATTGGCAAGGAAATGGTTTTAAATCAGTTGAGAATTATGAGGATTTTTTTTGTTATCAATTTGATAAATTTTTGTAAAAGATTTTTTCTATCTCTAAATTTTAAATTTAATTTATAGAAAAATGAGTACACTTTATAAAAATAAAATAAAAAAAAGGATCAAAATATTTTTCAGTTGTGATGATGACATTTTTTGTCTTATATATACTATATAACCTCCTTAGGACTCTTGACATACTTTTTATACAGAATATATGTATTTAATTAAAGAAAATATTTACCATTTTATGCCAATTAGTTAGGTCACGTCGCTATCTTTTTCTATCACTCTTCAATCCGTTTAAAATGGTTTATATTTTGGCATTTGTTTATTATTTAAAGCTTTACATTTTTGCACAACATCCGAAAAATTTATGCGAGGAACAACAGCAACAAATACAATCACAAAAACAAAAACCACACCGAAAACTGAATGGACAACAATCGTGTCAAGTTCAACAAAAGCTTCACCCGCAGCCAATCCAATCGCTATTGTTTTTGTCTTTGTTGTTGTCTTACAAGTTTTTACATATAAATTTCACGGCACGCACAGCAATTCGAAAAACCTGTTAATGCGTTTGTCCAAAAAAATAGTGGATACAAGGGGGGGGTCTTGCACCCACGCCAACTTCAAAAGAGTTGAAAAATAGACCCTCGGAAAGTGAAGAGCTGAAGAAAAGAGTATCTTTAAGCTTGAAAGAGATTTAAAAGGGTCGAAGGGCAAGAGAATTGCATATTTACAGAAGTTAGATGTTTCTGCAATAATTAACATATTACGTCACAATTAGAATTTAAAGTGAAATCTGTTTGCAAACAAATACAAGCTCTTTGACCAATCTTATAAGTCTGGTGGCAAAAGAATAAGAATTTATATTGAATGGAAAAATGGGTCTAGAAGCAATTACTTTTTGTCACAAAAAACATTGATCCAACCTTTTCTCCCATTTTTAATCTATGTACCCAATATATCGATAACAGTTCTTAACAAAATTTAAAAGTCACAAATTAAAAATATTTATCCAACCGTTTTCTCAAATTTTTCAGTTTATATTAACATATTGAAACTAGTTCATAACAAATTTACCCTATTACCTATTTGTGGCCTCCCTGAGTTAATCGATGTTTTCTCATTAATAGCCTCACTATAAATATATAACCGATTATCTTCTATTAAACAGAGTGCATCATTAGAACTGTTTGATGCTAGATAAAAGAAGGCAATATTTTATTTTCCAGGGTCATGTCTCATCCACCCCCTGGGAATTTTAATTTTGGCCAAAACAAATATAGCGAAAAAGTGGCATGACAAAAGCTTGCACTAATTTGCTAATGAGCGGCACATCCATAATTTAAGTGAAATAAAATGTAAAGAAATATTACAAAAGCAGCGAAAAAAGTCGAGCAACTAACTGCAGACGTGTTGATCATTAACGGCTCGAAAACTTAATGAAAAGCCCTCGACAAAAGTGTGGAGCAGCGCTGCGCATGCGCTCTTTAATTTTTAGCCTCTCAGCGATCGGTTGGCTTAGGGCTTTTGGCCGAAAAACTACAACCTACTACTGCTGAAAGCCATAAGTCAAAGCGTTGTCATCGCAGCTTGGCCTGAACTCTGCCAGTCGTCAGCGGTTGTTCCGAGCGGTTGGATCTCCGGTTAACAAAATCACAAAAAAATACCTACACTACCAAGAAAATCTCAATAAAAAATCACTTTTAGGGCCGCCCCTCAATTACTCAAGTATTTTAGTGTTATTCTGCTGATTCACTTCGTATTGTGACGGAAGTTTTTCCCATTTTCCCCCGTTCGCGTGCGGCCATTAATTTGAATGTGCACCTGATTTGTATCGCAACCGAAAGCCGCCCACCATTTTCCGGTCAAGTTCGCTTACGTTAACCGAGAATCAAATAAAAATGTCCCACCATTAACCACGTTTGTCATTTGGCCGGTGATACCTCAATGGGGAAGACCAGCAAAAAAAAGCTACTCCTTTGGCGCGTGTGAAGTTGTGACTCGACCCAATTAAGCAAAAACGCAAATATAATTAACAAAAATATTTTAATTATACCAGCTGATGGCGGAAAAAAGCTTTCACTGCAACACAACAGCCAAACCCGTTTTCGTACTTAAAAACCTGCATAGACATATATACGAATACAGTTGCTGCTCTTACTATAAGGGACATAATAAGATATAGCAAAAGACAGCAGCCAAGCGGCCGCCTCGCGTCGCATCGCATTCGGCAACTTGTTTATTTCAAAATTATATATAACAAACATCAAAAAAAAGCCCCAAAACGGGTATCTTATAAATAGTGCGCTTTGTTTCGGCACATAACCACAAGATCGACACCCCAACAACAGTGGCTCTCACTTGACGTAGGTCAGGCCAAAGCTCTGCTCGATCAAGAAAAAAAAAAACAAAAAAAAAGATTCCATACCTGTTGCCGGCGTTTTGATCGCCAAAAAGAGAGGGAACCTGATAAATGGGTCTCGCCCCATCTCCGTAGACTCCATCCATCCGTGCGATCGTCTCTGAGAAAATGCTCCACTGGTCTCTGATCGTCAGCGCCCTCGGCGTCTGCGTGGCCGCCTTGGGCGGCTACTGCGGTTGGGTTCTCTTCCCCAACATGGTACACAAAAAGGTCGAACAGGTGAGTCCCCCAAAAATTTGAAGAAGAACCATACGAAGCTTGAAGAATTTAAATGAGAGAAACGCAGTATATGCGGCCTTGGGTTCAATTACTTCATTTTCAAAAAAAACTATAAGAACAAGATAAAAAAAGATTTAAAAAAAAAAAACAAAATTCATTCCAATCGTTAGGCTTTGCAAGAGTACATTTTTAGACCTCTTACATTGCTTGTCACAATAATGACTACACGTTAATTAGAATTTCAGCAGTCATTTATTTAAAAGACATTCAATAAAAAGCTTTATTATAATCTCAAGATCAAATGCAACAATTCAGTTTTAAATATATATACAGAATTTAGAATGGGAATCAGATTATAAATAATTTTATGCGACATGTAACTTAAGAATCCAATTTAAAAAATTTGTCGACTAAGAAAAAATTCATATTAATTTACAATTAATTCTGATTTTATTTATTTTCTGAATTTAGTAGCTCCCATCAAATGCCAAAATCAAAACTATGACAGAATTTTACTTATGAATTCTTTAAAGCAAAGTTTTTTCCCTATTTTGAACTAACAAGCCACACCTTTCATTAGAAACTTGTCAAAGTTTCTAAGTTAAATATTTAGACTTCAAAGTTCACACAGATATTTTCTCTCACTGACCAAACAAAGGGAATATAATGATTCTATTGTTGACTCCTGCTTACTGTCAAGTGGCAAAACGAAAACTGTATGGCGGTTATTCACTTAGTTGCAAAGAATAATAGTTCGACTAGCGATGAGTCAAAGAAAGTTCAAAGTACCAAGTAGTGAATAAGAAAAAATTAACGATCTGTCAACAGATTTAATTACTCAGTGAACGATTAGAATACAAACAGGTTTGCTTATTTTGCTAGTTTTTAAATTCAAAAGCTTTGGTAAAACTAGAAGGCATTTGCTTTATAATTTCCTTAATTACATGACTGTTTTATTGAGAGTCCCACCATCGGATCAATTATTGACATGCATTATTCGAGACACACCAAATTCTGATCTAAAAAGTTTTGACGTAAGGTATAGCACGACAACCCAACATTATCCAGCTTATCCATAATGACATCTTTGGCTATATAACCAAACGGCTGTCAACCGCCCAAACCATAGCTTTCCACGCTCTCCATCAAGTCTAATTGCCGGCCAACAAGTGCAATATAACCTTATTTCCCTTGTATATACCCGAATATGACATGGAATAATTACATATAGCTGAAATGGTAATACAAAACCGATCCCTTGGGTCACGCTCTCGACGAATGCCAAATGCAATTGAAATGCCACGAGCAGTGCGAATTAATTTGCTAGTCAAATGCACTTTATTATTATTGCATTTTTCAAACCATTAGAGCCAAAAACAAAAAATTAAATTACGATGCATGTTCTTGTCCTTCAACGCATTTAATTTATGACCAAGTTGATATGTGTGACATTGGGTTTGTTCAAGAACAATTTTTCTCGGACTAAAAGTCAGTTTAAAATGTTTTGAAAATAATCTAATATATATATATATATAAATACAAAGAATTTACCCTATGGTTTTTGCCTCATGTTGGCTTCAAATAAAAAATATCTCGCTTTTTAAGTGAAAATTAGAAAATTAAAAATGATTTATTTATTATAGTTAATTCACATTTTAGTATCCCAAGTAAATAAAGATTCAAAACTAATTACAAATTGGATATGGCACTGAGGTAGCTAATTTAATATTTATTTATTATCAACTTCTAGAAATTTCGAAAAAAAATATTTACCCTGTTACCATTTAACAGGTATTTTTGTTAAAATCAAAGGTTTTTACTACCTATACACCTTTATACACCTTTGAACTACAAAATATTTCATTTAAATGTACTTCATGATGTTTTATGAAATGATGCACTTTGCCAAGTACAAAAACGCTTACAAAAACGCTCCCATCGCTGGGCACACGCTACCTAAATCAGGCGTGACATCTTCGGTGCTCATTGCCAAGGCAACTAGAAGTACTTGGGTTGACTTTGAGCTGAGTTTTTGTTTTTTATTGCAATTAGAATGCAAACACAGAGTTTTATCTTTTTGGTATCCACTTGTTTTTGTGGCTCTGTTTGCTCTTTTTAATTGTTGTAGCCAAGCCAAGTTAATTGCCCTTTTTTGTAGCTCTGCCCCTGGAACTTTGTTTGCCACCCATAACGCTTTCGGGCCGCAAAACTCTTTTTACGAGCCATCGTTAGCAATGAACTTCCGTGTGTACGCGTTCGAGATCCCATCTAGAATGACCAAAATACCCTCGAAATTTGAGGGCCTTCAACTTGAAGGTGGACCGTCCCTTGCACATTAACCATTTCTATTTGAAATTCAAATGCAGGCGCCAAAGACTCAGAAACAGATGGCCAAAACAAACGAGTCATGAATTGAAATTGAAATTCAAAGCAATTGAAGTCTATTCGATGGTCAACAATAATATTGTTGTGCAATTTAGCCCGCCAGCAATGCCAAACAATCGAAAGACTTTTTAGGCCTGATATTAGCCATTTACCATTCATCATTCTGACCCATATTTTAGCTACTTTTATTTTTTTAGGTTCCTAAATGTCTATATGGATTTTAATATTTATTTAAGCCATTCATATTTTAATGCCAAACCATTTTTTTTTTAATTTTTATAAGTTTAATAATAATAAAAACTGGCAACAACAATATCTTAATTACAGAAAAAAATAAAATAAAAATAAGTTAATCAGAGCAATAATCTTTAAAAAAAATTACGAAAATTGTCCGGTTCTATTATTTTACTCAACCAATTCCCCATTTTATACCCCAAAATATTTCTTATTTGCCCCTTTGACCCAGCACATTCTTGTCCCAAATCGAATGTTAAGCTAACTTCATATTTTAAACACGTTTCGCTTCGGCCTGTCGCTTTGCCAAAACCGCTCTGTTTCGCAACAATTATTTGTAGTGTTTTTCTGAATGAATTTTGGGCCATTGTCAGCCGTCGTCTGAGCCTCTCTTTGGCTCTTGAGGTTAATCAAACGTTTTGTATGCTCTTCGATATGCTGAGCTGAACCGAAATGCGTGTGCATTGACCTTGGGATCTGCCTTAGTCATATAAATATTTACCCAGATTTTTGTGTAGCTTTTTTGACAATTCTTCAATTGTATCAAGTGCGAGGGGCAGACCGTAAAATTATATTGCTGGTCATGTTTTGAACTTGTTTCGACTTTTATTTATGTTTTTTCGGTGGGCCTTTTTATGTTTTGCCAATTTTTTTTCTGTGAGCTGTTCATATTTTCTGGCTACTGGGTTGTAAAAATTAAAATGGAAGGTTAACATCAAAGGTTATTTTAGCATGGGAATATTGTTTTAGGCAAGGCTCAGAGCTCACCCTAATTAATTGTTTTGTTTTGACAAAAAAAAAAAATTAAAGCAAATTTTTCACTTGGTCATTGATCTTTTCTGTTTGTTGATTATTATCAAATATAATTACCACAATAAAAAATATCAATAGGAATTGCTTTGTGGAGACAAATAAATAAAATCTATAAAAGAAAACCGGTTCAAATTCAGTCGGTGCTGATGCTTTTGATTTGGTTTTTATTGCCATTACGGCGTCATTAAAGTCGCGACTTAGTCGCGTGATAATCAACGTTAAAATTTGGTCTGATAAATATTGGTCTGATGATATTACTTAGCATATGAGAGCCAAAAAATTAAATAAAACCTGTCAAACTAACTATAGGTAAAATAAGAGATGGATATAATGTAAACAAATTCAGCTTAAGACGACAAAACTGTTTATCAATATGTGGTTTTTAGGCCCTAGCGTAAATTAAAGCATGAAGTCATATTAGATATAACTATCAGAATTTATTTGAATATTTTAAAATATATCCATATTTATAGATGAAATTAATATGAATTTTGTTGACTATTTATAATATTTGCAGAGCGTCGTTATATCAGATGGCTCGGAACAATACAAACGTTTTGTTAACCTGCCTCAGCCATTGAACTTCAAAGTCTACATTTTTAATGTGACCAATCCGGACAGGATACAACAAGGTGCCATACCCATTGTCGAGGAAATAGGACCCTATGTATACAAGTAAGTAAATAAAATATGAAAAGAACATAAAATATATAAATTTTATTATTTTTAGGCAGTTCCGTCAAAAGAAAGTGAAACATTTTTCGAGAGACGGGTCAAAGATATCCTACGTGCAAAATGTGCACTTTGATTTCGACGCAGATGCCTCGGCTCCGTACACCCAAGATGATCGGATTGTGGCTCTCAATATGCACATGAATGTAAGTTAAAAAAAAAATATATAAAAACCCAATTTATAACATCAATATACCTCCTTGAAAATTACAATATTAATACTAAATTTACAGGCATTTTTACAAGTATTTGAAAGAGAAATCACAGATATCTTTCAGGGTTTTGCCAATAGGCTAAACTCCCGATTGAATCAAACTCCAGGTGTACGAGTCCTGAAACGATTGATGGAACGTATTCGAGGGAAACGTAAAGTAATTTTATCCACTACTAATTTAATCGAGTGTAAAACCCTCCCAACTGGTGATGGTCTATCTGACAAAAGAACCCGAACAAATTCGGCTTTGTCTATGTAGATACTGTATGCAAAGATTTACTTAATAGCATGCCTTGGTAAATTTAACTTAATGGTAATGGGTTTTCACGGTTCTCCGATGGGCGATACCATCGTCCGGCTCTGTTTGTCTTTGTTCTGCTTTCGGACCAGCGATTCCACAGATTTATTATTCCTTTTATTTACCGTTTTCAGTTCATTGTTTATTAATTATGATTTTACCCCAGACGTGCGTCATTGGACATGGGGAATATTTTGGATAGACTCTTTATAGGTCATTAAGCTAATGTTTTTTTTAATTGCTGATTTATTGCGCCGATTGTGTCGGATTAACAGTTTTGGGAGTGGGTTAGGTCGGAATCGCAAAAGGTGTTACAGAGGATACACTATTTGACATTTTTGGACAGAAATAAATATTAATTATTTATCAGTAATATTTAAAAAACAAATTTTAAAGGTTTGCTTCATTTTTTTCTTTTTGTAAAATGTTTATAATGGTTTCAGAAAAGTATATAATTTATAACTAAATATACATTTTAAAATAAGATTATAAATGCATTTTAATAAATATATAAATTTATCAAAATTTCTACATGCATCAATATATGTAGTTTAGACAAAATTGAAAGCAAAATCTAAACGATTAAAATTAGAATCAAAAATTCTATTGAATAAATATTCAATGAATATACATAGTATGAGAATGATAGCAAAAATCGAATTTAATGATCCCAAAACTTATAGCTCCCTTTAGCTGGGTACATGGCATCATAATCAGCATTGTCGATGGTGTCAAAGTAAGTTGTCCAGCTTTTCTGATCTACTGACAGCTTTGCAACTGTTTAATAATATTAATTGCAATTCGGCGCATCTCCTACTCAAAACTGAAAACTTCAAACTGCCAAAGTCAAGATCATTCGCATCAGTCGTAGAACAGCAAAATTTTGATTGGCATTCGCCTTGGGTTTCTCTCGTCTATGTAAATATTTTGATAAATTGTCGACTCAATCTGGCGACTGGCGAGGAGAAATCAATGGAAACGGCAGCTGAAAACCGAATGATTGGAAACGTCAAATTTCTCACACATCCAATGCAAAAACATAATTAATAATAACAAATTTGAGCTTGTGCCTTGCTACTAATTTATAGCTAACCGCCCCGCCTGCTGCTAATGCTTTTCAAATATTTTTAAACGCTTAACATTTGCTGCCTTGCCTTTTAGCTTTGGTCATTATTCGCAAAAATTTCCTTAATTAACGCTGTACCTTTTGGAAAATCTTTATTTCTAACAGTCCGTCCTACAAATATCTGAGAACGATCCTGGCCTGGCTTTACTTTTGGTCCACTTAAATGCCAATCTTAAAGCGGTCTTCAACGATCCAAGGTCAATGTTTGTAAGCACCTCGGTGAGGGAATATCTCTTCGACGGAGTGCGTTTCTGTATCAATCCCCAAGGAATCGCCAAGGCTATTTGTAACCAGATCAAGGAGAGCGGTTCGAAAACCATTCGGGAGCAGAGCGATGGCAGTCTGGCCTTCTCCTTTTTTGGTCATGTAAGTGTTATTGAAAATTTAAAATAAATCGATATGAAATCCTTTAAAAAATAACATTTTGTCTACTATCAAATTATTGAGAAATACTAAATACGTCATCATTTTCTCCCATAGAAAAATGGTTCCGGACACGAAGTCATTGAAGTGCATACTGGAAAGGGAGATCCCATGAGAGTGTTAGAGATCCAAAAACTGGATGACTCGCATAATCTACAAGTGTGGCTGAATGCAAGTACAGAGGGCGAAACGTCAGTCTGCAATCAGATAAATGGAACTGATGCCTCAGCCTATCCACCATTTCGTCAGCGAGGGGATTCTATGTATATCTTCAGCGCGGACATTTGTAGATCAGTGCAGTTGTTTTACCAGACAGATATTCAATACCAGGGAATACCTGGATATAGATACTCCATCGGCGAGAACTTCATAAACGACATTGGACCGGAACATGATAATGAGTGCTTTTGCGTTGACAAATTGGCGAATGTGATCAAGAGGAAAAATGGATGTCTATATGCGGGTGCTTTGGATTTGACCACATGTTTAGGTGAGTGATGATAACAATTCTTTCTTTTAGCACTATTGAATCGGTAAACGAATTTGTAACAAAATCTAAATAGAATTTAGAACGCATTTAAAAAGCCTCTTCAACACCTTCTATTTAACAAATTAAAAAAAAATCAAACTAAGATAATACCAAGAAAATATTTTATACTACTTCCTTATTTGTTTAGATACAGAGGTATGTAAAAAATTCGAAACAAATGCCTTAATAAAATGAATGAAACGTATGCTAGCATATATCGTCGATTAAATATGACACATTTTCCATTTAAACAACAAACAAAACCTTTTAAAAACATTTATGTTTCGTCTTTAGTTCGGGTATCTTCCGCTTATCTTTAGTTCCTCATGTTATTTCGCAGTTTACGCCCGATTAGCATTTCAAAAAAAAAAACTTCCATAAATTCAGTAGATCAAAGACTTCTGTGTCGCCGATCTACTTTTAAATACGAATGAGGGTATTTCAGCAAACTATTTGCCCTATTAACAGAAAAATGTATAAAACGTAAAAAATCGTCGTAGTTAATATTTCCAAAAAATTAAAAAACCAATATTTATTTTGATTTCTACATACATTGAAAAATAATTTTAATTTAAACATACAAAAAAAATTGTACAGGCAAGATATAAGCATTTTAGATTTGGGGTATTTCCATGAATGAATTGTCAAAAATAAGGCAACAATGGTTCCCCAAGTTCCATTTCCTTAAAATAAAACTCACTACTGATTCAATTTCGTACAGTAGAGTATTGAAAATTTGACACAGAGCTTATCCAACCTTCATCAGTTTTTTTTATTGGAATAAAACTGATTTAATTTAATTAGCATTTTATTTATGTTGATAGTTTAGGATTTGGCAGTTTGCTTGTGATCCTAAGTTTTGTGAACACTTAACTCAAATATTAACGATTGTTTGATCAATTTCAAAAAACTTTATTACTAACTGGAGCAATGCGATCTTAAACACCATATGGTCACGACTAAAAATAAACAAAAGACTTAAACAATGAACTTCTGGGTTTTTTAGAATTTTGGCTATCTTATACGCAGGGAAACCGGAAATATTTCGAATAATATTTGACAATTTCAGCTCTTGGTATTTTGTTATGCAAATGATCGTCTTGATGTCGGTGTTGTGTTTGTTTTATGGCGATTAACTGGTGCGGCGAACTACCCCAGAAGACAACTCTGTCATCAGCTTGTGGTCGATTACCTCAGTAATTATAAGGCAGCCAGTTATAAATCAAATGGTAATCACGGTACCAGAGTTGGTGCCAGATCTAGTTTGACTTTTAATGCGTTTATATGCAAATTAAGTGCTTGGGAAGTGCAAAGCGAAGGCATCAAGAAACACAGCTCATAAAATAAAAAGCTGAAAAGGCATTCAAATCTCCAAAAGATCTCTATAAACACGCGCTAGCTTCGATCAGACAAATTGCCAACGCTTTTCATTAGGACGTTGATTTAAGCACGGATTCCGATTTCGATTCTGATCGCGAATCTGTGTGGGCTGACTTTGATCTTCTTCGATTGTTTAATTTCTTAATTAACACTCCAGATTCTTGGAACAAAAAACGTTTTGCTTCGCATTCTGAGTTAAATTCCCCTCAGGCATTGCGCATTTGAAATCAAAAGTGTTGCCTTTCCTTCAACTAGGGGATATAATGAGCCGCTCTTCGTTATGATGTTCTCAAGTGCTGTGAACGCTCTACAAATTGAAGCATTAACTTTGATTTTTATAATTTTTTTTCCTAGACTTTTTTGTTTGGGTGTTTGCCGATCGCGCACGTTTCAAACTTGAGATTCTTTTGGTTGATGCCTTCCTTTCGTAGTGTTTTTTTTTTTTTGTTTAATTGCCGAAACGTGAGTTAACAGTTTCAGTAATGAGCATTTGAAATACTTTGTCGGATGAGGAAATTCTTACAAATTGGTTCAGACATCACAAGTAGTTAAGTAAATAAATAAATGTTGTTCTACGAAAACGTGATGAGAGGTTAAGAAGCTTCCGCAACTTATGAAATATTTTCCAATTAATTTAATTAAATTAAATATAAGTAGCTGGCTTGATTGAGGTCGCCAAATCTTGTTTTTCGGAATTATTTCAACAATGTAAACAGAATAATTAAAATGGAATGCAGTGAGACGCTCAAGGAGCAGGTTATGCAAATCAAGGAGTCTGCTTTATAACGCATCTTTTAAGTAATATATATTTTATTGATATCTCGTTACAGATGCCCCTGTAATTTTGACATTGCCTCATATGCTGGGCGCCTCGAATGAGTACCGAAAAATGATACGAGGCCTCAAGCCAGATGCCAAAAAGCACCAGACTTTTGTGGATGTGCAGTCGGTAAAGTGTATACATATAATTTCAATCTAGAGAAATCTTAAAAATATAAGTACAAAATTTAATTCCCTCAGCTGACGGGTACGCCCTTGCAAGGCGGTAAAAGGGTTCAGTTTAACATGTTCTTGAAGAGCATTAATCGCATAGGCATTACCGAAAATTTACCCACAGTTTTGATGCCCGCCATTTGGGTGGAGGAGGTTGGTTGCATCTAAACAACATTTAAAATCATTTATATTAAATGCAACCTTTATTTTTCCTTAGGGCATTCAACTTAATGGCGAAATGGTGGCCTTTTTCAAAAAGAAACTGATCAACACGCTGAAAACCCTCAATATTGTCCACTGGGCGACCTTGTGCGGTGGCATTGGTTTGGCGGTCATGTGTCTGATATATTATATCTACCAAAAGGGGCGTGTCGAGGAGCCACCCGTGAAGTAAGATGTTAATCATAAATCTGTATTTGTTATTGAGTGTTATGTAAAAATCTATTTGTTATTTTATTATGATAATTATGGATGTAACACACACAGTTTTTGTCTACGAATTTGTATATAATTTATTTTTTTAATTGTGATTCTATTGTATTGTGATTTAGCGTTTACTAAAAAAAAAAAACAAGAAAAACTACTACGAATTAACCAAAATGTTGTTTTCATTTAAAACGTAAACAGTTCTTGGAACTGGAATTTTTGGAACTTTTTTATACATTGGGGTATTCCAATGAATGAATTCGGATATGGGTTTTAAAATAAATGGTAAATGTGGTATTAGTAATAACTGAAAGATATTTAGATTATAATTGGGAATTTACACATTTGAAGTATTTCGAAACCTGCTACACATGAGAAATAAAATTCGGGAGTTCTCATAAATATCACTACCCAAAAATGTCTGGTTTCCAAGGAAAATAAATTTAAAAAAAAATATTTAAACATCTCATTAAATCTTTTTCGGACTTCTAAATCAATGCTAAACACAAAATTCAATTTGCATAGCCAAAGCTAAAGCCTTGATCCATTCGCCTCCCTTCTTTTTGGCAATGACTCAAGTTCAAGACCACTTAATGAGGGAACCCGGGTATTAATCAATCAGCAAACAGTTTTTCGGCCCAGCAATTTGCACAAAAAGCGGCAATTAAAACACAGTTTATATTGCATCAAATTGGCTATCAGAGAAACAGACAAAAACTTGCTCAACGGAGGCAAAAAAAAAAAATAAACAAAACAAATTCCAAAATGCGACTTGGCCAATCGAGCGATGCAAACAAAATATTTCAGTCGGCAGATAAACAATGCTGACCCAAGGTATTTTTGCATTACAATGTGATTGAGACACTATCTATGGGGTGGGGTCCGCCCCGGATTGATTGACAGCCGCAATTCGCGCCTGTCGATGTCTTGATTGAGTCTTACGAGGCGATTAAAAACGCGTGAAAAGCGCTCGCGACTTGCGACTCGCGACTCGCGACTCTCCTACTGACTGTCCCATAAATACGGGTATTTCAAATTCAAATTTAAATTCCATCGGGCAAATGGGCCGCTAATGGCTCAGCGACTGCAGAACTTTCTAAATAATTTTTTATGCTTGATTTGATAATTCTGTTGCCTTTCGCACTTCCAAATTTTGTGGGTTCTTGAGTGGCCGAGAACCTTTTTTCAGCTGTGACCGCCGTAGTAATTATGCAATAGCCACAACCAGTTTGTCTCGCTCGGCAGTCGACGTCGTCATATTCAAATTGACTTTGGGCTGAAGATGCCATCGCCGGAGGTTTCAGTCGTCAACGAAACGCGCAAACGCACGCAGCCAGCTGGCGAAATAAAATAAAATTGAACGGGCCACAAAAAATAAAAGTTGAGATACAAGCGTTCAAAATCGCTGTAAAATTAGAATTTCAAATGACCTAAGGATTCTGCTCCAGTTGTGTTGTGTGCCTTCTGTGTTCTATATAAGAGTAAATAGCGGTGGGTTCGAGTGTCAGAACAGATCAAGATGTTGAGTTGGCCGGTGGTATTCGCACTGCTTCCACTTTTGGCCACGGCCAAGGTCTTCGATCGCTGTGAGCTGGCCCATTTGCTGCAGCAGCGTTTCGGCCTTCCCGCCGTCCAAGTGGCGACTTTGGTGTGCATAGCCCAGCATTCGAGCGACTTCAACACGGCCGCCTTTGGCGGTGGCGCCGGACTGGGCGGTGGATCCCATGGTCTCTTCCAGATCAGCGATGTCTACTGGTGCTCGCCACCGGGACAGGGCAAGGGCTGTGGCCTGAGTTGCTCGAGTTTGAGGGACGACGACATCGCCGACGATGTCCAGTGTGTGCGACGGATCTATGCCGAGCATCAGAGGATCAGTGGAGATGGCTTCACCGCCTGGCAGGCCTACGGAGCCTACTGCCGCCAGGATGCGGCCTCCTATGTGGCTGGATGTGGAGGTCTGGGCAGCACAGCCCTTCAGGTGGCTGCTTCGTACCAAAGGCCGCAGCAAGTGCAGGTCCACAGCCATCCGCCTGGGCACTACCATCAGGTGGCCCAAGTCCAGACGCAGGGCAAGATCTACAGTCGCTGCGAACTGGCCCAGGAATTGTTCTACCAGCACAAGCTGCCCATGCCCCAGATTCCCACCTGGGTGTGCATTGCCCAGCACGAATCCTCCTTCAACACGGCTGCCGTGGGTCGCCTCAATGCGGATGGCAGTGCCGACCATGGCCTGTTCCAGATCAGTGATCTCTTCTGGTGCACCCACGAGCAGAGGGCGGGAAAGGGCTGCCAGGCCACCTGCAATCAGTTCCTGGACTCCAGCATAGCGGATGATGTGCAGTGCATCAGGAGGATCCATCAGGAACATACCCAGATCTCGGGCGATGGCTTCAATGCCTGGACTGTGTACAAACGGAACTGCCTCAATCAGCACTACGAACAGGTGGCAGCCTGTTTTGCCAAGCCACCAGCTCAGGGCCACCATCCCAACGCCATCGGGGGAGGTCCTGTGAAGCCCAAGGTCAGCTATGCCTATCAGTTTGCCCAGGTGCAGGTGCAGCAGACACCGACTGTGAATCAATATTATCGACCTGCGCCACCCGTTCCGAGTTACCAGACCAATGTGGCCACCTATTCGGGGAACCCCTTCCTCCGACCACGCCCAGTTCTGTCTCAGCCTCAGCTCCAAACTCCCGCCCGACAGCATCCCAATGCCATTGGAGTGCCACTTAGAAACCAAACCCCTGCTAACCCCTTCTACATTCAGAAACAGCCAGTACAGTATCAGCCACACTATCAGTCACACCCCCAAACACACTATCAACGCACGGGTAAAGTTTACAATCGCTGCGAATTAGCCCAAGAGTTGTATTTCTCACACAAGTTTCCCATGCAGGAATTGGCCACCTGGGTGTGCATCGCCGAGCATGAGTCCGCGTTCAATACGGCAGCTGTGGGTCGCCTGAACGCGGACGGGAGTGCGGATCACGGGCTCTTCCAGATCAGCGATCTCTACTGGTGCACCCACGACAAGGGCGGCGGCAAGGGCTGTCACATCGACTGCAATCGACTGCTGGACTCGGACATCTCCGATGATGTGAAGTGCGTGAGGACCATCCACGAAGAGCACACCCGGATTTCGGGGGATGGGTTTACCGCCTGGACTGTCTACAATGGACACTGCAGGCAGAGAACTCGAGCCGATATAGCCAGCTGCTTTGAGGACAAAGATCTGCCTCGGGAAGTCATCAAACCAGCCAAGGGAAACGAACTGATCAAGAACGTAGCTCCAATTTCGAAGGGTAAAATCTACAATCGCTGTGAGCTGGCCAAGGAACTTTATCATAAACACAAGTTACCCATGAGGGAGATTCCCACCTGGGTGTGCATAGCCCAACATGAATCCTCTTTCAACACAGCCGCTGTGGGAAAACTCAATGCAGATGGCAGTGAGGATCATGGCCTGTTCCAGATCAGCGATATTTACTGGTGCTCCCATGACCAGTCCAGTGGCAAAGCCTGCCACATTGAATGCGATCGTTTGCTAGATTCAGACATCTCCGACGATGTCCAGTGCATTCGCACAATCCACGAGGAACACACACGACTCTCGGGAGACGGTTTCAACGCCTGGACTGTCTACAATGGGCATTGCAGGAACCAGAACTTGGCCCAATTGAGTGACTGCTTCGATGGAAATGAGATTGCAGAGGCGGATAAGATCAGCCCATACGGAGAAAAGCCACAAGTGAAGCCCCATCAGTCAGTGCTGGAGAAGCCACAGCAAAAGATAGCCACCATTCAAGACTATGGCGGTAATCCCTTCTTGCAAAATCTGCAAGCTACTAAGGCATCTCAAACTCATGTGCAGCCCACCAAATTCACAAATAAAATTACAAATAATATTTCAACTCCCAAGGAGCCCCAAACCAATAAACTCTATGCCACCAATCCATTTCTCAATAATCAAGTGAAAAATAAGCCCACTTCCGCGTTGGGAACTGCTACTTATTCTACCCAAAAACCCATGTATGATAGCAATCCCTTCCTGAAAAACCCTGGCTCAATTACACACTCTTTAGAAGAAGTTAAACCAAACGACAATTTTTCCTATGCCCATAATCCATTTCTCAGTCTTCTTGGCAAACCAATTGTACCTGCTCAAGCACCCATCAATCCCAAGCCCTCGAGCCCAAGTAAAAGCCCATCTAAGCCCCCTCAGCTGGTCAACAGACCCTATGTCAGCAGCGACAGCTTCCGCAACGAGGTGATTAAATTTACGGCCACCTCTGCGGCAGTGGCAACCACTACAAGCGTTACAAAGCAATCTGTAACAACAACCACAAGGAAACCCTTTACAGCGGGCACAAAAAAACCAGTCTCAACTACGGCCAAAACAACGAGCTTGCCGATATGGTCATGGCAAACTTCTACGACCGCTAAGCCCACAATAACAGAAAGTGGTAATCGCTACACAGCTACAACGAAAGCCTCTGCACCTCTCACAACTACTCGATCAGTGATAGCCAACAAGCCAGATTCTCGTACAACTATTAGACCAACTAGTCGCTCAACTAGTAGAACAACTGCTCGGCCAACTACTGCGTTTACCATCCGATCGACAGCACGTCCAACTACACATTCAACAATTCGTACAACTATAAGTCCAGGAACTTACTCAACTACTCGGTCTACTCCTCGCCCAACAACTTATTCAACAACTCGCCCAATTTCAACGGCACGAGCAACCACTCGTTCGACAACTCAATCAACTAGTCGTCCAACGACTCGTCCAACCACTCGTTCAACTACTCGTCCAACAACTCGTCCAACCACTCGTCCAACCACTCGTCCAACCACCCGTCCAACCACTCGTCCAACTACACGCTCAACCACTAAGACAACTACTCCTCCAACTCGGAGTTCAATTAACAATCAACAAAAATCAACAACAACGAGAACTTTATCTCGCTACACAACAGTAAACAAGCCCACCACTCGGCCAATTACAACTACTCGTCCAATTACAACTATTCGTCCAATTACAACCACTCGCTACACTCCAACAACTCGCCAATCTTTAATAACCAAAACCACAAATCGCTATGCAGCCTTATATTCGCCAACTTCTCGACCAAATGCAACAACAAAATTTACCACAACTACTCGTTTGCCAAGCAAGTCCTCATACAACTATATATCCGTAAATAAACCCACCACACGCCCGACTCCTACCACTCGTTCACCCACAGCCGTTCGTTACTCACCAACAACTCACCAACCTTTAACGACGAGAACCACAACTCGTAACTCAGCGATAACTGCACAAGCCACTCGGCAAGGAAGCACCACACCAAGGCCATATTTATTTACCTCAACAACGAAGAAGAGTGCAACTACTAAAGACCCCTTTGATCACCCGTTTTTCCAGAAATTCAAAGCAAAGTTTGACTCTCAAACACAAAGTCCAAAAACCCCAATAAGCCTAAATCAAAATCAAACCACCGGCAGTCCTTATTATGCCAAATATCAGGAAAATAAGATGAAAACAGGTGCCAAAACCGTTCTTTCCTACGATTTCGGCCAAAATAGAAACACAACTAGGCCTAAAAGTGTCTTCGATGTCTACCTTAACTGGAACAAATATTAAGGGGGTTTCCATTAGTAAGACACTTTCGAGACTTGTAAATATGCGTTATTGATCGATGTAAAACTTAGCATAATGGCAGAATACTCATACATTATTAATCCGTAAGCCTTATAAATAGGATTTAGATAATAAAATAAAAATAAACCAATGCGAATGCGAAATGTACGAAAATTAATTCAATTTTTAGAGACTGGTTGTCCGGTCAGGCTGACAACGCGCCAAACGTCGCCAAGTGCGATTGGATCGTGGCTTTAAGCAGTGGCTTTGATTAATTTTCGTTAACCCGTTTTTGGCCGAGTCTTGTTAACATAAATGCCGAGCACAGCGACAAAGACAAAGCGGGCCAAAGAACTGCAGAGATAACGTGTTTCGAATTTCGCCTGGGCTCCCCAATAATGTTCTTTGATTTTAGCAACTTATCAATTTAAAATGTAAAGGTGTGAAGAGTACATGTTGTGACGTCTGTACACCTCTGACCAATATTAAATAAAATACCTTGATTTTGTTGGTAAAATTGCATTATTCTTAAGGCTTAGGTTAGGCTTAGGTTGACCTTTGGCTGATATATAAAAATTGATAACTAAAAACAGGATGTTATTTATTTTTTTGAGATTTCTAAGCTTTGAAGTATAATTATTTATAGTTATTTAAATATTGTAAGTCTCTTTTCTCCATAAGTACTTGTGCTTTAGCTTTTTGTAGAGGCGAAACACCTCATCCCATACTTAAGTTTCGTGACAAGATTGAAAATACATCAAATATTTACGAAACATTATTAAAAAAATAATTAAAGCCGAATCCAACTTCAGCAATTCAACTCGATTTTGTTATTCAAGAACTTTCTTTAACAACTTCCTATATATTTCGAGATTCTAAATGTTTATTCATACTTCTATATCTGCACCCACTCCTTCAAAACCACAAATAGCTATTTAGTAATTTGTAAATGTATCGGTAAAATTATAATAGTACTGTTGAATATTAATTTACTAATTACGGGGCATTTATTTTAACCATTAATTAAAATTCAGTTTTTTTTGCCTTGCAAAGGTTTAAAGCATTAATAAAATTACGGCGACCATGTATTTTATGCGTGTAAATACCTATCTACGCCTAGCTTACATGGTTTGAGTTTATAATAAACCAATGTTTGAAGCCATCAAACGGTTTGAGTCCAACTAAAAATTTGTTTATAGGAAAATATAACAAAATCCATAAAAAACTAACAAAATGCTAAGAATGCATATTTGCTAAGCTTTAAAGACACAAAAAAAAAACCATCAAGTTGAAGAGGTCATGGTATGTTGAAATGGTCCTGGTTACTAATTATTAGGTCGATGTTTAAGTATTTCTTAGAAAAACTGGCAGTTAAAGTTTTTGTGCTTATTTTTATTATTTTCAAATTAAAATCTTAATAAACAAATGTTGTAGGTCTACGTACATAGTTCAAATACACATTGCATATTTCACAAAAAAAAAAAAACGCTTTTTATGTTTTTGACTTTTATTGCGTTAAGTCTATATTTTACGAGTCATTAAATTTTAGTGCGAAGTACAGCCTAAAGAAGATGTTGTTATAAGAATGTTAGAAGATCTTCCACTGTAAACTGAACTAGATTAGCTATTTTCGGTAAAAGCCAAAACATTTTGGAAACTACTTTTATTAAACCGGTTAAGCTTCAACTTCATCATGTCCGCCAACATGTGGGCAGGGTCCAATCCGCAGAATTAGTGGTATCTAACGTAAGATAACGTATACATCAAGTTACAAGTCTATGGGTTAATTCTGTTGAATTATGTCAAAAAAAAAATAAATTTAACTTACAGTGCACCATAACAAAATAGATAATGAATGAAGAGCGTAATAATGTCAACAACAAAAGGCATGTGCAAAAAGTTTAAATTGAGAAACTTTAAACCAGTTGTGTCACCCACACAATTGAAAAGCAATGAGCACCGCGCACTGAGAAAAAAAATCTTTACAAATTAAAAAAAAAATTAATATTCTATATTTAAAATATTTTAAATGGATATTTTCAAACCAATGAAAGGCAAATTTCACCAGAACAATGTATTATGATTTAAATTTTAAACATTAAATTTTAAGGTCCTTTTACTCTATCGAAAGCTTTATATCGATAGTGACAAAAAATTGTATGACTCCAAATTAGTACTTCTTTTAAATGTTGATACGGAGAATATACCATTGTATTAAATGAAATATTATATATTATATTCAAATCATTTTTGCTTGATAAAATATATAAAGTAACAGAACCCATGGATTGATTCCCTGTTACATCGTATTTCCACAGAGCTCATTTGTTGAAAATTCCAACCGTTTCCAATGGATGCACTGTGTGGAAAGAGGGCATTAGAAATATATTCTTTTCTCACTTTTTGCTTTTATTAGAGCAGTTTTTTGTTGTATTCAAAACAACGCCCCCTCGATTTATCGCAACTTAGAGTTCAATAACTTGTTTTTGATAAAAGTACATTTACTAATAATGGGAGTAGTCTCAAAAAGTTTTTAACAACTGATAAAAATAACAACAACGAAGCAAAAAAAAAACTTTTTGCTGAATTTCTTTATCTTCAGTGTAGATAGGATAAATAAAAAGTATGCACGCGCGTATGATTCTGTTTAATTGGTATGGGTGTCAAACTGGCTGACCTCCACAAAGCTATTCAAATATGCTGCGCCAGCGAAATTGGTTTGGAAAAAGGTTATTGTACCGGAATGTTTCAGAAATCCCTTCCAAGTAAAACTAGTGACAATTCGGAGAAAATTAGATGGATAGAGATTTCATTAGAATCATGAATGAAGCGCAAAACAACTTAAATTTGAAGAATCCCCTCACGCAACCCTTAAGTTTAAACTAGGAAAAAAATCAGGTGTACTCACAGTATTGTTATGATTATCCGTAAAATTTATTCGCTATTTTTTTAACAAGATCCTTTAAATAAAAGAATTTTTTGCTCAAACTAAAAGGTTTATTACTTTTGTTGCGAGGAATTTTCATATGACCATTTCTACAACACCTCAAAATGTATTTAAACGCCTCTCTGCAAGTCCATACTAGTTGCTTTTTTGATATTCGTTGTGTAATATTTTAATACATGGCATTAATTTGTTTATTTAAAGATATTGATAGCGGTTTAAAAAAGTGTTTCTGTTACATTTACATTACAGAAAGCGTTTATTATTTACATAGTGGATCGACTATAAACTGTTCCTAACACTGGATTACGTGGTTTTAGTCTAAGGTACTGTTCTTTTTTATTGGTTTAGGTCATTCGTTACGTGATCGGTATCAATATACCATTGTGATGTGCGACGGTCACACTAATCAGTAGAGATGGAAAAATGCCAACGATGCCCTGCTAAGCATCGATAACATTTAAATGCTTTATAAATGTAAGTAGCTCGTAAAACTCCCAGTTGATCCAGCAACGATCTGGCAATATATAGTTACCGTAATTAATTTTATTTTCAAGTCCCAGAATCAGACGCTCAGTTCCTTGATCAGCGCTTCCACGGTGGCTTATTTTTTCCTTTGTCGGTCTAGTTTGACTGACTTTGCTTTTCTTGCTGACGGCAACGAAGAGTTGCAGTTCTCATATGAGTGCATTTCAGCAGATGTTAAGAATTTTAACCAGAGTGAATTGCCTGTAGTGGGCGACGAACTAACAGCGAAATGTAAGCGAAACGTCGAACTAACAGCGAAATGTTAGCGAAACATCGAACTAACAGAGAAGATGGGTAAATATCGATGGTGTCTGTCAAACATCGATAGGATCGATATTTTGAAAACATCGATGACACCGATGATGGTACTGATGTTTCCCCACCTCTATGATCGCGCCGACTTGCAAAAAAAAAAAAACAATAATATAATGTTTTGAGATTTTTTGTTATTTTGTATTATCCTTGTCTTTTTTGTGTGTCCTGTCCAATGGATGAGAAGCGCTACCTGAAGCGCAAGGAGAAGGCGCGCAGCGATGGCAACCGGGACCAGGTGGCCATCAGTTGCAAGCAATTGGGCGACTTCTACAATCAACAGGGAAAACACAACGAGGCGGTTAGGGAATATGTCCAGGAGGCCCAGATTTATGCCGCCATGGGCAAGGAACTGGAAACGGCCAAGGCCAAGCGGATGGTGGGCGAGATGTACACCTTGCTGTGCGACTACGATGCCGCCAAGGATCACATTAACGATTACCTGAGTGAGTTGAGGGATTCCCTTCTATGCGCATCTGTTTTACTCCCCAAACTTCTTCCCCAGAGATTGCCAAGCGCCTGAAGAACCAGGTGGAGGAGCAGCGGGCATACGCCACTCTCGGACGCGTGCACCTGCTCCATGGACAGACTCTGGCAGACAGTTCCGCCTCCGGAGCCATGGAGCAGCTCAAGCTGGCGGAGAAGAATTTCATTCGCAGCCTCCTGCTGATCAAAGAGTAGGTTTCTCATGAAGTAGACCCAATGAACTCCCGCTGGTCAAAGGACTCTCTAAAAATTTGGTTTTTCAATAACAGTCTTTCTACAGACGAACGTCTGTCGTCCATTAAAGTTCTAAAGTTTTAAGTTCAAGTATCATTTGCACACACATTTCTTAATTTTATAAATTTTAAAAATATCCAAAAAAACACGAAAGTTTATAAAAGATTAAAATATTTAGTTACTTTCGAAAACAATAACTCCATAGAAAGAATGTCGTCAAGTTGAAAATAGCGATCTTATAATAAAGATAGATTGTAATTTAACTAGGCATAAATTTTCTTAAGTGCTTAATTCAAGCAAAAGTAAAATAACTTTCATTTTAATATGGTTCTCCCAATATTTTAAACCTTTGCCTCCGTTCTTTTCAGACTTTCGGGTCAAATTTCCAAAGTGGAGCAACTCGATATGCAAGCTCGCTGTTACCTGAACATCGGCGTGGTGAAAGAGCACATGGAGGCTTTCCAAGAGTCCATCGAGTACATCGAGAAAGCCATAAAGATCAGCAAAACGCACGAACTGTGGGATCTGACCCACTTGTGCTACGTTTCGATGAGCTTGCTCTTTAATTGCAAAAAGAACGACACAACTTCGGCGCTACGGTACTGCAACATGGCTTTGCAGGTGGCCAAAAGACTGCCCAATAAGGTTAAAAAGATCTGCGAGACGCTGATCACCAAGGCGGAGATCCTGATTAAGGCGGGCGACTTTGCTAGCGCCAAGCAGATACTCACAAAGGCTTATAAGAAAAACACGCCGGACGAGAACGATCGGGGGAGTATTGAAAAGCAACTGAGAGTTGTGGTGAAGATCTGCCAGACGCTGGATGAACTGGTCCTTACCAGCTCCCTGGACTACGGCAAGTTGAAGAGCTTGTATGAGAAACTGGGCGACGGTTGCTGTCACCTGATGAACTATGAGAAAGCTCTGACCTATTACCAAAAGATGTTGGAGAACGCCGAACTGAATCAGGAGAGCGGAAAAACCCTGGTGCCCATCTACGTGAGTCTCTATCAGACCTATCGCGACAGTGGGCAGTTTGACAAGGCCCTGGAGTACCTGTGGAAGGAGTTTGAGTTGAACCAGGATGTTCCCTCGGAGGCGTTTACCACGCTCTGCACCATTGCCGAGATATGTGAGCAGCAGTCGCATCCTTTCTGGACGGTCCATGATGTTTACCAGAAGGCTCTCCGGCAGGCCGACAAGGCTGGCAGCTCCTCTGACAATCTGGAGAAGATTGCGCTGGTGAGACTGAGGCGGCTGATGCTAAAGCACAATATGCAAGTTCTGGTTGAAAATCTGGAGGCGGAAGCCACAGCCAAGGGCATTGATTTGGACCAGGAAGAAAGCCTTGGCGATGAAGATGAGGATGCTGTCAATGGTGGGACTGCTTTGCAGCAGAATACTCCAGACTGGGACGACGATTTCGACCTGACCACGCTCACCGACTCGGACGCCAGTGATCTGGATGAGAGCGAGAAACCACGTCCTCAGAGAACCACCCGTGGAAACAGATCCCTAGTCATTAAGAAGAACAACAAGGGCGAAACGCAGCTGCACCAGGCGTGTATATCGGGCAATCTGGAGCTGGTCAGACGTCTCATCGACCAGGGCCACACGGTCAATGTGCGAGATCACGCTGGCTGGCTGCCACTCCATGAGGCCGCCAACCATGGTTTTCGGGACATTGTGGAACTGTTGCTGGACAAGGGCGCCGCATCTGCCATTAACGACAAGGGCGGAACCAGTTGTGATGGCATTACTCCACTCTTTGACGCCTGCTCCAATGGATTCCTGGATGTGGCTGAACTTCTGCTGGACCGTGGAGCGGATGCCACCGTGCGGACGGACTACAATGAGACCTGCATCGCTGGTCTGGACAAGTGGCGGCAGGGAGCCCAGCTGGTGGATGGAGAGCAGGCGCAGTACGCCCAATTGCGCGAGCGACTCCTTCGCACGCTTTCCAAGGTTGGCATCTGCAGTGACCGTAATGCTCGACCTTTAACCAATGCTAATGTTAAAATAGTTAGCAGGTCGGAGCGGGGAAGCCTATCGGAGGAAGAGGATGAAGAGGAGGCCCTTCAAGAGAGTAATCGAGCATCGCTGAGGCACAACCGATCTGCAAGTGAATATGGTGCTAACAAATCCGGTAACTCAACGCAGCCAAGTGCCAGCAAAGAATACAGAAGTGTTATGGCGCAGCTTAAAAGACCCAATCGCCTAAACGATGATTCCCCCAGTACCAGCAGTACAGTAAGCAAGAAGAAACGCAATGCCTTCCTTAATGATGATGAGGTGGATGCGGATAACTGGCTGATCGATGATGTGGGTCCGGAACGCAAACGCAAGCGCGTTAACTCAGGAGACCTCTGCAGCCGTCCCTCTAAGGAGAACTTTCAAGACTCGCCCTTGTCCCTGCCTGCAAACTGGGAGGAGGATTTGCTCCAGGCCACTCCAGAAATGGACTATTCGCAGCGGCAGAAGCAAATGCGGAAACTAACCCTCTCCCGCTCCTCGAGCATGAGTAGCAATCATAGCAGTTCAGCTGCTGCTCCAAGTCGGAGAAAGCATCAGGCCACTCTGATGGACAGTGGCTTTAGTAGGTTCCGAAGCGAGAGTCCTCTGGGCAGTGAATCGTCGCAGGATGGCGCCGCCTCTGTGATCAGCCTGCGCACCATTGAACCCGACTCCACCACGAGCACTATTCAACTGCTCATCTCTCCTGCCAAATCGTCGCCTATTAAAGTACAAACTACTCCTGTTTTGGCCACTACTGTGTCATTTAAAGTTAAAGTGCAGGATGAGCTGCTATTAGTTCCTGTCGAACGCAAGAAATTGCAGGACATCAACATACGTTGGCTGGCTGAGGAAGCCGGAAGACGTTATAACAAGTATGCATGGGCAGAACAAAGTCTTTAAAATGCTGATGGCAATTAAAATTTCCAGGTTGACAGGCCTAACACCTCTCCTACGACTGAAGACTGCCGATGGCTTCGCCTATGAGGAAACGGATGCGGTGAGTGTGGCTCTCGAGCAAAACATGCTAATGGCCACCATTCTGGATTGGAAAATCTCACCCCTTTCGCAACGATACGAGGAGATGTGCCACCAAGTGCAGAAGAGTAAGTACTATGAAATTCCCTTCAAATTCCTTAGGTACTTACAGACATGTTCATTAATTTGTAGCCGTGGACAACAAGGTAAAGCTGCTTTTGGAGCGTTCGCAAAACACTCAAATGTTGGAGCTCTCCGGATTGTGGATGCGAGCACAGCAAACTGAGCCCATTTTCAAAGCCCTTCTTCATCAAGCTCGACTCACGGTCTTGGATCTCTCCCGAAACTTCATTGCCAACGAAGGATGTCAACAGTTGGCCAAGTCACTGCCCACGTTGCTCCAACTCAAGGCGTTGCGACTGCAATGCAATGCGATTGGCTACCAGGGCTTGGAGGCCCTGCTCTGCGGCCAGGGCATGGATAGCCTAGAGCTTTTGGAGGAGCTAAATCTTAGCCAGAATCCGTTGGGAAATGCCAGCCTAAGGATACTGCACAGGTTTTGCACCAGTCCCGCTGGTCGAGCTCTCACTTCGCTACAAATTGCTCAGTGTGAACTGACGGAGTTGCAGGACTTCGACCTGGGATTCAACCAACTAAAGAGCTTCGACATCAGCTTCAATCAACTCACCCAGCAAAGTGTGCGCCAGTTGACAGATAAGCTAAACAGTTGTCGTCTGGAGCAATTGGTTCTTAGCTTTGTGCGCTGGCCGTTGGACGAAGCGAGTGGATTTGCTTTGGGTGAGCGATTGGTATCTCTTCTAGAAGGTGGCACATGCGAACGATTTGTGCGGGTGGAACTCGCCGGCTGTGGTTTAAACGATGGCCATCTGTACCAAATTAGCCAACACTTGGCCAAATCCAAGCAACTGCAATGGCTGGATATCAGTGATAATGTTAGGCTAAGTGGAACCGCCCTTGGATATATACTAGATGAACTACCCCAACTGCGCTCCCTGCTGGCCACCAATTGCAGAAGTCTTCTGGACGACACTCGTCTCCGGAAAATCGAACAACAAAAGCAGCTGCCCCGCCGCTTTGACCTAACCATCGATGAGCAGGTGTTCTCCATGCCCGGTGCCCTGGAGACCCTTCAGTCCATTTGGCAGCTTCAGTTCGGCGACAAGGCCAAGATGTTGACCGCCACATCGAACAGGCGGAAAGGTGGCAGGCGATACAAGGGGATCATCAAGCTTTTGGCCGACGGAAACGATGCCGAATAGCGTTGTCTCATCATGTATAAGCCATTTTAATTTTGTTTTATTTTTATTGTTTGACAATGACATACATACATACATATATAGCAAATCTGAGTACCCCTCTTATCGTTCAGCTGATACCAGTACACCAAATTGTAGACCCTAAGTAGGACAAACACTTAGTACCCACTGGACTTATCTAATCAGTGGATGATTGCTGGCGAAACAATTTGCGATGGTCTAGACTCGAGTGGAAGAAGAGTCTAAAAGTTAACTTGAAGACTATTTACTCACTTCTTCAGACGTTTCTATAACTTGAGGTATTTGCCATGGCTTTCAAATTACCAAGAAAAAGTCTAATTTTTGTTTCTTGTAATTATTACTTATTATTGTACTTTATTAATCGGATTTGTGAATGTGTTTTTGTAATGAGCATGACGTCGACTGAACTGAGGTGAATGATGATGAGGAATCCTGGTTGGCACTGGCTTAGGCATTGCCCTTGGCAGCCTCGTACATGTTTCGCGAGATGATGAGACGCTGGATCTGGGAGGTACCTTCGTAGATCTGGTAGATCTTGGCATCACGCATCAGCTTCTCCACGGGATACTCGCTGTTGAAGCCGTTGCCTCCGAAGATCTGGACGGCATCGGAGGCGATCTTGTTGGCCATATCGGCGGCATGGCACTTGGCAATGGAGGCGTAGTAGCTGTTGCGTCTGCCCTGGTCGATTTCCCAGGCGGACAGACGCCATGCCAGACGGGAGGTCTCCACGCCGATGGCCATGTCGGCCAGCATGAACTGCACAGCCTGGTGGTGAGCGATGGGCACACCGAAGGTCTTGCGTTCCAGCGCATACTTCAGAGCCTCGTCCATGCAACGCTGGGCCAAGCCAACGGCTCCGGCGGCCACTGGAGGACGGGTCTTGTCGAAGGTGCCCATGGCGATCTTGAAGCCCGCTCCCTCGCCAATCAGCACGTTCTCCTTGGGCACTCGCACATCTTCGAAGGTGATGCCACGCGTATCGGAGGCACGCTGTCCCATGTTCAGCTCCTTGCGACCGGGCGTCAGTCCGGGCGTGTCGCGCTCCACGATGAATCCGGTGAAGGCCTTGCTGGCCGGGCACTTGGGATCGGGATTGGTGCGGGCCAGCACAAAGTACCAGTTGGCCACGCCACCGTTGGTGATCCACATCTTCTGGCCGTTGATGATGTACTCGTCGCCCTTCTTCTCGGCACGCGTCTTGATGCCGGACACATCGGATCCTGCTCCGGGTTCAGTGACACCGTAGGCGGCCACCAGCGGCTCCTCGAGCAGACGGCCCAGGTACTTCTTCTTCTGTTCCTTGTTACCGGACAGGATCACAGGCGTTTGCTAAGGAAATACCAAGGATTTAGCTCATCTGACGAGGAATGCAGATCAATTGTAAAACTTACGCCCAGACCACTGGCCTCCAGGGCGGTCATGATACCAGTGCAGCCGTAGGCCAGTTCCTCGGCCGACAAGCAGGTGGTGAACACGTCGAGATCCAGGCCTCCAATATCAGCGGGAATGTGGTTGTTCATCAGGCCCAGCTCCCAGGCCTTCTTGATGATGGGCCACGGATACTCGCCGCTCTTGTCGTACTGGGCGGCCACTGGGATGATCTCCTCGCGGGTGAACTTGCGGGCCAGTTCCTGCAGCTGCAGCTGATCCTCGGTGAGTGCGAAGGAGGTGCCATTGGGGGAGACGTGCGACACGGCGGCGTAGGCGCGGCTTTGGGACACCAGCTGGCGCAAGGCGGGCGCAGCAAGCTGGTATAGGAAAAATTTAAAAACAAATTAATTCATTTATTAACGAAATATTACAAAACTATTATTAACGATATAACGATTTTCGAATTTTTTGGTTTGAGATCATCATACAATAATATTTTCTGAGCAAAAACTTTTTAAGTTATGGTTACGTTTTGTTTAAAGTACTATTTTTTATAATTATATTTAAAATTTAAAATTTTGTAACTTTCTTTTTAAATTCAACTAACAAACGTAGCTTTTTTTTTATATTTTCGCCCAAAATAAATGTTTTTTTTTATTTTGTTTCAAATGAGAAAACATAGCCTTGGTCATATTAAGTATACGTTTAACCTACAAAAAGACTTAACCGTGAATTAAGTTTAACTTATTAAATAACCACTCACAACTTGATTGTATGATCGTTTGAGATCAGAAACCCACCCTTTATTAGGATTTTGCAAACAAAGTAAAATTTTAAAAGGTTATATCAGGCCTGCCAATAAAGTTCGCATTCCGATTTAAATCGAATGCAAAAACAAGCCGCCATTAGACGCCGCTAATAATAATTTTTCGAGGGGGGCAAAGTACAGATGATTGCTGGCAGACAGGCAACAACAAATGTGTTTACGAAACGGAACCCACTCGTACATACATATATATATATATATATGTGCAAACCTTAATCGCGGACGATCAACAGTTGTTGTCGTCACTAGTCTTAGAGAACTTTGAACCATCCATTTTTCATATGTTATAAATTATCTTTGCGTTGTGTGTTTCACTTTCTCTGCGGTATAAATTAAACGATATGCTCACCTTGTTAAGGAACGCCATTGGGTTATGGGTTTATTTTCGTATTTTTCTAAGATTTAACTAGGTCGCCTTGCTAACTCGTTGGTGGCTGGCAGCGAACTGATCCAAACGAGTTGCCCGATGTGCCTGTATAGCGATATATGTACATGTCTATATAGCAGCGACGCTTTTGGACATTGGACTTTGTTGCGCTGGCATCGCAAAAGCTACAGAATCACGGTGACGAACCAACCACAGACAAATGTATGTACGCAAATGCAGAAGGGAGAGATAAGGGAAGATGCCCTCGACTTTCATATGCGCTCCAGAGCTGCTCGGAGAGAGTTTAAGGTACGTTTTTATTTGTTTCCTGATTTAATTTTATACATTCTTTATATTGACAAATGCTATATAATTATACATTTATTATTTATCTCTCTAAAATGAACATAATACCATAAAACATATCATAAACTTCAGGTAGTCGGATTTATTGTTTATAAAATATAAGAAAAGTTATATGAATTTTAAGTATTGCTATTCATTTTAAATACATTAAAAAATAGCCGATCCTTTTAAAATTTGAATTTCCTCTTATATTCTTCCGTATTACCAAAAGTACATTATTTGTATGACGTGAGACACACCCCCTTTTTTAAGAAACCAATGTACCCTAATAAATACCCTACATTATAAGCACAACAAAACTACGTAAGATTCAACAAACCACGTAAGGTTAAGCTTTCAGTTTGCAACGTAACGAAACGTATTTTTGAAAGAAGGTATGAGTATTGATAATGGGTATGTTAGGCGTTAAAATTAAAGTCAATAGGAACTAGGCAAGAACTAGAAAATACCTTTTAAATTTACAACTACTCTTTTTCGGAATTATTTTTATAAATGTATGAATTTATAATCCTTTTGTTCAAAACATATTAAATAATTTTGACGTACTTATTTTTAAAAATATTATATTTGCTGAAACGAATGTGCTAGCCTCAAGTAAATGCATATACACTTTTATTGGTGCGCTTAGATAAAAAACCTGTGATGGTGGTCGCTTAATTTAATACTTTTTCAATTTTGCATCGTGTAATTGTCTAGTACAAATATAAACTTTAACTTTCTTAAACCATTTTATTTCTTTAAGATGTACTGAGTAAACCCTAGTCGAGAGTTTCTCCTGCCACCTGTTAGGCCCTTGAAAATTGGGGTATACTTTCGCGCTTGACACAAATGGATGAAACATGTTCCTCTTCTGGCTGCGTTAAAAATAACAGAGTGATATACACAGAGTGTTTGCCCGCCTCCGCCGCCGCAACAATCTCCAGTGAAACGAATTGGGAGTCCGTGACACAGTTGACAGCCAGATATAAAAAACAGAGCTCTACGTGGCCAGGCACGAAGGCATCATTAAATCAGCATCCGCAGCTATCCAAAATCGCAATCAGCCAAGGGAGTGGGGCATCTCTTATCAGCCAGGCGCATAAAACTGGGTCCGGTTAAAGCTCTTCCGACAGGACGACGCCGAACGGGCACCCGATTGGGAGCCGAAGTGGTTCGGGTGGTGCGACGGCGGGTGGAGAGTCCTGTGGCATCTAAGGCACAACTGGGATAGCTGGCTCTAGGCTGCCTGCCAGCCAGTCAGTCATTTGACATTGCTCCTGCGAGAAGGTTGTCCACGCTCCGAGCCCAAATCCTCCGTCGCCCTCATCGCGTCCGCAAGTCTCCCATAGTGTATGTGTTTTCTGTGCTCCCCACTCCCAATTCTGGGATACATATAGAAGAGTGCCACCCCCACCATACCATACCATGCCATACCATACCGAAAACCCCCTCGCGGAGCTGTGAAAATTTAAACAAGTGTTACCTAAGCCCAAACCAAACAAAAACCAAACCAAACCAAACTAAAAACACACAGAAAGGGAGCAGCGGTTGAAGGTTGCGGCAAGATGGCCCAGTTTGTGACCCACATCCAGCCCACGCTGATGGAGGCGTCCCAAGGTCATGTGCCCCACCACCACGGACATCAGGTGGGTGTGCCGCACTCGTCGCATCTGCCCCACTCTGGGCACAACATGCCCTCGCCGCCCACCCACAACCACCACCATGGTGGCCATGTACATGGTCACCAGCACCACACCAGCGGTACTCATCATGGATCAGCCGGTGGCCATTCGCATCCGACGCAAAAGCAGTCGCATCATTCAGCCACCGGTCACGCCCCCAAGACGCAACACCACAGCCCGCCCTCAAGGGTGCACTCACCGCCGACGGAGCACCATGCGGATCATGTGGGTCACTACGAGTACTTCCAGCATCAGCATGAGCAGATCTTCCACCACGATGGAGCCAATGGAACCGTCAGCCACAAGCAGCAAGGCCACCACCATCCAAACAAGCACGAGCACTGCCCCACAGGACACCAGAGCGCGGTGAGTTGTCCTGCCCAGGATTACATCATTGGGAACTCGGGAATGGGTTATTCCTCCCCTAATATAGATAGTCACGTGAGCAAAAGTCCAAGGGGACGAAATTAGAGGTCAACACCTAATAGCCCAAAGAAATGGGTTGCCGTCATAAAAGTTAGAGCTACTTTTATTAGTTGCCAAAATTTTTCCATACTCTAAAACAACGTTAACATCCTAAAACGTTAAGGATCTTCTTTATGCACAGTAAATTCTTCGACTTTAATTTAAACTCATAGTCTTTTTGTTTCATTAAATGAAAGTTGGTTTTAAATTGAGATGAATAGAAAATAGTAAAATAGTATCGTTCATAGGTCAAATTTGAAGGACATCTAAGATAGTTTCGGAACTTGGTAAAGACACTTCCGGTTTGATTGAGTTCACATCTAACTTTATTTAGACAGTGATAATGTCTTCAACTTGCGCTCAGCTGCAAACTTTTACATGTAAGGTTGGATAACTCACCCTTCAGTGTAACAATGAATCATAACTTTTTGAGGCATCATCTCGGAGACTCCAGACCACCGCAACCCATCCCAGCGATGACGCAATAGTAATCCTTGGACCGACTGTGTACAATGCCAAGTGAGTCATCGGCAGTGCGCTTCCGTTGTCCTTGCGGGGGCATTAACAACTCCTGCTGGCGCCTGGCATCTCCAAGGCATCAAATTCAGACGGCTCCTCTGACCAGAGAAATCCTGGCGTCGCCAAACCAGCAAAAGCTCTTTTTCGCAATCTTCGCGGTTTGTTTGGCCTTTATAAATAGCCATAGCATGCTAAACGCTCTAGCTAAACGCGCTCTTTACCGCACTCTTTACTTTGGCATAGTCCGATGTCTGGTCTCCGTTCTCGGGTCTATTATATTCCTATTTGTTGTTCGGCGGAGGCTCTCTAGTTCGACGGGGCGCATTCGAAAATAATTCAGAAAACGACTCAAATCGCTCGGTGCGGCTGCCGCGCGTGGCCCTCTAGACAATATTTAGATATATACACGTATATATATTTCATTTTATTGGCCCCCAAAAGTTTGGACACACTGGGTGATCTGGGCAAATGGAGACGCTCAAGAAACGCTTCCCATCGCTGCAGAGTTTGGGCGTAAGTTTCGCGACACCTTGAACTGAAATTTATATAATGCGGTTGGTAGCTCCCCGAAAAAAATGGCCCGCCAAGCATCTGTTTTGGGTTGCCCTATAAATACAAATACAAATCCGACAGCCAAATTGGCCAGCGAATCGTGCGGTGAATTTTTTTCATTTTTTCATAATTTTGTGCGTGTGCCGTGCTCCTTTTTTCGCCATACTCCCTCGTCCCTCGGGTGCAGTGAACTGAACACGGTGAAAATGTTTCCATTTTCTGCTCCCATTCCCCCAGAAATTACCCACGATGTGGCGACTTTGGCGTGCCCAATTTGCGTTGCGCTTTTTGGGGTCGTCAGAATTATGGGCAATCAGCTCATCTAGCTGGTAATTTACTTAAGGCATTGCCCCAAAACATTCCTGCCACGGTGTTTTTTAAGGGGCTGCGCGGAGGGTGGCTGAAATATCATATTGCTGGCGACAAGCTACCTCGACATCGATGCTAACACAAATATTAACTAAATACAGGGAGGTCTAAAGAACTGTTTTGTCGCATCGAACTACGGATACTCTAAAAAAAGAGCAGTGTTCAAAGTTTAAGTGTTCCTGTCTTATATTATGGCTATGGAACAGAATGCTTAAACAATTGCTTACTTACATTGTTGAGATCTATTGTAAAGGACCATAATTTGGGACAACAGTTGAGCACCATTTTTAAATCCTTATAACCAATTTATTATTATTAATAAATATTTTTAAGACCCATATTTAAAATGCATACATTAAATTAGTTTTCTTTCTTATGTTAATTCTAAACTTTTTTAACTAAATATTCAACAAAGACTCTCTAAGAAAATAAAATTTATTTTAAAACTGTCCCACAACATTATCAAAATAATTAATTTAAATCTTTAAACTATGTAGGTTCAATAGTTTATTTAAATTTTCGTATCACATATCCTCTTCAAAATAATAAAAAAAAAAAAAATAGAACTTGGAAACTCATGCCCTGGTTATTTCCCTTTGGGGAGTCTTAAGCTTGGCTGCGGGTACGTAAAGTAATTAAAAATCTATCAATTGCATGCGAGCAAAGGCAAAATACCCCTTTAAATTATTAATTAAGCCATAGAAGAATGACAATGGCCAGGAATTGAGAGTGTATAACGATTGGTGGAGTGCCTTGTGACATGCGAATAAGCCATTTGGTTTGGGCCAACCCTGCCACCAAAACTCAGACCAACTCGATGGGCTTTTGGCTTTAAAGTGCGAACAGGAAACCCCTTCGGCCGGCTGTTGGATAAGAAAACAAACAACTGGCCGGTGTTTGGCCAGGCGACAAAGGCCGAGCTTAAGGGAAGCTATTTAATTAAATTCACAATGTGGCTGCCACCTTGCCAACCAAGTTGCCACCCCCATTAGCCCATTTAATTACCTGCAACGTGATTCACGCACACTCATTCCTTTATTTACTGCACAATTTGTCCCGGTCACGATGCAATTTGAAATGCAATTTTATGCAACCGCTCGAAAGGGTGGATTTTTGATGGCAGCAGGGGTTTCTCTCTCAATCTCACCCGAGGGGTGGATTGCCTGTCTAAGAACCCAAATTGATGGCACTGCCTTTGCCTTACTTGGCACAACGTGACCGGGAATGCATACGCATCCGATTGGGATTTTCGACCTTTGAATGTGGTGCCAAAGGGGTGGGGTGGTGATTCTCGGGGTGGGATTTTCGAATTGGACTCATCCGAAACGCAGTTCGAAACGGGAAGTAAACAACATCCAGTTGTGCGGTGCGTCTGCGCAAAAGTTAATCCCCAGCTGGAAGGAAACATAGCCATCATCATCCATCAGCCGTCAACCAACTGTGGATTGTGTGCACTCGGCCCGGCCTTTATTTACTCTCGGTCAACACAGTTCCGGGCCAGGAGATTATCGAGGGGTAGGGTAGGACCACAGGGCCGTTTCCATGTGTGCCGCATCATTTTTTGTGTGTACTTAGCTAATTAGTGTAGTGTGCTAACTGAAACTGTCGGTGGAATTAAATGCCTCGGATTTTATTGTGCGAGCAATGGCGGGTAAATTAATTTGGGTCTTGTTAGGATAGTTATAGTTACACCCATGATGGGATGATTGCAACTCGTGTAAATATTTGTATTGCGACTGAGGGTGTGGTGTATGGGATTCCTATTGCTTGGCAAGACAAATTTACTTTACCTCTAAGCAAAACAGGAATGCCCAAAACCAAATTCAAGATCGTTTAACATTGAAAGTGGTTGTATAATTTCTAAACTTCTCTGTTTAAATAGTAAATTTAATAATAGTAAAGTTAATAAGGCTTATATGTCAAAATCCCTAAATTCACGGTTTTAAATGAAATCCAAAAGTTTTATAATAATCAGTTTAGAAAATTACCGAACTTTGTTTTAAGACGGTATATAAAATTGTTAAATGAATTAATACAATTATATTGCGACATTTAAGTGGTTTATTTAAACATGTTTAAGGGTGCATACAAAATTTTGTAATGCCCAGCTTTGCAAGCCTTAAAACTCGAATAATGGAAGATTTTCATGGATTGTGTAGCCTGGAGGAAAACTCTCCCTTACAATAAATTTGAATTGATTTTTTTAGGGATTATTTATTCATGTCCTAGTTACTGTGCAAAAGAAAGCAATAAATCTGGATTTTTCACGCATTAGGGTTATCAAATTTCTTAAAAACCAAGCCATTAAATTGTGAACTGATTAATATGCAAGAGAGGATAATTTAAAGTGAAAAATTGTTTGGCGATTTAATTTAAGGGATAAAAGAAAGGTCTCTTTTTTCTAAAAGCACGTGCTGGGGAACGAAAACGTCAACAATAACAAAGGGCACGTGTGGGATTGAGGGAGACCCTTCGGTTCTGGGCCCTGCCTCTTTTTCTGGCTTCCGCTGGCATTTTCCATTCGAACTCCGGGTTCCAGAGGGCGAACAACTACCCTCTGATTTTGGGGGTGGGCCTTCCAATTGGAACGGCCGAGTGCGCAGGTCCTTCGAAGTCCTGCTAGTTGAAGTTTCAACCACTCGGAGCAGGACTTTTACTTGTCGCATCCAGTCTGGAGTTGAACATCGAAGAAAACGGTAGCAAAACGAAAACTGCTCCCCGAAATCCGTGAATTCAGAAGGGACTGTGTGAGAGCAGCCAGGAATCCAATCAGACACACACATACACACAAAGACATCCACACCCATACACCGACACTGACACGCACACAACCGACTCGGTCGCCTGTACGAACACACCCTCTCGCACACCCATGCACTCGTGTACATATAGCTTACATAAAGTCTAAGGAAAAATCGATTCGAGTGCATTAAATATTCAGTATAAAAAGGAAAAGGTCTCGAGCAAAAATCTCGACCAGTGCGAATTTTCCGCTTTAGCTTACGGCAAATAATAGTCCCAGAGCCAGTGAAAAAATATGACTAATCTGCAGTGACGACATACGCCGCTTACACAATTTCTCTACACCAATTAATCGGAGACTTAAACTCGAGGCGGACATTTTCCCATTGAGAATCCTAGAAAAATGGTCACCGAAAATGGAGCTCAGGTAAAACAAATTTTTCATCTCGGTTTTCACTTTGTGGAGCTTTTCTTTTTTCGGGCACAGAATGAAGATTCTGTGGGGCAGCCATGTTGGCGTCCATTTTGCGGATTATCGATTTTTCGTTGTCTGGCTGAAAAAGTGCAGCGAAGTTGAGGAAAAATCTGGTAAAAAGGGGTTTCTCGAGGAGTAACAAGAGATAAAACTATGATTTTATTGGTAACTTTTAGGGTAGTAACACCATTTTCGTTGGCAACGAAGTTTATTGATTTTTCACTTCATTAAAATACCCCACTTAATTTAAGGGCGTTGCAGGCGATTCCCATTTAAGCCTAAACAATGGTCTAAAAATAATTGCTGTACTAACCAACGGCAATCCGAGCCAGGTGGTGGTTCACAGTGGCACCACCATCACTACACCACTGTCCTTTTAATCGGAACTGGGTGTGGTGCGTGCGTGTATTGTTGGCAGCAGTGTAAGGTAATCGAGATTTAGGTTAAGCCTAATGATGACATGCGACACTCGTGCCAAGATGGGGGAAAAATCCATAATAGATGACTCACTTTTCCATCTGAGTGCTCGCTGCTGCACTAAGAGATTGTTTGTTGCTCCTGCTAAGGACAGCCACTCGGACTTCGATTAGGCGTAAAGCTCGTTGCCAAGTACCAACTTGGCCACACAAGTTCAAAGCAAATACTCTTCAAGGCGAAACTCCTTTAGACGAGCACTCAATTTGCCCGAGCTGAGCCCCTCGTTATACAATGACGAAAACGGGGAGCGAGGCCGAGCCCAAGAACCTTTGAACTTTCGGAACACGTCTGGGTATCACCTCACCCTACAGGCAGAGAAATGTATCTCAATTTCTGTTTGTCATCATCAGCTATGCTATAATATAACTATAATTTATATGAAAAATCATGCTGGTATCAAACAATAAAAGCAAATTATGAAATGTTAATAGAAAAATGGGTTTAGGTATATTTTGAAAGCTATTTCAAAATAATGGTAGTAAATCATAGAACACTTATTTACTATTTGGTGCTTTTCAAATACTTTGTTTGTTAATATGTACTTAATATTGATATTCTATATTTTGAAGTCATTTAAATGAATACATATAAGAAAATAGTATAGTTACATATACATTTTTTTATTACATTTCGGTACTAAAACATTATTATGTGAGCCAAAAACAAATATAAATATTGACGTTTTTCCAACTTTTTCATGGTAATGCCAAAATTGTGTTAATGAAAATTTAAAAATTTGTACACAATTACTCCCTTGCAGTAAAAACTGCTTCAATATGGCGAAAATCAATAACAACATTAACACTCGCTAATATATTTTCCATGTGCAGTCGAGCAAACAGAGTTCAGGAAGCAGTCGGGGCAAACAAGCTCCTTTTGAATTCGTATGTATGCCCAGGGCATGAGAAATGAGTTTTCTTTTTTGTCCGCTTGTGTATATCCTTCACACACTTCCTTGTTTGCCAAACGACGGTGGATGGGTGGATGGGTGGATGGACGGATGTGGGTGTGGGTGGTGCATTGGAGTGGGCGGACATGGAGGGGTATTAACGCTCAGGAAGCGGGTCTGGCGGGTGTCTGAGCTGCGGTCACTCTCCAGCGAGTTTCGCTCGCTTCCAGTGCGAAAATTTCCGATTTGCCGACTTCCAGTTGCAGTTTGAAAAGGCGACATGACGTCATTTTCGATATCGAAAACCGTGGCGAGCGTTGGGGTAGAAAAACATAAACAAAACCACTATCGACAGCTGAGCTTTGCTGTGTGGTTGGGTGGGTTTTTTTTTTTTTTTTATTTCAGTGGGTGGGCGTTGGCTATTAGACCGAACTACCCGTACACCTGCGCCAAAAGCCGGAAAAGCGCCGGTGACCCCTCGCCTTGACCGTCGTGGTTTGAACTTGAGGCAACGAGCAGGTGCATAATAACTATAAAAACCTATTCCACTCCACTTGCCGGGGCACCAAACTTGGAGTTGCGCAACCTAGCAACGATCAATAAAACCCTCCTCTTTTATGACCACCCACACGTCAGGTGATGAATACGCATCCGACACGCAACTAAATGAAAAGCAGATGTAACGTTTTCTTCGGCAGGTTTCCACCTGGCAAAGATATATTGCATTGCGGTTGATAAGCCGACATGCAATTTCTTCTAGTTGACCTTTGCCCCATTTGATACCTGGGCAAAAATAAACGGAATTTTCAGCTTAAGGCTCAATGTCTTCCACCTTAAATGCCTTTTTCAAGCGATTTTATACTAAATCAGAAAAATGACTGTAATACTAAAGGTTTGGTAGTAAATTAAAATTTAAACGAAAGTGGTATTATATAATTTAATTATTAAGTAATTACAATTAATAAAAATATTTTGTATTTAAAATGATAACTTCAGGTTAATGTTTATGTACTTGGATTTATATTGAAAGTAAATTTTTTGTGAAATTTTGTCTATAAAATATAAGATATCTTCTCAAAAAAATCGAATGGTTAAACCTAAGAATTACTTATCTAGTTTTTCTTGTTTAGTTTCTATTTTAACTTAACAATTACATTTTTATTTTAGGGCGATGGAAACACTTCCTTCCTGCGTGCAGCTCGCGCCGGAAATCTGGAGCGAGTACTCGAGCATTTGAAGAACAACATTGACATTAACACCAGCAATGCGGTGAGTCATTAAGAAATTCTAGTGCAAATTGATGCCCTAACTAATCCCATGATTTCCCCCCTAGAACGGCCTAAATGCCCTCCATCTGGCCTCCAAGGATGGCCACATTCACGTCGTCTCGGAGCTGCTGCGTCGTGGAGCGATTGTGGACAGTGCCACCAAGAAGGGCAACACCGCTCTCCACATCGCCTCGCTGGCCGGACAGGAGGAGGTGGTGAAGCTGCTGCTGGAGCACAATGCCTCCGTAAATGTGCAGTCCCAGAACGGATTCACACCCCTCTACATGGCCGCCCAGGAGAACCACGATGCGGTGGTGCGTCTGCTTCTGTCCAATGGCGCCAACCAGAGTCTGGCCACCGAGGATGGCTTCACTCCGCTGGCAGTGGCCATGCAGCAGGGACACGACAAGGTGGTGGCCGTGCTCCTCGAGAGCGACACCCGGGGAAAGGTCAGGCTTCCAGCGCTGCACATTGCCGCCAAGAAGGACGATGTCAAGGCCGCCACTCTGCTCCTGGATGTGAGTATTCTGCAAGCAATGCTTTTGCTTAGTCAATCAATTGTTTATTGACTTCTCGTTCTGAGTATAAGTTTATTATTTTTTTATCCTCATCTGTAGGATTTGGAATTGATTTATTTCTGATCCCTGAGATGAAATTGATTATTAATCTTATGGAAAAAATGTGAGCCGCGGCTCATTGACTACAATATTTTTAAAAACAATTTATACAAGACATAAAGTTTGGTAATGGTTATTACAATGTTGGAATTACCTTTGCCTTTTAATAAGATTTTTTAATTAAACATTTTTGAAGTGTTATTAGCATTGTATTATCAAAAATAAATGCTTTTTTTATTATTAATATCATTATTGCAAATGAAAAACATTCTATTAGAAAGAAAATTTATTCGTACAACTATGACTCTCAGTTTTAAAATTAAAACAAAAATTAAATTAAAAGTACAGATTTTTTCCATAAGTTTTGAAACTTACAAAGTTTAAAAATTCGGTTGAATGAAAACTTTGTTAATTTTCGATATCCAATTAATAATTTGGCCTTTATAACGAATTTCAATCCAATTTCGCTCTTTCAGAATGACCACAATCCGGACGTAACTTCCAAGTCGGGCTTCACCCCGCTGCACATCGCCTCTCATTATGGCAACCAGAACATCGCCAACCTGCTCATCCAGAAGGGCGCCGATGTGAACTACTCGGCGAAGCACAACATCAGTCCACTGCACGTGGCCGCCAAGTGGGGTAAGACCAATATGGTGTCGCTGCTGCTGGAGAAGGGTGGTAACATCGAGGCAAAGACCCGGGACGGACTCACTCCGCTCCATTGTGCCGCTCGTTCGGGTCACGAGCAGGTGGTGGATATGCTGCTCGAGCGGGGAGCTCCAATCAGCGCCAAGACCAAAAACGGATTGGCACCCCTCCATATGGCCGCCCAGGGTGAGCATGTGGATGCCGCCCGCATCCTGTTGTACCATCGTGCTCCCGTGGACGAGGTAACCGTGGATTACCTGACCGCTCTCCATGTGGCCGCCCACTGTGGTCACGTGAGGGTGGCCAAACTTCTCCTGGACCGGAATGCGGACGCCAACGCAAGGGCCTTGAATGGATTCACTCCGCTGCACATTGCCTGCAAGAAGAACCGCTTGAAGGTGGTGGAGCTGCTCCTGCGGCATGGGGCCAGCATAAGTGCCACCACGGAGAGCGGACTTACTCCGCTCCACGTGGCCGCCTTCATGGGCTGCATGAACATCGTCATCTATCTGCTGCAGCACGATGCCAGTCCCGATGTGCCCACTGTGCGCGGCGAGACACCACTGCATCTGGCCGCCAGGGCCAACCAGGTGAGTCAGGATTTAATGATTTAATAATTAAAACAATTAGAGTTCTTTAAGATAAATTTATAACTAAACGAATTGAAACCTTTTTTGATGGCGTATGAGCAGGCAGTCTACTGAATTTAAAGCATTTAAAGTACATAGTTTTGATTTATATACAATTATTTTTTTTAATTTTACTAGTTATATAAATAGATTGCAAGTAATACAAAGATAAAAACAGCAAATATTATTTTATCCTTTATTTATAACTATCATAGTATATAAACTTCTTTGTAAATATGATAACATATACAAATCTTTTCTTTCTTACAATATGGGTATTAAAAAAATTTATTTAAATTGTCCTCCTATGAAATATACATTTGGGTAGTGGAAATCGGAAACATAGATGTACAAAATTATAAACATTTAGCCGTTCGATCTATGTGCGAGGTTTAATCTTGATCTTTGAAAGCATAAGTTAAGGCGACTGGGAAAAGATATATAAAATAAAAAGCCACCAAAAATATAAAACACTCTTCAAATATGAGATACAAATTCGGTCTTACCATCTAAGGACATACCCCTTTCCTCTGTAGAAATGTAACGCTCTTTTGTACTCCAAATGACCTCTTCCAGACCGACATCATTCGCATCCTGCTGCGCAATGGCGCCCAGGTGGACGCCCGTGCCCGGGAGCAGCAGACGCCGCTGCACATCGCCTCGCGGCTGGGAAACGTGGACATCGTGATGCTGCTGCTGCAGCATGGCGCCCAGGTGGACGCCACCACCAAGGACATGTACACGGCACTCCATATCGCCGCCAAGGAGGGCCAGGACGAGGTAAAAGAGCTGATTGCGAAAAAGATCACCGACCACATCGACACCGTTTACCTGATGCAGTTGTTTTGGATACGCCATCAGGAGTTTTTCATTTGACTTTAAGTTTTTCACTCGACCTTTTGGTTTTGGTTTTTGTACTTGTATCGGTATTATGAGTTGTCTGTTTAGCTCTTGTGTTGTTGTCTTTTTAGCGTTTTGTTTTTGAATAAATGTTGCAACTCTTCTTTTTTTTTTAGTACATATTTGACATTATGATTTGTTGCGAAAAATGTTGGTAATTTGATTTTTGGCACGTAGTTCAGTGGGATTGCCTGGCAATCGTATTCATGTGTGTGACTTTGTTGTAACCTCCTGCAGGTGGCCGCTGTGCTAATTGAGAACGGCGCCGCCTTGGATGCCGCCACCAAGAAGGGATTCACCCCTCTGCATTTGACGGCCAAATATGGACACATCAAGGTGGCCCAGTTGCTGCTCCAAAAGGAGGCGGACGTGGACGCCCAGGGCAAGAATGGAGTCACCCCGTTGCATGTGGCCTGTCACTACAACAACCAGCAGGTGGCGTTGTTGCTCCTGGAGAAGGGAGCCAGTCCACATGCTACGGCCAAGAATGGACACACACCACTTCACATTGCGGCCAGGAAGAACCAGATGGACATAGCCACCACCCTGTTGGAATACGGCGCTCTGGCCAATGCCGAGAGCAAGGCCGGATTCACGCCACTCCATTTGAGCAGCCAGGAAGGCCATGCCGAGATCTCCAATCTGCTGATCGAGCACAAGGCCGCCGTCAACCATCCGGCCAAGAATGGCCTAACACCCATGCATCTGTGTGCCCAGGAGGACAACGTGAATGTGGCCGAAATCCTGGAGAAGAATGGCGCCAACATCGACATGGCCACCAAGGCGGGCTACACGCCCTTGCATGTGGCCTCGCACTTCGGACAGGCCAACATGGTGCGCTTTTTGCTGCAGAACGGAGCCAATGTGGATGCGGCCACCTCGATTGGGTACACGCCGCTGCATCAGACCGCCCAGCAGGGTCATTGCCACATTGTGAACCTCCTGCTGGAGCACAAGGCCAATGCCAATGCCCAGACGGTCAATGGGCAGACACCGTTGCACATTGCCCGCAAATTGGGCTACATCAGTGTCCTCGACTCGCTGAAGACCATCACCAAGGAGGACGAGGCCGCCACGGCTCCGGCCCAAACCGAGGAGAAGTACCGTGTGGTGGCTCCAGAGGCCATGCACGAGTCCTTCATGTCCGACTCCGAGGAAGAGGGCGGTACGTATACCCCACTTACACACCCATCCAAAAACCCTAACCATAAGCCACAAAATCATAAGATCACAAGATCACTGCCCAGTTAGTCAGCCAGCACACAGACACTGAGCACCACCCATAGATTACATAGTACATATAGATTACGATAGTCCTAAGTGAATCCCCGCTCTTTCATGTGTGTGTCAGGTGACACTAACTGGCAACTGGACGCTGGCTACGAGTACGGCATTGGCCCGATCTATCTGCCGTACTACCAGGGCGACAAACTCTGTGTCTCCAGTAAGTGCCCAGGGCCACTTGGAAACCCCCTATCCGTATCCGTATCCGTAACCGTATCCGTATACTCGTATTCGTATTCCTATCTTAAGTGCTGGCCGTTATCAAGTGCACTAATTGGCTGCGATTGGAACAAAATTGGCTTAATGAAATGTCCATAATAAAGTTTGGCGTTCTACTGGCACTTTATATGGGCCTGAAATGTATAAATGTAAACTATTTTCTTGACGTTGTAATTGGGCAATGGAGTGGAGACTCTAAACTTTGCTTAAACTTTAAAAATTAATGAGCAATATTAATTAATAGGAGAAAATGATATATTGCAATATTTGTTTTTAAAAATTTTGACTCCGAATCTATATAAGTCAGCGCAACCCTTTTTAGCAGGAAATATGAATAAAATTATAAACCATAGCCGTATATTAAAATACAAGGTTTTTCGAAAAGATTTTAGAAAAAAAATTAGTTAGGAGTCTAAACAAAAATTCGATATAACTCAAGTCCATCAAATAGTTCTTTGAAGCGTTTAAATAGTCTAATTAGCTTTCAGAAACATAGAGACTTTTGTCTGGGTTGTCAGAGTTTGGGCTGAGATAATTTGAACCAGAATTTGCTTGAAGTCGCGGCATGAAAAAATGTACTCCTCTGTGTCTTTATCTATACCACCACTATTATCGTATCCATGTTATATGCTCCTATTTAATGGTCATGCTAGCTTTATATCACCCTTATATATATATTTATTATACCGATTATAAAAGGAAGCATGTAAAACTTACGAAATTTTGTAACTAAAATCAAACTCATTTGCATTCTTCTACTTTCAATGCACTGCGCTCTCATCTGCAATTCAACAATACCAACCAACCAACAAACCAACCAACAACAATTCCAACACTTTAACAACAACAATACCACCAAACAACAACAATAATTCAAAATAATAACAACAACTACAACGCTATATGGCCAATTGGACTGTCTTGTGCTTAAACAAAATGCAAATGCTGCGGAATGCCATCGAAACGCATCGAAATCGAATCAAAACTCTAGGCGAAGACAATATGCTATCAGACCAACCATACCGCTATTTGACCGTTGATGAAATGAAATCCCTAGGCGACGACTCGCTCCCGATCGATGTGACCCGTGATGAGCGCATGGACTCCAACCGGATGACCCAGAGCACCGAGTATGCCTCTGGAGTGCCGCCCACCATCGGTGAGGAGGTGATCAGTCCGCACAAGGCCCAGGTCTACGGCAGTTCGCCCAAGGCCACCGTGGATGGGGTGTACATTGCCAATGGATCTGGACACGATGAGCCGCCGCATGTGGGGTGAGTTTCTGTTGTGTGCCATACCATTTCATTTTAATTCCTTGTGATTTATTGATACTATGATTAAATTTTCATGTGCTCCGGAGTTTTGAAAACTTATCTACAAAATATTTATTTTAACTATGATTAATAAATTAAAGAGCAAATGTATATATCAATCTCATCAAATTTTTAAAATAAGTAATTTCTTTTCAAAAATTGATGACCTATTTTTAACAGGAAGTAAAGTATCTTTTATGAAAGTTTTTTTTTTTTAATTTCTAAGCTTCTAACTAAATACTTTTGGAAATACCTAGATAAAATGTATAATTGTCTTCTGGGATTGTTTTCAAAAGCAAATAGCTTGAACTACTTCTGAGACTGGAAATCATCACTATAAACGATTTTCAGTTTAATTATAAGTACATCCTATATATATATATAATACATCGTTTAAAAGTGTGTGTTTCGTTGTGAGGCTTTATTATTTATCGTTCATTTATTTTATTTTTTTAAGTCGAATCAAGTAACAAGTCCCATTCTCAACTAATTATCGGTTTCTCTGCAGCCGCAAACTGAGCTGGAAGAGCTTCCTGGTGTCCTTCCTGGTCGATGCCCGTGGAGGAGCCATGCGTGGCTGTCGGCACAGTGGCGTCCGGATGATCATTCCCTCCCGATCCACCTGTCAGCCAACTAGGGTCACCTGTCGCTATGTGAAGCCGCAGCGCACCATGCATCCCCCTCAACTGATGGAGGGCGAGGCTCTGGCCAGTCGTGTCCTGGAACTGGGCCCATGCTCCACCAAGTTCATTGGGCCGGTGGTCATGGAGGTGCCACATTTCGCCTCGCTGCGTGGCAAGGAGCGCGAGATCATTATCCTGCGCTCGGACAATGGTGAAACATGGCGGGAGCACACCATCGATAACTCCGAGGAGATAATCCACGATGTCCTGCAGCAGTGTTTCGAGCCAGAGGGTGAGTGGGGGGTAGGGGTGTTCTCAGCCTTTTGCTGGTCTTTAACTGGAGCTCTTTGTTGCAGAAATTGCCCAACTGGAGGAGCAGGCTGGCAACCATGTCTGCCGCTTTGTCACCTACGACTTCCCTCAGTACTTCGCCGTGGTATCGCGTATACGCCAGGAGGTACATGCCATTGGGCCCGAGGGCGGCATGGTGTCCAGCACAGTGGTGCCGCAGGTGCAGGCCGTCTTCCCACAGGGAGCCCTCACCAAGAAGATCAAAGTTGGCTTACAGGTAAACCTCTTTAAACCGCGCAAGGGCGTTGCGCCTGAGAAATTGCGCAAAATAAGCGTCAATCATGTGCCCAAGAAGAAGCGCTTCTCGCTCATCTGGTAAACCAAACAGGCCACTTAAATCTGTACTTAAACAAAAGAGAAATTCAAATTATTTATCGGTCAGCATATATACTAGAGCATTTAATCTACAACTTCCCCAAAGAATATCAAAAAAGAATGCAAAAAAGGTTTTCCATTATGAAAATGAGCATTTATAACCAGTACTCCTATAACCAGTAACTAATAACCATCTATGTTAACCCGCCCTTAAACCTGTGTAGCGAAGTATGGTAGATACAAAATTGCAAAGTTAATTTACAGTGGTCAGAATGGAATGATTACCGCGAACCTAAACCATTGTAAACGAGCTTTGGAGTTGAATTTTCCAAATGTTATTACTCGTATGAAATATGTGCACTTTGTTTGATTATATTGAGACACACTTAATAACTTTACGGCACTAAGCTTATGGAGCCATTGTTTAATCGGTATCCCCATGCTAACCTAGTCAGAAATGCTATGAAAAACAGTGACATACAATAATACAATTATATGAACCGATTCAATTTGATCATGGATCAAGTGAAGTCTGTCAGATCGCAGAACTTCGTGAAGCTTATAAACAGCAAGAGCAAAAACAATTGTCCAACTTAATAAGACATATGAATATCTTATATCGAATATTATGATACATTTACCTATATGCTAACTACTCTTAACTATTCATACATTATTTATGATTATTATCTACTTATGCATAAGATTATACTTACAAGTTCTCTGAAATGCAGTACTACCCAATAAATTTAGTTCGAAAAAAAATTTATGCCAATGAAAATGTTTTAATTACTTTTCATTTGATTACTTTTTCATTCAATTGCTTTTTCAAAAAAAAAATGAGAAGAGGTGAAATTATTTTCACAGAGAGTTACAATTGGGTCCGGTTTGGAGTGCCTAACGAAGTTGTAACATTTTAGCCATGCCGTAAGCAAAAAACGATTTTATAATGGCCCCACTCATGAGTTAAAAGTTTCGCACGTTTTATTTGCATTTATCTGATATCTGTAAACTTCTTTCTACATATAAAAATGTTTATTTTCCTTTGTGTTTTGTACATTGTATAAAGTTTTGCGTTACCTTTCTAGTTCTTCAGTTGTAGACTGAGTTTTTTTGATAACTAAATTTATTGGGACATAAATGGGCTTGAACATTGTTATCGTTTGTAGTTAACTTATGCTGTAATTTAACTGAAACATGCAATTGCTCAATACAACCAACCAACCATGAAAACGATATGCATAAACATCCAACCAATAAGCATTGTACAGAAACACAAAAACTGTAAACAAAGTGTAATCGAATCGAGAATGTTCACCATTTAGCCCAAGACTCATTTCATTTTATTTGTTTTATTCGTTTCCGTATGACCGACAAGAAGCGCATATTTCGTATATATACTTTTGTTTGTCAGTTTTGATTAAGTTTCCTTTTGGTTCACCTCATGACTGTGTAATGTAAGCGTGTAAGCGTGGCCGGTAAATCGATTTTTGTCTATAGCGCCAATCGAAATCCGTTACACTCGTTCTAGGCCCAGCCGGTGGATCCCGATCTCACCGCCAAGCTTTTGGGCCGCGGCGTGGCCGTATCGCCCATTGTTACGGTCGAGCCGCGTCGCCGGAAATTCCACAAGGCCATCACCCTCAGCATGCCCGCCCCCAAGGCTCACAGCCAGGGGATGATCAATCAGTACTCGGGCAACACGCCCACCCTGCGACTGCTCTGCTCGATTACAGGTAAGTTGAAGCCGATCCACTAACGAACCGCCCGCTAAGAGCGGGTTTTTGTGTTGTTTGTACGATGTGATCCAAGCAGTTATTATTACCAATTACCAAATACCAATTACTAATTACCATTATGACTATTACGAGTATATCCACTTACATTTTCATTACGTTAGTTGATGTTTTTTGAGTATTTCTGATCCTACTTGATACCCCCCCCTTCCTCTTCCTCTCTATATCTCTATATATACCTCTGTCTCAGGCCTTCATTTACTTCATTCCTGTTTATGATTTCTTGAGTGTAACTATATATGCTTTCGTTGAGTTGAGTTTTGTACGTGCTTCCGTTGTTCATTTTGGTTGTCTATAACATTTAGAATACAGTATCTCATGTGCTAAAACGTAGTACTTTATATATACCATACGTGCCATATATATATATACTATATTCAACATGTACAGTGGAATTGAACAAATTTAAAGTAAAAAACTCTGGGGAGACATCCCACATTGAAATTGTAATGATAATGAAATTGAATTGAAAGGCATTCGTTGGTAGGTCCCATCCGATCCGATCTGAAACATTGTGCTTGTGTCTGTGTAGTAGATGCGTAAACATAAGTTGTTCGAACGGGTTGTTCCGGCAGTATCCCGCATCATATCGTATCGTATCCTATCGTAACTCCTTTGGAACTCTAGCCAGTTGTAGAGCATTTGCCACCCTCACCTCCGATACGCTCATACATCAATGACACCCACACACAACACAGAAAAAGATACAGCCACAGAAACAGATACAGATACTCCACACCTATATCTCGTACTTTTACTCGATCCAAACCCAGATCAGTGTCATGTTCAGTGTGTCTCTTCATTGTGCCAAAAACGGTGTTCGTTCCGTTACCCTTTGTTCGATTTGCGTTCGTTACCGCTTTAGTTCGTTCTGATGATTTTCAATGATTTCGATTTGTATTTCGATTTCGTGTTGAGCAAAAACAAACCCAAACAAAACAAACTTCAATTCAATTCTTGATCGAAAACCTATTTAATTGTTCTATAATTTCGTACTAATGCGTCATTGCATACGTGTGCACGCATTCCGTTCTGTTTTCTCAATCCATTGAAGGTGTGTTTCGGAAAAGGTCTCTAAAAGGTAACTAAAACTGACTCAAACGTCACAAATACTAAAATAAATAATACAAAAATTCAGAAATTCACAAACATGTATGAAGTTTCAAATTGAAACTGTTTACAAAATAAAATCGTTATTTGTTCATATTTAGTTGTTTCGTTCTATGCCAAATATAAAAAACAAAAAAATAGTAATACAAATGATAATATTATTGTGTTGCAAAATAAGGCAAACAACAAATTCCAAGAATAAAATTTGACAAAAAAAATTTGAAAATTCTGCATATTTTGTTTATGATAAATTCTCTTGTTAAGAAACTATTGCAAATATTTCAAACAATTAATTTTTTCAACTTCTATGCCTTAAGTCCTTGTTTTTTCTAAGTTTCGTTGAGTTATTTGTTTTTCAGTTGCCCCGATAATTTCCTCCGTTTTTCTTAATTCTTTGCTTAAATTCGGGTTGCGCTGCGTCTTTGGGTTTACTGTACCAGATGCTCAGGGCTAACTTTCTGTTTGGTGGGGCCTGCTCAAGTCCCCACTCGATTGGCAATGTTCTCTAAGCCAAGATAATGCTTCCAGCTCAAAGCAGCTTAGTTTTTGAAGTAAGCAAACTTTCCAATTTACCTTTACGAACCTTAAGCTTGTCATGCAAATGTCTTTGCCGCCTTCTCTTTCTCTCTGTCTAACCTCTCCCCCTCTAACATACAATAATATGAACTACCTAAGCGATTTTCTGACTGCACGCGGTTTATTGCCAAATATATATAACTAAACTGCACAATTTCATTAAAGAGTTTGTAGGTTTTGTAAGCTAAACTAAACGCCAACTAAAGTTGCTCTTTGGGCCATTGAAACCGTATTTAAAGCAAGGCCACCAGATTGTGCCAGAATACTTTAATGTTTTCAGTTGTTTCAATTACAAATTCGACTCTTATTCTTGTTCCATAATTACATATCATACTTGTTAAGGCTCTCAAGCTTTATGTTTTATATGTATACATTTTTCGGTTGGAATGCCGTGCACCTGATTGTAGTTTATTTATCTGTTGTTTATTGAGCTTTTAACTTTTGTGTTGGTTTCTATTATTTCGTATAAAACAAAGCAGAATAGTATTATGTACATCGACTGTTTTCCAAAAAATAAACCAAATGTGAATGATCAATTTTGAATTTCTACTGTTTGTGGCACCAAAGAGAACTTTTCTGAAACCGAATAAATGTCAACTATTGAGGAAGAAACTATAGTCAATCGAATGCTATGGCAAGCTCAATAAATCCTATTACAAACGGTGTTTTGTTAATGTACCATACAAATATTTAAACATATAAAATGTATTTACAAGTTTCCGAATATTTTTAACATTCTGATTTAGTTTAGCTTATGTTTTTATGATTTGGTTTTTGATTTGTTGATTCTGTTTCTTTGGGATTTCCGTTGATTTGAACACATTTACAACAAGAAACACGTGACGCGCTCACTTATTTTTCATTCAAGAGAAACCAAAAAATACGTTTTTCTAAAATATTAAGCATGTTATTTCAAAATGGCTTCGAGTAAGCGCAACAAGTACCTTAGTACTCGTACCTCTGTAAATGCTACAGCCCAACCAAATTAACCAAATATATGCTTGAAATCAAAGTGCCTCATCAAATCATCGACTCACACACTCCACAAAACACATCACTCTCTACAGTCAAAAGACGCCACATATCTCACTACATTCATGCCATGCCACAGATAACAACAAGATACTTAATATTCCTAATACTTATCGCTAAATACGATTTTAATACTATACCATAAACTATATACAATAATACTTTTCAATCCTATTCCATCTAATTGCTTTGTAATTAACACACACAATCGTAATTCTCTCTGAACAAGTTTTGTGTTGAGTTTATGGTTTCGTTTGTGAAATTAGTTTAACAATTTTGGAATTCAATTCAATATTAATCTGCTAATGAGACAACAGTAGAGTTTTTCAAGAGTTTTTACATACATATATGTAGTCTATACGTAAAGCCCATTGTGCAACCCATCAGTCTCGTAATTGAACGTTTCCCTTTTTCCGTCTTCCATCTACTAATCCATCGCCAGGTGGACCATCCCGTGCTCAATGGGAGGATGTTACCGGTTCCACGCCTCTGACTTTTGTCAACGACTGTGTCTCCTTTACGACCACTGTATCTGCTCGATTCTGGCTGATGGATTGCCGCAATATTTCGGACGCCACCAAAATGGCCACCGAGCTGTACAAGTGAGTGGTTGAACTGGTAATTTTACAAGAATCATATTTAACATATTATTCTCTGAATCCAGGGAAGTAATTCACGTGCCGTTCATTGCCAAGTTTGTGGTGTTCGCCAAGAAGATCGAACCTTTCGAGGCCCGTCTCCGCGTCTTCTGCATGACCGACGACCGCGAGGATAAAACACTCGAGAAGCACGAACTCTACACGGAAGTGGCCAAGAGCCGCGATGTGGAGGTCCTTGAGGGCAAGCCGCAGTACATCGAGATGGCCGGCAACCTGGTACCCGTTACCAAATCGGGCGACCAGTTGCAGCTGCAATTCAAGGCCTTCCGAGAGAACCGTCTGCCCTTCACTGTGCGTGTCAAAGACCAGCATGCTGATATAGTGGGGCGCACACTGTTCATGAAAGAGCCGAAGGTGGCCAAGGGTGAGCCCCCGCAACAGCCCATTTGCATACTGAACATCGTACTTCCGGAGGCTGTAATTCCGGACTCAACTACAGCTTTCTCGGACCGTGTCACCTCCGCCTACAGGACCTCAATGTTCAGTTTGAGCAAACATCAAAATGACCATTACATTGGCGACATCCGCATCGTTGATCTCTCAAACCTGTTGGGTAAAGATTGGATTCAGCTGGCACCTGAAATTGGCATTAATGCGGAGGAAATTGACGAGATTATCAACCAAAACACCGACAGTATTGCCAGGCAGGCGCAGAGCATGATTCGCCTGTATAAGGACAAGCCCAACTACGATATCCTGTCACTGGAAACAGCTCTTAAGGACATAGGACGAGACGATATTATGAAAAAGTGCAAGAGTGGACGACTATCGCATTCACGAGAGTTTGACGACACGGATATCATGAAAAACTCGGAATCCGTGGAGGAGCTGGTTCGCAAAGAAAGTAAGTAAAAGTTTGAAAATTAAATGGCCGGTGAGCTAAATAAGATCCAAAAATAATGTGTCATTTTTGAATCTTCTTGAGCCGAATTGCAAACGGGTTTTGAACATCTTCCCATTGAATAACCCTTTAAGCTCTTCCCTCAGGCAAGCGAATCCAACAAATCAACGAACGCGAGGAAGTCAAATACTCTGCCGAGGAGAAGGAAGTCGAGGAATCCGAATCCGATGAGGAAGCTGCTAAGCGAACAGTGGCCGAGCGCCGTGAGAAGATTGTCAAACGACTGTCCGTAGAGCGATCCATTCCTGCCTCGACGCAAAAGAGAGAGATAAACCGCGAAATAACCGAAATCAAGCGGAAGAGTCTTATCGAGGACAAAAAGGCACATCACGAGTCCGAGATACTGATGCAACTGCCCGCCGACAATGTGATCATCAAGACAACTACAGTACCCGATCAAGTCATCAAGATGAAGATGGGCAAGATGGACTCAACCGAAGTCAGCAAGAGCGAGTTCGACAAAGAACTGACGCACAAGTTCAAGACATCCGGCCGCAGCTCGGAGGAGGAAGACCAGCCATCATCTCCAGACCAGACTGATAAAATTGTCCAGGACATCAGTGCTGCCGAAAAGAAGGAGAAAGATGGAGTCACCTTCAGTCGGGTGACCACCATAACCCGCCAAGAAGCTCGGGACATCACAGAGGATTTCCTGGAGATCGAAAAGCGCAGCCAACTCCCTGCTACTTCCACCACCGCAACGGTTCACGAGAAGTTTGTTGAAGAGGTCAAGGAGAAGACCAGTCCCCTGGCTTCAATGCCTCAGGAAACAGTAAAAGAGGTGCAGCAAGTTATCAGCGAGGTGACCGAAATCGCCAGCAAGAAGGTTGAGAACATAATAAGCTCCTTCGAGACCAGCAAACCCGTGAAATCTATAGCAACCTTGCCCACTCAGGCGTCTGCCGAATCAACAAGGGTCAGCGATACGATTAAACACCTGGAGGATACCAAGACAGTGACCCAGGAGCAATCGAAATCTGTCCAAATCATTGAAAGCTCAAGTATAGAGGAGACAATTGCCGAATTCGAAGCCAAGAAGGTCAAGTATGACTTCCATGGTGGCGAACCCAAGACCCAGATCCCTAAGTTTACACGCAAGCCGAGCGAGGACTCGATGAAACTTACCGCAGCTCCACGTGCTACAGTTGAGTCCGATATTGATTCGGTGGCTGAGACCAAATCTGAGAAACCTGTCTCAAAGATACCAGTCAAGACAACACCAGCCGAAGCTCAAAAGATTGGTGAAGTGGATGCTCGGAAAATGACTCTAGACTTTCTGCAGGGCGAAAAACTGGCTGCCGAACCAAAGGCAGCCGCAGCAGCCAGTAAGATACCCAAAGTGGAGCCGAGAAAATCAATGGATAAGCAAGAATCAAAGATCTTGGATGATGTTGTCGCCTCTACAGCTACCATTATGACAGCAGGTCTGGGAACTGAACAGCTAAAGGACAAGCCCGTTGAACACCCAGAAATGATTGCTAAAGCTGAGACTCTTACCGAAAAGGTCTCCGAGCTGATTGACACATTCCACAAGATCGAGGAGAAGGTCACGAAGTCAGAGAAAACGTCGGAAATTTCCAGCAAAGTGGATGAGTTAGTCAAGATTGAAGATAAGTCCCTAACTCATGTTCAACCAAAGGAGGATATAGTGGCGGAAAAGGTGGCCGAAGTAGTTGAAACATTCCACAAGATCGAAGAGCAAATCACAACCGCCGAAGCCCGCAAGCTCACCCACGATTTCCTCAGCATGGAGCAGCAAAGCCAATTACAAACCATTCCGCAAACCTCTGAGAAGCTCCTTGAATCCAGTTTGACATCCACAAGTGCATCGGAACCGGATTCAATAGTCACTGTGAAATCCTTACCGCTAGCCAGTAGGATACCTGTGGTAGAGCCCAGGAAAACCATAATAGAAGAAACTAAAAAGCCTCTGACTGAGACTGAGCCTGTACAGGCCACTGAAAACAAACCCCTGAATGAGCGACAATTAACCGCTGATTTCTTGAGCATGGAACAGCAAACTCAGCTCGTTTCCGAACCTGCAAAGAACCTGGTTGAGGAGGTGACAAAGACTGCTGAACGACTAGTGGAACAGCCTAAAGAGCAAAAACCACGGAACGAGCGTCAGCTCACTGAAGATTTCCTAAATATGGAAAAGCAGACGCAGCTGCCGTCAAAGGTCATAGGCAGTGAGTCCAAGCTTAAAGAAGAACTGATTGATGGCATTGAGTCAGCGGCCCCAGTTGGGGATGCATCACCTTTCCACACACCCAAGCTGACCACCACTGTGGTAACTCAAGTGCCCCAACATCTGACAAGTGAATATGACAGTGACACCTTTGGCAAGCAAGCCACTGCTCCACTAACAGATTTAATCAAAGAGGAGGGACTTATTGCTCCAGTGTCCGCGGAACCACGGAAGTCGCTGACGGATGCTGAGTTCTGCAAATCGGTGGGAGAAACGATCACCAAGAAGATGAGCGTGGGCGTAATTGAAATATCTGATGAGCTCAAGAAAATAGGTAATATATTCTTGAGTCATCTCCATTACTTACCAAATCTAATCACTGTTATTTTTTTTATACTTCTCTAGAGAGCGAAATTCCACACTCCCAGACTCCTCCACCAACACCGAGTGACACCAAAACCGACAAGCAGAGCGAGGAACCCGAACTAATAAGTTTGGAACGTGGTATGTTGTTAATACTATGGATTACTCGCAATTCTTTGAGTGTACAACCAATTTCAACACAGATTACCTGGCCGACACTGTGACCACACTGCATACGACCACAGAGTCCACTTTTGAACGCGTCTCTGCCATTACCAAAATTGGTAAGTGCGAATCATGAAATGGGTGGCTGCCTCTATGCTCAATTTCTATGCAATTTGTAACTGTTATGTAAACTTAATTTATATATTTTTTAGTTTTGCCTTTTTCGGTAAAAGAATATAAATCTGTACCATTATTTTTGTACACCCCTTCTTTTAACTTACATTTTTATTTCAACTTTGCCACAATCCGTAGTGTTTCTTGAACTGTTTTTCAGTTTTGTCCCATTTCGTTTATCCCACTACTCTTTGTTCCTCTACATTTCGTCTTGATTTAAGTCCAAAGGCTTTTTGTATGCAAAGTACCATTCAACCATTAAACGATTGCGATCTAAGAACTGTTAGTTAGTTAAACTGTATCTATATACTCGAACGGCAAACTGCTAGTGTGTGTATCTTAATCAAAAAAATCTGTAAGTGCGGCAATAAATGTACCATAAAGTAAAATTAACAAGGGATTTTCCAATCCTAACATAACAAACGTCAAACTGAAGCGCATTGAATGAATGTGACCACGAAATCTCGCAGATACTTACTTGCACCAAAGCGAATGCCACTAAGTTGGCAGATAATCCAATTACGTTAACACTGACGAAAGGTCGTAGAAGCATGGCTAATTGTTTGTCTGGCGCCTTTCTGCGCGGTGAATGCATAACATTCGGTAGTGTCAGTGTCAGTGGGCCAGGCAATCGATAGATCGAACCACGAATCGATTTTGCGTTAATAACTTTAACTTATTCTCGAAAGACTTTCCGATCGGGGATGGTTTCCTGTTGACCGGAGAAAGCCTATTAGTCCATTAGCACTCGGCAGGGAGTCCACAGTTAATAGCAATCCCAGTAGTTCTTTATATAATTTTCGTCTGTTCAATCCACCGCAGGGTGGTGAGAAATATACCTTGCGCAGTTGTGTCATAGGTTCAGGGGGCAGCAGCTGGCGAAAGCCGAGCCGTGGCGTATACTTAATTTAATTTGCTTCTGACATTCTTTTAGTATAGCCATAGTCGCGCTTTTCGTGCAGATTTAGTCACGATTTTGAATTTCCCAAGTACGCGCGATCCGCAATTTAAACAGATTTGTGTCTCCCTAGTCAAAGTTGCGACTACTTATATTGTGTTATATTGTGTTTTAAAAATAATTTATTTAAACATAACGACTATAAATTGTAAGAAGTGAACTATAAAAGTGTTGACTTGTAATTGTGGTTCATTCAATGCGCAACGGAATAAACTATTTAAATAAACTTAATTGAACACTAAAGTAATTTTAAGTCTATAGTATTTTAATGGTAAGTTATCACGTATAATTACAATCAATTTGAAAAGTTGCCACAGTTTCCGGACCTAAGTTTATACATTTTTGATGGGTATCGTTTTCTGATAGGTATCTCTCATTGTTGTCTTCTTAACTCTCATGGTATAACAATTACGTTTGCAATTTTAAACAAATATTTAAGCAATTGAGTTTATGGTTTTCAATTAACAACTGCAAGCATCAATTTAAATAATTCGATTTGTGTTTAAACTATGTAATAACCTTGTTTACTATACTCGTACTCAATTGGCAAATAGATGTGATCTATGGATAAGACAAAGCATATTATCTACAATACTACTTATATTAACATTCGTTTAGCAATTACTAAGATTTTTTTCATTAAGATAAACACTTTTGGCATACTTTTGGATTTCTGAAATTAAAACAAACCAAATTGAAACTTCACCCGTATTGGGATCAGCAAGGAGCTGGGTTTCCACCAGCCGTCTTTCGATCTCCATATGAGGATTCATCGAAAAACGCTCCAATGAACCACCATGGCTTTCAGTTTGCAATGTTTATGTTTGATTTGGTTTTTCGCAAATAATTATATATTCTGTTGCTTTTCGAAACTTTATCAATCCTTAACGAAAAAGCATATACTTACCATATATATAACGATAATAGTGTAATGTAACTGAATGTTAAGTCGAGTCACATCCAGATCCACTGTAGCATCTTTTATAGTATATAGCATATCAAACTCGTATTCGTACTCTTTGTCATTATTTGCGAATTTTATAACCAACAGCAACAATTATATTAGCCACACAGTATAATCATTATATGATTTGTTTGCACCCAGAACCACCAACCCAGCGCGCTTCTTAATGTAATTGTTTTTTTATAGATCGCATTAAATATCGTACGAGTATGTGACATATGATGTCGTGGTTTGTTCTTAACCTGTCAACAATAGCTATTTTGCTTATTGATTTCATAATCAACATAAACTTTGCTTAAATATTTGCCAAACTAATCTATGCAAACGTAATCAGCTCGCCTCAAATATTTAAATGGAAGCATTGAATTTTATGCAGCATCCAAAATGAAATGGACACGACCTCATATGCAGCATCTATTTGTATATATGTGAATGAAGCTCAGTTCAGCTTAGCCCAGCTCATTGCTGGATTTGTTCAGCTAAGCTCCATCTGGCATCTGTTTAATGCGGAACAGATATTTTGATTTCGCTTCCGAACTAAATACTAAAGCATAAGCATTAAGTGCATGTTTGTGCCTGCTGCTGGGTTTTTGGCGCAAAGCTTGTAGTGAGAATATATGTTCATACCTCTCAGTATGTATGTATGTCGGCAAATTATTTGCACTGTGTACATAGACTAACCCACCATAAAGAACCAATGGTTTGATTTTTAATTGGTGTTAACTGTGTTTATATTGCCATGTTTTCTACTCCACTCTACTTCTAACCAAACCCTATTCTGCTATCCCTGGAATGCCTCAAACAGAGCACTTCAGTGTTCATAATGTAAAACCCGAAACCTTTACAAGAACAGATGAACCTGATAAGCTGCTTCATAGTGTGGTAGCTTTCCCCGATGTTCAGAAATTGTACTCACAAGACACTACCTCATTTACAGAAATGAGTACAAGTAGTCAAACACCGAAGACGACAACATCGACGATCCTGACAGCACAAATAGATCGCACCAAAATAGACTTAACAATTCCAGAGCAAGATCGGCTAAAGAAGGAGCCGAAGGATCACCCAGCAGTAGATGTAGGTGCAGATACAGAGAAAAGTGCCAGTGATAGGGAGTATTTAGAGCAAATTATAGGCTGTGGCGATGTCAGACGCAAGATAATGCGTTTGGAAAGCAGTGGCAGCATAGAATCATTGGAGTCAATCGGCAAGCAAACCGCTGTGGGCCCCAAATATATAGGCGATAACATACCAGTGGTACGAGAGGTGGTGCAGAGCATTGAGGATAAGATCTGTAATACAGTGGTGTCGGCCATTCCGTTTACTGTGCAGAAGCGGCAGCCCCACGAAGATGATGAGGAACCTGATGTAGTGGAGATAGAAAAGCAAATACTAACGCCAGCGGACTTGGCCCTGGAAAATTTAATCGAACGTGAGCCCCCCGCTCAGGTGACAAAGATTTCACCCATCGAGGCTATGGAGCGTGTGGGTATTGGTCTAAAAGAAATTGAAGAAAATGTTTGTGAAAAAGTTTGTGAGAAGCGCAAGGCCTTTGTGGTAGCTAAAGACTTATGTGAAACAGAAAAGACTTTAACAGAACAGGTAATAGATTTAAATAGGCAAGTAGAACAGATACCTGCAAAGATTTTAACCGAAACTGTTGAGGAGCACTTAGGCATAGAAGTTAAGGATGTTATGGAAGCTTTACCGAAAGTAAGGGAAGTTGTGCAGGACTTCGAACGGCGTTATCCCGCATCGAATCTTGAGGCTAAGCCGTTTAGTCCCCGAAAACGAGAAATCCCGGAACGTAATGCTGATGTTTCGTCCATAGAGCAACAGATTTTAAGCGATGCCGATTTGATTTTTGATGTTTTGGGCTCTAAACACGTACCAGAGCAAAACGTACAGTCACCCTTTTCGTCAATGGAAAAGTCGAACGGCAGTACTGAAAATCTCGAAGACGTATGTGAAAAGAAATGCTCAAAACGCACAATCTCTGATATGGCAAAAGCCTTTGAAAACCCAAAAGAGAAAGAATCTCCATCAATTAAAAACGTTAAATCGGCAACAGTCATGTTTCTAGAACATGAGTCCGGAAAATTCGGTATTACGGAAAGTAATAAAGACTTTGAGGCTAAGGGTACTTTACAAGAAGAACTAATAGGTATTGCAGACAGTCAAATTAGATTTTTAACAGAATGTGATAAACAAGAATTTCCAATAGAATCTATTAAGGATACTAAGCTGGTAGAATTTCCAAAAATTGCACACACCCTCGAACGGTTACATTCCACTTCTAAAACGAACGTCGAGGATACAAAGGAGTTTGTCCACGAAGCTATTGAATATGAAGATAGAATGGATAGGCTTGTGGACCACAGATCACACCTAACAGCACTAAAAGGTAACCAAAACCTAGAAATGGACATCCATGTCAAGTTTCCTACGCATGATAAAACAGACGAGCTTCAAACGTCTATGACTTATCTTGTCTCAATGACTGATACACAAAATAAGTTTCCATCTGACAAGAAAAAAAGTGTAGATAAACAACCAACTGAAAGCGATAGTGATGAAGAGATGGACAATCTTAAAAAGATAAAAAAACTTAAGCATTTATCGAAAATTGAGCAAGCATCCCCTTTAGATGAAACTAGAATCATCGAACCTACTCAAAAAAGAGATATAACCAAGTTTCCAACAGCCAACGCCATCATTGAAAGTGTTGAAAAATTCGGCAAATTCAAAGATAATTTGAATGACCAAAGTCAGGAAGAGCTTGTAATTTTCAAACCTGAAATTCAAACCATAACAACTTTGAAAGCATCAAAAAATAATCTCAGCACCGACGATAACATACCAACGATTTCAGCCAATGAGTCAGAAAGCCATCTTAAGAACGAAATGAAGGAAAGTAATGGAGATTGTGGCCTTCCCAAACCCCATGACAAGCCCGTTAGTGAAACAACTCCTTGCATAACCCCTTCTGCTGCTCCAGATAAGTTGCCTTTGAAATACAATGTGGTGCCTGAGCCAGTTCCTATTTTCAAAGCGGACAAAAGCTCCACTATTGAATCAATAGATAGCAAGATCAGCAAACCTATAGATTCCTTTGCAAGTTTGAAAGATGATAAGGTCCCAACCACCTTAGGCGATAAGCCAAAGTCACCAGTCGAATTAGTGACATCTTACCAGAAGAGGTATTCGGACGATGAAAGCAACGATGAGGTTGGTGTTCCTAAGCCCCAAGACAAGCCCGTTTCTCAGCCAGCTCCTTTAGTAACTTCTCTTATCGATGCTGGGGTTAGATCTCCAGTTAAACCTGATGAGAAACCAAAGTCGCTTGACCTTCACGACGAAAAGATTCCAACTAAGATAGGAGACAAGCTCAAATCACCCATTGAGTCAGTGAAGCCTAGTGTGAAGGAGTATTCGGACGACGAAAGTGATGAAGAGTTTGGCATTCCAATGGCCCATGACAAACCCGCTACTGAATCAACTGCCTGGGTAGCCCCTATTGCTAGCGATTTAGATAAGTCGGCTCTTAAAGACGATGCGAAGCCTAAAGATGTTATGGTTTTGAAGGCGGTAGAAAGTTCAACAACAATTCAAAGCAGTTTAACAATCCACACTATTGAATCAATAGATAGCAAGATCAGCAAACCTATAGATCCCTTTTCAAGTTTGAAAGATGATAAGGTCCCAACCACCTTAGGCGATAAGCCCAAGTCACCAGTTGAATTATTGACATCTTACCAGAAGGGGTATTCGGACGATGAAAGCGACGATGAGGTTGGTGTTCCTAAGCCTCAAGAAAAGTCCGTTTCTCAGCCAGCTCCTTTGGTAACTTCTCTTATTGATGCTGGGGTTAAATCTCCAGTTAAACCTGATGAAAAACCAAAGTCGCTTGACCTTCACGATGAAAAGGTTCCAACTAAGATAGGAGACAAGTTCAAATCACCCATTGAGGCAGTTAAGCCTAGTGTGAAGGAGAATTCGGACGACGAAAGTGATGAAGAGTTTGGCATTCCTAAGGCCCATGACAAACCCGCTACTGAATCAACTGCCTGGGTAGCCCCTATTACTAGGGATGTAGATAAGTCGGCCCTTAAAGACGATGCGAAGCCTAAGGAATATATTGTTTTGAAGGCGGAAGTAAGTTCAACAACAATTCAAAGCAGTTTAACAAGCCACACTATTGAATCAATAGATAGCAAGATCAGCAAACCTATAGATCCCTTTGCAAGTTTGAAAGATGATAAGGTCCCAACCACCTTAGCCGATAAGCCCAAGTCACCAGTTGAATTAGTGACATCTTACCAGAAGGGGTATTCGGACGATGAAAGCGACGATGAGGTTGGTGTTCCTAAGCCCCAAGGCAAGCCCGTTTCTCAGCCAGCTCCTTTAGTAACTTCTCTTATCGATGCTGAGGTTAGATCCCCTGTTAAACCTGATGAAAAACCAAAGTCGCTTGGCCTTCACGATGAAAAGGTTCCAACTAAGATAGGAGACAAGCTCAAATCACCCATTGAGGCAGTTAAGCCTAGCGTGAAGGAGTATTCGGACGACGAAAGTGATAAAGAGTTTGGCATTCCAAAGGCCCATGACAAAATCGCTACTGAATCAACTGCCTGGGTAGCCCCTATTACTAGCGATTTAGATAAGTCGGCTCTTAAAGACGATGCGAAGCCTAAGGATGTTACGGTTTTGAAGGCGGTAGAAAGTTCAACAACAATTCAAAGCAGTTTAACAAGCTCCACTATTGAATCAATAGATAGCAAGATCAGCAAACCTATAGATCCCTTTGCAAGTTTGAAAGATGATAAGGTCCCAACCACCTTAGGCGATAAGCCCAAGTCACCAGTTGAATTAGTGACATCTTACCAGAAGGGGTATTCGGACGATGAAAGCGACTATGAGGTTGATGTTCCTAAGCCCCAAGGCAAGCCCGTTTCTCAGCCAGCTCCTTTGGTAACTTCTCTTGTCGATGCTGGGGTTAAATCTCCTGTTAAGCCTGATGAAAAACCAAAGTCGCTTGACCTTCATGATGAAAAGGTTCCAACTAAGATAGGAGACAAGCTCAAATCACCCATTGAGGCAGTTAAGCCTAGTGTGAAGGAGTATTCGGACGACGAAAGTGATGAAGAGTTTGGCATTCCTAAGGCCCATGACAAACCCGCTACTGAATCAAATGCCTGGGTAGCCCCTATTGCTAGCGATTTAGATAAGTCGGCTCTTAAAGACGATGCGAAGCCTAAAGATGTTATGGTTTTGAAGGCGGTAGAAAGTTCAACAACAATTCAAAGCAGTTTAACAATCCACACTATTGAATCAATAGATAGCAAGATCAGCAAACCTATAGATCCCTTTTCAAGTTTGAAAGATGATAAGGTCCCAACCACCTTAGGCGATAAGCCCAAGTCACCAGTTGAATTATTGACATCTTACCAGAAGGGGTATTCGGACGATGAAAGCGACGATGAGGTTGGTGTTCCTAAGCCTCAAGAAAAGTCCGTTTCTAAGCCAGCTCCTTTGGTAACTTCTCTTATTGATGCTGGGGTTAAATCTCCAGTTAAACCTGATGAAAAACCAAAGTCGCTTGACCTACACGACGAAAGGATTCCAACTAAGATAGGAGACAAGCTCAAATCACCCATTGAGTCAGTGAAGCCTAGTGTGAAGGAGTATTCGGACGGCGGAAGTGATGAAGAGTTTGGCATTCCTAAGGCCCATGACAAAACCGCTACTGAATCAACTGCCTGGGTAGGCCCTATTACTAGCGATTTTGATAAGTCGACTCTTAAAGACGATGCGAAGCCTAAGGAAGTTACGGTTTTGAAGGCGGTAGAAAGTTCAATAACAATTCAAAGCAGTTTAACAAGCTCCACTATTGAATCAATAGATAGCAAGATCAGCAAACCTATAGATCCCTTTGCAAGTTTGAAAGATCATAAGGTCCCAACCACCTTAGACGATAAACCCAAGTCACCAGTTGAATTATTGACATCTTACCAGAAGGGGTATTCGGACGATGAAAGCGACGATGAGGTTGGTGTTTCTAAGCCCCAAGACAAGCCTGTTTCTCAGCTAGCTCCTTTGGTAACTTATCTTATTGATGCTGGGGTTAGATCTCCAGTTAAACCTGATGAGAAACCAAAGTCGCTTGACCTACACGACGAAAAGTTTCCAATTAAACCCAAATCACCCATTGAGTCAGTGAAGCCTAGTGTGAAGGAGTATTCGGACGACGAAAGTGGTGAAGAGTTTGGCATTCCAAAGTCCCATGACAAACCCGCTACTGAATCAACTGCCTGGGTAGCCCCTATTGCTAGCGATTTAGATAAGTCGGCTCTTAAAGACGATGCGAAGTCTAAGGAAGTTACGGTTTCGAAGGCGGTAGAAAGTTCAATAACAATTCAAAGCAGTTTAACAAGCTCCACTATTGAATCAATAGATAGCAAGATCAGCAAACCTATAGATCCCTTTGCAAGTTTGAAAGATCATAAGGTCCCAACCACCTTAGGCGATAAACCCAAGTCACCAGTTGAATTAGTGACATCTTACCAGAAGGGGTATTCGGACGATGAAAGCGACGATGAGGTTGATGTTTCTAAGCCCCAAGGCAAGCCCGTTTCTCAGCCAGATCCTTTGGTAACTTCTCTTATCGATGCTGGGGTTAAATCTCCTGTTAAGCCTGATGAAAAACCAAAGTCGCTTGACCTTCACGATGAAAAGGTTCCAACTAAGATAGGAGACAAGCTCAAGTCACCCATTGAGGCAGTTAAGCCTAGTGTGAAGGAGTATTCAGACGGCGAAAGTGATGAAGAGTTTGGCATTCCTAAGGCCCATGACAAACCCGCTACTGAATCAAATGCCTGGGTAGCCCCTATTGCTAGCGATTTAGATAAGTCGGGTCTTAAAAACGATGCGAAGCCTAAGGATGTTACGGTTTTGAAGGCGGTAGAAAGTTCAACAACAATTCAAAGCAGTTTAACAAGCTCCACTATTGAATCAATAGATAGCAAGATCAGCAAACCTATAGATCCCTTTGCAAGTTTGAAAGATGATAAGGTCCCAACCACCTTAGACGATAAGCCCAAGTCACCAGTTGAATTAGTGACATCTTACCAGAAGGGGTATTCGGACGATGAAAGCGACGATGAGGTTGGTGTTCCTAAGCCTCAAGAAAAGCCCGTTTCTCAGCCAGCTCCATTGGTAACTTCTCTTATTGATGCTGGGGTTAAATCTCCAGTTAAACCTGATGAAAAACCAAAGTCGCTTGACCTACACGACGAAAAGATTTCAACTAAGATAGGAGACAAGCTCAAATCACCCATTGAGTCAGTGAAGCCTAGTGTGAAGGAGTATTCGGACGACGAAAGTGATGAAGAGTTTGGCATTCCAAAGGCCCATGACAAACCCGCTACTGAATCAACTGCCTGGGTAGCCCCTATTGCTAGCGATTTAGATAAGTCGGCTCTTAAAGACGATGCGAAGCCTAAGGATGTTACGGTTTTGAAGGCGGTAGAAAGTTCAACAACAATTCAAAGCAGTTTAACAAGCTCCACTATTGAATCAATAGATAGCAAGATCAGCAAACCTATAGAACCCTTTGCAAGTTTGAAAGATGATAAGGTCCCAACCACCTTAGGCGATAAGCCCAAGTCACCAGTCGAATTAGTGACATCTTACCAGAAGGGGTATTCGGCCGATGAAAGCGACGATGAGGTTGGTGTTTCTATGCCCCAAGACAAGCCTGTTTCTCCTCTAGCTCCTTTGGTAACTTCTCTTATTGATGCTGGGGTTAGATCTCCAGTTAAACCTGATGAGAAACCAAAGTCGCTTGACCTACACGACGAAAAGTCTCCAATTAAACCCAAATCACCCATTGAGTCAGTGAAGCCTAGTGTGAAGGAGTATTCGGACGACGAAAGTGATGAAGAGTTTGGCATTCCAAAGGCCCATGACAAACCCGCTACTGAATCAACTGCCTGGGTAGCCCCTATTGCTAGCGATTTAGATAAGTCGGCTCTTAAAGACGATGCGAAGCCTAAGGATGTTACGGTTTTGAAGGCGGTAGAAAGTTCAACAACAATTCAAAGCAGTTTAACAAGCTCCACTATTGAATCAGTAGATAGCAAGATCAGCAAACCTATAGATCCCTTTGCAAGTTTGAAAGATGATAAGGTCCCGAACACCTTAGGCGATAAACCCAAGTCACCAGTTGAATTAATGACATCTTACCAGAAGGGGTATTCGGACGATGAAAGCGACTATAAGGTTGATGTTCCTAAGCCCCAAGGCAAGCCCGTTTCTCAGCCAGATCCTTTGGTAACTTCTCTTATCGATGCTGGGGTTAAATCTCCTGTTAAGCCTGATGAAAAACCAAAGTCGCTTGACCTTCACGATGAAAAGGTTCCAACTAAGATAGGAGACAAGCTCAAATCACCCATTGAGTCAGTGAAGCCTAGTGTGAAGGAGTATTCGGACGACGAAAGTGATGAAGAGTTTGGCATTCCTAAGGCCCATGACAAACCCGCTACTGAATCAACTGCCTGGGTAGCCCCTGTTGCTAGCGATTTAGATAAGTCGGCTCTTAAGGACGATGCGAAGTCTAAGGATGTTACGGTTTTGAAGGCGGTAGAAAGTTCAACAACAATTCAAAGCAGTTTAACAAGCCACACTATTGAATCAATAGATAGCAAGATCAGCAAACCTATAGATCCCCCTTCAAGTTTGAAAGATGATAAGGTCCCAACCACCTTAGGCGATAAGCCGAAGTCACCAGTTGAATTAGTGAAATCTTACCAGATGGGGTATTCGGACGATGAAAGCGACGATGAGGTTGGTGTTTCTAAGTCCCAAGACAAGCCTGTTTCTCAGCTAGCTCCTTTGGTAACTTCTCTTATCGATGCTGGGGTTAAATCTCCTGTTAAACCTGATGAGAAACCAAAGTCGCTTGACCTACACGACGAAAAGGTTCCAATTAAACCCAAATCACCCATTGAGTCAGTGAAGCCTAGTGTGAAGGAGTATTCGGACGACGAAGGTGATGAAGAGTTTGGCATTCCAAAGGCCCATGACAAACCCGCTACTGAATCAACTGCCTGGGTAGCCCCTATTGTTAGCAATTTAGATAAGTCGGCTCTTAAAGACGATGCGAAGCCTAAAGATGTTACGGTTTTGAAGGCGGTAGAAAGTTCACCAAAAATTCAAAGCAGTTTAACAATCCACACTATTGAATCAATAGATAGCAAGATCAGCAAACCTATAGATCCCCCTTCAAGTTTGAAAGATGATAAGGTCCCAACCACTTTAGGCGATAAGCCCAAGTCACCAGTTGAATTAGTGAAATCTTACCAGAAGGGGTATTCGGACGATGAAAGCGACGATGAGGTTGGTGTTCCTAAGCCTCAAGACAAGCCCGTTTCTCAGCCAGCTCCTTTGGTAATTTCTCTTATTGATGCTGGGGTTAAATCTCCAATTAAACCTGATGAAAAACCAAAGTCGCTTGACCTACACAACGAAAAGATTCCAACTAAGATAGGAGACAAGCTCAAATCACCCATTGAGTCAGTGAAGCCTAGTGTGAAGGAGTATTCGGACGACGAAAGTGATGAAGAGTTTGGCATTTCTAAGGCCCATGACAAACCCCCTACTGAATCAACTGCCTGGGTAGCCCCTATTGCTAGCGATTTAGATAAGTCGGCTCTTAAAGACGATGCGAAGCCTAAGGATGTTACGGTTTTGAAGGCGGTAGAAAGTTCAACAACAATTCAAAGCAGTTTAACAAGCTCCACTATTGAATCAATAGATAGCAAGATCAGCAAACCTATAGATCCCTTTGCAAGTTTGAAAGATGATAAGGTCCCAACCACTTTAGGCGATAAGCCCAAGTCACCAGTTGAATTAGTGAAATCTTACCAGAAGGGGTATTCGGGCGATGAAAGCGACGATGAGGTTGGTGTTCCTAAGCCTCAAGACAAGCCCGTTTCTCAGCCAGCTCCTTTGGTAATTTCTCTTATTGATGCTGGGGTTAAATCTCCAATTAAACCTGATGAAAAAACAAAGTCGCTTGACCTACACGACGAAAAGATTCCAACTAAGATAGGAGACAAGCCCAAATCATCCATTGAGTCAGTGAAGCCTAGTGTGAAGGAGTATTCGGACGACGAAAGTGATGAAGAGTTTGGCATTCCTAAGGCCCATGACAAACCCTCTACTGAATCAACTGCCTGGGTAGCCCCTATTGCTAGCGATTTAGATAAGTCGGCTCTTAAAGACGATGCGAAGCCTAAGGATGTTACGATTTTGAAGGCGGTAGAAAGTTCAACAACAATTCAAAGCAGTTTAACAAGCTCCACTATTGAATCAATAGATAGTAAGATCAGCAAACCTATAGATCCCCCTTCAAGTTTGAAAGATGATAAGGTCCCAACCACCTTAGGCGATAAGCCCAAGTCACCAGTTGAATTAGTGAAATCTTACCAAAAGGGGTATTCGGACGATGAAAGCGACGATGAGGTTGGTGTTTCTAAGCCCCAAGACAAGCCTGTTTCTCAGCTAGCTCCTTTGGTAACTTCTCTTATCGATGCTGGGCTTAAATCTCCTGTTAAACCTGATGAGAAACCAAAGTCGCTTGACCTCCACGACGAAAAGGTTCCAATTAAACCCAAATCACCCATTGAGTCAGTGAAGCCTAGTGTGAAGAAGTATTCGGACGACGAAAGTGATGAAGAGTTTGGCATTCCAAAGCCCCATGACAAACCCGCTACTGAATCAACTGCCTGGGTAGCCCCTATTACTAGCGATTTAGAAAAGTCAGCTCTTAAAGACGATGCGAAGACTAAGGAAGTTACAGTTTTGAAGGCGGTAGAAAGTTCAACAACAATTCAAAGCAGTTTAACAAGCTCCACTATTGAATCAATAGATAGCAAGATCAGCAAACCTATAGATCCCTTTGCAAGTTTGAAAGATGATAAGGTCCCAACCACCTTAGGCGATAAGCCCAAGTCACCAATCGAATTAGTGACATCTTACCAGAAGGGGTATTTGGACGATGAAAGCGACGATGAGGTTGGTGTTCCTAAGCCCCAAGACAAGCCCCTTTCTCAGCCAGCTCCTTGGGTAACTTCTCTTATCGATGCTGGGGTTAAATCTCCTGTTAAACCTGATGAGAATACAAAGTCGCTTGACCTTCACGACGAAAAGGTTGCAATTAAACCCAAATCACCCATTGAGTCAGTGAAGCCTAGTGTGAAGGAGTATTCGGACGATGAAAGTGATGAAGAGTTTGGCATTCCAAAGCCCCATGACAAAACCGCTACTGAATCAACTGCCTGGATAGGCCCTATTACTAGCGATTTTGATAAGTCGGCTCTTAAAGACGATGCGAAGCCTAAAGATGTTACGGTTTTGAAGGCGGTAGAAAGTTCAACAATAATTCAAAGCAGTTTAACAAGCCACACTATTGAAGCAATAGATAGCAAGATCCGCAAACCTATAGATCCCTCTTCAAGTTTGAAAGATGATAAGGTCCCAACCACCTTAGGCGATAAGCCCAAGTCACCAGTTGAATTAGTGAAATCTTACCAGAAGGGGTATTCGGACGATGAAAGCGACAATGAGGTTGGTGTTCCTAAGCCTCAAGACATGCCCCTTTCTCAGCCAGCTCCTTTGGTAACTTCTCTTATTGATGCTGGGGTTAAATCTCCAATTAAATCTGATGAAAAACCAAAGTCGCTTGACTTACACGACGAAAAGATTTCAACTAAGATAGGAGACAAGCTCAAATCACCCATTGAGTCAGTGAAGCCTAGTGTGAAGGAGTATTCGGACGACGAAAGTGATGAAGAGTTTGGCATTCCTAAGGCCCATGACAAACCCGCTACTGAATCAACTGCCTGGGTAGCCCCTATTGCTAGCGATCTAGATAAGTCGGCTCTTAAGGACGATGTGAAGCCTAAGGATGTTACGGTTTTGAAGGCGGTAGAAAGTTCAACAACAATTCAAAGCAGTTTAACAAGCCACACTATTGAATCAATAGATAGCAAGATCAGCAAACCTATAGATCCCCCTTCAAGTTTGAAAGATGATAAGGTCCCAACCACCTTAGGCGATAAGCCCAAGTCACCAGTTGAATTAGTGAAAACTTACCAAAAGGGGTATTCGGACGATGAAAGCGACGATGAGGTTGGTGTTTCTAAGCCCCAAAACAAGCCTGTTTCTCAGCTAGCTCCTTTGGTAACTTCTCTTATCGATGCTGAGTTTAAATCTCCTGTTAAACCTGATGAAAAACCAAAGTCGCTTGACCTCCACGACGAAAAGGTTCCAATTAAACCCAAATCACCCATTGAGTCAGTGAAGCCTAGTGTGAAGGAGTATTCGGACGACGAAAGTGATGAAGAGTTTGGCATTCCTAAGGCCCATGACAAACCCGCTACTGAATCAACTGCCTGGGTAGCCCCTATTGCTAGCGATTTAGATGAGTCGGCTCTTAAGGACGATGCGAAGCCTAAGGATGTTACGGTTTTGAAGGCGGTAGAAAGTTCAACAACAATTCAAAGCAGTTTAACAAGCCACACTATTGAATCAATAGATAGCCAGATCAGCAAACCTATAGATCCCCCTTCAAGTTTGAAAGATGATAAGGTCCCAACCACCTTAGGCGATAAGCCCAAGTCACCAGTTGAATTAGTGAAATCTTACCAAAAGGGGTATTCGGACGATGAAAGCGACGATGAGGTTGGTGTTTCTAAGCCCCAAGACAAGCCTGTTTCTCAGCTAGCTCCTTTGGTAACTTCTCTTATCGATGCTGGGCTTAAATCTCCTGTTAAACCTGATGAGAAACCAAAGTCGGTTGACCTACACGACGAAAAGATTCCAACTAAGATAGGAGACAAGCTCAAATCACCCATTGAGTCAGTGAAGCCTAGTGTGAAGGAGTATTCTGACGACGAGAGTGATGAAGAGTTTGACATTCCTAAGGCCCATGACAAACCCGCTACTGAATCAACTGCCTGGGTAGCCCCTATTGCAAGCGATTTAGATAAGTCGGCTCTTAAGGACGATGCGAAGCCTAAGGATGTTACGGTTTTGAATGCGGTAGAAAGTTCAACAACAATTCAAAGCAGTTTAACAAGCCACACTTTTGAATCAATAGATAGCCAGATCAGCAAACCTATAGATCCCCCTTCAAGTTTGAAAGATGATAAGGTCCCAACCACCTTAGGCGATAAGCCCAAGTCACCAGTTGAATTAGTGAAATCTTACCAAAAGGGGTATTCGGACGATGAAAGCGACGATGAGGTTGGTGTTTCTAAGCCCCAAGACAAGCCTGTTACTCAGCTAGCTCCTTTGGTAACTTCTCTTATCGATGCTGGGCTTAAATCTCCTGTTAAACCTGATGAGAAACCAAAGTCGCTTGACCTCCACGACGAAAAGGTTCCAATTAAACCCAAATCACCCATTGAGTCAGTGAAGTCTAGTGTGAAGGAGTATTCGGACGACGAAAGTGATGAAGAGTTTGGCATTCCAAAGCCCCATGACAAACCCGCTACTGAATCAACTGCCTGGGTAGCCCCTATTACTAGCGATTTAGAAAAGTCAGCTCTTAAAGACGATGCGAAGGCTAAGGAAGTTACAGTTTTGAAGGCGGTAGAAAGTTCAACAACAATTCAAAGCAGTTTAACAAGCTCCACTATTGAATCAATAGATAGCAAGATCAGCAAACCTATAGATCCCTTTGCAAGTTTGAAAGATGATAAGGTACCAACCACCTTAGGCGATAAGCCCAAGTCACCAGTCGAATTAGAGACATCTTACCAGAAGGGGTATTTGGACGATGAAAGCGACGATGAGGTTGGTGTTCCTAAACCCCAAGACAAGCCCCTTTCTCAGCCAGCTCCTTGGGTAACTTCTCTTATCGATGCTGGGGTTAAATCTCCTGTTAAACCTGTTGAGAATACAAAGTCGCTTGACCTTCACGACGAAAAGGTTGCAATTAAACCCAAATCACCCATTGAGTCAGTGAAGCCTAGTGTGAAGGAGTATTCTGACGACGAAAGTGATGAAGAGTTTGACATTCCTAAGGCCCATGACAAAACCGCTACTGAATCAACTGCCTGGGTAGGCCCTATTACTAGCGATTTTGATAAGTCGGCTCTTAAAGACGATGCGAAGCCTAAAGATGTTACGGTTTTGAAGGCGGTAGAAAGTTCAACAACAATTCAAAGCAGTTTAACAATCCACACTATTGAATCAATAGATAGCAAGATCAGCAAACCTATAGATCCCTTTTCAAGTTTGAAAGATGATAAGGTCCCAACCACCTTAGGCGATAAGCCCAAGTCACCAGTTGAATTAGTGAAATCTTACCAGAAGGGGTATTCGGACGATGAAAGCGACGATGAGGTTGGCATTCTTAAGCCTCAATACAAGCCCGTTTCTCAGCCAGCTCCTTTGGTAATTTCTCTTATTGATGCTGGGGTTAATTCTCCAATTAAACCTGATGAAAAACCAAAGTCGCTTGATCTACACGACGAAAAGATTCCAACTAAGATAGGAGACAAGCTCAAATCACCCATTGAGTCAGTGAAGCCTAGTGTGAAGGAGTATTCTGACGACGAAAGTGATGAAGAGTTTGACATTCCTAAGGCCCATGACAAAACCGCTACTGAATCAACTGCCTGGGTAGGCCCTATTACTAGCGATTTTGATAAGTCGGCTCTTAAAGACGATGCGAAGCCTAAAGATGTTACGGTTTTGAAGGCGGTAGAAAGTTCAACAACAATTCAAAGCAGTTTAACAATCCACACTATTGAATCAATAGATAGCCAGATCAGCAAACCTATAGATCCCCCTTCAAGTTTGAAAGATGATAAGGTCCCAACCACCTTAGGCGATAAGCCCAAGTCACCAGTTGAATTAGTGAAATCTTACCAAAAGGGGTATTCGGACGATGAAAGCGACGATGAGGTTGGTGTTTCTAAGCCCCAAGACAAGCCTGTTTCTCAGCTAGCTCCTTTGGTAACTTCTCTTATCGATGCTGGGCTTAAATCTCCTGTTAAACCTGATGAGAAACCAAAGTCGGTTGACCTACACGACGAAAAGATTCCAACTAAGATAGGAGACAAGCTCAAATCACCCATTGAGTCAGTGAAGCCTAGTGTGAAGGAGTATTCTGACGACGAGAGTGATGAAGAGTTTGACATTCCTAAGGCCCATGACAAACCCGCTACTGAATCAACTGCCTGGGTAGCCCCTATTGCAAGCGATTTAGATAAGTCGGCTCTTAAGGACGATGCGAAGCCTAAGGATGTTACGGTTTTGAAGGCGGTAGAAAGTTCAACAACAATTCAAAGCAGTTTAACAAGCCACACTATTGAATCAATAGATAGCCAGATCAGCAAACCTTTAGATCTCCCTTCAAGTTTGAAAGATGATAAGGTCCCAACCACCTTAGGCGATAAGCCCAAGTCACCAGTTGAATTAGTGAAATCTTACCAAAAGGGGTATTCGGACGATGAAAGCGACGATGAGGTTGGTGTTTCTAAGCCCCAAGACAAGCCTGTTTCTCAGCTAGCTCCTTTGGTAACTTCTCTTATCGATGCTGGGTTTAAATCTCCTGTTAAACCTGATGAGAATACAAAGTCGCTTGACCTTCACGACGAAAAGGTTGCAATTAAACCCAAATCACCCATTGAGTCAGTGAAGCCTAGTGTGAAGGAGTATTCTGACGACGAAAGTGATGAAGAGTTTGACATTCCTAAGGCCCATGACAAAACCGCTACTGAATCAACTGCCTGGGTAGGCCCTATTACTAGCGATTTTGATAAGTCGGCTCTTAAAGACGATGCGAAGCCTAAAGATGTTACGGTTTTGAAGGCGGTAGAAAGTTCAACAACAATTCAAAGCAGTTTAACAATCCACACTATTGAATCAATAGATAGCAAGATCAGCAAACCTATAGATCCCTTTTCAAGTTTGAAAGATGATAAGGTCCCAACCACCTTAGGCGATAAGCCCAAGTCACCAGTTGAATTAGTGAAATCTTACCAGAAGGGGTATTCGGACGATGAAAGCGACGATGAGGTTGGCATTCTTAAGCCTCAATACAAGCCCGTTTCTCAGCCAGCTCCTTTGGTAATTTCTCTTATTGATGCTGGGGTTAAATCTCCAATTAAACCTGATGAAAAACAAAAGTCGCTTGATCTACACGACGAAAAGATTCCAACTAAGATAGGAGACAAGCTCAAATCACCCATTGAGTCAGTGAAGCCTAGTGTGAAGGAGTATTCTGACGACGAAAGTGATGAAGAGTTTGACATTCCTAAGGCCCATGACAAAACCGCTACTGAATCAACTGCCTGGGTAGGCCCTATTACTAGCGATTTTGATAAGTCGGCTCTTAAAGACGATGCGAAGCCTAAAGATGTTACGGTTTTGAAGGCGGTAGAAAGTTCAACAACAATTCAAAGCAGTTTAACAATCCACACTATTGAATCAATAGATAGCAAGATCAGCAAACCTATAGATCCCTTTTCAAGTTTGAAAGATGATAAGGTCCCAACCACCTTAGGCGATAAGTCCAAGTCACCAGTTGAATTAGTGAAATCTTACCAGAAGGGGTATTCGGACGATGAAAGCGACTATGAGGTTGGTGTTCCTAAGCCCCAAGGCAAGCCCGTTTCTCAGCCAGCTCCTTTGGTAACTTCTCTTATCGATGCTGGGGTTAAATCTCCTGTTAAGCCTGATGAAAAACCAAAGTCGCTTGACCTTCACGATGAAAAGGTTCCAACTAAGATAGGAGACAAGCTCAAATCACCCATTGAGTCAGTGAAGCCTAGTGTGAAGGAGTATTCGGACGACGAAAGTGATGAAGAGTTTGGCATTCCTAAGGCCCATGACAAACCCGCTACTGAATCAACTGCCTGGGTAGCCCCTATTGCTAGCGATTTAGATGAGTCGGCTCTTAAGGACGATGCGAAGCCTAAGGATGTTACGGTTTTGAAGGCGGTAGAAAGTTCAACAACAATTCAAAGCAGTTTAACAAGCCACACTATTGAATCAATAGATAGCCAGATCAGCAAACCTATAGATCCCCCTTCAAGTTTGAAAGATGATAAGGTCCCAACCACCTTAGGCGATAAGCCCAAGTCATCAGTTGAATTAGTGAAATCTTACCAAAAGGGGTATTCGGACGATGAAAGCGACGATGAGGTTGGTGTTTCTAAGCCCCAAGACAAGCCTGTTTCTCAGCTAGCTCCTTTGGTAACTTCTCTTATCGATGCTGGGCTTAAATCTCCTGTTAAACCTGATGAGAAACCAAAGTCGGTTGACCTACACGACGAAAAGATTCCAACTAAGATAGGAGACAAGCTCAAATCACCCATTGAGTCAGTGAAGCCTAGTGTGAAGGAGTATTCTGACGACGAGAGTGATGAAGAGTTTGACATTCCTAAGGTCCATGACAAACCCGCTACTGAATCAACTGCCTGGATAGGCCCTATTACTAGCGATTTTGATAAGTCGGCTCTTAAAGTCGATGCGAAGCCTAAGGATGTTACGGTTTTTAAAGCGGTAGAAAGTTCAACAACAATTCAAAGCAGTTTAACAAGCCACACTATTGAATCAATAGATAGCAAGATCAGCAAACCTATAGGTCCCTTTTCAAGTTTGAAAGATGATAAGGTCCCAACGACCTTAGGCGATAAGCCCAAGTCACCAGTCGAATTAGTGACATCTTCCCAGAAGGGGTATTCGGACGATGAAAGCGACGATGAGGTTGGTGTTCCTAAGCCTCAAGAAAAGCCCGTTTCTCAGCCAGCTCCTTTGGTAACTTCTCTTATTGATGCTGGGGTTAAATCTCCAGTTAAACCTGATGAAAAACCAAAGTCGCTTGACCTCCACGACGAAAAGGTTCCAATTAAACCCAAATCACCCATTGAGTCAGTGAAGCCTAGTGTGAAGGACTATTCTGACGACGAAAGTGATGAAGAGTTTGACAATCCTAAGGCCCATGACAAAACCGCTACTGAATCAACTGCCTGGATAGGCCCTATTACTAGCGATTTTGATAAGTCGGCTCTTAAAGTCGATGCAAAGCCTAAGGATGTTACGGTTTTGAAGGCGGTAGAAAGTTCAACAACAATTCAAAGCAGTTTAACAAGCCACACTATTGAATCAATAGATAGCAAGATCAGCAAACCTATAGATCCCTTTTCAAGATTGAAAGATGATAAGGTCCCAACCACCTTAGGCGATAAGCCCAAGTCACCAGTCGAATTAGTGACATCTTCCCAGAAGGGGTATTCGGACGATGAAAGCGACGATGAGGTAGGTGTTCCTAAGCCTCAAGAAAAGCCCGTTTCTCAGCCAGCTCCTTTGGTAACTTCTCTTATTGATGCTGGGGTTAAATCTCCAGTTAAACCTGATGAAAAACCAAAGTCGCTTGGCCTACACGACGAAAAGATTCCAACTAAGATAGGAGACAAGCTCAAATCACCCATTGAGTCAGTGAAGCCTAGTGTGAAGGAGAATTCGGACGACGAAAGTGATGAAGAGTTTGACATTCCCAAGGCCCATGACAAACCCGCTACTGAATCAACTGCCTGGGTAGCCCCTATTACTAGCGATTTAGAAAAGTCAGCTCTTAAAGACGATGCGAAGACTAAGGAAGTTACAGTTTTGAAGGCGGTAGAAAGTTCAACAACAATTCAAAGCAGTTTAACAAGCTCCACTATTGAATCAATAGATAGCAAGATCAGCAAACCTATAGATCCCTTTGCAAGTTTGAAAGATGATAAGGTCCCAACCACCTTAGGGGATAAGCCCAAGTCACCAGTCGAATTAGTGACATCTTACCAGAAGGGGTACTCGGACGATGAAAGCGATGATGAGGTTCCTAAGCCTCAAATCAAGCCCATTTCTCAGACAGCTTCCTTGGTAACTTCTCATATTGATGTTGCGGTTAAATCTCCTGTTCTACCAGATGAGAAACCAAAGTCGCTTGACCTACACGACGAAAAGATTCCAACTAAGATAGGAGACAAGCTCAAATCACCCATTGAGTCAGTGAAGCCTAGTGTGAAGGAGTATTCGGACGACGAAAGTGATGAAGAGTTTGGCATTCCTAAGGCCCATGACAAAACCGCTACTGAATCAACTGCCTGGGTAGGCCCTATTACTAGCGATTTTGATAAGTCGGCTCTTAAAGACGATGCGAAGCCTAAAGATGTTACGGTTTTGAAGGCGGTAGAAAGTTCAACAACAATTCAAAGCAGTTTAAAATCTGCAAGCATTACTATTGAATCAATAGATAGCAAGATCAGCAAACCTATAGATCCCTCTGAAAGTTTGAAAGATGATAAGGTCCCAGCCATCTTAGGCGATAAGCCCAAGTCACCAGTCGAATTAGTGACATCTTACCAGAAGGGGTATGCGGACGATGAAAGCGACGATGAGGTTGGTGTTCCTAAGCCCCAAGGCAAGCCCGTTTCTCAGCCAGCTCCTTTGGTAACTTCTCTTATCGATGCTGGGGTTAAATCTCCAATTAAACCTGATGAAAAACCAAAGTCGCTTGATCTACACGACGAAAAGATTCCAACTAAGATAGGAGACAAGCTCAAATCACCCATTGAGTCAGTGAAGCCTAGTGTGAAGGAGTATTCTGACGACGAAAGTGATGAAGAGTTTGACATTCCTAAGGCCCATGACAAAACCGCTACTGAATCAACTGCCTGGGTAGGCCCTATTACTAGCGATTTTGATAAGTCGGCTCTTAAAGACGATGCGAAGCCTAAAGATGTTACGGTTTTGAAGGCGGTAGAAAGTTCAACAACAATTCAAAGCAGTTTAACAATCCACACTATTGAATCAATAGATAGCAAGATCAGCAAACCTATAGATCCCTTTTCAAGTTTGAAAGATGATAAGGTCCCAACCACCTTAGCCGATAAGCCCAAGTCACCAGTTGAATTAGTGAAATCTTACCAGAAGGGGTATTCGGACGATGAAAGCGACTATGAGGTTGGTGTTCCTAAGCCCCAAGGCAAGCCCGTTTCTCAGCCAGCTCCTTTGGTAACTTCTCTTATCGATGCTGGGGTTAAATCTCCTGTTAAGCCTGATGAAAAACCAAAGTCGCTTGACCTTCACGATGAAAAGGTTCCAACTAAGATAGGAGACAAGCTCAAATCACCCATTGAGGCTGTGAAGCCTAGTGTGAAGGAGTATTCGGACGACGAAAGTGATGAAGAGTTTGGCATTCCTAAGGCCCATGACAAACCCGCTACTGAATCAACTGCCTGGGTAGCCCCTATTGCTAGCGATTTAGATGAGTCGGCTCTTAAGGCCGATGCGAAGCCTAAGGATGTTACGGTTTTGAAGGCGGTAGAAAGTTCAACAACAATTCAAAGCAGTTTAACAAGCCACACTATTGAATCAATAGATAGCCAGATCAGCAAACCTATAGATCCCCCTTCAAGTTTGAAAGATGATAAGGTCCCAACCACCTTAGGCGATAAGCCCAAGTCACCAGTTGAATTAGTGAAATCTTACCAAAAGGGGTATTCGGACGATGAAAGCGACGATGAGGTTGGTGTTTCTAAGCCCCAAGACAAGCCTGTTTCTCAGCTAGCTCCTTTGGTAACTTCTCTTATCGATGCTGGGCTTAAATCTCCTGTTAAACCTGATGAGAAACCAAAGTCGGTTGACCTACACGACGAAAAGATTCCAACTAAGATAGGAGACAAGCTCAAATCACCCATTGAGTCAGTGAAGCCTAGTGTGAAGGAGTATTCTGACGACGAGAGTGATGAAGAGTTTGACATTCCTAAGGCCCATGACAAACCCGCTACTGAATCAACTGCCTGGATAGGCCCTATTACTAGCGATTTTGATAAGTCGGCTCTTAAAGTCGATGCGAAGCCTAAGGATGTTACGGTTTTTAAAGCGGTAGAAAGTTCAACAACAATTCAAAGCAGTTTAACAAGCCACACTATTGAATCAATAGATAGCAAGATCAGCAAACCTATAGGTCCCTTTTCAAGTTTGAAAGATGATAAGGTCCCAACGACCTTAGGCGATAAGCCCAAGTCACCAGTCGAATTAGTGACATCTTCCCAGAAGGGGTATTCGGACGATGAAAGCGACGATGAGTTTGGTGTTCCTAAGCCTCAAGAAACGCCCGTTTCTCAGCCAGCTCCTTTGGTAACTTCTCTTATTGATGCTGGGGTTAAATCTCCAGTTAAACCTGATGAAAAACCAAAGTCGCTTGACCTCCACGACGAAAAGGTTCCAATTAAACCCAAATCACCCATTGAGTCAGTGAAGCCTAGTGTGAAGGACTATTCTGACGACGAAAGTGATGAAGAGTTTGACAATCCTAAGGCCCATGACAAAACCGCTACTGAATCAACTGCCTGGATAGGCCCTATTACTAGCGATTTTGATAAGTCGGCTCTTAAAGTCGATGCAAAGCCTAAGGATGTTACGGTTTTGAAGGCGGTAGAAAGTTCAACAACAATTCAAAGCAGTTTAACAAGCCACACTATTGAATCAATAGATAGCCAGATCAGCAAACCTATAGATCCCCCTTCAAGTTTGAAAGATGATAAGGTCCCAACCACCTTAGGCGATAAGCCCAAGTCACCAGTTGAATTAGTGAAATCTTACCAAAAGGGGTATTCGGACGATGAAAGCGACGATGAGGTTGGTGTTTCTAAGCCCCAAGACAAGCCTGTTTCTCAGCTAGCTCCTTTGGTAACTTCTCTTATCGATGCTGGGCTTAAATCTCCTGTTAAACCTGATGAGAAACCAAAGTCGGTTGACCTACACGACGAAAAGATTCCAACTAAGATAGGAGACAAGCTCAAATCACCCATTGAGTCAGTGAAGCCTAGTGTGAAGGAGTATTCTGACGACGAGAGTGATGAAGAGTTTGACATTCCTAAGGCCCATGACAAACCCGCTACTGAATCAACTGCCTGGATAGGCCCTATTACTAGCGATTTTGATAAGTCGGCTCTTAAAGTCGATGCGAAGCCTAAGGATGTTACGGTTTTTAAAGCGGTAGAAAGTTCAACAACGATTCAAAGCAGTTTAACAAGCCACACTATTGAATCAATAGATAGCAAGATCAGCAAACCTATAGGTCCCTTTTCAAGTTTGAAAGATGATAAGGTCCCAACGACCTTAGGCGATAAGCCCAAGTCACCAGTCGAATTAGTGACATCTTCCCAGAAGGGGTATTCGGACGATGAAAGCGACGATGAGTTTGGTGTTCCTAAGCCTCAAGAAACGCCCGTTTCTCAGCCAGCTCCTTTGGTAACTTCTCTTATTGATGCTGGGGTTAAATCTCCAGTTAAACCTGATGAAAAACCAAAGTCGCTTGACCTCCACGACGAAAAGGTTCCAATTAAACCCAAATCACCCATTGAGTCAGTGAAGCCTAGTGTGAAGGACTATTCTGACGACGAAAGTGATGAAGAGTTTGACAATCCTAAGGCCCATGACAAAACCGCTACTGAATCAACTGCCTGGATAGGCCCTATTACTAGCGATTTTGATAAGTCGGCTCTTAAAGTCGATGCAAAGCCTAAGGATGTTACGGTTTTGAAGGCGGTAGAAAGTTCAACAACAATTCAAAGCAGTTTAACAAGCCACACTATTGAATCAATAGATAGCAAGATCAGCAAACCTATAGATCCCTTTTCAAGATTGAAAGATGATAAGGTCCCAACCACCTTAGGCGATAAGCCCAAGTCACCAGTCGAATTAGTGACATCTTCCCAGAAGGGGTACTCGGACGATGAAAGCGATGATGAGGTTCCTAAGCCTCAAATCAAGCCCATTTCTCAGACAGCTTCCTTGGTAACTTCTCATATTGATGTTGCGGTTAAATCTCCTGTTCTACCAGATGAGAAACCAAAGTCGCTTGACCTACACGACGAAAAGATTCCAACTAAGATAGGAGACAAGCTCAAATCACCCATTGAGTCAGTGAAGCCTAGTGTGAAGGAGAATTCGGACGACGAAAGTGATGAAGAGTTTGACATTCCCAAGGCCCATGACAAACCCGCTACTAAATCAACTGCCTGGGTAGCCCCTATTACTAGCGATTTAGAAAAGTCAGCTCTTAAAGACGATGCGAAGACTAAGGAAGTTACAGTTTTGAAGGCGGTAGAAAGTTCAACAACAATTCAAAGCAGTTTAACAAGCCACACTATTGAATCAATAGATAGCAAGATCAGCAAACCTATAGATCCCTTTTCAAGATTGAAAGATGATAAGGTCCCAACCACCTTAGGCGATAAGCCCAAGTCACCAGTTGAATTAGTGAAATCTTACCAGAAGGGGTATTCGGACGATGAAAGCGACTATGAGGTTGGTGTTCCTAAGCCTCAAGAAAAGCCCGTTTCTCAGCCAGCTCCTTTGGTAACTTCTCTTATTGATGCTGGGGTTAAATCTCCAGTTAAACCTGATGAAAAACCAAAGTCGCTTGGCCTACACGACGAAAAGATTCCAACTAAGATAGGAGACAAGCTCAAATCACCCATTGAGTCAGTGAAGCCTAGTGTGAAGGAGAATTCGGACGACGAAAGTGATGAAGAGTTTGACATTCCCAAGGCCCATGACAAACCCGCTACTGAATCAACTGCCTGGGTAGCCCCTATTACTAGCGATTTAGAAAAGTCAGCTCTTAAAGACGATGCGAAGACTAAGGAAGTTACAGTTTTGAAGGCGGTAGAAAGTTCAACAACAATTCAAAGCAGTTTAACAAGCTCCACTATTGAATCAATAGATAGCAAGATCAGCAAACCTATAGATCCCTTTGCAAGTTTGAAAGATGATAAGGTCCCAACCACCTTAGGGGATAAGCCCAAGTCACCAGTCGAATTAGTGACATCTTACCAGAAGGGGTACTCGGACGATGAAAGCGATGATGAGGTTCCTAAGCCTCAAATCAAGCCCATTTCTCAGACAGCTTCCTTGGTAACTTCTCTTATTGATGTTGGGGTTAAATCTCCTATTAAACCAGATGAGAAACCAAAGTCGCCTGACTTTCACGACGAAAAGATTCCAACTAAGATAGGAGACAAGCTCAAATCGCCCATTGAGTCAGTGAAGCCTAGTATGAAGGAGTATTCGGACAACGAAAGTGATGAAGAGTTTGGCATTCCTAAGGCCCATGACAAACCCTTTACTGAATCAACTGCCTGGTTAGCCCCTATTACTAGCGATTTAGAAAAGTCAGCTCTTAAAGACGATGCGAAGACTAAGGATGTTACGGTTTTGAAGGCGGTAGAAAGTTCAACAACAATTCAAAGCAGTTTAACAAGCCCCACTATTGAATCAATAGATAGCAAGATCAGCAAACCTATAGATCTCTTTGCAAGTTTGAAAGATGATAAGGGCCCAACCACCTTAGGCGATAAGCCCAAGTCACCAGTCGAATTAGTGACATCTTACCAGAAGGGGTACTCGGACGATGAAAGCGATGATGAGGTTCCTAAGCCTCAAATCAAGCCCATTTCTCAGACAGCTTCCTTGGTAACTTCTCATATTGATGTTGCGGTTAAATCTCCTGTTCTACCAGATGAGAAACCAAAGTCGCTTGACCTACACGACGAAAAGATTCCAACTAAGATAGGAGACAAGCTCAAATCACCCATTGAGTCAGTGAAGCCTAGTGTGAAGGAGTATTCGGACGACGAAAGTGATGAAGAGTTTGGCATTCCTAAGGCCCATGACAAACCCGCTACTGAATCAACTGCCTGGGTAGCCCCTATTGCTAGCGATTTAGATGAGTCGGCTCTTAAAGACGATGCGAAGACTAAGGAAGTTACAGTTTTGAAGGCGGTAGAAAGTTCAACAACAATTCAAAGCAGTTTAAAATCTGCAAGCATTACTATTGAATCAATAGATAGCAAGATCAGCAAACCTATAGATCCCTCTGAAAGTTTGAAAGATGATAAGGTCCCAGCCATCTTAGGCGATAAGCCCAAGTCACCAGTCGAATTAGTGACATCTTACCAGAAGGGGTATGCGGACGATGAAAGCGACGATGAGGTTGGTGTTCCTAAGCCCCAAGACAAGCCCGTTTCTCAGTCAGCTCCTTTGGTAACTTCTCTTATTGATGCAGAGGTCAAATCTCCTGTTAAACCTAATAAGAAACCAAAGTCGCTTGACCTTCACGACGATGGAAGTGATGATGAGGTTGTTGTTCCTAAGCCTAATGACAAATCCGTTGTTCAAACTGCTTCTTTAATAACTTCTCTAATTGAAGCTGGGGTTAAATCTCCTGTTAAAACCACCTTACGAGATATGCCCAAACTACCAGCTCAGTCAGTAACACTTAGACAAAAAGATTATTCAAATGATTCAAAGGTTGGAATTCCTAAGCCCCAAGACAAGCCGAACGATGAAAGTGATGAAGTGTTTGAAAATTCCAAGCCTGTTAGTGGACCAACCATTACAGAAGACAAACTGCAGTCACTCCCTTCCCTTTCTCTTGCACAAGACTCTTTGGGCATGATGGCGAAGAAACAACAGATTCGTCAGATCAGGGATGATTTGATTTCTGATTGCGAAGAAAATAGATCTGTTCAACAGATTGTTGAGGATACACTCAGAGCTGGTGATGCTGAGGTTCAAAAAATAGTTAATGAAACACTTATGAGAGTTCAACATACAAGAATCTTGGATAATATTAAGAATCCGATCGTAGATAAGGAACGCTCAGTAGAACAAATAGTTGAAGAAACACTAAAGAATGTAAAGCTTACCTCTGATGACAAAGTGTTCTCCAGTAAACTCGATAAAACAGAAGCAAAAGAAGTTCAACCAGTTGCCTACTTCGTAAATTTAAAAGATGAACAGAAGTCGGTAGCTCCTGTTAAGAAACGAGTAATTAAAGCTCAACAAAGAAAGGTTATAAAGTCAGAGTCTGTTAAAACAGATAGCAAAAAAACAATGGGGGTTAGGGAAAAACCTAAGAACGACGTTAAAAACGCACCTGTTTCGCAAGAAAAAGTAAAAGTAGTTTATACCAAGCAACCGCCAATTACCAAGACCACATCTACGGTCAAATCCAAACTACCAAACAAAACTGAGTCCAGACGTTCTGTCACAAGCTCAACTTCAACCAACACCAGTTCGGCTTCCGCCACTAGTCGTGTTATAAGCGAAATACATTTCGAGCGGTCTGCAAGTCCAGCGTCGAGTTCCATTTTCTATGAGAGCCATCCGCAAGGTGAAGGCAGCCGTTCCACCACTCCCAGGCCTAGGGTTAAAACTGACGTCACACGAATACCCTACAATGCTTCAATGCGATCATTCAGTCCCCAACCCAAGACGCCCACGTCAAATAAGACAACCGTGAGACAGCCAAACAAACCTGCCCCTCAATCTATCAAAGACCTTACAGAAAAGAGTTCAAAGAATGCAGTGAGAATCGGCCGCCAAGAGCACGTTGAGAAGAGGAAAACCCCGACACCGTCAGCCACCCACAGATATATGCAGCCCACCCTGGCCCATAGCATGCGATACGGTTTGAGTGGCGACGGCGATATTGGCCAGAATGCAACGCCAAAGTCACCAGCGCCACCAAAATCGCCAACTCCGGCCCAAACCAAAAGTACTCACAGAACACCTTTTGTAACAAGTGCCTTGACAAAGTCCACATCCCAGATATCGAAGCAAAAGAACACTATTGCTGAAAACAAAACAACTCAACCCCGTTCCCAGATCAAGAGAGGCTCACAAAGTGATAGCAAGGAGTCCCTAAAAAGCACCGACCGCCTATACAAACGACAAACATCCAAAGAAAATAAGCTAATAAACGTGATAGGCTCTAAGAGCCAAGCAACCAAAAGCATGACGACACAATCAGCTAATTCAGCCAAGACACTTGCCTACAGAACTTCCATAGAAACCGACAACAAGCTTCAAAAGAAGTCCACAGCCAATTTACAGCGCACCAAAGTTCCGATTAGCGTGTCTTCCAGTGCAAGGTCTACAGCTAAGTTAGGCAAGAGTGACATCGACAAGAGACCTCAGGTAGACAATAAGAAACCAGTAAAACGAACGGTACCCAAAACAAGTGATGCCAGCGGCACTGCGACCACCACCACCTCCAACATAACTGTGCATAGCTCCATGGAGCCCAAGATGCAAAAGAAGATGAAGGACTCCATGAACGAGTCGAGTTCAAACTCAGGAAGCGGCACCACCAGTGCCAGCGGTTCCTCAAACAGTACGCGGCGCAGTGTGCGATCCGTTAGCACAGTAAGCCGCAAGACGGACAAGGACTTGACCAACATTCGACGAGCAGCAGGTGCTGTCGTGTCTACATCGACCGTGAGAGTTCATCGGGAACCAATTGCAACCACCGGCGCTGTTAGCACCGTGCTCGTTGACGACGACTGTGAGGTGATAACCATACGTTCCATTAAATCAAGCGATAGTACAAAAAGTTCTACCTCATCATCCTCCGGTAGCGGCAGCAACAGTCGCAAGGTTCTAACCAGTGAGGTATTCACTAAAACCTTCGGGCCCGACAAGCCGCTCGAGGTCGTCTACCGACAGCCCGAGTTTGATGTAGAACAACACACCATCATGTCAATGCGTCCGCCCTCAACCACAAGCAGCGATCAGCAGCGATGCATCAACGAGTTCGATGTAAGCTTCATCGACACCACCGACTCCAGTCTCTCGGACTCCGTTGCCTTGCCTTTGTTTGGCTCCGGCGATCCCGAGCGTCTGTTGGCCGCCAGTCCCGGCTCCCCCAAGCCGACTCGCAGTCCCTTGGCCCTTATCGAGGAGACACTGCGTCGCCAGCAACAGCACCACCATCACCATCAGCACCACCACCACGTTGGCGTTGCTTCATCTGGTGCTGCTGCCCTTGACCCTTCTGTTCCAATGCAAATGGCTTTTGGAGAGAGTCAACGGGAGGCGGAGGTGGATGTCGAGAGGAGCAGCACTTCAAAAGGTAAATATGGTTAAACTAGTAAAGATATGTTTTAGGTCTAGTGCACATTGATAAGACTTAAGATTAGCTTAGCTACGATACCCATCAATTTTAGGGCTTAGATACCAAATGCAACTTTTCTTATTGATATGCTTATATATGAAACGCTTTTATTTAACCCATTTTAAACTTGTTCTTCACAAATAGCAAACTTAAATAACTAAAGCAACATACACACCAACAAGCCCACCAAATTAATTCTAAAATAATGTCAAAAAAGCTCCCAACTATATCCGTAACTGCCGACAAGCGTTCCACACACTCCGATTTATCCTCCTCATCGTCATCCCATGACACCGATAGCAATGACATGGATTATGGGCGCAATGGCGCCGGGGGCGTAACCGATGTCGAAGATTTTGACAGTCAGGTGGAGGTGCTGAAGCCAAGCTCCCGGCGGAACTCTTGCAATGCCTCCTTGAAACCCAAAGCCCATTTTAAAGCAAGTGGTGGCGACAATGATGTCACTGACGTGGAGGACTACGATACTGAATCTGACGATGATGAAAAGAGCACGGCATACCCCGAACTAAAGCTGTCGCTGAGAGAGTTTCTCCAGCAGGGACACCAGAATCAGGAAGCAGTCGACAATGATGCGAAAGAGAGCTGTGAGATAATAGCTGGTGATTTTGTGCAGGCACAAAACCTGAATGGAATGGCAGACTATCTGACTGATTGTGAGGACTACGATACCGATTCTGAAGTGGGCTATGGCTGTGAGAAATCCGTCTGCGTTGATCTGGACCATGCTATGGGCGATCAGGGTCGAGTCAACATAGCCGATGGCGAGAAAAACCAGGACGATTCCGATCAGTACGAAGATGTGTCTGTGATTAGTGACATCAGCGATTTAGCCTCAGCCATGTCCAATTGCACCGGTATTGGGGTGCGGGGCATGTCCGAAGATGAGGTTTTGGAGGTATCCGATAGTGGCCACGAAGAGGTTTGCCAGATTGCCTGCTCGGGCAGCGATTCCGAGTCAGAGGGGGCCGCTGCCTGGAGTCGGAGTGTAAGTGAAAATAGTTTTCCGGCCATTGATGTGGCCTTTATAAGTGCCAGTGGTCAGCCGCGACGTAACTCCAAGTCCAGTATGCTCATGTCAGGACAGAAGAATTTTTTGCAACTTGCTGCGAAAAACGAAGAGGTTTTAACTGATGTTGAGGGCATCGACGACTCGGCAGCAGAAGATAGCTTTGATAATGAGGAGGACGACGAGCAGCCCATTCCTCGCGCCATTATCCTTGCCTCCGGCGATGACGGCACCTGTCTTACTGATGTGGAGGACATGTTCTGTGAGGACACATCGTTGTCTAGTGCAGAACCCGAAGTGCGATCAATCTGCCACAAAGCCCTCCCACTTCCACATCGCGAGGTGGTGGAATTAAAGGAGGATAAGTATGGTGACACTATTACCAATGTAATGCCAATGGACAGCAACTATGAGTTTGGAATTTACAACCACCTGAAGGACATGATCCACACCGATTCCGAGGACTATTCGTGCGCCGATGAATGGAGCCTTCAGCATTCTCTGGTCGAAGACGCTGCGGTGGGTGGACCCAGCCTTATTGAAAACGAGGTGATCGTGTCCAATGAACTTTTGAAACAGCAACAAAACAAACGCCTAGAGGTGCAGTCTAACGCAGAGTCCGTAACAGATGTTGAGGAGATTTTTGTGGCCGGAACAAATCGCCGCAAGAAGCTTAAGACTCGCACTCTGAGCAAAGGCAAGAATAAATTACTCGAAGCCGTTAAGGGAAAAGAGGAGGGCGTTACAGATGTCGAGGACATGGATCTGAGTGAATGCGGCTTACCTCCGGGCGTAAAGCGCATTGAGCAACTAAAACAACAGGCTAAGAGCTTAAATGCGGGCAAAGTATCTGATGCCGATGACGTATCCACAGATGATGTCTCCGACATATCGGAAATCTCCGACGCTCCATCGCTATCGACGGGGGAAAAGTGTATCGGCAAGACAAAGCCACAACCGCTTCACTTCCGTTTGCTAAACGATGATATAATGAATCAGCAGCACACCGATATTGAAGACGTTCAGTTGCCGTCGGATGCGGAGGATGCACTAGAACCACCTGTCATTCCAGTGGCTAACAGCAATAGTAAGGAGCTAAATGATATGTTGAACGAGAGCTACACGGTGGTGCACGAGAAGAGTGGTCGCAGTTTCAACAGCGAAGCCGAGAAGCTGCATACAAAAGGCATGATCCGAGATGCCCATACCGACGTTGAGTATGTTGAGTCCGACGAGTCAGTCGCTAGGGGAGGCAACTAGCCTCCTTTCCGTGCCCTCATACGGTCCCAAGCTGTTGCCAAAATAAATCTCAACAATAGTTTATAAGTGTTCATAGATACGAAAACCCAACACACACACTCAAGCATTTTGTAAGTAAAGCCAACAATTAACAAACATTTTCGTTAAAGTTATTACCACTATCAAAGCAGCAAAAAGCCTTAAATCTACTCGCATCGCTCCCATACGCCTAACCTCGTGCCCGTGCCATACTAACAGATTTCTTAACGTCACCTAGGCGTCGTTGTACTAACATTCACTCTCTATTGTTAATCCTAATCGTACTTGATGCTAACAAAAATGTTATTTGGAATTTTTTCTTTTGTTCTTGTTTCGATTGTCTGTATATCATTCATTATCATTTCGTTTGTAGAGTAATATAATGTAGCTCTAGGTCACTTTTGTGTTATTTTTGTATATAATTTGAACCTTTCTAATAATGGTGTTGTTTATTGCAGAAACCCTACAGGAAAAAAAAGTAGAACTACCCACTCTGGAAGCAGCAAATATCTCAAAGGAAATAAGTAAGTTTAATTTAATGCTATTTAATGTCAGCTTTTCATAGTGTCGTAATTCATATTGCTTCATTAGTATGGCAAACTATTCAGTAGATCTTATTTATTTCCTAAGTGCAATTAAAGCTCATTGAAGTACTAATTTTAACGGCGTTTTGTTTAAAAACAAGCTTTTGTCTCAGTGCGTCAGATCTCGCCTACATCACCAAACAATGTCACCGCCATCAGCTTTCACATATAAACTAGCACATAATCTGGCACATAGGCACATACCTCTCGCCTCTCATCCGCTTCATGATTTCCAAGCTTGCCCTTTCTTTCTCTCAATTTCTCTCTCTTTTCAATCTGTCCAATTTCTATCTACCAATGTACTGTGCAATTGTCTTCCAGGTGATGTTAAAGTTGGTGGTGGTGATGATGATGGTGATGGCGATGGAGAAGATCTAGTGGCACGCATTCGCGAGGAAGCCAATATTCTGGTGGATCGCGTGCTCGAAGAGAGCGTCGAGATCATTGAGAGTCACGGTCACCAGGCCAATGGCCACGAGATCGCTAAGTTGGATTACAACTCAGAAAGTGAGAATTATGCCATCACATGCGACGATATCGGCGGCGTCGATGTTATCAAATCGCCCACCATTGAGTCCATGTCGGGCAAGTCGTTTGACGACAACATGAGCTTCACCGACGAGCACATACATTTACCCCTGCATGCCCAGAACACGACCACCACCATGACAACGACAGTTACCACTCAGTTCCAACAGCAGCAGTCCCAGGTGCAGCTACCCCAAACCATTTCCCAGGCTGCTGCCACAAGTACATCGGCGGCAAAAGGTAACATACCACATAAAGTCAAACTTTGAGGTAGTCCTACGCTAGCCTAGAAATTAGGATTGCAGCTCGACGCAAAATTAGACTCCATAGTGTTGCTTAGTCCGTTGGCTATAACCAATCTCCTGTATCGTTTGCTTTTTGCTCCCATTTCCCTTGCCATATGTCATGTACCATCCAGAACCAGTTCCAGTACTCGATTCCGTAGCCGTACCTGTTCAAGTAGAGAGTAGTCGAGATCAGGCCGAAGACGAGAGTGTGACGCGAGCAAGGCGCATCGATCGAAAGATTGATAAACTATCCACGGACATGGACGATGTGAGTGCCCAGTTCGATGAGGCGTTCGAGATGTCCGTGCCAGAGGACGAAATCAGTGCGTTGCAGGGCGACTTTTCCAAGCTTAGTTGGGATGACAGTGTGTCCCCCACGACCAACACCATGGCCGATATGGCCCAGAACCAAATAACGCCCGACAACGATATTCAAGATCTCATCGCAGGTACCACAAGCAAAAGCGAAACGACTAAAAATGAACTATTATTTTGTATTCTTTTGCCAGAGCGTAAAGGCTCAATCTAGATCGTTGAGCAGTATTTAGTTTGATTTATGTTATCTTAGTGCGATGGCAGATCCAAAATGGCGGCCATTACGACTTTTTTGTTGTTCAAGTTGAGCTCTAATTGCATTTAATTATTTTAATTCAGTTTGTACTCATATTAATTCATATGAAAAATGCATGTCATCCTATATTACCTACCTATCTCTATATACTATCTATCTATCCTATGCTAACCATGTACTTGAATGCATTAACCCTTCTCTTACATCTACCCGTTTTTTTTTCTGTTTCCTATTTCTGTCCTGTAATCGTGTTTATCTTCCTGATCTTTTGTTCTCGACTTTCACAACACTTTTAAAATTGCTTTTGTTTTCACAACTATTGTTTTGTAGAAACAAGCGGCGATTTACCAATCTCAAGTGAAACCGAAACCACTCCCGTACCACCGTCGGCAGCTGTGGCCAGCACCACAGCGTACGAATCAAAAACCAACACCGAAACTGAGCCGACGGTAGATACCAATGCATTCACTACCACCAGCCACGATACACCCACACCAAAACCACGAGTACTCAAAGCAAGCTCCCCAGTCTCCGAAGGCACTGATAGCACTACCATTCCTGGCCCAGTGCCGAAACCCGAAATACCGATCGATATTAGTTTTGATTCCGCCGCACCGGTTCCAAAGCCACGTGCTCCCATTAAGCACACAGAACCGTTCGAAAACCTGGCTGCCCTAGCTGAGCAGTCCGATAGTATAAGTCTGAGGAGCTTTGAATTTACGGAGGATCTTTCCAAGACGGATGAACCGTCCACAGAGCTCTCTATCCGTTCCCAGCTCCGTGACATAGTCACAACCACCACCACTGCTTCGGAGGATCATACCGAGAGCTTTGAGCCAACGAGTGAGATTTCCGTAGATGATGCCGACACTGAAAAATCGGAGGGCGTTGAAAAGGCCACTAGTTTTTACATTGGGGAATCCAGTCGCAATGTTATTATCAAGACCTCGACAAGATCAGCAAGTGTTACACCGCAAGATGAGGAAGCCCAAGGCGAAATAGGAATCGATGCCAAGGATGTTTCTTTAATGAAGGAGATATCCGTCGACTCAGACGAAGCCAACGATGTTTTCAAGGAGTTTGTCACAATGAAGCCGGACGATCCTGCTTCAGTAGATAGCAAAATAACCAGACAAGGTTCGGAAACTAGAAATGATATTCTCGAATTTGAGAATGCCGATAAAGACAAGGCAGGGGAGCTGAAGCTCTCCAAAGTGACCACGGAGGAAAGCTTGACCACGTCCACCGGTTCCAGTGGTCGAGCCATTATTGAAATTGCTCCTTCAAGCAGTGAAGATCCTGATGAGTCCAGCAAGGAAATCCCGGAAATAGTAAATACAATCTCTGAAAAGACGGCCTCGACCGAACGTTTTGAATTGCCCTTAGAGAAAAGCGAATGGGAAACATCGGAGAAAGAAATTCCAACTTCGGGCAAGCCAAAGGTAGTGCACTCACCACAGCAACCACAAGAGACCGACATAAAGACTTCGATGGATAGGACACTCGTAGGGGAGACTCTGGCCGAGGAGAAGGAAAAGCGCTTGAAGGACCACGAAGAATTACTGGAGGAGTCTTTATCGGACTTTGGATTCAAAAGCTTGCCCCAAGGATTCACTACAGCTGCTGAGAGCGAAGATATATCTTCCTTTATAGGCATACCCGATGAAAGCATGCAAACTTCTACCTTGGATAGCACACAGCCTCCAGAAGGTCTATTCGACACCACAATCAAGGAGACCCTCAACAAGCAAGCAGCAATGGCCCACTATGCACAGGATGTGTTTGGGAGGGGGGAAACACGTGATGACCACGGTTCACTAGGTTTCATTTCCACCGGCACAGCCGAAGAGTTAAGTTCCATGGAAGAACACATGGCAAAGGAGGAGCAAGCCTCCCTCGGCTTTGTCTCCACCGAAACCGCCGAGGACTTTAGCTCTATGGAAGATTACTACTCCGAGAAACTAGCCATTGCCAGTGTGATTGCAGATGAAGTTGCTACAGACAAATCAATCACAACTAGCACTTTTGAGGAGCTTTCGTCGGATCAGTCGATGAAACCCATCGATGTGGTGGTTCATCGTCTGAAGACTGAGTCCTCACCGGACTCAATCAACCGTTGGTCAATCCCCGATGTAGACACATCAAGCTCCAGCGAGAGCTTCCACAAGAGCTTCGACAAAACTCAGAGTCGTCCCCTGTCCTCTGATTTGGAAAACCTTGTGACTGCAACTGGCACGGGTACCTCAAGTGAGTATCAAACCGCACGGGAATTTACCACCACCGGACGCACTGAGGGAACCGATTATATTAGTGCCGTCAGTACCCTTGGCAGTAGTAGTTTGGATTCTCATTCGGAAACTTCAGCCAATTTGGCTAGTATTGACGTTTCCGAATTGTCGGAAACATTGGTGGCCTCTTCTGCCGAAGCGGATTTATTCGAGGCAGATGAGATGTCGCGGCTGCGAGATCTCCGAGCTGATGACGAGGACAGCGATGAGAGCCTCGAACTGCCAGGAAGTGCTTACCCAACTAGTGAACAACAAAGCCTCATGAAGCGCTCACAGGAAATGATTTTCAAGCCCAAGGTTGAGGAAGAGGAGCCACTGCCTGTTGAAGCTGTGCAAATCGAGGAATACCCAAAGCCCAAGGAGGCGGAGCGCACCTGGGGATTGGCCTATCCCCTGGAGGATAGCAAGGCGGACAGCCCGCGGGAAAGTGAGAAAGGCGAGGACATCTTATTGTATCACGGAGACCCACGACGATCCATTGACGAATCTAAGTTGGCCTCAAGCTTAGACGAAGGCAGCATCCTCTCCGTTAGCATGTCGAGCACATCCAACATTGATACTGTTGTGGAGAATTTTGATGATATCATTGGATCTGCGGGATCTTCTTCGCTGACCGGCATCGAAGGTTTTCAGTATGGGCATGATGAGTCGGTTCCATCTGCCTCCGTGCCAGAAGACGCAACCTTTATGCTGGAAATGGAAAGCAAGGAACATTCGCCTCAGGATTCTAATGCAAGTACACCTCCAGGGGGAGAGTCAAAACGTCGAGGCCACAAGCGAAATGAGAGCATTTCGGGAGAAGCGTTGAAGAACCTAGACAAGGAGGTGGCACTACTAGGCGAGGGTAAGGAATCTGAGAGCGAGTCAGACACGGATCCCTACGAATCGGAATATGCCCGCCAGTTCCGTTCTCCTAAAGAACGGAAGAGCAAAAAGAAAAAGCAGGCGGCAGCCGAAATGGATCACAGTGGCGAGCTGGAGAAGCGTCCATTTACCCCTTCCCAACTGGTAGCTGAAGTAATCGTAGAGGACAGTGCCACAGAAGAGCTGGAGGCAGAAGCAGCCTTGATCGAGGAACGTCGCCCGTCCCAGAATATGCAGGACTACTCAAATATACCCGACATAATGGTTACTGAAGACATTAAGTCTCCGATTTTGGAGGAGGAGAGCGACGATTTCCCCGAAAAGATGCTGTACAAGGTACGCACCGAGGAGGAGCTTCACAAAGCAAGCGATACCTCCACTTACCAGAAGGCCAAAGCCGAGGAGAAAGAGCAGGACTTTCAGCGAAGAGTGCAGGAACAGTACCGACAAAAGCTGGAGGAGCTGAAGAGGGCTGAAGTTGGAGCCGAATACGATGATCGCAAGGCGCCCGACTCCCCAGACTCTTTTGAAATGGTCGAGCAACCGGACATCTCTGATGAGTTCGTGATCATCGAAGAAGTTGCCAAGGAGGCCAACGAAGTGGATCTTGGCGGCCAGAGCATCAAGATTAAGCCAACCAAGTACGAGCAGAAACACGATGAGGATGTTGAGAAGATCATCATCAAGTCGGCGCCTGCGGATCCCAAGCTAGGGTCGCAGCTCTACAAGGACGATCTGAACTTCGAGTTCGAGGAGAGTCCGCCGACGGCAGCCAGCAGCAGCAGTGAGCAGCAGGAGGAGAGTGATTCCAGCGAAACTGCAGCAGCCAACAAGCGCTGGGTGGAGATGCAACTGACGGACAATCAGCTGCGATATCCCTACGACCTGGCCGGGGCCGTGCTGGAGGACATTAAAGAGGAGGACGGCGAGTTCGAGGTGGGCAGCAGTCGCATTAGCAGCTTCAAAGACTCCTTCTCCAGCACGCCGGAGTACGATGTTGCGGCTCGTCGCTATCACTCACGTGGTGAACACGACGATGTCTCAATGAGCAGTCTGCAGGAGTTTGAGTCTCTGGAGCAGGCCATTTCCCTGGAAAATCGCAATCGCACACACCAAGGCTCCACTGATTCGAGCAACGGAAGTTTCACCCGACGCTATGTGGTTCGTCACAGTGGCAGTGGAACTGGCCCGGGCGACGATGTGTCTGTCTCCAGTCTCAAGGACTTCGAGGGTCTCGAGAATGCCTGCATTGAAGCCCACCTGATTGAGATCAAGGCCAGGGAAGAAGCGGCACTACTATCGCGATCTGATGAGTCAAACAAGTCGAATGCCAGCGACAAAGGAGCCACTGGCAATATGGTAGTGACCAAGGTGACCCGCACCGTAACACGCACCGAAGTGGTTCCCTCAAGTCAAGCGGAAAATATCGAAGCCCTGCTTAAACACAAGTTGGAGCGGGAGGATGGATCCGCGGTGGTCAAAGTTACCGATTTAACCACCACTGAATTGGAACCCAAGTCCAAGATCGACAGCCAGGACTCCGAGAAGGACAGCATCGATAGCATGGAGATTAGCAAAAGTCACGATATGATGACCAGCAGCATAGAGAGCTTTGATATATCCAAGGATGCTACAACGCGATCCGACATTGACTCATTGGAGATAGATAAGCGACACTCGCGACAGGAGAGCATAGAGTCCTTTGGCGATGAGCAGCTGGATTTGATGACCAAGTTCGTCAGCGGGGGAGGAGTGACACTGGGTGATGGTCTCACCACCACCACGACGACAACCACCACCAGCACCGATGCCGATGGACATGAGCACACGGTGACCAGAGTGATAACCACCACAACGAGCTTGGGTGGTGGTGGCATTCAGGAGCTGCCAATGGACGAGGCCGGAATGTCAAAGGACGTTTCGGTGGACTCCCTGAATCTCTGCATGGAACAGACGACCAGCTCGGCTGGAACCACGGCTACGTACCAGACCAGCGCCGGTAACTCTCAGATGTCCGGAAGTGTCACGAGTTGCGCCTCCAGTACTCTAATGGAGGATTCGTTCCCTGGTGTGGGTGGCATGTCGTCGTCCCAAATGTCGGCCAGTTTTTGGTCCCACGATGAGTCCACGGTGGTCGAGGACGAAGAACACGACCCCACGAAGAAGCAGCAGCAAGGCCAGTAATCGCTGGATGGGATTGGGAGAGAGAAGTGGGAGAAGTCACACGTAATCCTATATAAAAATGGGGCTTAAACGGTGACATAGAATATTCGGCTAGGTAAGCATCCCAACGGCAAGGCTGCGCGGCTTTTCGTTTTACTTTTGTTTTATGTCTTTACTTGGTCTTCGACTTAGAAGCAGAGCTCAACTTTGACAGAGAAAAGTAATACTCGCCGCCCCACTTAGATCCAATGGTCACTAAATTAGACTCTTCTCCTTTTGATTTTTCAGATAAGGCGCTCTTCTAGGGGCAGCACTAGTAAAGGAATCTCTGGATGACGGAAAACGCATCTTCACCGGCTCCAAACATCACCGATTTCAAATCGAACAGCGAGGAGGATTTATTAATTAGCAAATTTGACATTTTCCATCTACACACATTTTTAATGATATTGAAGTGCATACACGAGTTTTTAAAGGCAAATATATATATATTTTATATATTTATAAAAACTATAAAATTGCAAATATGAATACGAACATGAATATGGCAGGCATTAGCCGTTCAACGCATTTTCTTATTGGCGTTTAAAAATTAATTAAAATTAAAACAGAAACCGAAACCGAAACCTCTTGTGCTAGAGCGTTGTAATGGAATAAACATTTGCTTTTAATTTGATGTAGTTATTATATATGTACATGTACGAAGGATACTTATTATTAAATGAATCGCTTATTATTGTAGTTTAATTTAAGCAATTATACAAACGCATGTGAAAAGGGGACGTAATGAAATAGTCGAAGCCTGGAAAGTGAAATGCTTTTAAAGTCTCATTTTTTTACAAGAACCAAGCTAACTTTTTCGCTTGCATATTTTAACAGTGAAATATACATAAATATACAATCTGAAAAATAATGCATAGATCAAATTTAAAACATATACAAAAAAGATATGACATTTATTCACATAAGAGCTACCACAAACAGCCATGAAGTGTATCGCTAATTTTCGTAAAGCACATCTTGCGTAAACGAGTATTCGTCAAAAACCCTACTTACTGAAAGGATTTAAACGTTTTAGCATCACCACTGTAATGGAATATGAATAAAATAATATTTGTGTTAAAAACATACAAGAAATATTACAAAAAAAATAACATTGTATTGTAAACCCACACGCGTATGAATAACCAAATAAAATGCTTAATACAATTTTCTGTTTCGATATTTCAATATGGGCAAAAAGAGAATTTCTTTCAAATGGGTTTTAATGATTGCAATCAAGGAATGTTTATTATCCCAAAGTTCAAAAATTAAAAAAAAAACATATTTTGGCTTCGGCAATAATATTTTTATAGCTCCATAGGAACAATCGGAAAATTATATGAAAAAAAAAACTTCGGGTTTTCAATTAATTTGAATATTTTTCGTTATATATTTCAGAATTAGGGTTTTAATTTTATTAAAATCGGACAACGAAATCATATAGCTGTTATAGGAACGATTGAACCGCAAATCGAAGTTTTATAGCTTTTAAACAATCATAGATTTCATTTTAATTTTATTTTTGTAAATACATAAATATAAAATATAAATTATATAAACTTGGGGTACAAAATTCGACAGATAATTTTTTTATGAAAAAAAAGCTGTTTTAATCAAAGCAAAACGAGCGACAGAAACATGGCTAAAGAAAAATATAAATTTATCAATTTTATTCATACAGAACACTTTTAAAGTTATCTTATAAAATCAGTGATTTTTTGTTATAACGGCCAAATGGATTGCTTTAAAAATGTATTGAAGGTATCTTCAATTTTTGTCTAGATCAGAAATTTGTTGAGTAATCAACTTGAATGTATATGCAAAACTGAAAATAACGGTTTTTACGGGTATATGGCAGATTTAGAGGCCTCTCTTTTAAAAATCATTTTCGTAGTATTGTTATATGCTTCCATGTTAAAAGAATAAATATACAATTTTTTTATAGGAAGCAGATTAAAAAAAAAAAGACAGAATTTCCGCTTCCGCAGTTCATAAATATTTTTTTGTTATAACGATCGAACTGTTAACGATTATTTATTGTTTAACGGCCAAATGGCTTGCGTCAAAAATGTGTTGAAGATATATTAAATTTTTGCCTGGATTACAAATTGATTGAGTGAATAACTCGAATGTATACGCAAAACTGAAAATAACGGGTTTTTACCGGTATAGAAATCTAAAACTGATTAAAGTATTCTGGCAGCTTTAGTGGGAATCTCTTTTAAAAATCATTTTCATGGTTTTAATATATGTTTCTATGTTAAAAGTATAAAGTTAAAATTTTTTTAAATGGTCTATATAAATGTTGGCAACATCAGAAAACAGAAAACATAAAAAAAGCCAGAATTCCCGCTTCCACAGTTCATAAATATTTTCCCGCTGATGGCCCTAAGAAAAGGCCAAAACTGACGGAAAAGAGCTAAATTGGCAGCCCTTGTGTAAACGGTATATTTTTTTGACCCATAGACGGTCACACTCACATTGCTGCTGGGGAATCGGGCAACATCACCGTGAAAAAATAAAGAATTGGGGAAAATGTGGTTTTCGGTCAAGTGATAGCCGCGACGCTGGTTTGAGCTGGCCGGGAAAAACGGATTTGGACAAGGACCAACTGGCCGGAAAACTGCAATCTCTCCACTCGATGAGATTGGCTGTCCCTTGAAAGTTGTCGACGTTCGTTGCTGCTGTTGTTGTTGCTGCTGGCTGCGTTTTCGTATTGGCATCGGTTTTTTTTTTTTTTTTTGGGTACATCTAGTGTGCATGTAAATTGAGGTTCAAATCGGTAACCGATAAACGCATAAAGCCAGCTAAAGAAGGGCAGCGGCGAGACATATAGTTTCGCCAGATAGTTCTAATTATACAACCCAGCCCGTAGACGTATTCCCCCGAAGATCCGAAACTGGTTATACACACAACGCAAGGAACGGGAGGTTGGAGAGGGTGAGTAAAAATCGATTTGTTGCACAAAACTCACGACGAGTGGGCGAAAATCGGGGGCCGAAAAGTGGGGTGCGGCTATATAGCTATATAGCTATAGATTCTAGGTCGACCTGGGATTATAGTACAATCTACCAATCTTTGCAGGCCCCATGGACAAAATCAAGTTAAAGGTTATTGGCGTGCTGCGCGAACGCGATGGTGGCAATCGCAGTGGCTCTGGAGGATTGGGTGCAACTGCCGGAGGAGGATCTGGTGGGGTGACGGCCTCCACAGGTCATCAGTTGGCCAGCACCGGAGTGGGCGTGGCCGCACCGACGATTGGGGTCGCGCAGGATAATAACAACGAAGGCAACGCCCCAACAACAATAGAAGCCCAGGCAACGGGAGCAACACCTGGAGCCTCGGGAGTGGGAGTGGGTGTGGGTGGTGCGGCCAGAACCTCGGTTCTGTCCAGACCGCAGACCTCGAAGATCAGTGCTCTGGACCTGGCCGGGATACTCAACACGCGGAGACGACTCGAGTGGACCAAGGAATGGCTGCGCAAGAACCAGGCCGAGTTTCTCAGCAAGGAGAACCTGCTCAGCGAGCTGCAGTCGCGCAAGGACGAGTGTTACCACTTGAATTACTTCCTAGCCATAACAGAGAGCCAGTTTCGGTATCTGGTGCAAAAGCTGGAGCCCATCATTAGCCAGTATGCGCCGCAGCGCAAGAAGAAGTCCTTCAGCGCCGAGGAGCGACTGGCCATTACGCTCAAGTATTTGGCAACGGGTGAGTGCTTGCTTGCTTGGACGATCCCCTTCTTCAATATGTGCCCCATTAATATGCCAACAACTACTCCCATCGCAGGTGAAGTACATTCTTGTCGAAACTACTGCTTCCGTGCCTCGAAATTTGTGATAAACGAAATGATTGCCAATATCTGTCTGGGCTTCTACGAGCACCTCAAGGACCAATACGTGACACTACCAAAGACTGACGATCAGTGGCGCAGCGCCGCCGAGGAGATGGAGCGCAAGCACAACCTGCCACACTGCGTGGGCAATCTGTTCATGCGCAGCATCCAGCTCCAGGGCACCGGGTCCGGTTCGGGCACCGGGGCGGCGGGAAGCGGCACCGCCGGTGGCGACGATCGCAAACGGGCGACCGTCATCTTCACGGGCATCGTGGATGCCGACAACAATTTCCAGTACGCAAAGGTGGAGCGGGCGGCGAGCAGCCGGCCCAATGATATCTATAACCAGACCACTGCCGTTGAGCTGATCAGGCACAAGATGCACGCCCTCGAGGAGCAACAGTCGGCGGAGATGGACCGGCAGGGCTACTACTTCGCTGGCGACTCGGTACTGCCGGCCACCTCGTATCTGGTGACCACACGCAACCTGCCCAAGGATCGGGCCGTGCTGGAGGCCCTCGAGCAGGTGAATGCCCATGCCGATCAGACGATGCGGATACTCTGCAACATGTTCCCCATTCTGGCGCAGCCGTTGCGCATCAGCGACAAGCACATCCGCGAAGTGGTCCTCGGCTGCGTGGCTCTGTACAATTTCCTGCGCAAGACGGACGACTCCTTTCGCCGCACGAGCGACAGCATTGTGCAACAGCGGGCCGAGCAGCAGCAACTGGCGGCGGCCTACAGCGTTGACAGCGACGAAATCGACGACGACTGCATCATGCTGGCCACCGAGGAGGAGCTACGCGAACGGGCCGAGTTCACGCCCAGCGTTGGACTGACCACCTGCTTCCAGCCGCTGTGCACGCAGCGCGGCGAGACGCCCGAGGGTCTGGCCAAGCGGGATTGGCTGCTTCAGCTGGACTTTGGCGGGCAGGGCGGCAATGGAAGCGGAATTGGCTTGGGCATCGGCATCGGAAGCGGCGATGGCAATGGCAGTATGAACGGCAATGGAGGATTGGGCGGCAGTACGGACAGTGCAAGCGGCAGCTCAAATGGGAGTTTATATTAGTGCAATTTACCTAAGTACTTTACGAATTTTGTATAGTTCCTTGTTTTATATTTTCTAAATCTGTAATCTGTAATCTGCAACAGCATCTGTTGCCATGTTGCCACGTTGCCGACTCTTGTTTACCTCTCGTTTGGCGCATTCTTTGCTGCATACCATTACGATTCCGATTCCGATTACGATTATGATTACGATTACGTTCACACGTTCGTTCCATTTGCGTTCCGTGCTTCATCTAGGGTTCTGTATAGTTAGCTTAGTTTCTTGCGGAAGTTCCGGTTCGGTGAATGATGATGCGATGATGCGATGATGCTATGTGATGTCTCAAATCTCTATTGTGGCCCAGTGCCCTGCTCCCGGGGAGCAGGACCCCCAAAACGGGCCGGGCTTCAAATTGGCAACTGACAAAGTGCGCGAAGTCGACGAAGTGCAGCGGAAACAGATCAACAAAATTAAAAGTTTAGTATTCGTATTTAAGCAAAACAACAAATTATACATAATTATATTTACAAAATAAATGTGTAAGGAATGGTCTTTACGTGTCGAAACCTAAGTTTATTGTATTTTATCGCTTATATTTGCTCTGACCAATGGGGCCACTGTTGCAGGAGAATGTAGAGGGCTTCTCCCGGACTCCTGGTGGCACTGACTTGACGATGACCCACCAGCTTGTAGTTCTCCACCAGTTGAGCCTGTTGCACAGCCTGTTCCAGCAATTTCTTGGCGGCATCCAAGGCCTCCCGACTGGGTGCTTGTTCCTCGAAATTGCCAATGAAGGCGATGCCCAGAGAACCCTTGTTGTTGGCTCCAGCGAAGGCTCCTCTTTGGTTCGGGCTTCTGCCCTCATAGACCTTGCCGTTGCCTCCAATCAAATAGTGATATCCTATGTCCGAGAACTTCTGCCTGGACATCTGGAAGTTCTGCAGATTGCGCATTTGCTGGGAACATCCCACATCATCGGTGCAACCACCTCCGGCTGTATGGGCAATCACAGCTCGGGGCAGGGGACTATCCATGCTGTCCATCGGTCCGCTGGCGGGTCTGGCGTTCCACTCTGCCCTCGTCACTATTGGTATCGGTATTGGTACTTCCCCCTGGACAGCAACAACCGCTGCGAGGTAAACGATGAGCAAAGCGATCCAAGTCATTCCTCCGCTATGTCTCTCCACTGACTGAGCAGAGATCTCGTATTGTGAGGCACTTATAGACGCAGATAAGACATACATGTGCCCCCGGGAGATAGCATTTGGACCCCGTATTTGTAAATACTACGTGAGTTGCGGGGATTTTTCTTGGCAATTCTTGCAGGCAGAGGGCTCTTCTATTAAACTTTTTAAAACAATTCTATTGTGTCGTCACAAACTATTAGTTTCTCGGAATGTGGTCTCAATAAACTAATGGGTAAATATTGGGAAAAAAAAGTTCCCCTGCGAAGACCCCTAAAAGCAAAAAGATACATATAGCAAAAATGATTATATCGAACCAGCTGGGATATTGGGGTTTTTCGTTGGAGAATCAATTCCACAATGAGATGAGGTACAACAATTAAATGGTAATTAGAATGTAAAACAGGTCTTTAACCTTCTCCTTAATTTTAACCAGGAGTACTATAAAAAATAATCTTAACTAATAGGGCTTTTTAGCTTCATATTACTTTATTTTCAGCATAGGATTGTTTTATTTTTACCTTTTTTATTTTATTTTAATTACTTACATAACAGTCAGGCCACGGCTTGCATTTTATTGTTTAATTCTTGGATTTAGGAATTAATCACTTTTCATATACTTTTTTACATTGTTCATATACTTATTTACAATTTATTAGGTTGATATAATTTACTATTTTTTCTATAAAATGTTATAGTTTTGGACTTATATATTTTAAGATTTCGTAACGAAACTTCCTTGTACATTAAGCAAATACATTTTTACAATGTACATACATTGTACAGACATATGTATGTGTCTTTAATTTTTAATATTTTTTTATATTACGATTATATCAAGATTTTTACTTTTAATGATAAAATGGTTGAATTCAATTTCATGAGACAGCAGAGCAGACGCAAATAAGAAGCTTGGCGCAAGCAAAATTAATAAGACTTTCGTTTCTTGGTGAAAACTTAGTAAAATAAGTTTTTGATGATAAATTCACATATTCCAAAAAATTAACCTTATCGATGTGAAACCAAACATATATAAAAACTTTTAAATTAGAAAACAAAGTAAGGTTTTTCAGTTATAAATAAATTAATTTTAAAAAATTCATGTCAGCTAAACAATAAGAAGAAAACTAGCGTAATTTGGTTAACATTTTTTTTTAAACAAGCAAACAACGCTGTTAGCCATTGTTTACTTGTTGCTAAAAATCAAAAAATCAAATTTGATTTTCAAATACACAAAAACAGTTATTAATTTTTTAATGAGGACTATAGTTTTCGAAAAATAATTTCAAATTGCTTTGTTCTTTTGTAGCAAGTTCAAAAGCATTTTTTTATATATTTAAGATAAGTAGGAACAAATTATTTTTTATAAAAGCCTCATTATCTTTTTTATATTGAATTACACAAACTGTTGTTGTTAGTAAACGCAATAAATCGGGTATTTACTAAAGATACCCCTAATCCCTTGAGCTGAAGCCCCTCAAGTTGCCGATTGTTGTTCATACGAGCCCCCGAAAACCTCAACTTGACACAGATGTTCTAGGCAGTGATTTAATTAAAAAACTTTCGCAATTAAATGCAAAAACAGCAAAAAACAAAGCGGAGTGCAGCCCATTATGCCCCAAACTGAGTTGGGTTGAGATGGGGAAATTAAGTGGGGGTTGGGGGCTGTAGAGAAGTCGCAAAGTGACAACGAAAATGCAAGTAAGCGCCCTCAATTAAAAGCCAAAATGAATATAAAATGCCAAAGGAAAAAAGGAGGCAAGCAAAGCCGCAACAGCCAAAAAAAAAAAGAAAAAAAAAAGGCGGTCCAAAAACCGAAGCTGCAACCAGAAAACCGAAGCCAAAACTATGCGCGGCCGGAAAAGCCAGCTGGTAGCGGAAAAACTCTTGTCCGTTGCTGTTAACTTAAATTTAAGTGAGTTCTGAGCCCCCCAAAGTCACCCACCCATTCGAGGGTTCCCAGGGTTGACTTGTTGTATGGTTATTCGAATTGTTTTCCCGCAGCAATTCAACTGTTCGAGGGAAAAACATATTTTTTTTGTTCAGCGCCAGAGACAGAGAAAGAGAGTCAATTTAATCCGTCCCGCATTTGGCTGCAATTTGGGGAATTTTGGGGCCAAAACCGGGCGCCATGCTGGCTCATTTGCAAAATTGTCAGATTTATTTCGCTAATTGCTGCTCATCCGTTTAATTAAAATTAAAAGAACTTGCACAAGTTTAGGGCGAAAGTTTTTATGCGAAGAGAATCTCGAGAAACTGGCATTGGGCACGTTTAGTTTTCCCGTTTTCCTCCTACGTTTTCACCTTAGTTTTTTTTTTCGTATTGTTGTTAGCACACAATGGCCGTCGCCGTCCATTAAATTGCTGGGAAAACTCCGGCAACTCACTGATGAAGTTGCAAGATGGAGTGCCAGCGGGTAGGCTTTCCATTTCCATTTCTATTTCCATTTCTGGACTTTCTGGATGGCAAACAAATTAAACTGCAGGCTGCGTTAAATTTGTCGCTTTTCCCCAAAAGGTGTCAATCGTGCAGGCACCAAAAGTTGTGGCCAACAACGAGGCAGCAACAATTTGCACCCGATTCTGCAACATCTGCTGCCTGCCACGCCCCCATTTTCCAAGTCCCTCAAGGCTTTTTTGCCACCAAGCGGAAAGAGCAAAAGTTGCCTGCAACCACATTGCGGATTTGGATTGGGATTTTGGTTTTTGGGGAACTGGAACTTTTCAGTGTGAATTGACACCTCTTCTCTGCCGCCCCCTCCCCCGTAATCCGTCTGGAGGGGAGGGGTGGAGGGGGGCGTGTCAATGGGGGCGACATTTTTATGACAACTTGCTTAAATTCCATAACAAGAACTCGCGCAAAGAACGAAAACTTATTTCGTTTACGAGTCGAGCAAGTTGTGTGCTGCTATTTTCAAAGTGAAAGGCACCACCGCCGTCTGGTTCGCTAATGAATAAAGTTCGACTACGAAATGCACCAGAATTTGTCTAGAATCCAGACTTAAAGCTTCAATATATATTTTGTCGCAGAATGAACGAATTTTAAACATATTAATGCCAAATCATCATTTTGATTTTCAGCATATTTCAATCTAGGAATTCGATACGAATTTCGTACTATTTAAATGTAGAAATCCAACTGTAGACATAATTTAGCAAACAAAAATTTGCATTGCTCATTGACTGAATTAATACGCTTATTATGAGCTTGATAAAACAATTCAAGGTGAGCTTTTGTACACTTTCATTATGGTTTGATACAGATTTTATAATAATCATATATTTTGAGTGTTAGATTTTAAACCAATTAGCTTAAACTTGTAGCGAAAATAATAGGCAATTAAATTTAATATTTACGTGATTTAAGGCTTAAAAAGCTACACAATGCTTTGTAAAACTATCAGGTTCCATTATTAAATATTGGCTTGGTCTTATATTTAAATTTATGCATTGATTTTAGGCTTGCAGCCCCATTGAGCTTTCCACTTTTATTAGCCAATAAAAAATGTATATTTATATATTAAAACGATTTGTGTGGTCTTGAACAGGCGCCTTGTGTACTTTAAGACTTTGAATTTTTCCTGCGATTTATTATTACCTTAGTTTATTTTATAAATCCGAAATTGCTGTCTTTTGTGCATACATCAGCTCTTTTGGTCGCCGCACTATTTTTAATATGCAACGAGAAATATGCGCAACAATATGAGGCCATATTAAAGCCAAACGATGTGCGTAAAGGCAACCTCATCGTCCTCATCATCGTCATCATCATCGTCTTGGTCGACGCTGCTAGTTTTGCTGGCCAAAAAAACCCGACTCCTTCTGCTTCTGCTGACATCTTGTCAGAAATTTTCATGCTGCTGTAAGCTGTTTTCATGCACATTTCGGGGCCCTTGTGCTCGGCACAAACACTTCAATTTTGGCTTCAAGGATGAGGCTCCAGGATCCGGGATTCGGGATCCCAGGCAGCACACGATCCCGAAAGGCAGACAAAAATCAGCCAGTACCAGGACAGTGGAGAGCAGAGCAGAGCAGTGCAGAGCAGGCAGTCAAAGTGCCGGAAGGAAGTGCGCTGGGAGATGCGCCCAGCGACGATATAGGACCAACACAACGGCAAAGGCAACGGCAACTCTTTAACTATAACTTTTGATATATGCTAAGGAAATATTGTGGGAGTGCACTCAATCGTGGTTGCCCTGGCATCGCCATCAGTTGATGGTGTTGGCCATGTTGGCGATGTTGCCAAAGGGGCGTGGATGGGGTAGTGCCATCAACTACTTAGCGTCAAAACGCTTAAAGTTGAATTTGTAACGCTCGAACTGAGGCGACGGCACAAAGCCAATGGAGTGTGTGAGAGGGACAGCCGCAGCGGGACGAAGGAGGAAGGACGAAGGACGAAGGACGAAGGTCCTGTCTAATGCCAGTTTACTCATCTATTTTTATTAAAGCGTTTTGGATGCACACACACACACACACACATTGTGGCCCTTCATGTCGGTTTTTGTTTGCAGTGCCAACACAACGTTACGTATACGCCGCGTGGGCCCAGAACAATGGAGTTGCCCGAGGCAGCAGTCATAAGGCATCATCAAAAATATTATTTATTGGCTAACCAAACGAATTATTCATAATTTAGGGAGCGACCCATTCTCTTTTTCACAATCTATTTAGTCTGCCCCAAATCAAGTGATTTTAACTAAATTTTAAGATAATTTAAATTTCCTCTCAGTTGTTTTTGTATCTCACGAAATCCAAAAGAATTCTGAATTTTATTGTAATCGTAAAAATGGTTAAAATAAAATAAATTCTTTTACGCATTAGTTTATTTGCTTTTAATTTAAATTAATTGCACCTTTTGGTTCAGTTTATATTATTTCTGTATTAGAGTAAAGCCAAACAAACATTTCATTATGTATACGCATTGATAAACGCTAAAAATTATAACGTTTTTTATAATGACCAGATATATAATAATTGAAAGATACCATTTTTAACCCAATTAATTAAGTCAAAAATAAAAAACTAATCGCTTTTAAAAAAGTAACAAATGTAAATTGTATTGTTATATGCGTAACATATTTTTCTTTTTGAAGTATCAAATGATTAAACTTGAACAGCTCAACAAACTAAGGAAAAACTGCAAGAAGAAAAGAGTTAAAAACTTGTTTCCTTTTTATTAAGAAAACTTTCCATTGCAGCATAATCAAAGTTTTGTCGAGAGCACTATTCACGGGTGAATCGACCAATGAGAACTGTTATTGATAAGCGTATACAACAGAATTGCAAGTAATTTCTTTAAGGACTACTCGAGGCCCTTGAAAATGTAGTGGGTGAGTGTGTGGCAATGGCAACCAGAAGGTCCGATGACTTTTGAGCCTCGATTGTTGCAGTTGCAGTGGCAGCTGGTTCACACACACCCACACACACACACACACACCCGCATCTACCCCCTGAACCCACTTCACATAGCAGCTTATTTTCGGGGTTTAATTTTGATTTAAACGCTGGCAGACAGCTTGCAGCTCGCTGCGTGCTGAAGCGGAAGCACAGACATGCCCGTTCACTCGGACATGGCCGCTTTGGGTTCAACTTGCCTCCAGTGAGTCTGCTTGTGGGCCTCTTTGAAATTTAAGTTGCACTTTTGTGGGGTTGCTGGTGGCATGCAGCAAGCGGAACTGGGCTAATGAAAGGACACTTTAAAGCGGCTGCATCTCGCAGATCGAGGCTCCTTGACAGCCATTTAATTTTCATTAGATTAAAGTAAGCTTTTGAGCGGAAAGACTCTTAAAGATGGACTCGACGATGCAGAAGCCAAAGTTGTCAAAGACTAGCACTTTAAAAATTAATTTAAGAAATGTTAAATCATACGATTTTGATGCCTTTTTAAATGTACATTTCTTACCATCCAAGTTCAGCGGGCATGCAATAAAGTTTATTTTGCCTAAGAAGAAAATATTAATTAAAATAGTTAATGACATTACTGAGTTTAAGATTAGGTACTTTATAAGTGAGGAGATTATAGGTATACAAGGACAATATATTTCAAATTGTGTTAATTTTTTTAATCTCCAATACAATGTAAATATTAGTAAGTGCTTTTAAAACATCTAATATCGTAGTTTGATATTTTTAAAAATATCATGTATAATATTTCCCACAAGTAATAGTCACTTTGATATTAAGTTTTTGAATTAGTTATCAAGTTTATTAATTTTTTCTCTGTATTCTGGAGTATATATAGGAATAGGGTCCTTCCAGACAGCTCCCGTCTGGTAGCTGCTGTTGCTATTGCTGTTTGCTCTCGTTCTCGTAAATGTAAAAGTTGCAACTTGTAGCCTCAAAATAACCACAAAGTAAACACCAGAGTGGCGCAGTCCGGAGTCCGTGGTCCGTAGTCCGTAGTCCGTACTCCATGGTCCGTAGTCCATGGTCCCGGAGTTCCTGAGTGGCTGCTTGGCTGCTTGGCTGTTTGGCTGTTTGGAAGTGCGGGAGGGGATCGACTATTTGAATAGCCGGGACGAAGACACTGCGTGCTGGCACACTATTGCAGACATTGTACGTGGGAATGAGGACGGGACACGGCGATGGTGCGTCGATGTCCTTCGAGGCAGCTCAACCGACCCGAACTCAGCTGAGCTGAGCTGGTCAAAATAAACAAGTGTGTAATTTAATATTTAAGGCTATGTCAGTAATTATTTCAGCGCAGATGGCGAGACATTTCCTTTGTCGTTGCCAGGAAAACTGGGAAAGGTAAGTGGCTGGAATATAGGGTCTCGATGGTCCCGATCGTATGCACTCCAAGTGCTGCTGCTGCTGCTGCACTCATAGCACTCATAACTCAAGGATCGCAGCTTGTAGCAGGCAGCCTCGTTAAATTGACCCACTTGCCTCACATTTGTCTTTATTAAATGGGGGAAAATTACGAGTTCACAAGCGTATAAATTATAAACCAATTTAATAACCAGCCAGGCACAAAATGTGCTCAAAATGAACTACCAATTTGCGGAGAACAACGGAACGAAACATAATAATGGCTCTGGGTGAGCGTGAACATGAATTACGGGTACCAGGGTTTAGATGGGTGAAGGGGAGTACTTGGCATTAGATGGCCTTTAAGGGAGGAGGGGAGGTGGGGAGGGAGTTTCCCTCCTTGGGGAAACACCTGTACGAGCTATCCGGTTGCGCCCACTCTTTTATTCCCTGATATGTATGGATTCCCCTTAACTTTTCACTCTGAATATGCGCATAGTTTAAGCTTTGTAATTATTCCAGCATTTAGTTTAACATTTTGCCACGCCCACACCATCGCCCCTCATCCTCAACGTGCTATGGAAACGGTGTGCATTTCCCATCTTATGGCCCCGGAAAAACTCCAGTTCGCTGTATGCGCGTGTTAAAGTGAATTTCAAATGATTTATTGCACATCCAACCAGACCACTGATACTACAAATTCTACAATTACAGGGCACACATCCATCCACCCATCCACCCCTTCAGCCACCCACCCATTCAGCCACCCATTCAGCCACCCCATGTTCCTGACCTTACCCTTACTTATCGTTATTTTTCCCGACGCTTTTCCGGCAGTTTTTTCCCCGCCTCGTTAGCATGTTAATTGTAAAGCGTGTTCTAATTGCATTTTAGCTGCGTAAATGAGTACGGTTTTTTTTCGGTTTCTAAAACATTAAGTCCGGTGCTTGAGCAATATTAATATTTTTTAGAATTAATTATTATCTTGGTATCAGCATATTGCTTGGATTTTTAAGAAACCCTATGTCAAGGTGCCAACTAAGCTCTATATTATATATAAGTATTACAAAGCTTATCTTTGAGCAAAAAAATTGTAAGATTTTATTTTTTTCAGTTACTTGAATTTAATTCGTCCCTTAGATTAGGTTGTTTTTTTTCTTAATTTACTTTAGATTAGTATAAAAATAAAATTAGACGAATGGATTTATTTGTAGGTATTTTATTTTAAAAGCGTTATTGAGTGACTTAAAGTTGATTTCAAACTTATACAGGGGAATATCACTCATTTACGGCTTGCGAGTACTTGCAACTTATACAGGGATTGCTCTCCTATCGAGCAGCTGAAGTTCGAGTGAAAGTAGAAAGTGGAACCCATTGGGGCGGCTAGGTTGCATCAAACCAGATAAATTTCGAACTCAAACCTTGTTTGAAACCTCTTCAATGCCCCACCAGCTTGCAACTCTAACTTAATACACGACCTATTCAAACAGGTCTGAGTTGACATCGAACACTACATCGAACACTACCCTTAACTGAGCTTCGAACTTTGCAGAAATGAGTGCAAGCCCGAGCTAAAAACAAAAATGAGGGGGTGTTTGAGCCATTAATTGAGTCAATTTTAAACGATTCACGATAATTTTTAATTATGTTGCATAATTTGATAAATTAATAAAGTCATTAAAACAAAAAGTCACCAGGGAAGCAAAAAGGTAAACAAAACCGAAGTAAACAAATTGCCAACTGCAATCGAAAATGGCATCAATCAGGCAGCCGGACCTCTATGGTGAGGTGATGGTAATATATTTATGGGCCAGATAGACAGGATGGGTGGCGAATAGCGTGGGGATGGTCTCTGGGGGGTGATGGCATAAAAAAGGTCGTCACCAAAGCATAAAAATAAATTGATATCACAGCGAATTTGAATGAGCAATATGGTGTTCCTGCTATTTTTCCTGCCCTGCCACTCGTTCATATATCAGCGCCGGTTTTTTTTGCCATGAATTATTTTTCCCGCTGCATGTGAAATTTTGGCCAAACAATTGCCAAGCAGCAAGTGCACAGAGAGAAATGTTGATAGCCTAAGGATTGTAATAAAGTGGTGTTTTTTAAGAGTGCAATAAATTGATTGGTTCTCATTATCATCATCAATTTGTGGTTTAGTAAAGTAAAATAAATTAAATAAAAATGTAAACTTATCAATTTCTTTTCTGACTTTTTTTTTCTGTGCAATCATGGTTGTGGAATGAATATGATGCATGAAATAACAATAATGAAATGACAACAAAAGGCACCGATAACAAAAGGATTGCCGGCGAGAAAGATACGGATGCGTGGGAGATAGAGAGAGATAGAGAGAGAGGGGGGAGATTTCAGATGGAGCAGCATGACTTTGGCAATTCAAAATCAAATGTGATTTTTGGTCACTTTGAAAATTGTTGATTAGTGACGCCTGAATGCAGCCCAATGAAACCGGGGGCCGCTGCATTAAAGCAATTTCAAGATCTCCACCCGCCTGTCACTCAACTGCCGGAATCCAAGGGGGCAGTACTTGGGAAAAGGGCAAAGGGTTAAGGGTAAAGGGTTAAGGGTAAATGGGTTAAGGGTAAATGGGTGGGTGCGATGGTCAACTGGACATGGATCTGAAAGTGCAGCTCAGCCAGGCGTGCGCTTGGCACACTACTCCACCAATTGACGGGGCTAAAAAATAGCACACACACAAATAACAACAACTGACCTGCGTGTGTGCAATTGCATTTAAACAATTAAAGCAACATAAATTAAAAATGTGGTTAAGCGACGGTCACCGCCAACAGCGACAAATTGCATGTAGCAGTGGTAACTAGAACCACATCTGCCACGCCCACCCATCAGTTGCCATTAATTCGAGCATATTAATTTCGATCCACATGCCAGTTTTATGTGTGTGCTTTCGGTTTCCAGATAACACCGCATCGGGGGCGTGCACCCGCCCACTCTCTCTGTAAATCAATTACAATCTCCACAATACGCACTCGACCTTTGCTAAATTATTAGCTCTATTGTTCGGTTATGAGGGGGGGGAATCGATGGGACAAAAAACATACACTTTCAGGCACCAAAGCTTTTAAATAGGTCACTTGTTTAAAGAATTATTGAAATTATTTCAAAATCTATGCTCTAAATAGTTTTATTAAGCATAGTTGATTACGATTTTACTTTTTTTTTGTAGTTTTTATTGAATTGCGTGGCGCTACTTATGTTCTTAGTAGTAAAAAAGCAAAACATTATTGAAAAATTACCCTTCCGATGCCAGAGAGCTGAGACTTATGCAAATAAGGTTGCTAGCTCTTCAAGAACCTGTAAATTTGTTCTCTTTAAAAAATCATTTTTCCCATGGAACATATATTTTGAAATTGATAGTTATACATACATACATATTATTTATTAATTCTCTGTAAATTTCTCTTTATTTTGGAAAGTTGGACTGGAAAAAATTGATGTTCCTCCTACTTGTTGCCAGTTACTAACTTATTGGAGCATCTTTCTGTTGTTAAACCGGGAGCATAGGAAAAAACCTAGCCGCATCTTCCGTCGACTGATTAAATGCCGAGATCGACACCACATGACCCCAGAAAATATGCAGTTTATCTTTGGAATGACGTACTAATTTCATATTTTCAATTTGCATACCTAGGCACAGGCTTTTCTATTCAAACAAAAATGTAACTTTTGAAATACTTAATTAAACTGCTTCACAAATCGCAACGAAAAATATTTATTAGTTTTTCATTGGCAAGTGTTTTTTATTTATAAGGGTCTTGGTTTTACTGGATAGACTTACCATGTTTATTGCTTTTTATTTTTTTAAGTGGACTTTTTCATTTTTAAGTTTAAGGAAATATTTTTCTCTCTCTAATTCCAAAACAAAGTTTGGTGTTTTACAAAATTTAAACACGACAAGCAATTAAATTTCCGTTAGTAAATTAACGTGACCCTACCCTGCATAAGTATTTAAAATTTGAGTTGGTATATTTTTGCTTTAATTCATGTGTTACGGGTTTTTGAGCGCCCTCAGCGACGGTCACACTCCTCGTGTTATTCAACGTTCAGCTTCAAAACATCTGTTTATTTCGTTTAAAATTAGTTTATTACAATATGTTAAGCTTACGAGCAGTGCTGCCACGCGGGAAACACTTTTCCGTGGCCCTGGGAAATGCCGGCCGTCAGATTTCTCTCCCACCAAACTGCAGATGCATTGCCGGCTTTAATTTTACCAAATCGCAGCATTCACAGCCACAGAAAGTGCAACAAAACAGGTGGCTATCAGTGAAGACCACAAAAACTGATTCCGAGGATGCACTGCAGCGGATCTACTATGGAACCCTGGCTCCCCGCATGAAAATGGTCAAGTTCTTCTCGCTGAGCACCAGCCTAGCCGGTTTGGCCGCCCAGCCCATCCTCCTCGAGCAGGGAATGAAAATTGGAGGAACCGGAATGGCCGTTTTCCTTTGCACCGTCGGTGGGTTCTTCACCTTTGTGACCCCACTGCTGCTGCACTTCATCACCAAGAAATATGTGACGGAACTGCACTACAATCCCAAAACGGAGGAGTACACGGCCACCACTATTTCCCTGCTCCTGCAAAAGATCAAGGTGAGTGAGAGGATACCGGTTTTAAGATCCAAATAACATCAAATTTCCCTTCCAGACGAAATTTCGACCTGGCGATGTCGTCGTTCCAGAAGTTCCCGGCATGTTCACCTCGTTTGTGGTCAACAAACGTCCGCTTTTTGTGGATCCCGTGCTATTTGATGATCCCGAACACTATGTGCGGATCATGGGCTACGACAAGCCCATCGATTTCAAACTGGATTTAAGCCCAAACCCCGAAAAACCCGCAAAGACTAAGGAACAGCAATAAAATAATGTTCTTTCTGCAGAATAGCATGTTTTATTTATAAAACAAAAACCTTCGTAAGGGAAACAAGTAAGTAAGTAAGAATAAAAAATATTAAAAGGCTTCCGCGAGCCTGGATGGAAAGATTTAAGCTCGACATCCTTCATAGGGTAAGTAAATTAATTATTTTATATTTAGATTCTGTTAATAATTAAGAGGGACAAAAATTAAAGACAGTAATTGTCTGGACACGGATAAGGCAAAACTAGAGAGTATGCTGACTTGAAGGGTTATATACAGGACGAAAAAAAACTATTTTTTCTATTTTTTAATTATCTGATATTTTGTACACATATGTTATAGTTTAACTGTTTTAAGACTTAGTATTGGAATAATATTTATTTGGAAAGGAGCTAAAGCTTATCTATATCTTTGGACTGGGTTCTCCGAAATAAAAAAAATAAAGAGATGTCGCTAAAGTATTGTCAAATCTAGTAAGTAATGGAAGGTATAAGCAAAATAAAGTTTTTTGACAAATTGGCGGTTTCTCAAACAAAAAAATTGATTTTTTAAAAGCTTGTCTAATAGCTTATCTTCGATTAATTACTAAAAAGTACATTTAAGAAGCTTGTGTTAAAAATGGAGACTAATCGGTTAAGCTGTTTTTTATGAGTAAAACGCGTTTAAAGTTTGTACTTGTACATGCAAGGACTCCGTAATGCCTTTAAAAATTTGGGTGTAACTTTGAAAATATTCACCGGGACGATATGAAATTCTCAGTGTGTATTCTTAAATATATGTACATTAATTAAATAATATAAAAATAAAATTCATTTTATCGTCTTTCTGTATATAACCCCTTAGAAGAACAAAAATATATATCTAGTACCGCATCCCAAATATAAACTCCATATCATCTGGATACATGCAGTCGCGGTCGCGGCACTTGATGAGCCGTCGCAAAATGCGACAAAGTCTTGAGGAGTAGTCCCGCCTCTGGTCCACGGAAAGGGCCTCCAATACATTAGCATCTGGCACCAAGTAGAACGGGAGGAAACCCAGGCGAAGGAACATCGCCAAATAGACGAGTGCCTGCGTGGAGTAAGTAAATATCGAAGTGAAGCATAGAAATCAAAAAAACTCACTCGGATGAGTATGCGACCGGGTGATTGGTTCCAGTTGATCTTCTTTTTATTGGCGGCATTTAGAAAGACACTCTTGATTGTGTAGCTGAAGATCATGGGCATATCATTCGCATTTCGCAGAGCTTTCATCAGCCTTAATCCATCCTTGAGATTCTGCTTCTTGCTCAGCACCATTCGCTCCCAGTAAGGCGCACAGACGATGAAGGATAGCGGATCATCCACAGCACTGGGGGATCGATATTTACAGGGAGCGGCGTACCAGCTGCGATGCCCATCCCTGAACCGTGGAAAAACCCGAGGCCACTCCGATCCAGCGAACTTAAAAGCGGGCACGAAGTCAAAGCAAATCTTTCGTCCGGGATCGGATAAGCAAGTAGCCTTAATTGTGTGGGCTATATGCCCACCGCTAACGTTCTTCAGCTCGTAGGATCGCCCGCCTTCGCAACGGATGTTGTTCAGCTGAGGGATTACTTCGTTGATGTTGTCCCGGAACCAGGACTGCACCTTCCGTCGGCTTATGTAGTATTCTCCATCTCCCCCGTTTACCAAGTTGTGAGGAATATTAGACCCGCTAGCCCGTAGACGAACATAGCTACGATGATCTTTCACAGAAATCGGTTCTACTTCACATGGCAGCTGGACAGTGGTCAGCAAATCGAACTCATCCGGCAGATTGATCCGGACATCATCCAGATTACTACCTGTCAAGGCGAGACCCCGGAAAGCCGAGGCGAAAAAGGGATCCAGGCAGGATATGGCCCGGACGAACTCATTTTCAATTTGCTGGGCATCTTTCTTGAAAGTTTGACGATCCTCGGGTTCGATGGAAATCCGATCAAGCACCAATTCAATGCCTTCCCCAAAGCTTAAGGCTTCAGTATTGTGATATTCCACAAAGCTTTTCATTCTTACCTAGTTTTAATAAGGTTGAGGACCAAGTATTTTTTATTTAAGCAACAAGTCTTAACTCACCGATGCATATATGTATATATATATATTTTTTCGTATTTTGTTCAGTCTATCTTCACTTAAAGCTTTGTTTAAATTCTTGATCAAAGCTTCTAAAATTTGTCAAACACTTAAAAAAATGAAGAAGGGACTGCGAAAAGCTGAGAAGGTTATTTCTCCAGGAAGCAGGGTCTTTCAAAAACGAATAATTCCCCGAAATTACTTTAAAGTTTTTTGGGAGTTTGGAGTGGCCAGATTGCTTATCGGTTGCGGTATGTTCGGTATTATTTTTGTGTCGAGCAGGTATTTTCAGTTGTACCAGACGCGGTCACACTCTTATTTACATCGAACATATGATGGGCACGCCGGAATTAAAAATAATATTGGAATTTAGGTAAATATTTCTATATTTAAAATGATATTTTTAATAAGTTGAATAAACTCGCAGTGCAGGAGCAGAGCTACTCTTTGGAAACATTAAAAAACGCCAGATTGCCTTAGACGGAAGTCAAAAATGTAAGTTCTTATGAATTATAAGTTTTAAAGATTGGTTATAATCTGTAAATGATTTAATCTTTAAGGGACCATTGCAAATCTGCTAAAGTGGATGCATTCCAATATTTTGACAGAACGACCGGAACTCTTCCTTCAAGATGACACCGTGTATGTTGATTCAAAATTATCATGAGGAGGATTTATTTATTTTATTTGTTCACAGACGACCTGGAATTTTGGTTCTTATAAATGACACAGATTGGGAACTTCTGGTAAGTTAAAGATTCAGGATTACAAAACTACTAATTTATAAATAAATTAATTTCCAGGGTGAACTTGATTACGAGTTGCAGCCCAACGATAATGTTCTCTTTATATCTACATTGCACGGCGGTTAATAAATAGTACTTAATTTATTTTTATAGGAAACACATTAAATTTGAACCGAAAAAAGCAAAAACAGTTTGAGTGAATCAGAATTACGTCCCTTTACCAAAAGAGGCAAAGGCCCACACGAGAGTTCGGGAAGTAAAGTTTTCATCATATCATCTAGAGATTGTAAGTTAGCAAGCTTCCCCTATTTATGCGAGCATTTCGCCGAACGAGCACTTGGGAATTGTAAGGTGGCCAAAAATAGAGCACCTCAACTGTGGCTTGGCGGGACATTTGAATAGAACAGCCCACGTTCGTTTTACATTGAAGCAACATTTATTGATTTTAAATTTTCGCTTTTACTTATCTATCGATTTAATATAATGTTTAGTTTTATTTTTTATGTTCGTTTACGATTATTCTAAATGTAGGCACTTAGGTTACATATCAACTAACTGTACGTAATGAACTTCGATTTAGATATTTCGGGCATCGGCCACGCCCCTTTCGGGTGCTGCACATGGCTCCCATCGTTCCATCGTTGTGGACTAAGAACTATATGTATGTATATGAAATATGCTTCGACATTGACACGCTGAATTCAGTAATTTCAATTGAATTTTTCGAAAAACAAGGCCAAATGGGAAACGCAGCGATTATGACAAATTAACGAAAACTATAAAAGTAATAAATAATAAATAACAAAAATAATGAAATAAAATTAGCGATCGATCGTGATGATGATGATACCATCTATCTGGATCCGATGAAACCGTTCTGCTAAAGCTATAAATGGGGATTCCCATATATCTAAATCTAGATTCGATGCTCCATGAGCTGCTATTTGCCGCCGTCCGGACTGGCCGATTCCGCCGCATGGGCGTAGGATCGATATCGCCGCAGGATCACCGTGGACGCACTGGTCGTTGAAGCTCCGGACGCCGTGGTGGTGGACGTGGACCAGCTGCTCCGGCTGCTCTCCGCCGCCGAGGGCTCCTGATCCGGGCTGACGCACATGTCGGACACAATGCCGCTCTCTGAATGGGGTGGATATTTACACACATTGCATATTATATATCGGATGAGAACACATGACACTAAAGCGGCAAACGCAAACAACATAGAACAACAAACATGCAGCACTCGACACAGGCACGGATTGTGGGTTAGGATTTGGTGTTTGGTGGGGATTATATACAGTAATACTGGGGGATTTCTTCGAGATTATGTACAGGGATCAACTACTAGCTACGGGGTGCGTCTAGAAGAAGTAGCACAGTTCAAGCTCAATACCCATGGACAGCTGGCTGACGATGGTGGTCGATCGTTTGTGGTGTCGTTTGCTGTTTCCGAGTCCGTTTCCGCTTCCGTTTCCGCTTCCGGAAGTGCTGCCTCCCTCGGCAGTCGTTTCCGGCCCCTTGAGTCCTCCGCCACTGTGGGATTTGCCCAACTTCAGGGCCTGCGTTTCATTGATCAGTTCCAGGGTGGCACTGCAGTTGGTGGAGCTTGTGCTGTGTGGTCCGGGCAGCTTGCCAAAATGCAGACTATGCCGGCCACCACCGCCATCGTGGTGGCCCGACGAGGAGCCACCGCTGATGGAGGAGCCACTGGTGGTGCTGGTGCCGCTGGACAGTGAGCTCTCCGAGATCAGCGAGTTGGGGCGCCGCATGCTGCCCTTTCCCGGCTCCGAGTGACGCAGCTTGGGAGCTATGGAAGAGATCAGTTAAACCAGATTTGAATAAATCGGTTTTGGGCATTAGACCTACTCTTGTTCAACTGCGCCAGTGGAATGGAGCGATCGCTGATCTGGTTGTTACTCGGCCGAATATCCAGACAGGGTTTGCTGCCAATGCCCATCGAGGACATCTCCGCCAGACGAACTTCTGCGAAGGCAAAGAAACTTATTACAGATGCTGCAGATTGAGGGAAACACAATCACTACGAACCTCGGTTTCGTTTCGCCTGCTTCCAGAGCAGCTTGGAGATCTCCTCGGTCCAGGCATTCTTGATATCCTCTGACATGCACTGCAGCATCCATGTGTCGTCTGGCTTTCGTTTCCGGAACCAAATCTCAAATTTTGTGGCCGAATCCCCCGTGTGCGCTGTCAGGCCAATATCCGATGTTTTTATGCTGTTTTTGTAGATGTAGATGTCCAGATTCTGTTTGGGAATTAATGAGTATTTTGTTAGGCATATCTTTATTTTTTGGGTAATTTTATGAGGTACCTTTAATTTCTCATAAGTTGCCTTTTGGTGCATAAATAATGAAATAAAGCAAAAGGAACAACAAAATATTTATTTTATATAATGCTGATCAATCTTCTATCAAATTAACTCAGAAAGAATTCTTTCAAAAATCGAAATAAAATAAAATCATATATGCTTTTATTAGGGACCGAAAATAATCGAAACATCTAACTCTTTTAACTAATTCTTAAGTGCATCAAGTTCAAATTGAAAACTGCTACCATTTTCTTTTATTATAAGTTTGTTTTATATAACCATTATAGCCATTTACTTTTAAATGGTATCCTTACCTTGTGATCGGGAAAGCGACGTGCCTTGCTGAAGAGGACCAGCTCCTCGAAGAGGAACACCTGCCGCAGGGTCTTCTTGCCACCGCGTCCCTGCCACACGAGGAACTCATTTTGGCGCAGCAGTCGGCCCTGCTCCTTGACATTGACATCGCAGTCGCGCAGTGAGTCCATGGCCAGCAGATCGTTGCCATGCCGCAGCTGGAACTTGACCATCTCCTCGGCTCGCTGCAGCTCCTCCACATCGGCAGCGATCTCCTGGAGAGCAGCTCCTTCCACCTCCTTGCAGGCCTTGACCAGTTGCTGCAGGAGCAGGGCGTACTTGCCCATCCGCTGCACTGGCTTCAGCAGATAGGAGGCCAGATCCAGTTTGTCCTGCAGCTGCATCTGCTTGGGCTTGAAGAAGGAGCTGCCGTACTCGCTCAGCAAGGTATCGCTCTTGGGCTTGTTCTTGTTGTAGAGCGCATAGAGGTAGAACTTTGATTCCATCTCCAGGAAGGCGGCACCCACTTTCAGGGGATTCCTCTCGTACCGCTCCAATTCGCCCAGGAAGTGCGAGTTGTGGAACTCGAAGATCTTCTCGATGTTGCCGAAGATCACATTGCGTTGGCCCCTCAGAGGCTGTGGGATATCCTCGCGCAGCAACTCATCTATATAGTTCTCGATCACGTAGTACAGAGAGCGCACATAGTCGCGTTCGGTACCAATCATCTCGCGCATGATCAATAGAAGCGTTCTGGATGGATTGAAAATATTTATTAAATCACTATAAGGTAGCTGAGTTAGGCAACTCACTTTTGTATCTTGGGATCCAGGCAGCTGAGCTCCTCCAGCTTGGGCAGCTCCAGACTGGAACCATGGCACTGCAGATGGGCATTCGCCTCCATGGGCGAGTGCATGTCCAGGTACCTCTTCGAGGGTCGATCGAAGCACTCGTCCTCGAGCAGCTCGTCGTGACTGGAAAGTATTTGGATTTATTTTATCAAAATAGAATTAAATAAAAAATAAATCCCATTAAGAACCCACCTCTTTTCGTTGAGGCTCTGGCAGGAGCAGATCCTGGCCAGCTTCGGATTGCGTTCGCAGTTATCGCACACGCCCACTCCGGAGTCGGCGATCTTGGACTGCTGCTCCTCGCCGTCGTTGTCCTGCTCCTCCCCCTCCTCCATCTCCTCCATTTGATCCATGTCCTCCAGGTTGCGACTCTCGCGCCAGCAACTGCAGCTGCTGCTCGAGGGACCGCCCTCGAAGGAGCTGCCGCTGGCCGAACTGCAGCGGTAGCTAACCCGCTTGCCGGCAGCCGGAGCCGGGGTGCTGCTGGCCACCGGCAGCGAGTGACTCTTCCTCGCCGCCGGCCAGTGCTTCTCCAGCAGCGAGGTGGCGCCCAGCTGCTCCGCCAGGCGCTGCAGCTCATCCCGGGCAGCGGTTTCCCGCTGATGCTGGGTCAGCAAGTGCAGCAGACGGGCGGCGGCCTCGAAACGTTCATGGGCCAGCTCCAGTTTCTGGGCAAACTGATCCAGGGCGGACTTCAGATTGTTGGCACTCTCGCTCAGAACAGAGACTTTCAGGGCTGCGGCATGCAGATCGCGTCCTTTGGCCAGGTGTTTCTGTGGGTTCCATTGAATGAGATTAGAGAATTATGTGAAAATCTTGGGAATTTATATGTTTCACCTACCATCGCTATAAAGTAGTACTTTTCAAACTCCTGCTCCTGGGTCCTCAACTGAGATTCGTTGTCCCATTGCAACTGGGAAAACTTTTGCAGATTCTCGGCTCCATCGCTGCCCAGCCAAGAAGTGACCTGAAAATATGGGACATGGAAACGAAAATCAGTGGGAAACCTTCAACTGGTTGTTAACAAGCCCACGCGCTAGGCCAAGGTTCCCCATTGCCACTATCATCATCATCATCCTCGTCTAAATCTCCTCCCAATTTCCAATTTCCGATGTTCAATTCACAGCGCTGAAAAGTGAAACTCATAGAAATGATCGACGCTCTAATTAGCCTCCACTTTACAAATTAAAACCCAATCGAACACAAATCAAATAAAACGACTCAACTATGGGTATTTGGGAGGCAGCTTAGCCTCCCAAAGGTATTACCAACCACAATATAAGCCAGCCACACAGGTAGACACAGGCATCCAACAAGGCAAAAAGGCAGCAAGGCAACAAAAACAGCCACGGGCAATCAACGATCTCACATTGATAATTTTGTGGCTCTAACCAATTTTTAATCACCTGCTGCGTCCAATTGAATTGATACAATCGACGACGCCGCTGTCGCTGTTGCTGTTTATGTTGCTGATGATGATGATGATGGCTCCCATACCATACCATCCCATCCCATCCCATCCCATCCCAAAAAGCGCCCATACACCGATTTCCAACATCCAACTTCCAAATCCCAATTCCCAGGTCGAGACGCGTGCACCGGCGCATTCACTTTCCGTTTTTGGGTTCTGGCCCAACTTTGGTTTTACACAGAAAACAAATATGTACTACTAAGGAAAAATATTATTTGAAAAACTATTTACAAAATATATAATCAGCAAAATGTATAAATAAATATCTTCTTAACACCTATTATTATGTTCTAATAGTCTAATAGTTCATTTAACTATAAATGTTACTTAATCGATACTTTATGGTCACTGACCTCCCACTGATCAAATAAAAGTTACTTTTTGAAGATCGAGATGAGTAAATAGTTATACATATGATTATATGTATATACAAATCTGAATCCTAAAATCAAACTCTTCTTCCACTCAATTATTGGGCTTATGTTTATATGAAATGTAATACGATCTCCTTATTTCTCCAAGTGGCAATCTCTGGCTTCGAGATTCACTATCTCGAACCTCTTTTGGGGCATGTCTACATCCCCACCCAATGAATGAAAATAAAGTCTCGAGGGGCTGGGGAGTGGGAGTGGGAGTTTGGGGAGGTGCTCTTAGAAAGGGGAACTGGAGCAGGGGCTCTAAACAGCTGCTCCAGTTTCACAGTCGCAGCACAATCGGCTGTCAGAGACGCTGACTCTTCATGCTCATCAGATATGGTATATACGTATATATAGACCTAAGCCATGTACAGGGTGAGCCAATCTGCTTGATTTCTTAATTGACTTCGTTCTTTAATTAATCTAATTTTGGAACTGAGATCTTTTGCCCATTCGATTCAGCATGGCTGATTGATAATTGCATCAAGTGGTCCACACACTATGAGTTTTTTAAGTGTCTCAGAGATACTTTACAGAATTGATGGTACTCTGTTTTGGGAAACCCCTTTATCAGACATATTCCAGACATTTTAGAAAGTTATCTGAATGTCACATCGGCAAATATTAAAAAACTATTATTCAAGTTTACAGTAGACATAAGTTTTGTATAAGTTATTATTAAAAGCTTTGAGAAATGTATATTTAAAGCTAGAGAATACTTTGTTTTATATAGGAAAAGCTTTTTCTCAATCCTCATTTAAGTAAAAATTGTTTTATCGGAACAAAAGAAAAACCCAAAGTGAATCACAGCCTTAAAAATTTGTAAGCTACAGAAACAAACATCAGATTAGCTTGAACACATGCAATTACAAATAGGGGGTATAGGGGGTATTAAATATTTGATTGCCACACTAGTGTGTTAATTAGCAGTGAGCACACACTAAACTATAGACCAAAAATAATTAAACCGGACATTGAAATCGGACCTTGAATTGTTCAATTTAGTGGCTCAACTATTTGCAATCAAGTAAAGCAGAACATCGTGCACAGATTGATGATGTCACTGAGCGGAGCTTGTCAAAACAATAGGATTGGGTCACCAATACTCTACATGATCGATTTGGAACAGAATAGTTGTGTAGATGGATTGCAAATACATACGTCTACAGGACTGGTGACACCCTGTACTTCGAAGATGGAGAGCCGGCTTGCTCAAATTGTTTACACTGCAACCGACTGTTGAATGGGGGAAGTTGGAGGCGGGGCTTGGCCTTTTTGGCTCTATGCGGCCGATCGGCAGATTGTTTCTCAACGATTGCCTCGCACAGGCTGGCCATAAATTAATTAATTGATTTAGTAAAACTCGGCCCCAAGTGGATTTTCACTGCTAACCGATGGCGATAAGCGACGTGGGCTGATCACTGAACTGTGAACTATTAATGGCAGCCACGATCGCCGTATCACTCAGCCGACTGCCCGATAAGTCGCTGACTCACATAGTTGGCCATTTCGGCTGCCAATTGGCCGGCGCCTGGGTCTTCCGATTTTGGCCCGGGAATCATGGCGCGGTTGTTAGTAACGATGTCCGCCAAACGCGACAGAAACCACTGCAACATGCCACTGGCAGCTCAGAATCGCGACTGGATGTGGAAAAGCCGAGGCAGCTGCTCCGCGTCACCCATGCCCACGATCTCCTATGTACACAGTACTCGGCACATAATGAGGCATTTTCAGTTTCATTTCGGCTTCCCGTCCGCGTCGCTGGCAGGCGGCACTCAATGAAATTCAATAAAACCAAAACAATTAGCAAACGTAAACAAAAAGGCGAAGAACAAAAAATGGGTTAGACTGGGAGCCCCGGCACCCACGACAAACCGATGACGATGTCGCCAATCTTGGCGGAGTGGATGGAGTCTTGGTTTTGGTCTTGCATTTGCTTACACAGAAAGAATTGGGATAAGAGCATACGTGGAAGATCTAGACCAGTTTTTGAATAATAGTTTGTTTTATTAAATTCAATTTCGTTTTAAATAATAAATACGACCTTTAAAAATATTACTGGAATTCAAATTGCCAACTTCAATATTTATTGTTATAGGAAAACATTAAATTTAAGGGAATTAAATGATCGATAGTTTTTGCTATTCTTAAAGATATTAAGCATTTTTTTGTTTTTGGTTACAAAATATAATGCACATGGGCTTATACATTGTTTTGATTTATGCTTAAATTTAGTACTACCAGTAATCGATTGGCAAAACTATTCATCCAAAAATAAAAACAAAATTCATTAAATTAAATTCAATCTTATAAGAAATTAAATGCTTTTTAATATATCCACAGTTTGTGGTAAGGAACAAAACAACAAGAACAATCTTTCAGATCAATTTTTTCAATGCTCAAAATATTAATAAAAAACAGTTGGTTATTCTGTCAAAAAATGACTTTCTAAAATTCTAAATTAAAAAATATTAGGTAAATTTGATTGATTTAAATGAGTTTAAAGTTTGAAAATGTAAATTTGTTGGTTGCTGGACATAGTTCATGGTGCTTATATCTCTGAAATGTTTGTGTCTAATGCAGAATATGAGCGTGACTTTATTGTTATTTTTTGGAGTGCCTCCAAGTAAATAGGCAAATGTCAACCATCCGCCAGCGACTTCGTCTTCGGTGGCAGAAGTTGCTTCTGCGGCGATAAGAACGCGTCCATCTATGGCGGATGTGGAGCCGTTCGCTGATAAGCCACTGCATTCGAGTTGACTGCACTCTGTTCTCGACGGGATGATCTTAAGAGCTGTTTCTGCTGCTGCTGCTGCTGCTGCTGCTGTTGCTGCTGCCGCCTGACATAAAACGCAAATTTAACGTGACAGTTTAACAAGTTGATCGCATGCGCCATAAAACACATGCAACACCTACAACAACAACAACAACAGCAACAACAGCAACGGCGGCTAGTTTTGAGCATGCGTGGCTTCCAGTGGTGGCCACTCCTTCCTCCTTCCGCCGGCCTCCTGATCCATGATCCCTGCTCCTTACTCCGTACTCCTTACTCCTGCTGCTGTCGTGTAATTTACACAAATGTCGCGCATTTATCTCGTGACCATAAACATTTTTAAGCCACAATATCGAATTTATTTTGACACTTTACAAAGTTGTCGCCAATGTTGTAGTTGTTCTTGTAGTTGTTGCCACAGCTATCATAGACAACCGAAAACAACAACTATTGGCATTTGGCTTACCCTTCAATAGGGTAATTCGATTTTTCGGGGGACTTGGAGTTGACATCTATATACATTCGATGGATCATTAGTCTTTATCATGGTCAACATATGCTAACAATTCGTTTTAAAGTCCGAAGTTAAGACTATCATTTGAACTCATGGTTTCCTCAATTTCCGTTTCCATGTAGATATTAGAGTAATACTTATCATGTGTTGTCTTTTGGGTTTTAGTTTTAAATTGTTTCCATACATATTTCAAAAAGATTTCGTCATCAAACTCATATCATTTCCGTATTTTAAAAAAAACTTTAATCGAAAGGTTAATAGGAATTGTAATTATTAATATTTATAAACACTGCCAGAGTATAAAGTATTTGTTTATTTATTAAATCAGGTTTTAATTGCATTAGAGAGAACATTTGGAAATCGGATTGTCTCGAATTACATTTAATTTCCACTGCTCCTTGGATCTTTTCGACTGGGACTCTGTGGATTCTGCTTCTATTTCTGGTATTGGGTAATTTATTTGAAGTACCTCTTAAATGATATGCTTTTGCCATTTGGCTGTCTCATTTCTTGTTGGCTAATTTGTTCTCTATGTTCGGCTGTTGTTGATGGTGATGTGTCTCTTCGGTTTCTCAAGCATATCGCAGTCGGCTTATCGCTGACTCTTAAGTATTTCTGCTCTTGTCCGGCTGTTTTGCATTTGGATTTATGGCAGCGTGTTAGAACTTATAGCAGCGATAACTGGCTCCAAGATCAGAGGAATGGCAATCGGAATGCGAGTGCGCCAAGTGAGACATTAAACATGAAAGCCGACCATTAATGGGAGGGGAAAATCCAATTGGAACTTCCATTTTTCTTGGCACCTAGTTCTGCACAGCAAAAAAATGTGTGAACCATTTTTCCATTTAAAATGGATATTTGGTGGTATATCATGAAATAATTGTTTTAAGCCTGAAGACTGCGTTTTTAAATAACCTACTCATATAATTATTTCCATTTTATTGGGACAGAATTAAGAAAATATTTAAAACTGAATAAGTCAGTTTATGGCTACATATTAAAACATACAACATTTTAAAACATATATTAACTGTGTTTATTTAAAAATGTTTCTTATATGGGAAGTATACATATATTGCTGATAAACAGAAGCCAGTTTGTAATTATTCGAAGTAATAATAAACTGGGTATGGAATTCTTTGCTGTGCAGCTCTTTCCAACCGACAAATGTGATTTATTTGAAATATTATTGCCGAGCTAACCGCATCTGTAATCCCTTTGGGCCCACATACCTGCATTCGATATCCCACTGGGCCACTAAGGGGTTTATGTATGGAAAACGCCCGGCACGCTTGGCTGCTTTCATTCCCGAATGTAATATAGCAATTTCGTTTAACTATTTTACGGCAAAAGGCGATTACGATTTAACTTATTTTTCACTTTCCAAACCGGCGGCAATATGCGTTGAAATCCCATGGCCCAGGTCTCCAGATTGTGCGACACGCACAAAGTCATAAATAGTGGCCACAAAAGGCCAAGACGTTAATGTGGTGACAATATTGCATGCAACCGAGTTGCTAGTTGGTGTTGCTGCTGGAAAAGCAGCTTTGCCGCCTGCTTTGGCACAGCAAGTGTACATGTGTCTTGGAGAAAAGGGGGGCGGGACTGGGGACTGGGGCCAGGGGCGTGGCGCTTATCGGCGATCGGGCGACACTGTCCAACTTCAACTCCATTGCAATTGCATTGGGGAGCGGACGTGACGACGCTCAAAAAATGATGACAGCTGTTGATGAAGTTGACGATTTCTAAAAATGCGTGTAAAATTAGTGTTAAAAAACATGTCAAACCCAATGTGACAGTTTGACATGACAGGCCAAAGGCGCTGGCGACAACAATTACACTTTGTCTGCAGGTTTTCAAGACCAGGCCAACAAGAGTCCAAGAGCAGGACCCCAAGCCCGTGTTAATTCAATAACCTGGACATTCTGGCCGAAGCCACGATGGCCATCGGCGATGGCTGGCTTGCTAAGCGTATGATTAACGTCCGTTTTGATGACACAGCCAACATGGAAGCCTGAAACCATGGAGGAGGTACTATGCAGTAGTATGACTGCATGCAGGAGCAGGAGGAGCAGAAGGAGCAGGAGCAGGAGGTACACCAGCTACAACTGCATTGTTTGTTTGCGTGGTACATTTGCATGCAACAATCTCAACCGGTTGGGATCGGCGGCACTTGCGGCAAGCATGTGTTCATTTCGTTGGAGCACTCGTATCTTGGTGGCTTGCTTGGCAGAGATGACAGCGGACACGGGTGCTATATCTCATCACGCACGACGAGGCTATACTTTTGGCAGCTTAAGCCTTGAAATGGTCAAAAAAGATATACTTTTACATTTCGACCTTTTAATGTGATTGATTTCTATAGTATTTATGACTTTTCATGACCCTTTTGTGGAACGTTTTATGTATAAACAATGGGTTGAACCTAAGAACTTAAAACTTTTAATATAATGTCTTTATTAAAAGAGATACAATTCTTATCGAGTTCTTAATAACTTTAAACAAATAGAAGAAATGATTAAATTTGAAAATTGAGAAATCATCGTCTTTTAGAAAATCCGTCTTGTTACTTATGAATATGTTAATCATCTTATTAGTTGATTCCAAACTGTCTAATAAGCCTAGTACTTTAATAGTTTCCCGAGTTCATTTTAGCACAGTTTTTCTAGACTTAATTTGAAAAAAATGAGTAATAAAATAAGCTTTAATTTCATTTCGGAATACAATCTGAGTTTAATGTAATACGCATATACTATGTTGTCAAAGAAGGCCTTAATTTTAAGAACTGATTGATCTCAACTTCAAATCCTTTTAAGCCTATTGAGCTTCTTGTTAGTCAAGATTTTATTTTTAATGGTCCACTCAAGATTTGTCAAATTGGCAAAGTGCCTCTAAGCTTATTTTTGTTTCTCGGCATGCGGTTTCTGGTCAGCATTTATCCGAATGTCAACGGCTAATCGACAGTTGGCTAAGCAATTGAAAGACAGATAAATGTGTCGAGTGGAAAACGAATAAAACCCGAAATCAGAAACTAATTTTCCGCCGACTAATTGCAATTAAGGGTAATCTTATTTTCCTGTATTTCAACTAGTTTTAGCGGAGCGCCGACCGTTAGCCGATGGGGGAAATTAATGACACTTTTATGTAATGGGGTCTTAAAGCCAACAAGCATCACAGGTGGAAATTGGGAGAAATTCTGAATAACTTAAGTTAATTACGAAATATACTGTAGTCCATCTCTATTGGGCGGATAATGCCCGCGAGGGTTAATACATGCGGTTATTATTAATGGCCCTGTGGATGGGGTCCCGGGGTTCGAGGTTGCCGCTTCGACGGGGGCTTCTGCCTCGGCATGTCGACAGTGAATAAGCCTTCATTTTTCATGGCTCTCGCCTGACCGAATTCTATGCAGCCAGTTCTTGGCCAAAAGCAGCTGCATCAGCCACTGGCAGTGCGGTTATGCAAGCCAACAAAAAATGCCAAAAAAGAAGCCGGAGAAAGGAGCTGGGGGACATTTGGCCACCGCATTCCTGGCCCAAAGACAGCCGGTCAAATGTCAGGGGCCATAAATAAGCTGGCCCAAACTGTCGGCCAGGCTTCCGCGACACAAATGCTCCTCGGTGCCTCCGCAGAAGCCGATTCCAAAGTGCTCCTTATGGTGATTGCAATTCAAGGCGCGAAACAATTAAACATAGTTTTCATTGCACAAAGCCGCCGACATTGCGCAAATTAATTTGTGCAGCAAAATAAAAAACCAAAAAAAAAAAAAAGGAAAAACAGAAAAAACAGAAAAAGAGCAATCGTCTCAAAGAAAGCGCGCTAAGCAAATCCAATTTCACCGTCAGCAATGTTTATTTATCTGTCGCCGCAGCTGCATTTACCTCTTTCTCCGGCCAGCTCGGCAAACACCCATCATGGCCATATTTGTGGAGCAATCCACCTTCATCTCGGGACACCCGAGTGACCAGCTCCCAGCTCTCAGCTCCCAGCTAATGCAGCCGATCAACAATTTAGATACAATATCGCATATCGCATCATAATGTCGTCGTCGTCATCCTCTTGGCCAGCAAAATGGCGACACCACAGCAGCAGCAGCAGCAGCAGCAACAGTTGCAGCAGCAGCAGCAGCAGCAACAGTTGCAGGTACAGCAGCAACATCAAGCACGGCGGCATCTTTTTTCGCACCTTGTTTGAATGCTCGCGCCTAATGGACGACAGCAACATTAGTTTGCCGGCCGGCTGGGGACGCTTTTTGTGGTCCAGTTTCGCGTGTTCGCCTTGTTTTGGCATCGCAGATTAAATATATTTAATTAAAAAGAAACAAGATGAATGTGAGATCAATTGACACGGCCAGCAGTGGATACACTATCCGTAGATCGTCCAGATATTTTTTGCTGATATAGAAAAACCACTGAGAATTATGCAAATTCTTGCAAAGGGTTGGGAATCGCAAATATCTCAGATCCCACGCATACAATTTATTTTCAAACCTTTCTGTTATTTTTTATTACTACATTTAAAAACAAACAAGACTACTTTCCTTTAAACTAAACTTAATTAGAAATGTTAGGATAATATTTTTTTGTATTGTGTTTCATTTAAAAAACATTGTGTTTAAATATTAAATGTCAATAGATAAAGTTAATCTTCTTTGACTTAAAGTGAAGCAGAAAGTTGTTTTCTTTAAACGGTGAAATCATAAAAACTTTATTAAATTCCAAGCTATTCCTTAAAGCGAAGGAAATGTAAAGTAAATAATTCCGAAAACACTTAAAAACTATTTAAACCAGCTATTAAAACACTAATCAAATGATTTATACTCATGTCCCTATTAATAATATAAATTGATATATTAATTAATATAAATATTAATTGCCTTTTAATCAAGCCAATATGAAAATTGCTAAAATCTAATAGAATTCAATAATTTCTTTGTAAGAGTATTTGAAAACTACAAGAGGTGGAAAGACAAAAGCCAACAACGATCTGCACAAAATTGGTAGCTGTCAACGCCTTTTTAATTGAAAGCGTGTTGGTGTTAAACACTCGTAAGTATCTCTTAGTATGATTTTTGCGCCGATCGCCGATATGACAAGCGGGACAGCTCTGACGGACGGACTCTCGAGCGGACATAAAGACAGCTGAATGGACGGCTGCGGCTTATCGGTGAACTACTTTTCGAATGGAAATGAATGAAATCAAATGAAATGAGCAGAGTCAACGAATCGAATCGAATGCGAGTGCGAATCAATGGGCGCCCCAAACCGCCGACAAATCGATTGAAAATCACACAAGGCAAAAACAAACAGCAGCCAGAGGCAAGGAGGGAAAAATAAAGATTGCATTTAATTTCTTTAACCTTGCTTTCACTTTTCTCATTAACTTTTCGTTGGCAATTAAAATTCAATTTTTGCTCAAAAATCATGGCAGATAAATGGCCGCACATTTCTCAAACGGAGCGGAGTGCGCGGGAGCGTGTGAAAAAGGCCAAGACGCCACATACGAAACGTTAACAAGGCTCGGCAAATTTTTAAATGCCAATTTCCGCAAATTATTAAATGAAATTGAGGATTCCGCACAGCTATCTATTCATCTTTGGTTAGGGGAATTCAATCGACTCTGGGGCCTTATATGGTGTGTGGAGCAGAGAAAAAAATTAAGTGACTTTAGTTCCTCAATTGCAATGAATATGAATTTGTAAGGAATTTTTCAAAGCTGATCTTAAAGTTTTACATTTGAACTTGTATACATTATTTTCTTATACCTAAGCAGAACATGAGTTGAAATGCTAAATGTTAAATTATTAAAATATTTAAAAATAAATTTGAAATAAAATTTAAATTCATATTTTTTTTTTGTGTGTACTTGCTGCGTGTCGTGTAGTTGCAATTTGACATACTTTTGTTAACCAGCAACTGCAACTGCAGCAGCAGTAGCAGCAACATCTTGCGGCAGCATCAACAATCATAATAATAATGGCAAAACTTAATAGTGGCGCGAAAGTATGACGAATATGTAAACTGCAGCTAATCCCGCAACAAATGATTGCGATTAATCAGTGGAATTGCATTAGCCGGGCCAAAAGGAGTCGCCCAACTGGGCGTAACTCCGACTGTCACTGCCACTGATTAAGCGAGATTCCCGGTGGAAGATACAAACGCGAGTACGAGTTGTGGGTGCGTGCGCCTGCAATTATGCGCATGGCGCGCACGGTAGCCCAGGGCATGCCATATGCTATGCGCCACATGCATCGCATGGGGCATCCCTTTCCCCGGCGGCCAAAAACTCATTAACAAGTCAATTAAAAGGCCAGGAAGTGGCAGATGCTCCTTGTGGCATCGTCATCGTCATCGGCATCGGCATCTTTTGGTTGCCAACCAGCTGGATGCCTCGCTTATCTAACGACTCCATTTGGCCGCTGACTGGCAGCATCATCTCTCAATCCCAATCTGGGGACCTGATCCTGAAACTAATGCGCCAGCGGCCCGAGGAGCGGACACTAAGCGGATGCGCGTAATAAATTAATAAAGCCCGCATTAAACGCAATGCATATTCAATTAACAATGTCAGTGCACCGCCGCGTATCTACGAGATACATTCGGCATTCGGCATTCGCAGTCACATTCGCAATTCGCTGCGCCTGCCGCATTTCCTGTCAGCAAAAAGAAAATCCAAGTCCCCCAGCTCACTAAAGATTCGAGCCACAAAGTTGGCGGGAGAAACCAATTTTATGGGTATTGTAAATCGTTCGGCGAACCTAAGGCAAAGTGCCATCTAAAGATACTTTCGCTAGGCAATAGGGGAATAGAAGAAGAAGAATAGAAGATAGAAAACTGCTTTACGATTGAGTTAAAACTGATTTTAAGAACATAAAATTTCATATATTCTCATGTCCTACCTTGGGGACTAGAAGATAATAATTTTTGTAAAATATAAATATTTTAGTAACTAAAATTTCAACTATATCTTAAGACAAACAAAACAAAACATCTTCCGCTGTGTTAAAAAGCCTTCGAACAGCTACAAAAATGTAATTTTTAACCATAATGTACTCAAATTAAAAAAAAACTTTAGCAAGTAAATGTTGTGAAATCGGTTTTAGTAACTTTTTAATAACTGACAGATACGCCACATTAATGTCTAATTATTAATTTCATTTACCTTTCAACGGTTGTGAGAAAATATCTAAAGAAAATGTGTTGTCAGCAGAAAGTCAATCAAATAATTTTGAGAATCCTTCTGATTTATTTTTTATAACAAATTTAACTTTAGCACGTATTAGTTCGATGGATGGATAAATGTTTATAAGAATTGTTTCATGGATTAAATAGGTCCAAATGGTTTTACTATCATATTTTAAAAACTAGCCCATTATATGTACCCAACTGTATCTATATTTAATGATGGGAGTCCCCAGGTACTCACCTCACTGATCTCATCCTCGAGCGCCCGTTGCCTTGTGAGCTGCCGGAGCCGCTCCCTGCGCTGCTCCGTCAGTTGTTCCAATCGCTGGGCGGCTCGATCGACTTCGTTGAAGAGGAGCGTCACCTTGCGCAGCTTGCAGGCGGCATCCACGTTGAGGAATGCCCCCGAAGATGGCGATTGGGGCTGTGACGTCATACGCGGGGAGACGGGGGCAGAGGTGATGGCCCTGGCCAAATCCTGAAGCCGGGCCAATTGGCCAGCTCCCATCTTGCGCAGACTGTGGAGCTGTGAGTCCATCAGCGCACGACTGAGGGCGCGATGCTGGCCATAAAGTTGGCGGCGCGTGGGCAATCCCTGAAGATCGGCGGCGCGTATTTCGCTGAGGGCACTCACCAGCCGACCGCCGGCCGTCGAGCACTGGCGCTGGAAGGCCTCCAGTTGGGCGAAAAACTCCCGCCACTTGGCCGCATCGTGATGCCGCTGGTTAATCCCGGCCAGCGTGGACAGGGCGGGCACGGAGGGCAGCAATCCAGCGGGCAGCTGCGATGGCGCAACACTTGTCGTGACTTGGTCCACGCTAATGAATTTAACCAAATCCGCTGGCAACGGCGACGAGGGCTCCTGTTTTTTTTGTTTGTTTGTTTGTTTGTTTTGGGGTCAGAGTCAGAGCAGAGAAAAACAGCGGATTCGTTGTCATTAGTGGACAAGTTCTGTTTGGCCAGCCAGCCGGTCATGTCATGGGGCGGGTTAATTGGCTGCGGATCAGACTCTCGAGAGCTGGGGGCTGGGGCGTTAGCCCGTTGCCTGGCCTTTCGATCCCGCCCTCTGATGAGCACACACAGAGAAAATATTTGCCACATTTTCAAGGAATTTTAATCAGAAAAAAAAATCTGTTTATTTTATTAATTTTAAGGAATCAAATTGGAGATTAAATCAGAAATCTCTAAGATTTATTATTTAGTTCAAATAAAATTGGAATAATTAGACTTATAATAAAGGTTATAAAAACAATATGGCTATCAACTTGTAAAGATTATAATGATCATTTATATTTATTTAAAGTTAAAAAAAACATTTTTAAAAATTGATTTTTATTAGTTTGAGATACATTTAAAAATTAATATTATTATTAATTAATATATTACCTTGTCAGATCCAAATAGTTCCCTTAGTATTTTAAATTACTTTGATAAAACTTTTTTAAATCGAAAAATATATTTTTGCATTGAAAAACCGTATGTTGTATTGGCAATATGAGTACGAAATACAAGACAAATAAATTCCTATTGTACAAGTCCTTATTAATTTAATTTTGTTGGTAAAAATGGTGGTGAATTTTAACAGAACTTTCCTCATTAAAAAGGGCAATTCAAATATTTTTCTCTGTGCTTCTTTGCGCAATCTGAAAGGTCAGGCTGAATAAACTCTAAACTTACCGGGTGATCACTGTTATTGTTCTGCTGCTGCTGCTTCTGTTGCTGCTGCTCGTTGCACAATTGCAGCAGACTCGAATCGGGACAAACGGCCAAAATTTCACAATTGCCAATTTGCTTGGCTAAGAGTCTGAGACTTTGGCAAATTAAGTCGATTACGCATAAATGTTGAGACTTCTCGATGGCAATTAAAATGGTAAATGTCTGTTGGGCGGGTTGTTGTTTCAGCTGATGCTGTTGGTGTTGCTGCTGTTGTTGCTGCTGCAGTTGCTCAGCGCTTTTATGGCCATTGATTGTTGCTGTCGTTCCGGGTGTTGTCGGGGTGTAGAGGGGGCAGGAGCTGCAAGAGCAATGGAAAACGAGCCGTGAGTTGTGGTCCAAAGTGCCCGAGAAGGTGCACGGTCAAGTCGCATAAATAACATCAAAATTGTCGATCAGAGGTGGACACTTTGAACTAGTTCCAAATATTTCTTATTCAGAAAACACATTTTAGTTATTATTACTATAATTTAAACTTTTCAAGGGACGGAAAAAAATTATTTATTGTACAAAATTTTTAGCTTAACAATTTCATTTAAGTTATTATTATCATTACTTAAAGTTTTGAAGGTACGCAAAAAGAATTTCACTCCATAGAGATTAAGATTGTACATAATTGTTGAATAAAAGAAAATCCTTTTTATAAAATGTTCTTTTGAATACTACAAGCTATAATAAAAGTAGTATTTTCTCAACTCTCATAAATTTTTTGCATACTTCCTAGGAAAAATTTCTATACATTTTTTTTATAACGCATTAACCACATTACTTCTTGTTTGTATAAAGTCAAAATACTCTTTACTTTTTACTAGCTACAATAAAAAAATTATATATTTGAATAGAAAGCGGTATTTTTAAATAGTTTTCAAGATGTCTTCATTTATTGGTTCCCCCATAACGGGCTTACTAAACATTTTAAATGCAACATACTACTTAGACTTGTTAAATTGAATGTGGTTTCAGGCTATAATTTTTCAATAAATTATATTAATCTTGAGGAGCATTTTCCGCCTGAATCTCCCTGAAAGTTAATCGTTCTCTTCTCGCTGATTCCCAGGCTTCCATGTGAACTGGTTCGCATGTGGGTTGCCGCCCAGATCCAAGAAATAAAAGCGCATAATGCTTGGGCGGATTGGGTGGTGGTGTCCGTTTGGGTAGCAGAACACACCGACTTGGCAACGCCCAAAACAAGTTCACTTTAATTGGCAATAAGCGGCCTCTGCACTTGGACTCTCGGCCAGATGAAGCACTTTACTTGGCTTTACCTTTCAGTAACTCAGCGGGGAGAAATCACGTAACTATGACAAGTTGGTAGCCACTTTTAATCAGCGTAAATAAAAATTGAAAATTGCTGCTAATGGCAGCTGCTGCTGGTGGTGGTGTTGGTGGTGTTGGTGTTGGTGGTGGTGGGCATTAACAGAAGCCAAGAGCCGTGTGTCCTAACACTTTGGCAAAAGTTTGTTCAGCGGCTTGAAAATTCTTTAGCGGCCAAGTTGCTTAACTGTAAACGCATGCCAGGCCAGGCCAGGTTCTTGGTTCTTGGTTCTGGGTTCTGGGTTCTTGGCTCTCCATTCTCACATGGCAATTGGCAGTCAGAGCCACAGTTTCCACCCCCAGGTTGTTGCTGATGCAGTTGCTCTCGAAGCTGCAGTTGCAAATTGCACGCAATGCTCACGAGGCTAAGATCCAAGATGATGTGGCGTGTTTCTGCGGAGTCTTCGGGTCTAAGAACGCGGCTTAATGATGCCGCACAGTGCGGCTATAAAGACCGCCTGGCATTTCATTTCCAAAGCAGCCTATATACACGCTCAAATGAGCCAGCCGACAAAAGCTGTTCCGTAATTCGGCCAGGTCGACAATCGAGATACTCTTACTAACTGAATTAGATAAATAGAGTAGCTTTTACCATAAATAAACTAACTAAAGGTTCATTTAATGTTTTTAAATATTAATGAAAATACTTGGGAAAAATACTCTAAATTACTCAGCAGTACAACCTTTGCGTTGAAACATCTTCCGCGAACCCATTTTGTAGTTCAGCCAAAAGGCTTTGGCCCGTTTCAACCTCTGCCATGGGTAATTATAATTCGAAACCTTGGCTGATTGCAATGCAATTCGGTTTTGGGAACAGCCGCGCATGCTCTCGACGTCGATTTTGTTGATTTTGTAGGGCAAGACGCATTAAAATATGAGCACAATCCTAGGCCAGGTCGAGCGTGTGTAACCCGAGCTTTTCTTTTATATCCGTATTATGCGCGGGCATGCATATTTATACTCGGAGAGTCTTCGTACCTTTCGCAGCCGAAGATTCCGAGAAGTGCAGCCCGCCAAACTGTGTCCATAAAAACAAATTTAATTGCAAGCTGTCACACACACGATGGAGGGAGTTGTGGATTGGCATCGTAGATGGAGTTGGAGTCGGAGTCGGAGTTTGAGTTTGAGCTGGGGTTTTGGGGAGTCAGGCAGTCAGGCAGTCAGGCAGTCAGGGAGTCAGGGAGTCGGAGTCGAGGTCAGACCTCTGGCCCAGACAAATGATGTAAGCTATGGATAAGCCAAGTGGCCATGTTGACACTGACGCAGTGGTGAAAACTGAACGCAGACCAGCCAACATCTAATATTTGCCCCGTCCATCTGGCTGACATTCGGAATTGGACAGGCAGCTAATGAATACCTTACACATGTCGGCAAACAAACGCAAATAATGTCAATGGTCTGGCACATCCAACTCGTCATGAGTCAGGTCGAAGAAGACTGGACTGGATGGGTTGCGATGGGATGGGATGGTATGGAATGGGATGAGTCGAGATGCTGATGCTGATGATGATGATGAGGCGGCTACAGCAGATGTGCCACTTTTCAGCGCAACTGCTGCCACTGCCAATGTTTGTCAAAGAGTTTTCTACACGACTTGGCCGCGTTTTGCCAATTGGCATTGAAGCAATTAACATCAGCTTGCAGCTGGATTTCGAGCTGATTCTCTGGCTGATTCTCTGGCTGATTCTCTGGCTGAAAACTGGAACGGGAATCGCGGCTTGTGATGCCAACTGCCAAAGTGGCCGCCAGATACGAGTGTTCTATTCTCCTCTGTCGATTCAGTTTTCACAGATTTCACAGATTTCTGATATTTCTGATATTTCCAGGAATCGTGTTGCAGTTGGAACCTTTTGCGAGAGCAGCAACCAACCGTTTCGGAAAAATAAAAGTTCACATCATAAATTTTAAAGTGTCACGAGTCTGTCGGGAAAAAAATCATTCATATGCCTGCAGTTATCGCTCTCTCTCTCTCTCTCTCTCTCTCTCTCACTCTTCTCTCTCCCTCTCACTCGCTCCTCAAAGGGAAGCCGCACACAGTCCCTCGAAAGACGTGCCCGCAAAAACCAGCCCCACAAACATTGGCAGCCAGCCTGAGTGGAATTCTAATTTACACTAAACAGCAGGGGCAAAACTTCGGTCTGCACAGTTTGTTGGGATTTTCTAGACCTTTTCCCATGACCTCTTGGATGGACCCGTAAATGGAAGCTCGTTAAGACACTTTTAACGCGCTGTGTGGTTTGAATTTATTTTTAGATTTTTCTTTCCGCAATATATCAATGGTTTTTCTTTTGCTGACAAAATTGATATAACTAAAAGTTATGACGAACTATTACTTTTTAAAATAGTTAAATAGTTAAAATTTTTTTAAACAGTAAAAGGTTGTATGACACTATTATTTGTTGTTGGTAGCCAACAAGACAAGTCATTGTATTACAAATCCTACAAAGTTTTTAATTCACTGAATAAATACATCATCACGTTATTATACGGATCTTAAAATTTTATTTAATATTGGTTTAAGACCCATTTGCACTTGTCCCTGTTTTGCGAGCTCTATATGAGTTTATAAAACCCCCCATCACTTGAAGATCTGGGGCAAATAGCCAACCCTGCTGGACAGTGTTTATCGACTTTTAGCCCAGACTTTTGTTCTATTTTCTGAGGCAAAGTTCTTGGCTCACAATGCAAGTGCTGTTCGATGTTGCTGCTGCATGTTTCCTTTTAGCCAAAGTGGCAAATTGACTGACATGCATTCGGGCCAAAACGAAACGAAACGAAACGAAACTCGCGGGAGAGTGTGGGATCGGGAAGCCCGTCTTAAAGGCTTAAATGCAGCTCCGCTTCGTTCCCAGCGCCATTTGGCTGGCTGACTGGTTGGCGCATTTGCATATCGGCTCGTAAATATGGATGGGCCGACGGGTCCCGGGTCCGTGAGTCTATGAACTTATTGCCAGACAAATTGAAATGCCTGATTCGGATGCAGATGCTGACTTTTGAGGGGGGTCGCGTGGGGATTGGGGGTTCTAGTACTCGAACTCATACTGGTTCTGGTTCTGCGATTGCCCACAGCTGCTCGTTGAGCCCATTCCCATGCGTTACTTTGACACTAAACCGATGAGGCTGATTCTAATTCTGATTCAGATATGGAAATTGAGATATGCACACGGGGAAAAAGCTCTGCTAAAAAGTTATTGGTAAACAACTTTTATAACAAAAAACACTTGTAAGTAATATCCATTATTTATGGTTTTAGGTAATAAAGATTGGTTTAAATATTCAAAGACTTGAAAATAATTATATGTAATCTTTGTTCAAACATTTCCAACAAATTCTTTTGGTATCACAGATTTTATAGGAAATTCATTAATATGTGTTGTATGTAAAAGTTAATTTAATTTTTCAAATCTCTTGAAATGAAATAAGTAACAGCAATAGAAGTTATGCAGATATGCTACTTAAATACTGTCATTAATTACATTTTCTAAAAAATAATTTGAATTTTAATTTCCTCGCTTATTTACAACTCCCATAAATTGATATGGTAACTTTAATGTTGATCTTTTATTTGCTTACATGATTGGAAAATACTTTAATGCTAAACTACAAATATTTTATATCACGAAAAATTACTGTTATATGATTTTCTCAACTCATTAAATTCCTTAAACAGTTTTCTGCAAATTAAAACTGTTTGGGGATTGAATTGATTGATTTGTGATATTTGATCTCAGTGTAGCCTTACTGATCCCCCACTCACCTGCGCTCGGGAATTGTGCTGTAGTAGAGGAGCAGCGTGGCCAGCTCGTAGCAATTGAGGCCGGCGGACGCCACACAGGCCGCGTCCACGCTCACAAGTGGGTCGCCTTGGAGGGTGCGTGTGCCTGGAAAGAGTGGCGAAAATAGTCAAGAGATGGGTTATAAAAGATCTCGGGATATGGGAAATCACACACTCCAAGGCGGTCTCAATTGGTGCGCCCTGGGTGGCCACTTTGCTTTCGATAATGTGCGAAAAAGCGTGTGCACATTAATTGAATAGCGCCAACTTTATGCTTTTCCCCAATCGCTTTACTGGGCCAACATCGCCTTGAATGCAGCCAGGAAAATGGCCAGCGGCAAATTGCCTGGCGGGGCGTTAAAAAAGCAATTCCAATTTATAAGCAAATTCCGTTTTTTCGGTTCAGTGAAAGTATAGAATTAGATGAGAGCGGGCTGGGGCGCGGCAAAAATGGAAAGTTTGTCACCTAGGTCCATCGCACACGGATGCTCACCTGGTAGGTAGACGCCGCTGGTCAGCAGTTTCTCAGGCAGCTCACCAATCGAGCTGGGCGGTAATAGCTCTGTCTCGCAGGTCTCTGCACGGAAAAAAAGAAGACGTAATTTAATGAATGATCATAAATCATGCGCTACACTAACTTATTTAAGTGAGGTATATCTCTATTCGATTTAATTTTAACTAAAAATGGCCGGTTATGGTCTTTCAATTTTAAATTACAAATTTTTTACAGGATCAAATAACTTAAGTTCAATAGTAACCAAAAATATTATAACTTCTGAAAGCTAAAAGTATATATATTGGCTTCCTTTATGGCACGCAAAATATATTCTCTTTATTAAAGCACACTATTAAAGTATATTTGAAACGCCTAGAACAACATAACAATTATACTTATCCTACATAAAATAATTAAAAATACTGCCTTTATAAAACATCTTGGTGTAATTTTTTTCTGTGCTCAATAGGTAACCAGAAAACACTTGCGAAAACTCACACGAAAATAAAAAGATGGAGGGGGTAAAAAATATGGGTTAATTGTATTTTAAACGCTCGACGGAACCTTGAAAACTGGTCCAGGATCTGCGTCGTTTGCATAATATTGGCATTTGATTAATTTCGAGCTGCCGAACAACCCACACCGACTCTCTAGGAAGGGGCGTGGTCGGCATGGCTACGACTGCCTCAAAAACTAGTTCGTCATAAATTGTTTGGCTGCCCCGGGCACTTTCGCATGCGACAAATATTTCCCAATGATAAATGCGACACATTTCAGCGTCTCGGGAAATTCTGCACTCGTCGCAGTGAACTCCGGCCACCTGTTGCCGCTTTTCCACTGGCAGAGAGCCAAAAACGAATGCGACCCGCTGCATTGTAATTCAATAGCCCGACCACAATAGCCCCCGCACTTGCCAGCTGATTTATGCCCGCTTGCAAATTGCACCCACACCCAGCCCAGATCGCAGTTGAACGCATTCCAGCGCACAGTGGCAAGATGTGGAGGAAAAGTGCTTCCAAAAGAGTTGATAAGGTTAGCCTTACTAGGATAAAAGAGATCAGTACCTTTACAATTCGGTTATAAGTACCTGTTTTGGTTAAGTCTAGTGTTAACTGTCATACCCATTCTTTTAATTTTCGGAGCTTGCTTCTTATTTTACAAATTTTGAAACCATTGCTGAACATTTCAATTGATTTTAACAACCTATTAGACCAATTTAAAGCGTTTTACGATATATATGTATGTAACATTATCAAAATTTAACTAAAATCATTTTATTAGGTTTAAACGGGCTCTGAATCTATTACCTTTCTTAATTACGGTTTTACCACTTTATTGACACCCATTTAAATCTTTTATTTTCATGAATACCTCCTTTTATTATTTTAAACATAGGAACGAAATAAAAAACATTTAAAATGAAAAACCTTAGAGCTTTAAGCATTGGTATAGTTTTGTTCATAAAAGTTTGGAAGATAAAAAAAATATAATAAAGAGGAACTGTAATATATTTGATTTTGCAAAAATGAAATCAGCAAAATGGTTTCATGGTTTCATCCTTTCAAATACTTGTCCAATATTATACTATACTTAACTCAGATGACTGATTTCGAACCACTGTGGCCATACACTGGCATTGCTTTGGTTTCTCATTTAATTTTCATATTTTAGGCTTTGACAAATTAAAAGGCATTTGCACCGTTGTGGCTGCCACAGAGACAACGATATTTTGCGGCTAACCACGTCTCGCCGGATGCCGTGGGTTGTCGATGTTAATGGCTAATGGCCAAAGCCGCGGCTGCCGGCGAACCTCCTCCTCTCAATTGAGCATTTTGAAGGGGCATTTTCAGCCGGCAATAAAGAACGGCATTTAAGATTTTTCAGAAATAAATGGACACAGATAGAAGTGGCAATTTTCGAGCATTGCCAGCTTAATTGAGAATGGATTTGGCATTTAAAAATGTGTGTTGTCATGGAATTAAGTCTTTGGCAAACTGTTAATTAATCAAGTGGCATAAGCGAAAATGACATCCCCCCTTGGCATTTCGAAACAAATCCAAACCGGATGGAATGCTTTAGATCAAAACTGAGCATCATACAGATAACAACTAAAAGTCAAAGAAATGTTGGCCCGAAATTTCACTCTCGCATACTTTCGCTAGAATTCAGGGCAAAAGACTCAGTTTATCTCTGGACAATCTGGCAATTAATAGATGTAAATGTCGGGCAGCATTTATGAACAGCAAATATATCAAATTAGCGCCAAAACTGAATGCTATCAAAGCGTTCCATTAAGCCCCACCCCCCAAAACATCGACTTCAAAGCGCCGTTCGAATTGAAGGCAAATTTAAGTCCAGTTTGGGTTTAACCGACTTTTGGCTGCGGGGCGTTTAATTGAATAGTTCGGGCTCACAGATTTGCATACGATGCAGGCCACGGAGCCAAAACAAATAAGAAAAATCACGCCCAGAAATTGCGATAAGCAAACCACGAACTGGTCGCTCTGTTGCAACTGTTGCAGGCACACTGCGAAAAATTCAGACAAATTCCTTAATGGCAATCGTATGCGTTGAAAAAACATTTGTACTCAGGTTTTTGATGCTCTGCGGATAAATTCTGTGGAATTAATTTTGAATAAGTCAAAACTATGTCTGTATGCTAACAACAACAAAAATAAACAAATTTAAGGCTATATGTGATTGCTAATAAGAGCTTCGAATATTTAAAAAAAATGTAGTAATTGAAAAATGTCGTTCTAAAAATGTCGTACTGCATCATTTATTAGGGTTTAAGCACGAGATGTTTACTGTGTACTAATAGCGAAACAAAATACCGATCGATATCAGAGTAATTTCAGCATCCCGCGGCTATCGGTGCGCATGCGTAATGTGATATTACGTATACGCTGCGTGGCTTACCCAGACTGTGGTGTTTCCCAGGTCCAACGCTATCGCTCGGCTCCTCGTCGCTGTCGATGTGCGGAAATGAGTTTCCCAGGCAGAAAAGTGGCAATGCCGGCGAGGTGGATGCTCCACTCGCCTCATTACCACCGCCAATGTGGCTCCGCTTCTTCGCCTCCGCACTGCTGGTCAACAGCTCCTCGCCGGCACTCGAATTCGAGCTGGAACTGGAGCTGCTGCTCCTGTCGCTCACATTGCTATTTCCTGACGAGGTGGAGTTCATGCTGTCCTGCCGATTTGTGAGGCGCCGCAGCATGTAACGACTGTTGAACAGTTTGTTTTTGGTAATCAAATCGCTGCGCCGCAGCGCGCACTTTGGTGATCCCACCAGGTTGTTGCAGCCATTGTTGTTGGCCTCATCCAGCAGATCCTCCCCGGGGCCATGATGCATCGGCATCTGCAGTTCGTTCAGCGAGACCCGCTCGATGCTCCGCTCCACGCTCACCAGCAGATTCTGCAGCAGTTGCGGCAACCCGCCGCCGTCTGCCGCCATTAGTGCCGCTGCTGCCGTGGACATTTCCAGCTGGAGCACGCTCAAGGGCAGCTGGCCGGGATTCTCGTGGTCGATGCAGTGGCTCTGGACGCTCTCCTCCGTGCGGGACGAGCGCCAAACAGCATAGAGCCGCGGTGTACAGTCCGCGTCGCTTTCTGCTGAGGATTCTGTAAGTGGGATGGTAAGAGATGGTAAATGGATAATCAGAATGGAAGAAATGATATACGGCAAGCTTAAGAAATAAGACAGCTTGTGGTTATAATTTAAATACGATATTATAGTAAAATATGTAAACTATCATCCCCTTAACTTAAGTACAAAATATATAATATCATATCATAATAAATAAAACAAAACATGTTTATTTATATATTAAAGAAAGCCATTCATGTTTGACCCCATTAGTTGTTTATTCTACATATACTAGATCTAACATCGAGCAGAGTTATTGTAAACTGCTTGTAATCTTAGATTATATTGCTGTTCTAAACTTGATTAAATGGACAGAAATAATGTAATTTGGTGGGATTTTGAACATAGCTACAAAGAAAATAATGGCAAAGTAGGACAAATTTATTTAAGCTTAATGTAGGAAATTAATGTTCAACTGAAGTATAAACATTGGTAGTTCTAGATTAAATTAATAATTAATTATCTGTAAGCTGTAATAATGTATTTTCTCATAAAACTGCATTACAATGGCAGTTAAAAGGCTTGAACAAAGTTTGTTTTAAGCCGCCAATTTATTTTGAGGTGTATGCCTGGAAAGCTGTTCAGCCCCTCACATATTTTTTATACGCTTGCATTCTAGACCCATTTAAATTGATCAAGCTAGCCCTAGACGGCATTAAGTGATCGATTATTTTGATTGGGGGTTGTGCGCCGCTTATAATCATAGTCCTGGAAAGGGCCAGACCCAGACCCCTCCGATCCCGGTCGACCCACTTACCCAATTTGATGCAGAGATACAGCTCCGCCGGGCGAAGTGCGTGCGCGATCTCAGCGTCGCTCAGCTGCAAGACCAGCGCTCCATTGGATGTTGCCAGCGGCCAGCCGGGATGCCATAACCAGGACTGAAAGACGATAAGCGGTACAAGTGCCTGATTGCAGATTGAGTAACGAAATCATTTGCAAATTTTTATTATTACCGCGATTACATGTTCGGCCAGAAATTGTGCAGGCCACAACACCCGCAAGTGTTAAGCTGCGGAAAGGAAACCGAAAACGATAAAGAAACCAAAGCTAAAACCAAAACCAAAACCGAACGTGAACCGAGGCTGAATGCCTGGAAAGCGCATTAAAAATGGCCCAGACTGTCCGCCGTCAGACGTCAAGAGCTGGGATATTTGGAGGCCTGAATGTTCGAGGTCTCCCCCATGTTTGTCCGCCAGTTTTCCATATCGGAGATGGCGAGTGTGGCAACTTTTTTTGGCCGCCCCAGTACCAAAAGTGCACAGCAAAAAGAGCTCAACATATAAAAAATATTAGACAATATTTGCAAATGTAATTAACACATTTTATTAATACTTTTAATACCTTAAAATAAAATAAGATATAATTACCTCAATTGTAACCATTTTTGCCACCACAATAAATAAATTGTGAAAATGAAACATTAGAAAGACCACAAGGATAAACCAAGTGAAATGTTTAAATTAAAATTTTAAAATATATTTTAAATATTTAAGAGGCTTGCCCTCCTTATTTTTTGTTTAATATAGGCTGACTCCATTAAAAATCAATAACAATTCAACATTCTACTCTACTTCAAAACTGCGGTATTTAAAGATCTGACCCCAAACGCTTTTGATTTATTAAAAGTTCTGTTTTTCCTTAATAAATAAATATTTTTTTGGGTGTACCCCCAAAAAACCCACCGAAATTCGGAAAACAGGCACCGCCTGGCGATGGCGATGGAAAATTATAGATAAATCATGCAAGTCAAACTTTTGGCAGTTTTTGCTAATTTTTGGTTATTACCTTCAGCGTTTGTGTTTGTGCCAAGCTCAAAGGAGACTGAAAAGCAGAAAGCCCAACGCAGATTTCACCCCTACGGGAATGTGAAATCGAATTTGTGTCCCGCGACTGCAAAAAGCCAAAGAGAGAGCTCCCAGAGACTCGAACTAAGGCCCAATCCTTTAGTCAGCTATTAATTGTTGCAATGCGAAAATGTTTCTTCGCATTGTTGCTAATTTGCCATTTGCTCAGATTTTTTCAGCATTTGATTTTTGCTTTGTTTTCGCTTTGCCTTACTTTTTTTTTTTTTGAAAATCAGACTGGGGGAAAAAAGGTGCGCACTGGCTTGATTTATAGCGCCTTTTGACTCAACACAAAAACTTGGATATTTTATTGGTAACAAAGCTCTGGCTGTTGTTGTTTTTATTGCACATGCCACCCAGCTAGGGGGAAACGAGACAGAGATATGGAGTGATAGGGGGGAAAAAAGAGAGGGATGCGAACATAAATCAATTGTTGTCGCTCGAGAGGAGGCATTCAATGGGGGGCTTTCGGGGCTTTCAGGGGCTCCGCGGGCTGAAGAGGGTCGCCGATCGAAATCCATTCAAACAGAAAATGATCAATTTTGTCATTTGATCAAAGCCGCAGCAACGATCGCAACGCATCGTTTACAATCGATTGAACAAAATGATCATCGCCGATCAACCGAACCACACAACGACAACGACACAACCACTTCCTCCGCTCTAAAGCCATCTCCCTTCCTCCCTCCTATCGTCTCACTCTGTCTGATATTTCGGACCTGCACTTAAAAAAATATACCTGTTTTATATTTTTAAATATTTTTTAATTCGATGTACTTAACTTTTATCATTCCGACAAACAATTCTGTGACTGTATATCATAGCAAACTTGTACAAATTAAAATCAGTTCAATAACAAGTTAATGAAGACCACAAGGCATTTTCCTACTTTCTTAACTGTGCTGAAAAATGTTTTTTTTTTATTTTCTCTGTGTGATTCAGGGAGGTATCGTTGTATCGTTGTATAAGCCCCTGTCGCCACATGCTAAAATAATGATTTTCATAACATTTTCTGCATGGTTGCTCTCGGCCCCAGCTCCAGCTCCATGCCAAGTTCCATGTTCCATTGGCGGTGTCGGTGCCTTCTCCATCTCTGATCCGATCTGTTCCGATCGGATCCAATCCAAGCCAATCCGAGGGGGTTCTAAATCATTGGAAGCGTTTCGGTTTCGTCGTCATTGACCCAAATGCGCGCGTCGCTCGGACGCCGCTTGTCATTGTCATCGATGTTGTTATATTGTAGTTTTAGTTGTCGTTTGTTTTTGATGGTGTCGCCTACACTGAACACAGAACTCCGAACCAACCCTCTCTTCGGCACTGTCACATAATGTTCGATTTTCTGTCCAAAGACAAGACGTACTTTTGAAAATTATATGCAATGAAAAACTTTGAAGGACAGCATGAGGTCGAGCAGTGTAAGTTTGACGTCATTATAAATTCTTGGCTTAACAAAAATCCCCAACATTTTATATTAATTTAAGTTTACAATTTCACAAAAATCTGAGATATTATTTGAAGAACTTTGAACGACTAGAACAAATCCAAAAACATATATTTAAATTTATATTTAAAAAATATATAATCAACTATTAAAAGCCAATCGATCTATATCTATTTGAATGGAAAAATTAAATTAAATGGAAATAAGGTAAATATAAAGCTAGGCTTTTATGACCGTTTAAAAAAAAAAACAAATAATAATATTTAATTGAATAAATACATGAATGATTAACCAAACAACAATACTATAAACGTTTCATATAAAAGTATGTCTAAGTTGTCTTAACAAGAATAAAGGATTTAAGAACAACTTAAAATAAATATAGCAAATGTTTATAACTTCATAACTTTATTTACCGATTAACTTTTTCTCCTTGCAATTTCCCCAAGAACTCCCATTTATGTCTAACGAATCATTCAAGGATAAAAACATTTTGACTAGAACCCGCATTTCCTCAAAAAATATTCCATGAATTCAACGTCTTGCGAATGGCAGCACCAAAGCTTCTTTTCCTTCCCAGAATTGTGGACACAAAGAAGTGAAACGAGGGGTATTTCACCACAGCAAAGATACCAAAGTATATTTTATGTTCTCGATCTGGGGTTGTTTTCAATTTGTTGCGGGGCGACAAATTTCCGTTCCATTGGCGGCTTTCGGCTTTCGAGTGGATGCCCATAAATCTGCGGGCAGATTTCGGCGAGGATTTGTCTGAGTCCTGGCCCGGATCAGAGCATATATCATTCCATCATTGTTTGTGCCGTTTTGCAGTTTTGCCCATTCCCACGCCTTTGATGTTGAAAACTAAATTACCGACCGAACGGCAGTGGCAAAACGAAATGAAATGAAATGAAACAAAAACCCATCAGCAGGCGGCGAAGTCAGCGGATCGACGGACCGTATATATGAGTAATCAAGCCGACATGGCCGGCATTAGCATATATGCAGATATAAGCATGTACACCTATATGGATGGTGTGTGGCCGAAGAAGCGGAGTATGAATGGCCATGTCCCGGCGTGTGGCGCCCAGCCTATGGCAATTATTCAATGCGGGTGCAGTCGTACACGGATTCGGATTTGGGACTCCGTTGGGGTTTGTTTTGCATCTGAATAACCGAAGAACCGGCGGACCACCATCGGTGCCAACAACATTACGCATGCAAAGGCGCACAGGGCGTTGCACAAAAATACAAAACAAAATAAAATAAAAGGGGAATAAAGTAAGACAAGCGACACACTCATCGACACATTCACATGCACTTGGCTTGTTTTCTTAGCAAATTGTAGGGAAAAAAATCACAGCGCTGCTGGGGCTCAAATTTCGTTTATTGCCAATTTTTGGCCTCACATATTTTTCCTAATTTCTCAGCTCGAGACATAATTAATTTGTTGGGAAAAAAGGGCCACACCTGGTCAAAAGCGCCGCCAGCGCTCGATAATTATGATGTGTAAGCGGCGGCCTCGGCCTTTTTTTTATTTTGGTTTTTTGGGTGGATGTCGAATGTCTGATTTTGGCCAACGATTCCGTTACTTTTGGCCAAATTGTCTGCGATGGCCAACAATTGATATTTGGCTGTTTGTTATTTAAGTTTTAATTTGCCGCTGTGGGTTGAGCAAAAAGGCGGAATTTCATCAGTGAGCGAAAAATAGCTTTGCAATTAAATAACACACTTCTTTGTCTGTAGGAACGTTGCGGAGGATTATATAAGCCCCCGCGAGGAATTTGATATATTAATAGCGATAAGGAAACTTTCTTTACAATTTTGAGTGTTGATAAATAAACACTCAACAGGCAAATAAAAATGCCATAAATCATCCGCTACAGCAGTTAAAAATGTGATTTAAGTACTTATTAGCAAATGGTTTTTCAATATATTTATGCGGTCGTTATGGCAATTTATAACAGAGCTATAAATATGTGTTAAATAAATATGAATTGAATATATCAATTTTTTTCTCTTTTAACGATTTATTTTTTTTTAAAGTACATTTTAAGTTTATTTAAAATCTTTCAGTAAAGTTTTAATTTTTTTTAAATAATAATTTTACAATTTAGCTACACAATGAGAAGATTTAGAAATTAGTGTGCAGGTAAATAGCAAATCAATAATTCTATTCTTTTACAATTTATCGGTTTGCTGCCCCAAATACGGCACCATAAAAATCAGTGATCTCCTCTCTTTTTGAATGGAATAGCTGGCTATTTTTGCCATTTCCTATTCGGCTGCTCCAATTGATTTTCTCCTACTCCACATGTTTCCTGTGTATCAATAACGATGCCCAATATCCTCAATTGTCTATTAATAGGCGTGTTATTTTGCACTCCTCCCATCTACTTTTTTCGAAATATTTTAGCAAGCTTTGAACTCTTGCACTAACAAAGCGATTCTTTATGTATTTATTGCCGTCAACGTCACATTTCCGCTTGATCTGGCGCGGAATGGCCATCAACGGAACGTCATTGGCACCACCACCACCACCAACATTCGCAGTTGCATCCACAACGCACCACCACATCCACGAGAACGTCCCTGTCCGTGCCCATGCAGATGCCACATTTGATTCGGATCACTCCGGCCACACCTACAAATTGTTTGTGCTCCCCCAGTGTGTGTTTGTGTGAAGCGGCGGGGGCGGAAGAGGGCCCCTATATACTTGTAAATATATAATATACATAGAGAAAAATTATACTTATTACAAGTATAACCACTTCGACAGTATATTCAAAACATTGTAAAGCCGATTAGGGTTTATTTTTTTTATTAGTCATTTTCTTTGATCAATTATTTTAGTTTTTATATTCTCACTTTAATATAAAATCTTACTTTTCTTATATTTTATGAAAAAAATTCGAGATCCTTAATTTAATATAAAACGAATAGCTGGTTATATGAATACTATCAGATGGGGCAAACTCTGATTTTTTAAAGCTTTCAGAACCAATTGAGCTCAAAATCTCTGGAGATTTCTGTGGCTATACAAAGAGCAAATATTCTTTTTGTGTATCATATATGCACCGCTTGTGTGGGGCAGATTTTTCGCAATGCAGCAGCGCCAAGGGGAAGGAGATGGCACCGGGAGTGAGACGAAAATAGATCAGGTCTAGGCTGTCATGGTTGCTGCACGGCCGGAATGCCACAGCAGCAGTGTTCTTGGAAGCCCCACACTGTCCCACTGAATATATAATTCCCCCCGCACCATCGCCCATTCTGGTGGATCTGCAAATTGTTGTTTGCATTTTGGTGCAACGATCGGTGCTGAGAATTATTTCGTCTGTGGATGCAGGAAGTTGCTGCTTACATTGGCCCTCGATGGGGTGTTGAAATGCCATCGCGAATGGGAATCGGAATGGGAACCGCAATGGGATCGGATGCACAGGCTGCTGCCGCAGTTATGGGTTATGGTGGAGGGCTTAAGATAACAAAGCCCGTTTCGATTTCGTGGCAACTTCAAAGGCAAAACGCTGAGACAGGCACAAAACTGTTGCAGGTTGCTGCTTGCTGGTTGCTGGTTGCTAGTTGGCCGTTGCAAGTTGCTGTTACATCAGCACAAGACTCTCTCAATTACGAGTGCAATTGGCGGGGCACGAGTAACAGCAAAAACCGGTACCAAGACAGAGGTTCTTCTGGACCAAGAGCTGCTCCAATCAACCACTTTCAGTTCACAGCTGATCATGAACTTCGGCCAAATCAGCTGAAAACGAGTTTTTATGGCATAATAACCAAACGACCGGGCGAAGAAGTTAAGGCTCCACAACACAACAATGATGACGATCTGATCTGAGCGTAGCCGTGTTGTGTTGTCTGTGTTTGCTCAACTGCTTTTCCAGCTGGGACCGGGGGGGGACTTGGGGGGAACGAGGGGGGGGACCTGGACTGGGTAATTGAAAAAGTTGTTAGCCACATCAATTCCAAAACGGCCGTAAACTTGTTAATGCAACCCAACCGTACGAAAACGCATTAAAACACCAATAACCAGAGTGGCCGATAGAATCACTGTCTCTATTTCCCATTTCCCATTTCCCATTTCGGAGGGTCTGCATTCTGCTCTCGAACTGAACTGATTGTATTGGTCAATAAGGAAGTACGAAACGAGTAGCAGATATATTTGATTCTTTTGATTGTTTTTGGGGGAAAATTCTGGGAAATATTCTATGTTGCGACCACGAAATGTAATTCCTTGGAAGCCGTGGAAAACTCAACGAGCTAAGGACAACTGCAGCGAAAACTACACGGCGAAGCAAATCGAAATAAACTTTATGCACGTAAAATTTTAATGAGCACAGCACGAAGTCAATTTCAATGCTAATCCGGCGGCCAAAAGCCAGACGGTAGACAAACGGACAATGGACATTTGACCAGGAGTTTGGGGGACCACCGAGTTGATGTTGCTGCTGTCGCTGTTGCTGTTGCTAGTTGCTAGTTGCTGGTTGCTTGTTGCTGCTTGCAGTTGCAGTTGTTGCACATGTGCCCTAAAGCCACAAATCACGAAGGTGGCGCGATCTGACATCCTACTCACAACCGAGGCCTCAGGCAAGGTGTCGCTAACACTATGTAACCAACCAGGGGATTATCCCAGCTCCTGCACGGAACCAGAAAGCGATAAAAAATGGCCATAAATTTGGCGTATTTCCGTGGCCGTACGTGTATCCATATGTGGCATATTATTGAAGTCGTTTGGGGTTTCAGCATGTGTTTTTTAAACTTATTAAAATTGTTTTGGGATTACCTCTGACTAGAAACCCAAAATAAAGTCATAAGTTAATTATTTTAAATGAAATAGTTCAACAAATTAAGTATTAAATCATAGAATCTAATACACTGTATATTAAATTACATAATTTAATATTACATATTAAATTGATGTGGAAAGTATTAGATTTAAAAAGTTCCTATTTAATTTAAAAGCATTTTATATAAGTAATATTATGTTTTAATTTAAATTAAATTTTCAGATATTAAAATAAATTAAAAAAGTAGTCAAATGAAAAGTAAAAAAAAACAATTTCCAAAAATAAAATAACTTAAAAGAGCGAATATTGAAAATCAATGCGGAAAATATTTATTTTGACTTAGTACTTTTTTTAACAGTGACAGGCCGTTTTAATTTTCTTATATCACACTATATGTGTCTGTAAATATTAAAACTCATATAGTTTAGACTGTAATGAAGCAAAAGTATTAAGTATTAAATTCATTTTCTAGAAAACTAACATATTTATTTTGAAAGGCGTAAAAATGCTTAGATGTAAATCTTAGTGCTTAAATATGCAGCTTGGTTATTTTCAAGACTCCAGTTGTCTAGTGTAAGCCGAGAGTTACGCTTGAACTTGACAAATGCCCAAATAACGTGATGCCGAAACAAATCCTGGAGGTGAACCTGAACCGGGGGGTAATTTATTATTGAACCATTTATTAGAGCGTGTCGTTGTCGTGGTCGTGGCTCTTGGCCGTTGCAGTTGGAGCACTTTGTGGCCAACTGCGCACAATTGTCGCTAGGGCTTGTCAGTCATTCATGGGATGATTTGACGGCTTCGTTTGTTCGCTGCACAATTTATAGGTAACTATTTGCTTTGCCCGGAGCGTTTCTGGCATTTGAAGCAGCCGATTCCCACCGTCTGGCCAGAGGATTGGGGATGGGAGTTGGGGATGGGAGTTGGAATTGGAATGGGACTGAAATGGGGATTGGGAATGGGTCGCCTTTGTCTTGGTCTACCTGTTGGCATTGCAGGAAGCGTTCACCTCCACGCACACAGCAATAGCGACATGCTCATAATGAGGATAATCACGATGGCGATGATGACACAAAGACAAAGCCAAAAGCAAACAAATAAGCAAACAGCAGACAGTAGACAGAAGACAGCGATACACAAAAAGTAAAGGAACAAAAGTATCCATATATGCATGAGTGTTTCTGCGAGCGCCGCGGCTTCGGATTCGGTGTCTGCCACTTGACGTGCCTGCCCCACACACTACTCCTCCCCATTCCCATCCCTCCATATGGCTCCAATCCCAATCCCTATCCCAATCCCATGCCAAAGCCAAAGCCAAGCCAACCCAGGCCAAACCGCGACTCATCGCTGGCCTGCGGCTTTTGTGCTGGGTTAATTACTAAGCGAGTCACACGCGCTTGAATTATTCAAGGCTATCTTCTGGATGCATTCGTATCTATTGCCAGCTGCGCTCAGATACAAAGCCTGGAGATGCACAGAAGTTTTTTTACATTCTTTTATGGTGTCATACAATTTATTTGTTATTTTGAGACATCTTTCTCATAGTTGTGAGACGAATTTAAAGAAGAAAGAAATGTTGCTCTAAAAGTTTCTGTACAATATTATCCTACTATCAAATACAAATATAGCGAAATTATTTTGTAACATTTCTAGGTTACAAATAAAAATAAAACGAAAATAAATATATAACAAGTTGTAAGATATTTGGCTTTTAATAAGTCTTAAATATTTTTTCGGTGTGTGAGTAAATTCGTTTTTTGTACGTTCTCTGGTTCTCAATAAAATATTTTCATAAATAAGAAAAATTTTCATAAATGCAAAGCTTGAGGGGTTTTTATAAAAATTTTAGTTAAAAGCTTTAAATGTTTGTCTCTGTGGAATAGATTCACCACAGAGAAGTCCGAACATCCTCCTCAGTACCAGTAGCTTGTGGATCGTAGTGCACACGCGTCTTGTAACTCAATCTGCCGGATTGCCGAGGGGAAAATTGTAGGGGCAAGGCACCTGGCTTTGTTTCGTTCGGGGCGACAGCGTTTATGACTAAGTATTTTATAATGAAGTGGCAAATGTGTAGCTGCGGAGTTGTCCGGCTAAATAATTGTTAACATTACGCTGCAAATTGTTTGCATTTTTTATACCCCGAGCAGGGGAGTATGGACTGCCAGACATACCAAGGAATTTATGTACACAATGGTGTATATATCGATTAACTATCTTTTTCACAACCACCCAGAGGGAATTTTATGATAGTATTAAAGTGATAAGTGATGATAAAGAGCCTCACAAGAATTAAGTAATTAAAGTTATAAGGGTTATGAGACATGATGACTTGGACAGAATTCATAAAATAAAATCAAACTAAAGATAAGTATAATAACAGCCATTAAAAAATGTCGAAAGGCTTGGAAAACAAAAATAAACAAACAACTTTCAAAGCTTTAGAAATGGAGATAAATACTACATTTGGCTTAGCTTTATTTTTACTTTATTTTAAAACATGATTGTTGTTTATTTGTAAAATAATCAAGTAAAATGTAGAGGCGGTGAAAAAATCATTTCAACTTCTAGAGAACTAAGCTTATGGACTCACAATAATTTTATTAATTCTGACTAATTTGGCCATTCAAAACGAAACTGATACCTTATTAAAAAAGTTAGCTTTACAACACAATAAGGTCTTCTGAGAATTCGTTCTCTAACTCCCGATGACTTGAGCTCATTGACCCATCAAACCTTATCTTTGCGCCACGCCACATATTTCTGTCAAAATAATGGGCAAACTGTGCACATTTCGCTGCATAATAAACCCATAGCGGGTATTTTATATCGATTGTTTGCTCATTGGCGAGTCCAGTCACATATCATCCATATCCTGAACAGCGACTTCCTCGGCGATCATGTGCCTATATAAACATATAGACAGTCCGTTCAAACAACACGTGTTCGAATGGCGAATGCACTCACATGAACACACAGTACACAGTACACAAAAGACGGAGACGGAGTGAGTGAATTTTACAAGTTATTTTATGCAAGCCATAAATATGCACTTTACACTTTGCACATTTCCCCGTCTAATGCCCCGTTTGTCTTTCCCTGGGCGGGCAAAAACAAACCGCAAATGCCTTGGCCAGATGCTCTTAGTTAGACCAACACAAATACTATATCCAGACAGTCAGACACCCCAGACACATGGCAGACGCCATGGTCTCTGGTCTCTGGTCGCTGGTCTCTGGTCTCCGGACTTTAGAGTTGGTTCCATGAGTGGCGGCCCCCAGAGCCTGCATACAAATTATGTACAAACATGTTTTCAGAAATGTTCAATTCATTATCGCTAACAAATGCCGATCATGTTGTGTTCAACACAGTTCAAAGCACTTTTCTGCAAATTATTGCACAGATCTGCCGCTGGATTGATGGCCCGTTTCAAATGCAACTCGGAAGCTTCGCCACTTACTTTGCAGGCATCTTTCCCCAACTAGTAGTCTCTTACTCTACTCTTGGCGCTGCACTCCTAATCGTAATTGCTGTTCGGTTAAGTGATATGCCGTGTTCAGAGATTCTCAATTACACGCTAAGAAATGTTCTGGTTCTGGTTCTGCAGCTCTAAACAAGAGTAAATAAATCCTTGAAATTATTCTTTTGAAAAAAGACAACTAATAAAATAAATGACCTAACAGCTTTGGGTGGAACCATAACGCTTTGAAAATAAAATAAGCATATAATAATAATAATAATAAGCACACTTGGCTTTGTAGCTTAAAATCAAAAATTATCTTTGCGAGAAGACCATACCTGATGTGTTAATTACAACATTTTGAAGATACTTAATTCGCAGCTTATTAACACTTAGTTGTGAAGTGCCTTTTTAACCACTAATTAAATATAACCATAAAACTCATTAAGCTTTTCTTAATTCCTTTGTCATTTTTTCAACAATTTAATAACTGTTTTATTAAAAAAAATTTTTGTAGCTTAAACTTACTATTCCTATTCAATTATTGAATTTTTTATAATGCATGTATTTTTTTTAGCTTTTTTGCGTTGCAAATGTTAAGTAGTTAATAGGAAAATTGTATATATTTTGAAAGAAAACACTTTAAAATGGAATTTTATTATAAACTGATTTGATATCTGAAAAATAAGATCACAAGGAAACAATATATTTTTGGTTCTGTGGAGATTATGAGTTTAGCTGGAATCTGTTTAGCAGACTGTACGGCTTTACCCCCATTCGCTCCCTTTGCTCGAGAACACTTAATACACAATTTCCGCTTGCGGATCGAGAACGGGGGAAAACCAAATAAAACAAAACAAAACCAAGCAAACGCAAACAAAACCCTATAAAGTACTTGCTCTCCCCAGCCACTCTTCAGCTGGAAGCGCTGCTGCGTCTGCGCACAAAGGCGATTTAAATTACAGAACGTGCCCCTTCGAGAGAAGAGAACGCAAAATCCCAACTCGACGCAACTTCCATTGAGCTTCGAGGCGGCACAGCACACAAATTAAATAGCAATTAACATGCAGACGCAGCTGCAACTGCGAATCGAGTTGCCACAGGTCAACCAGATGCCAGATGCCCGCAAGTTTACGACTCCAAATCAGCGGCAAATGTGCGCGTAGCTGATTGATTCAAATAAGTTTATGTGGTTGGGCTATGTGGGTCACGCCGAGCACTTTACAGCCTTTTTGCTTTTATTTTCATTTTTTTTTTTTTTAATTTTCAACTGCCTCCCACGGACAGAGCACCACATGCTCCACAGTGCGTATGCGTTACGAAAATGATTATAAATTACTGTGCGGATAGAGCTGCTAGCTGATAAGTGGACCCAGAACCTCTGACAATTCGATTTAGAAGGGGCATAGCACACACAACCCACACTTGCCACCACTTTGTCATTGAAATGGTTGAACATATGGGTAAATAAAAAATAACACAAAGACCTCTCTCCTCGACTTGGCTCAAACGATTCTAACAAGTCTAAAAAGCGTAGGCTGACCCGAAGGACGCTTCCGTGGTTTGTCTTATTCTCTTGACTCTTGTCTCTGACCGTGTGTAATAAGTATGCAAATTGCGAATGCGAGTGGAAAACAATTGATTTTTAATGAACACTGAGGTCAGGGTCGGAAACAAATACTGCACACAACACACAACATACAACACACCACACACTACACACTACACAAAAGCACTCGACAACTATTGGCCATAAATGATAATGAACTTCAGGCGGGCCGCTAGCTAATAAAATGTGAAACCAGAAATTACCTCAAACTATTTGACGAGAAAATCCTCTGATTTACGCTGATGTGACGGCTATAAAGCGTTAACTTCTAAGTGAAAAGATATATGTGACACTTGCGAGTGGTATATATGTTTAAACGGGTGGACGAAGCTGATTCGCACTTTTACGATTATTTCTTGGAGATTGTAAAAAGATCACACATTAAGGCACTTTTATAACGTATTTGCAGGCACTATTCGGGCATCACTCTGTCGCGATTTCGATTTATTTGCATGCTAATTCGGCGATACTTGGCACATTTCTTTCGGCACTCTCTGGACCAGAAAAACGTCGAAACTCCGATACTACGAATTCAGTTGCACGTTGCACTTGGGCTCTTTATTGGAGCTACTATGTATTCGTCTTCGAGTCGCTTTCGTCGAGTAGTCAGTAGCTTTTGCCGCTCATAAGACTGCGCGCCGCGAGTTCAAAAATTTAACTGAAAGCCGCACGACTCTGTGACTTCAGAAATCCGAGCTGCAGACCAGTTAACAGAGCTTCGGTGCGCTGCGGCGTGCCACCAGTCGCTGTTAGTTTAGACCTATTTTAACAGCGGCTGTTAAGCGCCAGGGCTGCAGAAGCTGCTGCTGTAATGTTACACCTCGTAATAATTAACGTTATTTAAATTCAATCAACTTTCGGTTTCTTAAAGTTGACTTAAAAAAAAAAAGCAAGAAGCATAGAAGACACATAGCGTCCATTGTCATTAAGTAACTTTTTTTTATGTAGTAGCTATGACTGTCTGTGATGAAATAAAATTCTAAGTAACCTTCAGTAATATAGGTCAATCATTTTGAGTGTTCTTCAAAAAAATGAAAACCCATTGACTAAATATTAAGTCAAATTATTATTGTTTGAATTTAAATTCGGATATTTTAAATAGTTGGTGCTTAGATGTATTTTTATCTTAATTAGAGAAGGTTTTCGGAGGAACCTATTTCATTACCGAAATTATGACAGCAAAATAATCTCAATAAATTGTTTAATTGTCATAAAAAACAACTCTTTTTTATTTGTAAAGTTTATCAACTAAAATGTTGAAGATTCTATAAGAAACCTTTTAAGTTTGAAGTTAAAATTTAAGCCGGTTACTATTTGTTGAATCACAAGATTCTCTTTACTTAGCAAGAAGACATAAACATTCCATTATGAAATGGGGTTCTCTGTTTACTTTGACTTGTTGATAAGGAAAAACCACTGCCGAGTGTAGGTGATATAATCTTGAAAGATTAATTACTCTTGTGAGGAATGTGAACAGATTGAAGTTCAATAATGCGTTGATGGTTTGGACGCTACAGTGGGTTATCAATGTAATTAATTAAAATTTTTAAAGTGCAAGTCTTAATTTCATTTTTGGTTGCTAAAAATGGAAAAATATGAATGACCATTATATTTAAAAATAAGTAGGTAAAAAAATAGGTAATCCATCCTTAATTAAGAAAATTAAACTAAAAATAAGCGTTTATGTTTTCTCATATTCAAGAGTAAGTTTTAAAAATGTATGTTTGATTTGAGAATTTTTATGGTTCTTCTCTTGTTACAGAATAACAAAACTGGATATTTAAAGAGATTGAGATTTTTTAAGGATCTTCTTTTGTTACAGAATAAAAAAAACTGACAATTTAAAGAGAGACTTTTATATCTCAAAGAAGTCATTGTTTTAATTGAAGTATTTATTGAAAAGTCCACTAGCAAAACCCTTTGGCGAAATTTGCAAGCCACGAATAGCTCCACCCTTGTGATTTTCGCAGCTATTTGCTCCAAAGAACACTTATCGCCTGATGATCGCCTCCCGATGATTCCCCAATTTCCGCAACGATTTCGCGACGCAGTTACCCAACAATTTCTCCCTGGCGGACGAAACCAAAGCAAACTATTTATCTGCGATTAAATAACTTCATTCGAGGAGAGCCCAACAAATTGCGGCTAATTTCGCCTGCTGCGAGTAACTGCCTTGTAAATGATATATCTTTTGCCCGGATTTCTAGGTTCTTTATGGGACTTACCTCGCCAATTTGGTGGGCCGTGCGGAGAGCCGCGGCAATTTGCGCAAATTTGCATAGGAACTGCTGTTCGAAGCGGGCCAAACTGCCATCGAATCCGCACACGAGGCGCTCACGTGCCTGCTGGATTAAAATCGCTCGAGTGCGTGCCCAGTAGACGGGATAAATGTGCGACAGATGGCTGTCAATCAGCCGGGCCAGCGTGGCGTCCACTTCGGCGGCAAGTCGCCGGGGTATCGGTATCGGGATTCCACTGCCATCGGGACAAGTCTGCGGAGAAGAAGTTGAGGAAGGTTCCGTCAGATCAGGGCAACACATCTGGGAAAAATTTAAAAATGCATACCATAAATTTAAAAGTTAGTTAATTATGTTTCTTAAAGAAGAGTATACTCTTTGCAATAGTAAAATTTACTATGTAACGAATTTACGAAAATTAAAAATGTTTTATTGTGGATTATGACAAGTATTGTTGGTATTAAAACATTTTAATCAAATATAAAGTTTATTTTAAAACTTTTTAGCCATTTAATTCTTGCACCTTTAGAATATAAGTCTTTAAATGTTCCTAATATGGAAAATATTTTAATTTAAATTATTTTGCATACAACTTTTTTCAATAAACTAATAAAAAAACGTTGTCAAATGTAAAGGAAAAAAAGAAAAGACAGAAAATTCAAATAAAATAGAATTCATGGAGTACATCCGAACACTAAGCCTTCAGTCAATTTTGAATACATATTTCAACAAGATAGAATTCTAAGACATATACAAAAAACAGTCGATAAGACTGCCATTTAAAGAAACACAAATCCTAACTCTTGTGTTTTTAAAGTAATATAAAAACCGCCTCAATGTGCGTTTTATATTTTGCAAAATTATTTACTGACTTTGAGAGACTTATTTTTTCCGGTGAAATTACGAACCTCTGACTCCAGTGGGACTTCCTCCTTTGGCAGCTCCAGCTCGTCGACCGCCTGCTGTTGTTCCTCGGCAATGCTGGCACTCAAACAGCAATCGATGGGCAGGGCATCCGTATAGGACCCAGAGCTGCCCTCCACCAGGTCCTCCTCCTCCACTTGGTCGTCCTCCAGCTCCTCCTCGGATTCCCTCTCCCCGATCGCCGTGGGTGCTGGCTCGTTCCTGACCAGGGTTATAGTGGTTGTGGTGGTGGTGTTGCCAGTTGGTATCTTGGGCTGACCCGTTAGCCGCTGCTTGCACTTCTTGAGGTACTTTTGAACCCGCGACTTGCTGCGGTTCAAAGTGGCTGCTGCGGCAGAACTTGTTTCCGGGTATCGACAGCACACATAATTAGCATTCGCGGACAGCTGCTCCACCTCTTGGAGTTCCTCCTCCGGATCCTCTGCCTCCGGATCCTCCTCGTCGCGAGCTATGGGCGCTGCCCTGGCCTCCTTCGTGTCCATGCCGATGGTCAAGGCGGGGGACTGGAACTCTAGGCTCGGGATTTGCCCTCCTGCGATTCCCCCAGCGACTGGAACAGCGATTTGCGTGTCATTCGGCACCAAGATCTCGGCTAATTCCGCTCCAGCTCCAGCTCCTGCTCCTGCTCCTGAACCAGAAACAGCTGCTTCTGCTCGCCCTGCCTCGATGTTCGTGTCAGCCTGAAATGCAGAGGAAAGAAACTACATAAGAAAAGACCTCAGCTCAGACACGTGTGGAGTTCAGAGTGCGCTTGTGTATCCGCCAGATACACAATTGCCGCATTTCAAATGGGCCAAAGTTCTTTGGCTCGGCACATGCAACTGCCAATGCAAAGAGCCGCATTAAACACAATTCGTTCGGTTGCCACTGGCAACAGGGGGCAAACAGTGGGGCAAATTAGCTACTTAGTTTGTAATTTTGTATTATTTTCTGTTAAGTCTGAGCAAATTGTAAGCAAAGTCTAAGACTTTAATTATAAATTAAGTTCAAGAAATTGGAGTTCAGAAAAATGTTAAAATGATAATTAGTTTGTAACTTTGTATTATTTCCTGTTTCGTCTAAGCAAATTGTAAGCAAAGACTAAGACTTTTAATATAAATATAATTCCAGAAATAAGAGCACAGAAAAATGTTTAAATAAAAGCCCATGAATTGTAATTTGGAATAGTGTTTCATGTTCTTAAATCCGATATCCAGAAATGTTATGTAATTGATATTCGAAATTATTTGTTTACTCAAGCTATTATTAAGCATAGAAAATTTTGTTTTAGAGGTTCTAAACTTAGCTACTACTGTAAATTTCAAGTTTTGAAATCAAATTAAACTTCTTAGGTAACGTACGATTCTAACATTAAATACTTTGGTTAGAGCCTTAGAAGTTAAATATGTGGAGGTCGTACTGTACATTCCAAGTTTCGATCCACTTTCCCATAGCCAGGCAATGTGCTCAGCGGGATGAGGGGGAAGCCCGGTCCGCCTTGTTGCATGTTAAAAGTTAAACAAAAATCAATTGGGGACAGCATTGATCCGAGAGACAAGACTAGGGAAAGGGAGTGAGCGGGGCCCCATTGCATGACAATCAAATGAAACGTCAAACGTTCGCTTCCAGTTGGTAGTTGGTAGTTAGTGGGGATGTTGTTGCTGCTGCCTCAGTTGTCGTTGTCGTTGTCATAGGTCAAGTGTAGCACAGTAGAATTCACTTTCTTTCAGATACAGACACACACAAGTTTGCAGTGAAAGTGGATGTGGATGTGGATGGGGATGGGGATGCGGCCTAGCAAATAGGCAAACTTTGACCATAACACACATAACAAAAGCCTGGCATGTTAAATGTTTCGGCAGCCGAACCGAAATAGTTTTGGTTTTGGCCAACAATGTGACATTGTGCGGTGCCGGCGCTTTTCCATTTATTTTCCCATTATCCACTCACTCGCCTTTCCACGCCCAAACGAATTTAGCAACTAACTTGGCCGAGGAATGTGGCTAGCTCTGCAAGTCCTGCCTCGCAGCTTTTGGTCCTTCGCGGCGGGGTCTAGAGTGCCCGCAATGACCGCCAGATGTCGCCCTGCGGCGCCTGCGCATGCGCATTGAATGGGACCCAGTCTCGAGTCTCAAACTCGAACTCGGTCCCCGCATCCGTCCATTTAGTGGTAGTGCGACGGCGGGGCCCACAGAGACACAGATTTCTGTTGTCGAAGCTTATAAATTTCCACAATTTGTTCAGGCCGGGCTTTTTGAAGTGCGACCGCAGCGACGCCAATAAATACCAATAAATATATCATCAATATTTTCTTTTTGGGCCAGGCACTGAGAGAAAAATAGGTAACGATGTTGGCTAAAAAATAACAACACAATAAGAAAAAATATTTCAAAATCAGTGGTCCCACTTAACTGGAATTTAATAATACAACTTTTTTCTCTTATTTTGACCATTTCAGGGCCTGTCATATAATATTGAAAAATAATAATATTTTATTTACCTAAGCAAATGTTGGATTAAAAAATAAACAAGAAATGAAGAAAACTTTAACAAGCCTTAGTTTATATACCATCGAATTTATTACAAAAATTTAATATTCTATAAAACGATTTTATTCGGTTTATCGGTTTTTTTGGCGTACATTTTTAAAACAATAAAGCTATATCGATTTTCAGCTGATCGTTCCTATGGCAGCTATACAATTAAAACCTCAAATCTGGAATTTCAGTTCAATCGAAAAAATAAAAAATGTTATAATTTTTATATTATTATTTAACGACCTTTGTTGTCAGTGATTACATCGTAATTGAACAAAATTATACATCACAACAAGTTTCTTCTCTTTTCTCTCAGTGATTGATTCTGGCGCTGCATTCCGGCGATTGGCCACCGCTCAAAGATCAGTGCCCAGTGGCCATGGCAGTGGCACGCACGGTCAGGGAAAAAAAGGCAGAATCAGAGGCAAATGCAATTTGCTGTCATGCCAACTCTTGACCAAGTGCCGGGCACTGCTCATCAATTAATTGCCCCGGCTGGTCTGGTCTGGTTTGGTTGGCTTTCGGCTGTGGTTTTCGGTTTGAAATGGGCCCGGCCCGCCCGGGGGCGTTTTGGCCGGGGTTTCGGTGCGTTTCGGTGGGTTTCGGTGGGTCTCGCTGGTTCAGTGGTGCGTGAGTCTTGGGCAGTGGGTCGGTGGCTGAGCCTGAGCTGCTAGCCCGCTGTTCAAATTATGGCCGCGCGTCAAAAGGAAATCGAAAATGTTGCACTAGTTGGCTGGACAAGCCATTAAAGGAAGGTCGCTTCACTGCACCGACAGCGGCACAACACAACCTTGGGGCTATGCCATGTATCTAAATGTATACCGATCCGATCCGATCCGATCCGATCCAGCACTCTCTCACGCGTCTACGGTTTCACCTAACGCCGCTGTGACCCAAATCGAAATCGGGCATCCACTCCCCTTTGATTTAGTGGACTCGGCGGACAAGATTGGAAATTAATTTTTATGCATCTCTTGTCACATTTGTGTTAATCAAAACATTATGACTGCGTTTTCTTTTATTAATTGGACAACCCACTCCGACAAGCACCTGCGGAGGAGCCAGTGCCAGAGCCAGTGCCCGTGCCAAAGCCAGAGCCTAAAAGCCAAATGCTGGAACTGTCATTGCCATTGCCATTTGGAGGCACTACCACTGCCTCTGCCACGGCTGCCCACAAAACAAATTAAATTTATTGCGTGTGATTTTGATAGCGCAGAGATACACAGAAATATTGCGTCAGAAACTAATTTGTTAGCTGACTGACTGCTCGTTGGAGATTGTAACGGGGCGCCACACTTTGACTGTGCCCCACAAGTAACATAAAAAACATAGAAAAAATAGGTCTGCTATAATTTAAACAAAAGAGTTTTTCCAGCTAACTAAATTCAAATTAAATCTATGATGCTCTCCATTAAAAAAGTAATTATAACCAGAAAATGGTCACTAAATTATAATATCTTCCAAAAATGGAAATAATTGAAGCGTAAATAATATTTAATGACTTGAAGTCTGCGAATTTTAAAAAGGCAACTACTACAATATTAATATCCATTTTTTTAAAGCTATTTTTCCATTTACAATTTGTTTCTTTTAATGTAGGCATTCACAGGGATTGAGTGGGAAGTGAAAATTGCAATTTTGAGTAGAAGGGGAAAATGCGTGGGCTGCAACTGCCACTGCTCCCAAATTAAAGTGACAGCGGTAAGAAATTGAAAACGACTGTGAATGCGTGTCGTTAATGGGCTGGCCTAACCCCAAACTAAGGTTAAAGAAAGAGAAACTGAAAACTGGACAGGCAAACAGCGGGGGTGGCCAATAGAAAAATTCATTTGCATAGGATGCTGATTGGAAAAATGGTAAACATAAAAGTAATAATCGAATTTGATGGCAGGGTTTCATTTACTAGACGGATTTGATGTTGATAACAAATTCCGCTTTGGTTCATTTATATTCTCTAAGGCATGCTAATCGAATATTAATAAATCATCAAGCTAATTTATTTCTCATTTTTTAAGTGGAAAATTGGGCTTATAAATTATAATGAAATAAAATCATGCTATTAGGTTAATTTTGATGACCTTGTAAAACAAGCTATCAAATTTTAGGCCACTAATATGCAAATGAAGTAAACCATTTTGTACAGACAAATATTACTTAATTTCTAGTAAAAACTAGGTTAATATTTTTTTTAAAGTCCACCACGGACCTAAAAACCTTTAAAGGTTCTTAAATAGTAATTACGTTAAGAAGTGACATTAAATATTACATTTTTTGGCGATCATTTTTTTACTACTTTACTTTATTTAATAAACATGTGTTCAATATAAAGTTTATAAAATAAAATAGCGTGGAAGCTCAATTGGCTTTATACAGTCTTATAAACATAAAAAAGAGACCATAAATATATTGTTGAATTTCAGATAACTTAGGTGTCATAACTTTTGAATGTTAGTTAACAATACCCACTTTTAAAACCGACATTACCCCTGCTGAAGCTATTGCACTTCCTTCCACTTATAGGTCAGATCGGTTTATTCGATTACAAAACCCATTTCCTATATCAAATTTGCATCTCGTGCGTTGAATAACAGTTCCTGCCAATTGTCGGTGGTTTATGAAAGGTTCAATGTTTCGGTCTCCTCACAGACATCGCAAATGCGTTGCAGTTTTGAGCCTTGAGTTTTTAGTTTTCAGTTTTGAATTGCAGTTTGCAGTCGAGGCGAAGACGAAGACGAATACGAACTCAAAGTCGCGAGATGAAAAAATTCCCACGTCGTGCGTGAGTGCGCGGGAAAATATTAAACAGATTTTCATGTCTGCCGTCTGTTGCCGTCTCTGTCTGAGGAAAACATAGGGAAAATCGCTCTCAAGCGCATTTAACAGCTTTGGAGATTCGATTTGAAAGCCGTTCGTCGTCGCCGATTTTTTGTTGCCATTGCATGTCGCTGCGTTTTTGCATGATTTCTAGTTAAAATGCAAAACTCAGCTGCGATAAATAAATATGCATGCCTCGAATGCAGCGAACAATGTGGTGGAAAACGGCCACCGAAAACTGAAGCTGCGAAGCTGAAACGACTGACGAGCGGCGGATGCACAGCCCCCAACTGCATCTATCCCATTCCAACCCATCCACCCATTGGAAATTGACCAGCCAGCCAAGTTAACAGCGGCAAAATCACCAAACAGGCGGCGCAATTAGCCACCGCTGCCTGCTAGTTGCAATTTTTATTTGCTTTTTTGGTTTATTGGCCATCGAATGCACTGCTCCTCGTCCGTTGGCCACCTGTCCGCTGTCCGATGTCCGCCGTCCGGCCAACAAATGAGCCACTGATAAATATTATTAGCGCACCGCCAGTCGCAGGCAGCCCCACCGAATACACCGAAAACCAAGTGCAAGACTAGGACCTGCACCCAGAGCACACTGAAGAAAATTTGATGATTTATAACGAAACAGAGCTAAACATTCTAAGCAAATATTATAGATCATTTTATCATCAACAAACATTTTTTAAGTCCCTTAGATATCAGTTAATAATTTTCTGAAAGATCCGGGTTATCTTAAACATATATTCCTTATCCTTTTAATGCAATTTTTTTAAAAATTTCATATTATATCCCTTTAAGTATTTGCATAAGAAAGTCTGAAATCTTGTTTTGTCAAATAGGATCTTAGTTTCTAAGAAAATTTACATTGTTTACAGTGCACTGATCGCTACACTGGCTGCCACATTTGCGGCATAATCGCAATTTATTTAAATGCGATAGGGGACAGCGGGGAATGGGACCATTGGCCACTGTTTAGAGTCCTACCACTAGTGGTGCTACTGCTGCTGCCAGTCTGCAATTAATATCGACATTTTAACACTTTACGTTGAATTATTGCATCTCTTACTTTTCCCGATTGTTATTATCAATGGGGGCAGACAGTCCGTTTAGCTAGTTTGGTGGTCCCAAGGAGCCGTGTCTTTTGAAACCCATCAATGCCGCCACAACAACTTTTTACTTTGTCTAGTCGATTTTGGCTCTTTTCGTTTCAGTCCCGCCAAATCTCGGCTATTTCCTTTGCATTTTTGCTTTGACTTTTCCGATGCCGCACTATCGTATTTCGTTAATGGGCGGGAAATGCAACTGTCGCCGCACTCGGACGTCAAGGAAAACATCAGTATATGTCTGTAGATGTATAGTGCCTTGGTCGCTGATTGAATAACGCCAATCGAGGTGTGATCGAACTAGTTCAGTGTCGGAAATTGCCAATCTTAAGACTTGGAAAAAGTCGTAAAGTTGTTCCTTAAGCTCGTCAAGAAATGAAGTTGATTAGGTGTGGAGCAAAGGTTTTATGTAGCAGTTAATAGATAAAGTCAGGCTTAGGAAAAATACACTGAGAGCGGAAATATAACTAGAACATATTTCATAATTTTAAAAAGGAAGATAATTTATTTGTAAAATAGAAAAATCATACCCATTATTTCCAAAACAAAGTATTCTCATCAGCTCCCACATTCCAGAGATCCCCCAAAATAAACCTGTTGCTCGCAAAAAGTTCCCAAAACTCCAAGTTATGTTAAAACTTTCGCCAACTTCCCTTAACGAACTGGCCGCCGTTTAATCACAAATCAACTTTCACGCCCCCAAAGACTGAAAACACTCGAAAATGTGAACCGAGCTTGAAAATATGAACTCTCGTCTTGAGCGCTCACTTAAAGCTAGCCACATTAATCTACAATTACTTTGTATGCCCGATGGCCGATGGCAAAAAGCCGAGAAAAATGGCTCAATTTAAATCAATAAAGGGCAGGGAACGGGGCCAAAACGCTAAGGCAGTACGTGGTGACCCCGACAGGGAGGATGGAGTGGTTGGGGAGAGGGTGACCCACCGTCTGAATGGCCGCGTACGAATGCCAGATCAACTTCGGACTGAGGGGCTGCGGATCGTAGCGCAGGCGGGCATACTGCTTCATGAATATTTTCCAGATTACATAAGCCATCGTCGAAGCGTCTCCGGTCATAAAGATCGATATCCACATGCAAATTATATGCGTGCCAGGAAACAGCCAGCACCTCCAGTCCACAAATCCACCAATCCAGCAGTCCAGCAGTCCAGCAATCCAGATTCGCGATTTTCAGAGTCCCGGGCGCTTAATGCGTGGTTTGTGTTGCGTTTATTGTTTTCATAAATAAAGAAAAGGCACTCCGAAATTTGTCGGCTTGCATTATTATTATTATTCCTTATTATTATTATTGTTGCAATGGCGATTCACTTGGCGTTCGGCGAACCGGCAGACAGATTCACTTCATTTTTCACACAGGCCGGGCACAAGCGCAAAAACAAAATAAAAAGCGGACGGCTTAAGCCAACAATGCCAAAAGGCTGGGCGCATACAAAAGGAAGGCAGTGTGGCAGACTGGCTGCGGCTTCCCCCTTCTCGTGATCTTGTGTATTATTTTAATATTTATTTACATTTTGAGCATTTTGCATAACGCGCGGGTCACGACGGAAATCGTCGGCTGGCAATTTATCAATGCATAGTTGTGTGGCCTAAAGGAAAGAGCCAGCGCCAAAGCCGATTCGAAGTCAGAAAGGTTCAGGGAGACGCGAAATCAAAACAAACGCGAAATGAAAAACGCGCCAAAAAATCAAAACGCGCACAATTTTCGTCTTACTGGGCGTTTGTATTTTTGCTATTTTTTTCTTTTTCGAATCGGGCGAGGAGATCAATAGGAAAAACGTCTAGAGCCATGGGTCCGTCTGTCCGGGAAACGAGTTCAAAGCGTTTGCGGCGGCCGCTTTGCACCAACTAAATTGAAATGAGCGGAGCGCGAAATGGAAAAGCCCCGTCGAATCGAGGGTGTAACTCACAGATACTCAGCCACCCTCAAACACCCCTCCACACCCCCCAATTTCCACTGCAGGCTTCAATGATTTTCCATGCGTGCGAACGCCTATTTGAATTTTGCCTGGGCCTGGGCTTTTCGCTTTTTGCGCTCCATTCGAGCCCAACTCAGCTGACTCAACCGCCTGATTGAATGGCCGGCAGAAAAACGCTCGCTCGGAACATCAATAGCAGCAACAACAATAAACACAACACACCCACAATTATCGGTGATTTATAGTGATACAGCCGAGGATATCTCAACTTTGACAGGCGCTTGGGCACCAGTTGCATTAGAATACAATCTGGAATTGGATATATTTGCATATAATTTTGAGAACCATTTTATTCAAATTTATTATTTCAGTTTTCGGTAATAAAACATCCAAGTCAGTAGGTAGAACAATGTCCAATTATGTATCAGGCTTAAGACATTGGTATGAGTTCAAAACGAGGCACAATTTGTATTCAAATTAGATTTTAAAGGGTACAAAGAATTTCTTTGTTTCATTTATTTATTCCTGATTAGTAAATCTTTAAAATTTATATCATGAAAAATACATCAACATACTGCAAAGAGAAAACATCACTCCCTGATAAAAAGAGTATCTAACAATTCGACTTGTTAAACCCAAAAGTATTGTTCACTTTTATTTAGTCAGTATTTCAGGCTTGCGACTGAGGTCTGTTTTATGCACAATGTTATTGTTTGGGCCCATCCCTCTGCCATAATAGTGAATACAAAACATCATATAGACATCTTCAACTTCTGCCTTGAACTTGGCAAGTTCTCATGTACAAAATGGGCATGTATATGGGGGCTGTCCACATATATTTTGTTTGCTACTTTGTCGGTGTTTAGCTCATGCCTTTTGACAGCCATTTGTTTACGATCTCAGGCTTGGGTTTTCCTGAAAACACTAACGAGCTGGGGTTCCTTTGGTTCCTGGCTCCTCGAGATCGCCATGCGATTTCGTTAATCGGAACACGCGATGACTGTTTACTCCGCTTCAGTTTCACAAATCTGGGCAGTCGCTGAAACTTCGAGTGGTGAGAATAAACATTTGTCGGCGGGATAAACAATATGGGCCGCACCGAGGTCCATAAATATAAGTATTGAGTGCTCTTCGCGGTGGGCCTGCCACATTTCCAGTTGAAATGCGAACGAGCATTAGTCTAATGTTTCATCGCGAATTGGGTTGTGAGCAATGGTATCAATATTTCCGCAGTCAATTATCAACAATTAATTTGAAAGCTTAATGCGGGGCTAAATGTGAATCATTGTGTCGTGATTTGATTCCGGTTTAATGACTAGTATTGTTACTAGAAACATAAAATCATGTGCCCTTTGCGAACAGCCTGATAATCTGTAAACTATTATAAATTATTCATTCATGAATACATTATTTATGACATAACTTTCCAACGTTTTAAAAACAACTATTTGGAAATCTACAAGTTTGTATACGAATTTGAAAAGTAATTTTATAAAGGGCCTGCCCCCCCAATAAGTAAAACCAATTTTCCCGCTAATGTCATAAACATAAAACACCTATTTTGCAGTCTTTTCGCTCATATCAGTTGCTGCCTAAATATTAGAAAACTTTTTAATATGCCAGGGGCGTTCAACCTAACCCCTACGTGCTCCGTTTGAGATCCGCATTGTTACAGACACGAAAATTTCGAAATCGCACAAATGCCAACTACAAATAATTGCCAAAAATCAGCGGCAAAGTCAACTTTCATAAAACGGCATTCAATTTGATTTGCACAATTTGGGGGCCTCTTAACGGCTCCTCGTCGGTTGGTTGCTTTTCACATTTGTGGCATTTTGGCGTTTGTTTGAATTGATAACAGGCTGGAAGTGCCTTTCAGCCTGACAGCCATAATCGCTCAACGCCAACTGTTTTTCGAGGTGGAGTACTTGGGGTGTTTTGGGTGCCAAGGGATGATGTGCTGGTGTGTATAGTGGAACCAAGCCTATGTCTCCGGCAGGTCGATGGACACACCCACCCGGGGAAAAAAAACCGGCAGAAAGCGGAAACGGAACAAAGCCTCAGACAGTGGGCACCGCGACCTCAGACCACTCCGAACTCTGATGGAGAAATTATAGCGAGTCACGCGAGTGCGAAACTTTTCTAACCCTTCTTCAGCCGGCTGTGCCCCGATTCACAGGAAAACCAGAATTAGCTTAAAATTGCACCGAAAGCCCGAAATGATTGTATTTAATTGAATTTGCAGTCGGTCTGAATAACTTTTAATTGAATTCCAGCTAAAATCTAAGGGTTCTGAGGTGGGGTGATGACCCACTTGGGATCTAGCAAAGGATGAGCCGCACATGCACCAAATATTACCCTTATTAAGCAACTGTCCAGTTGCACTTAAAATAATAATCTAATCTTTACAAATATCTGCAATTGTATTTTATTGTATTAGTTTTCATTATGGGGCTCTGTTTGCATAATTCCTTTTAACGTTGCTTAAAACTGTTTGGTAATTACAGTAAAAGCAATAGTTGATTTTTTTGCTTTCAAAAGGTGTTAAATTTTAAAGTAATGACAAAAAAGCTGGTAAGTCACGACACTTACGATTTAATGCTTATATAGATGACATGAGATTTTGTCAGTTACTAATGAAAATAGTCTAATTATGCACCCAGTTAGTAATATATATTTTTAATGGATTTTGCAAATTTTTGTTTTTGTTACTGAAAGCCTCGCGGTAAACAAAAAAAGACAACCTAATATTGTGAAAATTGTTTGCAGTTTTGAAACAGCTATCAGTAAAAATAATAAAAACAAACGGCGTAATTGCAAATCTATTTTAGCAACGATTTTGTTGTTATATAATGAAATTAGGTTTTGGTAAAACTTAGCTCTATACAAAGGCAAGTATATTATACATTGACATTACTAAATCGCATTGTTTATTAACCAGTGATCTCATTTTAAGAGAGTGCTTAATTTTTGGTCATCGCTAAAAGTAAAAACTTAGTGTTGTTATTTTCGTTTTCACTACTAGAATTTCAAATTTTAACTAGAACAGCAATTTAAATTTGAATTAAATTGAAAATAAGCCGTAAATAAATGCCAGTTTTATTGTTATTCTTTTGATAGAGTCTATAATTTGGAGTTGACGAGTGCCCTTTCATTTCTTCCGGTGTACTCACCTGACTGCGTCTTCTGGTCAGTCGGCGTTTAATCCACTTGAACGCCTCCTTTCGACCATGGACGAAGGACATGCTGCTGCGGTGCCAAAGGTGCAGGACGACGACGAGGAGGCGCTGCACCCAGACTCCAAACCTCTCGCTCACTTCTCTGCGCAGCTGGAACATTAAGCACTGCACTCAACGCGACTTTCTTCGGAATCAAATATCATAACTTTTTGAGGGTGATTTTCGTTTGAATTCAGGTGATTTCTAACTAAAACAGAAAGCGCGATATTCCTGGGTGGATTTACCAAAGACCCTGGGGGACTAATAGAATTTCACTTTTGTTTTGGGGGCGGTACGCGGTACGGACTCGTTGTTACTTCAGTTGCGTTTGTTGTTTGACTGAGAATGCCGCCGAGTTCGCTTCTCCGCCTGGGCAAACTTTGGGTGAGTGTGAGCAGGAGAGCGAGATACCCGTCAGAGACTTGAGACATGAGACAGAGAGAGCCCTGCACTTGCGATTGTCACCGGTGATACTCACACTTTTTCTTCTGGCTTTTCGCGTTTTGTTTATACATTTTTTTCTGGTTCGGCCCGCGTGCGTGTGGCTTACTGTGGAACCCAGAAAAACCTACTGCTCGCACATAAATAATGCAATAAGTTGGGCGCTCCAGCCAAACAAAACAAAAACAGAAAACGGAAAAAATTTAAAAAAAAATCGAAACCGTTTTTGCATTCGCAGCACATCACACACACACATCACACCTCTCTTACTGCCCAAACACTTTGCTTTTGAACCGAGCTTTGCACTCAATTTGATTGCCGGCAGAAGCGACTCCAAAAGCAACAGTCGAGCACGCAGGGAAGCCCATTTTACGGTAAATGCGAAGGTGGGGCTGTTGTAATGCCTGGCCTAGGCACAGTGGGTGCGATCGGGTGGAAAAGTGGAAAAAACTCGATGCTAACGGGCAGTCAACTAGCAACTTAAATCAATACTCAGTATCAGAGATCAAATACTCTTAGGTTGTCCAAGTTCAAATCCACTTGTAAAAACAATTAAGCCTTACATATTTTTTATTTTTTAAATGTCGTATTTTTGTTTATTTCCATCAAATCAATGCTGTCGACAACGACCTTCTCAGTAAAACAATCAATATATAATTTGGTTACATGTTTGTTTATATTTACAATAGTTAAATATTAATAATAATAAAATGTTAATGGCGTGTTGTAAACTTTCTATTTCGTTGGTAAGTACACATAACTTTTCAGGGTGTCACTACTATTGATGCCCATTTCCTCAGATTCTGTTACCACTGTACTTGGCTTGTTCATGTGTGGGCGTTTCTAGGCAATTCCCTTGCACCGAACCTCGCCGAAGTGCAAGTGCGACTAGGCGACGAAGGCGAACAAGTGTTTTGGGTGTCTGCTATAAAATGCGGGGAAGACAAAAGCCCATGGAATCGGCCATCGGAAAGCTTTTGGACCGCAGATTAATGCTGCCGCTCGTGTTGTTATTTTGTTATTTTGTTAGTTTCCTTACCCGCTCGTTGCTAGTACGGTTATTTATTTATTTATGCTAATGTCGCCGTCGACGGCGACGTCGCTGAAGGCAGAGGCGCTGACGCTGCATTTGCATTGTTTAGAATGAGAACAACGAGAAAACTAACCCAGCAACAAAAAGGGGGCAAAGACAACAGCTACTGCAACAACAACGACAGCAATGGCAGCAACAACAGTAGCAACAAAAACACCACAAGTGGCACTCACGCGACAAAAGCCCATACATAAAGTGTTCTCATGGTTATCTCGTTGCCCATACGATATTTACGAGTATCTTGAGTGCAGAGGAAAATAAGACTTGTATCGATGTAATATTAAATATTTACTTTTTTATATCACATTATGGTTGTTCGGTTGAAATCATATGACACATTAGGAACAATCTGCAATATCTAGTTGTTAAGATAATTACATAATTTCGGCTTTCCCAGATCACCAGCTGAGTTAGGAAAACTCTTTATTTAAATGGTCCCCTATATGATGCTTTGATCACATTTTTTCTTGACAATGAATAAAATAAAGTTTGACACATACCAAATTTTTCTCAGTATTTTTAAATTTTTGATTCGGGCACACAGAAAGTTCGAAGTTCCCATCGCAGAGAAATTGATGGAAAATTCTCAGCACGTTCATCAGTTGATTCTCCTTTTCTCTTTAATGGACAGCTGAACTTAACTTGAAGTCTTTAAAGCTCAATCTTAAAATGCACCTGAGGCTCGAAGCTCCGCCGGCAGCAGAATCGCAGATGTCGCCACTGGGTACAATGGGCAATGGGTACTTAAATCCCAGAACCAGACGATTGAGCCAAATGAATTTTGATGCTCACTCAGCGATTTAGTATCGGCGAACAAAACTGCCTGGCACGACTGACTGATATTGAAGCCAGCAGGAATTTGTTTAATAGTTATAGAACATTTTCTTAGGCAACTTATGCTTATTTCTTTTGCCACCATGTCAGCAATTAATGTCTGTAACATAAGCCTTGTGATTTGTGTTATCATGCTAATATTTCTATTATATTTCTATTTTATTCGATGTATTTTTGTACAATTGTAATGGGTATAAATTGAAAATAAATATATGTATATACATTTTTTTTTAACTATAAAAGTTACATTAAAATTTTATATGAAAGAGTCTAGTTGGCTTTAAAAAAGATCTCATCATTTTGTGAATTTGACATTCAGTTGACATTCATTGTTGTTTCCAATACTAAAATAGTTTCAAGCTTCCAGCTCCGTTCTTTATATATTTTTCCTATTCTCACATCGCGATGGATCCTTCCAAGGTGAACAATGAAATAGCAGAGAAGGTGCGGTTCCATCTGAGCAAGGATGAACTGGAACGCCAGATGCGGAACATCCATGAGCAGGGTAGCTCATTGGATGGCAGGAACCGTGCCTCTGGAAGTGGAATCAGTGGTGGCTCGAATTCGTTGAACGGCTTGCCACGGCCGGAATCATGGACCTTCGAGAGCGTGGGCGGATACTATCTGCCCAATGAGGATGTGGCCAAGATGTCGCTGCCACGTCAGGAGCAACTGCTGATGAGGGAACTGATCTACGCCTTTTCCGGGGTACCCTCCTCGCATATCAAGCCCGATATCCAGGTGGATAGGATTGCCGAGATGAGTGCAGTGGATGTAGCCAAGGTTCGCTTCCGCTTGGATGATGTCTTCAATGGGGCTTTGAGGGCCTTGGCCAATGACATGCTGCCTTTGATTGGCTACTACATAAGTCTACAGAGTTTTATAGAAGAGACCAATATGACGCCAAAATGTGGCAGAACCCGACTGGCCTTGGCCACCGCTTTTGGTGACCAAATGCAGGAGTACTATGACTTGCAGTCCAAGTTGGAGACGGATCTGCAGGAAAAGAGGTTGAATCTCAAGGATCTGGTGCGACAGGTGCGTCCTTGGCTGTCTACTTTAAAGGTTTTCTCCTGCATGGCCTGCACTTCGCGGAGAAAGCTAACAGGCGCCCAGTTACTCACCTTGTTGGAACAGTTTTCCCGGGAGCAAAAGGCCAATGAACCGGATCTCAAGGAAAGGGTATTCAAAATTCTGGCTTCTGTGACGCGCGTTTATATGAAGATTGTCCAGTTGTGGACGCAAAAAGGTGTCCTTTACGACACTCAGCATGAATTCTTCGTGGAGGACACGGAGCGTCCGAATGCCATGAGCAGCACTTTATTGGCGCCGGAGAAATGCTGCCACGCCTACTGGGCGCAGCGGTACCGCCTTCATCCCGATCGATTGCCCGTTTTTTTGCTTCCCCAGGCTAAGGAGGTGTTTCATGCCGGAAAGTACCTGAATATACTGCGACAGTGCAATGTCACCATGAAGTTGCTGCAGCAGCCACTGAGCTACACGCCTGGTGAAACAGGACATGTGGACATCATTAAGAGCAGCTATGAGCTGCCAGCGGGAAAACTACTGGAGATATTGGTGAAGAAACACAATCTGCCCCAGCACATTCGCAATTTGAGATCCATTTTCCTGCTGCAGCAGGAGGGATTCGCGGAGACACTGCTGGACAAATGCCAGGAGCAGCTGAAGTGCAACGTTGATAGGCTGATCCCCGAAAATCTTCAAACCCTTTTACTGGAGACTCTGCAGCAATCCAATGATTCCTTAAAGGACATGCTGCGCTGTCAGCTCAAGGATTGCGATGTGGCCACTCAATTGGAAAAAAGAAATATTGAAAAAAATGAGGGGGATAAGGAGACCTCCAGTGAGGAGGATTCACCAGAAACGCTGAACCTATGTGGATACGAATCTTTGGCCCTTCGGTACGAGGCCAAGTGGCCACTGAGCTTTGTCCTCTACCCGGAGCTTCTTGAGCAGCTACAGATCCTGCAACGTGTCCTGCTCTTCCTGCACTATGTCAAACGCCATCTGACCGTCCTTTGGCAAACTCCCTCCGAAGGCACTGGTCTCAAACTAACCCATCGGTCTAAGGATCTTCGCCAGCGAATGCTAATGAGTATGCTGAACATGGAACACCACATCACCTTGGACATCGCAGAGCCGCGATGGCAATCTTTGATTTCATCGGTGGACAAGGCCACTAGTATCGATGAGGTGTTGAATAAGTTAGAGATCTCTGTGGATGAATCTCTGCGCCTGGGGCTACTCTCCTCTGCCAGCACTTTTGTGAGAGCTCTTTTTACCCTGGGCCAAGTGTGCCTCAACTTTTGCGGATTCGTGGAATCCCCGCCCGGGGGCAGATCATCCCAGGAATTCGAACAGGGTATCAGCGAGTACGAAATCGAGTTCGACAGTTTTATGGGTAGCATCCTGGAGTTGGTAGAGGAGTTGGCCAAATCGAATAGTTCTGACGAGCGGGAATCTTGCAAACAGTTGCTCCAACGCCTCCAGGAGTTCTGCAAAGCCCCCAAAGTGGAATAAGACGAGGTTGTTTCAAATGATTTCTCACACATATTTTATCAGTATGTCAAAAGCGAGTCCAGCGATCAAGCAGCTTTGCCAAATCAGCCGTCCCCCCAAATCTAAATGGCCAGCCAAGTACATAACAACAACCCATTAAATATTAAGCGCTGTGTTTGCACTACACGTTTGTGTACTTAAAAGATGTACTTAAAAAATTGTTTAATTCAGCTGTGAATATTAATGGAAATATATTCATATATATTCCATATCTGAGTTTATTTACTGTTCGTTGTTTTTATATATTTATATATATAATATATTTACATACATTCATTTATAATATTTTGAAATTTACTTGCATATTTATGTGCAATAAAAAGCTAATTAAATAAATTAATAATTAGTTTGTAAATTATGAGATACATTCCTTAGATTGTTATTGAATTTTATTGTATTAGTAAAATTAAAATAAATAAAATAAACGTAACAGAACATACAGCATTGAAAAGTAGGTCAAAGAATAAGAAAATATTTATTTTCACCTGAAAAATCTAATTTTAAATATAAAATAAACGTTTTAAATCCTTTAAGGATCTTGTCAACTAGTCCGACAAGTGTAAGTTTAGCATACGAGAATGACACCTGTAGCGGACCTCCACTCTTAATCTATTGTTTTCGTATGCACAATGGGCGTGAACAATGTGTGCGTTTAATTTTTGGTCGACGAGCATTATGCCGAGTCACGGTGGCTAGTGCAACGAAAGCGGCGATTTGCATAAGATCGTAAATTATTTTAAATGGCGGTAAACAGATTGTAATGCAGTCTCACCGGGATAGCCCGATTCGATGGACGGACGGGCCAAAGCCCGCTGCCAATTTGAATTCAAAGGCCAATTGTTATGTAAATGCACTTGCCACAGTTGCAGACGCAGACGCACGCAAGCGTACGAAATTTGTATTAATAAATAAATGGCAACCTCTCGAGAGCGGCTGTCCAGAAATCACTTAATACTTATCGCTTAAAGGACAACAGGTGGTCGACGTCCACGACGACGACGACGACGAAGATGACGCAACAAAATCCAACTCCAACATGGGCTCCAACTGCCCAGAGCGGGCCAATAATAATGCACTCGAAATTATGGTAAAGTTCAGATGCATTGCTTCCGAAATGTATATCATTATCTGCTTGCGAAAATGATGGACTGCCGTTGTCGGCTTGCATTTGCGTTTACCTGGGATAACTTGGAGTACTTGGAGTGGAGTGACCAGCCGTGGGAATTCCCCCATTTCGGCTTGGAGATCACGGGCCTTCCACCATTACGATGATGGGGGCAAGTTCATTAAACCCAGGGCACGCCTCTCGTCCGCGGGATGACTTCATTTGTGTGCGCCTAGAAATGTCATAAACTTGAACCCGCCAGCTGGCCGACGAGCGGAAGCGGGGCTTCAAGGTTCAATGGGCCTCTAATTGAGAGCCGAATTTTATTTGGCAAACGGCCAGAGGCAGTCAACCGTTTAGCATAGTGGGTGGGTCGCTTTAAACGGCCAATAGTGTAGTAAAAATAGAGAGAAAACGCCATCTAAACTACGCCTTATCAAATAAAAAAAACATTAAAATGAAACAAATTAAACTCATAAATACCATTATATCTTTTTATGCACTATTATAGTTTTTATTGAGATTTTACTTTCTCTCTGCCTTAAAAAAGTCTTTTTACATTTCGATTTCTTATCAAAGTTTTTATCAGATTTATGTTCAAAAGGTGCCAGGAACTGTCTGATTTATTGATTTTACATCCATCAAAGCTGCCATTTGAGCTGTTTGAAAATTATAACTGGTTTCAAATGTTATTAAATCATGCGTTAAATCAGAATGTGTAAAGAGACCCTCAGCCCCTTTTTTTAAGATAGATAATAAATATATTCATTATAATTGATAATTTTAAAATTAATCAATAAATGTTAAACGTAAGAGATCAAGAATATGATGATTGAAATCAACTTAGGTTGAGAAAAAAACTATAAAACCGTAAAAATTTTTAAAGATCGACATAATCCAAATACTTTTTATTTGTAAACGTAAATGATTTATTCATTAGATTTAACTTTAAAGATAATATAGGTAGCAAAAATAGTTTAATAATAATTTATCCAATAAGTATCCCCCTATTTAAATTTACAAACCTATCTTAGTTTGGTGCTAATTGAATAAATAATAACTATAGCTTAAGTTTAATGGTTACATTTTAAAATCAAAGAATTTGTTATTGCATAAATATTTAATTTGCTGACATTTACCAACTGTAAGGTGGAATCAAAACGATTAGTCCTCGAACTCCTCTATTATCGGGTCCCCAGTAATATCGCTTCCCGACAAGAAGATAGGAGCCGTGAAGTTGGCTTGACTGGACTCTTCCGCCTGAGAGCTGCCGCCGCACTCATAGCTGAACTGGCACTCGCCCAGCTCCCCCAGCCGTACCCTCTCCTGGTACCACAGCAGTCGATCCGTGTTGCCGCCCAGGGACTGGTCCAACAACTGGCGCCTATGACGACCCCGCTCCAGAAACTCAATGTAGTCGATGGTCTTGAACTCGTTGAACATGCCCAGGATCTCGAAGGAGTCCTTGCACACCTGCTCGTAGGTGTCGGCATTCTCCACCTCGCGTTTCACCCGTTCCTGGATCATCTCGCTGCGCTGCAAGTCGGCGACCTCTGCCGGCAGGATTCGCGCCCGGATGGCGGCGATATCGTTCTCCACTCTGGCCAGGACATCCGAATGGGACTTCTTCTTGGCCGCCTCGTAGGCAAGCTGCTCCTTCTCCAATGCCGTCTCCCTGGCCAACTTCTCGGGATCCATTTGCTTGCGCGACATCAGTATGGTCATCATTCGGTTCAGATTCAGCTCGTCCCACTTCACGGCCATTTTTTCATTATAGTTGAGACCGCCATAAGGCTTCTTGCTTCTGGAAAGTCAAATAAGTTAATGAATAATAAGTTTGAGTTAAAACAATATAACTATTTCAATAACGGTTTCCGTTTTGGTAAAAATGTTTTACTTCGGTTGCGGTTAGTAATGTTTGAAATAAAACATTATAGATATATATAATTTTTGTTTCTAACATTATAACATTATATTAATGCCACAATTTATTTATTACAAGTAGAATGTGAGAAGTTAGTAGAAGCTTCTGTTTTATTTACTTGTACATATTGAGTACGCTTAGAAACTTCATATAACCACATTTATTATTATTTACCTACCGACACTTTGTCGAACGTGTTAGTTAGGGATTTGTTTGCTTTTTTTTACCCACCTGTGCTCCTCTCCTTCTCCTCCCTCCTCGGTGGCCTTTTGACCCTTCTTTCTAGTGGCCAGATGCTCCTCTTTCTCAAGTTTTTCCATTTCCTTTCGTGTCTCCGCCTCTGCCTCCCGCTTCGCCTCGATGATGTCCTTGTTGAGCTCGTAGTACTTTTGCTCCCACGCCTGGATGCCCACCTTGCGGCGCTCCTCCTTCAGGACGTAGTTCATCAGCTGCTGCAGTTCGTTGGGCAGCGGCACATCGAACGTGTGCGGCAACTTCACCATACGGATGCTACTATTATAGTCTCCAATTCCCAGGATTTTGTAGGGCAGCGAAGGACGGTGCTCCGTGATTCCAGTTATAACACCGCCACCAAGTATCTCGGTTAGGCAGGCATCGTCATCTCGAGCTGTTTGGAAACGGAATTAAAACATTACATTATTCATTAGTATGGTGCCCTAAAAATAGCGATCTTATTTGTAGATTTCAGCTGAATTTTTAATGTAATATTCTCCAATTCTTAAGAAATTGCGTCCCATCTAGAATTATTTATTGGCTATTGTTAGTTATTTTTGTGTGCTAAAAGTATAATGTACATTGAATGAAAACATTAGGAAAATGTTTCTATAGAAAATGTTAAGTCCCAGTGAACTTTTTTAGCAAATGCATTATTTTTGGAAATTTATCACACGAGAGCAGTGTATTACCCATAGATAATATCTTCAATTAAATTGTTTTCTTTTCGTTACTAACTACTTGTCAAACTTACCCAATATATCCCATGCCTCGAGGATCCCATCCATCCTGGTTAGATAGAGAACAGCCGGGCGTGTTTCGCTCCAGGCGACGGCGGTGAGGTCGCAGGCTCTCTGGCGCCAAAAGATGGGCGAGTAGGGGTAGTCCTCCTTCCAAATGGCCAGGATAGTGCGTCCGATGGAGGCGAACAGCTGCGGGTAGAAGGGGTTCTTCTTCATCATCACCACGGGTCCGTCGTGGACCCTGGCAAATGGAATGGAAGTGTTGATCGTCTCCGTGGCCTGCCCCTCCGTGTAGGTGCCCTGCCAGTCAATCCGATTGACGTGGCCGTAGAAGGTGGAGATTATCATGCTCTGGCGCACCGTCGAGGGGTCCTTGGCTATAATCTTGATGGGGTAATTGGAGGGATTGGCGTGTATCAGCCTGGCCACTGGCGTCAGACACGAGAAACAGGAGGTGTCCGCAATGATGCCCGTCAGGGGTTCCGGGAAGTAAATATTGTAGGTGGGCTTGATGGCCAGCGACTTGTACGCAGACTCGCTCTGGGTCAGTTCCTTGGGTAGCATGCGGTTGCGCATCTTTTCCTTGCCACCCTTCGCCCCCTTCCCGTCCAAATCCCAGAAGCTGATGGTGCCGTCGAAGGCGCAGGTCACAAAGAACTTGTGGTGGTTGCGATTGTCAGTGTCGTTGTACACCTTGCCGAATTGACTCAGGTAGATCGAGCGACCCAGCCAGTAGAAGGCTGTAATGGCACCCTTCGGTGAGCAGTCCAACATCGAAATGGTGGCCGGCATGACGACGTTGTCTTCTATGTCAATGGTCCAGTTCAGGAACTCGCCAATCATCACCCGGTACTTGGCCTGGGCAGCCGTTAAGTACTCCTCCTCGTCCAGCTTCTCGCAGCGACCCTGCAGGTCCCACACCACCACCTGACCATTTTTGCAGCCGCCCAGCAGGACGTCCCCATTGAAGGGGCAGAAGGTCAGTGCGGTGGTTTCGATCGGTGCCTCGAACTCCAGCTTGTAGTTCAAGTTATCCGAGAAACTCCACAGCAGCACGGGATTGGGCTCCAGAACCGCTCGTTGCACATAATCCACCCGAACGCTGGCCTCCTTCACTGTGGCTGGAGTACTGAACGCATAGGACACTGCAAACAGGCCGGACAACTTCGGATACCAGTCGTAGCCAGCCACAAATCGCTTGTTGCTCTTCGAGATGTTCGCAAAGCAGAGGAACTCCTGGAGGTACGGATTGGTGTACTGCACCACTTGTCGAGTGGATATCAAAGAGTAGTCGTCGCTGAGGTACAAACAAGGAGAGTTGTAAGTCAAATCTATACTTTGTTATTTGTTTTTCTTAAGAACCTATACAAATTATCCCTAGATTGTTATACTAATAGGTAAGAATAAAGTCGAAACCCACCGATAACTGTCGATCTGATTGAAATCCAGAGTATTAAGCAGCATTTCGATTTGCTTGGACATCTCGGGCGGTGGCTTAACCGGCTCCACATAAGTTCCTGGCTTGGCTTGGGCCTTTCTCTTCTCCTCCTCCTCGTCCACTTCGGATTCGTCCAGCTCGAGATCTGTAAGTGAGTTTCAAAATACAAAGGTCTTAAAATCAGAAGCCCCAACAGAACCCACCTTCATCATCGATCTCGTAGAGATACTGCGACCAAGCATTCGAAGGAAAAGTGGGGTTGGTTTGCTGCTCCCGATCGATCTTGGGAGGAGCTGACTGGACAGCAACCGTGACCCGCTTCTTGGTCACATTGTCCCACTTGATGTTCTCGTTGGGCAGGAGCTCGATCACGCCATCCCTGACATCGCGGGTCATCCGGTAGTCGAAGACTATGTGCCGCGGCACCTGGATCGGATAGACACTCTGGATCTCGACGTCGATGGGCTCGTCCTTGAAGTGCTCCACCAGGATGGTCATCTCGTCGTCGGTGCCATGACTCACCCATCGACGCGGTTTCTTGCGTAGGCGCCGTTGCATCCGCCATCGCTCAAAGTGCTCCATGTTCTGGATGATGCCCATGGCCATTTTGGACTCCTTAATGCTCGAGTAGAAGATGAAGGGGTCGCCCTCGGGCGGATCATCGTCCTGCTCGGTCAGTATGGGACAGAAGCCCATGAGAACATAGTGATCCGGATTGAAGTGCTTGAACTTCTTCATCAGCTCGGCCGAATTCTCCAGTTCGTCGAAGAGCACGTCTCGCAGGTCCTTGAACTGCACCTGCTTCCAGGGGAACTCCTGCGTCACATTGATGCCCACCTGGATCTTCAGGATCTTCTGAGCCTTCTCCCTGGTTGAAAAGGAGCTCTAGGGCTAAAAATTAGTTTAATTAAGTTTCTAAACTTACGAAACCATGACCTTCTGGCAACTGGTCAGCGACATCAGCGTGCGCCAGGACTCCTGGACATTAAAAAGGCCTCGAGGATCGCCGACTTCCTCATCGGAATCCGGCTCCTTGAACTTCTTGAAGTATGGCTTATGGCGCTTTGACGATAGCGGTCCTGCGGCCAATGCATCCGACGCTTCCTGCTCCCCAGGCTGAGCAGTGTCGGTGTCCACATCCAAGTCCAGCTTCCCCGGGATCTCCATCTCCGCGTTCGACATGGTCAGCACCTCTTTCCAAAAAGGTTTTCTTTGGTGCTTCTTTCAAAAAAAGTTGTTTGTTTATTTGTTTTTTCTCTACTGACAATTGAGAAACACAACCTCTGTCATGGCAATCCGGGAGCATGCGCAGGATTTGATTGCCAGCCTAGACCACTGAAATGTCTTAGTTTGATAATAACAGAAGAAACTGAAATGCATTTGTAAGTATTTAGCTTGTATTAAAAACAATGAAATTCTATAGCTATTTATACTCTAAAAATGCTTCATTTTGGTGTAAAACTTGTTCAATAAACCTTATTTGTTTGTTTCCTTAAGCTTGTTGTTTTGCCAACCCAATGACCAAACTATTTAGATTTTAGAATAACTTTTTAAAATATTTTTTACAGATTTAAAAAAGGCCTGAAAAAAGATTAAATCATTTTTCCTTGCCTTATTTTCCAGTGCAAAGTTAAGGCCTGAATGAAGTTTCTCTGGCCCTGCCATCTGAAAACTCCATCGCACGTGAACGCACATAAACAGAATTAAGTTGAAACATTTTCACTCATTTACATGGACGATTCGCGACGGCATGGCAATTTTTCCTCAACGATTTTTGAGTGGGTGATTGCCTCGTTGTCGCTGTCGTTTCGCCTTCGTTGCCGTTGTTTTGGGGATATGTCGTTGTTGCTGCATTTCACATCATTATCTTTGACCAAATACGGAACTATGCGCAAAAAACGCAATTGTGTGTCACTCACAGAGACTTCAAACCCGAACGAAAAAGCTACGAAATATGTGTTTCTGTGCGATCTGTGGCAGTTGTTGTCCGAGTCCCAGTCCCAGTTCCTGACCCTCCTTACGTCTGTGCTCTTTGCTACTACAGACAAAAAACCACAGAGGCTTAAACTAATAGCGTTATTTTGTAAAATCGAGTTCGATTTACTTGTATCTTTAGGCAAATGCATTTATTTCGTTTGTTTTAAAACAGTCAATCTTCCAAAATTTGTTATATTCTTATCTTTGTCTTCTTATCCAGTGTCTTACATTAATCAAAAAACTAAATGTCTTTGAACGTTGAGCTCATTGAAAAATGTATTAAGTTTTAAAAAGATTTAGAAACAAAAAAAATAAAAAAATATTATGCCTTTGATGAAAAAAAGGCTATAAATTGTGGGGGAATCGTAGTATTATTATATCTTGATCATTGTTGAGCAAAAAACTAGTGGTAGAATTTTTCTATACTTTAATCAAGTACCAAAGAAGTGAGATATTCGAGGACCTCCTGAGCAATTTCGAATACGTTTTCCCAGTGCATCTGGGATCGGTTCAACAAACGCCACAATGGAAAGTCTTCGAGTTGACGCACTACGCAATCGAAATCGAAAGTTCTCTGATGGACAGCTGCGAATGCGACTGCCGTGGTGCAGAGTGCACAGTACAGAGTAAGGAGTCAATGCACCACCGCGATTTTACTGGTGGTGGTGGTGGTGGTGGTGATGGTGCCACATGAGTGGCACACATTTTAATGGATGCACGTCGCTCACTTTCATTCTGGGCGTCTGCCCAACTTTCGATTTTAAATGCAATTTATGCACCTGTCACTCAGCCAGCTGATAACTGGCAACTCCGATTAGCCGCACTCCACATTCGGCCATTGTGGGCTATTGTGCCCACTGTTACCACTGTTGCCACGTTTCAAGTAGCTTGCAGCGCCACAAAAGCCAATAAATCAGTGGACAAATTGTTGACAAAACATTTCGTAATTTAAATAAGAGAAAAACGCGACAAGCTGCCGATAGTCGCCAGTCGCCAGTCGATAGTTGGTAGTTGGTGGCATGCCACAAATGCGGCCCAGGCCAAAAAACTTCCTCATCCGTCTGAAGTCTGCGCTGCACCGCTGCCAAAGCAAAACAACAATGACAACAGCCCCACTCGGGCGGCCGAAATAAAGCCACAAAAACACAACAGTGGAGCAGGCTGATAAGTCTCTGATTGGCAACTGTGCCCATGTGTGTATATGTGTTGCAGCGAAAAGCTGAGTTTCTCAAAGCAACACCACTATCTACAGCTCCCCCCTTGACCTTATTGACAACCCCCAAAACATAGGGTTATGCTGACAAATCGAAGATTAGATACGCTAGATGTTTACTTGAAATTATGTAACTTCAATAATTGGGATGGCAATCATAAAGCGCAGTTTTTATGAATACCCAAAATTACGATTGGCAGCCAACATAAAACACTGTTGTACAAATAGCCGAATATTTTAATTAATTTTCTTATGTATAGTTCATAATTCAATTATATGGTATTAAAGTATATTTGTGTTTCTCAGTAACTATTTTTTCCTTTTCGACAATTGGTTTATGGTTTTTTATCAACAAGTCAGAGACATCAACAGATTATTTTTATAGCTGCATCATTGTTTTTGAGATACTTAAATTGCTATAATATATTTTATGAAACTCTAATGCTTATAATATCTTGTGGAATAAAAAAAAGGATTGGTTTTATCTTAGCTTTAATAAAGACAGATTTAAAAGTACACCATTAAAAAACAAACTACACGTTGCCTTAAAGTGAAATCAATTAAACCATATCCTCCTCTCCTTAGTTTTACAAACTTTTCTATGATACCAGAGGACATCTTTGAAGATTGATAGCTTTATGGTAGGTGTTAAAATCTTGTAATCCCCTTAGAGGGTATTACAGCCGCTGAATCGCGGCCTGGGCTGGGCTGGGTTTCCAATGCTTGCCATTGCCATCATAATCGCCAAAAGTCGTAGGCAGTGGCCAACACCGAGCAACAGCGAGCAACACCGGCAACATTTGGCATTCGCAATTCGGCATTCGGCATTCGGCAGCCACCAGGAGTTGTACAACTGGCGACAAAATGTTGCATGTTCGTGGCGCTGTCACCGGAGCTCTTGGTCTTGGAGGCTTTGGCTTTGACTTCGACTGGAGCTGGGGGGAATGTATGCAAAAAGGTGCTAAAAAGATCAGAGGCAGCGATTTATCTTCATTTGCATTTGACGTCGCTGGCTGTGTGTCAAAAAGGTGTTAAGTGCCAGGCAGCAGCAGCCAAAAACCGATCCGACTCGAGCCGACTTTCGGCGCCGCTTTTGATGGCAGCCACAGTAGCCGATGCGCATAATTTTCTATATTTTATAACTTTGCAACAAAAAATACCGAGGGGAGGGTGGGTGGAAAAACTCTGTTCACACAGAGGCACATCAATCCGTTGAACCGCGAACGCCCAATAAGGCGAAAGCCCCCCAGCACGAACCGTTATTATGGCTAGGCAAATTTGCCAACAATGGCCACTTCTAGCCGGGCCAACAGACATGCCAAACCAAAACCAAAAACCCCCGAAAAAAAAGTAGAAAACAAACCGAAACGAAACGAAAATCCAACCCAAACTGAAGTGAACTGAACTGAACCGCGCTAAGCGTTAGATAGTCGCACCGATAAAAGGGACATGAAATTCAAATTTGAGTGCTGCAAATTTGCCTGGCGACTTATCAGTCGAGTGAAATTTGCAACTAGAAACGGCTTCCGTATTACGGCGTTTTGTGAATTATGTGAGAAATTTGTTTGTGGGCTAAATAGCTTACTGATTTGCCGCCGCCCGCGGATCTCCTCCGAAAATCGTTTCCACAGATGTCTGCCGATGGCGCAACACGGCGTATGGGTAATGGAACCAAGAGGAAGTGCCAGAGATGAAATCGAGATAGGGATTCCTAATAAAAATTGGGTCATCTAAAGACATCCATCCATTTTAGAAGTAACCTAATTTCTCAAGGGAATACCCTTTTGTAAAGCGAATATATTGGCTTATAAAATTTTTCCCTCCCAAGATTTGCAACATTTTCTCTTTTCCCATGAAAACTTAAGATAATTGCTTACAAGTGTAACGGCCAACAGACTGCGAAAATATGACTTGATTTTAATAAGCAACTGCCGACAAAACATTGCAAAATATTAATGAGAGGAAGCGCTTAAATTGGTGAAAGGGAAATTGCCGCCAAACGACGTTTTGGCTGTGCCTCTTGTAATTTAATAATAGGAAGAAAAAAGTTGTAATAAGTTACTTGACTTTACTGCAACAAACAAAATCTTTGCTTTAAAATTGTTTTTATTTTTAAAAGAAATTCATGCAATAACCTTTTCTTACCTGAAAACCATATTAACCTTACTTTTGATGCATAATTTCTAAGGGTTTAATCTTTCAAAATCTTTCAAAATAAATGTCAGATAAATTACTGAAACCCTTTTATAATACAAATCAACTTTAACCTATTATTAACTTTAACCTAGAGTGAAACAATCTCTTTGAATTAGCTGTTTTATAAACTTGCATATTTAAATATAATAAAGTGTTTTACAGTTTTCTCATTTTAAAATCTACTAACAACTCCTTGGAAATCCTGACACTGTACAACTTAGGCCCTAAAATTAGACTTCCCAAGTGCCAAAAGCTACAGCCGCATCGGATCGTAATTGGAGCCAGCGACACAGCCAAAGATCGGGGCTGATTCCATTTATTTTTTTTAGCGAGAGTGTGACAGTGATAATCCCCCGAGAAATATGCACACAAATTAGGCATGCATGTGGCCCAGGTAGGATGTGGTTTTTTGCTCTGCCATGGGGATAGCGGGGATGGGTGGGGCTGCGGACACTTTGCCTTAGTGGCTTTTGGCCATTGTTGGCATATTTAAAGTTGTAAAATAGCAAACCAAACACGTTTGACCGACATTCGTGACCAAAGTGCGGCTGCCGATCCGTTTTGATCGCTTGGCTGGGGCTGCGGCTTGGACTGGGGCTGAACCAGGATTTCAAATTCAATTTCAATTTCGATTTCGCTTGGGCCGGCGACAAATGTGGTCCGCTCCCAAGATCTGCAGATCCCTCCGCCTGCCCTCCGCCCAGCTGACCGTGTGACTACTTTGGCAAATGAAAATGCTTAGAAGAAAAATAAAAGTTGGGCCGAGCGGAGCGGAGCGGCGAAGTCAACATAATTTATGATGCACTTTCTGAGACTGGGGCCTCCACTTGGTGGATAACTATAACTCTGTGAGTCATGGGGCGCTCCGCTCGCAGCCAGGTGTCGCTCAAACAAAAGTGAAACCATTCTGGTCGGTGGGGACAGCCCTCCGTTCATTTATCGGTGGATACAACGGCGGTGGCAGCGGCAGCGGCAGCGGCTGTGGAAACCCACAGAGACCGCAGAGACCCTAAAATATGGCGCATTTGATATTTATGATTGTCTGCGTTTTAGCGTTTTAATCACATGGCCAGGGAGCACTGACCCTCCGCAACCTACGTACTGCGGCCAGCTACTTGCCGGCTACCGAATTGCGGTGAAAATCTCTCGCAGTTGCAGTTGGATTAGCAGGGCACTGGAAGAAAATTTACGGCACAAAGTTTATTATCGGTGATTTTCCCTAGAGCATAACAATTTTCATCATAAAAAAATGAAAACTATTTAAGTTTTTTTATTTTGTAGTTTTCAATACCCCTACACAAAAACCACAAAGCCTTAAATGATATTTAATATAATTGAGTACAACAAAGGTTAGTTTGATTATAATTATACATATTTATATATTTTATAAACCAATTCTGAACAGAATTATTATTAAAGTATAAAAACATTTGTCTAAAGAGTTTTCTTAAAAGGTTCGGTGATTTACTGTTATTTAACTTGTGGAAACATTTAATACTTTTAACAGTTTTTTTGTATTACCTTTTCGTTCTAAAAGAAACCAACAGCATTTTACGGCTAAAATATATTTTTCTCAAAAACACTGTTAGTATTGAATATTAAGGTGCTACTGAAGATGGGAACCGCAATCAAAAGTGTCATCTTTTTCTCCAAGTGTCAGAGGTTGATCATACCCCAGCTAACTATGTTAAACAGCGAAATCAGGCTCGGGCCAAGACTAGAGACTGGAGACTGAAGCCTGAGGACTCAAGACTCAAGACTCAAGACCAGGTTCGGGCTCATGACTCCCAGCGTCATCAAGATAAAGCGCATGACATACGGCGACAAGAAGCTACCAGAGCGTGCTCCATCCAGCGCCTTTTGGCCAGGAGGAGGTCGCCCCATCGCCTCATCGCCCCATCGTCACGGCCACAGCGGTGGACCTGGCTGAAAAGTCTTAGCCAGAAAACGCTGTGACCAAATTTGGGCAAACGTGCAACATTTCAGCCGCACGCTGTCAAAGTTTTGGCGTAGAAAGCGAAATTTTGCGCGACTGAGGTAATCCAGGCTACTGGTGACGAGAATTACGAGAATGTGGCAACCGAAAAGGAAAGTATTTGCCAGCCCAACTTTCGGTTGAACCCGTTTGTGGCAGCTTCAGTTAAAGACCCTCAATCGACTGGGCAAGATATTTTATTTTATAATCGCTTAATGCGCTTGTTTTCCCGATGACATCACCTGGAGTGGTAGTTGGAGGTGCCTATATGTATATAAATATATCTTGGATCATTATGATTCCCTCGTTTGACGACGTGACAACATCAGCATTAACGCGGCCCACGCGACGAATGTGTAATCAATCAACTGGCCATCGCAGAGGCCAAGTCAGGAGTGATCCAGCCGTTCCCCTCTCCCAGATCTTGGCCAAGACTCGCTAATGGCTGCCACACAGTGTCAGGGGCATTGGTTGCAGATTGCAAGTTGCAAGTTGCAGGTTGCAGGTTGCAGGTTGCAGGTTGCAGGTTGCAGATTGCATGTCTGCCTGCAGCAGACTGTAAGTTGCCCATTTGATAGACACCAACGGTTGATGAGGCCTCGCACTGCCGCATTAGAGGGCGTAATTACATTTTTATTGAAGTCTTCACACACAGGTGCTGCGTTTTTTTGTTATTGCATCGCAGGGAGCCAAAGTGCCAAATGGAAAACTCCCATGAAAATTAAGGCTCGTTTCCGGCGTACACAAAAATCGAAAATTTACATAGCTTACAGTCCCCGATGGCAATTTTAATTATTAATTTTCTCAGGCCCCAAATAAATAGAAAAGCCATTGGCAACAACGGTCGAATTGGAAGGCGCCAAACGTTACTTAAATGCCCTCCCTTGAGAGAACTCCTGAGCGAAAACTTCAACTTAATTGATACGGGTTGATCTACATCTCTAGAATTAAATTGTTGGTTAAAATAGAAAAGCTTTGACTACGAATATATACCCTTATTTGTTAATTTCTGTCTTACTGGTTTTAAAAGAGAACATAGAAAAAATAAAATTTCTCTATGGATGTGTTATAAACTAGATATTCAAAAGTTTCTTAAATGTAGTCGGTGTACCATTTAATTTGGAAATTATACACAATAAATAATAAGCATTATTTTTTGATTGATATCCACAAAAAAGAAACCTGTCACAGAGACCCAATTAAAATCAAAACAAATCAATTAGTTAATTGAATCGAAAAAGTTCTTAAGCCATTAAAGTTCACAAAAAGAGCAAAGTTCCTCTCTATCCACTAAGAGTATCAAATTGCCTGCCGTTTTTTGAAGTATTTGGCCAAGCGCGACTGAGATCGATACAAATCTACAATTTTAATTTTATTTGGCAAGAATTCGCAGCAATATATGAATGCGACTGGCGATAAAAATCGACGGGCACGACTCATACCCGCTGCCAGTGGCAGATCTTGGCCAGATCCGATCCCAGGCCCAGAACTAGCTGACATTTTCGTGGGTGTGGGCCACCGAACGAAGCCAGATCGGGGACCGAAAAAAGGTCAGCAGGCAGCAATCAAAATAACTGAAAATAACTCAATTTTCTGGAGCAATTAACATGCTGCCGCGATCGCAGATAGGCCCACACATTTGGTCGGCAAACTTGAATAATACGCGCAGATGAAGAAAAATTGCATGTAATTAACAGTTAATAATCAAAAATTACGTATACGTATACGCATGCGCATGCGCAGCCGAGTCGAAGCAATTAATTTGGCCATCGATTTTGTCGGCGCTTTGTGAGCCGTCTTGAAAGCCACGTTTGGCCTCCCTGACATCCAGTGGCAGCTGGAAGAAGATGGCCAAAAACAGCTTCACCCGCAACGAAAGTTTCGCATTCTTTCGCTGGGTGAAATGAAAAGTGAAATTATTTATTATTAATGAAATTAATATATAATCATGTTTGGGTGCGTATGCGCTTTGTTTTTGCGCGACAGCAGCACGTACATATGTTAAATCACAAAAAAGCGACGATAAATAACCAACAAAACGCCGGGACCAAGACCAAGTCCAACACGTTTCGCAGCATCCAGCAAAAAGAAGAAAAAAAAAAAAAAAGCCAAAAATACTTTTGGCCAGGCTTTTAAAAGTTCACTTTCGTTTGTGTCCAAAAACTACGTCGTACATGGCATCTGCTCCCAGCAGCCATATGATAATGAACACGTAAAATTGGGGGGAAAATGTTCGAAAACTGTGCAAAAAACCAGTTGCTGCACCAAAAATCATTGCAAATCACCGACAGATGCACCAAAGGATGAGGATGTCTCCTGCCAACTGACAGGCTGAAGGTCGCCAGTGTCACAGAATGTGTGTTCAGTCATAAATATGGTCTGAAATATGAACTCAGGCCTGAGAAATGGCTCGCCAAGCGCGGCTAAGTAACGATAAATAAGTGTCATTAATTTATAGCCTTGAATCTGTACTCCAAAAGTAAGAATTCCATTTTATTGAACACCATTGTGTTCCTACTGCAACCAATGCAGACTCTTAAGAAAGTTTGTTCAGTAAACTGCATAACGAAAAATCCTTTAAGAATCCAACAAAAAACAATTGATTGCCCTAATGGAAATAAAATCGAGTAAAACCACTTCATCTAGAGGGAAATCTGCAAACTAATTTACCCAAATTTGCTTAAGTCATTTGCCATAAACAATCAAATAACTACATACAACTTAATTTGCCTTAATGGCAATCATAAATTGCACCCTATAAAAATCAAATGAAAAGCTATCGTTTCCCCTAGCCGCGTTACAAATTAAATACGAAATTTATGCAATTTCAATTTCCTTGTGGCCTTTTTAATTAAAACATAAATATTTATATGGATTATTTCACATTGCAGCCGGGACAACACACACTTGCCACAACTCGGCTTGGCCAAAATTAATTCAGCAAATAAATAATAAAATCATTTACAATATAATTGCAACGGGCCAAACAAAAACACTTTCACCTTCGCCACGAAGTCAAGTCTGTTTTTTTTTGTTTATTTTTTTTCGGGGGAGTTGAGGAGGCTCTGTTTTTGGCTTGGTTTCTTCGCGGTTCGAGCCGTTGCTGTTTTTATTTATGCTTTGTGGGTGTTCAACATGCACCATTTGACTTTTTACCACTGTTTTTCCTCGACTGCCGCATAAACATATTTATGCATCGGAGCGTTAAGCTTTTATGGGATGCCAGAGAGTCTGCAATTAGCCAGCGCCAAGTCACCTGTCTGAGGAAAAACAAATCGTCGCCGCGAAATATGTTTGCTCGGAAATTGTATTTCATGATGCCATTTGACACGGCCATGGCCCCACTCCCACATCGCATTGGAAAATCTTCGATCAACATCATAATAAGTAGAATCTGGCATTCACACCTGCTCCCTCGCCGCATTCAATTAATTAGCCATTAAATGCTTGATTTGCACTAGGCACATACATAAAACATGGCGAGCCTCATAACGAAGCCCGCTCATGATGACAACGACCATTTCTGGCGGGAAGTTGGCTGATTAGCCAGATAAGCGCTCAAAAACTCTGCACAGTGGCCCCGGATACAATGGGCTGTACGGGAAAAAGGCGATCGGATTGCTTCCTTAATACCCCTTTCGACAACAAGGAAGAAATGCCCCCCAATAATAATAGTATCAATCAGTCATTTGAAAACAAGTTGCTAGTTTTCCTTACAACCTTGGGTCTCGCGCTTGCCACCCATTTAGGTTTGTGGCATTAAAATGGATTTATTATTATTTTTATTGTTAACTTTTATATCTTCTTATTGCTATCAATAACTTTCTTAACTAAGTGAATTTGTATTTATGGATTTTAAATAGAGTTTCAGATGTTTAATATCCTTATTACCCGTTTGTCATTAAAATATTAGTAATTATAATATTTTTTAATAAGATTATCCTTAGCCATGTTCTCTTGTTTCTTTTACCAGAGTAAAGTATTTCTTATTTTTCATAAATTACGGCAACTGAATACTAATTAATAAATATAAAATATTTGAATATATAATATTTTGAAATATGTATGAGACTGTACTTAAATAAACAATCGAACTAAAGAACTATCTTGTTTGTTATTACTAAAGAGTTCCAAACGACAAAAGCGAATTGTAGTTGTCCGAAACCTATCCAATAGAGGATATGAACCCTAATTCCCCAGAAACTCCCCATAATTGAGCTCACTCCCTCACTTAGCGGAAACGAACAATTCCCAAGCAGGTTATTGCCCACTCAATCGGCATTGATCCAGTGTACCGCCGCCTCTTTGGGAGTTCACTAGTTGACTGGCGGCTGCCTGGTGGCTCATAACTCATTACTAAGTGCCAGGCGTTTGCTATGTGGCACAAAATGCCAATGAACTCCGTTTCGGCTTTATCAGCGCGTCTCATTCCGCTTAGAAAACCAGCGAGCAGCCCGCAACAAAGAAAACGGAAGCGTCCTCGACTGTAATTTGCGGCCACTTGACATGCATGTCCAGGCGGGGATGGCACTATATATATCTGTATACTGTGCAGTGTATATATCTCTGGGCCGCAACAGGCAGACGCATTCGAAGGCCATTCGTGGACCGCCGGAGTGCATGCTCGGAACGCGTTAAACGATGATTTAATGCCAATAAATAAGTGTAAACGTTCATTACAGATAATTAATGTATCTGCACAGAGGTCAGACAGTCAGGGAAAAGTGAAACTTCAATTAGACGGCTTAACAGCATTATGGCGTGGACGATTAAGACTTGAGTTACGTGGTGTGTTGTGGTGCGGTGTGGTGCGGTGTGGTGCGGTGTGGTGCAGTGTGGTGCGATGCTGCAAATTGACATTTCACCTGTGCGAAGTCGCCTCTGCCATTGATCTCTTTATCAGGTGGTCGGGTCTGATCGGGTCTGGTCTGGTCTGGTATGGTGTGGACCCTGGGGTCTTGGTCTTCGTCTTCGTCTTCGTCGTCGTCTGGGATTTGGACGGGTGTTAGTGCTGCACATGCCCCAAATCCGGCCAACAATCTCAACTCTGCCGCCTGACAATGTCGCCCAATTCGTCTTACACTTTTCATGCCCGCCGGCTGGAAATTTCGTATTTCGTACTTCTTTTTTGTTTTTGTTTTTTTTTTTTTCAGCTCGCCAACATCCCGGCTCTTGGGTCTCAGTTTTCAGTTTTCAGTTTTCAGCGCTCGTTTTTCGGCTCGGTTTTGGGTTTCGGTTTTGGTTAGCCTTTTCAATTTAAAATGTAAATCAAGTGTGAAAAACAAAATCTGCAGCGAAAGTGTTGCAATTGCAATTTGCTCGTTGCGATTTTTGACGTTTCTCGCTCCGAGGCTGTGTATTGATTTATTTTGATTGTTAATCAATTTGGCGAGCGCTGTCCCCCGAACGCTGTCGCTCTGGTAATAGTTCAACGAAATTATAAATCAGTCGACCGTTCCCGTTCCCGCTCCCGTTCCCGTTCACCCGATTCCGGAATACCCATTCCCCCCGATTTCAGTTATCGATGGCTGCCTTCATTTCGAGTAATTCAAGACAAACCCGAAAGAATTCAAGTGACACACTTTGGCTCTCTTTCTTAACAACACTATTAACCCATTGAGGGTGACACACAAATGTGTGAAACAAAAATCCTTTATGTATTTAGCACACGTTTAAAGTTTTGATTATTATAGCGACCATAAAAAAACTTCAATAGTTTGATTACCACGTTTAAAATTGCTTAAATGGTGAGCCAAACCATATATCCACTACAAAACAGAAAAGGTAATGTTTCTAAATAATTATGTTCATGTAAATCTATTTGATATTATTTATACTTAAAGAACAAATTGAAATAATGATAAAATAAATTAAAAATTCTAGAAAAGAATTTGTTTTTAATATTATCTGTTTACCAAACAAGTTATGCACTTCAAAGTTTTTGCAAAAATTTTCTCTTTTGTTGCACAAAAGCTAAAAAGAATTTCCAACCATCATAACAAAGATATACTGTTAAGAGTATACATTTTTGACAGACATTGACCGACAGCCAATTTTTTTTCTTTGTCCAACAATTTTGCACTAGGTCAGAAACAGAAAAAGGCAAGCCCTGTTACCTTTAGAATTTTTAGTGTCTTTGAGGCTTATACAAGTATATATTTCAGAATGCTTCGACAGAACTTTCTTTGTCAGGGCCAAGAACCCAACTTTAGTGGGTTAACTCGGTTGGGAGGCGGCTCATTTGTCAGCAGGAAGCTGCTGGAATCGAGGAAAGCCATTGGCGATGCAAAAGCAAAAGGTTATGGCGCAATTTGCGCATGCGCCCGCAAATTACGCGCCATAAATCATGCGACGGAACGCAAGGCGACTTTTGTGGCCATATAGCAATGGATTTTTCTGCGTTTTTTTGCTCCTTGGGCTTGGCTTTTTGTGGGAGTTGCCACAACTGTCACCGTCGCTGATTGCCGGTGGCTGCCGCATTGCGAGATTAGCGAGAAGCGATAAACACATAAACCAAAATAAATTGTAAAGAAAGTGGTTGTGGATGTGGATGTGGATGTGGTTGCAATCCACCGCGTTCGATGGTCGCGTGCGTAAGCAATTACATGTGGCTGCGGTCCAAGAGGTGGGCCAAAATGGCCATGCATCTGCGGTCGGCTTGACATTTGCTTTCCTGACCCTGACCCACAAAAAGCACTGCGGTGCGCTTTGGCAAATTGAAAAGAAAACTCCGTCCGCTTAAGTCGTGTCAATCACTTTGCCACTCCATCCACTGACAACCACCCACCCACCCCCTGAGCCACCCACTCAGTTGGCATGCAAATCTTCTTCTTTACGCCAGGTATTTCATTTCTTTTACCAATTTTTTGCCTCGCTTTTTGTTTTGTTTCGTTTTGTTTTGTTTTTGCACTTCTTGACGGTCGCGGTCGGCTGCTGTGCCCCCAAGGTTAACGGCGCAAACAAAGCGGGCCAAACAGCCAAACAGTCAAATGGAACCGGCCGAAATGAAATGGAATGAAGCTCGTCATGGACCCCAAAGCCAGCGGCTAGAGATGGCCGACTGACAAGCTCTTGTGGGTCTCGGATGGGAATCAATCCGACCAGTTGGGAGCGGAACCGAGTTGATACAGATCAATAGAAGCCTGGCAAAATGCATTATAAATGAAATATGTTTATTTTAAATACCTTAAAGACTTTGGTCTAGTCTTGGCACAAAGTTTAATTTGAAAGAAATCCAGTTAAAAATGCTTTTGATAATTTTATTCATTCAAAGGACTATTTTAGAATTTCCTTTAAAATTTAAGTTTAAAAGAATAACAAGGTCAAAAAACAGGCTTTGTATTTTATCTTTATATCATAAATCATTTTTTCACAAAGAACACATAGTCACAATTCTTACTTTTATTTATACAATTGTTTCTTTATATTGGTTGAAGACAATTGCAGTTTTTGTGCTTCACTAAAAATACCCTCTTAACCCTTACTTAGGCACTCCCCTTTTCAACCCCTAAATGTTCCAAAAACACTTCAGTTCAGCGCTAAATTTAATTGTCTAAATATATCAGTTTCAGCTTTGCATTCACCTACTTTGGCCCCCTTCGACTGACCCAGAACGATCACTTTTGTCAGCCACAAGTGCTTTCCGGGATGCGTAGCCAAAATCACGAGACGCGATCATAACTCTCACGCTCCGATTTTGGACCGTCTCTAGGCCCATGGGCACTTCGGCGCTGACTTTGTTCTTCTGGCTGCCTTAGCCAGGCCCAAAACGTCACTCCAATGAGCCAACACTCAGCCCGTTCGCGCTGTTCTCAACGTGTTTATAGTTGTTTTCCGATTCGGATTCGGATTCGGATTCGGTGAGTAGCCGTCTGAGGAGCAGCGGCATTGGCTTTCTGACAGCCGCCTGGCATGTTCATTTTATGGGTTTTTGGAGCTGTAGTGGAGATGGAGATGGAGCTGGAACTTGGGCTGAAGTCTTGGCCGTAGAGCAGCTGCATTCTTGGAAGTCAAAAGCGAGACGCGTTCTTTGCTGGGTTCTAACTGTTGCTGATTGAAGACTCTTAGAGCCCCGTCGGCCGGATCGTTTCGCAGGGCGTTGCAGAAGTTTCTGATTACAAATTGAATTTTATTAGTTTCCATGCGCGCCGCATTGATTTATGATATTTCTACAAAAAAATAACCCAACTAGAACTTGGCTTTGTGGGTTGCCTTTAATTAAGACCAAGTGTCAATATGATTTATGCTCCACACACACTCTTCGGTATAATTAAAGATTCGAAATCATCTCAGCGTTTGGCTTTCCCTTCGGCCAACACACAATTATTGTTGTTGCTTGTGGCTTTCGAGAGGTGGACATTGCGTGCGATTGCATTACGAGTGAAATTTACCAACTTTTACAAAAGATCTTGGGATATTGATAACCTTTTTGCCTAGGTTTTGGGTTGCTGCCGCCTTCGATTTAAAATGCTCCTTCTGCCGCCGCTGACATCATCAAATTCGAATCCCAGTCTTTGAGTCTTACTCTCAGTCCAAGACCAAGTCCAAGCTGGCAATTTCATTCGATGGCATCCATTTGGGTTGGTTTTGATTACATAAATTTGGCGCCGTCTGCGATCGCGAGTCGATGCGATGCGATGCAGTGCAATGCGATGCGGTTCCATTTGCATCTTCAAAGTCCAAGTGGAGTGGAGTGGAGCAAATGTGGGTCAGAGCTCTTCGACTTGGACTTGGGTGCGGCTGTTTGGCTGTTTGGCTCTGGACATCGCCATATGTAATTACAATAACTGCAACTTCCAATGCAACAACGGCATCAAAGCAAACAACACGATCTCAAAGTAAAATGTCTCGAAACCTGTCGCTTTTAATTAAAGGCCCCGCAAACTCCGACTCTAAGTAACTTTTCATGTTCCGAGTTATGCGCACAATTTTAAGCGACAGCCCCCACAAAGGCATTCAACATAAAAATAACTTTTGCATTTAGTCATAACTGCATTTAAAACCTCATTGTTGCGGGTAAATATTGTAAATGTTTTCGCCTTTCGTATGCAAAAAGAGGTGGACAAATCGGGGAGGGGGGTGTAAAATCTCGGATTTTTGGGCTTGGGATTGGGGCTCAGGTCCGACCCACTTCTGTCATGTTGCACGATAAATACTTTGAGATTTATTGTCTGCCGCGGTGGCAGGCATAATTACAATTTATGCCCAAGGTGGTCCCCAAAAGTCCCGCCTTGTGCAATAGACCCCAGCGGAGCAGCAGCTCCTCCATCTCAATCCCAGTCCCATTCCCATTCCCAATCTCCGCCAAGTTCAAAAGCGTGTTTGAGGAAGCTGTCGCCAAAGACAAAGACCCATACAAATTGCCAGGGAAGCCGTCTGGCCGTCCCTCTGACAGCCTGTATGTTGTTTACCTGTCCCACAATTGCCATTATTCTTGGCCGAATTGAAAGTGAACACCATACAATACTGGGAATACGAGCGCTGGAAGAGAAGATCGAAGATCGCATACCCTTTTAGGAGATGGGTAGGTAACTAATGATTAAAATAGTTAGTATAAAAGAGTATATGAAAACTCAGTTAAAAGCAATAACAGTTGGTTGGTATAAAACAAATTGTTCGTTAAATATGCCTTAATATGTTGCTCTTCCCACCGAAAACCAAATGTTATAAATAAATTAAATTAAATAAATAAATTAATTAAATTAAATTAAATAACCCAATTATACGCCCTTCAACAAAAGTTGTGCTTATTTTAAAATATTTATTATAAGTTTATCATATAAAAGTCGTACAAAAATGTTTGCATAAATTGCGCATCAAATAGTTAGCACTACATAGCAAATAGTTTTAAATAGTTTACAAAGTAATGACTGACATCAGAAGTGGGTATAACGATGCCAGAGCGAGGTCAGTTTGCCCCGTTTCAGGTTTTTCAGAGGACTTGATTGCGGGCGCACGTTCTTCAGAGTGCAGCCAACGGGCAGATCGACCTACAAAAATATCAGAATAAGAATAACATATAGGTAAGTTGGAGGCGGGTCCGACTTACGGATTGATCGGCAGTCACCCGGACGGGCTCCTTATCCGGACAGATGACATAGGTCCCGGGGTCACCCAGTTGACGGAGTTGAGCGGGCGCAGATTCGGAATCTAAATCAAAGCTGATTTCTGGCAGAATTGGTGGCGGAGAGGGAGAAGCAGCTGTAAAAAATAAAGAATAATAATAAAAAACATCTTATCTTAAAATAGTTTAAGCATCAGTTTATGAAATTGCTAATACATGTAAGTCCTTTATTGTGGGCTCAATTTTTTCTTTAATTATTAATACTTTTATATTGCCTTTAAATAATAAATTCAATTTTAATGTTAGCGTATAATAGTGATTTGTCAAGTATTTTACAGCCTATACTATTTATACGGATATTTTCATGAGTATTTCTTAAACTTTATTTTAGAGATTGTAAATATTTGTTATTTATTTTATTGAAAACAAAATGCACAGCTTAAGAACTATTTTTAAGCCTTATTCGATCGCTCACAATATAAATAATATTTTTTTCGATCAAAAAATGTAGCTCAAAGTCAATTAACTTTTTTTCTGCACTATTCTTGAAAGAGATTTGTTTTTTTAGCTTAATAGGCGAGTCAATAGGTTTTGTTATGTTGTTGGTAAAGTTTTTTTAAAATTTTTTTCGCTAAAAAATTTTTATAAAATTGTGTTTTTTTATTATATCATTTCTAATGATTAGGGTCTCTGTTTTATTTACTTACGTTTGACACGAACGAAGAAAGTACATCTTAGAGTTTTTCCATCGGTTGTGGTGGCCTCGTATTTAATTGTGTGCTCTCCCTCCTTAAACAGGGCACCAGGAAACTGAAAAGTGCGAACATTAGTCGTGGCTTCCTTTGGGCCTTCCGAATTAAAACCATGCTTACATGTGACTTGTAGATTTTCAGCAGTTTTCCCTCGAATCGCGGCTCCTCCCAGGCCACCGAACGCAGGCCCTGGTGCTCCTTCAGAGGGACCTCGATGGAAGGTGGACAATAGTTCGTGGAATCCGACCCCAAGTCCACTCGTGTGCTTTTACCACCCACTGGACCAGAAGCTGTTAGCTTAGCGGATTTCGGGGAAAAGGGTTCCAAGTTGGAGTATATTGACGACTGATCTGAGGTACTTTTACGCGGAAATTCGGGCTGTCGAGGTGAACTGTGGGTGGAAAATGTGGGAAAGGGAGCTGCCTTGGGAGCTGTGTCCGGAAAGAAAGGTTCTAGTCCCGAGTAAGATGGTGACTGAGAGTGCGTGGAAAATGTGGAAAAGGGTCCAACAGCTGAACTGCTTGTGCTTAAGAAAGGAAATGGAGCCGGTCTGGGAAGTGATGATCGAATTCGCGGGGAAAAGCTGAAAGGATTTGCTTCTACAGACTGCGCTGCTTTAACAATGATGATTGTGTGACAACCAATTGATAGCTGGCCCTCCGGATCAATGATTCTGAAGTCGACCTTGTGGACTCCAGCTGGCAGATGACCCTGCAGCTGACCCGCCCAAGTGGGATGGGCTACCAAGCGACCGTTTTTCACATTCGTTTGGGGTCGCTGCAGTGTTACATGCGCCTTTTGTTCGCCGGAATGCAGGAAGATCACCACATTTTCCGGACACTTGATATAGGGTCTGTTTCCTTGGACAGCCTGGATTGGAGGGGGTGTCACTTTCTGTGGAATATTCCAAGGCCCCCAGTTCAACTGGCTGCCGTACAAACTGCCATCGAAGGGTTGGCAATTCAGATCGGATCCGCAGGACCAGCCCTGCAAAACCATGCAGGAGGTCAGCAAGGAGCCAGTGAACACAAAGCCGGGATTGCACTGAAGCGTGCAGATGTCTCCGAATCTGGATGGACCTTGGGTGCAGCTGGGCGGTTGAATGACTCCATTTCGAGCGGGTTTCAGAGCAGGACAGATCCCTGGGCCCTGCAGGCGAGGCTGGTTGAGAGCTGTGGCGAAATACAGAAGAGGTATAACAGAACTTGGGTAATCCCTTAACCGAATGCGTTACTCACCCACGCACTTGGTCTCCGGACCATCCCATATTCCAGTTGCGCCACAGCTCCTGATGGCTGGACCCTCTAGGACATATCCAGGGTTGCATGTAATCCGGCAGCGACTGTTGTAAAACAGCTTCTGCTTGTGGCGATACTTGTTGCAGTGGGCCCTGCCGTTGCGTGGTGCCTGGAATCGAGGACAGAGATCCCTGGGTTGCATCGGGTTTGACCAAGGGCTTCTAGGCACCTCAGGAAGCTTAGGAAATGGTGCTTGCGTGGTGGTGATGGTGGTTGTGGTGGTAGTTGGTAGGTCTCCAAGTGGCGGGAGCCTTGGGAGATCTGGTGGATATCTGGGCAAGGAGGGGAATTCGAGGCTTGGAAACTCTGGGATGGCAGGTTGCTTGGGACTCTTGGGAATCTCATTCGACAGTTCGAAGAAGTCAGGATAGTTGGGTTTCTTCGAGTCCGGCTGGGGAAGTTCAGGCAGCGTTGAGACGGAGGGAATGTCTGGCAAGTCAGGGAACTTGTTGAACTCGCAACGGAAGCCTCCGATCTCATTTATGCACTTCCCGGTGATGCAACTGGTCTTGTCCTGGGCGCACTCATCAATGTCCTGGCAAATCTTTTGCTGGGAGTCCAATCTGTAGCCGTGTGGGCAGCTGCACTTGAAGGAGCCCTCGCTATTATCACAGCGATGTGAACAGCCTCCGTTCTTCTCCAGGCACTCGTCGACGTCCTCACACTCGTCATTGGCGCCGAGGACGAAGCCCCGGCCACAAACAATCGGACTGCAGCCGCTGGATGACTGCCGGGTGCCCGGAGGACATCCAACCAGAGCGGGATGACAGCTGCGACCATCCTCGTTGAGGACATAGCCCAGGGGACAGCCGCACTCGAAGGTGCCCGCCTTGTTGATGCACTCGTGCGAGCAGCCGCCGGAAAGGAGCCCGGCACACTCGTTCACATCCTGGCAGGTCCTCTTGTCCGCAGCCAGCTCGTAGCCCCGTTCGCAGGCACAGGCATAGGTACCTAGAAGATTGATGCAGATGTCGCTACAGTTGCCATAGTTCAGCGAGCACTCATCAATGTCGGAGCAGCCGAAGCCATCGGAAGTTAGTTCGTAGCCCGCCTCGCAAGCACAGGCAAATCCCCCCGGCTGGTTCAAGCAGAGCTGTGCGCACTGGCCATTGTCGTCGCCACACTCGTCAATGTCCCGGCAGGAGTGCATGTCCTCCGACAGGGCATGGCCCAATGGACACGAGCACTGGAAGCCACCTGGCTCGTTCTGGCAAAAGTGAGAGCAATTCCCATTGGCCAACGAACACTCGTCGATGTCCAAGCATGTGGGTGAAGATGGAGATGGTTCAAGTGAGGTGGATGTTGAGGTTGAGTCATGAGATAATGAGGAGTTTAGTGATGCGGCGATGTGGCCATCCAATCCTAAGGCATAGCCGGGTGGGCAGAGGCAGGTGTATGAACCATTGAGGTTTTCGCAAAGCATTTGGTCGCTGCACGCGTGCGTTCCCTGCGAGCACTCGTCGATGTCGAAGCAATAGCCACGGAAGCCGTCCAGCTTGAGGAGCTCATAGCCGGCGGCACACAAACACCCATACGAACCTGGCAGATTGCGGCACACCTGCTGGCAGCCACCGTTGTCCACCTGACACTCGTCCACATCCTCGCAGCTCTTGCCATCGGCACTCAGGCGGAATCCTTCGCGGCAGGAGCAGGCTCCTCCTCTGGCCGTCAGGCAGATCTGCTCGCAGCCATTGTTGTTCACCTTGCAGCGATCCTCGGCCACGCAGGTGTACTCCTCGACCAGATTGAGTCCCTCGGGACACAGGCACTGATAGCCGCCCGGGGTGTTCCGGCAGGTGTGACTGCACAGGTGAAAGGAATCGGCGCACTCGTCAATGTCGTGGCAGGCGAACTCCTCGCTGCGGTAGCCCGTTGGACAGATGCAACTGAAGCTAGTGTTGTCCTCGCTGGGGGCACAGGTTCCCGGCGAGCACCTCTCACTTCCCTTCGCCTTGGAGCAGACCGATTCCTCCACCAGGCAGGAGTGCTGATCCTCGGAAAGCTCATAGCCCTTGGGACACGTGCATCGGTAGTTACCCTCGGGCAGATCTTCGCACGCGTGGGCACATCGAGTGCGATTTAACTCGGGCTTGTCCAGATCCGCACAGCCATCCAGGGCACAGCTCCGCTGATCCTCGAGCAAATGGTAACCCTCACGGCAGTAGCAACGGAAGGAGCCGACCGTATTCACACAATCCTGCTGACAAACGGCACTCTGGGGATCCTTCACCTCACACTCGTCTATGTCCAGACAGTCGTTGCCATCGGCGGAAAGCTTAAAGCCTGGATTGCATGTTTTGGTCACCGGAATATCGATGACCTCCAGTTTGGGCTCCTCCACCGCTTCAACTTTTTCTCCCAGTGGCAAGACACAACGATAGGAGCCAGGCAGATTTTCACAGCCTTCTGCACAATCCAATGACAACTCGCTATGGGCACATTCATCAATATCTGAAATGATATCAAGTGATCAATACATGTTTTTATGGTTGTGTATTGTTGTGTGCATGATTGCATTTAAATCCCTTTTGCGTTATCATAATAAATGAATGTGAATAGAACTGAGTGAATTATGGAAATTACATTACTTACAATAGTCTCTAAATTAAATTATTATTTAACTATCAAAGTTTTTGCAGATTCAAACCACTTAATTTTGTGACAGAAAGTAATGGCTCATCTCCTCAAGAATTATTATTTTTTAATAACTTTCAGATGATAAATTTTCCTTCTTTAAACAGAATGATAAAAGACATTTAAAAAAATCTTGTTATAACATCACCGAGATAAAATATCGTCAATTCTTGACGAGAATATAACCCATTTAAAAATGTTGAATGCAGGGCTCCAACACTTATATTTCACATACCCACACAAGTTTTTCCATCAGAAGCATCTATTTGATAACCAGCTTGACATGAGCATTTGTATTCTCCAGGCATGTTTTCGCAAATCTCCGAGCAACCGCCATTCGACTCCTGGCACTCGTCGATATCTGTTGAGAGGTAATATTGTTAATGCTAATCAATTTACCCCAAAAGTCATATACCCACCTAGACAGCTGGTATAGTCGTTGGGATCTAGGGTGTAGCCCTTTTGACAGTCGCATTTTTGAACGGGTTCGTTTTCATCTGGATAAAGCAATCTCTTACATATGTGGGCACAACCGCCATTATCCGGCCCACAGTTGTTGTCCAATAGGGTGGGTTCATAGATGTCTTTTGTGGGCGCAACAGATGTATTGTTGGGTGATATTTCCTCGGTTGCCACTTCCTGAGGAATAACGTTTTCGGAAGTCTTAGGATCAGTTTCCGGGAATCGTTCCACTGTGGGTTCTTCGGGAGCTTGGAGCTCAGTTTCCTGGGGAGTTTGAGCGCCCGCTTCTGATTGATTTGTTTCGCTTTCATTAATATGAATAACGATTTCTGGTTCTGGCTGGGATTCAGATACTACTGCTGGTACAGCGCTTTCCTTTACCGGCGGTGGTGGTGGTGGTGGCGGCTCCCTATCACTATCCTGCGACTCCTCAACCCCATCCTCAGCAATCTCATCGTCGGTAGGAACCGTGTCGTACTCCTCGAGATCATCCTCCTCATCAACTTCTACCCCATCATCCTCAATTTCTGTATAATCCGGCTCGGGAATGCAAGTGGGTATTTCCCCCAACCACTTCTCATTTGAGCAGAACATGGCTGTGTTTTCATTTTCGAAACTGTAGTTTTCGTTACAGGCGAAGTAGGCGACTAGGAAAACCTTTTTGCCCTTCCGACGGCGATCGAATAGAACCACCCTACCATAACTAATTTCCGGCGGCATGATCTTGGCCGCCGCGCAGCTCGTATCCAGACTGCTAGCAAAGGCAACCGAGACGTTGGGCTCTTCAGGTATATCCATTTTATTTCTCCGTTTGCGGTCAGAGTTTGAAGAGGCTATTGAGAAAATAGGAAATATATTTTAAAAAGGTGAGAAGAAGAAATAATAAAAAAACCATGTAATTCTAAAAATTACTTTTTAAATAAAGCGTAATCTAAAAAATCCTGCTTTAAATAGGGTATCAATACTTTATGCTTTTAAAAGTCTTTTCGTGTACCAGGGACACTATTTTATTTTACCATACACCTTATACGACATAATAAAAAAATTTATTTCTCAGTTAATACCTCAAACAGCTGTTCCCACTCATCCAGATATAAAAAAGAGCCTCAAATAAAATCTAAAACACTCGCCTACTTTAGAGGAAAACCCATAAAAACTGGGTGAATCAATCAGTTGACTCGTTGCCAATAGATTTTTCATTGCCATTCTAGCTTTTTCCGCTTTTTTTCTTGAGTTTAATTTTTCATTTTGGGATTTTCTCTGTTTTGATTTACGATCGGCATATATGTATGCATGTTTTCCCAAACGCCGGCCGGTAATTTGGTGAGTAATATTTTGTTTAGGTGAATAGGTGCCTCGTGTTAGCCATGACTACTGGATAACACAATATTTTCCTGCGAAAACGTGTCACAAAAATATAAATTTATATTATACATGCTCCATAAGCAATTAAGTCAAATGGCTTTTATGACCATTTTGTGGACATTTTTATGGACGAAAAGGAAAAAAAATGTAAAACCAAAGTAAAAGCTAAGTTTTTATGACGAACTGATATACTGAAATAAATTTATAAATACGTTCCAATGAATCACTTAAAATTTTGTATGTTAAATTGGGTGAAAAAAGTAATAAATTAAAAAAAAAGCTGCAGTACAACAAATTTGGGAATCAGGGAGTCCAGCTGTACCGATAAATCTAGGTTTGATCTCTGGTGAATTTTGTAAAGACTTATACATTAGAAGTACTTTAAGGTGTTTTATAAAACTATTAACAATTAAAAACATATATGTTAGTTTTTAACTGTTACAAACTATCTATTTTTTAAAGTTGGTGCTTAATGGAGCTATTCTATAACTGATAAAATCTTTATTTTTTCATTAAGATATTTTTACAACTATTGGATAAGTATAACGAAATTGGCACAAGATACACTGTAATAATCGCTTATAATCCGAAAATTCCTCCTAAATTATCCAATAAATTTCCCTTTCCACACATTCATGACATATTTCAAAGATCCGCCCACACTTACCTGTAGCAAATGCAACGCATGTCAGCGCGCATAAAACATATTTAGCCGCCCACATTCTGCAGCCCTATACACGATCCCTTCAGAACAGCTTCCTTACACCTTTCCACTCTCACTTTTGATGACTTCTTGGGTTTGGATTTTATAAAAAAGAAAATATTATTTGAATTTCCCGTCATTCGTTTCTTTTTTTATTTGTTCTTTAATTTATCTATGGGACAAGATATATATATGTAAGAGATATATAGAGGAGCAAAGCCATTAAGATTAAGGCGGCTTTATAAATAGCACATGTTCAACACTTTTTACGTATACTCATAAGTATTTCATGGAATTAAAAGGGACAGTTTTACAGTAAAGCCAAGCACTTTTCATAATGAGAGTTCTCGAATAATTTAATGGCTTAGTTAATTTGAAAAATTTAATAATACAATGTATATATCTTTCCGTAGTTTTAAAGAATACAAAATTTAGAATCTTTTTATTTTAAAGAGAACGCACCGTTTCCGTCGAGAGCCAAGGAAAGACTGAAGAGCCGAAGAAAATCCGACTTTTCTCGAAGGGAAAACATATATATTCCGTGTCTCCAAAAATATATAAAAGTTTATGGGTATATATATATGCTGATATTTCATTGATATCATAAAGCAAATTAGTGCGAGAGCGAACAAATGTCACCAGAGAGAGAGATGTAAGCAGGGAAGCTATTTTTACCGATGGTATTATCATTAGCATTGGGCTGCGAGAATTAATGAGGTTCCGTCATCCATTGAACTTGATCGCAATGATCCTTCAGCAGCTGTCAGATGTGTAAGTCTTTAAAATTATTGATATTAGCTGGAATGCCGTTACATAAATAAATCGTTTAATCTAAAGCCTCTGGAAAACTAAGTTTGTTGTTAAGGGTATTTAAATACATTGCAAAGGGTCTCCACCGTATCCAACAGGTAGGAACAGTTTATGTATGAACTTTTTTTAAGACTTTTTAGATCTCTGCCCACAATTTGATGCAACAAAATGGTGGGTTGTCAGTGCGCATAAAACATATTTCGCCGCCCACATTGTACAGCCCTTTATTCGGTTCTTGTGAACATCTTTATCACCCCCTTTCTATTTGAGTTTAGCTTCCTGGGTCAAATTTTTATATACCTGAAAATATTAATAAATTTTTACGATGTTCGTGTAAATCTTTTTTTCCCAACATATTTATGGGACATGAACATGTTAATGGGGCAAAGCCATAAAGATTATGGTGGCTTTTCAAATGACACATGTTCAACACTTATTTTATTGGGGTATACAAAAGATTTAGTTGATTTAAAAAATTAAAGAAATTAAGGTATTATTATTATATATAAAAAAGCACGCCTATACAAAACCGTTTATGCTTAAAATCTATAAGACTACACAGAGGCAGTTTTGACGTTCAGAAATAGAAAATTTTCTATTTAACTCGCATTGAGGATGTTTGTACTAATTAAATAAAAAACTTAAATTAAGAATATGTGTACTTGAATTTTGAGTTTGAGAAAAAATGTTCTTATTATGAAAAAGGATGTATTTAAAAACCGTTGTCTAGCGGTCGGAGATGTCTAGACCAGGAAGCCGACTCTCAAGGGATCGATATCCCGAGTATGATTTGTTTTTTCTTTGCCTTGGTCTGATTTTATTTTATTTCCATTATAAGTTTTTTAGTGTTTTTTGGGAAAACAAGCATTGTAAACGCAGCGTTTTCCAATTTCTGTATGAAATCAAACAAGACGGAATGTTGTTTCCAATGAGACCCATTTGTCAAATTCGGAGGTCATCAACAACCTAATTACCCAGCTTTATTCGGGGTACTTGCATAGTTTTTGACAGGCAAAACTTTCGCATAGGGAGGGCATTACATCACGCGAGTGGTCGACTGGGTTTTGAGCACTTTTGGTCTATTGTTGAGCACATAATTAAGCGTCGCTTAGCTTATATAATTAATGTCAGGCCAAATGGCAGATCCAAGAGCCCGAACGGAGAGTCTAATGAACCAGCTGCGTGTGCTGATTTATATGCGACTTTTCGAGCTGCTTTGTTTGTACTTGTTTCAGTTGTCTGTCTGTTTGTTTGGCCCGGCCAAATTGTGTTTTGTCACCGTCACCATCTCGGACGACGTCTCTCGATCGCGCACTTAGGCTTCGTTTATGCGCAGGCTCTGTGCGATACTCGTACTCCAGTTTTGGGGCTCTTGGACCATATGACATAAGTCCCCGGGTGTACGGCCATGATATATGAATATGACAAAGCGACATGGACAACTTTATTGGCTCATGAAAAGCGCTGTCACTGCTTGACTGACATAAATCACCGAACGGCAGAAATAGGCATTCAGCGCCACAAGAGCCAATCGATTGCGAAAAAAAAACCAAAGACTGTACACTCTAAAATAAATCAAAAATCATTTTTCGCGAAGGGCCGTCTGCGAACATCTCTGGGCAATTGTAAGCGGTGTGGGTCTGAGCCAAAACTAGCTGCAAATCTGCATTTGCATACAACAGAATATGGCGAATCGATATCATACCTCTTATCTGATTGGGACTGTCAACCCAGCCGGATATTTCGCTTCATTCATGGGCACGGGCAAAAACCCATATGGAAATTAGAGCAACAATTGAAAATCGTGCAGCGTTCTAAAAATAATAACCGCATGAAGCTTTTATTGACCAACAGACCTACACACAAGCCCACGTCAAGTGCGGAATCGAAGGCACGCCACCTATGGGGCAAACTAAGCGTATCTGGACACCCTGCCCCACACACACAAACAATTACCTACATGAAGCCTTGTTTTCACTTTCCCTTATTTTGTTTTTGTTTTTATGCCAGGTACCTATGGGTTACGAGAGTATACTTGTCTTCAAGAACTGCTCAAGATCCGTACACAATTGACCCAAAAATTCTAGCTGAATATAAAATATTCCTCATATTAAAATAATGATACAATGAATTGTATTGTTATTGTACACTTAATTCAAAGGATGTTTGTCCGTAAATTGTAACAAAAAATTATATAACAATATAAAATTATTCCTTGGCACAATTTCTAATTGTGATGTACTATTATTTAAAATTGGGTACAACATATTTTCAGCTTACCAATTTAAGCATTAAGTTTTAAGACTGTTCCCGCATATTTCACTTTGAAGTAAAATGTTGTTAAATAACTTATTATAAACATCAAGTAGAATTAATAGATTTATAAATATTAGTAGCTTAATTGATATATAAAGTAAGTGAAAGTACAAAGAACAATCCAACGACCTTTTTTCTGTACTATAATGCAAAAACAGAAAACATATGCATTTATTTAATGTTTTTGGTAAATTAAACTTAAATAAATATTCTTATTAGCAAAAACATTTTATTGTTATTCTGATGTTTGTTGATTTAAAGCTACCACTACAAATTATTATTTAAATTAATTATATTCAAATATTAATGAACATTGGCACCAGGTATGCATTGGTCTAGGTCCCTGCACGTGCACACCTCACCTTTTTTTGGGCCAGACCTAGAACCCCTTAGCGTTGGCCTATAACTACGTACTATAACTATGGTAAGTGTGCGCCCAACGCGCATGACCTCAACAATTTGACTTCACTTGAAGTGCGAACGCACATGCAAACTGTGGAGCTCGGAGTGGTCTAGGTCTTGTCCAGCTAAGTTCAGTTCAGAACAGAACAGAACAGAGCAGAGCACTCCGGTCCTGTTGCGTGCCCAGCAAATGGCAATGGTAGGGATCTGAAAGGAGAATGTCGGAGGTGGTCGAGTGCCGAATTGACCCTTCACTTTAGCAGCGAATGTTTTGGGTCAGTGTTCAGTTGCGTTGAGTTCGTGACCAAAGGCGGGCGTATTTTTCATTCCAAATTCATATTCATATTCGTTATTAATAAATCCTCGACGTCTGTGAACAGTCCACATCGATTCCCGGCCCCATTCGGCATGATTCGGCGATTGTCTGGCGAGTATTGAGAAGAAGTCATGGGCTGTGCCAGCAGCACTCCCATGGTTGCAACTGCGGGCAGCGAAATGCTGAAAGCCGCCAGCCATGTCAAGCAGAAGGGCGAGGCCGCCGTAGAAGGTGTGTGAGTGTGTGTGTGTGTGTGTTACCAATCCTAGTTGGCCATTAGTTGGTTTTGGACAGCAGATGACATTTAAGAGTGTGCAGTCGAAGGGAAATTCCAAGCTGCCAGCAAACGTATACTCGATATTCGGGGCGTATACTTAATGTTCAGACTAATATAGGCCTAGATCTACCCAAAGAGATGCAAGTTTTTTTTTGTTGTTAGATGACATTTAACATAGGTCAATTGGACAATATACAATAGAATTTTCTGAGCACTCGTAATAATCTATTATGTATAGAACGTATAAGAATACATAAATAAAAACGAACTTATTATTACAATGACCAATGAACTAATGACTTTTAAAAAGAGTTCACTACTTACAATTATTTTAAAAAGTTTACAAGCCGTCTGTAAGGGGTCAAGGCCCTTGCCCAAATCAATATTAAATCCAGTTAATTTACAGCCACCAGCAACGAGCAAGTAAATTCCCACTTAATGCCAAAAAGAAATTCGATACATCCAGGCACAATGTAGGTAATAAATGTGCTCGCATTTCGCATTATTATAATAACAAGCCACGTAATAAAGGACAATTGGCCAGCGCAATGCGTGTCGCCGAGCCTTTCGGCCTGATTTTTCGCCTTTCCACCGCAGTGGGTCGCAAGTGAAAGCTGCCTCCAATTGCCATCAGCCGACCATATTTTTATACATTTATTTAACGCATATGAAGAAAAACGACTTGGTTGCGTGACCGAGCCGTCAACGAATTAGAGCAAAACATTGACTTAAAAATATAATACGTACATGTGCACTGAGGAAAAGTACTATTGTATTATTAAGTCGGTATTATGTTCTCTGTGTTATAAAGAAGATACAAAAATTTATAGACATTTCAAATCTTTTAGAAAAACGATCAGTGCTTTTTTAGCTGTAAGACATTTATTTAAAACAATATGTTAAAGGCTAAATAAATAACATTTAAACCTTCAATATATTAGCAATGCAGGACTTTAAAGCGTTATTGGTTTCTGTTTATTAAAAAAAGAAAATATTTTTTTTAAATCCTACGATTTATATTTTACACATTTGCTTGTCCTCGGACATTTATTCTTTGCGGCTATCCAAATATTTTTTGAACTGCACATTTGTGTACTTTACTGTAGCACTCCTCTAAGGAAATGGCAAATAAAAGTGCTTCCATTCCCCTTGATCCTTGCAGAAGCCTCTGCGACGCTGACCACCACTTTGGACACGGCCAAGGAGACCGTTGGCACGGCGGTGGCGGGAATTACCAACGAGCTGGGCAACGCCTTCAAGGAGGGCACTCAGGCTCTGGACGAGGCCAAGCACAAGGTGATGGAGGGTCTGCACCTGGAAAAGCCTCCCGAGTCCGATGAAAAGCCCGAGGCAAAGGAGGCCGCGGCTAAGCTGAGCAATTCTCGGGCTGCGACGCCCCAACTTCAGGAAGATGCGGATAGCCTGAAGACTTCGACCCCGGAGCCCGAGATCGAAAGAGCCTTGGCCAACGAGGAGGAGAGTCCGCCCACTCCGAAGCCCTCGCTGGAGGAGATGGTCCAGCTGAGTGCCGAGGTCTCTCAGGTGGCAGAGGCACCTGCTGTTGCCACCACCGCCGAGTCATCCGCTCCTGCAGCTGAGGCCCCTCCAACGGAGCCCTCCGCCCCCGTGGAGTAAGTAGGCCTAGAGAGCACCTGATGCATCGCAAATCCGTAACCGCTAACCCGTAACCGTAACCCCGTAGCCCCATCGCAAATCCGTAAATCCGTAGCGCCACTGCACCCTGAAGTTTTCGCGTAGTTTGTACCTGCAACGTTCGCTTATGATTCGTAGTTCTCGTCGTAGCATCCCGATATTTACATTTATTATAGCCTAATCAACATATTACTATCTTCTCCTTCTCTGTCTCTCTTCTTGACTTGTATGTAAATTGTAAATAAACTTACTCTACTTCTATGTACATATCATATACCCTGCCTTTGTTTACTTGCGACCAAATCAGCAAATCAAACTAACAAGAAAAGCAACAGCAAAGTCTTGTATGTAGTATTGGTAATATATTTTGAATATTTTACACGGCTATCTATAGTTTGTTCGGCTAGCCGGATATGTGTGTTTTTGCAAAACTAGGAAAGCTAAAATATGGTATATGTAAATAAATGGAAAATGTCAGCGATAGCAATATTAAAAGTTAAAGAAAAACATTATGTTATTGAAAAACCTTTAATAAACCTTTAATAATATATAATAAACCTTTTACCACACAAGCAATAGTAATTCACTTCTTAAATTGTTGAATGCCTATTTTTTTTAATTGAAATGTACGCAAGATAAATTGTTAAAGTAAAGCAAGTTGAATTGTTAAAAAAAATACAAAATCTAATTTATCCAAATATTTAAGTAGATTTTTCGTACCGATCTATTTAAATAAATGGAGTCCAGCTTAACAATTTTGTATATATATGCGAAAAGTTTTGCAAAATCCACCATTACACAGACACTTACTAAACAACTTAAGTACCTCACAATAAAGGATAAAATCCAGATGACTCTTCACTAACACACCAACACCTTTCCGCATTCGATTCCTTACACACTCACTCACAAAACCTCCAGATCTCGTAAAGTGCGTCGCAAGTCCTTGGGAAAGGATAAAAAGGATCAAGAGCAGCAGAGACCCAGTACTACTGAGTGGGAAAAGTTCGCCGATCAATTGGCCAAAAGCAAGAAGTTCAAGCCGTATGAGAGCTTTGCCCACAGCCAAAATAAGTTCTCCGTGTACCAGGATCACACGAGTTTGCGGGACAAGCCGAACCACTATGATGGTCACTTTAGCGGTGGAAACTCGCAGAGTGCCTCTCAATCGGATTTGTCCAGCGGCCACATAACTCCAGCCCCAACGCGTCGAGGTCAGCGGGAGTTTGCCAAGTTCGTGGGCTCCGAACAGCCGGGTAGTATTTCAAGGTCCAGTTCCAGGCTCTCGAATGCCGCTTCTTCCAGGACCTTTGATTTTAATCCACACCGCGAACGCATCAGTCTTCCAGTGACCAATCGCATTGGGTCCGGGATCCAAAGGGCTCCAGCGGAAAGGATTTCCGGTTGGGGGAGAGGCAGACCGGCTCGTCTGGCCGAGGAACCCGGTTATGGCCGCAGGATGAGCACTGGGGTTATCCCACAGCCCTTGAGATCCGAAAGAGAGAAACTTCTAGTTACCGGAGGTCGTCGAGCGGTACAACCCATAACCCCAACAAAGGAAAAGCCATCCAAGAAGCAGACTTCCAAATATATTTCTTCCAGAGAATCATCGCATTTGGAGTTTGACTCCCATAAAACCAACAAGAGTCCTTTAAGGGTCACCCAGGAACCATTTTTGAATGAATTTGATGCGTTACAAAAGAGTCCTTTCAGAGGATTAAAACCAAAAGCTCAACACCATCCAAGAAACAAAGCGGATAAAAGCCCGTTAGGTATTCCAAAGCCTTTATCAAAGGAATTAGGTCGTTCTAGAGAAACATCTTTAATTGAGTTTGATTCGTTAAGGTCTCAAAGGAGTCCTGTCATAGAATCAAAAACAAAGGTACAACATCTTTCTAAGCATATATCTTCCAAAGAGCCATCCTACACAGAATTTGAGTCCCGGAAAACTGATAAAAGTCACCTAAGAGTACAAAAATCTTCGACAAAGAATGCTGCTAGATCTAGAGAGCCGTCCTATATTGAATTTGATTCCTTAAGAGAAAATAAGAGTCCATTAAGAGTACAAAAGGATGCTGTTAGATCTAGAGAGCCTTCCTATACTGAATTTTATCCCTTCAGAGAAGATAAAAGTCCAATAAGAGTTCAAAAATCAATGGCACAGCAGATAGTCCGATCTAGAGAACAGTCTTTTATGGAATTTGGTTCAGTTACAGTAGATAAGAGTCCCTTTAGAATATCACAACCTATAAAAACAAATGAAGCCCATGAACTGCCAGAGAAGCTCAGCCAATCACACCATATTTCTTCGGAACATTTACCTCAGCGAGATCTCAGTCTCAGTAGCGAAACCCAAAGCCGAACAAACCTCATACCTCATACACCTCAAAAGACAGAAGCCCCAGAAGCTGCGGTTTCCACCTCAAAGATGCCATCACCATCCACATCGCGTGCTTCCAGCGCCAAATCCTCAGACAGTGGCAATTTGGATGTGATAATCCAACCCATGAGCAGTCTGAATACACCCAGTATGAAATCCTTTACCCAGTCACCGGATCAAGTAGTGATGGAGGGCTACGAGGACTCAGATTTGGAAGCGGCACTGGCCAGATTGGAGATCCTCAGAGGATCTACGGCCACTCTGCATTCCCTGCGGTCTTGCAGTCCTGGCAGGCACACTTATACAGCTTCCCTGCTCAGTTCTCGACGGACTTCTCCTTGGGTGATGAGAAAAAATTACGGAGGATCTCTTGGAAAGGAAAATAAACCAGCAGCATTGATGGGAAATCCTCTGAATTTGTCGCAGGCAAGCCATCAAACAGTCGAACGCTGCGATATTTGCTATAACGAGTTCCTTCTTAATTAGTTATTTTCTTTTTGTGGTTATTCAAATATCAAATTTACATTTTTCTATAAACAAGTAACTGCCATAAATAAACTTAATCTATATGTTTTAAATAAAAGAGCGCCTATATGCATGTACAGACTTTAGAAATATATTCTATTATTGCTTATCCCCATATATTCTCATCAAAACAATCTTTGTAAAAAATAGGTATAAAAACCAATTGCCTCAACAGATATACACATTTATACATTAACTAGCTATTACTTTAAGTAATATAAATAGACATAGATTATAATGTTTTGTAATACCATATGACTAGCAATAAAGCAATGGAGCCCAACGATAAAATGCTAACCCAGAAACAAAAGAGTCGCATTTTATTGCAACGTTTTAATTGCGAAACTTTTATGGTTGGCAATTTGCCGGTCGGGAGTTCAAATCAAAACCGAATCACCCTGCAGTTCGATTTGGGTTCCTCTAATTGATGACTTAATAACGAAATTGAAATGTTTATCTTGCCGTTCACTCAATTATTCTGCCACTTGAAGTGCGGTGCTGTGCGGTGCGGCGGATTGAAGTGGGTTTTACGTTTTACTATTTACTATTTACGTTTTTCGCTTTACGGTTTCACGTTCCGTGTAGCCGTGATTCCACATGGCTTCCACATCTCCCGTCCGTGACTTAATGAACTATTAACAGCAATGATAGTAATTTGTTGCAGCAGCGGCGGCGGCAGCAAATGAAATTGCTTTCGGGCAGCGCAGCAGCAAACAACGAGTTGTCTTCATGGCACTTTTTGGCAAACAAATAGACAATTCAACAAAGCGACATGCAGACAAATGACTACAGTGGATACAACCAGCAGCAGACATATATCTGACTGGATTTTCGCGGGGGTGTTGCCTGTGCTTCGAGAGCTCCGAGAGCTCCCCCCTGCACTCCTTGCACCTGCTGCCTGCAAATTGAGTTTGCTATGGCATCTATTTTGGCACGATTTTCAAATTATGTACATTGACTCGCAAAATGTTTGCTTTATGCCGCAATTAATTCCCAGGCGGAAGAAACAGTGCCCACGGGGGTGAGTGGGTCCAAAAGTTGAAGGTCTTCTGCGGTCTCTGTGGCGTGACATTGAAAGTGAAAGAACAAGTTTTGATGGGTTTCGTATCGTTTTGTTTCGTTTCGTTTTGTTTTCTATTTTTAATGACTTTTACATGGCCACTTGGTTCATTGAACGCAGGCAAACGCACAAAAAACGAAAAGCAACCACCGCTAATGATCTATGAAGTGCAAGTGTTTGTACTTTTACTTTCATTTATCAAAAGTGGAGGCGTCATCTTTTTTGGCCGAGACAGTGGAAATTAGCAGCAGTGGGGCAGAAAATGCATTTTTAGCACTTCATTTTCTGGTTATGTCTGTTGCCGCTTGTTAGCTGGTGGTAAAACGAGCTTTTAATCAAATTTACATGTGCAAACTATCCATACGCACTGTGAGCTGGCAACAGCAAACAGAAAAAACAGTAAATTTCTTGTGAAAAAATTGATTTATGCAATTGTTGTTTGGGGCAAGTAGCAGCTGATTTGTTTATATGTCCAGACGGCAGCAACAAGCATGGCAAATCAATAAGTTTATGCAACAGGCAACGATAAAATCTAAGAAATCACCAAAGACAATGCCTTAACAGAGCTTCCTGCTACAGTTTCGTTTCGACCATTTTTAAGGCACTTTTCGACCAGTTTTAACAGCGCCCACCGAGTTAACAGTGCTCTGTGCGCATGCGCATGCGCATTTTCGAATTTTTCGGATTTCAATTAATGTTTTTCCTTTTCATTTCCATTTCAGTTAAAGCGGCAACGCACTTGCTGCTGGCTGCAAATAGCAATCATTTGTTAGGCAAACATTTCTACTTTTCGACTGCTTTCGTTTGGCCTTTTGCCAACATTTTGCATAACCTGGGTCAAGACGGAAATGCTGGAGGAGGCCAGCCATTAATAATCTTTGGCTCTCGGCTTTTCGGGGCCTCAGCTCAGCTGCCCGCTGCTGGTGACTTCTTCAATGCGTTTTGCCAGAGCCTTTTGTTTCTGCCGGTCGGCAGTTGGCCCAAAACGTGCCTGCGCCACAAGCCAAAGTCAGGTACACAAGGCCCTCTACCACTCGGCAAAAACACAAACACAAAAACAGACCAGAGCCGCTTTTTATTTTTCTGATCAAATGTTTATTTGCAGTATTTTATATTCTTAAAAAAAATTACAGTTCTGTAAAAATTACTTAAACTGAATGAACATTGATAAAATAAGTAACTATATTTCATTACTTTTCTTAAAAAATTTAGAATTTACCGTTAGAAAAATATGTTAAAGCACTTGTTCGGCTTAAATAATGAATGTATATTTTAGGAATCTTATAATAAAAATGTATAAGGTACGCTAAGCACAAAATTTAAATATTTGCTAGCTTTAAACTTAATGTGACTTAAAAAATGTATTGGATTTTTAATAAAATGAATAAGAATCACATTATTTGGGTATCAAGAAAGTCTCATTACGCAATGCTACTCTCAGCAAATATTCAGAGCTACTCTAAGCAAATATCACAAAGGGTAAAAACATTTTAAATAAAATGAAATAAAAACTTTAATTATTTGTTACAATGAAATGGTTATTAAGAAATTATGATGACACGTTGTTTTATTTTATTTTTGCTTTGTGCAGTCCCCAGTCAAGTCGGTGACCCAATCTTTTTTACCTCTGCCTTTTGATCCGATCTGCACTCCCTGCTGCACCGAGCTGGTGTTCAGTAGCCTCCGCATAATCCAAATTAAATTGTCAAGAGAAATGACAATTCAATACACACAATCTTGTTAAGCAAATATGAAAGAAAATACCAAAACAAAAAGCACTCTGTCATCCGTGCTCTCCAACAAAAGCGGAGACAGCAGGAAAGAGTGAGAGTGAGACCAAAACCGAGACGGAGGCTCCAAAAAGTGTCAAATTAAACTGTCAGAGCGACTTTTAACCCATTTTCGTGGGCCATTACATAAGCTACTTATCAGTTGATAACTGGGCTCTCGGGGTGTTGGAAATACTAATAGGGAAATGGAGGTGGAAATGGAAATGGAAATGCGAGTGCGAGTGAGTAGGTGGTGCGACTGTGGAGCGGTCAGGCGCATAAATCAGCCCGGACACTCAGCCACTCGAGTTCATTCGCTCATGCGTCAGCCAAACAAAAGACTTAGGCAACGAACTCCAGCCGCTGTTGCAACAGAATGCATTCCTACGGATGTGTGAGTGTGTCAACAGCTGAAACTGCGACTGCCGCTGCATATTCTTGGCCATGTGTGTCTAGCCCTACCCAATGCCCCCCAACCATCCTGCTGCATTCCCATGTGAACTGCGCTAATTCGTGACTACTTTGTTGGGCGACTGTTGAGGAACCCGGCACACACTCTGCAAGATGCACGGAGAGAATTAAAACGATTTTGAATAAATTACTAACAACACCAAAATTGGGTGTGTCCCAAAAATATGGTATAATTTAAAGAAATATAATTTAATTACAAAATTACTCCCGATTATAAATAAATATATTTTGTAGTATTATTTAATTTGTTTTGCGATTGAATATTTATGTACAACATATAAAACTTTCTTTTAATAATTTAAGGTAACCTAAAAGATTGGTTTATTGGGAATTTAAATAAAACAGAACCATGTAATTTACCACCCAATATACGCAAATTTTACTGTAAATATATACCATGTTATTTAGCATCATCAGTTAAATGCTTCTGACGGTTACTCCATCTATATTTCCAACTCTTGAATTACATTTTTATACCAAAAGTAAATAAACTGTGATTTAATATTTTTTTTGTCAGTATATCAGAAAAAATCGTGGATAGAGGTAGTCCTGTTTTGATATTTTTCTCCCTCTGCTTACAAAGTCAAGAAGTAACGATAAATGCCCTATAGACACACACCCTTAATCTCCCCAAAAACTGGGAAAAAACATCTGTGATAGATTTGAATGACCCACTCCCAAGGCTCGAGGCTCCAGCTACCGCCTCGAGAGCTGGCGCTTGTGAGTCAGAGATCGGCGCACTATATGTCCCATTTCGAAGGCAACTCCTGCCCACGCCGCAGGCGCAAACACTTTACTTTTGTTTTCGAAACGGCGCAGTTGCAGTACCCAGTTTAAGTTGCAGTCTCAAAACGAACTACCCAACGATTTGCAGACACAACACAACACAACACAACACACAGCTCTCATTCTCCGTTGTCGGCTGTTTCTGTTTCGAATTTCGGGGTTTTTCTTCTTCAGCGTTCGACATCGTTGTGGTTGTCGCTTTCGTAGTCACACAAAGATAGAAATCGCATGACACGATCTTGTGGCCCGAAACAGGCGCCAGTAACCCAGTTTTCAGGTTTCAGACCAACAGCAAAAGCAACAGCAACAACGGCAACGGCAACTACGATGACTCCCTTTTGGCCAAAGCCAAATGAAAATGAAAATGAAACGTTTTGGGCATAAATAAATAATGACAACAGAGCAGCCACCAAAAAGGCAACAACAAATGATCCGCCAGTCGTCCCTGCATTTGCATTTGGTTGCATACCTCTGCCCAAAAGGTATAGGCCATTTATTGAGGGGTTTGCCATTGACCGAGACTCAAAACTACTTATATAAATGTATATAAAACATTCAACTTTTTTCCTTGTCTTATTTATTTTCGTTATTCTTTTTTTAACGTTGCTCAAATAATTTTGTATAGCTGATAATTTTTTTTTGAATATATCATAGAACTTACAAATTCGTTTTACGTTTGTGTAACTGTTCTATATATTAAAAAAAAATATATATATAATGATAACATTTATATGTAATAAAACTAAATGTAAAATGTATGTAACGATATTTTAAGCATTTTTGTGACGATTGCTGCGCTTTAAGTTTTATTTGATTTGTAAATAATATAGATTGACAATAAAATCTTTGGTAAATAAATAACAATTTGGTAACTCGCTTCTTACGATTCATCCCCACTTTTACCCACAGTTCAAGGTACTTTAAAATGAGGAATGTTCAGTTTATCGGTGGCATTTGTAAGACATTTTCCATGATATAAATCTTTCAATCTACTCGCATGAAACTATATCAGACCCTCTTTTGGACTTTCTTTCGGTCTGTGAGGGTAAATTGGCTTCTGTTCACAAACCAAACCATTTCTCGTTTGTTGTTTGTTATTGTTTGTTTTCTGCTTGTTATTTGCTCGGGGTTTTTTAGCTGCGGCATTTTGGTTTGTTTGTTTCAAGTTGTTTGGGCCCAGCTTAACAAGCAACCAACGTCGACGTCTGCCCATTGTCTTTGTGCTTCACCGTTTTCATGTGGCATTTTTCTAGATTCGCCAACCCAGCCCACCACCCCCTAAAAACACGCGCCGACCTTTGACATCGTCCCCGTGGATAAACCCAGACGCTCTCGATCTCATTGGACACCGGGAAAAATAGAGCTATTTAAGTTGGAGTTCAAAAAAATATATATTAAGTTTAATATTAAATTATCATCTTCCAAAATTTATTGCTCAGTTCCAATGTTAAAATTATAATAAAGACTGTACTCTGATATTAAAATAGTTTGTAGAATTTCCAACAAAAAATATTTAAATTGATTCTGAATAACAACAACATTATATTACCTTAGAAAATTCATTATGTTATTTTCCCTCTATCTCATAAGATATGTAAGCAAAACAAAATTTGTTCGTATAGAAGGTAAACAGTGATGACGAAAAAAGTGCATTGAACCTCAACTTTGAGGCGGACCCATAAATTGCTCGATGCCAATGCCCGAACGTGTAGTTTTCGCTCAACTTCAATTCTAAGCAGTCGACAGCAATTTCACTTTCATTGGCAGTCCGTCACCCACGACATCGGCGATCTGCGCGTCTGGGAAAGCGATTCACCCTACGCATCGATCCGCGGATCTCCAGACTTTTCGCAACGGTAGCCGAACGACGGGGCGACAAACCAACGAGCATGCCAAAAATTGCATTTTCTACAACAAATCAAGGTGACTGGACATCAAGATAAAAACATAACAAACGATTTGACTAAGCCAAATGGTAATAGGCCCCGGCAACACAACATCGCCAACATCATCGGCAGGAGCAGCGATCGTGGCCACGAGCTCTGAACCTGGAGCTGAAGCTGAGGCTGGAGCTGGATTTGTGGCCACTGGAGCGATCATCGAGCCACTCCGCCGTTATTGTTATTGCCATGGCCAAAGCCTGGCATCGGCTGGCTGGAGCTCCTGGCTCCAAATTTGGTGCGAAACTGCGTTGTCGCGGTCGCTTTTTTCCCCTTCGTCGATCGGGCACAGTGGGGCACGGGTCTTGGGATTTTCCTGGCTTTAATTTTCCATATTAAACAATTTCCATGCCCTCTAAAGGCCAAAAACCATACAAACTTTGCTGAACGAATTTCTTCAAAGTGTTTTACATTTCAGATTTAAAATAAGATTTGGAAGTCATTTTTATTTAATTTAATGTTGTAATTTTATAATTTAAGATAAACATTTTTTCCTGACTAAATTGGATAACTTATGTGGTTCAATTGGCCCTTTGTCCCATCAATTAATTTAAAAATTATATATGAATCCTTTATCAGGAACTTTTTGTTACATAGACCCTTAATAATATTTGATATGGAGAAATACTTTTTTTTAAAACCTTTCAACATATTTTATGTTCATAAACATTAAAAGGCCACTTTAATATTGTTTCACTTGACCTTCAAATAAACCTTTCTTGAACCACAGTGCTGTCGTTGTCGTGCCTGTCGTCGTCGTCATATTGAAATTGAAAATAAGAATCGTATTTGGTAATTGCAATGAAAGCGAAAGGAGTGAAAACTTTTCTGCTGTTGTAGGTATGTTATTTTGGCCACTAAGATAGATCACCAAGGATAGCAGGCCGAGTAGCGGTCACTTTCTATCCTAGCGAGCGGTTCAATGACACGGCCCCCAACGCCCCCGCCTTCGGTCTGCTGTCTTTTTTTTCCTTTTGGAGTGTGTGTGCTCACTATATGTTGGCTAGATATATATTTGTGAAGTGGACTCGAGCTGATGGCAACACTTATCGATGGCTAAGCCGAGTGCCTAAGCCGCTAAACGGCAATAACCACATCAAAATGCCAATGAAAACCTTTTGACATTTTTATCACGCACAGTACTGCCTCGAAGATCGAAGATCGGAGCTGGGAGCTGAGAGCTGGCAGCCCCGACCAAATGCTAATTGACCTTGACATGCGGAAGATTTGAATGCGGTGATACGGCCCCCCTCATCTGATGCACTTCAAGACCAACTCGAGTGGCCGCTGCACTTGGCTTCGGGTCTGGGTCTGGGTCTGGGCCTGGGTCTTGCCACGGGTAAGAAGTAAGAGGTACGAGGTCCGAGTAAAGGTAAGTGGTAAATGGTAGATGGTAAGTGTTGCGGTTGCAACATCATCAGCGCCGTCATCGAAATGTGAATGCATATGCACAGTGTTAATTGCAATCACAACTGCAGTGTGACCAAGGTGCCGGCAGTTCAACAAGTTAAGTGTAATTTATAAATAAATTACACAAATTATGGCGAAAACTACGTTTCCACCTATAAGCTAATTAAATTTCTAGGATCTATATGATGTTATTTTTAACAGTTATCTTAGATTCCTCTGATTATAAAAAAAAATTATTTTTATTTTTGTACAGTCCAACTCCACACAAGTTGATTTCAATTTAAATTTTAACAAGCTCACTTATGTAACAATGTAGGCTGATTGTGTTTTTAATTTCAATCTGCAATTCAAATTTAAACCTTTTAAATTTGTTACACTTACGTAAAACAAGCAGGCCCAAGAAATCCAATTATCTTTCAACACTCAAAAATTATTAAGATCAGATATTGTTTTACCATGTATCTAGTGTTAACTGTAGGTTAATCGAAAGCTACAAGTTTACGATATTCGAGCATTTATAATTAGTTCATTTAAGCATTTAAGCATTTATACTTTATACTTTTTTTTAAAAAACATTATGTTTTTAGCGCTGTTACATTGATGAAATAATTATTAAAAAAGAAACCGTTCTTTTAAAATCGACAGAAATGGCATCCTTAAATTTAAAGTTTAATATATACAGATTTTGATACTAAAATTATAAATATTTCCATTATAATTTTTTCGAAAATATCTTAAACAGCAGATCAGCCATTCGGTTACACTTTAATACAATTAAATGAAATGATGTCCAGGGGCCGCATCTGATTAAAAATCTGATGAATAAACAACGAAAGTGCAACATAAAAATGACACCAGTTGTGGTGGGGAAAAGGGGGCGAAAGGAGGAGTGGCAGCGGGCAAGGCTACGCGACACTTCACCTTGCGTTGTTGAAGTTGTTGTTATTTGCTGTTGCTGCCCGACGGTTATTATTTTACACGCTTTCAGCTACAACTTTATTTTGCGCGCGGCGTTTAAACGCCTTGTGCTATAAAATGAAATTTTACGCACTAAGCTCGGCATTTAACACAAAAAACCGGCAGAAATGTTTTCGAGGTGGTCGGGGTGAATCATAAAAGTGAAACAGAAACTGAACCGCCACCAAGGTTGCCCCACACACTGCCCACCTGCCACCGAATTTCACTCTTCACCGCCGAAATGCAACATGTTGCCACTAAAATTGATAACTCTATTGACCATTTCTGCTGATTTTGTTGCTGGCGGCCGCTCGTCAATTGCTCAACTGATGATTGATTTTGCTGATTGCCAACGAGTTTGCATCTCGCATTTGCATTTTGCATTTTGCTGTTTGCAGTTTGCATTTCGCATCTCTGCATATTTACCACGTCCAATTATAATTAATTTCCCTGGCTTGTCGCTCTCTCTCACGGCCCCAACGCAGAATCCGATGCATTTTGTCAACATCAGCTCCAGCGTCGGAGAAAAACCGAAAACGAAAGTCCGCCAACTGACTGACTGACCGACTGTCCGACTGTCACCGTTTCAGGTGTCCACTCGTTACCTGTCATAATCAATCGGGATAGGGAAACATCAAGTCAAGGTGCTGGAAGTTGATAATAGGCTGGCCATTCAGGCGGGGAAAGGTAGTTAAGTCGCTCCAGAAATATGTCTCAATAAGTCAAACGATCATGATAAGGTTTTATTTTTTAAATGCCTTGAGCGTGTACTTAAAGGACGACCAGTTCTTTAATCTTAAATAACACAACTTGATTTCTTAAAGATTCATGTTAGGATTATACATTTTTCTTAAATTATTACAAATAAATAATAGGATTGACATTTTATATGCAAATTAATACTAATACATGTCATTGTCTCTAAAATAGAATATTAGGATATGTATTGCTGCAATCTTAAATACAAAAATGAATACCTTACTTACTACTTTTTGCATTTTCAATGAAAAGTTATCAGTTGAAGACAAGTTTAAAATTAAAGAACAAAATAACAGGAAGCGGAATATTTTATTATTGGTGTAATATTGGCCATTACAGTACAGGATTCCCTCAAGAGAACTTTTAATTTTTTTTGGGAAGCCAACCAAAAATCGTTGGTTCAGATGTTAGGAGAGAGTAGAGCTGCACATGGAAATGGAAATGAAAATGGAAATGGCGAAGACCTTGTCCGTCAGTCAGATGCGGTGAATGTGAGAGTACTGACCTGCCTCTGCCTTCTGTCGCTGCCTCACTGACTGACTTGTAACTGGTCACCACTGGTCACTGATCTGGCAAAGGGGGATTCCAAAAGGGGGGTTTTCCAAAGGGGTTTTCCGAGCCTTAAACGGATTGCAAAGGCGACTGGGAATGGCGAGGCTTCGTGCCTAAAACATTTTGCATAATTTGTTTTGCTTACTTTTTATATGTATTCCAGCCTTGTAATTTGATTGCGTTGTTGATTTTATTATGAAAGTTGCGAGACAACAATAACAACAGCCAGATTAGCATTGCCTTTTCTCTGGGAACACAGTAAGAAATTGTTGATAACTAATGGTTATCGATTCCTAGATTTTGTATTTTAAATAAAAAACATTTATAACCTTTAGATTTTGAATTAAAGATGTTTTAAATAAGTACAGCTTTAGCTTAATAAACTGAGATCGCTTAATATTATAATAAATTGATTTAGATTCGTATTGAAATCCAGCATATATAGTTTTCTTCTGCATATAATAAGATATACTTGTATATCTCCTTTTCCCTGTGCAGACTGACTCACAGCGCCTACATTTATATTTGTATTTTATTTTTTATTTGCGGCGCACTCTGGCAGCGTAGCATGTTGCCAGCAATTGAATAAAAACCCTTTTCATGTCAATGCAACATTTGTTGCTCCGCCAGTCGCAGTTCGATATAAACTAGCGAAACAGCAACAATCGGCGGCGCTTTGGCTTTGTACTTGTCTCTTTGGATTTGGCTGCTGCTGCTGCTGCAGTTGTTTCCTATTAACGATAAAAATCACATGACACGAACTGGTCGACGATCTGGCTTCGTTTTCTGCACTTTTTTCCCTGGGCCGTGCTTTGTTTTGGTTTTTGCCTGGGTCCCGCTTCGGGTTTTGGATTTGGCGCCGGCGCCACTAACCCAGTTTTGAGCCCAGCTTTGAGCCCAGTTTTGAGCCCAGTTAAGGCCCAGTTTAATTCCGAGCTGGGCTGGCCAATTATGCCACATTATTGTCCAGTTGATTGCCGCTGTTATCGCCCTGGAATGACAGGATGCGGCCAATTGGCAGGGCCACGGCCAATGCCTGAAGATTACGCAACGTCAACGTCAATTAAATCAGTTTTACTCCAAATATTTTAAGCCAATGTCAACCGAAACCATCCAGTGTGTGCGGGTCGGGGCAAAAAGATATATTGGAACCGTCTGCCCATCCGATCTCGATGGCAGTGGCCACGCCTGATTGAATTTATGGCCGAACTGCGGACTGCGGACTGCGGACTGCGGACTGGCCAACTGCAGATCGAGACCCTCGAGGGGCTTTGGGGCTTTGTTTACACAAAACTTTCACAAATTAACCCAACCTGTGAACTGAAAAACTCAAAACTTAATGCCCGAAAACGCATCGACTCAATTAAAATGCTGCAAATTTAATTGGGGTCCAGTTTGTCGCACATTCTGGGTGGCCCAGGCCAACCCAAGCACAGTGGTTACCCTTTTCCTGAAACTATTAAACAGAGCTATACTACTATCATAACTATTTGTTAATAGAGTCATGATTATTTTTATTTAAATAAAATCGTTTCCAACTTTATAAAGTCGTTTTTATTTAAGAACAAAAGCTTAACAACCTAGTATGCCGAACAAAGTCTTTATACTCTTCTCAACGTTACCACCCAGTTTAAGTGCTTGAAAAAAGGCAATAGACCTTTTCGACTATTCTTTTTATACATTAACACACATTTTCTTATTTAAATGTTAATTTTGTTAATGAATCAACAAACAACAAAAAAATTAAACTTTAGCAATTTTTATAATTCTATTAATATTAAAACCATACATCTCAGATTTTTTTAACCAAACTTAGCAGTTATTTGGTTTTTTTCATTGTATATTTACACAGTATATATTATATTTCTCTTTTGGTTATAAAAAATGATTTTCGGCCAAACCTTAATATAATAATAAGCTCAAAGGACAACGGTTAAACAAAGTAAAATTGACTTATACAGTTTTATCGCTAACTTATTTCACGCAGAAAACTGGGAGAAATTCTTAAGTCAAAAACTTTATTATTTCTATATCAGTGTGATTCTAAATATTTCGTTTAATCTTTTTCTAATTTATGTAAGTCTCTATGTGGTCTTTGACCTAAGTCCATTATTTTTCTGAATTTAATTTAACTTGTTCTCTAAAGAATTGTCAAAGAACTCCATGAATTGTGCTATTAGAAAGTTATAGCCCGAAAATGTTATTTTGGAGAGATCCTAATTGACCATGGTCAGCTCACTGTGCCTACGTATTTATATATGGTCCTCCTGGTCCTCTGCCCAATTCCGCCTGCCCTGCGGCATCTGCTCGGTCAAGTGCAAGTGGCAATTTAAAGAATCGGGTGAGGAGGCTGGTGGAACGATGGATCGGAATCGGAATCGGGTGTCCCAATGTACCAATGTTGGCGCCCCCATATGCGCATAATAATCTCGGTGCGAGTCGAGTGCCGAAGAAAGTTGCCGGCTCCTCGGCACCGTTTCATGTAGTTGAGGTTGTTTCGCTGCAGTTGTTGGCCGGTAAGTGAAATGAAAAGTGCATAAATCTGTCGATCTGGCAGCGGAGAGTAGCGTAAAAAAGCGGGGCGATAAGAATCGAATCGAAGCTGCGTTTTTTTGTTGTTTTTTGGGCAATGCAAGACAAAAGAACTTTCGCTTTCGTTGCGGTCTTTTTGGCCAGGTAAAAGTGGATTCAGCCTCGTGGATCGTGCATTATTTAACCAAATTTGGCCATTGAATGCAACCGGTCGGGAGTAGGTGCCTGCATCGATATAACAATTATGTGCGTTTAATGAGGCGGCGGGAGCAGATCGATCGATCGACCGGAGGAGTTGCTGATCATGCTGCTGACGGATGAGATTGATTGCATAAGCCCTCCAACTGTCGGTTGCAACATTGTCACCCGCTCCCGTGGAGAGTTTACTTTCACCACTTTTGCCCCCCACACCAGAACCGCTTAGAAGAGTCAGCGATTTTCGCTTGTTAGCTTTATGAGACGACGCAGTCGATCGGGGGACTATCGTAAAAGTGATAGTCGTTTCCAATTGAAGATTATTATGGCTTAAGTATTTAACAACTTATATAACTACACACACACACACACACACACACACACACACACGCATACGAGACGTCAAAGCAATTAAGCTACCCAAACACACACGGACGGCGATACAAATGCAGGCACTTTTCTAATTAATTTCGAACCGCCAAGGGGGTAACGGAAAAAATCTCAATAAAATTTCATTTTCATTGACAGCCGCTTTTCAACTGCAGTTCCACGGCGGTGCAATGACGCCCGACTCGCATGATGAAGTGTGGAACCGGCAACAACAAGAGCCAAGAGCCACCACCACTCGGTACACTTAATTGACAAGTGTGAAACTTTCGATTTCTATACACCCATTGACATACAAAACGAGGCAACCAGAGCCACACAGTAAGAAAATTTAGGTTATCATTAGCTGGATATTTGCAGGTCCAAATTGTATTGTTAGTAGCCTTTTGAGTTTTGTCAAAATAAATGTTACTTAAAGTCAAATTTCGTTAAATCATATACACTTAAATCTAATCCAGTTAATTTAACATTTTCTTATTTCTATTTGGTTGAAACTGTAAGAAAATTGATTTAAGCGACAAAAATCAATTTAGAGTATTGTTATTTGTGATTTGGTTAAATTGCTTACAAATAGGCTATAATATCTTTCAAGAACAGTTCATTTTGAAGAAAAACACTACCTACCTACTTATATTTTTGCAATAATATTCAAAAACAACTTATCTTTAGCAATAATGCATTTTAGATTAGAATGTTATTTTTTTTTCCTTTAACTCTAAGTTTTTAAAGATCGCTCAATATCACAGATTTGATTTTTGTAGAAATAAATTAAATTTACATTTTCTTAAAGTCGCATTTTGTTGAAAGAATCCTCTTATACATTTAAATCTAATCCAGTTTTAACATAATTTTATATTTTCTAACTACTATACTGCAATAATTATTTTAGATTGGTAATTGCTTAAATTGCTTACAAAGACGCTATAAAATATCTTTCAAGAACACTTAATTTTAAGGAAAAAGAACACTAATATACTTTTTTTTTTGCTTTACTTTTTAAAAACAAGCAATTTGTTCCTCTATCTTTAAATTTTTTATAAGTCGGTATACAATCCTTGTAGTTCACACATTATTTGCAACTGTGCAATCTAATGATGCCGCCTGCTATGATTTGTTGTGTCTAAATGTCACAATTCTTCCATGTGATGGGCGGATCCCGGGCGGACGGGACCGGAGAGGAGAGGAGAGGAAATGAAAGGAGAGGAAGGGGTTGGGTGCGCCTGAAGTGGAGCCCGGATTTTGGGAAGGGGAGTACCCAACACTCCGTACTTGCCATCGCTATCGGCAGCTGATGGCTCCGGCGATAATTGCCGATATGTGGCGACTGGTCGGGTGCGTCTCGCGTGCTGTTGCTGACTTGACAAAAAGTCTGCGCAGTGGCATCAAATGATTAACTAACGGCTCGGATCGACATGAAACGTGCGAAATGGGTGAAATTCACTTGGCGTGTTCGAGTGTCGGCCGGTGCGATTTTACACTACAAAAATTATGTTTCAATTATGCCAGAAAATGAAAGTTGCTGCAGAGGCCACTGTAATGGCTTAATTGCTGCCACCGAATTGCGGGTAATCCAATCCAGGAGATCATAACGAGAGATCTTAATTTCTTTTACTTCGAATTTAACGGCTATGTATATGACCTCATACATTCGCAGTGGGAACTGCCATCGAGCCTCTATGTAATAGAGAATGTCTGAAATGAAATCAACTTTGATGGCTCCATACATATGTATATGCATGAAACTTTAAATAAATAAAATCCCAAACAATTTTATTATTGATCATTGAAGTTGATTAGTTTTTATGTTTCACTTAAAGACATAAATAAAATCCTTTGAAAAAGTCATTTAGTTTTGAGTCATTATAATGGATTGAGTAATAACAGCTAAATTATATTAACAAAAAAAAAAAAACAAAAAACCATTGGTAAGTTCCACCTTCCAAAGCTACACTGTCGTTCTCAAAGGAGCAACCTTCCGAGAACAGACAGCCCGTCATTTGGTATTTCAACATATTTCTTGGCAAGCCATAATTAAAAATCAATTTGGTCCAAAGTTCCTATTATGCAAGAGCCGCCGCGACAGGCTCGTAATAACCAGGTTCGTTGCCTCAGTCTTTTGTTTGGCGTTTTGTCAAGAGGTGCAGGCAGCTCCCCCATCTGCCGCCAGACATCAACATCAACATCAACATCAACATCAACATCAACGTGAGCCGCACATATCGAGCATAATATCGCTGCGGTACGGTGTGGCATGGTCTATTGGAGCCCGGGTTCATGCTATGTCAAGCATGATTTCGCTGTTTGCGGGGCCTGCCTCAGAAACCCATTAATGAGCATACAAACTGGCATTTGACAGATTTTTTAATTAAACCATACAAATTGCGATTCTTCACGCTTTTCGCCACACGAAACTGGCGGATATTATTGCTGCCCCACATAGCCGGCGGCAAGGGAGTTCCTCCATTCTCCTGCATCTTCCGCGAACAACTGGCATTCCATTCGACGACGATAAGCCAGCAATCTCAGCCAGCGTCGAGTGAAATGCCAATGTTATCGACTATCTGGCAGCTGGCAGCTCCCGCGTAAATGCAATTTAAGTAGCGGGGCCAAAAAGAAATTTGCATAGGCGCCGAACTAATGAATTTCTGCTGCCTGCTTACATAATTATCGGTGGCGCGGTGGCACCATTATGGTTTGGACCTGGACCTGGACCTGGAGTTGGAGCTGGGGAAGCTTTTGGCCAAGTCCAGACCGGAGTGTAGTGCTCCTTTCACTTTTGTGCGAGTGCGCCTGCCTAATTATTCCTGCCCGGCCGTGTCCACATCCACATCCATTGTGTCCCCTGTGATTTCGCACATAATTAAGCTTCGCAAAATTTACATTAAATTAATAGTTTTATTGTTTTGTCTCCGCCTGAGCTCAGACTGAGCTCAAGTCATGCGGAAGCGGCGCCCTACCAAAAATGGGCAGCCGTAACCTGCCGCAAAAAACTATGGGTTAAAAGGGGTTCGGGGGGGGAGGCACTCTAAGCCATTACCACTAGCGGCAATAGACAAAGACAAAGCACCAGTAAAATTTTGGCGGAATTTATGCAAAGCTTGTGCCAAAGAAGAAGTCAAGACCCTCCTTATAACACTCTCATGACTAATCGCATCTTGGGCAAGTCCAACAGAAGAAAACGTTCTATACTCCTATTTTGTGATCTCGAAATTCTATCATAAAAATCAAATAGCTCTTAGCATTATAAGTTAGATATAATTTCTTTGTGCAGCTCCCCTTCAATTTATAAAAAATTATAACTTAATCTGCATTGTTTATGACAAAAATATAATTAACATTTGGTTGCCCACAAGAAAAGTAAATTTATTTCTGATAATTCAGCGCAATTTTATTCTTTGTTTGAAGAAAAATTGGCAAAAAAAAAACGAGGCTAGGTCATTTTATCCACGTTTTTGCCAATTATGTTTTTGAATGGATAGAACATGCAAATTTTTTTTCCCCCCAGACACACAAAATCCCGCTGAGATGGGTGTATATGGGCCAATTCTAAAACTGGACTCGCCAAACAGTCGTTAAAAAGAAATGGGAAATCCAAAGACTGGTTTTAGTAAGAAGATCCGACTCAGTTACTAATAGGTTGCAAGTGGCTCGATAAAGTTAATAATTTTTAGTCGGTTCGAGATCGTGGTAGCGAGCGGTTATCGTAATGGGTCATAGGTTACTTAAATTAGAACTTACCATATGTGCCGGTCTGCTGCTGATCCTCGCGGCAGGAATAGAAGGACGACAAAAGGATCCTTCGTGGACAGGATATTACAGGGATAATGGAACTCACTATCTGCTGTACGAAAAGCAAAAGGTCGCGCGACCAAACGTCCTACCTTTCAGAAACATATCCTCGAATCCCTTCATAAACGCCTTGGAATCGCAGGACAATTTGCCCACCAGGATCGTCAACGGCTATAGGATCTCGTGCGAGGAAGCTCCGTTCCAGGGATCCGTGCACTACGATGGCTACTTCGTTTGCGGCTGTTCGATCATCAACAGTGTCTGGGTGCTCACTGCCCACCACTGCTATTTCGGACCAGCCGAACACTACCAGGTGCGAGTGGGAACCGATCAGCAAAGACGCTTTGGGCAGCTTCGTGATGTGAGAAAGATCGTGGCACTGAAAGAATATGATGAATACACCATGCGACACGATCTGGCCATGATGAAGCTGAAGTCGCCGCTCTTCTACAACCGCTGTGTGCAGCCCGTGAAACTGCCCTCACCCGAAATAAAGAGATTTCCCAGAAAATTCGTGGTCAGTGGCTGGGGCATTACGTCGGTAAATGCCCAAAATGCCCAGCGTTATCTTCGCCGTGTGGGACTGGACTTTTTGAGCAGGGCAAAGTGCCAGAAAATGTACAAGAAGGCCGGCTTGCAGATTTACAAGGACATGATCTGCTGCAGCCGCTCGAAGAAGGACAGCTGCTCCGGCGACTCTGGCGGTCCGCTCACCAGCCACGGCATCCTCTACGGAGTGGTGTCCTGGGGCGTTGGTTGCGCCAATAGGAACTATCCCGGTGTTTATGTCAACTGCAAGCGATACGTTGACTGGATAAAAAGATGCATTAGAAATTATTAGATCAATAAATTTATGAAAATCAAAAGAAAAACGTACTATACTTATTTGGGCTCCAAGCAAAACCTTTTACTTTGTTCACCCTCAACAAACTGTAAGCTGCTTAAAAATCAGAGACATGCCCAAACCGATTAAATAATATTCGCAAAGGCACCAATCATGCATACATTTGGACAGCTTAACATAGACTGGCGTATTCAAAAGCTATTAATCATTTATAGCCGTTTGAGAAAGATAAATAAAAGAAATAGAAGCCGCCGGCTACGTTTTAGGTATGAGATAGTGGTTTTTTTTGCAAACATTTTACAGCTTATAAAATAAGATTTTATTTTTTGCCTAATGTAGCTAATTAACTTAGACTACTTCAACGCGGCCAAAAGACAAACAAAAAGAAAGAACCAATAGGTCAAAAGTTGACTTCATGTTCTAAGATGTTTCAGTCAAGAGCCGATCGCGGCCCTGATCGGTTATAAAAATGGTTTTTGGAAAGATTGGAAGTGTTTCGGCACTTGCACTGTTTGCCTACCTGTGGATCCTGGCCGCTGGTGGACAACAGAAGAGTCCTGCCTGGAGTGGCTACTACATAGACAATGGCACCCACTATATGCTATTCGAGGGACCAAGAAGCAAGGACCAGAGTTTCTTTCGAGGAAACATATCCACTAACCCAGCGATAAATGCCCTGGAGGCAGTGGACTATCTGCCAACGCGAATTGTGAATGGCAAGAGGATCAAGTGCACCAGGGCGCCCTACCAGTGTGCCCTGCATTTTGACAACTACTTCATTTGCGGATGTGTCATACTTTCCCGTCGCTGGATCCTCACTGCCCAGCACTGCAAGGTTGGCGGTCCCGGGAGATACACGGTGCGAGCTGGTTCCGCACAACAGAGGCGGGGTGGCCAACTCCGGCATGTGCAGAAGACAGTGTGCCATGCGGGCTACAGTGAGTACACGATGAAGAACGACCTGTGCATGATGAAGCTGAAGTCGCCACTGAAACTCGGCCGGTGTGTCCAGAAGGTGAAGCTGCCCGCGAGGCGATGTAAGCGTGTGCCCAAGTGCTATTTGGCCAGCGGCTGGGGTCTGACCTCCGCCAACGCCCAGAATGTTCAGCGGTATCTGCGCGGCGTTGTTGTCTGCAGAGTGAAGCGAGGCAAGTGCCAGAAGGACTATCGCGGCACCGGGATCAAGATCTACAAGCAGATGATCTGCGCCAAGCGGAAGAACCGCGACACCTGCTCGGGTGACTCTGGCGGACCGCTGGTCCACCAGGGTGTCCTCTACGGGGTCACTTCCTTTGGCATCGGTTGCGCCAGAGCCAAATACCCAGGTGTCTATGTCAATGTGTGTCTGTACGTTCGCTGGATAAAGAAAGTTAATCGAAAGTATTAATTTCTTAAATATTAATTTCGAAATAAAAAACATCTATATAAGTATCAATTGTTAAATTTTTTAGTTATATTTCGTGCTCTAATTCGGTCTTTATGTAAAATTATTAAGTTATATTTGAAATGCAAATTCCCCTCAAAAATCTGCTGTTTCAATTTCAGATAGAATTCATTTTTAATTTATTTTAACTATCGAAAATGTACTACAAAAAATAAAAAATCTATTTTTATAACCATTTCTCGATTTTAAGAGTGAACAATGAAATGATTAAATAGTTATCTTAAAACTCTTATGAGACCTCCGTTCCGCGTGCTTACAAAAAACCAGATAATCAGAGAGAATTCCGCCAAACATATTAATTGGCCAATCACTTATGCGAACGCCATTAGGTCGCCAGCCAAAGCTGGGGGTCATTAGCATTCTTGATTCTGCTAGATTTTTTCTGACCTGGAGCTCGCGCCCAAAGGTCAAGAACTTGACTTTCAGTTGCCGGCCAAGAATGGCACTTTACGGTCGATTTGTTTTTGTACGGATGATGAAACTTTCGGCGCTGGTTTTATGGCTCATTTGGGGCCATAAAATACTGGCTAAATCGCCGCAGGAACGGATCGTAGGTGGTGTGGAACTGCCCATTCACCTGTCGCCCTGGTTGGCTACATTGAGTGTGAATGGAAACTATAGTTGCAGCTCGGCCTTGATTACCACTCAGTGGCTTGTGACGGCGGGACATTGTGTTTACTATCCGGGCAGATACATGGTTCGAGCAGGATCCGCATCTGCTGATGAGGGTGGTCAGGTGAGGGATGTGGCCAGGATCATACTCCATCCGGAGTTCAAAATACGAACTTTGGACAACGACATTGCCTTGTTGAGGACTAGCAAGTCCTTCCGTTTGGGCGGAAACGTTCAACTGGTTAAGCTCCCGCTGCCAGGACTCAATGTCCTTCCCCGGAATCTTTTGGTTGCCGGTTGGGGCACAGTAAGTGCCAATGACAGTGACTCGTCACCACGGCTACGTGGCACTCTGGTGGAGGCCATAGATCAGAGACGCTGTCGCCGACTTTACTCCCACCTGAACCGACCAATTACGGACAACATGCTGTGTGCTGCGGCCGCTGGAAGGGATCACTGCTACGGGGACTCAGGAGCTCCTTTGGTGCATCGCGGCAGCAGCTATGGGATCGTGTCCTTCGCCCATGGCTGTGCTGATGCACATTTTCCGGGCGTCTACACCCGGTTGGCCAACTATGTGACCTGGATCTTCAACGTCCTGGAAACGGACAATGAAATTAACATAGGTGGCATGGAGTAAAATATTACTCACTTTCTTAAATATGTCTAATAAAAACCCCAGCTTGGCACTCTTTAAATCAGTTCTTCCTGCATGTGGTGGATGTGCATCGCTCCTGGTGCACTCGATGCATTATACAATCCGCCAGCGATTTCCCAGCCATCTGAGGAGCCGCCGCTCTGGCTTCACTTCGTGCCCAAGCCAGGCGATAAACTCGTACCGCCAGTCGACGCTAAATTTGTGTAAATTATGTATTTGTGCATTTTGATTTCATTTAAACGAAGTTTCCTGATGGCCCCTGGCGCATGTCAAATATCAAAACCGAAACCAGCCTGCCAGCTTGCCAGCCACTTGCGCAACAGCCACATCCACATCCACATCCAGCAATCCATATCCAGCCCCATCCCGAATCCACATCCACATCCACATCCCAATCCCAGCTGGCCAAAATATCACTGCCATATGCGGTGGGCGTGCTCCGTTAATGTTGCACTCTGGCGGCCCCCGAAATTAACATAATCGTGCTGCCATTGCTGCTGGGATCGGGATCGGGTTTGGGGATCGGGATCGGGTTTGGGTTTGGGGATTGCCTTTGTCCGATACACACCGACATGAGTGTGATGCCCCAACAAAGTGTTGAACGCTGGCGCTGGCTGTCAAGTGGAGGCCTCGGGCATTGGCACACTCAGTCGCCACCCGCTTAGTTGTGCAATGGGAGCATCAAAATGGGTCTGACTTTTACATGGATTTTCTTCGCTTTTTTTTTTAGTTAAAATAAAATTTTAATAATATGAAAATATGCTTAAAATTTGCATTTTCGCAAGTGTATGTAGGTTTCTTCGGGGGTTGGGTTTTGGTGGTGTGTGTTTTCATATATATATAAAAGGGGTGTATACGCTTGCTAGTTAGGCATGTACATTTCTTAAGCATAAATTCACACCAAATCGACTTCTCTTTTATGTATATGTATATTTTGTTATCATTAAGTTACGCTTATACAATTCGTTACGTATTCTAGCCTAAATGTATACCATCATTTTTTGTTTTGTATTGTTTTGTTTTAGTTCTCGTTTTCGTTCGCGTTTTGCTCTTGTAATCTTGTTCTTTGTATATGTGTTCAAAGGTTTTTGTAAATTTTAAACTAGTCGCTATAAAAATGTTTGAACAGCAAACTCGTGAATGCATTGTGTCTTGAAGGCGGACCAAAAGCGAATGCACAAACAAATCAACTGTCAACTTGAAAAGATCGTACAAATGTTTTTAAAAATCGATAGCCAAAAGCCATTTATAATTGTATTTGGTTTCTGCAACACGCGCGCATAATAAATTTCACAAAATAAGAACGTAAAAAATGTACAATTACAAGCACACATAATTTGTTTACCATTGTTTGTAACATGATTTGTTTACCAATGCAATCTTTAAAGCTATATAACAATTTTTAGTTATCCTTAATTTTCATCTCTCGCTTGGACTCGATCGGATTACCTTTTACCGCTTGCCTTCTTGGTTTATGCCTTAACAAGGATACATACAACTTATTTAACAGTTAAGGATCAAGTAAGGAAGTACATAAAGACTGCCAATGGGCGATCTCCAACATCCACTCAGCTTGGGGGCACAATATTACCAATGAGCTTTAAAAACGTTAGAATTAGAGGGTGAATAATTTCATAGTCAGTTGAGTGACGTTGGAGATGCCATATGCTATTTTATGGGCTGGTTTACAGGTTTAGTTATTGCAAATGTGTTTAGACTCAAGTTCTATTTGAATGTAAGCTTCCTGCGCGAACTTCAGGCGGATTTCTCTACTCATCAAGGCTGGGTGTCGTTGCTGTTGCTACTCCTCTTCGCTTCCCGTCGCTGGATCTTGGCTTTCTCTCTCACGTACATCACATATTTTACAGTTTAATAATACTTCCTTACACATAATTTATTAATTAATTCATATTTCTCTCTTTGCAGTTATGTAGGGCTAAAATTGGTTGCTTCTGCTGCTATTGTTGCTAACGCTATTGGACAGCTCCGTACACCAGCCAGGTCTTATGTCTTATTTAGTTGACGTTCGCTTAGTTGATGATTCCGCTGCTGCTCCAGCTCACATTGCTGTTGATTGATCCGCGCCAGTTTACGACAAAAACGGATTTGTTGTTGCTTCCGGTTTGATCCACGGCATGTTGTTATTTTGCTGCAAAATCAAAGTTTTCATCAGTTTAAGTTAGCTATTTGGATGTAAGTAAAGCTAATTTGCTAGCAATAAGCGAACTAAATGCACAGTTAAGAGTTACTTCAGCCAACTTCAGGCTAAGTAAGTAAGTTTAATTTAGTGGTTTTAGTTGTTAGAAGGGAAGACTACGAGTTAGCTAGCGGAGCATGCACATTCGAAAAACATTTTACCCATTTGCATTTATTGCATATTGTATGTGTTTTATTTAAGCGTCCAAGCCTCCATTGATGGCTACAATTAGAAAATGTTATGGATCAACTGGGTTTTAGCAGAGCTTCATTTGGTTATAATGCGTACGTTATTTGTTTGTTTCAGAGGAGCAGCAAAGGAAACCGTATTAAAAGGAACCCTTTATACTAATACCTAAATGTACGGCAAGTTTTGAGCTATGTTACTTAGCTAAACGCTTCTTAAAACACAATTTCCTCTGCTGCACTCCCCAGTTAGCAGTTTGAAGTTCTCGTTCTTGCAAGTTAAACCAAAAGAACTAAATCAACAAAGAATAAACTCAAGACTAAAGAGAAAACACAAGCTGAACAAAACCGACAATTTGCGGCAGAGGAAGTAGTAGTGGGACGGACTGGCAGCAACGAGCACTTGAGCGGCAGCAAACTCACTTCCAGCTTGCAGTGGTTGGCCGAGGAGGATGGGGGGCCATAGCTCATGACAGGATCGGCCACAAAGCCCATGGGAGACACACTAACGCCCGGGGTTTCGGCCAGCGAGTCGGATAGGGCACTGCTGTAGCTGGCGGCATAGCTTGAATAAAGTCTGGGGGTGCCATAGTTGCTGCTGATATTGTTATTATCGTTTCGGTTGTACATAAAGCTATCGTCGGCCGGTGCTGTTGGACTGTTGTAACAGGGGCGCTCGCTGAATATGTCCATGTTGCGGATGCCATCGATGCCAGGGCTCGGACTCACATAGGTGCTATATAAGGTGCTGTTGCTAGTGGAACTGTTCATGTTGCCGTTGCCACGAATATTGATGGCGCTGCCGCTGCTGCTGCTGCTGCTTTGGTACGCATAGTTGTAGACCTGTGAATTCTGCTGTGGCTGGGAAGGGATGTAGGCGGGGGGAATGACGGGATTACTAAACGCACTCAACAGCTGAAATTCCCCCACTGACGAGGGCCCCAAATTGAGGCTAGTGGGACGCACGGGGGGCGGTAGTTTTGGCTGGGTTATCGGGTTTCGCATGCAACAATTGCTCAAAACGAAATGACAGAAGGACAAACGATAGTAAAAGGAAACAAAATGCACACGTGAAATGATAAGATAGTTTCGAAAAGTAAACAAAAGTACCGATAAATTATCAGAGATAAAACCTCAATAGAGTTATCAAGATACGAGTACAAGTACAATAAGTTTCCCCACACCCGCAGACGCACTCAATCTCCAAGTGCAGGCCAACTCACCTGTGAGGTCGCACTAACGCCACCCATTACGGGTGCCCAGGGATCCTGGTTCATGCTGACTGAGAAGGGAGCCTGCTGTTTCAGCTGATTGATGGACGGCACCTAAAAAGATAAAACAGAGAAACCCATTTAGCTAATATTATACATATTTAAATCAGATCGTAAGACTCCACTTACGGCTGGCTGCTGTTGCTGGAATAGATTCGTCTTGGGTGGCATCACGTTGTCGCTGAAGGGATTGTAAGCAGGAGCATTTCCCGTTTGCGTCTGTGGCGCAGTGGGCTTGATTAGATTGTCCAGGTTGACCAGTGCGGAGTTCTCGCCAAGGAACGAGTGAGCATCCTTCAGTGGTTTCTTTGCCGTGGCGCCCGTCGACGGATGCACAGAACCCATACTGCTGTTTATACCTCCATTTCCGTAGTTCGCCGATAGCGGATCCATATCATCAAGCAGAGAAGCTGGAAGTGGTTTAATAGTGATTAGCTTAAATAAGTTAACAGTTGTCTTATTAAAAACATACCATTGTTGTTGTTGGAGGCGTGGGAATTGCTTAACTCACTCTTGTTCCTGTTGGTAATAAGGTCGAACTCATCAAACTCGGGGGATTGTTTCTGAAATTCAAGTAAATATTTAATTATTATGTTGGTGAATAAAATGTACATCAAACTTCTATTCTGAATTATTTACGATAAGAAATTTACAATTTTAAATACAAAATTTAAATTCAAATTATTGAGAGCTCATTTTTAAAGACTTTGTTAAAATAGTTGAGCAAATGCAAAATCCCATTATGATATTCGATTAGCTGAATGCAATTAGTCAAGTGGTGGGAAATTGAATTGTCTATGCAGTTCAATTACCCCAAAACTATAATTAAATGAGTGGCTCGGCTAAAGCGGTAATTCAAAATGTTCCATGGCTTAAAAAAATAAGACTTTCTACCTTGATGGCGCCTGTTCCCAGGGCTTTCCAGGGATCGTCCAGCGCCGCCGTCTGAGGTGCCGCTCCTGCCGCCCAGGGATCCGCTAAGCCAGCGGCTGCCGCTCCTCCTGCCGCCGAGGCAGATGGCTCTGCCAGCCAAGGATCCGCAGATGAGCTGCCATTGTTTGCCGCATGGTTGACAGGCGCAGCTCCCAATGACCCGGTTGCAGTGGATTTTATCAACCAACCTTCGGCTGGAGGTCCGGCCGGAGTGGCGCCTCGACCGTTCTGATTGGCGTTGCCGTTGGTCTGCAGCCAGCCTTCGTTGGAGGAACCCGAGGCCACCGAAGGTGACTGAGTCCGTCCTCCCCAGGCATCGTTTCCAGGTGCTCCGCCCATGGGCGCCGCACTCATCGGCACTCCGGCGCCCATGATGGTACGCGACGTGGCGGAGGGATGCCAGGGATCCACCGGTGGCGAAGAAGTGCCCGACCAGGGATCTGACAGCTGGCTGGGCGCACGGGGAGCCGGCGTGGCCCAGGGATCAACAACGGGCGCAGGGGCGCCGCCCGCAGCGCCCAGCGGCGGACTGGAGATGCTCGTGGCGCCCAGTGAAATGTCAAGCAGATCCAGCAAATGACTCTGTGGCTCCTCCTTCTTGGGCGCAGGTATGGGTCGTCCGTTGGGATCCCTAAGGCGCAAAGACAAGGTTAGAACCATATAAAAAGGAATATTATATTTTTCTCCCTCGACTCACTTGAAATCCTGCTCACTCTGGCTGAGGGCCAGTTGCAGACGCACATCATCGCTTCGCCGCTTGGCCTCCTCCTGCTCCGCTTCCTCGCGGGACATGGCCATAGCCAGCTGGAGCTGCAGTTCCTCCTCGCCGGCCGTCTGGGGGCGAACCATTTCCAGCTCGGACACCGATTTGGGCGGCTCCTCCTGCCAGCCCGGCGGCAGATCCCGCTGCGATGGTCCATCTATGTAGCCATCGCTGCCGAATCCACTTGGATGTTGGGCAAACCGTTCCTTGGCCTTTAGTGCCTTCACCCGCTCGTTCTTCAGCCGCTCATCGTCCTTCAGCAGAGTCACCAACTGCTTGGCCTTCTCGCGCACATGGGTGCCCTGATCCTTGCCCTCCTCGAAGTAGACGAACTCACGCAGCGTCTGGATGGCGAAGATGTTCTCCTTGCACTGCTGGGCCACCTTCTCCGAGCCGGTCTTGATCAGGTACTCCAGCAGGATGAGTGCCTTGTAAACGTGGCGCCAGTTCTTGCCGTGGTCGTTGAGGCGCTTCCAAATCATCTGCATAATCTCCGAGAAGGCCACCACATTATAGGTGAGATCGGCTATCTCGCCCATGATGGCGGCCGAAGGACCCCACGGGTCATTTGAGGTAGCCTCCCGCACTTTGACCTATTAATATACAAATAATTGTTAGTCAGAAAACAAAACTTCGATGTGTTTTTAATAGAACGTCTGCTGACTCCTTATGAACGTTAGCCATATTAAAAATATTTGTTTTTTGAACATATCTAAGTTAATACAGAATCATCTTTTTGTTTAACCTGATATTAAATACTCTATTTTTGAAATTGAACAAATTTTATTTAGAAGGATTTACTTAAAATAAAGCTGTCCATATGGGTAAACAAAATTTGAAATTCGAATCAAATCAAAAATGCTTTAACAACTTAATGTATATTTCATAGTTTTTCTTTAGAATTAACATGTTTAATGTATCTCCACGCAAATAATAAAACGTAAAACAAGATTTTTGATAGGCCCTATGGCACCATTATGCAGATCAAATGAGAAACTCACCTGGGCATCGGAGTAGTTGTGCGCAAGGTTCTTGATGTTTCTGCGCAGACCAGCGACATTGACCTGCATATCGTCCTTTTGCTTTCTCACTGTGTGACGAGAAGGATGGAAAGGGGTGTTAGCATGGCTATATCTTCTCGATCCTACCCTCGAATGGGAGCGGGGGTTTCGGGGTGGATTGTGGGAAGGGTTATTTGTTCTCGGGTTAAGTTCTGCTATCGAAATGTCCCGCTTTGATATGAATGCGAATCGGTGTGGAGTAAATTTGGGATTTAAGTTGCTTTTTTGACAGTTTCTGTGAAGTTTTCTGAAGTGTATTCCGAGTCTATAGTGTTGGATGTGTGTCGGACAACAAAATCTGAACAAAAACAAACAGAAACAGAAACGGGTGAAGACAAATCGAATCCGGTGAGTATGGAATTGATGTGGAAGGTGTTACGTGGCCTGTGTGTTGAATTTTGTTGCTCTGTGCTGCTGCTCGGTGAGGTGGGAACTGAGATTATAATTCAAATCGAATCGGAACGGATCGGTTTTTAATATATCCCATTTAATAATATTTTTTTGCGGTGTTTTTTGGAAGAGAAATTGAAGTTAAATGAGATGAATTAACATTGAGACTTACTTTTCGTTTGTTTTTGCGTTTGACTTTGCTTTTTATTTTCTATACAGAAACTTTGGACTTTTGCTTGAAAAGCTATAGATTCTTTTGCTCTTTAGGTTTTTTTTTCGTTTTGGTTTATGTTTATTGCTGTTTAAGTGCTCCAAAGCAAGCTAAATATGAGATACAAGATAAATACAATCAAAATACATAGAAAAAGAGTACACATACGGATATACATATTTATATATAGTCAAATGTCGGTTGTGGCTGTTGTTGCGGCTGTGCAAAACACAAAGCTTGATAAATAATAGTTGCCAAGCTCAAGTGCTCCAACCAAAAACAGTGAAAGCATACTTTTAAACAAAAATCGAAAATAAAACCAGTGAATTTAAAGCGCTGCTTTAAAAACCGCACCAGACCTTATAGAACTAGACCCATCCAGTTTTTAGACCTCCTAGAGGAAATAATTCAATTTGCGGGCAAACAAAATGCAGATAAAAAGAAAAACAACACAAGAGTAATTCCCTTTACATTTCCAATGCGACTGACTAGTACACTCAACAATAAACATGTATTAAAGGCGTAGGGACGAGTAAGACGTTAAAAAGAGGTAAAACAAATATTTAAATAATCGTACAAATTAAAATTTTTTTTTTACAATTCCAAAAAATTTATTTAAAATAAAAACAGATCATATAAATAAAATAAGTAAGCCATAAAAAACACAAATATTATTTACAATGGGTAATTTTTTACAATTAAGGACACTTTAAATAAATAAAATACTTGGAGGTATTTACAACAGAACATTGAATATAAAACTTTTTTATGATAACAGTAAACATTTTGATAATTTTCCTTAACACAACAAAATAATGTATATTCCCGTTTCCAGTATCGCAATTAGGCGTCCGACGAACTCTTTCTTTTAGCGAATAAACCCCAATGTATTCAATCCATTTGCTTGAACTTAACCCATGGCAGACGGAAACAAGAAGCCGCACAAATGCAAAATAGCCAAGGAACAACAAATAAAAGTGAAGCAGAGTGCTCGCCGTGTACAGACAGTCGTCTACGTCCATGTCTGGATATGCAAATTTTCAGCCTAAGCTGCATTATGCATTAAACGGCAACCAACAACCACAGCGAGAAATTATAGCAAATGAATTGATTTTCCCCCTTTCTTTGCCGCGGTGCATGTCTATTTTTAAATGAAAAAAAATGCACACAAGATAATCAAATTGTTATCGATTCGCTGGCAAAAGTGGCAAACGTTCTTTGAAAAGAATTTAGAATAATGCGGTTTAACAACCATAAAGAAGAGCGAGAATATATGGCAACCAAATGAAAGCTAATTACGGATAAGATAAAAACGCACATATGTACTAAGTATGTAACACGACTTGTTTTACGACTGTTTTTGGAAAACAAAAGTAGATATAACCGCATTTCGTCACTGTGCGTATCTTGCATTTTAGGAAAACAACAAATATCGAGCAATCAAACCCCATTACTTTACAATTAAGATTTAAATTATTCCCAACTAAAACGCTAAAAACTCACTGAGTCTGCAAATACTTCGGAGAAGGTCAAAATGCTTGTATCAGTTTATAACTGGAGAGTCATTGTAGTTACCCGATGACATATTTTACTATGTATGCATACAGATATATTTATTTTGGTTTGTGTTTCGTGTAAACAACCCAAATGACACATATCGAAGAGAACCGGCAACCACGAAACTCCATCGAGAACCCGTCTCAAAACTGTAACTCACAGATAAACCCGTTTCGCAAGTATTCGAGCTATGCGAGAGACCAAGTGATAATGTGGGGGAATTCTCGTATCCGGGGAGTGAAATTCATTGACCGATCCACAGACGACGCTCTAGTAACGATGCACTGCGAAAAAGAGCTGTTTGTTTGTTTGTTTTCATTCCGCCTGAAGAGGGCGAAATAATTTAATTAAATGTCGCGCAGTAAGAAGGCGAAAAAACTACGCAAATGAAGTGCAAGAGTCAAGAAAAACTGGGTGGTGCGGGGTGTGTGGTGCTGGTCTGTTTTTGTTATGGTGGTTGCCTGAACTTGAGCAAATTGAATGCCAGACAGCCAAACGGCCAAGTGTGCGAGGGAGGTAGCGAAGCTTTCTTTGTGTTTAAGCACTTGACTTTCGGCAAAACGTCGCCGTTTTATTGCCAAAAATATAGGTACGCTTGTGTGGGTATCAAAACAAACAATGCTGAACGAGTTGCGATTCACTTTTGTTCCAAGGCAGAGAGCCTTGACGGCAGCGGTTCAATGAACGCAGCAAAAACGCTACGCAACACGCTCCAAACACCGAACTAAACTGTCAAGGAGAAGGTGCTCTGTGCGATGTGTTGCCCGATTGATATGCGCGTTGGAACTGATCGCTCCGGGATCGCTTGTTATATCTAAAAGCAATTACAGGCGAGCAAAATATTCCACATCCACGAGGCTGTTTGGCGAGCATTATTGTCAGACGTTTAGCATGCTTCCGCTAAGGTGAAATATTGATGAAAGCCTGTCAGTAGCCCCATAAAAGATTGTTCTGTTCGGGTAAATACATCTTCCTTTCTTTCTTATATTTTGATCTACATATATATTTTAATGTTTCTATAACTCAAAAAGCGGTCTTCTTCAAAATGACTGTGAAACATTTAATCTTATCATTTCTTAAACTCAGACTATCTCAAAAAATGTAATCTTCTAAGATTTATAATCCTAACAAAATTAAAAAAAGTTTTCTAGAATTTGAATTGCAAATTTTTTGTTTATTCACATAATATGTAGAACGCTTTAAACCTAATCATAAGCATTAACACCTTATCAGTTGACCTTCTGACCGTTTCTGTTCTGTTTTTGGCTGACCAATTCATGTTGATTCTCATGAATTTCAAGTTGCCTTTAGACATGTAGAACCTCCAATGCTAGCTTGATTTTTTTGTTTTTAGAATGTTTGATTGCCTTATCTTAGAATTACATACTTTAATGAAGTTGCATATTTCTGAAAGAATTTTTTTACTTTCAGATAACATATGAATGGAAATTTCTTTCTTTTACTTCTGCTTGTTTTTATAAAGAATTGTTTTATGGCTCGATCATTAAGGAATTTTTACTGTCTGAAGATACGCTTCTTTCGCAGGTGAAATGTTTGCTTTTGGTTAACGGTTATCTGTGCTTTTGAGATGTTTTTATATTAGCCAAACAAACAGGTGAAATGGGTTAACCACTGACGGCGAAGGTCGCTGCTCGCTGCTCGCTTGATGATGCTGCCCACTGTGCAACTTGATCGCCTGGCCTCTCCTTAATTCCCGCCACCCACCGCCCCTGTTGCATTTCCCCAAAGTTGCTGCATCTGTTGTAAATGCGGGCGTACGTTACATAGGTATCGTGTATGTACCGACGAATTCACGACAACATGGGTGCTGATTGTGGCTGTGTGCGTATGATAACGAGTCAGAAATGCGATTAGATTTCATTTGTGTCACTCAAACTACTCATACACACACACAACTGATGGGGGCCGCAAAAGTGCGAAACTTCATTCATTACTCATACGCCCCCCTTGCATACCTAAACCTGTTTGCGCCTACGCCCCTGGCAACCCTGGAACTATGACTAATCATTCGACCGGCTAACGGCACTTATCAAATTAAAAACACAAAAAACCAAAGAAGCGTTATCAATAAACATAGTTTAAACTGTTAGCGGGGAATTACATTTAGGCATTGGGGATCTATGTATAATTATGGTAATCATTAAAAGAAATAAAGAGAGAGAGAGAAATATGTTTGTGGCCCCCTCCCACTTACTCTTTCGCTCACCTGCAATGTTGTTGTGTTTATTGTTGTTTTTGTTGCTTCACTGCAGTTCGCCTGAGTGTGTGTGTGTGTGTGAGTGTTTGCCGTGTGTGTCTGCGAGTGGGGGCTCCGTGTGTCTGTGGCTATGTGTGCGACTCCTCCTCCCCTACTAGTTTTCTTTTCTATATTTTACGACTTTCTTTTTTTTCTTTTTCGGACTCGAATAGACACAGTCACAAGATGACGATGACGACAATGCGACGTCAACAAAAGGAAAAATCAGCAAAGCTACGCGCACGGATTGGATATCCAAAGTCCTGGCACTTATTCGGGTTTCTAAGGGTCTCGACGGCGGAGATATTACAGCTTATTTACCTTTTGCACTTTGCACACAAAACACGAATTATTATTTCTTTCTCCGCTTTTCTTTCGTTTGATTTAGAGGTGGAAAAACATCGATAATCCCTGCCAAACATCGATATCGTGGATTTTCTGTAAACATCGATTTTGGCATATCGATTACGGGCAGGAATAATCGATGTTTTCCCAATGCGGTCACACTTTGAATAGAATTTGAATTTGAAATTCGACCATTAAATTAATTTAATTATCTTCGCATCCCTTGGGCCCAGCTCCCACGAAAGAACTAGGAATGGCATGGGCTGTTGCATAATCAGTTTAAAATGATAAGTTAAACACAAGTGCCAGCGTATATAATAAATAATTACCTTTTTAATGGTCGGAACTATTGAAATAAATATCTCTTACGTGTCTTCGCTAACTGTGGAGCAAGTCTTCGCTAAATGCGGAGTAAGTCCCCACTAACGATCGATGTGGTGAATTTGAATATCGCTGACTCAAACCATTTCGTTTTTTTCCGCCATGTTTTTGCCAGAGATCGGAAATCATTCCGTTATTGTATTTTTTTTATAAACAGTCGGCTATTTAAACCTAGAACCAATTTTATTTAAATTTTACAATATTAATAAAGGCTCTACAAACAAATTCGTTTACCGTTTTACAAAAATATATATTTACGCAGCATAAATGTTTATTTAATCTTAATAGTAATAAATAGTTTTCAAGTTTTGCATTTTTTAATTGAATTGCTAATTGTTCTACGACTTTTGTAAATACAACTTATTTAGCAGAAAATCGCTCAAAACAGCTAAACTATGCACGGCTCCTAATTCTAAACTTGCAAAGCTACAGAACAAGTACGGTATGTCATTAAAAAGGTTTTACGAATGGAAATATTTAAAAAGTGTTTTTATTTAGTCGAATGCTTATTTATTTCTCGTCACAAAACTTGATGCCTAGAAACCTACTCCATTTTCATATTACGTTGTATTGTGAATCCAAGTTTAAATAAATAAATCAGCAATCTTTATGTTTTCTTTATAAATGAACCGCGTTATATTGTTACCAGAAATCGATAATTTTTTAAAGCTGTTTTTTGGCATACAATATTGAGGATAATCTAGTACGTTTTCGATACTTTGTGACAAGCAAGTCGGAAATTTCACTTCAATTTTAATATCGGCGCCGAAGAGACCTAAGAACAAAATAAAACAAAAATTTGTTGAGGTTCAGCAGTTAAAAGTGCTCAAGATGTCTGAAAAAAACTACTTTGTGGGTGGTCCGAATTTTGAAGAGTACATCGTGTGCCCCTATGATAGCGTCCATCGTATAACGCCGATTCGTTTGGCCAATCATTTGATCCGCTGTGCTAAGAATCATTCCTCATCTAAGATGGTTAGATGTCCGTTTAATTCAAACCATTTGTTATCTGTTGGCAACATGCAAAAACATGTCATCGAATGCCCGAACCGGTCGTCCTTAGAGCGCCACAAGTTGCCGGATATGCTGCCGCCTGTGGAACCACGTGCCAGTGACTTTGTTGTCGAATCCAGCGAGGATTGGGACGCCGAGCCGCCGACTCCGACTTACAATCCACAAATATACTGCGAACAGGAGTTTGTTATCCGTAAAATCCAGGGCAAACCACCGGCCGCTCGTCGCGAATTCCGTGAGCGCGAACGCAGGCGCTTCAAGGAGATGAATTAAGTCGAAAGACGTGATACAATGGCGGAGAATTAATCAGTACATGTTAAACCCAAACACATACACATAAACAATATCCAATAAAAACTATATTACACTTATATATGTACATTTATAAAAGTACATGTTTTGATGATGCGCACCAAGGGACTACTATATATATAGCTGCAGAATTAAAATTCTGCTGTCATGATCTGATCTTAATGAGTAATACCAATCGAAAGGTATCGCTAAAAGAATAAGGAGTGCATACCAATACTTTAGGAAAATTAATTGGTTCAGGAAAAAGGGGCGGTGAAAGTGGCATGCTTAAAATTTTTTAAGCGTAGTTCTTATGGTAAAATATCCCACTTTTTTAGCAGTTTCGTTTACATTTTCATAAAAATAAGCGTCGAACTTGAGCCAAATTCCGATTATTTAAAAAATACATTTTTTGTATATCTCTAAATGAAAATTTTTCAGTATCTGGCAGTATCAAATATTTTTATGGATTTGTTTTAGATTTCTGGAACTATTTTTTAAAAATAGTTTCTACAACTTTCTAAAAACTAGCTTATTTTAATTTTAATCAAACTTGAATGAAATCGGATACTATGCAAACAATTTAACAAGATGTAAGCAAATATCTTAAAAACAACGAAGTTATGCAAATTGAATAAAAAAAGGAAACTTTTTAAATGTTCCCATTCGTCACGCTGAAATAAAAAAAGACTGGCAAACTACCTGGATGAAACATTTAAAAAGTGTATTTATTTAGTCGAATGGTCCAAGAAAGTTGAGATATGGACAAAAGATATGGTCAACAATAAATCAATTTCCACTTTTCTGGATAGTGCCTTTGGTTCCTGAGAACTCTTTCTTTTAATTTATATTAAAGTGTTCTGTTTTAAAGCCCCTTCAATAAACAAATTAAAATTGCAACCAAACTCAGTTTTTATTTACGATTTTATTTAGAATACCATTTTCATTTTTATATAATTACACGCTAAAATCTATTTTCTCATTTTGTTAACGAACTGATAACAATATTTTATTCTCGTATTTTTTTTGTTGTTTTTATTCTTTTTTCAATTTGTGCATGTGCACGGCTACGGTTTGTGTTTGTTTGTGTATGTGGTTTTGTGTGTTTGTATGTGAGTGAGTGCTTTTCGTTATTAACATTAGCTCGATGCGATTTGTTTTTGCTGTCGTTTAACTCTAAGTACCTACGTGTAGATATTCAACGTTCATACGTGTATACAGTTATTAAATATAGATAATTTGCATATGCAGTTGCATATACGATATCGCCACCTTTCTGTTTCTACGGGTTATTTTTTGGTTATCAATTTAACGGATTTTCTGCGATTCTTACAAGGGTTTAAATTTCAATTCATTTGTTCTCTGTCATTCTATGTATTTCAACTTTCCCAATAGTGATGTTTTTAATTTCAACTTAATTTGGTTTTTTTCTTTAAATTAAGGTGGTAATAAATACACAAACACTTTAGCAAGCTTCCCAAAAAATATTTCGTAAAATTAAAAAGCCCAAAAAATGCCCGCCTGCCAACGCCAAAACACACACATCGCGAAATTGAGCCCCCAACAAATAAGCTTAAATCATAAGACTGTCCTCGTACGTTCGTCCTGTTTCCTGGGTCATTGAACCCCCGAGAAATCGTGATCGAGTTTTGCAAGAAAATCGACGAAAAAAAACTCAACAAAAAAGCGTTCGGTCCGACAAACTGTTCGATTTAGCGATGGCTTAAATAAAGCATAAGAACTAAGTTAACTTAAGGCATACAGATCCGCCGTTTGCATGCTGCTCCGCTAATCCGCTAATCCGCTGATCCGCTGATCCGCTGCTCCGATCTCCATCGAATCCGCCTCCTCCGTCCGTCTGCGATTTACAGTAGAATAATGTGTTTTGTTTTTCGGGCGACTTCCCCCGAGGAGCTCGATGAGCCCGATGAGCCCGAGAACCCCCTGGAGCGGAGGCCTCACTCCTCCGGCGGCTCCTCGGGTATCTGGAGGCTCTGCGGGTACTCCGCATGCACGGAGTTCGAGTGCACGGACTCGGAGTCCTCCTCGAGGGCGTTCGCCTTGCTGGGCGGCGGCGTCAGTGCCTCACTGCCCACCGGCGGCGGCTGCACCAGATTGGGGATGTACTCGACCGTCTCGTACTCGGTCTTGGCCACCGCCTCGTGGTCCAGATCCCGCTCCAGATCCCTTTCCCTCTCCCTCTCTCTCTCCTTTTCCCTCTGCATCTGCCTCTCACTCTCCCTTTCCAGCTCCTGCTGCAGAGGATCCTGAACAGCCGGCGGCACCAGAGCATCTGCCTTATCCTGGGCCCCGTCCACCACAACCGTTTGGTTGAGCGGAGTGCCCGGCGGATTGGGCTCCTGGAGCTCCACAATCACGGGCAGCGTTTCATTGGGTTTGGGCGTCGTGGTGCTGGTGGTCGTGGTGGTGGGTGCAGTGGTGGTTATCACCTCGGTCGGCGTGATGACCGGACTGCTGGCCTCTGTGGTCGTCGTCGAGGCGCTTGTGGTCGTCGTCGTGGTCATTGTCGTGGTCGTTGTCGAGGTTGTGGACTCCTCTGTGCTGCTAGTGGTAATAGGATTGGCCGTGGTGGATTCATTCTTCTCCACTTCCGGCTCCACGGGAAGGGGAAGTGGCAGAGGTGGCGGTGGCGGAGTGGTGGTCAGCAGGAGCGGTACCGGCAGAGGCGAAATCACCGGATTGATCAGAGTGGTGCCAATGAGCACCGGATTGCCAAGAGTGGAAATGATCGGCGGCAGGAGCTCATCATTGGCCTTGATCAGCTGCGGCACGAGCATCTGCATCACCGGTTTGGCATCCTCGCGTCCGCCCAACTTCAGATTGGTCACCATTATGGGCAGGTCCACCTTGTACAGCATTGGCAGCACAGTGCACACCTCCTGGTCGTTCTCGAAGCACTGGGATCGACCCCGGATTCGGGCCTCCTGGACCGCCATCAGACGACACAGCTCGTTCAGGCGCACGTCACACATTATGGGATTGTCTGTGGAGTGATATCGGTTCAGATTAAAAAAAAAACAAGAAAGTCTAGTAACTAGGTGCTTATACTACATTAATTTAATTAACTTTAAAGTTTACCAAACCCTTAAAGAATCCATACTTTGTTTTGAATTTGTATTAACTATATAGATTAGTGACTGGACTTAAGCCTTTAATCGCCATATAAACATTAAACCTTTAAGCATATTATTAGGAATAAGATTATAAAAAACCTTGGTTAGGAGTTTTAGGTACCAAAATCATAGTAATTTTAAATACCTAAAAAACCTAACTAAGCATAGTTTAGTTCTATATGGTAAATAATCATGCAAAACAAAGTATTTATTCTCTAAGAGCTTTGGAATTTTGATTAATAGCTGTGTCATAAAAGTGAACTTCTTAATGGATTTACTTTTATGACACAGCTTTGAATCAATAATACTAATTAACTTTTTACGCTCTTGTCATCAATTTACTTATAAAGTATAAGCTCTTATTACAATTTATAAATTGCCATATAGGGTCAAAGCCTTAAATATTTTATTAAATTTAAATTAGTTACAAAAAAACTATAATCATGTTTTATAAAGTTACTCAATATATTTAGTTTAAGACCATTTTCTATGAAAATTCCGAGTACATCATTAATAGCCCATTTATTGACATACCATCTAGATGAATCTCCAGTTTGCCGGGAACATTGTGATTTTTGCAGCGCGTGTTGGTGACGAGTTCGCTCGAAATGGTCGAGATCTGGTTGTTGGTCAGGTTGGCCTGGCACAGAACGGGCAGACCCTTGAAGTCCTGCTCCAGTTTGGTAATGTTGTTGTACGCCACCTTGAGGATCTTCAGGCTGGGCAACAAGGTCTACAAAAGAATCATTTAAATTATTTAATAAACCATATTTGATATACAAGTTCAGGGTTATCTACTCACCATTTCCAAGGGCTTGAGCTCCGCCAGCTGGTTGCCGGTGAGGTCGAGTATATCCAGCCGGATCATGCCATCAAAATCGCCCACCTGGAGGTGCTCCAATCGGTTCCCGGCCAGATTGAGTATCCGGAGATTACCCAGGCCGGCCAAAGCTCCATTCAGGGAATCGATTCTGTTGTTATCGAGGTCCAGATTGACAAGCATCAGATCCTGCACTCCCCGGGGATCGGGAAGCAGTCGTTGGATGCGATTGCTGGACAGTTGGAGGGTCTTCAGCGAGCGCAGTCCGTGCAGCTCCGCCATGGAGAACTCCTCAATGTCGTTGAAGGAGAAGTTGGCCGTCTTCAGCTTGAGGATGGGCAGCAGCGAGGAGTTCAGCGATCGGATGTGATTGCAGCCCATCTGCAGGGTCTCCACCTTGGAGCACGAGCCGAATTCGTCCTGGGCCAAATACTCCAGCTCGTTGTTCTCGGCCATGACCTCGGACAGATTGACGGCGTTGCGGAGCACACGGTCGAAGGACCTCAGCTGGTTGCACTGTATGTGCATCGTCTCCAGGCTGTGCATGCCGGCCATGTTGGCCGGCAATCGTTCCAGCCGGTTGTTGTGGGCCATCAGCAGGCGCAACTGACTGCCGTCCGGCAGTTCGCCGTCCAGCGATGTGATGTTGTTCGCATTGATGAACAGCGACTGCAGGTTGTCCAGGTCGTGCAGCGATCCATTCAGCGACTCCAGTTGGTTTCTGCCCAGGTGCAGGATCAGCAGGCTCTGCGGAAAGGAGCCTCTGTCCAGCCGCGTGATGATGTTGCTCACCAGGATCAGGTTCGTCACCCGCTGGATGCCCCGAAAGTCCTCCTGCTGCACCGCCCGTATGTTGCACCGCCCAATGTCCAGCGTCAGCAGGCTCGGCATGTGGCTCAAGGCGTGCTTCGGGATCTCGTCGAGTTCGTTGTCGCCGATGCTTAGGTAGGTGACATTCGATAACCCGCGGAACGGCACCTCGGGCAGCGATCTATAAATAGCCACAAAAAGAAAATAAAGCAAATCCATTACAATTTCGTATTATTAGAAGGAGAGCGCCGAATCGGAGATAAAAGATTTCCCATTTAAAAACATTAAAATCTAGTTAAAGCCCAAATACTACGAGAAGTAATCAGGAACTGTCATTTAAATGATTATTAAAATTATAGTACAAATTAATCAATGAATCATCAAATACCATTAGTAGAAACTCCACTACCAATAAAGATATTATAGATACCAAGCAAACCTTATTTAATAAATGAAAACAGGACGTTAAATTATACAACAACAGATCTTCTGAATAGAGTTTCTAGAGCCTTGGCTTAAAAACAAACAAGCCAAGAATCTTCAATAAAAATATTAAAATATAATTATCGAATTGGTTTTCTAGAACCTAGTCTTACGAACCATAAATAACTAAGAATCTTTAAGGACTTTCTTTCGCTTGAAATTATAATTATGATAATTATAATTATAACCATATAATTTAGTATTTCAGTTTACCAATAGAAAGGTATTTCCCAAGAAAGTGATAATATTAAGCTTGCACTCGTATTGCAAAAGAATCTTCTTAGTTTTAATGGCCTATAAAATAACATATTTAGCAGATAACATAAAACTGCTGACGACATTTTTATAACTCCGTCGTATATTTATTGGACAATGAATAATGTTTCAAGCGTGCGGAATAAGGAGATATGATAAGGCTAAAATAAAAGTTGATAAAATAAAAGTTCATAAAAGGAAAAAGTAAATACATATGCTTTTAAAATCTTGGTAATAACTTAAACTTTTAAAGTGGCCAATTCATTATCATTGTTTTAATGACTTATGACCATAAGATTTTCTAATTTTCGAAGAGGCAAATAGCTTTGGCTTAAGTGCAATGCCCCAATAATCTGATTCACGCCATGGCAGCGATTCAAGCCCGTAATTAGTTTTGAATGGGCCGTATCAAGTTTCGCATCCCTGGTCTATCTTTGGACCTGATGACGCAGCCTTATCAGGGGCTACGGCCTCCAGAAGCGCCCCGCTCCGCTGCACCTGATCAGTGGCTTTATCGACGTCTGCAGGTGGCTATTAAGTTGTCGCCGTCGAGGCGCCAAACGGCTGCCGGGCTGCCAACAGCAGATTCATGATGGGAACTGGGCCTGGATGGCGTGCCAAGTGCATCCTTGGCGCCCGTTATTGGCATAGCTCTATAGAGATATATGCTGCAGTGCAGCCACATTGATTGGCAGGCGCTATTTTTAGCCAGACGATCTTGATTGATTGCCGGCTCGGCTCCGATGGGGAGTGCTACTCTATCTGCGAGCTGGGCTTGTCAAGCCTTGATTATGTAATGAGAGAGCTGGCCGACCTGGATGGATGGATGGATGGATGGATGCTCCTCCACACACGGCTACTGTATCCATAATGAGCCCGTTGAACTTGAGCACTTAGATACAGATACTGATACAGATACAGATACAGCTACAGATACTGATGGACCGATAGATGGATGGATACAATGGTACAATGTATGTGGATAGTATGTGGCAGCGTGCAGAGATGTATCCACAATTCCTTAACGTCAGCGGTATAATTGTCACACGACCTAAACTGGCCCCTTGATCATTGATTGAGCGTAATAATAAAATTCAATTGGACTGCCTGCTTCGCTCTTGACTGACCCCCGGACCAAAGACCACCGAACACGGAGAGAACAGAGAATCGTACCCCCATCGATACCCCATACACCATACACCATACCCCATACCCCATACACCATACACCATACCCCATAACCCAATATGGAAAACAAAAACAAGCTGAGTACATTCCATTTGAAAGTAATGTTTCGGCTATTGAATGCTCTGTTATTGTTTACTTTGCTTCCTGCATCAATTGAGTAACTTGAATCCGTTTCTACTCGGAACCATTATCTCGATTTTGGGCCCAGACAGATCAGCTGGAAATATTCCATGGGACACCGACACCCAATAAATTATGTACGAGTAGTTATCATAATCATTGGTCAGGCATCCGGCGAGCGAAGCCGTCAACACTTTTCGCACTTTCTCAGGGCTGCGACACTGCCACTGCAGTGATAATGGTGGTAATGCAATGCAATAGCCTCAAACAAATCACCGAGTGAGTGAACATATAATGCACACATAGTATGAGACCCTCTTATCGCCTGAGAAAGCACAAGACCAAAGCCACAAGACCATCAAAAAGGCCACATAGCTCGTAGAGCTACCCCATTCTCCCATTCTCCGTTTAAACCTTTTTAAAACCGTTCCCCCAGATGTCCTTATGTCCATTCAATAGTTGCACACACTTCACTCGAATGGACGCTGATTACGGGCGATCGTTAAAAGTGATCATAAACTCGTGGTGATTATTTTTTGGCGCCAGTCATAAAACAGATTACAATTTCATAAAAGAAATCGTCAAAACAGTAGCTCTTATCAGAGATTGCCTTCAGCTGTGGTCCACATTTGGACTAGGATGCTATGTGCCATATGAAAGCGTATTTGGGTGAACTTTATTGGTGCATGAAGGCATCAAACTGATTTTCCATTTCTATTAGCAATCATATTTCATATTTCTTTCTGAACGAAAATTTGGAAAAACCTGACAAAATAGAGCAGATCACGCCGGCAACAGAATCTTCTGGGAATTCCACGCGGCGATGAAGCCGCTACACAGAAAAAACTATTGATGGTCCCATAAGCGATATAAAACATTTGACTGAATCACACTCATAAATCGTCTTAATAAAAATAATTTATATTTAGTAAATTATTTAAGCTATAGAAATAGTGTGAAATTATTTGAGTTACTTATAGTTTTCAGTCCAAAATGTTCCCAATTTCTTGCAGTGCTTACGAATACGCATGTGTGGCAGCGGTACTTTTCCTGGCTGAGTTGGCATGATTTGGTCAAAGCGCGATATTAAGGCAATAGGTCAATTGTTATAAATTGACATCAATGTAAAAAGCGTTCCCCGAGCAGCCAGAATCGGAGGCACTGGCACCACCGGCACGCGCTCCCCACTGGATTGTGGCTTCTAGATTCTGGGCGAGATCGGCGATTGGGGAGATGGTGCACGACACTGATTCGATCAAGTCGGGTAATTAAATCATTCCCTCTTACATACAAACACACAAATTGCATTTAGTGGATGATAAATCGAATAGTTTAATCTATGGGGTAGGGCGATCATGTGCAATGACGTCTTGAAGAGGATGCTTTTTTCTAGGAAATATTAAAATTTAAATTAAGCAAATTTAAAAAAAATTTAATTGTTTTATATTTTACATGTGAATCAAAGATTTATTAAGATATTTTTCAACAATTCAATAACTAAAAATCAACAAATGTATTAAAAAGAATGTCTATCAGCCTTTTTTTAAAAAGTAATAAAAACGGTTCTTAACAGGTCAATATTTAATGGCTTATAAATTCCAAGAAAAATGGAAGATTAAGATTTTTAAAATACGATCAGCTTGTGAGCAAAGAATAAACATGAATGAGTCTAGCACTAGCAAGCTTATTTTTTTTACTCATTTAGAAGTTTGTTTATTAAAACAAAGCCAATTTTTGTGTGGCTCTCTGCTTTCCATAATTAATAAATGTCCGTTCTTGTGTGAAAGTCGAGTAATGAAAAATATTTTTCGGGTCTCGATTTTTGGGGACCTTTCGTTGAATGAATTTCTTTGGGCACAAAGAATCTTGAGTCATGTTTTGTTTTGAATCGAGTCTGGCCACAAAACAAGGGAGTCAAATATCAATGAACCCGCGGCAAGCGCTTATGAAATAGGCTCGAATGTTATTTCTATATTCGCAAGTGGTAGATCGACAGCATTTATATTTATATTCGTTATTTATAATTGCCAATATATAAAACACAATGCGACAGTGAATTGAAATTCATTCAGAGTCAGAGTCAGAGTCAGAGACAGAAAACGTGCAGGCGCCGTTGAAAAGGCGCTTTCAATAAACTGCAATTATCAATTTTGTGTACGCATTAAGTATACGCCGTATACAGCCAGCTTCATACGGCGGAGTACATAGAAAGCTTCGGCCATGTACATGCCTCATAGGTGATAAGACACAGCCATTATCAGTTATCAATTTAACAATAAAAAAAAATAAAGTTAAATAAATAAATAAGATTCGAGCGGCGGCCGCATCTCCAGAGATGCTTAGTTCGGTGGCGTATAAGGATAGGATCCAATCGTTGGTAATTTGCAGCAATTCAATGCTACTTCCTAATTGAAAAATTAAATCATCTGGTCGGCAATTAAGATGCGACTGCAGTAGCTCCACCTCCACCTCTACATACACATGCACATCCACATCCATCTCGCTAGTAATTTCTCCCAATTGAGCCATAGATAATGAGGCGGCACTGGGCTTTTTGACGTAAACAAACGACATTGTTATTGTTTTAGTATCTACTGGGCTGTAAACAAGACCTGGGCATCCGATCCGAGGAGCACATTTTCGTGCATTTACATAAGCGTATTGAAATTTGTGTACATTCTGCATTATTATTTTTCGCTCGGTTTTTATTGGGTTTAAGGAACCTAAATTGATAGCCGGCCGAGCGGAAAATTCTGCCTTCTGCGGAACTCGCCAACTGGCCTTGAACTCCCCAGCAAAGGTATTTTGATTGATTCCAAAGCGGCAAATTTTCCCCCAATAAATAATGTACCTTACTTTAAAAATCATTCTTCCCAATCATTTTAAAAAGCGAATATTTACTTGGAAAACTCAATGCACCAAACTATTTTTCCCCACTTTCCCTTATTTATTGGTAACACCTTACTTATATATTTTTGTTGGTAAACTTATAAGAGTTTAATATGTTTAAAATTATCATAGGAAACTTTCTTTGCTTTTAAGTAAATAAGAAACAATTCTAGCTTAAAATTTTATTAAAGATTTTTCCAAAATATTCAACTATTAAATTTGAAAAACAATCACAACATTTCTGGAAAATAATGACTCAGCAAACTCATTCAGATAGATTGTACACCCAGAAAAAAACCCCTTATTGAGCAATGTTGCCCCCTTTCCTGGGCAAATGTATCCGAAACAATGAGTCAGCTCACCTTAGACCGTTCCATTGCATCCGTAGCTTGTACAAGTTGAAGTTCATATCCGTAAATGATCGCATTTCCAGGTCGTCCAGTTGGGAGTGCGTGATTTTCAGGTCGATTTGCGTGTCGGCATTGAGCTTATTGGCCAGGCTGTCCACTACGGCGTTGAAGGATTCCAGTTTCTCGCAGGAGAGCTCCACATGGTTCCAGGCCTTGCCCGTTTCGCAGGTGCAGGGCGAGATCTCCGGACGCACTGAGCACTGGAGCGAGGCCAAATGAAAGACGGTGTACACGAGGGAAGTCATTTTGTGATGAGTGATCAATCAATCACTCAATCGCTTCGATTTCACAACAACAATTCTTTGGCCGAAGGAAAACACTTTTTACGTGGCTCTCTGTTCGGTTCACAGTTTACAAATCACAAATCACAAATCACGGTTTTCCGATTTTCTTTATATATTTATTTTTATTTATTTATCGATGCCAGGACACGTTGCACTCGCTCGGGCGACGGATTGCCAACTGTTCGAGCAGGCAGCTCGGAAAACAAACTCGGGAACTCGGGAAATTACCCACTAGGCGCACATATGCGTGTGTGCGGGGGTTTCCATTGCAGCTCGGTTTTCCAGCAGGATTTTCTATATTCTATGAACCGCTGGCATCGGATTTCAAAGCAAAGCCACACTGCCACTAGTTTTTATTTTGGATTTAAAGATTAAAGACACACGCGCGCACAACACTTCAAGATCGCTTAGTTTGGGTTGCCGTTGATCGTATCGAATCTTATGGACTATGGGATATGGAGAGCTGGAGCTGCTCCGCCTCCGCTTCCTCCTATCTGGCTAGACCTCTTGACCCGCTTGTATATAGATCGCCGATGCTCGGAATTAATCTTCTAAAACAATTGTATTTGTTGATTGGTCGATTGGTTGGTCGATCGGTTGGTCGGTCGCTCGGTTGATTGTTTTTTTGAACACCGCGGTATCACTGTGCACATATATATGTGGGGTGGTGATCACGTCTTGATTCCAACACGGTCTGTTTGCGACTGGCAGTGGGAATAAAAGCGCTGAGGATTCGTATATGCTGCTGCCTTCTGTTGCTGCCGGCGCTGCTGTTGCTGCTGCGGTGCGATATGTGTTGCTGTTGCTGCTGCTGCTGTTGCTGCTGTGCTGGCCTTACTCTCTCTCTCTTTCTCTCTCTACGATCTCTTGGCTCTCTAGCGAGCGCCTTTAGAGCGGCTTTCTGGCCAATTGGGGGACTTGATATCTGGCTATAATTGTCCACAACACTCAATTACATGTGTTCCTGTTCTTTCGGCGCCAGGCATCAATCTCCATCGTCATCGCCATCGCCATCTCCATTTATATCTGCAACTCAATCTCCATCTCAATCTCAATCTCGATCGCGATGTGCGTGTTTGTGCCCCCTTCGAGTGGCTAAAGTTGCTACTTCATCTGATGTTGCTGCTGCTGCTGCTGTGCTGCTGCTGCTGCTGCTGCTGCCGTTGGGAACTTCTTCGGAACCTAGTTCTATGTATGGGGCATCATTATCATGGACACATGTTGGCACTTACATATGTGCAGCTCGTTGTTTTACGCACTCCCAATAAATTGTCCTTTACACAGACATCTGGCACAACTCTCAACGCCGCCGAGAAATGTTTTTAATTATGACTTTCGGATCGTATCGTATCGGATCGGATCGTTAGTAGCGTTTGAATGCAACCGGCTTGTTTAAGGATCTCTGCTGCTGCTGCCGCCCAATTGAGATTGGGCCAAATGAAAATTTTCCATTGGCGCCAGAGCGATTCAGTATTTTTTCAAGGGGGCAAAAGCAGCAGCAGCAGCAGTAGCAGCAGCAGCAGCAGGAGCAGGAGCCATGCATCAAAGTCCACTGTACGCTGGCTTAATTTATCTCGAAGTTCTGGGCCCCGCATGCATAATTAACCACTGGGGCGCCTTAAATGCGTTCGCTCGCCACAAATTCCGCAAATTCCCCGGATTGCGCGTGCCAACGATGTCTCCTCCGGCTCGTCTGCAATTCTGGCCGCAATTAATCATCGGCATCTTCGGGGGGCTGACGACGCTGATAGCTTCTGTGGTCCATGCCCATCCAAACACATCCATCGCCATTTTCCACGCAGACTGCAGACTGCTCCCCAGAAACCTTGGCACGATTATGTTTAATTATCTTAATTACAAACAGCAGGGTTCATAAATTTAAGGGGGGCTTATGTGGACATACTTATATGGAAAAGCAGTTAATGACAGACAGGATTTCAATCGATCAATATTTGGTTGGTAATCGTTTTGGATTTAAACTTTTGAAATAAGTAGATAAAAGAAAAATCTGCTTTACCAACTTTGTTAGATTTGCTATTTTGGTTATTGCACTGAATGCCTAAAAACGTCACATTACCAAATAGTAAATAGTTGATAGTAGACAGTTGGTTTTTCTTTCCCTAAAAAATCTCTTGTCTTTAATTTTCTTGAGTAACCGAGGAGTAATTGAGTAATTTAAGAAGAGTTTTGAGAGCTTCATATTTTTTAAATATATAATTACGGTTTTGAAAAGTGTTGCAGTGATATATATTTTAGAGTTTGATTCTTGAGTAAAATAAATTTAGTAATATTATTATAACCCAGTGAACACAGAAATACAGCTAAAGATAGTCTTTAGAAAACTGTAAAGACAACGTTTTAAAGATAGAAATACAGTAGAAAGATGGGAAATTACACATTTGTACCGCACTGCGATCCATAACTGTAGGTATAAAAATATACTTCGATTACGTAGCCGATCTATTTTTGGCGTCCAATCATTTCGAGTAAATATTAAAAGAAAAGCGGCAAATATTAATAATTATTATTTATTCATGTGTTTTCTTCTCTTTTGCTGATTCTCGGTGTTTTTTTGTTTTTTTTTTTTGTGTTTTTTTTTTTTGCACATAAATATTCACAACATTTTTATGTGACACCTTTTCGTGTTTCGATTGCAGGCGACAACAATAACACGGGTAGCGTAGGCATCGGAATGCGATGACGATGGATTGGGATGGATTGTGGCTGGTTGTGGGGCTGGTCAAATGGTGGTGTGATGTAGATATGCCTCCTGTAATGCTTCTGGCTATCGGGGCTATCCACTTGACTTGCTCTGCACATTCCGCATCGGTCGTCATCGGCCATCCAGCATCCAGAAATCATGTGCCATCGGCTCACGTCAATGCCGATTTGTGCGACGGCCAAAAAATATTTGCCTGGAACTTGGAATTCGGCTGTCGTCACGGCTCTGGTCTGCTTTTCCACCACGTCACGCGACGCGGGGACGCCACCGCCATTTGGGACAATTGAAAGCATTCCGCGCGGTGTGTGGTCCCATCTTCACATCCACATCCACATCCAAATCCAAATCCAAATTCATTCAATCCAATTCCGATCGCCATTGTTTCGGTTAATATGTGTGTTTATTTTGCTCCTTTATGGCAGCCCCAAAAGCGTTTTTTGCTTGCACTCCATGTCGTGTCCCAAAGTGTGTGTGAGTGTGTGTGTGTGTGGATACATATCAGTTGGATATTATTATTCTATATAGTTTGAAGCATTTGCTAAAGGTCCTCTCCGTGTATTGGTGGTGTCGCAATCTTCGTCGTCCTCTCGATTTAAACAGAACTTAGCCATTAACTAAATTAAATACAATGCTTTAAAGTAAAATGTACAACAAGCACTAGGTGGCCAGGGTTCCATCGCTGCAACCGTCGTCTAATTTTGCTCAGCGAACTTGGCGATCTGCGGATACTTGCCGGGCTTAAAGTCCGCATCCTGCTTAATGCGCTCCTTCAAACTATTCCGCACCGCATCTGTGTAGGAGGCCTGAATGGCGGCATCGTGGGCAATGGATCCGATTACGGCATCGGTGCTGATCGAGGAACTGGAGGCCCCACCACCACCGGTTCCTCCCAAGCCGACGCCATGGATGGCCCGTTGCACTCCGTTGGCGATGAGGCACTCCACGCTGGCCGTCGGCTTCTCCGACTGGATAATCTTGCGCCGTTTGGCGGACATTCCGGAGATGTAGGCATCGGAGAAGGGTGCCTGGGGTCGGCTATTCTGCTGCACCATGTACAAATGCATATTAATTTCAAGTGGGACGAGGCCTGGACGGGGAAGGAGGGGAAGAAGGACCTACCTCAGTCTGGGTCTGCAGGTCGCGCGTTATCACAGGCAACCAGTCATTGGGGAAACTCATGTGCCAGGGCTCCGAACCCACAATTACGGAGGGCATTTGGAATGCGGGTGAGCTGATGCTGCTGCTGCTGCTGGTAGCCAATTCAGCCATCTCCACATCCAAGTCCAGAGTTTGCGGCTGCGGCTGCTGCTGCTGCTGTGGATTGAAGGCAAGCGGCGGTGGCGCAACGAATGACTATTAGTGACGTCTTGCACAAGAATCTTGGGGGGGAAGAAAGTGAGGAAACTTACTTCCTCGGCAGCTGTGGGAGGGACTGCCTGAACGCTGCGCAGGACCAGGAACTGTTGGGCATCCACAGTGTCCGTCTGTGCGGGAATCGTGGGGTCTATGTAGATGCACAAGAACTGCAGGGCTTCGTTGTGGAAATCTAAAAAGCAAATTGTATATTAATACAACTGATGACGCAGGAGTACAAACTAAAGAATATTGAAAAGGATTTTGGTTTTGACTGTAGGATAAACTTATTACACTCAACAAACACCATTATTCGTACCACTATTTGTCTGCAAAATACGTCAATAGAAACAGTCAAGACATTTATAATAAAATAAAACAACACAAAAATGTTGTAATTATTCGAACAAAAATTAATATCAGAATTTAAGGATTTACCTCGTTGAAAGGTTTTTTTGTTTGATTAAATATGTACGATAATCTTTGTGAATAAAATAATTGTAAATATATACATTTATAATAAAATTCTTAAAGGGTAAATAGACGTTATATTTAAAAACAATTTCCAATTAAATATTCATCACTTGCAATTCTATTGGCGCGGCAGAGAAAAAAAATATGTCAGAAGATTTATGTTTGCATTGACGTCATTGATCACATAAAACTTAATTTCCTAATAAGTTCTTAAATAAATAATTGTTTGATCGGAAAAATGTAGATATTTGATCAGCTATGAGCTAGCTATTGAAATTGAACATGGGCTGTATATGCAATACTAGAAACCTGCATGCTTAGTCTTAACTATTCATAGTTCTCGAGATCTTAATGTTTTGGGTTTATAGCACAAATAGCGCAAATAGCTAGATCGATTCAGCTACTGATCCTGATCAATACGGTTTCCATATTCTTCGGGTCGCCATCGCTTCTTACTACCTGATACAAATTTTGTACACAAAGTTTACTCTATACTCTATAATTATACTCTCTACACTGCAATTGTAATCCATACTCCAAGAGTATCCTGTATAACAAGAATATATGTACTTACTGGATCGCATGGGTGCGCATAGGAGGCGCATCAGCTGGCGCCAGTAGAGCTCCGCATTGGCGCTGCCCAGGCACAAGAAGAGGACGCTGTAGAGGCGCTTGCGGAACTGGTCGCAGATCTGCTTGAGTGTCTGCTCGAACTGGGCACTGTCCGTTCCGCCGGGAGCCGCACTGCACAGCTCAATGATCAGGCGGAGGCTGACGCGCAGGATGTTGCAAACGGAGTCGCGGGAGTTGTACTCCGGCCTCTCGTACTGCGGCAGATAGACCAGACTCTCGCCGAACCACTCCAGGGCACGACCTATGGCATCTGGGATTGTCTGTTCGTTGATGGGCACTCCGGCGAAAAGGCTGTCGTTGAGGAAGCTGCGCAGCTGAGAGCGAAGGTTGCTCGACTGACCGCCAGTATGGGCTGGAGTGGCTGGTGTGGCTGGAGCAGCTTGTGGTGGAGCAGCTGCTACTGTGACCGCTCCTCCTGGTGCAGCAACTGATGCGGGGGCGCCGGCCGAACCTCCAACGGCGGCGACGGCGCTGCCTGCCGGAGCTGTTTGCGCATTATTTCTCAGATTATCAAGCATAAAATTAGTGTATTGTCTGGACCAGTTCCTGATGGCGGTCTGGAGTCGGGCGGAGGGCAGGCCTCCGTTGGTGCTGCCACCACCAACGAGGGCCGTTCGAGCCACCAACCGATCGCGACTAATTGCCGATCCTCCCGTGGGCCGCACTCTTGCGGCTCCGGCTCCGACTCCGGCCCCATTGGTGGTGCCACCGCCTTGAACATGGTTGGTCTGGGTATGGGTCTGGGTCTGGGTCTGCGCCCAGGCTGCCGGCCGTAGGCTGTTCAGTGGCTCGCTGGCGCGACGCTGGCGACGCGACGACCACATTGGACGGACGGAGGCACTGCCGCGCTGGATGCGACCAGAGGTGACTAAATGATGACATGGATAGAATGGAGATTAATGTCAGAGATGGAGTCCGCCAGTCGGCAGTCGAACCTCTGGGCAGTGGCTCTTGCTCTAGAACTCAATGTAAAAGCAAATCTCCTATTCTAAATTCAATATCACATATATTGTGATATTTCTTTGCTCTAAACTAGCTACTCCGATTTCAAGAAATAATATAAGTTTATATATTTAAAGTAAAATAGACTGAAAAAATTTTAAGCGAATTTACACAATACATTTACTAAACTTATAATTTCATATTGTTTCCATGTAACAAAGTTTTCTGCTGTTTTTAAAAACAAAACTGAGCGTAACTGAACGTAAGGTTGTACATAGTTTTTCGACTCTGAAAAGCCGCTTACATTTTATCAACGCGTTAAGCGGAAATCCGCTTGAATAAAAAACATATTGGTAACTTGGTACGGATTTCTCGCAATCAAGATGGCAAATATTCTAATTATGTGACTTTGGTATTTGGTGAAGTCAATGAAATTCGTATATTGCAACTCTACTTTTGTGAGCTTTCTAGGGAGGTCAGATAACAGAATGGGTAATTCGACTGCTTTTCGTTTGACTGGCGCTTCCCATCTCCGGTTGGTGAGTGTGCGGATGATGTGGGATTCGTGCGGATGAAGTGGGGCGTTGCGGGGGTCGTGACGGACATGAAGTGGGGCTCGGCTCGACAAGTACTCACCAGGACGAGTTCCTATGGCGGATGTGGGCGAGACGACGGTTGCTCCTCCTGCGGGCGCGATGCTCGTGCTGCGCATGTTGGCCGCCGCACCGCTGATGTTGTTGTTGTGGTGGTGGGGCAGCGGCTCTGGCTCCCGAATGTGATGACTATTGCAGGGCAGGAAGCGATCGAAAGCAGTGTGCGTCGGAGCAATGCGTCCGCCCCAGTTGTTGTTGCCGCCAATCTGAATCTGGGGTCTGGATGTCGACCGCGTTTGCGTGGCCGTGGTGGGCAAGGTGTTGGCCCTCTGTTCCCCACTGCGTGTTCCGCTCGAAGTGGAGGCTGCTGTCGGCGAATCTTCACTTCCGGCTGCAGGAGCACTTTCGGAAGATTCCTCAGCAGCAGTCGGAGCCGAAGGTGCAGAGTCTTCGGCAGCTCCAGGAGTGGGTGCCTGACGCACTGCCGCGGTCATCACATGCACAGGCAAATTAATCGACATAACGTTGGGCGAGTTGAACTCCACATGAAGATCGTTTGCTTCGTTGGTGGCCCTGTTGACCACTGCCTGAATTATACGAGCCATCTCCTGTTGGGGATCTGCAAAGGGGCAGTAGTTGCAGTTAATGGAGTTGTTTCACAGCAATTCGCTAGCAGGGATTAGTCCGGTTAGGAGCTGGTCAGCAAACGAATCAAAGTAACAGAGTGTAAGTGGAACCGAACAGGGGATGCAGTGACTGGATCTAGTGAAATTATAGTTAGTCTGCCATGACTTAGATGACTTTTAACGTACTGGACGGAGGCAAGGTCACTGGCACATAGACACGCAGCCTAGGCGCTGCTCGGGGCTCTCTTTCGGGAGCTTCAGTTTGATCTAGAAAATCGTCAACAGATAATGGCGGTATATAAAGGATAATGCGGTACTTAAAGGTAATATGTTTTCATATAACCATACGTCTTGATACAAACTAAATCGTATATTTTGCCTACAAAGATAGCATTTTGGCAACGCTTTCTTACCCATTTCGAGTCGTGGCTGCTGCTGAGCTTGGTGACCAGCACCAGTTGCATTCGGCGCCACCATGGGCTCGTCGACGGGGTCCTCCACGTGGTCGCTGACCAAACCGCGAGCAGCTGCGGCCGCTGCGCTGGCAGCTCCGGCGGCCATCTCTGCAGCGGCTCCAGCGGCCCGACTGGCAATCTCCGCCATGGCCGCCGCACTTCGACTGGCGTCGGTGGCCGCCTGCACAGCATTTGGGGTGGTTGCCGATGTGGGCGGCGTTTGAGTGACAGCCGAAGCAGCAGCAGCAGCAGAAAAGGCACGGATTGGGTCGTTGAGGACAGCCGGTGGCATTGCCAAAAAGTTGGGCGTGAAAATATTATTGGAGCGTATGTAGCCGCTCTGCTCGACGAGAATGGGTCGGCAGGTGAGCACACGCGGTCCGGGCTGTGACAAGTCCAGCATCAAATCGGAAATGGCATGCTGGGCATGCGAAAGATAGTGAAAAGCCTCCGATACGCGGTCGAAAATGCGCTGGGCATCCTCACGTCCAGCGGTGTCCTAAAAAGCGGAATTTTAGGTTTCAGTAAAGCAATAGGAAGGTCTCTCTGTCTTTTAAACTAAAGACACAATTGGTTGACTCACACTCTCCTCGAAGGTCGGATCGTTTTGGAGGATCTCATAGTAGCGATCCACGAAGGGCGCCAAACGCGTTTGCACGCCGCGATAGTGCTGTATAACCTGGGCCAGAACCTGGGGACGAGTGCGCCGTCTGGGTCCCGAGTTGTTTCCTCCTTCACCACCAGCTGCAGCATCATTTGCCGCCCCATTGGAGGAGCTGGGAGTGTCAGCAGCAGGAGCAGCAGCAGCAGCAGCAGCAGCCGCCGGCTGGCCACCCACTGCTCCTTCCGCCTCTGTTTCTGGAGTAGGCGTGGCCGAACGGTCTGAGGCTCCATCGGTGGCCTCGTCGTCTGTCTCGATCACATCCTCAATGATCACAGTGGCCGCAGTGGTCTCACCACTGGCATCGCTGGCGGTTCCGGTGGCTGCTCCTTCGCTACTGGCAACCTCTCCCGCCCGTTGCTCGCTGGTCTCGCCATTCTCATTGGTGTAAACAGTGGGCAGTTGCACCACCGTATAGTTGCGGGCTCCAGTCCGCGATAGAGCAGCGGTCACAGCATCCTGGACCATGTCAATAATGTTGTTGTTGCGCGGCAGATCTGTCGAGGAGACGCCCACCTCGACGACGGTGGACTCCATGGACCAGCGACCACGTTGCAGTATGTCCAGGGATTGATTGTTCAGACCCACGGCGGGATTCTCCAGATAGGCGGCTATATTGTCGGCGCAATCGATCATGTGCAGGGCCACGGTGATGCGGTTGATGCAGAAGGACGACGAGTTGGGATAGCGATTCGGGGGAGTGCGGGTCTGAAAGTACAAAAACTTGGTTACGAAAACCGTCTGAGGAAGATCTAGCACTGAGACTTACACCAGCCACTGGGCCATTGTTCACGGGAATGGCCATGGTGCCGACCAGCATGCCATCGAGGGCGCGGAAGTACGGAGAAGTTCGCATTCCGGGCGGTGCAGGACGCGCCACATTCCGGAAGGGGCGCATGGGTTCATCATTGTTCCGGGAGTTGGCACCACGTTGAGAGAAGGGCGGACGTTCGGCCACATGGAGCACCTTGCCGTCGACATCTGCAAATGGCACAGGTTGTAGATACATATACGTGGGCGTAGATATATGTGGGCGATTTGGGGGGTGCTCCCGGGGGCATGACTCACCGTACTCCTTCACCTGCTTGTCATCGGCCAAAACGCGACCCTGGTAGATGATACGTTGGTTCTCCGCCGCAATGTTGGTCTTCTCGGCTATTTGGTCCTTGAACTGGCGTATTGTGAGCTGGAATTGGGCGGGGTATGTGGCTATAGTGGAAGCCCATAGGCCTGGACACACAACCTCAAATATTACCTCATTGTCGATGCTGAATTCGTGGATGCGCGCATCTAAGGTCTTCACCTTAAGGTTTATTAGCATTTTCCGGCTGGACTGCGGCGCAAAATCTCTCGAAAATCACACTTTTCCTTCGGTTTTTCCCGTGCCGTGCAAAAATAACAGTCAAAAGGGGGCGGAGAGGAGGGGGAATCTTGTCGGTGTCGCTGTCACCTGCTCTCTCGCTCGCACTCGCTGCCGCTGGCCTTTCAATTTTCCGGACACGTTTTCACTTCTCAGATAGCGGGAAATACCAAAGCGCTTTCTACGGATCACCGCCAACTCTCGGATCGGGCAAATATATGCTAGGTTTATATGCAAAAGCGGAAAATCGGTTTGTAATTCAACAACAGCAGAGGACAATAATTACTGGAATTTGACAGTGTGGCTGTGTTGCCACATCTCCCGCCGATAGAGTAGCCAGGCTCAGCATTAAAAATAGCTAAAAACACTGAATCGGCTATAAAGGGTTGCAAAATATGAACAAAATAGTTCCTTCTCTTCACAACTCGTTCATTTTTACATATATTTTTAAATAAAAAGCTAAATTGACAGCACAGCCTTATTCCTTAAAAAGTACTGATAATGAAAAAAAAATACCAAAATAAACAAGCCTAATACCTAAAAATACCACAAATTAATCCTCCTCTGACGCAAACCAATAGAATACTATCCAACACTGTTTTCAGATACTCAAACCAATAATGAGAATATAGAAATTGAACATACAACAAGGTAGCCAGACTTCTCAGACTATACTGGCAAAGAGTAAAATAGTGTTGGATAGCATTTGGTTGCGCGGTTCTTTTAAATATGATTGACATCGTTGATATTAACATTTTTGGCAAATTTTTGACCATCCTCTTCATCCCTAAGTTAACCAAAAGCTAGAACGTCTCTTGTGGCTTAGCTTAGAATCCCCCCAGAATCTAAATAATTTGGGTGTATGCGGGATGAACCCCATAAAAACGTTTAAAGAACTGCACATGTGTATTACAATTCACCCATCCACCTCGCCACCCTTAACCCCTCTTCAGCATTAGCCCCCACCACTGCCTTTGACTGCATCCTGTGGGAATTTTTCGGCACTGCACATGAAAAGCGGCGTTTGAATAATAAAGAAAAGAAAACACGGAAAACAGGGGAAAGTCAGCCAAGACGCAAAGGTGTAGGGCAACTTTTCGCTTTGAATATTTAAGTGGCGCTGTGGCATCGGTAGTGGCTGCAAAATAAGCAGAAGGATGCGGAGAAAAGCCAACCGCAGCTAACACAATTTTTCGCATACCCCTTGCCGGAATTGTGCGGAAATTTGATTTAATGTCTGCGATTGTGAGCCTTTCCACGGGCTCAAAGTGATTGCGACGAGCCCTTATTTTCCGGGCTGAAAAGATGCCACGGAAATGGGCACTGGCAGATTGTTGAGCTCACCATTGACTTTGTAGGAATTTTTAAAGGGTTTTTAAATAGCAGTGACCATTTAATTTTCTGAAAAAATTTAAAATTAAGTATTAACAAATTTTGAAAGGCAATTGATAATTTTTGCAAATGTTTATTTTACTGTTTTCTGTATTTTAATAATGGGTTTTAAATCTTAAGTATACAACTTCTATAAACATTTTAAAGAATTTACTTTTTATTGTTAAATTTTAATAAGCAAGCTTTTGTTTGATATTTAAAAAACTAAAGCATTACTTCTTAAACTGTTTGCTAATCTTGTTAGTTTAAAAGTTTAAAACTTAAAAAAAAAACAAAAAAAATGTGAATAATATTTTTTTTTAGATCTACATATATATAAATACAAAAACTTTTACAAATAAACGCGTTTTATAAGTTATATTGAGCGAAATGGATTATTTTTAAATTCATAGCATTTTATTTTACTTAACCACTTTCATTTTGAGTAAGAAAACTACAGAGAGTTTAGATATACAATTAAAGTAATGTACTAATTAAGAAAAATTAAGTCTATTAATATATTTTTGTCTACATTTCTTTTGAAATATGGGTTATGCTTGGCTTGAATATATAAGCAATAAATATTACAATTTTTCACCGACTTTGCGCGGGCCAAGTGCAAGTTTTACAATTTACAAATTGCTTTTAAATGGGCTGTGAAAAAGTTTTAATGAGTTTTCCTCACAGCAGTCCTACATCTAAGCACTCTGTACATACCGCCCACCGCCTTGTCAACGATTTCTGTTTATGCATTTTCATTTTCATTATCATTTTCCTTTTTTTTTCGACCAGCACTGCCCTCTCGTTTTCCGCTTTCCATTTGTTATTAAGCTAGCGTTTTCAGTTACTTTTTATTCCTTTTTTGCACCAAAAGTTTACCCTGACAGTGTCACAGTGGGTTGCGGCGGTGGGCGTGGCCCTACATTGAAAATGTTTTTTGGGGGGAAAGGTCGCTTAATGAAATTATATCAATCGGGCAGATCAGCCACCCCTAACTCGCTGTGCCTGGCAGCTGGCAAATGACATTTGCTTTTGCCAATTGTTCATATTTTCATTAAGCGACATTTGAATTTCCCCGATTGTAACCTGCAATCGTTTCACTTCAGAATCAGATTCGGTTTGGAATTGCTACCCCGCATTGCATGATTCCATTTCTAATTTTGGTCTGGTCAAGAACAGGGCCCAAGAGCAAGTCTCACGTCAAATTAAATCAAGCTGTAATATAAAGAAAATTGAAGCCAAGTCCCCTTTGTGCCATAAAGCAAGGAGAGCCAAGGAACTCGGGCGTTCAAAGGGAGGGGAGGAATGGGGCTTTTCTTGGGGAGGGAGTGGGTGGTTTTCGCAGCTGATTGGCAATATAACACCAGGAACCTTAGCATTCAGGCGAAATTTAACCTGTGTGCTTGTGGTTGAGATTCTTATATAAAACTACAACGAATTGTAAGATTAATAATAGATATATATAGGAAATGTTTGACCTGATTACAACATTTATTTACAAAATTATTCCAGCAGACGCCTCATCACAAAAATGAAATATTTTATGATTTAAAAATCGTTTGCTCTGTTTATTTAATTTTATTGCTAGTTTCTCTTTTTTGTAAAAAATTAAAAGTGGGTATCACAACAAATTATTTTGTTTTTTATGAAATGGTTTACAAGCTTACAACTTTTTTAAAAATAAATATATAAATAAAAATATAAATATAAATAACTTATTGCTTTTCTGCCTAAATCAGACCCCTCATCAAAGTGAAATCTTAACATATAACCTGATCAAAGGATCGACAGAACAAATGGACAACTGGAGGGGGTGAGAAAAATGTGTTGTTGGCCACTTGTAATTGCCAGCAAATAATTTCGACCTGCCAAATGGCAACTGTTCTTGCCTCATAAATACAACCGCCAACTAACCGTACGAATTTATAGTCAACACTTAATCTAAGCTGTCAATGTGGATGCAACAGCAGTAGCGAGAACAACTTAAGTGGGAAACTAGTGGTATCGTAATTGGCGGGGATTACGACAAAACGTAAAAGTGCAGAACGGCACGTGAATGCGGAAGTTGCGCCCGGAATTGGCCAAAGTGAAGAAGTCGTAAAGTTTTAGTTGCATTCTGCCGTCTTCGCCTTCGAATTGGACGCTTAATTTATGTTTCAATTCCAATTAGCCAACAAGGCGCGGGCTTTTATGCTACATTTCTTTCTTTTCGCTCCCAATTGCACGGTTGAAAATTTAAGATGGATTCTTATGAAAGTTTTGAGCTAAGGCAAAATATTATTACCAATTATATCCTTTATTCTTTACTTTCGGAATACGAAAAGGTATTGCCTACTTTAAGTAATATTATTTTAAATTAACAAAAAATATTTTAGCACCTTATCTGATTTAAATAGTATTTCTTTTGTTTTAAAAATGTCTAAACTTTAGCAAAACCACTTAGGTTTGAAAACCTCATTTCTTTGTTTACATGATTGTTTGTGTATGTCCAAAATACTGATGAGATGATATTATTTTTTCCAGTGCACTCTGGTAATTGACTTTCGGCCTGGCCCTGACGCGTCATTTGTAATTGTATATCAACACGAGGAGCAGAGTCGAAAGAAGCGTTTATTAGCCATGGCCAAATGCAGCTAATTGAAGTTCAAATTGCGTTGGCGCATGAGTTGAAAAGGCAAAGGAAACCGTTGAAATGTAAGCACTCACATGTGATTCCTGTCGGTTCAATAAAACGTTAAGTTCAGTCAGACGACAATGCAGACGTAAACGAAGACGAATCCACTTAAGTCCGCAACCAAAAAAAAAATAGAAATAGGTAATGCGAAAGCCAATTCAACACTCAAACACAATCAGCAAAGAAAACCATTGCCGAATGTGGGGGGAAATAAAATCAAGCATAAATGCAATAATACAATTTATGTGCCGAATTTCATAAGGACCATAATGGACACACAGGCACACTCTCCGCTCCTTAATCCCCACAACAAAGATATGTGTCTTGAGTGCGGAGCCAACAAAGGTGACTTTCTCAAGTTGGCTCGCAATCGCTGTAATCGTAATCACATTTGGCGCCCTGATGCTGATGCTATTTGCGAGTGTGCGAGTGTGCGAGTGTATGAGTGTGTGAGTGTGTCATTTTCATTGCGCAAAACTTTTGCTCCGCCAGTCAAGGCAACAATGTCTCCAACACTTGCAAACCGGACATCCGGATGGATCCATCCATCTCCCATTCTCTGTCTCGTTGGGCAAGTTAACAACATTTGCTTGACGTTTGCCAATTGCATTATGACTCAATTGTGAGCTGAACGATTTTACGGACAAGCCAAGGAATCAAAGAGAGGCTTTCGCATCAATAGGGCAACTTCAACTCGAGTGTCGGTCCATTGATGCAGAAACAGAAACGGAAACGGAAACTGTAAAGCGGAATTTGAGTGCAGGTCAAATCAAAAAGCCATTTAAGATTAGTGACAACGCTGGAATTGTAAAGGTGTAGTCTATTTGGAGCTTTAATTTTTGTTTAGTTTTTATCAAACTCTTTTAAAGTCTTGCATTTTTATATCAATTTGTTTTTTAACAAGCATCATACAAATCTCTTCCCACCAATTACCAAACAAATTTGTTTGGCAGTAATTTCTATGTTTATTAAGCAACTTAACTTAAAAAATATATAAAATTTGTATCAAATATTATTGTGTATGTATAATAAGTAAGTTAAAGTAAGTTTAGAAACAAACGTTGTTGTATTTGACCTTTTGAGAACGATTTTTAAATAGGAACGAATCCACGCCGAGTAGGAAAAACTTTTGAAGCATTAGCTTTATATAAATTGCTTCCTTCTGATTTCTCAAGTCTTGAACTTTTTTATCTGAATGTATTATTTTAAAGAAGCAAAGAACGAAAATGTTTTTCTTCACCATCAAACAAGGCAGCTGAAGATATTAATACTGGGCTATTATGCATCATTGTTGTCACTCTTGAGGGTTAAAGATACACATATCCACATTTGGCTGCGTATCTTCATGTAACTGTGACTGTAACACTGCGATTGAGCGGCTTGAAGAGCAAATGGAACAGAAAATGCATTAACAATTTGGCAGCTCCGTTAATGCATCTCCGATGGGCCATAAATTGCGCGGCCGCAATATGTTTGGGCCACTTGATGGCCCTTCAGCGGTGAATTGTAAGTTGTGATGGCAACCGTCATCAGGCGGGCCAAGTCCATGGAATGTGGAGCAAGTGCGGCAAGTGCACAGACCTTACTACCTGATTCCGGCCGGCATTATGCAATGCCTAGGCCAAGACTTGGTCTCTTTTAACTGGGTCGACGACACGCCCTTCTCCAATATAAAGTATACAGTTATATATGTACATATATATATGTTCCCCCGCCTTTGTGGCTGTCACTTGGAGCTGGGCAATTGTAAATTGATTTGCCACGATCGAGGGATAGAGAAATGGATTTCTGAAAGTCACGCAAAGCCAGACGGCAAAGCTGAAACGAGTTTGAGGAGTGCGCCCGATTATGAGTAATTGGCACTGCGGTGGTCAGGTCTTCTATATATGGCCTGCCCACCGACTTAAACGGCACAGTTGTTCCCATAGCTCCACCAACCGACATGGCTCACTTCCAGTTCCTCGGCGTCGCCGCCAGCCTGCTGCTCCTGCTGGCCTCCACCAGGGCGGGATTGATTGCCCAGCCGAGCATCAGCTATGCGGGCGATGAGCACGCGGTGGCCCACACCCAGCAGAATGTGGTCAGGAGCTTCGACGGCACCGTCTCCCACTACGCCAAGTCGGTGGCCACGCCCTTCTCGCAGGTCCACAAACAGGACACCCGGGTCAGCAACAATGTCTACCAGCCGGCGGTGGCCAAGACCTTCAGCTACGCCCCAGCGCCAGCGCCAGTTCCAGTCTCGATCCCGGCTCCAGTCTACACCCATCAGGCTCAGCCGGAGCCATCTCATCTGTTCACCCAGGCATCGCCGGTTTACCATCAGCCTGCCCATGTCCAGACATCTCCGGTGTACCATCAGCCCGCTCAGGTGGCGACTCCTTCGGTGTACCACCAACCTGCCCATGTGGAGACCCCCCGCCGTTTATCACCAGCCCGCCCACTACAGTCACCAGCCCACCGTCATCCAGTATTCCCCGGCGGAGACCGTCTCCCACATGACCTTCGATGGGTTCGGTACCCATTACGGTTTCTAAACTATAGCTTAACTAACTTACTTTATACCTTGTTGCGTACACTTGTACTTGTTAATTAAATTGTTGAACAAATATTGATCGATCGATTACACTTATGTTTGATATCTTAAACGTTTTCAGAAGAATATATTATATTTATATATATATTCTATATATAATAATGTTTAATTTTGCTACGGCGTTTTTCTCTGGGTGTAGAAATTTTTAGCATCCAATAATTTTACTTGAAAAATTTGAGATTTTCTTTATTTAAAGTTTATGAAATATTTTAGTTTGTATTGTAGAAAAGTTAAAGAACGCATAAATTCTACCAAAATTTTGATACGTTTTTTTTTTAAATATATAGTTTTAAATTTAAAGAAAAATTTATTTGTAGGTATTTTTAGTTTCTGCATCGCCAACTTTTTTGCATCATGTCCGCTGCATTTGGCCACAGGCTCGAATCCCTCGATTTACTGGGCCCGCCTGCGGTTCACTCTCAGTTTATCACTCACGTTCGGAGGCAGCGTAAACAAATCATAAAAATCCACAGAAAGTGCACATTACAAATAGCCCCAAGTAGGACATTAGCTTTGCTCCTTACACCAGTCCGTGATCCTTGGTTTGTCGACGGGGAATGCGAATTGGGGGTGCGGAGGGGTTACGTGATTTGTGCAGCGCAAACTTAAAAATCGGACATGGAAACTACGTGACTCGCATGGCAACCGAAGGAGCCAGGAGCATTTGAAAGGACGAAGGACCATCAACTGGCGTGCCTTATGAACTAATAAGATTCTTCCCCTCCTCGTAAATTATGCACATTGACAACTGTAATCGGGAAATTGAAATCAGATTTTTGCAGGCTCATTAATTTTGCAAAAGAAAAGAAAACTCCCAGGGAGCCGGAAGCAAATCGAAAACTCTCAAATGCCCAAAGTCAATAATCAATTTGTGCGCTCCGGTTTTATCTATCCATAGTTTGCCCAAATGATAGCTTCATTAGCCGGCCATCAAAGTAATGGCCAAAATGATTACCAGAATAGAGACGGCAACTCCTGAAGTGAACTTCCGAATAGAAAAAAGAGGAGCTAAAGGCTAGAATTTGCAAAAAATGAAGCCATAAACTCAGCTTAGTCCGGGATCCTGCAGGACCTCCTGTCTCGCCCCTTTTTGGGCCACCGCTTCTGTCCGCCACTTGAGTGCTAAAAGGCGCAATGATAAAATATTTGCCCGACCATGGCAAGTAAATTTGTTGGCTAAAAAGTTGAAACGTTGAAACAGCTAACAAAAAGCAAGAGGCGAAGAAAGGCCGAGCCGTTAGTTGTTGTTTTTATTTAGCTGTTGCGGTTAAAGTTTTCCTACTTTCCAACGCCAGGACATCGTTCAAAGGGAAGTTGGCAAAATAAAAATGCAAAATGCCCAGTAAGACGTATTTATCAACATAATTACATTTTTTAATGGCCCCTTAAACCGCAAAATGGCTAAGCGAGATAAAGTCGTTGCGCAAAAATGCTACAAAATGGTGAAAACTTGCTTAACCATCTGCATTCTTTGGCTTTTCTTGGCCTAAGAAAATATTAACTCAATTAGGGCGGCCTTACCGAAAAATTTTTTGAAATTGCTCAAATAATTGCGGTTAACTTTTGTGATTAAAAATATTATACACTGGATTACATATCAAATTTCTTTCGCGTATATTTGTTTGCCTTAGAAAGACTTAATAATATTTATAAATTACACAAATCAACACCATTTTTGAGAAGGTCACACCGTATTTGTTTTCAATTCATTTATACTACATTATAGGCTCAGCTTTTTTTTTTATATTTTTGTTGGTTATAACTTTAAGAATGGTTAAACAATTTCATAAGGCTTTTGGCAAATAAAAGGTAACATTTGTGTTCAATATGTACGGTATTGAAAGCCCTCTTAAATTAATCAGAAGAGAAAAAATGCACATTTTAATTTGTAAAATCGCAGCAAAGTACAATTTGTTTTATAACTAATTTACCACCTTTTCTATTAGTTTTAGCCCGAGTGGGATTGAATAAAATAATGCTAATATAATGTTTGTGTGTATGTAGATAGAATGAGAACTCGTTTGGTAAAAAAACAAAGCTTAATTGCAGCGCGACATTCATATATATTGTTTATAAAGAGAGATAGTTTTATTGTTAACCTCTTTTTAATAAAGAGAAATAATTTAATTAGCTATCTCCCAAAGCTATATATAACAGCGATAAGGTCGATCAGAGTTAGTGCCCTCAACAGTGGCTCTCCGGCAAGATGTGGAGACCCCTGTGCGCGATCGTCTTTCTCGTGGTGATTGTGAGTCCGCTGGCGGAGACGAGTTCCATCCGCCGGCGAAAGTCTATCAGACTTCCATTGAGTGACTACCTCAACTATGACGGAGTGATGTCGTACCTGGATCGGTTGGCCATAGCCCACAGCGATCGGGTGACCCTAAAGGAGGTGGGTCGATCGTACGAGAACCGCGCCCTGAAACTCGTCATGATAACGAACGGAGACGGGCGGCAGGGAAAGAGGGTGATCTTCTTGGATGCCGCCTTGCACGCTCGGGAATGGATGACCCCCGCTGTCGCCCTCTATGCCATCAATAAGTTGGTGGTGGAGTTTGAGGAAAATGCCCACCTCCTGGCCGACTTCGATTGGCACATTATGCCACTGGCCAATCCCGATGGTTACGAATACTCCCGCAATAAGGATCGTTATTGGAGGAACACAAGGAAACCAAATGGCGGCGGATGTTTCGGCACCAATCTCAACAGGAACTTTGAAGTGGGCTGGGCAGAGGGTTTTCCGGAGCTAAAAGATCCTTGCGATGAAAATTACGCGGGAAATGAACCATTCTCCGAGGTAGAGGCACGTACAGTGCGCGACATTATGCACAGCCTGGTGGAAAGTGAGCGAGCCGTCATGTATCTATCCCTGCACACGGCCAACCGTTCGGTTTTCTATCCTTGGGTCTATGAATAGTGAGTATTTTAGTAACTGTTGAGTTGGGATATACTGCTTATAGCTACAAAATTATAAAATTATCCTTTCAATAGTCATAAATAGGCAGAAAAACATATTTCAACTTTGAGGTCAGCTTACCACAGATAAGGGCTTGTTTATTATTGATTGAGACAAAATTCTCCTAGAAATGTATTTGGAATTGATTTCTGTTTAAAAACTGTTCTTCTGTAAGTGAAAAATACTAAACAAAATGTTTTCTCTGCAGTACTCCAGTGCCGAATCAAGGGGAACACGATGAAATCGCCAAGTATGTCGCCGATCAAATATTTCAGAGCACTGGCACGGTAATAAAGCCGCGGCAGGCCGCTCAATATGCCGGAACATTCGGCGGTACCAGTATGGATTACGCCTATAAAGTGGGATTCCCCCTCTCTTTTGTCTTCGAGATGTCGGGAACGGGCGGGGACCACGTGGAGTACAAGTTTTTCCCACCAACCTGGGATATACGCCGCTTAGCTGATGAATCGTGGACGGGTATTCGAGCGTTTGGCGAGAAGGTCATTGAAATGTATCCGCCCTCCCGACAATTAAAGCCATCACAGATACAGAGACTTACCGGAAGTGCATCACGGAATTGGGGCTTAAGTTCCATGGTTGGAACAACCACCTTCCTCCTCGTATATTTTACCAACAATTTTGAAAGCCTTTAAATGAGATATAACTAAAAATACTCCTTTCTTCGATCCGTCTTATCTCGAAATAAGCAGAAAAAGCTAAAAACTAAGAGCCGTCCTGTCAATGTTATGGTAAGGTTCTACTTTCTAATCTTTCAATAAACATTAGGTAAAATTGTTGTTTTCAAACCACAAATTTGTACTGTACATCTTCTGTTATACAAGAACCAATAACTTTACAAATTTTAACTAGATCACTGTTAGATAAACCCTTAAATTAAATTTAAAAACAAGAAAGAAAGCAAACTTCGGCAAGCCGAAGTTCATATACCCTTGCAGCTATTGCATGAATTAAATACTTTTGAAAACATTTAAATTATGATATACTTGAGTATATGCTGAAAAACATTGAAACTATGATGATTAGCAGCTCAATTATTATATAGTTATTTTATATATTTTTATTATTTCTATGGGAGCTATATGATATAGACGTCCGATTTTGATAAAATTTAAACCATAATTCTGAAATAATTAAACATTGCTATATGTCGAAGAACTAAACAAAAAATTAAAAAACAGAAAAGTTATAATTTTTTTCATTTATTTTTCCGATTGTTCCTATGGGAGCTATATGCTATAGTCGTCCGATTTTGATGAAATTTAAAACATAATTCTGAAATATTTAACCATTACTATATCTCGAAGAACTAAACAAAAAATTAAAAAACAGCAAAGTTATAATTTTTTTTCAATTATTTTTCCGATTGTTCCTATGGGAGCTATATGCTATAGTCGACCGATTTTGATGAAATTTAAACCGTAAATCGGAAATATTTAACCATTACTATATGTCGAAGAACTAAACAAAAAATTAAAAAACAGCAAAGTTATAATTTTTTTCATTTATTTTTCCGATTGTTCCTATGGGAGCTATATGCTATAGTCGTCCGATCCGGCTCGTTCCGACTTATATACTACCTGCAATAGAAAGACAACTTTTGGGAAAGTTTCATGCAGATAGCTTTAAAACTGAGAGACTAGTTTGCATATAAACGGACGGACAGACGGACGGACAGACGGACAGACGGACATGGCTAGATCGACTCTACTAGTGATGCTGATCAAGAATATATATACTTTATAGGGTCGGAAACGTCTCCTTCACTGCGTTGCAAACTTCTGACTGAAATTATAATACCCTCTGCAAGGGTATAACAACAATTTAACAGAATGCAAAAACATAACATGTTCTTTAAAAAATTGCCTTTTTCAGTTAGTAAAATGAATAATAAATTTGTAAACATTCATTTCTTTTACATTTTGTTCTTTTGAATTTCCTTCAAGTTTAAAATCTAATTTTTAATTCGTGAATATGCAACATATAAGCATTTGGTTATCTTCTTTGTTATTTGCAGGCCTTGCGGAAAATATCAGATTCTCTTGCACTCTTTAAAGAGTTTTAATATCCAGCGGTGGGCAGTGGAAAACCCCCTTCCGCCAACCCATCCATTTATCACTCACTCTCTTGCACTCTTTTGCATTACGCATACGCCTCGTTGTCCGCCTGTTTGCACTTGCTATCAACGTGACTTGGCTGCTTCGTTGGCGTGGAAAAGGGCAGGGCATTTCGGGTGGAAGAGCGGACTTGGGATACCCGCATATCACTCGCATTGTCCGATACATTTCACATGCTGCAATTAACGCAACAAATTGCATTTTTAATATGCAAAATTAATGCGAAAAATCTTTCTGTGCCAGCGGAGCAGCTGAAAGGAAGCGGAACGAAACGAAACGAATCGCGAGATATATCCAAGCATTTTATTTATAACAGTCATTGTGAAAATTGAAAATCCACATTCGGAGTACAATTAAAAACACTTTTCGCTTGCATGTGAACATTCTCGTTCTGCTGTGAATATTGTGAGCGTTTAAAATAATAAAATGCCATTACAAAGTCAAAGTTGCCTGGCCCCAGGAAGCTGCTGTTAATTAGTTTTTTCGAAGGCAGCCCTTGGCCAGCTGACGAGTCCAACCGTCTATCTATCCATCTAGCCATTCATTCATGCACTTTCTGCGCTGGAGTTGGGTCAAATGTTTTAATTTCCGCACGAATGTCTCTAGCGGAAATTACTTAAAAAAAAAGTCCACCACCCAGGGCGGGTGTCAATCGCCTGGAGGGCCTTGCTATCAGCCGCTACGGTGAAAATAATTACTAGGAATACGAGTGCTTAATAGACCCACTCGTGGTTCCCTAGCTTAAAATAGTCTACCCAGATTAGCACAATTATCGCTCTAGAGTCTAAAGCTTCGCTGCTTGCACTTTGGGTTACATTTGAATCCGAATCCGATTAGATTTACGTTTGCCGCTCTCGGATCGCTCGGATCGTTCGACTGGTTAATCGGCGTTTCAGAGTGCGAAATGCTGCTGCTATTGCTGGTTGTGCTGCTCTTTGTCGCCGGATGGATCGTCCATCTTGGCCAGGCCGATCGCCGGCGGAAAGTGGCCAATTTGCCGGGACCCGTGTGTCCACCGCTCATTGGCGCCCTACAACTAGCCCTTCGCTTGAACCCAAAAAGTAAGTATCAATTGGATAATGTAATACTTTTATTTCATATTTTAATAAACATTTGTTGAAATTCTGTCAGAAAAAACTTTAAAAATATAATTAAATATAGTATATAAATATATATACTGAAACCAATTAGAGATATGGATAATAATTATATAAAAAATATTGCATGCGTTATCTGATCAATTTAATTGGCAAACGATCTCAATTTCTGGCATTGTGGGGAGCTCACTCATGCAGTTCACTGGAATGAAATAAAAATAATGCTAAAAAAATTATTATACAAATTGAATTCAGGTCGATGGAAAATATTTTTTTAATTACTCCTTTGTATAGATTGCGATAATGTAAACTTTGTGAATCTGCAAACAAGGACCATACTTGTTTAGTATTACATTACATATAAATTTAAAACTACATTTTTTTCGAAGCATTAATCTGATCATTTTTTTTTCTCTCTTCTCATTTATTTTATGAGAAATATTGTAGCAGATATTTAATATTATTCATCAGCTTTTAATGACTCAGCAATGAAAGCTTAAAAGCTGTTCGTGATTGCTTCTGTTTTTACGCTTATTGATAAGAAAATACGAGTATTCACTAAATATCAATGCAAATTCAACTTGACTCGCTCTCTTGTTTTTATAATTTTTTTATCTATGTAATGCATGATTCTTACTTTGCTCAGGCTTAAATATTATAATTTAAGTCGACCGGTTTTCAGAAAACCGGATACACTGAAATGTAGTACGTATTCGTGTAAATAACTTTAGATTTTAAGCTATTATTGACGGAGAATTTCGAATTGCTTCTATAAAATATCAGCCAGGTTTAATGATACCAATATACTAATTTTAGTATTGGTAAAAGCAAACATTAAAAACCTTAATCTAAAGCTAATAAAACTTTTCAACATACAACACAGATTACCTTGGAATCTCTTGTATTATCGCTAAACCATTTATGAACGAAACCTGACCATTAATAGATTTTCGTTCTTATCAATCTGAATTCCTTTATAAAAACAAGCGATATATTTTCTTTATTGGTATTTTTAAACTTGTTATCTTTTTGTATTATTAGTAAACATTTTTGAATGTAATGGTTACTTATTTTTATTTTATTTTTCTGTCTGTTTTTTTACATTTTTCATTATTTAATTTAATTTTATTTTTTAATTAATTATTTTTTCTCAATTTTTAGCTTTTTTGGAGTTGGGTCGTGAGTATGTGAGCCGATATGGTCACCTCCAGCGAGTTTGGATCTTCAATCGACTGCTGATAATGAGTAACGATGTGGAGTTAAACGAGCAGTTGCTGAGCAGCCAGGAGCACCTGGTGAAGCATCCGGTCTACAAGGTCCTTGGACAATGGCTTGGCAACGGGTTACTCCTCAGCGATGGCAAAGTGTGGCACCAGCGCCGCAAGATCATCACGCCCACGTTTCACTTTTCGATTCTCGAACAGTTTGTGGAGGTATTTGATCAGCAGTCAAACATTTGTGTCCAAAGGCTGGCGCAGAAGGCGAATGGCGAGACCTTCGATGTGTATCGGAACATTTGTGCAGCCGCCTTGGACATTATAGCCGAAACAGCCATGGGCACAAAGATATATGCGCAGGCTAACGAAAGCACACCCTACGCTGAGGCAGTCAATGAGTAAGTACTGTATTTTACACTGCTAATAAATACTACAGTAAAAATAAATATTAAACTTTGAATGTAAAATTTCAAATTTTAAAATCATAAATTCAAAATGCTTATTAAATTGCTTGATTTAAATTAAAATGTTTGAATTAAAGTTGAAAATATTGGATTGAAAATGGGTCCTATTTTACGCTTTAAACCTTAAATATTTTAATCAATTTTATAGTTCAATACTTAAAATAGCTAAAACCACATAGTCTAAAAAGTGTTCAAATTAATGTTGAAAATATTGGTTTAAAATGGTTCCTGTTTACTTTATAAGCAAATTAAATTTATTTTAAATTTATCAAATGAAACATTTGGCACTTTAAACCTTAAACATTTTAAGCAATTTTATATTTCAAAACTTAAAGTAGCTAAAGCCAAAAGGATGAATTCAGAGAGAAATGTATGTCTTGATATACTAACTATTTTATAAGTGTATAAATTTTTAGATAATTTTAAAATATACTAATAATTTCGGCACTTTTCCAGATGCACTGCCTTGTTAAGCTGGCGCTTCATGTCTGTTTATCTGCAAGTGGAACTGCTGTTTACCCTCACCCATCCGCACTTGAAATGGCGCCAAACGCAGCTAATCCGCACAATGCAAGCCTTCACCATCAAGGTGATCGAACAGCGACGTCAGGCTTTGGAGGATCAGCAGAAGCAATCCAGAATGATGGACACCGCTGACGAAGATGTGGGCTCCAAGCGACGAATGGCCCTATTGGATGTCCTGCTGATGTCCAGTGTTGATGGCAAACCACTGACCAACGACGAGATCCGCGAGGAGGTGGACACCTTCATGTTCGAGGGTCATGATACCACCACCAGTGCTCTGTCCTTCTGCCTGCACGAGCTTTCCAGGCATCCCAAAGTCCAGGAAAAGATGCTGGAGGAGATCCTGCGAGTTCTGGGCAACGATCGCAGCAGACCAGTCAGCATTCGTGATCTCGGGGAACTCAAGTACATGGAGTCCGTCATCAAGGAGTCACTCAGGATGTATCCACCTGTGCCAATTGTGGGTCGCAAGCTACAGACTGATTTTAAGTACAGTAGGTGTCCTTACGAATTTAATAATCAATATGAAAAAATTAAGTTAAATGTTTTACCTTCTTTCAGCGAATTCTGTGTACGGGGATGGAGTTATACCAGCGGGCTCAGAGATTATAATAGGTATTTTTGGAGTCCATCGACAGCCGGAGACCTTTGCAAACCCGGATGAGTTCATTCCAGAGCGCCACGAAGACGGATGTCGCGTGGCACCTTTTAAAATGATTCCTTTCAGTGCCGGACCACGAAATTGCATTGGTCAAAAGTTTGCCCAGCTGGAGATGAAGATGATGCTGGCCAAGATTGTGAGAGAGTACGAACTTCTGCCGATGGGTCAGCGAGTGGAATGCGTGGTTAACATCGTCTTGCGATCGGATACCGGCTTTCAGCTGGGAATGCGCAAGCGCAGTAATACATAAGTATTAAGGGTTGTTCAGGGATTTATAATAGTTTATAATTAAACTGACTAGGATAACTCATATACGTTCGAAAAATACAGTCACAATTATTTTACAGAGAATATTACTTAAAGTATTGTCTCAACAACAAAAGATTAATATAAGACTTTTCCGGAAAATTATTAAATGGGCTTAATACCAAATACTTACTTTATATATATTAATAAAACGATTTTATACAACTCAAAGTAAGATTTATGTATTATACACAAATTTCCGTGGCCTCAAAGCCAACTGAAATCCATTGGATGAACCTAAAATAAGTCGCAAATCCAAACGCAGTTCATCGCCGTAGGGCAACAGTTCAAACTGACTGATAATGGGGGCCAGCAGAGTTTTCAGTATCGTAAAACTAAAGTTCCTAGCTGGACAGCATCGAGGCCCAAGACTAAAACTTAGCAGTTCCGGAGAGGAGCCTAGGAATCGTTCGGGATCAAAGTGGTTGGCATTCGAATAACGATTTTCATTACGCTGCAGCTCATAGAGGTTGATATAGATCTCGGAACCAAAGGGTAATTCTCCATCTCCCACGATACTATGTGCTGTTGGAATTTAAGCTATAAAAGGAATGAAACAAGATATATCACTCATACGCACTGTAGGGAAAATCCTTCTTAAATTGCCGGCCAACTATCACCTGTGGCGGATAGAGTCGAAGAGTTTCCTGTAGCACAGCTTTTAGATAAGGAAGCTTTTCCAAATCCCATCCCTGGTCCTTGTTCTGAGCCAATCTTAACTCCTCCCAACACCTCTGTTGTACTGAGGGATTTCTGGCAATTGTGACGAGAGCGAAACAAAGTGCTGAGCTGCAGAGCAGGTAACCCAGGTAGTTACAGGTATTCAACTCCCCACAGATTTCTTCAGCTGTAAGTTCGGGATCTCTACTTTTCAGGAGAATGTCGAGCAGGGATTCATGCCATTTTTGGGGTAGTGGCTCTAGATTATCCTCGACCAAAACAAGGCCGTTCTTTAACTTGTTTTGCTTTTGGTGCCGGGCTATCAGATTCTGGTGTACTTCATTCAGCCTTCTTATTAAACGATTCTGACGTCTTCTCATCAAAGGAGAACTAAGCCAATAGTTGAACCTGTTGGCAGACTGCAGGCTGAGGAAGCGTTGTCTATAGAGCTCCGCTAAACTGAAAAAGAAAAGGGCGGGGAGATGTTAACAAACTCAATGGGTAATATCTGGGAATACCTACTTTGCTAGATTCTTGGCATATTCCTCACTGGGATTGGCCCCGCAGGTGGTCCTTACCATCAGTTCCAAGACATTGGGAGCCACTAATTCCCAAATATTAAATACTTTTTGGTCTGCTTGATCCACCAACTTCTGATACAGTTTCTCCGCCTGCTGGCGACACAATTCCATCAGCTGTTCCAGGTTCCCATTGCCAAACAGCCCACTGATCAAGCCATGTCGCTTTTGCCACTGATCCGGTTGACACATGAGGACACCTCCTTCCAGCCAATCCTTCATCAGCTCATATCCCGTCTCCAAGTGCGTTTCACTTTCCAGAAGCTGTCTGCTGAGCTCCAGATCGGCCAGTGGAATAAAAAGGCGATGGAAGACCCAACAACGAGTCAAGGAACCATATTTTGTTAGGTATTCGGTATTGCGCTTAAAAAAATCTTTCAGCTTAAGTTAGAAATCAATTTCCTGAAATAAGTTTAAGGATTCACCTACTTTTCGGACTTAACAGAAGCAATTTGTGCATCGCTCCCATCAGTGGCCAGGTGAAGGGTCCTTTTAGGGTCCTGATCATCAACCGCTGCCGACGGGTCCTGAAATAGTTGAAGGCCGAGGCCAGGCAAAAGCACACGAATGTGGTGGTCAAGATCATTTTTTGAACTGAGCAAAAACACAGCACTCGCTTGTCTATGCTAATCGCAGCGAATCGCAATCGCTTGCATCTATCCGCTCCCCAGTTTATGGCTGTTCGAGGGGCAATGCTTATCTCACGGGGGCCTTAAAATCTCCCAATCTTATCGATGTCAAGACCCCTTTGTTAGGCACAATAATATAATCCAAGCGATAGTTAAATCTCGGGATAAGCTGAGATAAGTTATTTACAGAATAAAAAAAAAAAATATATATATGTTAGGGGCTAAATGGCTAATGGCTTTTTAAAGCAAACAAAATGTTTTATATGGGAAATTGTTTGGTAAACATTTGTTTTAATTTAGAATTTTAATTTTGTTGCTAGCAACATGAGTTCCACAAAATGTTGCTAACCCACATATCAACATGTTGCTCAAACTACATACAAACAATATACATACTTATGATGGAATTATTATTAGAATTATTATATTAGAATTATTATATTAGAAATATATGAACTATATTTAAGGTAATTCGAAAATATTATATCATTTATTGTATAGTTTATTACTGCCGCAGCTAAAATTGTTCTAAGCCTCAATTTTGGAAATAAAAAGCGTAAGCTTAGGACACACGCTAGCAAGTCGACTTGATTGGCCAAGACGAAAATTACCAATACCCAGTGGAGGCGTTGGGAATGAGATAAACAGATGCGCCATCTGTGCGATACAAGATACTCAGGCGAGAGTTTTGACTGATAAATATTTAAATGCTTACCTAACATTTATTGCTGCTTAGCCGGGGATGTGGGACAAGATTCGAAACTATTAAACAAACCAATTTGGGGCAATCGAGTGGGGAGGACGATAAAGGACGAAGCATGAAGGACTAAGGACTTGGGGGCATAAGCAGCTGTTGTCCCGGCGAGCAAACAAATCTTTTGCCTTTTGTCCGTTTGCGGTTGCCGGGGTCATCGGCGAGGGTTGGTCAACCCTTTCAGGAGTTTCGGCAGTTGGACTGTCAAAAGTACATTTGCCTTGGTTACGCCACAGAAATATCCCCCAAGCATGTAATGACAATATCAGGAGTGTCCTTACCCCTCCCCCGACCACTTGTACATCTTGAATGTATATATCCTTGCCCTCGGGGAGTTGGCAAGAGCTGAGTTGAGCTGAGTTTGTTGTGTTCCATTTCCATTTTGCGGCGTTGATGAAACTTTAATGACACTCTGCACGCATTCAAGGGGCAAGAGATGGAGGGCCATGTGTCCAGCTTCGTTTTTTGCTGCCTGCCCCGGTATTTTTCTGCACAATTTCACTTTGAGGCAACAGACAAAGCCGACTAATGGCGGCTAATGAAGCCAATTTTATTGGGGATTTTGTGGGCCATTGAACCCGGCTAGAAGCACTACCAATTTCCCAAGTTGGCCGTACTGTGTGAGTGTATTTATGGGGCCGAGGTATTCAGGCATTCATACGTCAATGTCACGACTCACAAGTACAAGGACTCGGTCGCGGACGCGGACTCACTGTCCGGAGTCGAGTGCAATGGCCAGCGGCCATGTGACCAACACCAAGTGCTCCTTTCACCACAGTATCGCGTATGCAAATGAACAAAAAAATTGATGACAGCGTCGCCGGTGACAATGAAAAGTAAGCGAACTACAAAGCCACCAGACCGAGTGTTACGCAAAAACAGAAAACACCGAACGAACAGAAAACAACAAATCGGAGACCGACAAACGGCAGCAGGATACAAATCCTTTCACAGGCCTGCCGAATATGCGCTCCTGCGAAAAATTAAAACAAAGACATTGCAACAATTTACATTCCCATTGTTTGCCTCGGCGGCAGATACAGTTGGCAAAAAACGGCAAATAGATACACGTGGCTACAGTTCGTTTCATTAATAAAAAACCGAACAATCACTTTTGCATTTGTTTTACAAACAACAGCATACAAACATAATTACGACGTTCAAAATAAAAATATTTATTTTGTTGTATCTCAAAAACAATTGAATGAAAAGAAAAAATACGCAAGCAAAAAATGTATATATCCGCAAAAAAATTTCGTAAAATAGTAATTTGTAGATCTTTTTAATAAAATTGTTTATTATTTTAAGCTAGAGCCGATTTTATAATAGTGGTTCTATGAAAAAGGCTTATTAAGCCTATTAGCTAAGTGTATTGATTAATTAGTAAATTTGTATTGTGCTAATATTGCATATTAATTAAAACTCGTACTTTGCTAAAACAAAATGTTGTGGACTAAAGTTATGCGAAATCGGTGCAAAAGGGTTTACAGCTTTGAAACGCAGTGTACATTTCCCTATAAATTGCAAATGCAGTCGGTCAGGCGGCAAGCTAGAAGGAAAAACGAGGCACAAACATACATGGAAAGCGAAGACAACTAAGGTGAGGGGTATGGGTAAAAAGGAACTAAAAGGACAGCTCCAATTCGAGTGAGGAAAATACATAATGCCGCCATAGTGAATTAGGGAAATATCTTTCTTTAAGGTAAACCATACAATGTTAACTTCAAAATTTATTAAAATTACCTATAATTGTTTCTTTTAATTCTTTTATATGTTAACTTATAAAGAAATAAATATATAATTTAAATAGGTTCTTCTATTTTGTATATGTAATTGTTATGTATGCCTATATTTTTGGAAAATATTCATAAGTCCATAAGTCACATTGTAGGGTACTACAAAAGAATGTAAGCTGAAATATTTCTCGCCATTTTCGATGTTGGCATTGTGGTTTATCTTGGTGTTGTTGGCTGCAGGAAGCATTTTGCATGAATTGCCCATAAAAATGATATGCACATCAAGATTGTCTGATGTGACTTTTGCGATAAGCGGGCAAATTTGCTTACTAGCTCACTTTGTTCGAATTGTTGGAAAACTTTAAGGTAAAAGCATTCCTCACTCATAACTCCACAGTGCTAATCAAGACGAACGGCACTTGGCTAGACATTTAATTTGGCCGCTGCTTCTAAAAGGTTTCCATCAGTCTCAGGCACGCCCTCCGCCCATTAACCACCCCTTAACCATCACGACATTAACCATCACCCATTAGACGCCACCCATTATAAGCTGGGGTTTAGGTACTATTATCACTATTACTGCACAGAGAAAAATTGTAAGTCCTTTTTTTTTTACTGAGAAATGTTAAATTTAAATCTCAAAAATAAACAAATTTTAAATAATTTGACTTAAAGTAATGCATATTCTAGCAGTTTACTTAACGTTTTGAAAATTAGTATTTTTATCACTTAAAGTAAATCTAGTGAGAGCATATGGCTATTTATTATCTTTTATGGACTTTAATTTAGTTTTCTAAAGTATTTCTTATAAGTACGATATTGTTGCTGATAAAAACTAAGTTGAGAGAAGAATTAAACTGTTTTTTTTTTCACTAAGTTGCAGGTACCGCATACTGGCATATTAATAGTCCACATCTCATTTCTTTGGTCCCCATTTCCCCATTTCCCAGATGTCATATGTCAGGCGGCTGTAATATTACGAGCTGATGACTGCGTTATGATTACTGTCAGCAGCAGGCACTCAATGAATAAGCAGATGCGAAAGTGTCAGCCTCTCACTTCTGCGTCCTTGTGTTGTGGGCTTATCACGCACTTTCCGCCCACAAAACCACGCACCACCCACTCGCACCACCACATGTGACTTGAGGTGTCCCGCAGCGCCAACAACTTTGACTCGGCAACAATTTATCACAGCCAATTTAACCAGTTAAGTGCGAAAAAGGTTTCAGCAGACTGAACTTTACGTGGCTCAAAAGTGAGGTAAAGTGCATGTGGAATAAAGAATTGAACGAATTCCGGAATGGAATCTGGCCACTGACCACTGAATGCATCTGTGTGTCTGCCGGCGGCATTTATTTGTTTACAATCTGTTTGCGCAAAAGCTGCCGCCAGGCTTAAAACACTGCATTTGCATTCTGACACCAGCCGGGAATTGTGGGGCATGAAGGACTGGAGTCCTTGCATGGACTAATTGAAAAAGACAGTTACCATAAACGAGCACATTTGCATATCGTATTGTATTTTATTCACAGTTTTTTTTTTTAAATCAATATTCCCATTTTATTTTTTGATACATTTGTGAAGGGATTGAACATACAACATTTTAAAACCAGCATAGTTATCTAACACTGTTAAATTTTTTTTTAAAACTAGTAAAATTAAAGAAGTTTGGATTGGAAGTTTTTTATTTTCCGTTAATATTGTGAAAGAATATATAAAACTATTAAAAAAAGGTTGTCTAAGAAAATATTTGCAGAAATGTATTGTAAATTAAAAAATGTATTAACCTTTGAGTTGAATTTTACACAAATGGTTAGACTCGTAAAATTACTCGATTTTTTTGAGTACCCTTCAGTTCTGAGAAAACAAATTTGACCAATTCCCTTTAGTCCCATTAGCACATATTTTGTGCGTAACAAGTGCTTTCTAATCACTTTAAAATGTATTTTTTGTATTTATTACATCTACTCAGCTCAATAAAAACGTCAGTGCCGGAGATTGAGTTTTCCCGAGGGATCACTAGAAACGGATGCTGGAATTTTGAAATTCATCTGCTCTCAAAACGAAGCTATTTATTGCCGTGAGCTCCGTCCATCGGCAGTCAGTCGAGATTGGTTCTCCGCGTAACAGCATTCAACGTCTGAAAGTCGACTGATTTTGGAATAGTTTGGTGTAGTTCTTGTTCTTATGATCCTGTTAAAATCAAAAGCGGAAATTTTCGACTGCGAGTACTTTGGCACAGTAGAGATATAGCATATTTGAAGGCTGTACGATTCCAACACATACGTTTCGACTAGTAATTCCTGTCCACCTGACCGGAAAGTATAGCTTCAGTCAGTTGCCGAGCGGATTCAGGAAGCCGATGAAAATCGTTTTTGATCAAGTGGCTACGAACAAGTGTTAGCTTATGGCGAGTTCAGTGATTGTCTGAAGGACGGATCAATCCCTATATTGATCGTAAATATAGCGATGAAAGGCTAAAAAAGGTCAGTATCCTTAGACAAAATCTCTACACTTTTCTTGAGGTTTTATTTTTGATCCCATATTTCCATTAGTTTATTTAATATTTCATATTATTTTTGTGACTTCTTCATTAGGGTTTGTAGTCGTCTGTTTTAATTAACATTTACTTGTCTTTTTTGTGATGAGTTTTTATTACTTTCACCCTCTTGAACGTGTGTTATGCACCTTAACTGCTACTTTTGAACGAAGCGTCAGATGCGAATCATGGTATAAAGGGCTTAAACGTCAGTTTTAGCTGAATGGCACCAAATCGGCTTTCGCCGCTCTCTTTTCCAGTCACTCACATATGTGTGTGAAAGTGCAAATTCATGTTTTGTTTGACTAAAACTGTATAAATCTAAAGACCAAATGCCAGCAGTCAACTCAGCTCAGGGCTCTCACATCCGAGGGATTAAAGCGGAAAATGGGTGGGAAATGGAGTGGCAAGGATCCAGGAAACGACGAGGTATTCGAAGCCATGTAAATGGATTGCTCTGGGGCTTCGGGGTCAAATGGAATTAGCCGCCATTTCAGTGGGCTGCTGGGTTGAGGGTCGTTTCAAGACGCGAACACTTGTTGCTCGGTACGAGCCATTTTCACACTCATTAAAAATTTGCATAATTACGCCTGCCTCCCAGCTCATTAACACTTTGAAGTAGACAGGACTTTTCGTAAGGCCGCGAGAATGTTGAATTATAAATGCATGCAATTAAAAACAATTACATGGAATTCCATTTTCCACCGCATGCTCATATATAAGTTCATAAACAAATAAAGTGCGCACAACGATGCTAATCCCTTAAGCCACACCCAACTGTTCGCGGGGGCGTTAATATAATAGGGGCGTGGCTGTCGAAAAAGGGCTATCAATTTGCATTGCGTTTGGCTCATTAGCGTCGCTGCCACTGACCACTTGTAAATTTGGCATGTCTATATGGAATATACTGGTAATTTATAGCCCTGCAGATGACATTGCTGCAGAGAGGGCTGGTAGTTTAACTATCATAAATCTGTTTATTAATTATCCAAAAAAATAATATTAGGTAAATTATGTTGAACTTGTTTCACAAGTAAAGATAAACAATTTTATAATTAAAATTTAGTGAAAACCCACTCTGAAAACAATTTGTTAATTAGTTTATATAATGTTAATATGTATTTTCTTTAAAAAATGTATTTGTACTTTTAATTTAAAAAAATTTTAAATGAATATAAATTTCCCCTTTTTATTTAAGTCTTCCAAATCTCACCTCGTTTGCTTTGCCCCTTGACAGAATAATGCCCATTCGCTTTTGTTATATGATTCCCATACATAAAATTATCATTAGTGGGAAGCATTTATTTATAATGAAACTTTAATAGCTCACCTCGTTGAGCTCGCTATTTGACAAAATAATGCGGTTACGCTCTTGTTCGATGGTTTCACATATTTTATAAGCTTGAATTACAACCAACAGCAAAGAAATATTTATTTAAAATATTTTCAATGGGGCAACTTTGCGATAATAATATGAGTAATTAAATGTCAATAGAATTAAATCCAGACAAAGTGACACAAATATTGAAATCAAGTAAACAGTATTTGAATGAGAAAATCCATTGAAATATGAATAATTTTTGCATGGATAATTTTTAAGTTGCACAATCAATTGAGATTATTTATATTAACTAATTTTGCTTTAAGTTACAGATATTCAGAGGTAATGTTATGACAAGAGGCAGTCATCCAAGCCAACTTGGCCAAGCTTATTGACCAGAATCGCTGAATCTGCAGTGGAAATTGCTTCGTCGCTAAGCCGTAAGTCCAACATAAAAAATCACTTTTCTCTGCCAGACGGACAGGGCGTTTTTTTTTTGCCAGGGTGGCCTCGGACTTGCTTTCGATTTTCCATCGGCATTGCCGAATGATTCCCGCTTAATATGCCAAACACAATTTGACTTTTATTCAATATGCAAAAGATACGCGTCAATTTGTTGCTTGTCTGCAGAACTTTTTAATCTTGCCGAGATTCCCCCAGCTGCTTGCGCTCTTCCGATTCTTTAAGTCTTCAATTTACGTGGCTGGCATTAACTTCTGGCTAGTGGCAACATAAAAGATGTTGTGGCCAGATTTATGTTGGCAGTTTTACAGTCATTTCAAGCACTACCTCGAAGAGCAGCTACTTAAGCCCGCGCGCGTTGAAAACTTTTGCAACTATTAAAGTCTTAAGTAGAAGTGGATAAAGAGAAGCTGCCGGAGTCAGCTAACTGTAAATGCATTTCCACAAAAACAACAAGGATATCACGTTGCCTGGGAAAACTTCGTCTTGGTCTGTTCTACTTATGCGGCCTGGCCAACACTTTCCGTTTGTTTGTTCGAGGACAAGACAAAAACTGACTCAAGCCCACATTATAAGTACTGTGTGGGTGTCATAGGGTGTGTTTAGTAAACACTGTTTACCCCAGTAAAACCAGGTGTGCTGAATAGAAGAGGGATTCTGGTCTAGCAAGACTAGAAATTATAATATTCTGGGGTGCTACAATTTGGCGTACCAAACCTCTACCGATTTCCACAAATGATAATATTACTTTCCATATAAAAAAATTGCTTAAATAAATAGTGTAAGCAATTTTTTAAAAACTTTGATCTTCGTTTTAAATTAGGAATATAATTTTATATTCTGATTTTATATTCTATTTTATATTCTAAACTGGTTACCCAGTTTGATGTTTATAACGCAAAAATGGTAACGATTTCAAAAATCGTATTCAGCCGGTACCCTTTGGATTTAATTCCACCTGATATCCAACACCTTTGCTGTCTTAACTTTCTTAAAAGTATTCAGAGCACCTGATACACTTTTTTCATCTCTTTGGCGCTTAACATTTTTTGACTTATGGTAAGAGCAAACGAAATGTCAAATGATTTTTCAATCCCTCCACCCGAACTTACCCATAATATGCACCCTCTTTAGCCTTAAATCAATGTTGACAAAAGTTTTATTGGATAAGTTTGTTTAACGACAAGCCAAAGTAGACGCACACAAAAGGGCAGGTAAAAAGGCAAAAGTTCTTCCCGTTTTGTTGAAAAATCAAATTGAGCAAAAGTTGATCTCGAACTGGATGGAGCCAATGGAAAGTGAAGGGGGCGGTGGAGAAAGCCGGAAAAGTTTTCTGCAAAAATCGTTGGACGCGGCAAGTTTGCAATTTGATTTGTGTTCAATGTGCGCGCAATTGATTAGCCATTCTGCCAGTTCATGAATCTCCGTATTCATTGAGTACAAAACTATAACTATTATATAAACTATCTTAAATACCTATTTTCCAGAGCATCAATGCACCCTGAATGATCATTATCAGGTGGGGAATGACCCGGAAAGCTTCTCCTTCAGGCCCTCGTTGCACTCGCCATTGGTCAACATTTGTTTGCAGCCACATGATCTTAAATGACTTTCTACCGGCTCCCTGGATCCGTTCGGCAGCTCCCTGAAGTTATGTTCTCCAGTCATGTGGTCAGGAATAACTAGTTAATATCGTATATGTCGGAATCGTTCAGCGTTCAAACATGCCATATATCCACTGTATCGAAGTAATCGCAGTCGGGGAACATCCGCATTTAATTTTTGCAGGATCCATGGAACAAGAATTGTACCCAAAGATATCTAAAGCAGCTGCATTTTAGATCTGGTAACCTGCTACACGGGGAGCCAAACTCGACTGACTCGGAACTAAAAAAAAAAAAACCTTCAAAATAATCTAAAATTAATGCTTGAGAACTAACTAAATAAATTGAAATATTAATTAAATTTCTATAGAGCTTAAATCATAATCATCTCTGTTATTATTGCAATCTGATTTTAAATATATTAATAAATCTGGTAGCAACAAAAACAAAAGTTTGCAATCCTATTTTTTTGCTGTGTGTATATACCTTGGATGAAAGCCTGGCGGCATCTGCTATCTTCATCTGCAAGTTTGCCAAGTGTGCCACACAAGAATTTTGCGGCAAGGACTAACAACTGTTGCAGGACTCCCAGGCGAAACCCACACCCACACACACACACCCACACCCACAAGCACAATGGCACTGTGGTTTTCCGGCCGCAGACTCCTGCTGTTTAATATGCTATTAAATTACATTAAAATTTGAAAAGAGTTGGCTGGCGCTTGTTGGCTTCCTGATAAGCGTATTACGAGGCTCAGATACTCAGGATGTTCGAACTTCCATGCAACTCACACGTGATTCAATACTTGAATAACGCGGCCAAACCGAACTGGGCCTTCAATGTCAGGCGGCAGTAATTGCCTGGCAAATAATTTAATGCGAAATCATGGCCGACCACGCCCCTGGGCGGCAGTGTGTTGCACATTTAAAATGCAATAACCGGATTAGATTGTGTTGTTGCCATATCGGCATGTCCTTTAACCGCACTTCATTGTTGCATGTTACTCTGGTATTTATAGAGTTTTAACGCAATCGCAATTTCGGTTGACATTTTGCGCTCTCGGCCATTTCCCCTTTCCCGTTTTCCATTTTGCCAACTTGCTGCCAGCCTCTGGCTGTCGATAGACGTCTACAGGTAGTACGCCCCCAAAAGTACCTCCAAACTACCCCCAAACTCCATTCAAAAAACAGACATGTGTGCCCCATTCCTCGGCTGTCTGCTTTATGAAAAATGCATTTTGTCTGTCGTCACTGGTCCATGAAGCGAACTGCGGCCGTGTGGCTAATATCATTTCATTTGGCTTTTGAATTCGTTAGTTGAAGTTCATATTTCACTTGGGCATTGGCAAATATCTATTCATTTAAGTGATTTAAATCAAGTCGCCCTCATTGGCCACTAAACGTACAATTGAGACCTTCATTTATTATGCCAATTCAGTTTGGAGAGCTGATGTATTGAACAGTTTAAGAAGAATGCTTTAAAGTTTAAAAAATAAAACAATTTTCATCTGTAGAAATGCCTTGATGTAAATCGTTAGGAATGCCTAATCAAATCAAGTAGAGTGGTAATCAAGCCTGAAATATAATTTCCCTCTTACTTGTATAAAGTTATTTTCTCAGATTGTTAAAAAAAAGCATTACATCCCATATCAAAAAACTTTTAAGAATAAATCTCATAATTTCGTATGCCTTCCATCAATCACAAATTTGACACTTGCAACACCTGTGGCTGTGTTGGCCGCAACATCCCTATATTTTGTCCTTTTTTCGGGGTAGTATTGATGTTCGTACAAATTAAACTGAATGCAAATAAGTCAATTTCGGTTGAAACATGAGGCGAAATTAATGTGCTACAAAATAAATACGACAAGATAAATGTTTTTGGCACTGAGCGGGTGGCAAGAAACAAGATAAACTGATGGCAGAGTATCTCACGGATGTGTGAGTGTGCTAATAAAAATACACGAACACGAGTCCTGCGACGCGTTCTTGTGTAATGTGTGAAAATCGCTCCTGGCTCTGGTCTGGTGTGTGTGAATGTAGGTGTGTGAGTGCGGCACGTTTAGCATTTCAAAAGGCGTATTGTTTATTTTTTTTCCTCATCCCTTGTTTTTCCACATTCAATGTTATTTATCTGCGTTTTTCCTGCTCGCCAAGCTCCTCCGATCTCTTCTGCTTTGTAACCCAAGTTCACTTTCGCAGTTAACTTCTTTGTAGTTTCGTTTGCTCATTCATTTCCCTTTTCCCACATACTCGTACACATGAAAAGTTATTTTTTCGTACCACAATGAAAATGAAAATGGGTGTGCGGAGAATAAGCGCGAGACTGGAAAACTTGTCACGTGATAAACTCGGAAAGCAAAAGAATGTCACGTACTAAGAACGCAGCGACAACCTTTGCCACTTAAAGTTTTAAGTTCGCAGCACAGAAATATGTTTTAATTCCATAATCAGCTTGCACTTGGCCAAAACCCAAAATCAATTCCCCATTGTTACCCTACTGTCCTCCAAAAAAATAAAATCCCAGCACACTTTGGGGTATGACAAATGCTGGTCACGTAGATTTTAGCCCCTTGGAAAAGTGGGGGACAGCTGTTTGGGTGCACTTAGCATTGCTACATAATTTCTGATGGCGTCATTTTAAGAATTATGAATGCCACGTGACTTCTGCTGGGCAAATAAAAGGAACCGGAAATCAGGCAACAGGATTTTTCTGTGTTAAGCTAAGCCGGAATAATCGGACTTTATAATAACTGAGTCAGTGTGAAAGTAGGAAATTGGTATAGAAATCTTTATAAATTGAAGATACATTTACATAAATACAAATTTTTTAAAAAATAATATAATACATAGTAGAATTTTACTATAGAAATACAAAAGGAGGTAATGTTACTTTACAAATTTTAAATAAACTTAAAATTAGTTAAGAGTTTTATTTTTGTTTCAATGGATTTTATACAATATCAATTTAACTAAAGATAATATTGTAAGCAGAAAGATATTACAAATTAAGACAGCTTCGCAAGTGTTTCAAAGTTAAAAGAAATGTTATATATATGCTAACAAGTATTCGCCTGCAATTTCAAGCCAATGCCTTTAGTTTCTCCGACTCGCAGGTAAATTTTAATATATATTGTCTGGCTGAGGGAAGCCTCCGTCGGAAAAACACCTCGGTGACCGGTCAAAGGTGTCACACATAAACCATTCAATCTGACAGTCAACTGGGGAGATACAGATACGACCAGGCACCGGGAGCGGGATGTAGTGATACAGCAAAGCGATAGACAATGACAATGCCCAACGTTGACCGCAGTCAAACTTTCGATTTTACTTCGTTAACGTGGCGAGTTGGACACGTTTCCGCCCCTCCGCTCACCTTTTCGTGTTCCGCAATTTATTTTTTCTGCACATTTGTCGAGAGGTTTCCCTTCGCTTCATATTCATTTCGGTGGTGCAAATTGCGCACGAAACATGCGAGTGGTGAGTGCATAAAACCAATTTGTAATAAAGACGACGATGGCAAGGAAAACAGGGAAAAAGCGCAGTGCCTTCATTTCATTGTTCGTTGTTGTTGCACACGGTACTAGGAGATTGTGAGGGTATATGGCGTTTTGAGGAATCACAGATATATTCTTAATTAATTTAAGCTATTATTTTAAACATTATTTAAAACATCACTAGCAGAGAAACTGTTACCCATATTAAATTCTCAGGCGGAACTTTTAAGATTTTTTCCATAGTTTTTCAAAAATAAATGTCAAATATTGCTTTAAAAATTTAGTCATGTAGACTATATTTCTATATTATTTCACAATTTCTTGGCCGCCAAATTATAAACTGAGTCCTAGTACATGGAATATTAGCAAATTTTATTACAAAAACAAAATTACCGACTTTTTTTTCTGCCTTAAATTTATAATATATTTTATAATATTTTTTGTAAGAACTGGTAACTTGAAAACTTATAAATCAATTGGTTGATTGTGCCAAAAATGGTATCCTTTAAAATATTTTATCTTTCAAGCCTTTTCTTTTTATTAGTAATATTTTAAAACTAATTTTTAAGCAAATTAATTAAAACTCCGCAAGCGAAAACGGTAAACGGGTATCCTGAAGTCGAAAAGCCTGACTTCTTTATTATAGTGACTAAGGGATAGGTGTCTGGAATGACTTGGATGGACGTTGTGGGATTATGCGGCATCAGAAGATGTTGACACATCACGCAGTCGCCCGGGCATTTGAATGTTTTCAATTAACTTTATGTAGATAAATAGCGGCAACTAGCCCCGTTGGCTGTGTTGTCTGAGCTGGCTTTAAGGACGGCCAGAAGGACGCAACAAAAATGAAACATTGCACGGCTGTAAATTACGCCAGTGGTGAGGGGTAAAGGGGGGAGCTGGCGGAAATTGCATTATCAGCGTCAAAAGGCAAAGGATTCCCCCCTTTTCGGTGGCATGTTTTGCCGCCGGCTGCTGCCGCTGCCACTTCCTGCCCGCCGAGACAATGAGTTGTGATAGCACAACTTTTGCAGCGGCGTCGCGCGTTGCTCGTTGCGCATAATTACCGTTATGGCGGAATGGGAGCGGTAGCAGTTACTTTGCCGCCCGCCCAAGACTGATGAGCTGTTTATGACTTGACGCTTTCGCAGTGCATTTAATACCGTTATTGTGGCGCATTTGTAACTAGCAGTTAATAACGGTACACCTAGAAAAAGGGGACTTTAAAAACTTTAAAAACACAATCTAACTTCGATTTTGTATAATTTAATTATAAAAAAAATAATAATAATAAGTAGTCTTAAATTTTAAAAACATTTTTTGTTATATTTTTATTCAACAACTTATAGCTTAAGAATTCAATGTTGAAATACATCATAAAATCAAAAATTACAAAATTTTGGGTTGTTGCATTGTTTTTAAGAGTAAAAGTTTGTACCCATTACTAATTTAATAAATATATTGATTTAATTTTGTTAATAACTGTATCCGTTTAATCGTTTAATAAAGAAGTAATCTTAAACAAGTCAACCTTGAGATCTGTAAGTACTTTACTTTTCTCATTTCTGTATTGTTTTTGATAAATCAACAATTTATACTTTGTGATAAAATATAATATAATAATGCCAAAATGTGTCACATATTTTTTTTCTCTATTCGTGGTGCAGCTGCAAAATGAATTATGTTCGCTGGCCATTGTTCATTCGGTTTATATGAAATTTTAATGAATTGTAAAGCCAGGACATCTTGGAGCAGCACACATGTGCCGCTGCTGCTCTATCAGGCAAACATTATCGCAGTCTCCACTTCAAGTTCAATAAAGTTGAGTGCCTGGCACAAATGGAAATTTTACGCATACCCATCGAAGTGAAAGGGAAGTGCGGGAAAGTGCCCTTTAAAATCACTTTATTACGTCGTCGTGTGGGAGTATTTTTTACCCCCAATGTCGATGCGGACACATTTGTTGGGGGCGACAATTTATAAGAAAATTCCTATCGAACTCCGGCATCGTTGGGCAAATGTCTTTCGGCCGATAAAAACGTACCCGGCACGCGCTTTAATCATGAAAAATCATATTGAAAGCGCCGCCCTGCCAAGGCTGATAGCGGTAGGCGTTCGCCAGCTATTGGGCGTGGCAGCCATTAAATGAATATTTCAACAAATTTGCTTTTACAAGTATATTTAAGAGCAGGCCAACGAGACTCACAAGTCCACACACAAAACAGCTGCACAATTTCCGTTGAAAACTTTGCACTGCAAAGTTTTTGTGTGCGACTTTTGACAACAACAGGAACCGTGAGGGAAAAAGTAAGTTTGAGAGATGATTGGATTCGGAATACCCTAATCTTAAGGGGACTGAGGGAAAAATGTTATTAAAAAACTCATTATTTGATTTTTAGTTTATTAAACATATAATTTGAACACTTGAATGGTTTATTTTGGAAACAGTTTTATAGAAAACCTTTACATATTTGTGACATTTTTGAATCTTAATTGTTTTGTATTTTATTTAGTTCATATATTTAAAAAACAAACATTGATCCCCGTAAAGTTATGCTACTTTTTATTTTAATTTTCCAAAATGTCCGTAATACCTTAATATATTTTTTAAAAATTAAGGGGAGAGGCAGTTTTAAATTTTTGTTTTAGTCACTATGCTCAACCGTGTATACCCTTCTATGACAAGTTGAAAGTTTCCGCCGCATGCATTTCAATTGCGTAGCCGTCGCCGACGACATTTACATGGCAAGTCATTGGCCAAAGTGTCCCCCCCACTGGTTTTCCACCCACTGCCGTGGAAAGCGACCGCTGCCTGCACAGTGTCTTACATCTCTTTGACTCTAATAGATTTTAATCAGCCGCAGGATATACGCCTGGACGACAAGGACAACGACAATGGCAACGACAACGTCGACGACATGCTGTTATGGCCCCGAATCGCTTGGAGACAGTCAAAATTCCAGCCGAGAATCCGATGAGAATCGCCGGGGGCAGATCAGGCCTCGCCTTTAATTACGCCAGTTGGGGAATTAAAAAGAAATGAAATACATATTTTTCGGCATATCCTTGTTCGCATTTAAATTAGAGACCACCACGAAAGAGTGTTAGTCATACTTTCGCTTTGTTTCTAGCCAAGGGCTTTGCGAATTTCTGTGTAAAAGTGCCAGTTTAGAGAGCGTTTTTCCACACAATTTCCCGGCCAAACCTTCGGGGCAGCGCACACACACCTCTAATGAGCCCCTTCACATCCTTGAATCCTGCTGCATTTTCCAGCACTTTGACACGTTCCATTTTTCCAGGAGGGTGTATGCTTTTATTTGCGTAATTGGCCAAATGCTGAGTGATGTGGCCAGCGACTTTATGGCTGAACAAATTTAATGCCCTTATCGGCATCCGTTCTTGGCCATAAAATGACCCGCATTTTCACCCATTCCGTTTCCGTTGCCAATAAAAGTGTCAAGCAAAATGCGTGCGTAATGAGCATCGGACTTCAGGCCAGGACTTCCCTGCCCTGACTTCTGACCGACTGGCAAAAGTGTTTTAAAATGCAAAGTATCGTTATTTGTGGGCATCGTTAAATTTCATTTAAAGCTGCGGAAACGGAGCCAACCGATGACCCCGGCGGGGGTCACATCCTGCGCCTGTTCTGCCCGCGCTTATCTTGTCATTGTCATCTTTATTGGCTGCCATTATCGTCCTGCGGGTGTCCATAATTCCGCATGTAATTTGATTACCCACACAACCCACAAATTGTCACGCCCGCCTGATATCAACAACTTCATCGGTACTTTGAATTCACTTTCAGGGGGTAAACTTTAAGTTAATTTGGGTACTTAGGTACTTAAATGTGAGGCTTAAGGCGAATAAAAACAAAGACGAAATGATTTGTAGTTTGTCAGTATTTATTTATTTAATGTACAAAATTAATAAGGAATAATAAATAATTTTATATATAGAGATTCCGACAAATTTCGTTATATTAAATTTAATCATTTCTGTAATTATTTTTTTTAATCCAAAGACAAGGCGTAAATATGGATTGTAAACGCTTAAATTTTGGGAGTCACAAAAAATTAAATAAAGAGAATGATTACGTGAGTGCATTCAAGTCTATCAAAATATAATTTGAGATATCAATACTAAATCTAATTAAATTCGATGAGTACCAGCATAGCTATATTGTTAAAATTATATTTGTTTAGCATACACTATTCACCCAGTTGGATCTGTTGAGAGAGCACGTGCAGCCGCATACATAACAAGACAGTCAAAACCGTACAGGTTACCTGTAATGGATAAATACTGGAACTATAGGACTTGATATATTATGTAGCCGACTTTTTATTACTGAGAGCGCCGTGTTGAGTTGGAACCATAGGTGAGTAATAGTTTCGGTTAGAATATCCTCCAGATTCCCACACACTATCCAAATGACCATCCTAATCAGGCAAAACGCCACCAAGGAGAACATCAGCTAAAGGCATCTGCAAATATTAATGTAAAAGATCGGGAACAACGTGTATGTGTCGCACCATCCTTATTGTTTTGATCCTTTCCATCAAAACGCCAAATATTCCGACTGTCAAAAAAACCAGTATAATGAGGCACGCCAATATGTTTAGACATAGAATAAACACATTGGTTTTGGATTGAAAGTTCGTAATGGTGTATACAATTTCCATGATAATTATCGCCTGCGGATTTGGTCATGGATATTCGATCATCGAGCACCTAGGTATCCAACTCACTATGGTCACGGCTAGGAATAACAGAAGTGATAGCTTGAGTGCTAGAGTTGGACAATTGCACATATTTATTAGAAGTAGAAAAAAAATTACCAAAAAAAATGACAACTTTTTCATGTCTCAAATTTTAAAATTTCGATCTGACTTCTTACCAGTGTTTACTAAACTATGGATAAAGCAACTCGACGAAAATTTTGCAATCATAAAGTTAGAATCTGGAAACAACATTTTTCAAGATATTGGCCGAAAAAATAAGTTTAATTTAAGCATACTTTTAAAAGTAAATATATAAAGTATATATATTCAGTTTGATCAAAAAAAAAAGTTTGATTGAAAAATTTTTAACTTTGCTTCTCTGTAGTTGATATTTGTTCCGCCTTGCTTTTGTCCTTCAAAAATTTTAAATAAAATTATTAAGCACTGAAAGCGTTTTCCAATATGTTATACATGGTATTACCTTAGAAGATTTTAATAAGCAATTTCAAATTGGTTTTAGTGAGGCTTTAAATATGCATGTCTTCTTGAGTTTATCAAATTACATAAAATACATCGAAGTACAAGTATATGGTATCACACCATATCTAAAAAAATCCAGATCACGACAGCTAAATTGTCATATCATAAACCATTACTTGTTCTGTGGTGTTTATAAAAATGTCACAACTTTTTCAACTTCAGCTAGTTATTTACAAGTGCTAAGCCGCAAGATGTTTAAGTGGTGGTAAGGGGATGGGCCGGAGGTCCTTGCAGTCTGTCACATGTGTGTCGGAGTCACAGGGACTACAAAACGGCCACCAGCAATGGCAATGCCAACATCAGTGTTGACAATTTCCAGTTGAACGCACAAAAGCCGGGACATCGTCCCCCATCCTCGGGTCCTGTTTGTTGTTTGTCGTCTTGTATCTTGTATCTGGTATCTGCTCTGTGTGTCCTGCCTCTCTGCTAAAATAATCGCCACAATAATCTGTCAACGACAGCTGCTGATGTCATAAAAACCTTTTGAAGATGTCGTTGCTGGAGTCCTTGTTGGGGCCCCAACAAATACCCCCGAACAGGCTAATGATAATTTGCCACATTTAACACCCAAACCAGCCGCAGCAACAGGACCTCCTGGCTGCGATAAAATCATTGATGAAGCCAAAAGCTAATTGAATGTTAATCGCTTGGCATTGACATTGCACGTGGCAGCAAAAGACGGGGTGGAAAAAGTCAGGGAAATCCCATGGAAAAACGAGAAATAGAAAACCCCCCCCATTTTAAACTTTCCACAGATGTTCTCCGATAAAGCTCAAAGGTAAGCAGTCCATTTGCATAAAGTGATGATAAATCAACAGAAAAAATGACCTTAAAGTTCGTTTTTCCCTCAACTGCACGTATTTGTTTCGCCACGCAGAGCAAATAGAATACAAACAGTCTTTAAATTAAAAATTAAAATTTAATCTACCTCAGGATGCGTACCAGTTGAGAATGGGGAGAACATGGGATGGCTTTTTTCTTTGTCTGCCTCTATGACCAATCGCGATGGAGGGTCTGCATTCTTTTATTCTACTTCTGCTCGAGTTGGTATCGTATTTGTATTAGCGCTACCATTTAGTTCCTTCCGTTTTTTTTTTTAAATGATAACATAAAAAAAATGTACAAAATAATACGATTTTTGCCCTATTCTTTCAATATTTTCTTGTATTTAATGAGAAGCTTGTAACAAATATGATTCAATGTTAAGAATTACTGGGAAAATAATAGGAAACACACTTAGTTCGCATACTGTCGAAATAAATATTCTTAAGTCTGAGAGTTTCATTAAAGCTAAGTAAGACTTCTATACAATTGGTCAAAATATAGTCTGGTCTAGCTAAATAAACTCATTAAAAAACTTTTTAACGACTGGACTTCAATACTTAAAGATTTATTTGTGATTTTCCATCCTAAAACTTATATATATGCCAATTAATGATTTAAATAAATGCGGTCACTTTTCGTCCTTAATTTTTGGTGAAAAATGCGAACGCTTTTTACACACTGCTGTAATTTGCATAAAAAAATACCATGAAAAACAGTAGGCCGAAAACAAGGCAACGCATTTGCATTTTCTGCTGCCGAAATGTTTCAATTGCATTGCATTCCAAGAGCGGCTGCCCCTGACAGAAGTCACATTAAATGCAGTCACAGTCCTGCAGTTATAGTCGTTGTTACGGACACAGAATTCGGACCACGGGACGGCCCTTTTGTGGTTCCGTGGAGTCAAAGTTGCAATAGAAATGCTGGCGTAGATGTAAATTCAAACAGAGGGGCACAACAGTAACAGCAGATGCATCAATTGTCTAATTGATTGCCGAGACAGAGTCGTCAAAATGTCCATCAAAATGCGTGGAAAGGGAAAGGGGGCAAAACCCAGAATGTCCTTGCTCCAGAAAAAAATGTACACAGCAATTAATTTAACATTAAATGGAATTTCATTAGCTAAATTTAGCTAAATGAAAAACCTTGTTTTTTGATATCTTATATACTTTTAGTTTAATATATTTTAAAGTTACTCTCTTTAACTAGCATTAAAATTTATTAAAATTAATTTTACAATTATTTTGTTTATTGATATGCTAATATTCATTTTTTCTTGTGCAAATATGGCAATAGGAAACTGTGTCTGTGACGGCGTCTGGAGTGTCATGCCCGGCATGGACCTGTGGGATAGGTAAATTTGATTTATGACCTATTATGCGTCTTATGTCCAGCCATAATTTAATTATACCAGGACACACAGCCGGCCAGTCAGACAAAACACAAAATACCAAACAGCAAACCCACATTGTCTGCAGTTTTTCAGCCACAAACACACAATCTGCCACACATAATGCTGTTATTTAAATCATGAAAATTCGCTTAGCTAAATTGCATTGCAACAATTGCAGGGTGGAATTGGACCTGCCATTTTCCCCCCTTGTCAGTCTTGTTTTAGGGCAAAAACTAAAGCGACAGTCTCAAGCCGAAATGTAAATGTAATTAAAGTGCAGTTAGGCTCCATTTTTGGGGGTGTATGAGTGTGCTTGGCATGCGGAATGAAATTGAAATAAATTATTGACTAATTGTCAACTCAGACGAGGACAATCTGGCACATTTTGGCATGTGGCATGGGGCGTATGCGCAATCAAATCGCAAATCAAAGCTCCGGCCAAGAACAACAAATGCATCTAATTTTGCTGACAAAAATTCCAAGACTGGGGCCTCGTTCTACGCCTTTTGGACACGTTTTCATTTAATTTGATTGTTATTGTCTGGCCTGTCAGGTGGTCTAGGGGGAATTCAGCAGCTCCATTGCATGTCTCATTAGTGTCATGCCGTTAAAAAGCCAAAGAAACTAAATTATGTAGTAGTAAGTATACTCACCTTATTTTTGTTTGATTGAAAAATAATTTAAAAGGGTACATTGGAGTTTGTTAAGGTAAAAAAAGTTAAATTGCTTACACTTTTCTTAAGTGCATGGTATGCTATATATATTTAGCAAAGAATTATAATGTATATACATATATATATACAAAAAGTATATTTTAAGTTTTATTGAAAAGTGAGTATTTTAATAATTTCCAATTATCAAAGTATCGATCACTATAAAGTCTAACAAAAATGTATAACAAATTTCTTTGCATTAATTCTTATTCTGCTCCCAATTGAGGGTCTTTTTATCACTTTCTCTATTTGTTATTTGTTTGTTACCTCACTCCTTGTATCATTTACCTTTCATTACGCAACTCGAGCGTTGTTCAAGCAATCCCGCTAAAATATCACTGTCAAAACACGCGTTTGATCTGTTAAACTCTCCCTCTTTGCCGCCTGTCAATGGATCCAATTGAACCCATTAAACTCGGGCCCATTAATGTTTCACATATCTCTACGAAAATGTCAAGATTAAGCTTCGGGGGCCAGCGTGTAAGCCATTTACGCGGCGTTGCGGCGTTGCGAGCAGTAATATCCGTTAATTAACTGACAATAATTATAACAAGTGTACAATTGGGCCGAAAGGTTATGGATTGGGGGAAAGGTGTGCAAAAAAAAAAAATATCAAATCCAATTAAAGAGCCATAAAACACGACATGCCACGCCCCCGCAGCTTATCACAAAGCCGCTTACCCCGCCCCCCCACTTAAGTTAAGACCTCACCGAAGGCCGCTTCTCAGCCGTGATGTGGCAGAAACAGAAACAGAAACAGCAAACCAGTCTCGCCCATTGTTCCCCGGAAGGTCTAGTTTGCTCAGCTCATGTTTAATTTGCAACAATCGATCTCCGTCTTTATTGACCACCAAACATTAACAATTGCTTAGACCAAAAGGCCAAGACTCACTTAGAAACCCCAGTGGGTTCCGAATCCATCGAAGCTCATGTGGGACACACTCTCGGCGGGCGAGTAGTGAACCGTCTGGGAGCTGCCATAGCTGGACACGCCCAAAGCTGGGGCATTGTGGGTATAGGTGGTGGCCGAGGGTCCGTGGTTCACGTTGGTGGTGGCCAGGGGTGCGGCATAGGACACAGTCTTGGCCAGAACGGGAGCTGGAGCGGCATAGACTGGAGCTGGTGCGGAGTACACGGTCTTGGCCACAACAGGAGCAGGAGCGGAGTACACGGTCTTAGCCACAACGGGAGCGGGAGCGGCATAAACAGTCTTGGCCACAACGGGAGCAGGAGCGGCATAAACAGTCTTAGCCACAACGGGAGCAGGAGCGGAGTACACAGTCTTGGCCAAAACGGGAGCAGGAGCAGCGTAGACCGGAGCATGGGCAGCATAAACAGGAGCTGGAGCGGAGTAGACGGTCTTGGCCAGAACCGGAGCAGGAGCAGCATACACGGTCTTCTCCACGACAGGAGCAGGAGCAGCGTGGACCAAGGTCTTGGTCACAATGGGAGTGGCCTGGGTGTACAGCGGAGCAGCATAGGTGGTCTTGGCAATGGCCGGAGTGTAGACATTGTTCTGGATCCTGGTGTCGCTCTTCCTCACACTGGAGTACGGAGTGTCCACCGCCTTGGAGTAGCTCGAAACAGTGCCGGCGAAGGAGCGCACCACATCGTGCTGGGTGGAGGCGACGGCATCCACCGACGGATTGGCAATGGCCACATGGCTGGCCAAGAGACCGGCATTGGCACAGGCCACCAGGGCGCACAGGGAGATGAGGTAGCGGAAGGCCATGGTGAAGCAGTGGGATGACTGGACTTTTTTTTGGACTCGTAGAGTTGTAGTTGAAAGCAGGCTGGCTGGGCTGCGACTGATGCTGATTTGGCCAAAATGTTGCGGCTTTTATACGCCACTGACGCGTGCCAGTTTCTGTTGGTTTTTCGGTGATTTGTTCGTGATTTTTTGGCAATTGAATGGCCCACAATGCGATGGCAACTCACCTGCGTAACCGCTTGAAAGCCAATTTGCAGGCATAAATTAAACGCGGTAATTAGGTTTCGGAGTGGGGCCCAAAAGCTTCAGGGCCCTCGTGTAAAATTAATAACAATTTGCCAAAAATAAAAACACAAAAAAAAGCAAGTAGAAGAAGTGAAAAGAGAGCAGAATTTGCGGCAGTAAGAAGCATCCCAAGTTGGCAACACAATTCAATTTGGAGCAGCGTCAACTTTGGTAATTTCAATAAATATTCATCATGCGCCCGTGAGCAACAGAGCAGGAAAATTCATTTTCCAAACTTGGTCGAAACAAAAGGAAAACAAACGGGAGCAAAACTGCAAACAAGACGAGTGTTAGATGCCCTCTTCATCTTAATTTAGTAGTTAAGTTTTCGGTGACCCACTGAAATCTGTATATTAATGTTTTAGTCAATACTCGGCCTTGTTTGCTAAGTTTTTTATGGATGTATGATATTTTTTGTTCTGCTAAACTAATTTTACCACCACCTTTGTGAAACCTTCCAGAACTTTCTGACTTTTGATCATTAATTTCAACTTTAGAAGGGCACAAAAACTTCTCAGCACCCCCTCAGAGAAAAAAACAAACAAAAATCATAAACAACGGACTGGTGGCAGCACCCCAAAGTAAAACCGCTGACACCCCTGCTGATAAAGTTGACAGCAACAAAGAGCATCCCCCTATTGAGCGGTTGCCTGCCTCATATTTGCTGCTCGAGTAGAACTCAATTTAATGGAAAAGAACGCCGGAGAAAATAAAAGTTTTTCGTTCGTTGCCTCTGGAAAATTTATGGGCTGCCGATAGTATTCAAAATAATTCACTTTCCTGATGTCTGATATCTGATATCGAGGGTGTGGGGCACTTGAGCTGGCCTCCAGTCGCGACAGAGGCAGCGAAAAGAGCGCAGTCATTTGTCGACCCATTGAACCAGTTTTGGGGCTTAGGCCTAAGTCAATCTGTCATACGGCCGCACACACAATAATTTGCCAGTTGGCCGTGAAATTTGGCAAGACATTTGCGCGCTTTTTGGCTATAAAAACCGCCGATTGGCCAGAGTTAAGCATCAGTAGCCACTGCAGCTCACTACAAACATCAGCATCAGTTTTCTGTTTTCTGTTTTCTGTTCTCCGTTTTAATTTGTTAAATTAAATATCCAATCCTAACCATGGCTTTCAAGTACGTCCTGCTGTCCTTCTGCGCTCTGGTGGGCGTGGCAAGTGCTGGCTACCTGGCTCCAGCCACCACCACCTATGCCGCTGCCTCCATTCCGGTGGTGGCCAAGGTGGCTCAGCCGCACTACGACGCGGTCGGCACCACCCAGCAGAATGTGGTGCGCTCCTTCGGCGGCACTGTGTCCACCTACTCCAAGAACGTGGTCACCCCGTACTCGAGTGTCAGCAAGGTGGACTCGCGCATCACCAACAACGTGTACACCCCGAAGACCCTCTACTCGGCCCCTGCTCCCGTGATCACCAAGTCCTTCTACGCCGCTGCTCCAGCTCCGGTGGTGGCCAAGACCGTTTATGCCGCTCCCGCTCCCGTTTTGGCCAAGACCGTCTACTCCGCCCCAGCTCCAGTTTACGCTGCTCCTGCTCCCGTTTTGGCCAAGACCGTGTACTCTGCCCCCGTGGCCAAGGCCGTCTATGCTGCCCCAGCTCCAGTTTACGCCGCTCCTGCTCCCGCTCCCGTTCTGGCCAAGACCGTCTACTCCGCTCCAGCTCCGGTTTACTCCACTGCTCCTGCCGCCTTTGTGAAGTACTCGCCCGCTGCTGTGGTCGCCCACGCCAGCTTCGATGGATTCGGTTCCCACTGGGGCTACTAGGGTGTGATAACCCAACCTTTATTGACACTTTGTTGATTTGTCCGTACGAAATAAAAACAGTCGCATTGTAGCTGCGTAGAACACGAACTTGCTTTTAAAGTAATTACAATTACCTTTAATTATAGGTATGGGTGGTGGGATAAATGATGGGCAGATGGAGACCACTAAGGTCCAAACACGTCATGTTTATTAAATGGCATAATCAAGATCCATTACCCAACAGTATTCACTGCATTCAACGATGATAAAAGGCAACCTTTGCCAAGTTTTTATAACCAAAGGTAAAAAAAAACCTATTCTTTCTTATTTTCTAATCGTATTGTCCAATATGTTCCCCATGTATGAAGTAAATGTTACCACAACATAAAGTAACACTTTCACCCTTTTAGTTGCTTTTAACATACCATTTGTCTAGTGTTTAATGGGCCAAATGTGTGCCAAGAAATTTTCTGGTCACTCCAAGTCCCTTAAAACCCTGGGCACTCACCTCGAAACCCCCTTATTCTACTCTTCTATTTGAACTCTTTTTTTTTTGTTGGTTGGCGAGGGCGCAAATATTTAGTGCAAAACTTTCTGTTTGTCTTTGTCGGTGCGGGGTGCAACAAAAAATTGTTGGCCAAAGTTTAATGAGCCACATGACCCTTTGGCCTCCGCCTCTGACTCCGACTCCGTCTTTATGTCATATCCCCCCCTCTATAAACTTTGCGATGGGTATTTCAGCAGCTTGACCAAAGTGTGGTTGTTGCTGCCGTTATTGTTATGGCGGCTAAAAAGTTTGTCCAACACCCAAGCACACGCATAAAAAAAGCATTAACGATGTGGGCCGGAGCAAACTATTTAGCCATAAAGTTGGTCGTTCCGCCGGACAATTTTGTATGCATATTTTATGGATTTTCAAATGCTGCAAAATTGTTTTCCACGGCTAGAATTTAATGTTGACAACAATAAAATTTATGCGCGGAGCGAGGGACATAAAAAGAAAATAAACTCCGGCGGATGGGTGGTGGATTTGTATCGTCCTTGAATACATTCTGCTTAACTGCATTTGCATATTGTCCGGATTGGAGTCCAATTCCGTGTCCGAATCTCCGGCTGTCCCGGCATTTGCAATACTTTTTCAATTGCCCGACATGCTTTGTTGATTTCTTTATTGGCTCATCCATATGCATGCCATGCGGACTGGGATTCTGGACATTGGATTTGCGACTCAAGTGTTTATCGTTATTGATTGCAGTCCGTGAAATATGACGATGGCCAGCAGCATCCAATTTGTCTAGCACGTCAATGCCAATACCCATTCCCAGGGCGGGGTGAAATGCAAACCGAATCCGAATTTCAATCCCACATGAAAGTCTGCTGCTTAAGCCCCCAGACATAGCTGGGAAGTAACACTAAAGTCCACTTACTTTCGTCTCTATCGGATTACTCCCCAGCTCCGTATGGAATTTTAATCCGCACTTATATCACTTTCATCACTATAGACTGCGGTGGGACGCACGGACCACAGAGTGCGACGTCGGATCTGGCTCCTTTTCAGGATAACTAGGTACACCACCAGGACCAGGACTAATCCGTACTGAAATGACACTTAAACTTGGTCCTGCATTTTGTGGTAACGACTAACCTGAATTAGTACAGAGATCACCTGAATGATCGGCACAATTGGTGGCTTTACGGAGCGGGTGGAGCAACCAGCTTTGTACAGGTCTTCAGGACTTCCACTACGATCCTTGTAGCAGGATAGGGGTATCATCTTCTCAAGCAGCATGTAGTCGTCGGGTCCAATCAGGCCGCAACACTTGGACTGTCAATGAATCATGTCATATAAAATAAACTACTGTATTCACGGGGAATAAGCAAAGAACTAAAGAACATATATATAAAAAAATTTTTAAAATTATCAAAAATTACACTGGTAACGTAGTAAAATCAAATTAAATATTTTTGTTTTCATTTACCGCGGTTTTTAGTTAGTAAAAATATAAAAATATTTAAATTTTTAATGCCTGAAAATTTAAATTTAAATCAAATAGGAACTATTAAAAAATTATTATTTTTCACATAAATTAAAATATTTTAATATACATTGTACTGTACATTGTATTTAAGATGATTTAATATTTAATTTAATTGTTAAATATAAAATACTGAATTCAATAGTCAGATATTTACATTTACTATTATATTCTCTTATTAGAGTACAAATATAATTTGTTTGTTTTATGATTATAATGATTTTTCCAATAGTTTGCCGAAATAAATATTCATAAATTAAGATAATTTAAGAAGACTCTTACATGAACTTCGAAGAACTCCAGGCTTTTATTGTTCATCCATAATCGAAGTACATCGGTTATGGCTTGGTATTTCTGTGATAACAAAATAGTCAACATCATCTGCAACCATGTGGCCAAGAAGAAAATCGTTACGTACTGAAAAAAACAAATACATTTCGCAAATAACCTTCGTAAAAATTTGTTTACGTATCACTCACAATGCGCAATCCGCCGGATAACTCACTAACGACCAAGGGTAGGGCCACAATCAGCAGTGGAATAATTGCAATGGACAGGAACATCGCTATAAACATATAGGTCCTAAACAAACACATCCAGCAGCCCATGTGCTCCGTCAGTCTGATATAATATACATAAATATCCACGATGGTGAAAATCTGCTGGTTGGCGGTTTCTCTCAGTACTTTCTCCGTTTATGGTATTTTACTACTTACAAAATTGACAACCCAGAGGAGGTAGATTACGTATCGGCAGATCTTCAGCTTGAAGTCGCGACACTGCCTACGAAACATTGACGACCTTCGTGAATCCGCCATACTGATCCGAATTATCTAAAAACAAATCTCTGTAACAGTGTGATTACCTAGAATGACACTGCATCCGCAGGTATAACGACTTTTAAATCAAACACATTTTATTCGATTCACATGAAGTTTCAATAGCAAGAAATAATTCTTTAGTTCGAGACTTGCTAAACCATTTCCGTATGTCCAAATGCTGTTGCTAACTAGCAAAATAACTATTTTCCACAGTAACTTATCTCTGATGACTTTGCAATCCCAGATGTGACGATTAAAACCCAGATTTAGGTGGACTTAATGTAATGAAAAATGATACGTCCCTGTACCCTTTAAATCAGAACTAAAAGTCAAAATTTAGTTCTCAAAATCTTCGTCGATGGACAGGTCATGAAGCCGGATGTAGTACAATATTATCAAGGCCATGCATAGAAACTGTTTTAAATAGAAGGGCGGATTTATTGACAAAAATAACTACGAACTACGCACATACCGATATAAACCAGCATGCAATGAACCAGGAATGAGCTGCTGTCTTATCGGGGTTATCAATAGATACATTCACAAGAAGGATGATCAGTTTGGCCAACACGTAAAGTATAAAAAAATGAAGCACCTGTAAGTACATACAGGTATTTAGCTTACTAATTAAAGTCAACATTAATTGAACGCACAACATATATAATCAGCACAATTTTTCGGATGGTCGCATACATTAGGGGAATAAGAGCAACCATTATGACTATAGACATGGCTAGGCTTATAATTAAAATAACCTGGTTCGAGCCCTTCACCTCATTCCAGATAGTAATGTCTTTTGCTACTTGAACAGCATTAAATCCCTGCGGAGAGGGGTCTATATTTTGTAAATATGAACATATTTAAGTTCATTTATCTCACTGCGGTAATAGGTATTAAAATCAAAAGTCCGATTTTGAGTCCCAGCGTGGAACAAATGCACATTCTACTAAATAGTTAATTTTAAAATTTTAACCAATATTGGCAGAACTGACACTATTCTCATGTAGAGAATTAAAATACGGTTTTTAAAAAAATTTTATTAATTCATTTTTTGTTATTTATTTGCGAGAACGTAAATATTTAAGTAATGTTCTAAAAAAAATTGAAAAAAAATTATATGTACTTACCAATTTTTATGACTTGTTGATAAAAGGTTCGGCATTATAAAAAAAAATATTAGTCCGTTTGTCTTAAAAGCTCTTTTAACCGAATCGAGAAACAAAGATTTGCTAGCATGCATAGAATCTGTTTTAAATTGAAATATTGGTTATTGGCGTTTAATATAGTCTTATACCCTGAGTTGTCCATACGGTAAATATCCAACAAAGAATAAACCAGAAGTGGGCGGCTGTCTTTTCAAGGTTGTTTTCGGTGGCTATACACACGATTAAAATTATGCATTTTGCTATGCACTTCAGTACTAAGAGCACTAGTGACTGAAAAATTTCACCAAATGAAGTTAATGTATTGATTATGAATGAGCTCAGTTAGACGTACCACGTTTAGAATCAATGCATGGTGTCGAACTGCCGCATAAATTGCGCCTAAAAGGGCAAAAAGTATAATTATGCATAAGGTTATACTTATAATTAGAACAATATGATGATGCCCCGTCAGTTCATCCAGCAATGTGATGTCTTTTGCAACTTGTCCGGCATTAAATCCCTGCGGAGATGTTATAAATAACTATTAAAAGAAAATTGTGTTTACTCACAGCGGCAATAGGTATAATTATCAAAAGCGCTATTTTAAGCCCATGAGTCGAGCAAAAGCACATCCTTTTCCAAATTGAACACAGTACAAATTTTTAATTTTCTTGAAGTTGAAATAACTGACAATATTTTCATGTTTTCATGTGGCATCTAAAATAAATATTTCAATTGTTTATGAGGGGTATTTATTTATTATTACGGTGATAAGTTTCACCAAACTTTTTGAGAGATCCACTTTTTATTTGAAGAGCTACATAAACCTCTTTAAGAGATTTCTGGAATTTGCATAGATTTATTCAGCATCACTGCTTTTGACCGCGCTTGGTAATGAAAAGGCGTTTGCAGGAGGAAAAACTAGAACTAAACCCACACACGTCCTTGCATAGGAAGATACCATGGAATTTTTTAATCAAACAGTTGCCATTAATTACTGCAAAATTCTGTAGCCACATAACAGACATTTTTTCGACAGCCAGCCGCTAGAATGAATGAAAAGAAAACAGGATGCGGCGATGGCAAGCGCTACCAAGTCCTTTTCCGTGCGGGTGTTTGTATCTGTGAGAAAGTATCTGCGAGATGGTTTCCTGGGTGGGGTGGTGGCGATATAGCAGCTGAGAAAGGAATGCCAAGAGAACCAACCGCAGACCCGCCGCCAAAAGAAGCAGCAACTAAAAATCAAATTAGGTGCAAACGAGCGCCCGTCAGCGGCAGGCGTTCATTTACTTGGCAAAAAAACAAAATGGGGGCGTGTCGCGGTTGCGATTTCGTAATGAATAATTTATAATGCACGCCGCCGATGGCTTTTATTTTAGTGAGCTCTTAGTTGAGATTAAAATTTTGTGGCTCTCCAACCAGGCCGAATTAAAGTTCATGCCTCACAGGATTCGCCGGCTGATAAATGTGTGTGGGTTGGTGTCAAGTGCACGCTCGTGAATTCAATTTGATACACAAACTGATTTATCGACTCCCAGCAGTGGCAGTAGCAGCATATCCTTTACACTTAAAAAAAAAAGTTTAACTTTCAATCTAAAACAACATCTTAAAACTGTTTTACAAAATAAAACAAACTTTTTGTTGTAGAATTTGTTTAAAAACTAATTCTAATTATAATAGTATGTTCGCATATAAAAATGGAATTGTTTTATGTTATCTAAGAAAAATATACAAGTTTCCAAATGTATTAGCCAAATATCCGAAAATATTATTAATTTATAATAAAATTATAATATTTCAGTGAATGTATTTATATATAAATTTTTTCTTCGTTCAAAAACTATAAATGCTGCTGATATAGGATATATATTTTCTCCTACTTAACATTTTGTTTTGTAAAGAAAACTTTAATCTGACTTTCAAAACTAAGTAAATTAATATTTTGAGTGCATGGTCTCAACTCAACTGGCACACGCCATTCATAAGTCAGTTGTCGTCTGTGCGAATGGAGTCGAAAGTCGTAGACGATAAAAAATTACATACACTTGTAACTGGTGTCCTCGGGCCCGAGTCCTTGCCGGTTCCACTACTCCGGAGTTATGTCCGGGTTCCGACTTTGCCTGTGCCTCTAACAAGGTTAATTTGTTGCGATCGCAGTTCTCTGTCATTTATCTTCGCTGTCAGCGGCAAGTCCTCGCATAGAACGCAGCTCCTGGCATCGTTCTAATTTGAATTTAACAAGCTCACCGAAGGCGGAGATGCGGGCATGTTAGGATGGGTGGGTCCATCAGACCATCAGTCTATCGGGGAGCATTGAAAATTAAAAATTTATTGCCGGGCGGGGTGTCAATCATCGGAGGCATCATTCAGTTCAGTTCAGAAAGTAATAAAGTAAGGAAGACAGTAGCGCGCGATTCGAAAAACAAATGACTAGGGATTATTCACATTATAAGATACCCTTCAAGTGTACAATACAAATTTTAATCTTCAAAATCCTTTAGAGATCAAACCCTGATTTTCCGGTACAGTTGGACCCTTTTATTTAAAAAGTTACACTAAAAGTTGTTTGCTTTTCACTTGTTTTTACGTTTTTTTTTTAAATTTTTTATCTCCAGTTTTACTTAACCGATTTCAGTAATCGATACCTTTTTAGTAGAAATAGAACGTTCATCCATTTTCAACTTTAAAAATGCAAATAGTATAAATTATTAGAAAACAACATTTTTAGGCAAAAGCCAATGTATTAATGTTTTGTCTTACTTTTCATTGTTATCATTAAATTCTTTCGTTCTTCAAATAATAATAATTAATTAATAATTAATTAAAATTAAAATTTTTTCACTATTCATTCATTTTTTTCTGGAGCCACAAGCTCCATTTAAAAACTTGTATAACCCAAAGCGAGATAAAAAAATCTCGCTGAGCATTCTGCCACACAGTTGCAGGCACACATACTTCATCATCATCAATCTGTGTTTGTGAGTTTTTAGAGCACCCTCATCCATCCTGTTCCCTTTTCAGCTACCCCTCTCTCCACATATCCCTTTCCAGGACTCCACACTATCCATGGAACGTTTCAATTTCACTTGTTGGCTTCGATTGTCGCCTGTAGATCGAAGTTGGGGTAACAATTGAAAGCGACACTTTTATGGTTTTCAGATTTGTGTGATGTTTCCTCTTTCACCCAATTTTACCGCACTCTATTCGGTTTTTTTTTTGTCGACGCTAACGTTTTTGCCTTTACTCTGCTTCGTGCTTTATTACATACGAACTCCCTTCTGAAGCGTGTGTTCTAATTGAGAAATTCTTTGGGAAATTGCAATGAGTAACCAAATGCCTTTAAGTGTTTTGCCCTCTCACTTCCAAAAGCATTGCACATTAGTTTCTATAATTTTATTTATAACGCAGCCATGGTCTCGGATGCTTATTTCTGGTAAATAAAATTTTGTTGCATATTTTGCGGCGTCAAATGGCAACCACAAAAATGAATGAAATCGTAAAATTCTGACCGTGCCAGACCGCATCCACATCCAGTGAGCTAATAACGTTCGCTCGAAAACCGGAAGCGCCGCAGACCCGCCATTTAAACCTCGGCTGACCTCTTTGTCCAACAGACTTTACTTAGTTTTTCTGCAGAGAAAAAAATATACAACAAAAATGTATTTACCCTCTTATGATCATGTTAAAAAAGAGCGGCTTAAGGTTTCTGTAAAAATAAGTTTAAAAACATAAAATTTTCGATTAGCTATTGGTATTATTTTAAATATTTTTCGTCTTCGGTGAGGTTTGATTTTTTTGTGCAGCTTTGTGCCGCACACGAATCTTTTAAATAAAAATAATGTAATTTTATTTGGTAAAATAAATAATAATCGTCATTTAAAACTATCTAAAAATTTAGTTTTCCGGAAAGGGGATGAAACGAAGAACTTGTTTCAACTTTTTTTTTCAGTGAAGCCCAATCTAAGCTTTCAAAAGAGTCTGTATTCCGGGCTTGTATGCATTGGCATTTAAGTGCCGAAACAAATTTTGGAAAGAGCTCGCATCCAGAACGTCTAACATAACCTCAATTTGTATGCGTTCTTTCTTGCATTTGGATTGTTTGTTTGCCTTTGTCTCTGGGAATGTCTAGTGCCGTCTCTTTCGGCATGGGTTTGCAATTGCACTGCCACCTCTTTCGCTCTTTCATTTTTCTAACCCGCTTCCCCAACCACTGTCCTCGTCCCGTATCCGCGCTGTGTAAATATTTGATTTTTGCATTAAAGTCAATTTGCTTTCATGATTCCGTAATTCATTGTTTACTCACGCCAACTTCTATTACGCCTTCTGCCGCCCGCTTTGATTGTTTATTTTTATACACCACCCGTCCCCGCAGGCACATGGGGTTTGGGAAGACCTTCAGTCCCGGTATCCCGGAATCCCGCATTTCCGCTGCACTTCCACATCCACTTCCATATCCACATCCGAATAATATCCACAGACACCGACACCAGACCGGGCTCGGCGATATCCGCATCATCTTTGTTTGTTGCTCGCAGCCAGGATTCCTCCGCCTTTTGTCTGCTTTCGCCCCTTTTCCCCCTGCGATTCCCAGCCACAATCCGAAATCTCCACCAGACCCATCCAGCCTGTTTTAATATGCGCACTCAACGTTAGAAATTAAATCTGGCTCTCAAATGTTATTTGCGCTTTTCGTTTATTTATTTATTTATTATTTGCTTACGCGGCTGCCAGTTCTGTTAGGCGGCCGCCTCCTTTGGTCCTTGGTCCTTGGTCCTGGCCCAGTTTTCATTAGGTAATGCATAATAAGCTCGAGAACTTGCGCCAGTGAATTTAATTTATATTATTTTACTCTGGGTGCAGATTTTTTGGGTCTGGTCCCAGGAAAAAGCAATTATAAAACTGAATATGAATGGCAATGTGGAGGATTTCGGTTTCAATTGTTGGGACCTTAGAAAATGGGATTAGGTTTGGATTGCTGCATAAGGCATGTGCGTTGCAGATTTAAAAAACAGTATGGGAATGCGATGTTATCTTTTGAAATTAACAGAAAATACAGAATATAAAAACTAATTAGTAAGAAAATGTAAGAATGAAGTTTTAACGTTATGCTGAAATTAAAGATCTTTAAAATATGCAAAATTAATTAAAAGCAATTTGATGGGTTGTAATGTTTGTTCCAATGTGTTAACAATTAAAATAAGAATATTATTTTTCTAACAATATTAATAAATTTAATAGTATGCTTGTGTTTGCCTTAAATATAAAACATATTCGTATTAAAATGGCAAATCTCAACCAGAAATAATAAACTATGTTACAACAAGTTGCAAGCTTATGTCCTGACACTATTATTTTCATCTTATGACCCACTTACCATCAACGATTTTATGTTTACGCTGCTCCACTCTCGGCATCGCCATGAACCACAATGGGGACTCGGCGGAGTCAAATCAATACGTCGCACCATCAATATCCTTCAGCTATCCTCCGGCATCCTTCGTCAGCCATCAGCCATCGATTGCCATTATTATAAGAGGCGCGTCGCGTGCAATTTTAACGAGCTAACGCATTTTATCGCCAGAAGCTGGAGAAGCTGCAAAATAAACCCAAAGACCCTGTCATCGCGTCATCATCAAGCGGACGATGTGGCTGCAGTAAAAAAGAATCTAATTTAGTGCGCGGTTTGCATACAAATGCCATGCCAATACCAATACCGCAGCGAATCCTGCGTGACAATGAGTCTATATGTGTGGGAATATGGGGTTGGTTAATTCGCAATTGGTGTCACGATATACATTGATTCTCCATTTCGCTTATGCATTTTTCATTAATTGTCTTGTCCCATCTTGTCGCAGTAAATTGCCAGGAATCTCTGGCCCGCCAAAGCAATTTAATCAAAAATTCTAATTCGTATCCCAAAGTTGGGCACAAGTTTTTAATGACTTTTCCAACTCCGGCCGAAGTTTTAGACGCGCAACAACTGCAATTACTGCAATCGATTCCCGGGCTCTGGGATTCGGGCTTTCCTGTTTCCAGGTTCAGGTGTTGCTCCATAGGACTTTCCAGGACTTAGACACAACAGCAAACAAAACAACGTTGAGCGCAAACCGCTAATCGCGTTACACAAAACTTCGCCTCCAAAGGCAATCGAGTGCGAAATTCCACATACGCCCCGTGTGACGTGGCGATAGCGAAGGCATTCAAGTCATTTCCGCTTAAGCAATCAGTTCGAGGCAGCAGTCGTCACCCCGATCCCCCTTCCCCTCCAGGTGGGCCTGGGCCACCACTTGACATGACAGCCGCGTGCTGTTGTCGCTCCGCATTTGAATGCTTGAAACGCCGCAAAACGCTGCTCGGCAAACCGACATAAATACAAACAAACATGGCTGCCTGGCGGCCACTTCCTCCTTCCTTCTGGCCATAAATTGCCGCGGCTAAAACCGTGTAGTCTGAACTAGGTAACTTCGGTAAAGTTGAGAGAACTATTTCTATATTATTTGGTACAACTTTATAGAACAAAAAACCCTAACTTTGGATTTAATTTTACTAGCTTTATTTAAATACCAAAAAATTAGCATATTTCAGGTGCCAAGCAATCCTTTAACATCTGGATTTTTATTATAATAAAATAATAATAACAAGTAACAATTATTTAGTTATTTTATTTAGCAAAACAAATATTTTAAACTTTAATGGTTCATGTTTAAAATAAAATATAAATAATCACAACTATTTGTTTTGTCATTCACCAACAATTTTATCTGATCTTAATTTACTTTATTGACTAACGCTTACGTTGGTAAGTTATAAAATATGTTCATAGGTCTATTTAATGTTCACTTAAATTTGAGGTGTAAAATAACACGTTCTATCATGCAACGTATATCTCTAATATTGTTTGATATTCACAGGTAGTTTTTGCCTTATAGACCGGAAACAGGAAACCGGAAATTTAAAGCCCTGCCGAGTAAATCAAACGATTGGCCAATGCCGCACGTCCTTTACTTTGTTATTTGATGTTGCTATGCAGCTGAGACTTTTTGTTGCTCCTGCCAGACACTGCGGACAGTTTGAGTTGCATTGTGCAAAAGTTTAATTACAATTTGTACTTTTTTTACGTGCAATTTCAGCAAAAAGCGAAGAAAACTTTTTATTGATATTGCTCGCGAGTGCACAATGCCCCACCGACCTCCGGCTCAATGTCAAGTGTCATGTTATCCCCGACTTATTCATGTCTGCCATCACATCACAAAGGGCGGAAAACTCAACCGGAACAGGGCAGAAATTACTTGCAAATTGATTACTGACACTGCCAGCCCCGACTTTGAGTTGCTTTTACTGCTTAATAGTTGATGTCACATTATCGGCGTCTGGACCGAGTTGATAATATACGCAAAATTCCCAAGCGACAAATGCTAAAAAAAAAAAACAGAGGTCAGTTTCAGCCTTTCATCTAGAGTTCATAAATCGACTAGCAAAGTATTTGTAAAGTTGAACAAAGGACAGTAAAGTATACATATTTAACATTTAAGTTAAGCTAAATTAATTTAATTTTGACATGATTTTTACAGATGTATATTTTTTTGTACTACTGAGAACAAGTATTCTTAAAATATCATTTTAAATTTAAGAGCCAACTAAAAATCAATAAAAGCAATTTAAAATTATTCAGTCAATTTATTTAAAAATCATTACATAGAGAATGTTGTTTGCCACAATATGATGTTTTATATTTCTAACTTATAAGTTTTTATGATATATTAGTTCTGCTGCCAAAAAATGACTCACAACAGTTGTTTAACAGCCTTGCAATATATTGAAACCACCCTCGGTCTGTGAGGAATCAATAAAGCCCTCGAGAGAACCTTGGCAGCCATCAGCGAGAAATTGTCATAAATAAATTTTTATATGCGAATCAAATTGACAGGCACGGAAAGTAAAAAGTGGCCCACAAGAGCCACCAGTCGGTGGAGAATGGAAAGTGCCAAAGTGCGGACACGGATGTGGACTGCGATTTCGTGCGATGCACTCGCCGCATATGGGCATGAAAATTTCATTAGGCATATGCAAATGTGTCAACTTAATTTGCAATATTTCGACACATTTTGACACTTGTTGCCGTAATAAACTGGCTGTATATTTCAGTAGTTTCATGGCACAACGAAGGGCACAACTGTTGCGCAAGTGTTGGAGAAAAATTCGTGGGGTTCACAATGCACACAGCACACAATTGAATTAAACTAAATGACAGCCATTTTAAAGTCTACTTTGTAGCGACTGCATTAGCAAGAGTGCCTGGGTTGGGTGTGCATAAATTGCAGCTATTGTTTAAATATTTGCCAACATAATTAACTTAATTCAATTGGATTTCCATTAGAGCCGCACGCACAACTTGAACGAAGGAGTGCAGCGATTGCCTCGGTGTTTGCCCAGCCAAGGTATCCATCCCCCAGACCAGGATGAGGATATCCTCTGCAGTTTCAAAGGATTGGCATTGGCCCTGCATAACGTATGAGCTGGAAGATGAGATGCGTAGCTCCCCTTTGACTTTGTCTACGACTTCGATGACGTTGTCTATTGACTTTCCAAATCGAACCGAACCGAATCGAACCGAATTGAATCGCATCGCTTCGAAGGCAGCAGCAAATCACACAATAAAATAATTGATTCCATTTCAAATGCACACACAAAGAGAAGATTTGGCAGTATGCGGGTCGTATCGGAACAGACAGACAGACAGAGGACTGCATTTAGACTGCCGTCTAGTGCTGAGTACAACTTTATTTTCATTGTTTGCAGATTTAACATTTAACGCAACACAAACACGGAGCAGCAGAGTCAGCTCAACTTTGGCCACCAGTGCAGCACTCTGTGTTATTTATGGGTTGTGCAGGAGGTCCTACGATTAGGCATCCTTGTTGACCGCCTTCAGCAGCTCCTTGCGGGTCTTGCGGCGCATCCTCAGATTGGAAATGAGCCGCACTGTGCAGAAGTATATCAGCTCAACTATGCTCAACATGGAGACACCCATGAAGAGACCAAGTAAGCCACCACAATTGGCAAGGAAGTCCGTGGTACCATAAAGCTCGGAGCGCCGGGAAGTCAAGAATTGGGCCTCCTTGAAGAAGATCGACACTCGGGACATCTTCATTCTACGGGAAATAATTGGTAAACAGGGAGTAATATTCTAAATTTGAAATCATCCTTAATATTAACGATAATCCTTAACTCAGCTAGGAAGGCTGGCTTTCATAAAGCAATTTATTTCATATTTTACTTAAAGAAATAATTAACTTTACATTATTAAAAAATTGAGCATTTAAAATAGCTATCTGACTCTTAAATCAAAATTGTCTATATATTATTTAAATTACATATTAAATCAAAATATAAAATACAATGCATATTAAACTGCATAATGTGAAAAATATTAAGTTTTCTGTTTTTAATATCACAGTGTATATGTCTGTTTGTCTGACCGTCCGTATAAAGCTAGAAATTTTAGATATAATCATGTCACTCTTGGACATGTTTGACGTCTATGGGCTTAAAAAAGAGTGGTAAATTTAAACCAAAAATATTTATGACATTTTTGTGTAATGACTATTATATAATGGCTGACTTACCCTTGTCTCTTTGCGTGCTCTTCTTTGCCCTCCGGTGTATCTCGATTAATCACTGTTTTGTAATCAAAATCAGCTTGGGAGATCTCAGCCTCGTAGGCGATAGATGTGCATGATGGTAGACAGTTGCACTCCGTTTCACCCCGAGAGTTTTCCCCTGAGTTTTCCAATCCCTGGGTAAATTCCCTGAGTAGCAGCTCGTCTTCCGCTTGGTTATAGCACTTCAAGCTGGCATCACCACATACAGGCATATTGACATTGCCTAAAATTAAGTTGATAAGATAAAAATGTTTAAAATATCTGTACAAAACTAACGTGGCATAGAGAACTTGACGCAGCCGCACTTGCTCAAAGTAAAGTTGGCCAGGCACTCCAGTTCGCAATTACTCTGCGAATAGATATTAAAGTAGCGCAGTTCTCGTTCCTTCTGGAAATAACACTGCCGCCGATTGGGTTCGTAGTGCTTTAGGCCATCCGAAGTGGTGATGATCTTGGGACGTATGGAGATGAGCACTTCCTGGTCAAAAGGTATGCGGAAATACTGCTTGGACACTTGGGCCACATCTCCAGGAGTGTGTAACAAAATCTACAATTTGTTATTTTTAATTGGAGATTAAATTTCTTAAAAGTAGCTTGGTAAAATTACACCTTGAAACCCTGAACAGGACCACGGCACAAGTCATCGAAATCGATCTCCGCACCACCCATAAATAGATAGAGACCAGCTCGAGCTCCGGGGCCCAAAACTCGATTGGGATATGGTGATGTATCCGCACTGGCGCTATAACCGTCCTCCACATTCCAGTCCATGGATAGACGATTCTCCTCGCGGAATATAAAGTCTGGTATTATGCTGCCACAATGTTTCTGTATCAGAATATTAGTTCCTCTTAACGCAAGACCCCCTTCTTACCCTTCAGCTCGAAAGATCTCCGCTGGACTAAGTGAGTTGAAACTGAAGCAAACACCATCTTCAGTCACAAATTTGTGGAAAATTTCATTGCAATTAATCGGGGAATTCCGCCACTTGCAATTGAGATAGGTGTCGTCGAAAAGAGGAGATACTTCCGTCAGGGCATCGATGATCTCCATTCCCCTTCTAGTTTTGTTTCCTATGTTCATATCATGCAAGTGTGGCTCACAAACCTGCGCCACAGCGCCATATAATCCCTTTCTGTAAATATACGGGTATTCATGAATAGCTTCTTACACTTAGGAAAACAATATTACCTTAGTTTTCAGATATAAAAATGATGATTCTATACCATACATTTTACATTTTACTTATAAAATATATATTTTAAGATTATTTTGAAAAGTAAAAGCAAAGACTAGACACATCAAATTTTGTTCTTAAATTTTAAGCAAGCCGAAATCGACTTTTCTTAGTTATTTTCATTTCTGACTAAAAACGTTATCTAGAACATTGCGTTTTAAACAAAATATCACACAAAATTTCAAATAGGAAATCAGAATGTGTAAAGAGGCCGTAACAGTTTTTTGCAAACTAAACCTAAGCATGATTTTGAGAAATCGGCCCTGAGTCTAGGTACCAGTTGCTGAACTTACTGCTTGTCGGTCAGTTCCAATATGCCACTGACATTATTCCCGAAATCGCGGAGCTGGTGATACGAATCCGTGAAATTGAATATCCCACGGCGAGTCTTGGTCTCCGGACAAACGGTGACGGCGGGAAAGGGGATCTGCCACACGGGTGTGGACTTCTCGGCGAAACTGACAATCACCGGATTATTGTTCCACTTGTCCCAGATATTGAGGGTCAGCTTGACGCAGGTGAAGACCGACAGGACGAGGACACAGATCCAGAAGAGTCTCTCCAGCCAGGGTCGCTTCTTCTCGCCCAGATACCGGATGCCATGGATGGTCGTGTAGTCGCAATACTCGTGAATGATGGCCTTGGCCGCCTGGAAGCCGCTGCCGTACTTGATCTGCTTTTTGGTGTCCACCTCGTCCTCGCTGTCGTCGGATACGGTTTCGCGGAATGCCGGCGCCATGCGGGCCATCAGAGCGGCCCGCTTCCACTGGTTGGCGGCCGAGGGCAGCGGACGGACCGCCACCTCGTGACTGGGCGTATGGGGCTGTGTGCTGTCCGTCGACATCCGATCCGGCGTGCTAGAGGTACGTTGACTAAGTCAGCGGTGCGCACGCAAGACTCCGGCTTTTATATACGTCGTGCGGCGAGGTGCGGCTGTCCTGGGAGCTCCTCTTTGGATGGTGGAGAGCCCCTGGAGGATTGCGACTGCGGCACGCATACGATTCCACGTATTTTCGGCGCGGGAAGGTGGCGTTTTCGGTGGCGCTTTCAATTACTTCATTTCGCTAAGCTGGCGTAATTTGCAAGCTCGCACTGGAGTCCCCGAGTCCCAGGGGTTTGCGAAAAAAAACCCTCCAGAAGCCCCCCTCGTAATTGTCAACTCCGACCCACTGCCCGGTAACTAAATGTTACCTTTGAGCCTGCACTAGGCGAGGCATTCTAATTAGCCAGTGCGCACTTTAAGCTCGCCAAGCCCTGGGTCACCAATGCCACATAGGAGGCACTGCCAGTGCGCCACCGCGACAGGTGCAGCCGAATGGCCGAGGCCAAATTGAAAACGGCCACTTTCCGGCATCCCGGACTTATGCATTTTAAATCCCGGCCTCCACTCGACGCCACTTGACTGCAGGCGCTTAGCTCGACCTCGAAACAAAATGGCAAGCGGCTGCAGACGGCGACAATGTCGAGTCAAATCCTCAGGTTAAACACGGTGCCAAAACGTAAGTCGGGGAAAACTTATATCAACAACTTGGGAATACCCTCACCAACTATTAAAAACTTTAAGTCATTACAGCTGGTGGAATTATAGCTAAGCATTTCTTTAGCTTATAATGTTAAATAGTGTGACCTGATTTATTTCAAATATTTTACATACCCACAACAAATGTCATTCTATTGACGATGCAAATAAGACAGAATCAGCGCCATCTGGCGGTGAGGTTTATTTATCTGCTAGCGATGACCAACTTATGAATAATGAATGTAATTAGAGTTTGAAAAATACATTATTTTTAAATATAATTAACAAGCTTTAAACTACAATATTTCGTTTAAAATTAAAATCAAAATAAAAAATAATTCCATAAATTAATTAAATTAGACAATAAACATATTTTAAATCATTTTTTTTGACGATTTTTCCGTCATCATTAATTTAACATAATGAAAAAATTTACACAAGGTCAAATAATCTAAAATTGCGAAACAGCAAACACAAATAAGAAGGTAAAAAATCTCTAATTCGTCAAAAATAATGAAAAACGTTGCTTTAAAAACATTCCGGTGCTAACATACAAATACCCTTTAATAAGAGTACAGAATATAGTCCAATGGCCAACGGCAAGGACAAAACAAAAAGAAATCTCCGACAGGGAACACCGCACAACACGATGCGACCATTTTGGTTGCGCATTTTAATAAAGTGAACTGCATTCGGGGGCATTGTGTCTAATTTTCGGAGGACCTGGTGCCAGCGGCCAAAAAGGAAAAGCGTAACTCACCCTTTGTTGCGACTTTTCATTATTGTGACGTTGTGCCTTCAACAATGTTGGCATTGTCCTTGCACTTGCTGTTACCTTTCCTCTTGCCAGCCGTAAATATTTACACACTTCTCTGTCTGGCAGAGTCTGGCGATCGTCATTTATTTTAATGAGCAGCGAAATAGAATTTCTGATGCGTCGTCGAAAATGAAACTGAGAAACGTCGCTTGATTTAAGAGAATAAGTTCAGCAAATGCTTTCCCCTTCCGGCGAAACCCAGTAAAAGACACGATTGATTATATATCTGTATATATATATATTTTTTTTTTTTGGTATTCCCATTTGCATAATACATTTCTTTTGTTGGTTTATATGCTTTAGCTGGAGGACATTGAATTGAATGTTGTTACTGTTTACAAATTGTTTGCTTGGTAAGTACATAATACGTTGATTATCCTATTTACATAGCCGCTACTTTTGATATAGTTGTTACAGAATATGGTCGCTATTAATATTACGCATATTTGATTATGATTCTAGATAATATAGCAAGTATATCCGAATTTGTTTTTGAAACACCTGTTGTCACTATGCTACTTTTGATATACAATTTGCGTGGGTTATTTTTGCTTTCGACTATGATTAAGTTATTCCGTAAATTATATCCAAAATATAAACATCGGTTAATTAACAATGACCTTATAATTTCATAATTTGTAACCTTGTAATTGGTATTAACTATATACAAAGCTCGATTACCGTTCAATATGCACCACCGACTGGCGGTGACAGTTTAAGCTTTCCATAATTTTACCTATACGTTCACTTATGCAGTTTTGAAACCCAAATAAATACTCCCGTTTGAAACGCTGAACCCAAAGGACATGCAAACAACACAAACACAAAGGCGTTTACAATTACAATTACAATTACGAATACAAATACATTACATATAAACGTACACATGGCTGTAATTGATATAGCTACCGCGCAGTACACTATTAATGGCTGCTCGTATGTCATATCTATGGCTAATTTAAAATGATATGTTTTCCGTAATTATCCGTTATCCGTTCCACTTGTTTTTGTTTCTTTTCTTTTCTTTCTTTTTCTGACCTCTCAGCCTTCCTCCAAAGTTAGTCTGTTACAAAAATACTGAAGAAATTGCACTTTTATCGGATTACGACAGCACAAAACACCACTCCAAAAGGCAGCCCTTTTGAGCCGGTTTGCCCTGCTCAGGAGCATTTGACCCCCTCTTTGACCTTTGACCTATTGTGGTGCGAGGGCCAGGCTCAAGCTGTTCGATATCAGGCTCAAAGCGTTGGCAGTGGGTGCTGCGGTTGGCCCTGACGCTTCCTGGAAATGCAAGAAATAGGATTTCAAAATGTTTAAAATTGGAATTAATTTTAGGATTATTAAAAAAACTCTCCATTTAAATCTTAATCAAATTAAATATACTTTATACATAAGTAGATGATTATTTGAAAAAGTAAAAGGACTAAGAAATTCGCAAAAAACACAATAATGGTTATTTTTGAATTTTTTACTATACGTTTTTTGATTTTAAGTCAGTTTTTTATAAATAAATAATAAATAATAAGTTTTTTAAAAATAAAAATAGCTTGTAGATTTGTATAGGTAAACTTAGTGTAATTCGCAAAGGATCATCCATACTCACAATGCTCAGAGTGCGAACAATACAGGCCCGTGTGGCCGGCGGCTCATCCGCCTCCAGGCCGGGCGAACTGCCCCTCGAGGAGACGGAACCGTTCAGCAACTTGCCGTTCAGCTCATCGGAGTGATGTGTCTGCTGGGAGCTGCTCGACATGCGGCCATCCAGCGAGAGATCATCCCGGTGCTGATCCTGCAATGGAATCGTTAGGGAACCTGTGCCGGGAGAGTGGATGGCCATATCACCCACCTCCTTGGGACTGGCACTTGGGCTGAATTTGATGTCCAGGCAGTTGCTCTCCATGTCGCTGGCAGTTCCATTTTCAACCGATCCCGATGCCATAATGATGCCTGTTCCCGAGGGCGACATATGCCCGTTGTTGTTGCTGCTGGCTATGGTATCGCTGTTGTTGCTGTTGCTGTTGTTGTTGTTGCTAATTTTGTTATTGTTATTGGGCTCCTTGTTAAGTGCTGCTGGCATCTGCAGCTGCTTTGTTGCAGCCTCATCGGCGGCAATCGTTGCATGTCCATTCTCCACGGTTGCCATTGCAGTTGCAATGTTGCCGTTGCTGTTTGCCTCATCATCGCCCAGCTCGTAAATGTTAACCATATGCGCGGCCTGGGCGTGGACCATCAAATCCCAGGGATTGGCGAACGCATCCTTGCAAACGGCGCACAGCAATTTGGCGCTCGTCGGTGGCGTTTCTACATTTTCACAAGGGCAACATGCGAGAATTAATTAGTTATTTAAGTTGGAATTTTCAGAGGGCAGACATCGGAGGCTCTGGCGCATAAATAACTCAATTTTAAATGCATTTGCAAGCAGCCGCAGGACATGAATCCGCCCAGACATCCTGCTGAATGCCCGAATGCCGACAGATGTTGCTGACTGGCAAACAGAGGCCTCCAACTCACAATGTGCCTTAGACAAACACTTTGGCCGGCATCGGGGTTCGGGGCAAAAAGTGTTTAACAATCATAAATTAATTGCCAACAGACAAGTTGCCACACACCCACAGCCACGCCTCAAACGCCACCCGCCCACTTACTTGCACTTGCCGCAAAGGCAACATCCTGGCACTTGCATGTGAACCTCAGCTTGCAATAACTTTTCTTGTGGTCCAATAACTCAGACAGCTCGCCAAAGGATTCCCGGCAATTGCCGCAGATTAATGTGTCCGGATTGCCTGTAAATATGCAAAGGGAATAGGTCTTACAAAACGTGTTGCACCTAAGAGAAAAACTGTGGAAAAACCAATGAAAAGGAGGTTCTCTAAAGTTCTAAGCTTACTTGCAAATCCCCCTTCTCAAAAATATTTATTTAATTAAATTTTTAAAAAATATAATTATTTTCAACTCGATCGTATGCTAATGGGCCATATTTTGAGCTCAGCCTGTAGGAGTTGCTTTTTGTCCAGTATCTTATCCCTTCTTCGTTTCTGTCGAATTTGTGAATCCAGTTTTTGATCCTTTAACTGCGTAAAGGGCTTGGGATATGGAGCTGCACCCTGAGCTCGTTTACTGCGATATCTCAGTAAGTTGGTAATGGCATTTATACGCAAATCAGGCTTAATCACGTGCCTACCAGTACGATGTTGTGGTTGCAAGGACTTTGCCTCCTCGGTATTATCGTTTTCAATATTCAGCGAAAAACTAATGAAATTGGGAGCCTTTGCAAGGGATTGCTTCAGCGGCTTAGTGCAACAGGGCAGCTTTTTTGTTGTAGATTTGGTAGAACGAGTCGTCCTAGGCTTATGAGTTGTGGACTTGGCGATACTCGGCTTGGTTGCCTTTGTTTTGGGGACCACAGTAGGTTTCGGCTGAGCTGTGGTGGTCTCCTCCACCGGCTTGTTCTTCACATCCACGGAAACCGAATCTTCCTCCTCAGTTTTGTCGGGCTCGTTTGTGGTTTCACAACCATCTGCTGTCGGCTCAGCATCGCACAGTTCTTTTTCCACACTTTTATCCTGAGCATCGTCCGCCGATTGCCCCTGTTGTTGCACCTGTTGTTGCAGCTGCTGCCGCTGGCCAAAAAAGTCGGACAACTGTTGCAGCATCTCCAGTTGCTCGGCAGTGGGTGGTGAATCCTGTGAGTCCTGTGCCTCCAGTTGTGGTGACTCCTGCCTTGTTGACAGAGGAAGAAAAGGCGGCTGGAAGAGGTGGGGCGCAGGAAACTCCTGGCTATATCGATTCAACTGGAGCTGCGGCATCTGGGAGTGAACAAGGGATCTGTGAGCTGGTGGAGAATGCCTCAGATTGGCGACATGCTCAACCTGAATCTCCTGCTGCAGACCTTCGGTATGCTCTTTAGTCTCCAATTGTGGCGTATACCTCATGCCGAATCTGATTCCTGAATTGGACTGCTTGTTGGCCAGCAGACTGCTCTTCAGGCTGAGTATTCCCTTAACGTAATCCGGCGGCAGCCGCTGCTGTGGCGGGGTTTGGGCCCAGGCGACACTGGATATGGCGGCAATGGCTGCAAGGGAGGCGATGAAAGCTGCACCTCGTGCTTCACGTTGACACATTTCTCATTTTCAGAGAAGCTGTCGACAGGCGACAACATTTTTGACACATTAAAACAGGTAAGCTTGACGGAAACTTATAGCTCAATATAGTTTAAAATAACATATATAATAATACTAAAAAAAAACTTTAAAAAAATCATAATAAAAAAACATGATATAAATAATTAATCAAGGCATTTCAGAAAGAACCACTCATTTATGAAACTTCTTCACACGATCTGAGTTTTAATTTTCAAAAATGGTATTATTCTTCTAAATATTTTCCAATCAGACTAATAATATTTTAATTTAAATTTAAAGCAAGCAAACAGTTTTAGTAACCAATCTCTTTCAACAAGTATAACATAAGAAAACAATCATTTTTCTGCTGACTTTTTAAAGTTAAGTAATTAATAGTTACTTTACGTAACAACAATTTTACAACCTATTGAAAGCTTACTATCATTGGCTTTGATTTGGTCAATCCCTAGATGAAACCACTGACAATAATTTAAAAATACTTTTTAGGTCTTATTCCCCAATTTTTCAGCATCCCTTGAGCAGACTCAAGTCAATACTCACTGTAGACTTTGAATGGTCCCCACTGCTGATGCAAACTTAATTGCTCCTGAGCATGTTGCTGCTGTTGCTGTTGCTGATGCTGCTGCTGCTGTTGTTGCTGCTGCTGCTGTTGATGTTGCTGCATCAATTGGCTGTGCAATTGTAGTGGCGTTGCCGCCTGATGAGGCTGCGGTTGCTGTGGGGACAATGCCAGAGTCAACGGTTGCAGCAACGGCTGTTGCTGTTGCTGCTGCTGCTGATGTTGCTGAAGTTGCTGATGTTGGTGATGGGTGGCGAAGGCGGCTGCGGCTCCAACCGGATACGGCTCGCCGAGCGCCGTTTGATTAGCCATTATTGCTGGCTTTGCATTTTGCGGCGATGTCGTCGCCTGGACAGCCACGCTGCTCTTCAGCTGGAATCCGAATGGCTGCTGGTGGTGCGGATGGTGAGGATGTGGGTGGTGCTGCTGCTCCTGTTTGTATTGCGACCAGTGGAGGGATCCTGGAGCCGCCGTCGCCGTTGTCGCCACTGCCGCATTGGTGAGCAGATTCTGCTGATGCAGCAGCAATTGTTGCTGCGGCAACAAATTGGCCATCGCCGCCATGGCAACGGCAGCCACCTGCTGCTGGTGCTGCTGCTGTTGCTGATGGTGTTGCTGCTGCTGCTGCTGCTGCTGCACCTGCTGCTGTTGCTGATGGACGGCGGCTGCCGCTGCGGCGGCCACCGCTGCCGCACTGTGATGGTGCTGGCCGTGCTGCTGCTGTTGTTGCTGCTGCACGGCCACCGCCAGACCGCTTCCGTTGGTCATCAGACGCTTCCGCTTCTTGGCCCGCACTCCGTTGGAGCCGCCCCCACCAACGCCCCCGCCGCCCCGCAGCAGCGCCGAGGAGCAGTAGCTGTCGTAGAAGTAATCCCTGCACAAAGATAAATTTGTATGTATTTTATTCAATATTTTGTAAAGATTAAAAGTAATATAATATTATTCTTAATTTCAATTTTATGTTTTTCTGTTTGTCTATTAATAATATAATGATAAATATGTTTAAAAAATACGAAAAGATTCATAGTTCAAGTGGCAAATAGGCTTAACACTGCAACTAATCAATGGTGTAACGTTAAAGTGTTAATAACACATTATATAGATACTTAAAGGTGTTCATTTGCTCAGCAAACATTTGCTAGCTAATTGAAGTATTAGCAGCGGTGGGACCAAAAAAAATATGTATTTAAGAATAACACCGGAAAAACCTTTAGAGTCAAAGTGTTGATACCCTCGGAAACTGAAAACAAAACACTTACCAACAAAAACATATTAAATAAAATAATTCAAACTAAACTGGAACTTTACAAAACTTAAATTATCTGTATGGCAACATTTTTTTTTTCAATTTGTGGGTGTATATTTATTTTTCAATTAAAGGTTAATTTCAACAACAATTTTAATTATTATAAATTATAAACCGTTTAGGTAATTGTGTATCATTTTGGACTGACTGAATATATAATGCATTGTGACTATTGCACTAGATTGTAAATAAATATGACCTACATTAAAATACAATTATCACTACGCTTATTTAATATTCGCTTTTATAGTTCACACATTGATCAAAACTAACTAAATAGATTTAAAGATTATTAAGAGTTTTTTTTTAAATAAATGCCATTATGCAAATAATTTGATTTCAATGCAATTTGTAATACTTTGTTTTAATTTGCTTTAGCAACCTTTCCCACTTGTCCAGATTCACTCGTAAATGTGAACACCCTCTCATTAACTGCAAATGAACAGCCTGCCAACTGTTGCCCGACCCCATTGTCAGTCAGTCACTTCCTCAACCCGGCCATCAGTCCGTCAATATTTGTTTAGGCTGCCATTGCCGCCGTTTGAATTGTCATTTGGCAATTGTGTTTGTGTTCTGGGCCTCCCGTTGGGTTATGTTGCCAGTGATTGATACAAATGCCGGAACAGGACGATGGCCCGAAACCCCTCTGGTAAGGCCAACCAATTGTGGTCAGTTGAGTGGGCGAGTGGGCGAGTGGGCAGATCCTGGCCAAGAGGGGGGGAGCAACAATTGTGGCTTTTTCGGTCAGTTTGTGTGTGGTCGATGGGGGCGGGGAAAAGGTGAGCAGCCGTTTAATGACAAACACGAGAGCACCTGGACATATTTGACACAATTGAGAGTGTGGGGGGCTGACATGTTTGCGTTTTAATTACAATCAAGTCGATGTCCGTTGGGTTCCAGTTGTGTTCCTGGTCGATGATGTCCCTTTTAAAGCCAACGCATTGCGCATTTCGTTTCGGCGTCATTAAGCTTAAATTAAATATTTCCACACGAGTAACGAAGGTCTGGAGCTCAAGGCCCGAATAAATTGTGAATGTCGCTCAGTCATCATTAAGGCCGCGCCACGACAAAGACAAACAAGTGCACATGTCAGCGCCAGGACATTATGGCATACATTGCAACTGTCACTCACAGGATCCACAGTACACTCCCATGCAGTGTGTGTGTGTGTTGATATGTTGACGCAGCACTCGAACACCGACTGACCCTCTCTGGGACGAAAAGTAAAACCGAAATGGAGACGAGAACTTGGCCTGAAGTGTTCCGGTTGGGTGCAAAAAAAACCGGCTAGCCGTTGACAGCCAAATATTTTATGCCGGACGGGCGTTGAAACAAAGGGCGACCCCATCGCCTGATGAATGGTTCTTTATATATTTATTTATTTGTTGTGCGGACCCCAGAAAACAGTCGAGAAAGCCACCCGTTAAATGATATGTAAATAAAGTCTAAGCGAATGCCACATGGCGGCGTTAAATTGAGCAAAGTAAGCTTTTAGATTAAACTGAAATGAGCCAAAAATTGACTGGAAGTCCTTGGCCTAATCCTGCGTAAGACTCACCAATCGTTTCCGGTCTTGCTCACATTCTGCCGCTTTCTTCCGATCTGATGCGCTTTCGGTTCGGCCACCATGTTGACATCTGCAAAGGAAAGAATTTGAAAATGGAAAATTTTTAATAACAAAAGGCAATCTGTTTTATGTCCCGAAAATCTAAATATACACAAATTCGGAGTCCTTTGAAGTCATTGTCTAAGCAGTACATAAAAAGCTACGAAAGACAAAGGCAGTCCTTTGTTCTCATATTCCTTTCATTATGCAAATGAATGTTCGAGCTGTAAGTGATTAAAAATATTTTGTGTTTTTTTTTTTAATGTGCATGTCCATTGGCCAACTGCATTCCATGGTTAATTCAATCTGGCTACACACCAATCATTAATCTTAATAAAAGAGCGCCAAGCCCGGAATTGTCAGTTCTTATTTATGCATAAAAAAACCATGATGCAGAGGCTACAGCTACAGATAGTCGAAGTGTATATGCTCTTAAATAAATAAATATATAACAAGTATATATATTGCTAAGATTTAAATTGCTTAAGCAATTGCAGTTAAACTTTATTTGCAATATAATTGTGTATTAAATTATATTAAGTATTTCTGTCTATTTACCCAAAAGGGTATTTGTGATGGCCAACCGTATTTGATTTCCCATTGAAAAGGGTGCGACAGGGGCTGTTTATGGAAAGCTATTTGCGGGAGGAAAGAATTTGGGGAAGGGACACCCATCCGCAACCCAAGCAGCTCGTTCATCATAATTCATGACAAAGTTTGAAGTGCGACGGCTGTGCCTTGGAAAAAAAGAGAGGGAAACCAAGAGCTATCTATAAATTGGTGGGTTCGGTAAAAAAAATAAAAAAAAAAAAATACAAGAAGAAAAGAGGGCGTGATGGCTTTGCCACTTTCTTTTCTCAGCTGTTCTGTTTCGTTCCTGGCTTTCTGGTTATTTGTGCTTCCCTTTTCCTGCCTCACTGTCCGACTGTTGGGCTGGCAGGCTATAATTAAGATTAAGGATAAAAGCGTAAGAAGGATTTGCACAAGTTCCAGTCGACCAGCAAGCCAACACCCCGCTTTTCCCCCAGTGTAAATCTCTTTAGTTGTGCCAGCCGCATTTTCCAGCGCTTCAAAGTCAATGGCGCGTAGCAATGAAATATTACGCCGGCCACTCCGTTGTTGGTTCTCTTATTCCTAATCAGTGGAATTAGCATTTCACATTTTGCAGTCCGCATTTGCATAAGCGGGACTCATTTTTATGAGAGCTGCCGCATTCCGCTCTGTTCGCCGGCGAACGGGGCGTATGAATATGAAGCATCCGCAGCGTTGCCGCCAGCAGCAGAAAAGCATCATCAGCCGACACAGAGCACTAAGTGCATTAACTTGTTCTCCACACGAGACACGCACTGGAGAAAGCAAAAAAGAAATGAGGCAAGTGAGACTCGCAGAACCGTCAACATGGCAGCTGCAACTGGCGTTAAATTATTTCATTAAACGCTGAGCGGTGAACGCCGAACGACTAGACTGTCAGATAGTCAGGGAAAATTCACAGATACAAAAGACAGTCGACTGTCTGGCACAACATTGAAATTTCATTAAAAGTATCGTGCCAAGATTTATGTCGGCCGCACTTTAAGTTTTTGCGGCCGGCAGCGACTTCCGCCCGTCGAAATACTCAGACATTATGTTAGTCGTGGGGTGCCCAGAGATATGGCCACTACACATGCCAGGATCGAGGCTCCTTCATTACCATTGCTTACTACTATGTAAGCCGTGAGCCGTGAGCTGTGAGCCAGGACAGGCCAACCCATCTGCACCTCCCGTTTTTCCCGGCGCCTTTGTGGCTTTTTTCGCGCGTTTGTTCGATTTTAGTGCAACGCTTCCGCTGCCGGCGGCCATTAACCTGACGACTCCACTCCGCCCAACTCCTTTTGGGCCCACGTAACTGGCGATATCCCACGGACATGCAACTTTGGCCAAGGCGAGGACGAGGGTTAAGGTCTGGAATGTCTATGCAAAGCAGCAGCCTTCGTTAGCACGGATTTCAAGGCACACGCCAGTCGCACAGATTTAAGACAGCTTTTTGCCCACTTTTAGCTACATGTGAAACGTTAAAGCAGTGACTGAAACACTTGTTAAATTAATTATACATATGTTATTTTTCTACAATTAAATAAATTGAAAAATTGCAATTACAATCATAAAATAGGACAAATTAAAATATGATTATAACAAATTTAAAAAGGTTTAAAAAAAATTTAAAAGTATGGGCTATCCTGGAAATTATTCTTTCTCTTAAAAATACAAATTTTATTTCATTCTTCTTTAAAACTTCTACATTTCAATTCAAAACAATATCAAATACTAAATAATATAACCCCATTACATTATAGTTTTATTTCTATACCAAGGAGTCAAAAACTGCTGTCTATGACTTATTTAAAACCTTTTAAGCCACAGAGGTTCGTTTTATGTTTATTTTTATTTTAGTTTCTATGATATTTTTTTGGGGTGCATATAGAAAGCAACTGCAATAATGATAACGTTTTTCATGTTTATTAAAATTTTAATTAATTTCATATTGATATTTTTCTTTAACATTATTCAAAATTGGGAAATTTACTAATTTGTCGAGGCTTAAAATATTAATTTTCAGGACATCTATCCCACGCACTCTGGAATCGTCGAAACAAGAACTCACCTAGTGTCTGGCTGAGGACCGTTTTGCCATCCTCGCCGTGGCAGGCGTTCCGGGCATCGAACGGATTGGTGAACTGCACAAAGGCATAGCCCTTATGCATGGAAATGCCTGCGGGAGACGCAGAGCCAAATGTGTGTTAGGGATATCAGGGACTGGACTCGGATGGATGACAAGGACTTACCAGCGAGGCGGCCATAGATCTGGAACATGCGCTCCACGTCCGTTTTGGAGCACTGGAAGGTATTCAGATTGCCCACGAAGATGCGCGAGTTGACCGCCTGCGGATCCTGCGAGTTGGTCTGGTTGGACAGCTTGGACAGCTTCATGGTGGCTGTCGAGGACCCCAGTGGCGACGTCACAGGACCTGCCAAGGACACGGGCACGGGCGCAGCCGCGGCGCACGTGTGTCCAAAGTACAAGAACGCAATCCTGTTGTCCTTGTTTTTAACGCTGCGTTTTCCTATTTTCCCTCTTTTCCCCTCTTTTTTTCTGTGGCTTAGACGCGGCTTTTGTCGACGGCTTATTGCATTTGCAGTCGGATTGTTTTCCCCCCGTACTTCACAGCAGATTTTTCACTTTTTAACGAATCCAAATCTGTGAGCGGCCGCAGATTGTCCGGTATTGCCGGAAAATCTGCAAAATAAGAGAAAAACGGCATCGTACAATAAATAAAAATCACATTCGCGTTTTGTTTGTTTGTCGTCGCAGGGCTTAAAATCAAATGGATATCAACGGGCATATCGGTTTCCGTCCCTTTATTTGTGTTTCATTTATATATGGGCGTGGGATTTTGCGTTCTCTCGTGTTTTTTTTTTGTGGATTTTAATCTTAACGCAAGCCAATTAAAATGCAAAAATGCCGTTTTAATTGAAATAAACTTCTTCTACAGTCAATACTAAAATCTTTTTTAAGATGGTTGGTTAACCATTGCAATGGCTATGCAAGCTGTTGGGTTTCTTATAATATTTGTAAATATTTGTAAATTTTGTGAGCACTAAATAATTTGAAAGCGATATACATTCTGCCATTTCCCTGATGCTTACAGATATTTCCTCTCGTTTTTTATGAGCTTCATCCCCAATTTTCTCTTCATATTTATGTTCGTTTGCTTTTACTGGTAACATGTTTTGTGCTTGTTATTAAATTAAATAACTTTTAAATGGCTCACGCATACAAGGACTCGCCCAGTTTCACACCTATTATCCTTCCTTTGAAAACGGAGGCAAAGGAATAAAAAGGGGGTGGGGGTGGAGAAGCAACAACAACAACAAAGAAACTTTGTTCTCGCTCGTGTAAAAGTGAAAAATTAAGCGTTTTTATTGCGCTTTCGATGGCAACAGTGCAGTGCCTCCTTGTCTGACACTCTGCCCCTCTCACTCCCACCCACCAACAGCACCACCACCACCATTGTGGCACCATGTGTGTTGAATGTGTGTGCGTGTGTGGCTCCTTTGCATAGTGTGCGTGTGAGGATGTGGGTGATAAAGGGCATTAAAATGTACAAAAGACGTGCATGAAATAAAAATAAAACATGCAGCCATAAAAATAAAATACTCGTGTACTAGCAAATTGTTAATGTGATTTTTATGCAATCCCCACCCCAATAGAATTTATTGCGGATTTATGGGCGCGCCAGTTGGTGTTAATTGTGAAAGCTTTTGGCGCTTCAATTTGAATCTAATATAAGGGGAATATAGCTACAAGAATGTAGAAAAATTAAAAACTCACGTGATATGAAAAAACAAAGCAGAAAGTTTTTATGTCTTTAGGGAACTTGGTAGTCTGATACTCTTTCTATTGAAAATAAATGTGTTTGGTTATTAAATCTAACAGGTAATTACAAGACTTTTACTTCTCTCTTCTTAAATATTTTGAAATCGTGTACTTGCATTTTTGTGAATACTAAAAGGGACAATTACTAGAAAATTTGTATTAACTGTTTAAATAGTCTCAAAGCCCTATGCCAATTTTGTATCTTAAACATTTAGAAATCGACATACGGAAGAAGTATGTATATTATTTTGCCTGCAGCTGCATACAGTTGGTAAATATTCATTGATCGGTATCTACAGCTTTTCCCATCAGCTTTATTAAAAGCGTTTTCGCATTGTTTGGCATAAATCAAACGGAGGAACCAGAAAAGGAGTCACCAGGAGTTGGGATATTCATGGCTTTGGCTGCATTGTGCGCCAGTTATGAGTGAAAGGCTCTTTATTTATTATAATGGCATTCCTGCCTGCCAGTCTTCTGTCTGGTTTTCATTCATTCACCATTCAGGCATTCATTCACTCATTCAACGGTTTCCATTTTTGTGTCGCATTGTCCTTGCAAATGAAGAACAACGCCGCTGGCAAATGCACAGAAAACAAAACCAGCAGATGTGTCAAGTTGATAAGTTTGAAATTAAACAAATAAATTTCTTTTCACTAAAACTCTAGTCTACTAACAGATGTCTGCAGATATTACAGTGCAACATAGCAAGAGATAACTGCGTTTAAACCTTAAGATTTAACAAATGTTTCTAAAAAATAATATAGTGTTCAGTCATTTTTTTTTACATAAATAGATTAAAAATAATTGTAAGAATATTAGATTAATATAGTTGTAAATTAAATGTTTATCTTTAGGATTATTAAAGGACATACAGGAATTCTCTTTAGTATTTATTTTTTTAAGCGATATAATTAAATATATTTTATTTTTATATGTGACGAACACATTCATAGCCATGCTGATATTCTTTCTGTGCAATGGTATAACAGCTTCCTTGAAGTCTGATGTTCGTCATTGTGAATATCCGCAAACAATAGCAACAACCATAAGGAGTAACAATCCCTAGTGAAGTCGTATTGAATAAACGTTTGAATATGCAACAGTTTCGGTGGCCTACATTTCGGTGCTGTCGGCATATTAATGAACGCAACTTTAATTAATATAACAACAACAATAACAGCAGCTGACGTATTTTAGGTGACTGCGTAATCCTGTGGCAGTAGAACTCCTCGAGAGCCAGCAAGTGGTTAGTTAACTCGGCTTAATTATAATTAACTGCACTACGGAGGGAGTCGACAGTCCAAGTTCAAACGCTAGAAAATGTGCAGAAATTGCCGTAGTTCTCTCGTTCGCCCATTCCATTCCGTTTCTTCCTTCCCCTCTGGAGTCCTGCAGCCTTTTTAGGCGCAGGACAAAGGCTGCCACCGTTTGCACTTTTATTTTCCAGACGCCTGAGCGCAAAAGTAAATTAAGAGGCTTCGTGGCAAGTGAGTAAGTAAAAGTCGTCGCCGGCTAAACTTCAGGATGCCACCAATGGGAACCTTCTTGTGGGCACATGTGAGCTGAACTTTATAATTGAGTGTGGAAAAAGCATTTGGAGTCCGGAAAGGTCGGATATAAAATGCTCTTAAAAATTGGTAGCCCTTCCGACTAAACTAAATTTATAAGGGCCTCTCAGATACATTTTTATTTAACTTAATACAACTAAATATAAATCAAACACCACTTGATAAGGTAAAGAAACTAGTAACGATAGCAGCTTCCCATAACTCTTACACCAACATTTCTGACGAAAAACATATTATTGTTTCCCTTTAAATATGTAAACACAAAATCGTTTATAATTACTTACTTTTCGTCACAAAATTGAAAAAAAAATTCGGTTTAAAAAAGTTCAAGCACTAGTCAAGAGGTGTTTTAGTTTGATTCAGATTTAATTCCTTTGTAGGAAACTCAGTAACTTGTTAAGTGAACAGAATAAACTATTTGATGTGCGTACTATTCAGCCCAGTCTATGGACTCTCCTGTCAAAGTGCTTAATTACTTTAGCTGCATCCGCTCAGGATCGGGATGCCTAATGCCCCGCATTGTCTACGGCTTAAAGTCAACGACTCGGTGGACTACATTTCGGTGCTTCTTTTCCAAGTATTTTTCTCTTCCATTTTTCCCATCAGACGGCTCGTGTTAAAGCGTTTTGATGGGGCCTCGACGTGCTATAAATAATGCAGCAAGCCATTAAGCTGGCGAAGTTGTTGAAGTTGTTGAAGAGCCAACGATGCGATGCTGTCAGGATTATCGGAGGCGAGCGATCAAATGTCAAAGGACACATTTCGTCACCACGCCTGTTGCTATTTACTGCCTACCTCGTATCATCTTGTGTTTTCATTTTCCATCCGTACATATGTTTATATGGCAGACAACTTTTCATTTCAAATTGCTCGGAGCGAATGGGGTGGTGTTGATGGCAACCCTAATAGCGCAGCACAAAAAATGAATAGACGTCGTGGCCCATTGAAAGCCGAAAAGTCAACAAAAGAGGGTTCACACCCACCGATCCGGGCCAGATAGAGCGACAAATAACCCCAATTGAAAGGGGGCAAGGAAGGCCAACATGGAGGAGGAATGATGATGATGCCATGTGTGTATTGACAAGCCAGCAAACAACTTTATTCATAAGCAGTCACACAGGACGAAGTCGGTCCAGGATATGGCAGACCCGCAGACGTGACCCCCAACAGAATCCGATCCGTAGAGCGTGGATTGCATATGCATGCACTGCGAAAATCTTATCCGTATATACGTAAGAAAATAGTAGTGTCTAAATTCGACAATGAATTTTTAGTTTTTATTATCTACTCATCTTTAACACATAGATTTTGTACTCAAAATTATAAAAAATGATTTCCAATCATAAACTTAAAAGTTCTGAATATTACAATACGAAGTTACAGGGTTTTCAATTTTAAAAATATTAAATCAAACCATAAATGTTTAAGTTTTTAATATTTTCTACCAGATGTTAAAAGCCGATTATTTTTAGGGGGCAGCTTTATAATAAAATTTGCAAACCGAGTTTCGGGTATCTAATAATCGGGGCTAATCTAACCAATTAAATCCAAATAATTTCTGAAAATTTAAATTGTGTATACTTTTTTTTAAGGAAAACAAAACGGGGTATTTTTCTGAGTGCATCATCGTGTGCCCAGAGATGACTTCACGTCTGCTGGCGATAACTCTGCGGAGTTTATGGAACTCGGACCAGACCAGACCGTTGTATGAAATTCATACTTTGTACTGAAGAGTTTAAAATTCCGTTAAAGAACTCGACATTTTCGATAAGCGGAGAACGTGTCACCACCCGATCATTTTTGCATTGTGTTTGCTGTTAATTTATCGTAATACACAAAGCGATTTGCAAAAGAGTGAGTGAAAAAAAAAGAAACAAATATTTAAATGTATTTACAGGCGTATTAAGTGCCAACTATTTGCATAAATAACAAGAAATTAATAACAAACACACGGCGCCATGGCAGCAGCCGCACAAAAGTTAATAATTGCTGCATGTCAACAGGCTGTGGAAATGGGAGGAAAATGCTACTGACATGTGGACCACATATACATAAATGAAAAATATGCCAGGAGGTGGCGGAAAAAAAAAAGAAAACATTGGGCTGGAATACCATTTTATCACTTGACAGTAAATGCGTTTTATTGCGCTGCTCATTAAATAAATTAAATTTACAAACGAATAAAGTGAAACGGGAAAATCGGAAATGCATTTAAACAATTAAATCGTCAAGAAATTCCTACTTTAAATTTCCAAGTTAGCAACTCTGCGGGTATTCACATGTTGATCATTGCAAAACAAAAATGTAATTGCTGACAGAACCTTGTATTGAAAACGAATTAAATTAAAAACGAGATTTTTTTTCTACACTTGAACAATATGATAAATTTAATTGGAAAATTCTTAAGTTAATTTAAACTTCTGTCTAAATTTAAACTTAAGACTAACTGCAACAAACGGTGCAATGTGAGAAATACCTAAGATGCTAAATTTTAATCCGTGAAAATTGTATCGGTCATCCGTTAAAGCCAAAATAAATTGTTTTGACACAGATGAGTTGTTTTTAAGAGCTTAAAAGAATTAGAAATTTATTTAGTTAGTATTCGTAGGTTTTCAGTTAAGTATAAGAAAGAACATATTGCTTAGCGATGAAGATCGTCCTTATGTTGCTAGTTTTAACATCACTAGTTTTTGTCAGTGCGGAAGAAAAGAAGGCTAAGCCTAGAATCTACGGCGGCTATAATGCCCAACCCTTTACAGTGATTTACATGGTTGGAATCCTCGTCGCAGAAAGTTATACCTCTGCAATTGAATTTGGGGCCGGTACAGTGATTTCGAATCAATGGGTCCTCACAGTCGGGTCACTTCTCAAGTATGAGTTTGTTGAGGTCCACACCGGCTCACGAAGACCATGGTGGGGATGGAAAATTTTCAGGGTCTACAGTGAAAACTATTACATCCACCCAAACAAAAAGCACGATCTTGGATTGCTTAAATGTCCGTATATGAAGTTTGACAGACGATTGCACCGGGCACTAGTTCCAAATTTGATGATACGAGATTACCGCTGGACAGGAAATTTGACCTTGGTATGCGGTTGGGGAAAAACAAGTAAGAATTCAAAAATTGAAAATTGGCTGAATTGCATTCAAGTGAAAATTATATCAAACACTGAGTGCGCCAAGAGTTATCCCCAAGTGGAATCTTTTAATGTCTGCACCTCCGGAGCCGGCAATAAAGGCGTTTGCGAGGGGGACATCGGCGGACCAGTAGTCACACTGGACGGCAGACCCACATTCGTCGGGGTTATTCATCTTATGCCTGCAAATTGTAAGGGTGAACACCCATCGATACACATACGTACCAGCGATCACCTTAATTGGATAAAGGCTCAAGCCAATGTACATTTCCCTAGTCACTTTGGAGACTGATGATGTTTTAAAGAAGCATAAACTCAAACATTTTTAAGAAACTGGCACTTAACAAGCAAATTTATTTACGAAATTTATTCTTTTGGCACTTAAACTTAATAAATTTGTTTCGTTTTTATTTAAATTTAATATCAATTTAAATATTTTTTACCATAATTTTTTTTAATTGTGAGATAATCCTAACTATCCACAATTACGCCAGCCTAAAAGTATGCTGTACATTTTAAACTGGCACCATTCTAACTTAATTTGATAATTTGTTTCGTTTGTAATGTTATAATTTAATGCGATTTGGGTATATTACATGTAGCCGCTTCTCGCACAACCGTTAAAGTGTTAAATTTATTGTTATTGTAGCCTCTGCTCGCCGTTGCAGTTTCAGTATTTGTTTTATTTCGCTCTTTTCGGTTCAGACTGCGGTTCTTTAGCGCGCATTCATTCATTATCGCCAGTCCTCATAATATATATACGCGCATGTATGTGTGTTTATATATGGTGTGCGATCCGCCTGGTGTGGCAATAAAAATGGCTTGAATATTTTTCAGTTTGTTATGCATTTTCCTGCCACTTGGCAGCAACAACAATTATGAATAACTCGCTGCATAATGACCTGCAAGCTGTTCCTATGGAATTTCTGGATCGATTACTGGGGGGCGTGGGTGTTCACTGTACCGGGTACATATACATATATCACTCCGCCAATTACGTGGCAAAGGGAACTGAACAGGGAAGTCCTGGCAGTCCCGACGACAGTAATCAAATAATTGTTGCACTCGCTGTCATTCGTATCGCTCTTTGGCTTTAATTATTTGCACAATTTTCCACTCTGTAATGGACACGTCGTAATAAGGATATGCGAATAATGGCCTGAATATGCCAACGATTACCCGATTAATTCAAAGCGGCTTATTGTTGCTTTTCTTTGGAAGACCGTTTAATTTTTTATCTTCATTTTTAAATGATATAGTGTTTCATGAAATTATATAAATTTTGTTAATTTTATGTTGAAATTGGTATCTAATTTTGAATTTTTTATAAACTATTTTATATTTGAACTATAAAAATTAAATTTTTATGACAAAGTAGTCGGGAATTTAATTTCGAGATGTGTCATTGGGGCCTGTATATCAAAACCACCAGTTTCTATACTGATTCTGACACGTGTACACTGATTGAGACACCCCCAACTAAAAGTGATAAGTTACAAATCAGGCCATACCAAAAACATTTTACGTTTTTATTTTCAAAAATTTTAATAATGACGTATTGTATGTGTTTATAATTTCATAGAAAAACGAGTAGAAATCCTTGCTTGCTTACGATACACATATATGATTCGCGTTGACTTAACGAATTGTTAATAGTGCTAAAGTGTTTATTTTTATCCAAACAACGATCCCAGCTCTTTCGGTTCAAAAATATTTGGGTGTCCCGTTTTTCTTTCGTCCAAAATTTGGTTCTATTCCTGGCTTTGTCATGGTCAAGGAAATGTGCACTGGTTCCATGACGCCAGTGTTTATCAGCCACTGTGCCCCGTACAACTTTCTGAGGGAATACCGCCTAGGATGCGATGATGACGAAATACCAGCGAAGACCTTAATTGGGGAAGCCGTAAACGCTTGGCAGGCACTAGATTCCCAGGAGAAGTCCTTGTTCGAGGAGGCCTCCTATCTACCGGCCCGATTCGGTCAATCCTCCAACTCGACTGTAAAATTATACAATGATGTGCTAGCAGCCCAGCAAACCATTGTGCGTCGGATGCCCAGAACTCGCAGTCTCTGGAAGACCTCTCAAAAGTCAAAAAAGATTCGGAGCGGTATTGCCAAATCGCATAGGACAAAAAAGTAGCAGAAAATGGGTGCAGCCAGCAAGTTGCTGCCAAAATGAACTGAACAATTATGAAGAACAGGAATGGAAAATATAGGTACACTACATAAACTTGCAGTTTTATTGGGTGTTTTGGGCTTTGGATTTTCTGTGTTACTGCAGGATCCCCCAAACGATTTCATACAAATATGAAATAATTTATCCACCTATCGCTTTTCAACTTCATTATGCACAAAAGATAGTGATTAGTATATCACAAACAAGTAGTGTGTAATTTGATAATTTATATGAAAATTCTTCTCTAAAATGCCCCCATCGCTTTTTATTGCCCCTGATCCGTAGATAACCTTGCGCCTCCCACCCTCTTGAAATCGAATACGAAATCGAATGATTCATCCACACAGAAACAGAAACATTTATTCCATTTGAACGACTTTCATTGGCGATTTAATTGTTGAGGATTTTTAACAATAAATTCCATTAAAAACTTTTTGAAAATGTATATTATTGAAATTCATATTCATGCTGGATATTTGGATTGCTGAAGAGCAAATTTTGTGGCGCCTATTTAATTATCCAATTACAGCAGCAACATCAGCAGTGCGAGAAATTAACTTAAACGCGAAAATATTTGCCGGCGGCGCTTTAAACATTTCGATGCGAAAATCCATGCAAAAAAGGGCGTAGCTAGGGGGAGTGATGGAGGCGGCATAAGCGGAAACCAAAACACAAATACAACAATTTTCAGCTATCGTTTTTGGCTGAATGCGGATGCGCCGGATTCGGTTTGGGTTCTGTTTTTGGTTTTTCGGGTTTTACTGTCGATATTTTACGCTGTTTGCCGTTGTTATTTGTTTGTTATTCCTTCGGTTTTGGTTTTTGCCAGCACACGCATTTTTGTGGTCCATTAAAATAGTCAACGGTAGCAAATATCGTTTGCCATCGCCTTTAGAGATGGAAAAGTTATTTATTTATCCACTATTTGGTACAAGTAGGTAGGTGTAACGTAAAAGACAATGAAAGCAATTTGACGAAACAATTATATATATATAATTTATTATTTATTATTATTTATTATCATTTAATTTTTTTTTATTATTATGTTCAAACCCTATTTTTATATTGGGTTGATTTTTGTTAACATATCAAGTTTGGATGAATCGCAAAAACTATTTAACAGCACAATAAGATCAAATAATTTTTAATAATACAACAATTTTTAAGAGATAGGAATATCTGAACCTTCAACAACCTATTCATTTTATAAAATTCACAAAGATTTTGATATTAAAAATGTTAAAAGTTATTTACATATAAGATATATGTAAAAATATATATATAAATAATATATATAAACAGTTTTTAAAGTTCTTTATTATTTTTGGTGTGGCTCAAAGAATTTATTGTACCCAGATAAAGAAAGTAAGTACATAAGCAGGTACTGCACATCTCTGAAAGCGGTGTCAATTATTGAGTGAAAATTGGCTCAAAACAACAGGCGAGGGCAGGGAAATTCGTGGAAAATCGGCGAACAAATATAGAAAACTCTACAAAAAAGACCAAAGCAAGGTCAAGTAAAGAGAGCGCTCCTTCCCCTCCCACTCGCTCTCTCTCTCTGTAATCACAGTGCTCAGTGGATTGCCACGACTAACGTCACCGTAGGAATGACTCATATGGTCCGTGACTAATTTATTGGGAGGCCACTGTTCTCGCTCTCTCATCTCTCTCAGTGATCTTTGTGTGGGAGAGAGTGTGCGCAAAGTACTTTACTAAGGCGGCTGGCGTTTGGGAGAGAGCGAGATAGCCATACTACTAGTGGCCCTCAAACAAGTCGAGAGAGAAAACTACTGTAGAAACAAGTACAACAACAACAACAACCCGTTGAGCGACCAGCAGAGGCAGAAATTTACTTCAATCGCCGCGAAGATTTCACAGCGTTTGGGCGTGTTTTTTCCGTATCTGCTCAGCAAATCCACATATGCGGGCTTAATTAATTTATAAATACATATATCACCGCAACCGACAAAACAGGAAGAACGTCGTCACAGTTCTGCATTCAATCAGGAATATTGATTGAAATACTCTCGCGATAAACTAAACTCCATTTCCAATTCGCATCTCTCTCTTTTCTACCTGTATCTGTGTTTGTGTGGGCAGCATTTGTATTTGTATTTTTGCGTGAGCAAATTATTGTATAATCGCCAAAAAAATAATAAAAGCAAAAAACGCCAACGCGAGAACAAAAAGCTACAAATCAGAAATACTGGCTAAGCTACGAAATTTTGCAAAAAGAAAATATTTAATGACTAAAATTTGTGTTTAAGTGTGTGGAACCTAGTAATTACTCCTAAACAACTGCTGAATTTCTTGATTATCAACCAAACAAATCACTAGAAACTAAAAAAGTTCTAGAGCTGCAGAAAATTAAATAAGATTTAGTAGAACTTCAGTGAAAAAAAAACTTGTTGACCTACTGAATTTAATGATTACCAGTCATTATAACAAACTACCTGCTTCAAAACCATAAAAAAAACCAGTTGAGCTTCTGGAAATCGACAGAGCCTGCAGGTCTACTGTAAAACCCTCTGCATAAATAAGCATCTTGAGCTCCTGATTACCATCGATACCCACTACACTACAAAATGCAGGCCATCAAGTGTGTGGTTGTGGGCGACGGAGCGGTGGGTAAGACCTGCCTGCTGATCAGCTATACGACCAACGCCTTTCCCGGCGAATATATACCCACCGTGTTCGACAACTACTCGGCCAATGTGATGGTGGATGCCAAGCCCATAAATCTGGGACTCTGGGATACTGCGGGCCAGGAGGACTACGATCGTTTGAGGCCCTTGTCCTACCCCCAGACGGATGTCTTTCTCATCTGTTTCTCACTGGTGAATCCGGCCTCCTTTGAGAACGTGCGGGCCAAATGGTTCCCGGAGGTGCGTCATCACTGCCCCAGTGTTCCCATAATCCTCGTCGGAACCAAGTTGGATCTTCGCGACGACAAGCAGACCATCGAGAAGTTGAAGGACAAGAAGCTGACGCCCATTACCTATCCCCAAGGATTGGCGATGGCCAAGGAGATAGCCGCGGTCAAATATCTGGAGTGTTCGGCTTTAACCCAAAAGGGGTTGAAAACGGTCTTCGATGAGGCCATCCGCTCGGTGCTGTGCCCCGTGGTTCGAGGTCCAAAGCGACACAAGTGCGCCCTGCTCTAAAATGTTGAACCCACCAAAAATGAAAAACAGAGAGGAACTCCAAAAACTGGAGAACAAAGCGCAAAATTCTGTGCAAAAATTTCATATTCATTCGCTTTGTTGGGTTTACAGTTACAGATAGTGTGAGTGTGAGGGTGTATCTGAGTATGATTGGGGTGTGAGTGGGGCGGCGCAAGTGTGTGTGAATGAGTGAGCGTATTTTTGTTTTTATTGTCAGCTTTATATGGGGGAGCAGTAGCCAGAAAAGGGGTAGGGGGGGTCTCTGGGGGGCAGATCACGCATAAGAAGATATACACATAAACATATAAGTATAATATTGTGCATACACGGGAAAATAAAATTATGGAAGAACTTATTCAACTCAAAATAAAGAAAAATCTTATTTACCTTTGAGTAGACTTTAAAACAATTTTTACCTGTAGGCTGTTTAAAAGTTTACAACATATTTACATGGATAGGAAATTTTGTTTGGTATAAATATTTAAATCGAGTTGAATATGAGTAATACCATATTACAACAAAAAAAATGTATTACAAATTTAAATAGATAAAAGCATTTGCTTGTCGTTTTTGATCAAATTAAGAAAATTTAATTTTCTGCATTTGGACTTAAGAAAGTTTGAAGTTTGTACAAACAAAAAAATTAATTAATTATCGAGAATAAATGTAGTCAAAACTATTATAAGATTTTAATGAACAAACATTTATAATAAAACCCTAGTTTAAGATCACAATATGTTTAAAAACAAGTGCTCTGTTACAAAACAATTTTTCCTGTGTTTGCACATACGTTTGGGTCTAATGCAAAAAGAACTTGCTCAGCGAAATGTATGACAAATAAAATTAATTGTATATAAATCTAGCCGATTTAAAGCCTTCAGCGCCCCAAACACAGTCACTATAACCACAACCAGATAGCTCTTATCTGGACGGGGAGTAAGACCCAGGCAAGGCCCCGCCTATGGCCAATATCTGAACAATCGAACGGGGAATCGGGGAATTTGGCAAGCCGACAAATAACTTTCATTTATATAGTATTTAGTGGTGCGTGTGAATGTGTGTCTGATCAATGGTCTTCCCACTCAGTGCATTTGCCTGGACTTGATTTAATGTATACTAAATGCACAATTAGCCTCTATTTGATGTTAATTTATATACTGATATTTATGTTAAACAAACGCATAAACTTTGCCAAAATGTTTTTATGAAAGAGCAAAAAATGTAAAAAAAAAAACTTTATTTATATTAACACATAATTTACCAATAAAGAGTGTAATATTAATCAACCGAAATAAACGATTGTAAAAACTAAATACAACCATGTCGAATGAATAATGTTGGCAACATAATGCATTGGCGATTTATGGGGCCAATGAAACAAAAATGTCGATGCTGAAAGGTCGCTAATAGGATGGCATTTAACCCCATGAACTGCTGCATACTTTTTGGCGACTGCGACAAATTCAACACGCATCACAACTTTAATCTTATCTGCCGCCGCATTTGTCACAAATTTTAGATAATTATTTCCGATTGCCGGAACCGGGCGGAAGTTGGGATTTTCGGACCCAGTTGACTAAGCAATTTGCCAGGTCTAATCATATACAATGGGCTACATCATATTTTGTTATTTCTTTATGCTCCGCTTTCCGACAATTCTATCTATACTTCGATTGTCATAATGAGCCAGCTGTTGATTGATTGCCCTGGGCAGTGGGTGGTTGGGCGACTCTGCGGTTGCCGTGTGTCAGTGGCTCGTTAGTGGATGGCCCCCACACTGTTGTGCTCAGTGTGAATTTGACAAATAATTACATAAGACAACCTGCTGTGCGAATTGTGCCCACAAACAAGTACCCATGCACATCCCCATCCTCCCGCACATTTCAATGGCCTCTGATGGATGTTTTACCCTCCCCATCCATGGCGGTTTTGTCTGAGACGCGACGAATCGCATAATTGACCCACATTTTGAACAAACACCGCGGCCAGCAATCAAAACAGAGAGCCCAAAAAGATAGACAGACCTATGAAGTCAATTTAATTAGCAGAAACATTTGGCTCGCATCGAGAGCTGCACCTCTAGAACTTTTGCACTTTTGGCGCTACAATGCGTCGAAAAAGAATCTGTTGAGTGAAGAAGCGTTGACAGGCGTGGAATGTGCGGCATGTTCAGTTACAATTACCCCACCACATTGTATAGAAGAACATTGAATTCGAAAAACAAAGTATTCAAACAGTTGGGATATAATGCTTTAATTGTTTCAAAAGGGAAGTTTCTTTTGTTATCGGTTTAAGCAATGTAATGATCATGGGAAAAATGTATATCTGTGCTTTGCTAGTACGATCAAAATAAAAATTACCCACTCTAATACAGTACATATAAGTAATATTATACATTTTTAAGTTAAATTCATCCAACTAAAGAGTTTGCTTTCGTGAGTCATGCTTGGTTTTTCCCAATGCTAAATTAGTTCAATCGTTTATCTCTTAAATTCACTTGAATAGCGAATGCTTAAAAATTGTTAGAAAAGAGGAATAATTCATTTTCTATAAAATATCTTAACTTTAAAGATTCAAAGGAAATTATCGTGTATTCTTAAATGCGTAATTTTTTCCCAATAAACAAAAACGTTTGAAAGATCTCAAAAATAAATGCCACATAAAAAAGTCAATCTGAATTTATCTCGAATTCTCTTTAATTTCAAATCCCCAAACACAACTAGAGTTTTCGGTTGTGTGCGGGATTATCCCCTGATTATTCCCTCACCCAATCGAAGTGGAAAACTGCAGAATGGCCAATGCCGAAAAAAGGACAACTGCTGTGCCATGCAAATCCATTGACAAGTGTCGCATAATCATGCCCCATGCCAAATGTAAATGCAAATGGCAAAATGCTAAATTTATGCACTGCATGCGTGAAATTAAAAGGTTCCCCGGCGGACTTGCAGTACATTTTGGTCCTGATTTTGGACCAGGTCCTCCAATTTGCCCACTTTCAAGCGGTTAACAATTTGGCTAAATCAATTATACGCACGGCGAACAGCGCGGAGTCGAGTATTTTGTGTTTCGTTGGGATTTTCAGCTTAATTGAGAGATTTCCAGGGAAATCGTGCCCGTCGGGAAAGCCGAAAAATTTAATACGAAAATGGCTGATGGAATTCCTCGCTGCCCACAAATTTCGTACAAAATGCCAATAAAATACGCTCCAGCGCAAAAAATTCCATGCCACATAAGAAAAAGGTAAATTCAGGTGAGGCCGGCGGCGGGGCATTTTAAAAATATTTCACACTTCCGGAACGGCAAAGTGGGGGTATGGAGGATGTTCCACCTGAACCTCGAATGCCAACAGGATATGACAAGCTCGGCCATGGTCTTCCACCTTTCAGACACCGTTCACCCGCCAAACCTGTCATCTATTTTCTCAGCAAATTTTCAGCGGCAACTTCCTGCCAGAAAACACATTTCCAATTATGATGCGAATACGAGTTGCAAACGGAGGATGGGCGGATATGCTGAGTATTCCAAGCTGCCAAGCAAAAAAAAATTAATTTGCGTGCTGTTGTTGATATTGTTTTTGGCTGTTCATGGAAAAACAGAGAACTGGTTCATGAAAAATGTAGGACAAACCGATTTGATCCAATATGATGATATAGAGAGCACGCAGTGTAGAGAAAAATAAACTTTGAAAATCATAAAAAAATCAACAAAGCTGATATTGCAAAAAATTATTAACAACAAAAGTCGATTAGGAAATTCTTATTTTATTATTGTTTGTTAGGATGTTGATAACAATAATTATTATATATTTTGATTTAGAAAAAGAAGAGGAAATTTAAGGACATATTTTTAAAACAAAATTAAAAACCGTTAAATATATTGCTTATATTTATATTTATAAAGCTTAACTTAACAATTTTAGAGATCGACAGGTCATATGGAAAAAGTTTGCATGAAAATGATAATTTAACATTAAGCCGTTGAATATTTAAATGGAACAGCACTCGGAACGCGAAGGGAACAAACAAAAGCATAAGGACACAATTGATATGGATGGCCAACAGGCAGGACAGGACATTCGATGGACAGTGGCGAAAGGAGCGATGCCAGCTTGTGGCGTAGCCAATATCCGTTGCAAGGATAACGCACTCACACACGCCGGCGTGTGTATTTTCCTTGAACTTGTTATTGATAATCTTTGTCATGGCTCGACGTGAGCATCGACAGCGGCTAACAAAAAAGCAAAGAGTCACGGGATAACGGCGCGGCTGGACCTGTTTATAAGGGGGCAGGCAAAATTATGCAGTCAACAAAATTTTTATGTTAAATTGATAGGGCTTACAAATAAAAAAACTGTTATATTATAAGTTAATGATAATTATAATTGAAAAAATTAAAAAACTAAAAAAAAGTATAATACTTTTAAAAGTATATATTTTTTTACTATTTTCCAAGCTTTTTAAAATATTTTTTGTTTTAAATCAATTGAAATAATATAAATTAACATATTAAATATGCATTAAAATATTTTTAAGTTTTGCATGTTGCTTCAATCAAGGCAAATTGTAATTCGTTTTAAAGATTTTTATGTTGTGAACAATTGATGATACTGTAAATACTCGTCCAAAACTCAAATTGCACATTTGTGATACAATTATAATATAATAATAATCAATTATAATATATAATAATCAATAATAATATAATAATAACAATAATAATAATAAGTTTCCGATAAACCAATTCGAGGTCAATAATTAAATAGTTTAAGAAAACTTAGAATGCTGATGCTATATTTTTATAATTATAACAAATTTAGGCCCCAAAATAAACTATTTTTAGCCAGTGTATGGAAGGGCACACGATGGCTGGTCGCAGGAGCCGGCCGGCGGAGTAATGAACTGCGGTAGGACCAGACAGGCGACGGGCCTTGTTTGTCCCGCCGATCGATGCAGCTGGAGTCGAGGCGAGTCGAGTCGAGTCGAGTGTATTAAAAACAAAGTCACACTGTGTGTCCTGCATCCTTGTTCGCTGCCAAAGTCAATGAACAGCGACGTGCGACGTGCAACGTGGACCGGCTATCAGGATATGAAGCGTGTGCGAAAGTTTTCCACAATTAGGATGCCAGAGCGACGCTCCTTCCTTCGGCAATAAAAAAGTTTAAAGTTGCGCTTAAATATGCATTCCATAATTCATGAATTCAGCAGGGAGCTTTGATTTTCCAGTCAACGCCGACAGCAACACGTTTCCGCCATTTTGTTGGCTGGCTGGCAACTTGTTGCATTTTCTGCATTTGAATAGTGGGAAAATGCGTGGTGGGGGCGGGTGGTAAAGTGGAAGGAAAATGTTGACATCCCGAACACGTTGAAATTTCCGCCAGACAACGAACGATGCCAGAAGCTGAAAACTTTGCCAGTCTGACATTCAAATCGCCCGAATGCATGTGTGTTAGATTGCAGGTGTGCATTCAGTATTTGAGTGTGATTCTATGTGATGCTTTTCATTTTCAATTAAATACAATTACATATCCAACTGTCAGCTTTCAGTTAATAATGAACTAAAAAAACATAGGCCAAAATTTCCCAATGGGTGCCACTTAAAAGCGCCCCAGGTAGTTCTCAAAAAGCATTCGACTTTTTCGCTTCACTCTATTTTTGACCACATCCCTCTGTAACACAGTTCAAAGATTTTCCCCATTCACTTGCCTGTTTATCTTTAGCTTTTTAAAAATATATAAACAAAACACACACCGTCACGGTTTGGTTTGTATTTACATTCGCATAAAATAAATGTTGGGTAAATAGAATCACTGGGTGATCGAATCAAATGAAATCAAATGAACTTACTTTTTAATATAATTTCCTCACTATTAACGTATCTAGAGCAGACAAAAATTATTCACCCTCGGCGCAGATTGACATTAATTGTATAAATTGAAGCGGATACGCCCGGCTGGGCACCGGAATTCCTATAAATTGTGTTCTGGCACAGGCGAATTCCATCGAAGGATTTACGCATCGAAATTCTGGGTTCCTAAGAAATTGGACTATGGATGGCTATGAGTTCGGAAATTTACTGGAAGGGTTTAAGTAATTAGAGAAACTATTACAATTTGTTGAAGAGGAAATAAGTAGCTGGAAATAAAGTTAGAAAAAGTTTTGGTACTTCTTATAACTGTAGAGTAGAGGATGTTAAATTTGCTATTTTAAAGTATTAAAGTTGTCGAATAATTATTTAGTAAGATGAGATTTATATTTAAATATACCTAACAATGTTTGCTAGAAGAGACTAAATTCGATTGGACCAAAAGTAGAAACATAGTTTGTTATTTTGAAACTATTGACAATATCTTCTATATCATTGCCTCTTCTTGTCTTGTTATTATTCTCAGACAAATTTTAATCACAAGACAACCTCTCGTAATTTTGTCACCCTACAGCCGCTAAGTGTTTAAATTATTCAAAAATGTTTTGCCTCCCAAGAGCTTATGCATTTGACGTAAATTTCGGGGTTCCCCGCGCCCTTTTTTTACGTAACTGATGTCTCCAAGGACACTTTATCATGGCTCGCGAGGCTCAAACCATTGTTGCAATGGGGGCTCAGCGGCTAAGTGGTTTTATTTTAAATCTTTCACGTTCAGCTCGGAGTCGAAAAAATGGGAGCGGGAGCGCGGAAATCTGCAGTCTTATGACAACAAGTTGCTTTCAAAAACTCAACAGTCGCGACAAGTTGTAAGCGGAATAATTTGGTTTTTCGGTTTTTCAGCTCTCTCTTCATTTCTTCTTCTGTTTTTCTGTAGCTCAATTGTTTGGTAAATGTCAGTCTTCATTTGTCAGCTACATCCTAAGTTGGCTTAAGTGGCTTCGTTGTCGGGCGGAGGATACAGATATAGCAGATTTATGTATAAAATGCGATGTGCATCATGGGACTAAGCTTTAAAGGTTTTCCACTTTGCAACGCCTCTATTGATGGACATTTAAAATTACAATTGAAATTGAAAAATTTCCAAGGAAGCACTTAATTTGGATTGTTCTTGGGCGGAGCTAATACGAATCCTATAAATATTTAGCACGACTTTTCAAGGACTAATTCGGATTAATTTATCAATCGATTCGCCGTCGAGCCTTGACACGAAATGTCAGACTCTGGATTTATGGCCCAACATTACGAGCTGCCTTGCTAATTATTTCGCTGTGTTTCGCCTTGGCTTTTACCCACTCGATAACTCGCTGCCTTTCTTTCTTGGCAGTGACTCGAGCTGGAATCAATAAAATCCGGTGGCACATGAACCCAAACACGTAAACCCCAAAAACAAAAGCCTGCAAATGTGCATGGCATCAGCCAAATACGGCCAAAACAACAATAACCAAAACCGAATGAAAGTGAATTTCACGCCATAGGCTAAAATGATTTTCCGGCAGGAAGGCATCAATCAGATCGGAAAATACTTCGTTCTGCTTACTTATTTATGCGTCCCTGGCGTATGCGTATTATTTTAGCGGTTTATTACAACCCCATTGTTGAATTCGCAGAGCTGCATAGTTGACCCTGCCGCTCTTAATATGAATATTTATTCAGTCTAATTTATTGAATATATTACAAGTTGATCAAATTTGTTTGCTATTGTTTGTTCGAATTAAAATGTTTTATAGCTTAACTTATTATGCCGAAAGTTATTTTAAAAAGTTTTCTTTTCCACTGTTGTATTAATCGGAAATAAGTTCAGTCAACAACTTCTACTAAATAATAGATTATTTTGTATCATCATAGAACATTTTTGATTATTTTTCTTGAACATTTTAAGAAACTAAAACTTCCTTCTTAATTTTTTGTTAATGCTTTTGTTAATATTTATTATTACTACAACCTCTTAATATTATAAGTATAAAAGGGGTTTCTTAAATAGCATTCAATAAATTATTTAAAGTAAAATTGAGGACAATGGAAAAGAATTTACATCTTAAACCGTTGAAATATTCCAAAAGCTATTCAAGTAAAGTTTCATTTATTTTTTTTCGTTTAAGATAAATAACCCCAGACATCTGTCCCACAAAGGAATGCTAATCAAGTGGGAAGCCGGAGCAATGAAATTATCGACCGATTTCGGATTTGGTTTCCCGTTCTCGTGTTCTTGTTCGTGCCCCCTAAGCTCCAATTGAACTCTTTTGGTCTGAAACTCGCTTCCTCGTTGCTGCCAGCCAAATGGAGCATGTAAATGCTAACCACTGGAATCCACCACCCACCTTAATCCACACCAAGGCAGGCGACCTTGTGGCAGTGGGGGGTGGGGGCCATCTTGTTTAACTCAAACAGCAATGGGCCATTTGCTGTTACATTAACCCACTATGCACAGCTCATAAATTAGAAGGCACCTCAACACCTGCGAATTGCAGTTGCAGATGCATCAGCGCCCCCGGGCAGATGGCTTAAATTTGCTCGGAATTTCACCCCGACCCTCCAATAAACACGGATTTTCATTTTGACTGCAGAAAACGTTAAATAGTTTTGTGGTTTTTGGCTGTATAGATGAAAAGTTAATACGGGTGTGGCCTTTGATGCGTCAGCTGCCCAAAATCTCACAGGTCAAGGAAGACTAATTATATTACAAAAATATTAATAGTATTTAAATCATTAATTAACAAATTGAACTGTGTATGTATAACTCCTTATTTTTTAAGTTAAATACTTCACGTTAAAATACTTCCTTAGCTTATCAAAATGTTTACCTAAACATTCTTGCCATTTACTTGGAACTATATATTTTTCTAAATTTGTTGTTATAATTTTTCAACCTGAAATATAAACCTTTTATTCTGCGAGTATACTCCGACATTTTCTACGCAGTAGTTTAGGTAACTTCAAGCTAGGTGACGACGACAAAGTTGTTGAAACTTTTATAATATTTTTACAATTCTGGCGGAGCAAGGTCGATGAAATCAAACATAAGTTAAACTACTCGTATAAATTAGAGGCACATAAATAAACAAGATCGAGATGAGCAAGTTTTCGGAGCTGTGCACATGTGACCTGTGAGGCAATCGAAAGTTGGAGCAATTTAAATGCTATAAAGTTTTTCACACGGCAAACGCCAGAACATAAACTAAGCGTATATCTGAACGAATATCCCTCCGAGGTATAAACTATATGGCCCAATATTTGTTTGAGCAATCGTCACCTGTAGATCGCCAAGAACAATGTCTGGGTACCATTTCTATCTTTTTCCATCTGCTTAACATGCTGGGCTTATGGGAATTGCCATAAAACCATTGCCAATAAGGCGTAATAGGTTTTTAATAAACCCAACAGCAGCACTCGCCATTATTCAGCCAGAAGAGGAAGGACTTCACAGGAATCCCCATATCATCGAACTATTCAACGCGGCATGGCAATAACCAAAAATCGAATAGCCATAAATGTGGGAATTTCTAGATAAATATGTGCCGTAAAAAGTCAGCCCCCTTCTCAATTTACCACTGTGTGTTTAACAACATGTTAACATGCTGACTATTGCAATGAGCTTTACGTATGCGGGCGTGCCCGTAAATCAGGCAATCGACTGTGAGCCGCAAGCCAAACATTAACCCCGGAAAAGCCCCAATCCATTTCCCGCAGGAATGGGCCTTTTGCGGTTTGTTTGCCCATAATACAATTTAACTTGCGGTTAAGCGCCCGTTTGCATTTGGTTTGATTACCGAATCCGAATTTTGGGTTTAGTTTGACCTTTTTAGGCCACCTAATCACTTGGCTTTCAAAGAATATTATTATTTTAGGAAGGTAATTTTGTTATATTCGGAGTTACATAAACTAAACATTAATATAAAGTTTAGAAAAAAAGTTATTCAGCCATTTAACGAAATTGTTTTAGTTCTTTTAAGTAAACAGCGAGCGGATTCACGGGATCAGGCACATATTATTATGATAAGCTAATAAGATCGTTCATAAAATAACTAAACACATGTACACTGGTATTTAACTTTCTTATTAACACAATTTTACAATTATATATAATGGACGCCTTACGTTTCCGGGTAATATAATCATTTTGCTAGCAGTAAAATTTTAATTTATTTACTTTATCAATTCTTGTAATGGCAATCGTAAATTTCAATACTTTCGTATTCAGAAAACTTTTGCATTCCCTTATTTGCACATCAGGCAATTATTTCTTTTATTTTTGGTTTAATGTCCTTTTCCTCATAATAAATTATAATTATATTATTTATTATTAACACATTTTTTAATAAAAATCATTGCAACACAACAGAATTTTTATTTTTCCTGCACTTTTCGTACTTAAAGATAAACATACGCTTTGTTTTCAATTCTCTAAAATTCAATTCTATATAATTTGGAATGTTTTAATTTCTGTGTGAAAAAATTTTATAGAATCTACAAATTTGTGAAAGAAAGAAATTTTCTTCCGATTCTGCTCATTTATCTCTCCACTCGGTCTGTCTGTCTAGTTATTATGCTGTTATTTATATTTCTGCGCGAAATTCTCTGTGCCCCCAAATGTTGCACAATTTTCGAATTTTGTTTTGTTTGTGTTTTTGTCATCAAACATGTTGCGTGTTTTGCCGCCGTGTGCAATTTAAGCGATGACTGGGCTCAAAGGGGGTGCAGAAATGCGGGGGGCTGAAAACTTTTGCCACGTAAATGATTTGTTTTGTCAATTATTTTGTTAGCCAACATGCAACTACGGCAAGTTCTCAGCTGATAACATCAAAACAAAGGATCGCCCCAAAGGAATAACTTTTCAGTCTGCGATTTAATTGAGAGGCGTGGCCGGGCAAATTGCATCAAGATAAACAAACAAATCCAAAATCGGCCAGAGAGGAAACGGAGTTTACGAGCCTCAGATTAAATGTCTGATATTGTCTGATTTTCCGTAGATTTTATGAAGTGCCGGGGATCGCTTCGGACGGGTTTGTCTGCGGCATCTGTTTAGACGAGTGAGTCCACTTGCATAAATATTTATCGCACTCGCAGCCAGCTGATTATTTATCGTTACCAGGCCAGCCTGACGCAAGATTAAAAATTAATGAAACACATGTGAACTCGACTCTCTCTCTCGATTTTCAATTTCAAATTAATGCACATTTGCTATCCAAGCGGCTAACAAAAATAACAGAAAATCAGAGTTTTGTGGATGGAGAACCCGAAAAACACCGCTGCTGAACAGGCAATTGAGTGATGGATTGGCATTGGCCCCACTACCATTCAGTTTTTCTCGTTTTTTATGCCTTGTCTTAATTAACATGCGCGACATTCTGTTATTTTTTTGTGACATATTTTTAGGGTCTGACGTTAGAGTACTAGATATTCGGGAGGAAATTACCTTGAAGCAACTGCAACTCGAACAATTTAAAACTCACACTCACTACAGCACTAGCAATATCTTTGGTTAATTCATTGGCGAATGATGCGCTCGGCCAGAGAAATAAATTTCCCAATTTATTGCACTAAATTTGTGGCACTAATTGCACTTAGCCGCAATCGCGATAACTCAAAATAACACACGCGGCACTCAGGATTCCAAATAATCAGAAAAATATTCAAAAACACATAGAGAGATCTTTTGAAATTCTTTTTTAGCGGACTGTAAAGCGCATATGACCGTTTCAGCGTGCGGGCCGTTGCCAACTGAATCGGTGGATGGGAATCGGGAAATAAAGCCAGCCCCGAATCGTTAATACAAGGCTCGTGTATCTTTCGGATTTTCCGCTCGTTTTGGTTCGCGTATCTGTCGGGTTTTACTTCGTGTGGAAAAGCCGGCAAAACAAAATGTAAATAACAGTGGGCAGGGGGGTTTATTGGGGGGATTGGTGGGCTGAGAAGCCGGCTTTTGGTCTCAGTGTTGAGCTTTGCAGATTTTACGCCTTACGACCAAACGTCAGACGAATGGATGCCCCCTGTCCCCGATTACACCCATCACCCAACACCCATCGTCCACCACCCCCACCCTTCTGTTTGCTTTGCGGCTTTTCGGGGTTGTTAGAGAGTGTGCCTGTGTGTGCGAGCGTTTGTTTGTAGATACTTCGGCTTGGCCTGCAATTGGCGGGAAAATTTGTGGATGCTATTCGCAGAAAGCCTTTGAAGGTATCAAAATTTTAAGGATTTTTTAAAACCCTTATAAAAATATATTACAATTTATCGCAGAGAAATAATGAATTTGAACTATTTTAATACATTATAGTATCTATTTATTTTGAACCTTTATCATCTAACCTAAAACTACACCAAATAAAACTACCAAAGGTATAAATGTATCATATTTCATTTATATTTTGACCAGTATATTAAACTCTTACTCAAATAAATAAAACTATTTTGATTGTTGCATTAAAAAATTCTCTACGATATATTTATTCAAAACATTTATTTAAAAAAAAAAAATACTATTTAAAATACTTCAGTGTTTTATTGTTCCCTTTTAGTTAAAACTATAAAAATTTAAATTCCTAGATATTTTTTGTTCATTACTGTCGTAAGCTAAAGTTCTTAATAAAATATTGTATTATAATAATTGCAATACATTTTTAGCAGTTTTGATTTCTATTTAACTGACACATTAAAAAATTACATCGTTGATATAAACATTGAAAACATTTTTTATAAGTCTAACAACTATTTTAATATGTTTTTAATAATTATTTGTTGTCTAACTCACAATCCACCATGTCAACATGTTGCATGCGCAATAAATGTTGCCAACACACATTGCTCATGCGCCCTGTTGTCCCATTCGCCGAGTTCTTCGTTGTTTTTCTTAGCCTCCCCCATTCCTCCCACCAGCACCACCCCCTGACCACCCCTCTGGCCCACCAATTTCGAACACCATTGCCTATCCCAACCAACACGAGCGACCGCCTAACGCTGCCAAAGTGACAACCTTTCAGTTTTATCGCTCCTACATAGCCATGGTGTGTATGTTTGTCAGTGTGTGCTTGCCAATGTTTGCGAGAGTGTGTGCCTGTGTGTGTATAAATAATGTAACAGTAAATTAGCGTGTTTGACACACCGTGGGCGTGGCCAAACGGTGCGTGCGTTGAACAATCTCAATCAAGTTTATATTTGTAATTGCGAATAAGTAGAAGATAAAAGGATACACTGGTGATTTCATGACCCTAAAGAAAACTCTCTTTTTACAGCTTTGTTTTTAAAAAAATTAAATTAAGGAAAAGTGTTTTTTTAATTTAACAGGAAGGAATATTTACCAATTATTATTGAGCATATCGTACTATTAGCTGACCGATTAGTTCGAAAGCTAAATTTTTTATGCACGCAAGTAAAATCTTTTCTGTAGGAAATACAACAATTGACACTTAAATTGGCCGCGGGGAAAATATTTGATTTATTGCTTAGCTAAATAAAATGTTTTAGTACACTTAACATTATTTTTCCTTTACTATAACTTGCCATAACAATACGTGTCTTATATATGTAGTATGCTGTTGATAAATAATTTTTTTTAATTAATTTGATGAATTTGAATGCATTAAATAACCTATATTTAGCTATGTACATCAGGAATACTATGAAACAAATTGTCACTTGAGCTACATTATTTAATTATGATTATTTTATTATTTTGGCAAAACTAAACAACATAATAAGCAGATAGAAATATTTTTCGTCTCATTAAATCGTAAACCAAATGATGTGACTCAATTAAGAATGATTATATGCCCATTCGTTTGATTTAGTCAAATTGTTTATGTATTTTTCATGTGTTCATAAAATCGAGAGGAAATTATTTTTATATTACCGTCCCTGGCCAATTACAAGTTGCAACAACAATGAGCATCCGCCGCTGTTTTTCGTTCAAGATATACTGAAGCCTAAATAAAAATTGAACATTGGGAAAATCCCAAGAAAAAAATGGGGAAATAACAACACCAAAAATATTTTAAACGAATCGACCAATCTATACTCATTAATATAGACTGAGGGAAGAGTCTTCGATTAAGAAAATTAAAAATTAATATAATCTAATAGAGGCGCTTAAATTCTAAAAATCACATTGTTAGTGTTCCCAAAAATACAGTATAAATAAATAAAATCTTATGGTCGGAAATCAAAAAAAAAAAAAGAAAAACAAGCAAGTAGACAAGCGGACAAAGCGAATTGTGCACTAGAACAATAATTAAAAGTCAAGTAGGAGCGGTATGAGAGGAAGAGAAATACAAAACATTCTTTTGACTTTTTCTCCCCTACCAACTAGATTCATTTCGTAAAACATCGAACGGGCCAAGACGTAAATAAGATCGTCTTCCTCTCGTTTTTGGAGGAAATCTTGAGAGTCGCCAGCAGGCGCCACCAAAGGGCACTCGGTGAGATGACGCGATCGCAGAGTTCGCCTCGCATCTAACTGATCACAGACTTTTCGCACCTGTACAAATCAGTTGTTGTTGCTAATGTTATTGTAGTGTCTGCTGGCCAATACGTATTTTTGGTTCATTGCCAAACAGGCGAACAGCAAAAAAGCGACTGAATATCCCAAAAATTAGTATGGGTAGGGGTGAATAAGTTACTTGTGAGCATACAAATTCTATTATTTTTTTTATTTTCTATGTGTGTTTAGTTAATATCTGTATTTTATATGTATCCCTGAAGGTATATATATTTTTAAACTTTTTTATTATGTTGCTTGCTTTTTCTGTCAGCATTTTAATTAAACGCACTGTACTTATGTTTATAGCGCTGATGCGTGCAAGCCAATAATTTTTTAAGCACATTCATTCCCAAGAATTAATTTAGTTTTCTAAACTTCCTCAAACAAAGAAAGCAAATCAAGGATTATGCATACCCAATCTTTTCATGGGGGTTAATGATGATATTAGTTATATTTATACTATAAACATTTACATTTATTTAGTAAAAAATAAATTTTTTGTAGACTAAATGTATTTGTATAAAAGTTAATAATAGTATTTATATTTTTGTTAGCTAAAAGTACTTGTCTTTTATATTTTTTTATTCAAAATTAATTACAAAAATCCATACAATAATAAGTAGAACAAGAAAGAAAGCAAACTTCGGCAAGCCGAAGTTCATATACCCTTGCAGCTATCGCAAGAATTAAATATTTTTGAAAACATTAAAATTATGATTTACTTGCGTATATGTTTAAAAACATTGAAACAGCAAAGTTATAATTTTTTTTCAATTATTTTTCCGATTGTTCCTATGGGAGCTATATGCTATAGTTGTCCGATTTTGATAAAATTTTAACCATAATTCTGAAATATTTAACCATTGCTTTATGTCGAAGAACAAAACAAAAATTAAAAAACAGCAAAGTTATAATTTTTTTTCAATTATTTTTCCGATTGTTCCTATGGGAGCTATATGCTATAGTCGTCCGATTTTGATGAAATTTAAACCATAATTCTAAATTATTTAACCATTGCTATATGTCGAAGAACTAAACAAAAAATTAAAAAACAGCAAAGTTATAATTTTTTTTCAATTATTTTTCCGATTGTTCCTATGGGAGCTATATGCTATAGTCGTCCGATCCGGCTCGTTCCGACTTATATACTACCTGCAATAGAAAGACAACTTTTGGGAAAGTTTCATGCAGATAGCTTTAAAACTGAGAGACTAGTTTGCATATAAACGGACGGACAGACGGACAGATGGACGGACAGACGGACGGACGGACGGACAGACGGACAGATGGACGGACAGACGGACGGACAGACGGACATGGCTAGATCGACTCTACTAGTGATGCTGATCAAGAATATATATACTTTATAGGGTCGGAAACGTCTCCTTCACTGCGTTGCAAACTTCTGACTGAAATTATAATACCCTCTGCAAGGGTATAATAAAAAACATGTTTTAATTACTTAGCAGACCTAAGATGAAACCAATTAAGCTACAATCGGTCAATGAACTTCCCCCGTACGACCTACTTCAGCACGTACAATAAATCTGTCTTTTATCTGCCAATTCGCCGCATTCTGTCCCAAAGGGATTTCGTGGGCCGTGACTTCTTGGTCAGCCCCGTGGGGCAGCGATTCTCTCCGGGATTCCCAAAGTGCGGCATGTTTGTGCCCCCACCTTTTATACTTCTTTTATGGGAAGAATTTGGCTGTAAATTGGGCAACAGTAATTCATGTCGTGCGCTGAAATATGCGAAACATTTTTAAGACTTAATTGATATGACTGTAAATTATACTTGGCTGTGATATATGGTCTCTTCAATGGCGCGATAATCATATATTTTGAATGACTGAGTGGATATTAAATCTTTTTGAAAGCGCTTGTGCAATTTGGTATTGCTTTCAAAATAGTTTTTTGCTTTTACTGTATAAAAAAGGTGAATTGCAGCTTCTGTAAATGTTAGTAATGGTTTATCTTTAGAAAAGCACAATATATTCAAAACTTATTTAAATAATAAATCAAATTGCAGCTTCTGTAAATGTTAGCAATGGTTTATCTTTAGAAAAGCACAATTTATTCAAAACTTATTTAAATAATAAAACAAATATTCTTTTAATTTTGTATAACAAATTGAAGAGCCTTATTTCACTCTTGCATAAACAATTTTTCTAAACAAACTATAAACATTTTATAACTATTTAGTCAACTTAAATTAAAGCGTGTTCTTTAACATTAAAGTTTTTCAAATGCACAAATGTTAATCCACGAACACATCCATCTTAGCTGGCTTAGTATTAACCCCATTTGGCCTAAATGGATTCCCGTTTGCCTTGATGAATGCATTTTCCTGACGGCACGAAAGCCAAGGAAATATCACTTACAAAAGTCATTCGAAATAATTGCATAATGAATAGGCGGTACAAAGAGTGGGGTCAGCGGGCTCCATTCCTGTTTCCGTTCCGGTTCCAGTTACCCCAAATGTTCTTGCTGGCAAGCTGCGTGTGGTTAATCAGTCCGATTAATCTACGCAGGACGAGTGCAAGTGTTCTGCGAAGGCGGAGGACACGAGCCAGCGAGCGGTTGGTCCTTGTTGATGATACTGTTAATTTGCACATAAGTTGCACGTGTAGCGGAACGGGAACAGGTCCCTGGATCAAGGGTTTCTCCTGCAATTAATTTACTTTGGCAGGACATGCGACCGCCTGCTGGGTGGAAGTGGAACCCCAGAGGGTGTGGGTGGGTGTCCTTGCCTCCTGGCCAGCTCATTACGGCAGCCAGGAGCCATTGTCATATGGAAAGTCTTGGCCGGATGACAATGTGAAAGCCGCATTTAATTGGCATTGGGAATTCGCCGGAGTTGGTAAAAGAATGGAGTGGAATGGAAGGAAAATGACAGGCCAACAACAAACGGAGAAATGACAATGACTCCGACTTTTGACTTCGACTCCGACTCCGGCTCCTGCACTTATACGTGTCCTCCTGCAGCGCTAGTCACAGTTCGAGACTTTTGATTGGCATGTCCTAAATACGGACAGTGCGTGTCACAACCGAAGTGATCTAGAAAACAGTATTCTCATACACTCTAAGAGCCAGTTTGATGTCAGAAAAGAAATCTAAAGAAAAAAAATAATAAAATAAATATTTTAAACATCACTCATCAAAGTATATTAAATCTAGCTTAAATTTTATAATTATACTAAATATATATATATACAAATTGCTAAGATATACATATGCCCAAAAATTACCTCGATGTGTAGTGAAAACTTTTTGTTGAGTCAACGCAAACGGAAGTGCAAATCACGAGTCTTATTAAAAGTTTATTTTTGATCATTAAGTGAATAATGCAAATAGCATAATGCACGATATATGCGAAGCTTGAATATTTGGTCAGGTGCGCAAAGGGACGGGGACGTAAAAATAATTTGCATTTCATTTAGCCGACAAATGTTTTAAGTAAATTCTGTGGCTGTGGAGAATGCGGATTGTTCCCAGCGATTCGGCGGAAATGACGGCTATAAAAGGCAACTGCCGTATGCGGGATACGTGTAGCTAAACAACCGTAAAATATATGCGTACCCCAGTCATTTTGCCACCCCTCACGCACGCACAGTAAAGACAATTAGTGTAAGGAAAGCGCGCCTTTGCCACACCCCCTTCCTGCGCCCACTTCGTGACTTTTGGCGCTTCATCCAGGGTATATTTGGCTTCCCCCTGCAACTTCTCAAAAAAAAATAAACCCACCCTCCTCCTTTTCACACATGAGCATTTCTTTATTTGCAAAATGTGAGCTGAACGAAAGAAATAAGGTGCGGCTCAGGCCATAAAGCGAAATTAAATAAAAAAATGCTTACATAAAAAGCCGAGAGAACCATTCAAATGGGGGAAAACCCCAAAGACAGCACCGTACTCACTGGAGATTTAATTTTCGTTTCTCAAATGTGGTGCGTAATTTGCCAGTTTTGCGTTCCTCATTTCGAATTGAGTTTATTCTGGGACCTAATTAAATGCTTTGCTTTAAAATTGCTATTACGAGATTGTGGCTTTGCTTTGGCTACATGTACATTGACAAGAACAATTGGATTTCCTATAATATGAGTGTGTGCATCTCCAGGGCGAGCAAACATAGAACTCAACACAAATAGAAAACTCAATTAAACCGTTTACATAGACAAAATAGAAGTTAATTGCTTGAAAATGTTGACTTTAAAGAAAAACGTAGAAATATAGTTTTATAACCCAATGTGGGCATGACTACATATATACATTGTTTTAAACATAAAAAATGTGGGAGAATGAATTTGTATCAATAAAGGAAGCTAGCTTCGTCAAGCCGATCCCTATATTCTTTTAGCGAATCCAAAAATACAATATTGTATAGAACGAGTTAAGACTAAGAAATACTGTACTAGTGCTGTTGTTCTTCAATTAACAAGAAAATTATTTCATTTTTTAAGACGTTGATTTATAATATAACTCAGACAGCCTGAAATGAGGTTGCTAATTATCCAAGCATAAATTACCAGATCCCAGACTATCCCAACATGCCATTGCCACCTCATAGCAGGTGGTATAAGCCCCAAGACTTAGGCCAAAAAAGTGAGTCAAGAATTAATGAATTCCCAGAACTTCTCCCTCTTAAAGAGAAATGCCTGTAATCGAATTAGTGGAATTAATTTTTGATGATATTGAAATTAGTTGCAGGCAGCACCACAAATTTCAGGACCTCGATCTGGAGGGGGTATTATTTTCGCCTCAGGGGGTTGGTAAATTATATGCGGGACTCGAACTACAAAACACTTTGGGCTGTTCCGCATTCCTCGATGGCGTGTGTGGGTGCATAAATTTAGTTTGACATCCCGGGTTTGACTTTTGGCCCGTCGCCTTTCATTGTGCTCTTTTGGACCACTTGATTCTGGCATGTAGGTAATCCCCAGTCCTTCAGTAACGACGGCTTCCACCTTCATTATTAATGACTCTTCGACATGTGTGTCAGGTTCGCCAAGTTTTGTTGAAAAGCAATTTTATTTACTTTTATTTCGTGCCGTTGCAACAGCAACTGCTATTGCTACTGCTACTATTCCTGTTGATATTCGATTTGTGCTTATAAATGGAGGGCTGCTATGTGTCATGTTATTATTTATTGTGTGCTGCAAATTAAATGCCAAAATACGTTGAATATTTAATGCAGGTCTGCTTAAAGTTTTCCCCCCCGCCCCGCTACACATGAGTTGGCGTTGAAGTTTCTGAGTTTCGCTACATTTCCTACATTGTCCTTGTCCTTGGGGCGACCGCCCAGTCGCCCAGTCGCCCAATCACCCAACCTTCCATCCGCCCACCAGGACATGATAGCACTCTAACTACAGGAAAAAGAAAGAAACTTCGCAGGAGCGAGGGAGAGCGCAAGTGTTTGCATGTCAGCGAGTAATAAGCACAAGGGCCATAATAGTTTTGCCAGTTATTTTATTTTTCTCTCCCCCCAGAAGCATTTGCGCCCAAAAATTCCGCCACGATTACGCGGCCCTGACTTGCAAGCCTCCAAGAGCCAACTGCTCCTACTACAGATAGCACAACTTTTTATGAAAACCAAAGAATAATACAAAATGGGATATTTTTAATTTTTAAAAACCCTCACCAAAAGCTATTTTACAATATAAAATGTTTTCTTTTTTCTCTAATTTGGAAAAAAAGTATATTGCCATCTTTTTTATAGTTCTAAGTTGAACGTTATAATAAAAGTGCGTTTTGGTCTGTTTTTTAAAAAGATTTTTACAATTTGAAAATTTTGTTATGATTCAATTTTTATTGACATAATAGCAAGGGTCAAAAAAAAGAATAAAGACACAAATTTAAAATAATAAACGTTTAAAAAAAAAATATATGTGGCTTAAGGAACTGTTGGTACTGACAGATACATAACCTTGTTTTAGTGTTTTACTGCTGGTACTTATAGTTTTTGAATGTATTTAAAGTAAATAAATTTAATTGATGGGTATGCAATTATTTTCTTCTGTGTAGACTAGACCAAGTCGAGCAGGCCAGGCCAAAAGAGAACAGACGCCTCCACCTCGTTGAGCGTCTTGGGAGGCAGACATAAATGTTGGACATTAACGGGTAATTTTCTTGCAATTTTGTAGTCGTTAGCGTTTTGTGGCAAGGACGATGACGACGCGCCGCGTTGACAACAGCAGGCAAAAATTTAATTTTCACAAAAATGTTCGCCACAACTCGCATAAATTGTGCAGCTAATTTTGGATGGCAGCAACAGGAGCAGCTGCATCCGGCAGAGGAGATTTAAAAAAAACACTTATTTAACTAACAGCTTTAAAGCGGCGGAGTGGCAAAAGCAATTCCGAATGGAAATCCATTAGCGGCGGACAAATTTGTAATTTCCGCTGCTGGGCACACGCACGCAGGACATCCAGCACACAGCTGGACACTCGCCGCCCCCTCATCGCTGTTTTTGAGGTGTGTTCGGTCAGGTAATTTCATTTACCTTACTCATTTAGCACGTTTCTTTGAATGAGGGTCGCGACAGGGGGCGGTGGGTGCCGGTGGGAGGTCTTTTTCCGGCTGTTTGCATGATAAAAATCACATACACTCCTTAAATTTCAACAGCACGCGATGTCGGATGATTATCCTTGAACCAAAAAAAAATAAAAAAAAAAAAGAAAGGGAAACAGCATGAGAGGAGCGCAACCCACACCTTTTCCGTGGCTTGGCCTTTGTCTCCTTTCTCGGCCAGCAGACACTCAACCTTTTTGACTTTCCTGATAGAAATTAATGCTCTGGCTTTGTCCTCATAAAATTTTATTTGGAAATGTCTGCTTTTCATTTGCCCAGCACACGCAAGCTCCTGAAATCTCGCTTAAAGGATGTTTCTCCCCCTTTCCAATGCCTGCCACTTTTTAATGAAATTCCATAACCTGGTAATCAAAATCCAGCACCCGGATGACCTAAAATATTCCCCACACTTGCCAGAGTGTCGCCAGAGCGGCGACAAGATTGAACGGAAGTTGTAAATTATTCAGCCTCATATTCCCAAATTTAGGGAACCAGAGGATTGCTCATCTCAAAAGGTTTGGACCAAATACTAACATTTTATACCATTAAAAAACTATGTTAATAACATAAGAAAATTATAATGAACAAAAAGTATACATTAACTTAGGGTATGACACAAATGTTAAGTAAGCTAAAACTTTATGTTTTGTTTATTTGAGGGAAATAACCTTTATTTGTATTGTCCCTTTTCTTTTAAGCCTAGATCAAAAACTATCCAAAGCTAGTTTTAAAAGCATACAATTCTTCCGCTTCCGTTGTAAGTTTTTAATTGATAAAATACAAATCAATTACTTGTCAAGCTCATCATATAACTTTCTAATAACTCGATGATGAAGCGTAAAGAGTAAGCTATCTTTATTTACTTTGAAACTATTACACTTTACTTGAAATATTTACAACAATTTGCATTCTAATGCATGCCCATTTTGCTGCAAATCGGACTTAAAATTAAACTAAGTTCATTCCAAGCCATAGCCTGCCAATCTGCAATCTGTTTCAACCTCAGAGACCAGCTCCGCTGGGTTTTGTGTCCCCGTTCTAGGCTCAGTTTAATTTACATTTATCCACACGTTTAACCAGTTTGCTGCTCCCCGACTCCAGGTGGAGTTCATTTGCCTAGTCTGCGTCTGGTTCTGGGTCTGAGTTCTGGTCCGACTTTTGGTCCTGCTCCTGGCCAAAAGTCCCCGTGGTGCCTTGGCACGCAGACACACACTCTCGCAGAAACAGGAAGCGCCTGACACCGTACAAAATGTTAAACACTTTGGCAACATTTGCTTAAAACTTTTGCCAGTCTCTGTCTATCCACCCCGAATTTCCAAGGGAAAGGGATTTGGAGGGGAAGCGTGTGCTTTCTAGTTGCGGTTGCTGCACACAAAAAGTCACCCGGCACTATGCAGTTAAACCAACAACAGCAGGAGCAGCAGTTGATATACACTGGGAAAAAAATACGATCTAATTCATGACTCGGACTGTTGTTTTCATCTCGTTAACCAGAATTATTTATGTCTATGATTACATTTTTTAATGTTTTTTAAATTAAATAATGAATAATAATGAACAATTGAATGGTAAACAATGGTAAAGTTTTTTTTTTAAAACAATGTTGTGAAGTGTAACGAAAGCAATGATTATGGTAAATATTTATGAATTAAATAAATTCCTTTTTTTTTAAGTTGATGATGATATGTAATCATACGGAGGAAAAATGATTATATTTGATCATATCATCAAAAATCGGGAAAATCGTGATGACGTTATAAAGTGTATAAAGTGTAAGCCAAAAGATTTTTGAAATCATAAATTGAGTTTAAGTAATTAAGTCATACAAATTTTGTGCTACTTAAATAAAAAATAGGCTTATAATTTTTTCCTAGTGCAGCTGCTACAACAATGGCCAAAAGGTAAACGTGGCAAACAAAAGGCACGCCCGGAAATGGCAAAGCTGCTTGACTACAAAAACAACAGCAATGAGGTCCTGCAGCAGGAATAGGAGAAGGGAATCAGGAGCCTTATTCAGGAGCTGGAACAGCAGACGGCACTTGGCCACTCATTGTCGGTCGCCATGGTGAATCCTCAGGTGTTTTGCGCACAGTTTACTACGTTTTTCATTTAACCAACATTGGGTTCAGGTCGTTTGTCCTGCTTTTTCCTGGCTACTGGATCCTGCCGCTTTGTTGTTTGCTGTTTGGTTTGCGGTTGCCAGCGGACAGCCAACGACACCTCTTGTTGTCCGAGCATAATTAAAAATTCACATAAATTTAGCTTAGCGTTGACACACACACATTCTAATTGGGTTAATTATGTGTCGCCTGGACCTTAAAAATGTCAGCCAGTCTGTGTGGATTGCACGTGTGTTATGGTAGAGTTGTCAGCTTCACCTGGACAAGAGCCCAGTTCCAAGTACATTAACAGCAAATTATGGTGTCGCATATGAGGTTAACGAAAGGGAGTTTAAGAGAGGTGAAAGCATTCACTGGTAAGTACATGATGTTCGGGGAAAGTAAAATGGCACACATGTAATCCACTGACAAGTAACACTCTTATTTTGACAAATTATGTACTATTAATTACAGCTTGACCTCACCTAAACCCCTTTCTACCTGAAAAATGATTCCGTTTATATTAATTTAAGCTTAAAAAACATCTTCAGCTTTATATATGTCAATTAGTTGATATATTTACCTTATCAACTTTATATATATTGATCTTCCTAAAACATAAGCTTTTAGCTAATAAAAATTATTAGTATTATGATTTGGTACGAGTAAGTAAAAGTTATAAAGTCTATAGATAATAAAGTAAATCCTATCCTATTTTGAACTCACCCGCAAATAAATGTATGCTTTGTGAACAGTTTTATTTTCTGTACAAACTTTCTTGGTCCAAGTCCTTTAACCCTTAATGCTGATCCACTGTTTCATGCTTAATTACACATACGCCCCGTTTGGCATGCTCCGGACGGTTGTCCGTTTTTATGCCCACCTTGTTGCATAATTTAGGCCACAATTTCGGCTTGCCAACGGCTTAAGTAGCCAGAAAAGTTTTTATGTGACCGGGTCTACGTGTGGGGTCCCCAAAGACCAAACCTGAAAGCAGGCAATAAAACAGATTTAAGTCGGGAAAATTACATGAAAAGTGTGACAAGATGGACCATAAAATAATGAAACATAATAATAATAATAATGCGAGGGCTGCAACTAATCCCAAGGAAACGCTCTTTGACACTCGAAGAAAGCAAAAAGCGCACAAAAGTATGCAACATATAATGGCAAATGTGAACAGCTTGTGAAGGGGGAAAAATCGGGAGAAATGGAAGAAATGGGGGACTGGGAATGGAGAAGCCAGCCAAGGCGAGACAAAATTAATTACTCGACGAGGAAATGTAATTACGAAAATATTTAGCCCAAGCTCAGCGGCATGCCAAGGCAACAAAATGCCATTTGTCAAGCGGTGTCCCACCGAGCAGATTTCTTCGGGTCAGGCTCGGGGGAAATCCTTGATATCCTTGATATTGCTGCGAGTGTGTGTGTGAGTGTGTGTAGCCAATAATATGCCGCATACCGAATTTAATGATTTATGAGACACGGCAATTAATCAAATTAATCAAAATATCATTAAAGTTTGGCGCAGTGCAGCAACGCCTTTTTAAATGCCTTCGGAATAGATTCCATTTGGTATCCTATCCCCCCACCATTTCTCATTTTATATATCCTCACTCTTTCATTTGACATTTGTGCGTGCCATATGCACATTAATTCCGCACAAGCAGAACTTTTCCGGACGGCGTGTGGAAAAAAGTTTACTTTATGGCCCACTTATTCCAGAGGCCGGAACGATGCGGTTTTCCTATAGCGCCTATTCTGCGGTAATTATCCACTCACCGCCAACCAACTTGCGCAATTGCGTTTCTATGTAAATCCGTTTGGACGGGAAATCGGAATTGGAACCGCTGTTGCAATCGCCATGTAAATGCCAACCGATGGCCTCGTTGCATCTCTTTGAATAAAGATCCTTGGGTTGACTTTAAAGATTACAATACTTTTTAAATTTATAAATGTTATTTATTTGTTTAGCACTTGAGAACTTATAGCACTAGCTGTTGAGGTCTTACACTTAGTTCAATTAGTGTAAATTCTTGCATTTCCTGATTTCAAATTCAAAGAAAACGTTTAAAGCTATAGGTTTTATTTTATTTTCCGAGCTACTATTATTTTTAAGCAGTTTTTGGGTCTTAAGCTATTTTTTTATTTATTTATATTTTTTATACTAAAGATACAAGTTGCGAAAAGAATTTAATGCTTATTACAAATTTAGTTAATTTTTAATTTTAGCATCTGAAGGAAAACAAGGATATTTTTTTATAAGTTTAAGTTAAATTCGATTTTTAAATAAAGGTTATTAAAATGATCGAATGATTTAATATCTGGTTTTGAGTGCAGTACGGCCATTTAATTAAAATCTATTAATTAAAATTTTTCGGAAGCACACAACATTTCAGGACTAGATTTAAGTAAAAATAGTTTTAATTTTCGGTATAAATCTAAATTGCAAACAATTCAAAACCGAGATCTGCCGTTCTTTAAGGATTTCACCCGCGACGTATGCCACAAAATCTTTTTGTTCCAGCCAGCCAAGCCGAGAAAATTGAATTCCAGCTACGGCAAGGCTGATGGCTCCGATGGTTATGGCCATGTCTCGCTTTCAGTGTTGACAGCTCCGCTGACATGCTGGCCATAAACACGGCCAATGCCAGAGGGGAAATCATGGGGATCGGCGGGATAGGACGCAGACCGAAGGGCTTCAGTTTGGTTTGTGTGCTGCCGCCAGCATTAAACCGCAAAATTTAATTCCCTTATCAGAAAGTGACAAGCGTGCGTAGTTAATGCAATTTTGCAGCGCATTTAACATGACATTGCTGCCGTCGAGGATGAAGGAAATCTTTGTGATGACGTAAAAGAGAAGTACCAAAACTACACAGAAGGACAAATAAAACAAGAAAACCGGTTATTAAACGTTCCTGAATATGTTGCCTGTAAAAATGAATTGCATTATTATTCTCTGGCAGTTTAGTTGCTATTTAAATATAGTTAAACTGCAATAATATGAAGTATAAACTTTATTTAGTTAAGTATAAGAATTTTATATTTTTAACATATTTAAAATATTTTTACATATCCTGCTAAGCAATATTATACATTTTTGCATTAGAAATATATAATACTAAAATTAGAACAAAAAGTTTTATGTGCAAGGTTTCAAAAAGACCGATCCGCAGGGCTTTTTCCATTATCCAACGGAAGTTGTTTACTTCCAGGATTGGTTTTTTCACGGCTACATTTCTTCTTTGTCTTCAGCCTGGAAAAACCGCAAAATGCGAAGCTAAAACTTGCCCACTTTTGGGCCAAATTACAATTCCGCTGATTGCATTGCCCACTCTAGACAGGGTTTTCTTTGGGTTCCAGCTGAAAAGCGCCTTCGGCTCATTCACATTTTCCACGCGTTATTCACACTTTACGCCTAGATTTTGAGCGCCATGAATCCTCCAACTGTTTTGCATATTTGTGTGTTTGATCCTTGGTCCGGATTCCGGAGTCCGAAGTCCGTGGTACGTAGTCCGTAGTCCGTAGTCCGTGCTCCCGAGTCCTTAGTTTGCCGTTCTATGGCTGTTTTTGTTTCGTTTGGTAGTTTTGCATTCATTGCGAAAGAGATAAAAATAATGAACATACCAAAGGCAAAGTCGAATGGCGAAAAAAATAAAGACAACGAGCAACTACACAGAACTGCAGATATAGCTTCTCCTGATCCGCCAACGCTAACTTCTAGCCCCCATTCCGTCCACTTTTTGTATGTGCGTGCCACGGACCTGCGATTCAGCCAAGTTTTTGTTAGCTTAGATTTATGTTCACAAAATGCATACAGGTACAGTATGTACCATTGTGAATAAACAATAAAAGGTTTTATAAAACCCAAAAAATCTTGACTTATTCTATATTCTTGCCATGGGTAAAGGACCCAAAATATTATTTTTTTTTTTATATAATGTCCATATAAAAAGTTGAAACGCCATCTTATTTATAAATTCTTTCCCATTCGATTCTTTTTTTAATATATTTAAAGTACCAGAATAAGTTTCCGAATCCAAGAGCAAACTAGTTATCTAATTTATTTCTTAATTTTGCCAATTTTGCTTAATTTTGTTTGTTTTTTAAAATGGTCTTTTAAAAACAGTTCTTATGAACCTCAATTTAAAATGTAAAATCTTTTATAAAATACAAACATTTCATATAAGTGTTGTGGTTTGCCTAAAAAGGTAATCTTATAAAGTCCTTTAGCCCATGTTTTCCCGTATTTCTATACGTAAACGTCGCTTTCAGTTTGAGTGAGAAATGGGCGTAACACAGCTGCCCAAACTCTGTTTTTGCCCGTTTTCCTGGGCGCCGTGCATAAGGCAAATTGCTTGTAAGTTCAACTCGTATTTTGCATTGTGCCTCACTTCCGACAGTTAAATTAAAGCCATTGTCTGAGTTGGTGTGGCCGTTAGTTAGTTTTGTGCGCCTAACGTAACAATTGCCCGGCATTTTTAACCACTGGAGGAGCAACAATAACAACAACAGCGAAGCCGGAACAGGATTAGAACCAAAAACAGTTGAAATACGACAGCGAAAACAATTTGTTTAGCTAGAAGTGTTCTGCAAGCCTTCTTGACCAAGTTCCTCACCCCTTTCCCAGGGAGAATTTGAAAACGGAGTCGGTTTTCGTAATTGGGGAGGAGTTTTTGGTTTGTAATTTGGTTTTGGCCATCAAGTGTGGCCTTCTGGTTGCGGTTTTAATTAGTCAAGCGCGCGTCGAAAGAAAAACTCTAATCGAGTGCTGAAAATCTAATTGTGTTCTCTGCATTAGGCGGAAATTACATTGTTTAATTGAGGCAAAATAAAGGAAATATATGTAAAATTTTAAATTATTTAGATCTATGATATGTGGATCACATTCTTTTAAGCCTTAAATTATTGAAAAGCTCAACATGCTTTTAATTAACATCGTGATTTTAAAGTTAATTTTATTGCAACATATATTTATTGTTTTCCAAAAATTAATTCATTTTTTTTTTTTTTTTTTTTTTTTTTTTTTTGCCACTATGATAACTATGATAAGTATTAAGCTTAACTATTGTTACATGAATTTTTATCTATTGGGTTAAAAAATTTCTCAATAAAATGTGTATTAAATTAATACCACGAAAGTATTGAATAAATTTATGTGACTTAAACATACGTTTTAAGCTCTTCGGTGAATCTTAGAAAGGGGGTTAGCTTATTTAGTATTAAAATAATAGTTTTACTTTAAAACTGTCCTTAGTTTATTTTGAAGGCACACCTACTTAAAGTAAAGTTTTTAATTAACTTAAACAAAGTGTTCACATTAAATATTTTAAGTAATTGCATAATACATATTTTAAATGTTGGACTATTAGGATCTGGACCTCATCTATGACCCAACTGAAAGCCCACTCAATGAGTAAAGTAAACTTTAAAAAAAGGATTAATTATATGGTAGTGGCACAAGGCGGTTGCGGAAAAGGAGGTTAGTGCTTGGGGCCACACCCCAACGCCCATTAACCCACCAAAAGTACCACCCACCGCAGACTGCCACCACGATGACACAGAAAGTGTTGAGCTGCAAATGAGGGAACAATGCGGCCAAAAGCATTGCGAAAAAAAATGAAAAAAAAGAAAATGCCAAGTGGAAATGCTTCGAGTGCAGGCCATGCGTGGCGCAAACAAACTCGGAAAATGCAAAACGGATGTGTAAATAATTTAGACGAGTTGCCAGCACAACCGGCGAGTGTGTGTATCTTTTTAGTTTATGTATCATTAAAAAATACTTACAGCAAAACAAAGAGAGAAGAAGCGGAGCGTAATGAAAGGCAGTGGGAAAAGCGGAAAATGTGCCATTTGCCAACTGCAAGGCAAACAGACTCGAGGTCCTATCCTAAAAGATATATGTGTACATTACATATATATATATATATATATATATATAGTTGTTTCGTACTTTCCCGGAACGTGCGAGAAATGCAATAATTATATGCACACAAAGACACAAACACCCAATGTTACTTGTACAGTTACTTTTTTGACATGCTGCAAATTAAACAGGGGCAAAAAAAAGGAAAAGGAACGGAAGGAAGAAAATGAGAGAAAGAAGGAGAATGACGCTTGCCGAACTAAATTACTTTTTCCAACAACTGCATACAATCAAATGCAAAGGGATTAAAAACCAACGTGTAGCTTGCAACAGCGATATCACCTTTAGATATTGCACTGACAAAAAAAAGTGTACTATAGATGGGTTAAAGAAATTTTAAGACAATTAGCTGCAATAAGCTACACTTCACCACATTCAGTACTGCCAAATTTAAGTCAGCAAAAACAATGCTTAAAAAAAGCCAAAAAAAAAACAACTTTATAATTTGTTTAGCTTTATTATATTAAATTGTTCCTGCTTTGGCCTTCAAAAACAACCAGCACATTCTACTTGAACTTAAACTATATTGAAACCAACCTTTACTAAACACTTTCTAAAAATGTTTCAACATTTTGTAAGCCACTCTTTTTAGAAAATAAACTAAAACTTCTTATAACTTTCAGTGTACTAAATTCTCAGTTGCGGCGGCTTGTCAGTCTGGATAAAGAATGTGGGGGTTATCCAAGTGGGTACGACTGGGTGCAACCTGCAAACCTCCGGCGGCATTTGCATACCTGATGCTAAAAAACTATGTTAATGTGTGAGCTATCCGGGATTCAGGATTGTGGATTGGTGTTGGTGTTGGAGTTGCAGTTGGCAAGCAAGTCGTAGCCCAAAGGAGAACCAGCTGTGAGTCCGTCGGCGGGACAAACCGCAGACATTGAAAGTGTCGCCCTCTCCGTTCGTCTGCCTGTCTGTCTCTATAAATCTCTACGGATGTGTTGTTAACTGCCGCCGGGCTCCTGAATCACTCCCCTGGTTTTTCCTCCTCTTAGACGAGCGTAAAGGGGGCGTGGCAGAGAGGCGCCTCAATTTGCACGCTTCGTTATTCAATTAGACACTTGGCACACAAACAGCAGCGAGTGGCGAGGAGAAAGGGCGACGGGAAGAGCACTGACTACAAGGGACGCATAATTTTGATTGATGGCCCAATAATGGCGGTGATTTATCATATTTGCATGCTAACATTTAAGCCAACCAATGGCGGGTCTGCACTTGAAGCCAGCCAGCGAATATGTCGGAGAAAAAGCTGCAAACTATAATTAAATTTAACCCCTTCAATTCAAACTTTGTTTGATATCAGTTTATATTGTACTCTGCCACCATATATCATAGTAATTTATCATTTTACGAAAAATAATAAAAAAAAAAAAGAGAAAACATTTTCTAAAAGCTTTTATCGTCTATACATCTTTAAATTAAATACGTCTTAATTATGACTCCCATTAGGCTTACACAAATCAAAAATGATTAGATGTTTTTACAATTAGATTGATTGAATGATGATCAAATGTAAAACTCCTTTAGTTTGAAAATTAACAGATAAAAACTTTTTTTCTGACAATGGCCACCGAAAAGTATGCTACACAACTAATACAAGTACAGTTACAGGTGTGTGTGTACGTTACCCATATATACATATGTACCCCGCTAATTGGTATTTTGCTCTCTGCAAACGACAGCGTTGCTTAAGCAACAGCCACGTGCTGCTGTGACTCCTGGGCGTATACGCAATATCTGTAGTTTTTATTGCACTTTCTCTGTATGTGTGTTTCTCCACTGCAGCTGTATGTCTATAAAATCCAGCTTAAGCCGCTTTCGTACCTGCGAAATGTATGAAATTTTTGCAGCCACTCAACAATACACGCACACAAAACCAGCGACAATGCAACTCACACTCACGCACTTGTACACAGAGAAAAAAAATTCAGCTTCTTCTCTTTTGTTAAGATCAATTTGTGATTTATGCGTTTTTATAAATTATTTTATAATATGTTATTTTAAGCAATAGTTTTTTTAATACATTTCTAAATTTGAAATGAAATAAGCGGAGTTATTAAAAAAATGTATAAGTAAATAAGACAAAACAATAAAGGAGATAGGACAGGCCTAAAAAAATTTCATTTGTTTATTAATGAATTGATTTACTAAACATAACTAAATCCTTTTATATATTAAAATAAATAAATACTTAATATAATCATATCACAGTTTATTTTAAATTGAAAATAAATGTTTAAAAAAATACACAACACAAAATGTATCCAAATAAATGCATAAATATTATTGCCTGTGCTGGAATACAAAAACCCAAAAGTGGAACGCATTTTTGCCAGCAGCTTTAGCTGCTGCCTGTGGCTTTGCCGTCGGCTTGGGACGCTGGTAAACACTCAAATCCAATTAAATTTAATACGACTTACTTGGCTTTGTTGCAGGCGCGTGTGTGACAAAGGGAGCGAGGGGAAAAGCAGAACAACGTGTGCCGTTTGTTTGGCATTTGGTTGCTCTCGTTCTGGTTTTTCTTGTCGATTTTTTCATTCACGTGTTGTTTTCATTTATCCTCTTTTCTGTTATTTTCTCGTTGTACTTTTTCGCAGTTTTTTAACCAGAACTTGCAGTACTTCCGGACACGGACATATTCTCGATCTGGCTTAAGAACTTTGTTGGACAGCTTTAGATGATTAATTGAATAATTTTTAAATGACTATTAGATATTAGGTTTATTTTCTTGGACATATATATTGTCTCATATATTTTTGGATTCAAACAAGAAAACAAATAAAATAAGGCCTTTCATAAACTTACAATCATAATTAAGTTAAAAAATTAAAATAATTTAAGTAGAGGGCATCCCTTAGTCGCAAGGCTTTAAATAATTCGTACCTGTTTTGTAATGGTTTTACGGCATCTGCTTTCGTTCGGTCTACCTAAATGCGTTGACTTAATTAAAACAACATTTGGCAAATAATGTTGGCCCCTTCGAGTAAGCTTAAGAGAGCTAATTGAGTTTTGCCAACGAGACGGAGATTTTGGTTCTGCGGGAAGTTGATAAAGTCAATTCGCCGTAAACCGGATACCAAAAAGCAGTAACAAAACATGAGGCAATTAATATTTATCCGACTGTCAATGAACGATGCAATACGATCGGATCCGATTTGTTCAGTTTGAAAGGGGTTATTTATGCAGCAACTTCTTTCCGGTTGTCGTAGGACAGGGTGCAGCTGGCATTATAAATATGCATGAGCTCTATAAACAACTTGGAATATGCATAGAAGTGTGTGAAGTGTCAGGAGCTGCAATCTATGTCATATGCAAAACAAAGTCTTTGAAGAAGGATACAGCCGTACATTTTGAACGAAATCTTTTAAAAAAAGTCTTGTTTTGCTTCCATTTGTTTTTTAGCTTAGAAGATTTAATTAAAAAGACATAACTGTTTAAAATACCTTGATTTCAAACATTTAGAGAAATAAAAGAAAGTATTATTTCATAAATACTACTTGTAACTTAATTTTATTATTTCCCTGAGTTAAAGTTGTACATGTTTTGCAAATTCCATATTTTCCAGTATATATATTTTTATGTATTTTATTTGCAATTTTTTATCCCAGTCCCTTTAGACTTTCCAGGGTGCGTGAGCCCACTCTTTCACCGTTTTGGGGGATCGGTTTTGGCACTTTCCCTTTATTTACAGCAGGAAAATTGTTTGGTGTATTTGCGGCCAGCAAAAATGGTAGCAAAAAGATCAGGCAGAGCGCAACCAAAAGTCGTTTCATCTTGAGACAGATCAAACGGACAAGTAACTGACAATTGAAAGTCGAATCGGTCTTTTATACGAGCGATTAAGCCGCCGAATACACTCGAACAAAGCACTGCTTCGGGGCCAGTTTGAGTTCTAAATTTAAGTGGAAATCGTATTCAGCGTGGATTTCCGGCTGGCAATTAAGAAAATTGGCCAACACAACGGTGGCTGTGGCTGGCTGGCAACGACTACATAATGGATTGTAAATATTTGACACCTGCCACCCATTTAACCCCAACCCCTTGATGTGGCCTTAATCCAAACGCAAAACAATGCCAACAATTTACTCTGGCTAAACTTCTACCCTCCAAGTTCTTCCTCCAATTACTTTTTGCACGATTTGATTTTACATTTAACGATTTTTCGCACTTAATTAGAAGCCAGTGTCGATGTCAGTGGCAGGCGGAGGCGAAGGCGAAGGCAACCAGCCGAGGGGTTGCCATGATTTGATTAAATGTGAAGATGAATTTTAATTAAAATCCACCCCAAGCCTTTGACTCCTTTTGGCTCACCCTTTGCGGCCAAGTTTTTGACACTCAACACCCTCGAAAATGCTCGCCATATAATAGAGCAATAAAAGCTGCAAGTTCATGGCAGACTTAGTCATCGTAATTTATGCAAAATGAAAATTAAAGATCCGCAGCGCAAAAGTTTTTAATGCAAATGACAGACTAATGAATTTCAAAAACTACTTACAAGCGATTTGCCTCTCGATCTTGGCCATCAATTTCAATTAATCGCTTTAAAACTCTGTATGTCATCCATCCCTGCAGCAAATAGTGAATAATTTGGCATAATTTCCCTTTAAATGGGCTGCGGGATAAACAATGCCGCTTTGTCAAGCCAAATAAAGCCAGCTGGAAGACTTTAGCTAAAGTTTTTGAAAACCCAAAAATTAAACACAAAGGAAAACAAATACAGCCGAGCAATCACACACTCACTCATTCAACAAATTTTTACGGGCAATCACATACAGTCCACAAAAAAATACAATATGGGCAGCAGCTTTAGCCAACAGAGCGAATACTTAATGCACTTTTTCTTTAAATTCTTCACACGCACATTCTTGTCAAAGAATATATTTTATGTATTATATTAAGAATTTTTATTGAAAATATATTGTTTAAATGATAAAGAATGGGATTTTTAGCTATAAAATGTAATAATCATAAATTATGATTATAGCCTTGAGTTGTGTGTTTGCTAAATGAGTAATTATATCCCTTATTTTGTTAGCTTGAATTACCATAAATGACATTTAAGCTTTAAAAGAGGGTAATCAATTTGCTTGCTTTAACTATTCTATGTCCAATTAATTGAGTTCTTCTGAGTTTTGGATGCAATTAAGGTAATCGAAATGAAAACAACAAGGTCTTATTTTTTTGCAAAGTTTTTCTGCAAATGCCCTACATTATTCATGCTTGATTTCAAAGTTTTTAAGATAATGCAACAGATTGAAATATAAATCAAAGATACCCATCATACCGAGAGAATATGCCAACTTTTCCAGAACTTGCGTTAGGAGGGAAAATTTGAACGTGGAGGAAGAAGAGGTCCTGTCGCTTCCAATGGGCCATTCAAAATTACGAGCCAACAGTTTCCGCAGTGTTTTTTGTCATTTCCATGCGCTCATTGTCAGTTTTAAGTAAGCGACTTCCCCGTTGTTGTTTTTGCAGCAGCCAAAAAGTTTTGTGACCAAAACTCTGCCTACAAATGCAGACAAATATGGAAAAACTCATGAAATGCAATAAATTTTCAAATATATTTTGTGTGCGCGGCAGCCGAGTTTTTAGTTTGTCTGTTTTTGATTTTTTCTCCATTTTTACCGTTCAGATTGTTGGTTAGTTTTCTATTTTTTGCTGGCCGTGTATAATTTTTCATTGTGTTGAACTGCAAACTTTTTTCTTGGTGCAGTGCACAGACCGAACTGATAAAGCTACGTTTTGCAAAAAACCAATTCAAATACCAAAAAAAATGGGGAGAGAGATAGAGACTGCGACTGGCGCACTCCAAGAATTGACGAAGTCTAAGGCTAAAAGAACCATATAAATCAAATGTTGATTGCGTAAAGTCAGAAGAACAAATTTACGAGTCGCTCCAAAGCCGACCAAAAATAACAGATATCTGTGACGACGACAAATATGAATTTGATTTAAGACTGGCTGCAAATAGTCAAGTTGTTCTGTTTGATAACATGTTTTTAAAAAAAACATATTCCAATTTGAAACGTAAAAAGGTAAGTGAAATTGGAAAGAAAATACGTAAAACAAATAATTAAAAAATATAAATAGCATTAGCCAGTTAAAGTTAATTTGTTTTTTTCATTTGTAAAGCTCTTATGGTAACTAATAGATTTACAAGTCTTTTTCAGTAATTTACATTTTTTATAATTAATAATTCTTAAGAATTTAATCATTTTTAAAATAGATGAGATTTATATTAATTTGTCGATTAATATGCGTTCACTTATTTTCCATTTTAAAATGAATTATTAATTTATAATTATTTGATAATATAATAAAGTGTATGTTCAATAAAATTTCTTGGCTTTTTGATGAGCTTCAGTGACTTATTAAAATATTTTTTTATAATTAATTGAAGTGTGTGAAAATGTTTTAAAATACCTACAATGGGTGAGAATAAATAATTGAACATTTTAAATATCTAATTTGTCAAATTTAATTCCATTTAAAGCTTTTTGATTTGTACTGATTTTCAGTCACTCATGCAGATTTTTTACCAATCCCCAACGTCGAAAAAGACCAAAGTCATGACATAGTCGGGTGAAAACACTTTTACTACGAACCTGCCTGTCACCCTTGTGTCAAAGACCGTAAATTTGGAGCGATTTTCTCCACAATTGCCCCGTCGCCCGGCGGAGACACAACAACAAACGAAATCATACATCACCCATCTTCTGGCCAACTGATAGTGCTGATAGCTACTCCATTCCGATCGCGTTCTCCTCCGATAAGAGGACGAAGTGGGTGTTGGTCCGCAAACGATCGCTGATTCGACTTGGCTTGGCTGGCTATATAAGCCAGAACCCAACGGTGTGGGCGTCATTAGAAGTTTTGGGCCCAAACGGAACGGTGCGGACTGAAAAATGCTAAAACTATTCGCACTGGTGCTGCTGCTGAGCGGCGTGGCATTGGCAGCCGACCACTACGACGGGTGAGTGATAGCAATCACAGTTTGCACAATGCACGAAATTTTGGACATTTTTGTTAACTTTCAAATGAAATTAAAACACGAATTCCTTTAGAAAGTGAAAAAGTGATAGACAACTTAAATTAAATTAACTGATAGAAACCAGTCATATAAAAGATATGAGCCCTTACAAATTTGTGGGTTACTTTCAAAAAGTCATAAGCCCGTAATTAACTTGTAGAAATATTACTAGTATACTAGTACAATTATAATTATAATTTTATAATTTTCAAAAGAAAAATTTGAATCAATGCTTCTTAATGTTTTTATTTATTCTAATAAAGGTGCAAAAATAACTTTAAACACCATTGAAAATGGCTAACAATCACTGTTGTATTTTACTTTTTTCGGTAATTTATTTGATAATTTAAAATAACTTAACAAAAATTTAACATGTTTATCCATTTTAAACAAACAAATAAATTAAATAAAAAATCTTTTATTTTATTTACACCCATTTTAAATGATAAAACATTTTAATTTCCATAGCTATAAGATCTACGACATCAATACGCGAAATGCCTTTGAGAAGCAGCTGTTGCTGCGTTTGTCGGGCAACGAGGAGTACGACTTCTTCGATCTGCCCCGCTCCCTGGACGCGCCGAGTCGCGTGATGGTGAAGCCCGGCGATCAGGAGGGATTCGAGCACCTGCTGGCGAAGTATAACGTGGACTTCTCGGTGGTCAGCGAGAACTTGGGAGTGTCGCTGCGTCAGGAGCGCGAGGAAAACCAGAACCAGAGGCTGATGAATCTGCGGTCCGCCGGACGCAGCATTAGCTTCACCGCCTTCCACCGCCACGCGGAGATCAATGCCTATTTAGATGAACTGGCCGCCGCCTATCCCAGCCGAGTGTCCGTGCAGGTTGCCGGCAAGTCATACGAGAAGCGGGACATCAAGACCATCACCATCACCAACGGCGATGGCAAGACTGGCAAGAATGTGATCTTCCTCGACGCCGGCATCCATGCCCGTGAATGGATCGCTCATGCCGGTGCCTTGTATGTGATCCACCAGCTGGTGGAGAACTATGCTGCCAACGCGAACCTGCTGAAGAACTTCGACTGGGTCATCCTGCCGGTGGTCAATCCCGATGGCTATGAGTACTCCCACACGAGCACTCGTATGTGGCGCAAGACCCGGAAGCCCATCACCAGTGCCTGCTACGGCACCGATGCCAACCGCAACTTCGACTTCCACTGGGGAGAGGTGGGCGCCTCCAGCAACTCCTGCTCCGACACCTTCAAGGGCGAGACGGCCTTCTCCGAGCCGGAGACGCAGCTGCTCCGCGATCTCCTGCTCGGCCTGAGCGGACGCGGCAAGTTCTATCTGACCCTGCACTCTTACGGCAATTACCTGCTGTATCCTTGGGGATATACCGCGTAAGTAACACCGTTTAATAACCAATAATAGTTTTACTTTGTCTGAATAACCAGCCTAGGAGGTATGTCAGGTGTGCTTGACCAACTGTAAACATCTTCAAGTATTTATTAAGTATCTAAGAGCCAATCTTTGCACTTGCTTTTTTAAATATTCCAGAACTCTTTATAAAAATTAAATTAAGTTTAATTTAATTAAATTTAGTACTTGAAAGTATTTTTACCCTTTTTTGCACTGAATACGTTGAATTTCATAGCTATTTTTTCTCTGTGTACAGAAATGAAACTTAAAAGTATATAGTATATTAATACTTATACTTTTATACGGTTCATAGTTTATTTTTTTGTTTTAAAATATTTTTTCTTTTTTATTTTTGGGTGTAAACATTTCTCTTCCGATTCCTTTAAACATATTTATTTTTGGAGGAGAATTTGAGTGAAACACGTTTAAATAAATGAATTTGTTAATTCCGGGAACTATCCGAAATATAACCATTTAATTTTTTTAAACGATTACGATAATTAAATTTTTTAAAATATTGCACGGACAAATGTCAAAGCTTTTAAATAGGACTAAATCGTAAACCGAATACTCCCGGACTCTTCTCTAATCCTTTCAATATTTTCGCAGGGCTCTTCCCAGCACCTGGCGCGACATTGATGAGGTGGCCCAGGCTGGAGCGGCTGCCATCAAGAGTGCCACCGGAACCAAGTACTCCGTGGGCAGTTCCACCAATGTTTTGTATGCGGCTGCCGGCGGTAGCGATGACTATGCCTTCGGAGTGGCCAAGTTCCCGGTGTCCATCACCATGGAACTGCCTGCTGGCGGTACTGGGTTCAATCCCAGCACCAGCCAGATCAAGTCCTTTGTGGACGAAACCTGGGTGGGCATCAAGGCCATGGCCCAGAAGGTTACCGAAAAGTACTAGGCGAGTGCAATAAACGCCATTGATATTACCCTAATCGCAACGTCTTATTACTAATTGGGAATTCAACTCTCGTTCTTGGCATTTTCACGCTTGGTAAGATAGGCGCGCGTCCCATCGGGAGGCCATATCACTTGCCTTGTGGCATTGACACACTGGGTTAATTAGAAGGGGCACTCCACTCGGGATTCTTCGGACTTATCGCGGCTTGCTAATTGACTTCATCAAGTGCGGTGGATTTCAAGTGGTACCCTAGATTATCAGACAAATCAACTATCTTTGGTTTACTATAAAAAAGTGGAATTAAAAAAAACGGGTTGATAGTTTTCCATATTTTTTTTTTATTGAATAGCTTTTATATTGCGGTTTATTTGTAGAAAACCACTTCGTTCAAATGGGAGGTACTGCTGTAGGTCATTCGATCGACACAATTTTTCAAAAACAATTCCGATGATATGGCTTTGAATGGCGACTTCATTCACGTGCTTTATGTTGTTAATCGCTCTGGATGGTTAGCTTATGTTAGAAGAGTATTAAACAGTTGAAAGGTGATTTTAAAATATTTAAATATTTTTATTCTAATAGTTACTGGGGCAAATCAAATAAAACTATTTTGTATTCCCCTGATGCTTAAATTTCTTTTACTAAACCATGAAAGCAGAGTGAGTGAATATAACCTCAGACATATGGCACTGCTTTATTTTTAATATAATTTTAAATATAAAAGAAATTCCGTTGAAGTTGTAAAATTGTCTGACTGCATTTATTTAACTTAACCTATGTTTTTCAAATTTCGGTGTCTTATTTAAATGGAGACAAAGGTAACTTTCCTTAAATAGGTTTTCAGCTTAATTAATGATAATTCTTCAAAATTCTTTGAGATTTAAGTTTGGCTAACAGGATGTTTCGACTTTGTGAAATTCGACAACTGGTTCCGTTCTCTCATCTCGATTTCTGGTAAGAAAATCATAAGATTAGCTGAAGAACACAAGTTAATTTTTATTGACCCACCTGTTAATGAGCCCTTTAAGCGTTCTGCCCTTAAGGACGAACAGCACGAAAATAGGTATCCCAATGGCCGCATGATAGTAGTCGGATAACCAAAGGACATTAGGCCAAAAATCGTAGGCTTGCATTAGACAGAGAATTAAGTCCAGGCTCCAAGTCACTCCCAAGAGCGTAGTCAGCCGCAGCCACATTACAAAACTTTAATCGGAAAAATAAAATTATGATGGTAAGCGAACTAATAGAAAAGTTATAAAGCCTTACCTCAAGCACTTCTCCAGGAAGAAAGGCAAACCTTTCTTCACTTCCCTCTCTTTCTTAAGGATAGTAATTGTTGTGAGGATATAAAGGGATATATTGAAGATGGTCAGGATCAGCATCGGTCCATAGAAATATATTAGAGTAAACCAATCCTGGCCTTTGATCGTTACAAAATATTGGTTAAGATACCATGTCTCTTTCTTCCATAAAGCATTTATTACAATGATAACTCCGGTCAGGACAGCCGCAGTGTTCCACACAAAAACGTTGTAGGAAACGAAAGGAATTTCCCGGTAAATCTTACTTTTGTCACACCCAAAATCCTTCCACAACTTATGGTTTAAGACATAAAACCAAAGAAATGAAGCCAACCAGAAGAAGTTTGCAATGTAACCTGAAAGATGTTAAAAACGAATTTGCCCGACTTAGTTTTAAGTTTAGTTTTTAGTTTCAATTTAACAACTTACAAGCTGGTGAACGAATGTTGTCTAACAAATTCCAAGCATCCAGCATCCAAATGAAGCATTTCATAAACATGCAAAATAGGCAGCAGATAAAGCACTTGCCAGTCAGATTTCGAAGTTTTTTCACGTATAGATATGCTAAGATCGTGAGGATATAGCAAATCAGTGAAGTTACGGCGACTGGATAGACAGAAATAATGAGAGGTAAAAGCTGGTGAAAGTTTTTAAATTTGTATTTTCTTACCCTCACGCACCCCCGCTCGCAACTTCGTCAAAACTGCAGACATATAGGTAAGGTTATCCGCTTTGTGTAAAGTCCAGTTGTAGTCTTTGGATAGGGCGGTTCCGTTCTAGGAAGATAGTATTGGATTGTAATGTGAAGCAGATAAGAAGTGCAATAAAAACCTTTAACACTGTATACGGAAACGGCCCCAATCTGTCCCTCTCCTCGCAGGACTGGTCCCTTAATACAATCAGTTGTGAGACATCGGGCAGCTCCACCACCGACTGGTTTTTGAGGGTTTTACTCAAGTGTAGACGGGTGAGGAGAAGTTCCTTTTCGAGGACATCGCTGCACTTGCCGTGGGCCAACATTTTCCCGCTGGGACAGCAGAACCGAACGCAAGCCATCAAGTGACAAACACAGACTCTTGAATGCTCTTCTACAAACACTTTTTTTCCATCCGCCCGCAGCTTAAAGTTGTAATTTCCCTTCGCCATAGCAGATAGCCCTTTGGACCCTAAAACATCCTTAAGTTGGGGATCCGCTCCATCCACCGTATCAAAGTAAGAGCAGTTTGAAATTTCTGCCCTTGACGTGCTCACGATCATAAGAACAATTAGAGAACCGAAAAATTTATGTGGCTGCCACATTTTGGGGCTTGGAACTTCCTATGCGGAGAGCAAAAGTCGACTGACCCTCCATAAGCTCAGTTCACAAATATAAAAAGATTTTGCTCCAAGTTTTTAAAATCTAAAACGAAGGAACTGAGTCATCACTTAGATTCCTTTGGGAATACAATCTCGGCTATGCAGAGAGAATTTGTTGTGATGAATGAATTTGGGAAACCCACTTGGGAAACACACTTGAGATCCAATGCCCGCTCTCATAAAGTCTGGTACAAGCCGCTGATTGCGCCATCATTGACGTCATTGTGAGCAACTCTTGTGATTAGAAATTCAAAAGCCCAAAAATAGGCGTCCAGGGAGTTGAAAACTGATTATTAAACATAAAACTAATTGAGTGAATTACGCTGGTGCTGGAAACCAAATTAAATTTTACATTTGAAATACTTTTTTCAAACAAATTTTAAACAAATTTAAAGGAGTTAAGTGGGATAATCTCAGTTCACATAAAAATGTTTATTAAAGAACAACTCTGTTGAACAAATTTTCTAAAAAATACTAAAAAGTCAAGTAATTGCTCATGTATAAAATAAGGTTACATTTTTTTACTCAGTGTCTTTAATCATATGAATTGCTCTTTTATCTTTTTAACACCATTAGACGTTATCTAATCGACAAAAACCAAAAATTTATATTGCATTCAAAAAGTGTTTAAAATCGTGTAATTTTGTCGCAATTGTCAGACACTTTATAAGCTTCAGATGATTACTAAGTCGCTTTCTTGTAATTTAATGCACTTTTAGGCCAGGGGATACTTTTGAATAACTCTCCGTGCCATGGCCGCAATGCCCACCCAGGTCTCCTTGACCAAACGATCGATATCCGATGCCGGGGGATCGAATCCATCTTCGCCACCGAATGGCAGTTCCATGGTGAATGAAATCGGGAATCCCGCATTAAAGGCATAATCATCACTTGCCCCAGCAGCCGCGTAATTTATGGTAGTCGTAGAGGGTCCAAACCTGTACTCAGTGCCTGTGGCCTCCAGAATAGCTTTTTTGCCCTCTGCAGCTACCTCATCCAGATCGTCGACGGTATCGGGAACAGCGCTAAAATATATATATCATTAGGGATAACTAAATGGGGAACACAATTGGAACTCACTCGGTCCAGCCCCAGGGATATAGGATTAGAGAGCCATAGGAGTGCAGTGTAAGATACATTTGTCCTCGACCCGCGTAGCTATGGATGAGATCCCTCACCACCAGAGCCTCCGGTTCGGAGAAAGGTTTCGGTCCAGCGTAAGTGTTATCACACGGATCCTCCGAGGCGCCCGCCTCATTCCAGTGGAAGTCAAAGTTCCGATTGGGATCAGTACCGATGCACTCGGAGCTGCTGGGTTTTCGGGTCTTCCGCCACAAACGATTGTCGGGCAAAGTCTGGGTGAACTCATAGCCATCGGCGTTGACCACCGGAAGAATAACCCAATCGAAGTCCAGCAGGAGATCCGCATTGCTTTCGAAATTCTCCACCAGCTCATTGATTAGATGAACCGCCGCAGCCGGCGAGATCCACTCGCGAGCATGGAAACCGCCATCCACGAGGATCACATTTTTATTACGCCGTGCATCTCCATTGGTTATAGTCACGGTTTTCAACCACCGACCCTCGTAGCTTTTGCCCACGGTTTTCACGAAAACCCGATGTGGATTGTCCCTGGCCAAATCCTCGATATACTGGTTGATTTCATCATGAGTGTAGTACCTTTCCGTACCCAATCTTCCATTGTAGGGAAACCACTGACGCAACATCTGATTCATTTCGAATTGGCGGCTCAAAGTTAGGCCCACATTTCGGTTGAGCACGTCATAGGCCGCATTGTTTTCAGCCATCAACTTTACAAAGTTTACCTGCTCGTCGGGATGGACCATCACCTTGGCGGAATTACCACCTTTAAAGCCGGAGAACACCTCATAGTATGACTCATTCTTAACCAATTCGGAAATGGTAAGTTCTAAGGCTGCAGAACGAGCTTTACTGGAGACCTCGTATACTTTGTAACTAAGAATAGAAGTTAATTATAAAATATAATTTATTTTATGTAGTTTTCTTGTAAATAATACCCATCGTATTTGTTGGATTTCTGTAGTCCAGCAGACAAGCTCAGGTAGCTGAGTGCCAGCAAAAGCCACCAAACTGTCATCTTTCCAAGTCGCAACCTAAATGAGCAATACAAATTTAAAAGCCATCAACTTTCGTTGATAGTTCCCCGGCCGACAATCTCGAATCGTTATCAAGAAATCGAACTATATGGATGGTTGTAAAATCAAGAGAAATCGATCAGATTGTCGGCACAATAAAAATAACATGCAATCTAATAGCTTGGTTCCCAATTACGTTTTCCTAAAAATTCTCCAAAAACTAAGTGAATTTAATTCGATTTTGATTGATTGCTTATTTGTTTAACCATCAAAAAGTTAGAGATCAAAAAGATAAATTAAATATATATTGAGCGTAAATTGGACCTTATCACTATAAAAATTGACTTTTATAAAAAATAAAAAAAATAAATTAATATTAATGAAATTTTATTGAAAGCATATGATATGATTTTAATACATCTCGATTAGCTTCTCGGCCATTGCACGGATGCCGATCCAGGTTTCGGTGACGAACTCATCGATGCGGGTGACTGGAGGATTGAATCCGATCGAGCCAGCTCCTGACAACTCCATGGTGATGGAGACATTGAAGCCGGCGTAGTAGCCATAATCATCACTGGCTCCAGCTGCAATGTATAGTACGTTGGTGGAGGATCCGTAGGTGTACTCGGTGCCAGTGGCGCTCTTGATGGCCTCGGCTCCAGAGCGAGCTACTGCATCCAGATCTTCCCAGTTATCGGGCAGATCGCTAAAGAAGTATAAGTATAGGTAGAAGCATATTTAAATAGTACATACAAAAACGTTATGGGAAAATGTTTGATTTGTAAGTGGTTTGTAATGTAAAATTAAGTTATAAAAAAAAGTTTAAGTCTAATTAGAACTTGAATTAGAATTTCTGATTCATCTTAAGTAAAAATAAAAAAATTGAATATGTATTGTGGAATCCTAAATACTCTATACAATAAAAAAAATTGGTGTTCAAATTAAAGAAGAATGTTAACTTTTAAAATACATAACAAAATAATAATACTTCAAATATTGCCCTAAAAAACAATGAGTAATCCGAATCTAATTCAAATACCTTGCACTAAAGAACACAAACATTATGGAGTTAAACTGGTTGACTTACGAAGTCCATCCCCAAGGATACAGCAGATAGTTTCCGTAGGAGTGGATGGTGAGGTACATAACGCCCCTGTCCGCCAGCGAGTGCATCAGATCCCGGACGACGATGGTCTCCGGTTCGGAGAAGGCTGTTGGGCCGGCATAGGTGTCCACGCAGGGATTCGAGGAGGCACCCTCCTCGTTCCAGTGGAAATCAAAGTTCCGGTTGGGATCCGCTCCGTAGCACGTCCGTCCGGCATACTTATACGGCTGGCGGGTCTTGCGCCACATGCGAGCCGTGGTTCCGGTCTGGGAGTGCTCATACCCATCGGCATTCACCAGGGGAAGGATCACCCAGTCGTAGTCCTCCAGCAGATGGGCATTATCCTCGAAATGCTCCACAAGCTGATCGATGACATAGAGAACCGCCGCCGGAGAAATCCATTCCCTGGCATGGAAACCGCCATCCATAAAGATCAACTTCTTGCCGGCCTTTCCATCGCCATTCGTGATGGTGATGGTCTTCAGGACTCGCTGCTCATAGGACCAACCCACGGTCTTAACGTACACCCGTTTGGGAAAACGGTTGGCCAGGTCATCGATATAGTTGATGATCTCCTCGTGACTGTAATAGCGCTCCGTGCTCAGGCGACCCTTTCCCGTGATGGGCGCCAAAAGACGCTGCATCTGCCGCTGGGCAAACTCCTCGGCAATGGAAGCTCCCAGGTTGGAATTCACTAGGGTGTAGTTAATCTGCTCCCCCTCAACCAACTGCTGGAACTGCTCCAACTGGTCAGGACTTACGATCACACGCGAATGATGTCCGATCAGGCGACTCTCGCTGATGAAATCAAATCCCTGCAGGCTGAGCTGGTGCAGCTGTTTAGCCTGGTCAGAATTCGAAGGAGTCACCTCGTAGATGCGATAACTAAAATCAGATTTATGAGGTAAATATTAAGGAACATATTTATAGTAAATATATTAATTTATTAGAAAACTTAAATTTTCTTCTTTTCTTCCTTTTCTGTAGTTCAAAAGTCATCATCAAATCAAAAATAATAAACTTCCGTTAAGTTTTTATATCGTAACATGCGGAGATTTAATAAAGTAAAGCAATCTTTGCATTTTTCATATGTAAAAGAATAAATAAGGTACACCCTTAAAGGAAACAATTTAAAGAATTAACTATTTTGTTTCATAACTGTGATAATTGCTTATAATTTTAAATACCTTAAGCAATTTCTTTCCCGAATTAAAGGAATATTTTGCTTTATTAAAGTTTAGTTTTTCTTTCTATGTATTATGAGTAGAAGTTTTAGTTTTCCTTATAACTTTTTCTTAAAGTTCCGAAATCCAAAAAAACGTTCTAACATGTCTCCGAGTGACAGTACACACTTTTACGATTTGTGGGCGTTAGAGTGGACGTGGAACTACTAAAATCTACTCTACGAGCACCTCTTTTCTCCTAACCCAGTACTTACCCCTCATAATCGTGATCGGCGGCCACTAGAGTGGCGCCGAAGAATAGCACTAGCAAACCCAGGGAGAACTTCATCTTAGGACAGACTAAGCAACCGCGTGGCTGCGGGGAGCCACTTAAATAGGTGGCCAAAGCCAGCCGGCCACATATCTAATCGGCAAATGGATCAATAAATAATAAACCACTTCAAAACTCCCGCACGAGTAACCCGCAAATCAGAGCTGGCGCAATTCGTCGCTAATGTCTCTTTATTTACAGCCCGATTACGCCGGATAGGACCTTATCACCTCCGCGGCCATGGCCCGCACTCCCACCCAACTTTCCGTGACCAATCGCTCGATGTGGGAAACCCAGGGATCGAATCCCTGGAATCCTGCCGCCGGCAGCTCCATGGTCATGGCCACCGTGGCATTGACCACTCCCAGAGCAAAGTCTGTCGTATCGCCCGACGTCGGATATAGGACATGGTAGGTGCTCCCCCAGCTATATATGCCGTTCGTGGAGTGGACGATCGCCATGCCGCCGGCATCCGCCACAGACATCATGTCCTGGTAGCGTTCCGGAAATTCTCTGGATAAATAAAATAAGTAGTTATTGATTAGACAATGCTAATTTAACAAATTAGAAATTTTATGTATATTAAGTCATGTTTTTCTAAAATTTGTGGCCTTAGCTAAGTCCAGTATTGCATTGGATTTACAACATTTTATTTGTATCTTAACTTTTTCATTAAGTTTTTCATTTATGTTTTGAAAAGACTTTATCTTTAAGAACTACTCATCGAAACTTTCCGCAGTTTGTATCTAATATATCAAGGCCAAGGAATAAAAATGTCAAGTAAGGGCTTTCTTACGTTAGCAAAGTGACAAGTCGATTTCAGTTTGCAGGTTTGTTTTTGTGAAGATAAAGTCAATGGACATTTACGTTCCATAAATTATATCGTTATCGGTTACAAGAGATAATCAAATTTATTGAACTGTTTAGGCGCAACCAAAACAAAAACATTGGTCACAGTCTAACCCTTTAATGGTAAAGATCAACTAAAAATCTCTTAAAAAGCCAAATAAATAAGGAAGGTAAATTCGAAGACAAATCAATGCCATCTGAATCTTTTAATTATAAAAAAATGAAAATTCCAAGAAGTGAACTGTGCTATCTTTTGTGAATTCTACAAAAGTGCAATGCCTCTTTACTTTATTCTAAATAAAACTTAAAAATCTTAGCATTTCCGCATAACTTAATATCCATTTTGGCATACTAATATCAAAAACTTATTCCACTTATATGTACATATATTTCCAATGATCTTTAAGCAAATAGATTGTAGACTTACCTGGTATAACCCCAAGGCAGAAGGAAGTAGTTGCCGTAGGAGTGCAGTGAAAGATAAAAGTTAAGTCGCCCCCGGTAATTGAGCAGAACATCTCGCAGGACCTGCGACTCGGGCTGGTCAAAGGGTCGTTCTCCTCGGTAAATACCCTCGCAGGGATCTGAAGAGGAGCCCTCGTCGTGGCCCCACTCGTAGCCGAAATTACGGTTGATATCGGTGCCAACGCATTCCGGATTACTTGTGGGGCGACGGGTCTTCCGCCAATAACGCGAATCGGTATGAGTGTATTCATATCCATCGGCATTTACCACTGGCATTATCACCCAGTCGTAATCTTGTAAGAGCTCCTGGTTTTCCGAATAGTTATCCAACAACTGTTGGATGATGTAGAGGGCCATGGACGGCGATATCCATTCCCTGGCATGGACAGTGCCATCGATTAGGATCACTGGCTTGTCCCGCTTCCCGTCTCCGTTGGAAATGGTCAAAACTTTAAGGGGTCTTCGCTCGTAACTCCATCCAAATTGCTTCACCTGAACTCGTTTGGGAAACCGTTCTGGTAAACTATCCAGGTATTCGTTGATTTCTGAGTGGGTATAAAATGCTCCCAGGACTTCGATGTGTGGCATTTGGATGAACTCTTTTCTCTTTATGTTCTCCGCTCGCTGGGCCTGCACCAAGGGTGCCAGATCCTCAATCAGCACTCGATGTTCCAAGTGATAGCTTCTAAAAGTTTCAACCGAACTATCAACTTCTTCAGGCGGTATAATCACCCTCAGGGAACTATCATTCGAATTCCGAGTCGTTCCCAGAAAATCCCAAAGTGGCTTTTCCTTAGACAACTTTCGTATCAGTTTCCGGTCTGCAATTCCTTGAGGCCTCAGCTCGTACACCCTGTAGTCCTTGTAATCCTGCCAAGCAAACAAGACCAAGGGCTGCACCAGCAGTAGAGTTAGTAATCCCAAGAGCGACGCAGCCATTATTTCCCGAAAGTCCGATATTGACTGAGTAAAAAACGGGTGTGAGAGCTGATCGCCTTACCCATTTTTATGACTTTATTGGAGACGCTGCCGCCTACGGCTACGGTACCAATAAGACGCCCCGTTTATATGCTCTAGTTTATGACATAGACCACACTCAGTTGTCCCCCTTCTGTTTTTCAGGGGCCGAAACATCTGTAAAAGAAACTAGTTCCAGTTAATATAACAACATAAATTTTATAATATATCAATAGATCATAAGAAATAGTAACAAAAATAATAATTATGGTTTTTAAAATTAGAACTAAACTTACCAAAAGTAATATAAAATGTATTTCTTTTGTATATTTTAAGCTGAAACCACTTTTTGTGTTTATTTTGTTGGATTTAAATACAACTTGCGAAATACAGTAAAACAGAGACTACATAAACAACGCTGTCCAAAATACTTTTAAAAACATTTTTAAGTTGAACTTTTGGTAATGATTATAAACTTAATTAAGTCTATTGACCATTTACCATTTAAACTAAGAATTAAAAGCTTTGAAAACATTCCATCAAAAAATTAAAAACTTAAAAAATCACTTTAGACGAAACTTATAAAAAAAACGGAAAATAGGCTTTTAACTTTTTCCTTTTAGTTAATACAAAAAATGTTAAATCCAATTATTTGTTCAATATTCATCTCTTTAATGCTTAACAACGAGGTCACTAATTATTTTAATTTTAACAAACAATAAATTCAATTGCTTAAACAGCTTAGGAAATACGGCAATCTCTAGTAGAGGCTCACGTGCCGGATGAACTCGATGAAGCCGGCGAATGTCTCCTTGCAGACGTGGATGATGTCGTGGGCGGGCACGTGGAACTCGTCACCGGGCAGCTCGAGCGTGTAGGACAGTGGGATTCCCAGGTTGCCGTAGGCGAAGTCGTCCAAACTGCCAGAGGCTTCATACAAAATGGAGGCGGAGGTGCCCGTGGTGTAGCGGGTGCCACGGTACCTGCCGATCTGGTTGGCGGCCCTCAGAGCCACTGAACGCAGCGTTCCCACGGTGGGTGGCACGGTGTTTCTACACAAAGAGAAATTATTATTAAATAAAACATTTTTTTAAAACGAAAAAATAGCATGTCTGTTTAAAAAGTAGCTTAAAAAGCTTAAAAAGTAGTTTATAACCGTTTTACTTTATATATTCATTCATTTTATTCAAGCTACAGAAACTTTAAAAAATGTAGAATATATTTAAAAATTTGTCAATATGAATGTACTCCTAAATTTAATGAATTATTTTTCCCCAATAAAAAGAAAAGTTAGAATGGTACAATTATGAATATTATTTCCAAATCTCTAATACTAAAGAATTAATCTTCAGATATTACTCGATTTCAACCTCAGTTTTTCGAGCAGTGCAAATGAAAAAGAATTAAATGACTGCAATGGCAGAAATATTCGGGTTTAATTGCTTTTAGCAAATAATTGAAAAGTAAATTGAATTTCTTTCCGGGCCACCCGCTGGCCGGGCCTTCAGCCACAGCCGCCGGGGATTTTCGGACGTGAAACATGGAAATGGACATGGACATGGAAATCAGGGAGATTTGCTGCCCGCTCACACTCACTTCGCATAGCCGTAGGGATAAAAAATGAATTTGCCAAATGAGTGAACATCCAGGCTGAGTTTCACACGGTTCCGATTGAATTCCAGATATCGCACCACGGCCGAGGTCTCCGGCTCCGAATTGGGAGCTGTTCCCGAGTAAACCTCCGAGCAGAGCTGTCGTTTTGGATGGAAAGGATTCGGGGGGTTACGCGTGGGTCAATGGCAAAGGTCAATGTCGGGGTCAACAAGTGGCTTACGTTCTGACTGGCACCCTGATAGTTCCAGTGGTTGCCAAAGTTCCGGTTGATGTCCACGCCGGAGCAGGAATGACCCGCATAACGATGACGGTTCTTGCGCCAGAAACGATCCTGCAAATGATTTAATTAAAATATTTGTAATTCTATTTCATACTAAAAGTTAATGTAATAACAGCAGTTCACTATTCTTAAAGCTCTCACCAATCTGTACTGTATTATTCTTGTACACAAGTGTCAAGGAATTCTAAAAATAATCATAAACACATTTAAAACACTTTTAAAATGTCACTTCCCTTTGAAATAATTAATGTGTTTCCCCTCATTTTCGTATGAATACTTAAAACATTTACGTATTTAAAGATAAATGGACAAGTCTGTAGCAAATATACAAAAACATCATATAGGCTTTGAATCTTTCTTAAAGTTATTAATTTATTTTTCAGATAATATTTATCTTGCTTTTGTTTTTTACAAAAAAAAATCACATTTTAATGTTCTGTTGCCCTTGAATAAACTGTAATAAAGTCCAAAAAATGTGTGCATAATATTTTAAAAATTAAATGTTGCCAAATTATCTGAAATAATTCTATATTAAATAAAAGTTTAGAGATTTTTTTTTTTAATTTGGAGCTTAGGAATGATAAAATATTGTTTAATGTTAAAATGCAATTAAAAATATGAATTACAGTTGCTTTCGGCAATAATTTTAAAAAATAATTTAGAGTATACAACTCTTTTTAAGTCTTTAAAATGTATACACTCAATACAGAATATATTCCATTATCACTTACCGTGGAGTGGGTGTATTCATAACCATCGGGATTGACGAGTGGCACCAGGAAAATCTCCACATCCTGCAGGACCCTTGTAAAGGCTCGCAGATTACTGAGCAGTTCGTAGGCCAAATAGAGGACGGTCTGCGTGGTGATCCACTCTCTGCCGTGGGTGGCTGCCTGGATATAGGCCACTCGACGAGGTCGTACCCTACTGTTCAGAGAAATCGAGAGGGCGGCTATATGACGACCCTCATTGGAGCGACCCAGGGACTCGTAGCGACAGTACTGCGGATATCTGGCGGCCAATCCGCTCATGAAGCTGAGCACTTCGTGGTATCGCGGATAGTGCGAGAAGAATCCGCGCGCTTGGCGACGAGCTCTCCGACGTGGACGTTCCGCCTGCTCGCAATCCTCCAGCTGGCACTCCTCGTACTCCCCATCGAAATCGTCCTCGGCAAAGGAACTGTTTGCCTGCAGGGCGGCCATCAACTCCATCAGTGGCTGCATCTCGTAGTTCACTCCCAAACTGGACAGACGCGCCTCGAACTGGCTCTTCCGCTTGGGGCTCACTGTCAGCACGGAGGAGTTCCTGGTCAGGAGCCAGAAGTCCAGCTCCGCGTCGTTCGTCTGCAGATCCACCATGTACCGGAACGCATCCTCGCCACCATGTTGTACCGTGTATTTGGTGTAGCTAGGATCATAAAAGATTTCAGTAATCTGTTAAACTTTTAAGTAAAATTGTGTAAGGATATTTATTATTTTAATGGGTAAATAAGACCCATTAAAATAGTTGGAAATGCTTCAACATTTTTAGCTTGGTGTAGAAACTACTATTATGTTTTAATTAGCACCTTAATATTTTAATTTGAAAAATTAGATGTTTCTAACAATATTTTTTTTAAGTTTACTTCTATGTTCCTGGTGTAATTTGGTATTAACTGCATTACCATTTTGTCTTTGTAAATTTAATCCGTATATACTGTTTAATATTTAAAAAACTATTTCTCTACGACTAACGTGTTTAAATATCCTTGAAATTTAGAATACTATAATATTTAGCTAAGTATTATTCAACTAAAGCATAACTAACTTATTTATTGTGCGGCATTACATTTTTTATCACTTATTCAAAAAGATAAAGTGTATCTGATAGGCAATTTATAGCCATAATTCGTAGTGACTATGTCAAGGTTGGGGAATCTTTTGTTTTGAAAGATATGTGTTAATTAATTCATTGTAGAGATACGTGATGTCCAAACAAATAAATATTTGCATCCAGTTGACAGGCATTTAATTAATCTAATGGCAAGACATTAAGGCACTTTTTGCTAGTTTTTGGCAAGCCCATTTTTCGTATGTGTATGAGTGTGATATGCTTATTAGCGGATCATAATTAACTGATACCTAACCTGATAATAATAATCTAGCAGCGGGAAATCCCGATGATTGCTCCACATGTCTCAAACTAATTGGACAACAAATTAATTTATGGCTCGCCCTCGCCTGGCGTCAAAATGAGTTGTTGATTCATAAATTTATGCAAAGCGACTGCCTGCCGCTGTTTGTTGGCTCTTTGCCACCTCGCACGAATCGGTGGCCAATTTATCATCTCTTGAAATTCCACAACGGAAAACACACACAAAATACAAGAAATAATGAAGCAACACCAGTCTTAAGTCCCTGCATGTTCATCTTGTCTGCATTATGGGATTGTGGGTGGCAGGGGGCATATGATATGGTATTATAGGGCAGGCAAATGCTAATCACGTGAGACGGACAACGGCGTTCAATGATCATTTAAAATGGTATCCAGCTGTTGGCCAAAATAAAATAGCCAGCGGGCGCATTTTTCATCTTTTACATCTATTAATTTGTTTTCGAAAATTTCCCAAAGCATTTTTAACCAAATCAGAGCCTATTGTCCGTTGAAATTTGACCTTGTGAAATCTGATAACACTCTGCATGTTTAGCTTTATATTTTTGAACTTGAAAATGGTGATGAAATCGCTGGCTTGCGTTGATCGGAAGGAAGCTTGTAATTTAGACACGGAATTCCAGACAGTGAGTCTGAATTTCTGCCCCCCAACAGCCACAAAGCCCTCATCCATCACTCATACGCCACATGGAACAGGCAGCCAGGAGGGGGAGTGGCATGTTTGGCAAACATTTCGCACTGCGATCGCTTGGCAACTACAAATTGTGCAAATTATCAACGGAATTGTTGAATGTACAACTGTTGGCCATTGACCAAACGACAAAACGTTTAGCATCGCTTATTATGACGACTTCTAATCACGGCCAATGACCATGGAATCAGTAAACGGAATAGAGCAAATGTTAAAGTAAAAACAAAATTTGTTTAGTTTACTTAAAGATTAAAAAAACAATGTGCTACTAATTATTTTATCAGACTTAGATACAATGCAATAATTTGTTCATAGCAAAAATAGTTGAATATCAGTTTTTAATATTAAATGTATTTTAAATCTGAATGTCACAATGTTTACATTAGAACAAATTTCTAGACTGATATTTTGACCTTTTATGTATTTATATATTGTATAAATTCATTTAATGTATTTTTTTAGTATTTCAATAGAAAAAGATTAAAGTCATGTATATATTTTATAAAATAAATTGTTAAAAAATAGGTATTTGAAATGGGTTATAGTTTACTGTAATATTTTTTTAAAGTTTGAATTTGAAACACTTAAATAAGTTTATCCTTAGATTTTAAACAAAAAGAGTGTAGATTTGAACCAAATTTATAAATTAAGCCAATTTTTTTGTTATTTATGATAATAATTAAATGAAATTAGGATGTTTTTAACACTCTTAAAAAGCATTGAATTTCAATATAAACAATATTTAATAGGAATTTAGTATTTAGTATGAAGAAAGTAATCTGGGCATAATACTTCGAATTTCTATTTTACAACACATATTTTTTTAAAAACTTTACCACCAGCACAATGCTGCGAATTTTTCGGGAGACTTTTAATTGGTTCTGCCAATACTATAGCTATTTTTGGCTGGCCTCCATCATGGCCATACCGTACTTGTCCTACAGATCCAAACAGGCGGACTTCAATATGGTGGACGGCTTTATCATGTACGCAACTGTATTTATTGGAGCCTATGGATTGATTCAGAACGACAGGCGTCGTCGTCCTCGCTAAAGCAAACTGACAGAGATGCGAAAACCCGTTTATCAGCTAGAAACACTTAACCACTGACCGCATAAAAAATTCAATTAATTACTTGCCCTAAAGAAGACCCGCCTGATTGATGGGTATTACGTATTACTTTTTTGCTACTTTTCGGTAACGTTGTAAATTATAATTAACCGCTGATGATTACCCTTCGTAGCCGGCCAAGTTGTTGCCGAGGCCGAAACCCGCCAATCCGACGAGGCAGAAAGTCAAGCTCCACACGATTCCCTGCCACATTTTTGCCATATATATACAAGCACTCCGAACACTGAGATGCTTCCACGATCTTCGGCTAATTATGTATTAATATATGCAGTTGCATGGACAAGCACACGTTTTTTGTATATTTTTTATGCACTTTTGTTTGGCTGTTTGTTTTATTGTTTGCACGCTGCACTTGTGGCGATTAGGCAAGAGTTTTCAATAGCTTTTAGTTGCAGCAATTAGCTGGTTGGTCTTGGGTATATGTTTGGTTTTGGTTTTGGTTTCGGGGAAATATAATAAAACACAGCTCAGCGGACGCGATCCGTGCGTTTCATCTCCGGTCCGGCGGAAGACTGATGGGCGGCTTGAAAAGCGGCTGAGAAAGAAGACGAGATGCTGGCCAAAAAGCAGAGATCGAAAAATGGTCTCGGATCCGAGTTGATTGTTTAGAAAAGTGAGTGTCAAGGTCGGGCTTTGCGACCAGTTTTTAAGTTCCGAAATAAAAAAAAAGCGGCAAACGCGTCACGAGATAAGATAGGGGCACGCGTCGCGTCTATATATGTATGAATATGTCGCATAAGAACTTTTTGCTATTTTTGCATAATTTATTCACCGGTTCGATTCCCTTTAATTTGAACTTTTTCTATTCTTTAATTGATTGCCTCTGGAATTGTTTAATTAAATACGAAAACTTGTTTTTTCTATTATTTGATCACTTTTCTGTCGCACTAACAATTTGTTCTTGCTGGCTTATTTGTGGATTTTGCATCCGCATATGGTGGTTCGTGAATCGATTCTGAAGCCGTTGCTTGTTTATTTTCTGGTTTTTATAGACGAACTCGTATGCTGGCGGCTTCCTAATGTCATGATGATGAGTGTTCTGTTGCGATTCGATTTGAAAGTTCAAGATGTGCTCGTGTCTTATCCAGATGGGCCATACTTTTGGAGCACTGAACTTTCGAATTTTGGTTGTTGGCCAAAAACAACAGACAAGGTCACGGGCCCAAAATAGCCGGAAGCAATAAGTTGGTGTTCGGTTTGGTTTGGTTTGGTTATGTTCATTACAGTTACCATACAGTCAATAAATACGCATTTATTGAGTTCATTAATTCATCAAGAGATCATCATTGTGATCGCCGCCAGAAGCCAGGTCACTCAACGACCAAACTCATCATCTTGATATTTATATTTGATCGCTTGACTTTGCTTTCGGCTCGGTTCGCTCTGTTCGGTTCGCTTTTTTGTGTAATTATAACACTTGGCTATAGCTTTGGGCACTTCCGCCTGCAGTTTGTTTTCGATTGGGAGTTCGGCAGATGATGTACAAATGAGCCGCCTCTCGCATATTTCCGGTGGATTGGGTTCATCGCAGAACTAGTTTGTCTGATATAATTTACATTTAAAATTTGTGCGACCACTGGTAGCTTAATGACTCCTCCTCGGCTTAATGCCAGCTCTCTGGTCGAGTTCTAAATCATTTTAGTATATTTATTAGCCAGGTCCAGGTCCAGACACCGCCATAGCCATCAGTAGCTCTAAGGGCATTCAACTTCTCCAGCAAATTAATTCACTATCTCTGCTCTGCGATCGCATTAACTTTTAAAATCTTATAGACATTCGTATAAGGAGAGATCTATTTGTTTTTTTGGTATTGTTCAGCTCAAGGCATGGTTTTGTTATTGTCGCGTTTTCTGTGGGATTATTTGCATCTGAAAAGCTCTGGTGATAATAGATGCGATTGGCCTTAACCATGAACATGAAATCTTATATCTCTTCTATGGGAACGGAACTGCGGACTGCACAGAAATAAATTTTGATGATCGATATAATGTTTTTTAATTCAAAATCTCATTTGATCTAATATTTTTCATTTTGGAATGGTTACAGGTTCAAAGCAAGATGGTTTAAAATATTACGTTATATATTTATAATAAGAAACCTCATATTTTCTGATAAAAAACTTATTGATAAGTTAATTAAAAAAAAAAGAATAATAAAATAAGATTATGTTTGTTTCTACTTCATATAGAAATATTTTTTGAGCTTGCAAAGTTTAAAAAATTGTGTGTTACTTGGATTTAAAAAGTTTTAAATTATTCCAAAAACTTTTGAATCTATTTTTTGCGGTGTATATGATTTCCTAATAGAGTGTTTATTGGCTCGTTGAGTGGTAGATCTTTTTGCGCCCGCACAGTAATCAAAATAATCAGAATATTGCCTCACAAACTATGCCAAAGTGCACAAAGTTAAATTGCCCTGCCACATGACAAAAAGCCAGATTGTTGGGCCAGGTCCAGGCCGAAACTTTGCGAGCAAATATGAATTTGTTTGTGCATAATTGTTTGGAATTTCGTTAATTCGTAAACAGTTTTATGCTACATTACATTTCGTCATCGCAACTCGAACGAAAGACAGGAGACAGCCGTCAGGCGGTGAAAAAAGGCCCAGAATTCAACAAAGTTTGGCCCTTTATATTTGCCAACATGCTAATGACATAATGCATACTTGAAGAGGGTTTCCCCTTTAACTTTTACCCCTAAAGAGGAACGACCAACCGACTGACTTACTGACTGGAAAAGGCTTCACTTGCTCCCTTCAACCATTTTGTATGAGACTTTGCGTGTTTATGCCTTGTTACACTAAAATAAATGAAAAAAGCTTTTCTAAAAGTTTTTTAAATTGTGGAGGATATCCTGGCTGTAAAACCTGTATTTTTTTAGATTTTGTAAGAATTCAAATTTAAAAACAATATTTCAATGCATATTAAATATTCTTTTCCTAAACAATTTATCTTCTTAAAATTAAATTAGGCATAAGATTTTTTATAATTTTATTTATTATTTTTAATTATTAGCTGTTTATGTTCCAAAAATTCTAAGGCAGCTTAACTATAGTAAAGAATACCAGTTTGCATTTTTTTCAGAGAAGAGTGTATAAAACTAAGAAAGGAGTAACAACGTATTATGTAGACATAGCCAGACGTAAATATATGGCAGTCACTGTGTCAGGAAGTTGACTAAAAGACCGTTAAATGAAAATCAACACGAACATGGTTCCTGTATAAATCAACTGGTTGCGTTGCTCCCGCTATATGCCATACATATTTATACCAATTTATATGGATTCAGTTAGGGATACAGCTCTACAGTTGTATGAATTTTTGTGTGTGGTTCTACACCGACCTGCCGCGCACTTTTGACTTTTTGCGTTGACATGACATTTGCCAGGCCATAAGAAATATATTACACTCTGCAACAAGTTGGCGGAAAAGTTGAAAGTCAGCTAGTTTTATGGGCATCATAAGGCGGAACATTTGTTTGATCAGTTAAAATGGACATAAAAGACAATTGATGAATTTAAATTATTAATTTATATATACCAGTAAATATTCTTAGCTAGTTTTTTAAAAATATTTATAAAAGAAATTAAAAAGCTTTATATTTTTATATCCCGTCAACGTCTTTCAATATAATTAAATATTTAAATAAACAAATATTGGTTTAGTGATATATTTATCTGATTTTTTTTTTTATTTATTTATCCTTATCTTAACTTTTCTGTGGCAAAGTGTAATCAGGAAGCCCAGATCCACAAATGAACTTCGCTGCAAAACGCTTAACCAGAGCAGGACTAAAACCGCTCCTCCTCCAGGTCCTTGCTCGTTTCCCAGGCTGCACGCCAGCTCCAGAAGTTCCTGTTTATTTGCATTGGAAGGTGCCTCCTGCGCTTTTGGACGCCCACGCCGCTGCTCCCACTCGGGACTTGGCTCTTGTTCCATGCCCACTCCATGCCCATGCTACCCCGACTTACTGTCTGACATTTAGCATATTTGCGTTCTGTGGCAGCTGCAGCCGCGCTTGGGGATTCCGAGCCGGAATCCAAATCCAATTCCGCATTACATGCTACCGTGCCCAACTTATTAAACGTTGTCGCTGTCCCATTTACCCACTGCGAACTCTACACTCACAAAAATATTAATGCATTAACTATAACTAAAAAACTTGTCTAACTAATCTATGTTTTACTTTAACTTTTACTGGCAATGATAACATCGAATTTTATATTATTTAATAGCTAATATTAGCTATATGACTAAAACAAAAAAAATCTATAATTACAAAACAAAACTAAACTGGAAAAAATGTTGTTTCTATTTGTTTTTTTGTGTGTTTTTAAACTTTCCGACTTTTTTTCAGAGCTCTCTTGGGTATGTTGTTTCAAAAATTAAATTTAATTTAAAAGACAAACCTCCTAACCGCCTAACTAATTCTAATGAAACAATTTGTTTTAGGTAAACGTAAATGAAATAATATATAATAAAATATTTTTTTATAAGATTTTATAAAGAATGAATATATTTACTGAGAATATGTTTTATGCTTTTTTTTAATAGTTTCTGACTCTAACAACATTGAATTAAAGTCCAATTTCTTGAAGTGTATCAAGAGGAACAACTGGAGGGGAGTTGGACTTTCCGTGGGAGTACGATTGTTGCCATTTAGGGGTACAAAACCCCGGCGGCGTCTGTTTGGGGCCCGCACAATGGAAGACAAACCCAAGCAGGGCACACGGGTCGCTCTGCTCGTGGTCGAGCGGCTCCACCTGAACATCAAGTGCCAGGTGAGGGTGCCACGCAGCAGGCCAGGAATCATCCGCTCAGGTGCCAGTTCGATGCGGAATCTCAGTTTCCGTTCGAGTCTCACCCACACGATAGGTCAAATCTTTAAAATTCTGTAGTGATAAATAGTGTTTTCTTGTTTCCCTTTTTAAAAATCCTTTGTTTTGTCTATGATGGCCGCCAAATCCCAACGAAATACACAGACGGCAAACGACCGGAATCGGGATACTCCCTTTACGCCGGTGCGCCGATTGGTAATCCCACGACCGGATATCCTGCATTCGTACCTGGAGTACAAGCAAATTAACCAGTATATGGAGTACCTGGCCCAGCGGTATCCCCACTTCGTGCACATGTACACGTTGGGTCAAACGCACGAGAAGCGCGAAATTCGAGCCCTCGAGATCAACTGGATGAACTCGGATAACGTCGAGTTGTCCTCACAAATGCGTGAGCAATCACCGCCGCCATTTGTGGCCAACGGACGATCCAAGGCTCCGGCGGTCCACACGGGCGAGCACTGCCGGAAAACGGTCTTCATCGAGGCGGGCACCCATGCCCGCGAGTGGATCAGCATCTCGACGGCCCTCAATTGCATCTACCAGCTGACGGAGCGCTACACCAGGAACATAGAAGTCCTGCGAAAGCTGCGCTTCATCATTGTGCCTCTGGTCAATCCCGATGGATACGAATACTCCCGCACCAAGGTAATCTTACGAAGCATTCGACTGCGGTAGAGCACACTTCCGTAAACAATCTGCTTTTAATTTTTTTAAGCTACTCAGATAGTTACTATATGCGATTTTGTCAGCGACTATTTAGTTTTGTCCCTGTGCCTTTGATTTCAAAAGTTCACTTTTATATTTCGCGTTTGTCTGGTCAATTTTTCATGCTAAAAATTCCCATAAAGTAAAAACTAAAGAGCTTTAACCATTATTTTTTTGCATACTTTACTATTAACTTAACTACTTGCAACTTTTGATCACTTGACAAGCTTCATATTTTGACTGAAAGTCGCATTATTTCAACGATCGGTGCTGGTATCCAAAGTTTAAACCTTACCTATCATGAAAAAAGGTCATAAGTTTTATTTTTTATGCATTACGTTTAAGAGTAATGAGGTAATTCGAACTTTTAGGTTAGGTGCACCAATATAGCGTCAATTTCCAAACAGAATTAAAAAAAATAATAATTTATGTACCAATATCTAAATACTGAAGTTGCACCGTTTATAAACAGATTATCAAACAAAAATTAACCCCTAAATAACCTGCAGAATGTGAATTGGCGCAAGAACCGGCGACCCCACAAATCCAGCAGATTTGTGGGAACTGATTGCAACCGCAACTACGACATCTTTTGGGGCAGCGGACCCAGCAAGATAAACCGGAACACGTATAAGGGCGAACGTGCCTTCTCCGAGCCGGAGACGCGGGCGATACGGAACATACTTGACCGGATGAGTCCCAACCTGCTGTTCTTCCTGTCGCTGCACTCGTATGGCCAGAGCATCATGTATCCATGGGGCTACTGCCGTGAAAGTCCGCTCTACTGGAGGGAGCTGAGCTCCTTGGCCAACTCCGGGAAGAGTGCCATTAAATCGTACAACGGACGGGAGTACCGGACGGGAAGCATCAGCTGTCTCACCAAGCGCACCATAGCCGGATCCGTTGTGGACTATGTGTACGGAGTGCTGAAGGTGCCGATGGCTTTGGTGATGGAGCTGCCCTCGCGGGAACTGGGTTTCCAGCCGCCCGTGGAGATGGTGAGTCAAATCGGCCACGAAAGCTGGTACGGCATCCGGGAGATGTGCAAGCGATCCTATGACTTGCGACTCCAAATCAAGCGCGAGAATGAGCCACCATTGCCCCGTCCGGCTCACTACGAGTCGCCGCAGCCCAGTAACGAGGGCATGGCCACTGAAAGTCCGTCCCCGACCACGGAGGAGTCTACGGCTGGTGGTGATTGTGCCAAGACCTTGACCAAGAGGAAAAAGCGGGCGAAGCACTCGGTTGTGGCGCAACACGAAGCCATCCTCCGCCTGCACAGGGGTTCCAAGGCCAGTGGACCACAGGTCCTGCCCGAAGGACTGCATGCGCTGCCCGCCGGTCTATTTCCGCGGCAATTGGCCACGCGAAATCCACCTATTAAGCGATCCGGCCTCAGTCGCGATGGTCGAGGCGGTGGCGGTGGCGATGGCGTGATCCTTACCAGCCGTGGCAAGCCACCCATCTCGTCCACCATGCCGCTGGGGGTGTTTCTATAAACTAAAAGTTCTCCGTTTGTGATTAGTAGAGGTTTACGTTTTAAATTAATGTGTTTTTTAAATTAAATGTACCAGCATTGGCAATAAAGGGCGTTTTCATTCATCCTACGAATTTGTCAGTTGTACAAAATGGTTTTTGGAATAGTTAACAAACCGATTTACTAACACAAAAGTGCTTCAATTTTGTAAATATGAGGAATCGTGCAAGATACTTTGTAAAATAAAAGTGAAAAACTCACTAGAAACCCTTGCTCTTCAAAAAAGTAAACTAATTACATTTAGCGCTCTACCCATTTTGCATGGTAGGCTCACAATGGCTAAGAAATAATTGGATTTCTGGGTAATATTACATTTGTATTGAAAATCATACGAAAATTCTCGCAAAACATATTCAATTCGATTTGCGGGTATGCTTATCGACTAAAACAACAAATCCATTATTGTTGAGGGCGTTTACTTATCATCGAAGGTGGGTACCCTAGGTGCAGCGTATTTCAGGCGCAGTTTGTCGTACACTTTGCGATCCTGTAAAGCAATAAATCAAACAAATTAGAGGGCATTAAATGGGGATTATTTAAAGCTTTCATTACCTGTTCGTTAACTGAGGGTCGAAGCTGCTGCAGAGCCTCTTTGAAATGCTGGCTGCGTACGCACAGATCGTCGAGTTTCGTGTCGCCATCGTTGATTGATTGGCGCAGGGCGAACATGGAGGCCTGCTTAACCAGTCCTGCCAAATCTGCACCAGTGTAACCCTCGGTTTGGGCAGCGATCTCATCCAGATCTACATCGTCGGCCAGCACAGGACGCTTTCCGTTCTGAAAAAGAGAGCAAAATAAACTTTAGTAATGATTCCCCATCAAGAGCAAAGCTAAATTTTCTTACCTTGGTTGTGGCCTTTAGAATTTCGGCACGCTCGCTCTGCTCGGGAAGACCCACGTACAGAATGGTGTCCAAGCGACCCGGTCGCAGGATAGCAGGATCAATAATGTCCGGTCGGTTGGTCGCCGCCAGTATGTATACACCCTTGCGCTCCTCCACGCCATCCATTTCGGTCAGAAGCTGATTGACTATGCGGGTCCCAGAATTGTTGCCATCGCCACCATCCGAGCGCTTGGGACACAAGGAGTCAAACTCATCGAAGAAGATGACGCAGGGGGCTGAGTTACGAGCACGTTGAAAGCAGGCCCGCACAGCGCGTTCACTTTCGCCCACATACTGTAAAGTAATCCAATGATTAGCAAGGAATGAAGAACATTAAACACAACCGCAATGAACTCACCATGTTCATTAGCTCTGGTCCCTTCACCGATATAAAATTAATGCCAGCCTCATTGGCAATAGCCTTGGCGAGGAGCGTTTTGCCGCAACCCGGCGGACCGCACAGCAGAACGCCAGAAGGAGCATTCAACCCGAGACGATCGAGCATCTCCGGATATTTAACTGGCGCCAGGACGGCCAGCTTAAGCTCGTCGCGAATGTTTTGCAGGGCTCCAATGTCGTCCCAAGTAGTGTCCGGCACTGTGACAAAACCCTCACGCTTGGCCGATGGCTGCATCACCTTGATGGCGTCCACGAAATCGATGAGTGTTAGACAGAAGTTCGGGTCGGCGAACTCCTCGGGTGGATTGTCCAGAAAGTTGGTCAGCTCGGCCAGTGTGGGTTCGTAGTATTCGTCGTTCGAGGAGTCCGCTTCCTGTTCTACGGGTTTTTCCGGCTCACAAACAGCCTCTTCATCCACCTCCATGGCGGCATCCACTGGGTTCTCAGTTGATTTGCCGTTGGTCGTTTTCTTGGGGGTTTCAGTTTTGGGTTTTTCGCCTTCAGGCGTCTCCTTGTTGGTTGCTTCCTTATCCCCATCCTCCTTTGGGTCCGCTTCTGCTTCCTTGTCAGCTTTCGGGTCAGCCTCTGTTGCTTTTTCAGCCTTGTCACCTGGCTCCTCGCTGGGCTCATCGTCGTCCAACGTGACAGTGGTCATATTCTTCTCGCTGGCAGCGTGCAGCTCACGGAACTTCTTCATGGACCTACGCTTGACAGCCACGGCTGCAGCCCGGCAGACAAGAGCCATTAGATCGGCACCCACATAGCCAGGTGTCAGCTCGGCAATCTTATCGTAGTTAAGCTTGGGATCAATGGACAAACCCTCGCACTGGATGCGCAGAATCTCACGACGCTCCTTGCGCGATGGAATATGTATGGCGATTTCATGATCGAAGCGACCGATGCGACGTAGACCGGGATCCAGGACATCGGGACGCGTGGTGGCCCCAATAACCACCACGGACTGGCCAAATTCGTTGGCCTTTAGGTTATCCAAACTACTGATCAGCTGCGACACAATGCGCCGCTCCATATCCTTGGCCGCCCACTGACGATTGCCACCGATGGCGTCGATCTCGTCGATAAACAGCACACAGGGCGAAAAGCCCATGGCCTGCTCGAAGACCTCGCGTATGCGCTCCTCCGACTCGCCAGAGATTCCGCCAATCAGCTCAGTAGCCGGAATTTCCAGCAGCGGCATCTTTAATTGCTGTATAACGAAGATTTTGTATGAAGGAGGCAAAAAATAGATTCTTTTTCTTGTATAATAACATACCCCACTAATGGCACGGGCCAGAAAGGTCTTGCCGCATCCTGGCGGACCGTGCAGCAAAAGGCCCCTCGAGGGGAGCAGTCCCAATTGAAAATAGAACTCCGGCGACTTAATGTGGATGAGCATCTCGCACAGCTCCTTCAGGGTGCTATCCATGCCGCCAATGTCACGGAAACTCTCGGTGGTATGCTGCACCTCCAGTTCCTTCTTGTACTTACGGGGGCGGTCGCGAGTTGCATTTGGGTGCAGCTGTTGATACAATCCGGGCGCATTACGATGATCCTTGCGTGGACCGGCGTCCTCTGAGTGGTTTTTACCTCTGGCACCCATCCCTATGTGATCTAAATAGAGAGATTTTAATGATTTTCAATGAATTATGCATGGATTTTCTCACATTTGTGGGTCGATTCCGGACCAGAGCCTTGAATAGTATTTGGCTTAGCTGCTATGAGAAAAATATATAAAATAATTATAAATCCAAGGTTGGGTTACCCTAACTTACATTTCTTTGGAACCGCCGTGGTCTCCGGCAGATCGTTCATCAAACGTTTCAGAGCGGTTGGCTGACTTAATGGCGGAGCAGGAGCCTGACCATCTCCATTGGTGGTGTTGGTATTGGAGTCATCGTCGTTGTCGTCTCCACTGGATATATCGATGGGTTCGGTTATTGGCTTGGCAGCCAGTGGTTTCCTTGGCTGACTGTACAGGCTGTTCATCATGTTGTTCATCACACTGTTGGTGGGTGGTGCCTCCAATTCCTCGCTGATGTTCTCGTCCTCGGAGCTGCTCACCTTGTCCAAGTTGTAGCTATCCGAGATAATGGAAAATGCTGAGGGGAGAGGAATTGAAATTTATTATTTACATATATATATCAAAAGGTCAATATTTTTAAAACGCGTGACTTCTTTTAATCTATGTATATCATAGGACCAACAACAGTTTACAAACCCGATTTGCCCATTGTTTACCTTGGTGCACCAACTGCCTGAACGGACCGAATTTGCGACGCGAGTATTCCGGATACTTTTGCATCAACTCCCGGGTCATCTGCTTCACATCCAGATAGGTCTCGCCGATGTGCTCCTCGAGGTACTGGAATCGAAATGAAAACGACAATTAGCACACGATGCGGACCGCCTGCGACCTAACCTTGTTTTTTTTCTTTGCCCAAATTCGCCGCCCTTGCAAAGGGTTTTTTTGTTTTTTCATGTGAATTTGCCGGCTGTCGGGCAGCTGGCAGGGGACAGGGACAAATTTGGCCGGAAAACTACGTATTTTCACCCACCTTCTTCACTCGGATCGTTATTAGATGGTCGTGCAGCAGCGGCTTGGTTTTCTTCATATTATTCGAGGATTAAATCTGTGTAGACATTCGCAGCGGAACTATAAATTCGCTTAGCCGCTCGCAAAATGCAAACGACGCCGTCGCCTCGATATCTTCGCTTCGCGGAATGTTTCCACCTACTTACTTCGATTGGAACGCGAATTAATCGAAAGTGATTTATGTTAATTGCGCTAGAATCACAAATGATTTGTAAATCAGCCGGCTGTGCTGCTATTAAAATCGCTTTGAGTCGCTTATATTCTTGGTTTTTACATTCTCAACTACGCCTACTGCTCCGAATCATCTAGTAAAATTTCATATTTATAAAATGGTTTGAAAAAGGCTTTATTTGAAGCAGGTTTCGTTCCAAATAAATAGTTAATTTTATATTATTATTCAATCATTTAAACAATGCTATAAGGTAATTTCAGCAATTATTTTAATAAGTCTAATTTTTTTTAAAGTAGTTTTCATTACTTTTTCTTACTTTTAATATATAGCTCCTATTTTAAGCTTATACCTTAAGATATTAAAAAATATTGTATTTCTGCTTAGCCCTTTTTGTTTGTGTTTGTTCCATTTTGTATGTAGCATTTTGTATTTTATGTAAAGAGAAAATATGTAATATATAAGACCATTAATATATAAATAGCTTGATAAATGGGCCAGTGTAAACACTACTTTAAGTGTTACTTCTCAATTGCTTATCGATAACCAGTGAACGTTCCCGCCCGCTATCGATAGCACCGCGAGACCTCAAAATCAGCTGTTCGCAGTCGCTCTCACTCGCTCTCGCAATCTGAGTAGTCGCTGGATTTTACAAGTAACCAAATTAAATGTGCTTTTACATCAACAAACGCTGGACGCGCAATTAGAGAAGTGTTAATTATGCGTCACAGCAGCAGCCAGCAGTGAAATAATGACGCACTTCATCTGAGTTTGGCAGCAAAGTTGTTAGATTGGATAAATCGCAAAATCGGTAGAAATAAAAACGCCAGAAGAAGAACGCCGTACCGAACGGAAAAAAAGAAAGCGCGATGTGCGACGGTGAAATTGGCGATCCGGTGACGGTGACTCACTCACGTTCAGAAGGCGGTGGATTGTCGTCCGAGCCCCCGGCCCTGGTCTTTGATCCGGCGGAGAAGCACCTGACCAATGGAACCTCCGATCCGGAGCCCGTCGATCCCCTTCTGGTGGCCTACTGGTCAGTGGAGGATGTGACCAACTGGGCCAGCTACACGGAGCACTTTTCGAGGGTTCTGCTGGACTGCCTGCGCCAGGAGTTCATCGACGGCGAAGTCCTTCTCTCCCTCACGGAGGAAGATGTTCGGGATATGCGCTATCGCCTGGGCTACAAACTTACCTTTGGGGAGCTCAAGAAGTTCTGGGTTGCAGTGCTCAAGCTACAGCTCCTGGTCAAAAACAGCTCCACGGAATCCGTAATGCTGGGCATCGGGAACTCGGCCTACATGCCAATGGTGACCCCCGGTGGACCACCTTCCTCAACCACGTGCCCTTGCCCGCAGCCCGAGTGCCCCAGCTATGTGTCCGATTGCGATACCTATTTGCGCATGGGCGGACGCTATGTTCCGCCGGAATACTTCAAGACCGTCATGAGCTTAGGTGAGTCCCACATATGCCACATATGCCACACCTGCCCAACTGCCCCCCTTCAATTACGAAGGTCAATTGTTCATTGATTGTTTCTCTGGGCTTATCGGTCGTGTGCCAATTGTCGCGAGCTTTTCGCTATATAACGCAATTCATCAGCCATAAACTTGCTTGCGATAACTCAGAAATAAGAGGTTTCCCCATGGAAATTGATAATATATGTACATAAAATTAATAATAACATGAACATGAACATGAACGTATGTATACGCTAAGGTTGAGTACCAGTTTTCAACGATTTTATACACTTTTTAAGTGATAAACCACAAATGAATACGTCACTCTTTAAATATAGTTTATGGACTTTGTGACACATATTAGCAAATGTACGCATATAGATCACAACATATGGATTTACTCTTTCAAAGGGTATATATTTTCCTTACATTAATAAAAGCTAAATTCCGCTGATTAACATTTTCATATGTGACACTTGTGTTCTGTAAATACTGTGTATTTTAGTTGTTTTGTGTTACCAATAAACACTTTCCTTGTGCTTCTTAATTTAATAATATACGTTTTGATTGTGTGTTTGACTGACTTCCACCCATATCAATCACTTCCTAATTGATAACCCAAGAATAATATGTCCCCCTAAAAGTTCAATGTCACGCACGCTATAAATGCCTGATTAAAGCGTCATTATAATTCAAATATAGTTTTGGATTAGATTTTCAACCCATACTTTTTCATTGACAAACCAAAAATAACATGCTTTCTCTTCGAGTTCAATGGTTCACATACTTATACTATTCCTAAATACGTCACTCTAGCTTTAATTATAGTTTCTGGGCGCTGGTGACGGCGTTACTTTTATTTATTTTGAGCACTTTGGAGGTTACGTGTGGAGACGCCGCTCGCATTTATTTGAGTACTCATTCTGGCCTGGCTTACTGTTTTCATTATTTGTGCGAACTTGTGTGCCTTTTGTGTAACTTTGCGTGCATTAAATATCGAATTCCGATTTGTTTATGATACCCTTCAAACGGCTGACTTGCTTTACGGGAAAATCAGCAACAGTTTAGCGGCAAACGAAAACATAAACACAGTTTTCAATCGCATTTAAGTTTTATCAATTAACTGGAAAGATGTATTTCGATTTTGTTTAATTTATAATTTTTATTTGCCACAATCAGATTTGATATCGTATTACATTTAATTGAGAAGGTGAGAGATCAGTTCTCGCTATTATTTATATATGTACTTCATTCTTGCTTTTAATTATTTGTTGAAATATAAACGGCTTGTTTTTCATTTAATAACTAAGTTTGAAGACTATGTTTTTCCATAAGCGGGAAGTATATTAAATATTGAAATGAGCCAAGTCCGAATTTAACAATGAACTTATCTTGGATAATTTCCTATCAGCGCCATTATTTTTTGATAATGCATTTATCATTACCAGGCTGTGTTTGTTTTCTTTTGTCATGGACATTTCAATAGATAAGTCGAAATTTTGGCAGATAAAGCTACGAATAGATTATTCTTTGCTTGGGTTGTGAGCTTCATAGCTTCTGAAATGGGGCCGAGTTTGTCAACTAAATAAAATAAAAAACAAATGATGACTTTCTTTGTCATAAAGGTTTGAGCCTTATATACTGCAATTTTAATGCGAACAAAGCTGATTATCAGAGAATCGAGAAGTGTACATACATATTTATCTGATCTGTTCTCTCTCTTTAGTCATCTTTAACCTTTCTGTAAATAGCTTTTTTAATCCCCTTTCCCCTTTTTTGAATATTCTTTGTCCCTAAAAAAAAGCACTTAATAAATAGGTATTTATTTAAAGCATAAATTAAAAATTAGCCAATTCAATCATCAAAATTAAATAATTTTTTTTTGTTTTAATATTAATATTGCCAATATAAGTAGTTTTAATTAAAGTGGAATTTTATCGAGTATTAAATTGTAAATTCTTCCATTACCAAGGTAAAGTTAATCACAGTTGGAGTCCGCTAGTAATACAATTTTTTCTTACCACTTGCAGGCTACTCATTTGTGGTCACCTGGATAACTTCGTTGACGATGGTTATCGTGCACGAGCGGGTTCCGGACATGAAGCGCTATCCACCGCTGCCGGACATCTTCCTGGACAACGTGCCGCACATTCCGTGGGCCTTCAATATGTGCGAGATAACCGGCTCGCTGCTGTTCACCATTTGGGTGATTGTTCTGATCTTCCACAAGTACCGACTGGTCCTCCTGAGGCGATTCTTTGCATTGGCCGGTACGGTTTTTCTGCTGCGCTGCGTAACCATGCTGATCACCTCGCTGAGTGTCCCTGGAACGCATCTGCAGTGCAGCCAGAAGGACTTTGCCATCGATGATCCGAACGTGGACATGGTGGGTGCCTTGATCATCCGGATGACGCGGGCTTACCGCATCTGGAGCGGCCTGGGTATGTCCATTCAGGGCGTGCGTACGTGCGGCGATTATATGTTCAGTGGTCACACGGTGGCCCTGACCCTGCTAAACTTCTTTATCACAGAGTGTAAGTTTTATTTAGGTTTCCCTCCATGGAGTGGTTCTAAAAGCGTTCTAATTTATTTTCTATTTTTGCAGACACGCCGAGGAATCTGTACTTTCTGCACACGCTCTCCTGGCTGCTCAACATGTTCGGCATCTTCTTTATCCTGGCCGCCCACGAGCACTACTCCATCGATGTGTTTGTGGCCTTCTATATCACCTCCAGGCTGTTTCTGTATTATCATACTTTGGCTAACAACAGGGTGAGTTGTAGTAGTTGGGGAAAATAACAAATCTTTAGAGATTAATTTTCTATAGATCAGTAAGTGATTTGCCTCTCTGAATATTTGGAAATTTGTAAAACTGAATTTACATTACTAAGACACCATGTCATAAAATATATCAGTTAACGTATCTGCTTGTCAAAATCTTTTAAATTTCGATTTCATATTTATATCTGTCCATTTAGCGCTTCAATTTAAAAGCAAACTGAAACAAGTAGAGCTAGCACCTTGATTATATTGTAAAGACAGCTTTAGTTTATAACTTTAAGCTTACAGTTTTGTAATTAATAATAATATAACAGAGATTCCAACTAATCGATTACCCTTTTCAACAGGCACTCATGCAAAGCGACTCCAAGAGGACGCGTGTTTGGTTTCCCATGTTCAGCTACTTCGAGAGCAGCGTCGATGGTATGGTGCCCAATGAATATGACACACTGGGTACCCTTATCGATGGGATTATTGAACAGATCCTCAAGGCCAAGGAGCAATTAGTCATTACAATAAAGCGTTGCTGGGCGAATTCCCGGCTGTCCGAGAACTCGACGGAAATAATCTTTGGCTCCGAATCGGATCAACGTCTGCACAATGGAACGGCTGCATCCGGCTTCTTCAGTCCTCATCAGTCGGTGGTGGGAGGATTGGGACACCACAGCAGCAAGACGCATCTGAATAGTGCTCAATCCACGGCTGCCACATCCTCGATTGCTCCGACGCCTGCGCCTTCGCCGGCAAAAAGTTTACAGCCGCAGAAGAAGGCCTTCAAGGACGCCAGCGTGGATCCCTTCTCCAGGACGACGTTTGCCGCGTGCCAGGAACCATCCAAGGATACGCCGCTGAAGGAAAAGAAGCAGCTCTGATTTCCACAGCCACTCGTTCTTCCACAACCGTTTATCGATGCCGTTCTTCGAAAAGCAAACATGCAGAAATCAACCATACCGACTGATATTTTTATTTCAAAATTTCCATTTTACCCTTCCCTTTACAGCTCCCTCTTTCCCTTTCCTTCTTGTATTATTGTATGCATTCTACCATTCGTAGTGCCTTCCGGGTCGTATTCCCCACCCCATATCTAGAACCATGTGGTGTCCCACAGAGCCCTTCCTTAGTTTTACGTGTGGAATTTAAAAATCGAAGTTTTCTTAGCCGGGAGACTGCTATTTTGGTAAAGATGATAAGAAACCCTCCTCTCATTCCGTTCAAATGAGTTTTGAACTAAATGTATTTATTATTGAAGACTTTTAATGCATTATTATGTAATTGTAAGCATGTGAAACAAGCGTATTTTTAGTTAATTAGTAATAAGTTTGGAAAGTTTCTGTTGAACGCACAAAAATCAATAAATCAAAATGAATATTCTCAAAGTCTGGAGAAACCACTGTAAAGATTGTTTTATTCATTCATCAGATGATAATTTATTTTAATCCGGTTTATCAGGTATTTTGTTTAAAACTTTTTCCGCATCTGAAAAAAGAAACCCATTCTAAAAAATGTCAATCAATCTGAACAAAATGTGTTAAATAATCATGGCTCAAAGCTTTCTTTTACCACCAGCTCACTTTTAAATCAACCTGAACCAATTACGCTTTATTAAGAAATTTTGGGTGGGTTATAAATAATAATGGAGGTTACAAACGGATGAAATTTAAAGATCATTTCACAAACAGAATTAAAAGCTTTAAAATGAAAAGACCAGCGGGCGTACAATTCATCATTTTATTTTTGTTTGTTTTAATATAAAAATGGCATTTCTTTACTAATTTTAAGTTTAAATTACTAATATAAAGTATGTATGATTGCGGTAATTGAAAAATATATATATATCATATATTCTTGCATATATTCTTCAAGATGTGAAAAAAATATTTTTAATGAACATGAAACGTCTTCTGTCAAGCGTATATTATTTGAAAGCGTTCAATTTGACTTAATGAATAACTTTTTTTTTGTTTATTTTTTTTTTTATTTCGTATTCATTTTCCATACGCTATAAAGCAAATCGAAAGTTTTCAGTTGCTTTGTGTGTTTACATTGCTTTGCCATTATTCGCATCAAAGGAAGAAACAATTAACAAACGATACTCGATAAAATAGATAAAGTCAAGCGCTCGTTTCTTGCCTTAGTACAACTTATATGCAAAAATAAACTATGAAAAGTGTTCTTCATGAGTAGTGAGTTCTCTTTGTTGATGATTTAATGTTCGCTTCTTTCGCACAGGGCATTCCGCTCATAAATTACTATTTCAAAAAACAGTATAGTTTGATACGTTTTACATAATATCTTATATGCTACATGTACCTAACATTATATTTACCAATTCTGTCGGTCTGCTATGTACGAAGCTACGTTTGAGGTTTCATTGAATCGTTCTCTCTACGGATGCACCATATGTCTGCAGTGGCTGTGTGCTTATAGTTCTTCATATCAGATATTTGTCATTTTATTTAGAATTTTCGTTATGTGAAAAACATAAATTTAACAAGATTTGTTGGTTTCATTCTTTTTGTTTGTTTCTGCTTGCTGTTAAATAATTCATTCCTTTGCTGCTAACCGATACAATATATATGTAAATCTAGGCATAAACTATAACTGCTTTCTTCGCGTGTATTTCAAAATATATTAAACACGATGTATGTTGTAGTTTGTTTTTTTTGTTTGTTTTTTTTTAGTTTTATGTTGTTTTGTGTTTCTTATTTGTTGTTTGTTTTTAGTTTATATGAGGGCTGTTGTTGTCGCGGTAGATCTACCGTCACATAAGATCGTAGTGCAATTATTAATTTCTGTTTTTCGAGGCTTGAGCTCCCCCACACAGTCTTACGACAGGTCTAAAAAGATAAGATGAATCATTATTAATTAAGATAACATCACATCGCAGGAAGGATATCGATTTGAACTCACAGCTAGGCGCTGCCTCGTAACGACGCTGTATCTGATCATATGTGAACTTAACGAAGGCATCGTACTGCTCGGCCAGCTTGGTGGTCAGCACGGACTCGTAGCGCTCCCTGAGCTGGTTCTCCCGCTCCTTGATCATGCTCTCGCAGATGAGCTGCACCTGCTTGAACGTGAATAGGGCCTTCTCGCCGTGGCGCATCAGGTTCGGTGGGCTGTCCGGGCGACGCGGACTCTCCGGTCCCATCTCCGATCCGCTGGACTCCGAATCCTGCATGCGTTCCAAGGCCGACGAGGTGATCGGCAGCTGCTTGCGCTTGTGCAGTCTCTTGATCTCATTGCACAAGTTCTCGGCCATTTTGTCTGCAATTTCGGAAAGGTTTATTAAAGTTTGCTTATGGTTCTACCTGCTTATAGTTCCGTATAAAATAAAACAATATACAGACAAAACATTTTTGAAATTTTAGCTAGCAAGTATATGAAAAAAAATGTTTACTTTTAAATATTAATTGGAAAAAAAAAATTTTTTATGTATGAAATGTTTTTATTTAAGTAAAGCAGGAGAAAGAACATATTTAAAATCAAAAAGCAACACTATATTGCGTAACAAATATTGGCTTTTCAAATCAAATTCGCTTTTAAATGTACAAAAATGATATTCATATTCACACTCATCTATTTGGTAACGCTAATAGAAAGTTTTTTTAAGTTTTATGTTGAAAAAAAAAGTATTATAAACGTATGCTATAACTTTAGTTCCTAATAAAGCATGTAATTTAAGTAATTCAATAATAACTTTGCCCTAATATTGTCAACAGCAATTGCTGAAAAACGCCCAATATTCCACAGGTTATCCCCACTACTTGGATCTGTAGCCATAAAAGTATCCCATCCCGAATATCTCACCTGGTGACATTTTGGCCAGCGAGGCCTCGCTGAACGGACTTGGCTCAGTGTTGTCCTTGGCGAATCGGTTGCTGGGCGTGTGGGGCAGGCCCGCCGAGGTGCTAGGACCGTCGCGGGACGGGGACGATGGGCTGGCGCTGCTCCCGGCCTGGCCGAAAGGATTGCAGCGCCGGCGCTTCGGCGGACGCTGGTTCATCGACTCCCAGTCCAAAGCGCGTTTCAGGGTTGCACAGGCCATCGCTATGATTGTGGTTCGGTCCCTCCTTCTCGGGGCTCTTCTGATGGATGGCTACCTTGATTGTGGGTAGCTGATGATTATTGCCTCGATTTCGGTTACTGGATGCTGCGAATGGATGATGAAGCGTCGGCTGCAATGGAGAAACAAACAATGAATGAGTAAAGTGAAGTGAACACCTTGCTGGCAGATCAAAAGGCCACAAACTTGTTTCAAGGAAAAACAGGATTCACAGGCGTGTTACTCACGCACACACGCAGCCAATAAAAGAAAATGGTGCAACGATTTATGGTCTGCCAGTGCTGGCTATTTGGCTTTCTCTGCTAAATATAGCTGGTAAATAAACGCGTCCTTATCTTATCGCTTCTGGGTCGTGATTTTTTAAATAATACAAAGTCATAAGATAAGTTTCTTCAGTGCTACAACTACAGGGGATGTATTTAAAAAAACAACAAAATGTACCTTTCTGTTTAATAATCGAATAAGCTAAACCATTTAAAAGAGGCTTGGTAAGCAAAATTAAAAAGAAGCACAGGTAAAGTTACACTAAGACTTCCAAGACCTTACCTTTTACCACACAAAAACCTGCATAAATTAAGACTTAAATATAGTAAAAAATGTTATTAAGCTATAATTACGGCCAGCCGATCTCTTTTCTAAGCAAACAATTAATAAAATTAAAACGTCAGTAAACGGCTTTTAAGAAACCAAGTTCGCCTAACTTTAATGACTCTTATGACGTTTAAGACAAAATACTTATGACAAAAGAGAAGTGGAAAACTTAATTCGAACAAAACATGTGAGTTACAGTTCCCATTTTCGCATTCGTCACGAATATGTAAGATTTAAAAAATTCATAAATGTTTTAATTTTTTTGTTGTTAAACATTTGATTGCTAAATGACTTTTAGTATTTCTAAGCTTATTTTTGAATTTATTTAAAAAAAAAATTTTGGATGCTCCTTAAAAAATAAATAAATATAAATGTTATAAATTAAATATGTAAACTATAATAATTTGCAATTATTTTATATAACTATTCGTTTTTAATAATTTTGCAAGGGTATCTTGTAAGCAAGTGTAACTTGTAAGCAAGTGAAGCCGCTTCTCATCAGTCACGAAAACTCAATCAACCTACTATTCACTTTAATTAGTAGTACATTTTAACCCTTAAAATCAATTATATTTTCTAACTCGCTTTTATTTGGCTAGCACCGGCAGCTCCGATGCCCTGCAAGCAGCAGCTGCTTGAAAAGGGCGACACCGTATCGGAACCCGATTCCCATTCCGAATCTTTGAACAGAAAGAGAACAACCAAAGAAACGAAGTGGCGCAGCGCAATTAAATAAAAACCACCACGACAAAGGCAGCAGTAAATGCATAGCAATGCAGGACTAAACAAGGAGCAGAGAAAAGTGTAAACTGTAACGTAATATCAGAACAACCACCTTTAAAAAGGAAACTACGCAGGATAATAAGCGTGTTCTTCTCTCTCCACTTCTGCTTCTTCTTTCCCTCTTCCCACTCTCTTCTTCTTCGCTGCAGCGGCAGCTGTACCAGCTGTTTTTAACACTAAACACACACACTTCCCTTTTGATAAACCGCAACACGTGTGTGTGTGTGTGTTAGCTTCTCACTCTGTACAAATAATTTATACCTTTTTTTAACAATGTTAAATACTCTTTTAGTTTTTAGCGATTTACTCTTTACGTGACAAATACCACAGATTAGTTTAAAAAAAAAAAAGCCAAACGAAACCGAAATGGCAGCAGCTACTGGCGATCACACTAGTTGTCTCGCTCCCGCCTGCACACGCACACCGTTGTGAGTTGGAATGTTGATTTCATGAAATTTTAAAAATGGTCGAAACGCATATCATTATCAGCTTTTCAGAAGAAAAATGCCCGAAACACTTTTCACACCATTGCACTTACGTTTTATTTAATTTTTGGTTGTTTCCGCTCGCTTTTCACTTTCTGCACCACTTCACACGCGCTTTATTTACTTTTTTATTGTGCCACTACTCCGCTTGCACATACGCACGCACATTCACGTACAAAACTCCAGTTAAGGTGGTTAATCTATTTTTTTGGGTAGAAATTAGTATTGCTATTGCTTGATGGTTGTTTGAGCAGTATTTCAAAGGCCACTAAAATGCACTGTCGGTAGGTGTTTGTCGTCTTTGACTCGCTTGCTGTTTAATTTACAAATTTTCGTCTCGGTTCTTGGCAAAAATGGACGACGATGCGTGCGTGACGACGTGAACAGTGTGACCACAGCTGGAGCGTTTTTATTAACCGCGCTGCTCACGAAAAAAAACCTTAAAAATACTTATTAATTGAACTGAAATTATACCATAAGTCTACCGTTTTAATATCAATAACAAATATTTATATTTACTACTTATAATACTAAAATATCTATATAACTGGCTGAGCTTATAGTTGTTACAGGTTGTTCCAAAAAGAGTAATACTGATTTATCTTGGCGGTTTAATTTTAGACATAATAAATATAAAGCTGATTTACTGAAAGGCAAGTTAAATATACAAGTATTTATGAACAAAAAACATTTAATAAAAATTACTTTTATCACAGGTTATTTTACGGTATTTTTAAATGGTTTTTTGTAGTATATTTTCTTAGCCGGATGGTATTTTGCAACCGTCGTTCAGCGATCACACTATTCGGTTCAACGACAAAGTAGGAAATAATTTCCATTCTTGATAAATATCAAATATTTTTGCACTTTTATAAGCGACAACATCGCACTTTTTTATCCGCGTCTTCGCAGTTTTTAAAACCAAAAATCAGCGACGTTGCCCAGTTCGTGTGCCTTCGTCACCAGTGAAAAAACATTACGTAGGGGCGCTGGACGGAAGAAAGTAGGAAAAGAAAAGATCTAAAAATATTTTTAATCGCTGTGAAAGTAGCCAGCGGATTTTAGTCGCAAGTACCATAAATTGACTTTGGGAGGACATATTTAACTGCAAAAATGGTCTTGAAAGTCTACGTCAGCGGCATGTCCGGCAACAAGGAGGTGAGTTTGTGGGCGTGGCGTTTTTAAGACCGAAGATAGTGTCATGTTATTGGAATGTTTGGCCCTGTTATTTGCAGCAAACAAAATAAAACGAGAAAAAAACAAACCCAAAGTGGTGACGAATGCATTGCTAATTCTAATTCTGCTGCATTTTGTGTATGTATTGTATGTGCGTGCGATGATGATGATGATGTAGTGTGTGGTATGTAAGTTTGTATGTACAGTCAAAGAAAAACAAGTGGTATTTTCTCGAGTGTGCTTGCGAGCGTTGGTGGTGGCAAGAAGCAGCACAAACACACATTTCATTGCCCATATAAGCTTATTCCACTGTGAACTGTAAATTGTTCATGGAAGAGAGAGATTTCCATTGATCGCAGTTGCGTGGGCTGCGTGTGTGTGCGTGTGACTCATTCGCTCTTCCCCTTTCCCTTGTTTTTTCCGTCGCCTTTGTTCAATTGGCAAAGTCTCTCCCAATAAGAACAAAAACATAACGGTCATTGTGCGGGTCACAATGCTTTTGTTTTTATTTTACTTTACACTTCTAAAAAAAAGTATGCACGAAATCTGGCTATCGCAAGATAATTAGTTGTGTGCAACAAACCACTTTAATTAGGAGCTTTATCATATCGGGGGACATTGTTTATATGTATGTATGTATGTTTATATAGCGGAGGAGTGTAAGTGGGTGTGCTTGTTTGCGTTTGGGCTTGCCGGTAAAATTTTATTACCGATATGTCATCGCTGTAGTTAACAGTATTAACTAACAGTTTTTAAGGAAGTTACACTGAAACAAATTTAAAATTAGTTTTTGGGAAAAATGTTAATTTTATTACTTTAGAAACATCAAAATTTTAAAAAATATTTTCTTTAATCATAAATAGCTTTAAATTAAAATTTAACTGACACCCATTTTTTTTTTTGTAGGTAAAGAAGCGCCAGCAGCGCGTGCTGATGATCCTGGACAGCAAGAACATCAAGTACGACACGGTGGACATCACGGAGCCCGGCAAAGAGTCCGAGAAGGAACTGATGCAGAACAAATCGACTAGCAGCGGCGGAACGGTCAGCGATCCGGAGCCCCGGCATCCGTTGCCTCCCCAGCTGTTCAACGACGAGGAGTACTGCGGTGACTACGACGCCTTCGACATGGCCAACGAGATCGACACCCTGGAGGTGTTCCTCAAACTGGCCCCCGCCGACACCACGGCTGTGAGTACCGCCCAAATCGAACTGAAGCAGGAGAACGGCGAGGCCAAGAAGGAGGAGGCGGAAGCGGAGAAGTCGGAGGCCGGCGATGGCGATGCGGAGAAGGCCGAGGTTTGAGCATCAGCTATTTTCACGTATTTTCCGTTAACTGTTATGACGTCACAATCGAAGGCAGTGATCATCTGCAGCAAACAGCAATAGAATTAACAGCAACGTCTTGAAACTAAAGCCCTTCAGTTAACAGCAGCAATAACCCGTAATGTTATCTAACAGCACAGACACTACCAACTCTCTATATCTATATATTTACAACACCTGATTTTTTTGGTTTTTATGCCCATAAGGTTTGGGGAAAATGGAATGGTTGAAATCGAAATTGGACTTTTGTGGGAATTCACCATTTTTAAGTGGTTTCAAATTCATTGTTCAATTTATGCAGGGTTTACAAATATTAATTAATGTTTTGGTTATAATTTCCGCTGATGGAAATATTTTAGAAAATCCAGAGAAATTTTGAAAATGTATTTAAATATACAATTTTTATGAAATCCAACTCCCCAAACTTTATTAGCATTAGAAATCGAAAATCGACTTGTCTATTCTTCTAATTATGTTTAATTTTTTAACGAATTCATCATGACGACTGCGGTTCTTAAGCTAAGTTAACGAGCATTATAAGCAGGGGCGATCGATTGTGTTAACCCCAGAGGAAAAGACAATTTTAATCAAAATATTTATATTCATTAACTTACATCCAACACCTTTGTATGTACCATTTATACACCACCTGTATGGACTCGGAATACACGCCAGCACTTAAGCCTAAGTTGGATTAGTGTAGAGAGCTGAAACTTTTTGTGCAGCCGTTATGTTAATGCTAAAACATAAAAATGCGCTGCTCTTGTAATAAAAGGAAATATATTTGTATTAACTAAAAAAAAAATCGTAACCAACAGCCAGCTTGTTTTTCTAACACTTTTATAACACACCTAATCTTTAACAGCATAGCAAAAACTAACTTGCGAGATGCCTAGCGACAGAAATGCACTGCAAACTAAACATACAGATATCGAAATTAAACAGTTTTTAAAGATCGGTAATAAGCGCTTATGAAAAATAAGTTTTTCAACAATATAACATTCTAAACTCTCTTGAGTATTATACATGCCTTAAACAACGAACTTTATAAAACTATTTGCTAATAATTGCGTGATTCTTCAAAGAACGAAGACAAGGACGGCGAAGAAAAGGAGAAAACAGAAGGCGAGGATGAAGAGGGCAAGGAAAATACTGAAGAAAAGGTAATAGATCGTTAGATCCTGCATGTACGAATCATAACACTAGAGTTGTAGAGCTCGCAGAAGCTAACAAAGGCATGATCTTGCACTTCAGTAGACCAGCTTATGTAGGTAGAAATCCCACTGATCTGATCTTGTATATACATTTCCAATTCCCTCCAAAAAAACAAAAAATACCCATCAAAAACCCACAAACATTCGCACGCTCAACAAACCAACCACCCACTAAAAGACTGAGACTGCAGAGGTTGAAGAATCCGAGGATATCAAAAAGGAGGATACAACTACAGGTAAAGGTAGAAGAATGTCTTTAGGCTCTAATCAAGATTTTTACACTGATGAAGAATTAGAAAAAACTGAAGAAACCGAGGGAGATGAAACCAAAGAAAAATCTGAGGAGGAAGGTACTACAGAAAAAACCGAGGGAGACAAGACCGAAGAAAAATCAGAGGGAGAAAGTACGAAAGATGGTAAGGATGAGAGCACCGAAGAAGGTGATGCCAAAGAAGAATCGGAGGAAGATGAGGCCGAAGAAGAAGATGAAGAAAAATCAGAGAAAGATGATAATAAAGACGAAACTGATGTAGAAACAACCAAAGAACCGATTGGTGAGAAATCAAAGGATGAAAAAGCCAAGGAAGAAAGCGAAGCAGAGAACACCAAAGAAGAAGTCGAATTAGGAAACAAAGAACCCGAAAAAGAAAATACCGAAGAAAAAACAGAAAATAGCACAGATAAAACTGAAGAAGAAAACACCAAAGAGGAAAATGAAGTAGATATTGCCAAAGAAGAAACGGAAGTAGAAGATGTCCAAGAAGAAACGAAAGAAGAAAATGTCCAAGGTGAAACGGAAGTAGAAAATGTCAAGGAAAAAGAAGCAGAAACTACTCCAGAAGAGGTGGAAAATATCAAAGAAGAAGAAACTGAAGCGGAAAATACCAAAGAAGAAACAGACGTAGAACCTGAATCCAAAGAAGAAACTGAACCCAAAGAGGAAACTGCTCCAAATTCAGAAGAAACCAAAGAATCGGAGAGTTCAAAAAAAGAAGACGAAGATGTGTCTAAAGAAACCACCGAGAATGAGAAACCTGAAGGAACGTCAGTAGAAGACACGCCCAAAGATGTAGAGAGTAGTAATTCTGCAGAGGAAAATTCGTCCGAAGAAAGCGAGGAAGAGGAATAACCGTTAACTACCAAAATCGATTAAAACGACAACAACAACCACACACTGACATCCGCATCACAAACACCAATGCACCCAAACACACACTCGCACATAAAAACGCACATTTAGCCAAATAATACCGAAAAGTTTTGTAAATAGAAACAAGAAAACACTAATAACGAATCTGGTGACGGGTAACGAACCCTAGACTAAGGCTTTATGTGAATCTAATTTTTAATTTACTCATTTCGCCCTTCAAATGTCTGCCCACAACAACAACAACAACAATATCAACAACAAAAGAAGTTAACAGCGACTACAATATCATCAGCAGCAGTGAAGACACCCACCTCGTCAGAATCCCAATCGGACCTCTTATTGGACAGCGAACGGGCAGCGGCTGCACAGTAGGCGTCGACGTTGGCAGAGGCAGCAGCGTTATAATTTTTACTCAATATTATTATTTTTAAAGACATTTGGGCTTGTTACGGTTTTTACCCATTTTTTTTAATGTGTTGTGATTTTTTTTTTTTAAATATATATTTAATTTTATATCCCATTCTTAGACTTTATTAAAAATAAATTCACTTTCAGTCTAGAATTATTAAAAAAAAAACTGAATAATTAAATTATTTTCAAAGGTGTTATACTAATTGAAAAATCTGTGAGCTTCAAGATCGTTAAGTAGAAATGATCGTCAGATAAAAAATTAACAACAAAATATATTTTAAATGAAATACATCATGTACTGATTAAAATTATTGTGATGTTTAGTAACAACTTAATTGGTTGAAAGTAAATTCAGTAAATTCAATTTAAAATATGTGTGGAAAACCCTAACAAGCCCGATGATAATTTTCAATTAATTGAGCACACACACACACAACAAGAGTAATAATATCAATAGACTTTTGTATTTACGTGTCTCACTTTTAGTTCTTGTATCCAAATAATTAAATATACAGTACATTATAATTATGTTTAGTACAGTACACGGTAAAATGAAGTTATAGTTATTTACGCACTAGTCCGGGGTCTTCTTTTCCATTACAAAACTAGTAAAAATGCGAAGGAAGGGGTCGCATTGCATTATTGGTGTGCCTCCTCCGCCACGCGAAACTCATTTACTAAAAAAGGAAAACAAAGTGGTTTTTCTTCCGTCCAACACACACAAAAATAGAGAGGAGGAGTTTGAGGTTGATTGGGGGCGTCCATCCATCCATCCATCCGTCCATCCGTGGATCCGGCGGTCTGTGCCATCTAGTCGCTGTCCTCCTCGTCGGACGTGTCTGTGGTGTAGTCACTCAGGTTCTCCTGCTGATCGTTGTGCTCCGGCTCCGATTCGCTCAGATCCCACTGGGGATGGTCTGTCGGTGGTGCAGGCGCCTTTTGCACATCCAGTTTTAGCTCCTGCTGCTGATCCATGCCCAGATATGAATCTGAAAGGTGGAGAAAGCGCAATCAATAACCGTCGCAGCAGATATATCTTAACTATCAAGACATGACTAGAATAATTAAAACCCCGCAGATCGGGCACTTAAATTATGTTCTTTTTAGTATTTAAAACCAGTTCTTTGAGTTTTAATCACAATTGATTGACCATATCCTATAGCTGCCACATATCTATCATACTGACCATATGCCGATATTTTGGCGCAGCGTTAAATATAAATTCTTAAACTTTTTTGTACTCTGATTATGTTACAAATAATCTTGTTTACTGCCTGACTATCCTATAGCTGCCATAGTAATGATCGTTTAAAACTTGATAAATTTGGTTGTTTCATAAATTATGTCTCGTTTTTTTCAATTGGATCCATTCCTTGACTGCAGGGGTTTAAAAGCTTCTGCTTACGTTAAACTATATTTTTTGAAAAATGTCTATATTTTTAAACTTAAAAAAAAAAAAAAGAAATGTAATTCAAAAACTAGCTATACGTGATCCCTTTGAGAGAAACTCACCCGATCTGAGGCACACGGTGAAGGTGTAGACGCCGGGCCAACGTGGGGCGGTGAACTTCAGCTGGATCTCCTCCTTCTCGACCAGATTGGTGACGTGGTAGGGCGCCGTCAGGAGGGTGCGCGACTTGCGGTCGCAGATGTAGGTCCACCAGTACTCCTGCTTCTCCTCGGGGAAGTAGGGGCAGTGGACGGTGTGCGAGAGACGCGACTTGCCCTCGAGTCGCTCCCGCTTGTTGAGCTTGGCCTGCAGTCGCTCCCACTCCTCGTCGTCGTCGTCGTCCAGCGAAGAGTTGTTCTTGCCCTTCTCCTCGTCCTCGCTGCCACTGCCGGCAGCCGACTCCATGTCGCTGCCCTCCCCGTTTCCGGCCTCCGATTCGGCATCCGAGTTGCCCGCCGCTGCTTGATCCTCGGCGGTCGTTGACGTTGCTGACGTGGCCGCCACCTTGGCGGGCACCTTCTTCTGGTTGTTCTTCTGGTTTTGGGCCACTTTCTTGCCACCCTTACCCTTGCCCCCCTTGCGTGGTTTTGCCCAAGCGGATGCCTTCTTTGCGGGCACAGCGGCGGCCGCCGATTCATCGTCATCGCCGGCAGCCTCCTCGTTGGTCTCGTCCTTGATGCCCTGCTTTTCGGGCGCCTTGGTGTCACCGAACAGCGTCTTCATGTCCTTGCGCTCCAGCGTGACCGTAACGGTGACTATGGCACCGGCGGTCACCACATTGGTGTTCTCGTCGTCAATGACCTCGCAACGGATGGCGAAGTCGATCAGCGGCATCTTGCCCAACACCTTCATGGTGTTCTCGTACTCAAAGTCCGAGAGATTCTTCAACAGCTGGCGGCTCTCCTCCGGCTTTAGCTGGGCGAATTGCTGCAGGTTCTTCACGTGCCGCTTCTTGTTCATGAAGTACAGATGATCCTCGGTGAGGTGGGGCAGCTGCAGCAGCGGCGACTTGAACTCCCACAGACCCTGGATGATCATCGGCGACATCTTCATGCAGTTCTCAATCGTCTCGATGCTGGGCAAGCGGGGCACCCGGCGGGCATAGGCCATCATGACCAGTTGGTGGACGCACGAGACCATCTCCTGCACCAGATACGGACACTTCTTCACCACAAACTGGCGGTCACGCTCCAGTGTCTCCGGATTGAGGGGCATGCGACTGAGATGCGCATGCAGGATGGCGCGTGCCTTGATGGAGTACATGCGGCACAATGGATGCTCCTTGCATTTCTCATTCAAATTCGGTAGCTGCCGGATGAGCTGTGTGTTTTTTGGGGAGGAGAATTACTATTAGTCACTACTCAGTGGAGGAGGAATGGAGGCATCCACTCACCGCTGGCACCTCGTCGTTGTCCGACTGCCGTTCCTGCACCTGCGAATTGTGGCGTTTGTCAAACTCCAAACTGGCAGCCAGAACCATTAGGGCCCGTTTGAGCAGCATGTGCGGCGTCTTGTGGATAAAATAGAAGTACATTTGGGTGGTGTCCAGGAGGACCTTGTCGCCGCTGAAGCGTATGGAACGGTACCACCAAACGCCCACCGCCGAGGGCATGGCCACCATGAAGACCAACCCATACAGGCCCAATACCCAAACGCTGTTCTCCTTCTCCACGATCCACGAGGGCAGAGCGATGCCAAAGGACATGGCACCCGGACCATCCGGATTGCCATACTTCTCGTAGTTCTCCTTGGCCACATCGTCGGTCAGTGCCTGGTACGCCTTGCTCAGCATCATAAAGGACTTCTCGTCACCCGTCTCCTTGTCCGGATGCAGCACCTTGGACAGCCGATAGTAGGCCTTCTTGATCTCCGCCTGCGACGAGGTCGGCGGCACATTCAAGATCTCGAACGGATCGAAGCTGGCCATCTCGTAGTCGAACTGCGAGACGCGGTACGTCAGCAAGAGCAGCAGGGCCCAGCCCAGCACAATGGTCAGCTTGATGGTCCATGAGGTCAGGGCTCTGTACGGCTCGGCATTGGCCAAGATGGTCTTCTTTTTGAGGCAGTCGGCGCACTGACATTCCTCCTTTAGCTTGCCTTGATCTGCAGGAGAACATACGAATAGATGTTTAAAAACGATGTGATTTGAAACCTATATTTATTAAGGGTCATTTAGGGATTTTCATCGTCATTTGTTCCAATCAGATTACTGTATTGGACTGTTGGTTGCATACATTTTAATATAAAGGCACATACTTTTTGTTTATAATTATTTGATTTTGGTAGGATTATTTGAATTCGTTTTATAATTTTAACCAGATGTTAAGTTCTTTTTCCAAAAAGACGACTGTTTTCTAGAACTAAGGAATGCACTAACCTAAATACCTTATGTATTTGTGTTCTAAGATTAAATAAGATTAAACTATTATTTTGAGCCGGTGCAATATTTTAAACCGGAAATGCCAGCATTACAGAAATATCGCGAGAGGAAGAGAGAATAGTAAGAGAGATTACAAAGTTGTGAGTGCAAAGTTCAGACGTTTCAAGATCAAAGATAACTTTTTTTTTGATCACCATCGATCACGGTGACAATGTCGCGTTATCGCGATTTACAACGCATGAACGCTCGTGGAGTGCAGAGCTGTTCCAATTGGGAAGTGAAGAGAGAGCCCGACTTGCGGTAATCGCAGCTTTCACCCATACGAAGACGCTGAGCTGACGTTGTTAGAATAACTTATTGGAACGTGTCCATTTGCAATGCGGAAGAGCAAGTGAGAGGAGAGGGGTTTGTCTTACTAGACACACACACACACACACACACACACACACCCGCGCACAGCTGCAGGTGGAACGAAAAAAAAAATAAGAGCGAAGAGAGTGCGATTAAAATCGGCGGGGCATTCGGCACTAACCTTCTTTCTTTTTACGTGGCCAATAGTAAATGGTGGTCGGTATCAATATTAGCGCCAGGAAAGATAACACAAAGTAGTAGAAAGTTCCGCCGCTCTCATCGTACTGGAACTTTTGACCCGCCATCTCCGATTGCGACTTTTATATATATTAAGTATTTTGTCTGGCTTTCCTTTCCGCTTTCCCTTGCACTTTTCCTCCGGCAGCTCCAGCTGATGTCGCAGTGGAGTTATCGTTTTAGTCGCTGCTCCCCGTTAACTTTCGATCAACGGACGGCGCTGCGGGGGCGAAGCGGTCAAGGGGGCGGGGCAAGAGCTGTTGCTGCTGCGAGATTAAGCGAGAATTGGACGCCGCGAATTTAAAAAAAACTTTGTATTTACACCGACGCATGAGACTGACACGTAGGGTTGTTTGGCTCGTGCTGGAACCGATTGGTGGATCTGGAACCGGAGCCAGTTCGATATTCGTACTATCGATAGGCAGGTGGCAACTCGTATTTCATGGGGCTGCCAGGCAAGGTAATTGTACACAGAAAAATTCTTTTGACCCCTGATTTTCTAGTGAATTCTCAATTTATAATCTAATAAATATTGTTCACTTATGATAATCACATACTAAGCTTTAAATATTTTTTTATTTACATTGCAGTACTCGATAAAACTAGTTCACATATGTCCATATATAACGAATATTTTGATTTGTACATCTTTTGTTGACCCAGACTTCATATCACTTAATCTATGCTAAAAACGTGTCAGGTAAATCCAGCTTTAAAAAAAAAACCGTTTGACCAGGGGCATAGTCGTTTTGGGGGTTAGCGGTCCTTCCGGCAGAAATTTGTATACAGCAAAGATGTAAGTTATTTTAAAAAAATTGAAGTAATTTTCATTCGTTATTCCATGACATTTACCGTTTTTGGGTGGTGGAAATCCGATCTGTCACTATGATGTGACCTGTGGGAATCGTGTATTATCGTTTGCATTCGGCAGTCGTTTTTGCATAATTTATAAACTATCGATACTATGTTGCTATCGATGCTTTGACATCTCTAGTCTGCTCAGATATGTTGGTGAATTCCCGAAAAAAACTTCATTAGCTTGTTAACTGTGGAGTCGAAGAAGTTAAAGTAAGAAAATTCGACATGAAACAGGCTGAAGAAATTCGAATGGCCAATAGAACCGTACGTGAAGTGCAGCAAAACTTTGCAGAATCTCTTGGTTACGCGGAGGAGATCATTTGGGACCTGTAAGTACTGCGCAATTGGCTTTCCGGCCCATAAACTAACAATTTCGGATCAGGTTGTCCCAGGAAGAAGCTGACTTGCTAAAGAAAAAGCTAATTGAATTGATTCGTGATCCGATCGACGAAACAGCATTAGCCGGTAAAACTCCGGCTTATATTGAAAAATATAACAAAAACCGCAATAAGCTCATCGCGGATAATAAAAAAGCCCGACAGATCATTTTTGATGCCGTTTGGGAGCAGCGTAAGCATGGATCCAGATTACAAAGTTTGATTGCATAAGGCCTTTGATTCCTCTTTAGGTAAATACACCAACCGACAATCGCTGACGGCCATCATCTACGTAATGGTGGTTACTGGGGAGAAAGACGTTAATCGCGCCGAGGACTCAAGGACTTTCTCCTGCCATCCAGTCTTCCGGGCCCGTCGATGCGTCAGTAAGTCTCTGCAGGAGTAACATTCAGCATGGGGAATCCGCAATCCGCGTAATTTATTTTTATTCAGAGCTGAAAAGTTCGAAATTATTTTGTTCTGTCGATTTTATCTTTAAGCAATTCGATTTAATGGTAGTTTTTTAATCGTCACAATTAATGTATTTACTTTTAAAGTTCTGAACGACTTGTTAAGAGATCTCAAATTGTGATGTTTGCTTCAGAACATGATATTCTCGTCCGATTTTGATTCCATTCAAAATGCATCCGTAATAGAAATTACGAACAAAAAAAATTACAAACTTTTATAATGTTTAATCTTTGCCACTAATGCGACCTTTTTTTCCATAGCTGGAAGCAGTGGCCGCAGCAACAACAGCGCCGATTGCTGCAATTTATTCATCGATGAGACCGGTCGCGTCTACCAGAACTGGGAGCAATATGTGGCCACCAATGAGCTGCCCGCCGGAGTGATGGTGGCCCCGGAAAAGGGAATCTACCGCCTGGTCAAAGACCATGTGCGACTGGACAAATATGAGACGCCGGCGGGCAGCACCAACTCGAAGGTGCTTGAAGTTCTGGACACAGGATCGGCAGTTGGAGGCTTCTTAGCTGCCTGCGTGCCCGTAGCGGCGTTGCTGACGCTGCCTGTGTCCGGTCCAGTGATGGCCGCAGCCGGAGTCGTGGGTTTGGCCAGCGCCGGGTACGCGACAGCCCGGTCCAGCGTAAGGTTGGTGGACCGCAGTCAGCACGAGCAGTCGATCAACGTGACGGACCGCGAGGCACGTGGCCATTGGCTGGGAGTGATCGCCGGAGCCGTGGGATTGGGAGCGGCAGGAGCCACCACTGCTTTGACAGCGGCCACGAACGCTGGACGCGAAGTGGGAGCGGTGAGTCTCCAGAGACACAATGCACTGTTGTCTTTAATAGTTCTTGGAACTGTTTTCTAGATCACTCAACTGACGGTGAATGGCATGAACATCTCCTCGATCGTAGTGTCGGGGACTGGAGTCGCCAACGGGGTATTGGATATGATATTGGTAAACCATATGGAGCTCTCTGACTCCTCCACCAATTTGATAATCTATGCTGCCCCACAGAAAGTGCAGGATGGTGACGACATTACCGGCATGGATGTGCTGCAGCTGTCCGCTTCGCTGGTGCTGTTCACGCATAGCGTTTACAATTTCAAACTGGCCTCGACCATCATCAATCAGTCGCCCCACAGGAACGTAGCGGGCTACCGGGACACACTGAGTAGTCGCATGAGGTAAATAGAGACTAGATAATTAGTCAGAGATGAATCCTCTAGGCGTTACTTACAATTCTTTTCTTGCAGACGCACCTTCGACAAGATATCCAAGGAGACCTTTCGACTTCTGGGAAACTCTCAAGGCAAGATGGACATTATACGCAGCGCGAACCAGATGCCCTCGCAGTTCAATGATCAAGAAAACGAGGCTCACTTTCTGATTGGCCCTACATCGCAGCCGCGTCAGGAGCCCAGCACTTATGCCGCCGGCGTGTACTGCTTGCAGCTGAGCTCAGTGGTAATAAGAGGGGTGACTGTTGTGCTGAGGCAATACGGCACAGCCCTCTTCGAGCACGTGGTCAATGCCGAGAGCTTTGCAAATCACATTATCAAAATGGCCGCGAATCTGGAGCCGGATGTGTTTGATTTCATCATGAATCTGACACGAACCTTCATGGACACCATGCTGGATGAACTGACGTCGGTGCTTAAGTTCTTCATCCCGACGGAATCGGTGCTTTCTAGCATTCTGCTGCAAGTGTTGGAGAACTATCGCCATCTGCCTTGTAAATTGGTGGAGGAGCACACCGGAGCCATCCTCGCAGCAGTCAGGCGGTACTTCCTGTCCCTCAACCCGAACTCGTACACCGATGTTGTCCAGAAGTGCCACACTTGTGTCGGCTACTTCAGCATTTCACATTTGTAAACATATAAATCTCTTACTTAAATTTATTGGGATTTAAAAGACATTAAAACAAGATTATTGGTGCCTTAGTTGTGAAAGCAAATCTTGACTATCTGTACACAATAATGATGCACAACTTAAAAAAGTTGTTTTGAAACAACAAATTCTAGATATTTAAATAAAATTTGAACACAAATTTACCATTACAAAAACAAAGTAATGTTATGATATAATTATCTTTTGGAGAAGATAACATAATTTAAGTGTTATAATTTCAAATTAAAATAAAATATTGGAAGAAAGATATTTTACTTTGGCAAGCCGAAGTTAGGGAATACAAGCTCGTTTTATTCGAAACTGCTCTTTAAAATACGAGATTTTCTGTATGTATTTTAAAGCAAATTAATCAAACATTTTTAATTAAATTATTAAAAAAAATAGTTCCAGGATTCATAAACAAAAAAACTTAAAAATTTTTTTTCTTTACATTCCATTTTTATTTTCTGATGAACTAATCGAGTTTTGAGGTCGATTTTTATTTTCGATTAATAATAATAATATTCAGTGTTGGGAAAGGTACTAGATTTTTGGATCTTGGATAAAGATACATATTTTTACAAGTATCTAGATAAGGAAAAAAAAAGTAAGAACAAGCACATTTTTATTACATTTCTTTTAAATATAATCACTGATGTATATTTCAAATTCGCTCTGCCAACTAAGGTTGTAGAAACATGTAAAAAGGAACATCATTATATCTTGCATATGCGGAAGCATTATGCTATCTTGTTTTATTAGAATATTTGCGAATATAATACAAAATTTAATTTAGTGGTATCAAGCTAATTAGAAAATAAATACAAATAAACATATTTCAGTTCCTTAATACCTAACAGAGATTATTGTGAGCAAAATATTTTCATTAACAAATCGAACCAGAAATAATTTGGTAATAATAATATTTCTTTTATCAAAAATACGTTAATGTAGATAAGCATATTTTAATCAAAGTGATTAAGTTTTAACTTAAAGTTTGAAAGTGGAATCCGGCTATTAAAATAAAGTGCATAGTCTGGCAGCCCTATGCGTCTGTAAATAAAAATTAATGGGCTATCGATGTTTTATGGCCTTTTCGCCTATTTTTGAGGAAAAAAAAAGGGTGAAACCAATATGTTAGTCATTTTCACCAACTCGGAAGACCCAACAAGGTGAAAAATGGGAAGAAAGAACGAAAGTAGAGGAAAACTGAATTTCCGCCAGAAAAGTAAGACCACTCGAGAGTTTGGCAAAAATGTTCACTTTCTCTCGCTTGGCGTTTTGGTATTTTGAGTGCGATCATGGGATGAGTAAGAGGATGTGTGCGCATATAAGTTGGTGATTTCCCGGTAAAATCATCATTACTTGTGAAGTTGCGACGGCGAAGAGGCTAAAATTGGTAGATTTAACATGGCAGAGGCTGAAGAAAACCACGTGGCCAACCGAACCGCCCGTGAGGTGCAGCAAAACTTTGCTGAATCCCTTGGATACGCGGAGGAGATTATCTGGGATTTGTAACTACTGCGCAATTGGCTTTTCGTCCCGAAACATTACATTTCCCGATCACCTTTCAGGTTGTCCCATGGACAAGCCGACATACTGAAGAAAAAGCTAAAGGAACTCATTCGTGATCCGCCACCACCTACCAATTCAGAATTGGCCACTAAAACTCCGGCTGATATTACAAAAAATGAAAAAAACCGTAGAAAGCTTATCGCCGATAATGAAAAAGCACGACAGATAATTTACGATGCCGTTTGGGAGCAGCGTAAGCATGGATCCAGATTACAAAGTTTGATTGCATAAGGCCTTTGATTCCTCTTTAGGTAAATACACCAACCGACAATCGCTGACGGCCATCATCTACGTAATGGTGGTTACTGGGGAGAAAGACGTTAATCGCGCCGAGGACTCAAGGACTTTCTCCTGCCATCCAGTCTTCCGGGCCCGTCGATGCGTCAGTAAGTTTCTGCAGAAATAATAATTAATAAAACAAAGCTTGTCTCTATTGTACTCAAAGTAGTTTATCTTTACGCAAACATACATACATGAATTCCAAAATCTGCTGAATTGAGAAAACAGCGCGTCAAAGATAACAAAAATTGCTTTTATTAGAACAATCCTTCCAGCAGAAATTGAATTAAATCTTTTAAGCAGCTATGGCAAACTACATAAATTGTCTAACAAAAAATAAGACAGACTACTTTTTCTGGTCGTTCTTATTTCTTTATTCGGTGGTGATAATAATCAATACTTTAGGTTATCGTTAAAAGTTATAGTTAAAACCACTTGATGTCCATGACCCTTAAGTGAAAAATGCTTACTTATTCGTTTATTTTCCCTACAGCTGGCCGCAGCAACAACAGCGCCGATTGCTGCAATTTGTTCGTTGATGAGACCGGTCGCGTCTACCAGAACTGGGAGCAATATGTGGCCACCAATGAGCTGCCCGCCGGAGTGATGGTGGCCCCGGAAAAGGGAATCTACCGCCTGGTCAATGACCATGTGCGACTGGACAAATATGTGACGCCGGCGGGCAGCACCGAAAAGAAGGTGCTTAAAGTTCTGGACACAGGATCGGCAGTTGGAGGCTTCTTAGCCGCCTCTGTCCCCTTAGCGGCTCTCTTAACGCTGCCTGTGTCCGGTCCAGTGATGGCCGCAGCCGGAGTCGTTGGTTTGGCCAGCGCCGGGTACGCTACAGCCCGGTCCAGCGTAAGGTTGGTGGACCGCAGTCAGCACGAGCAGTCGATCAACGTGACGGACCGCGAGGCACGTGGCCATTGGCTGGGAGTGATCGCCGGAGCCGTGGGATTGGGAGCGGCAGGAGCCACCACTGCTCTGACAGCGGCCACGAACGCTGGACGCGAAGTGGGAGCGGTGAGTCTCCAGAGACACAATGCACTGTTGTCTTTAATAGTTCTTGGAACTGTTTTCTAGATCACTCAACTGACGGTGAATGGCATGAACATCTCCTCGATCGTAGTGTCGGGGACTGGAGTCGCCAACGGGGTATTGGATATGATATTGGTAAACCATATGGAGCTCTCTGACTCCACCAATTTGATAATCTATGCTACCCCACAGAAAGTGCAGGATGGTGACGACATTACCGGCATGGATGTGCTGCAGCTGTCCGCTTCGCTGGTTCTACTAACGCACAGCGTTTACAATTTCAAACTGGCCTCGACCATCATCAATCAGTCGCCCCACAGGAACGTAGCGGGCTACCGGGACACACTGAGTAGTCGCATGAGGTAAATAGAGACTAGATAATTAGTCAGAGATGAATCCTCTAGGCGTTACTTATAATTCTTTCCTTGCAGACGCACCTTCGACAAGATATCCAAGGAGACCTTTCGACTTCAGGGAAACTCTCAAGGCAAGATGGACATTATACGCAGCGCGAACGAGATGCCCTCGCAGTTCAATGATCAAGAAAACGAGGCTCACTTTCTGATTGGCCCTACATCGCAGCCGCGTCAGGAGCCCAGCACTTATGCCGCCGGCGTGTACTGCTTGCAGCTGAGCTCAGTGGTAATAAGAGGGGTGACTGTTGTGCTGAGGCAATACGGCACAGCCCTCTTCGAGCACGTGGTCAATGCCGAGAGCTTTGCAAATCACATTATCAAAATGGCCGCGAATCTGGAGCCGGATGTGTTTGATTTTATAATGAGGTTGACTCGAACCTTCATGGACACCATGCTGGATGAACTGACGTCGGTGCTTAAGTTCTTCATCCCGACGGAATCGGTGCTTTCTAGCATTCTGCAGCAAGTGATGAACAACTACCGTGACATGTCCAGTGAATCTGTGGCGGAGCACACCGGAGCCATCCTCGCAGCAGTCAGGCGGTACTTCCTGTCCCTCAACCCAAACTCGTACACCGGACTCCTCCAGAAGTGCGCCACTTGTGTCGGCTACTTTAGCATTTGTCCTTTGTAAACGTTGAGCCATCGAGCCATGTGTGATTATTGGTGCCTTATTGTGAGAACAGAATGTAACTAACAGTGCACAATTAGAATGCACAGCCTTTTTTATACACTTATATATATATATAAATATATACTTTTTTAAATTCCTTATATAAACGTAACTAAATGTAAACACAAAATTACAATGTATGTGATAAATATTTGTTTATGAGCACAAATTGAAATTGATGAAATCAACACAATAAATAATGATATTAACAAACTATACAATGATTTTAATTTTTGAGCTGCAAACAAAAAATGAGTAATTTATCCGGTTGGCAAATGAGATGGTGTGACTCATTTTGCCTGGACTTCGAATTTGGTGACTTTCAAAGAAAAATTTTAATAATTTGCGCAAAACTATCGATTTTGATTGGCAAATAATTTACGTATTGGGCTTTTCTAAAAAAAAATAATAGGGATTTCCCCATTTTTAAACAATAGTAGGTAAAAGCTTAAATTTTTGTTAAGACCCAATCATTATCGATAATGAAATTACGTGGAGCCCTTGGTTACAAGAAATTAAATTAAATATTTTTCAAAGAAATAAACTGGACGAACTTTTAAACCCTTGAGAACAAAACTAAAAACATACTTAAATAAAAAACTTTTAACTAAATAAATAAAGAGAAATGAATGATAATTTCTGCATTTTAGTTTACTCGCTTCTCGTTCTTGTTTACAATAATTAAAATAATAATAAAACTTAAGAATAATTTAGTTTCCTCTTGCGTGGCTGCTGCAAATTCGTTTCGTTCATCCGGATCACTTGGAAGCTGGAACTATTTAGTTGTGTGCGTGTTTGCTTTCTTTTCGTTTCTTTTCTTTTGCTTTGTTTATGTTTATTTGTTTATTTCACGAAGACAACACAGACATATTAAGATCCAAAATATATATATGTATTTATATATATATATATATATGCGTTATGTATTAAGGGTTTGTGTTTTGAGTGGTTTCGGGGCATGTTGCCCGCTGGTGTTTCTCAACCAGATGGAAATGGATGCGTGTGAGTGTGAGTGTGTGTGGTGTTTCTTGATTTGTGTGAGTGTGTGTGACGTCATTCGAGGATGGAAAGTGGAGGAGCATGTGTCCACCAGCTTAGACGCGCGACAACTGCTGCAGCAGATTGCACGGCCAGAACGCCTCGATGCGCTCCTTGAGCAACTGAAACGGATACGAGATCCAGGTAAGTACGGTCTGTGCCAAATGGCCCATCGGCTCCGGATACTGATGGGTGGCCAGGGCCAGCAGGGCGGTTATGGAGCACAGTCCCGCCGTGAACAGAATGAAGAAGGGCAGCTCCTTTTTGGGATAAACGGACACCTCGTGGAATGCCGGCAGCAACTCACGATCGGCGCACTCGGTGCACGTGGGATATGGATAGAAGAGATGGCCGCGCTCCAGCGGATACGGCAGCATGCGAAACGTGCCCTCCCAGGTGCAGTGCAACAGATTGAGGGCCCCCTCCACCTGTTTCCAGTGCTTCAGATGGAAGAACGCATAGGCCAGGGCCTCCGAGTCGCCGCGCTTCAAAATGTGCTCCGGCGGCAGGATCAGCCGCTTTGTCTCCAGCAGATACTTGGGCACATGCGGATTGAACTCCACCGCCCGATGGATGGCCTCCACGGCGCTCATCTCCGCGGGACTGAGGCCTCGCTTGGAGGCTATGTCCGGCGAGAACTTATCGGCCACGGCACGCGCCTTCAGCAGAGCGGCCGTATAGCAAATGGTCGCCGACTTGGGCAACGAGATGTCGTCGTACTTGGCCAGAATGGCATGGCAATCGGCATAGGCCTGCATCTCCAGCAGCGTCTCGATCAGGTTCTCGTGTATGTTCAGCACACTCATGATCGATGGTATCTCCTTGGTAAGATCGCGAAACATCTTGGCCGCCTCCTTTAGTTTGCCCAGCTTGCGGGCGCACATGGCCAGCCGTCGCTTGATGTAGATCAGCACATTGGTGTCCCGTCGATGCATCCCATCCGCTATGGCGCCCTGGTGCTGTGTGGCCTGCGACTTGCGGTAGTTGATCTCGGCCACCTTTAATGCCGTCTTCAGGATCTTCTCCGCCTCCATAATGGTCATGGCCTCCTCTTCGGCCAGGAGTATGTAAGCTGGCGCACATTCCGCATTGATTTCCAGCGCACTGTGGGCGGACTTGATCCGTTGCATGGGATTGCGTTCACGCCAAGCCGTCTGCATGATCTCGTACTCCTCCTTGCGGGCATCGCCCTCGCAGGTGAAGAAGGTCTGATGGTCCTGGGCACTCAGATTCATGTCGTAGTACGTCAACGGCTCCTTGCTGGTGGCCCAGAAGAAGCGCTGGTACTCGGCGCCGCGAAACAGATTGAGGGGATTGCGCCAGACCTTGCACTCGGGCATTTGGGTGCCCGTACTGGTGGTGGCACTGCCACCGGCCGATGCACCTGCTCCTCCTGATCCTCCACCCCCTGCTCCGCCATTGCTGCTGCTGCTGGAGCCACTGCTGCTGCTGCTGCCGCTGCCATTGCTCGACTCCGACTGGCCATCGCTGCCGTTGATCCAGGGACTGATGTGGTTGATGGAGACTTGCTCTGCGGGACGGGAAGCAGCATTTCAAATGGAGTTACCAGGGGAAAGGGAAGGGAAGCCCCACTACTCACCTATAAACGAAGTCCCATACTTGCGAAAGTACCACCACTCGAAGATCAGGATCAGGCCCGAGATAAGGCTGGAGGTACCAGTCAGCGCCACGTAGAACTTGGGCGTCAGCGTGCTGAGAAACATGGACGAGTCCCACATCCTGCTGCCCCCTGCCTGCGAAGTTCTGTATTCGACGCTCGTTTCGCTTTTGCCCCTGCTCTATCCGGATTTTGCCGCTTGCCGGGATTGGACTGCGTGCCCACGGGTTTGCGGATACTCTGTGCACTCGCACTGACCGCCGCCGAGGGTTGGATCAATTATCAGTTGCCTTTTTTGGCGCTATCCTTGCGCGAATCCTTGCTTCAGATGAGACTTTTTTCCATCAAGTATTCGAAAGGGGGGTGAGCGGGGGGTTGTGTTTTCGGACCGGTGTGACCAGGCGACGCGTGCAAATACCAGTGCAGTGTGACCGCAGCTCAGTTTATTCGAATAACATACGAATTACTGGTCACCCCGGACTAATTGGCGGCAAACAAATTTTCAGGTTGATTTAACTTTGTGAAAAACAAAAAAATTAATTGTTAGTAAAAGTAATTTAGTAAGACATTATACTAATATTAGTTTTCAGAACGATACACTTCTATCCTGCGTATTTTTATTTTAATATTATTTAAATAATTATTTTTAAATTTAATTCAATTTTGATATACGCAAAAATAGGTGCTGATTGACAATGTAAACAATTTTCGGTTAATTACTACTACATTAGATCGGAGATATATTTTGTTTAACCGCTACTACTCTCTTACGATATTTTTGTGTGTTGGCGAAATATTGTTGAAAATGTCTAATTTATTTTATGTTATTTACTAATTGAATCGTTACAATAATAAGAATGCTAGAAACAGTAAATTTTAATGTGCTTATGAATAGTTCTTGCTAACCATTGTTTTGAATGTAGAAATATTCAGAATCTGTTGTAACATGTACATAATATAATTTATATATTTGACAATTTCGAAATAGCTGTTTTGCTAATTTCGATAGTCATACGCCTATCGATAGACCCTTGGCCTGACCTGCGCACCACTAAAAAATGGCCGCTTTGCAGCAAGTGCACTTTTTTTAGTATTATTAATCCGACCGAATCGAGCACGAAAGGCCCTAAATTGGAGCTCGTCTTAATCCGAAAGCCATCAGAGGGCAGAGGCATCATGGAGCAGGTGACGGACAGCGAACTGCGAATGCCGCAGCCAATCAAAACAGAAGAACCTCCTCCAGAGGTGGAGAAAACTGACACCCTAGAACCCAAAACAGCGGCGTTGGAAGCACTTGAAAAATGTGCGGGTCCCGCTGATTTGGAGGATGAGCTGGCCAATCTCAATGGCTCGGATGGGGGCGCCGGCCTGGACGAACTAAGCTCGTTGGAACAGGAGATAGCAAAGCTACACCACATTCGACCACCGGATGCGGCGTCTGAGGCTGCAGATTTCGTCCCTCCGAGTGGCGGAGCGGATAATGGTGGTTTGGAGACTCGCCTGACAGGTGAAGACATGACCAGTGGCTCCCCACTCGTGGAAGAGGGCCATGATTCCTCGGGCAATGGTCAAGTCAGTGAGTCGCCCCTGGAGGAGGTGGATCTGATTGCCCTGCTCAAGGGCACGGACACCAGTCATGAGCAAACCTCCGGCGACGAGAAGTGCGCCTTGGAAAAGGCTCTCTCCGAGATGGACGGTGTGGAAGGGGACGTGGACGTGGGTGTCACCATCGAAGGCGAAGGCCAGTTCGAGATTATGGAGATCGACGACGACGAGGGGGACTCATCCGTCCGCAAGCCCAGTCCCAAGGTGCCAGTGCACAAGCCCAGCAAACCTTCACCATCCACCACCTCTAAGACCACTATTCCCAAGCAAAGACTGTCCCCGGAGCAGGCAAGAGCCGTGGCTCTGGAGCAGATGGCCGGCCTGAAGAACAAGTCGCGTCGCAAGGAACCGCCGCCTGTGGTCAAACCGGTAGATATAGTCAGCTCACTAAATGACGATTGGGATGACTATGACTCCGAGGAGGAGAAGAAGGAAGTGATAACACTGCTTCCAACGCAGGTGGTGTCCAAAAAGCCGCCTTTGCCCCTGAAGAAGGTTCCATCCCCTAGCAAATCCAGCCCGAACTCACCGATTTTGCTCTCCAACAAGATCAGCGGGGTTAAAGTAATGTTGAAGACGGTTAGCCAAAAGCAACTGGCGGCCTCAACCAGTCCACCTGTGGAGAAACCCAAGCCAGCCGCCATCGTGTCACCTGCCAAGGAAACCGAAGAGCCTACCACTGGTACAGTTAAACCAGAAACTGCAGCCAGTAACAAACTTAACAAACTCTATTTATAGGCTTCAAGCGCATGCGTGTAATAAGAAAGAAGATCATCTGGGATCCGGATGTGCCCGAGACTAAAACGTCCTTTGCGCAGTATGCCAGCACGAAGGCAGCGGTCAAGGCGTCTTCCCCGGCACCTCCGGCACCTCCTGCACCGAAAGCGACAGTCAAGAGCATCTCGCCGAACACAACGATGAAGAAGGAGGTGGCACCCAAGAAGCGAGCAGCAACGCCCACCGCCCGGACCACTAAAGCTGGCACACCAATTGGAGCAGCAGAGAGAGGTCCCTCACCGGTCAAGCGTCGCTCGCAAACCCCTAACACTGGCCTGGCCAACGGCGGAATCCAGAAAAAGAAGAAGGTTTCTGAGATCGATCGCCTGATGGGCGACGAGGGAGCGGCCAACATGATCCATGCGGTGGAGCATGAGCAGCGGGAGATGAGCGGCGGGGAGATGTCCAATAAGCCGCTGATGCGCAAGCGATCCATGACCATAACCGGAAGGGTGAGTTACCAAACTCTGTATACTCCAAGAATCTGCCGATTGTGACGTCCATATTATACCCAATTCCAGAACCAGACACAACGAGCTGCAGTGGAGCCATCGCCGGCCAAAAAGGATTCAGCACATCCCTCCGCCAAGCGAACGCCTGGTGCAGCCGACTCCGTTTTCACCAAGTCAACTGCGACCTCCTCCGTCAGCAAGCCCCGCGCCTCCGACTCCTGGGATTATGTGTACAAGCAGCGCGCCAGCGAGGAGTCCATGATCATGCGACGGCGCTCCAATAGCTCCTACTCCAGCAATGCCTCCGTTAGCCGCAATTCGCTGGACAACAAGCCCGGAACAGCTAATCTATCGGATGATGCTGCCGAGGGCTCTGATCCATCCTTTAAGTTCCTCAAGCCCGTCAACAAAGCGAATCAAAGGGGCGGCGAGCCGTCCGCTGTCGTCGCCTCTCACACGCTGGCCAACGATATGAAGGCCAACAGCGAAAAGCAACTGGTGGTCTTGCACAAGGTGGACAAGGTGGCCCACCTGGTGATACATACGCACCGCGGCAAATCCGGCCACACGTACAGTAGCCAACTGCTGGAGCAGCTGAGCGATACGCTGGCCAGTGTGGCCCGCAAGAGCGAGTACAACACAGTGCTGGTAACCGTGGAGGGTCAGCAGTTCTGTCAGGGCATTGACTGCCAGGAATTGGTGCAGGGATCGCTGGAGAAGCGACGAAACAGTGTCAGTCAACTGTCCTTGGCTCTGAAGTGCGTAACACTTACTTAATTTGACGGTGACAAAACTATAACTCAGTTACATACTTATTTTCAGAACCTATCTACGCACTTTGGCCACATTTCCGAAACCCTTGGTGGCGGGCATTGTTGGCAACCTGATCAATCTGGGCGTTATGCAGCTGCCCTTTGCCGACTACGTGGTAGCCGCCGATGATTGTTGCTTTGAGGCTAATTACGCCAAACTGGGACAGCTACCCGAGGGCTATGCTCTGTGGCATGGCCACGAAAAGGTGTCCAGCGAAGTGGTAAAATACTTAATTTCGTCTGTTAAGTTAGTCTTCCTAAATTTCATATTTTTTCCCCCGTAGCATTTACGTTTGTTTCTGCTGGGTGAAAGACTGTTTGCACCGGAACTTTTGGGGCCACAAAGTTTCGTTAACAAGATCTGCAAGGCCCGCAGCGTGAATGATGAGGCTTTGGCCATAGCCAAACAAATATCCACCAACTCAGCGGAGGTATGTCCCCATCTTTAAGTCCTCCCATGACCATCAACTTATGTTCCACTTTCCGCAGATGTTTCGCGCACTGAAAAAACTCAATCACTCAGCCAAAAATGCGGCCAATTTCCCGCGTCTGGATGAGGAACTGAAGGTTATAGCCGAGCAATGGTTGACGGTCAATTGCTTGGCTAATTTCAAACGCTACCTTAACGACGTTGATTTCTAAAGCTTAAGCTAAAAATGATTGTATACCATATGCAATGGTAGAGAAATTCATATACATACACACACAATTTTAAAATTTAAATCATACATTTAGTTGAGTCCATTTAGAAGTTTTATTCTGGACCCTTAGACTATCGCCGTAAGAATTTTTTTATAATACATTTACCCCCAAAACACATGTGTAATATTTTGTATCCTATTGTAAACTAGTATCGCAATGTAAATTGTATTAAAATTTAAACCAGCGGTATCTTTAGACTCTGTTATATCATAATTCGAAATAAAACGTTTGATTAGTTTTAAACGTGCTTTACATACAAATTAAAGCGAAGGTTATGACTGTTGTAAAAGTTTATGAATCCTGAATAAATCCCTATGAAGAATGATCCATTGAGAGCCATGGTTTGAACTTTTCTTTTTTCCCAGGAAAAACGAACAATATTTTACACTCACGTTTTATGTCATCCAATTATTTCATTTTAAAATACCTAATTTCTGTGTAGTAAGACCAACTGTTGAAAATATATAAGGAAAATAATAATTAATTTGGTAAAATAATGGTTTTAAAGCAAGTTGGCAATTCAAGTCTATTGTTTACTGATTTATTTATGGGAGTCTAGAAAAGGTTCTATTAATGTACAATGTAATGCATGCAACTAGATTAATCTCATGTCCGACAGCTCGCTTTCGGCTGGCTAAATGCAGTCCAGACTTGGACCCCGATGCGGATCCTAGCCTAGTTGTGCTGCTCGTCCTCGTAGTAGTGGGGTAGCTCCGCCTGGAGGCGCAACAGCCGCACATAGGTCAAAAGCTTCCACTCGCTGAGCGGCTGGTCCTCGGGATGCACAAATGTGGACATGTAGGTGACCAGCTCCTGGGATCCATCCTGGTCCAGATCGGCAATGAGCATTGAGTGATCCTGGTTGTTCAGATCGGGCTGGCACACCACATCCTTGCGCTCGTGGCGACAGAACTGGATGATGTTGCTTTGGGAGGTGTTCTCGATATGCGTATCGGCGCCTACGAAGAGGACAAGGAGAACCGTTTCCGTAATCATGTTCATTTTGTAGCTGCCCCCGGCGGAGACGCCACTGGTTTTGCTCAGGTTCTTCAAGGGCACCCCGAACGTTTCCCGCTTTTGCTTGAGGTGCTTGAAGACATCGAACTCCTGGTGGGCAGGTGGGAACTCGTGGTCCTCCGCTTTCGTGCTCCGCTTCAGACGTTGATGCTGTTGCTTCTTGGCCTGCGCCTGCGTCTGCGCCTTCTCCTTGTCCTTGATGGCGTTCATGTTCTTGGTGTGATTGTTGCTGCCACTTTTTTGGACACTGTTGCTGTTGCTGCTGGCGGAGGTCTGCTTGGATGGCTTCACCAGGCCGTGCCACTTCCAGAACTTCATCACAAAGCCGGACATCTGGGTTTTGGTGTTCTTGAAGTGCCACTGGGCGGGCACCATGCCATACATACCGCTGTCGCTGAAGTTCCTCACCACGTGCGGCCTGCCATCGCGAACCTCGCTCAGCACAAAGGTGACATTGCAATCCTCCGGACAGCGACCGCGATTCTCAACCACAAGTTCGCGTCCGCTCAGGGAATAGATGTTCCGCTGGGCATTCAAGTCCCGCCGCTGGCCGTGATTCCTATGCTGCAAGATCTTTGCAGTGGACAGCCTTTGGCCAGCAATCGACTTGTTGGTGATGAGGGCGTAGATCTCCGCCAGACTCTTGGAACGCTGCTGCTCGGTGCCATTGGCCCGCTGGCAGATGAAGCCCACATTGCCCGCCTCCAGCTTGACGTTGCTGAGCCTCTCGCAGTCGTGGATGCGGAAGCCATCGCCGATAGGTGATCCTTTGCGTCCCGACAGCAAACGCAGAACATTTCGTGCTTCTAGTTGTCCCGGAGATTCATGCTTCACCTGGGCCAGCGATTTGGTGCGCTGTTCCAGCGATAAACTGGTGACGAGCAGGAGATCAAGCACACCATCCGCATCCAGATCGGGCAGGATGACGGGGAAATCGTAGGCATCCACCTTGTGGGCTGAACGTTCCTTATACCACCAAAGCCATTGGCCGGAGACGGGATTAATGGCGCCCAGTTCGCCATACTCATCCAGCACCAGGCAGTCTGACTTCGCATTGCCATCCATGTCGATGAGGGTGCAGTCCAGAGCCACCGGCTCGTCCACCATCTCCACAAACCAGGCCACAGCTCCTGAGGAGCCAATCAAGCAGATGATGCCATTGCGTCGCTCGTTCCCAGGTCGGAATTCCGGGAAAAAGGCATCGCCGCGGTACATGAAGATCAGGTTGTTCTCCCAGGCTCGCAGTCCGCCTACCACATTAACTCCACCCTTGAGCTCCGCCCTTGTGTAGTTATTAAACCAGTTGTGGGTCTTGAGGCGATCCACCACCGCTGGGCAGGATCCTGTGCCGTCTGGATTGCCGCAGGGCACTAGCCAAACAAAGGATACGATGGCCAGGAAGCAGAGCATCAGGCTGCCAATGAAACAGCATTTTCTGGCCGGCGACATGGGTGTCCTTTTGGCCGAATCCTCGCCAGCCTGATTGCCACCCAAAATGGCCACGTTATCCGCATTGGAGTCGAATTCGCTGTTGAAGTTGGACAGCTCGGAGCCCACGACGCCATTATCACTCAACATGACGGAGCGGAAGGTATTCTGCATATTGGTGGCGTAGCTGCTGCCCTCCAGTTGGAACTTCTGGGCGGGATTTGCGGTGGAATTCCGGGTCACGATTCTCGTGGCGGTGGGTGTACGGGTATGTGGGGATTTTAGGGCCAACGTATTTGGCGGAATGCGTATCCTTTGGGATTGCAGCTGCTCCTGGGGATGCTGATGAGTTAGCTGAAGTTTTTGCTGCAGTTTCTGGCGATGATTGGCGGCGTTGTGGATCTCGATTTCCTCGTCGGATTCGGAATCGCTCATTGCCTGACTTAATGGAGCATAGATGCCCTGGTGGCCAGCGGCTGGCAGGGATTCGGTGTGCAGCATTTTAGCTGTAAGAGGAAAATCCGGAAAAATCAATACTTTTTTACCCAAACCCAAAGACAGCTAAGGGAAAACATTTACAAAAACAAAGTTAACTTACCTCCGTTGATTGGCTCGAGCACGCTCTAACATCTAACATCCACATAGCTACTGCTTTTGATCTTTATTGGATTAGGCGAAACATTAATTTCAGTAAAACACCCTTCGAAAAAGCTTTTCCGCAGTTTAAATTCTTTCAACTGTCATTCACAATGGCTGCGCTGTTATCGACATGGCAGTGTTGACACCGCCACCGAAGTTATCGATATATGCGTGACTGAGGACGCCCACCACTACATGCAGCCAACAAGAAACAACAACAACGTCTGTGTTTTACGTGCGTGAAAATTAGTTAAGTTTTTTTGAAAAAAACTAATTTGGCTGAATCTAGGCGTGTTTTGGATCAATCCATATGCTGCGGGGGAGTGCGGGGCAAAGGGCTTTAATCAGCAGGACAGACCAAAAGGGTCCAGAAACGTGAATATTGCGAAAGTGAAAACGGGGCAGTGCTGTGGAAAACTGAACAAAACGGTGCCAAAAACGCAAAGAAAAGCTGCGAAAAACGAACGGGCGATAAAGCAGGGGGTGTAGTCAAACTCGGGCATCAAAGATATAGTCAAATTATTTGCGGTTTCAACCGATTTGCCATCGAAACAGCAAGTAGTAACCATCCAAGAGCACACCCACACCCACACACGCACTCCTAAAACAAATTGTGTACATATATATTGCGTAGTGCGGCGCTTGAAAAGCTGTTTCCATTACCATCTCTCCATCGCGAACCCACTCCAAAAACCACTCCGCACATGTCCTATATGATGGCCAAAACGCTGGAGGAGCAGAGCCTCCGGGAATGCGAGCACTACATCCAGACTCATGGCATCCAGCGCGTCCTCAAGGACTGCATCGTCCAGCTGTGCGTCTGCAGACCCGAGAATCCCGTGCAGTTCCTGCGACAGTACTTCCAGAAACTCGAGCGGGTGAGTCCAACATTCATCTATATTTAACATGGCTAATAAATATGTTCAAAACTTATGGACCACTCCTTTGGGCGTGAGGCTGGGTTTCACGGGTTGACAAATCATTCTTTTGCTATTCACTCCACTAACACACTACAGCTTGATGATATGTACTTTTTATACACCCTGCATGGTATTATATTTTCAGTCAGAAGTTTGCAACGTTTACGACCCTATAAAGTATATATAAAGTATCTAGCCATGTCCGTCCTTTCGTCCACCTGTACGTCTGTTTTACCCTTTTTTTTTTTGGAACAATTTTGGTACCCTGAACACCAAGCCCAACCACTGTGAGCCCAAGATTCTTTCGGGTATAGAACTTCGAACAGTACCTAAAATATGGGCTGCCACTACGAGTCCAACATAAAAACTTTTAACAGACACTTTTATTTATGCTTGTGAGGCTTTTAAGAATACAAGTTGGACCTTCCTGGCTTGAGGACCGCTTTATCCCGGGAGTTCTCCAACGATTCAAGCAGTGCTGTCTGTTCTGTCTGGATCTAAATATGGCCTAAAGGTTGGCGGCAAAAGGAGTCCCGCTTCTCTACGGTTACTTTCAGTACCTTGGTTTGTGGCACACGGGCTTAGCCTTACAAGCTCTGGGCCTCGGTTTAGAGCACGCCTTCTTCCTCGGCCTGTGGCATTTTGGCTTGGCTCTGGCGCACTTGGGCTTGGGCTTGGCGCATCTCCTCTTAACCTTTGACTTCGCCCTCGGTTTGGCGCATCTCTTCCTGGGCTTAACGCACTTGGGCTTCCTCCTTTGACATTCGTCGCTACTGTGGCCAAAGAAAGCGCCTGTGTCCTTTGAGGTATCTGGCTCAGATTTCATTTGGACATCGCTGTCCACAGAGCTGGGCAGCTTGATAATGCTAGTGCTAGAGCAATCGGTATCACCTCGTGTAGCTATGGGTGGGCTCTGCTAAAAGGTGGGATGTTTAATTATTGTTTTGTATTTTAGTTTTAACCGAGGTTATAACCTACCAAAGAGTACTGGCGTCGATCGCTGACGGACATATCGTTCCATCGGCTCGCAGCCGCCTGTTCAATTTGCGAATCTGTGTAGTAATCTTCGTAGCGAGTCCAGTACTGCCCCAGGAAGTTAATGTAGGACGACTCATCATTATAATCGGAACTACAAGCAGCCTGTAAATCGCCAATGCCATCGTAATTGACATAAATGTCAGACTTGAGTCCATCTTCCAGAGTTTTCTTGGTCTTATAATCTTTGAACCACAGAAAACTCATGGTTCACTTTTATTTGCGCTTAACTAATTTTTTCAATAGAAAATTTTGTTCAAAATAAAAATATCAAAACAATCTATAAATTTTTGGGTTTTTTTCCAAGTAAAAAGTTATGTGTTCCGTACAAGACTATAAAACAAACTGAATGTATGTTGGACTCAGCACAGCCACGTGAAATTTGGGTTTGAATAAGGGGTCAAAGCCTACTGTGCCCTGTTTTTTTATTAAACAATTTGAATACATACGTATTTTGAATCAAGATGATTTTGTCTATTCTTTGAATGATATATGTATTACAGCTTCAGTTCCAAAATGATAAAAATCTTTATTTTTAGTCAAAAATCGGCGATACATACGATTTGAATATTTTTATATAGGCAAATCCATGGTTTCGGACGAGACATTCTGAATAATGAGTGAATAATGAGTTATTTTATTTTTTAAATTTTGTTTGGGATAGCGCCTAATCATCTCTACCGTTGGTTTAAATTCTTAGCTAAATATATATAGTTACTTCTTGAAATTAAAAAAAATACATGAATTTCAGACGCGACAAAAATGGAATAGTAATTTACAAATCATAATAAAAGCACACAAGTCTGCGAATCTGGATGGAGTGTTTGCACATCCTTTTTTTTTGCAGTATACTTAAAAGGTGCTGGCATTCATCTAAGCTACGGACTATAAATATATTTTTAAATTGCAAGCTGCTGCCACCAGAAAATGTAAAGATGTTTTTCTGTTCCTTGAGTTTTCTTATAATTTTGGTTAAAAAGCTGAAAACGTCAAACTTATTTTGACTTAAATATTCGCTTTTTATACCAAAGATATGTTTGGTAACCATTATGGTTTGATTTAGGACGCGATGTTCAACGATGACAAATATAAAGCTGAAAATGGGCATTTAAGTTATTTACATTTTTATCTGAAAACCTTTGGCTAAAACTTAAATACGTGATATTTTGTTTGATCCAAAAGCATCCACAGAAGCCATAACAATTAAACGAAAAATGTAACAAAATTTTTCTGAAACAAATAGCTAGTGTTGCTTCTGTTCAAAATTGTGTATTTAAGTAAGAAATGGACTCTGGTGTAAACGCTCATCAAAATTTGAGTGTTTCCTTAACATTTTATTTAATAAAAAAAATATTTTTGTCAACTTCAAGTTTTTGCGGCTTTGTTGACTTTTTCCTGGAAATGCCCGTACACGTCTATGCGTCAAATAGCTGACATAAAGAAAAATCTGATAATATTAAAATAATCAGACTGACTATATCATATTGTGTCGATCACTCGAGCTTATTTTTTTTCCATCTGTAAGATTATTTAGCTTCGATTTGCTGATGCTAACTTCTTTGTTTCTTTTTATTAAAAATTCTGCCCTGTTTCTTACCAAAAAGTATTTTAAAAAACTGTATTAATTTTACAAATTGTTTAACAATAGGATTGCCTAGGAAAGTTTTTTAATTTATCATATGTGAATGAGTTTAATAGCGGTTTTTTCAACCCCTTAAAATCAACAGGCGGCACTTGGCTGGTCATCTAACGGTCGCCTAAACGAAAATCAATACAGCCTTTGTTCTATTTTAGAGCGAAGTGTTAAATAAAACCCGTCTAAATGTGGATTTTGAAACACATGATTTGTGGGCCCTATTGTTCAGAGGACTGCATTCTTTCGTGAAAGTGCAGTGGCCAAGGAGCTTTAAAGTTTATATTGGGTGGTTGGTTGCAGTCAAAGCTTGCAATGCTGCAATGTAAATATAGCAGCGCACCTGTGGAGGCGGTGCCCTCTGACCCCTTCTCCTCCTCCTTCTCCTCCTTCTCCTCCTGCTCTCACCGGTAAAGCCACTTTCTCCACCCCTTTCTCTCTGGACTTTGAGTGTGTGTGCCTCTCTGGGGCCAATTGCCTGTTGAATGTGGGACTCGCTGTCAGTTGGATTAGCATCCTGGCGCCGTGCAGAAGCCTCCTGCGGTGGATAATAGCCATTACATCCTTGCTCGCTCGACTTTTTCCCCCCCCGCGCGCAATGGGTAACCAGTTGAGTGTGAACAGCATCCAGGATGCGGTCATCGATCGCTTTCGCTCGGTGGCTCTGACCACCGATGCCAACGGCGCCATGCGAATCCGTTCGTTTTCGGAAGGAGTCGTGACCACCACCCACCAACATCAGCAGCATCAGCACAATCACCCGAATCCCCATTGCAGTGGCCGTGGTGGACGCATCCTGCGCGAAAGCAGCATCGATGGCGGAGTGGCCATGTTCGATGCTCTGCTCCGGGACGATCATGAGCATCGGCTGAGCTTGGACGCAGTGCATCGGATGCGACATGTGCGGACTTCCTGCACCACAATTCCCGAGGAGGACGCCGTCAGCGATCGCAGCCTGCAAATGCATCTATCGTCTATCGCCCGGGAGCGTGAAGTAAGTGGGGAAATTTGGAAAGTTGCAAACTGCGGGAAATGGGTAACAAGTTACTAGCGAATTCGCTCGGAAAAGCTTTTAGCGGAAAATCTTCAAAGTGTGGGGGTGTGCGCAAGGGAAAAGCTTTGATTTCGTTCTGCGTTGGTGTGTTTTGCTGATTCGGTTTGTTACTGCAAATGACGACGTCGTTAGTTGTGCCACCAATAATAAAAGGTCTTCTGTTGAGGAAATTTTTAATACCCTTTAGTATTATTTAAAAAATTACAATTTTTTATTAATAATTTGAACTTTTATACATATTACAAAATTACTATATTATTTGATTTTATTTCTACTGATCTCTACTGAAAATATATATATTATTAATACTCCAAGCTTTTTTTTAAACTTGTCTTATCTTTGTTAGAATATTGCAAAAGATTGTTAATCTATAGCCCACAATTCGATAGTTGGTATACAAATTACTGACGTATTTTATTATAGAGTCTACGTTTGGGAGATTTATAACTTTAATAATTTTATTTTTATTTTTTATTTATTTTTAAACAAATAAAATGTGTCATTATTACATGGAATGGTTCAAGGATCTTAGTTCTTTCGTATTGCAAAACAAGATCATTTTTGAATTAACGAATAAATATGTAATTAAATTAATTTGCTAATAAAAGAGTCCACTAAATTGGAAAGTCCGAATTTTATAAATATAATTGAATAGTATCTTTCGCATATTTCTTATTGATAGTCCTAAATCAAAGGGCATTGCAGCCTTCTTGCTACAGCGGCAGCTTTTTGAAAGTTAATGTCGAATTTGCACTTGAAACTCGAAGGGAACGCTGCTCCTCCCTGTGTCAGTTTAGGTCCTTTTCTCCAGCGAAAGCTTTTCCGCTGCGTCATAGCTGAGTGTGTGAGTGTGTGGGTTGTTTGTGTGCGAAAAACTTTGCTTTTTGGCCATCAGTATATATATATACATATATAGAATGGTTTTCTTTGCTGTGCGTGTTGGTGAAGGTCATCCTGTCGTCGTCGAGATTGTGTTTGTGTCTGTGGCTGCCAGAGTTTGCTTTCGTCCTTTCGGTTGTCTCAGTCACTTTTTGGCAACCGTCAGCTGCCCATCGTCGTCCCTTTTTTTCGCCAGTTTAACTGCTCAATTTACTATTTACCATTCACCTTTTGCGGCCGTTACTTCTTTGACTTCATCGTCTGATTGATGGGCACGCGTATTCCGGCGCTCCGATCATCGAATTGTCCGGTTTAACGGCCGTGTTAATGCCGCTTTTACGGCTTTCATCGCTTCGTCCGGCGCTGTTTACGCCGGCTTCTGATTAACAGCCGAATCGTGCCAAAAACTACGCCGGATACTTTGTCGCCAGTGTCCGTCGAATTGGGCCATAAAATAAAAACAAACAACAATCAATTGTAGGCCAAACGAGGGCAGAAAAAGTGCCAGCCCGGAAATAAAAGGAAAATAAAGTCGACCAGCGAAATGGTGGGTAAACTGTCTAGTCTTAAATACGGTTAATTGGGAAAAGACATTCGGATAGGATTAATTATTTTTTATCATTCCATTACAATTAAATATATTATCAATAAATAATTATTTTTATCAACAGCTTAATCTTGACAGTAATCTTTTAGGGTATTCTATTTATTTATGCAGCTTTTTGAGAAAAATCTCTTAGGTTTTTATATGTGTTAACTATTATACTTCTGTTAAGGCTTTACTAAGTTATTTGAAACAAATAAGTTATTTGAAACAAATAAATAACAAATAATTATTTAACTATTAAAAAGTATTATTTAAACATAGTTCTCTGTAAGCCCATGTCCATGATCTGTGGCCTCAAAATATATTCCCAGAAGAGAAAAACCACCTAAAAAGTATTTGCATTTTTATAATTTTTTAATGAATAACCTAAAAAATGTATCTTATAGAATTTGGCTTGAAATTTAAATAAATGCCATGCCTTTCGCCATCCCAACGAGGACGCAAATGCATTTGCCATTATAATTTTAAGTGGCTGTTAACTGGTAAACAATTCGAATGACAAATTGTCCCATGAAATCTGACCTCGAAATATGCTCTCTTTACTTGATATTTTTATTAGGAATTATTTCCTTTTTATGCATTCGCATCGCAAGAAAACAATTTGTGTGATATTTTTAAGTGGCCCGAAGAAAGTGATTTATGCTTTGAACCCTGGGGATTATGGAAGATACTCTGGATATTGAAATTTGGCACAAAAGCTTTTGTTATTTTTGTCCTGCCATCGAACTTTGTGAATAATTGAGTAGCGTGGAGGTAATATAATCACCGCTCCACAAACCGTTCTCCACCTGGTTTCGCATAAATAAATTATCGATCATTTTACGCTTGAGTTGGGGTCGGCACTTATCGAGAATCGAAGTTTTTATGTAAATAATACTCACAAAAAATATATAAAAGACCATTGGTGTTGTATAAGAGTTTCTGGCAAAATACGTATCCGTATCAGCCGGATGTACCGACCTTTTGTGTGTGTGTGTGTGTGTGTGTCGATCCATTAAGCGGCTTATAAACGCAGCTCCTTTCGAGTGTCCATGAATAATTCGCCTAATAAAGAAGGCTCAGAATCGACGGAAACACTTCCAGGCGCAACAGTTTTCAAATTCAAAATACCCCAGCAATTTTCCTTGGCCAAATAAACCTGTAAATCCTTTTGTCCAACTGACGTCATTGGGTAATGTTGAAGCGTTTTGGTCAACTCTTCAGGCTTCAGCTGTCAATTTGCTGGATGGCTGCTCGTTTGTTGACAGCTGTGACGACGATTGTGGCGTGTCCTTTTTCGCAGGACTTTGCCTGGCCATCAAATGGGCAGCTGGATAACCCAGAATCGATGGGTATTCGCCTTTTGTGTGTCCCCAAAAATAATGTTTATGCAGGCCAACGCCAACAAAGGGTTTTCTCCAGCATAACTGATGGTTTGAAAATCGAGAAGGACGAGGGGAGTTGTCGGGGGCGTGGCAAAACAAAAAGTTCACTGAATTGGAAATTTCGCTGAACCAACTTTCGAGGCGGCGGAGGCCCGGTAGAAAATCGGATGCTGAACGGATGTTTTATACGGGCTGCTTTTCAGCCATAAAGTGGGAAATTTTAAAGCGAGTGAAAAGCTCACGCGAGTGCGAGAGAGAACGATAATTTCAGCGTCAAGTAGGGTGCAAAATTTTAATTAATTCGATTATAAACGCAGTCACACATACACACACCTAAAGGGAAGTCGGGTAGAAACGAGCAGGCAAAAAGCTTTTCTGCATTTTAGTGCAGCAGGTTCCTCCTGCATCCTGTCCCCATACAGAATTAATCTCTCTCTCGATTCCATAAAAAACTTTGCCGTTGACAAAGTGAATCCAGGTGTGAGGCGTTAGAAAGTTATGGCCAATGTTTGGCTTGGCCCACATTTAATGAGTTCTGCTGGTGTTCTCAAAGGAATTTAAATAGCCAACGTGCCACAATGGGAAATGAGAATGGAAAAGCAGAGAAATTTAAAGGTCTCCATTATACATAATTAATTTCTTAAGACCGGAAAATTACGTGAAACCCAATGTCACGTTTATGCTTGAGTGATTCTTTCATCATTAAAGGGCACAGTTCTTATGAAAATAATTTTCTTTAAAGAGATAAGATTATTTTAAATATTATATTGTATAAAAAATTAATATAAGATTATTAAAATATTTTATAGTATAAAAAAATCATTGTATCATTGTATGATTATTTTTATAGAGTGTCAAGGTAGCTTTACGTTGCAAAACAGTTTGAAAAGGTTTTTTGATATTAAATTATTTGAACTTTCTTTATAAATTAAACGATCAATTTGAAATATTTTTCTATCTTTATACCTGAAGAACTAAATATATTTCAAAATGTATTTGAATTTTTATTGTTTGTGTTTTTATTCCTTATGATTATTAAGTGCCACTTATTTGTCTTATTAATGCACATTTTAATTTAAAAGCCTGCCCACTAAGAAGCAAAAATTGCCTGCCTCATCGTTTACATGCCATTTTTAAAGTCTCGAAATGAGAAAAGAAATCTGTTTCCCTGCGGACTCATGACTGCAGCCGATTGTCGTCGACACTAGACTCTCTTGAGAGGCTATTCTCCTCCAGGCGTTGCACAAATTGGCATACTTAACCTGTCGTGCCACCTGCATTGCCTCAAGGTTTCGCCCAGCCACATATTCCAAATCCAACTGCCACAGAGGTAATCCCAACTAGGCAACTTTAAGGGCTCTTCGCCACTTGGACACCTTGGGTTCTCACCAACGAGAGCATTGCCTGGATGGCTTCAAGTGCCTAAATCGGTGCCCTCGCCTTTGCACGTTGCGTATACGCCATGTGGCGAGGCACTAAATCCACAGATATACCCACATAATTGTTAATGTAATTATTATTGACAATTTATCAAAGTAAGTGCAAATGAATTTGCATGTTTATGGGCTCGTGAAACTATAAATCGCCAGCGTAGCAAATCAGATTTGTTTCCGCCGCTGCCTTGGGCAAATAAAAATAAATACATATGAAAGCCGCCTACAATCTTTGGATTTCTTTTTGTTTTTCATTTCGCGATTTTTGCCTGTCCTCATGGCACTGGCGCTCAAATTGATTTGTTTTGTACACTGCGAGACTTGAGAGACTGAGTGGTGTGCTAAGTAGAATAGAGACCCCTTCAATTCTCCCTCTTCAGATCCCTATTTTAGCAAATATCTTTTGTGGCCACAATATTTGTGGCGGCCATTAGCTGCTCTTTTGTAGTTTGTATTTGCTCTCCATGATTCCTATTTGGCGGTGTGTTCTTTTTAATATTTTTGTGGGTTTGCGGCGACTTTTACTTTCATTAGGTAGCAAGGGATTGTTCGTTTTGTGGCTGCACTGAGAGAACTCAAACTAGAATTTAAACTACCTATTTATTTTATTTAATTAAATCAAAATGTTTTAATGCATAGTTTTCTTAATTTTTTAAAAGCGGTTTGAGAACATCAATATTGCATGTTTAAAGTTCCAAGAAAAAACATCTAAGTGTATTAAATAATTTAAAACTATGGTTTGGTTTGAAGTTTGATTGACCTTGAATATTAGCAATGTCATTTTCGGTCTTTATTAATCCTCTTATTGATGCTCATTACACCTACCATACCCTGGTTATTTTTAGGTTTTTTAACATTGTTTTTTGCATTCACATCTATTTATACCTAGAGTCATAAGTGTAGAATTTAATTTGCCTATTGCTAAATAAATATTTTTAAAGATCCGTAAAACCATTCATACGCTCTCAAATTTATATTTTTTAAAACATACACTGGAAATTTCCCAATTATTAATTCGTATTTTTTAGCAAATCAGATACAAAAAAATAACAACCCATTTATTGAGAAGTCCCGCTATAGTGTTTATGTGTTTAAAATATTTTTAAAGATGTTAAATAAATAAATTGATTGTGATATGAGAATCTAAAAAAACTAATGATAAAGGCGGAAAACATATTTTTCTCAGTGTAATTGGCCATCAAAGGCTACTGGTGGCCACCACATCTTAGATCTTTTAGCTGCTTCAAAACCTACCACAAACCGCAAAATGGTCGGCAATTCACCCGACCAACACCACATAACGGTAACGCCAACCCACCATCCCACACATAGACACTCACACTCGCACACACGCACACATGTGCGGGAAACTAGTGTGGAAAGATGAAGCCGCTGCCTCTGTTTCTGTCGACGTCGGCGCAGCGCCAGCGTTGACAGCGACGTCGACTGCGATTGTCGCAAGTTGAACGTGAATTTCGAATTGAGTTTTCAGTTTGTGTCGCGCCTCCGTTTTGTAAATACGCGAAAAAATAGACATTCGCCGAGTCAAAGTCGCGACTGTTACAACAATAACACAGGCACAACAACGAAATAATTAAAACGGAAACAGCGGGTAGAAAACATACAAAAACAAAAACCATATAAACTTAGAAGAACAAGAACACTGTGTGTTCCTTGGCAATTGGATTAATTAAGCAATTATAAACGCCAGGAAAAACAGCAAAAAAATAGCCGCCAGCACAGAAAGAAGTAGCTAAAGCGAAAAAATTAAATTGGACACTAGCGGGAAAATTAAATCAAATATTTATGTGTATAATGCGGGGGTCTGGTGACGCACGTTCACATAAATATATTTTTAGGATTTCTTTTTTTTTATATAATTTTATATTTTATAGCCATGGCCGCTCATTTATGCCAATTAAATTCGCTGCGATTTCTTGTTATAGCCCAATAATAATCATTCGCAGTGTAGATCAATCCCTAATTTAATTAGTTTTAAACGCTTTTATCTTTTTTATTAAATTAAACTTTATTCAGAGCTCTATTCAGAAATATATTTAATTTATGGAGTTTATCCGGTATTTAACATATTTTAAATCATGTACAAAAAAAAAAAAGTTGTACTTAACTAAGTTTTTTGATTTCCAAATTTGAAAGAGGGGTATACTTATTTGAAGGCCACTTTTTTGGTAACCCAAAAGTGTTTTAAATTTTAATGGCCTCTTAAATATAAATAATACGCAGTGTGGTCCAAGTCTTTTCTTAGCTTAGCCCTTCTATTCTTTAATGTAAGTGGCTCACTTATTCGAAAATTTGTTTTTTTGTCTACCCAAAAGTATTTCCAATTTAAAGAAAATTGTTTCAAAGCTGTTCGCAACATTTTTGAATATTTATTTTTATAAATCTTTGACATTGGATTTGTCATTGCTGCTGGCGGCTGTCTTTGCTCGCATGTCCACACCGCGTATACGTAATATTTTTATAATTCTGTCCGCTCGAGTCTTGCTGTTGTCTTTCTTGTGAGCAGAGCAGAATTATTACAAATCCGAGAGTGAAAATCTTTGAGATCTTCTACATAAGTCCCTCGTCGCGCGTTTCTTTCATTTTCTAAACTGTTTGTTGTTTGTTTTTCTGTGTCCATATTAGAAGCGAAGCGTTTTCACAATTTGTTGCACATAAGTAGCACAAGCACCAACACACGGATAATTAAAGAACAAAAACACACACACACGCACACAACCACACACACACCAACACAGGAAAAATAAAAAATGCCTAAGGTTTGCCATAAATAAATGAGTCTTGTTAGTGGCTGTCATAGTTTGTAGACCATAAGTCTAGTTTGTACGACTATTCAATAAGCTCTCATTCATCCACACAAACAGAAAATAAAAAAATAAAAAAGAAAAAAACACCCTCGTAGAGGTAAATATTTAGTATTCGGTTGCACAATTGTGTGCATTTGCTTTTGCTTTTTTTTCTGCGGACTGTCGTCCACAGAAGTCGACGGCTCCGCTGGTTTTTATTCATGCTCATTGGATGCAACAATGCCGCCATGTCCACATTTGCAAGCGGCGTCCATTATACTCATAGTCGGCATACGCGTCGGCTTTATGTTCTGGGTCCTACCTCACAGCATGGGGCCCTATTTGTCGCCTCGTCAGTGTTTCATTGTCGCTGTTGTAATTCGCTTTCTTTTTACGCCCACAAAGGGATCTCATCTTGTTGAAAGCATCATGTAAGGGCATAAACCATATCATGATTTTTAAAACCATATTTTTTTTGTGGGAGCTCGTGGAAGTATTTTTTGTCTCAACTACCCTTTGACAATTTTAGTAACTGACGGACTACTTAGGGTTTTATTTTTGCTTTAAGGTTTCATATATACTTCCTTTGTCTTAATCTGTTTTACTATATATTTTAAAAGCTTTAGTTATAGACGTCCAAAATAAATTGCGTGCTTATTAGCGTATATTTAAATTGTTACATCGACATTGTTAAGCGTAATTTTCTATTTTATTTTTTTATTTAAGTGGATTGATTAAAGAAAGCTTAAGTATTCTGTTGCTAAACTGTCGTTGACAAAATGTTTATAAAAAAATACTTTTAATAATAATTTATTATTATTTCAAATCACACTTTTAAATTGTTAAAGCCTTGAATGCCTTCTTATTTATAACTTTCTAAGCAGCCATACAAGATTATTAAACATAATTGATTTTGTAATAGGTGAAAATGTCAGGTAATTAGTCTTCATTACCCAACCTTCACCGCATCTTGCCCCACCCTTCGCACATGGCCCCACCCTCTCTCAGCAATTGTCGTCATCTAATCAAAACCTACATTTGTCATGCTTCCCATAAATGTGTTGTGTTATTTTATTAGCAAGCTAGTTGATAAGGCGGCACCGGTGACAAGACTCCACTTTAAAGTCAGGGCCTACGTGGAAAACGAACAAACCCATCCAATCAGGCAGGGCCAGACCACAAAGGCAACCCATCCGGGCGGGGATTGGATTCAATTTACAATGCGAAATCGATTTCCGTTTAATATGTCGCAGGGAACGTCGCCAAAAGCTGAAGGCCGCGCAGCTCCGCCCGGGAAAATCGCGAGTGATGTCGGAGGGTCAAGGGGTGATTGGAGGGGGTTGGTTGGTTCTTGGTTAGTGGGTGCTTTATGGCCGTGTCCATGGCCAGGGCCAGGGCCATAAGTCGACTGGGCGCCGACTCCGCGTCTGCACAAAGGTCAGGGCCACATCGCTGGCACACGCGCCTCTCCAAGTGCCGGGTTCTGGGTGCTGGGTTCTGGGCGCTTTCCCTGGCAAAATGGCCATAAACAAAGTTGCAGTTTTGCAAATGTAAAAAAAAAAAAAAAAAGGGGGGAATATTTTGATACTGCCACCCAGTAAGCTGACTGCATGATGAGCTACCGTATATTTACATATTCGGCAGCTCTAAGCTCGGGGTATAGCGAATTATTCATTAAACTTTGCAGTTGATGGACTTTATTCTAGTCGAAGTGTCGGAAAATTGACTACTTAATTTTTGGACTATGTTTTTACTTATTTAGTTGTATACTAAAGATGTCTTCAGAGATAAGGAGTTTTGTAAAGTTTAAAAATTTCGGATATACAACTAAAGTAATATTTAACTTTATTAAACTTTAGCTGTTGTCTTTCATTAGATTACAGATCTAAATCTATATTTTAATCTTTTGAAATCTTTAAGCATTATCAATCTTTTAAATTTTGTACTAGTATACATTTCTGACTTTACTCTGCTAAATTAACAGACATTTGTATGCCAAACGTTGATGTTTTTGGGCGGCAGCACTCGATAATCGTCTGTTTTGACACCTGACTTCCAGTGCGGAGGAGGTTCCTTCAGCTGACTGGCAGCCACCCAAGAGCTTCGTCAATCGATGGAAACGACATTCATTGAGTAGTTCGCTATCGTAGTCTACGATCCATGATCGGATGGCAATTTGGTTAGCTCACCGATTAATTGCGGTTTTCTGTTTTTATTTTCGCTTTGTTTACAATATTCCTACATACTTCAAGCGATTTTGGGTTTGGTATAATACACGATTGTTTAGACAATAAAAATTAATGAGCAGCGTCGATCATTTGAAGTTCTTCACAGGCCACGATGATGTTTATTATTGCCGTAAAGCTATTTTCGGTGGGAGAATCAAATCAAGTGCACCTATTTTTATATTAAATGCAAATACTTTGATATGTTTTGGAAAACCTGTTGTTTTTGACATTGCAAAATTGTAAACGATACGGGAACGGAATTTGTTTCGGTGATGATTTAGGTGTTTGAAATCATAACTGAATTTATTTTATTTTATTTTACAAATAGTTTTTGTTTTCTTTTTCTTTGTGCAACTTTTATATTATGTTTCAAATTGTCCCCTTAATCCCAAGTGGGATTCGAAACAGTATCAATTAAAACCCCTACTAGCAATAAAATAAAAAAGGAATATCCCTTAGCTAAAAATGAATAGTTTAACCAGAGTTCATCTCTTAAAACTTAATTACATTTACATTTTTATGATTTACAAACAACTATAAATTTAAAAAACAAAAAGCTTTGTATTTTTAAAACTCATTTGATTAATTTATTTTCTTTCATGCACTACAGCTTGAAGAACTAAAACTTTCGAACATTTTTAAGCCAGATAATGTCTGTTTTGGCTATCCAAAATGCTGTCCGTTTGTGAAATGTCTTAAAGTGAGTCATCCTATTTATAGGACACAGATCCGAACGCATACCAAATGCAACCCTAACTGCCAGCGGCCGCCACTTGCAGTCAGGTTGAGTGACAATTTAATGCAATCTAATCAGCATCTTGGGCGCCAGCTGGCCATTTCTGTTCGACTGGGTTGACGTCACAGTGGGAATCGCACTGCAATCGGACAGCTGAACAGTGCAGCCTTGGATGGTTGGGCAGAATGTGGGAGTATTGTGCTGGGCACTTGCCTCGCCAATTTGCATAGGGACTCTAGGCGCCGGAACGGGCAGCAAAAGTCAGGATGTAAAGCTCTTTAGCTCTACGGTTGCCTCTTTTGATTGCCAACGCGGTAATGGAGCTTATGATTGGCGTATGTGGGCGGGTAGAGCTTTCCCGGGTGCGGCGCATCTCCGGACATTTGCACAATGCTGCAGAAAACAACCACTGGTTGCAGTTTCCATACACGCATCGAGAGCGACGCACATTAATCTCGCTTTCAGACGCCTTCAAAGTTTACTCCTGCAACATATACCCATGCCTCTGCCACCGAATTTTCACGAAGTGAGAGACAAATCAATTGGTTAAGGGAAACTTATAAACTTTGATATTTTGAAATACCAATTTGTGGGATATTTATTACATATCTTCAAACAAACACAGTACAGTCACACATTCATAACACTATTTTAAACTGATAACTGCCCAACTATGCAGCATTATAAGCAGTTTTTATAACATCATTTCGAATCTGATAAAGATAATGACCTGCGATTTGTGTGCAATAAACCAAACCCAAAATACTCATGATATTGTTATTTTTATCTTTGGCAGGAACAAGTCAAACTGGATGCCAGTAGACAGGTAATCAGCCCCGACGACTGCGAAGATCTCAGCCCGATGCCACAGACAGCAGCTCCACCGGTGCGCAGACGCGGAGGAATCTCCGCCGAGCCCGTCACCGAGGAGGATGCCGCCAACTACGTGAAGAAGGTGGTGCCCAAGGACTACAAGACGATGAACGCCCTGTCCAAGGCGATCGCCAAGAATGTGCTCTTTGCCCATTTGGACGAGAGCGAGCGTTCCGACATATTTGATGCCATGTTCCCAGTGAATCACATTGCCGGCGAGAATATCATCCAGCAGGGCGATGAAGGCGATAACTTCTATGTGATCGATGTGGGCGAGGTCGATGTGAGTACATAGATAAGTTTCTACTTGGAACAATTTTTAGAAGAGATTTTAATGTAAAAGATATTCAAAGTTTCTAACCGCATATAATAATTATTTGATAGATTAATAGCAAATTGCTAGAAAGTTGTTAATTTAAATTGTATTTTTGTATTTATGTATATAAAACCCTATTAACTTGCGTTTAACCTTACTTAGGTTTTTGTTAACTCCGAACTGGTGACCACAATCAGTGAGGGCGGCAGCTTTGGCGAACTGGCCCTGATCTATGGCACTCCACGCGCCGCCACCGTGCGGGCCAAAACCGATGTGAAGCTGTGGGGCATCGACCGCGACTCCTACCGCCGCATCCTGATGGGCTCGACCATCCGCAAGCGCAAGATGTACGAGGAGTTCTTGTCGCGCGTCTCCATTCTGGAGAGTCTGGACAAATGGGAGCGCCTCACGGTGGCCGATTCCCTGGAGACCTGCTCCTTCGATGATGGCGAGACGATTGTCAAACAGGGAGCAGCCGGCGATGACTTCTACATCATCCTCGAGGGCTGTGCGGTGGTGCTGCAGCAGCGTTCCGAGGTGAGTGACCGTGCCGAGCACTGTCACCTGGAGAGATCCACACTAATCAAATGGCATATCTTATCAGCAGGGCGAGGAACCCGCCGAGGTGGGGCGTCTCGGTAGCAGCGATTACTTTGGCGAGATTGCTCTGCTCTTGGACCGACCACGTGCGGCGACCGTCGTGGCCCGCGGGCCGCTCAAGTGCGTCAAACTGGACCGCGCGAGGTGAGTACGATTTTAAAGTTTCACTAATAACGAGGCGCCTTTAGCATAAATTGATTAACTTAAGAAAAATTATATGAAACCTTATAATACCAATATCTATTAAATGATATTGTTGTCGGGTTTTAAGAATAAATCCTTGGACTAAGAAATTTGGAAACGTATGGTCCCATGACTGTCGAGAATTCTTTATCGCACAATAAAGAAGATACATTCAATTTAATTTATTGCTAAGCCGCTGTACATTCGAATTTTTTTTAGAGGTGTTCCTAACATAATTTTCAACTCTCATACTTTACTTTTAAATATAATCTTACAAAGGATACTATAATTTCAGTCAGAAGTTTTTTTAGTTAACTCAAAAAGGTTACCATAAATATTTTAAAAAGCATAAGAAATTATATAAAATTGTAAATAAAAATTTGAACATTATACAAAAAAAAATTTTACATTTTTTGATCGTAAATTATAAATCTTTTAAAATTTATAAATAAGCTAAATGTATACCCCAATGGATCATTGATTTTGATACATTTTTACAAACTGTTATATGGCAACTAACACCCATTTTTTTATTACAGATTCGAACGCGTTTTGGGGCCCTGCGCCGACATACTTAAACGCAACATCACGCAGTATAACAGTTTCGTTTCGTTGTCCGTTTAAGCCAGCAACAACGACAACAATCACTACAAGAAATCAACAAAAAAGAACAGCAGCAGCAAACAAAAAAAAAAAAAAAAAACAACAACCGACAAACCAACAAAACAACAACGCAGCGAACGTCAAAAACAACATGAAGACGGAAGGGAAATAAGTGGATGGAAAAACAAACGCTCAGCAGCATAAACAAGAAATCGTTAACTATATAAGTGTGTAAAGTTAATTGCCGCAAAGCCATGGGATTCTCGATTCTGTCAGATTTACAGAATGCGTGGGGGGCTGAGGGCTAAAAAATGTTAATTATCTGATTCTGTATGTTGTGCTGAAGTTACATAATTGTGTACGTGTGTGTCTCTGTGCAAAGGTTGCGGCGGCATGTTCCCACCCCGCAACCCCCTTTATCGGAGATAATTTTCCCCAGACTTCATCCATACTCTATACTTCTCTTAACTTCTTTAAAACTCTTTTGGACCTTTTTGTATAACTTATGGAACATGCTGCCTCCCCAAAAACAAAAACGTTTCATTAAATATCCAACAGACATCTGAATGTTTTTTAACAAAGAAATAAACGAGATGAATATATGTGTTAAAAAAAAAAATCACACAAAAAAGGCAACACACACAGGCACAAAACACAGACACACTAACTCACACACTCTCATACGAGGCATTAAGTCATGGAAAAAAAATAGGAAAGGAATGAAAAATTGTATTTCGCTTGTATGATTCGTTATTTTTTGTCTAGAACAAAAACACAACGGCAGCAATTAATTAACCATTTTAATTTTAATTTTAGTAAATTATTTTTAAACGTGAACGCGGAGCACATGAAGTCAGCGTGTCAGAAACTATTTAATTAAATATTAAAATCAAAGAAAAATTCATATTTTTCCACATGTTTCTTGTTTCTTCTTTGAACGATGTTTCGTATTCTAAACCTAGTTTTATGATTTCTTTATTAACTAATTTAAGCTTGAGCACAGCGAATGCCTAGTTTAAGCTGTTATACTAGAGGTATTCCTGTTTAAAAATTGGTTTCGACTGCTTTTAACAAAATTGTAATCATATTAGGAAATTACATTTATGTGAAATCAGAGGCGATTAAATTATTGTTTTCTAGTTGTTGATTCAAGAATTGTATCAATCAAGACAAACTATATTATTTAAAAATGCATCTTAGTTAAAAAAAAATTCGGAAAAATGTTGATCTGTAGTAATTAATTCATGGGATACCTCTAATGTTTAAATTTGAAACTGATGTACTAGGCATTTCTAACAACTGCCAGCTAACGAGAAGATAACTTTACAAGAATTTAAAATATATATTTAGTCGCAGAGTCTGGGTGTGTGCGCGTGTGCTGGGTGTGTGTGTGCGTGTGTATCTGTGTGTACAAATGAATATTACCCAAACGAGAAGTTGCATTTACAACACTCAGAAAAAAGCAGCCAATAAAACAATTTATGTGTATATATTTGTAAAGCTTATATCTGCTCGATAGATCATGAAGCATTATCTTTAGCTGTTGCTACATCACACACACACATACACCCTCATCCACCCGCAGACACACGGTCATGATGAAATATAAATCGCAAAATTACTTGAGAAAAGTCATAAATTTATAAGGCGATTGCAAAATGCACTTAAAAGCTACAATTTTGACAAATTTACAGAATATGCAGAAGCATGTAGCACGAAGTCTGTATTGACTTTTGAGCTATGAAACACTGTTAGTACATGAGCAAAATGCAAAAGGTTGAGCCTAGGAAATTTTTAAAGGGTCTGCGCCGTGTGCAGACCACGCCCACTTGGGGCGTTGATGGAACCCGCCGGCGGGTTAGGAAAAAACAAAAAAAAAGCGATTGAGAGAAAGAGGGCATTGCAAAAATAAACATAAAACCGAAATGCTGACAGTAAAATAAATGGAGATCAAGTGGAATACAATTAAATTACAAGCATAATATTATCAATGTAAAATCGTATGTAAAAAACCAAGGCAGAAATCTATAAAAAAAAACTGACAACAAAACAAACGACAAAAAATGAACAAAAAAATCCAAAAAAGAAACTAAGAAATAAATACATTTACATAGATGTTGCAAAAATCAAGCGAATCGAGGCCACTCCCATGGATTCCCGAAACCCTCTCTGTAGATTTGCGTATCCTGTCAGTGAGCTAGCACTTTCGGAGCAGCGGCCCCATGTTTCTGGACGTCATCTTCTTTATACCCACACTGTTCACCTACCTGCTGATTGGACTGCTCATTGTCATCCTGTGCTTCGTGGTGGTCTATATAAGCCACAAGATCTACGTCTCTGTGTACGACAATCTGCCACTGGCCGCCCTGCCCGGCGTATCGCAACAACAGTTAATGGGACTGCGTCACTCCAACCATGCGATGACCATGCGAGAATTCCTGGAGAGCTCGCTCCGGCATCCACGCTCCAATCAGCCCAGCTTGCGCTCCCTTTGGATCCAGAACAGGTCCCAGATCCTGGAGTCCTCCTCGGGTAAGCACTGCGCCCGAGAGGCACTTACTCGGCCAGCTCTTCCTTCTGGGTTTGTTTCCTCTACAGTCCTGCGGATTGTGCTGTCCCTGGAGCCGTGCTATCTGGTCAGCGCGGAGTTCGATGTGAGTTCCAGTCGCAGGCCCGTTAGTTTCTTGTGCAACTGCCGGGATGAGTCCGTGTGCGCTGCCGTAGAGCCGCGGCCCTTGGGGTCCGTACACATAGTCCGGTACTTTGACCACCTCTCCAAGATCCCGCGTCTCAAAGTCATGCTCAAGTGCAATCAAAGGCGGCCGGAACCGCGGCCCGATAGCCGGACGCAGCTGACCCTTAACGATGTGATCCTGGAGGCCAGGGAAGCCCAGGATGCCCAAGGTGCCCAGTGTACGGATAACATTGCCGCCTGTCGTCCTGTCAGCACGCGACGGAGCTCCCGGCTGCCGGATTAAGGGTGTGGTGGCTATGGGATAGGGGGTTAGGTTATAGGCCCTCTTTTAATGGCTGCTGTAATGTGGTATAACTCGTTTTATTAAATTGTATACAAAGATCAAAGGGGTGGAGGTTCCAGGGTCGACGGGTGGGTCAGTGGGTCGGGCACTGAGCTCACGCCAGCTTATGGAAATCGCGTGACAACGAAGGTGAATGTCAGTGGAGCACTGGAGTGGGGATACATCCAAGCAGGGGGCTTAGTAACGAACAAAGGTTATTTAAGGTTTTGAAAAAGCATGGATGGGTTTTCCTATTGAATTTTTAAAAATATATATCCTCTCCATTAAGATTGAATTTTCAGAGAATTTATTATATTCTTGGTTGATTTTGAAATGGAAGTGAGATTATAATACTATAAAATAAATATGGTGCATTTTAAAATAAAATCGAATAATGTGTATTTCCGGTAGCGGAACAATCAATATAAAACAGCTAATTAAAAAAAATTAAATAATATAAAGTATAAAGTTAAGTGTTAGAAACAACTGGAATGTAAAAATGTTATGACTACGCCCATGTCCCACAATCTTATTTTGTTTGGGCCGCATTTTTTGGGGCTTATCATTCTGACTATGGTATTCGTTATCAGTAGATAAAAACCTCTCCAGACCGAGCCGTTAGCATGCCTATCGTGCCTAATTGCCGAAATCACTGGACCCCCATACCAAAACTCGCCACCACGAGAGAACCGAAGCAATTTGCTTGACGCCATTTCGTTCTTTATTGACGCGACCAATTAAGAAGGCAACGTTGTTGATTTGATTGCAAGGCGAATATGAATACAACTGGAATTCCTATATGGGTTATAAATAAAGCTGGGCCCCCGAAAGGGCTGTTCAGATGTGGAGAGCGGCTGCCGATCGAGAGGAACTCCGAACTGAGAAACGTTTCTAATCTTGGCCCAAGTTACAGTTTCCATTGCACAAGAAGAAGCTTATCAAAAGTGAAAAAAATAAAACTGGACCCACAACAAGTAACAACATCTACACAACGGCAGCAGTCTAGCAACGAAGCGTATACGTAATGCCAAGCAAAGTTCCATTCATTTAACGCGCGCTCGCTCGTTTCAGTTCTCGGGCAGGTGTCAAGCGACGTACACGCGAAACGCCGACGCGGTTACAGTTCCAGAATATCATATATGTATATGCTATATATGCTCGAGTGGCTAATTAACATAAGCGTTCCGTCCCGTCTCTTTACCTGAACCTGAGCTGTCTGGAATACACTCATCCACAATTCTTTTGGGGAAGCGAGTACAAAGTCACAATACAATATTTTGAAACATACTCTCCGACATACATACATACATACATATATATATTTGCGTATGCAAAAACGGATCGCCATGCTGGATCCCATTTCGGACACACCGCTGGTCTTGGCCTACGTATTTATGTCGCTGCTAGTGCTCATTCTGTGCTTCATTTTCTTCAATGTGGTCCACAAGCTGTATCGCAGTCTCAACAGCGAGGTATCAGCGGTTCCGATATCCACCGCACAGCCGCTGAAGACCTCCATCATGGAGCTAGACGCCATGAAAACCGGTTAGGATGGGCGCAGCGGCAGCAGCAGCAGCACCACCAGCACCATCACCATCATCAGCAGCTGGCTATGAGAGGGGCGAGAATCTCAGTGCGACGTCGGAGCTCCGGTTTTAATTCGGGCGTTCGGAGCACGAGGCGCAGCAGCTGCAATCCACCCACTCGCACGACACAAAAATTTTAGACGCCTGTTGATACATATATAAACAGAAAAGCAATTAGACATAAATACACGAAACTAGGCTTACGAGTAGAAATTAACTACATTTAACGCTGGTCCTCTAGTCAATTAATTGTTCGGTTTTGCCCTAAGGTTAGGTTACATGTGTACATTGATATTGTAAATAAAGTGACTTGAACGATAGCTGAACAGCAATTAAGGTAGATTGGGGGCAAGTACAAAGCACTTAACCGATCGGGACAGTAAATGTCGCCTGATCGGTGCGTAGTAAAGGCACTGTTTGTGCCTTATCGTTGCAGTATCGAGACGTATAATTTGTGAGTCAATCAAGAATGTGATAAGGAACCCCTGACTTAGTCATAGATTTATACATAGTTTATTTAAAATAGCATGTTCATCTATAAATTTGCAATTAGAGCGCAGTTTGTTGTTGTGGTAGCTGGATGAGTACGGACTGCAAGAGTCCTCAGCTTTCGGGCCCAGGGCCTCGCAGCTGCGACAAGATGTGGAAAACGGTGTTGGGGATTGGATGAGCGTAGAAATGAAAGCAGCAGGCTGCTTCTGGTGGATCTGCGGCGGTGGCATCATCAATCTGTGGGATCGCTGTAATGGAAACGTTCATTATAAACTATTCTTAGTAGGTACAGATTGAATATCTCACCCCGAGAAAGTCTTTGGATGCTGCGACGTAAGATCATCATCCTGGCTGCCAAGCGCCTTTTTCACATACTGCAAAAACAGGATTGATATGAATAAATTAAGAATTTCCCATAAAAAAGTGTCAAACCTACCAGAGGGTTCAATATAATCTCCTCCTCCATTTTGTTGATTTGTTTAACTTGATCCAGAACCTGAGTTATGTTCGTTTGCACGTTGAGGAACATGTCCGGTGAGTTGTATTTCTCTGGATCATCTTTGAACAACACCATGCCATCCTTTTGATTAATGCTGGCATAAATTTCACCCGATTTGATCTAAAAATCAAATTTTTATTGGCTTTAATTTGAGTAATATATTAAACATGAAATTCCTTACCATGTTGAGGATGTAACGCTCTGCTTCAACTGCACTGGACAGCTGGACACGACTGGCCACATCGCTTAGGGAGAGGGTCAAGAAGGTTTTCGTTAGCCGCTGGATGTTCCGCTTGTACAAGGATGTGGCCACCTAAAAGCCAATAAACTATTATATTTAATAATGCTCTTTGTAATTGCCTATATCAGCACATAAATAAATAAAATATTATTTAGCAACACTACTACATTATTTCAGTGCGACCGGAAATGATTTTATACTTTGTATGTATATTAACTTTGCTCGCATTTTCGTATAAATTTAAATATTTTGTTTATTATGAACGACAAAAAGCATTATAAGTATGGTTTATGGCATTGTTCCGCCTTGAAAGTCTTTATACGTCTCAATTAAAAATCTCCTTTTATTTTGGAAAGACTTTTGTTTTTCTTTGATCTTTTAGAACAAGTGTAATAGTCATATCTTTTAATTGACAAAACCTGGACATATGCATATTTTATGTAAAGAAATATATTGAATGTCAAGTAACTAATAATCACTAAGACAATAATGGTTTGGCAACCAAATAAATAAGTTTTAAATAACAATTATGGCCACCACTAGTTTCTCAACCAAAAAGCATTGAACTTTTCAAATACTTGCCTGCTTGGCCAGACCCATGTTGTTATCACGCGTAAATGCTTCACTGTACTTGAGTATGATGATGCGCAGCTCTTCGCTGGACGAATTGGCGTACACATTGACCAGGTCGTGGTAGTGATTGGCCATCGGCTTCATGAAACGGCCAATGACCTGTGTGTTTTTTGGTATATACGCTATCTGCAAACGACAGATTACAAGATTAGGTTTATATATTGCAGGATCTAATCTGCTAGCAATGTCACCTTGCCCTCGACGATGAGTGAAACCATGAGAAACTTTTTGTAGGCTTCCAGCATGATGTGCGACATGGCCATGGCTGGAGTGGTGATGCAGACCTCGAAGAAGTACAGGGCACGTTCGTAGTTCTTCACCGCCGTGTAGATCATGCCGCCGTAGTAGTAATACAGCAAGAAGTACTTGGCATCGTTGTTGGCATCCTAAAAACGATGGACATAACTATGAGTTTATAAGGCTCTCGAGTGAATTTTGAGCCTCACCACCGTGTGCTGGGACTGCTGCTGCTGCTGCGTTTTGCACTCGGCGGCCACGGTGGAGATGTCCGTGATATCCGTGTCCAGATAGTGCAGCACCACACTGAAGTGTTTCGCCTTCAGGCTGAGCAGGCAGAGATCGGCATGAATGGGCGTTAGCTGGGTGTCCAACTGTCGGATCTGGTCGATGGCGCGCGAAAGGATGCGTATGCCCACGATGCTTAGGTTCTTTTGGACCACAAACTCGGTGAACAGATGGCATGTTTCGTAGACTGTGGGCAGAGGATAGAGTACTGACTTGGTGTGTTTAAGGGGTAGATGGAGTATATAACCCACAGGCGCACACGGCAAACCGCAGCTGTTCCGCATTGTTGCGCTGCACAAAGTCCCGCATCAGCAGGATGAGCTGCACCGGCTCCGGATTCGCGGTGGATGCACTGTGCAGCTTCGCCAGGAGCACATAGAGCACGCCCAGCGAGTGCTGCTGCATGTCGAGGGTCTCCAGCACGTTGTCCAGGATGCTCCAGTTGCGCGCGAGCAGGGATAGCGTCTCCGGCAGCTCCTCGGCCAGCTCCCGATAGCTTCCTGAGATGAAAGCCGCCACCAAGATCAGTCGAAGTTCGCATAAATAACAAAACAAAGGGCGGCGAGTACGGGTTTTGCGTTTCCCGCATCGCCGATCGGCCAACTTACCGGATGCACTCAGCGTGCGCACCTGATTCACATAGTTTTCCAGCGCGCTGCCCATTTTAGGAAACTCCGAGACTTCTTTTTGGCCTATTAATTTGCGAAAATGTACACGCTAATTCCTATTGAAAACTGCATAGATGTCGCACAGCCAGTGTGACCGTAGCGAGAGCGGCTTAATATACCACATTGCACTGGATAATATACTGAATGTTAAATAGGGTCATATCGTATGTAATAGTTAAATTATTTTTTAGTTTTAAATTGTATATTATTTTAATTTATAATTTTTCGATGATTTTTGTTTTTTATTTTAAGTGTACAAATATAATACGACCAAAACATGATAAATTTAATATCTAATTATTTAATAATTTGGTTTACATAAAAAGTTACGTTTCGATATAACAAACATAGTATAACATTTTAGTCACATGTTTTTTTGCAATAATTATTTTATTATTATTGCAAAACAAAACTATTTGAAAATATTCTTCCATTTTCCAGGAAGAGCAAAATGTTCTAAAAATTGTTCAAAACAAAAATTGTTCTAAAACTAATCACACATTCGAATTTCGATAGTCGATACATTTTAGAGTGGTCATATCTCCAGTGTTGAATAACACCTGCATAATTTTGCAAACAAGTTGTTGCTGTTCTGTTAATACAAATCTCAAATCAAATGTGAAATGGATAAATCACCGCGTATTGTTTATGTGTGCAGCTTATGCCTACGGCAGTATGATCTCCAGGAGGATCTCCGTGGACACATGGTGTATTTCCATGGCTACGAGCCCATTGCAGTGCCCGCGGCCAAAAGCAAAAAAGCGAAGACTTCAATTAAACAACAAACAGCAGCCGGAAAGACGAACCAGGATAAACAAACCATTGAGGAGCCACTGGATGAACCAAATCCAACGCCAAGTGAACTGCAGCCCATGCCTTTTAAGGATTTCCGACTGGTTTTGAGGTCCACTATGCTGGAGCCGTAGGTATTCACAGTAAATCCTGAGAAATCCATTGCAAATCCCCACTTCTTTTAAGGTGCTCCCTTGGCAAGGACTGCCCCTTCAAATTCCAGGATGCGGCGAAAATGCAGCTCCACTCCAGTTGCCACAAAGGCGGCAGCTTCTCCTGCTGCGAGTGTGGACTGGAGCTGCCCAACTGGCGCCGGTGCTCGGCTCACCTATGGAAAACTCATCAGGTGGATGTGGATCTTCTGGAGTGTCCCGCCCTCAATTGCAACTACAAGTCACCCATATCCGCTCTTGTTTGGAGACACATGCGGGTTCACAAAAAGTGGCGGCCCAGGGTGCTGCGCTCGTTGGCTGCCGTCCAACGCAGGAGGAAACTCAAGGAGCAGCCCGGGGAGATGGCCACACAGCCGACAGCTCCTCCACCGGCGGCCAAAAAGAACAAATACTATGCGGAGAAGACCTGCGAGATTTGCAATCGAAAGTTTGTCAATGGCAAGACGCTCTCCAAGCATGTGAAAACTGTGCACAACAAAATCAAGCCATTTATCTGCAATGTTTGTGGCAAAAAGACGGCGCGAAAGGCTAGTTTGATAGTAAGTCTATGGGATTATTGTGATCGTTTCTTTAGAGAGTTAACTTAATTCCTTTCCCAGATCCACATGCGTCAGCACACCGGCGAAAAACCTCTACAATGCGGCGAGTGCAAGTTCTCCACTCGGGATCCCAGTGTCCTGCACAAACATCGGCAGCGCCACGATAGTCAGGAGACCAGGAGCAGCCTAAAATGCAGCCAATGCGAGTACTTTTGCATCCAGGCTAATGCCCTAAAGCGCCATATGCGCCTTAATCATGCCGACGCATATCGAGATCTATGCTGCGATCTCTGCAGCTTTACCTCTATTAATGCCGAACGTTTGCAAGCCCACAAGCAGGATCATCGAAAGGGCTTGATTACGAATTGTGAGGACTCCATGGATGCCACACGAGCTGCCGGGTTCAAGTATCCACGCAAGTTGGGCGACAAGAATGGCGAGGTGAGCTTAACTTACTACCGTTGGAAACTGTTGGTTTATCTTTAAATAAATTTAGATATCAGCAGACTGTTTTATGCCGCTGGAGAGTGTGGATTCGTTGCCCCATGAGCCAGCTGTCGACACTGGTGGAGTAACCATACCAGCCCCTCCATCCGAGGACACTCAATTCCCCACGTATTTAAAGGACTAAACTTATTAAATTTAAGATTGGGATGTAAGTCAAAATTTTTTTGTTATTTCTCTTTGACTTCCCCTTTTATTCAATGGATATTTAGACACTTATCAGTGCGTATATTTTTTAATATACCAAAGCCTGTACCTATTTACAATTTAATTTGTTAATTGTTGGCGTGTCCGTTGCGCTGTAAAAAGTTATGTATTAAATAATGTTCTCATGCAGTTTGTTTTTGGGGATTTAAATGCTCGTTTATTAAGTTGTTCAGTTTTTCCATTTAATTTTAATATCATTTTAGAATCTGATATGATTTTTTTTCAACATTCGAATTATTTAGTCATGCTGGTTTACCGTGTTCAGTTTTAATTATCAGTTATGTTTTAGTTTAAACTAATTTAAAATTTAAAAATCTACTCTGCTGGCGATAATCATCCGGTTTCAGTTCGGTTTCAAGATCAGCGCTTTTAATCTAGGTTACGACAGAAATGTTTTCAATTGTTTTTTTTTTTTATTCGGGCAGTTTCGCTAATAACTTGTTAAGTTTTTAATATTTAATTTGATTTCAATTAGTTTAGTAGTTGAGCTTTACGTTTGGTTTAATATAATTATTTACGCTTGAATGTAATCAGCTGCAGGCAGCAGGTTCTAAAATTATGCACCTCCTCTCCTTTTGTTCGCTATTAGTAATTGAAATAAGTTACCACCGAGTTGCAAAAGAATAGATTTTAACATTTATTGTCTGAGTTTGATTCGATATCAAAACATGTTCACTATTTGAGAGTGCAAATGAGGAGTACAGTTTAATGACAAATAAAACGCTCAATGTAAAATTGTTAATATCATACAGCTTCTATTTGTTTTATTTACAGTTCTTAAAATGAAGAAGAGTATCAACAAAAATAGCATTTCGACTGATTCACACTCTGCTGTGCTGTCTTTTCGGAGTCCCTGATCCCTGCTCCCTCCTTTTTGGCCAGCCCGGGTACTTGGCTTTGCTTTGCTTTGCTTTGCTCTGCTTTGATCCCCGAGCCTTAGATCTTGGTCTCAACGACGGCTTTTTTCTTCGACACAAATAGGGATGTTCAAAGAGAGAATACAAAATAGAAAAGGATTCGATTAAGTTAGCTGCCATTGAGCCCAGAGCCAACATACGAGGACTACCATGCAAAGATTGGATTGGTTTTGAATTGAATTGAATTGGTTTTGGTTTGGTGGTGAGGGAGCAGGCGCTAGATGATGTGTCATGGAGCGAACTGTGCACTTTGGAGACAACAACATTAACAACAATGGGCGTGAGCTGACTGAATGACTGCGATTCGATTGGGGTTTTGAGTACTTTGAATACGACGAGATACCACTAAGTTGTTGGCTTGATTTAGCTTTGATTATGCTGATATTATCCATGATCACTACAACGTCTATTAAACAACTAACGAATTCATCTAGCTTCTATATATATATTGACATATTCGACTAACCACTGCTGCGTCCCCCTGGCGACTAAATTACGTTTACGATGCCATCCATCAATCTTAAAATGTAAAACATGTTCCACTTACGATCTACACTTGGAATTGTCGATTAATCTCACTTCCATCCGCTTACTCCTTTGGATTTTTACCATTTGTTTTATTTTGTTTCATTAATCTTTTTTTTTTTTTGGTTTTGTGCGCCGCATAATAAATGCTGTGGGAGTTTCTGAAACATTACCCAAAAAAACTAACCCCACCCATCTGAACTCGCTTAGTCGGTTTGATTAGCATAGTACGATACACTTAAAGGCTATTAGGAAACAGTTGTATCTACATAGGTCTATGAGTACTCTGTTGGAACCAAACACACGAACCTAGTGGAAGTATTAACTGGTCAGATCTGTCCGATTTCTGGTCCTCGTCCTCGTTCTTGTCATTGTCCTTTCGTGTTACGCAATCGTTAGTATGTACAGTGTGTGTGTGTATTTGTGTGGGTCGAGTTGGGAAATCATATCGAAAATACATACGAAAAATCCTAGGCCTAGAAAATTGCTTATAAAATTGCGCGACACTAAAAAAAAAATGGAAAAGGACACGAGTCATCCGAGTCTTGCGATCTATAAAATAGAGGTTAATACAAATAGAACCAACGAAATCCTACGATCTGTAACGGATTCGCTCTCATATAAATGCATTTTAAAAAACAGGTGAACGATTTTGATTTTGATTCTGGTTTGGTTTTGCTTTTGGTTTTGATTTCGAAAAAGAGTTGCCTTTTCATTTGATCTTTTCATTGTTGCGTTTCGCATTCGCGTCAGTTGTAATTGTGGTTTCTGTTTCTGTATCATTTGGTTGGCTTGTGGTGGCGATTCTGGTGTCTGTTCCGGGGCACAATTCTGCACGTTAGTGGCCGTCGAGCATCAGACCGTGGTCACACGGTCGATCTCCACGTAACGCACAGAATTGTCGCTTTGTCAGCAAATCACCTCCTTTTCATCCAAAACGGCCGTGTCCATCGAGCTGAGCGATTTAAGGCGCGTCTGCAGCACCGACGAGCCGCGCAGCTTGCGTTTGATTTTCCTAAAGAAGGGAAGTTAATTTATTTGCTGATTAAATAACAAATTTTATGAAAACAACTTACTTGTAGGCAAAGGCAGCGAAAGCACAACACGAGAGCACAAAGATCAGGCATAGGGTGGCCAGGATCTCGGCGGGCAGTTTCATCAAGGCCGAGCACTGGAGGAAGGTCTCATCATCTCCGGAAGGACAATGAACAACACCATCGCACCAAACACTTGCATTCACACAGGCAGCCAGTTCTGCGCACTTAAATTGGCAGTCCTCTGCGAGATTGTATAATAATAATCGAAATTCTACCTAAAGGAAGATAAAGAAAAATCCTACCTGCAATACTGAGCGTGGGCCTGGGAATCAATTCCATCCAATTAAAGAAGTACTCGCCATTGCCAGGACGCAGAAACTCCACGCTGATGGCCCTGGATCGATTGATGAGCGCAAAGTTGGGTCTCTCATTCCAACCGGAGCTGAAAATCTCCACAAACTCATAGGCACTCGAGTCGGGACTCAGTGGGCAGGCCACAATGGTTAGACCTTAACGATTTAAGAGTTATTAAGGACTTAAGCTTATAAAGATGCAAAGTAAATTACCCTCCGAAGTGGTCAGCACGGCCCTTGACTTGGTCTCACATCGCCAGGTGTCTGTTTGAACATAGGTCGTGTTTAGAGTCTTCATGGGATTGTGTTTGCTCAAGAATATGGCCTTCAGTCGCACATATAAGAACTTATTGCCATTTGATGGCTCAATCAACCATGGTCTTGAGCGGCACTCCACCTTAAAGAGATAAAAGTACAATGTAATTAAAGCAATCAAAGGCTAAGGGAGCTACTTACATCTCCAAAGGTCATGTCTATGGTGCCACTGGGTCCGAACTTTCGGCGACCATCCTTGCAACTTGTCGGCGCCTTGACAAACTCGAACATGCCCTCGAAATTAACCGTATCCGGATCGTCCAAGGTGGTCATGTTTTGGGCAATGAAGTGCACCTCCACATCGCGACTTGTGGAAGTGTACTCCACCGGCAGGTGGGATTGGTTGGAGGAGTTGCACATGCAGCCGCGATGCAGCAGTATTGAATCGTGATAGGGGCGTTCAAAGATCTGTGGGGACAGCCTTTAATTATAAAAGAACTCTGGATTTATTTAGTTTATATCTACCTCGATTCTGACATTTGTATCGCCATAGCAAAAGGAACGATTGATATCCTCATCCACTCGGGAATAGCAGGCTCTATTGGTGGTTGTCACCTTTCTCATCTTGATTCGGACCCTCTCGCCGCGTTGTGCCTCGAATTTGTAAATGCATTTCAGGTTCCTAGTGCCTCCTCTTCCGAACAGAAAGATATTGCGCACACTACGAAAGATGGCCGGATCCTTGCGATCCATCATGCTGCTGAGGAACTTCCGGTTGCAATCGTGTTCGCCGCCACCATAGGGTAAACCATCCTGATGCAGATCTATGAACTCGTACTTCAGCTTAAAGTCCAGCGGTCTAACGAAGGGGGGTTACCATTATGTTGTATGATAAACTATTCTGTAAGGAAAACCCACCTCAGCACTGTGGATTCCGTGTTACGCAGCTCCAAAGTGATGGCATCGCTGCTGGACACATAACTCTCGGATATTGTGCAGGGTCTGGCGTAGGTCTCATTGATATTGGAGCGATCGCAGGTGCGTGGAATAGTGCCCCGGCAGAATCTGGCAATCACATTGGTGGAGTTGTGGGCATAGTGTCCCAGGGTGTTATAGCTACTCGTCTCGCTGGCACTAAACACAAATCATTTATCAAATATTTTAGCTTATTTGCATATAGCCACCTACCAGTTCAAGTCCTTGCAAACGGGTGCATCCCTAAGAGTTCCATCCCAGATGCGCAGCATGCCGCTGCAATCCTCCTGCGTTTGCAGCACTCCAATGGCCCCCACAGATGTCTCGTCCATCTGGCCAAATTCCGGATCCAGGTTGAACTTCAGGATGGAAATCCACACCTTAAAGCGGGAAAGTGGCTGGTGCATGCCCGATTGACTGCTCGTTCGGCGCGACAAACTGAGGTGGTCGAAGGTCTTGAAGACGCCCAGACCCTGCAGATGGTACAGGCACGTGGAGTTCGGGGCCAGCGAGTGCTTGGGACTCTCCAGGATGCCACGGCCTGCTCCGCGAATCCAAAACTCGCAGGGCTTCTTGTTCTTCGAGTACGTGGGACTCTGGATGTCCACGAATTGAACTTCAACCTGTGGCGGTCAAAAGCAACATCAAGTGGCTGCATCCATTTGGAGCCCTGCATCCGGTATATCCACTCACCTCCAGCTGGAATCCGTAGAGCGGCAGGACCTGCGACGAGGTGCCGGTGAAGGTGCCAAACGGCGACGTGCTGAACTCGACCAAAAGCTCCGGGCCGCTGGAAACGGCCGCCGGCACCGCCTGACCGCCGCCACAGAACTTCAATATGATGGGGTCACGTGTGGTGTATCCATCGTACACGGTCACGTAGTCCTGCGGGTGCGGAAGGACACCCAGTGTGTGCGTGAGAGCGAGAGAGAGAGAGAGAGAGAGGGGAGAGACAGAGAGACGGGCGAGAGAAGAAGGAGAACAGAGTGGGTGAGGAGAGAGCGAAATGAGTGAGTCGGGCGACAAATGTGGGCGGTGCTTGTTGATTTCACCATGTGGGTGGCACTAACTAACTACACAGTGAAAAAAGACCCCTACATTTTTCGGAAATGTCATTTGTCTTAAAAATACAGATTGTTTTGCATTTTAAATATCGAAAAAATTTAAATGGCAAACAAATATTAAAGTGTCAATTACAGGGACAATTAAAATTTTTTTTTTAAAACCTTTTATTTGATAAAGTTAAAGTTAACAGTCGTTCAAAAAATAATGAAAAAAGAGATAAAAGCAAAGTCTAATATTAATAAAACAGATCTCTAACAAAAATTGTTATTACAGTATAATTAACCTCTAAGAAAGCGATTAAAATGGTCCCTATAATTGTTACTTTTATATTCATTTATTTAATTATAGCTAAGAACATTAAAATTTTTTTTTCGATATTTTAAATGTGATTCTACAAATTAATTAATTTTTTTTTGTTTTTTAAAAGTGTTAGAAAATAATTACTTTCGAAATAATGAGCGCAATGTTTGATTCTTAGTGTAGTAATTGAAGCTAAGGCCGAATTTGGCCAAAAAGGGGGCGAAATGGGCTGAGTCGAACTGAGTGCGAAAGAACGGTAATTGCTGTAAAGAAGTGGACCCAAAGTGCAGCTGGCTCTCGTATTACTTAATGGCCACTGTACGTATACGTGATTTTTGGTTACATTCCGCTTCCCAGGACGATGGAAAGTAATGGTGCGGTGTGTTAGCTAAGCGAAAAGGGGCTTATAAGGACTTGGAGCAGGTCTAAGTAGTTGAGCACAATGGCTTTGATGTGTCCGGCACTTGATGCCCACTAAATGTCGAACATTTTAAGCTCATTTAAAGTTTGTTTGAATGAATAAAACATGTTTATGCGGTTTTTCTAAGGGTTTATTAGAAGTGCTTCATGTTGAAAAAGGCCTTTTACTAAAATTAAGTCTTTGCGGTCGCTTAAATGGTTTTCTAGCTGTTTGTGCCTGACTTTGGTTGTGATAAGAAAGGTTTTAATAGAAGAATAAGGCGAAATAAGATGATAATATGCTAAATATAACACCTTTTAAGGTTTTTATTTTATCCATTTAAAAATTTAAAAAAATATGTCAAAAAGTATTTATTGGCCTTGGCACTGACCTAAAATATTTATTAATTTCATCGACTTCTTCGGTACATTATGGTTATTAGGGTAATAGGGAATGGGTAATACCCAAATTTGCAGTTCCCATAAACGTAACATGCTCATTTGTGTGCGGTTTCTACTGGCTTTGCCGTTTGGCGCATAATTGTGCGCATTTTAATTGAGTTGGCCTTGCGAGGTGTGGGTGTATATGGTTATGGTGCCCATGGTGGTAATGGAATTCGGACTGAGTCCCTGTCCATGGGCTTTGCCTACCTTTGGCCAACGCATGACAAATTAGTTTTGTGGCCAGCGACTTTTTGCATTAATTTAGCTGAGGTTTCTGTTTCCTGGTCGCCCTTGTTTGTGCAGCTGGCCGCAAATTTAAACTATGCCAGCAACCGCAGACCAGATTCCGGGCCGGAGCCACAGCCCGCACAACCGTGCCAGTGGTCCAGGTAATTTGTGACCACAAATTTATTGAAAGCGCGGCATTTGTACAAATTAGTGGAGACACAGATGGGGGATATATAAGGATAAATGTGGAGATTACCTTTTTTCCCCTACTTTTTTGGTTGCATAAATAAGCGGGGTAGGGTTACTAGGCTCTACCATGTGATATATAAAAATATTCATTGCTTTAAAAGGAAAAGCCAATTGCTTATAACAATGGAAAAAGCTGGTAAAAATTTATCAATATCACTCAGTTGTTTGTTATTTTATATACTTTGATTCATTTTTTATATACTAACTCTCTAGTTTATTGATATGAAAACTTTAATTTCTGATCGCGCAAAGTTTATTTATTTATCAATATTTTAAGTACCAATGTTTTTGTTTTTAAATTTAAAAGGATTAATTTGTGAAAACGCAAAGCTAGTTCCCTTTTTATATTTGAAGCAATTATTTGAATGAAAATGTAATAAAAATGTATATAAAAATCACAAATTGATAATTTATTTTTATGGATTTTTTCCATGTGTGCACTCCTGTTCCCGTGCCCAGTTCCCCATTCCTTTCGTGGAGGTCAGGCTGCAGGACTCTCAGTATCCGGCGATTATTCACACATGCCGCACCAAAATGGCCAGCACTTTTGGACATTTTGGCTTAAGAGCGCGAGACAAAAAGTGGGAAAAAGTTGGTGGGAAATGGCAAGCGGAGGACAATTTGTAGGCAGAGTGCACAGGCGCAGGGTCCTGCAATCCTTGCAAATGGTGCTAACGTCCGAGCGGATTGCTTTCCAACTGAATAAGCAAAAAGTAAAGGGGTTAGCTAGGCTAGGTTTCTCGGGGTAAGGAGAGTCCAAAGTGGAAATGCAGGAAGGGATTTGCACGCCTTGCTGCCACAACGAGCATTTAATGGGGGAATTACTGAGAGCTGGGGCAGGGGTCATCCTGCCCCGTCAGAGGGATTTTGTTGCGAAGCGAAATTGAATAGTTGCTGATGACTAAATGGGCAACTAAAAGCAAAATTCCTCGACACGGAAATCGTCAAAACGTTTTAGTGGAGTGGAGATTCCTTATCCTCATGGGGGATGGAATGTCTTTGACCGCTGTGGCAGATCAGCTTAAAGCGGTCTGAATGGAGCCCGGAAGTGGGATATCCACCAGGAGTGGCATCCTCTCACTGCTCTTCTGCTTTTGTATGATGAATGCCCGGGGCAATTATTTACATGGGACCCCGGCACGTTCGTCCGCTAATGTCCTTGATGTCCTCAGACCTCAAGCCCGCCTTGTGTGTGCGATTTATGATGTGCGTGCCAAGTGTTCATTAATATAAATCCAATGACAGATTCTTCCCCTCGCGTGTGTGCTAATGAATATATTATCTAGTCTATAGATATTCCATTGATGTCGATTTACCCAGATCATTTTGATTTGCTGTTTGTTTGCTGGGGTTTAGGGGGCAGTGCATACATTTAGCTTGATTAATTGTTTTCGAACAGCGAGATATGGCAAATAATTGTTACTAATCGTGGGGGGGAGACATACGGAGAGAGTGTTTTGGGGGTGAAATGGGTGTTTGGGTGGTTGGGTGTCAGAACTCAAGTGCTCAATATGTCTACTGCTAAATTGGTTTGTGGCAACATGAGTTTGAATTGATTTGAATTGAATTGAATCGCATTGAACTGAACTGAGCGAGGCATTTTCTTTAGTCTTGCATTACCGTGGATTTCCATTTGGGCTTTACATTTTCCTATTGGAGAAAATATACATACATTTAAAGGTACTTCAGCATTTACTGGTTATATAGCGAAGAGTAGTTTGGTGCAGTTTAAATGAAGTGGTTTTCAAAAAAGAAATTGTCTAGGGGTTTTGGGGTGCCTTTCACTTTCCACTGTCCAGAATTTTCTATCATATTCTCTCTTGTTTCCTTTTTTAATTCCTACTTCTGGTTATTCAAACTTTTTGCATTTTCAGAAAACAACTGGATTCTTAAGGGAGACATTTTCTATAGGACTCCCAATTGAGATAATCCAGGAAAATAATTGCTTTTTCCCCTTTTGTTTAAAAAGGTTTCTGGCACAAATAGTTTTTCTTTTTCCTAGTTACCTTACTCAATTTCTTGTCTAGTTCCTGTTTTATTTTTAACACAATTAAGATGCCATCATTTAGCCCTACTTCTTGGAGAAAATCCTTTCACCAGCTTATTTCTACACTTCGTTTTCCTCATATTTTCCGTTTTTCTGGCTTATTCCCCTATTTATACTCCATTCTGCATACACAACACTCATTAAGAGCTCATCCAAAAGTTGCCCCTTTTAAGTTGGGGGCTTTATGGACTCCAGTGCGAGTCCCGCTCCCCGTTGCCAAACAAAGAGAAGGGCTACGAAATTAACACTTCCCGCGACTGGCCGGCGAAGCCTATCGACTGCTTAAGGCAATGTCGGACGGAGGACTTCGTCCTGGAACTCGGACTCGGACATGGACATCGGACATCGGGCATCGGATGTGGAGGCGTACACACAATGCCGGGGCAATGACAGTGGAAAATCGGTGGAAAATACGGGGCTGTGGGTTGGAAAAAAAGGAGTGCAAACAACTGATTTCAGATTTTTGCTCATTTCTTTTTCAATTTGTCGTTTTTTGCGCAGTTTTACCCCTCCCCCCCTTAGTTTTCCGCCCGAATTTTCCCGCTGGCCCTGTTCGCCGGCCAATGGCCAACAGAGGAAGTAATTTTTATGCTGGATCTCTCGTTAAAGTTGGCAAATGCAAACACACAGAGGAGTTCATCGCAGGGACATTTACAAATACAGATAAAGATACAGGCGAGATGCCCAGATACAGATACAGATACAGATAGATAGAGAAAGAGAAAGAGATAGAGGCGAAGGAAAGTGCATTTAAAGGCAGATTTAATTACCTGAATGTAATCGCAGTCATTCCATGTTTTCAGCCTCGGCTCGAATTTCTTATCCTTGTCGCTGGCACTCGGTGGCGGTGCCATTTTGTTCGCCGTGGCCGTTTCCTGGGTGGAAATCCAGACCAGATTGCCCTTGGGCTGTTTGACTAGAATCAGGGCGTGTTTGCCATGGGGCACGTCGTGCTGTGTGGACAGAAGAATTAAATGCAAATTAATGAGCCGCAGCGCACAGAATGTTTTGTTTGACAGTCCCATTCTACCTCCCCCCTCCCCGCTGAATTAGTAGAATTAATTGGAGCATTTAAATTACGCAAAGTTCGCTCCGCGGTATTTTCTGGTCAGTCTTGTAACTTGTGATTGATCTTTGTGTTTTACTTTTTGTTTCTTCTCCTTCAAATGGGACATTAAAGTTATAAGATAATTAGAAAAGCAATCTTCTATTTTTATTTAGATTTGAATTTTAAATACAATTTAAGAGCTCTTTTGAGGAACTAGAAATAATACAAAAGTAAATATTATATATTTTGGGCTTTTGCCATTTTTTTTTAGCTTTTCTTTTTAGCTATTTTTTAGGACAACTTTCTAAAATATAGAAAAATATTTCTATGAATGTAGGAAACTTTGAAACTTTTTATATTTTGATTTTCCACAAATGCATATTGTTGATTTAAATCAAATTTATAATTTTCATTAAATTATTATTAATTGTGACGATAAAATGGACAAACTAGAGTACAAAACAAGTTTATAGAGCATTAAAAAATGTTTAATTATTTACAAATAAGTGTATATAAAAAGCTACACTATACCGAATGTCGGTCTTTATTCCTGGTTTTTGTGTGGTACCTATACAGCTATAAGCCGGCGTTGTCCATGACTTTGAACTACGTGATTTCCAAATATAGCCTCGTTTTACTTTTTATGCTCTGTACAAGATGAGGAGCCAGTAAACAATTTGTAATTTTAAATGGACGTCCCCAGCATGTGAGACCTTTAGCAGTTGATTGCCAATGGCAACGCGTCCGGCCAGGAAAACCCCCGTCGGGCTGGAGCAGACATATTAAAAATGCCAAAGAGGCTGGGATCGCTCCAGACGGCAGTCTCTGCTCCTCCAGTTAATTATAATAAAAGCCCATTCTATTTTGGAATGTAAATTGCCATTTAATTTTTGTTCTCCCTTGATTTCTGAACTTTGTTGTGGCATGAATAAAAATAAGGCACAGCACTTTACGCTCTGTCTGTATTTTTATGACCCAGCAGCAAGAATGCCCGCAGAATTCAGCGTTGCTACGAAGTGTCTAACCTTTTTGGCCTGGCACGGCTTGTAACCCGGAACATTAGACTAGCTGGCTGGAGTTTAATTTCGTTTTAATTGTTCTTTGCTCACCTGTCGCACTGCGTAGTAGCAGGTGAGGTTGCGGGGATAGATGCCGGGAAAGTTGGGCGACTGCAGCCGGCAGGGCTTCTTGTCGCAGTCGCTGAAGATCCTGGAGCAATACGTTCCGGGTATAAGGTCACCTGCGAATGCGAGAAACAGATGTCACACCCAGAAATAATATTTAATGAGTCATTAAAAGTGGTCTTAGCCGGGGAAATGAATATATTTAATTAATGAGAATTATTTGGCACGCATTAAATATGTTGAAAAATAGGATTCTTTAATAAAAGGTCTTTTAATTTTGGATTTGTAAAAATACCATTTAGAAAATTTATTTTATAAAAAGGTTGCTGTAAAATGTAAAGTTCTAAATTTTATAATTTTAACTTTTTATTTTGATTTTATTTCCAAAAATAAATGGAAATTTTATAATTCTTTCGCAAGTAATGTTTGTAAATATTTAGTTGTGGACCCAATGTAAAAATGCTATATTATTTACTGCATTTTTCTCAGTTGAAGGTTTTGTTATATCATTTAGGTCTGGGAATAATAATAACAACCTTAAAATACGTTTCATTTTAATATTTAATTAATTTATATAGTTTAAAATTTTTCCTTTAAATTGTTTGTAAAACTAAAACTATCTAAAGCAGTTTGTTGTCTGTTGATCTTTAAATTCAACAAAATTTGTTAATAAAAGTTTAAAAAAATGTAAATCATTTTTATAACTTAAAGTGATTAATTTGTTTAATTTCTCAACTCACCCAAATAGTATTTGGGCTCCGTGTAGTTTTGCTCGTCCTTGGCCAGTGACTTTTCCAGCGAGGCCATGAAGGTCTTATTGTTGGCATAAGCGCTGAACAGACTGAAGTCCTGGCCATAACGGTCCGAGCGGGCTCCACTGGAGTTGGTGAAATCCTCCAGGACACCGCCACCTTGCTGCTGCTGCTGCTGCTGCTGCTGTTGTTGCTGTTGCTGATTGAGGAAGCTGCTGCGGTTGTGCCACTGGGCCAACTCTGGAAAAAGGGAAATCAGTTGAGCGGATTAGGGACTCGGCTCGACTTCAGTCCCGGTGGTCGCACGCACCTGCCAGCTTAATGCCCCCGTAGCGGGTCACCGAACTGTCCCTGGACAGAACCTTGTATCTGATGCGGAAGTCGAAGTTGTAGCCACTCTGATCCCTCGCCAGTCTGTGGGTGTGGGTGTGGGTAATGCATAAACGTAAATTGGGGTCAGTTAATTATATCGGATGCGAACTCGGGACGCACCTGTTCAGCCGGATGGTGAATATCAGGGAGCGCGTTTCGCTGTAGAAGAGCACTGGTCCCCAGGAGCTGCCGCACCACATTCCGCCGATGGGCGTCCGCGCCGATTCCGCTATCTGCATATAGCCGTCCGGACAACCCTCATGAACGTACGAGGTGAACCTCCCAATCGTGAAGCTGTCCAGGGTGACCTAGGGCGATTCGGGCAATGAACATGTGAGTATATTCTTTTTAGAAGGCCTAAATTGCCCATAAGGCTACACTTCAAATAAAGCACAACTCATAAACCTTTTTCCTAATGTTTTCTTTCGTGGGAAAAGGTTTAGTTAATCTTCAAGCTATGTTTTTGGAAACACTTTTGTAATTAGATAGACATGGAAACTTAAAAAATAATCATAATTTCATAGATATAAAATTGCAAATTTAAAGAAACCTTTTAAGTTTTTCATTAAAGTAAAATTATTAGTTTAGGATAATAAAATAAAAAGGACCAGACGGACATTTAGTATGTAATATTTTTAACAGCCTAATGTTTGCTTATAATTATAAAATTTATTAGTCAAAATTTTTTGTATTAATTGGTAATTATTGTAAATTTCATAACAAATACTTGTATTTATAAAAAATGTACTCTTAAAGCTTTGTCCTTATTAACTGTTTTGAATTGGATAATATCTCTACTTAACTTTTATTTAAAAATTTTTCAATCTTTTAAAGGGTTAGACTTAATACTTTTGAAAATAATCTACACTTCGTAAGTTGCCCTAAGATAAATCATTTCAGATTTTTAGGAAACTTAAATGATTTGAATAAAATCCCTACAGGAAATTAAAAATTCGATTCATTGTTAAGTAGTTAGTTAAGTAACCATAATAGATATGTTAGTGATTCAAATAAGGAAAATCGCTTAAACTCTCTGTTTGTTTTTCAATTACATTACATTGGCGGGCACATCTAGGAAAGGTAAATGTTTTTACTCCTCCCAATTGCATAAATCTGCTCGAATCTAGCATAGTCTCCCTGCTTGGCATAAAATATTTGCAGGATGTGCCGAATGGGGGGGTGTCAGTAATAAAGTTTCGGTCAGTGCTCGTAGCTCAGTGGATAACAGTGCCCAATGCTCTTGGGACGCACTCGAGCATGCCAAAGGCTTTGGCTGGCTGCCTGGTGCTGCTCCTTTGGCCCCTGCTCCTCATCCTCCAGCTGCTCCTCGTCCTCCAGCGGCTCCTGCATCCTTCATTCCAATTGGAGGTGTGAAGTGGCGTAATAACTAACAGGCGCCGGCACTTTCTTCCTGTTACCCCGAAAATGGGGAGGTGGTGCAGCATTTGCTACGCTCTAGCGAGTGGCTTTGAAATCAATATTGCTTTTGCCACCCACAATCCGCAACCCATTTATACAACCTACCACCCCCCACCCCTCCCTCCATTTCAGGCAGCGCCATTGTTGTTGCTTATCTTTTAATGGCGTAGTTTATCCCGTTACAAAATGAAATGTGAAAGGCAGTGGCAGCTGCAGAAAGGGGAGGACTTCTGCAGTTAAAGATACACCGGAAGAAAAAATGCCTTACGTCAAAATAGGTCAAACTTTTTTTTTTTATGAAATCTTTTTATTACTCTTTGACATACATCACATTTTTTTTAAATCAATTTATAACAATTACCATAAAGATCCAATAAAAATTTGACTAAAGAGAATTAAATTCTGACCTTTAAAAAATGAATTTCATCACTGCATGTCATCACCACAGCATTTTATAATTATAAAGCAACATTTAGCTGTAGACAATGCGACATTATTCAGATCCTTTTTTCATTAAAATCAACTCTTTGACATTCGACACATTTGTTTAAAATCAAATTTGTAATAATTACCATATTGATATACAAAAAAAAATTGACTAAAGCAAATTAAAGTCTGACCTTTAAAAAAAAACACTTTTTCACTTGTCATCGCCACATAATTTTATAATTATAAACTAACAGTTAGCTGTAAAAAATACGATATACTATAAATCGGCAGGTCCTTAATTTTTTATAATCTCAATTTTATAATTTAGTAATTTATAATTACTCTAATTTATATTTATATATATATTTATATATATATTTATATATATATATATATATTATCGTAATGGTTTGTCAACCAAATTATTTTATATAATGCAGTTTTACAAACACGCAAAACATTTGATTAAAATAAAATCTTAGTAGTAATCATTGACCGAATAATAAGGTTTTAAATTAAAATAACTAAACCTTTTTAGTACAAATTTTTTTGACCCTGACCCGACTCACCTGCACCACATCACCATGTTGGCCACCTGCCGCCGTGAAGGTGAGCACACACACAAAGGGCACGCGATCCTGTTTGGGGCGGTGCAACTCCAAGGAGTACGTCTGGCCGATGTCCCCGTAGTAGGTGCGATTACAGCCTGCAAATATATATATTAAACGCAATTAGCGTTAGTTCGGCAATTAGTTTGTTTGCCTCGCGCGTAACCAGGCAACTCAAACTGATATATATTCCCCCGCAAACCCCAAAAGGGGGGATACCTTTTAATAAAACCCATGAGTCGCCCGGAGGAGGGGCAATTGTCACGCCATAAATCATCGCCTTACTAAGGCAGATGCTAACACAAAGTATCAAATTAACATAACATTAACTTCATATGCAAACTGATTGGAACGCAAAGTAAACTAATCCATTTACGTGAATAATTTAAGATACTTAACTTTTAATGTATTCGCATTTTGGTAGAGGGTGGTAAATGTGTGCCGAACAATTTGTGGTAAATTTATTCAACTTCATCTTTAAGATTAAGTTAAACAAATGTTGTTTACGGTTTTGATTGTGGTTTATATTGCTTTTATCAATTGAAATGTATCAAGTTAACTGAACATTAACCTCTTGTGCAAACTACTTTTTGAGGCTGAGATATATGTCTGTTTAAATAAATTTAAATGGAGACAAATTTATTTCTTCTTCTTAGCCTTTTTAATTTACCCCAAACACAAAACTTAAAGCAAGCTACAAAGTTCTAATTTAAAATTTGAATAGTGGCTTTTGTTTTGCGGAAAATTTTAGCTTTGGAAGTTTCCCCCACAAGTTGATTTTCTTGGTTTTGAAGCAAAAATTAATTGGATGGTTGTGCAATGATTATCAAGCTTCTGATTGCGAAATACGTTTCCCTATCGTTGGTTATCGCTTGCATCAGATTATTTTAATAATAAGCATGCCCAGTTATTTTTGAGCTTGTGCTTGCTTTGAGTAGATACTCTGAACATTTTCCAATTGAATTGTTTACGTTTAGCGAATAAATAAAAAAACCATAGACTAACCCTTTTCCAAGCTTTCATTCGATTACGTATTCGCATTCGGAATTCCTTTTCATAATTGAATGACCATAAACTGGAATGATTTATGCTTGGGCGATTTGCATTTATGGAATTAAGTCCTGCCCTTTGTAGTTTGTCCCCAAAACAAAGTGAGGGTCATGGCAAAAGTAGTTTGCATGGAAATTGCCAATTTCTTCTGGGCTCCTTCAATATCCCGTCCCTCTCCTCGGGCATTTCAATTAGTTTTATTAAAAATGCATACGAATCTAAAAGAGACAGGCAATGCGGACAGCCCCTGGATAAAATAATTCAATTCGAATAAATTGCTCAAGTGTTGGTAGTTCCTACTGCTCTAATTGCTTTCTGTGCATTCAATCAAATTTATTATGCGCTTAGCCATCAATAGTCAATTAGATAACTATGCAATTGCATGGGAAATCAATTATCAGTCAGTCAGGCCTTCAAGCGATTTTCTGGTGGGCGCAGTTCGCGGGGGCGTGTCTATAATTGCCACTGCAACAATAGTTAATTATAAGCATTTAGGTACGATTTAATTATAGTTTTTAAGTGGCACAAAAACGTTTGTGTAATCAATGTTGCAGTTTTTGGATATTAGGGTTTTGTGGAGTCTCATCAATTTTATTTAAATAAAATTGGGATTTTTAAATAAATGTGATACAATTGTTCAATGGTTTGGGTAACAGAAAAAAGGTTGGTATGTTTTTGATTGCTCACCAATTTCTTTCCATTGTTTAGAACTTGTGTTTAGTAAAATTGTTTGTATATTTGTGCATTTTTAATGTGTTAATCTAAACAAAATATTTTCCCTCGGGAAAAGAGAAACAGTTTTTATGTCGACCTAAATTAAATTCTCATTAAATTATTTTTTTGAACGACCTTTTTTTGTGCGTCTAAGCAATTGCTAATTTAAACTCCAAGTGGGACAAAAGTGGGTATATTTTTGCCTCCCAAACAAACACATACATATTTGCCCGCTCGTTGTTCAATTAAAATCCCCACGAGTTGTCGCTGTCCTTGTTCACCATAGTGATTGTCCCTTGCTATGGCCGCCCGCCTCATTGAATGTCATTGAAAAATACTTAATTAAATTCATCAACGCTTGACATGACGCGCCCGGCGGCAACAGAAACAGCAGCAGGACATCCCGGGGGAGGGGAAGGGGAGGCAAGTGGGAGGGACTTACTGGCAGCCAATTGGCAAAAGTGAGAAGTTCACTTTGCCGCCATTATGAGGGCCAATGGAGGGCCCAAAGTGGGAGTGTAATGGGTGGGTGGCTGGCAATCTGTGTGGTGCTCCATGTGCGAGTAGGGAGTGCTTAATTACATTTACACATGGAGGCCGTGTTTACAAGGGCGGCCAGTGAATGGATGCAACGGAGGGAGATGATTGCCGGACGGTTGTGGGGTTTGACAAGCTTGATTGCTTCCAGGTTGGTACCTGTGCCTGCACTCCATGAGGATTCAGGCTGGAAGCCATTGGGACCCTCACAAATCGATTTGACGAGGGATCTATGGCCATGTTTCTCCCTTTAAAGACAGTTTGCGGGTATATTCATTAAGCAAAAAGGTTGGTGATCAAGGATTTAGGCTGTTTGGCATTCTCTGCTTTCATATCGTGAAGCAGCTTCAAAATAAGTAAAGATTAACCTAAATATATCAAAAAAATGTTCAGACACCGTTGCGTATACGCAATAAAATTATATGGAAAACATATTTATTTATTTGAAGTCGAATATAAAGGTAATTACTATATTTCTTTTTAGCTCTCAAAGTCGATATACCCGACTTTTTAATTACATCTTCTCTGCCCATCAATCGCCTGGTAAATTGGACAAACAATGGCCTTGGCAGGCCATTTCAGGTTGTTTCTCATTATGCTCCGCTTTACATAATTGTTTCGACACATTGTTGTAGCGCCTTCGCTCCATTACTGAACTTTTCTCATTTTCATCACAATCAGAAAAAGTTATTTTTAACTCTTGTTTATTTTTTAATTCAGAAAACTAACTAATTTTGTTTTTTGCTTATAGGTTTAAGAACTCTATGTTTCGAGCGGGTGTAAACTCTTTTTTTTTGCTTATAGGCTTAAGAACTCTATGTTTCGAGCGGGTGTAAACTTTTTGAGTACCAAAGAAAAAGCTTCTTGGAGTTGGACAATATTGCTGCCAGCTTTGAAAAGTCAAGTCGTTATGTTTTGTTTTAAGTAAGTGATTGGCTTACGTATGATGCTGTTTAAAGGTTTTTTGAAATTATAATTTAGTTCCTAACACTTAGTATTCAGTGTTACTTACGTGTGCAAAATCGCGGCTCATCGCTGCCGTCACCGCAATCGTTTAGATTGTTGCAGTACTTGCTCAGCGGCACGCATCTTCCATTGGAGCAGCTGAACTCAGCCAGGGAGCAGCCCGTCGCGGAGGAGCCGGCTGCCAGTTGCAAATTGGCAGGTTTGCCGGGTCCCAAGGAGCTGGAGACGGAGCTGGAGCTGGAGCTGGATGGGGAGCCAGCTGTTCCGGATGCGGAACCGGGAGCAGCTCCTCCTCCAGCGGCAGCAGCTGCTGTGGCAGCCATGCCCAAACTGATGCCCAGGCAAAGGAGCAGCGTCAGAGTCGCCGGAAGTGGATGTCGCCGTTGCTGATGTTGCTGCTGTTTCGGCTGCTGCAACTGCTGTTGCTGCTGATGCTGCTGCTGCGGCTGTTGCTGCTGCGATTGCGACTGACAATGGTCGCTGCAGCTGGAAGTCATTGTGGATGTTGCTGGTGTTCCTGTTGCTTTAATTGCACAACATTGTGTTGGATTTGTCGTCGTTTGCAGCACTTTTAGCATTTTAGCCACATTTCTGTGTCGTTCATTTGGCAGCCATTTGCTGTTCTGCCTCAGTTTGCACCTCGTTTCTCTCAGTCTGCTGGTTCCATTTGTTGTTTTTTTGTGTATTGCTGGGGCAGTGTCTGTTGCAATTATTCGTTGTTTCAGTTTCTTTGGCCTTTTTCTGCTTTTGTATTTCTGGCGCCATTTCAATGTCATTACTGTTGTGTCTGCAAGCAGAGAAGAAGAATATTACGTTACTTTTATTTTGGTGGTAATAGGTATTTCTCAAGATGATATATAGGTATTTCTCAAGATGATATATTAACAAAGTTGAGAAAAAAAATGGTCTTAAAAATTTTCTTGACAAAAATGTTAATAAATACCAATTAGCAAAGCTATTTTGCATTTGATGGAATTTATTTTCTAAGTAAGCATTTATTTAAATAAATAATCACTTATTTATCGAAAATATTGTTGATTTGCAAAGAAAAAAACATTAATATTTGAACTGTCCGTTTGGCTATTTGCCTAACAATTTCAATATAACTAGCCATGTGGAAAATTTTAATTTTTGTACAAAATCCAAAACTTATTAAAAATAGGTTTGTTTATATTCTTAATCTAACTTGGTTGCTAGTTTTAAATTCCTACCTTATTTCCACGAAAATTAAAATGTATGTGCCGTGTTTTAAATTTAATGGAACAATTAAAAATATAATTGAATTCCTAGCATAGTGATTAACAAACAGAGATTTACAGTAGCAACGTTTCCCTCTTGGGGAAATAATTTAAAATATGCAAATGCCTGGGGCAAACCAAATTTTACACGCCTCGCTGCACGATTACACGGCAAATTTATGGCCAAATATTTATGGATGCGAATATATAGGAACATTCGAATAAATTTCCGCGACGCGGCCAATCCTTCGACCAATGAAAATCATAAATATTTGCAGCGTAAACAATTTCTCCTCATGTTTTTGTTTTTTACAACGATTCCTTTTTTTTTTTGAGCGGTGATTTTTTGTTTTATTTTCTGGTTTCACTACGACTTACTCGCATATTTTTCACGCCGAGCTAAGGACGAATTTTCACGCACGTTGCACATTATGGAAAGTTACGAGTATTTTTTTGCTATTTCATTTTTTTTTTTTGGGTTTTTCGTGTTGTTGTGCTCGCTGAGCGTGTAACGGTTTCATTTTGTCCTTGTTTTCCGACTTTTCCACGATCCACTCTACACAATGGATATATGCATGGCGGTCTGGCCCGCCAGTCGGTAGGAATTGATTAATGTGTTTTCGGTGCAACGATGCCGGGTTTGTACGAAAAAGGGGTTTTTCTGGAGGTCTGCCGGGCTGTCGATTGCAGCTTGCCAGTGATAACGATGAGTAGAAAAACAACAGCAGTCTGCTCTCCGCTGCTCCACCTCTGCAAATGATTTATGAATGTTGTTCGGGGCCTTGCAACGCATGACCCCAAAACACTGTCCAACAGCAACGCCGCAGAGTCGGCTAGTCAATGAGTGCCACTGGGAAATTATAGCGTTCGCGTTCGCATTCGGCCAGCGAGAGCGAAAATCGAGGAAAAGCAGTCGAAAAAATACTAGTGGTTGCATAATTTTAAATTAGACGCTCAGACATGGAGCAGACGACCCGGAGGGAAGCTGGTAATGGTAATGGTAATGGTTTGGGGTAAATGGAGGTTTATGGGTGAGCGTAAAAGGGCTGGGAAATGGCATTGGATTTGGGGACAGATTCAGAGATTCAGCGGTGTCAGCAGACAGCAGATGACGCCGGCAACCAGACGGAAACTGATGCCCTTGTTTTTTCCAGCCAGCTTGTTGCACAAGCGAACACGAAAATGCTAAGGGTTCATTTCGAATCGAGGGTAGTGCAAAATCCCTGACAGTAAGGAACATTTTTGGTAAACTCTTCGAAAAGTGCATTTTAATCAGTTGCCATAAACTTTCTTTTTATGTAAATTGGCCTTAAATGCGTTTGTTTTTTTAATTAACCACTAATGGGGTTCCGAGTAGTTCAATATTTATGTATAAATGTAATTTTCTGAATATGCAAATGTAAAAAATTACTGGTGTCTTTTTCCAACAAAATAAAAAAGAGAAAAAAATAAAATTAAGATAAATGGTCTTTTTAATGGGTTATATTTAAAATGTGGTTGTAATGTAGGCAAACATCATGAGCAAGTAACATTTAATGAGCTACGTAAGGGTACCCCAAAAATGATCTTAGTTTTAAATATACAGGGTTTTCGTAAGTATATTATATATAAAGTTTGACTTTCTAGCTTGAATTTTAGATGAGCATACATTAAAAAAAAATTCTAAAGTAAGTGGAAAAAGTAGCTTCATCTTCTGCTTTATGGTGTTCTTAAGAACTTGACACTCTAACCAACATGCCTTTGGCAAATGAAGCGAAGCCAGCGTGTTGTTTTTAACATTTTTATGATCCAACCACTTTGCTACTCCGAATTTCCCATTTCGCCTGCTCTTGGCCATTACAATGTCTGGCGTCAGAGAAACGCGCCACAAAATCGTGCAGTGGTAAAATTATCCCCAAAAGATTGGTCGAAAACTGGACGTTGTCTAGTCGTGCATTAAATTGCTAATAAGTTTTAATGGGGCCAGCTTTGTCTTCAAAGCCAAATGCACTTTCTTAAAGCAAAACATTTTCATTCAGATGGCTTCCCCTTAACTGAATGTCAAAGCATTTCTGCCATTCTTCACGACCCGAGAGCGTAAACAGAAGCTGTTTTCTTTTTTTTATCACTGCAGTGGCTTATCAACCAAGACCCACACACCCAGATATAGCTATCCCCATATCTGTTACGAGCCAGAAGATGGATATGGAGCTGCTGCCGCTTTAATGGATCCCAAAGGGATGGCGTCGATATCAGCTTTCGTCAAGCAGAAGGATGTGCGAATGCCCCCTGTTTGCTCCCAAACGTTGTCTTTGGTGGCCCCACATTTTGCCAGGCTATATTGCCAGCCCCTCCACATATGCAAAATAGTTGCACATAAAAAGTGCCGAAGGACTTGAGACTTCTTGCAGCCAACGGCTGCTGTCAGTTGTCGTTACTGTTGCTGCTGCTGCTGCTGCTGCTGCTGCTACTGCTGTGTTGGAATTGTCGGTAGTCATCATCGTCTTTATCATCATCTGGCACTGGCACTGGCTCCCGCTCATCCGCAGCAACTGTCTGTGGCAAGCCGGAATAGGGTTTGACTTACGGTACACGAGGAAAAATACTGAAAAAAGCTTACCCTTTAATACGAAGGCATTAGAAATTTTTTAATGCATTTGTTTAAATGCATTAATTATTAAGAATAATACGATTTAAAGGATTTCTAAGTGATTAAGGTGAATATTTTTCATTTCGGCATGTACTTGTATAAAAAAACTTCCAAGTATGTTTCTATTTAGTCGAAAAATATAAATACCTTAAAATATTTTGTAAAAATGTAAAAAAAAAATAAATGTAGGTTAATTTCAACATCTTGTTAAATATCAAAAATTTTAAATGAATACTTTCATGTACTTCCCTGACAAATTTTTAATTTTCTTACATTAAATGGAAGGATTTTTCTAAACTTTAAGATGTTCGATAAGCAAAATAAGGAAATTAATTTTAATATTTTTCCCTTGTGTACGTCACTCGTTCTCCCTTGCGTTGCTTTCGATTTCCCCCTTTGCCAAGTTTGCCTCAATGAAATTGGAATGGCGCAGCGGAAAGGGAAGTGAAGACATACGCACACACAGTCCACACCGCCTGCATTTGTGGGCGTGTGACTTTAAATTTTGTTGCATATGCGAGGGCGCTCTGGCCTCTGCGGTTCAATGCATTCAATGCCTTCCCAGACGCCTCATTAGCGCTGCGATTCGCTGCCAAAATGCGAAATGATAATTGCAGCAATTTGGGCACGAAAAATAAGGCGAGACAAATTGTATCGCACGACTTGAAAAGTTGGTCGACGCAAATTGGTGCCAGCGAAGACTCGCCTTGTGGGTTTACTTCGAAGTTGGCAACGGGGCTAAATTGTAACGAGCTAAGCGCACACTCATATGTGTATTCCCAAGTTGCCCCATTGCAAAAAGTCAAATTTCTGTTCGCCACGTCAAACTCAAGCTCACGTCATCAAAGTTTTCGTTGGCAATGTGTGCGCCATTACGACCGGAAATGCCTCACTCGAGTGTGTCTGTGTGTGTGTTTGTGTGTGTGCACGTGTGTATGCAGAAAGCGCGTCAAAGTTATTTAAACACCAAAGCGACTTCCTTCATCTCGAGTTCCTTCGAAAAAAATGCTCTCACATGTAGATATTCTTTTGCCTTTTCTCTTCGTTTGGCAAAGGACTTTCACTAAGCCGCTTAGTGGCACGAAGGCTGCAAATCCTGAATCCTGACTGAGAGCCTCTGTTTGCGGGCGTGCTTGTTTACTTAACATGGCTAATGAAACTCGAGAGAGTTTGAAGCCTTAATTTCTTTTGGCATAGCAGTTTGTTTTAAGTAGAAAAAATCCTATCGAAAAAGGTACTAAAACATGGTTGTTCTTCCGCGGAGAATATGCATTTATTTAGACAAACAAAAAGATTAAAATGGAAATGGAAAAAATACTTCAAAAATAAAACCATGATTGCAGAGCATATTTTGTTTTTAAAAATGTAAGGCGGGCAGTAAAAACTCATTTTTCCATAAAATCATATTTAATTGATCAGCAATAGCATCCCTAATATTTGCGAAGTTCAAAAGTTTCAGCTTACTTACATATTTGTAAATAAAATCCTTACTGACTAAATATGCTTAATGTTCTATTATTGTTTTAAACGTTTTCTGAATTACATTAAATTTGTTGTTGTCATTTATTCGCTTTGATTTTTTATGTACTTTGCACTCAGCTTATTAAGTTGCACCCTTTCCTTTTTCCATTTCCCTTTATTTTTAACTTTTCTGGGAAGTCATAAAGCTGGCACATAAGCAAATTAAGTTCACTTTAATGGACATTTGTGATGTCAGGATTTAATTACTCCAACAACACGCAACACTTGAAGTCTTCATGGGGATTTTCGGTCAGAATTGATGGCACTTTCCTTTCGGCTGTCACTCGGCAATAAAAATGCGAGCATTCAAAATCGTTTCAGTCAGCCTGGCCACCCGTTTTCGAATCGATTCAGTGGCATTCCATTGTTTAGCCTTTGATTGTCATTCACTGGGCGCGGCGTTAAAGTGTATTTTAATTTGATTTCATTGTTCGCTGTCATTTGCCGTCATTTGCCGTCATTTGAGGGCCGGAATGAATATGAATTGAATTGGTGGCGATGGGGGATTTAATGGGGTGATCTTCGGTCTTTTTTTGGGCTCCACTGACATTCATTTCATTGCGTTTCAACAATTCGATTAGCACCGAAAATCAGGAAAGCTTGATGCCTCGATGCCGGGCCTTTCGAATGACACGGCTTTTTAATTAGTTTTTAGTTTAGGGTGGACTGCCATTTGCCATTGGGATGGCTAATTAATATGACAGACGCAGGACAGGAGAAGGGAAATTAGAATTTCATTTGAGAATTTCATTGTGATCAGGGGACAAAGCACTGGGAAATTTAATGAGGGGCATTAAGAGCCTGAATTTGGAGTAGTGTGGACCTACCTAATGGAGCACATACGAAATGAATAATTGAAGCTAATCGAAATATATTCACTATTTATACTGACGTCAAAAGGGAGGCAAACAAATACCATTTTATTTTTCATTTACCAACGCAAAATCACCGCATTCAATTTAATAATGCAGGACCCATGTGTCTAACAGCTGTATAGCTACCAAAAAATCAACAACCTGTTCGTGTTTAAATGAAATCTTAATAAAATAAAACACGCTGGCATGCCGCTGGCTTTTTAATTAAAAATTTAGCAAACATGACGTGGGGCGGTTCAAATGTGAAATATCAAGCATACGCCGTGTTGTTCTACTTGAATTCGATGCTTACTTTGTGAATGAATTCCGATATTGCGTGCATGACGAGTAAATATTGGAAAAGCCCTTGGCAAATTCGGAAACCTTTGATTGATATGCGTTTAAATCGATTGAAGTACCCGTGCCCCCCAAAACTTGGCATCTTGTGCATATGTCATTAATTTGAATGCCAAGCTATGCACACGGGCGGGACAGCCCCCGACATAACTGTCAGGCCTGTCGCTCGTCAGCGCTGCGTCCTTCGTCCGTCTTCGGCGCCATCAACAATTCATCGTCGTCATCTCTCTCCGGTTGATTCCGCTTTATGCCGCCGATGTTTTTGTTATTATTTCACTCGGCAAATATTCAGAATGTGTGCGTTGAGTCTTCTTCGGGCGCATTGCATGAATTACTTTTGCCTTTGTTAAGAGCAAACACAATGCCTAAGCTGATGATGGGCGACTGACGCTGATGCTGATGTGCGTGCCAAGGATTTGTAAGTTGTGAAACATTCAAGGATGCGCGACCCACATATATGTGCACAGGAAAAAAATGAACGAAATTGCTTAACTGCTGTCGTTTTAACTTTAATATGCTTATGTTGTGTAATATTTTTTATATGCAATTTTTGACAGATTTTTGTGTATTCTTTAAAGTCTTTGAGGGCATTTTATGAACTTGAATTTATGTATTTTTAATTTGTATATGTTAAAAACTGTATATACAAATATATTTTTGTCATATCTAATTTATTGCTTTTCTTTTAATAATAAATTAAAATAATCAATAAATCTTATGAAAAATATAATTTTAATTAGTTTAAGCTGTTTTCTTTGTTTTTTTCCCAGTGCATTTGGAAAAACATCCAAGACAAGGCCTAGCAAATGGCGATGGTGGCTGAGAAAATTCCCCTAATGCAAAATATTCAAATCAGGATGAAGACCGAGGCGTTGTCGTATTTTGTATTTTGTAGCTGCTAAACATTTGTCACAATATCCTCTCGCATCTGCAGGCGCTGGCAAATGGGAAGGAAAAGATTTTCCCTACAATGGCGCATAATTCCTGCTAGCGAGTGTGAGTGCGTGGGAAATAATGTTACGCTTCATTTTATTTTAAGAAAAATTTGTTTTTGCACACAATAATTTGTTTTCTATTCAAATTTCCATCAGAAAAATGTCTGATGTGTGTGTGTGTGTAAGTGGGGGTTAAGGTGTGGCTTTAAGGGGACTCAGGCCTGCTGTAATTTCATTTAAGTGGCGAAAATCAATGCCGAAAAGAAGCCGCTGAACGTTAGTCACTTTTGGCCCGAAGGCAGTTGAATGGCCCACCCACAGAGCCGCCTTTTTTTTTGCACCACCCACAGTACTCCAAGTGGTACCACTCAATTTTTGAGGGCGAAGTGGGGAGCGGCGTAAAGTGGCTTGCCGTTCAGGATTTGCAACAAATGGCAAAGAAAAATCGAAATAGAAATTGAGAAAAAAATCAAAATTTCAAGTGCTAGTCGAGAGCTATTTGCATAATGCGACTGCTGCATGAATAAACCATGTCGAACCAGGCTCTCCCAATTCGCGGTGTTTCCACTTCTGCCCCGCTTTTCTCTTTCCACTTTTCCGGCTTTTTCCTCATCATTCCACTGTCTGTGGAAGTAAAACGTTTAAATCAAATCAGGCGGCGAATGTTTTTTATCCCAGTGAAAGCTGCAGACAGCGGAGGTTATGATGCTGCCCACATATATATCCTAAAGCCCACACTCACACTCACACCTCGACAATGGATAAGACTATACGGAGAGAAAAAGCATTTTAAATTCAAATGGAGTAAATTTGTTTCCAAAGCTTTTGCATTAATAAGTTCATATATTTGTTATATAAAAATTGTGTACATATTCATTTCATTGATAAATTGGCGTAAAAAATGTTCGCTAATAAGCTATAAACACAAAGTGCCTAACATTTTTTCAGCTTTAACCATTTTCTCTGTGTACACGATTATGTCCCTAACGCTTGATTGAACATTTTTCGCCCAGAACAGCTGCAAAGTACCTTTTCACATCCTCCTCTCCTCATTTCCCCGCCTTTGAGGACAATTTATGTGGCTTTAAGGACAAAAGCGTCTGCCGATGGGCCTTTGCCCTCATAAGTATGCCATGAAAAATGTATAGCAGCGTGCATAAAAAAACGGGCATAAAGGAATACCCTTTGGAAAACTACACATAGAACTGACAATGAATATCAAATGTCAATGACAGCCGCAGTGTGGAAAACTATTCCGTAGGACGCACAGGACTCAGGACTCAGGCCAAATATGAAATAAATCACTGGACGGGTTATTGACACGTAAGCAAATATTTGCAGCCACCAAGGAAATGTCAACTTGTTCCCATCGACCGAGTTTTCTCTATCCCTCTCCCTTTTCCTCTCCCAGCCCCTCCCCCTTTTCCTTTTCCACCTTTTCCCGGGCAAACACGTTGGCATGCAAAGCAGTGGGTAAAGTCGCAAGAACTTTTCTCCGGAAAACTGCCAGCCTGCTCGTCAAAACTGCGCTAGCATGTCGACAGCAAAGTCCACTTAATCCAAATTCTGTAAAAATTGTCAGCGCCGGGAAATGGGAAATGGGGAGCTGCTTTTCCTTTAACGTTGACTTTCCCGGCGATAAGAACGGCAATGTCAACCAGCTGACGTGTGTGTGACTCTGTGGATGTGAGCACCTTCGAGTGGGTGGGTGTGTGTTGTTTGCTTGGCATGCCATGTCATCAATTTCGCCTTGAATTTGTTTACTCGTTTGCCCTGGTGACTGTCATTCCTGCGGAGGGGTCGGATGTCGGGGAAAACGAAGAAAGCGAGCAGAAATGAGGTGGCTATTTGCTGTAATTTAGGTACGAACAGGATATGCAATGTACTTGTCTATCGCTAATAAGGCAATTGTGAGCCAAGGATTAAGAGCGGTATTAAATTGGAGTACAAGAATTTCCTTGTTGTTCTAATTATAAAATTTAAAGTCTAAGAACACTTGCATTCCTTACATTTTTTTGTAAGATAAAATGTGTTTAAAAACAAAACTCACAAAAAAACAAAGGCTTAAAGAATTTTCTAAAATGTTTCTTTAATATCCTAAAGTATTTGAAAACATACAGGAATAAATATTTATTATAAATTTTTAAGAACGTAAATACATTTTCTGACCAAATAACTAAAAGCGAAATGAAAACAGAGAAATGTTCTAAGAATTTAAAAAAACATAAAGAATAAATATTCTCTTATACTCCCCCACTTTTTTTTATTAGCAAGAAAGCTTTTAAAGTATTAATTTACAATTTTGTAAAGCAAATAATTCGTGAGCCAAATTTAAAGTAACTAAAATGAAAATAACTTAAGTTCAAATACGTATTCCGATCACACAACTAATGGCAATAAGGAAGGCAAACATTATTCAGGCTAACGATGCTACGTCAAAGTTTAACAAAATCATCGGTGCCACGTGGATGTCTTTATCACAACTCATTCCCCTTTCCTCTATTTCGGTGATGTCTGCATCTTCCTGTGAGTTCACGCATTTCCCTACCTCGGTAAATCGTTCAGTGCATGTCCTAGAACCTTGGGTGCCACTCCGTCATCCAGCATCCATCATCCTTCAACTCATCGCAACCTTTCTCGTTCCGCAATCCACGGTTAAGTGATTGGAGAAATGTATTTGCATAATTTTTACAGATTTCTCAATGGCTGTCATGCATAATGCTTGGCAAAGGACCTGCCGGCAGTTGCAATGATAGCCCAGGACCTGGAGGCTGGGATCCTTGGTTCCTTGGTTAGTCACCTCCTACTTCTCCACCTTTTCCGGAGCCGGCAAACATGCCTGTTAAGCTTCTCCTATGGCGATGGTGACGGAAGTTTTTGCATATGCGAATATTTTATGCAGATTTATGTCAACTTTTTGGGCTACGTGTCCTGCATCCTGGCCACGTGCATTTATTGAATTAGTGTGTGTCGGTGAGCCTGCCAGCCAGTGTTGTAAACTGCCCTAAAATGTTGTAAATTTTTCGGGCATCAGCTTGTCCTGACACCGGGTGGAAAATTCAACGGGGAGGAGTGGGAAATAAGTGTAGAGCATGGACCCAACTGTCAGGCAAACAACAAAAAGTTGTTTGTGCCCTACTCAGGAAAGCACCTCCTTGCCACCCACTTGCCACCCACTTGCCACCCACTTGCCACCCAACCACCCACACACGCATGTACGACAACAAACATTCGCAATTGTTGTTGCCGATGTCGCCTGTCGCTGAAGCCTGTTTCCTGTCGCGCTGCGACCTATTCCCCATCTCCTTCACTTCTCTCCTGTGACCAACCACTGCCCATTTTCCCCGTATTTTCCTTTCTTACCCTGTAATTTAGGAGTGACGAAGGTATAATTTCTTTTGTGGATGTGTTTGCTGCAAGGAGGCGAAATTGAAAATGCCTAAAAAAAAGGACGCAAAATTGTATACTACAATAATACTTTCAGCTTAGAAATTTTTATTTTCAATCTTATATTTTTATTTCGAAATATGAAAACAATACTTTAATTTTTGTTGTTAAGTATAAAACATAAATAATGCAGATAATAGGGATATTGAATGTTTGCATTAGCTGTAACCTTTGGGACATTGTTATAGGAATATTGCTATCGGAACTCATATTGTTATAAATGTACATAAAACCTTTCCTAGGTGGATGCTCTTTAAGCTATGTCAGCAAAGGCTAGAGGATAGCTTCTAGTTGAAACATTCGATTGAAGCATCATTTCTTGTTATTTTTTGTTATAAAGAAAAGAGAAAACTTATCTCCAACTTTATGATGATTTCCACAAAGAGAAAACCGAGGGGAATGGTTGGAAAAAAGACTTCAAGTCGGAGGAGCTCGAGATATAGAATGAGAATGAGGACGGGAACAAGTTTTCCTTCTTCAAGTTGTCGCTGCGACTTCTTGTTTGTGTTGTGCGATGCTTTTCCATTTCCTTTGTGTCCGTGTGTGAGTTTCACCCTCAAGTCAGCCGAAGACTGAAGTGGGACAACACTTAATTTTGTGTAAGTACTCACTCAGCTCATTAACCGAGCCAAAAAGGAAACTGGGCCTCGTCTCGTCTCGCACCGGCAAATGCAAATACCGAATTCAAAAGCTCTGGCCCCAAGCGCAGGGGAAATTAAATTTAAGCACCGAAATGGACGAGCAGAAAAAAAAGGAGGCAGCCGGAAAGGCATGAGGAAAATGGCTAAAGCAATTTACCAGCGACTGTGGCGCATCTTCTGGCCAAGTGGTAAAATGGGAACTACAGGGGAGGTGGGAGTACGAATCCGTTTAGTTAGCGCCAAGTGAAGCCATCAATCAGCAGAACACACTCACGCACGAACGCAATCGCACGCAATCATTGGGAATTAGGCGGAGGGCGTGAGGGTTTTCCGGGGGCTTTCGAGATGCGATCGGTGGCCATAACTCAGCTTGACGCTCCCCGGCAGTTTGTGGTCAACAATAAAGCCAAAACTGCAGTTTCTGCCGCCTGAATTATGGCAATAAAATGGCATTCAAAATTGCGGAAATGCCAAACCATGAATTTCTTTGTAGCAACTGAAAGGAAGTTTTTGGCAACGAATTGCAGTCTCTCAACAATAAAATTGTAATCCCATTGATATTGAAACTATTGAAAAATTTCATTCTCTATAGATAAATGGTTTTTACTTACATATTAACGATTTAATAGATTTCTTTCTAAATTGAAAAATTTGTTTCTCTTTATATAAATGGTTTTCAATCACATATTTAAGCTATAAAATTCCTTTTATTGATTTGTTAGCATAACTCACAAAAAGAAAACTTAATTTAAATTCTTTAACTTGTAAGAAGGTTGTGCTATGATAAATAAATTGCCATTCAAAATAGGAAAAATACCAAACATTTTTTTGCTATTAAGCTAAAAATTCTGAGCAATAAATTTCGTTTTGAGTCTGTAAAATATTTAAATTGGTTAATTGTTTATACGGATATATCAGTAAATGTGCATTTTTGATAACGGAATGTTTGATGAAAGTAAATACAAAATCCTTTAATTAATTTTAAAGAATTGCATTTAATATTTAATTTGATGTTTGTACCAATAGCATATGTGTCAAATAAGATGTCAAGTGAATTTACTATGCCCTAAAGAAGCAAACAATTTCCGGAACTCGTTGCGCCAGATAAACGACAAGTGACAGCTAAATAAATCCAAAAGATTTTCTTTGACGTCACCTGTGCGACTTCCCACGCTTGCTGTCTTTTGGGATTTTAGGTATCTGCATCCTGTGCACTTTCCATGAGGCAAATCAATACGTATTTTCCTAAGCACAATAATTCGTCAAACGTTCTCTTTACTTACAGATGATGGTGAATTATATGTCATTTAAGTTTAATAATAAATAATAAGAAAAGAAATATATGACTGAATACGGCATATTGAAACAAATTTAAATAAATATAAAATTTACATTGCTTCTATAGTTTGGGTTAGGGAATAATTTAATTATTTATCAATGAAATATGTTTAAATTTTCATTTTCAAAATTTTATATTCATTTAAGTATGTTGAAGGTGCGATCGTCATGATTTTTTTACCTCGTTAAGAGGTGTTTTTGTTTGCTTAACAATTATTGTATTTTATTTCAGTATTACATTTTTGTAAAGCTCTTTTGATTGTATTTAATGTATGTTTATGTTTCACTTGTCCAACTTAAAATATTTTTCATAGTTTCAAACATGAGAAAGATATAAAACCACTTCAAATAATTACAATGCACAGGAGGGCAGCTGAAATTACAATATGTGAAGCCATCCGAAACATGAAAAAGAGAGCATCACAATAGAAATGTATATGTAGATATGGAGACCGCAAAGCACACATAAATATGTATATATAAACAAACAAAACCACAATGGCGAAACAACATTTCACTTAAATTAGAAGCGAAAATGGCGGAAAAATAATTCAGAGGAAGTCCCCGTCTGGGAAGCAGAACCACACGATTTCAGACAATAATATCTGTGTCAGCCACAACAAAACAACAAAAACAAAAACAAAAAAACTGAGCAACAACAATGGTGAACCGAGAGGCATGCCACACCCCTCAGCCCACTTTAACCCTTGGCAGCCAGGTAAATGGTGGCTAAGCGCTAGAACTCAAAAACTTAAATCTCCGTGTAATATTTTTCCATAAAACCCGAGGAGTTGGGAGTTCTGGCCACATATTTAATGCTGCAACTTGAACTGCCAAGCGGGCCAGGCCAGCAGGTGCTGATAGAACTCATTCGAGTTGCAGGTGGAAAAGTTGTATGGCGCTGCAGGACGAAAAGAAGCCGGAGTGTGAGAAGCCGGAGCCGGAGCCACTGGAGTAACTGGAGCATGCAAAGCACATCCGAGTGGATGCAAAGGGTCTCCGGGGAGCGAACGGAACGGCCACTGCACTGGTGCGACAGGTTTAAAGGGGTCAGCCGGCTGAACAATGCTTAAAAGACGGATCCAACTGGGCATTCGCATTCTGGCCAGGAAGCGACGGAGGCGAGTCACTAGGAAAAGTTGCCCATTCAACCAATTAGCCAGAGATTATTTCATCGATTTTTGTTAACTCCCCAGTCACACGGAATTGACAGGGGGCATGGAGGGTTCCAACTTGCAAGCACAGGGAAAAAAATGACTATTTTTATGCTCATAGTGACAATAAAAGTCCTTGAAAATAAATTTATTTATATATTTTTATTTATATTATATTAATTGTGGCGTTATCATTCTAATTTTATATACTACAAATAATCTTTAATAAACTATAATTGAAATGTTTCTTTCTTAGTTGCATTATTATTTAAAAAATACAAATATTGCAATTTATATCCAATCCTAAATTGTAGTCAATCCGACAGTATATGAAAAAAGTTTTGTATTCTTATTAAAAATATTATTTTTAGAACTAAATCTTTTAATTTGGTAAATATCATAATTTGCACTTTAATGCCATATTTTTGGTTTTTGTTTTTCTAAACACTCTATTACATGCAAAACATATTTAAATTTATAACATTTATTACGGCTATTTTAAAATGCTCTAGCTCTTGAACAAGATTATGCCAAAAGCTGACCAGTCGAGGGGATATTCATATTTTTTTCTGTGCAAAGACAAGACAAAGCCACTTTTGCGTGAGCCCAGGACAAAGACAAAGCCAACGCAGCGGGGGATTCCGAATTCCCATCCAGCCGGGATGCCGCCCGCTGCTCCAACTGCCTTTTGTGCGGTCCAGGATACCCAGCACTGCATGTGTGATAAAAAAGGATAAGAGGGAACTTTAGCACGCCCACCCCAAAACACCCTGACACCAGGACTACAGGACTTCAGGACTCCAGGACGCCGGGACACGAGGACACCATCCGCTGCCGAAGCCAAGACAATATGCTCACGGCTCCATGGATAACTTCGTGGTTTGACAAAGCGACGACGACGGCGTTGGTGTTGGCGTCAGCATTGCATGAAAAATGGCACTTGATAAGGTGCCCGAGGGTGTGGCTGTGGAAGTGGGCGTTAGGAAGGACGAAGGACGAAGGAGTCATCCTGTCGAGCAGGAAGTGTGAAGCGGCGTGCATAACAAAATGGAGCAGCCGCCTCTAAAAGTCTGGCTGTATGTGCGTTGCTGCTGTTTTGGAAGCAACGAAGTTGCATTTTGCCCCGCGGGCTGCCATTTGTCTCTCCACGACTTCCTTTAACCCTCTTTTTCCCACTGAGTAAATAGCAAAAGGCGCGTAAGGATCTGCAGGATCCGAGGACTAACCCATTCACCCACTGCTGTGGCTTATGGCCGTAAGTAAGTGGCTCTCGGTTAGTTCGTTTGCGTTGCCACTTCCGCATCACGGACGCTGTTGTTGCGGCTGCTGCTGTTCCAGCCAGTTCTGTCTTGGCCGTATTGTCCTAATTTGGCCACGTTCCGTTTCCCAATTGGCTCAGCACTGGGTAAACAGATAGCAAAACATTTGGGGGGAGCAGCGCTGTGGTGACCCCTTAATCGCCGTAATCAACCTAATGGATAATAACCAGCGGAAGTCATAATTGTGCAACTGCAACTATCAGTCATAACTGTCAACGAGCATTACCGAAAGTCAGCGGATCGAATCGGGAGCAGAGCAAAGAGGTCCTTGCAGTCCTGCCTTATTTATTGCCATCATTCTGCAAATGGAATGTTTTTCTTTGTCTTTCAGAGGGCATTTCGGTTTTTTATGTCAATTATTAATAGTTCAGGCCGCTTTTCAATCATAAAGAGTTTTCTTCAGAGGGTTAAAACATCTTTTATGGCTTGTGAAATAATTGCATATAGTTGCATTATCTTCTGTTACTGATATTGAACTGCATTTCTTAAATGGCAAGAGTGACATGATGGAATGCTCTATGTTCTTTAAAAAGGTGAAAAAAGATAAGATCATCATATGTAACTTTTGTTTAGCTCTATTCATTATCGCTGTCATGCGAAATTCACTTGGATTGCCTAGGAACATAGATTAAATCCGATAGAAATCTTTAGGAATTTTACGACCAACTGAGATCAAGTTCAATGCACGACCTTCGGGTGACAAAGTGCCTCCGCAATTTGCAACATGATGTCACAATGGCGCTGCCTCGCAGGATGCTCATTGTGTGTGATGGCCTAATCAAGGACAGCTGGCTAAGGAAGCCATCTGCAGTTGACTGTTGCAGCCCGTGACTGCACTGCCAATCGCTGCAAATCAGCGCGGAATTACCTCATCGATGGACCAAAGGGAGGGGAGGAGTGGATGATAGGAAGACTATAGCATACTTTTCTGGTCCCTCAGTTGCGCACGTTGCAAATTAACTTAATGCCGGATTTTCTGCGGGGCAGAGGGAGCTCGAGGAGCAGGACGCTTCCTGGCAAGTTTGCTTGTCTGCTTCCGCTTGGCAAAAGTGTCCTTGAGTGTTGCTAATGCCGCTGCTTTAAGGGAAGGAAACGGAAACTGCCGACGAGACAACTCACACATACACTTAACGAACGGGCTAATGGCTGACTCCTTGCCTGCTTGCCTCCTTGGCACTTGGTAACTTTTTGCTTGTTAAGTTTTTAATAAAATAAGAGATTCCTCATTTCCCCGTCCCCATTTGCCTGGCTTCGAGTGGCTGCACTTCATCTATTCATAGATAACTTGCCGCAAGAAAACATCAACAGCAATTGAAGCACTCCCTTCTACTCACGCCAGTAAGCGGATATTATAAATTTTCAATTTCATATCCTTGCTCTTGGCTATCTGGCTTTCAGCCTTTTAGTCGGCATCTTGGGTATTTTCGCAGAGCTCTAATGAGTTTTCCCTTATGCTGAAGCGCTTAAAATGAAAATATGTTTGCTTTGTGGTCCTGCATCCTTCGCATCCTCTCCACACATACTCGTACAGTTGTGGTCAATTTTACAATACTTACAATACTTTTCTTAATGTTCTGACTAAAAATATTTTAGTGAAATGCTTAAACACTTTTAGTTGCCTTTTATATGTTCTAAAAAATTAGCCATAATGTCTGTTAATTCAAAGTGGCGATAGTTATCTTGATAAAATATAATATATTTTAAACATAGATAGCTATATATTTGACCGCAGCTGTAAAAGCTCATATACTGCATTTCGATGCGAGACTCCTGCCCAAGTACTTCGCCACTTTACTACGTCCTTTTTTTTGTGCGATCTGATGAGAGCGTATCCTTGAGTTCTTTCTTCAGGTCCTTTTGTTTTCTCCCCGAAGGATGGGGAAGGTGCTGAGGCATGCCAAAAGCTGGATAAATGCAAAAGGTACCGACCGTCTGGCAAGGAATGTGCCGGCGGTGGATTTATGTTCCTTTCATTCCGCATATGCTGATTGCTATTTTCTCTTTGTTGCCGCACTTGTGAATTATGCCATCGATTTGGGTTGCCTTTGCTGATGTATCGCACAAATGGAAACTTTTGGAAGTGCTCTTCAAAGTATAAATAAAGATTGTGTTTGCATACCAAGAAGCCAATGCAAAACTCTATTTTAAAGTAAATTTATTTGCAATTTTGTTAATACAAATTATATGATAATTAAACATGAAATAATTATAAACAAAATGGCAGACAAATATTTTAGGCATGCCTACTGATGATAGAAATAACCAAAATGGGAAAATTATATTTAAAGCCAACATAAATTCGTTGAAGTCAGTTCTCCAAAATACAAAAATGATAAAAAGGAAATCAAATACTTTTTTTTTAAGCTTTTAGTTATTTAACTCAATTTGTACAAAATATTATCATGAAATGAATTCAAACCGAATAAGAAATAAAATGACTAAACGATTCCTTTAAAATGGCAAACAATATCAGAGCATTTTTAAGCTGCAATATCAATGTGACTTTTACTGACAAACTGACAAACAAAAAGACAGTGAGGAAATAAAATATTTTCCTGAGCTCAAAGAAATTTGTTTTTCCGCTCCTGTTATTCAAGTAAGGCAAATTGGAAAATATGAAAAAAAAAAAATTATCATATTGCATTGGAGGGCTTCGCATTCCCATTTCATTTACTCTGTCCTAAGTGGGAGCTACGCAAGTTGTATTTAATTTAATTGCGCATAATTTGTATTTTTTTATTGTTGACGTGACGGGTGACTGCAGTTGATAAAATCGGAGGTGGAGTTGGGTGTGGAATATGAATTACTGGAAAAAGGGAAAATGTCAGGCGCGCAAAAATGTCAACACGACATGCAACAACATGGACCGCAACAACTGAAACTGCAGCAACAATGGGGGAAAGTATGCAACTGGTAGAAGGAACAGGCAGGTGGGCGGCAAATGGGGGTGTGGCCCTCTGCTACATGCTATAGTACATGGTTATAGTACAGTAGTTTGCAGCTGCCGTTGACACAGATTTAAGCTGGCAAAGACACACACACACACACACAGTCATATGCAAAAATGTGGCCATAAATAAGCGCTGCATACTTTTAAGCATGCATTAAATGAAATTGTGGGCGTGGCAGGTTGGCATATGGGCATGGGTGTGGCGGAGGAAGGGGGGTTCGACTATAGTTCCATTTCAAGAGGCGGCTTTTAGACGATCCGTGTGCTGCCCCAAATCGATTTTGGATAGGCTATTACCGCACATATTGCATAGGCCACACTCGAGGGCGCTTATTTGGGTGGTGACGCCCACGGAAAGGGTTAGCGAAGTGGGCCACCCAAATCGATGCGACTTAGAGGTGCTTAAGTAATTCAGTCGGCTTGGGTGATAATGGCTCAGAATTACCATACCTTCCTGTCACGACACATTTGCCAGTGCTTTCGGGAATCGTAAAGATAGTCCTAATAGGGGAGTTACAAAACTAGTTGGAAATATATATATGAATACGGATAGCTTTTTAAAGACACAAAAGACAGTATTTAGAAATATGCGATAATATTTTGTAGTCCAAAAGAGCTATTTTCACAAGAAACTGGTGATCTTAGAAAATTAACATTAACTTCTGTTGGCACCTCCAATATTCTCTTACCATTTGCAAAACAAAGTTAAGGTACGTCGCTCATATTAGGTTTTTCTAATGATTTTTTAATTTGTTAGCTGTATTCAGAATTGTTCTTACTTGTAATTTTGCAGTTTTTGTTCTCGCTTTTTTAAATCAATTAAATCAATAAAAAAGAAAAGAAATGTCGATAATTTAATTATAAAGTAATTTTTCTTTAGCGATGGAAACTATATTTACAGTGAAATATTTAAAATTTTGTAAAAAGCTGGAAAAAGTAACATACTGGATTTCTAGGAAAATAATTTTCCCAACCAAACCTCTGCAAAACTCCGAAAAATTAACATTAAAAGTAATTAAAAATTGGCCAAATTGCCTGCAGGCTAGGACAACTCTCTAGCTGAGGTCCCGACTCTTATTCCAACGTTTTGGCCAGCATTTAACGGCAATCAACAGAGCAAACACCATTTGGCAGTGCTGTCCGAAGAGTTTGGCCGGCAGTGCAGTGCCTCATTAGGACCTGCCACCTCCTGAATCCTTTCCTCAACCTGCTGCAGTGCATCTGCTGTCACTCGAGGCGTGCGAAAGTTGAATTTTAATTTAAATGTGACCAACTTTCTGACTCCGGAATGAGTTCAACAGGAGAGGAAAGGCTCGAGTTGAGGCAATGATGTTTGCACAAAAGTCCTCTGGCCGAGGAAACAAATCAGCACACACAGAAACAACTGGGAAACGGATGCAAATGATGTACTCCCACACTCGTACTCCGGCATTACTTTGCATAACACATATTTCCGCTTGCTGATTTCGATTTAAATGCAGTTGTGCTCTTTTTATTGAATTTCATTCGAAAAAATTTCCGCTATTTGAATGTAAATTCAGTGGAGCTTATTTTATAACCGAATAAATAAATATTTCTGTAGCTGCTACTGTTTCTGTTGGGGGCCCCGTGTAATCATAAATAAAAAGCAAATTGTTTTGTGGCCATAAAAACTCTGGCAGATCTCTGGCAGAGAAAAACTTGTTTATTTGCAGGACCCTCTGTGTGTGTTTTGTATTTGTTTTGTGTTTAAAAGAAAATTTCTCTCATTGCCAGTTTGTTGTTTTTCGCCTCTTTGTGGTGCGTAATGGGGCAGCTGGTGCACAGGATTAAGGATTTGTGGACGGAGCAGGTCCCAGAGCTTTATTAGAGCTAACATGCTGCGGAACGTGCCAGGGCAATCCGACAGGATATATGTAATAAGGATATGCTCCCCATTAACACAACGTCTTTTGAGGCAAATCCTCCGGCAAATAAAAATAAACACATAACACATAAACAGAGGACAAAGAAAGCCGATGAAGCTGGAAAAGACGCCATTTGCCTATGCCTGCCATAATTCATACCCAATAGCCCAAACAACACAAGGATGCACAAGAAAAAATATTTTCATTTTTTTGTCATGCATAATTGAAGTAGTGCTTCATAGCTAATTGAATTTAGTTTTAACAAATGAGATTTTATTTATGTTAAAACTACTTAAGATCTTAATTGATAAAAGTTTCATTGGGTTTTTTAAACATAAATGTTAAGATTGTATGGTTTATGATAAATTGATATAAATATAAATAATATAACCATTTTGGTTACAGTTTTATTTTTTTAATAAGCACCCTGAAGAAATTACATTTTTTGAAATTACTTGATTTTAAGATGTTTTCGAATTGGGATTTAATATATTTACAATTTAAATCATCAGTGCGTTGTATATTAAAAAAACCCCTTTTTTTTAAAAGAAAAATACTTAGTTCGACAGATAGAGAATACTAACTCTTTTACATTTTGGGGACAATATCTTTCAATTTATTCACGTTGTTTACGTTTATAACATTGAAATTATATAAACAAATATATGCTATTAACATTTCAGCTAATTGTTTTAATATTTTTGAAAAGAAAATAATAAATTTCGAAGATGAAACATATTGACAAAGTAATCTTTTTTTTCACGGTGCACCAAAAACGAGAAACACGAAGAGTTTGATAGAACAATTAAATTGAAATTGCTAGGCTCAACACACACGCAGAAAACAACAATGAGACGAACGACAAGAGACGTATCCACAACTCGTTTATGCCACAATAATAATTCGAAGACATTTGTATAAATTTGCAATTGCATTTTATTGGCCTGTCCTGTGCGTTATAATATTTGCATATGTGTGTGCGTTCGGCATACATAATGTGCGTCCTTACGGCTGGTTGCGTATACGCAACGTGGCAAATGGGCAAATCAATGCATTCAGTTCGAAAAATTGACCAAATATTGTTGCTAAGACAAAGGCATTTCGCTTGATCAAACCATTCAATTATATACAGGATACATATTTCGGACACGAATGGTGTTTACATATACATACATATATGTATGATAGCAACTGGACCCAATATTCATTTTAGCCCGATGTTCATTTCTTTTTCCCATTTGGCAGCCACAAATTATCATCAGCTGTCGAGGCTTTAAAGAAAACTGTTGACAATGCAGAGACAGCAGCGGCACCACAACAATTTCATTGACACACTTTTCCCCATTTCTTCTCCAGCGGAAAAACAAGAGAAAATGTTGACTAGCAAAATCGATGGCCTGAAAAAGCCGGGCGAAAATAAAGTAAAATAAAAACCGAAAGCAAAGTCGCAGTAAATCGCCCTCCGCATTTTGCCCATATCCCTCGAATCTGTGGCAGTTGTACGTGTCATTTGGCTGCAGTTTTATTTGCTTGGCCATAATGCAAGTTTATGTTTATGGTCCTGCTCCGGCGGGCTCCTTGCTTTTCTGCTGTCCCAGCTGCAGGAGCCCCTGATTCTGGCCATTGAAGTTAGCTGATCTTGCACTCGACTGAGCGGAAAACACACAAAACACAAAGTTTGGGGAAAAACAATAAATGGGCCAATGGCTGTGCATTTTCGACAGTGAATTTATGTTTACTCTTAAATGCTTTCTTATTTTGGAAAATAAAGGAATTAACTTGATACAAATTCATATAGCTTAAATACTAATAATTAATTTGAACTAAAAATAAATAAAATCTTAAGCTTGAAAAATAATTTAAATTTAATTTGTATTAACTCAATATAAATAAATATATATTATATAAATAATATAACCCCTATACTTTTTAGTTTAATTTCTATACGGAAGCGAACAAACCTGTAATTTTAAAGCCACATAAGCTTTATTTTGATCCTTTTGTGGAATTAATCTTTTTAGAAATATTTTATACCCAATAGCTTAAAATTAATGTAGCAATCGTTTAGTTTCTCTGATCATTTTTATTTTGGGTGTACCCATAGATTAAATTAAAAAAAATTATAATGAAATTTATCCAAAGGTTAAGGCTTAACATTTTAAAATGGGTTACAAAATTCAATAAAAATTTTTGATATATCCTTGACGAAGGTGTAAAATTTTTAGCAGCATACTGGTAGTAAAAGATCGGCTTAGTGTAGACTAGATTGAGCTAATTGCTTGCATGTATTCCAACTTTTCTTAAAATTGCAATGGAATCCTGCCTTAATTATACAAAAATAAACATTTCTCAGCATTTTATTGTTTTTAAGCTGAATTAAGACCCAAGCTAATGCCCTTTCACTTCGGAGAACTCTCTCCCGCTGACCCTAATCGTTGGCACATGACGCCGCAGCGACTTTCACGATGCTGCAAAATGTTCAAAATAGATTTTGCTTGGCATTTTGCAGGCCAGGTCGGAGGTTCAGTAAAATCGGGCTGCTGCTCCTGCCCCGAATCCTCTTGCGAAGTCAGGACCTGGACTTGGGCACGTTTCCCTTGTGCTGCCGAGCAATGAAATGTTCTAATGCCATTTGCAAGTGGAACGGAAGGGAAGACTGTGAGAGAGTGGAGGGTATTTTCACAGGCTGGATGTTGGCTTTTCAGCTTGCAGACAGACGGGCGACATTTTTTTTCGGTACGATATAAAAATGGAAAGTTGGCATAAAAAGTAAACAACAGATGCAGATGGCTTCGTGGACCGGGGGCGGAGTGGCACCGAAGGTAACTAAACGGAAAGCAAAAGCCAATGCTGCAAAAACGAAGGAAAATGCCAGTAACTGCAGCTGGAGGAACGGGGGAAGTCACTAAATCAGGTCAGGGATTTGGTTGGTGAATGCTTCGCTCTGCAGTTTTCCTCTTTTGGTGTTGCTTTGTTTCGTTTTCTTTGGCTTTTGGCTTTCGCCCGTTTTTGTTTTTTTTTTTTGGGCTGCGCTGCGAAAAGTGAAATTGAAATTACGTATACGCCGCGGTGGTTCCGATGCAAGCATTAATTTAATTACAGCCAGCAGACGACAAACAACAAATTGAACTGAAAAGCCGGCCAAATGAGTGCGCCACATATTCAAGTCTCTTTATGCTTTGTGTGTCACTGGAGCAGTCAGTTGGCAGTTGGCAGCTGGCTAAAAAGGGGGGTTGGCTTGGGTTGTCCCGAATGGTTGGGGTATTTGCCCGACAACCGCAAGCTGCATTTTTAATTGCGCACACGTGCGAAGCAGCAGCCCCAGGAAAACTGAAGCAGCAAAGGCGGGGCTGAGGGGAGCAGCTGGGAAAGCCACCCGGAGGATGCGGCAGCTCTACTTGAACTCATTCGGCGTGGAAATTATGGCACGCTCAAGTTGATTTTGACAGGCAGCAGGCGCAAGTATTCCCCAGCACACAACTGAAACTCAAACTCAAACTCACACACACACAGACACACACACTGCCATACGCATCCTTGAATCCTGGAAAAGTTTTGCGAAAATGTTCGGCACGTTCGGCGGCCCCTGCCTAGATCGCCTAGATGCACAGCAAAAATGTTGAGTATTTTTGGATGGTTTTTAATAAAAAAAATTTTTTTTTTTTTCGTTCTTGAGACAGTTCAAGCTTGAAGTTTTTTGGACAAATAAATGTTAAATGTTAATGTTAATGTTTGTATCTAAAATAGTTATGACATTTTGTGATCTTCTAAAAAAATTGTAGTTCCTAACATATTTTTTTCGCTATGAATTAAAACATGTTATTTATTAACCAATTATTATTCTTCCAATGTTGACCATATTATAAGTTTTAATAGCAACAATATATATGTTTTCCTATTGGGTTTTTTTTTTTTTCAAATTTGTACATATAAAAATGTATTTTTTAACGTGTGGCAATAAGTGTCTAACTTGAAAATGGCAGAGCTGGCTGCTACCCCTGGGCAGGGTTTTAATTGATATGCAATAAACATTGGCTACCGAACGGGAGACAGGCAGTCGAATCGTGGAGGAGCTGGATGTTTGACTGACAGGCAAAAGCTGCACAACTCCGACAAGTAAATCCGGGCAGGACTCTAATTTTGCCCGCACTTGCCACTTTCTCAGCTTCTGTTTTGTTTCCTTTCCGACGCTCCCGCTTCCGCTCTTCCTCCGTTTTTCCCTCCGCTTTTCCTTTTCCCCTCGCCTGTCAAGCATTCAAGTTTAATGCGCTTAGTTGCTCTGACTTCATCTGCGTCTCTGTGTCTATTTCTGTTTCTGTTTCTGGCCAGGCTCTGTACTGCCTTACATTGTTTCCTTGGATGCTCCTCCTGTTGGGCATTGTGTAACGTTTAAGAAAATTGAATTACAATGTATTTTGGTAAATTTAGCAAAAATTGTTGCCTCCTAATTGAGTCTGAGTGGTCGACGCTCAGGACGCTTAAGATGTACGCAATGTTAATTGTCTAACAAGCACATTAGACCATAATTAAATGGCTAGCTTGAGCTGCTCAAACTGCTGATAAAACAGGAAATTGACAACTGTGAAATACTCAGTAACAATGGCTCAGTAATCAGCTTCTTCTTAAATTCTAAAACTCCTCTCTTAGATTCTATTGAAAATAAGTTGTTTGATTAAATTTACATGGACGAAGCCTTAGGCAAACAAAGACTTTCAATTAAGCTCTTTCGACTTCTCATTTATTATGCATTGACACAGACAGTGCACTCTTAAGTGGAAAGAGAACGAACTGAATTATCGAAGAATCTTAAGTAACAAAACTAAAAATAGACATCCAAATGAAAGTAACTGAAGGCATATAAAGTGCTAGAGTTTTTTTTATGAGAATAATAATTTGTTATACATGTAATAACTAAACTTCTTAATATAAGTTATAATGGGATTATTTACTTACTCATTCTATCAGACGCAACAATGCTGGCTGTTGAATTGGTTGCCTTAATGTATTAGCTTTGGTTGAATTTTATCACGTATACGCCTAGTTGCGCATTGTTGGCTAGCACCAAAATGGAATGGATGAACTTAATACTAATATAATTCACAGTTTAATTTGAAGTTTGCGTTTCGTTTCGCGTTTCGAATGCTGAATTACACACAAACCAGACAAATGGATAAAATGGGAATTTGTTATAACAGACAGGACACGCACACAGTGAGACAAACGCCAGCTGCTGCTGTTTTAGATGTAGTTGTTTTTTTTAGATTTTCCCACGTTAGTCCTAGAAATTTGTCGCTGCTCTTGATTGCCATTTAAATGTGCATATTTAATTTGTTTATTTATCGGATGGAGCAAGACCCCTAAAAGACAAAAGCACACAGCTGAAATGCAATTTGGGTTTTAATTTTAATTTATTTATGGCCATTTATTTAAATTCTACCAAAAATGTTTGCCGGAGACCATTTTTATTTGAACAGCATTTTGCCTTTTGTTGTGATAATTTATGTAAATTATTTTCGAATTTTCCATGCTTGCTCAATGGGGCAATTCGGTATTTCCCTCTGGCTGCCATTTCAATAATTCATTATTGATTGGCAGAAGTTGTGTCGAATGGATAAACTTTGACTGAACTCGGATGAATCGACTCAAATTGAATTCAATTTCAATGATAATTCGTGTTGCTTAACTGTTACATCGACTTATTTAAGCATTGAAATTGAAAAAAAAATTGTACAGGAATAAATAAATATTATCAATTGGGTTAAATCGGAAACGTCTAAGATTTAAGCTCCACAGCCTTCTTTTTTAATCACTTAAACTTGAAGATAGGTAGAACTAAACACAGTTCCTATTTCCTTGAACACGAGTATATATAATCCGCATAATAATTCTTGTAATGTTTTAATCTGCTTTGCGGTAAAGGATTTTTCCGTCCTCTTCCTCTTTGTGATTACTTATGGAATTCTGGTTACTTATGGAATTTTAATAAACGCCTGCTTGTGTAATTTTTGTTTCGCTGCCAGCAATGAGATTAAAACAAAACGGTTGATTTAAATTTTATGACGACAGTTTATTTACAAACCGCTGCGCCAATATCATTATTCCACTAGTTATTAACTTCTCTTGATAGTGATTACGAAAATGCCAATTTAATTATCAGCAAGGTACGAGGTTCTAGACCTTAAATTATCCTTTTCTCCCTGTCAAGCTTTCAAAAACTTTTTTAAGAGGGAAAAATCTGTTTAAGTTTTTTCGTTACAATTAATTTTTCTGTATTACTATAACATTTTGTTTAATAAACTTTGACCAGAAAAAACATTTTAATGATAGTGTTTTTTTTTTAACTTTTTAGCTTTTAGTTTTAACTAAAATCAACAATTTGAAAATAATGCAAAAGGAATTTTTGTGACGATTTTTATTCAAGAAAAATAATGATCTTTATTTTTACAATTTTATAAAATTTGGTTAATTTTTAAAACTTTTATTCTGTCAAATATACCCTCTCTTTTTGACTTTCCAGTATGAAAAGTTTAAATGTCATTGTAATTAAAATAAAAATGTCAGCTTCAATAACTCCCGATTTGTTAAATGAAAATGGCAGTCGGAATAATTATATTATGGCCGGGTTGCGGAATTTCCATTCTTGTTGGCCACGTTTCACTGAACTTAAGCCCAATTTGTGTTGTTTTTTTTTAATTTAAAATAATTAAAATTCCGCATATAAGCCTAGGCGCAAATCCTTTTCGAGATGGCAACCTTTTTCAACCGCAAATATTATAATGTGCCCCTGACCCCCAGTCGATTTTCAAACGTCCTTCTGCCTTCCAAAAATTTAGGGGCACTTGAGCGTTGCTAAGCAAGATTTATGAGGCGCTGGAGGGGGCGTGGCATTGGCATAGCCATAGCCTGTGCACTGGTTATTTATTTTTTTTGGTATTTGCCAAGGTCTTTCGCTTTGTTTGCCATCTTTTGTGGCCTCCGAGAAGTTTTCAACTGGCCTTGCTCTTTTCGGGCAGCCCCAGCCCCCCTGACCATTTGTTCTCATCTACTGGCTGTGGCATTTAAATAATTTAAAACATTTGAACGTTTTGGGGCAATTTGGTTAATGGCCTGTGCCTGCCAAAGGGTTCGAGCTTTGGAGTCCCCAAACGAGCTCGTAAATAACGCCAAGCCAACGATAACGATTGGGCTGTCTCAGCTGCCTAATGTGCCAATTCAGATAAGTCCGGGATTTGGGAAAACAACAGAAAAACTTAGCTTAAAGAGTCCAGTAGCTTTAAGAACTTGTGACGCAGGTCCGTGCAATGCTCTCTTATGTGGCGCACTAGTTCAAGGACTCGTCCAACTCGCTCCAACCCAATTACGCAAAAACTACACAAGCTTACTTTGAAACACATGCCGGTACACAGGGAAAACTTATGATTTGATAGCTTAAAGTTAAATAATAATAATAATAAATAAGAAAATACTATCAATTCTTTTAAGAATTTATTTACTTTGTGAAGCTGAAAAATATATTTGTATTGAGTAAAACTTTATTTAACTTTCATTTTTAAAATATGGGAATTAATAGTGCTAACTTTATAAATTAGTTTTATAGGCATTTAACTTCTTATTAAAAAAATTAATTTTTATTTGGAACAAAAATGATTTTACGGTGATTTTGAAAACTTTTCGTACATTTAATAAAACAGTACGGGTACCTCAATGGCTTTTCCCCCGTGTACGGGCTTATAATAAATGGCATCCAACCTGCCCTGGCAACCTTTAACCCTAAAAATGCGACCCGACCTAGAAATGTGTGTTTGCTCGCTTTCGCTCACCATAGGGGTATCATTTTTTGCACAAAGCTAGCGTGCCATGAATTTTTGTTTATGCTTGCGGGCAGAAGATAAACACTGGCACACTCTCACACACACTCATATACTGTCACATACAGTCACATACAGTCACACACGGGTCGCGTAAAATGTGCCAATGCCAAAGGATAACGTGCGGTGCACATATCCTGACTGACGACTGTCGACTGGCAACGACATAACCACAAGCAGATAGCGCAGCTTATGCAAACGTTCAAGGACATTACTGCACCGATGTGTTGGTGCGAGGCTTTCCAAGGGGCGCCTGCAGGTTATGCAACACTTTTGTGTTTGCCTGCTTCGCCTTTGTGTGTGTTTTTTAGTGTGTGTGTGTGCGTGTGTTTGAGAGTGCCTTTCAGTTGGCCCAAACTCTGCCTTTAATTGCTGGCAATTTGTCAGGCTAATTTGCTAAATTTGACACCTCAGCGAGCGCACACACTTGCAAATTAATGACGTCAAAAATAAAACTCTCTCTCTCTCTCTCTCTTTCTCATTCTCTCTTCGGTCAGCTCGTTATTCGTATTTGTGTTTGCGTGCGAACAGCAGCTGTGTATGTGTGTCTGTGTGTGTGTGTGCGTGCTGTTTTCACTTTCACTTTCATTGATTTTCAAGCATCGCAACAAATGCTGGTCACCATATAGAAACACCACTCACTGGATTTTCCACTGATTACTGGCAAATTTATCACCTTTTTTTCACCGTGCGATTTATTGGCTAACTTTTCGCGGGAAATATTTTTCCGATTTTTTTTTTTATTAACTTTTACTGAACACTTTCTCTGGTTTTGCTCGGTCGCGTGGCTTCGTTGCGTGGCATCATGGTCCGCTGAAAAGGCAGCCCGCAATTGTCAACGTCGTACTGCGCTCGCTGCCAAAACTGAACTGAGCTTCTGCCAAAAGCGTTGCCATGGCCAAAGTAGTAGCAGCAGCAGCAGCAGCAGCAGCAGCAGCATTCCGCTGCTAAAAACTGGCTGTTAAATACTGGTAACAGTTTAGCAGTTGGCGGCGCATGCGCTGTTCCCATTTCAGTTTTCCCTTTTCCGCTTTCCACCCTCCTCCTCCCCCCTTTTACGTCACAGTTCGCATCACACTGTTGCGTCCTGTTTTTCACTCTCTTGGCAGCTTTGTTTACATTCTTTGGCTGCTTGCCTGCTGGGGTATTTTCCTATTTTCGTGCAGGCACCTATAAATAAAGTTACGCATACGCCACGTGGGCCCGAGCGAGGTGAGAAGCCATCAATCGCGAGATTGATTGGGGCTATCTATTTTTAGTGCTAACAGGAATTTTATCCGAAGCATCCATTATTAGCAGGACATTAGTTCAGGCCAATTTGTTTGGTGCGAACTCAATTGAAAATAAGTTTTGCTTATGCTTATATAAATTTAAATTTATTTTCTTCAACAATTTAATCAACTAGTTAATCAATTTAGCCTATTAAGATACATATAGATTATAAACTATACATAAATAGAACATTATCAAAAGTTATTTTTCGGAATTAGTTATATAACCTATAGGCAGCTTGGTTAGAACTTTGGGTATCCAATATTTCTGAGTATCTACACCAGAAGTTTCTTCAGAACCTCAACTTATTAGTCTTCCACGTGTCGGGCAAATTACTTTGTCCAACTCAATTTAAAGGCCACAAATGCCCCAAAGAATAACTCGAGCACGTTTTCTTTTGTCACTATGTGTGTTTTTGGGTTAGCAATTTTCACGCTGATTGGTTTCCAGTCATTTTTCGTTGTTGCCTTCGCCTTTCATTTATTTTGTTCTTTGGCCAAACACAAAAAGTCAACGAGCCAAAGCCAAATGTCAACCACCCCCTCCGCACTTTCGCCCGCATCCGCTCAAGGACCTTCGGAATTTAATAATGAAATAGCCCCGTCCTTGGCCTGCGAACAATTTTCAATTTTCCACTTTCAGCTTTTGGCGTTTGGCCTTCGGGCGAAAATGCGTTTGATAAATTTCCCAACGAAATCGAACTTTATTTATTTATAGCAGGTTTGGACAGGAACTAGCTACGGAGCTGTAGTTACTGTACTGTATCAACTAATCAGTTGCAATAACTAATTAAAAGTTTTCCTGTGCGTATAATTTCATTTCATTGCTAACTTTATTCTGTCGCAATCGATTACACTCGCACCCATTCCTTTCAACCATCAAGTTGGATGTGGGCCATAAATAACAACAAGTTAGGCACTTTCCCTATTTGGGGCGTGGCATGTTGTGTGGGCGTTGTGGCCTAAGTCACTTGGGGCGAAAGTCGAGGAAATGTCTGAGACAAAGTCGAAAGCTAGGGAAGGATGCGAAGGATATTGAGCCGGGGGCTCGGCTGCGATTTTTATCAATGAACGATGGGCGATGAGACAAAGTTATTATGCGAAATCAGTGGGCTGCCTTTCCTTGTTTGTCCTTGCGTGGGAAGATTGTTGCTGCTCTCGATGTGATGTGTGTCATTTCGCCGAGGATATCAGCTGGGGCCCTTAAAAGTGTCCAGTGAGGAAGATTGAATAACCTTAGAGGACGGAAATTAGGACTTTTAGTGAAACCAGAGATTTATAATTTATATAATTGAATTAAGTTATAAAAACTTTTCAAAGCTTTCGGGGAAATTTGTTTATTTTTTAATAGGAAGACTTACTATAAATTAAGTTATCTTTTAAAAATTATTGTCTATTTAATCTATTTTAGATTTTATTTATTAACCCAAAGTAAAATTTAACAATAATATTACTATTTATTTATTATGTAAATGTCCAAGAGCTTCAAGCTACATTTTAAAGATTAAAGATTTTCTATGCCACATTTTTAGTAATCGCTTTCGTATTCGTATTGGAAAATTAAAAAATTTGTGTACATATTCTGAGCGTTGTCAAAGTAAAATATATATATATATTGTAAGTAAAATATATTTGTTTGGAAATATATTTAGCGTCGAAGTAGGTATGAAATTGTTTCTATTCCGGTTTAAGAACAATTTGGCCGTATGGAGAGGGAATATAGGCAATAAAAGGTTGGGCAACCGTTCTCCAGAGCCCTGCCACCGTTAGGCCGAAATCAATTTTAGGATTTTCAAGGGTATGGCAAATTTAGACTGCAAACGAGTCTTTTGTGGCTTGTAAATTCTCCTCCTCCCAGAGTTTTCACATCCCATCTGGCCTGTCTGCCTGCCACTCAGCTGGCGGCCATATCGTCCTCGATTGAGGGCCAATCGAGTGGAGATACTGACAGCGTTCGAACTTTTATGACATCGGCGTCGAGTACCCGGCTAATCATAACCGATAGCGGCCACGGGGCGGATTTTCGAGCATTCAACTATCTATCCGGCAGTTAGCAAGTTTTTTTTTTGGCGGGTGTTGAGCGTTTGCTGCTCATTAGGGCGAAACTGTTGCAAGACTTTTAGCCATGGCCAACTTGCTTTTGGCGGGGATGAGTTAGTGAGTGAGTGTGTGTGTGTGTGTGTGTGTCTGCTTAGCGCACTTACACTTAATTGAATCCTGCGGGAGTGATGGAAGGTTGGGTGGGTGGTTGGTTGGGTGTTGGTTGGGTGTTGGTTGGGTGTTGGTGTGCCCCTGAGGCGTGCGGCATGCCAAAGCGTTTAGCAACCAAATACGCTTTGCTCCCGATTTGCCGCCCGTCTCTCGCTCTCGTAGCTCTTTGTTGTTGCTAGAGCTCACATCCTGCCGCCGGCGCATCCACATGCACATCCTCATAGTCATACTCATACCCAGCCGTATCCTCATCTATACCCTGTGAACCAGGGAAGAAGAAGCCACGGAGCGAGCGAGCGGCTCTAATTCAATTAGCAAGTTCAGCGCCAAAGCAGCAAATGGCTCGTTAAACACGCTTTGTTTTTGTTATCCCGCATCCCCAGTTAAACCTTATTTTAATGTACTTAAAAAATAGTTTTCGTCTTATATAAAAATTTACCATTAATTTAAAATTAGATAATTCACATTTTAAAATTTAATCATTACTAATACAAGTTTTGATTTATTACAGAGTTCTTGATTTGATGAATTTTACTATAATGTATATATCGACAATTTTTGTTGGTTTTTGTTGTTTCCTTAAGTTTTTTAGTCTTAATTTTTAAGTATTGTTTTTTACTTTTTTATTTATTCAAATATTTTTTTAAAGACAGTTTTATTACATTTGTTTTTAATTATGAAATAAACTACAAAACATTAACAGTATTAATGCAGAATGAAACAACCTAAGGGTAAATATTTATACAAAAGAAACCCTAGCACATGTTCTAAAACTAACATTTTTGAGTCAAATTTTCATTCATTCCCTTATTTTTGATGTTTTTATTACTTGCAATTTTTAGTATTTATTTATTTCATTAAGCTTTAAAAAAAGTTGTGTGTAGTTTTCTTTGAGTGTATTCTCTATACATTCAGCATTTGGCTGCGCGTCTCATGGCGTTGGGTTTTGTCCTCCTGCTTAATGCCACTTCACTTGTGTTTGCTCGTTTTTTAAACATGTTTTATTACACTTTTTTCGCTAGCTGGCGCCGTTTTCATGGCACCGGAAGTTGCCACACACACAGAGTTTTAAAGTGTGTGGCAAAATGAGCAATGAACAAATGAGCAAAATGTTATAAATTGCCAAAAGTCCGCTTTAGCGTTGCCTCCCTTCGTTTCCTCAGTTGTTCTTTGTTCTCAGCGGTTTTTTGTTCCCCTGTTTGCTTTGGAGATAATGCAAGGGAAAATCTTGTTCACTCTGGTCACTGACCAAATGTGTGGACTCAACTCCCGTCCCCCGGGATAATTATGAGCTATGTGTGGAATGCTGTAGCCAAAGCCTTACCTACGTTTAATTTATGCACAAATAACCCGAGCAAATTATTCGCTTTGTTCTGCAAATGTTCCTCGAGTGAATTGTGTTTGGTCAGGAAAGCGGTTTGGAAATGTGGGAAAACTTTCGCCAGCGTTTCATCTTCCAGTCCAATATCTATGGAGATTAACAAGCGTGTGGTGTGGCTTCCGTTTTCCGCACTTTTGTCCTTCGTTTCTGACCATAATCGCCTTTTCTTCCCAGTTGCCGCCATATGCCCATCGTTAGCTGGATTTCCCGGCTGTCTGGGTCGCAGGACCAGCAAACTGGATGCCGATTCCCCAATCCGTTTGCCCTTTGCTGGTACTTTTCCCCGAATTTTCCCATTTTGCTTTTCACACATTTAGTTGGGGATTCAGTTTTTGCCTCTTCCAATTTTGTTCCACCACTTTTTTTTTCCCCCAGTAGCTGCTGCAACAAAAGTCCATTATCCTTTTTCGGCGTTATCGGTAATCAATTTCAGTGGACCATCGTAGTAAAAAAAAGTTTTCGCCCTGTAGCAGCGAACCAACAAAAGCGGTAGTTGCAAAAGTACCAACAACAATAACAATTGTTAGTTTTGAAATATGCACGACCCTCACCCACACATCCACCCAGCCACCCACTCACACGCATGGGGCCTAACAAAAGCTTTTGAAGTGCTGTTTGCTGTTGCAGCCGTATTTCCATCACCCGTGCCCACACACAAAAAAAAAAAAAGAAAATGTAGTTTTTCCGTATGTTAAAAAACTATTTTTGCGCCTGTTGGAACACTTAATCATAATGGATTACAGCACGTTTTTTAATGAAAATAAGCAAAAAATAAAGAGTTTATATCTTATTGAACTTTAAACGAAATGTAAAGTTTTTAGCTAAGGAAATATTTAAAATATCAGGAACATATTATTTATTTTAATGACCCAATTTTCTTTGGAGCAAACAAGTCTGAAGTGAAGCTCAATAAAAAATAACTTAGTTTATTAAGCCTAACTGAAATCAGAGTCCTAGAATTCTATGATTGATATTAATTTTATTTAAGTATCCAAAATTTAATTAAATAAATTTCAAATCATTATTTAGACAAAATTGTCACCGAATATACCAAATAATTTTTGATACTTTAGTGTAAATAACATTATTTCCCTTGAATCATATTTTTTCTTTGTGTATGCAGCCAGTTTGGTGAGCGCATTTTGCACTGCAATTTCAGTCGCCCCCGACGAATAATTCAATTGCAATGTGGAACAATTTTCGTTGTTGTTGCCTGTTGGCCGCGTTGTTGCTGTTGGCCAGTCACTTACATAGTTGTCGAGTTGTTGAAAGTTTGATTTTTTTTTTTTACCAGCGTTTTGCCATTGCCGTTGATTTTGCACTCGCAATTGGCTACAAATTGGCTTGTCGAATTAGGAGAGAACTCTGCAAGGGGGGAGTCTAAATCAGGACTCAGCCTTGCGCTAGATTTCAGCAGCAAGTGGTTCCTAATTGAATGCGAACTGCTGCAGGCGCAGTTCGGGGGAGCTCGCTTTCCCAGATATAATTACGCTTTCCATGTACACTGGTATCTCGTCCTGCTCGTAGGATGAATTATGCAGATGCCTCTGCAGCTGCTCCTGCTTTTGTCTGGCTGTTCATTTCACTGCAGTCTTTTATGGCTGGCAAGGAGGATTGAAAGGCGGTGTCGGCGGGGAAAGTGAAACTGTAGCTCTCGCCCCAGTGAAAAGCGCTTTTCAATTTGGCGGCTTGCCTCAACACAACTCAAACCATCTCAATTGGGCTCTCGTTTCGGCTTTCACTTTTCAATTAATTCTTGCGGCAGCCGCGCTGTGGTATTTTATGTAAGCGCTCCCTGGTTGCTATTCCGAATGCCCTGAGGTTGGCCAAATGGGTCGGTTAGTTCGACCAGACAGCATGGAAATTGTAGGTTCTCCTCGGAAATTATTTAAGGCATATTCTTGACTTTGATAACATTTCTGACTTTAACGTTGCTTCTAAATTACCGTTCTGATATGCATAATTGATTTAATTATTACCATTTGTCTTTCAGGATGATGTCTTGAAGAGTGTAGCTCAAAATATTTAATAAATATTCACAATCCTTTCTTATATTTTAACCTATTCCAGATTGTCGAGAGACAAAAACAACTGTATGGCTTGTTCTACTATTTTTTTTGGCTGTGTTTTTTTACGTGGGTCAGTGCGGAATTTGGCTGGCGCTCAGAAAAGTGCCAGGTCACGTGACTATTTGGGACAATTGCAGGAGGTAGAGTCCCGGGAAAAGCTGGCCAGGCCCAGAACAACAATGTGGGGCGAGTGTGTCGATTAGCCAAATTGAAAATGACAAGCTAGAAGCGTCTGAATCTGGGCCAGGGAGCAGCTTATTATGCTGAAGATGATGCAGTGAAGGGACGGGAGAAAACCAACTAGAAAGTGGGTCAAATGCTTAGCGAATGGCTGCCAATAAGGGCAAAAGTATATATATTGGTAAATCTCAACTTTCAGCGGTCCACTCGGCGTATGAGTAATTTTCTCTAAGCGGTTTACAGCGCACGGTCCGCACTCCGCAGTATTTTCAGTCCGACCAACCCGGGTTCAATGCAAAATCCGATATACGATTTATTTTGGTTAACTGCACATCCAATAAACTACGGAAAATCGGAACAAGGGGACCGCTGCAAGGGGAGGGGCTCGGAGGGGCTTAATCGGGGGCAACACGAGGAGACGATGTGTAAATATTGACTTTTGAAAATCGAAATCGTCAAAATGTTCATAAAAGTCCAATGGAAACCGTTCAGCGCAGCAAATATTTGGCTCTGCGCACAGACATGACTCCACATCCTGCCCACTTACTCGCATCAGGATTTTTTGGCTCTGTCCTGCGGATGTGCATGACCATAGCAACTCTGACCAGCAACCAGCAACAGTGATTCCGCCTGCATTCACTCCCTTTTCCTTTCTGACTTTAGCTTGCTGAAAATCAGAGCGTATAAATAATGAAAAGCGATTTAATTTTTAACAGCTGCTGTTTGTGTGTTGTGGAATAGAGTGGCGATGGCATCGCGTGTTTGGCTCGGCTTCTTTTCTCCTCGCATGCTGACCATCTCCACCCAATTCAATCACTCCATCCCATTTCAAACTCGAGTACAAACTATTCTGGAACGACTTAAATGCTCAAATTTCACACTTCATTTGGGCACGACTTGCATCCAGGGCTGGGCTTTAAAGGGATTTGTATGGCGTTTCCTTGATCAAATTTCCGGACATCAATTATTAACATTCACAGGTGGTTGCGGTTTGTGGCCAGCAGGTCAAAAGTATGGCGTTTCATTCACTATTTTGTGTTTCAGAATTTTAATTTTATAATATCTTGAAACACGCTGAGCCTGAAACTGTAGCGAAACCTATTTAATAATCCATTTTTTCTTTTTATATTTTCCACTGACGGATTTTAATTATTAATTATTCAAAATCATGCGGCGTGAAATTAACCAGTTGTCCTTTCTACTTTGACGTAAGTATTTTCTGTTTCCCTCTCCACATTCCTTCTTCTTGTTTCACGGTGTGCTTTAAGCTGACACTTAATGAATGCTGCGGTTTAAGCCGCAACATTGACTATTTTAGCAAACATTATAATATAAATAATGCAATTTTTGCGATTAAATATAACGTTTAATACACTTTTTTTAATATATGCTTTGAAAGATTTAATTTTCGGTAGTTTAAATAAAGTTTAAATTGAACGAAGAGATATTGTATTTTTTTCGAAAAACAAATATTTTCTGTATTAAAGCCGGGTTTTAATTTAAAATGGCTTAACACCGGCAAAAATTGTTCTGTGCAGTATAAAAAGCTGCTACATCTTTCAGTTCATGTTACCTTACCCTTAACTCTTTAACTTTTATGACCTTTGGGGCCCAGTTACATTTCCCCCAACCACGTTTGTCTCCTAACATATTCCCTGCAGTTGTAAGCTGGCTTTTAGGGGCTTAATGTCTGAGCCATAAACGAAAGTTCTGCCATTATGCAATTTTCGTTTTATAATTTAATAGCATAGTTGATTGAATCAGAGGATGCACCTGGACTGCTTACAAATATGACAGAATGCTTTGTCTCTGGGCCGCCTTAATTGGTAATAAAACTTGGTCGTTAATGTAAGTGATTCATTTTCAAGTTTAAGGCGAGGAACAACTTAGTTGCCAGTTCTCTTAGCTCCTCGATGGAATATAGCTTACAGCAAAGTTGACATTCATTATGGCGGGGCGAAAGAAGATGGAGACAAGAGCGGAAGCTGCTTGGTTCGCCATTTTCTTCCATTTCCGCCATCATCGCTGGGACAATGGCAACAGGCGAGGCGCTGCGCTGAATTAGCACTGGGGAGTGTCCTGTTTTGTCCTGTCCAGTCCTGGAACTCTGGAGCTCCTCTGGCCCTCCACCCCTGGTTGCCCCCTGGCTCATCAAAAACTGTTTGAAATGAGTTTTTATTAGTTTTTGTTGCTGCCATTTTTTGCTGTCACTTGTTGTTTCCTATCTTTTTCTCCACCCTACATTTTTGTGTGAGTGTGTGTTGGTTTTTTTTTGTGTGCGTGTTAATTAAATTTCAAATGCACAAAAGAACTAACGACACGTTGAGAGGAGAAATTGCGAAAGGAAAGGGAATGGATGGCGGTCGAACAATACCAAACCCATTCTCGCTTTAATTGCATCCATGTGTGTAAATGAAAATGTTTGCTGAGCAGTGCTCTTCCTCATATTTTCCTACCTCCTCCCACCCTGTGTTTTGGCATTTTTGCATTTAAGCAACAGAAATGGCAACAACAAGGAGAAGTGCAAGTTCAGCGGCAAAGATTTAGTCGGACCAACGCCAAGTTTCTGGCCATAAACTTTATTCCGGGGCTTCCGAGTAAAATGTTTTCCTCTTTGCAGCCTCTATTTTTAATCACTTTTTTTTTTGGTTTTTGTACTTGTTTGGCAGCATTTGTTTTGTTATGGTTTTAATTAAGTTTTAACTGGCGCTGGACCAGAAATGCACCACACCAGATCTGAGCTCCAAGCTGCAGAAGTTGGTATAATTCACACACAACACACAGAGAAATATCTGTATTTTCTAAAGCTGATGAACAATTGGTTAATTAAATTATTTAAGGAGATAAAAGTGCAATCATGCCAAGTGTCTAAGTTAATCAAAAAATAAATTCTTTATTTCATAAACAACTTGTATAAACATAAAAACAGTAAGAAACTTGGTTCTCTTAAAAACTATAGATATAAAACGGTAAATATAACATTTAAAAGTCTTATAAAGAAGATGAAAACAGTGTTTGTATTATTTTCAGCTTAATAAATTTTGCATATTTGTTTTCTCCGGCTTGTTACTGTGCATAAGCCAGGAAAACACACAATGGAAACCGAAACCTTGCCCATGAGGCTGCTTTCAGCTTTCGGTTTCGCTTGGCCTGGCCGAATCTTTTGCCAGTTTTGAGGATGGCAACGGGCTTTTCCGAGGCTGCTGCTGCTGCTGACAGGCGCCGGGGAAATTGATTAATGTGACTTGTAAATGGCGCCAGATGGGAAATGGAATGGGAGTGCTAGAGGGGAGAGGAACCGATGTAAGCGGCCTAGAAATGTTTCATGAAAACTGCAGCAATTTGTGGCAGAAATTGTTGCGCCAAAAGTGTCACATGCAATTGTGCCCAAAGTCAGACGCATGTTCAGAACACTCTCAAATGGTAACATCTATTAGCAAGGTCCTGCAGCCTTGGGCTGCGTTTAGTTAATAGCCTACACCATAATTAACAGCCGCCAAGCAAACAATTTCAATGTTTACTTTCGAATGAAAAATGATTTTTGGCCTTTGTGGCCTGTTTCACGTGGCAAGGCATCATAAATTTCCGACCCGCTCTCTCTGTTCAAAAATTTCATTATGCGAAAGTGAGTTCCGTTAATGTGTTTTCCCAGAAGGCGGCGAAGAAAATGTTGTAAACTCAAGAGGAACCCAGTAGAGGCAGACATGCCAAATTATGCACAAGACAAACAGTAAACATTAACGACACGAGAAAGTCTGGAGGATCGCAAAAGTAAGAAATCATAATGAAATACGTGACAGATAATAACTAACATTTTCTAACTAATATTTAATTATAACTTTTAATATTTACATTAAATATTCAAAAAAAAAATGTTTTCTTATTTCAGCAAACCATTTTGATGATACTGACAATAATTTTTTAAGCATATAGTATAATAACTTACTAATAGTTTTTACCTTAATTACAGAATTTATAATAATAAATTGCTTATTAGTTTCGGTTAGCAGCTTTCTCTAAACATCGATAATTGAGCTGATCTTTGTGCACCGAAGCCTGGTAAAAGAACAATAAGCTTACTGAATTATATATTGTGTTACTATTTTTATACAGCTGCACTTGTATTACCTTTTCATGAGAATCCGAAGCGTTCCTCGCTTAAGGACAAAGAGGACAAAAATCACTATACCCAAGGACAAATGGTAGTAGTAGGCAACCCAAAGAATCTTTTGCAAAAGTGCGTTGTCTCGAAAAAAATAGGGAACTAGATCCAGAATCCAAGTAACGCCCATCATGACACCAATTCGCAGAAAATTTAGGTAACTGTAATTTGAATGTACTTTGCATGAAAACTGTCATTTATGAATTATAAAGTACATTATTCTTACGTCTGGCTCGCCGAGCTCAGCTTAATCCTAATTGATTTTTTCACTTTTCTTTCCGTTTTCAACATGTGAATGATCGTGAGTATAAGCATAACCCCATTGATGTTGCACAGGACCAGGATTGGTCCAATAAAAAAGATTAACATACCAAAGCTATTACCTGAAAATAAAAAGTGAAATAAATTTTATACCAGAAAAAAACATACCTCAATTTGTGCGCTGTTAGTTTTTTAAAACATAGGAAAAAGTAGCAAAATTTGGTAAGCCGATTGATATAATCTTGCAGCTGTAATATATATATATAATTAAGCTCAATATTTGTAAACAACAACGAAAGATTTTAAGCACGTACCTGCCGTAGAAGCGAATGAAAAATGTTTTGGTAAATCGACATGGCTTATAAGTATTTTCATATATACCTACCCGTCAATGTTTAAATTATTGCGAAAGTGTCACTTAGATAGATTAAACCGCAGGTTTTTCTTATGTATACAAAAGGGAACTTTCGATACGATAAATAATTATTTAATAAAAGCGTGTTAAGCACACCAAAGTTACTCTTGATCTTCTATTCCCAAAATTTGAAAAAAAACCTGTTCGGAAAGAGGACCAGTTGGCAGCACTTTTCCAATCAAAACTTACGATACAGCCAGCACTGAGCGAAACCAACAGACGGGGTCCATTTAAGTGTAGACAAATCATTGCCCCATATCCGATCGGTCAGAATAATGGCAGCGGTCAGGAAAGTCGTTGAGCCCCAAACATAGACGGAGTAGGCACGAAACCGATAACGAGGATCATTTAGACTCATCGACATCAATCCCTTTCTCGTGCGATGGCTGACAACAAAAAGCCAGAGAATTGCACCCACTGCAAAGAAATATCTAGTGTAACCTGCAAGAAACCATTAATGGTTTGATAGAACGTATTAAATTTCAATAACTTACCTGCTATAGTGCAGGTCTCGTTCAATAAATTCGCATATTTAGTCAAAATCCACATAAGGTGGTGCATGGTCACGCAGATTACATAGCAAACAAAGTTCATATTCCGGTTTCTATTTATGAGATACACAGCGATCGTAAGGATATTGCATACCAGCGAAATCACGACGACTTGTGATAAAGAATCATATATTAAAAAATTTCAAACGTTTTGGCTTTTCATTAGATTTATACCTACTTGTAATTTCTAGAATCGCCTCCTGCCAATTTTCGTACTCATGGCACTTGTGTCTTACAACTAATACACGCTTTGAAAGGTCTGATGAAAACTGATTGACATAGAGGCAGAAAGACTCTTTGTTCATGGTAAAGTTTTGAGATTGAATACCGAAATTTCCATCCTAAAGAGCTCTAATTAGACTAGGAAACCAATGGAAAATTGAAAGGCAAACCTCGAACATTATGAGCTCATCATCTGACAGGTCAAAAAACTCGTCGCAAAATCCAAACCGATCACTTTGCAAGGCAATATTGGTGATAGAAATCCGCTTCTCCATCGTTTCTTCTTTTGGGAAAATATTGACATATGGTTGGAACTCAGCAAGCTCCTTCTTCACTTTATCACTGCACTCGCCGTTTTCCGATATTTGATTTCGTGGGCAGCAGACTCGGATACAGGGTCTCAGTTTACAGACACAGGCTCTTAGATGTCTTTTCACACGCCTCTCGTTTCCGCCCACCAGCTGCTCAAAGTCATAGATTCCCGTCAAGTGGACGGGTATTTGGAGGCCATGGTAATTATAGGATCCATTTGTCAGTGGAACGTGTGATATGTCCACAGTATCTGCGTAATTGCACCCCGGAATAATTCCCCAAGATTTATTCAGAATCTGTAGCACAAGCACTAAACTGAACAATTTCGCACCCATTTGATACGGTAATCAAAACTGGACTGACTCTTGATAGCATAAGTTTCCAAATATATAGTTTTATTTTGGGAACGACGGACTTTGCAGTCGATAAGCTGACTCATTGCTCATGCTCTCCAGGGATCATAGGCACGACAATTGGCATTTTAAGACATTTATAATTACAAAAATAATTTTGAAGTTGTAAGATAACAAAATGACGTCAACAATTGCTTTTGATTGTTATAAGTCCAAGTAGTTTTACCGAAGGAATATGAGAATTGAAGCTGAACGCTAATAAAGTAATTGACAAAAGTTTGTTTAAAAAAAAAAAACTTTTCTACTGCCTCGTAGTGTAGGGTCATTCATAATATAGTTCTTTTATGGATAGGTATTGAAGCATTTGATTTATCAAAGTTCTGAATTATTACAGCTTTCAGACTTTTACTAGCACTGCCAGCCATCCGGAGTTTTCTTTCTATCTTTAATTTATGCCAATTAATTGCTTATGCAATAACAACAGCCATTTCCAGCAGAGGCCAATGTCAGCTGAATATTTTAATGCCAACACCCTTCGCTTGCATATAAATGCTGGGTAAAAAAAAAAGTTAGCTTACTTCGTATTGGCTGCCTACGCAGTGCTGTAACGCGAAATTTGCAATTTCTGCATTAAATCAACAGGGCGGATGGGTGTTTTCCAGGCAGCCAGAAGGAAAAGTGGGAAACGTAGGAAAACCCGGTAGAAACGAGACATTTGCTGCGTTGCTGGCGTGACATTTGTTTGGTTTTAATTTCGGTTCAAAGGTTGCCATGGCTCCCAGACTCCCCATTCCCCCCTTTCCCTCGCCGTGTCCCACCCTGCGGCCAATGAAGTATTCAGGGTGGACCAAAACACTTGCTGTCGTCGCAACTGGTAAACGCAAAATTGAAATATTGCATGAATTGCAGGAATGCACTAAGCCATGAAGTAACTACCGGGCCCGACTTACCATCTCCCAGTGGAAATGGGCATGGCCAACACACGACGTGGTGCAACTATTTAATAAACATCAGCAGGAGGCGGAGAGTTCTCCGCCCGCCCCCTAAACTCACTTTGGCTGCGGTTGGAGGGGCTTTTGATGTCTCGCTCGGGTGCATTTAATAAGCTGCCGGAACGCCAAGGGAGGAGCAGAAACAGGTCCTTTGACTCCAAGTCAATGAGGCTGCCTTGGGGCCTTCTATAAACAGAGGGCACAGAACCGTGAACATCGAACTTCGTGCTATATATTAACAAAAATTGTAATTTAAAACTAAAGGATTTTTATTTGTCATTTTCAACTACTCTATTGGTTCAATCAATTCATTTTCTTCAATTTGAAAATCGTATTTCTTCACACAACACACTTTTTTATCGTCACAGTATCCTACAGGCCTTATGATATAGCATTCTTTGGCCTCTAGGCAAGTGGCTAGAAGTGAAGATCGGGTTTGATTTATATTGGTTTCCGCACAACCTAAAAATTAAAATGTTTCTATTTATTTCCAAGACGCATAAAAGTGTTTAAACTTACGCAGAGGCTTGTATTGACGTTCCTGTAACAAGCAGCCCCTAAATGTCAAAAGTAAACAAAAAAGAACAGCCTGGACGATCATTGTGAAGTAACTAAATCAAGATATGGAATACTTGCTGAATAATTGGATATTTAAATAAGGCAAGCGGTGAAAATTGGTTTGCTCTAGTTGAATATGCCAACTTATGTAAGGCTTTTGCTCTGTGCTCCATAATTTATATGCCCTTTCGATTGGTTATGCAATCTATTGGATTCCTGTTCAGTTTACTTTGTGCGGCAAGTGCGAGTGGAATACAAAAGAAAACTGTTTTGTGTTTGCGAATGCTGGTAAAGAAAGACAGAGCCCACTGCCAACTGCTGCAACCACCTAATGCCGGTCCTTTTGGATTTTCTGACTGCTCTGGCTAGCTGCCAGCTGCTTGTTTGGTTGGGTGGGAATCCACAGTAAGCCAGGACCGAACAGGACCGACCAGGAACTGCAAGGAAGTGACGAAACGAAGGCATCTGGAGCAGCAGCAAAAACCCAAAACTATTTGCACTCAACAGCGGCAACAAATGTTGCTGCGGTGTTGCCTTGTGCTACTTACGGCTGCCATTTGATGGCGATGTCGATGTCGATGTCGATGTTTTTGGCCCGACATCCTCGCCGGAATCCTGGAGTACTACTCACCGAACCGAGCCGAGCAAATATGGAGGCGCCTGGTGATGTGTTTACAAGTTTGTGAATTGTTGTCATTGTCGTCATCTGGCCGGGCTTCAACTGGCTGTCGCACCACACTTCGCCCTCCCAATCTTGGCCAGCACTGGGTCTTAGTCTCAGCCCGCTTTTCATTACCAATACCAGACCCCCTCCCCTGGCCCCAATGCAAACATCAATCAAGCTGCATTATGCAAATATTCGCTCGAAAATTGCAACAAAAGCGCATCGAGCGGGCGGCAGTAAGAAACGACAAATGGTAAAAAGGAAATGGGTGTGGATTTTGGGGGGCCAGAGATTGGAGAGCAGCCTGTCAGACGTCAAAAAGCAGTTGCTATCCGTTTCACCGCCTCTCATATACCATCATCCATCGCTGCTGTCAGTTGCATTGCTAAGACAACAAGAAAGGAGGTTCATCAGTTACACTGAAGAAAAATAATTCCTGCTAAACTAAAAAAAACTAATTAATAAAAATTATTTAGATTCTAATTTATATTCATGGCCGCCAAAAACCAGTGCAAAATATATATATTTTGATAATACCAAATTACAATTTATTTTTACAAAAATTATACAAAATTATATTTTTATCTTAAAAAATAAAAGAGTTCAAATTTTTAGAAAACCAGAGAATTATTGTCAGCAAAATATAAACCACGTTAAATTTTAATTTTGAGAATTCAGTTTACTGCATTTAACTATTACACTTTTACCGATAGTGTACACTTTCTAAGTATACAAAAAATAAAGAAACAGGAGAACGCCAAGCCAAGACAGCTGCCAATAGTTCGACTCGGCGGGATTCGTTTCCAGGGATTCTCCTGGTCGCCATTCGCCTGAATTAAACGATAACGAGTTTTGGCTTTCACCGCTTCATTTTGAACCTAAAAGCATGTGAAGGGTTGCTGCCTGCCAGCGCCAGAAAAGCTAAGAGCCAAGAGCGAAGAACTGAAGAGCTGAAGAACCAAAGGGCCAAAAGCCGGCTTTTGTTTATGCGTAAAGTTTTGCGGCTATGGAGGAGTAGAAACGGGAGCTCGAAATATATGAGGATTGCATTCGGGGGCAGGGCGAAATTAAAACGTCTGCAGCAATTTATAACAACACTTTAAAGGGCAGCTCTATAGGGGTCTTGCCCCCGTCGATCCCGCACATATATGTATGTACAGTATTGAAGTGCCATACAGCGAATTCATATTCCCGAATTCCATTTCATTTCCCTTGCAAACTTTCTGTGGGAGTGGAGTTCCAACTTTTTCGCTGCTGACAATAAACAATGGCGGGGCGAAAAAGGAAAACAGAAATCTTTCAGGACTTCGAGACGGGGGCGTTTTTGGAGCAGGGGGCGTGGCTGATCTCGCCTGCAGTTTGTTTAGTTGGCAACACTTTGTCGGAAACTTTGCATAAACTTTGCTTTGGCCTTATTTTTTTTGGAAAAATCCTCGAAGGAAAACTTTGCAAATTACTTTTACGATTTCCGAACAAAATGCAAAACATACAAGAGCAAAAATTGCCGTGTGCCGTTAATTGCAAGCAATTTGGGATGCATTAAAAGTTAATACCAAGTCTAAGTGCGGAAAATTCTCAGCTTAAATGCAAGGCCGTCGAAATAAGCGATTTAATAGTTTTCCCCCCCCAAAAGTTTCCAAATGACGAAACCCTGTTTGAAATTAACATGCAACTTTGATGCTAAAACAACTACACTTTACTCCACCCCAGGGCCCACGCCCACCTTTGCATAATCCTTCAGCTGTTAAGTTGTTCTGCTGGGGGAAATAAACAATTTAATTAGGCGGTGCGGTGCGGCCATGTGTCTGCAAGTGAAATCAAATATGCGTAAACATCGGCTACAAGATTGGGCCAGCAGCACCTCCTGCAGCCCGATAACTCAGGTCCCCACCCACGAATCCATATCTAAACACGAGGCAGGCATGCGTAATTAAATTTACATGAATTTGATATTGAGCACACAATACACACACACACACACACACACACAAACACACACACACACACACATGGGCGAATTGCGCGGTCTGCAATTACCATTGCCTACTTGCGAGCGCAAAAAGCAGGAAGCTCAAATTTCTATTGCCTGCTTTTGAGTGCAAGGCTTGGAATAGAATTCTAGCATTTGAGTGCCTACAGTAGAGGTCACCAGAATAGCAATGCGAATTCCTAAGCATGTGTTCAGAAGAACACAAATAATCATAAGTATAAGACTTTATGAGCTCTGTGCATTTCATGTCAATCGATCAAGAGCCATAATTTATGATCTGATAATATAACGACTTTAATTCAGAACTCAACTTTTAATTTTTCTACGCAAATGAAATGCAATGCAAAATATTTTAATAAAATAATATATGTCGGCAACAAAGTATTTTAATGTTGTAGTAAGCAATTTTTTTGGTCGCCACTATTTTGACCCTAGCTATGACTCACAAGTACGTTTGAAAGTGAGACAACGTACTGATACAAATGAACTGTTGCGAAAGTTCATTGCGAGGGGAAAAGTTTTGGCATTGTGTGATTCGCTGCCTTTCCCCCCTAATTGGCTGTGACCCCACCCCCCGCCCCCTTGTCGAGCCCAATGAATCTCTAATTTGGCGCATTTCAGAGTTCATAATAATTAAAATTACGCGCTGTCTGCAATGTTGTTTGTCCCCGCTGTTGTTGTGCTTGTTATATGTATTATTTATGGCTTGCGAAACTTTGTCCTTGCGACTTTTGCCTTTGACTTGATGCCAACTTTTCGGTTTTCGTTCGTGGCATTCATCAACTTTTTGCGTAAACGTCACCGAATCAGACAGGCAGACAGAGGGATAGGGATGGGGTTATAAATAGAAATATAAGTCCCTGCTTTTGTCACATTCCGTTTCGCAAATCTGTTTATGAAAAGCGTTTAATTTATGTGAATAATTGCACTCTTTGGTGGAAGCTGATTGAAAAACTTATATGTAGCAGCCAGCTGTTGGAAATGCTGTTGGAAATTCTGTTTGACAAGCATACGAAAACAAAAGCGGCGTTTTGTTATTATTTTTGTTATTATTATTCCAGCTCTTGACAATGTCAACAATTTTGCGCTTTTATCTGTTTGCACAGCAGACAGGCTCCCGCTTCCCTCTTCCATTCCCCCTTTCCACCGATTCAGTGTGTGTTTAACATAAAGCGATTAATTGCTTTTCATTAAACGCTGCTCGTATTCCCCATCGCATTTGCCCACACTGCCATTTGCCAGCTGCGCTTATTTAACTTTTAATTTGAAGTCACGCGGAGGCAATTTCCAAATGTGTTTACCTTGGGAAAACGACTTATGCCAGAAAGTTCAGAAAACTCTTAAGCAAGTCTAAAACAAATGGAGATAAAGTGGGAAGATAGAAAACCAAAACCACATTATGTATTATAGTAGTTCAGTTTTCGAGGAGGGTTTTGAACGATATTTAATTTTACTTAAAACTTTAAATAAGCGGTATGTTAAGCAAAAAACCATTCCTTAATTAAATATAATAGATTTAATATTTGACTAGCTATTAAGGGAATCGAAAATAATTATGTGTCTTAACAATTACATTAACAATTTAATTAGTTTAAAAATTACGTTGTTCGTAGCTCAATTTATAACTAAGTATTTAAATTTATAACTAATTATTTGTAATGTTTTGTAACTGCTTGTAATATAATTTGTAAACATTCTTATTTTGTAGATAATTATATAAAAGCTTTTATTTTGCTCATGAAAATGAGATGGAATTTGGTCCATTTTATTTGCTAATTTAAATTTTTACAGGAAAGCATATTATATTTAATGTATGAATTAAAATTTCACATTTAAATTAAAAAAAAATGTCGGATCAACATATGACACAAGACAAAACTGCAAATACACAATAATCATAGCAAAGTAAACTGGAAAGTAAACTTTTTTCATGTACAAAAAGAAATTTTAAATTTGCACCCATCTAAAAATTTTCTGGTACAACATTGCCATCAATAATTTTCGTAAATGTGCTTACATTTTGTGGAGCTCCTTGTAAAATGGCCGTTAAGCAGTCTGTGTGAAAAATATTATTCTAAGCCAGACAGACAGGTGAGCAAACAGTCATTCATCTGGCAAATATATGCCGCCAAGGCAACGCCCAGTTTACAGTTCAAAGGTGGCTGGAGGTCAAGGCCGGGCCTACACAAGCGAATTGGAGGCAATCCTCGGCTAGACGAGACAACAAACAGCTGGCTATGTAATTGGCGTGGGCTTAACTGCAGGGCAATCAACCAGCCGAGCATCCCTGGCCTGGCCAATATACCATTACCAATATAAGCGATATATCATCTTATTTCAGCTGTCTGCTTACCAATCGCCTTTTTATGGTCAGGCAAAGACCCATCAAAACCAATAGAAACTTTACAACTTGCAGACATCTTTTGGGTCGCAGACAAGAATTTTGAACTCGACTTGACTTCATTGATGGCCAGGCCAGTATGTTCGTGTATGTAAGTTGGTGTTTGCATACGATGTGGAACATTGGCCCTAAGCTCTATTGCACATTGACCATCCGATTGAGTTTGAGTTTGGGGACAGAAGACAGTGGACAGTGGACAGAGGGCAGTGGAACAGCATTGAAATCGAGCAAACTCTTGGCCTGAAGTTTCCCAAAAGCATTTCCTTGTCACCATCGAACTTTTCGTCCCGTTGTGTATGGGTTTTCGCCTGCATTCCGCCAAAAGGACCAGCCTTAGCCTTGGCCCCCCCAACAAGCCATGGCTAACAGAGTTCTGTTAGCGACCACGTGTTTTCCTGCAAGTTGGCGATTCTGCGCAGTGCTGCCTCTGGCTCTCAGAAGTCTGTTCCCAGTATTTGGCCACGGTGCGTATGATTGATAAACCAAAATAAATATTTGCCAGCCTCCGCGATGCATAAAGTGCCCCAGAACTCAGGGAAAGCTGCGAGGCGTTGTACTTGGGAATGGGTCTCGGTGGCTTTTTTAGGCGTTGGTCGCACGTTCTTGAGGGGCTGTGACCCGTGGGGGAGGAGTGTAGGGGTTGGTGCTGTTTGTGGGTTTCACCAAACATCTGTGCTATGGCCACAAATATACACACACAATACAGACTGACAGCAGTGACCTTGAGGAGGCTTTTGCATTGCCAGTGAAACAGGAGAGCGCGTGGCTCAGTGTGTTTGTGAGCGTCACGTGTAAGCAGTTTGGCTTATATATACATACATATATATATAAATATATATATAGTAAGTACTTTTATTGTGGGCGAGCATTGGCCCCCCTGGAGTTGTAAAAACTAATGGAAATTTAATTTCTGTTTGGGGTGGCATTAGCATTTTCCGTGTAGTTGCCATGATTATTATGCTTATTATTTGGAGGGCTTTGTGGGCGCCACAGAGTTCCTCAGTCGCAGGTGTCGATTAAAACTGATTAACTGAAATACAACGGCTGTCGTGCCAATTGTGGCTTTCTCCTGTTTCCCACATACCTTCCCCACAGCCCCTCCCCCGCCCTTCTCCACCCCACTTTGCCAACTGCCAATGCATCGAATTACAATTTAATTGTCGAGACAGCACCCACAGGATGTCTGCTGGATTTGCAACTGTCAAAGTGACAAACATGGGGCACTGCCTCCGCATCCGCCCCAACCACCCCAACCGCCCCAACCAGCCATTCATCCACTTATTTATGCCTTTTGAGCATTTGTTGTGCACTCGGAGTTCTCCGGTTCAAGTCATGTGCAGGAGCAGCCACACACATAAATTGCTTTTGACATGCTCCGTTGACTTTTATGAGCGAGGATTGTCTTTGGCCCTCCTCCTAATTAGAGTCATGTCCTGCGGAGTGAGACGAGGTGGGGCATCAGTTCGAGCTCCACTCCTCCATTTAACAAGCAGCAACAGTAGCAGCCATGTCTGTGGCAGACTCCGAACTGCAACCGCAAAAGGAAAACTTTGCGAAATAGAAATGTTGCAAAATATTTTGAAGTAGATTCCTCTCGCTTCCATTTTCCATTTTCCTTTCTTCATTTTTCCATTTCCCCGCTTTCTGGCTGAAACAACTTTTTGTTTCGTTCAGGTTAAATGCGCGCGAATTGTTTTTTGGCCAGCTAAACTTTGTGATTTAACTTTTGAATAACCGCCAACAGGGGAACGGGCATTGGGGAAAGGAAAAAAGGAGAGAGAGAGTGTGCCAAATATTTAAGTGAAATTCTTTTTCAGCTGACTCAGCAGACAAAGGATCCTTGGCAGTGTGCTGTCGACTAGTTTGTCATTTGCGAGCGCACTTAACGACCAAATGCTAGTCAGCATCCTGGAGCTGCTGTCCCTGAAAATTGGGATACATTTAATGCTGTTCCTAACCTTTTTATGCAAATTACTATCCACTTCCGGGTTAACTCTTAGCCCTCTCTCTCTTTTTTAAGCCACATTTGTGGCTAGAAGGGCAAACATGGATTCTGCTGCGGTCTCCGCTTTTTGTTCAACTTGCTAATCAACCTGTTTGCTTAGGCCTCAGGACTTTGTCCAGAACCTGGGTTAATGGCCAGGCGATTTTTTAATTAAAGCACACATGTGGCGTATACGTAATGCGGGCCAGATCAACCGCAGCGTAAATTAAAAAATATTTAAAATTCTTTTTGTTCATGTTTCTATTCGAAGAACCTATTTTTTCCCCAGTTTGCATACAAATTTCTTTTTACTTGCTTATATGCATCTCGAAAGTTTAGTTTTTCCGGTTTATCCAAGCTGCTTTGCAGGACATGTTATAAAATATATAAATTTGAAAACCAAGGAAACGAGAGTGTCCAGCTAGGAAAGTTAAGGGGCCAAGGCGAATCCTGGTTGACCGGCAATTTATTGCAATCCCGTCAAAACTCATTTGAATGGCCGCCGTCCCATCCGCAGTTGCCGCCCATAAATCAGATGCTGCACTGCAGCTGATAATGCCGAAAGTGTGGTGGTAAGTAAGTTGGGAGCCGGGCGAGAGTTAAGCTCCACTGTGGGCAAGCTGCTCAATTGAATTGGCCGCCGACTTCCGGCCAAGCTACACGCTCCAGAGGAGCGCTGCTCGCCTTTTGGTTACCACTTTCTGGGTCAAAGGCAAATGGGTCAGACGTGGAGGAGCCCACAATGGCCATATAAATCACGGCGAAAGTTGCCGAAAATGAAAAGTGAAATTGGTTTAAATTTTATTTAAGCGCATCCAGTGGGAGAGTTAAAACAAAACAAATTTAAAGAGTATTTAATGCTTGGAAAATGCTGCTTATAAATATTTAAAATTTGGTTTAAGATATCTTTAACAGGAAAGCACAATTCTGATATTATAAAACTCAAACCAACTGGTTGGCTTAAACATTCAGATTATACTGCTACTATTATAAACGAATTCCATTTGTGGGCTCTAAGGTCATTTTATTGTCAAGAATGACGTTCTATTTGTTTTAAGTTTTTTTGCTTTACTTCAACATCTTCTAAATTGTATGTATTCTATCAGATGTATACGACAGTTTTGTGTGTTTTGTACGACAGTTAACGTGTACAAACTTAGCTTAAATATTATAATTAAAAACTCTTTACATTAAAAAAGTATAAAAAGGTTTATATCCGTTACTTTTTAGAGAAATAAATACAAGTATCAAAAATTAATGCAAGTAAAAATGTATTAGAACTTGCTCAATTATGCCCCCTTAAAATGTTTTAGAAAAAAACTAAAAGTGCTTTGCTAAAAAAAGTGATGAATGACAGAAGCAACACCCGCTACAAACTGCATGATTAATGGTTTAAAAGTTCAGAAGTAGTTTTCTGGTGGGTTGCAAGCTCAAGATCAAGATCATCGCCGTTCTATGCCGTGACTGCAACATGACTTGACTATATCCAAGCCAGTGACTATATAAACTGGGCTTTGGCTGGTCTAAAAGCATCAGTTTCTTAGAAGTCACTTCCAGTTACAGATATCCAGTTCATCATGCGCTTCACTCTGCTCGCTGTCTTCCTCTTCGGAGTGATCTTTGCCATCGTGTCCGCTGGTGGAAACGGAGGTGGAGGTGGTGGAGGCTGGCAGAAGAATGGAGGAGGAGGTGGTGGCCAAGGAGGCTGGCAGCAGAATGGAGGAGGTGGCCAGAAGCATGGAGGCGGCGGTGGCCAAGGAGGCTGGCAGAAGGGCGGCGGAGGAGGCAGTGGTGGTGGCAAGCACGGTGGCGGCGGTGGAGGCGGTGGCAAGCACGGTGGCGGCGGTGGTGGCAAACACGGTGGCGGCTGGTAAATCCTCTGAAGATCCTCAAATGAACTACTGAAAATACTCCAACGACTCCCCAAGATCTGATGCAGCATGCCACTTAAATTTCTTCAGCCATGCTGTTCTCCTAACATGTCACTTATCCATATTTAATTGTTTTTATATAGAAATATCAATTCTTTCTTTGTTTAATTAAACTATTTTCTTGCAAATTAAAAATACTTATTTTTACTGGGACCTCCAATATCTTTTCAGATATTTTAAAAGTTATACAAGTTTTGAGAATGATCTATTTAAAATCTACATAAAATAAAAATTTTTTTTGTTTTTAAAAAGCAGTGAATTCAAATATGATTACATAGTTTTTAAACAGCCAAAACACAAATGTTTTTGTAAGAAGTTTTCATTTAAATCTTAACAAATCAGCCTAATTTATAATATTTCAAATAATGCTTTACATTTTTATGAAGTTTATAAAGTTCACTTGCTAAAAATGGTTCCATTATCATGATCAAAAAACAAAAACCAATCAGCTACTGATAATGAAAAAGAAAAGAGCTACTTTCAACTCATCAAAAAAGCTGCAAAACAAATTAAATGTTTATTTAAGTACTCCCAACTATGACTTCCTGCTGCATGTAAAAACCATTATTTAGACTTTGCTGACCACTCACGAGAACCTGCATAAAGCTGCACAAATTGACTTGTTTATGCGATAATTTCGTGGAGAAACTCTAACAATTCGATTATTTAGTGATTTCCAAGGATTTCTAAAGACTGTCAGGGGACAAGCTGAAAGGAGGAGGGGGGCAAAAAACACTAAAAGGGGATGGCCTGGGCAGCTCACAGCTGTTTGAAGCTTCACATGCCTCGGAAAATAAAACAAGATTTATTTAGTTGGCCCGGCATTAACTGTTGCCTTTTTGTTATGGCCAAGATGCCCCTTCCTATAACGACTTTGTATGCATGTGTGTGTGTGTGTGTGTGCCGAAGGAGCCAACACATAAAACTCAGATGGGTTTTCTTTTCATTAAAAGCGGATTTACGCACACACAAAGTGGAGAAAGGTGGAGAAGGACGAAGAAGTGAGAGCAGCTTATTGCACAATAAACACGAACCCAACGCCAACACCACACATGCACACAAATTATGAGGCCGGCCCTGCGAAGAAAAGTCTCCTCGGTGTTCAGATGCTGACTCAGCTCCGAGAAGTTTCCCTTCCTCAGCACTGCAAAAAAACCGAAATTGTTCAGCAACAATGTATTTTATTATTTATTATAGCTCTCCGTGTTCAAGAGTTTATATTGTGTTGTTTGTTTGGCGGTTTTATGATCTATTCAGAAAATAAAATAGAATTTTCTTAAACTTAATTGTTTAGTTACATATTTATACAAATTTAAATTTAATTTAAAGACACTCACATTTTTTTGTATGGTAACATTTTGTAAAAGTGTATAATACGTTTTTCACCTGTTTTTATGGCTAGAAGTATTTTTTTGTGCATTTCCCCCTACAAAAATTTAAAGTTAATTGGTACAATTTGTCATGGAAGAATGTTATAATATACTCTTTTCACTGAAAGACAGCCTTAAACGTTAAATAAAAAAGTTTTGTTAAATTTAATTTTTTTGAATGGTGAACTAAACATATTTCAGAAAATCTTTGCTATACATTGAATCTTTTTTTAATCTTTTAAAGTGTAAACAGTAGTCAAATAAATAACTGGAATTCAATTTAAAGATTTTTTGTATAGTTTTTTTTTTGGGAATGAATAGCTTGTGATAAAATTATTGACCATTTCTCTTTGTGTAAAAAAACCAAGGCGATAACGAATACTCAAAGGCAAAGGATATGTAATGCGAGGGCCTTTGTGTGCGTGTGCCAGTCGTCAACTGGTCAATGTTGTGTAAGGATGCTCTCTGGCCGGGGTACAGATCTCAGTCAGATCCAGGAGTCCTCTACAAGAAATTTGTAAATCACCGAAACACCGGACTAGAGAGTATCATTCATCGAGTGAATGAGTCGTTTGGGGAGTCACACCGAAGGTTCTCATAGACGCCAGGAGAGAGAGAGTTGGTGTCGGAGTTGGTCACGCCGTACCTTGCTCCTGGGTTAAAAATTCCACGGGCTGGACCTTAGGGCGAGGCCAAGCCAGGCGAACAGTTTTCGCGCGTATGGGGACGCCGGGTGGTCCCGCTGATCACTTCTGCGATTGGGACACGTAAGTCGCTTTCCGCGTGTCGCAGGCCAAAAATTCACCGGGCTGGACCTTGGGGCGAGGCCAAGCCAGACGAACAGTTTCGCGAGTATGGGGATGCCGGGTAGTCCCGCTGATCACTTCCGCGATTGGGACACGTAAGTCGCTTTCCGCGTGTCGCAGGCCGAAAATTCACCGGGCTGGACCTTGGGGCGAGGCCAAGCCAGACGAACGGTTTCGCGAGTATTGGGATGCCGGGTAGTCCCGCTGATCACTTCCGCGATTGGGACACGTAAGTCGCTTTCCGCGTGTCGCAGGCCAAAAATTCACCGGGCTGGACCTTGGGGCGAGGCCAAGCCAGACGAACGGTTTCGCGAGTATGGGGATGCCGGGTGGGGTTGCGTCGCGCGCAAATCGTTCTCGATGCATCGGATGCCAAAAATCCACCGGGCTGGACCTTCGGGCGAGGCCAAGCCGGATAGGATTTGTCGGACACGAGGGGGGATTGGAGGAGAAAGGATGGCGGTACGATTGACCAGTCGGGAATGATGTCCGCGCGCAGGTCACATGCACTATGAAGAGGAAAGCTATTGTACTAGACCAGACGGGCCGGGTGTCCACGTGCCGGTCGCATGCGCTACGAGGAGGAAAACTAGGGTACCAGACCAGACGGGCCGGGTGTCCACGTACGGGTCACATGCACTACGAGGAGGGGGATCTAAGGTACTAGACCGAACGGGATGGGTGTCCACGTCGGGTCTCAAATGCTACGATATGGGGAACCAAGATACTGGACCAGACGGGCCGGGTGTCCACGTACAGGTCCCAAATACTACGGGGAGTGAGGTTAAGATACTGGACCGGACGGGACGGATGTCCACGTACAGGCCCCATGCACTACGAGGGAGGGGGGAATCTAAGATACTAGACCGAACGGGATGGGTGTCCACGTCGGGTCTCAAATGCTACGATGTGGGGAACCAAGATACTGGACCAGACGGGCCGGGTGTCCACGTACAGGTCCCAAATACTACGGGGAGTGAGGTTAGAATACCAGACCGGACGGGACGGATGTCCACGTACAGGTCACATGCACTACGAGGAAGGGAGCTAGGCTACTATAAATAAAAAGAATCACGATCATGGAATTTACTTTGTTTTATTATTATATTTTTATTATTATTATTATTATCTTTCCATTTATCTACTGTCTTCCTATGAGTCCGCTACACCGTCTTTGCCTGACGGATAGGAATTTTGCATACACTAACCTCAAACACACTCACTAGTTCACTTCTTCATTAACCGCGTGCCTTCGCGCGGTCGAGGCGTTACTCGAATTATCCGTCAAGCGAGTTAAGGGAGGCGCGTCCGCTCCGTTCTACTTTTCCGGCACGAGAGACCGCCTGCTCGATCGGTGTGAGACCACCTACCCCACGTTCCCTTTTTCCCACTTTCGGGATTTCTAGCATATTCCTTAATTTCTAGTATTTTTCCTTACCCACTAAAATCTGCTGGCGTTGCCACTCGGGTTCGGAACTTAGCTTAATATCCAGTTTCAACTTAATATCTATTATTCATTATGTGTCACTTACACCTATAACTTACATACTACTAACTTAATATTTAATATTCACGATCAGTCGCTTATACCTATAACCTTACATATTACTATTCAAAAATTGTATCGTACACCTAAGTGTGTACGTTACACCCCCCCCTTTCTTCCCGTGGCGCGATAAAAAGGCGCCCGTCGTCGGTAAACTAACCTTCGAATTCCCTACGTGACGGCGTAGCTAACAAAGGTCTCGGTCTTAATCTATTACAATGGTTATACGCGGCTTATACAGTGTTTATACAATGGTTATACGGTGGTTAAACAATAAATATTAAATTTATTGCGGCTGCATGCTGCTTACTGCATCGGGTCGTTCGATCCGACAATACTATCGTCGATCCTATCCGGAGGGGCTTCTGCGTAGTACGGTTTGAGCTGGGATATGTTAGCGATGCGTCGCCGTCGATCTCCGGGACGTTGCAGGCGTACCAAGTTCGGAGATGTGAATTTTGTAACGGTATAAGGGCCGTCATACTTGGGAGCAAGTTTGGCGGCGAATCCCTCGGCTGCTTTCGATAAGGGATGCTGACGCAGCCAAACTTGACCGCCGAGCGTGGGTCTCCATTCTCGCCTTCGTAGGTTATAGTGTCTCGCCTGGTCTTGAGACGCTCGCTGAAGATTCGCTCGTACGATGTCGAAGATGCCTTTGAGGTGAGACGCCTTGTCTTCAGGACCTGTATGCACGACCGCCGATCCGGGGGTCAGTTCATCATACAGCATCGCAGGCAAGCGTGGTTCCCGTCCTTGAGTTAGGAACGCGGGACTATACCCCGTCGAATCTGATACACTGCTATTGATCGCGAGGGATATCTCTGGCAGCATACTATCCCACGAACTCTGGTCGCCTTCCGACAGCTGGGATATCAGCGTCTTCACAGTGCGGTTGGTCCTTTCTGTGGGATTCTCTTGTGGACAATATGGAGCCGTGTACTGGACTTCTACGCCGAGCTGGGTGAAGTAGTCTTTCAGGACCCGGCTTGTGAACTGGGTTCCATTGTCGCACACGAACTTCCGGGGAATGCCCACTCGTGCAAGTATACGTTCCCGAAACGCTTTCTGCACTTGAGCTGCGGTGGCTTTCCGGAGTGGTATCAGTTCTACCCATTTCGAAAATACATCGTGGAACACCAGAAGCATGGTATTTCCTTGTTTTGACCGGGGTAGCGGGCCTACAAAATCCGCGCAGAGAATGTCGAAAGGTTCGCTGACGACCCGGGTTAGCATCTTACCTGCCGCTTTAGTTTGTTCCGTCTTAAACTTTTGACAAGATTCACAATGGCGAACATGGCGTTTCGCGTCGCGATACATACCGGGCCAGAAATACCTCTGGGTCAGACGCGTAATTGTTTTTCGGACTCCCAAGTGTCCTGCGGTCGGGGAATCGTGACATTCACGTAAGACGCGGTTTCTACGGGAAGTTGGCACGCAAAGCTTCCACGGGAAGTAGTCCTCATCGTCAGCTCGGTAACCCATGTTCCTGTAGAGCTGGTCGTTTTCGATCATGTAGTCAGCGAATTTCTCGGGTTCCTCCTGTATTTGCTCCTTCATCTTTTTGATCCAGTCGCAGTGGTCCTCGAGTTCGACAGCACCCTGCAGTATCTCACAAGGCTGTCGCGAAAGTGCGTCGGCCACGACGTTCAATTTACCTCGTCGATAGCGTACGTCGAATTGGAATTGCTGCAATTCTAGCGCCCAACGCGCTATTCGGCCAGAAGGGCTCTCAATAGAATTTAGCCACTTGAGGGCTAGATGGTCAGTAACGACCTCGAATCGGTACCCTTCCAGGTAGCACCGCATCTTCCTGATTGCCCAGATTATGGCCAGACACTCTTTCTCCGTGGTAGTGTAATTTTGTTCCGCTGGGGTTAATCGGCGGCTAGCGTATGCGATGACCTTCTCTTGACTTTCGGAGCCCTGTGATAAAACTACGCCCAAGCCGACGTCACTCGCGTCTGTTTGCAAAATGAACTTCTGGTCGAAATCCGGACAGCCTAATACGGGAGCAGTAGTCAGACATCTTTTAATTTCTTCCAAGGCGGCTTGCTGTTCTGGTCCCCAGGTCCACTTCCGTCCTTTCTTTAGTAGCGCGGTCATCGGTTGCACGATAGTCGCGAAGCTAGGGACAAATCGCCGATACCACGAGGCCATCCCGATCCATTGGCGGAGTTCCTTTAAGTTGGAGGGGGCCTTCAACCCGTTGATCGCAGACACCTTCTCGGGATCAGTCTGAATTCCGTCACTGCTGATGACGTGGCCGAGGTAGACGAGTTTCTGCTTGAAGAAGCAACACTTCTTCGGATTTATTCTTAAATTCGCGGCCCGCAATCTGCGGAAAACTTCCGAGAGATGAGTAAAGTGCTGGTCTTCTGTCGCGCTTATGATAATAATATCATCTAGGTAAGCGAAGGCGACCGGTTCCATTTCCACGCCGATTACACTATCCAGAGCGCGTTGAAACGTGGCGCTGGCAGAATGCAACCCGAAGGGCATGACCTTCCATTGATACAATCCTCTCCCAGGGACCGTAAACGCTGTATATTGGCGACTATCCCTAGCCATGGGAATTTGCCAATAGCCATGCTTCAAGTCCAACGTGGAGATATATCGGGCGTGGCGTAATTTCTCCAGAATGTGATTGATTCTCGGGACTGGGTAGGCGTCGGGCACTGAGTGTGCGTTTAGCTGACGGTAATCTATACACATGCGCCAATCGCCAGTTTTCTTCTTGACCAATACGATGGGAGCGCTGTGTGGGCTTCTGGAGGGTTCGATGGCCCCGTCACGGAGCAGTTCGTCTACTTGGGCATCGATGACATGTTGCATCGCGGGGTTCCGGGGATAATATCTTTGTTTTACGGGCTTGTCGTCGCGCATGACGATGGTGTGCTCGGCGACGTGAGACACCCCGTGCAGTTTCTCGAATAGGGCCAGTTCCCGATCGATGAAGCTTTGTTGCGCCGGACTCAATAATGTGCTCTGTCGCTGTTCTTCGCTGTTCGCTGTTCTTCGTTCTTCGTCTTCTACCGTCCCCATCCTAATGGGCGCACCGGCATTGATGTTCGGGGTTATAGTTCGCGTGGGAATAGGACTGGGTATCTCTGCTTCTTCTGGCCTGGCAGTTCCCAAATGGGCACCAACCGCAACAGGGTGTACCGTTTTCTCCTGGTTGCCCCGCGCCTTTATAAGCACTGGCTGTAAAAAATGGTCTCCAGCCGCTTGGGTTTCATTCTGCAAGTCGAGGGTAGCTCGACCACATCGCACCTGAGTTCCCGCTACTTTGAGGAAGTCCATTCCAAGTATTATACGATCTAACATGGTGGGCATTACTAACATGGGTAAGAGCACCGTAGTGCCGGCCAACGTAACCGAGGTTCGCCAGAGTTTTGTCACATCCAGACATGACCGATCGGCCAACGCTATTCTAGTGACAACATCCTGTAACTCGTCTGCACGCGCGGCCAGTCGAGTAAAACTTTCACTGACGAAACTCCTCGATGCCCCTGTATCGATGGTGGCGTCCACACGTTGTCCTCCGACTTCTATCGCTGCTGTGATGAGCCCGCCGTGTAATCTCAACGGGGGTTTTACTGGGGTCGGGTTGCTGCTCCGTTCGTCTCCGCCGCACCCGGGTTCCGGCGGAGGCGTTCTCCGTTTCCCGACTCATTTCGACGGCAACATTCTATCGTTAAAACTCCTGGTCGCCCACAGTCCCAACAGAAATCCCGACGTGGGTTGGGGCAGTTCCTTTGGAGGTGTCCGTTCTCTCCACAGCGATTACAAGCCCGCCTTATGTCTACTCGAGAGGTTCCTTGACCGATCATCTGATGGGTCACGTGTCCTGTCTGCGTTGAATTCACCGGATTCCGGAATGGGTTCGGCGATCGGCGAAGTTGAGGTTCTTCTTGGTTCCGGTCCGTGGTTACTTTTGGCTCGCGTCGAGTCGTCTCGAGTTGTTTGACACTCTCATATTCTGTGGCCATATGAGTCAATTGTGTCAAAGTCGCGAATTCACTGCGTTTAATATACAGTCGGTATTCCGGAGCCATGTTTTCATATGCTCGGTACAATTCTTCCTCTTCTCGATAACCGGCTTGCTGCATCTTGGTTCTGAGCTCGATCAAGTAGGTCTTGAAAGGCTCTCCTCTCCGCTGCACGTGGGTCCGTATCTCATCTTCCAACCGCTCGAAATATCGAGGTGGTAGGAAGAAGTCGAGGAATTCCCTCCTGAAAGTTCCCCATGAGGCCGACTGTAGGTGGCTCGTGCGAAACCATCGTGCCGCTGGGCCCTCCAAGATCTCGGACATAACGCGGGGCACCTCCTCTGGATTTATCCTGTAAGTCGTCATCTTTTCCTCGAGCGCGGCGATGAGAGTCAACGGATCTGAACTCCCATCGAACCGTAAATTCCATTTGTGCATCTTCTCGGGGAGCAGATGTTGAGTTGGAGCCGTGCTGCTCCGTGTGTCTTGTGCTTGTAGGTCGGCGGGTAAGCGGACATCTACCGGTGGCATCCAGGTCCCGTGCATCGATCCTGGGTGGATCCCTCGATGGCGGGCTGGAGTCCCGATCGATGTGGCTCCGGACGTCATGGGAATGGTGAGGGATTCTGCGAACTGTCCCGTCTCACCGTTCCTGCCTGGAGGGTTCGGACTTGGGGCCCGGCTACTATATTGCTCCTGCAACTGTGCCAGTCGGTCCCACACCCTTTGTGGGAACGACCCTGTGTTGACGAGGTTGGCGAATGCCTTCCTGGTCTCCTCGACGGTTCCGTCGGCTTTAAAACCAAACTCCAGGGCGAGAGCGCTGAGTTCGTCTTTTCGGCGAGCGTATATCCAGCGGACTCCTATACCTGGATTCTTAACAAAATCGGCTTCTTCGTACTCACCGTCAGATTCCTTAGGGTTACTCATCATTGGTTATCCTCTTCGATTTAGTTTGGTGTGAACTTCCTTCTCAAGTCTTCTAGATCCTTCCGGAGATCGGTTCGGGTGACTCTACCCTTCTTTTCTTCAGTGGGTCTTTAAGCCACTTGGGTGATTCTCTAACTAGTCTCGGTGTCCCTGCTCGGGCGCCACTTGTAAGGATGCTCTCTGGCCGGGGTACAGATCTCAGTCAGATCCAGGAGTCCTCTACAAGAAATTTGTAAATCACCGAAACACCGGACTAGAGAGTATCATTCATCGAGTGAATGAGTCGTTTGGGGAGTCACACCGAAGGTTCTCATAGACGCCAGGAGAGAGAGAGTTGGTGTCGGAGTTGGTCACGCCGTACCTTGCTCCTGGGTTAAAAATTCCACGGGCTGGACCTTAGGGCGAGGCCAAGCCAGGCGAACAGTTTTCGCGCGTATGGGGACGCCGGGTGGTCCCGCTGATCACTTCTGCGATTGGGACACGTAAGTCGCTTTCCGCGTGTCGCAGGCCAAAAATTCACCGGGCTGGACCTTGGGGCGAGGCCAAGCCAGACGAACAGTTTCGCGAGTATGGGGATGCCGGGTAGTCCCGCTGATCACTTCCGCGATTGGGACACGTAAGTCGCTTTCCGCGTGTCGCAGGCCGAAAATTCACCGGGCTGGACCTTGGGGCGAGGCCAAGCCAGACGAACGGTTTCGCGAGTATTGGGATGCCGGGTAGTCCCGCTGATCACTTCCGCGATTGGGACACGTAAGTCGCTTTCCGCGTGTCGCAGGCCAAAAATTCACCGGGCTGGACCTTGAGGCGAGGCCAAGCCAGACGAACGGTTTCGCGAGTATGGGGATGCCGGGTGGGGTTGCGTCGCGCGCAAATCGTTCTCGATGCATCGGATGCCAAAAATCCACCGGGCTGGACCTTCGGGCGAGGCCAAGCCGGATAGGATTTGTCGGACACGAGGGGGGATTGGAGGAGAAAGGATGGCGGTACGATTGACCAGTCGGGAATGATGTCCGCGCGCAGGTCACATGCACTATGAAGAGGAAAGCTATTGTACTAGACCAGACGGGCCGGGTGTCCACGTGCCGGTCGCATGCGCTACGAGGAGGAAAACTAGGGTACCAGACCAGACGGGCCGGGTGTCCACGTACGGGTCACATGCACTACGAGGAGGGGGATCTAAGGTACTAGACCGAACGGGATGGGTGTCCACGTCGGGTCTCAAATGCTACGATATGGGGAACCAAGATACTGGACCAGACGGGCCGGGTGTCCACGTACAGGTCCCAAATACTACGGGGAGTGAGGTTAAGATACTGGACCGGACGGGACGGATGTCCACGTACAGGCCCCATGCACTACGAGGGAGGGGGGAATCTAAGATACTAGACCGAACGGGATGGGTGTCCACGTCGGGTCTCAAATGCTACGATGTGGGGAACCAAGATACTGGACCAGACGGGCCGGGTGTCCACGTACAGGTCCCAAATACTACGGGGAGTGAGGTTAGAATACCAGACCGGACGGGACGGATGTCCACGTACAGGTCACATGCACTACGAGGAAGGGAGCTAGGCTACTATAAATAAAAAGAATCACGATCATGGAATTTACTTTGTTTTATTATTATATTTTTATTATTATTATTATTATCTTTCCATTTATCTACTGTCTTCCTATGAGTCCGCTACACCGTCTTTGCCTGACGGATAGGAATTTTGCATACACTAACCTCAAACACACTCACTAGTTCACTTCTTCATTAACCGCGTGCCTTCGCGCGGTCGAGGCGTTACTCGAATTATCCGTCAAGCGAGTTAAGGGAGGCGCGTCCGCTCCGTTCTACTTTTCCGGCACGAGAGACCGCCTGCTCGATCGGTGTGAGACCACCTACCCCACGTTCCCTTTTTCCCACTTTCGGGATTTCTAGCATATTCCTTAATTTCTAGTATTTTTCCTTACCCACTAAAATCTGCTGGCGTTGCCACTCGGGTTCGGAACTTAGCTTAATATCCAGTTTCAACTTAATATCTATTATTCATTATGTGTCACTTACACCTATAACTTACATACTACTAACTTAATATTTAATATTCACGATCAGTCGCTTATACCTATAACCTTACATATTACTATTCAAAAATTGTATCGTACACCTAAGTGTGTACGTTACAGTTGTCACAGACGAATGTCAACAAGAGATAAGCCATTCATTTTATTCATTCATTCAGGGCCGAAACCGCTGTTCTCCCCAAACACCCTATTCCTCAGCTTTGGCAGTTAACTATTCCGTAATTTGAGACTTGTTTGCTGTCACTCGAGACGAAAATAATCGACTTTGCCACGCCGTCTACTCGCTATCTTGCCGTACATATCGCTGTGCTCGAGGAAATTCGGGCGCGACTTGCCTCCGATTTCGTGGGCAGACCGAGCAAATAAAAACACGTATACGCCGGGGGAGCTTTGCGGTCGGAAGGATTGAATACCCTGAAGGATACGTCAATTATCGTGACCAATGGTTTACATAAGCTGTGTATATATGTGCAAGTATTTTTTTTATTCGCAAGATAAGCCCAATCGATTCATGGTGTAAGCTGTCTGCAGCAGATAAAAGTTACCCCATGTTGATTTAATGAATGGATAGGATTTCTATACGTTTCAGAACCCGTTTGATGTCGTTATGTAATTTATTGAAATTTATTTTATCAAAAGAAATAGTTCGTTTCTCTTACAACTCTTGAAGTCCTTCAATATAATTCAATTCAGTTTGGCTACCCTAAATTTAACAACTATTTTCCAAGGTATAAAAAAAAAGCGAAAAGCACATTTGTGATATTTTTTTGTGCCATGACTTGAATGATTATTTTTGTGTGTCTGCTCGTGTGAATGGTGCGAGTAAGAAACCCAAAGTCCTTTGCTAATTATGCCACAGAGTTTTGCTGTTGACTTTTCCCTGCTCTTGGAAATAAATGATAGGATGCTTGGTCAGCTCATTCGCATCCTGGCCATGTTTGTTGACCATTTCTTGGGCTCTTGGCCATTTGCCCGAGACAAAACAAATGTTGCTGCATCCGGAGCAGGAATGTCCTGCCGTTTGGCTGGTTGTCTGACTGGCTGACCGGCTGACTGGCTCGGCCTTACACATGTACCCAAGCTCGTCCTGCGGCGACCGCCTCCAGTTTTTCTGTGTGGCCACGCCAAATGCATTTTTCAACTGCTGACCAGGGCACCGACTCAACACTGGGGGAAATAATTGAGAATATCAGTACAATGTTGAAGCACATTTTGGGAAATCGGCTATGTAGAAATAAATTATTTCGTTATTTTCGTAAAAGTATAAATTTAAAATTGGCTTAAAGTCGCAAAATGCGGGTTTTTATTACTTACGGAGGATATACCCTAACATTAGTAAGCCCTAAGCACTTGGGCTATTGTTTAGTAAAGTCTAGGCATTCGACAAAGTATATGATTTGCACAAGGGTCTTGACAATTTTTTTGTGTGCTTTGATGACTGTGGCGCTGATGCTTCTGGTCGGTCGCCCGCCTCGTTAGCCACAGCAGCTGTTCGAGGGCGGGGGGAAATGGGAAAATAGGTTCGGTTCGGGCCAAATGTTGCACGGTGAAAAATAACAGAGCACCGGATGTGTCGCCCCCTTATTCCCATCCCCGACAGCACTCGGTTTGAGTGCTGTTTGACTTGCGTATAAATGCAATTTACAGTTGCAGGCGACGCCTCATGAATTTTAAGGAGCTGGCAACTTGAACTGGCTGCCACGCCCACCCGGAATTACTTTTGTAAGCCCCCCCGTACCGCCTTTTGGTGTATGTGCTTGGATGTGTGCGATAAATGCGTTACTTAATTGTGTGAACTCATTTCTGATAGGTGGGCGTGGTGTTGCTTAAATACAAATGCAAATGCAGGATGCCAAATGGAAATTGAAGAGCCGAAGAAGATTTCGGTCAGCCAGTGTCGCACATTGCGTATACGCCTACGTGCGGTATATTTACAGTTTGCTGGCCCTTTATTTATTGCACATGTTTTTATTGAATACTTCGGCAGACAGACAGGCAGGCAGGCAGTCAAAAGGGAGGAGTGACGGCGTTATAAATATTTATACCCGGACGTATAATATTGCCGGCATTGTCCGGTGGGCGGCCACCGGGCGGCCAGGAACTCCCTTTGGCCACCGATGGCCAGTGCTTCCCGCTCCTTAACGGTTTTTAAATTGATTTCTCGCATCCATTGTGCCGGAGCCGCCACAAACAGACAGCCAGCTTCAGTTCGAGCCACATATATCCAATATATATATATTTTTGGCCATGGCTACAGCTTCCAATCCCGTGACCCTCGATGGCCAGGCATTTATCTTGGGACCTTTTTGGGACTTCGCAGCCCTTTTGCCATGGCCAGAAATTGGCTTGTCCGCACTTAAATAATAATCAATTCTATTAAATTATTGAGTAAGCTGCTTTCGCTAATTGTGGGTGGCAAATGGGTGGCCTCTGCAGTTATTACAGCTTATCTGGCCAAACTTTTCTTATTTTCCCCATAGCTGCCTCTTTGGCTTGTCATCGTGGCTGGATAAACTTTATTGCCAACTTTATTTTCGCATTTCCTTTCAGGATTTGTCATTGAAGTCCCCGGATCGCTTTTTTCTCTCGATATTTTGACTGTTATCTGGCGCATTACTGCGATTATTGTCGTTTCGCAAAGGGATGTGGTAACAGGATACACTAACTACATTTGCCACATGCTTGCAGTCCCTTTTGATTCGATTTTCACTCAGTTATTGCAACTGGTCCGAATTAAATTGCTTGTCACAGATAAATCAACAGAATGCGCATATATTATGCAGTTTTTTATTTGAGATTTAATAAACGAGATGGCGACGGGGAAAATGCAATAAATATTTATTTCACTGCAGACATCCTGACATCTCTTTAAAACAAAATATTTCTTTAAAAGCTTACAACGAGATTTCCAACATGATATATGCTTATATTTAACACAAATTTTTTTGGTGGTCTGTCGCATATAAATACATTTTTGACGAAGATAAAATTCTTATTCAACTTTTCAGCTTTCGACTTATTTCCATTTTGTCGTTTATGTCATAGCACGATCAAAAATGTGAAAAATTATTTATAAAAAAGCTTTTTGTCATTTAGTTTAATTAAATACCAGTTTGCCGTTTACTGTTTGTCATGTATAAATTGGCAAAGATGTTTGCAAAAGAAAAAAAAGAGGATGATAAAATATATTTAATGCAAACTTATACTTTAAATATTTACTTCTCTTGAAAAAATAAAGCCTAAAAGTATGTTTCACTTTATGAACTTAATGTGAAACAATTAACAGAACTGTTATTGGCAAAAACATAACAGCATCAACAAACGGAAACCAGTTTTTCCAAATAATGTTATTACAATTGTATTAAAACCTCTGGCACTGTGAAATATAAAATACAAAAAGAAGTAACAGTGGCTGGGATAAGTAAATTAGCAAATGTAGATAAATATTGTTTATGGTTTTTCCTAAACGCTGCACAGACAAAAGTTTTAATGAGCCGAATTGTTTTGAGTTTAGCACAATATTAAATTTGCACTCGCAACTAAACTATGGACTGCAGACCTTTTTGGGTCGGGGGTTCCGGGATTCCGAGTGCGGTTTGGAAATGATTTTGTAATATTGCACACAAGCGGAGCGCTCAGCTGGAAATAGCTGAACGCATGGCACAAATGCGCATAAATAAACATTCCAGGACGAACATTCCTGTTCCCGCAAAGGGACAAGGCTGCGCAGGGGTTTGGTGGCCTCATGCAGGTAATAACCGGATGCCGCTAATTGAATAAAGCGTGTTTAAGCCGGGACAACGCACTCAGGACATTGCACTCGGTCCTGGGATGTCAGAAAATCCGTTAGCCCCGACGGACGGGAGTCCGGTTCAGATGGGAATTGCTCGTGGTCCACGGAAGCGGAAGTTGCACTCTGCTCATGTGTGTGCCGGTGGATATCGCTTAATGGTTAAACTATTTAAATTTTAATTTGCTTAGCGTCAGGGATGCACGCTGGGAATAAAATGGTATGCCGGCCAACGGTGGGCTTAAATGTTACATTGCATATTACAATAGTTCAGGCTGTAACTTAGTTTTAATGTTGATTAACTAGACTGGTCAAAAGTTATATAGAAAAAAATATAACTTTTACAAAAAAATGCCAGTTAATGTCCTTTTTTTATTTCCCAACCCTAGCATTCTTAGTTCATTGGACCTGAACCCCTTCTGTTTCATTATTTTTATAGTAACGAAATTCCTCCGTAGTTTTGTGTTTTATTTCCGCTTACTTGCGGTAACCAGCTCATCGGTTAATCCTATATACATTTAGAAAATCACGTACGGCACATCAGTTCACGTATGTTTATATATGTATATATAGCATATCGTATGCGACTTACCTGCTTTGATGTTGCAATGATGATTAATGAAAACGAATCTATTGAATACGTGCTACGCTGCCGCTATTGTCGCCCCAGTCGAAACATAATACCCTTAAGACCCCGAAAAAAATACCAGAAATTTGTTTCCCTTTGATTGATTTGTTGAAGGCACCCAAACACTCTTAATTGGTTGATTCAATGATTGGCAAAAATGGGCTTTATGAACTTAAATTTAAGGCGATTTCTGATGCGATGGGCACAGAGCGGAAGTCCAAGGGAAGTTATCAAAACAATGGGGAGAGCTATTGTATGCAGACAGGGGGGAGCATGTCAGAGGTAGCAGGCAACACAACAATTTGATTTGTCGGAAAATCAAATCAATTTCAAAACCAAAGCCTTGGGCGCTCGAACGGTTTACGGCTGACTGGACTGGCTAATTATTTTGGCCAAATGGCCACAGACGGACGGAGAACAGGCAGCAAGAGGCGGACATGTCCTGGGGATCAGCATGCAAAGTCCATTTACCATCGAGTGACGCCTACACAGAAGACAGATTAACTAGCCATGTTCCGGGACCCTTCCACCCCGCACCCCCAAATATGGCAGTCGGCCCAAAGAAGATTACCAAATTTAACACTTCATTGGGTTTTTATATCCAGGACATGGACATGGTCTGTGGACACAGACACAGATAGACACGGATAGCCTGGCCCTGCAGCAGACCCTTCGCCTTTGGCATATTTCAAATTCCATTTTATTAACCCGCACACTCATCGTCAATGGGGATATGCCATATTTTATTTGCCATTTTTAATCAAATTCGCACTCATCGCGCGGTCCCATGAAATATTCAAGTTTTCGGCTGTCAACCAGATGTTGTGGGCTGGTCTGGTCGGTCGCCTCTGACATTCCCGATCTTGTTTCGGAATCGGCATTGGAATCGGCAGTGGGATATCATCCAGCCCACCACTGTCAGCTGCCAAAAGGCTTCGCATTTCAGTCGCTTTTTGGCATTTTTATCGCCGCTCGCATATGAGTTTTCCCTTTTCTACGTTGACAATATTTTTTTAATGAAGTTCCCTTCGCTTTGCTTTCGGTCTTTGCCGGCACGAAGTGTCAAATTAAAATAATCAGAACATGACAGCTACCGGTGTGCTGCTGAATCCCCTCGACGCTAAACCCACGCCCGAAAAAAAAAAGTTGAGCCGCAGAAATATGTTTCATTAGCGCGAATTTCGGCGCATTTTTTGCAACTTATTTTGTGCGCTTCATTAAAGCGACAAATCCGATTAGGCCAACCAAAAGTTCCAGTTCCAATTCCCGACTTTTACTAAAATAAATTGAAAATTAAATCGAACGTGAACCGCAACATGAACATTAGGCGGCCAACGACTAAGCATTTAATGTCTTTACGTTCTCCTCAAACCCCCGAAAACCAAAAGCCATAACAAACACAAGGCAAAATAAATAAGCAAACAGGAAAGTAAGGCGAAATTGCCAGCCAGATCAGCGAATCTCTCGGTACCCTTCTCAATATTCTTTCGCAAGGGTTCGGCCTGACTGGAAACTTGAGATTTATTAATTCTTAGAATGATTCCTATAAATTTGTCCCCGCATCTGGGTCTGCTGACCATCGGATGAGCTGGGAGCTGGGAGCTGGGACTGAGGAACGGAAACCGACAGAGCATGGAAATCTCGGGCTCGGCAACAGCACAAATTTTTATCCAGATGAATTGCACTTTGGGATGGGGTGTAAAATATGCTTAATAAACGAAAACACTTAATTAATCTTTGCTATTGCTAAGATAAAACTTTTACGGATACCTTAAAGATGTTTATCTTCTTTTTTTACAGCTACTTCCGTTGGTTTATGTTTTTGACTGAGAGCTTAACGTGTTTTAGTACTTGCGGATGCAATTCCAACTTATGATCACAATAATGATTAAACTTAACACCATGTTATTTGATAAATGTATTTTATAAGATTCTAAAACCTATACATGATTTTTTCTAAAGTTAATTTGTGTTATTTTTATAGCCTTATTGTCTATTTATCGTGTTAGAAAAAATAAAATAGCTTAAATTATTGCTGAAGAGAGACGAAGTAGAAAACTTGAAATAGGTATTTGCCTAAAAAAAATTTTTTACCACAAAATTAGACATTAGAGCTATACACTTTTTACCTCGTTAAGAGTTTTTTTTTTATTAAACATTGCCAAAAAGAGAACAAAAATTTGAATTGAGATTAGAAAATAGTTAAATCTTTAAGAGGCGAACCACTTTAAAATCGTATTTAATTAAACTGTATCAGTCACTTTCTAACAAGGCTAACGATTGGTTTAATATTTTTTTAAATTCCAACAGCAAACCAAATCCATTGGAATGTGTCTTATCTGCCAATACAAATCACACAAATATCGCATTTAAGCTATCAGTTTTTATGAAGCTGCACTTGGATGTTGCTAGTTGCTGGTTGGTAGTTGCGGGTTGCAGCTATCGCTGTTGCGGTTGCTTGTGGCCACAAAAACAGCAACATCGATACTAACCGTGGAACAAACCAAACTCCCATGCTTCATGTTTGGTTACCTAATACATTTCTCACTTTTGCCAAACAGCTGAGCTTGGCGAAGCACCCAAGGCACCTGGAAACTGTTGCTTGCTATGCCAGTGCAACTAGCAACTTGCAACACCTGCCAACAGCATACTGCTACTCCTTTCCCTCGCCAAGTGTGGCCCTACAAATTGCTTCCTCATTGGCCACAGCAATTAAAAGTAATGAAAAGTTTTACAGGGCAACAAAAAGTCGCACCACGTCCCGCCCATTGCCACATCGTCATCCGCAGCTCCATCTTTGACTCCAACTCGATCGGAGCTCTGGATTCGTTGGACTCGTCGCATTCGGCGGATGCGGCTCTGCATTAAAGTCAAACAACGGTAATTATGCAAATTGCAAAATGGAGCGACTCCAGCGACAGGCAACGGCTGTCAGGCAGTTCACCAGCCCCAGATCCCAGTCAAGGCACCATCTCACTCCCAAGCTCTAGGAGCAGTTTCAGGCTTAGTCCACTGGCCACACATCGAAGTCGCCTTCGCCGGAGCTACCGCAAGTGTTGCCAGTCGGAAATCAAATTAGCGCGCCGCACCGGACAGCCAGCTGGGCAGCTCTGGCCACTCGCCGCCTACACTGGAAAAAAAAATCACTTGGCTTACTAGATAAATAAACAAAAATCCTTATTAAAATACTTAAAATTTTCATTATTCAAAGATTTTGTAAGATATTTGTATGATCTTATCATAACTGATCAGACTTAATTAATTAAAAAAGCAGAGCTAAACTGATATCCAATACTCAGAGCCATATCCAAATATTTTCAGTTTAAAATAAATAATATTTTTATTTTTAATTTAAACAATTTTTATTTTTAGGTATAGTATTTATATTTATATTTAAAATGAAAAAAGATTAAAGTTAATAATTACATAACCATGTTTTTAATTTATTTTAAGTTAATGATAATTTGAAAAACAATATTACATTCAAACATTTTTGTTCCTTTTTTCTAGTTAAAAATAAAAACAATATTGTTAAGTGTAGTTCCTAGCTCCTGTACTAGATTCCGACCGCAGATATGGGCAGTTGTTGCTGCTGTTGCAGTTGTTGCGGTGACCACCAGCACGCACAGCAGCAACTGCACACCAGCAATTGCACACCGGCAACCGCTCTGCATGTGCTCATATAGGCAAATGTGATTATTGGTCTCGGGGCATAGAAACAGGCCACAAATGACTGGGCACGGGGCAGCATGAGCGGCAGCAGAGGCATTCGAATGGAAAAGTAAGCTTTGGTCAGCGGAAGGACTGAAAGTACAGGAAATGGCCTCAAGCGATCATCTTCTAAGCTTTTGCAAAGTCGTAGTCAATTTGCCTACTGATATGTGCAAGTTTTGCAAATGCTTCAGTTGTGACTTCAATCCGACTGTCCAACAAAGCGGTTGAGGATGAATGTCAGCTGGAGAAATTCCTGCAAGTGGTAAGGAAATATGGGGAATATTTATTCAGGCAACTACTTACTGAATACTGAAAAATAATATTTATACACGAAAGTCAACAAACATGTTTTTAAAATAGTACATGAGTTGGAACGATCTAAACTCCCTTTAAGCCAGCACCAGTTTTTTCTTAGCCAGTTTTGGCATATAAAATGTACGTCACCTTCGCAATGTTGCCCTCCTTTTTAATGGTGCTTTAAGCAATAAAACCCGCTTTTAAAGATATATGGCCACATGCATTTTAGTACAATAAATGCCAAGATCATTGGGAATCAATCAGTGCAGAGTTCGGTTGGGAGATCTTTTAGGGCCAGCAGCCATTTGTACATGGGGTCCATGACTAAAGCAATTTTAATTAGTTGTGGCGGGACGAATTGGGAACGCAACTGCCGGCTAGGGACACGTTTTCGGATAATTGACGTTTGACGACTCTTAGACCTCCGACTTGGCCAGTTGTTCCTGCAATGGCCCGAACTGGCTCGCCTCCAGGCCATAAACTTGAACTCGTTTCGCTGCGTTGGCTGCCGATGTTGCTGCTGTTCTTCCTGCCATGTTGCTGCTGTGCCTTTGGTGTTGCTGCTGTTGCTGTTGCTGCGGTTGCTGTTGCAGCTGCAATAAACTGCTGAGGCCGCATGCAAGTTTTATGGCCAGTCCGCCTCTTCGACGGACTGGGGAAATGCAAAATAGCGGAAATGGTTCTGCCTGAAAGTGGAATTAGACGGCGAAGTGGCCACCATTTGAGGTGTTGAAAATGGCCGGACTGGAAGGTGACGTCTCGGACAATCTGCCCTGGGTTCGCCCATGACAGCTGCGCTAATTGCAAAACGCCATAAAAATGCGCAACATATTCGAATTGGTAGATGGAGAAATATTCTGGTCGAAAGAAAAGGGGCCACAAATCTAGTTGTTCGAATGATTTTTCCAGAAGTACGCTGCGTTTCTGTGACAAATTTAGCATGAAAAAGGCGTCCAATGGTGTTACTTACTTCGATTGGTTTAGTAAATTTTTTTGAATTTATAAATAATTTTAAAATATTTTTTAATGGGTCGAAAAGTACGTTATCATTAATAAATAACATAATAAATACAAGATATCAAAGTTTTAGGTTTGGTTAATGAAAATGCCATCTTTCGGCGTTATCATAGTTGAAAAAGAAAATAATTTTAAATAATTTAGTTCTATGAATTTATTAATTCCATTTCCCCTTTTAAATTTAGCATCTTCTTGTTTTCTTCGCTTCACAACATTGTCAGCAGTCTTGCATAAATATGTTAAATCGCTGGGGGGACAATGTTGAAGAGTTTATGCCGTGGGTAACTCCATTTAAACTTCAAGTTAGAAGTTCTGATTGTTTCCCCCCCTATAAGTCTACGGTTCTGTTCTGTTCTGTTTCTCGCTTAATTGGCATCGAATTGCTTGGATATTTCAAACCCAAAAACAACACCGATGGAGCAGGGGCATGGGCAGGAGCAGGAGCAGCCGCAGCAGCTCATCAATACAATGGCCAATCCGATATGGAACCCCTTCCGCGGGAGCATTTTTCAAAGTCCGAAGCGCGTTAACAAAAATCCTTTTGAACATGTCTGTGCTCCTAATCAAAATTCCAAAAGTCATCAGCTCTTGTTTGCCGACTCCACTTTGGGCACCCAGTTAAAGTTAACTGCCATCCTCCACGGATCCCCCATGGATCCCCCCTTGATCCCCCAGTTGCAGCTTAATGACTGCCGGCCAGGAATTCTTAAGCTGACTTTTGGTCCAGTCGGCCAGCGAAAAACACAACAAAAAAGACGGCAGAAATGGATTTCTTTAATTTATAATTTATTGATGTTACCGATTCCCCGATGTCCCTGTCTGTGCTTGTGCTTGTATCTGTGCTGGTGAATTCCCCACAATTGCTCATTAGGTGCCGGGCATTAATCATCCTGGAGTGAAGTGACCCAGAGAGACGGCCACTAGGTCATCCGCCATCCACTGGGGAGGGAAAGTAAAGTAAACAATTTAACGCCCTCGAGGCGAAGGCCCGAAAACTTGCTAATTATCAACACATTTGATGAGATACCAGATGGGTTTTACCGAAAAGGAAAGCGTGTGTTTTAAAGTTTCTTAAAGGGCGAAGAAAGGATTTATTTTAATACTGGAAAAAATATAGCAATCATTAATGGCAAATTCGTTAGAAAATAGATTTTGTAAGATTTTATCTATATTTATCTTAAGAGTTTAAAGTTTAACAGCATTTAAAGAAATATGCATACTTTATGCGTTCAATTTATACAAATAATTTAAAGGAAATAGTTCTAACAGCTTTAAAATTACAAATTTTAATTATTTATTTTCAAGTTTGTCTCATACTGACACAATTAAATATATATATATTATTTTAGGGCTTTTATAACTTTATGGAACATTGAAATAATTTTGTAATTGCAAGTTCTAAATGAAGAATTATATAGAATCTTTAATTGCAATAAAGTTAATATCTAATTTTGTTGTGTGTAGATACAGGGAAGAGGATAAGTCGGCAGCAGAAATCCAATTTCGTTGCACATCAGACTGCGCCACGCCCCCTTCAACGCCCCGAAGAAACTACCGAAGTAAGTGCCGAACCACCTTGTTTTTCCCCCCTTTCTGCTCATCCATTCATCACCACTTTTCACCCTATTCACTTCCAATTCCTTTGGGTTCTTCTTCCATTCTGTGCTTACTTCCAGTGCGTAGCTGTAACGCAAAGGAAAAAGTGATTAATTTTTGATATTGTTGAAGAGATTGCCTATAAGGTGGGCAGTTGAAATGGGAGCAAAGGAGAGAGGCATACAAAAGGTAAGAGAGATAGAGGTAAAAAGAACGATTGCAGGTGCCGCTGGAACGAGAAAGAGACCCAAGACCGAAACAGGATACTCCTATGCCTCCAGTCGGGGTCCTCGTCCTCTTTATCCCACATCCATTCTTGGTTCCTCTCTTTTTCCTCGCGTCTCGCTTCTGTCTGCCAGCTATCAATCAGCTTTTGACATTTTTAACTGGAATTTCATGAAAATTTATTCGATTTTAAATTAAAAACTAAAAATAAAAAAAGAAAAAAGAAAAAGAGTGAAACGGAATAGAGGGTATAGCAAGAGACAATAAACAAGAACAGAGCACTCCTTGATCCTTTATTAGCCCACGAAGGCGCCTAAAAATATCAGCAATTTGTGGAATTTACATAAAAAAAAATATCTGCCTTTACGAGTTTTACGTTCTGTTTATTAGGTGTTCCAGCTCATATCCCTCGAAACACACAGACACAACACAAATAAAGAATCTTAAATGGCAATTTAATGAACTCCAAATCCATGAAATGAACGTCAAGTATTGGCCATCAAAATTCATTTGCACTCGAGAGCGTCTGTCAGGGAGGCGACCGAAATCCCAAAAGCCCAGAATATGATCCCAAACTGGATCTCTGTCCGTTTTAAGCCGCTTAAAACATCAGATGATTGCGGCTGATTAATCAGAGGCAAGCATTTAAGCCCCTAGATGTGAAGGAGGATAGCGGGGGCAGGCGGGGTGCGCTGCGTTTATTTGGGCCATAAAAGTGTCATTTATCAATTCGAATAAAAACGAATCTGTTTCTGGGTCCGCAACACGCAGTAGGTAAGCGTTCTGTCTCCCTTTACTCCACTCTCTACTTTTAATAGATTTCGCTTAATTGGCCGCCGCTTTCTTTATGTTGTGACATCAATCAACAGATACTCAACTCAATTCATAGCTCTTTCTTCTATTTTCACCCAAAATGCAGTTTCGATTTCAACCTTTTCGTGACCATCACGCATTCTCAATTTGGGTTTATTACCCATCCGATTTCCAATGATTGGGTTCCTGTTTCGAATTTCTCCACATCCACATCAGTTCTTTGTCGACTTTATTTCTAATTGGAATTCGTTTGCGCGAGGTGGGTAACGACAATCTAACCGCAATGCCATTAGTCCAGGACCTTCCTTTCTCTCTCACCCACCCAGCACGCACAAAATCAAGCTGGACACACAGAGTGCAGGTCCTTTCGGGTTTCGTTCTGGCATCGAACTCCTGTCAATATTTACATTAATTCTATGCGCTACAAGCACGCCTCGCAAACCACTCGATTCAGGGCCTAGCAACAGCTGTCCGTTCACTAATGGACACAGGACTACAACTAACCAAAGTCCACACCCTCTGCTCAATTACACTTAGAAAAATGTTTGCTCTAAAGACAAAACTACGTGAGTTTTACAGACATTGAAGTACCCGGTCATTAACAAATGGAAAAATAAGATTTTTGAAGCAGATTTTGAAATTTATAAATAAAGATTTTCGCAGCGCGGTTGAATCTTTTTCTGATTGATCTTTATTCAGAAGACGCCTATTAATGCATACTTTCCGTTTTCCTTATTTTTTATAAGATTAAAACGTTTTTCTGAACCAATTTTCCTTAAAAACTACTATTTAGCTAAAAGGAGATATGCTTTGAAAACAGGATGATTTAAAAGTTTAAGAAATTGTCTGTGTCTACACCTCACAGAACATTTTTTTAACAGAAGATCTACTTAAAACTAAGCCGACCATCAAGATCAAGTTTTCTGCCCGTTTTTAAAATCTGACAGAAACTAAATAAAATTTCCATTTAAAAATATATGTTTAATGACTCAAATGAATTCCACAACTATTAAAAAGTTCTATAAGCTTTGTGAACTTCAAATTCAGAAATAAAATGCCAAAGCTTTAGCCACTTTTAATAGAATTTGCAGGAGTATATTTCACCAGAAAACAATTTAATTTTATGTTTTATTTAGTTCTTTGTTTTTCCCCCCAGTGTACCCCTTTTCCGACTCTTTCCCGCTTAACTTCCGCCGCCTGCGGTGGTTAGATGACTTTTATTCGTAAACTGAAACAGAAACTAAACCGAAACCAGTAAAAGTTGTCGAGCAGCCGAAAGTAGGAAAAGCGTTTTTTGCTGCGGTCCTTGAAAAGGGGAGGGGATATTCAGACTGAGCCGGTCAGTAGATTTGAGCAAATTTTCTGCCTTGTTGTGGTCAGTCACCCCTAACTGAACACCCGTTAACATTTTTGGAGCATTTTCCTCGTTCGACTTGGTTTTTGTTAATTTATTTCAATTAGCAGAAGAATGTGACGCAAACTGTTTCCGATGGGGCAGCTGCAGCCTGAAAAAGCAGCAACAGCAGCAGCACGACTGACACATGTCATGCATACACACACACTCCCCCACCCCCAAACCAACCCCCTTTGCCACCCCCTTTGACCGCCCATTCAACCGCATTAAGCATACGCCATCGGACAAAAGGCAAGCTTTTTTTGCGCTTTTCCAGCTGCTTGATTTTATGGCGCGTGACAATTGTACTGGGTTTTATTTTCGAATAGCCCCTCTTCTTCTCGAATTTATTGTGCTGCAATTGCATTTAAATTTGCCAGCGAATTTCGTTAAATTAACGTCAACTGGACAACGATGCTCTCAACTTGTGCTTGTGCCCCATGCCAACTATTGTTGTTTTGCAATGAGGCATGAAGCCAGGCCCTGAACTTAGTACGAAATCCCCATTTAGTTTCAATGATTTGCAAGCTAAACACATCCCAACTTTTATCCACATGACTCGCTAAACTTTGGCTAACAATTTTCGGTCGTAATCGAAACATTTTGAACTGGTCGACGAAGAGTTTCATGCATAGTTGCACAAAATATTTCGCAAAAACATGCTGAGCATCGTGTACTCTGGGTTCGAAGAAGTTTATGCAGATGAAAGTATCCGGAGTCCTTTGTCTTCCTGTCCAAATATTGCGAGTCCGGAGAGCGTATCCCCCCCGCATTCAGTCACTTTTCAAATGGCGGTTAGATCAAAACAACGACATTGCGAAAATTTATGAGCTACACAATACAAAAGAGCAAAGCACACATGTGGCAGACACGAGACGAAATCGGATGGTTTAAGTTGAGACGCAGGGCAGACAGCAGCGATGAGAACCCCGCTGGATCGTTGAATAAAAATATGGGTATGAAAACGAAACGGAACACAACGAATGGAAATATTTCATTTTATGCTCATAATAATGACACCAACTCTGGGGGCTGGGACCCGAGCCAAAAATGTTATAAAATGGTTGATTATGTGAGCGATTCAGACTTCTGTCCAAAATGTGTGAAGTTTATGAACTACCAGGCAGCATTGTAAACAAACCAAACACCCGAACGGAGGGACGGACATCTGGAGTTGTTTCAAGTGTCCGCCTCATAAAAAAGACATCAATTTCGAGTTTGTTTGGGAAATAATAATCCAAGAGGCGGCAGAACGAGATCTACGCGAAACTCATTAACAAAGTGATCCAACAAAACATTGTAATTATCAGCCCGCCGCACCAGAGGAAAGATGGTTCGGAGGCAATCTTCAAAACTGACCAAGACTGGCCAAGAATCGGGTAGAAGAACGTGCTTCTCAATATAGCTCGAGGCTATTTTCAGCAGCTTTCCGTAATTAAACACTTGAAATGGACTTGGCCATGGCCCAAGTGGAAGCAATAGGCTCCGCGTTTGGGCTCTGTTTTTTATACCCATTAAATTAACCAAGGATTCTCGCAGACTCTTTACTATGCAACAACACTCTAAGAAAATAAGTATATTTATTAAATTTATTTGAGAACTCAAATAACTAATAAGAATTAAAAACAAGTAGAAAAACTATTTCATATTAAAGAAATTCTGTAGTCATTGTATTAATGAGTCAATGAAACTAAACTTTTGTTACATGCATTTTAAACTATTTATCACTAAAATAAAATAAATGGTTAAAAAACAAGACTTAGACTACAGTTTTAATACTTATGAGTATGGCGATTTTTCTGGATTTTAGGGTAAAAATTTCTCTGAGTGTATACTTTAATACTGTCTACAGTTTATTATCAAAACACTCTAACTAAACACTTGGAAGCAAATTACATGCATTCTATTTAAACAAGCAAGACGAACTTAAAGCTTTGATTTATGTCCCAAAAACCATAAAGTTTCTTTGTGGTCAAAAAACATATTTATTCCGAGTGTATGCACCACCTTCATTGGCACACCGCCAAAATTGGAGAATAGAGGGTATGCCGCGGACAAGACTCTCCCATTTAGCAGTCTTTTTCGTTATTTTCGCACATGTTTGCATTATGGTTCATAATTATAGGCGCTGTTCGTGTGCCAGCGGTCGAAGGAGTGTGTGCGAATGTGTGCGAGTGTGAGTTTGAATGTCAGAAGTTATGGCTTCCGAAGTGGGCGTGTGCCATAGCCCCTCGGATTCTGTGGGAGAACGTACGAAAATGAGTTGGCAATAATAGCCGCTGGCCACACCAACGCCAACGCCCACGGGGCGAAGAACTCTTCACCTCTTCAGACTTCAGAGATTTAAACCGGGAGATAGTCCGCATTTCTACCCCCCCGACTCGAATTTAACAATTTTAAGTACCCTGGCGGCCTTTGTTTTTGTGATTTCCAGTGAAACATGAAAACGGCAAATGAACTACGGATGGCCGGGAATGACTAACTACACTGGGCCACTTCAGATGGGCCAAAAGCCGCTGATAAGACGAACAAGGGGCACAGAAAAAACACAACTCAAAATACAAGAGTGTTTGGGGCCCACAAGGGGTTCCACTTTTAGTTGAGCATACGGCACAGTAATGTCTCTGTGAGTAATTAAATAATTAAATTAAATATCAGTCTCTAAAAAGGTTTGGATTAAAATTAGTTTTTAGTCTTATATGACAAAACTTTTTATATTAAAATAAGGATCAGGACAATGTATTAGTAATATATTGAAATTACCACATACGATTTTTAAACAATAATATCAAAGAGTTAAACAAAATATTAATTTGATTGATATTTAAATAAAATAAACAAAATCTAAAAACTATTATTTCTAAATAATAAAATTCAATATAGTATATTGTTACTGTACCTTAAGAAGGAGAATTGAATCTGCTTCTTTTTTTCTATTTTTCCCGTCACCTTTTATTAGATTCTTCTTCCACTTACTTTGCCACTCCAAGTGATGTAAATTTTGACAGAGCAAACAATTGAAATGAGACAAAAAGACAACGCAAACCTGGCGCTGAAAGATGTACCCTCTCACTCTCGCACTCTATGCCCTTCTCTCTCACTCCCCATATGGCCATCTCTTTCTGTTGGGCTTGTTTCAAGTGCGTGCCAAAGGAACAAGAGGCAACGCCTGATTAATTTGAACTGATAAGGTCGTCATTTGCTTTTGTTGCTGCCCCGTTTGATGATGTGTAGGCTGAAAAAAGAAAAAAAATAAAACAGAAACGTTGCGCAGGCGCAAAACATTTTCCAGGTCATACGACCGACAACAGAGCATTCCCTTTATCTTTATCGCATTTTGAGTGAAACATGAGCAATGTTGTTACCATTGTTGTTGTTTACCGCCGGCCACGTTCGAAAACAATTACCCCACAAAGCAAACCAACAGGGGAATGAGAAGTTGAGAAGTTGGATGGGGCGATAAGCATCGAGAAAAGGTTTTAACGCATCGTCAACAACGCCACCAGCAACATCACAACGCCCAGCGGCGACTTTTGACAACTGGCAAGCGGCAACATCGGTCCGCTTGTCCGCAATCCATTGCGAATTCGGCGTAGGATCGCTGACGGAATCTGCCAGGGATCGGTGATCAGTGATTGAGAGAAGGGACTATAACTGAAGATTCCTCCTCCGATGCGCCCGAATAAAGTTGTTCGCCCTTGTTGCCGTTGCCGTTGTTGTTGCTGTTGCTTTTGCGTCAGCTTTTCCTGCTTGCAACTTGTGCTGACCGTTAAGTATCTTTGGCAAACGCTAATAGCTTGCAGCTGTGCTCTGCGACTATCTGTTGTTGGCTATCTGAGATCGCAAAAGAAATCCATGTGCCCGGTAAAAAGCGCCTGGAAGAGAACCGCCCGACTCTACATAATTTAGCCAAGTTGGGGCCATAAACTGCAACGGCAGCTTTAAATTATGAGCGGGTTGGCAGCAGCAACTGCAGTTCATTTCGCTGCCCCACATTTCCAATTATAGACAGGGAAGCATATTTCACCCGTTGACGTTGCTATGGAAAGTAGGAAATACCCTGGAACATTCTTGTATTTAAATGGCCGAAGTAGCTGCTGTTGCTTGTAGCTTCTGTAAATTTAACAGCGCCCTTCTCTTCGCTTCTCAATGTTATATGTTAGGGATTACTCTTTTAGGGTAATACAAATATTCAGACTTGATAAAAAAGATTATATATACTTGAAAACAATATATGATTAAATTTTTTACAGGCAAATGTTAATAGCTGGAAAGAACATTTCAGCCATGAGAAAGTTTTTTAAGATTTTCAGGACAAGACATATTGATTCTTAAGAAACTTCTGTGATAATTTAGCTTGTAATGAAACCTAAACTTCTGTGATAATTTAGCTTGTAAAGAAACCTTAACATTGTTAGCTGCATATACCCCACAATTAGAGGGTACGAGCAGCTCTGGCACTCTCCACCGCCTGGCAGTTGATCTAGTCTGCTGCTCGTTTCACCTGTTGCTGCTGCTGATGCCGAACTGCTGGCGATGGCGATGCCTGCGACGGGGCTGGAATAGCGAACCCCATTCCGCATCCACGCCCCGATCGCTGGCATGCACAACATAAATTCAGGGGCTGGCACACTTGGGTGTTGCGCTGGACTCTAAACTCGAACTCCAGCTTCAGCTTCAGCTCCAGTCCCAGCTCCATCTCTCCAAAAGCTCCTGCTGCTGCACTAATTTATAGTTTGCGGACTAGTTGAGTGACTGACAGACAGGCAGAAAGACTGGCAGTTCAGGAGGACGCAGCGACAGACGGACAAATTATTTGCTTGCCTTGGCGGCCAAAAAAGGTTGGCTACCGGTTCGATGGTGGCTCGCAGAGATTCAGAGTTGAGGTGGATACTAAGGCATTTCGCTGGCAGCCAAAATTGAATGCAAACCCCGAGGTTGACAGGGTTTGCCTGAAGATAAGTATCGCTGAGATACACTGAGCACGCAGTGAGGCCTGCGCATCTACGAGATGCTTTGCGTTCCTTATCGCTTACCGATCAGCTTGTTTCGGACATTTTCTCGTGTAATTTGCGCCTCGTCGCCTGCTCTGCATACAAATGAGCGGAGGAAAGAAAAGACCCTTAAAAATACAGGGCTTAGTGCTCGAGCACTTGCTGTCCGGGAACCCAAATCCTTTACCCAAATACCAGCGGAGAGATTCAATTAAAATTATGATTTTGCATAAATCGAGAGCATGGGAACGAATTCGGGGGAGTCGCCACAATTTGTATCTAATGAATCACTTGGCCGCAGCTAACCGCAAATTAAACGGTCTTGGACAAAAGAAACCCATCCGTTGTTAACTCGGTTTCGTGGGCGGCGCCAAGTCGAAATGAAAAATACTGCTGGGTTGCCATTGTTATTGCCACTGGATTTTCGGTTACGACTTTATCTCTCATTTGTGGTTTAGAAGTGATGAATGAAAAATCCAAAGAAAATAAAAAGCCAAAGAGATGCGTGTGCCGCAAAACCAATGGAGAATTTGGGCATGAGGCTTACCAGACTGAAGTTCATTAAATTCTGAAATCCGTAAAATATGCAAAGGCGTGCCCGGGCAAAGCAGATTATCAGGGGGCAACTGCTGCAAACTGACTTTTAATATATGATAATTAATTCATTATCGATGCTGTGGCTCTGAGACGGCCAGACGTTCAGCCCGACAGCGCTGACAAGGATTTCACTTGCAATTAAAACGAACAAGACACCAGAGTTGCAGTTCCAGCTCCTTGTTCTCCTGCCAGACAGACAGGCAGCCAGGCAGACGGGCAGACGGGGATCGCTCCTTGCAGGCAGCATTCATTCATTAAAGCGCGCCCCAAACTGAGCTCCGACATGGACTAAAAACTGATTATCTGCATATAAGCCAACTAAAAACTGGATACAGCCACTCGGGCAGCTTGAACGGCTTAAAGGCAAAAAATAATTGCCCAGAACTGTTTAACATATCACGAGAGCCGGGCCACAAACTGCCGGTCGAGTGAGTCTTTTATAAAAATTCGCAACATGTCATTGGAGCCGAGATGCCGTATCGTGAGGCACCCTCAACTCAGTCGGACGGAGAGCATTGTCTGCTCAGGACATGGACATGGACATCGTCGGGCATCGTCGGGCATCGACGTGGACATGTCAATGTCTATCTATGTGCCTCTCTGGCTCACTCGTTCTCCCGTCGTCTTCGAAGCCGCACCGTCTCTGATCCATATCGCCTGAAAGTTAACGCTTTAGCGGCTTAAACATGGCTTTTAGCGTTAATTAACAACGAATTTTCGCAAAAATGCAAAATGCGCACAGCAACAGGAAGCTGAAAGCTGGCTGGAACAACAAGTAGACAGAATGTTCGGTGACACGAAACCGATAAGCCGGCCAACCGCAACAACATCGCTGGGCCAACAAGTCGAAAACATCGAAGTTCAAGGACCCTCGAGGCAGATTTGCATTCCCAAATGCTGTCTGCCATTCGAGACTTTTTCGCATTTTAATGGGCAGCATTATTCATGTGGAGGGGATATAAAAACTGTTATAAGCCAATTGTGTGCCAGTTAATTTACAATTTTATTGATCCTCTTTAAATGTTGGACTCAATTTAATTGGACTTAAGTTAAATTACTGCTTCCACTTCATTGATTATGTCGTTCATAGGAATTTATAAGCCTGCTCTGGAAATTATTAAATCATTGAGTCATAAAATATTTCATTTTCTTTCAGAATTTCATCAGTATTTTTATTCCATGGAAATATTATCAATGAGATCCGCACTGAACAGTTTAGATAATTACCTTTGTTGGCTTAACGTTAACAGCCTTACTAATATAAAAGCCAAATACTTACCAAATACGTACAAAAAAGTAGAATGGTAAGCAAAACAAATATTTCAATAAAATATTCAGTTTTTATTCAAGCAAACTAAAAATTAACAAAATTATTTAAACATTTCTTAGTTAGATAAATCTACTATATACACGCATATTGCTAGTTTAGGCAAATATTAGACTGCATTACAGTATTACACAGCAGAGGGTCAAGCGGTCTCTCTGATCAGCTAAGTTAACTTAAACGTAGACTAGACCATTAATTTAACTACGCACTAAGTCGATTGGAAGAATCCGTGTAACGCTATAGGGAAGCACTTGGAATTGTGTTGGAATTGCAAGACCTAGAGCTACAGTAAAACTTATACCATTAGGAAGCACTTCTATCCAGTATGCAAACTGCTCTCTATATATACAAAGAACCTTTCGTTGCTCGAATACCACATACCGTATACGGCGTATACCATAAACTATCATTAAACTATATCATAAATCACAGTGGCGAGATTTGTTTTTGACGCCTGCCCCATCGGTTCACAACCGATCCAGTGCAGACGTGCGCCTGCAACAGCCAAATGGGATCGATCCCCTGGGATCCGGATCGGGATCGGGATCGGGATCGGATCGTATCATGGTTGCCCAGCTCATCTGGGCGGGCAGAAGCTGAAGTAGGGGAAGAGCTGGCAATGCAGGGAGTAGAATCGCTTGGGATCGGCCTTGAGATCGAAGCCGTCCACCTTGATCACGTTCCACTGGTTCTTCATGTGGGCATAGCTGAAGGACACCTGGTCCTGGAACGTATCCTGGCGTATGAACTCCATGGGCTCCAGATGCGAATGGAAGTTGTCCACCACTGTTAGAGGTACTTTCAGTAGGTGTTCTGTGAAAACAAATGTGTTAGTAAAGGTTCAAGGTTGTTGGGGTGGCATCCAAAGCCCAAACTCACCTATTATAAAACCCATTGTGACATCATCCGGAAAACGTATCTTGTCGCCAATGCTGATGAACTTGCCGCCACCTGCTATGGGCAGCATTTTTAAAGTCAGGGCTCGACTAAGACAGAAGCCAGCGCCGCCAGTGGCAAACCAGAAGGTTATCTTCTTGTTGGTTGTCGTGTTCTTCTGCGGATCCAAAAAATAAAAAGAAGAGAAAAGAAAAGAAAAGAAAAGGGGCAAGATTAACGGAAGAACTGGCTCATGAATGGGTCCACAAGAGGATGGCTGGACCAAAGGATAAATCCAAGTAAATATCCCTTTTTTTTCAATCTCATTTCTGGTTTTTGGCAGTGGCCCAGAGAAAATTGACTTGAAATTAAAAAAAAGAACCAAGCCAAGCCAAGCCAGGCCAAAACACGAAACGTGGCTTGATTAATTGACCATGTAAATGGACATGTGCGAGTTGGAAACTTAATACACGGGTCTGTCTGGCCAAAGCGTAAGCCGAGACTTGACAGGATCTTTCTCCCGCAAATGAAGCGTAAAGTTTGGGGCTTTTTAATTATGCACGCTGCTGCGATCAGGGTTGGATCGAGTTGTGCCACTTTTTGAATGGGTTTGGCCCCAGCCAACTACCTGCTGTTGTTGGCTCCCATCCCTGGCCACTGCTGGCTAAGCCGATAAAACTATGGCCTGCACATTCATTACGGGATCAGCTGGCGATATTTCAAATGGCTTGCTCTGGAAAACGGGTTCAAATTCGGACTCAAACTGGGACTGGCTGCCTGTTGCCTTGCTATTGCTATTCCTATTGCTATTGCTATTGCTATTGCCTTTGCCGCGCCAGATCATATCGGTTATTAATGATAGCTTGCGCTGGCAGCTGGAAGCCAAATGGCGGCATAGACAAATGGCCATGGTGGCCACATAAATAACGGCCCCGCTCTGTTTGCGGCCCAAAAGATGGAGAAAGGCGATCGCAGGCAGGCATGTAATTACGAACTATATAGGAGAATATGCAGAAATAACAGGCATTTGCACTTACGCTGTCCAAGTGGATCTCCAGCGGCGACGAGATGCTCGGCTTGCCCAGATACCAATCCACACTGGGACTATACTCGTCCAGCAGTTTAACCAATCGCGGCACATTGACATAGTTGTCATCGTCAAAGTGACAGAACCATCTGAAAAAAAAAACACAGAGCAACAGACTCAGATTAACACACAAGTTAGAGTTACAAATTATTTAAATAAAAACATTTAAACTATTTACAATTCACAATGCCCGTAAATGTGGAAATAACGCTGGAGGAGATGACTAGGATTGCTTTGGGTGTACCCGAGCTGACCCACGTCAATGTGGCCGTACTCCACAGTCTGTTGAATGTCCTGCTCAAAAAACTCAACTGCCAGAATGATATGGTGAGCATTCGAGGCTTCGAGGGCAAGTGCATGGAGCGCATCTTAGAACAGTCCAAGATCTCACCCCTACCCTTTGATGTGGAGGCAATTGTGCCCATTTCCGAGCAGCTGGACAGAGTGCAAGAGATGGAGCAGCGCATCAAGAAGCTGGAGTGCCAAGTGGAGTGTCACTTCCAGCAGATCCGCATTTGCAACAAAACCAAGGACAAGAAGTTCAAGGTCCATCAGGCCGAACAGTATGCCTCGCCGTGTGAGGATCTCTGCACCGTTTGCGATGAGGACAACAAGATCGCCTGCAGCCTGCTGGGCAACATGGACTTCATGAAGAAGCTAATGCGGCACATAGCCACCCCGATTGTGGACCAGATGGAGGAGGTCAGCAGGAAGCTGGAGATGTTCTACCTCACACTTCAGGCTTTCCTGAAGCAAACCGAAGCGCTCTTCAAGCGCCTGGAACTGGTCAAGCAGTGTGTGGTGGAGATCGAGAACTTGCGCAATCTGATCCAGGAGTATAACATCACGTTCATTGGCACCATGGAGGAGTTGCAGGACATGCTGGACAGCAAGCTGGACAAGGTGCACATGCCGGCGCTAAAGAAGTACATTCGGGATCACTTCGACGACATTGATCGGCGCTTGAGATTGATTGAGGAAAGAGACGCCTGTCCCAGAGCAGCTGGTTTCATCAATTCGGGCATTTGCTGCCTCTCCTGCAACAGCACCAATGTCGGCGTCGATGTGGGCCCCCAGATCGTGGGCGTTTTGCCCGATGCCAGGGTGAGGCCTATGCCCATGTTGCCGGGACAACCTCAGAATTGCCACAAGACCGTCGTCTGCCGATCCGTGGAGAAGGAACCCACCCTAATGGTGCGAGTCAACAATCTCGATCTGAAGGTCCTAAAACAGCGACTCAATCGTCCTGCTTCGGGCAAAGTCTGCAAACTGCCCGAAGCCAACGACGTCATCTATGGCGTTCGCAGCTCTTGCATATCCGGCTAGTCGGCACAACTAAGCCCCGCTAACCCCGCTAGTCTCCATCCAAATCGATTCGTTTAGGCAATAAAGCATATATGCGGACCCCCCTCACAAGGCTGTTTCCGTTAAGCCGCATAAAGAGTGCACTAATTTAGACTGCAATTACCGGAGGGTGGGGGGCTGGAGGTAGATAAAGATCGCAAGTCGGCGACTGCAGCTGCAGTTTTTATAGTGACAAACGATCAGCCATATCCGGTAGCCCACGGTGGACTAATGATGGCATTAAGCGGCAGCTGAAAGGTCCACGCTGGCCATCATTATCTTGGGGGGAGCTTCGGGTGCAGTGTTCCCTGTTCGTCGAGGGGATCTTCCCCTTTGGGGATATCTTTGCAACGCGGGAATTCGCTTGGAATCCATTGGGGAGGCTCAAGATAAAGAGAAATTTGCAAGTCATACTCTACGGTGTTCTGGCTAACTAGGTTGATTACGCTTTCTGTTTATCTTTATCAGCAGCTTGTTTAAAGAAACACTATTTTTGAAACTGTTAAGATTTAGCTTTGAGATTTTATATGTTTAATAAAAGTTATTTGTAGACTAGCCCTTAGCTTTAAAACAATGTAATTTAAAATAATTGATCTTAAAAGAATTAAATAAATAAATAAATAACAATATAAATAGTTTGCAATATATATTTTCTATACTAAAAAAGTAAATTTAAATAAAGTTCTTTGCTGATTTTGCTGACTAGCCTTAAGCTCAACAAAATTGAATTTCAAATTACAAACACAAAATGATTTCCAATTTATATATTATATTTTCTACACCCAAAAAGTGTATCAAAAGCTTCGACTTGTTTGGCACCTTTCTTGGGAACTCGACACTTTAAAGAACAGTTCTTAACCAAAAAAAAAACTTAAATAATTTAGTTTTGCTCAATATTCTTTACAACCAAAAAGTGTATCCCCAACTTCGACTTGGCAAACACATTTCATGGGGGATTCGCGACTTTCGTTGAGCTCGTAAGTATTCAATAAAATCGAATCGAATCTTGGAGGATTGGCTTGTCTTGTCTTTGCTTGTTGTTGCGTCTGTTGGGTAATTTAATATAATTTTTATTGCATAAGCCGCGACCAGATAGAGGTGAGAGGGCGAGGAGGAGCTGGATATATTGTGTGTGTGGTACTCGGAGTGGTAGATGCTACTCCTAAGCCTGGCATTCATAAATTGCCTGACTGGATGATGCTGCTGCTGTTGTCTACGAGTTTTGCTGCTGTTGTGGCAGCCACATGCGATACCTGTGCGAAAAGGCCGCTACTCCCGGTTCCTCCCCTCTCTAAATCCCTCCTATTTTTCCCTTCCTTTACAGTTTAGTCGCTTCGTGACGCATAAAAATGCGCGTTTAATTTGCTTAATTATGCACAGAGCATACATTACGCAGTCCCCCTTCCCGATTTCATCGTAGGCAGCTGCTTTCCCTGTTTTCCAAATTGAAATCTATACGCTAGTTTATGTTCGTTGTCGTTTAATTAACGCTATACCCCCTCTTTGATTTCATTGGCATTTATGAAAATGTTTTCATTCGGCGGTTCTTTCGATTCGGGTTATCGATTCGGGGATCGCTGATGGTGGCTTTTCTCTGATTCCCCGTTTCGAAAATTGTTTGTTTGTTTTGGGTTTGGGTTTGTCTTTGTCGGTTCTCTATTTCTTTGTTTATCTCTGCATCGGATTGCACTTCAATGCACAAAGAAAAATTATTTCATTTTTTTAATATATACTTTATATTTTTGTGTCTTTCATACTATACAATAAATGTTAATCGAAATTAAGATATCTTATATAAGCATAAATTGTTAAAAAAAAAGTCATAGAAATAAACGCTAAACAAATAACGCAAATATGAATTTTTAAATTGTTATTACAATAAAACCATATTATGAATATGTGTTTTAAGTATTTAACTTCTTATTTTGTATTGTTTATTTTAGCTAAGTAATACAATTTTAAACCATGTATTTTTTATAAATTAACAAGTTAAAACCAATAAAAAGTGTTTAAGCCAAGTGAACTAAAGTATATACAAAAATAACCGACTACCTAACTAGAATTTACCCAAAATTCTCCCAGTGCATATGAGTGTGTGGCCGTTGGCCGAGAAAAATTGAAATGCGAAACGAGTGCAAACTTTAGTTTATTTCCATAGCCGTTTTTCCATTTATTCGCGCTGCTGCGGCAGCAGCTGCTGTTGCCATATAGCCATAGCTTTGGCCGATGTGTTGTTGCTGCTGATGTGGGCAGATTTCGATCAGTTTGCCAGCTGGGCTCTTTCTTCCAGCTCCGTCCCGTCCCGCCCCCCATTCCGACCCACACTTAACCCCCTTTCACCCACTAAAATATAAACCCGCTGGCGGGGCGTTGGCGGCTGCGTCGTCATTCCACATTGCAGGCGAAATGAGTTTATGTCTGGAGCCACAATAAAAAATGATTGACGGGGCACTTCAAGTCGGCCGAAGGAGATATATCTGGAGTTGCAGGCGACCCAAGACGGGGCTTAATAGATTTCGCATTAAGAGCGGCAGGCAACTTAGTAACGAACGAACAGGCCGCGCTAAAAGTATTTTGACAGCCGGCCAGAGATAAGCGATCGCCAAAAACCTCGACAGACGACGATGACGAACTGATTTCATTTGGATTTGGATTCAGATTCGTTTTTTGTTTTTGTTTTTGGTTTATGTTTTTCGACTCCTCTCCTTTCGAAATGTGGCAGGAACGGGCTCTCCTGCAATTAGCAATAAGTCAGCTGTCATCTGACCGAACAGCAGAAAGTATCTTTCGGGTCTCGAGTTTCGCGGATTGATACAAATCAATGTGTCATGTTGTCCGTGGGGGCAGACAACAAGATATTTACATTAAGCAGCAGTCCGTCCACTTAAGTCAACCAAAATGTTTGCCTCATTAACAGAGGCAGCCACAAAACGACTGGTGACTGCATCGAGAGCTGAAAGGGAAATTAATCTTCCCACTTCGAATGCAGTTTTCGATGCTTTCCATTAAGAGTGCACGGAGAAAAAACTGATTTTTAATGTGGTCTTTAAAGATTTTAAATGAGTAACAATCATTTAAATCACCAAGCCAGAGGATATTGAACTGATTATTCTTTTGAATCAAAAACATAAAGAACATAAAATAAAAATACAAATGTTAATAAATAACAAAATAATACAAATATAATTGGAAGTATAAATTATCATAAGCCTGCAGTTTTTGCCAGAATATTTAAGCCATACCAAAATTTTGATCATTTTTTTTAAAAGCTTATTAACTTAAAGTTCTTAAATTTTTAGAGAAAGGGACTGCTTTTTGCCTTCTTCTGAAGCTGTAAATTAAAAACTCCCTGCTTCTAAAATTAAGGTATAAATTCCAGTTACATTTTTTAAATCAATAACATACAATTTGAATGAATATTTGATATTTTTTCTTTGTGCATCTAAATGAGTCAGATATTTTCGAAGCTGTGCGCCTGCGCATCTACAAAAGCATTTCTCTTGGGCTGCTGGGCAAACAATTGAAACGCATTTGTCAACTGGCGTCGTCCGAGCCTGACAAAGCAAATCATTAATTCTGAGACAGTGTATCGGTATCTTGTGGATGCGCGCACTTGAGTCCGCAAATTGATGGCAATTGCCGGCGATTATGCGAATGGTTGTGGGTATGGATGTGCGTTTGGGTGTGCGTTTAGGTGTGGGTGTGAGGTTGTGTGTTGGCGAGAGGCGCTAATTGAAATGTAGAGCAAAGCAAAGCCACTTCCCGGATGTGGAGTAGCAATTGCATTTCCTAGTCCAACTCCATATGCATATATATATTACTGTTGCAGTTGTTGTTGCACAGTTGCACAGTTGCAATTGCGGTGAAATTGCCTGTTTCCGCTGCCACAATTCCGACAAAGATTTGAGAATTTTTTCCATACGGCGGCAATGTCAACAAATGCACGTTGTTCTCCCTTTCACCATTGCAATCAATTGAATAATTGGGATTGTTGTGGTGCTGCCACAAGTGGCAAATAAATGAAATTGATGCGTTTGTAAGCGGTGTGGGGTGTGTGAGTGTCGCCATGGCTCTTCATTTTCCCCCAAAAGGAAAACTGGCAACTTCACACGCATCTCTTTACTCTCTCTATAAATAGCTGCCCCTGGCCGCAAAAACCGTGGAAAAAAGGGGAACATTTTCTCACACATTGCGGCCGCATAAGCATCTGGCTTTTCACATATGCCACCATGGGCAACCACAAGCTACCAACCCTCCAGCCAAGAAAGTGCATTAGCGACATCAGACCACGATTAAAACTGTCGCAGCCATAGATGGATATGTACGTTTGTGGATCGACTACGAGCGACTCTATTATTTTATGGCTCAGTGTGGGATTAACCCCCGAGTAGAAAGGGGGCCCGCCTGCCCTGGGAAATTTCCCTGATGAACTGTATCGAAAACCAAGCGGCGAATCGAATTCCCACGCACCCACAGACTTTAAAGTAACAAGCAGCATTAACAGCATCATCAAACGGGCTTGATTGATGCCAATGCCGATGCTGATGCTGATGCCTCAACAACCATCCTTCGGCAGCATTTCTTTTGGCCCATTTACATTTTATGCTGTGAATATTACGCATATTACGTGGCGTAATTACACCCTGAGTTCGGGACCCTCCGCTCTTGTTATGTCAAAATGTTGATTACGAAACGTGCTCGGTCGAGAGAGTAGCCATGTATCTGTATCCGTCAGATGGGAGATCCGAGAGATCCGAGAGATACGCGATGCGAGGCAACCTCGGATTGCAATCAGATAAGTGGCCGTTTATACAATTGCCTGACAAGTTTTGCGCCACATTCACATACATTAGGTGTGGCCAGCAAGGCACACACCCAAATCAAAACCAACAGACATGAGATAAATTAGAACTTGAAACAAATAAATCGAAAGAGATTAGGCCAGGCAGCGTTGAGAAAGGAATTTAGAGTCGAGAAAACACACAAAACTAATTAATAAATACCCCCCGAAGCCCTCGACCGAAAGGCAAATGTCGCGCACAGTGGGGCACATGGAACCTTTGGCGCCTCCGTGGCCTGGAATTCCGATATGTGTTCATAATTGATGATTGCTGTCCGGTTGGGTTTTGCTTCAGCTCAGAGTGGGAGTTCCGATGGAGTCTTGAGTGACGGGCCAGGTCATCGCCTGGCTGTCTGTTTCTCTATGACTTGCAGTTGCTATTGTTGCTGCTGTAATTTTAATTAAATTGCACTAATTGTTTGGTATTATAATGGATACCCAACACCGACAAGCGGCAACGGCGGCAACGGCGGCAACGGCGGCAACAGCAACTGCAATTAGCCATTCAAGGCGAGCGAAAGGCGTTCCCCGGCCACCGCACAGTGGGGCGAATAATTCAAACTTTATGGCAAATAAATTCACATTACAGCAGCTCACACAAAACGCAATTAAAAGAACTGGCTGGATTTGCATTTAATGGTGCTACTTTTGCCTGAGACGCCCCACGGTTGCCCAAAACCAATTGCGAGCAACATGTTGCTGCCGTGCGTACGAGTCGTTCGGCGGCAGCAGCAGCAGCAGCAGCAGCAACAACAACAGCAGCAACAACATTTGGTTGTAAAAAGCATGGGGGTGAGGCAGAAAAGCAGCGTGGCATAATTGCCAGTTCGAATGCACGTTAATTAACCTCTTTTTCATGTTGTGCTCGGGTTTTTCTTTGCCCAGGGATTTCGATGTTGTGCTGGCTGGCTCTCGCTGCTGGATCTTAAACGTTGCCAATCAGCCAGAAGGATGCCCAAGCCAGTTTCCTGTGCCACCTGATACCATTCGTATCTCTTTTTAGTCTCATTTTTGCCATCCACATGGACCCACCAGCAACAGCGGCAGCAGCAACAACAGCAGCAGCATCAACAGCAACATAAACAGCAGCAACAACAGCCTCATCTCGCTCATAACTGCACATTTTCATTGCCAGCCATTTATTTTGTTTCAACAATTTGTTGTAGTGGCTGTTGCCGTGGCTATTGATTGCATGCTCCGCGCTCGTATAATGACAGTTTCAAGTTCTAAGCCAAAACGGCAAGTCAACTTAAGATGAAAGCCAGCCCATCCAGTCAGCCAGTTATTGCAGCCATCGCAGCACCAAGCTCGTCATCCTCATCATCCGAAGTCCAAGCATGTCCAAGTTGTTCTAGATTTCTTCATGTTGCTGATGTTGTTGTTGCTGCTGCTGCTGTTGCTGTTGCTGTTGCTCCTCGGTGTAATTACAAATAAGCAAAGGAAAAAAAAAAAATAAAAATGAAGAAAATATAAAGAGAAGTGGAATTTCTAGGCTGCTCCTTTGGGCGCTAGTTGAAGTGTCTTTTCTGGTTCGCTCCTTTTTCTTCTCGAGCTGCGGTCGCTGGACAAGTTTTGAGTGGATGTTGCTGCTGCTGTTGCTGTTGCTTTTGCTGTTGCTGCTGCGTCTTAATTGCGCAAATTAGAACGCATGGCAGCTGCAGCACAACCGGAGAACTGGGTGTTTGTATTGCCCATGGATAGAATGATGGGCTTCTCCTGCGGTCGCTTATTAAAAGCATTAAAGTCTATTATTACAGCAGCAACTGCGCCGGCAGCAGCAAACCACAAAGAGTCATTGCTCTCTCTTAAGTTGTTAAGCAGAAATGCATCGAACGAGCAAAAGGTCCGCAAATATGACAACATTTTAGGGGTTCCAGTCGGGAAGATGATGCTGCTGCTGATGCTGCAGCAGCAACGTGCAACCTGACCTCTTAACTCCCCAGATAATGCCATAATTTTGCATGAAATTGAAGCTGAGCACACGTATGGATATCCAATTAGGGGGAAATTACAAAGCAAAGACATATATAACGAACAAAACATATAACATATCGTATAAGCATATAAAGATTTACTTATATAAAGCGAACGTTTTGTGTATTTGATGGCTGGGCAAGGAATATGGATTTATAATTCAAAGGAATATGAACTTATAATTCAAAGAACTATGAATTTATAGTCCAAATCTTTCTGTTTATGGAATTAGATTTATAATCGGGTATCCCAGGTATTGTCGATATGACAACGATATTATTATCGAAACGTTTCAATTAATTTATAAGTTCTATCTTTCTTTGGAAAACCATAGAAAGATAAATATATAAAATGCTAAAATGCTCTATTGCGCTGCCATAAAGTTCAATATCTAACCCTACGATTTTGGCTGGCGAATTTCGATCTCTTTCCGCAATAACTTATTTTGAATATGTTTAATACTCACTTTTTGCCGCTCTCCAGAAAGACATCCAATTCGGCGGACATTTTGCAGCAGAGCGCCTTGCGAAAATGGCCCTGCGAGCATTTGGTGTTGATGAGATGGCCCTCTGAAAAGAAGAAGGAAGAAGAGGTTGAGTGGCGGGGAAAAGGCTGATAAAGATTGGTAATTAAGCGGGCCAACAAGAAACAGAAGGAGCTGCCGGCCGTGGGCCCACTTCTATGTTAATTAACTAAAAGGCCAGGCTTTGCAGCCCGCCGAACAGTAGCTTGTTAGTTGAGAATGCCGCTCATATCCAGCGGATACATTTTGTATCGTTTGACAGCCGCCGCCGCCGCAGATAAAGATGCCAGTGAGCGGAGCGAGCGGACAAAAGGGTGAAAAAGTGAAAAAAAAAAAACTAAAAAAAAAAAAATAAAAAGCGAAAAGCAGAGCAACGCACAAAAACTTTTGCGCCTTAATTGGATGAAAATTGTTGAAATATTTAAACACAAGACAACGGGGACTGGCGAACTTATCCTTTGTCCAGCCAGCTTTGCACATAACTCAAAATCCCCGAGCGTGTTTAGCCGAATCCTTTTGGCCTAATCAAAATGCCAAAGGAGTCTGTGTGTGTGTGTGAAACTTGAGATCGTCTCGGGTTTTGGGTTCTGTGTTCTCTGCTCTGTGCTCTACAGTTTGCGTTCTTCGCTTTCTGTTTTCTGTCTGCTGGAGTATGCAAAAATGAAATACAATTTTTTTTAAGCGAAATTGAAATTTGAACTTTTTTTTTTAATTAAACCTCAAGAAAATCGAAGCGCAGCCCAGGCTGCAATTCAATTAAAATGCGGGTGAGTGATGAAGCTTCCTCACTCGCTCGCTCGCTCTGACCCTCGATGGGATATGGAATTTATAAACTTTAATCGGTTTTCGGATGGCCCCAGACAGTGGCCAATATTAGGCGGTGCTGGGGGCGTGGTCCTGGGCTGATGTGAAACTAAATTGAGAACGGGGCAGACGAAGGCAGTCAAATGAAAGGCAAGGGATTGGGTTTTGGTTTTGGGATCCGAATCGGGATCGAAAGGTAAGAGGTCGGGGCTTTTGGTCAGGTAAAGAGGCTGTTGTTCTTTTGTGATAAATTCGTTTTTCTTCCTCGCTTGAAAATATAATTTTTGGCCGAAAATCATCATCAAGGGAAAGGGGTTTAAATAACTAATGGCTTCCTCTACTCACTTGTCTTCTCCTGGTAGTAGTGATCATCCGTGTCCGTAAAGAACCAGGTCTGCAAATAAAACAGAGAGAGAGAATCAAAGTTAGGCGCTATATATATTTGCATAATAATGTGGTTCATGTAAATTACAAGAGATCGCAGCATGGGAAACTTTTAACTCTTCTTGGTCGCTGGCATAATTATTCAAACACAAAAAACGCGTTTGGTCAGCCACTTACAAGAAAGCGTCCAGCAATCAGATAAGCAAATTCCCACACACCCTGTCTTCAGAAGCGGTTCAAGAAATAACTCAAGCAAAAAGCGCCCCAGAAGAAAGAAACGTCTTTTATGCATCGCTGACTGCGGTAGGGTTCTGAATTCTCAGGAGGTGTATTTCCCGCTCATTAGTGGCTTTCACCAAGCAACAACCACCGGCAAGCCATTAACCCTCCAACCGCCAACATAATCTATTTCGCGACATTCCCCGGGGGCCCTCGATTTTTTGGTCTTAATAAATTTGTTACTCGAACAACTCAATTGGCTGGCTGCTGGTACCCTTAATAACTTTTTGCCTTTGCCGTTGCCTTTGCCTTTGCCGTTGCCGTTGCCTTTGTGTCAAATCAGGCGAAAATCGTTTTAAAGCTTTGACAACTACACGAACAGCTATGGCTGTTGTTGTTAGCCATGTTGCTGTTGGCCATGTTGTGCTGTCGTTGTTGGGAAGTAAGAGGTACGGCAACAACTTGGGCAAACAATACGCCCGCTCCGCAAGCATTTTGAGCAACGACTTGTAACAGTTAGAAAGTCAACGTTTGCCAGTTCACCGGCAGTTGGAGTTCTTTATCCAGACCAGCAATACGAACACACCAGCAACTGCAGCACATCAGCAACTCAAGTACACCAGCAGCACCACCAACTAAAGTCGTCTGTTGAATTTTCATGGATTTTTACGAGATTTTCCTTCGTTTTTTATTTTTTTTCGTCTGCCTTTCCAGCTCACTTTTTTTCTACACTTTTTCTTCAAGAGTCGTCGGGATGTGGCCGCTTCATCCCCGCTTTGGGGCGAAAAATGTTAACACCATGTTGCCGGCTTGTTGTTGCTGGTGCTCCTATTGTTGGTGTTGTCGCCGCTGATGCTGCTGCTGCTGCTGCTGCTGCTGCAGTTGCAGTCCGCACTTGACTAGTTTTTAATTTATGTGACTGTTCCAACTGTTGACAAACAGCATTACAACGTGTTTCGCAAATTTATGGCGAAACTTGGCCGCTCTGATGGAAGTGTCCCATAAATAGAGTTCTTTAGAACGCCAAGTTAATTGAAAGCAGCGATTGGAAATGCGAGAAAGACGCAATCAGGGAGGTGAGTAAGAGTAAATCTTGGTTAAACTACTAGAAAGCAGGAACATCATCGATAGTATTGACATTGTAATGATCTAAAATCGATGGCTCATTGTACTCATTATTTGCACTAGGTAATTAGGTTTAAAAATCAACAAGAACCATTTATGAAATATAAAACTCAATTTTTACAATGTTTTTATTGATGTCTAATAAAAGAATACAAACAACAAAATTAAAAAATTCAATAGAAATAGTTTAAGGTCCGTTTTAAGACAAACTTAACGCCGAGAAAACTTTCCTAAAAATGTTTACACAACTTTGTGTTTGTTTACTTAATTGGTATATGATTGTTTTTTTTATTAAATATACTTCTTTACAGAGCATCGTATAGAAATCGAATTGAAGCCAGACAAAGGATCTATAGTTCATAAATTTGGCCAACACTAGGTGGCAAAAATCTGTTGAGTTTCGCTGGATTTTCATGGCGTGGCATGCACTCAATTGGAACGAAGCGATTGCCACAACAATTCGTTATGTTTTCGGCGCCCAAGAGGGAAAAAGCCAACAGTTAAAAAGGCGGCCCAGGAAAAGCACAAGCCAAACGGCAAACACCAGCTGGCCAACTCCAACTTCAGCTCCACTTGGCCAATATACAACGAAAACCGGCAACAAGCACTGCATTTTCAATGGCGTCTGCGTCTCTAACTGCAGCTGCGGGCCAAAGGCAACTGTGGCCAACCATTTGGACAAACCATTGAAGCATTTTTGGCCGTTGCCTGTTGGCGTTGTTTTCCTCTTACCAATGTGCTTTGTCTTTTTTTCTCGGTCGCGCTAAAATTTAATGCCCACCCTTGCAAAAAACCCCCGCCTTTGCCGATCCCCACCTGGAAAAGCACGTGGGGTGCGGTCAGCAAGCCGCGCATTTTGTCTGCGGTTGCAGCTGGCCTTACATCTAGACCAGGTCCCACAAGCTAAACAACTCCTCAGAAAAAAAACACCACAACACCGAAATAAAACCGAAGCCGAACGGCGGCTTTGTCTGCATTTTTCTGCACTGGCCTGGCCCAAAACGAAAAGTGGCCAAAATTATAATCTATGAGCAGGAGGCGTGGACAATGGACATGATGCTTTCCCAAAATTGTCCAGTGCAGCCTCGAAGACCAAGTGAAAGTTGCCAAAATTAATGAATAGTCTCAGTCAGGATGTGACTAATTTCGTCAAGACTTCCAATAAAGTTAGCCGCTAGTGAGCGGTAAAATAGGTTTATTGATCGACTTTAGGAAGTTATCCGTTACTGAACTAATAAAAAACCAATATTTTTTAAGTGGTGCAATTTCAAGCGGTATTAATTTTAGACATTCGCTTACTGTGGTTATAAAAATTTACGAAACGAGATTGTTTCAGTTATAACTTTGCAACAGGTTTTTAAATTTATGAGTATTTAAAAAAAAAACGTACTTGAGAAATGGCAGTTAAATACTCTAGCATTAGATCATTTATATGACTATAAATTACGATTTTATATTAAGGCATTAGGTAGTATTAATTCTGTAGGAGGTTTCAGTGCTCAATCATGAACTTAAATAAATCTTTATAAGCACCAAAACTAATTTATCTTATGTTCAAAAAAAAAAACACCAGCTATTTTCCAAAAAGTTCTATCCCTTCCTAGGCCAAAGTGCTTCCCATAACAATAGGTTCCTCAGCACCAACGCACACGCAACGTTCAATTCAGGAAGCGACCACAATTTCTGGGCGTTTCACATTTTGCGTAATCTTCTTCAGCTACAAAACCACAAAGGCCGAGATTTTAATTATGGGTTTTTGGGATTTCTTCGTGAGATCTCTGCCCCTCCCCTGAAACACCTGTACACCCCGGACCACGAGATCTGTCTTGACCTGAAGAATATGCCCCACGGCAACTGGGGTACAAAAGTGTTAAATGCTCACAACAGAAACCAAGCAAATGAATCAATTACGTGATTTGTTGTGAGTCAAATCAACTCTCTGAAATCGAATAGGTAGGTATTCATTCAGAGAGGTATTCGACTCAGCATTCAATTAATGCGATGGCAAAGTGATTAAGAGCCAATCAACCGGGACATTCTGAAATCGAATTCGTTGCGGATAAACAGAACAGGTCATCCTCCTCCTATATGTGTGTACATATTCAGATATGTTCACAACGCAAATATGAACTGACAACGAGAGCCATTAAAAAGGAAGTTGCATGCGGGTGTTGCTGGATAAAAGTTGCGATGAGGTGTAGGGTGGGGGGGGAGGCGGTTGTATGACTGACGAAATTGTGTCGCCGCCAGCGGACGAAAAAGCAGCAACAATTGAAATTCCAATTTATTGCGAATTGAATTCAATTGAAGAGCATTGAGAGCAGAACTCAAACAGAGCAAAGGCCCTCGCAAAAGTTCAGGCACGGGCTGTTACTATATGATAAAGCCCCGAGTGGCTATGAATGCGCTTTATACAGTGCGGTTCATTGGGGCATGGATTTATGAACTTGAAAGAAAAAACGTAAGTGAAAAGGGAATACCAACTGAGAGAAAACTCGTAAACAGAAATAATAACAAACTGGTAGAAATCTAAGTAAACCAACTCTCAAATGACTTAAGTTTGGAAAATATTGCTTATAATTTTTTAGATTTTTGGTTTTAATACAATTTTTTCTTATATTCGATTATCGTCCGACAAAATGGATATTTGTAATTTTCAAAAATAATTAATAATTCATTAATTCTTTTCCTAATCGATTTGTAATCAACATATCTAGTAATTGCTCTTCTAGTACTTAGTTAAACAGCATCGCAATTTCGATCCACACTGTATCGAAAAACTACTATACAAACATCTGTTGGTTTTGTATTCTATCTTGTGCGTTGGCGGCACACTTTCGGTACCGACTATTGTCATTAATTGGCCTTTAATTGGCATTGCATGCTCATACACATGAATCCGGGGGAAAAAGCCAAATCAAAGCAGGAAAGCTCAAAAACTTGAACAACGAGATCGTACCAAGTGCGGATGGCAGGCCGGGCGGACGACGAGGTCCGTTTCCTTATTTATGAGCAACTGACGCAACCAGACGCGATATGGTACTAGAACATATACAATGCACACAGTACATAACAGTGGGCACCGGCTGTGTGCCGTTTAGTGATTCATCACTGGCTTTTTGGACGGGTCTGGCTGTCAACGTCCAAGAGGCCAGTGATTCAGCCGTGCTCAAAGTCACAGCAGCGACATTAAAGCGCAGACTGCAGAATGGAGAAATGCCAGCAAAGGAGCCGAGTTAATGAGATTTAAGCCGCAACTGTGGGACATGGCGCGTTATGAATTTAATAGCCCCAACTGGGGACCGGCGACACCAAAAAAAAATATACAAAAAAAATGAAAACAAAATCAGCACCGAGTGGTCTAACAGAGTTTTACGACATTGTTTTTCCAGGGAGCCGGGGACCAAGTACATGTGGGCCTAATAAAATGCGACGAGCTTTAGAGATATCCAGTTTTTCTCCAGAACCAACGTGAATAAAAGGCAAACAGGTTAACTGGCTTTAGTTTCCATGCGAATCAATCAAACAATAAGTCAGGCAACCGTAACTCTGAGGCTCTGAAGCTCTGAAGCTTCATTAAAAGTAAATAGTAAATCAAGACAAGCAAATCGAGACAACCACCCACAGGAACACTCCGTGGACAAGCTGTCAGTCCGTGTTCGCCGATCTATCCGCCGTTGCAGAGATACAGAGATCCAGTGCTGACATTTGACATGCGTCCGCTGGCCCAACAAATGAGGCTCAGACCGCGGAGTGCATGCAAATCGGGCTGCTTTGGAAAAACTGGTAGCCAAAGTCAGTGCAGGTCGAGACAAAAGTCAGTGGCAGGCTGGAGGTTCGCCGGAAAATATCCAAGTGGAAATAAAAACGAAAATGCAAAACGATTTCCCCCCATGTCTAAGCCGCATCGGGCATTCAATCAAAGTCGAACTGCAGCAACGGCTCTCCAGTTTTGGCCAAAACTGTTTACAGTAATTTATGCTCATTTGTAAGCATGAAAAATTTGAATCATTCATCAAACGTCCGACAAACAAGTGGGGAGTGGGGCGGGGGGTAGGTCGTTGTCAAGTACCAGATCTCTTGATCTGTAATGGCAAACAGAGTTGCCGGGTTTCGAGTGGTACATTGACCTCCAAAAACTTGGCAAAAAGACTTTTGAGATTTTAGCTACTTCAGTGAGTACTTCTGTATTGTATGATTCTGCTTAATTTTTAATTTAATACAAAGGACTTAAGATGTCTAAAAACTGTTCTTTCTAACAGTTCAGTATTTAATTTATAACTGATTTATTAGGACTGCTACTTGCTCTATTAAATTTAAGTACTTTCAATGTCAGCAAATTGTTTAAAATAATATTATGATAACATTATGATATCCGCACTTTCTAGCAATTAATTACTTAAATTATCTAATTTAAGCTTGTGAAAAATAAATGAAATTCAACAACTAATGTAAACCTAAGCTCATATTACTTAAAAGTTACTCCCCATGGCTTTTAAATTTGTTCAATTTCCCAATTACAGCCACAAAAGCAGAAGAATACCCACGTCTTGTGATACCCATTTCGAGTCTTCCTGAAAACAAGCTCAGCATCGATTCGACATCGGGTTCGACGAGTCAGGCTTTGCCCTTTTATGGGCGCTGTCTTGACAACAACCAAACAAAACATTAATCAACAGCAACAACAACTCATCGATGACAACAACAACAAACAGCAAGAGCAACAGCAGCAAGCAATTACAACAAATTGTTTTCAAACGCTGCTGCGCAGCCAATCAAATCGAACGCAGCTTTGAGTTGTTGCCTGTCGCTGCTCCACATTGCTGTTAACCACACGGCAAATGACGTGCAACAACATGAGCCACAGAGTTTCCATCAAAATAATTGGCCAAATCGAAAAGAAAATAGAGGAAAAGATGAGGAGCAGAGGCGGCAGACGCCAATTGTTACCAGCGATATGTTGCCCGTTGCTGCTGTGAAATGTTGCAAGTGCACAGGAGCAACTTTTGTTGCCTGTTGACCAAACGGAGCTTGTTGCCGGTGAATGTTGTTCGAACGTTTAGTGTGGCAACTGAGCTGGGCCAATCGATGCCGATAACGATAACCAATTTCAGGAGGAAAAAATAAAATTTCACCCCCCACACCTACCCATTAAACTCTTTTTTTTTTGTTTTTTAAGCCCCTGCCAGTCCTGAGGGGTTTGCAAATATGAGAGAAAAAAACCCCTTTTATTGCCGTTGCTGCTGTCGCTGCTGCAGTTTCTCTTGCTGATGGCAAATGCCTCGAAACGTGCTCGTCAAGCATTTTTACAATTTTCCAAAAAGGTACAATACACACACTGGCATGTTCCTTTGGGGGTTATTTATTTGTGTTTTCGGTTCATGTTTTTGTATTCGGTATTGTTGTTGCTGTTGCTGTTGTAGCTTTTGTTGCTGCTGCTGTAACTCGGTGATGTTGCTGTTGTGACTTGCCTGCAATGTCTGTCAGCAACGACGAGTGCAGTTTTGTGTAAACAATAACAAAACACATTTGTGACGCGTGATTTTGCATAAGTTGGCACCCCGTTTCAGACGATATTGCTGCCACAACAGCAACAGCCACAACAGCAACTTAAACAATGACAACAACAAATATCCTTTCACCACATGAAAACCCATTGAGCGGCCGGAATTCGATTATATTTTTTGGTTTAGCAGTTTAGCACTCAATGAAATCATAAACAAAAGCGATCGTTTAGTTTATTTTGTTATTTTTTTCGACCACAAAAGCAAATGCTATTAGCCATATTCGTAGCCGCTAAGCCCCAAATGAATGAAGACATTTTTATGGCCAATTAAGCGACCGCCAAAAAAAAATCATAAATCGCCAGACATAAAATTAACCAACGAAATCGAATCAATTCCCGCCAGCTTAAAAACTCATTATGCAAATTGGCCAAACCCAAGCCAGGGTTGCCAAATCTTCGATCTCGGTTAGCAACCTTTGGAGCTAACCCCACTTAGCCAATTGTCGCCCACCCACCGGCGACCTGACAGGAAATTAGCTCCAACTAATCGCAGATCGATCGTTAGACGATCGTTGGTGGCAGACTCACCTGATCGCGGGCCAATTGGAACCAGGTCTTAATGATCAACGCCAGCCGGGTGTCGTGATAGTTCTTCGTCGTCTTCACGCTGATGAAAATGTCATCCAGCTCGGTGACCGGCGGCTGGGGCGTCGCAGTCACCGCTCTCTGTGACAAATCGTGGAGCAGCTCCCCATTTCGGCTCCTCCGCGCCAACTCCGTCAGCAAGGTGGCCGTGGGTCGCTCACTGACCTCGATGTCGCTGAAGTTGAAGCTGCGGATGTCCTTGCGGATTATGACGGTGGTGGGTGAGGCGGCCGGTGCCCCCGCCCCCGGTTGGGTGGGCGTCGAGGACTGCACGTAGTCCTGGAGCAGCTGGTCGCGATGTGTGGTTACAGGTTCGCTGGACAGGCCATCCACCTGGCTGTGCGGCACCTGCAGAGAGAGAAATTCCGTCAGTTTTCGATCCAAAAATGTTTTTTAATTTTGATTACTTGCTCCAAAAGTAATACCAGCATCTAAGAAAGTCAAAAAAATCAATTCTAAATCGTCAAAAAGATATTTTTAGTATTCATTACAAATGAATATTTAAGCTAATTATTAAGTTAAAATTAATATTATGAAAATTTAAAGCTACCAAGTAACATTCTCTTCATTTTTTGAAAATTATTAAAAAATAAATATAAGCTGAATGAAAGTTTGAAATCTCAACCATTATTTGGTCATTGACTTTTGTAATATAATAAAAAGGTTCTTTTTTTTCTGGTCTTCCCTTTTCTCGCAGTGTGGGCCAGAAAAATATAGCAAGTGGCGGGGGGTTAATGTAAATTTGTTGTGTAAATCGCACGTAGGGCAATAAAAAGATGAAGACGCCCCCGCTCTATCGAAGACACTCAACTTGAACTCGAACTGGGACTTGAACAGGGACTGGTACTGGTACTGGTACTGGAACTCCCACTCCTCGGACCCAACTTCGGGCATTTTCACCTGGCAAACAAAGGCAAACTTCAATGGCAAACAACAATGGCAAACAAATGAGCGGCAGCAGGCAGAATAAACAACAGCAACACCACCATAAATGCTGAGTAAGAGCAAACAAACCGGGATCGGGATCGGTATAGGGATTGGGATAGGGATTGGGACGGTGAGACGAGAACCCACTGAGATTGCTTTGAGTCGGAGTGAACTGCTTGATTAATTTCCACTGATAACAGGTTCATTTGCTTTTGTTGTCGGCGATTCTTCAATTGCTCTTCTTCGAGATTTCCCCAGCGCTCGTTTTAATGGCCCTCCACGGAATCGGGGACAGGTGGGGCATAGGCATAGGCATGGGGCATGGGCAATGGGCCAGAAGTTTCGCTTTGATTGAGGCAGAGATAAGGTTCGAGGTAAGCAGCTCGAATAGGTAATACCTCGGGTGAAAGACAGCCCAGTTCTAGCACTCTTTTCCTATGCAAATCGGAAAGCAACTTCCGCTATAAATCTAGCTAAACCAGCTTCCCCCTTTTTACTTTTGTCCAATAGGGAGATTTCTCTTTGGCCCCGCTGGTTTATAATGCTTCACACGATATTGTCTCGTTGATAGCGGCTACAAGTTGGGCTCATAGAATTTTATTGCCGCACGATCGAGGGCCAAACGGTGTTCAATATAATGGCAACTCCCTAATGAGGAAATGTGAATGGGAATGGGGAGTGAGACGATGACAGCGGCAGGTGTAAACTGCCGTCGTCGCCGATGGAAACCTGAACCCGATATCCCAAGCAATTAAAATGTTGAAATATTAATTTGGCAGCGACTGAAACTGCGAATATGGGAAATCGTACGGAGATTTGCCCAAGAAAGATAGCGAAGAAGTCGTGACTTGACTTGTGAGGGATTCAGCTGCAAAACAGTGAAAGCCGTCGCTGAGTGGGTTATATAACGCGGAGAACGCCTCTTTCAATTAAGCGGGTTCCGTAAATTCAAGGTTCGGATTGGATTAGAATGTGAGCCAGTTTCCAATCCCCGACATGATGCAATTGCGACGTACCCGTACTAGCATGCAAATCAAGTACACGGACTATACGGACTACAAACAGCAACGCTTTGTGACACTTTTGTGGGATTTGCGAATTACTCGAACGTGATGAAACTGTACAAGCACAGATACAGATACAGATACAGGGTAGAGTTGCGGATTCAGATTCAGTTAGAAGAGATACAGATACACATGTGCCCATATATGCAAGCCGCCTGCGCACTCCGTCAGATACAAGATACAAAACACAATATACGAACTACACAGAAAATAATTAGAAATTTTAGCAGGCAAAATAGTGTCACATGACCACAAAACTTTTCTGCGGTTTGTGCTTTTATTCAACCAACCAAAAGAAATTTGGTGTATTGCCACAGAATTTAATTAAAATACACAGTTGCAAAAGTTTAAACGAAGTTTGTATTAAGGTTCTTATTAGAAAATCATTGAAATAATTTTATTCTGTGCTATTCTATTGCTCTTTTTGTTTATTAATGCTATAATAAGATTTAATTATTATATTCTAAAACATTAAAAGGTTACTTTTTAACATTTCATATTAAGATCAGTCATTAAACTTAAATATTTCTCTCTGTGCACATCATACAAGTACCGGGCGAAAGGCGATAGATACAAAAACGAAGCCAATCCCAAAACAAATTTAACACGGTCCGAACAATCTCTGCCCCCCCACCACGCCCACTCGAATGACTAATGCTTCATTAGCCAAGTGATTAATATGTTTATAAACATTTCCATGTCAATTAATAATGAGCAAACCAAAAGAATCGGGCGGCGAGGTGCGAGTGAATGATATGAAAGGGCGCCAAATGGAATCTACCCCCGCGCGACCTGTGCGAAGATTAATTGAGTTAAACTCTGGTCCCATAACGGGAAACATAAATCAGCGAAATCGAAAATCAAAGGCATTCCCCCAAAAAATGCAATCAGAACCGAGCGCCTCCAGCTGGGCGAGCTGGAAAATCTTCATTAAATGCTGTTTAACAATATTATCCGTAAGATACGAATCTAAGATAAGATACACACAACAGCAGCCAGGCAGACAAGCATCCAAGCATCCAGGCTCAATTAAGCGACCACCAAAAGATACCCAGATACTCGGTTGCCCAGCTGCAGATACTCCTTTTATCAGGCGCCTTCTGCAGCTTAATGTCGTCAACTTTTTCGGGCTGATTATGTGAGCGGGCTCAAGGCTCAAGGGAGGGATTGTGGGGCACGAAAAGGTAGCTGCAACCAGCTGCATCAAGTTGGCCATGGGAAGAGCAGGCACCTGCTTTTGGCCTGGCCAAAAACAGGAATCACATCATCACGGTCTTTGTCTCTGGGTGCCTCGATTGCTTCTTCTGGCTGTTGCTTTCCTGAAGCTGATTTGCATGCTCCTCAGCTGAAGAGTTTGTTAATGTTATTATGTATTTACCTTGCACTCAGCAAAAATAAATTGTTTAAATGTATAAATACATTTTGAATATAATTATTAAAAAGTTTTTAATCCATTTCTTCAAAGAAACCTTTTCATCACATTATAGCCTAATAGCTGCCTAATAATCTAGACAATTTTCATTGAACTTAATATATTTTTAAGCCAATGGAATCAAATTTAGTTGTAGGAAACTTTTTTTAATTGTCTTAATAATTTTAATATTTATCTTAAATATCAAAAGTAAAGTCGAGTGAGTCAGTTGAACAAAAAAAGTGTCTTTCTCGAATAAAACAAACTTAGGTAATTGAGTACATTACAGTTTTCAATCCTTTGCTTCATTTTCAGCTTGTCTAAGAATGTTATGAAACCCCAGTCGAATGTGTCACATTTCTGTTCAGTGTAGCCACAACAAACTACTCGAATCAATCAGCGACTGATGGCCATTCGGCGCGCCACTTTAAACAAATTCATAAACAACCAAATCGTTTGACGATTATTATTCATTTCGTTTATGATTTATGCGTCAGCAACACGCGACATGGCGACCTGGCGACGTGAGTTGCAAACTGGACATGGGACATGGGATACTGGAGACTTTCGAAAGGTGGGGTTTTTAGACCCCAAACCCCCACCTAATCTTGAAATTATTGCTTTATCAGCCGAATGCCAAGCCCAGTTTAGTATGTGTCCAGTCAACTGTTCCACAGTTCGAAGAATCGAGCAAAGCCAAGTCAACAAACAGCAATTTTTGCGCAACATTTAGGAACGGAACAAAAAAGAACACTCATAAATAAAATACAAAAAAGAATTAAGCAAATTGTACATGGCATGCAGTTTTTTTAACTGGGACAAGTCACAGACCTCCGATGGAAGAACTTCAATTGAAAAGACTAACAACACAAGCAGCGGCTGTCGACAGTTTTTAATCCGGCTCAGCATTTAGTAGTGCGATGTGTGTAGCACTAATTTCTGCCGAGTTTCCGGTTAGACCCCAGTACAGAAAAAAGAAAAAAAGCAACTGGAAGATCCACAACAGCAACATCAACAACATTGTCCGAATTAAAACAACATAAAGTTTTTAATTACACTAGAAGCAGCATGCGAAAACATTACAGAGGAAGGGCCACAAACTCACAGAAGCCCCGAAGTTGAGCAATTGAGTTGCAAATTGAGGAACCGGAAAGTGGTGAATGGGGGATTACATGGATATTTTTAAGGATGCAGGAGCTGATTCAATTATGAGCTCTAAACTCTGTTGCCAGGGGCGAAAGGCAAAAGTTTCCTAAGCTTGGATTACTGATCGAAGAAAGGGGAAAAAACCATCATTCAAAGCAAAGATGTGTCAGAAAATGTCTTCATTGAAAACAGAGATATTTTTCTGAACAAAATTATACTTTAGCTGATTTAAAAAACTATTGGTTATAATTTTAATAAATTGAGAAACCAATTTAGGGTATCTTTGCTGATTGAGAATAGTTTTTGTGAACAATTCAATAAATGTATTAAAATGTTTTATAATAATTTGAGCTTCTAAATTTTGTTAAGGTATTTTTATCATTAGATGGAAATTTTACTCGAATTTTGATTAGAAGGTGTCAAAAGAATGCAAACACTCGAAACTGTTTACTATTTTTGGATGCAACGCGAGGCGATGTAAGCCAGTTCCCACGGACCTCAACTATTTTTTATCTGTGATGCGACTGACAAGACTTTCCACTGGACGAATCCGTTTAGCTCAGTCTTCTTGGACTGCCCCTCTCAACCCCACGTTCGTAATATTAGCACACAATATTTTATTACACAAAAATTTATGCAAAACCCGAAGTAAAAAAGGAGAACAATAATAAATGGGGAGAGAAGACAGGGCTCAGAACCCTGACAGGCCCTGGAATCGGGCATCTGAAAGCTTTGGCGACGCTCTGCCGACGGCAAAAAAAATGCAAAAAAGGTAGACAGTTGTTTCAGGAATCAAAACTTTGTATACTCTTGCAGGGTCTTAATTCCATTGTAGCTATGGGATATTAGAATATCGGATAATCTTAATAGGATCCATTGGGCTATTATATACTTATCCGGGAAGATTGATTAAGTGAGGTGTTATATAAACGTTCGCTAAATCTCTTTTTTTATTTTTCTCATTTGGATCAAGCTAAATCTTCACAATCTTCATCTTTAAATCTGACAAGGGTTCGAATTTAAAAATATTTAACTATAAACATATTGAAATTGCTAGACCTTTATACAACACTTTAAGCATTGGCAAAGCTTGGCCAAATATTGGTAGATGCAACTTTAAAACATAATCTTTCGATCTCCTTAACTTATAGAATTGAACAGTCCTTAAATTGACGAGGAATTTACTCTTTAAAGAGTACATATCCTTTTAAGACCCTTTTGCAAACATCGGAGCTTAATTATGATACCCCCAATAAGGGTATAAAATTGCAAAAACCAAAGAGCCGAAACTGTTTTATATGCAAGGCAAGGGCGTAAAAGGTTTTTTAACGGCCAAAGCCGGACGTTGGACGCATGCGCAGCTGCAAAAGTCGCCGGCGTTGATTTATGAAAGTGCACGAATCGTCGTCGTCGTCAGGATCGGGGATTGAGAATTGGGAATCGGTATCGGTATAGGGATAGGGGATAATGCAAATTGTCTGGCCTGTGCAACTTATGCAGATCAGCAGTATGACAGTTTCGCGGGGCCACAACACCCACGCACTGAACATATCGTTCGCCCACTCTCGATCAGAACTCACTTGGATGCCCGGATATCCGTAGGCGCTCTGGTAGAGCAGTAGGGTCATATAGACGACGGCGACGGCTAACATCATGGCTTGCAGGATTCGCTTGAAACGTTGCGGCAGCGAGAGCACAGTCAGGCTCATCATACGATTACGGGCCACTACGCGCACATCGAAGCCACTTTTGATCCGATCACTAGGTTTTGTACTCGTTTATTCTCAACTTTTAATTTTTAGCAGGGGGTCTTGATTTTACGAACTTTTGGTTTTTCGAGTTTGGTTCATTCGTTTTCTTTCAACACGCGCGCACTCACGTCTTGCTGGTTGCAAGATTGGAAAACAACTCATTGGGAAGCGCGTTTCGAGTTGGCTTGGCGGCTCGGCCTCTGCTCTCCTTTCCAGCGAAAATCGTAAACAAAACAAAAACCAGAAAGACCAGTCAGTGGGAGAGCGAGGAGAGAGCTCAAAAGAGAGAGCAAGAGAGTAGACCTGCTCCAATTGGAAGCGTGGGCCGCTGCAACTGCGAATTTCCAATGGGAGCAGGCGCTCTCTTTGATCGCTGCTCGCTCCCTCTCGCGCTTTCGGCTCTCTCTCTCTTTAACTTGTGCCACAGTAGCTGCCGAAGGCGATTTTCTTCCTCGTGTCAGCCGATCGCTCTTCGTGGGTGTCGCCCCCGCTCCGCCCATTTTCTGATCGGTATCGGAATTGGAATACAATACCGTAGTCGTTGAAGGTCCCTTTTTCCAGTTGGCTTACGTATCCTTTAAGTAAACAAAGCTCAACCAGCTTGGCAGCGCTCCAAATGTGGAGACGATTTCTTGGCAATGTCATATATCCCTACCCCTCCCGTCGCGATACCACTCTCCTCCGCCCCTTGGCGACGACAATTCCATTAAAAGTTGTACGTTGTCACTTTGCGTTAACTTATCTGTGGAGCATGTTGTGCGATCGCATTTTTATTGTCGCCATTGTCTCTCGCTCTCTCCGTCTCTCTTTCTCCAGCTTTTTTCCCTGCCCACACAACGTACACACTTAAATATTACACTCGAAAAATAACGTTAGAATAATATATATACATTTGAGGATTTAATAAATAGTAATGCAGAGCAAACACGTGTGCCAAACCGATGTGAGACTGAGAAAAAACGTTTTTAAGCACTAACATTTCCTTCTACATTTAAGATCAAACTTTATAACAACATTTAAATATTGTAAAAACCTGTTAAATAAATATCAGCAATTTTGGACTAAGAAAATAGTTTTTAACAAATCACCAGAAGTTAGAGCTCTAGGTGCATAGAAAAAAAAATAAATAACAAGAATGGCTTTATTTGCTGCAATCTATCTGAAAAAGCTCCTTTAAACGGACAACATTTCTTTTAATATGTCACAACACTCAGTTCATGAACTCCCAATATAAATAAATTTATAAGGAAAACTGCCTCCTTAATTTTAATTGATATTTGAATTGTACTCTTTTCGCTCAGTGTATCAAATGCATCCACATCTCACGTGCGTCGGCTGCGTTGTGCGACGTTTCTTTGTCGCTTGGTTTTTGTATAGCACTTGGCCTGCTCCCCACTTGACAATGCTTTGCATGCCGGGCAACCATCCACATCCAGTATCTCCTCCTTCTCCTCTTAGCCCAACCCAACCCATCCCGATCCCATCTCATCCCATCCTATCCCATCCCATCCCATCCAGATCCCATCCTGCTCCTCACCAGCTTGTCATATTCCATGTTTGTGGCGGCGACAAAAGCTCTTGCGGCTGCCTCTGCCTGCGTCAACAGCGCTGCCCGCACAATCAGCAACTCGGCATCTTGTTCGCTGTCCCTTTGTGCGCCTTTCGCCCGAATTGCATTAACCAGAGTCGGCGGTGCACTGCGAGAAATTCCACATTTTTCAGATAACTTAACAGCACCTATTGAACTTATAAAAAATTTGGTTTAAACGGGGCAAGTTCTGGCCCGAAAAGTACAACTCCAGCTAGCATTAACGCCAACATAATTTTATAATGGCTATTAAAATTATTCATTAATTCAGATTGAAAATAATTGTAAAAGTGTAGTAGAGTTCGAATTTTTTAAATTGTTCATGGCGGTGTATTTATTATAAACCGCAAGTTTTTTCCAGTGCAGCGGCGTCGCAGGCCAGGCCAACCTTGTTCTGCCACAGAAAAAGACATCGCTCGGCTCGAATCAACCCGCTCGCTCCCCTCACACCACACTCCCCACCGCCCACTCCCATTGCTCATTTTTAATGTGCAATTCCGTATGTACAGCTCGTAGCCATGGCCACCATTCCGCTCCTAGTGTGTGTGTTTGCATAGCAGCGTGGTTGCTGGTTAGGCATGTGCCACCTCCAGCTCCAAGCTCGGAGTTCCGATGCCCAAGCCCCCGCCCCACCACAAACTACCATTCCGGCTCCCACCTCGGCTGCAACTTCAGCTGGAAACCTCAGATCACAACCTAGCCTTATAACCAAACGAGTGCAGCTCCGTTTATCGGCCGGCCTAACCTTGTTAGGATTGTAAAATGTAAACCGAAGGCGTTGCCGCGTACTTAGACCTCAACTCGGACTTACACTGGTCAAAAATATAAATTCTAGATCACAAAAAAAGATCGGTATAAATAAGTAAATGGCATAAACTGTCACCTGTCATGAACTTAAACACATTTAGTTTTATCTTTTGTGGTTAACCTCAACGTTTATATTATAATTTAGTTTTATACATTTAAGAGAAATAATCAAGTTTTACCATATTTTATTTTATAATTTGACTGAAATCAAAAGATTAATACGAGTGCTTAAAAAAAGTAATTTTATAGTTAAGAAAGCATTATATAAGATTTATAAAATTTTTTTAATGCTACATTTTTTTGGTTAAATATATCATTTTTGATGCAAGTTAACAACAGTTGACTTCAAAATTTGTAAGTCAGTATTGTAGCCAAAAAGCATAGCTACAAATTGGTGTAGTTATTGAGTTACAGTATAAGGAACCAAATATATATCCTTTAAATGTATTAAATGTTATTTCTCGTAGTGTAACCTAGCTCTAGCTCTGCGAGTGATCTGTGGGGCCTCCAACTGCATTTCGCTTGGCTGGCACACGCTCAAGTTGCCTCCATCCGCGTCCTCGTCTTCGTCCTCAAGCATGGTCATCGTTAATCGAAAACGGGCTGTGCCGTCGCCCTGCGGTTACGAGTGTCGCCAGGCCAAAACGAACCGCAGATTGGAGTGGAGAATGCAGAAGGAATTGGGGGGAGATCCGGAAATTCACGAAGGGGCCTCTTAGCCTGGCCAACAACTGTGCGCGTGCGCAGAGCCGCCAACCTGGCAATGTGTTCATTTCGAACCCATATTTCGTTCGGTCGGGCAGAAATTATGCCCGGTAGTCATGCAGCTCCAGCAACTCATGTAGCTATACACTGAAAACTATTTTTGCATAATTTATCACTGACTGATCAATGAAAATTATTTACTAAACTCGTTCTTATAAATATTACATAAAGAATTATTCATTACAATAATTCTTTATTTTAAATAATAAAAACAATGCACAAATTGTATATTCATATCAAATATTCATCTATATTTTTCTCGAGAGGTTCATATTTGCATCTTACTTCGTAATATTATCCATTTATTTTTGTGCAGCAAGATCTCTTTTTACTAAAACAAAAAAAATCATTATAAATTTTTTAGTTTTGTCTTTTACTATTTGCCATTTGTTTAATGTACAAGCATTTTTTATCTGTAAATAGGAATTTTAATCTTGAAAATGTATTTATACCTCTGTTTTCAGATATTGAGGGGATAGCGAAATTAAAGCGAGCATTTGACTGACGGACTGACGCAGTCTCTCTGGCCAAAGTGAGTGACTAGTTGACTGCCAGACACGCGGCTTGATTGCACGCCTTGTCCACGTCCACATCCACGTCCAGATTCACATTCTCGTCCACGTCCGCGTCTACAGCCGTGTTCGACTCAAATGTCCGAGGAAATGGGAAACGGGAATGGGTTTGGACCAGGCTATAAGAATCGAAACGGGCACTGAGTACCGGGCTTAGAAATAAGGCGAATCAGGGACACCAAACCGACCGACACCCAACCGAGACGCTGCGGTCGCACATTCGTCATGCAGGCTGTAAAGCCACACCTGCAGTCAAAATAGTAGTACTAATGGCTGCGCAACCATTAGTTACTTATAATTTAAGAGCTACAAATCTAAATTGGCTTTTAGGGGAATGGAATTAAACGTAGATAATATCTGTAGCCAGTCGGTTTGACCTATTTTATTAGTGACTTAACATGTTAAATGGTTTTTTGTCATATTTCAAATGTATATATTATATATAGGTTTTTTTTTGTTTTTTTTTTCATAATAACAAATTATGATAATTTTATATTTATATTGAGCATTTACCTAGATCTAGTAATTTTACCCCAGCTGTGCTTGCATCTCCGTCCGTGTAAACATGCACAATTCGCATTCGATTTTGATGCGTATTGATGGCTGCCCGGCCAGCATGAGTGACGCTAAGCAGCTCCGAGATTAATGGTTCCGAATTAGTCAGTGTCACTTATTGGAACGTTGAGCTCTCTTTCTCTTTCTCTCTCTCTCTCCCTCTCTGACACTTTCAAAAGGGGCAGATGGAGGAAAAACGTGGAAGTCTGCATTAGAAAGAGCTTAAGCGGATTCATTAGACCAACCGCCGAAGTCAAAAAAAAAGTCAATTACAAATCAACAAAATGAGTTTGTACAATTGAAGGCAAAAGATCACTGGGGGCCGGAGAAAAGCACAAAAACAGAGAGCGAGATTAAAATTAATTTGGACATTGTGTTTACAATATCATCGATCAATAACTGTCAACACAGCGGTTCGATTTATTGAGGCTGTGGTGCCCTTAATTTGGGTATATCGGTTTGGATAAAAAGAGATACTTTAAAGGGAACAACATAAAAACAATTACAAAAAATATTTTATTTAATTTTAAATATTTAGTACAATATATGAGTTGAACAAATAAAATCTAGTTATATCTATAATTTGTTTACAATCAATTAAAAGCATAAGAACATAAAGAAGTGACGATAAGTAAAGATTTTGAGAACCGCATAGAAAGGCATAGTTGTATGCTCTTTTAGAATATTAGAATCGCATAAGTAAATTATTTGAGAATCGCCACGAAGGGTAAATCAATCTCGACTCGCACCCGCTGCCATCTTCGCTGCACCCATAATGTAATACAAATTACATTTTTTGTTTTTATTTCTTCACCGATTCTTGGTGATTTTCGATTTAAGATGAGAGTGGAGATGGGAGAGACTGGAGACCACCTGGCGTCTGCAGACCCCGCTAATTGCATTGTGGGTACGTAGGGCACAAAGGAAAGTTGCCAGGTGATGATATCAGCATGATCAAGCACTTAACTAAGTACAAATGATGGCCCCCTTTTGAACGGCCCGTCCCGAGCCTTCCGCCCCCCAATCCTCATCCTCAGTTAGTTGGATAGTACGGAAAAGTTTACAAATTGTTGATTCAACGCGGCATGAAATCGGCTTCGAACTTTGTACAACTTTAATTAACCGATTTCTGCTGGCCCGCGGTGGAGAACGGGGCTAAAGTCATAGAAATAAGTTAAATTACACTTAAGCCGATTAAAGTTCAGCTCGGTTTCGGCAAAACGATTCGATTTGTCTCGTTTGGAAGGGCTAAGACCGCTGATGACCGCTCGATCGGATGGCGATGGCGGCAGATGGTTCCACTCACAAAGTTCATTAAAAGTGGCCAAGTTAATGCGCTGGGCAAACAGACATAAAACTGGAAACCCCGATACAAAACTGGAACCTGAACTCGTTCCTTGCATACTTGAGCGATGATTTTTCCCAAAACCTAATTTTCAATTTACCAAAACAATTAACAACAAATTTTATTGGCTTTTAAGCCAAGTCAAACAAACACTCGAAACAGTGAGCGCAGCGTAAAACCCAGCGTATGTATCTCACAGAGTGCCGCTATTGATCCAGTGTTTGTTCAGCCCAAAGATTTGTTTGCCTTTCTGTTCTATTGAAGTTGGTGTGTATCTTTTAATTAACAGATCCGAAATGGGATCTATAAAACTGATGTAACCGAATCCGCTCTACCTATTTGATTTGTTTGATTGCCAAATGGCATGGAGACGTTGCTTCGCTCTGCATTCCCAACGACTTCATCGGTAAATCTTTTCGGATGGCCAAAGTAGGTGCCAGCTAGCATGTTGTTTTGCATGTTAAGACCAGCTCCTTTCCTTTCCTTCCCTTTCCTCCAGGCACCTCCACGTGAGCCTGTTCGAGTAGAAGCCTAGCCACTACCACTACCACTGCCACTGCCACTGCCACAATGTGCCATAAATTTATGACACTACTAAAAATAGTAGTGGTAAATGGTAGTCATGGAGTGCAGAGTCTGGAGTATCTGCAGTGTGGGCATCTTCGTGCTGTTATGGCGGCTGTTACATTATGTTGCCTTTGTTTCCATTGCGCATTACAAGGGCGAACGGGGAGAATCATATGCAAGTGAAAATGCCATTTAAAAGTAGATAAATAAACTTAATGCGAACCAACGCAGCGGGAAGGGACGAAAAGTGTCATTTCTGTTGGATATTTATGTTGACCATGGCGGCTTTCCAGACTCCGGCGAAGTGGATCCTGTGGCGCAGATGGAAGGAGCCCAGCCAGAAGCATTCCTCCGACGGCTATCCCTCACCCACATCACAGCTAACTTGGCCAAGTCTATCATTAGGCCCAGCTGAGAATCGTTAAGCCAGTTCTATATACCTTCTACCTGTGGCCCCTCCAAATTGGCCCTTGCGTGCCACAAAATTGTGTCTGGCCAGCAGATTTCTCCCCTTAAATGTTACGTTTGCGCAACACAAAGGAAGCTATAAATAACAATTAATTGTGTTATTAAACTAATTCAAAAATGCAGCTCCACAGGACGAAAGGCCGTCAGTCATGCGATCCTCTGGCCTGCCACATAAATTTTTGGTAGCCCCGCTTTTTGGCGAACTCGGTCGGCTAATTTACATTTCGATGGTGGCCGGGGCAAAAGTAAAAGTACTCAAGTCGTCGAACGTCGTTTCTAAAAAAATTGTGCCCCACGGCCAGAAGAACAGGCCTCAACTTTGGAGCCCTGCCATCCTCGGACCAATCAATTATGGAATCAGTCAATGATCAGCAAGGAACTGCCGACTGCCGCCTGCACGCAATGGCCCAAAGGAGTCGATGGTCTTCCGATAGTCAGTGGACTCGATCGACCAGCGAGTGTTTGGCGCGAAAGTCGCAAAAACACGCACATAATGACAACAATTAAGGCCCAAGCTGTTGTGCCATTTATTTTGGTGCCAAAACGACAGGCGGTTGGAAAGCAATATAGGAAAAAAAGAAAAAAAATATCAGTTTTGCATACGGCCGTCTTAAGCCGGACAAAACAAATATTACTAACTTAAAACTAATAAAAAAATGTCATGTTGCCAATAACTCTATTCATCTTAAAGGTAAAAAACAAGATCGGAAGCTTTTATACCCTTGCAGCTATTTCAAAAATTAAATATTCTTGAAAACATTTGATTTATTTGCGTATATGTTTAACAACATTGAATCAGACAGACGGACATGGCTAGATCGATGATGATTAAGAACATATATACTTTATATAGTCGAAAATGTCTCATTCACTGCGTTGCAAACTTTATAATAGCTTTGACAAGGGTATAAAAAAAATAAAAATTACCAAATCGTAAAAGCTGTACAGAATATATCATTATTTCTGTACGATTATAAACAATTGACAAAATCAGCGGGATTCGAAAAACGTTAGGCAAGTATTTTTGTTTATGTTTAATAAAACAAAAAAAACATGTTCATAGTAATCTCTGACCCTACATTCAAACCCAAATTTTGATGTTGCTACGCTGAGTCCAACATACATTCAGTTTGTTTTATACTCTTGTACAAAACACATCAATTTTTACTTGAAACAAATCACAAAATTTCAAGTTTGTTTCGATACAATATTTTTTTTTTTCACTAAATAAGTTTAACGTAAATAGAGGTACGTCATGAGTTCACTGCAGCTCAAAGGTAGTAAGACGGCGGTCAAAAATCAAAACACCAAGAAAACTTTAGATGAACATCTCATGGACGCAGATGGACTCACGTTTGACTTTGATAATGCGCCCATCATTAACTTCCTGAAGGAGTTTTGGTATAGCAACAAAGATTCTTACACGGATTCGCAAATTGCGGTAGCGGCTGTGAAGAAATGGAACGATATGTCGATCGGCGATCGATGCCAATACGCTGGGGTAAGTTGTAATCTCGGTATTCAAACGATATTTATTCAATATCAATAATTAAACATCCCGCCATTTAGCAGAGCCCACCCATAGCTATACCGATTGATACCGATTGCTCTAGCACTAGCACTATCAAGCTGCCCAGCTCTGCGAACAGCGATGACCAAATAGAATCTAAGCCAGATACCTCAAAGGCCACAGACGCTTTCTTTGGCAACATGGAGGACGAATGTCGAAGGAGGGAGCCCAAGTGCGTTAAGCCCAGGAAGCGATGCGCCAAGCCGAGGGCGATGTCAAAGGTTAAGAAAAGGTGCGCCAAGCCCAAGCCCAAGTGCGCCAGAGCCAAGCCAAAATGCCCCAGGCCGAGGAAGAAGATGGCCAGGTGCCCCAAGGCTAAGCCCGCGTGCCCCAAACCAAGGTGTTCCAAGTAACCGTAGAGAAGCGCAAGTCCTTTTGCCGCAAACCTTTAGGCCATATTTAGATCCAGACAGAACAGACAGCACTGCTTGAATCAAAGAAGTTGAAGAACCCCCGGGATAAAGCGGTCCTCAAGGCAGGAAGTTCCAACTTATATTCTTTAAAGCCCCACATAAGCATAAATAAAAGTATATGTCTGTTAAAAGTTTTTATTTTAAACGCACATGGGCAAACCCATATTTGGAGACTTGTAGGCAATGAATAATTTTTTTTAAATTTAAACTAGTGAAAATCGTAGTTTCACTACTATTAGTTCTACACCCGAAAGAATCTTGGAAACGAAATCATACTTAAATAAGTGTATTTTAGAAAACGCATGGATTTTAATAACGGGGTCGACGGGAGAGCATCACTTTCATACATTTTTCAATGAAGGGCTTAACGTAATGGACATCTGTATAGACGCCGGGATATAAAGGGCTGGCACATCCGATCCCAAAAGACACGATTCCGCAGACCTCCTTGTTGAAAACCAGTGGACCTCCAGAGTCGTAGGTGCAGGCATCTTTCTTTCCCAAAACTGAGGCGCAGAACATGCTGTCTGATATTGTGGCTGCACAAAAAAAAAGTATTATAAATTCAATATGTTCTTATTATAAAAATATATACGGCTTTTAATGTTTTTTAAATTAGAATGGCTTTTTTCCAATATTTAACGTTTGTAATAACTGTAATTAAGTATACAATTCTAAGTTACTCAAAACAAATTCGTAAAATATTTAAAAAAATGACAAATGAACAACAAAATATAAAAAAAAAAGACAGGAAGCAAACTTTCGCAAGCCAAAGTTCATAAACCCTTGCAGCTTTGCAATAATTAAATATATTATATATGATATTGTTTTTCGATTTGAATAAAATTTAAAGCTTAATTCTAAACTATCAAAGAAAAAAAGTTATAATATAGAGAAGCTCCTTCAACAGGAAGACAACTTTTGGAAAAGTTTGATGCAGTAAGCTTTAAAACTGAGAGACTAGTTAGTCTCTTGCAAACTTCTGACTGAAATTATAATACCCTTTACAAGTATAAGAGTATAATAAGAGCGATAGCTTTAGGTGCATTTATTTTTGTTTAAATTATCTTAATGTTTACAGAAATAGACAATTATTATAGTTTCTCAAAACACAAGAAGAATTAATTTTAAAACAAATAAATAAAACAAAATAAATAAAAGAAGGTAGATTATTACCTTTTAAATCAGTACAAAGCACATTTTTGAAAACTGCATTTTTGATCTGGTGCATTTATATTAAGAGAGGTTGGAATGTTGAAAGGTCACTCACCTGCCGTCTGATAGACCTTGCGGCAATAACTCTTCTCAACTACAGGTACTGTGACGGTTCGCAGCAACTGATCCGGACCACTTGCATCCGGGCTAACCATCCCCCAACCGGAAACTACCAGTAACTTGCCCGGACTCAATGGCGTGGAGCACAATGATAGTTTACCGATGCCCTTTCCCACCATGGGCCTATTCAGCAGCATCACAGCCACGTCCATGTGCATGGAATCCATCCTGAACTCGGCGGACTTGATTATAGTCTTCACCCAGCGGCGAACACCAGTTTCGCTGAGTTTCGAGATGCCACCGATCACAGTCCAACCCTCCTTCATTCCCCGGTTCTCAAAACAGTGGGCCGCCGTCAGTACAAAAATATCCCGAATCAATGTGCCACCGCAGATAAAACTGCCGTGGTATTTCAGTGCCACTAAATATCCACCCAACTTCTCATTGGTAGTCAAATGGCCGCCAATAACACGTGTCTGCTGCGCAGGAGCCATCACTCTCTGGGCCAACTTTTCCACATCGATGGTCTCATTGATGTTCAGAGCATGCAAATCCTCTATAAGCAAAATTCCAAATACCAAACAGCAAACAAGGAGACGATCCATAGGGTTCACAGAACTATTTCCAAATAATCACTTAAACGATCCACAACTTACCGTAAAAAAGACGCTTAAGCGAATCCAATGGCTGTGGCAATGTGTTATAATTGGGATCCATTTAAATATTCTATATGGCGTAATGCCCGTCTAATCTTAAAACATACTATCGAAGTGAACTAAATGTTCTCAATTATATTACAAAATGATTTTTTTTTTTTTTAAATAAGGTTGTTCTTTAGTAAACAATGCCAATGTAATATTATTTGCTTTTAAAAGTTACGTTTTGGTTAGGTTATATTAAAACTGTTGTACTTGCAATATTGTAATTTAAAGACATTTGTATGATCGGTATTTTTAGTTGGATAATTTATTATTAAAGTGTAGAGCTCAAAAATTTCTGTGCAAAATCATTTGCTTGCATTCAGTTGTCAAAAATAATAGGGTCCAATATGTAAAATACATATTTTTCAAATTTTTCGTAAACATTCCCATAAATATGTGTTTCAAGCTGCGTCTCGGCCTAAGAAGAATTAGCAAGCAAGTACACAAATGGCTAAATCGACAACAATTTGCTGATTTAAATACGGCCTCAGCTGTGGTCCAATATCATGATCAGCCCGATAAATCAGATGGGGACAGAAAACTTTACCGTTCCTTAAGACTGTCAAATGGATTGCGTGCCATGCTTATATCAGATCCTTTTATAGATGATCCTCCGGTCCATCGAGCGTCCAGCGAAAGTGTAAATTCTTCTAGCGAACATTTTAATGGTAAATTAGCGGCATGTGCAGTCCTCGTTGGCGTTGGATCATTTAGTGAGCCGCGACAATATCAGGGATTAGCACATTTTGTGGAACATATGATATTTATGGGATCAAAAAAATTTCCTGTAGAGAATGAATTTGACGCGTTTGTGACGAAAAGCGGGGGTTTCAGCAATGCGCATACTGAGAACGAGGAGACATGTTTCTACTTCGAGGTGGATGAATCCCACCTTGACAAGGGTATGGATCTTTTTATGAACTTGATAAAGGCTCCGCTAATGCTTCCCGATGCCATGAATCGAGAGCGTTCTGCCGTCCAGTCTGAATTTGAACAGTCTTTTATGAGAGACGAGGTCCGTAGGGATCAGATTTTGGCAAGTTTTGCAAGTGATGGATATCCACATGGCACTTTTAGCTGGGGTAATTTCAAAACCCTCCAGGAGGGCGTTGATGACAACCATCTGCACAAGGAACTCCACAGGTTTTGTCAAAATCATTACGGATCGAATCGAATGATAGTAGCTATTCAAGCGCAACTTTCATTAGATGAACTAGAGGACATGCTAATACGCCATTGTTCTGATATACCTAAAAGTCAGGTGAATGCAGAAGACCTATCGCAATTTAATTACCAAACTGCATTCCGAGAAGAGTTTTTTAAGCAAGTATTTCTAGTACAGCCAGTGGAAGATGTGTGCAAAGTTGAGTTAACTTGGGTTTTGCCACCAATGAAGAATTTTTATCGCAGTAAGCCAGACTCCTTTATTTCCCAACTTATTGGGTATGAGGGAGTAGGCAGCTTATGTTCGTACTTACGTAGGCGCCTCTGGTGCATTAGCCTAAGTTCAGGAGTTAGCGGAAGTAGCTTTGACTCAAACTCTATATACTCATTATTTAACATAAGCATATACCTCACAGACGATGGTTTTAATCACCTAGACGATGTATTGAATGCCACATTTTCATGGATTAAGCTTCTCATCAACAGTGAAGAGATTGAGTCTTCTTATAAAGAATTTCAACAAATTGCCAACAACAATTTCCGATTTCAAATTGAACAACCTTCTATTGATAATGTTCAGGGCATTGTGGAAAACTTAAATTACCTGCCGTTTAAAGATGTCCTTTCGGGACCAGAACTATATTTTGAATATAATGAATCAGATTTTCAGCATTTAAGAGAGCACATAAGTGCATTTAACTTTAATATAATGATTTCATCCTATATACCATATGAAAGTAATGAATACGATCAAAAAGAACCTTGGTTTGGTACTCAGTATAAAATTATTTCAATGCCTCCGAAATGGCAAAGCATGTGGGAAAATCCACCAATATTGAATGAATTGCATTTTCCGGAACCTAATCCATTTGTTACCACTGATTTTAGACTTTATTGGGAAGAAGCAGGAAGGCCACATATATCAAGGAGTCCAAAGTCTTTAATTAAAAATGATTTATGCGAACTATGGTTTCGGCAGGATAACATTTTTCATCTTCCCGACGGATACATAAACCTGTACTTCATTACACCTCTTGTCCGGGAAAGTGTTAAAAATTACATGACTGGTGTTCTATACACCTACTTAGTTGAGTTCACAATGGCCGAGCAATTATACCCAGCCTTAGAAGCAGGACTGACATATGGCCTGTATATTGGTGACAAAGGTTTGGTTATGCGGATCAGTGGCTATAATGAAAAGCTTCCCCTTTTGGTGGAAATAATACTAAACGTAATGCAAACTATTGAACTGGATGTGGCTCAGGATCATTTAAGAGCATTTAAGGATCTTAAAAAGAGGCAAATATATAACGGTCTAATTCACGGGAAAACTCTAAACCTTGATTTGCGCCTCAGCGTATTGGAAAACCAACGGTTTACCATGCTTTCCAAGTACGAGGTCGTTGACACTATAACACTAGATGATGTTAAGGATTTTAAAGATAATTTTCATAAGAAAATGTACGTAAAAGCGTTAATACAAGGGAATTTCACTGAAGAACAAGCTAAAGATTTAATGCAAAAAGTTCTTCTAACATATAACAGCGAAAAAGTAGATAATTTATCGGCATTGGATAATAACTTACTTCAGTTGCCTCTAGGCTCTTATTATTTAAGGGCCAAAACTCTTAACGAGGACGACTCAAATACAATTATAACAAACTACTATCAAATAGGACCAAGTGATCTGAAACTGGAGTGTACGATGGACCTCATAGAGTTGATTGTAGAGGAACCATTTTTCAATCAATTACGGACTCAAGAGCAATTGGGCTACAGTCTGGGAATACATCAGCGAGTTGGCTATGGTGTGTTGGCTTTTCTAATCACCATAAACACTCAGGAGACAAAACATAAGGCTGATTATGTAGAGCAACGTATTGAGGCTTTTAGGTCTCGAATGTCTGAACTTGTCTCACAGATGAGTGATGCAGAGTTTCAGACTTTTCGAGAAACTCTTATCAGTGGGAAAAGGCTGGGTGACAATAGCTTAGATGAGGAAGTTATGCGAAATTGGAGTGAAATCGTTACCAAGGAATACTTCTTCAATCGCATGGAAATGGAAATTCAAACGCTGAACAATTTAACGAAGGAGGATGTTTTGAGTTTCCTGAATGACTATGATAAAAGCAATTTAAGAAAACTTTCTGTCCAAGTTGTGGGAAACGATAATTTATTACCAGATTCAACAACCCAAGATACTTCTCAAGCTGCCACTCGTTCCGGATCTGTGGCACACTTATTGGATGATATCGATATCTCGAGTCATGAAATTATATATAGGCCAATGGGCGATAAGATCAAGATTGAGTTTTTGGGAGAGAGCAATGATCCTTCAAACATTAAGGACATTACTGCCTTTAAAAAATCTCTCTATGTCTATCCGTTGTTCAACACAAATCCAAACCTTGCAAACAAATCCTAAGAGTTTTAAAATTCATAAGCAATAAACTTAATTGCTTTCATTAACATTTTTTAAAAGGCTTTAACGATTTGCTCAAAATATTTAGCTTTATGTTTTGTCTTTTGAGTGTTTAATAGCAATAAGATATAACATGATCCTAATGTGTATAATTAGAATAAGACTAGATCAACTATAATTTTTATTATTTCGTATAAATAAAGATACTAAGCATAGGTAAACTGCTATTTATGTAAAATGATTGACTTATTTCGACAGAAATCCTTGCATTAGACATAATTGTCTTTCGAAAGCCTAAACCATTTCCTGGCTTACCAAGGTGTGCTATTAAGTAAATCCAAACTAGACCTTACCAAAAATGGTTAGCGATTTTATGATTACTTCGATTTATTAATTAATTTGTTATTCAACACTTTGAGAGCAAAACCTTGGTGCTGTTCTCGATAAATTCTTTCACGTTAAAGACATCGGTGTAGACGCCAGGATAACGTTTGCTAGCACAACCAATGCCGAAGGACACAATGCCGCAAACCTGTTTTTTATATACCAAAGGACCACCAGAGTCGAAGGTGCATGCGTCTTTTTTTCCCAGGACAGCAGCGCATATCATATTGTCTGTTATTTTGGCTGCAAAATAAATAATGATAAAATAATGGTGTATATCTTTAAAAAGATCAGGTTTATATTTACAAACGGCAGCTTGATAATTATAAATATTAAATATAAATAAATTTTATAATTAACATATTAACTTACCCAATGGCTGATAGGCAGAACGACAGTTCTTCTTGTTAATAACTGGCACCGTTACAGTGCGGAGCAATTTCTGGGGTCCTGAGCCTGTGGCAACAGTCAATCCCCAACCGGAAACTATCAGATCATTGCCAGGTTTCAGGATCGTAGAACATAACTCTAGTTTACCGATACCTCTGCCCTTCATAGGTCTTTTCAGCAGCATCACGGCCACATCCATATCCATGTTATCCTCTTCAAACTTATCGGAGATAATAAAATTCTTCACTTGGCGGCGTATACCTCTTTGGTCAAGTCTCGAAATGCCGCCCACGACAATCCAATCGCTAGTCCTCATTCTGTCCAGAAAACAATGGGCTGCCGTGAGTACTATGAGCTCGTGGAGCAGAGTTCCGCCACAGACAAAATCTCGCTCGTATAGCAATGCCACCAGATAGCCACCCAACTTGGAGTTTGTGGTCACTTGGCCGCCAATGACTCGAGCCTCTTGAGCCGAGGGCAGCACTATTTTGGCCAACTTTTCCACATCAATGATTTCGTTTATGTCCAGGCCAAGTACATGGACTGAATATAGAGCGGTAGAGAGAATGCAATAAACTAGAAGGCTATTCATTGGATACAGGGAGAAGAATGGATCGCAAACTTAATACAATATATAAGCGTAGAGAAAGTCTCTAATCCGAAACTAAATGCATAATCAAATTGGTATTTCTATTATAATATATTCTCTCTATATAATTTCTAAAATTTATTTCAACGCCATTAGATTTTTTAAGGTCTCACATAAGCATAAATAAAAGTATACTCTGTCAAAAGTTTTTATTTTGGTGGCAACCCATATTTGAGGGCTTGTAAACACAAATTATTTTATTTTTGATTAAGACTAGAAAATCGTAAATAGTTTCACTACCTTTAGCTCTACACCCGATAGAACCTTAGAAATAAAATTATACTTAAAAAAGAAAGGTATATATACCCTTGCAGCTATTGCAAAAATAAATTGGTTTTTCAAAACATCTAAATTTCGATTTATATGCGTATATGTTAAAAAACATTGAAGCTGTGATGAAAAAAATTAAAACATTCAAATTTATTCGTTTCTCCGATTTTAATAAAATTAAAAGCGTAATGCTTTTATTATAATGGGTTAATGACAAAAAATTTAAAAAGAAAAAAGAAAAATTAGAGAAATTAAAATATTTTTTTTTCATTTTTGTTTTAATATTTCGATCGACTCTCCTAGTGAAGAAAATAAATAAATTATCTTCTTTACTGCGTTGCAAGGGTATGACTCAAAATTTTATTGCATTTTACTGCCCTCATACGTTTCACACCAGTTTCCAAACATTTTAGCAGATTTGAATTAAATAAATACAAATATTTTGATACATACAATATATTAGTGATGACCACTTTAGAAGTGACTACAGAGAAAATCAAGTGGTTGGTTGCTTACAAAACGTTAAAAATATTTTAAATTTTTTAAATTTATTAGTGCATGGATTTTAATAACGGGATCGACGCGAGAGCAATACGTTCATGCTTTTTTCAATAAAGGGCTTTACGTAATTAACATCGGTGTAGACGCCGGGATAACGCCTGCTTGCACACCCGATTCCATAGGACACGATGCCGCAGACCTGATTTTTGTAGACTAAAGGACCTCCAGAGTCGTAAGTGCAGGCATCTTTCCTACCCAAAACCGATGCGCAGAACATGCTGTCTGTCAAATTGACTGCGTAAAAGAAAAGTATTTGTTAAAAGTTATAATGAGCATTTGAGTAAAAAGTAGTATGAAAATGCGGACCTAAGTATAAACAATTTAAAAGCTAAATTTCAACAATATTTTAAAGTGATAAAGAAACAAGAAAGGAAACTCGACCACAAGAACTTTATCAATTGTTATTTACCCGAATACACTCTCAATAAATTGTTCTGATCTTTTAATTATGCCAATACATATATTTAAAACAAATTTCGAATTCTTTGGGACCAAAAATATAATACTCTACCATCAAAATCAACGAAAACTATAAAACCTTTTACTCTAAGATTAACGGGTGTAACTAAACCTTTTGAAGTTTTTAAAGATCTATGATTTATATTTCACTTGAAATATTTCAAAACGACTTTTAAGCTCTCATTTGCTTCGAACACTCTTCATGGCCCTATTCTTTTAGGACATAACACTTACCACCTGGCCGATAGGCGGCACGACATTTTTTCTTTTCAATGATGGGCACTGTAATCGTTCGCAGTAACTGTTCCGGACCATTGCCTCTGGAATCGGTCATCCCCCAGCCGGAAACGACAAGTTCAAGGCCCGACTTGAGGTTCGTGGTGCAGAGCGACAATTTTCCGATATTTTTACCCTTCATGGGGCTTTTCAGCCGAACTATGGCCACATCCATGTTCATGTCACTTTCCCGAAACTGGGCGGACATGATGAATGATTTGACCTGACGTTCGATGCCCTTCTCACCGAGCCTCGATATGCCGCCGGACGCCAACCAACCGCCCGTCTTCGGCCTGCCCAGGAAGCAGTGGGCCGCTGTCAGGACGATCAGTTCATTGAGAAGTGTGCCGCCGCAAATAAAGTCTTTCTGATAGTACAGCGCTATAAGATAGCCACCCAGTTTGGCATTCGTCGTGACATGACCACCAACTACTCGAGTCTGCAAGCCGGAGGGCAGTACTATTTTGGCCAGCTTCTCCACATCGATGGTTGGGCTGATGTCCTGGGCAAAGACATCAATCTTTGACAGAGCGACGGCCATTAAGCAACATGCCAGCATGCGTTGCATTGGAAACAATGAATGGAAATCACTATTTCAAACTAAGCAGAATTTTTTAACCACTCCCCACATACCCACCGTTTTAGCGTGGAGAACCAACTTAAGCAGGGCTAATGAAAGTTCTTGATGACTTTGTTAAATGGCAATTGAGTTTAATTGCTGTTAATTTGAAAGTGTACGCTGTGGTCTGTGTTTGTTTGGCAGTTGTTAATTGAGCAGCGTCGGCGGTACTACGAGAAGCTCAGAGGTCGAATCTCCTGCAGGAGCTGGCGCAGATAGTACATCTGGTTGGAGTCGCGGTTACGCACATCTGTGGCATGCGGATACATGGAGTTGATCAGCTGATGCAGATCCGAATAGGTCTATATGTTAAAGTAACGAATTTAAACACATTGCTTCCCCAATAAGAAATAGACCTTACCCCAATGTTACGCCAGGTGTTTGTATAGTTCAGCCTAACCGCATTGAGATCCTCTGTGCAGGGTTCAGAGACCTCCACGAAGGTCGAAGTTTCGGGCGTTATGCGCACCGTGACCTCTGCCACATCGTGCACATCCTTAGTGTTCCGTAGACACAACACCAGATCCCGATTCGTGGCCAGGCGATTCCACTGACTGCGGCTGAACTTCAACAGCTTGATGTGCACGGCGATGGCATCGTAGATATGCAACTCAGCCGCCAAGTGCTTTTGCGAAAAGTCGCCCTGATCTATATAGAAAGCAGCGTCTAGCTCCGCAAACACATTCAGGTTCATGTCCTGGAGGCGCTGTAATGGCATATTATAAATTACAAATCGAAAATCAAATCAAATCATAAACAAACTTTGCGCAACTCGACGAAGTCTGAGACGGGTTCCTCAATATCTATATACTTGTAGGGCCGGGCGATATACTCCTTGGGTAGATCGATTGCATGGCAACGTATACCGTCTTTGCTGATGAAGAAGACCACCCGCACGTGGTATGTGTCCAGGGTGAAGATGACTTCGTCCTGGCTGCAAAGTGAAGGCAAAAATATACATTATTTCTAAATTACGAAACAACAAAATCATGATCTCTTACTTCTCCTCATTTCTATCCAATTCCCAGTGGCGAAAGGGGAAATGGGTGTAGCGGGGGTAGGCGAATCCAAAGCTTCCCAAGCGATCTGTTTTGACCGTGAGGACTTTGCTCTCCCTGTCGAACTGCGACTCCAGAATGAACTTGGTGCTCCAATGCAAGAGCTTTATAGGTTCAGAGCTCCGAACAGGGCGGTCTTTATTGACTTTTCGCAAAACTTCGATGGGTTCCGACACTTCGAGATCCTTTTCCGGGGTGCTTTCATCCAAATCTAACTGTTTGATAGACCTTCTGATGTAACTTTGTCGACCCGAACGACTGGAAGTAGTCAACTCGTGATAGATGCGTTTGCTCATCCTGACGGTGGGTTCGGCTTGTTCTGCTATCTTCTTTGAAGCCTCCAAGTATTTATCCTTAATGTTGTCCAATTTCTGTATAAAACCGTACATCGAAGTATCCTCTACTGTGATTTCTTTCTTCTCCAGTTTTAGGGAGTTTATTGGGGGAAATTTTGGGAATACTCGTTCGGGATAAGTCTGATCCTCGTAGTTAAAGCTGAAGTCCCCAGTCACTTTGGAAAGAACAGGTTCGTTTGGTCGTCTTCTAATAAGCTGCGTGGTCGGTTCCTTTTTGGTGGCCTGTTCATCGATCTCGTCATCTTTGAAATCGCGCGGGAATTTGAACGAGGATATTATGCGGGGTAAGCACTGCTGCTGAAGAAGGTGAAGTCTTCTCCTGGACAGCGGTTCCGACTGCAGCTCAAAGTTTTCCACCACATCGTAATGAACTAGCTCCTGTTCTTCAATACTTTGGCGCACAATTGCCAACGCTGACGGTCGATAAATGTTGACTGAATTTTCTATTGCCGAATGATGGTATTTCGGCTTGGTGTTTTTCCCGGGGATTTCTTCTAACAAAATTATATTCTTTCCGCTAGATGTTTTTTTATGCAACGAATCGATTTTCTTTTGGGAAGTTTTGCGCATCTTGCTTTGTTTTTTATCCAGCTTCTCCATCACTAGTTCATCTTCCATCTCCAGTTCTTGGATCTCATCCTCAACAAATTGACAGACAATGGGCTCACCCCACAGGCACAAATGGTTTGGCACTTGAAAGGTGATGAAGTAAAACGGCAGCTCATCCGGTTCCAAATGCAGCTGAAACTCTGGAGCGTCCTCCATATCGAGATCACTTTTCATATCCGTACGATTTGGTCGTTGCAAGGTGTTAAAATTAGTTGAACTTCTTGTTGATTCCGTCGGTTCATCCAAAACATCTAATTTCTTGCGTAAAACGCGACCGTCTTCGTGCAGCGTTATATTAAACTTGTCGAATGCAATGTGCTTGGCTACTCGCACAAAGACCAGTGATATAACACCACCCATGATTATAAAGCGACGCAGGTTTACCTATAAGTATAAATTATTAGTACGGAGTAAAATGAGAAACGAAGTTGAATTTGATTATTTTTGTAACATAATTTAAACATTACCTCAAACGGCGATAAGTTTAAGTGGTCTGGATGGAAGTTTTCATTAAAAAAGTTCAAGCAATCTTGCTTATCTTGTTCGAGGAATAACTTATAAGGATCGGGAAACATGCCGGCTTGTAGTTCCTGCGGCTTTTGTGGGGGCTTTGGAATGGGTTTCTTTCCTGCGGCTTTCGTTTCCTGGTCCTTTTTCCTTTGTGCTACTGCTTTCTCAAATACGCTTTTAAAAAGGATTAAAATTTTACTGCTAGATCCAACCAAAACAAGAAGAAATGTTAAAGTCAAGTGATCCGATTATTAGATTCCCATTACTTAGATTAAAATATTAAAATATTTTATATGCTGCGTGGGCATAAGTAGAATTTGCATGTCAAATCCCAAATCTCTTGATTCTAAGGTTTCCGAGACGGACAGAAAAACGGACAGATAAACGGACAGACAAATGGATAGAGAAATGGATAGACAAACAGACAGACAAATTGACAGACAAACGGACAGAGAGGCGAACAGACGGATAAACAGACAGACATGGCTAGATCGACTGGGCTATTAATCTTAATCAAGAATAAACATACCTACTAGGGTCGGAAACGCTACCTTCTACCTCTTACATACATTTCAGCGAATACAATATACCTTTTACTGTAGAAGTAAGGGGTATAACTATACTTACGCCATGGCCTCGTTGTAGATCTCCATCTGCGTGTTTATTTTCATTATGATTTCCTCCTGTATATCCATCTGGATCATCCATTCAGTCATAACACTATCCGCGATGTCCACTAGACCACAATTGGGGCTAATAATAGAGCCATCCATGTCCAGCTCGTAGCTTTTGGACAGTTGGGAGAGCGGGTCAAAGAAGGTGTGCACACACCGCAGGGTCAATTTATCGCAGAGCACGCTGAGGGGCAGTTGAAGGGTCACGCCAACGCAGTTCAGGTCGGAGAACATTATCGGTAGCCTTAAATCAAGTTGAAACAATCCATAAAAAATTAAAACCCATTAACGAAAGCCACTTACTTCATATAGTTGAATCGAATGGGAACATCCTGCAACCCCCAAATCTGGAAGTTAAATTTGCTGCTGTTGTAGCAGTAGTTTGACAAGATACTGCCTTTAGTTCTGCGAGAAAGACATGAAAGTTAAATAAGGTGGGTCTGCCAAGTAGCCTTACGTCATATAGGCTTCGGGTGCACAGATTACGCGATAAGTGAGCTTGTCAAATAAATGCTCGATATCACCGTTGAGTTCTGAGGGCATCTGGAAAAATACTACATTTCTAAAAACAATTTTCCCTATTTATAGGATAACTACTTTAGCTAGTTCAAGAACTTGAAAGGGCGGCATGCTAAGGAGTTCGTCATCGCTTCTGAGCACTCTATCCACACGTGTAATGGTTTCCAAAATACGCTGCACAGTATCATCGTACAGCTGACCGATGTTTGGTCGTTCTTTTTCCAAGTTCCTCCGAGTCATATCCTTGCGGTCAGGAGCATGCGAGAGTATACTGCGTTCATCGACCGGTAGAACCCAATTGATGTCATTTTTGTAGGACTCGTGCTCCAGGAAGTTCAGTTGGTAGACAAATTGCCGGATTTCAGCTGGACGACTAGGATTTGGCTGACCGTCGCAGGCCAAGTAATTTTTCCATTTCTCGTCCTGCAACTGTTTTTTCTTCCGCTCCTTGTACTCATCGATAGCATCTAAGGGTTAAGTCGTGGTTATAATCCTACATCCCGCCATGATCTACATACATTCTATCCTGTACCCTCAATAAAACCTATGCTTATCCGAAGGTCCGCCAAACGCTGCATGTATGTATTTCTGCGGGCCATCCACTCGTCCTCGGAAAGGAGTTCCACGGTGGATCTGCTTGATTCCAGGGCCTTGCTTTTTCTTTTTACCATTTTTTTGTTGTTTTTTTGTGTAGTTTTTTTGTGTTGTTTTTTTGTGTGTGTAATTGTGTCAACTTGTAAATGGAATCGACAATAATGACATTGTTTAAAAATACTTTCAGTGCTAGAATATGAATAAATGTAAAATTTTTATACACAAGTACTGACGACCTAGGAGAAACTTAATGGACGAATCTCGTTTAAAAGCCTCTTAATGTAGACAAAAAGCATTGCTTCTTTATTACAGCCCTCCAGGGAATGAGGGTTCATCGAATAGATGGCCTGACTGAAGTCATTATAGTGCTGCAATCCACAAGGAAGTGTAAGAAATTACTTTTGGTCTAGAAAATGTCTACTCACGTTCACGTTCCGCCAAGTTTCTTCGTAACGCAGCTTGATGACATTTATGTCATCCGAACACATCTCGAAGATCTTTACAAACGTTGTCTTTTCGGGTGTGATACGCATTGTGACTTCCGAATAGTCCGAGTTGTCCTTTGCAATCTTCATGTTCATGATAATGTCACGTCGTTGGGCCAGTTGATTCCAACTAGATCGGTAGAATTTCATTTGCTTACATTGCATGGCCATGGTATTGTAGATGTGCAGCTCAGTGGCCATGTGTTTGATGGAAAAATAACCATTTGTTATATAATAATTAGCATCGTTCTCCGCGAAAATGTTTAGATTCCTTTCCACGAGTAACTGCGTAAGATTTGGCATTAAAATGCGTATTAAAATCCGTACATCCGTACCTTTCGTAATTCCCGAAAATCGGAGATGGGCTCCGCAATCTCAAGGTACTTAACTGGCTTGGCCGTGTAACCCTTGTTCAGATCGGTCACATAGCCCCGCACTCCCTTGGATGTGATGTAGAAGATCATTCGAACATGAAATGTATCCAGGTTGAAAATAATTTCATCTGGACTGTATGTGTATGTGGGAAATAGTTATTTACAGGATCTATTTGAAAGTTAGAATACATACTTTTCCTCATTAGGCTGCAGACTCCAATCACTGAATGGAAAGTGCTCATACCTCTTGAAGGCCAATCCAAAAATGCCCAGACGGTCAGTTCTGAAGGTGAGTGTGTTGGTCGTGGGATCCATTGAAGATTCGAATATGTACCGTTTCGTCCAGTGGTTTAATAATATTGGCGCTTCCTGTACATGCGTTTCCACAGCGTTTTCTTCCAGTTTTCCACTCTTTCGCGTCGATCTTCGCTTAGCCAGAGATCCACTCCTGCTGGTTATCTTATGATCCTGAGCACCGCCAACGGCCATGGTAACTGAGCCACTCTTTTGAAACATTAAATCTGAAACAATCTTTTTCGTGTTTACATCTCCAAAACTCTTTCTGTCAGCTTGACTTTTTCTGTCCCTTAGCTCTTGGGAAGACATTCTACTCTTAACACTAAAGGTACTTTCTCTGACCTCTAGTACTTTTTCCCACTTTTTCTCGAACTTCTTATGCGTAACTTGGATTTGATTGATCAAATGCAGCGGCTTCTCCAAATATTTTTGTTTAATCGTATCCAATGTGGACACTAGCCCAAACGCTGTTGATGTGTCGGGAGAATCGAGGGTAGTCGTAAAATTAGCAGGTGTGAAATCCACAGGAGCTACTATTTCAAAAACGGGAAACATCCTTTCGGAGCATTCCTGCAAAGTGTAATCAAAGGTTTGCGTCGGCCGTTCAACTTCCGCAACTATTTCAGGTTCAACCCTTTTTATCAAGCGGTTTGACTTAGTCTTTTGAGCCTCAGACATTAGTTGTTCTGCTGAAAATTCGCTTGGAAACTTAAATGACGAAATTATGCGCGGCAAACAAACATGTTTCAGGTTCATTGTTTCTATTGCATTCAAAGGTTTATCCAGCTGAAAATTATTCATGGGAAACCCTCTCTTTGGATTGGTTTCATAGGCGATACTATGCCTTAGGATTAATTTGAGAGTTGAATTGAACATATTGCCCACTGTTGATCGAATGCCAAAACTGTCTTCTCTCTGGGCTAATTCAGATGATATTCGTTGGGGATCGATCAAATTGGGCGATGCGATGGAACGCCTTTCCAAAGGCTTGGGCGGTGTCTCCATCTCCCTTAGGTAATGACACACCTCAGGTTTGCCCCACCTGCACAGATCTTTCGGCAGTTTCACGGTGACGATGAAGAATGGCAGCTCATTTTCCTGCAGCTTCATGGGGGTGCTACTCAAAGTCATTCTAGTGAACTCGGTGACACCTGAGCTGCGAAAATCGTTTTCAGGTTTTGCCACCACATCGGGTATGACCTTTAAAACGCGTCCATCCTCATGCAAAATAATGTTAAACTTCTCGAATTGCTGTTGGTCAGGTCGCCGCAAAAATGTAACGTTATAGACTCCACCAATAATAATACACTCCCGAAGATTTACCTAGAAGAGTTTGGATTGTCTTTAAGGATGCAATATAATTCAAGCGTTTCAATTGGAACTTAAAGTACAAAGTATTATATCTTATGAGCGGTTAGAGATGTTCTACTCACCTCCCCGGCTCTCATGTTTAGATGGTTCGGATGATAGAAATTGTCCACAAAATTTTTGAACTGAGCCTCCTCACGAATGAGAAACTCTTCGTATACCTCGGGATACATTCCTTGCGGCACTAGGGGCACCGCCTTTGGGGTTTTGGGAATGACTATCTTCAAGCGCTTACCACCATCGGCGGTCTTACCGGACTTTGCCTCCTTGGCAGCCTGTTCGGTCCGGTCGGCAATGAGCTGCATTAGTTCCTCGTACTCCTCACGTTTGCGGTTCATGGCATCCAAGGTTTCCACCTGTATGTCCTGCTGCATCAGCCACTCACCAACCACCGACTCTGTCATATCTGTAATTCCAGCATTGGGAAATAGGGTGGCATCAACCACTGGCGGCTCGAAGCTCTTGGCGTCCTCTGAATGGTGGTCAAACGTGGTGTGCACACAGCGAACTGTGAGACAATCGCACAGGACACTCAGCGGCATTTGAACCTGGACACCCGTGGCCTCAAATTCGGCCATCATAACTGGGACTCTAATTATAAGATGAATAAAAAAAGAAAGCCCGCATTCATTCGTGGATAAAACTTACTCCATTTGTTTAAAGATAATGGGAACGTTTAAGAGACCCCAGATATCCATGCACCATGGATCACTTGAGTAGCTCCACGTAGCCACAATCCCATTTGTGGATCTTTAATAAGAAATATATACTTAATATAAGTCATATTGAAATAAATTAACTTACTTCATATAGACCTTTTGCATGCCCAAAATCCGATAAGTAAGACGATCGAAAAGGTTTTCGATCTCCCGTTGAATCTCTGTATAAACCTGCAATTTGTGCCAAAAATTATTTACTCTTGTGAGTAAATACACTCACCTCCATAATATCAATTTGTACGTTTGTATTTATGCGGTCCATTTCCACCTCGTTATCCATCAGAGCATCAATCTGCGCCAAGAGGTCCAGACAGTTCTTAAAATTTTTCTCGAAATAGGAGCCAGGATTATCGGCAAGCTGTTTTTCCAGAGTCGAGCGCGTTTGGTCCTTGTGATAAATATTTTGGGTGAGAATACTACGTTCGTCAACTTGCAGAGTCCAATCGATGGATTTTTTAAATTCGATATCTTCGAAGTGACGGAGCTTGGCCAGGAAAGTTCGGATCTCGGTTGGTGATCTGGCCTTGGGCAGGCCATCACATCGCATAAACTGCTCCCATCGGTCTTGTTTTGTTCGTTCTTCCTCCTGGTCTCTAAACAGATCAAGTGACTCTAAATAAAGTCCATCGATTAGGGTTTAACCATCATTAATTAGACCACTTAACATTACTTCTGAAGATGGAACAGGCAGCAGCAATATCTTGCAACCGTATGGTGTACTTCTTTTGCCTTTCCATCATTTCGTATTCGCTTATGAGGCCGTGGCTTGGAGGTGTAACACTTACTCTAACCATCTTAACCATTTTGTCGAAACCAAAGTGTTATTATCCTCCTAAAGATTTTTTTTTGTTTTGTTTGGTTTTGTTTTTGTTTTTTTTTTATATATATTTTTGTTGTTTGGTGGCTGAGAATCTGTGTACGTATGAATGTTAAGACATGGATTGTGTAGGCAAAGAAAATTTGATTCCTTAAACTACTGATGAGACATTCATTTTCACCCTGCGATGAATATAAGATCATGATTATACAATTTTTTTAACTGGGTGACCATAAGTTAAGTTATATTTAAAAGAATTTGTTGCATACTGTTTTATTATATATAAGACTAACCAGTATAGATGTACAAAATATATAGAGACATTTTACGAATAGCTTAAAAGTCTGAGCTCTTTTAGCATTCGCGTTACATTATGCAGAAGAATGGAATCCTTGTTCCTAACTTCTGTGGCATAAGGAACCATTGAGTTTATGGCCTGATGTAGATCCGTGTATTCCTGCAATAGAGCAGTGTACATAGTCAATTTTCATTTAATGACTGTTGTTACCACTTACGCCAATGTTTCGCCAGGTGTTAGCATAACTAAGCACAATCACATTCACTTTATCCGAGCAATTCTCTGTAACCTGAACAAACGTGGTGTTCTCGGGGGTAATTCTCAGTGTTACCTCGGAGTAATCAGAGGCTTCCTTGGCAATCTTCATGCCCAAGATGATATCCCGGCGTGTGGCCAATCGATTCCAGCTAGATCGGTAGAACTTCATCAACTTGCAGTGGAGTGCCATGATATTATATGTGTGGTGCTCTAGTGCCACATGCTTCATGGAGAAGTATCCATTTTCTATATAGAAATGGGCATCGTTCTCGGCAAATATATTGATGTTTTTGCTGATGAATAACTGCGGAAAGGTTCTGCACTAAAAAGAAACAGCTCCATATAGACTTACATTGCGCATTTCACGAAAGTCAGATATAGGCTCCACAATCTCGAGATATTTAAAAGGCTTGGCACTGTAACCCTTAATCAGATCGGTCACATATCCCCGCACTCCTTTCGATGTGATGTAGAAAAATATACGGACGTGAAATGTGTCCACGCTAAGTATTATCTCATCCGGACTGCAAATGGAATATGATTACCGAGCATTTGCTGAGAAATATTAAGACACTTACTTTTCCTCATTTGGCTGCAGTGACCATTCGCGAAATGGAAAGTGCTCGTACCGCTTGAAGGCTAATCCAAAATATCCCAGTCGGTCGGTCTTAAACGTAATTTTGCTAGTTGCTCTATCGAGAACGGAGTCTTTAATGTATTTTGTTGTCCAATGGGTCACGTCCTGAGCCTGCATCCCGTCCGTAGGTGTTTCCGAAACGACGCTGGGTTTTTTATCCTTTGAGCTTTGTCGCATTTTTTCGGAAATTTTACTCGACTTGCGTCTGCCCATCTGCCCCTCTGGTAACTCCTCATCTTCCTTTTTTTTTTGCTTCAATTTCTTGTCCTGCTCGTCGGGCTGACTGAAAAGGTTAACTGGCCTTTCTTTATATTTCGATTTGATGTCGTCAACGGCTTTCAGAAGACCAAGCGCTGTAGAGGAATTGATAGGTCCTGGTTGCCCATCATCGGCAAGCATGGGATACTGTATAGGATCTACTTCCGGAAAGAAGGGATACAAGCGTTCCGCGGTATTGGCCTGGGAATCGAAGTCTAAATCTAAGCTTTTAGTCTTAATGACCACTTCTTCGGCTTCTGTCCGCTTGATCAAACCCTTTTTGCCCGGCCCCTTTGCCCCTTCCCGTAGCTCATCCCGGAAATCTATGGGAAACTTAAACGTCGAAATAATGCGGGGCAAGCAATGTCTCTCCAAGGTTCGTATCTCCAAATTGTTCAATTTCTTACGCAGATCAAAATCATCCAAGGGAATTTCGGCTATCTGAGCCGATTCCAATTTACTTTGCCGGAGCAACGACCGCATGGTGGGCCGAAATATATTGGCAGAGTCAACCGAAAATCGACTGCCATGATTCATGGTACTACCTGGACCCTCGTTATGTATCGAATGACTTATGATACTCTGCTTGGTTGGCACCCATACGGCTTCGCGTTTGTATTCGATCGGAATGAGCTCCTGCTCCGTCATGAAGTGGCAGACCACGGGCTCATTCCACTTGCACAGATCCTGCGGCAGCTGCAGTGTCACGATGAAATAGGGCAGTTCGTCATCCTCAAGCTTGATTTTGGTCCCGCGAAAGGTCTCTCTGGTCTTTCGGCTAATATTCGACTTGCGCATATTTTCCCCTTGAACTTCGGCCACCATTTCTGGCATGGAGTGCAGCACGCGACCATCCTCGTGCAAAACAATGTTAAACTTCTGGAACTGAGTTTGGTCAGGTCGCCTTATGAACATGATCGCATAGATTCCACCAAGCATGATGAAGTCTCTAAGATTTATCTACAGGAATGGTTTTTTAGTCAGGTAAATATGTTTGATCACTAAATTAGTATAAAGTTGATATTTTCTGAAGTCTATTTGCACAATCCTGTGGTTACTTAAAAGCCGTTTAAAAGATTTCTACCGCTAGGCCTTAGGATCGTTAGATAATAAATTAATATATATATATATAAATTTCAGAAATCCATAGTTGTGCTTCATTAAGGGTGGGTTTGGGTTACATTTTTATATTATTTTTTTAATTTTACAATATACAATATTGTGGGATGCTGAAGTAACTTACATTTTATAAATATAAGTCAACAGGTAATCAAGATTTTGGAAATCTAAAAAAACACCGACATTTTTAGCCAAAATAAAATAACTGCCTTCCGCCGAAAAAAATTGTTTAATTACAATTAAAATGGAAATAAAAAAAGCGATTCGTGATTACCAGAAGAATTACATTACGTCTCAAACGCACCCTGTGATGCGAAGCTCTATGATTTTCCCCGCAAACCACCTTTTCTCAAAAGGGCGTTAATCCTTTTGAAGGACAATTTTGTAAGATATAAGGTATATAAAGGTAAGATATACAAAATAAACTGCACAACATTGTCAACAGTAATTAAATTACAAAAATACGGAAAGAGCAATGTTTTAGTGTTTAACAGCCTACCTCGAATTTCTGCATATCCAGATGCCTTGGATGATACACCTCATCAAGGTAACCCAAATACTGGCTATCCTCCATTCTGAGAAAATCGCTGTAGATATCGGGAAACATGCCCTGTGGAACGGCCGGAGGTTCTTTCGGAGCTTTTGGTATTATAATTTTGATGGCTTTATCGCTATCACTTTGTTTGGCCGCCTTAGCTGCCGCCTCGGTTTTTTCGGCGATGATCTGCATCATATCCTCGTACTCCTGTCGCCGGCTCAACATCAGATTCAGTGTCTCCTGCTGAATTTCCTGCTGCATTAGCCATTCATCAACGACCGATTTCTCAATATCGACAATTCCAGCGGTGGGATAATTGAGCGATGTAGCAACCGGTGTCTCGAAGCTCTTGGCATTCTGCGAGATTTTGTCGAATTTAGTGTGTATACTTCGAAGTGTTACGCAATCTTTAAGAATACTTCTTGGTATTTGGACTTCAACGCCCGTGGCCTTTAGCTCGGCCAACATAACTGGCAATCTACGGGGGAATTCGGAGGTTGAACTCTTTCAGATAACATTGCCATCCCCACAACTTACTCCAAATTTTCAAAGATTATAGGGACATTTAGAAGGCCCCACATATCCAACTCCCAGGGCTCACACTTGTAGCTCCATGTAGCCACTTTACCATCTTCGGAACTAAAAAAAATACTTGGATAATATATCACTTTGCAAATCAATCACTTACTCCATATAAGTTTTCTGCATTTTCAATAGCCGATAGGTAAGGCGATTAAAAAGATCATCGATTTCCAGCTCGACTTCCGAATAAACCTGCAGTAAACGGGGTAATTAGATGTCTGCTTCATTCAAAACTATATCAACCCACATCTATAATATCCATCTGCCTTTTTGCAGTCATTCGCACTAATTCCGCCTCATTGTCCAGCATTATATCCATCTGTTTCAATGTTTCCAGGCACATTTGGACATTATTGCCATAGGGCACACCCGGATTATCTTTGTTGAGCCTCATCACACTTCTCGTTTTGTCCACCCGAAAGATATTCTGATTCAATATAGATCGCTCGTCCACCGACAAAGTCCAGTCCATTGAATTGTTAGATTCGATTTCATCGTAGAACCGCATTTTGGAAATAAATGTTCTTATTTCGACCGGAAGATAGGGACGTGGTAGTCCATCACAGCGCAGATGACGTTCCCAATGTTCTCTAGCCGCTCTCTCCACCTCCTGTTCATAGAAGTCGCTTTGGGCATCTGTACTCAAAGGGTTTTTAATATTTAAAAATGTTTTTTTTTTATTAATCCATTGCTTACGCTTTACTAATTGAGCACTAACGCCAAAATCATTCAGGCGGCTTATATACTTAGCCTCTCGTTCCAACATTTCACTCTCGGGTATTAGATCCCATTTTTGTATCGGCTCCGCAATGGTTTTGATCTTGCCTTTACTCTTTCTCCCCATAATAAATGCCTATCCTATAGATATGTTGGGTATTCTGGAAGGCGATGATCGTATGGTCCGAAAAATCAACACCTACTACTTTTGACATATGTTTTAACTGTTCGTATACTAAGTGGGCACCTATATTTTATTTTGTTTCACATTTTATAATAATCAAGTATTTCTTTTATTCTCTCTTTTACATTGTATCTGTCAAAATAAAATTATTGAAATATGATAAAGATTCTTATTCTTATTTCTATATGTTTTACAACTCTAAAAATTGTAAAATATTAACTTAACCAATTTACTAAATAATACAATTAAATAAATAAGAAGTGAGACTTTCATAATAAGATACATGTTACAAATCCTAAAAAGATGCTGTTTTAAACGAAGTAAAAAAAATTTGGTAAACTATTTTCAAGATTTTCTCCACTGGCTGACATCCAGCAAATGGAGAAACCATAATCTAATGCCAAACTTTGGCCACAACTCAGCCAAGTTAGTGGGTGCGGTGGTTCCGCCCCAAAAAACGCAACTCCCCACACAAATCCAGGGGATTTATCTTGGCCTTTGCCCGCATTGGTGCCAAGAAAATAGCATATCAACCTGAGAGGAGAAAGTGTAGATGCAAAGCTTGGGATAAGCCCCGACTTGAATCGAGACGAGAGTTGTGTTGAGTCAAAGTCGAGGCAAGCTGGAAAGGCATAAGTCCAAAGACAATAGCTCGTTTCCAATAAATTGATTAAACTTTATGTTGCATTGTGGGTATGGGTATAGTACAGTCTGTCTCTCAGGCTCCATTTACATACGAAGAGCATGTTACGTGGCATGTCAAAGCCCGTCCACGTCTGATCGATTACATTGATGAATGAATTTCAACAAGCCATTGCCATTACTGAACGTCAAAGGAGAAGGACAACGACCACGACAACGACAACGACGTGGTCTCCTACACAGGCAGCAGCATTCCATCGTCAAAGCCTCTGGATATCAGGCTTTATTTATTTGTTGCAAGTTGTCTTTTAAATAAATTCGATGTCGAAACGTTAATCCCGACCATGGCCACATGGCATCCATCAGTCTGGACTTCACTCTGGATACAATTTAATGAACTTGGCCGGGCCAAATTGTTTTAAATTTCATCCCATTAGAAGCCAATAGTTTTGACACCTTTACCTTTAAGTAGGGGCCCAATCAATATCAATTGATCCCCTTTTTTCTTGGCGAAAATGACGAGCAAATCGCTTGGCTGCCATGCAATCATTCAATTATAATTTGCAACCAGCGGACAAGGAGCGAGAGATCCAAGTCGTTGGCCATCTACAGGCATCGCGTCCGCAAATAATAACGATTTCGTAGCCAACAATTGGATGACTTGCCACGTAGCTGGGATGGATTGTTGCAACCGGCAACTGGCAACTGGCAACTTGCAACTTGCAACTTGTGAGCTAACGAGTTCGGCCAGCAATTTCGTCCCCAATCGAATCCAATCCGCGGCGATCCAAAATTGCTAGCGCGCAACTAAATCGAAATCGAAATGGAAGAGCTAGTCAACTTCCCGCTCCGGGCAAAAATAATTGACATCTGTATAAGTCTGCTATTTGAGCTGCAGTTGCAGTTGCAGCTCTGCAGTGGATAACAAGTGGCCAAGTTGTGTTGTCCGCGAGTTTGTCGTTGTCTGCCTGTCTGTCTATTTTTCACCTGCACTCCGATTGCATTTCAGCTCTGATAAATTAAGCCAAAAGTGAAGCAGGCTCACACAGGGAAAAACTCGTTTAAATTTCTATGCCTTGTTATAATCAAAGAAGTTGGTGCTTTTATTAAAAATCACTCTATAAGCATTGGTTTGATTTTTGATTATTTTATAAAAATGTATACGCTATATATAACATATTTAATTGCTGTGAATTAAATTGCAATAAAATTTGGTTTCTAACAAACTTTTCGCAAAACAAAATTTGAGAAATTAAAAACAATTCATGAGCTTTGTAACTGATTTTATTATTGTACCCAAAACTCTCTAAATAAGGTGTTGGTTTTTTATCTTTTATGAACGTAAAAATTTATTAAAAGACATTTCTCTAAAATTCGTTTGAAAGTAGAAAAAAAATGATGATTGATTTTTAAATTAATAAATAATTTTGACTTTTTCCTTAAACTCTAAGGCTAAAAAAAGCCAATTTAATAATTGGTTTAATTTAATAATATAAATAAATAAAAAATTGTCCATGCCAGGAAGATAATGACCAATTTGGGTAATATTTTTTTGTCCAGCGGAACCTTGGAAAATGCTGGGGGATCCTCCGGCAAAGTGTCAGTTAATAATTTGCCTCGTTACTCCGTTTGCGGACCAACCTTTTATCGGGTGAGGCGCTTTCTAATCGCCGCCAAGTGGTGGCCGGGCAACATGTTGGCATGTAAATGTTGACAGCAACATGTTTACCGTTTGCCTCTGTTTAAGTTAGTAAGTCACCGCCCCTTCACCCCGCCCCCTTCCCCCCAAATCGCGTTTGAACAATGTGGAAACTTTTGGCATTTACATGAGAATTGTAAGCGCAAACATTTTGGGTTTTTTGTTTGGTCCGTATCTTTTCCTCTGCCCCATACACAATATGAGCATAGAATTTGTCCGGCAAAAACAAGATGCAGCTGCCGCTGCCGCTGCTGTTGCTGTTGCCATTGTTGTCCGTCTTGATGGTTGAGCAACAAATTGAGTCTAATTAATTTTCAGCAAACTGCAAAGACTGAATACATTGTCCCCCCTTCGTACCCTAGCCAACTAGGGGCTAATTAGCATACTCAATAAGCAAGAAAGGCTTTCGAATTGACATTTCCCTAACATACTCTACATCTACTTTAAAGAAAAATATATGATATATATTACCATGTAGAATACTCTGATAAAAGAAAGGAATAGTATAAATAAGTATTTGATTATTAAATTCCAAATTTTATATTTCATATTTAAGTTGCATGATTTAATATTTGAATTGATGTGGAAAATATTTGACTTGAAATAGTTCCTAATTAATTTAAATGCATTTTGATTAAATTTAAATATTACTTTAATTAGTCTTTAATTTATTAGCTTCCAAAAAATTTGAAGATTACGCCTGCTGGTGACAATAAATATTTCTTTATGTACTATGTATAAGTAATTACCAGTAAAGTTAATTAATTATTATAATTATTAGTTTGATGTTAAGGTTTTACTCATAGTATAAAAAGGATATTTTAAATGCAGCTTAGATTTCGTTTGCATCTCTTGGTCTGTCTTAACGGTAGATGAATGTTTGAACAATGCACTGCCATCATGTAAAAAATAACAACAGCGGAGCAGCTGAAAATAAATACTTTAGTTCTCGAAAATCTATGCAAAGCGATATCAAAAGACCAAACGACCATTCAGCTAATGCCTTAGATATGCAAATCACAAAATTCTCGGCTACGCTGGCTCCCAGTTGATTGGCTACCTCCATAAGCTCCGCTTAATTGTTGCATTTGATTTCGGTTCGGTGTGGGGGTTTAATTTCCATAAAATGCGAGCTTTGTTGGGCGAAGGTAGCTACCGTCAAAGGAAAGTGAGCGTGGAAAGTGGAAAAATATCCATTTATGATGATTTTTAGGTCTCTGTGTCAGCGAAGGGCTGGCTCAGTTGGTGGGAACCTAAACTCAAACTCGATTTCGATTTCGAATCGGAATGGAGTGGAACAGTTGCGGCCGCCAAATTGACTTCTCGTGTCGACTGTTGCATGCCACACCCAAAGTCCAGGGACCAGGGACCAAAGATATCGCCTGACAGCCGGCTATCCGCAGGCCGTGGTCTGGATAGCTGGTTTATACGATATATGTATGGTATATATATATATGGCTGATGGCCAACGCCGGTGGCGAAAACTCAGCACTCGACTTGGCTTATCACTCGACAGGCAACGCTGACAGGCGACAATTTGCATGGCGACCAGGGGGATCTGAGAACTCATTACGAATGCGACAATCGCCAGTTGCCGAGTTGTAAGTTGGCAGTTTTGCGTACCAAATGTGCAAACACTAAACAAAATTTTACAAACTATGTGTTTAAAAAAAACGATGGCATATTTTTTGGTCAGTAACGTAGTCTTAAGAATATTTCTCAAAGTGCCAATGAATAAAATAATTGTAATATTGGAATTTTAAGTTCATATTATTACTTAAATTTCTCAAACATTATTTTATTAAAAAAAAAAAACATTTATATGATGGTTTTAAAAATTTTGTAGAATTGAACATGAAACAATATCCATATAAAATCAATTTAACGATTTAAAAACCCTTTAAATTTGATGAATTAAGGTAAGGTAATTTCAGATATGAGAACAATTTTTAGTGCAGATTTTCGGACAAACAAGTTGGTGTATCTGCCTTCGTCTAATTGGTAAACTTATGGCAGTCTCACAGAAGAGATACTTTTTCGATTTGCGGGGCGTATGAGTAATGTCAGGTCATCATTATAGCGGCAAGGCATTGCCGCAGCTGCATTCCTACCCCCTCACCAACCGAAACCAAATGAAATGCAAATTTTAAGTGCCCAGTGCAGCTGGAACTGCAATTGAATCGCGAACTGGATATCGAACTGAAAACTGGACCTGGGCGTGCAGTCCAGCGGGGAATGGGGATCGCAATGACGTGGCCGGATTGGCTTTAAATAAATGTTATTATTTCGATAAGTTGGCGTGTTTTTGTGGCTGTGCCCACATTTAATTATGCCACAAACCGGACAGCGAAAAAAAAGAGTCGGCGGCGAACGGCAACAAAAATCAATATCACTTCGTGCCGAGTTTTTAATGAACAATTGTCGGGGCACACAATTTTAGCACATTGTAAATAAGCAATTGAATTGGCGCTGGAGTGGCGTTGCAAGTTGGAAGTGAGTGGTACGACCAATGATATCTGCTCTCTGATCCTAAAAAAAAAAACAAAAAAAAAAAAACAAAACTCGGGCGCGAGACTCCCGACAGTCGTCGCCCCCATTTGGGCTGCATTTCGCAGCCTGTTGGCTTTAATCAAATTCACATTAACAACAGCAACAGGCTGCAACAACTGCAACAACTGCAACAGCAACGGCAACAACTGCAGCAGCAATTTTAGTGCAGCTGCAGCAAAGAAGGCAAGTCACAAATGCACATTGTATAAGACACGCTAATAACTTGGCTTTCAAATCGGGTATAATAGACCAAGAGCTGTCGTTGAAGAGGTCAAGATGTATTGAAATCATTTGAAGCTAAATAAATAAGTTTAAACATCTAGAATTTGTGCTTGATTGATTTTTGTTTGTTAGAAAGGAACTTTAAAAATCTTCACACATGTAAATCCATACAAAAGTCGTGGCTAAGATATTAAATACATTCAGTTATAAGAAAAGATAAAATAAACTATTAAAAGAAACTAAACATCCAAGAATAAATTAAAGAAAATTAAAACCATTGGCTTAGTTAATTTAATTTTTGCAACATTTTGAAGAAAAGTATTTTAACATAAGCTTAGGAGTTTAATAACCGTAATAATAAGTAAATTTAGTAATTTGTACTTGCATTGCAGGAAATTAAATTAATAAAATAACAAAACCATTTTTTTTTGTATAAATATACTTTCCGAAATAATATAGCCATTCTAAATTTTTAAATAGATCTGAGAAAGTCTTATGTATATTAGCCTTAAATATATTTAACTTTCATTGGTTTTTTATCTAATATGCCATTTCATCGATGCCACGGTACCGAGTTGGCCGATCGGATCGATCCTTGTCCACGTTCAGTTATGGATTTTTATAGTTTTTGTCTCGGTACACGCCCCAAAAGCACTGGCAACAAAAGCCGCATGTTTGGACAAGTTACCAAAAATAGACCAAAGCCGGTGAAACCGAGCCAAAGGCTAAGCCAACTCAAATTGGTTTGCAGCTAGGCGACCGGCGAGCAAAAAGCGTTGGAAAAATGTTATGAGCAACTCGGCGTGGTTAGAGGGAAAATGCCGATAATTGCTGTCGTTTTATGGTCGAGAGTAATTCATATATAGAAAATAGCTGGAGTGCAATTCGCTTTGGACATTTACGGTGATGGTAAAACCGGACCAAAAACGCACAAAACGCCCGATAATTGAAAATGTAGTTCCAATGCGTTTGCGATAATTTGCATGCCCAAGGTTGACGCCTCTAATTGCAGGCAAAGCAATCCGCTGGGCGGTGCATCAAATTGCAGGTTTATGCGTTTCCGTTGCCCGTTGGTTCGTTAAGCGGATCTGACAGTTATTACAATGGAACGCCCCTTGATGAACCCGTAGCCGTTCGTCTAGGACGAAATCGGCCACATGGTCAGATGGTGATAAGCCATTTGGTCGGTCGCTCGGTGGCCAATCGCGGCCTGCATGTGGCAGTGCAATTTATGGGATCAACAGACCCGTTAGTGCCAAATTACAAATGGGCCCATGGCAGCCAAGTGCAAAACAGACGTGGCAATAACCAACAAGACATTAACCCGAAGCGGCCAGTCGCGGCGCATGCCTCAATACCTCCGATACCTCCGATACCTCGATGCCTCGATGCCCGTGCCCCGATTCCTCAATGCCTCAATGTTGCCCCAGCTGCACTGCGTTCTGGCCGCATATGCTACATCGCCCAATAATTGCCAGCCTCCAAGCTGCTCCCCTCCTTACACTCAGCCAAATTCCTACTAATTTAAAAGTTTCTTTCAGTATTTACCACATTTTTTATGAACATTGTTGTTTGTAAAATGTATTTTTAAACTCCATACTTTTCATAGAAATATAAAATTGTATGGTGTACAGTTCATCAATTTTAATATATTTTTTTTAGATTTGGAAACACTATATCTTCCAAAAGGTGTTTAATATTTAATGAGCACGTTAGACAGGTACGTAAAATTTTCATGGTGAACAATTCATTAAGTTTTTTTGTCAGAGCAAAAAAATTTGTTGAATTTAAATTAATATCGATTTATTTATAATTTTTTGTAATAAATGAAGCTTATGGAATTTTTTAATGTTTTTTAATGGAGGTGTACCAAAAAACCACAAAAAGATATAAAAAATGGTATTTCATAAGTTGGAAACGTTATTTTGAGAAGCACAAATAATCAAAAAATTGTTTTTCCTAAATATTATTAGTTTATATTTATTTTTAAAAAGTTCTCATTGTTTTTTCTGAGTGCAGGGCACACAATCTTTGGGGAGCGGGAAGCTGGAATCAGAGCCGTCGGCGATTCGGGCAGATACGAGTGCAGTTGCAGTTGCAACGATCCAGCGGATTGCCAGAACGCCAGAGACGCGGAGCTTCGAAATGCCGGAGCGACCGTTGCTGGCCACAAAAGCATAAAACAATAAAGTTGGGCGCTGCGCAAAAGAATAATCGCATAAATCATGCGGACTCGCGGCGGCGTCTAAACTCCACTAACGGCAACGAGGCTAAAACTCCGGAGCTCTGGATAGAGTCTGGTCTGGCTGGCACAGTGGCCAACAAGTGATTGTACTATAAATATTCCACCCGATGTTACCAAGATTATGTGCTCATAAAAACACTATTAGTATACCAGTTTTATTACTCTATTGCTGTGTTTTTTTACAGCTAACTGTTTTTTACAAGGCGCTACCATGTTGAAATATGGAAATAATTTTTATACTGCTTGAAAAACTTAGTTAATTATGCAGTGGGTTTAATAAAGTAAAACATTTCCCATTCCAAGTATTCGAATACTTACCTTCAAATAGTTATGATACAAAATTGGATTGGTAAAGTTATCAGCAAAACAATACAAATATATAAATAAAAAAAATAAAACAAATGATAAAAATTCAGATATTAAAAAACAATCTATTGTTAAAGTCATCTAGATTAAGTTTAAATATATTAAATTTATCTATCAATCAATTTGTGTCTTAATGATGATACATTTTGAAAATTATTTGTAACTTTGTTGTGTAACTTCTAGATACAAACTCGATTGGCTTTTTATTTTATGTTTAGGAATACTTAAGCTTTTGAGAAAACATTAATAAATACCCTTGTATAATCAAACATAGTATATTATGATATTATGCAAAATAAATTAAATAGAAAGCATTTGTGAAAGCAAAGAAGCATAGGTTTTTAAATACTCACATAATTTATCATTAAAACATATATAAATTGTTATAATATATAATATGCATTGAAGTAAGTTTGACGTTTAACTGTTGATCTTTTCCCATTGATCCGAAAAGTTTTGAATAAACTGAAAACAAGTTTTTACCTATACTTAAGCCATAATTTATGTAGTCAGTCCAGTGATTTTAGAACAGCTCGCACTAGATGCTCAGAGGAGCAGCGCTAATCCGCGTTGACAACTCGCCCATTGTAGTCGAATGGCCTGTCCCACTGTGCCACAATGCAGCGGCAACACTTTTCTTGCCTTAAGCCAAATTTATAGCGATCTAAGTAGGTATAAAGCGCTCATTTTGTGGCAACAACAGCAAACTGCAGCGACGACGACAGCGGCGACTTCGTTACGTTTTCGAGGAGTGGCCAACAGGAGTGCGGCCTTTGTTTTGGCCATTTCCCCCCCATGAAACCCCCCTGCAACCCCACCGAAATCCACCTCCTCCTATTGTTTTTGCCTTTGTAATTTCTTTATCCCGTTGGCGGTTTTGCTCTCTTCTGCCAAGAACAATAGAAATGCATTGCACGAAAGCCGTCAGGAGAGAGCGGGCCAAGAAAGCGAGAGCACAGGCTGAAGTTAAAGCCCGAAAAACCTGCGGCTAGCGCAAAACCGTTGACATGCACAGAAAACATTTAATATTTAATATATGTATTCTTTGGAACACACGTTTTTATTATTTCATTACCAAAAATGTCTTAATAACTAAACAGTTTTTCTTGTTAAAAAGCATTAAAAAATAGTGAATTATAGTAATCTTATACTGATACTTATCATTAGTTGTTTAGTTCAGTATTATGTATTGTTTTTAAATTAAACACATTATCTTAGCTTCATTTAATTTTCAAAATATTAAGAAAACAAAATCTTTTAGATTATGGTAATTTAGTAATATTTAAAAAGACTGAATATATGAAATATATTTTTTGATAACATTAACCAAAAAATAAGAACGATAATGTGGAAACAAAGTCTTAATAACAAAACTGCATTTAAAATTTTTAATACTTATGTTTTAAATTGACATAAAATCTCATTAACTTTATTTTGGCTTGACACACATTTAAATCGGATTTTTGTGATTTTCTCAAAAGGCACTGAAATTAAATTTTTTGTAACATTTTATTTTAGTGCATTAGAAAGCAGGCGCGGTTGCATGTGCAACCCAAAAGGGGGAGGACCAAAGGGAGTGTAAAAGGGGGCTCCTACCTCTGCTCACTCGTGCGCGATTTTAAAAGAACTTCTTGCCGGGACTTTCAGTTCGTTTGCCTGCTCGGTCTTTGTTGTGGTAAGCAGTTGGCCAACACTCAAACAGCCGGGGAGAAGGGCGTTTAGTTAACTGGGACAAAGTTTGGGCCAGCCGAAAAAAGAATCCGCTTAAATCAAGAGTCGCCATGTGCGGTTGCTTACGGGAAGCGTTTAGGTAAGGACGAATCATTAGTGCACGGTGAGAAAAAAACTACAGGGCTTATGTAACAATTAAAATAAAGTTCTATGTGACTGATGCCTTAATATATAGGATCAAAGAGTGCAGCGTTAGGAAGAATTATAAATTCAATAAAATAAATACATTTATTCAAAAATTCAAAAGTTAAACAGCATAACAAATAAATTAGTTGTAGAGATTAAATAAAAAAAAAATTAAACCACAAAAGCGCACACAAATATCCTTAAATTTTTACTTGATCTTTTTAATAAAATTTATTTTTCATGAGCAATAGAAATATTTATAATCTTTCTTGTTTTACTTTAGAATCTAAGACATATTTAAACAAAAGCTTAAAATCATTCTTCTTGACCACTTCAAAACTATTTTAAATGTGAAATTTAGTTAAAGCTCAAGTCTACAAAAACTTTTTGATCCAGATTGATTTGTTTTTAAGTCAACAAATAATAACGAATTGATTTCCTACAGTCATGACATTTTTTTCAGCTCAGGGTTAAAGACAAACAAGAATTTCCTTTTATTGGATTAGCTTAGGCGATAGCCTGCGCCCCCGCATCAAACTTAGACAAATGGCATTCTAATGCCTGCCAATGGGGGTCAATCTGTACAGCTTGAATGAGAGGAAAAATCAGGAAAAATCAGGAAAATCGGCCATTAATCACTTGATATGACAAAATGCAAACCAAAGAAATGGATCGCGCAGCCTTTGGGGGGCTGTTTAGGCGGTGGTAAACAAAAGGGTAAGGGTATATCGGGGTGTTGGACAGGTTAAACCGGTTTAATGCCGCTCCAGCGCCTGATCCTACCGCTTCTCCTGCTCCAGCTCCTCCTTCTTCTGCTCCTGCTCCTGCAACTTGCCTCATTATTATGCGCGCATTGTGCGTGGAAAGGCAACAGGAACTGGGCATTGCACATGGGCATAGGAATTTGTGGGGCCCGGGCCCAGGCCCAGTCCAAAAACTTGAAGCGTGCTCCGATTCTCAATTGCAGTCGGTATGGTACATATGCCTCCAGGGACAATTCATGCAGCCGACAGGCGGAAAAGGGGGGAAAGTGGTAAGGGGGGAGGGGTGGGGAATCGTAAAAGGAAGGCCGGCAAAACTGCAAACTCGCAATTAAACAAAGCCCTTGCTGCAAGAACAAAAACGAAACCCGGTGGCAACGTGTTGGCATTGCATGTTGCTTGTGCAGCAGCAACATCGGCCACAGCAGCAGCAGCAGCAGCAAAGGACTCCAAAACGCATTTCCGCCAGCAACGTCGCTTTTGCATTTTATGCAAAAATCGGCTATCAGCTCGATCTGGTTTTGACTTTGGGCGTAGACCATCTCCGTTGGCCAAATGCGGACTTGTCATATTTAGTTGGCAGAACAAAGCGATCGCCATAAACGCTTGCAAATCGCCACCAAATCGCTGGGGAAACGCTTTGCTCGCCAAGCATGTTGCATTTTAAAGCGTATTTAAACGCTAACAAAACGAAGTGAGACCGTAAAGGCATAAAATACTGTAAAAGGAAAGGGTATTTGCATTTATGCATGTCTTTTCGAAGGAGAGTCGATGGTAAAATAATTTGTTTGAAGTTCGCAACTCACTTTCCATATGAAATTTTTTCTCTCAAGGTTTCCTTTATTGATTTGGTATTTTACAAGGAGTGCTACTTCCCCTTCTTGTTGTTTTAAATGAGTTGCTTTGACAATGTAACCTATTTTCTCATAAATTTGATATATTAATAAGTTATTATTTGTTGCTTTTTTTCAATATTGTTTTTAGATACACCAGGTCGATTTGGATTATATATAAAACATAATCGTTTTGTAAAATAGATCATTATCCAATTATTTAGTTTTAAGTCCATGATGAAGAATTCTAGCTTTGGTGAGCGATATTAAATAAAATGGTCGGAATTCTAAAAAAATATTTAAATAAATATATATATTTAGTAAGTAATAGTTAAATTTATTTCATAATAATGAGGAGAAAATCGTGTTAACTAGTATATATATGTAAAAAAAAAGCCAATACCAATAAAGTAAATATTTTCGTTTACACATCAAGTATGGAAATTTAATTAAAATTTTTTGTAAAAGTAATAAAACTGTTTGACTTTAAAAATGATCCCCAAACAATTGTCAACCCCCGATTCAGATGGTGTCGCCAAAAACCCTTTTGCTTGGGATGGTACCAAAAATTGCTCAACCAGGCCCATAGCCTTCATTCTGGCCAAAAACAAGCTGGATCTCAGCGGTTGTCCCAATTTGGTTAAAAAAAAACTTCAGATGAACTGAGGCGTGGAAAAAATTCACTGGCCGTGTCCGCAATGCAAATGAGGTCCTTTCAACGATCCCGTACACTTGCACACTTGCCAGAATTTGGACATTGGACATTGGGGCCTCCAACGGTTCCATCTCCATCAGCAGCCTCATCATCCTCGTTGCTGGTGACAATTTAACACACAAATTCACTGAAGCGTCAACTTGGGCAGGCATAAATTTACAACATTCACCGCTGGCAGCCGTCAGTCAGTCGGCCAGAAACTCCCCCTCGCCGATATGTGCTTTAATTTTCCTTTTTCTTGCAGTTTTTCCTTTGTTTTTTTTTTTTATTTGCGCTCATGCTTTGAGTCAGTGAAGCGGAAAACTTTACAATCCATCAAATTAATGGAGCAATGTGTCACGAGGAGCACTCTGGAGCTGAACCCTCAGTTGGATTCCCTTTCCTCTGTTTCCCTGGACTGGCAAACCGAGTGATACTGCTCCTTCTGTTCCTGCTGGTGAAATGTCATCAACTTGAAATTGTAAATCAAGCAAAAATTGATTGAACAAAGCGCTGCGCTTGAGGAGCCCGAAGAACTGAACAATGAAGTTAAAGGCCAGGGAAATGGGGATTTCGGCCAGCAAATGGAGGGGAAGAGCCAGTGACAATCTGTTGAATAGATTTGTGCACAGATTATGCACTTCCACCTTTCCGATGACAAGCATCTGGGAATGAGAATTCGAGGCTTTGTAGTAGAGTTTATCAATGGCAGGGGAATTAGTCCTTCAACATTTAGCATTTAATCGAGAATTGTCACTCAAAAAGCAAATATACAAATTTTAAGTACTTATAAAATAAATTGAAAGTAGAAATAATTTAATATTGCATAGGGTATTTGTCTGAAATGATTAAACAACTAATTCAATTTGGGACTTTTTGCAAGCAAGGACAAATTTAATTAATCCCTTTTTTAGAAAGAGATATAAATATTTTTCATTTTTGATTATATTGCTACTAAACTAACTATAGTCTTAGATAAGCGTTTTCGCTGGAAACATTATAATATAAAATATAAATTACCTAACGTTTGAATCAGAAATATTAAAGCTATTTAATCACATTAAAAATTATACTTTTTTAAGTCAAGATAAGGTGAACTATTTATTTAGCTTAAAACAAACAAGTTTAGGAAAAAATAAAGCTTAAGCAACATTTTTAATCAGCATTAAAGATAGATTATTTAGAGCTTTTGGCTTAAAAGCAAACATTTGGAAGAGTTTCTTATTGCTTTTATTAATAAACCTAAACTAAACTTTAAAACTTTAATATGATAGAAGTAATAAAATGTTGTAAATAGTTGGTAAAATCGCATTTACTTTTAAGCTAATTTCCCCTTTGGTTTCCAACCATGGGGTATCATTTAAGAAAGTGGAATCAATCAATAAGTGGTTATATAACCAATAAATCCATAATACTCATTCGGACAGCCATCGCTTCTGTCATAAGATTGTCCACTCGAAACCCGAGCCTTCGGGCAGTGACAACACACTTTCCAACCTTTCACCAGGGACCGGGTAATATGAAATACAATTAACACAGTTAATGTGCCGATGGGTCAGCCCACATGGCACCACTCCACGTCCACGTCCACCTCCGCCGAAAAGTCGAAAATTCGAAAAGCCCAGGGAAGTGTCCCCACCTCGTCCAGGGAACTGGGAACCTGCGACCGACCGACCGACCGCCTTTCACCAACAGAAGTGACTTTAATGCAGTTTTCTCGGCAGACGCAGACCCCGACGATGGCATAATGAAAGTCCTACGCGATGCCATGGGTGAAAAACTTTCGCAAATATGCAAATCGTCCCACTTGCCATTTGCACGTACAAATGTAACTTACATTTTATAGACTTATCACGCGACACGCGGCCCGACGAGAGCGGTCCATAAATCTAAACGATATGCGCCCCATTGCCGCCCACTTGCAACTTGCGATTTGCAGGGATGCTGCTGTTCATATTGATGTTGGTCCTCTGCACTCTCAGAAAAAAAAACTGTAATTAAAAAAAACTTTACATCAATGTAAAAAAAATATTTGTTATTGGTTCAAAGACATAAATATAATCCTTTTAAACATAAATACAATAAAAAAACCTTTTTTGTTTTATAGTCAAACAATTATTCTTCAAATCGTTTTGAATTTTAAGCATTAAGAAAACAAAGGAAGACAAGTATTATTTCAAAGAAAATCAGATATAATTTTAAGAACTATGACCATTTACTTCTTCAGATATTTAGAAAATATTAAACTATAGTTTACATATGATGTTGTCAAGACTAATGCACTTTTGGATAAAATATTGTACTTTGTTTTCGCCAAACCAAGAATATTATATTATGTAAACAATTGTTAATAAGAGTTCTTCTATAATCTCATTATTTTTTTCTTTCTATTGAGACACATAAAACATATATCTGTAGTTTTAACTGTTGCAAGTTAAACACGTATTGTCATTTTGAGTTTAATTAAAATTTTTAAAATATAATAATTTTTTAAAATATAATAATATATTAAAAAATCATAATATATTAAAATATATATTATTTTAAAATATATATTTTTGAGTGTGATGTTTGTGCTGCTGCCACTGCCACTGCCTCTACCTTTTCTTTTGCTGATTTCGACGTCGTCACGAGTGGCAACAATTAATTTTCATACGCAGACGCAGTTGGATGGCGTGGATGTGGCAGTAGTGGCGGGCTGGAACTCGGGATCTCGGGTCTCCAGACAGATGGACAGGCCCACAGAAGTCATACTGGCTGGCAGGGAGCGGATGCAGTTTTAGGAGTCTTCGTCGGGGCGACAAACAAATTGCACATCGATGCGACTGAGATGGCGACTTGTGGCATTCTAGGAAAATAAATTTAAATAAACGCAAAGTCCTCGCCGTTGCTGTGTTTTCCCCTTCCTGTTTTCTTTTTCTTCCCAGCCAACAGAGCGATAGCGAATAAGAATTGAAAATGCAAATTTGCGCAAAAATAAAATCAAGTGAAGTGGCAGAGGCGGAGGCAGGAGACAGGGGGCACAGATTGAAGAGGAGTGCAGTGGAGTGGCTGACTTCGGGCCACAAGTGTTTTAACAATGTTTGCATGGCGCATTACGTGATTTGGCCTCCGCCCACAACCCCCTCCTCCTAAATCCTGCTCTCATCGTCATACTCATCCTCATCCTCAACCTCATCCCAATCCTCCCACTTGGCTGCTCCTTGCGTGTTAGCACCATGTTCAAATTTGAATAAAACGCAATGCGAAAACAGCGAAAACAATGCATAGCTAAACTACACAGATCAGATGAATCTTGAATACTCTTTAATTGGCTAGGAAATCTTTACAGTAAAGGAGTTGAAAAAAACCCTTTAATTGGGAGGAAATCTGCACAGTTAAGGGGATTTAAAGAGGGCTTTGCCTTAAACTAAAACCATATTGGCATATCAGGTTAGGCATTTTATATATCAATGGAACGTTTACACTAATTCAACTTTACTTTTAATTATTTTTTTATATAGAACACATATAGAATTAAAATTATGTATAATAATTAATTTTTCATTATTATTATTAATAATGTCAACGGTTTTTCGTTTGTAACACAAACTTATGTTCTTATGTTTTAATATAAAAGTTTATTACTTTAAAGTTAGTTAAACAAAGTTCATGTTTTTTAAGACAAACTATTTTTTTCTTACATATATTTAATATATGCCATAATCTTTTAAATTAAGATGTTTTCAACATATTTCTCTTATTTTTGTATCGCCTCATAATAGATTCTTAATTAAGATACAACTAAAAGTCAATTTATATATTGTAAATTTAAATTGTTAATTTAAGTATTTAAGTATTAAGTATTTGACTTAACAAAGGTATATGTGTATTTTAGAAGGTTGCTTTCTTAATGGACAGGTTCTTTGCCCAAGCGGTGCTACCTTTTACGGAAACAGTATGCCAGCGATAAGGACATCGCTTTGAAGTGGGTGTTGCAGGCGGCTGCTACCACTCGAACTCATTGACGCCTCTGCCTTTGCATTTGCCTTAGCCTCTTTCAGGCTATCATCGCCTTGGTAGCCCCAACTTCATCGTGGAACCTCCAACCCCTACATCGCCCCTCATCGGATGTCCCCTTGTCTTGGCGGAGCGACACTTTCGGCGACGCTGGGCGTAGATAACATTCTTGGCCGGCGACATTTTGCATGTCTGGAAGCTACCTTCGCGTCGGCAGTCGATAAATTAGCGCTTGCATCTTCATTTCGATGGCAATGGGAGTGCATTAGTCCATGGTGAAAGGTTTTGGCCAAGAGCCCTACGGGCCAAATCAAGAACAATGGGACAGGATACCCAAACCGCTGCACAACGTTCCTTTTTGCCTTTTTGCCTTTTAGCCCGCTGAGTCATTATTAGAATCTGCAGCTGCGACTGCACCGGCGGCTCAAATCCAATTACAATGCAAAATCAGCAGGCACACAATGGTTAAGGATTGTTGGAGCCTAAAACTCTGAACCTGAATCCAGTCCAGTCTTCTTTCCCCCCTTTCCCCCCTATTTCTTTCGATCGGCAATTTGGCCTTTGCTTCGCGGACATGGACATGGCCGAAAGCCGCTGGCCAACAGTGTCCACTCTCTGTGGGCCTTTTTTGCTTTATTATAGCAACGCTTATACAGATTAGAATAAATCAACTTGTCCCCCCGCGCAGACTAGACTCGGTTCCGTTCTGCTCTCGTTTTGCTTGTCCAGCGATCGGCAAACGCTACCGGCAACAACAATCTCAACCGGCCAGTTGGACTTTGCAGCTGCATTGAGGTGTGCAGAGCAAAAAACATCAACATATAACAAACAGTTAACAGTTCATACGAGGCATATTTTTTAAAAATTAAAAACAATAAGGCTTACATTTTTATGAAATAGTTATCTTTCAGTGCCTTATTTGAGAGTTATAATTAAAACAAGGTATAACCCAAGTTAAAACCAATAATATTTAACTTCTTTTGAGTCACGATGTATTGCATTACTGTTTATGATTTGTATTAAAGTCCGTAGGCCAAAACCTCTAAGGATTTTAGATTGCTTTAGATTTAAAATCTGTTGAAAAATATTTGGGTTTCATAAAGTTACATTAAGTTTAATGAAGAAAAACCTGGCCACATGCTTATTTATATACATTCCATATGGACAAAGCACAAAACTAAAATTGTATGTGAAATCATCAATGGATAATTAATGCGAAACTGAAATCGATTTGAAGATATAATAAATATAAAATAAATGTGTGTGCAAAATTTTTGTAAAATTATATTACAAAACTCCAGGCATAATCTTTGTGGAATTGTTGTAGACATTAGTTAAAATTGCATTCAAAGCTAGATAAAAGTGTATAACTTTTAAGGTTTTCTTCAGTGTAGTTTCTGGGATCTGGACCCAAGACTGACCACCCTACTGCCCAGATAGTTGGCCGCGGATCCCCATTAAATGCGCACCGACCGAAAGGATGTTGGATGTTGGAGATAAGCAGGCAAATAAGTTGGCTTACGCTAGAAAAGGAATTAATAATGCAGAAATGATGGGCTGCTCTTTTGGCTTGCAGGTTGCTGGAGAAGACCGGACGAGGATCGGAAATGCGAAACCGGGTAATGGAAAATGGATGAAAGCAACAGCCAAATGATCTTTAGAGGAAATCGCAAAATGGATTCATTGCTCACATTTGAGCTTTACTGCATTTCCTGGAGCTGTTACTTTGCTTACATGGTGTCTTGTATGATTATGTTTTAGTCATTAAAATGATATTTACTATTGGTCATTAATATTTTACTTGTTTTCTTTATAGCCAACTGAGGATTTTACTAAAAACAAGAAAGGCAGCAAACTTCAGTCAGCCGAAGTTTATGTACCCTTGCAGCTATTGCAAAAATTAAAAATTCTTTAAAACATCTACGACATAGGGAGCTGTACGATATGGACGGCCGACTTTTATGAAATTAATTCCGTAATTTTGAAATATTAAACCATTACTATATCTCGAGAACTAAAAACATACATTTAAAAATAGCTAAATTATAATTTTTATTTATTAATTTCTTGGATGGACGAAAGGTCAGACAGACGGACATGGCTAGATTGACTCTACTAGTGATGCTGATTAAGAATGTATATTTTTAGGGTTAAAATTGTCTACTTCACTGCGTTACAAATTTCCGACTAAAATATTAATACCCTCTGCAAGAGTATAACAAACAATTTTACTGGAAAACTTAAAGTTGCAGTGGTTCCATTTAAGAGCGTTTTGCTAGTTACCGTTTCTTTAGTGTGAGCTTAAAATCAAAATAATACATTGAATGTGAAGAAAGTAAAGGCATGCATATCAATTAAAATTTAACAATAGTTTTTTTTTTCATAAACTAAGCTTAGTATAACAGACAACAAAATCATTCCTCATCTTTAATTACCAATCCGAGGAATTACAGAAGGTCAGGGCTTTTCAAGAATACATGTCTCCAGGAAGAGGTTGCAATCGTTCTTTTACACAACACCAGGAAAAAAAAAACCTTGAGAGATAATATTGTGTCCAGAGCATCTGAGAACATAAAGTTCAACACTTGGCCGCTCGACCCAAAGCAAATCGTACAAATTAAACGCATTCAAGTGCAAGGTCCAGGAATTTTGATTGGGTCAAGCGAGTCCGAGGAGTCCGCGCGGTAGCTGAAAAATGCCATAACAAAATGTGTCAAGTGCCAGACATAAATGCCTAAGTAAGAGAGCTCCGAGGAGCATAAAGAACGGACCCAAGATGCGGCAACAATGCCAATGGTAGAGTCGTCTTGTTTTCGAGGCCTGCGGCCTGCGGCCCTTTTGCTGTTGTTTGCACTCGCCATTCGACATGCGGCTCCTCGGATCGGATCGCCTTGGATCCGCTCGAGATGCCTTGGAACAATAAATTTTCGGTGCGTCAGTTTTTGTTTGCTTCAGCCGTTGGTGCAGGCTTTTGGTTCTTCCTCTGAGCTTTCCAATTAAAAATGCGCAATTGGAGCTACCCAATCGCTGCGACTTGTACTTATTTGTAAGTTGCACGCATGGCTCCAGCTTCGTCCTCTCATTTCGCTCCTTCACGTCGCTCCTTCTCCCATCAGAGTTTCCATTAATTTACATAAAAATATCTTAATTGCGAGCCTGCGATGGCGGCCTTTCGATTCGATTTTTTTGCGCTTATCAATGCCATGTCATGTCGCCGACGCCCTGAGCTCAAAGCCCCTGCGAGTGCACAGGGAAAAAACCAAAAATATCGTTCGGTTTTTATTATCTTACACAGCGAAACAAATTTAAAAATCAGAAAGTCATTTTAATTTTTAAACTGCTACCACCTAAGGTATTGTTAATAAATCGAATGAACAAACGCAGGGAACATAACTAAAGCTCTCAACAAATTTTTTTTTTAACATGCCATCACTTTCTAATGAAATATATTTTTTAAACATGCAATATGTACTCAAATGACCACCAAATAAAAAAACGTGTACACAAAAATGTAAAGTAATATATAAAAATAAAAGAATAACAACTCTGGCCCTGCTAATAACCCATTTTATAATTTTGCTTAACGAACTGTAAACTAATTCTAAAAGCTAAAGAAAACCCTATCAATATTCATAAAAAAAATAAAAATTTAATTTTTTAAACATAACTTGTAAGTAAATCATATGTTATTGAAGAGAAATTACCTAAAACCATAAATTTGTGATAATTTTTCGCTGAGTGAATTCGCCTCCTTTCTGACAAATTTGTGCGGCTCCACGTCAAGATCGCCATCTCGATCCACATGGCATCCACATCCACAAGAGGCAGCAACACATGTCGGGCGACACTTGCAACCCGCCAGTTGTGGAGCATCCGCTGTCCGCCGTCCGCTGTCCAATGAGCCCGACTCCTTTGTCCATGCATAATCGCTGATAAATGTGGCTTTCTGTGCTGCAAAAATGATTTGTTGATAATTAATGCAGTCGGATTGGAAGGGGCGAAAAAACTGGGGGACAAACCTCCCGAAAACCCGTTTGCCGCATGCCGCTAAAAAAAAAATATTGCAAGGAACAGCAGCCAGCAATTTGTGCCAAAGTTGTTGTTGCTGTTGCAATCAGGCCTTAAAGGCAATCAACGCACAGTAATTCATGCCGCCTGACAGCACCAGCTCCATTCTCCATTCTCCAGACTCCAAACTCCAAACTCCAACTCCAGATCCCAATGACCCATACCAAACCAAAAATAAACCGAGTGAAAATCGTTTCCTAGCTTTTTTCTGCGCCTTCGTCACGCAGCTAATTGTAAATAGTAGAAGAGGGGGCGGTGGAATTTGGGGGGCGCGGCCAACATGATCGCAATTAATGCGGCTAAAGTTAGTCGGCTGCTTAATCGTGGCCACTTGATCAATTTAGCACGCAACCCGATCGGAAAAAGAAAGAAATTAAGGAGCATGGGGCATTTGTTTTACTTAAAACGAATCAAAAACTATAAAAATTTATTTCAGAGCTTGACCAAACTTTTTTTAGGGGTATACTTACGCATTTGTTTTTCATACAAAGACATATTAGAAACAAATATCGGGGTAGCCATTTAACTTTCTACACAATAAGAATTCTGTCAAAAAATACATAAATGCAACCTTGCGTATGGCATCATTTTTGCAGCCCTGAAAATAGGAGTCTAGCCAACCCTGGAAGCTTCCACCTTACGTTTTCGCACACTCTGTTGACGAGCGAGTTTTGTATTTTTTCAATTTTTTTTCCTAATATTTTGAGTTTTCCAAAAATGAACATTAAGAAAGCCAAACTGGAGATGTTCATGATGGCCGAGCAGGTGTGGAAAGATGCGGAGCGATGGCAGCAGGGCATTCAGCATGGTCAGGTGGCCATGAAGATGGTCAAGACCTTAAATCTCCGACTATTTGTCACCGAGAATCGCCTTAATCATGCGGCCTCTAGACGCGAACTCCAAAACACGGAGAAACAGATCAACAACTTATATATGCGCCTCCAGCGTCCTCTGACCACGATGAACAAAGTCCTTCAAACGCTGACGGAGCTCAGGGACAACACAGCCCGGATGCTCAATCGTTTGACGCTCTGGATGGACGACGACATAGTGGCGGAGCACATGATCATGCCAACGTTAAAGGCTTCCAAGCTTCTGGAGGTGATGCAGTTCCTCAGCCAACGCTACGATGCCGAATGGGAGGTCAAGGAGGTGGTTGTCAGTGAGTAGGAGGGGAGCAGGCTGGGAAAACACCAAAATTGATTTGTAATGCATTATATTGTTTAAAATATTTCATTCTTAGTTAATGACTAATATAAAATATTGTTAGATCCTTAATATTTGTAACAAATTATTGCGAAAACGGAAGTTTTAATACCCAGGCAGTCAAGAAATGGATCCGAAATAATGTTAAATCATATGATTTGAAAAAATCGTATAGGAAAAAAATGCGACATATAAGCCACTTTCTTGAAAAGCAACAGTTTTTAAAGTTTTTCCCGATCGTGTCTATGGCAGCTATAGGATATAGACTTCCGATCTGCGCCGTTTTCAATCTGCGTTTACAAAAAAAAAAATGCGATAGCGAAAGTTTTTAGTCTCTAGCTTTTAAACTGAGTTTGCAAATGTTTAGAAACGGTTTCAAAACCATTGTTATTATACCCTCTGCAGGGGAACTCAAAAATATTTCAGGTTATTGTAAAAAAATATAAAATAATTTTTTGGGAACTACAGTAATTTTTTTACTTAAATAATTATAAACACAGCAATCGTTTGTGCTGTAAGTTCTTTATAATTGATTAATATATGGCTTAAATAGTCTTGGAATATAAATTGTAAGCCAAAGTTCAATCAAAAGTCACACATAAAACTTCCAAATTTTTCAAATACCTTTTTAACAACTCTTCAGAATTATAATAAGAAAAAAAATTTTATCAAATTTACTTTACAGACGACTTGGAGCACATAAGCAACTCCTACGAGCTGGACCTTTTAATGGATGGCTGGAGCATTTGCAGGCATGCAGGAGGACAGGAGTTCGCCATGAGATTGCGCGAATATTACGAGATTGTTGGACACAATCAGCCTTTGGTTATGAGCACTTAATCCTTTTGCTTGGACACAAGAATCCACCAACAACAAAATACCACATATGCCATTACAAATAAGAAAACCGCATTATTGTTTTGAATTTGATGTTAGTTTTATTTGAAAAATGTTTTTTTAGTTTGTATTTGTTATCGCCTGCTTGCCAAACAAATCTATAATCTGTAAAGAAATTACAAAAAATTGCATTTCGTTTTTTTCATTTGTTTTTCATGGTTTTTTATGGTTTTTTTTGTTTGTCGTGTTTGCTTTGCACATTTAAAATTTGACCCACTTTTGACCTTTGCTATTTGCTCATCGATTTTGCTCTTGTTTCGTTTCTGACTTGGTAGCAAAACAAAACTTAATTGTAATTTTACTACAACAACATTTTGTTTTTGCCCATTATATAATATTTAATTGTATATAATATATAATATGCAATTCTGTAGCTAGATTTTGACATTCATGTTCTCTCGTACCCAATCTCGATATATATATATATGTATATATATATATATAGTGTGTATGGTGACTATAACATGCTCCCATTTGTTTTATAAACAAATGTCTGTCTTCATTTCAAATTGCTCCTCTCGTCCTTCGTCCTTTTGGAATTTAGGGATCTAATTGTTTGGATGCCCTCGAAACTAATTTAACTTAATAATTGCATACTTTTAGGCTAGGCTAGTAAATGGTTTTCCTCGTCAACGCTTAATGCACTTTTTTGTTTGTATTTTTCATAGCTTTTTGTGGTTTTTTCGGTTTTTTCGTTTTTTTTTTCTTTAACTTTAATTAGTTCCCAAGCCTTGAACTTGACCCTTAATTAACTTTACAATGAACGTGTATAACTTGTAGTCGCTCGCATTTCGTCAACTTCATTTCCAAGTGAATTGTGGTTTGTCCTTAGTTTAAGCTAATCATTAATTAGAAAATTTTCAACTCGTAAACTGAGTTTTGTTTATTAAAAAACTGTTCCCATTTTGGTTTTTAATCCATATATATATTTTTTTTCCTTATTTTTTGTTTTGGTTTTGTTGCTATGAATGCTTGTTGTCAATTGTTGCGGTCAATGTTTCGAGTTGGTTGTTTTCTTTAATCGTTAAACATTTGTTGTGCTTTACACTTAATTATTGCTATAATTATTTGCTTTTATTGGCGCCCGGGTCTTCGATTTCCCGGGAAATGAATGAGAGAGTGTGTGTGTGGCAACTGAAACCTTCTTAGCTAGGAAAAACTCGGCAAGCACGATAATATCGATCTCTAGAAAATGATTGTAAGCGGTTCCTTATTTACAGCGTGCACTTGCGTGATATATATAGATATGGATGATCTACGTGGGATCGGGTTGGGGTTCGGGATCGGGGGGCTCTGAGCGATAGGATATGGCAATGAAATGATGTAATGAAAAATCAGGTTTGCAAATAAGTTCGGTTTATTACACAAATAATAGAATACTAAATGAAATCGAAACTACTTAAAAGATATGCATGTGGGGGGTGTTGTGTGTTTTTATGTTGTTGTGGATAATTACTAGAAAACGTCTTTGTAATCGTAGGTTTTGTTGTTTACACAATTTATGCTAATTAAAATACACAGGTAAAAATAATTTCATTGTTTAATAATTGTTTTCCTCTTTTTACTTAATTGATTTTGTTTTAAACTTAAACCTAGCGAAAATCGTTTCAACGTGCAAAATCAATTGTTGTTGTGGTGTTGTTGGTGAGTGTAGAAAGCTTTCCCGTTCTTTACAAGCATTATTATTAATTTGTACACATTTTCGTTTAAGTATTTCATTATTAGAAAATTGGCTATGTGAGTGGTGTGTGTGTGTGTTTGTTTGTTTGTTTCTTTCTTTCTTTTGTGGGTGTGTTCAGTATCTGTGTGAAATACAAATGTTTCCCTAGGATTATACGAAAACAAGAGACAACAAAAAACACACGAAATTAAAAACTCTTCCTAACGCTCATCCTAACACTAAATCCTGTCCTCATCCTCATCCTCCTCTTACTCCTACTCGTCGTTCATCATCTGCGCTTGGCGTCCAGATATATATAGTTTTTATATATGCAATTTACAGTATACCGTTTCAGTTATTTATATGTTTTGTTTGTTTCCATCGTGTGGGTGTGTTTAATGCGTGTGTTTGGGTTCTTTTGGGGTTGGTTTTCACACTTTCTTCTTGTATAATTTAAATTTAAACTAATTCTCGCTTTGCACAAAAATTTACACAATTTATTGATTTAATTTATTATATTTAAATAGGGCCTCCTTCTTCTCTTTCTACTCCTCCTCCTCATCGTTCAATTTGTTGTAAACTATTTACTAATTGTATAATTACACTTCTGTTTTGCTTTGTTGTTGTTGCTGTTGCTGCTTACGGCGAATTGGTTGTAAATATGTACAAACTTTGTTACTTAGCCTAAATATGTTACTCGCTTTCATCCACGCCACTATTGTATATATGACCTATATGCCTACATGTTGTGTGGTTGTTTGTTGTTGTTTGCTTTTCGCTATTACTCATTCGCTCATCGTTTTTTGTATATTTATAAATATTAAACACTAATCGAACGCCAGCCTATGTATATGTATAAAAAAATAAAATTAAACAAACAATTCTTGCACTTGACACTTTTACAAATTCTCGACGATTAATAAATAGTAATGCTGTTGCTGTTCAAGACTTATCGGTAGACGATAAAGTTTTATCCGCTGCTCTCATCGGTGATCTCTTTTGTTTAGTGTTGTTTTGTTTTGTTTTGTTTTGTTTAGTGTTGTTTTCATGTTGATTATGCTAAGTAATCTGTGCGTTGCGTTAACTGCTGCTGCTATTGCTCTTGTTGTTGTTCTGTTGGTGTTTTTGGATTCTGTTAACTTCGATTCTTGGTTGCTTGGTGTTGGATTCTGTTCAAGATCTTTTCGGTTTTCTATTTTGCTGTTCATTGAGGTTGATATAGCTAGTGGAAGTTCTGCAAACGGAAGCATGCGACTGCGTTTGATTGATTGATTCAGTTTTGAAGTGATCCGGGGATCAGAGATCTGGAATCTGTCATCTGTCATCTGACATCTGAAATCTTAAATCGCTGGACCTTAGGCTATGGCCGCCGTCAGATAGTACAGATCCATAAGCGTCTGGACATTGATGGGTAGACAGGAGAGGCGATCGTGTGTATTGGAGTCAAGGGCCAGCCAGGAGAGGGCATTGTATCCCTCGAGGACGAATCGCAGCACATCCGCCGTGAGAATCGAGTCCAGCGGATGATCGTTGGCCGACTGATGGGCATTGGTCGAATTGAGGATATCGTCGGCAGTCTGTATACTGGGCACATGCAGGTGTAAGGCTGTCTTAAGGAACACGGGGCACACATCCTCCAGATGCGGACAGGCGGACCAAAACCAAGCGGGCATGCGACCCGTTGGCGCCGTTGACACCATGTAGCCCACTGAAATCGGCTGCTGATTGAGCGAACCAACCTTGAATGGCAAAGAAAAATTATTATTATGGGTTTTGTCCTTGTCATTAAATTATAGATCACCAACCTCCTCCACTTCCTGGGGCGGTGTACACTTAAAGTTGTTGCCACCGGCGCTCTGCCAACTGCGATTGTCGTCCATGCGTCCTGGACTACCATGATTGGAATTTCTGTCTATGTGGCCTGATTTCAAATGGGGAAAGAGTTAGTAACTGCAGGCACTTTCGTTTTTTTATTTACAAGCACTTACTGTCCCAGAAAATATCCCCAATATCCGCATCGCTGAAGTCCTCGTTTCCCTCCTCTTCGAAGGTAAGGAAATCATCCTCCACTTGCGGCTCATTCTGGAATTGGCGGGTAAAGGGCTGAAAGCAAGCGGGAAAATTCCAATCAATTCCAATCTCATCTTTAAGAATATATAAGGTACTAAACTTACCGCACAGACGGCGCTGGTGGGAAAGACCAGGATGTGGGTGCAGGTAACGTCTTGCGGCGTCGCCAGTGGATTCTGCATCGAGATCTGTGAGAAGCGCTCATCCGGCGTAAACTGATCGGGCATCACGCGCAGCTTGGCATCCGGTTCCAGGGTCACCAGGCAGGCACTCAGAATGGTCGGTGGATACATCAGTGTACATTGCTTGCACATGTCCTTGAACTGCTTGGATGCCTTCTGCAGCTGTTGCTTACTCAGCAAATAGCTCCAAGACTTCAACTCGCTGTGCCCAATCCGTCCAATGCGACCGATGACCAAACGCCACATCTGCGATGTCTGCGAGATGATGCCCATGATGAAGTCCATCAGTTTCTTGAGTGCCACATAACGGGCGGGAGCTTTCCGTCTCCTTGCACGATTCGGCACATCAATGTTGATGCAGATCTTCTCCAGCAACTCGCCCCTTTCATCTGTGGCGGTGGCCAGCAACCAAGCCTGATCCTCGCTCAGGCAGTAATTGCAATACATCACCGAATAGCGATGTTCATTCTGGCCATGCATACTGCCCGCCGATCTGGTGAAGTCCGTCTTGTCATTTCGCTCGTGCATCGGCGCCAGGACAAAGGGAGCGGTGTACATTTTGTAGGCCCGTCGATTGGGTTCGTCCTTGGTCTTGAGGAACGCCTCCATATTGGCGGCCGTTCCAAAGCCTGTCAGACTTTTCACGGACTGAGCGTGCACCAAATGTCGCCGGCACTGTGAAAAAATGTTCAATGCCAGGCACTTGATCTCATCGGAGAAACGCCTTCGATTGCCACAGGGTCCCAGTTCCATGATCGATTCCAACGATATAATCTGTATGCTCATCTGCGCTCGCACCGAATCGGGAACGGCCTTCAGGAGTTCCGCATAGCAACGCAGCAGGGCAATTAAAGCCAATCGCTCCAGTTCGCAGCTATCCGAGGCGAAGGTAAACGGATTCACCACATAGAGAACAATGGCAGATGGATTGATGTCCTCCAGGGTCTCGCCCATGCCCAAGGGATCGCCCAGGATCAGCGCTGGTTTAGTGTCACCAGCTGCAGCAGCTGCAGCAGAGGCTCCTTTTCCCGTGCCCGTGCCCGTTCCCGTTCCCGCCTCCTGTTTTATTTCGGTGACTTCCATTGGCTGAACAACTGGCGGTTCGGTGCCCGGTTCCAGTTTGATGTTATCCGTGGGCATTGTGATGTTATCGCCACCAGGCAGACCAGTGGCTGAAGCGTTGTTCGAGGACGAAGAGCTGCCTCCCTTGTTGGAATTGGAGTTGGCCGTGCCATCGGGTGGATTCAGCAGCGTCTTATCGTTGGGCACTCGGCTCAGATATGGAGCCAATTGGTGAATAAAAGCCACGGCATAGCGACGAATTTGCTCCGCCAGAGCAGTGTGCTCGAGAGTGCGCAACCAATCGTCCAACGGCGTGGTCTCCCGATCTGTGGGCACATTGCGAGAAGCTCCCACTTGGAGGATGCCCTCCCAGCCACGAATTGGGGTGTGTTTGCCCAGCTTGCACATCTCGTAGGTGCTGCTTAGCTCACGGAAATAGCTGCGTGTGCAGCCAGCAACATGCTCGTTGTCCGGACACACAACCACGTACACCACATCCCTGGCATAGGAGTAGGGTTCGAGGAGAAACTTATCCCAGTAGTGGATGGAGTGGGGTGCCACCGATATCCAATCCTTTTCGTAGCCCACCACCACAGAGGGTATGGGTTGCGGTTCACATTGTCCGGATGCCCGACCGGCCAGGCGATGGAATTGCCGCCAGGTGAGCGGTCCACTCACCGTATTGTACGAACTGGCATCCTTTGAGCCAGAGCCACCCCTTGACTTGCAGTGGAAGGCACTCTGCAGCATCGGCTGTATGGCATTCATGGTGCGCACAATCTCCTTGTTGCTGCGCGTGAATCCAACGGGAAGATATGGCCACTTGTGGACCGTCAACCGGCCGGCGCCAATCCCCGCCAGCTTGTGTCGCAGCGCCGGCGGTGGGGCATGAAAGGCCGTGAGTTGTTGCTGCTGATGGGAGCTACTGCTGCCGTTGCCATGAAAGTCCATCATGTTGTCCATCCGCTGGTTCTCGAATGCCAAACGCGCCTGTTCCAGGGCCAAGCTGATCACGTCGTGCGCATCCATAAACTCCAGGACATTGGCAATCGAGGCCAACGAGGCGGTGGGTGCTCCATTCGTGCCAAAGATCCTCCGCTGGCGGGACATTCGTCGCCGATGCGCCTGGAGAGCTCTGTGCACGGAACTGCTGGATGTCTGGATGATGGAGCACTGATCCAACAGCAGGTCAAAGATGGCATGGGCCAGTTGCTCCAGCTGTCCACCGGAAACACCACCCGCGCCGACTTTCTCCAAGGCGGAACTCGTTTCACCCGGATTACCCTGTTTGATCTGGTTCTTCCTGCCCAGACTCTGGATGATGCTGAGCAACGAGGGTTGCTTATTCCTGCCCGGATCATCCGCTATGCCCGTTATCTCCACCTCATCCTCGTAGAAGAGTCCAGCGCGATGGGAGAGTCGACGGTTGACCACTGCGCTGAAGCCACACGTACACTCCACGGGATCATCGTCCACATAGCCGGTGATGTGGGGATTGCTGCTGGGCGGCGTGCAGGACGACGAGTTGGAGCCACCGTTCGGACCATGGCCATGCCCGGAGCCAGCTCCGGGCATCGAGGCGGAGGCCGGCGAACCCCCAAAGGCACTGATCATCCGCATGCCGCCAAAACCAGCCGAACTGGGTCCATTCACTATCCGTTGTCCAGCTGCCGCAGCTCCCGCTGCTCCCGCTGCTCCACCTCCACCGCCACCTCCAGCTGTCGGAAATGGATTGAAGCTAACGCCGGGCAGGGGTACATATACGCCGGAATCCGCTCCCCGTATATTGCCAATCTTCTGGGTATCCGCATTGCACACACACACACTGCTGCTATCAAAGTTGTGATCCCGAAAGACATTCAGGGCCGTGTCGTAGAGCAGGATGTTCACCAGCACAGAGTTCACTTCTGGCAATTCCTGAAGCAAACTGGAGGAACCGGCTGCCAACGCGGTGCCGCCACTGGCAATGCCCGCATCGCCAGTGTACGGCATCATGCCCATGTGTCCGCCAGCTCCAGATCCAGCTCCTCCGGAACCCATGCCACCTGCTGCTCCTCCTCCTCCTCCTCCGCCGCCCATATTATGCATGTGCGGATGCTCCTGCGAGTGAAGTGGCCGATTCAAGTACGATGATGTGGAGGTGGCCGGACTGGCAACGGCCAGGTCATATGGATATGGCGGCGGTGGATGCGTGGGCGTCGCCCTCGACATGGGACTGCTACGGGCGCCATAGGGACCCATTCCGGGACCCGGTGAAATGGGCGACATTCCGGCACGCTGCATCACCTGCTGCATGGAGCTGCCGGGCGGCGCCTGTGGGCAATTCAGCTGATTCAGCAGCAACTGACTGCCGCCACTGCTCAACGGTTGGGGCACAGTGGAGGGCGTTAGCGGTGTCCTTGGTGCCGCCGATAGCAGATCATGCAGATGCTGATGCTGGTGCTTCTGATGGCCCACGCCTCCCGTCGATGCCGCTGCCGCTGCCGCTGCTGCTGCTGCTGCTGCGGCCGCCTGCTGTTGCTGTTGTTGCTGATGATGCTGGTGCTGGAGCTGCTGTAACTTTTGCTGATGCAACTGGATGCACTGCTGCAGGGCCTGATGCTTCTGATGCTGCTGCTGTTGAGCCGCCGCTGCCTTGGCCAGAGTGGCCGCCCTGGATTTGTGACTACTCCAGGTGGGTTGATAATAGCATCCCGGCGGCAGACTCAACGGCGGCTGCGTTTGGCTGGGCAGATTCGTGAGCGGTGCATAGCGCGTCGAGCCCACAAACTTCTCCTGCTGCGGCGGTCGATAGACAAAGTTCCAGTCATCGATGGGCTCCTCCACCGGGCTGCCCAACTCCAGGTTATACTCCTGCTTCACCAGCTTGGATACGGTCTGGATGGCCACCACGGTGACGGGAGCTTGTACGGCTGCCAGGATAATACTGGTATTGCTGGCATTGCTGACATTGCTGGCATTGCTGGCATTGATGCTACAATTGCCAGTGGTGGTGGTGGTGGTGGTGGTGTTGATACTACTCGTAATTGTGGTGTTGCAGGTAGTCGTGTTACCACTCCCGCTGCTGCTGCTGCTTATACTGGTTGCGGTGGTGGTGGTTGCGGTGGTAGTGGTGGTTGTGTCCACACTGAGATCCGTCATGACCACGTCCGTTTGGCAGGGACTCGAGTTCGGATGCTGCTGCTCGTGCGACGGCGGTGTGGGAAACATTTTGGTTAGATCCTCCGCCTGAATGTTGCCCGCTCCCGAGGCCGCCGCCGCTGCTGCTGCCGCCGCTGCCGCTGCCACCACAGCACTGGCCACCGCTGTGCTCCGTTTGAGGTCTTCGATGGTGTTGGTCACAGCACTGCAACCGCCGTTCGAGGGATTATTGGAATCGGGTGGCGTGTGTATCTGCACACTGCTGCACTCATCGTTTGAGCTCGTCTCGAACAACTGCTCCAGATCGTTGAGCGATGGATTCAGCCCTTCGGCGGTGAATAGATTGCCACCGCTTCCACCGCCACTGCTGTTCCCTCCACCACCCGAAGATTTCGAGGTCTCCTTGCAGTTGGGCGAGTGCAAACCGGGCTCTGTCTTAATGTCCAATCCCTGGAAGAAACTGCTGCCACTCTCCGCTTCTGCATCGCTGCCATTGGCCGTACTGTTGGCAATGCCCACTAAACCGCCACTGGATGTGCCCGTCGCTGAGCCTCCGCCTCCGCCTCCAACTCCTCCTCCGCCTGTCAAATTCGCGGACACATCCAGGGAGAGCAACTGTGAGCCATAAACGGATCCGGGTGACGGCATCAGCGGCTTCACATGTGTATGTCCCTCGTAGAGGTTCTTCGCATACCTTGGCCTACGTTGCTTATCCAGTTTCGGTCGCTTCACCGGCAGATAGTCCCTAAAGGTCGATAAATATTGATGTTTTAAAGAGTTTATAATAATATATATATGTGTGAGATTCTCACCAGTTCTCCTGGTACTGAAAATCGTAGATGACCTCCTTGAGCCACTCGTCATCGTAGAAGCTATCCGGATCCTTAAGGGTCAACTTTGGCGGACTGTACAGTCGCCTTAGGTTGTTCAAGGCCTCCGTGGTGGAGGTAACACCTCCTGTCCCCCGTCCCTGAGCACCTGCATCCTGTCTGATGGCCATTGCTGCCGTTGCTGGCGTCTGCTGCTGTTGCTGCTGCTGCTGCTGCATCTCCAGCTTCTTCACACTGATGGTACCCACTGCATTGCCAACAACTGCGTTTGCACCTCCACAGGAACCAGTTCCACCAGCTGATGTTGCTGCTGTGGGCGTGCCCGGTTGCTGGGCGGGCACACTGCCGGGACCAGTGCTCAGGGATTGCCCACCACCAGATGCTCCCCCGCCGCCGCCGCCGGCCGCATGATCCGTATAGGAGGGCGGCTCCACGCTGGGCGTCTGATGGACATAAGGTGAGGCCGTAATGCTCTTGTTGTCATGCTGGTCCGTCGGCGTCGGCGCCGGTGTATTTTTATCCAGCAGGTGGTCGATGGGCGTCGGCGGCTGCTGCAGATTGGAAACGGAAGTGGGCGCATGCGGACTCATATTGAGTAGCTGTTGGCGTAAGGAAAAACAAAATAACACAACGAGTTAGTTAAATAAGCTGGCTTGGAGTCTTTGTCTTTGTCTGTTTTTTTTTTTTTTTTGGGGGTCGTCACTTGCACTCACTTGCTCAGCGGGCGGCACGGATGTCGGTTGAGAGTGGGCTGAATTGGGATGCGGAGAGGGTGCGGGTGTGGCCGGTGATTCCACGGAGGCCACTGGCATTGAGGAGTCGCCACCCAAGGAATTCCGGGAGTACGTTGAGGCCCCGCCATGTGGCGTTCCATGAGGTGTATTCCCCAGATGTCTGTGGGAAAGAAAGGAAAGTACACACATCATAATTAGCAAGGTGGTTACAATTTAATGCCAGTATAAGTGATATCTCTATTTTTTTTTTTTTTGTAAATAGGTTATGTACAATGCTCAAACTACGGATAATGTAGCTATGGATACACAGGTACGTGTATATTAATACTTGTAAATAATGTATTGATTGGGGTACTCCAGCAAAAACAAAGTGTCCCAAAAAGAACTATTAGCAAATAGAAAACAAAAACCACATCCATTGTTTAAGGTTTAAATAAATTAACAAAACCTTTACAGCTGCAAAATAAAAGATTATAAAATGAAGTGATCACAAAAAATCTCTAAACATGTATAAGCAAAACGAAATTTTTGTTTTAAAACACTGATCTAAAGAGTATTTTTTGTAAAATGATAAAATATCAAGAAAATGTTATCAGTGTATTTAATACTTTTAATGAAAAACTTAAGATTTGTGGCTCAAATCTAGTAAATATTACACCGCTTAAATCATTTTCTTGATAAGCTTTAGAGATTTATTAAACACCCATTTTATACGTATTATATATGCAATTGTTATTTACAAGTTGGAAAACCAGCGAAAGAAATCAAAATCATTCCACAAAATGCATAAAACCTAGAAGAATAAAACAAAAAGATCCATGCGGCACCAAAACCAAAGTGCTCAGGCCTCAGTATCCAGCAGATACTCGTACTCAATCCAGTATCGGTATCGAGTACTTGCTAAACGGGCCATGAGAAAATGAGAACGACAATGGGGAAAGTGGATTTTTTTTTTTTTGGGGGGGCGGGGGCAGTAGATACTAAGCTAGTTAAATGCTACGAAACGTGTTGTATGTCCTCGAAATCGAAAATATTATACAATTTGTTTTTAGATCGTTGATCGCAGTCTTTTGTGTTTTAGCGTTGCTTTGTTTTTATTTTTATTTTTGATGTTGCTAATTAACCATTTACCAAGTGAATTAGAATAAAAACTTGTTATTGCAAAATGGCCACGCGCGAATGTTTATGTGTGTGTGTGTGTGTGTGTGCTGACTCCTTTTTTTTTTTTTTTGGGTGGGGGCGTGGTGAATTAAAATATGCCCTTCTTTAATTCCAGTGTATTTTGTTAGGGGTCAGAAAATAAATATGCTCAAAAACCAAACAACAAAAGAATTAAACATAAGAAAATTATAAGGTTAACAGAGCGTGTGAAGAGAGTGGATAGAAAAATATATATATGTGGAGAAAGAGCGAAAGTAGGAGTACGGGTGGTACACACAGCAGCGGTCAAAATAATAGCACTAAAGATGTCTTTTACTTTTTAAAAAAACTTTTTTTGACTATTGAGACTATTGAGAGATGATAAATGGTTCTTTAAACTGAATTTAAAAATAGACAACAAGGAATACAATATGAAATATTTTCTTTTGCCATATTTGGTAGTTACAAAGTCCAAAAATTAGTTTATTAGAAACGTTTTTGACTTAAAAAAAAGGGATCATTTTCAAATTACTAAATTAAACAATTTAACAGTCCTATATCCCTCAGTGCTTTTATTTTAACCACAACCGTATATGAAAAAGAGAAAACTGAATAGCGTTAAACTAAAAACATAGGCAGCACTGGCTATAATGAACAGACGCCACTCCACTCAACACACAAACCTTTGTTTTGGTATATTGGTGTCTGTTGTGGTGTTGCTGTGGTTTTTGGCTCTAAACGTGGCCGAGGAGGAGGCGGTGGATGCCAGCGAATGGAGCAACCGCTTGTGGAACGGCACATTGTGACGCCGGAGGGCGGTCGCGGAAGAATTGGAGGCGGAAGTGTTGCTCAGGGAACTGGAATGATGCGATGTAACTGCTGCTGCTGCTGCTGCTGATGCCGGTGGCACAGGTGTTCCCGGTCGCTGTTGTTGCTGTTGCTGCTGCAGATGTTGCTGGTGGTAATGTTGCTGGTAAGATGACGACGAAGACGATGCTGACGACTTATTACCGCTGGCACCGATAACTGCTGCTCGCAATGCCGGCGATCCCAGCGGTTGCTGTTGTCGCTTGGTGTTGCTGATGTTGCTGTTGTTGTTGCTACCGCTGCTGCTGTATTGGGCGCTGAAATTTGTTTTTTTTGGGTATTTTTTGTTCGGGTTTTAGACACTAGCAACACAATTTGTAAACGTTTCGCTCTCGTAGCATTGTCTTTTGGCTGAAAAGTTGTTCTTTTTTTGTTTTGTTGCTGCTGTGTGGGTTAAGTAACTCAAAAAAAAAAATTGTATAGAAAAAAAGAAACAAACAATTCTATGGCCTATCGCATGCACAGTTAACAGCAAAAACATGGTCGAAACTACCGTCTTTAACTGCCTACAGCTGGCTAAGGTAAAGGTATTTTTTAGGCATGCCATCAAAGCGGGTTCTTTTGTGGTTTTTAGGGGGGTGGGTTTTAGGTTCTTAGAGGGAGCACAACATCTCCCCTACATCAATTAAATGTGAATATCAATATCTTTTGGGATAATAATTAATATTCTAATAGAGGCAGCAAAAGGGATTAGAAAAAACACGCGCTGGGAAAAAGAAAAGTGCTTCCACAATCTCTAGAAATTTCTGGTCTAAGCAAGCTTAATAAGTGAACTTAAAACCTACACAAAAATTGGTCTTAAAAATTTCATCATTTTTGGTTTAAAATTATTTTTAGAAAAATAGCATAAAATAATAATAAAAGGTAAATAAGAACGGAGTAAGTCTCAAACATATTATGGTATAGCTTCGGACATTAAATCTTTAATTTTTATGCCTATATAAATAACATTTTATTAACCAATCTGACCCTAGATTTGTAAAAAATTAAAATCTGTCTAAAAATATTTGTAATTATTTTTTGTTGGGGCATCCAGAAAACTTTAACCCGGACCTAAAACAACCTGGTAAGAAACTAAAAACCCTTTCCCTTTACCTAAAGTCTGGTTTATAGCCAATAACAACAAACAAATTCAATAAGAGCATTCAAACTACCAAAATAAATCAACCATCTTGGATTATTTTAGACACTTAAACTATAATTAAATTAGCTCTAGAGATTATAGAATACCCTTGCATATAGAGAGGAAGTAAGAGAGCAGGGAAAACTCCTCTATAATTTGTAGCAAACTAAAGGAACGAAACTCACTTGGTGCATATGCAGGGCGCCTTTTGCATGGGATCCACAAAATTCCAGAGCTTCTGTCGTTGCTGTTGCTGCTGCTGTTGAATCTGCTGCTGCACCAATTGCTTGGAATCCTGCTGCGGCGGTTTGTTCTGCTCATTCTCGTCGCCATCTGCCAATGTCCCCGTTCCGGAGGAAGGTGTAGCAGATGCCACCGCTGCTGCTGCCGCTGCTGCATCCACGTGAAGCGTGTTCATCACGCAATCCTGCCAAGTTCGTTCCGGCATTTCCACGGCAGCCGAGGCGGGTATGTGAGTATTGTTGGTATTGAAGGTGAAGCCCGAGGTGGGCCGTTGATCGTAGTAGGGCTGGAAGGCGAGACGCTCCAGGGCGCTGACCGCCTGAGGAGCTGCCTTGCGGGATACCTCTTTGGCGGAGGCGTTTGTGACGGAGGCCATTCCGCCCCCTCCTCCTCCTCCTCCTCCTGGAGCGTTGAGGGAAGCAGGACCCACAGGAATCGCTGCAGCAGATGGACCCGCTCCCAGGGAAGGAGGAGCAGCTGCAGCACCCGGTGGATAGGAAAGTGAGGCCAAAACCGAAGCCTCAGCCGCCGCTCCGCTCACCGAGCTTTGCATCTTCTGCATCTCGACGAACTCCATGTGCTCCATGTCGTCCAGGTCTGTGACTAGTACGTAGTTCGTGGGATGATACATCTTATGACCACCTGGGTGAAAAGATTTAAAGCAAATAGTTTAGATCACAAGTGCTAGAAAGTATTCAAGTGCGAGTTACTCACCCGACACCACTTCCACCACGGGTGGTACATCCGTGTTGTCCTTATTGCACAGCGGAAAAAACGAGGCCCAGTCCTCGAGGATCTTCTCGGCTATGGGATCGCTGGCCTTGTAGCTGTTGCCGGTGAGTATGGCCGCGATTCCGAATGGGGCCAACATCACCTTGCGTGCATGGGCCGGCGGCGCCGCTTTGGCCGCACCTTCCCCACCATCCAGGGGCTCCATGCCGGCGCCATTCGCATCGTGACCAGAATTAGGCACTGCTCCGCCCGCTGACGCCGCAGATCCTGTCGATCCTGGCGGGGAACTGGCCGCCGCAAAGGCAGCCGCCGCCTCGGCCAAATGCTCCTTGGTCAGCGGACGAACGGCGGGATGCTCGCGAAGATCAATGGAGGCGCAGACGGTGTCACCGTGAACGAAGAACGTGAATGAGAAGGACAAGTGTTGAGAGCTGAAGGAAAAGAAATAGTAGAATTAGCAAAAAATCATACAAAGACTCATTCAATAAGGTTGCACCTTCAAAAACCAGACATTTAGATACCTATTACCTTACTACTTTTAAAGTACACTTCATAATTCTACTGATTTTTTTCTTTTTCGAACCAATTTCCGTCTTTTTGTCAAAATTTTCTAAAATTACATAGGTTGGGAAATCCCTTGGCTCATTATTCCTAAATGTAAAGTAATTTGGACAATTGTTTAGGTAATTAATTTGTGAAGTAATAATGCGATTAATATTGCCTGAGTTTAAATTAAAATTAAAGTTTTATTAAACACACAAAATTACTACAAAAAAACAGTCAATAAAATGTAAATGATTTATTACATTTGAAGTTTAAATTATTTTAAAGAAACTTTTTTTTTGACTCATTTACTGATTTGACAAACCTATAAACGTAAATAACCGTGTAACTATAAACATTTATTGATTTTTGATGACTCTCCCGGTGAAAATGAGTTGACTTTAAATGGTTCTCTATCAATTTCGTAAAGTGGAAACCAAACTACATAATCATTTCTAGAAGTAAAGCAAAGGCTAGCTAATTTATAAATGTCGCAGGAAGAACGATGCAATGTCACAAGCTTTAATGCCATTGCACAGAGTTCCTGTTCTTTGTTCTGGGATGTTACCAAATTGCGAATTGGAAGAAATGTTCAGCAATTTCGCATAAATTAAGGGGTTTATCCGGAATGAGCAATTAATTTCCTATTTAAACGCAACATTACCTTCGGCCAAAGAGACGATCGCTGGAAGTGCAGGGCTGCACAAACCATTTGCCAAATCGCACAATGTCCTTGGTCAGCACGAACCTATAAGGGATATAGGATTAGGTTTTATCGGATGTGAAGCTATAAATAATATTACCTCTCCATGAGATTGTGCAGTGCCTTGAAGAGCAGCGATCGGCATTCGTAAGTAAGGGCTCCTTTCCAGGTGCCATTCCAAAGCGCTTGGTTGGCTAAAAAATAATAAGTTGGATATTTATTAGAGTTATCTTCAGCGTTCAAATGGTAAGAATAGATATGGTAAAACTATTGGTGTTAAACGACTTGTTTGATTTCATTTTCAGCTTCAGATATAAAAGTATAAACGTTTAACGGTAAATGTTAATCATTAAATATTTATGCCCGTTAAACTAATTAGATCGTAATAAAATTTTCAAGATCAATGGGTCATTGCCTTGTTTCTGTACAAGCATACTATTTAGCATTTATCACTCATAGCTCTATTAAAACTTTAATATAAAACCATTCCATGTAAATAATGCCCAAGTTCCAGATCTGAATGGATTTTACAACATTTTGTAGTCATTTCTAATAAAATTCATGATTTTTTTCAAACCTAAAAGTGGAAAATACCCAAAAACAAAAACAAATTGTGGAGAAAATAAATATAATTAACAACAATGAGAAAAACAATGAAAAGAGTCATCTACAACGCAAAACAATCCACTTCTCGTTTTTTCTCTAGCACTTTTCCTCTCTTTCTCGCAAAAGAGAAGTCAACGACGCGCGCACGCCTCAAAAAAAAACAAAACTTTTAGCTATTTATTTTTGTTTTGGTTTTGTTGTCGTTTGTAATTGGGTTGTTTTTTTTTTTTTAAATGACAAACAAACTTAAAGCAAGATAGCTAGAATGCCAGAAAGAGAGGCACAAGGCGGGATGAATAAAAAGAAAAACTGTGGACAAAAATGCAAATATGAGTTGAGCGGAATAAAAATGAAACATAAGAAGACAAGAAAAAGGGAACGAAACAAACAAAAAGCCGCCAGGCAACAAAATCCCAAAGCGGAAGTGCAAACACTTGAAAATAACAAAAAGCGCAACGAGTAGAAGGAAGAGAGAGTGGGAAAGGGAAACGGAAAGAGGAGAGGAAGGGGCGAAAGGATTTGGGATTTATAAAAGAAAAAAAGACAGTTCGGAAATTTTTGGAAAATTCCAAGCATCCACCACCTACAAACACACTCTTATGTTGTAAATCTCTCTTTGACTCTCTTTACTTTTTCTTGTTTTCAAGCCTGCACTTATTTCTTCTGGTTCTTTTTTGGTCAACTTTTTTTTTATGAAATAACTACATAATGGTAAGCAATATACATAAATAACAAAAAAAAAGCCACTGTAACAAGAAAGTTACAACTTAATGTACTATTTTCTATGGAACTACTTTGCATATTTTTTCTCTTCAATGAGATCAGCGTACGTTTTTTTTTTGTACAAAAGACGCCTAAACTCACATAGATATTAAAGGGCAATGTACGATTATGCCAGTGTGTGTGTGAGTGAGTGCGTGAGAGAGCCCACCTCCTGCTCTCTCTCCCTCCTCTTCTCCACTATTATTATCCCACCATCTCCATATTTCCCATACCCACTTCCAATTTCCATCCTGCAAGCCGGCTCTTCTTCGCTTCTCTTCTTCTCTGAGGTCACACTCACACATTGCCACACTCGGCCAACGGCTAAAAGTTCAAAGCTCGCCAAATAAAAAAAAGCCCACAAGGGTAGGCCAGCTTCAGCCGCTCTCTCACCAAACAAACAAAACAAAAACGAGAGACAAGACGCCACAAACGGGACGACAAACAAAAAAAACAACACATCAGAAGTGACTTTGAGTAAACAAAATACAATGTTCACACAAAATTATTGGTGGTGATTTTGTTCCGAAGTAATCAAAGTAAAAAATAAACTAAGAATGTTTAATGGATGTTATATTTTAATAAACAAAGATAAAACATCAAAGACAAAAAATTAAAGAAGACATTCTTACTTTAAAGTCGTTAAGCCCAGAAAAAACTTTTAGAATGAAAAGGTATTGCCAGTTAGAAATTTACTTATACTTATTATCGAAAATACTATTATTATTATTATTATTATAATTATTATTATTATTATTATTTATTAAATTTTTGTTTACTTTGTATACTTGTTTGTTTCAAAAACTATAAGTGACTTTAATCTACTTTACAAAAGGTACTCTGGTCATTGTCGTCTGCAGGTCGTGACATCCATTTCTTCAATTTCCACAGTTTTTTGCCTTATCCAAAAATCTTTCCAACTTCAAAGCTTCGCAACAGGAATCGTAATCGGGTGAAGTGAATCGGAATCGGGAATCGGAATCGACGGCGACTGCTCAATGCAAATTCCACAAACACAAACACATGTCTGTGTGGGTGTGTTTTTTTAGCACGTGTGGTTTGTGCACATGTTGCTGCTGCTCTCTCGCTCAAAAATAGAGAGGTGTAAAAGTCTCTCTGTCGAAAGTAGCGAGTAAGAGAGAGTGGTTGCTTGGGAGACAAAGTGCCGCTAGGCGTGCACTCGTACACCCACACACGCACACCTTCCCCCGCACTCTCAATGCTTTTTGTTTGTGGCCCAAAAAAAAAAACAATGCTATTTTGGGTTAACATTTTGCTAACGCAGCATAATACCGAAAGAGGGTTCCTTTTTCTCTGTGGGTATTTCACAACAACTGTAACGTCTTATAACAAGAGAGCGTTATTTAGCATTTATGTAGTTGTGTGCCACAAAATAAAAAAAAAAACAGAACGAGCAGCAACAAATGTTTAATCAAGGTCAATAATCTGCGCGCACACACATCGAAAAATTGTTTAGTAAGCGCAACAACAAATCCAAAACCAAAAGCAGGTAAAAACATGAATGCAAAAAGGCAACAAACAACAAAATGAGCAAGAAAGCGCATTGTAATTAAGCTTGCAAACCAGTTTAAGCTCATTGAGAGAGAAGAATCGCAAAAGAGAGACTCTCTCTGTATCTCACAGAGTAGCACGTAATTATTGGCTCCAATTGTGGAGCACACGCACACAATGACCCCCAGCACGCTCACGCACACACGTACAAGTGACAGCTGTTTAAGGTAAAAATCGTATGGCATCGAAATTACAACAACAAACTTTAAGTACATTGACAACAAGTAGCGTGTGTGGAGTGTTTTTCTTCTAAGAAGTGGAAGTAGGAGGTTAATAATTCTAGAATATACAAATATTTGGGATTTAGCTTAATGCTACTTGAGTTCTCCATCGTGAGTCCAAAAAGGAACCAAATAAAAAGAGCAAGAAGGAACAACTAGCTCAAAACCATACAAAAGTTTTTAGTAAATTAGTAAACAGTGGCAGTAAATTGTGAAAAAAGAGTGAACACTTTATTTGATTAACTGTCTTACAAAACAAAATACTTTATTAATTAGTTTTGAAATTTCTGCAGCAGAAAAATATAAATAGTAATAATACCGCTTAATTCTGAGATCTTTTTTTAAAGTTAGTATTAGTCTACACTCGTTACAAAACTGAAATTCCAAAACTATTGGGCTCTTAAGAACAAGTTAACTTTTAACTTTTTTAACAAGTTAACTTTTAAAGTTATATAAATAATAAAAGATTTGTTTAAAACTTAAAAAGGTTCTCTTAAACAATTTTTTTCAAATTTTCGATGATTATTGCTAGTAAGGGAAAACTTAAAGGTTTTATTCCACAGTGCAGGCAGGCTGAGATTTGCGGCGTTGCCATTTTCAGCTACAGAAAATCAGAGAAACAATGCGCTCTCTCTGTCCCTCTCTTTCTGAGTTTCATTCACACGCACTCGACAATACACACATTCACACCAACATGATGGGGGACGACAGTTTTTTGCCAGTTTTGTTGTTTACGGCCGAAACGAAAAGTCTATAAAAAGAAAACAAAATTCGCACAAACGACGGAGACAAAGTAATGTCAATGCAATTAGTCAATGTCCTTGTCATTAAAAAAATGCAATAATAACAAAAAACAAGGCGTTGCAGCAACGACAAAGGCAAAGGCAAAAACCAGAAAAAAATTTCATCAGCGGTAAAAGCTACGTGCATTCAACTCTCAACTCCAGACAGCAAAAAAGTGCGCGCCTAAAAAAAAGCGTTAACGCAAACAGGCAGCAAGAGCTAACTGTAAAATCAGTGGGCCACAATGACGTAGGCAGATAACGAAAAAAAAAAAGAGTCACACTTCCGTATCCCGTATCTCAGTCGACACTTCAATAAAAACAGAAATACATACATCATCTACAAGGTGGAAAGTACCAAGTTTTAAAAAGTATTTAGTAAATATTTTTTTTTAATTGAAAAAATTATTTCCTGGTTTAAAGAATAATTAAAATAAATTCGTGTCAGACAATTAAAGAAGACGGGTTTTTGTCTTTACTTTTAGTTATTTTAAACCTTCATTTTGTAAATTTATAGTTAGCAAATTTCTGCGCATTGTGCCAATTTATATATCGCTCTAGATAATTTTAGTACTGGAGTTGCGACTGAAGGGAACGTCAAGCAAAGGATATTTCTGTTTGAAAAACAAATTTTAATGAAATCTAAATTAAAAAAAATATACTTTTTTTCTATTAAATTTGGGAATCTTTGAAATATTAGATTACGGTCTTATGGATCTGGGACAACTAGCGGTTAATTGTTGGGTAATGGAATTTGCCACCGAAAACCGAAATTCCAATTCTCAAATGCACGATGTAGGTAGTACGTAGTTAGTGGTCACAGATAATGAGGCAATAACAAAATATTGAATAAATAGTAGCCACACGCAATGGCTGATAAGAGAAGAAAGGGAGATAGGGTGCAAACGAGAAGGCGCGGGAGGGTGAGCGAAAGAGAGCTTCTTTCGAAGGCCAGTGTGTATTGAATATTCGCAAGAGCAAGCGAGAGGGACGGAGAGAAAGAGGGAGAACGCGGGAGCACCCTTCTTTTGCGTTTGCATAATTACCAGAGAGCGAAAGAGACCCCAAGAGAGGGCGAACGAAAAACAGTGCAAATGACAGGTGACGTTTTAGCACTGTTTCCCCTTTCCTATTTTGCACAGTAAGAAAAATGAATTTTTATTGAAAAAATGTATTATTTTTCATGTTATTTTGACAAAGACAAAATATTTCTGCACTTTTACAAGGTGGCTATTACTTTTTGATAAAAAAATGCTCAGGGTAATGTTAATACATTCAAAAATTTGAATAGATTTATATTTCTACAAATACCAAAATATACAAAATAATTGGGAAACAATGGGATTCGCTGTCTTTTTTTTAACAGATCAGATTGATATTTCAATTCAAAGTCTAAAATTAAATTTGTGATTTTTTTTGTTTGTGTGATTGACGTTTGTTGCTGTTTTTCTCTTTTTTTCTTTTTCTGTTGCTGACGGTTTAAAACGACGCGATATGAGTTAAATGACGGCAAAGAAAAGGGGGGATGAGGAAGAAAGAGCAAGTAATATAGAAAATCAAGGAGAGGAGCAGGAGAGCAATAATAACAATAATAATCATCTGCCACAATCGAAATGTGTTTCGCGTGTTTCTCTGTTTGTTTGTTTTGTTTGTGTGTCGCGTTGTTTTGGCTTTTCTCATACAGAAGCGAAACACCCACACACACATTTATACCAAAAGAGATGGCGAATATTTGTTGTTGCACTGCATGCGATGGATGCGGCCTTGAAGCTTTATTAAATTCATCACCATGTTGCATGTGTGCGAGAGTATCTGTGTGTGTGTGTGTGTGAGAGAGAAAGAGAAAGGGACAAAATATTACAATCGATCTTGAATGTAACACTTATTTTTTAGGCTGTTAAAAAAGGCTTCCCTTACAGTGAACATACAGTATGGCGACCTAAATTTCTAACCACCTAGGACAAATTTAAGTTAATTTTTTAAATGCAAAAATTGTTTAAGTTTTTATAAAATATTTTATAAAACCAATAACATTTAACAACAACTATTTAAGATATTTCTTTTGAAAGAATACCTCACATGTAATCCTTTTGAAATGCATCCCCACTTTATAGATACCCTTACTCCAACCCATATCCATAGGCTTTTTAGGACGCGCATTTTACGCCAGGGAATTAAGAAACCATTTTACCCTCACGCGTTTATTTTTAGTATCAGGGGTCATTACAAAATAGTTTTTTGTTCCATTGGTTCAAATCTAAGTATTGATAACTTACCCGCTACTCTGAGCAGCTCGGCGTCGACCAGCTCACTGAGATCGGGCTCCTCGCCGTACCAGAAGATCCATAGCTCCTTGGCGGCGGCCAGCGAAAGGGGCGGGTGGACCTTGGTTGAGGTGGTGATCTCGAAGGTTAAGGCATTCGGGTCGGCGTTGTCCGTCTTCGTGGATTGGACCCTCCTCCACACGCACAGCATGTCCGCCTGGATGCATCGCGAATAGGAGCGCAGGATCGGGTCCGCTAATGGATCGCTCGATGCGTTCGGCCGCTCCCCGTTAACGAACTTCCGCCATTTTATTCCACATAAATCAGTCTGTAAAGAGTTCATAAGGAATTAGTCATTAATTCGTATTAAAGCAGATAATGGTAGTCAGACTTAATGCCAAATAGGTTTTGTAATACCCATAAAAGATAACTACTACTGAACAATCTTTATCAATAGAATGGTTTCTATCATTTGTTTACCCCGCCGTGACGAAAGTTCTATGTCCACACGCGCTTTTTATAAATGACGTACGGTAAGGTAAATATAGTCTTAATTCAAGATTTGTTATTGCAGCTGTTAGGGAAATATCTTGAAAGAAGTATAAAAGACACAGAGATTCGACCCAATTTACTTAGAATAGAATACATATTAGTTTCGAAAAGGCCATAAGTCTATTCACATGGATTTATTGACTTGGAATTTTTTTTAATTACAGAAACAAAAATAGTGAAAAAAAAACTAAAGTCCGTTTATGATATTCCATTTTTATAAGAATTGTAATTAAAAAAGAATTTAATGACCCATTTAATCGATGACCCGATTCAATATTGTAATACTATAGATAGATAGCTAGTGTTATTTCACAATAATTGGTTTGTGAAATCTTTACTGTGCAGTTTCTGAAACTAGGAAATCCCTTTAACAAAGTCTATATCACCTTTTGACTCACCGAGATTTCGATTTTAAATAAGTGATTATCGGCTTTTACACAAAATCTACCGATGGATGACGTAAGTTTGAATTACTAATTCATGGTTTTGTCACGATTTGGAGAGCTTGTACTGAATATTAAGCGTTCGAAAATTAAAAGAGGTTTTGTTGTACTAAATGTTCTGTAAAAATAATGTTATATTATGAAAATGACTAAGCTCTTAAATTTTTGACTTACGAATTGCTTGAAATTTCTAATTTAAGTCGTGTATTAAAAACTTCACTCTAGAGTTTATTTTTTACAAAAACAAGTGTTTTTATAAACTATGTATACATCAGTTTTAGAGTATTTTTCTCCTGTGTATTTCAATCTATACAAAAACGATAATCATCTTGAATTGTTGCCCACTATTTTACCAGTGTTGCGAAATCTTGCAAATCGCACAAAGACACATGTAAAAATACATTCCTCATTGCACTTGGCAGCAGCAACAACAATAAAAACGACCAAAGCGAAGCTCGAAAATCTTCCGCTGCCTCGCAACTCAAAACAAAAGCACGAAAAAAACGACAAAGTGTACAGAAGAAGGAGGAGAGCGGAGCGGAAGAAGAGCTGCACCAGAGACAAGAAAAACTTGGGGGCACCGAAGAAGAAACAAAAAGCGAAATCAAGAGAGAAGCACGGAGAAAAAGAAGAATGAGTGACTGACTAACTGGGCTCGTTGGCTTTTTAGCTTTTTTAGCCATTTGGGGTCGTCATTGGCGGCTTCCGTTGCAGAGTTGCGTTGGCTTTATACAACAGTCCCCAAATCCACACAAAACCTTGAAACTTCCAAACAGAACTGGAATCTTCTACGAAAGAATGCATATTTAACTAGGAAAAGTGAAACTCTAACCACATAAACCAAAACCCACCGAAAATTATAAGTCGAAACCCAAGCCGCAATCGCATTCATAATAACCATTTTATTTTTAAAACTGTGACCACCACAATTTACCATTTCTCAACGAAACAGCTTGGATAAAACTGATTTGTTCACTATGTTAAAAAACCTCTGGAATTATTTTGCGAGATTCTTTTGATACATGGACATTTTTTTAACAAAATACAAACCTACGTTTCACGATAAACAGTAAGCCAAGTTTTTAAAACTTTGTGTTTAATATATAGATGCCTAAAAGTCAAGGAATACACGAACATAAATGGAATCCCATTGCCCAAAAACAAATATTTATAAAGCTGGACCAATACTTCTTCAAAATGAAACCCTATGTATTTCAACATTTTGTAACTCTCCTCTCACTTTTAGATATTTTGAGTTAGGAAAACTCGCCTTGGAGAGGTTTTAAGAAGCTAGTAATTGTGAAAAATGGAAACAAGTTGCTGGTGTGGCAAGTGGCAAGTGAGAAAGCAGTGCAAAATCAATGAGCCAAAACGAGATGGGGCCAAAATAAATAACTGCACCTTCACACACTTCCATACATACACAGGCGGGCTGGCGCACGCACACCAACACACCCAGAGGTATTCCCCCGAACCGGCCATTCTCATCAAATTCTCAAGCCCTCTCTTTTTTCCACCACACCGTCTTGACGACAAAAATGTTCCACATTCTTCCGCTGCTGCCTCTCGCTTCAGTTTTTGCCATTTTTGTGTGTGTTTTCATTTTCGCTCTCAATTCGTCTCGCTGTTTTTGCTTCGTTTCGGCTTTCAGTTTTTGGCTTTGGCTTTTGTTTTTGGGCGAGCTATCTCGTAGGTTGATTTTTTCTATCTTTTATCTGGCCACTGTACGTACTGTCTATCTTTCTCCCTTCTCGCTTTTTGCAATCCTTCAACGAGAGCGGGAGAGAGAGAGCGTATTTCCCACTCTTTTGCTGTTATCATTCCGACATGCTTATGCTTTTTATGTGTTTGCAGTTGTATTTGTTCACGCGCGCGTGCCTCTCAAGTTCAAACTGCTCTCTCGTTCGCCGTCTCGCTCTGTCGCCTTGCTCAGAGAAAGTTTGGCGCGTTTGTTATTGTTTCGTTATTTCGTTGGCGTCGGCCTCTCCTTCTCCCCTTGTCATTTGGCTACACCAAACTGTCCAAGAGAGTTGTAAGTAGCAAGACGGATAAAGAGAGTGGCAGCGGAAGGGAGAGATCAAGAGTGGAGTAGGGGAAGTGGAGCACGTTGACTTGTACGCATTGTCGTCGTCATCGCCTCTTCTTCTTTGACTATTTCTTTCGGCTTTTCCGTTTTTTTCGGCTTCTGTATGTCTTTCGTTTCAGCTATCTCCTCTTTCCCCCGTGAGATTCATTAAAGAAATATGCCAAGGAGGAGAGACAGCAATAGCAACAATCACAAGCGGGGCCAACAAACTAGTCGTACTACCAAGTATTCAGTCTTCAGTTTCCAGTCGCGGGTCTTGAGTTTTTAGTCTCGACTTTTGTGGCTCGGGGAGAAGGAGAACCTGTTATGGGCCACAAAGTCACCGAGCCGCAGTCACAAAACCCACAAAGTCACAGAGCAACAGCCGCCAGTTGCCACAAAGTCAGACGTTTTTACTGCTACAGTGGACACCCGGTAACCGGATCGACTATATAGTACAGTTTTTAGATTTAATAAAGTAAAAATAAATAAACAAATTTTGATTTTGATCTACGCTTTCATACCCTAGATACAAGTAGGTTTTAAGCTGAGAAAAAAAGAATTAAAAACCTAATAAAACGTTATCATAAAAAATGAAAAAGAAGATCCTAAGGTTCCCAAATGAATAAACATATTAAATATAATTACTTCATTTCATTTTCTGTCTTTCAGTTTTAAATTAAAACTTTAAAAAAAGTTTTTAGAAATGTGATTTTGTGTAAATTATTGAAGCCTGTTGCTATGCATTGAATTGACTTATGCAGTAGTTAATTATAATTTTAACATTGTATGTATTTTTTAAGGTTTAGAATTTTGAAGTTAACAACCCCTTTGTGAAAGAATAATCAGAATTTAAGGTCGGTATTTTACAATTCATGTTATCGAGATTTAAACAATTAATATGATTTAGGTTGGCAATACCATAAAATAAGAAATGAACTAAAATTAAAAACGTAAAAACATTGTAATCAAAATATGTAGTCTGTCTAGGACCAGAAGTTATGGAAAATTAATAAAAACAAGTTACTGATCTGCATTGTTTTTTTTTATATTTTTTTTCCTAACTATTGTTATCTAAACTTTTTTTGGTTCTTCGGCAAGCATCTGTAACGCGATAACGATAAACAGCTGGCGCTGACCGGCGGCACCTTCGCTGCCAATCGATTACAGAGTGAGATGGAAAGAGATCCCATGATCGGTGGTTTACTTTTGACTGTGTGGGTGACACACCCCCGCAAGCGACCCCACCCCTTCCCCCTGAATCATCACTGACCTAGATCTTCTAGTAAAATAAACCCAAGCAAAAACAATTGCAAAAAAAATTTAACACAAAACACTCACCAAGGCATAAAAGTTTGTGTGGCAATCCTCCAAACTTGCGCCGTTTGTCTGATGATTTTGATGCGTCATAGTTCTTGGCTTGTTTTCTTCGCACAGCAGCAGCTCCTCATTTTCTCAACGTTGTTGCTTGTAGTGTATTGCTATTATTGTTATTTATCTGATGTTGTTATTTGTTGTTGATTTGGAAATTCTTTAGTATTTTGCACATTTGCTTGCTTGATTTTTATTCTTTTTTGGATATTATTTTTTATTATTGATTCTGACACACACAACACACACAGAGATATAGGCACGGACACACACGCGAAGGAGAGCGAGAGAGACAACACACACGGATACACAAATATTGAACTCTCTTTCGACTCGTTTCTTTGCTTTCGATATTTTGTTGTTGTTGAATTTTGTTTGTAATTTGCTATTTGATGTTTGGTTGTTTGGTTTTGATTTATTTATTTATGTGTATTTTATATTTATTTGCTCTCTCCCAAGAGAGAATTTAAACGTAAACGTTGCTTTGGCAATGAAACACACATACTGTATAATTATGCATGTTGCTGTTGTTGTTGTTGGTTATAGCTGGAATATAAAATCAGTTAGACCTTTTTACACTTATTACTTGTTTTTAATTTCGAGATTATTGCAATCTTGCGCTTATTAGTTAATTTTCTTATTGTTTTTTGTTTTGTGATTATTTGTTGCTACACTCACACACACATATATACCACAATTACAAGGGTTCGTTCATTCGCTGTTTCATTCATGCAAAAGAGAGCGACTCAGAAATTGACTTTTTCATCCGAAGGCAGCGAGTATATATACACACACACACACACACACACACATTTACTTCTAGAAACACACAAACGACGATGAAAGTCGTTGGATTTTTCGTTAATCGTTGATGTAGACAAAAAATGAAATAAGTAAGTTTTTGGTTATATTTTTCAGATCGAACCCAGCTTATTAATGCCTTTTTAAACAGAAAATTTAAATTTATAATGCAAAATGAGATGAGTAATAGGGAAACACCAACACAAACACAGAAGATTACACACACAGAAAAATTCGAGTCAGTTCATATTTTTTCGAAAATAACAGTACTTTTAATATTTATATTTAATCTATTACTCAGGCTTGAATTTCTGGCGATGTATTTAGTGTTTTTTGCGCACAAATGACGAGTCAGAAATTTTCGAACCGACTGCGAACGCTGGCCGCCACACACAATGGAAATTTTGCTCGCCTAGCTTTGAATCGGCCATATATATGGTATATAGTCTGTCTGTTTGTGTCGTAGCAGCGGCGAGTGTCGAGAGAGCGAGTAGCGGCCGAATAGCGGCTTTTGCTCTTTTTGCAGAGAGAGAGAGGGAGAAAACAAGTTTTACCAGCTAACTGCATTTGAATTGGTGTGCGTGTGCGTTAGTGGCGGCGTCTGTTTATCTCGCTCTCTCTCGCTCGCTCTCGCTCTTTGTGCATCTCTTGGGGATGCAACCTTTTTGAGCGAGAGAGAACAGATCGATTAAGGGAAAAATCTGAAACTAAAACGAAACTCGAAAGAAATCCGAAATTCCATAATTTATGCACTATTCAACACTGCACAGACACACACACAAAGTGCGAAACGTGATACATAGGCAGGCAGCATTCCTCTCACACACACACACCTACACGGCAAAGGCAGAGCAACCACTTTCATAGTTTTCTTTTTGCCCCGTTTTCTGTGTCTCTGGGCAGTGATGTGTGTGTACACCTCAGGTTTTTAGATTTTTACTTTCGGCCACTCGAAATAGCCGAAAAAAATGCCACCGATAACTAAAATCGCACAGTTGTTGCATATTCCTCTTTTTTCATTCTCCTACTCCTCTTTCTCCCACACACACACGCAAAGCGCCGGGGCAGCGACCGCTACAGCAATTAAAAACTATTGAACATTTCCGCTGCAATGTTTAAACACGGCTTAAATGCCATTTAATCATTTTGCGCCACAATCATTCGTCATAAATCAACACTTGGCACTATTATTTATATTTAATTTGTTGCAGCTATTCTTTCACACACACACACCACAATCGCACATCTCTTCTCGGACATTCGCTTTTGAATTTGCACTTTTCGATCTTATTTTTACGTTTTATTATTTTTTTCGGTGTTCTTTTAGATTGCCGATCTAGTTTTCGCAGGTTTTTTACATTTTGTGCCACTTTCTCTTTGGCATTCGCAAACGGAAAAATCTGCGATCGATTTTTATAACAATTCGCAACAAATATCAGGGAAAACTTGCCGTCGGCGGCAGAGCCAGTGTTGTTCGACGAAAAATCCACCACATTAAACGCTTTTGCGTGGTATTTTAGAATGACTGAAAAACTACCCTTCTAAACAGGCAACTCCGGCCACACCGCAAAATGGTCGCCACTCGTACATAGGAAAATGTTCACACCAAAAAATATTTTTCCTGTTATTCTGCATTCCATTTCTGTAACGGTTGGCAATAAGTAAATTATTTTAATTTCTCGATAGTTCGCCTAAAACTGTAAACTGTAAGTTTTTTAATTTGCTCCACAAAAATAATCTTATCCTTGTCCTTTTCATATATAGATAATCTTTAAGGAAATAGTAAAAGTTTTGTTAACATTATTAATAAATATTTTCAAATACATTTTTTTTTAACATAAGATAATATTTATACCTTATTTGCAGATTGAAACTATGTTAGGTAAAATAAGTTCATTTCAACAAGTATTTCATACTCTACAATTAACAATTGGTTTTAGCGATCGACTCCGATGTACTCACTTTGTAAGTCTACCCAATAGCTTACTTTGACAGTTCTTAAGAATCATGTCATATAATATACTTAAAAGGCGTTTAAAATTTAAGTTTTTGGTTTTTAAAATTGATGCCAAAACGAATAATATGACATTTGCCACATAGGAAAAGCAATTGTCTTTTCCAACAGCTGTTTTAAAACCATTTTTCTTAATAGCAGCGCCCTCTGTCGGAATTCTTGAAACGTCTTCTGTTAACTTAAACTTTTTGAGAGCAAATGAGGCAATTGGAACCAAGACAAACTTTTCCAGTATTGTAAGACGCTTTATGTTAGCACACGTAACATTTTTAAGTGGATCTTAATATTAATGATGTAGATTTAGAATTAGAATAAGAAGCTATACACGTAGCTCCAGCTGATATTTATAGAGAATAAAGTTAAATATTTAATTCACAGTTATTTAAAAAGAAAACGCCGACCTTAACCGTACAAAAGCGAAATATTTTTTACATTTTGAAGTTAATTAGTTAACTTCTTATTTATCTTAACACAAAATCATAAATATTCTTTATTTGCATATTGAAATTATTATATGTTACTGTTGCCATTAAAAATACATCGTTTCATCTCTAGCACGATGCAACAGCCGTTTTATTGTTTTCCATCTCTAAGTGTGACCACACTGCAGCGCTCATGGCCAAAAACAATTGCCGCAAAACGGCGCTGCCGTGCGAAAACCAGTTTTTTTCCTTCAAGACCGCCAAAGCACCGACCGCCCCCCGCCGCCCAAATTCCATGACACTGCGTGGGGCAATAAAAACAAACAGAACGCTTGGCCACCTGAGAGCGACCAACTGTAAAAGTGGGCCGCCCGAGAAGAAGAGCAGCGACGCTGGCAGCGGCAGACCTCGAAGATTTCACTTTTCGACGAACGATTCAACGGAGCGGAGCTAAAAAACTCGATTTTCTCACCAGCAATTGTAAATAATTGTGATTTTGTAGCCGAATAATAATAGGAGAACAATCATCATGTACCGCGCCAGTGGGTTAAGGATTATGCAACAGCTGCGACGAAGGATTCCCTCGGAGATTCAGGGAATTCCAAACATTAAAGTTGCGCCTGCGCTGCAAACTTTCACTTTCCAACAACAACAACAGCAACCAGATCGCTGGACGGCAACTTCGGCGGCCAGTGGAAAGCATTCCAGTGCGCAGGTGGCGACCCCGCCCCCGCGGCACGACTGGAATAGGGCGGTCAGCGAGGCGGAGAGGATCGTCGGCTATCCCACATCCTTTTTGAGCCTGCGCTGGCTGCTCAGCGACGAGATCGCCAATGTGGCGCTGCACTTGCGCAAACTGGTGGGCAGCGCCCATCCGCTAATGAAGACCGCCAAGTGAGTACCATCCCCAAATTACTAGATTACAGAACTCAATTTATTTTTCTATAAATTTGTTACATTAAAAACGAATTTTTATTTTTAAAGTGCTCCCATGACTTTTGAATAACTTTTGTCAAATATTTTAGAGTCTGATAAAATAATTAGTTTATAAGACTAAACAGTCCTTAATTTGATTACACGCCTTTAGGTTTTAAAGAGTACTTAAATCAAAAAGTCTAGAAAAAAACAAAAAATTGTATTTAAAGTTGGAACTGGAAACATGAATATAATTTACATATTATAAATCAAAAATCAATATTTCAGGCACCTGCTATACAATGGCAAGAACACAATGCAAGCTTGGGGATTGATAGTGCTCCTGGTGTCCAAGGCCGCTGGACATGCTCCTAGTGTTCCCGATGTGGAACAGGATAAGAGTGCCGGAGTGCTCCACTCACAAAGAGCTCTGGCTGAGGTCACTGAGATGATCAGGATCTCACATCTGGTCCACAATGTAAGTTGAATTTTGATAGAAAAATGTTTGGGAAGGTGACGTATTTACTTCCAAAAAGAAAACCTTCGGAAGTTAAATCCGTAATGCATATATTACTTGGCTTTGTGCCAAAAAATCAGCTCTCTTTTTATGTATGTAAATTAGTCTCGCAGCTTAGTAGCTGTCCAAACAGCTATAACTTTCCACTAATTTATATACCATAAAGTTGTCATTGAAAATTGCTGCTTGGTTAGGAATTGCTTTGTTTTTCTCTGTTTTCCTAGGTCTTTTTGAGGATAGATAGAAATAAGGTCGGGGTTTCAAACAAAATTGCAATTCTTCCCGAAAAATATAAGTCTATTTAAATACAAATGGTGCATTAAAAATTATTTTTCTTCAAGGCATATGTTTTTAATAATGCCCAACACTTTTAAATATATTTAAATTAAGCAATGAATGAATGTCATTCAACAATTTCAAGAACATTGACCATATCAACGAATATATGCCATTTCCTATCTAATTGTTTAAATCTTAACAGCTCACCTTATAAATGAAAGTTCAACATTTCCTAGAAAATTTCATTCAGAAATCATTTTTGTATCTCTTTTAGAGCGTGGTCAACCTGCAGTCGAGCACACAAGCTGGCCAGGATGTAGCCACCTACGACGACATGTCCTTTGGCAACAAAATCGGCCTGCTGACCGGCGACTATCTGCTGGGCCATTCCAGTGCAGAGCTGGCAAACCTGCGAAACCAGGAGGTGGTGGAGCTCATCTCGTCGGCGGTGCGTGACTTCTCGGAATCGGAATTCATTGGAGAGCGAGACGAACAGAACAATCCGCTGCCCTACAAACCGGGAACCTTTCAGCGGCCATCGCTCAGCGTTGGTGTCGATTTCAACGAGCACGATGTGATGACCCCGATGCCCATTGCTCAGGTTCTTGGAAATCCTGAGGAGGAATGGGAGTGCCGCAACATCCTCAATGCTGGTAGTCTATTGGGCAAATCCTGTCAAGCTTCGCTAAAGTTGGCCGGGCAGAGTGAGGAGCTCCAGCGGCATGCGTATCGCTTTGGCAAACACTTGGCGCTCGCTTGGCAGGCTTGCTTGGATGCCGAACCATTTCAGTGTCCCCAACTCCCGCTGGATGCTGCTTTCAGCCTGGTCAGTGCTCCAGTTCTCTTCCATTTGGAGCATGATCCCGGAATGTATGCCCAACTGGAGGCGGGCAAGCAATCGGTGGATAATATCGACTACGACAAGATCCACAAGGCAATTCTAGCCGGTCCGGCGTTGGCTAAAACTAAGGAACTGCAGAGGAAGCATACGGCAGCCGCTTTGGCTGTTCTGCAGCATTTCCCGGCCACGGATGCTCGCCAGGCTCTGGAGAACATCATCCTGGCCATGCAGGATCTCTGATCTGAAACAATCGATGGCGATTTATCACGGGTTCAGGGCTTAGTTTAGATGTATTTATTCCATTGGGTCATTCTTCATTATTGCAGACATTGTTGACTAATCTTAAACGGAGTGCTTACTTTTGTTATATCACACATTATTTGGTGCAAGTACAAAAATTATAATTTTTAAAAACGTTTTTAAAGTCTTTAAACTAATCAATAGATTTTGTACTTAAATGATTGGTATATGAATAAACACTTTACAATACACAAACAAGTAATGTTTAATATATTACACAATTTAATGGATTTTTATTCAAATTCTTTAAATTTACCCTGTAGTTCTAAAAAAAAACTAACTGACATTTTGCAAGTAAAATCAAGCTAACTTTCAACTAGTTAAATAAGGTACATTTAAGGTGTCATTCGAATCTAAGAAGCGGAAGGTTTTTTGAGGTCTACTAGACGTCTAACGACTGGTGATCTTCATTAGCACCAGTTGCTTGCAGCGATCATACTCAAAATACTGAGGGCAGTCTGCCGCATGAGGTATTCGTACATGGGGGCCACGGAATCGCAATCCTCCAGGGTGAACACATATCGCTTCTCCAAGGCCATAAATATGGTTTTGGATCTGCCAGTTTGGCGTCCCCGTTCCAGGAGATGATCCACCACGGAGATGAAGGCATCGGTTAGGGTATCACAGTAGATGACATCGGCAGCAAGGATTATGTCGCTATTGTCGATGGCTTCGAGGAGCTCCTGAGATTGTTCTTCTTTGGGGGCAAGGAAATCGAACTCCAGAACAGAGACTTGACCACTGAGAAGTTTGGAATTTCTTTGCACATTCCCCCGGATTAGCTTTAGAATGCAGCCCAGATCCACATCAGTGCAGTAGATCCGTCCGGCGTTGTGTATACCCGCAGCGATGCTGGTCAGACCCACGCCAGCTCCAAGTTCCATGAGGGTTTTGCCGGAGAACTCTTCGATTTTCGAGAAGAGGTAATCCGCCAGGAGAAGGGCTCCCCGCCACACTTGCAAACCCACCAAGCGCAGTTCCGTGGCCTCGGAATGTTCCAATTCGATCACGCCACGTCGTGGCCTTGGCACCTCGAGGTCACCATCCTTATCCGCCGTAATCCTTGCCAGCTTCTGCTCCGGATAGACGAAACGGAATTTGGACACCACTTTACCGCCATCGCGGGTCGTCTGGTAATTGTTCTCGCCGTAGATCTCCGACGTGACCGTGAACATGATCGGTTATGTATGCATCGGGCCAAGAGCATATAGAATATATATGTTTAATGTTGCGGTCGGACGAGACATTTTCCCCGGGCGTCGTGGGCGATTACAAATCGGTATCGCCAATCGGTTTAGGGAAAATTGATTTTGAATTTTGTCTTTGCACAGTGGGCCAAATTGGGCCAAATTTTTGGTTTTTGTACTAAATTGAAATTTAAAATTCGTTTGCTTAGAGCTTTATATAGCTTTATCTGGATTGAATCCCTATTTGAGTCCACTTACCAAAATATGTTATTATGTTAGAAGTTTATTGAAAACTTGGCAGAGAAATATTTAATCAAAATCTCAATGTTTATTTTACTTTGCAGCTGCATGTTATTTAAATTTTCATTTATCGTGACATTGCTGACCAAATCTTTGCTATAAAAATCAAGACACATAATAAACACCTTTTGGTTCGTTTGCTAAGTACGTTTATAATTTAATTTATTTCAGGAATTTTTTTTAAATGTTTGGCAATAAGTCAGAAACTATATTTATATTGAAAACAAACTTTTTCTTATTGACAATAGAGCACTTAAATTATTATTTATCCCACTGTAGCAAACAGCTGATCCAGTGCTTGTTAACATACATCTGGATCCATTTCACAACACTGCCAATTTAGGCGTGCACCGAGACAAGACAAATCCAACTGAATTTAAACGAAATCATGGACGACGAGGACGATCCCGTTGTGGAGGAGGTGAGTCTGGGTGTGGCACCATCATTTCTGAATATAATCCCCCGCCAATCCCCCCCCAGATACCCGTCTTTCTGTCGAAGAACCTGCAGGACAGCTTGTACCTCTTCCAATACCCAACGAAAACGGAACTCCCGAACCACGATGACTCCGTGATTGTTAATTGTTGTGTGAAACCAATCGCCCAGGAGGTGAAGGTGGACTTTGGCCTGGACATTGAGTCCACCCACTTTGATCGCTTCAAGGGTGAACAATTTGCGGTAGCCGCCGATGGCAAGAACACCTTTGGAGCGGTGCCACCAAAAGGTCAGGAGCGACCCACCTACAAACGTGGCATTATGGACAAACAGGCCTTCACCAGCTCGCGATCTCTGACCGATGTGGCCAAGTACATTGTGGGCATTTACACGGATCGGGAGTTCCACCTTTCGCCACTTACCTCAATTGTCCAGATGCGTCCCGCTCTCAGCCACTTCGACAAGGAGGACAAGCGCAAGAAGGCGGAGCAAAAGGCCCAAACGGAGGACACGGACGACGACGAGGTGCTGCAGCAGGTCACGGTGAAGTTTGCCCGTGGCAATGCCAAAAACAGCGGCAAGGAGCAACGTGTCGGCACCTACGATGGCTTTGTCCAAAGGATAGCGGATGAACCTTGGTGCGAGGCCTACTGGCATTCAAGGGGCACGCCCACCGCCGAATTGGAGCGCCAGAAACTCTTCGCCACTAGTCATCAGGGTAGTCAGGCCTTGGCCCTTGGTCCAGGCGACTATCTGCGGAAGCTCTTGCCCTACGACGAGCATGTGCAGCCGGTTGTTACCGCAACTGCTGCCACTGCTGCCGCTCAAGTCCTTCCCGTCTACAACAAGGCCATGCTGAAGAGTATGCCGCTGCTAGAGCAACTCACGGTGCTCCTAAGGGATGCCCGGATGCTGTCCTTCAGCGATGTGATCGGCATACTCACCGAGCATGTGGATCCGCATGTGCCGGCCGACAAGGTGCTCGCTCTGCTGCCCCAGGTGGGCATCCTGCTGCACGGCAACTGGGTGCCGCGATCCGAGGTGGTCTTTCCCGAAAAGATGCTATCCCATGCCAACGGCGTGCCGGCGGAACAGATGATTCGCGCCAGGGATTACATAGTAAGTCGAGGGATATTATGTGATCTGATTGATTTCATAATTAGTACACATATTTCTGCATTGCAATTGAACAATTTAATTTATTATTTATCACTAATGATTCATATTCCTTTTCCAGCTCTTCCGTTTCTCCCGCACGCCCTACCTGTTTCGCACTCAGGTGATGGCCGCCACCCAGTTGCCACCGTCGGAAACACTGGACGTTCTGAGGACCGTGGCCCGGGTGAACAGCACAAAACGCTGGGAGCTGCTGCTGCCACCGGACAAGGAGTTCGAGCAAAAGTATCCGGAACTGGTGGGCCGCCAGGAGTACCACTGGACCGCCTCGGAGCAGCACTACAACGAAATGGACTGGGCCAGAGAAACGAAGCGAGTGCGTAAGCGATCCACAAGGAAGAGCGAGTCCCAGTCAATGTCCACATCCATGCCGCCGCCTGCAAAGAATCCTCTAGCAACTGGATCCGTGGACGCGTAGCATCGGATGATAACCTCCCAGTGGCGGAGGAATGGGAGCACAAGTCTTATACATCTAGGCACTAATAAAGAGACCAACAAGTTTATTTTGTTACAAGCAACGACATTGTGATCAGATCTGCAATTTCCGTGGACAAAGTATTCCGATTTGTCTTGGTCACCTGATAGAGAATCGATCCGGATGTTTTTCTGAGCTGCTCTACCAAAATTAAGCTCGACTTTTCGGGTATTGTGACGACTAAGGGTCGTTTTTTCCTTAGAAGCTCACCCACGGCCGACTCAAATCGCTTGCTAAGCAGCTCCATTTTGCCCACTTCGTCGATGACCAGGAGCTCGGGCTCTGGCCCAGAATCCTTTTTAGCCAGCAAAGGCAACGTGAGGTCCTCAAAGTCCTGGATAAATACTGAATACTTGCCCACTTTGGGGCGTCGCAGTTTATCTGTGGTATTCTCTCGTGACAGAATTCCATGTTTTCCATCCAGGGTAACCACATCAAATCCAATTCTTTGTCCAAATCCACTTCCTTCACTTCGCACTTCTTCCGTATAGAAACCTCGGAGGATGTGACCCTTATCCCGCAGATTCGAGCAGATCTTACGGACCAGCGTGGTTTTACCAACACCTGAAAAGGAGTGATCATTACAAACATATTTTTAAGCCAAATTTTTAACTGATTAAGACCTGGTGGTCCTGTTATTATTATAGTCGTTAGAATCGTTCTTTCCATGTAGCCGGCTTTATTATGGAATTTAAAGAATAAGTTTTAGGTGAACTAGATCAACCAGGAATGGACTATATAAAAGAAGGTTCCAATTACCATTTTTTGAAAAAAAGATATGTCAAATTGTTAAAAGCTATTTTTTTTTGTAATATCACAAATTTCAAAATTATCCTAAAAAACTTATTTAAGCGAGCAAAAAATTAATATCCATGTAACTGTTACAGTTTTAATAATGTTTTGGTAATATTTAATACAAAAATATAAGGCAGTAAAATCCTACATTTGTTTTAAAACGCTTTGAGATAGTAATATTAAAACTAGCAAGGGAAACCACTTATATGTAAATATTAAAATATTTTAAAAGTTTAATTATAAATAATAATAGTAATATAAAATAATAATAAAACAGATTAAGACCTGCATTACTTTGAACGTATAAAAGCTTGGTCCATTATTTTTTGTCGTGCCAAAAATGTTTGTGAATTATTGAATACGCTTGGTAACCTCTTGAAAATATCGATAATATGACCCAAATATTCGAAATATCGATACTATCGTGAGTGGTAAGCCAGATCTTAGAACCGTTGGTGGCAAAGCCAGTGTTGGTCAATGCCACCGCATGGTAATTTTTAATAGCTGATGAACTACCCTACTAAAATGGCAAATGGTCGTCTTTCGAACCTTGTAAAATGGTCACACCAAAAAATATCGTCGACCGAGAAGCGCATTGTGTTTTCGTCGCGCGTGAATTGAAAATCGGTAAATCCAATTGTTGCTCGCGCTTTATTGTGTTGGTGCCGAGAAATACCAGAGAAGACCGGAGAATCCAAGGGCATTACATGCGCGTGAAGTTTTGGCTCGCAGCAAGCTGCATTTTCCGTTCTTTTTATTGTGAGATTCAAAGTTGCCCTGCCTGTTCCTCCGCCGCCGCTTCCCCACCGCTTTATCGCCCTCTCCTCCACCTCCCCTCTTCGCGCGAGTGCGTGTGCGTGGCTGGCTATAATGTTTTGGCCATAAAAAAGTGCAACCCACCACCGATCCGCTGAGAGTTATAAACAAAAGCAGTGCAGAAATGTCCGAGGCCGATGTGAAGAACCTGTCGCAAAATACGGATGGCGATCAGGAACTGCTCCTCCATCAGACCACACAATCCCTGCTGATGGCCAGTTCCATGTTGTTCGTGGAAAATCCCGGAGGGGGCGGGGCTGTTCCCATACCAGGACCCGTTTCCCTGCCCCTTTCGATCGGTTTGCCCCATCATCAGATCCCCTACAACGTGGACGATCTGCTCCGGGAGAACAATGCCCTACATGCCAAAATCAAGGAGTTGAGTCTCGAACGGGATCGCCTGCTGTGCGAGGTATCCAATTTGCGACTCGAGCTGGATATGTCGGAGCTCAAGAGGTTGCCCATTGATCTCGATGAGAAGTAAGTGCCTAACTATGATTAATATGTATTTAAAAACGTATAGGGGTGTTTCCGTTCTACTCAAAAAATGTTTTTCTTATTGTACATTTTGATTAGAATAAATAAAAAAATTAACTTATTTTTGTACTAATATTAATGAAAAATTTCTTGAAACGAAGTTATTAGATTTAAACAATATATAAATGGTTGAAACCAAGTTATAAGATTTAAACAATATAAAAATGCTTAAAAAAACTTTCTAAAAAATATTTTGAGATCATAAATACATATACACACATCATGCATATACATACATATGTATTTTAAATACACGGTCAGAGATCATTGGTTTTTATTTGTTTTTGTGCTTTTCTTAAGTGTTTCTTATCAGGACGGCATTGGGCTTTCAAGTTTCATGTCAAGGCTCTTTTAAAATTATTTATTGATATTTATTTATATCTGTTCATTCTTAATTGGGGAACATGCATAAATTAATTAATTATGGTTTAAGTATTTGGAATCTAAACGCAACAAGTTTAATGTTTTAAATTTGTTTTTATTTGCCGTATTCTGATAGGAAACGTTCTTCAAAAGTATTTATATTTCAGGCATAATAAGATACTAGTTGGCATAAGATGCACTAATTGGATTTACAAACTATTAGTTGCAGGCTATTCTTGAAGCAATATCTAAAAATAAAATAATGAAACAACTTTTTATTACTGGAAAAAAAATCATTAAGGCCTTTTTGGTTTTTTTTTTTTGATTGGGATCGCCATTTTTGGTTGCATTTCCTTAACCCCCAACCCCATTACTTCATTGCCCGTAGTGTTGTTGTTGACTCAACTTCTGGTTGAGTCACATTTTCGTCCCCTTGTCCTTGCCACCTTGGCAGCTGCAGGCTAACAAGTCCGTCTTACTGGTTTTTGCAACCCCTTTTCGCACTCCCTACTACCTGTGGGCTAATCGACACAGTCGTGGTCGCAATATTAAGTGCGCAATGCCAGAAAGGAATTTCTGTATATAAAAATCGCACGCTTATCTTGGCCAGAACATTAGATAATGTTATATTTTTTCTTTGCCAAATTGAATGAGTCAGTGCTGTGTTAGAAGTACAATTGCTCTCCGCTTATCGATCACACCGAATTCTCTGTTTGTTTAGCTCTATCGCCCTGTTTTCCCTTGCTGATAACTAATAGTGGCACTCCGTGCGATAAGAGACAGTCTCACGGAAATTCAATGTTAATACCAAGTCTCGATCACTTATTCGGGAGATTAACCCGACAAATTCATAGGTAAATAAGCAAAGAAATATTATTAACGATACGCCTGGCATTTGCCATTGACAGTCGAATAAAGGTGGAAATATCTCAATATTCGTACCTGACTTTGTTTTGCATGCGGTCATGCCCCACCGCAGACAATCTGAAAAACTAGATATATACACAAAGTGGGAGCAAATAAAGCGCAGTTATCTTTAACCGTTTTCTTTATTTCGGGGCTTCTTGGCCTCTAAGGTCTGCTAGAAGAATCGTGGGCTCTTCCAATTATTTGCCTTGCGTTTTCTGTTTCTGTTTATGTTTTCCTTTTTTTTTTTTGTTTTTGCGTGCTGCTCACCTTCGCCAAAACACTTTAACGTAAGAAACTAAAAATATGTCTTAAATTTCAGCGGAGAGATCAGCGATAATGTTCATACTCTATCAGAAATAATTTGATTTATTCAATATTCTACATATTTAAATTTATTGATTTTAAAATGTATTAAATTAAAACCTATTAATTTCATAAATGTATGTATGTATCAGCCAAAAGATGATTTCAATATTTAATTGACTTTATAATCATAATCGCTTAACTAAATTAAATTAATTATATCAATTTACAAATCAGACCTCAAAGATTTGGAGGTCGTTAAACACGAAATTCGAAATCGATTATATAATTATTATTGAATAAAAATATGGGACATAAACAAATAAATTTAATCATGAAAATCCTGTTAAATCAAGATTATTAAGCTTGGCCAGTTAATTGTTTTGCCAAGTGCTCATTGTCTATAAGATTTATGTGACCACGACAAGTTTATTTCCACATATTCTCTTATCCAAAGGAACCACAATTATTTATCTTCCAATTAGCATAACTAAATGTAATGGGCAAGAGTTTACCATGCTTTAGACCAACTTTTAGATAGTTTTTTCAAGATAAGCCGCACGCACTATGTAGCATTTGAGTTAATAATATCTTTTCTTATGGGAAAGAGTATGGCACGATGGGACGTAAAACTCAAGATCAGAGATGTTGTTGAAAATGTGCGGCAGCTTTTTGACTTGTGGGTAAAGTTCCTCTTCTTATGGTTGTTGTTTTTCTCTGGGTAACTTCTGCATTTGGTCACTCCACACTCCACTCAAACTTTTTCGCACTAAGAAACTACACTGGAATACTTAATTTAAACAACTTAAACCAACAAACTTTTCAAGCAATTGTTAAAACTAAATACTTTTAGAAACTTTATATTCATTTTTAAGTTCGACGTTGTTTCTTGTACTTAAACTTAACTTCAAATACTTTATTATTCTATTTGTTAAAAAATCATATAACATCAGGTGCAAATAGATAATATTTTTGTAACAGTGTTTCACAATGTCGTTGTTTGGTTTGCCGCAGAGTTCAACTCATTAGCCAGTTATCATCATCTAATAAAGCAGACACACGCACAAGGAAAATGAAGTGTGGGGGGGGGGTGGAAAACACTTGCCCATTTGAAAAGTGTTTTTGCTGTTGCTCTGGGTCTCTTTGTGATAATTAAGCGAGTGTAGTGGAGAGTCTATTAATTTCGTACGCCCCTCTTTAAAATGGTCGTGCTGGTGACTGGCGGGGGGGTCACGAGGGGGAGGATGGGATAACGTTTTCCGACTACTTAATGAGCGTGTACTGTATTCTGTGACTTTAGTAGGTGAAGTAGTTCCCTGCCCTTCTTACTACTCTTTTATTTCATTTGCATGCAACATTTGGACTGAAGATTGCGGCTGCCCCATAATGAGAGGGGCGTAGGCGAAGGGGGATTGGCGGTTGGAGTTTGGTGGTCGAAATGGTAGCCATGCGTGCTGCGAATATCTTTGAGGTTTGAGAGCAAACTTTTGTTTTAATTAAAAGATATGCCAAATGGACATGCAAGTTTTTTGGCTCAATGGTGGGTTGTTGGATCATCTAAATGCATCAGCAGATGGGAAAAACTTTTAATAGGGGGCGTAGTTGAAAACGAGATAGTAATTGCAATAACAACATGCTGAATTGTATGTGGTTCTTGTGATTATACGGTTTTTTACAATACCTACTGAGGTTTTTAGGTATCCATATAATTTCTTGATTGTCGTTTACTAGTATTTGGATTTTTTTTCTTTATATAGATTTTTTAATGATTTCTAATTGTTTTTTTTTGTTATTTCTGGTATTCAATTTGTGGTTTCAAAAGATTTATTGGGGTTTTTTTGTTTTTCGTGTTTACTTTACTTCCTTATTATATCTGAAAGTCCTTGGTTCTTAAAGTTTAATTTTGTGGGAATATATTACCGTATACTCTTAATTTTTTTCAGCACCTTTTATGTCATCAGAATTCTGCGGTTTTTAATTTCCGTTTTCTGGCTCTCTGATAAAAAAAAAGAACCCTATCGAGAATTTTTCCTTGTGAATGTTTTTTTTTAGCGTACATTTACTTAACTTAATGAAAGACATAACAATGAAATGCTAAATAAATATAATTCCCATAGTTGTGTCAATTATTATGACAAAGTACTTATCCATCACCAGCAATTTCTCTCAATTGTTTCAGTTGAGGGAGCGTTTCGATATTATAATTTCCATCCCAAAGTTCTCTATTGCAAATTAACACAATTAAGTTGATCGCTTTTCTGGGTTATTCCAGTGATCCACACACAACTGGGTTTGGGGGAACCATGTGTCGGTGCTCCAGACTAGACCATTTATTATGCATGCAATAAACAACATGAATTCGTTTCACTTTTCGATCGAAAAGTGAGATCATCGCTCGCTGGGCAGCCGAAGAATAATAATTAAAATCATTTATATGAAATGTTTAATAAACAATGTCATTGCCAAACTGAATTTCATGTGCTCAGACTAAACTGTCAAGTCACAGAAAAAAGCTTGCGAAAAATTCCAGTTGGCTCAAAGTCTTAGGGGGATTAGTTTCCAACCGAACAATGTAATCAATTAGAGGGCGTCCCGCTTTGGCATTAGGCTTTAGGTTTTTGCATATGTAATTCCTTTTTTTTTTATTTGTGTCTTACTCGTGCAGCTCGTTACGCAAACACAAAGATACAGTGATTGATGAGACATGCGTTCATGTTGTCCCTGCCCAAAGTGACAACTTCCGAGTCGCTTTTCCCCATTCAGCGGAACTCGCTACCAAATCCAAATGCCAACGCTGCTGACTCTCATTGCTCCAGTGGCTTGTCAATCGTGTTTGGCATTGACAGCAGCCCAGTATGCTTTACATGGCCATAAGTCCCGGTCTTGGCCATCTTCTGGTAATTTTTGCTCGGTTCTGACGGCTGCGCATGCGCCCAAAAATGGCCATCGTGTGCTGGAGATTCGAGCCAACTATAATGGCCAAAAACTGTGGGATTTGCTTTTGTCTCTGACTTTAGGAAGTTGGACTAATGATGGACTAGAAATAATGATCAGCTATTTGGATCGTTTCTATAGCAAGATCTCCAATTTTGAAGGAAAGGTTCTACATGGTTAATTTTGGTTGAAAAAATACGGGATTTTCTAAGATATATTTTTCTGGGAAGCTATTACTTGGGAAATATTTCATTGTCTTATTTTCTTTGGGTATTAAACATCTTAAAACAAAGATATTCGGCACTACCATACTTACACTTATTTTCATTCCATTAATAGGGTTTCAAATGTTATGTGTCCAATATATTGAGCCAGCTTTTTTTGCACAATTTACTTTACTTATTGAAAATTAAAATTTTTCAGCCTTTCGCAATCAAAATTAATGCATCGTTTAAATAGTTTTGCACACTAAAATCATGGTGATTGATGCTTGCAGCTGTTTGTGTAAATTATATAGTCTATGACTAATTTCCATTTTAAAGCTAAATTTAATTGTTTTTGTTTCTTATCGTTGCAAAAAATAAAAAAAAAGTTTCATTGTGAACAAGCTAGAAATCTGTTGAAGGCCATTAAGAAATCGAACAGATTTCCTTAAAAGGTAAACAGAAATATCCATAAAAAGTAATATATGCAGAAAATGTTTGTAATGTGACACTTATTCATGAATATTATTATAAATCTATTAGTATTTTCAAATATCAATGAATATCAAATGTTTATGTAGAATATGTTAGAATTGATGTCTAGATTTGTAAATTATCTTTTATTGGTATATTAGTTTATCAATTTTATTGTTATGCCTTTGAGTCACCTTATTTATAAGGTCTAGCAAAGAATGAAATAAACCATTAGAGTCTTTTACTATGTAATCATTTTATTTTTTCCCCCCAAATAAACTTTCATCACCCTCATGTGAGCCCTTGAGGCCATTGTCTTATCTATTAGGATGGAACTGGGTGGTCGCCCTATGACAAAGTCTTTCAAAATGTCTGGGGCGACATCTTTCATCTGTTTATCTTTACTCCACTCAACTTATCTGTGCTCTGGTTTTAGTGCTTTGACTCACTTAACTTATATATGTAATAAATTTCGCCTGCCAACTGACTGACAACTTCCGGTTGTGGTTGCATCCCCAGAGTAACAACCCCATCCACCCACTTTGGAGGTCGCAAATCGTGCCCTCTTTCAATCAATTAACACTGCCTAGAGTCGTAAAGAAATCAGCGAAATAAGGGAAAAACAAATGAGGGGAATATTTTCTAGAAATATGAATTACAAAGTGCAATAAGTTGTTGGGCCTCACCCACCCATTTTGACATATTAATGTTGTAAAATTAAAAAATCATCAAGAAAAACGTGAAAAATTATTCTTCGTTCTTTGGGTGTGAGTGTGTATTTTTTGTGTACATTGACCCAAATTTTTGGGGGGATCCCTCTTCTTTCGGTTAAGTATTTTTCGATGCTATGGTTGGGTAGAGTACTTGGGCCCCTGGGACCCCTCGCAGGCACGCCCCAAATGCCAGTGCCAAGAAAATGCGTCGTTGCTCAATTTTCTCAGGTTTCCCTCTCTTTAATTTGTCAGAGTGCAGCGCCTTCTTTTCCTCTTCCTTGGGCTTAATATTCAAATTTTTATTTGTTGCTTTTTTTGAAAATTAAAAGCTCAAAAATTCAACAGCTGGTGGGTTGCGAGTGAGCGTTACTCAGTGCTGTCAGAATTTACAAATTGTTTCCAAAAAATATCATGGTGGCGGTAAAAATATTTTTTAATAAATATATTATCAATATATTGTTCAATTACGCTTTATAAGTAAAAGTTACTGGGTTAAGAGATGTAAACAATTTTAACTAAATATAAACATTTTTTAATTTTCAGTTTTAAAAAAAAATTATTTTTACTTTAACAATAAGCCACAATCAACCAAAATTGTCAGCACTGTTTTGCTGCATTTGTTTGTGTAGGCAGGGCGCCTGGAGAACCAACAAAGAAAAACCATCAACAAATATATTGCGATTTATACAAATTTTTGTGGGTTTTTCGTGTGCGTTTTTTTTGGAATTCAGTTTTGTCTTGCTCATCATTCATCTGAAAACCAATGCCCGCAGTTCCTCCAGCCCAAAAATATACATAATTGCTGCTATATCTTGACCTTAGGATTGTCTGCGCAGCTCGGTCCACAACGTCAATGGACGCAGTTGCGCAGACGCCAGAGATTGGCTTTTGCTTTTGTTTTTTATTATTATTATTTTTTTTATTTTTATTGGTGACCCAATGGAGCGTCGCAGCGGCGCCGTTGAACGCACTCGGCCAAACGCCCACAATATATAATAATTTCGTGTTTTTAAATGCTGTTTATGTTGATTCCATTCATCGACGAGAAAAAAAAGCGTAGTAGTGAGTCAAAAACGTAAAACGAAAATGAAAACGAGTCGAAAACGAGAGACACATGCAAATTGAATATATATTTTTTTTTTTTTAGTAAGCTGACCACAAAAGAGTTGGAGCTTTTGCTGCTGGTCACTGGTTAGTGCACTGTGAAAAATTAATATAATCAATTAATGCTGACAAATATTGTAGTCCCAAATTATCAATTATAACAATTATTTCAAAGTGATAATTATTAAGAATCAAAGTAGTGTGGTATACGCTATAGCGGTTTTATTTTTCTAATTAAAATAATGTTATGCAGATTTGCTTTCATGAACTTTTCCCTGTGTATCTTACAAGCAACCGTTGATGCCGAGCTGGTTAGCAACTAGCCAACCAGAAGATAGCCATTTATATGTGCCATTAATCGATTGTCAGCAGCCTCGTCTTGGAACGCGATCACCATTTCAGAGAGTGTGGAGTGATTGGAAGGGGAAAGAGGAGTGGGAGGGGCAGGTGTGTTGACTGACAACCAGTTACCTGTGACCAGATACCCTGAAACGGCTAAGAAGCTTTTGGGCTTTGTAAGCAGGCTAAAGGAGATCTGGTTTCTAAGGCATATAAGATAAAATCGTGACTTAATAAAAATCTCTCGTGTTACCTTCTTGTCTCACATGACTTCTAATACTTGGCTTCTATATAGTGTTATAAAGTTATAAATTAATAATCAAGAATATTTTGAATCTTGATTTTTTTGTTGTATTTTTTTGTGTATACAACAAATATGTTTAAAATAAAACCTTCTGGTTATAGCCATAACCAAATAATAGCAGTAGTAAAAAAAATGACTAATTTTCTTATAACAATTTGAGCTAACAAATAATTCTAAAAGTTTTCTCTATTGCTAGATTAAAACATGTTATTTAAATAAATGTTTTTTCTTAAATAATCAATTAATTAACTGATTAAGAAATGATTTTAAACCATTCTTAAAATCCCCTCAACCAAAAAAAGAGCAACTCTAGTTCGTTTTGCCAACTTCACCTGTGGTGTATTGATTACCTACTTGCATTTTGCGTCTGTTACTGTTTTTAATAAGTTGCTCTCGTATACGATTTCTGTTTAGTGTTAAATGCTTGTAGAGTTGCATTAGCGGATTGCATTATCCATTCGAGACCAAGCAATTGGCAATCATCATCGCCATCATCATCGTGCCTATATATCGATGGTCATTATTATCCTCCACTTTGGTCGTGGGAAGGCAAACAAATGTTCGATATATATATATTGGCTGCCAGTTTTCTCCTACACCTGAAGCGATAAATATATATAAAAGAGAAATATATAAAATGGGGGTGGGGAATCCGACAGGTGAAAATTGAGTTACCGTTAATTGCCTTGGCGTCTACGACCTGAAAGGCAGCCTGAAATGTTTAGGATCCAACCACCCCCTTAATTGCAACACTTAATTAACACCCATCTCTCCCATGACAAATTGCGAAATTGATTTTTAACATGCTGTGCCTTGGGAAATATCTACCTCCCTCCCACTTTTTTTGTTTTTTTTTTTTGACTATTTCAATACCTTTAACTTGGAATTACAAATTCGTGTTTAGCGCATTAACGTGCAGAGCAGTACAACAAAAATTGGAAACAAGAGCAGTGGAAACTGCGGGAAAACTAAGCCAGCAAGCGCCCCCACACACACTCGTGCGGCAGAATTTTCCTTCTCATGGCCGCCGAGAGCTCTAAAAATAGAGTTTAACAAACTGAAAGTGTATTCCACCACATACAAAGACACGCATACGCTGACAAAAAAAAAAAAAAAAAAAAAAAAAACAAAAATTGGGGAGGGCATGGCGGGGAAATTCTCTGGTCCCATTTTCACATTTCAAATTAACACACACAGCTCTTGCCTCTCATTTCTCAACTCTCGTTCTCATCTCGCATTCAGATGCATCCTCCAACCTCCAATCCTCCGCCCTGCAATCCGCAATCCGTCAGATGATGTGAGGGTATGTTAAGGGAGCAAATCTCAACACAGTTTTTTTTACCGCGTTTGTCCCTACGTCATCGTCCTGTGCAGTCAACATCCTCATACCTTATCCTCAGCCTTTGTCCTGCGATTCATCGCAATTCTTTAACATCAAAAATAAGGGGTGTTCTGAGGAGGGAGTGGTACTTGGTGTCTTTAGGCTCCCTTGTTGCTAAATAAGGTCACACTTATATTGTATGAGTATAAACGGTCACTCTAATACTTTATTAAAACAAGCTTCCTAAAAAATTTAGTTAACAATATTTAGTCTAACTCATTTTAATTATTTTAGTCTTAAAAAAAGCCACTTAAAATAATATTTAATATAAAAATTTAAGTTTTACACTCATGTAACTATAACCCAAAAAATCAAAATTAAGAAATTATTGCAAAAATTTGAATTTAAGGGAGATTACAATTTTTTCATAAAGCAGGGCGAGTTGTATTAAAAATGTTTCAAAGAAAAAGATAAAGAGGCCCCCTTTGATTGAAGATTTGCCTGCGCCACTGTAAGTAACCACCCCTGGGGAGCAAAGGGAGTTTTCACCGACTGACTGACGAGCGAGTTCGCTGGCATGCATTCTTTGTCCTCGAGGAGGATGAGGGGGTGGATGAAGTGGGTGTCTGGAGGGGGTGGCGTCCTGAATGTTGCAAGCTCCATGGAGGATGCCAACGCCTGCCACTTGGGCACTTGTGTAACAGCATTTCTGTTTGTTTTTGTTCATCTTCTAAGGCTAAGCACCCGCGTTCCCTTTTCTCCGTGTCAAGATCTCTGCCTGGGTATGTGAGTTTGGAAATCGAGTTTGTGATCCAAAAAAATGAAACTACAAATTAAAAATATTAAGGTGAATAATATATGATTGAACGTTGTTGAAAAAATTATACAAAAATGGTTAAAAAAATAATTAAGAGATCTATGTTGAAAATTTCTTCAATATGTTATCTGTCATTCAAGGGTTTAGTCATTAGAATTTATAATTAATCTTATTTAAAAATGTTTTCTATTTAAGCCATTGAGACAAACTTCCTGCTCGACCAAAGAATGAATTAGCCAAATCATTCCCGTTTCCGTGTCCCTACCATGGGATCAACCCTGTGAATAGACTTATTATATCCCTCACGATGTCGATTCCTCTGTGAAATTCAAGATCAGTGTGAATCGCAGAATTTAATTTAATGGCATGAAATACACTTCGTCTTTGACTTTTTGGTTTTTACGCAGGAACTGAATTATGTTATTTGAAATCAGCTCTATTATATTAAATATTAACTATTCTTAAGTGAAGGGTTTTTTTTTTATTTTCTCGTTTTCATTTTTTATTTTCTTTTGATCTCCCACATTTAGTCAGGGTATCCCCGATTTCATTATCTCCGGTGTTGATTAATTTTTTGCTTGCTGACTTTATGTGTTACTATGCGCCACCCAAATCCCCAATGTTCTGCATCGTGTTCTTCATCAAGTTCTCCCGGCTCTTCTCCTTTATGCCCCCAAACAAGTCTCATTTTCTCTCCTCCAGTTCATCTGCATGATGTGCCGTGGCTACATGAAGTGCTCTTTAGCGTTTGCTGACATTTTCTCTGCTTTTTTTTTTGCAACAGAAATGAAACAACGAAATGGGGGGAAAATATATAGAATGATGTAGTGCGCTGCACATGTTGAATATATAAATATTCAGTTGGGACGGTCACTGCTCCAATTCATCTAAAATTTTCCTATGCATTTTAATAATTTGTTTTTAGATATTTTCGCTCTTCGTTGGGTGGTATGTGAACTTGTATTTACCGGTGCATTCTTGATCTGATATATATTTATTGGGGGTTGTACTTTTATTTTGTTTAATTAATTACCTACAAATTTTTGAAATTCTTTAAAGCATCTCTGACTATATCAGTATTTAGAAATACAATTAAGATAAATAAAAATGTAGACTTCTATTTTCAATTAAAAAAAAAATATATATATATTAGTTTTCTTTGTAAAAAGAAACATTGCTTAGTATATATTATACTTTCTAATATGTGAGTTGATACTTGAGTTAATTTTATCTTATCCCTTTACTCTGTCAATTCAAACATTAATTTGAGGCTCCATTAATAAGCTGATATATCTGACAGGAAGCCAATAAGCCTTAAGACCATAAAATGCAGTGCGCCGTTTGAGGAGTAAACACACGCCCCGCTAATAACTTGTCATCTTTCTTGAACTTCATCGGACTAGTTTGCTTAGTTTGTCAGTTCCCTTGGTTCCCTATCACTGTCCCTATTCCTATCCCCACCATATGAAATATGTCCACCTCACACCCCACCCACAGCCTTGGGCGTTCTTTCAATATTATGACAGCCAAGAGGGAAAATCTTTTGTTGCCATTGCGCTTAATTCATCTCGAGCATCTCGAAGTTGGTCTTTCCTTTCGCGCAGTCCCTCTTCATCTTCATCGTCATCGTCATCATCATCTTTTCCGCGTTTCATTTCCATTTGGTGGAGAATGATAAAAAAGAATGTGAAAATATTGTGGCTGCTCTTTTCTGTTTATTCTTCATAAGTTTGGTCCCTCTTCGTCCACAGATCTTCAGCTTTTGTTTGTTTTCGTCTGTTTTAGGTGGGGCAGTGGCATTGTGGGTGGGGTGAGATTAAAACTTTTGCTTCTTATCTGACTGAAAATTGTCTTTTTTTGATATCCTCGCTGGCAGTTGCATTTTTGATGCGCTTCATTGTCAGTTGACCCAATTTGATGGGCGTGGACCCCGGGGCAAATAGCTCCCACACTAACACCCTCCTCCTGCCCCTTTGTTCATCAAAAATGCCTCCATTTACTACCACTGCCGCTCAAACCCCCCATTGCAGCTCGCTGAAATATTCATGTCTTGAGAAGCCATTCAGAGTTTTGAACTTCTTCCCAAGTTGATTTCTGTTCACACAATAAATTGCACGAAGTGGGTGAGCTGGGTGGCTACACTGACACTAAAATACCCATTTAAAAATATACATTTTTTTTATTTAACGGTAAATCAATTTTAATTACTTTGTTTTGAAAGCAAGGCCAAAACGGATCATTAACTGACATAAACCGTTAATATATTTCATATTGTAAATAACAATAGTAGGAGAACAAATACATTTAACATATTTTGAACAGGTACTTAATAAATAAGCACGCTCAGAATAATATTTTAATTCAACCTTCATATTTCAATACAATTGTTTTTGATTGTTTTGCGGAGTTTAATTAAGTTTAAGAATTTTTTTAAATTTGAAAAGAAACATTTATAAAAATAAAAACGAAAGGGGGTAAACTTAAGATCTGTATTACCAGTGTAGCTCTCAATTGCAACTTGCAATTACCCGCTGTCTATGTTGTTGTTGCTGCTGTTGTTGATTATTAAATACTTTATTGCGCGGCTTGTATTTGAAAAGCGCGCCCAAGAATTGAAGTTGAAGTCGCTGCTTCTTTTGTGGAAGCCGTGAAGAAAAGGCGGGAAAAAAGGGCTGTAGAAAGAGCTGGAGAAAGAGACCTTTGTGTGGGTTAGACTGCATTAGGTTGCATGCAACGGGGCCATAGAAAGTGCCACCGAACCACTGAACCCACTGGGAAGTTCCCTATGGAGAAGCCAGCAAGACTTGAGCACGCACCAGACACGCAAAATATATATATGTATATATGGGATATATAGACGGGTATTTCCAGTTGTAGATGGAGAGGGTGGTGCATTTGGAAGCTATCACTTTTCTGGGTTTTTATGCTGCTTCAATCATGGGCTCAAACCATATGGGAACTGTGTCTGCGCCTTTGAGTTTCATTGGTAACGATGTCGGACGACCTCGGGGTGATACTACCTATTGTCAAACAATTCAAACTATGGTAACTATGGTAATCACCTCAATTATTTGGCTCAGTACGATTATCTACTAAATAACTCAATACGAGAGTTGATGAACTGGGTTAGAGAAAAGTTTCCCACAGTCTGCAATGCTTTATTAGCATACAAATCAAGGTTTGGACTTGGAGCTTATATAAATATGTATTTGAGCTTAAAGAAATATAAAAATTAAAATAACTTCTTAGAGACTACTAAATGATTGCGAATGTATTAACAAAATGCAGTTTTTAAACTAATGCTCTCCATGTAAATTAGTTGTTAATTTCAATGTTATTCCAATGTTTACTCAATAACAAACATTTGTTTTTTAGATTTTGATATGTAAAATCAAGTTGTTGATTGCAACCCTTAATATTTAACAGTGTATTTTCTATACGACTTGTGATGGCAATGCCGTGCTCTTTCTCTCTTTTACTAGCTCTCTTTTCGTCGGCTCTCTCATTAGCAAATAAGGGTTGACTGTCGGTAAATTTCCGTTGTTACTTGCATTTTGCAAGGATATTTAAGAAGGGGAATATTCGAGGATATCCTGGCGGTTACTAAGGCATTAAACATATTTTTTGAACTTCTTTCTGGAAGTTGTTTTGTTTTGTTTTTCTTTTATTATGATTTAAACAAAAGCCGCTAATAAATTGCAACCCTCTCTTGACACTCGGCTCTCCCTCTCTCTCTCTCTCTTTATGGCTGCCCCCAATTTAATTTCTCCCTCTCTTTTATGCTCTCCGGAAATGGCTTTTAATGGTCGCTTTTAGAATGATTTTTAATGTTCACTAAATTGCGTCATAAAACTATTAGAAAAGCATTTTTGCAACAGGCTTTTCTCAGGCTCATTAAAATTGAGTGGGTGGTGGGGAATTCCCCACATTGGGCGCCAATAATTTTTGGGGGCACATTTTCCGCTGCATTTTCCCCCTACACAACTGCATTTTGTGGAGTTTTGCAACCCCCTCCGTGAGAGAGAAAAACAAAGCGAACCGAAAAAAACAACCCGCACTAGAGACATCTGTCTGGAAAACTCTCTCTCTAATTTCTCTCAGCACTCTCTCGTTTTTCTCGAGAGGAGAGAAAAGGAGCCGCTTTGGCTGCCGTCGACGCCTTCAGTAATGGAAATATTTTACCCAGTTCAGTACTCCATTTCAGTCAGTTAGCCGACGTTAGTTTTTCGCAGACGCTTTTCCGCCTAGCAGTATTTTTTAACCAAAAAAAAAATGTCCAAAATTACCTAATTAGTAGGGAAAATCCCAGACTAGTCAAACAAAAATAAATGTATACACAACCAAAAATACATACAAGTGCTGCAGAATTTCGCAAATTTAACAACCATCGCCACGCCCCCCGCCCCTCGCGTACGTGTATGTATTCGGCTGTCTGCCGCCGCTGCCGCAGTCGACGTCGCTGCCACCGCTTTAATATCCCCAAAAACGTCCCTTAAAATCATATAGATATATATTTTTTATATATACATCTACACGCTGGCGATTAAAAATATATTCGCGAAAAAAATACGGACTTCAAAGTGAAATTCGAAATTTCTCACCCTCGTCGACGTATTGATTTTTTTCGTCATCTTCATATTTATCGGTGCCAAAGTGTTTGTATACCGTCCAAAAACATAACACACTCACATACAGGAACCTAGTTCCAAACACCACAACAAAAACAAAAACGATTCCGTTTCACTGAACATTCTGCCTTAACTATATTTACCTAATACATAATTGAAGAGGAGCGGCTAACTAGGGACTTAGTTAGTGGGACTTGGTTAAGTCACCCCCATATCGCCACCCTCCGGAAAATAACAACAAATCAGCAGAATGAGCAGCTACACTGCCGCCCAGTATTACAAGACCACCAATATGATTACCTCCAATGAGATTTACTGGTAAGTTGCTCTTGGCTGTTTGAAATCGTCACTTTGTTTTCTGCCAGTTGGCAAATTAAGTTTCCTCGACCTTATGGGAACATTTTTTGGGACAAAAGTACAAGTTTGAAGTGCTGTAACTCGATTACAACTTCAAGGACGCTAGTGTTAAACGTCTTACAATTGAGTTATAATGATGACCTTAACAATGTCTCTATACCATGTTTTTAACAACCCCTAACTAATATATATATTTATATAAATATAATTTACTCAAAAATGTTGTAGATTTTATTTTTTATGAATACCTTTAATTAATTTAAATATATTGAATAACCTGTGGTGTTTTCATATATACTATCAAAACAAAATTAGAATAAAACATCTTTAAATTAAATATTTTTAGCAAAAATCAATGTTTGTATTTTTCAAAAAAAAAATATAATTATAAACAAATTATGAATCCCTGAAATTTAAATTTAAGGCACACTCAAAGTGTATAAACTTTAAATTTTTAAAAATTCTAATCTTTAAATAAATAAAAAAAATCTTTAGCTTGAGATTTTTTTTTACAAATATTTTTTGCGATTGTCTTTTTTAATCTTTTGTGTTGCAAGTTCAAAATAAATTTGTTGTTAAATAAATTGTGTTACTTAGAATGGTACTACTCCTATACGATAATTGTATTACTACTTTTTCTAGAGTGTATTATCCTTTTTGCACTTGTAAGAGCTCTGTCTGCCCACGGTTTCCCTGTTTGACACCCCCAGATTTTCGCAACTAAAGTGCTAGAGTTCAAGGTTCGATTAGTTTCGTCCGAGGACAATTGTGACGCAATTGCTCTCTCTCAGATGGGAGAAGCAGCAAAATGTAATGGTATTTCGGCAGCTCCGCAGCTCCCAGCCACGCCTCAACCCACGCCCATGAATCCTCCCCCGCCTTTTTTTTCGGCCCCATCAATAGTGCAGTTTTGATGGGCTAATGCCCACACACGATGTTTGCCTCATACTCGAATGGAAAAAAAAAAACCAGCATATCCATGGCTTTGATAACAACAAAAGGTCGAAACCGCCTTCAAACGCCCACATCCACGCCCACATATCTCATCCAAGTTTTCCCAATCGTGGGCGTCTTTCTTTCTCGCTCTCTCCCTTATTCCCTCTCGTTCGCTCACAAAAAGTTGCCCATGAGTCTGTTAATTTGCCGCACTGAAGTATGCAAGTGATTTTCAGACAAACTATCATACATTATATATGAGAAATACCTGCCATGCATGCAGCCATATTTGTGCATATTTTATGATTCTGTTTTAGAGAAAACATTTGCGTTTTAATAAAATAACAAAAAGTTAGAAAAATTGACAACACATCCGAAAAGTATGCAATAAAAGTTGGCAACAAATGCGGTTTAGTTCCACAGTTTGCTGCATAGGTGGCGCATAGTGTTGGTTTTGCATTTCCCCAAGCTGCAAAGTAACAGAAAATGTCTCTACAAATTACTCATTGTAAATAATATTTTAATTAATACTTCTGCCTAATAAAAAAATGCATAACTTGCACCCAAATAAAAGGGGATATATAAACAATATTCGTATAAAGAAAAATACGTTATAGAACATACTCGAAATCGTGCAACCAAAATTATTTTATGCTCAAACAACCTTTCTGGAAAATACCAGAAAATGTATATTTTTTTGTGGCGCAGTCTGTGCAGCACATGAACCTTGAACTCTGGCATTTTTCGTTCAAAGAATACATATATAATGGTTGTATTATGTTGTTTTGCATGGCCAGTGAATAAAAGTGGGTGGTTGGTGTTATGTAGATGGTGGATGGCACGATAAAGCATCAGAACTCCCACGGCGTAGGCACGCTCATGGAAATTCCAGCGATAAACACGTGATTATATGTACATAACAGTCAATAGGTCTCTGCGGCACAGACAACATTATCTAATCCACTGATAGTGCCCTCCAAAGAGAAACAATTGTAGTTAGTGACCAACTGGGTTTACAATATCCGGGATAGCTTTATTACCAAGCAGATAAGTAAGTTGGTACAATTTAGTTCTGGGAAAGGTAGAATACGTTTTTATTAAATCGATTAAAGTGCAAGGCAAGGTAAAAAATTAAATAATCTGTGATCTAACGGCTTTACAAATGTTGGTAAATGTTTTTCCATTTATTTTAGAATTTTTATATCTTTACCAATAAATAAATTATTATTAGGTGCAATCTGAGAAATAAATCTAGTGAATAATAATAATTATTATTTACCCGGACCAATACAAGGTTGTAAAATAAAAAACGCTTTACCCCAATTAATATTTCGTTGTCGAATCTTTTATTTTGCTAATTAATTTAGAAAAACGTAAATAACAAAAAAATTATGATAAAGAAGACATTGTGATTTGTATAGCCATGATTACAGAGGCATAATCTAAAATCTATAAATTCCGTAGCCGTCGGGGGCACAAAATATTCGTCATGTTTATTTATTGTTATAGATTGCACTGCCATACGAATTTTAAATAGTAGCTTTCCTATTTCTCTTCCTGTAAAATATAGATTGTTTTGATGCTTACTCACCAAATTGCATAAGTAAAATAAACATGCAAATACGGCATTGGAACTAGTTTTTTGTGTTGCAGATACATTCAAAGTAGTAACTATGAAAAAAAAATGTAAATTAAAAATAATTGCATTTCTCCCTTTCGGTTTGTTTTGGTTTTCCTTGTAGGCGCGTGTTATTCAATACGAAACCCGGCATTATTCCGATTACTGGATAGCATCTCAACTGTTTGACATTTCCCCTCCACGCGATGGGAAGTGTTTTTTTCCTCTTTCTCGGTTTCCCTGTCTATCTGCTCATTATTCTCATATCTCTTACCCCCGTGCCCCTCATTATCGTCTGGGTTTTGCAACAGACTTTTCCAGTAGTTGAAAGTCGTGGGATTATTTAATGACTTTCTCACTTTTACTGCCTCCATTGTTTGATTGTCACCGAGCTGTGGTCTTAGTGCCCTATTCCGTAAGGTGATTACTTTGGACAGTGATTACTCTGACCACGTGACCCACAGCCCTGACGTTTTCACATTTTCCGACGTTCATTGGACGGCTTAGTTTACTTTGGTCCAGCGCTAATTGAATGACAGACTTTCGTGCATTGATAGGCTTCAAAGAAATGTGGATTTTTACACAGTAAAAATGTTTGTTATTTTTTCTCTCCAATTCAAATGGTTTTCCACGGATGTGAGGGATTTAAGAGTTGAAATTGAATAATGCTTAGGACTTGTAACTTATTCTAAAGTTACAAATTCTTAAAATTTGAAATAAATAAATAAATGTATTGTAAATGAAAACACGCACTATAAAAAGAAGACTGTTTAGTTTAATTTTCGAAGGAATTAACAATTTTGTGTCATTAAATTCTTAAATTTCAAAAGTATAAATATTTCTGCATGTGGATGTGAAATAAAATCGATTACATCCCGCTCCAACTGGATCTTCATCCACTCGTCCCCGTTTGCCATCAGTATTTTGTAGGCTTCTGGGTTTGTAGGCCTAATGCAAAAAAGTAAATAAATTCAGATGAGGTGCTGCATGCCCGAAATCAAAAAGACGGTGAGCATCGCCGCATGAAAGCATCTAAATTAAAGTGCGAAACCAGTTGGGGAAGTTGACGTCATGCCGGTGGGCGGCCGGGGGAGGGGCAATGAATAGGGGGCGGAAGGGGGAGTGGCGAAAAGTTGCCGGTTGCCGGTTGGCACACACACCAACCATCCAAGTTAACCAGTTCTTGCAGCAGTTGCTGTTTCTGACGCTCGTCGTCGTCCTAGTTATGTATGAGCCAAATTTCTTGGAGCCGGCTCTTATTCAGTTGCTACTCGCTTCTTGTATGCTCACCTTCCGCCCCCCCCGTCACGCCCCTATCCACCCAGGCACACCCATTTTATCAGAGAATCCATGCACAATAAGATAAAATGCTTGGATATTAAATACAATTCTTCATTTGAGTTTAAATAGATATCATATTTAAATCATTTAAATTAAATTTCAATATCATATTTAAATCATTTAAATAAAATTTCAATTTCTAAAATTACGTGTAATAGTTAAAAACTACCTTAATTGTATTAAATCATATGCTTTATTAAATACAACCAGAACAATTTGTTTAAACTTTTTCTTACAGCTGATTTTTATAATGTTTACCATATGGAGCTTATAAATCATTTTTTTTTGTCTGTGTAAGCTAAGTCAGAACCAACTGAAAAGTGTTTTTTGTTTTGCTAAGATTTCTCTTGTTGTTGTTTTTTTGGTTTCATTTTGTTGTTTGCTGTTGTTGCCCAAATCAACAGCAATTTCAGACTCGGACGCAAACGCATTGTTGTATTCAGTTGGCTCTGTAATTTGCATTGAATTGAAGCTGACGAAATGCAGCCTGGCAATGCATTTTCTATAGAATTAATCAGACCCTGCAAGGGATTGAAAGTAGCAGTAGTAGCTACCTGGTGAAGTCGAGCGATCAGTGCGAAGCCATTGACCCATGAATCAGATACAATGTGTACATAATTACTTGTTATAGATGTGAGAAATAAGATCTTCGACTGAGGGATTGAGTTATGAGAAATTAACATATCAAATGACCACTTACGTAATTATTGAGAAGTTTAACAACTGATCAAATAACAGCACAAATAACAAACACTTCGGAAAAATACTTCGATTCAGTTTTATTTGCAAGAAAAATATTTGTATGTATAGTTTTACAATCCAAACTAAACTAAAACTCAGCCATCCAAAAAATTAATTTTCTACCTTTTAATTTCGTTTTATTACCCCTACTGACATCTTAATAGACTCATCATAATACAAATTATATAATTACAATCAACCATCCACAACAATTATGAATTCCGTCTTCTACCTGAATTACTCAACACCAGTCTTTTACTATTTCAAGACTCTTTCAAGTTCATTAGCTTCTGTTCAAAAATGGCAACAAGCAATGAAATTAAATAGAATTCAAGAGAATTAGAAGAAAGGCAGCCAAACATTCACCAACCATCCAAAAATAGTAAATGAACAAATGAAATTCGCATAATGATGACCATTTGTGTGAGTTTGGATTATGTAAAGCTCTCGAGATTTGTCTTTCTCCAAGCGATTTCAGCACCAAACAACTTAAGATGAGCCATCACAAGGGCGGGCTGGAGAAGAGTGCGAGAAAACAAAAGAAAAATTGAGAAATTCAATTGGCAGAGAGGCAGACGAAAAGTAATAATAATAAGCTGCTAATCGCTTGTAAACATGAGATTTCCAATGAAAAATTCAAAACGAAAATCAATGGAAACGCCAGGAGAGCGGTAATCATAAGCAGACACCTACACGGAGGAAAATAGGCAATATTGTAATGAAATGAAAGGTTTGCTCTATTGAAATCTTGATTTTATGATGCAAAGTGTAACTATGTCACATAGATACAAAATATCAATAAATAATGTTTACATACAAATAAAAATAGTCAGTCTCATTATTTTAAAATGTAGCTTACCTACCTTTAGCATATCAACCTAAATGTTACCTATTTCTTAGAACTACGATCACACTCTAAAAACAACAGCTTATGAAAATATTGGAGTACATATATCATTATGTTTAAAATTACATTTTATTTTCTTAATAAATAAAATGCAATTATGATATGGAATAATAACAAATAGGCATGTAGATAACATAATATTATTTTCTCTCTGCTGTAGTGGGTGCTGTGAGGGTGGTTGGTTTTTGTGGGCGTGAGATACGTGATTTAGAGCCTAACGAGCACTGCAGAACCCTTGTGGGCGAACTTTCCCAATGTGCCACTTGAGCAGCGAGCGATTCAGCCGCTGCTCGTTGATTGATGAAGGCGCCAGTGGCGGTATGGAAGCAGCTCCACAAAAAAAGCTTAACCACTGGGCTGCCCAGCGAAAGGGGAAGAGGAGGAAGGGGTTGGGTTGGTGGTGCTTCAGAGGGTGGGGGACTTTGTTTTTTTTTTTTTCATTCATGGCCACCACAACAAGTGAAGCGCGGTGGGTAAGGCGAAGTGCAAGTGAAAGTGAAGTCGCTGCGATTCCGATTCCAATGAGTGTACTCATACTCGTACTTGTACTTCATGAAACCACAAAAATTTCCCACTAACATAATTTTGTTGTATCTTTTGTATCGCACAGCAACCCCTTCTCCCTCAGCTGTTGCTCTTTCATGTTTTCTTTCAACATTTTCATTTGTATCTCATCATCCGTCACTGGCTCATCTTCGTGCGCTATACTTTTGATTTAATTGAATGAAAACACACAATTTTATTTTGTTAAAATCGGGCATCGAAGCTTCGTATACTCTTGCAGATCGATTAGATCTTTGGCAGGTGTGATTTAATTGATTTAATTTAACTGGCTTAATAGACATTATTTGTACATTCTGTTAAAATTTTTTTTTTCTTTTAAAGAAACAATTTTATCGCCCTCAAAAAACATTTTGTAGATATAAATAAATTCTATTTTGAATGCTTGTAAATAAATTATGCAGTTAGCAGAAGTGGTTTTATTACGTAACATTATAAAGATTTTATTCGGTTGGTTGGAATTGCTTGGAAGTAATCATTTATAACTGATCTCAATTTCCTAAAATCGAATTATAGGAAAAAATCTGTGAAAGTGAAACTTGTGGAGTGATAGGCTTTAACTTTAAGTACCCCTCGCAAGTGTATAAAGAAATGGCAGCACCAGCAGAAAACCCTAATGACAGGGGCGAGGGAATCTCGAATGTGATGCGATCGTGATCCGATCCCTTGCCCGATATCGGCCCTGTCAGGCTTCATTAGCCGCGCTCCAGAGACTCGGGCGCATTGTCTCGCATTTTGTCTCCCAGCAGCGTTCACTTTCTAATGAGCCCGAAAGCCGGCGATTCAGTAGGCACACTATAGTAGTAGGCAGTAGGTAAGCTGTGTAGCCATGACCGAATGAGCAATTCAATGGCCCCGCCAGCGGCAAGTTGAAGGTAGGAATCGGTTGGCTATACTATATATAGTATATTTGGTGGTTGATTCGGGGGGATCGACGGGGCCCTAAGCTCTCGCAATCGTTTTGCTGGCTTTTCTGTTTTGGGGCGGACTGAAGGTCTGCTGGGTTGTTGTGAATATTGTTTAGGTTCCTCTTTCCCATCTGCCCGCCCTTCGCCTGTTTACAAATTGGGTTCAAAATGCCTAAGGTCAGGCAAGCGAACACAACGGGTGGGAAGTGGGGATTATAGTGGGGGGCAAACGTGGTAATCGCATAGTTAGTAACTACACACGGCAGAGCTTTCGCGATGTTTACTAATGAAATATAAAATGCGTTTCATATGTGAGACACAGTGAGGCAGTGGGGAGTTTGAAGAGTTTTTTGGGAGCGAAATATGGTTATCTTAGAAGTGATTGTATAGTATAATGAAGCTACAAATAGCGGGAATCAGGGCTTTAGAAGGACCTTTTTAATTAATATATTCCTTTAAAAAAATGTCCAAGTTTTTTTTAAATGCATAGTAAATATTTATGACCAATTTAACTTTAAGGTATTAATTCTGAAAAGCTTGATTGTGGTTATAATTACTATGATGGTAAATTAAATAATTTTCTCTAAATATTTCCCTGGTATGCCCCATTGTTACCAAAAGAGACTTCACAAAGAAAATAAACTACCTTCTAATTAAAGATTCCTTCTACCTTGAATTCTTGTAGCAATTGCAACCCCTGCTGATGGCTTAAGACTAATTAAAATACCTTCGCCAACCCTCGCCGCTCTGGACTTTTGTTGTTTCTTGGGGGCTGTCATCATCGTTGACGGCTGTTTATTGTTTCATAACAGCTGAGACTCGGCCCAGACAAGTATGGCAAATGGGTTTGTGTACCTTGTACCTAATGCGTTAATATCAGCTAGCTTTGGGACTGAAAGGCTCGATGAAGGGGGCTGTACAGGGAACAACTGTGGCAAAAGTTTTGGTTTTATGTGTGCATATGTTTTCGACTTGAGTTTTAACGATGCCGCAGCTATGACAGCGTCCGCAGTACAGAGAGATAAAAACGAGGTCATTTTTGTTTTGATGTAATCAGATAAATATTGGATTTCAAGTTGCTAGCACTCCTCTTTCGAATATGATGAAACTTAAATTTGTTTCTTCATGTTTGAAGTTAACACACATCTATGTCTTTAAAAATAAAATATATTGTATCTTGACATTTTAGTCTTCTTAGATAAACCCAAATAATGGCTTTAACCGTAAGATGATTTCTAGTTTATCTAGGGAACTGTTATATACGATGAAAAGTAATATTTTTAATGCGGTTCCTCATTTGAAAATAAAAAATATTAAGTTTTGTTGGGTTATAAGAAAATGCAGTATATTTGCTTTATTTTGAATGGAAAATATTGATATGTTTTAAAATCAAGTTTTTGTTTTCAAATAAAGAATATCAAACATTTCTAATATCTAATAATATTTCTAATATTGAATATTTAAAATATCTAATATTTTTCTAGTTTCTTTAAACAAAAGCCTCAAAGATGGTCATTAATATCATATGACAATTGTTTTCTGTGCATCAGCAGGTTTCAATGAAAAGTCAAAACAGGCCGCAGGTCCGGATATAAATGGTTTGTTGTCTGAAACACACACACGGACACTCGGATACTCGAATACTCGAATACTCGAATACTCAGTTAGCCATATAGTCATCCAGTCATCGGGCTTAACGCTTGGCTCAGCCGCTGAGCGAGCGGATCGCAGTGAAGCCAGTGAGGCATTACGCTGCCCATTTTGTTAGCGGGCCGCCGCAAGCGACTAACTACCAGAGACCAACTACCAAGTGAACTACCAGGCCGTAATGCCGCACACTCGTGCACATGCCTCTCCATATGGCACATACGGACGTCAGCAGCAACAACAACGATAAAAACAATATAAACGAAGTAAAAAAAAAAAACAAAAAAAAAACATTGCCAGTAAAGCGCCCCCGCTCGCCCTTCAGTGCTCGTTTAGTGCGGTTCGCTCGGTTCGTGAGTCACCTGAGCGTAACGTAAGCCCAGCTTATTGTTCGACTACGAGCGCAGCCACAATCGAAGTACCCTCGAGAGGGGGTATTACTATTTCTTGGCACGTTCCGGGGATGCATTCTCAAAATCAATTAGGTTTTTCAGCCCCTCTATAGATGTGTATCTTAACAAACGTTCCAAAAATGTGTGTCGTGAGGATCACAAACTACCTTATCATTGCAAATTATTTATGTCAAGAAGGTCCACAAAATATGACCACTTTTAAAATGGAAGATAACTATAATTATCCATAAGTTTTGCTGAAAAATCATACTTTATCATACTTTAAGGTAATTTGTGAACTTATGGTGATAAGCTCACCAAATTTTTGGGTACAATAGTTTAAGCATTTTTTAAGGAAATGGATATTTGGGCCAAGATAATAAGGTCGAGAGATATGTTGCAAACTGGGGACTGATCATGCTTATAGGGTACAAACTTTTTCGTTCTTTTTACCTGAAGACTATCTTTCATGTTTTGTTTTTGACATAGCACACGCTTTTTTCTCTCTCTCTCTATTTTCCTCTCTCCCACTCTTGCTCACCTGCAAGCTTAAGCAGCTGTTTTTTCCGCTCTGCGAGAGCCGAGCTTTCCGCTCTTTGTATTTATTCCAATTTTGAGTTTTGAGTTTGGCTTGGGAGAGGAACTGTGTGTGTGATATTTGGTAGTTTGCATACAAATTTACACCTCTTAACGACTGTTTGTCGATTTATGTGTGCGTATTTTTTTCGGATCTGTTTTGCAATTACCCAATTTAACAATGGAGTCAAGTGGGAAAAACACACCACTCAGCTTCCCTCTTTGAAAACTTTGAAAACTTTTTAATCTGCAACGAGTTCGTTTTCGTTCGCTTTAAAATGCAAATAATGAGGATAATTGAGCGTTTTACTTTCTAGTAGCTGCTGCACTTTAACGGTGGGTTATATGGCGGGTTATACGGTGGGTTATATAATGACAATTAGACCCACTGTGACAGCACACGTCAACGCTTATAAATAAGCGAGAGCAAGTTGCAGGTAAATGCACAGGTGTGCGCGGTACTAAAATACATTTGTAGATAAAAAAAGTTGTTCTCTGATTTTGTAGTGCTTTAACAAAAAACTTTATGTAAAAAAACCTTTTTTCTAAATTTTTTTTATTTTTAATCTATTTTACCTTTTAACATTTTTGTTCCCAACCTGATACTTATTGATTTTAAGGTTTTCGCTTGCTCGAGTGGAAAATAAATTAAAACGTCTTATCAAATAAAAAAAACACCACAGTTCCATTCGTAAAAAAACAGAAAAGTCTAAGTACTCTTTTATGGAAGTAAAAATAAGAACCGGCAGGTAATTAAATATGTGGTTAAGGGATCAAGTTTTGTGTTATTATGTTAGGTTTTGATCTTTGAAACAGATCAAGTGGAAAATAAACGCTTAGTACCTTTGGCAGTAAAAATGACAACAACTTTAGCCAGCGTTTTTAAGTGGCCCACAAACTTGGCCAATAGGCAACAACAAATACAGCACCAAGCTGTCTCACCCATACAGCTGCACTCTCTCCCACTCTCTCTCTCTCTCTCTATTCCAAAAACCCACTCTCCAGTTGGAATTCTCGCAGCCGCGTAGTGCCTCATTTTCTTTCCAAGCTTCGTGGAGGTAGCACACGCGTCGCCCGTTCGCTCTTCGTTGCTTTTTCGCAGGCTACACCTTTCGCAGTCGCAGCTTGCAGCGCTGCCCGCGTCGCAGTCGTCGATCGTGTGTGTTTCAATATATTCCAAATATATTGTTTAATTAACCCTTTTTCGGCCAACGAATAATCACCACAAAATACATATTTCGAAATTGAATTTTTTATGAATTCAATGCAAATTGCAAAGTGTGTGTGTGAGTGCTAAATGAAAAGAAAACAAAAGGTTTTAAAAAAATCACCATAAATTGCCAAATTTCCTTCACGCACCAACTTTTTGTTGTTGGTTTTTCGAGTTGCTATTTGTTTATTAATTTGACATCGTTGTGTCACCGCCATGCCACAAAAATAAATCAAATAAACACAATAAAACAAAACGGAAACCAGCCACAATTTTTGATGTAAAAAATAAAATATAATTAAAGAGAAAATCGCCTTTCTCCCAGCGTCGAGTGTAGCACAAAAACAATAGTGCCGCAACAGCAACAACAATAAAACAGTAGCGGGTGCGAAAGAGAGAGGGATAGATGGGTGGAAAGAGCGGGATCCACGGCCACTGCCCCGTTACGTTTCGGCAAACACACAAAAAAATAAAAAAAAAACGAGAAAAAAGCAACACATAAATCGCGTGTGTTTTATGTATTTTCGAGTGTGGATCCAACTGGAAATTTCTATTATTTTGTAATTGAATTTGTAGCTAGTACTCAGAGCTGTTTTTCAAAGTCGAAAATTTGAGATACTCCTTTGAAAATTTTCTGTTCGTATTGACCGCGAAAAAAGCTGAATCACTCACTGATTTAGCATAAGGCCAGCTGAAAAGGGGTTTAATTTTTGAATCACCTTTTGTTGCCACTTAAAATGCAACTCTCGTGAGCACTTCCAGTGACTTAAATGGTTCATAAAGATCTTTTAAAAGCATTTAGAACTTCTCATCGTGGTTCACTTCACATTTAAAGAACAACGAAAATTGTACAAATCAAAACATTTCTGATTTGATCTTTACTTATAAATTACTGTTTTTGTAAGTGTTATTTTTCAAATCAACGATTCATTAAAATACAGTATTTTTATTTTTCAATTCAATTAATTTGATTCATATATGTTTTATATTATAAAACATTTGTTTTTGAACGGTATTTGGTGCTTTATTTTTAATCAGCTGATCGGAGAGGTAAACAAAGCTTGGAAAGACAAAAGCCGTTGATCCAAAAAAATTGAATCAATCTTTGAGCTCTCTTCTTTGCTCACTCTCTTCTCCCGTTAAAAAAGTAATGCATTTTCCAGTGCGTTTTCGCTGCTTTTGGATTTTTAAATCATTTTGCTTTTGGTTTGAGTTTGCTGTATGACTCTTGCTCTTTGGCTGCAGTTGTTGGCTTTTTGTTTTGCCTTTCGGTCAGGCTTGTATAATCGCTTGCCACCCAATTACGCTGCGTCGCCGCATCGATGTTTGTTGCATATTGTGTTTCCACTTCCTCTTCCGCTGGGAGAGAAATCGAAGAGCGAAGAGAGACTGGAACGAGTGAGTGGTAGTGCTTTTCTTGTGACTAATGACACGAAAGTGAATAAAAAGCATTGAGCACGAGCTGTCCTCCTCCTCTTCTTCCGCTCCCCCACCCCCTATACTTCCCCCTAGCCCAACCCTTAGCACTGAAAAAAAAAAACGATTTTACAAAACCTGATCAAAAATTTTGTTTTCAGTATTACTCTTTATAACAAATTAAAAAATAGAAATATTTTATTTTAAAAATATTGTATTTTCCACTTTAAAGAAACTTTCGAATATTTAAGAAAATTCAACTTTTATTTAGTTAAAACTCTTTAAATGAAAAAAAGGATATTTATGTCGTGGGCAGAATAAATGTTTAAATGTTTAAATGTTTAATGTTGAACTTGGAAATTCTCAGAATTAGTGTTTTCCTCTGTGCATTAAACAAACTCTAAGCTCGTTTCCGAGTATTTGTGTGCGAGGGAAAGAGCGTACCACAAATAATTATAAATTAAATAATTATACAATACAAGCAAGAAAACAGCTTTGCAACTGATTGTGGCTGACGTCGCTGCTGTTGCTGCTCGTGCAGTGGAACACCTGTAAAACAAAGGCAGCTCAATAGCTCTATCTGCAGCGGCAACAAAAGCTGCAACTATAGCAGCTGTAGCCAGCCTTAGCCGAAGCTAGAGCTGTCGTGCTCTAGAGCGGATGCAGCTTTAGACACAGCCAGCAGAGCCCCAAAGCTCTGTCCATATACTATATACTTTACAGTGATCGCCCTCAAAACACATCTTGGGAAAACAATTAAAATTAATAGCGACAATAAACCAAATCAGTCGAAAGACAGTGGTTTTCTTTATTAGGTTTTATTGATCTACGAGACAGAAAATACGACAATGATCATATTGGCATCTAAATTATGGAAACCATTTTTGAAGTACACCCTTTTCAAATTGAGTTAAATTAAATCGGAATAAGTTAGGAAAAAAAGATAGCAAATTACAACAATATGTATTTCTAGAAATATAAAAGAACTGCATAGGAAAAACGCAGTGTAATTATAAAAGCATTACATATTCCATTTAGTTTTTGCTTATTCAAAGTAGAACAAGATTTCCGAAAGGTCATAACTTTGCAAGCACAATTATTTGAATAAAAATTACCCTAATCCTCTAATTAGCTAGCGAACACTGTAATTTAGAGTGAACTAGAAATACAACTGAGTTTTTTTTTTTTTTAAACTTTAAAACAACGAAAAACTTGTTTGACAAAATTGCAATTACAAACAAAAGTTTCTCAGAAACGAACGAAACACACGAAAAAAAGGGGAAAACAAGTTTGAACTGTTCTAGTCACAGCAACACAGCAGCAGAAACAACTAGAAAAGCCACAAACACTAATAGTTGCTAAATAATACAAATATTCAGCTTTTAGCATTCAGTTGTTCTTTTTGTGCGCTTGTGATTTCGTATATTTTTGTATTTTGTGAGTGGGCCCCGGCAGCATTCTAAGCGATTGTGATTGAGAACTCCCCTGAAGCGTTTATATATTGGCAGTAGGCGACTTGTTTTGGCCAATAATTCCATGACTTGTTCCAAGGCTGGGCTCCAGTCGTGAGATTATCGCCTGGTCGCAGCGAAATTCGTTTGTTTGAACAGCTTTTTACTCGATTCGTTCGGTTCTTATAGATGGTATATGTATAGCGTACATATAGTATGACGAAACAAAAACCAGAGACAGTGGCAAGTGTTGTCACAATTGTAACAGAGATGTCTCGGGATCGTTTTCAAGCTCTTGAGCCACTCGAAAAAGGTTCTTGAACTTTACGACAAAATATATACATAAAAAATAAAACACGAAAGAAAGTGTGGGGGTTTTTTTTTTTGCCGCGATTTCCATACATACATATTTATAGCCATATAGAGATCTTGATCTTGGGACAATAACACTTTTTGTATATTTCCCTTTCTATTCATTGTTTTCATTACGATTTCTCACGCACTTCGCACATAAATTTTCATATGATTTACGATCACGCGGCCTTTTGGGCTTTGTTTGCAAAGTGGATCAGGTCAGTAGATTGCTAATCATCTAATCAGATCACCCACGATCGTTCCTGAAAAAAATAAACCTAGGCCCACTGCCAGATCGCACTTTCCCAAGGCACGTTTTCGAGGCCTCATGTCTGGATCATTTCGGAATATATCGGATTATTCACACATGCACTTGTCTGTGTTGGTGCCAAATCGATTTTGTTATGCCCGCTGTCTGCGTGTCTGACATATTCAATTTGAATATTGTTTATTCGCCAGTCCCGCTTCCACTCTCTCTGGCCTGCTGTTTCGCTTTTTTCTAGTCTGCAGTTGACAACTTGCGACTTTTACTTGCGATCGACGATCAACGATCAACAATCGACGCTGACCCAAAAAGCGGAACAGCCGCAAAGCTGATTGAATGCGATGGCAAACTGCGAACTGCGACTCTCTCGGTGCGGCTTTAATAAATAAAAGCAATTCTGTTTTGCAAGTGTCATTCTGCACCCAGTGAGTTCACCCAAAAGTGGGGTATAATGGGCTGGAATCTAACATAATTCTATGACCACTGAAAAAGTCTAAACCAATTTCAATAAATGTGATTTAACACAATTTTAAAAGGATTGTAGCACTTTCAAAAAACAAATGTTAATTTGCTTAAATCACTTGTTTCAATGATTTATGTTGCTAAAGTAACTGGAGTATCTAATGATAGATATTCACAAACATTAAACCATTTAAATTGCTGACTCAGTTGGAATTTCAAATTGCTTCCAATTAAACTGTTTCGACAGCTAACTTAAATCCACAACGTCCCATATATGTCAACTTAATTAATTCCATAACTATCCTTATTTGACATGTGATTCATGTGAAAAAGGTGAATCAGTGCAGATGAAAAACGTAGATGGAGTGCTTAAAAATAATACTAAGAACAATTGTATGACAGAACTCCCATAAATGTGTACTTAATCAAGAGGTATTATTTTAATACCAAGATTGGTTATATTGGGTATACAGAAGTCTATAATATTGTAAAAACTATACCATAATCTATGAACACTTCAGTGCTCTCTCTTTCGCATCGTCTGCCTTACTGGCTTTCTAACCCCGAAACAATTGCCAGTCATAAACTGTGTATTCTATGAATTGTTTTTATGACAACCGCGTTTTGAAGGGCACTCTCCATCGTTGACGTTCCGAAACGCTCCGGTCTCAACGGGTCGTATACGCAATACGTGAACAATAAATGTGGCTTTGCTAAAGGAAATGTCACCGTGAACAAATTGCAATTATTATCGGACTAAATGCTTTATCTTAGGCTCCGACGCTGAATCGAAATTGTGAAAATAAAAAAAAAATCGAACTAAAAAAGAAGAATGTAGCCGCGCAAAGCGACACACATGAAATTCCCAAACTAAACCAAAGATAAAATGGCAAAGAACGATGCGAAGAAGCAGATCGTAAATAAATTAATAAACCACATCAAAAAAAAAAACAACGAAACGACAACAAAACAAATCAATTTGCAAATGAATAAACGAAAGTAACTAAACAAAGCGAAGAATAGCTAACACAAAGGGGGAAATTCCAATAATAATAATACAAAATACAATTGCATGACGACGGTGAAGGCGAAAGTAACCGCCGTCTCAAGCTGACCCTCTTCACCCCCGAATCGCATGAAGAATACCAGAAACCATCATGTCCAGGTGTGAGAACCACAAGTCCCGTCGCCAGCAGCTGCCCGTTCCAGCACCCCTCTCCTCCTCCTCCTCGTCCCGCTCGCAAGGCCACCACATCCACTCCAGCCACTCGGATCTGGGCGGCAGTGAGTCCTTCCTGCAGTATTGCAGCGATAGCGAAAAGAGGCCACCGCCCATTGTGGTGGTGGTGGGCGATGGGCGGAGCCGGGTGCGGCGGGTGGTGCGCACAGCCACGAGGCACGTCACTGTGGTCAGTCTGTCCACCCGGCACAAGGAGACTCAGACGCACACCTCGCACCATGTGACGGCTGTCAGGTAAGCATGCGCCACCCCGCGATCCACAGCACAGCACAGACCGCTGATCCAGCTGTGCAAAGCACTCAAAAAAAAAGTATATGAAAAGTATACATCAAAACTTTTTGCAAATTATATAATGTTATTCAAATATATCTAGACCTTGACATAAATCGAAAAGATGTCATATGTAAACAGGTTTATTGCCATTACGATTTGAATGTTTCCATTGGGCACATTTATTTATCACGGTATCAGGATATTCCTTTTATAATATATATATTTACCAAAATAAATAATAAAAAATGTCACTAATAAATAATAGTTTAAAAACAGTTGAATTAACCTGAAAATGTTGCTTATCCACATTAAAAACTTTGGGGTTTCTTTCGAATGTTATGGTTATTATTTTATTAGATTTTAAAATTATTATTATAAAATTATTATGGTAAACTTAAAATGATTAGGTTTATTGTGTTCATCATAAACTTATAAAATCATAGATATTTTAAATACAAATAATAATTATTTTGAGTGCAGTTGCTTATCGCACTCATTCGTTATTATCAGTTATCTTTATGGTGGGTCCCCGACATTGTTCTTGGGCAGCCGTTTTGTGAGCTGACTATTCTTGGCCAGCCAGAAAGTATCGACCGAGATAAACCCACTTACTTATTTATTAATACGCACGGTATCAGAGTGTACTGTAAATATTTATTGCTGGATGCTTAAGTCTTGGAATTTTCTTGAATTCTTTAAAATCAATTTACACCCACTACCATTTAATAGGAACTTAATAAATAAATATTGAAATAAACAAAGAGTGAGTTGCTAAGTCTTGATATGAAATGCTCAAATATATTTCATTACATTTCCGTTTAAAAAAAAAAAGAAAAATTCAACAAATTAGAAAAAAGTGAAGTTTGGTTTGAAACTTGAATAAATGTGTGGATTCCATTTGGATCAAGATAAAATTATTATTTACGAGGCAGAAATTGTTGCATACCTTCAGGGTTAAAAGATCAGGTGATGAAGTAAATGTAAAATACATAAAATCCACAAGTAAAACATAATATACAGTAGTTTAAAAACAAAAAATTAAATAATATAGTTCACTTAAAATGTGTTAGTAGAGTAAACTTGTTAAAAATAACAAAGTTTTGTAAACTACATGAAGTGAATTAAAAATGTAAAAAAATAAGAACCAGTTTGAACTAAATACAGGCATCAACTCTTCCAAAAATCTGTCGGCTTCATTTGTCAAAATTTCTACAAAATTTTTTCCACTACCTATTAGCATTGAGAGAAAGAACTAGCAAAGCCGAAATGGAATCACCAATAATACACAACCTAAAAAAGGCTGAAGAATTCAAGCAGTTTGATGTGACATACTTTCTGATTATCTACGCTTGCGTTGTCCTAATGGTCCTGGGCGTTCCTTTGGCTATATTATTGCAAAGCAAGGATTCGCCAAACGAGAGGAATCGTTATCAATTGGAGGCCAATCGATCGCGTGATGATCAGCGGAGGGTAGGAGAAGCCCGGCGTCGAATTTTGGATTCAAATGCCTAAATAAGCTTTTAATATTGATGTTGTTGGTATTCATGGAAATACATTGATTGGAAGGCACAGCGGTCTGTTTGTAGTTTCTTTCCCAGTCACCAACCCCAACCCCAAATGTCTGGCCCGCTTGTGGCACACTCCATAGACGTTAAGCCCCCTTTCAAAATGCACATAAAGAACCCGAGAAATCTAATGTAAAATCAATAATAATTACGCCGAGTAGGCCATCGGCGGTTGTGTCACGTCAACCGACTTGGACACTTGTTGCATACGAAAACAGGAGGAAGTCCGCTGCAGTTTTGGCTCGCGAGCGTCGACGTCTAAGTGTCAGCTGAGATACAAGATACCAGATACTAAAATACTCAGATACACAGATAAACAGATACTTGCCTGCTGGGTTGGTGGTCAAACAGACGGACGAACTCAGCTCCAACATGTGCAGCGTGCAACGTGCAACGGCAAACAATTAGGGCGACGTGTGGCAGATGTTTTTCCTGTTCGCAAGCAGGACTCTTAAAAAATCAGAGGGATGTGCGGAGAAGTGGCTACAATAACAATAACAAGCCAGTTCACCAGGCAAAACTACCTGCCGTCGTTGTTGTCCTTTCACAAACTGAAAATAAAATAAAAACCCATACAATGCCCAGCCAGGTGCAGCTGGAAAACTGGCGAAAAGAGTGGAATGAAGGTAGACAGCAAGGATGCCCCTTTCAATTTTCTGTTTTCGTTATCCTTCGGCAATCCTGCTGATCCTGTTTTTGTCCGACTCCTGCTAGGTGCAAATATGCAGCTGCCCTCGAGTTTTTAATGTCGATCTTTTGGCTTGGTCCCGCTGCGAGAAGATTTCTGGTAGTCATTCGTATTGCATACGTAGATAATGAATTATCTGAGGTTTTCTAGCAAATCGAATTATGATTTCAGGGTAATCTATCTAGTCTTTTAGCTAAGGGTAAATCAATTAAGTGTTTAGGTGCATAGATTAACGGGAGAGTTACGTTCTATGTCGTAACAAATCTGTGTAAAATCATGTACACATTTCCCAATATATAAATTAATATAAATTGTAATTACTGATAAATGCAATTACTATATAAATGCATACTAAAAAATTGTTAATGTTTTATAAGTGAAGTCTCAAGTTTCCTTAGTAAATCAAAATCCTCAATATAAAAAATCCCTAGGCTTCTATCTTTTATTTTTAGACAGATCCTTAGTGATTTCACCTTTTGATTTTTCTGCAAAGCATCCTTACAAAATCCTTCAGCATTGATATATCACTGCCAAAAATCTCCTTTATTATCTCCCCAATTGTTGCTTCAATCCAATGGCATCGAAGGTCCCTGTGCCGATCAATAAGTTTGTCATCGTGGGCTAATCATTTCCTTCACTTTCCTTGCAACATATAGTAGTGCTCCTTTTCCCTCTCATTCTCTCTACCTGTCCTTCTATCTCCTTTCAATAATGGATCCTTTTACGCTTAGAATTTCTATATATTTTTTCCGCTTTCTTTGTGTTAGGGGTAGTACTATCCCATACAATTGTTCTTTTTTGGGTAACCCGACGAGGGCATAACAAAACAGATGCATTTCGTGTGGGATTCTTTTTATATGAGTGTGTGTGTGTATGTGTGTAGGTGTAGGATGATCACTCACACGTACACTAATTTAATGAGCCATGCGAAACACGTTTTCAGAGGAAGTGAGATGGGTAGAGAGTGTGAAAGAGCAAGAGAGAGAGAGAGAGAGAGGGGCCGCCGACGCGCTTGCGCAGTTTGGTTCTTCCTGAAATACCCGCTTCATTTTGTTAAGCGTTCGTCGAGCGCTCGGTTTAGTTCAAACGCGAACATCACCGGGATCGGACGTTACCCTGGCCCCAATATATATATATACCACCTATATAGTTCCCTTCCGCCGGTTTTTAGTGCTTCCTCTGTCGCCTCTTCCCAACCGACCGACATTCAATTTGAATATCATTGTCAAGCGGTCGCGAATCGCGTATTAATTAACAACAATCTATCGACGATCTTGTGATTCTCTCAATCTATAACTGTGCCCAAATGTGTCTCTAAAAAGACCACCACACCACCACCGCCTTAGTGCATAAATCTTCAGCGTTTTGTGATATTTATTTTTTGTGCACCATGATCATTTGCATATCGGGTTTTATAATTGGCGAAAGGTAGGAACCCATGGCCTGACCCAGAAAACGAAAGTTCTCCTATCTTATACTTTAGATATGAAAACAAAAAGGCTTGGTTTTGTTATCGAATTTGGAAATTCCAAAGAGAAGCCATTATTTATATGGAATTTAGGCTGCCTGGATTATGTATTTTAAATTATTGTAATGCGTTTATATCAAAAACATTATTATTCATTGTAGATTCCAATTTTGATATCTAATCCAGATATAATTTTGTATTTTTAGGGCACTTCATGCATTAAATATTAAACATCTTCTTGTTCAGTATGACTTTAAGTACTTTAAATAGAATTAATAATTATTATTATATTCATTTTCATTGATTTGAACAAAAGCATGGAGTCATATGGTTTAAATTAAATACCAATCATTGATAATTCAAGAGCCACACTTCTTTGATAAGCGATTTTGATAAAGAAATCTTGTGAAAGTTATATTATTTATATGTAGTTATATATTGTCTCGAGGGTAGGAAGCGAGTGCTTCACCTGTTTAGTAGTCTCTTGAGCCATACTGATAGAACCACTTGATTAACCAGCAAATTCTTTCCCTCTTTCACTTTCAGCTTTCCCCAAAAGAGCCTCGAGCGGAGCGGCTCCACCCAGTATGAACTGGCTGGAGCGCAACAGCCGGGATCTGCCAATGCCTCCTCCTGCACAGATAGTGGCAGTGTCGGCGGCTATGTCTACCTGCAGAATCACTATGCACCCGGCGCCCACAGCAACTCGGCCGCCATCAACTATCCTGCGCAACAGCATCCCCAGATGGTCTACCAAATCCAGCAGTATCCCACGTGCCATCAGCAGCAGCAGCAGCAACAGCAACAGCAGCAGCACCTCCAGCAGCAGCAACAGCAACACATGCATCAGACCAGCGCAGGTCACTACATGCAGGTGACGGCGACGGGTGGCCAATACCACCACCATCACATGCTCCATGGCCATGGGCATCATGTCCACCATCATGGCCACGGCGGGGCGGTGGTCATCGCCGGCAGCGGTGTGGGCACTGGCCTGGGATCCGGAGCCACCAGTGTGATCATGCAGCACCACCAACAGCAGCAGCAGCAGCAGCAACAGAATATGCACAAGAAGAACTCCATCCGGAATGGCGGGGATGTCCTCAAGCGAGGGCGAGCTCAGTCAGCGTAAGTACTGCCTCCAGGGGATGTTGACACTAGAATGGGAAACGAGGGGAGCTATCTGGCTATTAGGAGCAGCAATAAATGTGTGTTCTACAGGGGGAATATGGAATATTTCCGGGAAACAATCGTTATCAAAATGTATAATTAGGAGGGAGAATAGAAAAAGTTTTATCAAAATGTGTAAGATTATGAGCGGCATCGTTAGGATAAAGTGTAACGAAGAACAGATGGTTTTCAAAGTTATTAAATACATATATCCTAGTATTTAGGTAGCCTCTATAAATAGTTCATTGTTAGCTAGACTTTTATTTAAAAACATTGGGCTTTAAATCTAGCAACTAAAGTACGTAAGTTCCAATAATAGTGCTATAAATATAAAATGATTAAGCAATCGCAGTACTAGGATTGTTATGATATAACAATAATAATATTCTGGAACTGTCTTTAAAGTTGATAAGCTATTTCAATTCAATTAATTTTATCGAAGATGTGCGTTTATCAGTTCTTAGGGATACTTCTAAAAAATCAGCAATAAATTATTCACAGTCATGCGGCTATCATCTATAGAAAAATTCGTAAGATTAAGATACACTTTATCTGGAGAATGTGCTGTATATATAAACAAAAAACGTATGACAATGCTTAGTTCTAATTTCTGTATTTAAATATGCTTAGCAATGAACATAGAACTCAGACAGTTTTTGGTGAAAATTAATTGCCTACTTGGGGCATTTCGCCATTTCTTGTTTAAACAATCCATCAAGCTGAAGGGTAGCAACAGAAGCTCATCGCTTATCTAATTAGTTATTTGTAAAAGTAAAAGTGTGCCTTGTGCATTGACCATTCATTCAGCTAAATGAGTTTGCACTTTGCCCGCTCGTTGAGCATTTGAATAATAATCATCAGGGATATACAGGTGGTATCTTAGATTAGGCGCTGTCTCATGATAGTGGCGTCCAGGCAAATATTTGCTCCACTGCAGTATATCATCAGATGAGTGGGGGACCTTAATGCAGCTGGCTTTCCGAATTTCATGCAGGCAGAACCATGAGTTTGCGAATCGGGGAATGCCCCAAAGTAGTTTTTTTCCCTCCACTTTAATAGCTACTTTATAAGGGCCATGTTGACTAATTCGAACTGTCTGCAGATGGAGTATCGATTGAAATTACCAATTGCTTGTGGCGCGAGGCACACACAACAATAAGTAATCAGGTCGACAGCCCAGAGGGGCGACAGTGACGACGCCAGAAAGTTGTGTGTTTTCAAAGATACTCGTGCGCTATCTTATCGGGCGGGGCAAAACATTCGGTCTCCGGCGTAGACTTTTGCCAGTTATTTGCAAATTAGCCAACAGCCAACCAACAAGCAGGGCGCACATTTCGGCACACACCGGATACCCAAGATACCCAAGATACGCAAGATACTTATATATAATATATATCTACCCATTAGCTACGAACTCTCACAAGATCTGTTGGAGAAACAGATCGAGCTGCTGGAGCGCAAGTACGGCGGAGTGCGAGCCCGCAACGCGGCGGTCACAATTCAGCGCGCCTTTCGCCACTACATGATGGTGAAGAAGTTCGCCTCGATCACGGCAATGGCCAAGGCCGAGAAGCGGCTCAGTCGACGCATGGTGGTGACGGCCAGTAGCCTTGGATTATCGGAGGAGGGTGCCTCCTCATCGTCGGCTTACGGCAGTGCCACGGAATCTCAGCTTGCCGAGCAGCAACAGCAACAACAACTAACGGCGGCACAGCACCAACAACAGCAGCAGCAGCAGCAGCAACAACAGCAACAGCAGCAGCCACGTGTCACCATAATGGCGGGTCCGGCGGGAGCTGCTTCGCCGGGTTTATCCCGTACACCGCCAACGCGATCGCTTTCCATGCGGGAACGACGTCAGCTGGACTGCAGTCCCATACCGCGCAGTCAGTCAGGTGAGCAGAGATAAGACGCCAACACACCTGCCACCGGGATAGCAAATAGAGTGACTAAAGTTGCATCAGCTCAAGGTGCTTTGCAAGATAAAGATTAAAATTGCATCGTATTATCAAATATCAGCCTTAAAAACAAACACATTTAATTTATATAAAAGTAAACAGTTAAAAGAGTTTACTTGATACCATAAAGTAATAATTTTCAAATGTTTTCTTTAAGTTCATGTTTCTAAACTATTTCGCAATTTCCACGAACTAACTTTATCTGTTTGGAGTAACCTTTTTGTTGACTTATTTAAGCAATTATGAGTTTCGCGAACTCGAGGTTTTATGACCTACTGAAATTTTAATTATAATGTAAACAAGATAATGTTGCGTATTTTTGAAGTACCCCCAGTTATTTAAATTAAATTTAATAAACATTTAAATGTACCTTTATCAGTGAAATGTTAATCTGCAGTCTTTTTTTTGTTTTTTTAATAGCCATAAAGTACTAGACTTGAACAATTTTTGCGTCTTAATTTTGTTTTATCACACAGTAATCAGTTTGTTAGGCTTTTAAGAAAGGTCTTTGATCTCTTATCTATAAATGTTTGATCTTATCTAAGCAATCACAAAGTAATGCTATTAAAATAAATATACAAACAGGGTTTTACAAGAAATTAGGCTAGGATTTAGCTGTCTTACAGCAGTATTATTATCCCAGGTGGCAACTAATTCCAATTATTATTATTCTAAAGCTTGAACTAATTGATTTTGCATACTTACAGGAGCTTCGCCCGCCTCCATTGCCAGTTCGACAGTCAGCACTTCCGCTCTGGCCTCCCATCCGCATGTGAATCTGTTGCACGCGGCCGAACCGCATTACTACAATGCCCAGGCACTGCCCACGGCAGCGGCCTACTACACCAGCTACCATGGATCGCCGCATGACTTGAGCTATGCCAGTTCGGCGGACACCTCGCTAAATGCCTCGTGGGTGAACACCAGCGGTCACTCACCGCACACGCCCTACTATTCGGCGGCCCAGATATACATGCGACCCAAGGGCGGCAGCACCACGCCCACGCCCAGTTGCAGCGGCAGCACCGGAAGCGGCAGCGGTAGCGGGGGTAGCAACAAAAAGGTGCCACCAGAGGTGCCCAAACGCACCAGCTCCATAACGGCCCAACAGCAGACGCAGTTGCTCCTGCTGCAACGCCAAACGCCGCCGCCTCCGTCGCTCCTGAGGACCAACGGGCTGTGCAAAACCGCCGAAAACGGCAGCTTGACCTCCGTCCAAAGTTCTGGTTCGGATTCGAGTGTAACGTCGGCGGAACGCAACCTTAACAGCGACTTGGGCTCGGATCGCAGCAACTCACCGCACACTTGGAAGCGCGGCACAGCGCTGAACAGCTCGCAGCAGTTCTCCACACACTCGGCGGACTCAGCGGGAGCGGTATCCGGCGGTGGAGTTGGCGTGGCCGGCGGAGCCGGTGTGTATGCTGCCCAAATGCAGGCAGCCGTTGCAGCGGCCACGGCGGTCGGAGGATTGCCACCGGCCGATGATCATGCCATCTCCTCGCACACAAGTGCCGCTCAGTATGAGCAACATGAGCAGCAGCAACACGAACAGCAGCAATTGCAGGCGGCCGCTGCTGCAGCCGGAGTGGCGCAGAATTACAAGATGTCGGAGACGATACGCAAGAGACAGTATCGCGTTGGCCTCAATCTGTTCAACAAGAAGCCGGAGAAGGGCATCACGTATCTGATCAGGCGGGGATTCCTCGAGAATACACCGCAAGGTGTGGCCCGTTTCCTGATCACCCGCAAGGGCTTGTCCCGCCAGATGATCGGCGAGTATTTGGGCAATCTGCAGAACCAGTTCAACATGGCCGTGCTCAGTTGCTTTGCCATGGAACTGGATCTATCCGGTCGCCAAGTGGATGTGGCTTTGCGCAAGTTTCAGGCCTATTTCCGGATGCCTGGAGAGGCGCAAAAGATCGAGCGACTGATGGAGATATTCTCGCAGCGCTACTGCGAGTGCAATGCGGACATTGTGGGGCGACTGAGATCATCCGATACGGTAAGAGTTTATTATTTTATTACAATTTAGTTTCCCTCTTATAATTTGAATCGTATTTTGCAGATCTTTGTCCTGGCCTTTGCCATCATCATGCTGAACACCGATCTGCACACGCCCAATTTGAAGCCAGAGCGTCGCATGCGCGTCGAGGATTTCATCAAGAATCTGCGCGGCATTGACGATTGCCATGACATCGACAAGGACATGCTGATGGGCATTTACGAACGCGTCAAGTCCGACGAATTCAAGCCCGGCAGTGACCATGTCACCCAGGTGATGAAGGTCCAGGCCACCATTGTGGGCAAGAAACCCAATCTGGCGCTGCCCCATCGCCGACTCGTCTGCTATTGCCGACTGTACGAGATACCCGATGTGAACAAGAAGGAACGACCCGGTGTGCATCAGCGCGAGGTGTTCCTGTTCAACGATCTGCTGGTCATTACGAAAATCTTTAGCAAAAAGAAGACCTCCGTGACGTACACGTTCCGCAACAGTTTCCCGCTGTGCGGCACCGTTGTCACCCTGCTGGACATGCCCAACTATCCGTTCTGCATCCAGCTCTCCCAGAAGGTGGACGGCAAGATCCTGATCACCTTCAATGCCCGCAACGAACACGATCGCTGCAAGTTTGCCGAGGATCTCAAAGAGTCCATCAGTGAAATGGACGAAATGGAGTCACTGCGCATTGAGGCCGAACTGGAGCGCCAGAAGTCGGCGCGCAATCGTGCGCCTGGCAATGCTGAGAATCGTGACAGTGGCGTGGCCGATGTGGAGGTCTGTCCGTGTCCCTATCAGCCTGGATCGCAGGCATCCGGCGAACAGGCAGCCAACTCTGCTGACTCATCGCAGCAATTGAAGCGCAGTGCGCTTAGCAACAGTCTCCTCGACATGCACGAGCAATGTGAGTTTATCTCATATTACGATTGTTAAATAGCTTATTTATTTGATTTGTTAGAAAAACAAAAGTATTATTTGTTATTAGTTAAGATTAAGATTAAACGAACTATCGGCTTTACTGACTCCGTTTTGTATCATCTTCCAGTTGGCAATGAGAAACCTCAGCGACGGGGCAGCGTTGGCTCTCTGGACAGCGGCATGAGCATCTCGTTCCAGTCCACCACCACCTCCAGCGCCTCAAGGGAGAATGCCGCTGCGATTGCGGCCGCAGCCAATGCAGCGGCGGCGGCCAAGATGCGTTTTAATATGCCACCAACGGCGGCGATCGCCACGCCAAGTAATGTGTATGCAGCGCCGGGAATGCAGGCCTATACCCATGCCAACTTTGTGCAGCAAACGCAGGCCGCTTACATGCTGCAACAGCAGCAAATGCTCCAGCAGCAGGCACAAATGCAGGCGCAGGCTCAAGCTCAAGCTCAAGCACAGGCACAAGCACAGGCTCAGGCGCAGGCGCAGCCACTGACTGGCCGAATACCGGGGCGCGAAAGAAAGGCTTCGCGCACGGATGAGAACGGACGGTCGACGGAGGTCTAAGTCATCTAATGTACATTTTAGTTATTGAGCAAAGCGATAATTATTAAATCTATATAAATATAGCGTATAAAATGAAGTATCTTGTATAATCCGAATCGAAACGAAACCGAACGCCATTTTCTTTAACACCTAACACACACACACACACACACAGCTTACGAGTATATAGTGAATTCTTAAATGTTCCTTCGTTCTCTGATAATATTAATGTAAATAAATTAAACAATTGTCTGTTCGCCACTATCTACACACTAAAATAAGTTTCTAAAACTAATTGTATATACATCAGCATTAAATAATACACCCACGATCTACGATAACTATTCTATAAATATGCATATGTATTAATTGTAATCTTTCTCCAGACACTTTAAAAACACCAATTTATCCCTGGGCAACTTCTTGGCCCATGCCCTTTTTGATCTAATCCTCGATGCGATTATAAATGCGATTTATGAATGTAGTTTTATTAGCATATACTACTAACACCTACACCCGTTAAATGCGCGCTATGTATATTATATATTTTCTTTACCCAACATTATGTTTGTTTGTGTAACTAAAGAATGGAGTTCGTATATACCGCGTGTGTGTATATACCCTGAATATTAATTTAAAAGCATTTAGCTATAATTATTCATATTTATAGAGCCAAAACTACCCAAAACCTAAAATATTAAATACGAGTATAACAAACACGAAACACGATATAAAAACAAAAACAATATGTATATGAAAAAGCAAAAGACTTAAAAATTTCAATAAATGAAAAGAAATAATACCAATGATCAGCTGATCGCATTTTTAATTTGCTGGAATTTTACTTTTTTCAGGGACTAAAAAGGAGAGTTGAGATTTGATCAACTCTTTTATAAAATACAATAAATAAAATATTTTGTTGTTCGTTTATATCGTTTTTATTAGTGATTCAACTTATTTTGTATTATTGCTGACTTTACTAATTAAGGCCTTGTACAAAATTATTGTATTTTTTTAAGTGCTAAATTCTATGTTCGTAGTACGTCTCTGTTCTGTTACGGCTCGTTTATAGATAGGATTGCATTTGGGGCTGGTTGTTAGTATAAACAATTACTTTGAATAATGTACACAAACACAAACGTAAGGATAACACATAGTATTTTTTGTGGATTTTTACATAAATCGGATTGCGCTTAACCACCAGAAACCGCTTGGCGGTGTGTCTGTTGGTTGATAAGCAAAATACGAACTGGCATATGAAATAATACGAATTAAAATTAATCTAAACGTATTTTGGCACTGTAAATAAAAGTTTGCTTCCGATAAAACCCTAAACACAAATACATACATACAAATTGCAGCTATCGAATGGGGAAATCAAATCGTAATAAATTACACAAGATTGCTTGCCAAATGCGAAGAGTATAGATAACTCCTATCTAGATCCTAAGATTTTGTCGTTTGATTAAACTAAAAGGCTGCCGTCTCCGGAACATCCACAGTGGTGATCTCTGTCGGGTCGGAGGCGATTGCCCTTTTAGACCATGCCAAAGTCGGTGCAAACGGAGGCAGTTGGTCCTGCCGCCGCTGGCTGGTTATTCTGCTGCTTCTGCTCCTGCGCATTGTTGGCCGCCGCTGCCGCCGCCGCCGCCGCCGCTGCTGCCATATTGAGTTCCACCAGAGTATCGATGCTGTTGAGGCTCACACCCTGTAGGATCTTCCTTGCCGCCAGCGATGTAAAGTTGAAGGACAAGTCGGTTAGACTGGGAAAATTATACAGCTCCTCGCCGCCATTGGCCAGCACATTGCCCATTCCTTGCTCCAGCGATTCCTTGGTCAAGCTAAGACGCCGATCAATGGCCTCCTTATCGATGGACTTGTCATTGGCCAGATCTTTCAGTGCCAAATTGGGCTCACTGCCCAGCGGATTGCTGGACTTGTGGAGGAGATGAGCCAATGCCAGTTCATCGCCATTCATGGAGCATTTTTGCAGCTGACAAACGGACTCGTAGCACAGATTCTTGAGGTCCGTGCTACTGTTCATCATCATCATGTTGTTGCTCTGCGAGGCACCCACATCCTTGGAGTTCTTCTCGTAAAAATGCAGGTTGCCCACCGAGCCGGCAATCTCAAAATCCTGCTTGGCCAGTGCCGCCAGCTTCAAAGGTGCATCGGCACTGGGCGAATTTGGCTGCGATTCATTCTTTAGCACATTGTTCTTGTACGCAATGCCATTGGCCAACTGGAGACACAATTTCCGGCTGTTGTTCATGGTGGCATCGTTATTGGTGTTCTTGGCGTACTTGCCTCCATCGTAAATCGGCGTCTCCGGCTCCACGGCACACGTATTCTCTGGGGAACTCTCGCTGATGAAGGATATGGAGTCGCAGGTCTCGGAATTGGCCTCCGTTTCGCTGAGTGGCTGCTCGGAAACAGTTTCCGGTTTGACTGGCGTCGAGGTGGCCACCGGAGCAGCTGAAGTCTGCTTGGACAGGGTCTTCTTGATGATCTCGCCCTTCTCGTTGGTCATCGTCTCGTTGTTGATGATGAACACATTGGAGTTCTCCAGCATTTTGCCATTTTCCAAGGTTATCACACTCCTGACCGGTGAGTTCTGCACAAAGATCTTGGTGCTGGGTATGCTTTGGTTCCCATTCGAGGTGGTCACCTGCAGGGTGATGGAATTGTTGCTACTGGAGGTGGGCACACCGCTACCGCTGCCGCTGCCCGCCGGATAGATCATCTCCTCCATTATGCGACTGGGCGTGCTGGCCCTTTGTCTTTGCGCCTGTGCCTCGGCCACTCGTGCCCGCATGGCCTGATGACGTGGTGTCCCTCGTGGCGAACCGTTTAGCAACAGGATCGAACGAGAACTCCCGCCGTTACTGCTCGACGTGGGCGCTATCACCGCCGTATTGGTGGAGCACTGCGAGTCCAGACTAGAGTGGCCACTGGTCTTCTGGCTGAACGACACCTTGCCGCTGTCGATGCTCGATGGACCGCTGGCGAGCATCGAGGTCTTACAGGACTCCAGGCTCGAGGGACCACTGCTCTGCAGGCTCCGGTACGTGGCCTTGTTGTCCAGGCAGCTGTTGATGATCAGTCCGTCCGTGTGGCGCTTGGCCGCCGTCGCCTTCAGCGTGGCGGACCGCGATGGCGAGCTCTCGAAGATGTGCTTCCCGATCACCGACTTTTGGGCCGTCTTCGGCGGCGTGGGCGTCACCGATCCGCCGTGGCCATGACTCAAGCGGGACGAGTGATTCGTCTTGGCCGTCGTGGCCGGTATCGACTGCGTGGAGCGAGGTAGCGAACTGCTGCAGTACACCGGCGATCGGCGGCGGATGGGCGAGCAGTCCCTGGAGGAAATCAGAAACGTCGACTCGCTGGACATGTGGCGTCGATGGCGACGGGGCAACGTCGAGGAGCGCTGGCTCAGCTCTGAGCCGTCGTAGAACGTCGAGTTGGACAGCGTGTGGGCCACTGGCATGTCCTGCAGAGAGAGTTAATGGAAGGTTTTTTGTGAGTATGAATTTTAATATTATTTAATTTTAAGATTACATTCAAAACTAATGATATTTACATTTGGAACTTCTAAGATAATAATAAGAAGTTTAATCCATGGATCGTTAAATTTTAATGATACATTTAAAATTTAAAAAAAATATGCCATTCCTTGCACAATAGCTCTAACAAATATATTGTTTAAAACTGTCTACTTGATTCACCTTAAGTTTTTTGTTTAAAAAAAGGGTTTGAAATAAGAATAGTAATATCAGATTGCTAGCTTCAAAATTTATTTATTTGCTCTTCTGTTGATAATTGCGAGACTTTATTATCATAAACCATGAAAAACTTGACTGAAAAATATTAATAAAAATTCTTTAAGTGAAAAAAGGCAAATATGGCTTATGTAGTAGGTATAAAGTTGTTATTTACCCTTTAACAGAATATTGAATTGTCAATAGTTTTAGAAAACCGGATATAAAGTATGTTGAATACTAAATACCTTTCGTTTTGTAAGTTTTGTCTTCTTGGTCTTAAGGATCTTTTATTTATTATAAAGATTTTATATTTTTTTTAAAAAAAATGCTGTTTTAGTTTAGGTGCTTACGTGCTCGGCCGTCTGGGTGCCGACGCTGTGCAGGTGAACGGCTCTGGTGTTGAACCACTCGGCTGGGGGGAACTGGGCCGAATAGGTCTCAATCTGTCGCTGTTTGGCTCGACCGCTGCGTCGGAACAGGCGTGAGAGCAAAGATCCTTTTTCTAAGCGAACGTTAAGTAAGGCCATGATTAGAATTGTAATTATTTGACGAAGAAGATTGACAAACTCACTGGGTGATGACGAATCTGTGCTTTGGTATTCCGAGCTGCTGCTGTCCGTGGTGTTGAGCGTTTGGGCGTAGGTCTTGGACAGACTTCGCGTGGAGGCGCAGCGTTGCAGGCGCTTCGACGAGCCAAAGAGCCGCAAACTGTGCCGGCGTTCCAAGCTGCGCGGCGTGGGAAACGAGGCACTGCGTCGCTTCGCCGCCCTTGGATAGATGATCTTGTCATTGGGATTGCCTGTAAGTTATTTATTAATCGATTGCCGATGACATTGATTATCAAAGATAAGTGTTAATGTGTACTTACCGCCGCAGATCACATCCGCCAGATTCGTTTGGATGCACTGGTGGGTGAGGTCGCCGTCCCGCTCCGTTGAGATTTCGCCGTACAGTGAGTGCAAAGCCTCGGAATTGGACATGAGCATAGTGCGAGCTTCCTGGGGAACCACATCGTCTCCGTGCTGCTGCTCCTCCTCCGCCAGATGACCGTAGGCCAGGCTTCCATTCAGCTGGTGGTGATTGCTACGTGGCCTCGATCGACTGCGTCGGCGTCTGGAGAGGATCAAAAATTAGTCGTGGTATTTGGTTTTAAGAGGGTCATTAAATTTATAAGCTTTAATATCTGAGAACATAGCCTTATGTAAGATCAAAAAATCGATAGTTGAAGCTATGCACCTAAAGATGAATAATAAAAAGCTTTATAATAAGCAAAAGGTAGTATTAACGCAAATCGTAAATACTAAATTTACTGAACCAATAAGTTGTGAAACAGTTGTAAGTCTTATGCTTCATAAATATTAATATTTTATATTTTTTTAACATTTTAGTCTGACGATGAAACTGATGTTTATGTTTATATTTATAATAACCAAAAACTAATAAATTAAATGTTGTCAATTAAGCACGTAAACTAAAGCTTTATATTTTAAATCTTTCAGTTAAACTTTAAAATCTATAAACTAATAATATATATTGTTATTAAAATAGGTAAGCTAAAGTATTTTTTTTTTAATGACGCTGAAACTGGTAAGCAAAATCTAAAAGTATTTATTATCAACAAAATCTACTAAATAATTTTGAACTTTGTCCTATTTATTAACTTTGTAAGTGGACGTAACCATTTTAGCAGGTGAACTCACTCTGGCGTGAAGATGAAGTATCCCTTGGAAGTCTGGTAGATCTTCTGCTCCTGCATCAGCTGGGCGAGGGAGTCGTAGATGACCTCGGTGGCGGGCGTGGTCATGTGGGGGAAGCGGGCGCCCAGCTTGCCGCGCACATGCTCAATGGTGGCCGACTGACCCTCGGCGGTGAGGTCCATGATCACATCGCAGAGCGCCTCTGGAAGCGGCGTGAACTGGCCCTGAACCGTTGGCGTCACAATGCAGTCGTCAATGTCGCCTGGAAAATGTCAAGGGGAGAGAGGTGGTGTTGGTGGTCAAAAAAACACGTCGACATGTGCAACTGGCCCGCTTATATGGCTAATCACTGGACGGACCACTGCCCCATTTGGTCACCTAAACTTGCTCGCATTTTTTCCAGCGAACTCGACTTTTTGCTGGCATTTTGGGTGGCCACCTGGGAGACTTGCCTTGGCTCGCTTGGCATTTTGGCCACGTTCGAGTGACGGGGTAATTAAACTGCCTGAAATGAGTTTTGGCTTTCAGTTTGACCTCTCCGCTGCCGGGAGGTCGAGCGGAGTCTGCTGGAATATGTATGAGATGAATTTCGATTCTCTGGGCGCAAAGAAAAATGCACTTAAAATCATTAAAAATAGTACATCAATAATGCAGCTTTGCTGTTAGATAAAGCATCTATATTTTAAACTTTAAAGAAGTAACCTAACCATTGTGGGTAACAAACAAAATAGAGCAAGACATTTATAAGTACGTTATTTAACTATTTTAATTAAAATAAACATTTTTATCAGCCACTATTTTTGTTTTATTTTCCTTTTTTCCAATAAGAAGGTGGGCTTTAAATTTATGTGCTAAAGATAATATATCCATGTTCAATTATAAGAAATCTGCAGATCATATTGAAAAATCCTTTTATGATTATTTTGGGAAAGCAAACATTTCTCAACTAACGAACAACGTTGAAAACATTTTTCTCCCTGTAATTGCAGCATCATCTGCTGGCAACACCGTATATGGCAGCCGAATCGTTCACGCGGCGTATACTTAATTAAAACACGCTCCCATCAGGCAGAAAAAATCAAAACAAAGAGAAGAGCGCTGCACACCTTGCTGTCGTTTTTATTATTTTTACCTGGTGTTGCCGCATCGGGCCCGTAAATTAAATGCGCCTCCACAAACGCTTCCTACTTGCAACTTAACCTCTAAAAAAAGTGGCTAAAACCATCGTCAAGCAACGCCCCCGAGGCAAGTGTCTAGTGGCATGCCTCAAAATTGCAATAATAAACAGATACAGAGACGGAGACGAAGACAATGACATAAGAAAGAGAGGGAGAGATGGAGAGATGGAGGTGCGATGACTGCAAAATCAGACCAAGTGTGTGACGACCTCCGTTTTGGCCGGGCCAAGTGATGCAGGCACACGGGCACAGAGGCACAGGCAAGCCTCTTGGCCACAAACGTCCTTGCGGCAGTTGCATAATCAATTTTTCAAGTTTTCACTTTCCGTTGCAGCCTGCGGCTGTAAAATTACACGGCAAAAAATGTCATCTAGATTGGTAAGAAATTTACCTTACAATATATCAAGCTTTTGCCAACTTGTCATTCTTAAAGACGGAAATTATAATTGTTATATATTTATTTTTATTATACTGTGGCCATTCAGCAAAAAAACGCACTTTCGTTGTTTTTCAAGCAAATTTTATAAATAAAATTTAGTGTCGACACTTAAGCGAAGAAATAATAGCCTATAAATTGCTTTATCAAGTTATTATGATCTGATATTTTTGTGGTAGCGAATTTCAAGTAATAAAAATAGTTTTAAGTGTTTTTAACTAAGAAACCTGGTAGTTTTGTTGATAAGTTTTTAATTGTATTACTACATATCATTTATAGAAATTCATAAAAAAAATCCTTTATAACTAAAGGGAGTATGGTTTTAATTTGTTCAGCTTTTATTAAATTTAACAATAGTAGAGATTCTTTCCTTCTTATAAAGGTTGAAATTTAGACGGGTACGGGTTTGTTATACCCTTACTTTTTCACTCACTGCTTTTTTTTTGAGTTCCAGATTTCGAATCGCCCTAATAGATTTCTCTCTGTGCACCTATACCCGGCAGCAATTTGCGCCATCAGCCAAAGACAAAATGCCATGTGGGATGCTCCGCCGTCAAGGACAATTAGCGGCAATATCCAACGCAGCTTGCAGTTTGGTTGTTTTGAGTTAGCAGCTTGCAATTTTGAGTTTGCAGTTGGCAGCAGTTTGAAGTTTTTTTCAAAAAAAAAAAAAAAATGGAAAACCAAAAAAACAGTTGCCAGAAATCCGCCTTTTCCTCTCTCTCTCGCACTTTCACATCGCCCATTTGCAAAGCGATTAATCTTTGGGCCGCGCATTTGTGTGGCGTCACTTGGAGCTGCACTCAATCTCCATCTCGCCGGGCACCGAACATTCGTTGTCCGCCAGTTAGATGCACTCCCTTTTCCACCAAGCGGGCATCTTAGCCTCGGGTTCGGCGATTTATTTGCCTGCGCTTATCATCTGGCACACTCGCCTCTTTATTATACATTTCCCATTTGATTTCGCCACTCCGCAATTTGCAATTTGCAATTTGCCATTCGGCATTCGGCAATCGGCATTCGACGCTGTTTGGCAGCAACGCCCTGATCATAAATTTGCCAGTGCAGTAGCCAAATTGGGGCTAGATAAACAAATATGAGAGATGGCTGGGCAAACACAAATAATGTATGGAAACTCTTGCGGCCACCAGATGCCTCGAGTTATCCAAAAGTTTGTGGCCGTCCGAAGGGGGGCAGAGTTCGAAATGCCTTTTGGCACTGGGTGCAGTTACATGTTCGAAGGCTAAATGGGAAGGTCACGGCCCTAAAGCTTCAAATTTAATAAGCGGAAAATAGCAAAGTTGTGCCCACAAGCACTGGCATTGTTTTTAAATGCTCGTTTAATAAATTATTGCCAATGAAAATATTTTTCATATACATTGTAAAAAGTAATGGCAAAAAAATAATGATAATTAAAATAAATTAGACTGTCAAAAAAGTCATGCCAATGAAAAAATAATTCGTTATCGTTGAAAAAAGGGAATACTTATAAAATATGCCTCAATTCCTTACACTTTATTTTTAGGGTGACAGGTAGTAGATTTCCTATATTTCCTATATATTCCAGCATCCTAAAAATACTTTCCCGTAATATCCAATTTAATTTATTTTGTACCTTAAATTTTAAACTAAAGATATATGTGTGCCAGCAGTAGATTTTTTTTCTCAAAATTTAACTTAGCTTTTTACTTTGTTATTATGTTTAATAAATGGAATTAAGTCTTTTAACTAATCTCTTCCACATAGGTGTCAGGAGTTTCATTTTATTTGCCCAAAAGCAGTTGCAGTTTTCCAGATGGCAGCATAAGAGATGTTGCATATTAATGTACCCACAGCACACTCTGCTTTCTGCCTACATCGAAAACCTGGCCAAGATCAAGGCTCTGTGCCAATCTTGGCTCCCCTGAACATTCGAATGCTCCTCGAGCACGCGCAACCCACTTTCGATGGCAGTTTTTCAGTGGATGTGGATGTGGATGGTTCGGGGGATATACATGTGTATTTATATTTATATATCCTCCGATGGGGGAGTGTTGTTCGCAATTTGTTCGGCTTATCCGTGGGCTGGATGTTTGCCGGCGGGCGTTGCCACCCCATTGCAATTAAAATTAATAAACGAATCGAAAGGCAAACTCGTGACGCCCCCGCAAAAACTCGAGCTCGAAGCTCAAACGACACTGGGCATTATCAATTGGCATTTCATTTTGATTTCCAAATGCATTTCTCTCGGGGATTTCAGTGTTTATCGTTTAAGGAAGTGTTAATTTATTTGCTCCTCTCATTCGCTTGCTGCCCGCTGGCCAGAAACAAAACGAAATGAAAACTAAGCTGATGTGGTGGGGGAAAAAATAGTAATAAATTGCCATCGATAGCCGAAAATTATTGATTATTTCGAAATGGACAGCGTTAAGAGTTTATGATGCTGCCGTGGCATCGCTGGCGGTTATGAGATCAAACAGAAAATCCCCCTCCCCCCTTTACCCTCCAAAAACAAAGAGCCAAGCGAAAATGTGCCAACAACACGATAGGCGCACAAGATTTCCTCTTTATTTTTAAAGTTTTTTTCTTTTTCTAATAATAAGAGACAGCCACGAAGAAAAAAAAAACAAAAAAAATCATACATCAAGATTATTGTTACTCGCGGCAATTGCATCACAGTAATGGCCAACGAAGAAAAAAAAAAACAAAGCAGCTGAAGACAAAAAACAAAAAAAAAAATGGAAATCGCAAGAAACATTTTTCATTTGCATAAAAATTCATGGCAACTACAAGCGCTAAAAATGTTTGCCGCATGTTTGAGCCCCATGGGGTGGTGGGGTGAAGGAGTGAAGGGGGGCGGAGGGATGCAGATGAGGGGGTGGGCCTGCCTTCAGTGGGAGGCAGTTGAAAACAACCTTCAAGCTACAAAACACTTGACTCCGAAAGCCAAAGCCAAAGCCACAGTCCGGGATCCAAAAACTGAGAGTCCGTCGCGTTGACGGCGCTTTTGGTTTGATTGAACACAAGGATATGTGTCCGCCGGCCAAAATAGCAGCAACAAAAAAATAAACACAACAACTGGCAACGAACTAAAAATCAAAAAACTAAGAAAATAAAGCAACAATAACATAGGCCTAGGCAGCAACAACAATTGCAACTGTGGCCACAGTTTGAAACCAAAACGCAACACTTTCACTCTACTTAAGACGGATGAAGCGGCGGCCAAAAAGGAGGCGGCACCAGGAGGCGGAAAAGGTGGGTAAAGGGGGGTGCTTCAAAAAAAAAAAAAAAAAAAAAGAGGAGGGGACAGGAACGGCAGGTTGCCTTCGAGACACCATCTATAAAGCGTTGGTGGGAAAATCGCGGCAATCGTTTTCACGTCTTTTTCATATTTATTATCATTTGCAAGTCTCGTTTTGCTTCGGTTCGTAGCGGTAAAAGATGCAGATGAAGGCAGCAGAAAAAGATTTTCCTGCTGGAGGCTGGAGTTTGTCATCTGGGACACAGACTATGTCTTTCGTTTTCACTTGGCAATTAATCAATCAGCCTTGCTCAAAGACTTTTCGCGGTATTGTAGGGAGCGGGGGCCCAGTTAAAAATCGGTAAATCAGTGAGAGTATTTTATTGAGATTTTACAATTAGGAAACTCGTCAGCAAGCAATTAGTCACTGGCGTTTCTAACTTTGTTCACAGCTGGTTTTGGCTAAAAAACATTAAATCGGCTTTTCGCATAGTTAACTTTCATCAATAATACTTAGGGTCGGTTCGTTTGTTAGGGAAATTGAGTGTTACTTACTAACTCTTAATCCTACTAATAGGTCTTTAATAACTTTATTGGATCAGAAATATATTGACTAGGATTTTTTTAAACAATATATTCAGTTGGGCTTATTTCACTAAGGCTAAATACAATATCTGGTTCTCTCATTTCTATTTACATAAGCTCATAGCTAAATAAAGCTCGAAAAACTCAGTTCAATCAGTATTTAAATATCATTATAAACACCGGCTATTAAAGTTTACACACATTTTTTTCTACGGAATAAAATTAAAAAAATGTTCAAAATCGAGCCAATTTAAAAAAAGCATAATGTTAATATGATAGTAAAATAGTTATTACAAATTTTAGACGCTGTACAATTTGACATGGAGTTTCAAAGGGTTATGGCTAAGGAGTACAAGGTGGCAAACGAAAAAGGGGCGTTTTGAAATGGTTGTTAAAAGAAATACGGTTGGTTATTTTCAAATATTTTTTTTATTGAATAGCATCAACATTACGGTTTATTTTTATAGTATGGTATATATAATATATAATATAATTACACCACAAGCTTTTGTAGGACAAAACAAAAACCAAACTTAAGGTTAAATCAATTATTGAGTAATATTGTTTTTAATAAAAGTGAAAAAATAAAAATGTATGTCTTTGATTTGCTAGTACTGACATACGCCTTGTCCCAATTTGAACGGCTCTTCCTGGAGTGCATTTTTACATAAGTAGCCTGGCCCACCATCCCCTAGACCCGCCCCATCAATGACCCACCCCCACCCCTACCCCAAAACACCCCCTTTCCCCCACCCCCTTTTGCGAAGGCATATGGAGCACTGCAGTTTGGGGGAGCAACAAAAACGTCTGGCGGCCAAACGAAGGCAATCACGATTTTGTGTCTGAAACGTTTTTTGCGCGTTTTCAATTTCCATTTTAGTTTTTCTTCTCGTTTCGCTTGGGGGTGGTGGGTGGCAGCAAACCGGGGGGCGGGGGTGGAAAGGCCACACACAATCGCTGGCAGAAGGAAACAGATACGATACGCCTGTCCACAGATCGCGAAAACAAAAACCAAAACCAAAAAAATAAAAGTCAAAAGAGAGCTATGGCTTTAACTTTTTGGCCGGCGCTTGTTGCGTTCGTTGAGGCGACGCTAATTGTTTCCGTCTGTTAATAAAAATATTTCAGATCAGTAACAAATTGAAAACAAGGCTGCGGAAAAAACACAGAGGGGAGGTGGTGGGCTGCTGTTTATGCAACGCCTCACGAAATGCAAATTGACATTTACGTGGTTGCAACACCAACAAAATGCCAGACAGTCGGACATTGGGCCACCGGCTTTATAGCCTGGCAAATAAGGAGCAACACGATTTGGCCAAGACAAACAAAACAAAACCAAACAAAACAAAATCAAAAAAAAAAATAAAACAAAATATAAAGCCCACAAAAAAAATTGTTGGCGACACTTTTTGCCGTTCCTGTTGTGTGTGTGTGTTAAAGGTCAATGAGTTTGGGGTTAGTGGACCTGAACCTGGGAGCCTGTCAAGAGTTTCATTTTGCCTGTGCAAAATTGTTGTGCAACCTCCAATTGGGAGTCAGATGATGGGATAATGTCAGCCAAAGAATCGTGTCGCATTTGGCTAAATTGCCTGCCATTTTTGGTGCGTTAAAGGGAAAAACAATGGAACTATAAGATTTTCCGGAGAACACTTTCCAAGCAAATGAGGGAAAGGTCCGCCAAGCGTAACCAAGAGCTAAAATCAAATGGGTTGACCTCATTAACCAAAGGGTTTCGTGGCAAAAGGGGCACTGGCAGTAATCAGTGTAGACAGAAGAATCGGGGGGAAAGAACTGGTCTCGGAAGAAAGAGAACAATAAAATTACAATAATCGCTTTGGTGTGATGAGACTTTGCGAGGAGGCGGTGCTCAAGCGACCATGATGATGATGATGAACTTGCAAAGACAACTCCTAATCACAATGACTCTTGTATCGCCCGCTTTTCTTCCTTTTTTTTTTTGTTTTTTTTTGGCAAACTTGGTTACGCTTTAGAGAATTTCTCCCCCTGTTACACAAAAGGTTAACAAACCTTTCAAGAAATTGACCAAAAGCTTAACGGTGAAATTATAAATTAATGCACAGTCAAACAAAAAATAGTGTTAGTTTCCTATAGCAATTATATATCCCAGAACCACAAATATTTAAATGACATAATTTAATTTTGATTTTCAACTAAATATTAGATCAATTCGCAATACTTATGACATTTTATTAAATGAAAAATATGAGTTTTTATAATTAAAAAACCACCTTTGTAAGACAAAATTAGAAGCCATTTTATAAGGTAATGCAAGCATTCGACCACAAATTTGAAAGGAAATTTTGCTCAGTATTTTATCTGAGATCTCATGTTGATGCCGCATCTGCATGTGGTTGCCACTAGCAACATTTGACTGACATTCGATTTTCGCAATACGCGCTCTCGGTTGCTGTTGACTTGGCTGATTTCTACCGATTTGCGATTTGTTAATGGCTCGAATATTAAGTTACAATTATCTGACGGACGGCCATCGATGAGTGCGGTGGCCGAGGAGCTGAGGAGGAGCTGAGGAGGCTCCACTCCACTCCACTGTCATGGCCACATTTCACTTTCAGCAAGATCCAGCGACGAGAAATCGTGATGAAATTGATTTGCGGCTCTTTATTTTTTATTCGCCGTCATAGTTACCGACAGCTCTCTATCTGTCCGACTGTCCGACTGTCTATCTGTCCCTCTTCTCCCCGATATCTCCTTATTTTTCTCAGCATCTGGGAACTGCATAATTTTCTCGCTTTCCAGCTATTTGGCATTTGCCATTTGTCTATTTTGCTTCTCTGGCGCTTCCACCGATATTCCGCTGTCAAATTGCCAAGCGGCAAGCGACGGCATTTTTCTCTGATTTTCCTTCAATTCCCCCGCCTCCCCCCCCGCTTTTCCCCACCCACTAGAGGCACACAAAAAACAACTCCAGTCTCCAGTTGGCTCTTTAACACGAAACTGAATTTAATTTGCTTTTCTTCGTTTCTTTTGCATTTATTTGGCATGTTTGTTGTCTAATTGAGCGAGAAATTGCCGTTGATTGATTGTTTTGCATGCAATGTGTTATTTGTTATATTGTTATTGTTATTGTTACTGCCATTTCAATGGTTGCTTTTATTTCCCATTTCGCTACAGTTAATTGCATTTTAATCAACGTTCTTTGACTGTTTGCCAACAATTTGCAACGGTAAGCTGTAAATCTTTTCCTTTACAAGTTAAATGTCAGTTACTGCTTTGACAAATGACTGACCAAAGAAAAGTCTTTCAAACTCAATTGCAAAAAAAAAGCTACAAATTATTTAAGTTGACTTGTGTCAAAACATTACAGTTTGTTAGGCTTTGAAAAGTTGTAAGCCGTTAAAATATATTAAGTAGCGGACAAACAAGCCGCATGTAATGTAATTTAATGCATATTGGCAATTCCCCAGCTGCCAGACTGAATTTTGTTTTAATTTTAAGCGAAAACATTTTAAAAGTCTGGTTTTTTTGTAAAACATTATCCACAAAGATGTCTGACAATTTTTGGTCACAACACATATAATAAATAATAGCTGAAGTGTGTGTAAATGAATATGACTCAAATTGATGTGATTATATAAATGTGTTATAAAAAATATTTATGAATTTAGCTCACCGACGTTAAGACATAAGTATAGTAATGAGTACATATATATTTAGCATTTTAATTAATTATGTTAATAACACCTTTTATATAGTAAGGAATTTGACAAAATAGATATTTAAGAGGCAGACAAACTATTAAATTTGAAAACTATTTAAATTATTGGAATAATTAAATTTGTTTGCACATTCAGAGGACTTTGTGAGTGTATCTAACGTGGCACATTGTTCGGACTCCTTGTTTGCGAATGGAATTGTCATGTTTATGGTAATTAAGAGTTAATGGGTTCTACGCCATTGCAGTTGTTAATTAGCAGACATGAAGCGGATTCTGCAGGCCACACCATATGTTCAACTCCGTCTGCGTTTTTGTGTGTGCCTAAGTGCAGCTCTTTGTTTGTGCAGCGATATTTCCTCAATTGAATTTCCCAAAGATAAACCGACAGTCCCCCCACCAAGAAATTAAATATATTGCAACGAGTTGTGGCCACAAATCGCAGCTTATTAATTCCGAAACAAAGTTCGCCAAAGGCCGCAGAGTTTCCACAGAGTTTCAACGATCTCCGGCTGGCCGGTCATTTATCAATTCATGAGGTTGCCAATGGACTTTTTGGCTTTGGCCCCCACCACTTTGCGATGGAAGTGTGAAAAACTGGAGGGGAAAATGGGAAACGGGCATCGGGCAACGGCAGCATCGCATTAACTGCACAGGTGTCCACTTAATTGACAGCTAACGAGGCACAGAGGAGCAGACCAGAGACCAGAGACCATAAAGCCAGGCCAGACACATCAATATTTGATGAAGTGCATGTTGCTTTGATTACACAGGGAAAACGTTTGGAACATCATTTTGGGCTAGGTCATAGTTTCGAGAAAATAGCTATGCTTTCAAGAAATCTATTGTCTATTCTTTATTTATTTATTTTTCCCTCTGTGTAGTTTAATATATTGAAAACAAAGTGAGCACTGGTCTATGCCTTTTGATTTATTAAAGCCTGGCTAAAATCGAGGTGGTAATCGCAGGTGTCTTTCGTTGCAAAGAGGACAGTAGCCTAGATTCGAAGTTTCGGAAACGCTTTGAAATGAATCTTCACTTTTCGCATAGAGATTGAAGTTTTCGTTGGAGGGTTCCTTACAGGATTCCGAGGATAACTTTACATTGGAAGCAAGAAACTGAAAATTTTTACGATTCTCTTGCTTTGGCCACCTCGTAGGCAAGTACCTAGTGACCTTCCTGAGCTGCAGATCTTCGTCATAATCGAATTCCTCTTCACTCTCTGTACTATAACCATTGAGAACTGATCTCAGGGGTTCCAGTAACTTCTGCCTGCCACCAATCTCTCGTTGCTCCTCCATTAGGCTCATGGGCGAGGGAAAACGCTGACAACTGCCTCGAATACGGTCTAGCTGGAGTTTCTTCTCCAGTTCCTGCTGAGCCACGGATAGGATTGTCCAGATGGAGGCTCCACCGGGTCCGTAACGCTCGTTGTACTTTCGTTGCTCTTCGTACATAAGATATCTTAACTTGTGCAGCTCTTTCCAACGCTCAAACTCGGCCTTTCGCCTTTCAAAATCATCCTCATCCTTTTTGATAATTTTCAGCCGCTGATTGAGCTCCATCTGTGTCATTTCCGCCACCTCTTGAGGCATTAGCTCAAGACGTCCTGCCCAAAAAAGAAGTCGCCGTTTGACCAATTCACGCTGTCTTTCATAACGTGAAACACAGTCGTACTTCTCTTGAGTTGTACTTTCCAAGGATCTGCCTGCTTGTCTACCCCAAAACATACAAATTTGGACTAAAAAAACCCCGAAACATAGCTCTACGGTTGCTTTAATCCAAGAAGAAACTCACCCACTGAGCTGATCACATAGGTGGCTGGCGGTTTCAGGACACTCCGGGCGAAGGCTCCACGCAGGACCTCCAGGGCACAGGGCTCAGCTGTGACCAGCAGCATTCCGGGTGCCACATGTCCGGCGTATTTCAGCGCCCTCGTGGCAGCAGTCAAAGGTCCATTCCACCAGCATTGCGCGTTGGCAGCCAGGAAGTTCTGCAAAATTAAAGTAATTCAAAAGGTCAGCAAACGATTAATAATGGAAGATATTAACGACACAATATTTATAATTATTTGTTTATACAAGAAGCTTGATCATTACTATCTAAGTATTACTATAAACTAGAACAAATTTGTTTTAAATAGAAATAATTCCATAATAATTCAATTCGATTTGTAAAAACCAGACTTCTGCTTTAATATGGTTATGTTAATGTGTTCAGCAAATCCCCGCCACAAATACCAATGCCTTGCCTAAAAAAAAGTAGCAATGATAACTGAAAATGCATTGAAATTAAACCACCCTTTAGGGAAGCCCAAGAAAACATTTCAAAGGGGTGTTTTTACTGGTCTTTACAACCACTTCCAGTGGGAGTCTGCATCTCATCAGCTAATTGACAAATTGCAGAGCACCGCGTGGCATAATTGGTGTGGTGCTGTCTGGCTTAAAGAGCTATCCATCTGTGGGCGTTGCAAGCGGTAAGTGCCGATGCAGCGGCATTAACCTGATGGCTTGGCAACCCTCAATTAGCCAAAGCGGATCGATGCCACGCCCCTGAAAAAACCCGAGATATGGGGTGGCGCCACAAATACAAAATTAAACCACAAAATCCGCTGTCTCATTGCTGGGAATTTATTTACTTCTTTTTGGACTACCAAACCGAATCGAATCGTAGCGAAACGAAATGAAATCCTTAACACGTTCTGGCCAAGAGATTTCCGTGGAAATGGTTGCAAATGCAGAAAAAGTGGAAAGTGGGAGGAGTGCGGAAAAGTGGTGACTGGGGCAGCAAATAAATGTCCAATTTGTGCAGTGACAGGAACACTTGGGGCACGTTTTTGATGTAAACACGGACAAAAAGGGTCGAGAGTCACAGCAAAAAGCCATGGACAATGGAGCCAAGGGATCGAGTGAGTATTGGGAATGAAAGGCCAAGAGATCGATGTAGCCGCCGGAGTTTCACGCTTTGTGGCTTTCTGTGTCGCTAATGAACATCATCCAGTTTGAGCGATTTGACCTTTTTGTCGATGGGCCAGACGAGGGAATCTCGGGAATCGGGCTGGCTATTGCCATTTCTTGTGGTCACTCCTCTTGGCTTTAATGTCGCCTGGGTCTGGTATGCCGCTTATATAAGTTGGATGACTCTCTCCATCGCCACATCTGCATCTCCATCTCCACCTCCATCTCCAACTCCATCTCTATGCCTAAGATGCCAATCCATGCCCATGCCCATGCCCACCTTCCGCCTGGGGCTGCTCAATTAATGCATGAGAAGGCGAAGAAATTAACTCGTCATTGCCTGCCCGTCAGGCTTTTGCTTTGGCTTCGGCTGTCACGCGCCGCCAGATGGCGCTTATCCTACACTGGGAAAAATTTGGAAGACCAAAAAGTGTTTAAGGAAATTTGTAAAAAATTGTAAACTAATATCAAGGCAAAGGAATACAGATATAAAGATGTAACAGTTTTCTCTTAATGCTGTTCCACTTTAATGATCTGTAGCTTTAGTTAAAAAAAAATCTAAAATCTAAAAACTAAAAAAAAGTTTAGGCCATGCTGTCACTGTGACTTTTATTAGTAAAGATATTACAAGCATTTTGTCGCTGTGGGAATAAGTCACAATTTAAAATTATAAGCCATAAGTAACGTTCTAAACGAATTGCATTTTTTGGGCTAACCTATTTTTGGCTAATAAAAAATAAGACAGAAAATGGTTACTTTAGATCATTCTTATTACATTTTCAGGTTCATCTAGCAAGAGTGCATAAGTTAGCATATAAAATTTCACAAAAATCTTCGTCTATCTTAATTGAAGCTTTTATGTATTCGTTCTAGTATTAATGACATAGTATTTTTGCTTGGTGCATCTCATCCCCCTGCCAGCACCATAATTATAGTGCTGCATCATTGCAAGACACGAGACAAAATGCCAGAGACGGTCATCAACAGCCTACTTATAGAGGCTTTCCATCGATCAAAGGGATCTGGTTTGGAACTTGCGCTTTGAGGTGTCTTGGTGTCTTGGTGTCTCGGTTTCTCGTTTCTCGGAAGTAATGCAAAACTTTTAATAATCAAATCAAATGCTCACGCCGACCTGAGTCGCGCGTATGAAAGTCATTTTCTCCGCGGGCTGAATTTGAAGTTTCGCTTTTTGGCTGCTCTTGATGTCGTTTCATGTCTTTTATTATCGTATTTTTATTTTTTTTTTTCTGTTTCGGGTGGCGGCTTTCGTTTTGGGACTTTTACTTAATTTCATGTAATAGAAAACTAAACAACAAAACTCCCACAAAAGTAATGCTCAAAGACAAAACTATCACCGTGAGTTGGAGTGGAGTAGAGTGCAGTGGAGTTTATGAATCGAGCCAAGAGTGGCAGGAGGCCTCATGTGGGGAGGCTGCTGCTGCTGCTGTTGTTGCTGTTGCTGTTGTGCTGCTGATGTTGCTGCTGTGCTGCAACATTTGCTGCCGTTGTAGATCTCTCGTGTGTGCCGCATAAAAAGATAATAACAATATACAAACAAATGCGAAGTCAGGCAGCCCGTAAGCCATAAGCCGTAAGCCGGAGATTGCCAACCGCTGCGGACTTCGGGCTTAATAGAGTTATGATGAAGTATAATAATCCTTGACCTTTCCACCAGCCAACGTCAAGTTGCAGCTACAAGTCAAGACCGCAGCTCTTAGGCACAAGTCAAAACGTTTTTGGGCTCATTGTGTTTTGCCCCTACCACATTTTGCCGTTTTATTTTTTATTTTTGTTTGTGTTACCCTTCATTTGACTTTAAAAGCGCCATTTAATTTCGCAAATGGGAAGCGGCCGAGTCGGAAAATGAAAATGTTTCACATTTCTCCAAGATCATGTCATACGGGGATTTAAAAATATGTCGGAGATTTATGTCAAGCCAAGGGGTGTTCATTTGGGTTGCTTAATTCAAAAATATTAATATCTACCATATATTTTAAAAGTTGTCCGAGTCGAGGTCGACTTAAATGTCGATTTGTTTTTATGATTTTCTTTGGCGGCCCCTAAATTGGAAACGCCCATATTGCCTGGGAATTTTAAAAACGCAATAAAATCGATTATTATATATTAATCCATTGGATATTTATCATGGGAAAAAATTAGCTTTTAAAGGGCAACTTAGCATACTAATGGGAAGATACTTTATCAAGTTTACAGAATTGCAGAAGCAATAAAGTAAACTTAAACGATTTATGACCAATAATTACATAATTTGTGGATTATTAATGTTTCGAAGTAAACCAATCTTAATGGGTTTTCTTTCTCAAAGTTAAAGAGGTTCTTGACCGAAATTATTACACATAACTTTTTATTAAGATAGCCTTTAAGCATCATTTATTGGTTCTTAATGGTCTAAAAATATTGGGTTGATTATTTTTCCTCGTTTAACTTTGTGTTAAACCGTTCCGTGTTAAGCAAAATTATAGGTTGCTAATTAGTATAATAGCTCAAAATAAAATAATTTTTGATATTATTTTCCATTTAGCCCAAGACTTTATGATTTCGGAAGTATGATTATTTTTGTGTAGCTCGAAGCAAAGTGAAGACTTGCTGTGTTAATTATTACAGTGCTTGCCATGCAATTTATTTAATCTTCTATTCCCCGTTGATTACTTTCAGGATTACACTTATTTTTCTGCACTTCCAGCTACAAATGAAAATGCTCGTTTCCAATTATTTGAGGATTTCTCACGTCCAAAACTTGTACATGAGCGCCCCAGGATAGTTCCATTGTTTGTGCCTTATCCCTGTCATCATTGTTTATTTGACTCTGGTCAAGTGCCAGACAAAAACCGAGGGTTGAGTCCATAAAACGTAGCGCCTGTCGGAAGCTCCGGCGAGCATAAAGTACAGGACGAACAGCGTTCCAATCAATGCGGCTAGTCCTGATAAGGATACAAATTGCATGGCCATGTCCGAGCGACGCCCACTTCCTCCGCTAAAATCCTAAACCCTCGAGGGGAAGAAGTGGAATAAGATGTGTACGGCTGACTGACTGCGTTTCTTGGTCTCGAACTCGATTTGCACAGCACTTAACATTCGAATCGGATTTAGGGGGGGGCGCTTCACCCCACAGGCAATGACTTTGGTCAGCCATCGAGGGTTGCCAGGTTCAATGACCAGATATCTACTACTCTTGGCTAAACATGCGATTTGTTTTATTAGTTTTCCTCGAGCAAAACACACTTAAATACCAACAGCTGTTGGCAAAAGTCCTGCCTTTATGCCTGCCAAACAAAAACAGATCCAATGGATTGTGGCCTGGATATCTAGCAAGGCATCGCATCTGCAACTATTTCAACTTTTTGGCAGCCCATTGCGGTCGCTATTTTTGTTGCAATTAATAATAAAAACTTTCAACTGGAAAAGCTAAAAAAAACCCCTCTCAAACTCTTTCGTATAAATATGCTCGTTTTGTGGGAAAAAGTTTTGCAATTGCAAAACTTCTAAAAAGTAAAACCTAAAAAAGGGAAATGAGAAAAATAACTTGAAATGATAAAGAGGATTGGAATGGAAAGAGGAAATCAGGTATTCTAGAGTGCATTTATCTCTAAATTGTAAATGAATTCCTAATAAATTTATTTTTTCATTTAAATTATTTTTATTCTGATGTAACATGTGACGCCCAACGTGGGACATTCCCATCTAATTTATGTTTTTTTACTATACACTATGTACCATTCCTTCCTTAATTGGATAATCTTTTAACAAGAGAACATGCATATATTTTACTGGTTATGGTTAGGTTTCAAATTATGTATTTACAGGAAAGGCCCATATTTGAAAGCAAAATTAACCTGTTATGCAGTAAGATAAACAAGATCTGCTAGGCACCTGCTACAGCATAAAAACAACTCTTTTCCGATCTAGTTCTTGGATCTGAAACGATCTATTTACATAAACACAAATACGTCTTGGCACCACAAACAGTGGGCATGTTTTTACGTTTTCATTTACATACAAATATATACATATAAAGGGTATCAGTTGTAAAAATCAGCACCTCAATTTAAAACCGAAGCGTGAAAAGTCTATTAGAGGTTGACGGGCGGCGACGATGGTGACGAAGGCGTCTGGGAGAAATGTGGGAACAATCCAGTGTGCTGTAGTCAGCTCCAATTCTACCCCCAAAATCCCCCTCTTACCTCCGTAGATCTGCATTTTCAACTGCACCTGTAGTCTGTTCTGTAGTTTTTTGCATGTGCTTTGTTAGAGCACATTATTGTTATTGTTGCTGCCTTTTGTATTTCGGCGTTGAAGCTTCGCTGGCACTTGCTGAAATGTCTGGCCAAAATGAATAGAGGGGGGCATTGGGGTCTATTTGGGGGCTTTGTACTTCGGACACGGTGTCTGTCATTCACTTGCTGGTAGTTAAACACCGTATCTATGAGTGTGTCTAGCATTTAGCACGCAAATCGCTTTATATGCAGCATACTGCTCATACTATATATATATACCTTGTCTTTCAATCAATCTGGCAAATCATGCAATCGGGGGGTATTCATCCAAAAGATTGCCCGAGAAGTTTCGCGAAATGGCTGTCAGAGTTACTAATGAGAATCGGATTGGCAAAGGGTTGTGAGTGTATTGCGAAAATGCTTTAAGCCAGGTTTTAATTGCTGCCTTAGTATAATTTAATATGAGGCTTACTTAAGGGTAGCATCATTATAGGTAATTACTTTTAGGAAGATAATTTATCTTTACGAGTTACAGATGTAATTGTTTGTGGAAATTAAAATTGCATCCGGAAATTTACTAACGAGAAATTTTCTTAACGAATCATTATGATCTTCATTAGATGAGTTTCGTTCACTTTAAATACTATATAATTTCTGATATTGTAATAGCTAAATAATAACTACAAAGCAATTTTTTATTCATAATCGAAATCGAATTATTGCTGCTTAATTTAGTTTCACAATAAATTTATGTGGAGACTAATAATTAGTTTTAAGAATTGATCTTAATGAACTTTCAGAAATGTAATGTTTATAATTGGAACTAAATTTATTACAAAGTATCATAAAAAAATTAAGGTCTTATGGCAAAACCATCAAAAGTATGGGACAAGAAATTTCAAATCGGTTTGTTTTTAAGTCAAATATTTTGTAGGTCTTGATAACTTCCCTCACACTTGCTTTCCGTGTTCATTAAAGTAAAATTACATTAATTCATGGCTTTTTTTTATTTGTTTTCCTTTTTTATTTTCGAACTTCCACAAATATAGCTCTCCAGCTCCCAAATAAACATGATCCCACAGACGCGGCGGAGAAGCATGAAGTTTGAACTACAAGTACGTGGCCCAATATTTTTTTTTATGTTTTCGCCTGGTGCTGCAATCTCAGTCCCCTGGCGTGACCGAAAACAAATAAATAAAGTAGAAACGAGAGCTTCAACTTGAACTGAAGTTGTTTGCCACTGGACACCAATGGCCCCGGGCGACCTTGTCGATGGAAATTATGCAATCGGAGGGGCAGGCGGCAGGTGCAGCGGCATCGGCAGCGGCATGCAGTCTCTGCTCAATGTTTGTCAATCAAATTAGTCGGCGATGATTGCAATTGAAATTAATGAAAAGCAATCATAAGGCGCACGCCAACCAATTAAAACCACTGACGACAAAAATGAAATTTGCGCTTAAACGATTGCACCATCGATTCGATTTCATTAAACCCAATCAAACCAATCGAAGATGGTAGGGAAGGGGTTAATAACAATTCAAATCTGTTTTCTTTCTCTCCTCTTTTGTAGGAGCCGCGTGCCGATAAATCAATTTGCTTGGCTTCTTTTTTTCTGTGATTGCATGAAATTGTATTTGTACAGTATCGAAGTTCCGGCGCTCGAAAGTCTTGTGTCCATCCATCGGAACCGGTTAACTTTACTGTCCAGCTCGAGTAAATTGATTCTGTAGCCGGAGTTGAAGCGGAAAAAGATTCTTGGAGGATGAGGGTAAATGTTCGAGCTCGACGAAAAAAACTTACTCTGAGTAAGAAGATGACAATTAAATAATTGGTTTGGTAATTGCACTTTAGATGCATTCAACTCACTAACTCAGCTGGTATTTAAAATAATGTTTAATTTAAGAAAAGAAAAGGGAGAACTAATTTAGAACTAAAAAAGTTTCTTAATTATCTGTTGTCAAAATCTATTTTTGCTATAAAAAAGTTTTGTTTAACTTTAGGTTAAGGTTTATATTTGTCAATTTATTTATTATTATTATTTATTTATTATTACAAATTTGTATGATCTTACACTATAAAACACAGCATACAAAACTAAAAATGACAGATGCAAATCTGCTAAATGATTCTCATTTTAAGTCCTAAAAGCCTGAAGGATATCATACTGTAGGCCAACGCAACGTGTCGAACTCAACCTTCCTTTCCCAAATGGCTTTGTTTCATAACGATCACAGGTTTACCTTCATTCTAGCCCGATCAAACAATTCCGTTCCCAGACTTTCCATTTCTCGGTGATATTTTTTCAGAGCCAGTTTTTTTTTTTAACAGTTTATTTAAGTTTTTTTGTGAGTTTATGGACCTGCCTAGCAAATCTTGGCGGCGGTTCTCAGGTTGGCAGAAACTCCCGCGCTCTAGACATGACGCAATCAGTTCGCATCCGTTGAGCTATTTCAAAACTTGTTGCAGGCTTATTAATTTGGCTCGGAGCACCGAAAGCACAACTAAAACAAGTTGATTTAGGTGAAGTCATTTGCGTGCAGCCAGACACTAAACACTGAAACCGAACACTAAACACGGCAACAGAAAAACAGCGAAACAACGAAACAGTTCAGAGATCAGCTCGGGGCACTCTGGAGATCAGAGTTTGGAGTCAAGTCGGTCTTCGGCTGTTTGTTGTTCGTTGCCTTATTTGTTGTATTTTTTGTATTTTTGTATCTTTGTATTTTTGTGTGTTTGTGTTTTGTGCCAAGTTCCAAGCCACGCCGCACGCCTGACAAATTTGCGCAAATAATAAAAACAGATTTTAAATGCCTGGAAATTGAGTCTGCCATTGCGGCCTTAAATCAGTTTCTACCCCGGCAAAACTGACATTTAGAGTTTTACTAGGAAACGGCAACGAGAGCCAAACTCAGCGCTTAAATAGGAGAAACTTTATGGGCATTGTCCATTTTCAGCGCATTTATTATTGCTAAAAATATATGTTTTCCACAGCTTTAATTATATTCAGAGCGTTTATTTATCTGCTCGTTAGGAAAGTAATAAATTTATTTCGGCCATATGGATAATTATAAAGACTTCCTTATTATTTATCGGTGTTTTAATGTTGACAAGGATCAGTAAAAGTTTAGTTAGTGTCAAAATGTTTGTTTTTGTTTATTAATGTTGTTCAATTATCTTATCTTATTACTATCTTGATTTTTAATATATTTTTCCCGTTATGGAGCGTTTTAGTTTTCAAAACAGGGGACATAAAAATGATCTTAGTATTGTCATTGACATTTAGAACTCCAGAAGTCTTAAAGCTGATTATACACGTAATTCGGCGAAGACGTCAAGGTTTTTGATAATTTATATAACGACAACTCGGCTCTTTTTGTGGGCATAAAAAATATATATTTTTCATAGGCTCATTTAGTAATAAGACAATATATACTTCCATTGTTATTCTACAACCTTCCCGAATTGTCTCGTAAGCGTTTCTCAGCAGTATAAAAAGTTTTTTTTAATTATGGCACGCCCTATGACTTGAGCAACCACACCGGAAACTCTTGCCCATTCGATATGGTCGATGGAGAAGACCCGCCCTACAGAGTATATTTCCCTTCCTCAATTCGAGGCGCCGGCACCTCAATCTACATAATTCACACTTCATTGAGCTTCGAAATTTACGATAAAATACGCGGCTGCATTATCGTTGCCCGAGTAGAATTCTTTCGGCTTCCCCATTCATCATTTAGTATTTCCCCATTCATGCTCTCTGCCTCTTTTCCATCAACTCACGCACTTTCCTCCAGCAATGCCCCAAATGCTTCTGGCCCCTAAATCATCATGTGTGTCTCATAGTTCATAGTTCTATTCGGGGCACGCGTTGTATTGGTTCTTATCTGGCTAAACTTTACAGACTGAGCAGAGGCACGTAATATTAATTAGTCCAGCTCGAGCTCGTTCGAAAAAACCAGCAAATGAATGCCCAGCGATTGTCATATTGGGCCTTCCATACACACACTCACACAACAACAAAAAAAAAAAAAAACGAAAAAGTCAACTCAAGGGAATGTTTATGCGACACTTTTTAGTATGCAAAATGCAAACTGAAAAGGTAGTGCAAAAAAAAAAGACACAACAAAACAGCATAAAACAACAGAAACGAGAACAACTGAAATTGAGCTTGACAAAGATATACAACAAAAAATTAAAGCGGCTTTGCCTTTTCATGTTTCACACTTTTTGGCAGCCCAGCAATTAAATTGAAATTAGCCTGCATTGTGGGTAAACTAAGTGATTCAGAGAGAGGTGCTGGTGGACATTATCTCGGCTGAAACTAAAAATAGATCTTAAACGACTTTTTATTATTATACTCGGCTAATGTACATTATACACAAATGGGTGTATTAGACAAGTAACAAATGTACAAATTTTTGTTAACCATTTGTTACAGATTAAATCATAAATATGACCTTTTTAATTTCAACTAAATATATCTCTGAATTTTTAACTCAATAAATGTAAGTAATGGGGTTGAAATGCCAAAAACGTTTCCGAACATTTTGTCATTAAAATTTGTAGTCCCTAAAATTTGAAAAAAAAATTTTGATGAAGAGACTTTTTTAAAATTGTAAGAAAGTAAGTTGAAATAGCAGTTTTGAAGTTTCCAAATTTTAATTTTAGCACCTGCAGAAGGTATGCGAATCAAACCATTAGCCAAACTATTCAAATTTTCCAATTTTTTTTTCTCATCATCCGTCACCACATCAATTAGCACTTCAAACTTGAACTTGTCAGACCAGAGTGACGTCATCTCGAGTGGCAATTTGTGCAATAAACAATGGGAAGAACAACAATAAAAATCAGCAACCGAAAAAGCTCAAAAACGTCGGAAGCATCAGCGGCAACAAAAGGACAGAAAAAATGAATTTAAAATTTAAATTCTTTTTCAGACTCTGCCAAAACAAGTTGAAATATCACCGAAAAGCGAACAAACCTGGCACAACTTCGATCGGCTGCCTAAGGGTTTCATGAACTCATAAGTTATTTATATGTATTTTGGCGAATATCTAGGGGCCACAACTGTTTCCTGGCCAAAAACTTTCGGAGACTTTGGCTTCTTTTCGAAAGTCATCAATAACAAAAGCGGGAGTAATAAAGAAAGAGACACCGAAATGGCAAATGTTGCAAGTGCAATATGGTTGTTGCAAGTGCAATTTTTGTAGCAGTCTGGGTCTAGTCTATATGACGCCTTTGAAAACGGAACCCGGCAACCTGTTAGGGGGATTCGTTCCCTCGGTTCGTTCCGGGCCATTTATTTTCATGGGAAGTGGTCGCGAATAAAGGAAAACGCCACCCAAATCCCAACCCAGCGACCTTGAGCGGGAGTTTCAGTCCATCGTCACCTCTGTTGCCTGTCTCTGGTCTACTATCTGGCCTACTATCGCCCTCTCCCTCGCTCGGCCTCACGCACTTTTTGCAGTTCAAACTGGACAACCAGTTCGCAAACCAGTTTTTTGCACATTAAAAGCAGAAGAAGCTGAAAGCAACGCGGGGGCCACACACTCGGGAAAATATTTAAACAATATCAGTTAAGAATTTAGTTCAAGCAAAGAAATAATTGATTTGTAATAACCATATTTCTAATAATTATGTACCACATATATATAGACGAACTTTTAGTAATCAAGGTTCAACGATTTGGCATTAGCATCAATATAGTTTCTAAGCATAACATAATAATATAAAATATATTTTTATTTACCCACTGGTGGTTTATTAAAATGCATACAATGTTTTATAAAAATATATACGTAAAAGCTATGCTTTAAATGAAACCAGTTATTTTGCTGATGAATCTTTAAATAAACCTATTACTTTTAATTTGATTTAATATCTCCTTACAATTCATACATACAAATCTATTAATTTTAATCAAGTCTTGGCACATGTTTTATTTTACTTTCAGCGATTGAATTAGAAAAACAATATTGCCTTTTACAATTTAATTTTCTCAAACGAAATGCATTTTTTTATGGGCTGTTAAAATCTTAATTAAACACAACATTTTTAGGACATGGTGTGTATTGTACTGTCACATAAATCTAAAAAGACTTTTAATTTGACCATAAAATGTTTTTGTTGAATTTGCTTTAGCCTCTACTATTTATTTTTTCATTTTTCATTTTTCATTTTTGTATTCCTGCCGCACTTTTATTTGGAAGTGCTTTTTACCCATCATTTTTACGGCATTTTCTCGCCGTGCACCAATCGAAACTCACCTGAAATATCATATATCCCGAGTCGTACATCCAAAAGTCCTCGGGCGTGTGGCCGGGCTTGGTCAGCTGAATGGCCAGGCAGCGCTGCAAGATCAGACGGCAGCGCTGTGGACCACCGGGTGACTTGGTGCCCATTTCTGTTGCCTTTCTGCTGGCGGGTTTCTCGGTTTCTTGGTTTCTTGGCTGCCTGGTTGCCTGGCTTTCCCAGATTTTTTTGTTAGTCGTCTAAAAATAACGCCAACGTTGGGGCTTAAAGGATCTGGCACTGTGTGTGTGTGTGTGTGTGTGTGTAAAAGGTTCTTTTAATGGTCAAGCACTTGGGCAGCAAAAAATACAAAAAAACACAAAACCGAGAGAAGCGCGATAAGAACAAAACCCGTATTTGCAGAGTTTTATCTCTTTTTTCTTTTTTGTTTTGCTTTCGACCTGGCTACATTTTATTTTTTGCACACTTTTCAGCCCGGACTTTTGTGGCTTTTTGGGGAATGAACTTTTCACATCAGCATTATTATCCCAGCATCTCGAACAACGCGACGCCTGCGCACAAACTCACTCAGAAGTACTCAGTACTCGTTCGGTACTCACTGAGTACTCACTCCCGCTGGCGAGCGATTGAATGCGAAAAGCGAACCGAACCGACCGAGCGACGAAATTGAAATCGAGCAACGAATTTGAATCGAATCCGTCGTCCACATAACAGAAATGTTAAAAACCATCATTCGCCTAACATTTCTGTTAGGCTGTTGAGAGACCCAAGGCAAACGAGAGAGCAGATAACAACTCTCTCTCAATTGAACTCCAAACTGAAGTCGCGGCGCCACCAAATCGTGCTCTCCAAATCGCTCTGCCAACCGCTCTCTCTCTGAGGAGAGCGGCGTTCGTAGTGAGCGCGCAGTCTCCAATCGCCAACCTTTTTGGAGACCTGAAACGATACAAAAAATCGGAGAAGCCGCTTTAAAACCTTGATTATTAAATCAATTAGGTGTAGCTAAAAAAAAAGAAAAAAATACAGAATTCATAAACTGGAGTTAGGCTGCCGAGATCGCAATCTTGTCGTCGGTCTGTCTGAGAGACAAACGGGCTCTGCTCCTAATAACATCATCACATCGTCATCATAAGTCGTAACATTATCGTTAACTGTAAGCTGTGTTTGGCAACTGTTTTTTAGCCACACAGTGGGGCATCTGAGATTTACAGAGCTAAGTTCTTATGAGAAATAAATTGCCAAAGTTTTATAGTATGTTTATTGACAGAAAAATTGTTCACTTGTATGAGTTTCGTCTGGTTATTTTCCATCTAAATAGGATTACCAAAATTGTTTATTGCAATTATCGTAAACAAAATTTGAAGCAGTTTTGATATTATATTTGAAATTTTTAATAATTTTAATAAATTATAGCAAATATTTAATTTGTAAGCTATCTTTAGTTGAACATAAAAATTATGAAGTTCTTGAACACTATTTTAAATCTTAAATTTTATCCTAACAAATAATACAAAAAAATTACACAATAAGAAAATGGTTTTACAATGATTAAAACTTATTTAAAACTAAGACCCATAATATAAGAGACCCCACTGTATACTAATTTTTTGGCATTTGTTTTTGCATTGACGAGTTACTTTTGAATTTTTTATGTTCCTTTCAATCGTGGCTGGCGCTTGGAAGTCATTTCCTGCCCCACTTGCCGGATGTGCAAATGACTAAAAATGGGTTAATTAAAAACCATCTAGCAGTGATTTTATTTGGGCTGATGTAAAGTCATTTTCTCAAAAAAGTTGTTCTCAATTCCATCGTTCACATTTGGAGCCCTACGGAACACATACATTCAGAAATGGAGCCCGAGACCATGCGAAATCTAGGAAATGTCAGAATAGTCACATCCATAATTGCGTATACGCCATGTGCGCCGACTGTCAATCACAATTCTAATGCAAATTCGTTCGCTTTCCGCACTGTCCAAATGCATTAAGTGGAAATGCATTAGCTTGACTGTCTTTTTCAGTGCGTCAGACAATCGGAATTTGCATAAACAATTACGATTTAACGAAATTACGCGATAAGGCGGCGGGCGAGCGAGATTTATTTTAATTTCCACCACCCGTAGCCCCATTCGTGGCACCATTCATCTTCCCAATTCGGTCAGAGCGCGCGCCACATCCATAACAAGAAAGTTTAGGGGAAGACAGGGCCAAAAGCGAGATTCGTTAGTTTCGGGGCCAATTAAATGGTGAGATCATCGCCCACATTTATACGACTCTACCTCCACGATTCCCAGCCACACAGATCAAGTGTGTAACCCCCTCCCTTTTGGGCATTTTCTTTTTATTATTTATTTATTGCGGCTTGTATTTGTCGACCCATTAAGCGTCGGCCTTTGTTAGAAAACACGTTTCTTCTGGCCACATTCCAAAAAATGAGAATTCGCCAGCAGCTCTCGGCTTCGTTTACCGTCTTTTGTTTGTCTTACAAATCACAAACATTATGAATTGGTGAAACGCTGGCCGAGCTCAAAAGGTGCTAAAAAAAATTAGCATAAATTATTATTAACAATTATAACCAGCAGTCGCAGCTTGAGCTCCTAAAAAATCCGACAGATTTACCACGTTCTCAAGTCTTGGCCTCAGGCTATTTTATTTTAACCACCCAGAAAAATATGTCAGCTTTGGTTTTTTCTAAAGTAAGTTGCGGATTTAAAGAATTAACAGCCGACCAAAATATACCTGTCACCTAAAAGTGGAATGTTTTGGGGAAAAAAATTTGACAAGGGTATTCAACATTTCGGACAACCTTTCTTTTCTTGTTTTCGTTTTTTTTTTCTAGCCGCGGGCATTACTTATACTTTGAAGGCTTCGGTTGTGATTCAGTAATTAAATTTGCACATGAACACGATGAAGTTGAATTTGGAGAGGTTTTTTTGGTCAAGAGACTATTTGCGAATGCTCAAAAAAATTGAACAAGTCCTTGACGTTCAGCCTTGAACTTCAATTGAGGATCGTTATTATGTTATTAGAATTGCGCGAAAATAAATCTATTACGAACTTAAAATTGACTGGTGGTAAACTTGACTTTGATTTCCGGCTAAATGAAAGTTTTATATACAAATTCTGACGCAATCGAAAACATGTTTTTAACAACTCGTGCTAAATTAACGCCTTTCAATACCAGTGACATTGGCATTTCGAAAAATCCCAAATGTTAGATGATTAATCTTCATTTTTGTCCAACCCAACACTTTGGGTTTAGCTAAATGTTAGGGTTTTATGAATTTATATTTATGAATTTAATTTTCCTTGCTATTATTACAAATTTTTGATCTAGTGCAATTAGCGAGAAATGGTCTATCTTGATACAAAAAAAAATAAAAACACATTTTTTAAAAACTTAAAATACAGAATCTAAATTTTTGAGTTACAAATTTTTAATACAATCGCTTACGATTTCGATGCACATGTTACTTCCCTTAAACATACCCACATGCCTTTTGATCTTTAATTAAATTCCTGCAACATTTTTACCACTCTGAACCGTCATCACCCCACCGATCGATTGGAATCCTTTTCTTCATTATAATGAGGCTTTATGCTGCCGCTCACCTACACCTACACCCCCGTCGATAATATTTGACAGCTTACTTTCAATTGCGACATCTAGTTAGCGCAAATTTAAGAGCGAAATAAAACAACACGATCGCATGGAGCGGATCGAACTGGGGATCGCTGGCTGACTGGATGGACGGTTGGATGGATGGATGGATGGATGGATGGATGGATGGATGGAGTGATAGATGGCTGGATGAATAGCTTAATGAAGCAAGAGCCTGTTCCGCGGTTCGTGGTCCGTGGTCACTCAACGCGATGCCAGGCTCTTGGCACTCGATCCGATCCACCCGCAAAGCATCACCCAAAAACCCCTCCGTGCCGCTTCATATTTCAGTTTTACGGTTCAACGACAACGACTTTGCGCAGTTAGCGGGGTTTTGTGGAGGCAAACGAGGAGTCAGTCGATCCAATTGCCGCAATGTGGCAAAGCAATCGATTTAAGCGCCGCATAAATTGAAGCCGGGGCTCCGACTTCGAAGAAAACCAAAAGGTTCCTCCATGTACAACATGATGAATTGTTTTCTTTGTCGACTTGTCGATTGTTGCGCCGCTTGTGGGCAACTCGAAACTGAAAACTGAGGCAGAAAACTGAAAAAAAAACTGCCAACTGGCAACTGAAAACTGAAAACTAAAAACGGGCAACTGGGAGATCGCTGAATGATGGAGTGAAAAGCTGGAAATGCAGTGTGGGAGTGGGAGGAGAAAAAGTGGCGCGGAAAAATTGCAAATTGTATCAAAAATTTAAATTTTCGCTTTCATTACGCGGCGGCAGCTCGCCTCTCCAGCAGCGCTCAGCTAATAGACCCACTGCCATTGTGTTTCTTTCTTTTCTCTATGCCTGGTTTATATATTTTCTTTGCCAACGAGGCTTTTCCCTATTCAATTTTGACAGGCGCGTTTTTTCGCAAATAATGAGCTGCATGAGAGGTGAAATAAGCAAAACAACTTAAAGCGTTTGAATAATGTTTGGTTTTTCCATCGTCTAATAAGGGATTTTCAACACCAATCCAACACGCTGATTTGTGAATTCTTAGCTGGCTTACTGTGCGTGTACATTATTAAAAATATTAAGTGTTTACAACTAAAAACAATAAGCTTTCATATTATGTTTAAAATTAAACCACCTAAAAACTAAAGTTAGGAACGTCAGAAAACTTAATTGTCCCACAACTCAAAAAAAAAAAAAAAAAACATTACAATAATGTATGGCTTTTCCTACCGCAATATTAGATTTCTTTCCCTAATCAGGCATAATTACATGAACATTCTCACTGAGCCCACTGCTCGTATACGTGATGTGAATTATATTTGCATTTAAGCTGATGAAGGCTGAAAAGAGCAATGAATAATTATAAATCAGCAAAAAGTAAAATGAGGAACACAAACTGGAGATGGGATTGTGGGGAAATACCAATCCAAACACAAAAGCAAATTTGAGAAATGCCAAAGATGCTCGACGAAGCCAAGAAATGACATGCCCATGTGCTGCTCTCGGGATGGCATCTCATAGACGTGGAACGGTGGTCCAGACCACGACGGAAGATGCAGATTGCAGGCGGAGATGGGAAACGGAGTCGGAGCCTGAGCCGGAGAAAATGTCTGCCAGGCGGAGACATTGCGGCAGACATGGCAATAACACTAGGAAATTGTATGTGGAAGATCTCTCACACTTGTAATACTCTTTCTAAGCCTTTCTAAAAACGAGCACATAAATTAATTGGTAACTCAAAACTAAGAGTAGTTGTTGTGTCAATAATGCTCGGCAAAATTGCTCTTTTTTTGTAAGTAACAAATTAATCACATTTAAAAATTATAAACATTTTACACAACCAAAATCTCTACTTTTTTATTGACTTATTTTGATTAGCCATACACTTTAATGATTTCTTTAAACAGCATGCATATCAAAAAATGTTGATAGGCAGGTGTATAAAAAGTGGAAGTTATAGCTGTATAAAATTTAAATCAGTTAGAGCATAATAAAGCAATCAGATGTAAGTGTAAAATTTCTATATGATTTAAAACTAAAATTTAATCAATTAAGCAATCAGGGAAAATACTTTAACTGTAGTAAACAAAAATATTAAATCAAATAATGATATACATTTATAAAACTTTTAAAAAAACGGTAGTATTGTCATATTAAACTAAGTTGTTTAATTAAAACTATTTATATAAATATTTAAAAACACTCTTAAAGATTTCTGCAGACTGAGAATTTAAATGACAAATATATATTTTATTCTTGTGTTCTTATTTGAAGACAATTTTATTTATCATTTTCCCCAATTTTAAGACCAAGCCAATATTCCCGGTTCTGGGATCCAATTGTCAACAGAAGCCGCTAACAATAACCATTGATAACACCACCGTCAGCAAAAGAAGCAGCAGAAGCGACAATACAATAAGCAGTCAAGTCAACACACACAACAGAGATTCGTTATGCAAGCATCCAGTGCAGCGCATCTTCAATTTCAGCATTCTTTCGCCAGTCTGCGTCTGCATACTTGCCGCTTCTGTGTCCCGCTTCCCCCGTGCCGGACCGCTCTCCCATGCCAGACCGCTCCCCCTTCCCCTACCGCTTCGTCAGTGCCGCTGGAGCATTCACATTGACTGCTCTGCCTGGCTGGAGCTTCAGTTGGAGTTTAAGTTTGCCGCGTGAAAGCAAACACACAGAAATCAGCCAACACAGCCAACAAATAAAACCGAAAGGAAAAACGCTAAAAAAAAGTAATAAAATCAACTGAAATTGCTTAACACCCGGCGTAAAGTGATAATGGTTGGATTTATTTATTTGTTCGCTGCTGGGAATATCAAAACCAATTTAAAGGCTCCTGACAACGTTTACGGGAAGCGTTTATAAAAAGTTGTTTTTTAAAAGGTGGTGCGTTAAATTTGGTGTTAACTGGTTTTGGGTTACATTTTGGGGCCGTCCAAATTGCAAATAAAATTTAAATAACAATTCCTTTATATTTATATTAATAATTAAAATGGCTTAAAGATGCAAATACTTTTATTTAAAATGTGTTTAAGTTTAATGGGTTTTCATTTAGAGGAACATTTTATCTTTTACTTTGAGGGTCAAAAGGTTATATTTATAAAAATTACGGTCATATTTATTTATGAAATAATTAATTATCTAAAATTTGCAACTAATTAAACACCTACTATAAACTGATATTTGATACTGCCACTCTTTGTGTGTTAATGCAATTTGATCGGCGTTTTGGTTTCGGTTGGCTTCCCATTAATCCTGGGCCACAATTCAGTCTTCCTCGTGTTTTTATTGCTGCCGGTGGTTGTGTGCAAGTTTTGTCTTTTTCCTTGTCTCGTTTGTCAGACATTTGACAGTTGTTTGTTATTTTTGCACGTTGACTTCTCTTCGTCTGCGTCTGTGTGTCATGTGTCTGTGGCATATTTTCCATTTTCCCCATTTTCCATGCCCCCACAGCGGTTGCCTAACAGACGCCCACTGTCCCATCGCCCCCTCCCCCTTCTGTTGGCACATTTTGGATTTCAATTTTTATGGCAAGTCAAATTTTGTATTTTGTGTTTTTTTTTTCTGTGGCCCGCTGCATTTATTACCATTTTCGTAGTGAGTCGAGGAAGTTGGAATTTGCATAGAAAAATGGAAATTAACAAGACCATTTGACTGGCTGTCCATCTAAGTCGGGGTCTTTCTCTACGCCCGTCTCTTTCGCTCCCTCTGATAGTTTTCTATCCTGCTCTAGTGCCAAATGTTTGTTCGTCCTGTTTGTACATTTGTCCGTGTCTATATTTAGCTTTATGTAAACATGTTTGACCAACTGAACTGACTGAATGACTGACTGCCTCAGTTGGGAAGGTAACTCCCCCTCAAAGTCCACTTCCATCTCTTTCCTTTTGTATTCAGCTATCTCTTTCGCTGCCTGTGATGTAATCTGTAATCTCTGTAATGCATGCGACAAACTTTCATCTCGAATTGCAAAATCCACGCAATACGAAACAAAAGATCGCAAAGATTGGCTTACACTGTTTGAATAATAATTAATAAATAATACTTAATTCGAAGAGGTATTCCCCAGAGCTTTATATAAACTTTATTGTTTTTGTTTACCTCGTAATTGTGTATTATTTTTTGTTTTGCTTGGGATCTCAATCTTTGGCTTACAGCAGCTGAGGTGAAATTTCTGGCAGTTAAGACGTTGCTGATGTTTCCCACGTGACCTCGAAGACAAACCTCACGTACAAGGATTTCTTTTTCGACTGGGCCAACCTACACCACTTATATAAGTAAGTATTTAGGTATCTTGTATCGTGGAAAGTGAAAATTGATGCATGCATCGTCATCACCAACGGAATCGGTTTCCTTATGGATTTCAATATTTTTATAATCTAGTCACGGAAATTCGTTTATGGAAGAGAGCGATAGGAGAGAGTCCAAAAGATAATAATGTATTCCGTGCGGATTGTTCTCCTTGACAAGTCCTAAAATTCCAAATGATGTCATAATCAAATATCAGCCGAAAACTAAATGAAAAGGGTATCAGTGGGTACGTCTAAAAGTCAAATAGCTGGAAGCTTAAAGGAATAAATGCAAAAAGTAATCAAAACCAGGGGAAAAAGTATCTGCAAGGGTTCCGACATTCAAAAGTATCAATTGACATAGTTTTATTTAATAATTCTGAATATTATGTTGTGTTTTATCGGTTCATTTATAAAAACAATTAAAATTAATTCAATCAATTCAGGACAAATACATTTGAAATGATAATATCACAGGTCAAACTTAAGAACTCAAAATTGTTGCACATTTTAAAAACCTTTGGGTCCAAAGACAAATGTCTCTTAAAAGAACTCAGAAAAAAAGGTTAAATTTAAAACAAAAATATATTCCATTCATCACTAGAGTGATATTTTTTTTTTAAATAGCTTTTATCACTAGAGTGTAAACTCGTAACAATGTTGTGTTGATCTCAAACACTAAAGCAAATGCGCCAAATTGATACACAAAACCCAAAGAGAGCAACAGACAGGAGCTGGTTAGTTAGGATGGTGATGATGATGATAATGATGATGATGAGGAGCAAACGGTGATGGGGGGAATGGAGCAGAAGGAGTCACTAGCAAAGCACGACGAATTGAAACAGGCTTTTCAAAGGCGAGGGGGTGGCAGGAAAAAGCAGGAGGCAGCAGTCAAAACGGACAGCAAATACAGTAATTAGATCACAAAACAGACAGTCAAAGAGAGCGGAGGGTGCGGGGATAGTGACGAATAAAACGAGAAGCTGGAACGTGACTGAAGAGAAGGAAGCAAGGAGTGGAAAAAACGAAAAAAAAATAATAGAAATAAAACGAAGTGAGAAGTGGACAAGGAAGCATACGGGCGGTCAAGCTATTGATTTATTTTGGTAGGTATAAAACTTCGTATTAGTTATGTATAAAGTGTACACAAATCATACAGCTAGCATACTGTCAACTATTAAATTGTTAAACTAGACAGCCACCTTACATTTTAAACTTAAAATAAAGTGGAAATATTATAGCATTACATTAGACTAATTTGTTTATTTAAGTATTTCATTACTAACTAATTCAGGTTTGGTGCCCGCAATTTGGCTAAAAACTAGATTGCTCATACGTGATGTTGGCTTTGACGGCAAATGTTCGTTAATTAGCTTTGTATAATGCGCATATTTATATAATCGCCTAATTAAACTAAAAATAAATAAAATAAATTATTTCCGCAGAGGATATTGCCCTATTAGTATAAAGCTATTTGACAGCGTAACTCTTAGATATTCAATAAAACCCCCACCGCCCACAAATCGTACTTCCTGCCAAGAAAAAAATAAATGAGTTGCATGTGTGGCAGCTTCCTAATCGACAACAAAGACAAACAACAATGGACACATTCGTGTGTGCGAAAAAACTAAACTCAATTACTCAACAAACATAGTAACCTAGTTCATAAAAAGCAACTGCAACAAATGCTGTTAACAGCAGCGGCCAACAAGAAAAGCAACAAATTCATTTTCGCCTTTGTTGTGATTTTTGTTTTAAGTTTTTGTTGGTGCTTTCCACGAGAAAAGTCCTTCAAGCGTGACAATCACATGGAACGCTCGCCGCTGTTGTTGCTGATTTATCGTTTTCATTTTGCAGAGCTTGTTGGATGTTGTAAAAGGAAATGTCAATTCTGCTGCTGCAAATGTGGCTGCCCGTTTGCCAAACAATGCTGGCGAAATAAAAAACGCAAAATCGGATAGAAAGGGGGTTAAAAGTAGGTGCCGGGGGGGAGCAACAGCATGCACCCACTAATGTAAGTCATATAACAAATTTCGTTGTTGGGCTACTTGAAAAACCGAATTTCGTGTCTTGGTTGCTTGGCAGCTGGCCGAAGGACACACTTCAAAAATATGCTTAAAACATCGAAACGAGTCTATTAATATAAAATTCTATTTTCATTTTATAATTTCAAAAGTAAACCCTAGACTGGAACTTTTTCTAAATATACATTTTAGGCAAGATCTAGCTTTTGCTTCGGGTTTTAAAATAAATAAATAAAAATAGATATTTGTGATCTTCAAACATAATACATTTGCTTATTTTCTTCGAGGATTTTTGATTGAAATAAAAAATCTGTTGATAAGACAATATTGTTGCTAACAATTGTTTAAATTGTTAATAATGCTCATAACATTATATTTTTTTTCTGAGTGCATCTGAAAGCATGGAATCAGATTTGGAGATTCTTGGACGCCCTTTGTGGAGACTTTCTCCTTCCTTCGATTCCGATGCCACCGATTTTGCAGCGATTGGGTTCCTCCTTGCGTGATGTCCAGCAATGTGCCCAAGCCTGTTTTTTTCGCCACCCCACCACCCCCTCAACATCCTCTCCTTTTTTGGACCATGCCAGAATTTGTTAGTTTTGAGAAGAACACAACAGGAAAGCCAAGAAATACGAGGAGAAGGGGATGCGGAGAAGACTCAAAGCGAAGCGCCGTTTTACTCTGGGAATGGGAACCTAAGATACCATGTGGACCTGGGCCCTGGAGCTCTTTGGGGATCGTGAGTCAGCAGAGTTTTGGCAAGGAAATCTGCTAAAAATATAAGCCCCGATGATGATTTATTGTTTGGCTTATTAGAACGAGAGGGAGAACAGCGATAGGAGATCGCTTTCATGCCTGAATTTATGCTGTTGACTTTTAAGCGCTGGATCCGTGTCTTATTGGAGCTAAGTGACTCACCGCAGGCCAGAACTTTCCACTTTTGGCTAAGCGAATATAAAATATAAAAGTGGGTTCACTTTGGCACATACACCTCATTGGGCTCCACTAGTGGGCATTCTAGATTAGACGGCTTTGTATGATGGTTTCTACTTTATTATAAATATTTTACAAACGATTGCTTTCGTTACTTTTCTAAATTTTTATTTATATTATTGGCAATAAATATTTTTTTACAGTTAAAAACAAATGGGATAATCAGATAAGTAAGAACATATATTAAGTTTTATTAACAAAGAGTTCCATAGACCATACATTCAAATTCCTGTTCAAATAATTCCAAATATTTGTGAATAAGAATGGATATGAGCGAATCGCATGCCCCGGGCCAAATATTTCTCTCCTGGCCTTCCACTGGCTTTCTTGGAAACGCTCTTGATCGGATTCCGATTCCAATTCGGGCTCGCATTCAATAACAGATTTATGCATTGGCCATGGCAATCTAATACGAGCAACAATAAAAGCTTGAATATGGCCATTTGGCAACACGTCAACAGAAACAACAGCAACAACAGTAACAGCAGTAACAACAACTAAAGCCAAGGCAATGAACGAAACGTGCCAACGTCTAAAGATCGTCGATAAGCCCGAAAAGAGGGAGTTATAGCCACACTAGGGTTGGTGGAGTAAACTCAGAGGGGGACAGCTAAGCTATGCAAAGAAAGTTTTTTTTTGGTTGCCCCAGGACCAAATTGCCAAAGTGTTTGGACCCCACTTTAGCTGCCATATCATTTACAGTAGAAGAATTTCGGTAAACATTTTCGAATAAACCTATAAAAATAAATATTATTAATATTTGTAATGCATTAAGGTTTGTTTTTAAAATCGCAGGTAAACTATTCAGTCCTTAAGGGTCAAATATTCAAAGGGTTTACGTAAAATTAATTTATAAATTTCGAAGTTTAATTTAAGTTTAAGAAAATATGTTAAATGGTTATTATCATTTATACTACGAATACAAAACTTGGAATAAGAATTTAAAAAATTTTAAAATTAACAAAATTTAGAGTAAGTAAACTTTGCAATAAACTTTTAAGACAAGACCGTTCTTGAAACAAAATAACGTCAACCATATAAATAATATAAACAAGCATTCTCTTTTAAAAGAGCTGAGGCAACAAAAAATTAAAGAAAACTGTGTCAAATCCATCTGAATGTCTGTATAAGCATGAAAACTGATTTTTGTGATTAGCGATCAACACATTAAATTTTAAGGTCTATAAATATTCATAAATTCAGCCGCGCATAATGCCTTGGCTAATAAAAATCCTAAAACAGGATTTAACAGGCCCAGACGATATTTTCCACCAGAGAAACTTTTCTCGAAATCTGCATATAAGCTGCAGTAGCTGTAGCTGTCTACTGTGAATGAGCAGCGATCGTGGGCAGCAAGAGAAAAATGCAGGTGGCAGAAGGAGATGAGGGGCATTAAAGCCAGGTTGCCGCATTTGGTTGACGATTTTTATGGCTGGTTTTTTCTTGGTGTTTGTCTTAACGGTTATTTCTCCTTTACTATTTTTTTTTTTTTTTGTAATTTTTTTGGTTGTTGACTGCCATTAGCAATTAATAGTCGGCACGAGAAATTTGCATTGCAAAAGGAAAGTGACAAAAAGGCGAAGAAAAAAATGAGACGGTGGCAGAGTAGCGATCAGCGATCAGCGATCACAGATCACAAATCACAGATACGGCAAGGATGCGATAATTGCGTGTGTTTTTGACCGTTCGTTAGGTTAGCTAATTGTTATGTATGTAGGCTAACACCGGGGGGAAGCACATTTCACGCCGAAAAAGTGAGAGTGACACCTGTTACACCTTCGGTGCGTGACCAAAAAGATGCGTGTTTGCTTGTTTCTCCTTTCTGTGAACATCAGCCGGCCATCAAGCATCAACGGCCTGAGCTTTGGGTTCAATTTGATCCACCTGCCGGCACAACCTGCCACCCGATCGAACTCTTTCGGGGCAGACGCATTAAGTTTCATGTGCCGTCATTATTTTAAATTATGCACACGAGCGAAACTCATACTCTCTGGCGGCTGCTAACGAAAAACTTCAAAAACGAGACTCGGCATAAGTCGAAAACTTCATTTGCATCTCGACTGGGGACTGCGTTTTGTGTGTGTGCGGAAAATTGTTTAACACTTTGGCCCCTGTCTCTTTCTGGACTTAAGTTTGATGGATTGTGTGGCCACAGGTTGATGATTTCATTAGTTGGCGGACAGCCCGAACAGGTGAACCGGGGGGATCTTAAGTTACGGCTATAACGATGCCAAATTAAAACTCATTTTTTATGAGTATCCGAGGAATGCACTCATATTTGGCTTTAGAAGGGTTGGGCGTTGGATGTTATATAAGATATTGACACACAGTACTGCAAACAAGCAATAGCAACATAAAGATATATATGAAAGTTATTAAAAAAAATATATAAAAATTTTTAATGAGTCTTTCATAAAAAGAGATTTTATAAATATTAAAGATATAAAAATACCTAAATAAAATAACTATAAAAACAAAAACGGGAAGCTAACTAAAACTTTAAACACCTAAATAAAAAACGTCTCTAATTTACATTTTTGAAAAATATCAATACTTACAGTAAGAATTATCTGCTTTTATTTTTTAAAAAGCAAATCATTTTGGATGTCCAAAAACATTTGTGACTTGCGATCTGAAAATAGGAATTTGAAATGGTTTATTAATACAATACTTAACATAAAACAATACTTGTACATTTTATGATTTTAGAGAATACATCTGTAAAATAAAGTGAACTTTTTTTACTCAAACACTATCTTTAAAGTCAAATTTTCTTAGGAGGTGCCACAAAACTTAAAAAAATAAAATAACTCAATTACTGATTGACACCTTCGCCTTAATAAATATTTACGCCGAATGAATCAGCGCGGTTAGCCGCTATATATCCGTCGTAAAGTCCATGTAAATCAGATCAAATGGATGCGCAACCTTAGCGGCAAGACAAACACATTTTTCATTCAACAGAAATACACGCCCACTAACTTAAAAAAAACTCCCACTTCGTTAGAAACTATTTCCACCCGCTGATGACACATTACTGTCACTCAGCGTTATGAGCTAAATTTATTGATGCATCCCGGCGGTGGCCCACCTTTTGCCCCTTCGCCCCTCACAACTTCTTCTTAGCCAGAAAGAATGTCTAATGTTTTCTTCGTGTCTGCGCATGCCAAAAAGTATTTTTTTTTTTCAAACGGCCTCCTAGCATGGGGAAATGTCACTGGGATCTGTGGCGGCCCGACTTTCCACAGGGGGAGCTGGGGAAAAACCCATGTGCAACGGGAAGTAAGAAAAACAAGACCAAAGAAAAGACTCATTTCGTAATGATGTTGCTAGGAAAATTATAAAAAAAGAAGGAAAACACACGACCAAAGAAGCTGAAATAAAAACAGAAAAGAAAACGAAATCGCTGACATCTTTGCTAACTAAAAACACACACTAAAAGAGCAAAACGCAGGGCGACAGGGAAAAGCCCCTGTAATTTATAGGAAAATTCCTTTGGAATTTATGTGCGGAATCATGACATAAATTAACCAGCCAAGTGTGGAGCGAGTTGCGTGCTAATGTGGTGCGGTGGTGGCTCGGTGGGTTAGTGGTGCAAATTGGGCTGATGCAACCGCCCGCGCAGGTATTTAGTTGAATTATCATAATTATAAGCAATTATCCAACATTTTGTTGAGCGAATGTAACTAATCGTTTTTATTTTTTGCTTTACTTCTGTAGCTTTCTTCTTCGTTTTTTTTTTTAGTTTTTACTTTCTTCTTTCGATCGCCTCTGCTGTAATCATTTAGTTCGATATCAACTTTTGTTTTTAATTTTATGTAATTGCCGCTTAATCACAGAGCAATTAAAATGCAACGCAAGTTTCGGGGGCGTCTAAAGTTTCTGAAGCGTTTCGAGATTTGGAGTTTTCGTTTTTATGTTTGGCTTTTCATTTGCGACCACATGCCGCATTAAACGGGGTCAAGAGCTTCCAACCAGGAGCAACTGGCAGTTTGGGCCCGCTGCAACGGTTTTTCCAGCTCCATCGATGAGTCTGCATTGCGTCATCATTCATAATTCGCTGTCCACTTGGCTGTCCACTTCAGTTGCACATTTTGCGGCTCCGTCTCGCTCACACGCTCTCCGCCGATCAAGTGCATATAATTATGCGGAATACCATAAATAGTAGGGCCAAGGTATATGATGTTACTATCACCCCTTTACTCAATTTTGGTAAAAAGTATAACAATTTTAATTCCTCATTATATTATTTTATACTGCACATTTAATAAAAAATGTTGTTCACCTCCAAAACAATCTGTTTTCTTTTTTCAAACATTTAAACATCTTAGATCTTAGTAATCGACTTAGATTTAAAACTGACATTTTTATCAATAAAGGAAATCTAATTGTTAGTATTATTTTTTCCAGTAAAGTTTTAAAAACAAATTCAAAAGTACCAATCAAAATATGGTATTAACTCTTATAGACAAGAACTAAGGGCATCGGCAGAGTCGACTTTGGCATGGCTTATTCCTCGTTTTCCTGGCATTTCTGGGCCACCGAGGTTCGTGTTTGTTTTCCACAACTGGCGGCCATTTAAATTGTCTTCAAAAGCGCACATTACATAATTAAGACAGCAGCAGCACTACCACCGCATAAGCAGATATAGAAACGGTCCGGCGTTTTAAAGCAGACCGACAATGTCTGTCCGGCAGTTGAGTTGCCTGACTGACTGACAGGCCATCAACTCCAACAAAATGCTCAACACCTCGCCAAAGAGCCGGTGGAAAAATGTGGAAAAAAAAAGAGTCGCTGCCGAGGAAAGTCTGGCTTGGAGCGGACCCCGCAGACTCGCTTTTTTCGATGCATCATCGCATAATCAAAGAGTCATAAAAACCAATAATCATTATTAAGCAAAACAAGCCAATTAATGCAACAGCAGCTTAGACAGCTTCGGCCAGCACTAATTAAATGAAAATAAAACGCCAAAAGATTTGGCCAACATTGCAAATTGGCCAGGGGCGAAAAACAAGTCTATTATAGGCGTATATTATATTATAATTATAACATCAGCCGACGAGTCCCGGCTTTCCTGTTTAAATATATATATTTACTAATTTTGCCATTTGCGTGTCACAATAAAACGATAAAACTGAAAGTGTTGCGGAAGGCCAGAAAGGAAGTCCGAGCTGTTACCCTAACACTTGCGCCTCCGATTATTTCGTTAGTGGGTTTATACCTTTTGGAAGTGATTTATTATTATTAAACATAAATGAATGATGGCAGTTAATTGTCTTGGGAAACTTGCATAAAAGCTATCACAATCACAAAAAAGTTCTTAACTTATCGACAACCCCATCTGGAGTTAAGATTTTTTTTTACTATTTTTGAAATACAAATTTTAAAATTCGACATAAACCAATCCACAGCTTACAAAAAAATATGTCTTCATGATTACTTTATAAACATTTATTGACCCATTTCAACTAGGTTTTGAATTTTAATTTTAAATTTAATAGTTAGTGGATAGTTTATACATTTTTTATAGTTAGTTTATAAGTTGTCAATTAACCCCCATAAAGAGCATCAAAATGGGTCCCACCAAACGGGCAGAATGCTAAAGTCCCGCGTGTCCATACCAATTAGTGTGGAAAATGAAGTGGAAAAGTGTCCAATTGATTGGGCATTGGGCGAGGTGGAAATGAAATTCAGGTGGGACTGAGAATGGGTGAGAAATATTAAGCGAAGTGCGTCCTGCTGCCGCAATTTACCAATCAAGTTTGCTCGCATTGAAAATTAGTGAAAGTTGCGCCCAAGTTGTAAGTTGTGCCTGGTGTCGGCTGGGTTGTTTTGGGTTTTGTTTGAATTTTTTTAAATTTTGTTTTGGATCTTTGGTTGTGGCCAGTCGGAACGGTAGCCAGAAACCTAGGGCAATATCGTGTCGGCGATCGCGGCCAATCGATAGCCCATGATCAATGAGTTTTGGGGGAGAAAGAAAGGGAAATGGGAAAACCTCCCGCGGCGAGTGCAGGTCCGAAGGGCAGCTGGAGGTCAGAGCTAATTGATTGGGAAAATCATTTCTCGAAACGACGGCTTTGGCCGCCATTAACAAGCTTCGAAAAACATATGATCCAAGCCATGGCTAATCTGGTTAATTCCATTAAGTGGCCCAGCGAAGATCCAGAGATTTAACTATAATCGAGTAATTGGTTGGGTATTAAGTAAGGCTGTAAATATTGGGGAAATCACGGTCCCCAATTTAAAAGCTTAAATTGTACTGAATACATTGCTTTCTTGAGAGTATTAAGTGAGCCTTGGGGTGATTTTTGTCGTAGTTTTTATAGCTTACTCTATAAATTTAGCCATGAAAAAATAATTTATCAATTATAAATACATAAATATTGCATAACGTGGTTAAACTATCTCGCCTGTTGCTTTTTCCCATGACTAATTCAAACTATTTCCAATCACCAAAGTCTTTCACCTGTTGAAAAATTCAGTAATTCGTCGTCCATTTCAAATTGAAACATTTCTCAGTGCGTTTCATCCAAAGTTTTTGGCTTGGCATTTCATAGCCCCTAACCGCCCCGCTCAAAACTTGGTACTATTTGTCAAGTTTGCCTTTTCGAGTGCTGAATTTTTCATGTGCATTTAATTAGTTGAATTATGGCCGCGAAATGTGGCGACTGGCAATTGGCAACACTGCAGCAACGGCAGCATTAAACATTACAGTCTAATAAAAACGCGGAGAAAATAAAACTTAAAAATACAACTTAATGAAAACGAAGTAAACACTCTGCGCACGGCCATATTGTGCGACAACTTTCGCGAAATAATTTTTATTGACTCCCGTCCAGTTGGACAAAAGACCGCTTGGGATGTCAGTCGCGAAAATCGCACGAATTCACCTTTCCCCATTTTCCTCGATTATTTTGGCGGCCAGTAATTACAAGGGGATGGAGGTGGGGATCGGGATTATCTTTCTATTGGTTTGACAAATAATATTTCCCAGCTCTAAATAAGCAATAAAAATGGATTATTGTTTTATATGCTCCAAGTTATTATCACAGTTTAAACATAACAAATGAATTATTCGATATACATAAACAATTCATAAGAAATTTTCTTTTTATTTGACACAGCGAAAGGTAGGACGTTTATATGTAGGAGTGGCTTTTATTGAAAATAAAACAAATGACAAAAAGTTTGTTAATTCCTTTATATTATGCAAGTTTTACTTGCTTTTAAAAGTCTAACCACTAATTGAGGTACAGAAACAGACAAACGAAAAGCGAATATAAGACAGGATTTATCAATCAGCGTAGCAAAAGCGGAAACACCTACCTGAATTCATTAGAATAATTTTGAAAAGGTAATTACCAGAAATGCTTATTACCCCTAATTGCCTAATACAACATAATTGGGCGCTCTCAAAGTTCTCAAGCCTTTCTCCGCGCTTCTCGAGTGCGTAAGGTGTGCGATGGCTAGGAATATATAGACTCAAGACCTATTGCTGGGGGCGTGAGCTCGGCTCCAGGCTGAAAACTTAATTGAAACTCGGCCCAATTCCCCAGTTCGTCGATCCGACCAACAGACAGCGCATTAAACGTACGAAAACAAACAAAACCGAAAGACAACAAAATAAAACCGCAGATAAAAAGATCTTGAGATTTTCCACAATTATTTTGTATTTTTTGACGGCAGCAGCGGCAACAACAACTTGACCCAGTTACATTTGTTGATGTTTTTTTTTAAGCATTTGTGTCTCTTTTTAATTTTGTTCTCCAGCCGTCAACATTGTGATTAGTGACAAGAATCGTTGGTAATGAGTGGTAGAAAACGGTGGAAAAGACTAACAAATTTTTTGTGGGTCGCTTTTGTTTCATTTTCCGAAATTGTTGGACCATAATTAAAAGATTGCCAGCGTAATTAGCCGGCTCAGCTGAGCCTAGCTTAGATTTATGTGCGGAGTGTAAAGTTCAAACATTCCAAGTGAAGTTTGCTTGGGCAAGGTACACTATATACTCGCGGCAAAGTAAAGGGCGTAATTAATTTTGAAGGACAAGTTTCGGAATCATTAAAAACGTATTTACTGAGGTCACTGTTTTATACCAAGAGTTCATCGGAGCTTGACTACTTGTGGCCAAAAGAGAAAAACTCTCCAATAACAAAGGGCTAATATAACGTGGCAAGAACTCTTTGGCTGGCGTTACCGGCTCACTGATAACTATTATGTTTTAGGCAAATATTACAAATTTTATAAATAAACTCTTAAATTTAACCTTAATTACAAGTTTGGGGGAATACACCCAGAACAGAAATATCTTTAAAACTTAAGACCAATTTTTCTACATTATTACATATTGCGATCTTTTTTTAAGACCATTTTCTGAAATTAAGGCTAGTAGTTCATAAATGGGGAGCACTGTTTAGTGTCTTTTTTTTATAAAGTTTTAAAACCATTTGAACATTTGAGGTCAAGTAAGAAAGAAATGCCAACTGCCACTATAAATAAAGTGAAGTGAAAGATCGATGTCAGTGTCGTTTTTGATTGTGATTGCTCTAAAATAAGTAAATGTTGAGAATTTTAAAGTTCCTTTGGTCTGACATACCCAAAAAGCACAAGGTACCGAAGTATTTTACCCAAATGCATGTACATACACACAGGGCAGGTACACTTATCTCGCAATCAAGCCCTTGACCGACCGTTTCTTGCATTCTATCGTAGACAGTCTTCACCCAAGTGGATGGGCACGTGCCCCCCGATCGGGGAATTGGAAATCTTTCGATGACGCAGATGAAAACCAAGACGCCGGCGAGAGCGAAAGTGAAACGCAGATACTCGAACATCAACAAAAGTCTAATCAGACCCAGTGCAATAGCAATAGCAATAGCATTAGCAATAGCAACAACGGAGCCCGGTAACAAGTACATATCATGCTCAGGCTTCAAAGATTTAAACTCTCTTTCTATGTCATTGACAGACGCGTCTCGTCTTTCGTCTTTCGGCTTTGTTTCGCCGTGGCTGTTTTGACTGACAAATGAAAATCTCAATTGGCTATCGCCAGACAATCAAAAGCCGAAGAGACAAACAGCCATGAGAAGTCGTCTGTCGACGGTTGCAAACCTTACACACATTACGACCCGGCCAAAAAGAAATGAAATGAAATGACAACAACTGCAGCGCAACATACGAAAATGTACTTTCACTCATCGAGGTTTTTTTTTGTTTTTGGTTTTTCGTCTTTTGAAAACGTCATCGTGTCGCAGATAAAATAACAAACAAACCCCGGCCCCCAAAAGAAAAGCAGACAAAATGCAAAGATCTCCGGCTGATTGATGTCAGCCAAATCTCATCTGCTGCGTTTTTCCCAGGCTCAAAGGAAAAGGGGTTTTCATCTGGTCAGGGGTTTTAACTTCAAAGCAGAATAAATACACTTTGTCGCACCTCATCGCGGCGCATATCCCCCGCTTGCTTAGAGCAAACTTGCCCAATTAAATGCAAATTTTCTTGTTTTAGAAATCGATGTCAAACACACACAGATGCACAGCAAAAAAGACGATTTTTGTTTTGACTTTACAAGACCAATATTTCTACGAAATCTTTCATCTCTTCTCCATTAAAATAAATTTAGTATTATTAATTTGTTATGATAAGCAATACAAATGTACAGCTTAAATCAGTTTCTAATCAAAAATCAAGGGCATTTCGAAATTGAGTGTTGTTCAGTGCAAATATATAATACATTTTTTGTATATTCTCATGTATGAATTAAAATAAGATGATGACCTTAAAGACGCAAGGACCACTTAAACAAATATTTAAACCAAGTAAAATGAGATTAGAGAACATTAAATAAATAAAATTCGTAGGATTATGGTTTTATACTTTTCATGTAAAGAAATGATAAAGATCTTCAAAAATATTCCAGTTTTTCCCCAGTGTACAAATATCTACACACTTGCAAGCCAGAGAAAATGATGCAAATGCTCTTTTCTCCAATTTTCCACCGTCGACCACCCACATGGACAGTGGGCGCCACAGACGTCTCACTTGGCAGAAACCACACACAAACACCACAGTGCAGGCCACAAATTTATGCGCATTTTGATCAAATCGCCAAAGCGCTGCGTGGGAGGGGCCGAATTAAAAGGGGGCGGGCGGCATGGGGACTTGAGGTCCAGTACTTGGTCCCCTAAGCGTTTCTGCGGTTTTTACATTTCTTATCGTTTTTATTGCCATCTTATTTATTTCGTTTGTTTTGCTCGTTTTTCTTGCCAGCGAAAGTGAGCAAAACAAGCAACGAAGAAGTGTAAGCGATAGTAGAAAATGAATTTGTGTTTGGTCTATCATTTCCATGGAAATTATGCAAGAAGTTTACACTTTAGATACGGGTGTCGTATGGTAATTACTAGAATTTTTATTGTCGGTTTTGATTAATATTCGAGATGGCAAATAAGTGTCAATTTTCGAAAGAATAAATTTAAAGAGCTTCTATCGAGACTTTAAATTAACTGATGGTAATAGAAAGCTTATAAATAGTAGAGGGGATAATTTGATATGTAAATGATGATGATATGGATTTGTTTTATTTAAAGGCACAAGTTGGATTATAAAATTCTTGTAAACCTTAAAATAAATTTTACCGCAGGAAACTGCTTCTTAAAGCTAAATTTGTATTCCTATTAATTTAAAAGTATGATATCTGTATCACTTTAAGGGTAAGCAGTTTGTTTAAAAAATACTTTTAAAACACAAAATAAATTAAGCCGCAGAGTAACTGTTCCTTAAAGTTCTTTAAAGACTTAAATTTCAATAATCGTAAAATAAAAATTCAATTTTCGTGACGCATGATTTACCGCATTTTAGCCCGAGAGCTTTGGTCACATAAAATGCCAAATTTATAACCGTTTGCTACTGCCGATTCGAATATTTCATTCACAAACATTGAGTTGGCAAAAATAAGAGACCGAAATCCGAAACAGCAAATCTGGCAAAATCACAGCATGTTGCACTCTCATACTTAACTATACGTATACCGTTATGGCCAAGGCCCAAACAAACCGCAAAATTTATGAGCCCGCAACTCATTTGCAGATTTTGTGTGGAAGTGGAAGTTGCAGAATCGAGAATCATTTGCTGGCGCTGCAAAACGTAATCTTACAGCATCGTCATCATCTCGCTACTTAATTACGTGCCTCAATTGCTCGAAATTAATCTGTTTCCGTTTTTGTAATTTAATTTGGGAACTTTGATAGGGGGGATTCCACTCCAAACAGGTCAAGCAGCAGCTGACAACTCAAACTTGACCTTAATTGCAATTTGTGCACAATTTATAATTCATAAGTTATTTTCTGTTTCGATTTGTTTTCTTGCCGTTCACCTTCATTCGGAGATGAAGACATTAAATATTGAGGAAGAGAAACGATTTTGAAGTAGCGGAAATACATTTATTTGCAATCTATAAAATTTGGTTATAGGCCTAAAGGCAAATGAGTGGTCATCTATTTTTTTTTTGTTTTCTCCATACAATAATTTTTGAAAGTTGTTTTTTTATTTTAAATAATATAATTTATGTTTGTTAAATGTTAACAAAAAGTTTGCATGGTGAAAAATAAATGCGAGAGAAACCTCTGGTATTGATATCATTCATTGTTTTGTATAACCAGTCCAATATACAATTCCATTCATTCCTTCTCTTAATATGGAAATTTTATTTTTAACTATCACCAAATAGTGGCAAATCATTGCAGAAAAGTACCCCACAATTTGGCCAACATTTCGCTGGCGGCCTCACCCTGAATTTGCAAAAAGACAAAGGCGGCAATTGTCTCTGGGTAGATAACAATTGTTTGGCAGATTTTTGCCTAGGCCAGCGGTTTCTTGTCAATTCATTGGCTTTAATTGCTGTGTTGCTGTGTTTTCCAAGCTGTTGCATGTTGTTAAGCGAGCCAGACACTGTGAATGATATATGGCCTGCGGCAGAGCCTATCCTCCTGCCAATGCTGTTGCTTTTGCTTTTAGCCTGGTCAAAAGATTGATGGTGTTATGCAATGCAAAACCCTTTCTGAGAGGCAGAGCGACCTTATCGGCAATGCGCATCGTTGTGCAGCATTTAAAGCCGTTCGCAAACTTTTTGTGGCCAGGCACGCAAATATCAAAACTGAACTCCATTGAACTTCCCCTTCAACTGCCATTTTCCCAAAAGCCAAAACAAAGAGACCCCGTCAAGGTAATACCAAAATCCGCTTTGAATTAAAATTGAAATAAAGGCGAAGGAAAAATTTTTATCATTTGGCTAATTTTTTTTGTTTGTATTTTCTGTTGCAAAGCCGGAAAGTCACGCAAACCCGAAGCCAAAGTAAAGTGCAAAATGTCGCGGCATTATAAATTGAATTGGGGGAAAGGTCCTTAAGCTCCTGGGCAACAAAAGCCAAAAACCCCGCAAAAACTCACTTTTCGCCGAAAAATAGTAAAATAAATGAGAAATATAGAAATGAGAATGGAGAATGGAGAACAGAGAATAGAAAATAGTGGAAAACCAACTAAAGTTCGTTTGCCGCAGTCTAGACAACAACTGCATAGGGTTGGCGGGGTGAGATTTTCGGGGTGTGGCTGCCAAAAAGGACATTAAATCATTCAGCCACGTTGCAGGGCCAAAAATTTGAGAGCCAAGGCGAAAAGCCAGACAGACAAGGCTGTATCTGTATCCGTATCTGTATCTGTATCTGTATCCGTGTCTACTTGTAGTATCTATGCGTTTGTTTTTTGCATGTGAATTTTTGGCTTTGTATCCATGCTTGTGTTGCGGCAAATAATAGTAATTTGGCTAATTCAAAAATTGCAGCTCTTGGGCGTTGTTGTATTTGTACTTTGGCGCTTCTAGCCATGAACTTGAAATAGGTTTTCCGATTCTCTTTGCCAGTGCTTTTTCGCCAGCCGGACAAAGTGAAAATTAACAATCCATGAAAAACGAATACCAGAGAAAAACACACTCACTATGAAAGCGAATATAAAATTCACTTTATAGAATTGCCATTGGATTAAAATTGATGTCCTTGGCCTAAGGAATTCTCTCCTTTAAAACATTGCTCTTAATTTAAACTTTTCAAAATTTTAAAAAATAAGAATTTTATTTTCTTAGATTAGGTTTTGTTTTTAAATTTAATAACAATACAAGGTTTATTTAGACTATAAAGAAATATTTTTAATGAAAAAAGATTTCAAAATAAAATAAAAATTTCTAGCAATTCTCTGTCTTCTAATTTACAAAAAAATATTTACTTTACAAACGAAAAAAACATTAAACTAGCTATCTGTATGCATTGAACTCTATTAGATCTGAGTTTTCCGATTAATCTAAGGGGTTGTTGCTTTAAATTACATTTCCCCGCCCAATCAACTGTTATATCAAGCACAACTTCACACAGAACCCAGTTGCCAATGGATTCGAATGGCTGAAATCAATGCTGGGCCATAAATATCTCTGCATTTGACTTGGCCTCCTTGGGAGTTTTCTCGACTCATGTGCCATGACGCAGGGAAAAGGCCCACGAAAGCGGGGGGCGTTGCCATTGATTCGCGAGGAGGCGTGTCCGTGTGGACGATGGGGCGTATGAGTAATCCACACGCGGAGCTCATAATACAAACGCCTCCTTTGCACTTGTAAAAGTGTTTGTGATGGCTTTAATTAAAGATCTGCGCGGGATTTGCATTCGTCCATAGAACGGCTCAATGCGGAAGCCCAAGAGCAAATAGACTAGATCGAATGAATTACTATGCAATTAGCAATTAGCATCAATTGAATCCGAGTCCGAGGTTGAGTCCCCCCTAAAGAATGCGTTTGCTGGCCCAAAACCACTCGACTGGGTCAACCGTTCATCAGGCCCACGACGGGGCCTCCAAGGTAACATTGCCTCCTCAATTTTCCATCCTCATCTGCATCTGCATCAGCCTCAGCCTCAGCATCTTCATCTCCATCCCCATCGACATCTCTAGCCTTTGTTTACCCACTTTGATGCAACGTTTGTGTTGCTGTCAAACAAATAACGAAACGATTTGCTCATTTGTTGATATTTGCATTTCGCAATGGTCTTTGGGGCAGAAGAAGTCTGCCGATGCCTCCCCATAAGAATGCAGATCTCGAGTGTGCTAAAGATTTCGCAATGGACCCTGCGATTTCTACGACCTCTAGGGGCTTGAACTCCACTCGAGGAATCCACATATTCCCCGCTGGATGGCGATGATGTAAATCGTAGCACAAATCGCTGCACATAGACAAATTTATTTACATATTATTGTATTAAGTTTAGGAGTGTCAGGGGTTTTAATTTTATATAGAAAGAAAAATATATGGAAATGTTCATTTGATATACTAGAACATAATTAAAAAGTTTTAAGCAATTAATGTAAGCTGACAAAATTATAATTGTAATCGATTTTAGAAAATGGTTGAGTAGGACCCTGAAATTATATAGAATTAATACCTTTTGCTATGTAAACATAGATTCTCGATCTGTTTTTTTCCCTGTAAGACCAAAGACGCTGCGTCATCGGATCGAAGATGTGGTCAAAGTCCAGAGCGCCGTGCTATAAATAGGCAAACAACTGCAGTCTGCAGAAACCGAGAGGCAGAGTCTTTGCAGATTCGCAGAGCAGTCTGCAATCCGGCTGCCAGCTGAAAGCAATCTGGCTTAATCATGTGAGAAGCGAACAGGCCAACGAGCAGGGAATGTGGCACCGAAAACAAACGAAAAGAAACTCGCAACGTCAGAAAAAGCCAACTGAAATCGAGTTTGGCTGTTGGTTTTGGCTTTGGCTCTACTTAGTGCCCGCGTAACTCAACTTGACTCTCGGCTAAAACTTAAACTAAAACCCAACTCCACTTCGGATCGGGTTCTCTGGCCCGTTCTTCTGTTTCTCTGGCAGATCGCATGACTCAACCGGAGAAGGTGGAAGATGCAGCCAATTGAAAAGGCAAACGCATTCAAACAGAAGAATTGGATTTACACACGAGAGATTTTAGTTAGGTACCTACTTGGCAGACTAAAATTTTATTTTAGGCTAATGTTTCCTAATAAAATTTTTGATAATCGTTTAAAAGAAAGTAATATCGGCTACCTCTTTCACTTCTTGTTCCATTTAAGATGCTGGAAGTTCAGTCAAATGGTTCCATTCATTACGAAATTAATGTAATAATAGTTTCTTATAATTATTTTCTATTGATTTAGTTAATTTGTTGTTGTATGTACATAATTTAATTTAAATTTAAAGTAACAATGACTTGTTAGCAAACAAGTTTTATTTTTAAATATTGTCATTTGGAAATTCTATTATAAATACTAAACCAAAATTCTCAAAATGCCGAAAACAGTTTTTGTTAAGATTTTAAATAAAGAAAAGATGTTCAATATCTATTACCTTTAAGTTAATAACCAAACTTCATCATGCTATTTTCAGCATCTAAATGCATCACTGAGCTTCATTCAGGATTAGAACTTAAAATTTACCCAGCTGCACAGTTACCAAAGGCAAAACAAGTTAAAAGCCGTCGATGTGCGGAAAAGTGAGGAAAACTGAACTGGCTTTACTGCCGACTGCGGCAGAGGAAACGTTATTTCCAGGAAATGCACTTAGCTCTTTCACTCCGTTTCATTTTTTCTTTCCCTCTCGGGTTAAGCGAAAATTTGTAGGACCCAATATCGCTAGGAACTTTCTTTTGATCAAGTGAGAAATTGGTGTGCGAAAAACGGCAGTTGGAAAAGCTCACTCACTCGGAAAAACATTAGCGGCGGGATGTGAGAACGAAAGCGAAACAATCCCAATCCGAAGATGCCAAAGTACAGATGCCAGAAAAGCCCATGGAGCTAATTAAGCCGCCTCGCATGAGTGGCATGTTGGTGGTTTTCAGGGGTCGGAGGTTGCGGGTGGCGCTGAATCAAGGGAAAGCACTAACTGCAACATCAACACCGGCAATAGCAATAGCAACAGCAACAGCAACATTAACAACAAGCGCAACAAGAGCAACATCAGCGGCAGCAACAACAACAACAAAGATGAGAAATCGCTGGCTTCCTGGCTTCATGAAGAAATAAGTCTAGAGTACCAGTTGAGGAAAAACTTGTTCATCTTCAGCTCTAACGAGCTAACGGAGCGACAAGCGGACCAACTCAACTGATGGGCGGACTGGCGGCCTAACGGACGGACAACTGTGAGCGATTCCACACAAAACGAGCGGATAGGCAAACAACCAGCAACAAGAGCAGCAACAAGAGCAGCAGCGGTACAAGTAGCAAATGGCAAGTGCAAGTGTAACAGCAGCAGACTCCTGCACATTTCTGGAGATGGTCTCGTGATCACGAGATCTACACAAGCTCTGAGCTGAAATCATATTAATAAAGTATTGTTAGCAAAAAAAACAACTAATCATTTTAATACATTTTCAAACAATATTTTTAATTAGTACCTTGCTTATGCAATAGGAGCTTTAAATTGTCATCATGTTTTGAATTTGAATTTAATTATTTTGCATGTTATAAATGTCGTAAAATGTTATTGCACCAAGCAAATTTTTTTTAATTTAATATTCGAAAGCAACACTTTTATGTGCAATCTAAGAAATTGATTGCATTTATTAAAGAAATTTGAGAAAAATATCTTATTTGTTAAAATAGTGATAATATAGTGATAAACTCCTGTTCAAGCCATATATTTTTACGATTTTAAAGTTATTGCATACACAATTAACAGGATCGTTACATGAATTTTTTTGATTCTGTTGTGTTCTTATTAAGATAGAAAACATTTTAAGACAATAATATAAGAAATAAAACATTGTGCTCGTACATTTAAGGTAGCTATAAACCAAAAAAAAAAAAAAAAACAAACTCACGAATCACGCTGGCCGCCCATCCAAAATTGAAGGTTGAGGTTGGGTGCCTCTCTGGGTGGGTGGATTGTGGATTGTGGATAGTTGGATGATTCGACCGATGGTTAATGTAATGTGTGTGCCGGGGAGTGTGTTTTCAGGCCTGGCCCTGGCCAAGACAATAAACAAATAAATTACATGAAAGCGGCTGCCACAGTTTGAATCTCTTCAACAAGATAATCACAATGAAGCGGCACGAAATGTGCAGCAATGTGGCATCCTCATTAACCCTCCACCGCCACCGCCGCCGCCGCCTTTTTGCCTTTTTTGCCTTTCCCCTTAGCCCCTTCGTTGCCGCTATTCGGGGCGAGAAAGTGAAAGTCATGGCGAAGTGAATCCCGAGTGTTCGATCCTCGGCAAAAAGCAGAAGCAGGCAGAAAGTAATTGGCCAGGTCGCCGCGTGGGTTAATTAAAACGCACTTTTGTGGCCAAAGGAAAAATGAGATGAAGCTCATTTTAGCCAATTCATTGGATTCATCTAGCCACATACATATATCGATATGGCACTCGCCGTACGAAATGTAAATATCCCAGTGACCACAAAAACCGCAAGATACGCATCCGCGAGATGCCTTTGAAATGTCTAAGACAAATTAATGCACGAGCATTAAGACGGGGTGAGATTTGGCCGCGCACTTTTCACTTCTTCCGCAATAAACAAATCGCTGGCGATTTTTCCCCTTTCTGCCAGTGCGAGCGAGAAAGTATAGAAAGCTGCCCAATGAGATTCAATAAATTTGCTCAGGCGGCACTGGCTGCCACTTAAAGCCTGATAGCTATATTTAAGTCCGTTTTCCCCCCCGGCCGCCGAAGGCTTTTTAGTGGGTCAGTCGATCAGGCAAACTCGAGCAGCAAACTTCCATGTAGGAGGCTTCTAGGAGCGCATCTGAATCCGTGACTGTGGCTATAGCTGTGTGAGTGGTCTTGGACTGGCGGCAATTGGGTCATCTGCCCATGGGTTGTTGCCCCACCGGCTCTGACCCCACACACTTCCCGCCCAGAACTCGAATTCAAATTGAAACTTAATCAGCAAAACGCTGGCAGGAAATGACAGGAAAACGTTAGTGCTCGACCATGGAATTACCCATGAGAATCGCAAAGTCCATTCATCAAAGGCAACAATGGCAGAAGAGGCTACCACAGTCTTGATGTACGCTCAAGACTTTTAGCACTTGATTTTAGATTGTTACCTATCAAAATATCTTGATTGGCATCTAATCAGAAAACTGTTCAATTCTTTAATACTCAAGAGCAAGTAAAAATCTATTTATCAAAGCCGTTAAGAAGAGGAGAATAAAAAATGTTGATTCCTTAATACATAAACAAAGCAAAAGTCGTGTAAAAATGTAAAATGATTCTTATTCTTTCTTTTACAGTTGAAGTTTATAGTATTACTTAACTTCAAAAATTCGAAAATGTAGTTTTCAGAATGTTTTCCTTTAATACACTCATAAGCGATTGCAGCCGCAATAAGCTTAATTTGCGAGCAATCAAAATATAAAGTATTTTGGTTTTAAAACTAGAAGTGCCACAATTAGCAAATAAAATAGCAATTTAAGATTATGTCTGTTAAAACTTAAAGTTTCAAGGATTTTTGAGCTACGAAGTAAATGTATATTAACGTTTTGAATTTAAACAGAAAAGTTGAAGGATTTTTTGAAGACAACTTGACTCATCTGGTGTTTTCTTTCTTGATTCGCAAGGCGTTGAGAACAATTGGCCGGACTTAAAGTGGTTAACTGATACCTTTTCGTATCTCACACCTTCGGACACCCGGAGAACACTTTCCTTTCCAGTGCCCATATGCACCGCATTAAATAGGCATGGGTATATAGTATGACAAACCGAATAAAGTGGCCACTCGGATGCTTTTCAGGCCCAGGCCACTTGGCCTCGACGCGTGGGCATGACAGGTTGGGTTAACTGAGTGCAGAGAACCGGCGACGACTACGACGACGACTCAATAAACTAGCTTTGTTGGCTTATTGACAGCGGGACAGCAGGACAGCAGGACAGCCGCACATTCTGCGATTGTGCAATGGGTGGCGGCACATGTGGCAAGTGGCAAGAATCTGGGAGATCGAGACCAACTGGCAGCTGGCCGGCAGACCTTGCCAAAACGGTAAATGTTGTACACAGGCGAAAATATTAGACATTTTAAATACGTACATTACACCATTCTTTATTTAAATAGGAAAGTGTTTAAAACATCTTTCATCAACTATTAGATATTCAAGAAACAAATTTTGAACTTAATAATCGGAGTTTTAGGTGGCGCCATTTGTCGAAATACATTGCCCTCACTAGAAGCAAAGAGCATGCGTATTAATAAAAAAAACTTTTAATGTTTATTGTAGTTCAAATACGGGTTTCATTGCGGCTACAAATTGAAGCTATTTTTTTCCCTAAGGTATGATATATTTGTCCTACAAACTTTACTTGCATGAAGATACAATAACAGTTGGATTAATTCGATTTTTAGCTAGTGTATGCATTTAAACGTCTTAGTATTAGTTCAAAAGTTTTATCTTCAATTTTTGTAAGTGCATTAAAAAGTGTGTGGGCCTTTAAGAGGGCGACCGGAGCGGAAGTAGGGGGAGTTGGGCTAGTATTACCGGAGGCCCACATTGACATGCTCTGAATACTGGGCCCCAGCTCATTGTTGTTGTTTTTTTTTTGCTGCATGTGGCACTTGCAGCAGCAGCCACTGGAGTCTTGAGAATGGCATTTTGATTTATTGGCTGGTTCCAGAGCTTCGATTGCATAATCGCCACCAAAAACTTTTGCGACTGTAAAACGCAGTGCTGTGATGGTGGAGGAAGTGGCGGGGGATCGGTGCATTTTTTCCCACAATTTGCAAACAATAATGAAAACTTGGCTCACCGGCTGCTGCTGGCCTGCCTGACTGGCTAATTAAATCAAATAAGCCTTGCAAGCGCGCATTAAAAATGCAAACAGATGAAAAAACGCGAGCAGACGGCAAAACGTATAAAATTGGGAAATATCACATTAGCCACATAACGCGTCGAATGGTTAATGCTCTCGTTACGGAATGTTTAATACAAGCAAACACTCATTAAAAAAATAAATAAAAACCTTAGATTTTAGATCTTCAAAACTACCTCCCACAGGGTTATTGCATCCTTGATATATAGCCGTCTTTTTGGCAAAACATAATGGCAATTAAAGCTACCGCAGCGAGTGCTTGTAATTTGCTTGTGATGTTAAAACTATTAATAAAATAATAAAATATTTTTAGTAAAACACAAAATAATTATAACTTCAAAAGCTTTCTTCAAATGTTATATATATATACAATAGTATTTATTTTTGAAACAAAGTGTTAAAAATTTAAATCTACAATATTTATCCATTAATGTAACACTCTATTTTCAAAGCACACTCTATTTTAAGATTTTTATACCTTTTTTAAGGAAGTAATTTTTAAATGAGATTTGTGAACACAAATGATAAAATATAATGGCAGTTCAAATTGTAAAGTTAAAGCATAAAACATAAATATTACATCATAAATCACCAATTCCCGTTAATGTTAGTGGGTTTTACAGAGATTTCAGTGGCACACACCCGTTCGGTTTCCTTTCCCAAGCCGAAGCCAATTCCGCAGCAATTAGACCCGGCCAAAAAGGGCAGCGAAACAAGACAGCAAATAAAAAATTACACTCGGCTGCATGCCACAAGTGGCCAAAAGTGCTTTTCCAGCCGGCCGGCTACGACCGATAAGAGAGCAACAACTGTGCAACAGGCAAGACAACAGAAATATGGTCTCATAGCGGCTGAAAAAAAAACTGCAACTGAAGCGGGCTAACAACGAAATTGGCCACAAAAAGGCAACCAATTAAGGCCAATTTAGTTGCAGCAACGCCAAGCGGCAGCGACACAAGAAATAATCAGTGGAAAAACAGCAACCAGAGCAACGACAACAACAGCAACAATATCGCAGCATGCAAATGAGAGCAGCAAGCAAAGTAACTCGATACAAATTTTGCAAAGGCAACAACAACGAGCAAAATTATGTATGTGCAGGTATTTGCAAGAAATTTGTACATTTTTTTTTCTGCACCGCGGGAACTGTGAGAAAATATGCAAAAGCAACTGAAACAGAAAACTTTGAGACAGTGCAACATCCCTAAACCAAACAAAATTCGAATAATTAAAGCCTCAAAATTTTAACTAAATAATAAGAAATCAAAACTTATTAAAAGGCATTGGTAGCAAAAAAGGTAGTTTCAGATTGAGTAATTTGCCAGTAAATGCCAATCAAGTTTTATACAAGTTTAAAAATTATTTTATGGATTGTTTTTGGAAGTACGTTTAGTTTATCATCTTAAAAATATTTTTAATCTTATGATTCATTATGGAATTTTACTGCATTTTAAGCAAGTTGTTTTATAAAAAGCGAATTAAGTTCAAATTGACTTAGCTTGTTTGAAAATAACTACAATAGTTATACTTAATCAAAATTTTGTATGCAATGCTCAGTTTAAAGCCAACATAAAAATGTGTTTCTCTTAATGGTTAATTATTGAAATTATGGTTATATTTATACAATTGCAAAGACCAAATCGAGTTCGTATTGAGTTTATTTTATTAAAACTCGAAGCAAGTTTGTAATAATTCCTTAATTAGGCAGACCAATTTATTTATTCAACCATAATAAATTTAATATTGTGCTTACAAATAATCGCTTAAACTTTTCTTAGCATTGAAAGTAAACAACATAAATATATATAAATGGTAAATTTTATGAGCCCGCATTTCATCTTGTACGTTGGACATTGATGGATAAGATAATCAAATGAACGTCAATCAATTGCAATAAAATAAAGGATTTTTTAGTTTGTTAGCTTTTTTCGATTTATTGGCCATGTTCTGCTTAAGGAAGTTAACCCGTATTGTTGTTATGAGAGGGTGGTGGTACAAGAAGGGGTATACAGTGTGGGAGCAGGAGGTGCCCAAAGACAGAGACAGACAGCTTGGCGCTGTTCTGATTTCAAATATTATTGATTAATGCCGTCCGATGACAGTATCCACTAGAAAAACACCATCTGTGTCAGGTTGCAGATGCAGAGAAATCTTTGTTGGCTTTTAATAACAAATAAAAGAAAGAGATACGGAAAAGAGTGAGAGAGAGAGAGAGAGAGAGAGAGAGACAGAGATGGGTTAACAAGGTGCCCGCTTGCAATAAACAATTGTTTGTTGTTGTTTGCTCGGCCCAAGGCGGCCCATTAAAGCTTAGCAAGCAGCAAGTGCCGTGACCTTTTTCCCTCAACTTCGAGTTCTTCTGGCTGCCTCTTTATTTTTTGTTGTTTCGATGATTTCATTGTAGTTGGTGGCCTTTTTGTTTGGCTGTTTCGTGGTGCTCAGTGGCCGCAACCGAATCTAATTGCACCAGCGGCTTAAGATCTTCAGTGCACGGAAAAGAAAATTAAGATTGCTTTGAAACGGATAATATAGGAGCAATAGAGATCTCTGTGACACTCCACATTGAAATTTATATATGTATATATAATATTTTATACACTGAGGTGTCACAGAAATATCAGACATTTTTCGAGGTTGACTTGTTTGTAAATTTATAAGTCTAAACATTTGTAAAACTTTAAAGTCCTTAAATTTCGTTTAAAGACTTTTTGATACTGTATACATTTGTATATAATGGGAAAGCTTACGTTTGCTTGTTTATTAATAATATAATGTTAATACCTCAATTAAAATGCTTTTTTTATAAAATTGTATACAGTCTACTTTTGACAATATGAACCTGTTTTTTTAGTGTAATTTTAGGGAACTCAAAAGAAAACCAAAAAAGAAGCCGCCATGTCACGGGCTGTTGGTGTTGTTGTTTTATTGTGTCTTAAGGTGCGTTATCTTTTTTTTTTTTGCCTAATCAATTAAGCTGGATCACTCACACACACAGTTGGATTCAAAACACACACACCCGCGTATGCAGGTGGCAAAAACTTTACCTCACAACCCGTTTTTTTTATTAGTGGCAAGCAAAGTACTAACCTTTGCACACGCACACACTTCTTCACTTTCTTCTCGTGCGTGTGTACATATGTATGTGAGTGTGCAGCATCGGAAAGTAACTGTATTTCATAAATGCACGAAAATAAGCCCAAACATACCTGTTCAGCAAATTAGCAAAGCCGCAGAAGAAAATGTGCCGCTTTCAATTTTGCAATTGCAATGTTGCAGTCTCAAAAAGATAACAACTCAAAACTCGAACTTTAGCCACCGGCTAACACATAAATACGCATGTATTTAAGATCCAAGCACACACACACAGCGGTAATCGGAGGTAAACAAACGAGGAAAACTCGCGACGCGAAGGAAAAGCACTTGCGTAAATACAAATGTTGGGTTGGATTGGTTCGAAGGGGAAAAGCGAGAGATAGAAAGCCAACGAGAGTTCTGACACCGAATGAACACTTTTCCATTGCCCGCGTTAGAGGTGGAGAAACACCAATGCTTACATCGATGTAATCGATGTTTTCAAAACATCTGTTTCATCGATGATTGGCGGTAACCATCGATGCTTGTCCATCTCTACTCTCTCCTCTCTCGTCATGTAAAATTGATAACATTGATGTTAAACTTTAAGCCTAGTAAGGAAATCCGTTTGTCAGCTAAGAGAGAGAGAGAGAGAGAGAGAGAGAGGGAGCGAGAGCAAACTTTCGTCAAACTTTTAAACAAAATTATGTTGTTTTGTTAACAAACTAAAAACAATTCACGTTTATTCCGCCTGCTCCCAACTATTATCGAAATATTATTTATATGGTAAAGAGATTATGATATATTTATAGTTTAAAATTATGATTTACAATCTTAACAAACTTTCGCTGCAATATTTTGGGAATCTTTTAATAAAAGTGGTATCAATTGGTTCGGGACAGTTTTTCCATACATTTTTTATTCAAGAAATGTTCTACAATTGTTTATTCTTTCACTAGAGCCTGAAGATCGTTCACTCACAGTTCATTTTAGGCGTATGGCAATGCCTATGAGTACCGGGTTGAGAAAGGACGAAAAGTATCCGCCAGTGTGAATTGGGTATAACACATTTAGTGTGACCGTAATGTTAGTGCTGCAAAGCTCGCACACTAATCGAAAAATAACGATACATCATACCCCCCACCAAGTGGCGAAAAATCACCCGCACCCGCAGCTGAAAACTGGAACGCAAAACGGCGAAAATATGCTCAAATCGGAGGTTCAGCACCAGTTCTGGATAACCAAGAAGGTTGTGCAGCGCAAGCTGGGGACGAAGGAGGACAAGCACGTAATATCCTCGGACGCGGAGCTGGATTCCAAGATCGAGGTGTTCAAATCGATATCGGACACCAGCTTGAACCTGTGCAAAATCATCGACCAATACCAGGAGCGCCTTTGCATCCTGTCGCAGGAGGAGTGTGTTTTCGGGCGGTTCCTGAAGGAGGCGGGAAAGCGGAGCAGGACGACGGGCGGCAGTATCGCCCACACGGGTAAGGCGGTGTCCTTCGCCGGTCAGCAAAGGATGTGCGTTCGTGTGCCGCTCCTGCGCCTCCAGCACGAGGTGGATGTGTTCCGGTGTCGAGCGGTCAAGGACACGGAGCAGACGCTCCAGTCGATGGAGAAGGAGCGCACGGAATACCGTGCCGCTCTCTCCTGGATGAAGTCCGCCAGCCAGGAACTGGATCCCGATACGGGCAAGGGTCTGGACAAGTTCCGTACGGCACAGACCCATGTGCGCATGGCCAAGCATAACTTTGATGGCTACTCCATGGATTCCATTCAGAAGGTGAGGGAGGGTGCTTTTGGGGATTCCCTATATTCCAAAGGAATACATATGTAGCTTCTTAGTTCTTAAAGATTTTATTATAAGTTTTTTTTTAATAGGGATAACTTATGTCCAGGGATCTCATAATAAACTGTCCTACATAACTCCCATATTGTATAATAATAAGTGTATATTAGGTGTTATTATGGTTTATGATTTGTTATCATTATAGAATGACTTTCCTATTTGAGCCACCAAGACCTTACCATATGGTAAATGGGTTATATCCAATAACTATTACTATTTTATAAGATACAAAAATATGAATACTGTTCTGTAGCATGTAGAATCTCATACCAGCTTATATAGAGGAATTTATGTTCTTATTGTTCTTATTTATAAGACATTACTTTAATCTACGATTTGAATCCTTTCCAGATTGATTTACTGGCCGCCGCCCGCTGCAACATGTATTCCCATGCCCTGGTGGCCTATGTGACCGAATTGAAAAACTTTGCCCAGAAGGCCGCCTCCACATTCCAGACCATATCGAAGGCCCTGATTCTGAAGCCCAAGTACGATTTTTGTGTGCTGAAGGAACTGTCCCAAAATGAAGGTCCCAGTGAGGAAGTGCCGCCAATTGAAGCTGTGGACAAGGATCAGTCGTTGTTCTTTGCCGTAACTATAACCCCGAACTAAGCCCCTTAAAACCCTTGATAATAATGCAATTTGCAGAATGAGTACCAGGACAAGGTGGTGGAAGAGCCGGAAACAAAGGAATCCGAAGGGGAGAAACCAAGCGAACCTGCCACTGCCTGCGGCGACAATGAATCCTTGCTGATTGAGCTTTCCAAGCAGCTGGAGGACAGTCCGCTGATTGATGCGCCCCTGGATGAAGAGCCACCTGCCCAAAACAGCAGCAATAACAAGCTATGGTCGCGCCTCTTCAGTCAGCAGCATCAACAACCCTTAACGAGCCACCCAGCCAAGGATTCGAAGGCAAGTGGAGCTCCTACCAACCCGGCTGCCAGCAAATCCCAGTCCACCAACAATCCCTGGCTTGATCTCTTCGCCGACTTGGATCCCCTGGCCAATCCGCAAGCCTTTGATTTGAAAATGAGCGGCGGACGTAGTGTGGCCGAACAGACATAAGATTGCCCTCCCTTACAGAACATATATATATATATATACGTCTGGATCTGGATATACCTGTGACATTTAGCTAGTCAAAATGGAAAAACTTTGGATGTAACTTTTCGCTAAACGTTCAAAAACTTTTTATGTTTTATTTAAATAAAATTTATATGGGACACAGCAGCTAGAAGTGGATGAGGCGGACGAGTGGCAGGTGGCGTCAGGGCAGGAGCCCCACTCATTTGACCGCCGCCTGCGCCTCCTTCTTGGAGTTAACCAGCTCGACCAGCTCCTTGACGCGACGCAGGCAATCCTTTTTACTGCGATTCGGTATGCAGGCGGCGATGCGATCCCAGCGATCGGGCGTCGTCGTTGGATAGGTTTTGATGGCCTGCTCGAGCAGGGCTTGCTCCTCCTTGGTCCAGGTCTTGGAGGCACCACCACCAGCACTCGAATTTCCATTTGTGACCGGAGCCGCTGCTGCTGCTGCTGTTGCGGGACCAGCATCAGCTGTTGGAGCCGGAGTCGTTGAATTGCCATTTTGCTTGGCCGACTGATTGTTCACTTTATGATCTACTCCGTTCTGTTTCACGTTCTCCTTGCTCGCCTGGGCCGGCGTCTCCTCGCCCAGCGTTATATCATTGCAGGTCTGCACATCCTTCTTGGACTTCTCGAAACTGGCGAAGGCCGCATCGTTGGCCTGCGTCTTGAGGGAGCTCTTCGAGTGATCCGTGTTCTGGAGCGCCTTGGCTTTATTCAGCACATCCCTGGCATTCACAAGGACAGTGTTTCCCGGACTGTGCTGATTGATGAACGTGGCGATGACATCCCAGCGTTGGGCAGTGCCAGCAGGAAACAAATTGACCGCCTTGATCAGCAGCTGGACGTTCTCGTTGCTCCAGAGTTCGCCCTTCTTGACCTCCTTGACGCCTTTCGGCGTGGCCGCTGCACTGACCAGCTTCTTGGCCTGCGTCTGGTTGATCTCCTCCAGCTCGGCGGCAATCTTTTGGTCGGCTGTTTGCAGGGCGGCCACAAACGATTCACGGCCCTTCGTTTCCATGGCCTTGTTGAGGGCTTGCAGCTCGGCCAGATTGAAGGTCTCGCAGATCTTTTCGGTGCCCTCCATGTGCTTCAGCTGATCCTTGTCGTTCTTGGCATAATACTTGCAGTCCTTGACCTTGTCGCGCAGTGTTTTGCGCTCCTTCTTGAGCAACTTCTTCTGCTGCTCGCGTTCGATGCGGATCTGCTCGATGCGTTTCTGCTCGGCCTTTTCGGCCTTCTCCTTGGCCAAAGCCGCTTCTCTCACAGCACGATCCGCCTCGGCCTTTTGGGCCTGGACGGCGTCCATTTTGGCCCGCTTGGCCGCTGCCTTGCGATCCTTCTCCTCCTGCTTGAAGCGCTGAATGCGCTTGTCGTTGTTGTAGGCCAAATCGACAAGCGCCCGGATGCGCGACATCTCCTCCTTCTTGCGCTTGATCCGCGCCGTCCTGTTCTCCTTCTCGATCCAGCGCCGCTCGTCGCGATCCTGTCCCTTCTCCTTGTCCTCCTCGTCCAGGTAGCTGAACTCTCGCCACGACTTGAAGTCGTACCAGAAGTTGTAGAAGCGCTCCACCTCCTCACGCTTGGCGTCCACCTGCCCAAATGCGGGCACATGTGGCTTCTCGCTCCAGCGGCCGTTAAGTGTGAAGTATTTGTTGAATACGCCAAAGTAGTCGCCATCGATTTCGTTCTGTGAGGGCAGCGAGTCGTCGAACTCGGGATCCACGGAGTCAAAGCTGCGACGTGGCTTGGATGTGCCTGCAAACAAAAGGGGATTAATAATCAAGTCGAATTTGGGTTCAACGGGAACATTTTAAACTGGTCGGCTATAATTTTCATTGTCCGAATGATTAAGTAATTATATAATCGCACTAAGTAAAAACCTTGCATTCTTTTTTAATTAAACTATTCCTATTTTTAACTTTATCAATAGAAAGCTTAAGGATAGAGTTTTTTTATAGAGTCCAGACAGTATCCTTTCATTTAGTTATGGTATTTTGCATTAAAATACACAACAGGTTGACCTAATTATTAGCAGTTGGCTAGCCACTGAAATTGTCAGCTACACAAAGGAAGATTCTCCATTTACCTATCATTATATTAGAAACACAAACGATATTTAAGGTTTAACAATCGATTTCTGTGCACAATGGGACATGAAGTATCCTGTATAAAAGGATTTTCCAGTCATTTGCTGGATTTTACGCCAAGAGTGTTAAATGTAACTCATGAAAAGGCTATAATATATATAATCGACTACCGAATAACCTTGTGGGATCGCAAGGATTCGCTACAAGGACCTAGCAAGGACATGACCGTGACACCCACCCAGTATCTCGTAGGCTTTGGTTATGCATGTGAAGTAGTCGTCGTCCTGGATGACCTCCTCGCCCTTGGCTTTCCGCTTGTCGGGATGATGCAGCAGGACCATGCGTCTATAGGCCCGTCGAATGTCATCGTCGCTGGCCTCGTACCTGATTGAATGAATTTTAAATCAAGTGTTACATAGCGAAAGGTTATAAATAAATGACTTAAAACTAGGCCAAACACGTGCTGGCCGACTTACCTGAGCTTGCCCAGACCCAGAATGGCGTAGTGATCCTGGTCCTTCCACTCCTTGGGATCCAGGGACTTCAGGTAGCTGATGTCCACCTCCTCGCCGACGCCCTCCAACTTCTCATCGCTGTCGCTGCGCTCCACGCCGCCGGGCGCTAGAAATTGGCGCCGTTGCGCAAAGTATGCGAAGCCAACGCGCTCGATTCTCCGGCGGGCGACCTTGAGCGGCAGCTGCACCTCCACCGCTCCTCCCGCCGTCATTGTTACCGTACCGCTCGTCATCTCAAGTGCGTCCCGCTTGTCCGCTGGCTGTTCGCATACACCGCCACTCTGTGGTTCACTCTAAATTTCGCGAGCGATGCCTTCAAATCGACGAAATCGAGATAAAATAATCACACTTTTCCGCAGCACCGCATGTGTTTGGCACCAGTGTTGCGAAGGGCGGGAAACGGACGGGCTCTAGAGTTGCCACGCGTCGCCTTCTGGTGTGACCGTACCGCGTTCTAGCACGAATGCTAACATACGATGTTGCCACATTTGGTTTTTCGGCGCGCTGTTTACCCTGATTTGAAATATGATCAAGGGACTTGAAAGAAGTTTATTTCGCCGTAACAGACTTTCTAATAATCAACATTTGATAGTTATTTTGTACATTTCCCGTGATTTTGGGGTTCTTCAAGGGGTCTTTAATTTTGGTAGACATTTGAGTTTCACTGGTTATTCTTATTCTTGTTTTTAATTTTTTGAATGAATAAATTCGATTTTAGGAATATTTTCTTATTAAAGACATTTGATTAAATTATTATCTTTTGACTTTGGATAAATTTTTTAGCTCAAAAATACCCAGTATATTTCCATAGACATCAACAGCGAAAAATTTAGGAACCGAACCCCATCTTCGATTTAATTGATCAGTCAGCAAGTCACTTAGGTTTTATTGATATAAGTTAGTCTAGATAAGTTAACTATAGAAAACTCCTGTACATTTTAATCGGTTTTATTGATCACATTTATTTGTATATTTTTATGTAATTACAATTTATGTGCTTAAAGTTTTTTGGCTATAATAATATAACATCCTTTATTTTCCATAATCAATTTCTCATTTTAGTAACACACGTCCGTCTTTTTACATATAGATATTCGTAAAATATGTTACACTTAGTCTATTTACACATACGGTTTTTTAAGAATAAAAGATTTGTACAACGAATATTTGATTTTCTTTTTCATAAATGGCTTTTTAAATTGACTACTAATACTAAGAATTTACCCTACGATTGGTAAATATTTTGGTAGAATTGAACAAGGTTAGTAGGTTCATTGGCATTTCGTTAGGTAGAATCTGTGGGAAGATCAAAATGTCCTACTCTAAATATTTTCAACACACGCACATACAAACATTAATTCTTAAGTTTAACGACTAGAATTGTGCTGAGATAATGCAAGAATTACATAATATATATTTGATCTACAAGTTCAAGGATTGTGATTTAAAAATTCTACTAAGTAGCTTCAGTGTCGATCTCCACTATTCAATCTTAAGGTTAAGCCAGCATTTTCTGCATTGTTAAGCATTTCGTACTGCATAAAATCGTTCCAAAAATAAATTCATCAGACAATTTATTTGCTTGAGATCGACTTACACCCAACGAGTGCGTGTAGTCGGCTATAATGCATCGTTGTGGCTCTTCGATATGGTCGTCTCGATCTGATCGATCCGTCGAAACGATGGCATATAGCTGGAGCTGGCCTGGGTGACAATCGAATTGTTGGAGGAACTCTGGAAATGTAAATAACAATCAAAGTTATATAATTGTTTTTAATTTTAAAAAATATTTTTCGATACATTGATAAGAACTAATGAGTATGAAATAACAGCCGAAAAATATACAAAAAAAAAAAACAGCTTTAGACTATTCAGTATAGAAATTAAACTAAAAAGTACAATACATTACGTTACATTATTTAGTATTGAATTAACGCTCATACTATCTGAAGTTTATTTCAAGACACACTTTTTTGGTGTTAAGCAGATTAATATGTTGTTTTAAGGTTGATGTTTGATGTTAATAGATATAAAACAAAATTTTTTTAGGGATTTAAATAAATTCCAACACATAGAAAATATTTTACTAAAGTACAAAGAACTTCTGGTTTTCTCTTAACATGCAAAATACTTTTTAAAACAAATGTAATAATAATAGAACAAATGAATAAAAGTTTGATTTCCTTATGCGTAGAAAGCTTGTAAAGTTTAATAAAAATGTACTTTTCATACCTTTTTCTGGCGATAGGAACGTCCCCGTACACGGGTTGTATTTCGACGCACTGGATTGACCGTGGTGGACTTCTGGGATAACCGCACCGAACTGAAGGTGCTTCCCCGATGACCCCGACGGATTTGCGGCGAGGGGGTGCCCGTGGCTAAAAACATAGAGTAGGGTTAGCATCTGGAGTGGGTGCTGTGCTGACTGAAGCTTACGTGTTCCTGCGATGGCCGTGCTGCGCTTGCTGGCCTGCAGCATGCCGAAAACCACGGCGCTGAAGGATCCATGATGGGAGGTCTGTCGCTGGAGGTTGGGGGTTTGGGCCAGTGGAATGCCAGCCGGCATGCGAACCGGCGAGATCAGTTGGCTCTCCGTAATGCCCTTGGGATGAACGTAAAAGGTGGTCATCATGCCCTTGCCCTTCACTGCGATTTCACCTCGTTTCTGGGGATTAAATACATATTTTATTAATAATAAAGATGGGTAATCATAGACAACATACCACACAAGTGTAACCCCGCGAGCAGAGCAACTCCGCCGTATTCTCCGGCACCTGAACACGCCAGTTCTCGCCCGTGGAATCCATTCTCGAAGCCACATTCACCGTATTGCCCCAGATGTCGTAGACGGGCTTCCTCGCTCCAATCACACCACTGACCAACGGACCACTGCAGATGCCCACGCGCAGCTGGAAATTGTTGAAGGCATCCCCGTTGATCTCCTCCAGCTTCTGCTTCATGGCGAAGGCGAACTCAACCAGGTCACACACACTATCCTCAGAGGTCTCGCCGCGAAGTCTCAGGTGCTCGTGATTCAAGCCCGCCGCTGCCATGTAGGTGGCACCCACGGTTTTGATTTTCTCCACCGACGCGAAACGCGGCTCCTCCAGCAATTCATCAAAGTCACCTGGTTTGATTTGTGTATTGGCGGCATCATTAAACAGATGGAAACGCGAATTAGGGCTTAATCAATCAACTTACAGATAATCTCGTTCAGGATCCGAATGCAGGCCTTGCCATTGTCGATGTCCTCGGAGTAGAAGTCCTGGAAGTTTGGAATAGAGGCGAACATTACGCCGCACAGGTTGTGCATCTTGGAGTAGAGCTCGTCCGTGTGCTCGTCGGACAGGTAATAGGTGGCCACGTGGTCCGGCAGGATGTTCTGCAAGCAAACAGTTTAATTAATAACAAAGCGAGCAGGTGCACTGAGAGAAAATGCGATTGCTGTTGGCACAGTAATCATTAGATTTTAAAATCATTCATAAACTGCTATACAATAATGTATATAATGTATCAAAAATATCGATAAATAAATTTCGATTAACGGTGGTCCATTTTTTACATAATTATTTTACATAATATTTATAGTGGTTTCTGTAGCACTTAAGAAAACATTTATTATTATTATTAATTACTTCCCCAATTGTTTTAACCACATTTTTATCAGTGTTTTGGGCCAAATCTCTTACCTTAATTAATGTGTCATTAAGCGCACGATTGGATTTCATGTTGGTCAGTTCACGCTCGGCCTGTTCCTTCCATATGAAGTCCAAACGCGAGGTTACCTGTGGGAATCGGGATGAGTAATGGGCTCAGAGGTCGAATTGGCAGCATTTATCCCGTGTTTCTCTTACCTCCACCAGCCGCGCATGGTAGCAGACCATCACCAGGAACGAGATTAGCAGTATCAACATCTGGACACCCAAGGGCATGCCCAGTCTGGAAAGATCGCCCAAACTGAAGCTCTCACCCGAGCTAAACTTGAGTATGATCAGCGCGGTGTAAAAGGCCACCATGCCCAAGGCCATCAGAGCCTTGACCAGGTAGTACAGCTTTAAGGCAGTGGCCAGGGAGACGAGGCAGAGCACCCAGGTGAACACCAGGTACTCCGGATGGGTACAATCGCCCTCCACATCCGTTGAACTTCGCACTCCCGCGAAATCGCCATAGCTTAGGTTGTTCAAGGACACACTGTGTCCGCTGGTGGTCAGTGTATACGGTCGATGCGATTGCTCAAAGTGATCCCGTGGAGGCGTCAAGTTCATGCTGAGCGCATTGACCAGAGTACTCCGCACCAGCTCATCGGAGGGCCCACTCGTAATGTCCACCAGCGAGGCAGCTGCCCCACTCGTCGGCGTACTTATGGTGATATTATGATGTATGGTGGCCGACAGGTAGACATTCAGCTTGTACTCCTTCTCCCTCTCCAATGAGGTGTTGCTGTACAGCGAAGACATCCGCAGGAACCGGGAGTGCTCGTCCACGGTGCCTATGTACGTGGACGAGGGGCACAGGACCAGTCCGATGGCACTCAGCATGCACATGGACACGATGACACCGCAAATGAACAGAGTGCGACGCTGGCGTTGATGCACCAGTTTCGCCGAGTTCGTCTTCAGGCAGCGAGGCAGTCCTAGGGTACAAAAAATAGAGTATTAAAAGTTAAGCATTTTGTTTGGGATTGCACTTTAAGTGGTAGAACAAAAAAATTTATTTTTAGAATATTTTTTTGCTGATTTGATGTATAAGGTTGAAATGTATAAAAGTTAAATCAAAATATCAAAATATAATTACAATTTGCAAAAGATAAGGTAAGACATCAACAAAATATAATACCTGTCTTTTAGATTTAGTTCACGAATAAAATAAATACGGACAATGTAAATAAAAATTTAGCTGTGAAGTTTTTGGGATACATTATTTTTGCATAGCTTTCCTTCTTGTTTTGTTCTCAAAATAAGTAAGTAACTATCCTTTCAATTACCCAATAACCCATGAGGTGCTCACCTGGGAACTCCTCGGCCATGACCAAAACGCAGCAGAAGGTTAGGACAATGGTGCCCACCGAGAGACAAATAATGAGGCGCGTGCATCGCGGAATGATGATAACCTGGCACAGCACCATAAATATCCAGATGACAAACACACACAGCATATTAGATCTGAATGGAGAGGGGAGGGGAATGGAGGGGGCCAATGGAATGGCAGGAGGCAAAAATCAATTAGCAATCAGTTCATTAATTAAGAGTGTCCTGCCCTTTGTTTGCGTTCCATTAGCAGGCTGGCATACGCACCGGAACATATCCTCTCGCAACTGGCAGAACTTCTGCTCCTGACTCTTGTCTTTGAACTTCAGGGTCCAGGGATTTAGGTACTCGCGTCGGATTTCCTTATTTGAATTGATTTGGATGTTCTGCTCGATGAACTCGTCGATCTGGGTTTGGGCATGGGTAAGGGAATGTTATGACAAGTAGCTAATAGGCAGGTATAGATATACTACCTCCTCATCTAGGACTGCCACCGACACTCTGTGATCTTCTTTGGTATCTACGAGAATAGAATCCGCACGATTGAGTCCTTCTTCAGGGCTGTTAAGCTGTGAAGGGTCAGAGTATAAATTGTTTGTTTAAGTTTAATATAAGGACACGGTTAAATAAATCGTTTCTAGCAAGTATGTAAATTTTAATAAGTGTGTCAAATATTGGATTTCAAATAAATGCTTTTGCGTTTAAGTTGAGTTAAATATGTAATGTCAATTTAAAAAAAGGAACTTTGTAAGTATTAAAGTAAATGTACTTACGTTTTTAAATGGAATTTCGGGTATCCAGTCGGTGGTTGACTCATCCTCCATGATCAGGCCCTTGGCGTCGATGGCCTCCGCCAGGTTTTGGACGCTGGTGGCTCCGTTCCTGGGCCGCAGTTGCACCTCCAGTGGTGCGGACATCATGGCCGTCGGCGAGGACACAGTGGACATACCAGGGGGACCTGTTCCGGCTCCACCGGCACCACATGCTCCTCCAATTCCGCCACAGCCATTCCTCATTTTTCTGTTGTCCATGGCCACGCCCTCGACGACATTGGGCAGGGAGTTCAGGGATATATTCTTCTTCTGCTGCTGCTGAAGAAGTTGCGCTGGCTGCTGGGCAGGCACGGCGATGGTGGCCGCGTACTCCAGACTCCGTCCGTCGATGCTGGCTCCATCGCCGCCCGTCGTGGTCACACCGCCAATGCTGCCGCTGCCGCTGGCCGATATGGATTTTGGCAGAGCGGTGGGCGTGGCCGAGGGGGCGGTGGCCACACTTCCCGCCAAATGGGCGCTGCTGCGCGTGCCAAACCGACGTTTGGGTCTGGGGGCGTGGCAAAACAAGTGACGGGTTAGCAATTTTCGGATTTATATTTGAATACACTTATAAAAGAGTTTTATAAAAGCCACTTTTAAGCAGTCTTAAATGTCGTTTAAATCAAATTATATTTTCTTTTGGTTTGTTGATAAAATTTTAAATTAAATTTTCAGGCAAAAAAAAATGTTTCAACAATTTGCTTAAAAAAAATTGGAAAGAGTTAGAGTGTTTAAGTTTTTAAAAATATAAAATATCCGCTGTTATATTAGCAAATTTGTTTCTTCTACTCAAAGATTTGACTTTTATTCAAAGATTTGTTTAAAAAAATTGCTATGATAAAATAACTGTTTGAACATTTTTCTCTGCGTGTACTTTTCACTTACCGCAATGGCTCGGTGCGCTTGATGAGAAAGGTCTTGACGTTCAGCATTTTGAGGTGATTGTCCCGACTGCCGCCATTTCCAGGTTCCACCTCGTAGGCATCGTTCAGGCACTTGAGCGTCGCCTCCGAAATGTGGACTCTTCTGCGGGTGGAAGATGGAAACACAGATTCCGAGGTGAGAGTATTAGCAATAGGCCAGACTTGTGTTGGAAGTTCGGAAATGTAGTTGGCGAAAATTAAATTCAAATATTTGCATACGTTTTCTATGATTGTGCGTGGTGATTCGCCCAAGACCACCGACCATTTTATTTCCCATTTTTACCGCCCAGCTCTTTGTGTTGTGTTTTCGTGTGGGCGGTGGGCGGTGGGTCCTTCATAATTGGGTCTCCACTGGGTAACTTGGAGCTCTATAATGTTCATACTCCTGCACCACTGGTTGCTGGTTTCTGGTTGCCGCCCAGGCCACCATTACATCAAAGCATTTTGCATTAAATTGAGCTTTTCATTTTTGGGGCTTTTCATTTTGTTTCGGGTTCTGCGGTCGCTCGGATTTTCTCCATTTCCCATTGCTGCTGTGCTGTTACTTTCTATTATTTGGTTTCTTGTGTCTAAACACGCCAAGCTTGCAAAATTGCCGAGCAATTGTTGTGAGCTGCACAGGAGCAGGAGCAAAATAAAGGGCAGGAGCTGAGCCACTGGATCCGCAAATTGGCCAATTAAAACTGTGGCCAGCCTGAGTTTTACCACAAAAGTCAAAGTTATTCGGCTTGCGTATAGTTTTACAATTTAATTTAAAATAACAAAGGTATGCTACATATAACAAAAAACAATAAGCTAATCAAAAAAATATATTTAGGTATGTCAAAATGACTTGAGAGATCCAATGTCCGACCAATTCGTTTAATTATTTTAAATCATCTTTCATTAACTTCCCTCTGAGACAAAACGTTAATTTACATATTTTTAAAATAATTAATAAAAATATATTTAATATTTTAAACTAACGGGTTAATTCCTGTGGCACCTTCGAATATTTTTAAGTGTTGCTATCTAAACTATCTACTATTATACAGAACTATTAAGTAAAAATTGTGGCTGATAACTAAGCTCCTTAATTAAGAAGATTTGGTCCTTAAATGACTGGTTATTGAACCAGAACCATTTATGTATGCAATTTCGTTTCTAATGAGTAATGAGCTGCTATATAAAGGAAATAATCCTGACAGAAATTCAGGACTATCCCCTGCCTGTGGGCATCTAATATTGTCAACTCATTACGATTGCACTCACACGCAGGTGTGTAGTTGGCTCTTGCGAGCGAATGTCTACGTGACTGGCTTACTTACCCGGGAATACCACCGGATTCCATGTGATTTGCAATGATAACATCATTAGACCAGACGTCGAAATGCCATTTCTTGTTGCCCAGAACGCCGCACATCACCGAACCGCTGTGGATGCCGATGCGCATATTGAGGTCCACCTGTAATTTGCAAAGCGCAGTTCTTAAAATATGCACAGCACAGCGGGATTTTTCAACCAGCAATGGAAAGTGTTCACTTACTACACTACGGAAAAGGTTAGCTTAAATGTTAAAATTATTCAATTCCTGTAGTATTGCCTTTTCCCCAGTTACCTTCTCACTAACATTTTCTTCAAAAATTTTTAATTTGAATTTTGTGTGTTCAGGCTATGAATAAACATGGTTGTTTTTAATATATTTAGCTGTACATATTTTATGAAAGAATATTAAAATATGATTCATTATTAACATTTTGTTGTTTATTTCATATATCGTTAGAAGTATGAAACACATTTTAAATTGTAAACATTGCAGTAAAATGGCTGGGAAATGTTTGTTCTATCTTTAAGATATTTAATCTGTTTTTTTTTTGCATTTCACAAACATCCTAACTTATTAAGATATAGCACCTTTCCCTACCTTGCCCACAAATATTGTTATTTAACTGTCAGTCGGTTGGCAGAGTGAGTTGGCTAGTCAATCGTCAAACTGCCGCAGTAATTAAGTCGCCGTCCCAATTATGCGACTGCAGGCGGAATAAATCCCCGTTAACGAATACAGGATTCCCCCGTTTTCCTGCGGCATGCCCCAAGCTCTCCCCGCACAAAAAAAAAAATCAATTAAACTCCAGTGGCACTCTGTCGTATGAAAATTTAAGTTTCGCTTTTGCTGCTTTTCGGCCGACCGCTGTCTTTGCCTTTTGCTCTGTTGAGATTTGCATACAAATGAATTGTCAACACGTCCACTGGCTCTGCTCTACGGCGCTCTGCTGCTCCTATAAAATATATACATATACTAGTGCCACTGGCCAAAGTCCAAAACGGGGCACTGGATTGCGAAAAAAAAAATAAACGACACCCTCACAAATAAAAGAATGCCAAAGAGATGGAAACTGAAAAATGGGTATTAAATATTTCAAATGTCCAGCACTAACAGAAAAAACGCCAAACAACCTCAACTGATGTCAGACTGATTTTATTTAAATGGAACTCAATAGAAGCATTCTACTTGAACATATTATATTTTTATTTTTCTTTGAAGACGAGTTCCAATTTTAAAACGACGTACATATTTTGTTTTAATTATTTATTTCAATTGCCCATATGTTTGCCTGCTCCCTGAATTAATACTTTTCAGATAAACCTATTCTGAAATTTCATTAAAATTTAGTTGAATGTCCCTTTGTGTTTTTTTTTTAATATTTATAGTCTGTGATTGAATGTTATTTTATATATTTAAATTTATAGAAGGAAACAATAGTTTTTAAATGACTATTAAGCGTATCACTGTTTTTGGTTTATCTATGCACTTAACAGAGCTCATTTAAAATTATTCAACCGCTGCCCTGTAATGTATGCTACGTTTTGAATTACAATACCCCTTTTCACTTGGCCAGGTTGTATTTAAAAAACTTTAAATAAATGTTCAAGGGCCACATATCGTGTTCGCGTGTTCGTTTCGTTTCGATTCGATTCCACTTACGTGCGTGTGCAGGCGCACATCCTTAATGGCCTTTATCATGTGCAGGCCAGTTTCCACGCTGCACACCGCGTGATCCGGTCGCGTCTTCCAGTTGTCGCTCTCGAACTGCGACACACAGTAGTAACAATCGCCCAGCAGCTTTACGCGCAGACAGTGGTTGTCCTTAAAGGGGCGGAAAAACGGGGAAAAGGGTGAAAATCATGGTGAAAATCGCTCAATAAAACATTTACCCAGTGCGGGACAACACACGGTAAACTATTGGGTTGCGTTTTTTTTTTAAATTTAACTTTGAAAAGACTTAAGCCTAAATTATATATTGAACAAAGCCAAATCCACAACTAAAAATTATTCAAGACGACCAAAAATAAATATAAGTTGGCCTATATAAGGAAAATAACTATATAAATATGTAGGCGAAAACCATCAATGCTCTTTGGTGTAAAGTTTATAATATTAACCATAATTTTGACAAAGAAAAAATATATATTTTAAGTTTTTAAAATCTTAACAATGTGAGGAATACATATTATTAATAACATATTTCAGAAATTTTTATACTTTATGAAATTTTCTTTATTAAGAAAACAAGAAAAATTAAAGTTTATTTCAGTATTTTACAATTTATCAAAGTCAAAGTCAAATCAATTTTATTATAGGATTTAAATTATTGTCTTTACTTTTTTGTTAAAATTTTTTAAAATTTTACAAATCAATGCCAATAGATTTGTATTTTAGAAGGGGGAAATTTATTGTTGTTTTGTAACTTACCTCTGCAATGCGATCGAATCGAGCGAACAGGTCGTTTAAGATTTTCACCAGTTGCTGGGCCGAAGTTTTACTGGCCAATTCGGTGAAACCCTGAGGGCCAAGCGAAAAAGGTTAAAGGTGTCCGAAATCACACTATAAACCTCTCAGGCTTTTTTTTGTACACCTACCTTTATGTCGGCGAACAAAATGCTCACATTGTCCATGGGATAAACGTATAATTTGTTGAACTGCGTCTCCACCGTGGGATCCGTGCCCTTGTACATTTCGCTGCGAATTTGATTGTTCACGATGTTGGGCAGAACTGCGAAAAGGGAGCGAAATTCCGCGGTGTGGGGTTAGCAACAACTTGAACACGAACCGAAGGCAATATATATTCACTCAAGGACCGGTGAACTGGAGGCACAAGGAACCTCCGTCGGCCTGCAGTTGTCAGGCAACGCGAAATTACCAGGAAGGGCGGGGGTTTATTCTACCTGCCCATTACAGGGAAATGCCACTTAGAAGTCCCTCAACAGAGCTAACAACGTATTACAAGGGGAATTTGCGCATTTGTAGTTTCTACTTAAGCAAACAACAATAAAGTTTTGAAAGGAATCTTGATAATATTAAGCAGTTTGCTTTGTATAGCCATAAATGTATAAAACAGGTCTTGGTAATTAAAAAAAATATTGCTGACTACCAAAAAAGTAGTAATACCTATAATTATAATCTACAAAATATATTTATAAAAGCATCTTTAAAGTTGTACTGAAATATATTTTGTACTTTCACAACAAGTGCACATTTTTAAGCCCTTTTAAAGGCTTTAAGAGTACAAGAAAATACATTCAACTAACTATTTAGGCTATAATTGTTTAAAGGGAATTCGAAACATATAAAATATTTTTTTAAAAACAAGCAATTTTTAAATGCAGCTTATAGTCACTTAAAAATGATTTTGATGATTAAAATATAATTAATCATATGTTGAGAATATCTAAATAACTGTATTTTCAAGAAAACAAGATTTAAATAACACTTCTGATTAAAACATTTTGATGACCTTCTTGCAATTTTCACTCACTTGAATCCAAAAGTTTTTGGGTGCGTTGCAGCTCCTTCTCCGACTCCTTCTTGTGCTCCATGGCCTTGTGGGTTTCGATGAAGGCTAGCCGTTGGCCACGATCCGTGAGATACTTGGTGTACATACCAGCCACGTTGATGGCCGTATACAGAATGAAGTTGGCAAAGATCTGGAACAGAACGCAGTCGGCGTTGATGGTGGCCTGCGGATATATGGTGCATAGATCCCGGTATTTAGGCAAAAGTCACAAAACGATTTTGGTGGCAGGCCAATTACCTCGCCGTGTTGCAGTTTGATGATGGTAATCACTGCCAGGTGACAGCTGGCCGTAATGGTCCCGCCCACAACGCACCACTTGAGGGGCAGGGGCAGCATCGCATACGGCACAAAGATGACGAAGAGGATGTACCACACCAGGTACTCGCGATCGGCGAATCCAACGCCCTGACCAACGAATCCTGTGCCAGCAGAGAGAAAATCGGTGCTATGATGTACCCACATTTACGACTCATCCCGCAGGGGACCGAAAAAGGATTTGCCATTTTGACGGTCCGTGCAGGTGACGCATGATTTACGACCCACTCACCCTGGATGTTGAAGAGCACCCATGTGCAGACCGCCGCCCAGTGCAAATAGTTGTTGGCAAAGCAGCGCCAGTAGCCCAAAAAGCAGATGGCCATGTTGGCAATCCCACAGCAAACCGACCAAGTGATGGCTGTCGCCATGCTCTGCAAGGATACCGAGAAAATTAGGGGTGTCGACCTGTTTCCTTGAGTAAGCCAATAAACTTTTAGATTTAATTAAGGTTCCGCAGGAATTTAATGTAATAAAAAAACTTCTCTTCCTTCAAAGAACATCTAAGTCCCACATAAATATAATTATTTTGTAATATAACAGATCACGCTTTGACTGAATTAGTAGTAAAGTATTGATGAAACAGTATACTAAGACGTCCTTATAAGCCAATAAACTGCGATTAGTATAATTTATTTAATATTCTGGGTCTATCTCTTGAAAAGACTTTAATAAAAATATAAAAGTGTTGAATTACTGGCCTAAGAATTAATTAAATAAAACAATATTCCCATCAAGGGATTGTTGTGTAGTCCCCGATAATTTTTTTAAACAATTAAATTAATTTTATTTTCAATTAGTAAGTATAACTTGTAAATGATAAACGAAGTGATGTATAAATTATTTCCATGGAAAGCTTTCATTTTAAATTTCATTTAATAATTAAAATTTTAATTGGTATAAAACTAACTATTAATTAGTAAAGTTATTTAATTTAAACAGAGTTAATTAAAACAAGAAAGAAAGCAAACTTCGGCAAGCCGAAGTTCATATACCCTTGCAGCTATTGCAAGAATTAAACATTTTTGAAAACATTAAAATTATAATTTACTTGCGTATAAGTTTAAAAACATTGAAGCTATGATGATTTGCAGCTCAATTATTTGATAGTTATTTTATATATTTTTATTGTTCCTATGGGAGCTATATGATATAGTCGTCCGACTTTGATGAAATTTAAACCGTAAATCGAAAATATTTAACCATTACTAAATGTCGAAGAACTAAACAAAAAATTAAAAAACAGAAAAGTTATAATTTTTTTTCATTTATTTTTCCGATTGTTCCTATGGGAGCTATATGCTATAGTCGTCCGATTTTGATGAAATTTTTACCATAATTCTGAAATATTTAACCATTGCTATATGTCGAAGAACTAAACAAAAAATTAAAAAACAGCAAAGCTATAATTTGTTTTTTATTTATTTTTCCGATTGTTCCTATGGGAGCTATATGCTATAGTCGTCCGATCCGGCTCGTTCCGACTTATATACTACCTGCAATAGAAAGACAACTTTTGGGAAAGTTTCATGCAGATAGCTTTAAAACTGAGAGACTAGTTTGCATATAAACGGACGGACAGACGGACAGACGGACATGGCTAGATCGACTCGCCTAGTGATGCTGATCAAGAATATATATACTTTATAGGGTCGGAGATGTCTCCTTCACTGCGTTGCAAACTTCTGACTGAAATTATAATACCCTCTGCAAGGGTATAAATATAGACTTCTAAAAAAGAAATAGTTTAGTCAAAAGATAGTTGCACTCACCGTTCCATCTTCGCTATCAAATGGACCCAGTTCACTCCTTCGCATTATCCAGACGATAGCCAAGACAATCTTCAGCACAAAATCCACCACGTTCACAATAATTAGGGACTTCTGGCGCTGGCGGTGTGTGTAGGTCAGGTAGGATCGCTCCAGGGAACTCTGTTTAAAGGAGTTGGTCAACGAGGGACATAGGATGCCTTTGACCACGTTGCCACTTTTGAAGGCGGAATACATCTCGTTGTTTAACGGCCGCTGCGGTTGGCCAGCGATGCTGGCTAGGGAGTTTCCCGATTCCAGATCGTGTTCTTTAATAAATTTTGAAGAATATAAAAGAACATGTACTTATACATCTGATAAAAAAGTTTTGACATCGATGACTTAAATTCAAAGAATTTAAATTAGTATTCTGTTAAAAAAGGTTTCATTCCAAAACTTTTTCAATGGCCACAAAATAACTTTGAAAGCTTAGATCCACATTTAAGAAGCTCTATATTTGTAATAATAATCATTTTAAAGTGCAACAAAATTTGAGGAATAATATATAATAATCATTTAGCACGTAAAGCATTTTATTCAGCTTCGTGTTTCCTGTTGATGCTATTTAAAATGGGCTAAAATCTACTGGTCATACATTCAAACATATGTAGCTATGCGGATTACCGGAATTGGCTTTATATTCAGAGCTTGAGAGGTGTCCATTCTCAAAGCACCAAATCTCCCTTTCCGGGGATTGGAAATCCCCGCTTACCGAAATTGCTGTTGCCAAAGATGCTGCAGCTTTCCGTGCGGCGCTTGGGTCCGTAGGCCCGCTTGGCCTCCACAATCCGGACGGACTGCACCCGCAGTGGCGTCTGCTTGGCCACGCCCCCGCGCAGAGGGCCGCCCTGCTGTTTCTTGCGCAAATTGGACAAAATTGATGTGGTGGAGGCACGCAGCGATGGCGGCAGGTCGCCAGTGTCCTCCATTTGGGCCCCGTCGCCGGGAAGTCGGGGTATTTTTGACATGTCCGGAGTGGCTATCGTTGTGGCATTGGTGGTGGCTGCATCCTGCTGTTTTGGGTTTTAGCTTGGCTTTAATTAGTCCTGAGTGCGTGGACACACATATCAACTTACCTCGACGGCTGTTGCTGTTGCTGCCGTGGATGTGGATGTGTATGTAGATGTAGATGTGGATGTGGCCACTGTAGTAGCTGTTCCTTTGACCATAATCTGCTCATCATCCGTGGTCTGCGCTGCGGGATTACTTAGACCCATACCCATGCCGAGACCATCAACCTCATCCTCATCATCGTCATCCTCCTCATCATCATCCCCCTCCAGTTTTAGGTCGTCGATTTGGGCCAAGGCAACGGCGCCCCTGTCCGCCGCCCGGCGAAGGACCACCCGCTCATCGGGATCCACCTCCTCCCCCGGAGGCGCCTCCTCCTTCGTGTCGCCGCGCTGCGTGAGTTCGGGGGGCGCGGAGTGGGTCACACTGTTGCTCTGCCGGCGCTGCTGCAGCGAAAACGCCGACGAGGGCGTGGCACTCAGCTGCCGCATGTGCACCTCGTCGGAAACCAGCTTGTCGTCATCCATGTTGGCCAACTGCTCCTCCTCCGCTGTCCTACACAGAGAGAAAAAAGGAAAGTCAAAATTAATGTCAATTAAAATCAAAATTTTTTGTTTTAAAGTATGGTGTGTTTTTAAAATTTCTTGGGAAATTTTAAGCATACATATTTGACCATATATATTAACAAATATTTATTATCAAGAGAGAAAAATAATAATAATGTGTAGGTTAGGTAGGTCAGAAACAATCATAATTTTATTCCGAAACATTACAACGAATTACATTTACAATTAGTATGCAATTTATTATATTACACATTAAAATACAAAGAATTATTTTCGGTGAACTTTCTTTTCTTTTTAATCAGGGAACATTCAATTTCAATCTTCACTTTGAAGTTCAAATGCCGTCTAATGAGTGTAAACATTTGGTGGCGCGAATTGAAATTTAAAATGGTAAGATATATAAATTAATTTGCTAGATGTTAGAAGTGCTGAATCACAAAGCTTTAAATCTTTCTTTGGTTTTACAGCACTACAAATTGTAAAATAGAAATGGAGCGAAGCAAAAAATGTATTTATTTAAGAAAGTTTTAAATTAAGATTATAGTATTCAGATGTGAAAAATGTGTAAACATTTGGTGGCGTGAATCGAAATTTAAAATGGTGAGATATATAAATTAATCACAAGCTTTAAATCTTTCTTTGGTTTTACAGCACTATAATTTTAAAAATGGAAATGGATATTTAAGATAGTTTTAAATTTATATTAAAGTATTCAGATACGTTTCTATAAGAATTTCCGTTTATTTCGTTTATTTAGCTTGAAATATTTGTGTTCTACAATTTAAAATGTACCAAGTGTTTCTAAAGAGCTTCTTCAATATTTATTTACACAATAGCTGTTAAAGGTCTTTGCCCAACCCTCGAACCTTTTAAGCGGCGCAAAACAAATTCCTATTTATTGTATTGTGAATTCCTGTGGCGGAGAAAATTAAAACTCAATGCTGCGTAAAATTTAATTATACTATATTGTGGAATTGGAATATTTTATTCTAGTGTCTACTTTCTAGTGTCATAGTGAATTTATTATTTCATAATCCGTTTCTTAGTACATTCTCAATCATACTTTCGTTGCCAGAGCCATTAAGCAAAATTATAATTTATGTATTTCATATTTCAAGCTGTAGTCTAGCTGATTTCATTATTATTTATTGCTATTCCATTAAAGAGCAAATCAGATTTTAAATTCCGTAAATGAAATTAGACACTTTGTGGCATTTGAATAATTCTATGAGCTCTGTAACTTATTTAACGAGAATCTGTCAGTAAGAGCCTTCAAATTTCTTTGTCAAACCCCCTTCGACGTCTAAGAGCTTTTGAATAATTTTCTGTTTATTGAGTTGCTGTTTTTGTTCCTGCTGATAAGAGACCGGATATATATATAAATATATGTATATATTTATGCTTTGTATCAGCTTATTTGATGTTAAATTCCCGATGCCGCAGCGGAAACGCAAAATGGCAGCACGACGACAGTGGAAAATGGCGCGTTGATGTCGTTGTCATTATTCAAATTAGCAGTGATACACACTCACACACACGACTGCACAAACACACGTGCAGGCACGTGCACACACACACACACACACGCATTTCTCTGCAAACATAGCACTCATTTCAGGGAAAGTGAACTTAAATCTAGCTGAAGGAAAAAGGCAAAAAAAAAGGAAATACCAATAAGTCGAGGGGTCAACTAAGCCATGTTGGGATGTCTATGGATATACGTATCATTGCTTACATATGCCTTATTGATTAAGTGTCATTGGTGGAAAAAAACAATGTTCAATATAATTCTTTAATAAAATGAAGAAGTAGTATAGCAAATTTGTATTTGAAAAGTTGGCTCCTCTGACCTTTGTAATTATTATTATTACTCTCCTAAAGGTCTGAAAACCTTTGATGCGTTAAAGTAACATATAAAATAGCTGTTTTTATGGAAATGACACTTTCCTAGCCCAAGGATTGCTAGTAAAATACACATTTCTTAATTAGTATTTATCTTAATGTGATCCATTCACTTGTTGCATGGCAGTTATTATCAAATTGATGTCAAATGTTATCTGGCCAAAAGGAGCTGGTATATTTATGGATTGTTTGCGCCAGACAGCGTGGATTATATTTACCATATTTACTCGTCTAATCAATGTGCAGCAATATCTCCCTATTTGTCCCTTTCTGTCTATCTCTCTTCTAATCTCGACTCTTTCCGATTCTCTTTCTCTATAAAATAATCGTTATCATTTATGGGAAGTAAATGCTTTATTAACCAAATTCAAACTCCGATTTATTATGTGCAACGTATACAGAGTTGAAATTGCGATGCAGACTAAAATATGGGTTTAATTCCATGGAAATTTCAGCCTTGCGCTAAAAACAATCAATTTTCACATTAATTTGCATGGCGAGATCACAGTTCAAGTGTAGTTCCCAAGTTGTAAAGATGCGAATTTTAGCACCTTCCCGACCAGCCAATCAACAGTGGAACATTTAGCAACTCCGCAGATGCCTCGATTTATTTACGCACCTGTAAGGTTTGGTCCAATAAGACGGGTATCACATGCCCGATCACAGCGGATTATGTTCCGTTTCACCGATTAGCACATTGTCAAGCGATTGCACTACCTTTTCCCACTGAAGTCGTTCGATGAGTAATCGCGTTATCCCACGGAAGAAAATCGGGCAACCGAACCAATCCGCACTGCGAATCCAGGCGATTCGAGTGGAGTTTATCGCCAGCGATGGGTCGAGATAAACTTCTAATATAATTATCGCGTATATAAATGTGTTGATAATGGCGCAACAATATTCAAAATACAAAATCGATAAATCGAACGCGAGGGAATGGGAAGAGAAAGGGGAAGGGTCTCCTCACCCATCATTTCCAGGGGCAAATATTATATGTAAATATGGAACCTATACAGTGATTCACCCATAGGAACTTTGCACTTTTCACCGTTTTTGACTAGGCTTCGTGTACTAAACAATGCAAATGTTGATCTATACTTTGTATATATATATATATATATGTATTTGTAGACATATGTTAGGTGCGACTGCTCAACAGGTTTTATTTATTAATTCTAATGTTTTTGCTGCCGCCAGCGGCTTGCTTTGGTTAAATATTATTTTTTCGCGTCTTTCACATCGGACTGGCGTTTGACAACTGAGCGAGAAAAAATCGCCATCGCCGGGATATAATATGATACTGTCGAGCGTTATTTTGGATTTGGGTTCTCTCCATATTCTCCATATTCCCCATATTTTTCTCTTTCTCTCGCTGTGACGCCAAGTGAAATCAGTTTTGGTCAACAATGTTGCTGATATGGTAATTGACTCCAGTTCGCCCGGCTGACTTTCCCGCGAGAATGATAATGGTAATTATGATGGGTCCCTAAATGATAATCAACAATTGATGGCTATATTTTTGGCGGGAACGGTGCTGGTGGACTTTATTAAATATTAAGGACTTTAATAAATATTTAAGCGCTTTGCGTTTTGCTATATTGAAATATAGATTCGAAGTATTTAATGTTTAGTATTTGTTTTAAAAATTAAAAGAAATTTTGTATGAGTGTTGATAAATACATTAAATTGTAAATTAGTTGCTATTGGGTTTGTTTAATCTTTGCTTTTAATTTGCAAGATAAGACTCGTTTTTTGGTTATCAATTTTTTAATTTTAAAAGAAACTTTAGTTTCCAATTAAATATACTGTTTTAAATTTTTCACATTTTTGTTCAAGGGAAAAATATTGCAAAAATATCTACGAAAGAATTTGGCATATTGCATTTAAGTCAAATTCCATTTCTACCTTGGGGAAAGAAAACCAATTTTAATTGAAGTGTCCCCAGCATAAGCATGTTTGCAATTTGGAACATTTGAGTACATAACAGTTGAAAGCTTATTATACTGTTGTGAAAACCAGGCTTATGGCTTGGCCTTCTTTTCAAGTTTCATTGTATTTTCCTTTACTTTGCGAACTTCGAGGTGTGTTATTGTACGGCCAACTATCTGAACAGATATGAAATGTCAAAGATATGTCTGCCAATGCCGGCTCTTATTTATATAGACAAACAGTGGGAATAGTTTTAAGTCGCCAATCAGCTACTAAGGCCACCCATTCTTGGCCCAAAGAGGTGGTAGATCCAAGGCCGAAAGGTAAGAGGTGGCAGTCAGTCCTTTTTATGAGCTTTTGTTGGCTTGTTGAATTTATGGCCATAAGAAACTTGTTAAAGCACATTATTGGGTGTGTAACAAGTGTGTGTGTGTGGCTTTGTTTGCTAATGGTGCTGCGACTTTCAAGTCCCAGACACGGAAAAGGGGATGGAAAGTGGGGACTTTAGGCGGCAGCTGCTAAGCTAAGTAGATTAAAGTCATATTTACACGTCTTGCTATGTGGGAATGCACCGAAAAAAATATTATAAATCTTAATAAACATATTAATGCTTAAAAATTACTCATTTTTGAATGTTTTTTTTTAATATTACAAGTCAAAGACATTCCTCAACACTTTCTAATTTGCTGTTTTCACTATTATTAAATCAATAATACTTTATTGTTTCCTTAAAAATGTACATAATGTAAAACATTTCAAAGGGAAACTAATGATAAATGTTGAACTCCTATTGAAATTTTATTGAAATTATTATTACAAAAAAATTTTACATGGAATAGAGCAGGATCATATAATCCCTAATATTTAAATATATTTATTTTGGAACTTATCTGTTTAATCTTTGTCCTTTTCTTTCGGTGTACGTGTGTCTCTGTGGTTATATTTGAGTTTGTGCTCTGCGTTAAGTGGCAGCAATTAACACTTGACATATTTATGCTTAACCCGAGGGCCGCAACCAGCAGCTCCCATGCATTATTGTAATGCCCCCCAGTGCCAGCAACAACTACAACTACCCGAACTACTTGGCAAGGTTGAACCATCGATATGGCCACAACAACAGCACCAGCTACATCAACTATATCAGCCATGTCTGGCAAGCTGCTTGTTTTATTTATTAAGCGTTTAAGTCGTTCCAAAAGGGGCGAGGCCATGTTGCCGAAAGGGGCGTGGCTATCATCCAGCTGGTGCGAAAGCGTTTCCTACGGTTACAAGCGATGTGTGTGAGGATGACAAATATTTAAAGATAATTAGTTGGAGAAAACTTCTCCGGAGGATAGAGATATCTAACGGATTGTCTGGGTCAGCTTCTTAAAGGACTTAAGCCAAGCAAGGTGGTTAAATTATACGATTAGGATGGATTTTTTTGCCTTGAAGATTCCATTTTTGACATTAGACTTAATAATTGTACTTGGTGATCACTAAAATGTATTTTGGTTTGTTAAGATTTTATAAAAAGATAGAAAGAATATAACGAATCGGTTTATTTAAAAAAATTAATAAAAGACTCCTCTTCATTATAGTCGAATCCAAAAACTGTAATTTTATCAAATTAAAAAAAACATTGGAAATCGATAACATTCCAATTACCCCCATAACTGTCCCCAAACTTGGGCCATAAAATCAATTAAAACAAGCTATGAACATAATTTTATTGGTAATTAATTTCCGGCCAGGTCAGGAAATGGGAAACATCAGAATGACAGCAGAGCATGCCAAAACAAACGCAGCAGGTGGCCAATTTACTGCAACGAGAATCAGCTAGCTCGGTTATGGATATGGCCATGTCTTTGCCAACTTCATTTGGCTAAGAGTCCTGCCCCATAAAAGACCCTTCGGGCAGAAAGACAGGCACACAAACAGACAGACAAACAGACAGACAAACAGACAGACACAGACACCTTTTCCCATACACACATCTGTCAGTATGTGAGTGTGCTGGATTTGGGTTAATGTCGGACATTGGTCAACATGGGTGTGCAATTGAAAGCGAGCAACAAAGCAGAAAATAGAAAAATTACTCAGCGGCTCAGTTTGGGTCAGACCAAAAAAAAAAAGGAGTGAAGAACCCATAAAAAAGGACAAAGGGTAGGGTAGTAGAGTGTTTGTCTTTACACAGCAAAAAAGCTAATATTAACTAAGGATTAATCTGATATGTAATTAACACTAAGTTAATTTCAATTTTTGTAATACAATTTGGTTATTTTCTTCTATGTTTGATTGTTTCTATTTCTAAAATAATATTAAACTTATCTTTGAAACACTCTTTTCAATTTTTGTAGTGTACTTTAAATCAGCAGAATGAAAGTAAATCAAACATATTTGGGATCTATCAGAGTTGGACAGCAAATAAATTTGCCCATTGTGTTTTTAAAAATCCTCATCTGGAACTTCTTGGCGGTTCTTTAAAATACCATTATTGTTCGATATTTCCAAGTTCGTCCCTGTTACGCATTGTTATGCAGAAAATGCGGACCATGGCTTTGATGTCCTTTTGCCGCTTTGTGGCTCGAATCAAAGCATTTTATTTGACGGCTGCCTCTGATTTGGGTAAACACATTCAAAATCAAAAGCAATCAGAACAGCTTCTGTGGCAAAAGAAAAAGGCAATAAGCCGTGTAAGTGGCCACTTCTAAGGGCTGCAATCAAGTTAGCAAGTATTTGAAAGCCATTAAAATTGACAAATCGCTTGCTCGGAACCCAAACCACAAATCTTCAGCGTACAGTACGCCAAGAACTCTTGACTTTATTTGGCAGGGAAATCTTAAAAACTCGTAGAAGTTGCCAGGACATGGCTATTTATGTTTATGGCTTACTAATTAGGTTCAGTCGCTGCAGCAAAAGTTTTCTCCCATTAAAAGTCGCGCTATTTATTATCCACTTTTCCTTACTCGTTTCCTTTCCACAAACCTGTCCCTGCGGTTCATTGTTGTTTGTCATTAAAATTCACATTTTATGGCAGATTCGGTTGGGTTTTTACCTAGTTTCGGTGTTGACGCCTGCGACGGAATTTTCCCTTCTTTCGATTCCGCCGATTGTTTACTACACGTAAAAAGAAAATTTGCATAAAAAAGGAAATTTGCATAGCATTAAGCAGACGCTTCAAGTTGTCCTGACATTTACAGCTGCTGCTCACTGAGGTTGAGCCATCGAGTTCGACAGAATGCGGATGAAATATTAAATTTATGGCCAGTACGTTATGTTTGCTTTTGGGGGCAGACAGTCAGTTCTTTTTAAGTGCTACTAAGAGAGAGCTTGCTCACAGCAATTAAAGCAATTTAATCGCATCAAGCTAAGCGTTCTGACTTTAGATTTTATTTCTTCATTAATTGACACGTTTAATTGCCACGCCTGCAATTATCCATTAGAAATATTTGCTGATGTTCCACCCTTCCTTTACATTTCTCACTTAAAACTGGGTAGAAAGACTAATTGTCTTTTCGTTATAATGTAATTAATATGACAATTCGATTAAGTGCAGATTGAGTTGTCCTTTATGGTCTTTGCTTGTTTTTCTAAACATAATTACCAGTGGCCACGCGGCGTATGCGCTATTTCACAATATAGCAATGTATGGTTTTCATGTTATATAGTTTCCTGGCAATATTCACACACTCATTTGAGTCATTTAAAGGTCCATCACCTTGAATGGAGTCCATTGAGCTCAGGATTTAAGTGGAGACAGCATCTTTGTCAGACGCGTCGTCTGTTGCCATTTATAAAGCATAATTGAAATATGAGATTGACATTGAATACCAGTGGCTTTGTTGCTACTCTCGCCTGTTGTTCCCAGGCTTTCATCGGGTACAATTCCACACCCAATGCGACACATTGTTGGGGGACCCATTTAATTGATTATTGTAAATAGAACTAGAGCGAAGAGGGTCTTCTCTTAGAAACACTATATTGAGCAAACTACACTGGCACTTCTTTGGCCAAATATCAATTTAACAGACGATCTTCCATTACTGAAACTTCCCGATCTGGAAGTCTTAATAAGCCAATCTAGTTTTATACGCAGAAGAGAGTATAAATAAAGGAAAAATAAATTCGATAGCTTTAATTCGTCACAAATTGGAGTTGTTTTGGTGCCAGCTAACTAATTATTCAAATAAAAATTAAAAATGTAATTTTCAATCAATTGTATTGACCTCTAAATAATTTAATTTATTTATTTATTTATTTAAGTACAAATATTTTTCAAAACTTTATTTAATTTATTTTTATATATTTTGTATTTATTTATATTCTTAAAATTTATTTTCAATTTTTTTCTGCTAAGTTATCCTAAAAATGTGGTTTTCTTTAAATTTATTTTCAGTTTTTCCTGCTATGTTATTTACTTTAAATTTATTTTCAATTTTCCCTGTTTTTTTATTCTTAAAAATGTGAGCATTCAAAATCATTGTACAGGCATAGTTTGCTGTCTTGAAATAATATAAATTTTCCGCGAAATTTCTCCGGTTGAAAGGAATGCAATTGGAGAGTGTGTGGCATCGAAATCATTGACAATCTTAAACCCCCAACTTTGTGGCAAACTGTCAACACTTACCTGAGGCAAATTCGCTCCTCTTCCTCCTCGAGTTCCACGTCCATTGTGCTGGAGGATTCTGTCTATAGCTGTCCTCGACTTTCTCCTTTTTTGCCGCTCGTTGGTGCACGTCAACTGAGAGTTTTAACTGCCAACGGCAGCAACACTACGAATCCTTGTGGTTGACAGGAGGTACTCTATGCTGACGTCGAGGCCTTAAGCCACCTTAAAGTGTTTTAAGCTGTCGTCAATTTCCCTAATGCTGCCTTGCAAGAATATAAACGAGGCAGGAGGCAATGTTCGTTGGTGACGAACGTGTGTTTCATGGTGCCGAAGAATCCGTCGAGGAATCCGCTCCTGACTCGGATTCCAAATCTGTAAGCAGATAAGCGGAAAAACACATTTAGCGTTCTTAATAAAATGTGAAAATCTTTTTCAATTCCGCCGGAAGGAAAAGCACCCTCTTCGTCTTCAGACACACACTCCCCTCGCCAGTCGTTTGCGCTTAACAATGGCAGCATATAATTTAATAAATAGTTGCAGTTGACAGATTTCAAGTGGGTGTGGGGCCGACAGAGTGGCGAACACTACACGTCACCGGGTCTATAAAGCGATACATATGCGTCTATATAAGGATGGTGACAAGTGCAAAAGTGTGCACAATAAGTGGCATAAAAAAGAAGCCAAAGAAACAAAAGAAGTGTATGAAACTATACTGGTATCTAGAGTGTTTTACTCTTACGAAAGTAAGTAAAATATACAAATACAAGTAGTATCACAAAAAAAGTCATAAATATACCTAGCTTAGCCTCTTAAATTTGTTTTCACTTTAAAGTTTTATTCGTTTTTTTTTTTTTGTAATTAAGTAAAATATTGTATTATATCAATTGGGCTAGAACCAATTACAAATATGAAATTGCCTTTTGAAAAATTAATAATAAGGCAACTGATGTGTGAACAAAATTATTTTTCTTTACACATCAGCAACACATTGCTGGGCAATTTAAACCTAAAATACCAGTGTCAGAATCCGGACAAACAAAATAAGCCAGGGAATGGTAAAATCGGTGCTGTCAGTCATATGGGTTTGTATATGTTAGTCACTCTTACTTTGCCATTTAAACAGTCGCCTTTTGGTGTGAGGGTGTGCTTTTGGTGCTCCTCCACATAAGGCAAACACTAGAAATGTCAAATGTTGTGCCTCAACATGTGCGCCCTGCCCAGAAGGAACAGTCTGCGGAGGAGGAACAAGATGAGGGCAGGACAGAACAGGAGCAGCAGTCAGGGACAATTGCCGTGGTGTTGGCTGTTTTTTATGTCCAGCCCATTTCCATTGCGAGTGGCTCACAGAAAGAAAAAATGAACTGTCAAAAATGTATTTGTCAAAAAATGCCACGGGAAATAACTTGATTGAAAATATTATATTTCCTTTCTAGGAGATTTTTATGATCATTTAGTCACCACCGAAAATTTTAGAGAGCTATGTCCTTGTGCTGTTTGGATCAGATAAATATTTATGATCGAAAAAGGCAACACAATTTCCGCAACCAAAAGTCACTTAAAAAAAAATAAAAAGACCTACTACGTAATTTAAGTTTTTATTGTTTACCTATGCATATATATAATTTTCTTTGGGACTGATTAATAATTAAACAAAGCTGGGCTAAAGATTTTGATTTTGGTTTTAACTATTTTGAATACGATTCAATGTGGAGATGTTCCAAGAAATCTATGAAAATCCTGTTTAAAACCTGTATTTTTCCTGTGCACCACCAGTGACACTGAAAGCCACTTTGAGCATGCAACACCCGGCCAAATTCAATCAGTGCGTGCAGCTCGCGGCCACTTGGAAATGCTGTCTGTGGTTTGCCTGCTCCGCAATTGGTTAAGAGCTGGCGATGCAGGCGCACTTCAACTGAACGGTTATTATTGAGTCATAAAACACAATTTAATGCCATTAAACAGGATGCATTTAACCGCTATCGAGAACAGGGTGTCTATTAGTCCGTTGACGGGCGTTAAGGCGGCAATTGCTCATCGTAAATATATGGCAGATATGCGCCTGATCCCAGTATGCAGAATATGTTTTATTGCCCTCCTCGGATATTTATCGGACAGCGAGTATATATACATGTATGTTTTACGGTACTGGCCATGATTTATGTGCATCCTGTTGCGTGAGGAGATGCCAGCAATTTCCTCTTCTTTTACTCCATTTCTCCGCCTGACAATGTAACCAGTTTATGACGCTGCTAGCCAAGTTTCCGGTCTAACTAACATGTGGCTGAAGGGGGTGGGGGGTAACTCCCCCCCCTTTCAATTGCCTTCACCACCAGCAATTGTTACGAGAGTCCGACTTAAAGTCGAGTGCTTCTCAATCCTGCTAAAAATTATTTTTAAAAATATGCTCTCAAAGGAGGATTCTGTGTGTGACAGTCATCAGCAGGTGAATGTCCAATCCCCATTCCCAGGAGTGGTACCCAAATCCGCTTGGATATGCGTGCCACATCCTTTGTGTGGGCCCCCACAAAAGCACCGAGTTTTATGACAATGTGTGTGTGTGTGTGTGTGTGGGGCTTTGGGGTTGGGGAAAGGACTCATCACCAGTGGCAGTAAATTGAGTGTAAATATTCCTACGATTGTTTTGTTGCCACTGTTGTTGCAGCTGCGTTGTAAAAAGAACTTTGCAAGCTGCGTCAAAATGTCAGGCACGTCGATTTATGTCGCATTCCGCAAACACTAATGTTGCTAAAACACCTTGAAAAAAACTTTGTATAAGTTAAACTTTAAATTATTTTTTAATTAACAAACGCTAGCAAACTAGTTACTAGTCTTTGGTAAAGCATTCAGTTTTTGGCCTTTTCAATATTGTCCATGAATTGCTATAGAATGTATTTAGTTTTAAAAGATGTGTTATATTTCAGCGTACTTTAAATTTAAGTTAATAATAATATTTTCTGTGATTGTAAACAAATGTCATACAAAATATTTAAATACAGTGGCCTTTTAATTCATATACAATGGTTTGACACACATTTTGGAGTTCCAATTTTTTCTGTGTGTATTTTCACCCTGATGACATCTTGTTTGTTTGGGCAAAGCAGTTTGCGCCATCGCGCGGCTGAAAATAATTAAGTTTCTGATTCATGTCGACACCAGAGAGACAAAGGCGGCTCAACTACTCATCTTGCTGGAAGGGCAGCGTGGTGCTGGCAGCTTGCAATTCGCTACCGCGGATCCTTTGCTCCTTTGGCCGCTTGCCACACTCACACTCGCATCAAGCCAGCGAATTATGTTGCATGAAAGGAGCGATGGGCAAACAAACGGACCACAGATTCTGCAATCCGAGTGGCCGTTTCCTTTGTTAATCCGGCAGCCAAGAGTGCACCCATGAATAAGCGTTTACTTGACCGGTTTGCAGTTCCCGTTACTGGCACTGTTACCGGGCAATTATGCGCTTCTTAAAAACAAATTAATGACCAACGGGAAATTCTGAGAAACCCGAGATAAAGGAAGCAGAGACTACGACAACGGACACTCCCGCAGGTGAACTCTACCGGACCTTTTAAATTAATTAAACAACACGAGTCGAGGGTAAGGACATGGACTAACTTTTTACTATCGCCATGGGACTGATTGTAAAATATTTTTTCAGTTTTAATTAGTGCGGCTGAAAGCTATTGGATTTGTCTGCCCAAATGCCAAGTTCTTTAAGAGAATATTAATATAGTAAGTCAAATATATTTAATGAAAAGAATCGAATTTATGGAACAAACAAATATTTTATTGATTTTAGCCTCAGGTCTTATACGCATCGAGAGTGACATTGCATACACATTATAAACTACAAATTAAACAAATTTAATTTAATTTAATCTTTAATTACAAGAAGTCTTCAAAAACAATTAATTAATTATATTATTAAAACAGGTTATAAGAATTTATTTCAAACGTTATAGTATGCATCAAAATAAATCAATCGGTTTAGTACAAAACTCATAGTACAATTAAAAGATTTTAAAAATAAGCTTTTAAGTTTGACCCTTAATTAAATCAGGTAAAATTTTCAGCCATCAAGTTGATATGATGCCGCCATTTTAAGCTATATCCTCTCGAATTTGGTATTTAACATGCCACAAAAAGGTAAAACAAAATCATCTCTACGTTATTTGTTTTGCCTTTATGAAATATTTGAAATTCAAATATATATTTTATAGTTTAAAGCTACACTCAGTTTGTAGCACCACTCAATTTTCATATATTTTAATGACATGCAAACGAACAAAATTTCCTCTTTTGTCACACGCGGCGTATGCTTAATTTAACTGGCAAGCATCAAAATTCGTTGCTTACTTTCAGGCTGCGCCATTTTCTAGCGACTGCTGGCCATTTTTAATGACCTTTTAAACTTGATGAATAAATATGGAATGAGGCAAACATAATTCAATATTTAATGCATTTCAGTTTTAATTTCATGCGTTCGCTGTCAGCGCCGTAACGGTGGATTTAATTGAATTGGAAAATGAATATTGCACGCGCATAAATTGAATCAGTGCCCTGAAATGGAGTAAGTTTTTAGGCAAAGGCGTAAGGGCGAATAGGTGTTGGTCAAAATGGTGCGTGTTTATGCTTTCGCCAACACATTTTCACATTTACCAGAGCAATTTATTTTAATTTCCCACAAAATGTCTGCTAATCATGGCATTTGCTGGTTTACATTGTGCGGTCGCTTTTTGCTTTCAGTTTTGCAGCTTGTGCATGTTGTTTAAGTTGCATGCATTAGCGGAACTGCATATTGGATGAGTTGCCACAGAAATGCTTTCACCACTGCACTTTGGGATTTTACATTTTATGTTTATCATCGCCAGTGAAAGCCAAAGATTCCTGCACCCAGATATAGGGGAAGCATTAATGACTAACCCTCATCAGTGTGAGCTAATAAATCATCTGTTTTAGTATCAACCAATCATGATTTTAATATTCGAATATAAAATGTCTGTATTTACCCTAACTCGACTGGCAAACGACACAATAAACGAAGCGGAAATAAAATTCGTAGCCGGCCAAATTGTTTACACAAAAAAGAAAAGCTTTCCCTTTTTATGAGCAAAAGGGGTAAACACCTGCTAGGATGAGGCGGTGGCGGCTGGGGTATATTAAACAAAGCCGTTAAAATGAAACAGGAATCGTGTAGCCTCCAGGCCACATCAAACGCATTGCAATAAGCCGGACCAGATCACTTTGTCTCCTGCTTGTGCAGAGAAAAAAAATATTATAAAATACGGCTATCTTTGTAAATGTAAAAGAAAAGCAGAAATGGCTTTTGATGCAACCGCAAACAATAAAACGTAAAACCTATTTCTTTGCCATTCCCAATATGAAATGATATTATAATAAAAACAGAAAGTAATTGTGTTATAAAATCAAAAATGAATGACAAAAATAAATAAGTTATCTTTAATTATGAATGCCCCTGAAACAATTGTTTTAAATTTATTTAAACTTTGTTTACATTGGGTAATCGTAAGTCAACGATTAAGACATCGATGCAACATAAAAAGGTAATGTTTAAATATTATACTGAATTTATTCTGATAAATAAACATATCCAACAGAAACATAACTATGTTTAATGTTTTTTCTGTGTGGTTGTCCTCTTTCTACCTTTTGAACACATGTAAGCTTGTAACCCCTTTGGTCTTTGCAATGTAGAATATTTGAAAATAAAATATGCCCTTCTCTTGCTTCGTTCCAAACTGGGCCAAAAGCAAATATGAGACGACAAGAAGGGCCAACGACAAACTGGCAAAAATGTTGCATAAATTAAGCAGAGAACAAACGCTGGAAAATTGGCAGGGAGAGAGTTTTTGAAAGGGGTTTCTCTGGACCATTCGCAATTGCCTTGACTCTGACTTTGAGTGACGTTGAAGCGTGTCTTAAATTATGATTAAACAAGGGAATTAAATGGTTTGTGTTTAGCCTTAATGTCTACATTGCCATTACGCCACCTCCCCGGAAAAGCCCTCTCCCAGCTGGAAAATTAATGAAAACTGTTGCGAGTTTCAATTATGGTTTTTTTCAGCCCCTCCCCGCACTTTCATTTTCCCCTTTCTGTGTTGTTTGGACAATGACAAATCACTTGCATGTGTGTGCTTTTGTTTACTTTTCTTTTGGCTATGAAAATTATTATCTTCCCATTAATTTCGCTCTTTGGGTAGCGAAAAATGTAATTAAAAAATTAACTGATTGTGTGTTTTTAATTATTCAATTATTATGACTCTACGGCTGTTTGTCTTGGCAGCCATTGTATATATGGCTCGGACTCATGCTGGGCGTGTTTTATCAAAGCCGCAGCCAAAAACATTTATCGGCCAAGTGAGTAAACAAATGGGCAAACAGGGAAGATGTTCCAAATGCGATAAAAGACAACTATTTCCTTTCCTTCTCGGTGTTTACTGAGAAACCCGAGAATGCGTGTGCTGAGTTTACAATTGTTAGAAGAAGGTAAACAATCATCGAATGGCAACCATAACTTATTGTAGGACTCTGGGAACTTGGATTGCAACAAGGTTGGACAGAAAAGTTAGCAACTTTATAAAACATTTCAACGGACAGAAAGTAAAGGGAAACAAAGGGAATGCACGAAAGCATGCTGTTCTATACAAAGTTATCACATGTACTTAAACTTCGATGTTTCAATTTATTTAAAATAAATTTTCCTTCTTTAATTTGCACAAGAAAATTTAGTTTTCAGGCAAGATTTCCAACTGCACTAAATTTAAAGTTTAAAAATGTATGGTTTTATGATTCAAAATTTTTACAACTACAATAATTTTCTGAAAATATGTTAATAGATTAAATTTAAGAATTGAGCCGAAAATAAAAATTGAATAAGGAAAGATGATCCATTTTTCAAAATTTCTTTTGATAATTTTCTGTCTCTCAATGTTGGTTAAAATTAAAAATATTATTGATTATTTTTCAACCAATGAACTTATTGTTCAACTTCTTGCTTATTTTTCAACCAATGAACTTATTGTTCAACTCCTTTCAGAATTCACTCTTGAGTTTTGCAACTTTGTAGTTTTATTTCAGTCTGATTAGGGAGCTCTCCGCATAATCCCCCTTGATTTTGCCGCACATATCCCACTACTCTGCACTTGCGTTTGCAGTTAAAGTTACATATTTGTCTACCAGTTTGCATTTTATTGTTTGCCACTTCAGCGAACTCACCCCCCTTTAGCCCCCCAGACTGCGATGTCACCACTTTGCGCTCAGGCAAATAAACAGCCAAAGTGAATAAAGTGAATTTTTATCAGCTTCGCAAGTAAATAGACAACAAGATATTCTTGGCAAAACGCCCCCAAACGTTTTACTACTGATTTCATTCTTTATATATTTTTTTTGAACATTTGTGCTCGCTTACTGTGTTTGGAAATCGTACATTTTAATGTTCAGTATATGAATGGATTTCGTTCTTGTTGCTGCCCATTAAAACTGCAAAAAAGAGTGGGATAGAGGGGTAAACAAATTTGAGAAGAAAGCAAAGTCAGCCAACTAAAAATGTGTGCATTTAATTCTGTATCCGTATCTGTATCTGTATCTGTATCTGTGTCGGTTCTTTGAACAATTCAGAAGCGAAAATTATATTTTATCACTTTTTTGTAGTTTTCTGTTTGGCTGGCAAACAGTGAGTCATTCGGAGGTTTTATATTATGACACTCCGCTTAAATGGATTTTATGTTCGGTGCCTTTTAAGGCAGTCAAAGCCATTGAAACCAGCCAGATCTGGCTTAGTCCACAATTGGCATCAGCCAGTGAAGAATGCAGTTTAAAGCCGACAAAGCTTGGTATTAAATTGTATTAGCCAAATATTTTTTCATCTCAATATTTCTGACACCTCACTATGATGGACAAGCAAAAAAAAAAAAAATTCCGCCATATCTATACATTTATTTTTACAATTTGTTTATGTTCTGTTCATGGGTTTTTGGAATTTTATCTATTCCCAGGCAGCTTAAGTGATTTCTGGGGCAGACTTTTGTCTGATTTATTTGTCCAACGACTAAACGGCCCAAATGCAGGCAGAGAGGGAGGGGAAAAGTTGCGTCTGCCAAAACCGCCAGCCAAGTTGTTGGGAGAAAGTTTTCCCCCGGTGGTTGCAATTTTTCGGGTGGCTTGTTTTGTTTTGCTTTGGCTTTCCTCCTCCTCGCTTTCGATTGCAGCGCAGCCTTGGCAGCAATTCGACAGACATAAACAAAAGGCAACTACGTACACTGTGGTGCGCCTGTATTGGGGTTCATTCTAAAAGGAATTATATATGCCCTGCTAAATTAAAACATTTTCTAAAATGCGTATATACGTAATTTTCTTATATGATTGTAAATTGATTTATTTTGTGTTTTTGAAAGCAACCTGAGAATAAAGAGTAACAAACAAATTATCCAAATTGTATATAAATCTTAAAAAAAAAGTTCCTAAAAAATTACTTTGATGAGTCCTAAAAATATAAAAATTAAAATTTTATAGAAAATGGTTAACAAAAAATATTTTTTACCTAAATAAATTTCTTTAAATAAAATGTACCTACTTGAATTTTAAAGTCAGGTAAATAGTGTCCCATTAATTTTTATTTTTATATGAAACAAAAGGAAACAATATAAATGTTATATATATAAGGAAATACGATTTATTGAATTAAAATAACAAATGAGAATGAAATCAATCAGATAAAGAGAAAACAGACCGACAACTAAGTTTCTTTTACAGTTTTCAATTTCAATAGTTGCTTGCCAATATTGTAATTAAAATAAACATTTTCTCCGTTCAAACGGCCAGATTGCTGTTTATTTGTGGTAGTTTTTTTTATTTAAGAGTATCTTTCAGTCAGGATTAAAGGCAGTTGCTGGTTGTATGGTCATTGCAGCCACAAGTTTTGAGCCAGGCCAAAACTGGGCTACAATGTTTTGGAGCGAAAGCAGTGGCAGTGGCAGTAACAGTAACAGTTACAGCAACCAGGACAATTAACGCTGCCAAAACTGCTGAGCCATAAGTTTCCGTTGGCAACGCACACAAAGGCAAACCGGATCCTGTCGTCTGGGGAGCGGTGTGTCAAGTACCCCTTTTTCTGGCCCCAATCCCCTATCTTTTTCTGGGCATGGGAAACTTGTAAAGAGTCTAGTCAAGATGAAACTAAATTAAATGCGGCGTAGGAGACAATTATTCTGCCATTTATCTCATATGACATAAAGTTACAAAAAGTTCCCTCATTCTGAGTTTCCTTTGAGCTGCTTAGCGACACGTGGCCTCCTGGCTGAGGTAAACTTTTCAGCCTAGATGCGGTGTAAAGTATATTAAGTATACGCCATGATGTCTCTCCCCGGCGGATACTTTACTTTTATTTACTTGTCGCTGGGCATATTAAATTTCCAGCACTCCGTCCACCGCTCTAAAGTTAAATGAATGTTGTTTTCAAGGACTCTTCCATCGAATCGCCTTGCTGAAGTCTCTGCGCGAATTGAATTAAATTGTGTGATTGAGGCATAAATAAATTCATTAAATACTTTGCCTAGGGGTGCCATAAAATCAGCCAAGTGTTGTTTCCAGCTAATATTAAAGGTATTCGATCGGATTTCTCTGCTCTGCTCTGCTTTGCTCAGTTCAACAGGTCGCCAGAGGCCACGTTCCACAGGGCCAAGTCCTAGTCTCAAGTTGACCTTCCCAATGCGCCTTATTGATTCAATCATAAAAATAACTGCAGAATGTTTGTATTTCTCTTTTGTGCCTGTGTATATATAGTATTTGTATCTGCCGCTGCCTTTGGCTACTCAATGCATCTTGTATCGTGTAACTTGTATCTCAATGTCAAGGCTGTCTCGCAGATGCCTCATTATGGATAAATTTCAATTGAACTGAGTGATTGACAGTGAAGCCAACTGCACTGGGTGGTAGCTTATTGAATGTTCAATGAATAGAAGCTCGGTTTTGAATAAATGTGGTTAATTTATTGGTTATTTCAAGGAAATAAAGACAGACATTTACAAGTCAGCTGTTAAGTTGAGTTCTTGTATTAATTAATTAATTCTACGTATATTTCAAATATGTATGTCTGTCAAGACATATTTATAACAACTAACTTTTTGAATTAAAGTTAAAGTATTAAGTAATAGTTCGTTCAGGATCTGCTCACCTTTCCCATTAATTATTTGGCCAATTTGCGTTTGTATATTTTTTTTCTTAAACATACAGCTTTGCTGCTTTCATTCGGCTTTCATTTAAGCTGGGACTGCTTACAGTGTGGATTAAATTAACTACCTATTAGCCTCTGCCCTGGCACTTGACCCTCTGTCCAGCTGTATCCTTTTTAAGCCACCTCTTTTTGTCCAGGAACTCGCCGCTTATTATGCATCATTCTCTTCAGTCTGGGCCCAGTTAATTTCACCTTTCAGGGACTAATCCTGCAAACAGGAGCGGACTTAATGCCCGCACATGCCAACAAGCTCGGCAGCATAATGCGTCAAATAGCTAATTAAGAACTGCAGCAGTGGCAACTTTTTGCTCCGATTAGTGGCCGTGCCATTAGGGTCCAGAAAAGGTGGCAAAACCCCAGGCCAAAAGAAGCGCAAAAGGTCTGAGCTTGCGTGTTAAGATATTTGATTATGACAAACAGTCGCACACATACGCTAGCACACATTTACACACTCACACACTCACTGAAACCAATTAGCCGTGGGCGTGTCCTTTTGGGGCTAAAAAGGAGACTATGCTTTTGTCGTTTCACTGCTGGTCATTCAACTATTTGTGCCAAAACCCGAATTTGTGTCACGTCACATTGTGGTCGCCACAAAAAATGAAACTAATTAAGAGCTTAAAGATAGCGACAGTGAAGGAGCGAGCGATTAAAAATAGCCCGGGTGGAGGCTGCACACGCCTATTTTTAGGGTCACCTCGGGGTCAAGCACTCCGCCCGGCTAGACAAATGGTGGGTGGCAGGTATTAAGCCCAAAGGGTCTACGTTCTCTAATCAACCCCCAATTCGAGCGGGTTTAAAACCACCAATTTATTTGCGTTTTGCCCGCTGCGCACAAAGTTTTTTGGGCAGCTCGCTGAGGCTGCAGTAATGCGAATTGATTTCCGCCGGCTGCAGACAACACGGTTATCCATTTCTATCGCATCCGTATCCATTTTCTCACAGCGTATCCTTAAACAACAGCAAGCCACATGCACTGAGGAAATAAAATCAAAACACAATTTACAAAGCTGTGAATTTTGGAATATTAAATCTTAAATTCCAAGATTACCATACACAAACAGTTTTGATTTAAAAAACAAATTTCATTCAAAAAATAATATTCATATATGAGTATTTATGCTTTACAAAACAAAAATTAGTTATGCTCATTTTATATATGTATATTAATTCACTTTAATTTAACTTGTATAAAAACTTGTATACTTTAATCCAATTTTATCCTAAGCATATCTGTGATTCAGCGCAAGAATGCATTTTATCATCGAATTGGGTGATAAATAAAGAATCATGAGTCTACATTAGTGAGAAATCAAGACTTTCTGGAACTTAATTATATATTTCCACTCACAGTTTAGGGTGATTAAAACAAGCATGTAAGGTCTTGAAAACAATATTTTGATTTCATAAATAATTTTTCTGTATGTAGAACATCAATCTCCCTACGGCCACTTGATTGTTAAAACTTCCAATTCGAATTTTACGCCTAAATACTTGGGAAAATTGTTGATTTGATTTTGGCAGCGCGAAAACTTTTTAATTAATTGGCCCCAACATTTCGGTTGCTCTATTTATTACTGATTTTATGGCAATGTGCATCTCGATCTAGAAAAATGGGTCTCGGTCCATTTAAATTCGTTCGAAACCAGCAAACGTGACCCAAAAGTTGGTGGCTCGTGTTTTTGGCCATCTTTCCCGGAATTCCGGAAACGGACGTGACAGTAATAGGTCATGCTCGATTCCCTTCGATTTTCGGGCTCGGCGCCAATAAAAAGTTTGCTTTATTTGATTTTGATTTGATATTTTTGAGTAGCACATAAATTTACCTTCACTTTTCGTGTTGAAAGTTGTGTCCGTTTTTATGGTTTTTAGTCGGAGAAGCTGGATAAACTTTTCTGATTTTAAATGTAATTTTAAGATTGATATGTCTTCAATTTATTTTCATCCCAATTAAGCATTTTAATTAAGGCTTTCAAAGGCAAATAAATTGCCGCACTTTTATTGACAATCATCTTCAATTGATTAAAAATATAAGGTTTACATTTGAGTAAGTGGGTCAGCAACAACATTTGTTTAAATGTAATTGAATTATAAAGTTTTATTTAACTTTATTTTCATTGTTGTTATTTTATTACTATTAGCCGACTTAGTAAATTAATAAAAAGAGTTTCAACAAAACTATTTAAAGTGTAATTATATTTAATTGAATTTTAAACCCGTCTTCATTAAAATTAATTCAAGAAACTTTGGTTGTACTAAATTTCATTTATAACCTTTAAAGTAAACCATAACGAAAAATCCGTTCTTTTCTGTTACACTGTTGTTAAAAACTTTCTTAAAACTCTTTTAAACTTGACTAGCTTCTGCCAGGGGTCGTATTATTTTTACGCACAATTTCCGGCGGGAATCACTTCGCCACCAAAATTCACTTTTCGGCTTACCAGCCTCCATTGCCTCAAGGTAACTCAATTTTAAATTCTTTTCAATTAATTAAATTTCGACTAATTACACGCACTTAGCACCTTGTTGGGTTCTCGAAAAAGAAAAGGCGAATTCGAGGAGCGCGCGAAGAAAGGACTTCCGATTCGCGCCGCTGGCCGAATGACAATGCGTCGTATACGCAACTTCCTGCCGCACAGTGTCGCGTTCCATCGGCAACTGAATTGAATCGCTCGTCGCCGACAAAACGACTTGGAAGCAACAAGCGCGCACGCCGAACGCCCAGGAGCGGACTCGGGACCCTCGGGTTATAAATCGTGGTTATTTACTGTGGCTCGCTCCATCCAGTATGACATCACTATCCAAATTCGTCAGTGTTAGATGCGTAATTAAAACGTCTGCATAATTAAACACGGGAGATTTCTGTTTATCTGTAAGCACTTGACATATTTATCGCATGGACCGAAGTCTCAAAGTACGGCTACGTGGACCAGCGGCAACCACCTGTATGCTTGGCGCCATGTTAGCCAACAGCGCGAGCTTTTTGGTTAACATCATGTTGGTGCGGATGGTCAAGAGATGTTAAAGAGCTTTTCGTAACGAGCCAGGAGATTAAGTAAATGTTATTCAAACGTTTTGATATGTTTTATAAAAAAGTCTTCAACTATGATTTATTATATTTTCGTAAAATAGTCACGAGATGTTCAATAGCTTTTTATAAGTGATAAGTGTGATTGAATAATTTGAAATCTTTTATAGTTCAATTAAGAGATGGGTTAAACTATTATATATAAATAGATGTCTAAAATAAAATAAAATGGAACAAACTAACCACATTTCAGATTTTTTATTTCCACTTTAACTTTAAAGAATTATTTTAAGCAAACAATTCCTTAAATTTCAGTTGCAGTCAGTATAATATTTCACAAATGTATGATAACATAGTTTGAGCGCAAACATTTTGAGAGAACAGCAAGAAACCGGTCTCCCTCTCTGCTGATTGATTTACCCACTCTTTTTTTTTTTGACCCACTGGCACTCTGCCAAAATCGAGTAACAACAAGAGAAATAAGAAATAAATAATAGTCAGCTAAATACCCTTATAATCATGAATACAAAATTACATTTTTTCATGAATAAAACTAAAATTAAATTAAATATTTTTTTCATTAAAGATTATTATTATGAAAATTAAAACAATTATATTTTGTTCATTAAAATTGTAGGATACTCAGAAGTTACTAATATTATAAAGAAATTAATTTAAAGTCATATGAAACTAATCATATTCTTCATAAAAGCCATAAACATTGACTTAATTGTTTTATTGTTTTATTTTCTCAAATTTTATAAATAGACATCTGTGTTAATTAGCTTGCTCAATTTTGAGTAATCCATACATAATTGATAGAATAATCAATGTACTCTGAGAAAGTGTAAATTGGGTGACGAAATCAGTGATAAAAAATAATCAGCTGGTAACCTAGAGAGTATCCAGAGAGAACAAAACATAGAGCATGGTAAACAGAGCTACCCGGCGTATTCTTTATCAAGTTTTTTAGCCACTGACAGCTGTTCCACTTTTGATAAGACTGTGTTAAGCATAAACAAATAAATACAAGCAAATCATTCATAGTGATTTTTTTTTAAGTTCCCCCAATTTCGGGGAATTTTTGGCTGCAGGCTTTTCTATTCTAGAAAACGGGTGACGAAACTGGTAGCACGTGGAAATCAGCAGAACAGGTTAAGTGAGCGACTAAAAAGAAATAAAGAGAGCCGAAGCCAGAGAGCTTTGGCAATAAATAAGAGTGCTGCTCAGTAAAAACCTTCATTCAGCTTTCGGAATTCGCAAAGTTCAGACCGCGCTTGGTCAAGTATTTAAATTAAATTTAAAAAAAATAAAGCAAGCGATGTGTGGCATATTTTCCATATTTTCGAGGGACGGCAAACCGATTCCCCCGCAATTCCTGCGTGGCAGCAAACACAGTTTGAGGGAGCTGGCCTACCGGCAAAGTGGAAAACAGCGGCATCGTGGTCCGGATTCCACGGGCGTCTATGTAATCCCCTCTGAAGGAGTGGCCATGGTGCACGAACGGCTGCGAATTGTGGGCGTTGAAATGGGCGACCAACCCTTCGTCTCTGAAGATGGCAACCTTATCCTGGTGGCCAACGGAGAGATCTACAACTATTTGGAACTTTCGGCTGAGATAGCAAAAAAACGTGGCTTCTACAAACCGAAAAGTGATTGCCATGTGATACTGGAGCTGTACAAGGATTACGGCAAGGATCTACTGCAATATATTACCGGAATGTTTGCTTTTGCCCTGTACGATCGAAGGACCAAAGAAGTCCTACTGGCACGAGATCCCTTTGGTATCATACCCATGTACGTGGGCGAGGATGCGGCGGGAAACCTTTGGGTTGCCTCTGAGATGAAGTGCCTGGTGGACACCTGCACCAAGGTGGAGACTTTTACGCCTGGCGAGGCTCGTTTTGGCAGGGTTGGCGAGCTGAAAACCTGCTGGCAGTTCGAGCAACCGTGGATCTCGGAGGTGCCCAGCCAATCTTGCGACTTAGCCCTACTTCGAGCCAACTTGGAGTCCGCTGTGCGCAGTCATCTGCAATGTGATGTGCACCTAGGAGCCCTACTGTCTGGCGGAGTGGATTCTAGTCTTATAGCCTCCATAGCCACAAAGATAATGCGGGAAAAGGATCCCAGCTTTCGTCTGAAAACCTTCTCTGTGGGCCTTAAAGATGCACCCGACTTCCAGGCTGCCCGGCATGTGGCCAAGTATATAGACAGCGATCACAAGGAGATCATCTTTGAAATCGACGAGGCTCTGGATGGCATAAGGGATATCGTTTTCCACCTGGAAACCTACGATGTTACCACTGTGAGATGTAGTTTGCCCATGTTGCTACTGGCTAGGTATATCAAGAGCACCGGTATTAAGATGATTCTTTCGGGCGAAGGAGCAGATGAGATCTTTGGTGGGTATCTGTACTTCCACAAGGCTCCAAACTACGTGGATTTCCACGAGGAGCTGGTGAAGAGAGTGCGGCAGCTGCATTTATCTGATTGTTTAAGAGCCAACAAGGTGGCCATGGCCAAGGGAGTGGAGTTGCGAGTGCCCTTCCTGGACACGGGTTTCGTTAACCATGTTATGCAAATCAGGCCGGAGGATAAGATACCGGGACCGCTTAACAAATTTGGAGGAGAGCAGCAAAAGCGCTTGGAGAAGTACGTCCTGCGCGCTGCTTTTGCGGATAACTACCTACCAGATGAAGTCCTCTGGCGGCAAAAGGAGCAGTTCTCCGATGGAGTGGGCTACGATTGGATCGACAGCATCCGCAGGGTGGCCACTAGTCACGTTAGCGACGAGGAATTCGCCGGAGCCGCTCTACGGTTTCCCTTCAACACGCCCACCACCAAAGAGGCCTTCTACTATCGCTGCATTTTCGCCGAACAATTTCCCGGAGAATCTGCCGCCCGAACCGTGGTGAGATGGGTGCCACGCCTCGATTGGGGCTGTCCGGAGGATCCGTCCGGACGGGCTCAGGCCGTCCACCAGGTCAACAAAGACTGATAAAAACCGTAATTAAATTAGTTTAGTCTGAGGAATTCCAATTCCAGTATTTGATGAGACTTGCACAATAAATTTCTTGAATTGGTAGTCAGCTCGTGAGGTTTTCCATTTATTTAAATGAGCATTCATTCAGTCATACGATAAGGCGGCGGGCTTATGGTTACATTATTCTGCCATCTGTTGATTGCCGACACGTGCGATCCACTTGGCAACTAAATAGGAAACCAGCTGGTGTCAATTACAATTAATTTGCATAGTAATGACAATTGCTATTTACTAAATAAAACGCCAATCAAGCAGCTTGTCGCTGCTATCTGTAATGGGAGCGCCGGTGAGGTGAATCTTGATTACACATTTGTAAATTCTTTACACATTTTCTCTTCTATAAACCACCTTTTGGTGCTTCACCGCAAAGCACCTTTTCTCCAAGGGGCGCAGAGGACTGGCCAATATGATAATATTATTATATAAAATATTTTTTATGATAAAATAACAATAAATTACGTGTTTAAAAAAATTTTTTCTACATTGTCCAAATTTAAAAAACAATTTGTTGGCCTTTAAATCCCTAACAAGGCTGAATTCTGATTAAAACTTGTAAAAGCCTTGAAAAACAGTTATGAACAAGTTATAAAAGTAAAATAAAAAAAGAATTGTTCATGGCACTTTAAAATAAAAAATGTATAGCAGTTAAACATGATTTTACAGTCGCAAGATACGATTTTATTAATATAATGTTTGAACGAAGAGGATGGGAAAGTATTTTTATATTAAATTTGTTTCTTAAAATATGTTTTCACATTCTGCCTATTAGGACAGTTGCGTAACACATTATTTTATTTAACCTAAAACATTTTTAGTATGACATCAAAAATATTAAGAATAAAAACATACGGAATTTCAGTTTTTTTAACATTCAAAAAACGGCTTAAATTTGTTTTTAATTTATTTGGCAACGCGAGAGCTGTTTTACATAGTTGGCAACACCGAATTATTGTAACGGCAAAGCGCATGCAAAACAAAATTCAGTCAGACATCGATACCACCGATGTTTTGGCGGAAAATATCCGTATTTATTGATGCTTAAAATACAATTTTCAGCGGCTATATTTCTTAAGCCATTGAAAGGTTAATAACTTGTATTACTTTTATTTATAAGAAAAAATAAATAAATGAATAATAGTTTTGTAAGTATTAGAATTAAATTTTCTGAGAGCCTTAAAACAGTGCCGGCAAGTTTAGTTAAAACCAAATTTATGTTTACATATTTGTTTATGAGTGGTTGGTAATGTAGAGTTTTAACAGACAGTGTGCAAGCCGTGGATTGAAAAGTTAACAGTGTACAAGAACAGGAGTAAAAAGTAAACTGTGCGAAAATGTGTAGTTAGAGATGGAAAGTCATCGATGATCCCTGCCAAACATCGATATAACCTATTTTTAAACATCGATAATACCGATGTTGGTATCGAATTTTTCCCATCTCTAGGTAACTTTTTTCGCAACGCAACGGACTGACGATTTGCTGCTAAATTTAAGCCAAAAACCGTGTAATTAACCGCAAGCCGTGGCAGACAAACAATCGATGCCGAGGCGCAGCAAAATGTGATGTTTGCCGGGCACAGCAAACGCTCGGCGACCACAAACAAAGTGCAAAACCAAAACCTCTGACCCCAAGCGCGTCATCTCTAAAGCCAGAACGGGAGAGAGCAGGAGTGAGGGAGAAAAACTAGCGCTGCTGGAATTTCGTAGCTTTTGTTGTTGTCGCAGCCAGCAATAACGGTAGAGAGACGGCAACAACAAATACCAATGACAAAGTGAAACTGACTGCGCTGCCCCAAAAACAACAGCAAGAAAACAAACGAAATAGGAAGAGCAAAACTGTGATCTCTACTTTTTTTGGGGGCAATTGTTCAATTTGGCTGTGCTCGAAAGTAAATTTAGTCAACTCGTCACGCGTATTTGCGGTATTTGGCAACGCGTTTTTCAACCGACGGCTGGAAAATCAATTCTTCGGCTTGCCAAAGGGCAACAACAGTTAGCAGTTGTTGATTTTTTTTTTATTGCTGCTGCGACCCAGCCCAAAACAAAAAAGCAAGGAAGAAGAGGAGGAGGAGAAGTAGGAAGAAGAAGAAGCAGCGCAGCCGGATTTGCAAATAGGTATGTGTGTGTGTGTGTGTGTGTGTGTGTGCTTGAGAGTGCGTATCTTAAAGATACAAAAACAAAATGTGTTAAAATAAAACATTTTTCCGCTCTTTCTTCGCTCTTTTTCACTCTCTTCTTGTGACATTTAGCCGCGGAATGACGTCGTCGCCGGCTATTTTTCAACAATTAATTTACCAAAAAAATCCGTCGAGCAGACCAGCTGCTGGCAAACATTTTGATAGGTTAATTTTAACCTCGAATTCCAACAGTTTGATTAACAAGTTCATATCTTATCGCCGCGAAAAACCCTGAAAAATAGTTACGAAAGCAAGTTGTGTTGATGTTTTTTATTAATAGAAAATTGCGTATGCAAATGCTAATTTTTAGTTGAGTGAGAAACCTATTCTCCACTGAGTTCTCTTCGCTCTCTCAACAAGTCGCTGTTGTTGCTTAGTAATTTAGATATATTATCTCATTCTGGCCATTCCAATTTTACACAGAAAGAAATCTTTATATGAAACGAGCATCAATTTCATGATTTATAAATACATTCTGTACCAGGTATAAGGATCTAACAGATTAATACAATTTAAATAAAAATACTCATACATTTTATTAAGTACGGTTCGTTGTTAAAAATTAAAATTATCTAAAATTTATTGCCCTGCGGCTGTGTTTGAACTTTAAGCTTTATTACTAAAAACAGTTGCTTACGAATTAGTCTGAATCCACCCCAATTAAAGATTACAATTTCTAATGGTATTATTGATCTGATATTGAGCTGCTTATTTTGCAGTGCATATAAATAATATTGCTCTTCGCAAGCAAAATGTTGTTTTGTGACGGCAGAGCACAATGCCAAAAATGTTGCCATTCGAATCCCCATATATATGGTAAATCCATAGACAGAGCACGTTGCTTCCTGTCCGCCACCCACTTTTCCCCTGACTTCGTCACGCTCTCGGCGCCCCTGAGATGATTCACGTTTCGTGCACGTAACAACGCCCCACCATCTGGGTGTCTGTAGCCCCAAAACCCTCCTGCAACTCTGGCAGTCAAGTACCCAAGTATCCACATAGCCATATAGCCATACCGCCATGTATCCATGCCCATCCCCACCCGCACAGCCGTTCACCTACTTTTCCAGCTCTCTTTGAGCCCACTTCGCCACTCCTCTCTCGTTTTATCGCCATTCTGGCTCTGTGACTTCACCTCACACGCAAATTGTTGGCCAACTTACTGCGGCTGTTGCTGCTGCTGCTTCTTGCCACTTTGGTGGCGCTCTTCTGCGCACGAGCGCTCCACAATTGAAAAGCGATAAATGAGCAAGTACAGGATTTGGCGGGAACATTTCATTAGGGAGGATAAAGGCTGCATCATACAGCTTCCTATTAGTCACTGCTTTTGAGTTTTAAACAAAAGGTATCTTAAATATCCTTCATTTTTCAGTTTAGGGCAAAACACTTCCTTTGTACAAAGCAGCTCGTATCATTTACCCACTATGGCTCATATTTCATATTCTTCTCTGAAGCTTTAATGTTGTGATAATGTGTTCTTAGTTTTTAAAAGTTTACAGTGTACAAAGTAAACAAACAAATTACAATTTCTAATGTAAAGGTTTGCTTAAATAAAAAGAACAGAGTTGTCGTTTATTTGCGACCGTTTATATTTGAGGGACTCATTAAACGACCACAACTTTTCAAATTTGCTTTAAAACTAAGAGTTGGCATTATTGGCCAAAAAATAATTATTAAAACATTATAAGATAGAAATAAAATATATCACATAGTAGTTTACGAATCCCAAATACTGACGACTCGGTCAGAATTTTAGTTTAATTTGTACTGTACACTTGTAAACTTCCTGGCAAACACAAATAACACATTTTGTTTCTCATTTTCAATTTGATAGCCCTTCACTTTTATGGCCACTGCATCCTTGCGCCAAAAATTTGCCCGTCTCATACAACATTTATTTAATTTGCCAAAACTGCGGCTACACTAACACGTTATCCTGGTTTATTGCAGTCACAGCACGTAGGACGGAAACATACACGGAACGATGGCCTACCGCAAGCCCAGCGATCTGGATGGATTCATCCAGCAGATGCCCAAGGCCGATATGCGCGTGAAGGTGCAGCTCGCCGAGGATCTGGTGACATTCCTGAGCGACGAAACCAACTCGATTGTCTGCACGGACATGGGCTTCCTCATCGACGGGCTGATGCCCTGGCTAACGGGCAGCCACTTTAAGATTGCACAAAAATCCCTGGAGGCATTCTCGGAGCTAATCAGGCGACTGGGCAGCGATTTCAATGCGTACACAGCCACCGTTTTGCCACATGTGATCGATCGGTTGGGGGACAGCAGGGACACGGTTCGCGAGAAGGCGCAACTCCTGCTGCGCGACCTCATGGAGCACCGAGTGCTTCCGCCCCAGGCGCTGATCGATAAGCTGGCCACCAGCTGCTTCAAGCACAAGAACGCCAAGGTGCGCGAGGAGTTCCTGCAGACGATAGTGAATGCTCTGCACGAGTATGGCACTCAGCAGCTGAGCGTGCGCGTCTATATTCCACCAGTTTGTGCCCTTCTCGGCGATCCCACGGTTAATGTGCGAGAGTCGGCCATCCAGACGCTGATGGAGATCTACAAACATGTGGGTGATCGCCTGCGACCAGACCTACGTCGCATGGACGACGTGCCCGCTTCCAAGCTGGCGATGCTTGAGCAAAAATTCGACCAGGTCAAGCAGGAGGGTCTACTGCTGCCTTCCGCCCTCAAGAACACCAATGGCAATGGCAACGGAGTCGGTCTGGACGAGGCGGACAACATTGGGCTGAGGGAACGACCCACCCGGATGATCAAGCGGCCACTGCACTCGGCCATCTCCTCCACGATGCGCGCCAAACCGAGTGTGAACGATGTGAGCGGCGATGCCGGCGCCGTGACCATGGAGACCTTCGAGTCAAGTTTCGAGGCAGTCCCGCAGTTGAGCATCTTCCATGCCAAGGACATGGACGACGTCTACAAGCAAATACTGGTAATCATAAGCGATAAAAACGCGGACTGGGAGAAGCGCGTGGATGCTCTCAAGAAGATTCGTTCGCTGCTCATACTCAGCTACCACACCCAGCCGCAGTTTGTGGCTGTGCAGCTGAAGGACCTGTCCATAGGCTTTCTGGACATCCTCAAAGAGGAACTGCGCTCACAGGTGATCCGCGAGGCGTGCATCACCATCGCCTACATGTCCAAGACACTACGTAATAAGCTGGACGCCTTCTGCTGGAGCATTTTGGAGCAGCTGATCAATCTGATCCAAAATAGCGCCAAGGTCATAGCCTCCGCCTCCACGCTGGCGCTCAAGTACATCATAAAGTACACGCATGCGCCGAAGCTGCTCAAGATCTACACGGACACCCTAAACCAGTCAAAGTCGAAAGATATTAGATCCACGCTCTGCGAGCTGATGGTGCTGCTCTTCGAGGAGTGGCAGACGAAGGCGTTGGAGCGGCATTCCACCATTCTGCGGGATACCCTGAAGAAGTCCATTGGCGATGCGGATAGCGATGCGCGCCGTCATTCCAGGTGCGCTTACTGGGCCTTCAGGCGGCACTTTCCGGATCTGGCGGATCAGATATATGGCACGTTGGACATTGCTGCCCAGCGAGCACTGGAAAGGGAAAGAGAAGGCGGCGGAGGAGGTGGAGGTGGAGGTGGAGGGAATGTGGCCGCACCGGAAACTAGACGCACTGTATCCCGCATAGGCCGAACCCCTGGAACTCTGCAAAAGCCAACGCCTAGCATGAGATCCATATCAGCTGTGGACACAGCTGCTGCACAGCGAGCCAAAGCCCGGGCACAGTACACCCTGTTTTCGAGGCAACGCAAGCCGCTGGGGCCCAGCAACACCAACCAGCAATCGGCGACTGGAGCAGCGGCTAGCGGATCATTGCCCAGGCCACGTTTGAATTCCAACAGCGGTTCCACGCCGGCAACCACACCGGGATCGGTCACGCCACGCCCCCGGGGACGAGCCGGTGTGTCTCAGTCACAGCCAGGATCACGTTCCACCTCGCCAAGCACAAAGCTGCGGGATCAGTATGGCGGAATCAGTAGCTACTATCGTGGCGCCACCGGCGCCATACCCAAAAAGGCCTCTGGAATACCCCGAAGCACAGCGAGCTCCCGGGAAACGAGTCCAACTAGATCTGGCGGCGGCCTGATGAAGCGTAGTTTGTACTCGACGGGAGCGGGATCGCGAAGAACGCCGGAGAGAAACAATCCCGTGAGGCCCTCGGCGGCAGCTCGCCTTTTGGCCCAATCCCGTGAAGCAGAACACACACTGGGCGTCGGAGATGAGGGGCAGCCGGACTATGTGTCCGGAGACTACATGCGCAGTGGCGGAATGAGGATGGGCAGGAAACTGCTGGGACGCGACGAGTCTGATGACATTGACTCCGAGGCCAGTTCCGTGTGCTCGGAGCGATCTTTCGACTCCAGTTACACCAGAGGCAACAAATCGAACTATTCGCTGAGTGGAAGCCACACCCGTTTGGACTGGAGCACGCAGCGGGCGCCTTTTGACGATATCGAAACTATAATCCAGTTTTGCGCCTCGACGCACTGGTCTGAAAGGAAGGACGGGCTGATCAGCCTTACCCAGTACCTGGCCGATGGCAAGGAGCTGTCGCAGCAGCAGCTGCAGTGCGTTCTGGACATGTTCCGCAAGATGTTCATGGACACGCACACCAAGGTGTACTCTCTGTTCCTGGACACGGTCACCGAGCTGATTCTGGTCCATGCGCCCGAGCTACACGACTGGCTCTTCATCCTGCTGACGCGTCTGTTCAACAAACTGGGCACCGATCTCCTCAACTCGATGCACAGCAAGATCTGGAAGACGCTGCAAGTGGTGCACGAGTACTTCCCCACGCAATTGCAGCTCAAGGAGCTCTTCAGGATCATCTCGGACTCCACGCAGACGCCGACAACCAAGACGCGCCTAGCCATCTTGCGCTTCCTCACCGATCTGGCCAACACGTACTGCAAGAGCAGTGACTTTCCCAGCGACCAGAGCCAGGCTTGCGAACGGACGGTCCTTAAGTTGGCCCAGCTGGCGGCGGACCAGAAATCGATGGAGCTGCGCTCCCAGGCCAGGAGTTGCCTGGTGGCCCTGTACAATTTGAACACCCCGCAGATGACACGACTGTTGGCCAACCTGCCAAAGGGATACCAGGACTCGGCCCGCAGCCTAATCCAGTCGAACATGCGCAGGCAGAGCCAAAGCGGCAATTCGGGTGCCAATTCGCCAAGCAGCTCTCCGCTGAGCAGTAGCAGTCCCAAGCCGTTGCAGAGTCCGTCGGTTGGGCCGTTTGCCTCGCTCCAGAGCCACCACCAGCTCAGTCTGAGCTCCACTAGTCCCCGCTCGCGGCAGTCCTCCGTGGAGCAGGAGCTGCTCTTCTCCTCGGAACTGGACGCCATCCAGCACAACATCCAGAAGACGTCGGAGGAGATCCGGCACTGCTTCGGCGGTCAGTACCAGACGGCGCTGGCGCCCAATGGCTTCAACGGACACCTGCAGTATCACGATCAGGGCCAGCAGGACTCGTGTGCCTCCCTGTCTTCCAACTCCAAGACGCAGTCGTCGGCCAACACCACGCAGTCGAACACACCGGAGTCGGCCACGATGCGGCTGGACAACCTGGAGCGGGACCGAGTTGGCCAGAATGCCAAATCGCCACACCCAACGGGCGATGCGAAGGTGCCGACTGTTTCGCTGAATATGGCCGAGAACGGGGAACTGATCCTGGCCAGCGACCTCATGGAGAGCGAAGTGGTGCGTGTGGCCTTGACGCTGACAAAGGATCAGCCCGTGGAGCTGCTGCAGACGTCGCTGACGAACCTGGGCATCTGCATCAAGGGCGGCAACTGTGAGCTGCCCAACAAGCACTTCAGGTCGATCATGCGCATGCTGCTAAACATTCTGGAGGCGGAGCACACGGACGTGGTCATTGCCGGCTTGCACGTGCTCAGCAAGATAATGCGCAGCAATAAAATGCGCCACAATTGGATGCACTTCCTGGAGCTGATACTGCTGAAGATCATCCAGTGCTATCAGCACAGCAAAGAGGCTTTGCGGGATATCGACTCGATGATACCACGGATAGCACCATCCCTGCCGCTGGATCTGTCCATCAACATTGTCAATCCGGTGATTGCGACGGGCGAGTTCCCCACGAACCTGTGCGCCATCAAGATCCTGCTGGAGGTGACCGAACACCATGGTTCCGAGATCACGGACGCCCACCTGGACATTGTGTTCCCGAATCTGGCACGATCGGCGGACGATACGCAGTCGATGGTGCGCAAGGCGGCGGTCTTCTGCATTGTCAAGCTGTACTTTGTGCTGGGCGAGGAGAAGGTCAAGCCGAAGCTGTCTGTGCTGAATCCCAGCAAGGTGAGGCTTCTCAACGTGTACATCGAGAAGCAGCGCAACTGCCTGGGCGGCAGTGGCGGTGGCAGCTCCACGAAGAACTCGTCGGCGGCATCCTCGTCATGATTGCGGGAGCCCAAGCCGGGATTCCTGCACCAGCACCACAAACAAGACACGGATGGTGCGGCGTCCCTCGGCATGCGAAGGAAGTGAGGAGCGGAGGACATTTAATGATATATAATACATTAACTAATTATTTATAACTAATTATTACCGATGATCCGATTATTGTGTAACTGTTTGATGCGTATATAAAGCGGATGCAAACGAAAACCCCAAACCCCCAAACAAAAAAAACCCGTAACCCAAGGGCCATCGCCCCTCTGATGTGAGCAGAAAAACTATTTATACATGTACGGAAATTAAAGCGATACAACCAGAAAATTGTACTCTAATTGTAGCCAACTCCGCACACCTTACACTTTACACCTCACCCCTGTGTACCCACCATCGCTCAGTTTTATGTGTTTAACCAGCTCCTAATTATTTACGCTGCTTCTATTTAGTTAGTAAGCCTATATACCGATCTTTGTTTGGAAACACAGACGTATGCTTTTGTACTTTAGTTCCAGGCCCCTCCCTTTGTATCCTTATTTCGTTTTCGCTCAACTAAATTCTAATTCTAAATATTATTACTACGATTCTGCTCTTCTTACAACTGAACTATTTTTGTAATTAATTTAAACACACAAACCCACACAAAAAGATAAAAACAATAAACACTTCTAGGTTATGTAATAATATTTATAAATTAATTAAACGAATAAAACAGTTAAACAAAAGTCCCAAAATACAATGATGTAAACAACAAGTCAGCGTTTTGTTTACCAACATCCTTTGCTAATCGTTTTGTGTGATTTATTTCATAAAATTCAAACTTTCAAATATTTATTTACACACGGACTTAATTATACTAAATACTTGGTTTTTATTTTTTATTTTCGTCCTCGGTTGTTGTTCCTTCATTTCGCTGAAGACATCCAAATAGTTGACATAAAATGTCAATTCTACAAGGTTTTCTTTGTTTTGCTTTTATTGTTGGTGAGTAGTTTCTTTACATATTAACTAGTTTTTTAATCGCTATTAAACATTTTTGAATGTCGCTCGATGTGTTTGGATTTTTTCCCGTTTTGGTATTTCGCTTTTATTTTTGTCTTCATTGATTTGTTCGATTTGCATTTGAAATTTTGTTGGGCCCCTTTGAAACCTGAACTTGGTTGTTTCTCTACAAGTAAATCATACAAATTCGTTACGTTTATTTGTTCACGCACAGATATTGGAAATAAATTCAAGTAAATTAAGGCACTCAATGCAACAAAGAAATCGATTTGAAAATGAATATGTTGTTAGTAAATCGATAAAAAATAATTCAATTTTGCCAAGTACAAATTAGTGCGGTGGTTCGAGTGTGTCTTTGTATGGGTGTATTTGTATCTGTGTGTGTGTGTTTGTGTGTGTGTGTTAGTGTCCTAGACTAAAATGTACTGCATTGCTTTAACATTAACTATTCGGCTTTAGATTACCGTAGCTAATCTTTAATTTGTATTTGTATTGTACATAAAAGTAATTCCTAAATTATGGTGTTTTTAATTAAAGATATTTTTCAATGGCACATCTTTTTGCTAAATGTAAGATTTTTGCTGTTTTATTTTATTTTTTGGGGTGTTTTTTTGTTTTTAATTTTGTATGCCCCCTTAAAAATGTTTCAATCGGAAACGGTGCTGTAAACAATTTGGAGTGTCTATTACATTTACGTAGAAGTTGAGAAAAAATTGTCCTCTAACTCCGGGAGGCCTCGATAAGTTTTAGATCCATTTACCAACTGCCCAAGTAGTTTGACTATATCTAGAGTTACATATACGAAATGCATTTTTATGTACAGTGGGACAAGATTTCAACTTACATTCTGAAACGATTTAAAACGCCTTCGATTTAAAATACATTGAACTACTTATTTGATTATTCCATTTACATGTAGATGGTTTGCTAACAATATTTTGGCTTCTTGTTTCTTTTGGTTTTTGTTCTTGTGGTAAATTTTGAACGCACTTATTGCCAACAATGCCCCCGACAACAACAACTCTTCGGGGGATTCATTGTCCAATTTTGACCGAAAAAGGCACACACAGAGAATATCGAATGACAACGACTATGCACGACTACAACAACACTAACCCCTAAGCCATATACGATCCGTAATCGTATCTAGTAGCCGTTGCAGCGGATTTCCCCGTAGCGAGCCCTTGGTCTCCCGGCTCCGTAGGCCGCATATCGCTCATACGCCATGTAGTCCGGCATCTCGTAGCTATAGCCTCGCATTCGATTCCTGGGATAGCCGACTTGGTTCTGCTCCTCAAATGGATAGTAGCTTGGTGTGGGCGTGGCCGGGGGCTCTATGTAGCCACCATGGGCTGGATGAGATGGGAAATGGCTGGGCGCACTGGCTGTGTACTCCTCGGCCAATCGTTCCACCAGCGATTCGGGCGTCTGCAGAAATCTCTCCGAGAAACGACCGATTTCGGTGGAGCCGAAGGCCTGCAGGAAACCCGGCAAAGGCTTGATGTCCTGCGGCGATTGGAACGGAATATTATTAGTAGAGATTTTAGAATTTGAAATTTATGTAGCCTGCTACTTCATAAAGTACACTTCGAAATGACTATTTTAATAATATATTAAATTAAAGACAATTTTGTTTAAAGCGCATAAAAAAGTAGTTGGTAGAAGTAGAAGCTTTATTCGACAAATATTTGTTTAAAATTATATTCAAATTACATTTAATTTTGTTTTAAGTTCCTTGTGAAACTATATTTTTTTAAAAATGTATACTTTCGTTGAAAATAAGTGCTTCTATGTACTTTATAAAATAAGATTCTAATTGAAGAGGGTTTCATAGCTCTAACTCACCCTAATTTGCTCCCTAACAATGGGCTCCATATTCTCGCTTTCGCCAGCTTCCTTTTTGGCCGCCTTCCGTTTTGATTTCTTGCTCGGAATGAGATCGCACTCGATGATGCGGTTGTTGCTGCTGACGGAGATGCTGTTGCTGTTGCTGTTGCAGCTGTTGCGATTCCTGCCAGATGCTGCACACCGCTTGAGGTTGCTGGCCTGCTGTTGCAGCAGCTGCTGCTGCTGTTGCTGTTGCTGCTGCAGCAGAGGAGCCAAGGCGGTTGGCACAGTCGCATTCTGGCCAAAACCAACGGGCGAGTTCTGGGGCGCCGGCGGAGTGCGCGGGCGTCGTGGCGTTGGACTCCAGTTGTTCGTCACAGGATTTTGCAGCTGCTGTTGCAAGGTAGTGTAAGGAAAAAAAAATCGATTTAGTTTTTTTCCAAGCCGTTTTGCAGCGGCAAAGTTGTTACGCTCAAGTGGCGGGCACTTGAACAACTTTGAGCTGCCAGTCTCCCCATTGGACTCCCCGCTTTCCCGCTTTCCCGCTTCCCATTCCCCGCCAGCTGGGCGGCGCGTGCTCGCTGCTGGCAGCTCGTGTTACCAGGCAACCCCCAAAAGAGCCACCTTCTCTTTTCCCGAACCAGCTCCAATCTTACCAGCCAGCCAGCGCCAGCCGGGTGAAGTTCAACGGAGCGCCCCAAAAATCAATAGGCGCCTCTTTTTTTTGTGTACGGCTGGGACACCCTGTAAAAAGGCTTCCGGCTCTGTGGCTTTCTCTCTCTCTTTGGAAGAGCTTTCTCCGTGCTTTCTCTCGCTCTGAGTTTTTCAATGAGTAAAGCCGGTCGATGGAGCTAAACGCATTTCGCTTTTGGCCTTTTCTCTATTTTGGCCAGGATGGTGATGAGTGCCGTTCGTGTGGGCGGCTGTCATTATCAGGCTCTGGCTTTGATTGCCTTCGCCTGCTTTGGCCTAATTTATCCCGGCTGAACGGGCGGATGGCCCCCACCGATTGCCTTTTAATTAGATCCCATATACATCACTGGGCTGCTCGCTGCACCTGCAGTTTTAATTTGCCATCTTTCCCGCCCGCCGCTAATTCGATTCCATTCTCCACTTACCGCATGTCCTGTCTTCTCGTCGGCCGCCTCGATTATTGGATCACCGCTAGCATCCTGCGGCGTCGTCGGCGCATCCAAGGATGCTCCAGCTCCTGTCTCCTGTTGCAAATTGATTTCCGCACGCTTGGCGACTTCCGGCGGAGTGGGTGGCGCAGGTTTCACCTTATCACTGGCCACTGCTGGCGACGTGGCGCTTATGTCATCTGGAAAACAAGTTGGGAAATAAGTTGTAGGAGGCTACAGGAAAAAAATCAATAGTTCGTCAACGATTTGGCTCCCTGGGTGGAATTTTTGCGAATTTCGGGGGCTCTAATTATTTTGTCATGCGTGCAGGTGGCAATCAAGGGTTAAAAACCAGGCCCAGAACATTGACCATTTGGCGTGGAATCGGAGGGCTTTTTCGCACGCGCTTATCAAATCATTTTTCCCGAGGCCAACAAAAGATTGAGAGAGACAATGAGAGAGAGAGAGGTAAAATTCAGAGAGCGTCATGCACTTGTTGAACGTGGCTAGCACACACACACACACACACACCCGCCCGCTCTCTCTCCCATACAATTGAGAGAGCGGGGAGAGTGACGGAAAATCAACAAAAAGTGTAGCGCACTTCTCAGCGCATGCGACTCAGTCTGCATTGTTTACGTATTGCCATAAAGCTTGGCTATATTTTCGGACTTGCTGTTGCCATTGTGGCAGTTACTGCACTGCATTTAAAGCTGCAATCACTTGCGTCGATAAATCAATTATTGTTTCAAAAGGATTTAAATACAGGTGATCAATTCGTTTAAGAGAGTCCTTGACTTGAAATAAATGTTTAATTTTAATAATGTATAGAATTTTCTTTAATAGAATCTTATTGACTATTTTATTTTTAGTTAATATTTAAGAATGAATTTTGCGTTATTTTAGATACAAACCCGTAACTACCTAACACACCCTATAGTTGGTAAACTTAACCAAATCTATTAAGACCAAGAGTCTAGTTACTTAACTTTTACTATTTAGATAACAATATTTGAGCTTACGAGCCCTTCAGAAATAACGAAATTTCGACTCCGTTAAATATTCACTCTACCTGTGTGGAAATATCCCCCAAATTGCATTCCTTTTTTAACTGCTCTTCATTTCACATAACGGACATTGATTTTTGCCTCCATATGGTGGCCATAATCGGAGGTAGAGGTTGAAGTTGAATTTGAGCCCTGGCTATTGCACCAGGGAGCTGTTCCTATTCCTGTTCCTCTGCTTGTTTCAGGGTGTCGCTGGTTCCTCCCTTTATTAGTGCACAGAAAAAAATATTGATTGTTTATTTTCAAAACAAATTAAGGCGAATTGGAAAACTCGTATTTAGTTGGCAACTATTAGGAACACTTATATACAATAATAAGTCATTTTTCATTGATCCTATTTGAGAAAGTCTTAACGATCTTAACTTTTTTCCGTGCACGTGTTTGTGAGTGTTCGGGAGTGTTTGCCGTCTGTGTGGGTGGGTTTGACTAACGGTAGTAAGGCGGCAAAAGCAGCGGCAACCACCGCATTACGCTGAAAAGTTCATTTACATGCTGGCTGTGATGACATTTCACGCACACACAGCTGGCAAGAAAGACACCCTTAGATAAGTCTGTGTGGCTGTGCTTGTGTGTGAAAGTCAAACGCCCATTGATAACGACGTAGCTTTACACAAAACCGCCCACAAGCACAGGCAAACACTACATCACACTGGAAAAAAACATTGTTCAAAATGAAAGATAAATGTAAGGAAATTTTTGATGCTTAAATTGTTGTAATCTGATAGTTTTACAATAAAACCTTTTAAAAAAAAAACTAAAGCTACATAAAAAAAAAATATTTAAGTCAACGTTTATTTGCTTTCTAAACCAAGGTCCCAAGGAAACATCGTTTAAATCAATACCAAATTACTAAGTGAATTACTATTTGTTTTCGAAATTTTTCCCAGCGCACGAAGTTCGTTTGCACTGCAAAATATTCAGAAAAAAAAAAGAATATGTGGGTTCACTTCGCACCTGGTGGGTCATCCACATACACAGTTGACTTATTGATTTGCACACACGACAAAAAATTAAAAAGCCACACATCACGGGGCAAAGTCGGAGAGTCTCGGGCATTCGCGTGCCTAAATAGACAGCTAATTTTGAAGTCCTCTGAAGCGCCATGACGTAGGCGGGCCAAAGCCACCCGCCCCTTCAACCTCCTCCCCATAAAGCAACCCCTCCTGTCAGGAAACGGAAGTATTTCAGCAGTTAACCAACGCTGATTGGTTGAGTGTTTGAAAAACGTCGGCTTGTCAGGCTTGTGCAATATGTAGGCGATGGCAGGAATTGCGGGGAATTGGAAACGGAGGAGCTGGTGGAATAACCTGACGGACATCGCTGCTGGTGAAGAGCTTTACGGACGACACTCCGACCACGATGACAACGATGACGGCAACACGAACGGACAGTTCTTGCATTAATTTGCATGCGGAATCAAGCATAAGTAAATGGCGGCACAGTGGAACTGTGGGGTTATTGAAAAATAACATTATAAAATGGCTAAACTAAGAATTAATAACCAAAGGGTTATTTAAGACTAATGAGAAATATTATTATGTTTATACGCTCTATATTAATTAAATTATATTCTTACAAAAATTGAATCCTATAAAAGATTCTTTGATATTTATTACAGAAGTAAATCTTTACAAAATTAAAAAGTACATCTACTGTTTTCGTTTTATAAACATTTCTCCACTGAATTTATGTGATTGCTATTTAACAATACAGTTTTGCTTTCAGCGTGAACCAACATTTAGCTCCCATTAACCGATCGATCCCGTACCTACCACTGTACCTTCAATCGTTGAATTCCGGTAAAGTAACTACTACTGCCGTCCCTTGCTGACTTCAATACTTGTTACATAATCTGCCCTGACATATGTTTGCATAAATTTGCGAATTCTCCCCCGCGGCCGCGCATAATTGTAAATTAAATAGAGTGTAATGAAGGAACGACAGGCGACGTGCGATGGACGATGGGCGAAGCGATAAAAAGCTGACAACTTACCGGGAATATCGAGCGGAGTGTCCGCCCTTCTGGTTTCGGCCATCGCCATCGCCGGAGCTGGCTGGAGCTCCTCGTCCTCGAAGTCCCTGCCATCCGCCGGACAGTGATATGGCACACAGGAGGCGGACTCCACGGACATGTTAACCGGATATTCGCCGCTGTAGACGGGCGTGCTTTGACTACTGTCGCTTCGCGCCCGTGTGCTGCAATTGCTGATGCCGCTGTCCGTTCCGGTGGCGCTGATCATGGGCGGCGATGTGGTCAGCCGCTGGGCGGGCGACTCCGCCACCGCCTCCACCTCGATGTCCGGATCCTCGAGCTTGGGTGTGGCCGCCAGCGGCAGGTGTTGCAGCTGCTGTTGGCCGAGATGCGGCTGCTGCTGCTGGCCCAGAAGTGGCTGCTCGGCGCCGTAGCTGCGCAGTGGTTCCAAATAGCTGGGTGGCAAGACAGTGCGATTCGGAGCCGGCGTGGTGGATCTCCCCGGCGGTGCATAGTGAGGCGTTGGACCCGCATAGCCGCCAAAGCCACGGGACTGATACGAGGCGGAAGAACTGTATGGCAACGGAGCTGGTGGCTCGTAGCCTGGCTGGGATTGCTGCTGCTGCTGCTGTTGCTGCTGTTGCTGCTGGTGGTAGGGATGCGCCCTGGGCGGGTAGTGGAGGACGCTGGAGGGGATTAGCTGCTGACCGGCCGGCGTGAACATCCCCTGGTGGTGCTGGCTGTAGTGCGGTGAGGCATACGGCGCATAGCGGTAGTAGTTGGGCATGTAAGAAGCACTTGAAGACCCGTAGCTATAGCCGTGATAGGGATGGTAGCCGGTGTAACCCGATCTGTAGGGTTGCGGCGGATAGTGCGACATCGTGGCCGTATGATGGGGATGATGGGCTAGCTGATGATGCTGCTGCTGCTGTTGATGCTGCTGATGATCGTAGAAGCCGGCTGGATATCGGTCCGACATGTTAGCCCCGTTGAGTTCGTTACTTATCCTGCAACAACTGGAGGCTAGGAGTCGTCTGCCCCATGTCCTTGCTAATGGCCATCATACTGCGTGTGCCCGGTGTCCTCTTACATGTGGCTATTATTGATTTTTGCCCTTTTGGCCAATCGCAAATCCTTGGTCTTCTTGCTTGTGTTGTCCTTGTCTCGCCACGCTTGGCTGCCCTTTATTTATGTTCGAATCAATTTTCGCCACACTTGCAGTTTTCTTATTGTCCGCCTGTGAATGGAGTGCAAAAAAAAAAAGGGAGAGCAAAGTGGTTGGATTTATTATCAGGCGAAAATAGTGTCCTGTCTGTGTGTGTGTGTGTCTCCCTGCTCTTTAATGCCAGGACATTGAATGGCCCTCGCCCTCCGGAAATGGGCATGTCAATGGCGAGATCGTTAAACAGTTGCCCATGGTGGCAAACAACGAGACAATTGCGTACGGAGTGCCGCAGACAATTCAATTAACATCGGGCCAATAACATTTTATGTGAGGTACATGGTGTTGGGTTTTGTTTGTGGTTTCAAGACTACTTATCTGACCGGGATTAAGAGATAAGTTGGGCTTTCTTGCGCCTCTTACAGCCTCCATGTGACATGTTATTATTACGCATGGCATGTACAACAATATAAATAAAGGTCAAACAACTAAAAAAAATATGTATACACACGGTTTAACAAAAATATAAATATATACAAGGAATTAATATATGTAAAGCAACTCCTTTGCCTTTCCAATTCACCCCCTAACGTTGCAAAATCCTTAAATGCCTCAATTGTGGATCCTTGAGTTTAACTGAGTGCAATCCTGACATTCCACACATGCTAATGAGAGCAGCCAGCAACTCGCCGAATATCCCAGTCATGTTATGATGCACAAAATGCGGTTGCCGACTGAAGATGGCTGGGAAATGGAAAATGGAAAATGGGTTGCTGGTAATTGGGGATATGGCGGCGGTGGAAGGACCCTGACGGTTGGGTGCATCTCTTGATGGGCCATGCGCAAAATTCCGTTTGTTTTGCACTCACGCACAGGCAGCTGAGGCACCACAACAACGGCAACGGCAACAAACAGCCACTCAACTTATCGAGCGCATCTCCCACGAACACACACCCGCACACCACACACATCCTGGCACATCCTTGCACACTCGCATTCAATGAATAACCGCATGCATTTTGGCCGCATGCAAACCGTTAATGAGCCACAAAAGTGCACACATCTGGAGTGGGATTGATAAGGACCAGTGGGTGGGTGGGTGGATGTCGGACGGGTCGGTGGTTCAAAGTCGTCACCATGCTACGCCGAATGTCTTCCAACAGCTTCTCTTAGCCACAAAGCCACCCAGTACCCGCCCAGCACATTACATATCAGCACACACAAATACTGTACACGGAGAAAAACACATTGCATTTAAATAAACAACTTTAATTAGCTCATGAAAAGAATTAGTTATTAATTGCTGATATTATTTTAAATAAATATTAATAAGTTGCTTGGCAATATTTAAAGATATCATTGTTTTAAAAACTATTGTAGTTAAATATTTAAAATAATTTTGTACTCATCTAAAATATAATTTTATCTTGACATTTTTATTTATTTATCATGGCTTAGCAAAATGTCTTTCTTAATTTTGAATACATAAATTTAAATAAAAATATTGTGGAGTATTAAGTTAAATATTTTTAAACCTTTTTTAGATATTGAAATGTATGCTAAACATGGCAACAACTATTCAAATTTTATTTTTATATAGTCAGAGTAAATTAGTTTTTATTCTACACAGTTGTTTTAGAACACAATCTGTGTGTTTTCTGTGCACCGCAGTTACTTGTGGGCGTCTGTAAGTTTGTACTTGACGTGTGCGTTTATTGATTAATAAACTTTTTTTCGCAAAAACACCAGAAAAAAGGCGAAAAATAATAATTGAAGGCAATCGGTAGTGGGTGGCTGGCGGGGAAAGCGTTAGCAGAGGGCAACCTTTATTGATTGGAGCGCCCAAGCGAGTGACGTTCTAGATGAGGTTGGTGATGATGATAATGATGATGATGATGATGATGAAGATGTCCTGGCAGCAAATTAGCAAGTCAGAAGGAGGTGGGGCAGGACAACTCAATTAGCAAAGTCAAACACGGGGGGCGGAGTGGATAACATAATCAATGTAAACACAAGCTGTCCAAGAGAGTGAGAGAAAGCGAGCCATTAGCCGGCGAAGAGAGTTCGAGAGAGCTTCTCCGAGAAAATGAGAGCAGGAGAGAGAGAGAGAGAGCTTTCGAGGCTGGCCCAAAGGGTTAGGTGAAACAAAAGCTGTCAGCCGTAAATGAAATGAGCCTCGAAATAATGTTAAGTTAAGCAACTGCAATTGCTGTAGCGCCGAAAAGGAGGAAAGTCTGGACTCTCGCTCTCTCTCTCTCTGGCATTCGCTCTTTGGATCCTGCGACAGGAAACGGAAGTTCAGCACGACGGCAGCCGTTTAAATGGCGATGGCGATGGCGATGGATGCTGCCCGCGTGTGTATGTGTTGGTGGTGCCTCTTTTTGGGACATTGCGACACAACAGCAAAGGCAGCAACAGAACAGAACAGAACAGCCTCCCACACGCCGCCACCGTGTATATATAAATCAATAAAAACAGCAGCCCGAGACGGGTTTTCGCCTCAGCTCATGCACTGTTTCTGTACTTTTTTTTTGTTGTTTTCCTCTTCTGCGTCCAGCAGCAGCAGCAGCAGCAGCAGTAACCAAAGAAGGAGCAGGAGCAGGAGGAGGAGCTGCTGGTGTACACAATCATTACACGGACCCGCGCGCGTCACACGTTGCGTATGTGCAATGTGGCCCGAGCAGAGCGCCCGAATGTATGCAATGTAATATAGCGTTTTTAATTGAGTCTCTGCGTGGCTGAGGATTCCCAATAAATGGGGCAGGACTTTAAGTGCGTGGGGGTACTAGAAAAAAATTCTAGGGGATATCAAAAGATTCTATTGCAGAAGTCTATTGCAAATGTTTTGCAGGCATAATCCATAAAACCATATGTTTAAAAAAATTATATTTCAAAAAAGTATGTGTAATTTCATTTAAATATTAATATAGATTAAAAAGCTTAAACTACAAAGTATAATTAACAAGAAAGTAAGTAAGCAGTCATTAATTTCAGTCTAATAACGGATTTATCTGTTTTACAAACTTTAAGAGTATATAACTGTAAATGAAACTAAGTATTGAAAAGCAAATGCAATTAAATTAAAAATAAATTCAATAGTAATATTAAAAAGAAAACAATAAATTATTTTGAAACTTCTTACTTTAAAATATATTAACCCTATTATGAAACATTAACCATTTAATGAAAACGATTGAAATTGTCTAATATATCTGTGAAAAAAAAAATATCTTAAAGATTCTTACCTTGTAATTTTCAAACTTTTGTATTTTTTTTATGTGCTAATTTATATTTTTAAAATTGTATTATTTATAAGTTTTTTCAGGAAATTTTCAATAAGCGTCTTTATCACCGTCCGCTCATTCACTACAGTCGAAAATTAAATTTTCACTAATAGATTCAATTAAAAACCTCGCCTCCAATTTCGAAAACTCTCCCCACGGTTTTCCCAATCGCACACACCACGAAAAGCCGTTAAATTTGAAATTCTAGTGCCCACGCAAAACAGTTCACAATGGTCCACTCGTGAGAGGCAGGCACTTTGCCACCGACTTTTCCGATTTTCTCTTCGAGGCTCGCGGCGGAAAAATCGAAGAGCGGGCAGCCCAAAACGCCAAGTGATCGGAGCACGGCGGCCTCACTCGGACGGAGGCCTCAGTTCGGTGCGGAGTCCGCCGTATCTTGGGATTGCGTTACGTATACGCAGCGTGTACGACGCGCGCTAAAGTCCAACGTAGACTGAAACGCGATACGCGGGTGCGCTGCCATTTATACACCGAAGGCCTCACAAGGCAGAAGAAGCAGAAAAGCTGGCAAAAGACAAGCACCGCAGCAAGGAGCAGACGGAAAAAAAAGAAATAGCAAAAAAAAAAAAACAACACAGAAGCTGCTGCACTGGGAACTTTGTGACCCGATTCGATGGGCAACCTGCCCACATGCGCGAGCGAGCTTTTCCTTTCGCCAGTCGCCATTCGAGGGCGGAAAATTCGCTGCATTTCGCTCTCTCTCTCTCTCCTCGGCTCTCTGGGAAATGCCAGTGGAAACTATTCGCTTTGCTTACGAATTAGAGCACAAAACAGAAACCCAACCAAAACAGAGCGGCAAGCCGAAAGGAATCTAGAACGTGGCGTTACTTCTAAATGGCAAAGAGGCGGGAGAATCCCTAGGAGAGAAACGGCGAGGAAGAGCGAGAGAAAGCTGTAAGTGCGCAGCGAATTTTCCGCCAGAGTCCCGCTTGGGGGTTTCCCACGTTCGCTGTGTGTGAATGAGGTATGTATAGGCTGGATTTATCGATGTCCGGGCCACGAATACCCACCAATATGCGAAAAACCCTAGCACGCTTTCTGGCGCACTCGTACGTCGCTCCGTCAAGGGATGTTTCCGTTTATTAGCTTCCCGTGAACCTGTGGCATTTCGCCAGACCAACTTTTGATGACCGATAAGCCTTTAAGCAGACTGATAACCAGCCAGTTGAACTTTTTAAATACACGAAAGAGTTTGACATTCTCTAAATTTACAAAAATGCGAGGTTAAAACTTGAAAGTATTTAAGGAAATATTTTTGATAGCTTTAGCTTTCTTTGAGAATTACTATATTACAACCGCTATGGTTACTTTTAATTGCTTAATTACATGGATAACACACTTAAATATTTTGTACTTATGCCTATAACATTGAAGTAAAAAAAAAAAAATAAAGAAGCAGGAAGGAGGATTTAGAAAACGCATCCTTGGAAAGTTTTTTTCAAAAGAAAAAGAAGCTCAAAAGAAGGAATTTACAGATACAATCATAATAAATTTTTAAAATGTTCTAGCCGTTCCCTAATCAATTATTGGGAGTTCAATTGCGTCGGGCTGTATTTTAGTTTCTCCACGTTACTCAAGTTCTAATCTACTTCAGCAACTCATTCTTAACAAAAAGGCTTAACTTCTTCAAAAGAAAAAGTACCTAAAAAGTAGTTCTATCTTTGGGAATTTGAAAACCCTCGTAGCAAATTTTTGAAATGCCTTAGCCGTTCCCTAATCAATTATTGGGAGTCCCCTTGCGGCTACGCGCCTGGGTTACAAGAGCCCTGCACCGCTGGCCACCCACTGCGCATTCGCCGCAATCTCTCTCTTATTCGGTCGTCGGCCAAGTGCACGTGTTTATTGCGGTTTTCGCATGGCAGCCCAAAGAGGAAAGCCCTCAAAATATTTGTGGGCGAGCGATGGAAAAACGTAAACAAAGTTTTGTGCGCACGCAACGAAGGAATAGAGTGGGGTAGGATGAGCTCCGCGGTGCTCGTGAGGGGTGTTTTCTGTTATTGATTGCGTAGACGACAAACAGGGTGTTACACGAGCAGTCTTTACTGTGGTATACAATTTAAAAGTAGTCAACAAACAAAATGGCCACTTCGGGCCGACGAACGACTAGCCGAACCAGTGGGCGCCCATGCAGTCGCGTGTCCACTCAGTCTGGCAGACCCAGCACCACTCGAAACCGCAGCCAGCGCGTGTGCAGACCATGTGCATGCAGCCGCCTGGAAGGAGGAGAAGGGATGGGTTAGGACATGTTACCAATTGCGTCTTGGATGGCCCACTCCCACTCACCATCGCGCTCCGTGGGCGTTCGACATTTGGGGCAGGGTTTGGTGCTGACTTTGATGGTGACATTGCTGGCCTCCTCCCATCGCGCCTCGGCAGCTCGCTAGCAGGAAAAGCACATGATTACACAAGCGGCCACGGCTGGGCTGCATAACAACGAACTCACATTTGGGTCCACGGTGTACTCGCAGGAGTTCTGGGCACTGGCACCCGTCCCCTCGGGCAGGCACTCCCCAATGTGATAGCCCTGCAGGCAGCTGCGACAGAAAACATAGCCACAGCCATTCTGGCAGGTCACCTTGCGGCAGTCGGGCTCCACCAAGAGGCCCATGCCGCATCCAGGCTGCGGGCAGAGTACTCCGCCCGCCTGCAGGACATACTCCTCGGTGGCGAACCTCTGGTAGCGATCGTACTCCTCGCGCGTCAGCAGCTTGAAGTGGTGGATCTCCTCGATGAACGAGTGCTCGCAGCCGGCGGGACAGGGCAAAGTATAGCCAAAGTCCGGATGCGGCATAAACTGACGCTCGCCCAAACGCGATCGGCAATAGTGGCGGAAGCACTCGATGCAGGTTACATGCTGCGAAGCACAGGGGAAGACCAAAACAGTTTCACTGCAAAGAGGAGATAATTTTTATATCTTTTAAGGATTTTAAAGAAAATTATTCAAATGTATCTTTGCATACGAAAATCTTTTCAGCTCACGGATCTAAGATATTATGTTTAACCATTAAATTCATGCAATTCATTAAATTAATCAAGTCTGTTGCTTTCATAATTTCTTTGAGATGATTTTATAAATATTACATAATCAATTCAAGAATTGTTGAATATAATAAAAAGGTTTGTCTTGCCAATTTCTTTGAGGATACTGAAAACTACATTAGTTACCACTTATTAAGACTTAAGAATTCCCTTTAAAAGTTCACTAATTTTTTAATCCAGACCAATATTATAAAATATGCATTTTCGTTAAATAATTACCTCACATCTGTGCAGGCTAGACAAGGCACATCTTTGATGTTGTTCTTGATGAGGTTTAGGGGAGCCGCAAAGTCCTTCTCCCCGCCGGAAACGTGCTCCGCACACTTGAAGAAGAACTCGGCGAAGGGCGGATCGCCCGCCTCGTTATCCACGCAGGCCAACTCCAGACTTTCGCAGTGTCCGGGAATGCGGCGTGACTTGAGGACATCGTCCCAGCACTCCGGATCCCGGTGGACAGTGAAGGCGCCACCTTTGCAGAGGGAGCAGCGCACGCGGAGCTTGCCGTTGCACAACTTGTCGCACTGACCGCAGTGCACGAAGAAGTGAGCCTTGGCACGGACTCTTTCTGGAGGGGATTAGGTAGTATTACGAGAGATTTGATCCAGTAAACAACCTGTTGCCTACCCTCATCGGTGATGTTGAGTCGCTCCGCACTTTCTAACTGCAGATCTAGAAGGGTTTCATTGAGGGGCTTTGAGGGTTCTTCGCCCAGCGAAGGTTCCTCCTCCTCCAAAGTGGCCGACTGAATTTTCTGGCGCTGCACAGGCGGTCGCAAACGGATGGCATGTAAAATGCTCTGCTGACCTAAGTCACATTGCTACTGAAAGATGGGAAAATTAAGCAATTTAAAAAGACAACTATTCTAGATTATCCAACCTCTATTGTGGTGGCATCACTTAGTTCCTTTCCTGCAAATATGATCTTTAAATCATCCGGTTGGAGTCCCAATTGTGGGGCTACCAGTTCCTTTACATTCTTAATATCCCATTGGGGCTCCAAGTTCACGGTCAAAGTTTTGCCCGTGTTCGTTTTCACATAAATGCTCAACGTGTGCGTCAATGTCTTGCCACCGAATTGCAGCAGCTCCAGCATTTTGCGTACAAAAGTGGCAATAAATTTAAAAATAAAACTCATTTGTTATCAGCTGGTCGAAGGTATTTTTAGTGTGACCGTATGTGCAGTGCCCCCAGGGGCAGTGTTGTAAGGCGTGGATTACTTACGCGTTGCCAAGCACCAGCTGGCAGCCATTCGCAGAGAAACGCGGACACGAGAAATGCGCACAGTTGAAAAAAGTTTGTTAATAAAAAGTTGATGTATGTATAAATCTAAAAACTAATTGAAATGTCGAGTTTTACTTACAAGGAAATCAAAGGCGACTTGTTTAGTTGCAAAAGTGACTATTCCATGTGCCATTGTGTGGCCGCAGACTTGCGTATGGGCAAAGGCATAGCTGTAAAATTTCGGTGAGCCAAAATGTGTCTTAATACCATGATTTGAAGATAATTAAACCATTCCCCGATTTCTTAGAAACAAATTTGGGCAGTTACTGAACTTGCAGAAGCAGAACGTTCAGCCCGGCGGCGTGGCCATCATTCACGATCAGCAGCGTTATATATACTACCTGATAACCAAAAAATCCAGTTGGGGAAAGCCTACCTATGAACTCCTTCACAGTTCCTTAATTGCCATGCGACAGCATATGGTAAATGGATAAATTTACCTTTCCTATAAACTATAATGCTTTTTAATCACCAACAGATCTCCCACCAAGTCACCAAATTAGCCATGCCCCGCATAGGATGCGGTCTGGATGGCCTGAAGTGGCCAAAAGTTAAGGAACTAGTCTGCACGGTTTTCCAATTGGATGCTCTGGAACTGGTTGTGTATAATTATGAAGCTCAGAAGTAAATGGCACAAAGTAAGCGTAAATATTCCATTATTTGTTCTGCGGCGGCACAAAGTTGTAGACCACAATCTCCAGCGGTTCCTGGCCAAAAACGTACTCCAGAACTCCACTGACCTTATCCCACTCCAAGCCATCGATGCCGCAGCCAATTCGTGGTATGGCCAGCTTATCCACGTTGTTTTTGCGCTAATATAAGAGATTAAGATATAGAGTGATTAAGATAGTTACGATATAAGGCTCTGTGTTATAAGGCTATCTGAAGGAACAAGATTTCTGGATGTGTGTATCTAGCTGATCCTTCTTATTAGAACTAAAATTAGTGAAATACCAATATTATTACACCTGGCTTAAAAATCTCTAACATTGGCTGTTTAATATTCCACATATCCCTAAAAAGGGAATAATCTATTGTGAAATACATGAACCTATTTTATATTAGTTTAAAATAGGTTCATGTATTTCAACAGATTATTTAGCTATATGAAAGAGTAAGAGTATTGCCGTAAAAATTATTTTTAACGTTCCTATTTTTATTGTTTAATACAGTAGGAATCGATGAATTTATGAACGTAAATCTACATTTACAAATAGTTTTTTTGGTATCTAAGATAAAAATAATATTAAAAGCACTTCTATATTTACCATATGCTCGCGCATCTGCTCCAGGGACGCCTGTAGAGATTCGTAGGTGGGTTTGCCCCAGCTTTGAGGCTTGGTTACCAAATAGTATATGTATCGCTGGTCATCCTTCAAGACCGCGACATCTCCACTGCCCGCTTGTTGGGCTTTCAGCTCGTCCACCTTGCCGTAGACCTTCTTGAACTGCACGGCGATTCCAGCGCCCATTGCAAGATCGGCGCCCACACAATGGGCCAAGGAATAAGTCTTGGGGGCGGAGAACAGATCCCCGTCCACCTCGCTAAGACTATATTGGGGTTTCGATGACATTCCGACTACAAAGGCCCGTCGAAATGCGTTACGTAAATCTAGAAGTTTAGGACAATACATTTTATTTTATTTAAATTGTTTTTTAAAGCAAAAGAACTACTAGATTATTTCTATAAGCTGTCACAAAAATCAAAGCATACATTGCCAGAAAGAGAGCATTTCAAATTTGTCGAAGATTTCAAAGACGTTGTGAGCTCTAATTTTTAGAGACTTATGCCATAATATTTTAGATATTTACCATCTTAAAAATCAGATGTCTATAAGAAAAACTAAACTAAAAAAGTCATTAAAAAACAACCATAAACTACAAAATTTAAACGCTGATTTTAAGAGATTTAAGACTCAAGACTTTAAAGAAATGCCACTTTGCAAAGTAATTTTTTTTAAGCTTTATGATTCGAAAATAAAAGTCGATCTTTGGTTAATACCCTCTCGAGGGCGTGTACAGTTTATTAATTTACATACAGTATAAAATACCCAAAAATAAACATTTTTCGTGCATGAAAGTTCTTATGTGAATATTCTTAAGAGCTATATAAGTATTTGGTGCATTCGGTGCCACAAGTCCCAAGTAAAACCCATTCGAATGTCAAACGAAGATTTCTATATACAGTTCGCCCTGCTTGCATTTAGAAGGGTGTCTTTTCGCGGTGCAGAGATTGCCTAGATCCGCTGACGGATCTCGATGGCAAATGGATGGTCTTCATGTGCCGACAGGTGGGACACACCACATTCAGCGTGTCCTTGACCATTTGTGGCGGAGTGTAGAAGAAGGCAATGATGTCCACCTTGTCCTCGGCGAAGACCAAATCCAGCAAACTGCGCACACGCAACCAATCCAAACGATCGATGCCGCATCCAAGTCTGGGAATCGCCAACTTGGTCACTCCGTGCTCCCTCTAAAACATGCATTTTTGTGGAGGTATTAATTACTATTTATGTTCTGTTTTATGATTTATGTTTTTCTGCTTTTAGGAACTAATACTTACCATATGCTCCCGCATGGCCAGAAAGGCATAATATAGAGCCGTGTAAGTGCACTTCTCGTGGCTCCGCTCCTTGGTCACCAAGTTGTAGATGTATCGACCTTCCTGTTCCAGGACAGCCACATTGCCGGTGTGTCGGTTTTGTCGTTTCAGCTCGTCCACCTGGCCGAATTTGCAGCGGAACTGGAGGTTAATGCCCGCACACATGGCGAAATCAGCGCTGACCGAGTGCACCAATGCATAGTTTTCCGGGGCACTGAATAGATTCCCCCTGGCCTCCGTAATCTGACACTTGGGTGCAGCCAACTGTGGATTAACCGGGTATGTCAATTGTTCTTTTCAACTATCTGGGATTACTCACCTCCTTGGACATGTCGTCGTGCTCACAGATGAGTATCTCGATGGGATACTCGCTCTGGGAGAAGGTCTGCTGCACCAGGCGCTTCACTTGCCTCCACTCGAGGCCATCTTTGCCGCAGCAGATTCGGGGCATGGCCACTTTGGTGATCTCGTGGTTGCGCTGGGGAAACAGTACAGTGAGCATTGGCTAATAGAATCTTAAAAAAAACTTAAATAGCCCACTTTTTTATTTAATAAAATTAGGTTAAAGTGTTTAACAAACTATTAATTTCAAATAATATCTTAAGCAATTAAAAATATACATGGTAAAACAACAAAAAAAATTGTTATTTAATTTGCTTAAAGCCACAGAAATCGCTAATGAATTTATACTATTATTTTAAAAGTTTCTTAAAATCAGAAAAAGTTCTATCAGTATTCAAAACACTTTAAGGAATTTTACAGTAAAACAGCATAAAGATAACATAACACAATACATAAGAAAAATAAAATATAACAAAAATAAGTGAGAATAAGCCATAAGATTTGAATTGTATGATAGAGATTTCAACAATTTGTTGGGCTAGCAAAATATTACCAATAATGGGTCACGAGAAAGTTTTAAATTAAAAAGTACATCTTAATCTTCCACAAACTAATCTTGAGAACCTGACTTTAATTTCCCCACTGCCAATTATAGTTAACCGAAAGACATACTTTTGCAAAAGAAAATAGCAATCAAGATGGGAACACCACTTAAACGATAGCTACAAATAAATTAACTGTATGCAAATTCTTTTAAATATTTTTATGACCTAACATTTTTAAGCAAGTAAAATGCTTTAAAATTTCATGAGAAAAGGGGAAACATTTTTGTGATATTTACTGTGTCTCAATGTACAAATAAATTAACTGTAAATTGACAAAGTCAGACTGGCAAAGAAACCAGTTTTCCGAGCGTCGAAGTGCGGTTACTCTTTTGGGGGGAAATGTCACTTGTTTTTATTTCTCTCGAAGACCCCAATCCCAAGCACTCACCATGTGTTCCCGCATACAGATCAAAGACGCCTGGACGTCGTCATAGGTGCTGGCCTCGTAGAGATTCGATTTGGTGACCAGGTAGTATATGAACCGCGAATTGTGCTCCAGTACGGCGCAGTTTCCCCTGGCCACTCGCCTCTGTCGGAGCTCATCCACATCCCCGTAGATCAGGGCAAACTGCCAGGCCAGGGATCCCCGTTCCGCCACAAAGGACGACTCCACGGCATGGGCCAGAGCATGGCTCTGCGGGGCCTGAAAAATGTCCAGCTTGGACTCCACAATCTTCACATTCACCGCAGCCATGGCACTCAATTTGTACGTATGTATATCAACTGCAATTAAGCGGAAATTATTCTGATTGCCAGCCGAAACAGACGCTCAATGCCAAAAATGTTTTTCGTACTTACGTGCACGCAGCGGTTGGAAGTGGAAACTTTCACGTCGAGGTCGAAACTCGCGATTAAAACTTTTTCGGCTTCGTAATGGTTTGGGTTTTGAGTTTGGTTTTAAGTTTGTTTTCGGTTTTTGGTTTTGGACTGCACAGAAAAACCAGAATGAAAACAAAGCAATTAGCGGACGCGGCTCGGATTCTAAACAGTTAGCGGCTAGTTGGGAGCTTGTTTATTTTGGCGATTCGCCGATTTCCCACTCCCAATTTTAATTCCAATGCCGTTGGAAGATTATTAATGAATCGACTGCCTCGGCCGGCGGTCTGCAGCGGAATGCGCATTGCGATCGGGCGAAAGCCCAGCGAGAATCTTCGAGCCTCAGTGACAACATTTCGCCCAGAGGCGCCGCCGCAGGGGGCACCCAAAATTGATGATTGCACAGCGAAAAAAACACATCATTTTCCACTTTACATAAACAGACCAAAATTGTGGTCAATTTATGTATATTTCTTACATAAATATTAAGTAAATTATTTTAATTATGTGGATTATGATGTGGATTTTTTTGGCATACTTGAGATTTTGGTAGAATATTTGGAAAACTTCTGTGTATTTTAAATACTTTTAATCTGTGTTTTACTTTTAAGTAAATTCAAAAGTAAAATGTTATTTTGTTGTTAAATATTTTGGTGTTTAAGAAATGCAAAGTTGTGTTGAATATCAGATAAATAAGGGGTTAAGGAACCAAACTTATAAAATATAAGTGTTCTAGACCGTCATTTTAAAAAATATCTTCTATTAGAAATCAGGTAGAAAATGTAGCCAGTTCTTAAAATTATTTTAGTGATTTTAATAGAGGTTTCCCAACTCCAAATTATTGTATTAGAGTTCAAACCTTTAACTAAAACTTAGTTGGAATCTTGAACATTAAAGTAAAAAATATAAATTTCTAACCGTTAGAAACCAGTTATTAAACTAGTATTAAATTAACAAAACAAATGTTAAATAATGGCTCATTTCACTGCAATTTTTTCGGGTGTAAAATCCAGCACCGAGCATGACGATCCACTGAGTCATAATGACGATGATGATGGCTGTGATGATGACATACATGTGCTAGTAAGAGTTAGCTGATATCGCTTTGTTTGTTTGTTTTCGGCACCAGTTGACTTGACATCGCCCAAAATCGTCAAAGCCGCTGTAACAGCCAATTAAGAACTTGTGCAGGCTTTGATAGCGCTTTATAGATTAATGACGACGGATCGATATTGATCGGAGCACCTGTGTGTATGAATGTACCTGTGCGTGGGACTCTGTCAAAGGTAATCTGCGCCCATGTGCTAAATAGGGGCAGTCAACCGACTAGCGACATTATTCGTTTGCATGTATAAATATAAATATAAATATGACTTAAATTATTCGTTAATTGAAAGGCAGGTGAAATGAAATATAAACACACGTACAAACACCAAACAAATAACCATATTAAGTGACAAGTTGTTTTCTAAAACAAACAAAACAGGCAGCAGAGCAGCAACAGCTTCGATTCAGTATGAGATAAAAACATTTACATTTTACATTTTGGTCGATTGTGTACTCATAATGAAAAATAAATATTTGCTTTTCTAGCTATTAAAAAAAGGAAAGGCCGCTTAAAGAGACCAATAATACGTTTCTTATGTTTATAAAACAATCGTATTTGTATAAGTGGCAAATGTTGACTCGTTCTCTAATACACAATATTTTTAAATGTGTTTTTATAAAAATGCAGGTATACTTATTTATTTAAAAAGTCGATAATAGGTATAAATAGTTTATAGTAATATAATTGTTGTTTTGATTTCTGTTCTTTATCATTCCTTGTCCATATTAAATTTTTAAGCTGTTAAGAACGAAATCTAGTTTTAGTTATCCTTTTTTGCACTTACAAATTGAGTTCCAATTGGAATCACACATTGTGTGGGTGGGTGTCTCGACTATTGGTCACTACGTAACAATGTAAGTGGGAGTCAGCCGAGACTATCACCAATGTTTTTTTGCAGCTTTTCGCAAACAAAAAAAAACTACAAAAACTATCAAATAAAAAGCAAACTTAATTGTTGATGCTTTTAAAAGAACACACATATTTCATAGGGAAAAAATTGAATTTTATAAATTAAAATCGTTTCTTGTTTCTTGCAAGATACTGCACTTTCCCCTTTCTATGACACATTTAACACGCATGACACGCGGCACCTTTGAATCGAATTGTTACATATTTAAATTTCGATTTCGCTTTCCTCCCGATGGGGCACCTTGTGTTGAAAAGCGATAGCTGCGAACGATGCCAGTTCACGGCAGTTCAGATTGTCGCCTCGAACGATAAAGACGCCCGATCCGGAGAGCTATAACATTAGCTGAATAGACTAGCTCTGATTGGAATTCGGCGTGCCAATTGGCGCTAGTAGCTGTTGCTGTTGCTGTTATTGTAGTTGTTATTACTGTCGTTGTGTTGTTTGTTGTGCTAATTACGTAAATTGCGTGTTTGATTGTTAGTTGATTTAAATACATTACGTAGTAGTGGTTTGGTTAGTTGACGGCCCGCCAGTGTTTTTGTTTTCCTTTTAATATTTTCTGGGCAATTATTCTGCGCGCGCGAGTAAATCTCCCAAAACAATAAGAGAAACGTTGTGAGTCACTTGAGAATTAGAGAATAACTAAAAAGTGCAGGCGAAAAAGCAAAGCTCACAGCCGTCACGTCAGCTGATTGTGATTCTGTTTCTGATTCCACCCCTCTCTCACGCTTACGTATACGTAATATATTACGTAGCAGACCCGTTCTCCTCTCTATCTTTTCGCTTCTCGCGTCTTCTCTTCTCTTCTCTGCTCTCTGTTTTGGTTACCTTTTTTTGTGTTTTACCTTATTTGTCGTCATGACTGCGTTGACATTGCTGCGACGATCAATTACGGCGGTCAGCTGCGATGTTTACGCCCACACTCGCGTTGCCAACTGGCGGTTTTTGCCCCGGCATCAAAGGCGCCAATTGCATTTGCCCACCTGTGGGCGGCACTCTGCACTTTTGGCCAGCAAAACAACAGCAACAACAGCAGCAGCAGCGGCAGCTGCGCAGGCGCCAAACGCGCTTGCCAATGCCAGCGGTAAGTTCAAAACTCGATTTATGCAAATTGCGCGTGCAATCGTTGATTTATGATGCGGCTGCAGAAGCAGTGATTCAAACCCCAACGGAAGCATGCAACGTTAACCGATAATAACCAATTCAAAGTCGAAGTTAGACAAAACAAAGATTTGGTTATAGTGTTAATATTGTAAATAGATATGACTGACCGTTTGAAAATACAGCCATGTCGAACAACATGCTATTAAAAACAAACCCACTTAAAACAAACTATGAAAAATTTCAGCATAAATAAACATAAAAAATTAACAAAGAATAGTTTTTCGAGAAAAAATTGATGAGCTCTAGGTTTTTAATCGAGACGTTTCGTTTTAAAACTATAACTATAAAATACTATCTTAGCATGTGAAATAAACTGTACCTGTACTCTCTAGTTGAAATAAGCATTATCAAAATTAAAAAAATTATTTTCAGTGATTTAATTATATATAAAAAAATGAAAACTTTACTTAAGTTAAAACAATAAGTTCAACTTTGGGATACTTGTTGTTGTTGTGTTCAAAGATTAACTTTAAAGTCTAGTATTTTGCATTTATGAACACCATAACATTTTTAAATTTCTTTCTTTATTGCCCTCTCTCATTTTTTTCTCTTTTTATACCCTTGCAGAGGGTATTATAATTTCAGTCAGAAGTTTGCAACGCAGTGAAGGAGACATCTCCGACCCTATAAAGTATATATATTCTTGATCAGGCGAGTCGATCTAGCCATGTCCGTCTGTCCGTCCGTCTGTCCGTCTGTCCGTCCGTTTATATGCAAACTAGTCTCTCAGTTTTAAAGCTATCTGCATGAAACTTTCCCAAAAGTTGTCTTTCTATTGCAGGTAGTATATAAGTCGGAACGAGCCGGATCGGACGACTATAGCATATAGCTCCCATATGAACAATCGGAAAAATAAAGGAAAAAAAATTATAACTTTGCTGTTTTTTAATTTTTTGTTTAGTTCTTCGACATTTAGTAATGGTTAAATATTTCCGATTTACGATTTAAATTTCATCAAAATCGGACGACTATAGCATATAGCTCCCATAGGAACAATCGGAAAAATAAATGAAAAAAAATTATAACTTTTCTGTTTTTTAATGTTTTGTTTAGTTCTTCGACATTTAGTAATGGTTAAATATTTTCGATTTACGGTTTAAATTTCATCAAAGTCGGACGACAATAGAATATAGCTCCCATAGGAACAATCGGAGAAATAAATGAAAAAAAATTATAACTTTTCTGTTTTTTAATTTTTTGTTTAGTTCTTCGACATATGGCAATGTTTAATTATTTCAGAATTATGGTTTAAATTTTATCAAAATCGGACGTCTATATCATATAGCTCCCATAGAACTAATAAAAATATATAAAATAACTATCTAATAATTGAGCTGCAAATCATCATAGCTTCACTGTTTTTCAGTATATACTGAAGTAAATCATAATTTAAATGTTTTCAAAAGTATTTAATTCATGCAATAGCTGCAAGGGTATATGAACTTCGGCTTGCCGAAGTTTGCTTTCTTTCTTGTTTAATAATTCAGCCGGTTTTTGCTAAATTTTCTCATAACGACTCCCACACGCCGAGCTAACGAATTGCTTTAGACGTTTATAATTAAAACAAATGTTTCTCTTTTGACAACCAAGCATTTGCCAAAAAAAACGGTCTGTCGAACAAGTGGCGATTTTATAGAGAAAATGGGGACTGGCTCTTAATTAACTACAAAAACAATAAAAGGAATCGAAATGAAACTGGGAATGGAGGCGTCAGACGGTCTGCCTTGCATTTATTACTAATCACATTTTGATTGCCTCATTGAATGCTCTTTAAGCACTTACTCTTCTTTTGTTGTACAAATAAATAACAATTTAAGAACTGGTTTTATTTCAATTGCCTTTTTATCAGTTTAACACCCGCTGCAAAAGCGCGGATCGATCATTTTTCTGCTATTACTCAAAAAAGGTGTTAATGAGCGCACCAAGTCGGTCATAAAACTTGTTTACCTAACCCAACAGTTCTTGTTTATGATTATTACTTGACGTACTCGTCTACTCCAGATTGATTATACGGGCCAGACCCAGGCCCCCGTAGCTCTACAAATGTGTTTTGGGCTATAGGCTTAACCTGATTGGACAAGGTGGCTGGTAAAAGAGAAATTCTCAAAATGCTGCCAAAAGATTTTAAAACCAGCAAAAGGGACGTTGGTTATTTATATTTCATCATTTAAAATATAAACAAGTCCGCGTTTAAGCCAGTTAAAACGAATTTGAGTCAGGTTTTGTTAGGAAATAAACTTTGAAATGTTCTAGAAATCAATGAATAAGAAGGAGAACTCATGTTCTTTCAAAATACAGTGAACAAACTATAAAACGTGATTAAATTTGCTATGATTGTTTTTGTAAAATATAAGTTTTATTTATTTCAAACGTAGGGAACGTAGGGTTCAAAATTGAAATCATATAAGAACTGTTATTTTAAAGCAATAATAGTAAGATTTATTTTACAATTTAAAAACAAATGATTTATTCATTTCAATTTTTCATGGATTATTCTTTAAACTTCAGTTCCGTTTTAATCGGTTATTTCTGTTTAATCATTTGTTAAGTTCAACATTTATTAGAGAAATAGCAAGCATTCCATCAATTCAATTCAATTTTTTTCAGTGGTCTGACTGGCTTCCGATAAGATAATGCTCGCAAGCCCATCAACTTAATTGGGGTGTTAGTTGTCGCCCATCTGTCACACTCGCTTTCATTGTGTAAGGTCAACAAAATTATATGGATTACGTGCAAATACGCCCAATCCCCTTCCCATCTCCACAACAAACATTCACCAAGTAAATGAACTGTAATTGAAATGCCCTGACCATCACTTTTCTGTGAACTCGATCACTTGCCATTCATTTCAACGCATTAATTTCAAAGTAAAGAAATAATTTCCACAAGTTCAAGGTCATTACCAGACACACACACACAGATACTCAACCCACACACGCAGCGGAAATAACTTGAAATACTCGCACACAAATAATAAATAAGCAGCGAATGAATAAGTAAACCGTGCATATAGACTTGCGAGCCCCCTATAATAGAAAACATAGAGAGGCAGAACCAAAAAAAAAAGAAAACAAAAATTGAAATATAAACAAGTTACACGCGCCAGACAATTTGAGAGATTGCGATTCCATTATATACCAGAACTATCAGGTAGAGAACACCTCAAAAAAACCAGCCAAAACCTCTCCAAACATAATGCTGATAAGCATATTCGCTTCGAGAATTTCGGGTTTGCCAAAAAGAATAAAATAAACAAAAGCAGATAGAGCATATAAAGAGCCCCTTTGGGTTGTTTCCAAGCGCCTAGGGTTTTTTTTTGGTATGGGTGAGAGATTGCCAGAACAATTAGAAGTCCGCTTCGGTCGCCTCAGACCATTTTATATGGCTTTCGCCTCCAGTCGCTCATACGCCGCGTATCCGAACGCACACGTTCCGCTCTAAATTCTTTCAGTTCTTTCAGACCTTTCGACCACCAACCGCACCATGTCGTCCGCTGCCCCAAGATTGGTGGCCGTTGCCGAGTCGCGTCGCTTCATGATCGACTGCTTCAAGGCCGTGAAGGTGCCCCAGGCTCATGCCGAGGCCCAGGCGGATCTGCTGGTGGCCGCCGATCATCGGGGTCACTTTAGCCACGGCATGAATCGCCTGGAGATGTACATCAACGATCTGGCCATCAACTCCACGGACGGAGGGGCTGTGCCCAAGGTGCTGAAGGAAACCCCGGCCACCGCCTGGGTGGATGGCCTCAATGGCCTGGGCGCCGTGGTGGGCAACTACTGCATGGATCTGGCCTGCCAGAAGGCCAAGAACGTGGGCGTGGGCTGGGTGTGCGCCAAGGGATCGAACCACTACGGCATGGCCGGCTGGTATGCCATCAGGGCCATGGAGCAGGGTCTGGTGGGCATGTCCATGACGAACACCTCGCCCCTGATGGCGCCCACCCGCGCCAAGGAGGCCGCCCTGGGCACCAATCCCCTGTCCCTGGGCGCCAATGCCACAAATGGCGACCAGTTCCTGCTGGACATGGCCACCACCGCCGTGGCCGTGGGCAAGATCGAGATCCAGCGTCGAAAGGGTGCCCCCCTGCCCGATGGCTGGGCCCAGGATCCCGAGGGAGCAGTGACCAACGATGCCGATCTGGGCTTCAACACCGGATGCCTGATGCCGCTGGGCGGATCCGAGCTGACCTCCGGCTACAAGGGTTACGGCCTGGGCGCCATGGTGGACATCCTGTCGGGCGTGATGTCCGGCGCCAACTACTCCACGAAGGTCAGGAAGTGGACACACGCAGGTGCCGACTCGGCCGCCGATCTCGGCCAGGTCTTCATCGCCGTGGATCCCAACTGCTTTGCCCCCAACTTCGAGGAGCGCATGACTGACTTCAACTCGCGCCTGAGGGGCACTACTCCGGTAAGGATATATCCGAATTTGATTCTTCATTTCGTTTCTAAAAACCAACTTTAATATTTAGAAATGTAAAATTTTCCCATCATATGAAGAAAAGACATTTTATCTTATCTTATTTTTTCGTATTTATAATAATATTTTTTTATTAAACAATCACCTATTTCTATGTTTTTATTAACTTGCCTGATTCTTCGACAGACCGATCCCAGCAATCCCGTGCTTTTGGCTGGCGACAAGGAGCGAAATGGAATGGCTAATGTCGACGCTGCCGGTGGTATCCAATATCTGGAGAATCAGCTGAAGACCTGCGCCAACCTGGCCGAGAAACTCAACATCAAGCCCCTGACTTTTATCTAAACGAAAGATGATTTGTGGATTTGAATTAGAGAGCCAAGCTCACCCATTGCCATATGCTGGAGACGCCTCTGCATTTTGCCGGACCAAAGCACTATGTTACTTTACACTGCAAGAAATATTGATATTCGCAACAGTATGATTTGCGCTGGTGCTGATTTATAGTTTGTTACATATCCTCGTGTTGCACTTAAAACATATTCCTAGTTTCCTAGAAGACTGTCATAACTCAGAATGATTTGCCTGTGTACGTTTTAAAAACTTTAAGATTACTTTGAGATTTGTTAAACTAAAAATCTAATTAACAAAAAATATGGCTACAGTTATGACATTCTTTTAGTAAATCAGCAATATATTGTAGAGTAAAGACTTGCAGTTTGCACATTTATTATAAGTAAAGGGACGTCTAAAATTCTTTTTAGAAAAAAAAAACTATCCGTAAAACTTACAATTTGTTGCTTTTGGCACTTAAAGATATCCTTGTTATGTGTTCAGCAAATACGTAATTATTAAAAAGAAAAGTATACACTATTATAAACAAAGTTTGGATATATAACTTTTTTGGGATATTTGGCAAACAATATTGGAGACTTACCTATTACATATTGGCACATATTTATGAAGCTTTCTAAATTTGCATGCCTCACCCAATTTTACAATAATTAATCTATTAAATGTCACTTTAAAAGAATATTTGTATCTCTTAACCCTTAAACGAAAGTTAGATTGAACAATTTAAGAATAATCCAAGATCACATCTTTCAAAACGGCTTCCGACTCAAATTTGGCTTCCTTGTGTGCCGTCGGCGACTTTAGGACTTTTCTGGCTTTCGATTCATGGCACTTGGAGTCGAACACCTTGGGTGGCATCGGCTGAGTCGGCGAGGACACATGCATGGCGGTGCGCAGCTCCTCGGGATCCTCGGTGACCGTCTTGGACTTGAGGAAGTCGATCAGGCGTTGGTTGTCCTCTGTGAGGCGACGCTTCTCCTCGAGCATCAGCAAGTTCTGGGCCTCGGCCACCGCCTGGCGACGCCAGAAGTTCTTCATGCTCTTGTTCAGCTCCACCAGCTCCTCCTCGGTCATGTCCACGTGATCCTTAAGGTTGAGGGTCTGCAGCTTGAAGTTCTCCTCCTCCTGCAGCTCGGTATCGTCGAACACCTCGCCGCCCAGGATTACCTTCTCCGCCTCCGTCTGCAGTTTCCTGCAGGTGATCGACAGGGCCAGAAGCAACTCACCACTCTTCACATGCTTCTCCATTTCCTGGAGTAAGTATTATATTTTTAACTATTACAAATATGCTTCAAAGTTTTAGAAAAACATTTAATTAAAATGTTTTGTTTTGTTTATTTGACTTTTATAAAACAAAATTCAATTCTTTAAAAAAATTGGTCTTAATATCAATCGGAAAAATGCCTTTAAAAATAAAAAAAAACAAAACAAAACAATAAGTAAATATTATTTAAATTAATTTAATCAATTACATACGAATGTATGCTTATTACAGTATTGAATTGACTCTTAAATTAATTCGTAATCCAATTTATTTTTCTTCAAATTTTTTCTCTTTATTATTTAAGTTATTTTTATCAATTATATACTAATGTAAGCTTATTAGAGTATTGAATTGTCGCTTAAATTAATTCGTCATCCAATTATTTACTTAACAATTTTTTTCTTTATTATTTAAGTTATGACGAATGTATGCTTATTACAGTATTGAATTGTCACTTAAATTCATTCGTAATTCAATTTAATTTACTTAACAATTTTTAACTATTTTAAATAGCAAACATTGCTATAATAAGCTTATTCGCTTTAACGAAGTTTTTCAAACATTTTCAAAGACAAGAGAAATTTATTTTAATTTTTAAAACAAAAGTGCGTGTTTTTTCATAACCGTAGACATATAATCTTACCTTGGTCAACTCGTAGCACTCGCCGGTGAGGATGCGCAGCTTCTCATGCGTGATATTCCGGTCCATCTCCTGGTTGAGCTCGATCTTCTTGCGCACGTTGGTGAAGTACTGGAACTCCAGGCGGAGATCGTTGAGCGTAGAGTTGTTCTCGATATCCATGCGAAGCATTTCGCGCTGGAGCTCGGCCTGCATGTTAATGTACTTGGACTCCTCGGCGTTTAGTTTGCGCGACTCCTCCATAAAGGCCTCCTGGCGCTCCGTCAGCCAGCGGATCTTCTCGTACTTGTGAGCATCCAGTTCGGTGCTCCGTAGCGACTCCACGAAGTCGTTGAGCTGCTGCTGCATGTGCGTCATGCGGCAGACGATCTGGTCGCGGATCTTGAACCTGTTCTCAATCTCGGTGTTGACGCGATCGTCGCGCTGCTCCAAATAGATGGTGTAGTCCTCCTTGATCTGGTCCCGGGTGGTGATGTTCGTGGCGTGTATGATGTTGTCCGAGTGCGTATGCATCGCCTCGAGCTCCTCGGTGCGCCGGCGCACCTCCTCGTAGTAGTCACGCAGCATCTCGTCCGCCTGCTGGGCGTACATGTTCCGCACCCCGCCCAGCATCACGTGGAAGCAGTCCCGGATGTGGTCGATCAGCTCCACCGTCTTGCTGAAGCTGCGCACGTGCTGGTCCTGCGTCTGCGCCATGTCATCCAGCAGCATCTTGATGTGGTCGTTCTTGGCCAGGATGTTCCGCTCTGCCCGATCGCCCCACGCCACCATCTCCTCGTTCAGCTCCCTGATCTTGATCTCGCGGCACATCTCGTGCCACTCCTCGTTGCCCTTCTCCTCCATGCGCTTGCCCATCTCCAGTTCCCGCATCAGGGCATCCTAAAAAGGGCACAAAAAGGCTTCAGCTTAGTTTACTCTTTACTAAAAAAAAGCAAAATCATTGAGTTAATTGATTTTAATCACAGTACAAATTAATTAATTCGAGAGTAAAATCGAAGATACATTTACATAATTTACATCGTGTACATAATTTTCTTTTAGCGATAGATTTTCGGAATGAAAAGACTATATAGTAGTCTCCTTTGCATTATAGTATAGTATAGTATTTGAAAACCTGCACCCACCCGCATAATCAGACGCTTCTCCTCGAACTTGGCCTGCAGCTTGGCCTCCTTCTTGGCGGCCTTCTTCAGGGCCTTGGTCAGCTTGGGAGGTCCTTGCGGCTCCGGTGCCTCCTCCATTTCCTTGAGATAGTTATCCGAAATGCGCGTTATGCGCGCCAAAACGTCCGCCATTTCGCTGGTGTGTTATATAACCACTAAATCAAAAGCGGATAAATAAGATATAATTTAAAGGGGGTCGGTTAGCAAGTCAAATTTGAATTGTGTGACTGAACTCAAGTTGGCTTGAAAGCTAAGTCAAAGTTTGGCCAGAGCTTTTGATGGGTAAATTCCAACACTGGATAAAGGCTTTTATAACGGGTTTTGGGCTTTGGCGCAGCATCTAAGGAGCTTGAGCTTCAACACCCGACCGTGATTTGCTCAGTTGACGCTCAAAGCTTGGCTCGCGAGGTTGTCTATATAGCTACGTCTGCGGGATTTTTCCCTCAAAATTGTGTGTTCCTTTCCGGGTAGTTGGTCCCTTTCAACCCACTCGCCCACTGAAGGCACGCCACATCGTGTGTGTTGTGGTCCTTTTTCCCGGCTGGCAGTGCCGCGTAAACAAAAATAGCTCTGCTGCCTGGCGAGGGTGGTTACAACCCCCGTGCATATAGCCTGAATATACCAATCTGAGTCCAACTACAAAGCTCGGGCTAAGTGGCAAGGGCACTCCCGTCCTGGCTGCCAACTTTTTCGGGGTTGCAGACAGTCGGCAAACAAGCTGCGAATGCGACTTTAAATGTCCATAAACATTCAGTGAAATTAAAACACAAGTCGTGCCGTGTATCTCGTATCTCGTATCTGCAAGTGCAGCCGTATTTGTATTTGTATCTGTGTTTTTGTATCTTGTATCTGTATCTGAGCGGTGAAAATGAGCGAATCCGGTGGCTATCAGAAAATGCCGCCCGGCTGGGACTGCAAATACGATCAGACAACTGGAAATTGGTGAGCAGCGAGTGCATATAGCCCGATGTCATAAAAATTTTTATGCATGCATTAATGCATTAATATTAACCACAATGTCACGAAAAGCAAACCGAACTGTACTGAGAGATGTGGTGGGGATTTGATAGGTTGATAGGTTGCCCCGGGAGGCGGCTGATAAATTTGCGTGCCACCGTTGCCTTGGGTGGCACTTTCTGTGGGTGGTGGGTGGCTGGTGGGTGAAGGACATTGGGTGGCGGGTGACTTGGGTGCTTCAGTCCGTTACTGATTGCCACGGCAACTTTAAAATGCCAAGTGGGTGGTGGGTGCCCAGTAAACTGAAGGTTTAGGAAACGATAGCTTAGGAAAGTTAGTTCTTAAACACACTCCTTATATTCATACTCTAATGAACTAAAAGAGTAAGGTCTATTATAAGAAGTTTTTTTCTTAAAAATAACTAACAGCATAAATTAATATACACAAAGTATTTAAAAGAAATTTGAAAAATATTAATTAAGAATTATATACATTAAATTTTAAAATGTTGGCATATAAACAGAATATTTCTTTATTTGTTTAGCAATCTTGAAACAAACACTTAGTAGCTCAATGTGCCCCTCTAAAACACTTTTAAAATGTAAGATGTTAGATAAACCATTTTGACCGGAGTTGGCACAGTAATCTCTTCGGTTAAAATTCTTTGAAAATGTTTATTAATGTACGTACAATCAATATAAAACATAATCTCTTTTTTTTATATTTGCTGAAATCAGTTCCAGTCAGTATACCCTTTTTATTTCAATGCTAATCTTTGTTTCGTTTATTTAATTCAAAAAAATCCATCAAGAACCCAATAAGTATTTATGACTTCAGTAATATTTAAATATAACCTAATTCAACGGTTGTACAAAGCTAAATATGCCGCATGTTTTAAACTCCAAAGTCCTCATGTGACAGGCCCATTTCCCCATGGACTACTGAGGGCTCTTTAACCGCTCCAATTGGCCTCATTTCAGCGACATAACATAAATTGTGTCACTTCCGCGTGGTCGGATGCCAGCGGGGTCTTTAACTTCTACTTAGCCTCTGCTAAACAACCCATTCCCATTTTTCAAAAGGCCCTGTGCAATTAAGCAACAAGCCCAACGACTGTCATACGTTAATTCAAGAGGCCACTCAGTCGGAGACGAGTTCTCCACATCCACATCTGCCACCACCCATTCCATTTCCAAATCAGAGCCACGATGGCCTGCCAAACGGAGATGAAAATGACGACTCTGGGACCGCCTTTTGGCAGCTACTTGGCACGTGCCTCCGCTTTGCGGGGGGATCCCTTTTACCCATTCCTATTAACCATTACCCATTACCCATTACCCTTTACCTGTCCGCTTCCCCCAAGGACCATCAACATGTGGCCGGGATCCGAATCTGAATCGCAATCCAAACCACCACCAACCGGCCGGCTTTGGGAATCCACCCTTGGCCTGAATCCCGGAGCTTTTGATTGACCCTGGGTGGGAGGTCATTTGATGGCCTTTGATTGGCGGCAAGCTCATCTTCCACTCGATTCCCTTTCCAGCTATTACATAAACTATCTGACGAAGGCCATGCAGCTGGAGGATCCGCGCGGACGCAGTTACAGGCAGCTGCAGAACGAACGCTGCTCCACGGAGTCGATAGCCTTGCAGGTAACCTCCATCTCCCCATTTACCCTTCCCCCAAGTTATTTGCGTTTTATTGATTTTCTATTTGGCCTGCAACCTGGCCAAACCCTGGCACTCTGGCACTTTGCAGCAGTTGGTCAGTCAGCCGCCGCAGACGTCGCACAACAGCTCGCCGTACCACGTCCATCCCAGCAACAATTTGACCGCGATTCGAGCTTTCCAAGAGCGCCAGCAGCCCACGCTGCACAACGTCTCGACCAGTCCATTATTGTCGGCCTCCTCCAGGGGACACTTGGTGAGTTTTCGAAAGATAATTTTAACAATATAATTGTCATTCAAAAGGCTTATAATCTGAAATCTGGTGTAGGAGTGTTAAAAAAAAAGTAGAGCACTAAAGAACTTCAGTTAAACTGTCAAAAATGGTGAAATTCTTTGTTTAATGTACCTCAGAAATTTCTAGCGATTGTAAGAAACAAGAGTAGTTACAATTCTGCTTCGACCAATTACAATTATCATTATTTATTAGTCACCTAATGAATAAGTGATTTAAAAGCATTTACAAAACAATATGACAGATATTACATCTGTAAGTAATATAATCTTTTTTTTAAGTACTCAACATTTGGCAATGATTTAGTTTTTAAAGGTTGGGTTGTCTATCTTCTATTGCCAAATTATGCTTTCAAAAATCAGTAATTTATAAGATTAAAATGGTTTACTTTTAATTTCTAACATTATTTAGTGACATGTATTATTATTATTTTAATGAATGAAAAATGTAATAAGCTCACTTATGACTTATCTACTTAACCCACAGGAAATGTCTTCACCCCTACCCTTTCAACGAGCTCGCCTGGGTCCGAATCTCTCGCGGCGCTCCACCATCCAGGAGACCTCGTTCACCACCCAAGCGGAAACGGATGCCGTGGTGACCAAGATCCAGAACATGTTCCCCACCGCTGGCGAGAATCATATACGCCTGCTGCTCAAACGGTAAGTGCCATGGGTGGTAGTTTTTAGGCCAAGCTTCCGTGCCAAGTGTGCTAATCCCCACTAATCTGCGTACTTACATCTCTTACTTCTCACACGCTGCCTAACGCCGCTTACTGCACTTGCCACTAATCCCACGCTTACTAACCCACGAACCCACGAACCCACAGCTACTATAACAGCGAGGCCGTCGTCATCAGTGCCCTGCAGGTGGAGAAGCACCCGGTGACCATGCCGGGTCCCTTCGTGACGCCGCCCTCGCAGCGGCACCTCTTCCACAGCAGCTCCGCCTTCTACATGACCCCACCGGCGCGTCGTCCGGACACGGTGGCTAGTCGGCGCACCTCGCGCACGGCCAGTCCCTTGCCCGGCGGACGCTTCGGTAGTCTCGTGAGCGTGCAGAGCGGTGGTCCTAGTGGTCCTGGTGGTCTTGGTGGTCCACCTGGCCACCAGGTGACCCTTCCCCCGGGATCAGCTGTTCCGCCAGCTCTGCACGGATCTCCCCTGTGGCGCAGCTCACCCAGACCACACTCGTCGCCCAAGATGAAACTGAGGTTCGACGGGGTTTTAAATTAGAGGGATATTAAATAGAGTAGAAATTTCATTTATCTTGCATTGTTGTCCGCAAAGTTTTCCGCTTAAAGGAGAGTTGTCCATTAAGGAAAGATAATGTTGTCCGCCAGATGTCCGTTTAGTAGGGAATATGTTTCAGCTCGACGGATAAAAAAAACTATTCTTTTTAGGTGTATATATTTCAAAGCAAATTTTTTAATTTAATTAGAGCTGAAAGGAGCAAGGTGCTTACTTATTTGCCGTTAAAATTTCCGTTAAATAAGGAAACCAATAACAAATTTATACCTTCAACATTTCCTATTGACTCCTAAAGAGTACTTAAGAATGGTTTCAAGTTTATTATTCAACAAAGTTATGTGGTTCCTAATTAAATATTAATCACCTTATGATTTACTAAAAGGAATTCTAGACGGTTATTTGTCTAAGGACAAACGAGTATCTTGTAAGCTTGTTGATGCCAAATAATTTGATGTGTAATTTTAACTATACACAAGTATTTTTCGAAGAACACTCTTTTCAAAACTCAAGGTAACTTTTAGATACAACAATTATTCAGACTCTAAATGTTGTAAGCTAAATATTAATAATATTATAATTTATTTTTATAGACTACACTTATTGCCCAAAACTAACAAAACCCATCCCACTTTCCCCACAGATATATGAAGAACATATTTCCCAAGGCGGATGAGGAGCTGCTCCTGGACATCCTGGCCAATGCGGACAACAATGTGCAGTTTGCCTCGGAGAAGTTGATTTCCTTGGGCTACACAAAGCGGGAGATGCAGCAGCCACATAGACCGAACAATCGTCCGCCGGACTTGAATCAAGATCAGCAGGCAGGCGGAGATCAGGGTACTGTTCACATTCCGCTGAGGCCCAAGGAATACACTGAGGAGGAGAAGACCAAAAGTGAGTGGAATCGAAGGGTTTCAGTCTTGCCCAACTATAATTTGGTTACTTTCAGTGCAATCTTTGCTCAAGGAGAAGTATCCACAAATTGCCGAGCGCATAATACTGATGGCCTTGGAGTCGGTGAGCTATGCCGAGGATCGGGCCACCCAGATCCTGCAGATCGTGCAGGACGAGGATGAGCAGAGGGCCCAGAAGCAGACCGCTTCGAATCCCAAACACCTGGAGCTGACCAAGACCACGGGAACTGAACAGGTGGATGGCGTCGCCGGAGACAGGTAGCCTTGACTTTACCTTTACCCCACCCCACCCCACCCCACTCGAAAGCCAAGGTCGTGGTTGCCAACTGCTTTTCCCACCCACTCAAACCATGTTGTTTCTCTCTTTGGCCCGCTGCTTTATCCGTTTGTTAATCGACTGCCTATTTTCTCTGTGAACTTTTGTTGCCGCCTCTGACTAAAACCCCGAACCAAAAACAAAAAACCGAAAACCACACTGTCCGCTTGCTTTGCGCCACTCGATCATCCAGCCTGCTCACCGTGGTGGAGCCCGCCACCTCATCCGCATCCGCATCCAAAACGAAGCCACTGCATAAGCGACACATTCTGCCATCGATCAATGTCACCACACCATCGACGTTCACCACCCAGATCATTTTGGCCCAGGCCACGCCCACGCCCACGCCCACAATGGAGGAGAAGCTGGAGACGCATCTGTCATCCATATCGAGTGCATCCTCATCGCATTCATATGCCTCACCCGCACAATCACCCCGCATCGGGCAGAAAAGCTACGAGCGAATGACCACCAAGAGCATCCTGGCCAAGAGCGGCTATAACCACTATGGCCACTACGGCGATACTAACAACTACAGCATCGATGGCTACCTGCATGGCTCCTCGAACGCTAGCTCCTACTCCTCCTACTCCGCATCAATGACGTCCTCATCGCTGGCCTCGTCGGCCCAGTCCAACTCCTCATCCATCGCGAGGAGGCCAGCATTCGAAAGTCGCGCTCGCACCAAAACCGATTCACTGAAGTATGCCCGCCCGCTAAACCCGTTAAACCGTTAACTTAAACCGTTTCCGTTACCGTTTCGCTAAGTAGCATCAGATTCAGTCGTTTGCGCATGTGTTTTTCCAGGATTTAGCATGAATTATAGCAGGGAATCCAGTTGTGAGCTATTCATTTTATCCTGTTTACTCTATTTTTTTTTTGGCATGCCTAAAGCTTATATACTCTTTGAGTTTAATCAAGTGTAATATCAACGATTTACTTATCCCAACAGACATCGCCAGCACTCCTCAGTCTTTGGCAACTCCCACAATTCCGAATCGGCAGAATTTCAGTCCATCATCGAACGAATGGCCAGTATGGGACCCAATTCGCAGCTGAGCAAGGGTGCTGATGAAAATCTTTTGCTGTAAGTACTAAAATTAACTGTGGCAAAACTTTTTAAAAAACAGCTTAGTCAAAACATAAATTATTTCGAAAATATGTTTTAAAACGTTTCCATTTAACTTAAGACTACATATTTGTAGGAAAAGAAAAGATAATTATATTGTTTTTACAGTTTAAATCTTTAAAATAAATTATCTTTATATTTTGGACTCAGTTTCTAAATCAAATTTAACATTTTTTCAATAGATTCATATTACTATTTTTTTTTCAAATGAATTACACAAAATATAGAACATGTTTTTCAAGATTCTTCTCGTTTTACCTTTAATATTATTTTAACAGAGCCGACTATGTCACCTGGAATGGACCCAACACAAAGCTGCTCCAAAAGCAGGCCACCCAAGGACCAGACGCCAGTCTCTTGGCAGATCGGAGCTACAAGCCCAGGGGCGGAAATTCGGAACTCTGCAAAGGAGCCCAGTCCGGATTGGCCAAGGGCAGCATCTACGCCCAAGGCAGCAACAAGAGCCCCAACATCAAGTGCAACTAGGCGGGAGTGCCCAATCTCGAATCTCCCCCAGAGTGCCAAAGAAACGGAGATGAAACTTAGTAACTAGCCAAGCACCACCCTCCAGAAGTTTAGACTTACCATTTGTATGTGTCGTAAAGTGTTTTTGCTCTTCCCCAAGTCCCTTCCACTCAACGAGAATGTAGATCTCAACACCCGAAAAAAAAACACATTCCATCCAAGCTCCAATTATTTTTTAGTCACTCATAAATAAACAGACTTTAAAACTAACAAACTTACTTAAAATTAATGCGTTTCTGGAGTGGGGATTATGCTACAGAAAAACATGAATGGACATCATGGCATCTAGACCTCGTCCTCGTTGAGGAGCATGTTGGGTATGCCATCGGTGATGGGGAAAACCCGTCCTGTTTCCGGGCACTCCAGTTGGCCCTCCAGCACGTCGATCTCGAAGAGCAGATGGTGGAGCTTCTGGAGGAGTACCTCGTTCTCACCAATGTTCTCCGGCTGTACGGCGGGTATGTCTTCTGTGAGTTCCGCCTGGAAAAAGAATTTAACAATGAGTTTTTAAAAAGAATTAGGAAAAAACAACACTGCCACTTATGGCACAAATTGTTTGACTACAAATTTTCCCCATGAAGAGGTCATGAAAAACTAAATAATAATTAATAATTAAATAAGTGTTTTTAAGAAAATTTTGACTAATTTAATACATAATAAAAATACAAATTTCCGTTCTTCAACATTTTAGAAATTGTACGTTAAGGGCTAAAGAAAAAACATGTATTCAAAACGAACTTCGAAAAAGCTTTTTGAGGCAGTAGTTTTTCTGAATTTTTCGACAACTGTAAAATATTTTCCATTTAACTGAGTAGACTCATATAGAAACTACTGCTACTGTTTCAGAGTTTTTACTTCATAAAAAAATGTGAAAACTATTTTTGGGAACTCTCCAGCAGCCACTGTTCCACCAAGTAGAATCCAAATACTCACCACCTGGGCAGCTCCATAAACCGCTGACCAATCTAATTTGGGAAGAATTCGCTCCACAAATGTAGGATTAAACTCACTTTCCACCACGTCCTTTTTGGTTATCTGGATGAAATTTGTAAATATATTAACCATAATTTCCATGAAACAATCAATAGCAGGCACATAAGACTAAAGAACTCACCGTCAGTTTTAAGGGAAAACCCACTTTCACACCTTTGATGGCCATTGAGGTAAGGAAGTTATAGGTGCTGAGCTTCATTTTCCGCCTTTTAAATCTTTTATTAAGACGAATAGATAAAGCTAAATACGAATGTTTTTAAATAAATTCTGAGCGGTGCACGTTGTATTCCTTTTTCTTCTTTCTTCTTTTGACATTCACACTTTTCACGCGTAACATCGATAGTACATATATCGATATTTTAAAGCAGTTGGCAACGCGAGTCGTTGGCTGATATTTCAAACGGTCACTCTACTGAATTTTTTTAATTAGAAATTTATCCCAACTGTCGCATTTTAACAGTTTTTAGCCGTTTATAGATGTAATTTAGGTTGAAAAACCTTTTTAAACAGTGATTGAGAGCGGAATAAAGGCGTGAGGCATACAAATGGAGGATATATTCCACTGGTGCCGCGAGGGCAACTCGATTCAAGTGCGCCTGTGGTTGGATGAAACGGAGAACGACAACAATTTGGGGTAAAACTAAAACAACTAACTAACTAACCACTCGGCCACTGTCTAATTGTTTAGAAAGTGGTATTTCGAAAGGAATCACCTTAAGGGGCGACTTTCCTTCTCAGGAAGTGGCATTTAGTCATCGCATTTAATACGCCCAACATTTTGAGGGTCTTTCGAGTCTCAGTGACGTCATGATTTATTCTTGTGTTGTGTAAACAGACGAATCAAAAATATATATATGTATATATGTATATATTTGCATGTGTGCATATCGCGAGCATAAAACCCGCTTCCCACACAAATATTGCCTATTCAATTTGATTTAATTCTACGCTCCGTTCTATTTGGCTTCCCAGGAAAGAGAAATTGTTTCTTATCCTTTGTGATCTATCAAAACAAAACTTAAATTTTAAATATACCAGCAAAATGTAAATTTTTTTATATTTTTCTATTTGTTAAATGAAATTCAAGATGTTTTTTATTTCGTTAGATAAATATATTTCTTTTAAATTATGTTACAAATTTAATGCTACCGGCTTAATCTTTTAGAAAGATTACTTTCAATATCCGACTTTCTGTTTCTAAGAACATGTAAAGACATTATTCCAAATAAAATATGTTTATATAATTTCTTTATTTCAGAGACGACCATGGCTTCAGTCCATTGCACTGGGTGGCCAAGGAGGGACACGCCAAGCTGGTGGAGACTTTGCTGCAGCGTGGAGCTCGTGTGAATGCCACGAACATGGGCGACGACATCCCACTCCATTTGGCTGCAGCTCACGGCCATCGCGATGTGGTCCAAATGGTAAAATAACATAGATGCCAACCAGCTATCTTACTTTAGTTACATAAATCTCCCACTACAGTTGATAAAGGAGCGCAGCGATGTAAACGCGGTGAACGAGCATGGGAATACACCCCTACACTACGCCTGCTTCTGGGGCTACGACATGATCTGCGAGGATCTTCTGAACGCGGGGGCCCAGGTGGGAATCGCTAACAAGGACGACCACACGCCCATCGAAAAGGCCAAGCCCAGTTTGGCCAAGAGGCTGCAGGATCTGGTGGAGAAGAGCGGCCGGGAGGTGAAGGTGATCAGCTTCAAGGAGCAGAGCTGGCCGGGCATGAAGACGAGGTCCAGGGACGCCACCCTGTCCCGCTTTAAGGGCATCAGCATGGGAGACTTGGACCTGCACACCAAGCTCTCGGTCACGCCATCGGGAGAAACCTGGCGGGGACGCTGGCAAAAGAACGATGTGGTGGCCAAGATCCTAGCCGTGCGTCAGTGCACGCCCCGTATGTCGAGGGACTTCAACGAGGAGTTCCCCAAGCTGCGCATCTTCTCGCATCCCAACATTTTGCCTATCATAGGGGCCTGCAATTCGCCGCCTAATCTGGTGACCATTAGTCAGGTGAGTTGAACTTAATGAACTTCTGTGATCAATGTAGAAACAAACTAACTAAATCATTCCTTCATAGTTCATGCCACGTTCGTCACTGTTCAGTCTGCTCCATGGAGCCACTGGTGTGGTGGTCGACACCAGCCAGGCGGTTAGCTTTGCCTTGGACGTGGCCCGGGGAATGGCCTTCCTGCACTCGCTGGAGCGCATCATACCCACGTACCACCTGAACAGCCATCACGTGATGATCGACGAGGATCTGACGGCGAGGATTAACATGGGCGATGCCAAATTCTCGTTCCAGGAGAAGGGACGCATCTACCAGCCGGCCTGGATGTCGCCGGAGGCACTGCAGCGCAAGCAGGCGGATCGAAACTGGGAGGCCTGCGACATGTGGAGCTTTGCCATACTCATTTGGGAGCTGACCACGCGCGAAGTGCCCTTCGCCGAGTGGTCGCCCATGGAGTGCGGCATGAAGATTGCGTTGGAGGGACTGCGGGTCAAAATTCCGCCTGGCACCTCGTCGCACATGGCCAAACTGATTGGAATTTGCATGAACGAGGATCCCGGCAAGCGACCCAAGTTCGACATGGTGGTGCCCATTCTAGAGAAAATGAGGCGCTGAAGCGTAGGAGCAAAATCATCAGATGCCAAGCCAAAATGTGCCTTGAGAAACCTTCGTTTTGCCAACTAATTGTAATTACTACTTGTGTTATCTTTGTCTAACTGAGCCTAACCGAAAACCGAACCGAAATGGCAAGCTAGTGCAACTGTCCTGCCTAGAATTTATGTTTCTGTGTCTCACTGTTCTCTACTTATGATTTTCCGTCGATGTTTAGTGCGGGTGCTCGATTTTATCGTACATTTTAAGTTCGATAACCCTTAGGATCGTATTTATACAGAAATATATTTGTTACTAATTAATCAAAGGTATTGTGTACTTATGCAGTTGCGAGCTTTAATCTATAGAGCTTATTCACTGAGAAGCAAAACAAGACGAAAGCTTTCCGCCGGAGTGGGTGGCGATGGGCAGGAGCGCAGCGGGTCGGGTAACGCGAGCGAGGCGGCCCTGACCTGGTTTCCATTTCGTGCACGCGATTTTGTGCAGCTCGCGTGGGTAAAGCAAACTTTGCGACTCGAGAAGAGAGCGCCGGCGTGAGAAATTCGCTGCGAGAAAAGAGAACCAATTATTGCTTCTGCTTAATAATTTTATATTCATAATGCAATCTCTTTACTTATATAGTTATTGATTTTGTATCTATTCTGACTTTTAAGAGGACCTTTAATATTCTCAGTAAAATAGTTTACAATTTATTTTCTTGGCTTTATTATTATGGAAAATAACTAGTAGTATTTATTATATTTAAAAATGCTCTTTTTTTTAATATTTTCTTTAAAATTGTTTAAAATAAAGATACAAATTTATTTTGTTATAATACTTTACTTTATCTAAAATTGGATTCCGGTACTTGAAAAAGCTCTAAATAGAACTTTGATCTATAGTTTATGGTTTTAAAAGGATCTGATGAATTGGATTGCTTTTTTTAATAGTTTAATGTTTATATAGCTCTTGATTATTGAAACAAAATGTTTATACTTAAACTCTTTCCACACTTTTTTAAAATCTATTAAAAAAATACCTGTTTTCTATATTTTTATTTACTGGTTTAAATATTATTTATATTTATTAAAGAATTTTAAGCATGGGAGTTTCTCTCCGTCTCTTTTTTCCACTCTAACTGTACTTTAGGAAACATACCTTTTATCCCGGTTTATAATTCGTTCCATATATATAAGTTAAATTGTTTTAAATGTCAAGTTATATTTAAAACTTTTTAAAATTAGTTGGTAATATTATAGAAATGCGTGTGCTTTCTCAGACTTTCTCCGCACTCTCTCTTGGCCCGGCTCTCACCGGCAAGAGGCTCTCTGTTTATGTTTTTGCGGCAACGCTTTATTCGGGCCAGAATGTTGTTGCTGCGGCAAGCTTGCACCGAGCCATGTGATTGTTTTGCTGGCTCGCTCTTGCCTCACATCCTGTGGCAGGCAGGTCCTTATTGTTGTTGCCTTTGCTGTGGCCGTTGCTGCTGCAGCTTTAAAAAGTTTTTTTGCTGCATTTTGTTGTCGCCGTCGTCCTGTCGCTGTCGCTGTCGCAGTCGTAGTCGTAGTCGTCGGCGCTTTTCGGGCCCAGAGGCTGGTCGCTCGGTCTCCGCACGGGCTAAAACGGAAAACGGCAAAACTGCAGTGGCCAAAAGCCGATTTACAGTATTCCACGCCAGTTATGACGGCAGCCAGCCAAACGGCAAGAGCATTTCCGCACAGGACTCCCCCTGGACAAGAAAGACATTCAATAAATCCGGCCGAGCCGAGTACAAGCGTGAAACAAATATAAATGAAAAGAAAACCCAAAAGCTTTAAAAACTAAATCCACCCACACACACACACACACACACAAACTAACGTAATGCAGTGAAAGTGAAAAATTAAGTGGCATCTTTTAGGCGCAGCGCAGAAAACGGCGATTGAGATACTTTCACTGCGAAGGCTTGCAATCATATTTGTTTGGCCTGGAATTGGGGGTGCAGCTGCTTAAATGTATTTTAGTGACAGCTCGGAAAAACAGCCAGCCCCTTGGAGGGCCGGCAATCCATGGAGTATTCAAACACCACGCGTTTGAATCACACCAAAGTCGAGGAGTCGCAGGATCCGGAGCTAGAGCAGCCCACCAAAACCAGGTTAGTACTTATAAATAGTGCGCACACATGCCCCATTTAATGACCACACCTGAGCCAAAGGGGCTGCCCCCTTTTGGGCTTTCACTTTTTTTTTTTTACTTGTATACCTATCTCTTATTTCAATTAACCATACAATTGCCAGGGATAACAAAAAAAAATGAGACGTGGAGAATGGGAACTTTTCAGCCACAGTTTGCCGCAGTTACTCCATCATTCATTTGGCTGACGAGTGAGCCACTAACCTACTTCCTTCACACACAAAAGCCGCAGTTGCAGGCAGCATCTGCTGTGTTGCAGCCGTGGTTATTGTTGCTGCTACAGCTACCGCTGTTGCCGGCATGCCACGCCCACACAATGGGCAACTGGAGGAAGAGGAGGAGGCGGGGGAGGCGGAGAAAACCTCGGGGCAAGCCAAAGCCATCCCATGGAGATGACGTTGGCGTTGATGAGTAAAAATGTGAAAATTACATGGCAGGCGGAGGGAAATAAACGACGACAGTGCATAGCAAATGATGAGATTTACTTCGCACAGGCAGGCTCTTTTAGAGAATCAAATCCTTAAAGCGATCGATGAGCGGCTGAATAAATCAAAAGTAGTTCCGTTTCTGCCGATTTCAACACAATGGGATGGCGCACGAAAAGCCATAGAAATAAGGCACGGAGAAAATGCAAGAGGGCTCCTTGCCAAACTAAAATGCCACATGGGCAAATATTTCACTTGTGCTTTCGAGCGGCGCATTGAAAAGCGAAAATATTGTGACAATATAAGCAGCAGGAACATCGGCAACAGCAACAACAGCAACAACAGCAGACCCAAGTGTCTTCCACTTGTGTGAAGTGCATAACAACGTTGAAATATTGTAAAGGCAAAACTACACACACAGGGAAATAGCAACTAAATGCAATGACAGGCAACAGCATCAGCCGCAAAGTGGAAAAGGCAGAAAAAGTAGGGAAAAAAAAATACAAAAAGGACATGTGGAAATGCGAAAAGCAGCCGCAGGATGTGAAAAGATGGCAAGACGACGGCGCATGCAAAGCATCTATTGATTTTTATCCCTTTGCCGCTGGCGCTGCCTTTGGTTTTGGTTTTTGTTTTGGCTTAAGCCACAGGGCGTATGAGTAATGCAGATTGCGTATACTTGATTTATACGGCCCGCTAGATTTGTTGCTCCTGAGCTGCTGCCATCAACTTCAGCTGCAAGTGCAATAAATCTCAAGATTTCCACGGCAACCCAAGCAACTTTAAGAGCCTGGCAAAGCAAACACAAAGTCCTCTTAAATTTCAAGCACAGCTAAAACTATCGATCAATGTGGGAGCAACTGGACGTTATCGACTCTTCCCACCCACAACACGCTGATGTTCAATAAATTCTGTGCCAGGCCCGAACTAGGGAAAATGGCCAATTACGAGGCAAAACGAGTTAAGAATTGTGCCAGGAGAGAGATGGCCGATACAGAAGCACTCCGTCTTGCCCCTCCCGTCGCCATACATATATCTCCCGGAATAAATGGCCATAGCCGCCTGCACTTAACATGAATGGCCATTTTTCCAATCAATTACGTACAATAGAGGCGGGGTGGGGTGGGGTGGGTTTCCGAGGGGATCGAACGGCACCGGAAAATATGGAAGAGAGTTAAAAACGAACAGGGCAAATAAAACAGGGATGGCCACTCCAGCTAACGATAATTATTTGCATTTTTAAGCAACTTTGCGGCTTTTCTTCCGTCGCAATTACCTTTGGCATTGACTTTGCGGAAACTCAAGAAGGAAACTATTTTGCCACCCCCAAAGTAATTGTAAAAGTTTGCAAATAAATTGGATTAAACAAAGTTTTTGTTAGAAAAGTATCTGTGACTACTAATATTTTATTTGGTCTCAGAAAATACGAATATATAAACAGTAAAATAAAAGTGATAATACGAGGAAAACACAGACTTAAACAGTAGAATAAATGTTATAAATATGTATTTACTTGTTTGCGATATGATATTTTTTTCATTCATTTTTAAATTGCTTTTTGAAAACCAAAACAACATCAAATACCAACAAATACTAAATAAGTTTAGACTCCAAATTTTAGACTCTAAACTAAATAATTGTGATTTTAAGAATGCAATGTAAATAAATACGTTTGTAATTTTATTTATAAATTTTTATTTATTTAATTTTAAATTTTCTTTGCTGTGTATAAAGTTTATTTTCTTGAGAACTACGCTATGATTGACCATACTTTTCTGTCATTCCCATGCAGGCTGTCTGTGTTTGGGAGCTACATCAAGATTGAATCGCCCACCGGATCGCAGCCAATAGCTTTGGGCAGCCAGCGTTGCCTCAATACGCCCCCGACCACGCCCAGCAGTCCGCTGAGGGAAGCGCCTCAAAGTCCGTCGGACGGACACGTCTCCTCGCTGAGCTCGCACTCCGGATCGGGATGCAGTGACATCCTGTTGGGTGAGTTGGTTAAGTTGGTTAAGTTGGATAAGTTCAGTGAGTTGGGAGTCCCGGCCTTTGGCCCCCGACTTTGTCTCTTGTTTTTCGATTGTATTTCCCGGTGGCTGTTATTTATAGCTGCCCACGGAACAGATCATGACCTAGGGAGTGAAGAAATGCCGACGATTGGCAACATTTTATTGAGGCTGCTGACATTCTCCGCCCGCCCAATGCCCCCGCTCCTCCCACTTTGCGCCACTTTTGGCTTAGTTTACTCTACTTGCCACCAGCACCCGGTGAAAAGTGTTGGCCAGAAATACCAGCACGCCCTGCCACAATCTGTGCCAGATTGCTAAGTGCACTGAAAGAAAATTTTAATAGAATTCATTTAACAAGTGAATTCATTTGGTTAAATAAAAACCTTCTCTCCAAAGCTTAAATAGAAATTTGATATAGTGCCAAAGTTATAAACAGTGTAAAAAATTGCCATATTTATTATGTTATTTTTATGTTTAAAATCTTTTGAGAATTTAGAAACAAATCAATAATAGCTTCAATCCTTTGGCTTGACTTAAAATTGACAACTAATGTTTTAATTTTAAGTTTACAAACAAACATATGTTACAATTTCTTCTTAGTGCAAAATCAGCTTTTCCTGCCTTGTCGTTTGCATGGGCAACTCCGCGTTTTAGATTTAGTATTTTCTGGCATTCTGACACTAACACGACGTCATGGGGTTGGAAATATTATAGTTTTGAGCTTGAATTGCGATATTCAGTTGTTTGCTGTTCCGCTTAAATTTGGCCATTGTTTGATCTTCAGCTGTGCGCAATTTTTCCTTCCATTTGCTTGGCCATTGAGTGATAATTTCTAACGCTCACTGAGGCAAAGTCTGTTTACCAGCCGAGTGCTATCAAAATCAGTCAGGCCTCAACAACAATAGCAACAAATGGTGGCGAAAGAAAAATGCGCAATGTAAACAAGAGTCAGCATTCAAGCGTCTAAAATCTAGAACCTACACAGCAAACTATTTTGAAGCTTATAACGCACCAAATGCTCTGAGAATTTATAATTTCTGCGATCTTCAAGACAAAAGTAATGATGTTTTAAATATCTTTTGGAAATTATATCATTCATATTTCAAATGCAATAGCTAAAGGATTTTTTTGGAGTGCCATTTCACACCTCTATTTACAAAATTATACAAAATAAACACATATTTTGCTTTGAATTGCTATTATAATTATTTAAATATAATTTAAATATGGCTCTTATGGTTTTCTTCAGTTTTGCTCTGTGTAGAATGTAGAGGCTGTCGGCAGTGGCATAATATTAAGCAAATAAATAAAACTAAACGCATTTTGCGCCACTTTGTTGCTGCCCGCGCCTAGTTGTTGCTACTGTTTTTGCTGTTCTTATGGTTGTTGTTGTTGTTGTTGTCGCTGCTGTTGTTGTTGCTGCCTCAGATGTTGCCCATGACGTTGCCCACAAGTCATTGAACTTAGCGACGTAGAGCCAACAATAGCAAAATAAATAAAACGCGAAAAAGCGAAGAAGCCAAGGCAACTACACACCCCGCCCCCCCCTCGTCGACCGCCCCCTTTTGATGATAAGTGAAATGCAGTAATAATAAGAATAGTGAGCTCCCCTTTTCGCCGCCCATCCCCAAACAACTCTCACTCACACTCACACACACACACACACACACACACACACACACACATAGACTCAATTCGATTACACAATCTTTGCGGAGCGGCATTTTCATTTTTCTCTTCCTGGTTCGTCGTCACCGCGAGTTTCTTTGTATGGGTGAGCTTCTCTGGAGGAGTGTGCGTTTCGTATCTGTGTGTATGTGCGGAGATCAGGTTTTATCGCCCGATGCAATCGAACATACAGTATAGTATGGTATGGTATGGTATAGTATGGCATATGGCATATGGCTTGGCTTGGCTTGGCTTGGGTGGATCGGTGGGGGCGGTGGAGTTATCGCCTCGATTGGTCGTCGTACTTCGGCTTTTCGCCTGCTTTTCGCTTTCGCGGAGGATCGTGGATATATAGCTCCGCCGATCGCCCAGTTGCCGTTTTCTTGTTATTTACAGTTTCTGGTTGCTTTCGCTGCCCGTTGGAAAAATGGCAAGCTAGCATGCGGCAACGGCGGATCATTGACTTTCGTTGGTTCTCTTTTGCGCCAGGCATTCGTCAGGGAAATTGTGCAATGGGTTAGGGAAATGGGGAAAAACTATGGGCATTACCAATTGTAGGGTTTTATAGTTGACTAAGGATATACACTTTCTAAAAACTTAAACATTGTTTTTTTTATTCTTTCATTTGTTTTTTTTTTTTACATATCATACAACATTTTTTAAGTGGCTACTGAAGCAAATCTGTTTTCCAATTTTGTTCCTGTCTATAAGCAATATTTAAATTATTTTCAACAGTAACTTTCTGACCTTGTTTTAAGACGATTAAATATTTTAAAATGTGCCAGCGCCTACAAGAAGCAGTGTTATTGCTAAAGCCCTTAATCCTTTACTTTCTTTTTTACCTATTTTAAATCGCTTTATATTTTATTTGTTATCAAATAATTATTATTATTTTCAAAAGTCTTGTTCCTAAATGAAGCCCTTCCCTTTATTAAACAACCATGATTGATAAAATATTAAAATATTAAAAATTAAATTTTTTGGGCTAAAAAAAGTTTTTAGATCAAATCTTTGGCTCTTTTCATTGTTTATCACAGAGTATTTTTTTGACAACCAATTATATTTATGACTTTCCTTAAATTGGAAAAACAGCAGCAGCATGCAACATTAATGACTAAGAACATATTTCCTCAATGTTTTCCAAAAATACTATTTCTATTGATCTTCAAAAATAATTTTCAAAGAGAGTGTTCTTGTGCCAAAAACTAAAGTTTACCACTTTCTTTTGAGTAGAAATCAACCGAAAACGCAGCAGCAACATGCAACATTTAAACTTCCGCATTGCAAAATTGTCTCTCCCACTTGGCGTTCGCCCTTTCTCTTTCTCGCCTGCTCAACTGAAGGTTCTTTGACCCCCCTTTGAGGCGCCCCCACTTCTGCTCTCTCTCTCCTTCTGACGCACACTCATATTCTATTGCCCTCTCCCTCGAGGATAGTGCAAACTAAGTAACGGTTCGCTCTCTCTCTCGCACTGCACTGGTGTGTGTGAAATTGATCTTGAGTGGAAGTATGGAAGTGGTGTGGCTGCACTTGGAAATGTTGGAAGCCGACGCCGGCAGCGACGTCGGCAGAGGCAATAGAAATTGAAAATAGCAACCAGGAAAAGAGTTTGCAAATGGAAAAGTGCAACAACAACACGAAGGCAGCGAGAGTGGCAATGCATGTTGCTGTTGCAAGTCGAGTTGTTGTCGCTGTTGTTGCTGCTGTGGTTGTTGCTATTGCAGCTGGAGTTGTTGTTGCTTCTATTGCTGCTGCTCTGGTTGTTGCTGTTGCAGCTTAGGCAGATTCTGTTGTTGCTGTTCTTCTTGCCTCAGTTGTTGCTATTGCAGCTTGTTGTTGCTGTGACTGTTGTTCTTGATGTTGTTATTGTTGTAAAGTGTGTTGCTGCTGTTATATTCCTTTGATTGTAGCTATTGCAGCTAGTGTTGTTGCTGTAACAGAGTGTAGTTCTGCTGTTATTCCCTTGGTTGTTGCTGTTGCAACTAGTGTTGCTGCTGTTATTTCCCTGGTTGCTGTTGCTGCTGTTGCTGCTGTTGCTGCTGGTGGAGATTAGAAAGATAGAAGCTCCAGCGGTCGCAGCACATTGACTCTCTCGCTCCTCCCGCCATTTCCCCCGATCTCCACCAGATATTCCGCCTCGTGCTGCGGCGGCGGCGCTTCGCAGTTTTCCCACTCCATTTTCCTGCTCTTTCCACACTCACACCGGCACACCCTCCCTCACTCACACTGGCGCACAACCAGCGTTCTTGTTCTTCTGCGTCGCTGCCGTCGTCTTGGACTTTTGTGTGTTGTCGTAGGTTCTGCAGTTTGGCTTGGATTTTCCCTGGCGCATTTGGAGCGCTGCGAAGTTGGCGCTTGGATCTCGACGAGGCGAGAGTTTCGTACGCGCGATCACCATTTCTCCCAAATATCGATAGTCGCGAGTGTCGCCGCCCCATAACGAACCTACCATACATATCAAATCGATCGGTCGATTTTTTGGAATACTCTTGAACTTGGATACGAAGGACTTCGAAATCAACACGGAAGTGAATTGAAAATTTATGCAATAAAAGCTATAATGATGACCGTGTGCAAGTGACAAATAAAAACGAGGGGGATTAGGAACGAGAAAGGCGGGATGATAGTGATAATTTAATTAAGCCGTTTGCGAGAAATTGTGCACACAAATTAGAGAGGGCTATTTGTCATAACATAGTTAAGTGGTCTGGGACTAAAGAGTTTGGAACAGGGTGGTGATGATAAACTCAACTCCGAAATTGAGCAACCAAGTTTGAAGATTAATTACAAATTATGTAAAAATAAAATTATTTTTTTAGTGAAGATATTTTTTTTCTTCAAATCTTTTAAATTTAATATTAAACCTTACGGATATTTCTCTTTAAAAAAACAATTAATCATTGAAACTCTTTTATAAAATTCCATATTAAGATTCACAATTTTCTGGAAGGAATTTTAGATTTGGAATATTTTGGTTTTACATTTTAAGTTTAGACAGTAGTTTCCTTAAACCAGTTTAGAGAAAGTAATTAGAGAAAATAAACAAAAAATCTAATAATTAGGTAGTTTAACTTAACATCAGTAACTTTGCAAGATGCTAACGTGTAAGTTTTATTTTTAATTAAACCGCAGCTAGAACCAAATTTAAAACGCAAATATTTCCAAGAGACTGTGCCGAATCCTTTCGAAAATCTTTCTCCGAATTCCCCATAAAGTGCCAAATGACATAGAATCGCGAAGATTTCCCACAAACATGCTGAGCAGGCGCCTTCGGGGGGTGCCAACATCGAATTCCGCCAGCAGGACGATGATGAAGATGATGGATGGCCATCTAACCGATCCGATCCGAGCAACATGGATGTATACCAAATAGAGCTGGAGGCACAGGCACAAATCCGCTCCAATCTTGTGGTCGAAACCTGTGTGAATCACTCCTCGGAGCAGCAGCCGCAGCTCCAGGTCAAGGAGGAGGACCTCATCAAGGACTTTGCTCGGGACGAGGAACCGCCAAGCGAGGACGAGGAGGAGGAAGAGGAGGAGGACGAGGGGGAAGAAGACGACGAAGAGGACGAGGACGAGGACGACGGAGCCGAGGAAGAAGAGGAGGAGGACGAGGTCGAAGGCGAAGGAGCCCTGCTGCCGCCGGTCAATTTTAATGCAAATTCAGACTTTAATTTGCATTTCTTTGACACACCAGAGGACTCGTCCACCCAAGGGGCCTACAGTGAGGCCAATAGCTTGGAGTCTGAGCAGGAAGAGGAGGAGCACCAGCCTCCGCAGCAACAGCAACACCAGCAGCACCAGCAGCAGCAACATCACCGGGAATTGCAGGATTGCCTAAGTGCCATTGAAGCCGATCCCCTGCAGTTGCTGCAGTGCGACGATTTCTACAGAACAGCAGCGCCAGTGGAGAGTGTTGCCGCCAGCTTAGCCCCCCCACATCAGCAACATACCCACCAGCAACAGCAACAGCAACAGCAGCAGCAGCAGCACCCTGGACAGCAGCAACACCAGCTCAACTGCACACTGAGCAATGGTGGAGGTGCTCTGTTCACCATCAGCAGTGTGCATCAGTTCGGTCCGGCCAGCAGCCACAACAGCAGCAGTTCCCCCTCCTCCAGGGGCGCCCACTCCTCGCCGGACAGCGGCTGCTCGTCGGCCTCCTCCTCCGGATCGTCGGGATCCTGTGGATCCACTGGGTCCGCCTCCTCCCACGCGGTCTCCTCCTCGTCGTCGTCCAGCTGCTCGGAGCACTTTGCACGGAGTACAGTTGTCAATGTCAGCGGCCACGCTCATACATCCTCGTCAGCGGTCAGCAGCAGCAACACCAACAGCAAGAACAGCGGCAGCCACAGCAGCAACAGCAGCAACAACAATAACAACGCCGGCAGCAACAGCGCCAACCCCGCAGCAACATCTTCATCTGTTGCGCATCTGAACAAAGGTACGTGCAACTTGCAACTTGCAACTTCGACTCTTCCGCGTTGTCGACTCTCTTCTGCATTTGCGGACCATTGTTGTCGCTGTTGGAAATTATGTTCAATAAATTTGCATTCATTGCATAACAGCAATTGAAAGTCGTTGGGGCTTCGACTTCTTCTCCTTTTGAGGAAACTATTAAAGCGCAGCATGAAAAATGTGAAAATGAATATAATTCCCTGTTATTGGCCAGTGGCTGTGTTGCTGTTTCGCCTTTCCTTGTGCGCTACGAGGAAATTGCTTTTCACGTTGCAGGTCTGTCAATGCGGTTGCCATGAAATTGAAAGCCATGGCAAAAATGTTTTCATTTTCATAAATCGCCTTGAATTGGTCTCGGATTGCCTTGGATTTGGCATTTGAATGGGCTTATTTGAGGGAGTTTTCCTTTGCTCTAATAGGTACTAAGAACTGAGCCGGAAAATGCAACAAAAATTAAGTTAAATAACTATTACGGTCAGCTGCTGTCTACACAAGAAAGAATTTAATAATACCAGAGCACAGTTCAAGTTATTTTGTATTAAAAAGGATTTCAATAATATTTCATTAAAAATAATAGCTATTCATCTACAGCAACAAACTCTAATGCTTGCGTGTTTATTTTGGACAGTGTTTTGTTTATTAACTTAAAGTATTTCCAACATTTTGTTTATTTCATTAGCGTTTTATCATTGCATGTAAACAACTTTATTAAATAATATTAATGTTGTTTAATCAAAACCATTATGAGTTTTTAAAATTGTTTATATTTGTTTTTGTTATTTTAAGACATTAGCTTTGAAATTATTTATAACATAAATATCATAGCTTAAAACGTTATTTAAAGTTGTAAATGCATTTTTGCTTCAAGGTAGTTGCTCTATTTTGTATATAAAATTTGTTTGTGAACTGTGGAAAGTTGTTCAAACGAAGATGCGTTAATAAAATATATTTTCATGCCCCCTTTATATATAACATTTTGTGAAGGAAATTTATTTGCCTAATAAAATGAATAAAAGTGCATATTTTTATTAGCTTCATGTTGTTGTAAGGCCGCTTTTAAAGTCATATTACAATTTTTTCATATACAAATCCATTATTTTCCGTGCACACTCCCTCAACCATAAAAACCACTGGCACTTGGGTAAATTTGTCTTGGCCAGACTTGCTAATTGCCTGGACTCGCTGGCAAGGATTTCATTTTGCGGCTTACAACGGCAACATTTAATTGCAGCAATTAGTGCGGGCAGTTGCAGGCGAATGCAAATTGCAAGCAAATTAAATCTGTCTAACCGGGTTTGTGGGGGTTAAAGCAAATAGAAATTCATCAAGGAGAAGTCAAAAACTCGATTGCCTTTGCTAGGCACTCCAATTGATATTTGCTGCAGCAAGTTATGTCTGCCAACCGCCGTTCGCTGCGCTTGCCTTCCCCACTCAATCAGTTGTCGTCGCTCAGATAAATGCAGGCAATGGAAATGGAAAGAAAAAATCGAGGAAAATATGAAGTCTTTGTCGTCTATCGTCCATGGCCTGCCTCTGACTTGTCTGACAACGCGGAAATGCCAAGCAGTTTTCCGCCAGCCCTCACTTCGCATCACCTCACCCCTTTCTTCGGCTGGGTAAACAATGGCGTTTCAAATTGTCAACTTACAAAAGCCACCAAATGATTTGCATTTGAACGCGGCGCGAAAATGAAAAGCAGGCACTTGAGTTTCCTTTGGGTTTTTCTTTTTCATTCCTGCCCGGGCCGACGACATTTTCCAGACAACGTTGTTGCTGTTGCCGGCAGTCCAATGGTGAAAATTCAATTTGCAATTGCACAAGCGCGTAACGCGCCATGCACTTATAAAAATGTTGATCATATTGGGTTTTGCAGTAAAAAAAAAAAATAATTTAACCCAGTTTCTGATTGTTTTTGATTTTATTTAATAGTAACAATTTGTTTTAAAAATATATTACAGAAAAAATTAAATAAATTCTAAAATTCTATTCAATATACTATTTAAATTCCAATAATAGCATTCTTGTACAAATACAAGACTTAATATTTAATAAAATAATTAATAGGGCTTATAAATTTACAGAGGAGTTAAAATAAGTTTTCAATACATTTTCTAATTACACATTAATTCATTTTTGGATATCATTAGCTTTTGTGGATATCCTAATTAGAGTCTACCTTCTATTGGGTATAAATGAAATGTCTGTCAACAAGAATTTTATTTATTGCTGAAATTTATCCGAGCAATAATGTTTCATTTTTCCTTTTTGGTTTGTATATAGAGTATAAAAAACCTTATGAAAGTCAAATAAAATCGTTTGCATATTTTGCAATTTGATTTATTCTAACTTAATACAAAGGGAAATGTTAATATCTACGAAATATTCTTTCTGTGTGGCCCAATCTTTGCTTTTTCTTTCCTTTCGCCTGTTTGTCGGCGCGTGCAAGTTGCACATTAATTTCATTTTGTTTCGCATTTTTGAGGTGTGGCAACGCCAATTGGCACAGCAGCAACTAGCAACACCAACAACCAGCAACACCAGCAGCAACAACAACAACAACAACGGCAGTTCAAACTCCGCGCTTAGTTCATTTGCCTCTTCCTCTTGCATTAGAAAAGCGAAAAAAATAAAAGCAAGAAATGCAGTCAAATTGAATTCGAAATAAAATGCCAAGAAGCAAACATTGCTGTCTGGCTCCAGTTTTTCTTTGCTGCCTGCTCTTCTGTTTCTCCTTTATTGTTTTTTTTGTTTTTTTTTTTTTTGAATTTGCAATGCAAATTTTTTTCGGCTCTCGCAGTGAAAATTGTGCGGCTGCAGTTTTTCCTCGTGACTGCCGTTTTTACAGGCAATTTATTGTAGGCGGTGGCGTATACGTGATTTTTTGGCATTTCTTCTTATCGCACATCGCCGTCGAGTTGAATGCACTTTGTGGCTAATGCATTTGACTTTGATTGCCAGCTGGCTTAAGGATGATTAAGATAGAAGTCTTAAGGCTGCCGGAAAAATTGATTTTAGCCATTAGGTGGGTAAACCCAATGGACTGCGACAGTTGTCGATTGATTGTGGCTGCCCCTGTGTTGCAAGTGTGACAACTTGGGAGATGGCGAGTGGGTGATACCGTCAGTGACAGCCAACTCATTTGGCAAATTGCACAGCGGCGAGCGTTGCACATGCGGCGTATGAGCAATGTGCCATTGCATAAGCGACCAGCTGGACAACTTTCCAGCGGAGGAAATGTGTGTAAACCAATGCATTTTTCCCTTGCAGAGCAACAGCAGCAGCAGCCGCCGACGACGATACAGCTGCAGCAGCAACACCAGCACCAACAGCAATTGCAACACCCGCAGCAGCAATCTTTTGGCCTAGCGGACAGCAGCAACAACAACAACGGCAGCAGCAGCAACAGCAACGGCAGCAGCAATAACAACAACGGGGTCTCCTCGAAATCATTTGTGCCCTGCAAAGTTTGTGGCGACAAGGCATCGGGCTACCACTATGGTGTAACCTCCTGCGAGGGTTGCAAGGTGAGCTTTTTTTATGCTTTTAAAGTGCGCCCCCCTTGTATAATTTATTGTCTTCCTGGCAGGGTTTCTTTCGTCGCAGCATCCAAAAACAAATCGAATACCGCTGTTTGCGGGACGGCAAGTGTCTGGTCATCCGGCTGAATCGCAATCGCTGCCAGTACTGCCGCTTCAAGAAATGCCTCTCCGCTGGCATGAGCCGCGATTGTAAGTACTAAAACCCAAGCCATACCCTCATACCCGCACTAAGGAAATATGATTAAGACAAAACCCAAACCCAAATGCCAACCGTTTGGGGCCAAAGTGAAGGGAAGGCTGCACCTCTTGGTTTTTTACTTTTTGCCCCCTTGATAACTTTATTAGCTGCGAAACCACTGGCAGATTTCTTCCAAGAGATCGCAGATTGTGTCAGTTGTGCTGTCAGTGGAAATTCGCAATTCGAAGATAAAACTTTAGAGGTGCAATTTATCCTACACACACACACATGAAAGCGGGGGACCACAACTGAGTTTAATCTAGGAAAAACATATATTACGTTGTAAAATCGGGGTATTTCAGGTAATTAGTCAGTAAAACGATTAACTATAATGACTTCTAAGAATTGTGAATGCAATATATAAATGACTCGTGCTCATGTTAAAATAAATTAGGTTTTTTACGGCCAAGTTCGATATGTTTTTCCCTGCTTTGAGCTTACTTAAAGTAGACTTTTAACTGCCAAAGTGCATATATTATCTCAGTTTAAAAACACCTTTTTGCTAAAAATGCGAACAAGAAAACGTGGTCTTATCTGGCATACTTTGAGTATCCAATACGTTTATTAATATTTTTATCTAACTCCCAGTCTACTTATGCCCCTTAAAATGCTGTAAAACCTTAACTTAAGATAATTCGACCATTTAAAAACTCAATTTGTGGACAGAGGCCGTTCATCCGACGCTAAAACGGGTTTACAATCCGCCCAACCTTTTAGCTAAGCACCCATAAACAACTCCAGACTCGCCGCAGCAATGTGAAGCGGGCGGAAACCACAGCTTAAATGCAGTTGAAGTTGGGCTAGCCACAAATTTTCCCCCAGTCGGCTTGGGAAATACTTCCTGCAAAGCCCAAATCCACCCACGAACCGAGAGCGAAATTAGTTTTTATGACTGTTGTCAGCGGCAGCAACGCCGGCAACAGCAGCAAAGTCAGCTAAAGCTGCAACAGCAACAGCTCCAGGGATCCCTTGGCTTTCAAATGCAATTTATTTGATGTTGCGCAATTAATTGCCCAAAAAGATCGGAAACAAGAGAGCGGGCTCATAAAATCAGGCAACGGACGAGTGTGTTGTTGCTGTCACTGTTGCTTTTGCTGTTGCTGTCGCTGTCGCCGTTGCTGCACGCGAGCAACATTTATTAGCCAAGTCTATTGGCTGCAACATTTGTTGCAATTTTTTATGGCATTTGTCTCGGTAAGAGTCGGGCCTACAGTGTTGAGCAAACATTTCCTTAATTTTCCTCGACGCCCACGCAAAGTGAACCACAAGGAAATCCCCCACGACCCACACGACCAAGTCGTGGAGCTGCCTTTTACCACACGTTTAATAGGCTTGTACTGCAAAGATTTTCTTTCTAGCCGACTTTAAATGCCTTTAAATGAACGGATTGCTAAACAGTCATTATTTTTAAATAAAAATTGTAATAATAAATTTATAAGAAAATTATTCGCTTTTTTTAAATATGCAAGCAGGTATATATTGCTTACACATGCAATAAAATTATAAATTAACCATTCAAAATCATTCAATTAATAACTTTTACTGTTAGTTTTTCTATTTTTTTTTGCCAGATCTAAAATTGGTTTAAGCTCCCCTGCGCAGCAGTGATTTAAGAAGAAGTAAAACATTTTAGGCTTAAGAGGTTTTAAAAGTAACAGCATCATCATTTATAACTTATCGTTACTGACCGTCCTATATTACTCAGCCAAATTTTATTTGCCTAGATTAACTGTGTGCGCTCGCAGAGCATAGCAGCTTCGTTTCAGAGCAAACAAGTTTTCCATTTTCCATATTTACCCCACAGCAGTTTACTGATTCTTCGTCCCTGCTGGCTTTTACTTTGCGACTTTTCCTTTGCCCCAATGCATATGGAAAGTTCAATAATTTACTTAAATTGCTTGAGAGGCAAGTTTTGTTTGGGCCTGAATGGGATGTTGCTGCTGTGGCTGCGATATTGCTGTTGCTATTGCTGCTGTCGGTGGGCGGTAGCAACTTTCGAGGCGCCTTTTGAATTTGCTTGCTCGCCTTAATTAGACTTTGTCGAATCGGATGGGGTTATTACGGCTTATGGGTTATGGCAATGCTGCAGCTGGCAATTGCTGATTGCCGATTGCTGTTGCAGTTGCAACTGCCGTGAGATATTTTCCAATTAAGTTGGCTTAGAGAGATTTAGTTGGCTAAAATTGTTGAAAGCCTAAAACTAACATTAATTTCAACGTTTCCCCGTGCAAATGTTGGAGTTTAAGGATTTAAATGGGTCAAACCATTATTACCCTGCATCTCTCTCCCTGAACAAAAAAAAAAAAACAAATGCAATTATAGTGTCTGTGTGTATATGAGTGGGCGTGGCACGACTTTTATTTAATTTGCAAAGCTTTTGTTGGCAGTCGCACAAAGTACAATGAAAAAAAGGAAAATAGCGCGATGCTTGCCAAGCAGAAATTGCATTTCGGATGTTGCAGCAACAGCAGCAACAGCAACACCGTCGACGTCAGCAGCAACACTTTGCATGGCTCTACAGGAATTTGGGTCAAACATAAAGCACATAACACAAACACACACACACAGGCCCAAAGTTTTCATGCCGGCATGCGGCATTTTGTGGCAATATCAACATCGCTGCCAGCAACAGCAACAGCAGCAACCATGTCATGCCGGCAGCAACATCTGCCTCCCTTTGCTTAAGCCAATTATTTCTCAAACAATTTGATAAACTTTTAGTGATATTTATTTGCATTTAGGCTAAAATAAAGAGGAGAAGTGGGGCACAAAGAAATGTTCAGCGAATAACTTTAACATAATTACTGCCTGAAATTCTTAACCTTCTTACTTGCTCAATAAAAAAACAATTTAAAGGAAGCTTCTTTTTAAAATGTTAATTAATTAAAAGGATATTTTAATTTTGTTTACTACTTTTTAATTAAGCGAAGTCACTTGAGGTATTTATCGTTACATGATACAAAACGCTGATGTCAAATATTTATTTAATTACATTTTAATATTTAATATAAAATTATTATCACCTATATATATTTTTAATCTACAAAATAAGCCCAATAAAAGCATTCAACTGTTTTAAGAGATCTAAGAAAGTCTATATCAGATTATTTTTCATTACATGTTCTAAGAGTTAATTTGACTTACAAAAGAGATTATTTTGATATTATAATATAATATGCAACATAAATAGGGTCTTTATATACATTTCGTAAAAAATTACCAAGCTTATTTTAAAGGTTTAATAGTTATTTTACTCTAATTCTACGAGTACACAATTTCTTGAACCTTTATAATACCTAACTCGGATCTAGAGCTGCCGGCAGTAATCAAATTTATGTGAGAAAATTCGTCTGAGTTGGCTAATTGAAAAGTTTCCGGCATACTCTCTTTCTCCGTTTTTCTCCTCTATGTTTTTTCTAATGCCGCCGTCAATCAAATTGGCCGCAAATCAAAATGCAATTAAAGCGGCAAGCGGGCCACAGAACTTTTTGGACAAAGTTCTGGTTGTCTGCTGTCGACTGTTTTCTGTTTTCTGTCTGCTTGGGAATGGGCACAGAGCTGTCTCTGCCAGCGGCAACATCAGCAGCAGCAACAGCAGCAGCAACAGCAACAGCAATATCAACCGCCTAAGCGACACAGTAACACAGAATCAAACTGCTCTCGTCTCAATTGTAGTCAATTTGAAAGCCAACTATCAAATGTCAGCTACAAAGATTCGAGATTCGTTGCCACGACTCTTCTAGACGCCCAAAATCGAGTGCAAAACGAAACTGTTGCTGCCAAAAACTTCATGTTGCCGCTGCGCCTGCGCAGTGACAACGGCAACCACAGCAACAACGGCAACAATGGCAACAACAAAAGCCGGAGAGCAAGACAGGCTTATAATTGTGGCGTAAACTGGGTCAGTTGCCAACTCGGGCCAATCCAAATCCAAAAGCCAGACCCCGTTGCCAGTTGTACCGGAGTGCGAATGCTCATTGTTGCTGGTTGTTTGGTTCTTTGACTGGCGGCCCATTGTGGCTGCTCGCTCTGTTTCTGCGCTTCTGACAATTGTCTTTTGTTTGGCCGTCGGTTACATTAAAGTTTAGCCACAGCCACAGCTTTATTTTGCCATTGTTTTGCTCGAGAAATTTTATTATTATTTGGCAATAGCCAAAACGGCCGAGAATGCAAAGAAAACATGCTGGAATATTGCACGGTCTTTGATTGCCGGCTGTCAAAATTCCATAAACGCTGCACGGCTAGAAAAAAAAATTATTTTCAGCGATTTATTGCTCAGCACCGTGCTCAAAAACAATCTTTTATTTTGAAAAATATTGCTCATTTATATTCCTTTGTTTTCGCATTTATAATTTTTAATTAAACTTGCCAATGTAAATATAAACTCATTTAAGCTCTACATTACACTTTCCAAACAAAATAAAATCAATTTTTAGTAATAAGTAATAGCACATGTTTTTTTTTTAATATAAATTAACAACTAATTTTAAACTTTTTTCATCGATTTTTAAATCGAATATACATATTTAAGCCTCAAAACAAATATTTTGAACTATTATTACTATAGAGTTAAAATTACTTAGTTTTTGTAGGAGTTTAAATAAACCAGTGACTACCTTTCATTAAATAATTTTAAAGTCTCTAATTATATTTTGGGAATTCCCGGAATCTAAAGACGCAAATGAACTGTTAATATTTGTTTGCTTTGTCTGGAATTATCACTTCAAAGATTACAGTTCACGATTATCTGTCTGGATTTCATTCAACTTTTTTATCGATTTCCTCACGAAGTTCACCAAACCTTTCGGACTTCGATTCCGTTTTCGAATTGAACTCCCCAAGCGCCAGCCTTCCGCTTCCTTTGAAATTCCCCCAGCGCCTTTTACTTTCAGTTGTCGTTCGTTGGCGTTGTTGCTGCTGAGCTGCTGAGCTGCTTCCGCTGCTATTGCCCAACTTCCCCCATCGAAGTCCCCCCTTGAAGTCAACCTCCTTTCCCACAGAACGCAAAGTCCAATGCACGCAGTGTTTATGACTTTTCGCGAAACAAATCGGCCACAACAGCAAACACAAAATGCAATAAAAACAAGAACACAAACAATACAGCGAAAAGTAAATAAAATATTTCCAAAAAAATTTGTAGCCGCTGAAACATCATTTAATTTTTTAATTACGTATTTAAAGTGTTGTTATTGCCGCGCGACTCGTTTGTAAACAATTCGCCAGGCTGGCTGCATAAGCTGAAAAGTTGAGTAAACAGTTCGGCCAGAAATGAAAAACCGATCGTTAAACAATTTAATATAATAACAAAAGCGGATTGCGCCCGCACCTGTTGCAGGTGAATGAGTCAATCTCCCGATGTTGCTGTTGGACAGTCAGTTGTTGTTGTTGCTGCTGTTGCTGTTGCTGCTGCTGTTGTCGTTGCCCTCGGGTGTTGCAACATATTCTCTTTGACTAATTGCTAATGTTAATTTATGCAATCGCCTGTGTTGCGGCTCATTGTTCTTGTGTGTGTCGCATGTTGCTGCCGCGTTACGCATGCGTGCCCCGCGGCAACATCGTTGGCGACGCGAGCAATCTGTCCGTCAATTACAACGAAACTCGTTTGTATCCGCTCGGTAGATGTTGCCGCCGATTGTTGATGCAGTTGTCCCTCTATTTATAGTTCAATTAACACCTTGTCGCCTCGCCAAGCTGGCAAAAAAGCAAAATAAAAGCCAATACTAAACGTATAATTAAAAAAATAGCTTCAAATGAGCTAGATAATAGTCAAAATCTGAGTAAGTAAGTAAGTATTTTAACTTAAAGTACATATGAATACAAGTTTTTAAACTTCGGTTTAATTCTAAGAACATCTATTTAAAGATTGAGTTTTTTTTTGGCTACAAATCCTAGAAAATTCGTTAAAGAACCGTGAGATTGATTGATCCCATTCCTTATTTTTGTGAGTTTGTTGAACCTTGTGACCCCCAACAACAAACGTTTACTCACAGCTTGCTGTGCAATTGGCACATTTCTGCATCACTTGCAACTTGGGACAAGTACCTTTTTTGTGAGTCATTAACTTTCCAGAGAGTTTATGCGTAATTTGGTTCTATTTACCCGAAATGATCTCAGTTGAACAAATTGGCAAATTTGGCACAAAAATTGTCATTGTTTGTGAATAAATACCTTTTTTTTGTGGAAGGAAAAAGGCGTGACCCCTAATATGCTTAAGAAGGTAGTAGAACTCTTTATCAACTATAGTTGCAATCGATTATCCGCATTGGGCTATTATAGGACCCCCCGCCACCAACACACAATTAATGTCATAAACCATCGACAAATTGCCAAGAAATGTCGCACACTTAGAGAGGGGAGTGGTCGAAGGGGGAGGAACAGTGGGTGGGTGGTTGACAAAGACAATGACGGCAAAGCCACAGCAGCAGCAGCAGCAGCAGCAACAAAGCCACCCGAACGTTGACTTCTAAATGTCAATCACTGCGGACTCCCCTCTGTGTGTTTTTCCCCCACAACCAACGTGCCCGGCATAAGAATGTCTTAGTAAATATCATAAAAAAAGCAAATATGCAAAGTGAAAAAAACAAAATGTAAAGCAAAAAAACAAATCACTGGCGATGCAGAAGAAAAGAAGTTTATAAAATTAGCCAGCGCACTTTGTGTTGTTGTCTAGTGCGAAAATAAATGATTATGATGCACTGCCATTCCCCGTAATTCCCCGCACCATCCCCACAAATAGTTGACAACGCATCGCCCGAGGCGGCGGCAATTGCACCCGCCTTTGGGTTCAACGCCCAGCAGCAGCAACAACATCAACATCAACATCGGCAACAGCAACAGCAACACCAGAACGCATTTTTCTTGGTGCTTCCGCGATTCTGGCCATCGACTTCAACAACCCGAGTACCAGAGCATTATCAGCCAATTGGGGAGTAGAATCGGGGATCCAAGTGCCTTGATTAAGCTGCCAATAACATGAGCAGCTGTTTGGGATGCTGCCACACTTGATGATGTTGCTGTTGCATCTGCAACATCACGCTTCGTTGATGGCTAACGGCCACCCGGAAGAAGCCAAAACTTGACCAATTTGGATTGCAGCTGCTGGTTCTATGCAAAGCCAAGAAGAACCTTTTTTATTATAATTGCAATGGCCAGAAGGGGGAAATCAGGCTAGCATTAAAGTCTACACAGTGGATAACCAAGTTTCTAATCACTCTTTTTACATAACTGTTGTTATCTTTTACATGTTTATTAAAAAATGTATAATTACTGCACTTGGATTTGATTAAATGATTTTAAATAGAATATGAAATAATCAGTATTGCAGTAAAGATTATTTTTATCTGACTGCTAATTTATTTATAAATATTTGCAGATGACCTTGTTGCAAATAATACCTTATTGCCTTTTAACAATTGATAAGTAAGGCTTTTCGAAAGGTTTTTAAATGTTTATATAAGTGCTTAGTTATCAGTATTCCTTTTATTTTTTAATTTACAGTTACTAAAAAAAATACTCTTGAAAATGGACATAAAACCAGTAAATGAGAAATCTACCAATTTTTTAACTACCAATTCGTTTGTATTTTTCGTTTGTGAATATTTGAGAGTTTATGGCTTATGTTTTTTTCATGTGTACCGTTATGAGCTTGTGCATGCTACAGAAATGAGGAAGCAACTTCAAATGCCGCAGCAACCATTGCATTACAGCGAGTTGCCGCTGCCAACGCAGAAATCAGTGAAGCGTTTTGGGTTTCGAACAGGCTGGTCAGCTACATAGCTGCATTACCCCCCTTTTGCCCCCCTTTTTGCCAGGGGTGCCTGTCTTCAATTAACACGCCGCTTCCATGTTGCTGTTGTTGTGTGGCATTTCCCTTTGCGATTTTGCAGAATGCGTTGACCTTTTTGCCGGGGAAAAGGGGCCAAGGAAAAGGCGGAGTGATGTGTGCTCTCGAGTGTGGCCACAGATGACGATGACGATGACGATGATGATCATCATGGTGGCGGCCACTTTGACGGCTTGTTGGGAACACCTTCACCGCTCCTCCTCCTTCGATTCCGACTTAACTGCTTAATCAAGCTTAAGACGAGGATGGATGGATGGAGGTTGAGGTTGAGGTTGCATGGTAAATTGCTCGCCCTGCTGATCTCAATGCACACAGCCTTATGAAAACGATAAAGATGATGATGATGGTGCTGCTGCTGCTGCTGCCCGAGAAGCGTGATCGATGGTGGCTCCCTGTTCCAAGTACTCAAGTTCTCCGACTCTTCACCTCATCTTTAAGTTGCTACTAAATTAAATCAAAACTGGCAGCGTGTTAAGACGTGCCCGACATGCCAAAAAGGGCACGGGCACGGGCATGAGCATGGGCATGGTCATCAAGGGGTAAAAATCGGGTAGTTGCATTGGTTTGCTGGAGGAAGTCGGCACTTGAGACGCGTGCACTTTCCAGGGGCATCAGGGTTTGCCGGAGATGGGCGGAGCGGAGTTTGGGTTTACAAAGAGCTGGTCATAATATGATTTTTAATACACACTTAACCGCTGCGTGTTGCGTGCTGTAAATTAGCAAGAACTCCACTAACGGCTTTTCAGCTAGAATAAGGTTCACCCTTATTTATGGAGTGCATTTGCACCCATGTTTAGCACTGGCTAAAGCCTCAATTAGTTTACTAAGTTAAGAAAAAGTATAACTATGTCTACTTATAATGTATATGTATATTAATTTATATTATTAATGTATATGTAAACTGTTTTTGTAATTTAATTAAAACTAATAACAATTACGCCTTTACGAATATATGGGGATTTCAGACATAAGTCAATATAATAACTAATTTTTATCTTATCTATAACAATACCTATATATATACATGTATCAATGAAATTATCGCTAAGATAAAAGATAATCAAAATTGGTAAACCATTTTAAAAACTGGACACATTTTCTACAAATAATTTCAGACGTGAAAGTTTTAAAAATGTTGATTTAAATATATGTAAATTAATATTCCCAGTGCTTTCTTTGCATAAGTACTAGCCACTTTCGCAGGCTCGTTTAGCGAATCAAAGGCGAAACTTTCATTGCAAATCGACTCAATTTTCGAACATCCAGCGGATGTCATTTTGTTTTGTGTGGGAAAACTATCGAAAACTGGCTGAAAAGCAGGAAATTGTCAAGCGATGCGTCCTGTTGTCCCCGGGCAATCAGATCAAAGAAAAAGCCAAGCAATTGCAAATGCAGCAACAACGACTGACACGAAAAGTCACTTCCTTATTGCAAAGCTCACGCATACATGCACATTTAAGCCATCATCTAAATCAAGGCTTATGTAACTTCGGCCAAAGCTGAGACTGCCTTTTCCTTGCCTCGTTTTTCATTTTTCATTTTTTTGTGCCAACGGCCACGTTGCCAAACTGCTGAAGAAAAACGTGTAAAAAAAGATGCAAATGCATCTAACACCGGTTGGGCAGCTTTTTTTTTTGTCTGCAGCAGCCAAGATATTGCAGCAGCAGCAGCAGCGGCAGCAGTTGCATGCAACATACACAGCGGCAACAGACCATCAGCAACACAACAGCAACACAACGACGCAGCAGCAACATCAACAAATCTTGTTACTCAATTTCAATTGGTGCTCTGCCGGCGTCGCTGCAACTGCAATGCTTCCTGCTGCACTCGAAAGTTCTGCTGCGCCGAAAAGCTCTCTCCATGCTCTCTTTCTAGCAGTCTCTCTCAGATGTATACACCCCTCTCTCTCTGATTTATAGCCCCTTCTCGTTCGGATTTTCATGCCGCCTGCTCTTTTCGTTTCTTTGTTTTGCTTGGGGTATTCTTCAGCTGCTGTGTTGTTGCTGCTGGCGTGCTGTAAAAGCTTTGCCGCTACCGCCTACATTGACGTCGACCGAGGCAGCGACGCTGGCTGAGGCAGCGGCTGCGGCAGCGGCGTTGGCCACTTTTCGTTGCCTTCGTTTCGCTGTCGTTTTCAGTTGTCTCTCGTTGCTCAAAGCGCGCGGCACGCGAACGCTCCGAAACATTTCAAGTGACAGCAGCAACATCAGGCAGCAACAGCAGCAACAGTAACAGCAGCAACAGCAGCAACAGTAACAGCAACACCCCACCCCCAGCAGCAACAACACTGGCTGGCAAACAAACAAACATCGTTTTTGTGTATCAATTCCCGGCCCAAAACTTCACATTAAAGTGCGTTCAATACGAAATATATATAGAAACCCAAAACGCCCGCACCCGTTGCATAAATTGATTTCGGGGGGCATTGTGTGATTTGAATTTCAAAACCCCAGAGCTGAAGAACTCCTCTTCTTTAGCCCGAAAAATAAAATAAAATTTAACAAAAGCAGAGCAGTGAAATTAAAGCAAAAAAATCAAAAAGAGAAAAAGAAAAGAAAACCAGCTTAAGTGAAGTTTCCGAAATTCAAAAGAAAAAAAAAATAAAAACAGAAGCCCACGTACGGAGAAGGAGCCTATTTTTGGATAACCTCCGCGGCAGGAGCTGAATGGTAAATGCCTTATTTTTTCGGTCGATTTCCGGGGAGAAAATACGGGGTTACAGAGGCTGTGTGTATTTAGCATACACGGCGTATACGCAATATCGAGTTATCACTCGACAATCGGCTGACTAATCATCGGCATCGCGGGGTCAGTGCACTTCCTGTCTTTGTGGTGGGCCAATTTCACTTCCTATTTGCCTGCCAATTGCCATTTTCCTTCGTGTTTAACTTTACAACTGGGCCCCCCCAAAAAAATAAAGAAAAAAACTGGTTTGCATTGCGAAACTGGTTGGGCGTTTTTCCTTTTTGTTTTGTGTAAGCCTCTGTGCTTTGATTTGACTCCTTTGGCCCGCGGGCAATTGATTTGCATTCCTCGGGATCAAGATTCCCGTCGCTTCTAATCAGAACCGGAAACATAAAAAGCCAGGCGAACGAACAGGTGCATAGAGCCGATTCTGTTGCCGATTCCTATTATGGCTAAATGGCAGCTGCTTCTGCGACTTCAGCTCGGGTTTCTCAGTGGATCTCGACGAATCTCGGCCTGTGCTTATGTACATTTGTGCTTCCATTATGTGTGTAATACGGCCACGGGCTATCTACATACACATGGCCGAGGCCTCGCATAAAATAGTTGACAAATTCGCAACTATACAAACAATGCCCCGAGATACATAGAAACATAGATACGTGAATACACAGATACAGATGGAGATACTCGAACTCATACTGGTGCACTTGTTTGCCGAGTTCATTAACATTAAGTGTTGTCCTTGTGCGTTTTTAGCTTTTTGCTAAGCGAATCAAATGCATGGGGCGGGGTAGTTCGACTTAAAAATACCCTAGAGTGGGAAAAAAAAGGAATTTACTGAACATTTCTATCACATATAAAACCTTAAGGAATTATTCATTCTTTAAAAACACAAACAGTATTTCATTTAGAATAAAATGTTTAAATTGATAAACGGAAAATTGAAATTGAATATGTTATTATGTATGAATCAAATGTAACACGGTTGTACGCCAGATTTACCCTACAGGTGGAAACTTTGGTTCGGTTTTGGCAAAGGGTAACCGAAAGCACTAATAAATAAATGATTTGCTACAACAACTGGGTTAAGTAGGCACCAACCTTTTGGCCACGTTTCACCTTTATCAAAAGGCAGCCAAAGGAGCTGGTAGGATATAGATACACACTTGGGCCTGGGCAAATATATACCTACCCACCGAATAACCAACAGAACCAACAGAACGCCGACGATGATGATCTTTATCGTCATAATCAACGTTCGCCGGCGTCATCATCGAAAAGTCAGTCGAAGCCAAGCGAAGCGAACGAACGGTATTTGTAGTAAAAAAGCGGCCAATAAACTGAACGCGTGCGGTTCAAGGTTTGGCCAAAGCCAAAAATGAAACTAAAACGTAAGGCAGAGAAACATAAAAAAAAAAAAAAATCAACAACAACGAAAAAAAGCACGAACACACACAGACGACAGACCGAATGAATAACAATTAAATCTCAAAAGCATGAAATCATCTGCCGAGCGGGGCTAAACTAGCACAGCCACTAAAGCTACAAAAAAAAAAAACGTATCCATGAGATGGCCAGATACTCGGCATCTGAATCCCAAGCTCATTGACCAAAAAGTCGCAGAGCGGTGGCTTCTGTTACCGTTAAGCCAAGTCAAGCGCCCATTAACAGTTAAGCTGCGAGCGGCGCTGGGGCCAATTACCCAACTCAGGGTAATTGACTTGGCCAAAAGACCAGCGGAAAACGAAGTAAAAGGGGGGTCATAACTCTGGGTGCCGCCTGGAATCAGCTGAAATCATTTGCAGCTCTAATTCCTACGGATTCTGGCCCCGGAATCTGGGAATCTCTCGCAAAGTTCTGGCTTTTGCCGTCTAGTTTATTACAAAATTGACCTACATATTCCTACGGCGAGTCAACCAGCCACCAGATACATTTGTATCTCTGCATATCGCTGTGCGCCTGCCTGTGTGCTTCTTGTTATTTATTCATTATAATTTTATTTCGTCTGCTTTGTGTGTCATTAGCAAACGAATGGGTGGGTTCGCATTGTCCGTTGACATTAATGAACTTATATGGATTGGTTGGATTGCTTGGATGGCCGAATAGCGAAAAATACCATTCATTGCGATAGGAAGAGTTCATTGCCGATAGTTTCGCCACTCGAATGGAGAACTTTCAAAACCATTTTGTGGGCCAGTGGATTGTGTGTTTGGTTAGCCCTCGTCATAATTGACAGTTTTGTGCCAAGAATATACCGCAAACTGTTTTAGTTTTGATTTGGACTGGCAGCCGCCACAGAATGATTCGCTTGGCTGCATTGGCAGGTCGAGATACAGTAACAAAAAGATACATAAACTGATACCCAGCCGACTTGCAGTTGGTAGCTGAAAAGAAGTGACCTCTAAATTCTAAGAACCCAACTGCCAGACACCCTCACTCGCAGCCCTCGAATCTTTGGTCTCTATATTCTCTATAGTTACCATTTACGTGTGCTCAAAGTCTCTAGATATGACCACAAATGAGGCAAGGTGGCGAGCATAACCACAAAATGATAATAATGATGTTGATGAAGAAACTGAAGCACGCTAAATATTCGTTTAATAAGTGCATTTAATGTTGGGTTTACACTAAGCGCAGAGTTCGTTTTCCAAAAATTAAAACCTTTTAAATGTTATTAGTGAAATAAGATTTTCATTACAATTCAATAAACGTTTGTAGAATAATCTTTTCTTATATTTTGTAACACAGATATAACGAAATAAAACTTTCATATATGTATTTATATTGGTGCGGTTCAAATTTGTATATATATTTAAGTAGTAGTAATATATTTTTAGTTATTTAATGCACACCAACATTTTTCATATACCATAATGTGTAATATTGAAAATCCTTTAAACTTGACAGCAAGTTTTTTTTAGGACAAAAATATTTATATATTTCCATTTAAAGCGGTATTAAAGGGTCTTAAACTAACTAGGCAAGGAACACTTGATTGCAATGTTGCTAAATGTTGCTCATTTTCAAGCTTTAAATTGCAAAATAATTATGAATATTATACGACTACCTCGAAGTTTCCATTAGTAAGTGTGCCTATTAAAAATATAACATTAATTTCGGAAATAAACAATGATTTAAACATTGATGAAATCTTATGGAGTTATAGCACCAGAAACTGTTATTTTCCTTAGTGTAGTGACAACATGTGATTGACAGACTGGGTCTTTAGCTTTGTAGCCATGACTGTTGCCTGCCACAAATGGAGACGGGTCGACTGCTCCATTCAGAGCGCTAAACAGAACAGAACCGAGTACCGAATGGATCCAAACGCCAGAGAACTAAACCAAACCGAAGTGAACTGAACTGAACTGAGCTGAGTGGAATGGAATGGACAGGGGCGTCGTCAGTAACTGTTTAATGGACGTGGGGGGCGGAATGGGGGTGGCTCAAAGTGTGAGGGGGAAGTTAGGCGGTGATGGAGTCGGAGAAGCGTATCTCGTCAGTTACTTGCGAGTCGCCATTTAATGACGTCTGTTTTTATTACAAAATGTATTAAAATGTTGTACAGGTGGTTTTTGTCGGTTGCCTAGCAGAAAGAGGGGGGCAGTTTTTCGATGGGGGTCTTGCTTGGGTGGAGCTGCAGCGACGACTCCGTGTGTTGATGAGCCTATTAAATGCTGTTGATGGCCCTCAGCGGAGCCCGGGGCAAAAACAAAGGCTGTTTCCGAGGCTCCGTCTCCGGCTCCGTCTCCATCCGTCTCCATCCGATGAGACATGCGATGGATCTGCAGATAAAGATGGAGTTTTTGTCGGCTGGCTAATGACTGTGACTGTGTGCCCCGAAAACAGACAAGTTTAAAGTGGGTTAAACGCGTGGATCGGGGTCGCTGGGAAATGTCTGCGGCCAAACATAAACACGCCTAACATGATTTCGAGGGGGATTTGGGTTGAAGTAGGCACAGCTATTAACTTGGCAAATTTGTGTTAATTAAGTTCTATTGAATAAGCGCTTTTTCATGTGGCTAACTTATAAATCTAAATATTTCAATTGTATATATGCTGGTTAAAAGGTTGTAAACAATTTATAGTAACGATTTTTAACGATTTAAATTACCATATAAGTAAAAATAAATCATTAAAATTTAGTTTTAAGATATAGATCTAGAGTTTTAATGGTTTTTTACGAACAACAAACTTTTACTATTTAATTTTTGACATTTGTACAATGTAGACATACAAATGTCTACAAGAAACTATAATATTCCTGTATACTAAGGTTAAATGATATGATTCTCTTACCTTTGGACATCCATTTACACCTTTCAAAGTAAACCCATAATTTATGTATGTAAAGTCTTCAGTTCCGCCGCACTTTGCATAGTAAATCTCTGTGCTGAAGTCCATTTAAAGCACTTACCGGTACGGTCTGCAATCCACTGCACTCTCAGATCCTCCTCAGTACCTCCACCTCCGTCTGAACCCCCTGGAAAACTCCTAACCCTTGAGCTAATGTGTGCCCATTTCATATTTATGCGTAGCTAGCTCAGCTCATTAGCAAACGCCAGACATTGGATGGGTTGATGGTTGATGTGCGATGGGGACTGGGGATTGGGGATTGGGGGCATCTCGCCTCTCGGTAGATGCCACAAAAAGCAATCAGCAGGGAGGTGGGAAAGAGCTGAGAGACACAAGAAAGAGAGAGCGATAGCACTTGGCAACTCCATCTTCAGTAATTTTCACTTGCACTTCCACGCTGTGGCAATCGCTGGAGTTAATTTTATTTGCAAAATAAAGCGAAACAAACTTTAAATGGAGTCAAATGCCAATGCACACACACAAAAACACACACACACACACACGCACACACACACGCACTCACTCACTCACACAGATACTCACTCACACCAGTGAAGGCCAGACGTCTGCCGAACAAAGATTGCACACCAAACAACGCAGCACAAAAAGTTCAAACGCCAGACAAGGATGCACCAAAGTGCAAAGGCAGCCAGCGAACAAACGAAGCAACGACCCAGCTGCAGGGGCGGATCAGGGGATGCAGGAGGGGGCAATAGCCAGGAACCAGGGACGGAGCAGGCCCGCAGGAGGAGGAGGGGCTGCCAGGCGGCTGGGCAGGCACTCGAGGCAGACGTCGACCAGGCGACGTTGCAAGGCAAGGGATAGTACACACAGCACAAAAATTTAGATGAGTTTTCATACCAGCATATAAAAAAAAAACTCGTTTTCTTGCCAATTCTAACTATCTCGTTGCCAAAAGAAATTCGTTGTTTTCAATGTAAACTTATCCTGATTTTGGATCTGAATCACGAATTAAATATTGTCATATCCTTAAAAGTTCGTAATTCAAGTCTCTATAAATTAATATGCAAATTGTTGTCTTAGAAAAAATGTTTGAAATAGAAATTAGCCAAGCACTGTGAGTCATATTATAGGGTTATATGACATTTTTTTTTACGGGAATTAAAGTGATCCAAAATGTCAAAAACGTAAAATTTTAAAATTTACTTGGATAAGTTTTAAAATATGACAAAAACGAACTTTGCTTCCAAGTTATTCATTATTAGCCAAATTTCTAGATTATAGCATTTACAAACATGAACTTCCTAGATAATTTCCATAATTAAGGAAACCTAATTTTTCTGAGTGCAGTGGTTGCTGGAGGAACAGTGCTTGAAAAACGGAAAGCAAAAAGGATTGAGCAACCTGGGTGCCCAGAGACGGGGGCGAAGAGGGGTTCAGTTGGCCAGGGGCTTATGCTGAGGGGATGGAGGGGGGACGGGGGGTCAGCCCAAACAGCAGGAGGCGACGCACGTGAAGACGACGCAGTCAAGCACACACGCACTACGCCGGCAAACACAATCACACAGTCGCACAAACAGAGAAACACAAAGGCACACACGCGCACATAAATGCGCTGCTGGTTGAAACAAGAACAAGTGCATTGACACTTTACGGACGGACAGCGGGGGAGGGGGTGGCGGAGGTGTAGGGGCTAAGCGGACAGACGGCGGCAAGGCGACTGCAAAGGGTGAAGCACCGACAGCGCTGCATTTTGATAGCAATCCGCAAGCAGAACAGAGCCCACAAAGGGATCGACCTCAAGGCAGCAACAACAGCAACAGCAACAGCAACAAAAACACCGAAGAACACAGCAGCAACATTAACCAACCAACCAGCTGATCAATCAACACTGACAAAAAAACATATCCATACAGCAATACTATCATAATAGCATACCCTAATTCGAAAATAAAAGCAATTTGATTAATAAGGTAACTTTATCAAGTCCAATGATTTTTTTCTTTTCAACTATTTGGCGTTCAAAACTGTAGATCAAATTTATAGGCAGCAAACTAAAAATTAAATACTAAATTAGAAAAAAATGCAATTTTTAAAATAATATGAAGTAATAATCAAGAATTAATTCTAAATAAATATATATTAAAAATATTAAAATTAAATTCAAATCAAATCTTGACATTTATGCATTATTTAATGAAATATTTACACAAAATCATAAGAAACAAAATAATAAATGGGAGTTATAAACCTTTAGTTTCATTAAAAAAATACAGAAAAATTGTTTCCTGTGCAGAAGAGAGGAACTCGAGGGAAAAATACAGATACGGAGTCAGAACAACTCACCGAAATGTAGCCAAAAAAAACCGAAATTCGCGTTCGTTGCACCGAATCCGAATTGCTAAATGAGCAGAGTGAAAAGGAAAGAAATGAGGAGGGCGGTGAAGGGCTGCTGATTATGATATTGCAAAACAAGCAGGCAAACTCCAGGCCAGACTCTCATAATGATGACGATCGTAATCGCTTGCTGATGACGATGACGTTGCCAAACAACGCACGGCAAAAAGTCAAGAATGAAATGCCCCAGCAAGAACAACGAAGAACGACGTTTATAGTTCAACGCACTGGTCCCCTTCCCGAGCTCCCAAGCTCCCAAGTTCCCAAGTTCCCAAGTTCCCTGCTCCCCTCGATCTCCGATCGGTAGCCACTGGCCAGTGCCCTGAAACTCCTGCAGCGGCAGGAGAGGATCGGGGTGTCTCTGGGGGATCTGGGGGATCTGGGGGACATGGGGGACATGAGGGAACCTGGAGGGAATCGGGGAAAACACTCACGCGCCTGCAACTCTCCGTCGCGGTCAATGATCGTCGTCTGGCTGTGAGTGTGTGTGTGTGGAGTATTTGTGCGAGAGTGCTCCTCATAATGAAGACAACGACTCTTGTTGACTTTCATTGACAATATGGTGACGGATCTGATGTTGATCTTATTATGCTGAGACAGTAGGGGCCGTCGGACAGGAAGCTGCTGATATCGATGCTGCTGATGCAGCTCGGCGGGATCTGATTAAGCCCAGATTGGCACAGAATGCGACGGGTCTTACATGGGATCAACAAATCGAGGGGCAAACTAAAGTCACTGATCAATTATGTGATTACATATTCAAGCTAAAAAAAAATCAGAAAGCATCGAACTAAACCTTGGATTTCATTAAACAATTTTAAATATTTTTCATTAGCTTGTGACTACTTACGATAAAGTTTCAGAAGTGAAATAATCGATACTTGACAACTTTAATTTGTGCTTACAAAAAACAAATTAATGAATTATTGATTAAAATATTATGTCATTGGAACTAATTTTATTTACAAAGAATAAATAAAACATTTTTCTTATTATCAAACAAAATGTAAACGTATATATAACAATTTTTGTTGTTCAATATAAACGAAATTAAAGTACATTAATACAATTCAATTGCAGCGGTAATTGAAAAAAAAAAACACATTGCTGAAAATTATTAATAAGCTATAATTTACAACAATTTCACCAATTACAAAATGATGTTTAGCTGTTAAAATTTTGTTGTTGTTTTAAGAGTAACAAAATTGGCAAAATGATTAGTTGTTTATCCATAAGATCTTCTTCGAAATACTTTTTGTGGGTTTTAAGGGCTTTTAACTTATATAGTGATCATAGATTTTGACAGCTTCTGACTCTGGTGATCGATCCGCATAGGTGAATGCTATTATCCACTGTTGTGATCGATATCTGGGCTGTTGTGATTGCTGCAGACACTTCGGCAGCTTCTGCCGATGAAAGCGCCCACGAAACGCATGCCGTTCCACTTGGCTCGCGATCATTGATCTTACCTACTTGGCGCTGCTAATTCGTATTATTAATTCAATCAATCACGGGTTGGATTGGATTGGCTGCCTGGTTGGCAGCAGCTGCCCTAACGATCGATCACCCGGCGATCGCCAATCGACAGATCTGCTGGGAGCGTTGATCTCATCTTCTGGGTGTATCTGTAGCTGTATCTGTATCTGCATATGTATCTGAGCCCCATCGCCTGTGCAAATGTATCTGCGTGTGTCTTTGGCATTTCACAAATGTGGCGGCGTTCTAGTTTTGCCCTGTCGATTCGCATTTCTGTCTTCGGCCTGACGTTTACCTCTTGGCTAATTTAATTGTTTGTTTTTTATACTGAGGCTCCCTCAGTCAGATAGATGGGATCCGAAGGCTTTTTAGTTCATTGAAACATTTATAGCATAAACGCGCGTTCGCTGGGCTGGCATTTAATTCGCTAATTGCTAATGCGCTCGACGCTTATCAAATTGGAGCATCAAAACCTATTTTGCCTCTTCTATATTATTTTTTGTTTGTGTTTGTCTAGCTTTTTTTGTTTTTTTTTTTTTGGCTAGCTGCTTTTGTGTGTTGTTTTGCTTCTCTTTTTTTAATTTAGTAGCACATTTTAGTGCAAATATTTGATAAGACCACTCGAAATCGCACGTCTCGCGGCGATAATTCGGCGGCATTACTCATACGCCGCGTTGCTCTCGACTTGTTTGCCCACTTTGAGGTTTACAGTTAGAGTTGCTTCCGGCAGTTAAACGCTTTTGATTCTACCCGCTTTAATTTTTAATGTTGCATGCCTAATTCGAGGCTGAATTTCATTTTCGATTCTGCCGCAGCCACAGCACATAAATGCGGTTTAAGAAAATGCTTTTTCGGGCAGGTTCAAAATACGTTTAACGATGTGGTAATTCCACTGAATCTACACAGCAAAAAAAAATGTATTTTTACTCAGGCTTAATGACTGTCATTCCCTCGCTTTTATTTTGTTTCTGCCTGCTGTTAAACTCGATACAGAAAAACTCTTTTTTTAGTGCGGGTCATGTTTACATATTAAAAATTACAAATTTAACTATTCTAATTCAGATTCCATATTAAAACTGGCTAATGTATTTTTGTCAGTGGTTTTTATTTTTGGTTGTTGGCAGTCTGCTAACGATAATCTGCGTTAAGCTGCTGGCTAATTGAAATGCTTGTGGCCGGACGTGAAGCGCGCCAGTTATTACAGATTTCTGATGAAGCCTTGTCGCTGGCAATTTATCTAAATTTCTATCCATTAGAGGGGTCTTCTCTGACTTCGATCTAACCACTCTATCAGCGTGTGTCCGATTCACCACCTAGGATTCTACGTTTTTATCTAATTAGGTAGTCAAAACAAAACAAAAAAAAAAAGGGGACAAAAAAGAGAACGCCATATAAACTGTGTCACTAAACAAAAATCCAAGTGGATGGGTGGAGAGAACTCAACTTTGCCCAGAGAATTGTGTCAAATAGATAAAAAAGAAAAACGATGCCAGCGGCAACGACTGCGACAGCGATGATGTTAATAATGATGATGATGATGGTGATGACGATGGTTATAACGATGGCTGCGGAGATGGAAGAAGGCGTCGGGGCAGCCACTCCTTTCAGCGGTATAATTATAACCCCGATTCCAGCTTTATGGGAGAAAACTTGCCCCGAAAATTGTGGAGCATTTGAATAATTTGACAAGAATGCAATCAACATGAAAACAGAACAGAACAGAAAGTAAAAGAAGTAAGAGCGAGAGATTGTCAAAAACGTAAAAAGTAGGCGGCGGTTGGCTTTTGTTGATTTAAATGGCACCCGAAAGTCCGAGGCAAATCGTGGCTATATGGACAACTATTCAAATTGAGGTCATTCATCTCGCTTCGTTGAGCGCGCTTAAGTGAATTATGTATACGTAGATATATGTGTGGGGGAACTGGGAATCGGGGAATCGGGGAATCGGGTGATCAGGGGATCGGGGTCTGGAGTATTTGAAGGCGGGTCAGCAGCTTAGATGAGCATGTGAATGGAGGCAGGGAAACATATTGCCCCTCCCCCCATCCCCCCCGAGCAAGAAATGGGTTCCATTTACACTTCGAGGGAAAGCCTTTCTCCAAGTCACCGCTAATTGTCCGCAATTTGCCTTGGAATCTGTCACCCTCCCGCCGTTTGCGAATTCACAAAATCTGATTGATTGACTCGAGATCGACGCCCTCCGTCCGGGTATTTGCATAAATATTTGCCAGCTCTTTGGAATTTTGATATTATTGCCGTTCTCTATCTGTCTCGTTTCGGCTTAGTGTCGCTTCGTTTCGTTTCGTATCGTTTCGTATCGTTTCGCTTGACTTTATTTGATTTTCTTATGGGAGTAGGTCAGTTCAAAATTTGCATATATGGCCGCTCTGCTGGCTGCCTTTGATTTCTCGCTTGATTTTTTATTCATATTCTGACTGTTTGGCCTGCCCCAAAAACGTAAATGTGCGAACACGTGCTGTACATATGACGATATTACATCGACTTGGTTGAGTTCTATTCGGCATAATATCTTTGACGCTGATTGGTTATAAAATAAACATCGACTTCTCACTATCTGAAGTGGAAATAGATGTGGATATGATATGGCAAAACCCCCTGGGAGTTGGGTCAATTGCAAAGCCAATAGATTGCAACAATGCAACAGTTTGTCTATTAAATACCTAAGTAACTATTAAATGCCTATAAAATGGCTTACATTTTCCGCAAAGATTTAGTTGTCACCGTGACAAGTTGCCGAGAGCATGAAGTTGGGTGAGCATTAGTTGGATTTTGTTAATATATCCTGCTTCTAAGGATGGACTCGTACATTGCAGTTTTTATACTTCTTGGAGGATTCCTGATCCTCGAAAATGCTACTACGTTTGGTCAGTATTTTCCCTGTGATGCGGATGGCATATGTGTTTGCTCGGGTCATCCAGTGGGTGAAAGGGTACCGGACTGCGAGGATTGCTCCGGTTACTACCAATGTGGCGATGGTAATGTAGAGAAAAAGAAATGTTCCTCCGGCCTGATCTTCGACATCAAATTACAAACCTGTGTGGAGGGTCAATGTCCGAGAAGGGATGGCTTTTGTGCAGCGACCAACACACCACCAACTACTCCGACTTTAACTACAGAGACTCCGCCAACTCCAGGAGGATCTCCAGGAGGATCCTGTTCTAATGAAGTGAAATGTAGCTTCAATGGCCAAATTATTGCCCATGCTAAACATTGCCGCTTCTTTTACACCTGCCTGGAAAGTTGCCCTGTTTTGGGCTTTTGTGAGCTGGGCAAATGGTTTGATAGGGAGAAATTCGTCTGTGATATCCCAGAAAATGTCCGCAACTGTCCTCCCAACCAGGACTAGGACACCGATTTTCATTTCTTACAAAGAATTTTGCACACACAAAAACTTTAAACCAAATCATTAAAGCACATTTCTTGAATTCTGCATCTTTAACTAATTTACCCAGAAGTCGATAAAAATGTGACTCTACTGTTTTAATTTTGATTATTTGTAGAAATATATTATTTCCTTTTATTAAACTTGGCGAAATTATTATAATGTTTCTTTATTATCAAAGGGTTTTTTTCACTTTTATTTATGTTTCTTTGAGGTGAATATCAAAACTAGATATATTTCTTACTTGAAAACCATATTAGATGTTAATTTAAGATTCGCTTCCAAACTGCAATCGGGGCAAAATCAAATCAAATAAATATGTGTCATGGCAAATCGAAGTGAGGCAAAGTTAATTTGAACGGTCATTAAACTGCAATTGTCCTCATGAATGGGCAGAGCGAATAGGCAAAAGCCAGCGAGCAGCGCCCAACAACATGGCGATAATTTACGCAAATTGCTTGACACAATTTTGCATTTGTTGTTGGTGCTGCTGTTTATGTTGTTGTTGCTTCTGTTGTTGTTGTTGCTGTTGTTGTTGTTGTTGTTACCCCGGCCGTGTGGGCGGTTGCTGCGTGCGAATTGTTGTTGTTACTGCTGCTGCTGCTGCTGCTTCTACCGCTGGCAGAAAGCAACAAATTTAGCACGCAACTAACAATTTTAGCTGTTCCAGATAGAGCGACACTCGCAAACACTCGCTGACTGGCACACCCAGGTGCATATGAAAACAAACAAAAGAAGCTTCAAATGTAAAGTTTAGTTTCGTACACGCTACGAAAAGTGGATAGACTTTTACCATTTCATTCCTAGAAAATGCCATTTAAAATGCGGGGAGAGTTTTTCGGAGTCTATTGGCTATGGAATGCCAAAGGGCATTAATTAATTGTGCTAGCCAAGCCCCTTTATTTTAATTATTACGTTTAAAGAATAGATAAAAAATGTATAGTTAAGGATAATACAATTCAAGAAATTGGGTGAATAAAACATATTTTATAAAAATATATATTTAACTCTGAGCCAATTCAAAATTCTCAAAATTTTAATTTATTCTTAATTATTCATTTTAAGTTTTTTGTTTAATATTATATAATAATTATATTTCAATATTTCAGATAATTTTTACAACTAGATCACTTTTAATTTTTAATTGTATACCATTGAAATTATTTTTTTACGGAGAAGTCTATTACTTTTACTGCTGGAAAAAAAATTTAAGAAGTTGTACGAAACCTGTTCTTTAAAACTTTAACCGTTTTAAAAATAAAATTAATTTTCAAATCTTTTAAAAATAAAGATAGAGTAGCTACAAAATTGGTTCAGTTTCTTCGATTTGTGGAACAGCAAACAAACAACAAACTTTCACCCGGCAGTAAGCCGCAGCATTTTGGACAATTTCGTAACTGGGTAAACACACACACACACTGGCACATACACACACACTGATACACCCGGGCAGTCATGCAAATGTAGAGTGCATAAAGTGCATAAAGTGCAGCCAGCAGCGACAGGTGAACGAACGACCTCAAACGAGGTCAGCAGTTGGGTGGTGACAGGGGGTTATGGGTTATGGGAAGCGGGTGGGAGAGGGAGAGGATGAGGATGAGGAAGAGGGAACTGTCGGGGTCATTCATGCGCACGATAAACCCAAAAAAATATCAACTATATGCTATGTATACATCCGTGTCTGTGCATATGTGTTACTACAGCGTGGAGCTTTGGCAGTTGGATGTTGCCTGTTGGCATTTGGCATTTTGGCCCTCTTCGCATGCTAATGGCCCGGTTCGGTCCGAAAAGCGACAAAAGACTACGACCAAAAGTTGGGGCAAAAAACCAAGCTAAATGTGGGCAACATTTGGCCACTTTACGAGGCGATGCTGCCGCTTCTCACACTTCTGCTGCCTCAGATTTCGGTGACCTAAATCCTTTTTTACCCAGGCCAGAAGTGGGAGCTCAGCTTAGCAAGAAACCCCTCCCCCTACATTGTGCACTCGAAAAAAAAGTAGAATACATTCTCGACCTAGTTTCTAAAAAGGTTGGTTAAGCTGTATTTACGGTAAGCTACCTAATTAAGAATTATTAGCCACATTTTAACCCTTACAATAATGTATGAAATCTATTTCTGTGTAAATTTAATTTAATTTTTAAACACATTTTATTATTATACTTTTTATATCTTAAAGAGGTCTTATCTTTCAACTTTAAAAACTATTCTAAACCCTTAGCTTGAAATTAAAAAAACAAATATTACAAAAATATTTAGACAAAAATAAATTATGTAACTATTGAGGGGAGTTATCGGCGAGATTATTTATTTCATAGACCCTATGAATTGTTTTCGAAATCTAACAGTTTTTAAAGAAATTAACTTAAAGACGTTATTTTGCAATAAGGAGACCTTTACAGTTTTGTGAACTTTTCAAGTGGATATATATTTTTCAAAGTGTATTTCTCCCTGTGAATCTGGCCTAAACGAGTTTTTCCGCTCCGCACTCCCCTCAACCCACACCGCACTCCCCTGCTGCCGCTTCGCCTCCCTCTGCCGCTCGTCATTTGGCTGCACTACATCACTTAAGATGTTTTTAGCTGGGAAAAAAGTTTGAGCTTAGGCCAGCAACGCTCCACTTATTTATGTGGGCTCGGGCTGGCTCCCCAACTTGGCCCGAGGCGTGTGTAATGGATGGTGTTGACCTGGTCTGAATGGGGCCTGCTCCGTGGGTGGTGACAGGTGACAGGCGAGAAGCGAGGGGCGAGAGGCGAGACGTTCCAGGTCCAGCAGGTCCAGGTCGATTGAATAAGTAATGACGGGGATTATACTGGGGCCATTCGGGGACGACTGCTCCCAATTCCGCAATGATAGACACTCCACTTGCAATCCGGCTGAAGATGCCATCGATCTGCTCCACTTATTGACGACTTAAGCAGCCGCAGCCCCTTGAATCTCGATTTGCGATGGTGAAATCTGCAAAATCAATAAGCCGAGGCCCTCGGTCGCTAATTGAAAACACCTTAGAACAAACAGAGCAAGAACGCCGAGTGCCCGCCATGAGCAATTAGCGGCATATCGAAGGTGGCAGCCTCAAAAACCCAATGTCCAAGTATTATGCATGACTATGTCTATATGTCTATATGGGTGTATGGGTGTATGGGGGTGCTGTGTGTGGTGTGTGTGGTGTGGCGAATTATGACATAATTAATTTACGAGCTGTGACAATTAACGCCAACGAGACGTTTTATGATCAGCGCTCTTCGGTGGGCGGTGAAAAGCGTGACTCGAGCACAATGAGAACCTAGAAAACCTAGAGTTATGAGCGTGACAAGGCTGGAACTGAAACCTCGTCTGGCAGCGGTCGTAATGGGATCATGTTGCCGCCAAACTAAGGTCAGGGAAGCTCCGGCTCAGGGTCTTCCAAAGCTGCTAAATCTATCACCGAAATGGGTCATCAACTTGGTGTTTACCTTATCAAATTGCACTGATTCGCTAGCATGACATTTAGGAATGTTAATGTTATAAATAATAAAAAGATGAAATCAATCAAGAAAATTTTATTTTTTTAAACTTTTAACAAATAAACAATTCGTTGTAAACAAAAAAAAAAATATATGTTAGCTAATCTTAAGAAATGTTAGTTAAAATTTAGAAAACTAATAATGAGCTTCATATTTTAAAAGACTTCGTTTTTACTTTATTATGATACATTTATACTCAGAAAATATTGCAATACTAATATGTGTTTATAAAATGGATTTATTTATAGTTATTCTAAATTAAATACCTATTTATTTTAAATAATTTAAAATCATTTTCTGTATAGTGTACCATTTTTTTTAACCTTTTTATGGAATTTCTCATATCTAATAATATAATATATCTTGTTGTGTAGGGCAAACGATCTTTTTGACCCTCGACCAGCACGGATGCGATGTTTTGGCGTTTTCATAAATGGGTCAGTGTGTTGGCCATCTCTCACTTGGCCAGCTGCCTTTTGGCTTTGGTGGCGATGCTTTGCGTGCAGAAGAGTTTTCCGGCTTCCCCTGTCCACGCTGCGTATGCGCAATGCATGCGAAGTTTCTTTCACTTTTGCCGTGCTTTTTCTTTTGCCTCTGCTCATGCCGTATTTTATGTTATTTTATTTTATGTGATTTTACGATGTTGTCAGCCCAAAATGCTGACGCATAGTAAGAGCAGAGGCTTTCGTCATTAGTGTTGTTATTGTGGCCGTTTGTTTGGAAACCGCCGACGGCGGCTACCGCCACACCACAATAACAACACAGCACAACACAACACAACTCGACAAAGCCGAAGAAATACCCGCACATAAACTCATATAAGGCAAGAGGAAAAACAAAAAGCGGCGGCAACGAAATCACTTGCCTCCGTTTTCATATTGAGCGCAGTGGGTCAATGTCCCACTGATAAAGTGAGCACTGAATGCCGGCAACTGGAGCAGCTGCGTCTGTTTCTGTTTCTTTTTCTTTTTCTGTCTGTCTGCGGTGCGCTGCGCTGAGTTTTGGGCAGCCAAATGCGATTTTAATTAATAAAATATGTGTTGGGTTCGGTTGCACAAAGCCAAATTTCACGTTGTGCAATTTTCACAGACAAACAAAACTGAGAAATGCCAAAAAAAAAAAAACATTGGCTAATGAACACTTCAAACGCTGAACGCAAATTGAAATTAATTATTTTTCCCCGACAGAATGTATCGCATTTCGACAGACCAACAACTTGTAGGACACGCAAATTTTCTAGTTGATAGCACAGATGTGTTGGCAATTTGCTAGAGATACTCGAAAGTATCCACAAGTGTGTGACGCATTTATAAGATTTATGCGTGTGCCAGTTTTTCTTCTTTCCCAACTAAATACAAAGTATACATCAACACTCGGCGGCTGCTATAATAAGTTAATTGTGTGTTTTGTAGGGAATGAATTTTCGAATTTAAATAATCAGGTGACTAATAATATACAAGCTATAAACAAAATACGCACTATTTTATTGGCCCAACCATATAATAATCAGTTTTCTTTTGAAAATTTAAATGAAAATGTAAAAGGGGAGTTCATTGAAAATAGAAACGTAAAAATTATATGACCTTTTCTGTGGCATACTTTTGGGTGGCGCTTTTAAAATGGGCGGAAATAAATGCACAGTTCACATTTCCCCATTTTTGCCATCATGTTTTCACAATAACTTGAAAATGTATTTTTAATTGAAGTCAAATTGAGCAAATGTTTCTTCTGCAAATATGTTTAATCGCCATTTTTAATTTTCTCTAGGAGTTTCAATATATACAAACTTTGCACGACAGTAAGGTAGTTAAAATTTCAGGAATAATTTAAAAAAATAATAATTACATATGTACAATGTACATTCATAAAAATATGTATTTTCTCTAGAAGTGTCAATAACTACATGCATATATTGTATAGCCAGTAAAGTAATTAAAATTACTTGTTTGTCTATTTAAATATGCAACTTACTGTGGACTATTTGCTAGTAACTTATTGACCCATTTCTCCCTTTTTTTCCCCCATTTTGCAGCTGTACGTTATGGTCGCGTTCCCAAGCGTTCCCGTGAGCTGAACGGAGCAGCCGCCGCCTCCGCCGCCGCAGGCGCTCCTTCCTCCCTCAATGTGGATGACTCCTCCGGCAGTACACTGCACCCCAACCAGTTACAGCAGCAACAGCAGCAACAGCAACAGCAGCAACATCTCCTGCAGCAACAGCAGCAGCAGCAGCAGCAACATCAGCAACATCAACAGCAACATCAACAGCAACAGCCGCATGTGAGCGGCGCCAGAGTGAAGACACCGAGTACTCCACAAACGCCACAAATGTGTTCGATCGCATCCTCGCCATCGGAGCTGGGCGGTTGCAATAGTGCCAATAACAATAACAATAACAACAACAACAGCAGCGGCAATGCCAGCGGCGGCAGCGGCGTAAGCGTCGGCGTTGTTGTTGTGGGCGGTCACCAGCAACTGGTGGGCGGCAGCATGGTGGGCGTGGGCATGGGCACGGAACTGGGCGGGGGCCACCACCAGGTGGGCATGTGCCACGACGGACTGGCCGGAACGGCCAACGAGCTGACCGTCTACGATGTGATCATGTGCGTGTCGCAGGCGCACCGCCTCAACTGCTCCTACACGGAGGAACTGACCAGGGAGCTGATGCGCCGTCCAGTGACGGTGCCCCAAAATGGGGTAAGTACGGAAGACACTTTATAACCTTCAAAGACAAAGACCAGATATTAGAAACCAATATCAAATAAAATTCTACATTAAGACTACCAAATTCCTCAAAAATATTTAATCTATAGACTTTTAATGCTACATCTACACATTTAATCTATATTTTAATATTAGTCCCAATTACAAAGAATACAATATAAGGAACTTTAAATCCAAGAAGTAGTGAAAAAAATTAATTTTTATATAAAAAGTTGTACTACCTAAAAACAGTTCTGTTTTTTTTTTATTTTTGGCCTGTTAAATTAAATTATTGTTAAAATTGTTATGTATTAAACATTCTATTACTTAAGAAGATAACTTTTCCCTAAAAACAAAGATCTTAAATCATATAAAATAAAATATTGATTGACAGCAAAAAAAACCAAGGCTCTGTAAACTTTTTACGCTGATTTCAGAAGCACTAGCGGAAGACGAAAATAAATTTCCTTCAATTACCCACTAGCTGTCGAAAAAGTTTTCTTTGCAATATAAATGGATCCTTACTTGTGAATTTAGAGCTAGACAATTTTGTCCAAGGGTTTCTATTTAACTAAGGGTTTCCTCTTTTCCAGATTGCCAGCACAGTGGCGGAGAGCCTGGAGTTCCAGAAGATCTGGCTGTGGCAGCAGTTCTCGGCCAGGGTGACGCCCGGTGTCCAGCGGATTGTGGAGTTTGCGAAACGCGTACCTGGCTTCTGTGATTTCACCCAAGACGACCAGCTCATACTCATCAAGCTGGGCTTCTTCGAGGTCTGGCTGACGCACGTGGCCCGCCTGATCAACGAGGCCACTCTGACGCTGGACGACGGAGCCTACCTGACGCGCCAGCAACTCGAGATACTCTACGATGTGAGTAGACTTCTTGAGGTATTAAAAAAGATTTTAAAAAATCATATAGGGAAAAATAAAAGGTTTCTAGTGTGTAGAATGGAATATCATTTTTTAGCTTGCATATATGGGCCAGAACTAGCCTGTTTACTAGACTCAAGTTTTTGCGTATCTGGTTTTATTGGAAACAAGAAAAACATTTGTTCATTAAAGTATTTACTCTTAAAAAAAATGTCCAAAAATGAACCCACTTTCTATTTTTTGTTTGGCAGCATTATTTTAATATAGAAAATTTAATTTTGACACTTCAGAAAGTTTTTAATCAATACTCGTCTTATCAGGACTATTATTCATACTAGTTAATAATAAGTTAAAACTGATCTAATCAGGAAGTTTTCAAATAAGTTTAAGTTTAAGTTGGGCATTAAACGAAAATTTGTTTAGTCTTGTATGTCAATACTGTACCTGCATATTGCCAGGAATTATAGGTCGAAAGACACAAGTTAATATTACTTAATGGTTTCATACCTAATAGTTTAGAATCCGACAAAGAACAGTTTCGTAATTTTTCGGACAACATAATAATTAAATGTTTACTAATTGCTCTGTTTTCTTGCAGTCTGACTTTGTGAACGCCTTGCTGAACTTTGCCAACACATTGAACGCCTACGGGCTGAGCGACACCGAGATCGGGCTCTTCTCGGCCATGGTGCTGCTGGCCTCGGACCGGACGGGACTCAGCGAGCCCAAGGTGATTGGACGGGCCAGGGAGCTGGTGGCCGAGGCGCTCCGCGTCCAGATCCTGCGCTCCCGGGCGGGATCGCCGCAGGCACTGCAGCTGATGCCGGCGCTGGAGGCCAAGATACCCGAGCTGCGGTCCCTGGGGGCCAAGCACTTCTCACACTTAGACTGGCTGCGGATGAACTGGACCAAGCTGCGCCTGCCGCCCCTCTTCGCCGAGATCTTTGACATCCCCAAGGCCGACGACGAGCTGTAGGATGGCGGGGATCCGGACCAGCGCGTTTCCAGGGCCGTGCAAATGCAAACCGCAACAAAATATTCTACCACTTGTAGGCTTAAGCAACGTAGCTATAGTGAAAAACGGGAGGGCCGGAGATCAGATACACGTCTACTCAGCATTACTGGAGATAGTTCACTAAGCCTATATGCATATTCACTAGCAGTGTTAGAGTGACTAGGACTCCACTCCACTCTACTCTACTCCAATCAACTCCACTCCCCGCTGAACATATCCATGCGCGAACATAAATTATTTATTTCATTGTTGACTCATCGAGATCCACTCCGATCCACATCACTTCACATCCCCAAGCACTCATCCCAACCGAAATTAAGAATGCAAATGCAAATGCAAATGCAAATGCAAATGCAAATGCAAATGAAAATGAAAATTCACCATTGGCCAGCTAACCAAGGCATCTATTTAGAACTCGACTGAAGAGCGAGCGTTAAAGTTCGATAAATACTGGTTTTTTTAATAATATTAACTACTATAAACGATATCGGATATATGTGTACGTTACATCTAGAGATACGGACCTAGCGTAGTCGAAAAGCAAAAAGACCCACTTCGTTTGCTTGCAAAAGTTGGAGATCCCATACGATATGATAATATATGCATATGCGAAAAGATAAATGATAAATGATAAATATATATGACTAGTTTAAATCATTATTTCGAATTGAAGATCGATGCGTTTATTGTATCTGCGTGTAAATAAATTTAAATTAATTTGTACCATTAACTCGCTGCGACTTGATTATTTTAGACCCCACCACCCATTGAGTTGCTCGATGATCCATCCCAGATCTTCGGCGGCTCCGACCTCCATTGAAAGTGTTCAGTTTCTCACTTAAGACAAGACATTTAACATCCTACGATTAAGATCCTTGGGTTAGAGACCATCTAAGTTAAGTGCTTTAAGGCTTCATTTGTATAACTCGGAACAATCAAATTGTTTGATCAATTTTGAATAGATTGGTGCTAAATTTGTGTGTTAAGTTTACATGGAAACAAGCGAGGAAAACCAACCAGACAGGCGAACAAAATATACATATATATTTAAAGCTATCTATATATCAAATACATGTATGTAAAAATCAAAAGGATTCTTCTCTAAAGCTCTTCATTGATTGTTGAATTTATATAGAACATTTTGTAAATTTTATTAGTGTGACAAAGGAAAATATTAAATGTAGAGGCAGCTGCGATCGAACTTGTGGCTGCCGTTCTATGCTCCATGTGTACCTTTCGCTTATTGAACTAGAATATCGAAATCAACATAGATCTATATACATAAATTTAAAGACTACGATTCGCAATATCTTAGCAGACACGCAACTTGCAACGCTAGCAATTTTCTCTCCCGATCCCCAAAAAATATCCACTCCAACACTATACTTTCGATCCGAGCACAAACCCAAGAATAAAACTCTGTGTTAATTTTGTAAACCAGTGCGCATAATGGAACCTTGTGAATGTAGCATTAAAAACGACAACAAGAACAACAGATTTTTAATTACATTATTAACTTATACCTAACTATTATATACAGACATATAATAAATATATAGATACAATTTTTTACCTACTGTAGCTTTGATTACATTTTCAATGATGTGTCAAATTTTAAATGGTATTACCGATAGTCCAAAATACTCAGCAACTACAGCAGACAAATTTACAGCGCATTAAGAAGGCCGACTTCCTACGATCATGGCTTGTTACGTGTCCACAAATCACTCTACTCGAATACAGTGCAAAGATCCAGACCCCAGATCCCAGATATACACTAATCATATATCAATATGCAAGACATTGCTTAGCTGTTTACTGATACCCTACCATAACCCCCCATATCCCAAGGATGTGTCGGTAGCGTCGACCTTGCGTTGCCCTGCACGATCTAATAGGTGACCTGCGGTCTGTGGTGAATCCAACCCCATTCATTCCGCTTCACAGTGCAGGGCACTCACAATTATCAGATATGAGGCCAGCTCGCTTTACTAAAATACTAAGAAATAGAAGAGAAACCCATATACATAACACTAAGCCCAAAACAAAATATAACAAATAAACAAATGGCGATAAGAGCTCTGCGAAAACTAATTAGAAAGCGAAATACATACGCAGATTGTAATAAAATTACAGAAAAGCAAACAAACAAACGTCTTTGAATGATTTGATAAAGTAATGGAAAAATATAGAACTTTATCAGGGGGGCCAGCTATGAAAAAGGAAGAAAATTCCAAATTCAACAGAAGGAAGATTTAAACAAATAGGATGTTTATAATCGATATAATTGAACTTGGCTTTGTATACATAAAACGATTTATTTGGAATATGCATGACTAGGCGTATTCATTTAAATTGTTAGGTACATGATCGGCACAGTTGAAATGCGTTTATCTGGTTAGTATGGAATGGAGTTACATTGCTCCCCTGTTTAAGTCGATAACGGTTTTCCTGCTCAATCATCGCGAGGAAGAGGATAGAACTGCGTCAGCACTTTGGTGATTTCCTGGGCCAATTGGGGCGTGGCTGCTGCCAGGACCCTGCGCGACATGATGTCGAACTCCCCGCCAGCAGGATCGATGACCACTCCACCAGCCTCGCGAACAATCAAGTCCCCGGCACAAACATCCCATGCATGGATGCCGAACTCATAGTTGGCATCGACAGCTCCTAGGGCAACCATGGACATGTTAAGTGCTGCCGAACCCAAAGCGCGTAAACTGAAAGAGATATTAATATACTATACATTTAATTTCATTTAAAATTTTAAAGTGACTTGAAATTAGGTAAAACGTTCTGAAAACTCAGGGTACAACATTCCAGAAAAAGTAGCAAAAAATGTAAGCTCTTTTATTGGGAAACAATCTTAAACAAATAATCTAGTTATAACTTCTATAAAAAAATAAATTAAAATAAAATTAATTTAATTGACTTTAGAGATAAAGTATATTAAATAAAACCTTCTTTGCATTACAATAAATAAGATCTGTCAAATAAAGAGTTCTGGGTCTTAAGAAGCCATATTAATGTATGAAAAACTTGAAAACTTGAAAACTTACCCGTGCGCCTTTTTGGCCATCTTCTCGAAGTTCTCGTTGACAACCTTCATCTTGGCCTCGTCGCGAGTGGTTCCAAATTCGGTGGTGATCAGCGCCTTGCCCAGCTCCTGCTGGCCACTCACATGGATCCTCCGGCCGTTGTAGAAGGCTCCATGGCCCCGTCTGGCGGTGAAGCGCTGCTCCAGGATGGGGTTGTAGACCAGGCCCAACTCCGTGACCTTGTTCACCTTCAGACCCACGGAGATGCACGAGTGGGGAAAGGCGTGCACAAAGTTCATGGTTCCGTCCACGGGATCGATGATCCAGGTGGGGTCATTGGTCAGCTTCTTGACGCCCCCCTCTCCGCTGCTCTCCTCCTCGCCTATGAATCTGCAATACCCTTAGATAAGCACACCACCAGATATCCTATTGGGTTATTAAACTTACTTGTGATCCGGAAAATGCCGGCGAATGCCGTCCATCAGCAGCTGCTCCACATCCTTGTCCGTTTGGGTCACCAGGTCGATGTCGTTGCTCTTGGTCACGAATTCCTGACGGGTCTCATTATTGCGAGCGATTAACTGGGAAAATAACCGAGGAAATAGGAAAATTCCACAAGCTTCCATAATAACACTCGAGTGGTTTTCCACTACTATTTACCCGTCCAGCCTCGGATACCAGATTGCTGACCACTTCAAAGCACTTTTCCAAGTCCACACTGTCGCCCATTTTGCAGTGGTGTTGTCTGTTCGTTTTCTGGAGTTGCAATGAGCCGCTAACAAATCCAAAAATTACTAGTTTTAATTCAATTATACATTTATGAACAAAGTGACCGAGGCGCGCGACCGTTAAAATATACCAAAAAGCTTGAGGAATATACTTATAATATACCAGAAAAGTTCTGATTGGAAAACTTTTATAAATTCATGGGCGTAGTTAAATACAACAAATACTTGATTAATAAAATACGAACTTTGGTTAAAAAAGTGTTGTTATCTGATAAACACTACTGATTATTACTAAATTTCATTTAATTTCACCCAAGGAAAAATACTTTCCACGTCCATGTTCCTGGTAAAGAACTTAGCTAGCAACTCATTTCAACAAGTTTGCGCCAAGTTCAAATCTCAATTTGAAATAATGAATTTATTTATTTTATAACTTACATTTGCGGTGAATGCGCCAAATGAGATCCATATATTGAAGACCTACAAGAAACAATTTTTTGAAAGACCAAATAAAAATTAGTCCCCATAACTATTTAATTTATGTATGTAAATTTTATATAAATTCATTGTGCATACAAGAAATGAATGGGTAAACTGATTAGCATTTAATGTATAAGACAGGGTGGGTTCGGCTCTAAATTCTGTTAAATCCAGATTTTATTTATTTTAATATATTAATGTTCTTAGAGTTCCTTTATATATCTCTCTCATACGTAGTGTTGGCTTTGGTCGAAAATTGCATTGTTGTCAAGTAAGTCATTTTGGCAGAAACTTTGATGCCATTGCGCATGCCCTAAAACATAATATAAAATGGTTGTGTTATTAAATACATCTGCATTATTAAATAGTGAGAATAACGTTTTTGTTTTTTAAATACCTATATGCCATAAACAGAACTATGTATTTTTGGGTAATGTGTTTTGATTACCCATCGCCTTTTCATTGTGAATTTATTGAATAACTAAAAATTTAATTTAAGCTGGCCTTTCTGGTGGTCAGTTTAGTGTCTTTCAGCATCTGTGTCCGTGGTGTCCGCGCTATCGGAATCCGGAAAGTCCGTTTGGGCGGAGAAGTCTTTGGTTTCCGGAGCGGGGCCGTACTCGTTGGGATTCACGGATCGCGGCTCATCGTCCCGGGGCGAGGGATAGTTCTGCTCCAGGTGACAGCCCAGTTCCAAGGCCAGGTGCTCGGTGGACGCCGCCAAGCAGCGTCGAGACATTATGTCCAGTTCGGTTCCGGCCGGATCCATCGCCACTCCGCCAGCCTCGGTGACTATCAGAGCTCCCGCGCACATGTCCCAAACATGCAGCCCGAAGTTGTAGTACGCATCCGCCACTCCAGAGGCCACCATTGCCAAGCACATCGCAGAAGATCCAATGGAGCGCATGCTGCAATGAAACAGGATCATTTCGTTAAAGAGTATTTATTATTAAAATCATATATCTAAAAGATGGTTTTAATAATTTCTGTCAGCTTTTTGTACCCTTGCAGAGGGTGTTATATTACCAGTCCAAAACTAGTATCTCTGCTTTAAAACTATCTGCATGAAACTTTCCCAAAAGTTATCTTTCTGTTTAAGCAATCTTAAAAATAAAAAAAAAAAAAAAAAAAAAGGGGAAAAAAAGTTTTAACTTCGCTGCTTTTTAAATTTTCTACAATATTCTTTTAGATAAATTATTAAATATTAAATATTTAAGAATTAAGGTTTCAGTGTTATTAAAATCGTGAATCGGAAATAAATTTAATATATTCTTTATACAGAATTAGTTTATTATTTAATTTTATTTACGATATCGTATAGTTGTCATTGGAACGATCGAATAATTCTTTGGAAAATCATCACATCTTCATTGTTTTATGGTCATACAAAATCGGAATATAGTTGTTATAAAGAATGTTTACATTTTGCAATAGCTTCCTTTCTTGTTTTTGTTAATATCTGAGTGAAAACTACTCACGCATGTGTCTTTTTCACCAGTCGCTGAAAATTCTCTGCCGCCACCAGATTGCGCGTTTCATTACTGTCCGAGCTGTACTCCTGCAGGATCATGGCCGAGGAGAGTTTGGTCTCACCAGTCGTCCGAATGTCCGAGCCGTTCAGCTGCGCCCCCTTTCCCAGTTGCGCCGTGTACATGTTCTTCATGGGCGGATTGTAGATGATGCCAAACTGCGTCTCCTGGTTCACCAAATAGGCCACGGAGATGCAGTAGTGTGGAAAGTGGTGGACAAAGTTCATGGTGCCGTCAATGGGATCGATTATCCAGGTGGGCTCGTTTGTCAGCGTAACCATTCCGGTCTCCGACTTTGAAATTCGCTCCTCAGCAATGAATCTGCAAGTTGAAAATGGTTACCACACTAAAATTGCATTTGTTTTACCAGAAATTGAAAGAATTTTAGATTTAATCAACTTTTTGATAATCAATGACCCAGAAAGTAAGCTTTTTGATTCCTTCTATTATGGTGGGAATTTACTTATAATTATTTCTCATTAAAATATATAACTTTATTGTTATTGGTAAGTTCTGATACCAATAAACATAATCGAATTTTAGTAACCTAGTGACTCTGATTTAAATTGTGACCCTCAAGATAATGCCAACTTACTGGTGATCGGGAAACCGAGAGCTGATGGCCTTGATGAAGGTCTCCTCGACTATGTTGTCGGCGGGTGTGACCAGGTCATGGGTGTGCTGCTTGGTGGTGTACTCCATCTTCTTTTCGTTCTCGGCCAAGGCGATGGCGCCAGCCTTCTTTACCTCCGAGCAGGCCAGTTGGAAGAGGGTGTCCAGATCGCTGGCGGGGAACACGGCCGGCAGCTGGGACACTGGCTCGGCCCCTAGGTCCGATTCGCTCCCCGAATAGATCATGCCGGAAGTGTTGGTGCCCTTGTTGGCAAAATCTTTGGACGGGTCAAAGGTCACGTCCGTGTTGGTCAGCTTGCTCAACGAGCTCTGCACATCGTCCTTGCTGGTGTCCGGCTGCAAGGACGACATCATGGGCGGTGGCATAGGCACATCCTCCGGCCTTTGAGCCGGCGGTGGCATCGGTTCCGCTCCTGTGGGTGCAAAATCAATGGATTTCCGCTGGGGTTCAGCTTGGGATGGACTTGGAGCTGGAGCTGGTGCGGGTGCGGGTGCTGCAGTCCGTGGTGTCGGTTCCGTCGTTGGGGCCGGAGATTGTTGATCATCCGACGACATGGGACTATCCGAGATCAGTACATCTGATTTCTCGGATTTCCTCTTCTGTGGTGATCTTTCCACCTCGGAGGATTCGACATCGGCGTCGGCATCGGAGTAACGCTGCGGCTTGGGCGGCAGATCCGGAGCCACAGCGGATGAGGCGACTGGGGGTGTGTGCTCACCAACGCGACCACCGCCCCACTGCTCATTTGCGGTCTGCAGCCTCACTTGCGAAGTCCCCTTGAGCGGTCGCTTTTCGGGAGGCATCATGGAGCCACGTCGCTCCTCGGCGAGCCGCAGGGTTGTCACCCGGGCATCCTGCTGGGTGGCCTCGTGGTCCTCCAAGCCGAATCCCGTGGCCGCGTTCCTCTCCGGGGTGTCTGTGTTTTCGGGCTTCTTGTTCGGCGGCTGCTGTTCTTCGGCCATTCTGATGATATTCCTGGTGCCCCTAGCCCAACTCCAAGATCTCCCACTGCCGGCAAGGTGATAAAAGGCCGAGCTTTAATTTTTCTAAGCGATATTGCCAAAGGTCAAGAGTTGACTGCTCCACCAGGAATTTTTAAGCCAGGCCAGTACGATCGGCTATTCTACTCTAAAGTTTTGATAACACTTGAAATGACTTTGTTTAACTCTTGCAATTTTTTGAGTGTTACAATAAAAAACTAAAATCATCTTCTTTGGTTTTGCAGGTTCAAACACATTAAAACAATAAACTTTATTATACACATACGTTCATATACAGAAATATATATAGATATGTAAATTGCATTCTTCCATTCGTCAACGCTGTAAAACTAACAATCTTTTTACAATCAGACGCAGTACCCCAATCAGATAATCCATGATATCCATTATTTCTAATCGATCTAGATCTCCCAATTACAACGAGCTCTAACAATAAAATCCTCTATAATATTCATAGGCTTGCAGCAGTAACTTCAATGATATGTTTCGTTGCAGTAAGTCTTCAGACCGTATAACAATATATATATATATGTTATATAGTGTATATAGTATATCCGAGCGGTTCTCTTTAACATGTAGATCGTATGTAGGAATGTGTCAAGCATAACGCCACACTGATATGTATCGTTCTCAAACTTACGGGCTAGTGGAAAGGGGGAAGGGGAAAGAAACCGATTCCCCGATCGGATTCCGGACTTACGTGCGTGTCATCTGGGATCTGAAAAGGTGCAAGAAGAGTGGCTACAAATCAAAAGGATACCGGAAAAAACCGAAAAGGGTGAGCTGTGTAATTTGTGGCTACAACTTGAATCGTGTATATATTTTGTCTCATATCAATTCTACTAAAAATACATACATACGTAAGATATAATTAAACTTGTATCACAACTAATTAGCGAGAACTTAAACTACGACTACAACAAAGAAACAAAAGAACTGGAAATTGTGTGCGTGCTGAGCATGTTTAACTACGGCGAACAGGCAAAAACACAAGGACAGACGGCAGATAGTTACTTGAAACGGAAACCATCCAGCCCGTCTACTTACGCACACGCTTGGGCTTACAAACTAGGTAGAATTTAATAGATGATAACCACGCCGTAGCCCGGAACGGGACCAACATTAAGCATTGGGTATTTTGTATATGTAGGGGGAGATTTACAGGACACGTAATCGGGATACGCAAGTGGTAGAAATGCGACGGCAGAGTGGAGTGGTCGGTGCAAGCTGGGGAAAGCATTCGGCAAGGAATCATAGCCACTGCCTTTTGGACCATCTGCTACCATCTACTTGGCCTCCACCGGCCGGTTGGCGAAGAGCTGCTCCACAATCTGCTCATCAGCCAGGGTCGAGGTATCGCCCACATTGCGATCGTTGACCGCGATCTTGCGCAGCACGCGGCGCATGATCTTGCCGGAGCGCGTTTTTGGCAATCCAGGAGCATTCTGGATGACATCCGGCATGGCAAAGGGTCCGATTCGCTCGCGTACCATCTTCTTCAGGTCGGCAATCAGCTTCTGGTCGAACACCTCGTTCTCATTTGGTGTAATGAAGCAGTAGAGGCACTCGCCCTTCACGGGATGCGGCCGAGAGACCACGGCGGACTCGGCCACACGGGGATGCTCCGTCAGGACGGACTCCACCTCGGCGGTGGACATCAGATGTCCGGACACGTTCAACATGTCGTCCACACGGCCGGTGATCCAGAGATAGCCATCAGCATCGCGACGGGCACCTGTCGGGGAAAAAAAACAAATAGTTAGCAACAGTCCTTTACACATTTTATTATATTTATTATATTTTGAACCAAACTCACCGTCACCAGTGCAGTAGAAGCCAGGAAACTTTGAGAAGTAGGTGTCCTCGAAGCGTTCATGGTTGTTATACAAGGTGCGCATCATTCCCGGCCAAGGTTGCGAGAAGACCAAGTAGCCTTCGCCCTCGCCCTTGATCTCAATGCCACACTCATCCAGCAAAGTGGGCTTGACGCCAAAGAATGGGAAAGACTGAAGAAGTGTGAGAGTATGAAATTAAAAGTTTGTTGCAGTAATTGGGCTAAGCACTTCTTACAGCAGAGCCCGGCTTCATGGGCGTGGCTCCGGGCAGCGGTGTGATGACATGACCCCCGGTTTCCGTCTGCCAGAAAGTATCCACAATGGAGCACTGCTCCTTGCCAATGTTGCGATAGTACCAGAGCCAGGCCTCCGGGTTAATGGGCTCACCCACGCTGCCCAAAACTCTGTAAGAGATTGGAGATAATAGAGTAAGTAAAAGCAAACGATTTCATAAATTTACAAATTTATAACACGTTTCTGTTAACATCCTAATTGAAGGTAAATAATATTATGGGTTGATTTAGTTTTCATTTGTTAACTTTATAAATGCATTGTCAGTCTAATATATAGCAATATATATTAATTTCAGCATATGCAAATTTAATAATGAATTTATGTTATCATGGTTCAATATATTTTCCGTTCATCTGTTAATTATTTTAAAAATACACTTTTTAGCAATCTAAACTCGTTTACGTGAGTGACACATTTTGTTCTAAATAAATAAAAGTGTTAATATACAATATTCTTTAATAAGAGAGTTAAATAGATGTATCGCTTTATGAATGCTTTTTTCTCAAGTGTCTTAAGACCTCAATTGATAAGAAAATAAATACAACTGGTTCTGAAGAATTAATATTATCTTTAACATTTCAATTCGTAAAGTCTAAGTTAAGTTGTACAAAGTTGTGAGCAACCTACTTGAGTCCGCTTAGGTTGTGCTTAAGCACGGGTCCCTCGCCGTACTTCATGAGCGCACGGATGGCCGTGGGAGCTGTATAGAACTGGGTAACCTTATATTTGTCAATGACACTCCAATACCGATCGTTGCCAGGGAAGAACGGGGTGCCCTCGAACTGGAAAAGCCAGGTGTTAGTCAGGAATTGCGTTATGGTATTCGTTTGATCTAATCGGACACTCACAATAACCGAAGTGGCACCATTGGCCAGTGGTCCGTATACCACGTAAGTGTGTCCCGTGATCCAGCCCACATCGGCGGTGCACCAGTAGATATCACCTGGCTTGTAGTCGAAGACGATCTTGAAGGTAGTGGCTGCATACAGCAGATATCCGGCGGTCGTGTGGAGCACTCCCTTCGGCTTGCCGGTGGAGCCGCTGGTGTAGAGCATGAACAGCGGGTCCTCGGCGTCCATCCACTCGGGATAGCAGGCCGGCTCCTTGTCCTCCATCTCCTCGTGCCACCAGTAGTCCCGGTCATCGGTCCACGGGATCTCCTCCTCGACATGATCCGGCTGGCAGGGAGTGACGCGCTTCAAATGCGACACCACGATGCACTTCTCCACCGAGTGACCCATCTCCTCCGCCTTCTCCAATGCCTTGTCGCACAGGGCCTTCAAGTACAGGGGCTTCTCGCCACGCCAGGCTCCATCCGCCGTGATCAGCAGCTTGGCCTTGCAGTCGACCATCCGCTCCGCCAGCGAGTCCGGCGAGAATCCGGCAAAAACGATCGAGTGCACGGCTCCAATACGGGCACAGGCCAACATAGCGATGGGCAGCTCCAGGATCATCGGCATGTAGATGGACACACGGTCGCCCTTCCGGATTCCATGGTCCTTCAGCACGTTGGCAAAGCGGCACACCTCCTCCAGCAACTTGCGATAGGTGAGGCCCCGGGAATAATCGTCGGGGTGGTTGCCCTCCCTGGAACAATGACAGAAAAAAGAGAAACACGACCATGAGGAAACACATTGCAGTGTATATAGTATTACTTCCATAGTATTCACATTGAGCACGCGCCGGTGGCGTTCTTAAATGGGTGGCCGCGTACCGGGTGTCCCACAATTGGGCTAATTACCCCGAACACAATTGGATCACTTACTGTAATGCGAGGCTTCCTAATTGCCCGAGGAGACCTAATTCGATTCCCTGCATTCAAATGGCCACTTCATTTCAAAGTTATCACATATAGTTGCTGCAAAAATTATAGCTACTCTTTAAATTGCAAAATGGCTTTTCATTTAATATGGTAATTTAATAACACAAACAATTTGTAGAGGATTTGCAATAGAAATTTGTTTCTCTTAACAAATTTGATACGATATTTGCTACCTTTTTTTGTGCAAGTTTATTTATATTTCAAATACATTACTTGACCTAATGAGTGATTTAACAAATAGGAGTGCTATTATCTTAACCGCAGTTGTTTTTAAAATACATTACATATATCATAGCATTGTTCAATTGTATTTACTTTATGCGCCTTTCCCTTTTTGTTCTGAACTTGGCAACAGAAGCCAATGCCAATAACCGACATAGAACAGCCGCAAAAAGTCGTTGACTATCTACATTTGCCGCCAAAAAAAAACTATATAACTAAATTAAACTAATAACACTTTCAAACAATGATTACCAATACTTAACTTTCACCAGTAAAATTGAAAATTTTAATCAACATTTGGTAATAATCTCTAATTTTGCATACAAACAGAGTGCTCTGTCAACGTTTCCCTAATTGTTGCTATTAAATGAATGAATTTTAGAATTTAACACGAAATGTATGTATGTAAAAATGGGCAGAGCTTTAGAAAGCTCTGAATGGGTAAACAAAAATCGTGACTGAGCTAAATCGTGAATGATTTCAGCTCCCAAAACGGATATAAACATTCGAGATTGTCAATGGACGGACACGAAACTTACAAAAGTAATGGGGAAAGCAATTTTCCATGTCATGTTTGGAGGTCAAGGCATATTAGAAACGCAAAAAAAAGAGTAATAAACTAACTGGACTAAAAACATTGACAGGTGGGCAAGGCAAGTAGACAATGCAATCAGTAGAGCACAATGTGGACTGTAAATCATCGCCTTTCAGCCCGACACCTGCGATAAGAATTAGTCGGCAATAAAACGGCTTTTATTTCGGACCCCGCCAAAATATATTCCCGAAGAGAAAAGCAGGAACCATCGGAACAAAGCTCTCATCGTGACGTTTTTCGGGTGTTATTTTGGTGCCGCTGACTGGTCCGCAACGACCAAAGTTCAGGCTAAAAAGGGGTGACGAGTGCCGAGTGCCGAGTGGGGTTGTTTTGGGCCGTCTCGGCTGTGACTGGGCCAACAGCCATGAAATGTTATTCCACCTAAACGAAATACCTGTTTGTACTTGTCCCTGTCAATTAGTAAGATGGTAAAAATAAATAAAATACGCATCGATGATGAGTCTCACCTTTTTTGGTAACATTTTTTGAAACTCTTACCAAAATACAAACTACTGGGATTACTGATCTCGATCTTCCAACTTTTGGCACTCAAACAAAGACCTTTTACATAAAACTCAAAATTCCGGAAACTCCTATCAAAACCTTCTTAGAATTACAAAACTTTGTTTTTTGACAGTAATCTTTCTAAGGTAGAACTCATAACTTTTTTAAGAAAAAGTGATTGCTTAACTGTGCCGAATTCCTAATCAGCCGCCGACAACTCACAGTCAAGGCCAAGTTTTTGAGGACGTCATCTCCCCTTATCAAAGTTTCGAGCACTTTAGAGGCTTTTCCTCCTCCGCATGACTAACCGAAATTGTTGGGAAAAATATGGCGCGACTAGTTCTGTCGAATGTACTAATTTCAAAGCCAGCAAATATCAGATATAAAGATTATAGTATTAAGTATTGAATTAATACTTATACTTTAATATTGTCTGTAGTTTATTTTCAAGAAACACTTTTAGTTTTTTTATCGGAGTAGTATTGACGGTGGTCGTAAGAAATGTTGAATTAAAAAAAAATTCAAAAATAAAAGGCAAAGGAAAGACCCTTTGAGCTGAGTATTTTATTTATCGTTCATCTACTGATTGACAACATGTGAGCGTTCAGTCCAAGCACTTTGTATAAGTTGTTACTGTAAAACAAATAGTTAATCCAACAACACTCGACCGAAAACCAAAATGTTGACAATCAAACTATTCTAAATTAAGGTGCTTAGACCCCAAAGGAAAAGCGGTCAACTGTTATTGGCGAGCACTGATTAATTTCCAATTTAGAGGAGTAATCGGGCCACTCGCCGCCTAATCTCGCCGTCGGATCGCTAGACAAGAAATTTTCCATACCGCCTTAGAAACACCTCATGCACCGTCCCGGCATTCACCATTCACCTCTCGACCACGGGAAGACGCGTGGCCGGCTCCGTGTTATCAGAAATCAGAAAATACATATGCTAAAAACAGCCACGCGCGTGAATTGAAAAAAATTATGAGGGGCTGGTATAAGAAACTACAGCAAAAAAAAATTAGCCCCGCTAACTTATCTTAATAATAATAACATCAGCTGTTGATTCGCATTTCGTATAAATCGCATCGAATGTTTTTGGTTTCTTCCCTGCACTGACAAGAACTGCTGGAAATAAAACGTTTGATTATCTAAAGATAAAAATAAGCACAAAATATCTTTATATCTCAATCTTCAAGCTATAAAATTTTAAATAACGATTTCTAAGGTATTTCTCAATAAATAATATTGTAGCTAAGCGAAGTTTCAGAGATAATAATGTTAATAAGATCTATTATAAGCTATTGAGTAAGGGAGCAACTTAACTAATTATTTAAATATATATTTTTATAACATACAAAATACAAATTATAATAAATAAAATGATTTCCTATTTTTATTTTAAAAATTATATGAAACTTACATTTTTTATGGTAACATTTTATTAAAAAAAAAACAATAAAAACCACCAACATTTTTTACTGTGTACTCCTCTATCAATCTTTTTTTAACGCGTCTCTGTGTCTGCCTGGCCCTACAGTTTGGGAGACATAATCGTACGATGCTGATCTGCTTTGTTTATCTACTAATCATTCATTTTTACGGTTTCGTGTATCTTCGATTTGAGTGAAGGCAACCGTTTGTATTACTTAAGGGAAGGGCTAGGCAGCAACCTGTTCATAAGGGAAAACTGATAGCACCGGCGAAAAGATCAATAAATGCCTGGGCAGCATTATTCTATAAACAAAAGTTTTGCTCTTTTTTTGCAGGTAAGACAGTCCATTCTTTTTTGTGGTTCTCCCTCACAATTATCTCTGTCCTTGTCTGTCTGCGGGTGCGTGAGCGGAGCGGAGTGGCTCTCTAATTGGTTGCGAGTGAATCAGACGATGTGATCGCGTGATTTTCTAGCCACCCAGTGCAGCTAAAACTGTTAACTGTTACTGGGAGATAGAGTCCAGGTGCAATTTGTTTGGGTACTCGATTTCTCTGTTGTAACATATTCTATTTTTTTTTTCCTCCACCTTTTGCCCAGACGCCGTCACGCTGACACAGAAACCGAAAAAAAAAAGTTGAAAAAGTGGAAAAATAGCAAATTGTTTAACGCAAAGACGCGCTTCCATCAATTTGAATAAACAATTTGCGCGCATTGTCAAATCGTTTACATAATATTGCCGGGCTTTCGCTCAGACTTTCGTGTGTTTAATTCGATTTAATTTTGTTGCTAACGAGTCCTCAAAAAACAAAAACATTTGCGTAAATCGGTTGGGTTCAAAACCGTTATTTATTAAGGAAAATTACAAAAATTTTTGAAAATCCAAAGAGAAAAAACTAGAAAAAAACCAAACAACTTCTGCGTATCCCAATTCCTATCTACACAATACAAATTGGGCGTATAAAGTTTAAGATTTTGTTTTGCTTTGGTTTGCAATAAAATTATCTGAATCGCGCGGTCGAAAAGCCATAATTATTACTCATTACGTCCACGGTTTTTTTAGTCTATTTTTTGGGTTGTGTCCCACCCTTTTATCTTATCTGAGGACAGATTGTGCGCTGGGATTAAGTATTTCCCACAAAAACGGGAAATAGTGCAGAATAGTGATGGGTCCTCGTAACTTTAAGGCGTCCGAGGTTGATTGGGAACCAACTACCGATGACCTTGTAATTGCCTTTCAATTACCTGACTTTCATTTGCATTTCCTCCGGCACACGCTCCCTACTCCCCAAATCCGCCCCTTCAAGTGATAACCCCGAGATAAGCTCATTAGCATTACCATTTGCTTAACATTGCTTTTTTTCGAACTGACGCATTGTTAGGTGAACTTTGGGCCTCAAAATAAAACGAATCTTCTCGCGCAAACAAAACAATATACTTATTTCATCCAGGTTTTTTAATTTAATTGCGTTCTGAGTGGGCACTTGAGAGTATCATGAGGTATTATATAGTACCCAGGTACTTCATTTACTAATCAGCGAAAACGAATGTCTGTTGCTTAACCGTAATCAACGGAGTATGTTGATTTATAGTGGGAAGAGCCTTTATAGTGGGTGAAATATTTACTTAATTTGTGCCTTGATTGTTCACTGTTTTGTTGCGAACAAGTGTCTCCTGTGGAGTTTCTCCACTAGAGAAACAAACCAACACTGCCAAGAAGAGTTAAAAACAGACTTTAGATAAGGTCTAGACTCTAGAGATATTTATCTTTAGAGGTATCTATAAAAATGCACTTTACAAAATACGTAACAAACAAATAAGCTATAATAAAATTCAACTTTTATTTTTATATTCCTAAATGTGCATTTTATTTTGAACATTTGTATATGAAAATACCTTTTTGTTTCATTATGTTCTGAGCAAAAGAAATCTTAGTCTTAAAAATGATTTTTAATGTGTTCTAAAAGAATCACCAAACCGATATAAATTAATATTTTTTTTTATTCAAATGTTGGTCTTGGATTTATAAAAAAATATATACCACCTAAATTCAACATTAAACTTTTAAGGAAAAATGAAAAAAAGGTCAAAATATCTCAGTTTTCGACCTTTCGTTTCATCACGAGTTTTTTGGTTATTCGGTATAAACTGAATAAACAAACAAATAATGCGTAAACTTGGCCGGGTCACCCCGTTAAGAGGGTCGTCTCGGGGAACGAAGACTGACCCTGACATTGACACAGAGTGTTTGGCAAAACTGCAGTTAGAAATTGAAAAAGCACCCGAAATTGAATTAATTATGGGTCGTTAGACTTGCTGTCACATTAGGCATGCAGACGATTAAACCTATTGTGAGCAATCAAAACAAAGAATAATCGCATCAATTAGCTGGGTTTGAAAACAATCTAGTTAAACTCCTGCCAAAAATCGATGTCAAAAGGTGAGATATGCCCTTGAGTGGCATATATGCACATATATATATAAAAAATATACAAAAGAAGTGCCATCATCTGTTTCGAATACGGTGCCTGCGCAGTAAATCCTGTCGAGAAGAGCCGACCTTCCTACGTCACGAGGCGAGAGTTTCGTAACCACACGAAAAATCAATAATCCTGTGCTGCCACCCAGAAACTTTTGTTTTCATGCGACCTACGCCACCCAGTGGGAAAGTGGGCGAGGATTGCCAGCCAGCAAGCCAGTCAGCCCGCCAGCCAGTCAGACTCACCAGTAGTAGGCTATTTGGTCGCCCAGACCATTCCTAACATTGCGATCCAGGAGGTTGTAGCACAGGTTGGTCGAGGCGCCCTCCATCCACTTGATCGAAATGGGTCCCTTGGAGATGTTAAAGTTGTACTTGAGGAACTTCTCCGGATCGGCGGGCGTTTCCCAATGGAATTGCTTGGCCACACGGGACCAGAACTCAGCGGGATTGTCCAGCGACTCCTGGTAGAACTTCTGGTACTCCTCGAAGCTGGATATGTAGGCATTCTGGCTGATGGCCGGGTTCGGATGGTATATTGATTTTTCCGCTGGCATTTTGTATTTGATTTGTGTGTGTGTGTTTCAGGTATCTCTTTTTTTGTTATTTATCCTTATTCAAGGCTTGGCAGGATAATTATCCTGTTATGTAGTTGTCCCTAGCTTAATGTGTGGTGTGTGATTGTTTTTATTATTTCTGGGGTTGGTTTTCGAACAGCCCGCGCTTCTCGCACCGCACGGAATGAGTTCTTTTTGAGCACTGACCCACGAGTGAGCCACGGCCAAGCTTTTCGCCTCCGTCGGCATAGCTTTTGCATGGCAAAGCTCTGGCGAGCACGCTCTTCAAGTTCAATGAGACATGGGCGGCGCTTTTTGGAGGGCTTATCAGCCTCTGGATCGGGCACTATTTGCAAGGCGCGACTTGGTACATCCTTATCGCCCAAGCACAGCGTAACTTTCCAGTGAGGTAGGTGTGTCTGTCCATCACCCATCAGGTGATGGCTGGATCTGGATGCCATGGCGTGCGCCATTGTCTGTCCCGGCAACAGTGTTGAATGTTATTTTCAAATCCGATCAAGCACGCCGTTCCAAGCTGATCCGATCCGTAATATTATGAAATTGAGTGGTTTTTCTCTCTCTCTCTCTCTCTCTATCTCTCTCTTAGTCTTCGGCAGAGTGATTTCTTATCTTTGAGTGACTCTCAGCACGTTTTCTCTTCAGTGTTTTTTTTTTGTCTTATCACCCAGAAGGTTTCCATGGGGGAGCAGACTGCGTCTGTCACCCGCAGGTCAAGATGCCCAATTTCAAATATAATATTTGGATTTACTGTTGATTCTTATTCGTAACAAATTTCAAGTGCTACAACAACGTGTGTATGGCGATGAGTTTAGTTGGTGATTTTTGGGTATGCGTGTAGTTGATAACAAATGCTAGATCGTTTGTTTTAGGGCTACAGTCAAGGTGGTTGGATGCTGGGTTAGCTGCTGGTCCTAGTGATCGCCACTGCTGCTCACAAAGGTTTTGTACTGTTCCTCGGTCATGAGGGCGTCCAGTTCCTGGGGATTCTTAAGGTCCACCTTGAAGAGCCAGCCTGTAAAAGTGGATTGAATATTGTGATTATGATGATCTGGTTAATGGGTTTCTATATCAGATCTTACCCTTCTCATAGCAGCTGCTGTTCACCAGAGCCGGTGTGTCCTCCACCAGGGCGTTTTTCTCCGTCACCTTGCCGCTGACTGGGGAGTAGACCTCGCTAGCCGCCTTAACACTCTCCAGGGCTCCACATTCGTCATCCTGCTTGAGTTCCGTGCCCGGTTCCGGCAGCTGGGCAAAGACCACATCTCCCAGGGCCTCCTGGGCGTAGCTGGAGATGCCCACGATGGCATTGTTCCCGGACACCAGTTCCACCCACTCGTGTTTGTTTGTGTAGCGACGTTCTGGCGGGGATTACAGTTTGAGATTCGTTGGGTATTGCATAAACCGTGGTGGGATTACCTTTGGCTAGCAGGCTTGTCAGATGGAAGGCGCGCCCGTGGACGGCGGCAAGGGGCGTGGCACTCAGCTGGCGGGCAGCCTGCAGCCCAATCCGTGCGAATTTGGTGATGAAAACCATATTTTTTTCAGTCAAATACAAAGGCAACTGCCGGTGAAGTGATTTTTTTGTCCGCTCCCGGGGGTGTTTCGGTGACAAATGATCGGATTCAAAACACACGCGTTACGTTTAATGCCCGGCTCTCGAGATGAAAGTCGAATATTGCCCGGCTTATCAGAAATCCGACAATATATTGTGAACTTTTGTTGACCCGAAGAAGAACAGCAGCAACTTGAAATTGGGCCTAAAAATTCCATAGCGCCTGTCTATCGATAACAATAGCAGTCTATCGGTGTGTCGCACTACTCTACATTTTAGCGGGTTGTTTAAAAAATTCAAAAATATTTGTTTTCCCTTTGTTAAAATTATTTTGGGTATTTCGAAAGTGAAACCAGCCAAAATCATTTTCAATTACGTAATTGTAAGACATTTCTTTCGCCAAGTTATCTTAAAGTACCAATTTGTTAATCAATTTCCCCTATTGTTAAATTTAAAAAACCTTTATAAAATGAAGAAGGCATCAAAAATTTGTTTTGATGTTCCTCCTGTATTTCTAATCTCTTCCCAATTAAATCGTTGCTGGGGGCCATTTTCCGCTTTAATCGGCGACCCCCGACTTATCAGCTCTGTGAAATATAAACATATAAACAAAATACCATTCAACTGGTAATGAAAATAACTACAACAATTTTATATATTTACAACTGCACACTTATTATGTTATTAACATGCAAATAAATAAAAATACTATGCACAACAATTGTTCATACCGAAAAAAATTTGAACTAGACTTTAGCTGTCACTTGGGGGAATATTTGAGAATTATATTATAGAAGAGGGCTTTTCGGGGGCGCCAAAAGGCTTAGTACTGGCGTGGGCGCAATATGCCATTGGGGCTGGGCTGCGGGGAGTAGTCAGGCTGGGGGAATCCCGCCGTTGCCACCACAATGGTCTCCTGCACCGGAACCTGCGAGGATTGGCGCAATGGGCGACTGTTCTGCGGATTTGGAGCCGGGTACTGCTGGAAGGCGTTGAGGTCTCGGAAGCGGCGATCCATCAGATTGGAGTCCATCGACAAGTGCGCCGCCCGGACAATGGCCTCCTCGTTAACCTCGATCGTCTCTGCCGTAGAACGGGTTTCCGGAATGTAGGCTGCGTTATTATACGCCTGGATCTCCACCCTAACAATATAGATCGGAAATTAGTTTGGTGGGGCTACACACTAATTGATTCTACTCACTTCTCCTCCTCGTATGCGCGAATCGGCGGCCTGGTAGTCAGAATATCATTTGAATCCTTGCGAGGATTAAACAACGTATCCTATGAAAAGGAAGATAAAATTTAATATTTTTTTAACGCATATTCTTAGATTTAAAACAATTAACACACAACAAAAAAAATGTCTTTAAAATTGGTTCGTATGATTAAAAAAAAAAGAAAACAGAAAACGTCTTCATATTTCATTTGTGAGTTATCTGTCAAAAAGACTAAAATAATGTTAAAACCTTAAAAAGAAGCGCTAAAATAAACATTTATTTTTCTTAAGCCACTGCACATTGTACAATTTTTAAATATTTCAGCATTAAAAGAAAATTGTAAACCCCTTTTTTATTGAGAAATTAAAAGACTTTCAATATATACATTGTTTGAAAAAGTTTCCTAATGAAAAATATGGTCAAAATTGTTGCTATTGAATTTATTTCTAATGAAAATGCATCCATTTTTTGCTTAATGTTTGAACTAAAGATTAGTTTTGAGTTTTTTGTTAGTACAACTCAGTTCAATCGAACTGGGCACCCGGTTAGTAATCATTTTCCCCGGTGCTTCGGTAAAACGAACCCGAAATCGCAGGAATCTGCTATCACGCCAAACTGAGGCCATTTACTTATCAGCCGTTACCACCACCATTCCGAGTTATTGGCGACAGAGTGCTAAGTTTAGCCATGTCGTAGTCGCTGCCCGTTTTTCTGCGTTGTTGGAATATTTTCACAGACAGTGGCGGAAATTAATGGAATCGGAGAAGACAACGCCAGCGAGCATAAGTGGGCGATGAGCTCACCCACTGACCCCGAATACGACCACCACTTACCACACTATCCTTATCGGTGGCAATGCGAGCGGCTCTCATCAGCAGATAAATAAGCAGTCCAACGTTGATGAACCACAAAACAAATCCCTTGAAAGAGATGATCATCATCGATATGGCGGCCACTCCACCGGCGATTAGAGTAGCAGCCATGGGATCAATTGGGCCAGCGTTCACGCTATTGGCATTGTACTTGAGAGCCGCATCATTGAAGCGTCCGTAATCGACTCCAAAGATCACTCCGGAGGCAACGTCCATGCAGCAAATGGCGGCCACGAAAAAGGCCCATGTGTAAATGGCTGTAAGGGTTAGCTTTGGGTTATCCTTTTTTACCGCTGAAAAGGATTGAAGATACAAATATTACTCAAGGTATAATCCATCACAGTTGGGATAGTTACATAATAGAATCACTTTAACATGTGATACTTAAATGGGTTTTCTTATTGGTGATACATCAATCAATCTTATAATTAAGTCATTAAAATATTTATTTTTATACCCCTACTATAATTTCAATCTGAAGCTTGCAAACACAGTGAAGGCTCAAAAAAATCTGAATAAGTGCCGGGTCGCCACTTATATGTTGGTCCTTTCAGCCGGATGATGCTGGTGAAGATGCATAAGGTGGTGCAGAAATAATAATAAATAAATTATAATAAGAATCGTGGAGCTTTTCGTTCGCTTGGGCTTAGTATTCAAGTTACCTATATTGTTCCTAAAACAAAAAACATCTTATTAAAAAAAATACGGCCCTAAATGTTTTTGGAACGATGGAGTTGGAAACTATTATTTACAAAATACTCATTTTTCACTAGTTGAATTGGCAACTATTTTTATTTAGATGATACTCGTTCCTCACTGGTTGCCATACGCTAACAAGTCTGAATACATAATTTGACTTTGGGACTTCATCATTTATTACTATTTTGAAAGTCACAAAGGTTTCAATAAAATATTTAGACACAACAATATCATTCCATTTTTTGTCTACATATTTGTTTTTAAATTATCAAACAATTGATAAGGCATTACAAACGTTATGATAAATTGTATACCAACTTAGTAACGAGCTGATTTTCAATTACGTCATAGTTCTCCTACCTAATTTATTAAATACATACATTGTTACAAAACATAAAAAATTTAATAAAAAACCAAGACATTTCTTGGAATAAATTCAAGCAGATTAAGAAAATATATGAACTGGTATGAACGCTTAACTAAAAGCAAAAGTAAATCAACTATTATAGTGGGGAATAACCGTCAATGAAATCATTATAGATACAACACATCATATAAGTTTCAAGCGAACTTATCATTAACTTTTGTTTATTTGGCTTTATTGTGGGCATTTGTGGCATTTTATCATTTGGTTCCGCTGCCTGATAAAAACAAGTTCCTAAATTTCTTCAAGTGAATCATAAAGGTTTCATTATCTTAATTCATATATGCAGTTCATTTCTATTTTCCCACAATACTCACACAAAAGCAGCACGATCGAGACGATGAGCCAGCAGACAGAAACTCCCAGGTATACGGAATCCCAAATCAACATCTGGCTGGGATCGAACACGGTCTTTACTGAATTCAGAATAGTTTGGTCGTAGTTTTGGTAGTCGGCGGGGTCCATCTTGCATCCGCCCTTAAAGTACAGGTCGAAAAAGACTGTCTTTACCATAGTTCCATAATTCAAGACATTTGTAATGTAGAGCACACAGTTGAAGGCGCATATCGCTGTGATGGTCAGGCCCATCCAGATGATTGACTGAGCCTGTGGAAAAAAAGTTATTATTTTCATGGGAGCTATTTTAAAAGACTAGGAGAAAACTAGTTGAGATTTAATAAAACTGACACTAATTGAACTCTTGCCTATAATCGACTTAAAAATTTAAATACAAAAAAAAATGCAAATGACCTAAGGTTGCAGAAATTTGTTCTTTTATGAATGGTATTTAATTTCTTTCTAATGTTGGTCGTTTGTTTTTAAATATTTGTATGGGTAGAAAACCTTAATTAAAATTTTTTAATAAAATTTTTACCCGTTTATGGTTTGTTATAAATTTTTAAGCTTATATACAAATATTAATGATCAATAATAGCATTTGTATTAAATTTTTTTTGTTTGTTAATTGAATAAATTTCTTAAGTAATAAAAGTGTTCATTGGATAAAATCAAACTTGAAACACGAGTTAAAATAGTTTAAATTTTAAAATTATTGAAGTTCGATTGCACTTCCGTTTTTGAATCCTAACAATTTTATAAAACGCAATTATTTAAATTATTATATTTAGAGCATTTGTTTCAGTTGTTTACAAATGTCAATCTAATCGGATTGCTAAAAGTCTTTATTTATCAGGGGGAATCTCCCAAATGAGTCAATGCAGATTATATAACGACTTGCAAACGAACAGATAAAAAAGTGGACTCTGAGATTGCGAATGGACATTCAATTCAAGTAAGTGCCTTCAATGTCAGTTCCAATATCTGCCTATATCTCTTATCAATACACATAGAATGGGGTCGCGGTCGCTTGCTGGTGACTGTGACAGTGACTTACTACTGTTTACTTACCACTCCGAGAATTCCGGCCCAAAGTACGGCCGTTTTGAGGGAGCCAAAGTGCTTGATGCTCGGCGCCGGCGGTGGATACATATTGCAGTGACTGTTGGATCTGCAGGGGTGGTTTTGGTTGCTATATTCTCACGCCTCCGGATGCGGGACTTAAATCGATCTGAATAGTTCGGGTTGAGTGCGCTTTTGCAATTCGCGACGTCCGTTGGCCAACTGAACGATCGGGCCGGACAATTATATTGGCGACGCGTTTTGCAGCTCGTTTATCTGCCGATAACTAAGCGATAATGTCTAAAAAAGCCAATTGACCGGGGCTTTTATTTTTATTTTCCTTCATCGGTTTTTTACTTCGATGCCGTGTCGATATGCGCTCGCTTTTCGTTTCGTTCGTTAACTGAATGTTGGGTTTTCAGCCAAAGCATTTATCGGGCCTTAACTTTCGTTCTGAGTTCGGATGGTAAATATTATATTATCGCTGCTGATAAGGCCATTTGCTTCGGTTGAAATTCTGGCCCAAAATCGAATGGCTAAAATTGGAGAGCTGGAATCTTATCGGACGTCTGTATTAGCACATTAGTGATGTCTTTCCTTATCATTGCGTAAATGCTCGTATTTTAGTGATTACCTCATGGGAAAATTATTTTAATTATTTGTTTGGTTAGCTTACATACATTCAAAGTGCGCGGGTTAAGGGCGACCTCTGGTGGTTGGTAGAGGAACTGAAACGGCATTACATTGCATGACAAACAAGACACGTCATTACTAAAAGAGGACAAATAAGCTAATAGCAAAGTTTTAATAGCACAAATATAAGCCAACAAATATTTAGAATAATTAAAACACTCTATCAAGTCAATGTATAAAAAAAAGCATTTAATTTTCTATAATAATTAGTTTTTCCATCATGCAAGCTGCAACGTCGTCATATCTTTTCGCTGTTTGATCGTGGTAGACCGCCCAGGCAGCCGCCATTTCCGTGACGTGCGAGCGAGATGACTAGCCCATACTTTCCCGCCGTGCCAGGGCAGCGTGCGTGCTAGTGAGCGAGACGACTATCTGCCGTCGACAAGAACCGCTGCAGCAACATACGCATTTTTAACCCTAAAAAATACAGCACCGAGGCTTTAGTACAGTCAAAGTGACGCCGCGACAACCCAGAACAAAATCGAAAATTAAAAACCGGAGGAGATTGTTGTTCCTGGTGTCCAAAGAAAAGGAGAGCGAGTTGTGCTGTGCGTGTGGCTGCCCCCCCCAGATAAAATAAGCAATTAGTGGAGTGTGCAGTGCAAAAGTTCAGCTTGTCGTAATCGCCGATTAATTGAAAAGAAGCGGCTTGCAGTTGCGCGTGTTGCGCCCGCTAAAACCGAAGAACACCATCACTACGGCGTGCTCATCCGGATCCGAAAGCGAAACGCCAACGCCACACGATGAACAATCAACTGAACCCGGCCACCTATCGCAAGTTCAACAATCTGCTCAGTAGCGGAGCGGTCACTGTGACCGGTCCCAGCCAGCCGCGAATCCTCAAGACGACGCGTTTGGTGGTTCCCGGAGGCGGCGGCGGAGGAGGTGGTGCCGTCGGATTGGCCACTGGAGGTGGCTCATCGGGCGGCGGAGTCGCGCAGCAGCAGGCGGTCAGCGATGCGGAGGCGGGAGGCCTGGGCGTCGGTGGCCTGGCCACGCGATGCTACATCTGCGACGACCGCTGCGAGCCGCAGACCTCGCTCACCGATATGTGCACCACCCATACGGCCACCAAGTTCCCCAACAAACTGGCTCAGCTCGTGGGCGAGGGATTCCTCGTGATTGTATGCGGCGAGGATTACGTGTGCTCGCGCTGCACCAATCTGGTTAACTACTACGACCGCCTGGAGAACGATGTGGAGCGCGTGAAGACGAACCTCATCAGTCTGCTGAACAAGAAGTACGCCATTAACGAGGATGTGGGCCTGGAGGGCAGTCCGCCGCTCAAGATGCAGAAAATGGGCACGGGTGCCGCCAATCGTTCGCTGGAGGAGAGTCCCACTGGGGACGTATTGCGACCACGCAAGGTTTTGCAGGGAAATCCAGGTGAGCATTTTGTTGAAACAATTTCCAGGTCATCATTTAAAGCTGTTTCTTTTATTTTGTAGTAGGTACGCCCAAGATCGCCGCAGGAACACCCCAGAGCAGCGTCCAGGGCACACAGACGGTCCAGCGCAAGGCCACCAAGATCTACAAGTGCACCTCGTGCGATTACAAGACCTCGGACATGCGGCTCTTCAACACGCATTATGAGACCTGCAAGCAGCAGACCTTCCAGTGCAAGACCTGCCGCAAGATCTTCCCGCACTTCGGGGCCATGAAGCAGCATATGGTGCGCGACCACAACACTGCCATGGACAACACTTGTGCCATGTGCCACATCAACTTTGTGAACGAGAACAGCCTGCGCAAGCACATGGAGACCAACCACGCCACCAATGTGCTGGTGACCAGCACCACAACCATACCGGCTGCTGCTGCCCCGGTGGCTGCCGCTGCGGCCGCCGCTGCTGCCGCCGCCTCTGAGAATCTGAACGTGGTCGGAGCTTCGCTGTACACATGCAACCATTGTCAGTTCAAGTCCACGGACAAGGGCGTCTTCGATGAGCATATGCGGAAGCACGCCGCCGGCAAGCCCAAGCCTTTTAAGTGCCGTCTGTGCTCACAGCGCTTTGAGACGCGCGAAGCGGCCACCGTGCACGCCAAGCAGCATCAGACCAACTTCTTCAAGTGCGGCACTTGCTCGATGACCTTCCCCAAGCGGGAGCTGCTCGTCAAGCACTTCGAGGTGCATCAGAATCCGACCGCAGCTGCGGTCTCGCCCAAACAGCCGGTCAGCCAGAACTTGAATACCCAGAAACTGCTCCAGGAGACCATTGACGAGGCACTGAGCGACACTGTGCCTGCTTCGGCATCCGCAGCCGCCGCTGTGGTGGCCACCAGCGAGGCGGAGAACAACATCCGCTTCTTCTCGTGCAGCATTTGCTCCCTGACCTTCATCCAGGAACAATACTATACCCATCATATGGAGACCCATAGACGCGACAAGAAGGGAGCTTCGACCGGCGCCACTGCTCTCAATTCGGCAGCCACGGCTTTGCTGAGCGATGAACCCGGTGAGGCAGCCGGAAAAGGTGGAGACGAGGGCGGTGAGCAGAACGCCGAGGCCGACATTGAGAGTCTGTTCGAGAAGCTGCACTCCGACAAGAACGAGAGCGGCGAGGCGCCCAAGGCAGGCACCAAAGCCGGTGGAATGGTCATCACCTCGCAGGAGGGCAGCGGCGGAATCACTTTTAATATAACTATTCCGCAACCGGACGGTGACCAGTCGCAAAAGGATTCTCCCAACGCCACAGCTTCTGTCCCCATTGACATGCCCAATCTGGATCAAGCCGAAGACGAATCCCAGTCGCAGGGCAGCGTTGACGCCAAGGTTGAAAGCGGCGAGGCCTCCACTGCCGAGAGCAAGTCCAATGCCGCTCCCGTTTCCATGCCCAGTTTAGATGATGACAATGAGGCCGCAGCTGCCGAGGCTGAGGTCACAGAGGAAACCAAGGCGACCAGCAAAGCGGGTCTAGAGAAATCCAAGACCAAGGCCGGGGAGAGCACCAAGCCCAAGGAGGCCGCTGCAGAGGAACCACAGCCCTCGGACGAAGGGGAGAAGCGTGAAGCCACGGACACGCCCACAACCGAATCGGAGGCTGCAGCTGCGGCCGCAGAAGGAGCCGAATCTGGCGAAGGCGAAGTGACCGCCGGGACCGGAACTGAGGGCGAGTCTGGCGAAGCTGCCGCCGGCGAGCATGTGGCCATGGAACTGGACGAGGCCATGCAGGCGCAGGTTGATGGGGGCCAAATAAAGTTCATCGTCAACGAGAACGGCCATCTCCTTCAGCTGGACAATCACATCCTGACCGACGCCGAAGGCAACCAGATAATTGTACAGGATCCCGAGCAGATCCAGCAGCTGCTGCAAAGCGTGGGAGTCCTGCAGTCCGAAGGAATGGAGGGCGAAACCCTTCAGATGATGACCGACGGCAGTGGCCAGATGGTCCTTGTCCATGGCGACAACAATGAGCAGCAGCTGATCGATGCCTCGCTCCTCAATTCGGAGGGTCAGTTGATCATCCAGCAGGGCCAGGATGGCGAGGAAGGCGCTCATGTCATCAGCGAGGATGGTACCCGCATCCCAGTGTCCGTATCGTACACGGAAGATGGCCAACCCATCGTCCAGGTTCAGCAGCAGGTCTTGGAGGCCGCCCAGCAGGCGGCAGCCAGCGCTGCCGGCAGTGCCGACGACAAGGAGGCGGCTGCCGCCTCGGCCGGCGAGGAGGTTCAGGTGTCGGAGGCATCCAGCGCCACGGCATCCACCACCGCGGTGGCCACCAGCACGGCCAGCAGCAGCGGCGGAGCCTCCGGCGGCAGTTTCTTCGCTCTGGAGGAGTTTACGGAGACGAAGGCCGACTAGGATTGGCCCTAGGGGCGGGGCCGTGACCACTACACCATACTGGCATGCGAAGAGGACTGGTGAGTTCAAAGGAGCACCGTTCAAAAGAACCAAATTATAACTCCCACATCGCTTGCAGGTTTTAGCTGTGGGCGCGCTCAAAGGTCTCTGGAGGACTTTTGCACACCCACCAACTGCAACCAACATCCGGACACACACACATCCAAAACCGGAGCCCACATTTACAGACAACTGAACACGAAGACAGAGGAACACACAAACCTATTCAATATATATTTACATTTAGCATATGTATTAAACACTCCAGTAAACTAAACAAACGATTTATTATTCACGAACCAGAAGAAGATAAACGTAATTCAATCAATCAAATTGTTCATTCGGTCCGTTTCGCTCTCGGCTGCCAGGGATCTCAAACCAGATCGCTCTGGCTGCCTCTATAAAATCGTGTCTAGGTTTAGCAATAGTTTAGGCAAAAATGCAAGATGAAAGCGAAAAATTGTATAAGCATAGAGTTTATTTGAGATACTTGGAATATGTTTAAAATATGTATTTACACGCCAACACAATACAAAAACAATTACACTAAATAAAATCGATTAAAACACAAAGGAATAGGATTCGATATTGGCTCGATGTTATTCAGAACTGTTGCTGCTTCCTAAGAAACTCGTGACGCCCGTATAAACGCATTGTTAGGTGAATGTTACCCGTAACCCACTTTGATTAGCCCCCAGTTTCAACCCAACACACACACACACATAGCTGCACGCCACAAACACACCCAGAAATATACATATATATATGTCAAGCAACTTGAAATATATTATTGTAAAGTAACGAACATCGATGCCATGTTTCTGTGTTGTTTACTTTGTGTGCGATCTTTGGAATTTGGAATGCATGTAAATCAATTCAGATAAGATAACTTAACATCTTTATACCAATGAATACAGATGACCCATAAGTCAGGCAGTTATCCCAACGTTTACATATTGTCACCATCAATTCTCAGGTCTAGTGGGCCATTGACCTTTAAAAGTAGCTTAGTCAGTTATGAATAGAAAAAATCAATGTTTTGAAAAATGCATATTTAATAGCGAAACTTTCGACTCGTTGCTCGACACCTGTTGGCCATTGATGTATATTTAAATGTTCAGTTAGTTGATTAATAAGATTTAATACTAGCTTGGATACTAAACCCCCAGCGGTGGCATAAAAGCTGTTCAGACTGCCATTAAAGCCTTATGAATGCTCCGTTCCGATCCATAAATCAGCGACTGTTGAGAATCTAAATACAGCAACCGAAATACTGCAACCGGATTGGCACGTGGATGGGGTTTCAGATGAATCGAACGACGAACATGATCAGATAGATCGAACTAATGTTTGTTTGATAGTTTGAGATCCCAACGAAATAGGACATATACAAATCTGCGGTCTTCGCCTGCGGGTTGTCTACCATTTGTCTAATGCATATTTAAGCGCTTAATGGATCTGTTGAGAGGAAGATCGGATAAGCGAAGCCGCTATGAATAATTCATATTCGAAGATGTGTGAATGGAGTATTCTACCAACTGATCGGGGACTTGAGTGCAGCGGTAGCATTCATTCATTTACATGGTGAACTTTTGGAGATGACCGCGGTAATCTCTTAACGATATTTGTGTGTCCCAAGGCCGGAACCAAATTGGGGATTAGTTTGGGGCGAGCATCAATCAGCAACTTGTTTCGGTGACATTAAACGGTGTCAACTCAATTTGGTTTACTAGTCTGGTTACATTTAGGCGGTCTTGAAGAGTCGGTCAATATTATGCAGCGGCCTTAATTAGGCTCCCACATGCAAATGAGCGGTGACAGGTGCAATCTTCTTGTTGATTGCCTCAAAAAGCGAAAGTCGTTCTTAAAGACAAGGCCGTAAGATCGGATCGGATCGGATCGGATCGGTATACTATGACATTTTTATAACAAAGAAGCCAGGCCAAAAGTGAACTGATGAAAGCTGACATTTTAGTGCGGCTAATTTGTGAGTCATTAGCATAGAAAACATGATTTCAACTACTTATGCAGTCAGTAAATCTTAGAATTTATAAGGAACATTCTTAACATATTTCAAAAGCATAGTTGTCAGTCTCTACACTGGAAGAAAAATGGTAAACAAAAAAAGGTAACATCGCCAATATAAAATTGCTAATAAAGATTTGACAAATCTTTCAATATAAAATTTTAAAAGATTTGCATTTTAAAAAGTATACTTTTGGATCTTCAAATCTTCACCCATCTTTAAGTCTAAAATTTATTTAGGAACAAAAAAAAGATTTTTTAACTTGGTAATATTAACATTTTAATATTATTATATATTATTTGTTTAAAATACGTTTTCCGATAATTTTCACTCCTTTTATGTGGCAATCTGAAATTACCATAATTAAAAATTCAATCAAAATGTTTATTCAGTTTTGTTCAGTTTCTCAGTTGCAAAACGTTGTACGAATTTTAATTGTTATTTATTGAATAAACTTCCTTCCTTTGGATAAACTTTCCGGACTTCCAGAACACAGATCAATTAAGTCTAGTACTTTATTAATATTTCTAGAATATTTATTGGCTTGCAATGTATTTTGGCATGGTGTTTTTTTTCTGGCTCTGTTTTGTTATTTCGTATGTCCCATTTGCATGGAGAAACAATAAACATAAATACGAAATAAAAATATTCCCCAACTGTAACGATACTCGGCCAGACAATCGATAGCTTTTTAAGCTTCGAATTATAATTTTTGTTTATATCCGAGCGATTTACCAACGCCTCGACCGACGCTCATCCACCGGCGGATGAGTGCGGATGTACTCCAACTGGCGGATTACGTGCAGCGGAATGGCCGGAATTTGGTCTCCGGTGGGCCGATAGCCATCCGCATCGGCGACGTAGGTGAAGGTGACGGGAATGCCCTCGAGGGACACGAACTGAACCACGCCGACGGCTCCGTTCTCGTTCCCGGCCCCCTTGGTGGTGATGCCATTGGTGGTCTGGAACTCGAAGCTGTAGTGGCCAAACGGATCGGGTGGGGTGTTCCGGTAGTAGATGGTCCTGACCGAGGATGCGGCAATGGCTCCGGTACAGTGATGCACATGGATGAGGGCCAGGAGCAGCACAAACTGATCGGGTATATGCTTGGAGGTTTATTTGGAACAAGTACAATCACACAACATCGCACAAACCTTGCCGAACGACATCATCATTGCCGATTGCCGCCTAATTTCAATTAAATTCCAAATCTTTGTTTTTACGGTGTGGATCTTGAACCTGAAATACTGATACTGAACCTGAATCAAAGTCAGTATCCCAGTTTAAACCGTTATAAAGCGGACAGCTTAATGCGACGCGATCTGCTGCGCTTGAAAGTTAAATTGAAACTGGCCAAAAAAACATTTGACCAGGCCGAAAAGGAAGCTTTCGATTTTGCATAGAGGAAGTTAAAGCTAATCTTTGAGCTCTCTTCAAAGTGTTCTCAGAATATCAGATGAGGAAGCATAACCCGGGAATCAGTGCAACCAAAAAGCAGCCGCAATATAACCGAAAAAAAATACAAGTTTCAAGCCCGGGAATTGATTTATATTGATTTTGTGCTAATGCCGGCTATTATCGCCTGACAATGAAGTTGTTTTGGATGGTTCGGGGTCCATTTGTAGGTGTGCCTGCATATCAAGCCGAAATGAAATCGAAAGGTATGCACAGTGGTTCACATGTGACTGTGAATCACATGTCCAACTTGCGGACATCCCGCCACTGACAAATAGTGCCATTTAGTTATTAATTTATTATAATTAGATTCTATTTTTGGCTGTAAAAGGTCATGGTTGAAATGGAGTCTCAACTAAAAAGCCAATACCAAATATATTAATTTGATTTAATGAGGCGTGCTAAATATGCATATAATACGTCAGTTTTGATTATTCGATTAACTGTTTGCGATTTAAAGCGAAACTGGAAATGCTAAAGGTTTACTGCACCATGATCAATCATGGCTAATTCGGGTTTTTATTCGGTTTGAGTGAGTTATATGTCCAAGCAAATAACTTCTGTTTGTCAAGTGCTCGGAGCTGGTTGTTTGGCTTTATAAAAATACATTCGATTTTTAGTGAAAATATTTTTTTGATTATTTCTTTGTATTTTTAATTCTGGCTTTTATTGTTTTCAAATTTTGTCCCGAATTTTATAAGTGCATCATTCATTTTTGGACAATCCTGGGCATCAGTTCATTTTAGGGGTCTACACAATTCTTCTTAAAAATATGTAAACGTTTAATAGGTGATTTTGTTCCACTGTGTGGAATATGGAGCTAGGCATACATACATAGACCTTGCACAACTTGTATGATTTAACCCCGCAACCCGTTGATTTGCATAGCTCGACTTTACAAGTCGCCGCTCGTCAAGGTGTCGGTCCGAAGAATCAATCAGCCCATCAATCAGAATTCATGTTTGTTTTTGCCTAATGAGATTTGCATTATGTTTGTTTGTCCTAAACACTATTTACTAATTAAGAAACAACGCCTGTGTTTCCGAGGATTTACATAGCAAAAGTGGCACTCGACAAAGAGGAAAGCATGAAGCGAAAATAATCTTCGGCTAATTTTCAGACATAAATCTTCAAGTCAAACTAGTTGAAATCTTTTTTGCGGACAACATTAATTAAGTAACACAAATCGACGCCAAATAGTTTAGCCTTAGAATCGATTGCGAAACGCAAACACGAAAAACGAGAAAATCGAAATCAAAAACAAAATTGAAAACTACAAATGAACTGCCTTTTCCAGTTCTCCTTCTCTGCCAGAAACCATAAACGCTTCGTGTGTGAACTATTAGGTAGTTAGTTGCTGGCGATGACTCTGCTGTTGACCCCTTGGGACGTACAATTTTGAGAACATTAATCTAGGCATATGTAAATATGAGCATAGACAACTCCTTTTCATGCTAAATGTTCTTCAAGAACTACCATAATTTATGCTACAGCGTACACTCTCGCAAATGGAGCGAAAAACAAAAGACTCAGGCAACGAACTGGCTGCGACTCTTTCAAAAATTAAGAATCAGTCTGCTTTTGAACCTGTAAACCTATGGAGCTACAGTTCCATTCATTTTCCACACGGAACTGTCCGTTAATTATGTTTCTTCAGGCCGATTAACAAATCAAAAATCGTTAAAAAGCCTTCTGTTAATCCAAATTTCGATACAGCTTCTTATAATTTGATGGCCTATTTTCTACGATTTTATCGCATTTGCTGTGATTTTTATGATCATGATTTGCATTTGCTTCAAAACAAGAAGAGGCTTTAATATTTTTTATATGTGAATATTTCAGAACATGCTGGGCGCACAAATGCTTCCGTGTTTGGGACCCAGGGTGGTAAATTCTATTAGTAATGGATAAGTGTTAAAAGTATACATTTTTACTTAGTGGTTAGATACTTAACCATACTGTGTTTGTAGTGGTTTGTGTTTATAGTGATTCATTTTCAGCTAAACAAAATATTTTACAAAGCCAAAACAGTTAGAGAAATGCAATAAACCAAAACAAAAAAAAACTAGTATTTTTAATTCGATTGAGTTTATTGCTGTCAGATGACACTAATAAAACCAAAATCGGAACCTCTGCCATCATAAATTGCCAACGTTATTGGCGCCAGATCTTCAAGAACTCGAGCTACTTAGCACTTTTTAATATGAATAGTATGAAATCATAAAATATGAATAAGCAAACATGATAAACGGAAATGAATTATATGACCCGCTATCGAGAGCTAGAATTAGTGGGCAGGGTAAGCCACACCACACACAGCAGCATTTGTTTGCGAGAGGCCACAAAAAAAAGACGGAGCCAATGATTATTGGCATTTGGTTATGCTTATTAGATCTTCGTGGCGTACGTTTTGGCCCGTTGTTTACCACATATAAATTGGAAAAGGCCAGCTGGCCGCACTGGCAGTACGGTGGCTAACTTTGAACCTCGCAGACGTGCCATCTCCGCAGCAAATCGAACCCTTTACATCGGATCGGGAAATATTGATTTGATTACAAAATCAATCGTAAATCTGTTGTGTTTTTTGGTGCCAGTGCGAAAATATAAAAGCGATAGCCGAAAAATATGCGATATTTTGTAAGCATTTTGACCCTGTTCCCATAAAGTGTGCTCCCCACCTGATTTGTGATCTTTGTGGCTGATAAGACCCCTCTTGGTTTCAGCTCATTGGCCTGGTGTTTCTGGCCCTGATTTGGCTGGAAGTGGATGGAGGACTGGTGCGGGTGCGCCGGATCCGAAGATTGGTGGGCGGCGACGAGCGGGATGCCCAGATAACGGACTTCCGGGTCTCGCCAACGGACGACGAGGGCGTGTTCAAGTACGCCTTCAAGACCAGCAACGGCATCGATGTCCAGGCGGCCGGATCGCCCCTGGAAACCATTGGCATCTACAGCTACACCTCGCCCGAGGGCGTGCCCATCGAGACCCGCTACATAGCCGACGAGCTGGGCTTCCATGTGGTCGGTCGACATCTGCCGCAGCCACCGCCCACGCCGGACTATATCCTGCGATCCTTGGAATACATACGCACCCACACTGAGGATGGCAAGCTGAAGAAGCCGCAATTCTTCTGAGCTTCCTGACCCATCCTGATCCCATCCACCATCATGTCCACCATACACATCGATTTGGATGCAAGTGTCCAAGAAGAAGGCTGAACATACCACATAGCATGTACTAATCATAATCATCAACTAACTTGGCATTGTAAGACCCCAGACCTAGACTAAGTTGTTGCTAGATGTTGTAAGCGCTCCGAAATGCGCAAATGTTCTTCGCTCCGCGCCAAAACCTTGGGGCTTTTCTGCTTGGGCTATAAATCAATCCATCCATTGATTCCTTCGCGGCGTGAATTTATGGTCTTTGTGCCCAAAAAGAGCAAACAAAGGCACGCCCAAGCATAAAATCTGTGAAGCTCGGGTGACCCCAACGAATTCTAGCTTGTTATCCCATTAACTGCTAACAGCTTTATTTGTCTGCGAGTCTGATTAAAATTTACGTCTATTCTCAGATATGGAAATTTGAAAACTGGATGGAAATCAGTCGCGGTTCTGTTTGCCAACCTTTCGATGACTTAATAATAAACGGTAAATTCTTTCCGGGTAACAACCCATCTCCAAAAAGCGGCGAAGAGCTTTTGCAAAATTTCGAAACAAGTTCGGCTCGCTCGAATTTAAACACAACCTAACATATTTTTAAAGCGAATTAAACCATGCAAATTGCGAAAACATTTGTTGAACATTTGTGTTTTTTTTCCAGTTGGTAGCCCAAAAGTATAGTTTGTTAAGCATGTGTTTATTTTTCAGGCTGTTAACAAATTTGAATTGATGAACATGACCGTTGGATAAGTATTACGTTATTGCCTAACAACGTATTCGTTTTAATGGGGGAGTGAGTTTTTTTTTTTTTTGTTAACATTGATAGTCATGTTGCAATATACCAAACAATTTAATATAGTTTGCGGAAAATCATTGCAGAATAAATAATAGGATTCGTTAAAAAAAAACAGCTAATAAAACTTGTCTTTAATTAAGAATATTCTTACAAATTTCACATTAGAAAGAAAATCAAATTTAATCGGGAAACATAAAAAAATGATCGTAAACTTTTTTGCCCACTGTATAAACTTCAGAGGGTCGAAAATGTCTCCATCCCTGCGTTGCAAACTTCTGACTAAAATTATAATACCCTCTAGATGTGTATAAACATGGGATAATTTTAGAACTGTTATAAATTAACAACGGGTACTTCCCAAAATACATGTTTCTTAGCATTATAATGTGTTTAATGGATTTAAAAAAAAATAAATTGGTTAATATTTTGTTTTGGTTAAAATTTCTACATTCTTTTCTGAAATATTTAACAGGATTTTGACTCTTAAACAATAAATCCATTTAAAATCAATTTGCATTGTTTTAATATCAGCTAAACATTAATTGTCAAATTATTATTATTGAGTTGTTATCAACAAACAAAAACATGTAATATGAACATAAATAATAATTTAAAATTTTCCCCAATTTCTAAAAATATCTGTGGAATTGTGCGAGGTTCAGTCGTTTAGGAACACCCCAAACAACTTAATATCGATACCGCGTAAAGTGACAGTGACAGTGACAGTGATCAAGTCCATATATAATTTAGGTGCGGTCGGTATACAAAAGTTTCATTTAGTTCTGTGAATCCCAGAAAGAAGGAGCAAAAAAGGAAAATGTCGCTTAAATTCAACGAGGCAATTGAAATGTTGATAGAAAATCTGTCAAAAACTATTAAACCTGAACAGGAAACATATATGCAGGATGCAGCCGAAATATCCGAGAAAATAAATCAGGAACTTATCTACATTAATTCTATTTTCAAGGGTACAGTCACCAAATGGGATCAGACATGTAAGTTAAATTGTTTTTAAAATACTGTTCTACTTTTAAGTTACGGATTTTTATAATTAAGTTCAATAAGGGAAAAAAGATTAATCAGCATAAAAACTCGCATAAAGTACAAAGTCTTGTGTCAGCATCTTTTCAGTTTGTTTACCCTTAAAACTTGTGCAGCATTAACGTACAACATTTTGTTTTTAGATATGTTCGCCTATAAACCATACCCCAAAGCCAGAGTACCGATTTTGTGGGTAGAAATGCCATTTGCGATTGAGCCACAGAATGTTTACGTTCACCGTGATCCTGGATGCCGATTGTTTAACCTTAAGACGACTGTGAATCATCCAGCAGTTGATAATGGATACGTGAACGGCGAAAAGTTGACCAAGCTTTTCTACTTTGATTTGAACAGAGTCGTGGACAGAATGACGAATTTTATTTGTAAAAGCGGAAAAATGTATAATCTACGCACTAACCTATTGCATGATGAATCTTTCATCATCGTTGTCAAGGAATATGGCAGGAATGGATTGGAGGAAAACGAGCTATTGATTTATGAGTTTAAACTCACTCTTAAATTCTCCAACAATTTTTTCCTATACACCTACCGTGTCGATTTCTTTAAACAAGCCGAAAAACTCGAGGTCGAAGCAGTGGAAAAAAAAGTCATCAAATTGTTAACCAATGTAAAAAAATTGTTTCTACAATTACAAGATGAAAATCTAGTTATGCCAGTTACAAATTTTGCAATTGATTCTCTTGATTTTCGTGTAGAACCCAACACCGGGGAATATTTACTTGCGGTGAGTTTTCACAGCTTTATAATCAATTATTACTATAACATTGTTATGAACCATCAGGCACTATCAAACATAATTCCGATCATCCCAAAACGCGGACGTTTCGTATGCATCTTGGGAAAATTGATGCAGTTCAAGGAATCGGACTCCGTTACAATGCCAGAGCTAAAGGCTCTTTTTGGTCTGCCTTGAATATTTGATCGAATTTCAAGAAAGATTTGGATAAAACCACTTGGACGCTGTTTATTCTACAGAAAAGAATAATGAAAAATACTTAAACTCCTTATTGCATGAAAACAACCAGCACGTCATGGTCAAGACAAAGACAACTTTTACATATAAATAATAAAATATTAAGAATTTTGTTATGTCGATAGCACTTTTTGTTTTAATTTTTTGTGGGAACAACAGTCCACCATCCATGAAAAATCCCAACCGTTACGCTTGGATGGGCTCTGTGGGGCGGGACTATAAGCCATTGAAAAACAATGAAAATTTAATTCAAGAATGGGGATTTCCCCTTTTTTTCAGCTGTTCCATAGATTTTATTTTTGAAAGTTTAAATTGTATGGATCAGCTGGCTAACAGCTGACATTTATTTCGTTTGGGGAATCCCCTAAATGAATCACAGTCACATAAAAAAAGGCTTGGAAAGTTCAGTCGTGCCTATTTTTTAGTTTAGTTTTGGACTTCCCCGAGAAAGGACCAAGCAGGCAAATATCTTTACGATGGCGCTCAACTTCAATGAGGCTCTTGAAATGCTTATAGAAAATCTATCTAATAATCCAACACCAGAACATAAAAGTTATGTGCAGGACGCTTCCGACATATCCGAGAAAATATGCCAAGAATTCAACAACATCGACTCTATTTTCAAGGGTACAATCAGCAATTTGGACAAGACATGTAAGTAAGAATTCACAAAATTATATAATAGGCAAAAAAGAAACGAAATAATTTCGAAAACAACCAAATTTATAAAATTTTACCTGATCAGTGATTATGATAAAAAAAAAATGTAAAAACACTATTTATACTAAAATTTAATGAAAAAAAAATTGATTGTGGTAAAAATTGTTAGGAAGCTAGTAACTGCTTCTGAAAAATTATATATTTGTATCTTTTTTGCAGATATGTTTTTCAATATTCCTTTTCCGAAAATGGTAGAGCCGCTCCTTTGGCTTAAAATGCCATTTAAAGTAGAGCCTCAGCGCCTTCATATTCCCGAATACAAGGTCTTTCATCTGAAAACATCTGTGGCACATCCGGCAGTTGTGAATAACTTTGTGAAGGGTGATAAGCTAGCCAAATTGTTCTTTACGGATTTGAGCAAAGCCATTGGCAGAGTTTCTCAGATCGAGTGTAAAAGCGGAAAATCATATAGCATTCGACATGGCATGGATATGGCTAAAAACTTTATAATTAATGCCTATGAAGCTGGTCAGGTCGAAGAGACAATTTCTTATACTTTCAAACTACAATTCAGTTTCTTTGACCATTCTATTTTGTACGCAACCAACAAGAATTTATTCTTCCAAGAAACCAAATCTGATAGACCTAAGAAATTGTCAACCATTCACATGATCGTCCACACATTATTGATACAATTAAAGGTGTATTTATCCTTGTCCATTCAAGTTGGTGCAAACTTATTTGATTCTATCAATTGGAAATTGGTTACCAACGCCGGTGATACATTGCTCGAGGTGAGTCAACGCATTTTACGCAGACTTTGTATGTTTTTTGTTAACATTTAAATAATCTTCAGGTTTTAATGAAGGTTATTTCGATAATGCCAAACCCCGAGCCCGTCAAATCGGTTTACCTGAAGTTATTGCAGCTTAAGCAATTAGATTCAGTCGAAATGCCAGAACTAAAAGCGCTTTTCGGGCTGCATTAAATATCCAAATGAGGACGAATAAATTAAATTAAGAACAAGTATACAAGGATCTTAGACACTTCGAACGTCTACAAAAACAATATATTTTGGTTTATACTTTGCCATGGATTTAAATTGGAATTACTCAGAGTAAATATAAAAATAATATATATTGATTGATTTAATGTTTAACAAAATTTAACTTTGTTTATTTAAAAGGCTTACGAAATCCGTATTTAAATTCCACTACTGCCCATTACATTTTTGTACTTTTTTTCAGCTGAATTAAATAAACTTCATATTTTAATATCAAATTGAGCTTGCCAAATGGAGTTTATGATCATGTTTCTGCAAGGACGTTTTTTATTAACAATAGCTACTGGTAAATAACTATGACTGGCCGCAAGTTTGCACGAGAAGTTGCTGGCAGTGGAGCTGGATTACTGCTGATCCTTTGTCTAAATATGTGTGTGAAACATGTTTAATAGAATCCAACTCTGCGTTCTCTGTCCAATAAATGTTTCTATTTTTTAGTTGAATAAAATAATTTTCATATTTTAATATCAAGTTAAGTCTTGTACAAATTTTATTCTGAACTTGCTAAATTCAATACAAGTTCATGTTCCTGTATCGACGTTCTTTATTAACAATAACTACTGGTAACGTCCCTAAATAACAATGACTGGCCGCCAGTTGGGATGTGGATGTGGTGTTGCTGGCAGTGGAGCTGCTGCTCCGCGGGATTACTGCTGATCCTTCTGAGCGGGCGCCGGGGGATGGGTGCGGATGTACTCCAGGGCGCGCAGGATGTAGGCGGGCACTGGGGGCGGTGTGGGCAGATGGTCACCCACCGGATGGTAGCCCTCCTCGTCGGCCGTGTAGGTCAGCGAGATGTGCTCACCCTCGGGCGACACATAGGCCACGGCACCGCGGACCCCGTTGGGATTACCCGCCTCCTGGAACTGGATGCCATTGCTGGTCTCGTAGGCGTACTGGTAGTTGCCCTCCGCATCGGTGGCATCGTTCTGGAAGCTGCGGATCTGGGCGTCCTTGTTGATATTGTCGGCGCAGGCGCAGCCGATGAGAGCGAGGCAGAACAGCTTTGGGAAAATAATACCATAATTGTGAGTGACCGAGTCCTTTCGGCAAATAATCCCTCAAAACTTACATATTTGTACATCTTGTTGGGAATTGGGGGTTTCTTTGTTTCTTGAGTGCTGGACTGATGCTGTGGTGATGCTGCTTGCAATGCAACTGTTTAATTCGATCAGCTCAAGTGCGTCTTTTATATGGATGAGACTGAGACCCTTGTCTTTAGTGGCAGGCACCTAAACGGGTTTGTTTTTTTTTTTTTTTTTTTTTTTGGAACCCGAGGACCAGAGGTGGCTATAATTGCCAAAAACTTGTCTTATCATACCACCAATAATGGGAACAATAACAACAATGCTCAGCTGAACTAGAGTTAAAATACATGAGTCATGTGCCAACAATTTAAATTGTGTGCTTTAATTCGGTTTCAGTTTCGGTTACGGTTTCGCACGAGACTGCTCATACTGCTCATATCGTTTTTTGGATACCACTAAATGTTGAATTACAAACAAATAAAAATTGCTGTTTAATGCGGTTTCGGCTCATTCACAAACCGCTGGAAATTCCCCCCATCGAGCTGAAGATTTCTGTGTTACAACTTTCAATTGGAACTGGTGAGATGATGCGCCCTGGGCTCGGAGCTTCCAAGTGGCAGGTGGCAGATGGCAGGTGCGGAATGCCTTTTGCCTTTGCCCCTGGAAAGCTGTTGAAATCGGTTCGGAGATGGACAAGGTCACCTGGCAGCATGTCACCCGGAGCGCCGTCGATCGAAGAAGAGCGTCCAGCTAGCCAATGCAATGTGTGATCTTCTGATACCCTACATTTATGACTTTAATTAATTGTTCACTTTGATGTTCGGCGAATTGATTAATTACCTCGAACTAAGCGATAAGTTTGATCATATTTATTTCTGTCTTCACACCGCACATAAGATTTAGCTGAGCAAACATCTTCGAAAATTTGTGTTAATTGTTAAGAATGATTTCGGTCAATAAGGAAGTGAAACTGGACTAGTAATTAAATATAGTTCACATGTATCTTTAGATATTTCTGTTCAAATCATTGCCGAACCAAACATTTCCAGGAAGTTCACCTCATAAAAATCGGTATGTTTTTCGCAACTCAGGTAGAATGAAAGTGAAGATATGGAAACAGATACATACATACATAAATCTATTCGGATAATCCTAAGCTCTTTTCAGTGTGTTTTCCTTCTGGTTGGATGGCTTGCGATTTTCCGTGTTGCAAATTCTTAGAAACTATTTTCAAATTGATAACAATGCTGTCAATCCAGATGAGCAATTTTGGACCAATGAAACTATACCTGGTTACTTTTTTTTTATGTTGTGTGGACCAGTACGGATTCTATACGCAAACCTTGCACTTGACAAATTTAGCTGAGAGTTGACTGTATATGCAAGCCAAACTGCATCCATTAATGGAAACAAGTTGTATCATATTTCAACAAGTCCAATTTGTATTTTAGGAGTTTAAAATAAATAGAAGCATATGCAAATATTGATAAAAAAGTTGTCTTTAAACCGTTATAGAACTGCTGTATAACGCAACGTGATTTTAGGAATGCTTCTATATATATTAGACTTCTAAATTATCTGTGAAGTTGTATATTTTCATTTTGGCAATTTACCAATTCAAATTTTTGTGAATGTTGTCGTTGCCATCAGTTGGATACGTCATGGAATATGTTTAGGGCTTGGATACGGATGGGTCGCTGAACTAGTTTGCTAGATCAGGTGGGGCGGCGATTGATGGGCATTTCATTAGTCGGAGTGCTAAGTGCGTTTAGGCCTAGAAAATTTATTACTGGACAGCAAATTTGTATGCTAATGCGATGAATTGGCTGAGATGTTTGGGGGAATTAAGAATACCTTCATAAGCAAACAGGTTCTCCGCCTGCGCTCATCCCGAGCCAAATGGCCAATGAAACCGAAATTGAAACGTATGATAAATTGGTCTGAATTAAATTTATTCGTGCACGAGTGGCTTTGGCTGCCCCCTTCCAAATGAAATCCAGGTGCGTCTCTGAAGTAACCCTCGCTGGGCGGGTGAATGTCACATGTGCCATTACGATCGAGAAAACCCCAAGCCCCCAAAAGCTAACCAAAACTATTAGCCATTAAGTGCAAAGTCAGATCTTTGATTACCGCTTCCAAGGCAGATGTGGAACCATCAGCAGCAACCGCATGGAATGGGTTCAGATGCTCCATTATACCCTTGCCAAAGGTTGTTAGAATTTTGATCAGTGATTTGTAACGATCTTTTGATGAGATACGTCAACCATAAGCAGTCGATAAAAATGCGATTATCAAGGTTATCAGATTATTCTTGAACCAACTTTTTTTTATCAAATGTCGTCAAGATCATCAGTTCCTAATTAGTAGCAGCTTAGCTTAAAAATATATCGTTTAGTGTTTAATATACCAAAGATGAGTTTAAAAAATATTTTCTTTAAAAATTTGTTTAAAAATGAACGAAAATGTAGTTTTATTTTAATAATGAATAATTCACTCATTGATTTTTATATTTGTATATTATATCAAACTAACAAACCAATGATCACTAATTGTTTGACCCAAATCGGATTATAAAACCAATCAATCATTAAGAAAATTAGTTTCGGTACTATTCTGATGCCGTGGCAAATACCGATTGAAATAAACAAACCGCCTTAAAGGCAATTAAATTAAACTTGGCAAAATGCTGCAGCTATACCAAGCCATCTAGCAAGGGTATCCCGCGTTCCGGTGCCCAAAGCAAAACCTCCTTTCTTGTTTTTTTCTCGGCGGCTGCGCTGAATTTTATTAAATTCGATCGGTATGCTGCTCTTTGACGAAAAAACACACAAGCGTATTAAGTTTGATATTTAGTTTGGAGCGGCTGTTTGGAGTTCAGAGCCAGATTAGAGACGTCAGCAGAGGCGACGCCAACGCCAAAGTCGGCGCAGTGGTTGGCTAGCTATAAAAGCCACCGCCTGCGAAGATCACCCAACCAGTGTGGATTATTCAAGCCCAGAAACCAGCAAGATGTTCAAGCTAGTGAGTAGACAATGTCAGCCGGAAGGATTCAGATTGTGATCGTGATGGTGATCGTGTAACCAATTTCAGTCGCTCTGCCTGTTCGCCGCTTTGATGCTGGCCAATGTCCATGCGGATAACATCAACAAGGATGCCCTGATCACACGCGCAGATATCAATCCTTCCGATGCCGAGGGAAACTACAACTATGCCTTTGAGACCAGCAATGGCATCCAGGCCCAGGAGGCCGGCAATGCCAATGGTGTCACCGGATCTAATAGCTACATCGCCCCCGATGGCACTCCAATCTCGCTGAGCTACGTCGCCGATGAGAACGGCTTCCAGCCCCAGGGCGCCCACCTTCCCACCCCTCCCCCAATCCCAGAGGCCATCCTCCGCGCCCTGGAATACATCGCCGCTCACCCCCAGAAAATTTAAGTCCGGATTTGAATTCCACATCCATTTAAGGCCTAGTCAGTGCTCTCGCGGCTAAAAATGAGTTATAACTAGTTCTAACAAGTCTGTACATAAGTCCACAAAAATATGTTGAAAATCCCATAAAATATACCACAGTCATTTGAACAAAGATCAGTTTGTTTTAATTATGGAATTAGCAAAACAAAACAAAAATGCGCTGTACTAGATTGCAAACTTGAAAGTCCCGCCGTCTTAGCTGAATTCATAATTTCTACCCCCAAGTTGCATACGAATTATATTAAATTGTATGTTTTTGGAGCGTCACACATTCTATCAATTTGGAGTAGGGTTTTATTTAAAGATGTTAATGAAGAAATTTAAAGTCGCCGTCAGATTTTGACAGAATGTGTAGTTTTTTAAAGTCATTTTTCATAGTGTTATTTTCAATGTTTTTATAATGGGTTCATTCATCATACTAATATCTGATTCAGGAACATAAACCATCATGTTTTTAGGTGTTTTTCTAAATTAAATCAATACTTTTTGCATATTAAGTGTGTGTGTTACCAATTTAAGACAAATTAAGCGGTTGTCCAAGATCATTTATCACACTGTGAACCAGACCCAGGAACTGACCATGGCAAAATGAAAAATCCAGCAGAAGCAACGTCAAACGAACATGAGTGCAGACAAATGTGGAAGCCGCAGGGCCATCAACTTACTTGGCTTCTTTTCCCCTGTTGCCTCTGTTCATTTATTTTTAAAAATATATATATTTAAAATATCATTTCCATGTAAATCCGACTGGGGCTGACCTCCAAAAGCGGGCCGACAGTAGAAGACGATGTTGTTGCCAAGAAAGAGTCTAGAAAATGATGCAACAGCCGGCTGGGATTTGGGAAACTGGTTTGCGGGTTATTAACACTTTCGCTGCTTGCTGCTTGGATTCTACTGAAGGAAGATGTAGGTCAACTGCCGGCGATCTTAAGACAAGTTACTTCTTTTGACGGTAACTGAAAATTGTAGGGCTAATTACACTCAAAATTTTATACTCAATCATTAAATATTTTCTGCACTATTAAAAATGATTGAAATTTGTTTGACAGCTTATTGAAAAATATTTTGTTTTAATTGCAAATTATTGTTAATGTATTTTCAAAATATAAAAAAAAATATATGATTTACTCGTAAATTTGTGAACTCAGACAAAAACGTTATTTCTTTTAAACTTGTTACTTGTAAAACATTTCAGAAATTATCTGTATATGAGTTTTAAAAGTTATTTAAGCATTTATATTGTAATGAATTAATTGATATGAGGGGCACCACATTTGATTTGGGTTAATATGGTGGGGTTTCCCAGTATAATATTCATTTATAATGCATATTTTTCTTTGCCAAGTTCGACTGTAAAAAAAAGGTTTTGAAATGCCTACTACATGGTTATCGAAAAGGGTTAAGCAGTGCGCATAACCAGTTTCCCAGTATCCTTCACGACTTCCCCATTAATCGGAGTCGAACAACCTCTCGGCATATGTACATTGTGTATTTATAGCAGAGCCGAGTCCTCTGCCGTGATCACATAATCAAAATCAACATTTAAGTATAAAAACCTGTGCAATCTGTGGAACAATAAATAAGCTCCATTTAGCATTGTATAGACCCTCTAGAGCTTGCTCTCTTTAGCCTCCTTCGCCTTCTGCCGAGAAGCAGCCAGTGCCGCCGGTCCGAAGCGCTGGATAAAGTTGTTGACCGGTGCGATAATGGCCTCCGGATCGTTTATGTGCACATGGTGCGAGCCATTAACCTCCAGGTACTCGAAGTTGGGCTTCTTCTGCAGTACATCCAACACCTCGTCGTAGTACTTCTTGTCCTCGAAATAAGAGGACTGGGCGGCCTTGATGAACAAGTAGGGGCATGTGATGCGATTGGCCATCTCCACGCACAGCTCCTGGGAGCCAATGGCATAGTTGTAGAACTTAAGGCGCCGATCGCGGCAGAAGTAGTACTTGTCTGGGTACTTCTCCGACTTTCCGATGTTGCGGGCCATCAGATGCTTACAGTGCTCCTTGTTCACCGAATGGAAGGTGCCGATATACACCCTTTCGATTAGTTCATCGTAGGAATAGCTCGGCGGCTCGTTTTTGCTTCGATTCCGCTCGTCCTCGCGCAGGAACTCATCCAGTCGGGTCTCCATGGTCCTTATAACGGAGGGATAAGGACGTTGATGTGGTTTCAAAGCATCAATCCCAATTATCATGTCCACCTTGTCCGGAAAGACGGCGGCGAACACAAAGCAAATAATGGACGACATTGAGTGGCCCACCAGGGAAACCTTCTCCCACTTGTACTGTTTCATGATCAGTCGGATCACATATAGATTATCCACGGAGTTGTAGTAGCAGCCGTCGGGCAGGCGAGAGGATAAACCATGACCAGGCAGATCGATCGAGAGGAAAGCGACCTCCGGCGAGAGCAGTGGCATCAGGCGATCGTAGGTGCCTGCGTTATCCTGCCAGCCATGTAGTCCCAAAATGGGTTGGACATTCTGCGGGCCGTACCATTTGCCGGATATATGCCCCCACGGAACAGTAATGCTAATCTCGGCGAACTGAAAATATGGAAAAAAAACAATAATTAGTTTAATGAGATTTGTACCATACGATTTAGTCTTTTTTTATTTTTGTAATTTGGTTCCTCTCTTTATTTATATTTCTCAGATATGTTTATTTAAGTCGGTCGTTCTCATAGTAAATACCATAACTAACAACTGTAAACAAAACTAAGTACTTTTCAATTGTCATTAAATACATCTTAGACAATCAAAAGTGGGTATATACTTTTGTTCTGTTGTTTTTGAAAGCAATCCTGCCAAAAATCAAGCACTCATACATATGTATAAGATACATACTTTACGAGGAAAGGTATACAAGTTTTACTGTTAAAAATATAGATCCTTAGAAATACAATTCGTATTTGTATATTAGCACCTGTTAGATTCCTTTGCAAACTCGATGAAAAAATAGTGTTTAACCAACTGCTAGTTAGTAAAAACTGGAACAGAGTAGTTCAAAGTACACTTACGGGTCTGGTCGGGGCTTCGCCGGTTAAGTCCCCTGCATGTCGATAACGCTGGCCGAGATCGCTGCCGGTGGTGCCACTACAGTTGTCGTCCGAGTCCATTTCTGCCCTCTGAAGTGCCCAAAAACTGAATGAGCTCCAATTCCAAAGTTTAGCTAAATTAGGCGCTTATCAGCAACGACCTGGAGATTAGCAGTGCGATTAGTTAACAAATGCACGAAAACAGACGAAGAAACACATAAAATCCGAAAGTAAACATTAAAGAGAAATCATCAAAAAGTAAAAATATAATATCCAAATCGATCGGCGTCTCATTCAGACTCACCAGACAAAGGTCAAGGTAATCTCCTTGGCGACCGTCGCGAATTATAACTCACGTTTCCTTCTGTCACGGATTTTATTGGCGTGTTTTATTTAAATTTCTGTAATGCCTGATTTAATTTTGCACTTTTCGTTAAATAAATTTCTTAAATTATTAGTTATTCGCACAAAAAACAGGTGAAAACAGAGGGCAAACTAAAAGTAAACACTTATCTACCAGCTGTTCATAAAACTTGAGAATGGGCGGCAACGTTTATGCGTGGTGTATATCACAAAGTTTTCGCTTGTCAGCAACGAGTTTTAAACATTTTATGTAATTTCATTTTAGTATTTATTATTTTACTTACTTATTTTTAATAGTCAGATTGCATACTTTTATAAGTATTAAGAATAAATAAGAATACCTTGAAGATAACTAAACTACTTCTTTTTTTTGTAAAGCTTATAAAGTGTCTACGCATAACCGAAAACTTAGTGTTGAAAAACACACGAAACAAGTTTAAGTTCAGTGTTGTTAGGTGTGGGCAGCCGCCAGCGAATGACAAGATTAAAAACCTTACTAAAACATAGTTTTCTCAGATATTACGTACCAGATCAAAGTTCATCTGGCAAAGCTGCCTCATCGCCATCCATGTGTGGTGAAATCACAGCCAGAACATTAGTCGCACATTAAACGAGATCGACGACGGTGTCGTTACTCAACGAAAATCACATCTTGCCTTGAAATGAAGGTGCCTAAAAGTCTTTGCCTGCTAAAACAGCTGCCGAATGTCCGGAACTGCAGCAGTAGAAGTACAAAACCCCTGAAGATCGTAACCAAACATGTAGGTTACCCAATTATAGTTGTTATTTATTCACTAATCATGACTTTCCCCTTGGCAGTTTGAAGAGATAAGCATACCCGTTCCATGGGGACATATATCGGGCAAATGGTATGGCCCCAAGCACGTGCGACCCATTGTCGGCATGCACGGCTGGCAGGATAATGCCGGGACCTTCGATACATTGGCTCCGCTCCTGCCATCTCATCTCTCCTTCCTGAGCATCGATGCCCCGGGCCACGGACTCTCCTCATGGCTGCCGGCTGGCACCTCGTACCACTCCATCGATCTGGTACTGATCACCCGCCGCCTGATGGACGACTACAACTGGGACAAGATCTCCATTCTGGCGCACTCAATGAGTGCCATCAATGGATTTGTGTTCAGTGCTCTGTTTCCCGACAAAGTGGATCTGTTTGTGGGCCTGGATGTGCTGAAACCGCCCGTCCGGAGTTCCCGCAGCATTGTGGATGCGCTGGCCGAGCGACTGGAGTCCACCTTAAAGCTGGAACGACGCCTTAAGAGCGGCTCCGAGCCGCCCGCCTACGAATGGGACCAATTGGTGACCAGGCTGCACGAGGGTTCCAATAAATCCGTATCGCTGGATGCCTGCAAGTACCTACTGCAGCGGAACTCCAGACCCTCCACGCACGAGCCCCACAAGTATTACTTCTCCCGGGACAACCGACTGAAGTCATCGTTGTTCTACACGCTGCACCAGGAGGTTACAATGGAGATGGCACGCCGGATCAAGTGCCCACATCTTTTCATCAAGGCTCTGCAGGCTCCTTACTACGAACGCAAGGAGTACTTTGATGAAGTTTTGGCAGAATTGCAACATAATCCGCTGTTCGAGTTCCACGAAGTAGACGGAACCCACCATGTCCACCTCAACGAGCCGGAGAAGGTGGCGCCAATTATCAATTCCTTTATCAATAAATACCGGCCCTTATGAGATCGGCTTACCATAGACCTGGACATATAGCTAGTTGAATGTTAGACCTTACGCCTAGTGTTAGATTTTAACCCCTGACGTAGATTGATGATATTGACTGGATATTAGACACAAATCAATCTCAGTAGAAGAAAAAAAACCCAAGCATAGATCATTTGGTTGCTTCTATTTAATTTATTATGTACAATCGATACCGGCAATAACATTAAAGTTAAACACTACATTACAAACTTCAAAATACTTGTTTTGAGTTGTTCTTTTTTTTCTTTTGTGTGGAATTAGCGCCGTAACTAAAACTAGCCAATAAATAGCTAACACAAACGGAGTCCAACTCACAGGAACCATGCGAAACAAACAAGAGTTTTCGAATTCCACACAGTTCCCACGCAGTTTCCTTTTGTAAAGCGGTAAAAAATAGTGTAATAATCATAGGAGTTAAGTATTGAGTCTATGGGCTCGATTTGGAATTATATGTGCACTGCACCGCTCTGAGCCCATAAAGTCAACACTTGAGCCTTGGATGACTGCTAATAGTAGAACATTTTAAAATAAATATTAAGTGGAGATTGTGGTTAGCTAATTTCTAAAAATATTTATCAAACTACATATATATCTTTTTGGGGTTTCTTTTGTAAAATCAGTCGGCGCGAGGAAATATAATATTAAACAATTACAACATTGGGATACCAACTTGGCAAACATGGTGACATTCTCGAATATATGCTTCTTTAGTTGTATATAATTGTATATCAAGCGTAATCAACAATTGCTTCGGTTTCGCATGGAGTTTTGTTGCATATGAGTGTGTTGTGTTGTTCTCAATCAGATTCAAATTGTTATAGAAAAATATACAATATGTGGTAAATAAATATATGTACGACATACATATCTATGCTGCAGGTTTTACAATCTATTGCAGTGGCAAGTTAAGCACTCGCAGCATTTCGTTCATTTACTAAAAAACCGCCAGAGCTCAAATAAGCTATATTGTAGAAATGAAGAAGACAATAATGCGTACTATCATAAATAAATATGGCTGATAAATAAATCAGAAAGTGTATAAGTCAAGGGGTAAATATTGAAGTGAGAAATCAGTCTTTTAGTAAATGAGCGACTTGCGCTTGCTCAAGCTACTCTTGCACATTAAACATTGTAATAAAACAACAAACTAATAACTACGCTATAAATAAATACAATAAATAAGTTTTGTCTTAGAGAAAATGCTTAGCAACATCTAGTGCGGATTTGTTAGTGCTCCTCTCAACTTTCCCCCGTTTTGGTTTGTCTATTTACAATTGTTTCAGGTTTCCGTTTCGTTTTGCCGGCTTTTGTTTGGGCCGTAGCTCAAGCTACTGGCGACGAGTCGCCCTTCATGTCGCGCTCGCGAAAAAAACCCCGCTCCGTTTTGCACTCTCGTATGGTGACGGTCTCCAGGTTGACGGTGACATCGGTGATGACCACGCGGTTGGATATGTTGCACTTGGCCGGCAGCCAGAAGCGCGGGGGAAGAGCGCGCGGTGAAAGGGGAGTGAGTGGCTGTTTCTGGTTAATGGCCAGGTTGTTGCACGGTTTTGGTATGTTGTTGTTCTCAGGAGCAACCTGAGGGGGTTGCGGGTTGGCCTCCTCGCTGACCAGCTCTTCTTCCTCAGCTCCAGATTCAGCGGGCGTTGTGGTTGTGGCTTCAACGGCCAGTGGACTGACCTGCAGCTCGGATTTCAGCGGGGTGGCTGCATCGCTGGCTACCTTCTCCGCCTGCTGCTGATCCTGGGAAGGCTGTTGCTGCTGTTGCACAGGCGCTGGCTGCTGAACCGGCTGCGGCTTCAGCGTGGGGCCATCTGGCGAGGTCTTAATCGTTACGCCAATCTTGCCCGACTCCTTAAGTACCTCGGCCTTGCGCTTGGTACCGATTAGCGGCTGATCCTCGGAGCTGGATGAGTTGGTGTCCGGCTCGGGGACAAATGAGTTGTGCGTGGAGCTACTGTTCGAGGAGGAGCTGTGGTCCATGCGCTGCCGCTTGGACTCGTGGTGGTGGTGATGATGATGGTGGGTCAGTGGCGATTCTGAGCGCCGTCCACTGCTGCGTTCGGACTTGATGTGGTGATGATGGTGGTGGTGATGATGCTGATGGTGCTTCTTCTCCTTCTTGGGCTCCGCATCCTGACCAGCCGCGGAGGTGGTGGCCTGATTGGTATCCACATCGTCGCCGGTGAAGGTGTACTCATCCTCCTCGGATTCCGGCTCCGGATCGGGCTCCTTTTCCTTCTTTTTCAAACCCCGTTTGGAGGGCGTGCCCGAGGATTTGTTGCTCTGCTCGTAGATGTCGATCAGGCGGCGATCTAGGATGTTTACCTCCGGTTCCCAGGTGTTGTAGCGCTGGTTCCAGCCCTTCCATTTTACGCGATACTCCACGGTGCCCTGGAAAATGAACGAAATGGAGGGAGGGAAACATTGCATTTTCTTAGACAACTAATTGATTTTCCATCAACAAAAACACACGCCACACAACACACACACACGCGCACGCACTAGGCACACACACACACACGCACAAACACGCACACATGCAACGTGCAAATGGTGGTTGCTGCAGCAGATGTCCTCTGCCCAAAAAATGACGAAGGACATGTGACCTTGTGGAATATAGATATATCCTGCGTGTGCTGCGCATATTGCGTTCTGCATTTTCTTTGGGGCCCTTCGTTTTTATCGCCTTTTTCGCATTTGTTTACGATTGCTCACCTTTCTAACGCGCTTTTGGATTATTTTCTCGGCCGCGTACACGAGAAAATCGTCCCTATCGTCCGTCGCGTTTTCGCGCACCACCTTCCCCTTTGCGCCCTTGCCACGACCAGTCATTTTTAATTAATTATCGCCGTGGGTTATTTGATTATTCGTATTATTTGCAATTTCCAGATTTACAATTCTGCGTTCGCGTTTTTGTTCTTCTTCAGAGTGACCATGGCAGATCAGAATATTCCACGGACTGTGAGAAATGTACTAAAATATACCATGAAATAGTTAAGTATACCAACAAGAAGCAGGCAGTTATCGGTGTATCGAACCTGGTTGGAAAGGTAGCTTTGACACAAACCTTATGCAAATGTGGTCACACTTTATGCAAATAATTTGAATATGAATAAAATCAAATGGTTCTATTTTGAAAATAAAACGAAAACATTATTTTTGGTCAAAGTAAACCTTTAAAGTGTTGTAAGCAAACAAATTTGTTTTATTTAATGTTATATTTTTTCAATTTTTATTTACTTAGTATTTGTTGAATGTTAATTTGCTATTTAATGCTTAAATGCAACACAGTGATTAGAAATTCATAAAATCGAGGATATTATGTAAAGAATATTTTCACACCAATTATAAGTTTTAAGCTTGCCGCGCTAGGCTAATAAACTAAATAAACAATAGTACTAAAAGTTTTAGCTCATTAAGTACATATTTATTCGACATGTCTAAGTTAAAAGCTCTATTAATTTTATATGGGCAGAAAGTTTTTTTGACCCATATTTACACATATATATACTTTTAGTTAATTTAATTAGCACATGAACCAGTTTAATTCCCCTCTGAACTCTTCAAATGTCAAATCCATAAAGAGTGAGTGCGAGAGAGTGAAAGCACAAGAGCGCAATAAAGCTCGCAAAGGATGTCGAAAGGAAGTGTCGACTGCAGATATTTTTTACCAGTTGTATGTTGGCCGAGGGTTCGCGTGGCGGGGGCGGCAACGACGATGACATTATTTTATTTATGCTGTGATAGTGAAATAACAACAACAACAACACCAAGAACAACAACACCCAGCCCCCTTAAATCAATCGCAATATTTTCGAGGAGAGATGCAAAACCAATAGAACGTCACTAAATTTAACGAAAAAAAGGAAAAAATTGTACCAAAAGCTTTAACTAAAAACAAAAAAACACCAAGCAAGTCTTTGCAAAACGTATAAATAAATAAACCCCTAATTAATAGTGAAACAGCACCAATTAGCGCATAACCTATAAGATACATATTAGTCAATATGTTTAGCTAGTTACAATTTACATAGATAACATTTAATTAGTGGCTTCAAAAAAAACACCAACAACCCACAAAAAGGGGAAAAACCAATACCTAGTTCAATTGTACGGAACGCAAAAACTAACGAATAGAGATTAGAAAAACTGGCCAACTGATAAGGCTGGCGAAAATATTAAGCTTATAGCGAATAGGAAATAATAATAGCAACGGCCCACCCACCCGCGCCGAAAGCCCCGAAAAGCGAATTCATTCAGAAAACGTGCCACACAACCGGACGGCAGCGACGTCGACCGCGGCAGCGACGGACAACGGTAAATGTCAAAGTCATAAAGAGAAAGCAGAGAAATGCCGCTGAGAGAAAGCTCAATGCAAATGTCAAAATTGTAAGGAAAGAAGAAGTTACGCTCGAAATAAAGTTTTAACGCGAGCTTTTACGTAAAACAACGCAAAGTGTCAAAATCATAAAGAGAAAAAAAGTACCGCAAAGAGAAAGCCTAAACAGTAAAACACAAAGTGGAGCAGACAGAATAAGAAGAAATCCTCCGGTTAAATAATTTACTTGAGGTTTTGCTTAAGGAGTAAAAATTATTGGGCAAATCTAAAGTAACGCTGAGAATCCCGCTTAAACTTTAAGGCAAGCTCTACAAATATTTAATATTAATAAAACTATTCTATTAAATCTAATAATAAAAACGATCTATCGGCTAACTGTCAAAATCCAAAAAAGTGAAGGGAAAGAAACAACCGCAACCAATCAAAAGCTGTGGATATAATCATCAGGATAAAAGCAAAGCCATAGCTTTTGAGAAGAAAAGCCCACAATAATTTGTCATAACTTCTTTAAATTTCAAGAGACCCAAGAAATGTAAATGTAAATGAAAGTAAAAACCCAGTAGAACACTGTAGAACCAGACCAATGTGGAAGCATTAAGAGAAAGCTCAGGATAAAAGCTCAAGCTAAGCTTTTGGCCGAGACACAAGCCAATAATTGCAGACCAATGGCCACCACAGCGGTGGGAGTGGGAGGAGGGGGAGGGCAAGGAGGAGCTCCAGCAGGAGCAGCGCATCCTGACGACGCCAGTAGTATGAGCGACGACGTCTTCGAGGATGCGGAGACCACTCAGGCGAGGATCGAGGAGCTGCGTCGCCGACCCTTCGGCGATGGCTGTTACAATCCCCCCGCAGCGCCCGCCTCTGTCTCGGCATCGATTACAACGACAACGACGCAGCAGCAACAGCAGCAGCACCACCACCATCACAATCCGCACCACCATCATCACAGCCAGCTGAGCTTAACCGGAAGCCATCACTACCACGACGATGCAATCATGGCGCCCGTTCAGCGCTCTGCCACCGGATATCCGGGCTATCGACCTTCCCGCGAGGCTATGCAGATGTATGCGTACGGGAACGAGGACTACGAGGATGACTACAGCGATGGCTGGCGATCGTATCGCTACGATGAGGTGGACATGCACACAGCCCCGTCCACCGCCCACCAGCAGCCCTTCGACGACACGGTCAACCACAAAACGATCCTGCTCGGCGACTCGGGAGTGGGCAAGACATCCTTCCTGGTCAAATACAACACGGGCGAGTTCCGGCTGGGTTCCTTCTCCGCCACAGTGGGCATCGCGTTAACGGTGAGTCTTTTGAAACAGTACAACACCTACAAGTCCAAGGTTCCCCCATCCTACTCTTCTGTAACTCGAACCAAGCTAAAAATGTCAATTAAACTTTCAAGTAAAACATTAAAGTAGAGTTTTGATACCCTTTCAGAGGGTACTTCAGTCAAAGTTTGCAACGCAATAAAGGATTCCTTACCGACCCTAAAGAGTATATATACTCCTAAGCAGCATCACAGTCAATCTAGCCATGTCCGTCTGTCCGTCCTTTTATACGCAAACCTTCCCAATAATATGTTTATATTTGTTTTTAAAGTTAAAAAAAAAGTTAAATTTAGGCCTTACATAATTTCAGTTAACAAATAACAAAATAGAAAAAAGTTAAATATAAAAAGTAATTAATTTTCATATAATGACAGCTTGTGGCTCGAGTTACAAAAGTACGGGGTAGATTCTCAAATTCCGGAACTCTCGTAGCCTAAGACTAACAATTGTGGGCGAATCCGTAGCGCTGCCTGCTGCATGAAACCCGCACAGTAGACTGGCCCCGCCCCCTGCGACCCCCGCCCACATATTGACGCACATTCGAATGGGTTCGCTTATGTAGTACGAGTATGTCTGTGTGCCTTAGCTTGCTGTGTGTGTAATTGGGGAACAGCTGCCCAGTACCGTTTGGTAATACAAGTCTTTGCTTCCACACTGAGAGAAATTGGCAACTCAATTTGCAATTTAAATAAGCCCCCTATTTAAATTAAAGGTTTAAAAAGGTTTAAAATATTTTATTTTCAACAATTGCTCTTAAAAAAATATATATTTAATTTATTTTGCATGGTAGCTTCAAGAAAAATACCTTACGAAGTGAAGAAGTCTTTATTTTCGAAAGGTTCTTGATTAAAATGATTATAGGTCATATATTTGTGCGTACATTTCCTAAAATGTTGTAATAACAAAAAATTTGGAAATATTTATTTCATCAGTCAACGAATCTGCTTACTTGTATCTTTTATAAAAATGATAAAAACCTTAACCTACAGTAGCGGCAAAAAAAAAGCTTTTCAATATCTTTTTTGCCGTGCACCTTTTTACTTTGCTCAATTGCCAACATATTGTTGGGGTAATCGCCGGAGATTTTCTATTTTTGGCGGCATGTTAAAGTCTGCCAAATTGATTTTTTTCTCGCTGGATATATATAAATCGCAGCGTTCGACCTTTTACACGTTGCTGACACTGATGGCTGGCTGGAAATGACAGTGTGTGCAGCTTTCCCTCACACACACACACGCGACCTGTTGCTGCCTTTCACTTTCACTCACCACATTTTCTCGCAGACTGTGTTACAGACTCACACACAGACACAGACACAGATTGAATGCCACCGCAATGGCCGCCAGTGAAGTTCAAGTGCAACGGTTTTCATTTGCCTTGGAAGCTGCTGCTCCATTTTCCTCATTGCAAAATGTGGCGCGTGCTCAACTCCGGAGAACAACCATGTGCAATAGGGTGGATCAACAATAAATGTAAAAAGATATATAATGGAAATAAATAAGTTTTATTCCAGTTAATTTTCTTCCCAATAGTTGGTGTGCTTTTTGTTTTTCTAATTTGAATTTAGGTAGCTCTGAAGTTCTTTAAATTTTAAAAATGGTTTAAATAAAAAGTTTTTAAAGATAAACCAACAAATGGATATATATCATAAATTTATAGAATTTTCCTGTTGATTTAAAGGTATATTTTTAATTTTATATGTCGTTTCATATAGTTTTGATAAAAATTGGTAAGACCATAATCGAAGTCTGTATCTTTTGAACCAGACAAGATATTCATCTGAAATTTGGGATGGAAATCAGGGTGTATTTGGGCAAGAAATCAGTGAACCCTGACAAACAGACACCTGAGTCCTGACACCCCGATCCCCACCCCTCCGCGCCAATTTCCACGTTTCTAGGCCAGGGCTGCTGCTGCTGTTTCAAAGCCAAAGCCAAAGCCAAAGCCAAAAAACCGAAGCCACACGAGAGCTGGAACTCGAACTCAAATCGAAGCGAAGCGAAGCCGAAGGACTCGGCTGCTGCGGGTGATATGGGAGTGATGCGAGTTATCCTGGGCCAGCCGCCAGTCAGTCTAGCTGTGGGTCTGAACACTGACGCCTCGATAGCCATCGGACGCGCACCGTTTGTAGCATTTTTGAATTTCCCAGCCAGGTGGAAAACTGTGACAGCTGCTCCAGCCAAAAATATACAATCTACGCGAAACTGCGAGTCAAGTAAAGTGAAGTGATGTTTTGTGTTTGACTTTTCCAAATTTAACAATTTTGAAATCGTATTTAAACTTTTTGTAAGCACTTGCATTCAAATGCCAGTCCTTTTTGTTTGCTATTTTTGGCGCTTTAATTTCCTCTACCCATCCTGCGTGTGTGTCTGTGTGAGCTGCTTTTGTGGTGTCTGGGTAAATTGACAAGGTCCTGCGCGAGTTTAAAAATAAATGAAAACAATTATGGCAGACTGGCTGTCGGTTGGCATTTAATAATTCAATTGCAGCGGAAAATGTTTGGAAAAACATTTGCTGTTCTTTGCGGCGTTGAGAGGATTTGGAAACTTCGGATGCTTTTTAATTGGATAATCTGTTTGAAGCTAACCTAGAAAAGGCATAGGAAATGACGTGGGAGCTTGGCTAAAAATAAGAGTTTTGGGAAGTTGGTGTTGAATCTTTTATTACACAGATATTTATCGTCTAAAATAACACTCTTTGTTTTTAATTAAAAAGGTTTCCACCTTTATCCTCCAATTACAAATTGAATGGATTAAATTTGGCAAACTTTAGTTTGGTTTATTTATAGTATACTAACTGAAACTATAAAGTTAAACTATTATTTTTAAACATTTTTAATATTATTCAAGTTTTAATAGGATTTTTTTTCAAAGTACTTCGAGACTATTAACATCAAACTAAAACTTTGTTTAAAGTACAGCTTTAATGGACTTAATCTGATTAAGTGGAATTCGATCGGTTGATTATTTTACACAATTCTTGACTGAAATTCCAAGAGTTTATTTGTCCGTATTTAATTGGAATTTTAAAAATTCAATGGAACATAAGCCAATTTAGGCCTTTTATTGATGTCTGTTATGTCTTGGCCAGAGTCTATTGTTGTTTACTTCAACTCGTGTTTCTTTCAAATGCGCATTAATTATGCGAGAGCCGATAATTGCGCATGAATGCAAACTGCTGAAGGTCATGGTCAGTATCTCCCCCTGATTTTCTTCTGCCGCAAAGCGTATATAATGTCACATTTCGTTGGAATTTAATAACATTTTTTTTAAGAAGCTTGTGGCTTTCAAGGATTTTTGGAGAGGGATAAACGAGCCATCGATTTTCGCAATTAAAATTGGTTTTGCCTCACACTGCGAGGGGTTAGAAAAGTGAATGGGGCTTCGAAACCCTTAAAACTTTTATTTCACTGCTACAGGTGTCCTGTTTCTTGCCGTTTCGAAATTTCCAGGGGCATCCCCTCGGGGTGGAAGTCACTTGAATCGTCATTTAAGCCGATTACCAGCACAAATCTCTTTGCGGAGATCCCCTTTCCCCATCAGAGCCCCCCTTAGGCCGTGTCTTCCCCCAGATGCACTGTAGTAAATTATGTGTGTGGCTGCCTTGAAAGTTTTATGAAATCGCTTTGCGCGAAACCATTTTGCCTTTTGTCCTGTCAATTGGCTTACTCGTCAATTTGAAGTTTCCCTTCAAAATCTCCACCGTCCACATGCCAATTTAAGTGGGTAATATTACAGGAAAGGTCAGAATAATAGGTGCTTCACCACGGACATTTTAAACTATTTCTATAGCTCTTTAGAATATGTCCTTCGAATAAAATCCCACCTCTATTGAAAAAGATTATAAAAATTGACAAAAAACTTTTATTAAAAATTAAAATTTTCAAAGTTAAATACGTAAGCTATGAGCATAAAATAAAAAAACTCGGTCACCGAACCTAAACCTCGTTGAGTTCTTTGTTGTTTCCGCTAAAGTTTCCCATTAAAAATGAATTTCTCATTAATTTTAAATTAAATTTTAAAAACAATCGCGCAAAGCAGAAAGATAACCACAAAATTGTTCTTTGTTCATTATTGAAGTTAAAATTGCATGAAAAAATGATATACAATTATACTTTTCTGTCACTTTAGAATTCGTTTTTGAATAAAAAACAGGTCTAAGTTAATCAAAACTTTAATTGAAAATTTGAATCTATTATTTATTGGCTGAAATTCGCCACAGCCTATCCCTTAAAGTCACACGCAAAAAGGGTCTACTATTCTGAGCCCAACTGTTTATTCTTCTGCGTGGGCGGCGGTTCATTCATCTGGCTCGTCATTTCCTTAAATCGTTTCATGCAATCAGGAAACTATTGTCTGGCGTTTCTGTCTGCTCCTTGTTGCTGCCGTTAAAGCTGCGTGATTGAACGCTAAATTGAATGTAAGTCATGGTGTCCTTAGAATCTCTGTGTGTCCTTCTGCCTGGCTTCGTGGTTGGTTGTGTGTGTGTGGGAGCGTGGGCAGGACATACTTTTGCGCTTACATGAGCATTGTGTCCTGCGTGGGCTTCCTGGTGGCTGAGCAATGAACCGTCTCATAGGCTGGCCGAGACTGCCTTTCACTTTCCCCCTCAGCAAAGGACCACTTTCTCCTTTCGCTTGGCATAATTATACACGGGGAATGCTGCAAATGGGGATTCCACGCCCACTTCCCCTGCACTCCACCGACCTGCTCACCCAATTTATGAAAGGAACTGAAAAATTCTGCTTAACTTTTAACTTTGAACAAATTTCGTTTACTCAGAGAAAGGAAATTTCTTTTTTCCTTTTTTTTTGTCTGTCCGCTTTTGGTAGTTGTCACCAGCAGCAAAAGCAAACACAGCAAAAAATATTCTTGATTTTTAAAGCGATTTTAATGTTACAATAATTGGCATCATGGTAACTATTAGTAAAATCAAAAATTTTCCCTTAACGGTTTTTTAATTCTGGTGCAAGTACATTTATATAAATTTTTATATTGATATAATAAAATATTTTCTGTGTAGGATATAAGAGGAAAAGGAAAATCATAAGCTGGGCAGAAGACAGCGACAACCCAATTAAAAACTTTTGTTATTAGGCATTGCGTTTTAAGTTGATTAAAGCAAATTGCTCGATGGCTGCTCGAAAGGTTGTTTCATGGATTGACACCTCATTGACCCCCAAGCCGGGTAAAAAGGGTCAACTTTTTGAATATCATTTGCAATATTTGCGTAGAGGAAAACGAATTGTCCACAGGCCATGTGTACTATTGTATGGAGTTACATTGAATTTGGGCATAATTAAAGGTCTGCCTTTGAGTGTGTTGCTAAGAACTGAACCGTAATTGGTAAAATTATACTTTTGTCGGCCTTAACAATTTGTCCTCGACAAGCTCAACGACTATCCGATTACCATGTCGTTTTCGTTTTATTTAACATTTTTTTCCCAGAAATAATTTTTTAGATTCTGACATTCAATTATATGTTTGTTATGTGTACGGTAAACTAGACATTCATTTGTTAAAACATACTTTTTTTAATTTAAGAATATTTATATTTTGACTTTCTAAATATTTTTTTACTAAATAATTTTTTTTGTACACTGTTATTGAACTAAATAAGTTCTTATAACAGCTTTTCTTTGATTAAAGGTTCGAAACCATATTGTTCTGTATATATCTTTACACTTCTCAGTTTGAACAAATTATGCCTGGCTCAAGGGTTATGCGATTTCATTGCCATTCCATCTCGAGCACTTTGCTCTCGTTTTAGCCGCCTTCAAAAAGTATTTAACAATTCGCACGTGTTCGCTGGCATTGACCTGCATTTAAGAACCCACGCATCCACGAAAGCCGCCATAAAAAGAACACTTTAAGGCGCCTTTCAAGAGGAGAAAGAAATAAAGGTGAAACGACAGGTTGCAGACAGCCGTGTAGAATGGATGGGAACATTCGCACGGATCTGAGGGCCCGCAGCTTCAATAGTCCTCCCCAAAAATCCACCCGCTAACCCTCCCCAAAAAAACACCCACGTCAAAAGGGTTTTGTCTGGAAATTGAAAGCCGAACAACCATTTTGATATATGTATTGGCATTTCGCAATTTGTTGAGCTGCAAATTAAATTAAAGGCCGGGTGAATTTTGCCTTGCTGCTGGCAAACCCCAAAGACGTCAAAGTAAATAAGAGTTTGTCAACTTTTGGTCCATGAAATACGACTTCTAGACTATGGATTTTCGTTGAGTTAAAATTCTATTCACTGGCTACTACAAACCGTTTTTATAGTTTATTTATTGATTTGCATTTTTCACAGGCTCTTGAATTTTAATATTTTTGAGTTTTTAGCCAGTTTTTGTTGTTTATACTGTCGATTTCTTTCAAAAATTTTATTTCTATCATTATCTCTTTAAGTATTGTGTCACTTACTTTACTTACTTACTTTCTAAGCTTTTTTTACTCAATAACTATAGTTATAATTCTATAGAATTTTTGTATTACATTTCTTAATAAACTTTTTGCTGCTGTTTGTTTTTGCTTTTTACGATTTTTTATTTCTAACAACTTTGCACTTAAGATTTTGTTTGTGAATTCGTTTATTCTTGTGAAGTTAAATTTTGTTTGCCTAAAAAACTTTCAAATTTTTCCAACTAAAGTTATGTTCAATAAAAGTTTAAGTTAGTAATTTTTGCAAAGTGTAATTTTTATCAAATTTAGAAAATTTCTTGTAAAAAGCTTTAACCATTTAAAAAGAAATTAGAAGGTATTAATGAAACTGAAACTAGGAATGCCACTACTTGAACTGAACTTTGGCCCCAAAAAGTATGCTAAGAAAATTGGCAAAGGTATGTACAAGCGATTTGTAATCACTTAGTAAAACAGCAGCCAAGGCATTTTGGGGTTGCTAATGAGCGCCAGTTAATCACAGGATTGTACCAATACGCCCCACATTCCTTTCCCCCTCCTTTTCACTTGGCCAACTTTCTCCTGCAGGACGAGCCAATGCATAATTAGCCAAAAATGTAGTTAGCCACAGCTTCGGTCCGATGATTTCGCTTTCGGTGGCCTTGCGGTTTGCTTGCCAACTGTTGATTTAGCGAGAGTAACCGCAGCCGCCCACAACAACCCCCCTCCCCACTCCCCGCCCACTTTCACCTCCCACTTTTACCCTGTTGTCAACGACAGTTGTTGTTTTGTGGCCCTGGAGCATTTGTGGGTTTCGGTTTTCATTTCATTTCGCTAAAAGAGAAAGCGACGAAATTTCATTCAATTTGCACCTGGTCGTTCATTGTTTTATGTGTAAAAGGTCCAGTATTTTCATTTATTTTTTGTGTACACGTATATATATTTATTAAAACTGTATCACAACTGCGGGTATAATTAAAGTTGCCATGTTGTTGATGTTTTTTAATGAGTTTTAATGACTTTGTCGGAACGGGCTGTATGTAATTATGTGTGTGTGTGTGTGTGTGTGTGTGTGTGTGTGTGTGTGTGTGTGTGTGTGTGTGTGTGTGTGTGTGTGTGTGTGTGTGTGTGTGTGTGTGTGTGTGTGTGTGTGTGTGTGTGTGTGTGTGTGTGTGTGTGTGTGTGTGTGTGTGTGTGTGTGTGTGTGACATGTATATCTGAGACCTAAACAAACTTTATTTGGGGAACTTCCGCCTTGGGGGTTGATTTTGCCCATCAATAATGAAGATACATCCGACATCTGAGCCGAGATTATTGATTTATGTGCGTGTGTTAAATATAGAATCAGGCCAATCAGCAGGAAGTAAAGAGGTTTCAAAGATGCGTCGCCAGCAGACAAGATATCGTTCCGATTCCATCGCCAGTCCAATGGGCACTCGAAAGCCCTCCATTTCGGTGGCCAATCCATCGCCGTTGGCCAGTGGATCGCCCACTCGTCGCGAGTCCCTGGTGAAGCCCACTTGGCAGCACATTACGCCGGGCCAACTGCCGCCCAAAACGCTGGACAAGATCAATGGCATTGCCTCGGACGACTCCGACGACGATGGCTATCCGAAGCGGCGTCCCAGCGTGATTGTCCACCAGCGCCAGCAGTCCATCTCCCAGCAGCCCCTGCTGCCGGAATACATGACCTCGTCCTCCATTTTCCGGGATCACCCAGCACAGACATCGCAATCGCAATCGCAAACGCACCATATGCCATCTGGTAATGGTTTCATGGCCCGTTTGAATAGTGTTCGATTGGCCACTGGAGCAGAGCAACAGCCACTCCTGGACTCCGGGGGAGGAGGAGTAGGTGGAGGTGGAGGTGGAGGTGGAGGTGGAGGTGGAGGAACCACCACCGTGGCCAAGCCATCTGTTGCACCCGCTCCGGGGCCGGGAATCGAGGGAGCCAGCGCCACGCTCTGCAAGAACGCCGGACGAGCACTCATCCGCATGATTTCATCATCTAACAATGCGCCGGAGGAGGAGGACGACTTTGACATCATGGGCAAGGTGAATAAGATTGGAATACCGAGAAAAGCATAATAGCTTGACAGAGTCCCTTTTGCAGACAAAATAGCAAGTAGTGGGAAGTAGCTGCATAAGTTTAAAAGTTTTGTAGGACTATTTTTCTTAGAAAAGGTATAAAATATTATTACAACCCTAGAGATATAAAAATACAATCAAATTTTCTGGAAAATTTAATTTCTCGTGAGTCGTAGTTAAATTACTTTAAAAGTTTATAGGACTGATTTTCTTAGAAGAGGTATAAAATATTATTACAACCCTAGGGATATAAAAAGACAATCTAATACTCCCCATTTTTTGAAAAATTGCTTTAATAAAAATGTAATTAAAGACGTCACTTCACAACAAATTATTACTTGATTTTAGAATTTTACCACACTTTCGGCTACAATTGATAAAAAAAATTGTGCTTAATATACGAATTATAGCTGTTTCATACAGCCATTAATCAAGTATTTTGTTCAACAAACTCTATTTTAAATATGTGGTATATTTTAACTTTTTCAACGTAAGTTTTCAGTTATTATCATAGGTATAAGCATAACTGGTTCTTATTGTCATTGACTTTGTGCTTCACACATTTATAAGAATACCCTCCCACTATTGCTTTTGGACTACAAAAAAAAAACTGACGCAAGAAAAATCCCTTTTTCGATTCAGCTCGTCAACTGCCAATTTGCATTTCCAGAAAGGTAACAACAAAGGCGTGCCGAAGAAAATATATATTTTCTTATGGGTATTTTTATTTGCAACTTGAGGAGTCTGGGAGTCGAGTGATTTCCACCCAGCAACTTGTTCTTGAGGCCGCAATTTGATTTATGTATTATACCTTTTTGTTTGACTGGCTGCGACTTTTACGAGCCGGCTTTTATTCGTTTCGCCCATGATCGGCTTTTGGCCTGATTTACAATGTGATTTACATAAGCAGCCGAAAATAAAGTCATAAAATTCAATAAAGTGCAGAGTGACAAAGCGAATGTAATGGAATGTTGGAGTGCAAAGTTTTTGTGACATTTGGTTGATGCTGCAGCTGCTGTTGACTAGAATAATTCTGGGGAATTATGACAGGACTCCTGGCGGCTTCTTCCTGCCAGTCAGCTGCCATGCCAAAATGAGAAAGTGAAAAATGTATAAAACAAGAGATGCATAAAAATTTCATTTATTTGTCGCGCTCGTTAAATGCTGAAGAATGGCGAGAAAGCATTTGCATAAATCCCCTCTGACAGCTTCAAGGCATTTAAAGTTGGCTCCAATGAAAGCAATTATTTTAGCAATTTCCATTTTAATTTAAAGTCATGCATAGACCAGGCATAAAGACGTAATGCACAGAGAACACAGTTTCCCTATAAGACATAAAAAGAAATTATTTCTAAATAAATGAACAATGTTCATTAATTAATTTAATACATTTAAAAGGAACAATGTTTCTTAATCTATGAAGAAACACCTAACTATTGCATTACATTTATATTTTAAGTAAAAGCTTCTTAAGTCATTGAAACTAAATTTAATAGTGAAAAATGCTTACTATCAATAAAGAACCATAGATTTTTAAACCTTTACATGTTGGAATTTAAGAAAACTCAGGCCAATACTTTGTAAAGTAGTTTTCGGAACGGTATAATTTAATTTGATTTATTTTAACTGTGTAAAAATCAATTTTACTTTGTAAGTAAAACGGGTTTTCATAATGTTTTTTTATGTAGCATTTTTACTTAGTTAGCAGCTGGCAAACACCGTATTCCCTGGAAAATCAGCAATTGCACTGTTTGCATAACTGAGCTAACTTTGCGTATTCCAGCAGAGTCAACAGCAGCAGCAGCAGAAGCAGGACCTTTCGAAAGGGTTTTAAATGAGGTTGTAGGGGGGGAAGTGCCGAGCAATTGATAGATCCTGAAAACGAAAGCTTTCAGCAACTCCCCGGCTGGCATGTTAAATTCATAAGCAGCTCATTAAATATTTAGCGGAAAACATTAGGGTCCTCGCATAAATTATTATGCAGAAAAATCAAACCAAGACAATGCTTTCATCCTCCAAAGAAGTACATAACCATATACCACCACTTACGTATCACATGGCTTTTCTTGGATTTTCTTGGCTTTTCCTGGTGGCCCACAATAGGTCATAATGCTGGGCGATTCGGGAGTGGGCAAGACCTCACTTTTGATCCGTTTCCGCGATGGTCGCTATGTGCCGAGCTATTTCCTCAGCACGGTCGGCATTGATTTTAGGGTAAGCGCTTTATTCCCGCCGTTTGTTCTATTCTGTACTACTGTATTCTGTTCAAATGTTCCATTCTGTGTGTTCTGTTGCCCCTATAATATATTGTTGTTGGTCCTTGTTGTTGTTCCTTTATGTTGTTGTTGTTCTTGTCAATATTTTTTGTATCATTGTTGTACTTTCAGCATAAGTGTTTTCTCCATCTCTCATAGTTTATTCTCATCTGTGACTTTGTCTGTCTACTAAATCTACATCATTTACCTATATATTTGAACTGCCCGTCATTGGGTACACAGAGGAAAAAGTAAATGGGGCTTAGCAAACATTTAACTTATTTAAAGAACGAACTTCTAAAAACTGAAACTGGCTAGTTAAGACCACGCTAAGCTACAAACATTTGAGCTTCTTTGTTTATTAAAGAGACCAACGCTTATAACAGAAATTTAAAACTTAAAAATTAAACTCAAATGTCTTGTTAAAATTTTTAAACTACCATTGAAATAAACTTTTTTACAATAAGAAACCTTCTAGTATCTGAGTATAATGCATTCAAAATATGTCTCTAATAACTCAAAAATAACTAGTTTTCTGAAAAAATAGCTGCGTTGATATATATAATACTTCTTAAAATAAAAAGAAAAACATATAGAAGAAAATACATATTTTTTTCCAAAATACCAATAAAACTCATTTACAATACAGTTTTGTACATATTTTTACACTAACCATGCTGAGTTATTGAAAAGTTGTATATATTTTTTTCTCTGTGTACTTCTATATCTTTTTGTCTCCTCTTTTTCGACACTCTGCGCATCCTGTCAACTGTTGTCAAGGCTCTGAATACAATTTTCACCTACTGGCCTTTCAACTCCACTACTTACTCTCTCTTTCTCCTTCTTTCTGTCTGCCTGTGTCTCTTTCTCTCCGTCTCTACCTGTCTCTTTCTCTGGCCGTCTATGGGTTGTGGTTTTCATGATTTCGTAGTTGCCTGCGGTTGTCCTCTTTATGTTTAGTTGTTGTTCAAACCCAACGAAAATCCACCCAACCACACAACTTGTTGATAGAGATAAAGATCCTTGGGGGACTATTTATTAAAAAGCATGTGAACTTGAAAAGGACTTGTTGATGTTCTTACCCGTGGCTTTGTATGTGTGTGTATCTGTGTGTGTGCTGTTTACTCTCCTTCTGGTGTTGTTTTTGCCGTATTTAACTTGTTGTTATTGCTTTTATTGTGCTTATTATCGTGCGGTTGAACATTTAGGGCCTTAGTTGTCCTGGCCGGAGGCACTTCCATTCCCCTGTCTCTATCCCAGCATATATCCTCTTTTCCTCTGTGGTTCATGGCTCATAAATTTATTAAACTACCCGCGTTACCTCTCTCTCTTTTTCTCTCTATCTCTCTCACTCGCCCTCTGTCTGTCTTTTACTTTCTATGACTATCTGTCACTGTCCCGGGAAATTTTACAAGTGCCTCATTCGTTTGGCGTTTCCTTGACTTTAAATTGTTACCATGTTTTCTATATTAAATATGTCGACTCTGGCATTGTCTAACTTTGGCCCCGGGGATGCAGCTCCCCCTAAGTCATCACCCACCTCACCGCTTACTGTGGGGGGCACTGGGGAATGACCTGAAATTTAATTCGCTTGGGAGTTGTTCATGTTGATTTTTCAACTTGGCTGATTTTTGGCCAAAGTATAAAGTAAACAGATATTGTATATGAGTGACTGCCAATTTGTGGATAATTAATTGTTTGAACTTTCTAAATGTAAGAAAAGTTTTTTATTTGATTGTGTTATGATATACATGTGTTTCTACTTATTTATTTAAATAAATAAAGGCCACAGAAAATGTAAAACGAATTCCTTAAACTTGTATATTAAAAAAAAGTAAACATTTATTTTAAATTTGGAATGAATTAAATTTAATTAAGCTTAGTTAACAATATATTTTTAAATACAACATTGTATAAAATGTATTTAAAAAAAATAAATTATGTTATTTTCAAGTTGAAGTCTTATTTTGAAAACAACTAAATATATATTGCGGAAACTAAGCTGATGTCATACACAAATATTTGCTCTAAAAACAAGTTTAAATACAAATTTAAAGTTCATCCTAGTAATTTTTGGCAGTGCATTACCCAAATGTGTGCTCAGCTAGAAATTCTTGGTTTATCTTTTCAGTCGTGTTTCTTTCCCAGAAATTGGAATCAAATCAAGACAATATGGCACACAAGCACATTAAAATCTTATACCCGTACATGGACCTTTTTCTGTATGTTCTATATGTTCTGTGTTTTCTATATTATTTTGTGTATTCCTCCTTTCGTACACTTTTACGGTATTGACTGACTGTCTGAGTAGTTAGTGGGGAAAACAACATGGGGCCAGCGTAATAATGCCAATGGCCGGACGAACTTGCAACGTCTGCTGCTTATTATCCGGGAAAAAGGAAATGGAAGTCAAAGGGAGGGGCTCATCATTATGCCGGAGATTTCACCACTCAAGGCTTTCATCATGGAAATTGTCGTACTTATGAATATTCCCCCTACCCCTCTCTCGCTCACTCTTTTGCTATTTAAATGTCTGCATGTGGTGCTTGGGGTCTTCAGTAAACGACAGCCCTCGATGCGTATAAGTGATATGCATTAAGCATACGCAACGTAATCCCCATTAGCGTGCAACCATTTTTCTCTTTCTCTGTGTGTATTTCGGTGGCACGGCTTTTGTGCATGAATTAATTGCATTTTACCTTACAATTGCGTTTCCCCGGCCCAGTTTCGTGTTTGGCATTTATAAAATAATAAATAACATTTCATCCAATTACTTGTACAATAAAATCGACAGAATAAAGTGGTGGTCGTCGATGGCACCCGCGTGAAGCTGCAAATATGGGACACGGCCGGACAGGAGCGATTCCGAAGCGTTACACACGCTTATTACAGAGACGCCCATGGTAAGCTAAATTGTAATATTTCACTATTTTTTAATAGTTAAATATATTTCCACATATTTATATAATAGTTAAAATTACTTATTATGTTTTTTAACTGAGCACTACCTTTACTTATTTTAAATTTATATTTCGTCGATTTATTGTGACCCTGCCCCAATTTTTAAAATTAAATTTTATAAAACCTTTCAAATTATTATTGCTAAAATAAAGTGTTTTCTATAATTTGTGAACGAAGTAATCACATATATGTTTCTGGCAACAACTAATGATTTTAATACGATTCAAAGCAGCAATAAAGTAAATTTCCGTAATGGCAAAAGGAGATTTTTTCCTGAATTCTTAAAATATCTTTTCCTTGAAAGGCATATTAATTTCTAGTTCTGGGAAATAAACAAAAAATTTTCATTTGCAGCATTCTGCATAATACTCTTAGTTTTTCTGCTGCAGGCTAAAAAAAACCATCCGATAAAAACCAGTTCGAGTTCCTGGAATTGCCTGTTATAAGTTCTAGTTAAAAAATGATTTTAAGGACTAAACATATTTATTTAACTGCAAAACTTTTATTTGACTACTTTTTTTTGGTGCATGCTACAAAAACTCTCCTTCCGACTGCCTGTCCTTTGATCTTAATTGAATTTTGAAACCGAAGCTCTGCTGCTGCTGTACGACGTGACCAACAAGACCACCTACGACAACATACGCGCCTGGCTGGGCGAAATCCGGGAGTACGCGCAGGAGGACGTGGTCATCGTTTTAATAGGTGAGAGATCCGGCTAAAAGGCTTTGATTACGCTTAATTAACTTTCGAGTTGCGAATCGATTCGAATCCGCTTTTCGTTGCGCAGGAAACAAGGCCGACTGCAGCGGTAGCGAGCGGCAAGTGAAACGGGAGGATGGGGAGCGTCTGGGCAGGGAGCACAACGTGCCCTTCATGGAGACCTCGGCCAAGACGGGACTCAATGTGGAACTGTCCTTCACAGCGATGGCCAGGTAGATATTCCTTTTCAACTCCATCCTCGATTGTTCGAAATTCTGCCAACAGTGATTGGAAAACTAGGGTTGTTGTGTACCTAGAAGTGTACCTAGTTTCAATATTTTAGAAAAGTACATTTTGTATTATATTATCATGAAAAACAAACACGACTCAGTGAGTAGTGTTATTAAATTTACTTACCCACTTTTTTTTTTAAATTTATAGAAATATTTCTCAAAATTAAGAATACAAATATGAACGCAAATCAATAGAGTTTCAAGCCATATGGGTAAATGACTTTCTCTGAAAATCTAAAGTCATTATGCGTGCAAAAATAAGGTAAAAAAGAAACAAATATTCATAAATAGAAAAAGACATCAGTTACCTAGATAGAACTATCAGCTTTTTTACATCACTGTTGGTTTCTTGGAAATGCTGAGGTCCTGTTTTTGACTTTATCCAAACCCTCTTTACAATATTTTCGTTGACAGGCAACTCAAGAGTCGCGGCTACGAACACGGCGATGATGGAAAGTTCAATGTGCATGATTTTGTGCGTGATAATACAAAGGCTCGCTCCGTTTGCGGCGCCCAGTGCAGAAACATGTAATTGGCCAGCTTGCGAACAACAAAAGCCATATTCTCCCGATCCCGCGCACAAAGACAACAATAAACCGGCAGTCAGATCAAAGGGAAGTGGGGCCCTCAGAGGGATACAGATGGGAAATGTACGATGGAGCACGTGGGGCAGAGTCGAACTTCTGCATTTAATGAGACACACTCGAACAACAGATTCACACAAAGACATAAGATGGCACCAATTTTGTAAGACCCTAGTGAGGAGGTAGAGTATTCGGGATGTTTTGTATGTAAATGGGTATTTCGGGGCGCAACGGGACGCGGTACGCATAATTTTTTAAGGGCATGCCATTGGCATTGAGGCGTAAATAGGCCAATGCATAAATATTGAACAATATATTATATATATATACAAATATCCATATACAACTGCATAAATTACTTTAACGAGAGAAAGCGAAAGCAGAAGCAACGCAGCAAAATCATGCAACATTGAGATTTATCCAGCACGTCGTTGGACTTTGCGGAGGATCGAGGAAACACATATATATATATATATGTATATATATACCTACCTAAACCCAGAAGAAATCTCGAGAAGTACCAAATCCAATTAATGAGAAACAATCACTCAATTTACCTACTATTAGTTTTATGTTTTTACTCCTAATTGTTAAGTGTTATATGGCCTATCGTTAAGTTTTAGACCCACTGGAGGCCCCTGGAAATTATTTACACACCCCACTAATGAATACCCTACGCAACTAAGTTAATTACTACTACCTACGTTTAATCTATGAAAGTCCAAACAAACCCATTCGAACATATTTTGAAGAGCCCGCCAAGGCGAACGTTGCGAATAATCAAAGGCAGTTGAACCTATTACTATACTGAGCTACTACAGCAAATGAATCCGAAGCATGCATATATCACGGCATGGATGAAAACTAACTACTAAACAGCGTTATATTCAAGCAGACGACAAGTCTATACCATAAACAGCAAATACATATTTACATTGAATGTGGTTTAAAAAAAGACGAAAAAGCTTTGTGTTTTAATTTGGGGATCGAATTGTGTAGGTCAAGTAAAAGCATCATTGAATTTGTTTACTATAAAGATATTAACACTTATAAATTAATTTATTAAAGACTTAAATTATTTTCAAAAGCAACCATTTACTTTGAATTATTTACTTTCAAATTTGAAAAATTTAACATTTTTATAAGAATATAAAAAATAATATTTCTTTGCTTTCTTTAAATAAAATCGAAATATAAGCAAAGTTAATGGACTTAGATTTTCAGAAATATAATACCAGTATTGTTTTGATAGTAGGACTCAAACGTTGTGAGGCAAAACTAAGTTACTACATCAAATGTTAAAATTTAAATTGGCGCCCTTCAACAGTGCTGTTAAAGCCTAACATGCTGAACGGTGCTGTTAGGCGCAAATCTCTTTCTTCCAATCTGGTCACACTGGCGGCAGAACATGTGCTCTGACGGAGAAAACAAAACAGCGTAATTTAATTGCAATTTCGTGAGTTTAAAAGCTGCAATCATGGCTGATCATGCGTTCCATCGGCCGGGGCCGCTGAAGCAAGCGAACAAGGCCCACAAAACGGGCCGTCATCGCTCCAAAGGAGCCATAGACAATGCCCAGAAGGGTAAGTGCAGATGCTTGAAGGGATTACCAGGCCTGCGGGTGATCTAAACCACCTCCATCTTGCTCCCACAGGAAAGATTGGTCTGAAGGCCGTCTCCCACAAGCACAAGCAGCAGCAGCGCAAGGAGCAGCGTCGCAACCAAATGAACCAGCTCCGCAAGAACAAAAGGGATGAGGTGCTGGAGCAGAAGAGGAAGCTTGGTGGCCAGAACACCGCTCCCTTCCTCGTCTGCCTGCTGCCCATGCACGAGCAGATCGATCCCAAGTCCGCACTGGCCATCCTCCAGAGCTGCGACAGCGAGCTGGTGGTGGAGAACTCCCCAAGTGGCATTGTTTACATGAATCTTCCGCGCTTCAAGCAGCGCTTCGCCTTTGTCACCCCACCTGTGGGTCGTGGAAATGAGCTAATTGCCCTGGATTACCTCAAGGTGTGCGATACCACCCTGCTCCTGACCTCGGCCGCCTTTGGCGATGACGAGATCTTCGATCGCTGGGGCCAGCGGATCTTTAACATGATGTCCGCCCAGGGAATACCCACGCCCGTGGTGGCCCTCATGGATCTGGAGTCCATCAATCCCAAGCGACGCACTGCTGCCAAGCAGGCGGCCCAGAAGATCATCTCCAAGCTGCTGCCCGAGGAGAAGATCATGCAATTGGACACTGCCAGCGAGGGTTTGAATGTAATGCGTCGCATTGGCGGTCAGAAGAAGCGCATTCTGCACAACGTGGCCAACCGGCCGCACCTCTTTGGCGATGTGGTGGAGTTCAAACCAAGTTCCGATCCCAGCGAGGATCTGGGCACCCTAGAGGTTACTGGCTTCCTTCGCGGACAATCTCTGAACGTGAATGGCTTGGTGCACATACCCGGCTTAGGCGATTTCCAGTTGAGTCAGGTGACGGCACCGCCAGATCCCTACAAGCTGGACAAATCTCGTGATGGCGAGAATGCCGAGGTGCGTCTGCTGGACCGCAGTGATCCCCTGAAGCGCACCTCTCTCCAGAGCGAGAACATACCCGATCCCATGGACGCGGAACAGACGTGGCCCACCGAGGAGGAGATCGCCGCCTCGCAGCAGGAGACCAAAAAGATGAAGCTGGTGAAACGTGTGCCCAAAGGCTATAGCGAGTACCAGGCAGCCTGGATTCCCGATGTCGAGGAGGTGGCAGATACGGACGGCAAAGAAGACGATGACATGAGCGACAACGACGATGATGATGATGATGATGACGACGACGACGATGAGGAGGATGATGAGGACTTCATGTCGTGCGACAACAAATCCTTTGAGGATGAGTACGAGAAGCGGGACTCCGACACAGAAGAGTTTCAGGACAGTGCGTCCGTGGCCTCGGAGGCGGCCGTCAACGACGAGAAGTACGATCAGCAAATGGACTTCCAGGAGGAGCGTGAGACTCTCAAGCAACTGCAGCAGGCGCGCACCGATCAACTCTGGCCGGATGAGATAGACACGCCCTTGGATGTGCCCGCCCACGAGAGATTCCAGAAGTATCGTGGCTTGGAGTCCTTCAGGACATCGCCCTGGGATGTCAAGGAGAATCTGCCCGCCGACTATGCGCGTATATATCAATTCCAGAATTTCGATCGCACCAAGCGTAGGATTCTGAACGAAGCCAAGGAGTTCGAGGGTGTGCTGGTAGGATCCTAAATAATTTAACTAGTAAACTATACTTATTAATATGTTCTTGTTTTTAGCCTGGTTTCTATGTCACCCTCCATGTGATCAATGTGCCGGAAAGCCGCTGGAATGCTTTCAGGTCCGCCCAGCTTACGGACAACATCATTGTGTACGGAATGCTGCCCCACGAGCATCAGATGTGCATCATGAACGTGGTCCTGCAGCGAATGCCGGACTCTGAAGTGCCCCTGAAATCCAAGGAGCAGTTGATTGTCCAGTGCGGCTATCGCCGCTTTGTAGTGAATCCCATTTACAGCCAGCACACCAATGGGGATAAACATAAGGTGAGAGTAATACTCAATGTGCAGTTGAACAAACATTAATCGACTATAATCCTGCAGTTTGAAAGGTATTTCCGCCCGTACGAAACAGTCTGCGCTACGTTTTACGCCCCCATTCAGTTCCCTCCGTCGGCCGTGTTAGCCTTTAAAGTGAATCCCGACTCGACCCTGGCGCTGGTGGCCCGCGGACGCCTGCTCTCCTGCAATCCAGATCGCGTTGTGCTCAAGCGCGTTGTGCTCAGTGGTCATCCCATGCGGATTAATCGTAAATCGGCCACGATCCGATACATGTTCTTCTACAAGGAGGATGTGGAGTACTTCAAGCCGGTGAAACTAAGGACCAAGTGCGGACGACTGGGACACATCAAGGAGTCGCTGGGCACGCACGGCCATATGAAGTGCTACTTCGATGGCCAGCTGCGCTCCTACGACACAGCGTTCATGTACCTGTACAAGCGAGTTTTCCCCAAGTGGACATACGAGGAGTGCCTGGTGCGAACGGCGGAGCACGAGCGACAGCATGCGGCGGCAAACAGCCGAAACTCCAAGCAGATAGCCATGGAGGAGTAATGGAGTATATAACTAAAAAGCTCTTCTGAATAGTAATCAGTGGACAGTTTAAATGGAGTTTTTCTTTGTAATAGCTACACAGAATAGAACAAAATTCGAATAACCTTTGAATTTATTTTATGTGAGTAATGTTTATTTTATAGCTTTCCAAGAAGAAATGTCCATTATTAATATTTTCCTTCCTTTAGTTATTCTGTGAAAACCTGCAAACCACACCCCCTAAAAAGTACATACAATATGTACAGAAAATCCGCATCCATCGTTATTTATGTATGACTGCGTTGTATAATAGGAATAATAGAATTATATTCACAAACAATTGTCTTAACTTAACGATAGAGGCAATACAATATACATACATAAAACATGGATACGATTAAAAGCTTTTCGCATTGCACAAGGATCAAGGATCGGTCGGGCTCTCATATATGGCTAATACAGATTTGTGGCTAGGATTGGGTGGTGGGTATAGGAAGGGTATAGGGACTATTGTTATTCAGTAGTTGATGGACAAACACTTGCGCCGCTTCTTTTGCAGCTGCTCGATCTGCTCGCTTATCTGGATGGGTGTTTGGAAACCTCTGACAATGCTATTGACGGTCAGTACCGTGGCGATGAACTGGCTAATGGATATGTGCCACGACTCGGATGTGTTTGTGCTGCTGCTGCTGCTGTTGCCGCTGCTTGTCGTTGTGGTCCTCCCATTGCCACTCGCCTGGCGCAGTTCCTCCTCGAGAGCCACAAATAGGCGAGTGGTGCCGATGGGCTCTGCAGCGGGTGTGGTGGGATTGCCATTGCTATCCGGTTGCTGGTAACAAGATAGTGCACTTAAGGTCACTAAAAACCTCTTGAGTGAAAAAGCAACACTTACCTCATCGCCACTGCCTCCCAAATTCAGCTGCGTGAAGCTTTCCAGGCTGGGCTCCTTCTTTATGTTGCTGTTGCCCAGCTCGAGGAGATTCTCATCTGCAAATAAGTCAAGAACTTACTTAGGTGCTCTTTTTTTTAAGTAAAGGTACTTGCACTTACAAGCCCTCTGCATCTCTTCATCTTGCACCAGACCCATGATCTCGATGATGCTGCGCCACAGCAGCTGGAAATTCTCCTTGCGCATGTGCGGAATGCTGTGCTGCGAACAGGACGCCCCCTCATCCGGCTGGTCCAGCAGATAGCCGAGACTGCCCAGGCTGCGCGAGTCCGTGGCTGTCGAGTCGGCGCGCTCTTGTCGTGTGGCCGCAACCAGGTCGCTGATCTGTGAGAAATTCGATATAGTCTCAACATTCAGAAGCATGTGGTCAGCGGCCGCAGCAGCTTGTGCTCCGGCTGCCACATCCGCTTCCGATCCCGCTCCCGCTCCCAATCCCGCTACCGCTCCCGTTCCGGGCGGCGTCATGCGAGCCGCTCCCAGATCTGAAATATCCGAAAATGTGTCAATCGATTCGTAACGTCCCTGCTGGCGTAGCCCTCTCTGGGGCCCGTCTTCGTCCCGCCCAGCATCTGTGGATGTTGCTGTACCCTGGAGTGCCGGCAGGTCCACGTAGAAGGTCGAGCTGCGCTGCGCCAACGACGAGGTGTTGGAGTTCAACGACAGATTTGGCGTACGCGACAGGTCCATGAACGTGTTGCCCGAGATTCCGGCCAAGTTGTGCAGGTGCTGGGTGGCACTGATCAGGGCAAAGTCGTCGGCATCAAAATTGTGATCCGAGGGCGAGGGCAGCGCTTCCATCGATTCTGATGCGTCGTTGCTGCAAATGGATTTCCGCCGTTAATTTGATTATCACTTTACTAAGGTTTGCAAAATATTCCATTACAAGGAAGCGACTGGACACACTCACTCAAAGAAATCCTCCGCCTCGAAGGCCTCCTCGGCATCGTCTTTGGTGCGCGGACGCGGACGACGCGAGCGTTCAATCTCCGCTTTGGACAAAAGAGGCGGCAGATGCAGAACGAACAGCAGCTTCAGCTTCTCCATGCTCTTGGTGGAGCAGACCAAACCCAGGGCATTGATAAGCTGGCCAAAGTCTAGCGAACCAGTGCCCCGCTTGTCTGTGAGCTGGTGAAAAGTAAACAAAAACTTTCAAACTTACAGATTCCAGGGAGCTGAGGCAAGGCTAACTCACCCGGAACAACTTTTCACCAATGTCCACACTGACGCACTTTCGCCAGGGTGTGAGCTCCGTGAAGAGCGTGTGGAACACCTCATAGTTGACGCTGTAGGCCTCGTGTCTGTCTCCCGAGGCTCCCGCCTCATGGATGGCCCTGCTTGGCGACTGCGCCACCAGTTGAGGCATCTCCGACAGCGGGCATTGGGCCTTCTGCTGCTGCTGTTGCAGGGACTTCAGGGCATGCTTCTCCTCGCGAATGATGGTGAGCAGCTGGTGCAGCTCATTGCGGCTGAAGTACGGATTCTGGACGTAGGCCTTCACAATGGTCTTCTCGTTGTCAATATCAAACTGTCGCATGGTCAGCCGACGGTGTTTGTTCCGCAGCTCTTCAATACGCTGCTGGGTTATCTCCTCGCCGAATTTGGTGTACGCCTCATGGATCAGAGTCTGTACGGTTTGGGTTTGGATTTTGCGCTCCATCTTTCGCTTGTCCGTAGCGGGAGGAACCTGATACTCCGGATTGTAGATCCCCTCCAGATAGTTCTGCAATACCAACATGGCTTCGCCATCATCCTGGCACTGCAGCAGCTTTTCCCTATTCCACTCGATGATTTGCAGCGAGATCATAAAGATGATTTTGGCGCCCTCGTAGAAGAAGCAGTCCAGGATGTGCAGCGAACTCTCGTAGCTTATCACGCTCATAAAGATGGTGAGGAACCACGAGATGGAGATCATCTTAATCACTCCCAGCTGCTCCAGGTGACCGTGCAAATCGGCCAGATGTGTTTCCACCAGTTCGTTGAGCACGCCCTGATCAATCTGGGCCCCCACCACCTTGTCCTTGTAGTAGTCCGGCAGTAGGTTCTCGCACAGGCTGGCCAGCATCCAGAAGGCGTTCTCCTCGTCACAAAAGAGCAGGAACACCGACGACACAATGTTCATGGCCTGGCAGTAGCCCACTTGCGGATTGCGCAGCGCATAGGCCTGCAGGACTCTTCTCAGAGCTCCGATGCCATCGGTACTCTGGAATGCCGGATGCTCGGGCAGCGAACGCGGCAAGTCTCGATCGATCTCGTCGTGTGCAAAGCAATTCTTGATGCAGGCCGCCTTCTCTACCAAATCCTCGTACAGGCCCGGGTTCATCTCTTTGTCGTGAATCGCCCCCGAGAAGATCAGCCAGATCTCCTGGCGCAACTTGTCGGGAATGCCCTCTACAATCAGATTTATCACGTCCGTGGTGCGGAACATTCCGATGCCCCGTCCAAAGTCCCGGAAATGCGCTTCCCAGCGCAACATTTTCTCCTCTTGTTTCTGCACGATCTCCGAACTGAACTGCGTCTTGAATGTGTTCATCAGAGCGGTCTGTTTGCTCCACGAGATGTCGTATTTGGCCCGTTCCCGACTCACAGGACTGTTATTAATAAGAAGATACGAAAGTAAATGATTTTTTAAGCTATGTTTTAGAAGCCTAAACTTACACATGGATTCGTGCGAGAAGATCTGTGATCTTGGAGATTAGCACATCTCTGTCCACGATGTGAGCAAACATAAAAGGCACATTCTCCGATGTGATGATGACAATTTGATTTTCGAACCGTTGCTGGCCATCATCTTTTTTCTCCACACTCTAAATAGAAAGAATTAATTGAATTAAACGTAATCTTGTATATTTCCACTGCCCACCTTAATGGTCTTCATGGGTATCACCACGCTGACCAAATCCTTGACATCGCTACGAAAGCATAGGAAATTGGGCGACAGATAGATAAAGCCGGAATTAAACCGCTTCGAGTAAGGTGTCCAAATATTGGCCTTGATCTTCCCATCAATTATCTCCGACTGCGGCAGTCGGAAATATATGCGAAACTCCTCTGATTTCTGGCGAGCTGTTAAATCGCGCAGCAGCACGGGCTTCTTGGATGTCTTGTTACCCAACCGGGCGAAATTTGAGGGATCGTGGTCGACGACGGGACTGTCAGGATCATGGATCAATTGCTGTATTGCCATTTTGTTGAGCTGCTCGATCAATAAATGCGCCTCGCTGGCGTTAAAGAGCATTGTAAAATTATACGTCATGTTGTTGGTGGTCTTCAGATAGATCGTGTTTGCATTTCGGCTAATGTCCTCTAGCTCTGCAAACCGTATAATGCGCTTGATCTCCTGGCCCAGCATATAGGAGTAATAGCAAACGTGGTTCAGCGAGATGTATAGCTGACCCTGTCTCGGGATCTTGTTCTTCACGTATCTGAAATGGTAAATCCCATTAGGACAACCCCTTTAATGATATAACAAGCTCATTATTGCTTACGTGGCTGAGTAGGAGTTAACCAGTCGCTCTTCTTCGGGCATTTTGAAGATCTGCCTGAATTGTGAAGTCATCACCTTGAAATCGGCCGACTCGCCAGTATCATCTTGGTTGTTTTGCGTGTATAGTGACTGGATTTTGCATATGGTGAAGTTGGTCACCTCGTCCTCGTTCTCCATCTCGTCCAGCACTTTAAACAGATTGCTCTGCAGCCATTCCCAATCCTTGACTATCTCATCCTGGGTGATGCCAATGGCGATTTCTGTGGGTATATGTTGGTTTTATATTATAGATATGAGCAGGTGAATACTAAAACTTATTGATAACACAAGAATAAATGGTTTTTGTTATGATCATTATAGCAGTAAATCCAAATAAATTAATTACACAAATCATTGATAACATAGATAAGATATACTTATTAATGCAAAAGCCATACAAGCTCCTTATGTGTCAAATATTCTTTTCGGTTTTACTTGTAGATCGTTTAAGTAAATAATAATATTATGTTATGAATTTTTACTAGTGCACTTTCAATGTGCTCTGTTCAAGTTAAACAATCCATATCATTATAATTTTGTTTTTTTATGAACTCGTAAAGCAAAGTACTTATTTGATTGCTTATCAAGAAATCTTTAAATTTTAGAAAGCTCAGACTGTAGCATAGAATCGATGATAAAATTTGACTTAAGTAAATAAATACATTGTGTTAATAACGTTTTTATAAAAGTATAGGCATTCAAGTATTAAAAGTACACTGCTCCTTCTATAGCCTTCCATTCTTAATATATTTAAAATTGAATAACAAAAGAAATGAGCCAGCCTCCGCAGCTTTTGTAATCAGCCTCGTTCCGTGTTTACGTAAGCGATGCGAGGGAACCGTAGATGAAAGAAATACTGGCATACTCCCATAAAAGCGTCGCCAAACCCGATGATTCACGGTCATAGATTGCTGGGCACTGGGGCTGAAGGAACTGGAACTGATAAGGCGGATGAATCCGAGGAATGGGACCTACCGTAAGACACCTCCGATGAGGGCGTCTGGTGGAGGATGCGGTATGGAGCCGGCTTGGTGTTCATCACGCTGTCGTAGGTGCCAACCAGCATGGATCCGAATCCCCGGGATTCCCCGTGGCCACGTCGCTTCTGCAGGACAAAGTATCTCGAGTGCATCTCGGCAATCCTGTGGGCGGAACGGGTTTTTATATAGTCGGTTCTCGTTAGGGGGACCCACTCTAATGGGGCAAAATCTGGGGGAGGGGGTTTCTTTTTTACGCAGCAGGAAACACAGTTGGAAATCAATTTTCAAGCTGCTGCTGCTGCTGCTGCCGCTGCTGCCGACTTTGCACAGCTGCCTCTTTTTGCGTTGCGAAATCGGAGCCGCCGATCCAAAGAGTCTTGGGAGTCTTGAACTCGGCTCAATTAGTTATCAACAAATGCAATTAAACTAACTGCAAGTACGGCGTTTATGCGTGACCCTATTACGTGATCTACGTCACTCCTTTTGGAATGCATTTCGTGATAATATCTTTCCGTGAGACACCTTCCATAAACACAACATTGCATATACACATGCCATTTATCCACCCACACACACACACACGCACTCATGCAGGCATGTTTAATTTAGATTTTCGGCATTCCGTGGTTCTAGCTTTAAGTTCGGTGTAAAACTCACCAAAATGCCGAGGGCAGGAGCAGCTCCTTGGGTTGAATCCACATTTTGATTATCTGTGGCCCGTTCGAGGCCTAAAATTAAAAATTACTCTTTGTTTAGTACTGCATCGAGCGCTGATTGTTGTTTTTGCGGCAAGTGTGACCGTTGACTGTAAAGCGGAAATAGGCACTAAGAACGAAGCGAGCTATTGTGAATGGTTTTTAAAGCGGGATATTTAAATTCGTAAAAATTTTACGGTAAAACAGTGTAATTTAATAAGATAAAGCTATTCGTTCCTGCAGATCAGCATAATCAAATTTATGAATCTTTACAAAGTATATTAAAAATATTACTCACTTTTTTATCGATTCAACAACGGGTTGCTCCAGAAGCTATGATTCAACATTTTAACAAACACACAAAATGGCAATAAATATTTAAGGGAAGAAGGATTTCAAATTTTTTTATTTTTAACTAGTTTTACAAATTAAAAAAGACGCAAAATTCGGTTTTTGTTTTTTTTTTTTAATTTTTTTTACCCTTTTAAAATAACAAATAATATCCAAATTATTTCCTTCTAATCTTTAACAATGTTTTATATTATTTGTGGCTTTTTATAAATTTTTATTCTAAATCCATTTTAAATTTGTAGTAATCCTTGCTTTTGTTTTAACCTCCAAACTGAAACCTATTATTTGTGAGACTATTTCAAAACATAACGAACGTGTCGTGCTACAAAATTACTAGTTTTATTCTCAACCCTGCAAAATCGTTAGTGTTTTGCAAAAATGTTGAAAAAATTCGTGGAAGTAAATGCAGAATGCAGTCCCTCGGCGAATCCCTACGAGGTGCGGACCTATCTGGGCAACGAAACGTCGCCGGAATGGAAGGCAGAAAACTGTCCACCACGCGATCGTGTCTGCCCGAAGAAGCCCCCTAACTCCACGATCTCCCAAGTGATGACCATCGAGGATGAGCTGCGCCGCATCCACCAAAAGGCGGAGGAGTCTCGCTTCATTCGCCCATACAAGAAACGCTGTGCCCTCTACGACGATTACACCATGTGCATCGTACCTCAGCGTACTGCTGCGGAGCTGAAAACGCACGCCGAGATGCGAGAACGTCTGCTGGCAGCCCGCAAGGATTTCGGCCTGGTCGAGCACGACGCCAGAGTCGAAAGGACATGTCCCAAGGACCTGGTGGTTCTCAACAGTCCCATGGACATGGGCGAGGAGGAGCAGCAGGCCGAAGAGGGGGAGGAGGAGGAAGAGGGAGACGTCAAGCCACAACTAGCCACTCCCGAGTGCAGTTCGGACATGATCATTATTCCTGATAAGCGCATGGTAAGCGAAAAGATTTTATTTTTCTCATTCCTTCAAATTATAAGTAGTTTTAGTTCCCCAAAAAAAAATATATATAAATATTAATCATACGAACTTGGAATTATCAAGTTTACATCATAAGCAGTGCTTTTTTTATTTGTTTTGAAATCAATCAAATCCGATTTGAGTTTTAAATGAATAAATAGCATGTAATCGTAAAGACGTACATCCAATTAAAAGCGAAATTATAGCTTTAAGATACAAATCGAAAATCTTATTAAGTACTTTTATTAAGTGTTTTGAAATAATCATAAATAACAAACGACTTTTTATGGCATTGAGGCTTAGGCTAGCTTAGTTTCAGTTGGTATTTGGTGACTCCTACTCGATCAACTCGATGTCATCGATGTCCGCATAGATGCTGCCCGGTGGCAGTTCGGGCAGGGAATTCGTCCCCGAATCCGTTTGACCTTCTCCGCTCGTCGCCAGCGACAGGGTGTGATACGCTCCTGAGACAGCCTGTTGCTGCATGTGGACGCCAAGCTGAGATATGAGCTCCAGTGCCTGGATGTCTGAGTTCATCAGAGCGAACTGATGGATAATGGCCAGATGGGGGAATACGCCATTTAGGAGGGTGCTGGTGCCGGCGTTCATCTGATCATCATCCGGGCTTTCCTGGTCTTCCTGCGGCGAGAAAACTTCCTCCTCTTCCTCTGGTGAGCTGGCTGGCGAGGGCATCATGCTGGGTTCACAGGTTACCATCTCCACTTCATCATCCTCCTCGAGGTGATCGGACATCAGACTGTTCTCACTGGAAAGATTAACAAAGTCGGGTTTGAGCAGTCCCTTGCTAGCGTCTTCAGCCGGATCAGCCAGCTCCCGTTGCATGAAGTTTGGTAGTGCATGCTTAAACTCCACAATGATTTCCTCGACGGGCAGATCCTGATTTAAGGGATTCTCGCCTTGGTAGCCCAGCTCATCCGCCTCGTACTTGTACTTTCCACGGAATCGGTTTAGCCAGCGATAGGATGGTCTAAACGATGGCAGGTTCAAAACCGCCGCCATCCGCAAAGCCGTTTCCTTCAGTTTTTGGTTCCTTATGCTGATGTTCAAATGGAGTTGGATGCATCTTTCCACCCACTCGTGCAAAAGGAAACTAATGGCGCTCATCTCAAACTTGCGACGCTTGCGAGTCATCTCCTCAATTATAATAGAGGCATCCGCTTCGCTCAAGCTAGCCAATTGTTGGAGCAGGTCCTTTTTCTTGTCCAGGATGCGACGTATTTGGGTGGCGCAGCAGTGGAACATCTTGGCCAGACTGTTCCTTGAGATATTTGTCTCCTCGTAGTAACGGATCACGGCAATCTTTTCGTAAAAAGTTAAAATATTGCGTTCATTGCGACGGGATTTGACCTAAAGAAAGGAAGGTAGTATAAGATCAGTACCAATTTATCATGCCGGAAGTGTATAGCTTATACTAAAACGTAGTAGGTTAATAATAACAATATCTCCTTAAATCAAACAAAATTTTTTTTTAAAGATTTAATGTTTTTGTTTGAATAATCGGCATAGGCTAGAAGTATTTTAATACTTTAAAAGACTGTTCACTAAAAAAGATACATTATGTATTTTAAAACATTAAAAATTAGTTGTCAAAGTATAAAAATGTCCTTTAAAGAATAAAATAATTCAAATGATCATGCTATAAAGAAATTCTACGTTTCAAAGCACATTGTTCAGGGGTAAATATACATAGGTACTATATGTATATGTACTTAAGTTCATGCAAATTTATGTATTTACAAATGTACATAAGTATATACAATACATATGTATGTACATATGTGCTTCCAGCTTAGGCGCGTGCTTGTCTGACGGCCGCGTGTACACTTGAGGCCAGTTGTAAAATCCACCCTCAGCGGACCGCTTTAAGGCCAAGTTAACATACAAACATATCTGGCTTCCACTTCTGAATACTTACCCCTTTGTTGTTATTGTTTCGCCGCAGCGTCGCCGTTGGTAATGCCGCTATAGCTGCCATTTCAATAGTAGTTTTAAGTAACTTTTAACTAGTTTTCTGCTCCTTCCTTATCTCCTCCTCCTCCTATTCCTCTTTTCTGCAAACTGCGCAGCAGCCTTCACACTCAGCCAATTGCGCTGTGTGGTGGCCTCTCTCTCGCCACAAAGATCGTGCGTCAGAGAGAGCTAGTAAACGGGTGTGTGTGTAACTCCTTTTGAAGCTGCCACAAAGAAATATCAATAAAACATAAATAAAAGCATTATTAATACTGCCCATGCAAATAGAAAATTGTTATTAGTCACTTTTATGAGTGTTGGCACAGCACGTTCTCAAATTCGCTTTGACTCTAATAGCTTTTGTTGTTGCGACTCTGATATTTTTACAATTACTGAGTAATAACACTTGTGTGCCCTGTTTTTTTTGGTTCCGCTCTTTGCTCTGCGCGTGTGTGTGTGCGTTCTTTGCGCGCTCCGTATGAAATAAAAACGGTTCACTATGCTCAGTCCCTTTGCAAGGCGTTTGTTGTTGTAGCAACACAAACGACACTTGCAGCTGTTACTGTTGCACAGTTGAGGTCAAAATAATAGTGGAGTTTAATAGGAAATATGTTTACAGCAAAAAAAACACTTAATAAATGTCTTAGTTGAACAGATCTATTATTAATTTTGCATTGTAGAGGTCATAACAGGATTTTTTACTTAAGAATAACGCAAAAAATGTATCTTTGCAGAATATTAAACCAGAAAAGAGTTAAACCATTTGAGAAAGGTCTTAGCTCAACTGATTGCTAATCTTGGGTTGAAAAGACATCAAACAGATAAGAATTGTTTCTTGGGTACAGAAAATCAAGGAAACGAATATTTAGAATACCACAAATGACTATTGCTGGCGTAGAAATAGAAACAGATATTATTAAAACATGTAGTGCCAAATACATCGGCACACATCTTACTTAGTTCATTACATTTTTGTATAATCATAGGAAATCAGGTTTTACATTTTAAAAATTTGGCAGATTTGTATTTTCCTGTGTTAATTTCAAGAAAATACAAAAAAATAAATCAATCAATTTAGTTGAAACTGTACTAAAGTCTGACATCATTATAAATTCTTGATTCTTTGAGCAAGAATGCAGTCAGATAAAATTGAAATTGTAGTCAAATGTAAACTTTAAGAACTTTTGGGCATTTAAAAACTAAATTTGTTAAAAAAATATGAACAACCGTTTGGATTTTTTTTTGGTAAAATTGACAGTTTAAATCAAAAACCGTCCGTGTAGAACGAAAATACTATCCTGCTGCTCTTATTACTAAGAGTGTATGGAAATCTTAAAATATTAAAACCCTTCTATTACCACTATTTTTTTGACCGCACCTGTGAGCTTTGTTGGTCTGGTGCATCGTGCATTGTGCATATGCAAAAGCTGTGCGGTTGCAGTCACTTCGCTTTTGTGTCATTTGCGTTTGCGTTTTGCCGCGTACGTTGTTTGTTACGACTCGCTTGCTCTTGTGGGAGTTGGCCAGAGGGGGTGGTAAAGGCTATAGGCTGGGTTAACGATTAAAATCCGATTCCTACTCGATGGGCTCTCTGCAGAAACCTCTCTTTATCTTGGCTAATTAACTTTGTGCTTGAGATAAGAGCCTGTCTACTCTATGAACGGTTCATTTGCTACTCGAAGTGATAGAAACACGCTCTAATGTTCAATTGGGGTTCATAGCTAAAGTCTTATCAATAGACATAAAGCAATTCGGGTTCATTTAAGATCTTTGGTGTGTACCAGAGCGCTGACCAAATAAAATATGAATAAAACAAATGTTTTATAGTCAGTACTCTTATACTTCTATAAGCGAGCTATGTATTTATATTTATATTTTTATATTTATAAATTTTTAAAGCTCTCTAGCACTATGACACGACGTTTTATCACAAGCTACTTTCAAATTGAATGTCAAAATAGGTCCTTCGAAATAGGTAATGTGAGCTAAAAATAGGATCTCTTTTTGAAAACTATGTGTCTCTGGTTCTGCAACTTTTGCCTTTTCCAGGAACGCCACCTGCGGTCGTATGTTTGCTGTACACTTTATAGCTGTATATGTACAAATGAATATCTGGGTTTCGTTGGGCAGCTGCACCTGGTAAATAACAATTTTAATTCGAATTCAAAGTCATCACCGAGGCGGATTTTGCAGCCTGAGCGTTTTTTGAATAAAACAGCTGCCCTTAAATTGATTACGTCATCAGTTCCTTTTAGGTTTTTCAAATTAAGCATACGTGGCTTCTTTTATTGCTTGCAAATGTCGAAACCTTTTTATAGCAAAACAAAAACGTCCCAGAATCTTTAACAAATGCATACTTTAAGCATAAAAATAATATAATATTAATTTTATTTATCCTAATTAACAAAAAATAGTTATACCTAGACTGGTATGATTAGGGGTAGCCATCTTTTTTGGCCACGTATAACATTTCGTTATTTATTTAAATTGAAAAAATAGTTTAATGACAACTTTAAACTCAGATACAACCTGTTCTGGTTAGGATCTTGCTAGATTTAATTTTATATTATTATCAATAAAAGGAAAACTCGTAGATCTTCCCTCAGTTTAATGCTTATAAGATTATATATGTAAACACAAATACATCGGTATCAAATGCTTTGCCATTAAGAGCTATAATTTCGAGCCCATCCCAATACACCTGTCTTTGGCAAGATCTTGCCGTCTGCAATTCCTGTAACAGCCAAGGCCCCCCTTCTCGTCCCGTCGTAACCCTACTTAGTTTGACATTTTGCCAGCGCGCCTATTTTTCGAGAGGGTTGCGTAGTGGAACCGACTTGTGCTGTTGGCAACTGCGTTTTGGTGTTGGCATTGGTATTGGTATTGGTATTGACGTGGTCGTATGCTATAACTGCGCGATACTGCGCCGCTCACCTGGTTCACCTGGTCGCCCCAGTACTATGTGTCTCGATTTCTGTTCTGTTGGTGTTGCTGTTGCTATTGTTATTGTTGCTGCAGCACGCTACTAGATGACTTGTTTGTTCTGCAGCCGAGACAGCTTCGTATTTGCTCGGGGGTCCGGGTTTCTGGTCTCGGGCTTGTCGGTTTTGGTTGGGTTTTTGGTTATTGGAACGAACCAACGAACGAGAGCGATAAGATTCCGTGATGTGGCACTAAGCGCTGTTCGTTGTTTACTGCTCTGTGGATGGGACGCCTCTGTTGTTTGGTGGCCGTCATCGTGGCCAGCCAGCCATAGAGGCACACTCACTTATACGGACGCACCCCGAACCCACACACATGCACATAGGCACCGCATATAGCGCGGCGACATCAGGTCGTTATAGTCAGTCTAGTTGGCATTTCGTGCTTACCTTATGCCGCTTACTAACTTCTTGATGAGCGCAGAAAAATACAGAAGAAAAAAAAAGAAAAAAATAAAAGTAAAACAGGCCTCCCGTACATACCGTACAAGACCAAGACAAACACAAACGACGCCTCCTATATACGGGGCGTCGGGCATCGGTGGCGTATGCGTGCTATTTTCAGCCGCATTAAAAGCTTATGGCCATGGCCAGGAAAACAGAGTCGCCGAGTGAAAGCACAGAGCTTGCACAGAGCCAAGCGCTGATAACTGGCCATATGTTACCCAATCGCCGGCCAAGACAATTGGGTCTCTGAATAATTCACTTGACTGGCATATCCTAACTTTATTTGTGGCTAACTGCACCTTTTGTTGACACCCCACACACAGAGAAATAGTAAGGGACAAGGGATGAAATGGAAATGAATTGGTTTAATAATTTGCTATTGTTTTAGAAGCGTTTAGAATATCAATAACAACCTTATTTGTTTTACATTATTATCTTTATTTAGTTTTGAAGATTTTCTGATTGTTGGAATTTGTAATTCACTTTAAATTTCAAATGTCTTTTGAAATTCAAAATTAGCTTATATAGTTGCATACTTCTATATAGAAATAGTGCTCTAAAATGTCACTAACATAAGTGGTTTTGCTTAACTATAGAACATTTAAAAATAAGAATTTATGATATTTGGTTGATCTTTGTATGAACTTTCTATGATAATATATTAATTTTTATTAAATTTTTTTCCCTGCCCAGTTGGAGCTAAAGCGCCCCAAGAGTCGCATCTACCTAAACGAGACTGAAGTGGGCCCCCTGGAGGTTCTGCCCTTCCCCTCCTACAATCCGCGTGTCCTGCAAGAGGGATTAGAGGGCGAGAATCTCAAGACCTACGACATCATCGAGGGCTGCAGTCCACAGGATCTGTGGACTTGGAATGTGGGCTACCAGAAGCGCGAGGAGGAACTTGACCAGGAGTTCATCTCCGCTTCCTTACCCAAATATGGTTTGTACTTAACGGCGAAGATATTTCCCTCCTTCAGAGTTTGGCTATTCTAATCTAGCTTCATCGAAATTTTGCAGAAAACGACGGCGAACTTACGCTCTATAACATACCTCAGCAGCTGGAAAAAACCTTCACCGCGGAGATTGTGTTTGGAAATCGAAACATCTATCCCGAACCAAAGCAGGAGTCCTACCGACTGCAGTAAGTGATCACGTAACAGCTTAATTAGTTCTTGGTTATTTGCTCACTAACATTTTAATAATTGAAGACCTTCCATCAGTTTGTTGTGAATTTTATTAATATAAGAATAAAATAAATACATAGATTTAAGTAAAGACTCGTTGTATAACCAATTTTTCACCTCAATCCTTACTTGATACCAGATATTATAATAGGCCCAGTGAGATCGGTGCCCTTATAGTGGCCTTTGTGGAGAGCTTCCGCTTGAACCCCGATTTCTGGACGGCAAGCACCATGGACGGTATTCTAAAGCGCGGCGTGAAGTTGACCAAAAAGAGCGCTAGCCTTAACTATAAGTCGGAGACGAACGATTTTGATATCATTCAGCAGGTGGTAGAACGCGATGCCGCCGTGGAGATCAAGATTCATTTTTCCGGACTGCTGAAGAACGAGCCGAATATGTTCAAGGCCCTATCGCTGTTCTTCTCCAAGTACAATGCCTGCATCCTCACGTCCCGCGATCTCTTCCTACTGATCTGGAAGCGCTGCTTGAACTCGTACTATATCTTCGATCCCAATGGACGGGCTGAAAACTGCGAGCGGGATTTCGAGGAGGGCAAGTGCTCGCTGATGGCCACCCGCTACACGGAGCACCTGGTGCACCTGATCATCAAGTTTAGTGATCTGCAGCCGCAGGATGAGTTCAATATCTTTGAGATAGCTCTGACTCAGTATGGAAAACTTAAGGAGCCGCCTCTGAGGCCGATGGAGAACGAGGAGTACCATAAACTCTGGGCGGTGGTCAATGAGAACTTTGCGGTTAAGACAGCGGCAACGGGTGGCATTCATCAGCCCATTTCCGGGAACGAGAAGAACGCCTCGTTGGTTGTCTCCCTGATAGCTCTCATTTACTCCGAATTCGAGCTGGCCAAACTCTGGAAACCGGGCACTGTGGATGACATCATTAGGTATGGTGTGGCCTACTACAAAACCCTTCGCAAGAAGTTCCGTCTGGATGGCAAGCGCTGGAAGAACAAGAAGCCCCATTTGAATGTGGTGGATCTGCCGGAGATGTTCCTCATGGGTGCTTTCAAGGCAACGGTTCGCAAGCATCCGTTTATGATCAATGGCCATGTGGCGGACTGCAAGAACTATTTGGAGTCACAGCTAACGATGGCCCTGCATCAGTTGTTCAACATGCCCCAGTGGCCATCGGCCCTGCTGCAGATCGACAACTCGGTGTTGGCTTTGTGGCGGGACAAGGAGTTCTTCTATGTCTTCGATCCCTTCCGGCGGAATCGAACGGGTCTGGTGGTGGATCCCGACGACTACACTATCAAGGGTCTGGCTGTGCTGCAAATGCACGCCACCTTTGACTCCTTCGTCCGTGTGCTGTACATGAATGCGCTGAAGATGCGCCGTGGTGGCAAGTTCTTTATCCATGGCATACGGACTGGCTGCATCCGACCGCTGCAGGTGATGACACCGCAAACGAACAAGTTCCCGGGTCTGCAGATGGGTCTGCCCACGTTCACGGATGAGCCGCCGGCACCGGAGCTGAAGCAGAAGAAGAGCATCGAGAGCATTCCGGAGGAAGAACGCTTCCCCACCGTCGATGAGAAGGAGATGGTGGAGGAACTGATTAACATGATCATTAATAGCATCATCAAGGAGTTGCCGGAACCGCAGCCAAAGAGACCACAATTGTACAAGCCAGCCCAGAAGGTGCTATTGCGCTCGGATCAGGAGAACCTAAAGGCCCTGCGGCTGAAGATCAAGCGAGGCTATGAACTGGGCCAGGAGGAGGAGGAGGACCTGAAGAGGGTGCTCACCGTGGAGGAGGAGGTGGCTCTCAAGAGCAACTTCAAGGCGCTGCCAGATGGTTCCTGGATCATTGTGGGCACCACGCAACTTCCTCAGTTGGACGAGGAGATGGCTAAACTTGGAGGTCTACTGGCCGGCTTGGTGGCCATGGCCGTTTCCTCCAAGTACAAACTCTCCACCTGGAATGCCGAACTCATTGAATTCTCTTTGGAGTCGGCAAATAGCTTTGGAGATGATTACCAGAACTACGAGTACATCCTGGCCTGTCTGTTGGCCAAGAAACTACCGGATATAGCCATTGGCGAGAGCAACTTCTCTTTGGAGGTCAAGAAGGTTGTGAAGTCCTCGACCATGGTTCCTCTGCGCCAGGTGTTGGTGGACCTGCTGGTGGATAACAACAGGCTGCTCCTCGTTTGCCAACGCTTCTCCTGTGTGATCTTCAAGCGCTACAACTTTGTATACATGTTCATTGGCTTTCCCTGCAATGCCATCGGCTATCGAAAGGGTGGATCTGGTCCAGCTTGCCTCCTCCGCTTCGTGGAGCTGGATGCTCTGATCAAACGCATCGAATTTGGCTGCAATCCGCAGGGCTGCTCAGTGATGAACTTCATCGTGGCCTGCATCCAGATGGTGGATAATAACCTTCACGGCAGATTCCGACCCTGGCGCAAGGAGGACGATGACAAAGAGGTCAAACAGGAGACGGCGAGGCAGAAAAAGCTGCGGGAACAGCGGCTGGACAAGATGCGCTTCATCGACGAGGAGCTGCAGAAGGAGGACGAGCGCATCCAGATGTTCCTCAAGGCCAAACAGGAGCACATGGACAGGAAGGCTGGAAAGAAACGTGAGTAACTATTAATGAATATTTTACCCAAAAAAATTAATTTAAGAATGCGATCTCTACCCATTATTTAATTTTATTTTGTGGTCCATTCTATCTTTCTTAGTTTTTAATTTTGTATTGAATAATGAACATCAATTTTTCTTAACAAAATATCAATCACTTAAAATGGAAAATCAAACAAAATTAATATGATTTATTTTTCTGCATACAAAAAGTTTTTTGGTTTTGGCCCAAAATTAATTTAGTTAAGTAATAAAAATAATTAGTTTTTATAATCTGTTAATGAATTATTTATTAAAATAACTATTATTTTGATTTATTTTGCTGCTCAATTGAGTTATTTTCTTTAGGACCAAAATTAAGTCCCAATTTGCCCAATTTGAAAATCATTTGATGAATAAGATTTTTGAGGACCTTATAATTGTTGTCCCCATCAAAAAGAAGTTAGAACAATAATAAAATTTTATTTATTTTTGAGTAGTAAACATTGCTAAACATTTTATGGGAAAATAGAAAAGAGAAAATTGTCGTTATGTTTTAAAATACTTCTTATGAGGTATTTTATGTAGTGGTGGTTTTTTTGGGTATATTATTTAACAAGGATTACATCTTTGTATAAAAACCAGAGTTGCTTTTAATGAGTTTTATTGAAATTAACCTGTTCTATTGAATACCACTTATTCTAACGCCTTCGAACATCCTTTACAGCGGAGTACCGAGACATTGGCATCGACGAGGGCGAAGGCGGGGAGGGCGACGAGGAGGAGGACATGGTCGGCATCGAGGAGGGCGAAGAGGAAGGCGAGGGCGAGGAGGAGGTGGAGTTGAAGCACCGCCCTGGCAAGAAGCTACCGAAGGAACTTCGTCGCGCATACAAACCTCGTCCCATTATGTTTGGCTACAGGATGCGCGAAAAGGACTGCAACTTCAAGATCCAAGGCAGTCTGGCGCTCGAGGGCCGTGAGGAGGGGTCCTTCAAGACGATCAAGCCGTGCTACTTCGCCTCCGCCCTGGCCATCATTAGTTGCTCCCTGCGTCCATTAAATCAATGGAACTCTTACCGCATCGACCGGGTGATCAACAATGCCAAGGCCATTTCCACGGGGGTCTGTGAACTGGAATCGGTGTTCGAACGCGTGGTTCGCCACGTGACCATCGACGATTATGAGTTTGACATCTGGATCCGGTGCTTTGAGCCAGCGGGCATGTGGACTCCAACTCCGGTGAAGAAACCCGGCACTCCGGAAGTGGGTCTCATGATATTCAAGAAAAAGTTCGGCAAACTGCTCAATCTGCGCAAATACATGATCATCTTCACGCCCAACGGCAGCTATGCCATTTACCATGACGAGTTCTTCCACCTGTTCGATCCCTATGGCAGCATGGAGAAGCCAGGCGGAGATGAGGAGCAGGAGGACGAGGGTGACGAGGAGGGAGGCAGAAAGAAGAAGCGCTGTCCCAAGGGCCCAAAGCGTTGGCCCGAACGAAACACGGCCTCCTGGGTTCTGCTCTACGATGTGGATTCCGTGATCAAGTACATCGATGAGCGCAGTGCGGCCAAGAACTGGAAGGAGAAGAACCTGTACAAGTTCTTCGTGGTGGATGTGCTGTCGCACAAGAAGGCGGCACCGAATGCCAGAATCCTGCAGCTGCTCACCGATCTCTCGATACCGATGACCTGCAGCAACAAGCAGTACGGCAGACCGGAGTACGAGATCTGTGCCACCAACGAATCCCTTGGATGGTTGGAGCTGGAGAACTGCCTGCCCGTTTGGAGCAGGCTCAATCGACGCAATACGGCTGGCAAGTATCGCAACCTGCCGGTCAGCAAGATCAAGAAGTTCGACATCGAGATCGAGGGGCGTTTGTGGTCGCTATGGGGCAACCTGCATCCCGAGGCTCCAGTCTTCGAGGACGATGTGAGGGGTCGTCAGTACCTGGGCTGCTATGTGATGGCCTGTTGTGCGGCCAGTGTGTACCGGCTGATGGACTGGAGCCCCCATCTCCTGGACACCATCGTTGTGAGCGGAAACACCTACTTCAAGGAGAGCATCGATCAGATCAGCAAGGAGGACTACGAGTTCTCGCTGGAGAACCTGAACATCGACTGCTCCATGGACACCATCAACTTTGTGGTGCACATCGAGCATGTTTGCTACGGCAAACTCTACCGGGTGCCCACTTTCAACCGGATGAATCTCTCCGAGGCTCTGATCTACTTCTTCAGCCACTACCAATTCGGAATAATAAGTGTGCGCAAGCGGTCGCTGGCGATTGGGTTCTGCCCCGGCCACGATGGCGGATACTTCATGTACGACTGCCAGGAGAAGGACCACCCGCTGTTCCCCAAGCAACAGGGCGCCTCCTACATGCTGCGCACCCGCCACCTCCAGGTGCTGCTCTACTGCGTGGTGGTCACCCTGAACGTGCCCTTCTACAACATCGACTTCAGCATCCACAAGGTGGAGATGCTGCGCGAGGGAGCCACCGTCGAGAACGAGGAGGAGGAGGGCGGCGACGAAGAGGGCGGACCTTGATGAGGAGCAGGAGGAGATGGGTTTGGTATTCGTTCGGTCAGACGCTGAAAATTAGTTACTATTTGTTTGGATAATATCTATGGAAAAGAAATTAAAATAACATTACATTTATTTTTGAATAAACACTTTTACAATAAATGGCTACACTGGAAAAACAAACGTAATCAATTTAATTGTTTTTTACTCTATTTTTGATTTTTATCCCCAGCGGTTTTTTTAAATATACAAATATATCAAATTTGTAACGAATTTGACTATTTTCACAATTGATTTTAACATCTAACAATTTAATTTAAATTTAATTTGAAATGTAGCAACTTTTTTTATTAAATCATACAATTTAATATGCATTGTTTTAAGCATTAAGATTGAATATTTAATTGAGTACATGGGTTCTACTGATTAAAAATATTAATTGTCCAGAGCTGTAAACTTTAAAATTTATAGGCGCTATAGGTATAAACCCTAACTAAAGATTTTGAATTTCCATATTAATAAAAAATTTAAAGCTTTAGACAAAAACACAAGATTTACTCGAATGGTATTTCATTCTACTGCCTGTTTAATCATTTTTTCAATATTTCCATGTATAGGAAACAATGATTCGCTTTACCCGCTACGTGACTAATAAAAGCAAGCCAGAAATAATCAAACGCAGATACTCTTCAAAGTCGAAATTTAATCGGGTCTCTAAGAACTAAGCTAAACATTTAACAACGATCGGATGACGCATGGTCCGGTGACTCGATGTCGTCAGGCGGTGACTCATTTCTGGATGACTTAATGCCGCAGACGACGCTGTTCCTCGGCCTGTTTGTAGTGATAGCCATCGGCACGAAGTTCGTGGGCGGGCTCTGGTTCCAGTGGCTCCTGGGTCTCCGCATCGGATGGAGCCATGGGCTGCTGGACATCCAGGATGTAGGGCATCTGCTGCTCCTCGGCTGGCTGATCCTGGAATTGCTGAGGCTCTTGTTCCTGCACCTGCTGCTGCTCCTGCATCTGCTGGAACTGTTGCATCTGCTGCATCTGCTCCTGGTATTGCTGGTAGGTGAGTTGCTCCTGGGAAACTGGTGCGGGGGGCAGGTAACGGCTGGCGGGCTGTGGCTGCTGCTGGAGTTTCTCCATGACGGCCTCCTCAGGAGCCATCATCTCCATCTGGGGCATCATCATGGGCTCGGCATCCATCTGGGCAGGAACTGGAACAGGCACTGCTGCAGGTGCAGGTGCAGGTGCAGGAGGCAGGTAGCGAGTGGAGGGCATGGCTTCCTCCTGGTCCGAGGGAGCGGGCGGAGTAAGCAGGCTGCTGGGCATCGCCTCCATCTGACCCTGTTCGTTCGGACGCATATACTCCACCTGCTCGGGCAGCTCTCGCAGCTCCTGCTGTTCGATGCTCATGGACACAGCGTGCTCCGGCCGAGGAGGAGGAAGGTAGCTGCTGCTGGGCTGCAGATGGGACACATCCGCGGCGGCCAGGCAGGCGCACAAAGCGAGGGTCAGGCAGAAGGTTTTCTGCATGAGAAGAATATATATTACATTATATATGATTTTAGCATTAAAATGGATTCAAACATGTTATTGGTCATGATAACAAATTTTAAAAGCGAAAATTTACATGAAAACGGCACTTTAGAACATGAGTCTTAGTAGTAATTTCAGGATATTAAGTTTGGACATTATCTTCTCTCTTTTATTTATTTATATTAACTACTTAATATATTTTTACTTTAAAAGACAATCAGTATAATTGTCCAATACTTGGTGTTAAAATTTTACAATGTATAATGACTTTGAGTTTATGATATCTATGAAATTATATTAACATGTTAAACAAAACAAAATTGTAAATATTTCGTAAAGTTTGTTTTTCTAATTTTTGTGACAGATAAATTTTTCAATTTGCAAAGGATATTCATCAGAAATAATCCAATTTCTGTATTCTTAAAACAGAAATAAATTATAATATGAGATTTCAATAAGCCTTTTTGTGCTATCCTATACTCCTTGCAATCCTTTTTTTTTTTTGGGCCTTATAATACCCTTTGCGACTACTTACCATCTTGTTGGATGTTTGGCTGTGGAGCGTCTGATGTCGAAACAGCTGGAAGTGATGATATTTATACGAGTACAGCTCCAGAGGAGACCTTCGGCTGGGAGAGTCAATAAGTTCAAACAGTGGGCTTAGAGGCGGGTTCCGTTATTTGCAAAGACCATCGATTTGTCGTCGGTTTTCTTTTTTTTTGCTTTGGTTTTGTTTTTTTATTTGGCGCATCTCAACAAACAGTCAAACAAATAAACATTCGAAATGCCTAAATGCCCAAACATTCGAGCTGAATCATCGCCACTGGCCGCCAAGCAAACCAAAGCAATCCGATCCCATCCGATCCAAGCCAAGCCATAGCGAAGCCTCAATTGGACTCAGTTTAAGCCGCTTTTGGCCATTTTCGTACCCTTCCATAGAGTATTTACGATTTTTTGTTACCTATAAGGAAGTAATCTAGTTAAAGTAAGTAATCTAGTTTGTTTTTTATGAAAAGAAAATTCTACAGGTATGTTCGGCAAGGCTAACATTTATTAAAATAAAAAATGTTATCTATAAACAAGTTCAATTTTTGAAAATAAAATTGTTTATTTTGTGCTTTAAATGTTATATATAAAATATAAATGCATATATATATTATCATTACTATACTATATTTTTGGAATATTCTTAATGCATATTTAAAAATTTATAATTTTTAGGGTTATATAAATAAAATAGATTAATTAGCTAATCTAATCTATATATTTTTGAAAATAATATAATAATATTAAAACGATTTCAATTTAATAAGATTTGAATAAATTACAATTTTGCTTAAAAATTACAAACTTTTAAAAAAGTGTATAGAAATCAACCTGAAACACTATTAAGTTAATATATTACAGAAACAGAGTATTCAATCATCACCATTTTTAAACGCATGTTTATCCATTTTTAGCGTATCTTTTCTCTTTATTTCTGTCTTCACCTGCTGACAGGTGCCACTTGACGGGGCGTTTGACAATCTCAATTGCGCTCGAGAGCTCCGGCTCGAGGCGTATAAACTGGAGCATGGCTGGGCTGGGGACCCAAGGTTCCCCGAATTTGCTTTTCACTCTGCGATTTTTGCACGTCCCCTCCTGACCTTCGGGTGCGGATTTCACGGTCAATGGATGGGTCCAGCACCTGACCTAAGATGTCTCCGTATCTCCAAGGGGCCGGACCGGAAAAGTAAATAACCAATCATGCAAAAAATCCCATACAATCAAGGGACTACAGTTTTATAATTGTGATGGCTGTTTTCTCAAAATTAGCATAAAAACGAGGGACGGATCTAAAAATAGTATTTACTTAATTTAATTGTGTAGTTGTAAATAAGTTTTTTGATTTCCAATTGTCGAAGACTTTTTGAAATTGTTTTGATAAAATTATTTAAATATAAGTTGTTTATTTCAATACTTTAAAGTATTAGTTCTAAGAATGTAATGTTTACGTAAGTTGCTTTGCATAATTTAATTTTGATTTTGATTGTTTAGATACGTTTTTTTAATAGGTTTTATATTAATATTTATATAACGTTTTTTTAATAAACTAGTTCATACCGTATTTTTAAATATGTGCTAATATTGTTTTATAAAAAATATATGAAGTCAAATGTTTTTATAATATATAGATATATTTTATTTAAACCATTTAACACATAAAGCATGAGTTTTGATGTGAAACCTATTTTCCCCATCTAGTTGTCAGGTTGTGAAAATTCAACCCACAACTGTAAACATTTTTCCATTTTCACACCGTTCACACTCCCTTTAATGGGAACCGAACCAAAAACTGTGACCTGTTTTTATACATATTTTTCGGTAGCGCTTTTATAAATTGTTTTATAAGTGTTTAACTGGCCATTCACAATCCCGGTCTGGATAGAGTATGTACGAGTGTAGTCGTTGCGGTAATCGAAGAAGCGGCTTAAGTCTTCGCGCCGGCATCGAGTTACATTCCACCGGAGAGGATTACATAGAGGGCGGCTCCAGTTGGTGCAATTCCTGCGGTGAACTGACCTTCTTTATAAGGTGCCATGCTGATAAAGATTTCGTCCAGCCACTTATAAGCAACACTTTGGACTCGATCGATCCGGTGCCGGTTAAGGTGACGGCTGCTCTCCTCAGAGGTGCTCTCCATCCACGTACGGTTGTCCAAAACCAACAGGCCGCCAGTCTGGCTAACCATCTGAATAACTGGGCCGTTGAGGCCATGGATCCTCCGAAAAGAGCGGTATCCTTCACTACTCTGCCCAATCGACATGGCCATATGGCCCCGAAAACTCGGATACCAGATGAGGATGTCCCCCGACCGCCGATAACTCCACTTAATGTGATCTTGAGTCCGCGAGTCCTGAGCGATGATGACAAGACCCCTCGCAACTCAAGTAATGTTAAAGTGGAGGAGAGAAAGCCATCTTCATCCAAAAGTCCTAGGTCTGAGCAGGTCAAGGGAGTCGAACGGTTGCGATCAATTGCCCCCAGCCATCTAAGCCAAAGGCTACCAGACGAACAGACTCCACGCCTTTCTGCGGCTAATCCCTATGCCAAAACCTTTAGACCCTTGAAGAAAACAAGTGAAAAACCTGAAACTTCTGTTAAGAAAATCGTAAATACTCAAGGGCCGAGTTTAACCCTCAAGGACATAAAGAAGTTGCAGCGCCGCTTTGCTGCTGATGATTTTTCCGGACCGGAGAGTTCCGCTCATTCCAGCGATCGATTCTCCGCCGGCAGTGGCCCGATGAGCGTAGAGCCCAGCAGTGAGCCTACTAGCACTGTGGAGCTCCAGAAGAAGATCGATCAGAAACGGCGGCAGTTGTGTAGGTTGACCTCAATGCGGACGAGGCTCGATGCGGAATGTGAGGCAACCAAAACTGAATTGGAGCTCCTGGAGCGAAGAAATCGTAGGTCCCAGTCCCGACGAAGTAATCGGGAAAGGGGCGGAGCTCATATTAGGCTGGTAAAAAAAATAGAACTGGAAAACGAAATGGATGATCGTAAAAAGTTGATAACGGAAGATAAGTTTGAAACGCTCTTAAAAACCTTACACGAGCAGGCTGTGCCGCAAGTAAAGAGAGAGGATCAGGATCAGTATAAGGAACTGGATGTGAATCAGGATCTGGATCAGGCTGAGGATCAGGAGTATCTAGGCAGCCATAACTTATATACTCCATCTCTAGAAACTGACACAGAAATCGCGACTGAAAGCAAGTGCGATGCAGAGATGGAATCCAACACAGCTTTTGCGTCTCCGAAGGGCAATGAAAACAGGGAGAAGGATTTGTCACCAACCTATATACCTCTGCCCTTTCAGCTGAGAAATCCATTTGCGACTCCTCGTACCGTCGGCTTTCACAATCACAACGTCCACGATACCCAGGATAGACTTCAGCGATCGAGGCCATTGTGCAAATCTCGCAGCATCCAGGCCTTGGTGTCCACCGCGCAACGTGCCAGATTCACTGGCTGCGTTGACGATCCCCTGGAGGTGGTGAAGCTAATCAAGAATCTGGAAGATGGCAACGAAGTCCAGTTGAAAGCCCCCAACGCACAGTTTTCCACGGTGGCCTGTGAGGAGCAGGAACTGGCCCAGCTGATCAAGAAAAAACCGCAAAAGGCAAAGGAACTTGACATTTGCCGATTGCCAGTCCGCTGCCCCGACTCCGATTGCAATCGGCTGTCCTTTGTCTCCGATTTTAACAAACACCTCCTGCTCGATCACCGTTCGTTGACCGCGGAGCGGATCCAAGCCAGGCAGACCAAGACCTTCTTTCTGGACACGAACATGGCGCTGATGGACCAGCCCAGATGTCATATGCTTTATTTGGTGCGGGACAAGATCTTCAACACCGGTGGCGACGACATGTGCGATCTACTGCCCGTTATGGTGATGAGTGCCCGCACCCATTTGAGCACGGTTTTGGCTTCTTGTGGAGATCGGAAAGTAGGAGCCAGTAGCCGGAAACAACCGAAGGGCGATAGGAAGCTCTTCGTCCTCTGGCTAACCGGACTGGTGCCGCAGGACCTAAAACTGATGGCAACGCTTTCGACGTGGTCCACCCTAGGTCCCGATTTGGCGGATTGCGCTAGTGCCAACACCAGCTATGTCTACGATATCAGGGCTCCCAACGAAATGGGTTCCATCTGCCAAAGTGGCTGTTCAATTATCCTGCCCATGCACATGATCAAGCGGATGACCGACAAAGGACGCCGATTCCTGGCCATTCAGGTGCAGGTCTATTGAGGATCGGTCACAACCGAAGGCAACATTTTATCGTACTAATTGGATATATTATTACTAAATACAAGAGACTATAATATTAATTTTTGTTGCTTTTTAAGTAATGGCAAGTGGGCGGGCCTATAAGCTACAACAAAAAATATATAAACTGTTAATTTTCCAAGTATGATTGTTAATTGGTGTTTATAAACCTCTTATAATTTAATGCAGTTCTTTTCAGCAACAAAAATATTGGTTTATAGCTATATATATTATAAGTATTTATTTTTGTTGCATTTTACGAAATTGAAAAAAAAAATTCATTAGCTTCAATAATATATATATGTGAATCAGTATAAGTGTATAACTTTAACTTAATAAAGCGAGCAAAGCCAAATTTTTCTTGTTGTTTTTGGTGCGCTTTATTTTATCAAAAATCTTGCATACTTTTAGGCTTCATGATCAACGTCCTCAAAATATTAACACAATATTCTGTTGCCTTCTTTCCTGGAAGCTGTATAGCTGGGATTTTCGCATTAATAAAATAAATTTATTTTTTTATCCTTACATCTATATATAAAGGATTGATAAGGTTGCGCTGATTTTATTTATTAAAATTTTTTATATTACGTTTTCAATGCCTAGCGTTTTCTGTCTTATAACACTAGTTACATCGAAAGTACCCATTCAGTTGTATATCACAAATAATACGAAAAATATTATACATTTTTTGAGTGTCACCTTTTCAAGGGAACGTAAATTTTAGATTTATAAATTTAACTCGATCGTAAATTGTCCGTTTAAGTGACCGATTTGCCTCTCTTTCGGCCCAAAACCAAGATAAGCGAACAGCGGACCATGTCGTCTCAGTTCTGTGCGAAGTGCGGTAGCTCCAGCGGCAACGACGAAGTGGCGACCATGGATCCAACTGAAAGTGACTTTGCCCTGGAGCTGAAGCCGGCGCCCAAGCAGACCTGCATTCCGGAACACCATCGCCGAATGGCCATCTCGGAAACCAAGTAAGTTGGGACTTACTTAAACCTTAAACTTTATATTCCCCTACCAGCTGGAGGGATCCATGTGCTGGCAGACAAGGGAAAACGCTCATTGTTCTGTTATTCTTCTTGGTTCACAAATTCTATGCTTGAAATTATATGATATTTTTCGAATATGTGCTCGTTCTTTTTGGAAATGGGTTTAAATATGCATATCAAATTAAAATGTTTAATTTTTTATTTTAATTAATCATAAAAGCCGATTATTATTAAATCTAGTTGATTGCCTATTTATAAGTGGAAAAATACTAAGTAAGAATATATAATCTGATGCAATTAATTGTAGTTATTAGGAAAAAGTAACCGTAAATAACATGCATGTTTACTTTTGAGAATCACAAAATTATTATTTTTTTAATATTCTTGAGAATAATAATTATTTTTTTTTAGCAAAAAGTGATTTTTAAAAATAATTATTGTTAATTTTGTTTACGTGTTTTGAGATATTTTGTTTTTTTAAGTGATTCTTAAAGATTTATGATTTTGTTAAATTTTAAGTAGGCATATAAGTTAAATATTTATCTTAGAGTTAACATGGCAAACAAAGAACGAAATGAGAGAAATAAAATAGGCTTTATTACTATTTTTATTAATTGTAGATTTCGCTAAAGTCTATTTACAAGTGCTTTCACAAAAATCGTAGACGGTGTTCTTAAAACTTAATTATATTTTAGGCTACAAAAAATTATTATTGTTAATCAATATTTTTTTATTATGTTATAAATTTTATTAAGTTTAAAATCGTACAAAATTTGAATAGATGTACCATAGTAATGATTTTATTTTTGTTTTGCATGTCAATTACATAGAAATGTGTCCCTAAATTAATGCGAATAATTGGCTATAACTTAAATTATATTTATTATTTCAGCGTATACCAGCGGGAGATTGGTTACGATGTACCGGAAAAGTCGTGGTCAGTCCTGTATTTTGGTGCCGGCAAGGACAGAGCCTTGAAGTAGAGACAACAAAACCGCAGATCAGACAGATGACCCGTTCTCCATCACAATGTTCCGTATAAGCAGCAATTTAAATCGAATGTCTGCAACCGCCTGGCCCACTGATTGACTCCTTCGCCACCACATCCATCCACCAGTCATTCATCAGATGTCGCGAAATGTTATATAAAATTGAAATTCGCCCTCGTGCCAGTGCATATGTGATCTTTTTGTGTGGGTCGTGGGTACGGCTGCAATTGATGATGTTGTCTCCGGCGGTTCTGATACGTACGATTGTGATTAATGGAGACAGCGTCATTGAGCGCGATCTGCGGCGCTTCAGACATATAGTACAATACTATACTACTTCGCACAGCGATCGCAGAACTATCCATGATGTCATTCATGGCACCCGACACATTGAGCCAAGATTGCTCTTGAGAAGTGTCAGTTATATCAAAAGCGGAAATAATGGCTTAATGAGACAAATGACGCGACGCTGACACATCTGACAGTTTCTAAATACGTGTGAAATTCATCAAATTGATCCCCAATGTTTGCAATCATCTATCCAATGTCAGTTATGAAAAATTTGGCAAATGGTCTTAGCACGAAATGATAATCTCCCAATGAATAATCTAAAATAGTTTTTTTTTCAATTGTGGGGGAAGAACATAAAGATATTTTAAGGAAAACAATAATCCTTTAATTTTTTCAGGCATTTAGGGAGACAAGTAGTAAATATGAAAGGGTTGGTCACAATAGTTTTGTAAACATTGTTAATATAAACGCTTGTCAATAGAAAATACCAGCGCTTATATTTTTAATGATTAAATGCGTACAAAAATTGAAAATAAAATATATTTGTTAATTTCCTAGTTCAGCATTATGTTTTCAGTAGAAAGACCTCTAGAAACATATTGGATATCAAAATTGTTGATTTAAACTTTAAATACTTTTAAGCCGTCTTAATAAATCTAAATTTTGGCTTCCATGCTCATCTGACCTCTTCTGATTCCCCCTCCATAAATTTATGGTCTGTCTGCGTTTTAAAATGGTTCCGAAAATAGCTTTCTTTCAAGCATGCCAAAATCTGTTTGTCTGCTCGTTAGCATATCTGCATACTGAATATTTGGCACTGCATGCAGATGGGTGGATTTAAAGATTCCGGCCACATGTCAGCTTTAAGCACTGCTAAAATGTCTGACCCAAATAATTTATTTAATTAATTTAAAAGTGTGTGCCAATACAATATTTAGATTAGGATATGAGGATATACTCGTAAGTATAATACTGCATTTATTTAGCTTAACCTTCAATTGCCAACTGCATGGCGATTAGATTACGCTTATCGGGTAAGATAAGACATTTCTATAATTTCTATTTTTAAGCCTTATGATATAAAAAAGTCACTAGGACCTTGGCTTTCAATCAAAAAGTTTACAAACGGGCCAAGAAATGTCTCATTTCCGTGGTGAATTTCTGATTATTCGCTGCATATTTTCCTCATTGTAAACTGCATTTTATAAATGAGCTAAAAGTGGCAGTGACATCAGTTGGCACTCGGCTATAACAAGAACATATTTATACCATTCAAGTGAAAAGTGAGATCAGCTCTGGGTAATTACGAGTGAAATTTTTAAATGTGTTTTTTGGCGTGTTCGAATTGGAATTTATTTGGCCAAATTCCTGCTAATACTGTTAGGTACATTCACACCATGAACTCTTATTGCAGATATATTTTTGCCTATTTGCTTGCCACATTTTGCGGCCTGCTTGTTTCTCTGTTATAATTGAAATGGACCACAAAATTGCTCTTCCCTGAATGCGGCATGCCGCAAACTTCAAAGTTTAGCTCTACTCCGCACATTTCTCATTGATGGTTATGATTGATGGAGTCGCACTCGATTTTCGTTTATTTTTCTGCCCGACGTACGGTTTTTAGACGTTCGTTTTTCACCAATTTGATACAATTGAACTTTGTCGTATGTCCACACAGAATTCTTTCCATACATTTCGCATTATTTGCATAAAAAACATGGGCAAGCTCAAAGTCCAAAGTCGCCTGTGTTTTCGTTTCCCCGTTTTTGTACTTCTGGTGTTTTTTTTTCTTATGTGGTAAAATCTCACATTTCCATAAGGAAAACATGAGCATAAGCATAAAATTATATATGCACAAGAATTTTCAGAGCCAGCGAAACAACGGCAACTGCACTTGCAAGTTGCAACAATCTGAGCAATACACTTGAAGAAAAGTGCGATATTAAATGTAGGCAGTGTGGACTATTGTCATTTTTTGTACTTATATATTTATATGCTTTTTCCAACAACATCTTACTATGATCAGTACAACTAAGCCATTTAACTTTTGTAAAATCAAACAAACAATTGTAGAGAATCTCCCCAATAATAGTAAATTCTATTTTTACCTGAAAAATTAAAAACATTAACGAAACTACCAAAAATACTATTTTTTAAACCTAAACAATACGTTTTTTTTTTATGTAAAATGTAATTAACTTTTTATTTAAAACAAAAAATAATCCTAATATTGTTTTGTTTTTTAGATTTATTTTTTATAAATTTGTTTAAATTATTTTTGATGTTAAGCTGTGTGTACTATCAAAATATTTATTATTATTTATGCGTACTATTAAAAATCGTATTAAACCTTAAGTCCGAATTCAATTTTAGATTCAGCTTTTAAAATATATGATTTTTTTCAAGTGCCATATGATTGGACAAGGGGGGTGTGTTGGAAGAGGTGGTTTCTTTGCTCTTGCCAAATTTCGCTTCACTTGTTGTGGCTGTAATTGCTGCCGTCTCCGAGGGGCCAAAGGGGGTGAGGGGTTCAGAGGATTGGTATCTGTCATTGACATGGATGGTCGTCGTGGTTCGTGCCTGCAGCTCAAATGCGTTTTGCATAATTTTAAAGCCTTTTTAAAGCGAAATGCAATTATGGGTTGCGATTTTGTGACCGAAACTATTTCGCTCATTTTCTTTTTTTTTCTCTGTTGGAACAAATTGAATTTCACTCTTCGCTACACACCGATAGGGGAAAGAGAGATTTTTCATTTCCCATGCGTCGTATACGTGTTATTTGCGAATTCGCAAAGCTCGAACAATTTTGATCAATTTCTATGCAATTACTTTCTGCCAATTAGAGAAAAATTGATTAATTAGCCTTACCCAGCTCGTATGATATATGCTCAATCAATTATTGATGATGCCGTGGAAAAAGGTTTTTGGCCAACATCTGTCGCTAGCTCTGTCAATTATTCACAAATGATGAGTTTTATGAAAACGTAAACTAATATTCTAAACACAATTTCCACATTTCTCATGGCTGCAAAAAAAGCGTTCAGATGAATCAGAAAGTAGATTCCGCTTATTCACATCGATAAGAATGGCTAATCGGGCCCAGATGATTCAGGTATCTGCGATTTTCGAGTTGTTGAGTCAGAGAAATAGCTAAAATGTAAAAATAAAAATGTTACTTATTTTTTTCTGTAATTGATCTCTTATTTTGGAATCAAACGACACAATTGAACTTGAACTTGATGTTAAGTGACAGCAATTGAAATGTCTTAATTTCCACTCCCAAAATTTGGGTCAATTCTTGCTGAAACTCATGGAATGCACACAAGTGAATAATTTTTATAACTTTAATTAATCGCCTGGTATTATGGTCATAAAGACTTACGTCAAAAATTCTAAAAAAAAAAAAATTTCTTAAAAATTGCGAAAGTTTTTGAATAATTTTCGTATATGCATAAAACCAGCAACAAAAGCGTTGCCCCAGTGGCCAAAACAATGTTAAACTATATGGCTTGTGAATGCCGTCTAAGCGTGAATATATTGAAAATCGATTAGTGCAAAGTGAACAGGAAAATCAACAAAATGGAAATGACAACGCCAGACAACGTGGCTCTGGGAACTGGGGGCCACGCATAATTCTTGAGCTGGTGGCTTCGTACCCATTGTACTGTGAAAAAAGAAAAGCATAAGAAATGAATTTGTTCACAACTAAAAACCTAAAATATGCTTGACTATATATATTTAATTTGCCACGAGCTGGTATTTAAAAGGTAAAAACTAAATTTACGGAAATAAAAGTTTCATTTCAAAAAGCTATTCTACCAAAAAATAACAAATATGACTTCAAAACCAATTCTTTAAATTAGGATTAAAAAAGCTCAAAATAGGATATAAATCAATAATATAAATTCTTATTTAAGAGGTAGCATAAGTTGTAATTCAAACATAATTTAAATTGTAATATAAATAAAAAACAATAAGAAATCTGATTAAAAATCAAATAAATTTAAAGATTGAGGTTATTTATTATTGTTAATTTGATAAGTTTTCATTTTTCTCTGTGTGAAGTAATCATCAATGACAAAATTTGCGTTTTGCCGGGGGACAGGTTGCAGTTGGCTCCGACTGCTGACCACCGGTCACCAGTTTTCAGTCTCTAGTATCCAGTATCCAGTAACCAATGACCACCATCACCATCACCATCGGCAGCTGCCCAACAAGTTGTCTTCAATTAGCGCCAATCGCAGCACAACAACGAAAAGCAATTAAGTCACGCAGCACTAACCAACTTGGGTGTTCTGCTGCCGCTTATCAAATATTTTTTAATTGAAAACTTATTACTGGAAGTATCCCAAACTTGGTTATCGGCCAAGTAAGTTATGTTATGATGAGATTTGCATAATTGGAAACACGTTAGTTGGCTGGTTTAAGGTATTCATCAGTGCCTCTCTCCTTCGATTACAGATTTGCATAGTGCATTACTCACCAGATACTTGAATGATTCAGAGTTGTAACCTTCATTTGCCTATGAAAATACCATATAGACCCTAACTAAATCGTCAGTAAACTTTAATTGGAATCGGCTGGCTTTATTGGGCAATCATCTTTGGGCAAGTGCAAGTTTGCATATTTTCGAATTTTAGTTTCAGCATGTTTATTCGCATTTTATGATTTTTTCGTTTTCTCGAGTTTAATTTTTCGGATTGGGGTCTCGGTGGTGCGGTTCAAAAACGTGGCCATCATTTTGGACGATATTTGTGCTCTTATTAGTGGAGCATACCCAGACGCAAATCCCCGAGCACCGACACATGTTGCGACTGCCGGTTTATTTTAGTTTACATGTATTTGAATATAACCAAAATGTGCGAAAATATCAAGACATCTGGCAATTATAATGGGCAGGAAACCGTAGGTGGGATGCGGGGATTATTTTTCTGGGGTAATTTGGTAAGAACTTGTCGAAATGATTAGAAAACTTTCTTTATTTTGATTTCCCCTTGAAAATAAGAACGTATTGTTTGTTTAATCTATACTTGAAATAATTATTTTCCCAGATTTTGTTTATTATATATATAATAAGTATGGTATGATCCAGACACCAAAAGCGCAGACACCTGGAAAGCTGGAAAGCGTTTTTGCTGGCAAATAAATAACCCTGTTGATTCGTGAACTGAAATATCGTTTCTTTTATTGTAATATTTTCCACCTTCAAAAAAAAACAATGTTATTTCTTAAACGTTCCCTTTTCTTTTAATTCATCTTCCTGTATGTCAATTTATTTACATAGCATATACAGTGAATCATTTTTTCTCCGATTCAAACACGCTTTTGTCCACGTGCTGCGACCTCTTCGGTGGGTCAATGTCACGCCAGAATTGACGCTCGATGAGTTTGTTTAGGCTCTCTCCTCGGGACAGACGGGAAAATATTTAAATTGCCATAAATTATATGAATTAGGGGCCTAATGTTTGATACGGCTGCCAAAGTTGCGCAAACATTTCCCTGGAGTCAAGTGCAGAGTGTCGATGAGCGGAATAGAACAGATCGAAACGGAGGCGTATACGGCCAGAATTCAAACGGAATTAATGGGTCTGGCCTTTGATGGCCCCAAAAGAGTTGAGCTATCGCATAAATCATGGGCGACCTTCCAAAGTGAAGATCGTCACTGTAGTTTTTATTAGAATTTCCCGGGTGTTAATGGCCCACCCAAAAAATTGTGTTTCTCTTGGCAATTTTATATCGTAACTATTCGGTCATTAAGAATAATAGCCTGATTTTGTTACCCACATAACTTGAAGAAAATTTATTGATTTATTTTCATTTATATATCTATAAATTTAAATTTTTAAATTTATCCATGGTTCTAAGAACCACTATCTATCAAATTTCCGTTTCAATAACAAACGTTTAAAGAGAAATAAAACGAAACGAAAAATAGTATTTATCTTATTAAAAAATTGTTCATATTTAAACTAGTGTTTACTCACATTTCCATTTTATTTATTTAAACAAAATATATTGCTCTATGCCTTTCATTAGTTGCATACTAAGTGAAATTGAACTTAGGAATTTTTCTCTTGGTGTATTCTCGTAACATTACACGAATGCTGATGTTTATGCACGGATTTTTGGGGGCAGCTGCCGCACATGTTGGCAGCGAGGCGCCACGCCACGCCACGCCACCCACTCAATGCCAATGTCCAGAACAGATGGCGGCACGCTCACTCACCCACCCACATCCACACCCAGAGCGGCCCCACCCACATCCAGCGCCCGACGCGCCGGCGATTCTATTTCGATTTGGCAGTCATCCCTATTTTTACCCAGCACGGATCATCCTGTGTGGCCAAGCATGGTAACTCTTTCACGTACCATCAATTAATTTATTTCGATTTGCGATTCCCATTTTCCTGCCGGGAAACTATTCCCCATCGGAAAATTATGATCCATTTGTCTTCATGTAAGGTTTCCATATTTTTCAAATTACTTTTTGTTTACAATTTGTATGCTCGCTTTTTCGGATATTTTTTCAACGAGTTCGCTTAATTTGTTGCGCGTACTGTAAACATTTCGTTTTGTTTATCGGCTTACAAAGTGCAGCAGATTAATAATAAACTGGTCCGTCAATTTGACCACTTTATTGGGTGTTGGTTGAGGGTATATTCCCCATGCTTTGGAATTTTATGTCTTTATACACTGGCTGAGGATGTTACAAGTTCATGCAAAGGCAACGCCTTGAACGAGACATTGTTAATATTAAAAAGTAATAAGTTACAAATCGTGAAGATGTCTGCAGATGCTAGTCATATATTTGATTGCAGTTCGACGACACTTAAGAAAAGTCTACATTCATTTATCAAATATTTATTTTTTCAAGACACAACAAGAGAGCAAATTTATTTACGGCTAAAATATAAGTAAATCGTAGGTTACTATGTAGAATAGCAAGGGATATTGTTAAGCTTAAGAAGCCAAGGAGGAGTAAGCCTTAAATTTCATAATTTATTAAACACGCAAAAAGAAAAGTAAAACTTTGAAAATCCGATGAATATATAGCTCTAGGGATTATACTTTCTCATAAGTATTTTACAACTTAAACAACTTGGGTTTATACATAGTTTCTTTATCGTTGATGTTATTAGGCACTAAGACTTTGGAAGTACATTGTACGTTCTTTAGCTGCAGAATACAGTCGTAAATAGTGGAATAAAGAAGAGATAATTAATGTTTATTGAGTATTTGCCATGTTATTAAACAAAAAATGTATAAAAATGTTATGGCTCTAATAAAAATTGTATAATATTAAACAAAAAATATAAAGTTTCCTAGCCCGAAGCTTGTAATATATCTTAACAAAAAATTAGCTAATACGAAAGTATTATTTAATATTAACGTGTTTCACATCAGCAAGGGTATTTAAGATTCGGTTTTTAAAGCTGGCCCTCATTTCTTGTTATTTTAAATGGGTCAGGCGCGCACAAGCAATGAAAATGTTAATGTTGCTCCTTAAATACAGTGTTGTTGCTCATGCGGCTTAGGTTACACTTGTTGATGTTGCTGTTGTTGCTGATGTAAATGTTGCTCGTGTTCTTAAGGCTAATGGTGTTGCTGCTGGGTATTGTGTTGCTACTCGTGTTGCAGTTGCTCTTGTTGCTACTAGTTTAGATGTTGCTATCAGAGTAGCAATTCGATGCTGTTGTTGCTGCTGCAGTTTCGTTGCTATTTGCTACTTAATTCGGTGTTGTTACTGTTATTTTTGCTTTTCATTTTGCGTTGCGTATGTTGCTACTGCACTTAATGTTGCTGATATTTCATGATTAAGCAGTAGCTATTAATTATGATGGTGCTGTAGTTGACGCTGTTGCTGTTGTTGTTCAGCTCTTGTACGAAACCATTTAATAAAACTCACAAGCAACAAGTTGCCGAATCTTGAAAGCTTTCTAGTTTCACACTATTAAAGTCCTACGAAAAGTTCTTGAAACTTTGACAGCTTCCGACAATGAATAAGATTACTATACTCGACTTTCTAGTAATTAAAGAACAAACATTTACCTAGGAAAATTTGGAAACAGTATGCAAATTTCACAAGACCTTTGCATGATTCATTAACGCTGCCGCTGGTCTACGTAATTGTTTATAAATATGGGCGGCAACGGCAGACAGATGGCGTCATTTGTTTGCATTGAATGTGGTCAGGAATTTTATTTTTCTTTTTTCCCGTTTCGAACCATTTTGGGTTGACTAAGCCGCGGAAGGTAAACACAAATCCGCTGGCAACACTTTCTGTGTTGGGCAACAAAAAGAATTCGGTTTATTGCCCTGATATTTGAAACATACATTTTTAGTTTTTGCCAACGAGACAAGAAGCACCCGTCGCGCCCATAAATTAACTGGGCCAAGCACTCTGATCTCATGCAAAAAGTCGGCGCCCATAAATTTAAATGTCTTTATAAATAAGCAACGCAAGCGGCAGCTTTCATTTCACAAAATGAAAATCTAAAGCGAAACTAAAATAAAATCAACTGTATAAATTATAAATCAGGCATCAGCAATTAAAAGGGGCCAGGCGTCAGCAGCACAACTCAAATTAGCGGAGCAAACTTCAAATAATAAAAGCGCGCCAAACTTCGAACAGCAACATGTTGCCGAGAGGGCGAAATATAAAAAACATGTGCCGAGGGAAGCCGGTAATTTTGCAAAAGAGCGAAGATTTACTCTTTCAGTTATGAGACGACAATATTTTTGACGCTCTCTTCACTCAAAAAAAAAGTATTAGTTACCTATTTCGAATTGTATTACACAGAGAATTTATTTATAAAATAAACTAAAAATGAAATTATGATTCTTTTACACACTCTTTCTGTGTTTGTATATACACAAAATTGAAATTTATAAGAAAATTAAAAAATATTAGAAATGCATACACTTTTCAACACATTTTCAATGGGATGAAAATTATTCACTTTAAACTATGTTCTCCCCCCTTTATTATATTAAAGAGCTTTAAGCTGTCAATACCACAATTAAATACATATTTTTTTGATAATTTAAGGATTAACAAGAACATTATAAAGTTTAAATTATTTAAGTCAACCCTCTGTAACTGTACAAAAATAAATATTTGAGTTTTGTAGACTGAGGGCTATTGATTTGCATTATATATTTTATTGTAGTCTCATTTCTGTCAATAAAGTGGAAATATTTGCATTTAAAAATAATTTGCAATTACAAATTTGATATAAATAGGTTGTGTTGTAGACATTTAAAACAAGCCATGACTGGAGTTTAGCTAGCAAATAAACTTAGATTTATTCATTCACATGCCAATAGAAAACCAACGTAAAAATATCAATTTGTCCTTTATATTAAAAATAGCACAGTTTAATTTAATATAAAAACCCTATCAGACTTAAATTTATATTTAATTTATATTTAATCTATAAGTTTAAGCTACAAAAGTTCGATACAAAATTGGATTTAAAAAAAAATGTTAATTATCAAGGCTTTTTATTATTAAATAAGCAATAAGTGCGAGGCTCTTAAATAAAAGGCTTAGAAGTATGTACAATTTGAATTGTGACTTTGTTTTTGTGAGCCGTTTTATATGAATTTTGTTATTTAAAAATTTTGGATTATTAGTTAGTAAGGCAAATGTTTTTTTGAGTGTACTGCGCTCTCTCTTGGCAACAACAGCATCACGGCAGCTACGTCAAAGCAATGAGCGCTGAATTCGGCAGCGGCAACTTTGTGAGTTGCTAACAAGCCGGCAGCGGCGAGCTTTGCGTCGGTTTCGCGTTTTGCCAGTCGCAATTTTCCGTTCGTGGCGAACAGACGCGTTTTCCAACGAAGCAGTCTTCAAACTGCCGGCATCCGAATCTCTTGGCCGTTAGAAGTGGTTGGCTAACAACGAACCAAAACACCATCTGAGACTTAAACTCCGAACGACTCTGGGCAACAACAAGTGCGATTGTTTGATTTTCGCCGATGCTCGCCAGTGCTACTTACAATTAGCTGCAAGTGCTTCTTGGCAGGTGTTGCTGCAGGTGAAATTTCGGTCGTGCCGGTTAGATTAGCCTGACACCTTCTCCGATTCTAATACCGATTCCTATTGCTATTCCGCCAACTCCTAAAGCGAAACCGAAACCGAAGCCGAATCCGTGTGTTATTTTCCCCCGCAAAAATCGCGCTAATTGGCTTGATTTTGGGCCCAAAATACATATCAAGTTTCAATATTTACCGTGTGTTCGCGAAAACGGACAGTCTGTCACTTGCGGAAACCGAAAGAAATCTATATACGAGTATATATATATATATTTTGGCAACGGGCCATCGTGAAGTGAGCTTGGAAAGCAGGGAGTTCTGCCTATTTGCATTTCAAATTGTTTGCGAACATCTAAAAAAGGTAAGTGGCTCGCCGGTGAAAAAGACGGGCTAAGTGAAAATCAAACAAGAAGTGGTACAATTAATTCGAACGATTTTCGATTCGATTTCTGGATATTCTGGCGATATTTGCATAACCCGATGGGAATATATATTTTTGTGCTTGTCCATTTCCTTTGGCTGCATAAATTATCCTACTCTCGCGTTCTGTTCTATTCTATTCTGTTCGGGCGCAATTCTAATTAAGTGCCGAGACCTGCCCCAATGATGTTGCCACTCCCACGACCCTAAGCTCACCTCTGACCCCTTGATTGCTACACGGAGAAAACATATCAGTGGATTTATACATGTGCACAGTTTTCATATCAGTTTTTGCTAATAAAACCATTTGAGGCTTATCAGTGCGAACCGAATTCATCAATCATAAAAAGCTAATGATTTCTCTATTATTACTTGGCAACTTGATTTTTTGGACTGCAAATCATTGCAGTGAATAAAGTTTATCAGTAAAATTAAATTTATTAGAATTTAAAATTCGTTTTTTTGAATTAATAATAATATAAATATCAATTAATAATATAATTTTTTTAAAAATAACATGTTTCGGATAGGGTACGTTCAAATATTTTTTACCTAAGATGTTCGAAAAAGGTTAAATCTATCAGGAAACACGACAAAGTGACATCATTAAACTTTTTAACAATATTGTAATATGTTGTTTATTTAATTAAATGTCATTCTTTATTACCTGTTGTTAAAAAAAAAGTAATTTAAATAACCGGTATTTATGTCAGACAGATAAGAAAAATGTATATTGTATAAGAGTGAACTGATAGATAAGATAATCTTAATTTACGAAAAAAGAAATGTCTAGCAACCTTCTAAATTTGATTTGCCTAAAATACTTTTACCGGTATAATGAAATGTCACAATGATAAGCCGGAGATGGTAGCTAATTTGTTTGATTAACAATCTTTGTTGATATTTTTTTGCCGTGCATTTGGTTGCCTTTGGCCGCCACTTTTGTGCCCTTTTTATTACCGCTTTTGGTATCTGAGCTCTCGTTGGGATTGTTAACAAAACTGTAGATTTATGCAGTAGATTAGCTCGTCAACACAAAGCGAAGGCCAAAGGACATGCTCTGCGAAGGGCCAAATCCGCTTATTAATGAGCTGTCACAAGGCAATGGCAATGGGCAATGGGCAATGGGCACTGGATTTGGGGCGGCGGTCAGTCTTGGTCATCAATTATCGTGACTGTGGCAGTGTCGTCAGAGCTGTTCGCTCGCTAAATGTCCTTGCCACACTTTTGTCAATCACAAGTATATTTTGCAAATTGTTTTTTTTCATTTTTCCTACATATTCATAAGTCGTCGAGTCGAGTGAGTGAGTGAGTGTGACTAAGCCGACAACTTCCACAAGCCAAGAAATAATAATCGTTAAAATCGATTTGGTTTTATTTTGTTTTTTGGAGCAGGGGTACGTGTCCAACGATGACCTTCAGCGGAGCAGCCAGCTCCTGGGAGATTTAAGCCAAATGCACGAATCGCTTTTCGAGGGTCATAAATAAAAAAGCGAGTCGCTTCCCCTCACACGCTTTTTCCCGCTCTATGCCACTCAGGTGCTCGACATGGCGAATATTTTTAGACGTTTAGCAGAATCCACTAAAAATACATTGCTTTCTTCAGCAAAAAAATGAAAAGTAAGGCGGGAACAAGAGAAATATACCGCAGAAAAAGGAAAACAAAGCCCTGCACTCAAAACCGACAGAATGCGCGCTGGGATATCATAAAATGCCGAAATGCAGAAAAAGAAACCGAAATACAAGAAAATAGACATTAGCCAGCACAAAAGGCGATGTCTGTGGTAGAGGACATCGGAGTTTGCAAGTGGGAGTAGTCGAAAAGGTATTACCCTGGATGGGTAATAAATTGTACTAAGCAAACTTTTCCTATTTAATATAAGCGAAATGGGCTTATTATCAAATTAAGATGTCAGCTTTTTGGCGACAACAGCAGAGTGATTAGTATAAAAGCTTATTGGCTAAAATGTTTATTTAATACCATTTATATTGAATATAAATTGACTTATAAATATATCATAGTACAACAATGAAGCCAATTATGGGCAGAACATAATTATTTCAGAAGTGGCAGTTGACATGAACTTTAACAATTTCAGCTTTTTGATGAATTTAATAAGCTAATTCATTTTCAACCGAAATATGTGGATAGAGTGCTTTAACATAATTGAGAGGGAATTCGGCTATAATGAGCAATATGGAAATTGAATTTTAACCAGATTAAAAGCCTATTAAAAGCCTATCAACTAATAATATCATATTTAAAGCTTATTGCAACGACGTTGAACGTAATTTATGGAACGAAATTTTTCAATGAATAATTTTTTCAAATCCCATTGAAACTATCAAAGCTCTTTAGACCACTATTTACGTCTCCACTGAGACAAAAATGATAAGCTTCAGTGTGTTTGTGTGCAGGGGATGTGAGAATCCGAGACGGGTATAAATAAAAGGAATAACAAAAAAGTAAGAAGACCGAAAAGAAAGACAGAAAAAACATTTGGCAGAGCATAAAAATAAAAATGAAATAAAATGGTATAAAAAATGCAACAGTTCAGTGAGATAAACACGAAAAAGCCAGGGTAGAAAAAGATATGAACAAGGGGAAGTCGGCGGAAACGGAGGGAAACGGCTAAGAAAGAAGAGGAAGCTGGAGCATTTAGACCGAAAGAAAGAAAAAAGGGACAGAAATGGGCCAGTAGCTTGGATTTCGGGCCCACTCACACATGAGCACACCTTGGCGAATTTTAAATGAGTCAGCCAACGATTCAGGTGGCCAAAAGGGGCGGGACGATGAAATGGGCCTTGGGGGAGGTGTATCCTTCAATAAATGTCCAGTTGTCCGGCTCCTCAGCTTTCGGCCAACTCGGGGGCCTGGCTTCGACACTTGGCACGGTTTTAATGCCTTGTCCAAGGTTAACACAAACACACAAAAAAATTTAAGTCAAAGAATTTTAAACAATGTTTGACATGCTAAAAATTAAAATACCATCTAGGATAAAACTAAAAACTTTTATTTTGATTTTAATAAAAAAATAAAAACTTTTAAAAATTTAATTAGTTTTAAAGTTTGATATTTTATATTGCACCCTTGATATGAAGATTGCATTAAATCAAGAACGACAATTTTGTGGTGTCCTTGCAATATTTTAAGAAAATTGAACATCAAAAATTTCTGGCCAATAAAACTTGTCATTTTAGTTATTTGTCGCATTAGTTAAATTAATATCTTCCAGTTTATCCAGATATTATAACATAATAAATTTTGTTTGTTAAATAGTTGAAAATTTTCAGTGCACTCACACAAAAAGAAAAGACACTCTAACGTAATGAAGAAAAAGCGGATAAAGCTAGCAAATAGAAATGAAGAAATACAAATTGTACAAAAAAGAGGGGGTTTTTTGGTAACTGTGCCACCGAGATAAAAGCGTAAATAGAAGCGAGGCACGAAAATTTTTTCAAATTACCAGCAAAGAGATTGGGGCAGGTACACCCACATTTAGGGGGTAAGGGTAACTATGTGTGTTTGTGTGTGAACTTATTGAAAGTGCTAGCACACACGCAAGCAAAAATGCTTATGCATATGTGTGGGTGTGGTGTTTCCACATCCTGCCAAGCGACCGCAGTTTAAACAAACTGCTTGGCCTGCCCGTGTCCATGTTCCATACACTATCATGTGGAAAAGTTGTCACCTTTCTCTTGCCCCGTTTACTCATCTTTTTCCCCTTCTTCTGCACAGAAAAAAATATATTCCCTTACCTTTTTTCAAATTTGTATTCTACACTATTTTTAAGAAACTTTTATTTGTCCCTAATGGCTTCTTATTACATAATCTCAGCTCTTCTTATTCATCTTGTCCTGGGAAGATGAACTCTTTATAAAACTCAAACAATAAACCAATATAACTAAAGTATAAAATGAAAATATACCTAGATATCAATGTTTATTCTAGTTTAAAAATACTATTATAATTTTATAATGCATGGTTATTTGTTTTCAATTTGAGAAAAACAATATTTTTATCAACTATTTTTGGTTGCTTTGGCGATTAATATGTATATTTCATTTATATTAAAAATATAATGGTGTTTAATGGAAAAAAGCCAACTAAAGATACATATCGGTGATACATTTTTTTTGTGTGCATCTACCTTCTTTCAATGCTGCTGACTTTGCGTGTGTGTAATGAATTTAAAGTTTGCTCCGCATACATTTTTCATACGCTAGCAAATTGTTATGGCTTTTGGACCACCCACTCATTCCGCCCACTTGGCCACCACCCACAACCCTCTGGTATATCCACCTTGTATTAAGTGGGTGTCGTGTGTTAGCTTTTGTCCTTGTTATCCGCACGATACATGATTATTAATTTGCAATTCTTGCTAATTGCATGAGCTTCACTTACCCACTTACCTGTTTTTTTCCCTTCTCCAGCACCAAAGTTGTTTCTTAGCCATCTAAGCGATCGCTTAAAAACATATTTTCATGTGTAGCAAACTCAGGCACATTCCACTACGCCACTACTGTAGAAATAGATAAGCCTAGATTAGATTAGCGGTCACTGGAGCACATGGAAAACATATTATACTTTCCCTTTGGGCCCCATAAATGTGTTCTTTATGGGGAATTCTAATGGCTTAATGGGATCTTTGTATAGTTTGGAATTTGCGCATTTTAGGCGGGCCACTTGACTTTGAAATGGGTCGGGTAAGGAAAGTATCCGGGCAAATGCTATGAATTGGTGAAATTATTCTTATTGCTCTAGCAATTAGTGCAATTTTTTCGTGAAAGAATTTTTGAAGAATCTAGTCTTATCCAGATTGGTTGATCTATTATCATTTATTAAATAAATAACACTATATAACAAACATTTTATTTTATTTATCAGCTCGACTTGTTCATATTAATTAGTATAATATCAGTAAAGGGTTACACAAACAATTAAAGATAATTAAATTAAAAAATGTATTTGTAACATCATGTTTACTTGTATTAATTCGTATTTTGTTTAGCGTCTTAAGAAGCACTAATATAATAAAAGTAATTTAGATTTTCCCCATATGAGCAATCTGGGTAAAAATGTAAATTAAAAACTAAAACTTTATTGTTTATTTTCTGAAAAATAAGATGCAAAAAAAAACTTATATTGATCGCTTGTTCTAGCTCAAGTGTTTTCCACTAATCAAACTATTCCTCATAATCTAGAATCATCTTACACTGTTTATTTACACAGCTTCCTCTTCATTTATCTCACTCGATGACGGCACTCATTCATTAGGAATTTTTAGTGCCCCCCATTACATGAAAAATTCGCAAATTTGAATATTTATTTTGTGGCAAATTATAAGCCATATATTTTGTAATAAAAAATCAATTGGTGAACAAACAGCCGGCCATTTAGAAGGCAACATGCCCGATGTGAAGTGGGCTCGGCTCAACTTGTCTCAGCTCATCACAGCTTTTCTTGGCTCTATGATGAGGCGATGGGGCTGGCGCTTGAGAAGCGACGCCTGTCATGTCGATGCATTATAAATTGTTGACATTAGCTTGCAAATCGACGACCAGACGGCGTCGACTATAGGTTTAATTTCGTTGATTGAACAGCATCGAACCGGGGCAGCTCTCTAGCTGCTAAGAATGTTTTACGAGCGCATTTTCCCGTTCGCATTTTGTTTATAAATCGCTGGCAATCTAATCGATCGGTTTGGCTTTGGCACTTGATGTTCGTGGGGTTAGCGGCTAAGTACCGCTGCTCAGTTTCCTGTCTGGCAGCGGACAGGGGATGGTGGGCCGACCTTGACCTGGGCCCCATTCAACGGCGGCCTATTATACGGCTCGCCCACCGAAAAGTTTCACTCTTTGTGAGCCTTTGTGTCAAGAGCTGCGCCATTGCGCATACGCCCCGTTGACAGACTTTGATTAACCCTTCGCTGGGTTTCCCTAAAAGTAGGAACATTTTTTGTTATTATAAATATTAATAATATAATATTCTTTGGTATTAATTCACACTTAAAAGTTCATTAAAACGTATTAGATGAAGATTACAATAAACCACTCCATAGTTAGACTAACGATATTGCTGTACAAAATTTTCAGTACATTATAGCTATCAAAATGGACATTTTTTATTAAAAAGATAAATTATATTAATCTTTTTATTAAATTGTTTATTATTCTAGAACAAACTTTTATTTGCCGAAGACTGAAATAATTTGTACGCAGAATTGTGCCTGTTGCTTTTATTGTTCTACCCAAAACATATTTTTAAATAAAGCTATATTTATAGCCGATGCCTAAGAACAGTGTTCCTAATAAGGGTTAAGCCCGGCAGCCGCAGGAGTCTTCCTCTTTTCATTCAATATTTTCCTTTTGAAGCTGCAACAGAGGCCCGGTCCTAATTAAGTCGATGTTTGGCTTTCCAGCTGCGCATTTGATGGCCAGCTCGAACCCCTAGATTTGGGACTGCTATGTTCCCGAATTGAAAGCGGAACTCTCCCTCCAGGAAACAGGGACTCGCACCGGTAGAACACTCACATGCTCACAATCAAACTGGGCAAACTGGGAGGCAAATAGCACCAACCAACGAACCACAGATCCACCGCTTGACAACTTCCATCGGACAACAAATTGTTTTCTTTTCTGCGGTTTTTACTCTTAATTATGCGCAGTTGGGTGGAGTTGACTCGGGAATTACCACGATTTGGGTACTGGTAATGGGACCCCGGGTTCGCTTGTTGGGTTTCGCTGACTTTGACATTCGAGTTCAGCTTGGCCCTCTACTCGTTTTTTGTTCTGCCCAGACTGTCGCGAATCGCCGGTTCATTAAACTGAAGTGTCATTCTGCGAACGTTCCGCTGTCTTTTTTTTATGTCTTTCACTGTAACGGACCAAAGTACAAAGTTGTAAGAATGTGTTGTAATGGCAATGGTAACCATGACTTTACCAATTTTGGGAACTTTTGTTTAGGCTGACCTCAACAAATTTCGGGGCACTACCCTGGAAAGAAATTGGATTAAGTCAAAACAACATATTAACGAAATATGTATTATATTAAATATATTCGATGGGAATTATATAGCAATCACTCTCTATAAACTTATTATTTTGAAGGTTACTTTTATTTATTTAAAACAAATTGATTAATGAAATCAATAATTGTAATAAAAATAATAAAAATGTTAATTTACTTACTTTACAATCAATATAAATAATTAAACTTTTATAGATATCGCTTCCTATAGAAATTTGAAATAGCCGTTATAAAAGCTAAACTTCTATGCTATTAAATTGGCTGAAAAGGGCTTTTGACGACATTATCCACATGAATTTATAATATTCCATTTTCCCAATTTCACACTCATCGGAATTGCCAACACCCAAGTTTCGACTTTGCATGAATTACATCATAATCTCACCGTTCGCACACCTTTAAGAGCATTAAACGCGTCGCTTTGCCCATAACAAATCGAAAAACTTTCAAATTGCGAACATACTCGTAAAATCAGTGGTTATGGCTTCACCCAACGCCGACTACGGAATAAACCCGACACAAATCGGTGAGATATGGCACCATTATGATTGGCCAGGCGCAGGCACAGACACATATCGGTTTTGGCTTCTTTTTTTTTTGGCAAAAGAAAGCGGGGAAAAAAGTTTTTTTTCCGTTCGGCTTCGACATGCAAAAATTGTCAAGAACAATAAGGCGAAACCATATAAAATATGTTTTGGGTGCGTTGAGGCAGTTCATCAGAGAAGCAGAGATGGAGACGCGCTGAAAATGCCAATTAGGCTGAAGCGGGTCCAAAAATCCATAAAAAACTTTCAAGTTTATTTTGCGTCTGGAATGCGAAATATACAAGATCATGTTGCTGGGGCAAAAAAAGAAAAAAATTAAACAAACAGAACTATAACAAGGGACCGAGAACCGCCGCCTCTTGAGACCCCTTATCATAAACGATCGTGCTCAGGAAATCAAATAAATTATGTGGTCAGCACGAAAGACAACAAACCCCCTTAAAAATGTAGGCTTTCTGTGGTGGATTAATTTCTGACGCCAGAATTCGGAGACAATGTTGTCGCCGGGGCGAAACAATTGATTGCTCTGGAGTTTTGTTTTTGTCTGCATTTGGCTTTGATTTTGATTTGGGCAAATAAACACGTTTGGCTTCGAGGTGTTAAATTATATTTCTAATTAAGCCAATCTAGTGGGAAGTAGTCATAAAGTCAGTCTTAAAGTTCAACGAAATTAATCAACTTGGCTTATTTAATGCTGCTCCCTTGATGAATTTGGTTGCGGAGAATTAATGATGTAATTCATTAGGCCAGCTTCTCAAGCCGGGCTGTGCCTCATTATAAATTCTATTGCGCCGGTGAATGAAAACACCATTAATATGCAAAATGATGGCCACGATGGCGTTGACACAGCCGATGGTGACGCATCTGATAAGGAAACCTGTGGAGGAAAACCATCCCACTTAACCCGATAAACTCAACCAGATTGCAAAGGGTATTAGGTAGTTGTGCACTCATTTAAAACAGATAAGATAACTCGGTCTCTGGTTTATCGAAAAATCTTATCTAGTTAAAAGCGTGGGATTTCATTCAAATAAAAACGTAAGAGTTCTCAATAATTATTAAGGCTTGTGCCTTAAGTGCTTTGGAATAACTTAATTAACACACTTATTATTCTCTCATCAGGAGAAAGAAAACTTTTATGATTAAATAACTTACTTTAAGCAAACAACAAGGCAAATTTTTTTGCAGAAAAGTCTAGGAAACTAAAAAAGGCCTTAATTAACCAGGCAAACTTTTTTTTAAAGAGATTTAAGAACCTTTAAATATGAAATTATTTAAATAAATCTTTCAACGCTTTAAAAGCCGTTTAATTTTTATTTTGTACGTTCTATTATGATTCTGGTTGCTTTTATTCCAAAAATTTTATTTCACAATATTTTTTTGAATAAAAAAAAAAGATGCTTCCTATTTAAACATTTATTATGGAAACACGCCACACGTTTAAAATTAAAAGCATTTCCGATAGCACTCGACGGAATGTTCTAACTCCATCCATCGTATTTCCGGCCTTCGAGCGACTTCCTCTTCATCGCCCTCAGACTTATGACATATGAAATTAATGTACATTTAATATGTTTTCAATTTCAATGAAAATACCAAAAATATGCCGAAAAATTTCCGGCATAAATTGGCGGTTGGAAAAGCCGTTCGGGCCCATAAATCTTTCCCAGCCAGGATGCTGCTCCTACACGTCCCCAGCCCCAAAATTCAGTATCGCCCCGAGGGCTGTCCGCTATTTATGCAAATTGCAAACAATCCGAGGTTCCGCACTTCCTCTCGCTCTTCGAAATTATTGTGGCACATGGAATTCATATTTGTGGCTTGTTTGTTCGTTTTTCAATTAGAGTTCGGTCAATGATTTGTTATACAATTTAATGGAAAATTGATTTTGTCCCAAAGCGTATTATAAATAAATTAATGTATTTGGTCCTGTTTTTCTGTTCTATTTTGTCAAATTAGTTATTAAATAGGGCCAGTTGGCTGCTAAAAGGGGTTGCATTTCCGTTTAAAATGTAATTTCCTTTAGTAAGTTACAAGCATGTAGAAAAAGTTGGCGGAAAATTCTGCACCAGAAGGAAACGCGAAAATGCGGAGGAAAAAAACGAAAATATGTACGCCAAGCAAAAAATGTGTTTTCCTCGCACACACTCACTTACTCACCCCCTTTTGTTGTGCATTTATTTTTGTTAGTTTCATTTGCTTTGTGCAGCTGCTTTGCAATTTAACTCCGCCCCCTTGGAGGCCCCCTTAACCCCATGTTGCCGGTTTGCTTAGCTGCTTCGCATCGCTAATCCAGTGCGAGAAATTTTCCCGTTGCTGCCATAGATTTTTTCGAGCATTGTTCGGCTGACAAGAACTCATTTGTTGCATTTGCCAACTGGCAAACTGAGAAAAGAATAGATCTTTAGCGTGGAGACGGCTTCTTATGATGCGCTTAATTTGAGTTTTCTTAGCGGAAATGTGACAGGAAAAAATAGCTCAGCAAACAAGATGCTGATGGAGGGAAAACCCAAAGGAAATTTAATAGAAAAACACACAGTTTAATAAATATTTATACATTAAAGTAAATGTACACTACACATATTTGCAAACGTTGGCCTTAAGGTCTCAAAGTAATCTCTATGAATATATCAACTATTTGTGTTATTAATAAGCCGCGAACTGCTTTAAACAATATAACTTATTGTAGATTTCAATTTTTTTAATTATAAGAACAATAGTTTTGTAATTGATCTAAATTGGGTTTAAATTTAAAAAAATATATTGACTTCAAAAAATGTTTTTTTTTTTTGCAAAATGTACAAAGTTATTAAAGTAAAAGTGTTTGCCTTTTCCCTTACCCTGAACCTATACTAGTTATTTTAAAGCAACCTTCTTTGTTTTTCTTTCCAGGTAAGACCTCTTGATCCGGATAATCATGTAATCATGGTAACTATTTCCAGCTTACCAAACGCCATGAATACTCCCTCCGATTGCGTACAACTTTTCCTTGAAACTAAAAATAAAGAATGCAATTCAACATTTGATATGCAAACGCAACAAATTGTGTTCAGTTGGCAGAAATATTTCAGCTTTTAGCATGTTGATTTTAGCGAAAACGGAGCGAATGGCGAGCCGTACGCCAGTGCGTATGTGCAATGCATTGCGGCAGGCACGAGGCACATAACGCATACGCCGCGTATTCACGCCACGCGCAATTAAGCCAAACAAAATGCGATCGCAGAGCGTTCATAAAAATAAAAACCCAAAAGCGAGATGCGAAAAATGCGAAATAAAAATTAACACCGAGCATAAAATATTTCCAATTTAACGACGGCGTGTGCATGATAAATATATTCGAAATGTGCACGATAATTAATAAACATTTAGGCAGGGAGCGAGGGGTGCTGGTGCTGGTGCTGGTGGCCAACACTATAACACTATGCAGTCAACCACTTGACCATAATCAGTCAATCAGCCGGCAAAACGGGGACGTTGTTGTTTCACCCATTAATGAAGTTGTTGTGTTTGCCTGTGCCAGCCCACGCATATAAATATGTGCGAATCCATAGACACACAGCGCGATACATGACTGCAATTGCCGCTGGCAATGGTTTCGATGGAGCCAATTAGGCGCATCAATTTGGCCCGCTTTGCTTGTTTATCGAAGTGCAAAGCGGGGGACACGAGCCACATGTCGAATGGCTAATCAGACACTTTGGGGTCATATCCAATGCTGATTTTGGGGCTGTCTTGTTCCCGGAATTGTGTTCCCCTGGGGCAGTCCACTTCCGCAATTGTTCAATTCTCAATTAAATCTATCCCCTGAAACCTTCTGAAGCCACGTGCCTTTGGCTATCGCATTTGAAACAACAACGCCCTTTCAATTCTGATTAACTCAGGCTGAGCCATCGCAATTGGAGTTTTCAGTGGGTTACCCGTTTCCTTTCCGCCACCTTCATTCATATATCCATGTGGAATAGGGTGGGTCGATAAAAGTGTGCAGTCCCTCTAAATTGACTTTTTACTTTACCCATTTTCTTCAAAAGAGCATGATCTTCTGTATTATGCAACAGAATGTAAAGAAATGTTTTTAGTATTGCATAAAACATGTTATTTTATTCAACTGTTATTTTAAAATATAAAGACAGAAGAAATGCCAAAACTAAGTTTAAAACAGAAGATTTCTGTTAGAAATTATTACATTTTGTGGGTTACTTTCTTTTGGCTTAAGTATTCTTACAACCATATGTACTATCTTAAGATAAGCTTGCCCCACATGATGTCATGCTTCGAAGGCACTTTTAAATGGAGCCACCCTAATGCGTAAGGCTGACCCAGTTGAGTGGTGCAGTCGGACGGTGCGAGTGCGTAGGTGGTGCTGCCCAGTTGTTGCCCAAGCAGGTCAACAATGGAGTGCCACTCAATATACAAAAACACTGCTATCCGCCGATGGGTGCAAACAAGCGTTGCCAACAAAGACTTCTAGTACTACCAATCTGCAAAAATGGAGAGGGCTGCAAAAAAAAACGTTTTTATAAAGCCCAGAAAGGCTGTGAGGCAAATTGCTGAAATCCTTTTCAGACCGCCTTTTCAGGCGCCACTGGCCGGAAAGGATACGCTTGTTAGCACCGGAAGTGGCAGCCAGATAAGAAAGAGATGGCAAGACACAATTAGAAAGAGACAAAGAGAGGGGAGCAGCATTGTTACCGGGACACTGTAATTAAACGCCTAATGCGATTTCACTTGTCGCTGCTTTTGGTGCTGTTGTTTCTGTTACTACTGCCTTGTTAATTGGGTCACTCGAAATGAATTTTTAGCGCTTATTCAAATCGCCGGGCATAATGAAGATGTTTTCCCAGGCTTAGCCACTTAATTGACTTTCATTGTTGTTCGCAGTTCCACCTGCAGCACAACTCAATTAGCTGAATGGCCAAGTTCTTGCACAACTTTCGCAGTCTGCATAATTTGTAGGTCAGCTCGCTTTGGCACAAAAGCCTCTCGAACAATAAATTGCAGTTAAATGGAATTGCTAAAGGATTTTGTTTGGCCAAGTAGCTCGCACACTTCAGTTGCTCCTTATTTATATGGCTAAGATGGCCATTCATTGGTCAGCTAATCGATAAGCATTTAATTAATTTAGTCTTGATTGGAAATAACTAAAAGCTACTTGGCTTCTTTTCAGTTCAAATATCAATTTTGGCATACAAAAAACCATACACTAAGAAAAATTTACGTTTTACTATGGCTTTTATTAAGTTTTCAATTGAATTAAGCAAGTTATATTCTTATAAAAAATATCGAAATAAAACTTTTTGAACTCAATTTCATATTGTTAAAATCAAAACCCATATTTTACTTTTAAGATAAGAGTTTCTCTATCTATAAAAAAAGTTTTTTTATTATGTAAGCACAGAAACGCGAGAGAAACTAAAAGCAGACATATCAATTTTCCATGCCTACACAACTTTTCCTTCTTCGGCCTTTTCGTTGATGCCGAAAAACAAAAGCCAAGTGTGCAAAATATTTCTTATTCTTTTTTTCTTTTTTTTTTTTGGTTGTCAACATTTTGGCAATTTGATTAAGTCCAATTTGTGCGACGTTTTGCTGCCACGCCCACCGAACCACCGCCCCTGCCCATTGCCACCCGAGCAGATCGGTTTATTTGCGCTCAACTTTGCAGTTAAATAAGACAACAAAAATTTATTTACCCAACTTTTCCTGTGTCGTGTGTGCGTGTGTGTGGGTGGCTGGGAAATTGTGATTCCATTAGGAAAAGTCTGCAACTCAAATGTCATTTAAGTTTGGCTAAAGGGCTGGGTTGGGGACTGGCTAAAACTCCTGGGATTGGATGCGGAAGAGCTTCAGAGCTGCAGAGCTGTAGAGCTACAGAGCTCCTGAGCCGGAGAAACCGAGACACACAACATTTGCATGGCAAATATAATTACAAAGAATCAGAAAATGCAATTTTCCGTTGCATACTTCTGGGCAATCTAGCAGGAAGCTCACATATCTATATGCCGCAGCCAGATTCGGCAAACGGATATGAATATTGCAGGGATCGATTTTTGGGGCAGCTGCCAGCTAGTTTACATCAATTAGAGTACCGGATGAATATTTCACAATTTCGAATTCGTATATATTGACTTATAATTATTAGCAAATTGACCCTTTTCACTATAAATTTGAAACAGGCTGGCACCCAAACGAACAAATTCATGCACTGAAAGAAAAATATTAGTACAGAAATAATTTTTTTAAATAAAATATGTAAAGTCTGTAAAAAATAGAAGCAACCCTATACTTCAAGGTTTGCAGTTTGCAAAGTACATCGAAAAATAGTACAACATAAAAAAAAACTGCTTAGGCTTCTCAGAAATCAAAATGATTTCATTATATTTTTCCTTTATGCAGCAGCACAAATGAATTTTTATTAAAGAATTTCCATTCATTTTTTTTCTGTGCACTTGGTGAATGCCCGACACATGCATGCAGAACAAGTTGAGCTCACTCAAACTAATCAGTTGTTTCAATATTTGCCCGAAGGCGAACAAGGACAAAAGTCATCAGCAATGGATGGATTCGGGGATAGAACCTGCAATGCAGGCAGGAAACGGAAGCGAGCGGCGAGGAACAACGGAAACAGTGCAGTGCGCTGCAGATATGGAACCACTTCCTCCTACTTCTGTCCCTTGCCACCTGCCACGGCCTTCGCCACCACCCACATGTCGATTAGCAAGGAGTTGTTGGGGCAACTCAGCCAAAGGCTAATTGATTTTCTCCCACTCGCACAAAGTGGAGTTGCAGCATCAAACAAACTTTCCATCTTTTCGCACCCATATTCACTCATTTTTGTCCCGCCTTATCGCGTGAGCCGCATTTTCAGCACTCTTTTGTTGATTTGAATACGTTTGCATAAAATGCGGCTAATTAAAACTTATAAAACGTCCCAGCAAAAAAAAATAAAAAAACGGTTAACGCAAAGCGAAGGAATCCGCTTGAAAAACGCCGACAACCAGCAAATAAAAAAAGGCGAAATACCAACTTCATTTGAAAGAAAACTTATTGAATTTTCATGAACTTTTACGCCCAAAAGAGCTGAAGACCTTCTTCATTCAGCAGGCAAACAAAAAAAAATTATGGAAATTATTAGACTTAGGAAAATAATGTTTGCACTTGAAATTGGAGAAAATTAGAAAAATATTTGTATTTAATATATCTGGAAAACTAAAATAAACAAATTAGAAGTTTTGTAAGTAGGTATACAAATGCTTTATAAAATGTAAATTTTCATTTAATATATTTGGAAAGCTAAATTAAAGCTCATTTGTATTTATGACAATTTCTCGAATATGTTTAGAATCTTTAAAAGAAGAAAAACCAGAAATAATAAAGTATTTTCATGTTTTATTTGATTTATTAAAGAGTATAAATCCAGAAACTTTTAAGGAATGCCACAGAAGTGCCAACTTGCTTAAGATATTTAATCTCAGAAAGGAAATTTCACATCGTTGCTCAACTCCAGGAATTTCCGCTTGGCCAAAGTGCCATCGCTCATTGTGAGTGAAATGAGCATAATGTCGTTACCCCAATCGTCCCGCATTTCCCTCTTTTTTCTGCATTTTGTTTTTTTTTTTTTTTGCCAGGACAAACGACGACTGTGCAAATGAGCAATAATAAAAGCCAAAACTCTTGGGCTGTTAATGCTCGCGCATTAAAATAAAAACCCCGAAAAGGCGAAATAAAAAAGGGAATCCAGCATTCAGAATCCAGAGGGAAGTGGAATAAATCGCACAAAAAGTGGCTGGTCTGTTGAAGTGACGTGCCACGCCCCCAGGCAGACTTTGGCCATCAAGCATAATCAAGTCGCTGCTTAAGTTATAATTCTTTTTTTTTTGCTCTTCCCTGTCTGCAATGCTAATGTTCCATTAAAGATGCCGCAAACTTCTCATGGTCGAGTGTGAGGTTTTGCCATTTGCCAGTTCCATAAACAAATCCAGAGTGTTTCTTGCAAGGCTGTTGCATAAATATCCCAAACTTACGGCCCATAAAAATCAGTTCCCCTACACCAGCGAGGGAGCTGTTGTGGCCTTTTGTTTATTTGCATTTCCTGCCCCGAGAAACGGAAGTTCGCATGTCAGTCGCTGGGTAGCTGGATGATCATAAAATCAGCCAATGGCCAGCCGCAAACTTCTCTTATTTACGGGTGTATGCTGTATACAGGGGGCTTCTCAACCCCAGAAAATAAAACTCAATGCCCGGGGCTTCACTTAGTCAAATGGGCAGGATATACTCGCCCCAGCTGGCCGTGAATAATTTCTAGCATTTATGATTAAAGCTCATGGCGGAGGCACTAAAATGATTGGAATGAAACGTCGCTGATGATTTCGCTGACATTCCCCGCGAAAACACTTAAAAATCTAGCACTTAAATATGAAAAACAAAGTTATGTTCATTAATGTGTTTGCTGACACAAAAGACAAGATGAATAAATCTGCAGAAATCTAGAAATATATTAGCAACACATGATGTTAGATGAGTAATACAAAAGGCGTGGGACATTTTATTTTCCCAGATACGACGAAAAATATTTAAATATATTTTTTTAAACAATTTCTTTTCCTGTTCTAACAGATTCTAATTTTTTTCTTATTTATTTGTTTATTTGTCTTAAGAACATAAAAGCACTAAATATTCACATACTCACTCTCTGTACATCAATATAAATGCACTAAAAACCGCAAGCATCTTCCTAGTCAAGTATATATTTCAGATAAGCCTTAAGGCTTTCTACCATAATTTAGTGGGCTAATTGGCTCACACTTTTATTTTCGCCGTAGTTTTCCTAAGTTTTGGCGTAAACATTTTCATTCGTTTTCTGCTCTTTGTAAGAAACGAGAAGCGTGCCAATTTTCTTGTCTATTTTCCTTTTTATTTTTAGATCGAAATTAGTCATCCCCAACGCAATTCGAGACTCAGACGATTTTCCATTTAAAAATATTTAAAAGATATAGAAGGGCACAGCAAACACTTGTTGCGACAGGGACACGCTTCCCTCGAACCTAATTGACAATTAATTGTTTCTTCTCGGGTGCTTTCGAGGCTATTTAGCTGGCGTTTCCAAGAATGCCAGAGATTATTCAAAATTTATGGCAACTGGCAATCATTAGGCCTTCGTTTATGTCACAGTTTCTCTTTCTTACTTTAAATATACATCAAACGTTTTTTTGATTTATTTGTAGCATTTCTCGTGTTCTCTGTTTGTTGAATTTGGGTTAAAAAATGTTGTGCTTCTGTTTCACCCTGTGTTGTACTTTTTCCGCGGAATTTTATTTTTGATTTTATTGGCAAGCATTGAAACATTATATGGACTGAATGATTGATGATTAAGCGGTTGTACAAATGCCGAAACACGAACTACAGCGAAATATGGACGAATAAAAATTTGCTGTTCTGTAAATCATGGTCATTATTTTCGTGAACATTTTTTTTTTTTGCTTTTTATATTTATTTCAAAATTATGCGACACCTGAGATTAAAGTGGATAACTTGTCACAGGCATTCCAGCAGCTGTCAAATAAGTTGGAAAATATGTCAACTGCAAGTGCGGGGGATTGGAAGTTGATGCCTATGAATTGGCCAACGTGATTGATGTTTTTTGTCGGATGACATAGACAGGGGAGAAGAACATTTCCATTTATTTAAGAGTACATTTATGGAATTTTTTATTTTTATTGATCACCCGTGTGCGAATTTTTTTATTTTAAAGAACAATTCGATTTGCTATCGTTTAATATGCAATGTTGATGCCATTCGAAGTTTACTTTGTGCAATCGACAGGCTCAATGTAATTTTAATACTTAAGCCAAAAAAAATTGAATAAGCTTATTCGAAAATGATTCAATTAATCTGCATAAAAACGAAATTATGACTCATTTATAGACTCATAGGAAATGGGAAATCCATGAAAAATGCACAACCAGCCACCGCAACAAAAGGTCGAGCGCAATTAGCCGGACTATAAATATATCCCATTCAGGGACAGATGCCGTGACATCCAGCCGAGATGTGGCACAGGGCATATAAATAAATAATATTCAAGAATAAAATCCACTCCCGGGAAATGGGCTGGCAAGAGGGAAAAGTGCCTGAAATACATTTTCAAGTTCAGACCAACGAAATCGAGTCGAAAATAGAAGCGGCCAAAGGTCATGGGGCATCCCGATAGTGGGTGGTTGGGTGGTGGGATGGCTGGGTGACTGTGTGACTGTGTGCTTTTGGGGAGGGTCATGTTCAGCTGCCGCGATGGCCCCCGGCTAAAGTCCCCTTAGAGTGCACCGCAAATTGAATTCAAATTCGTAAACGTGCCATCTCATGTGTGGCAAGCAGTTGAGCGGTGGTTTTTCGGGGGCGCATCAAATGGGTGCAGGGTGGTGGGAGGTGCTGCAACTAGTCAACTGTCTGGGGGACTTGGGGAATTGTTGCGAGTGCTACACAAAAATTGTCTAGATTGCATTGCAGCGACAGTTAAATAACCAAAAAAAAAACTTTCTATTTCCACGGAAAAAATACAACTTTAATATGTTATATATGTTTGTTGTTTTCTCCTTAGAGCTTTATTTAGCTATACATTTTGTATGACCATTCAAACATTTTCACATTTGTTCAAAAGAAACTTCAGTTTATTTATTAAAAACTAAAAAAAAAGTATTAACTGCTGACATGCCTTTTTATTGAAATAAATTTTACATTGAGCTGACTTACTTTTTGTAGTGTTGTTTTTGTACTGTACATATACATACGTTAATTAGCAGGCTAATGTATTGCTTTCTTTTGCGAATTTTAGAGTTCAGTTCAGTTAGAATTTTAAGTGACATATAGTTTTTTTGTGAGTGGAGTAACATATAGATACAAATGAAATAGAACAGCAACCCCAGGCCACATGGTAATCATTCGATCGCTTCGTCATTGAACTGCAACGACTTGTCTCGCGTCCACAGCTATTCCCCATTTTTCCCATTATAGAAATGAAAATTTGTGCTAGAGCTGAATGCATTTTCCACTTGGAAATGGCCCGTTCGATGGTGTGTGTGTGTGTATGTGTGGATATTTTACAATTTTTCATATTTATGGGCTGCTCATGACCTGCAGCAATAAACGTTTTCTGGCCACCAACAACATGTTGCTGCAGCATGTTGCTGCATCATTTTATGCCGCTGACAGACCTCGTTGTTGTTGCTTTCTCTGGCTATTACTGTTGTTTTTATTGTTGGTGTTGTTGTTGGTGGCCTAATCTCGACAAGATGAAGCGGCAGCCATATGGAAAAATATTTCAAAGAAAGATTGCCAAATGCTGATAAGAAAGACTGAATGCGACCGGCACGACGAACTCAACTCCCCGAAAAGCATTTGAAATTGATTAGAGAGGGAGAAGGAGACGCCAGCGCCAGACAGAGAGGGAGACACAGAGCCGGCGGAGCATCGTTTGAGATAAACATTTAAGATAGCATCGGTTCGAGCCCATTAGAGCCAATGGTTTAGAGATTTTCAAACAATACGGTGAGTAAATGTCCATTAAAAAAAACAATTTAAAACAGATTGAAAAACAATTTTTTTTTTATTTTGATTGACTGTAAAATGTTAATTTATTGTAATATTTAACGAAACAGAAAACCCCTAGTTTAAAGGCTAAAGGAGGAGTAAAGTAGAAAATCTCGATTTTAGTTCACTTTTTTTGTAGCCCCTAAAAAATGTTTCAACCATCACCTCTGATGGCTTGCTTATAGTTGCTCCATGGATCTTTGGCCATGATTTGTGGCTGGCAAAGGCAAAGTCTTCCTCCTTCTGATACAATAAAAAAAAACGATTTAAAAGATTGCGGAAATTCTGCTTGCCACCTGAAGTGGAGCATTCGAGACGCCTTCGAGCGGGAAACTCGAGCTGCGCGAAATGCTGCGCATGCGCCGTTTGCCCTTGCTGCATACCCCATTCATGGCTGCTCAAGTATTATATCCACTGTATATAGTATAGTATTGTAGCATTGTTCGGCAGCCCCGACTTGGTACCAGACAGCTTGCCGCAAAAGCCTTTCAGCTAAGTTTTGTTGTGATTATGAAATGAAAAACCCCCCGCTGCGGCCTGGCAAATGGCACGCTGGCTTTCATTGTCATGATGTGGGATCTGGGTTTGAGGCCGGGTGAAACTACTTAGAATGCATAAATTGGCAAGACAAGCTAATGAGACAGGCTCCTGACGGAAGCCGAGCCAAGATACATCTGTAGTATACTTGCATTCGCTGCTGTTACTTTGACATGCTAAAATTTCTGCACGCTGGCACGTTTCTGGCATTATAAACACATAAGGTATTCGCAAAACATTTTCATTTGCCAGATGATTGCGGGAGAGAAGAAGCGAAGCTTTCCTCTCCTTTGGCTGCTTTTCCAGCCGGCTTATTAATTCAATTCGAAATGCATTTTCGGCGAAATTGCTGTCTTTTGCCAGTGCGCTATGGTGAGGCTGAAAAATTTGCATAGTTGGGTGTTGTCAGAGCTGCGAATAGAGTGATAGAAAATCGACAGGTGAGCCGAGGGAAGCTATAATTGCATCCTCTTTGGCAAGTTGGCACTGCCGGCAATCAAATTCAATCAATTTAATTAAGCCAAAATGGGGGCGGGGCAGTACAATTTGGTAATAGAAGAGCCGACCCGGCGTATTCCCCAATTTGCTTTATTTTTAACGCGTTACGCACGTAGAGCGATGCCAAAAATATAATCGTGTATACACTTGTCTTTATATAGCTGCCATAATATCGAGTAACACAAACGACGCATACAAGCACACACGCACACACGCACAAAGGCTGGATAAGCTGGCCAGAAGGAAGTGAGTTTCCCTGGTCCCCTGGCTACATAATAAGGCGGCCATAAAGCAACAGAACGTGCTAACAACACGTACAAATGGGCCAAAAGGGATGTGGCTTCATTCAGCCCGGTTTTTCTGTTTATGCTGCTTCTGTTTTGCCAAACTATTTCTCGGAACTGACATACTGGAAAAATTGGACAGAATAAAAAGGAAAAATGTAGCTAGAGGTGGAAAGTAGGCGGGTTTCCAGATGTATTATTTATGAAACTTTTTACCTCTCTGGTTGGTCACTTTTCTAATTAAAAAACATGTGTTTTCTATTAAAAAAATATATTCCTCAAAGGTATTTTGCATTGTGATATATCTCAAGCCCTCATTTGCAAGAAAATAAATAAAATATATGAAAGGCTTGCCAGCCCTAAAACCTATTTAGGTTTTTTGGAAAGTACAAGTATATCTTGTCTTACCCATTACTAAATATCAGTGCTTTTTCTGCACCCATCATATATTCCGAGTTGAAGTTTTCGGGAAGGTCCCTGACAGTGGATGATGTTCTGCAGTTGCTTTGGACCGTAGAAATTTGTAATTCCCAAACGAGGCAACGGCGCATTCTCATGCTAAACACGAACCAAGAGCGATTTACTGGCACTTTTTCCTTTTTTTTCCTCGACTTCATATCCCCGAGTATGTGTGTCAAAAGGCAGACAACATAAATAACACGAGCCGCAACGAAGAAAAGATGCTTAACAAGGACGGGGAAATAACACGTGCAAAAAAAAAAAAGCAAGCTTGCTTTGTATTTCCCTTTTTTTTAAGGCAGCCGCTTGATAATAAAAATCAAATAAAGCCGGGCCAAGTCGAAGAAATGACTGAAACCGCAACGCAAAAGAAAGTGAGGCTGTGAAAAGGCAATGGAAAGTAAATTTCACACACGCGCCGATGAAGAGAAAAAAAAAGGGAAGAAAAACACGTAAATAAATAAAGAAGCGTGAACTCGAATTGATTTGCTTAAGAGAGCTCCAAACTCCGCCTTGTTAGGCGTAAAAACATCATAATTATAACGAGGTAGCAAATTTGTTTGGCTCCGTGCAGACAACGAGGCGAATGAGCAATATACTCGAAAGGAACTTTTTTATAGCACACACGGGCATTAAATTTAAAGCGAATGTCAAGAGAAAAAGGTTAAATGCAGCTGTAAAAATTCAACGACAGTGGGTTGTAGAGCTGGGGGAAAAAAGATTTATGAAAAATTGGCTTTTGTTGTTATGGTTGTAATGTCGTTGTTGTTACCATTGTTGTTGTTGTTTCTGTAGTTCCTGTGCGTCGAGGGGCTTCACAAGTAAACAAGATAACATGAGCGAAACACACTCACACTCGTAGCCAAACTTACACACACAAAAGTTCGTGAACGGAAATGAAAATGTGAACTTTATGACAGAGCGAGCTCTGTTTTTTTTTACCATCGCCGCACGACCTTCTCCACCCGCTGTTCGTTAGGATATCCGCTTTTAACCCGGCCGCATTTTTATCAACTAGAATAAATAAATCACAAACTATATGCCCTGAGGTCAACAAGGTTTATCCGCATGCATGCACAGAACAAAAATGAAGGCTATTATGCAACATAAAATCGATATGAAAAGGGTAATTAAAAGCGGTTAGCATCTCACATTAGATCATTAAAATGTTTATATTTTGTATTATTAATTAAAACTATAAATATTTTTAATGCCAATAACTTAATTCGTATTTCTTTTTACATTATTTTTTTCTTTGTACATTCTCCTATTTATTTATTTATTTAATTATGTATATTAAAGATCCTGGTTTTAAATTCTTTAATAATTTAAAACTATTTTTATTTGTTTGTGTCTAAAAAAAGGGGCAGAAAAAAATGAAAGCATAAATTAGCAAAATAATAATCAAGGCAGCCATAATTTTCATTCTCGTTCTCTCATTCATGTGAATTGAATTCTATCAGTTGACCGCAAAATAAACAAAGATGCCAAAGCAATTTTGTGGCCAATGGAAAAAACAACAAACACAACATGTTTGTGCATAGACAGATGCACATTGGCTAACATGGGTTAACTGGGTTAAAATGACAAACGCAATTGGGCACAGCAACAATAAAAACAGCACATTTTTGTTAAACATTTGTTGGCCTTTCTTCGGCTGCCCATGTTTTCCCACATAAATGTAATTTCATTTTTATAGGTCTTTCACAAATTTGTGTACCGTTGTTGTTTATGTTTATGTTTATGCATTTTAATGGCACAGTAACAGCAGGCAGCAGCCAAGAAAAGTCGGAAAATTTGGCAACTGAAGCGGCCTGCAATCAGCCGGCGCTTGCCAGCTGTCTGATCTTTGGCCCCTGGCCCCTTGCCCCAAAAAACCCCCTTAATGCCGACACACCCCGACCCTGGCACAATATCAAAGCCAAATTGTGCGTAAAATTCTGATGTGCCTGATGCCTGTGCCAAATAAAATCATCATCGGCGGAAAATGTTGAAACCAATTCAAAGCTGATGACTAAATGATGAGCCAAGTGATGGGCAGAAAAGGGCCAGCATCCTGAGAATGTGGGCCCAAATGCGTCATGTTTCCAGGTCATTAGACTTATTTATTGAATCAATGTTGTTAGACAAATTCAACAGGCAAGTGCTTCAGTGATCTGAATTATTTACAAATATTTTCCCAGAATTATTCGTTTTATTTGCCTTTCCAAATTGTTCTAGAAAATTAAACTTACTTTATAATGGCTATTTAAAAAGCAGCAAAAGCAACTGTCGAGTTTATATTTACCTCTTTAAAAATTGCAAGTTTTTCCTGACTTTGAAAAAACCTCACGCTTTTTATTTTTTTGCATATAAACATTTCGTCAAATATACCAAATATGTTCAATTCATAATTTTACGAGTTACTAATACTGCAATAATATGTTGAATATCTGCATAATATCACATACATTTTTTTAAAATTAAAATGTTCTTTATGTTATTTTAATTGAAACAGACAATTGAATATATAATTTATATACTTTTTTATTGAGCCGAGAATTAATAAAATATTTCCCTGTTTTGTAAAACATTGAAATAATAAATTTTGAGCAGTAAATGTGGTTTTTATGACAAGCTAAATCACCTCAAACTACGGTTATTTGTAAGCCAATAAAAAATGCTCAGAGACAAGCGTTTTATTTCAATTGGCATATAAAACCCAAGAGCTAAACATTATTTCAGTAAATACTTTTTAATGGTAAAATAAAACTGACGGATTGAAAACGACCACCGCTATATTGATTAACGCCAGGACTCTGACTCATCCTTTGTAATTAGCTTTTTTTTAGTGATTATGCTCGTTCCCTGGAAATATTAGCTTGTCATCCTGAAAGATTCTGCCCCTCACCCCAATCCAACCATCTCTAATTGCATTCAATACTCGCAGCCCAAAAAAGCCCCTTCCATTCGCCAGATAAAATTTCAAATAACTGGCGGAAGATGAGAGGAGCGAAAAACAGACGCTGCCAATCCCCTGTAATCCGAGCTCGACGAAGAAATCACAGTCACAATCCTTTGGCTCCGGACTGCCACTCAGGTGTGTCGTCGAAGTTCGGTCGAAACTTGTTGAAAAATGGCAAACGTTAATCAAAGTTAAGCGGCGCAGCAGCGCAGACGAAGTCGACGTCAAAGTTAATTAAATTACAAAGTTATTTAATACTTTCGAATCGCAACCGGTCGGGAACGAGCAGCAGGAGTCGGAAGAAGTCGGCAGGAGTCGGCAGGAGTCAGCAGGAGTAGCATCTGCTCCTTCGAACTCTGCCCCCCCCAATCTCTTGCATCGCTTGTTGGCAGGGCAACGTGTGGCAGTCCTTAATGAAAAGTAATTGTAATAAATTAATTTTTCTCACACTTTTCACGTGCATCCGCTCCGTTCTGTAATGGAAACATTTCGTGTGCTTTTCAGCTCTTCCTGAGCTGCAGTTTAATTCGGTTTTTCAGCTTTCAGTTTTCAGTCCGGCTGTGACCAGTTAATCTCCTGAATGGCCTTCTCGGCCCCCACTCCTGCAAGGACCTCCCCCGGCTCCTCCCCATCGGAGTCCGAGTCCAGCTCCACATTGCTGCATGGCTCCTGCATCTCCACATCTTCGACTCCGCAATTTCCAGTGGATTGGCGTGAACTCTGCTCCTTCGGCTCCATCAGAAAGGGACAGACGAGGGCTGTCCAGGTTAAAGTTTTTATTACGATGAGAAGATGATGGCTGAATAATAAAATAAAATCGCAGGGGCAGGGAAAACCGATCAAAAGCGTTGAATGCTTCGCTTCAGTGGATTTTAAGTATTCGAGGTTGTTGTGATTTGGTTCAGGGCTCTTAAGAGTTATCTTTTTAATTTATATAATTTCTTAATAAAAAATAACGCATAAATATTATATATTTATAAAACTTGAAGCAAGAACTCAATAATATAATGTAGGCCCTATAACTGTGCATTTAAGACTAACTTTAAAGGTGATGGGGAAGCTTAATCATATAACTTCTTATAAGGGTCTTAAGTAAATAAGTAAATAAATACCTGCATGGGTTATCTCCTCCTTGGTCTCGTAAATGTCCATTTCAAAGACCTGACTGCGTGGCATCAGAGCATCCAAATAGGCAGGTTTCTTGGGCGGACCCACATTTAAAAGCCTACAGCTGTCGTCGGGTTTGGAATTTTCAAAAAGCGATGCATTTGGACTGCAGCCCAAGTAGAAGCCATTCAGGGCCTTTTTGGTATTTAATTGATTCTCGGCATGACGATTCCTCACGGCCACATAGCTCCTGTCCGTCACCTGCTCCATAACCGTGTTCTTGTAGGTGTGCGCCCCGGGAAATGGTGGAAAATAGTCGGGAATATGGGAGTTGCAGCCCATTTCCCGGGCCTTTGTGCCGCTCAGCATCGGTTGTGGCCCCTTGTGGAAATCCTCGTCGAGTGTCTGCGGCACTGGACACTCGAGCAGTGGCTCCGCCTCTGCCAAATGACCTTGGCAAATGGCCTTGAGGTCGCCCACCTTGATGCCCATCAGGCCAAAGGTGCGCTCCAGATCAAAGTAGCTGGGCGCACTGCGACCGGCGTGATTGGCCCCATTGGAGGTCCCAACTGCAATCTCACGGAATCCTCAAACAAACCAATGATTATAATTTTTCTTTGGCTGGAAATGGCTACTTACTGTTGCGAAGTAGATCCACCATCGAGTGACGTAACAGCTCGTCCTTCACCTCGCAGTTCTTCTCCGCCAGCAAATTGTCAAGCACTTTGAACAAGACCTCCTCGTATGAATTCATGATTGAAAAATGGATGGAGAAATTTGTTAGAAAGCTGTCAGAAAAACAACAGTGCTGCAAAACGCTTTATGAAAATACAGTTGCGGAAGCTAATAACTTTTATCGATACTTAAAACTAAATTCAGGATTGCCAACATAAGTTTTTGGATTTAAAGTTTTACATTTGTTAGTATTTAATTTCTCTATGTTCGGGTAATTCCAAAAAGTTTCATAGAAAAGTTAAACGTTTGCCATTTTAACTCCTATTTCTTCGCCCAATAAAAGAACTTAAAATTCAGGTAATAAAACAAAAGATAAGCATAGGTTTTATTTTAAGAACTTAAATACTATTATTTTGCAAACATCGTTTATACTCGTTTGATGGCAAACTATAAATAAAATAAGAAAACCAAGTAGCAACAATAAGGAATAGTATACTTCCCAATAGTAGAACAAACCACCTCCGCTCTTAACATATTATCAACATCTTTCCAAAAGACTGAGCAGTAAAGACAAGCAGCTAACTACCGATTTGGCATTATTTCCGCTCCGCTCCCCGAAAACTAATTACAATATTTTCGCCTTTTGGGATCGCGACCAACTGAAAACTGCTTAGCCATAGACTCCTATCTTGAACATCTCTCCTAATGAGTTATGCAAATATTTGCAGCCGAATGGGTTCCAAGAACACCAAAGTGGAAGCCATTGTTTGTCCGATGACAAATTCTCCAGACTCCGTCATAGATTAGCCGAAACGTGAGGCATAATCAGTCATAAGCCAAACAAATGGCGCGAAAAGAGAATGGAGAACGGAAAACGGAAAACTTAGAGGAAAAAAGGGGAAAATGGAAAATGAAGAATGGAGAATGGAAAATACCAGGCACGAGGTCACTGTGTCAGAGTGGAAAAAGTACTTTAGATGCAGACAGATTCGCGTTTTGTGACGCCCAAGAGGCTGCTGCAATTGAACAAATTGCACCTCCTCCCATATTCCTTATACTCCCTCCACTCTTTATTTTTTACGATCTGCATCATGAGGCTGCTGATGATGGGGATTATGTTGGCGGTCGTGCATTGTGGGCGTTCCATGGCTGACATTTGTACAAAGAACTCGCCCGTATCTAAGATCTCATGTTTATGCCTCTAGGCGCTACCGTTTAAGGCCCACAGAGAAAACAAATCTTGACTGATGAATAATGCATAATAAAGTCTTTGATGTGACTGCTAACCACTTATTTATCTATCAACCAAAAAAACAATATTAAAGTTAGACGTCATATTCCTTAAAGTATTGCAGTTGTCAGGTTTTGTTAGCCTAAAATTTGAATAGAGAACAAGTTTTGGAGTATATTTTAATATTTATTAATGCTTCATTTTGTTGTTGATTTAAAACAATTTAATACGGAATATAGCTCATGTTAAACGGTCATTATTAACTTCTAAAGATTTCAATGAAGCACATAATTAATTTTTAGTTAAGCTTTTCAAACGGATTTAACTTTTCTATGATCTCTAAAATGGTATTCAGCTCAAACAAAGTATAAACAAGCCGTTAAAGTATTTTTGATCAAGTCTGTTTGAAATATAAAGTTTTATGGCCTTATATATAATTATTGTGACTAAAAACTTAAGCATTAGCATCAATGTATAGAATCTGAGCTCAACTGCAGATGTCTTATCTAATGCTTTTGTTTCGTTCTTGACAATACTCTTCGAGAACTTCCGCTTCGCTAATTTTCGCCAGTGCATTTTGTGATGAAATGGAATCCGCTTTCTTGACATGCTAATTTATGCACTCGCATTTGCGGTTGCGCCCATTGTCGCATAAATTCATTCATAATTAACAAGATGCGCCAGAGAATGGAGAACACATCCCGACGAGCGTTTCGCAAGTTGTTTGCCCAGACGACAAACAAAATAATTGCTGCAATTTAGCCACCAGCGAGCAACGGCAAAGAGCCTAACATATTCGATGTAGTATATGGGAAGTGCAACCGGCGCAAATTGAGCTGTCCCGAGCTAATTCGAACGATTAATTCGATAAGCTTGCAGCTCAAATCGGCAAACAGAAAGACGGACGACAGTTGGACAAACAGGCGGCGGCAGCCAATTGATTGAGCAGCCGATTACTGGGGAAGTCTTGGCCGACGGCCCGGTGCAAATTGCCCCGTCGACTGGTCGGCGCACAAAGCACCACAAATTGTTCCAGTTTCCGAGGCGCAGATAAGTCCATTGAGATATCGAGCCTGGTTCTCCTTCTGCTCCTCCTCCTCCCTATTTTTTCTCCCCATCACAGCTGTCTTTCCAAGACCGTTAATCCCACGCAGGCCAAATGCATTCCGCCACGAAACTCTTTCACTCTGAATTTAGCGGAGTCTGCGGCACGATCTTCGGGGTTCTGGTTCTATTCCCTGGAACCAATCAGTTGACCGAGGGCGGCATTATCTTTATGACAGGCTGCTCACTGCCGGAACTGGCCGACAGGTTAAGCCACGTTTTCTTAGATAGAGATTGGCTAACAGAGCCAGTTGAACTAGTGACCTTTGCGAAGAGCTCATCATTAAAGTTTATGTTATGAAAAATAATACTTTTTGGTTTCTCTATTATTTATTTAGAATTTAGTGGATTTTAATTATAAAATTTAAGTATGAGAGCTACCACCACTTTTGTAAGATTTTTCATATTAAGCAAAAATTAAAAATATAAATAAAATTTTAAAGTAAACAGATTTTTTTTTTAACAGCAAAAGTATGATATTATTTTTGTTTAGGGCTGTCGCTAAAACTCAAAGATCTTAGAGCTCAGTTAAAGGAAAACAAATTATCGCTGATTGGCAGTCACCTTTTATAATGATCACTTAGTTAAGGCCTCATTACAATCTCCTGAAGTCAAGACAATCAAATCGAGCGATTGCACGACTTTTTGCCGGTTAAACAAATCGCTAATGACACAATCAATGCAAAATTGCGTAATTAAAGCCAGATGGCCAACGGTTTGGGCCACGTTTGATCAATGGCCAGTCAACCCACGGAAGCCAATTTAAAAAAGACACAAAGCGCGTTCGTCAACCCGTCAAATTGTGTTAAATTGTAAAATGACAACAGCACTAACAATAACAATTATTGTAAGTTATTGTGTGTGTTGGGAAAACAAGTTTACTTGTACACCGGCAGGTGAATTTTCAAAACATGGTGTACGATTTGGGAAATCACTTAACTCCAATCTTTAAGTACTAAAATGTGGGCCATGTGCAAATAATGAGGTAATCCGTGAGCAAATTTTGATATGTCGCCCTTCTATCTTATCAGCCCAAAAAAACAGTTGTTTTTAACACGAATGAAAACAGGTTATAAACATATTTACATAAGCTTCGCACTGATTTTAGTTACATTTCGTAGAAACCATAAAGTTCTTTACACTTGGTTAAGTTTCAGGAATTTTTTAAGTACTGATTGTGAAAAACACATAAAAGTTTAACGTTCTAATGAATCATTTTTGTTTAAGTCAGCTTTAGTGGTAGTTCTATAAGGTTTATTATTATTATTTTGCTATAAAGGGCATACAAATGTACGTTTTTAAATTAAAAGTAACAATATTTAATTTGACTTGTCTCGAACTTTATAAAACAAATAGTTTGCACACAAGTCTTAAGTGTTTGTTCTCTCTGTAAATTTATATGATATGTAACCAGACTGCATCAACATTTCTTTATGCAAATATATCGTTAAACACTTTCCGAAGCACTCTTCTTCGTTGTGTTTGCTTTTTAGATATTTTTAGGGCACTTGCACTTTGAAAGTTCTACTGTTGACTTCTTTGCACTTCGACATTTGTCTGCTCAAAAACTTTTTCCCCACTGGCAGTTGTTTGCATTTTTCGCCGAGCTCTGACAAAGCCTGGGTTATGCAAATCGAATGGAAAAGATTGAGATAGACAAACAGACAATGTTGCAATTTGGACTTTTATGAAGTTGACAAAGCAATTTTGCGCCCAGACTCACTTTCTATTTGCACTCCGGCTTATTAGATTCAACGGCATGTTGGGAACCGCCTATCTAATCATAGGCCAGGTGACAATTTCTGAAAGGGAAAACGAAGATAGCAATCTTAATGGCTTGATTATTTCCAATTGACACAATTTGAGAGGCTGCGCCTGGTTTTCGCTTTGACCAAATTGAAATTTATTGCCGAAACAAATGGCGAATTATGTCGAACGGAATTTAATAAATTACCAATTCAAGTGAGGCTTCATGTGCAAAATGGAGGAATTAAAAACGGACTGCGGAGCTCGTGGCACATTTAATAATTCAATTCTGTTTGCCAGAACCGAAGCAACGGAGTCTGCCCCGATTTCGATTCGATTTAAATTCAAATCAACTTTTCAAAAGCTGGCGGCAAATTTATGCAATATCAGGTTCCCCCCTTCTTTTGTGCTCATCCGCTCCAGAAGCACAAAAATGCTAAATTTGTGCTAAAAACTAGAAACCTTCTAAGCATAATTACGCAGTTCAACGTGCATAAGTAGATACAACTTTAGAAGAGCGTCAGCCTCATCGAAATTTTTGGGTAAGACAAAGGAATTCCGTTGGGTATTTGACGGGGTGGGGGAGGTAAGTTTCTTGCAACTTGCTGTATCCTATATCGGCAAAATAAACATTTCCAGCTGACAGACGTCGAAGCCAACAAAGATAAACAAACAAAGCCACAGAATGCAGTTGCTTAAATTATGAAAGAAACGCCAGATGATCAAAGGGATGGGTGAAATATCAGGGGGGCGTATAGGGAAATCCTGACATTTTCAAGTGGCTGTGATCCGCCGCGTACTCTGTTGCAATTACAATATTATTTTCTGGACCGCATTTCGCTGACTCGGAGTGCCTTGAATCGAGTAGTTTACATTTTTATTCGCCCCTCGATATGTCAAAATGCTTTTACCCCACACTCGAGATGGTTTGCATTTTGTGCCGCGACTGAGACAATATTAATGCCAAAGAAAATGTCTAGAGTACAATTTGCATATTTTTCTCTTTTGTTTTGAGAGTTTTTATTGATTTTTGCTGTATTTTTGTATTGCAGATTCGCCAATTCTGATTTGAAAAGTCTCAAAGACGTCTACCCAATAGGTAATTATATTCATATATATATATTATTTCAGTAAACATTTTAAAGAAGCAAAATATTTCGTTTAAAACTAACTACCATGTTCAACCAAAAACTCACTTACAAATGTGAATTGAAGTTGTATTATAAATTTCACACGGCAAAATACAATCGTATAAATCAATTGCTTGTTGGATACGCATGCAGTTCATTTGGCTAATGCAATTTGAGCCACCAAAAAAGCGCCCACTGCAATGTGGTTACTCCACTTGGCCCTCTTGTCAATATTTACCGCACATTTTGCGCAATGCAAAGCGGCGACTTTGGTTTTCATCTTTTGGACTTGGTTTTGTTGCTGCTTCTCGTATTCGGTTTTCATTTACACTTATTTATATTTATTTCCTCACACCAACTACGTTTGGAGACTGGAGTCCAAAACGATTCCGCCAGCCATTCGCGATTTCCTAGTGCTTATTTATGCTGATTCCTTTGGGCACTATCGCCATGTGCATTTTTTTATGGAAAAAGGGAATTGCGGCGGTAGTTACTACAATAAGTTAGCGATAAGGCGTTGGAGTGGCATATAAATTAATAAAAGTACAAACAGAAAAGTTTATGCCGTCGCACGTGGCGCATACGTAATAATTTCCAATCGTATTTCTGTGGCCTTACGGCAACAATTTACTTAATGCCCCCGATCAATATTGATACTTGGCCAATATTTGAACAATTTGTTTCAAAGTCACAGACATATTTCTTTGAGTTGGTGTTGCAAAGTCTGTGAATTGGTAGAAAAACCTGAGTGAGTCAAATTGCAGATGATTCAGTTGATTCCACGGATCGAACACACCTATAGCTGCATTTGGCTTAGTCAGCGGAGATTTTAACTCATTCCTTTTTTTATGACCAGAATCAATTTGCATGCCATTTGCTATGTCAAAGTATTTCTGTATATTTTTTCTCTCTTTTGACCATATATGTGGCGCTGCCTATGAGAACGTAATTTGATTTTTAGATATTGAGTTTGATTTGTGATTTTTGTGGCGATTCTAAATGGCTCGCCTTGACATTTCGTGCTGGAAAATTTAAATATAGATTAAAAAACGCCAAAAGCGGCTGGCAGAGTGTCGAGAGCATCATCTGGGCATTAGTAAAAAAAAAAAAAAACTAATGCCACGCCCACTTGCCTCTGCCACTCAATCTATAAATATGCCAGACTTTGCATAGCCGTAAAGTCAACAAAAGACCCACGCAGATGAGAGAGGATGGGGGCCAATGATGATGCAGCATCTGGCGGGGATGCCAGGATAATGGTTAAGTGAGGAGTTACGGGTGAAAGAGTTAAATGGGGAAAAACGAGTGCAGCAGACCGGTTGCCTATAAATTACAGTCAAACGGAAATCATTTTGCATGCATGTCCTGGCTCTTTGGCTCGACAAAAAAAGGAAGAAGAAAAACCCGTCCTGTTTGTGCTTGCGGACATTTCAACATTTTAGTAAACAGGCGGGAATATTTCCACTTGGCCTGCCATTGTCAGCACTGCGTATACGTGATGGGGCCCACATTAGCCAGGCCATAAACTAACATTCTATAATGCGATTAACTCCAGGACAATGCAAGTCCTAACCCCATCAGCAAGAAACCGAAAAATTTCTGCAGCATACGCACAAAAACCCGAAACGAAGCAACAAATATTCCACAGCCTGCAAACGATTTCAAGGCAACTCATGTGTATGTGGGCGGTTTTGGCTACCAAACAAGATAAAACTTTTGATTTATCGTTGACACGAACGCCAAGAACAGAGGGACAAGCAGGACAAGAGGACCAGAGTCAGTACCAAACACTAGGACGAAGGTCCTGTGGAATTTTTCGGTCAGTGGGAGGCAACTGGAAACTAACTTAGAACACAAATGCGTGCGCCGATAACGAAAGGCAGCTTCTGCACAAAAGAAAAAAAATTGACATATAATTAAAATCAATTTGTTATATTCAATTGGTATAATTGAATATAGGCAGCATTTTGAAAGCTATGTTAGTTCATAAATTCTCCTCGGCATTTATGAACTACCTGTCTTAAATACAAAAAAAATAATAAAAACAATTTGTGAATGTTATGGCTATTTGCATTTAAAGATTAAGGCAAATTTAATTTTATTTTTATCAAAAATAAATTTAGGAAAATACAATTTACACATAACAGAGTAGATAAAAACAAGAGCTCAGGAAAGCAAGTAAAGCCACATATTTGGACAAAAATGTGTATAGAAAAGATTAAAATTTGCCGCACTTTGCTCTCAGTGTACCTGCATCGAAGGCAATTACCCTGGCAGGAAAAAAGGCATTCAGGGGGCAGAGGCAGTGCGTAGGCGGCAGTGTCAAGTGTGTGTCACGACACGCGCCGACAAATTTGTGGCATCCCACCCAAAAAGCGGCAAGCAAGCATAAACTCTCCAGCTTCTGGCACAGCAGCCAGGCAAATGAGTCTGATTCCGGGGGATGAAACATGGAACATGGAACATGGAATATGGAATACGGAGTACAAGAGGCACAGACAACAATGGGCAGCTGAATGGTCAACTTGCTTGCCGGTCACTCGGATAACATCGCCAAAACAATTTACCCCAAACCAGAAGCAGACTTCTGAAAGCAAAGTTTCGCAAAATTTGTTTGCTTTGCCAGCCTTAATTTCCACAAATATTTGCTCGGTCGCTGTTTTTTCTGTTTGCTCACTTTTGGGAGGCCTGAACTTGAAAAAAATTAATAGAAAATATTTGTACTGTTGAAATGGCAGTGCGTGGAAAAAAAAACTACAACAATAATACTACAAGTGACATTTTTATGTCAATGAAATCGACACACAGAACAATATATATACATCATGGAAAAATAACGATCTTAAAAGCGAAGGTCGATTTTGCTGAATTTACATCATCACTAGTTTAAATATATTTCTGCACTATATTTTTTAATCCCTTCAATATATATTTGCCTATTAAAAGGGCTATGTGCATTTATTGAAACTTGCTTTATTTATTTTTTGTTATTGAAGAAAGATCACTGAAAATACTTTTTATTTATTTAAAATTCTTTTAATATATATTTTTTAATTATATATATATAGAATTTATGTCATTGTTTTGTCCAACAAAATTATTGAAAAACTAAAAATACGTCGATTATTTAAAAGAATACAAATGCCCTTACTACTTTTGAAGAACTGTGGTTATCACTGAAACATACATGAATCCCATGCCGAATTTCTGTTCTTATTAACTGAGAAAGTGGGGTGATTTCGAATTCAAAAAAAGAGGCCATCATATTTTTTCAACGTGTACGAACTGATAGTGTCAGATAGGCTGGGACACCCCGCCGTCGACTTGTGCGGAATAAATTTGAGAGGCATGACATCACTCCAGTCGACTGACTGGGTTCCAATTGAGCTCGAGTACGTGTTATAGATGCTGACGTAGCCGCTGGCGCCTGCGCCCAATGCAAATCTCGGGGTTTATTTGGTCGATGACGTTGTCATCCAATTCGAAATGCACATATGTATATACGAGTGCACAGTGGTTGGAAAATATCGGAATTGCGGGTACGTGCGGCGATTCAAAGGCGAACTTGGAGCGATTGCCGCGTCTGATATTTATGGGGACATGAAGTAGCCGAGAGCTCTCGTCTGAGTTATGTCATATCTTTTGGGGTAGGACCCAGACATGCGCACGCCAAGCAGGTAGAAATGATTGATAGGTGGGTCTGGGGAATTCGAACTGCAGTCCAGTTGATTTGTGATGAGTTCTGATGAATTGCCTTTGGCTCTCGTAGGGGTCTATATAACTCAGAATTTAATTTATGACTTCAGGTAAAGCTGAAATTAAATTTTCGGGTTAAACTTATACCGGTGCTTCTAAGCAGACACAAAAGTTTTCTCCCTTTGTTGCTTCATTAAGTGGCAAAGTCCAACCGGAAAGAATCCATTTAAAATTTATCTAAACTCATTAAAAAAGTTTATTTTCGGCGTCGAAACTGTAAATTAATTTCAACTTGGCCCGCAGCGGCACAAAAAACAGAGACCAAACTTTAAATGCACTCGAATTCAATTGAAAAGTGCGGCCTCATGGCTTGGCACTGCGTATACTTGATATCGCGCATACGCCGCATGGGACTAGTGTTGCTGCGTTGCTCTGCAGTGGTGCCAGCGTCCTGTCAAAGCAGCCAGCACACAACAGACACAATGACTTGTCAGCAATTGAGTGACTTTCACTTTTCCCGTTCGTAAGTGAAGGGTATATAAAAGAATACACAGGAAAAACAAAAAGAAGTTTTAAATTAAGAAAATATCATTTTGAAGTTAACTTATTCCGTACATTTTCATGGTTTGATCTATTTAATATTAGTTCTTTATTAAATCCTCCTCCTAAATGGATTACAATTTTTATGGTTTGATTTCATAAAAAAAAGGATTAGAATGTTTCTGAGACTGCATTAAATAACTTTTTTTTGCTTTAAACTATTAGAAGAAAATACCTCTATTATATATGTATTTGAGTTAATTTGTTCGTAAACCTTAAAACATTAAACGTTATTTTGCCAAGTGTAAGATAAGCTCAGCGTTGAAATGTGTATCTGTGGGCAGCTCGGAAATTCCAAGAGGACAAAGTTGCCAGCTGACGATGGCAAAGACCCTCAGTTGAGGGCAGAATAAAGAATGAAAACTTCAGTCAAAAGGCATGACAGATGCGAGATAGCGGCTCCAGCCACAGTCACTACGTGTTGGTTCTTCACCGACAGATTCCGCACAGGTGAACCATGAAAGTGCTGGCAATTGCACAGGTAGAAATGTGGCGAAAATGGTGGAAATGGCAATGGAATGGCAGCTGTGAAAACGTTTCTCGGCTACTTTTCGCTGCCATCGAGGGAGACGGTGCAGCGAGTGATTGGCTTGAATCTGGCAGAGATGCGTATAAATTATTTTGGCCGTCCACGATTTTGCACATTTAACCCGCAGACGAGCAATGAAAAGCTGCATTGCAATTTATAGCCATCATTTACACCCGGTTTTCACTGAATCTGAACTATTTCGCGTGGCGCGCTCTGCGATTGCATTTAAATCAATGAAATGCGCATAAATTAATTAGGCCAGAGCGAATCAAACGAAAAGAAACCCATTTGTTGTATTTATAAATGTTTAACTTCCTATGGCTACAAATTAACCGCACAAAAACATTTACCTTTAATTAAGCCACAAACTGGTATTTAGCCAGCAATTTGCTATCGATTTAAAGTGTTTGTTTACTTCGCAGAGCGAACGAAATCTATGCAAATTCGTTGGGCAACTTAATTATGCCAAGAACGGGTTGATTCCCGTAATTGATTACGACATCTGCTGGCCAGGAACTCCCCCAACATACATACAAAGATATGACAGGGCCAAGATTAATGCCACCAATTTGTCCACTTCCCAGCCGCATGCCGATCTCTAAGCCGCTGTTTAGTATTTTTAATTTATTTGGCAGTCGTTCGCATTGAACCCGACATGAAGAGGTTAAGTCCAAAAGATGTTTCTGCCATTGACGCAGCCATTCAACTTTTGCTTTTAACTCGAATTCGTTTGGCGATTTGATTGATGGCTGGCGAGTTTGCGAGTGGGTGATGATCTGCTCAAGAGATCTCAATTATTCCCAATTCGCTCGGTTCGGGGCTCTTCAATTTTCAGCGCTGTTTTTGATGAGATTCTAATAGCGACTAAATTACATATCATATATCATCGCATAGGCATAATAACTTTGTGGAAGTCCATAATTTATGTTAATTTTCGTGTAGCACCGAAACAGCACCTCATAAATGTAAATTCGGTTCCCGAACAGAAAAGCAATCACACGCCCCTTGCTCATTTATCAACATCTTGGATGGGGGCACACGTGTGATTTAAATACGTTTCCCATTCTCATTGCGATTCTCTTAGGTATCCGAAATTCGGGTCTTAAAACCCAAAGTGCTGATGAGCTTATCTCTAGCCTCGAATGGACAAGGTTACGAAAAAGGTTCGGATTAGTTCTACAGGCAGATTCTGCTATTACAAAAAATAATAATAAGTCCCAAATGTGTATACTTTTTGGGTCTAAGCTGCCGTCTGATTGATTCCCCTGTCTTTTGTTTTTAACGTTTTTTTTTTTAAGTCTAATTCCCCGAAACTTGTTGATACGACCCAATTAAACTCACATTTTCAGCTGTGTGGATGAAGTAATGCCCAAATTTAAATCATTACAGGCCCGCCCAAGTTCAAGATCAAGGTCTTCCGATTTCCCCTTCATCATTTTCCGCGACATTTGAATGTCGTCTAGGCTCCCACAGCCAACTGCATCCGAAGTGGGTCATAAATCAGTCAAATTCCGCCCACTCTCAGACGTTTTCCCTGCGCCTACTTGTGTGTGGGTGCCGTCTCTCTTTTTATTAGCCACTTAAACGAATGTCGAGTTGTAATAATGTTGACAACATCGTGGATCGGCGGTATCTTGAAGGTCCAACTGCCGGGAACTCTCGCGTCATCGCGTCATCGGGTCGAGCAAACAAACCAGAAAACAAGTAAACAAACCGCCTGCAGAGACAGCAATTACAGCCACTGAACCTTTCCAAGATCAGCACGCAGAGAAAATTATGAATCATCTCATCTATTTGGATTTTCTTACTTATTAATATAGGATCAATCAAAAAAAGTACCTAATTATGATAACTACTGTAGAACATACAATTTAGTTATATTATTATTACGATTGGGATTTATTTAAGAACAATATAAATATTTTTCCAAGACTGTTAGTTAAAATCTATTATAAAAACAAAAATGTTTGGCAGTCAATTATAATAATAATAATAATAATTATGGGAGACTCTTTTTCGCAAGTATATTGTTTAAAATAGCCTATTTAATTCTAAAAAGTTGGCCTATAGCTAAACTAAAGCTATTAGAAGAAAGCCATTAGGAGAATCGCCAATTTGAAGTTAGGAAATCAGACTTGTAATTTAATAAAATCTTCTGCTTGGAAATGATCAATTTCAAATAGAGTTCAATAATATTTTTCCGTGTAGCGGGGCCATAATGAATGTCAAGTCGTCACCGGTGAGGAATTCGTTGTCGATTGCCGTTGGCCAAGAAAAGCCAAGAGGCACAAGCCAATAATGGCTGGGAGCCAAGACAAAACCAGGTAACTCCGGCCTGTCTGGCGAAGCTGTCAAGCCAGTTGGCCGGCGTGTGTTTACTTCTTCAACTCTTTTCTTTCCCCCCCCCTTAATTTGTTTGCTTTCGTGGGCATGAATTATTTTACAGGAATTATATATGACTAGCCGTGCGCATACGTGTGCACTGGTCTTTGGGGGAAATGAAAGGGGAGGCGATGAATTAGCCGCACGCTCGAATGGCTCAATTAAAATGACACAATCAAGCCCACAATTTGCTGAAAGAGTGCAATTGAAACAGGTAATTCCATCGCTAAAAGCTTTAAATGATAGATCATTTAATTAAGTTGGCTGGAATGTCAAAGGTGAAAGACGTGTTACGGTCGAACTTGCAGGGTAGGCCAAACTTTTAATTAAATTTGGGTTTATCATTAAATCTTCTTTACTTTCACTTTTAAATTAGGTTCAAAGTGGAATAAGATTTTTCTGAACCCCGTTTTTATCAGAGCTACAAATCTACGCATTTATGAGGAATTTTTTACAACTGAAATTTAATTTTCTAAAACGATGAAAGTAGTTTTATTGATAAGCAAAACTGAACTTAAAAAATATATTTTATAACATTTTTTTAATTAGGCATACATTTTTAATTGCAAAATAGTTTAATTCTGCAAAATTTCTATAAAGATTAAATTGTTTTATATATATAAACGCAAGTTAACTATTTTCTGCAAGACTCGTTTAACAAATTTTGAAGTCAATGGATAATGCAAAAAATTCAAGATTTATTGCTTTAGATTAAAACATTTGGTTTAAAAACAACATAAGACCCGGGGTTCATTTTATTCTACGGCTAAAGTGGATTGCTTTTAGAAAATCATATTCAACTTTTCGAGTTTCTCATCTGACTCAACAGAACCAAATTTTTGTTAAGCTGCATCCAAGACCCTTAAGTTGCAGTTAGCGGATTAACCCGCGGCATTTCCAGTCATTTATATGCGAAAAGTGGGTCACTGCAGCCGGTACACACACCATTCACACACACTGAGTCTGAGGCACTTGGTGTGTCAACAAATTGAAAATAGAATGCAATAACAAGCCTCGGTGACGGTGGCAGCTACAGTGACGGCTTTTGACCAGGTTGTCTGCCACTTGACGAGGTGGTTAAAGTTATGAAAGTGTTAATTGAAACGCCACACAATGAGCGGCCAAATGAGCTACTCGTTGAGTGGACGGACACTGACTAACAGAGAGATGACCAGTTTCGTGGCCAAAGCTGCTTATGAATGGGGGCCAATAAATAAAATAAATCTCTTTGAATATATTCCCGTCGGCTCAATTTGTCTTGGGCAGTGTGGAGGCGTTTGTGTGTCCATCCATCAACGGAAACACTTGTTAGAGGCTCCTTCGCCGGAATATATTTGCATAAAACAAACATTTGCTGAAATAAAATTATGATAAGCAGACGAGTTGAGAGATTAACGAATGTTCATCGTTTGTTTTCGTTTCATTCCCTTTTTTTGCAGCCCGTCGTCACTTGAGCGATGTAAGAAGTGGCCAGAACGAGAAAAACAGAGCAAAACCAGAGATTCATCTTAGCCGGGAAAAACAGAAAATAAAACCCCGCATCATCATCATCGTCCAGCAAGTAGCAGGCATCAAAATGAGTGGCAGCCATAAAATGTGGTGCTGTCAAGTATTTATCTTAGCTTTATGTGAGTGGTTGCACATGCAGTTGCCGCGTTAATTTACTGAAAATCCTTTTACGCCCTCAGTTGCTCACACAATTCCGGCGGAGTTCCATTCCAGCGCTACTCATGCCGGAATAAGCTTCGATGGCCCCTCGCCGGGCCAAAGTCCGGATGCAGTGGCTCCAACTCCCAGACCAAAACGTCGCGTATACGCCATGTGTCCGCCGCAGTTCCAGCGCGTGGGAACCGATTGCTACTCCTTGGTGGACCAGCGCAGCAGCTGGCTGGAGGCGCACTTCTTCTGCAAGGACAAGAACGCCAATCTGACGGAGCCGGGCAAACATGCTGACCGCAAACTGAGGCAGTTCCTTCAGAAACACGATGCGCAGTCAGGTGGTGAGTTAATCGTTTTAAGTTGAACTTAATTGAGTTTTAATCAAAGATGAACTCATAAATATTATATTTCCTGTCCTGTTCCTTTCTCCCCCTGAATAGAAAAAGACCCCATTTGGCTGGGTGCCACCTATGATCATCACAACCACCGATGGCAGTGGAGCATGAGCGGCCGCAACCTGTCCACCGACTCCTTCACACACACCGATCCCACGTAAGTTGATCTTTTCAATGCTCTTTCCTATCTGCCTTTATTTCCGTAGATTAACTACAACGCTTAAGCAACAATTCTAGCTATGTGCAACTTATCTCCAACAGCCAACCGCAGGACAATAACTGCGCCATCTACGATCCGAATCTCAAGTACCGCTGGTCGGCGCGTCCCTGCTCGGATAAGTTGCGCTTCATCTGCCAGCACAAGATGCCCAAGGTGAGCGGGCCGAATCGCTACAAGATCTACAACCGCTGGAACGCCACCTACCCGAACGAGCAGGCCAACGAGGTGGTCCTGGAGATCCTTGAACCGCGTGAGAACGATCGCAGGTAAATTGAGTCTAAGGGGTGGCATCTCCGGGCAACAGCTGGTTGTCCGGCGAGTCATCATCCTCCTTTTCCTCCTCCCCTGCTGCTGCTGCTGCTTTCCCTGCTGCGGCTTCTTCTTCTGCCAGGAACTCATCCCATTTGGAGAGGCGTTTGTGGGCCTCCACAGCTGATTCATCAATTCTACAAGTGGATGAGTTGTTAAAGAGTCAGCAATCGATCTCGATTAGAAAGTTTTTCTAAGCTTACTTATATTTGGTCTTGCCATCCCAGGACTCGGCACTTAGCTGTCGCTGGCCAAAATAGCGTCCCTGCATCATTTGGATAACCTGGTCGGCTTCCTCCGGCGACGACATGTTGATCTGGGCAACGCCTTCGGGATGGCGCTGGAATGGAATATAAGATACATGCTGATTTTGAAAGAAACTATCAGAGTACTTACGTCATAGATGACCACTTTGCGGACCATGCCGCACTTGCTGCACTCTTCACGCAGATTGTTCTGGTACTCCAAGATGAGTTCCACCTCCTTTTCGAAGAGTTCCGGGGTGAAAAGGTTCTTAATGATGACTGTTTTCTCATTCTTTGAGCGCTCGCCACGCATTTTGTCTGGCCGCCAGTCGAATAATCTAATGGAAAATAATGATCTCTATAGGTTGAAGCCCCAATTCGATTGCTGGATCACTCACTTTTCCTTCATCTTTTGCAATTTCTCCTTGTCCTTCTTCTTTCGCTTGGGCTTCAGGGCGGGATTGTACTCCCCACGCATTTGGAACTGAGCTCTCTGCACCCGAATCTTGTGGCCCCGCAAATTATACTCGTCCAGGATTTTAAGCGCCAGATTGACACTTTCCACCTGAAAGCGGAAATGATTAACTAATGATTGTGTTTCCCTTTTCTTTTAGATACCACCGCCGTGTTAAGGCCGAGGGCAGTGACGAGGAGATGGTCATTCCCAATCGCCGCCGCAACAACAATCGTCGCAACAACCAGAGGAATCGCCCGAACCAGAATCAGCATCCCAACGATGTGAACTACCCAGCTCAGCAGCGCCCGAGGAATCGTCCTCGTGCCTCCACTACAACTACTGTAGCTCCCCCGGCACTTCTATCCAGTAGTCCATCCAATGACGTCCTCGCTTCCGCACCAACTCCCCAGCACCAGATGACCCAGTACGATCGCAAGTTGCAACGCCAGCGGGAAAGGGAGCGTCGTCGGCAGGCGCGCCGACAGGAACGCCAGAAATTGGCCCGTGAGCAGAAGCGCGAGAAACAACGCCGCCAACGCGAAGAGCGCCTGCGAGTGCAGCGCTTGCAGCAGGAGGAACTGCAGCGCCGGCAGCAGGAGCAGGTCTCGCACGATGACCCCAAGCCCCAGGAGCTCGACGAACTGCGTCGCCGTTCTGAGGAGGATCAGAGTAGGCGGCTAAGGGAAGAGCAGGAAAAGAAGCTGAGGGAGGAGCAGGAAAAGACAGAACGGGCTGAGCTGGTCAAGAAACAACGGGCAGAGCAGGATGAGAAGAATCAAAGGGAGCTGGAAAGGATCAGGCAAGAGGAGGAGGAACACCAGGAGCAGCAGAACCGCGAACAGAAGGCCAAGCAGCAGCGCGAGCAGCAGGAACGGGAGTACCAGCAGCAAAAGCGGGACCGGGAACTGGAGCTACTGAAGCAACGCCAGGCGGAGGCAGAGCGCCAACGTGCCGCCGATGAGGAGGCGGAGAAGCTGCGCCAGGAGCGCATCCAGAAACAGCGCGAACTGGAGGCGGAACAGCGACGGGAACGCGAGGAGCAGCGACGCAAGCAGCGCGAGGAGCAGGAGGAACTGGATCGCCTGAACCACGAGAAGCGCTTGGCAGAGGAGCAGCGAGTGCGCGAGGAATACGAGGCGAAGCTCAAGCAGGCCAACACGGAGCGGGAGAAGCAACTGGCCGAGGCGCAGGAGGCCAAGCGGCGTGAAGAGCTGGCACTGCAGGAGCAGCTGGAGAAACAGGAGGCCGAACGCCTGGAGCAGGTCCGACTCAAGCAGATAGAGGAGGAGAAGCGTGAGGAACTAAAGCGTCTGGAGGAAACGCGCCGCTTTGAGCAGAAGGAGCTGCAGCGACTGCACGAGGCCAACCTGCGGCGCGAGGAGCTGCAGCGCCAGCGGGAGCGGGAAATAGCACAGCGGGAGGCCGCCGAGAAGAAGCTGGCCGAGGAGGAGGAAATGCTGAAAAAGGAGATGCTCGAGGAGGAACGGGCGCGAAAGGAGCGCCTGGAGCAGGAGATGCGTGAGGCGGAGGAGGTGCGCAAGGCCGAGGAGGCGAAAAAGAAGGCCGCCGACGAGGCCAAGGCCGCCGAGCAGAAGCGCCGCCTGGAGAAGGCCAAAGAGCTGGCCGATGCCGAGGTCCAGGCCAAGATGGAGGAGAAGCGCCGTCTCTATGTCAGCCGCATTGCGGCGTTGAGTCCCGAGGACCAGCAGAAGTTCATCGAGATGCGCAAGCGACGCAAGCTGCTCAAGGAGCGAAAGGAGCGCGAACAGAAGGCGAAGGAACTGAAGCGGATACAGCAGGCCATGCGGTTGGGTGATGATGAGTAGAAGTCCCGAGTATCGAGACGACGCGATTCATCCTTCCCCCAACTAACCAATACTAAACGAGACATATCGATCTTAATTGGTTCCACATACGCACCGTTGCCCAATCGATCCCTTTTCGATTGTTTTCTTTGTGCTTTAACTAATATACAGAAAAAAGGAAAAAAAAAACACAGAAAGAACACGCAAAAGTATTATTTACCAGAATGAGAAAAGGGGAATCAAATTTCAATTGCATTTCGATCGAGCAGGAAACCCAATCTCCAGGCACTTCGCTAGCTCTATTAGTACTGTACAGTAAAGATATACTATATATAGGTCTAGGATATAGACACACTACAGCACACAAATACACACACACACACACACACACGCAGACACACATACACCCACAGCAAACAGGACACAGAACAAAGAACACACATGGCCACCAGACACGCATGTTTCCTTAATAACCGAACTAGAAGTTAGCTATCAATTTTAAAGCCAATAAATCCCATACACGCAAATCACGAGCATTTTTAAACTCAAGCACAGAACCACGAGAATATTGTAGTGAAGAAAATGTAAGATTGAGTGGAAAACTTCTTTGGGTCAGAGTCCCAGTCCAACTCCCCGCACTTGTTTGCCTATGGTGTCCTCTAATCGGGCATAGCGAAGCAATAACTTACTAATAATCTTTTGATAACATCATCGGATGGTCGTCACCGACCATTCACTAACTTCTTAGGTTACAAACTATACTTTACAAAGATGTATGTAATAACTAAAGTATGTTTAAATGTAAATTTTTATGTATTTTTTAATACCTCAAACGCGAAAAGCAAGAAAAAAAAAATGGAAAACCCCAAGGGCAACTTTCAGTACGTTTTGTTTCGTTTAAAATGGAAATTGAAAGCTGGCAAGGACGGGTACGAAATCGAAAGGAAAAGCAATTTTATAGCCAAGTAAATGCATTTTAATAGTAAACTAACCAATTTTAAATATTATCACAATACACACGGATAAGTGAAAAGCGAATAAAACAAAATAGTCAGCGAAACGTAAGCAAAGAAATCATTGAAGCGGAAAGCAGAACACAAATGAAATACGAAAACATATGATATAAAATTACCATATAATATTTATGCAAGATAAATTCTAGTTAAGGCGCAAACAAAGTAAAATAATGAATAAAGTTTGAAAAAACACAAAAACCAATAAGTGGAATCTGTAGTTTTTAATGGCCACTCACCTTGATGTAATCGCAAAGACCATCGCCCTTGATCTGACCATCTTTCTCGGCGTACAGTTTCAGTTTGAACTTCTGGGTCTGCGGATCCCTCATGACCATGCCACACTTGCCCATCAGGTCGGCAAACTCATCCATGGTGATGTCCAGCGGCAAATTGGAGACATACACCTTGGTGTTCTGCGACGGATCCATTTCGAACCATTCTAAAAGGAAATGTTTGATATAAGGGGTGTTTTGGAAGTAAATCCTACTCACTTGGTGGCTCTTGCACCTTCCGCTTGCCAGTGGGAGCTGCCGTGGCTGCCGTACTATCCTTGGCCATTGCCTCCTCTGCCTCAGCCGTCATCCGCTTCAGTTCCTCCTCTTTTCTCTTGGCCTCGGCCGCCTCCTTATCAGCCTTCTCCTTCTCCCCCGCCGATGTGTTGTCAATGAAGCCGTAGTTCATTTGGTAGCGGGCCATGAAGTCATCATCGATCTTGGGAAACCAAGCACTCTTGGCGGCATCCCAAAAGAACTCGGCTCCGTCTTTGTCTGTGTAAGTACGTTCGCCCTGCTCGTCCACTCCGTAGACCCCCTCCTGACCGGGTTGCGGTTGCTTGGGCATCCACTTCTTCTGCTCATCATCCCACTTGTAGTGCTCCGTTTCGGTTTCCTGTTTCTTGGGCAGCCACTGCTGTGTTTTGGGACACCATTTGTAGTGCTCGTTCTCGTAGAGATCCCCCGCACTGGCAGCCTCGTCGGCGCTCAGTGGTTGCCAATTGTTTTGTGTGGTGCACCACCTGTATTTCTGCTTGGTGCTGGGATCCGTATAGATGGCCCCACCATCAGCTGCATAGGTCATGTGCTCCTCGTAGGCGGCAAAGTCCTGCGATGGTGCTTCCTCTGTCTCACCTGGTTGACTATCCGATTGGGTTTCACCTTTTGCGGGCTGGGTCTCAACTTCTGGGGCTGAAATGCTGCCCGAGATTGGCTCTGCTGCTTCGTCCTCTTCAACTTTCTCCTTGCTTTCCTCGGCTATTTCCTTCGTTTCGGGTTGCTCCACCTGCTCCGATTTACTTTCCCCCTCATCGCTCATTTTGGGTTCTGTAATTAAAGCAAGTCGAGAAGTAGACTACATTTTGTTTCTTCCTTTCCTTTACTGCTGCGTAGGCGTGTCAGTCGACTAATTCCCAGCTAATTTCATATTTTTTTCCCAGGATAGCAAATAATCACCACGTGAAACAACAAAACTAAATTGCAGGAACGTGCCCATATCGCTTGACATTGAAGCAGGCAGCGGAAAATGCAGGTTGAGGGTGAATGTGGGAGAGCATTCCGAGAAGCCGCCGGGAAAATAACAAGTTTTCCTTTTTGCACCTTTAGCCCGGCGAGGTAAACAATTTACACAATGATTGCCATTTTTCCCCCCACAACACGTGTGTGTGTGTGTGTGCGTGTGTGTGTGAGTGTGTGTGTGAGTGTGTGTGTGAGTGTGGGTCAAGCTTTGAGGCGGGCAATAAAATGAAATGAAAAGAAAAGCGCACGCCACTTTCTGGGCGGTCCAAGAAAAGACCAACACAAATCCCCAGAAAACACAAACACAAAAGAAAAAGAAAAAGGACGTCGCTTACCACCGCTCTGAAGGTCAACTAATTTCGTGTTATTTTTGGGACAGGGAACCGCGCTTCTTTCTTCCTTCCCTCCCGAATCGATTGCTTTGAACTGGCCAACAACCTTTGGCCCGGTGACTACAACTCGGAAGCCAAATAGATTTGTCAGCCTATTGACACATCGCTTGAGAGTTCCGGCAGCTGACCCGCGGGTTTTTGATCGGCTCCCTTTACGTCATCCCCAACATCTTAAGCCAATCGAAGAGGGTTCAATGGACTCGCGGCTAATTGTCACAACTTAAGGCCACTAAAAATAGGCGCAAAAACCGACGAGGTCGCGGGTTCAACGCTCAACAAGCAGTGGGCAGCATTTCCATTTCCCTGCACTCGCACAAGATTCGCCTTTTGCCAAGTCAGCGGATGAGGGCGGAACCGCCAGGGGAATCGCAAGGAGGGGCGAATCCCCCGGGCGAACTGGCACATGCAACAGACCATGCCCACTCCGCAGCCCGGAAAAGCAGCAAAAGGGCGGGGAGCACGGGCAATTGCAGTTTGCAGGCCAAACAACTTTGTTAGGGGATTCATAAATTACATAGACATTCGAGTACCTACATACTCGAAAGGCGCACGGCTTCCACATGAACAAGGCAAAGTGCTGGCATATAATATGCAAAGTTTAGACCCTAAACTGGGGCTATTGCCTTGCAAAATAGAATACAGAGCCCAATGAAAGAAACAGAGAAACATACGCCAACAGTACGGGTTCTTTAAAAAGAACGAGTGTAAATTGAATTAGTATTTACCTAAAAAAGCTAAGTAAGAATAATGGTAATTTGTTAATTGTAACAAATCTAATCGCAAAGGTCAAGTAAAACCAAAATTTCTTGTTCTTACGTTACTTTTTTGCAACTTACTACTATCTATACTATCTTATACTATCTCTTAGGGTAATTCATTTTATTTTAATCAACAAAGCTTTACAGTAGAAGCTACATTTTATTAGGATGCATGTATAATTTATTTGAACGAATGGTAGGATCGCCTTTAAAGATATTTCATGTATCTATTAAGGCAGAAAAAGTGTAATTAATGCGGGTTTGGTTTGGTTTAAAAGCCTTTCACTGTAAAAATAAAATAAGGACAAACCATTCTGGACTGGAAATGCAATGTCAGGCAACTATTCTCTACTTCTCTGGATACCTTTGGCCTTTTCCATTTGTCTGGCAAACGCACTTATTGCATAACTAAGTAGGAGAACCAAATGAAACCTTCTTCGGATGCCGTCAAGAATCAATTAATTGACGCAAATTGTCTGCGAAAGTCTGCAAATGTGGGCCAGTCCAGTTAGTTGGCCATGTTTTATGACGGCGCCTTTGAGGTCATAAAATCGTTAGCCAATTTTGGCTAAGCGGAGGCCTCCCTCCAAAAGCGAAAGAAAAGCGACCCAAAACGAATTAATTAACTTCTTAGAAATGTCGCGAATTCGCAGGACACTCGTCCTGCCCAAATGTCAACAGATCGGGGGAGAGGGGTGTTATACGAACCCGAGACGTATGCGCAACGAAAGGGAAATCAACGCCCCAGTCACATATATAATAATGTTATTTTTAACGTGGCTCGTATTCCGAGAGATTTGCAAACATTACTCACAAATGCCATAAATAACAGAAAGAGAGGGGGGTGAACCGATACTCCTAGCCGAAAAAACCGAGTTCCCATACTCGCTCTTTGGCGCACGGAATAACTTAACTCGGAAAAACGGACGGAGTAGGGTGACTCACTCTTTTAGTGGGCAAAACTCACTCACTCACATTTCCATAGCACACTTATGCGGGCCGGCTCAAATGGCCCAATATTGATGGCCCATTTGTGGGAGTGCGAGTGAGCTAGTGAGTTAGTGAGCTACTGGCTAGCGGCTAGTGGCCAGTCAGTTAGCCTGCTAGACTGCTAGACTGCCAGCCCTAGTCCTGGCTGACCAGTACGCGCTGAATCGTCCGACTGACCGCAAGTGCCGGCCAGAATAGCCACGGCAGTATCCGCCTCGGGAATTGGGAGCACGCAACTCCAAATGGCTTTGTTGTGTACAAATATGTGCGCCTAGGGGCAATCCATAAACATTTGAAATGCAGCCGGCGAAAAATATGCAAGACTCACTGATACTAAAATCAATAAAAATCTAGCAAAATCCACATAAAGTTAGGAACGCAAAAGTAACAATTTCATCATGGACATTCCCAGCAGCGGAGCCATATTCACCCTGGGCAAATCCCATCTGGCGGAGAATACCCAGAGTTATTTCTACATCAAAAACGATCCTGTGAAGCGCCTGATTTCCGGTCCAAACCAGAGCGCTGTCATTTGTGGTAACTACGCGACCCCAATCCCTTTGGCTGGTCAAGCCATGCAACCCCTGGTCAAGTGGTCAAGTCAAAATCTATTGGCGCTCGGTGGTCGGTGGTCGGTGGTCGGTTGCATGTTGAGTGCAATTTTCTTTAAATAATAATAAGCTGAACGCCCCGGACACTTTCACTTTCTTGTTGGCCAAGTCTTTGCAATGGCCAAGTTGTCTGTGAGTCTTGCGGGGTCTATTAAATTACTAAACTACAACCGGATTTTGTAGCCCGACAAATTTGTGACCAGGATAAGGAGTATTGCAGGGGCGTTTTAAATATTTCATCCGCCCAATCCGTATCGAAATTGATTACTGCCTGTGCTTTTCCCTTCAAACCTTGCACGTAAAGGAAACATTCCCATTTCTAGTTAATATTGTAATTAAAGTACCAAAATTTAAATTGATCTCTTTGAATACGAAAAATATAAATACGAACTAACCCCCCTAAAAATAATATATACCATTTGTAACTGTTTAGCTTCAGTTATAACGAAAGTTCGATCAATTTCTCGACAATTACATTTTTTAATTAATAAGAAGCGAGTCAATCATCATGTAAAGCGTATTTTTCCAATGTAATAAATTTGTCCCACATTTAAGCCGCATTACATAAGCTTTTAATCCACGACAGACTGAGAAGAGCTGACCAAGCACTTCGAATCACGGCAACTTCAGCAACTAATGGGGTCAGACGCGGCGTTAAAATACCTGAAATATGGAGCAAACTCACGAAGTAATCCACCCAAAACCGAAACGAAACTGAAACTAAAACCGAAGCTAACGTAATTGAGGCGTTAACTTGTGCGGGGGAGCAGTTAAATAGTTGAAACATTTGGGGATTGAGGGATTGAGGGATTGGCCCACACTGGCACACTTTCTCAATCAATAAAAGTCAAGAAAAGGGAAACAACCCTCCCGCCAAACATAATAAAACAAAACAAAACAAAAACAAAAACAAAAGCCAGCGGCAGCAGGTGAAAGCCAAAGCAAATGTCAAACCGCTCTTATCAATTACAGAATCTGGCCGACTATTTGTTTGGGGCGAGAACCACTACGGGCAGCTTGGAATTGGCGGCCATGGAGGAGCCTCCGGGAAGAAGGGCGGCGGCCACAACAGCAATGGGGACATTGTCACCAAACCCACCTGCGTGAAGGCCTTGAAAACACTGGGATTAAAGATTTGCGACGCCGCCTTCGGGAACCACTGGGCCGTGATGCTGACACGTGAGTGAATCAACAAATACGTTGAAAGTTGGTTGGCTTCAACAATCTGTCACGAAAGAAATTGGCCCAAGAAAAAATTTTAGTTAGGGGAAAAAGTTAGTGAATGGTAGCAAATTGGTCATTTTTCTGCACTTAGTTGTGCCTGTACTATTTTGTAAGTAAAAAAAATAAGAAAACGTTAAACGTTATTGATATTTTAACAATTCGGATTTTAAAAACAATGAGATTAAGTATGATAAAAAATGAAAAATTTTCAAGTATCGAAGAATACTTGGAAATATATTAAAAAAATATATTTTAAAATACTTTTATGTAGCAAATGTTTTCTATAAAGGTATAATCAAAAATTGTAATAGAATGTATTACGTTGAAACTCATTAAGGTAAAATCAAACGGAATATATATTTATATATTTATGTCCCATTAAAAAAGTGAAAAAAATTCTATCCCATTAACAGACTCCAACGAGATCTTTTTCACGGGTCGCAACATCTTTCCCGAGGACACCCATGTGGCCCAGCACTTCACCAGCGCCCAAGTGGAGCAGCAGCAGTGTGCCATCATCCGGAAGCCGTTTCGGCTGGAGGAGTTCGACGATTACCTGTCCAAGAGCGAGGAGACGGACAACTTTATGGCCATCCAAGCGGGCAACGAACATTTTGCCGTGCTGACCAGTAAGTAGTCAAAGAAAAAAATCATTATAGGCTAATTAACCCCAATGTTACACGATCAAAAGGTACTGGTCGCTTGATTGGCTGCGGTTCAAATGCCCAACAGCAGCTGGGAGAACTGGAGGCGGACTACGACGGTCATCCAGTGGAGATTCGTCTGGATGCACCGGTGCAACAATTTGCCTGCGGCCCGGAGTCCACCCTGGTGCTGACCGCCAGCGGGAACCTCTTCCTCACCGGCCACCTCAACGAGTTCGTCTTTCCGCGCTTCACCGAGCTGCAGAAGAACCTGCCGCCCACCGAGGTCATCATCTTCATGCACATCTCGAAGACCAGCGAAGTGTACATCGTGACCAATGCAGGCAGCATCTACCGCAGCTTCGAGTCGATGCGAAACAAGAGCCTGGTCTTCCAGCGCTTCTACGACTACGACAGCGAGGAGAACGGACCCATCTGGAAGCTCCTCAAGGGGTTCTCCTTCTACGCGGTGCTCAGCAAGGCCAACAAGTTCTTCACTACGTTCTCGGAGAGCGGCCATCACTTGAAGACCTTCCGCGAGATCTCCAAGTTTAAGAATCTCCGGCTGTTGGACATCGCCGTGGGAGATCAACACGTTCTGGTGCAGGGCATCCCGCGATCCTCGATATCGTCCGCTTCTGTGGGTGGCTCAGCTGAGCCGAATCGTTACATGAGCCGTAGTTTCGTCCTGCAACCGCCGGATGCAAATGGAAACGGGGAGCAGGGCAGGAGTCATAGTGGCAAAAGTCTCACCAAACAAAAAGGGGTCGAGGAGTCGGAGGACCGATCTATTGCGGCCACTGTGGGAGGATTGACAGCTGCAGCAGGAGCCGGTACAGCTGCTGCCATGGAGGCGGTGAAACATTTAATCAATGGCGAGAAAGCAGAAGAGAAAGAAGATATAACTGAACACAATGATGTGAATGCAAATATTGAAGGTGACGATCCTTTGAATATGGAACCCAAAGAGGTAAACGGCAATGAAGAAAATAATATGATTCCAAGCAGCCCTTCTAAAGAAGAATCCAATCAAGCAGAACATAGAGCTATGCAATCTCCTCAAACTTCAACTAACAAACAAGAGATGGAAGCTCCTTTAAGTCAGGATAAGAAGGACATGGAGAATCATGCAAATACTGCTATGAAAACAATGGGTGATTACAAAGAGACAGAGCCCACGGCCCCTATGGAATCCCCTATAAAACCATCGGAACCTAAGGAAGAACCAGTTGGTCCAGTTGCCTCTCCAGTAAAATCGGCAAAATCACCTGTAACAGCCAAAGAATCTCCATCAAAATCAAACGCATCCCCAGAAAAACCATTGGAATCAATGCAAAAGCTACCAACTCCCCCTACACATACACCTACACCTCCTAAATCTCCAACAGAATCTCTAAGATCTGAGAAATCCATGCAATCTATGCAGTCATCAAACCCCCAAGAAAAAATGCCTGGCAGCCAGGAAAAACTGCTGCGTCCAAGGACTCCGTACCCGGAAAGCAGTGATTCCAGCACACCACAAACGATTAAGAAGACACCCATACGAAACTTCTCATACGAGGCGGCAATGGATCATGACCATCTGGAAAGGACCTCCCCCGAGTTAGTGTCCAGCCTGGAAACGGTTGACGAGGTGCCGGCGGCCACCATCCAAGTGAACACGCCCACACCGCCCACGGAAGAGGACGAGCAGCTGGCTGTGGAGATAACCACAACGAAGGATTCGAAGGACAGCAGCAAGGTGGTCAATGAGATACGCTTCATCAACAATGGCGTTGATGTCACAGCCAAGGTGGAGGAACAAATGCCGGACACACCACTCGAGAGTTCTGTGGAGGATTTGGAATCGGATGGGGAGCAAATGCTGCAGCATGTGGAGCAACAGGTGGACAAAATCGTGACGCATACCGAAGAGACAGCGGCGAAGGTCGGCGATGAAGCGCTGGATGCCATGGACTCCACGCGTAACTCCATTCAAACGGCCGTAAGGAATGCTGCCCATGGGGCCCGAGACGCCATGGAAGCTGCCGGCGAGCGAATGGCCACAGGTGCTCGAGGAGCTGTGGAAGCAGTGGGCGGTGCAGTGGGAGCAGCGGGTAAAGGCGCCCAGCGCATGGCCAGCGATGCCATGCACGCTGTGGAGCAGGCAGGCAGTAATGCGATCAAGGCAGCCTCGGACACAAAGGATTCCATGGGCAGGGCCATGGACTCGGTGACCAACAAGATCTCCAGTGAAGTACAGGGCGCCAAGGAGAATATCTCGTCGTTGTTTCAGATAAAAGCAGCCAGGGAGATGGATCCGCCAAGCTCGCCGGTGTCCACACCTCGCGGTGAGGACGATTTGTCCTCCAAAGAGGGGGCACCCAAAACGACTACCACTTTGGGTTCCAACGAGGAGGATGAGCGCACGACCGCCTCCGTGAACTCGAACCACAATTCCGCAGGACACGGCAACGGTAATGGCAATATTTTGGAGCCCAGCAATCCCTTCGAGGATCCGCTGGACGCGGTGGTCGAGCGCAGCAAGAAGGCGATGCAGGAGGACATCCGGGCCATGCAAATGAGGGCCAATTCGCATGTCCAAGCGGTGGCTCAGCAAAAGGAGGAGGACGCCAAGGGATTTGTGCAGCAGGTGATGGACAGGCTCTCGTGCCGCAACGAAAAGGCGGTCAGGATTGAAGGTACTTATTAATGTTATGGGACACAAGTAACTTGATTCACAGACTCACCTATATTCTGTTTTCCCCCCAAACAGATGAAGTGCGTCCGCCGGCTGCAATTCACAACAAGAACACAAACAAAGTAAACAGCGAGCTGAGCTTAACCAATGGACAGGCACATGGCGAGCAGGCGCAGTCGTCGCGGGTCTGCACGATTTTATAAAACTTGCACCAACGCCAGCACTTTTCTAAGCAATTGCATTTGGTCTTGAAGTACAATTTAATGAAAATAAAGCAAACGAAATTACCATAAAAGTTCTGCACCGAGCAGTGTGACCGTACTGGGGCGGGAAAAAATTACTTACCGCGTTCACGGGTGAATGGCACTAGTTGAACCAGTTTATTTACGTAGTGATGGTCTTTTCGATGTCACAAAAAGTCACGGGCAAGCTTAACCAGTGGTATAAGGACTTTAGTGACTTTATTTAAAGGCAGGAAAAATAAAATATTAACAATGTAGAGCAAGTTAAATAATACGTTTTTTGATCAATAAATACTTTGAAACTAAGATTGCAAAATTTATTTTAAACCTTCATATGGAATACTACCACGAACTATTAATTTAAAAAACTATTATTTAAGAGTTGCGAGCTGCTTGCATATTTTTTATCTTAATTTATTAAACATTTAAAAATAAATTAAAATAATTTTCTTAACAAGTAACGACCGTCGATCGTGACTTCGCCACACTCGTGACCAGTAACAGGTCCCCCAAAAATATCGCCCATCCCCAATTTGCACTAGTTCATTCGCGTCTATTTTGTACGCGAAACAGTAAAAAAAAGAAAAGAAATATTTGTACTATTTTTCTAACGTTTATACGCTTTTTATAAATGAAGACCCAGCCACAGATAATGCTGTGAGGCCCCGTTTTCGATAGGCGATAGCAAAGCGCGTACTCCCTGCCGACGGCCTATATCCCCCAAAAACCGAACCAAGTGCGGAAAATGATGTAAAACGGGGGGAAATCTAAACCTGAAAGGCCCCACACAGCACAGCCACAAAATGGAAAGGTAGGTCAATGTGTGGGCGCCCGAAAAGAGTGCGAGCGTGTGCCTTGGAAAACCCAAATGGGTATTGAAATCACCTGGTAATCGGAGGGTTTATAGGCGTGTGAAAAACATTGGACATTTCGAGCGGAGAGCTCCAAAATTAAAAGTCTCCTAACCTCAAAAGAGCTTTTACACAGTACGGTTGTGTATGTGTGTGTGTGTGCTAGTGTCCAGTGTGTGTGTGTGCGACTGAAAGTGGTTGCGAGTTTCTGGTGAAGGGGGAGCGAGAGGGGTGATCCGAAGGCAACGTGTTAGTGGAAAAACTGCTTTTGAAAAAGGGAAAATCTCCCCCGAAAAGCCCGCCCAAAAAAGGTCAATTTGAAATCCTGCTGATCACTGTTTGCTTTTGGCTGGTTATCCAATTGGTCAAATTGTGAATACCAGGTTCAGTTGTTGGGAAAACACATGTAATTTGCGAGAAAGTAACACGCTGTCAGTTCAATACAAAAAAAGAGAGATACCTGAGTGCTCCATGTGTGTGTTGGTCTCAGCGTACGGTTGTGTCTGTGTGTGTAAGGGGGGATGGTGAGCGGGGGGCGGGCCAGGTAACCTGTCCGGCGGACGTAAAAACCAGCGATCGAAAAATAAAGTTACATGCATGCAGGCAACTCGCGCGTATTTATTTTGTTTTAAAATGCATAATCGTATGTTTTATAATTTATGCCCTTTGGCTATCAACCCGAAGTTTATATACCCTTAAAGATAGAGGGAAAACTAAGTAGTCTATTCAATGTGTAGAAAAAGTGGTCCGACTTTGATTAATATCAAACAGTTCTTTTTAAATCTTTTTTAACGATATATGATCGTATATATGATCGTATCTTAAATATATTATGTTTCTTTAAAAACAAATATGGAAAACGAATTTTAAATGAAATCTAGAGGATATAGTTGATCGATTTAAAGATAACTTAAAGGTTTCTCACAATATGTATCTTAAATTCTTGCGATCTTGGTCTAATTGATCCTTTGACAACTATGGGGTATATTTCTCCAATTTGTTATTATTTGATTAAGTTATAAAAACTTGACCTTTTACGACCCCATGGCAACTATAGTAGCAGTGTGATCCGCACATTCTTCAATCTTCACCCTCGTACATAACAAAATATAATTGGGAAAGTTTTTTTAATAGGCGAGTAAAACTCTTATAAACGAAGATACGCGTTTAGATGGAATCCTCCTGGTGATGCTGCATATTCTTTATAGCGCCCAAAAAGAGCTAGAAGTGAGGAGTAGAGGGGGTGGGAGGGGGGAAGTAACTGGGAGCCCAGCTAGCGATTTGTGTCAGCTATTGAATAATTTAGATTTATAATTTCGCAGTTAGGTATTTCGTACGTTTGGGAATTCCTCACATATTTTTGCATACCAAAAAGCCATACCGCCGCTTCGACTAATCCCAATCTCCATTCTCCAACCCAGGCACTAGCAACGGCAACAACAGCAACAACAACAACAGCAACAGAGAAGCGACCAAGATGAGCATGTCGTGGCATTTTTGAAGCATTGATCTTAGTTTATTAGCCAGCTTTCTGTTCAAGTCACCGAGGTACCAGAGTCTGCCCTCCCAGATTCCAGCAACTTCAGCTCCCAGTCTGTAACCGAATCCAAGTCCAAGTCCCTATCCCAGCCAGCGGTTCAAGATGCATATCAAGAGCCTGCCCCATGCCCATCCTGCTGCCACGCCGATGAGCAGCAACTGCGACATCGTCATAGTGGCCGCCCAGCCCCAAACCACCATAGCAAACAACAATAACAATGAGACGGTCACCCAGGCCACGCATCCTGCTCACATGGCAGCGGTCCAACAACAACAACAACAACAACAGCAGCAGCAACAACAGCAGCATCACCAGCAGCAACAGCAATCGAGCGGACCTCCGTCGGTTCCGCCGCCGCCAACGGAACTACCCTTGCCCTTCCAGATGCACCTGAGCGGGATCTCGGCGGAGGCGCACAGTGCCGCCCAAGCAGCGGCCATGGCAGCTGCCCAGGCTGCAGCAGCCCAGGCGGCAGCGGCAGAGCAACAGCAGCCGGCGGTACCGCCTCCGCCGCCGCCACACCTAACGCACCTGACCACGCACAGTCCGACAACGATCCCCAGTGATCATTACCTGGCCAACGGACATGGCGAGCACCCCGGCGAGGGCAACGCCCCCGGAGGCGGAGGAGGAGGAGCAGTCCGAGAGCAAGAGAAACCCTTCCATTGCACCGTCTGCGATCGTCGCTTCCGGCAGCTGAGCACACTGACCAACCACGTGAAGATCCATACTGGCGAGAAGCCCTACAAATGCAACGTTTGTGATAAGACCTTCCGTCAATCGTCAACGCTGACGAATCATCTGAAGATCCATACGGGCGAGAAGCCCTATAACTGCAACTACTGTCCCAAGCATTTCCGTCAGCTAAGCACTCTGGCGAACCATGTGAAGATCCACACGGGTAAGTGAAGCAGTTGGAAGTGCCCAAGAACCACCCAAAGCTAATTCCCATGTTCTATTGCAGGTGAAAAGCCTTTCGAGTGCGTCATCTGCAAGAAGCAGTTCCGGCAGTCCAGCACGCTCAACAACCACATAAAGATCCACGTCATGGACAAGGTCTACGTTCCTGTGAAGATCAAAACGGAGGAGGAGGAGGGGTGACTAGGACGCATGGCGTTGGCGGCACACCACCATCAGCACCAGCAGCAGTCACACCAGCATCAGCAGCACCACCAGCAGCAGCAGCATCAGCACCACCAGCAGCCTCCCCCTCCGTCCCAACAGCAGCAGCAGCAGCAGCAGCCGCAGCACATCGACCAGCGAGGAGTCACCATTACCACGCTGCCCTCCGCCACGACAGTGGCCCAGCATCAGCAACAGCAACTCCAGGACGGCTCGCCGCATCACCACTTCAATGTTGCGGCTCTGGGCGATCTCTCCAGCGCCATGCAGCTGGGCGCTGTGACGGCGGACGGAAGTTTCGTGACCATGGGCGGCGTGGTGGTAGGTCGCATCCAGCACACGCGCGAGGAACTGCAACAGCTGGGCGTGATTAAGTTGGAATCGCCATCGAATGGTGCCACAGCCACGACGTCAGCGGCGGCGGCCACGCAACGCGAGGGATGAGTCGATGAGCTGCTCCTCGAGTACATGCTCAAGGAGGAGAATGTGGATGAGGATGATGAACAGGAACAGGAGTCGGAGCCGGAGCCGGAAACGGTTGTAGTAGAGAGTCAGGAACAGGTTCAGTCGGAGGAGCAGCGATCGAGACAGAAGTGAGCCATGTTTGGTGTGTACGCTTACGTTGTTGTTAGTTGTTTAATTGTAGCGAACATTGTTGTTGTTGTTAAGGTTTAAATGTGTGACTAAGAACTTACCAAGATGAATGTATAGCAAACGCTTCAAAAGTAGCTAACCGAAAGGCGCCAACACCAGCACTCAGAGCTCCCAGAGAAAAACACAAACCGTAAAAAATACCGAAACCAGAAACAAAAACAGAAACAGAAATACTAAAACTAATAGTAAAGGTAAACTAAACTAGAAACCAGAAGAAAGACCTTAGCAGAGAGTTGTCTATATTACAGCGCACCCCATCTCACATTCACACCCTCTCAGCCCCGGAAATAGATAAAATCACTCTCTAAACACTTAAATAATCCTAGCCATAACTAGGAGAAACTAAAAAGAAACTAAATTGCTAATAGAAAAATAAATCTAAACCCGTAATAAGCAAAAAGTCATTGCGTGTAAGAAAAAGAACTAAAATGCTTCACAAAGTGCGAACCCTTTTCAAATTTTAAATTTGTTGATCCAACTCACTTACAAATTGTTTAATTTAGCATTTAACGTTTAAGAAAAATTGTTGTACACAGTTGACTTAGTCAAAGTTGCCGACGTTTTTTTTTCGCCATCTTGTGAGGGCGCGTTTTGGTCTGGGTTAACACAAATTAAATTTGTTTTAAAAATTCCTAGCTTAATTATTTAATTTTGTAAACTTATCAGAAAATCCATAAACAATACCATAAACCGAAAACGGCAAACAAAAATAATTTTATTAGTGTTAAGTGGTCGAAACTATATAATTTTGTAGTCCCTAGAGAGCCATAGTTTTAAATGCAGCGTTTTGTTAATTTTAATTTGATTAGTCTTAGTAGTTTTAATTTTTGCATTGGCATAATTTGGAAACACAAAAGCTGTTACGCTAGCCTTCGCCTAAATATTAGTTAATGAAGTAAACACAAACTAACGCTAATTAATTCATAATTAATTACGATTATGCGATAGGAAAGCAACAAGTTCTGTACAAAGCCCAACTCCAATTTGTATGTATAAAAAGCGAAAGCAGTGGCGTTAAGGAGAGTGTTTACCTAAATTGTAAAACAAAACCTTTTTAAAAGAGAAAATAATATTTTCTAAAAATACAACCTACGACTTTTTATGTTACCCTTGGTTTACTCACAGCCCGACTGCCATTTGTTTCCAATCCCCCCCGACCGCCTTTAAATATCTTCAAAAACTGCAGCATGTGTCGCACTCAAAAGACTCATGCGTCATGCGTCTAGTTCCTATAGATTTCAAAGCGCAACAAAAACGAAAATCCCTTAATGTATACGAATCAATTGCAAGCCGGGAAGCGGAGGTACATTAAACGAAACCTAGCCTTTATGGAGTAAATAATAAATAAATGTTGATAAATGTGTAGTGTTAACAAATTGAAAGCAAGACAGCAGAAACGAAAAAAACGCGAAACCCCAACCCAGCAGAGTAATGATCTGAGCAACGCTTGAATCCGCTTTGGGCCATATGTGTTAACATCTTGAATGCGGAAATCTTATAGGATCAAAGATCCCGGCAAGCATAAAGTGAAATGCAGGCCTAATATTTATTTCTGCCCAATTTTCAAATCTGAGCTCTGCACCCTGCTTCCCTAAACCCACGCGTATGCATATACTTTACATATAAGTGATGTAGTGAGATTAGCATTTAAGAGTCTAATTTAATGATAGTTGAGTGTGTAAAATGTAAAACTGCAAAGAATTTAGACATACAATGAACAAAGACAAGAAAACGTTAGGCAAAACGAGGTGGCAGATGGATGAGGAACTGCAAAAAAAACAAACAAGCAAAAGGCTTAAAAACAAATCGCGATAATATTGTATAATTATACACATATATATTTATTAATGTATGTATGTACATGCGCAGTAGCTGTATTTATATGTAAATGTGTACGTAATTGTGTATTTAGTTACAGCATAAATATATATTTGCAATGGAGAAATACAGAAACGAAAACTATGACAAATGGCAATGAATCAAATGCATTCTTATTTGACTCTTTTCGGTATGTGTTAGCATAATACAAAAAAATCGCTAAGCGTTTTCAATCAGCTTAAAATAACTAAAAATTAATTGAACTTTCGGTATTATAGGCCTAAAAAACATACTTGAGCTTAGGATCTAGTGTAACAGAGTTAGGTATCTGAGGGCTCATCCGATTCGGTGGCAGATGCCGAGTCCGGTTGCGACATGGGCTCGTCGTCGCCCAGGAACTCGTTCAGATAGGTCAACCATTCCGAAACGTCGACCTCTTCCTGGACTGTTTTTTGCAGCAGTCGTCGCAGGAAGCGCATCTGTCGCACATCCTCGCCGTATCGCAAGCACATCTTGGCCACATTGATCCTGGCCACCGGGAGATTCACCTTGGGTCGGGCAATTATCACTTTGGTGTTCATACGCTTCTTCCAGGTGTGCACCTCCTCCTCCATCTCGTCTAGCATGAACACCTTACCGGTGTCGCCGGATATCACGCCCACTGGTGTGGCCAGCGGACTACTGGTCCTGGTCTGCAACGGCTGAATGTGCTCCTTGCTTTTCAGATACTTCCAAAAGCCACCCAGATTCAGCCACTTGTCATAGTCCTTCAATGCGCTGAGTAGCAATGCCAAGTAATCCTCGCGGGACAACTGCTCATCGTCGTTCCCTTCGATCTCCATCTTTGGTTTGTAATTAACCCACTGACGGGTCGTAAACTCTTCGACCACCTTCTCCGGTCCAAAAGGAAGCTTTTTGGACAAGTAAAACAACTGGAGGAAGTGGTCCGTAAATTCGAAGCGCAGATACGGCTGATCCAACTGCGGAATGGTTTTTATGTAGGTGCTGATGTGCCTGGGATTCTGCGATTTGAAGATCTTAAAGAAGTCGTCGATGAGGACACGGGTTTGGGGGCCGAGATTCGGATAGATCACTGCATTGTCCACGTACTTTAGCTCTGCCGTGTTGCTAACCTCTACAATCAGTGATATAAGGCGCTGGTGGAAAGAGCAATTTAAATGTGTGTCTTAATAAGAGATGATGTCAAAACTCACCTGGAGAATTCTCTGGCGTTCTGGGTACATGGATTTGGCTGCTGCCTGTCCGAAAAGCTTCATGACTTGTTTAACAATGTCCGTGAGTCGCGTGCTAACTGACATTCCGAATACAATAGAGGCAAATGGCTTTGAGTCCTCTTGGAACAACTCAGACTCCGATTGACGCAGCCTGTTGTGATCCAGCCAGGAGAGGAACTCCATTTCCAGCACCCAGGTCAGCATGTTTAGGACATCACAAAGCCGTGCCAGACGGACTGCGGGTGACATTCTCTTGAAGTCGTCCAGACAGAGCTTGCCACTCAGCCAGTCGTACTCCTGAACATGCCGCAAAAAGACAGTTTCCTGCGACATATTGGCATCCTCCTCTTCTGAAAAGTTAAACACAAACTTCTCGTAAAACTTGGTGTTTTCACGTATATCATCATCGCTGCACTGGGGAAGGTTCTCCTCTAGGAGATCCAGATAGAACTGCAGCTTCTGGGGAGAATCATTGGAACGCGTTTCACGCGAGGCGGGATTCTTCACGCCCAGGAAGTTTAAGTAGTATGGACGCAAGGCGGTCCAGCAGGGAGGAAAGGCGTCGACCAGCAGAAAAAAGGTGCGTATCAGCTTGTTGTAGGTGTCGCCCAGCTCCTTGACGCTCATCTCCTTGGCAATCAGGATCTGCAAGAATACAGAATTCGATTACAAACGTAAACAAGACATGAGGAAGTCATCCTTACCATGGCCATGTCTATAAGTCTATCAAAGACGCCTTCACCGGGGTAGACGCACTGCAGCACCATCATCTCCAGGATGTCAAGAAAAGTATCGTAGTGCTGGCCATGCAGCGTGGTTCGTAAGGCCTGCACGGCCGTGAAGTTGGGAGCATCCGGGAGCATGGAGCAGCGATGCTTGTCCGTACACTGACTGGTATTATGAAGACACTTGGGGACACAGGCTCCCGGCAGGCGGTCCTCGCTCTTCATGTACAGATTGGAGATCAGAATGCGCAGGTTCCACTTCCAGTTGAGTTTCTGAGGAGGAGCTTCCGGCGGAGCAGGTCGCTCCTTGGTCTTCTTGCGGCGCTCCTTTCTTACGGCAACCTTCTCCGGCTCTGACTCTGATATGACTTCCGACTTCGCAGAGACCATTTCCACATCCGAGTCTGGCGGCGGAATAAAGGGAACAGTATCTGCGCTATCATTGTCATCTATCACGGTCTCTACCATATCTAAACTTGTATTTAATATTGTGTCTACGCTGTCAGTATTTCGAGTGAAGTCCTGTCGAGAACTTGTATTTAATATTGTGTCTACGCTATCCGTATTTCGTGTGAATTCCTGTCGAGCATTGTTTTCCTCATTTGAGCCCGGGTGTTCGAGTTCCATATCAGTGTCCGTGGATACTTGTTGAACGACCAAATCTTTTGTTTCGGAACTAGTTTTCCCCTTGAGCGGGGAACTTTCGTCGTTTGTAGTAGACATTTAAGGTTTTAACACTTAAATCAATAGCAAATTCGGTCAAATACTATTTAATAAAATACGCAGTCTGTCTTCATTTGCCGGCGCTGATTTTAGTGTGACCGTACGTGAACCGCCTGAATAATCCTTAATGGTGTGCGGCCATCTCTACTTCTGGCATGTAGCCGGTGTGAACACGTAGATAAATGACACCTTGAAAACAATTATTTTCAGTTTAAGAAATAAATTATATAAATAGGTCAAAATTCTGCACTTTCTAATGAGAATCCGTGCTAGTTGGCAGAACCTCTATAATAGCGCTATATAGCGTCTGCACACATTCACACAGGCACCCGCCGATGCATGGTCAATTACATATTGTATCATTATCCTTAAAAAGCATACCGTAAAAACTTTAAAAGGTGGCCCAAGTCACAAGTTTGACCAAAGACAAAATTCAAGAGATCGATTTTTGTTTAGAGCTTTAAATGTAAGACATACGTTTACAACATCAATACTAGGGATAAAGGTATTGCAATGTTAAAATAATAAATGTGTAGTTATTTTTAAATGTATAATTTCTTGAGTACTGGCAACTCTGGATTTAAACTTAAACAGAGCGGCTGTTATCGAAAATGCATCTGTTGTTCTGCTGTTAACCAAAAGACCGAGGTGTTGTTAAAAAGGGGAACTTCTACAATTGCCATTCGTTTGCTAAAGCTTGTCGTGCAAAGTTTAACTTGAACAAGAAAAAGTAATCATGAGTTTTTCTGCTAATTTAAAGACAATCTTAAACCGCTTGCTGATTTCCGAAGAAGATCGTCGCGAGTATACCAATGATGCACTATGTATTCAAAACCAAGTGATTGAAAAACTGAAAAATGCTGATTCAACTTTTATAAAAGCCTTCGACGGTCTAAGCTTGGGTGGTATGTTTCCTTTTTTTAGTAATATATATTGTACATATATATATGTATTTTTAATGTTTTGACCAGAAGTAACAAAATATTATTTGTTTAAAAAAATTGTGACTAATTTATTATTTTTTTTTTTTGGTTTGCTTGTTAACAGGAAGTTACTTGGATCGCGTGAAGCTGGGCACTCCTGATGAATTCGACCTGCACTTGAAGCTCAAGTTCCCGTTCCAAATCACCCCGGTTGCCAATGAAAAGGGGTTTGTTTATCTCCGAGCAGCCAATGGATACGAGCAATTCGTATCCTATTGCGGATATATTTCTCGTGACAAACTGCAGAGCTGGTTGCGAACAGTCTTTAATCGTGTGTTTGGGGCATATAATTATTTGGATGTCACCAGCTCCAGCTCTGATAGAGTTTACCGAGTGAAGTATAGATTGGATGGGCAAGGCTGCGCTCATTCTATTGAGGCCAAATGCGGAAATCGCATCATTGAATTCGATATAGTGCCGGCCTTTGAGTTCGTTGAGTCGCAGTGGCCCTGGCCATTGTCAGATCTGAAGGTCTCTAAAAAGGAGCGTGGCAATTACTCCTGGCTCGCCGTTCCGCAAAGGAAATGGGGATCCGATGACAATCGCACCTTTTTGGTTTGCGCCCCGCAATGGGAGCGAGAATATATGAAGCGTCAGGATAATTTAAAGAACGTCCTGCGCCTTATGAAGGGACTTCGGGACAAACAGAATCCAGATAGGCCGAATGCTGGTTTGCCGCATCTAACCAGCTACATGATAAAAACCGTTATCCTCCAAGAGTTGCCCAAAATCAATTGGCAAGAGGATGAGGGCACCCTTTTGTTGAAGATGTGGAACTGCTTGGTGAATTATCTCGATGCTGGACAACTGGCTTTCTTTTGGGCCGACGACAAAAACGTCTTTGATCGCATGAGAAACGACCAGCTTCGCATATGCCGCATCAACTCGAAGAAAGTGCTCGATAAACTTCGCGATCCTCGCATTCAGAACAGCTTGGATGACCTATCTAACCTTTTTGATTTAAACTGACTGTGTTTGCATATTGTACTACTCAAATTTGTATTACCCTTTTGTATTGATTCAGTAACAATCAAATAAATTGGTTCATATATATGAATGCTCAATAAAAAAATATGATTTTATTTGTTTTAATTTTCACTTGCGAATTCTAATACCCACTGATTTTGTTTAGAAAACTTACTCTACTGATAAAACAAAAGCATTATGGTTTGCATTTTTTGCTGAGTTTTTGTAAATAAAAGAACACAAAAGCATCTATGTACATATGTATGTTTATTTTCTCTGGATTCGTACCCCCAAGGAGTATGTTTACTTTTTTGAGAAGGAACAAGCATACGCAGCATAAAGAGTTATACGATAAAGAACACATATGTACGTATGTATGTACATACATATGCATGTTTTCCGTTTTCATAACTCGGTACCCCCAAAAATTTGGTGACTGAGAATTTTAATAGTTAATAATCTGTCCGTATTAAGTGTTAGAAACTAAGTTTTCGTTTTTTCGGGGGAAACCGGAAGGGCATACATTGAATATAAGAAGAATTCCCATCATTAAAAAGATCGAGGTTCATTTTTATCTCATTGAGTGTAAATTCGCCCACTAAAGGAGTTTGTTTAATTTTCTAAAAGAGAATGAGCCTACGCAGCAATCAACTGTTATACATACATTAACGGAACCCTAGCTACATATGTATGTATCAACTGTTATACATTAACCTAGCTACATGTGTGTGTATGTACATATGTGTGCATGTTTGGTTTTTTTATGTATGTATGTACATATGCATGTATGCATGTTTTCCATTTTATAATTCGGGGAACCACAAATTGATTGAGAATTTTGACGAAATAATTTGTTTGTATTAAGTGCAAAAAAAATAGTTTTCGCTCTATTGAACATTGAAAGGTTTATACACATTTAAGTTTATCTTGTTGTTATTTATTATCATTCCACTTTTTCGTACTTACTGTAATTTACCACTACATTTTTTCCCGGAAAGGGTTTTATATTTTTATGGGGTTTACATTTATGGTCTAGCAGAGCGATTTATTTGACAGATAGTATAGTATTAACTAAGACACCGAAACCATTTAACTAAGAATCAAAAAGGGGAATCCCACAATCTGCTATCCGATTTCTTAAGCCATAAGGAACAATTTGTTATAATGAATTGAAAACGTTTTATGAGTTATTTCTCGTTAGTTTTGCTGTGTTTGGACAAGAATTTATTATAAAATTTAGTTGGTTAGAATATTGTAAATTTTGTAATAAAAATAGTACATATATCCAAGAACAAAAGCATTATGGTTTGCATTTTTTGCTGAGTTTTTGTAAATAAAAGAACACAAAAGAATCTATGTATGTATGTTTATTTTCTCTGGATTCGTACCCCCAAGGAGTATGTTTACTTTTTTGAGAAGGAACAAGCATACGCAGCATAAAGAGTTATACGATAAAGAACACATATGTACATATGTATGTACTCGGTACCCCCAAAAATTTGGTGACTGTGAATTTTAATAGTTAATAATCTGTCTGTATTAAGTGTTAGAAACTAAGTTTTCGTTTTTTCGGGGGAAACCGGAAGGGCATACATTGAATATAAGAAGAATTCCCATCATTAAAAAGATCGAGGTTCATTTTTATCTCATTGAGTGTAAATTCGCACACTAAAGGAGTTTGTTTAATTTTCTAAAAGAGAATGAGCCTACGCAGCAATCAACTGTTATACATACATTAACGGAACCCTAGCTACATATGTATGTATCAACTGTTATACATTAACCTAGCTACATGTGTGTGTATGTACATATGTATGTATGCATGTTTGGTTTTTTTATGTATGTATGTATGTACATATGCATGTATGCATGTTTTCCATTTTATAATTCGGGGAACCACAAATTGATTGAGAATTTTGACGAAATAATTTGTTTGTATTAAGTGCAAAAAAAATAGTTTTCGCTCTATTGAACATTGAAAGGTTTATACACATTTAAGTTTATCTTGTTGTTATTTATTATCATTCCACTTTTTCGTACTTACTGTAATTTACCACTACATTTTTTCCCGGAAAGGGTTTTATATTTTTATGGGGTTTACATTTATGGTCTAGCAGAGCGATTTATTTGACAGATAGTATAGTATTAACTAAGACACCGAAACCATTTAACTAAGAATCAAAAAGGGGAATCCCACAATCTGCTATCCGATTTCTTAAGCCATAAGGAACAATTTGTTATAATGAATTGAAAACGTTTTATGAGTTATGTATTTCTCGTTAGTTTTGCTGTGTTTGGACAAGAATTTATTATAAAATTTAGTTGGTTAAAATATTGTAAATTTTGTAATAAAAATAGTACATATGTATATCCAAGAACTGATGCAAGCATCGGCAAGCCGATCCCTTGCAGCTATCGCCAAGATTATTCTTTAAAACATATTAATTTCGATTTACATACTTGTACTTACATATGCGTGTATGCTTAAAATCATTGAAGCTATAACAATTTTAAGCTCAATCATTCATCGTTCCTATGGCTGAGAGAGCGTAATTCTGAAATTTTAAACCATTGCTATGTTTAAAAGAATTTTTTAAAAATATTAAAAAGCAGAGAAGTTACATTTTTGTTGAAGTTAAAAGCTTGTTAGATTTTTGAATGTTCCATCTTCAAGATAAAGTGAAAAAATTATTTTCGGTTTTTAAGCTTTTATTTTATGAGAATTAATTTATGTTGTCTGAACTTCAGTTTTAGCAATTTATTCATTATTAGGAAACCTTATACAATGTATGGGAATGTTAAAGAATGGTTTATATTTAGTAAAATAGCTATCGATGACTGAAATTAGTAAAGCAGAACTTTAGATAAAAAATAAAAATGGCAAATCAGGTGAAAAACTTTATTTACACTTTAGAAAATAATGCTGCCATACAAAAAACGTTGAGAGTCATTTTTGTGAATCAGGTAGTCCATCTGCTCCGGAAAATCAAGGTTTGATCTCTGGAAGCTTTCATCAATACTTATTTAATTAAATCTATTTTTTTTTTTTTAATTTTTAATATATTTTAATTTTTATTATAATTTATTTTGTTTATTTTAGAATAATTTATTATGGATTGTACACCGCCTTGGGCTGCAGATCGCAATATGTAATTCCAGGGCCCAGACATGACGCGAAGCCCATTAGGTGCGGCAAAGTGCTTTGCTCGTAAACTCCAGTGAAGAGGTGTGACCACGGACCTAAAAAATATATGTTACATAAGTGTTAGACATTTAAAAATATTGTAATATTGTAGTATTTTGAAAAGCTTATCTTTAATTACAATTAATTATTTTATTGGTTTTGCTAATTCCTCAAGTTACTCACCATGAGCATAGACGGCCACATCGCCACCGCCATGGGTTTCCTCCGCCATGGGCACTCCGTGCGGATAGATGGCATCCCGATTTGAGAAGTCCAGGGTCCGCAGATCCACGCGCTCCACTTGTCCATCCGTTGACGTGTAGAATCTCTCGTAGTTGGGGCCATTGGCATACGAGATGGCCGTGTAGGGCAGCTGGTCCACATTGCTCAGCTCCGAGTTGAGGCCCACGATGCTGTTATTCACATCCGGGTATCCGCTGATCGTGACCGTGTGGCCGTGATCCGCACTCACCACGATCAGAGTGTCCCAGGGATTCGTGAGCTGTCGTGCCTTTCGTACAGCCTCCGAAAACTGGACGGTTTCATCCAGAGCCTTCTTCGCCTTGGTCTCGTGGTGGGCATGATCGATCCGACCGCCTTCGACGAACAGGAAATAGCCATTGGGATCCCGGGCGAGCACATTAATAGCTGCCTCCGTCATCTCGGGCAGAGTGGGAGTGTCCACACTGTCGTCCAGGTGGTAAGCCAGATGGGAGGCGTTGAAGAGACCGAGCAGAAAGTCAGTGCTCTGGGCATCGGTGTTCAGGAGATCCGTGCGGTTGAACACCACCCTGGCGTTTCCGGGTTTGGTCTGTTGCCACTCTTCGATGAGGTCCCTTCCATCCAACCGCTGACCTTGATTTCCGTACGCATCGGTGACTGTGTTGGGCAGGAACTTTTTGGTCCCACCACCCATCACCACCCGTAACCGCTTGCCCACCTCTCCGTCTATCAGTTGCCGGGCAATATCCGGACAATTGCCCGGACTCTGGCCCAGTTTGGTGACATCGTAGTCGCTCTCGAAGTCGCGGTTGGAGGTATGGGCATAAACTCCCGCCGGACTGGCGTGAGTCACCCGCGTCGTGGTCACCAATCCAGCGGATTTCCTGCCCCTAAGTGCCCACGCTGCGATGGAGGACAGTCGATTCTGTGGCAACCGGGAGGCCTTGCAGTCGTTCAACTCCACATCGGCGGTCACTCCGATGGTAAGGTAGTTGGCCTTGATCCCGGACAAATAGGCCGAGGAGGTGCAGGCTGAGTCTGCCACCTGCTTGTTGACGCAATAGGTCTGAAATTAAAGAAGTTAAACATTTACTAATAGTTTTAGCACATTCTTGCACAGATTTCCAAAATTATTAAGCAATAAATTTTGTGTTAGCCGTTAGAAGATATTTCATGTTAAATATTCATATGATTGTATAGCAATATAAAAAAATTGTTGAATGACAAGATTCAATTTAACTTTTTAATTGAAAAAAAAAAAAAAAATGATTTCTAGTACATCTTCAAGAATATTATAATGCACCTTTTCATTTCGAGTATTAGTGGTTACGTAAGTTGACAATGCAATCAAAACCACAGATAAACGATTCAAACCTGAATATAAAACCGTTGTTTGAACAATTACTTAAAATTAATACCAGAAGAAAATTTGAATTGAGTTATTACTGGTTTTTGTATAAATTTAATTATCGTTTGAGCAAATAAATATAATTATAATTGATAATTTACGAGAGGGTGGTTTTATACTTGCTGTTGAGCTGTGCTATTCAAACGGTTTGTTTTATCAATTTACCCACCTTTGAGAGACCCACATAGTTGAACTTCTCGAATTCCAGTTGATTCCGTTCGCCCACCACCCCGCGCAGCTGTCCATCGTAGATCCTTCCGGCGGTCACAGTGGGCACGGACATTCCATCACCCAGGAAGAAGATCACGTTCTTGGCCTTGTACTGATTGGGCGGTGTGGACAGCTTCTCGTAGAGGACGCGTTGGGCATCGTGGAACCAAAACTCCTTGTTCTTCAGCTCAGAGGTGGAGTGCAGGTTCCATGAATTCTCTAAAATTCGATTTCAATTAACCAATCACGAAATTTGGCAAACCACAAAGAAATTAATGTGAGGATTTGCTAACCAATCAGCTAAAATATTCATCTTAAATTGATATGTCAGTATAACAATTAATTGTATTATTCTTTTTGGCTGATATGTAAATGATTTCAAGTACAACCTTAAGAGCCCATCAATTCCGTGCACATCTGTTGATTTCCAAAAAAAACTAATTACAATAGCCATTGTTTTGAACTTCACTTTCGAATAAATTATTTTAAAGGGAAATTACTTTCAATAGAAAGTAACTTAAAGTGAAGTTTAAGCCAAAAAAATCGAAATAGATTCGTTATTCAATTAAACTTTTGTGATATAGTATTTATTGGCGGTATAGTTAAGCAATTAAAAGGACTCAATTTTTTTTTTATTTAGGGTGTTTATCCCGTTTTCGAACTTGGTGCTTGACATCTCTGTTGGTGGGGTGTCAAATATTTAATAAAATGTATTTCGCTGACGCCTTTTTGTATTCCGTTTAGCACTTGATTAATCAATTCTGCATATGTTTTGTGTTTACTTTCGGCCGCACTCTCACTCTTTTTTTTTCGGGCCCGATCTTGATCTCGATCTTGGCGTCACGCACCTGGCCCATATTTATACTGGCTGCTACACGCCGTGAGTTGGAGGGCCAAAGCCAGCCAGAACCGGAGTGCACGCATAGTACGGAATTTTGATGAACTAACTTTCGACCGATCGGAGCGAGGGAAGCGTCACGAGCTCTACGGATCGACTAAGCCGCTTTTGGGGAACTGAAGGCTTATTTATACGAGCGCCGAAAAACAGGGCCCATAACTACGAGATGTATTATCAAAGCGGCGAGACAATAAATTTAAATACCCCGCCCCTGCCTTAGAAAGCTTCTAAATTAACTTTTCAGCTGGGACACGAATTAAAAAGGCCTGCACTAATGCCCTTATTTAAATTAGGTGCATAAGCGAGATCGTTTTTATAAATCAGGTTTGCTCACATATTCGTAAAATCTTTTAGCCCGGTAAAAGATGTTGTAATTAGTGGATGCACCTAATTTATTCAAATATTTAAAAGTTCCTTAACCCCTGATGAGCTTCAAGCACCGGGCACTGATGATCTTTCACATATTGTTTTTTACCGATTTATATAGGTTTTAATTGAAATATACACCAGGTGATGGCGAAAGTAAGATGCTTTTGTTTTTATAAACAGGTTTAATTGTCTACCAGGCTTCAATTTTGAAATAGACTGGTTTGTTAGTAAGGAATACTGTTAGTACAATTTGAAGACGAAGTTCTTTAATGCGTTATTTGACACTTTGACGAAAAATTATCTTTTATAATTAATTATTTTGCAAAGCCGGTTTAATAAAAATCCTATACAAAATTAAATAAATGTTATTGGTAACTTGGGAAAACTGAAACCAATTTATTCATTTTGGGTACCTTAAGAATCTGGGCTTATATCAACTAGAATGAGTTTTTTTTTCTCAAAGTTCAAACAAAAATAAAACAAAACTAACAAAAAAAAAAAGTCTTATCCAAAATTTCTTGAAATAGCTTTTATAGCTTGAAACAATCTTGAGCTTTCCCAAAAACATTAAAACTTGTAGGTTTTTTTTTAATAATTTATTATATAATAACATTTTATTGCATTGTAAACTGTTTATAGAATATAAGTTTTTTTAAATCACGCGCTTTATATCGATATAATTTTCAGTGTTGCGAAACACAAGTAATAAGTGTTAAAAAATCACCGAAACCCATGATTGCGTTATGGCAGTTTTAGGTGCTAGAGTTAAAGCTGAATTCCACCAGTTGGCAGTTCCGTTCCAATTGTTATAAAAAACTAACTAAAATTGCAGTTTTGCAAGCGTCCAACGAATTTAAATCAACAAATAGCAGCGAGCGCAAAGCGTACAAGTATAAAAGAGATGTGCTAAGGTCAAGGCAATCATCGGAGGTCAACAAACGGGCAGCAAGGGCAACCACAAAGGTGGGTGGTGGGCAGCAAACAAAGAGTATCACAATCACAAGACGAACATCTCGACAAACAAACAAACAAACCAATAGAATAGAACCTGACTGAGACGCATAAAAAGTGAATGTGATATAAGTGGGCCAGCTAATTGAATTGCCTTCTTTTCCAGGAATAACTCAGTGCCACCGAGAACGCGAAAGGTCACCAAAGTGTCTGCCTACGAAAGCATGGACTTGCAGCATATGGAGAATGGCCTGAATGGCGGGGGCGGAGGAGGAGGCGGTGGCGGTGGCGCAGGAGGAGGAGGAGGTGGCCTCGGTGAAATAGATTTCCAAAGATTGGCCCAGATCATAGCCACTAGCATCCAGAAGGTACAGCAAAATGGTGAGTGTCTGTCTTTGACTGCAAAACTTTCGCCTATGACTAATCTGCCTATCCATGTTTTCGCAGTGTCCACCATGCAGCGCATGGTCAATCAACTGAACACGCCCCAGGATTCCCCGGAGCTTAAGAAGCAACTGTAAGATATTATTCGTCTAGCGTTCGAAACTAGCAATATTTCCATTACAAATTGTAATTTTACCATATGCCAAAGAAAACGGTTATACATTTTCAGTTTTTGAATTTGTTCCCTTTAATTTAATCTATTGTTAAAAAAGTATCAAGTAGTGTTTTTGGATATTCCTTTTGAGAGTTTTAAAATTAGGTCAATTTTGAGCAACCCTTTTCTTGAATTCAATTAATTAAACATTTATTAACTATTATCTGGATCATTCTTAAATTGAAGTCACTGCAAATCACTGCAAAATGGAATATGTTACTCCTATAATTATTTGTCATTTCCTAAGCTCTTGTAAAAGCAATTTTGAAAAACTTGTTTGAGTCATAAAAGTTCGTCTGCTAAACATTTATTAGCAACCGATAAAATATTGCTAAGTAATTATAGTTATATAGGTCAGCTAGTTTAAAACTTCTAAGAAACTTTAAATAAATCTTCTAAAATTTGTCTTAATTTGGCCATAATTTTAAAAGCTACAAATGATTGAATGCAGAATAACCTAAAAAAGTCAAGTCTAAAGAATTAATCTAGGTTTGATTCGTGTCTATTTGTTTAGAAATCAGCACAGAAAATAACATAGTTGTAAATCAAATTTAATCATTGACCTTAAAAGTATAAACCCGAACAGCCCTGTATGATTCACCCATCAAATGTATTTATAGAATATGCTTAACATAACAATCCCTTTTCCAAACAGCCACCAGATAATGACCTACACCAACCAGCTGGTGACCGACACAAACAATCAAATCAACGAGGTGGACAAGTGCAAGGAGCGCCACCTGAAGATCCAGCGGGATAGACTGGTCGATGAGTTCACGGCGGCACTGACCGCCTTCCAGGTTTGTTTTTGTTCTCGCAGATAAACAAATGGCTTTGTGAGTCACGCCCCAATGCTTATCGATTGGTATTTTTAGGCTGTCCAGCGCAAGACGGCGGACATAGAGAAGACGGCGCTGCGGCAGGCGCGGGGTGATAGCTACAACATTGCCCGTCCTCCCGGTTCCTCGCGCACCGGCAGCTCCAACAGCAGCGCCAGCCAGCAGGATAACAACTCCTTCTTCGAGGACAACTTCTTCAATCGCAAATCAAACCAGCAGCAACAGCAGCAGCAAACTCAGATTCAGGAGCAGGCGGACCTGCAGGCGCTCGAGGAGCAGGAACAGGTCATCCGAGAGCTGGAGAGCAATATTGTGGGCGTGAACGAGATCTACAAGAAGCTGGGCGCCCTGGTCTACGAGCAGGGACTGACGGTCGATTCCATCGAGTCGCAGGTGGAGCAGACAAGCATTTTCGTCTCACAGGGCACGGAGAATCTGCGCAAGGCGAGCTCTTACAGGGTGAGTCCACTGATAATCTCACAAAGAAGTCCTTTAAATAGCAAAACAAATTTTCCAGAACAAAGTGCGCAAGAAGAAGCTGATCCTTGTGGGCATCCTAAGCGCCGTGCTGTTAACCATCATCTTGATACTTGTTTTTCAGTTCAAGAACTAGTGGCCATCTGGCCAATCCGAATCATTCAATACCAAACTAGTAAATTGTTGTGAAAAGACAAGAGTTGCCGCATGCAGGCCCCTAACCCCCCGTAATTCCCCACTTTGGACCTTTAGGAGCATTTGTGGCTTTAATCCTTAAACCAACTTCCAATATTGGCTAGAAATCGAGAAACTTGTTGGCAAAGAGAGTGTATCGAGGAGTATTCACCAGCACGTGCATATGTTATATTCGCTTTAAAACTATCTTATATTTTACATGTACCACTTTTATTATTACGCACCCTGTATATTGATTATTGATTAACAACTGTTGGCCGCAAAACTCTAATTATGTTCCGAAACTCATTCGCCAACGCTTTGTATTGTATTTAGAGTTAAGAGGTAGAGGAAAGCATATACAATGGCATACACACATGTACGAAAAATGAAATAATAAACATGAAAACCGATATCTGGCAGCGATCCTGCGTGCGTTGAAAACACTTGGAGCACTTCATTTAGGGCCCGACCTGAATGAATCAATGAATGGAATGGAACTCGCCAGCTCTTTTGGGCCTTCGAAATTGTGCCTGGTCATCGACTCCTCCTTGGCTTGGCGATCATTAAGATTTCGTGTTGGGCATTGTTACGCATGCTTTAACGGCTTAGGAGCTGGACCCCCGCCTCCCATAGCGATCCCAATACCACTCCGGCTGGGTGTTCACCTCTCGCACATTAATGCCCCGGCAGACCTGGATGCGGTGGACCCACTTCACTGCCGCATCGTTGAGGTGTGTCAGCCCCAGCTAAAGGGTTTCCTCGTGGCCGGACTCCATCTTCCAACTTCCATCTTCCAGATTTCAGATTCCAACTCCGCTGGCCTGCATACAAATTGAGTTTAATTTTTTTTTTGCCAATTCACTGACATTGATAGTTCGTTTGGGCACCATTTGTGTGCTGGTGGTGTGGTGGTGGCTTCTTATCCACTTGTTGGCATCGAGTGGTTTTCTCGCATGCATTTAAGTGCAGCTCATTTCCTTCTCTAACTCGCCCCGGGGCTGGCCAACAATCATTTCCCGCCGAGTCATCCAGTTATTTCTGGCCCAAGACGATTCGGTTCTTTGCCCTGGCATATTCAGGGTATATTGAGTCATTCATTGAAGCTAAATTGAATTGTGGATCGTATTATTTACAAATGATATAGGTATTTATAGTATTAAGCATGGACCGTTCATAATTGAATTTAAGACCTATACAAATTCAAAGGCCTACTGGTATTTTTGTTTATTTTGTTTTCCAATTTGACTGGTTTTTATGCAATTTGATAGCTGCTAAAAAAAATAATATCACAGAAGTCTTTTAAAAACAAATGTCATAAATAAAACTAACTTACGATCTCTTGCTTCAAAACATCAATAATTTTTAAAATTACTTATATGTTTTTCTTCAAGGATTATGTTTTTTTAAACAATTTTCAATCGAAAGTTTTGTATTGTAATAAGTTGGGTTTAGGGCCAGAGTCTTATATTCTGGAAAACATTTTAGAACTCAAGTTTATTGATCATTTTATTCATTTTTTAAGTGACTTTAAAAGGCGGGTCTTTTTTTTTCAATTGTTTTACAAACTTATTAAGACTTTCATAATATGATTCTTTTAATTTCAATATTGAGGCAATTAAATAATTCGAGTATGCAGAGTATTTGGGGATCAACCTTGGGAAATTCTCAGCCATTTGCTGGTTGTTTCTTTTGGGCCTGCTTGGCTGTCAGTGGCTGTCCAAATACGTCACCGAGCTGCCTGGCCAGCCGGTTGGGAATTATTGATTACTCGTCCATGGGGGCCAAGTTAGGGGTTAGGCCCCGATCGAAGCACACGGCACGGCCTAATCACATCGATTATGGCTACATGCGGCACTTGGCAGGTTGGCCCCGGCCCAGTGGACAAATCCGAGTCCAAATCCGAGTCCAAATCCAGCCCCTGGGCCGTGGGTCACGTTGTGCGCTCGGGAAACTCGAGTCGAGTGGCGGAGGTGTTGGAAATTAACAGAAACTATGCACACCTACAAGGCGATCCGGTCGCAGCAGGTAGTCTTGGCCAAAAGGCTGCTGTTTGCATAGGCCTGAATGCCATCCCCGGCCCATGACAATATTGACATCTTCGGTGGTCAGACGAATGCAGACGAATCTCATTTGCAAAGTCATTTTGCCCAAATAAATCCAGCCTCCGTCTGGATGATTTTCCCAACTTAATGCGCAAACACAAACCGCATGTTTTGACTTTGGCCCAGAATGATGGTCAGGGGAAATTCCGTAACTTGGTAAGCGGTGGATTGACGATTGACTTACCAACTTGCTAGCCAGGATTTTCGAATTCTCTTGGTCCTGGGAAAATTGTGAAAAGCGGGGGGGAAAACTGCGAAATGGCAAGCGGTTATCTTCCGGCTTCTAAACCCTAATAATCTCTACACATTTCACACGTTGCTTACGATCAGTTCCCTTCTATAGCGCTGATCTTGAAGTTGTGGGTAGTGGATAAACATCCGGTTTGTGGCATTTCCCAAATCAATAAACTTATTATTATCCCATTTGCCCGAGTCTTGCCTTTTTATTTGGAAAAGTTCTTAATTAAGCGTTTTTATGAATGAAGACGTAGTGCCCACGCGCACGCCTTTCCCCCCATTTCTTTTGCTTTACAGAACTTTAAGTGGAATTACTTGCCTAGAGAAGGTGTAAATCTTTTGAATTTTTATTAAAAACAAAAATGCCAAATCAAAAGTTTCTTTTGATTGTTCCGTTTTTACCTGTTGAGGGGGTGGAAAGGGGGTAAGGCACTTGATGGCCAACACTTTCGACAGTTTTATTAATGAAATTCGCAGAATAAGTTGCCACTGATGTGATGCTGCCTCTCTCTTTCACTCGGCTGCTCTCCTTCACCCCATTTCCCCTTTCTACAGTGAGAGAAACTGCTCTTAAAATAATGTTCATTTGAACAAAAAATATCCATATTAACTTAATTTTAAAAATCATTTCATTAAAATGTATGATTAATGCATTTTAAATGGTTATTTTCATAATTTTTTAAATTAATGTTTGATTTTAATTTATTTTGTATTTCAATTTCTTCTAAAAGATGATTTATTGCCATATATAAACTTATTTTTTAACTTTTCTCAGAAGATTAAGAAATTTCATATATGATAACAACAATTTTTTAATGTGCGAATCCCAGGATCCAATTAATTTGAAAAAATAAAAAGCAGGTTGCAAACTGTTTTCTCTGTGTAGCTGATATTTTATGAACTGCTTGAGAAGGCCTCCCCTTTATAGCCCCTCTTAACCCCCTAAGTTCCCCTCTTAACCCCCCCTTTTTCTTCAGCTGGTGCGCACACTTCTAAACAAATTGGGTGTCAAAAAGTGCGCACATTTCAAAAGATTTAACCGTTTTGCAGGCACCGATCGCCGGTCTTTGATCTTGGCCGCCCCCAACGGCAGACGCCGCCGGTGCCCGTTTATGTGGTTGCCACTGTGGCAGCACAGTGGAGCCTGCTGCTGCCGCTCAGTGGCAAGTGCCCCACCGAAGGCACTGTGGCAATACAGTTTATGGCATATACGAATCCCGGGCTCTCCAAATATCAAACACTTTTATTGGTTCATAATACAATTATTGTAGTCTTGACGGACTAGGTGTACAACAAAGATAAGCACTTGATTTTATGGTACATTCACTAAGGTTATTAAGTACTTTTTAGCAGCAGGGCGTGTTTATTTTGATCAAGGTAAGCTAAAATATGAATATGGTAGATATTGGAAGCTATTACGTTGCAAGATAAGGATAAGAGTGCTTAAAAAAAAATATGTCTATTTTTTCATTTTGTTTTAAATCTAATTATAAAAATAAGAGGTTTAAGTTTATTTATGTAAAACACATTACCTGTTTCATGATGTCTAAAACCTTTTTAATTAGAACAAAGACTTTGTCCACGAAAAAGTTGCCTTTTATCTTCAATATTTGATATTTCAGAGATTTTTATGAAACTCAACATTTTTTTGTATAAGAAAATGTACAAAACTTAAGTGGCCTTACGAAAAAGCTTAGAATAAACTATAAAGCAAGGCTTAGTTGAACCAGTAAAATCCATTTTAAGTTTAATGATTATAATATAACATTAGAGACAACGCACAAAAACCACTGTAAAATGCTAGCTAGTCTGCTCTTCGCTCAATATAAACACTATATCTATATCTTTTATCTGATTCGCCTTATACACATATACCACGCGCCCGTCGAGAACTGTGTGAAAAAAGCGTCAACACAGCAATAAGATAGCGAAAAGAACAATTTTCCGAGCCAGGGGCGCTGAGGCTGTTTTTTATAAATTGGCAGGGATGCTGGGATGCTGGGGTTGCCGTCCTCCGGGCGGGGGATTACGACTACAAAGGGATCGGCGATCAATTCGAGCGCATCCATAAAATCGGAATCGCAACTGTAACGGAGTATTGAGATGTCTGAAGCCGCAGGCCGGGATTAAAGTCGGTCGGACAATTGAGGGCACGGCTGGATGGATGGGATATATCAGATATATATGTATATAGATGTAGGGCCAGGGCAATGTGGATGCCACCGTGCTCGAGTTTTGCCATCCCATTGTGTGCGATCCATTCTTTGCGAAGGTGTCTAATGCGAAGTGGATGGAGTATCTATTTTTTGTGGACCCATGGGCCATGGGCCATTTGCCGATGCTTTGTTGTGTAATTGTTTGTTTACGAATTGGCAACAAAAGCCAGACAAAAGGCCACGGCCAGGGCGAATTTCGTAGTTCATTGGGTTCACACACGTACCAAAAAATCACAGAAACAAAAAAAAACCCAAAAAAAAAAAAATAAAATGAATCAAATCGAATGGATCGAAAGCTGCAATAACAAAGTGATCATCATCGGATGATCAGCCTTATCGCCAGCATATAGCTCAGTTCTCGGGACCCTGATGGCTGTCAAATTATATCTGGTTGCCTCGTTTATCGTTTTTTGATTGTTTCTCTTTCCAAAAATGTCTTGTTTTTCTTCCTTTTCGCTTTTCCGCTGGCGTTTTCCACCCCGACTAATTGTGCCTGACATTAATGTCACTCTGTATTAAATATAGCCCAGCGCCGATTTGGAGGCCTCCTTCTGGCTGCTCCATTTCATATTTGGGAGTAAGGGCCGCGACTTATGAGGGGGACTATATGGGATCGGTGTCGGTGGATCGGTGGTTTGGTGGATCGCTATGTCGGTGGATCGGGGGGCCTTTGCCTTAGCAACGTGTTGACAGCAAGTGACAGACACATTCATTAGGCGGAATGATTCATATTCCAAGAGGGGGGCTGCCATGGAAGTGGGCGGGACAGTCTTCAAATGGAAGACTAATTTGAGTGGCATTAGAGCAAATGATTTAGGGATTCGACTTGCGGTTAGTTGAGCTTCATCAATAATATGGATGGGTGACTTTTAGCCGGGCATGTTCCAATTTGATTAGTATAATTTATGAACTTCCATTGATAAATGGCTTGACAATTGCAAGAACTTGCAAGGCAAAGTAATCAACAAAATGCTGCTAGTCAGTATTTGTTAATTTAATTTTAATAATATTAAAAAAAGGTCTACAAATTATATATTTTCATAAAGTCCTTTACGTAAAATAAAACTATAAGTAACTAAAATTACATGACTTTGTGGCTAACAACAATTTGGTTGTTAAATTTTTAAATTATAAATTAAATAAAATATAATTTTAAAAATTTGATTTTGGTCCATATATTTAACAGTTAAATGTATGCATATGTAAATTTTTTTTAAAACAAACTTTAAATTAAACCTAATTTATTTTACTAAATTTATTTTGTCGCGACATTTCCACAAATTTATTATTACAAATTAGTGTGAAGGAGTATCCCTTTTTATACAATAATATAATATATAAAAACCTACACCCGCTCTTTTGAAAATATAAAATCAGTTTATATGCCTTATGATGTCACCCATAAGTTTAATAAATATGCATGCCCCAATCTCAATCGACTTTCCATCACGCAATAAAATCCGATCCCTCCCTTTATGATTAATCGAATTTGTGTGCGGCACAATCCTTGGAATATTTTCCACTTATCGAGCGAAATGGCAAACGGTCAAACCAATTATGGATTACGTCCTCAAGTCCATATGCGCGAATAATATTTTCAGAGTAAATATTGCCGGAGCGGTGAGGTTTGGGGCTGGGTTTCGGGTTCCGGAGGGATTTCGAACGGATGTGGGGGAGTACGACATCACACATTGTATCGTATGTCGTATTTCGCATTTCATATTTCGCATTTCGCATGCAAGCCGTGGGCGCAGCTCGGACACGAAATGGGCGCGGCCAAGTAGCCGCCGGTTGCTTGGCCAAAAAGGGCGACAATGCGAAAAATTGTGCAATCGATTGGAGGGAGCCAGGCCGCACAGGCCAGGCCAAGACCAAAAAAACACGGAAGTGGGGAAGATTGGATCCCGGCCATATGTTAAATCAAAGAAGAAATCAGGAGTGGGTGCCGGCCTGCGTGTGTGTGTGGGTGTGTGTGTGTGTGTGTGTATATCCTGATTGTTTTTTATCCATAACAAGCCGGGGGCCACAATTTATAATAGACTCCGACATATGCGCAGGAGTGTATTCGGTATCTATTGCACACACAGGTGCCGCAGTTCACAAGCCAACATTCATTGGCTGTTTCTGTGGAAATTCAATGGAATTTTGGACAGGGCATTCCCAAGACGAGAATGCAGCTACTGCCCCCACATCTGCTTACAGTAAATTATACAATAAAACCTGTCCCAGTCCGGACTTAGAGGCCGATTCAAATTCAAGTGTCATGCTATTTTTGGGCAAACACACACTCAGACACACTCACACACACGCACACTCGAAATTTGTCGCCGGGCTGCCTCAAGTGGCCACCAGACCAAGACCAAGACCAAGGCCCAAGTCCAAAATATAATTTCGAATCGAAAACCCAGCCCAAGTCGGGCCAGACTGCCGGGCGACACTTCTGTGGACGTCATGCCCTCATCAAACTATTTGCTCATGTTACATCTTCTGCAGCCCGATCGGCCCAAGATCCAGACCCTAACATTATTTGGGGGCCAGGGAACAGTGGTTTGGAATAAGGAAAACAAGGATATTATTATGCCATATTTTAAATAGGTTTATATAAATATGAACAAAATTATTTATGATCTAAAGCCCCAATAATATGTTAATAAGCTAAACGTTTTCAGTTCATAATTCTTAAACGGTCTTAAGAAAATGCTATATAAATCAAATCCAATTTCTTATAAATTAAATAGTTAAAAGTAGTTTGTGAAATAGTAGTTATCATATTTTATTAAATAATGCATTCGATTTTTCTAACACATTAAAATTGGTTAATGTTGATCATTATGAACCTATTGCAGACAGCCGTTTTTGTTAGAAAGATATCCTTCTTAGCTTAAGAAGATCTTCAGTGTTTTTTAAAGAATTTAGTATGCAATAAGAAGTTGTATTTCACAGGACATTAATAATAATTTTATAAAATAACATATATGTTTAACTGGATCTGTTTAGATGTGTTTATAAATGTATGCACATTTGAACTTCCTGTTTCCTTAACAAGTTGCAAGGTTTAAATTTTCTTATTGATTTTTTCTGATATTCTTGAACCCAAACCACTGTGCTTGAACGGCCCCTGGTCGCTTCTTTTATCGCTCGAGCTCGAGACCAGATTGGATGATCTTGGGCCTGCTCCTCGCACTTAATTGTTGGTCATGCACTGACGCTGCATTTATTTATGGTTTTCTTAATGAGTCTCGTATTTATTACACAGCGGACAGACGTACGGACGGACATACGGACGGCACGGGCAAAGTCATCTACATAGCCGTATAACCATATATCCCCGTTTTGGGTCAGGGGAAATACGTGTCGCATTTCATTAAGGGGCTTCCTTCGGGCTGCGATGCCCAATCGAAGGCAAGAGTTTGTAAAATATCGAGTGTAATTTGAATATGCACTTGAAATTGCATGGAAATTATTTGTCGCGTTGGACTCTTAACACTTATTCCGGTCGGAAATGACCGTACTTGGTTGCGGTGATATCGGATTTGAATGGGTCATTCGGGTATATTTGTTTTGGGTCTCTCTTTGGTTGCGCTCCTCGAAAAAAAGGGGAAGTGGGTGTGGCAGGGCATTAGATCGGTTTTCCGGCTATAAAAAAAAAATTATTTGGTGTATAGCCTTATTATAGATGCATAGCATTAGGTTGTCCAACATAATCATTGACGGAAATGCAAATACAGCTTCTCTGTTTGAGGACTCTAATCAGACATCTACGGCCGTATGCTGGGAGTCAATCCTTCCCACAATCAATTAACTCATCGTCTCCCCCATAAAACGTCTTTCCACTCTTCCAAGGGAACACCTTTAATCCCTCCCCTTTTGGCCAGCTCGACAACTGAATTGCCGCTGGGCCAAAATTGATAACATTGTAACATTGAATTTTCTGCATATAAATGAATTAATTTTCTGCCGACGCATCGTCGAAGCTTTTGGCTCTGTCTCCGGCTCTGACTCCGGCCTTTTGTCCGTCCGTAGCTGTGGTTTTTGTCCTGTCCTCCGTATCAGCAGACTGCCATCCCCATCCCAGCCCATACCATCGCATCACATCACATCCCATCCAGGCTGCAGGCATTGTGTACCGGGCTAATTTCCATAAACCCCCCTTCTTTTCACAAGAGACGAAGAAGTCGCAACGCCATTGTTATGCTAAAGTTCGTTCTGCGAATTGCGAAAGGGGTTGCAAGTTTTATCCTCGACTCACAGGGGGATGGGGATACGAAACAGACCACCGGGCTCGAGTGGGAATCCGCTAACAATTTTTGGTAGCCAGAGGCCCAGAGAGGATAAGCTCACCACCAAACCAAATTGTTGCACAAATGTCTTTCGTGGAATCCCGGCCAAATAGGAGAGGCGAATAATGGCAAAAAAGAGCAACCCGTGTAAGCACCTTAAATATCGAGGCCCTAGCGCCCCTAAAAACCTGCTTTCGTTTATACAGGTTCACTGAGAAAAAATATGCTTTCAAGAAAAAATGTACTTGAATGTTATGTAAATTTAAGTTTTAACCAATATGATTTATAAATGTTTGCAAAATATATAAGACTCTAAACGATATTTATAAAAAGAGTTGAGTACATTATTTTAAATATTTTATTTGCGCAGAGATACACATGTTTGATAAAAAAAAATAATAAGCATCGAACATTTACTGTTGACCATTCTTAAAAAAAGTTAAGCAAGCCAGATTTGAATAGTTTGTCAATCATAAAACATGGTGGTTTATATTTCAACTTTATATTTAAAGACATTCTTATTTTTGCAGTGCATCAATATTTCTCTTGGTGTACAGATATCTGGCAACTGATGATATTCTGCCATTATCCCAGACGCCTAATCGTGCGTGAGTAAGGGCGAGGATGGTTCTCCGGCTGAGCTGCTTAGTTTATTGTGCAGCGTTGCCTGCAATTGCCTGTGAAATTGCATTGAAATGCGAATTGCATTAGGATCGACACAGTAGCAGCATCGATTGTGGCAACACCAACAACAGATCGACGCCCCGGCAGTCCTGTCAATCAAAATAGATCGCTTAGGGATAGAATCGGGAAAGATATATGGATGGGGGAGTGAGTGTAAGGTGTTCGCTGTCAGATTTTCTCCAAAACGAATCGCTATAAATTTTATACGCTTCTTGAAACTTTATTTTATGGCTGTGCCAACAATGGCCAAAACGAAAACGAGTAGTGAGAAAGAAAAAGAAAGAATCTACCAGCCGAATGGAACGCCGTTAATTTACGAGATATACTCCCCATTGATTTTTCGGTTCAATTTGGTCCATTTTGTGTATACAAAGCGGGCGAGTGCAGAGATCGCGCAGCGGATCCGGGACTTCCATTCGTGTGAATTTGAAATAAAACACACTGCACCTAGTAAAAGTCATCGGCGGAAAGGGGAGGGCTGCAAAGTGGCCAGGGGCGGGACAGGGGGTAGGCCATCCCCACAACTTCTTAAGCCTGATTGCTAGAAATTTATTGATGGCCAATAACTTATTCAGTTTCCATGGCTCTCTATACTGCAGTTCATTTTTAAGCATATGAACATTTTATCAAGTACAGATAGTCTAATTGCATAAAATGAATATCTTGTGTAGTAACGTTTTTACTTTTAATTTTTCAACTTTTATAGTACATTTATTTTTTTTTCTTTGTTGGCTTAAATGGCTTGAAGTTAAATGAGATTGGATCCTAACTTTTAAATATGTTTATTTTAATACAATAAAACAACTTAATAATAAAACTGATATTTTTTTAAATATTATTTGTATACAACTTAACAATTTAATAATATGAGTTAAAGTTATAAAACTGTATATTTTTTAAATGTTTATTTAAATACAATTAAACTGTTTATTACCATAAATAAAAGCATATGATATATTGACTATGAATTGAAGTTGGTTCAAAACTAGAGTCTTTCAAAGGCGGAATATAATATTTAAATAATTTTATAATGTTTTCCTTTAAGGCGATTAAGTATTTTAGAGGCGCTATAGTATCCCCATAAACACCCCTCTTTACGGCCACGTCCATGTGCCAGCTCACGAAATCATGTAAGATCCCAAGATCTTTAGCTTTGTGGCATCCACAGATGCCAGCGACATGCCACAAATGGACTGTGGACTCGCCCCCAGATCTCACCTCCCCAATCCATCTGATTCCGATTCCGATCCATCCATCTCGCGATCGATAGTGACAGCAGAAGACCCCAAAACTAAAGACTCGCGGCTAAAGACTCGCGACCCGGACATGTGTCAAATCAGCGCGCTAAATGTTTGTGGAGCATTTAAAAAATATTTTCATGTAATTTGGTAAACTAATTGTTGCTGATGCCGCTGCTATTGTTGTTTTGACAATAAGGCATTTGTAGCTTTTCAGCGATGAGAGGGGCGCGATTCGACTTTGATTGACTTGGGCTGACAGACGGGCGAGTTGCAGTTCGAGTTTCAGACTCTTTTCATGTGCGCTGTGTACTATTTGCTGTGTACTGCTGTGTACTGCGGAGCGGGGTTTTCCGGTATTCCTTTGCCTTGTTGCATTATGTTCGACATCGACATGTAATTGATATATTGGCTGCAGGCGCTCCGCTCAGCGATCCACCCACTCTCCAGCTCCAAATCCCCCACTAAACAGATGTTTTGCATGCTAATGTTTGTTTACTTTGTATTGTTTTTAAACTAATGCTGATGCTTCGGTCTGGGATTGTCGGAGTTTGCATCTGAGCCTATCCGCTGCGGTTTTCCATATGCCAAGGGGGAAAATTCTTAATTGGTTGGATATTGGAGGGCAATTAAGAGGTAGAAAAGGTTTTGGGCTGGATGATATTCCAAGAGAGCGATTGTAATTTTAGAAATAATTTAAATTACTTTTATATACTTTTATACTCTGCAACAGATATATCAATTATCGTTTTTTAATCAATTAATTTTTTTTAAATATTTTTTCTTAATTTTACTATTTGCATTGACATTTTTTCCCCTCACCCCGAGTTCATCCGGTAAAACTTTCAGCTTCCACATGCCTCAGACTCGTTCATCCACTGCAATCACTCAAAAATTCTATAGAAAATGCATAAAAACTCAAGCATGGTTTGTATACACAAATTTGTTTGCTAGTAATTTACAAATTTAGGGGAAACAATATCATTAATCCTCGACAATATAAAATCAGAGTTTATTTCCAACAATAATACAAACATTTAATGCCCTGCGATTCCGAAACCCCGTTGTCGTAGGGCTTCCCCCATTCCAAATCCTCCGTCCTGGGCTGTATATCAAATCTGTAATAAGTGCTGAGTACAGGGGGAGGGGATGGGGAAGTGGGGGAATCAGTTGGGCACATGCCTCAAATGGGAAACGGACCGATTGTGTTTTTTCTGGGAAAAAACTGTCGACGCAACGTCTACGGTGCAGCAGCAAGTCCATAAAAAGCAGGCGAGCGCATAATGGCAAAGCCCATTAAAAAAGGTGCAGAACGCTGTTGATGTTTATGGCCACATCGTTCAGATATATAGCCCAGATATATTCAATACGGTGCCAACTAAATGTGGTTGATTTCGATGTGTCAGTTAATGGAGACTATTGAGGTATAATTATGCAAATTAAAGATTTAAATGAAATAATTCAGGAAAAATCCACTAAATGGGTAAATAATGTGTATTTTTATAAAATTATTATTTTAAACCATTTCACCATTATTATTAAGAAGCCAGCCAATTTTTAAAATATATATGTACATAGGAATTTTTTAAATTTACCGATTGTTTGTTTGGAAGATAAGGAACATAATAATAATACTAGTTAGCAAATCAATAGATTTTATTATAATGAGTACTAAAAATCACCAAAATAAAACTAAAAATGTTAAATGATAACCCAAAGTAAAGCCATGTGAAAAAGTTTCATCCAATTTAAGCAGTCTGGAAATGTAATCTACTTGTCTGCCATTTTAGCCGTGGAAAATGCCCTTGACATTTGCCTTTTACCTTTCTCCAGTCCCGTACTTTGAGTATTTCCTGTTAGCTTAACTGATTTCTTTCCTCTTTTTCCGAGGGGCCATGTCTTTCGGCCACCTTTCCCAACAAGTTTTCCCAGCGATCGCCAACCAAAATGGCCGCCACAGTGGTAACCCCAGCTGAGTGGATTGAGTGCCAGTACAGAGCCACCCCGATTGCACAGACTAGACAAATATTGAGTTTTTCAATTAGCACCCCCAAAAAGTTGCCTCTCTGCCTTCCAGCCGCCCCTTTTTGTGTGGCCCGGGCAAAAGCAAAAAGGAAAACAGGAAAACTTACCCTTACTTGGAAACGTTCGCATCGTCCCGTCTCTCTCAGTCGTTTCGGGCACGGGAGTGTTTGTCTAAAGGATCAGGCTTTTGTTTGCTTACGGCCGCGTTAATTGCCCATAGTGGCGAGCGTTTAAAGCCGCCACAAATCCCCACCGACGAAATGTCATGTCGCCCCTCGCCACGTGTTATACATGTTACCTTGGGAACTCCTCCTCGATTTGTGTGTGCGCAAAAGATAAAGCAAACTGATCCGGGGACTCCTTGCTGTTTGCCCCGCGCTTGTTTTTCATGTTGTAAAGTTAATTATAAATTAAATATTGATTCTGTGCGTGCGACCGACCGACCGGCCATCTCTCGATTTTCCCATTTTTCAATTTTTATTCCATTTTCCAATTCACCATTTGCAGTTGTTTTTTGCAACCGCCAGAACGGCATGAAATTGATTGGTCACGTATGATTTATTAATATTTTCTTTTCATTACGCATCCGCAGCGTTGACAGCAGCTGTTTTAATTGGTTTAAAATTTCCAATGCACTTCAATTGGGCTGCCATTTAGCCCGCAGTGGTCTGAGGTTTAATGGGCCACAGTTGTTCGGCTGCCGATTTGCATATGGATATGCACACTTGCAGTAACAAGTCACATCTTCCGCAGGGATAATGCATGTATATTAGTTTTCTCCTTCTCAAGTGGCTGTTCATAAGTTCTATTCGATTTCGTTAATTGTTTTCGCTACTTAATTGTTGGCTCCGTGTTAGACATGGCTGGCGTCTGTTAGATGGATTTGCAAATCCTCTAAATTGATTGGGTAAATTTATTGTTTTGGTCTGCTAATTAGAGTCTCTGAAATAATGTTTCCTTGTGAACCGAAATCTGTGTGGTAAATAGACGAATTAATGGCACTTCATTGGATTACTCTTTCTAACAATTCTATTTCCTAAATTATAAATGTTCTAAAATCATAAATGTTTTTATAGGCTTTACCTATCTATCTATTACTCTGTTGAAACACACATTGTTTATAATATAAACTAATTTTCAACTGGAACCGCCTATATCAATGTCGTTTGTAGTTATATGAATGCCATTGTTTACTTTTCCAGTAGATATTGTTTTCGACAAACCAATTACGACTCCCTAAGTAAAATGTAAAGCTTACTTGTGAAATTATTAAATGGATTTTGTGTATTAAATTAAAAAAAAATTATGTTTAGAAAGTTATTAGCTTTTAAGACTAAAAGAGACTGTTCGCAAAAGTCTGTTTTTATATATAATCAATTTAATAATATTTGAGTTGCTATATTTTAAAAAAGATGTTGTAAATATCTCTTTAATGGGAAAGAAGTGTTAGAATGACTTATCTGACTTATCTTGTTAAACAAATAGTTATAAACCATACAAATGTATGCTTTCAATTAAATAATATGTAATATGATTTTAATTCACTTAAATTCTCTTTACTTAAATTAAAGTTTAAAATATTTAATAAACTCATATTTTCCTTAAACGCTTTAAAATTAGTTTCCTTTAATTTTCTTATCAATTGTGTACAAATGAATTGGTTATTTTTTCTCTTTAGAAACCAAACTCACCGAAAAATATGCAAACAGCGACGGCAAAACCTGAAAGATGCACAGTTCACCTACACCGACACGGGGCCACACACACACACTCACAACGTTTCGTATCTATGTGGGCCGACAGGTAAGAGCGACCAAGATGGACAGGTCGGAAGGGAAATCCCGGGGAGGGGGGAGCGGTCTTGTTGCCAGTAATTTATGTGCGGCCATCGATGGTCGAGGCTTTGGCTGTGGAGGTGAGGCAAATGGCCACACCGACTGACCGACTGGTCAAAACAAGTCCATCGAAGACAGCGGGGAGAGGGGGAGGGGCTGGTCGCCCGGTGTCGATGGGATATGGGCTATGGAATATAGATGTTGGCAGCGGAAGGAGAACTGGAGATCTGGGCATCGAGAGGCAGACTGCGCGGCCCGAACGAGTTGTACTATTCAATTGGCAATTGTTGTAGTTGTTAACCCTGTGTCAGCCCCCTCTCACCTTAACCCATTGGTGGCAGCGACGTCGGCGTTGTGGTTCTCTCTGCTGCCGCACTGCGCTTGTATCGGTGAGATACTTTTGTATCTGTGAGACACTTTCGTATCTGCTGCGCAGTCAGCGCTGTGGGCGTGGCCTGAGCCGGTACCAATTTTGCCAAAATACTTTTTGTGTGTCGCTCAATTTGAATTTGCCCCTGCTGCTCGAACGGCACGCCCCAGTTAGATACATAAATATTTATAAACTTTAGATACTTTTCGCCAGGGTTTTCTGCCAAGGTGTGAACTGGCGGTCCAGAGGGAGAGGTAAAAAAAAAAAAAAAACAGAGACAGATTATGAAAAAGTTTTGCTAAACGACGGAAGCCAGAAATTAAGTGAAAAAAATAACGAGTTATATCAAAAATGGCCGAAACGTGGAAATTTCTCCGCCTTCTATTTATTTGGTTAGCGATTTCTGATTTTTTTTACAAGCCGCCACAACCTGGTCAGGTTGTCTTTGCATTTATCCATTTTGCATAATTTTGCTAATTTTCATTGTTTATTTGCTCAATCGATTTGCCTTCTCTCTCGTTTTTAGCCCGCATTTATTGGCTTTGTGTTTGTGTCAATAATCGTTTTTCCCTCGCCTTTTTCTATTTATTTTTTTTACAACGATTGTGCTAATTTATTTTATTGCATTGTGTCCATGTGTGCGTCTGAGTTTTGTAATTGCTTTGATTTTTGTCTGCTTTGGCTAAAAATTTATTTGAAATTTTAATTGTGAAAATATTATGCTAGGGATTATGCGATTTATTTGTTATTAAACGGAAGTCATGAAAATGAAATTGGAAATTGTAATTTCGATTGTAATTTAGCAATTTTGTATTATTGTTTTCGCACCGTCCGTCCGTGTGTCTATTGTTGTTATTTATTTGAAATGTATCCGGCGGATAAATTGTGCACACAACGCGCACATGCACTGGCATATTTTTTAATGAAGCCTGAAACATTTCAATTTCAATTTCCATTTCCATTTGGCTCTGATTGCCAATTTTTGTTTGTTATTGAATGATTTGTTCTAAAATTTTATGATGCATAGATTTGTGTAATATTTCAATTAAATAGTCAATGGAATCATTTGGATAAATATGTTGGCGGCGAGTGTGTGCATGGCTCTCAGGTTAATTAACTTTTATGAAATGAAAATGTTTGGATAGATGGATTTAACTATTTTAGTGGCTTTGGCTGCTAATTTAATAGGAAAATATGGACTTGGGCGCCTTGTATGATTAGCTTAGAATGTAAGTTCTTAAGTCTGGTTTTATTTATACAAATGAAGACCGTTCAAAGACCGTTCAAAATTTTTTATAAACATGCCATCATGTTTTGCAGTTTTTGACTTTAATTTGTAATTTTTCTACTTCGATTAATGATTGTTTTATTATAAGGAATATAAAGATGATTTAGTTTTAGTTAAGTTAAAGTTTGAATTAATTTATATGGGATTTTTAGAATCATTTTTTTTTCATTAGCTTTCATTGTAGTCTTTTTCTTATGTATTTTAGTTTTTTTCACATAAACTCACATATCATCCTATATTTCAGATCCCCTTGCCTCTGTCGAAGAGTAAACACCATAAATCGATTATTGATTATTTGAAACGGCTCTCAGCTCTTTCCGAATGCATTTAAGGCGGCATACTGCTGAAATTGAATTTCCAGGGAGTAAAACTAATTAAATGGAAGCACTTTAGTGGCCACAGCCGCCGAAGGAGTCGCAAGAGGATGAATTGGGAATGGGAATGGGAATGGAATGGACATAAACGAGGCAACGAGGCAGATAGTCGCCATTACGAATGCCAATTGAAAAGGCGACAAAACGCAGCCAGGAGTGGATGGATGCGGATAATTCCAAAGGGAAGGCAGCGCAATGGCAACAAAAACTGAAACTCGAAATTCGAATTCGGGCATAAGTGACAATTCAATAAGCCATGACGTGCCCAAATGTTTATTTAGCATATAGCGACGGGCGAATGAGCGACGCTCGACTGGATCGGGCAAAGGGACAGGGAATCGGGGGCAGCAGGACTTGCAAGGGAAGTGGCTATAGCTATATGGCCACATCGCTTTAGGGGAAGAGATATAGCGACATAGCTGCTGCGGAAGTGCGCAAAGGGACTCGCAGGGAGAGTGCTCTGCGTCTGCCTTTAAACGGTGGTATATTTCAGGCAGACAATTTACTCGACCCATCACCAATGCCATCAGCAGTGGTACACGCAAAGAAAAGAGTTCAACTTTAGATACTTCATTAATAGCAAATTGCTTTGACGCATGAACAAATATATCAAAAACCTCTAAGCCTCACAGAAAACTCTTCACTTTGGAACCCAGTGCAAAGTAAGTCTATATGTATAGCCTTGATTATAAATGAATATATTCATTAATGTGGGAAATGATGAAAAAGGGTGATGAAATGGTATAGATAGTAATAAAAACAGCTAAAAAACATACGATTTTTTAAAACCACTTTTCTTTTTTAATTCTCTGGTCTTATTTTAACAAATTTACAAAAATGCATATTACAATTTGTAATTAAAATAAATATGTATTCGAATATATGTGTTTCTAAAAATGCTAAGTTTGTCATTAATTTTTTAGTAAAATGTTTCAAATTTTCGATTGTTCAATTAATCACAAATGTAGTAAACATTTAACATTGACGACAGAAAGTGCAGTCCTAGTTTTTTCTCCGTGCAGCCGTCTCGTTGGCCGCCACTTTCATAAAATGTTGCTGCTGTCGCTGGCGATGTTGCTGCTGTGGTTGCTGTTGCTGCCGTGCTGTGGTTGCTGTGGCAGTTCAAGAGAGATGAAATGTTTATTTAGGACAAATTGTCTTGGCTCGGCGGCGGTGAGTGTAGGCAGCAGGAAATTGCTCATTGCAGGGCGGTCGAGGGTTATACGTCTGCGTACCTTGTTAAAACCCTAGCCGGGCCGCAAAATGGCCTACCAATTAATATGCCTCGGCCGGAGAGCAGGGTACATGGGCATAAACTCGCGCACAATAATCACTTTCATGGGCGTAACTCGTCAAATTGACTGCGAAATCTTCGGAACTGTTGACATGTGCTTGCCTTGGGGGGACTTTGACTTCCCCTAAAACCCCTACTCCCCCACCAATCAGCCTTGACTGCATCTTTACGCTCGTCTTTTTACCACAGCTTCTTTTTTAGGCGTTGTTTGCTTAGCCGCGCGCCATTGACGACACGTTTCCCAGCTTCCCAACTTCCCAACTTCCCAACTTCCCAGCTGCCCGTGCATCGCTCAACTAATTGTGTTAATCTGCGGTTGCAGATACAGATACAAATTCAAATAGAGTCACAGATACATCCACTCTTGTTGATTTTCCAATGTGTTTTCATTGCTTATCAGCTGCATAATTAATGGCTGTGCTGCCAATGCGAGTGCCAGTATCTGTCAGATACGTTTTTAATAATCTCGTTGATGGCTACTTGTGGATGCAGATAAGTATCTAGCTCAAGTAGCTACCATTTGTCGGATACTTATCAATTATTGCTGAAACTAAAACATTTAATTACCTAAATAATTTGATGAATGATTTGATGGATTCCAGTGCACAAATAATGGGTTAAAATTATTAAATTTAACTTTAAAGATGGGCTGGAAGATTTAAGGATAAGGATGCAATAATACAAACATCTAGTGATCTATGCCATTAATCGTAAAATACATAAAAGATTTAAAATATTAATAACTAGCTGGCTGTACATTTTACAACATTTTTATGCTGACATTGGATTTTTGTAGGTACGTAATAGTAATGAATTAAGGAAGTATTGAGTAAACTGAAATTTCAATCAAAAAAATGTAGTGTTAAGCTAAGGTTAAAAAAAGTTTAAGTATTTTCTTAGTTTATCTTAAAATTTAAAATATTTAATTCATCCTTTTGCGAAGTATAAGCCATTATCATTTGTCAAACAAGCAAGCTAATAAGTATTGTACATACAACTCTCTATTTAAATTAAACCTTAAGCTTTTAGATTCTTGACAAAAACACGCCCACAATGGGGATTCCCAGCCCCTTGAGAGAAAACCACCCCCTGGTACCGCCCACAAACCTCGCAGGCCCAGTGTCTTTATATTTGTCAACGTCTTCGTCGTGGTAGACTCGTTCTCCTCACTCGCCTCGCTGCAGTTGTTTTCCCAATGTAAATATTTAAATATTTTCAAGACAAACATTTGCGTGTTGTCTCTGAAAATATGTTGATAAAATATTTGCTCAGCAAACTGGTTAAAAATTACAACAATTCACATCGCCGTCGTTGTGTCTGCCACTGACTTTGGCATTTGTTTTATTAATTTTCTCAACACTTTTCCCGCTAGGCGTGGAGAAACAGCAAACAGGCCACAAGCTCAGACCAAAATCGGCATGCACTTAAACAAATATGTATATATACATCTTTGTTGGATCTCAACTTGGAATATTTTTAAAATATATATGAAACTAAGGTCTTTATTAAAATATATGATAGTGCTTTAAAACATTTGTCTAAGAGCGATTTTAATTTTTATTTTAATTAGATCAGTTGTTTTTAAATATATACCACTGATCTTTACTGCATTTTTCTTTATTTTTTGTTTTGCGTGGATATCCTTTTTTTTCTTTAATTGTGATTTTATCCATTTTGCATCTGGTGGTGGGCTCTTTTCTATTCATAAGAAATATGCAGTGGTGGTCCGTGTTTGTTGTTGCTACAATTATTGCGGCCGCTGCCCATTGTTGTTGCTCTAATTTCTGTTGTTATAATTGCCAGAGCCGCTCGTGCAGACAGCGCGGCACCAAGTGTTTCACATCCCAAAGGCAAAAAAAAAAAAGAAATATAAAAGAAATGCGCCTGAAGCCAAAAGAATAGAATCGAATATGGAACAAAGAAAACAGAATATCTGGATGTGCTCTACTTTAGCTCAATTTGCATTGTGGTCAAAATGTTGAGAACTTCATCCCTGGTTTATCCTATTTTTTTGTTTGCCCTTTTGCAGGCCCGTCAAGAGGTCAAAGAGAGCCACGCCGGGCGGTCCACTCTTTTATTTTATTTCCCCGGTCGAATGAATCAAGTTGCCGCCGATGAAATTTCACATAACACATTCCAATTGCCACGGGCTGACATTAATTGTGGCGCAAACGATCGATTAGCAACATTTTAAAATTCATTAATGAATTGCTTCTCAAACACACGTACACCACGCACCCAACAACTATGTACATAAATAAGCAATCCCCACATGCGCGCCCCCAAGTCTCTGAAAATTTGGGATCGGGGAAGCAGGTTGGCCAAGACGGCACAGTGCCTGCCGAAAGTTGGTTTTCCAAGCTAAGACTAAGGAATACGGTTTGTAGGCATGAATGTATGAATAATTAATAAATTAATAATTAATTATCTCACTAGTTTTTCAATCGTAGAATGCATTAATTGATTATTATAGTTATTTATTTTGTTTGTTAGCAAGTGATTGCTACAAACAATTTTAAAAATAAAATCAACAATAAGTCAAAGTGTTTTGGTTAAGCTAGTAAGCCCATTTTTCAACCATAAATATAAAAATTAATATGGTATTGGCTCTAAAAAAGTGTTGACAAACCATTCATCACATGTTTAATCGATAGTTTAAATATTGTTCAGGAAAATTGAACGATAGAAGTCGGAGTTGCTAATCTCCAGTCGTTTTTCACCTTTCATCAATATATTTTCTAAAAAAGCTGACATGCCTACTCGGAACGTAGTAAGAAGGCAAAAATATAATTTTAAAGCTCAGCTAACTTATAATATCGAATTCCCAGAAACTGATTAACTTTATCACCGAACCAATTCGCGACAAACCCGTGACCGAGCTGCCAGGAATCGGCGTAACATTGGGCTACAAACTGACCGATGCCGGTTTCGGAAGGGCCAGCAGTGTCCTGGGGCAGTTCCTTCTCTTCGACATGGACAAAGAATACTTCTGCGATTGGATGTTTGAAATATGCCAAGCGAATGCCCGTCAAGCGCAAGAATGCTGGCACTGCCTTCTAAAATGGTGTGACGCGTTCCTATAAGCTTGTGTTCCTGTGTTCCAGCTTAGTTTCTGTTCAATTTATTTATTTATTATTAAACAAGTTCAAGAAATTGTTAAAGTCTATGTTTTATTTGACCCTGTTAGAGTCTATAATAACAATAATAGAGTTCTATAATAATAATAATTAACAGATACGGAATACGGTCTCAAACTATATTTAAAAAAAATTATAGGGTTTCCTGGAATATTGAATTCGTTATTGTTTCAGTAAAACCATGTTAAAATAAATAGTTTAATTTAGGGAATTCCTTTGTTTAATGAAGCATGTAAGGATATACTAGAGTAAACGTCTAAAGTTTTTACACCAAACACTTAGTTACTCCTTTGACAAATTAATTTAAAAAAAAAAAAATTTCAAAAATCAGAAAAAAATATGCTGAGAAAACCATTTCCCTTGAAACAACTTAATTCATTTTTTAGGCATCGCGTGCTGTCTGCATACGAACTTAAAGCACTGTTTGCGTGTTACTTCCTCACACACGCGTAAACCCAATAATAAATCGAAGAGAAAACTGTCTGAAAAATGACGAGCTGACGATTTGTATGGTATTTTGATATCCACAGACGGGCAACAATACCAAACCCAAACGAGCAGAGGCGTCGCTCGAAAGGAATTTTCTTCAGACCACCTCCCCCAAAAGATTGTGTTTTAACGAAGTTCCCTGAAAATGTCTAGTTCCGTAACGAACTTTTTAGTAGCTATCCCACTGCAGCCCTTTCTCGCACCTCCCCTGGCAGCATTCAAAAAACTTATTATGCACAAATAAATACTGGAGGCAGCCACAATTTTCCCCAAAGAGATAAAAATGAAGAAAAAATTTGTTGTTGCTCTGGCGTTTTTCTGAGTTTCGGATTTTTTTTCCCCAGTTGATTTATACGAGGAACGGAAATCGTAGACTTTTCGACGCGCAGCATGAGTGCAACAGAAAACGCAGATACAGATACATCTGCTGGCCGGCGTATCTCTGGGATTCGGGGATTCGGAGAGACCCCGCTGAATGAAATTGGGCAAAGCGCATGAAATATGTTTGCAAACAAATTAATAACAATCGATCTGAAACTGGCCAAGTTGCCAGATAGCAACGCCAAATGATGAACGATTAGGCTTCTGTTTTTATAATCTGGGTTACACAAACAAGCCAATAAATATATATGCCGAATGAGTGATGAAGAATTGGCCATGAGTGGCCGATGCTGAAATTTTACCGATCTCTAGGTGGTTTTGGCATTTTTGCGAGGGCCTCTCCATCCGTTCCAGCCACAGCTACAGCCCCACTTCCACTCCCAATCACAATCCCAATTGCAGCCACTCCGCCGGCAATTGTTTACCATTGCATTGGCCTGGCCAGACATTGGAACGCCAAAAAGCTGTCGTAACCATAAATTAGCACCTCCTTGGGACTCCACCATATGGTTTCCATGTAAACTGCATTCTGCGGCGGAAAGATTTATCTGCCAATCCATTTCTAAATGAGTTGCTTTGCCCAAGTTTATCGCCGGCTCTCTCCCACTTGCGATTATTATTACGATATATTTACAATGGATTGGGCAGGCTTCCGTAAACATGGATCCCAAAACATGCCCTTGACGATGATCGATTGGGAATCGGAGTATTTTTATTTGTATTATATTATGGTATTTATATTTTATTTTTTCTGTTAATGATACTACTGTATTTCCATACTTGCCTGTTCATGAATAATACATTTTTAAAATCATATGGGATTTATTTATAATAGAATAGAGTGGCAAATAATTAGTTTAAATTTATGTGTATTTAAGCGTTATAAAAAAAAATATTACAATTGATAAATTCTCCATTTGTAATGAATGAATAAATGAGACCATTGATGTTTATTATACCCATCTTGTATCTTGTGAAAGTCATATTTGCTTCAGGGGCAATATCAAACCGATCTTGTTATGGTTTTTCATGAATGCGACCTCCAGCTGGTTGTGGGCGAAGTTATTTGGTTAGTGTCGGGCAGCCACGCCCCCGCTTCTGGAAATGGGCGATTCTGCAGCAATCAGTTGGCCCATCCCGACCTGCCATGTGTGAGGGATTACGGATTAGATGTGGCCCGGAATGGACCCGTATTCGAGACCGAACACGGCTGCAGTCGCAGCACGAGCTGGCGCTAGGCAGTCCAGTTCGGGTGTCTGTTTTATAGCCCAAGATCTCCGTTGGTCGGGGCATTTACCACCTCCGTGGGCGATAAATCTGCAGTGCGCCCGTGGCGCAATGAACTCGCCTCGCCCTCTTGGCAACTCCTCCTCCTCCTCCTCCTCCTCCACTCCACTGCACTCCACTCCGCGCCCATCCGCCCACTCCTCCGCCTTTTAATTTCACTGCTGGCTGCGGTTTGTTTAGCTCACTGGCGACGATAAACACCTTGGCGCCAGTGGGAAAAAAGCGATCACCCCAGTTAGGTCCTTTCCATCGGGGACCTTTTGACAATGTTAGAGGTCCACTTGAGAGCAGCTCATTAAGGCTTTCAGCTGGTCAAGTGGTCCTCCTACCTCCACATCGAGGTCCAAGTACACCTGTTGCCCAATTCTAATACCATTGCGGTATTACCATTTTGCGCGGGCTAGTGGTGCCAGCATAGCTTTTCTTAGTATCAAAAACAAGAAAATAATAAAAGTATAACGTTTTTGTTATAAAGGAAGATTTGCCAATTTTTAATTCACTTATTAACATATACAATTGACGATTTATACCAACCGACATTTAGAAAAAAAAAATTACATTATAAAAGAAAATGATGTAATTCTTTAATGAAAAGAATTAGTATTAATTTATTAAGAATTATAATTAAACAAAAACGCCTCTTAACAAGGTAAAAAAAAACAGATATTAAATTGTGTGACGAAAAAGGAAAGGATAAACGTTTTACTAAAATATTCGCTCTTGGTTCGCATTGTCATAACATGTACTGCCGTCCATAGAGATCGTTATTACTTATTCTTTAATATTATTCAAAATAAAATGATTCATATTCTTTTTGTTTTTTATCAGTATATTCAATATATTTTTTTTTATTAAGCCTTAACCCTTTTAATAATTGTATTTAGTGTTTAAAGATCCCATTCCTTCTTCGAAGACTTCAAATCAAAGAGCAGCTGACAAGACGTTTTATAAAAGTTACAGAACTAATTTTAAAGTTTTAATTTATTAGGTATTGATCAATTGATTTTTACCTTATTTTAATTTGATCATCACTGATTACCGTCCGTAGATTTTGTGACGACGCACTGGCGGCTGTCGTGTGGAGCGGGCTTCCGTCGAAAGCTCTTGAAATTACACACGATATCGGCCGGTAATTATGCATGCATTTATGTTATTGTTAATTGTTTAAACAATACACCTCTTGCAGTCCGATTGTTTAACGTGTGTCTGTTCGGGGCCGGGGGTTTTGGGTTACGAAATGGATTTGGAATTGGAAAATCCAACCCCACGATCGATTCGCTGAATGGTTTCTGTTCATTCATGCATTTGGAGAAGGGCGTTTGCGTGGGCGAGGATGGGTGTGAATGATTCCGGGCGACTGGCGGATTCAATTCATGGAAAATAGTCCATAGACAGACGGAATAAAATATGCCCCACAGCCCAATTATATAACCTCATTGCAGTCACTTACAGCATTTTCATTTCCCCAATGTTTTCACTCAGCATAATTACACGAAATTCCAGAAAAGCCATTGGAAAGCTTTTGCAACTGATTTATGGCCACTTCTCTGGAAATTGTCGACAAAATGTCTGGCCAGCCAGCAGATCGAATCGGTTAATGAGGGGTGGGTGTTTAATTTTTCTGCTGTTCCCAAAGGAATGCCAACGAGTTGTTGGGAAGAAGTCGTTTCCGTGATTTACACGCCAACGAAATTAGAAAATAAACAATGGATTTTAGTATTTCTGGCTGGCACGGTTGATGCGGATTTAAGGCTGAATTTGATTATTTGACTTTCGGCCTAAGACGAAGACGGTCCCGCGCACTTTGATAGTGCTGAATGTACGCAAAAAAAAGGGGAAAAAATCGGGGAAGAGGGGCTGCCTAATAAACTATTCGCAATTCTCGTTATTCCCCATTTTATTTATTTTCTTATGTCGCGTCAACTGGTTGGCAACTTCGGCGGCAGCATCAAATGGCCAAAAAAAAAATAAAAAAGAACATTCGAAGCCCGGCTGACGCATAAACATCGCCCCAAATCGCATCGATCTGAATCAAAATTGGAATCCGACTGATGATGATGATATAGCCGAAGTGACATCAAAGCCCAAAAAGCCTGATAAGCCAAATAAACCAAGCATCAGCATAGATAATCAACTCAGTCAAGCGATAACTTCATGCAGAAGGGGAAAAGGATCGGAGTTGTCTATTCAGCCATTTTATGGCCGTTTTCAGACATTTTTAGTTCAGAAAATAACAGAAAATTTCGAAGAATGCAATTAACCTTAATTCTATTTTTATATTTTTGCAAGTGAAAATACGAAGGAAAATTAATTCGGTATTTGTCTTCTCGCGCTAATGGATTTATTATGTGATAAAGATCGCCGTTCGCGTTTAATTTTAAATTGTAATTATAAGTAACTTTTGCATAACTAATAAATTGTTTTATAAAAGTTTAAGCTTGTTAGTTTTTAGGTGATGCACATATATACAATATATTAATGAAATTTTTAAGATTCTTAAATGAAACGTTTTTTCTCTATCGGCTTTGATAGTAAACTAAATGAGACTTTATATAATTACCTATTTTTGACAGAAAGTCTAGAGATGATCCCGGATCCTGGATCCCGATTCTAACATCCCATTTAATGGCTCCATGAGCACCTTTTTGCTGGCGTCGCCGGGCAGCATGACTGATCCATCGATCCACACCCATCAGAGATTGCAGATCAAAGCGTTCCAGGCACAACAGTCAATCAAAATTTCCCCCAGTTGCAAGTTGGTGTTGCAACCTAGACGGCCAATAAATTCTGCACTCCTCGCCGTCCAAAACACCCCCTTCGATTTTCCTTCCACGCGCTGGATGGATAATTTACTCAAATGTCGACGCCTGGCGCTGCTTTTCGCGATTTTTGTTTTGTGCTTCTCGTTTTTGCATAAATCGATCATAAATTTAATTTGAAAATTGCTGCCTAAGGCCGCCGTTGGCCAACTCGAAAGTCATTTCTGCGTATTTATAACTCAATAAAACTTCAAAAGTGTTCGAAAACATACGCTCTCAAAGTTTGTTTAATGCCATAAAAATGCAGTTGCTTTTCTTTTTGTTTTTGTCGTTGTTATTGTGTATTAGCAGCCATCGGACGGGCACTAAAACCAGGCTATAGCTTTATGGCCTTCACAGAGCCAAAGGGCAGAACGGGAAGCGGAAGTTTATTCTATGGGTCCGTGAAGTAAAAGGAGCGCCTATAAAGTTCAATTGATTTGCCGGAGAGTAAGCAATCAATCTGAATTTGATCGAGAAATACAGAGTCCAATTTCCGTGAAACCATTAAGCCATAAAATTTTCAAAATTTCCTTTTGGGCTTGGAAATAGAAACATTCAAGAGCTAACTCTTCTTCTTCTCACAATAATGACAAAGATTGTACGGAAAAACTAATATTATTAATATCCTTTTCTTTTTTTGGTATAACTGAGAAGGTTCCTTAAATCTGAAATCATTACACTTTTTAAGAAAAATCGAAAAAAATATTCGACAGTGGAGTCAAATACAAGAACTCTTATTTTTAATTTTTTGTTCTTAGTAAATTTAACGAATTTCTTTTTTTTTTTTGTTGTGCAATTTAATATTTTTCCATTTAACCTAAATTTGCTCGGGTCATATTTCCCATTGTGATTTCAGCTTTTTCACATTTATAAAAACGAACAAATTTGTGTTCATTAATTTACGAGAGTTTTTTTTCCCACACCCGTTTACAAATGTCATCCCGCCGACCTGCGGCAAGTGAGTGTGGTTATTAAACCAGCGATATGAATTTACTTTAGAGCCATTGTCTATTATGGCCTGGTTAATTGCAACGACAGCTGCCAAAACAACCGTGGCAAACCGTGCAAGAACAACAACACCGAAAAAGGCTTGTTGTTGTCACCGCTGTTCAGCGGCGACCACTGAATTTATTGTTATAACGGGGCAATGATAACAGGTCATCAACACAAATGGCCAGGTAAATAAATATCAGGATGGGGTCAGGGGTCAGGAGCGAAAAGCGCGAAAAATAAGCAGCGTTAATTACAAAGGATCTCCCGGGGGCCAAGTCATAGTCACAGAATAGATATAGATATATTCACAGCGTATCCGGTAGACACCGAAATCCTTGTGCAAGCGTTTGGCAGCTGGCCGGCTAATACTTGCATTTAATTAGGCTTGCAATAATATTTATGTAAATCGGGCTGGTTGCGCGATGAGCCACAGACAGCTGTCAATATTTGTGAGTGCCACAACCCATCCCGCCTGCCTTTCACCCGATTTGATTATTGGGCATTTGGCATTGTTGTCCTGCGCGTTTCCATGTGTGTGGGCGCGTCCTTATCGCTAAGCAAACAGTGCAACATTTTGTCGCCATCGCATTTGTTTTTCTTGTTCTCCGCCTGTGGAACAGAGGATTCTGGACTGTAAATTCTCTGGACCACTGGACCACTGGACCACCCGCGCAATCAGCGACGGCTGCACTCCAAGCAAACATGCACCCTGTACCGTACATATCCACTATCCATTACCCACCGTCCCTTCCCGACTCTTGTTGTTTTCGCATTTAATTTTGTTGCTTTTGACACCGAATGGAGTCGGGATGGCTTCGCGTTTTTGTTGTCAACGCGGCCGCCCAAAATGTTGGTCCCAAATGTGCTGAATTTGCATACCAAACTCGTTGCACACTGGCCAGCCAAATATCCAGAGTTAATCAAGCTGCAAAAGATACCAACAAAAATTACAGTTTGGATATTTACCGCTTCAAAATACATTTCGGAAAGAAAAATAACTCATTCTAACGATAATGAGGCTTAGTTGTTCTACCTATATAGGCCATAACATTAGAGAGTTACAAAATTGTATTAAATCAGGATTTAATATTGTTTAATAATAAACAAAACAGGATTCTACTTAAATATCTTCTATGAGAACTCCAATAAATATAAGTGCGAATAATAATACAAGTGCGAAATATTTTTAAGTTATTTCTAACTCTAAATTTCTAAATTTTGTGAAATGAATGTTTAAATCAGTATACTGCTCAACAAAAGGAGTAAATTCAAATACTTGCTTCTCAATTTAGATATTTTTCTCAAACTATTTTTAAAAATGTTAATTTGAGTAATTTCGGAATTGATTTTAATATCTGAATTTAAATAAATACAAATGTAAGAACAATATATTTCATATTAATTATAATAATTTAATATTAAATCATTCAATTTGATATGTATTGTATTTAATGTTATGATTTAATGTTTAGTTTTAATATTAAATATACAATTTTGTTTTGAACAGTCAGATATTTATTTTAACTACTCATTTTGTTAACAGTCTAATTAATTATTTGTTGTATTAAAATGTTGTTTTTTTTCAAGTAATTTAAATTAAAAAAAAAACATTCAAAGCAAATTAACAGTGTACGCTGCTCAGTGTAGACCCCAATTGAAGCTCACTTTCAGGCCTACAATCTTTGGCACACTTTTCGCTGGCACTCGAGCGCCATTCACATGCCACCCAGTCAGGTATTTCTTTGTTGTGGCTACGTCCAGATAGCCATAGCTATTGACTGGCTTTCAAGCCGTGTCCGCCATTGAAAACAACCGCTGACTCCCTCCGAAGACTCCGTGGGTTCAGCTGCGAAACACCTGAGCGGAGTTTAGCCCACAAATCGAGAGCCTCAGATTTTTTCGCCGAGTGCGATCTCAATGCCGCGGTGGCGCCAAACCAAGTTTATTCAAGTGACAATGGCGTCGTACAACCTTTATTAATAACTGAGTTTCAAGACGAGACCATGACAAGCTCCCCATCATCATTATTATTATCATCATCATCGTCGCTGAAATCAGCAGCATTTTCGGCCATCAATCAGTGGCGATCCATCTATCGATCTCCGGATTTTTTGGTCGATCGATCGATTTCGGTTGGGTAACTGGTTTTCTGGCTAATAAGCTGCCAATACTTTTTTCGCACTCGTCGTTCATGTTGCGCAGGTTGGTGTTTTACTTTCTACCAATTTGCTGCAATTGTTTGGCAATTAGGAGCAGGGACAAGGAAAAACTTTGGCTACAGCTTACTTAACTAAAGATTTGTAATTTGTTGGCCATTGTTAGACGGCAGTCTCAGTGAAAGCTAACATTTTAGTTTATAAATGACATATAAAGGTATAAATACAAACAGAGATTTTTCTCGTTTAACAAAATCTAATATATTTATAATATTTCTCTCTCAGCAATCTAACTAAAAGTGGTTCAAAGATATCTGTATTTAAAGTTTATATTTTAAATATATAAATAGCTCATGAAATTTACTTTTTCAGAAAGGCTTTTACCAACTATCTTTTTAAAATAATTAAATATAATTTTCTATTTAATATAAACAATTCAATTAAATAAACAAAATAAAAAAAGATGGCTATAGATAGATAGATAGATAGATAAATAGTTATTTTCAATGAAATTGTCTTCAAACCGATAACTCAAGATACAAGATACATGTAACTCCATTTGCAAGTCCAACAGAGCTGGAGCCACTTGATCGCCCAATTATGATATGATACGGCTACCGAGAAAGCCATCTTCCAGTGACAATTGGCCAGTTGAGTCACCCATTCACGCCTCGAAACGGACACGGCTTGAATAATTATTTATCTAGGAATTTTGCGTGTGTGCTATCCAGTTTCGGGGTAAAAAGTCTGTTTTGCCAGCGCCCAATGGCCAGATGGAATGGCCACTTCGGTTCGGAAAATCGAGGAAAGCTTGTAAGGTTGTTAAATAAAACACACAATTTGAGATATTTTAACATATTTTCAATACACTTTTTTGTTCGGCTCATATTGGTTGTGTACGCTAGTTTTGATAATAATGTTATAGCTACGATTTAGTTGTATAATTTATTATTGCTTACGTGGGCTAGGCTAGTGTACTAGGCGATAGATCCGATGCGGTAGTTTTAGTTATTGACAAAATGCGCTAGTTTAAGTTTATATTCTGTGTAGCAAAACGTCATCACAATTTGCATAGCAGACAATTGGGACTAAGCCTAAATTCGATAACAATATTACTGGCTACAGTTACAAATACAGTTAATACAATAATGCGGTTGCTTAACAACTAGATACCCCCCGTCATTCGTATACAGTACAATCGAAAACAAGATGGAAAACAAAAAGATCTGAGATACAAGATTCTGGACAGACAGCATCCTACAGAGCTGTGGCTCCTTCTTGGGTATTCGGTATATTGTATATGGTATATTTACAGGAATATACAAGAGAGCCCAGCCCAGTGCCTCGAAAGCGCTTAGACCCCGTACTTGATGCCGTACTCCTGGTAGTGGCCCACATGTGGTCGGTAGTGGCTCAGGTTGCTCAGCTGGCCTAGTTGGCCCAGGTTCCCGCTCAGCGCCGCATGGTGATGGTGATGGTGATGGTGGCTACTGATCACGGCCGCCGCCGCTGCCGCCGAGGCCGCTGCCACGGATGCGGAGGCGGGTGGACTGGCCGACTGGAGGCTGCCGGTGGGACTGCCGCTGTCCAGTTGGCAGGACTGGTTCTGTTCGAAGATCATGTCGCGGAAACCCAGTGCCGAGGTGGGACTGTTGGTCAGCACGGAGGAGGATCCGCCTCCTCCTCCTCCTCCGCCCACTCCATTGTGGTTGAGCACACTGCTGCTGTTGTTGTTGTTGTTATTATTGTGGCCCGGGTGCGTGGGTGTCCCCTGTTGGCCATTGTTGGGAATGGGCTCGGATGGCGGGGTTTCCGGTGTGTACCAGCCACCGTGCGCGGGTCCATGGGGCGTTGAGATCGTGGTGGGCGAGTGTCCCGAAGACTGACCTCCGGCCCCTTGACCTCCGGGGGTCAGGGGGTGGGCCACATGCGCCACATGGCGCTGCAATTGCTGGGCATGATGGGCGGCCGCTGCATGGTGGACATGGTGCATCTGACTGCTGGCCACCGTGGCCAGATTGTCCTCGTTCAAGTGATAGGGATAGGCGCTGTGATGGATTCGCGGGTTGTACACATTCATCAGCGAGTCCACGGTGAAGCCGGGATGCTCGACACCGCCGCCGGCCAAATGGTTCATCTGGGCCAGACTGTCGTGGCAGGAGTTGAGCATGGCGGCATGGGACACCTCCTTGCCACTCAGGCAGCCCAGGTCCATCAGGGGCTCCTTCTTGAAGTGGGCCGCATGGGCGGCCATGTGCTTGGCCTCCAGTATCCCATTGGTCATCAGCTTGAGCGGCTTCATCTCGGCCAGCTTCTCGTTCATCATGGCCTGCCGCTTGATGGCCTCCTCCTTCTCCCGCATCACGTCCTTCTTCTTGAAGCGCCGTCGCCGCCGCAGGAAGGAGCCGTTGTCGAACATGTTGTAGGAATCGGGATCCAAAGTCCAGTAGGAGCCCTTTCCCGGCTTCTTGTCATCCCGGGCCACCTTCACGAAGCACTCGTTGAGGCTGAGATTGTGCCGGATGGAGTTCTGCCAGCCCTGCTTGTTGTCCCGGTAGTAGGGAAACCGCTCCATGATATACTGGTAGATCCCGTTCAGGGTCACCTTCTTGTCTGCCGCATTCTGGATGGCCATGGCTATTAGGGCGATGTAGGAGTACGGCGGCTTCACGATCTCCTTGTTCTGGTGCGGGGCACCCAGGCCGTAGGCACTGGCCGAGTACGGGTAGCGGGAGTACTGGTCGTATGCGTAATGGGCCGCTGCCGCCGCCGAGGCGCTGCTGGCCGCCGCCACCGCCGATGCCGATCCGTAACCGGCGGCGGTCTGGGCATAGTGCCGCGAAAAGGAGTTCTGGTCGCTGAATAACGTATGCATTTCGGCGGATCCGGCGGATTTCTGCTCAACCTTCCACTGCCGCCTCAATTCAGTTATTTTCTTTTTCTTTGCTTTTATTTCGCTTTCAATTCAATCACTTCACCACGCTGCTTCTTATTATTTCTAGCGATAATATTTGCTTAAACAAGTTGGGCACATAAGTACGATCTATATATACATATACTTCTATCTATATATATATATATATGTTTGTTTGATGGGGGAAATCGGAGCGCAGAGCGAGCGCAGAACCGTTCGGTATAGTAACACGTCTGATACTGAATCTGTGTAACTGAAATAACACACAGCTCGCATCGAGCAGAAGCGCTGACGTCGGCAGCGACGCCCGCACCAAAAAGTATCTGCTTCCAAAAGTATCTGTGTGTGGCTGTAGCTGTAGCTGTGTCTGTATCCGTATCTGTATCTGCAGCCAACCAACGATGGCTGCCACTCGCAGTCAGTAAGTGAAGTGCTCGCACACACATACAGAATGTATCTGGCGAGAGAGAGAGAGAGCGGACGCCATTCATGCTTTTTTCACAGGGGAAAATAGTTAGTTAGCTCCGGTGAGTCCTTCCCTCTCCACGACTTTTCAACCCCGTGTTTTTGTTGTTCAAACTAATGCTTAAAATACGGCCTAGGCAAAAGGCTCTTTCTCTGTCTCTCTCTATCTCTATCGATCGCATTCATCAGATACAAGATACAAAACAAGTGAGAGCGAGCACACGCATAGTTGAGGCACCTGGGAAAGCCAACAGCACAAGTGGGTGATGGGTGGTGGGGGTGAAAATTGGGCGGAAAACTCCCAAGCAACCAACCATCAACCCACCACCCCTCCTTCGTTGGCATAAATTAGTGAGCAAAGTTTTTTCGATTTCAGCTTAAAGTTCAGCTTCTGGGGGCAGAGACCAAAAAGTTGTCTGCTAATTTGCAGTTTGATGGATCTTTTGTGCCAAGATGCCCAAGTTAAGGGCCACGTTTGTTTACGTTGAGGGTCAGGCATTAAGTATTTTACCATTTTTTGTCTTGGGGCGTTTAAATTAGAAATAACCTTTTGTTGGCGTACAAAAGGAAGAAATAGTACAGGCTGTACTTTAAAAAAATTTTAAGCCTTAATTTTAAGCAGTTTCTGTATTAAAATATATGAAAAATATATATGAATTGAAATGTTAATTGTTTTAAGACATTCTTACTGTTAAGATATACAATATTAAGTAATAAAGCTATCTTAGATGCATATGATTTCTTTAAATTTTGTATAAAATGGTTTAGAAGAGAATAGTAAAATAAATAAAAGCTACATTGTTTTTGTTTTAAAATTAACTCATAAAATGAAGTTCCTTTTCTATAGACATCCCAAAATTCAAAGTAATAGAAATATTAGAGTAGGAATGCTAGTCAAATTGATTTTACAATATTTAAAGCTTATTTAGTCTAGGCTTATGAGTTTTATCAAAATATTTAATTTACATTTTTGGTCGATTGACATAAATGCGTATTGACTTGATACTCATTCACACCTTTTTCCCAAACATTCGATGGGTTGCTAATCCAAATACAAAACAAATAAAGATACAGTCATATACCTATAAAAAAGTCCTTCCCCGCCTGTACCCCCTTCTACCCCCTCTCCTTGTTGCTCTTGCATTGCCGTTTTTTCGCCGACTTCGTTTCTTTTTTTCTGCTTATTGAAACAATATTTTTTATTGACTTTGTCAGCTTTAAAGTAAATTTTATATGTTTATTTGGGCAAGGGCAAGAGTGCGTGTATGAGTTTGTGCGTGAGCGGCAGAATGAGTTGGTCTGCGTGCTTGTCTGGTTATTAGACACAGGGAAAACAAACAAATGTATGTTTTATATTTGTATAATTTAAAAGTATGCTGACTATTTTGTATTATTATTTTCCTATGGTCGACTGCAAAAAACCGAACGCTTTACATGAGTGTGCTGTCTTTTTCGCACTTTAAAACCCCACTCGTCTGGGTAATTGATACAAGAATAATATTTGGCTCTATTAACGCAATCGCATTATTTTGACAAATATTTTTATTGTTTTAACATAATTTTTCGCATGCGATCTGTCGGGGGAGATGGGCAATGGATCATCGCCATGTGTGTGTCCAGTTATCCATGTCCTTCGACAGGATGCGAGGCGAGTCCTGCATTTGAAATTCGAATGAGGCGACTCTGGCTCCATCTGCTCCATTTTACGCATATTATTTGGATTCCTTGTGGCTTTTTTTCATTTTTTTTGTTTGAGTTTCAGGATGTCGCTGCTGATTTAACAAATTTTCGTCTTCGACATCGGCGCCGTGATTGCGATTGTATGGGTGACTGAGCGACTGTGTGGGTATGTGGGTGTAAGCCGTTTTTTGTGAGTAACTGTCTGAGTACGTCTGTGCAATTTTGCACAGTTCATGTTATTTTTACGTAGTTGCCATTGCCTGTCTGTCCGATTTACCCATACCATTCCATTCAATCCCACTCAACTGTCGATATCCGTACTGCTCTCCTGCATCTTTTGGATCTGACTATTCGCAGTCGTATCTGTATCTATATCTGCAGCCATCCCACTGCATTTGACCTATCCAAATATTGATTTAGTTTCCCAAAACTGCAACTTAACATTTTCTCCACAAATGCAGTGAAAGTTAAAGCAGCTGGATCGGAAATGTAAAAGGGGCTTAACACGTTTCGATAACGAGACTGTTTTAATGGATATGTCTAACAAAAAGGCTGCTCAATTCATAAAATTCAATTTATAGTGCAACAAATTAAAGAGGTTTTAATATATTGGTCATTAAACTTGTTTAAATAATTAACACGTTAATAATTAATAAAGCATATCATTTTTTAATAATGTTTATTTATACAAAAACATTTTTACAACCGTTTACATACATTTTATAAAGCTTAAAGATATTGTGCATTAATATTATCTCGCGGATTTGTGCTGTAAAATTTCTTTTTTATATTTTATGTTAAGTTATGAAAATATTCGATTATTTAAAACCAAGAATATAGTCGTCATGTTTATTAAATGTATATTTTTTTATTTAAATAAACCAGGATTCTAAAATATTTTAATTTGAAGTATTGTTTTGCGCGACAGCTCAATAAATCGTTTGGAAAGCGAATAAACTTAAGGCTTTCAAGTAATTTTGGTTGGTTGGTTTTGTTTCAAATTATAATGTCTGTTAAACCCTTAAATATACTTCGATTCTTTCATTATTAAAAATTATATAATCTACCATTAATTATCCAATAAAAAGTAACGTTAAATCACAGTTCTTTGAACTCGGGGCCTTGATGGGCGCCTATTTGAGACACGTTCTCCAAGCCTGTCAGTTTGGCAAACATATTCGCCATATTCAAATGACATCCCCCGCAATAATTTTGGAAAAGTGGCAAGCCGAGTTGGGGAGCTGTCTCGCCCATTTGCCACGCTCAATTTGATGCAGTCAACGGAACGTTGACACCGCCGTTGACAACGCTTGGCGGGGACTCCGAAAATGAGGAGCTGGTTGAGGGCCATCCAACATAACCGGCACATGGCGGTGGAACGGTAGTGAGTCCGAACATGTGGCTGCTCATTGCCCCTCATTAAATTTTGGCAATGCCCTTTTTGGGTGAGTAATCCAAGACAAATATTGATTTTAAAGTGCAGGGGAGTGCACCTAATCAGACACTTGAACCAAGGACTTAAGCGGCAAAAAAAATACGATTTTTTTTTTGGGTAAGCGAAAGGAAATGCAGGAAAAATGCTGATAAAGCAGTTTCAATCTTTCAAATATGCGCACTCGCACCCACACACAGGCCAAAGTAACTCACACAGATACACTCAAATACACACAGATACACGCACACTATCGCACGCTCGGCTGCTCTCTCATGAATATGCAACGTTTTCTCTGCCAATATGAGAAGGGAGACTCACACATACACTCGAAAAAACGACTGCGCAGCATTGAGAAGGGGGCGTGGTTATCCAGAGAAAGAGATGCAGCGATGGCTGACTGTATGACCCCATCTCCCTCGCACACTGCAGTTTCCAGTACCCAAAAAAAATTCGTAGATACTTTGCCCCCATCCACCGAAACATTTTTTTTTTTTTTTGGGTTATTCGACAGGGAGTTTCGGGGTGGTTCCGCAGTTATGGTTCGCATAAGGGAGTCCATATTGGCCACTCATTAAAATTTATGATTTGTATACAGTTGCGAGCTTATTATGCATATATTCTCGACTGTTTTTTTGCTGTTCTTCCTGCCCAGACAATTTAGCAGATTAGTTGCAGACAAACACACACACACGCCAACGATCCCGGGAAGGGGTTGGGAAATATCCGCCATTAGCTTAATCATAAGCGTAATCATGGCGAAAATCTTCCGGTCATAAGCAGCGGAAATTCAGCAGACGGCGCTAAGTCCGGAATCCGGAATCCAGAATTCAGAATTCAGAATACAGAATCGAGATTCCTACCTGGCCAACACCGGATGCTAATGCTAATCATCGATGCTTAGGCATTGATCGGCCAAAAGAGGGGAAACTTTTTAGGCATGTTTAGACTTTAATGCGCGCCACGGGAATTCTTAATGAAATCTCGAGTTTTCGTCGGGTTTTCCCCCAGATGCTTAAGATTTAGAGAACTCGAGATGCGGACTACCTGACCTCTGTTGCTCAATGTGTCCGGTTTTTCCCCCCGTTCCCGTAATGATGATTATGATGATGATGATTTCACGCGTGTCCTGCGGTTTTTGTGGCTTATTTGCGGTTTACGGTTTCCATTTTTATGGTTTACAAGCCGCAACCCGCTGGGAAGTGGGTGTTTCTGGCTACCGCTGCTGCTGGGTTTTTGATAGGCTGCTTCAGGATGAGTTGGGAGCGTGTCCGAGGTGTGGATCTTTTGCCTAAGTAATGAGCTGCTTGCTGACACTTCCAGGAAGTAACTTGTACAGAAAGTTAATTATAAAAGAATTTGACCGGCGATGGGATGTCCAAGTGTTAGTGTTGTTATTAAGGTGAACTAATAAAATTTAAGACGGAGTTAAACTTATGTTTAATTTTAACATAACTCAAATATTTATAAACCAGCATTAAATAAAATCAATAAAAGTTTGACAATGGTTTTTTGGTTGAAAAAATATATATTTCGAAAGCTGTAAAATCTCTTTCACAGGAATCATAACCACCAAGATCCAAAATAAAGGCATCCATTCGGTGGACATCTTACCTGGTAAACATTCTTAATTCTTTTTCCGTTATGTTATATCAACGTTAATTTAATGTAGATACAAATTAAAAAAAATACATATATAAAAACAAATGATTTGGAAAATTTTAAATTTTTCACAGGAATTGTCAATCCGGTGGACATCTTACCTCTTAAAATATTTTTTCCGTTGTGGAATCTCATAATTAATTTAACGAACAGAAAAAAATGAAACTAGGTTTTTTGATTTAGATTTTAAAAAATAAAAGAAATTTGCAGTAAAATATTTGCTGTTTTTCATTTGAAAAAAATTTTAAAATAAAAAAAAGGAAAATCATTCGTGTTAGAAGTAGGGGTTATCGTCTTTAATATGTGCTAACCATTATCAAAAAAGAACTATTCAAAGACAATTGTTTTTGGGACATTAAATATCCTTTCTGGAAAAATGCTTTTACTTTTAAAATTAAAGTTAAATAAAATGAAAAATCATTTTTAACATAAATTATCATGTTTAAAATTTACCAAGTTATTATAGTGATTAACTAAACTCTTCGGGAAGTCACATATGGCAGTCTTTATTCAATCAGGAGCAGAAACATCTGCACCACTTGCTCAATATACCCACCAATCTCGGCCAAGATAACGCAGCCCACATTTCGTTACCTGATTTGTCCATAACTCTTTTCTATTTAGCATTTGGTACACTACCCTTCGCAGGCAGCGCATGAATTCATTCATAAATCACCTTGCCATCCTCTTTTCCATACAAAGTTGTAACTGCCTCTCGGGCTGCTGGTCTAATGTTTATTTAATAAATATTCCATGCCATGTTATTGCAACAAGACTTTTGTTTATTTGTAAGAGAAATACGCGACATACTAGAGACGTTGGCGATGAAAAGAGGGGCAAGCGGATGGATTTTAGAGTGGAAGCAGAATATTCGCAATGAAAAACTCTTTGAGTGGCCCCAGTTTATGGGGAAATCTATATTTTTGTTCGCTCCGCTCGGGTGTCCGGACGATTTGGTACGGCTCGTCTATGAAAACATTCTGGCAGCTGGAAATCCTTGCGAAAAACGTTTTTAATTTTCGCATAAATTTAAAGTAAATAAGAGTGCAACAAACGGTTTTTAAAAAATTGTTTGTTTTAACGCAAAGAATAATGTTTCGTCTCTCTGTGTGTCTCTGTGTGCGAAAATAAAAATGTTCAAATCATTTTATTTATTTATTTATTTATGCAGGCTGTGCATCTTCGATTTGGTTTTTCATTCGTCCTGCGGGCTGTGCTCAATCGCATACTCGTATATCCTGGCCGGGACTGGGAAAGTCGGGCTCCTACTATTCGTGTGTTTACTTCACGCGCAAATCCTCTTACGACGGTTCGGCCTCAGAGCCCAGTGTCCTGCGTCCAGCGTCCTTCGTCCTTTTTGTGATTTTTCGGTTCGTTTTGCAGTTCGATTCGAGGCGGAACGAAACGGACAATTGCATGTTTTGATTGCCGCCTGCAATTGTCCTGTTCGCTCCGGTCCAGCCTCGTCCTGGCGATCCTTGCGCTCCTCTGCGCTGGCTGCTGTGCACTTGTGACAATATTTTCATAATTTTTGCATCTTTTTTTTCCGCTCATCGCCACCGGTAGGTGCGTGTGTAAACATTAACTTTTCAAGAAGATTTAATCCCGATTATCCTTTGACTGTGAAATTTTTCACTCAAAACTTCGCTTCGTTTCCAGCCTTGTGTTTGTCTTTGGCTTTTCCTTTTCGACTGAGTCTGAGTCGCAATCCCATTCCCTTCTTCCCTTGCCAGCTTTGTCTCTGCATATCCCTGGATTGTCCTGCGTCTCGTCCTGTGAGATAATGATCAGCGGCGACGACTTCTTGATGCGATTGCTGCTGCCTTTTCGCCTCGCAGGACAATAGCCGATGGCTTCGTCCTGCCCAGCGACTTGGGTCCATTTGACTCTGGGCAGGATTTTAATTTGCTCATAAAGGTGAGACAATTAACAGAATAATTGGATTGTTGATCTTGCTGACAATGCGGCCGTGCTTGTGCCCGAAATTTGAGGCACTTTGGTCATCCGATAAGCTGATTAGTTCCTGAACGGGTGCTGCTGGATTATCATCCAGTTTGTGGCTCAATTAACTTGTCGTTATCTGCAGTTTATTGCCAAATAAGGGAAGAAAGGCAAACGTGTTTTCTTTACAGAATTACCGCTCTTTTATAAAGACATTATTTTCTAATAACTAGTTTCATTGACGCAAAATTATCTATACTGAAAACGAATATTAAAAACCAAATGCCTTGTTCAAAGTTTCTGTTGTAAAACCAAAGCAGTCAAGACTGCGAACAATATTTAAATATTAAATATAAAGCAAACTGTTTCAAAGTTTTTTGCTATTTTTCATATATTAGTTAGGAATAATTATTGAAACAGTTTATTTTTCACCAGTTCCCGGCACTTTCATAAATTTTTCGGTCAACATTTTAAAAATATTGCGCGCAGTCGATAAGCGATTTTCGTCTTGCCTGTCGATGTTGTGGCGCCCCACAACGGATGTCATGTAAGTTCTTTCAGTTAACAGAATTCTGTTAGGTTTCTGTAAAATAACTGAAGTCATCAACATATGTTATGCGATAATGTGTATTAACAGGTTGATGCTGTTCGCAGCCTAGATGGCGCTACTTTAATTTAAAAAATGTTAACTTAAATAACGCCTAATTGCACGCAATGTTAAAAATAATGCATCTGCCCAACAGTATGCAGATTCATAGTTACAATAAAAAATTGGAAAAAACTATTTTTTATAGACTTTTAAAATGTAATTATTTAATCAACAGAAATGACGTTCTGAACGTTCTATTGCCTTTGTACAGTGAAGATCCTATAAAGTATTTATATTTGCGTAAAAACGGACAGACGGACATGGCTAGTGATTCTGATCAAAATTATATATACCTTAAAGGGTCTTCACTGCCCTGCAAAATTTTATCACTTACATTTAAAAAGTGGTTGACTCATCTAGTCGTTGACAGCGATAACAAACTCATTGCAGGAGGAATACTCCCTTTCTAAAATGGGATACTAAAGGCTTTCGGCAGCATATCATTTAGCTGCCAAAGGAACGATCGACAGCTTCACTGTTTTTAAGAATATACGCATAATAACGAAATTGGAATAGCTGCAAATGTGAATAAACTTCGGCCTGCGGAAGTATGCTTTCTTTCTTGTTTGGTTTTTTTCACTAGATTTTTACTTAGGCAGTTAAAATATTTTTTTAATGTCTTCAGCTTAAAATTCAGAAGAATGGTAAATATGTTTCAAACATTTGATTCTTGGAATTATATGTAGTGTATTGTGGTGTTGTGCATAGCAAAACTCAACGTAAATTTTAAAAACTTTAATTAATGCAATGACCACTTGGTAAAATTAAGTTCCCATAAGAATGTTACAAAATGCCATCAAAAAGCTTTCGAATCACATCAAAATTACACAAAAACGCAGCTGATTTTAAAAGTGTATATTCATTTAGGTGAACTTTCTCTGCGATGCATGTCTTGTTTATAAATAGTTTGATTTTATTGCTATGCGTACAAAATATTTATTTATGTGTAGATTCTCCTCTAAGCACTATTCAACTATCTTTTGTCTGCCGCTACTTAGGTCCTAATTAAACGTGATTATTGTATCCTTTGAGGTAATAATGATGAATTCCGGCCTAGCCCAGTTGAGGTGGCTAATTGGAGTACTTAAGGGCCTCATAATATCCACCGCCGCCATTCAGAGCCACCGAAGTTGGGGGCGGGGTGATGGGCGGCAAGTAAACCGGTTTGCGATCGATGGGCGAATGGTCGATCACATGATTGCCACCGGATTGCGATGGCGGCGGGGTCATGGACGCGTGGTTTTGGTGGATGGACCCATGGTTCTGGAGGTGATGCTGATGGTGGTGGTGATGGGCTTGAGCCTGGGCCTGCGCTTGTGCCTGCTGAATACTGGATAGTCCGGGAAGTTGCTGCAACGAAATTGAGCGGAGACCTGCGGAAAAACGTAAATAAAAAAAAAACCGATTAAAATTGCAGCTCTCGTTTTATGGACAAGCGCTAAAACTCACACTGCGCCGCTATGTCGGCGGCAACTATAAAAAAAGGGAGTCGATCGAGTGCGGCATAGATTACCATATGTTCTTGCCCCCGCCTTCGGTAATTCGAGATGTGAACCGTCAGCAATTAAATTACCCTGATTGACGCGAACACCCAGGATTATGATCCCCTTTTCAAAGATCTGCCCTGCACCCTTCAAGTGGCTACACTTAAAAAAAATCGTTTTTACTACGAGGTGTTGTGTAAGTTAAAATCACCAAGTCAATCTGTCATTTAAACTGAATATATTGAAATGGTGAAAAATTGCAACACAAATATTAAAATATTAAAAACATGGTATGATAAATAAGATTCAAAGTTTTATTTTAATATACATAAATGTTTAAGAAGGATACTTTAAACTAAATAAAATAAAGATTGGTACGCACGTGCTAAACCAAATCTGAATTTACAATTAGATAAACTTTTAGTAGTTTAATATTATTTCAAGTTAATAATTTGAAAATCTTGATCCCTCCTAAAACCACTTTAAAATCATCAGGTTGATATTGTTAATTTTGCAGCACTTTAACTGAGACTTTATAAAATATTAAATGTTATTAACTAAGTTGTTTTGGCAATTTAAACAATAAATATTTTTCTACATTCATTTTATAAAATTGCACATTTATTTTGAAGCTAATACTGACTAGACCGTTTCTCGCAGTGCCGTTCGACCCTCATTGCTTTCTGGGGCGTCTCACTTACCGTTGTCCAGGCTGCCGGCACTTGTTGCATAGGAATAGCCCGCGGCCACGAGACTCGCGGTTGGCGCATAATCGCTTTGAAGCACCGCCGCGGATCCCAGCGGAGAACTGGAGGATCCCGCCGCCGAGGGGGCCATTCCCAGGGCGGAGTGGGCCAGCGGGGGCGTGCAGGCGGACGCATTGGGGTTGCCGCCGGCTGCCAGGCAGGATATGTTCGAGTACTGCGGCAGGGGACCAACGCCCATGCCCACCGAGGAGGGGCCGCTGTGGGCGGCATGGGCGTTCCACGGATCCCCGAATCCTTGACCGCCAGCCGGTGAGACACCATTAGCTCCGGCTGATGTGTAATCATAGCTAGCGAAGGCGGGCGAGGCATAGAAGTTGGCATTGTCCTGGAGGGTAAACAATATAGATTAGAAAAGCAAAAAAATGGTAAATACTTTAAATTTTTGTATGTGTTTGCAATAAGAATGTTTTTTCGCATTAAAACGCTAATTCTAAAAATGTCTAAGCATCAACTTTGCCAATTTAAAATACAATTTAAATAAAAACTTAAATTGCAATATGTAACATTTTAGCACATTTTCAAAGATAGTTCTTGATTTATGAATGCTTTTTCCAAACTCACCATTCCGGCATCTCCATAACTGCCAGTGTAGTATCCATTGGCATGACCGGCGTATGGCTTGACCTTGATCTTGGACCGATATCCCCTTGGTCGACGTCTCAAGCTGCCCTCGTCCTCGAAGAGATGCGCCGAGTTCTCGTCGATGGTCCAGTAGTTGCCCTTTCCCGGCTTGCCCACGCCCATGCCTTTTGGCAGCTTCTTGAAGCACTCGTTTAAGCTGAGATTGTGGCGCACTGAGTTTTTCCAGCCCACATACGGTCCACGGAAGAATTCATAGCTGTACAGAGAAAAAATAGTCCAATTAAGCATAAATAAAGTATTTTAAATTATTTTATAACATGTTTTAATCAATTGACAAAGCTTGGCAACCTTTTTAAACTTATAATAGGTAACTGACTTAATAAAAAATTTAAATTTAATTAGATTTATCAAGAATTTGAAATGACTTTTTGAAAAAATGCATTTCTTTCCATTTATCTCAAAGGCAAGCGTCAAAAGTCGAAAATTGATAATCGAGCGTTTATTTATTCTACAGCTCTTGCGAAACTCAATTAAAACTTTTTTTTGAAACGATCGGAGTTCGGCGTCAAAAAAAAAAGAAAGAAACGATGTCAGCTTAAAAGCCTCTCACGCATGTGGAATTCCCTCCTTCCCCGGCTTCCCCCTTTTTTAAGCTCAAGTGGATCTCCGTCTCGTCGCCGAAATCGAAATCCAAACAAGCGGCGCGAAATATGAGCTATCTGAAGGATGCGCATGCGGCAAGCGGAGTTGGCTAAATAGAATCGGATGCAAGTAAATAAACCCAAGCGACACATTTTTGTTGTCGCCCGACATTGATCGCACGACTGGATCGGTATTAATATCCCACATTTGACCGCTGGCTATGCCGGAGTGTCGATATCGCCAATTGGCTCCGTCTGAGATGCCGCCACCAGTCTTCAATTCCAGTTCATTTTTACGGATTATTAATTTTGAATCATTTTTTTATAGTTTGCAAAACCTGCATTCTACTCCCACAACAATATCGTTTAATTAAGCGTTTTTTATATTATTTAGAAAAAAACACCCAGCTAATTAAAAACTATACACAATTGGTACAATAAAATATTGGTTAAATATTTACTTCGCCGAAAACTAATTAAATACCCTAAATTTTAATGAAATATGTTCACCAGAAACAGAGACAGTCCCATTTTTGTTTACCTTATTCTGCATTTTAACATATTTTGCAGCTAATTTATCGGACCTTTAGATAGAATAAATATTAAAAATTGTTTGCGTTAAAACTTGTGAAACCCTCGTCAAGTAATTTAGTTTATAGTTTAATACCTACATTAAGGTTATAGGTAGGATACAAATAAACAAGTTTTAGCCAATTTTTGTCACTTCGGAATTTCTTGGAAAAAAAAAATATTTTTGCAATCTCTTCATCTTGGTTAAGTTAGTAATTTTCCTGTTGCCATTTTTGTGGCATTTTTTCTTGGATAATATCAAAATGCACTTGTCAAAATCCCCTGTGAATCTCAATCCTGTATACCATCAACACACTGTAACAATTACCTCTTCTGCAAATAAGCGTAGATTTCGGAGAGAGTTAGCTTCCCAGTGGGCGACTCCTTGATCGCTTGGCCGATCATATTGATGTAGCTGAGGGCTGGTTTCTCTGGCCGTCGGGTGCCCGACTTCTTGGTGGTGTCCGGAGTGCTGGGCATATCCTGGTTGCTGGGGCCACCTCCTCCACCGCCTCCTCCCCCCGCCGATCCCTTGATCGCCTGAGGATTCTGACTGGGCGGCGAGGAATCGGACTCATTCAGTGACTTGGCAGGCGAGGAACTCGAACTTGAGTAGTTCAGAATTGGCATCCCGTGGGCATTGCTGATCACCTGACTCGGCGAGGCGGAGATGCGCGGCAGGTAGGCACCACCAGGCGAGTGCTGGAGCTGCTGCGGCTGCACCTGCTGCGACGGCTGTGGCTCCACCTCGTGACTGGTCAGCAGTTGGTAGTCGTTCGCACTCAGTATGGTGTTGTTCGAGCAGTACTTTATCGTGGATGTGTACTGATGGTTCATCGGCTGCAGCTGAACCGGCAATGGCTGCGCCTTGGGCGTGGAGCTCACGTACTGCAGATCCTGCGGCAGATCCGTGGGCGTCTTCGAATTGGATTGCGGGGAGGCGGATCCCGCCGAATGGGGCTGGGAATGGGCCTGGGAATGGGCCTGGGCCGTCATCAGGACCCCATACGGTGGTATGGGACTCGAGGAGGCCGGCGGAGTGCCCATGCTGTGCAGGGCACTCAGACTATAATGCTGGGCTGCCGAAACGGGCGTGGCGGTGGGCGCGACTTCCATATAGTGCTTGAGTTCCATATAACCGATATTTGGCTTCTCATCGACCATCTCCGTGGGTGATTCACCGCCACCCATTGTCTGGTAATTGCCTACAGTTAATAGATTCCCCGAGCGGTATAGATGCCCAGTTTGGGGGTGACTGTGGGAGTGACTGTGGGTGTGTGTGTGGGTGTGGACGTGGCCAAAAGGCGGGTGGGCACGGGGATCATGGTAGTAGCCCAGCTGATCCATTGTCATAACCGAGCGATCCGATACCTCCTCACTCTTGATCATTTTCACTTTAGTTTTTCTTATCAAACACTTGTTTTTTTAATATTTTTTAAAAATTTTCTTTTTGGATTGGCTTTCAAAAACTCAATTTCTAAAACTAAAACTAAAACGCGCGTTTTTCCGGCGGAGTTCTGGTTTTTCTAACCGCTGGAAGACCGCACCGCTTGGCAATTCTCGCTCGACTGATGGCAGATCGGTCCTGGAGCAAAGCTGAAACCACGATCCCATACGATGCGATCCACTTGAGTTGCCATCGGCCGGAAATCTTTTTTTAGTACGCCCACGCCTTACGCAAATCGCTCGATATTCTCTCTTTCTCTCGGCTTTTCCATGTGTACATATATGTTTGGATTGTTCTCTTCTTTTTTTTCTGGCCGCCAATTGGCTCATCCACAGGGTTTTCCGCTCCGAGAAAACGCAAATGAATTGGAATTCTCACTGCATCAGGTCTCTGACTTGGGGACTGCGGTTATTGGAGTACGTAAGGCTAGGGAACTTTGGTATGCCAGGTATCTCGGAGACTTAAATGGGAACATAGAGAAAGTCGAGCCTTAAACGACTTTAATTACTAGGGGTAAGATATAAAAGATAATAAGTTTATATGAAAGGAGATTCTGTTGCAAAACACAAGACAAGTATGGAAGAAAAACAAATCTAAGCTAAAGCAATCAACTGCCTTTCACTAAAGATTAAATGGTCTGAAAATATTGGTATATGCAAGTAGAATTTTAACAAATAAAGACAAATTTTTTTTTCAATTGTCTTAAAAACTTCTTTTTCCAGAATTAGGTAAAAAAAACAAAAAGGAAAGGGCTTAAGTATAATATTTAGATTTCTAAGTAAATATTAAGTATTGCATTTTAAGTTTAGAAATTGAAATTTTACTCAGTTAAATATTCAAAATGTTTACTTTATTATCATACTTCAAAGAAAGGAAACACTTTCCAGATTAAAGCGTTTAATTCAACCACATTTTTGCAATAATTAATTTTAGTCAGCATTTGGGCAGATAAATTTTAGCAGCTGAACCGCTTGTTTTGTAAACATGGCCTCTGTGTATAAATGCAATAATTGGTTCAAAGCGTTTTTAAATCTATCCTGCACTTGCACCCCCGTGACCCCAACGATCGCGATCGGAACCCACTCATTACTGACTCATTATGGTTATTATTTCCGACACGAATCGAATTCGGATTGAGTTAAACCATTGGCAACCTTTGTGCACCCACCTCCCCGCTGGGAGGCCTCCTTTCCCCGTGGCCAGTCAACAGTTAATAAATAGTCAAAAGCAGAAAGAGATCCTCGAAGATCGAACCCCGCGATTAGCGCGAATGAATTAACGTTTAGCGGTGCCAGCGGATTCGGTGGAAAAAAGGAAGCTGCCGTCGCTGGAGGCGGCATTCGAATTTCGAAACGAGCTGTTAATTGATTTAGTCGTTGCCACGCTGGCACGGATCCGGACCGGGTTCGAGATCGAGAGTGGGAATGGGAATGGAAGCGGTACTGGGAGCCGGAGGGGGGATGCTACGGCCGGAGAACGGGCCGTGCAGCAGCACCTCTGAGTGCCGCCATTGCTGTCAGCACTACGCCGCCTCGTTGGCAGCAGGGCGACCGTAACGAAGACGAAGACATGGGCTTGCAAGGGGGTCTTAAAAAAATTAACTTTTCAATTACAAAAATCAGCAGGTTAAAGTTTGTCCCATTCTAATAATTGAAGATCTCCTTCTAAAGAAATTCAACATTATTTTAAAACAAAAAAAATTCAAGAAAAAATTAAAAGCCATACTTCTCTCTTAAAGGATCCAAAAATCATTATTTGATAGCTAGATTAAATGAGCTCTTATTTCTTAAAGAATCACCCTAGGGTCAATTTCATTAAGAGATTAAAAAACAGAATTTTTTTTACAAATGACTATATTTTATAATAAAAAAAATATTAGGTCGGCGGTCCAGATCATTAATACTTTAATCAAATTTTTACAAACTTTAAAACTATTTTATAAACTATAAATTTAAAAAAAAATATTTTGCAACAATTATATTTAATTCGTCTATAGACTTATTCTCTACAATGATATATTAAATAAAATAATAATAATAATAGCATTTTCAGCGAAGCCCCCTCGACTACGCCCCTGAACCGAATCGATGGCGACGCCGCTCTCTATCGCTCCCTCTTGCTCTGAAGCTGTCGCTTTCTCGCTTTCTCCTTCGCTGTCGCCGTGGCAACGATTTAATTCCCCAAAGACGAGACGAGATACACAGGGGCGCTCACAAAGATACAGATACATTTTGTGGTGCCGGCGGTGGGAGGAACACACGGGGGCGGAGTTTTGTTTACATTTCACGAAATTCTATTTGTCGACGACGTCGGGCATTGATTGAGAAAATCGAAGGAGAGAAAATTCCGCTCGCTACTTTTATTTTCTGACTGTCTTGCGGACGCGGCCTGAAAGATATTTTAATTTCATCCGCCACTTTTTTTCCGCCCGTATATCAAGCCACTCGCCATTTTCTGTGAATTTCCTCGAAGCCCATTCGGGTTTTCCGAATTGTAGAATTCCTCCGACTTTAGTAATTTCCATCGGGCATTCAGATATTTTTCACTTTTGGCCATTTTTCTTGCCGCTTCTGCGGTTTGGAGGCCATAAATTAATTTTACTTTTGATTATTATTACTTCTCCTTTTTTCGTTGATTTTTTCTTATTTTTTTGTTTTGCCCGCTGTTTTTGTTTTGTGCACATTCAGGAATTTTTCTGCAAGTGAGGAATAAATTAAGCAGGCCACCAATAGCTCACAGACCCTGATATGGCGGGAAATTAATTAATTGCTCTGTTCGGCGATGGATTCCCAGAACCCGAGAAATTGTGTTCGATTAGCTTGGCAATAAATTACAAAAAGGTGTAGAAACCATTAACGATTTATTTTTTTCACATAAGGTTTATTGACTGAATGTAATGTGGCCACAAGAAAGGTTTATATTTTGTAATGTTTTTAAATATTTTAAAATATACACCTTAATAGCTCATTAATTATAGTTATGAAAATTAGTCAGGCTTTAATTAAACATTTTCATTTAGATCTTTGCTATTTTTTACAAACAGTAATAAGAGTTTTATATTTCAAAGATCTCCCAATAATAAATTATTCTCGTATCTATGGAATAGTTTCAAGGACAAATACATTGAATAGTAAAATTCCACGTTTTTCCTCGACATTTTGATTTATGGAGGAGGGATTACATTAACTGCCCACTGAATATTTACTGCAAAATTGATCAAAGATTTCCCGACCATATTTTGACAGTTTCCGTTTCAGAAAAATGTTTGCCAAGAATTTTCCAATATGGTTTTCCTCCGATGATTTTATTTTTGCATTTCCCGATACGACATCTTGTCTTTATAGCCGATTATTTATAGCCAGTGTCCGACCGAACTGCACTGGCCACCCAACGAGCGAATGCGTCATCTTAACTGGGTCAACAGTTCCGCCTGTGGATTCCAGCCATCTTGGACTTGGACCCCTCAACTCAGGAGACTTTCCATCTTGCTTGGCCCATGAGTGAGCTCTTCTTGTGGTCATAACAGATCCATAAACACAGACAAGGGAATTCCCAAACAATAGTCGTCATCGTTTCACATTGTTGTTCCATTTTCAAGTTCAGATAATCATAATAAAGATAAGTTGGCATAGACGGAAGGCGCGCTTCTTGTTTTGCTTTTAATTTTAATGTTAATGTTATTAAATGGCCGAAAATTGTTTACTACTATGGCTGTTTGTAAACAAAATTATGTATACGACGCGTTGAGCCGGCTGATCTTCGATTCTATCCCAGGCGATCCCATTGATGCCCGTTGGCTGCTCCTGGATGGGCATCGCATCTCAGGCATTGTTTAAACTGTAGTTTTAATAAACATTTAACAATTAAACGCTGTACTCTAAACACAACACCAGCATCCAGCAACCACCAACCATCAACCACCACCAACTTTTGTATACAAGAAGAAGCCGCATTGGGATTTGTTTTTGCACACTGACCTACAACAACTGGTGAAAGCAAACAATTGCACCTAAACCGATCCTCGATCGCCCGATCCACGCCCCCTGGCTTATTAAACAGTCTTCCAATAAATAATCAAACAGAAGAAGCAGAGAGCCTTAGGAAAAAATCCGACAAAATTTCAAAATATTTACACAGAGTTTTCGACCCGAAAATTATGCCGTCTAGTTAAACTTCACTGCCCCTCGCCCACCATCGGTTGGCCAAGACTTTGTTTAAATATTTACATTCTGCTGTGTGCAATTTGTTGCTTAGATCTCACTCTAAACGATTCCGATCTGATCCCATTCTGGGTGCCCCCAGATTTTGTTTATCACAGTCTTGATTAGGATCACGTGTTGTGGCCAAAAACCAAAATTCAAATATACAAACACCGCATTATTTGCCTTTTTTAACTAGCTACGATTTAAGTTGTTATTGCTCTTTCCCACGACTGTAATTATGTGTTTGTAAATATTTATGAATTTCCACGTTTTATTTCCCATTAAATGCGAACAGTTCTGTTTAAGTGGATTCGATCTTGTTTGGGCTAACGCGGTTGACAAACTTGAGTGGAATAAACACTAAAATGATGGCCCCAAAGTTCAAAAAGGTAAATTCAGGGGGATGGTGAAAACATATTAGCTGGGATTTATAAATAAGGAAACGACACAAGAAATTAAACAGAAAACGGAAGCGGAAAAAGGGTTAATAAGTTCATAGAAAGCTAGATAAAAGGGATGGGACTTATGATTCTAATAAAATTACTGGCATAATTAGTGGAGTAAGAAAATTTGGCAACCAAAATGATGTGATTTAGATAATAACAAATATCCCAAACAAGAAATAAGCTCTTAATTTTGCATATTAAAAATTGCACGAAACGTCGTTACAACTTAATAAATATAAATGCATTTAAGAAGAAGAACTGAATACATTTTTTAAAAGTTTAAGATAAGGTAAGTATGAAAACCAATTGCAAATGAAGACAGTCCGTCTTGAAAGAAATAGGGAAAAACTTAATATTTAAAAAAAAGTGCTTAAAACTTAAGTTAAGACACTGAATGAATGTTGGCATTGCCAGTAAATTTAAATTTATGCTAATAAAGGTATTCAAACATTTCCAGCAGACTAAAATGTGAATTAGTTTTGCCGCTTTCAATATGTGAAAATTCCTTTGTTCTTTTGGCTTTAACTGTGCTGTACTTGTTTCGGTTAATTGCATTTTCGGCCCTCGCCTCCTGTTGTGACCAGCGATTGCCACACTTTGGCAGTTCCACACTTTAGTTGGCCATAAACACCTTGGCCGCTGTGAAATGTACGGCTGTGTGTGTGTTTGCACGAATCCAAGATGGGCGCCTTGCGCAAGATGGCCAAGAATCTGCTGTCGGGCTGTCGGTGCCATTGCCAAACTATGCAAACTATGGGCAGACGCAGTAAAAGTTCAGAGACGCCTCCAAATCCTCCATCCCATATCCCCCATTCCCCATGATGCCCCTATTGGCGCTTTGCGCCATTCAACTGTCGAAGCTGGCGCAATAAAATCGAACAATTTATAGACTTGCGATCCATTTGGTGCGCAATAATTGCGCCAAATGTACAAAAATTAAGAAAAAAAAAAAAGAAACGGGTCAGAAGAAACGCAGAGAGCGATTCTACAAATTACTTTGAAAAAGACCCAAAAGAAACGCTGGCCACTTCGGAACCGATCCCCGAAAAACCGATCGCATCCGATTCTCCACTTTGGCTGTTGTTGTTTAGCTTTTAGTTTAATGGCCGGTACTTAAAATGCGTTGACTCACGGCCAACTGAAGAACGGGAAACCGAAACTGGAACTGGAACTGGGGATTTACACGCTTTTCATCGCCCAATCGATTCCGCAACGTTGGCAGTAATTAATCTTCCCGCTTAAGCACCCTTGCCAAAACGGCTGATCACACATAACGACCTACGATCTACAATATCCAGTCTTTCGGTGTCTCGGTCTTTCTCTTGCAATCCGCAATCGAAGATTTCGATCTTGTATCTTGTATCTTGTATCTCCGATCGCCTCCATGGGATGGCATCTGTTTCGTTTCAATTGACGCTCATTGTCGTCATTGGTCCTCCCCTCAGCGCTTGTCTTCTCCTCTCTCCAATTCTTCTGTGTCGTTCGCTTTGTTCTTCCAGGGCTTTTGTAGACGCGTTTTTTACGGGTCTCTGTCTTTGGCCTTCGAGGGCAGCGCACCTGTGTGGCCTAAAAATATCCGAATCCGGGGAAAAACGACTGCTTAGCATTGAAATGTCATAGGTTGTGTTCCACAGCTTGACAGTCGAATGCTGAGACTATTAGCTTAAATGTTTTCACGCTTCCCAAGGATACATGGTTGAAAGTAAAAGTTTTCCTCTTTTTTTATTTGCCTTGATCACGAAGTCCACGAATGATCAGTTCACATGGTTCAAGGGGGTTTGTGCACTATAAGAACCTTGGTTTTAGGAAAAAATGACTTAATTTTTGGAATAATTGCCATAAATTTGAACCTTGTATACAAAATTTTGGAAAACATGAAATTTAAGGCATTTATTCTGATTAAATTATCCCTAAAATTAAGACTAATTTTCCTATAATCAAGGAACTTAGTGAGTGTTGTTGGATAAAATAATAATATAAATATTCAGTAACATATAAATTATTATTATGAATAAGATTAATTGAAAACTACTTTTAAAATATTAAAAAAAAAAACTTTCTCATTTCCAGAAAAAAAGCAGCGCTGGTAAACATTTTAATCTTAATTTGTTTTATAGAAAAAATCTTGATTCTTAATTTAGAACACCTTTGACCCCCTCGAAACACAAGCAACCTAGTTTTTTGGACAAGCAATCATCACTAGATCATTAGTAAAAAGACAAAACAAGATCAGAGGCGCAAACCGATATCGTGTTCAAGTGGCTTGCTGCGGAGGAAGAAGCCCAGAAGTAAATGTAAATTTCATTTTTGGTTTAATCGACGGCGACATCCTGACGCAGCAGTCGTCGTCTAATTATCCGCACCCATAAATCGGACCAATTGAAGCGCTGATGACAAATATTTTGACGTGGCGCCGCCTCGACGATTTCCCCGCCATTCCAGCTCCCTTTTCCCAAATCACAGTCCGAGGCTAATGATGTGTGGTCGCCACTTGAGATCGATTTTGGAAGCGGTAGCCACGGGTGACTGAAAACTCGGTTTGTAATTTTGTTACTGAAACCGAAAACCAAAACTGGAAAATGCAAGGCAAGCAACCATTAAGAAGCGGATCACCCATATGTCACTTTCCGTACGGAATTCCTTCAGCACACAGCTCACAATTCTGGTTAACAACTCGTTTTGGCAGGACAAGATCAGGATGAATCGATTAGCTACTACAGCGTTTAGGACTGTATAAAATTTATTTCCAAACATACTTATTTTAAGTGCAAATAAATATTTTAATTATTATAACTCAAAATAATGGCAAAAATATTTTTTTGATCATTAATATTGATGAAAAACCTTAAAATTTTAAAACCTAATCAAAGCAACTTTTGATTTTAACATATCGAAATCATCTTTATTTATTTTTCCTGAATTTAGTTTTCAAAATTTGTAGTAGTATTGTTTTTAAGTGATTTTTCGGCGAACCCGTGCAAAAATGTATACCATGCGAACTATTGCGGTTTTAAAACTAAGCAAAGGTCTAATGAGCTCTCGCCTTCTGGCTGGTTCCTCAAATAAAGGCGATTCAAAGAAGGAATCTTGTAAAAGCGAAGAAACCAAAAAAAAAGAGAAGGCAAAGAAGGACTTTTGTGGAAAAGGTAGGTAACCACAATTACATATTAGCTTTGCTAACCCTATTTTTTTTTAAGTCATACAACCTACCGCGCCCCGCTGTAACAAAAAGTCCGGCGATAAAGATAAACCATCCGAAGATAAGTGTAAGAAAAATTGAGAGGGTTTTCTGAGTTTATGGCAACCACTAAAGCTAACCGGATAAATTTAAAAGAAATGGAAATTCTATAAACATAGTTTTTAAAGACGTAGATTGCTCTGAAAAAAAAGTTCAAAGCAAAATACATTCTTTCACACGTCAATCCTAAAACACAATTCGAAAATGTCCAGACTTTTGCTTCAGTGCCGCAGCACTTTGCTGGTCCTTCGCCATCAAACAGCAGTTGAGAATGAAAAGGGACTGTTCAGCAAGCTCGTGGAAAAGTATACATCCTTCCGGAAGGAGGAAAAGGATGTGCCACAGGAGGAGGAACCCAAGAGGTCCTAGGTACGTAACCTTTAATTACCAGATTTTGTGATTTTGAACTATTTCCAAAGATATGAAAAGAATTAAGCATTCTTCTTACAGGCTATGCAAGAAGTCGCCCCTTTCCACACAAGATCATATAATGGCCAACAAATTACCATATTGTTGCCGGGGGCCCAACATGAATCGGGTCCATTTTACGGGCAGATCATAAAACGGAACGTGCACAGACATTATAAAGCCATAAAGCATCAACTATAATCTGGGCAAAAATAGCTTTGGGAAAACAGGCAATGCGCAGATCTACACAAGTGATATAATATCGCATTTACGATGTCTAAGCCCATGGCGATACAAAAGTCGGACTATATGGACCAAACGTATCAAAATTTTAAGCGAAAACAATTGATAGATAAAAGAGAATGTTTTGAATGAATTCTGAGTATTGTTAATGGGGGGGAAAACTGCATAACATCAGGTGGCAGGTGCTTAAAAGCTCCCACGTAGTTGCAATTTTTGAACTGCGATTTTCGAATCCCAGATGCAGGACCAAGATTTGGTCGAAATCCAGAACCCCGGCGAACTAATAAATCCGACATCCGAGAGTGGGTGGGTACTAAATGGTTCTTTGTTACCCCGCCTTTTTCGGTTCTTCCCATTTTTATGGCAATTCAATTGCATTCCCAGCGACTTTTGTTTCCTGCCGCCGACCGATTTTCCTCTCTTCCACGGGCAGGTTGCAACCGTATGGCCGTTTAAGATCTATATTTTCGGGTTTTCCTTTGCCCGATGTAAACAAAAAGAGATATATATATACATAGAACTCACCCCCTCCATGGTCACACTTGTCGGCCCAAGACGACCCAATAGTTGAAATACTTTTTTCCCAGCTCAACTCTTTTATTTTTATATTTTTTGTTGCCTTGGGGTGCGATTGATCGAACGGATCGGTGTAATATATGTTCGTTGCTCTGCTGTTTTTTTTTTGGGGTAATTATTACTTTATCGCAGTGTAAACAAATCGAAGCGACTAATTTTAGTTGAAGAGATTATTCGCCCTGCTTTTACGATTCTGCGGCCTCATTTCATTGGCAAAACGTTGGAATTTATTGGCTTAATGGGGTTAGTCGGCGTCTGGGGTATCTTTAATGTGGGTTTTGCAAAGGCAACATCTATTAAGCATAAATCAATTTTATCACTTGATTCATCACAGGACAATTTATATGTTCGGAACTTTTAGGGGAAAGATACTGGGGAGAAATTTTTCTGTATCAAAGTTTCTTAGGCATAATTTGGAAATTCTTGGCATTTTATTAATGTCGTTTTATTTCATCGAATTTTTGTGTTAAAAATTATCTTTAGTTATTCCATTGATGCACCATTACAATTCCACGTTATTTTTTATTTTCTCAACTTGTCGGTCTCTTAAGCCTTTTGAAAAAGTGCCGAAAATCAATCGGAACATCCGACGATCGACGCCCGGAGAATCCATCAATACTCTTAAATGCTTCGCGTCTGCAGTCTGCAACTTCACTTGACTGCGACTGGAAATTGAAGGGGGAGTGTTAGATGGGTGATTTTGAAGGGAATTGAGGAGATTCCTGCCTGTCTGTTCCACCTTTCAACGGCCAGAAAAAGATTCCAACCAAAACTAAATTTTCCAGCTTCCCGAATTATCGAGGAAATTAATCTTCACAATCTTGAGTTTGCCCAGTGCCATAACACATGTGCCAAACTCTTTGTATAGACACTGAGAACATTTTTTTTAACCCTCTATACTTTTTTTTTTGATAACAATTTGTTACTTAATAACAAACTAAACGTTAGTTAAAGTAAACTAAGATTTTAAGCGCTTAAAATGTAACATAAGAAACTTAATTATTCAGGCTTAAAGTGCTAAAATTATAAATAAATAAAAAATCCTATAATGGAATACATAAGAAGAATAGGAGTTGGTAAGTTCCAAAACCAAACTATTAAATGTTCTATCTAAAAACTTTGTTTTTTTTTTCATTATGTTCATTCGTTCATTAAAGGTATTTTAAAATGTTTTTTGATTGGGAAAAGCGAAAAATTAGAACTCTACAATACCTAGATTTTTCGAATTCCATCCACATGCAAGTTCATAATATTTTCTCTAAGTGAATGGTTTGTGTGGGTTTGCTAACGGTATATATGTACATATCTATTTCAAGGCCTTGCCCATCCTTGTAATTGCTCCTTCATCTTCTTCTCGCTGCTGTTTGCTTGGCAGCTTGTTGTTGTTTTTGGTTTTGGTTTTGGTGCCTAGTCTTCGTATTCTTCTTCTTTATGCCGATTGAAGTTTTGGATGAAATGCCGACGTTCGTCAAATTTGTTGGCATCAGCAAACAGTTTGGGATTCATGGTGCAGCAACAACAATAACAATGAGGGCAGCATGCGCCTGATCTGCTGGCTTTGAGTGCAACTGAGATGGCAACAAAAGACCACCCAAAGTGCAGCATTGCTCCATACGCCCCATCCCCCATCCCCCTTGCACACCCATGGAAAAACCGCACAAATCCATATTTCTCTAGCCTGCGCTTTTTACGATAATTTACAGTGGGAGGTGGATGGCAAAGAAGCTGAAGCGATCATTCATTCATAAGGCAGTGGGTTCCAGATCCAGATCCAGATCCCGATTCCCTTATTCCCCCCTCTCCCCCTACTGCGCCCTTCGAAAAATGCCGCACATTTCGTGTAAACATGTGTAAATCATGACCCGTTGATGGCCCCTATTTACAGGGGCGCACGCGAGGGGATGCGGAGTGGGGGCCACATGTGACGTCCTCCGGCGGCGGTGAAACTTTTGCACTGCGACCCCATCCTCATCTTCCTGCCTCGGCTTTGAATCTTTTTGTTTAGATAAATTAGCTGCGGAAAGCCCTCCACGATCGACGAATTTCTTTTTATATCATCGATTTGGGAGCACAGGAAAGTATCTCAATCTAAAACTTGCAACTTCCTTTAAGAGTGGGTAAATTTACATTTCCTTTCATAAGTTATAATTATTTGTTCAAAAACCATATTTATCCGAAAATATTTATTTAATTTTAAATAGGAAAATATTTTGCTATATTGAAGTTTATAAAAATTGGTAATAATTAATAATATAATGGTTTCTAATCTAAAATTAAGAAGCTCATTATATAAAATTTTTTATTTTATAAAGCAACTCAAAATATCTGCGTTAGGGGATCTTGACTGTAGCAACACCAAATGCAACTGCAAGCATTTGGAATCCAATTGTATCAAATGGTATTGTCCCAACGGCAAATATTATTATTATTTATGCCAGGGCTCTGAGAACTTTTTTCGGTCGGCTTGCGTGCATATTGCAGAGGGAGAAAGAGAGCAAAGAGTGTGGGATGAAAGGGGCAGACGATCGCCTGCATTTCGGAGCAATAACATATTTTCGGTTATGTTTGTTTATACTTAACGCGCTATAACAACAAACAAAATCCGAAAGGCAAAGGGCAAGTTGGGCATAATGAAATTATGGCTAATGGCTGACCAGACGAAACAAGATCATTTGGGTTGGCTTAATAACTTGGACACACAAAGTTAAGGATATTAAAATGTTTGTTGATTAATTAATTCATTTTCAAATTGTCCGCCCAGGAAGAGGGTTAATAAGACGAGTTGGCAGGTCATCTCAACTGTTTGTGACGTAACCATTGCCCTATACGAAAATAGTGGAGTTCTACACCCAGCCAGTGCTGCCGTTCTTTTGTCTAGCAGAGTGGCCAATCCAGCCCGAGCTGCCACCCTTGCATTTAGTGGAGTTTGCCGTACAACCAACATTGCCAGATGTTCGCCCATACTCCGCAGTTAGTGAAGACATGCTCCCTATTTAGCGGAGACCCTGTAACGCCAGAAAAACAATATGCGATCGTTAGAACTGGATAAACATCGATAAGCCCTGCCAAACATCGATACGCCCATGAAAACACCGATGTTTTCACCGTTGGTTTCCCGCCTCTCAGAGAATGTTAGGAAAACGTCGAACTAAGAAGTTAACAGTGGCGAGAAAATATCGTCAGAGACGGATAAGCATCGATAAGCGCTACCGATAAAACAGTTATCGCCGATCGTCGATGACATCGATCTTTTCCCACCTCTAAAAAGCAAACGGTTACACTAAAATAATACGATCAAAAGTGAATCATTGCGCTAAATCGGCGGATAAGCGAAATTAAACGACAAAAGAAATAAAATCGGATCTGCCGCTGCAGCATTAACGTTAAGAAAAGCAGTGCATTTGGGTTACTTTTCAAAAGCCCAAAAAAAAAAAAACAGCGTCTGCAGATCCACTTTGCGTGCGTGTGTGTGTGTGTGTGCGTGCCCGTGCGCATGTGTGCTGTGTTTGTGTGAAAGGAGAAGAGGAGGAAACACAAAAAGAGGAGAAAAAGTGTACAGCCGACGACGCGCAGACGCATCTCGAAAATCGTCGAAAACTGCGAGTGAAAAGTGCGAAAATCGCGGAAAAGCCCTGTTGCCAAGCCTTCCGGACTCCAACGCGATAAAGACATACAGCGGCGAATATGGGTTGTGCCGTGAGTACAGCACGCGATAAAGAGGCCATCGAACGGTCCAAGAACATCGACAAGGCGCTCAGGGCGGAGCACGAACGCGCCGCCTCGGAGGTGAAACTGTTGTTGTTGGGTGCGTTTTCCTTCCCTACATACTTTACTTTTACCTTCATGCCTCATTTTATCCCGTATTCCGGTATTCCCCCTTTGCGAATTCAACTTTTTGGGAACAAAATTTGCTGAAATTCGCGCTGACCTCATTTTTTTTATCGCTTGGGCGGGGTGGGTTTTGTTTTATTTCTTGGATATGCCGAGTTGAGCGTAGGATTTTTGCCGGCTTTTCCGTTGGAAAATCCCTGTGAGGACGCTCTATAAACAGACAATTCTGTGTGCCTCTGTAAAACTAAAAGAACAAAATTTGTGTATTAAAGTTTCGTCGAAATAAAATTTGTATGTGTTTCTGAAAGTATTTTTCAACCAATATTAATAAATGAGCTTTCCTGTAACACATTTCGTTTTTTCATCGGAAGTCAATGATTAAAAAAACCAAATTAAATATTTCTTTAAAATTTCTCATTTCGACAACAAGAAGTTAATTTAAAATTAAAATAATTTTTTTTATGTACCATCACATAATTTTACATTTTATACAAAAATCGATTGAACTAAAAAAGGTTTCAGTTTAGCAATGCACATTTTAAATAAATTATTATAAATTACTACAATATTTTTTGTATCCTCGTTTTTCTACCAGTTTTTACACGAGCAGGGGAAGATTAGAACATATAAAGAACTTTTAATATCTGTTTTTAAAATTTATTAAAAGTTCATTTGAATAAAATAGTTATGGACTTAAATTCTGTGAAAAATGTTAAATACTTATGTTTTTATTTAACATTTTGTTTTTATGGCTCTTTCAAGCTAAAACAAACAGTGTGCATTATGCAATGTGTGTGTCCAATAATTCGTTGGCGATAAGGGAATTGAACGTAAATTGAAACCAAATGTCAGTTCTCGATTCTCGGTTCTCGTCTTCTGGCACGCACTTTTCAGATCTTTTGGATCGATCCGAACAAGTGGGGCGCCACAATGGAAACATGTTTGATATGGAGTCGGTGGTTCCGATAGTGCAGCGGTTTTAGCTTAGTAGGAAAAACCATTCAAGCGTCGAGGCGCCAACGTACAGTGGTCGATTTACCCAATCAAACAAGCAACAAATGACAAATAAATAAAATTTAGTTTATTTTTTGTTTTGATAAGCAAAGCACACGGTTTAAACTAGGAAAACGTATAGAACTTGTTAGTCTAATTTTAAGAGAGTTATAAGAAATATAACTTGAAATTTAGTCGTATTCGTGAAAAGTACTAACATTTTTTTTTGTAGATTTTTAATAAAATAAAAAAAAAAAACAAAAAAAAATGTTTCGAAATATATATATAAATATATATATATTGTTTTTGAGAATGTTATTATTCCGCTAATTAGTCTTTTTCGACCACTGTGCATCGTATCGCATTTGGAGTGACCCGACCTCTGCGGCAAACGCAGTGAAATTAAATGCCGCGTCGCGTTGCAACCTTCTGCAATTAAATTTCCATACACCAAATGGATGGTATACATATGTACGATATGGGAACGATAATATTTCACTGCCTGCGTGTGTACTTTTCATTTTCATTGCCATTCATTTTTGAAAACAATGCAGTTGAGGTTTTTCTCCAGCTTTTAGTTGGTAGCATTGCTGATTTGCTAATGAAGCGAGCCACAATGACTAAGGCAACAAGTGGCATGCCAAATAGTACAATGAGGACTGGCTATCAGCCATCCATGATTACAATCGCATTTTTTCTGAATTTTCTGAATTATTGACTTGATAAATGTTATCAAACAGGAACAATATTATTAAAACCGGTATATATATTTTTTTTATTTAATCTGATCATTGTCGTTTAAAACAAAAATCCTAAATCCCCTACTACACTACTTTGAAAATAACTACTGTTTTTATGAGCTCGATAATGAAAAAGAAAATTGGTTTGCCGACTTAAGTAAACCCCTGGAAACCGGTTTCGGAAATAACTTAAGAAAGGTGCAGGATATATCTAGAGTTTTCATCCCCGCATTGTGTACTTTCCGATTCTCCAGTATCGTATATTTTCCCAGCTGTTTGCGGCTCAAATTCCATGTTGACCAGTGAAAATGGTTCAGGTTTGGATAGACAAGAAGATAGACAAAAACACCTTGCACCAGTTGCATTTCAGACTAACTTTTTCCGTTGCTTGCTGCACTTGATTTAATTGTTGCTATTGTCGTTGTGGGCTGCGTTTGCACTTTGTGTGTGCCGTAATTTCTGTAGTTTCTGTAATTTCTGGATCATAAAGAAAACCGATCTCTGATCTCTGAGCTGTTTGTTGCGCCTGCGCTCTCTCGTTTCTCCCTCTCTTTAAGCTGAATAATTGGCCGTGTTTTTGTTGCTGCTTTGTTATTTGTTCGCTGACATTTCAAGTGGGGTGAACGATATTAGCGCAAATAAATGGCCCCGCCACCAAATGCAGCTGCCAAATGCACTGAAAATATATAATTAAACTTATTTTAAATAAAAAATACTCTTATTTGCCCAACAAGTCCTCTATTAGGCCTTTTATGTTATGGTAATTTTAAAAAAAAATTTCTACAGGATCTTTCGATTAAAAATTTACGAAAACATTTGATTTTGGTTGTTGATAAGCTTCACAAAAAAACTTGACTTAAATTTACATAACCTTTTAATAGAATTTTTAAAATTAAATTTTCTGAACAAAACTTTAAATTATTATTTTGTTTAATACATTTTAAAAAAGTAAATTTTTTCTGTGCATTGGGTCTGCTATTCAATTTGGAATCGGAATTGTCAGCCCCCAACGCTGGGCTTATTGTGTAGATTTAATAAAGCTCCTCCACTGACACTCAATTTATATTACGCTTCTCCCCTTCTTTCCCTTTTCTGCACGCCATTCAATTGAAAACTACAACTTTCAGTTGAATTTCTTTTTTTTACCCGTCTACAAGACCAAACATTTCGTGTTCAAGGGGAAAAGAATGTGTAGTATTGTTTTTTACGATATTTGCATCGAGAGAACTAAAGAGAGTTCCAAAGGCGCATTTGGGGCATGAGTAAGCAGCTCGTATATCTGTTTAAATATATAATATATAAACAAAATAATGTCATGCTTTCTGCCGCACCAATATGAAAATCGAAACCCCAGACTGTCAACACAGCAACTTAATCTACAATTTTTTTTTAAGAAGTCACATACAAACGCTCTTGAGCACTCTGAAAGTATAATTTGGCTTATCAAAATTATCGCTAAGTGACCTTATACGTCAATTTCGAACAGCCCTATGCTCTATATATACGGTTGAATAATTGATGGAACCGTAATTTATATAAGAAAGCGATGAAAATTTCATGATAAGACAGATTTGCGTGAAAGTCATTTGAGTATGGTGGTTGAGGATTTCCGTTTTAGGGCTTCATTTCATCTGATTTAATTGTTTATTTTTTTTAGAAGTACAGAATTTCACACTCGACGCTGATTAACACATTTCCCACTTCGATAACCGAGTTCAGGCGCCATTTAGCTCGCTTACTCATGGCGCAAACACTTTCTTACGATTCTCCTCTCGCTGTCTTTAGCTGTTGTTGTTTTTTTTAACTCATTGCATGTACATATGTATGTGTCTGGGAGGCTTTAGTCACCATTTCTAATGATGATTCTACTGACGCTCAATAATCACCCAACCAATTAGTTGGTGCATTACGTTGCACACGCCTTGGAAAGTTCCCCACCCACAGTGTAATACAGTAGAATTAGCTTAAATTATACTTTTTTAGAACATTTGTGGTTTCAAAAAAAACAAAATTATCTTAGGCTTAAATTGTAAACTAAATTCAAGTGCGCTAAATAAATATTTATAAAATTATAGATGTCGTAGGTTAGGATCGAGCTTCTAAATACAATATTTCGATAGTTTCTCACATAGCTAAGGATATTTAACAGAAGAATTAATTATCTGCAAATGTTGCAAAAAAGTGATACTATTGAAACGAAAACTTGTCTTAAAAAATATTGTAATAAAAATATTTCAATGTTTCTGTTTGTTGTAGGTAAAAATTAACTAAAAACAAGCGAAAAAGAAAATAAGAGCACGTCGTCTGCAAAGGTTCTCCAACTACTCTCCCTTCGCTGATATCCACTGCTTAATAATGTTAATTATAATACCGTTTGGGCAGGGGCACTTTGGTCATGACGATCGCGATGATAATGAGCTTGTAAACCCGGCTTTTCGGATCGCTTTGTGCGTACCGCCGTTGTTCTGACCCGTCTCGCTTTATCCCTATTGTTCGCCTCTCGCTCGCTCTCGCGGTTTTTGTCCCTTGTTATGGCACAGCTAACGGTGCATTGATAAATGAATGCCCAGACACAGAAACACACTCTTGCATATTTTGTTATTATTAAATTGACCTTTTTTCTGCCGTTCATTTGTGGATTTTGTTGCTAGTTTTTTTCCACACAGTGGCAAGTTTAAACATCGCCTAACGTCCATATTCGTATTCAGATCTGTCAATTTCATCATTATGTGGCGACCGTTGTTTGGCCATTATCTCTATGCGTCTCTTTCCCTCCTTCCCTTAATCCTCTCTAACGACTTTTTTTTATTGCAAATTAATACACATTGTGTGGATTGACTGGAATTAAAAATTGACTAAGTATGTATGAAAGTGTTTGATATATTTATAAAAACCTAAATCAATAGTAATTTAGTGCAAGTACAGTGAAGATAGAATATTTTGTGCCTGTTGATAAATCTGTGGGGACCTAAAATCTAGGACTTCAGCAGCGTATATTGGCAACTTTCAACTTTGTTTAAAAATTGAAGGAAAATTGTTATTGAGGAACATTGCATAGATGGTGTATAAAAGACCTATTGCCTTAACTTTCAATCTTACAACATGTTATATATACTTTTTAAATTTGTATCGATCGAATAAAAATAATTATAGTTATAAGTACCTACTTAAACAAAAACAAACTAATTTGTTAAAAGGTCACTTAAGTAAAACAAATGAATGATCAATATGACTGCTTAAGGGAACTATCCGCCAAAGGGAGATTTAAATATAGATGATTTATTTAGGAAAAGTTGCAACCATCTTAGTTTCAGTGCAAGTACCAAGCCCTGAAAGGAGAAAAAGTGAAAGTATAGTCACAAAGTATAGTCAGCTTCAGTCAGGGAGCTTCGGCAATTACCTAATCATCCGGTGGCTGGGAATGGACCCAACTGCAGCAAAAAGTCGGCTTAATGCGCCATTGTTGCAATTCCCCAACAACCCGTATAGCGCTTGATAACTGAAATAAAACTTAGACCGGCAGCTCGACGGCAAGAGTTGCCAATTTTTTATTTGCCCATCTTCTCTATTATTTCATTTCTGCCTTCATCGAAAAGGGAAACTGGTAAGCACGTAATGTGATTATATATTTTTTTTATTTTTATCATTCGAAACAGATAATAAACTTGTGTGGTCAGCCAAACCAGACGATTGTGTTTGTTTATTAACGATCGCGGGTCAGGTCTCATTTTACAATTGCAAGCTCTCAGCAAATAAAATTATGTCGATTTAATTTTCTCCGCCAGTTCCCTCGGCTTTTGATAGCTTTGGAGAACCGCTGGGTGGTTCAATGAACTTAAGGGCTTGACCATTTGATTTATAAGGGAAAGGGAAGCTGAGTTCTAAAGTAAAATATAAGAATTTTTTCAGATTGTTCAATTATACGAAAATTAAAACAATAACTTAAACGAGTATTTATTTGCATCTGATGCAAAATAATAAAACATGTCAATTACCTATTTGATTCAAATGTTTCGAAATATGTATTCACTATTAATTTAGTAATATTTTATATTTGTAGCTGATCGGACTTTTTTAGTTTTAATTTCCCATATAGTACATACATATAGTACATACATACGATATTCATTCATTTCTACTTGACCAGCGCAATTAAGCGTAAACCGGCAGCTTTTTGGCCTTTTGAACCCCCTGGCAATTGAGAAACTTTTGTGGCGTCTTGTTCATTCATTCATAAATTCCTCCTCCGTTCTCCAGTTTGTAATGTGTACCCCTTTCAATTCCGAATGTCGTAAACACATCGATTCATTCAGTTTTACGCCCTGAACTTGGAATTTCAAGATGTCACGCCCACAAAGAAATTATCATGAGTTAACTTCGCTTCAGTTGAAACAAAATGAGTAATTTCATAAGATAATATGTGTTCTTTTTAGAAGATTTGTGTAATTTTTTAGATCAATATATAGAAAAGAAGAATTTTTAAAAGAATTTAACAATTATATCATACCGTTCGAAACGACAAATTCACAATACGCCCTTTAACTTTAAAAAAGATCACTTTACTAATAATATTTCTCCGTATATATTTTAGGAGCCGGCGAGTCAGGCAAATCAACTATAGTGAAACAGATGAAAATCATCCACGACACCGGCTACTCGCAGGAGGAGTGCGAGGAGTACCGCCGCGTGGTCTTCAGCAACACGGTGCAGAGCCTGATGGTGATCATCCGTGCCATGGGCCGCCTAAAGATCGAATTTGCCGATCCCGGCAGGACGGACATAGCCCGCCAGTTCTTCACACACGCCTCCGCCGCAGACGAAGGCATCCTGCTGCCGGAAATTGTCCTTCTGATGAAGAAACTGTGGGCGGATGGAGGTGTACAGCAGAGCTTTGCCCGTTCCCGTGAATATCAGCTGAACGACTCGGCGGGCTACTACCTCAACTCGCTGGACCGCATCGCGCAGCCAAATTATATACCCACCCAGCAGGACGTGCTCCGAACCCGGGTCAAGACCACTGGCATTATCGAGACGCACTTCTCCTGCAAACAGCTGCACTTTAAGTGAGTTGTGAAATGCTAACCATATCTTGGTTTATTTGAATCTAATGGGCTATTATCTTTGCAGACTTTTTGATGTGGGCGGCCAGCGATCGGAACGCAAGAAGTGGATCCATTGCTTTGAGGGCGTTACGGCCATTATCTTCTGCGTAGCGCTATCAGGTTTGACTTATATGATTACCTATTGCTTAGCCTTTGTTTGATTTTTGCCTGTTAACAGTTGAAATAAATTGTGTTTTAATTAAATTCAAATTTATCTTCTTTGTATTATCCACTTCTAAGTAAATAAAACCCTCTAAAAAGTTTTAAAGATCATATATTTTTCAAAGCGCTATTTTTTCGAGCAGTAAATTCAAATTTCACAAATCTTTGTTTTAAATTTAACGTATTAAAATTATTAAAACAAAACCATTTAAAATACTATGCTATTTTTAAATTCATTAAAACTCTATATATAACTGTTTAGAGCATATGTATCGAAATTCAATTCATTAAATATAAGTTTGAAAATAAATAATTTTAAAACAAATTTTACTTTACAGGTTACGATTTGGTCTTGGCCGAGGACGAAGAGATGAATCGCATGATCGAGTCCCTAAAACTGTTTGACTCCATTTGTAACTCCAAGTGGTTTGTGGAAACCTCCATCATTCTTTTCCTCAACAAAAAGGATCTGTTTGAGGAGAAGATCAAGCGATCTCCCCTGACGATATGCTTTCCGGAGTATGCAGGTAAAATAATACGTTTATTGTAATTAAATGCAATTTATTCATTCATCCCGAACTCTTTTAGGTACCAATACCTTTGAGGAAGCGGCCAACTATATCCGCATGAAGTTTGAAAATCTCAACAAGCGGAAAGACCAAAAGGAGATCTACACGCATCTCACCTGCGCCACGGATACGAATAACGTGAAGTTTGTCTTCGACGCCGTCACCGATGTGATCATCAAGAACAATCTGAAACAAATTGGTTTATTTTAAGGGGCGGCGGATCACAGGATCATCATTATTTAGCTTGCGTCGTAGTATTAAAGGAAAACGCGCATCAACAATTCCATTACACGCTAAGAACTCGATACATTAACGCCCTACATATACGTAATCGTATTCTCCATATATGTTTTAAATGCTTTACATGCTTGACCCACGTAATTTTAATAACCGATTTGGTTGCCAGTAGTCGCGGAACAAATAACCAACTGCAATTTAGTTAACCGTGTCCAATAAATTGCACCTGTAAGTTAACTAATTTAAACATATTAGCCTAACACATGTAAAGTACGCAAATGACAGCCGATGGGTTTTGTATATCCTATCCCCCGAACTCGATCGGCTCTCTTTGGGATTAAGTTAAGTTTCGCGGGCTAATGGAGATTCCCAAAGGAGGCACACCGAGATCGTATCGTGCAGGGGTGCTTTTTTGGGCCTCACCATTTGTCGGACGTTTTGCAGCCCTGGCGCTGTTGCCTTTTATTTTTTTGCCAAGAGTTTGACAGCGTTATTTAAGGTGAACCTAGGCCTGGAGTTGTAAGCCCTACAATGTAACTAGTAAACTTACTAATATGTTTAGTAATAGCCTAAATAAAAGACCATTTATAAAAAACACAAGTCATTGTTTTTCTGTTTTACTTTTATCAGCGAAATATATTAGATTGCCTTAAATGAATTCTGAATGTTTTATTTTTTAAATGTATATAATTAAAATAATATTGTATATAAATTTTTATGATTACGTTTTCGAGCACTTTAAAAGCGTTCTAACCTCTAAAAAATAGAGGTTTCTTTGAAAAGAGATTCAACTCTGGCAACTCTGTTAGGATGCCTTCATTTTCTGTTTGAAAGCTGTCAGGCATTTTGGATTTTGTTCGTTTGGTGAAATTGTCATTGTTACGCCAGTGAATAACTTTAAATCTGCATTCGCCGCACAAAAAAACTTGGAAAATGATTCGCACAACATTTTTGGCCAAATGGAATCGGTCGGTGGCAGGATCACTGGCCAACAACAGGGGTAAGTCAAGAGCACGTGGATCTGAAAACAGGATTATGACTAAATTGCCCCCTTATGTCTTAAAGATTACTCCATTTTGAAGCTGTTGAACGGCGATGCAGCGTATCCGCGTGCTGTGATTGTAAGCCCAGCTCGCTGCTTTTCAGTTGGAGATGGCAATGGTGACAAACCCAAAACCACGTCCCCTGGCTTCGTGGCTCCCGGCTCCACTGGTATCCCCGGAAGCAGCTCCTTCGAAAATAACCCAAAAAACAGCACCCAGAAAGATGTAACCACATCGGTGGCTATGTCGCCGTCCGTTTCTATAGTCAGCTCTGATGGAAAAATGGGCAGGGCCGATCCCCTAGACAGCATCGTTCGCAGCAAGGGCACCGAACAGGGATCGGGATCCTCAAATGAGGACAAGAAGAGCGAGGCCCAGAAGAAGGCAGCGGAGGCCAAGGAAGCGGCAGCCAAGCAGCTGCAGGACATCATGTCCAATATGCCCAGCAAGCAGCAGGCGGAAAAATACTTCTTTCGCGTAGTGGCCTTCATTTATGACCTGACCTACCTCACCGGCACCTGGCTGCTGAACTTTGTCGAACACAACATCATTCGGAACGCCACGGTGCAGCACTACTGGAAGCGATTCCACGAGAAAATGGAGCAGGCCAAGAAGGATTAACTCCCAGCGGAGTAAAAAATTATATTAAATATATATTCATGCGAAAGCAAACAAATAAAACAAATCGCTGACGAATCCAAAATTTCAGCTGACTTTTCAGATTGGGGTTGAGGTGTAGCCTTCCAGCAGTTTGGCCAAGAATTTGAGGATCTTATTACGAGCGGCAACCAGTTGAGGTGGATCGGTTTTCACCGGCTCGTACATATTGGCGCAATGAGCAGTTCCTAGAGGGGGAAAAAATATTGTTTACGTTAGTAAGCTTAACAACAGGTGCAGAATAACAAAGGGTTTGATATTGCATTTATATTATATAGCAAACCATACCTTCTATGTAAATTGTGGGAAGTGAACGATTCGAAGTCTTCACCAATCCAAGAGCATGCCAGGGATCAATAGAACCGTGCACATACAGCACATTTGTAGTCTTTGGCTTGAGCGCACCATAATTCTCATTGGTGGCGGACACCACCAGATCCAAGAACTTTGCGTCCATGTTTTTGGAGAACACATCCATGCACTGGTGAATAAAGAAATCCACGCCAAAGCGACCACCAAAGGTGTCTGCCTGGTTGTCGGAGGTCTGATAGAAGCCGAACTCATGGCAGGTTTGGTAAGTCCACTGCCTCATTCCCTTGGCCGTCTCCGAATCCCAGGACACGTTCTTCATATCTGCTATCATCTTCTCGTATTTGTAGTCCAGGCAGGTGGTGTTTGATTCCTTTAATAGCATGTCATTCACTAAGCCTAAACGGGTCACAGGTGGTCCAACCGTGGTGTTAAGCATCACATCACAGACCTGTAAGTTTGAAATGAATAGTAGATAGATTACTAAAGTTAAGAAATGTTCGTATCGTGAAACACCCACGTCGTCAATGGTTATAGTGGCATGAGGACTATTGTCCTTATTGTATTGAACCACGCCGGCAAAGTTTCCAGCCAGGTTTTCAAAGAAATTGGCCATGTCCAAGTCGTTTTCAATGGAATCCTTGATGGGAGTGCAGGTCCTACAATTAGAGCAGTTTACACCAACTCAGTAAAGTTATCTTTCAAAGTTAAGAAGAGGAATACGGAGCTAAAAAAAACTCCATTTCCATTACTTACTTAAACTTCTCATCCAGACTGCGTTGCCCGATCATGTGCTTGAGAAGGATCTCCACCTGGGCAAAGCTGCGGGTCACCGCCTCCACGCATTCCGGTTTGTAGGCGGCCAGCGATGCTTTGACCACTTCGAAGTACTCCCGAAAGTCAACCTCGGCCAATAGGGGTCCACTGGAACTGATGGATCCGTAGATAAGCTGGGGATACTTCTCCCTGGCCCAGGCAGCCAGTGATCCCGGATAGGAGCCACCGAAGGCGATCCATTTCTGGCCATCGGCCAGATTGAACTTCACCTTCATGGCGGTCACAAAGCTGGCCAAATCCTCCAGTGCCTGCTCGGAGCTCAGATAGTGTAGATTTTCGGTGGACAGATCCGCTGTGGGATGGCTCTTTCCATAAAACCGGTGCTCCAGCTGCAGGCAGAGGGCTCCAAAGTGTTCGGCATAATGGACCCAGGCTCCTTCCCGCATCCACTTGGCGGATGCCTCTCCCTCGCCACCAATCATCAGGAAGATGGGTGCGGAGCTGTCATTCCGGTAGTAGTCGGCGTTCACAAAGTACCGCTGTTGCCAGGTGCGCCCATCGCTCGCCTTGAAGTGATCCAATTTCTGCTCGAACCAGAGATCCTCGGACTCCAGGGATCTCTGCAGTGTTGGTATCTTACTGGGCTCCCCCAGGAACCCCCTGTCCAGTTTTCCGCGTCGAAATCCAAGCCCCGAGATGGGCGCAATCAGTCCCAGGAGCAGCAGTCCCAGCCCCAGAGGCCTCGGAACGCCCCCAATAAAATGCATATTTGTCTCCTTTGTTTGCTCGGGTCAAGTGGAAGTTCCAGTAACTGTGGAATCTGATTAGATCGAATGCCGTTCACCGTTGAACTGTAAATAGCGACTAAAGAGTGGTGTGAGCTATTTATATAGGCACCGTTATGTGTGTCGCACTTGCCTGATTATTCAGTTCTCGCTATATTCGCAAAGCCGGCTAAAGCAAAACAAAAACATTAGGGGTGTTCTTTATGTTTATACGGACTGTTTTTAATGACCGCTTATCATTAATATTGATTGTTAGCAAGTGCATCAAAAATAATCTAAATGATTTTAATAAAGTGTAATAAATTAACATTTTTAATGTTAAGTAAACAAACTATTGTAGTCCATGTTCAAAAAATTAAAAAAAAATTTTAAATCAACTTTGACACTGATTTATTGACAATTTTTTTCAGTTTTTTGATTCTTTAAATTAAAGAGGTTACCTTCCCATCAAAAAAAGATTTTAAAGCTGAGCAGCTATTTCGGAATCTACAGTTCATAGAAATATTAATAGCTATTCAGAATAGTATTACTCGCGTGTCAAACAACTTAAAGTTATAATATATAAAGCTTTTTGTGAATAATGTAGGTTCAAAAAATATATGTAAGTGTAAGTACAGTTTGCAAAACATGCTCAAAGATTTGCTACTTTATCGAATTTTTAGCTTTTGTAATGAATCTTCATTTAGTAGCTAGATTTGGCAGCACTGTTGACGTGGTAACATCATTTTGCTTTCCAAGAACGGTTACTCTAATTGAATTTTGCGGTTGTTTATTTTTTTTTGTGCACTTTGCAAACAATTTTCCTTAAAAATTGCCATTACCCGGTAATTTCTTTATATAGACGAACACATTTTGCAGAAAAGGCATAATCCAGCAAAATTTTTGGAGGGTCAAAAGAAACCGTGGTGCGTCGTTTCCAAACATCCGCTTCCAAGCGCCTCAAAGGGCTTTCTAATTTTAAGGGACAGCTTTTAAAACAAAATATTGAAATAAAAGAGACTACAAAAGTAATTTTCTAGAGTATTAAATAGTGCAAATTCTATAGTTTATCCATCATAAGTAAGTGGCTTATGATTACGGAATCCTAATTTAACATGATCAACTGCGATTAAGTTTGCAGAAAAAAAGTTGAAATTTGATTTGCTTTATGTAACTCTTGTTGGTTTTATTGTTAAAATGATAAGTGATCTCAAATAATGGTATATCGAATTCATGTTTAACTTGTATTTTCCATTATTTAATTTCTCCAATCAACTGCGTTTGTAAACCTATCCAAATTATTTTTCAACACAAATCCACTATTATTAAATTTATGGCTGAACATTTCATACTTATAGGAGACGTTTAAATATGCTTTGTCAATGTCTTCTACCTGCAAATAAAAAAACATTTTTAATCGCCGGACGATGGGTCATCGCAATACTTACGTTGATGTTTGGGATAAAGTTTTCTTCAATAAGAGTAAGTTTTAACGGTCTCTGAAGTGCAGGATTCCTTACAGATTTTAAAATGGTGTAAATTTTAATGACCGTGCTTGTATCTACCTCCTCTCGACGAAATTTCAATGTGACGTAATCGAGCTTTTGACAAGATTCAAACATCGGCAACAGACTATTTATATATAAATGGGAAAAAAACAATTTATATATACACAATGATTTAAGTTTAATTAGTTTTCCCAGCTCTGATAAGTTGCTACATAAGCGTTTGTAGCTAATATCAACTTTTTGCAGTGACTTTATTTGCGATATTTCGTAGATTTCTTCATTACATGTAATTGGTGTATGAAGTTCTTGTAGAATTGAGTCACTTCTAAGAGCAAAAGCCCGGTAAAGTTCAGTGAGCGAGTCTTGTGCCTCACAGATTATTAGTCCTTTAAGATTTTTAATGTTTGCCAAAACTTCTAAACCAGGTTCTTTGCGTAAATTGCATTTTAAAGACTCCAATGTTTCAAGTTGGGTCAAATAATTACATTCATTGAATCCAATTAAGATATTATTCAAGTCCAATTTTTGAAGTGTTGCCGGCGATTTGTGTACTAAAACCCTTAATATATTTTCCAAAGGGTTCATATCAATAACAGTAGAATGTTCAAGTATCAAGTGCTGTAGATTGGGTAATCGATCTAACATTTGCGAACATTCTGAATTTAAGTATCCTGCACGTAACACTTTCAAACCTTTTATTCCAATAATTTCAGACATTTCTGCAATGTTTAGAGCTCTACGTGGTAATTTAAAATTACTTGGGTTGTGTTCAACTTCCAGGTGCTGCAATCTAGTTAAACTATTTGAAGAAAACGCTCCAAAAAATTTTTTTAGGGAATAGCTTGGACTTAGTATCAGTACAATTAATTCTTCAACATTCGAGTTAGCTAGCTCTGACAAGGATTGGTAGTCCTCCCAGTCCGAAAAACTGCACTCCAGTTTTTTTAGCGACTTTATTTGGGAAACCCTTATAACCTCTTCAGGAACGAGTTCTTCGGAATATCGAAATCGTTGAAGTATATTCTTCTCAGCCAGCTTTGTGAAAAGTGCGGTAAGGTTTCCTTTTCCGGATATATCCAAATCCTGGAGATTATTGAGCCCAGCCAATTTCTCAATTCCAGATAGCTCTGAGAGGGAGCACGACAGTTTCTTAATGGTTTGAATCTCTGCCACTTTTGAGATATCCTTAAAACATATATTTATCAGTCCACTTATATGAAATTCTTCGATCGTACTCAAATTGCTGGTGGCGAAAGCTTGGAAGAGTGGATTTAGTGTTTCATTAATTGGAAGGTCTCGTGTCTCGACGGTATTGACGTCGTTAATTTCTGCATACGATGGCCGCTTATAAATTTGCATCTTTTTTTCATTCTTTCTAAGGGTGAAATCTTTGCAAGCTATGGTAGCTTGCCCCTGGCCTGCAATTAGCAAGTCAAAAAGTTGCTCTGATGTATGGGAATTAATGGACTCGCGGACATTAATAACAAGGTGTTGCAGGTTTCTTAGCTGACTTAAAAACTTCATGGAATACCATTCGGACAAATGGCAAGCCAGAAATCGAATAGATTCTATTTTCGCAAGTTCTACGGCCTCTAATTGATCTATTGATATATAATTTATTAAAATATATTTCAAAGCGAATGACTTTTTTGGGATCATTGATTGGAGGAATTTTGCCAGTGGCTTGGGATCTTTAAAATTATTACGTTTGTTATATATAGTCAATCGGCTTAGGTTGGGCAGCTTTGATAAGGAACCCATTTCGCCAATGTCCGAATCATTATGTATATTTAACTTAAGTTTCGCTTTATTTCTGTTAAACTCAATTAAGGTTTGTTTACTTAAAGGTATGGTTGCTAGGGATTCCTCAATTAAATTACTTTCTTCCGTTGTTTCACAGAAATCGAACTGTGCTGTAACACATATATCATTTGATCGATCATCTTCCCTTATGTTGAAAGAATGCAAAGAGTCAAAAGTCGGTAACGTAATATACCGACCTTTATTGCTTAAGTGATCTGTGATAAACAGGGTCAAAGGTGGTAAACTTTTAGGTCTATGCAATTTTCTTAAATCATCAAAAAATAGCAATTGCGCTCCGCTTTCTTGGACTCCAGATATAGTAAAAAATTTTAAATTGGGCAACAATACCAGTGATGAATATTGGGCGGCCCCGCCTTCCGGGCTTAGATGAACTGCCAGCACCTGAAGATCTTTGCAATGGCGTCCGATATCAGCAAGTATTCCATGGATTTTAGTGCCTTCAACTTCTAAATTACTCAAGTTTGGGATCCTGGTGCAGATGTCATATAAATCTTTTGCAGCAACATCAACATCAAACTTGACGCACTCCATGATAAAATCCTGCTCTCTTGCCGCTTTAAATTAGAGGTAATATAATTTTTGATTTGGTTGAATAATTTTTGTTATTACAAATGTATTTTCAAATTAAGACTTACTTTTTTTATTAATACTGACGTAAACCATGCTTTTATCGTTCACATTATTTTTAAAATGTAGTTCAACATAGAAAGGATCTTTTTCTCTGATAGATTGTAGGTAGGATATCCAAAAAAATTCATTTCTTTTAGACGACTTATTAACTCGTAGATCTATTAGTAGCTTTGTTATCCTACACGTAAGAAACAAATCAAGAACCTCGTACAGACGTTTGTGATAAGTCTCAAGTAAATCCAGGAACATTTCATGGGCCAACACAAAGTTTATTAAATCATCATATTTCAACATTTTGTTCCAATGTTCTTTTAATTCGCAACCAGTAATTACGTATTTCATTATCTGCAAGAGGCAGTCGCGGTTCAAAACTAAATTAAATTCGCCACTTTCGTCCATTTCTTAGGTTGATTGGTTAATCACCAAGGACTCAGATGAGCTTTTTAAGGTAAGTAGAAGGTTATTTTCACCTAAATGAGTAAATTTAGAGCAAATAATTTCTTTGACTTTACTGCTATGCTTTTTTATGAAAACTGAAACATTTTAATTATGAGTTCGGTTCAAGCATTTCTCATATAAGGGTATGTATACCAAATTTTAATTATGAGTTCGGCTCAAGAATTTCACAGATAAGGGTATACCAAAATACAAATGTATAATCATGTTGTACGAGCTTTTTAAAGAAAATTGGGGGACGGGATAAACAGATGTGCACAGTGGAGTACGTCGGATCGTCACATCGACGGAAAAATACTAGAAATGTGCAGAGCGTTGCCAGACGTCTCGATGAATGTTTGTCAGACCCTGGCGAAAAGAATGGAAGTGGAGGGAAAAACGACAAAAACACGAAAAAATCAGCGTATCTGCCACCATTCCAATACCAAATTTTAACTCTGGTGTCGTTTGCTTTCTAAAATTAATTTGTTTGTCAGGATTTTGAACTATATATATATTCATTTTTTTCTGAATCAACAATATGTTGAGAATGTTCTGTACAAATTTCAAGTCAACCCGAGTAAAGCCAATAGCTATACAGAACAGGAGTTGCATATTATATAGCTCGAAGTTAAACCTCTAACAAGCTCTTAAATTGTGATTAACGAATTTAAATTTAATGTTATTTTTTAGCTTTTTTAATTAACTTTTTTTGTAGCTAGATTTGGCAGCACTGTTGAAGTGGTTCCATTATTTTGCTATCCTAGAACGGTAACACTTATCAAGTTGCGCGATTATTTGTTTATTGTTTGTACAGAATACAGTTTGAATATAATTTTCCTTAAATAAAAGTGTACCGTTCCCGCGCAATGGACTTTAATAGTAGTACCTACGACCAGAAGTATTTTAACTTCACAGCGGCACAACTTTCAGCAGAGCGTCCGTATTACTTATTTAGTATAATGGGTAGCGTTATGTATCATAATTGCATTTTATAGGCGAACACATTGTGCAGGACATCATTAAGAAGGGCATAGGACAGATCATAGACAGGATAAAAACCCCGGCAACAGCGGATCTATTGGAGGCCCAAAAGGAAACCGTTGAGCGTCGTTTCCAAGCATCCGCTTCCAAGGGACTCAAAGCCATCAGAGAGTTGGACAGGAAGGTGTTTCACGTGCCATCGCATGTTCTGCATCCGGAGCATATGTTTTTTGAAAATCAATTTACCAGCGAGGAGGAGGAGCAGAAATCAGCCAAACTGGAGGAGCTAAAGGCAAAATACCGGGAGGTAACTATTACACAAGGGATCGGAATCATCTTGTAGGCCTTGTCGCAATTGAACATAATGATTATAGTTGACACTACCAATTCGCTCGATCAGCAATAGCATTTACGTTACTTATAATTTAAGAAAGCCTCTTCAAATTTGATTACTCAATCATATCTTAACAGATAACTAATATTTTGGAGTGTCCTCGTCCCCCAAATTCTTAATATGAAGGTTAAAACAAAATGGTACAGTCATAAGGCTATTTTCTATAGTATAAAATTGTCTAAATACCAGAGCTAATGGACGATATGTAAGTAAAGGTAAAAAAAAAAAACTCATCGTGTTTACCTCAAAAAATTTATTGGCTTAAAAATGTTTTTTTCTGATAATCCGGTTTCGATTTATGAGTCTGCCTTATAATTGAAATTAATTTTTATTGCTCATTTCGATTTTGTTTAAACTATTTTAGAACATGGCAATGCTGGCGCATCTTAAAATCGAGGCAGACAAATACGCCGCCATGGAGGATCTCATTAAAAAGGAGATGGAAATGCAAGCTCGTGTCCACAGAAACTGCTTCTCGCTTAATGTGAGCAAGCTGAAACAATATTGTTCCCAAGCGACCACTCAAGTAAAGAAGCCCATTGGTGACTTACAAAACAAAATTTAAATATTAGTCGTTTTGATAAAACTTTTAATTGCGGTAACATTTTAAATTTGTTTTTAAATAGTTGACAACTAATCCAACCCCCATCCACTGATTTAACTTAAGCAATATAAATTCTTTCTTAAATTTGTAATCATATGTTTCTATGATAAATAAAATGCTATATATACATATTGGCTTAAATAACTTAACAAATAATATTATCCTTGGCTAGCAACAGCAACCAGGCAACGGTCGCTGAATAAAATTTGTAATATCTTGTTTTCAAACAGAAAACAAGCCGGCTTAAAACCTTCAAAGCATTTCGCACGAAACCGACACAACAACATCCCTTATATGTTACATTTGGAGTCATATATTTTACTATAATCCTGTGAAAATGGGAGATGCCCAGGAAACCAGACAACTGCTCCCGCGTGCAATCTTTGGGATCAACGGAAAAGTGGAGAATGGAGTGCGCCAGCATCCGGTGACGGGATCCATTATCTTTGCACTTGGAAACAAAATAGGTATCGCTGACTATAAGAAAAACACCCAGGAGTTTGTAGCGGGACATACAAATACAATATCATGTCTGGATCTCAGCAAGAGTGGCAAATACATGGCCTCCGGGCAGATAAACCACATGGGATTTCGGGGCTATGTGATCATCTGGGACTACGATCAGCGCAAGGAGATCTCCCGACATGATCTGCACAAGGTCTCCGTGCAGGCCATATGTTTTACGGCCCAGGATCGCTGCGTGGTGTCCATCGGAGGCGTGGATGATGGATCTGTCATCGTTTTCGACATGGAGGCATTGTGGGTGACTAAATCGTAAACGTTACCTTAATTATAATCATTCTTGTTTTTGTTCTAGCTCTCCCATTTGTCAAACACCCGCATCGAGGGCTATATCCGGAAATGCATTGACCGTCCGACCATTGCACAATAATCCGTACTTTTTTATAACTGCCGGAGATCGGCATCTGCGCCTGTGGAGCATTCTGCGCGAGGAGAAGAAGCTGTATGTCCAGGACGTTCTGATGGCCAGCAAGACAAGGGTTTTCTACTGTGCGCGCATTAATAAGACGGATGAGTTTGCCTATTTGGGCACTGGAACAGGTGACATCGTGAAGATCGTCCTTAACTGCTGCGATCGCGATCATGTGAGCAAGCAAGGCTCCACCAGCTGCATCCTGGGAGCCTTTGGCACCCACAATCCCCGGAAGCCATCTGGCAGGGACTGCAATCGCTATGTGAACGGCGTTCGAGCTTTGTATGTCCTGGAAGGAGGACGTTTGCTAATTGGAGCTGGAAATGGGGACATCGAGCTAGTGGAGGAGCGAACCGATGTGCCGCTAATTAACTTCAGGGACTATCCAGGTCCCACGTGGCCATATCTGCGCACCCTGAAGAAGACTCATGTGTCAGGAAGGATTTCATCCTTTGTGCGCTCCAAGCCGGAATCATTTTACATTTGCACCGACACGAACGAGATCTACGGACTTAATATCAAGACCTGGGTGCTGAAACTACTGCGAACATGCCACACCAAGTCGGTCTACAGCATCACATTTCCAAAGTAAGTACAGTATTTGCGAAATAGTTACTTTTTAAGATTTAAGAATAATGGTTTTAGTGATAACATGTAGCTCACATCTAGATCGTATATCTGCCGAAAGACCTTTTTACGCATTGTGATTTCAGAATATGTATAGAAAAAGCTGAGACAATCTGTCTTAAATTGACATTAATGTTAAATTAAAAAGGAAGTTACAATATTCTCCCTATAAATAGGAGCTAGTCAAATTGGATTATAAACTATTACATTTTTGCAACTTTATATATTAATATATTTTATCTTTTCCCTTAAAGAAATTACTCAGGAGTTTTTGCCACCTCTGGCAAGGAGTGCATCCGAATCTGGTCTTCGAGTCGCAAACAAGAGCTGCTCCGCATCATGGTCTACAACTTCAACTGCGCCTGCGTTCGGTTTACCCACGATGGCACCAGTATTGTCTCCGTATGGAACGATGGAATCATTCGAGCCTTTACTCCTATCACCGGAAGGCTCATCTATGCTATTCCCAATGCGCATAACAAAGGTAAGTATATATGGGTTTTGCATTTAAGACGTATCTACTTAGAACCTAATACTTAATACTAGGATGCAGTGCTTTAGCCGTGGCCTCCACGGGTCGTCTTATTATCACGGGCGGCATTGAGGGACAAGTGAGGGTTTGGAAGATAGACCCCTATCGCCAGGATCTCTTGGGTGTGCTGAAGGATCACTCGGGACCCATAACCTCGCTGGATATCAATTATCTAGACACTGAAGTGATATCCGCCTGCACCGATGGCTCTTGTGTGATCTGGGATATCAAGTAAGCTAAAACTAAAAACAATCATTATTATTTAAATTATTAATCTTATACATAATCCCCGACAGACGTATGACTCGCAAACAAGTGGTGACCGCCAACGCGCAATTTATGTCTGCTTTGTATTTTCCGACCGGAGTCCAAGTGATCACCTGCGGCTCGGACGGCAGGATCATCTACTGGATGGTGTACAATGGCGCTTTGATCCGGGAACTCACTGCCTCCAAGAAGTCATCGGTTAATTGCCTCGCCATCAACGAAACTGGCGACTACTTCATCAGCGTGGGCAGCGATCTGCAGGTCAAACTCTGGGACTACAACAGTGGTGCCGTGGTGGGATTGGGCTCCGAGCACGCCTCCTCGGTGATCAGCTGCGCATACAGTCCCTGCATGACCATGTTCGTCACTGGGAGCACGGACGGATCGCTGATCATCTGGGATGTGCCGCGGGACTTCTGGGGCAGACCCAATCCGCCAGATGCGGCCAAATACTCGCTGCCCAAGACGTCGTCCAAAACCAAGATGAATGAAGTGCCGGCCAGAGTGAATTCCGGCACAAATCTGAAGACGCCAAAGGGGGAGAACATCGACGGACTGCTGAAGGCCACTCCCAAGGACGATCTGTGCTGCGTGGAGTGCCCACCCTGCGCCAAAAAGGAGGCAAAGACCACCGATCCTTACGCCGAGTGTGGAATAGTGCCGGACGTCAGGAAGTGCTGAACTTTTATTCGTTTATCTTCGCTTTGAGTCGTAAAATAAAGACAGTTTTTCTTCTGTCAGCTGGCTTGTAGTTTTATATTTTTTATATACCCATATTAGCCTCGAATCCTTATATTATCTGCCTGTACAAACAAAAAATTTAAAAATAAAATACGTGTTTATAAAGCCATTACAATTGCAATTAATTTTGATCTATTAAACTATTCAAATCAATATATAAATTTATTTAATCTGACGGTTAAGTTCAAGTTTGAAACTCTGATATATTTAAAATAATTTTATTATAATCTTAAACCAAATGTATTTGATCTGTTTATTTATATCAAGTTTAACTTTAATTAAAAGCCCAAAAAGGTATTAAAACAAAATTATTATTCTGTTTCCAGTTAGTCTTTAAAATTAAGTAAACATTTTTTTTGCTTGCCAAATAAAAGTTGCAAAAATTCTAAGACCCTTGGGTAAAAGCACAATGAAATATTTACCAAAGTTTAAATTGAAAACACATTTAAATTTGGAGCCTCTCTTGAAAAAGTGTGACCGTTTCCGGCGCGGTATATTGGCGCAAGTGGCGCGGCGGTCACACGGCACAGCCATTGGTTGGCTCTTCCCCCGCTATTGTCGTTCGTAAACTTAGTTCGGGTGGGTGGTTAGTTATTGTTGTTCCGTAGTCGCGTAAAGTTGACTAATCCGACCGACCGGACCAGACCGCTCAAATCAAAAAGCACGCGACACTCGCCGGAAAAAAAGGGAAAACGGACAGTGGCAAAGGCAAAGGCAAAGGCAAAGGCAAAGGCAGAGGGACGGGAAGGAAAGCCGAATAGTAACAGCAAAACAAAACAAACGACGAAAAGCGGTGCGAAATGAAGGTCTGCTGCATTGGCGCTGGATATGTCGGCGGTCCAACCTGCGCTGTAATGGCGCTCAAGTGCCCCGATATCGTGATTACCCTGGTGGACAAGAGCTCCGAGCGGATTGCCCAGTGGAATTCGGATAAATTACCCATTTACGAGGTTGGTTTTTGACTCACGTTTGTATGTACATAGGAAGTGCCGTATGAATGTATGTGTGTGTGTGTGCCCGTGGGAGAGGGAGAGCAATAGGTTTACTCGCATGTGTTTGTTCTCGCCTTAGCCTTGCAGTTTTTTGTGTTTTTTTTTTGTTTCCACTAATCCTAAACAAACAAAACATCAATCAATACGGAGATCCATCGAGAAGAACTCAAGAAACGTCGATGACCGCTCATGCCCAAGTCGGTGAAGCCCTCGCCAACCCCTCCGAATGAAACCAGTTCCCAGTGCACAGAAAAAACTACAGATCTGTTCAGAAGTCAATCTATGAAATATTTGGATATGTTTTTTACTTGATAAAATCAACAAACTTAAGAAAAGACAACCTTAGTTTTACTTTTTTGCTTTAATGGAATTTCAATTTAAAAGATCAATCATCAGAAATGCATATATAAATTTCTTGTTAAATAACCAAGTAGTTTTAAGTTTTTGTGACAATGCTAAATCAATTAAAACAATCTTAAAGTATGTGACATTTTTCTGGAACCAATATTTGCCTTTTTATAAAAAATTAATTAAATTTTGAGGTCAAAAACTATACATTTCTCTCTCTGTAGTCGGTCTTCACTCGAACCTGGGTGCGTGTTTGGCATTTTACTAGACACTCAGGTGTTTAACGCACTTAGCCCACAACAAGGTCAATGGTCAGTCCTCGTGTTACGGCCATTAGTCATTCAAGACAAACTATAAAAACTCACAGAGCCAAATGATTGCTGAAATATGATTCGGCGCGGAAAACAAGCGTGGGAATCGATTTTACTTTCCAGACTGCGTGACCATAATGCCCAGGCCTCGATTCCAGATATTAAGTGCGCCACGAAGCCATAAGGTATAAGCGGGGATTTGCCGGCATATTCTGGCACGTCACATATGTGGTCTCTTTTCCACTTTTACTGTCGCATTTCCGTCCTGGCTTCCGCCTGCCCCCATTCTTTATACTCGGCTCCCCGCACTTCTTATCGGGTCTGCGCCAAAACAGCGACTCGGGTCGAGATAACCACGCTGGGCAGGGCGTTTAGGGGTTTTAGCGGGCGCACATTAGTTGGAAATTGTCCAATTACCCACGTTCTCGGCAAACACCCAGTATCTCTCGGGTAAAAACGCGAAAAAAATAATATACAAACACCCAAACACAGTCGAACCTTCTCATTTCTCGAACAACCACTATCTGTCCAAATTTTAGTTGTAGAGGCTTTGCTTTGAAGTAAACTTTATTTTTAGGTCTATTTAATTGCTCAGTAGTTCATTTTTCTTATCAATTACAACTCTTTTATTCTTTAGTCATTAAAAGATTAGTGTTTTGCTTTAATAAAGCTTATGCTTCTCTTACATTTTCAAGATTGTAATGGTTTTTTGTTACTTTAAATGATATGTGCACAAATTATTAAGTTCTACTTGTTTTTATTTTCCAAAGCCAAAACTTAAATCTTATTCTAATTAACGATAATCTTGTTAATATAAAGTTTCTAATAGATTAATCTGTCAAAGCCAAAACTTAAATCTTTTTCTAATGAGTCGCTAAAAAACCTTTTAAGAAAGGTTTCACATGAAGAAGTTTGACTGTAATAGATACTACATTTTGCACATTAAAAAGATGGGCAAAAACACGGCACTAAGTGCACCCGTACGAACGAACAGAGACTGTCTAGCACACATTCCACTCTTCATATTGATATTCACTTACCAAGATTGCATCATCGCCAGCAAACATCATGGCCATATCTTGGAGTACTCAAATGCAATTTGCTGGAAATATCAATGCGGCCTTGTCAACAACATCCTCTTGTTTTGCATTGGCACAATTGGCTATTGACACTTTTTGTTTGCCATCTGTTGCCAATATTTCCTAGTCAGTGTACTCATTATCGTTTTCTTCATTTTGCAATACAACGCAGAAACTTATCAGTCATAGATCATGTCTATGTCTAGCAGCCCAGACTATATATTTTTAGAAACTGTCCTTAAATAACATCTCTCTTTGGTTTTCTCTTGTCTTCGTAGATTAATCAAACTAAAAGATAGATCAGCATTAGTTTAAGTAGGTAAATGTGTTGTCAATAATTTTTAAAATTCAGTAGAAAAAACCAAAGATAGATCAGCTTATGTTTTAATAGCTTAAATCGTCGCCGACGATTCTCAGATTTCATAAGAAAAGAAAGAAATGCTAAAAGAAAGACAGTTATTAACACCTGCCTCCGAGAAATCCATATAAATACGTATGCAAATTTGCTCGCTCACATAACGAGTTCAATGAACATTCAAATCGTATCAGAAACGGAAATAAGTTGAACGAAAGGGGAAAAAAGAATTCGTGTGAATATTGCTTAAGCGTGAGTAGTCATGGGAAGACCCTATCCTCTAATTTATTAATTAATCACTAAACGCTTAAAAGTGGACCACTCAAAGTGGTATTTCAGCACGTAAACAGAGTCATACTGGGGTTAATTGAGAGATAGCTTTCATAGGAAACGGAATCGGATAAGGTCCACGTCCCAACACTAATAGAAGGGGTATAATCTTATCGGTAGACGTTCCTACGAACGTCACCAACTGCTCGGCTTTGGGAGTGGGTCGTGATTGGCATTACAAAAAACAAAAAAAAAAGAAAAGAAAACTAGGCCAACAAGTTGTACAATTTGTAAAATATTTTAATGAGCTATATCTGTCGTTTTAGCCCGGTCTGGATGAAGTGGTGAAGAAGTGCCGCAATGTGAACCTCTTCTTCTCCACGGACATCGAGACGGCCATTAAGGAGGCGGACCTCATCTTCATCTCGGTGAACACGCCCACAAAGACCTGCGGCAGTGGCAAGGGTAAGTACCAATTATGCAAATATTTACAAGATAAACGGAGTGAACACCTCTAAGTGAGGTCTTACTATATGCGTTATATTTTAAGTCTAGGTTTTGCAATTGCAATTCGAAGACTGAAACCTGTTGATTATAATAGCTACAAGTGTCGGAAGCGACACTAAGTAAAACCATGTTTACAACTAAATTTATATTACTACAACTATACTTAAATCATCATTATGATTGCCTTTTATCATTATATTAGCTATGTAATTTTATTATTACTGTATTTATATAGCTAAAATTTAACAGTAGAGTATTGCATTTCTTACTAAAATAATAAACTAAAATATTATGAAATGTCATCGGAATTTTCGTGAAATAAAATAATAGAAAGGAAATTATATTAATTATTATAAAGCAGAATATTTGATAAATATACTTTACTAAGAATTAACAGAATAAAAAAGCAATGACTACAATAAATAGTTAAATTTCAAGGAAATTTTTACATGAGCTTGATTGCTTTAAAATTAAGTAGAATAAAGATTTTGATTAATTGCTTAGGTCAGGAAATGCTCCCCTAAAGGACACTCACTCTTTCGATCGTGTGTTAGTAACTAAGCAGTAGTTAAGACCAATTATTCATTACTCTATTCTCTATTTCACAGGACGAGCGGCGGACCTCAAGTACGTGGAGAGTGCGGCCCGAATGATCGCAGAGATTGCGCAGTCCAACAAGATCGTGGTGGAGAAGAGCACGGTGCCCGTGCGGGCGGCGGAGAGCATCATGCACATACTGCGGGCGAACCAGAAGCCCGGCATCCACTACGACATCCTGTCCAACCCTGAGTTCCTGGCCGAGGGCACCGCCATCAATGATTTGCTGAATGCGGATCGCGTACTGATTGGCGGCGAGGAAACGCCCGAGGGCCATCAGGCGGTGGAGAAGCTGTCCTGGATCTACGAGCACTGGATACCGAAGCAGAACATCCTCACCACCAACACGTGGAGCAGTGAGCTTTCGAAGCTGGCGGCGAACGCTTTTCTGGCCCAGCGCATCTCCAGCATCAACTCGCTGTCGGCAGTGTGCGAAGCCACCGGGGCAGATGTCTCCGAGGTGGCGAGGGCCGTGGGTCTGGATTCCCGCATCGGTTCCAAGTTCCTGCAGGCCTCCGTGGGCTTCGGAGGCAGCTGCTTCCAGAAGGACATCCTCAACCTGATCTACATCTGCGAGAACCTCAACTTGCCCGAGGTGGCCGCCTACTGGCAGCAGGTGATCGATATGAACGATTACCAGAAGCGTCGATTCTCCCAGAAGATCATCGAGAGCTTGTTCAATACGGTGTCAGACAAAAGGATAGCCATCCTGGGATTTGCCTTCAAGAAGAACACTGGTGATACCCGCGAAACCGCTGCCATAACCGTATGCCAAACACTTCTGGAAGAAGGCGCCGCACTGGATATCTACGATCCCAAGGTGGAACCCGAGCAGATCATCGACGACCTCACGCATCCAAGTGTTACGGAATCCCCGGAGAAGGTGAAGAAAGCGGTGCAGATCCACAGTGATCCCTACAGTGCCGTTCGAGCCACCCATGCCCTGGTCATTTGCACTGAGTGGGATGAGTTTGTGGACCTGGACTTCAAGCGCATATACCAATCGATGATGAAGCCGGCGTACATCTTCGATGGCCGCAAGATCCTCGACCACGAGAGGCTGCAGCAGATCGGCTTCCATGTCCAGACCATTGGCAAGAAGTACCAGCGCGCTGGACTGCTCCGCTCCTGGGGCATTGTGCCGCAGCTTTAGGCGCGAAGGGCGACGGAGGTGGTGGCGTTTACACTTAAAGTTGGCGAAATTTCCAGTATTTGCGAGACTAAATTGTAAATATCCGTATCAGTTTCTGTAACTTAGTATATCTTAGAGTGGGTGGATTTAAAGGACGAAGAATATTTAGGACGAAAAGTAATCTGCAAATAATTCTAAGCTTAAATCTTGGATCTTATAACTACTATATCAGTTTGACCCTACTTAAGTTAATGTAAAACAATAATCTTTAACTCGGTCAATTCCTATTAAGTAAAATGTCAAGAAAACATCGATTCTTAGCTATAACTTGATTATCTTGTTTTAAAAATATTTTTTTTTGTATATAATTGCAATGCAAAATTCGAATTTGAAAATGAAAAAGGTCAAAATCATTTTAGCATTTTCTATAAATTTATATTTGATCCTCAAGTTATGAAGTTTTTCCTGCAATTGACCCAATCTAAAGTGTGTGTTTTTAAATAGTTCAAGTATTCAGCTAGGCACGCCCGAGGGAAAACCTCAAACCGTATTTGTATTCATATTCCTATTCCCGGGCCGATCCGTCACTCGAGGATCGGTAGTTGCAATATAAGCCGCAGCAGGACAGTCCTGGCGGTTTAATAAAAACCAGCATTTACACAAGAGCATGTAAATTTTATAAAAATAACAACAAAGCGTTTGATTTAAGGCCTTCTCAGAAAGGTATCCTTTTGACTATTTGTCTGTACCAGAGGAACGAAGTGGCCGCCGATAAGCTGAACCAGGTGACCAGGTACGACAGGTGATCGTTGCGCAGGGTGACGCGTGTCTGGCCCCCGATGGGACCATTTTTAGCCGCCTCGACATCGTAGGTGGCATCCAGGAACACGGGAGCAGCCCCTGTGGAAGCGCACATCCGTGGCAGGTCGCGATATAGGTAGATATTGCCTTTGTGATCGGGTGTGAACTGAGGACGGGCTTCTCCTTTGCGCACCACGGCTGTGAGTTCCACTTCCGTCTTCACTTGAGCCAACGGACGTGTTTCCGGCTCCACTTGCTTGCGGGACACCCATCCACGATTGACGAGCACTATGTCGCTGCAGGAATGGGTAGGTTTAAAGAGGATTTAACTAGTTTTTTCCTCTGGCTAACTTACTCCCTGTCTGCCAGCTGAAAAGGGGTCACTATTAGATATCCATTGCCCGAATCCCGCTGCGAAAAGAGTCCTCCTTGGGTCTCTACGCCATCGGGACGTATGAGTGATCTTGGACCCATGCGCATCTCTTTTTCGTGCAGAAAACGTCCACGAATCTTGACCATACGGTACTCCATGTGAGAAAGGTCGCTGAGACTAAAAGCAAAACGTATTTTAGTAAGGCAAAATATTAAGGCAATGGGTGGGAAACATACTCTTCTGGTAAATCCACAGGAGCTGTGTTTAGTTGCTTACTAAGATCCTTGATCAACTGCTCCTTCCAAATCTTTCGCTTTACTTGCCAGCAACCAAGTCCAAAAGTAGTAGCTGGGATGAGCTGGAGGAATGGATTTCGGGATTTATATTAGATATTTAAATAGACCGAGAAATAAGGGTTTACCCACCAGCAGAAACCATCCCAAAGGAGCAATCTTTTCCTTGTCCTTGGCCGCCTTAGTCGGAATACTTGTGGTCCAATCCACCGGCGTTCGCTGTTGTGTCATCTTCCTGGTGACCAATTTCTGGGTACTGCTGCTGCCTGGGATACGGCACCCAGTCTGGACATTCAGGGCCACTTGCCGGCACATTTGCGTGCCCAAACGCAACATTTTTTTGTATTATTGTATATTATTTTTTCCAAATATTTATTTATTTACATTTCCAATTGGAAGTTGTGAGTGCTGATGTGACCGTTGGTTGCTGAAGGGCGCAAAGCTACTGGTCACACTAAAATTGAGCTATACGCTTTCTTTATTTTATAAATGAAACTTGTAGCCAAAAATAGTACTGATCAATTAAAAACCAAATGTTTAAATGGAAATGATTATTTTCTTATTGTTTTTCTCTAAATGCTTTAACAGTGCTTCTGTAATAAATCTGGCAAGGCAATGTTAGCGGAGGCTGTTAATTTATATGTAAGATCGAGTTGGCAGCTCTGCTAAAAACAGCTGTTTGGGGACTGTTGTCGCGTGCAAATAATTTTTTTTAACGATTTTGTTTTAGTGAATTTATAAAGTAGTTAAATATGCAGTGCACTCGTGCAGTTGCAAGACTGGCCAGTGGCATAGTCAGACACACATGGGTGGGTACAAAATTATGCAAACACTTCATTAATCCGAAATACAAGTGTTTGAATGCAGTGCATGCAACTCTTATATAAATGGGCCTACAACATTTTCAATTTCCTTATTACAGGTAACACACCAACCCTTTAAACAGACTCCATCAATATTAGGAACCTTCGAGCAGTCATGTCGTTTATGCTCATCCACCGGCGTTGTAGATAGTCCCAATAAAACCAAACCCGGCACAGGAGCACCCACAGAAGGCGGCATTCTAAAGAGAGTGCTTACCAAAGTGGGATTCACACCCAATACAAAGGCGGTATGTGCAGCATTGTTCCTATTTTTTGGTTTATATTTATCAAGATTATCTTATTTCAGCGCCTCAAGGTAACCAGCCATCTGTTGTACGAGAGCGTGGCCGATAAGATCAACTATGTGGCCTTCTTCCGCGACTTCAATCTGCCAAATACGTTCAACTCCTGGTTTCTGGTCACCGAACTGCACGTCTGGCTCCTCCTGATGCGCTCCATGGCCGAGGGCTCCGAAACGGGCGAGGACGGACGCTTCCTGCGCAATTGCATTGTGGAGGCCATGTGGGGAGATGTCAACACTCGAGCGAAGAAGTTGGGAGTAGGTTTTCTGTCTTTAATCTACCTCTACTTTTTAAATATCTTTGATACTTGAGCTAACCTATGTTTGTGATTCCCAACAGGCCCACAATCCCTCACGCACACGTCAGCAGATCGAGACATTATCCGAACAGTTCCAAGCGGCTCTCATCGCCTACGACGAGGGCATTATGTCCGACGACCGGATTTTGGCCTGCGCCCTGTGGCGCCGCTTCTTCGAGATGAACTGCGATGATTACGCGCAGATCGAGCGATTGGTTAAGTACGTCCGCATGCAAGCCGCCATGCTGGACAGTTTGTCGCGCGATCAGTTTATAATTAAGCCCAAGGTGGCCTGGCTGGATCTGGACAAGGTGTAATTTTAGTTTTTATTTGTTTTTTAATAAAGTTGAGAGTGTGTAAAGTAAAAGCTATATGACCAGATCACTCGTGGACTGATTACTCAGAGCACACAATTGGCACTTGAGCAGAAATGCTGTGATCCTACGTTCCGCCCGGTTTCGCTGGGGCTCCTTGAGTTGGGCAAGGACCTGGTCCATCTGAAGGAAACTGCTTTTAGGAGACAGTATCTGCGCTGTTTCCTGCTCCTCATAGATGATTTCCTCCTGGATGATCTGCTCGCTGGGCTCCTCGATGATCTCCTCGATAAGGAAGGTGCTTGGCTGCTGGGTGACTTCACCATCTTCGTAGGTTTCCCACAGAAAGTGCACGGGGGTTTCCTGCTCAACGGAATCCTCCTGTTTGCCGGAGGAATCTCTAACCTTTTGTTTGCATTTGGTCTTCGCTGGTGGCTGACTCTCGCCCAGAAATCGGAGGCGCTCCAAATACGGCCAGGTCGAACCACTGGTATCCGCCCGACGGATCTCTTTGCGGAATTGGTAGTGCAGGTTATTCCAGCGCATCAGGCAGAAGTCCACTGGGGAAATAATTACTGTATAACCGTGAAGATATAGAGGAATATAGATTACTTACCATCACAGCCCATCATCTCAGCTATCCGCGCCCATATATCCGTTTTGGCCTTCATTGCATCGTAATTTGAAAGCCCAGATCTTTTATATAGCACTGGATTGGGTTCCACCAAATCTATCAGCTTGAAATCGAATGGTCGATTTTTCTTGTAGCTTGTCCGCATTGTTTTTAACTATTTCTTGGGCTTTAAGTTGTTCACTGTGCGCCTTAAATATATGCAATTTATTAATTAATAATGGCTAATACTTTATTACATTTGTTTACTCTTAATTTAATGTTATGTTTAATGTTAATTTAATGTTATTGATTCCTCGTTTAAGCCATGTTTGTTTACTTTACAAAGTACGGTAATTAGTCGAATGAGTGAACACAATTTATGGACTAGAGGGTAAGGCATAAACATAAAGTTTAAAATTAAAACTTGTTTGTTTAATTCCGTTTCACTTTAACATACTTGCTGTTATCCTAAAGTATTCCAATATTTGTAATTAATTGTCCTTGTACAATTAAAAAATTTTTATGTGAAATGCAAAATATCTTAAAATAAATATTAGCAAGTGTTTAATTCTTTTCTCATTATTCCCTTATAAAATAAAAATACATTTTAGAAATATATTCTTTAATACTGTGCACTCATTGAGGGATTCCTGTACTCACTACTTGCAGTGTGCCCATCGCTCAGCCCAAATCATCGTTTTGCAACACTGCCACCACAAGCAACCCCTTTGAACTTTTCATCACTTTTGGTGCAACTGCAGTGGCTTCACCTGGTAACACTGCTTTTAGTGACGACGTAGGAGCTGGAAAATTGCTAAGTGAAAAATTGTGAAAAGTGCCCGAAATACTATAATTTGGCCAGCTATATTACCACTTGCAGCACACCAGTAATGAATATGTAAGTTCGCAAACACTTTCCCATAAAATAAACCGCTTTTTTGTCCGAAATTCAAGTTGCCATGCGGCCGGGGGCCGAGTGTCGAAAATCAATAAATTCAAAATGGCAGTAAAAAATGAAAATTACATAAAAAAAGATCGCTTGAAGCAAATTGAAACATTTTGGCTACGCATCAACAGGCTCAAAATTCTAATTTCATGGCGCAAAACGCTCGTTGCAGGTACAACGGACAGGTGAACGCCTACGGCGGCGGCGGTGGCGGAGGAGGTGGAGCAGTTGGTGGACTAGCCGGTGGCGGCATGGTTCCAAATCGCATGGGCGGAGGTGCTCCTGGGGGCGGACCCGGTGGAGCGGGCATGTTCCAGCGCAATCGCTCTGCCCCGTATCCCGGTTTCAATGGACACGGACCCTCCAACGGGGGACAGCGACGCATGAATGGCGGAGGCATGGGAGGACCCGGCATGGGAGGACCCCGCCAGCAGGAAGGATTTGGTGGTCAGAACGGAGGACAGCGCTCTTCCAATCACGGCGCCCACTTGCCCAAGATCGTTTGGTCCGAGGTCAATCTTACGCCCTTCCGCAAGAACTTCTACAAGCCCTGCGATTCGGTGCTGGCCCGCACTCCTGTGGAAACAGAGACCTTCCTCACCAGCAATGAGATCACCATCAAGGGCGATCAGGTGCCCACACCCAGTATTGAGTTCGAGGAGGGCGGCTTCCCCGACTACGTGATGAATGAGATCCGCAAGCAGGGTTTCGCCAAGCCCACGGCCATTCAGGCCCAGGGCTGGCCCATTGCTTTGAGTGGACGGGATCTGGTGGGTGTGGCCCAGACCGGATCGGGCAAGACCCTGGCCTATGTCCTGCCGGCGGTGGTGCACATCAACAACCAGCCGCGCCTGGAGCGCGGCGATGGACCCATCGCCCTGGTGCTGGCTCCCACAAGGGAGCTGGCCCAGCAGATCCAGCAGGTGGCCATTGAGTTCGGCAGCAACACGCATGTGCGCAACACCTGCATCTTTGGGGGAGCGCCCAAGGGGCAGCAGGCAAGGGATCTGGAGCGCGGCGTGGAGATTGTGATTGCCACACCTGGTCGGCTGATTGATTTCCTTGAGCGGGGCACCACCTCGCTGAAGAGGTGCACCTACCTGGTGCTCGACGAAGCCGATCGTATGCTGGACATGGGCTTTGAGCCCCAGATCAGGAAGATCATGCAACAGATCCGCCCGGATCGTCAGGTCCTGATGTGGTCCGCCACCTGGCCGAAAGAGGTGCGCCAGCTGGCCGAGGAGTTCCTTAACAACTACATCCAGGTGAACATTGGGTCGTTGTCGCTGAGCGCCAACCACAACATCCTGCAGATCGTGGACGTGTGCGATGAGAACGAGAAGTTGATGAAGCTCATCAAGCTGCTGACGGACATCTCGGCGGAGAACGAGACCAAAACCATCATCTTCGTGGAGACCAAGAAGCGCGTGGACGAGATCACGCGCAACATCTCCCGTCAGGGCTGGCGCGCATGCGCCATCCACGGCGATAAGTCGCAGCAGGAGCGCGACTTTGTGCTCTCCAGCTTCCGCAATGGCCGGCACTCGATCCTGGTGGCCACCGATGTGGCTGCCCGCGGACTCGGTGAGTAAACGTAGCCTTTGTGGGCCTGCAATGGCCACCTTCCGTTTTTTCTCTCCGTAACCAAGCAATTGTTGCCTGTGGATCAATCAGCATCCCGTGGGGTTTCATTCATTATTTTGTGATTCGTCGTCGACGCCTTCCTGGTTCGTCTGGTCTCAGCGATCCGTCAGCGATGAATCGGCCAACACCGCTCAGCCTCTTCGCTCTTCCTTCCGCTCTGTTTCCAGAACTTTGGAGGTTTTTTGTTCGGGTCAGTTCCGGATTTCACATGTCATTTTCGATTTGAGCTCAAAACGAAATCGAACTATTCCTTGGTAGCGGTTTTATAAATGGAATCGTTCTTCCGGTAAAAATTGATTTTCAGAGTGTAAATATTCACAGTTGGGAGCATTTTTTTTTTTTTTTTTGTATCTATATTTACACCAGTGGTCGGCACACATACTGTAACATGCTCGCACTTCTTTGTATGAGTAATTTGCACGGCGAGTCTTGTCAGTGTGTGTGTGTGTGTGCGGTTTTATACCGTTCGTGTCGGCCTCTGCCGCCGTTCTGCTGCTGCTCTGCCCACAAGGCAGAGATAGGAGCGTGCCGACCACTGATTTAGACCAATAACTTTTAAATGTTTTGTAAAAAATATTATTCAGTACATTTCGCTGAGCTGTATTTGATCTTGACTTTGTTTATTTTCATTGATATTTAAATCTTATTTTAAGTCCAGGTTCGTTTTGTTAGAAAATGTTATATTTCATGGCGGGCAGCTAAGCGAATGTACTGAGCTTTCAACTGGCGAACATCTAACGAACTTTATTATTTAGTGAAAGTGAAAACCGGAAAAGGACCGACTGCTTTTCTTTTTGCATGTTCGAATCTTTACCAGCCGAAGATACCTACCCTATTTATAATTTCCGGGAAAGTTTGGGCTTTGGATAAATTAATTTCAAGTGGTTCAGTTCCTGGTGGACCGCTTAGTTTCCATCGATCCCTTTTGTTTCTGCTGAATGATTCTCCGAGTACGAAGAAATGGTGTGGGCTCAAATAATGAGGGGAATGTGTTTGTTCTCCATGCATTGCTGGTTATATGATGTTGTTTACTTTTAGTTTGTTTGTTGCTCTCTTGCTCATAGTTTTTAGTTGTGTCTCGTCAATCACATTTTGAGTAACCTTATCGTATAAAGCAACTTATTGTCAGTCAAGGAGTCAATGGCCCAGCAAAATACTATTGATAAAATCAAAAGTAAATAATCCCAGTGCACTATAAAAAAATAACCCCTTAATCCAAGGCAAACCAATAAAGCTATGCCTTAAAAGTATATACATTTTTTCTTTTTTTTGTTTAGTTTGTAGTATAAATAATACGGAGAAAATAATGTGTTAAGAAATTGTAACATTTTGCGGCCCACGAATTTTTTGACTGATGCTAATTTTCTGTAGATTATTTATGTATCATAAAGTATTCTATACTATATTACGTCGCTCCTTACTCTATGTATAAAACCGAAATTTGTGTGTGAACAAAAATATCATCAGCACTTTATGAAATGGACTTCGATTTTTCAAATGGCAAAACAACTTAAAAGTTTAAAGCTAAAAGTTAAAAAGTTATATACACAAAGCAGTTAAAGAGAAAAGCTATATATACAAGTTGAGGGTTGAGTTATAAGTTTCTAGCATTGCGGAGATCCGTGGGATCTCCCTCATCGCGACCCAGTTGCCAGGACAGGATCTGCAGTGACTCTTCCGCGTAAGCCTAACTCTTACCCATTCTAACCCTAGATCTACAGGGTAAGTACTAGGCTAATTTACTTCTTCCTAATCATAGCAATATGTCCGCACCCCTCCTCCCTTTGTCCCATCAAAGAATCTAACCATCTCCTCCCTATAAAAGCCCAGCACCCTCTATCATAAGCTTTGATCATTCATTTATTTTTATATTAGCTACTTATAATATTAATTTTAATCAAGCCGTCTCTTGTATGCATTAAGCTTAAACATTTATATTACGATTTGTGTATTGCAAAAAAAAAAAGATATGAAAGTATGATGAGAAGAAAAGGTCGAGGTCCACATTTCTGCAGTATAGAAAAAACATATATCTATTTGCCAAAGATGTATAGTTATTAATATACGCTAATAGTATTGATGGCGAAATTTTTGTTCAAAGTACAAAACATACCAAAAAAAAAAACATGTAAACCGAATTACCAACCGACAAAGTCCATTCAACGATTCGATCAAGTATCTTTTAAGTTCTATTAACAAAGTTAACAACACAAATGATCGCCCCGATCATAAACAAATACCATAACACGTACACACACACGCACACGAAGACAGAACCGGACACAATCACACAAACCACCAAACCACACACAAATAAGTTTTTGTTTTTGTTGAATAGTTTCTTGAGTATTGAGAAAGATTCCTATTTTCGACGCATTGGTTCGATTCGATATTTTTAACGCTTCTTTTCACACTTCTTCAATTTCCAAATTCGAAATGAAAAATATAAATGAAATCAAACAGACGTTGACGATGTCAAGTTTGTGATCAACTATGATTATCCTTCGAACTCGGAGGACTACGTGCATCGCATTGGACGTACCGGACGCTCTAATAACACGGGCACGGCCTACACCTTGTTCACGCACTCCAACGCCAACAAGGCCAATGACCTGATCCAAGTGCTGCGCGAGGCCAACCAGGTGAGTGTTCCTTGGAACTTTAAATCCTAGGGCTCGAAAGATTGAACTAGGTTAATAATATGTATTAAAAAATAATGCAGTTGAAAAAGTAATCAATATAAAGCAAATTTAAATATTCATCACACAGACAAATGTAAAAAAAAATGTTATAAAAGTTTATAGTTAAAAAATAAAAGTTACATCGAACTCATTAAACTAATTAGGTAATTTTTATTCTTATTTTTATAAAATAAAACCTTTCACAGTCTATCGTTTGGTACTTTACATTTAACATTTAACAAATTACATACATGAAACATTTTAAATGGCTTATAAATGTAATAAATTAATAAACATAAAGTTTTATGTAAGTAATTTTTAAAGAATATTAACGAATTTAATCAAATTTAATAAGATATGTAGGGAATTCTTATTCTTCAATCAGATCGTTTTAAAAACTGAGTTTAGCCCATATATACTCTGAATTTAGATTTAAATATTGCGTCAATAGGAATATATTTCATTTAATTAACTTATTTTTTTGGGTAGTTTGTTTTATTTACAATTTTCTTCTATACAATACACCCAAATTGGCAACATTTCTTTTAAATAAAATAAAAAACTTTAGCTACCCAAAAAAGAGATTTCCTTTTAGAAACTAACAAAAACCTGGTTGATTTTTTTGGACCTATTTCCTTATTAACTTGTTGGACAATCCAATGTACTTACTTATTTTTTTGGGACCCTTTGTAGACCATCAACCCGAAACTGATGAACATGGCCATGAGCGGGGGCTACAACAAGCGTGGAGGCGGCATGGGTGGAGGCTATCGCGGCGGCAACGGCTATCAGGGCCGCAACCAGCAGATGGGTGGTGGCTACAACGGCGGCAACAACTACCGCAACAACAACGGTCCCGGCGGTAACATGAATCGCAATGCCTTCAACGGCGGCGGCGCAGGAGGTCCACCACGATTCGACCAGAAACCACGCACCTCGCCGCCGAACCAGGGCGGACAGGGTGGATACCGTGGCCAGGGAGCTGGTGGCTACCAGGGCCAGCAGCAACAACAACAGGGCGGCGGAGTGCCGTTCTCCCGTTTTAATCCCAATGCCGCTTGCTTCGAGCCCAACAAGGCGCAGAATGCTCCGGGAGCCGTGCCACCACAGGCCCAGCACCAACAGCAGCAGCAGCAGCAGCAGCAGCAACAACAGCAGGCGGCACAAGCTGCCCAGCAGCAACACCTGATGCCCGATGCGTCCGTGCAGGCCGCGATGACAGCGGCCAACTACGGGATCGACCAGAAGCGCTCCCGCTTCTCGCCGTACAACATGAACTTTGCCAACATGCCCCCGCCACCGATGAACCAGCAGCAGGCGGCCCAGCAGCAACAGTTGCAGACACCCCAGCAACAGCAGCAGCAATTGCAGACGCCACAGGCCTATGGCCAGTACTCGTCGATGTCCTCCAGCATGGCTACCGTGTCGCTGAACGGAGGAGCAGCGGCGGTGGCCAACTCTTACCGCGCCCAGTATGCCGTGCCCACGCAGGCGGCTCCCTATATGATGGCAAACGGCGGCGATATCTTCGCATATCCGCCGCCTCCGCTGCCCGTGCAGAACTAGAGGCTCTATAGTTCGAAAGAGGCTACCAAATTGTAGATCCTGCTCTACTGTAATTTCCTTTCCCCACACGAACATTACACGCACATCCGTACACACCACCCGTATAATTGTACACACAAGTCACGATAACAAGTCTTGGGACTTCGTAGGGAAGATGTTTGATGAGCGTCGTTGATGTACGTTTCGTGTAGATCTCCTCCGCCCACGTCTTAGCTATATAATATGGTTTAATCTGGAATCAAATACGCTTTTAATTTGATAAATCTCTTTGTTTCCCCAAAAAAACCCAATTTAGTTGATAAGCTTTTGGTTTAGTCAAATTGTTAGGGCATTCGAGTGCCGATCATCGATGTTGTTGGCATTTATATTTCCACAGCCCTGGGCGTATTTGATTTCTATATACAATTCTCGAATATTGTACCTATCTATTCATATGCAATGCAAAGGAAATGTTTGCAATGCTCCAACCAAACCCAAGCCAAAAGAGATTAGATGCAATCGGATGATTAGGAAACACTAGCAGGGAAAACACTCCCGCACACCTTTCACACTATCGGACACACACATACACATAAGAAACAATGTCAATTTCTTAGAATCAAATGCGTATAATCATGTCATCTTAAACCATATTATGTGACTAGTCTAATGAATTGCTTAGCTGGATACTTTCAAACAAATACAAATACAAAATCAAACATACGAGAAACAAAACATATTAACACTTTCAGAATTATGAAATGCAATTCCATTTTATGTGAGCCCATAAGTATGAATTGATAACAAGATATAAATAAAGGAATTAATTAGAAGTTCAACTGCCTGTTATGATTTATAGCATTTAACAAATAAAAAAGACGGTAAGTGTTTAAACTTAATTGATTTGCTTTTATTTTCCATTTTTAATATATATATATATATATCCATATAAGAAAAACTATTATACATCCAAAATTATCATAATAATAAATAGAACTAAATTATACAAATATTACTAGACAGCTTCATCCGTTAATTGCATATCCAACGAACATTTTATCATCCTCATCATCATCTTCAACGTTACACCATTTCGAGAATTTGACGGAAAATATTTGTTAAAAAATTACACCATGAGATTTATGACTAACAAAATTGCGTGAGAATGTAAAAGTCATTTGTTTGTTACACTTTATATTATTTACTTTGTATGATTTGTGTTTGCTTTGTTTTGGCTCTATCCTTCTCATCCTCCTCCTCCGTATCCTCTTTGTGGCATTTGCATATATATCGCTTTATAACGTTATACTCGATTCCTAAATCTATGTACCTTGCGCTTTCTGATCCAACTCGCTATATCCCTATTCTACTCGTACTCTCTTTGGCTGCCTCTTGAATATTTTTTGTAGTTTAATGCTTTACTTGTTGCTGCGCATAGGTTTAGTTTAGTTGTTCATCTTGTTTGTTGTAAGTAGTACGCATATAGGGGCTCGATCTGCCCACCTGGGGGGTTCTGAAGGGTCTGAAACATTGAGTGCAGTTTTACAATTTCTTAATTGAATTTCTTCGATTTTCTTATTTTTTTTTTGTTGCTTTTCCTTGGTTTTTTTGTCATGGGGTTCGTTTATAGTTTTGGTTAATTTTAGTTTTCATCTTTGGCTACAGTTTTGTCTTGCAACTGTGTGGCTGAATGTGGCTGCATCCTCCGTCTGCTGGCTGTTTACATATATAGATATCACGAGAGTTCCTGCGAGAACTGCGTCTCCAGGGTGGGTCTAGTTCTAGTGGGGTTCCTGCTGGGATTGCGTATCGGTGGTCCTGGGCTGCCATAGCCCGCCGCATACAGCTGCGGGCACGAGTCTTTTATGAGTTCCTGCGTCTCGCGCAGCTGCCGCTGAACCTGCGGCGCCAATCGCTGCACGCTGATGGCCGGCGGGAACTTGTACTCCGCCGCCGGAGCGGGCTGCAAAAATTAAAAAAAAAAATTTTTTATGCCGGAAGAAATAAGTTTTCTAAGAACATATACACACTAAAACAAGTACCTAAATGTCGTAAATTTTAAAATATACATGTATGTATAATAAATGTTTATCTTCGTTTTAAAAAACAAACATTCTTTAATCCTTGTTAAGGATTAATAGTTTGTTAACTTTGTCAAAGTTTCATTTTTGAGAAAACGGAATAAAAATAATTCAAGTTCTCATGCGTGTATTTTTTAATGTCATTAAGGACTGTTTTAAATAATGAAACTATCTAAAACTTGTATAAAAAAATTGCTTCTAGTTTTTCCTTACTTTTTTGCAGCATTTAAAAATGTTTAAAAATACAGAAGATGTTAAAAAATGGCCAGTTAACCAAATTTTTAAATTAGAAAAAAATAAAAACATTACATTTTTATTCGCGATTTTATAGTACTTAGAAAAATATTAATACAAAGATTTTTTGTTTGAGCTAAGAGGTTAACTTTTTTTGATTCGCAAATAAAAATGATCAGTAAAAGAGTGAACTATAGAAGTACATATATTCAAGTATCAACTAACCCTGATTCAAAATATTTAAAATTAGTTGAGGCATTTTCTCAATGCTTATTAAGCTATATGCTTTTAAAAAGCTTGAATAATATTTGCTAACTGAAGTTTCATTGAGATCTGTCGAGGACTTCTACGGAATAATTACCTGTACGCCGTGCATCATCTCGCCGTAGTAGGCGCCCGGCGGAGGCGGCGGCGGCTGTTGCTGCTGACTTTGGCTGTGTGGAGCGGTTGGCGGTTCGTACGTTTCGGGGGCGTTGGGAGCGGCCGTCGCCGTCGGGGGGCAGTGCTCGGGGGGGCGGCACCGTAGTAGGCCAGCTGCAGGGGCCCTCGTCCCGCTGCGATTCCGGAGATGGCGCCGGCGCCATTGAGGAAACCGCCACTCGAGCCGGCGGCAATATACTGAACGGAAGGAGGCGGGGCCGGCGGTGGGCAGGCGGTACTGCCCGGCGGACCAGCTGCGACGGTACTGCCGTAGATCAGGCGCTTTGGACTCACGCTCTGCGGCTTGGTTCCGGCGGGAAGGGACAACAGATATTGCTGTTGCTGCTGGTAGAGTTGCTGCTGCTGTTGCTGCTGCTGCTGCTGCTGCTGCTGCTGATGTTGCTGCTGCAACTGGGCCAGTTGGGCCGCTGCTGCCGCCGTGGACGTGTTGACAACATTGGGATCCAACTGGGGCAGCAGGATTAGTTGTTGCTGCTGCTGCTGCTGTTGGTAGAGCACCGCTGCCTGTTGCTGCTGCTGCAGCTGCTGCTGCCGCCCCGCCAACACATGCTGAGGTAGATACTCCGTCGTGGGCAGCGTGACTATCGTTGAGGAGGAGGCGGTGACCGCCGCCGCACTGGAAGGCTGGAGCAGCAGGCCGGCGCCACGTGGTGGCTGCTTTAGCGGCACCTGCACCTGGCGGATGGGCGTCGTCTGCAGCGAGCGGCTGGCCGAGGAGCAGATGGAGGCCGTGATGCTAGCGGACTCCCAGTGCTGGCGCAGGGCGTTCAGTCGGGCCTCTTCCAAAGCGATCTCCGTCTCGCTGGCCGAGTCGTAGTCGGGACCCTGGAAAATCAGTGAGTTTAGCCAGATTCATAGAGCACAAGAATTTAATTTAATTTAAGGTCTAATGATCAAAACATTTTTCCAACACACTCCCAAAAATATTTTGATAAAAAAAGAAATTCAATTTAAATAGATTCGATTTTTTATATTAATTTGATTTGCTTGTGATTTATTTTAATTTTGGCTGAGCAAACCATACTATGTAATTTTTACAAATTTTTAAGAATTACATTTAAATATTTAAAAAATGTATAACTTTATTATCTCGGATCTGATTCCAAATCAAAATTTTAATCTTTATATAACACACGTTTTTTTTTCCGTGCATCTATTTGACTTCTCTTTGAAGTCTGATCACCAGGTAACAAGCGAATTTTAATGGTTTTCCACATGTTGTTGGCAAAAAAAAAACAAATTAGAGGCCATAAAGCCAATTGTTTTGCTGTTTCGATAGCGCAACCAAATATTTTGTATATTTCTATTCTGATCATTGGGCAGCAAGCCATTTGTTTATTATCACGAAACAGCCAATTACATATCAATATTATGACTATTAGAACCAAAACGTTGTCCAATTTAGTTCTTCAAGATATATTTAATGAAATGATTTTCTTTCCAAATGTCAACAAAGGCTTAGATGAGATTAAAATCAATTTATACTCTGTCAAAAAATATGTTTTGACGTGTAAATCAATATAATTTATGATTTTATAGCGGCGGGCGTGTAAAAAAGATTTAAATTGCATATTAAGTATACGTATTATTTAAATTTTTGATTTTCTTTTTATATAATTTTTGTGTTTAAGAATTTCTTGTTTTTCTAGCACTAAAACTTCTTAAAACACTAGTTTGATGCTTATCAACTGGTAGTTTTGAAAATACCCTAGATATTTTATATCATTAATCCCCAGCTATTTTGTAATTTTACGTGGCCTCTCACCTCATCGATCTTCTTGTCCAGCATCCGGAAGAAGTTCTGTTGGCTAGATGATATTTCCCTGGAAAAGTGAGGTGTTTATTTTCGGTTAGGCGGGCAAAGGGATGTCTTACTGGCTTTGGAGCAGCGACAGGTTCTTGGCACGCAGCAGGGAGACGGCCACGTCCTCGTCGCTGTCCTGGATGTCCTTATTGCTTAGCTCCTCGCTCTCGTCGTGCTTCTCGCGGTCGCGTTGTTGTGCCTTCTCGGCATCCTCGATGTGGCCTTCGTCCTCGTCCGTTTCGGCATCTGAGTCAGCTGCCAAACAAATGGATAATGCCAGGGAAGAGTTTCGAGCATTAGTCAAGATGAGTGGGCAATTTCGCGAGTGCCACGGAGTGGCAAAAGTTTTGCAATAAACCAAGTGGGGCAACTTCTGTGGGGGGCCATTCAAGTAAAAATGCTTAGAAAACAGTTGTCGAAATTATGCTAGGACATAGGAGGAAATGTGGACACTTAAAAAAACTAATGTCCCCATAAGATGATTTAAAAAAAAAATCGTAAAAAGTTTGAAAAGAGTTTTTCGAACAAACAGCCCATTTACTTTTTAGTTTTAAACATTCCTTTTTTACTTCTTCGCTCTCCTTTTGCTAATCCATCTTCCGTAACGTTCGGCTTGACCTGCGTATACTTAATATTTCCTGGGGCCATTCTTTGAAGTGGTTCTGCTACCCATAAATTTAATTAAAAACCGTTATGCATTTTAATGCAAATTCAAAGAGAGCCAAGTATTATGAATAATTAATCTAGAACCGAGACTAAAGCTTAGGCGTCTCCGAAAAATTTGGGTCGTTTATGGCACAATGGCGCCTTTGTGTATGCTATACTTTTTAGCTTTAACCCTTTTACACACAGACACACTTACAGAGGACCTAGCGGGTTGGCCACACCCCTCAAAGCGGCGCCCACTGCAACAACAAGTTGCCTTTTTAGCAGTTAATTATACATACACGAAAAAAAAAACAAGAAACACGCTCACTCACAGCCACAAAAGCCCCTTTCTTTTGGGCATAGTCAAAAGTTTGCCATGTAGGCTAGGTTTTTTACATTTTTATAAACTTAAGAGCAAACACACACACTCACGCACACACACACACACGGCAGCTAGTGTGTGTGTTTTTGGTTTATACTATATATAGACAATGCTCTGGGCTTTAAAATGTAGGCCTTTTTTATAACTGAATGCATGGCCTTAAAACTGGGCTTCTGCTTTCTCCCTCTCCCTCCCCCTCCACCACCGCTCTTCTTGCTGCTGGTGACATATTAATCAATGGTGTCCTCATTGTGTGTAAACAGGTGGCTCACATACACGTACACGCACAGACACATGCACAGCTGGAGGCAAATTGATGTCGTCATGCGTGTAAGCTTTGTTGTGCGAGGCAATACTTTTTTCCCCTCATTTCCCCCCATTTCCCTTTCTCTACACAGGAGAAGAAAATGTTAATATTTCTATAGATCTTTTTCATCTTTTTCTATCGAAATAATCAAAAGTATCAAAACAATATCCATTTTATTAGGCAAAATGATCAACAAGAATGTATAGGTATACAAAAATAGATGACTTTTAACTTTTCTCGAAAATATACAAATGTTTTTTTCCATTGATCGAATATTTTTTCTTAATAAAAATAAAACATATAATAGAATACGACATTTTATATAAAATAGTTGGTTTTGTAAATTTAATATCACTATGAAAATAATATTACTATGAAAAAGTATGAAAGTATTGCACAATTTTCTGTGTAGGTATTGCATTTGTTAAATAAAATTTATAATAAAGTTTATAGCTATTGGCTGTAGGTTTTTAGTTATTGGATCAGGTCAAGATCAGGTTCTTAAGCAATGATTGGGACATTTTTTTTGGTGCACAATAGATGGATCATATAATGTCAGGCACTAAAGGATATGCTCTTTTTTGTGTACTCACCATGCCCTCCTTTCTTGCCGTTCGCTTTACTCTTCGATTTCCTGGGATACAAGTGTATCTTACTCTGTCCACAGCCCATCTTTTGAATGTGCCGCTGCCTCTAGAAATCCAGAATCGCTGCTGCTTCGGCTTTTGTTGTTGTATTCAATTTGTGTTTCTTTTTCTTTATTATTAATTTGTTGCTCGACACGTTGCTCTCCCGCTCTGTCTGCCGCTCGTCACTCTGCACCTCTCGTTCTGGCTGTCTTTTATTTACGTTTGTCGTCTATTCTTCCTTCTGTTTTATTCAATTTCCACTAATTTAACTATGTGTGTAAATTTAATTTATTTGATTTGATGTTGTTGCTTTTGCCGCTGCTGCGTCTGTTGCCGTTGTCAATTTCGAAAGATTCAGGCAGCAGCAACAAACGCTCCTCGAGGGGAAATACATTTGTGCGTGAGTATTTCTCACGGAAAATACCACCCAAGCCACCCACTCGGCCAGCCACCTATTTCCAGTTCTAACCAAATACAGGCCAACTTGGCTAACTCAAGTAAATTATTAGGGTATTAAATAAACTGAAGACGTCTATCTAAAAGTTTTCTAAATAAGAAAACTCTCAATACGAATTGAGATTTAAAAATATAGTTCTACGATTTGATGAAATTACATTCCCTTTATAATACTTTTAGAATTTTCTTGTGAAAAAAATTAGTTTCTTGAAAGAATTTTTAACAAATTTATTTATGATTCTTATTATGTTTTGTAAATATGTGAATTATAGTGTTTTTGAGATCTCTATGTTGTTAAGATTGGAAAAGTCGATTTCTCAAGTTTTTTACTTAATAGTAAGCCCCACAAGTCAGATTAAGTTCACTAAAATGCTATTACTCAGTTCTACCTATAGATGTATTACTGTACTAACATTTCCCATATTTATTTGTCTTCGGTATTTTGGGGACTTTAGCGGAAATTAAGTGGGTCCCTTGGCTGGCACTCAACCACTTGTTTCAGCCGTGCTATAAATTCAATTTGCAGCGTCAATTTGTAAACAGGACAAACCCATAAAAGGGTTTTCTGGACCAGGGCTCCAGCACTACGCAACTCGCTCTCCTTGAGAGCTTGTGGACCTGTGGTTGTTGTTGACGTTTTTCGCTTTCTTGAAGGTGGATCAAAACCGCACGCCCTGTTGGTTATGTTGTTATTGGTAGTTTAAACAAATAATAACAATAATAAGCACAACAAATAGTGCAACCAAAACACTTGAATTATATTCAATTATTCGCAGAAAGAGTGAGAGTATTCGGCCACTCGCTCGCTCGCTCTTTTGCTCACTGGGATATTATAATAGACACCGACACGGGCACACGCACGCACACAAGCTCCACTTTCGGGGGAGGGCAAAAAAATGAGAGAGCACCGAAAAGAGAGAGCCCGTGTGTGTGTGTGTGTGTGTGTGTGTTGGTGAGAGCTTCGGCCCGCTCATCGCGTGCGAAATTGATTTTTCTATTTATAAAAAAAAAATCAAAATATATCCGCTTGGCTCGCATCGCTTTTTTTGATCATTTTATTTTTGTTGCCGCCAACTGGCAGCGAAACATAATTTATGTTTTATTTATGATTGCCGGATTTATATTAAATTTTCATATCCCTGGCGATTTTTGGCTGCCGCTGTTTGATTTCGACCCGAAAGAAACTTGTTTGATTTATCACATTGACCACTTGGGCACATTTGGCCCGAATGAAAACACAGACACAAATACACTATCAATTGCAGCATTTACCGCTAAACGAACATCATATTTATTTACACCAAACTTCTAATTACTAAGAGGAACTGTAGGCCATTTATCGTGGGATTTCAAATTATTTACACTGGCTTTTCCTGCGGAAAACTTTGCCGAAAAGTATCTGCGACGCGCTGCGAGTGTGTGGAATTTTGTATGCTGAAATTTATGCTGCCTGACACTCCTCTTTGTGTCACAAAGAGAGCGAGTTCTGCGGGAGAGGGCTCTCCGCGCGAGAGAGCGTCATTCCAGCACACACACAGCGACGAGGTGAGTGCCCAGTGAATTGGGGGTGGGTTTTCCGGCAGAGCTTTCGCACAGGGGTTCAAATGCTACCGCGGAGCTGGAGCTTTCGGGCAAGCTTTGGGGGGTGGCGGAGCCAAATCGCCAAATTGAATAAAAAGCTCTCCGAGCTCTCAAAAGCTACCCCTCTAAGAGGAGTAAGCTTTAAGCTTGGGACTGGAAACTTTTCGAGTTGGCAACGCGAAAGCTGCTCCACAAAGCTCCTCCAGAGGTTAGCCCTTGTTCTTAAACTTTAAAAAAGGCTGTATACAGTGAAAACAATATATTGTTTCAATCAACATCATTAGAAAGATCATCTTCATGTGCTTACTAACAAAACATCTACAAATTGACATTACCAGAAGAGAAATCGCCTAATGACCTTTCAAACTAAATAAATGTGGTGATCTTCCAAAAATATCTTTGTTATAAATATAAAGGGAGGGGTTAATGTTATTCTTTCTTCCATAATTACCTAGATATGACAGAGCCAGAAACACCCTGTATTGTCTGCAAAATAGGTTTCCTCAAGTTCCCCGAATTTCGCGAAATTTACATTTTTCTTAATGGAGTGAATAATATATAACAAGTTTTTATCACTTTAGTACCTTTTCATATTTATATAAGGATGTTTTTAAACTTTTATTAGGTTTTGAAAAAAGTGAAAAATAAAATGTTTATGACGTAAAATGTGTTGGCCTTTAAATGTTAACTGAAAGCTTAGTCAACCAAAAGCAGACGTCCATATTTAAATCTTCATATATTTCCTTATGTTACAAAGACTCGCAAAAAACTCGCGCCCTGTCATGTTAGGCCTCATTAATTTCCACAGCAGTGACTCCTGACCATCGCTCCGCTCCACTTCTGCTGGCCAAAAATCAGGACCAGCCAACAACCCCCTGCCAACCCTCCTTTCGGCATTACATGTAGATGGCATTATTTATTGCATAATAATGAAGTGAGAAACGTTACAAATCAAAACACTCGACAGCATCGAGATAAACTTTGGTCCGTTTCCATTCACTCGATTTTTTTTTATCATTATAATATATTTTTGGGGCAGAAACTTTCGCATTTTTTCCATGCATTTGTCAGCCGCAACGGAATTGAAACGTTTGCGCTTTTATTGCCACGGACGTGTGTCGTCAGGGGGCAGGAATTGCGACTATATCGTTCTCAAGGGGTGGACATCTCGGACTGGTGGGAAAAATATGAAATGTATATGGCCATGGTGGACAGGAAGTAATATACAACAAATGCCAAATGATATCTTCCCAATGATCTTTTGGATTGGTCTAAAACGGGGTGGCATTTGCCGTATTTTATTAATGGTTTTAGATGGAGTTAAAGAAAAAGCGTTCGTTAAAGATACCAAATAAAAGTTATAGGGAATATATATTAATTCCTTTTCCTTAAAAGTATAATGCAGACAGCTAAGAAACTTAGATTGTTCTAAATAATTATATTAGTTTTGCCATTCTTGACAGTTTCAATCCATATTTTCAATATTTTGTAATGGTTACATTTGTTTTTAAGGTATTTATTTTATTTTTGTTTTTTACCTCGAGTTTTGGTAAACCAAGCAAGGACTTTTTGTACTTGTAATACGACGATCTTCGTATAAGTTTTCGGTTTAAATTTATAAAAGTTTCTAAAATATAAGAGCGGAATACATGCATCGCTCCTTAAAAAGTTAACACATAAAAATTGAAATTAATGTCATCGTTTTTAGCCAAAGATATTTTATTTCATATTTCGTTTAATATTAAAGTAAGGTTTAATTGTGTAAAAGGTTTTGAGAAAATAGGAATTGTGAACATAATCTTCTGATTCCATTGGTTTAACTCTGCTCTTATAAACTGACCTCCCAACCACCCAACAGTTGCTACTCCAGAAAAGCTCCCCCGAATTCTGTTTATCCAGCGAAAGGATTGTCATTGTCCCTTTGGTTAACTGCTGATAATGGCAACATATGTTTCTGTCACATTGTTTGGCATTTTTCTCGCTGTCTGCAACAGTTTGAACCTGCTGGGGAGTCCTGCCAGCATTTAGGCAAATTTTCGCACTCCTTTCGATCTGCGCCCCCCAGAAAAACAATTTACATAATTTTCAGCGATTTTCCGCAGCTCTTTCCTGATTTCCCTGCCTTTTGGGACGGGCGCTACTGATGATTTTCGTTGTTTGGGGTAAAGGAGTTCGGCGGCAGTGAATGACGTTTGATGCGGTGGCGGCAGCGTTTTGTTTAAATCTCGGCCGTCGATTGTGACTATCATGAAAGTGGGCGTGTCCGCCAGCCACGTGACCGCACGCGTTGTGTTGAATTTAACACGGGACGGAGTTCTTCCGATCCGGAGACTTGGGTGCAATGCAAATGGGGTGCGGTGCCAGCCAGCCAAATATTTTTTAAACTTTTTGCCTTGGCGAACGCGTGCAGCCAATAAGTCCTTCATCACTTCCGCTTCAGTTCAGTTCCGTGATTTTGCACAAATAATGTTTTGATTGCGTGGCAGCGTGACGTGTAATTATTATCGCCGCACACAATCGCCAACAACAAAGACTAAACCCCGGATTCCGGGGGCTCTTGGGGGAGAATGCCCGAGTGCGGCAAAGCAATTAAAATGATTTGCCAGATTCAAACAAGCGAGAAGATCCTACGGACTGGTAATGGATCAATGACGACGGTATGGGAACTAATACTTCACACAAGAGGCTGCTAGATAAACACAATGATATTTTATAGAAGCACTCAGCAATAATGAGAATGACTAATCAAGACTTTATATATTTAACATTTAAACTGTACGCTTTTCATCTAAAAGAAAGGCAGAGATAATAAATGTTTCCAAGCCTTAAAGTCATAAATCACTTAAATTTATATGATAAGCCTTATCAAGAAGGAAAACTTGCTATAATACAAAAAATGTAAGTGACACTAAAGTTATCATGAACTATATTCTTTATCTCAGTGGTATTTTGTCTTACATTAAAAAAAAAAACAGAGTTTGTTCTTAGATAATTAAAAAAAAAAATATTTAAATATTTATACAACACTTCAAAGCCTAGATAAAACCATGAATTGAAGACCCAAAAGGTTCCAAATGTCTTTAATTAAAAGAGATCCCGAAAAAACCCAACATTTTCCTAGAAAAGTTCTTAAGGACACTCACTCGACTGCAACAAATCACAAATTAAAAATGGCTGACAAAAAATTATGCAAATTTCTGTGGCGCCCAATCCTTTACAGGACAGTGAAAAAATTTCATTAAAAACAGCAGCAGCGCAAGAAATCTTTTGATAAAAATTAAAAACTTTTCACTGAAGGACAATTGACAAGGCGAAAAAAAAGATGAGAAAAAGAACAAAAATAAAACAGCAGAAATTGTGAAATGATGAAACAAGGAATTAAAACAAGCAATAATAAAATATTATGACAGCGTGGAAATGAGGAAGGAGTCGCTGAAATATTTAAATTTCGCCAAGCTGCTTTTATATAATTTTAATGTCCTTTTTCCAGAGCCTCTTAAGGTCCAGCCAAGTGGAGTGCGACTTGCCGGCTGCTTTGCATAATTATATTCATTGAAAACTTATTTTCTTCAAGTTTTCCGCAGCAGGAAAATATTAAAAAAAAGGAAAAATCGCCGACGAAAAGAAATCCGAGAGCTGAATTGAGTTACAACGGGAGAAGGCGAGAAGAGAAACAGTTTTTGACATTTAATTGCTAGAGAACTGCATGGAGAAGGGTGCGGAGAATGGAGGTGGAGAATCGGAGAAGAGCTGCCCAAATGTCCACCACTTTACTTGGAGAAACTCGTTTCAATGGCCGGTCCTGAAGATGCTGGAACTGCTGCTGCAGAAGAAGAGGACCGAAAGCAGAGGAGCTCGTCCGAGAGAAAAAGAAAAAATGTAACATGATTTAATGACATGAATTATTTATGAGTTTCCTGTCAATCAAAAACCACGTCAAAGCATTTTGATGGCGATGTCAACGCGCCAGTGAGCAAAACACACGGTGCTGCCTTGCAGAGAAGCGGTGTTCAAGATGCGTAAAAAACAAAATACGAAAAAATAAAAATAAACAAACATCCAAGGTAGCGAAATATATAGTTGGGTAAAAGTTGGCAGGAGCCTCTGCGAAAGTTTAAGGTCCCAAATGAGTATGGTACAAAAGTAACTTACTTAGGAAATGGAAGAAAGAAAAATTAAGTTAATAAATAAATAAAAACAGAGGTTGCTATTTCCCTATGTAGACTAAAAAAAAAGTTAAAAAAATAATTTTAAAGGAAAACAAACTAAACACAATGAGTTTTATGAAACACAAGTTTTTAAAATATTGTATATATTTGGAAAAAACGTTAAAATCTCTTAAAATATCTTTCAAAAAAATTGGTATTTATAAATTAAATAAATTTGTAAGAAAAATTGACTTTAGTTATAGAAGATGCTGAATGCAAAAACCTGGAGAAAAGTAATTCTTTTCTCAAGCTCTATTTTATATATTTAAAGTTCTTGGGTCCTATGTTTTATTGTCCTAAATAAAAAAAGCAAATCATCCCCGTACAGCCAATCAATATTTTCTTAAATACCAACAAATAGCTGCACAAATGATATGCTAATTTCTAAGCTTTTTAATCAAGCCAAAACCGCCTGTGAATTTGCATTTTGTTTACTTTTTTCCCTATTGTTTTGTCAGTACAAAAGTGTGTTCCATTGAAGCCCTCCGAATGAAATCAATCATGTAATTTATGTTAGCATAATATGCCCACCAACAGACGATTCCAGCACGCCTGCCGCCGAAATGGACTGCCAAGAAATAAATATTTAACAATAATTGATTTAAAAGTCGCATGCAAATGTGCCACGACGAAGGACGAGTGGCGTCTTCCTCGGTTTAAGCCGCTTGGCACGTGGGTAAAGCAACGGCTGCTTTCGCAATGGGGTGTACCTTCTACTTTTTTCCATTTCCCTGGGCCGCTACGCAAACATCCTGGTTCCAGGATACTCGGACTGCGCCTTTTAAGCGTGAAATTATAGAGAATATCCTTTAAAAAGCTTTTGATTTCGCTGCCTGCGTGAGGTCTGCCGTCCCATTCGAGGCGTATATGCAAATGTCCTTCATCTGCTTAGCGCAAAAAGTTGTTTTCTTATTTTCCAAGGCGACCCAAGTGGCTCCAGTTTTTCCCCCTGCTTCCTTCCCATTTTCCCCCGGCTAAATCGCATTTGCATGTCTTTGTCTGAAGTTGACCTCGTCTTGTTGAAGTTGTCGCTGCGTCAGGTGTTGCCTACAGGATACTAATGTCCTCCCGTTAACGCCCTTAATGGCACAGACAAGCTGCCTGCATAATGGAGTTCTTTCCGTCCTGCAACTCCATCCAGATCCTCCCGTTTTTTTCCATCCCACAACTGTCTTCATCTGTCAGCTAGCTGCATTCATTCACCTGCTTCGTCTAATGTTAATGACATCTCCTGGGCCAATACATCAGTCCTTTTTCAGTCAGTATCTGGACCTTAGAAAAACTAGCTCAACGGCTAGTCAAAGCCAAAGGATTCGAGGAGGAAGCCCAACTAGAAATGGGAAAGGTTAACTTAGAGGTAAGTTTGCTTAGTTTGAAGAAGAGCGACGTAATGATACCCTGTCATTCACAAAATGTTTATATTATATAATATGTAAAAATAAAAAAAAAGCTTTTTAATATATTTTAACATAAACTTTACATTTCTAAATATTTTATTTATAATTGTTAACCCATAAACACAGTCATAAAATATTTTTAAAAACATTTTAAAGTTGTCTTACAAATGGTAGCATTTAAAACTTAATGATATTATGTTTACATTAGAACGCAGATAGCTTAAGTTTAGACAAATAAAAAAAGAAACACACATATTGAAATAATTGTAAGTTTAATGTTAAATTTTATTATGTTCGATCCTATGTTATAACATATTTATTTTAAGCATGCGAAACTGATATGCAAAAGCCAATATCATAAGTGATGTTTCCTCAATTTGATTTAAAATCCAATATTTAAAGAACAAGTTAAGTAATTCAAAGACATAGACCAACTTTAAGAGGGTAAGCAGCGATCACATATGGCCCACTGGGAACGAGCATTCCCACTCCTCCGGATTGTACCCTTGTACCCATTTGGGTAACCGGGTAGACAGCAGAAATTAGCATTACTTCCGAGTGATCGCAATCTGCGCATACTAATTGCTCGGCCCGGCGACTGCGGAGTCCAAGTCTTTCGGATCCATTCATTCATGGGGGCAATCATTGAGGGAAGGCCTCCGCTCCAAACTTGGCATTGCCTGAATGATTCTGATTCCGATTCTGCTGTGATTTTTTCCAGCCTGTCTAGACGTTGCATATAAGGCAGCAAAGGCGACTGAAGACTGAAGACTGGAGACTTAAGGCGACGCTATGCGATGCGATGTGATGCGGAGAGCCTTCTTGTCTCCTCGGTTTGATTCTCTGGAAACGGGAACCCTTGGCTTTCCTGCGAAACGGGCACAAAACACCAATCATCCAACATCATTGTCAACACGCCAGCGTCGTAGTCTTCGTCGTCGTCGTCGTCGTCTCTGTGTCGTCGGTCCATAAACGGAGGCTTCGCTGTGCCATTTAAGGATCGCGGCTACGCGGACTGTCATAACTCCTGGTAGTGGTAGGCGTACCGCACCGTACCGGGGATCTCCTCCATTCGAGCGCCATCGTAGCACTATGCGATCATCTCGACCCATTCCCATTCGATTCCGATGGCGATGGCGATGGCGATTCCAATGCGAATCCCATCCCATCCCATCGCATTGCCAAACGTCCAAAAAAGGCGCAGACGCCGCAGCTTCATGACGCGCGTTGGGAATATCCAAGCAACGTCGTCTTCGTCATACTTTCCCTGGCGATCCACAGATCCAAAGATCCAAAGACCCACAGTCCAGATCATATTTCCTTTCTTTTCCGAGAGCTAAAAGGCAGCAGCTGGTTGCTTGCTTGACCATTCTCAAGCGCTCAAAGTGTCAAGCGTCAATTGCCGTTGAAGTTTATTGCCTTGGCAGCAATTAAAGCCATTTTTTTTTTGGGGTTCGGCTCCATGTGACCAAAATCAATCCACTTTGATTTGATTTCTTGATTGGCTGTCGGGGGAATTGAAATGCATAATTGAATTATCAAATTAGAGGTGGTGTTTGGATAAATAATTGTTATTCAGAGGGGACTTAGTGGTCATAGTGAATGACTCACTGGGTGTTTCTGAGTTGAATTTATAGATTAATAATGCAATTAGGCCGGCCTGTAAGACTTCAATGAATAAGACTGCGTTTTTGCGAAAGAAGTTTTTGTAGGTGTTTTACTAATGAGTTTTAAAAGGGAATTAAATAAGTTAACAGTCATTTTTGAGCTTAACTCAACTCTGTAGCATTCTTTCTGTGTAACTCAAAGAGAAAAATTCATCACCGCAATATGCGCAACACACACCTAACGAAAAAAATGCAGAAAACTAAGGAAAAAAGAAGTGGCTGTGGCAGTGGCAGTGGCAGGAAAATTGTCATAAAGGTGCAACTGACAACAGCAGAAGAGGAGCCAGCGAGGTTAGTAAATTTCAATTTATATGCAGAGAGAACAGTGAGTGAAAAGGCAGACACAGGACATGGCACACAGGACATAGGACACAAGAGGATGAGAACGAGAACGACAGGCACACACAGGACGCACAGTCAAGGAGCCAGCCAACGCAAAAAGTGTCACCGTTATATTTTCTCGAATTTTCCAAGATTTTTCGTGCCATTTTATTTCCCCGTTCTTGCTGTCATTTTCATTTTATTTTTGGATGCCAGCGACGCAAGTGGAAAACGCAATTTCATTAGACAAATTGAAAAAAATAAGTGCAAGCGTACACAACAACCAGAGCGAAAGGACTCTGTGAGAGGTTCCCATATATCCCATATATCCTATATATACATCTTTTTTTATGTACTATATATGTACCCTATGTATTGAGAAGACTGACGCCATATTGCGGACAATCTGAAGATTTTTGCTGGTCGTTTGCCATTCGTTGCGATTGTTTTTCACGCGCACATACGTGTAGGAGCGGAATGGAGTGTATATACAGATGTGGATGGGCATCCAACGGTGGAGCAGCCTCGTCCTTGTCCAACAGGATGCTGCGCGCGCGTTGAAAAGAGGCGGAGACTCTCTGCCCAAACGGCAAAAAATAAAACAAGCCCAACACTTGGCGCTGCGAGGAGCACAGCGCGGAAAACACAGCCCGGAAAAAAAGCCAAAGAAAGCACTGAATGCAGCCGGGGCTCTTCCCTTTCAACACAGTGTTTTCTGTTCGGCAGCACTCGCTTGCCTCACTTTCCCAACTTTTCCGCTTTCCCCCAAAAACGATGCGACGTCGCTGATTGGAAGCTTCGGCAACCTGCTCGTTTTTGGGGCGGAGCAAAAGCTCTCGACGCAGTGGCGCCACCAAATGGGGGAGCATTTTACATTCAAAGGGGGTTCATTTGTCTAAAAATAAAAAGTTACGTTAACCTCTTTTTACAGGACACAGTACGTAAAATATGTTTTATTTCGAGTTCTCAAGATGTTACAATACGATGTTATTTTAGATGTTATTTTATTATTTTTTGAATAATTTATTTTAATTTTTTTTGGGGTTCAATTGATATCTAGATATTCAAAGACAGTATTCCAAATAACAAAGATTTTAAAAAGTAGTAAAATCAATTTTTTACATTCAGTTTGGCAATCGTTTTTTTGTTTATTAAAATGGGTTATACTTTACACTAATAAAAATAACAATTTGAGTTTTGGTTTATATTTTACATTGTAAGCTTACTATTGTCTTTAAATATAAATTAGTTTTACATTTTTTGATCGAAATAAGTAGCTCTTCTGTTATTAGCAACCTACAAAATATCAATTTCTCGGGCTGCGGCAATCATGCCAACAAATCCTTCGGTCACCTCGCGTGCCACTGGAATAATATCCTCGGGTGGAAGGAGAAAGCCAAGAGCGCCCTTATCGCGCAGTTCTATGGTATAGGGTATTTTGATGTTCTTCACCGCATAGGCCCATTCCTTGCCCGAACCAGAGACTTCATCTATAAAATTGAACATATAAATGATCGAAAATTTGAACTACAAGATGGGCAACCCACATAAAGTTGTAGCACTGGATCCGTAGGTGAATACGGTGCCATATCTCCTGTAAAGAGCATCCGAAAAGCCCTTGGCCACGTGCATCATTTGGGGATAGTGTTCGGGGAACTCAGCAGCGGTATGTCCCCAAGGTGAAAGCACGTACTGCCCATAAGAGTGAAGCGATATGTAGATCTTAATGCTGCCATCAGGTATGGAGTTGTTTATATAAGCAGTTAGCTGGCTGATTTCGGGATCTGATTCTGCCGAGGGTCCAGCATAGATCTCTGAGCAAGGATTCGATTCGGCACCAGTCACTTAATAATAAATGCATTAATTAACATAAGATAAAACTAGTTTACTTTTAAGTTAGTTAAGAGTGGTTTAGGAATCCTAAAACGGAATTCTGACCCATCCACTTATTATCTATGCTTAACTGACCTATGGATATGAATACAAAGTTATGTTTCTATTTTTAAAAAGTGTCATTAATTAATGTTCAGCTTATTAAAAAAGTTTTCTCGTAATGTTTATCTCAAAAATATAAGTTGTGTATTAATCTAATAGCCTTTTTCTGTGAGAATATTTTTAAAAAACTTACACATCCAAAGAAAATCGAAGTTGCGATTAAGGTCGGTTCCGATGCACTTTCCCGTTGGATCCGAGGGCAGACGGGACTTTCGCCAAAGGCGTTCCTACCAGTCATGGGAATAACGAAAATAGGTATTTTATAATTGGTTCCGATCAGTGATAAGATGACGGCGCTTTAATCGACACGTATTTAATCTGATCGCAAATATTTTTGCAACGAGTCGGCGGCACTTTCAATTGCGGTAATCACTCAATAACACTAGTATTATGATAGAGGGTATATTGCCATAGGAATATTGCAAATTGTTTTTGGAAACCAACATTGCTTCAATGCTTTTAAGCTTGCACTCAAAGCATCAATGTCGATTTATAAAAAATTGTTTTAACTTCTGCTTGCCAAAGTTTAATAAATAAACAACTTATACGGAGTGCAACTTACATGCTCATGGGAATAGGCAAAACCATCCACATTTAGGACGGGTATGATGTACCAGTCTACATTCTGGGCTATATCCCTAACCGCTGGATTCCGGGGTACCAGTAACTCATCGATGAAGTAGGTGATCGTCGATGAGGTAATCCATTCGCGGGCATGAATGTTGGACTCAATGAAAACAGCTGGATTTCCCTCTTTGTGTGAAAGTTTAACACCCCTAATGGGTCTTCCCTCGTAGGAGTTTCCGATGGCGAAGGGTGTGACTATATCGGGATAACGAGCCTCGATCACATCAAGCCATGAGTATATTTCTTCAAGAGTGTGAAACTGAGTCCACTCCATGGAAGTAATACGCTGTTTGGGTCTTTGGGCATCGATGTGGGTTTGAACATTCTCGATCTTTAGGCTATATGTAAAATTGTGGGTGGCCAATAGGCTTTCAAAGATCTCCTGAGATTCAGGAGGCAGCATTAAGTCAGAGGATTCACCCAGGTGACGAGCTTCACGCCAACTGCTCAGCTGTAGAAAAAGTTAGTTTTAATAAAGATATAAGGTTGTTAAGCTCTAACCTACCTTTAAGTCTTTTTCTTGAGCATTGAGCAACTTATACTGTTCCAGGTTATCAATCCTCACATTGTAGACTTTATAATTATCATATCGGACTTGCTCTACGCCAAAAACCAGACCAATGAGTCCTACGAATAGGAGAATTTGCACCGACATACCGCTCGAATGAAAGGCTACCGGGTAACTGTCGAAGCCCGAAGAATTGCAGTTTGATTAGACCAAACTTATCGCGACGACTGCCCAATGAGCCCACTAAATAGGCCAACTCGAAAAGTATTTTTTATCAGCTATAAAAACAAACTATTTTGGGCTGGGCGAAAAAAAACCACAAAAAGGGCGAAGACTCCAAACAGTTCGAGTTGTCTGGGCAGGCGAGCACTTGGTACTTAGGCTGTCTCTCAACTTTGCACATAAATTTTGTGCAACGGCAGCCCATTTCATTGTAGGTCATTGCATAATGAAGTTACCGCCCCGAGGCACATAAATTTCCCTCGAGCTGGAGGAGATTTCAGCCCGCTTTCTGTTCGCTGTCTTCTGTTTGACTTGCGGCGCTTAGTGTGGCGCATTTTGTGTAGGCCTGTTTCGAGTTGGAGTTTCAGTTTCAGTTCGTTTTTTATGTCCTGTGGCGAGTGCTTAAAGGACTTCGTCCTGGGCTTTGGTCATATTTTGCGCGGGTATTAGAGGAACACGACTTGGTCGTTGTCACCGCATGAGGTGCGTCAACGTGTGTCCTGTGCCGACAAAGGTATGAGGTTTTCTTAAGTGGCCTGGACATGAAAGGCGCATCAAAGTGGATTTGCAACAGGGGGGAAACGGGGAACGCAGAACTACAGGGGTGGCAGCAAAATATTTCGCAAAAATGTTAATGGCTGTGTGAAATATTGGTGGAAAATGCTAAACTTTTAGTAGCATTCAATCTGGTTAACTTCTGACTGCCCAACTGAGAAGGGTGAAGAATTTACAGCCTTTACATTAAATCAGGGATTTAACAGCACTTTACAAAGTCAACCATAAAGGATATCAATGCATTACAATTTTGTATGCCTCGAAGCTTTTAAGTTTGATGTATACAATGGAAGCCACTTAATGTTTTAAAGGCTATTAAGTACAATATATTTTTGTTGTTGTTTAAATTGTATTTTAAACGTTGGAACCAGTAAAATAATAAATTTAAAATTACACAAAATCTTCTTGAGCTATTACGATAAAAATGCGTTGTTTACATTCAGCAAGAATCAGTAAATCAATGAAATCAAATAATATTAGTTAAGCAAAAGCACAAATATTTTAGGCAAAAATTATTAACTGTAATTGGCCCTCTTATTTAAATTTATCTGTAAAATTTACCAATAATTTATTTTGATACAGAAAAATGTTTTGACATGTTGTTTTTGCTGTTGATACTTGATAATCAGACTTTCTTGTCACAGAAAAGAATACATAAATATTCGGATATTCAGAATTAAACTTATATTTAAATATTTAAGAAAAATGGGACCCTTTGGTACTTATATTGCATTAATGACTGCGGCGTGGGGAATGCAGCTTTGTCCTCGGCTATATATCGGCTCGGGTCAATCAATCTTAAGACTGCAGATTTCGAGCATTACAAGGGCCTTTATTGAGGCCAATCTATATACTCTGCTGACGATGCTGGTTGTACTTGTGCCCTTTAAAATGTTTACAAGCCAGCGGCAGCGCAACTTCAAGTTCATCTTTGCAATGCCCTATTTGCTGCAGTATATCAGCTGTTTTTGGATCACTACCCAGAATATTAATGAGCTTCTGACGTCACCTGCGATACTGGCGATGGAGGATTATGTCTTAATACACCTAAAAATGATCCTGATCTTTGGTCTGCAGCTGCTCGCATTGATAGAAATGGTTTTCGTTTTGTTTTACCTCCTGAAGAAGCAGTCTCAGGAGGTGGTTAAATATAAATAATCTGAGTCTCAAGAAGGAAAATGCAAAAGCAGGAGCCGTAAGATGAAATTAAAGCTCCTACCCTTGCGCCAACTCCTTTCAACAATTAGTAGCGGATTATTTGATTAGCCCGCTAATTGCCTTGTCCTTAACACCACACCAAATAAATTTTGAGAACACTTATTTCTTATCAGTGGCAATAATGGCGAGCCAAGCGGGATTAAAGCCAGCTCGCTGGCGCAGGATAACAAGTCCTGCGGCGAAAACTTGCGCCGAAACTTTCGACACCTTTTTGCCGACGACGCGGGGCGTGGAAATTGCGGAAAACTTTTTAACCAACGGCGAACACAACACTCGTCGTGGCGCGTGCGATAAGCCAGTGCCGCATTTTTAATTGCCAAAGTCCTTGGGAGTTGAGTCGGCTCAAAGGACTCGCTTAAAGCAGCCTTTAAAGTGTCATAAATATCGCGGAGTTAACATTTCCTGCAGGAGTTGTGTTAATTGTGTTATAGCGGATGGCGAAAAGTAAAAAAATCAGCCATAACATAAATCTCAGTGCTTGACCGGGAGGACATGTCGTATGCTTAATATTTTTCACTCAACTCGCGAAAAAATGTCAATGCCGGAAAGCGTTTAGCATTTGCTTTTTTCTCTGTTCGCCGTGGATTTAATTAGCCTCAAAACGTCCCCAGAAAATGGCAACCTGGCATGCCACATGGCAAGTGTCCTCACGTTTGTGGCGAAGGGTCACAGGATAAGCCAAGGAAGTGGCCCCGACCAAGGAAGGAAGTTGCATGTTCGGCCTCAAGTTCAATTTGCTGGTTTTAGCCACATTTTTGGACATTCAAAAGGAGCTTGTGTTGGGGTGGGCAAAGCGGTTGAGGAAAACATTAAGATGAGAGATGGGTGTGCTTTTATTGTGGAGGCAATGGTCATGAGCCGAAAGAATTTAAAAACTCTGTAGTCCTGATAAGATTCAAATGACTATCTGAAACATATATTAAATTTTTTTGAAAAACATCATAAAAATAAGAACAATTTAAAGTCATGTTCAAGGGGTCAAAAACTTATGATTTGAAAAAACCATCCAAAGCTTATATAAAAATAGTACTAGATAAAGAAAATGAACATATATAAAATATATTTTAAATTAAATATATAATTGCAAACGTCATAAGTATACATTTATGTACAAATGCTTGTATGTATTTGAAACTATGTTAAGGGCAGTTTTCTTATGTTTTAAAATTCAAATCAGGGATGATTTTTTCCATCTTTTAGCAGTACACTTAACACTGTGAATAACATTCTACACAAATTATAAAATTTTAACAAAATAAGCAAAGCTACTGTCTTTGCTGGAGATGATATCGACAGAAAGAGGAAGGTGTGTAATTGCTTGTTAAAAATGTAATTGCTTGTTAAATCCTGTTATAAAATCTTAAATATTCTATTTTGCACTATGAATATTACAATATGCTCGCACTCGTGAGTAAATAACAGCAGAAACCAAGCTTAATCTTAAATGAGGGTTTGAACGTATTAAGGGCCACTCCACCGAACCAAACCTTTATTTTGTGAAATAAAATCCACCCATTCTCACCTAAATCTATTATGCATGTTCTTGGACCATTACTGCAACATCTTTTACGTATGAACTGCTGATCGTTATCATGGCAATTATTATTTTCTACCTTAAGCAGGCCGCTCTGTTGTTAATTTGACTCCATTTCCCGCTGGAAAAGACCAGGAAGAATTGCGGCTAAGTGGTTCCATGCGTTGACACGCCCAACTGGAGCAGCAATTACCTGGGAATAATTAACGCTGATGCATTGCAATATAATTGCCGAATAGGCACGCTCGTGTGATCATCTCCTTTCCGATCCCTATAACTAGTCATCCTATGGTATAGAGTATATTCCATAACCCCCATGCCGACTGACGTGACAACGTCCGCAACAAGTGCCACCTGACTTGACTTTTCGCCAGGGGCGTGGCACATGCCGATGTGATGATGATGTGCCGTGTTCAGTAAGCGATTATTTTTTCAGTTGAGAATTTCTTCAGCGTCACTGGGGCATCGAATTGTTTTCATTTCGTGTGTTTGTTTTTTAAACGTCGTCGCTGGCAGCTATTTATTGTTAAATGAAGCGATTTGTTTGTTGTCATTATGCGTCGAAGCGTTAAAACATTTTCGCTTTATTTTTTCTACTCTCGAAAAATTGTTTTTTCCCTGCCGCAAAGCGAGAAAATTGGGAGTGGGTGTGCCGGTTAGAACGGTGGAATATGGCAGCAATAGCCTCAGGTTGAAGTGGTTGGGATTTTTTGGCACATCGTCGGTGGTTCAGGTGGCTGTGAGTTGTGGGGGTTAAGCGGTAAGTGGTTGGAGCGAATTCCTTCTAAGCGCCGTTGTCGATGTGTGAATTCCAAACAAGCTGCGGCAGCTGTTGAACATAAAGGCATCAAGATAAAAAAAATAATGTTAGATTTGTTCTAGGTTTTTTTGCCTTGGTGGGGCGGATAATGGGACTGTGCAAAATTGTGAGAAGTGCAGAGAGAGGCACTAATGTCCTTCTTTGCGCTTTTCAAAAAGGTTCGATCTTGTGATTTGACTTCAGTAATAAACATTTTTATTAAAGAAATATCCTATAATAAAAACTTGTTGTGTTTTAAAGTTAACTAGACAGTGATTTATCAAAATAATGTGAAAAAGGAATATTTTAATTTCACAAATTGTTAATGAAATTCAAATACTCAGAAGTTTACTTTGAGTTGAATGGTTACTAAGAGAATTATAATTAAAATGTTTACTAATTGTATTTATCTTATTTTATTTCCAACATTTTGTTTTGCCTAACACTATTTTAGAAGGATATTATTTTTTTAAAGCACCAACCCCTTTTGGCGCTTGGCAATTTAGTTTCCACCTGGGAACATTAATCATAGGCATCGGCACCCCAGCTCCATCCTGCTCACATCATTGACTTAATTCCACCTTGACATTCTTTTGGCTTGTAGCTGAGAACCCACATCAGCGATCTCAGACATGCTAACTAAGCCCTTCACCTCGATGTGGATGTAGACGTGGATATGCTGATGCTGATGCCACCGTGGGCGTTTGTCTCCGCCTAATCCGCTTTTAAAGTAAGTAACAAAGTAAAGAAAATAAAACGCAAACCGGAAATCACAAGTCAAGTTGATGAACTGTCGCTGCGGAGCTGTCCTCGGTTGAAAATCGGGCAGAGGCACACACAAAAGACATGGCAATGGCACCTGCAAAAAAGTTTGCAGACACATTTGGACCCTTTGCCCCATGCGTATCCCCTTGCCCGTTAGAGATTTACGCATTTATTTTGCATTTTTTATTTACCGCACAAAACATGCGCGCAGATTTAAGCAAAAATCGCAGGCTGAAAAGCAAAAGGCAACGAGTTGAGAGAGTTGGTTAGACACATTTTTCGGTTCGCTTGTCGATTTGCCTGCGTTGACATGACAAAAGGCGCAGATCTGCATACATTTGCATGTCATTGGACACTGGTGGATCGCATCATCAGGCAAGGACACTGAAATCCCCTTAAGACATTCGGGTATTGCCCCAGAACAAGCCGTTTGCCCACGTTAACAATATGTTAAGTTGGCCTAAGTCAGCCTCGAAACTCCAGATACATTTCCAGCCTCTTCCTCAACGAGTTAATCGCTTAATGTCGCTCCTTCTCGGCCATTCGAGTCATTTGTCAGCTGTCTGTTCTGACTTTTCAGAGTCTGGGTGAGGTTTTCCTTTTCGATGGGGGGGGAGCATAATTGTAATTTGTTTGAATTAACCAGCGAGATCTAGCCATTGACAGGCTGGCCCCCGAAGACCAATAGTCACCACTTGGAAATACCGAAATTTATGGCCGGACCCTGGACCATTAACAAAAGTAGCAAATTGCTTTCGGCTGGTCAGCACTCGAGGCTAATGTCCTCACTATTTACTGACCAGAGATCTCCGGCCCCTTTCGAAAGGTAATAAATATCAAAAGCACCCTGGAGGCAAATATTTACTTTAAAATTGAAACCCCCAAACCGTTCAGCTATCCCTGTTTGCTCAAGCTGCGTAAGTGCGTGAAAGGGTTGGCAGGCTCAAAAAAAATATATTTAAAAAAAAAGAAGCCTTTAATGGCATCGCTTTTTGATGTTTCCTCAGCCGTGGGTGTTGGCAGGCAATTGGCCAACTCCCCCAAGCCCACACATCAATAGCTTTCCTGCCATTTTTCTCTATCTTAACCCATCGATAAGAAACATTGCCATCATGCCATGCCGAAATTCAATTCGAAGCTATTTTGAGAATTTTTATTGCTCGCTAAATTGTTTTTATAGGCCTTTCCGAACCAGCCAGAAGCTCTTCTTCCGGGGCACTTTAATTTCTTTATTTCCACAGCTTTTTTTCTGGTCTTTTCCGTTCTGTCCGTTGTTATCTCGCTGCTCTTGTTGTTGCCGCAATTGCCAGACCATAAAAATTAACAATTAACAGAGCGCTTGAAATGAACAATCGCAAATCGCGGCTTACAAAATAGCCGTGGAAATGCCATGATATAAAATTGAAAAAATGGCGTGTCACAGGGGGGGGGAATGGGAGCACAGCTTTTAGAAATGAAGCCAGTGGACTTGGAAATACTCTATTTGTTTATTGAAACTATATAATAAATCTTTTAATTGTGACCACTAACATTTTTCGAGTTATTAAAGTATTTAAGTTATGAAAGATTGATTGTAATTAAATTGTTAAAAGAAAACAATCATGAGGTATAAAATTAATACTTTGTTTCTTACAGGTCCTAATATCGTAAGCTCTTTAATAGTTAATCTACCCTATTCCAATCTCATATTTGTATAAAGTGCATAATTATGAGACGGAAGACTGCCAACCGTGCCGACCAACGGACAGCGCGGACAAAAAGGGTTATGAATGTGAAATTGTCATGCAAGAATTAGCCGTGTTCTATGTTCTGGCCACGTCGCGAGTATTTCGTTACTTTTTATATTTATTTTTTACCAGTTTCACCCTCGGTTTTTTTTTTTTATTTTCGCTGGTTTTGTGGCTAACCGACACGTCAAGAACGGTGGCTTTTTATGGCTCCGTTCGGCCCGGAATGTCAGCAATTATTTCCGAAATGCTGGAAAAACATTGCTAAATGTTTGCCATGTTTGCTTGACGCTCAGGAAACGTAAACATTTAGTGTAGTCGGTGTAGTTTCGCCCACTCTATTTCCACCCCTTCCCTAACCATGCTGGCCAAGTCACCTCATATGCATTCATAACTAACCCGATGGAAAATGCATTTTAATGTGCGCAAAAATCCAATTTAAATTCAGAGCATTTTCTCCACTCAGCTTTTCTCGGCAGACGCAGCATGCAATCACAAAATTAGTTGGCGACGAGATAAGAATTTTAGTGCTCCTCTGCCACATAAAAATATCGCATATATACATATATATATTCGTGATATAGGGAGCAATGGGTATAAATCAACGAAATAGAGGGAGCAGCTGCAAACAAATTCCAAATAATTCCTGTGAGCGACGTGGAAAATTCATTTGACAAAATGCACAAAAAAGCAATTTCGAGCTGCAGACAAATTGAAATATACGCAAGGAGCAGGTGCTGCTGAAGAGGGGCGGCGGTGGGCGGTGGGCGTGGTACTGCAGTGACAGTTGAGGTAAATAAATACATATATATATATAGTATAGTGGGAGTATATAGGGAAAAGGCGAGGCGACATTCGGCCATGTATTTAGGGTACGAAGATGCAGCCACCACCTAAAAGTATGCTACGAAAACAGACGAAGCTGCTGCTTCTTCTTCTCCAACTGCCGTATGTGAGAGGCGCCTACGCTTGTGTGTGTGGGTGTGCCTGAGCTTTCTGTGTGCCAGTGTGTGTGTGTGTGTGTGTGTGTGTGTGAATGTTGTGCGATTCGCCATTCGCGCGCGTTGAAAATAGGAGGAGCTGAGAAAAACTTTCCATGCGCAGTTCGAAGTTCTATCAACAAAATATGAACGAGAAAACTGCGCTAAAATATTGGAAAGTAACTGAAAAACTACTTTGTCAAAAACGCTATGAAATAGTTGCGGGTTATTTAAAGAACTTTTGAATTGGTAAAACAGAAAAATTAGCATATAAGCCGAAACATTAATTACGAGAGGGAGAAGCCTCTCTGCAAAAAGATAAGCTCAAAACCAATTAAACTTGTTTAAAAAAATGTTTTTAAATAGCTATTTGTTGCTTTAAAAGACACAATTGACAATCATAAACAAATTTTGGAAAGGAATAATTTAAGAGTTATGCTTAGCAATTGATCATTTTTAAAGAGTAATTATTATATATGTAACTAACATAGAAAAAGTTAACTAACTTCAAGTCGAAAGCATAGTTATATATCTTTAAGAACAGTGGCTATGATAGAAATCAGACACTTTAATAAGTTTTAACTTTTTTTTTTAAAGCATCCCATGGATTTTACCCCATTCCTCTGTTTTCGAACTTTTTTTCGGCTTTTCCCAACTAATGCGGAAAAGGCGGAGCTCATTGCCTGTCATTTGGGTTTTTCCCGCCCCTTTTGGGGTTAACCACATGGCAGTCAGGTCCTGGAAAATGTAGTCAGGCTTCCCGCTGTGATAGAAATCTCTGGCTATTAGTACAAAAGTCAGGTTTGGGGGCCCAGAGAGTGAACTCCGAGGCAGCGATGGAATCGATGGCCCAACAGGCCGTTTAGCGCCATCAGACAATTCCCGCTGGCTCAGCGGCATTCACGCGTGCGCAAACGGGTTATAGGGGCTATATATGTACGATCCTACGGTTCGGTGGGGCTTCGGGGGAAGGACAGGGATCGGGGAAAACAGGATAAATGCAAGCTGGGAGCACCCAACAACAATCAGTCGATTGTCACAGATATTTGTCATGTTTCTCTGGCCGAACTTTCCCTGCTGTTCTGGCCTGCACAACGTTGTAAAAATGTCAATTGCATTTTCTGCCTTCCTTTTTTTTTGTATCTGCGTTTGCCCGGGTCTCTGTTTCTCTGTTCATCGATCGGATTTCATGTAATTACATTGTTTTCTGATTCATAATTAATTTGATCTGTTCTCAACTGGCGCAGCCCGCATTTTTCTGAGCACTCCGACTGATTTTTACATGAGCCTCGCTGGCAATCGAACATTGATAGTTACTGAGTGATGATTTAATGAGGCAAACGTGGCATGTTGTGAATGAAATCAATTTTGTGAATGTGCAGAATGGCAAAAACAATGCCAGCGCACGATGGAAACATCCCAGGAAGCGAAGGACAGACGGCGAACAAACATAGTTGTGTGTACGACTCCATAGTTGTGTGTATCTCCAGTTGGGTGTTGTAATGAGACTTATGAATCAATGCAATGTTGATTGAGTCGGACTGGTCCAGCGGCCAGAGCAGCTGCCAATGTGTTTCCCTTATTAGCCATATTGCTACAAGGCTCCGACAGACAGTCAGTCATGCTTTGAGATTGTTTTCGAAATCCGCAAGCAAATATCACTAAAATTAACAGCTGAATATTTTTTAAATTTAAGAAATAAAAAAAGAAGAAATCTCAATCAGAGATAGATTAAAAACATTCTTATACTAGGTATCTTTAACAAACTTACGCTAATGTTTTAAGTTATGTTCGCCATATTATTAAGATTAATTTTAAAATTAGCTTTATAAACTTTTGTAATATGAACAAAGTTAATTGAACATTAAAACTTATTGACATATTTTAATAATTTTGACTAACGGTTACTTTCAGATGTTATTGATTTAAATAAATAAATGATTTTATTTTATACTTAATAGCTCTCTATCAAAACGTTTCAGAAAAAAATAAACTTTGTTAAATCTAATCTAGGTATGGCTAGAAAACTTCACAGATAAATTGCTTTATTATATATTCATAATTTTTTGTTAGCTTTCTTTTCGGGAATCGATTCTCTTATCAAGAAACCGCAACCTTTTTTATCCGCAACGCACGACTTGTGATTGACAAATTAATGCGGATCACAAATCAACACCTCAACATGTTAATCATATCAAAAAAAGAGGGTTGGGTAAAATGGGAAAACCCCGAAAGTGAACCCTCTACGAGTTACGAGCCACAAACCCCTGGAAAACAAAAATTAATTAAAAACATCAACAGAACGCGTCGAGATTTACAAATGTCTCCTTTGGCTGGCGGAATTAGTTCAGATGATGATTTCCTCGTTGGGAAACGGGTTTGGTTTTTGGGTTTTGGATTTTGGATTTTCGAGTGGGGTTGTGGGTGGTAAATTTCCAGTCACACCTTTGTGCTGATGGCTTGATAAACGACGTCGACGACCGCAGATTCATTCATGGTTCACGAAACCGTGAACCGGGCTCTAATCAGCAACCCTTTTGTGCGAGAGCTTGCCCCGAAATTGGGTTGGTTTTATTTTATTTCTATCTTCATTTTTTTTTTGATATGCAGATTTCGAAAAAAAAAGACAGAAAGGGGACCGATGATGATGTCATTCGGTGGCTGACAAAACGCTTGACTGATTACACTTGTATCTGTTTTGTGTAGAGGACTCAATATGCTGAAGGATATGAAGGATTTTAAATTGTCGTTGACTCCCCTGCTCCTTTGTGCTCGGGTCCTGAATTTGGTTTATTGAAAGGCGTCAGTGCGTGAAATGATGTGTGTCAATTGCATGAATGCCACCGTATTTCCTCATCCTTTTTTGCTTCCTTTCCAACTACAACTCACTCCGGTGTCGAGGATTTTTGGTTTTGTTGTCGAGTTGACAGCGATTATGCAAATCGGCTGAGCTGGAGAGATAAAACTGCATTAATTTCTGAAAGGCTTTGTCCAGGTCTTAAGCTGCCTTTCGCCAGCTCTCTTTTTGCCGTCTCTAACTTAAAGTTCTTCTTTGGCCAAAAACTACACGAAAATTTGCATTGTTGGTGAAATTTTCAATTTATATGCTAAGCAAAATGCAGAGCTCTCCTCCGCTCGCAATGCAGTTTTAATAAGCAATTAAAACTTGATCGCTGATGGAGTGTAGCCCCCCGTCGCATGCCCTCTTTAAATCGCCCACATATGTAGCTGTCATTAGGGCCAACACCATTTAATTGCCCCGGCCAGCAAAATTTATTGTTTTCATTTGTCGTGTGTCCGAAAATCAACCGCAAATTGCCGAACAAATGGTACAAATTGTTTAAAATTGCATTGCCACCTCCACGCCTCATCGCACACCCCGATCGAAGAGTGACCCCTGTGCCGAGGGTGCATTCTAATGTGACCACTGGCCAGTGACCATCTCATCGACCCCGCCCCCGAAAATGCGTGTCATTAAAATAATTGAAACGCTTGTTCGAACAACGCCTTTACACCAATTTAATTGATAGCTGTCCCTTCGACGAGCGTGTGCGCGTGATTTAATTTTATTGCTCCCCCGTTTGTCCCTCTTAATTAGTTAATAGATTCGATTTTCTTTACTTTCGTGCGGGGGCTTTCTCTAAAATGTATACAGGGGTAGTTATTGTAGTTTATGGTCGCTCGTAAAATGCTTGCCAAATTTGTTGACAAGTCAGCAATTAATTTCAAGATTAATGACAAGAAAAAGCGGTGTGATTTGGGGGAATTGAAGAATAGACATTGATGCGCATGGTTGAGATAGGCGAACAAGTGGCGACTTATGGATGCACTTAAAGTCTAGGGGTATAATAAAAATCATACAAAAAATAGGATTTAAAAAAAATGTAACCCATATCTGTTATAAGTTTCTTTAAAAAATTAACGTCACAATGTTATTCCACAATCATTTTTCAAACTTTTACTGCGAGTATGAAAATAATGTTTTTGAAACATTTTTAATGAATGGACATTAAATTATATGTAAACCATATTTAGAAAACTTTCTTTCTTTGTACACGTTTTTTTTAATAAAAGTTCTATTTTTTAAGTCCTTGCAATCGGAAGTTAGTTAGAAAGTTTAATGTAAGATTTCATGGTAGTACCATTTAGTAAATTTGTTTTTTAATTGCAGTCATAAAGGTTACAATATAATTATTTTTTTCTTAGTTAAGTAAACTTTCTAAAGTAATGATTTTAGTTAAAAGCTTACCATTTTCACAATATTTTGTCCTCTGAATCAAAGTGTAAATGAAATTGTTATGATAGTCAGTTTGGCCATTTCTGGTTGGATAAATCTCAGATAATTTTTGCTGGCTAGCAAAGAGCATCAGTTTTATGTCGGCTCCGCTCGGGCGGAGCCATAAAACTTTTTCCCGCTTGGCTTTTTAATCTTCTCCAGCTGCTTATCAGTTGCGTGTGTAATTGTCGTATAGAAATTAACAAGGGCCGGAGGAAAATGGCTCTGCCAATGGGAAAAGGAAGAATGGAAAAAGGGAAGAAAAGCCGAGATGTTGAGAGGCTGCGATGCGCTCAAGTGGCGAGATAAAAGCCCTCGAGCTGAGTTAATGACTTCCAGGCGCTGCTGGGGGTTCGACTTAAGACGCCATTTTTATCGCAATTGTCCTTTGGCTTCTGCTGGCACTCGAAGGACTCTTATTCCACTCCTGGTTCGTAATCTGCTGCTCCTCTGGCTCTGTCCATGTTGCCAAGTGAGCGTGGCAAATGTTTTAATGGCGAACGGCGCGACACTCGAGTGCAGGCCATGTTGGAGGAGTTCCACTTCCATTCCCGTTCCCATTTGCAGGATTTGGATTTGATTTCGTCCTGCTAATGAAATCACGTCCAGATTCCATTTCGGCCACGCCCTGAATAAATATTTCTTACATTGCCTTTGATATTTCAAATCCATTTGAATTTTAATTGCCCACGAAATCGCTTTTTTCCCATGCAGGCACACACACACACATCAATCATAATCGATCAGCCGGGATTTGGCTGATGATGATTGTCCTCAATCCTTCGCCACCCCAGTAGATGCCTTTTTAAATGCATTCTAATGCGGCACGGCCCAAAAAAGTGAGCTATGGAATCGTTTGTGCGCCGGGTCTGCTAAGCATATCAAATGATGTGTCATGTGTCCTGCATGTCCTGTATGTCCTGCGAACGTCTTTGTCTGGTCCTTGAGAGCACTCAGCAACAGCACAGGCAGCAACTTGCAAATTATTTGCATTTCAAACTTTTGTTGATGACATTTTTCATGAAAATTTTAATGTGTTTTACTTTTTTTTCGCTTAGGACATCTCGTACCTGGTCTCGCACACACATTCGCACACATTTGGCATATTAATATATGCAGGGCCTGGCTTTTAACACTCATATTCCAAAAGGAGGCGGTGGGCGGGAAACTTTTTCCACACGAGGATACGTTTTGTAATGAAAGTTGTGCTGCGGGAAAAGTCGGGGAAACATTTTCAATATTCATGCGCCGCTGTGTGAGTGTGGGATGTAAATGTGGCTGGCAAACTTTTAACATTTGTATGAATATAATTTAGAATAAATACAAAAAATGTTGGCCAGCACTGTGTCCAGAAAAAGGCAACATAAATACATTATAATTCCATTAAAAAGGAGACCAAACGAAAATTTGCACACATATGACTAAGAAAGTACACAAACAAAAAATGGCTTCTTAAGGGGTATAAACAAGTTAAAGGTAATAAAGTATTTAAAAAAAAATAAAATAGTATAAATTTGTCAAATAAAATAGTATTTAAATTAACTTTATTACTTGGTTTGTGGCTATTTTAAATGTTCATTAATGTTCTTTACCGATTTAAAAGGACCAGATCAATTTTGTTAAAAGTCAATACATAGGATACATTGTTTAGCATACTTTGATTTCTCTGTTGTACATAGTAAATAGATATATAGAGCTGCACTAACTAAATATTTTACAGATCTTCCTTCGCTGGCCGTTGTCAGTCGCACTCGTTGTCCCTTTTTGAGTCGGCTTGGTCCTTGTCACAATTATTGTATAAATTAACGTCACAAACAAATGTTACAAAAGTCGCCAATGAAGTGGAATGATGCGTAGAGCGCTAAACTGCCACCCCGACACCCTCCCTTCGTCCACGGATCCACCCTCCCTCGGCTTGACCCCCAACCCTTAACCGCAAATGTGCCTAATTTTTCGTTGTTATCCTTTGTTGCCGCTGTCCTCGAACTGTCTGTCCTGCGGACTGAAGGTCTCCTAGTAATGCGTTAAATTTAATGCACCATCCTGAGGTTTGGCTACGCAAACAAGCGCTTCACTGTACTCCAATCGCGACAAGTGATTCCGAGATTTACGACTTTTGGGGATGGTCTCGTCCTTTGGCACGGGTGTCCTTTTTGTTGTGCTAATGTTTGGCGTTTTTATGGCTTGCAGCAAATTTGATTTATTGGCAGAACTTGAGCGTTGAGTTGCTCGCAAAGTTGTGTAAAGTTTTTGGAGGAGAGTTCATCATATAATTGATGCGATTTGCGGTTCATAAAGTGCAATTGCCTGTAAAGTGACAAAAGCGAGGCAAGACAAATGCTCTAACACATATGGGAGGATATTTTTGTGGCCTTTTACGAATGGCATTCACTGTGTGAACTTTATATCTGTTTCTTACTCTAATATTCCGAGTGATCACAAAGTGTGTGGGACAAATTATAGTTACGAAAATAATCGTTAATTTTAATTGGGTTTTTGTAGGAGACATAAAACTAATTTTTGTTTTTATTTCTATAATAAAAACAAGCCATGCTAAATAAACAAATTATGTTAAATCAAATACGAAAATCTTAAATATATCTTATATAGCAAACTATTTGAAGAGCCTGTTTATTTATATGTTGTTTTTGTAGGGCTCTTAGATTTGAAAACGTCAAATATATTGATATCTTTTGGCATTCACAAATGTACGTAAAGCCAGTTAAAACTAGATCAGATCACCTTTCGGATCTCCCTTCTCCAGTTCAAAATGTGTCAGTGCAAAACGTTGGACTGTTGTTTGTCTCCGCTGAAGATCTGCTCATTTCCCATGCCAAGCGCAGATACAGATACAAAGACCAGACGACGACGACGACGACGACGACGAGTCGGCCTCATTAGGTGACCCAAAGTGTCCGAAACTATGCAATTTACATGCACAGAAGCCCCTCGGAGATAGAAATAGAACCCACGAGGGCCAATAGACCGTGGAAGATAACAGCGGAACTGGAACTGAGACTGGAGAGTCGAAAAGCCGACCGACGACCAGACACTGCACCAAAAAAGCCAGTCCCGGGCGAATTCGAATTATGTTGTACTGGGGGTTTCTAGGGGTGAGGAGCTGACTATCCCACAGATCGTTGCGGGGCGATACATAAAATTTGAATGCGTTTTGCATACATTAACCCACTGTTGCCCAATGCGCCAAGGGAGTGAATGTGGTGGGTAACGGTCAGCAGTTGACCAGCGGCGACTAGAAAATGTGTTTATTAAATTTTATGATTATTGGCCAGCAATTGAGCAGCTTGCCTTGGGAATGTGTCGCCGGGCACCATTCGCTACCCGTTCTTCTTCAGCAATTTCGACTCCATTTCGATTGTGGAAATTGAAATTTTATGCGCACAATTCCAAGTCCCTTTAGAAAACCAGTCGAGAAATGGCCTGAAATTCTCACGCGTAACTGGAGCAGTTTTGGTGTGCCTGTCGACTGTGTTCTCGGTTACACTTTGCGTTGGTAATTCAATTTACGTTTCCGAAATGCTAATTAGCCCGGCCAAGAAGAAGGCTTATTTTTGGGTGTTACACATGTTCTGCTGTTGTTTTGGGATCTGCCTAATGTGCCACAAATTGAAAGTCATTAAGATTTAACGAGGTCCCTCTGTAAACATGTTCTGGCCCCCTTTTGACAGACATCAATCAGCGGTTCATTACGAATGCACAAGATGGCTTTAAGAAAGCGCCAACAAGGCCAAACGGATTTTGGTCTAGTTCTTAAAGATGAGGAAAACTAATTAGAGAAATATTGGAAAGACGATGGACGGTGGGCGTGGAGGTGGTACACATCGCTGGACAATTTCAACGCTCCTCAAATTGGCAACTAAGTAAACTTGAAAGCTGACGGAGCTGGTCCATCCAGTCAGGTCTACACGCCCACTTTTCAGGGGGACTGTTTGTTGTTGTGACTGCTTCGTTATGCAAATTTCTCACAGAGCCAAACAAAAAAAAAAAAAAAATTACAAAACCATCGTGAAAACAAAAGACAGAAATGAAAATTGTGAGCTCTATATAGTAAATATATAAAGCAAATGCAAATGGTATATAAAGAAATGCCAGAAAAGACAAATAACATGGTGGAACGACAACAAATTTAAACGACGGATTTCTTCAGCTTCCATCTTTGTTTTTTTCCCCCCCTTCTGTGGAATAAATAATAAACGTAAACGAATTAAAAACGCTGGCCGAAAAACGAGAGGAAGGACCTCGAACTGAAGCTGTCCTTTCGATATTTTCGTGGTTGCTGGTAGGCAGGGTGAAAGCATCAAAGTTCTTCACTGATTTGGCTTTGGCTTTTGTTTACTTAAACCAAGTTTATGCGGTTTTAATTGAAATTCCCATTCGCCAGAGAAAAGCAATTGGACTTTTGCGTTTAATCAAAGTTTTTCCATGCAATGTTGGTTGCGATTGAGTTGGCAAGAGTTAAGATGGAGTGATTATGCTGATTACTGCTTAAAAATTATGTATAATATTTTGTATGCTGGGAGAAAATAGATTTAAATATTGTTAACTTATTAATAAATAAGTAAGATTTATTATAATAGTAACATAGTATATATTTTACCAAGAACTAAAGAACTATTTTATATTGTCATTTTAATTTGCCCAGTAAATTGCCAATTTAAGGACTTTTTTATTTAAATTAAGCCATAGAACTAGTTGCAACTTTTGGCGATATCTGGCTAGAGTAATTGTCCCCCTTCAGCTAGCATTAAGAGAACATTTTATTCAATTGCGGCCAGCGGAGAAAAACAAATAAAATTTATTTTCCCCCTTTTGCTGGTCACATTTGGGAGAGAGCATAAAATAAAATGAAATGATGCGTTGAAAGCAAACGGAGAGCCCTTGGCTACTTTCCTCTGAAAAAAAAGTGGGCGGCGCCAATCCATGTGTGGTTGCCAAAGGATACGTGTTCCGGGGGTCCGGATTGGGATGGTATAACGTTTTTGGCTCAATAGATACATGGTCATGGGGTTCGGGGCCATTTGATGATTTTTGCGTCACCGTTGGTCAAAATCATTTCGAGCGCAAGCAACTGGAAACTGTATAAAAATAATGAAAAAGGGAGCGAGAAGAACGCAGCGTGGCAACGAAGGCAACTTGAAATAAATGGTCAAAAGAAATAAACAGTCCCATAAAGAATAATCATTCAGAATTCTGCTGAATTATGCATGAGGCAGACGATCCGTGGTCCACGGTCCATGGTCCAAGCTCGCCTTGGTCCACAGTCCATCGACCAGGAGCAGAAAACTGGACGCCACTCCAGAGGCAACGGCGGTCCAAGGAGCAGCAGGGGGTGTGGCACTCACATATGCGAAAAGCCCCCCTCCTGGAAACGCCAACCATCCCCCAACCCACACGCTGAAGCATCATTTTCCTCTTTATTATCTGTTTGCTTAGCTGTGAGTGTGTGCTGGATTTTTATCAGCCTTCTAAGCAGTTAGCTGGTTTCACAGAGAAAAATATTTGAAATCAAATATCAAATTTCAAATTCGAAATTTTTGAGATCAACAAAAAGATTTTATTTTAGACAAATTAAAAGCAAGTCAAAATATGTTGATTAAATACTACAACAAAAAAATATAAATAAAATTTGTATGTCTAAATCTAAAATTAATTGCAATTACTTTCCAACATTTAGGTTTTCTACAAATTTGTAAGTGTTTTAAAAATTACAACTTAAAAGTTTTTGTAACAGAATAAATAAAAAACTGTACAGGTCTTAATTTTAAAAACATGCATTTGCAGTTACACAAATTAAGACAATAAAGTTTTTGAAATAGGAATAGTAATAATTTTTAAAGTTGTACAGGTAAATGTATAGAGAAATAGGGAATGTTTGTTAAACCCAAAATTAATAAAGTTTGTGATACAGAAAAAATAATGTCTGTTAAAATTTTATAGGTTAAAGAATTGGTTTTTCTTATAACTTTTATGATAAGATTCCGGCAGATATATTTTAAAAGTAGCAATTTTTCTCAGTGCATATGATGAGCTCCGCTTCTATTTTTTCGGAGGAGGTACAGGGTATGAGAAGATGGCGCTAGGAGTGTCCCGCGGAGCTCTTCGGTCTGCATGGTGGCGCTTGGCCAAAAGTCAACCAACATTCGCATAATTTTCGATAAAGCTTTTCGCCAAATGAAATTCAAGTGGTTACACATGTCTCACAGCCACCCAACCCAGCGATTTTCGGTTTGGTCATTTTTCTTGGACACCCCCCAGCAATCTCACCTCATTCCAATCCATAAGCCCCACTTCTTCCCAAGTCATGCTCATTTCCACATTATGTGCCGCATCTGATTATCTACGTTCTGTTGTTTGTTTGCCTAGTTCCTTTTGTATTTTTCGTTTGTTTGTTTGATTGCTTGTTGTTTTTGCCGAAAAATACTGATAATAAAAGGTAATGATGGGGCTACCACCTATATGGGTTATCTCTTTGTTAAAGGGCAGCTATGACTAGTCCGAATTGGAAATGGAAACTTTAAGTTTTGATAAAGAAATAGTCCTAGAGATGCTTACAGTAATTTTTAAAAAAATATATAATTCTTTTCCAAATATCGGTTTTTGATGTAATTAAAAATAATGAAAATAAAAATGTCACAAATTATTTAAGAACAGGGTATTCACTTGAAACCTTTTCTCGAAATTTACTTATTTACCCGTTTTCCTCCATATATTTAAACTGATAGGTTTTTGTTAAATTAGGGTTCAACAATTATGATTTATTTTTGTCGTTTTCAAGGTGTAACATTTAGTTTGAATCATGCTTAGTCATTTAAAAATAAAATATTGATTTAATATCGGATAAAACTTGAGGTGTTAAGAGCTTGGAATATAACAAAATGAACAATTAATTAAAAACAACTTATTACTTTCACATCTCTTAAAAAAATGTACTGTTCTACACTCTATAGAGCTGTGTAATATTTTTCATTGTCCAAAATATTTATTTCAACTGCTAGACGAGCGGTAATTAAAACTTTTTAGGTCGCGTCGACCTTATACAACACGTTCATAAATACGGCGGTGTTCTGTCTGGACAACTCAGTTCGGCTCAGCACTTATTCGAATCGGTTTTGTGGACCCTGGTTATCAGGTAGACAACCGCATTAGACGCTTATGCCTGCGGTCGCGTCTATTGCATCAGATGAGGTGCGAAATCGCAATCGAAATCCCAATCGGAAGCTGGATCAGTGTTAAATCGAATATCAGTTGATCACTTGGCTCAGCTTTTCCGAACCTATAAACAAGTTGCATCTAAATAATAGATGAACAGGCGGCTATAATTAGCACAAGTGATTAGTCGGCGACTGGAGTGGAATTTGTTTATTGTTTACGATTGGCAATCGTGTGATCGCGAACGGATCGATCAACCCTCGCCTCGATTGCGCTCCACTGGGGGCCTGCAAATTGCCGTATTTTCGCGATAGCACAGCCCATTTAACTTGCAAAAGAAAAACATAATTTAATCTGTTATTGTTTACGCCGAATGTGTAAGGAAAACATTTCTAAAATACGTCAATGGACGCATTTTCCTTCAAGTTGACTCAGATAAGCCACAAAGTGACAATATAGGGGAGGAGGGTTGGTATGAATTTTTTCGCTGACACTGTCTCCAAGGGGGGCCCTTAAAAAATAATTAAACTATGATCTTGAAATGCATGTGCGAGCACATTAGCTGATAGCAAGTGTCGGGCCCGTTTAAAGGCGCATATGATTTGAGATCAATGCCGAAGTGGGATGCGTGATTTGAAGACTAGACGGACATAATGCGGTCATTGAATCTTCACTAAATCTTCGCTGTGATCAAAGCCAAACGTGAGAACGAAATGAAGTGTTTATTCGGCATATTTGGCATGAATCAAGGGGGGTATCAAATTCCGCCCGGCATGCGGTTGTGGAACCTTCCGCTCCGAATCGATCCGCTCTATCGCCGAGATTGCATTCCCAGCTCAACTGATAAGTACGAGTATATCAGCTGCCCGCCTTATACGTATCGCCCGACGATGATGATGGTGATGATCGGAGGTTTAATTAGGCGCGGCTGTAACATGAACATTCATAATTCCGCTGGCATTCAATCAATGCAGACGTGAACAATTCCAGTGATCAAGTGATCGACTTAACTAGCGATCTCGTGCAAAGTGTACAGTGTCTCAATCCCACTCAATACAATTCCCACAAAAGGGGCCAAACAAGAAAATCGATACTCAAAACATATACGTAATTAAAATCCAAGCAAACCATGGAGCAAAGTGGTTCGGAAAATTGCTGTTCCAAGCTCAGCAATGGTAAGATTAAATAATTAGTTATTTAGTGATTAAATTTATAAATTTTGTAATTTCTGCAACAGATGAGTTGTGCTGCCAGAAAGCAAAGGATGGCGTATTAAAGGATGCATCGCCAAAAATATTTCCCGACAAAATCTATAAGTCGGTTCAGCCAAAAGGAGTTGATGCCACGGGAATGACCTGTGAGTGTGGAGTTTTTGGAGCCATCGCATGCGGAGATTATCCAACACAGGTGGGCACAAAAACACTTTTTAAGATTGCAAATTGATAACTACTAGAAGTAAATGTTTAAAATTCTAGTTTATTTTATTTAAAAAATTCGATTTGCTTGCATTATTGAAAACTAAATACATTTTTAGCAACGCTTCTAGAAAATTTTAATATTTTACAACAGTTTTTAACAAATTGCCTATATATGATTATTTTGTGTGATTTTGAAAAGTTATTCGGGTTCTTATGATAAAATATTTTGTTTAATGTTATAATAAAAATATAGATGACTCTTTAAAATCTAAAAAACAAATGTTTACCAACAAATTATAAAAATCATCATACTGTTGGCATTACGTCTTGATTCGCAACCTTCTTGAGTAATCCCAGATTATTTAAGAAAGATTAATAATCAGTTAGCAGCTAACAAATAAATAATACTAGACAATAGAAGATAACGAAATCAATCGACAACGATCCCCACCTTTGTGTTCGAAAACCCCAAGAAATGCCGATCACGAGAGATCAGAGCAAGATCATTGAGCCTGTCAAACAAGCGGATCACTCGGCCTGCAAAATTCTATGCTGCATGGTCGCACGTCAGACCTACAAATGCAAATCGATGGCAAGTGGGTCAATGGTAAGCCTCTAACAGATCCACTAGATCCACCCCCTGTTGATCTTCAAACAGTTCTGGGTCTGTGGCCAATGCCCAGAGGCTGTGATGACGTCAATGAGATCGAACCGAATCCATACACGCGGCTTGCGGTTGTAATCTCTGTTGTTGATGTTTTTACGGCCGCCTGTAATGAAATGGAAAATAACAGAAAGTACCAGCGGATTCTGGGTCGGGAGCAAACATCCCGTTATCGGCTGTTTTTCTCATGTGATTTTAAGTCAAAAGAGCCTTGTTAAACTTTAATATAAATCTAAATTTGAAATGTTGTCTTAGGTTTGCTTATAATCAATCAGCTTTTAAAAAAATATGCTATTAATGTTTAAACCAGCCTAATGTTCATTTAAACATATTTAATACTATATTCTGCACATTACCCTATGAAGTAAAAAGCAAAATACTAATGGGATTTTTCTGCTTACAGCTGGACATTGCCCAGATGATCTGCTTGGGACTGGTGGCGCTGCAGCATCGAGGACAGGAGTCCGCGGGAATCGTGACCAGCCTGGGCAAGAGCTCCAAGAACTTCAGCGTGCACAAGGGCATGGGAATGATCAACAACCTGTTTAATGACGAAGCCATCAGGAAGTTGAAGGGCAACCTGGGCATAGGTCACACTCGCTATTCCACCTCAGCAGCCTCGGAAGTTGTGAACTGTCAGCCGTTTGTGGTACACACTGCCCATGGAGCTCTGGCCATTGCCCACAATGGAGAGCTGGTGAACTGTGAGTCCTTGAGGAGGGAGGTCCTGGAGCGAGGAGTGGGCCTGTCCACGCACAGTGACAGTGAGCTGATTGCCCAATCCCTGTGCTGTGCTCCCGAGGATGTCTCCGAGCACGATGGACCCAATTGGCCGGCCAGGATTCGCCACTTTATGACCCTCGCTCCGCTTTCCTATTCCCTGGTGGTGATGCACAAGGACAAGATCTATGCTGTCCGCGATTCGTACGGAAACAGGCCTCTTTGCTTGGGCAAAATAGTTCCTGTGGACGCGGGACACGCGAATATCAATGAACAACTGGCCGAAGGTTGGGTGGTCAGTAGCGAGAGCTGTGGCTTCCTGTCCATCGGAGCCAGATATGTCCGTGAAGTGGAGCCCGGCGAGATCATCGAGCTGTCGAGGAATGGCTACAGAACCGTGGATATCGTCGAGCGACCGGACTACAAGCGCATGGCATTCTGCATCTTTGAGTATGTGTACTTCGCCCGCAGCGACTCCATGTTCGAGGGTCAGATGGTGTACTCCGCCCGTCTGCAATGTGGTCGCCAACTGGCCAGGGAATCCCCCCTGGATGCGGACTTGGTCAGCTCTGTTCCGGAATCGGGCACGGCTGCTGCTCATGGCTATGCCAGGGAATCGGGCTTGCCCTTCGGTGAGGTTCTCTGCAAGAATCGCTATGTGGGCCGCACCTTCATCCAACCTTCGAACAGATTGCGCCAGTTGGGAGTGGCGAAGAAATTTGGAGCCTTGGCTCAAAACGTTGAGGGCAAGAGGATCGTACTGGTCGATGATTCCATAGTGAGGGGCAATACCATTGGACCGATCATCAAACTCCTGCGAGATGCTGGAGCCATCGAGGTGCACATCAGGATCGCCAGTCCGCCGCTGCAATATCCCTGTTATATGGGCATCAATATTCCCACTCGTGAGGAGCTAATAGCCAACAAATTGAACGCGGATCAGCTGGCGGATCATGTGGGGGCGGACAGTCTGGCCTATTTGAGTGTGGAGGGACTGGTGAAGGCCGTCCAGATGAACAAGGCCCATGTGAATCCGCTGAAGGCTGGCTACTGCACCGCCTGTCTAACGGGCGAGTATCCTGGCGGATTGCCCGAGGAACTCAGCTGGTAGGATCTCAGCATTTTTTAATCTTTTAGATATAATGTAGTTGTTAGCTCCAGTGTGTACATAAATATATATTGTTTACCTTGGGGTCTTTGACCCAACACAAAAAGTCGTCGTTATTAATTCAAGTGTCAGTGGGTTTTGTTTGTGGAGATAACAAAAAATACGCCAGACAAATCATGTTTTGGAAGCTCCACTAATCAAAACAAAAGCAAAACACATATATGAACTTGACCATTTTAAAATTGTGTCAAATTTTAATTGTTGGTAACAACAAAGCTTTTTAAATTATTTATTTATTAATGATTATTTATTTTTAATAACAGGATCAATTAACATTGTTTATTTTTATACCCTTGCAGAGGGTATTATAATTTCAGTCAGAAGTTTGCAACGCAGTGAAGGAGACATCTCCGACCCTATAAAGTATATATATTCTTGATCAGCATCACTAGGCGAGTCGATCTAGCCATGTCCGTCTGTCCGTCTGTCCGTCTGTCCGTCTGTCCGTCTGTCCGTCTGTCCGTCTGTCCGTCCGTTTATATGCAAACTAGTCTCTCAGTTTTAAAGCTATCTGCATGAAACTTTCCCAAAAGTTGTCTTTCTATTGCAGGTAGTATATAAGTCGGAACGAGCCGGATCGGACGACTATAGCATATAGCTCCCATAGGAACAATCGGAAAAATAAATGAAAAAAAATTATAACTTTGCTGTTTTTTAATTTTTTGTTTAGTTCTTCGACATATAGCAATGGTTAAATATTTCAGAATTATGTTTTAAATTTCATCAAAATCGGACGACTATAGCATATAGCTCCCATAGGAACAATCGGAAAAATAAATGAAAAAAAATTATAACTTTGCTGTTTTTTAATTTTTTGTTTAGTTCTTCGACATATAGCAATGGTTAAATATTTCAGAATTATGGTTTAAATTTCATCAATAGCGGACGACTATAGCATATAGCTCCCATAGGAACAATCGGAAAAATAATTGAAAAAACTTATAACTTTGCTGTTTTTTAATTTTTTGTTTTGTTCTTCGACATAAAGCAATGGTTAAATATTTCAGAATTATGGTAAAAATTTCATTAAAATCGGACGACTATAGCATATAGCTCCCATAGGAACAATCGGAAAAATAAATAAAAAAAAATTATAACCCTTCTGTTTTTTTATTTTTTGTTTAGTTCTTCGACATTTAGTAATGGTTAAATATTTTCGATTTACGGTTTAAATTTCATCAAAGTCGGACGACTATATCATATAGCTCCCATAGGAACAATAAAAATATATAAAATAACTATCAAATAATTGAGCTGCAAATCATCATAGCTTCAATGTTTTTAAACTTATACGCAAGTAAATTATAATTTTAATGTTTTCAAAAATGTTTAATTCTTGCAATAGCTGCAAGGGTATATGAACTTCGGCTTGCCGAAGTTTGCTTTCTTTCTTGTTGAAATTCTTTTCCTTATTAGATTTTCATATTTACTTAGTAGCTAAATATTCAGATAGATTTATTAAGAATTTTTTTTTCATGACTTTATATGGCTTTCTAGCACACAACACATACTCTAAATGCTAATGGGCCACATCAACGTCTGATTATTTCCAAAACTGTCTAATGCCATAACCTCAATTTATTTCAATTTAGATTTCCAGGCTTTGTTTGCCGAGGGGTAGGGAAATGTTGGGGTGGAGGAGGAAACAGAGTCGTCCGCTTCCGGTTATAGCCAAGCTCGATATAGCCTCATATCATACAATATGGTAATCGTGTTTGCTTTTTTCGTCCTGTCTCTTTCCGGCTGTGTCCTGCCCCCATATCGTTGTGTTCCTCTGTCTCTATCTCCCTCTAAAGTCACCCATTGGGGCGTTGCAATGTCTAAAGCGGGGCGTTTAGGGCGTTTAGGGCGTTTAATCCTGCGGAAGATGTCCTTGCGGTTATGCAGAGGGGATATGCGGATTCCGTAACCCCACTTCTCGTTTCTCTCATCGTATATAACTTTTTTTCTTTTTTTTATGACTCGCGCCGGGTACTGGAGTCAACAATGTCATCATTATTCTTGAATATTGTGTTGTATTTTCGCAAACAATTTCGCTAAGCTGCGCGCCATTGGCAAAGCCGGAAAAGGGGGTGGCAAATTTGGGGGTGGTAGGGGGTGTCCTGGCCTGAAGTGTGGCGAGGACACAAGAGAAGAAAATAATATGCACTGTCATTGTAACTCGCTTGATTAATTCTTGTGTAGGGCATTGTTTGGAGTTAAGTTCGTTGGGTCTTGGAAAAACCAGAATAAATAAATAAATTTTAAATAAGTTTTTAAAATTTAATTTAATTTAAATCTGAGTGGGTATATATTTTTTAACTAAATGAACTTATACTTATTTGTAGAAAAATTACTGTATAAATTTTTCAGTTTTTTTTTAAACTCATAAAAATTAATACATATTTTTATTTTATTATTGTTGTTAAATATAATAAACATTCTAAAGAATTCGTTTAAGGATAGATAACTATTAAAAGCATACTAAAGCCAAACACAACCTCCAAATTAAAGTGTAAACTATACATACTTAAAAAAAAAAATGTTAATTATTTTACAGTCAAGGTCAGCGCACTCACAGATTAATTTCTGTCCTTCTTTGGCTTAACCTTTAAAATGATTAAAGTAGTTTTAATTTTTTGACTATTTTCCCTAGACTTGTAGTGTATTTTCTTGGTCCTGTCAGCTTCCTTATTACGGCGTATCTCCGTCACCACTCCATTTGAGCGTTCACCAAGTGGCTACATAAAAGAAACGACTCCTGGCAACATTGAAAACAGACGCTGGCACTTCTCTCCAACACACCAGCGTCGTTCGCTACAACAAGGATACGAAAGAAGGACCAAGATACCCACGGAAAAAAATATATAGAGAGAAACGTTTGCTTATGTGCGCCGTCGTCGATCACAAACACAAACATCCTGGGCCCACTGCCGCAGACAGTGACAACTAAGCACGGCCATATTGCTGGGACCCAGCTATCCAGCTACCCAACTACGCCCCCTATAAACCCCATGAAAACCTTCGAGAAGAGCCCTGAAAAACCCCCCTTACATCTGCGCCGCAAAACATGCTTTAAATTTTTTAATAACGCCGGGCTACAAGAGCGCTGACGCCCACGTCCGGACTTGGGATCCGGTTTTCGTGCCCGATGACGACAGCCGGCCCCGCCCCTCCGTCCTAACCGCCCACCGTCGTCATTTGCACAGAAGTTATGTAAATTAATGTTTACTTAAGTTCCCCATGTTATTTCTTCTTCGCATTCTTTTTTTTTCGCCTTGCACTTTCACAATGTTTCCTACTTCAAAAACAAAAGCAGACAGTGGGTTTAAAAGTGGTGAGAGAAGGAGACTGAAAGGTTGGCAGAAAAAAATTGCAATAAATTTGGCAGCCGCTTCTGCAATTTAATAAAAAGCTTTCGGAGAGAGAAATGGGGAAAGTCATCTCTAGTATAAACAATCAAGCTTATTATTGTGCCAAATGGTTGAGTAAATATATGACGTTAAATTATGGCAATGGCATGCAAATGAAATGGACGGAGATGAAGATTATGAAGCCATTATCCAAACACTTCATGGAAATTGTCGCCGCAGAAATTTAATTTAAACATCACCGCCGGAGGCATCGAAGCCATATCCTTCTGCCACTCGACACATGCAACAAGTGAGTGGGAGCAAGGAGCAAGGGCAAACCACACGAACCGTCAAAAGGCAAACAAAAAGGACTCCTTGCCAGCTCGATGTCCTTCGCATTTCCCACTTTTCCTTCACTCGATAGGCACGCAAAACGTGCCCGGCATGCAAGACATGCGATGGCCAAAACGACACCGAATCAAATGTAATTTTCTGGCCAATAGAACACTTTGCGGGCTTCCAGGTTGGCAAAGGCTGACCCGAACATCCTTTCTCCAGTTCATTAGCAAATCAAACTTCCGTCTTTGGCCCCAAGACATCTCTGGCATGTGTCCGACGCAAAAAGGCACGAAATTCCTGTCCACCGAAAATTTGCATTCCTTGAACTGTTGATCCGAAGGACTTGAAAACTGCTTGTCAGCTGGTAATTTGATTTAAGGGCTTTGCCTCGGCTTGACCAGATAGGAACAAAGAGGTAAATAGTCCGCACGGATATGCAGCATATTATTTGGATAAATAAACAAGAGCCTATAAAACATTTTTGGTTTTATTTTTATCAATTTTTAAATTAATTTAAGTGTTTTGTATATTTGTTAATTAATACAAAAACATATTCATTTTTTAAAGAAATCTTTGAATATTTTGAAGAAAACTTAATATTTCCTCAATAAAGTATTGCTACTCAACTTGCCCAGCATTTATAAAAACCAGAGCTTGGCTGAGTTTAATGTCCTTTTAAAGTCGTAAATATATTCCCGGCTAATTTTCCATTCCCAAAATGGAATCTAATCAAATGTCGGTCCTCCCATTTCCGTCCAGCTTAGAGCATCAAAAAGAATTTGCATAATATTTTTAGAAGCAACTGAATAAAGTTTTGTGAGCGAGCGGACGAGCCAGACGACTCAACAACATTTCCACAACTTTGCGTTAATTTTCTAAATATTTTCTAAAATTTTCAAATTGCATTTGGAGCAGCAACGGATGGTGATGGCGATGGAAATGGAGATGGAGATGCCGCAGGGCAATTCCAAACCAGGTTGCCGTGCTCCGGCTCATTCAGTAAAAACCACTCCCCCATCACCCACGACATCCAACGAACAAGTTGAATTTTATAATTTAAAATTATGAACTAATATAATTTAATTTTAGTGGCTTGCACGCAGAGCTCCAACGAAAAATATGATGCCCCCTTCGGCGGAAAAGCGAACGGGGGTGGTGGGGTTTTCTGGGCGGACACAGGCAGGAAATTAAGTGCATTATACCTTTATATATGTATAATGTTGGTTATTGTGCACAACAGCAAATACAACAAAAGCGCGTTGAGGTAATAAATATGTATGAAGTTTTGTGTTTGTGCACCAAAGAATGCAATTTCCCTCGAAATAAAGGGGCCGAAGAGGGGGGGCATTTGACATCGCGTGCTTTGGGGCGATTTTCCCGCTGCATTGGCCAATTCTGAAGAGCCAGCAAAGATAATAACGATAATTAAGGCAAGCGGCAAACCAAATCTCTGATTTGAGTGACATGCAACAACAAAATAATTCACATCCAGTGCGTCACAAACAGTGAGAGAGATGTGTAAGTGTGTGAGTTTAAGCCAGAATGGAGTCGCCATTTTGGGGGCTGTTACACTTCCGGCCATCATTGTCACAGTGTGCGACAATGCATGATGAAAGCTGCCCGAGATTTTAATGCACTTCGAGAAATAAGACGCAAGAACACCTTGCAGATGAAGTGAAAATAAAGAAAATGTTAACTATGGTTAAAAAGAACTATTTAAATTTTTTTTTAAACAATAACCATTTACGCGGACTGGTAAATGTTTTAAGTTTTGTAAAATATCATAGGGAAATAAATGTTTCAAAGAGTATATAGAATAGAAAATCATTATAAAACCACTATACATAAATCAAAGAGAAAAAATTAAGTGATATAAAAAAAACATTTTTTCTGAAATCGACTAATTACATCATATCATGCGAATCTTTTGGAGATTTAATTCCGTAATTAACAAAGTTCTTAATTGATTCATTACACCTGTTTTCCCTCTCTGCATGGAATGTTCAATTGGCTTGATGGATTTTTCTGATGATTGTTGGGGTGTAGGCAGGTATTATTTTTTATTTGTGCTGCTGTTGATATGGTGGGGCACCAAACTGAGCACCTGGGCGACTGACTGCATCTGTTGTGCTTCCCATTGCGTGTAAGTTCATTATGTTGCCAAGAGTTGTTGTTGCTCTTGTTCATTGTGTGCCTGATACGCCCAACAACAACAGCGAAAACAATAAAAACAACAACCATAACAACAACCACACCGACAACAACAACATCCGCAGTCGCAGTTGTCTGGCCACCATTGCAAATTTCTACATGGCCGCTCAACTGAAAATTGTTTGTGCAGTTGTATTTTTTACACATTTTTTTACTCACATTGTTGATGGTGTTGTTGTTTTTGGTTGCCTGTTGTAAATTGCAGTTTCCCGTTGTATGAGCCCGTTGTTGCCTTTTGATTGTTGTTGTTAATGTAGCTGCTGCCAGATTATTTATTATTTTAATTAATTTATTTTAATCCATCACCCGAAGGCTTATCAACTGATGTGGCTAATTTAATTACAACTCATTAATTAATGTAAGCTTATTCAAGTGGTAATAAATGTTGAGATAACGAATGGTAATGTTGGGAAGGTAATATTTTTTGAGTAATTATTAAATCGAGTGTGAATAAAAGATACAATTTCCAATTAAAAATTTACTTACATTATGTAGTTAAAAATGATTTAAAAGTCACTCAACAAATGAAGGAAAGGTAAAATGGCAAGACGTTGTAACGATCACATGCCATTGAAACGTTAAATTTCTTTTTTCGGCATAATTTAAAAAAAATGAATTTATTCGAAATCAATAGAAAAATGTTGATGTAATTCGAAAATCTTTCTGAAATATGGCTAAGTTTGGCTATGGACCTAAAGCCAATTACTGTTAAAAAATCCTGAAAAAAATATTGTTTATCTAAAAGTGGTCAAATCCGAATAATGACATAATCATTTTTTTTTTCATTTAAAAAAAAATTATACAACAATGTAAAAAATTATTTTGCAATTTTTTTACATTTATTTTTGAATATATCCATTTCATATTTAATTTTAACTGCTTCGCTGCGTCCGCCCCCGGAAAGCAATCAAAGCAGACTAAATCCAAAAACTCCTCCAAACTCCACCAGTGCATCGATGATTTTTGTATGAGCCTGAACAAGGACATATCACGCATGTCCTTGGCGAATGGAGCCCCGGTTCCGAGTTGTTTTTGGGTTTGTGACCTCACTAAGACCTTGGGTGGCGCCCTCTGGCGGCCCGTTTGAAGTTCGTAACGCCCCAACTGATGAATTATAAAACAAGAAACTTAGGTGAAGTAGCACGAAAATGTGAACCGAGAAAGAAATCACGTAACTGTCAAATATCTCATCATATCTCATTTCATGTTGATCGACTGTGGGAAAACTTGGCGAGAGAGCTTTGAATTGGGCTCGTTGTGGGCGATCAGGGGTTTCGGGGGTGAGATGGAACCTCTGGCAAGAGATCTTGACTGTCTGATAGGGCGGCAAATTCACACATGTCTTGCGGATTATAATGTGAACTGGTATCATTTGGTCGGGCCTTTGCGGGTTTCCCTGCATTATTCCGCTCGTCGTGGGTGCGTTTTTCGGTTCGGAGGAGTCTTCTGTTTGGGGCTTCGAGATTTGTTTGCTTGCCACTTTTTGGCAGCCGCCGTCACGTCTTGCAGCTGGCTGCACTCGGGCGACAGATTGCGGATGGGAAATGAGTAATGGATTTGAGTGAATAATTCTTAGAAAATGAGATTTTGTCTGCGGAATTCATTATGATTTTTACTGTGCCCCCACTTTTTTCGCTGTTTGCCTGGGAAGTGAAATTGGGAATAGAATGGTTTTCAGGCCTCAAAAATTGTGCTTTCGTTCTCTCAGATGTGTGCCAGATAAATATTTTAAATTATACAATGCCAACTGATTTCTATTCCATCGAACATTTTTTTTGTTAAATATCTACTATTGCATTATTGGACCTTGAAATAACACATTAAATGCGACTTTATTGTGTTAAATGTTATGAATAAGGAAAATTTTTTTAAAAATATTATTTTTTTTTATTCATTATTTAATAAAATGTTTAAAAATAAGATTAGCAATGAAGTGGAATTCGGTAAAAACTAATGTTATTATAAGGCATTGTGTTAACTGGAATACATTTTCTTCAGAGTAAGTCGTTCAAGCTCTATTCACTTGGTAATACCTACCATTGTTTTATTTTTTCGGAATTTCGGGTCAAGCACCTTGCATGTCTAGAGATTGGCACAAATCCTCCCCGGCTTTAATTGGATAACTTTCCTTATCTGCGGGGTCTTGCCGTCGCCTACAACTATATCCATTAGCCGAGCTCTGGCTTTGTATTCTGGGCCATTTCGAGTGGCATCCATGGATGCACGCTGCACTGAACACCGAACAGAGGAGTTGGCCTGGGATTGGGAGTTGGGGTTGGAGTTGGAGTTGAAGTTGAAGTTACAAGTCGGGAATTGGATATGCAGAGGAGCGTATCATAACCGGATCGCTTTGGAGCGAAGAGCGTGAACCCCCGAGTGCAGTGTGCAGGTTTACTGGAGCGTTTTAAGGGACGTAGGGCAGTTTGCGGGGGTTGGGGGCTGTTTTATTAATGGACGAGTCCACGCTTAGAGCGGCAGATACCGAAATGACTCTAAGATCTCCATGGCGCGATAGCCACGGTCAAGTTCACAGTGTTTCATTAGCGTGTAACGTCGGCGAAATTGAAAATGTAACGGATCGCAGGGGCAGGATCTGCGATAAGGATCGCCCTCCACTATATCTCCCATCCCTCTGTCCCGCTAAGTGGTTTATTGATATGCCACGGCCAAAGGACACGGCCACAAAAAATGCACCTGCCTAGGATCCTTAACCCTCGTTGTACCAACTCCAGCTCCCGTTTCTCGTAATTATAGAATGACTGCGCGGTTTTTTCTCGTCTTCTCCAGACATGATCACCTTGAAAGTAAAAGTCGCTTAATGCATTTTTATGTTAATTGTCGGGCTTCTTTCCTTTTCTTCGCCGTAAACATTGCGCGCAAAAATGTATTAAATTAAAACAAACAAATAATGAATAATAAGCAGTGGTCGAGAGTGAAACACTCGCAATTTGCATAAGACGAGAGAGTGTTTTGGAGAGTAACTGCGATCGACAGCTGAGCGCTACAATGTAAAGAGCGCTACCAGCTGACTATTTTATGTGTAGTCGAGTCTTGAGTTATGCTTAGATAATTTTTCAATGGCATGCAAAGTGCTCATTAAAGCAGACACATGCTAATTAGATCGAGTCGGTTATGCCAGCGGATTAACCCATTTATAAGGGATTTTCTTGGAAAAAAAATTATCTGGAAATACTGTGACCAGAATTCTTTATTTTTTATTGGATCAAAAATTCTAGTTTTGTTGGATTTATAATATTTAAAATATTTTTGTATTCTATCAATTTTTGTGTCAATGAAAACGCCTGTGAATATTTTGTTTTGGCAACAATTTTAACTGAGTAACAAATAAATGTCTTTTTATGGCATGGATTTCACTAAGTATTGTTTTTTAAAGTTTAGTGTATTTTTTAAAATATTTTTGTCTTGTTTTCAACTAACAAATAATTTGTTTCCGTTTGTCTTTAGCGTTTGCTTAAATTAAAACGAAACGTTTATTTCAATTGAATTGATGGTAATTAGCAAGATTGAAACTCATTTCCTGAAAAGATTTTTGATATATTTCTTAAACTTTGTTTTTGGTTTAGCTTTGATAGCAATTTAAAGAAAGGCGGTTATATTCTTCTTTCCTTCCCGTTAATTTAGGTCCAGTTAAATGGTATTTTGCTTTTTAATGTTTCTCATAAGCTTACAATACATTTGTAGTATTTGGTAGAACATTTGTTTCAAATTTACGTTGGCGCTTCTTTCAAACGCCAAACCCCAACACATTCGCAAAAGCTTTGAAAATGTTGAAAATCGCAGAGCGAGCGGGAGAGCGAAAGGGAGACAGTGAGAGTCAGCATTCCAGCGCACTGGAAGCACCGGCACTGGCTATGGCCGTCTCCCTCGCACCGCCGTCCGTCCAGTGGGCGTTGCCTGACGCCTTCGCTCAGCGACTTCCACTGCGCACGCTCGCCTCTCTGAGAGTGGGCGTTACCAGAGCGCAACGCAGCCGCAACGAGCAGGTGGCTGGAATGAAGGGGACGGGGCTATATAAACATCTTTGGCCAGAGCGAGACAACACTAAACAAAATGGCTGCTATCATGCTCCGTTGACCGCTAGGTGGCGCCAGTTAGGGCTCCACCGGCTTTTGGGGCCGCTCTCCCACATTGCTCTCTCACTGCCTCAGTGTGCACAAAATGTTTGGCGCGCTTTGCAAAGCGATTTGATTTTTGGGTTAGTCGGTTTGTCGGAAGCTCCGCTCCGCAGGACTCGCTCTACCCAAAAACGTCGGAAAATCGGAAAAAACTCCTTGGGCACTCCGGCCTTGTAGGCGCATTTCCGTTTGGTAATTTTTCACTGCGAGAGCATGGCAAAAAAAATACAACAACAACGAGCACACAACAAACAACAGCAAAGGCAACAACAACGACGATAGGAGAAACTAAACGGAACGAACGGAACGAAAAGGCCGCCTTGACGATTTTCACGCTGACTGCGTTGCTTTTGGCCAATAAGTGCAGTTGCTTGGTACACAGAAAGAAAAAGCTAAATTATTTCAAAACTTTTATGCCGAATTCTTAAATCCATTTTTAATCACAAAATAACACAAACTAAAATGAAATCGTTATTTTTTACAAAAGTATGCAAATATGCAAAGTATTAAGTAAAAAATTAAATTTTTAAAAACGTAAGTTATTATTTTTACCAATATTTGTCATCAAATAAAAAGTTACTGTTACTGTAACTGTTTTTGAACATGTCAAAAATAATATACATTTTTTGAAAAATGTACTGGAATACGGTTATTCAATAATGATTTTGGGTTGGAGTACAGTTCCAAGTCATTTTTGAAAAATCGTATACTTGTATCAATAATAACCAAATTTGTAGAATGAAAAATTTGGATATATTTCTCAACATTTACGTTCAAAAAAAACAATGAAAAGAAGTTTGATAGTTAACTTAACATTTTGCATTCGATCACAAATATTATAATTGTTTATTCAAAACAAAAATATTACAAATGGATAAACTTAAAAAATGTTCAAAATGTTAAGGAGTTGTTATTACATTACACGTTGTGTTAATTCCAAAATGGGTGAGCATTATCTTTTCTGTGTATTGTGTGAAATATATTCTTTCCCCACACTTATTGGGCGTCTTGTGCCACTTCGTCTTCTCTCTGGCTTGTGCTCAATAATTTTAACATTGTTGCCCGTAATGAAAGCTTTGCTCTTCATTTAAAGGCAAAGAAAAAACGGGACCAGGCTTTGTTGTCCTTCCGCCGCAGGCCGCCCGACGCCCACCGCCCACCGCCCACCGCCAACTACCCACCCACCGTCCCCAGCCTTGATCCTGCAAATACGTCCTTTTCAACTCCGTGCTGTAGTGTCCTGCAATTGCTTATTGCATTCTGACTCTGGGTGTAAGGTCCTTTTTTGTGCGCCGTCCAACTGCGAGTGTAAGACAAGCTTCCTGCTGCAAGGACGAAGGATGAAGGGCGGGTGGTAAGGGGGGTAGCGACGGACTCAGCAGTTTGCGTAATAAAATTTGCATAATTTTAAATGTATGTGTGCGTGTGTTGTTGTTGGTGTCTGTCTCTCGGCTGTCTGTGCAAGTCTCGCATATCCTTTTTGGGCATCCTTACGCATTGTCTACTGCTTTGTTGCACATACAGAAGCACGAATACACTCATAAACACATATACACAGAAACAAATGAGACTCTGTCCGATGGCAAAATGCAGCAGGACGTGGCTGCTTTAAGGTCCTTTAAGCCATGTGCACTGAGCCATTTAAATTAGCTGGATATGTTCGTTTTTATTTCCTAAAAATAGTTTTTTTTAAGGACAACTTTAAAGTACATATGTACATTGAGCGAGTTATATACTTTTCTCTAAGACTGGGCTATAAAAGTATTGTAAGAAATCTTGCTTAATGTGTATTAATAGGTAGGTAAGTAGATTAGATAGACATACATTTATTTTGCATACACTTTGAAAACAAATATTTTCTATAAGTCGTAAATAAATCAAGTGACGTTTGTGGCATTGATTAAAGTATCTAATTATTGCAATATACAAAAAGACAGCAGGGGCTTTCCCTTTTCTGGACTTAGAACAAGGGTTTTGTTTACTTTTGTTTAACCAAACTATTTGCGTGTTTACGAGGAGCAGGGTAACCTGAGCTCGCCATATAAAAAACGTTGAATGTCAAATAATAAATAATAAAAATGTACGACTCGACTTAGCTAACACGCACCGCTGAAAACGAAGAAATATAAAAAGCGAAGCACACTCAACGTCAGTGGGAATATGTTCTGCGTGGCTTAATCCCTGCCGACAAGCCACTTGTTATGCTCATTAAGCTTCGGTTATTAGGGCCATCAAAGTGAATCAGGACACAACTATAAAAGTCAACCCTTGCCCGCAACTTTCCCCAATGAACTGGAAAGAAAGTTTTGCGTTTCCTCCTTTTTCCTTTATTTTTTTTGTTTTTTGTTCTCAAAGTTTTTGGGTTATATATACATATATTTGTTTGCTTGCTGTTGCTGTTATTGTTATCAGCATTAAATCAAATCACAAAGACAACAACAATTACAAAAAGGCTCTACCTCGGACTATGGACAAAAAAAAAGGAAAAGAAGCGAAAAAATACAAAAACCGAATAGGAATAACAGAATTTCTATAATGGTTCTCTACAAAACCGGGGGCAGAAAAAAAGAGTGCGGCCAAAGGAATGGAAAAAAAAGGCAACAGAAAATTTACAATGTCGCCGGTTTCCGTTCGACTGGGGGGCGTGGAAATGTGGGCGGCGGGGTGGTGGCGTTGCTTTGGTTTTGTTGTGGCAATAAAATACATCATAACGGTATCATAAGCGAGGCGAACAAAGCGATACACACAAAAAGATAAAGAACGCAAAGGAGAGTAGGGAAAAAAGGCATCGAAAATCTGTGGAAAAAAATCCATTTGCGGGGCGCACAAAACAGAAAAAAATATTCAAATTTGGTTACGATGCGCAAAAACAACAACGAACTGGGCAAAAACAAAAGCTACAAGAAACAACACACACACATACATATATACTAATACAAAGAGAAAAAAAGGAGGGAAACAAAGGCCCCGAAAAAGAACAAGAGCAACGACAATGGCGTCCACCGGAAATAGTCACACATACACATCCTCGCACACGAATAAATGAACATACGCATGCAAATACTTACCCACACATAAAGGGTTGCACATGCCGTTAGTTGGTGGCCTTCCACCGCCTACCGCCTCACGCCCCACGCCCACTTTACCGCCCACTCCTGCGTCCTGTGTGCGTGTTGCAACAAATAAAATATTAAAATTGGTTCAATGAATTTCAATAACAACAACAAACACGAAATCAAAACTAAATTTCACTTTATTGATAACGAAATACAAGGTAGCACGAAGGATGGAGGGTCCTGCGAGGCGGGGGTCCTGGAATTTTAGGGCATTCCGGGGGCTGGTGGCAAACGGTTATGGATTGCGTGTGTGCTGATGTGGTTATGCATGGCCGGCACTTGAAATATGCGAGTTTATAAGCGATTGGTTGAAGCCACGGGCGGAGAAATTATTGGGGGTTAGGAAAAAGTGAAATAGTTCTGGGTTCGATAAGATCGGAATGTCTTGAGGTTTGAGCTTAATAAGCTTGGTTCATATCTTAATTAATAAAAATTCAATTTACTTCAACAAGTTTACCTATCTATTACTTATTTTAAATTATCAGCTGCTTTACTTGGATAAATTTTGATTATATATTTGTTAAATTTTTACATATAAATATTTATTAGTTATTATTATTATGTAATGTTTGTTCCCATTCCTTTTGTGTTACATTCGATATGGGCGTTTCTTAATTTAGTGAGACATCAAAATATATTTGGTTCATTCAGGAGTTAACACATGACAAGACTAGAACTTTTCAGTGGCTTAAGTCTTAAGTAGATGACTACTTTTACCTCTAACTAATGCAATTTAACACAAACAATTTTTAGTACGTTTGTGTCCTATTTAAATATGAACATTTACCCCTGGAAAGCTCTAAACGCTTAATGTTTATTATCTTGTACTATTAAAGCTACTTTAAAAAAACTCTCCTATTTCATGCTCTTATCACTGGCTAAAAAGTCCCCCGTCTAGCAGCCTCTGTTTCTGTTCATTTGTGTCCTGCCGCACAACACACATTTGGCACACACTCACACACACACATGCACTGCATATGAATACATATGCAGATAGAAATCTGCAAACATTTCGGCCTATCCGTGTCCGTCTGTGTTTGCATGTGTTGCTCGCTGTCCGTGTGGAAATGCCGTCAATCCTAACCCTTTCGCAGGCATGGGGGTCGTTCATCTCCCCGGTGGCCTATCTATCGACTTATTTGCATGTTTTCGGATTCATTTTTTGCGCAAATCGATAAAAATGCGTGGCGAACGACGAACAAAAAAGAAATGATTTACAATTGCCAGATTGATGGGCGACGAAAACAAGAAATCAAATACTCTAATCAATGTAGCGGCAATTAATAGAAATTGCTTATGGAAAGGGGAATTGAAAAAGCCGATAAAAAGATATCTGTGCAACATAAACACAGGGAGAAAAAGCGTTCCTTATTGTTATAATGTAAGTCAAAATTAAATATTTGGAGTTGTATAATAAATTCGAACTTTTTTTTACTTTGTTTGTAGAACATTGAGACCTAAAAACAATCAAAAAAATTCTTTGAATTACAACGCAAAAAAATAAGATTAAAAAAAATGTTTACATAGAGAATTATATTGAAAAAACTAACTTATAACTTTAAATATTTTATCAAGTTAGTTAAAGCTTAATAACTGAAAAATACAAAAATAATTAAATTTTTTTTGTTAACAGTCCGTTAACTTTATATTTTTTATCATCAGTTTTATTCGAATCAAGATATAAACAAATATTGAATTTCCGTGTACTTATAATCAGTGCCAGTATATCCTTTACACGCACAGGCTTTTTTTCTATTTGGCGACAATGTCCAAGGAATCCAGCACAAAATGGCAACATCAGAACCACCTCACCAGGACTCTAACTATACCTTTATGGAGCGGGGTGATGGGGCTCAAGTGGGGCCCAGACGAACGTGCGTTGGCTGCTTGGGGGTTGAAAGGACATCAGCTCACACACACAAACGCACTCACATAGAGATACACGCACACTGTGGTAGTTAACGACAAATAACAAACAAATACAAACCGAAGTCCTGGCTGAAAAGGGAGCTCCCATCGCGTATTTGCCTGCTACCCCCACTTTCTTTTTAGTTTATGGTATGCGTGAATATTCAAATATTGCGTTGGGTGCCCTCGACATATATATATATATGTATATGTATATAGATAAAAGTGTGTGTCCATGTGGGGGTTGCCACAGCAACAGGAAATCGGACGCATGCGTACTGCTCGCCCCCTGGCCGCAGTTTTTCCTTTCCTTCTTGTTTGTGTTTAACCCCCTTGTCATTTCCACCCCCCCTTTGCCATCATCTCCATGGCACGTTCGGTTTTGGTGGAAACAAAAGCAACGCCGAAATAATAAATAATTGCTAGTTGGCATTGAGGTGCAGGGGCATGTAAAGCCACCCACCCCCCTCTCCATACACCTACCCCATTTACCTTTTCTTTTGATAATTTGCCTCTTCTTCTATTAGTTAATTAAAGCTTTCGGGCGACCACGGGGCGTATGCTTGATATGTCTTGCCTAGGCAAAATAGCTGAAAATTTAAACTGCCAATGATTTGCGTCTACTTTAAAGCCATCGAACGCCTGTCGCCATGTGAATGTGTGCTGGGGTTTTGTCATTTTGGGTGAATGGCGTGCCTGTCTGTCAGGATGTCTCCTTTTGACGCGGGAGGGGCTGTGGGGGCGTTGCAACCTGTCTACATAAATACTGTCTGCGATAAGGCCTTTGTTTTTGCCATAAATCTCATTTTATGATGAATTGATATGCGACATAAAGTGAGCGAAATGCAATCGAGTCAACCACACAAAAACAGCGAAAGGGGTACAACTGTAGTTAAATAAATAGGGATAATTATAAAACATTTAACTAAGCAAATGAAAGCTCATTCGGTTTACCTCACTGTGATAAGACTTAAAAGTTTTTTAATTATAAAATATATTTTTTAGGAAGGAATACTAATAAAGTACATTGAAGGACTTGAGAATTTACAATAATTTCGCTTCTTTATTTGTATTGTCTTTATAGGTTATTTACATTCACCTCTTTTTGTTAGACTCCTATTGGGTTTTAAACATGTTTTAATTACAACCCATTACTATTATTTTAACCATTATAGTATAAACATTTAGACGCCTACATTTGTGGCTTGCCTTGATTGAAATAGCTCTATATAAGAGGGAATGGGTAATAGATTCCTTTGATATGCGCAACGATTTGATAGCAGTTGATCCAATTCAAAGGGACTGAATGAATCAAACCGACGCCTTCTGATCTCTCCACAGTCAGTTGTACAAATCACACCGAAAGAGTTCTGGCAGACCTTGTCTGCAGTGAAAGTTATGCCAGGATAATGTCTGCCCGTTTGTCTATCTCTGTCTCCCTTGCTCTCCCTGTGTGTGCTTGCGCTTGCACCTAATTTGCATAAACGCTCTGGCAGCAGCGGCAAACTTTTGCCCACATTGCACAAAAAGAAGGCGGGCAAGGAAAAACGTTCCTTCCCCTGGATTTTCCTCCAGTTTGTGAGTTTGTGAGATGCGAGTCGAATCGCTGGCACTGAAACTGAAGTGCAAGAGCGGGGAAATCGAAGGAAAGGCGAGAAAAGCGGGGAAAAGCGAACCGAGTGAAAAATGCGCAAACTTGCTAACCAAGTTAGCGCGTTATTTTAACATTTTCCGCTTTGCTGCTGCCGCGGCTGTCTCCTTTTTCACGCTTTCTCTCTCTCGCTCGGCGATTCTTTCGCTCTGGTCTCTCCATCTTCGTTCAACGACTTGGTACAAATCACAGCCAGTTGGAAATTATGATCGATGAGGTCCTGCGAGCAGCAGTCGCTCCATAGTTGGCGAAAACTTATGCGGTGGTTTGTTGGAAAATTTGTTAAGTTTGCTGATTGCATTGCTTTGGTTTTTTCGGTTAGGGAGATAAAAAAATTAAAAGAAGCAAACGAGCCTCATACTGTGTTTACTATAACAATAAATAAAAATAAATATTTTAATTTACTTTGCTATAATTTTTCATTGAACAATAAAATATTCAAAAAATTCAATTGGTTCCGTTTGCAATTAAATCAAAACAGGATAAATGTTTCGTATAGTTTTTTTTATTAATTATCAGTAGCTTAATATAATTTTATCAATCAAATAATCATAACTTCTTAACAAGCTTGTTTAAAAAAGGGTTTAAAGCGTCTTATAGACATACCTATTTAAAAATAGTTAAGACTTTACAATGGAAAAAGCTTTCATAGTAATTCTAGGTAAATCTATTTAATTTTAATTGTATGCTATGCAGAATAGCTTCGAATTTTGCTTTAAATTCTCAATAAGTTGGTTTATTTAGATTTTCCATAAAACTTCCAGAAGCCAAGTTGATTTTGGCTACCCAATTAGTTCTGTCTATACATTTCTCGGACATTTCCAAGCTATTTTCATAAAATGGGAACTCTGCCTCTGAATTTTCCCACAGTAATGTCGAGCCTTCCTTCCCAGCCGCTCCTCATGCAAATATCTAAGGTCAAGAGCAAGGCTGCATATCCTCCGTCGCTCCACAACCGCCACTTCGTCGGCATCCTCATTCAGCAAAATGCATAAAAACTTTCAGTATCACTGGGTCACATGCTCGTCTGCATCACTGATGAGCTCGACTGGGGGAGACGGCGCCAGCAGACGAGCCTCCGCCGATGTTCCGATATTAACAACAAATTATGGCATTCAGCTCATAAAATTGTACAATAAACAAAAGCCAAGAAGCGTATGTGTGTGCATGGGGTGTGCGAAAAGAAAAAGTAACAAATGAGCCGAGGGAGAAAAAAAAGGAATAATTTGCTGTAATAAAAACTTTTTCGTGATCTACCTCAACGCAGGATAAAAGTCCCTTTCGGAGATGCGAAATGGAAAGTGGAGGCAACTCTTTTTCTCCCACTTGCCGAGGGCTCACTGTACGTCGGGAGCATAAAAAAATCAGCTCTCGTGTAATAATCATAAATTAGTTTATGAGCCGGAGGAGCAGCGTCATCGCGTGTCGCGTAACCTTGCCCTTCCGCCGCAAAACTTTTATCCCTGAATATGTGTGTGAGTGGAGTATTATTTTTATTTTTTTTTCAGCCAGTTTTCTTTGCCTTTTTATTTGCAAGCACCCTGTTGAATTTTTACGGGTGGTGCTGCTGCTGCATAAAAATGGCAATCCGCCGTGAAAGCGAGATACACATATCAAGTATCCGCCGCGTGCGCAACAGAGATGGGTTAGAAACAAATTTGAAATTCCGGCAACGACAGCCCCCTCACAAATCTGTTCGAAAACAAATTTTGAATTACAAATCGGCATCGGCATGACGTCACCGCGCAAGGATGTGCAGCAAGGACAACGCGAGCGAGTGGCACAGAATTTTCGCACGAGTTTTGCATTTGAATGTGAGTTACGAGCTCCTCACTCTCGGTGTGTGTGTGTGTCTGTGTGCCTGCACAACAGCTGACTTTTGTTTTGGCGCGAGCTTCGGGAGATCCATTCGCCCAGATAAGGCTCATAAAAGTCCTTTGGTCTGCGCAGACTCCACGCGGAAGACTTTAAGTGGAAGCCAGAAAAAGTACGAGCCGCACAAAATGGCCGTCTTGGCCATAAAGTAGCAAAACAAAGCAAAAGGCAAATAGAGAGAATGGGAGCAGAAAAAAAAGAAGCGATGAAACTTGGCGAAAGTCTTTTGGCTGTCAAAAGCAGGCAACGAGCTCTTTGGTTTTTAAGAAATATGACGCACATAACTGTTTTCAATTAGCTGTGGGTCCTCCGGGGCCAGGACTCTCTGTCTTTTTTCTCTCTTTTCTCTGCTCTTAGCCAAAACTCAACAGAGAAAACAAATGGATGCATTCTTAATATCTAAGGAATAAATAAATTATAAATCAAGAAACTTCAAAAAATTAGAGAAAACAATAAAGGACAACTAAATATTATAATCCCTTCTTGATTTACACAATTTATATCTGAAAATGCCTAAGCTCGATTTAAACTTAAAACTAAGTTTACTTAAATTTGTAAAACAAATTAAAAAAAAATATATTTTAAATAAATCAGTGTGGATAAAGAGTGAAATTTTTTTAAAGTTTAAGTTTTCCTTTCCCAAAAATGTAAGGTTATAAATTAGCATAAATTATAACCCAACGTTCATGTGACATTGAAGTACAGTTTTTTTGAGCTAGCTGATTTTGTTCACCTTTGTTTTCTGTGTATTTTTATTTTTCCCCCCAGCTGCCACTTAAAGCTGTTTTTAACCGAGACTTTAATTTTGTATACGAAAACAGGACTTTGCCGAGCATCGTCCTCTATATATCCGACCTACACACGCACACACCCACTCGCAGGGCACACCCACTTTCATCATCAACGAGGGGGGCTTTGGGGGTGGTGCTGGATTCGTTAGTATTCCGTGCTGCGCTCGCATTGCAACACGCGTCTGGAATACAAATGAGGATCGCTTTCGTCCTCGTTGCCGTTCACATTCTCATTCTCGTTCTCGTTTTCGTCCTGTTTCTCGTTTCTCGTCATCATCAGCGGTATTTGGTAGCCGGCAGTCGTCAGTCCACAGCATCCGCCATTGACAGCCAGTGTTGTAATGCACACATACACACACACACTCTCGCAAAAAAAGGAGCCACAAATATACACTCTCGGAAAAACACACAAGCACACACATGAATTGGCTGGCGGGCAGGACACAAAGTTCGCTTATTTTTAGTATTTGTTTTTACTCGTGCCTGCCTCGTGTCTCGGCTTTTTGTGCTGCCTGATTTCTGTGTCTGGTTTTGCTGGGGCAGGATTTTAAGAAGAACTAGTTCTAAAACACACATTAAAGTTTAATTAAAAGATTGAAATGTATTTTGATATTTCCATTCAATTTTAGCCAAAAATAATTTAACTAAGATATAACATTAGTATAAATTGCCTCAACTATTTGTTTTGGTTAAAAAAAAAATTAGGTAATAAAAATGTATATTTAAAAAATTATTCATCTTAACTTGTCTTAAACCTTATTAGGCTTTTTAACAAATTAAATGAATTATAAAATTTTGTAGATCCTATAAAAAGTTCTTTGTAATTTAAGAATTCTAAGTTTTAAAATTTATCCAAGCATTTTATTTTATTAATTTTTTTCCAAGAAGATTTTTTCCGAGAAGACTTACCAAAATGTAGTTAGACAGTTTTTTTTTTAGCTGAAAGTAACTTAAATTCACATTTAATGCCCACATTTTTTTCGCGAACTAGCTCACTGTCTGCAAATGTCACCTTCTTTACCATTTCAATGAAAACAACTTGTTCCACTAAATTACACACAGAGTCCTCTTTTGTGCTAGGCTGCCCCAACGTTTGCGTTGGTCCTCCGCAAAAAACTCCCACTCGATGGCCAGCTTGGTTGGCTTCCGCTTCCTGTGTGTGTGTGTCCCTTTTTTTGCAGGACACCCAGCAAGCCTCTTGATTTGCAGTCAGGGAAATTCTCTTTTGTTTGCTTATATCCTTCAGATGAAAAGATGATCCAGCCTGATTTTTGAATAGCCAGAACAGTCCGAGTTAAATACCCTTCATCTTCTAATGAGCGGTGAGCGCTGACAGTTGTGCTTGATAAGCGTAAAACCGTAACGAATGTTCGGCCAGAAAAGCGGAGCAGGGGTAATTAAACAGTCCCGGTAACAGTCGAAGCGTATTAATCATTTAATTTACTCCTTTTCACGGCGCAGACATTGCAGGGCCGCAGGACTTTTCGCTCCCGGGGGCACTTGTCGGCGAGGGCATTAACACCGCTGTCCTGCTCCTTCCCGGTGAATCCCATTCACGTGTCCTTGCAACCCTTTCGTGTCTTTGCCGCATTTAATTCGTTCGGGCATGAAATTTCCGCGTGCGTAGCCCCCACGCAAAATGGAGCTCGAGCCCCTCCTTGTCTGTTGTTGCTTCATTAAAATACATTTAAATAAACTACGCTGATTATGAAAGTGCCATAAACCGGGAAACTTTGCCTTAAGCAGCTCAACACGAAAGGACCTCTTCAAGGTCGCTGGCGGAAAAGTTTGGAAGACAATTTCAACATTTGCTTAAATGTTTCGACCCGCTACTCATTTTGATAATAAGTATAATTTGAAAATGGTTCTCTTGTATTTTGCATTGGAACGTGGCTATTCAAGATCTCAGTTGAATAAGTATTTGAAATAATTAAATATTTTGTCAATATAAATATATATCGGTTTATAAAAGCCTTAAAAGGTGAACCCCATTTTCACCAGTAACAAAATAAATATAAATATGATTTAGTCTTAAAATTCTGTCAAAAAGTAATATTGAAATCAAAAAGAATATTGTACAAGATTAAATAACCTATGTAGGCTATGAAATAGCAAAAACACAAAGGACTTCTTTAAAAAGACGCGATCCCAAAAGTTGTTGAAATAATTTCACCATTTGTTCTAAATGATTTGACTGGCAAGTCAATTTATTAATTAGTATAATTTAAACATTTGCCTCCCGCCAATGCCAACAACCCCCTGTTGCAGAAAAGAAGTGAAACGCCTAAAATGCGGCAATACAAAATCGATGACAAATTGCGGACACGTTACGCGTAGTTGAGCCCAAGACGAGTTGAGCTCGTTGCGGATCCCCGGGTTTCGGTTTGAGTTTGGGTTTGGCGTGACTGCTAAATACGCTGACAATGCTGCACCCTCACCCTCACCCTTACCCTCACCAGAGACAAAGGCAAAGGCAACAACAAAGTCCGCCACCAGCCGTAGCCACCCCACAAAGGGCAAAGTCAGGCAGGCTATATCAATGGGCAAATTAAAATAACAACCTAATCATCGTTTTAAGACCGCGAGAAAAAGGCGACACGAGAATCCAAGCACGAGGGTGGCATATCCGTCGCTCTGACTGCCGCACTTTTGGGTGGCTGCACTGCAATGCTGCTAAATGAAACGCAAAGGCCTTTTTGTCAACGCTGCACTTGGAGAAATAAACATTCATTAGCAGATAAGAAATGGTAGAGATAAATAAAAAAAAAAATAATACTATTTTAGACACCGTGAGCAAGGCTGTTTATTATATATTATTTTATTTTAATATATATCCCAGCGCAGCTTATAATTGTAGCGCTAATCAGTGTTTACTTTTTCTAATTTTTTGTTTATTTTTCTTAGAGTTTTTTTTTGTACTTCTGTCAATAGCATAACATATTTATAAAGAGTAAACTTATTTTCTTAATTGTTTTATTCAGCTACATTGAAGAAAATTTAAAAATTGGAATGCTAAAGAAAAGTGTCCGGACTTAGATCCTTTTATTTTTTTTTTCGGTGTAGATCTCTCCCACCCCTTTGCGTTGCCGGCGTTTTTGAGCATCCCTTTTTCCTCTTCTGTCATTTTTATGTTCCGGCGTTGGTTCCGCCTTCTGTTCCTGTTTCACTTCCCGTTCTCGTCTGGGCGAGACAATTGCCCAAAAGTGTTGGAAGTCAAACGCAACCGACCCGCCACTAATGCGTCCGCTCCAGCCAGCTTCTTTGCCATCCTCGGATTTGGCATCTGAATCGGAATCGGAATCGCATTGCAGTGTAAGGATCAACGGCGGTAGAAGGAGCATCAGAGCAGTGGAATTGCTCCCTTGTGACAGGCCAATATAATGCGCCACGGGGTGATGGTGATGGTGAAGGTGATGGGCTGTCCAAAGGGGGAGGCACTTCTACAGGGGGTGGCAGTGGGTGGACGTGGGTGATGGGGTGCTGTAAGGCCCGGCGATTGCACAACAGATTGCCGCACTCATATCAGGTTGCAACCGTAGTGAGGTCGCACTCCCTGCTTGTCTCTCACTGATACGTATGATGGATCGCCTTAAATACCTTTAAATTAAAACGACGCTCAAAGCGAAATGAGTTGTGGGAGTTCTTGGCCAGACGATTGCCGCAGGGGTGGCGCAGCTCAGCGGGTGTCCTTCGGGGGGGGGGGGTGGCTGTGGCTGAGCCAAGGTGGAACCAATGCCCGATTTAAATGCCTTTTAATTGAACGCAGCGTGAGGCTTCTTATCAATCGCAATTACAAGTTGCAGTCAGGTTGGATTTGGATTTTATTTTAGTTTACAAAATTTGCATTCTATGTTCTACTATTTAGATACAGAAAAAAATATATCAAATTTGTTTTGTACCAACAAGATTTTATTCAAATAAGTGCAATTTTTCTTACATACAAGCTCTTATCAGGCAATACATATAGTTAAAAATTGCATATAATATATACAAATCCGAAACTATTAAACATATATTCCAAAAAGCCTTGTAAAACAAATTTTTCTTGAATTTTTTTCTTCATCTTCTCCAGAAGATAAAGGTTAAAGGGAAGGTTTATTTTTATTTTTTTAGACTTCGAACTATCTTATATTTAAAAAAAATATCTAAAGAAGTTCCTCTTAAATTACGTATCAATTTCTGTAACCGCTGTTGATATAGCTTAATTCCTTACAACTCCTGTCGCCCTCGCAATCGCTGCGAACTAGTTCTGCAAATTTATGTACCATTCAGTGACAGCTACCAGAGCAACTCTATCGCTCATAAATATATATCCGACTGGCCTAAGCCTGTCAATGCCTGTTCCGTCTGCAAGTTTTCTCTTTTTTCCGTTCTGACACTAATCAGATTAGTATCGCCAACGCCAATGGCATTATGCATACGTACTCGTATAATTCTTGTGTTCCGTACCTCTATTCTTGTTGCATCAAATTGCAAGCCACCCACCCACACGGTTACACTCAGAAAAAGGGGTGGGGAATTGTGGGGTCGAACGGGTCGGGGGAGAAAGGAAAAGCTGGCAGAAAAGCCACAGCCCACAGTCAAACTTGACATGCACACTTCGGTATGTAACGGACGTTGTAGTTTGGGCTGCGGATTCAAGTTTTGGCATGGGTTTCGACTGGGTTTCGGCCTGGGTTCGGTGGGTATTGAATGACTGCTCTCTGACTGACTGTTTGACAGACACTGATGTTGATGAATATCAAGTGAATCCTTTTGTGACATCAGGAAAAAGGCCTCCCCGCTGGGCCAGCTCTGGGGTCACTCTTCTCTCTCCTTTTCTACATTTTCAGCTTTGCGTTCTGAAGTCTCTACACAGAGAAGAATAAAAAAGTTTGAAATTAAACAATAGTTTTTAAAGTTATTTCTTTTAATATAGTGATTTGAATAAATAAGTTTATGGAAAACATTTGTTTTTAATTAAAACAATTTCTGTATTGTAAGTTTTAAAAGAAAGAAATGTATTTTTCAGCTCAAACGGTAAGCAATTCTAAAAATATAACCGAAAACAAAAATTTATGATTTTAAATAATAGTAAATAAAAATAGACAAAATACAAATAGCAAATCAACAAAAATTTGTTAAAAGTTTTAACATTATTGAAATTCATTCTTAGTTTGTTACATACAATTTAAAAGTGTACAAATAAATACAAAATTGAATTTTCTTATGAATAAACAATGCTTTTGTAAGAAAAGTTTAGTAACAATTTACATCAATAAAAAAAATAAGTATATAACTATCTTTTTATTGCACGATTTTCAAAAAACATTATAAAATACAAATATTAAAATTTTAACTATTTATGTCCAGTATTGAGTTTGGTTTTTGTTTTGGTTTTAATTTAAAATGCAGATCTGGTACAACAGTTAACAGTATTTATTTTATATATATTGTCGTACTTATGTTTAAATAAATTGTTATTGGGTTCCATTCAATTTTTAGACATACTAAAAATTCTTTTAAAATCCTTTTTTGCACAATGTATCAGCTTTTAAGCTTGTTGCCAGCGAAAGTGACAGCGACGCCAAAAAGACATCCTGCAGAAAACTGAGAGTTGAGGGCGGCGACCATCGCTGGAACTTACTTAGCCCCTGTGAAAATGCTCAGATTGAAAAACGCAAAAGTTGAGATACGAACGGCCCGGGCCAGATTGATTGCGACTGATAGAGGCCAAAGCCCAGGCAGGGCAAGTGTATGAAAAAAAGGAACACTCCGCCGATAGCAAGAGGGTGAGCACAGCACAGGACAGCGCTTGAGGTTACCAACAGCCTAAAAAGATGGCAGATAAGACAGAGAACAGGACGGGATGAGGTCCTGGATAAGGACGCGGATGAGGTCGAGCTGCAAAGCTAGTATCCGTAATAGACAGCGGAATTATGAAAGTGTTGGCGTAGAACAAATCGAATTAGACATCGCGTGAAAGTTGATGTCATGCCCAGCTAGGGATGGTTTTCAGGATTCGTGTTTTCGGTTTTTTGATCGGAGGGGATGCGAAAAGCTGTTGCAATATTTTATCCATTATTGGGAATATTTTTTCATGCTTACCAGTTTTCTTATACTACTAAAAACAAATAAAGACAAACATATCAGAATTTAGTTACTTTTAGACTCGAACTGTATTCTCAATTTTTGTATTATCAAGACACAATAAATAAAGGATAAAATTAGGAAGTTTAGATTTATTTTTGGTCCAGATTTAAGTGTATAACTGAGAATATTCGTAGTTGTTTTGGTCTGCTGCACAAATTTGTTAAAATATAATTCATATCGGCCTGTAAGATACATATAAAATATAGTTATATTTTGTCAGGCTTATTTTGGCGTCGAATTTGTTTTTTTCCGTCCCATTTCGGCCAGTAAGAGTCCAAAAGACCAAACAAATCCGCCATTAACAAGGGTAAAACAGCAGGACCAAGCAGCCTTGGGTGGCGGACGCATTGGACGCTCTTTTTCCCGGCAAGAGCATCTCTGCCATTAGTGCGTGTGATTTCCATTTCATTTCGCTTCGTGACAGTTGGCAACTCCAACAGATTAAAGGCATTTCCCATCCAGCACGCAATTCGCCTGAATTATTGTTGTCAGCAACCAGCAACCGGCAGCCGGGAGCAACCAGGGGGCATCGGGATGGCCAGTTCCTGAGCCCAGAGAGAACCCGGGCAGAAAGCGAGCACCAGGACATCGCAGGACCAAGGATGGCATCGCGACATGCGTCGATGATACGCAAATGCAAACAAACAAGGAGGCGACGGTGGCAAGGAGTGAGTGGAACAAAGCGGAGGACATAATGCCGTGCACATTGAGTGCCAAGGGGGCGGGGCTGCCAAAAGGGGGTTTAAGGCATATGCAAAAGCGTGAGGCAACCAGCCAGAATCCTCTTTCCATTCCCACACTCGCTACCTATCTGTCACTATAGCGAAATCAGCTGTGAAAATTTTGAAATTTTTCCACGAGGATTTTCGCGACTTTTTGCGTATTTTGCATCAATTTTTATCAGTTGGCATTGTCAGGGGAGCGTTTGCTGGTTTTGAGAGGGGGTAGGTGTACACACAGGATGGCAGAAGGGGGGAACGGGGTAGGGGAGTCCAAGGTGGTCTTAATGGCATGGAAACTGCGTAAGTGGCAAAAAGCGCTTCAAATGCAAACGTCGATGATGTCGGCGGCTCAGTAGAAAGCATTTCCGGGGAAAAAATAGCAAGGAATGATCCAATATAAAGTAATACGATTGTTTATTGTGTCGATGGAACCAGCAGCAAAGACTTTAAGTCTTTAAGTCAACATTCTGATCAATTCTTCATTTAGTTAAGTTATGGAGACATTAACACAATTAAAAAAAAATACATCAGATCATAAGATCAATAATTTTTGCATATAATTAAACAGAATCAGTAAGCTGAAACAAAAATGTAATGATTACTTTTATTGATTTCAAATTGTTTTTAATATAGTACACCCAAAAAAAATTGAACTGAACTAAAAACCAAACAAAACTTATCAAAATCTACAAACTTTAAACATTAAATTAATTGTAACCTTATAAACCAAATACATTAGGAAAAAGCTGACTGGTTCGATAAAAACCCCGAATGTAATCAAAAATGTTTTCGTAGCAAAGCTCTTGATTATCACAACTCGCTGCTGTTGTTTCCCATTCGACACTTCCGCTTTCTTCCATTTTCATTTTCAATTGCAGTAATACAATAAAACTAATATCAACACTTGATTAACCCAAATGAGGGCAATCATTGCGCTCTAATGAACCAAACCGGACCAAACGCACGCTCCGCGCAATAAAAACCACCCGAAACTCGATTCGGCCAAATGTTCTGTTCAAATCCCACCCAGAACCACCCACCGGGGCAAAATATTTTGGGCAACGCCTTTTGCGACCGAGTTAACCCTTTTGTGCCCGAAGTACATTTGCGTGCGAAAGTGGCGATATTTGTTGCTGGCTGCAGTGTTCCAAAGCCGTTCCTGTGATGTCGCCAACATGCCGTGTGTATCCCGGCATCATCCTTGTACCTCGTTTGCCTTTAATCACGTGGAAAGGCGCGAAAAGCGGCGCTTAGTGTTTGCCAAAAGCTTCAGCACGTGCAGAAGGGTTGCTTTTCCCATTCCGTGCAACGCCTGTGACTCTGGGTGTGCTTATCATTAATCATTAATAATGAAAACGGCGGCGTTAAATCTTGTAGATGTTCCATGCCAAATGCTGGTATTTGCCATTCATGGACCAGCAAAGGGTTTTCCACTGTGCGTCTGTAAATATACTACACTTATATTGTAGGCAGAGGGTTGCATTATGGCAGGACTCTGAAGTACCTGTTAATGGGCACTCGAGGCAAGTGAGAGTGTGTAATTTGACCCGGGGCTATAAGTTACGCACTTTTGTGTGCGGCACTTCAAAAAAGCACAAATTGCACAACACCGAGTGCACTGCAAAATCAACCATTGTCAGCGGTATGTCAAAGAGCCAGTTCCGACTTTACACTGAGGGAAACAATTTTTGAATAATTATTATAATTAATAAAAAATTAAAAGTATTGAATTCCTTAGATCTGTGGCTTTTTGTAAAACATATACTTATTCAAACAAAAATATTCACATTTTATTTGCATCAAATTTTATAAATTTTTATGGGTCTTGGTTTTTGAAAATACTTTATTGGCAGTGCAGCCCTCCTACCTCTTCACAATTTTTTTGTGCAGTTTGAAATTGAAAATCCTGCGGGATTTCGCCTGGTATCCTCACACATTTTGAGCCCAAATGAGTCTTAATGTGTTTTTCACACCAACAAAAAGGCGGAAACAAAAACCAGGAATACCGGCGACCAATCTGAAAATGTTCACCAAATTTCATAGCAAAGCTGGCCGGGACAGGCCAAGAGCAGGACATGCTATCTGTTGGACAGGACCTGCTGTGGGAGGCGTCGTAGCGGCAAATTCAATTTAGCATTTTTAAGTGCGTTCGCCTTTGATCAGCGACAATCGAATTTCGCAGCAAATAAAATGTGCGACGGTGGAGGAGGCCCAACGTTCCACTGCCAGAAACAAAAAAAAAAAAAAAACGACTGATTACACTTGCCGTTTGATCAGGAACAGAATCAGCGCCAGCTGTAGCCCCAAAACCAGTTCATGTCCTGCTTCCATGGCCATTCATAAATATTCAATTGTGGGTCCCAGTCCGGGTTCATAATCAGAATCGAAATCAGAGGCGTACTCAAACTTCTGCGACCATAATTGCGAGGATGCTGGCCACTAGCCATGGATATGAATCCATCAAGGGCTTTTGTCAACAGGAGAGACACACGGCTCATTGGCTGTATTTAGCCGCGGGCCAAGAATCCCGCACAGATGCTCTCTCTTGACGAGGATTGAAATTCGGCAATCGCATTCACATCGACATCGACATCGACATCGACCCAAAAGTGTTGGTAATTTTGTCAAACTACTGCGGCAATCGTCGCAAGATGCAGGCAATCCTCTCACAATTGCCGCCACTCCACACAAACTGTGTGTGGCAATTACCAGGAGTGGCTAGCCCTGATCCTGGTCTATTGGGTTCTTGGGTTTTGGTGTCCTGGGTTCCCGGGTTCCTTAGTTCCTCAGTTTCCTGCCTCGGGCTATCAAATAAATTTGCGCAAGTTACCGTGTGTGCTCGAGTGAAGAGCGGCAGCAGGAGCTGGCTCATTATGCCCTACCCAGAGGGTACAATAACTATGACAATAGACTAGTCGTATAGATGGCTCAATCAATTCTGAATCCTAACTAGACGGGGACCACACGAGTTGGGATCATCAATAAAGCTGATTAAGCTGTTTTGATATGGCCTAAAATCATCCAGGAGGGAGATAACAAAAAAAGTTCAATGGATATAATTATTAAATTAAAATACAAATATCCCAAGTTTTTAAAAACATGCAAATACTTAGTTGAAGTTGAAGTTCATATGGTGAAACAAAAATATTTAAGGTAAAAAATGTTTATACACATTTTACAGGTTTGTTAAGTGTTTTTTCGTTCTTTTAAAAATGAAAAAATTAAGTTTTGCGTAAGGTGTCTGTCTGATCATTTGTAGTTTTTTGGAAATTTGTGAGTTCCCATTTCTCACTTAGAAATAAGCTAATCTCTTCTTTTTTTCTACCATTGGATTTTTCGGCAAACTAAAAGTAGTTTTAAGCTCCTAAATTCTATACAAATAAATCTATAAACAAAAGTTGTTTTCTCAAAACTAAATTTATGGCTTTCTCCATGTTTTGTTAAAACTTAAATATATATTAATCCTCTCCCCTAAGAGTACCCAACCTTCGGTTTTTGCCCAGCTAGCCTCAAGTTTCCTCCTTTTTTCGACCAACTTTTTTGCGACAGATGTTTGCGCCCGTTCGACTTGGACCAGAACATTTTTTGGGCCATTCTGTCGCCTTCAACACGCATAATTATTTTGCAATTATATATTAAGTACACAGAAATTGTGATCGATCACAAAGCGCGCTAGTTGAGGGTGGAGAATCCAGGACATTCCGCTCGGGGTGGCTGGCGGACAACTTATGAATTTCTCATTAGTTCGGCGAGGGAGCGGATAAGGCGAGAAGCATTTCCGCCCAACCACCTACGCGAATCCCCAAAAGTGTCCCGGTCATGAGCTGATTTTAATGAAAATTCCAGCTGGAATAGTTTCGATTGTGAGTCGGCACAAACAAATCTGGCAAGTCAGGGCGTATTAACTTCCGATTAACTTTGGCTCCGGTCAAGTGAACCCCTTTTGGGACTCAAACTCATATCCCTGCCCCGTTGGCAGCTAGTGAAATTGGCGAAATTCGATTGGCAAAATCGTTTAGTGAACTTTCTAATAACTGACACACACACACACACAGCTCAGCTCCCCCGCAGCAGCAGGAGCTGAAATCCTTTCGCCGGCCACCCCTTTTTTCGGCGGGCCTTTCCTCCTTTTGTCCTGCGCCTGTCACCGGAGCAATGCCGAGCATGCCTGTCACAATATCCTTTGGGCGACTGTCAATTTTTTGCTGCCTCCGCCGCCACGCCGAAATTGAGTAACAGTCGCTGCCCTCACGCATGACACCGAGGACTCCGAGGACACCCAGGACAAAACATCGCAAAAAATGTCACCGAAAGGAGGAGTTGAGTGCACTCGGAGAAAATATTACACGCCCTTAAATGAAAGACATTGCGGTTGCAGTTTACTTTAACAAAAAACTTAATTTTCGAAGCTTACAAATTATAACAATATAAATAAAATTTGGCTTAAGAAAATACAGATTATCATATTTAATTGTAAAACTTAAACTTTATTTATGCTGAAAGTTAATGCATTATGAACAGTGAAACATCAATTTATGTTCTAATTCGAAGTTATTATACAATTCCGGAAATAAGAAAAATATATCCCATAACAGTTTTAATACAACTCACAACTCATTAAAAAATATATTTTTTTTTAAATTGTTTGTCAAACGAAAGTTAGTTTTCGTACATTCAGCCAATTTTTTTTAGCGTGTGGAAAGAAGAGAAGGGTTTTCGGTGGGTGGGGGGCGAAGGCAAAGGACATGGCAAACGGATTGCAGCCGCAGTCGTTAATCCTGCAAGTGGCACGCCTGAGCGGAGCGCTTTGCCGAAAGTGCAGGGCACACAAGGCTGCAGTGTCCTTGCTGCCGACGAATCTCCTGCGTAAGGACCAAAGGCAGATGTCACAATCGAAATTGAATTAAAGCGGAAAGTAAGATTGATTGTCTGCAGTTCGGCGGGGTTATTGCGTGCCCCGTCACTGCCGCCAGCCACTTAAAAATCCTCGCTTTAAGGTCCTGCCGCCAGTGTGTCCTTTCCTCAGTCTCTGATTAACACGAGCCAATTTAGGCAAATTGAACGGCTGCTTCTGTCTATCTCTGCCAGGCATCTCCAGCTCAAACTTAAGCTCCTTTTGTTTGTTTTCTGTTTTCCTGGCGTCGCGATGAGCGAAACTTGTACACTAAACTAAGTAAGTAGTGTAAGTGGCACGTCTCGTAAATCGACAGCCAAATTTCTGGCCTAATCAGACCGAGCCGGCATAAATAGGCATTTGTAGGCCAGAGGGAGTTCAGAGAGCTTCCAAATCCCCACAGAGAAATTGAATTGCTTAAAAACAAATGAAACAAACTAACAAAGGAAGGGTAATTGCGATACTCCTTACACTACAAAAATTCTTTAACAAATAATTTTAAATGAAATCAAATTGTGGAACAAGCAATACAAATACGAAGATACATGAAATATAGAAATAGAATTTAGATATTTCCCTTTCAGCGTTTCGAAATATAATTAGTTTACTGGGTATTTTTAGGAAAAGGTAAAATTACTTTAATGTTAAGGAAAGCAGAAGCATTAAAGAGCTTACTATTTTCTTGTTTTGTTCTTTAAAACTGTTATTCATAGATATTACTAAAAGTAAAACTCCTTTATATTTTTACACTGTAAGCCGAAGGGCAAACCTTTTCCTTTAAGGTGAAACAACGAGCACAGCACTTAATTTAGGTAATGTTTTTATGTTATATATTTTCTTGTGCACTAGCTAATATTGCATATTATTTTTAGCAAACTCCGGTCTGCCAATGGGCCATATCTGGTCCAGGAGTCAAGAAGGGCGCCTAAATAAGAGTGCCGGCCATGTGGGCCCGGCTCAGTTGGCTGGCTGTAATTGCACTAATATATTTTTATTGCCTCTGCCCACGCTCCTGGGTCCAACGGAAGTAACTAAATCATCTTTGACGATTGCCGGCGCTGCCTTCCATTGCCTTCCGTTCCCTCCGCTTGCTTTTCTCTTAATAAACATAATTGTGCAAACGGAAACGGCCATGAGATATCCTGCTCCTGCGCCCGGCTTTTGCATATTCATTTGGGAATTGGCCGGGAAAGGGGGTGAGTCCTGAATCCTGAATCCCGAGCTCAGGGTAAGGAGCACACCCCTGGCCAACTTATGACAGGCTATAACCATTTAGCTGCCCGGGCACAATGAGCATAATGGTGTACAACAATTTCGAAACAATTGATTGCGCTACAAATGCCCGTTTATTAGTAGGTCCTCGCTGGTCCTAGCGATTCCTGGATCCTGGCACTGGTGTTTGCCGGGCGATGAGCAGCACTTCCGCCAGGTCGTGTGTCTTGCCACGCGGTAATCGAAATTAATGGCCAACTGATACAACGAGTAGTTGGCTTTGGTTAAGCAATCTTAGGGTTCAGGGGCCAGGTTTTCAGGGGTAAAATGGGGAGTGAGTTTGGGATACAGATTTCTTGTTTATGTGACTGTCTTATCGAGGCGATTTCTCAACGGGATTCCAGCTTTGAGCGGGTGAAACTACGGTTCAACATCTTAACAAATTGAAAGAAATAGCCAGCTCTTGAAGATTGTACAGAGTAGGAAATTAATTTAAAAGGCCTGTATAATCACGAACAAAAAGTGGATATATAAACACTTTTATTTATTTTTATGCTTCTTTTTTATGCTTCTATGAACTTTTTCTAACACAATCCAAGGCAAAGCTCACATAGATCAATTAAAACAAATATTCTGTATGTACATTTTTTGTTAAAAAAAAATGGAACAATATAAGGTTTTTTACAAATAAACCATTATATTTATATAATTTATAACACAATAGATTTTGTTTCCTCATCCTTTTCTTTCACAATCCAAAGCACAGCTCCGCACTTGGACTATGTCCTTGGTTTTTCTGAGGAAAGACCAGAAACAAAAGGTGCCTCAGGAGAGACTTTTTCTGCCCAATTGCCCCATCTCGGGCATCCTGGCAGTCATCGATCAATCAATGCGTACGTCAACTGGCAAGAAATGTCTGCCAGAAATGCGGATCGAACGATTCGATTCGAAACCGCAGTTGTTTGGCAAGTTTGAAAAGTTAGCATCGCGTATATTTTTGAAGCTCTCGAGCTCATTGTTCTCCACAGGCCGAGAGATCATCATCATCAGCAGCAGCAGCAGCAGTAGCTGGAGTACAAACAGCAGAATAAAGGCAAACATTGATATAAGCTATTAAGATTGGAGCGAAACAAGGGACAGCGACTATTTGGAGGCGAGCATATCCTGCTCATTATAAGCCCGGCCAACACTTAGCGCCAGTTGGAGTTGGCCTGCTGCAACTTGGTCGTTGGCTCGATTGCATCTCCTTGGACATTTTTTCTTTTGCCGTGTTTTGTTTTTTTTCGGGGGCTTCTTTGGGCCTGGTGCACGCTTTGGGCTTTAGCTTCGGCTTTGACTTTTGGGCTTTTGCATGCCGCCTGCTGCTGGCACTGCAATCGCGATTGGGCTTTGTGGGACCCCGTCGGCTTTAATTATGCCCGCGTGGTGTTAATGAGATCTTGCCCTGCTCCCGCCCCACAAATCCCGCTGCTCCGCCGACTAGTTGTTGTGGCTCAATCGGGACATTCGGTCCGCCTGCCAGTGGCTGCCTTCTAAGTGGCGCAAAAGTTTGCGTGATTTAAAGGGCTTCATTAAGTTCGTGAATTCGACTAAATCACGCGCAGTTCTCCCAGCGTCGGCGCATGTCTTGACACCAAGCCGGCGAGTCGCATTAAATCGAATCTGGGGATGGGGTCGTGATCAAAATTACTCACGGCGATCACGATCTCAATGCAGCAAATTTATATATTTAAGCATCTTAAGATCAAATTATCAGCTACAGAAAGCCTTTAAGTTTAATTAAGACTTTATAAAATTAAGTATAAAGCTTATGCAGTATTAACATATTTATTAACGGACGAAATTCATATTCTGTCTACTTTGAAATGTCTACTGAAAAATTATTTCTTTAAAACCTACTTATTAAATTTCACCATTTAATTTAAGTGATTTATTCTAAAATTATATATATAAGTGTGCATTTCAATTTTGTTCAATGCCTTCCAAATTTTGTTTTTATAAACCTATATCACGCGTGAGAAATATGACATAAATATCTAATTGATTTGATGATTAAACAGAGTTTTAATTTAATTTCTTGTTTAAATACAAATATTAATGCGTAATTAGAAAAAATGTAATATAAATTAATAAATGTTAAAAAATTAAACAATATTACATTTATAAAGATGTTAAATAAATTTTAATGTTTTTCTAAATCGCATCTTGAAGCAAACACATTGCCATCCCTACTCCTCACAAGAAAAGGGGCAACCGAAGACTAAGTGTAAGCATTATATGACCAAGATAAGTGTTTTCTCCCCCAGCTCCGATATACCTCCTCCTTCAATATACCCCCACCATTTACCCCAGTGGAATTGCTGATGTTACGCACTTCCGATCTTGACCAGCACGCCATTCGAATTGCCCGATCAGACATTTTTCGCCATTTGACAGCTGACGATTTATGTGCCTGCCGGGCTGGCTGTGTGTGACTGAGGTATCGAAGAGGTCCTCCTCGATCCAAAAGCCCCCGGTCCTCAATCTTTGGACGAACGATGTCTGCACCTTTTTCGCTGACATCCTCTGGCTGCGTCGCCAAAAAGTTGAGAGGTTCTGGGCTTGCTGAGGCTCAACTGTCGCCGCAAATATGACGACGGGACGATAAGATCTACGACAGCTTGTTAAATGCAGCCTTTCCAGCTTTCAGTTGGTATTGTTTCATCAAAAGCCTTTACCGTTATGCTCATTAAATTTGCAACAAAGCAGCTTCATTGTTTTTGGCCCCGCAATCAGAGAGCCGAAACAGACCAAAGTTGAAAAAAGATTTTCGGTCACTGGACCCCCGAAACCGAAAACCCCCAAACAACACACAACAAATACGAGTAAGAGGAAAATAACAAAACCTTAAAAAAAGGAGGAAAAAACTTAACCAGTGCTTCCGGCGTTCGGCGAAAAAATGTGAAGACCCCGAAATGAAATGCCAGCGCACTGGAAGTTGTGTCAATCAATAAGTTGCTGCGTTCCCCGGGATGCGACCTGCATGCTAATGGCCAACCCATCCGAACAGTCAAGTCGAAGGGCTCCCGGCACCCAGCAGTCAATCGATAGTGGACCAGGACAAAAAGGAAAGTCCTCGTACTCCAGATCCTGCGGGGTTCCTTCCCCATATTATAGGTTAGGTCAGACATGTGTAGGGATATCCCGGCAATGCACTGAAAGTATTAGAGAGTAATAATATTTTAAATATTTATAATAAATAATTTGATAATACAATTATATAAATCAATATTAGGCAGTAATAATATTTAAAATATATATATATTGTAAATTGGTATAAATACTATAAATGTATTTTTGCAAATAAAAACTATTATTATAGGAATAAAATTATTAACTTATTTCGATTGCCTTTTAAAAATTTACTATTGTCCATATTAAAAGCTACATGTTTAATGACACAAGTTATAGGAATATTAATGCAGGAGCGAATATTAAAGCTAATTCAAAATAAAATTAAATCAGTTTTTACTCAAAAATGTGGAGTTTCTGGCATGTAAACAACTAAAACCAATAAAAAATTAAGCTTTCTCATTTAAGCTAGCTACTGATCTATCAAATATAACCAAATAAAATAAACAGGCTTATGTATAATATTTAATTACCAAACTTTTGTTTAATTGTTTTATAATATTCGTTTATAAACTATTTTTTCTCTGTGTACACACATACTCGGCTACTCCCTCCTGGCAATTCCTGAGTGTTGTCTGTTGATTTTATGTGCACGCCTGGAATTTGTAAATTTAAAATGCCCGAGATGCCGGCAGAAGCTGGCGGCACCGCCGACCTAAACTAAGGGAAAACTATGCATGGACAACTCAACTTTGACCTGTTTGCACATCGGGGAGAGCTTAGCCCGAGTTAAGCAGCTATCGGATCTAGGACTGCGATTTGTTCGCCGCTCCCGGCGATTACTTGTTTACCAGCATCAAACAACTTAACTACTTGGTGGCTCCTGCTCTATCGATTGCTATCGTTGCCCGGCCAAATCAACTGTTTATTTGTCAAATACGCATTACAGCTAAAAGCACCAGCAAAAGCGACAGCAACGACAACAGTGGTAGCCAATAAAACATGACTGTGATTTCCTTTGAGTCAACAAAGCAACACACACAAGGCCCAAAATCGCTGACACTGCACATATGTAAGAAGGAAACTGCCACCCCCACTTCTAAATTTGGTTTTCTTCCTGCCTCGAAGGACAAAACGCCCCACACATAAAGACGTTGACACTCTTGATATTTTAGGCGTTAAGAATGGAATCGATACAAAAAACAACGTCGGGGAAAACAACACAACAACAAAACTGACCCCATCTTGACCATTGTCCGCCTCCCGTGCTCTATAAACAATTTTCACTGTCCTATCGATGGCTTTTCGGGGCCAATTCCTTTGGGTAGCGCATTTGTGCTGCACTTATGTCGGCCTAATGAAGATAACAGCATAATTTGGAACGGAAAAGTTTCCTTTTTTTGGGGAAATCAGAGTTCAGGGAAAATTGGTTCTTTTGGGTGGCTTCCCGTTTATGTGATTTGTCTCTTCGATTGGTCGACATTTGATAGCTGGAAGCTGTTAGGTGTTAAGTGAGTGATATGGGGCAGTAACTGGGATAATTTGTTGGGTTTGCTGCTTTTGGAAGGGAATTCGCAGGCAATTGATAATGGTGGCCATCAATAGATGACCTCAAGGGAAGTTCATGGCCATAAAAAGAAATCAACAACTACAATCTGGTGGTACAACTTTTTTATACTGTTTATCTTAGGCTCTTATTAATCCCCTGTTCTCTGCCAAATAATAATTTCCTGACAAAAAACTTATAAAGAACAATTTAAATACTTTAGAGAAGCTGATACCTTATTAAGTTGTTTTCATGTTACAAGTGTTGGTTTGTTGTGTTGTGTTGTGCAAGTCTAAAAAGGAATTTATTAACATATTCCGCAAAATAAGCTCATATCTGTTTTCCCTTAATAGCATACTTTTGTTTGGGGGATTTCTTCTAGACTCCTCCCTCGATTTTCCTTTCTCCTTTCTTAATTTTGTTTTCTCCCTGTGCGTTCACCAATCTGAACTTGTGTTGTTCTTGTTGTTGGTTCACCTTAGCCAACATCCATCGCATAAGCAAATTTCTGCTGACAAAACACAAAACATGCAGAAATCGAAGTAAAATGTTGCTACGAGAATTTCCCTTTTGTTCGACCAACTCTTGTTGTTGCTGATGGCATCTTTGTTGCTGTGTTGCTGTTGTTGTTGTGGTTGTTGTTGCTGTGTTATTGATGTTGTTTGAGCCAATTTACTGACAATTTCCAAGCACTCTCTGCTCTTGGCTCCAATCTAAGCGAATTCAGTCTACGGCATATATATACGTGCAACAGCAGCCTTGATGATGACGAGCTATGCCAGGCTCCAGTTTCCAGATCCCAACCCCCTTTTGGCCAACGCCTTTGTTAGCTGAAATTTAATGAAGTTGGTTTAATTGAAGTATGGCTTGGTCTTTCGCCCTCACTTGATTGTTTCCCCATTCTACTCCTGCCCGCCGTTTGTTGACTGTTTAATTTTACAAATTTGCTACGCAGACAACAGACAACAAGCAGTGTAAAGCATTTTTTCCAGCTCTCGATGCAGCCATCCTCCTTTGCATCCATTTAGGGCAAGTTACCTGACGAACGAACCCACCAACTGACTCAAACCGAGACTGAAACTCAGACTCAGACCAAAAGAGCCACATCCACGTAGAGTGGCTCCGTGTCCGGGTTTTGTGTGTGCAAGTGTCACAGTAACCATGCGACACACACGCAAATATTTTCACGATTTCATTCTCTGTCATTTGCTGCATGCCACAGTGTGCTTCAAAATTATTTTTTCGCATTTTACCAGGGGCCAGCAGACGTAGATGGGCCCTACCTGGACGACTGCCAGACGCGATGCAGTGCGAACAAAGGATACTAAAATAAAGTAAACTAAACTAGATTCGGATTCTTGATTGGATATACTATATGTGTGGGCGAAAATAGAATTTAAAAAGAAGATTTTTAAAATTATACATTTTAGCCATCTGGTAGATAAAGTCAGTTTCATCATAATGAACATCTTAATGCTTTGCAGTTTTAAGGTAATTTTAACAATAATTTTCCATAAATCATCTAGCAAAAAAAATAAACAATTAAAATGTTTTAACTGAAGGCTAGTGATTTTCACAAAATAAAAACGTTAAAAAAAATATTCACATGTACAATGTTATTTTTAATCGATAACTGATATTTGATTGATAAATTAACTGTTTAAAAATATATTCGAAAATTTTAGTGTATTTTCTAAGAAGCAAACTAGTTGAGTTCATACGCTGAAATCCTACATTTTCTTAGCAATTTTTTTGTATTTTTTTACTCTGCTATGCAAATTATAGAATATGACGTGCTTTTGAAGTAAAAATATTTTTATTTCAGGGAATTGTTCTACTCAACAACATATTTTCTCACTGTGCATTGAGGAGGCCTGTAGGGCCTTCAAGCATCCATCAGTTTCACTTAATATTGACGCCAAAAATGCGCGCAATGCTGGCAAAACGATACGAGAATGGGAGGAGGAGGTAAAGGAGCCTCGTCCACCAGACGGAGATGGAGGCCTCATCATCATCATCGTCGTCGGTAAGAACGGCAGCAGTCGAGGATGAGGCCAGGAGCTGGAACTCGAAACTGAAGCTGTAGGAGCAACGCGAGACTCGCTCGAAACATTTTGCTGTGACATTCATTAATTATTTTATATGGAATTCTACGCATTGCCACGTACACGCTGGCGACATGAAACATGTCTCTAGGCCAGCTCCTCCACCTCCACCTCCACCTCCTGCTCCTCCTCGGCGATGGCCACAAGCTGCAGCCAGCAACCTGCAACATAGACGGCCATTTAGCCATATCAATTAGAGGGCTACCAGTTGGCTTTCGGAGGGCAGAGGCGCAACTGCGCAGAGCTGTAGCGCTGTAGACCCCATTGATAAGCGGAGGAGAAGGTCTTCTCGAAATTAACTTGGTCATCTTGCTGCACTTGAGTGCGGTGGAGCCGGGAATTGTCTGCGCCACTTCAGGGGCCATTCGCAGTCCCAATCTCGGTTGCTTGGCTCCAGGTTTCGGTTCTGTAGTGGCTGGGCAAACAGCCCAAACAGCCCGAACAACCAAAACGGCAGCCAGAAGTGTCTCATGTCTCGAGTTCTGAGTTTCGATCCCGTCCAGTCACTAAATAAGCACTCGGGACCTCGAGATCGGGAGCCGCACATTGAGTCATCATCATCCTCATCATCGGCAATCAACGAGCCACGCACTCGAGTGCAGTTTTTAGATGCAGGGATGCGCGATGCGAGATGCCAGTTGAACAAAAGGCGTGTAACAAATATTAACAATGAAAATAATAATACTCGAGTCGACTCGAATCGAATCGAATCGAGAGGTTGCTGAATGAACCAGGGCTAGGGATTCCTTATGCGGGTAGATCATTCCAATAAAGTCTTCTACGCGGTCCATGATCGCGCAGTTATCGGTTGTTATTGGCGTCGCGTCGAGATCGAAAGGACTGGCTACGTAAACACGTGTTAATGAGTGGGCCACGGCGACTCTCAATGGAAGTGGAAATGGAAATGCGAGTTGGTGTGTGTTTTTTTCGGCTTTGTGGGTGGGCTGTCCTCTGGCCATCTCGCTTGCTCAGCGGAAGTCTGGGACCGGCAAATTGATAAACGCCATTGGCAACAGTATCCCCAAGTATCCCCCAGTATTCCCCATCCAATGACCCGCCTGGCCAACGAAGCATGCTGGTCCTGTGTCCTCTCACATTGAGGATGGCAAATGGGATGAGTTTAGAAAGTCTTTGGCGGCGCGCCAGGGATGCCGGAATTGGGAAAGTTTGTTAATCGGGTTTCATTTTGGTATAAGTTTTAGTGGGGGATTTAGTTTAGTTTCCCTAATAAAATGCATCACTAATTGGATTACAACTATTAAAAATTTTAGTAAGCTTAATTCATGAAAATTCTGCTAAATATATAATATATTAATAAGTTGGATATAAAATATATTAATTACTTAAAAATGTCATTTCTAAAACGGCGTTTAATAAAAAAAAAACATTTTAAGCCCAATACAAAAACACAATGTAATTTATAAATTTGTCAAATTTCTGGAGAAACACAGAAATATTAATGTTTCATGATAATTTTTGCTATTGATTTAAAACTAAGTAAGTAGATAGTAATTTAAGCAAAGAAAAAATATATTTCTAAATTTAACAGTTTTTAATAAAACATTTTAAACGAAGTCTGCTTGAATACCATAACTTTACTCCACAATTTTGATCAATGTATTTATTTCTAATTGGAATATTTAAAAATTTTTGTAATTATTTTTTATGTTTTGACAAGACATCTTTTACGACTTGTATCTGGACTTATTTTGAAACAAATAAATATATAAACTATATTTTATTTTTTTATATCTGACAACATTACTTTTACGACTTAAACTTAGAAAAATATACACTTTTTAGTTGGTATCATCCTTTATATTTATCTTTTGTTTAAAGTTTAGTGTTCGGAATCTTTTGCATCCCTGGCCTCCGTCATCGCCGCTGTCCTCCCCGAAAAATGAAAGTCTTTCTACGCTGCCACAGTTATGAAACATGTCGCAAAAGATTCCAGCGCTCGAACAGGTAATTGGATTGACACTTTTGGGTTTTGTGACGTGGATGCGGATGTGGATGTGGATGTGGATGTGGATGTGGATGTAGGGGGATAAGGATGGGTCGGCGGTTCGGGTCTCGGTCTGGGTCTGTTGATGTTGCTGTTGCTGTTGCTGTAGCCATATAGCCATAGCTCTGAGTCAAAGCAATGGCGTCGTTGTTTTCTGGCGGCAAGAGGAGCGAGTTGATGAGGCATTTGTCGCTTGTCGTTTGGTTGGTGGTTGCTTTCAGACACTGTCAGTCGATGATTGCGTTAGTTGTTGATGGACGAGGTGGGGAAGCGACGAGGGGCTGCCTCAAAATTGAGGCTCGCGGGCACAGTCCTTCCCACCCACCCATAAACTCCCACCATCTTTTCTTGCCATTTTCCCCTTAACTTTGGCTGATTGGCAGATAGAGTGGGGTGATTTCATCTCTCTTAGTTTGCCTTGTGTTTTGAAGTTTGGAATGGAAATAATTGTTGCACTGTTTTCTAATTTCCCAACGTCAAAAGTTCCGCTTCTCCTGCTTTTGTTTGCTCAGAGCACGCGACAGTGTTTCCGAGGGGTGGCGGCCCGATATTCGAGGGATATTTAATGCCTTGGCAAATCAAACGGGCGCCTGCCTTCAAATATTTGGTGATTTATTTTTAATATGCCTTTAAAATATTTACTTAGCTTAAGTTTGGCCACTCCAGTGGACAAAGACAGCCAGGGTGGGGGGGTTGAGGGTGGTTTGGATTGAGGGTCGTGAATATATTTGTTGCGTGACAGCGCAAACATTGAAAGGATTTGCCAAAAACAAAAAAATATTTGCCCAAAAAATGGCAACAATGAAATACAAAAGAGAGAGGGTCTAGTGATGTGTTAAGTACAACCAAATTTTGCCCATTACTTTAATATATTAATATGAATGGTAGAACATTTCCAGCGTTTTATTGATTTATTTATTAAAACTTATTAGGAAATACTCACATGACTTATTTTTTACTTTAAGATAGCTTAGATAGATTTAACTAAAACTGAAACCAACTTTAAGTACTGGGATTAATTAATTTTAGTATTGATTAATTTCGTACTTATTTTTTTTGATTTTAGAGATAGTTTTATAAAAATCATATACATTTATAAATAATTTTAATCGTTTAAGAAATTTATTTTAAATTATATATTTTTGGTCAGATTTTTGAGTTTTAATTAGGTGTAGAGCTTGTTGCTTAAAAATAAGAGATATTACTTCAATTATAAATTTCAAGAAGAAATACAAAAAGGGCCGTTAACTCGTGATTCACGTTTCTTGTTCATCTCTAAGTGGAATCAGTTAGGGGCCACGCTGTCCGCTATTATTTCAATAGACAGACAATTTGTCCATTTCGCTGACGTCCAAAGCTGACGACACTTTTTTGCATTTGCCAATCCGATGAGTGTCCAAATTTATGGCGATAACTGTCGATAGTTGGCAGTGGAGAGCGAGTGTGTGCGAATGTTGCTCAACAGGCGTAGAAGTCGCCGAACAGCAGGGCTACCAGCAACTTACGTAAGCAGACAGCCGGCTAAAACAGCAGCAACAGCAACTGCAGCAGCAGCAATTCAATGTTGCTGTCAAGCCTTGTTCTCCTCCCCGCCCCCCCAAAATCACCTCCTTAGCTCCCCTTGGGCCCACAGATCTAGTCTCAGACATCAGCCATTCAGATAAAACATCCAACCGTGGGTTGATTCTCCAGTTGTTGCTGTAACTGCAGTTGCAGTTGGTGTTGCTGCTGCTGCGAGAAATGAAGGTCAAATTGTTGTTGGCGTTTGACATTTCATATTATAAACTTGTACAAACAAACAAAAAAAAAATAGAAAAAAATATTCAGCGACCGCTGATAGTTGTCTAATGAGAAAATATTTTAAACGTTTTTACACGCTTCCTTTGCAAATTTATCCAAGCTAAACATTTGACTTTGAACGTGACATTGTTTCTGCCAGTGATGTTGTTGTTGTTGTTGTTATTGCTCTTGCCATAGAAGTTGCTGCTCAGCTGCAACAATTACGCGATTTATATCATTAAACATTCCACGATTCGGTGTGAGCTGGTTTCCATTAAGCTGGGCCAAAGTCAAGGACCACAAATGGCTGGTTAAAAATATTGCTGTTTTTGGCCAAAGGATTCTCAATTAGTGGATCTATTTTGGCAACACAATTTTGCAATAAAAATTATTAAAAGAAGGAATATTATATGACTCTTATGAATAAAGTTGTGTTAGTAACAAAGTCCTAAAAAATATTTGCAGTTAATTATGTAAAAGTTCGACAACCATTATTAATGTTATTATTATTAAATATATATTTTAACTATATAAATTCGAAGTATAGCGATCACATATAAAAATATTTATAATAGAAACTTAAAACAACCTGTTTGGGTGATAACTTCTTAGTTTGTTTCAACAACTTTCATTTTCCCCAACCACTTGTGGCTGTCGAATTTCCTGCTGTGTAAATTAGACAAGACATTTGCCCCGAGAGTGCCACTCAATCACCTCGAGGGACAGTGAGAGGTCAAATCTCTGGCTAATCAGCCAGCTGCTTTCGCATGACCCATAAATAAATCAAGGCTCACCCCTACTGCATTCATAATATCTGCGCCTCACGCCACACGAATTTCCCCAGCAGTTTGGTCATGGAAAAATTACGTCTTTCATTAAGTTTTGGCCAGGCAAAGGTCATTAATTATTTTGAACTTTGCGTTGGCGGTCAAGTCGTCCAGTCGAGAGTGGAATCGAGTACAGGCTGTGCCTAATGAGCATGAGATACGGATACGCATGGGCATAACCCACTGATTAGGATATGGATTCCGACTAGTCCGACTAGATTAATGTTGGTTTGGGGGGTTTGTCGGGGTCTTAATTACCGAACGCGCCCGGGCGATAAAACTTATCAATGCCACAGCCCCACTGCCCACTGTACCCATTGATTTATAGCACGTTATATATTATTTAACTATATCTGCGGCGTGTAATCGACGGGGCGCTTACTTTTGGCTCTCACTGTATCGGGCAAAAAAAAAAAAAAACCAGTTACAAGCCTCCGTCGTTTTGTTATTGTTTCCCATGTTATTTATAGCTAATTAATAATACTTATAATGCAATTCTATAATTTAGAATAGAAAGCCCATTTTTGCAATATAAATAAAAGCCCAGTAAACAATTAACAATTATTGTGGAGGGATCGAAAACATGTTCGCAAGTCACGCTGTGAAAATCGCAAAATATCTTCCTGTTTAATCACACAATAAATCATCGTTACATGTTAAGGCTTTTTATTGTATTAGCTTGTGATCTGTGTGAAAACGAGTTCTAAATTCAATGGAAATTTAAATGTGCGGCTCAGAGCTCTTCTCGGCGCTTCTGAAAAGAATTAAGTGAGAGTCAAGTGCTAATCTGACTTATGATACTTTGCGATGTCATAATGGTGATATTAATGGAAATATATATAAAACTTGAAAGCTTTTTATAATCACACCTACGGCGAACCGCTAGTAAATCCCATTCTGCATCGCAATTTCTCGATGCCATAATTAATTGCTTGCCGACAGATAGTTTCTCCATCGAGTTTCCCGTTCCGCGGAATGCATTTGCAAGCCACCAGTTGACCCTGGGACCCATCTGGTGATGGTACTGCACCCCAACTCTCTCAAACAAAACAGTTGGCTAATTAAACGAAAGCTTCCTCTGATCAAACATTGATTGTGCATTAAACTGCTGGCCAAACAAGCAAATATTCGCTCCAAACAAAGCCCACTCGCCAACAATTGCGGACAAATTGTGGGTGAATTAGCGTCTCGGTTCTGGGCACAAGTGCAAATATTTGTATGGGCCCAAAATGAGCTTCAAAAATGTAACAGATTGCACTGAACCACACCTACGAGCAAAATTTGAAATCGTTCGAAGGAGGCTGGGCCGCAGAGTCAACCCTCGGGGCATAAGCAACTCGAAGCGGTGGCAGGAAGCAACTAATTTGAGCAACCCTTGTGGCCGGGCAAACACCTCAGCGCACCAGATCGAACAAAGCCAGAGCCAGAGCTAAAACAGAAATTGGAGTTGACATGTGTATCCTTTTCATTAACTCGCGACGCCATCGCCGACAGGCGCAGTCGTCGCCCGACAGGCTGTGTGGTCCTGCGGCCTATCCCGTCCAAATGCCAACCTACAAAGCCAACTTTCAACAAGTCCAAGGGGGTTTCAGGAAGTGAAAACTTTTTATTACCCACTACAGGATGTAAATGTCGAATGATAGGGCTGACTTTCTTGTATTTTTTTTAAGTTTTCAATATTATACTCTTAGTCATTTAGAAAGGAGACAATATTTATAATGAATATTACATATTTAATTCACAATGTCTATTTCCTGAATGATAATTTGGCGTGACATGTAACAAAAAGATAAGAGATTTTGTTGTAAATCATTTAAGATTTAAGTAACATCCAAATCGTTTCAAACACAAACTTGTTTAGTATATTTTACATTAATACACATAATTTGTATAAGAAAACTTTTAAGTAAAAAACTACATCCGTATTTCGAACAAAATTATCAGCCTATCATACCCTGTAAATAACTCCCGTTCGTTTGTAAAAATCCCAAAACCGAAAAACTCAAAATTGAGTTGTAACAGGGCGAGTTGCAGCCAGTGGATGTGGGTCTGAGGACTGAGGACAAGTCGTCGAGAGCTGTCAGCTCGAGCTGGCGAGCTGATGCCCACTGACAGCTACACACCCGATCCTGTAGCCCGTTTTAAAGTGTCCTGCGGGGGTGGGAGTGGCATGGAGTCTGGGGTATACGCAATATTTGCCATTTGACGACCGCAAATTTGATTGCATTTCATGGTTTAGTGGCGCGTAGGTACAACAACCACCGTATTTATTAAAACATAATTCAAAAATTTCAACATCCCCGAACAACCACCAACGCCAATCGGGGGGAGACAACAATGCCACATCATTCTGATGTTTAAAAATTTGATTTAAACACTTTAAATTGGATTATCCTGTAGGCAAATTTTCTTCCGTTCATTCTCTTCTTTTGACCGACGTAATTGCGACATTTGTGTGTGGGTGGATGTGGATGTAGATGAGGCTGTGGATGTGGATGTCTCTCAATAATGACAGCCTCTCCGCTGTTTGAGTGTTTTGCCGTACGGCTGGTGAGGAAAAAATCCGGAGAGGAGCCGGAGAACGCGGGCTAATAATGACACTTAGTATGCGGCATGCAACGTAACATCCGACCAGGCACGAGCCATCATCGTCGTCCTCGCCATCGCCGCATGCATTTAATTGCCAAAAATAAGACCGCCAACAAAAACAGCTAGGAAAACAGCTAGGAAAACAACAATAACAATAACAACAACAACGGCGACGACGGCAACAACATCCACTCGACAAAACCACAGAAAAGCGTGTACAATGTGCACATATAGGGCGTCATTTTCCAAAACACAAGCACAAACAACAACAGCGTTAGGACACATAAAGTAACGCTCAAGTCGACCCAAATGCATGTGACACGCCAAAACAGAACCGCAAAAATAAAAAAGAACCAAAAGGATAAAGGATGTATTGAAGTGTCTGGGCTATAAGATATCCTCTAAAGTCGTGGCATTGGCTTTAAGGCAATGCACCGATTTTTGGCAAACAATTTGATAGTCTGCTTCAAGAGGCCTTCTGCAAGTATGGTTAAAAATTTTCCAATTTTTCCATTTTGTATTTTGGTGGATACTTATTATAAATATTTTCACTTAGAAACACATTTTCAATTAAAAAATTTAAGCTAAGCAATAATAATAAAATATGGTAACTAACATTTTTTTTGTCATGGGTCATTTTCAGTTACTTTAAACTTGGAATAACATTCAATTGGTTGAATATAATATAATAAAATATTATTTCATAAAATTTCGGATAACAAATTGTTATTCAAAAAGTTGGGCTAACCAAAAATCCTAAAATATGGTATCTATAATATTTTATTTAAAAATAATACTTTTAAAAATCAAAAAATATTTGAATTATGGGAAAAGGAGGAGCTGCATTTAGCTGGAAAATAAATCAGATTTACTTAATTATATTTCAAATTATAAACAATCCACTAGGGGAATTTTAAATGTCTCTTAGCTCTTATTTGAAAAATAAATAAAGTTGTTTATGTTTCTCTAATATACTCCATAAATACCTCTCGTTTGAAAGAGGAACATATAAGAAACAAGGACCCAGGCAGCGCGAATCCTCCACACGAGTCAATGAGGCGTCAAACTTGCTACGCGCCACGAAAGTTGTAAAATTTTACATGGGCCCCGAAGAAGCACAGGTGCCCACCCCCTCTGGCCCTCCGCCCCGCTGTCCCCCCGCCACCTTAACCCTCTACCGCCCCTTACCCATCCAGCACACACATGTGCGCTTAATTGCATAAGCCTTGGGGTAGCGGGTTGGTTGGTTAGCAAACGTAAACCGAACGAAACTCATAAAAGCCAGCCGCAGAAATCAATAAAACCAAGGTGGCACCTGGCTAAAAGATGTGGTGGTTGGGGGGTAGGGGGAAGTCCCCTTGCTCGTTTAAAGTTTAGAATGTTTTCCACACAACTAAACAACAAAGGCACGCATTATGGCCACATATCAAAGCAGGATCTCTCTCGCTCTTTCACTCGCCAGCCATAGATTGCAATTAACAATTCCCGCGATTTAATCGAGCAATCAAAAGCGTTTGTCATTTACCTGTCAATGGCAATTTTCAATGATCCAAAGTGAGTTTAATTATGCGATAGAAAGATATATAGATAGATAGATAGATAGATAGATAAATGATGGCGACTACCTGGCGGGCTATTTTTTGACAGTTTCTTGTCAGATGCAGCTGCAAAGCTGGAGATTGTTAGAAAGATAGTTGGTAGAACGAAAGCCGGCTGTCTGGTTAGCCAAGATGATGGAACACGTGCGCATTTGTAATTAAAAGTTGTAGAATTTCTATGCTCATTACCCCAGTGGTTTGAGTGGAATGTGGTGGTGGTGCCGGTGAGGAAGAAAGTATCTGGCAGATAAATTTCCAGCATTCTGTAACTCCTTTGTAAGCACGGGGCTTTGCCGACTTCGTTTGCCATTAAAAAATCTCAGATGCTGCGCTAAGTCCCCGCCGGATTTTCACTTTCATTCCGTGTAGACAAAAGGGGTTTTCATTTCGCGACCATTTGGCAGCATCAATAAACGCGATTTTTATGGCCCGGCCCTGTTAATTTCCAGCCAGCTCCAGTTGCGTGACCAATGGCGGGACTTTCGTTTTGTAATGAAGACATTGTGGGGCAACCGGAAAAAGGGTTGCGCCCCAAACGGTCCTTTCTCTCAGGGTTAAATGAAGTCGAACGCAGCTTTCGGCTTTTCGGCAAATGAATTGGCCGCGTTTGTTTCGGGCTTAGCGGGAATGTCTTCGACGAGGCATAAATTGCCTACAAAACAGGGGAATGGGGGCGGTAAAGGCCAGGCTAAGTCGCAGGCTAAGGCTCATTTGGTTGCGAGACCTCTCAAGTGCCATATTTCTTTCGACAGTTAAACGGGGCTCAAGTTCGGCCTCAGACTAGCACACAATTGTTTTAATTTCGCTTATTGCGCTTTGCCGGCTTTAATATTTCAGGCTTTGGCAAGCAGTTTGTGCCGGGTTTTTTTTTCGTCTGCCTCCGACATTTATTACGCATATCGTGCGTTGCCGACACCACCCGCTTCATACGCATACATATAGTATGTATCGCAGTTCTCTATTAATGTTTAAGTGGCAGTGCGTCCCTTTAGGCTGGCGCAATTCGACAAAACCCGCGCTCGTGGCTGCTTTTTTTGGCTCATGGCTCGTAACACCATGAGCAACGCCCATTGAAGACGGGGTCTTTGTTGCTGTTTTTGATTTGCCTGAAAGGCTCAAGAAAGCGAGTCCCCGGCAAGCTCATATTTTGTACGGCTGTGCGTCCCGGAATTCCCTTTTGCGTACGTGATCAAATCAACTTGAAAGGATAATATTCGCCGCCTTGTGTGTGCAACTTTCAACTGCCGGGCCTGATTGAGCTTGGCGTGGAAAAAAGGGGACTTAAAGCTGCAATTTACTTACGAATTTATTCATATTCACACTTGCAAATGAGCTGGAAAGGGCTGCGGGCGCTTTAAGTGGCCATCAAGTAAGCAGTGTGAGAATCGCAGCGAAAGGCTTTAAGCGGAAATCAATAGTTTGGTGCTGTGCGAAGTTTAGAAACTCCCAAAACATTTCCCATCAGCCAGCATCCAGTTATCAGCGACAAAAAAAAGGAGTCGCCTGCCCTTCCTCGACCTCGGGCACATGTCACTCTAATCCGCAAGGACAATATTGAAAAGTAATAACCCACAGGAACAACACACAGACATTCACTTACTACTCACCCTAGCCGGATCGCTGTGATGAGGGTGTCGCAAAGGGTAAACCGCAAGTTGTAAAAACATTCTACTATCTTTTTGGCCAGAACGCGTATAACGACTGGAAATCCTTTTAATTCACGACTGGCGTAAGGATAAATACGGCAGGGCACAGCAAAAAGAGCCGGCAAATGAATGAATGGATATCGAAGGAGAAAAAGAGAAAAATTGGGCATGAAATGCCAGTACGCAAAAGGGAAGACGTAGCGCAAAATAAGATCACGTAGCTGCCACCAGAGTCAAGAGCCCCAGAGTCAAAAGGCCCCGAAGAAGAGACGTAGGCCCACAGAATGGAGCAAGTGAAGCGTGGACCAGTCAGGCAGCCAGCTATCCAGCCATCCAGCCACCCGAGCTGGGATGCTGCCATGTGGAGTTGGCTGAAAGACTCTGCCCGGAGGCAGCTGTAACGAGACAGCACGAAAAACTACACTGAAAAGAAAGAGGCAACCTAGAACATACAAGAAAAGAGTAGAGAAACAGTCTAACAAGTAAGTGTACAAAAGATTAACATTTTAAGCTCCGCTCTTAATTGTTTAAGTTAATATTGAGTAAATCTAAAACCTTTGACCGTAATTTCAAAATAGACACTGCCAAAAATATTATCGGCTATTTTGATACCAGATTTACTAGTTAACTTAACCGACAACCATAACAGTTTGTTTCGGCATATCTGTTAAATTTAAGAAAGATTATACTGAGCAAATACAAATTTAGGGTCCTTAAGATTAATTTCATTATTTAAATAAATCTAATCATTTTTATATTGTTAAATTAAAGTAATTTTCGCATTCTTAATTGCTGAGATTAGTGTGGAAAGAGTACCACAAAGGTACCCTCACATTCCTGATGGATTTTCCCTCAGTGCGAAAGCGTGGAGTAAGTCTATTTTGACCGCGGGCTATTGCTTTAGCTGATGAGCAGGCGTCGTTTGCCGTGGGGAAAATGGGGATTCAAGAGTGAGGAGCTTTAGGACAAGGCCAGGGCACTGCAGTTATATTGATTTCCTTTTCAAATTTAGGCAAACGAGATGCCAGAGTGGGAGTTGCGAGGAATGGGTCTCGAGATTGGCAAAAGCAGTTTAAAGTTTAAGTTTTATGGCCATCTTAGGAGGTGATGGCCAAGGGGTTGCCAGCGCAGTTGATCATGATAAATCAATGCGTGCAAAACGCACACGTACGCGGGCCACCACTACACACGCAATGCCACACACACACACACACTCAAACTCATACTATAGCGTGCCGAAACGTGACGCAATTTACTGCCAGAACTTGACTTAAGTTCGGTTAGAACGTCCCCCAAAAGTCTTTCACCCTCAAGTCGAGAGCACAACCCCACAAGGATACGAATCGTTCGCCCGCTCGTTCGTCTCCTTTTTTTTAAGAATAACAGTAACAGTTATTTTTTTAAGGTTTAGCTTAAGCTTTTGTGTAAATAAACGACCACAGTCGTGCCTCCGTCGGGGTGCCCACCCTCACAGCAAAATAAAATACAAACAAGAAAGAAAGCAAACTTCGGCAAGCCGAAGTTCGTATACCCTTGCAGCTATTGCAAGAATTAAACATTTTTGAAAACATTAAAATTATGATTTCTTTCGTATATGTTTAAAAACATTGAAGCTATGATGATTTGCAGCTCAATTATTTGATAGTTATTTTATATATTTTCTATTATTTCTATGGGAGCTATATGATATAGACGTCCGATTTTGATAAAATCTAAACCATAATTCTGAAATATGTAACCATTGCTTTATGTCGAAGAACTGAACAAAAAATTAAAAAACAGAAAAGTTATAATTTTTTCATTTATTTTTCCGATTGTTCCTATGAGAGCTATATGATATAGTCGTCCGACTTTGATGAAATTTAAACCGTAAATCGGAAATATTTAACCATTACTAAATGTCGAAGAACAAAACAAAAAAATAAAAAACAGAAAAGTTATAATTTTTTTTCATTTATTTTTCCGATTGTTCCTATGGGAGCTATATGCTATAGTCGTCCGATTTTGATGAAATTTAAACCGTAAATCGGAAATATTTAACCATTACTAAATGTCGAAGAACTAAACAAAAAATTGAAAAACAGCAAAGTTATAATTTTTTTCATTTCTTTTTCCGATTGTTCCTATGGGAGCTATATGCTATAGTCGTCCGATTTTGATGAAATTTAAACCGTAAATCGGAAATATTTAACCATTACTAAATGTCGAAGAACTAAACAAAAAATTAAAAAACAGCAAAGTTATAATTTTTTTTCATTTATTTTTCCGATTGTTCCTATGGGAGCTATATGCTATAGTCGTCCGATCCGGCTCGTTCCGACTTATATACTACCTGCAATAGAAAGACAACTTTTGGGAAAGTTTCATGCAGATAGCTTTAAAACTGAGAGACTAGTTTGCATATAAACGGACGGACAGACGGACAGACGGACAGACGGACAGACGGACAGACGGACAGACGGACAGACGGACGGACAGACGGACATGGCTAGATCGACTCGCCTAGTGATGCTGATCAAGAATATATATACTTTATAGGGTCGGAGATGTCTCCTTCACTGCGTTGCAAACTTCTGACTGAAATTATAATACCCTCTGCAAGGGTATAAAAACCCGAACCGTTCGAAACTCCAATGGGCTTCGGGGTTCTTTCTCGTTTCGGGCAATTCATTCATTCAATTTACGCGACACCCCTTATTGAGCGAGTGATGAGGAAAGTCCTCCCGCGACGGTTTCAGTAATTTATATTGCCCACAGTACAAACTGCTTAAGGGATATGACGAACGATCAATATTAGTGTTATGCATTTCATATTTATAGAAAGTCAATAAAAGATAGAACAAAGTAATTGTTTAAAATAAACTTAATTTAAAACCTAAGCTTTCCTTGAAAAGTAGTGAAAACCAGAATAATTTGAGATAATTCTAAGATTTTTATATATCAAAAATAAATAAAATTTAAAATTGAAGTTTTATGTTTATTACATTACAAACATTATAAAGTTTATGAGATTGCTTGATTTTAAATTAACTGTTCCATAATATACATTATTATTATTATTCAGTGATATAATCTTATAAACAGTGTGTTCTTGAATTTATAGCAGCAAAATAACAAAAAAATATAAAAATCAAAGTTAGAACGTAAATTATATGCTAAATTGCAAACAAGGGTATAACAAAGTAGATTTTTTTAATAAAAAGGTAGGTTCCAACCAACGGTAGACAGCATAAAGCATAAGAACATTATTATTTATATACAATTCTAAAAATGAGATACTTAGTGAAGGAATTCTTATTTTACAAATCCTTACAACTTTGGCAACTATAGGCAGTCTTCACTGTTAGAACATAAAAGTGTTCTATATGGGTCGCAAGACTTTAAAGTTGACTCGCACTTGTGAAGTGCGCTTTTGACTTGCAACTTTGGCGAGTGGCATTTAAAGGCAGTCGATCCTGAAATTGTTGCTACTGCTGCTGTTGCACGTGTTACGCGCCACAATTGCGGCCACGTGTGTTTTGATTTGCAGCGAGCGCTTCCCACTAATTCCGGCCCTTTTCCGAGGTGGCACTGGGATTACGAGGAGGAGGATGAGTGGCAGTGGTAGTGGTCGTGCCCTCCAGGCACATGATGCAGCATTAAATTGCCGCATTGTGTCTGCCAGGCGGGATATTCCTTCTGCCGTGCGGATTCTCCTTTCAGTGCTCTCTATTTTTTTGGCTGGGTTGGGGCAGCATTTTTATTTGATTAGCTTAGCGCAAAAGTCCTGCGGCGACGTGTGGCCGATGGATTTGATGAACGGCTGGCCGAGACTCCAGCTCTGAGCTGGCGCACACTTGATTAGTTGCCCGGGCTGCTTTTTAAGCTTAGCGCGCTGTCAAAATATTTTTAGTAATAAATTCTTTTTAGCATTACCGCTGAGGAAAGAACCAAAAGTTGAAAGGAAATTGAATGAGACGGTTGCAGAAGAAAATACACATAAATTCTATTTTGCCTTTGAGATTGGAATCACGAAAGAAAAACGAGTTGTGGAAGCTAGGAAACTTTACAAGTGCTAGAAAAAATACTATTTCTCTGTTTTTGGTTCCGTGTCTAACTAATACATATTGCATTAAATGTATAGTAACATTTTTTAAAATACTTTTTAAATGAGCTTTGAAATTTTCTTTTCTTGTTGAGGAACAAAATGACTACATCATAAGTTAAATGTCTTGACCTATACTATTTAGTTTTAACTATCTATAATTACATCTTTTGAAAATGCCAAAAGTGGACAAATCCATACATATTTCTGCTTGTAAAACTTTAACTAATAGTTCTCTTTGTTATAGCAGTATATTATAAAAATTAAACAAAATCTAACTTTCAGCAAATAGTAAAATATTATCCAAAAATTATGGAAGCCGTATAAAATATATAAATAATTTAGAACTTTAAACGAAACTCCATGCATTTAGTTTTATATATTACAATTTAAGTCTTTCCCGTTTAACAATTTTCCGGTTCATTGCAAAGTCAGTCTTATAAGGCAAAAACATTTAATTGATTTTAGTCAGCAGGCTACCACAATCGCCAAGATCGTATTCAAATTATTTGCCCTCTGACTTCGTCAACTTAACTCGCCTCGAAAAATCATTTGTCAGAGACAATTGCCGGGTCAACGAACCGCCGGTGGCAGTAGCATTAGCAATAACAATAACTCGGATATATTTAAAACGGCAAGTCACACCGCGAAAACACCCACGACATTCATATTGACCAAAGTAAAACTGATTTTAAGCGCCATTTAATCAGCGCCTGCAGCTTAAGCTTTGTTTTTAATTTGTCTTGAAATTAGAATTTTAAATCTTTGTGCCCGTGTGTTTGTGTGCCGGCACACATTTTGCATATTCAGATATGAGGAGGCCGGGCGGCTCGTCTGTGTGACGTCACTAGCATAATAACCGAAGGCACATGCACGTTAATTATACGCCATGTAGTACGCGGCCATCTCGCTCACTCGCATTGCAAATTATTAATTTTGTGTCTGCGCGCTGTCTGGGTCAGCAGAAAACGACTGGCGCAGCAGCTACCGCTCAGCATAATTTAATTTTGATGCACGACGTCGCCGAAAGCGGGAAAATGGAATTGAAATTCAAATTTCAGTAGCTCAGTTGCCGGCACAGTAAAAAAGTGCTCCGCGTGGAAAATGGAAAAATTTAAATGCGCGCCACACACACTTACAAACACAGAGGCACAAGCATTTTTCGCGACTTGCCACTTGGCCAGCCCGCGTATTGCCATCCCGCTCGCACAGAGCGACGGCAACGCCAACTGGCCACTTAAACTATTCATTTATACAAATTAATTCAATTATGCGTATTACGTACGCGTTTGTAAAGCGCAGTCGCTGGCATCTCGCTCTTACCATCGACCAATCTTTAGTCTATGGTCTATGCACTCGGAGAAATACCTTACCACATTTTGGTACATTGATATACCATCCTTAAATCAAAATAATGACAATTTTGCATCCAACAGAGATTAGAGTTACCAGCTCATATAGTCCATGAAACTGGAAAACTTGTTTCAGAATTTCACAGATTCTATAAATACTATAAATGTCTAAATATAAAAAATTGCCTTATTGAAAATATTTTATATAGATTTTAAAGAACATTTTTTTCTATAGAAAGTATTAGGTATATTAAAATAATTTTTAAATATATAAGGAAGAAATACTTACGTACAGAAATTATTTTAGTTTTATATTTTCATTGAATACTTACAATATTCTAGTTTAAAATGTTTTTGCTCTTTTAAGCCTTTGGGGCACTTCCGATTTTAGAACTTTCTGTACTTAAGGTCCATTTGTAATTCTAAGTGTATTCTCTGGTCCCCAAGTCGCAATCCCAGTTCCCTTTACAATTTCTGCTCGCGTACGAAATTTCACTTAAAGTTAATTGTTCAAGTTCAAGTTCAACGTAACATAATAATGCCACACACAAAACTCACAAACACACACACACACGCGGCAGACTGTTGCATTCGGTCTTTCGATTGTGGAATCCAGGGACGTGGCAAACGGAGGGGGGGCCCACAAAATTATAATAAATTATTATTCCTTTTCGTTTGATTTTTATGCAGATTTTTTAGGCGCTTTTCGCTGCTGGGCCTTCGCCACTCGGTCGGCGGCAGTTGTTGTCGGCAGTTGCCAGTCGAATGTAGTCAGTTGCTTTCAGAGCCTCTGACTTGCAATTTGTTTGCTGTTGCTGTTGCTGCTGGGTTATTGCTGTTGGTGTTGCTGTTGCTGTTGCTCTTAGTGTTGCTGCGGGGAAACAGGAAGCTTTTGCTATATGAATGGCTGGCTTTTGTGGTGATGTCTTGTTAAAAATTTGTCAATGGATTTCGAGATGATCGGCTTGTGATTTATTTATCACGGAATTTAATCAGTGAAATAAGCTTAAATACAAAGTCAAGAAAAATGAGAGTGATTTCTCACTCAGGAAGTATTTTGTGTTAGCTAAGTTCATTGGTAAAAAAGAGTTTATAAAACAAGTACATATTTATGTTACATTATGAAAAATACACCTAAGCCTTAGAAAATTGTATTCCTTTTAAATACTTTAGTTTGGGTTTTTATTTATCAGCATCAAATTTAGGAAATAGAATGTTATTTTAGAAAGGAAGATAACGTTTTATTAAGATTAACAAGTTGTAATATTTGAAATTCATTAAAATATATAGAAAATGATAATTTATATAGAACCTTTCAAAATAATTGATTTTCTTTAAAGTCAAATTAGATAGTTTTTTTCTTAAAAATTCTATAAATTCTATAAATGCCATTTATCGATCTCAGGAAGTTCTCAATGCCCCTGTTAAATACTCGACTTCCTGCCATTGAAATCTCTTGACCACCCGACCAAGTGTAACCTGCCAGGAGCTCTAGACGACTCTGGACTCTTGCTAGCAAAGTCCCGCAGGCTTTTGTCAGGCAATTTGAAAAGCGAAATGACGACGACAACAGCAACACAACAGCAGCAACAGCAGCAGCAGCCAGAGCAACACCGACAACAGCAACATTGGCAACCTGCAACGTTGTAGGCCATTTGATTAACAAATGGGCAAACGCAAACGAAATTGATCGAAATTCGCCAAAGGAATACAAGAAGACAAAGTTGGTATGACCAATGAGTGAGTGCGGGGGGTTCGGGGCAGGCCTAGAAAAGCCAAAGTAAATTATGGCAAACAAGTTTTGGCCGGCGGGCAACAATTTTGTCGCTGCCGCTGCCGCTGCATCTCGGGCAATATCTCGGGGATGCGAATGGAGATGGGTCCACAACAGCACTAAACATCCAGATAGAATCACTAGAACCTTGTCGATGTCGTCGTTGTCGTCGTCGCCGCAGACGATGGAGAAGAGATTGCAGCAATTAACGCTAATTAAATGCGCTTCAGTTTATGTTTCATGTGGCGATATTTCAGTTGTCTAGCGCGATAATTAAATCGCTTGGATCCATTTGCATAACAAATTTGCCCGGCAAGGCGAGCCGGGCTTAGCTTTAACTCTGCACTAAAAGAAAGGCTTTTTAAGTAAATAAATAGGCGGAAGGTAATGTATGTAAAAGCAATACCATATATAAGCCTAACTAGTTAAATGCCCTTTTAAAATCAATCAATTAAAAAAATGTTAGAACCACAAATTATGCTTAATATAAATAAAACATTTAATGAAAAAAAAACGCAAGGACCGACTTTATTTTTAACGCAGTCAAAATTATTTATTTACTTAATTCATGAAGTAATTACTAATGCTTAAGATTTACGCGATTTATTCACAGCACATTAAACAATCTTAAAAGTAATTACTTGAAAAAAAAACGCGTGTTTGGTAAGCATTTCTTTGCGTTTTCTATAAGATCAACATTTTTCTAACTTTTATTAATATGACTAGGAACCTTCTTTCTCTAGATTACATATTTAAAAATTTTAAAACGTTATCAACTTATTTTTTAAGTGTTTTTCGCACTGGGGTGGCCTGCCCTCGGGTGTCCGAAATTGCAGAAATGCAATTGCAGCTAAAATGAGTTCAAGTCCGCGTCTGTCTGGCATTTTTTTGCCATTTGGCCACTGTCCCGGTCCCCGGATCCGGTTCCGAATCCCAATCCGGATAGGGGGTCGTCGAGAACGGGTGGGGGGAGGGGCTACCACCCACTTTTTGGGTGGCTGCGGTGGTGGCTCAGCACAAATTTTCACTTTCACTTGGGCCGTCAGTTTTGCAGGCTAAAGGCGAAACTTTGTTGGCTGGCGCAACATCCTTTGCATACGGAAACAGCCGCACGACACATTGTCCTCCATTCAACTCTTTGGCCCCGCCCCCAAGCCCCCAGCCACGCCCACCGCCCACCGCCGCCCCTCTGGGGGCCTGCCAACCTGACCGAAATTCCAAATGGCGTGCACGAGCGAGACGGCAGCTGTTCTGCGATGATGACGTCGACGGTTGAACGCCGCTTGCATTTCAAAGATGGATTTTAATATTCTGCATGTGTGGAAAGGTCGCTGGCCGTTCCCGGTACACCGACTTTCCCAGTCGGTAGATGATAGTTGGTAGTCGGTAGTTGGCTGTTATCCTTTCTGGGCCGCCTCTCCTCGCTTTTTGTTTCACTTTTTTCCACGTCACCTTGATTTTGTCTGGCAATGACCATGAATATATAGATATGCGATAGAGCCATGTTTAGCCCACTTTGCATTGGCTCAAAGTTGAGGCATGCATAGAAAATTGTCTGAGGCATTTGACTATCTCGGTTTGAGATACATACATTAAATTTGCCACTAGATATGCATGCTATATTTACCCCAGGATAGTGTTATTAAGCTTAAAACACATTTTCTGGATATTTATAAAATGTATTATTTTTAAAGGACTTAAGTGAACTATTTTAAAATAGCTAAAAAAGTAAAAGATGTATACAGTAAAGTTGTATAAAACTTAAAGTAATGTAAAGTTATAAAAACTTAAACATTTCCTTTAAATACCCAACAATTGATAAATGTTGATACATATTTCTCAAATGTAAAACACAAATAAACCGTTAGAAGGTCCATAAACACAATTTAAAAATATTTCATTACAAACATAGAGTGAATACTAGTTTACCTATGTAATTTTAATTCCATGAGCATTTATCAGCTTATGTAATCCCACCCTCCGAGACTTAAGCCATCAAATCTGCTAAAATACTTTAAATAATGAGTTATGCAGATGGCTGTGAAGTTATTTTGGAAAGCAGCCACAAAACCACGACTCCCGACATGATGCTGGGTCAATTTGTCGCTGTGAGTACACAAATTTGAATTGCCGAGAAATATGGAAACAAAGCCACAAGACCGGACAAACCGGACAAAACAGGACATGGCCACACAATAAGAACGAGGCGAAGCGGAAAAAGCTAGAAATTAAAGTTAAACGCTCCAAGGATGCACGACTGGAGACCGAATCGGACGCACTGGACAATGGCCAGGATGGGCGGCCGTTGCGAGACAATGGAACTTAATATATGGAAGATATAATAACTTCCGGTAATTTCAATTTTACGAGACGAGATGGAGACGTCGTCGGGCTTTGTTTGAGGTCCCTCCGCAGTCCATATATCATAGTCGACTTTTTCGGGGGGGTCGACTTGGACTTAGCCAGCCACTTGCCTGACCATAAACTCCGAGATGAAGGCATAGGCAAATGAAATGTGTAACGTTGCCAAGTTTGAAAAGCGTGAAAAATTCAGGGCAGTCGGAAAAAAATTTAGGAAAATAATATAGGGAAACTGCACATGTCGGATGGAAAGTGGAGCGGGGGCATGACGAAAACCCAGGTCGATGCCTGTCAGTGGCAAGTCAACTTGGCCAAGTCACTTCTTCCATTCGCTCGTAGCGAAGAGCGTAGAGCGTAGAGCGTAGAGCTTCTGCCACGACACTAAGAAGCAATAAACCTAAAGGGAAATGTAATAAACGAGAAAATCTTGTACGTGACCGACCGCATCAGGGATGTCGAGATACGTTGCTGGGGGTTGGCAAATGGACTTTTGCCTGCGAAACCAAAACAAAAGTGGAAAGTGGAAAGCGGAAGCATTTTAAAGCGTACCGAATAACGAATTTTGAAAAAAAAAACGTATTCCTAATCGATAGCGTGTGTGTGCGTGGTGGCCAACATCCAGCATTCAGCAGCACCCATAAGGCAATCCCCACTACTTAGGCACAATTTGGATGGTTATGGCCCACCAGAGACCAAAATCGATTTCAGCGAAACGTTCAAATTCTACGAATGAATTTTGTTCGTTTGGGCGTTAAGCAAAGTTTCGTTTGTTATTTTTTTTTTCCTGTTTTTCGGTTTCTGTGTGTTTATTTATTTTTCGGTTGGTTCCTGCTGCCGTTCTGGCCAGGCCAGCATCGCTGATAAGACGAGAGCCAAGTTAGTCAGCCGTCTTACGTGGAAATCAAAGTCCCGAGAGCGGAGTCTTGGCCATATGGCAGCTGACCAGGCCAAAGGAGCCTTAACTGTGATTTCTTTTTAATGGCGTGACACTAGACAACGGCAGCGAAGACACAGCAACACAGCAGAACAGCAGCAACATCGAGTTGCAACAAGGCTTAATTACTCAGCTGGAAATCGTTCATCGGCCGGCCGGGCCGGGCTAACAGGCGATCTTTGGGAACACCCAGCAGGATCTTGGCCAAGTCAATTGGCTGATGTGGCCGCCGAGATTTGCATGAGCCCCCCACGGGCAAGTACAGTAAAAAGAAATCCATTCCAGCGACATTATACGGCCATAAAAATTGTAGCCCCGGCTCGCTGGCTAAATTGTCATAAGGCGATTTGTACAATGGCTTTCATTAAATTGAAGCGCATTTTTAATAAAGCGTAAAAAAGCAAAACACAAGAAGAGACTTTGCATAGAAAAAATGTAAAAAAAAAGCGATGGAAATGGGGGAGCGCGGTGCTTAGCTGCCGCGACAATTTTAATTTAATGATGCGGACTTAGTCCTTGTAATGGCCGGTCCGCGTGTCCTTTGCGCTACGTTTGTTAAATTAACAGCCGCGTTTGTCATTTCCCGCCAAACGAAAGCGCAGAAAAAAGGAAACAGCAATCGACGAGGCAACATAAAAATAAAAAAGAAACAAATAAAAGCATATGGACTCGAAGTTGGGACAACTGCGAATTAATTTAAATGATTTTTATGATGTCATTGCGCAACTGAGACGATTTCGTGGCGCCTCCCCCAAACCGAAATGTTGATACGTTCTTTTTTTTTTAGTCACATTTTTTGTGTGTGGTAAAAATCCGAAAAACAAACTCCTAACTGCCCGAATTGCCCTTTGGCTGCTGCTGCTTCTGCAGCTTCTGCTGCTCCTGCTGCTGAAGTAGCTACGAGCGGTAACGAAATTCACGGTAGGAGATAAAAATGTAGCAAATCGAAGCAACGATCAACAACCGGAGGTGATGAGCTGGAGGACGCCGAACGGTGCACCGCGTCGAAAAACCGCGACGGCACCGGGTTTCGGTTTTGGTCTCGGTTTGGGCTTTCAGTTGGGTTGGTTGAGGTTGAAGAGTCGAACCAAGGCAATTGGATGTGCCGACTGCCCCAGGGACTATCGGTAAAACTTAAATGCTCTATATAATATGAAAATTATTATAAAATCCGGTCTAAAATTGCATTTTTATTATTTTTTTAATTTTAAAATCAATTTTTGAAAAACATGGCTCAGTAGCCAACAGTATAGGCTAAAATATATTTAGGATTGAAATAAACATTTATGTTTTCTAACTGATTTATAAATAATTGGTTAAGTATTAATATATATTTCAAAAGCTGCTTTATTAAAACATTTATTTTGCTTCCATTCTTTTGTTATGTAACCATGTGATATTTACAACTTATTTTATTGAAAACAATAAACATAGTGAAGTCTTAAATTTAACTATCGAAAAAAATCAAAAAATAAAATAAACTTATATAATAAAAAATCCTCGATTATTAATATACAACTTTATAACTTATTTCTACATTTATTGTATCATTACTTTTCAAGCTAGTTTTTCCGAGAAACTATCTGGAAAAGTATCACTTAAAACTCAGACTCTCAAACTCCTCAATAAAATGCATAATACATTTTCTGAGGGTATTCTTTCGAGAGGTCTGCGAAGCGAAAGAAACTGAGACAAATGTGATAACCACGCAGCGATACGAGTACTCGAGCTCCACAGCCCCATCTCACACCGCCTGCCCAGCTCCCACAGAACCTGGTCATCCGACGACCGAAAGACACGACGACCACAACTTGGTCAGAGGAGCAGGGTGGTGAATCGGGGAGCGAGAAGCGGGGAGCGGGGAGAGGGCACGGGGGGAATTTATTGTCGATTTGGCGAGGTGTATCGACAACGCAACTGCTACTGGGCACACACGGCCCCTGAATGCAGAATTCAGAATTCAGAATGGGCAATGGAGAATGGAGAATGGAGAACGGAGAATGGCGAGTCCAGAATGCCGGGGCGCTCCTGCAGCCCGATGATATCGCCCAGTGCCAATCTGCATCCGCAGATTCCAAAAGGGGACTTGGGGGCTCGGGCCTTACCCTGTGCTGAGGTTTTAATTTGTAGGATGCAGTTGCTGCTGCGCAGGTAAGCCAAGGTGATGAGATGAAGTTGGTGGCTGGTGGCTGGTGGCTGGTGGCTGCCTTTTGGCCCGGCCTGCGCACAAGTTGGCCGATGTTGATGTGCGCACTGATAAGCGCATCATGGACCATGGACCATGGACCATGGTTCATATAGTGGGGTATAGTCCTGCAGTTGCAGAGGCTCCCGGCATGATAAAGCCCCCCGAAAAGTGTGGATTATTTCATTTTGCTACGTTTTGTAGCCGTCTGTGGAAGTTCCCCCCGTTGCGGCCCTCAAGATGCTGCTGTTGTTTTGCGGGTAATGAATAAATTTGCGCAATTTGTTAAGTGAATTCCTTTGTAGCGCGATTTTTTACGAGTTCGTTTCGCTGAGCTCTGTGGCGCTTTGATTTCGCGGCCAAGAGAAGGCGGTCAGGTGTGGAGAATTCTGCTTAGAATGTGGAATAGCTAATGAAGAGCAGTCTCAGGTGTCTTTGGAAGGTGCCACGGACTTCCTTAGGTGATAAGCTTATAAGATTTTACTGTTTATTGTGTCGAGGCCTTAGGGAACGAACAATTAAAAACTATCAACGAGTGCTTTATATAAGGTATTGTAACCCCTGTTATAAACATATTTAATATTATGATTACACACTTCTCCAGCAAATTACTTTGATTTTTTGTATAAAATTTATTTCAAAACTACTAAAAGTGAAATGATATAAAATGAAAACTATTACTACATATTTTTGCAAATATTTAATAATATAGTTTCTTTACTTTAAAAGTTAAACTAGTTTTGTTTTCTCAAAAACTTTATTTGTTTTTTTTTTTTTACACATAAATAAATACGAGGACACTTTGTGCGATCGAAATTCTTCTCATAAATCGTTTTTTATTTTATGTGCATTTTTCAAATTGTTTTCTCCCCAAGTAAATGGGTATTCTAAGTGTTCTAAAACATTTCATTAATTTCCGACTTGTACATCGTTTCTCAGCTGCTTGTGCTTGTTCGGCAAGACATTTATGGCACCTCCTCAACTTTCGCCCCTCTGCCGCCTTAGCAGACATCACAGGCCATTTAAATGCATTTCCTAATCACACAACCTCACCACACACACGTTCGCCGGACTCAAGACTTAACCCTTTGCTGGCATTTGCCATAAAATCTCGGCACTTCCGCTACCAACCAGAATACCCGTACACGAAACACAAGGGTGCATCGAATGCTCTTCCTGCAACAATTTCCGCTTTGCTCTGGCTGCCGGCAAAGGCTAACAAATTCAAATTAGAAAATCCCAACATAAATATCTATGCATTCTCGTACCCCCAACCCCATACCTAACCCCTACCATTCTATCGTAGTTCGCCAACTGAACAATAGATGTCGCCGGGGCTGTGATTGCAGCTCCTGTGCATGTGCACAACATTGCGAAGGGTTGCAAAATGCACCCTCATGTGTGAGTGTTAGTGTTAGTGTGCGTGTGTGTCTGATTTTGGTTGGAATTCAAAAGATTTACAAATACTTGTGCACTCCTTTGGCAGTTGCACTTAAGCAGGATCCTCTTGCCGCTCGGCAAACCCGTCTTAAGTGCAACCCCCGGGGGCTGTGCCATATTCCTCACTCATCTCGAGAACGCTGAACCAATAAAAATGTTCGCCCAAAGACGGGGTTTTTAAAGCCAGATACTTGTAGTCAGCACAAAATTTTTCACCTCTTCACTTGGTGCTCGCTGTTATCCTCCTGGCTGTCGCTCTTTTTTTACAGCACCCCAGCGTCTTGTCAGACCGAAATGTTTGTTTTGTTGTGTTCTCAACTGTATTTGTCTTTGCGTTTTTTTTTCTTGCTTTACATTGCTCGACTTTTGTTTATTTCGCTGACAAGGCAAAAGCAGTGAACACCACGAAAATTGTCAATATAGCGCAGGGCAAAAAGAAAGAGTCAGCGGCGGAATAAAAATATATATAAAAAAAACAGAAAAAAATGTTTTAAATTGTGCCTCGACTAAGAGATACTCGGCATTAAAGGTGCTTGGAATGATTAACATTATAACTAGGTTTTGATTTCTTAAAATCTAAAAGAAATTTTGATTTCTAAGCTTTTAGGTAGATCTTTAAAAAAAATTAATTTCTTTGATAAACAAAGATCATGTATACTTTTTTGTTAGAGTTTGACAACTGTCAGTCAAATACTAAAAGACATTTCATTTGACATTTTATTTGCCTTAAATTAAAGTACCATTAAAGTGTTATAAGGACTGAATGCTAGAATATAATGATGAGTTTTACTTTATTTGGCGGTCACAACTTATAAGTTATAGATTGGAAATATTTTATAAATTTCCAATGAATCTGGTATACCCTTTGTAGTGTACAGCTACCAGGTACAAAAATCACACACCCAGAAACAGGAGGCAAAGGACGCACCCACATTACGAGGCACTGTGGATATTTTATGAGTGGGCGGATGAATCGCATCGAAGGGTTAACAATGGCGCTCCTCCGTCCAGCTTTTCCACTGCCGTTTGCTGCTGATGCGGCTGCCTCTTCTGCTGTCATATGCAAAAACAAACCGGGAATCGGGAAATGGAAAGTGGAGTGGGCGTACTGGGTGGACGCAGAGGGTTAAGGGCGACAGCAAGGACAGCAAGGACAGCCGGCAAGCAACACTTTTGATAACATTTTATTACTACGTACTCGTAGGTGTGATTTTTATGGTTTTGCTATGCTCAACGGATTTTTTACAGCTTCTACACCGCTCTTGTTATTGTTGTTGTCTATGCTGATTGCGTGGGCCAAGGGAAGGGGTTAGACAAAAAATAAAAGGGTTTGGCTTGATTGCTGGCTGGGTGAATGGGTTAAGGGACAAGCGGTTGATAAGAATCGTTCATTGAGTGAAATTAAAGTGATTTCAACAGGGGTCAAATTGGAAACGTTCAAAGAAAAGATAAGATGTCATAAAATAAATTCTGCAGTACAATAAAGACATTATCATTATTTTGTAATGCCAAATAAATCGATTTACTTGCATTTGCTTTTCTAACATACGATAAATCTACTTTACTTAATTACAGAATTAAAATTCCTATGAAAGGCGATCTTGTCATATTTTAAATTCATGTGAGAACAAGAAGTTTAAGTGACTTTTAAGAATTGTTTCCATGTGACTGGAAAATAAAAAGTAATCAAATTATTTTCTTGAATTAAAATATTACTGAACAGAGTTTACAATAAAAACTGACTACAAAAATTACATCACTTTTCTCGATACTAAATTAATGCGCTAGTCTGATAAAACTCCAGTTTCTTTGGCTAATTGAACAAACAATTGTGGAGTTAATCGACATGATTCCATGTCAACAGTTGATTTTCTTGTCCCCATGTAATTGCAAATATCCATGATACTGCTTTGTATTAAAGACAGCCTTTTTTTCCAACCATTTGATATTAATATTTATATCAATATGAATTTTACGGCTTTTCACCCAACAACAATGCAGCGAACAAAGGCGCAACCCAACTGAATAATTCATATGCCTAACAAATAAAAACCAAAATAAATTATAAGAAACACAGGCGACCAGCGACAGCAACAACAACTAATTATTCATTATTTTGTACGAGATTTGCACATTAAAAAAAAAGAAACACCCAAGCGATGTTGTGAGTATATTAAACACAACAAAAAGAGCTTGACCAAATGCGCCCCAGCATCGGTGGTCTCTCTAGTTTAGTGGGTCAAGAAATCCAGTTTATTAACATTCAAATTAATACATACAAATGACGTCTCTGCGTTTATGGTGCATAATAATTAGCCGACCGTGCTCGACTGGCGCTAATATGCTGTCCGTTGGACCAAGGACCAAAAAAAAAAAATGCGAGAAAAAAACGGGAGCATTAGCATAAAATTAGAATTTGTAATTGCGGCGGCGCAACAGGCTGGCTGGCTGGCAATGGGAGGTTCGGGGATGCCTCGGATGCCTGGGATGCCGGAGAATCCCTGCCCCTGTGGCATGCGCCGCTTAATTAAAATGCAGCCTCGGCTAGACAGTCGGCCCGGCGAACAAGGAAGCGCCTGCGCAAAAGGACAACGCGCCCAGCTTTTGAATTATTCAAATGGCACTGCGCACAGCCTTTTTGGCGTGTTGACTTTTTGATTATGCGCATAATTTTTGGGCGAGAGAGCCGCTTCTGCTTCTGTTCTGTTTTCAGTTGGCCTCTGTTATGACAGGCGTGAGGATGAAACCGAGGGACAATAATTAAGTCATGGCAATTTGTGAAAGAGTCATCGCGAGCAGGTTGCCCCGTCACAGATGTTAATTATTACAATAAAATTATTGAGTAACTTGTGAGTTGAGCAAGGAAAAAGGGGGATTTACAAACGGGATTTGGTTATCAATGAATTTATTCAAATTTACAAAATGTAATAAATGGAAGAGTATTTACGGCTTGCACTTACATTTTTAAAATATTTATTAGTCTTGTTTATATACCAAATCATTTGAATTTGATAGCCTGTATTAATGTATTTCAAAATTAATTATTCCCTGGTTTAAATTACAGGACCTTTGTTAAATTAAAAAGCCGTAATTAAGATGCACTTTAGTTTTTTTGTGTAGTCAATGAGGAAATGTAACTAATTTAAAAATCTTGACAATTCTGTTTATTTGAAAAGAGGTTTCAATTAAAACTGAATTGAAGCTAATGTTTGCATAAAGGATTCTCGTACCCTAAGCCCATATCATATCTAACAAAATAAACTTAGTATCGCCCCTAGCCAAGTAATTCCAAGACCTTAAATTCTCCCTTCGGCTAAGCCAGAAAATCGAATCAACGTTCGATGGTGGAGCTGCTGCTTCTGTCGCTGCCACTGATTCGATTTCCATGCAATTTTTGAATGAAAGTGCGGGAAATGTCGTCCATAAACTATGCCGCCAGGTAAAAGGGTACCCCAACCCGAAACTCCCACCTCCATCCCGCAAACCCAACCCCGATCCACTAGGGCGTTTCTCCATTGAAATGGAACTAAGCTCGAGCGCTTGTCGCACACGGCGACATTTGCATGTGTAAAGTCATAAATAACGAGACAACATAACACTTAAAGCACAGACACAAAGACACACAGATACCCACCCACACATTCGTGCTCTGGGGACAGGACCTCTCGCTATCGAGATGCGATATATGACAGGAGTCCCGAAAATGCATGAGCTACGGCGAGCAGGAGACCTTGTTTGGGTCCCCGGGAAAAACGCTCGGCATCTCCTGGCCCGAGCTTATCAACTGCAAAATAAAAAGAATTTATTTCTGTTAGGAAACTTGCTCGCGGGTTATGCAAAAATTTGCAAAGGGGTGTATAGAGAGTGGGTTACGAAGAAGAAGTGAATGGAGTCGGGGCCGGCATAAATAAAAATAAGTAACGAGCTCCACACAAATTGATAAAACAGTGAAAGAAAATTGCCGCACAGCCAGCACAATCATAAATGGGAATGAGCCTGCGATTGTGTGGAGTTTTGTCCGCATCGCATAAAGGGAGCAACAAAAATTATTGAACAAAAGCGTACGGTAGAAAAATGTTTGAAATTGAATTTGATAAGAGTAAAGAAAACAAAAACAGGTGATGGTTAAAACGGAATTAGTAAAAAGATAGATGTACTAAGTAAATTGCATAAATTTGGATATTGGAAAAAGTTTATGGACTAAAACAAATTCAAAGATCTTAAAGAAATTTAAATTATATTTAAATATATAATATAAAGTATTAAAACAAAACCAAATTTAACATTTATTGTATTTTGTAGGAAGCGTTAGAAAAGTAGAGCTCTGTTTAGAATAATATTTTTGGAGCTTCACTACTTTAATATAAATCCTGTGATATTTTATTTTATTGTCTTTAAACAACAATAAAACTCTTTGCTCAATTCATATCTTGCTCCTCTTTCCCATGTTGTAATATTATATTGCTGTGTCTAATAACAGTTTCTTATAATTAAAACCTTTAACACTCCGAAGACATCTCCCCTAACCTCAGACTTTAAGTACAGCTTGTAACAAAACACCAAAATTATAACTTTCATTTTTTCACTTAAGAAAATTCGAACACAAACCTCTTTTGCATACCCTTAGCATCACGACACAGTAGCGAGCCAAAAAAAAAAAATTGTTCCAACTGCCCTCCGGTTAAATAATGAAAAATTGAAAAAAGCAAGTCGAAAATAGAATTTGGGAAAAATAGAAAATTCGCTACAATGGTGCGAGGCGAGGGAAATAAATTAAATTTTCTAAACGATTGTATTGCAGAGCACCCAAGGCAGGCCCCGAAATAACAACACATTCATCGGAGTTCGACGTCCTGGCAGGTTCACAATGGGACTGGGATTTGCATACGCGAATTATTTGCGACAGACCGACACATGCAGGGAAAAGGAACATTTTCTTTTCACTTTTCTATTTTTTGCTTCTTACTTGCCTGCACTGTATCTCGAATTACGCAATAATCGCGATAAAGGATTGCAGAGAGAGGTAGGGAAATGCGTTTTGCATAAATTAAAAATTAGCAAAGAAACGAGGAGCAAGGAGCACCCCGAAGTGCACCCTTTTACTACCTCGGGCAGTCAAAGGTGACGCATTTATGCATAAATTAAGGATCAATACCGCGAGCCTACTCCTTTCGCAGGGAAAATTTGCATTACAAAAGGCTTCTTCGGAGACCTTTGCCAAAAAAAGGAAAATAGCAAAAAAGGTTGGCGAAAAAGACGCGAGTTTTCTTCGGCACGGCGATATAATAATAGGTCATCCATTAGGGCGAAAGGAGCAAGTTCCGGCTGTTGACGTTCCCCGGCAAAACAGAGCAACCGGAGAAACCAGAGGGAGCAACCCCTAAGACGCCCAGTCCACAGATTAGCGACGAACCCGAGATCACGACCCCTCGATCTCAGCCTCGATCTCGATCTCGGGTCGAGCTCTTCTTTGATGTCACATTCAGTGTTATTTATTCGAGGCGGCATTTGATTTGCATGAGAATGAAGAAAATTGATATTTGGTCTCCTCCGGTTGTCTAGCCGTGTTGTCTTCTTCATTTTTACCAACCCGAACAGGACGCACGTGTTGTCCCGACCAGAATAACATGGAAAGGGGTGCGATGTGTAAGGGTTGGTCTTTGGCTGCGATCTCGATCGCGATCGCACATTGTGAAAATTATGCAGATGAGGGAACCTTTTTTGCGCAAGCGGAAGAAGATGAGTATTCAAATGGGCTAAGGCTGAGACTGAGGCTGAGGCTGAGGCATCTTCCCGAGTGCCGAAGGGTTGATGTTGATTCCTCGAGGTAATTTGCCTATGTGGCAGTGCAAGAAGATAGGGCAAGTCGGATTCTAATGGGATGACATCTGTGTGCTCGGCGAAGGGTGTGTTTTTTATTTTTTGACTATCGCTTTTTGCATACTATTTAATTTTCCCAGGCCCGCCAAGGGGTTAAGTCCGAGCAGAAGAAGATTTTTCTTTCCCATGGAAATGCTCGTCTTCCTAAGCACAAAAGACAATATTGATCGTCTATTGAAGATGCAATCAACTATGTAAAAAGACGCGAACCCTTTTTGCATGCCATAAAAAATTCAAATTAATGTGAAATTTGAATGTGCCAAATCTGGGCAGAGAAGATGATCGAGGGATAGATGATATTGCGAAGATGACGATCAGTTGATCAGTTGCGGAATTTTGCAGACAGATACATAGGCTATTTTTTGTAACGTACTTTTCCCTAGGTTATTCTCACGCTCAAAACCAAAGCCCAGTTCCGAGGAAAGGGTTTGGTAGCAACCCCTTTGGCTTGTAGACGCCCCCGCCTGCCAAGCCAAACAAAGCAACACAAAGGCAAATAATAATTTAAAAGGTTTTGTTGACGTTTCGAACTGTTGTTGACTTTTGCCGCGCGCGAACAAAACAGCAACAGAACTCAGAACTCAGAAATCAAACAGCAGACAAAACTCAAACTGCAAGTGGTTGAGGCTGATTTTCGAGGATGAGCAGGAAGTTAGCAGGTCGGAGGCCACCACCGAAAAGGGCAAACAAACGGCAGCAAGTGTGCAACTCCCTCAGTCACTCCACTCCCCTCCACTCCACAACACGCCACTCCATTCATTATGATTATTTGCGGTGAAATTTTGCGGGGCTCTTATTTGATACGGAAAGGATTAAAATTAGGCGAAAACTTTTGTGCGCCACTCGCGACCGGAGCAAAAGCCCTTTTGTTGGTTAACTTTTCATTTGATTTATTAAGCCAAATAAACAGCGGCACAGCTTAATGCCTGCCGTGTACTTGCTGTCGGGTCATGAACCCCGCCGCCTACAAGTGACTCACAGATCTGGCAGCCTGACCATCCAACTCATCCGCATCCACATCCCCAGACTCAGACTCAAAGTGAGACTCGGATTCAGATCCAGATCCACATCCACATCCCAGGCAATACCAAGTGCTTAGCGCGTTAAAAGTCGCGTAGTAATTTAACGACGACGACGTGTTCTTGGCACACGCAGATTGCTATCGAGGAGGCTCAGATACGGAGTGCCACAAACGGATCCGCTTGCCGGCTCTTCGAATGTGATGTGATGTGATGTGCGGGTGTTGCTTTGATGGCCCTGCGACAATTAGCAGGCCTACACTGGCCAACAGGCTTCGATCGCTAAAATAGGGCTCTTATAGTCGCAGTAGAGCTTAATTAGAGGAAGTTTTCTCTTCAAAGTTATAATATTGAAAAGTTAACGAGTTAAAATTCAACTTTCCCTTCAAGGATATTTTACATACGGAAGGAGTTACAATTTTTTTTAAATCAAATTTATTTTAAAGTATTTAATTTTTTTTAGAACAGAAACCTATGTAATATAATGCATTTGTCATAAAATTTTCGAATCAAATATTTTCAGTTTATAAGAATATTTATATCTTTCTTTTTTTAACAACTTGATTTCTATTGATAAGAAGTATTTATGGTAAGAAATATTTTTATTTCCACTGCTGCAATACAAAGTTAAAATACAAAGTGTCAATAATTGTTCGATAAAATGCAAAACGAAACAGTTCTGTTTGATTTTCTCCCCTTTATGTTTTGTAAGTTTAAAGTACAAACCATAGTTTTGGTTGATCATAGAACAAATCTGTTAGTTTTAAAATGAAATGAAATAAAAGCCCTTTGTCTGATGCCAAGTGTTGGGTAATTTGAGGGCATTGCCTTTGCCAGGAACCAACCAGCACATCATCTTTCTCTGTCTGACTGCCATAAGTGGGTGTCTCCCGTACGCACCCAGAAAGGTGTAAATCATGATCATGTCAATCAGCGGATCGGCCAATCCTTATAGCGCACACCTCGATGCGCACAGCAATTCACTTTTCATTCACCATTTAAAAGGGTACCAAGAAACAGGCAAATAAAAGCAGTAAAACTGTTGCAATTGTCGCGCCTACTTGAAGACGAAGATGAAACCAGACGGCCACGAAATGCGATCGTTTTGAGCCAAAAAGAAAACAAAGCCTGGCTTAATGATATCCGCCAAGCAAAGGCTCGTGGGCTGCCACACAGAAAACAAATTAAGGATCTATATAATTTTAAATATTTCATTTTATTAATGCCTACTAAATCGTGGCTTAAATAGTTTCGAAAAAATAAACTTTGTTAGGCATAAGAATCAAAAATTAAACTTAGAAAAATTATGAAATGCTGATAGCAATTCAACTAATTTAAATAATCATATAATTTAATTTATTATTGACCTATTTTTTTAAATATATTACAAATAAATTTTACCAACTTTATTTGTTTATGAAATACTCTTTGATCTCGACAAAAATTCTGAAATGAATCTTAGTTACTTAGAGGGACCTAGATTTTCTTCCTGTGCAAAGACTCTCCTGCCTGATGGTTTCTTATATCTTTTTTTTGTGAATGAATGGCAGTCGGCGAAGAAGTTGTAATGATCATGACTGCGAAAGATCCATTCATGAAGCTCGCCCTGGTTTTGGTCCCAGTTAGGTGCCTGTGTGTGGCTGTAATCAGTCCACGCAATAAAAAAAATGTTTGCCAACCCGGCTTGATTCTTTTTATTGGCTTGTTTTGGGGCCTTTGTATTGTGTTGGCTGTGTGGCTGCTTTGAAGTTTTGCTTTTTGACAGTTTTCAAGGTGTGTTGCCCAGATCTCGTCGTTGTCGTCGTTGTTGTCGATGTTGTATAGTATAGTCGCAGCTTTAGCTATAGCTTTTCCTGCGTGGCAGTCAGTCAGTCAGTCAGCTCAGTCAGGGGCTGTCGAAGTCTGCGTCTGCGTTGGAGCCCAGCCCCGAAAGCTGTCAATTAAATTAATTATTATTTCTGCGTTTAATGCAAAACTGTTGCATGCCAAATGCAACTAGCAGCAAAGGTCGCTCTCAGCTGGTTAGGCCAACACCTAGGCCCAGTTTTTCTATTTTTTTCCACATATCAAATTCTTTTTTTGGCTGGATATGTCAAAAGTATGTCAAGCATTTCGGGCCCGCTTAATTCGTTGGCTTTTTCTGTTCTTTTTTTTTTGTTTTAATTAATTGCCAACCGCTGACATGTGGATGGTTCCACTAGAGCACAAACATTGAGGGGTTGATAACAAGCTGAAGGAAAAAAGTGCGGTTTAACAATAGACGAAGCTCAAATGCCCTAAAAATATGTAAATGAGAAAAATAACATTGTTTGAGAACAGAACTAAAAAAAATAGTTTTGTAAACGATTTCAACCTGGAAAGTAAAGCCAAAATTTTGTTAGGTGTTGGGATATTGTTATGTCATCAACGTATTTAAAATAAATTGCTTGGACAAATATTATTAAACAATTTTTATGCCAGAACCTACATTGTACCATAACTTTAAAATGCAAAAAGTCAAACAAAAATATATAAATAAATTAAATGAATATTTAAAATAAAAGTGTATATATTTTAGAATTTTATTACAAATAATCCCAAATAGGTGTAATACCCCACGAAGTGTTCTTTACCCAGCTGTAACAAGGCAGAAGCGGCTCGAAGAGTTCCATTTCTACACCGGAGCATATAGTGACACATTTTCCGCCCCTGTAGGCGCGATATGCGCATAATTAATGAGCCTTTTATGGTTTATTGAACCGCAAAAGGCGGCAGGAACACGCACTCACACACACGGGAGATGTCATGGCTAGGAAGTCGAAAGTTAGCTCAGTTTGATAAGACTTGGCCACCATCAGCGGCCGGTTTCGCTTGGCTAACTTCGAATGCGACTGTGGCACTTGACTGGGTAATTTATGTGGCCGCCTTTATTGTTATTACATTTGTGGCTTTCTGGGCAATACTGTGAGCTTGCTGAGTTCTAGTTCGGGATAGTTAGGAACCATCCGTATCTATTAGTCAGGCCCAAGCGACGATAGACAAAGCTGCGCTAATTGCTCTAATGCCGCTTCCAGCGAATTCCAACCGATATCTTCTTTTCGAGAGCCATTAAAATTAATAATTTGCCACACTCTTATCGGAATGTTTTTATCAACATCTGAATTGGGCTTAATGACTGGGGGGGGAGAATTTTGAATTTTAATTTCAAGTGTTGCCAGAAATTAATTTCTGCAACGCAACCCTTAACCCTTGACTGCCGGCAGTCGCCAGATAGCAGCGTCGATTGCTGTTGTTCCTCATCATCGTCATTTTATTTCATTTTATTTTTCCATAAATAAACTGCGTTGATTGTCGTCTGGGTTCGGTCTCTCCTCTCGTTTTGTGTTGCCACCCTTAACCCTTTTTGGCCGGAGGGGGCTGGGGGTCGGAAGAGCCCCCTGAGTGCTTTTAAGTTGATGTCGTTGCGTTGATAAAACTGCAGACGCAACTCAAACATGAGCAGGTTTCTGGTTTTGGTTCTGGTTCTGGTTCTGGTCCGGGTTCCTGGCCTTCCAGGATCCCCAGTTTTCAGGACCCCTTCGCCCCAGTACTTCCGTTCCGCTTCGTATCTTTCAAATTGTTGCCAGTTGCTGGGCGGCTGATTGTTGACTGGGGGCGGTTTTCTGGGTGGTGGACGGAGGCGTGGCATTCACATGTGTGCTTAACAGACCGTTTGCCATTTTTGCATATACGCTACGTACATCCATCCATACGCCATATAAGATACACCACATAACATACACCATACACCATTCAACGCACTGATTATATGGCAGCCACACGGACACACACTTATATAAATTTAATTGACTGTGGACATGTGTATGTGTGTGTGTGTGCGGTGGGTTACTCTTTATTTGGTGGGGGTTTCAGGGCTGTGATTCTTGAGGTTTTCAGTGCGGTTAAGTTTAAATACTCGACAGCCATCAACAGGGCATAAAACATTTAACAAGAGTGTGTGTGAGGGAGTGTGAATGTGGTGGACAATCGACTGCGAAAATTAATGTTGCCTACGCACAGGCGTTAGGAGAGGTTAAAATAAAATAGTCCCTTTTCACAAAATGGGATACATTTGATCATTTTAATTCATTCAATAAAAACTGGCTACTTTTAAGAATTTTTTCTTTGGTTTCAAGACCTATGTTTATAATGTAACAATTTAATTGATTAACATATCTTAAGCCTTTCTAAAAATGTTTTAAAAAGTGTTTTCCAATCTTTAATTTCATTTAATTTTCGATGTTTTCAGTGTGTTCAAGTTGAATTTTATATTAACTCAGAGTGCACAATAGACGGCAAGAAATAGTCACTGCATACATCCTGGCACCGACCAATGAAATTAACATGTAGACAGCATTTCTTGCAAAAATCTGCAAAATTTATCATAACCAATTCAATTTACGAATGTAATGGAGCATTAGGCTTATTTTAAGCCACATCAAAGCCCCGGCCGACCGGTGGATCAGAAGTCTTTATCTGAGCCCCAACTGTTACTGCTATAACTCTGACTTACGCACGTACGCAGCTCACTCATCTTTACAAGTTCTCTACTATCTTTTTTCTGTCCCCTCGTTTTTTCCCACTTTTTTTTTTAGCAAACGGAAAGAAATCTTCTCGGGCAACACGTAAAATTAAAACACCAACGCGTCTTTCGTATTTTTTGTTTGAATCCCAACCATCCATCCAACAATTCAGCAGTCGGCATTGTGTATTGCATTTTGCTTATAATCTTCTGCTGCTGCTCGTTCTTTTATCTATCTTTTTTTTTTTTGTATTTTGCTGTGGGGGAGAAGACAGCGGTTGAAGACGAGACGAATTGTATTGAGTGGCACTAAATATGTTGAGAAATGAGCGGGGAATAATGCCATGACCATAACTCCCTTTTCCCCCGCATTTGGTACTCGGTACCTTCAACGCCAACGTTCCAAAGTCAGCGTTCCTTCTGTGGCAGCACGCACGTTTTTCATTCAAACGTATGACATGGATGGACTCAGTCGCAGTCGCAGTCTCTGGATTTTTTCTGGATTTTTTCCGTCTTTCATTTTACGTATCAGGGCTCATCGTTGACAACGCCAGAAAAAGCCGCACCAGCGGCAGAAGCGGCGACGCACGAATGAATGGCCGCAGTGGCGTAGGAGGAGGGGGTGGCCACTAAGGCAGTGGCTTAGGGGGAGGAGGTGGTGCCAGTGGCGGGGGTGGAGCAGCTCACTCGCTGTACAGCCGCACAGCGAACCGATGATCACGTTTGGCGAAGGCTTCCGGTTAATGCCAGAGACAAGCTAGCCATTGGAGCTGGAGGAGCTCCAGCTACACAGGAAGAAAATCGGGGAAATGCTTTGACAAGCTAGTAAATATAAAAAGGTATACAACAAACAACCCACAATCTTTCCGGTAAAAATTAAAGCCATTTTTAAATAAAATAGTGACATATGTTGGTACAAATAAATGTTTGGTTTCAATTTAAAAAGCCATTTAATTTAAACGTTTTTAATTTTGTATCTCTATCTGTAAGCTACCCTTTTTTTCGGTTGAAATATGGTTGAAACATAGACATTTAAACACAATTTCAATCAACAAGGGATTTTGTTGTCTCCCCGAAAGTATATGTTTTTCAAAATCTAATTTGGCAAGCATCCCGAAAAAAGCAGGCTCTCAAAACACTTTTTAAGACTTACTCACTGTTACCCACTAGGAATTTAACATTAATTGCTTTGAAACAGATAATTATAGACGAAAGTATATGCTTATTTTTGGTCCAACACCGGTTAGGACTAACTCTCAGTAACCCGGTATATTGACTAGGAGTTTTACATTGAATTTTTTTAAATATGTAGTTAATTACAAGAATATGTTAAGTTTGTTCATTGTTTTTTATAAATTTGATTTGGAAGTTTTTTTGCATTTAAGCAATTTGTATCTTTGAAACTAATGTTATACTTGTTTAAAAATAAATAGCTTGAAATAGCTTGTGGTAACTGAATTTTTTCTCCCTGCACGCACATATAGCCATATAGCTTTGCTGTCTCTGTTACGGAGCGCGGACCTTATCACTATGGTCATACGACGGCGACGCCCGCGCACGTTGATGGATCGCAAAGCACGCGCGTCTCTCCTGCTGACGTGGTTTTTGTTGCTGCTGCCGCTGCTGCTGCCGCTTCTGCTGCCAAGTGTAAGAAATTAAAACGTTCCCAACTTGGACTTTGTTTGGCCGGGACGGGACCGGAGCTACGTGTTTGGCAAGCCGGCGAACGTTGTCACAACGATCCTCAATTTATTTATTGTATTCTTCTACCTATTTTTTCAATCTGCTCTTAGTTGCCAGGGGGAAAACGGCCATGCAGGGGGGAAGTCATAAATTATGTAAGTCTTCAATTGTGGCCCGTTGAGTTTTCGGTCTTTTATGGGCCTGCAACTGCACGCCTTCCAACAAACAGGGTTTCGGCCACAAACCACACTTTCAGCCCCACTCTTATCGGGCAGGCCACAAAAAATGCAAAAAATAAACCCACAAACTCAAACAACTTTAAGGCCCGATAAGACAACCAAGAAAGCCCCACACACACACACAATAAAAACAGACCGAGTAAACAACATTTAACAACTTAGACAAAAGAAATCAGTGCAAATGCTTGGGCGGAGTGTCAAACAACTTAAAGTCTCATTTATCATGTTGTGCGAAAACTTTAAGGGAAAATTTATGCACAAGCGGGCAAGGGGGAGCTTGGAGGAAAATAAATAAAAAACACTTTGGTGAAAATAATTTTTGCATAATTTTTCTCGTTTCCAAAAAAGCAGACATGACCTACAGCAAGTTTTGGCTTCCGAAAAACGTCAGCTCAACAAGTGGCACCACCAGCACCATCAGCACCATAAAAATGAAGAGCAGACAACAGGCGAACGTTGAGAAATCCATAAGTCAATTTTCAGAAATTATGCAAAATTATTTAAATTGCAGAAGGAGCGCTGAGGCGGCCAAAAAAAATCAACAGGAGGCCGAGATACCGAGAGATATTGCTCTCGTTTTTATTTTTTGGCAGCGCAAGCAAAGCAAAGCGCATGCAAATGCCAAACGGAAATGGCAAACAAACCATAATGTGACGACGGCGGCGGCAACTTCCGCTCTCGGCCCAAAATGAAGTTCTCTCAGACAAAATCGTATGCAAATCAGCTGGCATGGCAGGCAAAAGTTCAGCGTACGCTTAACTTTTCACCGGCCACGCCCCCTTTTGGAAGACCCGCCGCCGCCCTCGCAGCGCGCATGAGCACCGCCATTGTCTGGCTCATTTGCGCCAATTTTTTTACATAAAAATACAATAACAGCAGCGGCGAAAAGAAAAAAATGCGAGTGCCCCATTCTACCCCTGATTTTTTGCCACCCATCGCCTCGTGCCACATTTACATTTTACATTTTTTTTTTTCTCGCCGCTGCTGCTGAACTTATTTTCGCATTTTGTTTGTTTGTGCGAATGTGTGTTTGGTTTATTTTTATTTGCATTTTCTTTTTTTGTTTTTACTTTACTTTACATCGATTTTGCATAATTTTTCAAGGTCGTCGTCAGTCGGCGGCGGGTGTTGCATACATTAGCATTTGGCCAACTGGCGACGCTGCAAGGCGCCCACCCAGGAGCGAAAGAGAGGGCCGCAGAGTTTGTGCAACCAACTCGGGGAGTTTGTCTTTCGGCGGGCCGCAGCAAAAGTTGCTGCCACAGTTTTGCATAGTTCGCTGGCCCATTAAGCCACCTTCGATGTGCCACTATTTCTGCCAGAAATGGTCAATGAGTTTTATTCGGACTACGGCTTGTGGTTAGATCAATGTTTTAAGGTGTACCGACCTCTTATAGTTAAAACAGTTTATTCAGCCAATATACTAAATATTTTAAAATAAATGTCTTAAGCTTCAAGGCTAGTAATAACCATATCTTTGAAGAAATTTAAATGTTACTAAGATAGTTCGAATAATCAAAGGATTTTTATGTCAGTAATATTTCAATTCTAAGTTTTTTATCTTGCACAATCTGTTTTTGTTACAAATTCAAGTTTGGGTTATGTATTAAAAAAAAAGCATTGCTAACAAAAAAAAAATTATTGATAAACCAGAATGGTTATTCATAGAATTCGGATGATATTTAACATAATCTAAGCATATGATGGATTATAAAGCATTTTATTCATTATATACCACATAAATATATTTGTGGTAAAATCAATACTAAGTGTTGTAAGTTGTATCATAAATATGTTACAAAACCAATTTAATTTTCCTAGCTAATGTTCTAATTGCTAAGAGCTAAAGCGGCATTTCGGCCCAATGAGATAAGTGGCCTAGTTCAGCCTTGAACCTGCGGTCAGAGCGGCGACACTTGCCCCGACCACTTACCTTGGCCACCTTTTCCACCTTTTAGCGGCCTAAAAACGGAGCGCACCACCAACTGCACCACTTGGCAGCTGCTCGCCCTCCCATTTCCACTTGGCGATAAGAAAAAGGTAGCCAGGATGGGGGAAAAGTCGCATACTTTCTCGCTGCCGTTTGCCAGACGTCGCGACCATCCAGCGAAGCGTTAATGAATTATAGCCGCGAATGCGAGCCGCTGACTACCATGACATGGCAAAAGGTAGAGGACAATGGTCTGGAGAGGTCTGTGGTCTGAGGTCCGAGTTTCGAGGACCCAAGCCCGAGGGCTACAGTAAAACACCTTGCCGGAGCGGCGGGGTCCTTGTCGATCGTTTCGGCCAGGACAACAACTAATTACCGTGCCTGGAACAATTTTTATGGCATTTATGCGCTCAGTTGAACGCGATCGTTGCTCCTTCGTTTTTTCTGTGTTTTATATACATTTTTCTTTTATACCTTTTCCTTTATTTTTATTTTTTTTGATCAGAAACAGACACCTTTTGTGTGCTGCACAGGTACACAAATTATTTTGTTACCAAAACGAAGCGAAGTCAAGGTGCGTCTCGCCAACTCCTTACCGCTTCTGGGCTCTTTCAGCTATCAGTTTCAGTTTCGGTTTCAGTTGGCTTCCTTTTGGTTTTGGCCCGGAGTTTTCTTTCGGCCTTCGTTGCGGCTGATAGGCATCTTTCGGGCTGGCCATTGTCTCCGGGTTTTTGTTGCCAATTATTAGCACTTGAGGCACGAGAAATCTCGCCAAATTGAGTGAGCATTGTCTGCGGCTGTTCAATTAATAACATTTTGTCAAATCAGAGAAATTGCACCTAGAGCTGTGGGGGATTTGGTGCACCGGTTTGTGGCCATTAATCTGATTTAAAGAGAACCAGTTCGATTCGCTCCAGTTTGTCTTTGCCCAAGGACGGCAAATTGGAAACGAAAAAGATATCGCACTAAAAATTAGCCGACACGCACTTGGGCGATTTATCAATTTCAGGTCGCATACCAAAATGGTGACATTTAACAAGGTTCTAAACATATTTCGCTTTTGGCCTAATCGCAAACAGCGGCGGCAGCAAAAACACCAGCCGCCAGAGTTTAACAACAAGGAGAACCAGAACAACTTCGGCGCGCACCTGGTGATCAAAGTGGTTTTTCAAAATGCAGCCACACAAGAAACAACACACACGGCAACGAGACCAACAAATCATAACAGCACAGAAATTATTGAAAGATATTAGAAATATAAATTGGAAATGCATAAGTATTCAAAAAGTGTGTGGGCATATATAAATGAGCTGTGAATCGGTGAAGAAATTATTGAGGCAAGTAATGGGTATTAAGTACGACTAGTAATAATGTTGATTAAAATTTTTTATTTACTAATATAAGTAAGGGTACGTAATGATAAATAAACTAAGAATCAGCAGAGTGGCATAATAAATACATTTTTATATTTTTAGCAAATATATTAATATTTTTATTAATTTAAACAAGTACAATCACTTTCTTGAGTAGACTAAAAATAATGACATCAAATAAAAGATACCTTTATTATCTTAAAAAAACTGTTGAAACACCTGAAGTTACTGACTTACATTTGAATGTTTCTTCGCAATCCAGTGTAATCTCAAGTCGCCATAAACAGGCTGGAACCACTTTCGTTTGCCACTTGCAAACACGCTGACCAATTTCCAGCTACAGCAGATGGATCTTCCTCGGGGATCCATTTAACATTTTGACAAATCAAACAAAGCCAAAAGCTGTGAAATCTCCAGTGGGGCCCCTCACTCCCGCACCGTCGTCCGAAAAATTCCAATGAAAATCGAAAACGCGTCGAACAGATGGGGGCAATCTATGGGTTTCTGTTACGGGAGACTGGAAATTGTCGTGTTAGACTTTGAGGCATCTCGACGTGCAGCGCCAAAGATTTCATGCTATTTATGAAGAGCAAATAGGAGGCACCGGCCAACACAGTCCCATCGACCAGAGGCCTCCGGCCAGGGCGGGCAAACAGTAATAAAAACATGACGACAACAGCCAACTACCAACAACCAACAGAAAAGAGTTAACAATCCAGGGGAGAGCAGGCTGAAAGCCAAACTCAAACTCGTACTAGTACTGCTGCGACGACGTAAAAGGTCAACAATTACTTGGTCCGTCCGTCTTTGGGTTTGACGAATTGTTTGGTCTGTCTAAACTTTGGCTACCAAAGAGTCTAGCCCGGCCAGACTCGAAGATGTTTTGCCCGGGACAGCACAACAGCAGCATCAGGAGTACACTCAACAAAAAAGAAATTTAACAAGTCAGCAATAAATATTTTCAACAATTTTCATTCGCAAAAGCTTAATAACCATTGAAAGTTTAAATTTGTATCTAAGCTTTGTATGTTGGTTTCTTTAAAACCTTTTGTAAGTAAAGGATAAGGCTTTAAAACTTTGAACACAATCAATTCATTGGATATGAATTGCCTTAAGCTTAGATCTTAAATGGCTTTAAAGAAGTTCAAGATTTTAAATGATTTTTGATTAATTTAAACTATTTTGTGTGTCCATTGCATTACACTTAAAATTTAAAAAGATTATTAAATAATAAAATATTTATATCCGATGCCTTCTTCTTCAGGAAGTATATTTTATTTAGTCAATTTAAATACATAAATTTGTTATATACATAATTACTATACAATAAACTTAACTAGGAAGGCAAAATAAAAAATGTAAATCAAATTTCCAGATATTAGGTAAGACAAACGAATCTGGCTACAAAAGTTAAGTTTTTCTCTTAGTGGGAAGACGACCACGTCGATGATGATGACAAACATGGCCCAAACAATTGTCAATGCTCTCGACGAGCGTTTAGAGCAAATTGTGGGCAATGTTGTAAGTCCGAGACCAGGTCCGAACACTTGGACTTGCAGCAGCCTGGAGAGGCACGCACATGTAAACATCAATAAATCAATTAGGCAAGCATTGGCCAAGTGAATGCAAGAGCAAGAGGAGTATCAGCCGGAGCCCAACTGGCCAACTGACAACTGAGGAATCCAACGCCAACAAAAGTGTGACAATATTTCCATGAAATTGTTCATTAACCGCTTGGCACACATTGCACTTGCCAAGGCCCGAAATTCTGGCCAACTCTTTGCCTGCACCACTAATTGGATGGGCCAATAGCCATGGCCATAGTTGCAGCGCCATTGGCCGGTGCATTTCTTCGGAAGCTGTTCGGCTCGCGTTTGTCCGACAATTCAAGGAAGTCCCAGTCCCCCCAAACGCACTGTACATCGTACTTTTGTATCGAAAGGTGTGAAGATTAGTGCGCTCGAAAATAAAACCCTCGTTGGCCTGCTAATGGACCTGGCCCACTCGCCCGTAAGCCGGAGCTTGTGTGTCCAAGAATTCACGGAATTCTGTATGCGATTGGAGAATGTCATGCAGCTGAGAAGCGCTTGAGCAAAGAAATGCCAAGACATGTGTAGACAAGCTGGCGGGATTTTTTCGGGGCTAACAGCTCCTTTCTCCTTTCACTTGTGTCAACTTTAACGATGGCCAATTGGTGGGTCTTTAATGTTATAAAGTCTCGTTAGAAAAAGAAGAATAAATTTTGGTTTTAATATTATTTTAAAAAAAAATTAAAAAGCTTCTTTTACATTTCTTTAATTTAATATATTTTCCAGAACATTTTTTTTTTAAATCTGTTTTATTTGAAACTAAAACAAAAATAATGATAAACCTTTAAATATTTGTTATAAATAGTAAAATTTAATTTAAGGCATAGAAAATATAATTTCATAATTTATTTAGATAGGGTTGACATGTTCTGTCCCTAAATCATAGAAAATCCCTTTCTTTCCCCATTAGAACCCCACAAATCAAATCTCTCCAATGACAGGAGCAAAAATTATGGCAACACAAAAGTTCTGACAGGCCGGGCAACCAACTCCGAACATTTTCAACCAATCAAGCGGGCCAAAATCAGACAGCAACACCGCCAACAACAGCAGCAGTAACAGCAACAGCAACAGCAACAGGAGTAACAGCAACAGCAACAACATGTGTTGCACATTCAGCGTGTTGTTGGTAATTCCCATATGCCCCGAGCCGGGGCCGCTGACATGTGGTAACGCGGTTTTGGTTTTGCTTTTCGGTCCGCGGTCTTGTAATGCGTATTCAATGTTTCCAGACAGGAAGACAGAAGGACGCACGGACGGGCTGATGGGCTGATGGGCGGATGGGCCGGAGTCCTCGCTTCTGACCCCCAGACGATGTGGCAGGACACACGCGTTGCTGATGTTGCTGCCGATGTTGCTGTTGTTGCTGCTGCTACTACTACTGCTGTCGTGGTAGAATTTTCCACATTATGCGACGCCGGCCCATGTTGCCTTTGATTGAGTTTTCCCCGGCAGCTTTTCCACGCCGTACTTTTTTGACATTTTCCCCCGTTCGCATACTTTTTTTCTCAACTTTGAAGCGTGTTAAAATGTTTGATTTTGTCCGAATGTCATTTACAGATGTTTCGGTGCTGCTGCGATGGGGAAAGTAAGTTAACCACGGTCTGACACGAGTTTTGCTATTTGATGGATGTTTGTCGGTGGCAAGATGGGGTTTTCTAAAGAGTGTGAAAAATAACTGAAGCGAAAAAATATGGAAAATGTAAAATTCAAAAGGTTTTTTACACTTTCTTTGGTCAATAAAAAAAATAAACCCTTTTTAAACGATTAAAAAATTATACATTTTATTGAATACGAGCTTCAATGTAGAAAATTATTTATTTAATAAATTTCTTTAACAGCTACTTACCCTACAGAAAAAAATTTAAGATTATGTACTTACTCGCTCTACTGGCATATGAAAAACTCCTAGATCTCAACGAATTGATATCTGATTTCTGTCCGTGTGGTCGTTCTCTCGCAAAAAGAGTTTCCCGCTAGACCATGGCTAATTATGGGAACTTAAACCTCTTCATGCAGCGCTGTAATCTAATCCAGAGCCATAAACTGCAGAACCTTTGTTTTGGTCTGTTTTGCATGTTTGCTTCGAGTGGCACAGGCTGACGCTAATGTTGCAACTTGCAGGCGGCAAACCAACAAACGTCGAACACAACAGCACAACAGCACAACACACCCCCTGAGCCGCCGCCTTTGTTTTGCTGGTGTGCAGGAGCAGCGTTAATTTACGACAATCCCCTGTCCCACGGATTATGGCCAGGAAAATGCAGCAGCAGTGGCGTGGCACTGCCGATGCCGGGGGATTCCATCCCGCCCGTGTGAAATGAGTGCGCCCGAGTGCCACCTGATGTCCGTGGTCGATAACGATTTATGACACCAACAAGCCCACGACGCACAACTGACAGACTGCTGCTGTTCCATGCTGGCCGTTGTTGTCAGGAGTTTGACACCGCCATTCCATTCGGGATATTCTAGTTTTTCACTACACTATAAAAATATTTCATTCGGAATATTTTGGTTTTTCACTACACTATAAAAAAATGTTGTTTTAAAGTAAATCTAAGAGAACTTTTTAATTTTTATACTAATTTTTATGACTAAAACATTTACAAAATCAATAACTTTAATTGTTCGATTTTGTTGATTTTAAGACACCATTTTTTCTTTCAGGTGTAATCCGTTTCGGAATCGACATTGTCACAAAACGAAAGACAGTGTGAGGATATACGACTGCGCCACGGCTTAGATGTTTATCACGATTCTCCAGACCGCCAGGTCCAAGGGTTATGGTTATGCCAGAACGGAAGTCAGATATCCTTTGTAGGCCTTTTCCTGGGGACAGGTGGCGATGCTGCTGTCTGTCAGCGTGGCAAGTCAACTTATAAATTAATCTAATTTTTACCCGGTGCAACTTTTTCCCACTGGGGCATTCCTCAACTAAATCTTGGCAAATGGAAAATTCTGTTTCTGTTTTCGAAACGAGTTTGACCCGTTCCGCCGTTCAGCACTCGGCAGTCGATTCAAATTGTGCGCAAAATAACAAAACATGGAAACAGAAAAAAAAACCTGAACATGGAAAACTCCGCTTGGGCATTTTTTAAACAGGGAAAGGGGTACAAGATCAGTAAAATCCATTTCGAAACTTAATTAAAAGCATAAATTATGAGCCGAACATGTTAGGCTGACATTTTTTCTTACAATATTTTCACATTTTTTCCTAAGTTCCTGAATTTTTGTCCACAATTTTCTTTTTATGTCTCAATTGCCGAACAGCAGGTGCAAAAAAATGTGGCAAAGCTAACCCTTGCTGTGAGGCGAAAACCCTTTCAACCATTTGCCCGCCACTTGACCTCACCGCCACCCCCCACCCACAGACACTATAATTAACAGCTGTTGGGCAACCGAGGGGGCGGGGGCTGCAGCAGCGTAAAATTATGCAAATTTCTTTGTTGCTTTCGGCTGCCTTGCGTGTCAATAAACAATTTTTGACCTACATAATTATGCGAAATGCCGTGCCACGGAGTAAAAAATATATATATACAAAATACCGAGCGTCGAAAAAAATCTCTAAGCAGAAAGGAAGCGGGCAAGTGGCACAATTATTTAAATTATGAAGGTCCTTGTCCCGGCCGAATCGACGACGCGTGTTGCTCGAGTGCCGGTGAAATATGCAAATCGGTCGGGTTAGTTCCGGCACAGCTTCTATGCGATCGACGGCTGGATAATCCTGGGCTGCGTTAAACTGAACCAAATTTGCATAATTATTGGGCCTCAATTTCTGTGGCCTAAGCCTGTCTGGCACCCAAGGCAATATCGAACATCGAGGAGTCGAAAGTATCGGTGGCGACGGCGGCGTCTAACGATCCGTTTGATCGGCAGTACTAAACTGGTATGGGGATGGGGATGGGATTTTAGTTTTTGGAGACCCCAAGAGACCTCTGGAAATTTATGGTCTGCCCTTTTTTCCTTAGTCTTGTTGCCCTAACGAATCTCTTGGCTGCACTTGCTGGCCGACTTTCTTCCACCTTTCTTTGGGACCTTTCTCCCCAGCTGGACACTTTTTTGTATCGCTCGGAACCATTATGTTCTCCAGCCGAATTGTCAATAAATTTTAGTTTCGGTTTGTGTATTTTCCGTATCGTGTTTTTTTCTTCCAATTCTTTGGGGTCACAGCTTCCCAGCGCGGCTTTTTTTTATTGTAATCACCACATCCCAGATTTGTTGTAATGAGTCGCTGTCGCTGTCGCAGCTAGAGGTTCTCTATCCCATTTGGTTGTCCCTTCGATAAAGTCTTCATTGATTTGTGACCCTTAATAATAGCGTTTAGACCAGCCCCAGATAGCAATGACCTTTTTTTCCCGATCTCAGCGTGTAACATCTAAGGGATGCTGCCGACTCGGGTTAATTATGTATTTGGACCATTTTGGAAGTTGGGTTTTCGATTTCCGAAGCCCTGCACTTCAACTCCTTGGCTATTTGGGGGACAGGTGAGGCTGTCACTGCTGTTGTAACTATACCAGTGAGTCGCATTTGTAATTAGTTGACTCACCTGTGAATCATCGCTGGGCCATTCACCACAGAGAGTGCAAAAAATTTAAGCGCTAAGCTTGGGCTATCAATCGACGTTTTGATAAATGAGCTTTTGCTGGCGATGCGTTGTCTTAGAAGAAAAAATAAACAGAAACCAACAACATACTGAAAATTCCCCGAGTGTCGACTTAAATACGCCGCCAGCTATGGGCCAAGCAAATACAAGATTTAAGCTAAAACAAATAGCTAGCATGGACTAAGACGATTTTTTGATGCTCTACAAAAATGTAAACAGTTTGAAAAACATATTATCATATTAGGAAAATTCTTAATGCTTTAATGAGCAAGAACAAATTATAGCCACACCTAAATATGTTACTTAAAAATCTTTTCTGAAACAACTGATATTGCACCAAAAGCCAGAAAAAAGCAATGATAACCGGATATGTTTTAAAATATATTTCAATAAAAATAAAGACTTTAATATATTACAAGTAATTATTTTATTTGCCGCTTTTAAAGGTACATGAAAACAAACAATTAAATTCATTATTTATTCACGATTTAAAATTATATATTTAAAATATTTACACATTTTTAATTGCAAATGCGGTTAATTAATTAAATGCTATGCAAATAAATAAGTACTAAAAATTTTAAAACTGTTGACCACTTCCGAGTGAAATAAGGAATCAGTCCAATTTTAAAAAGATATTTAAAATTTTTTTTATTGTTGTGTTGTTATAGTGTTAAGATATGCATAAGACACAATAAATATTTTATGAATTTATATATATTTTATTAAAATGACAGCAAAGTAAAATACAAGTTGAATTCAGATCTAAGGAAATCACAAGTGTTTTAAAAAACTTAAGGTAGTTTTCTTATAAAGTCAGCAACCTTTAGCTAAGCGTTTTGTTTAGTTGGCTAGATCAAAAGTGCGCAGTGTCTGTTTCGGATCTTGTAGTTAATGATAGAGCACACCGAGCCATGATCGAGGGAAAGATTCTCCAGGCAGCTTGTTTGCTAATCAGAGATCACATAGCTGGGTCCCAAACAGTTAGCAGTTGGGTTCGTTTCGGCAGTCCGAGTACCGTAAAGTATTTGTCCAAGTTTCTCGGCTACAAGACCGGGTTGTTTCTCTCTTGACGTCATCTCCGAAGCCGAAGCCAAGCTATCTGTGCGAAATCAAATGCCGGACCCGTCGTTGTCAAGCACAAAACTTTCGATCGAATTTTATGTATTTATTTCGAAAAGCCAAAAGAAAAAAGCGAACGACGCAAAAACACAAAAAAACAAAGCGGACCAGACAGCGGCCAGCGGCAACGCATCAACAACAAGCTGGCTGGAAACCTGAAATGCCTCAACACTTGGACCCCCACCGAACATCTCAGGCAATCGAAACGGCCACCAATCCACCGATATACCGATCCACCTATCCACATATCCACATCTCCACCGATCGCCCCGATCGAAGCGTGCAATCGTCTCACACACGGATACTAAATACAGACACAGCGCGGGGCGCGTTTCTAGCCGCAGCAAAGTAAAGGTCTACCGGTGGACATAAATTTAGCTGTAATGCGACAGGTGTATTTTTTATCTATGGAGCGGCATAAAACGGCCAGCGACGACGGCAACTGAAACCACACAGCAAAAAAAAATGGTATTATATCATAATTTTTAATAGATATATATTTCACCCTTTTTAATAATCCTAAGGTTCATTGAATTATATTATATATTATATATATTATCCCTTATATATTATATATATTATTCCTTATACTAGTGAGCCCTTGTAATAGTGCATTTTTTTCTCCCATAAATAAATTTACTTTAATAAAATGGTACAGTGTTAATAAGAAAGCAAAAAATAAAATTATTAAAACGTAAAGTTATTCAATTTTCTTAGTCCAGCGTTTTAATCTAGACATTTGTTCTGACAACTAAAATATATACAAGTATATATAAATATTTGTATTTATTTCATCAGATGGGTTTAAACTTTCAAAACTTGTTACAAGAAATTAAGAATTTATATAGAAAATTTTTTCTGTGCAGCCAGCGATCGACATCAACTTTGTTGTTGCTGCTGTTCCCGCTGCGCATGTGCAACGCATTTGAAACTTTTGAAATGAAATAAAAGTTTTTTCGTTTTTTTCTCGTATTTGTGCTTGCGCTGTTGTCTAAACAATTTCAATGCTATGTCTGAAATAAATTCTTGATAGGAAAAACGGCAAATGACAACTTTTTGACAGGCGCCGCTGCCGGGCCAAGTGGTTGAGTGGTTCAGGTGGCTGCGGCGGTGCCGATTGCTCATCGTCAACAGCTTTAAGCCGCTCGCCTGCAGTTTTTTCCACATTTACAATAGCCGCTGATTAAAGTCAATTTGAATTGGCTTCCGTGATGGCCCGGCGATTGTGGCCAAGTTACTGGTTTGGCTTAAAGTGATGCGGTCAATCAATGATCAAGGATGAGCGATAAGTGCAGCAGGTAACTTGAGTCGTATGATGAATGATTACAGATATTTAGCTCTGGGGCAAGATGAGCTATACATATTGGTTGTAAATATTAATTTATAGCCCAATGTGAGCGATGTTTGTTTGTTTAGGGTCTTGATTATACACTTTTACAAAGGAACATCACTATATTAACATGAAAGCTTACAATTATATAAATATAAATTTCACGGAATATGAAATTCAAGCTTATTCCTAACAAATTTAGTGATAGCGCAAGCTTTGATAAAAACAATAACAGATGTATATTTACTCTTTAATTATTAAATTTTAATCCTAATATAGGTTTATTTTTGTTTATTTATTTAAACTAGTTTTAAATGTTATTTTCTTTATATATATACTTAAGCCCATAAAAACCACCACGAATCAACACATTATTTGTATTTCAGTCAATGATAAGAAACCAAAACAAACTATTTCTTTAGACAGAAAAACTTCACAATGTTTCTCAATAAATCGAACTCTTATGACTCCCATCCCATCTAAGATATATCGTTCACCCAACATCCCCAGATATATCTGAACATATGCGCTGTTCGCGCTGACAATAATTAGTCTTGCCAAAAAGAGAAAACATAAAGTATTGAAAGAATGTCGAGAAAAATAGGAAAGTAACGCCCTGGCTACTTAGCACAAATCGTTCTCGCTTACAGTAGCAGTCACGTCAACGACATATGTCCAATCTGGGCATGAAACCACCACCGAACCATCGAACCACCGAACCCACTCACAAAGCCAACCACATGGGTACGCCATACCACCGGGGGAACGAAAAAACCAAAAAGTAAACACACCATCCTCATATGTGTGTGAGTGTCTCATATTTGCGATTTTTATTTGCAATCAATCATAAAGTAAACTGCCTGTCTGTGTCCTGTATTTTGGGTCTGGACAAAAGGGGCGCGCATGAAAATGAAAATGAAAATGCGACTAAGGCGTGGAAGTGCGGATTACCGCAGCTCGCAGCATGTGATCGATCGTTGCTAGTTTTTGGGCCAGGAAATCGGGGAATAAGGTGGGGTAATGGCAGAGCTCTAGACGCCGCCTGCGACACGTATTTTTTGTCGTTTTTTTTTCACATTTGTGCCTCCACAGGAAGTGTGGGTTGTCAGGGGATCTCCTATCCCATCCTCTCCACCTCCATTGACAATATCATGCAAATGCGGCTTAATTAACTTGTTGCACGTCGCCCCGGCGAGAAGCTGGAACAACGACAACACGCATGCGCACTCAGCATCCCCCCCAAAAAAAAAAAAAAAAAAGAATGCAGAAAAAGGCCAAACACGACCGCCAAATCAGCGCCAAATTGAAGCGGGCCTCACAAGGTGCTGGCCAACATCCTCGCCCAGCGAGACCAGGTCTAATTTCCGAAACTGTTGCCTCATTTACATTTGGCGCCAGACTCTGTTCTCGAATCGAATTCCCTTTGGTTGGACTCGGCTCGGATCGGCTCCTTTTTAATTAATTCGATATCACAACAATTTTTTTGTCGGCTACCGGTCTTGATTTTTTTGCGGCATGCCATTTGCATTTGGACAGGCAGCAGGGACACGATGGACAGAAGGCCAGACATCGATACGAATTTCGGGACATACGAATTTCATTCAGAAATAATTTTTATGTCCAAATGCTGGGAGTCGAATGCTGTCGCTGCTTCTGCTCCTGCTGTTTTGGCCTTATCCTTTTGAACTTCATTTGCATAAACGGCATGAAATAAAATCAACAGTTGCAGCAGCAGCAGCAGCAGCAACAGACAGCGATGGAATTGGACGGACAGGCGGTCGGACATTCAGACAGGTAGCTAAAATAAATAAAATAAAATTTGGTATCGCATGGCGAAAGATAAAACGATTCGAAGGTAAATAACAGGCTCAGATTGCTACTGTTTTCGGGGGCTTAGAAAACGATGCTAAATAAAATAACTAAGTTGGTTTGAAAAGAAAGTTTGTTTGACGTTAATCTCTCTGTTCTCTAAAAATTAATTTTGTTATATAAAACCAAAAAATCTAAATCCAACGTATCTGTAATATATTTCGAATTACATATATATAACAAAAATGTGCACTAAAATAAAAACAATTTTTTATAACAATCTAGAAAAATTTAATTTAATTTCCGCTAAATCTAAAATGTTGCTTAGGATTTGTTAATATTTCGGATAATATGTTTTATGTTATGTTATGTTTACAATAGCTAATTAATTGTGTTGCCAAACTCAAATTTCCCATAATATCTTTACCCGTTGCCAGCTTAACCCTCTCTTAACCAACTAAAGACCCAGATTAGCAATTAAGCGATCTTCTTTTCGGCTTCCTCACTCAGCAGCTTCCTTCCCAGCATGAGATTGGCTAATTTTCTGTCTCAACACTTTTGTTGTCGCAAGCCATAATCCCGACAGTTTTGCTACCAAAACACCGGGAATTCACATTAGCACTTGGACACCTCGAACGACTCCTAGGTAGGACCGACCACTCACAATGATCAATCAGCCAGAAGGGAGTTGGCATGGGACGGGACGGAACGACACAGGACGACGAGGAGTCACCGCAGGAGGGCGTGCAAAAGACAAGATCACGCCTCTTAAACGCATTACCCGGACATGAGGAAAATGCCGAAGAAGAGACTCTGAGTCAGACTCAAACTCAAACTCAAACTCAGGCCAGTGCCAATTAAGCGGGCATGACCGAAGACCGAAGCCACAAACGAGCTAATGTGTCAATTATGCGGTTTACTTGGGCCTGGGTTCATTTTCGCGGTAGCTGAGACATCGGTTGGTTGCTCATTCACCCAATCAGTCAGTCAGTCAGTCATTCAGTCAGTCGGTTGGTTGGTGAGTGTGACAAATGAGTTGATAATATGAGAAATGTTACGGTTACGGCTAGGAAATTCTTGAACCTTGAATTAATTTGTGATCACATATCAAGATGTTAGAAATTTAAACAGAAAATTGAGGATTGCAAAATGCGGTGGCATAAAAGTAACATGAAAGAGGTTTATATTAAAAAGAAAAACTTATTTAAAACGTTGTGCCTTTGGAATATTAAATCATTGAGCCCCGGCTAAAAGGGGCAAATAAAACTTTGATTTATGTATTGCATACTGTCGCTAAGACCAAGCTTAATTACAGAAATTATAATAGCCACACAAAAATGTATTTTATATTTCGAAGCCAATTCAAGAAACCCTTTCTCTCTGTGTAGCCCATATCTAGCTCTCAAGATCTCAAATTTACCTAACCTTTTCATAGTCATTAGGATGGGGGTTATTCTAAAAGAGAACAGGTTTCTTGAACTTCCAAAAATTCATCTATGATTTCCAAGAACCAAATTTTCTCATGATTCACTTTCAGGCCGAGACATCTTCGATGTCTGACTGACCATCGCGGGGCTTTTGTTTTGTTTGCTCTTAATTGAAATTGATTGTCCGGAGTTGAAGCGGAGAAAGAGTTTTGGCTCGGTGCCTCTGCCAAGTTTTGACCCGTGCCAGGGGAAGTGCCATTTAATCAGAGGGAACACCAAAAAAATTAAAGAAAGAAAAGTAAGGAAAATAAAAGAAAAGCGAATCAGTGCAAGTGTATCTGTGGGATACATAAAGTATCTAGCAGCAAGGCGGCACGCTAATTTGGCTCGCGTGTTTCCTCAAGTGGCAGTCACTGTGCCACTTGGCGAGCGGCAATCGCATAAATTCACCCCCCACCACCTAGTTCTCTAAGACTTTTCCTAGGCTTTTCAGGCAATTTCCCGCTGAGCTTTGTTTGCTCATTGGCGCATCCGTTGCCGGTTTGATTCCGAGTCTCATTGTTGTGTCAATTGTTGCCCATGTTGTTGCAGCAGTTGTTGCATCTGCTGCTGCTATTTGTCATTTGGCGTGCAAAGCGCACAAATCTGAGACACACACAGCACTTTATCAAGTCGTAGTCATAGTCAGAGATCAAGGGAGCGCAGTAGAAATGGCAAACTGGGTCAGTCTGCACTTAAGCGAGTCGTGCGTCCGCCAGATCTTTTGGCATTGCCAGTCACTTGGTGCTTGTCTAGAGCCCAATCCGATCCCACCACCCTTCGGATCGATCCCAAACCATCCTATAACCATTCCATGCCATCCCATCGCATCCCATCGCATCCCATCCCATCCGATCTGATCTGATCCAGGGCTAATAATAATAGAGCCGGTCAAAACCAGCGCACAGTAGCCAACAACAAATCACAAAATCGTTTAACAATCATTTTCATGAGCCCGGCCAGGGCTCCAGTGCGATCCAGGGCCAAAGGGAAAATTATAGCGCGATCACTTAACTCACGATCGCGAACCCGATCGCGATCAGTTGGGGGCATTGAGATTATCCAGCTACTGGCAACGGAAGTTGCCTCGGACCATGGAAACGCACGAAGTCACACAGCGACAAATATGCACAGACTGTAAAATCTTAAATTTATTTCTTGGCATCGGGAAGCTTTTAGCGTTGAATTATAGTATTTTTATAAGCAAAGATTTTTCTTAACTTGTGATTTATTTTACATAAAGAAAAATTGAGTCTTGTTATTAATAATATGATTTTATCGAGTAAAATAACATAAACAATTTCCAAGTGTCAATAGATTAATATTAAAAAATATTGTCGTTGAGTTTCAGGTGTTCATAGTATTATCAAAAAGTAATTAAAATTAAATCGCAATAAAACCAACCTAGTATTAATACTGATATAAAATGTAGTACATAAATAAATTTCATGACAATTGTAAATCAGATTTTTTGTTACAGTTTAAGTACCTTATGAATGATTGAGTGTAATAAATTAAATACGTAGTGCGTAACCTTTTCAAACGTTTTAATTCAGTATGTAAGAAGAATGATTTTTCTAGGATGTGTATTTATAAAGACACTTTTTAGATTTTATACTGATTGCAATTTTTTCCCAGTGCAGCAGCACTCGTTTTGCCTCCCTGTCCTGTTCTTTCCCTCGAAATAATTTTTATTGAATAATTTTTCATTATTTTTCGTTTGAATTGAGAGGCAGCAGTAGCTGCAGCCGAAACTGCAGACAGAGCCTGACCAACAAGACCGGAGACTGGAGCCCGGAGACCGGAGAGCGGAGAGCAGAACCTGGCCTTCTTCTCCTGGGCCGTCAAAAACAATAAAGTCCAAAACGAGCGAACAATGTAAATGGCAAGTCATGATTTCGCTGTTATGCGCTGTTAAAAGGGGCGCTCGCCGTTCGACACGATCAAGAACAAAAACCAAAAACCCAAAAACAAAACGCCAAGCCGGGCTAAATAAAAAAAGTGTGGGGGCACAGGATGAGGCTGCGACTGGGGATTGGGACTCGGATTGGTACTGGGATTGGGCCAAAAGTTGAGGAGGATGCTACCGTTGCCAACAACGACGCCAACGCCAATGCAAACGATGGCTCGAAGACCAGCGACATGACCCAAAACAATGCACACACAAAACCCCGATGAGATCCCAGCCCAGAAGCAAAGTCAGCAGCCTCTGGAGCACCAACAAAATACTTTACTCATACTTTATGCCCAAAATGCTCGAGAGCCCGCGGGTTGACCAGATCAATGCAATTGTTTGCCCCTTTTTAGTCAAGTTGTGCGCACTTCATAAGCAAATACAACAAATCCAAGCAACAACACATCCGAAGAAAAGGGCCAAAAGAGCAAACAATGGAAATAACCATGCTTGAGTGCGGTTCTGCGTTTATTTCTGTTTTTTTTATTTGGAGGAAAAGACGAACAGAAAAGGAGTCAAGTCGAGAAGGTAGTTTGGCACTTTGATTGGAACTACCGAAAAATTAAGGAGAGAAGACTTTCTTTCTTTGGGTTAATCGAAGCCAAAAATACCCTTAAAATATTTTATTTATTATAATTTACAATAGTTATTTAATGGTATTTAAGTGAAAATTAAGAAAAAGAATATAACAAAAAAAACTTCCATATTATATCGCTTTTTTCTTTGATCTTTTTATTAAGTAATAATATAAAAAAAAATTATTTGTTTTATTAGTCGTTTAAGAAAATCATAAAAAAGTTAAACTTATCCCCAACATAATTGTTAACATGTCTTAAATTTAACTTTATCAATTTCCTGCATTGAGGCAATAGGAACGCAATTATAAAATGCCTATTTAAACAGCATTTTACAGAAGACCATTTATGGTAGACAAGTCAACCTTAAATATCCCACTTTCTTGGCTTAAACGAAACTTCTTAAGCCAGTTAAACGTAACTCAGTCGCAATTTGACATACTGACGTGTTTATAAAGTTGGCAAAAAAAGAGAACAAAAACTGGGGATAAACCAAACGAAACTAAATCGCAGACGGTAACAAAACTCTTTCTGACCTTGAAGACGGAGCTGAGATGTGTCTTGGAGCATTTTATCATCATTTCCGACGAAGATTCATTCTTAAACGTGCACACAGCGACAAGCAGCCAAACACAAAAAAAATAGCAGAGAGGAAACAAGCCAAAATGCAACAATGAAATGCGGCGACAAAAAGCCAGGCCAGCAGAGACCTGCCCCCAACTCGCCCGAGCCCTGAACATATATCCCTATATCATACCCGCTAGCGGTACCGTTTTGTGCGCATGCGTTGCGAATGGCGGACGCGGCTCAAAGCGAATGCCGCCGAGCAACCTTCCACCGAAGATGGCCAAAAGGTGGTTAAAAGGGGGTTAAAGGGGGGTTCCAAGGGGCTACTAAAATTTACGCGTGTGCTAAACACGAGACTTCCACGAACCCGAAAAAAAGGAGACCTTTATGTGGCGTGGCCAAAGGCTAAAGTTGTCGTCTGCCTCCTTATTGTTTCTAAAATGAAAAACGAAATTCCTCAAAAAGCGAAGAAAGGAGAAGTAACATTTCATTGCTTGAAGGATTTCTATTGTTCGTTCGTCAAAAAACGTAAGACGAAATTCTTTTTACTACCCTCATTGACCGAACTCAATTTGGTTTGATACACAGAAAAAATATTGATCTTTAAAACATACTCCTTGATATAAACAATAGTACAATTCATGAACTTATGTGTTTGCTTTTCTTACAAATCGTGTACTTCCTATTTTATAAACTTTTATAATAGCAATCAAACGATTTGTATACAATTTTCTAACGTTTTAATCTTTTATAGTTTAGGAATTTAATTATACAAATCTTTTATTCGCATTATAAAAGTACACTTCAATAGAGCAATCTCAAAGCTATAATTTCAAGCCAAAACTTATAACATATATTTTCTAAATATTTTAAAATATATTGTATAGTTCATGCAGTATTACGGTTATATTATTATAGATAATTGCAATACAAAGTCTAACATTTCTTTCATTTTCGAAAACAAACATCACAGAGTAGAGATGCAACCGTTCGAACATCGGATCATGATCATTAAAACCCGGCCAAAGACATTCCACATCGTGGTAGGTTTATGGCCAGCGATCGATTACAACGCGAAGGTCGCGCCATCGATCGATCCGCCGCTCATTAGATGCCAAATAAAATGCGGTATAAAAACATCAACCGAATTGGCTGCGAGACATTTGCGTGTGAAGCGGACAGAAAATGGTTTTGTTCGCCACAAGCTTTCCTGCCGAGTGTTAGCACGTTCTATGGCCCATAGCCACTTGACCCAACTGGCGCCACTAACTGAAAAACCCAGAGCTTTTACAGCTGAAAAGTGAAGAAAAACTGATGGTTTGGAGCACTATAAATCATGGGGCAACCAAAAAAAAATCGAAAAAGAAACCACAAGCTGAAGAGGAGAAGATTTCATGGAGACAAAGACCAGCAGACGAAGTCGATGGGTTGAATGAGGAAGAAGCTGTGAAGATGAAGCTCTGATCGCCTTTAACGCCCCGAGCATAGGGTACTAAAAGCAAACAGAAATGTATACAAAAGGCACAGCCAACTATCGATAAGGTGGACAAAAACTAAAGAAATTGTCAGGGTCTTATTAAAGTTTTCCAAAATGCTGAGACACAATTAAATGAAAATATTCCTTTTCGTAAAAAGACTAGATCTTCTGTTTATAAAACATTGAATTATAATTCAATATGTTAGTCTTAAATTATGTTTACAAACATTTAAAAAGTATTGTAACCTGTTTTAAAGACTATTACATTAAAAATTTACTTTAACAAAATATATGCCCGCAATGTTTTTTCTGAAGTTCCCATTAGCAAGTACCCACTGTCCCCTGTATCAGTATCGCCTAATGTCCACTGCCTGTGTGTGTTTATAAATCTTCTTTTAATTTGTGACAAGATCAACAAGTTCAAAGTTGTTTCAATCAATTGACCTCGCGGCTCCCAGAGGCTACAAATATTGTAACAGATCAGCCAAGAAACGAAAACAAAGCCGAGGCAATAAAGATGGCGAGGAGGGTAACATACGCAAGTGAGTCGAGGCGAGTATCAAATTCCAGCGAAATTTGCGCAACAATCAGCGAATTGTGCACGTGCAGCGGCCGGGCATTTAATTCACTCACATGCCGCAGATCGTTGCAGGTTGACCTGCATTTTCTGGCTGAGATTTGCAGCGGGCTTATTATTCAATTAAATGGACGCAGCGACACAGAATGTGTGCGTTCGAGTGCCGATTGCAGTGAAAGGCCGTTGCGTATACGCGGCGTGTGTCGGCCAGCAGTGCGTCATGTAACCTGTCCTCAGCCAAAACAGACCCATTAACCCAGTTACCCGGCCCCTGTTCCTCTGCCGATGATACTACTGCTACTACTACTACTTGCTGCCTTTGTTTGCCTCAATTTAAAGTTCAATTTCATTGGCCCTGGTCGCGGCTCTCAAATTGATGTGACAACTTTGAAGACGAAACGTGTGGGTCAATGGGCTGAATGCTCTGGTTCAGGTCTCACTGCGCTGCGATGATGACTGAGTAATCTGGGAAATTGATAGAAAATGAGCCAAAAGTTTGCAACAGCTGAGACCTTTCTAAGTTCACCGAGAAATACGGGACATCAGCTTTGGCATTAATATTAAAAATTAACTTTCTTTAATAAAAAAAACTTGTTAAGACTCTTTTTTAAACAATATAACTTTCTTAACAATATTTCAACAATATTTGAATAAGAAAAAAAGTATGTTTCATATAAATTCTTTTAAAATTAAAATGTTCATTTTGATTTATTAAAAACGATCTTTCACATAAAATAATCTGGCTAACCAAAACTATTTGCTCTGGATCTCTTATATATTACATATAAATTTGTACTAAATTAACAAGATGTAGATTTATCGATAAGAAAAAATGTAAATTTAAAAAATTTGTTTTGACCCTGACAAACTAATGTATAAAACATATATACATTTTTCTCTTTTTACAGGAAGAACTGCAATTGGTCTACATGACTTATGGACCCCCCGTGCAGCCTTGGCTTGGCCTCATTAATCAGCCAACTTCACCGGAGAGTGCAGCACGCAATGGCCAACCCGGCAGGCAATGCACCACCCACAGTCACCCCCTACAGCCAACCCTCATTTCCAGGCAGCCTCAAAATGGCGCCCAAAAGCACACAACAAGAAATATTTTATGCATTCAGGCAGCCTCACAAACCCCTTCTCCCCGAAAAAAGTGAGAGTGAGCGGCGACCATAAAGTTTAATGCATAAAATATTGAATTTTTGCAGACGGATTAACCTTGACTTTCACTTTCGCCGGAGGAAAGCTGCTGTAGCTGTAGCTGTTGCTGTTGCTGTTGCTGTGGCTGGTGCACTGCGTCCTGTCAAAGGATATAACTTTGAGTGGCGCGACAGCTCGCAATACAAATGTAACCGCAAATGTAACCAGACCAGAACCAGACCCAGACTCAGACTGAAACTCAGACTCAGGACATTTGTATGCGACACATTCAGAGAGGGGTGGGGTGGCAGGGCATTGGAGGGGCGTAGATGGGGGCTAAAAAGGGGGAAGATATACACTTACAACCACATGTGGCTGTTGCTCTCGCTCCAGCTGGCTAAATCGAAAGCTTCGCTGGCCTCTTTTGTATGCCGCGCAGCGTTTCAAAATATTCGTCCTTGACGGCGTCGAAAAATTGTTTTCATCCCCTTCCTGCATTTTTTGTTGCTGCTTTTTTGAATAATTCATATCGCCACTTGCTCGCAGGACATTCAAAACACACACGCGATGCGATGCAATCTGAATGCCAAACAAGCCAAGGCGAAGGTGTGTGGGAAAAACTGAATGGGACGGGGGTTTAGTTGGCATGGAAAATACCAGATTTTGTGCCACATGTTGGTTAGTTGTCAAATTGAGATGCATTTCTATGCAATTAATAAATGTGCACTACATTTGGTCTCGACTTTGAAGTAGTTGCGTTACATTATTGATACAGATAATAAGGATAAAGGGTTAGGTGTTTGAAACAAAAGAGGGAGGGGATTGGGTGGTGAGGTGGAGTTTCCCTGGCTGGAATTTCCGGTAGCTATTTGGTATGCAGGATGCGTTCCACACACACAGACATATGGAGACAGAGCAGCCAACGACCTCGTTACGAAACTGGAGCGAGCGAGGTAGAAATAAAAGTAAAAGAGGGGGAAAATTCAGGACGAAAGAGAGGTTTTTCCGGAGTAAAAGAGAGAGCGAGTCCTGTTCTTTTATTTTCCCCCTTTTTTTTCATTTCTGCTGCACTGTCTCGTCCTGTCTCGTCCTTGTTTGTTATCCTGTGTAGGTGTTGCGTGTTTGTGCATTTGAGCATATGATTAAACTACATTTCAGCTGGGGATGCCGATGCCTCCCTCCCTTCTTGTCACCAAAAAGAAAAGGGGTTAACGACACTTGCCACAGATCCTAATGATGCAGGCCGTGAGAGAGACACCTGCATCGTGTTGCACCCATCGAGATACGAATCTCGAGGGTTACGAACGACAGGTCAAAGGGCAAAGGAAACAACGAGCTCGAGAGGCTGAAGTGTCGTCTCGACTTGGAATCGAAATTCTCACGCAGTCAAGTGGGAATGTTTTGCAATACCGTTGCATAATTGCAAGAAATATAGGTAACAATAACCGGAATCCTTTACCGTTAAAGGATTGAACACGAGATAAGTAGGAATACAGTTATAAATGTATTTAAATGATGGGAAAACCAGCTAGTGATACTCATGTGAAGTCGGAAAATGAGTATTTCCCTATAACTGTTGCTGATTAGAGTTGAAAGGTTTGAGCAAACGCTGGGAAATTTTAGGGTCTTTGAAAATGAAAACAATTCACTCACAATATGAATTTTGGGCACTTTAAGATTGGGTCTATCCAAGAATACTCCAAAAGTATGATGCGTAAAATAATAAATAAATAAATAAATCTATATATTGTCTTCCAATCTGGGGGCCCATAATTTCTTGTAACTTGTTCAGAGTTTTGGGGCTTACTGGATTACCTCATCCCATAAATGGTTTTTGCTTTTTGCCCAACTTGTGACGCACATTCCACTAATCAAAGCTCTATTCCCCCATTCAAACCGCGGACTCGTATCAAATGTTACCCGGTTAAGTATATACGCTTAAATCGAACCATAGAGAGCTCTTTTTTTCGGCTGCCTTGCCCATCCCTGATATCATGGTCGCTTTGTAATTTATGACATTTTTGTGCGTCTTTTGTGTCGCGCTTGTATTAAATTTACAGGCCAAGAGAAGAAAAAACCCCGGACAAGTCCGAAGCCCAAGCCAAAACCAAAGTCGAAGTCAAAGAGTTTGAGCCACTTTTGCCTGATTTTCACTGCAGAGGGCGAGACGAAATCGAAGACGAACCAAAATTTAAAACGCACGCACAAAAGTCTAAGACCCAGCTGAAAAATAGGGAAGAGAAGGGGGTAGCAAAGCCAAGATCATTTTGAATTTTGTGTTTTTTTTTTTTTTGGCTTGGGTATCGATTTGGGTTTGGGGCCCTTTGCGAGTGGAAATAATAATAATAATAATAAAAATAATGATAAGGTTGACCTGTTGTTAAAAGGCATTGAATGCCCTTTGGGTAATAATTTATTTGTGGGACACCACCGTGCTTAGATTCGTTTTTAGTTTTTGGGTCTTTTCTTTGGCTCAAAAAAAAAAAAAAAACTTGTTTTAAGTTATTGGATTGGGACTAGCTTGCTGATATCGCAGAGTGCTTGTGTTCGGGTTACCTTCTTGAGTCCAGTGAAAGCTGGGGCATCTAAAGACGATATCTGGCTGATATATAGTTTGCTTACAGGTTGCCCAATCAGCTGGTGTTGTGTGGGGGAGACACGAATGTGGATCGTGTGACAAAGTCGAGGAATCGATTACCCCATCGATCGAGGGATCGTATAATTGACTGCAGGCCAGCCCGAGCTGGTCGCACAAATCTCTATGATTAGATGCAATTAGACAAAAGCGTTTAAATCGCAATCAGTTGTGCCACCAGCCAAACACACACACACACACACACTCAACAAGAGCTGAAATAGAAAAATAAAAATACAAAAAAAACATCAACAATACCAAGCTCATAAAAAATGAGTTGTTATGAGGCTGGACTGGCTAATTGCAGGTGCAAAACACTGGCAGGCAAAAACAACAACGGCAGCGGCGAAACGTCAAGCGTTTGGACACCGTCTAAGTGGAATTAAAGTACGTGACATAAACTGTAATTGGATCTATTAGAGAGACTGTTTACTGGGCTTTCAGTTGATGGAATTTTAAGTGTTTATAGTCGCCAAGGGGTTGGCCAGCGATCTCCTGAATTGCGCCCAAAGATAGTAAGGCTGCTTTAATATATTTATTTTTTGACTTTTTCCAATTCTTTCACCTTTCAATTACCGCTAATGCATATAACGAAAGCCAAAAAAACAAACACTCATTAATCTCTTAATCATTTACAAAAGCTAAACAAATTGCTACTTTATCCGTACACTAAGTCAACCATTAATTAACCACCAGACAAGAGAAGAACAATTAAACATTAAATACAATAGCTTACAGCAAACAAAAAAATTATAAAATGAAAATGCAAATAATAAAAAAAGGCGCAAATCGTGACAGTTAATTTGTCAATCAAAAAGTGAGATAAAACAGTAAAACAACACCCCAAAAATCCATGATAATTATTCACTTGCTCTCGCAGCTCTTGAACCGTGAAATCATTCATTAAACAACGCAAAATACAATTTTTAAAACAAACAAACAAGCAGCAAACATGTGTAGACGCCGTATGGAACGGAACTCAAAAAATAACAAATAAAAAATAAAATATACAAGAGACGCGCGCCAAAAATGCTGCGTGTATCGCTTAAATAATTAATATTTTAACACTTGGCAGAAATTTTAATTTTTCACAAAAACCGAAAAGCACAAGCAAACAAACGACTGCATTGTATTTTACATTTATTATAATAAATTAACGCGAATAAGGCATAATTGCTTTGAATTGGATTAGGCAGGGAGATGTTGTCGCGCTTGTCGATGGAACGCGGTCCCAAATTGATTGAAATGCTTAACTGTCGGACGAGTGGTCGGAATGGAAATTAGCGGCCAGCAAAGATAATCCAAAAAATATTGAGCCAGAGCTGTTCTTCAAACGAGTATTGAGTTACTGTTACTACTCCGGAAGTCTAATGTTGTTTATAAATTGGACGAAGTGAACTTAGTTAGCATAGGTCTGGCTATAATTTGAGATCGCCAGGCGTCTACTAACTATTTTCAACTATCCAAAGGCATATGCATATTTTCGTATACCCAACGGAAATGAGCTTCATTACCAAAACAAACAGAGAGCCCGGAGAAGCTGCCGTCCGTCCAAGACCCCAAGAGATGACGGACTTTGACTGACTGACTGACTAATGTGTGTAGAATGGGCTGGTTGAAATGGAAATTGAATACCTGTTTGCCGTTTAATTATTTCGTTTGCGTATTTTTTCTCCACTTTTTTTTGACTGATTGTCATTAATTAATTTTCTGTATAAGCCACTCGATCTGGCGCTGTGTGAGTGCGTGTTTTGGCCAAGCCTAAACTGATTTGCTGTTCATTCATAAATCGCCCGGCCCGGCAATGGCAAATTGAATTGTTTTTTAAGTGCAATTGGGGAAGGCATTCCTCCATTAAGCTGAGCACGCGCCGAGCCCAAAGCGAGGATCTCAGACATCCGATGATTGCGCAAATTGCACCTACACAAGCGGCAAAAAGTGCGTGGTACTTGCCAACATTCATCACAGATCAGCGTGGCAAGCGGTGCACTCACAGAAATGCAATAGCAAATAATGGATCAAACATTTAAATAATTTTCAATTTAATTTCTTACTAATAAGACAACGCAAATAAATGAGTTTCTCTAAAACGACAAAGTCTTACAAAATATGATTACAGTATGATTACAATATGATTACAGAATAATATATTATTTTTATTCTTATTTTCGCTAAATTTTAGTCATGTTTTTAACTGTGTAATACACAGTGTGTTTTGTATATTAAAATACTCATACAATAAAAAGTAAGTACAAAAAGCAAGTTGCGAAGTTAATAAAATAATATTGATACTTAAAATATAGGTGTCTGTAATTATGCAATTAAATATTTATTGTCTGTTATCTACCATCAAAATCCGATTTTTAATTACATACATTGTCATATTAATAACACTCCCAAGTTAATTTAAAAACGTTAATTTAATCAAGCATTTCATTAAGAGCCCAAGTCTTAAATATATTAATCATTTCGAGTGGAAAAAATATAAATTTTTTGGAATTTTCAAGAATAGATTATAGCTTTTTTCTTAAAAGATAAGCTAATATTAAATATGTCTCTCAGTGCATAACAGCGACGAGACCAAGACGAATGCGAAAAAGAATCCGGCACAGACAAAAGACAGTCAATTTTTCTGCACCAAGCACACACAGGAAAATTAGTTGCCAAGACCGCTGCGTCTGGGTCTGAGCCTGAACCAAAGACTCAGTCTGAGGCTGGATCCCAGTTTCAGTTGGAGTTTGAGCCCTGCCTTGCCTGTGGCATAAATCACTTGACAGGAAGCGTTGCAAGCCTTGTTGCGCCCACAACAACAGCAACCACAAGCCACTTCTCTATGTGGCCATTAAAAGACATTTGTTTGTTTGTTCGTCAGCCGGCCGGTCGGTCGGTTGGTTGGTTGGTCGGTCGGTTTTGGCTTTTTGCATTCCATGAACGATGAAGCGCAGCCATTGCAAATTGAAATCGAAATCAGTTGCCAAAGGAGCCGGGACAGCTCGTCATCGTCATAGTCGTCCTCATCCGAGACTGGAGTAGCAGCTCCATCATCCGCGCAGCATCCGCATCGTGGCTCTGGGGCATGGTTAAAGCCGGCACTGCGTAAGTGCCCTGGTTGACCACGAGGCCACAGCACAAATATGTTATACCGCGACTCACACTGTGACAAAATCCCGATCCAAAAATGATAAATAACAAGATATACTAATACACCCCTGCAGTTATTACAAAACGACTACATTTCGATTAATATGCGTATATTCCTAGTTCATAAAATTAACTTATATTAACTTAAATTATAGATTTCTTATCAATTTAAAAAAATAAAATTTTTTTTCTGCATACACAAATTGGGTACAGCTGAAACTGATAAAACAAATTATAAAATTCGATAGTAATGTGAATTGCCTTCCAATTTAATTTAATTGTTTTCCCGCAGTGTACATATTTTTTGTATGCTGTATTTTTCCCTTCCTTCGCTCGCTCCTTTTCTGTCTGCACTTTGACTCGGGTCCTGAAGGGCAAAAACTGGACGAAAGGACCTCGGCAGGGAGGTCGCGGCGCCCCCAAGAGACTGGCAGAGAAATGCCGCAGAAATAATTATTTCTGTTTGCCATATCTCTGTCTCCCGTTTTGGGTTTGGCATTCGTTGGGATCGGAGTGTAGGAGGCGGTCATGTGTGGGCAGATGTAGTAAGTGAATCTGGGCTTACAAAGTGAAAATCGCAGTGATAAATGACAGGAACAACTTTGAAATATGTAGGAAAATGAAGGTCAGTGCAATGATTGGAAGACAATTAATTGAGGCAATTAATATGATATAAGATTAGCGAGCAATGAACGAGAACCTGTGGAAAAAGTGCTTCAACTTAAAAAAAGAGTGAAAATCGCAGTAATTAATGACAGGAAAAACTTTAATCTATGTCGGAAAATGAAGGTCAGTGAAATGATTGGACGACACTTAATGAAGGTAATAAATATGATATAATAATCGCAAACAAGCATTAGCGAACAATGAATGAGAATCTCTGGAAAAAGTGCTCAAACTTTTAGAAAGGTCGGGCACAATTAATTAAATAATTTAATTGCAATCATTTTCTATTTATAAATGGGAAGTACAGAAACCACACAATAAATTTCAGTGCATCTGACACTTCTCAAAGTTATAGCCTAGGACAAGGTTATTCCCATTTATGATCAAATGTCTCTAGACGCGGTGCTTTTATAGATCATTCTATGCGATACCGTGATCTCGGGAAAATGGAATCAAAGCCCGCGATCTATCGTCGGGTTTTTCCAGTCAATTAGCTGCTTGATTAATTAGCACAATATTTAGCCCTATAACTAGTTAGTACCTATAAGTTTAAAAATATATAAAAAACCTGCTGAACCGCAGAATATTACCGCGTGCAAAATGTTAAGTATACGACATGTTTGAACTGCAGTTCAGCAGCATCGAAAATCGAGCGTGAAGATAATTTCAAGCATTTTATACATTTTATGTGACAGCTACAAGATTCGATATCATTAAACTGTTTCGAATCGATTATGGATATTGGGGAATCGGGTGCGCTGCGCACGCGCCCTCGATTACGGGGCAATTCATTTTGCTTAAATTGAAAATACCCACGCTCCCCCATTTGACTCACGAGGGGGTGTCGCGGCATCATTAGGCCCGGCAAATCAAAGTTGGCCATAATCAATCAAAGCCAAACAGCACAGCTTTTCAGCTGTTGTGACTGGGCTGAAACAAATATGCCACTAATTACAGTCCCAGTCAGCGGTTGCGGTTAAGAATGCCAAGACATCGTGCATTATGTGCATTATGCAACCCAACCTATGTGCAATAATTTCGTGGCTGCGGCTGCCATATCCACCATTGTTTGCCGTGACTCGCCGCAGCGTCTCTGTGAATCGCCTTTTTATACACAATTACATTATTTATCGTTTAATTAACTCAACCCGCAATTATTTCAATTAAAAATGCTGCTCAGCCGGCCGCTCGCTGAGTAATGCACACACAGTTTTAACTCACTGTTGCAGTTGCCGCCAAATGGCAACCTGTAGGGTCTGATTGTGAGATCCATAGCTATATCCATATCTCTGGCTGAAAATGGGCGTGGGCCCGCCTCTGAGTCAGCCTCGTCGGCTGTCTGGCCAGCGCGTCAACCTCGATGCCTCGGCTGTATCTGCTTAAGTTTTTCCCACAACAAATTTGATCAGCAATAAAAAATGAGCCGAGCAATAATCAAAATGGGAAATTTTCTGGTTAACTGTTTAGGAGAAGTGGGCATACTCTATGCTTAAATAAATTTGATATTAGATTAGATTATATATACAATTAATATATAAAATTAAAATTTTTTTAGGATAGTGCGATAAATCCTAAAGTCTACTTAACATAAAACTAAACCACACTATTTATGGGTAGAAATTATTACTCAGTATTAATGCCTTTAAATAACTAAATATTGTTTACATATTTTAAACAAATCTGTATAAATTATTAAATCTTTAATCTATTTGTATTTTATTTTTAAAACTATTTTGTTTATCTCACAAGGTTTATTTCAAGAAGGAGCATAAATATGATGCATTCCACATTTTCTAGTTTTATTAATAATAAAATATTTCTTAATAGATATTTTTTAAACTTTTTAAATAAAAAAAAAAACAATTATATCTAGTCGTAGCCGCTTGATGAACCTTACAAACCTTCCACGCAGAGTGATCGATAATAAAAACTAAAACAAGCGCCAAATTAAAACTTACAAATGCATAGAGGAAGATGAGGCCGCGGCAAAGTCGATCAATCCCACCGATAAGCGATCGTGGCTAATCAAAGAGCCGCCAAGACACTTGTTACCGGGGAAGAGCGATATTTGTTCCGAGCCATCGACGCCTTATCGAGACTCTGTAATTAAGCCAACGACCAGGGGAAGCTCCAAAGCGGGTTCAAAACATTTTCAGATCGAACTCTCTAGCAGCCAAGATTTTATTCCAATGTTTTACATGTGGGCTAAGACGGAAATTTATGGCAGCCAGCTACCCCGAAGTATCAGAGTCGGTTGGTCATGGCGTTGATTAGCCCAAAAATGAAAATGAAAAAAAAAAAATAAAAAAAATAGCTGAAGAAAAAATACAAATAAATAAACGGAAAGAAAAAAGCAAGTTAGTCGGGGCACAAGTGACACAGCATGGCGCAGTCGCAATCGCTGGGAGATGGAACCCGGAATGGTGGATGAGGCGATGGGGCCTTTGTGTCCGAAAACCATTTGCCGCCATTTGGCTGAGACTGAGCTCAGTTTCAGCTTTTCGTTTTGGCCTTTCTGTAAATTTATGTCTCATCGAGTTGACAACCTAAAGAATGGGCTACCTACAACAACATCGGCACCAACAACAGACCCAGAAATCTATGCGTTGCTGGATTTCAATAAAAAGGCGTACCGCTAAATTCGAAAGTTACATTTTTGGAAATTGGAAGAGGAGCCGTCAGGTTTCTTTCTCATTAAACTCTTCTGGTTCTTCGACTAGCGTTTTTTTAATTTAATACATTTTTGGCTTTACGATGATAGCCAAATGAAAAATATGTATAAATATATCTGTTCAAATGGACTAGAAGTCAAGTTCTTTTTGGCGCTCCTCGAAATGTTGCATAAATTTGCAATTCATTTAAACTAAAATTTTGCCTAATTTTTTCCAGGGATTTTTTTCTGTTTTTGGTTTTGTATTTTTGTATGTTGCTGGCAATCACATAATTTATGCGACAAATTCTACATTTTATTTACGTGATTGTGATTAAACTTTAATGGGTTCATTGATTGGCTTGATTCGAAATGCCTTACACGTGGCCAAAACCAAAGCAAATTAAAACCGAGAAATTCATCAATGGTGAGGCTCAGCTTCTTCTCGTTGTAGAAGGGTTCATAAAACAAATGCCCAGGCAGAGTGCTTAATAAATTTGCTTAGCTAATTTTGTTAAATGCAATAAATTTCAATGAAAACGTACTAAAAACAAATCAATGTAAGGCTGGAGAAAAATAGGTTGCCCGTTTGATACCCTGCGTTAAGCAGGCGGCAGTTGGTTTATTGATTTCATTTATATTAAAACTAGTATGCTTTTTAAAAGTTTTAATAATTTTTTGAGATTTTTACAAAATAATTAAAAAAGGATTCCCAAAAAAGCTTTATTTTTGCATTACCAAAGAAGCTAATTTTTGTCAATTTCTTTAACCATTCCAGGTTTAAAGCTGAGTGAATATTCTTTAGTTTTATTCTAAACTTCCTGTAGGGCAGCACATCCGTCGAGATGCGTTTTTTAAGTCCACACCTCACTTGTTTTATATTTTGTTGTTTCCGAACAACATGTGTAGCAATAAAAGCACTGACCAAACAAAAAATTCTACAAAACTAAAACCGAAATATACAGCCAAGCCAATAAAAACCAACACTGCGAGAGAGAAACACAACGCAAGACAACACAGCTCGACACAACAAGAGCAAACAGCAAACATCAAACACGATTTGTTCAAATGTACGCAATTATTTATCGGACCCGGACCCGTAACAAACTATCGAGACTGGGCACTTGAGATGAGTTGAGTTCAGTTCAGTTCAGTTCAGTTGAGTTGAGTTGAGCCGGGCCAAAAAGTCGGAGGAGCAGTGCGAGATTTATGCACTTGGCCAGGACCCTTTTGTCCGGTCGGGGAAACTCCAGCGACTCAAGCTGCTGCTGCTGCTGCTGCGGCTGCTGTTGCAATTGAGTAGTAAAAAATAATTTCGCTTTATATGAGATTTATGTGGCTTGTTTGCACATTTGATGTAGCCAACACCAACACCAACACCTCGCAAAACAGGGGGGCATCGGCGGCAGAAGATCGACTCTCCATGGCATATAAATTGCAATCAAATATAGAGTCAGTGTTTGGGAAAGGGATCGGTGGGAGCTCTGCCACGCCCTACTTTCTTTCTCTAAACGGTTTTTTATTTCGACTGAAACGGAAACTTTCACCCAAAATTGTCATCGATTTTGATTTTAGTGCCCCCAGCTGAGCTCATTTACTTATCAGTTTTAGGGAGTGGAAAGAGATCTACTTAGAGCGTGTGCCGCTCTGAAATTAGTATTAACTAATGGATCCATAAAAACCACGAAAAACAATTCCGTGCAATTGCACAAATAGCAGTTATAAAACCTAAATGGGAGCGAAACAATGGTAAAATAGAAACTAATAAAAGTCCGTTTTAAGTAGCTATAAAATGCTGAGCAGTGAAAAGAGTATATGCAAATTGTAACTTGGTATTCACGTGCTCTTATATTTCTGGGAAATTAAGTTTAAGATTTGTTTAGACAAAAAGCAAAAAGCGTTAAGCTATGATTTTAGCTATTTAAGTCATTAGCTATTAAACAAATAAGTTACCAAAACTTATTTTCTTACATAGACTATGCCTTTTTTAACTAAGTGTTTATTCACTAACTATAGAAATTAATTTAAACATCTTTTAAATTGTTTAAGTCATAATCATATTTAAAACAACATCGAAAACCATTTGAAACTCTATTGGCAATTCTGATGACCGAGTAAAAAATAGTTTTTAAAATGTTGTGGGTATCTCTCCAAAAATTTTTGCCTTTATACAAAATACCCACTTAGTATTTCTCAATTTATCCCAGTTTATTTGTACCCGACGACAACTTTAAGTCAAAACCAACTTCGCATTAGCCCCTATAAGCTGGCAATCATATATTTTAATCGATTTTAAAATGTCCGTAAAATAATACTCGGCACTCACACATGGGGCCAATATGGTCTTTCTGTTTGTTTTGTTGGCAACTGAAATAAAATTTGACTTTTTATGTCGTCGTTGACCTTCGTCTAATAAGAGGAACAGCAACAACAAAAGCAGCAGCAAAACAAGAAAACTTAAACTTTAACTAATGAAAGAAAACAAATTTATAGGCATCATAATTATGCGAAATTTCAACGGACCAAAACCTTATCGAAACCCAGCAAAAAAAAAACAACAGACATCGGGCATGATAAAAGTTGAATTTTTTTTTTTTGGTTCGGCTTTATACAGTATTTTTTTTGGCTAATAGTAAGTTATGAAGTCGCTGGGCAAGAAAGAGACACAAAATACGTCCATAGATGATTGCCGTTTGGCCAATCAATTTCTGGTTAATAAATTTGGCGCAAAATTGTCAACGGCCAGAAGACAAGGTATTTATGACGATGTGGCTGCTGTTGTTGTAGTGAAATTATTGTTGTCCCCGCCAAGTTGTTTTTGGCTTTGGCCGTTTAGCTTGTTGTTTGTGTAGTGAGGCGTTTCGGATTTTTGTGGTTTTTATTTCAACGTTTTTTCGGAGTACGGGTATTTCGAAAACGGCACGTGCGCCTGTGTCAGGTTTTTTACGAGCGGCTAATTTTGTGGCCCGGTCGGTTTTGGTCTTTAACTCTTGGCCAGAGAGACACTCCACTGATCTGGGACTTAGTTTCCTTTGTAGAAATTAAGTGACGATGAACATTGGGATATCAGCATATGGTGGAATCGATAACGTTGGTCAAAGCCAAATCCATAAAAAAATACAACAGCGACTCCATAAAGTTTTTGTGGAGTCTAGTTTGAATTGTTTATGCTAAAATATCTGATGGATTGATTTGTCGAAGCTGTGATTGAGTCGTTTGGCCATTGACAAGAAGAATATTAAGTGGGTAAGCGAAAACGAAGATTAGATTCTCTAAGAACTAAAATATTGTGAAATTGTTATATGATATTCACATTTTTTTTATTTCATTTTTTTTTTAATTTCCTTAAATTAAGCTTTAAGCTTTCTTGACTAACATAAATTTTATGTACTCAATCTAGTGCTGATTATAAGTGGTTTTATGCTTAACACAGCAATTAGTAGTTGATAAGTATTAAATATACAATATATAAAATATTTTATATTCGTTGACCACCAAAAAAACAAAGTGACCAGTTGCTTTTTTTAATTAACAGGAAGGCTGATCAATAAATATTGTTACAATACTATTAAATTCATTACCACTTTATTTTATACTCCCAACCACATCTTAAAATGAAGATACCCTCACTCCCTCGAAAAGCTAAGAAAAACCCCAACACTCCCTCTCGTATTTCAGTCAAATTGCTAATGCCAAATAATCTGATGGATTGATTTGTCTTCACTACGAATTAACTCGTTTTGTGGTCAAAGCTGATGATGATGTGACTTCCTATTGATTTACAAGCTGACAGAACCCAGACATAAACCAACAAACACACTAGCCACTAGCCACTAGCACACGAAGACAGTCACTTAGCAAATCCTTTTTTATCTTTATGGCTCTGCGTTCGAATGAGTCGTCTGCGGCCAGAGATTCAGCCTCAAGTTCAGTTTCCAACTGGGCTCCATTCATTCATGCAAACTGGTAGCCAATTGCCTGCTGCCGAAGACCCATAAAATTGGCCAGCGATCGCTCCATTAGGCCAAGATCCCCCCCCTTTTCGCCGTTTATTCGTTGTGTAATTGTCAACTGGCACGATCAGCAGCAGCATCAACAGCTCATCAGGCTCCTCGGGCTCGGGCTCGAGCTTCAGCTCCTCGGACAACTCAATAAACGAGGCTTGGGACTTACACCTGACCACAAAAATAAAAAAATAAAAAAGCCCCATTGCCAGGGTCACTTCCCTCCGCCCCCCAATCCTCGCAAGCCTGTTTGATTTCATTTCGTTTGCTGCGGCTGTTTTGCATGCTTATTGCCAGTTTTGATTGCAGGCGCTACACAGCCCCAGCCACATCCACATCCACAGATTCCCAGTGCTCAGTTCCCAGTTGCCCAGTTGCCAACTCCCAGCTCCACTGCACTGCCTGCTGGCCTGTTAAGAAGGCGTTAAATGCATGATTTGTGGCCACAGTTGGTTAATGGTAATGAAGCTGATGGTCAGTAAGCCAAACAGGCGACGACCGGCCTACCGAGTGGCCAGCGTTCGGACTTTGCCTTTTTTTACCTTGATTTTTTTACTTTTTGATTTCAATTAAGCAGCTTTGTGTGAATTGCTGAAATGTTTATAGCCTTGGTTAGGGTACGAGCCGCCCGAATCGATATCACTTTGGTTTCCCATGAATTCTTATTGGAAGCTTGAAGGCGCCCTGTTTTTTGAGACCTTCTGCTTAAGAGATAACTTTTTTAATTGATTGATTTGAACTCAATGTTCAGTATAATGACTATTTATAAGTAAGTAATTTAAAATTTGATAATTTTAAAGGCAGAATTATTGTTCTTATATATTTAATATATTTTTATAACGTGTAGTTATAATGAAACCAATAACGTTAGGTAGTATTTTTAATATGTGTTTTAGCTATATGAGTATGGCAATTGCGATAACTACAAAGTTGTAACTTTATAATAGTTTATTTATTTAACAATAGAAAAACAGCCTTTTAAAGTTAGGGAATGTCCAAATAGTCTTTATAAAAATATAGGCAAAAAATCAAACCGTTAATTGTTGTCTAGTAATGTTTTACGTGATCGTAAATTGATAATACTTGAAAGACAATCGATATTCTTAACGAAGTATTGAATTGATGATTATTTTTCATAACTTCGACTAGAGAAAAGGAGAATAGGGTATTTAAAGATCGTTTCACATTATTTTTGTTTACTTATTAAGATGGCCACCATTCGAATTGGGTTCATATTTTCGGTTAAGCCGAGGAATCCATCTAGATCGGGGCTCTGACGTCACGGCCAATTGGCTGCAGTTTGTCACAGGGCAGTCAAAAAGGCCAGAAGCGGCGAAATAAAGAACCCAAGACTGCGATACGCCCAGGGCGCCATAATCACAGACGACGCGGCGGTTTGTAGGTCAAGTCTGGCGGGGCTTACGGCTTATGGCAGCTATTGCCTGGTTTTCGACTCGAGTGTGGGTGTTGGTGTCAGTGGCGCTGCATAAAACTTTTCGCAGCCGTCAACGGCGGCCAACCTTGTGCAACTTTTCAGACAGCAAAAGAAACTACAAGCTCGTCGACTGCGAACTGCAAAAATTTAACTGCAGTCGACGGCGGCGGTGTCGCGACAGCTACAACAATTGCATTGGCCTGCGTTTGAGTTTGGGGTTTGGGGTCTGGGTCTGGCCAAATGGCCAAATGGCCAACTTAGCTGCCAATGCGACTCGGCATCATAAAATTTAATTTCCTGCGCTTTAAGTTGGCCCAAATATGCTGCCCGACCCGACCTCCCCCTCGAATGGCCAACAAACGCTGGAAGCCCGTTTTAATTGCGCTTTCATTAACGCGACTTTGATTTATGGCTACCGCGTTGCCAAAGGTTGCTTTTTTTATTTTATTTTTATATTTTTCCCTCTTTTTTTCCAGCTCCAGCGATTTCTTTTGCAAATATTTAAGCATTTATTTTTTCCAATCTTTTTCTGGCCTCTGTTTGCCGGGCTGTTTGTATTGATTTTCAACCACGCTGAGAGGGCTTTTTGTTTAATACTTTTCGGTAGTCAAATTGCCTCCGACACTAACAACATTCGGCCAACAACAATCCAATGCGCTTACGAAACTCAACTTCTTCTTTTTCTGTTTGCCGTTGTTGTTGCTGCGGATGCTCGGTTACAGCTGAATCAACGCATATTTTTTGGGATTTTTTCGATGATGATCTGTCAGTTTTTGAAAGTCTAGACAACTCGACGACAATACCCATAGCTGGGAGGTCTTTTCGGTTTCTACACTTTTATTTTGGTTACCAAAGATTTGCATCTGATCAAAGTATAACGATGGCTTAGTTGCGGTGATTGAGAAGCGCAGAGAATGGTCTAAAAATGTATTGAATAAGTAGAAATAGAATTGAATGTTTTTCACACTTGTCATCTTGAATATGTTGGAATAATTGTTGGTTAATTACAATTTTAATTCAAACTACTTATGCTTTCTGACGCCATTCAGAAAACTAATATAACTTGCATTTTTGCTTAAAAAACAAGAAGTAATTCTATTCTCTTAAAGAAAATTTAATTTTCAAGCTTCATTGATTATTACTTAACAATATTGACCAAAATTACCGCTGATTTAACAATAAAAAACATATCTTTATTTTTTTTTAACCAATAAATTTTATATAGCTTTTTGTTCAGTACCTTAATGGATATTTTTCAGTGGTCCGAAATGAAATGAAATGATCAGAAGGAAACGATGAAGCGGCGCCTCAACATTTTTCACCTCTGCCATTTCCATGCCGCCCCAAGCAGCCACCGCGGCGTCATTCGCGTTGCATTGCAAATGCAAAAAATGCTGGAAAAATTAGAAATGCAAATGCAGTTGATGCTGGCGCTTTGATGAGTCGGTCGACGGTCGTCGTCGTCGCCATCGCCATCGCCGTCGCCGTCGCTGTTGTTTGCCTTTGTCTTTTGATGATGCGCATGCGCAGCGTTGGCCGAGTGCAAAAACGTGCGGCCACGGAAAAACGTCGACTGCGTGGCATCGACATCTCCTCCTGGAAAAAAACATTAAGGCAGCCAGCACGTGCGCGCATGCGCAGCAAATAACTCGCCCATCTCCCACTTCCAGTCCGCCTCAAAAATGAGTACCCACTGCATCTTGGAGCTGGATTGTTCATCCCCCATTGAGAAAGGGGCATGCCAACATGCCCGGCTACTTTGTTTATTAATTCTTTTGCGCATTTTTTCGCGCTTGACTCTGGGATGCTGTTCGGTTCGGCTTTCGGTTCAGTTCAGTTCGGTTTGGTTTGCTTTGGCCGCCGGCACAAAGATTGTTGCCGGTTTTCATTAAGAGATTTATGGCAGCCAGCGAGCAGACTGCACCGCATCGCATCGCATCGGCATCGGCGTCAGTATCAGCTGCTCCCCATGCACTTGACCGCCGCTGGATGCCGTTGGCATTCGTTCACGGCCTTTTGCCGGTTCGAAATTCAAATTTTTAAATTCTATGCTGCACCTGAGGTGCACTGGAAAAATATGGCCAAGACGTCCGTTATTTTAAAAATTTAACAAACCAAATTTACACGCTGATAAGCTTAACAAATAAAGTAATTAAAGTATAATATAAAACATAAATGGCCATGTTGTTATATTAACAATCACAATTGTAAAATGATTTAAATGCTAGCAGTTTTTAACAGCGATTAAAATATATAATAATTATATAATAATAAAAACATAATTGTTAAAGCCATATTCTAAACTAAATAAACTTTGTGGACGTTTGTTAAAAATTATTACAGTTAAATGCTTTATGAAGAACTGTCTTTAAAAATAATTGGAATTCACACAGATAAAAAATCACTGTCTAATTTTGTCTACCAATGGTATTAACTGAATTTCAAATTCTGTCTTAAATTTTAAGTTTTTCCTAGCTTAAATTGTACCAAATTGCGGATTGCTAACCATTATATGCAACATCCCTTCTCCAATAATTTCTCCCAGTGCTCTTACCCACTATTTGCGTTTAGATAGCTATCTTGAGCGCCGGGCGACCTTGTTGCCGGTTTTGGCCGACAGACGTTTGGCCAAATGTCAAGCAACGTCTGCGACTGTCTGCAAATTGTGTGTGAGAACATAGTTTTTTTTTCCCATATCGTATTTTTAGTTCGAAATGGATTCGAAACCCCGGCCAGGGTGGCCCACAGTTTGACTTTATCTGCGCGCCACCCCACCCATTTGCCTGTTTATTTATACGTTAAAAATGTGTGCAAACAGCAGCGAAAAGAGCAGCAGCAGCGCACTGCCAATAAAAGCGGCAAAAAAAACTGCGCAAAGTGGTTGGCTTTGACACTGCTCCGTTCGATCGCGGCGCTCTTGGTATGAAACTCGGACTCCGGCTCGGACTTCTCTTAGCCAACTACCACTGCTGGCTACTGCTGCCAATTTGCTTGCCAAAGGTGTAGCAACGGCAGCAGCTTATAAAGCCATTAATAACCCGCGCATTTTCAACAGTTTTGGCCGGGACTGCACACGAGACGTAAATGGCGACTGGCGGAGACCGGAGATCGGAGATCGGAGATCGGCGACAATGTCATGGTTCAGCCATCAATTGCGTTTACTTATTAGAGAGATGTTTATTTCAGAGTCGAATATCGGTGTAGCTATTTGCGAGGGTGGCCAAAAAAGTTGGATTACTTCACCAGCCATCCGAAAATTATTAGGTGAATTTTAAGCGAAATTGAAGCCAGATATTTAAACATATATTTAAGCCCAATTGCCAAATATATTAGCGTAGACTCCCTTAAAGTAGCTCCCTAAATCGAATTCCAAAAAACATTCTTCAAGCTTTCCTTTTACGGAAAGGTGCTAATAGAATGCTTAATACATTTTCCCCATTTATTACCAAATTATCAAACTTCCCCCTCGATGTTTCCTGAAGCTCGCATGCATACGTATATCACAATGATCTTCCATATATAGCGTGCCCGCATTATTTGTCTAGGTGTCTGCTGATCCAGCACTGTAAGTGCCTCCACAGTCGAAGGTGTCGAATGGCAGCCCCCGCACCACCGAACCACCTTCGGCACCACCAGCACTACCAGCACCAACCACCTCCACCTCCACCTGCCGCATCCCAATTTGTGGTTTGTTTTGCTTGCACTTTACACACAGTCACAGCTTAATTCGCTGGTGGGAGTATCTCTCTTTCTACATATAGCTTATTTTTTGTGGGTAGTTAAAAAGAATTTCCAACGCTATTGACTGCATTCGACTTACGTATTCGAGGGCTCCGTTAAGAGGCAATAAATTTTTGTAATTAGCGCCAGGTTTTTTAATAGCAAACGCACTGATTTGGCTCGAAACGAAACAAGAATATCCAAGTACACCTAAATAGTTTTAAATATGTACTTCCCATCCGGTTAGTGTTGTTCATCTGTCTTTCCTTTGTTTTCTTTGCAGAACTGTCGCACACGAACGCACACAGCCAGAACTCAAAAAGAAAAAAAAGCGCAGAAAAAGAAAATGAAAATTCCCAAAGGAAGCATAGATAATGAGCACAGAGTCCCCGACACTCCGAATGGCAGTGAAAAAGTCGCCCAGCCGGAGCCAAAAGCCAAGTCACACAAACGAAAAGTGCGGCCCAATTACAGGTCCGGATTAAGAAATAAAAAAAATTCTTTAAATTATTAAAAACTAAAATAAGAACTTTAAAACTTAGTGGATTAAGAGTAAAATCAAAACCGTAAAGTCCAAAAGTTCATTTCAATTGTAAATTAAATTGTAAAACCAAAATTTAAAATAAAATACAATTATAATTATTAAAATTATTAAATTAGAAAATCACAAGCTAGTTATTAAGATACTTTAAGTACTTTATGAAAAGGAAGAAAAGGTTTATAATAAAAAGTTTCAACTAAAAATAAGTTTGTAATGAACATATTACAGAATATAACTATAACTATATTAACAGACCTTATTGATAAGGTAGAACGGCAACGAATACTTTGTTTGAAATTTAAAATCCAAACCGAAAGCCTGGGTAGTCCGCTCCTGGGGGATGGTCAGTCGGCCAGTTCGTCAGCCCGTTTTCGGGTGACGTTGACTAGTGTCAGCCATTTTGCCAGATCTGCGGCAGTGCTGCCACAATGGCAATACGCCCGTCCATTGTGGCCCGACTCGCCGTTACCAACTTCTGCTGTACGGCCAGCTTCTGTGTCTCTCAGCTGCTGTTGCTGCTGTAGCTTTTGTTTTTAGCCATTGTTAGTGGGACGCTGGTGCTTCTGCTGGCTTTGCAACATTTGAATGATTCTCGTTGGTCGTGTCAGTCCCACGGGTAATTATTGACACGGTTGTATGCACGCAGCCCAAAAAGCACACACAGTGAAATGTACAAAAGCAGGCGGCGTGTTGCTTTGCCACGCGAAATAATAAAAAACCAACTCCACTCGAAATAATAATGAAAATGTCGGTATTTGCCTCGAGGAGGGGTTTCTCTCTATAGATATACCATAGATGGGGAGGGTGTGCTGTCGTGTAGGGGGTGTTCCCGCTGTCGCACTCGGCACGCACGGCAACATTAAAACCAATGAAAACTACAATTTGCCCTCGTATATTAGTGGTTTCTTTTATCATCAAATAATGTGGAATGTGTTTTAACTACAGAGTGACTCTATAAAAAGGTGGCATAACTTTAGTAATAAGAATGAATAAAAATACTAAATTATATTGAGCTGATACTTAAGTAACCCATTAAAGTTCGTTAGCTGGAAGGGTATTTTTGTATAATCCTCTAAGAAACAAACTATTTAGCATTTTTTTTTGTAAAATGAAATTGTATGGAGGTAAGTTTTCCAATTACTTTGATTAATAATAAAACAAATATTAAAAACAACTCTTTGAATTGAAACATATAGACAATAAATTTATAATTTATCTATTCTATCACGCAAAAGTATAAATTCCCTCAGCCAGATAATTAAAATGCATAAAGACATAAAATTACATTCCACTTCATGTGTAAATCTCCAAAATCCATTAACTATGATTAATCAGCCAGGAATTTACCCCAGTTTCTTTTGGACAATCCTCCGAAAGTCGCATAAATTCTTAAAGCGTATTTCAGCTAGCACATGACCATTAAAAAACCTTTCCTTTCCGTTTTCCATATAAAAGTTTATACAACCCGAGGGGCAGGTTTCATCTACACGAGTGGGTGTGCGTTTTTGTGTGTGTGCTTCAACTACCCCAAAATGGCAGGTGGCAATAGATAAACGTATAAATAGGCTTGTGGGCAGCCATGTTGTTTCCCCATTAAATTTCATTTCATTTTGCCGTCCACTTTTTTGTTAGAAAATAATTAAGAGAGTATAGAGAATAATTATATGGGTGGATATATATTACTTTCTATATATTGTTCAAGTGCATGGTGCGCATCGCGTGGGCGTTTGGCTTGGTGTAGAAAATATAATTTTCATTTTTATTTTCCATTTTCCATTTTTACTGAAAAATTATAAACCACGCGCCTAAAGTTCAATTTCAACGAAAATAACAACAGACATTTTTATTTGGTTTAAGCATTAATGCCGTCGCATAAATAAAAATCATTGCACTTGCGCTTCTGTATTATATATATTATTGTTATTATTTGTTGTTTGTTATTGTTTTCGCGGCCGTTGTTTATATATTTAAGCCTAAAACTGGCTTTCAATTATTCGAATTTATTTCGTACACAAAAGCGGGTGAGGACTCGGTATATATTTACAGGCTGATGCAATTTTTATGCAGAATTACTAACCAATATCGTTTCGGTACGAAATTGTTAATCAACATCCAATGAAATATGCATTTAAATTATGAATTAAATGTTAAAAGCGTGCGGCACATTAGGTGGCAATGAGGTGGCAGGGAGCAATGTGCAGACGGAATGAGACACATTTAATGATATTTTATGATTTTGTTTTGCATTTTCGGGGATTGTGAAATAAGATGGAGAAAAGAACTAAAACCATAATGGATACAGTTTCCATTAACATTACTTTAAAAAGTGGTGTTAAATTAAATGAATAAATTTCTATGTAATAAATGCATATTTGATTTACTTTGTTAAAGTATTTTCAATATAGATTTTTATTCATGATATGAAGAAGTTAAAAAATGTTTTCCCTTGATGTTTTACAAATAAAATAAATCGCAGTTGACCGCATAAATCAGGTAAATTGTCACTTTAATCGCCTGCTGATTGACATCACTTTTTTTGATGATTGTCCATTGACCAGGGACAAACAGAGATTCATCAAATACTTCCAGCAGCACTTGAGGCCTTATAAAAAGGTAATTTCACGAAATGCCACGCTTTTTAATGGCAACTTTCATTAACGAGCCCCATAACTCGATCTCCGAGGGTGTTGTTAGTTTATTACCAATCGCTCGGGCTCTGACGTAGGGAATCGCATTATAATATGCCCACTTAATTGTTTAATGGCTTTCCGAACACTTTAAGCAAACAAACGAAATTAATATTACGGGCAATTATCGCGATTCCATCGATATAAACGCCCTATCGTAACCAGCATCTGCAAAAGGTGGCCGTAAAACTCCTGTAAAACTGCCAAAACCAACGACTCATAAATTGCTGAACCAAAAACCAGACGAAAATAAACGCAAACAAAATCAGCCGCTAATTAAATAAAAATAAAAGAATGGTTTTTGCGAATAATATTCTTTTTTATTTGTTTTTTAAGAGTTTTTTTTTGTTTTTTAATTTTTTCTTCTTGGTTTTCCTCTGTGTGGATGTGTGTTTGGGAAATGCACCGCTTTGTTGACTTTGCTGTTGCATATATATGTACGTCTATATAATTTATTATACAGTTGAGGGCATGGCTTAATCTTAAATATTCGGTTTCACTTCTCTCGCTCTTATAGCATAGTTTTCAACATACCAAAACAAAGTACACTAAACAAAAATTTCGTTTAGTTCTTAAATATAAAGATACACCCAAAAGATAAAGTTTGATTATTTTTTTTTTTTTTTGTAAATAAGAAAGTAGAAAAAGTACACTAAAATGTAAACGTATATCAAAAAACACAAAGAGGATTTTTTTACACAATTTTCGTTTATTTTTGTTGTTGAAATAATTTCAATTTTGTGTTTAGCATTTAGTTTGCTTTTTGTTTTAATGTACATCAATTATTATATTACAATTTAGCATTTGTTGTATTTGATTATTATTGGTTTGTTTAAATTTTAAGATTTAGCTATATTCTTGTTTGTTTTCCATTCGATTTCCTTGCTTATATAGAAAGTACAGTACTAAGTAACTAAACTTCACGTGCCTATTCATTAAAAATTACCGCCTAGAAATTACAGTTTATATTTTGTAAATGTTGTTTATTTTTTCTGCTGTGGTTGTATTTTTATGATTTTTTTCTTAAAGGGTTTATTAAAAAATCTACAATTGCATTTAAAGCTAAAAAATATGACTTAACTGTAAGTTTTTATTTACAGATGTTTTGGGTTTTTCCATATTTTACTTAATCATTTTTTCATCTCGTATTCTCGTTTACTGCGCCGCGCGTTAAATTCTACGTTTTTCGTTATTTCTTTCTTGATTTACGTTTTGTTTGTTTATAAATTTTTTAGAGTACAATCTACTGGCTATATATATATAATATATATAAACACGGCTTGCTTATGAACCTAAACCCTAGCTAGAACCGACCGAGTTGTCTTACTGCTGCCATTTTTTGAGCCTTTTTAACTTGATCTAGACGGCGACAAAGTGTTGAACGAAAAAATATTTTGTGGACTGTTGGGCATGGAAACATTTACCTTGCTTGTGGAGAGCAGCTGAGGAATTTGTTTTCTTTGCTTGTCTTTTTTGGTTTCTTTAACACTTGGGTCGCACTTTTAACTAGTTTTTATTTTCTTTTAGTTTAATTTTTAGCATATAGTTTTTAGGTTAAAACAACATCACTTGGTTTCACGTTTGATTTGAATTGCGTGTTTCTTTCGCTTTATATAAGGGAAATTTTCGTTTACATTTAATTTAGTTAATTTGATTTAATTTAAGCAAGTTTTTCAAACTTTAAAACAAACTAAACTGGTGGATGGCAGCCTCCCCATCTCCTCCACTCCCTGCTCCTCTTTAAGCTGAAGTTTAACACAGATTAATGCACTGGTAAAAAAGACGATTTCTCAACCCCATCATCGGACCTCATCTTATTTCTATTTCTATAGATCTACGTACAGTCGAACTTGTCTAACGCGAATCTCAAAATATAAACAATTTACAATTACAATAACAATTTTTTGAAATTTGTTTCGGAAATATTTATAGTTTTAACAACTGTCTTTAAATTGAAATTGGTTTAGGCTTTTAAGCATTGACAATAAATGTCTGCACTTTTTAAAACAGTTCACTTAAAACATTATAAGAATATGTTTAAACCCTTAAAATTTTTTAAAATTTAGGTTGAGCTGTTATTTCAAATAAATTGTATTTTAAGTTGGAAAGGTATCAAAGCTCAAAAGATTTTTGTGCAAGAGATATAGCAATGATAATTTCACTTACGAAACATTCTAAAATTCTCAGAGTTCGAACAAATTTAGGTAACTACTGCTGGGGTCATACAATTCACGTTAGAGAAGCTCGACTGTACGGTTCTAGGGCTGCTCCCGCTTGAACTGCGGCCACCCGTTCGACACCGAGTCCTAGGAGGACTCATAGCCGAACCAGGCGGCCGACGAATGCTATTCCCCGCCCGCTCCGCCCGCCCCGCCGAAGCTGTTGAAGTGTCGTACCGCTCCGGGCGCCGCCGCCGCTCCGAATTGCAGACTCAGCTCGAAGAGGCGGCGGGCGTGCAACTGCTGCTGCTGCTGCTGGTGGTGATGGTGCTGCTGGTGATGGTGGTGCTGGTAGTGGTGGTGCTGATGCAGCGGATTCAGATTGAGATGGCCGCCGAGCACCGAGGAGGCGGATCCGGCGGGCGAGGCGGAGCTGGGTGGCTGTAGCGGGAGCCCACTGTTGCTGCCGGCACCCGGCGACAGCTGCGAATTGCTGCTGGTGCCGCCGACGGGTTGCTGCTGCGAGTGCTGCAACTGATCGCTCGTGTGAAACAGGTGCGGATGGTGGGCGGGATTCAGGTGCGGATGCTGGTGCGGATGCGGATGCGGGTGATGCGGATGCTGGTAGCGCATGGGATCCATGTACATGGCGGCTGCTGCAGCGGCTGCTATGCTGGATGCCTGCTGTTGTTGCTGCTGCTGCTGTTGTTGTTGCTGCTGCTGGTGGTGTTTAACTTGCTCCTCGTTGTTGTTGTTGTTATTATTATTATTGTTGGTGCTACTATTGTTGTTGTTGTTATTATTGTTGTTAGCCTGATTGCCAGCGGAGGAGCTGCCCAGCGGACTTTGCGGCGACATCACTTGGCTGGTCATCGTTGCCGACGATCCCGCACTCGACGAAGGTGTATTCGGAGTGTGTTGCTGCTGCTGATGCTGCTGCTGTTGCTGCTGTTGCTGGTGTTGCTGCTGCTGCTGCTGTTGCTGTTGCTGCTGCTGCTGCTGCTGCTGCTGTTGTTGCTGGCTTAGACTATTGAGGGATGCAGGAGTGGACGCAGCTGCAGCTGAGTTCGACTCCTGGATTTCTGATTGCTAGTGAGCCGCCAACTGATGCGCCGACACGGCCGAAGATTGCATATTCTGTGGGCTCAGCATCGGCGGACTGTGCGAATGCGAGTGTGTGCCCATCGGACTGCCGTGCATGTCGTGGTGCGGATGATAGCCACCGTGGTGCATGTGACCCGGCGGCATGCCGTCCATCATGTCGCCGCCCAGCGTATTCGGCGGCGTCATGCGCTTCTCCTTTTGCCGCCGATTGCAGAACCAAACGCGCACCACCTCCTTCTCCAGCTGCAGTGAGTCGGCCAGCGAGGTGATCTCCTGGGCGGAGGGCTTGGGCTGCTTGTGGAAGTGCTGCTCCAGGGCCCCCTTCACGCTCACCTCGATGCTGGTGCGTTTCTTGCGCTTACGCCCCTGGGCGGCGATCTTGTCAATGGACGTGGGTGAGCCCGTGGTAGAGTCCGCCTCCTCCAGCCACTTCTGCAGCAGCGGCTTCAGCTTGCACATGTTCTTGAAGCTCAGCTGCAGTGCCTCGAAGCGGCAGATGGTCGTCTGCGAGAAGACATTGCCGTAGAGGGTGCCCAGGGCCAGACCCACGTCCGCCTGGGTGAAGCCCAGCTTGATCCGGCGCTGCTTGAACTGCTTGGCAAAGGCCTCCAGATCATCCGAGGTGGGGGTGTCCTCCTCTCCGCCGCTTATGGCGTCCCGGTCGCCGCCGCCCATGTGATGGTGTATGTGCAGCTGCGGCGACTCCCCGCGCAACGCATGATGCAGTGGCGCCACACTCTGGTGGTGCGCTGCCGCAGCCGCATGGGCCGGGTGGTGCAGCATGCCGTTCATCGCATGGTGGTACTGCAGCGGCGAGCCGCCCGTGGGCGCATAGTGACCCGCATGGGGGGCGTGCCAGGCGGCGTGGGGCGAGGCCATGCCCTGTTGGATGCGCGTCTGCTGCGAGAGATGCGACATCTCCTGCTTAACGGTGTCGGCCGCCGAGGCAACGGCAGCGGCGGCGGCGGGATGGTGATGTGTGTGGTGCGTGGGCAGCGACCAGGGATCCGGATGCAGGGCGCTCCAGGAGCCCAGTCCCGAGCCGGGACCCAGACCCAAACCCGTCCCGTTGCCCTGGCCATTGGGCGACGGCGACGAGGGCAACTGGTGATGGACGGCCGCCGCGGCGGCCACATGGTGATGGTGATGGTGTTGCATGTACTTCATCTCACCCGCGTCTGCCGCCGAGCGCGGCGACGACGTGTGGTAGCCACCGCCGCCCAGGGCCAGGTCCAGGTCGCCGCTCGGCGGGGTCATGTACGAGGTCGCGGCCATCCCCACCGCTCTGGGGCTGTTCAGGCCCTCCACGCTGGCGGGGTAGGGCTCCAAGTTGGGGCTCAGTTTAACGACTTTGTACACCGATCGATCGAAAGGAAGACCAGGGTCCCTATGCTCATTCCACTCGAACCGTGAGGCAACCGTCTTGACGTCTTTTACGGGCAACGTGGCAGGCGCAAAAATCTTCTAAATCTTTTCTCTGTTCTGTTTACGGCCTTTTTCGGGGGCGTGGCCCTCGAGCGCGCTCAACAAGTTTGGTTCTTTTTTGTTTCAAAAATCCGACGGCAAACGCTTGGGTTTTCACGGGTTTTTTTGTTGTTTTTTTTTTTTTTTTTGTGTTGTTTAGCTTGACTAGCGGTTGGCTAATTTGTTGTTTGATTTGGGTATTCTATTTATTTGTTGTTAGAATTTTGGTTTAGCACTCTTAAACACTTGGCACTTTTGTGACGAGAATTTCGCTTCGGGTGAAATTTCGCTTTGGATCATAACATTAATAATCAGTGGTCAAAACGCGAAACTCTGATTCGGATACAGATTGAGATTCGCTCGAATTGAAATTCAGATGCGATTGTGTTTGTGTGTGTGTGTGTGTAGTGGATTTGTTTGTGGGCTGACCGATTCGAAGCCGACTCGATGCGATTCGATTTCGATTGAGATTGTGTGTCTGAGATTGAGACTGAGAAGTCAAGACAGCCGAGAGCCCAGGGAAATTCACGTGCAGACTCGTAGAGCTATCGAAGTGAACTAACGTCATGTCTCGCACCGCAGCGCTACGTTGAGCGCTCTCGACGCTCGGCGGTACGGCACACAGACACGGCGACGCACACACTCGCACTCTCTCACGCACACCACCGTGCGAGCGGAACCAGTTTGTCCACTGGCCTTCCAGCATTCCACGGGTGCGAGCAGCACCGCCAGCAGTGCGACGAGTGAGACAGCTGCTATCGCAGCAAACTGGAAGTGAGACTTGCGCTCTATTGGGTTCGCCGTATTCCAGCGTTACGCCCCCAAAAAATTAAAAAAAAAAGATTCCAAGAGCCGGCTCTGCGAAGTTTCCTCAATGCATTCCCATGCAGAGTGACATTTTTAATTGCCCAGTGCGAGAGCGAGAGGGCGAGAGCGCATCTCTCGATTTTTTGCTTACCGCTGGCTATCGGGAATAAGCTATAGGTATAGGAATACGAATTGGGTTCCCGGTTGGAGCTTTTCCATCCAGGACTTCTCTCTCTTCCTTTTGGGAGCTTTGTTTCAGTTCCTTGCAGCTCCTTGGCCAGACAACTTTTAATTTCCTTTTGTCAGTGTGTGTGTGTGTGGTTATTGCGAAAAGGGGAGGAAATCAGGAGAGGTGCCATTGCGATTCTGAAAAACATATTAGTAACATAACGTGGATAAGGAATTGAGAATATATATAGTACAAATATTTTGTTTTTTTCACTTTGATCATCATTTTAAATGTGTATAAAATTCTATTTGACTATTTTCGTTCAGTTGGCCAATGTTTGTCATATAATGTTTAACAAGACAACCAAAAAATGGCATTTGGCTTATCAGTAAATATAAACTAAATTACTTTTACTATAACCCTTTCAATTTTAAAACATATATACTATAGGAAAAATATATTATTATTTAATTTTTTGTGTGTTTTATAAACTTGTGTTTTTGTAAACTTTTTCAAAAAAGTTTTGTCGTCTTTGTTGATTGTGAATTTATAAGCCGTAGAATTTAACTGTTGTGATTAAAAAGTAAATGTATTACAATAGCGCAGGCAGAATCACAAACTAGTTTAAACTGCTATTTAATTTACTGGTCAAGTTATCATTATACAATTATTCACTTGATGAGGTCCAATTAATTATCAAATTAATGTTTGTAATAATAGAACTAGGGCACTAGCCTGGAATAAAACTCAAATTAATTGAAAGCGCTGTAAGATAAACTTAATTTCTAAATTAAATTTCAAAATATAAATGCACTTTTACTTGGTAAGCCGTATGTGGTATTCCCTTTGTTATGCATATAAATATCATTTGTTTTTCTATACAAAAACTGCCTTTCTTTTGCGCGTGAACATCTTTTCCTTTTTTCTTTTGTCAGTCTGACTTTGTTATGACTAGTTAACAGTTAAATTATGGCCCAATGACAATTCATTGATTCTTTGAGGGGTTTGCGAAATTGCCGTTCCAATTTGCATAGCTAAAAGAACTGGCATCGTTATATCTTTCATCCAAATATCCCCTTTTGTTTCTCAATGTGCAGTTTTTAAGTTATTTGTCTCTCAGTGTGCAGTTTTGAAGCTTTTTATTTATTTGATCGCTGAGGGATAATGGGAAGAATCGAACGGAGATAATATGAAAAGTTTTATGTTCGCTAAAACAATGAATGAATGGATCCGAACCCAATCAACTAATATATTTACGTTTATTAAACAAATTCTCCTAAAAATTTCACTGGCTGGGCCAAAACTACAATTAATTTAAATAAATTTCCATTTCCTAATAGTTTATACGTTTTTAAGTAGCTGAATTTCAATCTGTTTAATAAAGAAAACCAACTCGACACTGTTTTGTAGTACATATTACCCCAAATAGTTTCTCTAATAAGCCCCTTAGCCTTTTCAACCAAACAAACTCACACCCCCACACGCTACAGCATAAAATTCTTAACATAGTTTTAGACCTCTTTTGAGGCAGGTCAAGAGCTCAATCAAAAAATTATGCAAACTAAGGTCATCCAACCGAGCAGACGCAAGCCAGACAAGTTCAACCGTATTTGCATGAAATTTGTTTACGTTTTTTCCACGACCATATCCTTTGGCCACGCACTTGGGCATAATTAATAAGCCAACAACCGTTTCCATCCCAAAAACCCAGTGACAAAATAAAGTCACAGTCACTCTCGTTCACTCATTGTTCATCCTTAGACAAAAATTTACATGATAATTAGGTGGCGGCGCTAAATAACAACAGCAAGAGACAAAAAACAGTATTTAAATTTCAAATGTCGAAGGAAAAATCCTGTTTTTGCCGGCCATCCTCCCTCGGTGATTCTGTATTTTTTGTTTCCCACTCCTTTCGGTGGCATATGCTAAATGCGCACGCGCCGCGTTTTTGGTTTTTGTGGCCAGGAAAGGACTTGTTGCATAATTATGCGCCGCATGCGAGTAAATAAAAAAAAAAAGATGGTAAAAAATGAGCAGGAAAGAAAAAATAACTAAGCGCTGCGTTTATGAATGGAAGATCTCTCGTTTCGGCCGCGACCACGGAGCCGTTGATTTGGATGATAATGAGCTCGATTAGCATTTTGGCTGCATTTTTATATGGCCATCTACCCGCTCCGACTCCGACTCCGATTCCGTCTCTATCTCACACCTCGTTCAGTGCCCGTTTTTGGGCGCACTTGTTTATAATTATTAGCATAATTTTCTTCTTATTTTGCATTAATTTGTTGTCCGGCAAGCGAGAGTGAGAGACCCGAAAACCTCGACGTCTGCTTTGGTAATTAAAGTGCCATAATTTCCGAATCAAGACATTTAAACTGGTCTGCTTTTGATCGCTTTGTTTATCGCGCAATACAATTAATGCACACAACCGCACACACACACACAAAATTTGTAGGGGTAATATAACGCGGCTACTAATTTGTGGCAAATGCAAAGCAATTTTATTTGCTTAAGCGGTATTTAATGCATTTAAACAGGATTTTAAGTAAGAAAAACATTATTTTATTGGCCTTGCCAAAAGCGGAATTTAGTCTGGCTGTGGGAGTAGTTTTATTTAAGTGTCAACCCATCGTAAATTAGCATCAGCTAATCCGATTTTTATAATTTTAGCAGCAATGAAAAAGTCTATAAAAGGAATTTGGGCTTTTCTTGATTTTTATTTTAACGTATAGGATTTACGTATTAAAATGGTAACACATACTTATCATTTAAGATTAAATTATAAAATTTTTAATTTGCTTGAACGGAAGCTTATTGTCATAACTTTTGAAATTTAATGGTTTCGTTCCATGAACTGATAATTTGATTCTTTTTTAAAATAATAGCTTATGGAACCCCAGTTGATTCTGAAGGTAACCCAAGGAGAATCGATTAAAAATCTCGCATACAATTAATCCTTACTGACTGTCCTACCTACATCATCTTCAAAGTATATTTCATGCAAATAATCCTTGCATCGTCTTCACAACCCCTTTTCACCCTATCTATTGGCTCATTTGCAAACAAACGTTTCATTAGAGAGACACATCGAAGGCATCATCGTCATCCTCAGCTGCAATCCATTTGCGTAAAAAGAATCCTCGGACAACTCTTTACCATATGCCCAACTTTAGATTATTTTTTTGCGCGCCAAAAAAAAACACAAACACTTAAGACAACAACAGGATGGGTTGGAAGTCCTGAAGACGAGACCACGGAAGACAACCCTTGAGCAACCCTTCATTGCTATTTTTTGGCAAGGTCAACTATCGTGTAGGCAAATTGCATGTAGGCAAATGCGAATCTCCCCGTGGATGCAACCTAGTCATTTATCATTTTTTTTTCATGTGCAGACCTCCTGCAATTTCAATTTTTGCGATTTTGCATGCAACGGCCGTTAAAAGTCTTCGGGTATGCAATCAGGGCGCTTATCCTTTGGGCCCCTTGGCCCGAATCCTTTCACTTTCGCTACCTACCAGCAAGCTGGCAGAGCAACCCAGTAGAGAGTTTGCCAAATTCCGGCACACACACACTCGCTCACTCACACGCACTGGGAACATCCTTGCTGTCATATGCAAATTAGGCCAGCCAAAAATAGAAAATTTCTGCGTCCCGCCAAAAAAATACAGAACGGTGAAAAAATAAAATGCGAGCGGAGCACAAAGTGGCAATTGTTGTCCAAAAGGGTAAATGGGTAGAAGTAGAAGCTGAAGCTGAAGCGCCCCGTTTGGGTTTAAATGCATTTTTGGTGCGCCTCATTGGCTTTTGGCATTGAAGTTCGTGGCCCGACGCCCAACTGTCAATAAGACCGCGCAAAGGGCAAATATGCAAATTAGTTAGCATTTTTCCCTTTTATTTATTAACTAATTTATCTCTGCGGCGCTGTGACACGTCCCATAGGCAGAGCGAACCCGTCATGGTCGTGAATTATTGGCGAACGACATAGAGGAGGTACGAAAAAAGCGTTGCAACACCTGGACACAAATTTTTTTTTTCGTTTTTTTGTGGGGTAAGCGTTGCTTTCAACGCTCGTTAAGTAGTTAAGTAGGTTATGGTAAAGCGGATTGGATTGGTTTAAATCCAATATTTAATAGAGAAAACGGTGAAAATGTAGTTAGATGATATTACTACAAAGAAAATTTCCTTGTTTTAACTGTGCTGTAGTGGAATTCAATTAGCTTATAATTTTTTACCTATCATTTATACGGTTTCTGACGCCATAAACAGTTTATATGTTGCAAATTATACATTTTTAGATTTCAAACAACATATTTAAGTAAGTGTTTTTTTCATTAAAATATCAAAATACCTTGGGCGTAAAAAATGAGTTATTATTAATAAAAAAATCTAATTAAAAACTACATATTTAAGGTATAGACTTTCCATAGCTTAATATGTTTCAAAATATTTTTATTTTAACGACCTAACTACTTTCTTAATCCCATCATATTGGTTTAATAACCGAAAAACTTTTTGAGTTATAATTAGTAGCTATAAGCCATATAACCCACCATAAAAATATATCATAAAATCAAAACTCAGCTTCATTTAGAGTTACAAAACTTGCATTCGCTTAACTCACTTTCAAGATCTGAGTTTAATAGTTTCGATTTTGGTTTTATTTTTTTGGGAAAATCCAACAAAGAGGAAAACTAGAAAAATAAATAATTCATTAAGGCGTAAAATCTCCATAAACTTCACTTTTGAGCGCTGGGCTCTCACTTTCAATCGGTTCGAAATGCAATCCAAGGCACTCTGTGACAGAAACCCAACCCAAGAAGTATGGCTGGAAAATGTATGAAAATTAAAACTCTGTTCACACCCACCGAAGTGGCGACAGGAAACCCAACGAAATACATATACATACGTATGGTACAAGCCAGGCAAAGGGAAAAACATATGTCAATAAAAATCTCTTTTCAAGGAACATTTGCATAATGCAGTCAAAAGGGCAACGCGTTCTCCGACTCTTCCTCTTCCTGTGCCCAGGTGACTGGGACTTCAAACAGAACCCAAACTTGCAAACTATGGCACAACTACGGCACGCATGTTGGTTTCCTTCGAAAAACAGGGAAAAAAAACCGATTGCGTCAAACGATATCCATCGCATTTGAGGGGTCGCGGCCTTTTAGGCCCAGGGGTGCATATCATTAGCGACAAAACCAAAAACAGTGGCACACATTTTCCGACTGACACTTTTTTCCTGGCTCACCAATCGCCTCCTGACACATCAAAGGCCAATCAACTCTTCCAATTGTTTTTATGCTTCGAGTTCTTGGTGTTTTCGAGTCTTATAGGAAGCGGAAGTGAACCCTTCTAACCCCCCGACTTAGCCTGTCCACAAACCATCTGCCCAAGGGGTGGGTTTCGTGCGGCGCGTGGTGAGTTTCTTTTGACCTTGCCATAAAAATTGCGAATTGGAAAAGTGTGTTAAAAAAGGTCGATACTGCCTATAACTTGCAAAAAAGTGAAAATGCTGTTAAAAATATTTTTTTTTATTTTGGTATGAATTTTTTTTTGTTTTTATCAATACAATTATTTTGGGATACATTTTATTATTAATGCCATTTTATATTAAGAACACAAAGACTTTAAGTGTTTTGAAATTACTAAACTTTTAAGCTTTAAAATATGTTGGCTAGTATTTTAGTCACAAATATCACCCTCAAGACATCCTCCCATATCACATAATTTCTGTATTTACTTACAAGTTTTGTTAAATGAATTTTAATTGAAGCATAAACGCCGTTTTTATTTCGTAAATCGCACGCGCCAAGCGATTGGGGCACTTATTTACCGAACGCTAAAAAAAAAATGACGGCGCAAATTGCGCAGAAATTGCAAATCGCCCATAAGGCATAAATGAAATTTTTATAATCGAATCGCATTGCCGAAAAGTGACCGAAAGTTGCGCATGTGCCGAATACTTGGTTTTTGCTGCTGCCCCGAAATTGCTTATACTGTTACTGTTATTGTTATTAACTTTTGCTGACAGTGACAGGAGCGAACAAAAAACACTTATGCCGACAAAGACTTGACGCCCTGACGTGACATGGTCAACTCTTATTTTTTTTTTTTGGTCAGCAGATAGCGCGCTTTGATCTGCGGTCGGCTGGCGGAGGTGGATATATAGCACGTGCAGAAACCCCAGCCGGCGATGCTATCTTCAGGTCCACTATCCTCCAGAGATGTGGCGAAAATCAAAAGACTTTGGACACAAACGCGTTTTCATTGAAACCGCTTTGAGCGCGATGCTTTACACCTGATAACCGACCAACAAAATAAAAACGCAAAAAAAATAAGGAAAACCTCCATTGAGGCCGCCACAGGACTGTGATGTAATCAGAGTCAGACCCCTGCCACTGCCACTGCCCCTGCCCCTGCCCCTGCGATTTGCCGTACGTGATATTGTTAAAAGCTTTTAATTGAAGTCATCTTCTTGCTCAAAACAGGTAGCTGCCCCCAAAGAGTTGGATTCTTCGCGGGCTGCCGTTGCTTCTGCTTCTGCTTCTGCCGTTCGATGTCGAGCATTTTTATGATTAAACTAATTTTTCTTTCCCCATAGCAGGTGAGATGGTTCCCCGAGCTCTCTGATCCCGCCATTCCAGTGCGTCCCTCTAGCCAAGTTATTTTAATAAACTGCGCGACGTGCCGCGCATTCTGAAATGCGATCAGTTTCAATTTTATTGTAGCTGCTGCTGCTGCTGCTGCTGCTGCTGCTGCTGCTGCGGTTGCTTCTGCTTTTCTGCTTTTAGATTATGTAGTTCCAGCACTTGTAAGTGTTTTTAGAAGGCAGCCCCAAAGAGGAGTGCCCCGGACACGGCTGACCAGGCCCAACGTGCTCATTTAACAGTAGCCAGCAAACGTTCATATTTCCCTGTTGTTTGTACCTCTTTGTATAATAATTTAAAGCGGCGTAAAAATATTTTAATGATAAGATATAATGGCCGTTCAAATGGCGGAGGCGCTTGCTTTTGCCCAAGTCAAACAAATCGGTTGAAAGGGCTTTTAAAATAGAAGACCGACGCGAGCTAGGAATTTTAATCGCTATTAAATAAAGCAGAAAACACACCTCGAACTACACGATTTGAATTGATATAATTAGTTAGACATTTGCTTATTATAACTTTCCTTATTTACATTTATTGCATGCGCAACTGTAAATAATAATAATAACAGTACAATTCTTCTTATATGACAAACAACTTATATACTGTTTTATAATTAAATTTTTGTTTATTTAATTAATTTTTGTGTTTTACAAGGTGAGTTAAAATATTTGAATTTCTTTGGAAACATGTTACTTAGATCAAAGGAGAAAATTTCAAAAAAATATACGTATAATTTTTTAATCCATATCTTTTTTTTTAACAAATTCCCCCTTCAAAAACTCATCTATTAACGCCCTTTTTACAAATTTCTGGCTGGCTTGTAGGCAACCTGTACAACGTTTATTTATTTTTCAATCCTTACCCCCTGAAATAATTTATGCGCTGCAATGACACTTGCTCATGACCTTATCGACGTCATCATCGTCATTGCAGTTGGGCCCGGACTTTAGCCACAACTTTGGCCAGCGGCACAAATATATTTTTAGCGGTTATTTTTTTTTTTTTTTTTTTTGGCCAGACCTAAACGAAAAACCAATAACAACAATTAAGCACATGTACACGACCATGCACAACAACGAGCCCAGAGTTGCCATGAATTGTATTGTTGCCATTTTTCTTTATGGTTTTATGCGTTTTGGCATAGAGTTCGAGCCAGAGTCGAAGGAGAGTTCGATATTGAGCAAATAAATCAATTTATTTCAATTATAATTATAGGCTCGAGTGCAGGTCGAAGCAGAGGCTTTGCTTCTCGCTGCATCCTTCTGCCTTTATGCCCGCGAGGTTAATGTTTTTCCCCCCTTTTTTCTGGGAGCGCGCGTGGCCAACTGCTCATTACTTTTGTGGCAGCACACGCCCCGTTTTGGTTATTGAGGCGTAGTTTTGGCCAATTGTTGAAAAATGAAATGGTCTGGCACATAGTTATGGCCCGGTATCGGATCGGCATCTCCCTCGCTCCTGGCTAGCATACATAAGTTACATGGAGATGTATAAATTTCATTTTTGATTTTAATCAATAGAATCGCCTGTTATTTATATGCCACCGCTACTTCACAACTTTATTTGAATGCCCCAAGGTTTGCACTTTTGAGCCCTCTGTTTGGTGGGTTTTCTGTTTTTTTTTTTTTTGTTTTTTATTTTTGTTTTCGGTAAGGTTGCAAATTATATGCATTACGCATGCGCAGCAGGGAAATCCTCCTGCTTCCAACTGCAGTTGCTTACGTTTTGTAAATTAACTTATAAGTGGAGCCCAGAAACAGGCTGCAGCGATGAGAGCGATAAGTAAGCGGAATAACCGAAGGTTTTAATCCAATTTTAATTGATATTATGGCAAGTTTATATAAAGGCTTGCAGGTCATGATGGAAAACGGTAAACCTTTAAATAAACTAAACAATTTATAGAATGTTTTAAAACCTATTCCTATTTGTATTAAACATGGGTAAAGCTCTAGACTAGGACGTTGGATTAATTAATGTTTACTATTCAGCAACTAAATGATGCCCTTTACCTTTTGACATTTTCTCACCTTTCAGAAAAAGTCACAGGCAATCTCTAATCGTTATCTCGAAACTGTACTGCACCTGCTATCCCCCAGTTGTCAACGACAGTAGCTGGGGACCCAGTCTTCAGAAATAGTTGTGGCCGTTCCGTACCTAAATATACATACGTACAGATACCGGGTCCGATGCTTTGCCAACCTGTCTCACATTTCAAAATACATAATTAAGTATGCACAGCGAGTTTGTTAGATAAAAATCTTAAAAACCCTTAAAAAGCTTTAAGCGCCTAAGACACACACACTGGAAATTGTTCAGCTGTATGGGGCGGGTAGGCGAGACAAACAGTGGAGGCAATACTTGATGGATAACTTGATGGGTATCAGAAGAGTTTTTCTCTTTCTGTTGGCGACTTTTTTTTTTGTTTTTTGTATAGCAGAGCACAAGAAAAAAGCTAGAAATACAACAAAATATTCAAAGGCAGCAACAACAATCACGTATTCGATGTATGATACGAAAACACTTTGGCGACAATCATGGGAACGAATTTTTTAGATTTGTGTGCGTCGCTGGCTGCGACCATTAAAATGACCAAACCCAAAGAAGAGGTCAGTCCGATAACGAGCGAAAGCTAAAAAGGCAGTTAAGACGGTCTATGGCACCTGATGGTCGTTTTAGACGATTTGTAACAGAAAGCTTTCACATGTGTCTCCAAAAACCAAAAAAGTAAAAACTAAAACTGAAACCCCAAGCCCAAAACCCCAAAACCAAACCGAACCGCGGCGACCAATCAACGACAGAAATCGATAAAGTTTCCCAATGCCAGAAAGACAGAGAAGAAACTTAATTAAAAGGTCTCTGTTAATGTTGTTAATTTGAAAATATTGTCGAAGGAAACGACTTGACATACCAGCACAGTCACACAAGCGGACCTCTCGAAATCAGACAAAAGAGGCTGCGTTATAAAATCGTAGAAGAAACGCCATAAAAACGGCAGCCAACAGCATCAACTAATTTTATGGCCCCCGCATTTTGCGTCTGCGTTGACAGACATCTCGGCGGGATCGGATCCCCTCCGATTGGATGTCAGCCTGAGCCACCTGGCTAATCAGGCCCCAAACGCAGTTGATCAACAATGTCAGCCTGATGACAAACAAGTTCGTTGCTCAATGCATTTGCTCTAAATATTCGACTGAAAGAAGCACAAACATCAAAAACCCATTTTCAATAACAAGTTCGTTGCCTAAGTCTTTTGTTTTGATTTTAATGAATTACAGAAAATGTGGCAGAATATTACAAAAATAGGTAGGGAGTAAAAATTTGTACAGTTGATAAACGAGATTACCATTTAAATATTAAAAAAGGCTTAAAATGTTACTTGTTGTTAAGTGCATATGTATCGTAAAAGTATCAGAGTAAAAAATAAATAAATAAATAAGCTAGAAATGGTTATTCTAATTTTGTTAAAGAAGTAATTGCTAAACTAAAATTGGCAAATCAAGTGTTTAAGGAACGCATAGATAGGTTTTTAGTTCTTTCATTCTAAATATTTAAAAAATTCAAAGTTTATTCAATATATTTCTTTATTACTTTTAAACAAAAAAAGCTGTTTTAATACTAAAACAATATGCGCTTACTTTCTAAAATATTGTATATAGGTTTAAGGATACTTACGGTTGCGTGAAAAATGTTCTGTACTCAAAATACTAAATTTAATTCCCCTAAATACTTTATGGGATATCTGTCAATAGTCTCTATAGCTGAAGCCCTTGTCTTTTCCCACTTCAATTAAGGCCTTAATGTATGAGAGCGACCACCGCTCTGCAAATGCATTCTTCGCATACAAATGACGCCCATTTGGCCTTAACCAAAACGAAAATTTCACTGAATTTTCAATGCGACAACCGATTTCCTCAATCAAAACGAAGGCATTGAAAATTAAGTCCCCCCTCCATCGTCGCCCCTTAATAATGTTAATAATCAGGCATAGAGTCGAAGCTAAAGAGGAACATCGGCAACAGAAAACAACCGTGATGCAGGTGGCTTTGGGGTGGGTGAACGGATGGGTGGATGGGGCCAATTGCGATTGCTGCGTGGCCTCCGTTTCATTTTTCTATATATGTATATAATTTTTGTTTGCCAGTACGCCCGAATGGCGTTGCACGCACACATGGACACACACATATGCACACACGCACTAGCAATGTAATTTCAACCTTCAATTGTTGTTGGCGGTTGTCACGAAACGTTATTCGTGCGGCGGCCATGCGAGTTCACTGCCTCCCCGCACTACGTTTGTATGGGTAGCTTTTGGTGCTTTTCACAGACAGTAAGCCTTCGAAATGGTGGACAAAAATTTTATTAAGAGCGAACGATATACTTGTAGTAAATGTGTGACATGAAATTTTTCCAAATATATAAATTCCTAACATTTTTCTTTCTTTAATTTATATTATATTTTATTTAAGACGTCGGCTTATTATCAAGACCCTGATATTTTTAAAATAACTCTTTAAACATTAGATTTATTTATTTACAAAGAAGACAATTGTAATTAATATATTGCACGATTTTTTTTTTAATTTCCATATTATATTTCAATTAAATAAAGTTGACTCTAGCATTTTAAGATATTAAATGCTAAAGTCATATGTTCTGGTTTAATTTAGGTAATATTGAAATTTTCTAATTTGAACTCCGTTTAATTAAATCCCCCGTTTCAATGGAAGTGTTGTCTAATATTTCTTAAATGTATATAATTTTATTAGTGAATGGGTTCCAAACCCCAATTTGTTTATTTTTTTATAGTATAATTACAGAATAAGAAACTACCACTCGCTAGTTTTGACTGTATAAAAACACATTGTATAATGTTGTTGGCCATTTGCCGTTCGCTTTGTTTTTATTGCTCCTCGCCGCATTCGTGGCTCTAACAACAGCAACAATCACAGCGGGCTCCACACCATGGCGGCCATATTAACATGGCTTAGAGTACAGTTTGCACCTGCAGCTAGGGAGGGACGGTCAGAAAAAAACTCAAAATATCGTTAACTGCTCACAAGTTTAACGACAGAGTATCTATTGTCGAGCACTGCACGTGATTGAATCGAACCAGAGAAGAAAAACCACAAACAAAAACACTGAAAAATTGCGTTGGCTTTTGGGGGCGAATTAGAAAACCCGCTCACGATCAAAGCCAGCTACAAGAACACAACAAACAACAAGCTAAAAACCACAGCAGGGCTAAACGGAGAATTATAGTAAAAATTTCCAAGCTTCGGGCCTGCTAATTGGTCAAGTCAATAATAACAATAAATATTTTTTTTTTATTTTTTGGCAATTTGTCGGCTGTCAACACTCAATCATATCAACAAATATTTATGGTCGGCTCTTTTTATTTTGATTTTTTGTGAACAATAAATATTTTGCATGCCTTTTAATTTGTTCAAATTCTTGTAATGCTGGCTACTTTTAAATATAGTAATCAACAAGAGGAAAACTTAAAAAAAAAGAGAGAAGATTCCATTGCTGTTTAATTGGCAAAGCACATGCAAGTGTAGGAGGAGGGGGAGGATCGTGGTGAGAAAACCCATCAGCTTGGCTAGCTGACATGCAATTATAATCTATATGTATATATAGCTGTGTCTTAAAACACAACAATGCGGGGCTCACACAATAAATTCATTAGTTATTGTCTAATTGGCGCATATAACGAAGGCAATTGCGAGTGCTCAATGGGCATGGGGGAATTAGTTTTGGCAGACATATGAAGATATTATATATAGAGCAGGTTGAAGGAACTTTCGATCAAAGATTAAGGCATCTTCGAGTGTTTTCGTGCCTGACTTTAATATCTTTTCCTTGATTTTAAAGATGTTACCTACTTAATTGATTCATTACTTCCTTTGGTGAGCCCTTTTTTTCTTGATTCCATCACAATAACCCACACACGGCAATTAATTTGGGCCGGAGCTTGTTGCCATTTTACGATCGCCAATAAAACCGAGGATGCTTCCTCTCAAAGGGGCTGTATTCCCCCCTCGTCATACAAACTTTAACGACTGCCATCAAGCTCACAACATTTGACGCTGATTTGCTGATTAGGCGCAGATCAAGAAACTAACCGAACTGAAAAAAGATAAGTCTTTGGTTAGTTGGCAGAAGAAAGAAGATTTTACCTATATAATATTTTAGTACCAGCCCCATTTTCCGCTCTTTTCAAGTGTTAATCTCCTGCCTAATGTGCGAAAAGTGTGCAAACTTTGTAGGTTCAAATTAAATGTGTTTTATTTTCAATTCTGCCCCGGGCTAAGCTTCTTTTTTAATTATTGCCCTCCCACCGATTAATATTCATGAACTCAAGTGCGGCTCCCATGGATCAGGGTCTTCAGCAAAACTCGTGATTGGCTGAAAAGAATTTTTATGAACATCTTCGTTTTTTTTTTGCAGTTGCTGTGGCATAGGGCGTCACTCGCTTAGAAGTCAATTAAAAAGCGGAAGTTTTTGTGTCTCACTCGAGATAGCGAGTGTCCACGCCCTTGACAGACATTCCAGCTGCATAAATCAGAGCTCCACGCCGAGCTGGCTAATAACAGCAATTGTTGTCAATTTGCCACAAAAGCAGGCGCGAAAAATGCAGACATAATTCTGTTGTTGCTGTCGTTGAGCTTCGAACACACCCTGACAATTGGCTGAATTTAAATTGTTTATAAAAATAGAATATGTCCCAAAACACGCGTCACACACTCACACTTCATCGAAAAATGCAGCTCACCCTGGCTGGCTGGCTGGCTGGCAAGTTCGTGCCTTAAGTCTTTCGTTTTGGGGCTACGGCGACAATGAAAGCCTAGGATAGCCGCCTGCATTTTCGGTTCCGACGCCACGAGCATGCAAAATACCATTAACAATTTGCGCACATAATGCCAAGGCAGCCACACAACAACAACAAAAATCTGTTCCACGCACAACTTAAAAGACCAAAAAAAAAAAATAAAACCGCAAAAAAGACTGTCTACAAGAGTTTTGAATTTATTTATGTCAGCAATTATTTTATTTATATTGTCATTGCACACAAGCAGACACTGTCTTTTCGCATTGTCCGCATCGCCATTCTGATTTCGTAGTCAAAATATGTTTGCAGCTTATGATATGCTACCCGTATTCAGCGTTTCTGCCGCTTCTGCTGCGGTTGCCTTTGGGGCTACTGGTCTTATGGTGACAGTCACGGACAGATGCAGAAACACACGATTAAGGCACGTAGATTACATGGAAAAAGCGAGGGAGGGATTTATAAGTGAAAAAGATTGGATTTTAAGGAGGTTCGGTACAAGTTCAACATGAACCCAAATTGTAAAAATGGATGTTTAGTAATGTTTTTAAAGGGGACGTAGGGATTTTAATTTTTTTTTTGTTAGTTTTATCTATAACATTTTTAAAAATTTTTGCCAGGATTTCCTATAAATCGGACTAAAACTGACAAAGTTAATGCGGTTAAAATCGATTTTTCCACGAATGTCATTGCTGAAGTCTGTTAACATCCTTCGCTGACGCCTCCACAGTACTCATCCACCAGAAGAAACCAGAAGACGTCAGCGAAGACGACGACGCGACACCAAATAATGCCATTCCAACAGCCTCGATTCCTGGGACCAAGCAACAACAGTAGCCCCCAGCACACGGCAGTTCGTCAATTGTCAGCGACAAATAAATTTCTGAAGCGAAACACCAAAAAAAAAAAAAAAATCAAAACCAAACCAAACCAAACTAAAACGCAACCACAAAAATCGCATTTCAAATTCAAAACGCGATTTTTGCCGAGGTTAAACTATTTTATCATTGTCACAAACGGAATTTTTCACCAGCGATCGGATCGTTTCGAACGCCTGTCCCTCGCCCTTGCTGCCACGCCCACCGACCCTCTTTCACCGCAGCCCCCATTTGCCAGTGCGTGCGAAAACGCAGCAAAAATGAGAAGAGAAGAGGAAAAAAGTCGCTGATTGTACGTTTTAGGGCGTTTTCTGGCCACGGTTTTCATTCTTCTCTCGGCCGTCTTTTATTTTCCTTGTGGCCTCCTCATAAGTTTTGCGTATGCAATAGGTAGGTGGGTTGGTGGATTGGTGGGTAGGAAGCGGGGGGCTGGACTTGGTTTATATCTCTTCATTTGCCCGGACCGGCCAGTTATTTATTGTATTTTATGTGCTTGCTGTTGTTGCTGTTTAATTGAAGGCCAAGAGCTGCCGCATTGCTGCATGCATGGCAAACATGTCCTGGTTGCTGCTGCTGTTGCTGCCGTTGCTGCTGCTGCTGCTGCAGTTGTTGCTGCGATTGCTGTTGTCGCCGCTTTGCAGCTGATGGCCACTGGCCAGACATGCCCTTATTTGCGCTGCCAGCCAAAACGTCCAGTGCATAAATTATATATGCCAACAACACAAATTTTTCGCTAAATACCCTTGATATTTGATTACGGCAACATTGTATATACCTTCGATATAAATTATCAGATTTCAAGAGCGGTTCTTCAGTTCTAATGTGATAAAAAAAATTATTGAGCAATATTTAAACTTATAATTATAAGATTAATTTGTTCTTAAACTTAAATAAATTTATTTTTATTATTTATTCTTTTCCTAAAACTAAAGATATTTCAAATGAAAAAATAACTTAGAAATACATTTTAATTTAAAGACAAATGTCTTGCAGCAACTTTAATTTATTGGTTGATTGAAAACAAATTTTCAAAACGTTCCTCTTTACACACTTGCTATTTGGTAAACTTCCGCTTTGGCCTTATTGAAATGAAGAGCTATATTTTATAGAGTCTAAAAACATTGTCAATGCTACCCAAAAAAATACATTTTACGGAAGCAGCTATGCCAGATTTTTACATTTTGTCTCCGAAAGCTTAAACAAATTCCCAGACTACCTGCGTTTCATGTTTATTAAATGGGCCTTTATTCATCGAATCAGTGGATCGTTTCGGTGGATGCAAAATCAAAATCGACGACAAGGGCATTCCTGCTTCGGTACCTCGATGTGAGCCCTCTTCCACCGCGGCAGCAACTTGATTTTCATTTTGGCATTGGCTGTTTTTGATTTGGGCCTTTGACTGACTGACAGTTTTTTCTGCTTTTCTGTTATATGTAAGCACGGGACAGAAACAATATTGTTTCTACATATTTTATATATACCAGAGAGGAAAGGATTACTTGCGCAACTTGGCGCGAACCACTTAGAATATTGTAGCAATTGTATTTGACATCCATAAAACATGCGATCGATTGGCCTCTTTAGGCGGGTAGCTCGCAGATCATGCAAATCGCTTGGTCCGAGATCGAGATCAATTATAAATGCAACAGCCGCCGTTGATAAACATAACTCGGACCCGGCGGTGCCAAATACAGTGGAGATCCCCAAAGACAGACACGCGGGGGTATAGACGGCTGGCTCGATAAGAATCTCGGGTCTGGCCCCTGCAGTTTATATAAGCAGCCAGCATCCGTAGAACGCGATCGATGTGACAGACATCGATCAACGGGGCGACCAGCGACATTAACGCTGCATAAATTGTCATAAATTACATCAAACAGACTGCGAGCTGGGATAGACACAAACACAGAAACAGAAACAGAAACTGAAACCGAAACCCAAGCCCAATCTCAGACCCAATCCCAACCCCAATCCCAATCCGAATCCGAAATCCAAATCCCAGGACCGAAACTCCACGCATTGTGTGGGTATGATCGTAACAGAGATATACGCACTGCTGTTTTGTAATGCGATAAAACCCGAAAAAGTCAGCATTTAAACCAAAAACAGTTTTTTTCGCCACACTCACTGATGGAACACCCCAAAGACAGATCCAACACATCGGGCACATCCCAGAGCGCTACCCAGATACGCATCATCGTTTGGCTAAATGCTTACCCAGTTTGGGTTTATCCATGCCCCCCCTAAAGTCCCCGCTCCGCAAAACGTAGATCGATATGTTAAAAATCGCGATTAAATGCGTCGAGCCAAGACATTGTGACAAAAACTTTGATTGACACAGCCTTTGTGTTGGAATTGGATTGTAGACGAAAAACGACGAATGGAGAAGGGACTGGTGGGAGTTCTCAAATGGCCATTGTAAAGGAAAAGATCCTAAAGGATGATGGAATGGCACGATAGAGTGCTTTAAGGGTCAACGATCTTGAGTCCTGAACAGGAACATTCCGATCATTTTTGGGTAATAACAATATGGTTCACTTTTATTCAGTGTGCTCCACTAACAATTGTTTTCGATAACTATAAATAAATATTTACACGTTAATCGGGATGAATTCCTATCAGGTTTAATATAACTTTTAACAAAATATAATGACGCATTACAGTTTATGGGGAATGAGTAATGAAAAAATTGAATTTTTTAATTTGAAGTTGCATGATAAAATGTTACTTTCCAAAAACTGAATATAAAACCAATTCAATTCCAAATTGAAGGATATTTGATACAGATGTTAAGTAATCGCACCGCTTAGATAAAAACAATATTATATCATTTTTTATTTATGAAAAATGGTGAAATATAATATATGCAGTGTGGTACATTTCTTTATGCTGAATTGTATCTAGAGGCGAAAATATATAGCACATTATGAGACAAAAATATTCTTGAACGTTTGCCTTGACCATTTTATGCCGTTTTTATAACCAAATCTAAGCAAAGCCTAAAATGGAATAATCGCATCATAAACGCTTCATAAACATGTGCAGATATTTGAATTGTAATGCAAATGACACAAAACCGAAGCTCGCAGTGAGGAAAATCAAAATCAAGTCGGGAAACAAAAGCAAACTTGGCAGGCAACAGGCATAAAAGTCGTGATACTAACAAATTTCATTAATGTACAACAGCGGCAACAAGTTGCAGGCAGGCAAAGTCGCTCGATGATCCTCATCCTCATCCCGATGCTCATCCTCATCCTCAACTCAACTCACAGCCTCATCTGCAGGCGATTCCATTCATAAAACGAAGCGCACTCAGGCCAAAAAAAAAAAAAGACAGACAACAAACACTAAGCGCATTGCATGATTTTGCATAATTTTATGCAAATTTACGCTGCGAGACGATCGGTGGTGGTGCGCAGGCGCAGATTCGAGGCAGTTTTGAGCGGGCGTTGGGGCGTGGCAATCGCCATGTCTACGACGACATGATATATGCCACATGATGTGGCCCACGATGCGGCGAACAGTAGCAATTGCTTTTGTTGTACAAGGACACGATTATGGACAGTGCGCAGTGTGCAGTATGCAGTGTGCAGGATATGCTGGCAGTTGGGCTTTTTAAGAATCTTCCAAAGCTACGACTTCGCACAATTTATGCAAAGTGCAAAACGTGGCAGCCAAAAGTAGATTTCTGCATTATTTCTTTTGCCTCTCGCGTTTTGTTTTCTTTTCTCTGCTTTATAAATAATTTTTGGCCAAAATCGAGAAAAAAAAATCACTGATTGTTTCAAGGCAAGACAAAACATAGAGATGACAATGAAATTCAATTTATGGCTCAGAAAAATATTGTTTAAAGCTTAACCAGTAAAGGAAGTGTACTTTTTGGAGGGGTCAGAAGATTTAAAGTTCTCGGTAAAAGAAGCCAGCAAGCCTCACACAAAAATTTAAACAATAAGTACAGTGGAACCGATGGTTGAGGTTGTACCTGTAATGTACAAATATTTATTCAGCAAATAATTTATATATATTTTATAAGGTTAAGCTTTAGAAAAGTGAAATCAACATTAAAGTTTCAAAAAGCCTTTTATTGTTTAATTTAAATCATACTAACAAAATTCTAGAGATAGGTAATGGCAAATGGGATAGTATTTCCACCCAAAATTATTTTTTTTAAGTGTAGTAGTAAATCTAAGGTTTCACTTAATATATCATAGAAACATAACATAAAAATCTAAATATTTTTATAGTAATCACACTGTTTTTTAAAAAGATTCTACTGAGGGATGTATAAATAATATAAATTATAGTGTCACAGCAAAATTGGAAGAAGTCTTTCTCACCGAATTTGATTTTAGTTATATGGTTGTGGTCATAAGATCCTGTATTAAACTTCTTAACCAAAAAGTTTTTGAAATTTATTTATGTTTATCTTTTGGATAAAACTTAAAACAGGAAGCTTTAGTGAATTTATCTTAGAGGATTTTTCCATCGATCCCCACTGTTTGCCATGGAGGATCCCTCGTTGTCTGTTCCTGTGAATTGTGCTTGCAGTGGTGCCTCCGGTTGCTCGCGGTCTCAGTGGCTCACTGGCTGCAGTGGTGCAGTGGTACAGTGGCTCGGTGGTTGTGTGGAGGCCGCCCGTCAGCCAACGTCAAGTTGGAGCGATGGACGGACGAGGACGAGGACGTGGACGAGCTGCCTTCTGCCTCTAATCAGATTCAGATGTCGTCGAAAAATGCGCGACGCGCTGGCCATTTTAGCCAGCATCGCGTAACACGGTAGTTGGGCCAACAACTTAGGGCTCCTTCACTGCCCTCTGTTGTTGTTTGCTTTTTTTTTTTTGTCAGTTTCAGATTCTGATTCCAGTGGCATTCAGCACCGGCAGCTGAAGCTGAAGAAGAATGACGAAGTCATAGCCGAGATGCGTCAATTTTAGATTCAACAAAAATGATTGCAATGCATGTTTGGGGCCGGATTCCCGTCCAGGATGGATTGAGGATTGCGGATTGAGGAGACGAGTAACCAGTTTGGTTGTGCTGGCACAGACCGACCGTCTGTCAGGGGCAACTTGTGAAATGCCAATTTATTCGTTAGCAAATATTGCATCTGATAGAACGGGCCAGACCAGGGTCTCTCCGAAACTGAACCCCAACCCGAACCCCAATCCGAACCCGGGACTTCTGATTTCGATTTCGAGTGGCAGTGCAACATATGCAGACATGACTGCCAGGATGCCGGGACTCGCGGGTCTTCTGGCTACTGAATCATGTGTAAAAATCTTAAGTGCAAACAATTGTACGCGTTTATCGTGTCTCTGGGGCGACGACCACCATTGAAGCTTCATCGCGGAGCCTCGGAAAACACAGAGTCGAACAGAAAGGGCAGTGGAGCGTCTTCACAAACGAAAAGAGCCAGGAGCCGGGGCCCAGGAAGAGATTCCGTTTAATTAAGCTCGCTGATTCCTGATTCCTTCTTCCTTTTTTGATTTTTTTGTTTTCAGTTTGGTTTTAGTAAAAATTGGTTTAAGCATTTTTTGGAAAGCCCTTAAGGTGGTACATCGATCCGATCGATCGGCAGACTTTTGCCAAAAATATCCATCAAATTGATCAGTGCTCATAAATCAAATGTGGATGCCACGGAGTATTATAAGACTTTGACTCGCTTTTACTGGAAATTGCCCGCAAGAGGGCCTGGCTGGTCGAAATTAGTTTTGCCCTTGCCTTTTTCGTTTGCCTGACGCGTCCGTTATGACGACGCACGTTGACCCAATAATTATGCCCCCCTGCTCATTCCACACCTAAGCATCCGTCCATGTCGATCCAGTCCTCCTCCATCCGTCCATCTCCATCCTATCGAGAAATTGAGAGTGAAACGCAGGCGCAGACATTCTATCCGATACATTTACTTAGTTATTTTCGGAGAGCCCGCGGCGATTTAAACATTTTTGCTTATCAGTTAGACATAGCCTAAAGTTTTCCATGTCACGGATACTCTACAAATGGGCATAAAAACTGATCATTTTTTTAAAAGATTTGTAAGCCTTATTTAAATGGCTGTTAAAAAATTCAAATATAAAATACAAATATTTTTAATGTTAGCTTTTATTTACATAACGTTGCTAGAAACAGTGCAATAACATAATGATTAAGTTGAATTAAAAATGATTGGAAATGCAATTATAAATTTCTAATGTGGTTTGAAACAATACCATACTATCCTTTTCATTTTTTAAATCTTTTGTAATAAAGCTGGAATTCTCTTTTATAAATTAAATAATTCAGTTTCCTAGTTCTTAATTTGTTGTGATATTGCATATTTTTAAGAATTATTTTGGATTTTATTTCTAATAAAAGTTTACTCAACATTTTTTTTTCTGTACCCGTAAATATATATATATTTTTTTTAGGGTATCGAAACTTCAACTTTTGAAAATGAACCAGCATTTATTTCTCTTTCAACTAATGTTCCAATTGATTGGCTAAAACATAATTTTGTGATTGCTGGCTATAATATATAGCACGCGACACACACGCATGGTGTGTGTTATAAGGCCCCCAGAAATTGTCTGCGATTTGGGAGAAGTTCGGGCCGCGGGCGAATGTCACACCACGCGATAAGCAGGGGGTTTCATTTCGTCTAGACATCTTCTACAGACTGGGATTAGAGCTTTGAATTTGGAATTTGGGATTTCGGATTTTTGGATTTTTGGATTTTTCATTTTTGATGCCTGATTTCGGTTTCAGCTTGACCGGGCTAATCAATTTTAAATGTGTTTTTGCGTGTCAATCGCTTGTTTGCGTGCGCGACTTTTATTGATATGCTTTTTGGTCTTTTGAATTTGATTGTTGCCAAGGCATTTCGGCTAATAATTATTGCCTGACTTGCCTTGAAGTCACTCCTCCCCAATAGTTGCTCAGTTTCTCAATTTCTCAGTTTCTCGATTGTTTTTCTGAGTGAAATTCAGATTCATTTGATTTATTGCACAAATTATGGAGACAGCGACTGGCTGTTGGCCATTATGCAAGCCAACAACCTGAAGCGGTGGCAAGCGACAACGACAACGACAACTATAGCTATTATAACCACGATGAGAGGAGTCAGCCAGCCAGTCAGCTAGCCAGCTTTACACTTGTCTCTTTGGCGCATTTTTACAAATTTGGCACGCCTGGCCATAAAAATTGGTTCGAATAAAAAAGTGTGAAACTGCAAATGGCGTCGCCTTGGTTAGACGAGTTCTTGACTCGATTTGGCATACCAACGATTAGCATAGTTGCTGCCAGATAAATATATTTTCTCTATATATACACACATCGTATCTGGCGATAGATATATCAACTGAAAATTGGGGTGGCCGTGCTCAAGGGGGCGTGGCACTGGTGCACGCGCTGCAACGGAAGTCCAGCTCATTTGGCCAGCGAAAGGAATCGAAAAATGCGGCGCGAGCGGAAGGGATTTCTTTTTTAAACGCATCCTGGACACACGTTCGAGGACAACTTCATTGATATATGTTCTGTTTTTCCTCCTTTTTTTTAGACCCATCCACATTTCCTGTGTGCGGCCTTTTGTTTGCCAGCAAACAGCCACCGAAAAAGTGTAATAAATATTCTCAAATTTTGGGAAGGTTCGTTTTATGAACTTGTCTAACCATTTTGAGCTGACCCAGCTACCAGCCATAAAAATACTATATATAAGAAGTATTTTCAATAATTAAAAACGAGTTGCTTTTTTAACGATTCGAAACCCTCTAACAAATAATAAATAAGACCAATAAAACCAATAAAACCGCACAAGGAAAGCCAAGAGTTGTAAAACATTATGAACCAGGTCTGATTCGTTGAGAGCCCCACGCAGCGCCACCCAAGAAACAAAGAATAAAGTCCGTAAAAATCCATTGATTGGTTAATTTCTTTCATAGTTTCCTCGGTTTTTATGGGCCCACAAAATCTCTTTTGTGGAATATGCTTCTTCAATGGCGAGGCAAATATGTTGACAATAAACAATAGATTGCGAGTGAAGTGGATGACTGTTGAAAGTTTGATGAAGTGAGATCGTATCGCCCGATATCCCAGTAATATTGCTCATAAGACGAGAGGGGTGTGCCATTAAATACCAATTTGTAGGCAATCGTTAAGTCGTAAGAGGATAAATCAGAGAGGGGGGTTGAATCACTGCTGAATCGCATGAAATTGTTCTATGAATATGTGATTTGATGATGATTTGTTTAGAAACTTCCGTCGGTCGAAGCAATGGCTGTAAAGATTATGAGGAAAGGAGAAAGAACCCAAACACTAAAAATGTATTTTAAGCGGTTTTTCATTTGAATTTTATAGGTGAAATAATAATAGAAAAATGTAAGGTAAATAAATCTGAGGTTTCAAGCATAATTAATTAAATATTGAGTATTACAATATATTTTAAAACAAGTGATTTAGGTTAAAATATTTAACTTACTTTTTCTTTTAGAAAGTATTATGTTGCTTGTAGGTGCATACAATTTTTGTTTTGTAATTTAAGAGCTACTTTTATATATTACATTGATAAGTAATTTAAAATGACTTGAAATGACTTAAAAAGAATCCCTTTACTCAAATGTGTTCTGTAAAAAATTTAATAAATCGAAAATTTTATTTTAGTCTGTAATATTTTAGTCGGCATAAGTTAATATATATTTTTATACACAAATTGTTATATTTTCTGTTGAAAAGGGTACAATGAATATAAAAAAAATTAATCACCTATGATCTACAGTATAAATCCAACACCTTTAATAGCCCTTAACTGTAAAAAGACCTCATCATCACACGTTTTCTAACCAAGAATTATTTTTAACCCGCTACCGCTACGTGACTCGATTTCCGGGTCCCGGTCACGCGCATCCTTAACACTTGTTCCCGATAAAGTCCCAACAGGAAGAACGTTTTCCACACTTTTCGGATCGCTTCCACGGAAAACGGAAGTCATCTACCAATTGTCTTGTAGTGTGGCCACAACAGATAGTCCTTGGCTAATAAAGATCTTCACTTTTTAACACCACACGTAGTCCTTGGAGATTTTCTGGCTAATTGAGTTATGAGCCAAAACAAGGCAGCACCCAAGAGATCGATTACAATCGAAGCCCAAAACAATAATATTTACAATTTTTCCAGGAAAACTCGAAGAGTTTTGCACGTGTGTAACAGGTAAATTCCGAGGAAATCTGTCTGGCCAGCAGAGTGAAAGTGTGCCCAGCACAAAAGATCTTTATCCCGGCAATCTTCGTTATCCTTGAAACGTTATCCTTGAAACGGGATAAGAGTGCTACAGGTGGCGCCTAACGGTGCTGCTGGTCATAATATCCCTTATTTATTTATGTGGGTGTCTGAAATGTTCGACGTAAAGGTCAACCGTCCATAAAGATTTACTTAAATAAAGGGATATGAGGGAAAAATGATTGTTGCAACCACAAATAATTACACAATTGAATGAATTGCAATAATTACATCTTAACAATATTAAGATTTAATAAACTTTAATTAAAAATTTTTATAGTTTTTTAGATTGTAAATGTTTTTAATAAACTCTACATTACAAGCTTTAAATTTCGAATTTAGATTCCGACAGGGTTGTAAAACTTTTATACCGAATAATTCTTAAATATTACAATAAATAAGTTGATAAGCAAAATTATTATATTATATACAAATAATTATAACATATTATAATAAATAAGTTGAATGGATGAACGATAAATATAAAATAACCTTGATTTAATATACCTACTTATCAGGGAAAGTTTATTTATTGATAAAACGATGATTTATTACATTGCAAGGCAATTAAATAGGCCTTCTATAAATATTTTATACGGACTCCAGTTATCTGCATATTAACTTGCTCAAGGGGAATCACACCCGCAGATTGGCAGCGCAACTTCTCAGTATGTAATTGAAAAATTGCGGCTTTTCCCAGCTGAATTTCATTTTCAAACTGCCAGACAAAAAAATCTCAGCTGCAGCAAATGATTTTTGTTTCTATTTTTGGTGGAAGAAACTATTTCGAGATCGAGAGGGCGACTCAATTATGAGGAATGGTTTTTGGTCTCGGGCTCCTAAGCCCGAGCACTGCCGCAAGCATTCGCATCAATTATGCATACGCCAACGCACACAAAGGACTCAGCCAGCTCCTGAAATCCTTGCTGCCGCTTGGAACTCAGCAGCTTACCGCATGGCAAATTCGACGAATTTCCTGCGGTTTTCAGGCATTTCACTGGCCCGGGCGCAAACCTAAAATGGGGGGGGGGCGAATCCTCGACCGCAACAGCATTGGTCAAATTCAATTTATTGTAAATGTGCAAAAGGATTTGTTGCGGCCCGGGGCCGAGAATGCGAACCCAAAATGCAGCTGTACTCGGGGCGAAAAAGGGGAACAGTTGTCTTCTCGTTAACATGGCACATCCGCATGTCAAAAATGTCGCACAAAAATCAATCGGCCGGCTACTCGACTCTGGGGTCCACTGGGGGTCCAAAAGGGAGGGTCAAACGTACCAGGAACCCAACAGTGGCCCTCGGCACTTGGCAAAAAAAAAATACAAATAAATAAAAACAAAAACAGAAACAGAAACAAAAACCCAAAGGCAAACCCAAGCCAAAAGCCCAAGTCAACTGAAAAGCAAATTAGCAATTCCGATGCGACCATTTATATTGTTCATTCTCATTGTTGTTGACGATCAGACGATCGCGTTTTTATTTTTATTTCATTTTCTATTTCCCCCAGTGTGTGTGTGTCTGTGTGTGTGTGTGCGTTTGTAAAGTAACAAAAACGCTCGAATTTTAAAATATTCCACCGTGTAGTTTGGAAGCGATCGACAAACGGATTTTGCTGTTATCAAGTCCCGACCCAATGCAAATTAGACGCACAAAAGTCAACCGAATGGCGAAATGGATGGCGAAGGGGAAGGGGGAGGGGAAACAATGTCTAATGTCTGACTAACCAACTAAAGCGGCATTTTCACTTACCTCGCACATTTGTCAGGCGAACGAAGAAGTTAAAGAGCCATTTATGCTCCGAATGTCGGCAATCAATAATACTCGGAAATATTTCAGTCATGCAAACTTGTACCTCCAAAGAGCCACAAATATGTTTGCGTGTTTTGCATTTCTTATATATGGGGCTTGTCATTAGGAGAAAAATTGTTATATTTATTTTAATTTGGGTGAGTTTGTTTATCGACTTAAGTAGAACGTTGCTTCTTTGTAAATATATTATACGGCAATTTAGGTCCGTTTTGTTGCGAAATTACCTCATCACATTTATTGAACTCCTGCAAATATGGCTAGCAATTAATCAGCTTGGATTGACATATACGAAAAAGTTGAAATAAATAGGGATGATGAAAACCATTTTGAAATAACAAATATTTAATGTAAATGTTTATAGCTAGCAAAAAATAATAAAATCGTTTGCTAAAATTAGTATTCCGCATTTGATTTATTTACACATTTCATTATTTAAAATCCTGTTTTATCACCAATAAATTTTAAGCCTTGTTAAATAAATTGGAAATTAATCAATAATATATATTGAATATGTTAAAAATAAATTTGTTTGTAAAAGGTGTTAATTTGTGTTTAGAATATTCAAAGATTTTTAAGTGTTGCTTTAATATTTGTTTTAATCAAATTGTTGATATTTGCAAAAACTTTAAGTTCAACGAACATTTAGAGTATTTGGTTTGAATACGTTAGCATGTATTTACACTCTGTTAGCCATAATTATTTTATTTTTCTGTTGGCGCCGCTGTCGCACATAAGGAACTCATAAAAAAGTGCCCACAACAGCAGCCCGCAGATAATTTAACAATTGTCTACCGAACGTTTTTTACGATCCCCTACCGTTAGGTACTCGAAGATCACTTTCCCTTTGGCAAACGGGTAATAAATTAATCAAATCTCGAACTGGACGTACTTTTTCCTGGGAAACTGCAGCTCACACCTACACAGGAGTTCGGGAGGTACGGGAATCCCTAAATGATTTGTTTGACAACCAGCCAACACACTCAGTGGGACACTTTTTCCGGGGCACTTCGCAGAATCCGGGCACTCGTACTCTTGCCTCGTATCTGTGCAAATGATCGGGAAATTGCTGGACAAGATCTCAGTCGCCAGTTGTCGCCTGTGTGGCCTTTAACCAATCCCAATGTCATGGCCACTTATGCAATGTTGACTCAATGTCCCATTGCCTCTGTGATCTTATTAGGCAGCCCGGGATTTTCAAGGGGTTCGGACACAATTATCACCCCCGCATAAAGCGAATCGTCATCGTTGATAGCCACGTCATTGTGTCCGGGCCCGAAGTCCAAAGTCCCCCGAAATGTTTGTTAATGAATAAGCAAAACAATACAAAGGATTCAATGTAACTCGAACAAAAAGGGGGGTAAAATGTACAAATGACAACCATGCAATAGTCCAAGATATGGATATGCCATGAAAACCTAATTAAATGACACGTTCCAGGGAATTCGATTCAGGCGGGGCCACGTCAAAACAGTTTAACTCATGGCAAAAGATTTAACTTCTGCGGTAATTAATTGAGGATGAAATCGAAAACGAGGTTGCCTATTTTCAAGGAATAAAAGTAATTTGTATGGGATAATCCTCAATTTAGATGAGTTGCTAGATAAACGTGGTAATTTTGATGCAACAAAATTTTATAGGTATCCACAGAATGTCATTTACCACATTAACCAATTATAACGATTTCTAATAAAAGAAATTTATAAATTAAACTTAAATATATTTTTGTGCGTTTTTAAAATGTTCTAAATTAAATTTTTATTGTTAGTTAGTTTATTTCATTAATATGTCCAGCGTGTTTAAGAACTTTTGAAAATTATTGGTAAGTGTAGTTAATTCTTCACCAAAAATATACATACTTTCCTATTACCAATCTAATTTTCTTATCTGGCAAAAAGTGACATCAAAAAATAAGGATGTATAAGTGTCGTTTATTTATAAGTATTTTTTTTCAATAGTTCATCATTTAAAAATTCGCGGGATAAACTGCTTGTTTTTACTTGTTGCACTGCTTTAAATGCCTTCGAAAAATAAAGCTACCGCATCGGTTGCTAAACATCGACAAGACACACACTGCTTGCAACAAATACAAAACCAAGTTGCCACATCACTTAAAAAACATCGCATAGGGCTGCCTGACTGTCAACAACACATGTCAGAAAAAATTTGAAAAAAAAAACGTAAAAGTTGTGTTATTAAATGTCAAGTTAAAAAAAAAAAAGAAATAAGAAAAAAAACAATTTCTGATTTGTAATCGGAAATACAGGTCATATATGTAAACTATGAATTAAATATATATTTTATGGTAATTATTATTTATTTTGCAATATTTCTTCCATTATGTTTTCTTTTATTTTAAATTTAGTTTATTGAAAAACAACAGTTTTCAGTGCTAGTTCCAAAATTAAGAAAATAAAAATTAAGACATTACTTCGCACTTCTAGCTTAAAGCTAAAAAAGCTCCTTCAAGTAATTTGTGGCTCCTTGAGTTTGATTTGAAGAAATAAAAATAGATTCCTCATACTAAGGGACAGTCAGTAGTGAATAATATATGGACAAGTTGAGTGACCAGAAATGGAGCAGGCTGAAATTCGTATGAGAAAGCACAAGGCATACAACTTGTGTACTTAAATATAAACGTACAAAATTTATCGAGTATTCATACAGAGTGTTTCTGCAAACAGAACCCATGCCAAAAACCCATCCCAGCACAGCAACAGTTTAACAATGCCGACATCAAATTTCCATGGCAACTGCGGAAATTCCGCCGTTGTTGTTTATTTGGGATACAAATTCTAGCCAATGTCAGCTAAGTACAACAAAAACAAAAATATTATTTGAATAAAATGTTTAATAACTTCAATATATAACGTGCGGATAACAAAGAAACCTGTGAAAATGTGACAGCTTTTGAGAATCACTTTTTTACACGTAGTTTCGGCAATCGGTTGACTTTTACCCCGTAAATATAATATTTTTTTAAAAACCTATAAACGTAACAAAGGAAAAGTGAACAATGCCGACGATCCCGAAGCGGGAATACAAGCCCAATGGCGGGGGAAAAGGCATGGGCATGGATTTCCTCAGTTCTGGAATCAAAGGAACCGAGGTCACCGAGATGCAGCTCAAGTGGCACGAGAATCCTTGTCCCGCGCCGCCCTGCAAACAGGCCTTCTGGTGGGCCAGCCATCCCAAGCCGATCAAAATCAAAGGTTGTCCCAAGTGAGTAGCAAACGGAAAACACCCAAGGAATTTTCCTTAAATACCCTGTCATGGGGGTAAAACTACTGGGGTGTATTTTAGTCCTAATTCAGAGGTTAAGTCCATAGTTTTACGAACTAAAAGAAAAACTGCAGCTAATGCCTAGTTGAATAGATGTAATATTTTATGTATTTTATTCACTTTATTTGATAAAGTATTAGGTTTTAAGTCTCAAAACTATTATAAAATTATCTGTGAATTAATAACACATTAAAAAAATACATTTTTTTTAATTAAATGCAAAACTTATGTATTATTAACTTTAGGTTTAGATAATAACCATGATAGAAAAAGCATTTCAACCTATTCTTAAAAAATATCAACACTTTCTGTACGTTAGTATTTCTAATCTTAATAAGTGATATAGAAAAAAGAAATCAAACAACCTGATGATGGGTATCTGAAAGTTGCAAAAGTAACCTTCAGTCATAAAAACTTATTTAACGCCCTGGGAATGGGATTTCCTATATGTCTCCCCACTGGGGTCAACGGAATCCGAGACCAAAAACGAAAGTCATAAATTGCGTAAATAAATTATTAAACGCCGACCGTGTTCGGGTGATGGTCAATACAGAGGCTCAACTAAAGGACACGCAAGCCGGCTAACATTTTGAACAGAAGCCTTCGTGTCCCGAAAGGAAACAAATGACGAACAACAGGGAAGGCGGATTTGCGGGGAAATTATGAGAAGTGTGCAAGTCGTTGACTGCTCAAAAGTATAAACTGACGCACTATCATAAAAATAAATAAATATACATATCGGAGTACAGATAATGACGGGGGCTGGTCTTGGGTCCGATTAAGGTCAAACAGGCATTAAGGATGATCCCAAAATGTGATAAAAACACAGTAAACTTTAATGTTTCGATATCAAGTTATAGCCAAACTCTCATGCTCCTTAACAAAAGATGGAATTAAGGTCATCAAAGCAATAATTATTGGATAAATTAATTGGTATAATTAAGGAAACATTTAAATAGATTTAATAGTTACCCGAACAGTCAATTATTGTCGATTGACTGCGCAACATTAAAAAACATAATTAAAAAATGTGGACTATAATAGTATTATTTCAGGGGGAGACCCTTATAAAACTAAACATTAAATTAGAAAAATGTGTTAGGTATTTGTTATCCTTAGAAAGAATTTTGTCATGTATCTAATTTAAGATAATTGGTTCCTTTTCTAATTAATTATGCTCAGATTGCTTTTGAATTCCGCTTATCGGGCAGTCCGAACCATCGACCTTGGCCATTGACATTAGTCGGGTGGAGTTCCAAGTAACAGAACCACCCACCTCCGATTTCAATGTCAGCCAGCAAAATGCGTGAAGTCATCTCCAGCAATGCGACAGGAAATGTGGACACCATTGAATGAAATTCAAGGTCCTCCGCCAGGCAGGACCTTTAATTGGAGACCCAACGACCTGCGTGGAAAAAAAAGCTCTTATGCAAAGTAGAATTCCTGGGAACTTGGATTTGGCCATGCCAACGCCGTCGACTGTTAACAGTTCGCATTATTATTGCAACACCTGCCCGTCAGGTGCCTCAAACTACGACGCGAACTTAAGACACACTTGTAAAAATCGGGTTATCACTCTGATTTATAAAGCGATTTATTAATTGGATTTTAAATGAATATTCCATTACTAATTATAAACGCAAAGGTATCATTTTTAAAGCGAAGTATTTTAAAATGCCTTTTCCAGAGATTAAATTTAAGTGACAGCCTTTTTTAGGGAAAACCAATATTTGCGTATGATTATTTATAAGTGTTAAAAAAAAATGTTAGCAATTAATTTAAGTTTCTTGTAAAACTTTAGTTTTAAAATTTATGAATTATTTAAGTTAAATCCCTTTTGACTGAAACCGAAACATAAATTGTTGTCAAAGAAATCACACCCATAAACGCAATTCCTATACAAAAAAAATGATGTTGCAACACATTACTTCCTAAGAAATGTTTTAAATACGTTTCCTTGCAAAAACGTTTACCACATAAACTCAAGGGCATGAGGTGGAATATTTCATAGAATCAATTTGTAATATTTTTCCGACTGCACAACCGACTGCTGACCACGGGCCGAGTTAAGGACGAAGCCGGGTCCGAGTGCTAGACCTGCGAGTCCTTTGGTCATTTGGCGTTTGCCATTCGAACCGTGCGGTAGTGTGTTCCGCGGACAAACAGCCAAAACCAAGCGAAGCAACACCTGACCGGGCGACCAGCGAACCACACAAAAAAGTATAGGAAAATTATTGATTAACTTTTTTTCGGTGCGCTGGGCGAGAGAACCGTGTGGTGGCTATTTATAATGAACGAGGTGACCGGTGGCCGGGAACAGGGATAACCAGGGCGGAGGAAGCGGAGACCATGCCAGAGACGGAACAGCAGCATCAGCAGCAGCAGCACCCAGCACTCTCACACCCTGAACCTCAGCCAGATCCAGACCTGGACCCGGAACCCATCCCCGCCAATAGACCGGATCGCGTGCAGAACTTCTCCTTCGCCAGCAGCTATCCCTATGCACCAGGACGCAACTCGTCCACATCTAACTCCAACTCTAACTATAACTACAACTCCAACTATAACTCCAACTACAATTCCAACGGTTTCAACGTTCAGCGGTACCAGAGTCCTTATAATTTCCAGCACGTGGTGACCAACGCATTTTCGGTGCTGCGCCATCAGCCCTCGGAGGAGCAGGAGCTCGTTGCCCATCCCACGCGACCCCAACAGGCCATCGTGCGTCCCATCAGACGTGAGGAGGCCGCCATCCCGACGGATCACCAGGATCACCATGTAGCAGAGCCTGCCGGTAATCAGCCGCCGCCGAGATCCTTCTTTTCGCGCAGCACCCAGGAGGTGCGCAGCTTTGCCGATGAGCTGAGCCAGAAGCTGCGCTTCCTGGCGCCCGAGGAGAACGGCTACGGCGGACGGCAGAGCGCCAGTTCCGGCGCCTGGATGGATCCGGCCATGGCCCAACGACCTCGGTTCGAGACGACTGTGCCGCAGGGCATCTTCCTGCCGCCGCCGCATGAAGTCCAGATGATACCGGCCACCATGCTGCGCAGGCATGTCTACGCCTACTCCTCGTATCCCATGATCCTGCAGGGCTACTACGCCAAGGATCCCGCCATCGGTGAGGCCAAGGAGCACAAGGTGACCGCCACCCGGCTGAACGGTGTGCGTGCCACGGCTGCAGTGGCAGCGGCAACAGCAGCGGCCTCCAAATCCGCCCACGATTCGCAATCCCTCGCCGGCGGTCTGCACATCACCAAGGCGCAGTTCCAACAGCAATTGCAGCAGCGACGCAACAACAACAGCAACAACAACAACAACAGCAACAGCAGCGACAAAAGGTAATAAAAAGGCCAACCCCTAAATACAAAAAAAAAAAAAGAGCAAAAAGGGGGGAAGGTTCTAGCAACTGACCAAGGCAAAGTGGGCCAAAATATATTACCATAAATTCAAATGAGAAATATACAGCCGGGCAGGAATGGAAATGGAACCAGAACTTAGCTCCCCCTTTAGACCGCAAATACTTGGCTTGCTACCTTTATCGATTGACACCTAAACATTGCAATTATCAATGTGTTTTTGCTACAAAGTGCTACTATTTAATTACAATTTAATAGAACCTTATAATATTTTTAATCGGAAATCTCTTGAACGTTTAGAGATATTTAAACATTTATTAACTGACTAGATCTAATGACTCAATTCAATTTCTTGAACATTGTTTCCAAAAGTAAACTTAATTAGTTATTTTCTTATTAATTGACTAGATCTAAAATGTCTCTGATGAAAAGCGTTTAAAAATTGCCTAGCTCTTGCCAACACTATTAATGTTTATAATATCTTTTAATACTTTTTAATAACAATTTAAACAAGGACACAAACTGCGGCAAGCAAATAGAATCGAAGGTTCTTCCCAATCTGCGTTTTTCCATATTTTATAAATATACCCCACTTCTTACCTTTTATTGACTGTTCGACAATTCAATTAGATATGCTTTTCCAATAGCATTTGGACATTGTAAATTCCCTGAACGGTTTGATTAATTTATTTAGCGCATTTTCGTTTGGGAAACTCGTTTGCCTTGCATAAACGAACATGCGAGCCCAACGGACAAAGGACCCTCGAATGTGTCGTGCCAGCGGTGAATATCCTATATTCCCAACTCAGGGCTTAAATAATTTAAATCAAGATTTCGTAAACAACAACAATGGTCGAAAAAACAGCGAAAAAAAAGTGCCACAAATGGAGGGAAATTAAGTTCAATTGCCACACCAAAAGAGGCAAGAAGGACACCTATGGAAAAACAAAAACAAAACACGTCCTGGCGGGTGTCTCTCATAAATGGATGTTATTCTGGTAAATGGGTTTTCTTTTTTTTTGTTACACACTAATATGAGATATCATTCAACATTGAAATTAGAATGGCGTAAAAGAGTTGACCGAATGCAGGTCATTTTCCCATTCTTTATTGAGGGAAATCCACAAAGTTAAATACACAATACATGACAATTTATTATTTTCTTTTTTTTTTTTATTTTAATTATTGGTGCCTTAGGCTGCTTAGTTAAAATATTGGTTCTTTATATTTGTAAAAAAAAATGTTTTGATACATTTTATAAAACCATGTTGCTCTGATATTATTATATCAAATTAAAAATACAAAGCTTTGAATCTTAAACACATTTAAAGTATACACTGCTGCTTTACTTAAAGTTTAACTTTTCAATTACTTAATCTCTTTTCATACCCTTTTTTTGAATAAACATTCTAAAAAATGTTGCTTAACTCTGTGAAAAGTTTCTTACTTGTACATTGTATTTGCGAATTTTAGAATGTATATTCCCTGTATACGAAAAATCCAAGAAATTATTGCAAACTATATTTTTTGTGCAAGGGTATATCCCCAAGTAATAGGCATAAGGAAGCCGGACCAGCGGTTTCTCGTTCCATTAGCTGATTGCTTTGGTCTTCAGACCCAGACCCAGAGAAATGTTGTTAGACATTCGCCAACAACTTCAATGTGACTTCCTGTTTGTGGGCCAAAAGTAGCAAAGAATTTGCATAGGTCACGAGTTCAGGTGCCAAGTTCTCCTAGTGCAATGTCTGGCAATGTTATGTACGCCATCGTATGTGCAAATGCGGTAAGAAATGTTTGTTTCACCGCTAACTTGCCGCCGGGGCCATACATATAAATTAGCAAGTCATAAATTACTCAGCAACTTCGGACTGGACTCGCTTAACTTTAAAGCTTTAAATCGGCGCCCCTCCATCTGACCCAAAAGTGTACTGAACTTTGGGGAAATTGATTCGAATCGGAGATGACTTGACAAGCGGCCTGCGAGGGCGTTGAGAAATGCACAAATTTGATGTTTATCGCCTTGATAGTGCAACAGATTTGGGTCTAGGAAAAGCTGAGAAGTGCACTGAACATAGGGCATGAACTATGCTCGAAACCGACATATATCCAATAACTAATAATTAAGTAAATCTATTAAATATAAACGGTACCTTTATAAAACAGACTTAACAACATCATATAAGCAGCTCATTAAATGCAATATTAATAAAGTACATATATGTAATGTAATTGTGTGCTTCTAACGGATTAAAAAACTACGTTTACTAACTGAATATTAAATACAATTTCAATTTTTAATAATTTTGTCTTACACCATTTTTAATAAATAATTTTTTTTTACTTCTATTATATATCAAATATTTTCTGAATTATTAATTTTTTTTAAGAGCAATACTTAAACTATAAGTACTAATTATGTCTTTTAAATCTAGGTATATTCTAAAAACGGTAAATAACAATCGTATTTAAAGACTACGTATACTTGAAATGCATTTACTAACTGAATAATAAATACAAGTTTTATTTTAAATTAGTTTAAGATAATAAGGTCCTAGACTAGAACATATATTTTTATTACTTTAGAATTTTAAACGAATTTAATAAAACTTCACATGAGAGCCTTTTGAAAAATAGGCAATTATTTTTCTGCATGTGGAGTTTGTTGAACTGGGTCGAGGCTTACTAATTGATGGCTCTCTCACCTGCCGGCACCTCCTTGCCTCCCAATTCCTACCTTTGCAGACCCATCGTCCCGCCGCCGGAGCCTTACAAGAACGTCATGTACGACCGTCGCGTCATAAAGGGCAGCAACTTCGGCAACTCCTCCATGGTGGTAGGTTTCCCCAGTTCACAGTTCTCGGTTCTCAGTTCTCTGCCAGCCCTGACCCGCGACTAATTCACATTACTTTCCGCTCCAGACGGATGTGGATCCCTTCGACAAGGCCGCCGAATTGAGGCGCCGCAATATGTTGCGCAAGCGGACGATCCAGTGCCGCAATCAACGCAACGTCCTGGGAACTCCGCCGCCGGTCAAGGGCCGCAAACACGAGACCATTCAGACGGAGAAGTACCTGGAGAAGCTGGTGCAGCGCCCGCCGGAGTTCTCCATCGACACCCAGACGGACCTGTTCCTGGAGAAGCCGCCAACGCCTCCGTTCATCCCGGCCAAGGTGGGCGTGGACGTGGGCACCGAGATCGGCGACGGCGAACTCTTCCACTTCGATGCCGAGGCCCAGCCCATCATCGATGTCCTGGTGGACGCGTGCATCGAGCAGAGCATGCTGGAGGTGGCCCACGAGATGGAGCTGGCCAGTCTGCGGCGCAAGCAGGAAGAGTAAGTACACTGAACAAAGTACAAAGTTAGAAAACAAAACTATTTCATACTCAATTTAAAATGTGTTCGCATGGATTTTCGTTGCGGTTTTTAGTTATTTCAAATATAAAAATATTATTTAATCTAATATTTAATTTGACTTGAATACATACAGTCTCTCAAAACTATATAGTTCAAAATCTCAAAAAAAATTAATACTTGCATTCGAATTTATAGTAGTGCCCTAAAACATTTTTTAATTAACTTGTTTAGCACGGAAGTAAACAAAAATTCTCCTTAATCTAACAAATTATCGTTATAGTTAAATTTCGAACGTAACTTAGATAATTATTTTAAAATTATATAATTTTTATGTGTTCCGAAATGTTCCAAAATTCATTTTTACATCATATGGTATATAATTTCTGTGCATTTACAATTTGTTGTATTTTGAGTCACAAATAATAGCTAAAATGAAGAGATATATATTCAAATCATATTGAAATCACATCGTATATTTTTCTGTATATTTTATGATTCACATATCCAATAACATTACATAAAATATTACTTTTAACAGCCAAAATCGGGTTACAAACGTTACAATCATTAAGTTTTGTATATATTACAGTTGTGTTCTGTGTGGCTATAACCATATCCATGACCTGAAATTATATTGTTTTTAATGACCATTCCACAGATTCCTGGCCCAACGGGAGGCTGAGCTGGCCGAGCTGCGTCGCCTGGAGGCGGAGGAGATTCGCCTGCAGGCGGAGAAGCAGCGCCGCCTGCGCCAGGATGCGATTGCCAAGGAGCTGGATGCGGAGATGCAGAAGAGCGTGACGGCGGCCAAGCTGCTCCAGGGACACATTGCCAGCCTGGTGCCGGAGGTTCTCGAGAACATTGAGCCGGCCAGCGATGCCGTGAAGAAGGAGCAGCTGATGAAGAGCGTCTGCCCGTGGCTGTCCGCCGAGGTGGCCGAGGAGGTCGGTCACATCGTGGACTCGCGCGAGATCCTTACGGCCATCATCCAGGAGATCATCAAGCAGCGGGCGGAAGTGTATGCCGGCTACCGGGATCCCGAATCTGAGCCATCCGCCCCGGATGCGGGTGTTTGCGAGGAGGAGGGCTGCGCCATCGACGAGATGGAGGCGTGTCCTTGCGAGACGGAGGAGGAGGAGTGTCCCGAACCGCCGCCACCGCCCCCGCATATCTAAATGATTTCGTTTCAGTTTAGTTAATATTTCGAGTCCTTAAAAATGGCGATTCCTAGCCCCACACACACACACACACACACATACACCACAAACACACACACCTGCGATCAAGGATGGCTGCAACTTTGTTGTTGTGTCTGGCGAAGGACTCGACTCGTCGCAGGATTCACGACCGGGCGCCAAACACAATTGCACAGCGGCGGCGGCGAAACGACATCGAATGGCAAATTGTAAACTGAATAATTGTTAAAGGTTTTTGTGTTACCTAAAATTCAACGAATAAAGCTCAACAAAACAAACCGAACATAAAACAAGAGACTTGGAGGGGAACCTCTTTATCTTATTTAATCCCATTCCTTTTAAATTTTTTTATTTATTTATTTATTATCTAAAAATATCCACACAAATTTTAACATGATAAAATTTTTAAGCCAGCTTTTCGAAACTTACCTCGTGTTTAAAGCTTCAAGTAAAAATACACACCAAACAACTACTAAAGTTTTAAAAACTTTAAGGGTACCAAAACAGAATTCTTTAAAATTTAATTTTTTTTTGTTCAATAATTAACAATATTTGAGATAAACTGGAGTTTAGTAATTATTTGTAGACAGTAAAAGGGATCTGTTTACAAAAACGATATACATCAATCAGCAGACTGGGGTTAACTCCAGTCAGTACCATATAAATAAAATGTTGACTTTAAAAAGTCACAAGACGGCCTAATAAGCATTTGAAAAGATATTTAAACTAGTTTTAAACAATTTTAAACTAATTGCGGCTATTTCGTGTGACCGTAGTGCGTAGAGCGTGCATTCTCGCGAAACCGATGTACGGTCACACAGTTTGTGACGTCATATTAATTTGTTTTTCCCGACTTAATGAATCACCGTCGCTAAATTCCTTGTTTTCATTAGTAAATCGTCTGCCCAGGGCGAAGTTAAGATGTTTTCCAGCGGCCCCAACTACAACAAACTGAAGACCAATCTTCGATTGGCTCTGAATCGCCTGAAATTGCTGGAGAAGAAGAAGGCGGAGCTGACGCAAAAGTCCAGGAAGGAGATAGCCGACTACTTGGCCACGGGAAAAACGGAGAGGGCTCGGATTCGTGTGGAGCATATAATAAGGTGGGTGCTTCGGATATAACACATCACCCTATACTTGTATTTATCTGACGGATAATTACTAAAGGGAGGATTACCTGGTCGAGGCCATGGAAATGGTGGAGATGTACTGTGACCTGTTGCTTGCCAGATTTGGCCTCATCACCCAGATGAAGGAACTGGACACTGGGATCGCCGAGCCGGTGGCCAGCTTGGTGTGGGTGTGTCCCCGCCTCCAGAGCGATATAGCGGAGCTAAAGATCATATCGGATATATTTGTGACCAAATACGGTCCGCAATTCGCCGAGCAATCGAGAACGGCCACGGGAGAGCACTTTGTGTCGGAGAAACTGATGCACAAGCTCACGCTGCAGGCGCCGCCCAAGCTTCTGGTGGAGAAGTACCTCATTGCCATTGCCAAGAACTACAACATCGAGTACGAACCGGATCCACAGGTCATGCAGGAGGAGCAGCCCCAGCAGCCGCATCTCATCGACCTGTCCGATCGGAACAATTTGAGTGGCGGCGGTGGTGGCGCTGCTCCACCGCAAATGGGTTTCATTGGTTATCCGGCAATGCCACAACTGCCCGACATGCCGATGCCACCGAGTACCAAGCCCTTTAATTACCCACCCTTTGGTGGATCAGGAGGAGGAGGCGGTGGAGGCGGAGCATGTGCTGCCCCCCAGCCAATGCAGCCACCTCCGCCATTTGCCTACAACATACCGCCCAATCAGCCGGCACCTCCCGCAGTCTTACCTGCAAAGTGCGCCGAGGAGAAGGATCTGAACACCAACTTTATCAATGTAAATATACTTCTATGATTTTTTATAACACCGCAGAGAAAAACAAAACAGTATTGACATATGCAGTTGCAATCAGATTAACTTTGAAATAGTTTTAATCTGATTTATAAGATTATAGGCACTAAAATTGCATATTTTCTTTATATTCTTCCAAAGACAATTTCATTTGTCCCATTAAATTATAAACTAACAAAATATAGTTCTATACCAAAGTCTTATATAGATCTTCAATATCTAAAAAAAATGTTTTGTTTTCGGAACCTTAGCTCAAAAAAAAAATCTAAAAAGGAAGCAAATTATTGATAATCTAATCGCAACTGCAGCTAGAGGTAACCCCCTCATTGGAAAATAGTTTATTGTTAAGCTTTCGCATGTTTTTGCATGATTCTTGGGCTGTTGCAGCGTGAATCGAACAATACGGATGGCTCGGGCAGCCCGGATGAGAATATTTTGGTAGGTTTACTTTGTGTAGAATGCTGGTAATCCAAAAACTAACTCGCTTATCGTTCTGCAACATCACTTAACAAATGGAAAACGCTTCCATGGTTTCTTCTCTCCACTGTTAATATCTGTGTGACGTATTTTGCCCGTCTGTGCCAACTGTGCGTGTAAGTCCAGTCATCCAAATGATTCATAGTTTGCTGCCCACTGTCTGTCCACCTGTTATCATTTGATTATTATGCCTATTAATTTGTTATGCGCGTGTTTATTATTTTTATTTGCCTTATGTTTTCTTTAATTTTGCTTGACAGCGCCCCAAACCCGAAAATGATCCGCCGCCGCGGTACACCTCGATTAACCCCGTTAATCTCCAGGTCAGGACATTGGATTTAACCCAACCAAGCACTTATTTTCTTATAAAATCTATTGTACCAAACCTTTCTTTACTGATAAGCTCTAAAACTAAAAATTATTCATTCTATTAAATCAAAAATGATGTTAGGCAAATCAAATTAATACTTTATTGAAATCATATTATTATTTAAGATTATTAATCAGACATCAGATAAAGAAGGTTTTTTGAATTGTGTGCCTTAGGGCTTTAAAAAAAAAAACTATGAATTTAATTGTTTTCACTTTCCCTTCGCAGAACGCCAACAAACCTAAACCACAACCCCGATCTAAGCTGCCACCGGGTAATCCCACTCTGCCAAGTGCTCCTCCGGCGTTGGATTTCCCCTCGCTGCCCAACGTGCCCAACGATCTGCCGGATATTCCGGGCTCAGGGGCCGAAAAGAAGGACGACGAGGAAGAGATCGACTTCGACGATCTCTCACGCCGCTTTGAAAACCTCAAGAAACGAAAGTGAAGCTCTCCAGCACAGAAATTTTCAATTTTGCAGTATATTTGTTATAATCTCGGTCCTACTTTCTATAAATAATCACATATATATGTAAAAAACACCAGATCCCTTTTAATTATTCATCTCAATACGAAGCTGGGCAGTTAAGCTTGTAATCCTACTTGTTATTTCCATAAAATTTACAAAAAATTTTAGTTTATCAAATTCAAATGCAAGAAAATCATTTATGTTATTTGAGGGTATCCAAACTCATCACTTTTTATGATAAATGTTTATGAAAGCTTGTAGCCGATATATGTTTAGCAATTGTTTATGCCTTTCACAATCTTGATGATTCATTTATAAACATGCAAACAGATGTACGATTACCTTTCGGTGGCAAATAATTTCTTTTTTGTTATTTTCTCAATTCCTTAAAATTGTCAAGAATCTATATTAAATAACGATTCTATACAGGATGTCTTAGTTATGACTTCCGATGGCGAGAAATTGCATGCATACCAAATACGTGGTCAAATAGAAACGTGGTATTTAAATTTTCTGGCTTATATAAAAAACACTTCAATTGAGACAAAGCAATAAACAAAAAAAAGCTATAAACCAAAGCAATTGATATTAACCTTTTTCAAGAAATCAAAATCGTTATAATTTTCACATAGTCTCATTTATGTTTTACATAAACATTACCAAACGGATGATTTTTAGGGGGGGTTAAAATTTCTAGAACAGTTCCTCGCTCTCCACAACTTCCTTCAGTTCGAGCAGCTCCAGCAGTCCTTTGCCCTTGGTCTCGTTCCTCACCAACTCATCAATGACGCGATACTGGCCAGGATCTATGAGCAAAGTGAGGTGCAATGTGGCCTCGTCCCATTCCTCGTGCTCCACGGTGTTGGCCAGCTTGACCACCGACTCCTTGAGCTTGCCACCTCCCTCTTTTCCTGCGAAGCTAACCCGCAGCTTCATGCGTGATCTTTCGATGGGCAGGTGCTCCCTGAGCATCTTAATGGCCTCCAGTGTGTTCTGCTTGGTGTTCCTGTTCATCTTCACAGAGAAGTGGGCATCCTTCAGCGATTTCTCGATGATGGAGGCGGAGTATGGACGACGGGTCTCCGGATTTACACAAAGGGCAGCCACGGAATTGACTATGCTGTTCAGCTGGGTGTCCAGGCAACTTTGACGCTCCTTTTCCGACACCTGGAGTTCTCCCTTGCTCAGGATCTCCTTGCAAATCTCCGTTTCATCTGTTTTATTGAAGGCCTTCTGCAACTCGTCCTTCTTGGCCGCCTGTCCTTTGGAGACATTGGTGAACACTGTGTGGGTCTGCAGCACTTCATCGATGTCCTTTTCGCTGTAAAAAACAAAAAAGCAGTGATTTTTTAAAGATCAAAACATTTCACAACAAGCACGTGCGGAATATCATGGATTTTACCTGTTGCTCCTCCAAGAAAGCACTTTATTTTTATAGCAGGCTATTTCAAAGCGTTTGCCTCCCTTTTTCAACCTCACAATAGCGACATTTGTGAGGCGTATTTGATTTGTCGGGGTAAATATCTTCGACATTGTTGTTAAAATAAAAATAATAAAAGCTGCGTAATTAGGGATGAGCCACTAAAAAAATAAACTTTCGATAGAACAAAACGATGGGTGGCTTGGAAGTTGATTTATATATATTTATTGTATTTTACGGTCAACAAGATTTAAACAAGTTAAGAAATTAAAAAGAATTTATATTGTTTAGGTGAATAATTCAACATAATTCAGTTGACAATTAACATTTTTAAAAATATTAATTTTGATATTTTTATTAACAACATTGTTTTAAATCTTATAATTTTGTTGTTTTTCTCTTAAAATAAAAAAAAATAAAAAATACGGGTATACAAATAAATATAATGTTGAGTTTTTAATCTGGTTTTTCAAAAAACCTTCCAATTTCAGCACATATTTAGCTATCAGCCAATTGTATAGTCCTAAGCATTTAGGCTTTCGTGAGCTTATGCACAATTTATTTTTATAGAGCTATATTTAAACTAACTATAACTATTTTCTTCCACCCACAGATTTCAGAGTTATCGTCTCACGTCTATCGCGGTTCTGTCATCACTTCCTTCTGCTGTTGTTGTTGCCTCTCTTCTTCTTCTTCACCCAATTCGCCAGAGCGCGCAGCAAACAACAAAACACAAACTGCCCAAAACCGCGTATCAACTGCAGTTAAAAATCGTTATCATTCGACTTTCGCCGATTAACTCCACCATGGGGCCCACAACAAGATCAAACGGCAAACGCCCGCGTTCAGTGCAAAAATACGAAGATTTTAAGCAAACTCCAGTGGCCCAACCGTTTAGAGGTCCCCTCAAACGAGCTACATGCCAATCAGAGGGACCTCTAAACATTAGGCGAAGACGACGGCACAGGGGAGACATCGATAAACCAGCGGCCAAAGCAACGCTGCAAAATGTTTGTAAACAGCCTCGCGGCCGCCAGGTGGCGCTCTCGGTCGAGCATTGCCAGGTCGAAAAATCCACCGAATGCTGCCCTGCATTGTGAACGCCATTTTTATTGCACGAAAGAAAGCCAGAGTTTTCAAGCAAAATCGCGAGTAATTAACGTGTGATAATTGTGAAAAGCCAGCGCGAATATGCTTTAATCGAGGATCAAGTGTTTCGGGGTGCCAGCACAGCGAGCGGCGCTAAGAATAAGCCGTTTTTGGAAAGTTGAAGGAGGTGTGTGTGTGTGGGAATGGCCAAAAATGAGGCACAAGAAATGCCCAGTAATTGTATAATAAATTTGCTTAAAAATGGTTGAATACGCAGTGAAATTTGCAAGGAAGTTGTGCATTCCTCAGGCGTTTTTGAATATTTAAATTTTCTGCTTAAAAACGCTCGATATCTTTCCATTTAACTGTGTTTTTTGTGTGTGTGTTTGAGGCCTGCGTAAATGTCTCAAAGTTGAGACGCCTGCAATGGGCCATTACAATTGTTCGTTAAATGTGTTTTAAATAGCATAAATACGTGTCAAACGTTGAGCTTCTGTCTGTTTAGTGATATTTTGGATAATAATTATCATAACTTTTTTATAAACTGAAAACTGTTAAAAAAAAGATAATCTCCAGTGTTAAATAAATTTACATATTGAATGTTAAGGAATTTGTTACTGGGCTATAAAATGCAACTCCGACTAAAAGCAGTAATTTGTATATAGAATAATTGTTTATTATTGAGATTTAAACCTGACTAAATGTGCTACCATAGTAAATTAACCTTTAATTCTTCTTCTTAGGTCCTTGATAATGGAGCAATATATAGTGCCCCTAGAGGAGCCCGTCTACTCGGATTTGCAGGTAGTGCAAGTGCCTCAAGATGAGGTGGGGGTGAGTAGTATCAAAAATCCTCTATAAATGCATTATTAAACTATGATACCTTACAGTCGTTGGTTCTGCAGGACGACCAGCAGTTGGTGTTCAACGACCAGCAGCAAGTTGTCTACCAAACGGCAGCTCCTGCTCAATATCAACAGCCCCAGCAGTCGGCTGCACCCACATACCACATCATCGGAGGCGATGATCTCGCCCAGCAGCAGCAGCACCAACAGCAGCAGCAGCAGCAACAACAGCAGCAGCAGCAACAGCAAGTTGTAATGCACCACCAGCAACATCAAGTGCAGCAGGTTCACTACCAGCAACAGGACGCACAGCAGCAGCAACAACAGCAGCAGCAATTGCATCTGGAGCAACAGCAACAGCAGCAATATGTGCAGCACCAGCAGCAACAACCCGCCATTCAGCACACGCAGCAGATTTACTACACTTCTGAGCAAGTTTTGCAACCAAACGCCATTGTTCAACATATGCAACAGCAAAAGAAACAGCAGCAAGTGATGCAGCAGCAGCAGCAACAACAACAACAACAACAACAGCAGCAACAGCAGTATCAGCAACATGCCCCCGCCTATCAAGTCCAAGCTGCTCCTCAAGGGCAAGCCCAATTGCTGCAAAGCCCACAGCAGCAGCATCAGCAAGCGCAGCAGCCACAAACGCTGCAGTTGCAGACATCGCCGGCCCAGCAGCAACCGCAGCAGCACCAGCAGATTGTCTATCGCATGACCACCACCCAGCAGCCACAAAGACCCATAGGGGTAAGTTGGGGATCTAGTGACCTTTACTCCATCCTTAATTTTTAAAATGTGTTATGTTTTCCTCTACTTAGATGCTGAACAATACGCACGTGATTGTGCAGCAGCAACCTGTGTTAATCCAGGCCCAACAGCATCAGGAACTGATTATGCGCCAGACGGCCATTCATCCGTACAACAATCGCGTCGTCTATGCCACTTCTCCACAACAGCAGCAGCAACAACAGCACGTCATCCAGCAGCACGTACAGCAGCAGCAAGTGCAGCAGCAACAAGTCCAGCAGCAACAGCAGATGCAACTGCAGGCCACGGGCCAAACAGCCCACTTGGTTCAGGCTCGTGTTGTGCCCCAGCAAACCCAAAACGTTGTCTACCAGCAGTTGCAAGTGCAAAAAGTTCAGCAACAGCAACAGGCGCCACAACAGCAGCAGCAGCCGCAGTTGGTGGCTCAACAGCAACCGCAACTAGTGACCACCTCTGCGTCAGGAGGAACCCAACTTGTCAGAGCCGCGTTCAGGAAATCTCCGCGCGGAGGAGCTGTTGTGAGCAGACCAGGAGCGCTAATCACCACTAGGCCCACGCTTACGCCCACAATAGTGCGGCAAGTTCGCCCGCGAGGAGGAGCTGTGGGCTCAGTGCCCGGTGGATTGGTTAGGAACATGCGTCCTGCCGGCTTGCGACCCACTCGAGCTCCATTGATGGTGCAGACCAGTGGCAGCGACGGTCAGACAATGCAAATTGTGACTCAGGCCCAGATGAAACAGATCACCATCAGCACGAATCTCGGCCAGCCGCAGCAGCAGCCACAACAACAGCAGTTGCAACAGCAGCAGCCGCGTCACATCTATCGCACCCACATGGTTACCGACGGAAATCCCCAAGCGCAGCAGCCTCACCAGCATATGCTGATGGTGCGGCATTCACCCATTCGTTATAGAGCTCCTGTAACGTTGACCTCAGCTGTTTCGGCACCAGTTCCGGCACCGGCTCCTGCAGCAAATCCCGCAGCTGGAGTGGTGCAATCAAGCAACATAGGCATGGATTTGGAGGAGCGGATTCAGGCGGCAGTGCTGAAGAAGGAGCAACAGAAGCCTGCACCACCGACGCAAGCGGTGGCCCCCAACCAATTGCAGTCCATGCAAATAGGAACGGGCACCACCCTCACCACCTACTATCCTGGAGGAGCTGCCTCGCAAGAAGAGGAGCAACAGCAACAGCAGCAGCAGGTGGTGCAGAGTCAGGCGCAGGGAACACGTCCGGCCAGTGGAGCCAGCATGACACTGGCGGAGTACAAGAAGAGGCAGACCCTGTCGGCCTCGCCGGCTCCTGTTGCGGCACCAAATCCCGGCCTGGCACCCATGAGAGCCAACAATCCTGGAACCATGGTTCGGCCAACGGCCAAAATTACGCCCACGCAACCACCTACTGGAGCTTTGGCCCCGGGCACCAGAATTATGCAGCCTCAAAGGGCGATACCAGCCGCAGTGGTGGCTCCACTTCCAGCGCCACCAGCGGCTACCCAGGGATCATCCGTGATGAAGACCTCGCACAACAACTACGAGATCCACTCGCAACATGTGCTGAATAACCGAGCCGGTCAGGAAATTGCAGACCGCGATAAGAACAGTGCCAAGATGCTGGTGATCCTGGCCAGCGGCGAGCAGCGTTTGATCACCTTTACTCTGCCACGCGAGTCCTGCACGGTGCAGGATCTCCTCGAGCAGGTGGGCGTGCCATTCGACCATACAACCTCCATCCAATGTGTCGAGCATCGCGGTGCCAATGTGGACTTTGTGGTCACCGTGGGCTTTACGGTGCAGGAGTCAACCAGCGAACTGATTTCACGGGCGGAGGAGAGTCTTCAGATGAACCGTTCGCAGGATAATCAAGCACCGGTAGCAGGAGCATCCGCCAATTCTGGTCCTGCCACCTCCAGTGCTTCGCCTGCCTACGCCCAAGCAAATGCCGCAGCGGAGCAGGCAAAACGCGAAGCGGCCAGTTCGGCAAGTGGTAACACATCAGTAGGGGCGGTATCGTCTGCCGGCTCCACTGCATCTGCTCCCTCGGAGGGCAGGAAGCTGATCGATGGCTTCCTGGCCGTCTGCCAGCTGTGTGGCTTCACTGGAATGGATCACGCACGCTGCGAACGTTGCAAACGCGTCTTCCCGGAGCCGCCGAAACGTAAATCCTACATGCCCAAGCCCAGTGCTTCATCATCGCCAGCTTCTTCGTCGTCCAGCGAGCCCGTGTCCGCAGCTGTGTCGGCGGCGGAGAAGAAACGAGAGCTGGCAGCAGCACGATTTAGCAAGCAAATCGGAGTGACCTACGGATCGGGAGTGGGAGTTGGAGGACGGGGCCGAGGATCCCTGGCCATGCGGGGAGGAAGGGCCAGAGGAGGCCGTCGAGTGGCCGAAGTGGATCCCGTGGTGCTGCTGAGCAGCGAGGACGAAGCTGATGAAGGCGAAAGCAACTCTGAGACTGGATATGTATGTTTAAAATTGACCTATTTGTCGTTGTATGGCTATTTTTTATAATACTTATTATTCTATAATCTTTGCAGCAATCGTCAAACAATTCCAAACTGAACACCAATGGCAGTCTGCATGATCTTCCCGCCGCCTTCGCCTGCGAGCCAAATCTGCCAGAGATCGATGAGGAACTTTTCTATAAAGGTAGGACCCATATGAAGCACCTATTTTTATCCCGAATCTTTGATAATGTGTCAGTCAGCTATTTATGTATTGTTAGTAAAGTTGTCGGGGAATTTATTAATAGCCACTCGTTTATCTATTTAAATATTTAGGTTTTTACTTAATTATACATAGACAAAACAATGACCGAAATAGGTAACTTTTATTCAGTATCTTTGCGAGCGTATTAAGAAACGTTTAAGATTATACCATACGTATCTTCGAAATATACGTACCATAAATTTACCAGTCATATATTTTTATACTAGATTGAGATACTAAATCTCGATAAATAGGAGTAACGTATATTTTTATCATTGGATTTAGATACTTATTTTTGACTAGATAGATACTTATTAGATTGCAGTATTAATTTGACATACTAATTTATTGTTAGGAAGCGTTGATGAAAGATACTTTAAATTATTGATAAAAAGCGACAAAAAAATTGTTTACAAATGAATTTGCAAATATGTTTACCAATTATTTACCAAAAAGTAAACACTAGCTTTTTTCGACAGTTTTGTTTTTTTTTTGCGATAAATTAAGCTAGTTTTTAGCTAGCGGCATCCCTCATGCATTGCAATGTTGTGTGTGCAGTAATTTCGTGTTGGCAACGCCGTCGACCAAGCGCTACCGCGTCAATCCGCCAGAGGGCGCCCCTGCCAGTCAGAGCACGCCATTTTAATGGTCGGCCGAGAAGAAGCAGAAAGCAAAGCGAATGCGTGAAAACATCGTTCCTCGTTCTTTTGGAAATCCCTTAGATTCGCTAGTTTTAGTTACTTTTTAATAATATATTTAAGCAAACAGAGCAGCTGCTATACAAGGACACAATGATTGACGAAGGTAATGCCGGGGGAAACCAAAATAGCAAGTGCTTGAAAAATGTGACTGCAGCCACGAGGAAAAGAGTACATAATTAAAGACCGTCTGATTTTTTTTTTTTTTTTTACCTTTCCAGACTTTTCCCGCGGTGATGTTACGGATTTGTCGGATATAGCGGAACCGGAAAAGTTCTCCACATCCCTGAGCTGCAGCTGCGTGCGTTTGGTGCCCTACAAATTCGAGATTACGGAGCCGGTAAGGCCTCACCCCTTTTCTCCTGCCCTTGAAATGTGTATAATACAATTTGGTAATCCGCTAATTGTAAATCCCCAGGTCTGTTTCACCTCCAAGGGCGTCCGGCTTGCGGGCATCCTCAAGGACAAGGACGAGAAGTTCGTGCTGCACATACATAAGCAGGAGGTCATCAAGGTGATAGCCCACTTTGGAAACGTCGAACCCGCGCGACCACTGGTCACGCTATATCTTCTCAAGACCTGCGCGCAATATGTCAAGAACCAGCTCCAGCTGCCCGACGATCAGCCCCATGAACGTGAGTAACTAATTATGGGTCATTATTTAAAATGCCCAGTTAAAGTGCGTCAGTCCTGAGATTGTTTCATAATACATTATAGTATCGACTATTTTATATCTTTTTTGTATTAACAATTGCTCTATCTTTATTAAAATAGTGTATTAAATGCTCAAAGTCAGACATAAGTACCCATTTCGGAGATGGGACGAAAAATCGGCTATTAATTCTCAGTTAAATGGTATCTGTAGTTAATATCAAATTTTATTTAAACCAAAAAATTCCAATTAGGTGTATTTCTTTTATGGTTTCATTGACCTACCATCTTTTTCAAACCGCCAACAAAAAAACATTCTTAAAATGTATCACTGCAATAGGTATTCATTGTATGATTAGTATAAAACAATTCTTATTTCCTTACTAATAAATTTATTTACCCTTGATAATTCCAGAAATCGGCTTCAAGACGCACAGCTATCACACTCGCCGCCTTATTCTGCTGTTCGATAGCGTCTCCTTGTCCGCCCGCGAACTCATTAAGTCGATGTTCAGCTGCGTGGACGAGATTTCCTCCACCGATGCGGCCGAGATTCTCGAGAGGATCGCTGACTCCGATCGCAAGACGCAGGACAAGAGTTCGCAACCAGCGCCTCGCCAGCTGAGAGCAGATGAGCAGGTCAGTCTGCTCATGTATCCGCCGAAGGGAACCGGAAGCCTGTGCATCCGCATGGAGGACTACGTGTGCCTCACCAAGGAGTCCTATCTCAACGATATCATCATTGATTTTTACCTGCTCTGGCTGAGAAACACGCTGATTCCTGAGCCTCAACGCGAGAGGACGCACATCTTCAGCACATTTTTTTACAAGAGATTAACTACGCTAACACGCCCAGCGGACATGAAACAAACGGCCGCTCAGAAGCGTCACGCCAGGGTGCAAAAGTGGACCAAAGTGGTCGATATATTTGATAAGGATTTTATTATAGTTCCCATCAACGAGCAGTCACATTGGTTCCTAGCCATAATATGCTTCCCCAACCTAAAAGGTCCAGTCACTTTCGACACAAACCAGCCCGTGGAACCGCAGCATCTGAAACGTGCCAGGGGCAAGAAGGTATCGCTTCAGATTGGCAACACAACCATAACCCCGCTAACGAAACGTGGAGAGGGTGGACAACTGCCTGCAGCTCTGACCGCCGACAACGTTTGCCGGATAGCAGACGATGAGAGCGAAAGAGACGAGGCGGAGGGCGATGACAGCGACATGGCCTCGGAAGACAGCGAAAACTCAAACTCGGCCAAGGAGCCCGTGGCCACGCCAACCTCCACGACTGCTAGCACCCCCAGTCAATCCAATTCACAGCCCACTCCCAGCGGTCCAGCGAGAAACATTGCTTCCGACGAGGTGCCAGCCGTTAAACAACCGTTGATCCTCATCTTCGACTCACTGGCGGGCGCTTCGCGAAGTCGCGTTGTGGCCACATTGCGGGATTACCTCACATGCGAGTACCGGGTGAAGAAGCCGGATGCGCAGGCGCACGTCTTCAACAAGGACAACATGCCGGGCCACTGCGTCAAGGTGCCGCAGCAGAACAACTTCACCGATTGCGGCCTGTACCTCCTGCAGTATGTGGAGCAGTTCTTCAGCGAGCCGATCAGAGACTATAGGCTGCCCATCAAGCAGCTGACCAATTGGTTCGACTTTCTCACTGTGACCAAGAAGCGCGAGGACATTGCCAATCTCATCCAGCAGCTGATGGACGATGGCAACCAGCAACAGAGGCAGATCCTGCCGGTGATTGAGTTCCCCACGCTGAACGGGCAGTTGGTGGAGTATCCCGAAGATACGGAGAGCGCCGAGTTTGAGGAGGAGGAGGGTCACGACGACGAGGATCCCACGAGCGAAATGGTGAGTTTGCGACTAGTGCTGATTGGGTATTTAAAACCCTTTCGTGCTCTGAAGAGTGCTATTTGATGTATAATTGCTGTAAAATGGTCACTAACGCTTGCGTTACTTTCAGCACGATGAGAACAATGCCGGCACGGACATGGATGTGGATCCCGTGAACGAAGAGCCAGCGCAGGGAGCGAAAACCGTCTCGTTGGCCACCGTGACCACCACGACGACGGCCACGACTGGCAAACGGTTCGTGCTAAAGCGGCGCCTGCATAACGGCTCCATATCGAGTCCCAGCAACGGAAACGGAGAGGCCAGCAGCAATGGAGGCCCACTGATGATGCCCCAGCTGGTAAGCACGGCAGCCGGGTCGGCGGGTGTATCGGCCGGAGTTGCGCATATCACGCCACGTGGACCAAGCGGAAGTCTGAAGATCCGCAAGATCGAGCCGTAGCCCCAAGAGATACTCGCTATGCGAGCCCGCGATCCGGATGCACATATGCCCCACCTGCCTGCGCTGCTCCAGCTGCCACAGCTGCGGCACCACCTGTAAATACGCATTACACATTACACTGGTTATTAATTCTATGTATCTAAAACTTTACCCCTTAAACTAAATGAAACTACATTAAATTAAAACTAAATAAAGACTACATTCGTATGTATGCAATACAAGCAGTTGGTTCGGGTTGTAAATGACAGTTTTTATGTGGGGAATGGAGAAAGTTAGTAAACAACAAAAAAACGTAGAGAAAATGCTAAACAAATTTAACGATTTTTAAATTTGTGCTCTTTATTTAATTTATCGCTTTTGAATATATGTGTGTGGTTTTTGTGGCATCATTGCCAATTAGCATAATAGATTACTTTAAATTTACATTTATGTAAATTATTTATCATATTTAAGTAAACTTAGTTTACGAATTATAATTTGTAAAAAACTACTCAATTTTCATAAAAAATAGAAGTAAGTTTAAATTTTAATGGGCAAAAAAAAACTTTAATTTTCAAAATTATTATTTTTATTTCAAATATTTTCAATTTATAAAAATAGGAGTTTTTTCTGTTCATTTAGCATACAGCTACACTTAAAAATGCTAATTTTAAACTAAAACAATATAAACAGATTTATTGTGTTTATAAATGGGTTATTTTTGTGTTCTTGGGGAGGCTTTTCCGGTACCATTCCATTTTACAACCGATTTCGACATTCCGCCCTTGCCCAAACCAGTTTCACATGTCTCGCCATGTAGGCTAGAATCGCCATGTAGACGAAACCTACATGGTGGGACTTCCCGGGCAGAGAAACGGATGTATTTGAATTTCGGCTAAAATTACCATAAAGTTAGCACGTAAGCTTGCAAATATTTTGTAAAGCCAAAACTACGTTTATGCTCTTGATAGTTCGTCATCATTTTGGTTAATCTTTAATTGATAGCCCCTCCACCCGCGGTTTATGCCATGTAGTTACTCTAGAATGTACATGGCGACCTACATGGTGACAGTCATGCACACACAGGCACACGTGCATGCAAAGCAACAACACACACAAGCACGCCACCATGTAGTTTATGGGCCAAAATGTAAGGTTAGACTCACAGCTGCTCGTGTAGGAGGAGGGAGAAGGAAGGGATGGAAAAAAGAAAGAAAAACAAGGGGTGGAGAGGTGGGGGTCGGCGAATGGCAAGCGCAAAGCAAGCGGCAGAGGACTATCGATAATATCGATTTGGGATAACGAGAAAACAAAATAATAAAAGACAACAAATGGACTAAGCAAATGGGGTAATGAATTTTGAATGTGCATGTATATTTTTTGGAAACGGTTAAACTAATTGAAAGTCAACAAATTTTAAGCCTTCTATAAAGGTGTGCTGTATAAGTTTGTGCCATTTTTGTTGACATTTTGGGTATTCCTTGAGTAACTGAACCTCTGAATGTCAGTAATTAAGGGAACGCACCAATTTTTTTTCCTACTGAGATTGTCAAACAGCTGTTTTATCGAGCAGCCGGTACAAATTGTCTAGCATTGTTTGAGGAAAATGCCTGGGAAAATCAGAAAGACGAACTAATGGACTTATTAACAAACTATGGACTATCTAAACTCCCTTTTTTTCAATTATGTGATGATTACTTTTATGTTGGAAACATTCTTGCGTTCTTAGTATTAGTAGAAAAGAGCAGAACAGCTGACAAACAGCTGACCGAATTTCAGCAGTTCAAAGATTCGGTAGTCTAGGGAATTTGCAAATATATATTTACTTCTTGATTATTGATTATAAATAATTACAAATATTGGGAACAAGTAAAATTATAAGGTAACGAACTAAATAATTTGTTTTTAAATTTAAATTTTAGTACTGTACTTAATAATAATTATAAGTAGCAAATAAATGTTCTAATTGTTTTCAAGCTTATTGAGCTATGGTTTGGCCCATATCCGTTTTCGGCTGAACTATCGATGTATTGCTTGTTGACAAATTCAAGGACGTCACTACTTATTGAACATTTTAATTCACTTTTCTTAACGGCAATTTAAAGTTCGACGAAATTTCAGTTAAAAAAACGATGATGACGCTGGCAGAGAGAAAGCAGAGTAGAGGTGGGCAAACATCGATTTTCACGTCAAACATCGGTGTAACTTTTAAGAACATCGATTGCACCGATTGAAAACATCGATAACACCGATTTGGAATCGACGTTTTTCCACCTCTATTTGCTGCTCGCTGAAGGAAAATAAAATTAACCAGGAGCGCAAAAACGCGTATCGCAAGTTATAAGCAACAAACAGACCAACGGGATCGAAAAGGGTTAGCAAAATGTATAGTTAACACCTGGCGCAATTTGTGTAGTGCGATTCGTTGTTGTTGTGAAATAATTAATAATATTTTGAGGCAGATGGAGCCCCTCTGTCCGTGAGACTGTGTGCGTGCCTTCGCATTCGAGCGTGTGCGTGTGTGTGAAAAAAGAAATTGAAGGGGAAAGCAGAAAGAAAGGAAGAAACACTGGGAAATGGGCGTCTCTAAAGTTAAATGACATTTTCGCACGTAACTGAAAAATATATATACATGTATTAATAAAAATAAATACACACTGGCCAGCAGGCAAAAAACAGAGGCGGAGAAAAGCGGTTGGTCGTCAGCCGCCGCGCGCATGCTCCGAAATCGGCAGTTAAATCGGATTGAATTAAGCTTATTGTTCCCTAACTAAATCCAAAAACAACCCAAAACAATCGCGTGCGAGAGCTGGTCAAAATGAAACCAAAAGCTCAAGAGCCGTGTAAATTGCACATTATAATTGCAAAATACTCGAGTGCAGTAGTCAAAATAGTAGTGACGTGCGAAAGCGAGATGGCAGGCAAACGTGAAAAAGTGAGCGGTTCGGCTATTGGTTGGGTGCTCTAGTGCTGGCCCGCTTTGGCGCACACGTTTGCCGTTTGTCGTCTGTCTGTTTTGATTTTCTCTTCGTAAAAATAAGCGCGCGAAAGGGGTGCTCGTGTACTTTCTTTTGACCTACCGCCCACTGTCCACCCACTCAGCCCACCCCCACCGCCTTTCCCATTCCCTCGCGTGCATCGCAATGTTTGATAAGTGATAAAGCCAGATGTTTGTGTATATATCGCCGCCAAATATCTCCACGACACTCGCACACACACACATGTTGCACACATTTTGCCGCCTTTCGACTTTTCGGCGACTTTCCGCCGTGTAACTTGAGCCTAATTCGTTAACGCCTGACAACACTCTTTATGTGTATTATATACAGCCCGACTTCCACGCAGTGAGGAACCAAAGAGGCCCAGGAATAGTTTTAGTCACATCTCAAAAATCCCACAACGTTTTCAATAAGCAAGCATACATAAATGGTTTCTACTTTCATTGGTCTATTAGGTGAGTTAAAAAATGGAGATACAATAAGTACTTCAGCTTATTATAAAGTGGTCAGTTCAAACGCAAAACAATGTACTCATGTATAAAACTACGGTTTTTAATTGTACAAAATATTTAAAGGCTTTACTTTGTCCTTAATACACAAGTTAACCCTTTATTTTGCAAAAACTTTAGTTTAGCTTACAGTTATCAACGTTAAAATTGAATTATTGCAATCTAGCAATACAATTAAAAATTGTTTCATAAATCAACATATTAAATTTGATGATCATGGAATTTGTTAATATAATTGTTTTAATTAGGGTTTAAAATAACTTCAAATAAAATTAAACTTGTCGTTATAGTCGCAAACTTCTGATAAAAGTATACCTCCTCTTCCACAGACATTCAATCATGGTGGGAGATACCGTGTATTTCGCATTTCTGTTCATTGTTTAGTTCCGCCTTTGATCTGCCCGACATCGACATCGAGGTGAGTGTTTGCTTAAAACTGTCCAATAACAAGATAATTAAAAATTGCCATCCAATTCGCAGGACCTCGAATCGGCGCTGCTTTCCGATGGTACCAGCGATGAGGATCAGGTCGCCTTAGTGCCCGAGTTAATTGTGCGCCTGCTCAAGGGCTGCGATGCGCTACAGTCGGTAGCCAAAGAAATCACACACAGCAACTATCAGATGTTCTTGCGTCGCTTCCTGCGCCAACAGTGTCGCCTGCACCAGACCGAGAACCACTTCGACACGGACATTGACTTCCAGTCGCTGCCCGTCCGCAAGCGTCTGCACATCCTGCACGACCTGTGCCACTTTCGCCTAGATTCGGCCGATGTGCAGGTCATCCTCAGCAATCTAGAGGCGGACAGTCTGCGCGTGGAGCCTCTGGGCTACGACGCCAAGAACTCCGGCTACTGGTATTTCTACGGCACACGGCTCTATCGTGAGGACAAGGCAGCGGCAGCCTCCAGTTCGGGTTCGTCGGGTTCGGGAGGTGACGGATCAGCCTCTTGTGGCGGCATATCGAGCACCAAGGGTATCGGTAGCAACGGCACCGTCTGGCAGGTCATCTGCTTCACCGAGGAGGACTGGCAGAACTTGGCCGCCAAGTTCAAGACCTCGACAAACGCCAAGGAGCGCGAACTTTTTCACATACTCGATGACAACTTTCTGCCCAAGCTTCCGCAGCTATTCCGCGAGCGTGAGCGTTTGAGGCGCAGAAAGTGAGTGAAATGGCTTAAATTAATGAGGAATACCTCACTGCGAGTCTTAAAATATATAAAGCATTTTCCTAATACATTTTTTTCTTTCTGACCCAGACTCCTGCAAGTGCGTAACTCCAGTCGCATTCGTAATATAGCTGAGTTAAAGGCGCGCCAGGAGGAGGAACGCAAGCGACGCGAACGGGAGAACCTGTACCCGGAGCGGCAAAACGGGCACTGGCTAACACCGCGGCAGCAGCAACAACAACAGCAGCAACAACAACAACAGCAACAGCAGCAACAACAACAGCAGCAGCAATCCCAACAGCGTACACGCAGACGGTTAGCACGCCAATGTTCCTAAAAAGCCTGGCGGAAGCGACGGCCACATCCCGCCCATATACCTGGAACCAAAATCGAAACCGAAACAGATCCATCAACACACTTGCATACCAAAAGCATCTTTGATTTACGTTTCAATTGATCTTTTGAGTTGTCGTAATTTATGATTTGTTGAACCAAACAATTTTCGCTTGCAATTTGTTTTGCCGACGTAATAGAAGCTAATCACAAATCACCATCATCAGCATCTACGTGAAAACCGGGACCAGAATCAGCGGAACGAGGATCAGCACTTAATTTGAGTTTTGCCCATCATTTAGTTTTGTATATGGAAGAATTGGTTGGATTTCGTTTTCAAAAATACTCTGTAAGCATGCTTTTTGATATATTTCTATTCGATATATGTCTTATCTTATGATTTAAGTTTATTTTATATTAAGTTCGCATTTTCATTCCATCCACGAGTCGCAGACATTGACATAATCATATCAAATATCCATTTATTATCAGATTATCATATCGTAAAAAAGCTGATTCAATCAGTACTGACTAATGTTAGCCAAGACTTAACTAAATTAACATTTCATGATTATTTTATATTGGCTCTAAACTGTTAACACACTAATCAAATTTCATGTATTTCATTTCCGTGAATAACTGCCATATCTTCGCTTTGAAATCTTTCATGTCAAACAAAAAACATTGAATCATAATTGAGTCTTAATGAAAATATATTTCTGGACATAACATTATAATAACAATAATAACATTGTTTGCATTTAATGCTGTATGTTTTAGATCCCAGTCAACATCGACGGCTAGTGGTATTTCAACATACGCAAGCTCCCTCAGACGAACAACCACAACTAATTCGAGCGAATTTCTGTGCCACAGGGAAACCTTCTGCCTCTCGCCAGAAAACGACGAAGACGACGACGACGAGGCCCTTGACGCGGAGCAGCATCCAAATCAGCCAGAGCAAACAGAACAACAGCCGCGTGAGGAGGAGCAGCAACAGGAACCGGAGGAATTATTAGCTGCCTCAGCAACTGGCGACGATTTTCGCTCTCCAGAAACACCAAAATCGCAGACGCCGGCGGAATTGAAGAGCAAGAGCGGCCACCACCACCATCATCATCATCACCACAAGAAGAAAAAATCGGGCAAGAAGCAGAAGAAGCGACACCATCGGGATAGAGATCGTGAGCGAGATCGCGAACACCATCATCATCATCGGCGGCGACACAAGTATGCTTCAGAGGCAGACGAGGGCGAGGACGACAACAATAACCACAACAGCAACAGCAATAGCAATAGTAACACCAATAGCACCAGCAGCAACAATAGTGCCCAGCCAAAGCGACGACGCAGTGGCCACCAGCAACATCAGCCAGAGCCACGAGAACCCACGACTTCTCTAAGTCCCGAGGACAAGGAGAACTTTTGTAGGCAGCTGCAGCTCTTGGACACGAATTCGGCTGCCATAGCGGTGGCCACGAGTATTGCTGATCTCAGTCTGCCCTCGCCGGTGGCACATGAGAGTGAAACGGAGCAGGACGAGCAGGTGGATCAGCCGGCAGCAGTGGAACCAGAGCCCCCAGCAATAGCTCCTTCAATGGCGCCAGCGGCCAATGTTAAGTTGCCAGGCAGGCAGACAAACAATTCGCTGAGTTCGCTTACCGGTAACATATTCATACCGGGAGGAAGCTCCCAACAACAGCAGCAGCAGCAGCAGCAGCAACAATCCCAGCAGCAGCAGCAGTCGCAGGAACCGCAGAGCAGTAGTAGCAGCAGCAGCCATAGTGCCACCTCTGCCAGCACCGTGCGTTCAAAGAAACAAAAGGCCGTGCTGAACAGCAGCGGGAGCAGCAGCAGCAGCAAAGTGGCGGACAAGGCGGATCGGAACTTGAGCAAGGCGGAGGCGGGAAAGTCCAAGAAGTCGACGGCGGGCTCATCGGCGTCCTCATCGTCCAGCAAGGCGGAGCGAAACAGCGGTGCCTACTCGGACAAGAGTGGCGATGAGTAAGTGAGGGCGGAGAAATTCGACCCCCAGACACAACACAATCGTACTATCAGTTTTCTCTCGGCATTTCCTTTAATCATTCTTTATTCTGCTTGCTGTTGGAGGTGTGGGGCATCATGTCATAGATATACGTACATCTTGATTAATCATAACATTCATATCATACTAAATCTCGAATGATTAACCTTACATTATCGTTCAACAATATTATTGATAAATCAGTTTTCTAATCAGCTAACAAATTTAATAAACAGCATTCAAATAAAATGACAAAATAAATTGGCCAATTTAACACAGTTCGGTAGCAGACTTAATCAAGGTATAATTGTATATTTTATGCAAAAGCATTCATGATGCTCAACTCTTGTATTGTTGTTGATTTTGAGTTTGAACCGATTGCAGAGGCTCTGACTCCTTTCCTATCACATGTCCTTTTTCCTCAGTTGAAAATATTCATGATTTCTTTTCACTTGTTTGTTATCCATTCTTATCTATGTGCCATTGCATGTTGTCGGCTTCTTTCATCCATTCACCCATCAAATTGTATATAATATGATCAATTGATTAACATATTTATCATTGTTATTGTAAACTTTTGTACCCACCTGCAAAAACAAACGAAAAAACATTCCGACTGTTGCTCATCAAAACCCCAACACCCGATAAAATGTAGCCATGTAAATAGTAGCAACCGTAGCACCACCAACAACAACAGCAGCCTTAACAACAACAACCATAAGCACGCGTCGCACCACAGTCACAACAACAACAACAACAGCCACCCAACGACGGCATCGGCTACAACAACAGCAACAACGACAACGTCGCAGCGATATCATAATAATTCGAATCATAATCATAATCAAAATAATCACAACCACCAAACCTCCCATTCACACCACACCCACACCCACCACCACCACACCACTAATATTTTCAGTAACAAACATAAATCCAATACGCACCATTCCCTAACCCACAACAACAACAACAACAATCACACAACAAACGCAACAAGCACATCACAACACCTCCCAGTAACCACGAACAACAATTCAACGTACAACTCCTCCAATCATGCAAATATTCTTAGCTTCACCGAAACGGAGGAGGTCCTACAAATCGGAATGCACAAGGTGCTCGTCTATGTGAAGAACCATCGCGATGCCTGGCCATTTGTGGATCCTGTGGAAGAGGATATAGCACCGCGCTATTACTCGATAATCAGGAGGTGGGTAGAACTCTACATTATAAGGTTTTCTAGAATTAAAAAAACTTAATACTTCATAATTTAACCAATCAAGTTCTAAAAAAATGTACTCACTGCAAATTTATATAAGAACCCGTTTTTTTGAATTATAAAATATACTTCAAAATCTAATCTCTTTTTGTTATTTTAAACAGACCAATGGACCTGCTGAAGATGGAGGACAAGCTAGACAGTGGGGAATATCACAAATTCAGCGAATTTCGCAATGACTTTCGCTTGATCGTCAACAACTGCAGATTGTACAATGGGCACAATAATGGTAAAATTCGTAGTAAGCACAAAAAAGTGTAGAAATCCTAACATTGCTTTTGATCGTCTACAGAATACACAGAGATGGTAAACAATCTGCAGGACGCTTTTGAAAAGGCAACCAAAAAGTACTTTGAGAATCTCTCCGACGACGAGGACGATGATCCCAATCTGAGCTATCCTGCCGCTGACTCTAAAATGAATGTATTCCGTGAAAAGTACTTCAGCAAGAAGGCCAAGGAGGAGACGGAGAAGGATGCGCCAGGTCGTCTGGAAAGTAGCGCCGAAGAGGATATCAGTGAGATTGAAGCGGAAGCCGCACAAAAGGCCCAAAAACGTAAGCGCAAAGAAAAAGACAAACGACGCAAAAAGAAAATCAAAAGCAAGGCTGATTTGGAAACGGATGATGAGGATTTGGAACCCGAGAGAGTACCAACACCACCGCCACTTCCTCCTCCGCCATCAGGCAAGAAGAGCAAAACGGGCAAGGTCGCCAAGGAAAAGGAGAAAGAAAAAGAGAAGGAAAAGGAGAAAGATAGGGATAAAGATAAGGAAAAGGAGAAAGAGAAAGATAAGGAGAAGGATAAGGATAAGGAGACCGCTTCCTCCAAGCGGGGACGCAAGACTAAGGGCGAAAAGTCCGCGTCCAAGCCCAGCAAACAGCAGCAAAAGACCAAAAAAGGAGCCAAGAAGTCGGCGCACGAATCGGAGCCAGAATCGGATCCCAGCGACAGCCGCGAGAGCGAGGACTACAGCGATGATGACCAAATATCCTTGGCCAAAGCCAAATCCTTGATCAAGCCCACAGCTCGAACGATAGCGGCCCAAAAAAAGAAAGTTGTACCCGCTGAATCCAAGGTAAAGATGCCCACCCCAGTCAAACGCCAAGTAAAAGGTAAGGGCAAGGGTGGACGCAAGGTTAAAGATGACTCACTGGACAGCGAGCAATCCGATTCGGATGTAAAGAAACTGCTGCCACCAACGGCAGCGGCTGCTTTAGCTGAATCCGCCGCCGAGCTGGAAGATGATGAGGATGATCAGCCCGCGGACGAAGACGAAGATGAGGACGGCTCGCGGTCACGCAGCATGTCGCCCTTCAAGGTTGATCTCCACAAAAAATACTCAAAAAGTGCCCTTAACGATGATCTCTCCGAGCTGTTGACCACCGTCAAGAAGGTTCCCACAGCGGAGACCACAAAACTAACTGCTCGGCACCAGGACGAAGCGGATAACGATGGCGAGAGATCCTCCCGAGAGTCTGACGGTGACTTTAAATCCCTGAGCAGCAGTCGGGCTAGTTCCGAGGAGCGTCCGCCGGTGCCAAAAAAGGGTAAAAAGGGGGAAAACTCCAAAAAAGAGAAGGAAAAGAAGAGTAGGGATAAGGAAAAAGATAGAGATAAAGATAAGGATAAGGATAAGGACAAGTCCCGCAGCGCCAAGCACAAGAAGAGCAAGGAAGAGTCCCCGCTTTCGGCAGCCGCTGCAGCAGCTGCAGCCGAGCAGGCCGAACTGGAGATGCTGCTGCCCTTTATGGACAAGTACGATGTGATCAAGTTCCGACGTAGTCGTGCCGCCCTCAGTGGCTCCAGTGCCTCCAACTCGATAGCTCCTTCCGAGGACTCCAAACCAGCCAGCACCAAAAGCAGTAGGGAAAGCAAGAAAGCCACTGCAAAGCGGGAAAAGTCGCCCGATCCTGTGGAGCACAAGCGCGGACGGAAGAGTAAAGATCAAAAGCGTTCGAAGGAGTCGGATAAAGTGGAGAAAACTGATAAAGCTGCCAAAGCCGATTCCGAGAAACACTCTGAGAAGTCTAAGAAAAAGGAGGAAGTACCAAAAGTATTGGAAAAACCTCCAAGAGAGAAATCACCACTACCGATAGTACCACAAGAACCGTTAAAGGAACCTCCAGCTCCAACTCCAGCCCCTGCACCAGCACCCAGCAAAGTGAAGGAAACGCCTGGCAAAACGGCGGCTAAGAAAAGACCCGACAAGCAAATGCCGCCGCCTCCCAAACCTGCCGATAAACCAAATGAGAAGGGGTCTGGTAAGAAAGCTTCCAGCAAAAAGGCAGCCCAGAAAGCAGGCCAACCGCAGACCAACAATAACACAAATCTGGAGGCTTTGGATGTGGAAACCGAGCAGACCCTCAAAGACATAAATCGTTGGCTGGAGCACACGCCCCGCTTTACGGAGTTCAGTTCGGCTAGCAATTCACCATCTCGTTATAATCTATTGGATGATTTCGACTCGGGAATTGGAAATAAACTGGATGCAGCAGATTTTCGAAGACCAGTGGCATTGGCTGCTCCAAAAGCGGAATTGGTACCTACTAAATTGGCGGAGGCTCTCAATGAACTTGTCAGCGAACCGAAAGAGGCTGCCAGCAAATCCGAATCGGAATCGGTGGCCCCAACGCCGAGCAGTGTAAGCAGCAGCTGTGGAACCCCACCACATTCGATGCACTCAGGAAATTCCATCGGCAGCACATCCGCCACTGCAGCATCCAGTTCGAATTGCTCCAACAACTCGATGCCCACGCCTCTGCCTGTGGCAGTGACCCCAACGCCAACACCCGCTCCGCCACCACTGCTTCCCATTCCCAAGCCAAAGGAGCCGAGTACCACGCAGCTGCTTCTGAATCCACCACCACCGCCTCACATCAAACAGCAACTGGCCAAGGAGGCCAAGCGCAAATCCCTCAAGGAAAAACAGGCAGCGCAAGCAGCCCAAGCTCAGCAGGTGAAAGCCAAGGCGAATGTTATGAGGACAATTGAACGGCTTCAACCTGGCAAGGCCAAGGGTAATCTTCTGCAAAATGTAGCCACTGGCAAACCGACGGAGGAAAGCGGAGACTCTCACGCAGGTGTAAACCCGGTGGCCACCAAGGTTAAGGAGCTGAAGAACGCCCTCATCACGGAAACCTGTGAAGGAGCACCGAAACTGAGTTTGGGTACAGTTCTTAAAACCCAGGACTTTGCACTGGGCAAATCTCTGGAGGAAATGTCAGGAAAGAAAGTCACAGACGAGGATGACAGTCCCAACGAGGAAAGCAAATCAGAGAAGCCTGCGACGCCCACAACACCGAACAAAGAGGCACCGAAACCGTTTGAAGCTCTTTTGGAACTCAGTAAAATAGGGAAATCCTCAGAGGGAGCAAAATCGGAAGCGAGCCAAAAGGAGAAGCCCAATCTTAGCGCCTGGCTAAAAGCTTTCGGTGGTCCAAAGGTTAGCAAAAAGTCCGAAGAGGAAGAGAAGCAGCAGACGTCTGTACAAGATCTTCAAGGCGATTCCAAGGTGGCTCCACCAGCTCATTCGCCTGCCGGGGACAACTTCTCCCTGCCAACGGTGATGCGTCAAAGAAAACCCAGCACCGGAAGCACGAACTCGGAAAGGAGCTCATTTAGCCAGGATCCGGATTCGCCTAGAATAGCCATCGATGAGCGGTACGGTTCGTATGCGGCTGGTTCATATACCTCGCCAATCGGTGCCTCACCCATTGGAGCATCTCCCATAATGGTTTCCCCCAAGCCCAATGATGATATGGGCAAACCCGCCTCACCTTATCCCCTGAATGGAGCTATCAAAGTGGGATTCTACCAGGACACCACGACCAAAAGCAGCCCGGACAAGAGTTGCAGCCCCAGGGAGATGAACTCTCCATATCCCCAGTACTCCCAGCATATCTACTCCTCCGCCTCGTCGCCCAATGTGTCCACTCCGGACATGAGTGGCACTTCTCCCTACGGCGGTGGAAACAGCTACAATCCCTCGGGCTCAGAGGCGTCCAAGACCCCGGCCTACTCTTCCACATCCCCGCTTCCAATTTATGACCAGTACAAGCAGCCGCGCTCTCAGGAGTCCGACTACAACTCGTCGATGAGTCCAAGCACCCCGAATCCACACTCGCCCTACCAACAGCCCCAGAGTTCGCCGTACACCACGCCGCAGCAATCGCAATCGACGCACCCGTCGCCATATCATGGCCAGTCGCCGTACCACCAGCAGCAGCACTCACCATATCATCCACCCGCCGCCCAGCAGCAACAGCAATCCACGCAGCCCTCCCACAGTCCGGCGGCCCACCAGCAGGCTCTCAGTCCCATGCACAGCGTGGAGTCCCCGGCATCCTCGGCAGCCACCCAGCCACCCACTCCGCTGGCTCAGTCGCCGGCGGAGCAGCAGCACTCGCCGTATCAGCAGCCCGTGCTGTCCCCCTATCAGCAACCGCAGCAACAGGTGCAGCCGCCCGTGGTGCCGCCCGTACAGCCAGCAACAGGTGCTGTGCCGTCAACGGGTGAGTATTTTATTTATACAAAAAAATGTAAAATCTTTGCTGGATAAGATGTTGGGAGATGTTATAGAGTAAAAGGGTATATTCGTTGAAAAGTGTGAACTTTACTTAAAGATTATTTCAACATTTTTGAGAGCTGAAGAATGCGAAAGACCTATTAGGTTAGCTGAGTAAATGGTTTCTAAGTCAGTGCACCCGATAATATAATAGTAAAGTAAAAAGTAAAGTAAAAGTACATTTATCATGTCTTTTTCGTTTTCAAAAAAATACATCGTACAGAAATTTTGAAACTTTTTTATGTTACTTTATTAATGTTAAAATTAATTAATTAAATTCATCAGATGATGATGGTTGTGTATGTACTTGCATCACTAAAGACTTATTATAAGGTTTGTTTAACTTAGTGGTCCAATAAACCTGGTTTCAATATACAAATTTGTAAAAATCGGTATTAAAAATTTTATTTCATCTTTAAATTATAAGAGCAAAACAAAAGTTTTGACCTGCAAATGTAGAGCAATTCCTTTATATTTTTTTCAATAACAATAATTTTAAATCAGTGACTTTACTTTAAACAATTCATGCTTATTATTGACCCACTGCCTTCTGTGTTTCAGCTCTGAGCAACAATGGTTATGCGCCCACTCACGACAGCTACCAGCAACTGCAGCAGCAACAGCGATCCTTGTATAATCCAGCCACTTTGATTAATCCCCTGCCGAGTTCTACAACTGCAACTGCCTCTATAACCAAGCCGAATAATGATTGGAGCCTGAATCGCAGCCTGTTGCCGCCTAGCATTACCAATACTGTTAATCAGGCAACGCAGCAGCAACAACAGCAATCTGGGCAGTTGCAACAACAATCACAGATGCAGGCAACAACCCAACAACAGCAGCAGTTACAGGCAACACCTCAACAGCAGCAACAATTGCAAGCCCCACAGCAACAGCAGCAGCAATTGCAGACACCGCAACAACAGCAGCAACAATTACAAACGCCACAGCAGCAACAGCAGTTGCAGACACCGCAGCAGCAACAACAGGTGCTGGGGCATCAACAGCAACATAAACCGAAATATCCAACCTATGCGCAATATCAGTCAACAAATGCCGCAGCTAATGCTGCAGCAGCAGCAGATGCAGTGGATACCATGCAACAGCAGCAACAGCAACAGCAAAAGATTGTGCCGCCCACTTATGGCAGTGATATGGCCACTTTTATGCAGCATCAAATGCAGCAGCCTCCCAAAACGGATACATTAATAAACCCGCTCAAACGACCTGGGGAGGAAATGGGCATGGATTACAGTGGAAATGCGGCAAATAAAATGCCAAAAATAGACGACACTGCCGCACAGCAGCAGCAACCGCAGCCTCAGTTGCAGCAACAGCAACAGCAACAACAACAGCAACAAACCCAGAACCAAACGCAATCCCTGCTTAACAAACAACAGCAAATGTTTAATAGTTTCTTGGGTTCCATGGCTTTCGGCAAACCAATTGGGAACATTGCACCGGACAAAGCATTCGAAATGTATAACAGAGCTGCGGCAATGGGTTTCCCCAAGGACTTTGCGAAAGACAACAGTTGTCAGCTGCAGCAACAGCAACAGCAGCAATCACCGCAAGTGGCTACCAACAAGCAGCAGACGCCCCAGCCACAGCAGCAACAAGAGAGACAACAGCAAACGCAGCATATGATTGGTGAGTATAATCTACAAGAATTATACTATTATTTATGTTTAACTGTATTATAGAAGATTATTTGCAAGAATGAAATTATGTCCTATAACGTTTTACTGTCTTCGTGTGTACTATCTATCAGAAATGTATTTTTAAATAATTAATTTTCTTTATTAATTTTAGCTTTAATGTTTCCTATTTTACAATCCTAGATTTGTCATTTCTTCTGATCATTTGGTATTCTTTTTCTTGCAGGAATGGGTCACCAGCAACAGTCTAGTCTGGAGATCCTACAGTTACAGCAGCAGCAGCAACAGCAGCAGCAAAACCCGCCGCAAAAGTTGCCACAGCAACAGCAGCAGCCCCCGCAACAACTTAACTACCAGCAACAGCAGACGCAACTTAACCACAATTATACCGCTCAGCAACAGCAATCTGCGGTGACGGACAAACCTACCACAACACAGTCTGCAGTTGCTGCTGCGGTCAGTGATGCCAGCAGCAACATGATGCATCTGCCGTCAACCGCTCATCAGCATCATCTCAGCCAGACGCATCACTTGGCCGCCTACAACAAGCCCACACCGCCTCCGCCCCAAACCTACAGCAATCCCTTGATGCAGTCGATGTTGGGCTATGCCGGAAACTACTTCGACAAGACCATGCCGCCGGCGGCCCATATGTACAGTGCCTCAAGTTCGGCGGCCACGGCTTACGGCAATCCGGCGCAGCAATTGCCCGGGAACTATGTTCCCGGCAACAACAATCCCGCACACCAGCCACAGCAACAGCAACAACAACAACAACAGCAGCAGCAGCAGCAACCTGCTGCAGTTGCTCCAGTCGAAGTCAAGGCTCCAGCGAAAAGGGGAAGGAAAAAGAAGGCAGCCACGATTGCAGCGGAGGCAGCCAAGCAACAGCAGCAACAACAACAACAGCAGCAACAAGCTGCTGCCCAACAGCAACAAGCGGCCGCCCAGCAGCAACAGCAGCAGCAACAACAACAAGCTGTAGCCCAACAGCAGCAACAACAACAAGTGGCCGCACAGCAGCAGCAGCAGCAACACCAAACCATGCCGCAATACAACACCGCTGCCACCAATAATCAGCTACAGGCGCATGCGCAGGCGCTGCATCAAGGCTTCCAATTGTATGCGGGTTTAAAATCCGGAGGAGTATCCTCGCCAGTTGGCAGCACAGCGGCAACTCCGGCAACTAGTGGAACCGCCAGCAATCAAACAGCTGCTGATGCAGCCGCCATTTCGCTGAAAACTTCGACCGGTGGAATGGTACCGGGCAGTGCCTTCAATTTTGCGCCTGCTCCAGGAGCACTGGGCTTGTATGGCGACCAAGCGGCGGCGGCCAGTAGTTATCTTGATCAGTTCAGGGATGCGCCCAATCCCTACTATATGCCACCGGCGCCGGCACACAGCGGTGCAACTGCGAATCCGGGTGGCAATGCAGCGGATAAGAGCCAGAACCCACTGAATACGGCTGCCGGATCGTATCCCTTCCTAGCGGCGGCACATCCTTCATCGCGGGCGGCGGCTGCAGCAGCCGCTTATCCGTTTGCGGATCCCAACTCGCAGCTGTACCAGCAGTACCTACGACGCGATGACTTCCACACGCGGATGATCTTCAACCAGAGTCTGCTGGGCGGGCCGGCAGCGGCGGCGGCAGCAGCCGGTTATGGTCAGCCGCCGCCGCCGCCGTCCGCCTACCAACGCGCCACATTGGGCATGCCAAAGCCGTACGACATCAATCGGCAGTCATGGTTTTAGCAGTACGCCAGTGCCGCCAACGTGGATCTCCAAGGGGACGACCTGACGGGGGCGGCAACTGGAACAGCATCGGGATCAGCGGCAGCATCAGCATCGGCGGCAGCCACACAGCGATAAGTTCGAAGGAGTCTACAGGCTTAGAAAGGTTTCAAACCAGAAGGCAAATTGGTTCCAAAGAGGTTAGGAAACACCTGAGTTTTTGTTTCGTTTGGCGGAATTTGATTGGTAATTTTATTTTTTAAAACCTGATCCTTATATTTTTTAATCCAATTTTTGTGTTAATGTTCAAAGGCTTTTCTAGGTTTATTGTTTAAATTAGTCAAAGTTTCGATTTATCCGTTAAAATTTATCAAAATTTTATCAAAGCTTAAATTTCTGCTAGGAATCAGAACATTCGGTGTATGTACATGTGGTGAATTTATGGCGACATGATTGTTTTGTACTGATATTTGATCTTCATTTGCGAGACTCGAATTCCACTGCCCCTCCCTCAATTTTCGATTTTGTTGTATTTTATGACCATTTTCTTTTGTGCAATGTTTCCTTTTGACTGCAGTTGCGCCCTGGACTTTGGCCACGCCTAATTATCAAGTTTGTTGGTCCCTAGTTTGTATTTTTCAGTAGTCTTTAGGTACTAAGTCTTCTGTTTATGACAATTAATTTTAATAGTTGTAGCAATTAGGCCTCTAATCTTATTTAATTGAACTTAATTTGCTAAAAATGCTTCAAAAAAGAAACTAAGCAGAAAAGCAAAGCAGAAGTAATGGAAAAGAATTCAAAGAATTACTCTAAAGCTCCCCCTGACTATAATTAGAATTTAGTTTTTTCCAGAATTTAACTCGTAACTATAGAACACGTGTAAATTAACTACGATTATTAATTTTATTACTATTGATTATGTACTATGACTATTATAACTATTATCGATTCGTGCTGCGGGCGATTTGTTGAAATATTTATTAATCCAACTAAACAAAGAGATTCGCAACACACAACTAAAGCTTAAATCTAAGTAAGGAAAACTCTTTTAGTTTGTAGAACGCCAAGCAGATGTATAAATTTTTGTTAAATATGCTTAGTTAAACGTACGGTCTAATCTTTAAGTTCCCCTTCAACTAAAATAAACCAATGTAAACCCACAGAGCTCACATATGTGCAACATTCCGCCTCAATCCCTCATCCCCTCCAATCCCCTCAAACAAAAAACATTTGCTGTACATACAAGAAGTAAACAAAACAAAAAAAAACAGACAAGTAAAAACGTTTGTCGTTTTTACACATCTCAAATTGTAGCTTTAAAACATGTAAGAAATCGATCGATATAGATATGACAAAAAGCAAAACAATTGAAATTTAAGAAATATGAATGAAAAAGTGTCTTAGTCGCTATTAAAAGCGAACGGAGCAGATGAAACGCATTAACCGAGCGCCCATAATATTATTAATAAATATTTATATATATATATTATATAGTGAAAACAATAAACAAGAGAACCCGTATTCAGTTAAGTTGTTAAAGCTTTCGTTTTGCAAACGTAAATTTTAAATTTCATTACGATAACATAGTTGATAAACCTCAAACGAAAGAGGAGCGATACGAAATTGCGAAGAGACGGTACCTAGAGCATAAAAGAGCAGCAACAAACATATTTAAAGAACCACAAGCTAAATATTATATTAATAATGAATATGTACACATAAATTATATATATATATATACAAACATATATATTATATGCAGTAAGTGCAGCGAGTGCACATTATACATAAATCCGTATGTATAGGCAACAGCAGCAGCAACAAAAGTAAATTACAATAAAGAATTCTATTGCATATTGTACGAAAAAATCTAAAGAACTCATGTTTCAAATCAAGGCGATAATTTCACCCAACAATTATTATGCAATTTGAGGCTCTCGACACGGCACGCGTTCATTTGCATACAATTGCAGTCCGGATTGCGACTCCAACTGCCCTTCACCAGCTGGTGTTCCCAGTTTCCAATTCCCAGACTGCAATTGCAGACAGCTGTGCTGTGCGCTTGATTGCCGATCGAGCGGCTATATCTATACGCTGTATATGCCGTATACCATATAGCTTATAGCCTATGGCCTATAGATCCATCGATCATCTGTGCAGGTCTTTTAGAACGGCACGAAGTCGGGAAGCGTGTTGCTAATGCACTGTGCCATTTAACGGCCTCTGGACTGGAAGGCTTTCGAATCAAATGGAATCGAATCGCTGAAAGCAATTGATCAGCTTTAATTATTATCGCCAGCAGGGCGATTACAACATTGTCTTGGAGAGTGGAGTGACTTGTGGCGGCCAGTTATCCCAGTTATCCCAAGAATCTTGACTTTTCGAGAGGGCAAATTCCCCGGGGTGAGAGGTGAGAGGTCAAAACTCCGGCGACGGATGACGTGGTGCAAAGCAGGTTAAGGAAAAACACCCAATTACCCCAAACATGCTGCTAATTAAATATAAAAATCTTAACCCAAAACACGCTGCGTGACTAACGCGCAGCCCCAATAGCCCCTGTAGCCCCTGTTCTGATCCAATGCCCTCTTCTTTGCCTGGGTTTATCCGGCAATTAGCGGAGCCATTACATTGCTTTTCAACACCCATTAATACGTCGTAATCTATATCAAAGATGGCCTTTGAGTCATTCATCTATATATAAATGGCTTAGGCGGGGCGCCCAAGTTCTTGTGATTAATGATCTGAACCCACTTGGCTTGCCGGTGGTAAGCGAAATTTTCATCCGGTTAGAACTCGGCGATTTGATTTTTATTTATTGTAATTGCTGTGTGTGCATGCTAATTGGTTTATTCACCAGCGATCGAAACAGTTTGAAAATGTATGGAAATTAAAATAAACACAGCGCCAAAATAAAAAAAATCAAGTCAAACCGGCGCGCAAACATTTAAAATTATAATGAAAAGGCAAAGTGTGCATAATAAATTCGAGAATATTTAAATTGCAATTTGTTAATTAAATGCCGGCAGTTGCGTAACGATTGTTATAATTCTGAGCTCGAAATTCTTTCGATGTTATTGACACGCAAGCATTTTGGATTTGCCTTTGTCGATTAACCTGAGAATTTCAAATATTCAGATATATTCTAATTGGCCGAAAATAGGCGTGGCATTCCGTACATGGGCCGTCATTGTGTTTAGTCACGCTGCGATTTTCACCTGCCGGCAAGTAGCAGCATTCTAAAATAGCCTCCGGCCCGAGATTTATGTGTTGCAGTGTTGCATAATTTACGAGCTCGGAGCTGGAGTTGAAACTAAGCAAATAATACATAATAATCATGTTGAAAGAGTGAAAAAAAAAAAAACTTAATTCAATATTGTGCGTCGTCGTTACGTTGCTGACCAAAAAGGTCATTCAATTTATGCAGTCGAACTCGTAATTGTTGCTATGGCGTTAAGGCATTATATTCTATAGGCAAGATATATATATTTTCAGTTCCCGCCACAATTTTGTTGCACTGCGAATCGAAGAGAACATGCCACTTAATTGAGTATGTTGTCTGGTTGAAGGTGGTTGCTTTAATTTTAAAATAATTTTGAACCTTTGTTATGGCTTACACTGTATTTTACAAATATATTAATAATATATTAATTTCAGTTTTAAATAATTATAATTCTTAGCTAAAATCAGTGGACTTTTTTCGAATAAGCTCTTAATATAAAAACTGGTTTCAAAAGAATATTACCAATATAATTTATGTTTACTTATTAACTATTCAATGGTAATTGTGCAATTTTTAACAAATGTTTTTGGGATTTAATTTCAGCAAGGAAATATTTTAATTCTTTCTATCATTATTATTATATAATTACTTTCAATTAGTTTTCTTTTCCCAAGAAGTTTCATTAGAAAATATTGCCAATCAAATACCAATTATATTAAATTTCACGATCGACTGTTTAGGGCATTATATAATCACCGTCACAAATGGTTCTTGGCTTTATATAATTATTACGTTACTTTTGTAATGGGCACGTTAAAAATGACTTTTATTGATTTCGTGTGTAGTTAGCGGCGGTGTAAATCAAGGAAAATGTGCAAATAACATGCAATCAGTTTGCCGAGTCGCTTAGTCAGCCGGTGTACAGTATTTAGCATTTGTTTATCCCACATAATGCACCTTTTACTTTCTAAATTTAAATTACAAGCCTTGCTCCGCATTGCTTCCCATACCTTGCATTGTCGTTCAATTTGCAAGAATCTCCTCAGTCGGTTAGTCAGTGCGTTTACTTGGACTTCCGTTTGTGAATCAACTGGGAGAAAGATATCCGCGCAATTAATGCGAACAAATCAAATTAAATCGAACTTAAAAATAGCGTTCCCTTGGACCCCGTTCATTGAACCTGTGCCACTGGCTTTTTTCTCTTTTTTTCGGAGCTGCCGGCCTTAGTTGTCAATATGTTTGTGGTTTGCCATTAAGACAATGCTTTGTAGAGGGTGCGGTTTGAGTTTGGCCTTTGAATGAGCGATTATACAAATGGTGAGCATTTGCCTATGCTCAATACCTAATAGTAAGTTGGTAATGTAATACAGATCGCGCCCTGTCATCTTCGATATTAGATAATCGCTGATCACAACATTGTTTGGCCACACTTTGATGATTAATGGGGCATTAGAAGAGGATTATGTAGCTGTAGGGCCGACGATCGCGTAGACGCTGAAATTTACATTGCCGTTTACGTTTATTCGAGCGTTTCCGATATAATCAAAAGACTTAAGCGGCGAACGCGACTTCCTGCACAGGTGGAAACCAAAACCAACCTACCCAGCATTCAAGTTCAATGGAATTTTCGTGCACGCGCCGCAAAGTAAAGCGAGAAATTTAAATTTAGAATGCAATGGCAGTTGATTAAATATTGCATTACATATCATAAAATGCAAAACGAAGTGAAGCAAACAAATGAGCTCACCCCGTCGGCAACTCTTGACACTTGACGCTAATTAGTCGCTACTTTTCACCCTCGTTTAAGCATTGAAAGTATCTAAGTATCTTGGTGTGACAACCGCTCAAAACATCATCGCAGCTGGTCTAATGAAATTGTTACTTGTTTTTATGGGCAGCTGCTCGATTGAATCGTAATTTATGTTAATATACAGGAGCCCACTAGCTGGCACCCCTGATTCCAGCACAAAAAGGCCTTAGAAAGTGCTTGACCTTCGTTGGGTCTAAGCCAATTGGCTAAGAATTTCGTATCGCTTGCCTTGACAGCTTGAGACAAGAATTTCGGGCTGGATTTTGGACATTCTCAAACGGTAGCAAACAAAACTGGGCGTTAAGTGGAGCATTTTAAGCGAACTATGCTAAATAGCTTTGGGGAAAACCCGTTTGGTGGCGTTAAGCCCATGGCAAAAAAAGAATCTGTCAAATCATTCGACTGTCTTACCATTGTGAAAATACTCGTGTGTAGAATGTTTCCTAGGAAATAGCCGACAAAGAATTATGCAAATCACCCAGAAATCCCAAAGTAATCAAAGCATCTTCTTTTTTGCCAGATCAACCGCAGCATTTCCGATTTGGAAATTAGCACAAGAGTGCCAGAATCAAATCAGAATGTTGATCTCGCACGAAAAAAAACCCCTTGTAACTGGGAAAAATATCCACTTTTTGAAAGTATCTCAGCTGACAATCGGCCATGACTCAGATAGCAGTTGTAGGCAGCAACACTCGCGCTTGACGCAAGTGCGTTGGGGAAGACCAAGTCGAGTCAGCTAACGAATCAAAACCAGAGACACGCACTTGCAAAATGAAAAGCCAGGAGTTGGGCTTCCGTTTACGGTTTTTGTGACCACCACCAGCTCATCCCCATCCTCATCCCCATCCCATACCTGTCATCGACAGGTATCTATTGATTTTTGAGCTGACCACCCCACAATGCCCTTGCTAAGCGGGTCAAGTGTGTGGCCAGAGAAAAACATTTCAAGTGGCCAAAAGGGCCCGTCACCGACACCATTAAATTGGCCTATTAAACACACACATGTATGCAAGTGTATGCGTATATTTTGCATTTAAATTCCTATATATCCGTATAATCAGAGTACAAAATCTTCCGCGCTTCTTTGGCGCTTTAATTTTAACTTTCTTTGTGCAGTATAGTTGACGAGGTGCAACAAACTGGTTTAGTTCCTCGCCGCTTTGTTCAACTTTAGCCGAATTTTTACGACAATGTGATAATAATGGAAATATATATACATACCTGAGAAAAGCTACTTTTTACCGATTATTTTTGGGGGCTCGTTCCGATACGTTGGTGATTAAGTTGGTGTTTATTTTGGTCCACTGCGCGAACACGCCCTGGAAATGTTTTGGAACACATTCACGGTTAAGTAAGGCAAAGTCGTTAAAATCAACGACCAGCTAAATATAAAGTTGTGATTGGCAGCACGGAACACGAGCCGGAGTCCTGGCCAGAATCCGTAAGTCTCCTAAGTAACCAGTCTAAACGATTCTCGAAGTATCCAGGCGAAAAATGCATCATCAAATTACAGCAGCGCTAAATGAGTTATTTAATTTAATGAGTAGTTTCGTATTCCACACTCATCCAGTCAATTTTCCAAAGCGTACCTAATCTTCCATAATGGATTGCAGGAATTCCCCATTCCCCTGTATAGTTTCAATTCCCACGAATTCACTAATCAACTTTAATTATTAACGTAGCTTAAATTGTTAGCCATCATTTTATCTGGCACACTCATCCGAAAGTGACGTCAACAGGTGTCCTGGCCAAGAAAATCCCCTGACTCGAATTTATGCTACGCTGCAGTGACTCTGGGATTTTTTTGAACATGTTTTTTGTTTGCCGCATCGCACGTGACGCAAAATAAACAGAAAAACAAAAACAGATAAAAAAATTGGATTCAAAAACAAACCAAAACCAAAACAAACACGAAAAACAAAACGAAATGCGAACGAGGCGCGCGGCTATTTTGCATATTCAAATGAACAATTTAAGTGCTAAATGCGGGCAATAAAATCACAGCCACCACAGCTGCCGGCGTCATCTTTGGGGCTCCAGCCCCAGAGTGAATCAGCCGCAAACGAGCTGATCTTAGAAAGCGGAGAGATCCCCGCCTCCGAACTTCGATTCCGATTCCAATTTCCAGCACGTGATTGACATATCATCGGACCCAGACTCGGAATCGGACTCCCCCTTTCGACAGCTCATCGACATGGCTAATACTGTACTACATACATACCCCGATACCGACTACATCGATTTGGGAAAGCAAAACTTCAATATTATACAATAATTAACAACAAAAATGATTGCCATTTGTAATTAATGCACATAATTGCTTGGCCAGATTGGTGCCGTATAGAATGTGGCTCAGTGGAATGAAAAAAAAAAAATAAATAAATAAGTAAATTGAGAATTTTTGAAATGGACTCGTAATTGTATTTATTAATTGCGCTTAATTGAATTATGAATAATATTTATTTGCCCCATAGGAAGTGCTGGTCTGCTGGTACAGTCCTAGCACAGATTTCTGTTCTCGGAAGTCCGCGGCAAGGGCATCCAGCGAGGGCTGGGAAATCGCCAGTCCCAAGTGGATCGCCGCAAGGCTGCAAGATTGTGCGGTTCGGAGTGGGATTCGGAGACGGAAAAACAAAGCGATCCGGGGCGGAAGGTTGGGAAAAACTCTCATTGCGGTTTCTGGTCTTAATAATTTTCTTAATCGTTTATATATTTATTTAGTTTTTACTACAACGTTCTCAATAAATTGTATTTTATCTTTTTTTACCTTTTGGTCGGCATTTCTTAAGATCTTTATAGTGCCCTATTAGTGCCCTATTTGTATAATATAATTTTTTTATAAACTTATAAATTGCATATAATTTATGTATTCTCAAAAAATAGTATCTAAATGCATAATTATTCTTATTTGATTTATTGAAATTATTTTAAGAAATAGGATTTATTTTTGTTGGAATTTCTAGAAACTATGAACTAACAACTTTATGTTACCTGTAGTATTTTTTATGTTTAGATATTTAAAAAAGATTTGATCCAAATGATTCAAACGACAGTTTTTCAGGTTTGTTTAATTTATATATTATATTTAAAACTCAAAATTAAATGACTGCAGTAATTTTATAAATTATCTCTAAAATATACCACACTTTAAAGAAGGACTTTAACTGGTTTTTATGATTTTATAAAGTATCGTCTTGTTTATCCATTTGCTTTTTGCATTATGCATAATTCATATACCTTAAGTAGAAGAATCTTATTAACATATCTATGAATTGCGGTACCAATTTCTCTTCATTCTTGTTCTCAGTTTCAAACAAATAACTAACAGGAATTGCTTTCCCCGGATTTGAAAATTCGAAAATTTTTTGCATTTCATGCTGACAATTATGATTGATGGAATCGATACACAAGAAACTGTACTTCGATATTCCCAAGTTAAGCAGAAATGTGGACTACGTGACCATGGCAAAAATAAATACACCTTTTAATAGAACAATGAATGTGTGTGGCACAGTAAAAAGCCAATAAAGTCCGAAAAGGTCGTTTCCAGCTCTTGCCGCCTGTGAAATTTGTAATTATAGAATCTAATTTGTTTGAACGCTCTTTTATCTCGATGATTGATCATTGGGTCTAACCAAAAAAGAAACAAACATAAAACAAACGAAAAGAAAAAAGTAAATCCGTCTTATGTAACAAAAGTTAAAAATTGCAAAAGCCAATATCATCGACCTTCAAGCGCGAGCCAAATTCAGTTCTCAAAGGAGCCATTTCAAATTAATCGTGGCAAACAATTAAACATTGTTTAATGGCAGGGAGATAGAAACATCAAGGGAGGCGGGGATCGCTTATATAGACTGTTTAACTGATTATGGTTTGATCATGAGACTTCAATAAAACAAACAAACAAACTGGTTGGCCAAATGCGAGGGGATGGGGAAAGAGTTTTAGAGGGGGCATCGCTCAGGAGCTAGTCAACCGTTAAAAGGTTCACGGCCAAGGACAAGGAAATCCCAGTGAACGGCCACCGCCTCCATGAATCACGACTAAAAACTCAGACTCCATGTATCTGAAACAATTTTGTGACTTCTGAAACCTTGGGCGTGTGCTCGTATATTCGTGTGCATATTGTTTGCCGTCTTATATCTAACACTACCTTTAGAATGAGCAAAGCGTATGCGCCGTGCACAATTAAATTTAAATATGAAATCAAAAAAAAAAAAATAAGAGAATTAAATAGCAAAAATAGAGGCTGTGCCTTAATTATGCAGCGCAAAGAACAATAGTAGAAAACTAGTGTCGGAAGAAAAGTTTGTCCCAGCCGTGAGGGCATTCGAACGTGTGAGAGATTAAGATATGTACTGGCATAAATCTATGAAAACCTTAAACTGAAATTATGGTTTGATTGGCTTCCTAAAAGATTGCACGAAAATCGGAAGTAAATGTTTAGCCAAATGTGAATGGCATGGAGGCTAATGTGGGAACTTTTGCACATGACTAATGGCTAATATAGTACGCAGTTTAGTTTATAGGCTAAATGGGTTCCGATCTATTTTTGATATATAAATGTGTTTGTTTTAAAATATCTTACTTTTTAAATCACCTTTTGACATGCATAACAAGTAAAAATCTAAGCTCGATACTTCCGATTTAAACAGTAGATATATAGTAGTTTTTGAATAAATAAATACAAAAGGAAATGAAAACATTTGTAAATATAATGTCATGGTATAAATTGAAATGATATAAAAGAAAACCACTAAATAAATTATAGTATATAGTTATATTTCGAAGTACCTAACATTGTTTTGAAATGGCCTTTCCATCAACTAATCTCCATTAATGTGATTAAATGTGATAGATTTCCTAGCTCCCACAACTGCCACCGAACTGAATCATAAAGCCCACTTTATCGATCCAATTTGTATAATATATCTATCAGTGTTGTTATGATTATGTTTTTGCTACGCCAGATGTTATACTACTCGGTACACTTAATAACTTAATGCTACTGTCCGATCGGTGCGGATTGTATTGGATAGACGTCTAGATGATGTGTTAGCTCATTATCGGGCTCGTTAGCTCAATCAGTCGACTTGATCTACTAATTTGATTGGTCCGTAGCAACATCGGCATTAGTTAGTTAGTCGCTAGATGCAGGCTGCAAGGATGACCGGATTGCTCGCAAGTACGAGTGCACATATGTAGATCAATGGCAAATCGCGTCGATCTCAAGCGGCGCTAACTGAATTTGGTTGAAAAGCTAACACGCTCAAATATAAAGCTGCCACTGCCACTGCCACTGAAAATGTCATTCGATGGCGGCCCGAATCCAATTTCAGCAGCGTCGGCAGCCTTGCCGGCGTTATCAGCTTACAGGAATATGTGTTTATATACATATTCGATCTCGTAAACCGTCAGTTGCCATATGCTAATACCGTTCGCCAGATGTTTTGCCGCTGCTTTCAATTATGCCATAGATCTTATAATATGGCAGCACTTATCGCCCGGACTTAGTTTAATGTGCTACATTTACGCATGCAAATTAGTTGTTAAATGTGCTTTTAAAATGTAATCGATATGGTCGGGTGCCGCCTACTCGGTACTAAATACTCAATACTCGATACTCGGCCACGCACGTACACATGTGATCGGAACTTCCTGTTTATCATTAGTTTGTTTTTCTGCTCACTTTCACTTTGTCCCTATATGATCCGCTTCTGCATCCGCTCTGGTTAAGAGTTCTAGAATTTCAGTTGAGTCATTCAGGATCTACGGGCATTAGCTCGGGGCTTTGACTGTAATAACACCTTGAAAAATTAGTACTAAAATAGAATTTTATAGGCAAAACAATTTTTTATAGATCATAATATTGAAATATTGAACTTAGGAATACTAGTTATGAAAAATGTGAAAGTACAATAAATATCTTAGTTTTATATATATATATATGTTTCAAAATGTTTACTTACCTAGTTAGCTCGATAATTATGAACTCATTGTACTTTAATTTTAGGTATTTTTGTTAATAACAAAAATATAACAACATAAAATAAATACAAACACAAATGAAGATAAAAATAACAACATAAAATAAATACAAACACAAATAAATATAAAAATAAATAAATTAATATAAAAAAGTTTTCCTGATTATATTATCTAGACAGTCGATAATTTTGAAAGTTTCTTGATTTTGTAAAGAATTATAAGATCAAAATAAATTGATCAAGATAATAAAAATATGTTTATATTGCATGTAGTAACGATTTATTTATGTATTCAAAGTGATTTCTGTCCAAAAATTGACCGAAGCATTAGTTTTATTATTTTTCCCCGTGCACGCGGCGTATACTTAACATTTGGCATGTCTTGTATTTGTTTTGTTTTGGTTTTTTCTATATGACCTGTTGAGGCTTTTCTAATGACGCTCTACTTGGCCGAGAGACAATCCCAAATGCTTTTGGGTATTCTACCAATCCACCGACTGACGCGCACGCGCTAATGGTTAACCCCGCTTTTTAGCCAAGAGATGGTGACAAGCGAACAAGCGAACGAGCGAGCGACCGAGCAAGCAAGCAACAAAAACATGGCCAATGCGACGTTCTAGCCTTTTGCCGCACTTGAACTTGGTCGAGTCAGGCCCCGCGATTCTCGACCCACTGCTGGTGAGAGGAAACCCCACGGCATCTCGGCGTATTGGCATCTCGGTGTTAACCCGCTCCAGCTGGGCAACTACGTCACAGCCGCGTCATGCGAAAACCAGTCATCGTCGTGGTCGTCGTCGTTGGCATCGTCGTTCGTTGAAACGTTCGTTAACTTGGCCGTCGGAATCGGAGTCGGTATCGGAATCTGGGGGTATTTAAGCGGCGGCAACTCGACCTGGAGCATGCATTGATTCGCTATCATTCGCTCTAAAGACTTGTGCCCAGCCTCAAGTAGTTTGCTGACTCTGTTTGTTGTAATACAATTAGCCGACAAGGATAACCATCATCACATCAGTTTCGAGTTCGCGAAAGGATCCACAAAAGTTATACACCCAATTATCCCGCCGTGAATCGAGAGTCGAGATTCGAGATTTGATAGTTCTTGTCCAGCTCAATTCTAGACGCAAACAGTTCAGTATCAGGAGCGTATTTCTTGCCAGTCCCAGTTCAAATCAGCCAGATCGCCAATAAGCAGTGAAAGTGTCAACACATTTCGAGTGCTTATTGCAAATCAAACAAGAAAAGCGTAACCAAGCACATAAGCAAATAGTATTCTAAGTGTTTTTGGCAACACTTTGCGTAAATTTTTGTTAATACAACTACCACACAAAAACCAAAACACACACAAAACAAAATGATGGCCGTTGCAGCAGCCCAAAAGAACCGCGAGATGTTCGCCATCAAGAAATCCTACAGTATTGAGGTGAGTCCACATAATAAATATACAAAATCGCAGTTTTCGAAATCAAAAAAAACAAATTCAGAGAAAATTATCCAAATAGAGAGACAAGATTTTGGTCTACGTGACTAGCCAAAGGTTTTGTGTTTTGAAAAACAAACCGAAATCGAAATCGAAATCGAAACTGAAACCAGTTAGCCGGGCAATCGGCCCATTTGGTGATCCCGCATTTCTTTTCGCAAATTCAGGTGGCCCAATCAGTTGGCCAAAAAGTCACACCTCTAAGAACAGGCGGCCCAAATCGAAAGGCCCAGCAGCCAGCGGCCACAACGAGTCGTGTGTTAAGTTATTATTTAACAAATAAGTGAAAGTGGCTGCCTTTATGCCCCTGCACTTAGCCTGGTCGCAACAGTCGCGCCTCATTGTTGACTCGTCTCTGTTTATGTTTATGCTGCGGCCGACCAAAACAAAATATGAAATCAATAAAAATGATTCAATGAGTTGGGCATCTTTCATCAGCCAAAGCGGTGGCCCAAAAAAAAAACCACCAAAAACAAACAAAAACAAGATGACAGTGAAAACTGCAACTGATGAAAACCTTTTTCCCCCTTTCCCCCCCAAAAAAAAAGAAAGAAAAAAACCTTTAACGGTTGCCAGTTGCATTTTTTCCCCCCAGAATCGCATGGGGATTTTCGATGGCTTTCAGCTACACACACTCACTTCATATTTATCAGTTATCTTCGCACCTTGCCGTCTTCGAATCGGTGACATCGCATTAAATTACCATTCCGAGCTTTGAATCACAATCAATAGAGTTCCATGAATAGCGAGCTCTATTCAAGAAACCTAAAGAAAAGATCTGAAGACTACGCTTTCACAGGCATTTTACATAAGCCTCGAAAATTGCGCAATAGTCTGCTTAGCAGCACCACCCAAGCGTGCAGCAAAAAACCAAACCACGCGTGAAGGTCAAGGCAACGGTCTAATTTCCGCTGCATATCCTGCAAGTGTCACTAACACGGATCTATCTCCATGTCTTTTCCAGAATGGGTATCCATCCCGTCGCCGCAGCCTGGTGGACGATGCCCGTTTCGAGACCCTGGTGGTCAAGCAGACCAAACAAACCGTCCTCGAGGAGGCCCGCAGCAAGGCAAATGGTGAGTCTCAAAAATCTATTAAATATATATAAATAAGTGAACAAAGTAGCTTTAAAGTGGTCTGAAAACTTTGCAAATTCAACAAGTGGAAGGTTAAAAAATATTCAAAAAAACTTAATTGGGGCTTTGAATTTAATTCTTAAATCTTGCTAAGAAACACCTTATAAAGTAACTTTAATTTGTTTTTTAAATTTTGTTTTAGTTTTAAGTTTATTATTTTTTCTTGCCTTTTATTTATGATTTCCTTTTGTTTTAATTTTAATTTTAAAGACGATTCCCTGGAGGAGTGCATTCTGCAGGCTCAGGAGCACATTCCTGCCGAGCAGAATGTGGAGCTGCAGGACGAGCAGGCCAATCTGGAGAACCTGCCCTTGGATAACGAATATGTTGCAGGTTAATATCAATGCCTTTTGCCTTTTATTCCCTTTTTCCGTTTCCCTGTCAAGCCTATTATCTTTGATTTGATTTTGATTATGATTTTCATGGGTTTTATTATTTTTATTTCATTCGCTTTTAGTTGAGGAGGATGTTGAGTTTGAGAGCGCCGTGCCAGAGCCGGAGCAATCGCAGGAGCCAGAAGGCGAACGCCAGCAGCCAGCAACCAAGAACGGTGAGCAGGGGCCACTACCCAACCATAAGTAGTACTTAACTTCTGAGGGGCTTTTGAAAAGCGTGCGACATTGATTTAAGTGCTTAATATGATAAAGTGTCGGGGGCAGAGGAAAAGCACTCAACACACAGCCACACGGACAATTGAGTGGGAGTCGAGCAGTTGAAATGTCGCATTTCCCTTTTTCATTTGTTACGCTCGACTTAGTAAGGGCAAAGTGAAATGCGTTTGCCTGGCAACCAGTGCCGCCGTCAATCACCACGTAGCCCGCTTATCGCTTACGTGACCCTAAGCCCTGGATGATTGCATCTTAACCATATTTTTCTCCTCCTTTCGGCCCCTTTGCAGATTACGGTCTCACCGAGGACGAGATTTTGTTGGCCAATGCCGCATCGGAGTCGCCGGAGGCGGAGGCCGCCATGCAGAGCGCCGCCTTGGTGGTGCGCCTCAAGGAGGGCATCTCCTCGCTGGGCCGCATTCTCAAGGCCATCGAGACCTTCCACGGCGCCGTCCAGCATGTGGAGTCCCGGCAGTCGCGCGTCGAGGGCGTGGATCACGATGTCCTGATCAAGTTGGACATGACACGCGGCAACCTGCTGCAGCTAATCCGCTCCCTGCGCCAGTCGGGCTCCTTTAGCAGCATGAACCTAATGGCCGACAACAACCTGAACGTGAAGGCTCCCTGGTTCCCCAAGCACGCCTCCGAGCTGGACAACTGCAACCACCTGATGACCAAGTACGAGCCCGATTTGGACATGAACCATCCCGGATTCGCCGACAAGGTGTACCGCCAGCGTCGCAAGGAGATCGCCGAGATTGCCTTCGCCTACAAGTATGGAGATCCGATCCCATACATTGAGTATTCCGACGTGGAGGTCAAGACCTGGCGCTCGGTCTTCAAGACCGTCCAGGATTTGGCCCCCAAGCATGCCTGTGCCGAGTACCGTGCCGCCTTCCAGAAGCTCCAGGACGAGCAGATCTTCGTAGAGACCCGTCTGCCCCAGCTGCAGGAGATGTCCGACTTCCTGCGCAAGAACACTGGCTTCTCGCTGCGTCCGGCCGCCGGCCTCCTCACCGCCCGCGACTTCCTCGCCTCCCTGGCCTTCCGCATCTTCCAGAGCACCCAGTATGTGCGCCACGTCAACTCGCCCTACCACACCCCCGAGCCGTAAGTACCCCTCATCTTATATATATATATATATGAACACTCTTTTCGGAGGGGGGTTAAAATCACTTCAAAAGGGGGAAAGCTCTTTGTCCCAGCCTAATTGCATTTGCCTGCCTTGCTGGCATCATTTCCTTTTCCGCCTTTTGCGTGGAAAACTTTTCCCTGGAACTCAGGCAAATTGGCTGCAGGAACTGCGGCGTGTTGGCCAGCTCATTTAGCCAGGCTAATTGCTTTATGCGGAGCACATTTTCCACACTTTTAACAAGCGTTCGTTCTCCTCTGCCATATTACAGCGATTCCATTCACGAGCTGCTGGGTCACATGCCGCTGCTGGCCGATCCCAGCTTCGCCCAGTTCTCGCAGGAGATTGGACTGGCCTCGCTGGGTGCCTCCGACGAAGAAATCGAGAAGCTGTCCACGGTGAGTTTCTAATTGAGTTGCAATTTAATGACCTTAGCCTCAAGTGCAGCTATGACAAAGCTGGTTTTTTTCGTATTTTGTTCACAGCCAAGATCATTGTTTAGTCACTGTCAAAGTCGCACAGAAAAAGTTCAATTCAATGATTTTTAATACGAACAAAATGGGTCTCACTTCAGTTATAAAATTATTTTAACTTTAATGAAACATTAAATGTTGTAACTGCAAATTGGAGCACCAAACACTTTTGTCTTTTAAAGTCTTAAAGTTAGCCTTTCCAACATGAGAATTCTTTAACAATATGATACATTTTTGTTTGTTCTGTGCCTTAGTAACTAATTGGGTGTTTCTTTGACAATTCCAGGTCTACTGGTTCACTGTTGAGTTCGGTCTCTGCAAGGAACATGGTCAGATCAAGGCCTACGGTGCTGGGCTCCTGAGCTCCTACGGCGAGCTGTTGCACGCCATCAGCGACAAGTGCGAGCACCGCGCCTTCGAGCCCGCCTCCACGGCCGTGCAGCCGTACCAGGATCAGGAGTACCAGCCCATCTACTACGTGGCCGAGAGCTTCGAGGACGCCAAGGACAAGTTCCGCCGCTGGGTCAGTACCATGTCGCGTCCCTTCGAGGTGCGCTTCAATCCGCACACCGAACGCGTCGAGGTTCTGGACTCCGTGGACAAGCTGGAGACCCTGGTGCATCAGATGAACACGGAGATCTTGCACCTGACCAACGCCATCTCCAAGCTGCGACGCCCGTTCTAAACGGAGGGGGGGATACAAAAAGAAGCACCCAAAACAACGTCCAAAACAATCCCCCTCACCACCCACACCACCCCCCACTCACATACAGGTGCAACGGTCTCATTTATACAAATTAATTTTAAATTGACATACCGCACAATCCCTCGTACACGTAATCCTTGAACCAAAATTAAGGCATCGCGCATTATTTTTATTTTTGTAATTTTTTGTTTATTGTTTTTTGTTTAATTTTATTTTATTGTCATCTGAAGTTCTATTTGTCAAATCGCGCACATGGTAAAAGCATATTTATTCGCTTATCACCCGAAACACCACCCGACCCGCATATTTATCACCACAACTATTATTGGACCAAAAAATCGTTAGACGTTTAAGTGATGTGAAAACAAAGCCAAGCCGAGCCAAGCAAAGCAAAGCGATTTAAGTGAAGTGAAGTGAAGAGCTGGGAATGCAAAGTTCATATACATCCGCACTTAGTAGGCAAAGTACCACACAAAAAACCGCTTGTATACTCAGACACAAAATGTTTTTGTATTATTATTATCTTCTTTTTGTCTCTCACAATATTTACCTAGACTATATAGACACGCGATATAGTATACCCGGTATTGAAACTTCATTCGGAGAGAGTATTTCAAAAGAAAAATGAACAAAAAAAAAAAAAATACAACTTCAAACAAACGAGAAAATATGGTAAAGATCAAATTGAAACGGAAAACAAAATAGAATTTTCTTACATTGTACAATAACTGTAAACGACAATATTACTATTGTGTACTATTATTATTATTATCTATTATTATACTTATGACTATTACGTATTGTATTGTAGGTATGTAGAGTTTAAACATTATTATTTTATTTAAGTTTTGTGTATTAATAAAATTAAAAATGCAATTGAAAAATAATTACTCTTTGGTTTCTTCATTTGATTATGTTCTTTGGCAATTAGCAACTCTAAAGTCTGATTCTGTTTAGGGAACATTTTACGACATAAAAGGGGAATATTTATTTCAAAATTTATACATTTGAAAGCAATGAAATGAGAAGATAATTGAATTTAAATGATATATTTACGGGTGAGAACAAGTGAACGAAATATGAAAACTGAAATGAAATCGAGCTATATAGTATATACAAAGTAAATTAAATCATTAATGTCTATCAAGATATCAAAAACCCTTGGACCAAATATATACCATTATAAAGTAATTAATATCCAAACATTTTAAAGTGGATTCAGCATTGGGATCAAGAATATTACATATTTAAAGTTAACGTAGCGTGGAATTTTATTGTTATTGTTCGATGTAGTTGCAATTGAATCGAAAGCCAACCAAGTGTTAACATTTCTGCAAGCAATTAGCCAAACTATAACTAATTATATTCGCATATAAATATATATACAAGTTAAAGCGCAGTTGGTCCCCAAGACAGGCTTCGTTGGCTCTGAAAAAATACAATACATAAAAGTATTACTAGCATGAGTGGTGCACAAAACGTGCTGATATCAGATATATATATATGTCTCTCTATCTCTATATGTATGTATACTTATTCGCTACTATATGAATAAAGTTGAAACCGTTTAAACTTGAAAAGGAACTAAATTTCTGGGAGGGGCTGTGGCACTTTTAAAACGCCCCCAGCACTTGACAATGGTTCATTTTTTTTGCACACCTTGACTTGCCGGAGATCCTGTAGTCATGATTAACAATTGGAAAGGGGCCTCTGGTGGAATTATTTAATTCTATTCTCAACCTATGCCAATTTATTTTAATTAGCGAGTTCTAGTAATTAGTCGTAATTACACACGAGCATGCTATAATTACCACAATAGAACTTTTCTTTCCTAACCACGTTTTATGTGACCAATTTTCGGTGTTTGCGATTTTGATAAATGTAACGTATTTATTTTAATACATTTTTTCTGATTAACACAGCGACAGCTGTTTCAAAACATGACCTACCTCAGCCTATTAATCTAAGAAAGGAAAAAATCCGATCAATAAATAACACCTGAGCGGATTTATCATATGGCAATTACAATACGTGTACGAGTACGAGTACGAGATTATTGTGATATAATAATTGGCTGTGTGAATTGGAATTGAATGTGCTAATAGCTTCGAATAGCGGCGGCCAGCAACAACGACAATTAGCAACTGCCGATCGGATGTAGGCGATATGGAGTGGACTCGTGGGAACGCCCACGGTGTCGTCCAATTATAATGATATTAATATAGAATCAGAACGACAAGGGACATGGCAATGTATCGAAGCTAAAATGCCCTCGCAGGTGTGCTGATCATCAAAACGGACTTAGCTAATATATGAACTAGGGCTTGGGATTTCCCTTAAGCGGTTCTCTATTGGCTAATTATTTCTCGAGATTCTAATTCATAGATTGGCTTGCAGGTGTGCTAAGAAGATATTGGCTTTACTAACTTAAACAGTTAATGCTTGTGCTAATGTAGAATAATTTATAAGGCACATGTAGTACATATAAGCATTTTGATTAAATTTTATATATATAACAAATTTATTATATTGTGCTTATAAAATTGGCTAAAAATTACAATATGATGTACAAATTCAAATTTAATAAGCCAATATGGTTATATTTAAAAACTCAATGCTTCTTTGGAGTTACCTATTTAAACCTAATATTTAAACCAAGTCTTGGGAATTCCAATAAGTTAATGTCATTGAATTTATGTGAGATATATTAGATAATTTAAAAACAAAATTGTAATGACTAGATAGGAATAATTTTAATTATATTTTTTTTTAGAGCTTGAACTTGACTTAGGAACATATTGCAAATATGAAGTGTGCAAATTACTTAAACTAGGCTTAGAAAATCAATGTTTATTAAAAGTAGTATTCTATAATTAATTTGATTGATCATAACTCTAGCAGGTGTTCTGGAATGTAGTTTATTACCCTAACGCATTTATTAGCTTCAACCAAAGTTAACTATCCAATAATGAATATTTAAAATTTTGTATGAAGTTTTTAGTGTTTGCAGTAATAATTGTAGTAGCCGTTAGGCATATAAAATGTATAAAGTTTATTTGTGAACTTGACATTAATGTTAAAAATTAACGGGTGAATTAATATGTCTAACAAATCCCATGCGTCGATATACCCATTTAGCACTTGGTATGCTATTGCCGATATATCTCTATTATAGCTATTGCCTGATACTAAAAAAATATGAAAGTTCAGCTGGAGCTAAGGCTGGGCATTTATCAACTTTAGTTGGCTATAATCGTCCGACTGATTTGGGTCAGGTTTAAAAGGCTGGCCGAATGCTTTGCGCTGAGTTTGGCTTGGGCAAACATTTGCACTTGATTCGATTGCCAAGAGCGGCGGACTACGTGTCGCTCGTCAGTTCGGGCTGGTCGAGTAGGCCCACTGGCATAAGGTTCTTATGGTCTTCTGTCAAGGCCACTGAGCAAATGGGTTAGGGTTGCAGGAAACGCGAGGCTGGCACGGGTTTGTTGAACCGACGACGGCGAGGTAATTGCCGGAAGCCCAATGCACTTTGCAATTAAACACTTTTCATTAATTGTTTAGGTTGTTTTACACAGCCGAAAAGAAAATAAAAATATAAACAAGAATAAAGGCAGTGGCAGTGGCAGTGCGCAGAACGCAGAGCACAGAGCGAAACACGTTTCATTTACAGCCGCCGCAACATTTCAAATTTGGCTAATTAAAGCCGCATAAAACACAACGAAACAAAAAACCCAAAATACAAAAGCCAAGGTTAGCTGAAGCTTGGCTTTGACAGTAGCCAAAGGAATTAACTAGAACATGTCTACCTCTATTATTGCCATTACCAGTTGGTATTTGAAATTTAGCTTTGTCTAATCGAATATCAAAGTCAATGACTTACAGCTGGCATGGCCAAATTCTGGCCGCCATTTCGTGCCAATTAGTTGAAATTGAAACGCGAGTCTTGAACTTTTCAGAGATACTAAATCTAGTCTCATACTTAGCTGGAACCGAGTGTGTCTGCTGGAGGTGTGAATATCTGCAGCCAAACCGTTAGCCAGCCCACTGTCAACTACACGGGGCTTTGGCCAGAGGTGCACCTGTTGGCCGGCTCTAATTTAAATGATCGGGCATTTATAATTGCAATAGCTCTAGGGCTAATTAGAGTATGAACAGGTTTCCACCCCGCGCCTCTTGAGGGGATGCAGTGCTTCCAGGGGTTGTGAGGCTTGGTCGTAGAACCCCTCATTTGCATGTCTATGCCGCAACAGCTGGTCTTATGAATATCTAGGATCGTGAGAGATGCCCCCATAAATAGCTGCGATATTTATACCCTTACAGGGGGTATTATAATTTCATCCTGAAGTTTGTAATATTGTACATATATTCATGATTAGCATCACAAGGAGAGTCGATCTAGCCATGTCTTTTAAAAGGGGAATCCCATAATAGTGGCCCAAATTTTATTTAAGAATAAATTTACAAATACTTTTATATATTGCTTGCATTTGAAAATTATATGTACAACACTAGCAAAGATCAGTAACTATTTATTTAGAAATGTTTACCTTATAGCTGCATAATTCAAATATTATTCTTATTCGTATAACACTACCGAATCAAACATTTCCATCAGACCCGATTATCGGTTACAAAACTTTAAGATTTAATTATAGTACTAGTTCTTTAAGGTTTGTTTTATTTTTTAATTAGAAGAAGCAAAGAACACAACACCAAACCTTCCTGATTTCCACCTGTTTTCTCAGGGGCATGCAAAATCTGTCTCCAGAACAGTTAAAGTCACGGGGCTATAATTAAAACTATTACAGCATTAAATGGCTAGACAATTACGGCTACGGGTGCCAGCTGCGCGACTGCTAAATAGTCCAAGCAATCGATTTGGAACACAACACCTGGCCCAGATAAGTGCTGCAACAGTAGCTAAGGGCTTAGATAGCAAGACCACTTTCGATCATAAATTAAAATTAGAATTTTAAATGCGAAACTAATTAAACAAAACTGCAGAAAAAAGGTAGAGATAATAGGTATTAAAAGTAAGTGGAGAAAACCTGTGAGATTTCATGCCAAAAGCCGTCAATGTTGTTAAACAATTGCAAGAAAATCGTGCATATAATTTCCCATCACCGGTTGCCAAGCAGCCGCCCTGTCTGGCATTTAATGTTAAAGCCAGATGGTCGTGGTAGTCGGGCTTAAGCCCGGACAGCGGGGCGTATGAGCGATAATGATTGCACACCAGCCAGCGGCACGCGATTGGCTTGAAATCGGGATCGACTTGTTTTGGGCCTGATTCTGCGCATCATTGTATCCATTCATGGGTGTCAATATTATGGTTTTAAGTGGGCAAACAGATCGGGTAACAGTTACCCACAAAAAGAGAGCTGACGCAATGTCAACAATGCCCGGAGTGATCTGTTTGCCAGCCCCATCTCATCATCTCATTCATCTTGTGGCTGCCGCAGAGCGTGAGCTGGACCTGCGACCACATATAGAGTCTGGAACGGCAAGTCTTAAGTAGATTTACACGCTCCATTGGGCCACTTGTTGACTCTGGCTAATTAAAAGTCATGCACACGCGCCGTCAAAGCGGAAGTTTGCCTAGAGCTGGGGCAGATGGCAAAGGTCGGTGCTGGAATAGGGAATAGGTTTTTGATTGTTTAATTACGGTTTAGCAGGTATTTATTACAAAAACCTATTTTAAATCGTGAGAATCTGGCTTCGCTGAAAACTTCCTAGACTTCGCAGATAAAAAATATGACCGCCTTAACCGTCTGGTCACCCTTTCTGTTCAGGAAATCACGCTACAAAGCACGAGTTTCAAATCTCACTAAAGATAAAGGGAAAAGACTTTTTCATCCCCCAAAGGGAAGATAAAGACATCGGCGACATAACTTCGATTGAAGTTATATACATATAAGAAGACCTCCCGGTCTTCCCCAAACACACCAAAATTCCACAATTAAATTTTAAAAACTAATTGAAAAATATACATTTTCGTGGGCCACCCTTTAGCTTGTGAATAAGCATTTTGTGTACAAATTTAAAGTCCGTTTTTTGTACAATATAATAAAACATTTTTTTTTTGCTTTATTCTGCTTCCTATATTTTAAATACACTGAAGCTCCGTAAACAAAAATAAATAAAAAATAAATAACAAACTTAAAAAGTAGCGCCCAGAAAGTGTGCCCGCCTTTATTCAATCCCTCACAAGTCGTATATTTTTACTTATACTAAGCTTTTTACTAATACTATTTTTGTAATACAAATTATATTTAGCACGGAACGCAACCAGCCAAAAAGCTCTTTTCAAATGAAGTGTTGCGAAACAAATTTCCTTATTTTTCAAAAGTATTAAAACAAGTAAATAAATTTATACAGTTTAATAATCCACTGTGAATATTAACCAAGAATGTGAATGCTTAGAAAAAAATGTTAAATGTATTTTTATAACACTATTTTATACATGAAAAGCTTTTCATTTTCTGGCCAAACAAAAAACATTTCAAAACAAGACTACATACACCAAAAGGCTACTTTTTAAAAAAATAAATAAAGAAAAACTTTAATCAATTCTTTTTAATTTAAAAAAAATTTACATTTATTTACATTAAAATCCCATCATCGCTATCAGTCTTTTGGCAAATTGCTGTCGCTCTTCCCTCGGCTGTAGGGGCGTGCCCCGCCCAGCATCCTTTCGAGCAGACTCTGCTTGGACTTGCGCTTGGAGGCCAGCACCTCCTTGCACAGCTCGTTGAAGACCTCGGCCACTTGGTCCACATGGTCGGCGGCGGAGACCTCGCTGAACTTGCACTCGAAGTCCTTGGCCAGGATTTCGCCCTCATCGCGGCTCACCTGGCGCAGGTGCACCATATCCACTTTGTTGGCGCACAGTTGGACGGGAGTATCAGACTGAAGATCGGATTTGGCACGGCGTATATAGTTGAAGCTTTTGCGATCTGTTATAGAGTAGACCAGAAGTAAGCCATCGGCCCATTGGACAAGCTCAGCTGCATTTGGGTATTCGTCCTCAGCCTGATGGGAAAAAGATTATTACAATTTCAAGCGAATTTTCTGATAACAATGTTGGGATTTTACCCACCTTGGGACATGTGTCGAGGATTTCGAAGAGCACTGGCTCGCCATCCACCATCGCCTCGTGCTTGTAGCGATTCTCAGTCTGATGATCGTACTCCCCGATGTAACGCTTTGTCAAGAAACGCACAATTAGGGCTGAAATTAAATTAAATAGCCAAAACCATTTACTTAACATGAATTTAATTTATTGCCGGGCTGGCTATCAGCGGGATCAGGTGTAAACCAGGGTAACGCCCTACAGTCCCGAGCAACCCTCGTTCAGGATTTGGGTCAGCACTTAAGCGAGCGTGAAGTACGAGTAGCAAAATGCCAAATGCGATTGCAGGGACAAATGCAGAAGGACTCGAGACCGGGGCAGGTGGAAATGCGCCTTGTGGGGTTAATAAACCCGAGTCGGCTGCCCGGCAACAAATCGCTGAGCCCTAAAGTTGCGTGTCTCGAGCCAACAAACTCCGTCATCCGTAGGCCTCGTGTCCTGACAAGGGGGTGAAGTTTTTTTTCGGACCTGGTCTTTGGTCATTTCCCATGCAAGTCCTTTGAACTCGCGTCAAAGCAACAACAACAGCAGCGCTGGGAAACTACAACCTCAGGGGCCACTTCAGGCAAGGATGACAATGTCTACATTATACAGTGGACCCTCTGATTTTTGAACTTTCTGATTTAAGTATATTTATTCATTAAAATCATAAATAAAATATATGAGTTTCCTTCACATGTCTAAATGAGTTTTAATTTTTATTTAGGCAAAACAACTTGAGGTGACAATTATTTGTATTTAATATAATGTCTCTTGCGATTATAAATTTACGGAAATTTAGATAAATATTTGAATCCAAGCCACTGCTGTTCATATAACTGCTTAAAATTTATACATTTATATTGCAATTTAGATAATTAATTTAAATAAGTCACCATAGTCGTATTCAAATTTAAAGCTCATGAAGTTTGACTGTATCTAAGGCTTTGGCCGTTGGCGTGTGTTTTTTGTGTGGTTAGTGGTTGCCTTGGTTGCCTCGCGACTTTTTAATGACATTTCCATCATTTATTTTCCCAACACCGCGTACATTTGGCCAGCGTTTTCCCTCAGAATGTATGATTTCCGAATTTTCTTTTTTGTTTTCCGCGAGGTCAACGTTTAAATTCTTCGACGCACGACGCCGCAATAGCAATGGGGATGGCGTCTTCTCCGCCCGCTGGGCGCTGATCGCGTCTACGTCTATATGTATGTCTTGTGTTCTTATTATATGTCTATATGGCCAAGTGCGTATGTGTGGCTGCACGGCAAATTCCGGCGGAGGTGGATGTGGGCGATTTAATTGCCCCACCGCATCCACAGACATGGACACACAGTTGAATTAAATATCTTCTCTGGTATTTGGTCAGCGATTTTGGCGAAGTGACATTAAAATATGTGGCAATAAATTTATTAAACATATATGCATTTGTTATTATGTGTTAGCTGCTATTGAGGAGGAATTCCATTTGCTTTAGGCTGATTTGTTTTTATGGGCCAGGAAAAATGGAGTGTTTTGTGATATTTTGTTTGGCTCACTAAGAAGTTATCTGGTATAAACTTTTAAAACTAGTTTTTAAGGATTTTTAGAAAGTTAATTTAAGCGTTAATAAATATTAGTATTAAGTTGTTTGTTTTGAAGAAGTTCGTAAGCAATTTAAATAATTTATGGAAACATAATAATATATGTTCAAATCAAAATTTTTTATATAATTTAAAATACTAAAATAGTAAGGAATTGATAATTTATTTTTAGAACTTAAAAAAAGCTTAAATTGTGAAAAATAAGAGTGTTGTTTTCTATGTCCTCATCCATAACACAACTAGACGTAGCTCATTCGTTTGTCACCAAAGACACACCCAGTTGTAGATTTTCTGCATGTCATGCGTTTTCTTTTTCGTGTTTTTTTTTATCGCTATATTTATTAGTGAAGCATATTTTCTAGTCTTATTTCAGGCGGCTCCACTGTCCACAGTCTTCGGCTGGCCACGCCAGTTTTCTTTTTGGTTTGCACTCAAAATAATTTGTGACCGGGGACATATAGTACACAGGTGTTACCTGAAGTGGACAGCCGGACCAAATTTGCCCTCTAGGCCGTAATTGCCATCACAAAATAATTTTTTTTAAATACTGTATTAAACAAAATGCATCTGTGCAAAAGATGTATGTCGTTAGTCTGTGTTAATATGCATTTTCTCTGCTTGCAAAACTTCTTAAACAATAACAAAGTAGAGACTTGTAAATTACGGAACATAATTTGTCAGGACCATGTATTTGCAAAAGAAGCGGTCTTGCAAAATGGGCAAATAGAAATTATAAATGAGCTTTTAGGTGACCAGCTGGTCATAGCCAGCTTAAGTTTTTGGAGACCATCGGTGTGCTAGATGATGTTAAAGATTGTAAGGACTGTAAAACGGTTTACTTAATGCTTCGATACCTACAGACGTCTTTAGATAAAATCAATAGCCGTGGCAATCGGATATGCTTTTCTGTATGTCGGCAAGGTCCTGACATTCTGTCATGATGCTTGTTCAAAAACCTAGATAACTATTTAAGGATAGAATTTAAAGACCCCTGAAAATTAACCTTAACACGATTCAAAAAGACTTTCCTTTTTTTTCTCCGTCTGATAAAAATTAAAAATACTTTTCTCCTGCCAATCTTTGGTTTACATGGATCGAAAGTTTATTTCAGCTTTTAATGAATCCTTTATTTTTGGAGCAAAGAGTGGGTACTTGACAACGCGGACGAATAGCATGCAGGGGTGACATGAATTTGGCAGCCGCGGGAATAAATTTTCCTGCTAAAGCCATCATCATCATTAGCATCAGCTCAGGGATAGGGCCCACCAAAATGTTACAAATTAAATATGTTTCGGTATACGTGATGCCTGACAGGGAACATCAATTTATGCTAAGTCGTCCGAATCGAAGAAATATGCAACGACTTTGCTGCCAATGATCTGTGATCTCTTGAGTATCTATATATGATCTGAACCCATACACCAAAAGAAACCAGAATTTCCTAAACATTTAATATCAAATCTTTTTTTCTATAAGCAAAATAAAAATTTTTCTAATATGAACAACATCAATTAAGTTGAAGCACTTTTCCTTGCCTTTTTTTCTAGAAAATGATGATCTGAAAAACCAATGACCTAGTGCTGATTTTAATAATTTATATTTCCATATTTGTTTGGAAAAATCACAAATAATTATTAAGTTCTCGAAAATGTAATTTCTCATCATTTAATAGAATTTTATTTTGATTACCGCAATCAGTTGGTGGAACAACTTAAGGTTTTACTTGTTTATTTGTTTCATGAAAAAGAAATAAATTTTTTTCGGTGTTCTATGCTATGTGCTCATGGGTCGTCATAAATTAGTGCATGGCCTGGTCTTTTGGCCAGAGCCGCTTGTCAAATCAAACGGTGGAAAGCGATTAAAGCGGCAGGCAATGCCAAAGTGCCAGCAGCCGCCACACACAGATACTCCCGGCTGCAAGAGTGTGTGCGTAAGTATGGGGTATGGGGTATGGGATATCTGCATCTGTATATGTATGCTGCCACTTTATAAACAAAACAAACAAAAGTCTAAATATACACGAATCGGCGATTGCTCAACTAATTTGCTGTTGTTGCTCGGCATCCATGCTACAAGTATCTATCGGATACGTCTGCTATTGCTCGGATTGTTTTGGTGTTCGGTGTGTTGTTGCTGTGGAATCACTTGCCGTGGTATTTCGAATCTTACCGCTCTTGCCAACACTGGGTGCCCCGATCACGGCTATCTTCAACTCCGTCAGCGTGGACTTCTTGCGCCGAATACGCGTGGTCATCTTCTCGAATTCCCTGAGTTCTCCAAATTCCCTGAGTTTTTTTTGGTTTTTCTTCGCAGATAGATTAATTCGCGGGTTGGACAGCAGGTGTATATCCGTTGGCGTGTGTTTTCTCCGCTTTAATTATCCGATTGTTATTGTTGTTTCATTTCAATGTCAAAACAAGCGCAAGAAATGCGTTTAAAATTACAGCCGGACACCGAATTTCGCATCGGTGAGATACGTTCATTTGTTTTTTGGGGGTATTTGGAAAATTAATGAGTTTTGTGCTGCTGCTGCTGTTGCCTTTTGCTGTTGCCTTTTGCTGTTGCTGCAGGTTATTTTCGAAATAATTTTGCGGACTTGTGTCTTATGCTTTTGGGCATTTTTATTATGGATACAGGAATCGCGATCTGCCTGTAAAACGCGCACTGCACTTTCGACGCGCACCGAAAACTCATTTATTTATTTATTAAAACCATCAATTTTGCGTATTTCCCAGTCCGCCGATCCGATGGAGTATGTCTTTTCTACCTATTCTCTTTTATTTTCTCTGACTGATCTGTTTCGATATCTCTTGGATTTTAGCCCGCCCGCATCCGTGCGATTTGCGCGGCCAACGGATTTCTACTGAAAGAAAGAGCGGCGGAATCTGTGCTACGCCGGAGTGTAGATGGGATCGTCCGATCGGCCCGATGTCTCTAGCTTTTCGCGAGTGTGCGAGCGGGCACCAACCAAAAATAGACAGCACGAAGAGCAGAGCAGCGATCAATTCCAATTCCGATTCCAATTCCAATCCCATTCCGAGCCCCATTCCCAGACACGCGCCCTGCAAAGGGTTAAAAGATTTCACTCGGCCAATAGGCTAATCGGTGCCATCGAAAATAGCCCCATCGATGTGGCACATCAGATCGCTATCTGCGGCGATTTGGGATCGTTTCGAGAGCACCATTATCATCATCATCACTCTTGTGGCATTTCTCCCAAGACAAATGCTAATGTGAGTTGCTGAGTTGCGGCAAACGTCGCCTTAAATTAAATTTAATTGGCACACTGGGGCCTGGCTAAAGCAGCTGTGGGGCAGCAACTGTTTCTGGAAATATGGATATGGATGTCCTCCTAACCAAATTAAAAAAAGCCCTATTGAGGTACTAAAACAATTGCAGCTGTTTCGAAAGACAGTTACGAAAAGTTTGTTTGGCTGTTCGAGGTGGTTGCACCTGGCTTAGGAATTAAGTTATTACCATTTAGGGGAGGTTAGTTCAGAACAGTAAAGATAACCATTAATAAAACTATTCATTACATTAGAATTTAATAGACTGTAGAGTACAGAAAAAACACAGTAATATGTTTTATGAAGCACTATTATAGTAAATGACATAAATATAATAAATAAAATAGTTATTTATGGCTTAATGCACTTTATATACTCGATTTATATATTTTTACTGAAAGTGTATTTTAAGCTTAAACCATTTTTGAAATATTTTGCACGAAATTTAATATATTTTAATATTAAACTATGCAATTGAATATGCGTTGTGTTTTGCATTAAGATTTAATTTTTAAATAAAATATTAAATATTAAGTTCAAATTCAATATCAAGTGTAAATTAAAATATTTTGATAAAAACTTTGTTTAATATAAATATGAAAACATTATTATTATAAAAGGAAGGGTTATAGGAAATCCCAAACACTGATACAATTTTACTTTGTCGTGGGAAAAACTGCAGGACGTAGAAAAAGTATGCTTTATATTCTAACGTGGATACCCAATAAATAATCTTGAATATTAAATGTAACGGACACTAAAAGTCAATTAAAATCTACCAAAACAATCATGAAAATAATATTTGTATTTATTTAACGTTTCTTCCCCTTGTTGACAACTTATTAAAGACCTTTTAGTTATGCATATTAGGTCAATATTTTCTAGTTCATTAAGGAAACGGTCTGCCCATATGCATATCAGCCAGACAAAACACCCTCGAAACGTGTGTGTGTCCCCGAGGAAATCCCATTGTGGGGGTGTTTCCGTGCAAATGTGTGCACTGTGCCTAAGGGTTGAAAATTCCAGACAGCCGAAAAAACAGAAAGCATTTCGTTAGCCGGGAAAATCTTTGCGAATGCCAAAGTGGCTGGCAACAAAAGCCGTAGCATAAATAGAGGGCTAACCGTTTGCGCCGGCAGCCGAAAGTATGCAATGCTATTTCTCGACCGGCTCTTAAGTCACAGTCGCGTCCCCGCGAGTAGGAAGGCCGGCGGACCGGAACAGCTGGCTGAATATTCTCTGGTTTCCCGACCCGACCACTGGGTTTAGTTTTCTTTTGAACGGCGAGGCGTTTGGACGCGCACGCGGATTGCCAGACGGAATCAAATCGAAATCGAAATCGAAATCGTGAATCGAAGTCACCCACGCCAGAGCATCTTTTGACTTCTGGCAGCTGCCGCCAAAAAAAATAAAATAAAAACAAAGACGTTTTTATTTGAAGCAGCCGCGCGACTCGCGCTTTTCGGTGTGTTTTCCTTTAGCTACTTATACATAATAATAGTGTTTCCTTTGCCTTGCTGTTATTCAAAACTTATTTTTGTAGTCACACTTCGCATTTAGAAATTGTTGCGCGTTTAGTTCGGCAGTGTCGCTGTTATTCTTGTGCCAGCCAGTGTTGAATTTAAAATATTTTCATTTAATTTGAAAAGAAAAGAGAGAAATAAAACTACCATCAAATACGATTTCGAATTCCCTGGCGACATTTGGCCGCATACGAACAAGTGCCCGTGTTGTTACTCTATATGCGTGATTGGTTGTGTGTGCTTTTGGTTAATGGAGAATGTATAAATAGCAAATAATGAACCCGTAACAAATAAAAAGCTTCCAATTGGTGATTAACTGAATAATTATCCTAAGCAATTGCCTCAAGAACGGAAACATTATTAACCGAAACTTGGAAACGTTAAAGGCAACAAAGCAAATTAAATAAAAATATTATATATATTATTTGCATTTCGAAATGGAATTGCGGACAGTAAAAACTTAATTTTCATATAAATTTTAGTTTTGAAATAGAAAATAAATTGCACATCGACAAGAAAGGAACCTCATCTAATGAATTTATTGTTATTTTTAAATACATTTGGAAAGCATTAAAAATTACAATTTCTTTTATAAATTTACAGGTAGCACTTTAAATAATTAACAACAAAAATGTAATTAAGGTATTGTTATTAAAGTAATACATTACCCTTTATTTGTTGATAGAAAACTTTTTTTTTTAATTCCGTATAATACTTATAAAAGGACTTAAGTTAAATGTCTTCTTATATCTCTTCTGAATATCCTTCCTAGCACTCCCCAAAGTCCTCTTTAAGGCTTACTCATCAATCTTTTCGCACACACAACACACTGACACACAATCAAACCCACTCAAAAAATTGTGATGTCATCTGGTTTGGTGGCTTCTGCGGTCATCGGTGGCAGCCAAAGGGCGAAATTAAAAGCGAAAATGATGTGACTTACTGAACTCAAAGTAGGACTTCGTTTGCCTTCCGTCACGTGTTGCATTTGCTTTGTAGGATATTCGTGATTCTTGTGTGTTTTGGTCTGAGAATGAAATCATCAGCTCAGAGAAGGGAAAATCAATGAAATTGTGGGGACAAAGTTTTTGGGTTGAAGCACTGCAAAGTGCAATTTTCGCGGCGACTCACTGACGCGGAGACCGAATGGCGACATGGCCATGGCATATATAAAAAGGACAATTGCTTAATGCTCTATGCAATCCCCCTCTCCATTGTCCTTTTGTCCGTTACCCACACTGTGCATTCGGGTAATTTAATCAGCCGAGCGCTCAATTGACGCCAGGACACTAGGGATAGGATAGTAACCTTGGTAACTACATAAAGTGTCCCACAACCATGTGCCCTGCGTGCTACCATTTGCCGCCCCCTAATATAAACGGTGGATAGGGGGCGCGGCAGGCAGCAATTTGCTGTAATTTTTATTGACATTTTTATTTTCCACCCATGACGTCGGCAATCGTTACTACTTACCATGTTGCAACTGTTGCGTTTCCTTTTTGGCGCACTACAATTGCACTCTCTTTCAGCCCATTTATGCCTTCTGCCAGTGGCAGACGGGCCCCTGTAGAGTTGTCTTTTTATGGGAATGACCTAATATCGAATAAATGGTCTTATGAGCTCGTACAATATTGTTATTCCAATAACAAAATTAAAAGGCTAGAAATTTAAATAAATTTTAAATTTATGAATTGAATGAATGAGTTTTATGTACATACATACAGTGTATTTCCTTATTTGCTGCATAAATGGTATATCAAATTTCAAATCTAGCCCTTGCCCTTTGTGTAGAATTCTATGTAGCGAAAAAAAATCATAAGAAAGAAATGGGTCGTTGTTTTAATGTATGGAAATCCTAACAGCCCTCTGCAATCCATTGACCCAGATACTCTTACATATTTCATGATCTATCAATGAATTAAGCAATTTATCATCACCCTAAGTTACCATAAAGTAGCCAAAAAAGTAAGGAAGTTATGCGTGTGAGATTTCGAAAAAAATGCCGATAGGGTGGAACAAATGCCGGTACGTAAAACGTAAATAATAACAACCACCCTTTGCAATAAAATGAGGAAAAAGGCATTAAAACACGCCAGGCGTTGCCGTCAATCAAGCCAAAAATGAAATCCAAGCAAAAGAAGGCCAAGAAGCGCTGTTAGAAGAGGCGGGAAACCACCCCGAAAGGTGGAAAGTGTCGGGAACCACCCTTATAGGAAAACGTTAGACAACCACCCTGTTTCTAAGAAAGCGTAGAAACTTCAAGATATCTCCACCTTGCTATTGTTGTTTTTGCCATACTTTCTGTACGAGTTCTTGATGTTTTCAATACACAAAAAGAGTAAAATAAAAAATACACCCGCATCGTCTGTCGCTTGAACTTGAATTTGGCAGAAAGCAGCACAGTCGATGAGGTAGTTTGCCGATCTGTGCAGACAAAAACCCGACAAACAACTTCAGAGCTTAAAACCGGCAGACAAGACATTCTAATGGCAAACAATGGAGCTACACAAATACAAATAACACAATCAATGGACCAGAGGGGGGCGTCATAAAGGCACATAAGATATATATACAGGCGGTACCTAAATTTATTGGTGTGTGTTTGAATTTGAAACACAAAACCCGAAACAAGCTTTAGATATAAGGCATTCGAGTGTGTCGGCCGAATATGACATCATTTTGGCGTCATCAGCGATAACCTCATCATGATCTTCTGCTGATCTCTCTGCTAGTCTGTCAGTTTATTTGCCCTCGTATCGAAATTATGTTAGCTAAACTCAAATTCTGTGCTGATTTTCCAGAATTTCAAATTGCACATGCTATGTGTACGTATGTGTATTATGTTGTGGGTTATATTGTCGACATTTTGAGCTCATCCGTCCGCACATCTGTTGAGGATACTTTTAATGTGTGGTGTTTTTTATATAAACGACAAGGCATGTGGGCAAATAAACGAATCCACAGTGACCAAAATAATTTGCAAAACATAAATAAAAATAATGTAAATAAAGAGAGGGGAGGAACGAAAAACGGAAGAAAACATTTAAATTTCGATTGTTTTCCTTGGATCACTAATTGTTTGTGTTGAAGAAGTTGTTTTGCTTAGGGGGATTTTGTCACAAAACTGGTACAAAAATATTTAAAATTTCTTCAGTGGCCTTCAAACTTTCTTATCCCTTTATAAATAAATAGACATTTGAGCACATAAACAGATTTCCAAATGGTAAGATGATATGCAGAGAATGGTAAAGAAGGTCTTTTATCTTCTTGGTCTTAAATATATTTATATTATAGATTTTATGTATTCACATAGAACATATTGTCATAATTAAATTGTTTAAATTTATTTTCTATGAATTTATATTTGTAGGATTTGTTTTAGATAATAATCATGTCGAAATTATAAACATAGCAAACAATTTTCGATCGATTTATTTGCTGTATTTAGCATACACTGAATTTAGATTGTCTTGTCTTCTTATACATGCAGCAAACACTTTTTATTTATGTGTGTCAAAGCTTTTGCAAGATTCTGATGACTCAGAGGCGACGACGCCTCCTTCGGGCTGTGTCAAAGCAATATACCTAAAAATATATGTATGCACCGAGAGCCAGATTCTTTCGGGCTATTTCGGCAACTGTCATGGACCCCCAAGCATTTACAGTAGCTGCTCCGTTTGTTTTTATTTATGACGCACCACTATTTTGGCGGACCAACGAAACTAGGGCAAACTTTTGTTTGTTCTGTCTTGATTTTTGGCGACCAACATAACCAAAGAAGTAAGGCAGTTAAATGACAGAAAATTTCAATGTCAGACGGCGCCATTGTGAAGTCGAGAACAGCCCACGCAGAATGAAAAGGGATTTGCTATGTCTTTTCGGCGTCGAAAAACAGACAAAGGAAATGTTGTGAACCAAGAACCAAGAACATGCTCAAGTTAATGCTGCGTTCGAGGAAATGTTTTCCTGTTTACGAGTATCTGCCGCTTGAGTGACAGGCCATCGTCAAAGCCAACTTGTAGCTACAAATGTATCTAGGTACCTCCTTTTGTGGAGCTGTAACTGCCGCTCTTGGGGGCCGGTTTCGAGAATTGCATTTGCTGGCATTGAATTGGAAATCAAGTTTTGAGGAAATGTCTGCAGTGCGTGACTTGACTTTGTCCGTTCCTCGGGACTCTGGGTCGTGTCAGCGCCACTGGGCCTCGCTGTCTTCGATTCCCTGGCTCCAAATTTGTAAATACCCAGGTTGTCATACGTTTATGGTGGCCCCACAATGCGCCTGCGCAACTGATGTCTCAATTGTCGGCACTGTCTCTTTAATTCTGTATTCGGATAAAGGCAATTAGCGCACTAAATAATTAATTGAGACCCAAACAGAAACCATTACGCTTACAATTCAATTAAATTCCTATCACATGCTGCAATATCAATTTGCAAAACTATTCCAAAAGTTTTAGAAAGTGGTAAAGGGGGGTTGGCCGGCACAAATATTTTCACGCTGCAGTGGAGCGTTCAAAATGCATGGGAAAATACGAGGTTATATGCAAATATCTAATACGTTGAGTCAGCATGCTCCGGGGCATGATATCATAATTTGCCTAATGGCGGAAAATTGATTTAGAAAATCTGAAAGGCATGAACGTCCTTCGTGAAAAGTAAATAAGTTTATCAGAACTTTGCGGTGTGGATACATTAAGGTAGAAAATTGTTTTAGAAAGAAATATGAAATGGGGCATGCACATGAATGTATGAGAAATAAATAAGCCTTTGTACCTTAATGCGTATTTATTTTAAGTTCTCTTTCTTAGTCGTCGTGGAAAATTGATTAAAAAAATGCCAGGCTAGCACGTTCTTCAAGATAAGTATATTAATATATTGGAACCACTCGAATGTGATTCAAATACATGTCCCTTCTCCCCCTGCTTTTCTATGATCTGAGTGCTAAAAAGTTTTTTAAATATAGATCGCCCCGAAAAATATTGCGTCAAAACAGCCAGATGATGTCATCGAGGCATCGCTCCAAATATCTCTAGAGAAACGTCGACGATCTCGCGTTGTTTTCGTTGTCGTTGGGGTCATGACACTAACAAATTGAAGCTGAAATAAGTTTCGGACAGTTTAATGGGACTTGCTTCACCGCTGACGGCACTGCAACCCAAAGCAACCCAAATTAAATGAGAATATATTCTTTGCAATTTATCCACCCACCTCGACTGACCAGTTTGGCGGACAGCTGACTGAGCAGACATGGGCAAACAGACAAGAAACAAGTGATGTAAACAAAAGTGCATTGGAAGGCAACAAGTTGCAGTTGCTGCCGGCCGGCCCATTTGCATTCAAGTGCTGGATGGCCTCCACCTCTCACCACGATAATCCAAACAAGAATTTAATTCCTCTATTGGCTCACCTGAAAGCGTACATGTGCCACAGATTTCCCATATTGTGTGGTCTAAAAATAACAATAAAATTGTCTGGAAGACTCACTATTCTGGCAGCAGGGGAATCTTTGATGTTTGTATTTATATCTTGTGTATAAACGAACGAATTTCAAGCAAACAATTGTGGGAATTCCTTTAAATACCTGATATTGAATTAAATACCTGATAAGAATTTGATTCAAATAAAATAAATTTTTTTTTCAGCAATCTGCTTTGTTTAGTTATTTTTGCCATAAAATTGGGGCTTGTGGTCCATATTGAAACTAGATTCTCAATTCAAATATAAACAACAATAAATTCATGCTAGACCGAAATATTTATGAATTTATTTTTCTGCCTGGCGGCGAAGACAAATTTTCTATTTTTGTGTCTGGCACTAATTGAGAGAATTTTCGCCATAAACTATGTGGAAATTATTTCTCCACTGGATTTGTTCATCTGCATAACTTAACCTCCGCCCCTCCACTCCTCGAAAACGGAACTTGTCTAGTTTTCCCCTTCGCCCCGGGAAATGGTGACTTGCGTGTGACTGCCCTATAAATTGCTCAATCATGGGCTCCGCTGGTTTTGCATTTGCACATAAATTCTTGTTGGCCTGTAGGAAATTTTACGAATTTTCCGATTCGAGGAAACATGAAGATCTCAGAGGGTCGGGTCACTACCCCATCCGTTCTCCCCCATATGCACTTGCCTTATTTCTGTTCTGTTTGGTCTGTGTGTGTTGACCCAGTTTCTTCGGCTTAATTAATTAGCCGGCAGCGAACACGAGCCAACATATGAGGTGCACCAGGGGAGAAGGGATTGCGTGTGCCACCAGTTTGGGGCGTGACCAAATGGATCCTCAGGGGAGTCCGGCTATGTTGTTATATTGTTAATGGGAATGCGTTTTTAAGTGCATATCAGGCGGCCGAAAGATGCTAAGTAGATTGTAATTTGCTTGAAGACAAGTGGGTGGGATGACTATAAATAGCCATGATGTATCTAAACATTGAATTACCAATAACACTGGACTGCAGTTACTTCGTACATTGAACACGCTTTGATCTGCCAATACTAAGAGCAATAAAAACATTAATAAACCTATAAATTTTAAAGATTTTAAATAAAAAAAGTTGGATATTAAGTAAAATTAAATGAAGGAATATTTTAAGTGCCAAAAAACATTGCAATATATTTTTGACTGGCTCAAACAATACAAAATAAAGGTCATGGAATTGTAACGTTGTATAATAATATTGACTTCGTAAATCTTTTATTCAAGTTACTTTAGTGTTTTTTTTAATAAATACTGTTTTTTGTAGCCACGTGTAAAAGTTAAGGCCGATCTGTGCTGGCAGCATTCCAGACAAGTTGTCAACACACGATTGTGAGTCAGGAAAATGTCTTTATGGCATTTCCATAATGCCCAGGGGACTGAGACTCGCAATGCCAATGCAAATCTCGCATTCAAAAAGACCACACACAAAAACAATGAGCTATTGCACAATATCATTAACAGAGCCCTAACGGAAATGGGCCTTATAAACTACCGCCAAGGTTTGTCCCGAAGGCGTGCGATGTCGCCTCGCCTTAAAACTCCCCGACGCATTCATCAATAAGTCACTCTATAACTTACCCAATTGATTAACGGTGCGGTACTTTATTCGTTCATTCAACTATAGATTTTTGAATGTGTGGGTCTATGAGTGTAGGTTGTTCCAATGCAATAGTAAAACTGAAAATAAACCAGAACCTCGCTACGTGACCACAATGTAAACAAACGGAGAGCCCCAATTAAACGTACAACCTAACAATACAATTGAAGACAAATGCAAAAAAAAATCAAAGTATAATAGTATAGAAAATCCAAAATTATGTGTTACTTGCTTAGCTAAGTTAGCGAAACTGATTTGCGTATTGGGAAATTTATGCTGACTAAATGTCAGAAGGCAAGTGTCACAAAATGTGCAAATACACCATTTGGTTTGCAATTGAAATTAACGCTTTGTACGCTCGAGCGAAACCGAAATGAAAATGGGGAAAAATGTTAATGTTGCGTTTACTGGCGATTCAAGACATTAACAGTGTATTGACTGGCCGAAAAATCTGGCAGACATCCAGGGGAAACTATGCAAATGTTCCCCAATAAATTTTCCTCACTTTCATTGAACCTTTTCGAGAGTCTAGAGTCTAGACCTTCAATGACGCTGCACTTGCCGAGGCGATCGGCCCACGTAGGCTCTGTTCGCCCATGTTCGGAGCCAAATTGCTGACACAGTTCGAACGGTCGCACAATTTATGCATTTTAAATGTTAATTAAAGCCGGCACAGTGTGCCCAGGCCACTGCATTCATTCATAAATTTAACCAAATGCAAGCGGCTTTTGTTGCGGCTTTTGTTGCGGCTTTTCTATTTTTCTGTAGTCGTGTTACGCATAATTAAGCGGGCGGCGCGCTGTCTGAGCACAAGCCCCAAAAAAAGACAAATTCTAAATAAAAACCAATTGACCCACAATGTCTTGAGAGATCTAATGCAAAAGGCGCAACTTTGTGGCTAAACATTGCACCCAAGAAAAAATATTAGTCGCTGCCAAAAACTGAAATTTCCAGCTGCCCGTAAAGGTGTTAAAAATTGTTGTGCAAACAATACGAATAAACAAACAACTGCAAACCCAGCCAATTCGATGCTAACAAATAGGATTTGCATAAGGCATGCGCAAATATATTGCCTCATTGTCTTTTGATTTTTGGTCTCTGGCTTTGGCCTTATCACTAATTGACATTTACAAAGTGATTTACTAGGCAACTGATAAACAGAGGGTCATGCTGATTGTCGTCGTTTGTAATTAAATTTCTATTTTCGGGTGGCTACATGGTGGCACATTCGTACATAATTACCACACCAAGTTCCCCGCCAAAAACAAAAAAAAAAAACTCAACATGCACGCAGAGTTCTCACAGTTGGTTTTTATTTGGCAGTACAAACAAAAGGCAGAGGCACTGCCGCCACCGAAGCGGAAAAGTTGCAAGCGGACGTGTGGCGAAAAACCGAAAAGAAAACTCGGATAATTTGCTCAGGCGGCAAAGCCGTCGATTGGGAAACCAGATAGGAAAATACTCCAACTAAAAGGCAAAACAAAAGAATTGTTAAAGATGATAAATGTGATTTTAAACGCACAAATAACCTCTTTTTCAATTTTTGAAGTGTAAAATATACAACTTAAATGGCCAGTAAAAACCATCATGGAAATGTTATAAAGAAAATTATAAAGCTTTATTTGTGGATAGTATTCAATAATTTTGTTTTTTAATTCGGTTTTAATTGGTTAAGCTATTTCAATTATTATAAGGAAAAATTCATTTTATTTATTTCAAAGAAAAAAAAAACAAATATATTTTTTGTAAGAGGAACTCATATGAAATTATTTTGAAAGGCACCGCTGAATTTCTTGAAAGATGCGTAGGCGTCAAGGGCAGCGCAGTCCCAAAGATAACGAAATGGATTTATAAAAGCCTAAGCATTATTTATTTTGAAAATAGAAAAGTTTAATTTCGTAGGCAACTTCCAGATGCTTGTCGCCTGCGCATATGTGTAGCATAGTGTACTATATACAGCATGGTTAATTGTCAATGCCCGTGGGCATGTTCGCCTGGGGCTAGTTCCCTTGGACTGCTCCGATGGCACCTCTTCCACCGATCTCAAGCCCCCCAAGCGAACACGCAATGGGGAAATGCCAGCCATTTTGTTTTTCCATTTCCCAGCTTATGGCATTTCTGGGGCTAGCGCCGGCCAAAGTTTACCTTAGGTCATAAATAAGCGCACTGTGTCATACGTAGTGCCCATGTGGGGCAATCACTGGCTGTCCAGGTTGTGCGGGGTGTGTGTGTGTGTGTGGAGCTCGGATTTGGATGGTTTTGTTTGGGGTTTTTAGTTTTTCTTCGCTCTGTTTTTTTTTGGGTGTGTGCGTGCGGGGCGTTTTGTCATTAAGTTGAAACTGAAGCTTCATTTTTGTTGTTTTATTTTTTGCTGCTGGTCGTTGGCTGGTTACTAATTTGAATTTCGGTCTCAAACACAGCGACATTTTTTATAGCTGCTCTCGTATTGTTTTCGTTATTATTTGGATTACGTCATGCATTGCTAGTTTGTTGGCTTTTGTTTGGCAGTTTGACCTTTTTGTAGTACCTTCAGCTGAATTCAATACTGATGCTTAGATAAGCCGGCAATATTTTGTATTTATGTTTGTTGATAGGGAAATTTTTAGCAGCCATCAACTGATAACCCAGATTTGTGTTCATCTATTTTTAAAAGATAACAGAGCATTACTAGATGATTCATTGACCGGTCCAAATGTTTTGTTTACTTATCAATTGGTTTTTGTTTAGTTTGACCTTTGGCAAGGCAGACGTATTTTACATTATTGATTGGCCCTAGCGGCGGTGTAGCATTAAGAGCTTAGCACTTTATAAATTGTATGTAAATCAGACCTTGGAGTCTGTGTGAGTTGTTCAATTAGCTGGTGGTCGCTGTGAGATTTTGCAGATGGCAGCTGGATGGATGTCCATCTGCCTGACCTTCCTCCGCTTGGGTTGGGCTGGGCTGTTGCCTTTGGGGGCGTAGATCACACGCAGAGTCAGTCAAATGTTTCGCTTTTTGCTCGGGGTGATGTAATTTGCCTAGCCGACAAGCCAAACAACCGGTTTTGCCACAAACTACTTAAATCTCGTTTCTTGCCATCTGAGTTCTCGCGCGGGGCTGCGCAGTTGGCAAATATGATCACCGTCGTCTGGCACTTTCCTTTTCCTTTCCGAGTCCCATTGTCAATGTTGAGGAACAGAGCTCACTTTAAGTATCATCTTGCAAATTGCAATTCAGACGGCGAAAGAGTGGGCTTCTTTCTCGACACATGCGTTTTAGGCATTATCAAGCAATTTACTTGTCGAGTGGGTTTAACGCACTGTCTAGTGGTTGCATTAAGCGTACAGAAGGGGTCCAATAAATAGCATACAAAACAAGAAGTCACTCTCAGCACTTAATAATTCAAGTTCAATTACTCATAGAAAGCAGATCTGTAAAATTAAAAAGTAAAATTAAAAAAAAAAACATTTCTTTCACTTTAAATGTCTAGAATTCTTAAAGATTTTAAGTTATAGTTATTTATGATTAATTTTAAGAATATTTCTGTATACTCGAAAAACTCAAACATGTTTTACTATCCTGATAATAACTCATACAGTTCATAAAAATATAATACAATTTGCAAGATATTTGCATTTTGCGGAAGGCATCTTAAGTGCTATAACATTGATTGCAGCTGTTTATAGCACAATAACCCCCGAAGCCTTTCCTTTAACTATAATCTCCAGCAAATAGTTTGCTGATGATTAAAGCTACGTGTCATTGACAATTTGGTTGACAGTTAATTTAAATTTATGTCTAGGGCAGATACAATATTGATTTCATTACTGTTTTGCTGCTGCCATTGTGTTCAATTACTGTGTTATTTTAGTTATGTTGTTGCCCCGAATGCTGCTGTGCAATGGTGCGTATGTGTGTTATGAATGTCGACTGTGGCCTATTGCCTATTGACACTTGTTTATTTTTGACACCCCATTGTGACACGCATATATTTATGTTATATTTGAAACGGGGGGTCTCTGAACGAGCTCTCGAACGATTTTCAGCATGTTGTGTTTGCCCGCCGATTATCATCGATGATGGGTGGCATCAAATGGCTTGATTGCTTTTTGATATCCCCACAAATTGGGCAGAGAAGCTTCATGTGTAATTTGGTAGAGAGTGCATAAATAGGGCTTACAGCCTCTGATATCTTATTGTTTATGCGGTTTCAGTTGGGAGCCAGCAAGTTGGTATTATTTACTGTTGGTGTCTGTGACTTTTGTGGTTGCGTGAGGCCCTACTATTTCAATGTCTTGATGTGTTGTTGTTTTCTCTTTACATCTCAGAAATTGTTAGACATTTTATCTTTCTTATTAGGTAATTATTATTAACTGCGTCTCTTTTTTTTACAGAACCCATCGAGTTTAACATGAGCAACTGAATCCAAACGAAACGAAGAAGAAATTAACGAGGAAGAACGAGACCCCCGAGAGGTGGCTTAATTACTGAGATTATCTATACATAGTTTGTAGACACCCAAATCGAGGAAATGGGTTTCATTGCGGCGCACAAACCGCGTGTCAACAGAACGTTGATATCGCTCAAATTTGTCGTATTCTTTGTCATCACCGGTGAGTTTTTAAGAAAAGCTTTAAGCTGGCACTTAAACAATTTCAACATATAGTTAATAATTTAAGTATGCAAATGTCGGTGGGCTTCAATTAATTATAAAAAAAATTTTTCGGTGGCCCAATTTATATTAATTGGCAATGAAATGTTGTTAAATATTTTACTAAAATCATTCATATATTACAGGCCTAACAGCTTTGCATGTTTTGCATTCCACAAAGCCATTGCTTTTGGGTCTGGACTTCTCGGAGTACCGCACGATCACCATATTGGCGCCGTTTGTTTCCATTTTGGGTCCTTTGATCGCTGGTCCTTGGGCGGATCGCCTAGCGGCCAGGAACCCGAATACATTTGGACGCACGCTGCGAGTGATGACTGCCGTTTTCCTGCTGATCTCGGCCTTAATCTATGCTTTTCTGTTTGCTGTCCCGGATGTCAGCCGGCGGGGAGAAATCCGAGAGCCACTGGTCAGCTTTGGTTGCGACGAAACCGGAGGATTCCTGTTCCAAGAGCGCTGTGGCTCGAATTCCAGCTGCAGCATGTGGGAGCATAAGGAGGGTGCCATCAACCTGACCCGTTGCACCTACAGTTGCCAGAATCCCAAGCTCTATGAGCCACTGTATGTTGCCTGGTTGGCGGAGGTGCCCACGGTGGCCCCTTCCACGGAGCAGAGTTCAGAGTTTGACTACGAGGACGAGGGCAGCACTGCGGTCACGGAAAGCTTGCGCGTCAGGAGGGACTTGGAGGGATTGGACCCCGCGGACAGTGCTGGCGTCGAGAGCATCAGTGGCGAGTTGCCACTCCACCGGTCCACCAGACAGGTGAAGAGGCCCCCCACCAAGGTCTACGTCCAGCCCCCGCACGTTTGTCTCACTCAGCGAAACCAGGACGGCAAGGATGTGGTCAAGCACTGCCACGCCTACACCGAGGACACCACCAGCGTGGTCATGGATGCTGTCATGGGCTCGGCAATCAGTCAGGAGGAGCACTATGATGACTATGAAGGGTGGTGTCAGTATCCGCTGGGTGAGTTAAATGTAAAACCAGTTTAAAGATATATCAAGAAATTTCCAATTTGGGTTTTGTTTAAAAAAAATCGCTAAAAGGAAAAAGAAAAGCCACATTTATTGAAAATTATAATCTATAAAATAATTTTAATTTTGTATAAATTTTGTTTAATAATTTTAACTTTATGTTCTCTTTTTCAGAGGGTTTCCAATGCCACATTCCTGCAGAGCAGGTGACTTACATGAAGGACTTTAAACAATATAGCCTGAACGACAGTAACTGCAAGCCGATGATCGAGTGCCAGGTGGTAAGTCCTTACCATGAGAAGAGTGTGCTTTCGGACAGCGAGTGTACAAATGTGAGTATTTGATTTAATTTTTGTAAAAATTTAATTTAATTTGTCCAAAATCAATAGACCACTGGCAGTGTGCAGGAAACCCTGGTGGGCTATACAACCATTCGCCTGATTGGGGATATTTTCCCCATGGCCGCACTGACCCTGCTGAACACAGCCATCGTGATCGCCGTGCGTGAGACTTCCGAGGGCAGGGGAGAGGTGTGCCGCCAGTATGTTTGGGGTGCCATTGGCTATGTGGTGCTCTTCTCGCCACTGGAGTTGATCTTCTTCGAGAACGAACCGAATCAGGATGCTGCTCTTGTTGCTCTTATAATATTTATTGTAAGCTTTGTTCTGGGTGCCATAGTGCTGCTCTGTGCATCTCAGATGCCACTGAGTCCTCCAGAATGGTGGTGGCACACGAAGACCGGAATGCTGGTGGTGCCCATGTCCGCCATCCGGCGCTATAGTCCCGAGATCTTTGTTCTCACAATGGTGTCCATTCTGTTTGGCACCTTCTGGAGCAGCATTCACAGCTTCCTGCGCTGGACCTTCTACGATCCGAACGCCCTGTGCTATTCGGGCTTACTCCTCATTGTGGTCCTTTTCTTCAATGTGGACAAGTTCATCGAGTACTGCGGCCACTCGAATATCTTCATCGGCGGCTTGGCTATCTATGTCATTAGATTCACCGCGTTGAGTGATCCCCAGACTCGTTGGTTGACCGTCATCATGGAGATCATCGAACCGGCTGCCATCGGTCTCATTTGGATCACGATCATCCTGTACATGCGTCATGCCATGCCTAGGAAATTGACTGCCACTGGACAGGCCATCGCTGTTTTGGCCTTTTTCGGATTGGGTAAGTTTTGTAAAAACAAAAATTTCAAAATATTTAAGCCGGAAATTTAAGGGAAATTTATATATATATATTTAAGAAAAGATTTTTTACTCTTAATGTATTGAAAAGTAATAAATAATATGATTTAAAATAATAATAATAATAAAGTAATAACCCATTATTAAAATTTAGTAAAATGTATAAACAGAGAAATGTTAATGACCCGGCTTGGTTTTATACTTTATAAATCAGAAAATGAAAAAAAAATAGAGATATTAATGATTTTAGTTTTGGAAAAAAATAAATTTATTTGTTTCGGTATGTTTATTTTGTGAGCTTATAATCTGATTTTTGAACATTCTCAAAGTTAAGGAATGCTCAAAACCGTATACAAATATTGTTTATCTATTTTTCTGAGATACTTATTTCTAACTTCTATTACTCATTTCAGGCAAAGGCTTTGGAGCTCTGATTGGATTAGCTCGCGACGAGAGAGACCCGAAATTGGGGGCCTGGTCCTGCACCTACCAATGGCTGGCCGTGGTGGCCTGCGTCGTGGCTCTGGTTTATTTCGGGATCTACAACCTGGTGCTGGCTCCACGCTGCACCGCCAAGCCACAGCATTCCGAGGAGTTGATCTCCGGATCAGCATCCCAGAACTTTGGCAATACTGGAACCGGAACTGGAAACGGGGCTGGCAATGGCAATGGAGCCGGAAACGGAAACGGAGCCGGAGCGTCACTCAATGGAAACGGAAATGGCAGCTACTCACCACTGAGGGTCTACCACAACGAGAGGGGGAAGAAGGGACAGTTTAGATACTAAAATACAGTGGGAAATTCAAAGAACAATGGATAATTTCTTCTTTGCATGGATCACCAATGCTCCGCCTCTCTCAAATCGAGTGCGAATGATATTCTTAGGTTTTAAATGTGTGTACACCACGCCTCGTCCTCCTCCACCTACCGCCCCCCGCCCGCTTGAGGGCAACACTGCTAATAGTTTGTAATGCGTATTTTTGCTAAGTGTATACACCAGGAGGAAGAACCACAAATGAGAGGATAAATACGAAAACAAAAAATGAACTTTTTTACATAAATCGCATGTAGATCTTATTTTATTTGTTATTTAATGCCAACTAAGCGAGTTCATAATTTTAATTAAACCGCAATGGGGAAGCTGACTAAAACAAAAGGCCAACCAAAATCATCAACTGCCCGACTATAATTGCAACAATAGCCATGGATACAGCAAAAGCAATAACGACTTCCCCAAACATCACGTCGTTCTCTTTACAACGTTACAAAAATGAAGGCATCAATTTTTAATGAAACATTTGCGTGATTTTACTAAGCATAATATATGATGCACTATGAGCATATAAATGAAACAATAAAACAGAAAATGTAATTATACAAAAATATAATTAATGGTAATTAAATGTTTTCAAATTAAGCGTAATAACTGTTGAATAAGTTTTTTTGGTGGGTTGGTGGAGGAAATGGAAATGTTAAGCGGAAAATATAATCATGGTAAATGCGGAAGTAATTTGGCTGTAATCCAGGTTTTAATCTCTTAGACAGATCAGTTTTGAGGAAGCCCCTTTGGACTTCTTTATGGTGAAGCGCCATCTACATTTGGCTTTTTTCCGAAAAAAAATGTTTCTTAGACAACGACCTTTTAAATGGAACTTAGCTGTTCGGAAAAGCTAGATAAGGGATTTTCTGAAGCTTTTCCCTGACAAGCTTTTCTCTTACGAAAAGCTGTTTTCTTTAAATCCATCGCCTTTCTTAATTATTTGTTTTTCTTTTTATACCCCGCGATTTGCAATTTATGAGTCCAATGAATTGCATTTACTCAGTCAATGACGTAGTGCAAATATTTTGCCAGCACTTGACCGGCCATTATACTATATGAGTCCTTGTGTGGAAGGACCGAGACAAGAGCCACAGGATGGCGGCTTCTTGACCCCGAAGGATGTTGGCTGGCTGCTAATAGCCCCAAAACTTAAGAGCAGAAGGGCAGGTACACTGTGAGAAAATCTTCTTATTATGGATTTGATTTTAAAGTTGATTAACACTTGAATTATCTGTAATATCTAAAATAAATTTAAAAGAAAGAAATGGCTATAGTCACTTAAATACCGATTTAAATTTGTGAAAAAAATATATAACACTGCATTTAACAAGCATTCTTTAATTGCTTACGAAAAAATCCGTTCCTAATGAAATATAAATAAAAAGATTTTTTAAAATATTACTTACTAATTTTATATTTCATTGTCCCTTTATATGTGTAAACAAATTTGTTACTATACCAAACTATTCAAAGCTAGTTTCAAAGTGATAACCTTTTTCTCAGTACATCCAGCTTCAAGGAAGAAAGCCAGTGACAGTGTCCACTTAACCGAAAGTAAGTAAACACACACAGGCGAACAATCTCACACACTCACACCCCCTTGGCTATTTACTTGTGTGTACATATTTAGTTGCATAAAAGGAGTAATAAGTGCGGATTTTATGATGCGACGAGTCACAGTCACACGCACACACAGGCACAGCGTGACTCTATTGCCTTCTTCCCCTTGAGTCCTCGACATGCGTCTGCCCTTTGACATTACGCACACACAGGCATACATATATGTATATATATGAGGACCCACTGCATGTGTGGGTGTCAAAGTGACAATAAGCCACTTAAGGCAGCGCGCACTTCATTAGTTTTCTTTATTGATATTTTCACAGCAAGCCAAACAGTTATGAGTAGTTGCGAGCCAGCGATTTAAGCGTTCGACTTATTCAGCGCCTGATTTTGATGATTCAATAAAAATAACGCACAAGTTGTTGCTTTAATTTGAGATCTTTGAGATCTAGGGCTTAAAAGATCCATCGAAATAGAAATATAAATTAATAGGGGACCATAAGCTAAAGTGGCTTAATGCTAGTTTTCAATAGTCAGGGATGGTTTGAGTGTGCAGAAAGTTTGGAAACAAACACATTCTTAATCTATGGTAATAATGACAATTTATGCATTAGATTCGTAACTGTAAATAACAAGCTAAGGGAATTTGGGTGTGGGTGTTACTTTGAAGCATTAGTTAAGGGTTTTCGGAATGTACATAGCTTTATGTAAAGTGTTTTTTTTGTTTTTTGCTTTACATAGTATTAAACATTTAAATGTAATAACAGCTTGAAATAAAAACAGCCAAGCAGCCACGCTTTACAAATGATAGCAGCTTGCGATTACAAATAATGTGATTACGCTGCACTCCATTTAAATACTTTTTTTGTGAAACCACAGGGCGTATGTGTAATAAACTAAGGAAGCTGCGCTTTGGGGTATTCTGAACTTCACGATTTAAGGTTTTGCAGGGGGATTGGTGCTGGGGCCGTTGGCCTGAACCGGGGTTCCTCTCTCGGTCTACCAAGCAGCACAAAATCTTGGCAATTAGGCAGTGACAGCGAAACAAAAGCCCCTACAGAGGGTTAGCGTGTGGGTCTGGCTTGTCTCTTCGGCTGGCAGGGAAAGACAAAATTATTGTCACTTGGCACCTCGCAAAAGACAACAACGGAAACAACGGGGAGTGGGCACAGCGATGGCAAACGAGATCTGGGGGGAGTTTTGCAAGCGCTTTGCCCTATGAAAAATTGCTGTCATTTGCACAGCATAAAAATAGGAAAATTCTGGAAAGAGAATGAGAATGAGAACAGCAGGATGGGGGCAGGATGCACACATAGAGACTGCTAACCATAAGTTAACGGAAATCCACAGAACCACATGGCCACATCCACATGCAGGCGACATGGGCGGGCTGCAAGCACTTGTGAAAAATAACTTTGCACATCGTTGAATTTGGTGTGCAATTTTCTTTCCATCTCCATCGTCCTACGTCCTTCGTCCTTCGCCCTTTTACTTTTAATTTTGTTTGTAAAGAAAACTCATTTTCATCATTCTGGAGTTGCGACTGCGTTTGTCTTTTGTGCGCGAGGAGCGGTAAAAAAGTGTTCTACATGTAATTATTTTGATCATTTGCATTTGCATTTGAGCAGAGGGAACCCGCAGAACAGACATTGAAAGGGAGACGCGGCTCTTTAAGGATTTTACTGTGCCCCACACACTCCACTCCACTGCCACCCCTTCATCATCATCATCATCATAATCATCAGCATGGCGGTGGCAATTTATGAGCTTGCCTGCACCTCTTGCAACTTGCACGTGTGAAAATTGTTTTGCCCGAGTTGGTTTTTGGTTTTCCATGGCAACACACCAAACCCTTTACCCACCGCTCACCCCTCGACTGCCCTTTGTCTGCCCCAGCATTTATTACTGTCGCACATTGTGTCATAATTCCAGCGTACAAATCTGCACGAATGCACAATTTAATTTTTATGAAATTCTCTTCTTTTGGCTTCATGCATAAACATTCCCTCTGATTTGTGATGTTTACCCACGGCGGTCCAGCTTCAGATCGTGCTCCCTGATGCGTCACCCCTGGCTCAAGCTTGAGCGATAAAAACCTGTCAATTGTATGAAAAATTCGTATCCATTTCAATGCTAATTTGTTATATTGTGGAATTTTTTATTGCTTCGTAGGCGTAAATAAATGAATTCCATTGCATACATTTGAGGGTAAAAGCTAGCCATTTTTTCTTCGCAATTTATTCATTTTGAAAGTTGGCGCTTCGAAGCGAAACGATGGAAGTGACTCGGCCTTATATAATTGAAATATGGCTAGAGGTGTCGCCTCACTGAATGAGTAATACTTTTGAAACGTACACTATAAGAAAAAATTATTCAAAGTATTTTGTATTGCAAGTAATAAGCTTTAAAACGTTTTTATCTATGGATATAAAAGCCAACTAATATTTTAAATATGTATCATTTATAATTTGACTTTGCGTTTTAAAAGACAGTTTGTAGAAAAAAGAAAATCAAGTCTTTTATTTTATTGTGTTATTTTATTTGTATTTTTTACTTTTCTTTTTACTTTATGAAGACTTTTAGATGAAAAATATTTAAAATACATACAAATTTACTTAGAGAGCCACTTATTAAGTATTATATTATTATATTTTTCTTTATGTGCATGCAATAAATTAATTCATTCTCAGCGGCAATCAGTTTGACTGAGTGGCTCTTGAAAATATTGTTCAAGTCTGGAGTGGATGTGATTATCGCAGACCAAAAACACATGGCTGCTCATATCAAAGTTATGCAAATTTCTCCCCTCATCTAGCCCTCAAAGTTCTTTGAAATAAATTGGATTAAGCCCTGGCTGCTGTTGGTTGTTCGGTTTGGTCGGAACCAACTATAGCCGGGCTATCATTCACTCGTACTTGGGGTCGAGAGGGCTTTTCATTAGATCCGCCCGTCTGACAGGCGCCTACAAAAAAGCCGGATGCCCTTTTGTTTTTAGGCGCAAAACTTTGCTAATTACTGTGAAAATTTTCGCAGCGTGCGACTTTTTTGTTTTCTTCGAAGGTGGGACATCACAGCCCGTGGCCTCAAGCCATTAAATGTGTGAGTTCAATTCAAGGTGTTGACTTTTTAATTGTATGTGAGGTGAGGGTGACAGGATGGCAAAAAGGGAAGGGAGCAACCGGCACAATGGACTGAGAGGGCTTTAATTTTTCCCCGTTTGTGCAGTTAATGAGAAGACCTCTTCTTTTGTCCCGGCCGCTTGCAATTAACGCTTTTATAAATTAAAAAATTCATTTTGAGTACCGCCACGGATTGTGTTTTCTGTGGGTCCGTCCTTGATATGAATATGCGAAAAACTTAACTTTTTTAATTGGCCATCCATATGGCCGCTCTGCTTGGACTTCATTGTCTGCATTGAGCTGCTGTCTGCATAATTAAACTTGTAAAACTTTATGCCAGCCACATGCGCCTTGCCAAAATTGCATTTACCTGGTGGTTTTCCATATTGCTAAAGGTTTTGGGAAGCTGTCTTTAATACCTACTTTGTTTAAAGTAATGCCATAAAACATTTTAACTTTATTTGTTTGGGAAATAAGTTATTAAACGCATTCTGTTGGAACGAACTGTCATCAAGATTGTGACGAATTGAATATAATTGGCTTTATTTGTAGCTAGAAAGCTGTTGAAAAAATAACCGAAGATGAAATGCTTTAAATTTTAAATAACAATAAAAGCTCCGAGTAAAGAGAGAGCAAATAAATAAATAAAGATTGTAGGAGGAATCAATTGTAGTATAATTATTGAATTTCTCCTTTTTTTAAAAGTTAACTGTATAACTAGTTAAATAAAAATAATTATCTTAAGCTGATAATCTTTCCTATATATACTATTCCTATACTATACTACTATACTAAATAAAATTGATATTTCTTGAAATGTAAACTTTTAAAATTGTATCTTTTTTTAAGGGAAATCAACACAATAGGTTTATTTTACTTTGTTGAAATTTTTAATCCAAATTGTTATTTTTAGGAAAAAAAAAAATTGAATCTCTAAAAAGTGCAATAAAAATAATTGCAAATATTAAATTCCATAAATTTTTGTGTTTTGTGTGTTTCTTTTTTAGGCGCATGAAAAAAAAATGTTATGTACAAATTCAACTTCAAATAAAAGTGTACTGTTGAGTTGGATATTCAAAAAAAGGAATATCGTTTTTGCCGATTTGGGCAGAGATTAAAATAGCTTAACGAAATTTAAAACATTTCAATTGTGCCCGGTCAGCAGACCCACACGCACACACGTTTTACTGGAGGCGGGGCACGCCTCTTTATTAGCCGCCGTCTTGAGCTTCCAAAGTTTTTCGCTTGCCGGTGCAGTTTTCATCATCAAAGGATAAGCGTCCCTGTGGGGGCGGGAATAGGGAACAGGAAATAGGGAATAGGGAATCTGGCAGGAGTAGGGGCGTGGCTAGTACGTCGCTTGCATTCAAAAGCGCACAAATCGCATTTTCTTGAGAGAAAATGTTGCTTCATTTGTGCAGCACGGCGGTGGTTTGTATAGAAAAATGTTTGAAAGGATTTCTCTTTCTATGCGATTCGGTGTGCGTAGGTGGAACAGTCAAGAAGCAGCTGGGAACAAGATGGGACGAAGGGAAAGGAGCCCAAATTGCATGTGCTAAATTAAATAAAAGCGCAAAGCCATAAATGCAATTTAGCTGCAACGGCAACTGCATTGATAAAATGGATATCAATTGATTTTTAGCTATTATTTAGATGGCACGCTGATTCAGCAGCGAATATAGATTTTTAAGATGGGCTGCAGGATGAGCTTTAGCCAAATACAAAAGGAGTATTTTCCCGACGAATTAATGTCCACCTTTATAACCTCTTAGGCGCAATTTATGGCCAGAAATCCGGCGAAAACAATTAAATAAAATTACCTCCAGCAAGAAGAAGTATTAAAAATCCATTAACATTGCATTGCCATTAGGCACAAATTGTATGAGTTAAGTTATTTTTATTTGTCGTTCCGTTCCGTTTCGTTGGCTTTGCTTAATTCTTATACCGCCCCGGCTCGGCGGCAATAAACGATAGAAACTTATTTTATGGCGCTATTTATTTTGCCTGATTACAGTTTTTACGAGGCGATGGCGACAAAGCGAAAGCCGGAAAATGCTGCATACCTTTTGGCGCAGCAACCGAAAACCTAACTCAATATTCAAAAGTCACAGAAAAAAAAAACAAGACCACAAAAAATAGAATGAGGGAAAATCAAGGAGGGTAAGCCAAAAAGCAGCGCAGCCAGAGCAATAAAAATGCATTTTTATGAGCAAAACTACCAACAAGCATAAATCTCTATCGAAAGCTGCTTTGCATTGCCATCGTGTGGAGCATTCCACCTGAATTTCCTGGCAGTGGTAGGGGCAGTGGCGGTGGTGGTGGTGGTAGTACATATGTAGCTGCAGATATACCCGTAAGATAATGCGGCGACTTCACTAAGACTCCTGCGACAGGGAAGCCAAGGCAAACATACAGTCGGAGAACAATAACAAATGCATGGGAAAACAAATTACAATTCGTTTGCCGAGAGAGAGACAGAGGGAGTCGAGAAAATAATCCCATTTGTAAAAATTGATTGCACTTTATCGATAAAGAACGTTGCACCACAGTGGCACTGCTATGGTGGCATAGTGGCATGGCATTGTGGGGCAACCAGAGCAATCGGAGACGGCAGAGAAAGATGAAACACGTTTGTTAAGTGGAACGTTGAGACCAGCAGACGTTGACCAGGCCAAGAGGAGGAGCACATCCATAGGCCATGCCATCCATATAGAGGCTACATGTGTAAAGCACAGATCATTAGTGTGCTCCGACAGACTCGTGTGGCCCGACATTAGGACGTGATTAATGGACAGATGACGACAGTAACTCCAGACTGGACAATCAGCTCTGCTCCTGGTCAATTACCCGGTACCCAGTCGGTGTTTGGCCCTGCCTTCTTCTCCATTTATTGGTGCAACTATTTTTTCTGCGACAGCTTTCTGGCTTGCAAATCGGTCACAGGATTCGCTTGAGTTGCGGTTTTCGCAATCGGGGCTGGCAAAGCCACCAAACTTTTTGTCCTTGCTTACCTTCTACAAAAAATAGCTCTAAACGGGGGGAGTGGCCTGCATTCAATGGAAAAGTTTTCCTATTTTTTGGTCAGACTTTTCTCCTACATTTTTTGTGCTCAAGGGCTACAAATGTTGCCAAGCCATGGCGCTGCCACTTGCGGCCGGAAATCTAAATTTACAGCATTACAACTTCCGGTAAGCTGCTTATTGGCATAGAAACTCCGACGCTCAATGGTCGCCCAACTGCGAATAAAATCCGACAATAAAATGATTTATAAATAAACGTTTGCCTTGCCATATAAGTTTACATAGCCGCATTGCGAGCATGGAGGTTGAGAAAGCAGCAATGACTGCTCGATTTTTGCCATTTCAATTGGCCAGCATTTGTTGCAGTGCCAATGGCCATAGTCGGAATCGGCCATATCGGCATCGCATTATTAGCTTTTGTGCGCAATTACACGTGAGTGGCGGCAATTTTGCGGTAGTTTCGAGTGCCAGGCAATCAGCTAACAAAAATTTACCTACTACCAATCCCGAGTGAAGTGGAGTTTAAGTGTCCACGCGAAAGTGGTTATTAATGTTTCAGCCTTGAATGGCTATCGAAAAGTTATAGAACATAACTTTTAAAGGTTATCGATTCAGATTGTAGTGGTAAGCCCAAGCGCAAAGCCTACTTCAAACATTTTATACAGTTTAAAAGCATACAAATGACAAAAACTGATACAATATGAAAAAAAATAGATGCAAAAAACTAAACCAAAAGTAATGGTTACAAGCTTTTCGTTTTTTTTAATCACTTTCCCAGATAAGTTTATGAAATTTCGAGAAGGCTACAAGGCTGAAGGCCCTAAAGTTATCAATCGATTTAATTTGTGGGCTGAGCAAAGCAATGTTGATTTTCAGGGCAATAAGCAACAAACAGTGTAAGGTACGTCTCTCAAAAAGTTAATTGAAAATCATTAGAGGGGAACGAATTACAATATTAATGGGACCTATGGCCCTAGATGTGGTAGTCCAGTTATAGAGAGCGGTCCATCTATAAATTTCCGTATTTTCTAAAGTTTCAATGTGCCTAGTAGGCATATTTCCTTCACCGTTGTCAATCAACTTCGATGGCAAACCTTTCCGAAACATTTCAGAGAATTAGTTGCCTGCACCTTGACTTTGAATAGAGTTCTGCTCGGTTACCTGCAACAGCTAAGCCCAAATCTAAAACTTTGGCACGACTTTTGCACTTTGTTCGGTTAACTTAACTTAGTAACCAACTGGCAAGGCCTGCCGAAGTTGCCAAAACTTACGGCTCATTCTGGCACTGGCTTGTATGGGCGAATGTCAATCATTTCCATCAAATAGCTGGGCCACTTAAAGCGGCTTAAACCGCTGGCCTGGCCAGGGGCTGTAACTTTTTAACAAACACTTCACGCAGAATGTTGGGTAAGTTCTCGTTTTCCATCTCGGCTCGCAGAACCTTGAAACAATGTCAAAAGAAAGTTGCTACAAAGGGCAACTTGTCACAAATTGCGCATACGCCGCGTTGTCAACAACTCGGCAACAAACTCCGACCATAAAACCAAAGTCAAGCTCTGCTTGCTGTGGTAAACTTGCGCCATTGTTTCGCTTTCGACACATTTGATGATGCCACTTCTTTGGAGGCTCGTGAAATTGAAAACTTTACAAATTCAGGTTGGGTCACACTCAATACTTACTTATTGCAAATGCAAAATGGTTTTGCCCTCCCGCCAACGCCGCCGCCACCCCCAACTGGAAAAATAATAAAAGAAACCGAAAAGCAGAATGGAAGGGGCCGTAAAGTTAAATTGAACATAATTTAATTTGGCTGTGAACCGCAAAAGTTTTGCGTTTTTAATTAAACAAACAGCAACAGTGACGGAATCAAAGAGCAAAAACTGCGTCAAGACCTTTCAATGCCTTTCCCCCGAACCCATCCTGCCATCCTTTGCTACAGCGAGCCTGTTTTCCCCCATTCCACTCCAGGCCAAGGATTCAACATAAATCATGCTCGGCGTTGAAATTTTGAAAAATATTTTTGCAGCGATAACTTTGCATTGTGCTACGTTGTTGTTCTTGCTGTTGTCATTGCGATAATTAATCAACATGGCGGCATAGTCCTAGGCGCTGGCATTATCAATTACCAGATGATAAATTGTACAGCAAAGAGTTCTTTCTTTAATAAAATTTATGATGCAATTGTTAAGAATCGGATAAATAATTTCAATGGATTCCATGGGACAGCGCTGGCCACAAAAAAGAGTATTAAAACGCCATTAATAAGGGGCATTATTGTTATTGCCGAGCACACACGAGAGCTGATGAGCGTGTGTGAACGAATGAATGGCGTTCAAAGTTCAGTGTCCTCGCCAAATATCAATTAGTGAGCGCTGTCAATCGCCGAACTCTTTATGCTTTTTATTCCAAAGAAATCCCATTTATTATGAGAAAACCCCTTAATCAGTTATTATCCCGCGAATCGCAATTATATGCTTCTGTAATGCTGTGAAATTGTTTCCCATAAAAATAACAATTGGGAAATTAGTTGGCCAAGGCGGAGAGCAGAAGAAAGGCAACTTGATATCAAACAACATGCCTTTTGTTTTGCAGTCGAACTTAATTGCTATGGAATGGGTGGGGAATGGGCGAAAACATCCAGGACATTGGCCAGGAGCAACGACAGGACCTGCTCTGCACCGAATTCAGGCTCAGGAGAAGCGACAGCAAGAGCAGAAAATATAAATTGCATGCGAGCAAGGGCAGCTATTACCTGATGCACACAGATACATTTGCAGATACAGATACAGCTATAGATACAGATACAGACACATAGCCACTCGTACAAAGGGAAAGAAGGATGTGTGTCCGTGTGGCAGGCTAACATGCATCTTCCCCCGCTCTGCATCTGTATGTGTGTGTGTCTGTGTGTGTGTGTGTTGTCTTTTGTGTGTAATTAAACAGTGCTGTTGGCATGAAATAAAATATAAGCACTGGCAGTCAACAACAAGAATCCTGCGAGGGCAGCAGCAGGGTCGAAAAGGGGCCGGGTGGCCAGCCAAGGGTTAAGGCGGAGGGCGGATTGCGAAGGGGGGCGTTGCGGAAACGTACAAAGCATAGCATGAAATTTTCTTGTCTTGGCATCCTGTCGCCGGATATGTTGCCTCAATATGGCCGCCGGATGAATGATGCGTGCACATACAGATGCGGATACATCTATAGCTAAACCTGCAAATACCGCCTCAGATACAGTGCCATACATATATACAAGAGTAGTACAAAAGACACAGATACATCCTACAGCTGAGCGCCAGGACAATGGATATTTTATTGAATTGTGCCTTTGGAAATGCGTTTCGTACGGATTCTATATTGTTTAAAATTTTAGCTATAAAGTATTTCTTAGGCCATTAGTTTGACACTTGAAAATTTAGTGCGCAACAAGGTTCGAATTCGATTGACCCCCGCTCACTCCTTCTGCAGTTGATTATGGGGCATTCTTTGGGTGCAGTTTATTTTCTGTCAGGGAATGGCATTCAACTAAAGCCAAATGTTCTGGAAATAAAAATTGACAAAATGGTAAGCAATAAACTAAAGCAGTTAACGCAAAATGGTAAAAAATGGCTTTTCCGTTCTTACTTTGGACATCGATTACTTGAAACTGCGTATAGTTAATACATAAAACTTTTTGTGACTGGCGCTATAAATATAATTAAAAAAAATAATCTGACTTTAAATTAAAATCAAAGTGTGATTTTTATTTTCGGTGCACAAACAAACCTGTACAGAGAAACTTCTTAGTTAAATTAATAGTGGTGTTCCATGAATTTGCAATTACAAGGCGCATGTAAACCGCAGACAAGCAACAACATCTAGTCGCTCATTAACACAGGATGCAATTCAGCGGCAGTTAAACGAAAGCTAAGCGAAATTTGAAAGCGCCCAAAAGCCAAAGACCAAGGACCTCTTTCCAGTTCTCCACTACATGCTGCCTGGTATTTAATTACCTGCGGTCGGGGCCATAACTTATGCCGTCCGCCAAATGTGTTGCAATATTTTGCACCTTTTGTTGCCTCTCGCAGGTCTGGGAAAAGAGGATTTGCCGCTGCCGTGGAAATTGCATGCAATTTTCTGCAGCTTGTGCGAAAATTGATAATAATATTAAAGTTTGTGCGCTGGAGAAAAGTGCGAGTAACAGCACGAAGAACATGCCGTGTTATGTAGGAAAGGCTGCAGCGGAAGCGGAAAACTAATATACTCTACTAAGTAGCTTTCGCAACAAAGTTGGCAAAAATTGAAAATTTTTTAATTGATAACTCTTAACGTGCTTAAAATGTTTCTTTGATTTTGCAGGCTTCTTAATGGCCCTCAAGTACCCATCACAAACTCATTAAGTTAACCAACATGCCCACGACTCAGTTGAGGGTGTAAAATCCTTTTTGTTCTTGCGCCTCGCACTGCAAAATTGCTAAGAAACTTTTATTATTCTCGCATGTCGGCCGGCAGGGGAAGGGGTCGCCTGATTGCAAAATAAATGCAAAGGCAAATGCATTTAAAAACTTTTGCCAAAGAACTTCCCACAATTGCAGCAGCAACATTTTCCGAAAATCGTTTCACGCATTTCAGGGGGGGAATGTCACAAAAACCAATCAACTCGCTTCGAGTTGCATATCAAAACGAGTTTTGTTTTGCTGTTAGCTAGTAGGTAAAATGTAATAAAACGCAGCACTCAAACATTTACACGGCTACATCAATAACACGCAAAACACATTAAAATAAAACTATTTTTACGCTTCCCCACCATTTCTGTTTTATGCATGTTTTGTTGCCAAAAATTTCAGCGCACTTTTTGGTGTACTGCTGATTGTTATTGCTATTACAGCTATTTTGTTTTAGTTGGCAATTAAAACCGATTTCTGAAATTTGCCGGCAGCTGACTGTGTGTTTTCCCCTCTACCAATCCACCCCTCCATCCCGCCATTCACCTTCTACTGTCGTAAAAGTCACGCGCCATAAAACTGACAGCTGTTAAAATGTTGTATGATTCGGGGTAAAGTGTGAAGTAGTGGGGGCTGTGAAAATGCGTGGGATGAAAATGTGGGGGAAAAGCTGCGGTTGCTTTGATGAGTTAATGTGCCATTAAGCGTGCAACCTCTTAAATTCCGCCGTTGTCTAAGGATCACTTGAAAAGCAACTACAACGGGAATATAGCTGAATAAGTAATCGAACTGAATAGTTATATTAAGCTAAATTGCAGCATAAACTTCGCATCAATTGCAGACGGTAATTTCGGATCAATTTATAGATATCAAGTTTATTTGCTAGTGCTTCCATCAATATCCGTAACAACTATTCGAAATGCAATGTGTGATATTCTGACAATGGCTTCAATCATTCCTCGCCGTCACATATGCAGCTCAAATCCGTTCAATATCCGGACGAGATATTGGGAAACAGAATTTTAGCCATTATATATGACCGTTTCCGCATCATTTTCATTTGATTTTTGTTTCGTGGGGGCAGAAATTTTAAATGTGCAGCGGCTTGCATATTGATGTGGCGCATCATTTTGCATTTCGGTATTGCATAATTTTGGACATCGTGGTTGTGAGTGACGCAGCTGCCGGGGCTCATGGTAAATGCTTTATGCAAATATCTGTAAAAATCACAATTAAAATGGGCAATCCCAGCGAAGTTTTAGCCCATATCAAACGAGACAATGGGGCGTATGGTTGACGCACCAAAATAGTCAAAAGCTGTTGCCAAGTTTGTCGTCTGTTATTCTCGGTTTAGTCGTAAGCCCAGGCAGCGTAGTAGAAAGACTAATTTATTAGAGCCACGTGTAATACTGGCAATTATTGAAAGCGTGAGACAAATAAAAATATATGGCAAAATCTATAGGAAAGACAAATGTGAGCGGAAATCTTGTATACTATGCTATACTATAGTATAGTATACCCACCGTGGAGTTTGTGTGTGAGTGCGAACAAATTGCAGTTGCCCGGCACGTTCGTGGCCAACAAATCACAAGCAATTATAGAAATTTAAGAAGAAATAGCCTGTCCCGTGTTACCCAGTTCGCCAGCTCGCCAAGGACCAACAGCTGCCGCTGACGCAGGACACGGCCATAAAAGTTGAGATGGGCACGAGTATTTGTTTAGTCGCCGTCTAAATCGAAATTGTTCGCAGATAAACGTTAAACATAACGTGACAGTGGATGGTGGATGGTGAATGGCGGACAGAAATTGTGTCTGCGATTAGTGAGCCTGTGTCAGGGTGTCAGGGGTTACACTCGTAAGCACTTTATTGTTAAATGTACAAGTGCGATTATCGCCCTGTTCTACATATTTGTGTTCATTACAAGAGATTAGTGCTCGGCAATCGATCCGTAATCCGTTTCGAGGGCCGTCCTGTGCATATGCACTATACATATATGTGGGGCGATTGGTGTCGCGCCCTGTGAACTCCATTAATTTGCATAATTGCACTCAAGCATGTTTAATTTGTATTTATTGCGTTATTACGCATATCAACGGACCGCAAATTCAGCGACAACCGCCGAAATGCAGCGAGCACACAGAGCTGCAAATGCACTCGAGGAATGCATCCAGATGATGCATCCCCGGAATGACGACGATAACGATAATGGTGATGATGATGGGCCAGGACAGGCTCAACGGCGGTCGACAGTTCCAAACTATGCAGCGCAAATTGCGGAATCCGTTGCCTGATACACATTATATATCAGGGCAAAATTTATACCATACCTCATATTGTTAATAATTACTCATAGGTAATCCCAAACCAAACTATTTTGTGCACAGAAAAGTGGCTTACAATGATGATCGATGGGCTGCGGCATAAATAATTCCCTTTAGAATTTACTAGGATTAACACTGATAAAAATTGTATATTCAATATTTTAAATACATTTCAGAATAATAAATGTAATTCATTAAGTTGTTTAATATCGGTATGTAAGATTTAAAGTATATCCTATTTGATTTAAATGCATTTTATTTAAGTGATACATAATAAAAAATATTGTAATATCTTTATCTTGTATTATTTTGACTACAAAGGATCAAATCAAATAATATTGATTACATAATATATTTAAATTTACTACTTTTCTGCCAGTGAAGGAATCGCTCGCAAATATTTCGATCGACTAATATTTCTTAGTTTCTTTAAAATTAACTATCAAAAATTTATTATTCTTTTTTAACTCAACTTAATTTAATTTTTTTCTTTTTTATTTGAACTAAATTAAATTTTAACATTTTTTTCCGCAGAAAATCCTTTGTCTAAAATATGATTTATATATGAAACAAATACACTATGAGCTAGCGATCTTTCTTAATATAGATGTGCATGAAACAAGAATATAATTGTAAGGCGTATTTATATAACTTAACCTAACTTTCACACAAAGAACACCTACAACTTCGAAAACACTTTGTAGGTTATCCATATTGAAACAATTTGCCAAAACTAATCTAGGTGCCACCAAGCATCTGATACACCTTTTTCAATTTCCATCTCTGTCATAATTAAATGAGCCTTAAGGATTCCAAGTGGGGTTTCTATCTTTGCATTTTATCTCATTGTTGACTACCTTTACCACACATTGTGTGGGTATTTAATTATGGGCAACGGCTATCGGACCCAGCTCCTCTATTCCGGGCAACAAGTGGGCGATATAGATGCATATACAATACCTGTTAATTATTTAATTAAAACTTTTATCTGGCCACGCACACGCACACCGGATTTCCACCCTTTGGGTTCGAGCAGCTCGAAGTTTTTGTTTCGAGTCTGTTTGAGTTTAGTTTGGCCAGAGTTTCCATGCAAATAGTTTTCTTGGGAAAGTTTTTATCAAGTTGCTGCAATGGAAATTGCAATTGTTGTGTGTTTGGATTTCGCCCGCTTACGAGTGGCTCTATCCAGGTTTTTTTGTGAGGGGTGGGCGGCATGTGACGGGGTTCGGTAATTAACATTGTGAAGGGTTTTAGATGGATGTGCATGATTTATCTTTGCACGTTTTAAAACACACTCAAGAGGTTCATTAATTCTCGCCTCACACGTCGCAGATTACTCATACGCAACTTTGCCTGCCCGATGCGTGTATCACACACACACACACAGTTCCGTAGCTGAAGTGAGCAATTAAAAGCTCATTAGCATTTGAATTTTTCACGCCAAGTGCTGTAAAATTCATCCGAGCAAATCCCTGTGAGACTTGACTAGCAGATTTCCGTTTTTTCCTCCTCAAATAAATATTGCTCTGTTGACTAGAGCATTTCTCGCGCCACATGTATTCTCTCCGAAGTTTTTATTAAATTTTTTTTTTGCCTCGCCGACTTGCAACAATCAATTACGCGGCCGGTCCGACATTTATGGCTTTTGTTTGGCGAATACGGTTGGGAAAGCCAAAGCAAAAGCAAAAGTTATTTTTATTATAATATTTTTCGCAAAGGTGGCCAGGCCGAAAAATGATTGCAAGAGTTAAAATTAAAAGCAAATGTAAAATCATATTTCTATGTGTAAACTTTTGCCGAGGCCTCAAGGTCCTTGCCAGCCCGCTAGTCGGGTGAAACAAAAGTTTTTTAATAAAATGTTTGCCTTTCCACAGTTGAGAACTTTATTGGGAGCGGTGGAGCTGCAGGTGCTCCATCTACAGCCCTGGGGAAAGCAGGAAAAATCGCCGAGCTCACAGTTACAATAACTGAGCACAGAACTCGTAGCAATAGGCCACCAGAAAGGTAATCGAGTATGAAAATTGGTATTGAAGCTGCTACCCTCTGCCCACAAACTTCCTTTTAAAGGAACAACTAAACAAAGGAAGCCCCAAGAACAGCGCCGCCTTCGGGAAATGAAAACGAGCCGCCGCCAAAAGACAATTGAAGGCATTTGCCCGGGCTCACGGTGCGTATGCGTGTTATTGCAGCTGTATTGCTTTCTCCAAGTCCATTGCCTTGGCAAAACTAAACAGTGCCCGCGGCGCATATTTGAAGCTGCCATTGTCAATCGCAGACAGCGGCAAAGTTCATTTAATTTTATCATCGATTTACGAAACTCGATAAAAATCTTCGTCCTGCCACTCGAGGGCCAAGGTGCAGATTGAAAATTTATTACATTTTTATTGCTTTAATGTGCGCGATAATCGAAAATTTATTTAACAGGAAGAGGCCGGCGACTGCGGGGTATACTCTATGGAGGGGGCGTGGCCGTGTTTGATTTGTGGCCACAACCGCAATGGAACTACCAGGGCTTTAAACTGGGGGTATAAAGATATAGATAGAAGTATCTACAAGCAGCTTTGCATGCATAATTAACAGGCCAAACGAAGACAGAAAAAGGTAAGCCAAAAGGAAAATCCCAGGGAATGGAGTGGCCAAAGTTTGACCCACAATGGTTATTGAGCTGCTCTACATTTTGCTTTTTGGGGCTGGCCAACTTAATTGTAATTTCGAAGCAATTTCCTGGACCAGTGTTTGTAATTAGTTCTGCCGAGTTATTTGCTTTGACCGACGATACGAAATGGCTCTCACAGCCAATATTCCTCGAATTTCCCGTACTGGCATCGGAAAAGATAGGGGAAAAGTTTGCTATTCAAACATTTGTGTTAAACTGCAGGTAACCAACTGCAAATAAGTTGCCAACAAACGACAACCAGCGTTTTCACTGGATGAGATTGTGTGTGTATGTTTGAGGGAGTTAACATTGTAAGCCGCTTATGCTGAGCCAAAAATTTTTGTTTGTTTTCCGAATTTAAGCCGCAAAATGGCGCATGTGTGTAAGCATTATAAAAATATACAGCCATTCAGCTGAACAGCGCCCGAACTATGCTGATCCTTTGCACACAGGAAGGGCTCATCGAGCATTGCGCATACGCCGCGTGGACGAGGTCGAAACGCTGTTGAGGGCGCTCGTTGGGGAAAAATATGCAATTATTACGAGATGTTTATGGCATTCATTAAATAAATATTATAATTTCAGGCATTCACTTGGAATTACAGCGAATTGCAGTTCGCATATTAAATATGCTTCATAGCATTTGAATTATTAATTACTATTCAAATAAAGCAGCAAAAGTTAAATTGAGAGGGTTTTAATTTAAATAAATATAAACACAAATATGCACAAATGGGCTTCATAATACGGCGGCAACAGATGGACTTGAACGATTTGTAATTTTAAGAGGGAGATGTTCCCGATAATGATTTCTGTTCGGTCCCAAGGTAAAAGAAATGTAAGTGTTACGTGTTGTTATTGAAAAAAATAAACCTCTCAGTACACAGATATTAACAATTTGTTAGGTAGTGATTTCAAGTATTTTAAAGCTTATGTTAAGTTAAGTTTAAATAATTTCCTTAATGAATTTGTAAATGTATATAAAAAAAATTACGCTTATCATTACAGCAATTATAGGTTAAAATAAATTCTGTAAGAAATTCAATGTCGTAACATATGGGACTAATTACAATTTTTATTTACTTTGCTCCTACAATGAGCTTGTGTTTTTCTGCGCCCATTTTTTTGCGCAATTTCAGTGACAACAGCTGCCGGTTTGGGCAAATAAAAATAAAACATTTAAATGCATGACATCGAATGGAAATTGACACATTCAATTTGGCATCAATTTAGCCGGCCAGCTGCAACAAATTGCCAAGAGATTTACAAAGCCAGCAGCTGCCAAGTGCCCTATCGTATCCTGTATTCCGTGTCCTTATCCATCCCGGATGCCCTATGCCATCTTCCCGGCTGAACTTTGCTTTTGCTGCAATTTAAGTTTAGACTGGCTCGTCTTGATTTCATTTTGAAGTTATTCCCCCCTGCAACTCTCAAATGCAAAAACTTTGCTAATGCAGCAGTCCTGCAAGTTGGCAAAAGTCAATCGGCAAATGCATTTCTGATATCAAACATGCCTTGTTTCAGCTCTATCTGCATATACCATTCTTATGCCGATTCCGAAAACTAGAAAGTTGCAATTAAAAGTTCTTGAGAGCCGTTTTACAAGCGCATTAATTCTGTGCAACGCATAACTAATGATTTAATTTGTCCTGCCCACTGTCCACTGTCCCACTGGAACGAAGGGTTTGCCCGGCCTGTTTTGCCATCATTAGCAACTTAAAAATGATTATTTGCAATGCAAATTCAGTCGGGGAAAAACGGAGTCCAGAGAATATGAAATGTGTGCCATCTGCATGAGAAATGCAGCAATTACACAAGGCTCAGAGACAGAGGCAAAATACCGTAAGTCTTTGAAATTTAAGCTTAAGCTGAAAGACAAACATTTTAAAAGAATGTACCTTTCTTTCTACACCTTTGAGGTGCCAAATATTCACACACTTTGCACACTCACAACAACCGCTCCCCAGATGATCTCAAGGATAACTTTTTCTATAAGCGTAATAATGACCTCGGCATAATAGACAGCAACTAGACGCAATCCCCCACAAAAATTGAAATACAGCTCCCAATGCACACATTTTTCCCAGGGCCAGCTGTGAGGAAAATCTGAAAAGGTAGAGCGGTGGGGGAGGAGGACGAGGTGGGCGAGGGACTGGGAAATGGGAAATGGGGGCCAGAACGCTGTAGCATTTTTCACTGCCTACATAGCGGCGAGGCGGCCATAATGTCATTTAATTAAACGCCAGAGAGCAGTTGCCCGGGCCTCCTGGCTGTTGTTTGCTGCTCTGTTACTTGTGTTCCATTTTTGTTTTTGTTTTTTTTTTTGGTTACTTGTGCGGGGTCAGCGGCAGCTAAACGGTTAACCAAAGTTAGCGGGAAGCCGGCTCCACATAATTTGGCCAGCCAAAAGACAGGAGTCAGAGGCGAGCGCTGAGGCCAAGGACCAGCAATTTATGTTCATTTGCATAGATATTAAAAATTGTTAGGAAGTCATTAGTAGGCATCAGTCAAATGACGCAGCCTGCATATAAATTAAGCATAATTTTATTAGGCGAACTCCCCGGGAAGGTCACCCACTTGACAAATGTCCGCGGGGGGCTGGCACTGGAGATGGCTGGCCCCGAAAAACGTGTGCTTGTTGTCGTATTAATTATTAGTTTTAATTGCGTTTTGTTTGCGTATCTCTTCGGGGTCTTTTATGTTTTTTTTTTTTAACCAAACCAGCCATTCATCCCTCAACGAAGTAATGGGCAAATCTCGTTAATCCCTGAACGAACCCACACATTTATACATGCCCTGTTTGACTTTGGCATTTTGCGCAAGGACGACGACGGGCCGGCTCGAGTAACCCCAAAAATTGTGTGCAATTAAATACTTTAAGCCATAATGTATTTTTCACAAGTTGAGCAATGTTGACCATTTGGTTGCGGATGTGGTTGATGCCCCTATTCTGGCCCCACCGCACCGCACCGCAACCCTGCTGTTCAGTGTAAATTACATGCACAAGAGGCCAACAAAGAAAACTCATTTGTATTCCGAGACCCGAGGACCCCCTTCCCCTTCCCCCTTCCCCCACCCACCGACCACTTAACCGCCCCACACTGACCACCGCCCGCAAGTCAAAAGCTCAGCCACAAGCAATTTTATTATTTTTGCCTTGGCTTCTGTTTTTTATTTTTTCGTGTTTTAAACACATCCAGAGAGATAACTAATTCGAGCTGCGTCTGCTGTTTGCTTATCAAAATTTTAATTGCCTTTTTTTTTGGCTTTTTGCCTGCCTTTGAGACTTGCCGCCGCGGCTTATCTATTTATTATGTGTTGTGTGGATTTGTCTGTTCAACTGTTCGATCTGGGCTTCCTTTTGGCCGAATCCGCCAGGGAACCTTGGCGCCATCACAGCCAGCAGCCGGCTAGCTCACGTTCAAACTGCCTTTCCCACCGTTGCCACTACCACTGCCACTCCCACTTCCGCTTCCGCTCCGATATTAAATGGTGCGCGTAATTAGATTTTAAATTTATTGTTCTGTGTGCTGGTATTTATTTTGTCTGCCTTGGTGTGCATAACAATGCAATGGCTGCAATAAATAAATAAACAAAACGTGAATGTGAATTCAATGGCGCGGTATCGGGTGTCTATGTTTGTGCAGGGATAGCTGGGCCTCCGGGGAGCTGCCTGATGGGATCTACACAGAATAAAAATGCACCACCGAATCCCAGCAAAGTGTTGTCAAAATTAAGTTAAAAGATAATTTACCAAAATACAAACAACAAATTTTATACAAACAAACAGCCTTCTACGCCTAAAACTAAATTATAAGCTATTACACAAATATAAAATGTTTGTGAAATTTATCTAGGTACAATTATCCATAATGGGTACCTAATGGGTGCTTACACTTTGTTTTGTTAACACAAATGATTTATTTATTTTCATGTCAAAATATTTCCAAAACCCAAAAAAGCCCTGTGAAATAAAATTGCAATTGTTTTGAACAGTGTATAATGGCAGCTGTGGCGCCCGGCCAAAATGGTTCCTTCAACAGTAAATTGAATTTGGAAATCGATTACCTGATTGATGCTGCGAATCTCTGAATGCTCAATCATTGGTTAGGGTACACTTCAAACACGAGCAGATTTAAGAGTTAATCATGTGGCATGGGGCATGGGGCGCGTTCAACATGCACTCCGACTAATTTATGGCTCATCTTTGCCGAGCTCCTGCCGCAAAACTGCGGCCATCCGGCGACCGATTCATGCACTGTCATCCCAACCGCAGATAAGTGGCAATGCGGACAAGATACTGAGGCACTGCAACACGGAGAGCTGCCAGCAGGACATCCACTGATTGGACAGATGGACAGGGGGACAGGTGGACATATATGGACAGGCAAGCCTTTAAATGTACATTCATGTTCGGGATGGCGGCGTGAGTAATGAGCGCTTAACAAGGCGCCATTGGCATATTTTTAAGTTCCGGTTGGAACAGAGTGCATGTTTCATAATTTACATATTGCGAAAATATTTGTGCTCACTTAATATGCGCAAAATAAATGTGAGCGTGCACGACTGCAGCTGAAATTGTTGCTGGCTTGTTTGCAAAATTTCATAAATCACCGCTGTTTAAAACATTTCTGCTGCTGATGATGATGATGACTTGTCCGGTCCTAGCCGGCAGAAATATCGACTGGCATATCCTGTCAAAGGCAAACTGTTTGGGGCGGGGCGTTGAAGGAGGTGCCGGACCATCTGCCGCGCCTTGTTTACACATGTTCAGAACGCAAATGAGCCGTAAAGCGCTGATAATGCAACAAACTGACAATTGACGATTCCGCACCCCCGCCAGATACTTTAATTTTTCCATACAGAAATTAAGTTTAAATGAAAATTTTCCCTTCTTTTCCAAAAGAAATGCTGTGAAAAAATAGGAAATTTTAATCTCAAAAAGTGAATCATTAAGAGTTTAAAATTGCAAAGATTTGTGTTTTTAATTTTTTACTTTTAATTTAAAAAAATGCTTAAAGAATACACAAAAAAAACATAGTCAAGTCATGAAACTTGTTATTTCTGTGGAGATTTTTGTACTTACGTTATTAAAATTGTCTGGTGGTTCCGTTCACACCCACAATGTTTCCACTTAAATTAGCAATGAATGAGATTGACCCACCGATTGATATTCATTTGACGGAATTTTTCGATGTGCACCATGCACCTGACACCTGATTCAGGTTTCTGGGCCACCTGCTCATTGTTTTTCAGTCTCTCGGCCACAATGTTATTTTTCTTTTTTCCCGGGGCTGATAGAGTCGTTCCATCCTTGAGCTCCTGTCTATATCAGTTGGCCCTGTCCTGTCGGCAGCGTTAAAAAAATATGCCAATAACACGGCCAGCTCGCTGGCATCGCAAATGAAGCGTTCTCGTTTCGGAGGCGAATCAAAATGAGCTGCCTGCTGCCTGCTGCCAGGAGAGATAGCTCATGCATGTCGGCACTGGGCGGGAAAAGGGGGCCGACCACGCCTCCTTTGGACAATGGCGCGAAATGTGTAACGGAAACCACAGTTGAGTGCATGGCAGTGAATGAGGGATCGAAGGATTGAGTCCAAGTCCGGACTCGATCCCGGATCCGGGTGCCGGTTCAGTAATGCGGACAATAAAATTTTAACGTAAATGTTGCGTAATTAAATGTGTTCGCCGCACGGCAGCGTAAAACGAGATTGAGATTGTTTTTCCTTCGTATTGACCGGCAAACAAAGGAGCCGAAAGATATGCCAGTCGGCAGTGGAGAACGTTTCGAATCTGTTTAAAGAACACGCAACATAACTCAGAACTTATTGAGGTTAATGGAAGTGGAAGCTGGAGTAAAACAACGATAATAAATTGCAAGAGTGCTTTCCTGGCAGGTTAAAATTGTTGCCTTTCTTCAAGATTTGCATTTGCGTTTCAGCATTAAACACGAAAACTTCATTGCATTCAAGGAAATTTAATAAGCCTAAAATGTATGAAAATAAGGATCAATGATATCACTATGGACCTAGAGCTTGTGCATAGGAGACTTATATATATAGCCGTAGAATTGAAAATCTGTTTTATATTAAAATATTTTCCAATTATAGTTTGATATTTACCCACTACTCTTAACTGATTTCTTATTCACGTTGTTCCCAAAATATTGTAGGTAAGCTAATACTTATTTTATATGTCAAAAATCAAAAAATATATTTAAAATGTTGCTACATAATAATACGTTTTATTATATTTTATTTGTTGTTGTAAACACAAATATTGAATTATGGGTACAATTAAAATGGCTTTCAATTAATTGCCGACCTAACCAATTGTAATGATTTGACCGCAGCACTTGGTATTAAAGTTCTTGTTATCTAATACCGTACTCGGTGCGACCAAAGTTCCGGCATACTTTTGAGGTCTGGAACGGTAAGGTAACCACAGAATATGCGCTGTGGTCGCGGAGCGAGAGTTGCCGCCGTCGTTATATCTATTAAGCCATCAAAACTTCGACCGCTTATTAATGCGCGTACATCAGCGCTAAAGTGCGGTCATAATTCAAATGGGGCGCCCACTGTTCGCGTCCATAAAGGGCGGGAAATCGAGTCTCGGAACAATTGTTAGTCCAGCCGCGATGAGGAAGGTGAATCTGCTTAACCGCTGCACTCGACAGTGTCTTTTTCTTGTCGTGCTGGTGACCCAAATCTGTGGGGTCACCACTTACGTCTACAGCTCGAAGGAACAATGCTTTCGGCAATCCGGTATCCTGCGGCTGTATTCCAGCGTAATTCTTGCCTTTATGTCACTTTTGTTTCTTATTAACATAAGTAAAATGCTCGATAATCCTCAGAAAGCATGGCCATTTTTGGTGGGCAGCATTGTATTGCTGGCTGTTCGAGTGCTTGGGTTTATGGAGAGTCTGGAGATCGTTGAGCTATTGAACGAAATGCTTGGAATACTGAGGCAAGTAAAAGTGATGTCCAGGCATCCGAACATCTTTCGGTTGAGACACCTGCTGCTTCTTCTCCTCGCCCTTCAGAATCTTCTTCGATCCCTCAACATATTGGTGGGGTTACGCGACTTCTCCGGTGAGGCCTATGACACGTTGGCCAATAGTTTATTATTGCTTATTGTGCTGGGAGTCCTATTGAGTTTTCTTCTGCAGATCACTATAAATATTTGTCTATATGTGGTCCTCATTGCTTGCTACAGCGAAATGCACCGATGCACTCGAAGAATCTCAAAAGATATGGATACATTAAGCCAATCCCACGTCCTCGAAAGTGGACAATTTGTGGTCTTGGTGAAACAACTTCAAGGGATCACGGAGAGGTTGATAAGACTGCGTTCAAAAGTTTTTCATCTGACACTTCGGATCAGCCAGCACTTTCGGTTCAATTGGCTATGCGCTATTATATATGGCTTGTTGCCTTTTTTGCGCTTTACGGCCATTGACCGGAATGGTTTTTATTTTCTCACCATATCTGCATTGAACATATTGTTCCAGTACACCATTTTTGACATTCTGTCATGTGAATCAAGAATGACCAGGAGTTTTTGCAGTTTTCGGATATTGTCCTTTCATAAGGATATCAATAGAACCGTAAGTAGCTACATATTATTTGTCGAAATAAAGTTTATCTAATTTTGTTTAAGCATAGATTGACGAATTACTCCATCAGGAAATTAGGGAACGCCTAAAGGTCAGCATATATGGCATTATACTGGACACGAAATTTCTTTTAAAATTGATGTCCCTTTGCGTGTTCTGTGTGTTTGTTAACCGACAAGGATACTTGCACTTCCATCGCTCTTAGTAGGTCCTGCCACTTAACTGTCCAATTGAAGTCGCAGTCCTTGCCACAAGTTCGATAATGTCGCTATTGTCTATTATTAGCATTCGGGGCTGTCATATTATCGCAACTGTTGTGCGAAGCAATGTCAATTGCACAAGTCAAAAACTGTCTCATAGATGCTTTTCGAGATACTTTGCCGGCAATTACGTAGCCATTTCATTGTTCCTCCAGCTCGAACAAGCTTCATAATATTTTCACTTTTATGGCAGGCAGCATAAAAGACGACAGCTCTGGCAATAGCAACAACATCATCATTATCAACACCATCAAAGCCCGGAAAAATCCACCTTCTGTGAAGAGAACATTTTCTCCTCAACTGTCGTAAAATCATAGGAAAAAGGAAAGGAGGCAGCAGCGGCGAAAAGTGTGAGTGCGTAAATTTCTCTCCGGACTTGGAGTCGCTCAAGTGCCTTCCATTCTGTGTCATAAAATTAACGCTTTATATGAACGAAAGCATAAGGCGCTCGATTCTTATCACCAAGGCTAACAAGATGGCCATGAATGAACGCGGAACATGGAACTGCAGACGGAAAAAATTATAGTTTTGTGTTCATCATTTAATGTTTACTTTTGACTTAGAAATTTATTTGTTCAGCATTAGTGTATGCATACTTATAGATTTTTTAAGATGTTTAACTATAGTTCTGATCATGCAATTTTAAATTTTTAACTAAATTTAAGAAACCTATTTAATATATATATTTGTTTGTAAGATAAAAAAATTAAATTATTTAAAACACCATATTTGAGTTAAATATAATTTACATTTAACCAACAGGTTAACAACATCCGTGCTTTTTAATGATCTGCGACAACCGCTTAGAAATCAAAAATAATTTGTAATATTTGTTATATAAAATGGCAAATTTCATAGTCTGTATTTTTCAGCAATTATTACAATTATACAAACATTGTCCTATAATACTTTTAAGTATTTTGCAAGCGCATTTGTTATACATAAATAGTAAAGTAATATTTTTTGTTGGGCACCAACTTATAACGAATCTTATGAGAGTATATAAAGTTTAAATTTAAATTAGAAAAACAGGAAGTGGAACCGAAGGGCGTGGGGTGCTTGAAGAGAAATTCCAACGAGTGTCTAATTATTTACGTGCAATAAAAGTTATGAATTGGGGCCAGGCCAACTCGAGGCGAGTAAATTCATGCCCGCACAGCCCCGTGCCTTTACTGTCTGGGTTGTGTCAGATCCCTGGGAACGAAGGCAGTCTGGTTTCGTAGACAGGCCCTTAAACACATTCTCGTGTTGTGTCTATGTGTGAAAGCCGTTTTCCAAGTGCCCTGAAATTTCAATAGCGTCCAGTGGCTACCAGACGTGTTATAAATTTGTTTCAGTAAGCTAGACAATTTGCCGACATCCTCGACAATGCTCACTACCAAGCAGACCGACTTAGTGATGGACTGCGTCACGGAGATGCTGCCCGAGTCCCGTTCGAGCTCCTCTACGGATCTGAAGACTCTGGTGGAGAAGGATCTGCGTAAGCCGCTCAAGGAGATCGTCGATCTACGCCTGAAGCATCCTCTGGAGCACACGTGGACGCTCTGGTACCTGGAGAACGATCGCAGCAAGTCCTGGGAGGACATGCAGAATGAGATCACTAGCTTCGACATGGTCGAGGACTTTTGGAGCCTGTACAGTCACATAAAACCACCATCCGAGATCAAAGTCGGTAGCGATTATTCGTTGTTCAAGAAGGGCATACAGTGAGTGGAGTTTTATTTTTTTTTGTTATTATTAAACTACCCAAAAAAAAAAACATATTTTAGAAATATTCTTAACTTACTGCAATATACTAAATATTATCCCTTCACTAAAATAGTTTGTTAATATGAATCTAAAATTTAAAAACGAGCTGTATTCAATTTCGTTTCGTCCTATCTATTCCCTAACTTCAAACAAGTTCCATTTCTGTTTCAGGCCCATGTGGGAGGATGATGCCAACAAGTTCGGTGGCCGCTGGGTCATCAATATGGGGCGTGGCTCCAAACTGGAGCTCGACAAACTCTGGCTGGATGTGGTAAGCAGCTCGAGCAGCTTTGTGTCCTTCGATTGTCATATCTGTTGCAACTGCACAACCCCTTTTCCGCCCTCTGACAGCTACTCATACTGATTGGCGAGGCCTTTGATCACACTGAAGAGGTCTGCGGCGCTGTTATCAACTTACGCGGCAAGAGCAACAAAATTTGTGAGTAACACAAAAACAAAACAAAAAAAATCCATATAATATGTCTCTAGTGATGCTGATTCAATGGTTTAACAGTATAAAATGTTGTTGTTTAATAAATCTTCGAGAGCGGGTTTTCCATTTTATCGGGACGCATAATATTAAATAATTTAGATGTCATTTCTTAGAACTGCATTTCGTTTTCCATTATATTTTAAGAAAAACAAAAGTTGTAGTTGTTTCAATGGAGACTTTTAGAATTTAGATATTTAATCCAATTTTTTCAAGTGCACTTAGCATAACTAGCCCTTGAGCACTGCCATGACAACTTCTAATGCAGCGCCTCTGTTCCAGCAGCAATTTGGACCGCCAACGGGCACAACGAGATGGCCGTCATAGAGATTGGACTCAAGCTTCGCGACCTGCTCGTCCTGCCGCCCCACCAGCTGCAGTACCAGTTGCACAAGGACTCGATGTGCAAGCAGGGATCGGTGGTCAAAGCGGTTTATTGCGTGTAAGCCGGCCCGGTCGTTGATGCCAATACCACCACCAACCAAAGCAAAACCAACCCAACCACCCATATACCCTCCTTCATTGACCTCCGCCGTCGGTTGCTGTTTTCAGCGCGTGCATTCCAAAAACGTAAAAAAAAAATTGTATCTTGACACACAGAACGGGTTTTATGAATTTGACCATGTTAAAAATTACAAAGAAAACTGAAAATATATAGGATTCTGTATGTGACGAGCAAGCGTTAAATTCCTCGGCTTTAAAGGACTGAAATAGGGGCCCCAAGGAGCTCTTTTTATGCCGCTAGTTTGGGCTCTTTACGCTCCACGGAATGTTATGCAAACATATGCCGCACCAGAGCGCAAATAAAATGGTTTATATACACTTGCAGCTTGTACTTTTGGCCGGGCCAACTAGAAGTGCACAGTGACTGCAAAAGATAAACGTCCACTTGGCTCGCTTGGCTGGCCGAGCGAAAAACAAAGGACCGAAAAGGGTCAACAATGGCATGGCGGATTGTCCGTTTTAGCGGGAGCCGTTTCCAGTACCGGATCTCGGGGATCTGGTATCTGGAACTGGCGTCGAGGGCCCGAACTGGAGACAATTGAATTTTGATGAAAGGCCGAAACGGCGGTGCCTCTCGCAGCATTAAAATTCATGCTAAGTGCTTCGAGTTGCATGAAGGAGACACTCTTCCCAAACTTAAACATGGTGTATTTGTACGACAAAAAATTATATTTTAAGACCAATGTAAAATCTAAATATCAAAACTAAAACTAAATTTAAATCTCAGAATGAACATTACAAAAAATTAGATCTTTTCTGTTTTTGGGCCTATTGGGTGAATTGGTATATATTTAAAATTTAATTAAACAAATGTAGCTAAGCTACTGATTTGTTAACCCTTTCGACCCCAACTCTCCCTACAGTTTGCATTTTTTAATTTTCAATCTATTTGTATTCATTTAATACAATTTTGATTTAAATTTAATGTCGCTAACGAATGTTGCATGTGGAAACATTAAGACAAGAATGTATATACATTTTTTTTTTTTTGTAGTCGTTACCATTTTGTTCATTTAATTTTTAAATATTTATATATGTAAATTTTAAATTTTTACATATAAATTTAGTCCCATTTTAACCATTGTAAATCACTTATTTATTGCCGAAACTAACAGCACAATTTTCAGAACCAATGCTGAATATCTACGTAACACTTTTAAAAAATGACCATAAACTAAGGAAATGTTATAGCAGTAGCACAAAACACAGCAATTTTATACAATAAACTAAAATAAGTTTTGTATTCGTTTTTCCCGTATCCCCGGGTCACCTGCCCTTTCAATCAACATTCAAATTCCGATGGCAGCAGCACGTGCAGTAGCAACTTCATTATGAGCCACTTTAAGCTGACAAAACTCATCTCTATCCGCATAGCTCGTTGACTGCATTTTATGGGTCCAGGTGGCGGCGGCTTACATGGGGAGCTGTTAAACCGAAACCGCATCAAAACCGCACACGTCCCACATGGCATGCAGCTGCCTTCACCTGTATTTTAGCCCACCTCTTCACCTCTGCACCTCTTTCACCTGCACCCGCCCACTTCGCGTTCTTGCACCTTTGACATATTGCAGGGATAGAGGTGGCTTGCCGCCCGGAGGAGACCCACACAACACCGCAAACTTTTTGCCTTCAGACGAATATTTACAAATTAGTTGCTCGAAACGTGACATCGAGAATGTTGTTGCACTTGCAATTGGAGTTGCATGGTACCCATCTGGCTTTGGGCCGTGCCTTTCCAGTAATGTTGGTAAAAACTTGGGCAGCCAGCGACTTAATTAGCACATAAATAAATTATTCTGCCATTAGATGCTTTTTGACACGTCTGTCTGAAGACTAGAACTTGGGAGATTAAAAGTGGATAGTTTTTATAAGGAAACTGTTTGTTTTTAATCTTTTATTCTCTTACCATCCTGTACTATATATATATTTTATTGGAATCTAAATCATTCCATTTGATGGTTTTATTTGTTGTAGTTCTAATATGAAATTGGCAGATTAAATCTGAAATCGATTGAGGGCCAACCCTATTAGTTCGCGTATAGACTGCCATAGATCTATCACCACATCGCTCTCTCTACCTACACATTGGCCATGCATATATCAACACTTTTCATATAGCCAACGCAGACCACATTGAGCTCCAGCTTTGGTTTTTATGGCCACACCAGCTGGACAAGCACTATGGCAGCACAGCCCGGCAAAGCCACCCATCCACCCACTCACTTCATCCCATTTCTGTCCAGCTTTTGTTTATTTTGTGTATTGTTGGGAGTCGCGCGTCCGCTGGTTCCAGCTTTTCGTTTGGTTTTAGGTTTGGCTTGGTCTTTTTCTCTTTTGCCAAAACAACACTACACAACATAAAAATAAATTGCACTTCTGACACTTGAATACGGTGGAGAAGTAGGGGAAGGAGTGGCGCTGGAGATGGAGATGGATCTGGATCTGGAAACGGAGGGGAAGGCAGCTGCTCCTTTTTGGGCAGCGACACATGATTAAGTGGAGTTTGCGGTTGGCTTTGTTCGGGGAATACGCATGTAAATCTATTCTGGTATACATTATCGTCGTCCAGTTGAAGCTTAACTTTTATCATATAATAAAATGTAATTTTCCAACTCGTAACTCTCTGGTAATTAGAATTTATAGCGAACTTAATCGCTTTTGGCACGCAGACCAAAACGGAGGAGGGTGGAACTCATCCTTTATATCATTAATTTGCGCATGAAGAGAATTTCATTAGCCGCCTAACGGCAAGGCATGCAACAATTTTTGTGCAATTCTCGCCAGCAGGCATTACAATATTTCTGCTCGTATCAAACAGCCAGACCGCATCAATGCGGAGCATTCGAAATGAAATATTAATTTGCAAAATTCCTTAGCCCCGTTTCGCCTGGCTTTTCGCAAATTTTTATTATAAATTAATAAGAATTTATGGCGCCAACAAAAATGAAAACGAATCCAGCAACCGCAAGGCCTTGGATTGTACTTTTGAGTTCACCTTCAAAGGGGCCCATGAAACGGCAGGAGACGACTGCCAGCCGAGATATTTGTCTACAAATATTATTGCTATTCGAAATGTGTAGTAGCTGCTGCTGCGCCCTTGGGTTCGTTTGTTCGTTTGGGCCAAAAATAAAAAATTCCTGGCTGGCAAATATGCAGGAAGAATGCCCCCACTCCACAAACCGGTAAAGGCAAAATGGCAAAATTCAGTGCGAGATAAAGGCCAGTTTGGAGACTCAACCTCCGCATATAATTCTTAATATTTCGCTTCATAAATATGTAAATAAATGCCGACACGAGGACGGTCGAGGAGGGAAAAACAAAAGAAATCTTGGCCTGCTCTCCTGTACTTTGTTAGCCATTTCCCAACGAAGATGTTCGGGTGATAGAAACTATAAAGGAATCCCGCAGAAACCGCACGGAGCTCACAACGGGATATTAAGCACAAAAGTTGGCCACAAAGATTTTCGGACGGAGCCAACTTAATGAAATAAAGCACTCGCTTAGCACACACACATTCGAGGACCCGAATCCACGGCACCAGGACCTTAACCTAAAGCATAAGAAGTCAGTCATGAAAAGCGTACGTGAGCAATGAAAAAGTCGCAAACACTTTATTATACGTGGCGAGAGGAGATGTGGAATGGTGTTGGGCTGGGCTGGTGTGGTTTGGTGTGGCAGCCACATCAAAATGCTACGCGGCGCGTATACGAAATAAGTCCTATGTAGATGCAGTCCATCCAGCTCCCCCGCTACTACCACTCCCACCCATTACTCATACGCCGCGTCATTGTGCCGCAGTCAGATAAAGGCCGTGGGCAAAAGACAAAAGATGGCCACGGGACACTGGACAGACACTGGTGGGTGGGCAAGAGGTGGCAGGACGCAGGACGCAAAACACCAAGGACGAGGCGATGGCAATGCACATAATGGCACAGCTCCCGGTCGGTGCGTGAGCTAGGTATTTTGGTATTTTAAACATGTGCCCGGCAGCTAATGCATAGTTTATGGGTCTCTGGGCCTATGGCCAAAAGTGTTGGTCAATTTTGGTCAGCGATTTGAGCGTCCTCCCGAGGCGCTTGTGGGCCAAGCCTTTAAATAGAGCGTACAATCAACCGAAATTGTGCTAAATAAGTAAATAGAAAGGGGCAGAATAAAATCTTATAGTGGTTGTACAACTTAAATAATAGTAAGACAAATCTTTTTGTTTCTTACTAAATGTAGTTTTGATTTTATAAGGAACTTGCTTTTTACTTATTTGTTAACACTTGAAGTGTTGTGTAGGTAATAGCAAAATGGTATTTAATGAATGGTTTGAAATGTATGGAGTATGCTTTTTTTAAAGATTTTTTTTACCACATTATTAAATTTGGTGATTTTGAATTTAATTTAGTAAATCTAATATCTATATAGTATTTTCCAAACTTAACATATATATTTAGGTGTTTAAATTGTATTCCTGAAAATAATTAAAATTAATTTTGCTCTTAATAATTTTGAATATGACCATTGCGCTACCTTTAATATCGTTAAATCTCCCAAGATATTGCTCACCTTTACTATTACACAAATAAATTATAGCTGAAATTAATTTCCGTTTTATTAAATAATAACTTTATCTTTGCAATTATATCAGCCAATAAACCGATGCCGATTAAAACAAATGTTCAACTCGGCAGTGAGGTGAAAACTTTCGCTTTTAATTTCACACACAATCAATTTGTGTTTATTAGCTCATTATAAACATTTTGAGGCAGCCGAACACCTTCGTTCGCTTTGCAGTCCCGGCACGTGGGTCGTATACTTAATTTGCTTAGTCAACGAAGCAAATCATTGACCAAGAGACCACGACCACCCAAGGACGACCAGCCTTGGCAGGACGTGCGTGAGATGGTTAAGGATTTATGGAGAGGCCCAGACAAATTTTATAATTTGAGCAACAACCAAAGGCGACCGGCGAAACTACAAAGTGCACTAATTTGAGGTGTTGAAATGGCCCAAAGCAGATCCGCAGCTGGAATCCCAGCCACAGGCTTTTGATGTGCACTCAAGGGTTGAAAGGTGGCATAATCAAATCAACGTCAGGACCTGGATCTGAACCCTCGAAAACATTTATTTGTTTTCCTTGGAAGTCTCTTTGTTTGGCCGTTTGTGGTCATGTTTCTGGTCCGACACCTTATTTGGCATGCCGAGCACATATCCACAACTTGAGTGGGATTTTGCAGATCTCTAGGTTTCGTGCTTCTTATTAAGTGTCACTTGGCATAATTTAAATATATAATCCGGCGCAACTCATATTCTTTTAATAAGTATGCAAAGAGCACTTTCACAGAATCGCGGATTTCTACGCTCAAGTTTTATTTTTCGAATTTCGTGTAATTTGAGTTTGAGTTTCTTGTTTTTGTTTATTATTTTTGCTGCTGGTGAAGTTGCGTCTAGACATTTTAAGCGCGCCAGAGATTATATGAAATTCATAAGCGACACTTTGGTATGAGGTCGGTTCTTCGGGGACTTTAAATGCCAAAATGTTTGTCGAGTGTGGATCGGGAAAAGAGTACAAGGTTTTGGGATTAACAGTTTTGTGTCAGTCTTTAAAGCACACAATGTGTATAATAAACACAACATCTTATTCTTGTAAATTTATTTCAGAAGCCATAAAAATGTAACCATAAATAAAAATAACAGGAATAAATAACAATGTTGTTTTTATAATGCTATTTCTATTAATTTTATTAAAACGGAAAATATAATTACAAAGAAGCACATGAACTCAGCAATATCATCTTTTATTTCCTTGGTAATTTTTTTTATTCCTTTTCCGATTGCTAGCAAATTGAATTTGTTGCACTTCAGCGTTATCCACAAAGTGAAAAGAAACAACGTGTAAAGCGTTATGAAAAAGGGGGTTGGTTGGAAGTAGTGTGGTAGTAATAAAGTGCTTGCAATATTCAACAGCAAAAATGGGTAAAAGGGTATAGTAAGCAGACAACGGTAATCCAAGGTTGCACGATACCCCTTGCCAGTCTTTTTCCTGCCAGATTCTGCTGCGTTATATTAAGTTAATTACTACGCGCAAAGCTGTCATAATTTGCCACCTATGCATGCCTTTTGCTTACTGCATTTTTATGCACAATATTCGCAGATATACATATGTAACATATACAGCGTATGAATGGCAGGGAAATTGTTAATACTGGGTACATACATTTATGCGTCTGCGGCCCCATCGGTCGCCGTCGGCCATGGACGCTTACTTAAGCTAAAAGCTTTTGTGTATAAATTTTAATTAAAATGCAACAATTAAATGCACAGCTTTCTGGCCAGCAGACCCGTTCTGGATGTGGTTCCCGTTTCATTTGCCGCCTTCATCGCCGTTGGCCATGCGTGTAAGTTGTAGTTACAGCGGCGGCAGGCGATGCATAAACCAGTGTTAAGCTCAAATTAATGACATTAATTTACGGCCACGTGGGAGTGGGAGTGGGTGGCGGTGGCAACAGCTTCAACGCCTCATTGCGTTTTAATAAGTTAACAGAAATGTATTGCCTACTTTGCAGCGCCCGCTAATTTGTATTTTGTAATTGAAAATGCTCACACTTGGCCACTTGAATATCGACGCGACGCCAGGGCTCTGTAATCAGCACTACTTAAAGCCAATTAGCCGCAAATATGGCCGGTAGACCACCCAATTTTGCCTGTCCGCTGGGGGGTTTACTCCGTCAATGGGGCATGAAACGCGTTTTGTTCACATTTCGTTCGTGCCACGCCCTTCTATCCACGATTGCGGTTTGTTTGGTGCCGGCAATTTTGTGATATGGCCGCTCCTTTTAGTTCCGCTCGAACATTGTGCAAACGCGGCGTTTGCCGGCGTGGTGTGTGTGCTGTGTGTGTGCAAATAATTGGCAACATTTGCGCTGGCCACACACCCACACCCGCTCCAAGCCACGCCCCGTTAGATACCGCTGGAAATTGCACAGCGAAATGAAATTTGCAAACTCACAAAAGGTGTTGACAATTATTTGCATAACAAAGCAAATTCCAACTCCCCCACCACGTCCAACATAAAACTATATGTATATCCGGCGGAATCAACATTAGGAATTTAAACTTAAAGTTTGCATTGAATTAGTTGAGCATTCCAGTCGGCAGGGCCTATGGGGCGGCGGTGGGCTCAATTTGTCACCTGTCCACAGAGGAATTCGAGCCCTAGCCACCCCCAAAACACCCTGCAACCAGCTTTTCACTTTATTTGATGTTAGCAAGAACAAAGCCCACATGCAGGTGGACTGGGTCCACTCGCAACCGCAGAGGGGTGACTGTGACTGTGACGGTGACTGTGACCTGACGCCCCTGATTAAAGACGCCCCAAGGACCGCAAGTGTAAAAATAGCCTAAAAGCCTACAACGAGATGGCAAATGGGGAGAGTAGTTGCAGGTACATTGGGGATAAAAATAGGCCTACACTTTAACCATTAAATTATCTTGGGTCGATGTTTGTGAATTTTTCCTTCAAAATGGTAGTTTGAGTTGCAATTTTGCTCGACCCTTTTGTAAAATAAATGTTGTTCAGTAAAAAAAGTTCTTTTAATTGTCTAAATACTAATAACACTAATTTGAAAAGTTTTCTGGTTCAAATGTATTTTAGAATGAGCTATCTTAAAGATATATATTTTCACTATAAGAAATATTTTTTAAAGTTACTAATCATAATCCGATTACTTTATAGGTTCCTAATACTTATACTTTAAACTAAAAACTTTTTCTTGTTATGTTGTATGATATAAAATGTATTATGATGTAATTAATTACAAAATTATAATTAGACTTAAAAATATATTTTTAATTTATTACACTTATTTTCTTGAGTGCACAAGCTTCGCAAAAACCAGCGAAATATTGGCAGATTAATGGCGTGTAGCGTTAAGTGAATCAATTTGGTTTATGTATGGCCCAGTGGCACAAAGATACCATCTCCGCAACAAACAAAGCAGTAGGCCATGCGTGATGGGAAAGTTTCCTGCTATCTGTTAATTACATAACATTCAAAGTTATAATCTGGGCCATCGTCAAAGTTGCTCCCAAAATAAACTGACAGCCAGATGGTCAAATGTGATTTTTTAAGCGAGTTTCCTTCTGCCCCACGTCCTCCCATCTTTTTCTGCTGAGATTTCGTTTCGGCTAATGGAAGCCACAAATTTGAGTGAGAAGTGGTCGAGGGAGGCGACATAGACAGACTACAATTTGACTTACACAACTGCCAATTTGCAGCACAAAACTATAAGGAAGCACCTCCGAAGTCCCCCGATTTCGCCCCTCGACTTGTCGCACGTTTATGGCTCCGACGAACATTTTTGAGTAACAACTTTGCTGCGTGACACGAATGTCGAGCAACGAGGCACTTATAAAATGTCTTGGCATGTGATCAGCGGGTGCCTGCTGATGGCGATGATGATGATGGCGGCGATGACGATGGCAAGGTGACAGGAACGTGGTTGGCTCCGAAAAGGGTTTCCGTAACTCGCATTATTTCGCTGATAAATTGTCCCAAAGTGACCATGACTAATAGAAACCGTGGGTGAGAATTATTAAAGAAATCGAATTGAGGAAAGTTGATTGGTCCACTAGTCATATATAACTGGTTGTTGATGGAAAGTGTCTGTTGGGGCCTAACTATCCACACATCTTGATTTCTATTTACAATGCTTGGAATAAAAGAACAAATTGCTAATAAAAAATTAACTAATTAAGAATAATTTCGTTTTAACACATTCTTTTTTCCATTTGGTTATTTAGATTCTGAAGAATGACCAACCATTCAGTGACGATTCAGAAACTGTGCCCATACCAGCTACTAACAAATGGAGCATTTAAAAAAAAAAAAATAAATAAATATTCTCTTTACTGTGTACTATCTAAGAAATTGACCGATAAAAAAGTTTCAGCCATTCTACCGCAGCAAGGCTCGTTACCTCTTTATTTAAATTTACAGAACGCTATAAGCCCCGTGATAGTACGTCCTGGCCAACACTCCAGGACGATTCCATTTATCAGGTGAGACCGAAAACCCATCAGGAAGGACTTAACTCCTCAACCAAGAAGATGTTGACAAATTCTTTATCGTTTGGCGAACGCTTTCCGCTGATATTTATACAGAGCGTTTGCAACTGGCATTGTTGTTGTTACTCCAGCCGTTTGTTAACCCATCATCAACAATCGTGACAAAAGGCTCAAATCTGTCACATTCAAAACACGTGAGCGAACATCATTTATTTTGTGGGCTTCCCCCTTTTGAAATAGCTTGTAAATGTTTTTATTTCCCTTTGACTAGGTCCTCACCTGGCTGTTTGAGTGAGTGAGTGTTTGTTTGTGTCAAACGCCATCGGAATTCACAAATTTCGAATTTGAAATAGCATTTATTGTGTCTCTTTTTTATGGATTTTTTATTTAACCGCAAACAAATTGACTTTGGTAAAATGAATTATTTTGCATTGAAGCCTGAATAATTGGTTAGATATTTTTGATGTCGAATTTACAAACTGTTGAATCAAAATTTTTGTGTGTTTTCCTTTGGCCTTCAATAGTTTTATAATGCAACGAAAAAGCCACATTGAAAGGAGATTGGTTGTCATAGGGGCTAATAGCAATTTAGATAGCAGTAAGCCACTTTGGACCGGCTGACCTACTTTCGTGTACAAGTAGGTATGCTAATGACTCGAACGAGTCCCAAATCCTGGCCCACATCTCGTCCATCGATTGGCCATTTTCATTAGGGTACAGTGCTTTGTTTCCGTAACTGGATCTATTGAAATCCTTTGGTATTTGGGTATTATTTGTAATAAGTCCCGGCAATCCGGGCAGCCACTGTCGCTTGATCTTTAATGCCAAAAGTGCTTACTTACGATACACTCCAAGCCACTTAACGTGAGTCAGCAAAGCGAATCTCATTAACAGGCTTTAATTTTGAAAACACACTTAAGTGCGAGCCCGAGCCTTTCCCCTTTTGCCGAATCTCCATTTCCAGCTCCATCTCCGTCCTCAGTCAAGTCGACAACTCGACAAGCCGGCAACGGCAACCCTCATCAGGAATATAGAAGGACAACGAGAGCAGGACAAGTCTAAGACTGCGATTGCGACTGAGGCAAGGCAAGCTCATCATCAGCCGACGGAGCCCGCCGTCATTTAGTAGTCTACTTAACTCGTCTAAGGATGCTCGTGGCAGCAGGAGCGGAGCAACAGCAGGAGCAGAAGCAGAAGCAGAAGCAGAAGCAAAAGCAACAGCTTGAGCAGCCGTTTGAGTTTCCAATTGGAGGCAAAGGAACGTGGAAGCGCCATGGTGATGCCATCCGCCGGACCCACCAGCCACCAGCAACCACCCCATGGTTAATGAGCTCACACAGGTAACACAGGTAACACAGGCTGGGGAAGTGGCGGAACTACCTGTGATGGTGATGGCTCAAACATCCCGCACACTATCTCCGGAAAAGTCCGCAATCTGCTGGTAGTGACAGCGCACAAAGGGGCAAGTCTTTCGCCATAACAGCAATTAATTGGCCCAAGTGGCTGACAGTAAATAAAGAGTTTCTTTTTATATTTCGCCAGCACAAAGCTTTTTGTCGAAACGGAGCGCTGATGCTGATGCTGACGCTGATGCTGAGTTGCCCTTTTCAAATGAGCAATTACCCGGGCGAAATTGAGCTCGGAATTTAAAATTAACTTTGAGGCGGCTGCTGGATAATAAGTGGGTAAATACCATAAAGATGGTGGGCAGGCACACTTAAAAGCTTGAAAACTTTTCATTCAAATCCGGAGGAATACCAATCGCCCGGGGGCTGCTCCATGGCCTAATCCAATCATTGTCACGTATGCGCTGGGGGCATCATATTTGTTTTATTCCAGGAAATTAATCATAAACACATGAGGAGGCGAGAACTGCATTCGACAGTCTGTCCGTGGACCCATGGATTGGCAGGCTTTTTTTCCTGTCACCCTCCAGTAGCCATGAAAATTTCAATTTATTTTCGCCTGCGGCTGCAACATTTTCAGCCAAACTTTCTTCGTCGAGGCAGTCTTTAATTTCCGCCTGGCTGTGGAAGTAAACATAAATAATAAATCTATATATGTGGATAATTATTTTGTTTATCAAAAATGCCCAGATTGCTAGCTCGTGTGTAAAAATTAATATAGAAAATGCCAAAAAATTGCCCAGCCCCAAAATATTCAACGAAAAAAGAAAAAAACTGGAAAGAGAAAAGATTTCAAAAGTTGGAGCAACGAGCAACAACAATCAGAAATTTGCTCAGCAGGAGATGGGAGGCGCAAAATGGGTGTGGCCACTAAAAGCCCACTTAAGTGGCAGTCCAGCTGACAGCAGAGGGGGTGGGAGGTTGTGACCCGCATGAGTCCCCTGGCCGAGGTCGAAGGTCAGGCTCGAGTCGCACAGCCCTCTGTTTGCCATTGTTTTAGCCGCTCGCAAAGTTTTGGCTGCATAAACAGCATCAAATGGCTAGACTTTAATGTTTTCTTAAACGCATCCACTCAAAAAGCTTTGATGTTTTATAATCCCATTCCTTTCTGTTCTTTTGCTGTAGAAAATTCGCTTGCAGAGGTTCTGGCTTTAAGGGCAACTAAGCTGTTGGTCTCTTGGCAGAGACGACTTGAGTGTTTTTATAACCTTCCGCCCGCACGAATTGACAATTTCAACCTTTTCAGCGGGCTGCCCCATAAAAATTCCTCCTTCCGGCTGGCTGCCTCGAATGCTGCCCTCGTACATATTTATACAATTCCAGTTAAGTACTCAACTCGTTGCCAAGAGTAATTAGGGCAGTCGGAGGCATCGGATTGGAGCTCAATGGCCAGAGTCAAGTGTTCTCAAGTGCCTCGACGATGCGGCTGGTCAACAGCTGCTTATCGGTCAGGAATCGTCCGTATTTCAATCTCTATTCAGCTCGATTGCAATAATTCCAACGACGGTTGGCTGGGGCACAAATTTAATAAACGTATAATGATGTTATGCAAACTAATTTCATTGCCCTGTATTTGCTGTTTAAATGAATTTCCATTGTTTGCATGCTGATAATTTACACTCCTACTCGTTTCACACCCCCCATCATGAACCCGGGACAATTGAATTGTTGGGCCCTAATTAGAACACGAACTCTCTTCGAGACGGACATAACTGATATGAAATCCAGCACACGCTTATCGAATAAATTGTTTTGCTGCACCTGGAGGGATATTTAATACCCGTTGTCAAGGCAACAACCTTTCAAAACCCTAATTTAGTCCGTGCTCCAATCAGACAGTCTCAATTGCATCCGACATATAAGCAAACAATTTTCTTGAAGGGCCTGGCTCAGCAAAACTTTGATAATTCGGACATTTGCATAGCAAGTTAATCCGGATTTAACTCCGCCAGCTACTGGTCTTTAAAATGAATAATATATGTTAACATCGCTGGTTGTCATACAGCGGGGTGGATGCGAATTCTGTTCCCATTTAACAGGGGAAACTTTGCTGTTGTCACTTAACAGAAAAATGCCGGCCTTTTAGGGGTTGTTTCTATGTTAACTGTGGTGGTTTGAACATTTTACCATGTCTGTTATGAATTTGTGGAATGTAAATATTGCACTGGGGTAAGGAGCAGGAATGTTAAGCAAAGAGGAGGCAACTTTTTATAGGAAAGGATAACAGCTCTGTTAATGCTAAAGACTCTGTTAAAGAGAGGCTAATGATATCTATTAAGAATATTTCTGTTATTTTATCTTATTTAAACTTGAAGTTTTTTAGTTAAGAAGTTTAAAGGACGCAGAAATAAGACTAAATTATGTATGCCATATTAAGAAGCTTAAAGGACGCAGAAATTAGACTAAATTATATATGCAATATTACATAGTTTTGTTTTCGAATACAGAAATGGTATTACCTCAGTGATTTTATCCAGAATACCTTTTATAATTCAATTTGGTTAAAGTCAATACATTACCTACCGTTGACAATGTATATTTGCTTTCAAACTTCTATTGAAACGCACAAAGCGATATTCGCTTTCACTTACAAAATGGCAATAATTTTAGTAATTATTTTGGTATGCTCTGTAGCTTGTATTTCAAACAAAGGATATGCGTTATAAGCCAGCTTTAACTACAGTATCACTCATGAATACGTCAACAGTGTGGGCCAAGTCCTACAGAAAATCAAAATCAGGGCAAAATGCCCATGGCCGCAATTCAATTGTGCGACATAATTGGAATATTAAATGTTTACAAAATGCAATATACAAATACGATGCTGGAGAACCGGTGAGTGGTGAAAGGGGATCAGAACGGGAATCGAGAGGCATCCGTAACATGGCTACAATTTGCACTTAAATGCACACGCAATGGGCATAAATCAAATAGCAATAATAACAACAATAGGCCTAGATCCTGTTGGGGTAGAAAACGGGGAAATCGGGGAAAAGTGGGGGAGTTTGGGGGGTTGATGGAGACAATGCCGACGCTCTTCGGAGGCCCTCCTGTGTGCTGTTTAGTGGCCTTGTGGGATGATTTGCATTCGAAACAATGACAGCAGTTGGATACCGATCTCCTCCCCAATGCGTTGTCTTTGTTCAGTCTGATTAAACCTAACATTATGGACACCGCCCGTGGAGTGTCAATCGAGTGACCAATAATGTAAAATTGATCCAAATTATTTCCCCTGTGCATGTCGATAGTTGTTTCTATTTTGATTGTTGTCCGGGGATCCCCCATTTGATTTCAACTTTCCGCTGTTTGCATGTCAACAAAATTTGACCAAGGCTTACCACCGTAACCACCGAAAACGAAAACACCAATCAGTTTTCGAACGTTTCCGTTGTGAGGTAAGGGCTTTTGCCACAGAATAAATTAAAGCGTACAAAATAATGACCATTAGAGTATTCAGCATTTATTAATTTTGTTATTAATATATTTTGGTTTAAATCAAGCCACTCTTTTGGGAGACTAAGTGAGCTATAATCACTTAGAAAGTTTTTCATTAGATATGCAGAATGAACTCCGTAGTTATTGTACAATTTTGATTAACGATGATCAAATAAAGTACCTTTTTAACTGATTGGCAATCATATAAATTGTAGTTAAAAATAAACATTTTTAAAAAGGCTTCTTTAAAGACATAAGTAAGCAGTTAAAACGACACTTGTACTATTTGCCCCTTAAGAGCCTGAAATTTTCTATTCATCTGACTCGGATTTGAAGTTTAAACAAAGCCTGCTGATAGCCTTTATATCAACTAAGCCGCTTTAGTAGCTTAAATGATGGTCAATCAATCACTATTAAAGACTGTTGTGGTATCTCAATGGACAAAATTCAAAAGAGAGACTTGACTGTGAAATATAAAAGCCATAATGAATAGACCACGCCCACCGACAAGTGGCAGGGGGCGCAGCACATGTGCAGCTGACAAAAGCACAAGCACATTCCCAGGAAATACAGAGAGGGAGAAAAAAAATTAGTTTCTGAGCCAAGAAAATTGTTTGCACTCAAAACATAAATAAGAGAAATATAGAAAAATATAGAAAAATTCTTGGACTGTTAGTCCGGGCCTTGGTTTTTAGTTTTAGCCTGGTGGTCAGCATAGCAGAGTTTTCCAAGTGCGGATATTTTATGAATTTTATACGCTGCTTGAACTGCCTTGGTCAACACTCGGCCCTTGGCCCCTTCTCCTCGCTCACCGCTCCCCCCACCCTCTTTCGATGCCCCATATTATTCCATTGTTTGTGTTTATTTTGGACTTGAAATTTTTCGGGTTCCAGCTTTGTCGCATCGCTCGAGGGGGATAAGAATGTTTATCTGGAATGTGACGGCTTCTTGGCCGAATGAATTTCGTTCCATTTTGGAAAATTCCAATAATAATTAATTATGTGTTGCGTGTGTCTGCCAAACGAGGGACATGCTGCGATTCCGGTAATTGAGGCTTAAATAATCAATTTGGTAGTCACTCAATTATTGAGCCCTTCATTATACACACCCTCGAAAGCGAATTAACGCTTTAAAAGCAGTCCGAATGTCGAGTATCCTGGATGGACACACACACACACACGAGTGAGATATCCCTATATGTTCGAGGAGTCCAAGCCCAAGCCAACTTAACCGAGTGTATCCTCAACTTGCCGCCCCATCCTGCTGTCCACTCAATGCTTAATGAGCAACAAATGTAATTTATTTATGTACGGCCCGCCAGCATTTCAAGTCCTTGGCGAAGGGACCTGCGCAGACCGCAAAATGCTTCAAGTTTTCAGCACAATTACCATAAGCACACATAGAGGGAGATGGGGCTACTGGGCGACTGACTACTGACTACTGACTACTAGAGAGAGAGAGCGAGGGCGATAAATTGCTGGCCACTTTTAGCTGAGCGTTCTCAATTGCTGGGCAGCAAAAGTGTTGATATTTATGGATCATTTGCATGCGAGACTCTCGATGCTCGGCATTCGTAGTCTCTCTATATTCGTATATGTGTGGCAACAATGGGCCAAAAAAGCGGAAAGAAATACCAACTGGCGAGACAGTAAAGCATTTGCTGCCACTTCCGCACAAACACACGAACAACACACGAACAGCGCACACAACACACACAACACACACAGCTCACACACACTCACATTCATACTCGGGATGAAAAGGAGCAGGATGCTGAAGCTGCTTTTGAAAGTTGTCCAGTTGCGGTAAACATAAATTCTCGTTGACACGTTAATATTGTTCCCTTTTGGTTTTGTGAGTGTGTATAAGCGAGCTGGTTGCCTCCCATTTCCCAGTTTTTACTCCGATTTTCAGGCTTACTGCTGCTGCTGCAGACTGCAGCTACTACTACTACTACCACTACTACTGAAAATGTCCAACAAAAGCTTAAAAACATTTAAAAAGGATTTATAGACATTTGGGGAATATGCTACGAGGCAGCCGGCATTCAAAGCAAGCCATTCCAGACCAGACCCAGGATCACACTCTCCAGCACACACACACACACTCACCCTGATACGTAGCCAACACACAATGCTGTGCGAAAGTCATTTAGCCAGTCAGTTGGCCGAAAACAATAACAATTTTCAAGCTCAAAATCTAATTCATGATTTCATTACCAGAGGGTTGAGAGTGACCAGAAAATCATTTCCTGTTTAGCACTCCTTTCGGAGGGTGGTGGTAATTGACCACGCCCCCCGCTACCGCCCCCCCTGTGTAGTTGTCTTTTTTACGGCTTCACGATGGCCATTGAAAGTGTCACTATCGATGAAATGAAAAGCCATTAAAGGAAATTACCCGACTCGACTTTGACTCTAGTCCGCGCCGTTAAATGGCACATTAACAATGAATTTAGTAGCTGAAAAGGTTCTCAATTGATGCTGATGGAGGGGGGGATCGAAAAACAAAGGCCAAATTGTCTATGAAGTCATCAAAGTGCCTGCTAATCACATTGCCAGGCGTTGCTCATACGCACTGTACGCCGATGCCTGAAGCCGAAGAAGAAATAGACTAAGAGGCTGGCAGGCAGCTCGCTTTGATTCAGTGTAAATTGAATTGGCTTTTGAGGTAGGCCATTAAATTTGATTACAGCATAGGGTGTGTCAGGAAAATGGCCTGCAACCTGAGCACAGTAGCTCCGGTAGCTACATTTTATATTATTTTATTTATCACACAGATAAGCGAATAGGAAACTTCGCCACCTCCGAGTAGTCATTGCCGTGTCATGGGAAATATGTATGTATTATTGTTTTCACCCATGTTGAGTGGGATTATGCAGTCAAATATTTCCATTTCCTTTTCTTTTTCCTGCATCTGACTGGGCAAATTGTCAAGCTGACATGACAGGCAGATTGGAATTTGAAAAGTGCCAGCATTTAAAAAGAATTTGTGTATAAATTTTATACATGTCTCCGGCCACCAAGTGCTGCATAAAATATTCAAAATCTAATTTCCAACCTGCCAAGTTTTTCCACTCATTGCCGTTCGTAATTTTTATAAGCTTTTCAACACGGCCAAATGCTAAAATCGCTGTCCGTTCAAATCGCTTTGCTGTCAGCCACTCTGACAAACCGAAAACAAAAATACAAGAAATAAAGCATATATATGTATATGCGCTAAATAAAATGTCAACGGAAGGCCATTTGGAAGCGCGTGCTGTAAACTGAGCAAGATTTATGTCCGAACCACAATAACGCTGGCCCATTCCGAATATTTACAACTCGGCATTGTTAAACCAGGAAATGTGTTCGCAAATGCAAATCAAAGCAGGCCACTCCACCTGCTGATGACTGAAGACATCCGCTCTGAGGAGCCAATGACACTGGCCGTCACATCAAGTCAAACTCAGGGTTATGGCCAACATGAAATCCTCATTAAGCTCGGCTGAGGCAAGTGAAACTGCAGTCTTTGGCCCCAAAAATATGAGTGACGTCTGGGGTACCCTTCTGTGGCTCCGGCATCGATGATTGGACGATTGAACGATCCGTACTCCAAGCTAATAAACAGATTGAGGGAGGTCTTCATCAATGTCGAATGTCTTTCTTACCAACTACTTTATGTCTTGCATGGCAAAAGCAAGATACCTCGGTAAATAAAAAGTGAGTTTATCTACTCATAGCATATTCAATCAAATATAAATTACTCGATGCTCTTGTGTTTTATTAAGCTTTTAGATTGAAAATAAATATAACGATTTGAGACTAAAATCAAGCTAAATTCATAAGTCAATATTAACTATTAAATTACACTAAAAAAATATTTAAGACAACTTCTTTATCCTTTTACAAACAACAACTTTGTTTCTTTCAAGAATTTACGTAATCGATATTTTAGATGAAAAAGCAATTACTAGAGTATGTTTGAGTTACGTATCCTATACACTCTCTATTAAAAATGATTTTTTGTACCATGCTTCCTTCTTTGTGCTCCAAATGGCTCTTGGCAAAAAGTTGCCTTAGCCACTTCCGTTTTTGTCCTGTTCTCTCGACCAACAATGCCCCGTTTTAATTGAACCGCAGTGAAAATATGCCACAAAGTCATGATAGACATGCCACTTAAGTGTGATTAGGTGGCACCTAGACTTGAGAGTGTGACCAACTGGTTTCCAGGCTTCAAATTGTGACCGAGTTGATCATAACTCTGAGAAAACTCTGCATGCCCGGATTGATTTGTGGCTTCATTATGACAACAAGAGCAGTAAAACTCCAAAGGCTGAGTGTATTCCCCCACTTTGGATGCTGCGACACATTTTCTATTGTTCAAGTTTGGGTTTTTTGCTCTCTTAACGATTCCCCGCTTGCACCAATTTTCCCCCTCAGTCGTGTTCTACTTTTTGGCTTTTTCCAGTGTTGAGCTCTTTTCATGGCTTTACTGCCTTTTCTCCAGAAGTAGCCCGCTTCTTTCTTCACTTTACTTATTTTTTTTTGACATAAATTTGAAACTTTTGCAGTTTTTATTGTTGGCAGACTCGTTGGCAGTAATGGATTTCAAATAGAGTTACTCATGGGTAAAATGCTTCATACTTTGGGATATTAGCAAATCTGCTAAGACGACGACGACGACGAGACTTTCGTGCTCGTATTAATGTGTGTGACCCCTCTGGACTTGCTGCATTATTTTGTGTTGTTGTGTAAGGTTTTGGTTTGCATTCCCAGAACACAGGCAGTGCATTCTTTTTGTGCTCACTAAAAGCCTCAAGTTATTTGTTGCATGCCCTCGCTAATGCACATTTTATTGAAATAAATTCCGTGCCCGCGGCTCACGGCTGGCCCGCTGATCCACTGGCACTTTGGTGTTTTGTGGCTGCTTTTAGCTGATTTTATGGCCCTAAAAGGAGCCCGCAGTGGCCCTGGCGTTGATTTGCTGCCGCCCGCGGTTGCCGCTGCCCCGGGGCCAGTTTATAGCCGTGGCTTAACCTCCAGTTTGTGCAGTTTGCTCAGTTTGGATCCAGGTTCCCCCGGATTTCGCCAGTTTGCCAGTCTGCCAGCTAGCGAGCTGCTGCCCACGACGCTCCACTTAAGAATGCAAATGATATTTACGTTTGCTCGCTTTCTTGCCCGCTTTCCTGCGTTTAAACTGCTCCTCCTACTTAAGTGCAAAGTTAAACGACGCCCCGAAGAATGCAAAAGGGGGGATTCTGGGCACCGGGAAGGGCGCCAGCTTGGCCTGCATTTTTAATTACACTTGGCAAATCGGCAGAGATAAATGCACCGTAAAAAAATACTTCACCTCTTAAAATATTAGGTGATTGACTAAAATCAGTTAAATATTTGGCAGTTTACGATTTCTAGAGAAAGAGTAAAGATCTTGAACGTACATAAATAGTTTGCAAATAATTTTAAGTTCAATTTAAAACGTATTTAAATAGCGACGCATCTTGTGTTGATTTCTCAAAGTAATTGTAAGATATTGAAAGAATCGTTTTTCGTTTATTTTACGTTCTAATTTTCAAGACCGAAAATATTTGTTTTATTATTTAAACACATTTTGTACAACTTAAAATTATCATGAATGAGTCCTTAAAAGAATAGAATTTTTAGAACGTAACTATTAAATTTTTAAAAATTTGTAATTTTTCAAATTTGAATTAGAAGTTAAGTATAACATTTTAATGAAAATCATGCTTCTTACTTTCTTTTAGTGCGTTTTCATCCTATGACGTGTTCCGGCTAGCAGATCTATATCCATTTCGAGCATTTTTGGAGCGTGGTCGCCAAACCGATAGGTAGAAAGCTGGCATTGTGGCGTTAGTGGGCGCCGGAACACGGCCATATATCTCTCGCCTATATATGGGCCACACTTCCGCCTGCAGAACGCCAAGTTGGCGCATTTTAATGGCCTCGTCTTGGCACACTGCATGGGGCTGCATTTCAGTGTCATGCTGGCATTTAATTTCACTCACTGCAAAAATGTTTTATGTCTTGGCCAAACACTTGGGCCCGAAAGAAAAAGAGAGTTTTATGCGCCGCACGACAATTTAGCAGCTGCTACTGTTTTGCATTTCGTTTTCCCTTCAGTTGCTCTTGTGTACATTTCTCCCTTCTTTTCTTGTGTTTTTTCATTTATTTTTTCCGCTTTTTTTCTTTTTTTGGTAGGGTGAAAGTGAAAAACGGCAACAAATATACAAAGCGAAAAACGCAGCATACAGGTGAAAATTTTATATGCACACTTCGCACCTCTTCCTGCAACGCGAGTATGAGTGTGTGAGTGTGTGAATGTGTTAGTGTGTGTGACTGGGTGGAAATTTGCTACTTTAAATGTTGGCAGCCAAAGGGTACACGGCTCGATGGATCCTGTCGGCCGAAAGTGGAAACTGGAAAGTGGGGTGTCAAGGGGTTAAGGGGTGTAGGGGTCGTAGAGGTGAGAGGTCTGGCAAAGTGGGCCAAGAGCCGCCAAAGTGTTGCAAAATCACAGCACAAAAGAATTCAATCAGAAGTGCTTAGCTGGGCGCCAGCCATACCAACGTTCACATCCAGATCCCCATCCACATCCACATCCATCCACATTGCAGCTGCGGTTAACAGGCCAAGCGTAATGTAAACTTGAGCTCAAAAGCAGGAGAAAGTCAAGCGAGAGAGAGAAAGCGGTGAAAGCTGACACGAATGTATGTGTGTGCGTGGTATTTATTTTTGCATTTTAAGCTGCACAAAACAACCGAGGTAACAGCAACAGCAAAATGGACGCCTCTGACGTTGGTAACGACGTCTCCGTGGCAAGCGCAAAACCGGAAATGCACACACAGTCACCCCGCTCACACACAAAAGCACACACACACACACACACACACACACACACACACACACACACAGTCGCAATCACACATGCACCCGTAAAGGGCAGCTTTTAAACTGGCAAACAAAGGTGTCAGAGTGGAAAAGCCGTCACCAGCTTCGATTTGTTTGTTCGCCCAGGTTAAGCTACCATATTTTATTGAATTTTAAAAACGATGGAATAATTGAACCTCAAATCAAGGATACAGGTTTTGCATCAATCAAGTACCAAGAGTGCAAAAGTAAACAACAAACAAGGTATTTGCTAGGAAATATATTAGCTTTCTTTAATTTGACCGCAATCTTGCTTGTGTATTAGACAAATGAATAAAGATGTCAAAGTGCTTAAACTTTAATGAAAATTTAAAAAAACTTAACCATTTAACTTATTTTGTAACAGCAAATGTGCATATACTTTTTAAAGCACAATTGTATCAACAAATTTTAATTTTTTTTGGTTTTAAAATAGTCCTTTTAATCAAAAAAAACTTACAAAGCCATTGGCTTATGCCTAAAAAATGTATGTCTGTTATTAAATTACTTAGGGCTCCCAGAAGTCTGTTCTTTTGAGTCTTTTTGTTTTCTTATTTTAAATTATTTTATCTTATAATTGCCTCTAATGTAAATTTGTTATTTTGCTTTGACCTCGAAACGTTATGAACTGTACCAAAACTTCCTTCTTCAGTAATAGATAAATAAGAGCAACAATAAAATGGCCTGTGACCAGGCCCAACTTCATTTCGAAATTCATTAAATTTTAATATGGTCCGGACGGCAGTTCATTTGTCAAGCGAAACCAATTTGCAATTTGTATTTATTTTGCCTTAATGAAGCCAGCTCTCCGCAAACTGATAAACAAATATGGGAGCGGCAACAGCTGCGAACTCCGCCGCATTGTGGTAACGCCAAAAGAAAATGGTATGTCAATCTTTTTGGGACTCCAAGAAATGAAACAGGAGGTTTTTCGTGTTTCGAATTGGACGGGGAAGGAAGAAAACTTGCCCTTGGCCTGTGGGGCATTTACAGCTCAGGCCAAATTATGGTTTCGCCTGTTGTTACTGAGTAAAAATTTTCCACAAATTGTAAGCCGTCTTTTTTTTCCGACTGCTGCTTTGCAAGCCACCTACTAATTTTGGGGCGATACAAACGAAATGTATGTAATTTCCCTGGAGCAAAATTGACATAAGCAAACGTAAAAACGCCAACAGCCATATATGACAAAAAGTGGTGCGAGTGGGGAAAGGGGGCATGGCGTTTCAAGGGCTGGCAGCATGGCTTCAATCATTATTCATCATCCATCAACGTTGCGAATTTTCCTTTTATTATATATATCTTCTGTTCTTCTGCCCTTTTCCCTTTATTCGCACTTTTTTTTTTGGCAAGCAAATGTGCAAGTAAAAATTGTACAAAAAAAGAGGAGTGCAAAAATAAATGAAAATTGCTGCCGCCGGCACTTTTGCAGAACGACTAATTCGTGCCTGCGAAGCGAACGGAGTATAAATTATCATCATGGAAAACAAGTGGAAAATGTCATTTATCATATTTTCGGTGCACCGAGAGCACAGGCAACAAAGACACAGGCTGTCAGGGCAATGGGAACAACAACAACGCCCACGCAGCCACGCAATCATAGCAGCCAAAATCGTAGTGTCCATATGTGATGGGATACATCTGCAGCAAAGGCCGGAATTTAATACGAAATCGAAAACCCCCCACGTGACAGTGTTTCAGAAAATATGGATCCCAGAATATTTTGCAAAACTGACTTTTGATATAAAATGAAGTTCAACAAAAACTTGTTTTCCCTTTGACATTGATTCAAGTTTTTGAGTTCATATTGGTGTAGAGCACCAAAGTAGGTCAAAAACTAACCATATTTACAACATTTTCATGTGGCTTTCTAGACACGGTTAATTTCCAATTTATTTATTTATTTTATTATTTTATCTATCGTTAGTTTATATATTTAAGTTTCTGAAAATCAGCTTAAAGTACATTTTATTAGGCACGACAGGTTGGATAGGTGAGAACCTTACCTTATTCACAACATTTTCATGTGGCTTTCGAGGGCACAGTTAATTTCTATTTTATTTGATAAGAATATTTCCTTTCACTTTTTATTCTTTGTGCCTTTGCCCGGCGCAGGACTTCAAAGCTGAATTGATGGGTGCGGTGGATTCGGGCTTGATGCTTTGCGAACTTCATTAACATTTTTATGATGCGCCTTGGCAACCGCAAAATGTGGCCAGAGTTCGCGGAAGGAAGCTGGTGGAAGATGTGGCCCTGTCCAGGACTCTTTAAGGACCCGTGGCTAGCAACAAAATGCTTTTGTTGGTGCCTCAGCCTTGGCGCATTTTTTGCGCTCTCGCCATTATGATGATTTTTTATCTAACTGTTTTTGTTTTTTTATGTTGCCTTGGCCGAGGACTAAGAACAATGGGACCATGTCCTTCGCCTTCTTTCGGGCCACCTGAGCTATAAGCCACGAGCCATGAGCCATGAGCCATGACCAAAACAAAGCCATTACAGTTATTTGTTGTCTATGCTGCGCTCTCTCTTGTAATTTACACAATAAACATTGACAAAGGGGCCGTCCACTCAAATGAAGCGAGTCCTGGCCGAGCAGTCTTCAAGTCTCTGTCGTCGTTCAGTTTTCATTTGGATCCTTGGGTGGATTAAGAAGGCAGGGATCACATCTTTGATGCCACACCAAATGCACAGGGGCAAAACAATATTATCTTTTCTCTACATTCTTATTGTTTTAAACATTGATTGGTTTAGAAAATGTTTTGAATATTAAACAATGAACATTTCCTAAGAAATGTATTTTGCCTATGCTTATTAGTTGACAGGATACAAGACATAGTACTTTTAGTTGTTATATAGGAATGACATTTAATTACAATATAGTACTATTAGTAATGAAATGACCATCCGGTTTTTTAAGGGCAATTAGCACATTTTATTACAAATCAATATTGAAGGTAATGAATTCTCAATTGATTAACTGAAATCGTTAGGGTGATATTTTCTGTCTATATTTAATTCTATAATTTCGTTTTGATCAGCATGCTTTCCATGTATTTTTTGCAGTGCCAAACACATGACTGTTTGAACAGGCTAGCCATCTAACAATGCCTTTCCTCACCTTGGTCTCAAGTTCTCAGTGGCTGCAGCTATCCGAGACTTGACTTCACTTCAATTTCCCCATGTTTGCCATTCGCTTTATTTTCTTATGGCTCGCTTTGAGCGTGTACCCACTAGACCGCCCTGCCCCCTGCCACTCCCCTTTGTCGTCTTGCTAAGCGTTTTCGACTGCAATCACGACTTTTCCGCAGCTTTCGAGTGCCATTTTTTACGCTCCTCAGTTTCATTCCTTCTGCTGGATCCTTGGCTCCTTGCCTCCTTGTTTCCTTGCTCTTTCCTTGCTGACTGCGAAAAATGCAGCATACCCGCGTGACAATGTAGATTCTGCGGGTGGGGGGCGTGGCAGGACAGGAGGGGTGTGGATGGGCAGGCGGGACTTTGATGCTGGTTGCAGATTGTCGGCAAGTGTCAATTGTTTTTGGGGAAGCACAACCAGAGGAAGCCAGTCAAGCGTATGTGGCAGCTGAACGAGCGAAAAAGGCAGTCGAGGAGATGAACTTGACTCGAGATTGACTCGCCCATAAGGCCGACATTTGTCGGCGGAGACAGCGAAAAGACTCAGGTTAACAGGCAGACAGTGAGGCTAACAGAAAGGTAAGAGGTTTTTGAAATACACAAATATTATTCAGAGCCTACGTAAAAAGTTTAAATTTATGAGCATAATGAAAACGTTCAAAATTGTCAGTCAGATTATATATTTTAAAATTCGCTATTATTAAATATTCTATTAAATTGTTATCAAAAACCATGAATTCGAATAAAATATTTCCGAATTCCGAAGTTTTGTAATAAAGTTGATACAAATGAAAAAAAATTAATGTCGAAAAATATTTTGTAAGCATGGAAAATTATTTAAATATTTATTCACAGAAGATTAATGTAGCTATTGGATTTAATTGCCTGTTGGAACCATTGAAATATTATACTGCTTTTATGTTCCTTCTTTTAACAGATTTTATGATGATTTAATAATAATAAAATAAAATAAATAATAATTAAACTTCTCAGAAATATGGATAAGCTGTCTGATTACATGAGTTTCAATTGTCTGGTGCCGGTTTTCCCCTCAGTGCATATCTGAATTCAGCCTAGCCGTCGGCACTTAAAGCAATCAAAAGCTACCTGGGTGATTGCATTAGACCAGTCCTGGTTCCCATTACCATTAGCCGGGGCTCTGATTTCATATTTAATTAGAGACCCTAAGCTGACCCCCTAACCTCCATTAGCTAAACCCTGCGGCTGACTGCGGTTGAACTACTCGCAGCTCGCTCAATATTTCAATTTCGCGCTACACTTTGTCTGCCAATCAATAGCCTCGCATCGCACTTAACCGGCCACGAGAGTTGCCTAGTTAACTGTTTCTGGCGAAATCTAATAGTTTAGACAGCTCTTTTGGCTAATTCTTAAATAATTCAAATAATTTTAAACCATTTTCGGGAAAAAAAGGTTACTTTAGACTCAGCTCATTACATTATTAAACTATAAAATTATTTTTGACCCGTTTTCACAATAAAATATAAAATACAACCATTTATAAAAATTAGAAATCACAAAATAATATTCCTTATAATATTTGCAATAAACAGTCAATACTTCTGACAGAATCAGTAATAGCTTAATACCAAAAACAAATGTTTATTAAGAACTAAATTTATTACAGTGAATTGTAAAAATCTGCAGTAACTGGTTTAATTAAATCACCAAAAGGTCAGTAGTAAGAAATAGCTGAATACCAGAACTAATTTGAATAAATATAAAAACGAACAAAAATAAACTGTCAAAAAACTTGACTAACCAGTTGTATCATAAGGACAACAAATAATTCAATCAATAAATTTAATTAAATCAACAAAAGGTCGGCTGTAAAATAAAGCTTAAACTAATTTAAATACATATCTAAGCTTACAAAAAGTACTGTAAAAAACTGAACTGACTTGTTGTATCCAAAGGAAAAAATCAGTTTAATTAAATCATCAAAAGGGTTAACTAACGATTGCTTTATTTTGCATATATATTATATTTGTGAGTTTTTTCTAGCGGATTAGCTCTGGTGCTCTGCAGCTGACAGCACTGCTGTTCCACCGAATGGCCAACTAGTGAGCTGCCAGAAGTCGTGGTGGCATTCTGCATATGTGAGGGCCCGGGACCGCCGCTCCCGACTCCCGATTCAGGGTCTCTATCGCTGGCATGCCTGAGATGCCCGGGCATGCGGCTCGCAAAAAAATGCCAATAGTTTTTTGCCGAACGCCGTGGGGCAAGGCATTTTTTAGCGCCAAAACCTCAAAACATCAAAAAGCGAACACACAAGGGGCCGCGTGATGGGCTGAATGGGCAAATGGGCAAATCGGGGGCGGAATCGTGAGCGGAATGATGCAGCCCGGACGAGCAGCATATTGGCCACTGTGACCGCGACCAGGACTTTGGCATTTGGGTGAAGGTTGCATAAAACATGCCAGCGATAAATTTGTGCATTCCGCGCATAGATTTCCCAACCTATCCCGCAACCATGGCCGGAATTTGTGGGTTGGTGTGGGCGTGGCCTTTATAGTTAGTTTACTATTTTTTCCTTCGAAATTCTCTGTTTTGTTTTTGTTTTTTGCGGCACCGGATGTGGGATGAAGAACGGCTCACAGTGCTGGCTGATTAACTTTATGAGCTACGTGCGGCTTTTAATGGTAAAAGGCGCGGGCTTTTTGGCCTTATCGTGCCCGTGGATGTCTCAAGTGTAACATTGCCAGCACTTTAAATTTATGCAGGACAGCAATGCCGTAGCACTTCCCGCCATTCCACTACGTTTTATTTTATTTTATTTGCATTAATCACGTAGCCAGCGACGCTATTGAAAAATATATTTGCCTGCTGGGAAATTTCTCGCTCTCGCTGGCTGAGCACAGCACAAAATGCACAAGGACGTTCGGCTTCCTGCGTCCTGAGTCCTGAGTCATTTTTCCTGCGATCTGGCAGTTGCATACGCTTCGCTTTGGCTGTTAATGTGAAAACGATGGCAGCAGGTTTTTGGCTGCCACGAGCGCAAAAGAAGTGCCAACGAAAAATTGCATAAAAATAAAAATATATTGTAGAAACGTATACAGTCTATATATATATATATATTCTCGTACTTTGTATTGTAAAAGATTTCCCCGCGTAAGCTGCAAATATTGTAGCAACATTTTTATTGAGGTTTTGTCTGTTTGCACAACAAAAGCGAGGGGCTATGGCGTTGGACGGGGCGGTCGGAGTAAATCTTTCCTTTATTGCGGAGGAGTTGCCTTGTATAATTTCAATGTAAAATTGCAGCAATGGTTCTTTCGCAGCGGTGGAGAAAAGCAAATGCATTGAGGCACAGATACACAAAAGCCAGAGTGGCGTATGCGCAATTATTTGCACAAAAAAATAAATAATGTGAGACAAGGAAGAAACAGAAAGTTGCGGCTTCAGATTGAGATTGAGGCCGGTATTCAGATAGTGCTTAAACCTGGCCAAAAGTCTCTTCAAAAATTGGGGATTTCATTTTCTGACGGCTTACATTCCATTCAATACGATGAAAGAATATTTGAAAGTCAAGGCGGATTAAAAGTCCTTTTTATTTTCGGCACTCTTGGGGATCAGTTCATTCAAGGCTTGTCAATAGAATGAAGGAAGCGTTGCAAAATTAAAATATAATTTTATTTCCTTTTTGATGAAGATAGAAAAGACACTCATAAGACATAATCTTTAGTACATACCATGCAACAAAGTATTTTCATGTCAATTAGTCAAATATGGTGATGGATTTACGGAATGAAATATACTAATTGGGTATATATTTGAAGAGATCTTTCAAGTAGGATATTAATAAGGTAATTCCAAAAAAAAAATCAAAACCTTTCAGGTACACAACATACTAATTTTATATGGTTTCAATTGAAGAGTTTCTGTTCTAGATTTTTCAACTATTTTCCGAAGGCTTATAAGCTTTTTAGGACTGCAAAAAGAAAACTACTAGATATGTGAAAATCTTTTGTGTTGCGTTTAATGCATGCCTCTTTCCACCCACGCTCACAAACAATATGCTTTTTAATTTGTTTCATATTGCTACGTTTTGTTTAAATGTAGAGCGCTTGTTTGCGCTGTTCTTATTGTTTCAGTTTTTTTTTGTTGATTCCAGCTTTCCGCGATGTGCTGCGTTTTATGAAAATTCAATTGGATGCCAAAACGACTGAAACGACAGAAACTGAAGCTGAAAGAGCGACATCGGCATTGGCAGGAACAACAAAACTCAGCATTCGAGTCTCTGCATATTTGGTTAAAATCGTTGCCTTTCACTGTTTGCCATTTCAATTATGTGCAACGCGGCGTATGCACAATGTTGTAATGAAATGGGCACACAGCCCCGCTTTTCCTCGCACCGTATTCCATTCTCCACGCATAAATATTTTGGCCAGCAATCGCCGGAGGGTCCAATTGGGCAAAGAGTTGCTGTTTTTCTCCGCTTTTTGGCCCTACAAGTGGACTCTGTTATTTAAAAAGGCATTTTGTCGACGACTACAGCTGCAGCTGTTTCTGCATAGTGTTAAAAGTTCATGCATATTTATGGAGTCATTCATTTTAAAAAACGTTCGGCTATGAAACGCATTTAAACGCTACGGCCTCCGATAGTAAAGTGCCCTGAAAGAGTCCAAAAACCAGTTGAAATGCGTTGCGGTTTGGATTGAAATGTACGCAAACAGTTTGCATTTAGAATTTTTCAATCGTCTCACTTACATTTGCAGGACTTTGGAAACAATAAACAAATGGACTAGGGGATCATGGTGACCAAAACAAATTAAACGCAGCTCTCAAGTCTTTTGTTGACCATGGCTTTGCCTTCGGTTTGTCTTCCCGTGCATCATAGGGCTTAATTTCGCAAAAGTTGCCTTTGGCTATTTGGAAAGTTTCCTACAATCGGTGGGGGGCATTCAGACCCCACCAGACTTCGACAATCCCCACTCACATCCACCATTAGCAGCTACTTTTCAATGCGGTTAGCTGGCAAACAAAGCGTTGCACATTTGCGCAGATAAAGTTCGAGCTCAATACAGAGGGGAAAAGGGGAAAATAGTTAAAAATATGTAAAAGTATTTCGCCCTTTTTTTTGCCTTATTTTATTTACGAAAAAGTTCAGATGAAATGCACAACAAAAGTTGCCCCTGCAAAACTCCCCGTCCATACAGCAAAAGTTAATTGCATGTGTATTTGTGTGTGGAAACTAACTTTTTAGGTAAGTTCGAAAAGTGGTGGGGGAGAGGGGGTTTCTGGACCAGGTTCCTTGGCAATAATTAAACACACATTTTATGCTGCTAATGAAACATTAGTTGTTTACATTTAATTTGCTATTTAGAAGCCCCGACGCGCACCGCACCCAAGAACACCGACCCACCAAGTCTGGCAGTTGCATCGACCGATGACGAAAAGAAAAGTTCATCTGGAGTCCAGCTAAGAGCAGCACACAGCAAGAAATTGCTAAGTCTTTCCTCTTGAAAATATATATATATATATTTAAATTTTGCGTACCACTTTTATTTGAGAAAGAAAAACTAAGAAAATTTCATCATGGCACATATTTTACTAACTTAAATTGTTGTAAAACTATATATTTTCAGAATATATAATCACTTATTAGTACATAATTTCAGTGAGCATTCTTGTAAAATTATATATAAGTTGACATTATTTTTCCCAGTGACCCAACTAAACTATTCAAAATAGTTACAACATTTGGGCCATTATTATTTTTCTGGCAATCAACTGCGCTTCATTGCCTTTGGCTGCCGTGCGTCCTTTTGGCTTTTGATTTGTTGATTTTTCAGGCAGAGAGATTTATGAACACACGCCAACTAACACACATGCCGAAATAAAGTTGCCTATATTTAGACCGACAAAAGCAGCTTATATATGCAAAATATTCCAGCTTACACACGAAAAGTTCCTCCCTTCCAGCTTAGTTGTAATTTATTGGCTTGATAAAAACAAATGAAGAAATAACAAGAAATTCTGCAATAAAACAAGGCAGCCAGCAAATATGCATTGTGCAAATTTGACTATGTGAAAATCGTTGCAAAATTGAAATCGCTATAGTCCCACATTCGGTTATACATGGCTATTCCTTCCGGTTGACACACTTTCGGAACTGTGAAATTTTTCATTTACTTTGATTTGCTGCCAATATCTCAATCCCTCAATCTCTCAATCATCTCAAGGTAGGGCAACCCCAGCTCTGCGGTTTGTAATTTATGAACTTCTTCACAGTGCAGTGGCTGGAATTTCACATTAGTTACCGTCCTTGGCAACATTTTTGGCGAATTGTATGCAGCGATGCGTAAGTTTCACTTATGAGCATGTGCCAGCACATGTGGTTTTCACAAGGTGGTTTTGGGGGGCAGGGAAAGCCGGAGCGGAAGGGTGCTCACAAAAATATTAAAAACGGCAAATCAAAGTGCTGCCTACATATTTTTGGGCAAATGTTTGCGGTTGGAAATGATCCTTTAGCTGGATTACTTTCATGTGGCTGCAGTACTCCTTAAATAAAAGAGGGGAGCACACTTGTACCACTACTTTTTGTGTATTTCAAAATTAAAATGTATTTTCCGATTTTTATACAGTACGTTTTTTAGGCTAAATACCATGCACAAAAAGCGTACTAATTGAAACTGTCAAAACTGATGGCTGGATTAGTAAATTAAATAATTCATTGCCCTGCGGCAAAATCAATTCAAATGAACTATTACATGGTAATAGTTTTTAAAAAGGCCACACAATTGACAGCAGATGTAGACAAAAATTACATTTCCATATTGATGGTGGCTTTTTAATTATGCAAGTATTTTAGTTTTATATTGAACACAATTTATTGATATTTTAATCAATTTTGCGAGCCAAAACAAAGGCAATATAATAATTTACCATAATGGGGCTATTAAATGGTTAATTAGTGAAGGACTTTGTGTCAGCTCTTTGCCAGAATTTAAATTCATTCGCCCAATGCCTGGTGCTGGGTCAGCATTTGTCGCTAAATGTTCATAGATTTTGCAATAACAGAATTATGAATTTGTTTGTGCTCGCAGAGCTGGCATTACGACAAGTTTATTGCAACTTTTTGGTATAACCCCGGAAAACTTATCAAAAACTTTCACGTTCATCATTTGCAAATATTATGAGTTTCCATGCGAGACACACATTCGCATGGAGGAATTCCCGAGCATAAGAAGGGCGGGCATTATATTTTTGATTGCGAGTGCGTGGCGCATATGACAAAGCATCCTCCATGCTCCATCCTCCGTTCTTCATTCTCCTGCAAAGGATGCCCCGCTGACAGTTGGCACCGCAAAGAATCCGTTGTGATTTCTGGCCATTACCAAAAGCAGCCACGCTTATCGCAGCCAGAATGCAAAGACCCATGCGGAGATACATGTATCTATGCAGATACTTTTATCGCAAGTCGGGCCAATTCCTCAGGAGAAACTTTCAGCGCACAAGGATTGACAAAATAAATAAATATGAAAATTTACGGCAGAAGTTTGGGTATTTTTTTTGCCCCACTCTGCGCTCTGCACTCTCCCCTTTCACTTAAATCGGTTTTCATGTATGGGGATGGGTTGTGGCTTTAAACTTTTGCTGCTGAATTTATTGAAAAATCGATTGTGGCATTAAATGCGGCATGCAAAAGGGGATTGAGAACTGCCTACTGTGTCCCAAATCCTTTGGCTTTTCGGCAAATCATCTCGACTTGCAGTTGCAAAACTGGCGCGTGACTCCGTCGAACTTGGTCGGAAAATTTATGCAAAGCGCTGGCAGATACTTAAAGTAATGCCAAAGCCGCTGCAGCAAGTTTTCCTCACGCTCATCAACGTACTCAAAAGTTCGAGGTACTCGCTCAAAATTGTGTTGTCTTGATGATGGTTAACAAACAGATTTGCATAAGGCTGCGACGTTTCGTAGGGCAAGCTACGCCACCGAGCCTTTCAATTGGATTTTCTTTGGCCACGCTATTGTATTACAAATTAACAAAGCCCCTAAGCAGTTGGCAGCAAACCAACCAAAAATGCCAACAAACAATGTGCAAATTAGGCCACAAAAACACAGCCAGTCAGGCGAACAAAGAGAAGGTGGCGACACAAAACGCTTAGCCACAATCGAAATAAAAATAAAAATCCCGAAATGCAGAGGAATAAAATCAAATCAAAAAACGCTAATTCTCGCAAAGCCGATTTCGCCGCAAATTTAGGCAAATTAAAATAATTGCAAGACATTTATACAAAATCAAATTCCATTTCATTTGATTGCCGATATCTAATTAAATCAGCAAAACCGCAAACGCGCAAGCAAACACAAACATACTAGCTCAAACAAGTGCGCAGGAAATAACAATTTAAATAATTATATTTGCGCTGGCTTACATTAATTTGAACTCTGATTTTAAAACTAAAACAATCGAGCGAAAAACTATACGCAGCCCATAGAATGTGGCTAAGGATTATCCCGATACCATGTGTTTGCCTTAAGTTGGGGATGCTTCTACATAATTCAGCGCGTAAATCGGTTACAACTACCGCAGACGCACAAAGTTTGAACCGAAAGCCTCTTAGGCTGGAGCCATGCCCACCTTACACCCTCCCGCCCATGGCCATACCCTTGCCCTTGCCGGTTTTGTTAAAACTTTAAGTCAACTAAGCGGCTTACCTTGCGCACACACATTGCTCATACGCCACGTGCAACCCCGCTAAAGAGGAAATTCCCGTTTCGGCTTGCTTAAAACATACGCTTTATTTTTATTTCGGAATATTTTCACTTAACCTATGTACAGTTTAGTTTAGTTGTAGTCATAGTAATAGCTATAGTTAATTTATGCACTCACTTTGTATACATTTATCAAAAATACAATAGTAATTATTCATGGTTATTCTGTACAGTTTTTGAACGCCGCCGCCCGTCTGCCCTTTTGACCCGAGAGTTGATTGCCAGCGTCGTTTAGTTATGCCTTTTTCATCGTTATCGGATAATGCCTTAATTATTTACAAGATACTCGCACCGCGAAGGGGGAATCCCTTACATGCTGTACTGATACCGCACATTGGAGGCCAACTGGGGATTAGAAACGGGGCAAGATTGTGGAGATCTTTCTCTGGATTATTTCGATAAAAGCTCACCTCAACGCCCACCAATCGCTCGTCGTACTCGCTGCTCGCCTGCATCGCCAACTTGGCCTGCGAGTGCATGATGGCATCGGAGAGCGAGTCCCGCTGATATGTAGAGGAGCCCAGCATGCCGGGCACACCGCCGGCGGACCCGTTGGACGGCGCCTTCAGGCGGGCGGTCTTGTTGCGGCAGAAGAACTCCACGATGGCCACGATCACTGCCAGCAGCAGGCCGCCGATCAGGATGTAGTAGATCCCGGCCACGTTGCTCAGCGACAGCTCGTTCGGCGTGGAGGTCTCCTGGTCCAGGTTGCACTCGGTCTTGTCGAACCACCACTTGTTCCGAATCCGCAGCAGCTCGCCGTTCTCCTTCAGCGTCAGCACGGCCTCGTTTAGGCGTTTTCTATATTTTAAACAGATTAATGGTTACAAATACACCCAGGAAAAACGGAATAGTAAAATTTTCAAATGAATATCGTACCTAAAATAAACTAAAATAAATTGGTTTATCCAACAGGAAAAATTTAAAATTTCAATATTTATTCATTTTAATTTATGTTTATTTATGTTTATGTTCCCAATAAAGACAAAGCTTATTATTATTATTATTTAATAATATATATTTTAGTATTCCCTGATTTCTCAACTTCAATTTAAATCAATGTTTTAAGAACCTTTGTATAGAACTCTTTTAAGAATTTTTAACCCATTATGAGTTCCCAAAAAACCTACCTTAATGGCGATCCTATGGGCGTGGCCACGCCGAATCCCTTCGTATCGATGTTTCGGCCCACCTTCATCGTGTCGCACGGAGGCCTGGCATTCACGTACTCGTTTTTGGGGGACTCCACCAGTAGAGCATACTTCCCCTTGGAGGCCCTCACCCGCCGAATACCCTCGTCATAGGAGCGAACTGAGTGGTGTTGGTTGGCATTCATGTACTCCCACATTTTGTTGTGCAGGCCGATTTGTGAACGCTAGAAAATAACTCTTTTCAGAGGGGAACACAAAGGATCCACGGGCTTTTGCACACACACCTTAAAGAATTCCCAAGTGGAGCCGTGCAAAATTGTTCCGTAGTTCACATCCGTTTGCATGGCCAAGTCCTCGGGCGTTTTAATGGGCGCCACCATGCGTTCCACTGTGAGAAAAGCGGCCAGATTGGCGGTGTACGAGGATATCAAAATGATGGTGAAGAACCACCAAACGGCAGCCGCAATTCGACCGGCAATCGAGGGAGGTGAGAGATCGCAACCCTGCTGCATGAAGGCAGCAAGGGAATACCAGAAGGAATTTAGCATGGTGAACTCATTTGCAGGAACTGGTGGCTGATGTAGTTGTGGTTCACTGAGCGTAGCACCTCCAATGATTCCCGGTGGTTGCTGGGCGGTGGAGTCAGCCTGCGGTCGTCTTACAATTCGCCACTCGTACGGGGGAAATCGGGTCACAAAATACAGCACCAAACTAACTCCCACATAACTGAGAATAACACTTATCTGGAATTCGTTTTAATTACAAACTATTTTTAAAATATTTGCTTATCTTTAACTTACCCATATTTCCTGGGAGAGAGGATTTAAGAAACTAAACACTCCTGGTGTCTGTTTCACTGGTTTCTTAATCATAATGGATATGCCCAGTGTCATAAAGGGCTTGCTGAAGTCAATAACTCGCTCTCTTTCCGCCGTGATGGTCATGGCCGCAATGGCTATATCCGCCTCCTTGCGAACGAGCTCACCCACCATGCCATCCCAGCCTCCGGGAGCATACTGATTCTCCGCTCCATAGTTACCATCTTGCACCAAACGGAATTCATCTGACGAGAAAGAATTTAGTTTTGTAGCCAGAGCACGAGACTATGCACTCAAAAAAAAAGAAACGTTTTAAATTTACGAAAAACGTGGCTATTTCGTCTTAAAATATATTACCTCTACTTATTTTTTAAATTAGTTGTGTTACTTTGTATTTTCTATAAATAATTATTTTATTGAATGCTAATCTTAAATGACAAAGAGTTGGTTTATAACTTGTAACTTTTTTTTTAAGCTAACGTTTTGTGTTGGCAAATAATAATAATTGTATTGCAAACGTGTGAACAATAGATCCTTGCGGTTTTATTTTTACAATTTCTATACTGTTTTTTTATTAATTAATGAAAAAAATATCATTATTTGCATTGAAGTTAGAGTTTCGTTTTTTATTCTTAAATGTTATATGGTTTGAAGAAATAATATTACTCATTGAACTACTTATTATCAAAATACTTACATTTGATGCCCAACTGGGCGGCCAGCATGTCGGCCAGGTCCTTGCAGTATCCTTCGAAGCGGTCATTACCCACCAGATGCTCGCCGTAGGCGTATGGCTTGAGCCGCAGATAGGGCTCCTCCAGCACGGTGCTCACGATGTACGTGTGGTTCCGGGCATAGTCTCCGGTGCTGGCTGACGCGGAACGCGATGACGTCGCATAGCTGTGGCTGTGCAGCGGAAGGAGTCCGGCGTCATCGCGCCACTCGGCCACCTGCTGCAACGTGCTGTTCACGGACATCTCGACCACGTGCAGCGTGTAGTTGATGCGACGTCCGTCCTCGTCGAAACGGATCTCCCCCGACAAACCATCAATTTCCACCTGGTGAGGGATAAACAAAAGGGTGCAAGGGTTATGCATAGAAAAAAAATGTATTTCTCTTTTTTATACCCTTGCAGAGGGTATTATAATTTCAGTCAGAAGTGTGCAACGCAGTGAAGGAGACATCTCCGACCCTATAAAGTATATATATTCTTGATCTGCATCACTGGATGAGATCTAGCCATGTCCGTCTATGTCTGTTGACACAAAAACAGAATTTAGAAAAACGTTTTTTAAAAAAAATATTTTTGTCCAAATTTCTGATTTTTTTTTAAGGGGGTACATCATCATTTTTTGCAGAAATTTGAAAATCTGAAAAAATTTTAACTGTGAATGCCATTCGATTGGAAATTTTATTACGAATTCAACGGTGTATGACATTCCACATTTTGACCATTATTTCCCAGGGTTTTGACACATAAACCAAGTTTTTAATGCGTTTTTTGGGATTCTTGGTGATTTTTCAAACATAATAATTTCTGAAGAGTCTTTTTGTTGTAACTTTGCCAAAAAAAGACCCAAAGTCAAAAGAGTTGCTATTTTGAACAGCTGGCAACTTATACCATCCGTCCCTGATCGATTTAAAACAATTTATTTAGTTTTGACATAAAAACCGAATTTTGAAAAACGTTTTTGATAAATGTATTTTTATACCCTTGCAGAGGGTATTATAATTTCAGTCAGAAGTTTGCAACGCAGTGAAGGAGACATCTCCGACCCTATAAAGTATATATATTCTTGATCAGCATCACTAGGCGAGTCGATCTAGCCATGTCCGTCTGTCCGTCTGTCCGTCTGTCCGTCCGTTTATATGCAAACTAGTCTCTCAGTTTTAAAGCTATCTGCATGAAACTTTCCCAAAAGTTGTCTTTCTATTGCAGGTAGTATATAAGTCGGAACGAGCCGGATCGGACGACTATAGCATATAGCTCCCATAGAAACAATCGGAAAAATAAATGAAAAAAAATTATAACTTTGCTGTTTTTTAATTTTTTGTTTAGTTCTTCGACATTTAGTAATGGTTACATATTTCCGATTTACGGTTTAAATTTCATCAAAATCGGACGACTATAGCATATAGCTCCCATAGGAACAATCGGAAAAATAAATGAAAAAAATTATAACTTTGCTGTTTTTTAATTTTTTGTTTAGTTCTTCGACATTTAGTAATGGTTACATATTTCCGATTTACGGTTTAAATTTCATCAAAGTCGGACGACTATATCATATAGCTCCCATAGGAACAATCGGAAAAATAAATGAAAAAAACATTATAACTTTTCTGTTTTTTGATTTTTTGTTTAGTTCTTCGACATATAGCAATGGTTAAATATTTCAGAATTATGGTTTAAATTTTATCAAAATCGGACGTCTATATCATATAGCTCCCTTAGAAATAATAAAAATATATAAAATAACTATCAAATAATTGAGCTGCAAATCATCATAGCTTCAATGTTTTTAAACATATACGAAAGTAAATCATAATTTTAATGTTTTCAAAAATGTTTAATTCTTGCAATAGCTGCAAGGGTATATGAACTTCGGCTTGCCGAAGTTTGCTTTCTTTCTTGTTTGTCCAAATTTTTGATTTTTTTTTGTAGGGTATGTTCGTTTCATTTAAATATCCAAATATAATATATATTTTATATATATTTTAATTTGAATTTCCTATTTTCAATTCCTCTTATCACTCACCTTGCGCAGAACTCTGGATATTTTCTCGCCCTGCTCCCAGGGCGTGACCCAGCCCTTGCTGGTGTTGCAATCGAGGAGGGCACTGGACTCGTTGGTGCCGGTGGCGGAAGAGGACGAGCTGCCACCGTGGCTGCGACGCTGCAGATGATTGGAACGGAACTGATCCGGCTTCTTGCGCAAAATGCGATTGAAGGCCTCGACGAGAACGAAAACCGCATCGTACATCAGAGCTGCCTGAGCCTGCAAATATCAAGGGTGCGACAGGGGACTAGAGTTGCAGGCGAAACAAATCAATGACGGCTGACAATTTACCGAAATGGCCGGCAAGCTGTTGGCCCCCGCTGCGTTCTGGCCTTGGCTCTGGCCCGTTGGCTCCAAACGCTTCCGGCTGTCGTGGAAATCACGCACCGCCCGCCGATTAGAGTCGACAATGCGAAAGCCGGTGATGTTGATGGCCCCAAACTCGACCACATCGCTGGGCCAGTGGTTGTCCATTACCTAAGGGAGGAGAAAATCAAATAAGAAAGGCAATGTCAAGTCATACGAACTCAAGCTACCCTTTATTCTTTTCACAATTCATTGACACATTGAACCTTAATAAATTATTATTGGAAATTATTGCCTAATTCCAGGAAATACAAAAATATTTAACCACTTAGAATTTTATACTTGTCAGTTTATAGACCTTTCAAAAGCTATATTTAAAAATGTTTTATTTTAATATACAGTTCAATTTTCTTATTGCTGCAATTTAAATTAAATTTTTAACCATGAAAATATATCGAATCGCATGTACTATTTTTAAACACAATTTTTTTTTAAGTTGAGTAATACGTTGTAAGTCTTTAAGCCATAGTTTTTTCTGGTAAAGAAACAGTTCAAATAAACTACACTATTAAAAGTGGTATTCTTCTATTTCCCATGCAAAATTCTTCTGTAATCCCCAAAAACCGAGTGCCAAAAAATGTAGCAGTCAAAGAATTCCCGAAACGGAAGCCGGCAATAATTGCTTATTAAAGCCTCCCAGGAGGCGGAAAAGGCTGGACCATGGACTCTACTCACCAGTCCGCTGAGCAGGTAATGATAGGTGCGCCGGCCCAGCTTGATGTCCCGCACATGCTGCACGATGATCTCTTTGGCCATTTCCGCCGGGCAGTCGAGCACGATGCGCTTTTTGCTGAAGCGCCCCAAATCCTCCAGCGTGTGCAAAAATTCAATGGCCATCGTTACGTTGGCGATGCGTTTCACCATTTGCACACGGAACGTTTCATTTCCGGGCTTCAGTTCTTGATAGATTTGCTGCAGCCGTAGTAAGCCTGTCGGGGCATCCAAAAGCGATTGTCGGTCAGTTGAACAAAGACTGGCTATTGTGGGTGGTTGTTGGTGGGTTTTGGGTATTGGTTGGATTAAGGTATCTGGGGCCATGAAAAGCAATCTGATAATGCAGCCGGCTGAGAGCAGGGTTTTGGATTTTATGATAATGTCTGCAATCTATAAACAATTTCCGAGCTGAATGGATTTATTCGAATAGATTTATCTCTCTCGGGAAGCATGTGTCATTTAATCATATTCTCGAGTCTCTTTTTTGTCCGCAGTCCAAACCAAAGCCTCATGCCGTCTTTCAATCTTGTTCGCCTTCCGCATTCCCTCACAAGCTCCAAGGACGAAATAAAAAAATATATATTTTTTCACACGCCATTTGTTGCACGTCCAATATGGCCCTCAATGTTGTTGTTGTCATTGATTTGCTGCCTGCATTGATTCGCCAAAAAACCAAAAAAAAATAACCAACAAAAAAAACAAGAATGGAAAAACAAACCAACAAGGGAGGAAAACGAGGAGGAGCAGTAAACACTCGCGTGGAAAAGCGAAAACGGAAGTGCACACACAATTGAAGTACTTTTTTGTGGTGTGCTGGTAACATTTCAATAAATAGCAGCCCGAAAAAATCCACAATGCGTGTGGGTGTGCTTCTGCTGCTGCTGCTGCTGCTGCTGCCGCTGCTGTTTTATTGAATGTTTCCTATGTAGTCGAAGGATCGATGGGGTGTATGATTCCTAGGGCTCCCTCATTCGCTGGTGTATTCATGAATGCGCCAAAAAATATGCTACCAATTTGTCGCCGTGTGCAGCAGTTTCAGCCAACAGCCACGCCAACCAGAGTGATAACAAGGCACAAAAAGGGCGTTGTTGGGGCGTTGAACAAAGCAATAACAACAAACTGCTGACAGCGGCATTAAAATATAAAGTCCCGCTGTGGTGCCTTTCGTTAACAATGTAAACCCCGGAGTCGAAGTCGGCCAAAAAATGGCATGGCATGGAATGGAAAGCCTCTCCTCTGCAAAACGGAGCAAGTGGAACTGATGCTGCTTCTGCTGGTGCTGCTGCTGCTTTTGCTGCTGCTGCTGCTGCGGCATTTCCTTTTCCTGCAACGAATGCCAGCGGCAACAATGTCGGCCTACTTTTCGGCGCCGAGGAAAATATTAAAAAATGACCCAAAAAGGCAAAATAATAATAATAATGTTAAGGCAGAACTCAGCGCACAGGCAGCAGTTGCATAAAGTCATAAATTTTATTTCACACAGAGTCATTAACACATGACACACACACACACATACATGAGCGAGCTTACAACGGCGTGTGAACTCATTATAAAGGAGACAGGGCGAAAAGGAGAGTGGGGGAAAAATCACTGCGGCGTATACGTAATATGAAATTTTTAAAGAGCGTGTGTGTGTGTGCGGCAGTGTCTTTTGCTCCATCTGATGTCTTCATCTTTGGCCGTAATTGTTGCCGTCGTCGTATTGTCCCACGTAGAAGGCAGGAAATTGCTTTGAAATAAATTTCAATACAACAAAAAGCAGCCTAAGACCCATACAAATACACACAGACACACACGGGCCAAGTATGTACACACAAAGAGCGGGTAAGCCCAAGCATATGTGTGCGCTATACTAGGATATCCCTGTGTGTGCGTGTGTCCTTCTGTTGGCTGCTTAAGCCCGTTGAGGAGCCACTCGAAAGAGCGCTCTTGAAAGCACTTGAGCGTCCTGTCTGCCGAGCTCTTTCCCCCTTTTTTTTAGACGGCGCACGACGCTCTTTGTGCCGCTTATTTAATTACATATTAGCAGAAATGAAAAGACACGAGCTCGAGGTCGCTGAATTAGAAAAAAAAAGCGGAACAGAGCTAGCACATGAAAAATTGTGTAGTTATAATCGCAGTAAAATTGACGTAGCTTTTAAGATAGGGAGACTTAAAAGCAAGGTAAATAAAAATTGAATTATTACATTTTTTTCCCACTTAAATTTATCAGTAGGAAAAAAAAGAATACTAAAAAGGGAATCATTTTATGAACCTGTTGGCATAAATACCTAATTCTTTTTCCAAATTGAAAAACTGTTAATGTAATGAAAAGCAATAATTTGCAAATATTTTTTTTTAAGTTGCATACAAAATAAATAGTGTAAGTTAGATAAGCTTAAATTCAATTTCACTTAAATGAGGAGGGAACCAGTAGAATTATAAAGAAAGATCAAAGATTATGCTTGTATGTGAAATTTTAAGAAGTTTAAAGATTTTTAAAGATTTAGAAAATAAAAGTTTAAAACTAAATGAATTTTAAAGCCACTAAAAGTCAAATACTTCACTCGCACTGACGCACTTAATCCCGAGCAGAAACATTGCCATAACCGCTACTCAAATCCACTCTCACCCGATTGACGCCCTTATTTGTTTATGGCAAATGAAAGTCAAATGAAATGAAATCGAAACACAAAGCAACCAAATGGGCAAACAAACAAGGCCTGGAGATAATGTGTGGCTGAATGGGAAGTATGGTAAGGATGGGAGTATGGAATGGGTTCTGTAAAACTCACCATCGTGCGAGTCGTAGAGATAAATAATGCTCTGCCAGCCGTAGTACTGGATGGTATCGATAATCGCCTGATGATAATCCGGACGCATGCTGATAGCGAAATCCAGCAATCCCGACGACGGCGTGAGCACCTACAAGTATGCAAAACAAAACCGTGGCCTCATGAACTGGCTGTAACAATGTAATGTGCACGCTACATGAAGCAATAATAAAATGAAACGCGTTTCCGCTTTGCGCCCCGCCAGCGACATGTATGTATGTAAGCCCATGGAGGGCGGTGGCAGGGGGTGGCTAAGGGGGTTGGCAGAGGGGGCGGTAAGGCGACGCCAACAAGCAGTTATGTACTATACATCCAAAGAGATACACACAGTTACCCGTTTCCGTTTAGCTTGACACACACAAGAACAGAGAGAAAAGAAAAATCAATTGTTACACTTTGTCTTATTATAATGATACAAAATCTCACTTCCAAAACAATATGTGTGTATCACAGAATTTTCTACGGCATTCGAGGTAATAATATAAATATAATCAGTCTCTACATTTTCTGGTATTTGAAGGCTATATTTGATGTTAATTAGTGAGCTGCTAGTTATCTGTTTTTACTAGAAATCGAATTATATGCTTAGCCGTAAGATAATTCAAACAAGAAAGAAAGCAAACTTCGGCAAGCCGAAGTTCATATACCCTTGCAGCTATTGCATGAATTAAATACTTTTGAAAATATTTAAATTATGATTTACTTGAGTATATGCTGAAAAACATTGAAACTATGATGATTTGCAGCTCAATTATAAGATAGTTATTTTATATATTTTTATTATTTCTATGGGAGCTATATGATATAGACGTCCGATTTTGATAAAATTTAAACCATAATTCTGAAATAATTAAACATTGCTATATGTCGAAGAACTAAACAAAAATTTAAAAAACAGAAAAGTTATAATTTTTTTTCATTTATTTTTCCGATTGTTCCTATGGGAGCTATATGCTATAGTCGTCCGATTTTGATGAAAATTAAAACAAAATTCTGAAATACTTAACCATTACTATATCTCGAAGAACTAAACAAAAAATTAAAAAACAGCAAAATTATAATTTTTTTTTCATTTATTTTTCCGATTGTTCCTATGGGAGCTATATGCTATAGTCGTCCGATTTTCATGAAATTTAAACCGTAAATCGGAAATATTTAACCATTACTAAATGTCGAAGAACTAAACAAAAAATTAAAAAACAGCAAAGTTATAATTTTTTTTCATTTATTTTTCCGATTGTTCCTATGGGAGCTATATGCTATAGTCGTCCGATCCGGCTCGTTCCGACTTATATACTACCTGCAATAGAAAGACAACTTTTGGGAAAGTTTCATGCAGATAGCTTTAAAACTGAGAGACTAGTTTGCATATAAACGGACGGACAGACGGACAGACGGACAGACGGACATGGCTAGATCGACTCGCCTAGTGATGCTGATCAAGAATATATATACTTTATAGGGTCGGAGATGTCTCCTTCACTGCGTTGCAAACTTCTGACTGAAATTATAATACCCTCTGCAAGGGTATAAAAAGTCAAAGTTTGCTTGGAATCAAAAATTTAAAATTCGTTTTAAGCTAATTTTTATATAAAAATATAAAATTAAGCACTATTTTGGTTTTATATAATTTTAATAATTACTTAAGATTTTAAAAATTAAAAATTAAAATTTGACATGTTTGCGGTGCCTGCTTTTAGCATGTTATACGAAGTCAATTTATTAAGTTAGTTTTTTGTGATTAAAGTATTTTGAACTTAGATTTCATAAAACCTTTATTTTTATATTCTTTATACACGTCTTTGTTTATTATCATACATTTTCTAAACAATCTAATGATTTGAAATACTACAGACCTAATTGGGCCTTAATCTTTGAAATTTTCAATATTCTGATGTTATACATTAATAAAAACATTAAGTAAGGTATTTTTCTCTCTGTGTATCTCACAGCCCGAAGAGCACGCAAATGCGCAGTCAGTGTGTGTGTAAATCTCGGTATGTGTGCTGGTGTTTTGTTGGCTGGAGGAGTTGGAGTCAGAATCGGATGCCTGTGCCTCTGGTTCTGGTTCTGGTTATGGTCCTTATACTTTCGCCCCCGCCGCCATATCTTGATTTATAGTGATTGAAATAAAAGAGGCCAAGAGCGTGTCATAAATTTTTTCGCTCTCAGTGTAGGAGCCGCTTCTCGTTCGCCGCTCGTTTGGCATTGTCTTCCGGATGGCGGAGCGTTTGGCTTTCTGTTTCGCAAGTGACAACAACAGTAACAACAACAACAACAACAACTGTTGTCGTACTGGCTGTCCGCATTGTTGCTGTTGGTAGTAAATTTTCTTCAAATTACAATTATTATGATTTGTGCTTTGGCTTTGATTTAGTGCACTGTCTGATGGCACCGGCGAACACACAATTGGGCACTGTGTGTGAACTGTGAACCCGCTACAACACCCAGAGCTCCACTTTAAGCAATGACTTCATTTTACAGAATCGACAAACTGGCTTGGGATCAACGGCGGCACATTTTTTGGGCTGTGGGTGTCGCGATCCCAAGCTAATGTGATTGGTAATTGAAAATCCGAAACTGTTGTTCAGGGTAGAGAAATGGTTATAAAATATATAAAATATTTTATCAATTTCTACGTGCTATTGTCCTTATAATTTTAGACGTTGAATGGCGTGACTGAACTTTTAATATTTCGTGAAAAGGCTATAGAGTGATTATCATTATATAACGGACAATACAATTGTAAAAATATTTCGTGCCTAAGTTGTTGAGCTTGTTCTATTTTGTCTTGTACATAACTTAATTTTAAATTTCTTTGCATTGAAAGAGTAAAACCAAAATGCTCTTTTAAGACATTAATAATTAAATATATTTAATTCATTAATTATCATTCATTAAACCTATCACTTCTTGTATATTTAATCATTTCATTAGCAGCCATTTGGCTTTATTTATATTCCGACTCCATTAACCAGCCAGCACATAATTAAATAGTTCACTACCGCTCTTTGCCTCTATTAAGTGTTGGCACTTTGAAACTTTTGCTTTGTTCCTTCCACCTTTTGGCCAACTTGATTAACGCATAACTGAGTCAACCGTACCGCCCCGACCTCCTGCCCGATCGCTCACATCAAAACCACAAAATGTAAATAATTGCGCATAGCGACACGGAAATCAATTGCATATGACAGTTTCCTTCTTTTCTTTTTTTTGTATTCCCCGCCCTTCGAATACCCATGGTGTAATAGGACTTACCTTCTCGGGGAACCAGGGCGTCACAAATGGCATTTGGAACGTATTCGAGTAGGAGTGCAATGTGTCAAAGGAGTCCGGCGATACGGCGCCCAGCATTGAGTAGACTCCGCGCGAGAATTGATTGCAAACTGGAGGTTACAGTAATAAATTCGTTTTGTGTTTTTCTTTTTTCTGTTTTCTCTTTTCGTTTCAGTGGCAGAGTGGGTGGTAAATTGATGGTGGTGCCGATGGTGGGTGGGCGATGTGTGATGGGTGGCAAATGGGAACGGGATTGGGTTCGGAGACAGTGTCTAGGTCGGGAGCAGAGTGCGCACAATTAAATTGCAGCTTTGAGTGCGGAGTGGAGACGTAAAGTAAAACCAATTTTCAATAAAAAATGCACATAATTAATGGGTCTCCATGTATTGTGTAATGATTTTTATTTCTCGTTTTTTGCAGGTTTTGGATGGTAATGTTGATGGTGATGAAGCGGATGAATGCTTGATAAAAACACATACTCAGGCGGGATAATTTGAATGCATCCGCTGTATTGATGACATCGACATACGCCTGCAGCTCGAAGCGTCGAGAGCTCACATTCAGATTGTGATTGAGCATTGCATATTTAAAGGCTGATTGCACATCATCCGTGCCCTGTTCAAAAATCGCACCTGCGGGGAGGATAGAAGAAAAATAAAATAGTGGGCGGTGAGTTCAGTTCGGGGCGAATATTTTTGCTTCGTTAAATATTTAGGCAGCTTTTGACACGGTCCTGTTAATATTAAACGAAAAAGCGCACAGGGCAAATATGTACACAAATGATAGCATAATGCCACACCCACACACAACCACCTGCCCAGGTACCCACAGATACTACACAGATACCAACATAGACATTTGCAAGTAGCGAGACAAGCCGCCCCGTCAGGCAACAACAAAAAGCGCAAACGAAGTGTTGATGCAGCAATTTTGTGCTGCGCTTTTGCATGGCACCTGAACAGGTAGCACTAGCGCCTCCTGGCGAAGCCCGGATTTGGGTACAAGCCAGTCAGCATGACTGTCACATTAGCAGCCACCAACCAGTCATATATACATATATATTCACGGCTGGGTATTTCAGTGCACGGGGCCAAAATGACTGCAGGTGCAATGACTGAACGCCATCGTGTAATAAAAATAGGGTGGTAAAAAAAATGCAGGAAAGCGTAAAATAAAATGTGGTACAACTAGGCAAGTTCTTGGAGCGACTTTCGACTCCAAATCGTGAATATGGAATATGGTCAAATTTAAAATGCAAAGAATATTAAAGTAGAATCTCTGAAAGGGATAATACAAAAATATTATTACTTATATTATATGGTGGTTTAATCAACCTAAAATGTGTAAAAAAATAAATAATTATGGGTGTGCGATGTACGTTAGAAACACTCTCTAAATTTCAAGGACCAACGAAACATACATTAAATGCAATATTAAATAAATATTATAAAATCATAGAAGGATTTTATTATTTGAATGAAAACATAACTTGAAAAAAATAACAAAATCAACGACGAAAGCATTTTTTTATTCACAAAGAGACGACAAAAATTTTTCAAAGGCAAAACCAAAACAAAATAAATTGTATTTTTACTATCTTATTTCAAACAACAACTATAATACTTCAAAGGAACTTAAAACTACAAAAAGTAATAAACTCTAGAGAAGTATGAACAAAGTAGTTTGTAGTTTGTTTGAGTAATGACATTCTTAAAGCCGTGAAAATGAATTCAGAGGCACAAAACAATGAGTGCTAACGGGAATTACTGTAAATTAGAAATTTAACCTTAAATACTCAAAAACAAAAAAAAACATTTGTAAAAATAAGTGTCAAATTCAAAATAGTTAAAAAGACCAACTTTATGTAATTTCTAGTAATGAAAAACAAAAACATAATCACCATGGCAGCACTTATTGTTAGAACGTAAAAGTGCAAATCTTGTTTTCCACATGTGAAATATTGGAACATAAAGTGCCACTAAAAATCATGGATCCCACTTTGTGTCGAGGAAAAGGTGCCAAAAGTAAGGGATAATCTCTGGACCCAATTTCCCAAAAGAGCCACGGGAGGAAACTGAGAAATACATTCCGGGAATCGGCAGGCACACACAACAAAAGGGGGTATATACTTCAGCAGGGGCAGCACATTGTCGCCAAATACCAGCCACAAGTGCTGTGTAAGTGACAATTTCTGCACCAGCTACTGCTGCTGCTCCTGTTTCGGCTGGCAGGATTTTCGGATCCTGGCTGGTGGCTCCTTTGGCGACGCTTTTGAGACTTACCTAATGGTATTTTCTCGGTTAACGACGCCGACTGTTGTTGCTGCTGCTGCTGAGCTGCGCTCAATTTCGGCCAGAAAATGCTGCTGGCGCATATTAAATGTAAATATGCCAAGAATTTTAGCCTCGAATGCATTTTGCGCTTGTAGTTTGCTGTAATTATTTCACCAAGTTTTTCCACTTTGAGTTATGAGCACAATCAAGTGTATTTGCTGGTTAAATTGGTTTCGCCATCACGTGAAAGGTTTCACAGTATTTGGTTTCGTTATAATTCTGTTATCTACTATTTGTTTTCCTTTTGGTTAAGTTTTGTAAATGGCTTTATTTTATTAGTTGCACTGCTTGTTTGTTTGGCCAACTTTCACTGGAGTTTTTGAACAGCTTTTATTTGCTTTGGCCGCTTTGCTTAATTTTCCTATTGTTTGTATTTATTTATTTATTTATATTCCCTTGTGCAAAGGAACTTCACTATTTTTTGGTTAATATTTGCACAGGCCTTCTCACTTTAATTCGTATACGTTCGCTTGACTTTAACTTCGGGCTCGCTTAGAGATTTCCCTCTGCCGTTTTCCCAAGGAATCGGAAAATCAACACCCGCCTCTGTTTATCCGCTCACTTCAACCAAACGGCCACGCGTTGTAATCAGCACTAAAAACTCCTAAGCTGGCTAGTAATACGAGGCTCGGGAAAAACCGGGCGACACGGCCGCAATGTAGCTTTGTGGTCCTGGTTACTGGGAGCGTGAAAAGCCGAAGGGATGCTGTGCTCTTTGTGCTAAAAAACCCGAGTTTTCCGCCTCTCCGGCGTCTGCAAACAGAGAGAGAGAGCGGAAGAGCGTGAAAAATGAGAGGGGTTGGAAATGAGAACCGGATGCTGTAACTGACCTACTGCATTTTGGCCGCCACACAAGTTGCAGGTTACTGGTTAAATGTTTGTTTACGTTATGCCTGCGTTTTTGGGCTGCATAATTGATAACAACAGCTTGGGAGGCGTCGGCGAAGAAGTGGACGGAGTGACGGCGTGGCAGCGATTTTCGGGTTTTTCCTTCGCCCAGTCGCGTTTTTATTTCGTTGGTAATTACGAATGATTTGGACGAACAATCCCTTTAACAAATCTCATTACGTTGTCAATTACGCGCCATTACCAACAACGCGGCCCGGAGGAGCGACTCTCGGCTGGCGTACTGAAATCTCATTAACAGGCTTTAATTTTCCAAACAAACTTAAGTGCGCCAAGGATGAAGGAACTCATCCAGCGGAATTTCTAACTAGCGATGTTATGGCAATTGGAGGCGGAGAAGCTTTAGATGTTTTTATTACAATTTTCACTGTGCAGGCATACTTTCAATATAAAAAAGATAAATTATAAATTGCGTATTACGATATTGTTTAACAGCCTGTAATGCGAAATTATTGCGTTAAATAAAGAATATTGGCAGTCTCGACATAAGGAAAATGTTATTATTCAAGTTATAAATATGAACTATTAAAGGCAATAATTAGATTTTTTAGTAAAAAGAAAGTTTAGAAATCATGTAAACTCTCTAAATATTAAAATGAGTGTAAGATTTGCGCAGTATACTTAAGCGCCTTATAGGAAAGAAAAAATGTTAAAAAAAAAACATTAAAAAATTTTACATTTCAATAGTGAAATTAAAATTGAATTTTCAATATAAATATTGACTTATTTTGCCATCTCTAGTCATAGCTGCGCCCCATATTGTCGACTTATCGTGGCGTACGATTTCATCATAATCTGTAATTAGTTTATAATGCGCACAGGAAATGCTAGTAGAAAGCTCGTGGAGAAGCGAAAGCAGGACAATGCCAACAACTCCTGACTTAACCTTTCAGTTATACGGCAAACTGCGATTAGGGGCCAAGTCGATAAACATAAAAGTTAATGGTGAAATTTTTTAATTAAGAAAATCAATGAATATTTTTTCTCCTATTTCCGATTTTATTTCCCCTTTTCCCTTGGCTGCATTATGGGTATTTTGCTGTTCGGCTTCCATTGCTTCCATTTCCTCCACTTTGGATGGCAGCATTTTAACATTTATGACTTGCGATTTTCACGACTCCCGGGGATAATGGAAGGCTCGCGGAAAAAACGCCTTTGGAGTGATTTCCTTTTTTTGTATTTAATAAGCTCAAAAACAAACTTGCTGTCGTGCAATTATTTAATGCAAACGTCTATGAATTTTAATTGCCCTTTTTGTGTGTCCTGGCTATTTAATTATGAATCACAATTTATGCGGCTGCCTAAGTCAACAGAGTTAAAGCGTTTAATTAAATCGCAAAAACAGGCCGCTTAAAGCCGCAACAAAATCAAAGCCGCAAGTACAAAGATAAATAAGTGGCATTGTCGGTTTCATTTCCGGCTGCAACATTTGCATTCAAATCGCTGTGGCTGTGTGGGTATTTCTGCCTGTGTGTGTGTGCGTCCCTGTCGGTGTCGTTGTAAGCGGTATATAAGTAGACTCCCAACTGGTTTTATATTTAGGCGTTTGCCTTCGCTAAAAGCACAGAAAGAAAGCAATAAAAAGCAGCACGCCGCGACTGCGAATCCAAGTCAAACCGATGGTGTGGGTGGCCCTAAGATGAGGAGGTTTTGTGGGAGGAACTCCTGCTTAACAGCAGCTGTCGCTTCCGTACCGCCCAACCCCATTTGTATTGGCTGCCGCGAGTTGGCCTCGACTGTCTTTCAGTTTCTCACTTCATCAGTTACGCCAAAAAGGAGACTCTACAATAAATTTCGCTGATTGCTTCCGTTCTTTTTTTTTCGGCTGCCCCTTCGCATCTTCGCTGGCTCATTTTTTATGCCGCTTGATAAAGTAATATCCGTTTTAGGTTCACTCCGTTGTAGGTCCTGCCAACTAGACCTGACGGCACTTTGGCGGACTTTACAGTACCCTTAGGGTCCACAGAAAGTGGTAGAAAGTCAGCATTGGGTAGCTAAGGCCAAAACATAAATGCTGAAGAGTTTGAAATTATTTTATACCCTAAAGACGTCACCAAACTCTTAAAAAAAAGCAAACAATCATTGTTAAACGAAACATTTTATGTGCCTCAGATTTTCACCAAGAAGCTTATCCTGATTCATTTAAGTTAAATGGTTTAAAAGCTTTACAGTTCAAATAATTTTCTTTAGCTTTGTTATGCAAGCTAATCAATATTTCATGAAAATAGCAAACACATTGGCAAACACATTGGCAAACACATTGGCATTAAAAACCAAATTCAATTAGCTTTCCAAGTTTACTGAATAGCATTTATATGTTGCTGCAGTTTTACTGAGATAAAGGATAATTAATTTAAAGTGGTTTCGTTGAAACTTATTTTAGATATATCTTTGTTTTTTTGACAATAAATATTAAATAAGAAAATATTTAGTCAACAAAAAAATTGGCTTTATAATTAAATAAAACGCATACAAGAAACAGCATACTAAATAAATATTTAATTTAAATTTTAACAACATTCACACAGAAACAAGCAAAAATCAAGTTAAAACTTAAAGTGATAGTAAAAAGTTATTCATTTCGAGTCGACTTTAATAAAAACTTCAGCAGTACATCAAAAGCCGCAAAATTCCCAGCTCTAACTGAATAATTAAGGGGTATTAACTACAAGGTATACAAAAAATGTCAGTTGCTGCAAGTAATGTTCCAACTTTAGGCTATAATTTGGTGGTCCCCCCCACCCCCCCACCTACCCCTTCCGCTCCCAAAGTGCAGCAGTTTTGCGGGTCTAACACAGATTTGTGGCCTTGGCTGTTTTGGGGGAGAGTTCGGTGGCCCATGGGGCGTATGCGTCATATCAGCACACGCATACGCCGTGTAGGTCAATGCTGTTGGACCAAAACGAGAGCCATTGCCACAGGCGAATGTGTGGGTGTGTGAATCTGACCATGTGTGTGTGTGTGAGTGTGTGCTGGTGTAGGTGTAATTGAAACTTCCGCTTTGGTCAGTTAGCGCAATTTAGCAAGCTGCAAAAAAGTTAGGCACGGCTGAAGTAACAGGCAAAGTGCAAAGTCCATTGCAGCTACTTGGCTTTCATTTCATTTAAAACTTTGGCAAGCCAAAGCCAGCACACACACATGCACAAGTGAGGCGGGTAGACAGGGAGAGTGAAATTTATTTAAAATGATTTATTTCACAACAATTTTCATTAGGTGGCCAACTGCAATGCAGGTTGGCCCCTTTCCCGCATTTCCCACATTTTTGTATCCCCAGCTCTGCACTAATTCACTTTTGCTGATTTCTGTGAAAAAATATGCGAAAAATGCCTTGAGAATTTTGGGTGCATGTGGACGTGAATGTAGCTGTACATGCCCCACTCATGTTTCATATATGAAATAATTATATGTGCGGTCAGCACAGTCTCTGCCAAAAGGCCTCCGACTGGCTGCGGGCAGTGCAGCATTTTTTCCTGGCAGATGCTGGAAAAAAAATCATAGAAAATTTGTGGCACTGCTACATGTTCCATGTTCCTGCTGCATAACTTTTGCGGAGATTTCCCTCAGCAGCGCGGACACGCGCCCCTAGTTTACCGCCCCCAGGGCCTCTGTCATCGTCTGTGCGCAAAATTAGTGGCAAGCGAGATGCAAGCGGAAAAAAACGCCAAAGGAAAACGCGACTGGCTAAAGGTTAACAAGCGTCAGACAGGCCAGCAGCAAGTCCGGGGAAATACCCCCCAGCAACAAAAAGAACTTATAATTTTTTGGCCACCATACAGAAGCCATAAAAATGGCTGAAAAAGAGTCTGAGCCAAAGAGGAATGTTAATGAAAAGCAAGCGTGAAATAAAATCATAAATTTTCCAGCGGGGGAGTGAAAAATGCAAGTTTCCACAGCGAGCTTGTGTTGTTATTATACGGCATTTGTATGCACATGCGAACGAGATGGAGAGTTGGAGGAAAACTTAGAGCTAGGAGGGGGATCGGGATTGGGATTGGGATTGGACTCGGGTGAGTGCATTTGCGGTAAGCCCCCAAATGCATACAATGATAATGTTATACTTGGCGAAAGTGCCAGTATGTGTGTGTGTGGTTTGGCAAGGATTTTCCGCCAGTGAAGTCCTGTCCAGGGTCTAGACTTGGTCAGCTAAGCCGGCGATGAGGAGTTGTCAGAAAAGCTAGGAAGGGTAGGAATGCTGATGAAGTTGATGAGGGTTACAATGAGCAAAAGTGAAAGATGGTCATGAGATGGGATGATATGAGTGTATTTAGGAAAAGTTGAATTAACAACACAAAATTCTTGAGGGAAGGGATACGATGTGTTCCATTTATGTTAAGTCCTGTAATAGATTTGATTTTTTTTACCCATTCGTCACTAAAAAAACTGGAAACTATTCGAAATGTATAACACTCTTTTTAAAATTGTCTTTGTTTACTGAACTTTCATTTGGTTTGAAACTTGGATAACTGTAACCAATACTTATTTTTGCTCGAACCTTTTTTGAGCTTTTAGTTGTCTTTCGTCACCAGGTTAACCCTCGACAAGCTTTTTAAATAAAAATTACTATTTATTTTAATATTGCTTAACTATGCTTTGCGTTTAATAATCGTATATTGTATTAACTTTGTCTTATTCTGAAAACATTTTTAAGTTTTATACCAGTTACTCGTTGAGTAAAGAGTTTTACTGTATTCGTTAAAAGTATGTAACAGATAGAAGGAAGCGTTTCCGACCATCCAATCTCAATATATCTAAAGTAAAAAACATAGAATGTTACTATTTTTCCAGCACTCACAGTTTTTACAAATAACACACGTTAAAAAATTTTAAGTATACATAGGCATAATTTTATCTTTCAATTCTGCCTATTCTATTAGTAGTTTTGCTAAGAACTTTTTACTTACCGCTTCCCCCAAAATTCACCAACCCACTAATAACGACAATAAAGTATTTTAAAAAATGGTGTACATCTTTATTATTTGTTTAACTACTTTTTGTTGAATGTATTTCTTGTTTTGTGGTTGATGCTTTGCTTCATTGATATTTCGCACTGGAATTTCGCTTTTTCAGCCTAGAAAACGTGTGGCAACATAGGCGAAAACAATTCGAGGCGTTCTTTGTTCTAAACTTTAACTAATAAAATGCATAAATCTGTTAACAATTTGTGTGTTTGCTATGCGCTTTGCTGGTGTGCTTACATAAGTAATTCGCTATGATTAATGCTAATCTGATTGTTATTGTTATTTATGCGATTTAGCTATAGCACTTCGTTATAGGAGTTAAAGCCAAGAACCGAGTAACGGCAACATAGTTCTGATTTCAACGCATTTCTCACTATATATGTATATATAGTATATGTGTGTATCGTATGAATGCTCGTGAGTGTATATATAAATTCCATTTGTCGACAATTGCACAACAGTTAAAAGTATAGTAAACAATTAATAATAATGATTTTAGCTATGGCCGGGCCCAAATACGATTTGCACTTTAATTTTTGTGTGTTGATTAACTTGATGTACTTTGTGTGTGTGAGATATCCCTAGCAGTATGCAATAATGTCCTAAATTTGGTATTTAGTTGTTTTTGTTATGTTATGTTTTGTTTGTATTTTGAGTCCAGCTACAAAACGTTGCATAAAGTTGTATAAAAGTTTTGGTATTTCCATTGTTTCCATTTGACTAGCGAGTAAATACAAAAACCCAATCGATCTGCAGGCGACAGTTCAACCCACACACATCGCATATATCTGCGTGTATATAAATAACACTATATAGTATTGTTAGAAACGGCTGCTATAAAATCACTGCCACAGTAGTGGCCATTACTTGTCCCCATAAGACGTAACGTAATCGTTAACTCTATGTATAAGTAATTCATAAGCGCTAATATTCGTTTAATTCAACAAGTCTATGTGGGATCGTCATCTCATCCTCCGACGTTGCCGTGGCGACTGTGACCTCCGCCTCCAACGTTTCCGAATCCTTCACCTCCCTCCTCGTCTTCCTCGGCGTCTTCGTCATCCTCCGCCTCCTCCTCCTCTTCCTCGTCCTCATCCTCATCCTCCTCCTCTCCATCAGACTGCTCGGATCAGTCGAATATGCAGACGAAGATGCGCAGACAGTTCATGCCCACCTTCTCCCAGCAACCCTCCTCCGTGGGTCGACCGTCGTGGGCCAACCTCATCTTCTTGGGATAGTTCTTCGGACTGCTCCGATCGCTGAGGTGCACGGGCATCCTGGCGTACTCCGCGCGGGGCTGGCGGAACTTCTCCAGCAGCTCCGCCTGCTGATCGGTGAGGTTCTTTAGCTTTTTGCCTGCAACAAGAAAAAATATGTTATAAACTACAAAGTCAAAACGAGTTTAAAAGGGTGTAGATATTAAATAAAATAAATCCGATGTTATCGGATTAAATAACAGTAGTACAACGTTACAATTAATAAGATAATGATAATGAATAATACGATGTTTAATTTTAACAAAATCGTTATAAAAATGAATAACTTATAAATAAAGTTGGCATTTCCTGATAGCTGAATGGATTGAAAAACTTAATTAATTTACATAGCTCAAATTTAAGAGAACGTTAGAAAATCAGTTCGTCTGAAAAAAATAAAGCTTTATATAAAACAGATTATTTAAAAACAAACTGATTAAGATATGCGTTTTATAATATGATCTTTAAAATGAGTAATTACAATTCTAGTGGGTTTTTTCTAAAGAAATTAAATTTAATAACTGAAATCTAATCTATTAAAATTTAACAAGATCAAGGCAGTAGTCTGTTACGATATATCCATCAGAGTCAATTCCGTATTGCTCGACAAATGTTTTCAAGCTCTTTAAATATCCTTACATGACTTTTTTTAAATCCAGTTTCTGTTTAGTTTAATGTAATTGTCAGAAAATTTGATATTACACATTTTGTATATTAAGTAGCAACTATTACGACTTTTTCACCTCATAAATAAACGATTTACGCAATGCATTTTATCGCGCTGAGCGATGTAGTTAAATCTTGCTGTGTGGTTCAGTGAACTGCAACAGATAAAACTGTACCACAACTATTTTATTAGGTGACTCACCGTCGAGGGCGTCGCTGATGAGTGATATCTCTGTGGGAGGCAGTAGCTCTAGGCGATCGCAGCAGCGTCGGAACTCGCTGGGGGTCATCCGCAGATACCGGGGCGTTAGGCAGAGAGGTCCCAGGACCGTTCGCCGGTTCTCCGGCGTGGCATCGATTTGCTTGCGGGCGCACTCCGCCAAACTCCACGTGGCCAGGCACTCGAACAGTGTGACCTCCGACCTGAGCTGCAGCGTATCCCGCTTGGCCAGCGTTTCCAGCTCCTCGAATCGCAGATCGCAGATCTCGGGCATCGATAGCTGCAGCTCCGCGTGCATGTCGATCAGCTGCAGCGTGTTGTGCAACAGGGCCACGCCGTAGTCCTCGGTGGTGAAGGGATTCGGGTTCGGAATGAGGTTCAGCTGGGCGCCATCGCCCTCGGCTCCGTTTTCGGTGGACTGGGCGGTCTTGGCGGCCGCCAACTGCTTGGCCGCCGCCTTTGCCTTGGTCGCCTTCTTCCTGGCCAGCTGCTGGCCCGTCTCCTGGGTGGTGATCACCGTCTGGTGCTGGTTGGTCAGCGCGATACCCTGATAGAACCACAGCGCCTTGAAGATGTCCAGCGCGGTGGCACTTGAGATTCTGAGATCAAGCTCCCTAATGCAGTAGATAATCTGGAATATCGAAAAGGATTAAATCAATCATTTTTACACCAATAAAATACTTTTAATGCTAAGAACTTGTTAATTTTAAAAGGTATTAGATATACGTTACGTCAGAGTAAGTCAATATTATTGCAAGTAAAATTATTCGTAGTCTTAAAAATGTTATTATAGACAAACACTTTAGTTCTGTTATAAAGATTGTTAGTATAGTAAATTATCTAGATTTTTCATAAGGCATATATTTAATAAAGTAAACGGAGATACAATTTTATATGTTTAAATCTTTGAATTGTGCTTGTTAGTCTTGGTTAAAAAAATGTATTTAATGTATCTGAATCAAGAAGTCATAGGCTTACAAATAAATATGACTTATTTTATTGTATCTCTCGTAGATAGTATAGCTATTACTCACCAAATCTGGAACGTTAAAGCGATCGGATAGCTCGAGTATCTTGAGCAGGTGCTTGTGATCGCGATAGGGGATGAAGTGTTTCTCCATGTAGCGGACGATCAGCTCGAAGTCGTTCTTGTCCACGTTGAGTATCTGGAAGTGGTTGTCGCTCTTCCGACCGCTGTTCGGACCGGCGTGAATCAGCTTGGCCAGCTCCACGCTCCGCTCGAGCACCGATTTGCGCTCGCACCTGATCATGTACCGGTCGTCCCCGTTGACCACGATGAAGTCAATGTAGGGATTGACGATGATCGGCACGCCTGTGTAGATGTTTGTCTGGCCGCGCGAATAGGCTGGTGGCATCATGTGGGCGGGCGGGGCACTGGGCGCCGGAGCACTCTGAATGGCATCCACGTGGTGGCCATCGGGCCCAAGTCCGAACGGTAGCACCATCCTTTCCGGCTCCCTATCCTCGGTGTTGTTGTTGTTATTGTTGTTGTCTTTAGGATCTGGAATATCCTTTTCCCTCTCCCGACGACGTAGTGCTTTGTGGACCAGGGCTCCCACCAGCGGGAACTTGGCGATGCGCTTCTCCGGGGTGAGCTGCTCCTCCAAATGGCTGCGGATGCGTCGCTGGCGGAATTTGTTGCCGGGACGAGGTGTTAGGCTGTCCCTGTCGTGGAAGGCAGTGAATTTGTTGGAGAACTGAAAGTAGAAAAACAAGTTTGGGTTTAAAAGTGTTTTCGAAACTGAAGGTAAAATATCGTTAGTGTTTTAAAATTTCTTTAAATTTCAAGAAAATGGTATAACAAAAATATGGCCAAATAATAAACCATCAAGCCTATTATTTTAAATTTAAATTAAATTATTATAATTGCAATAATGAGAAGTATTAGAAACGACTTTACACAAGTAAATCATACCTTCTTAATCGTTTTATATTAATCAGATTTAGTAAAGATTTTTGTAACTTATTACAATTTATTTTCAAATTTAAAACGCAATAAGTCTTCAGGACTAAACAACGTTATCATTTCAAGTCCTAAAGCTCACTGTGGCTCTAATTTAAAGAGCTTGAAGAATAGGGTCGATTCGCAAGTTTCCCGAGGGAACTACATTGTTTATCTTGGCCAGTCGATGGATAATATTTACGACCCCTTACGATGGCCAGTTAGTCACGCCGATTTCGCCACGCTTGGAAATCTATACGTGTTTTTAATGAGCGTTGTAAGTACTTTCCCTCCTGACTGATTGATTCATTGGCCCGCTTATCAGTCAATTGGCACACTTCAAAACATAAATCGTTTAGTGTTCCTAACAGCCTTTAATCGCTGATTTTCGCACTCGACAATAAATTAGGCGTACTATCTGAAAGTACATGCCGACTAATTAGCTAACCAGCCGAGCCCCAAACCAATTTCGTTCAATTTCTGGGGGCCGTTTAGGTTAGCATATGTTCTAATCGTTTGATTGCCGCCAACTCGGCTGCAATCCATCATACTATAGCTATAAATCATGTCCCGTATCGAAAACGGGTGCACTGCTACCTATTCGACAGCCAAATTCCGCGCGTGATGTCTTAATTCCCCCTAAAAATACCAGCCAATGATAGGGACAGTTGAGAGTATCGAACCAAAGGAATAGTTAGGTACTTAGGTTGATATATATTATAAGGCAACACACAGGCCACATAAGCTGCACAAAATCAAATTGACAACTATTCAATAATTTTGTACGCCTATTTAATTTCGTTTATTTTAATTTAGTTAAGTCTTAAGAGCCAATTTATTTAAATATAAGTTGTTGCTAGATAAGTAAGTTAAGTCCTTAAAGCCACTTTTATTTAAATTTGAATGCCAGAAAATTAGTTGAAGAATATGGCCATTAAGATATGAACACTAAATTAGCTGTAGCTGTTAGTATGTATTGCATTGGATTGAAAATTATATAAAATATTTCACTCCTATAACTTAAGCAATATTTTCCAAGACTAGGTCACGAGAACCATCGAAATAGGAAGCAGTTAGGGGCAGTTAGGAATGATAAGATTGCCATTTTTATGGCCAATAAAGTAGATATTATAGTTCACAAAACTTAAAAAATTTCCAGCAGTAAAATTATTTATACAAATAAATCGCTATACAATTTTAAAAACAACAGATAAATTTAGCAATTATTATAAAGAATTTTAAAGAGAATCTAATTAATATATTAAATTTATTACACTACCGTTTCCTATTGTGTTTTAATGATTTTTGTTAGAAAAGAAATATGAGCATTTGATTAAAAATTTAAACAATTTTAATGTGTTTCGCGAAAAGTGCTCTTTATATTATATATAAATTTAATGACCTAACTTATAATTAATTAAAATATAAATTGTCATTATAGCCACATTCTCGATTAGATTACAATTTTAAGTATAATTCTTAGTACACAAAGAAATGCCGTTTCTTTAAAAGTAAACACTTATGTTTAAGCGTATTTCAGAGAAAAACATTATGAACTAAAACCTTTGTTCATTTAGAGAGTTTGATTTATAGTTCCTGTTCTTGCTTTTGCTTTAAGTACAATGCAAACAAAATTAATTGTGGCACAGAGAGATTGCGAGCAAATTCGCAGCGGTGCCACAGCACATGAAAAGAGTGTGTGGAGAGTGTTATAAATAATATAAATTATATGGCGATGTTTGAACAGTTGTAAGGAAGTCGGAATCGGGCTTCAAGTGTTGACGACTCTGCGGCCGTAGTTCGTTTCTTTCGAGAGGGAACCGTAACGCCTGATACTCAAATATTTACCCCAGGGAAACTGTGACGACTTGTGATAGTCTGATAGTGCAATAAATAAATTATCGTATGCAAATAAATTTATGGCTGTTCATCGCTCTACATGAGGCTTTATCATCTGCACAGCAACCACATTGGGAGATGGGTTTTATGTACAGCACAGGCGTCGAATTAGCACTTGGGAATGGAGTCACTGGTCGATTTCCTTTTGTTTATCAGCCTGCTCTATATAACCTCTATATATTGTCGAGGGCGTGATTGGGGTGTTTCCATGGCAGAAATCAAATTAGGACCCAGACCTTGTCCAAGCTCGTTCTTGAACTTTACAGCGCACATGTCATTTGATTCACTATCGCAAATTATCATTTATATCATGCACTTCTTACACTTTTTGTTATTTCTGCTTATCGGTCCATGGCCCGTTCCATCAATCAAGCGATCTACTTCGACTTGCCCCTGTCTGCGATGTGTTGGAACCTTTTGATTTATAATTTGACGATCAAATTTTGATTTAATTTCCAATATTGTAAGTCACACACTAATTGGTTGTCCCAAGGTGGACATTCAGTTCTGTATTCTCGCACGATTTCGAACCGAACACTATGAGTTTGAAAAATCGACTGCCATTCAATCCCATTCGCAAACTGCGACGTCGACCGAGGCAGCGGCTGAGGCAGCAACGCTTGGGGTTCTTCGGCGGAATGCGTCATGATCGAGGGGAAATATATATGTATATTTTATATCCCATTCATAAAACAATATAGAACAAGGTGGGAGAACTTTAAAAATTCAGAGAAAATATCTATTTAGTGTTAAAACAATTAATATATTTCATATCCCATTCGTAAAACAATATGGAACGAGACGTAGATTTTTAAAAGTGCACAGAAATGATATAGTTACTTATTTGTTTTTATCGATTAAAGTTGTTAGGAACAAAAATAAATAATTTTTTAAGCAATGTGAGGCAGCGTACATAAAAAATAGTTCTTAATCGTTAAAATGCGAGACTTTCGTTAAGTTTCTGATATTTAGTGTTAGTGAGGTCTTTTATGGTTCTACAAAAAATTCCATTATTCTGTAAATCATAAAAATAAAATATTTTTATTAATATATATTTCCATTTTATGTTTTGTATTCAGACTAATGCTTTGGTGTATCTTTACGACTCAAAGTATTCTTAAGAGGCTTTCCGAATTGACAAAAGGGAAGTCTGCCCGCATTTAACAGAACTTTGAAGTTGCAAAAACCTTAGGGAAGCATTCGAAATACAGGCCGAGCGGAAATGAGCTGAAGTTCTTTGCTTTGCAGCCCTAAGAATCATTCATAACTCGAATTATCAACTCAATTTGGTGGACAAACTGGCAAGCAAATAAATCAATTTGAGTGCCAAAAGAGGCAAACATCGGAGTTAAAGGGAGCACCAGCAGCTGGAGAAGATTTCACTATTGGCTGAACCAATTAGCGCGGCGATTGTGTGTGGGTGGAGGATTTTGGAGTGGGTGGCGTTGTGGGAGTGTCATATTTGACAACTGTAATTGTCGCAGGCGCTTTGTGTACGCACGAAATTCGCCTTATTGATAAGCAATGCAAATACACCAGCGAGAATAAAAAGTACATGCCCACACACATGAGTGGGCGTAATAATAGCAACAAAGGCAGTACAGCAAGGCTCAGCAGAATAGTTATTATCAGCGGCCAAGGCCAGGACAAAGCTGCAAAGCTGCTCGAGTTTGTTTGTGTGTGCACAAGTATTTATGCAGCCAGCGAGGGTTGCCACAGAAGTTGGGGAAGCCAGCTGGCCAGAGCCATCACGATTAGATAAAAATGGTTGGATGGTATTTACTAGCGTTTTTATCGATTTTTATTTATAGACATTAATACTTAAAGAGCCTTTCCACTTGTAGACAAGCTATCATGGACTTACAGACTTGAAAAATACTTTCTACAGCAAAGTTTGTGCTTAAAAAACTTTTTGTTAAAAATTAAGCTTGCCCAATCAATACTTAATTTCATTTCAAATTAATATTATATCCAATTCAGCATTGTTCTGAATTACAAACTAAACCAAAGGCTATAGACTACAAAATTGAGGTGTAATAATAAATGAATTATTTCTGCAGAAGATAATTCGAATAAAACATAGCCACAGTGGCAAATTACAAAACCCCGAACTTCTCGACCTCCCCTTGCCAAGGCATAGGCCACTTTAATGTTTACATATGTTCATATATTGTGTGGGGCTGCTGGAGCAGCGAAGACTGCTAATGAGTCCCCATGTAAAGCGGAAGCTTCGGATGAGAAAAAAACATACGAAAACGCCCAGAACAACAGGAAAAACTGTTAACAGTTAGCACATGAACCTCGCCTCACGGACGACCTTGACACTGGTGGAGTGTCGCTGACAACAGGGCCCACTGTACACAATTTCCCCAACATCAACTCGATCATCGGATCGCTAAAACCCGTTTACGATCGCCGGCCCAAATCAAATATTTGCATTCATAAGGGAAAATTTAATTAGCAGCATCAACAAAGTGGAGCAGAATCGATATTTACCCGAACAGGCGGGAGGCGAAAATGTTTAATTAGTTGAATTTAACATAATTACTCACATTGTTGGTTGCCGGTAAACAGCACGGAATATGCGTACTTCAAAACAAACAATCGAACGAGCCAAAATAGCCGAAAAGAATTCCATGGGAAAGCATTGGAGCCCCGAAACGGAAATCGAAGCCAACCCAACCCATCTTATGCCGGTCCAATTCGCTTCCTGACCAGCAGCAAACTCTACCTGCAATTGCCGCACAGTTCAAAAATAAAACACTTGCCACATTCCTTGGCGGATCAGGAAAAGTTCGCAGCCAGTGCGATGGCTCCGCTATTTATACGCTCCTAATGAGGTGGTTTAATAAAATTAGCCCATAAACAGAGAGCCAAAGTGTACAAGTACAGCGAGATTATGAAACACCACCAAAGGCAAAGCCCAAATCGCAAAGGCATAATACAAGTTCGTTAAACAACTGAATCCATTTTAATTTAGATTATTTACAATAAATAAAATACAAAAAGAAATTGAAAATTTTTGGTGCTTGTTTTATGCTTTGATAATCTTTAGATCATAGGTTTTGCTCAAGGAATATACAGATGTTTAACACCTTATCAGGGTTAGTGAACTCTCTAAATTAAACAGCAATGATACAAATATTTTAAGGTCAAATTAAAGAACCTTTTGTTCGGCCTGCACACGCTTCTCATTCAGCTAAAAAGTTCAAATAAAACTAAAGTTTAATTACATTATCAGCATTTGTTATGAAAATCGAACTGAAAATTCAGCAAGCAATGCGCAATTTTAGACTGTAACAAATGCGATTTGTATCTTGAACTTCCCACTTGAAGCCCATTAACTGCAGTGGTGCGGATGCGTAATTGAATTTGCTACGGACTGCGGCACTGTGGCACCTCCAATCCGTGACTCCGACTGACTCATTCGTGGGCGGGGGCCTGTTTTCTATATGTTATGGACACCGCCGGACAGGACAGCATTTCACAACAGGAAAATGACATCATTTGATTTGATTGCTGGCACAGTGAATGCCGTGAAACGAACACAACAAGAACGGAATTTTGTTATTTGGTCTTGGCCCGGGAAAACTGCATTACTCATCCATCCCCTGCGATCCAGCAATGGAATACAATTCGACGAGACAAAAATGACGAGCTGAAAATCAGACAATATTGCTGTCTATTGCTTTGGCTACGTGCCAAATGAACCAATTGGCATCGAAGTATTAAAATTGATCCAGGGAAAGGTGAGGAATAGCATCAAAACAATTACCTACACAGGAATTAAAAACTCTATCCTACAGACTTAAGCTATATTTAAATAAAGAGACATGTTTGTTTTACATAAAATTGTGTTAAGTTTGTAAAAAAAAATTACCTAAGAATATTATCGATAAAAAACGTGTATAGTTAAAGTAGAACAACAGAGCAAGCACAAAGTTTAGTCTTTGATAAAAGAAAGGCAACTGATGTAAAATTAAACACTTATTTATGAGTAGTGGTTTAAAAATAAATATTTATTTATGTTTTTTATAATCGAAGTAAAACCAGGTATTTTAATCAACAAACACTAAGAGTAATCTCTGATAAGAGAAGTTTAAATATAAACATTGTAGATTTTTTAAAAAATAAATAGGGAAGTCCCAACTTATAATCTATGGAAAGCACAAAATTACTATATAAAATAAAATGTTGAACAGGGACTTTCCAGAAAGCAAAATATTATAAGAATTTAAAATTAAATTTAATGAGTAAAAACCAAATTTTAAAATTAAAATAGGCAAACCAAAGGGGACAAATTCAATTTCCTTTTGCTTTCATTGAAAATCCAATTTTAGAGGACACAAACTTGGCTTGCCACTTGGCAGAACCTGAAGCGAACAAAAGCGACGCCTCCCGAAATGCAAACAAAACATGAAAACGGAAAAGTCGAAAAAAGCGAGAAACTCACCCTCGACACGCAGGAAATTCGCTGGAGGTGGGGACAGAGAAGGAAAAACCCTACGCAACATGTTCCATGTTCGGCGGGGAAAGCAAAGGGGCGGAGGTGGGCTGAATGAAACTGGAGCAGCGGCGAAGGGCAACAGCAAACAGTTGGAACAAATTTGCAATTGCTGACAAAAGAAAGAACAAGTTTTGGGGCCGAAGAGACCTTTGTTAAATGCATAGGGTTTGGCATAGGCCAATAGCCAATATCAAGAGCACGATGGGATTCTGGGGGGGAGGGATTGGGGGTGCTGAGTTTGCTGGCTTCGTTGGGGCAACCAGTTGGTGCCAAGGGCGAAGCTGGGAAATGGACGTGAGGGCTCGTAACAATTGACAATGCGGCGTATGCGCGATGGATGCCCAGCTGATGTTACAATGAAACACTGACACAGTGAACGACTTTCCCACTCACCCACACACATAATTACACCAACAAACACACTCACTCACACACACTGTCGGAATAACTTTCCTTTGAAAAGGCTTTCATTCGCCAGTGTCTGTGTATTTTATGGATACACAATTTATGTTGGCCAATTGCTCGCCTCCGTTTGTATACATCATTTCTTTCTTTTGATTAATTACACACGGTGCCAAAGACTTACCCTAGTTTATGGCATACATTTTGGAACAGCTAGTCCTTAAATTTCGAAATTTATTTGCAAATATTTTTTATATTTTTGTTATATCTATGAACTTTGTCGATTTCCGCCCGTTGCAAGACTTTGATGAGAATTTCTGTTTACGCCAATTTGTTTATGCCAATTTGAGGTCGCTCGCCAGACTCTCCGCCAGCATGGATATACAGATATTTTGGCTAAATAGCACCGACTCGCGTATATCTTTCCGCACCGAGCGTTTTGCGCGCCTCGTGCCAAACGGAATTGGGTAAGGCAGCCAACAACGACAACGTCTCCGCTCGAGAGCCGAAAAGCGTATATACAACAAAATTGGTGCGAAGAGCGCCAAAGCCAAAAATATGAAGCAAAAAACAAGCAAGCAGGCAGGCAGCAGGAAAACATACCGAATTTCCCGGGCTGGCGTTGCCACCGCTCTGATCCATGTCCAAGAAATGGCCCCCATATAGCAATAGTCCTTCCGGAGTAGTCGATTATTCGCTTGCGCTTTGCTTCCGCCTGGAAATACGGATATTTGGCCTGTAGAAAATATATGTTTTTTGAAATGTTTGGCAATTGATGGCAAAACACCAGCTGTCTGGCAACTTTCCACCGGGCCAGGGGAAAACTCTCAGCAGCTTTTCCTCGCGCGCACACACACACACACTCACACACACGTGCGCAATGCGCATGCGCATGGAGCGCCGGAGCACGACCCACAGGTCGTATGAGCAGCCAACAGACGCAACATTTTCGAGCGTGTGATAAGACACAGATACGGGGACTTTCCCTTTCCCTTTCGGAGAGAGGGAAATTGGAAAGCCAGGGAGAGCGAGAGTGCGTGGGCTTCTAGGGAGGCCCATTTCGCGTTCGGGCTCGGGCCCTAGACAACGGAGCACTATATTGAGGGAGGTAGGAAATTTATGGCTGTTATCAACACACTCGCCTGGCCAGCGAGCACCAACAACAAATATCGGGCAATGCAAACTAACCGAAACTAGGTCAAATCGCATCAGCCCGTTTGGAATGCTTCATCCGGAAAATGTGTTGGGAAAATCGGATAGTTATTTTGTAATTGCTTTTGGGAACGAAAAAAACTTTGAGGCGATTGGGACGTAAATTAGTTATCCTTTCAGCAAACGTTTATAAATTACATTTTAGCCCACATAATTTTTAGCTTTCAATAATATTTTGAAATATCCAAATAATAAATAAATAAAATACATACTTATTTCGGTTTAAGGTTCAAAAATATTTTTAAATTGCGTTATTCGTCAAATTCTTTAGGATTTATAATGGAACTTTAATGTAAAATATTTGCAATTCCTGCTTTTATTTGTACGCTTTCAAAAAATGTTTAAGAATTCTTCGACAGTCCTAAACCAATTAAAACAGTAAACATATTATTAATCAGACTTTTAAATAAATTTAATATTTTCTGAAGTCTTAAAGAAATATTTGGATATAATTCTCAGCAATAAAATGCAATAACTTTTTTGTAAAAAAAAATAAATGTACATTTTTTTATTCCAGTTGGAGAATATTTTTTTTTTTTTCAATTTGACAATTTATTGGTACACTTTTGCATGTAGTGAATTTTTTAAGGTGAGGTGAAACATTAGTTGGTCATGTTTTGGGGATGATACGGCAAATTTGATTCCGCTTGGGGATTCCGACTGGCCGTAAGGGTTTTCCTAGAGTGGCGCAGTGGCGGATGGAATCGGGTCGAGGTGATTAACAGGAGACTTGTTCTCGTTCGGTTCCTAACTGCCAATGGGAGCACTCGTCTGTTCCGATCCGTTCAGCCGCTTGATGGCTATCTTGGCCACGCCCTTGGTGCACTCCTTGGATCCGCCCATGAGGACGAGGAAGAGTCCGTTGTGCGCCACCGAGTTCCACAGCCGGTCGATGGTTTTGTCCAGTTTGGCCACATTCCGCTCCGCGCTGTCCAACACAAAGTCCTGCTCCGGCACGCGAAGATTTGCAATGGTTAGGGCATTTTCCAGCGCAATTTCGGAAACCTTGCGCACGGCTTCCTTGGACGTGGACACTTCGTGAACACGGACCGCCAGGCTGTGATCCTTGGGAGCTGCCTCTCCTGCCTTCAGAATAACATCCTTGAGTCGGGGCTGCAAATCTCCGACCGTGACGATGGCCGTCCGCTTATCCCGCTTGGCCACATGGGCAAATAGGTTATTACTGATGGTATCGCCGCTGGAGGCGTTCGCCAGCTCTTGCAATCGCTTTTGCTGCGTGAGGATCTCGTCGCCGAACTCAATGCTGTTGGCCAGCTTCATCTTGACCAGCTTCAGGGTGGCTCGCGAATCCTCAATGGAGTCGTGGCCTTCGTCGTTCTCCTGAATCGTCTCCTTCAGGAAGGTCGCGGCCAGGTGCTTAAGCTTGCTCTTGCGCCGTCGCACGCCGGAGATGTTAAAGCACACACTGGTGTCGATCACATACGGATGCATCATACGCATGGCGTTCAGATCCGAGTTCAATGACTGCCCCACCAGGATGGCATCCGGGGGCAGCAGGTCAGAAACTTCCTGCTGCACTTCATCCAGCTTTTTGGTCACCTTCCTCATGATTTCCTCAGTGATGCCCGAGAACTGGGTCAGATAGTTGGTGATTCTGTTGTCGGGCAACACTAGCGTCTCGTACACCGTCTTATACTCTTCGTTGACAATGGAGATTCGGGTCAGCTCGTTGAACCCCACCGCCGTCTGACACATCTCACAATCCACTCCGAACATGGGACTGCGATTGGTCACCGGCTCATATGAATTCTTGGTGAACTTGAACTCCCGGAAGCGACTGTGCAAGTCGCCCTGCATGGGAATTGGATAGCCCTCGTCAACCATTTGCAGGGCGGATAGCAGGAGTTTGGTGCGCGGGAACTTGTCGTCCGCGTGCAGGTCATCCGCCACCGGCGTCTTACTCGCGATGGGAAAGATGGTCTTGACGAACAGAGTGGGATCCTTGTTCAGCTCCACAGCCGACTCCAGGGAACCGTGCTCTTCGATTAGCTTGCGGGCCTGCACATTTGTGAGTGGAATCTGTAAAAACCAGGCACATGTTTAGCTTCGATCACATTTGGACACCCTAACCGGAGTCATACCTTGGCTATCTCGTCGATGATCTGACCCTCATCCTGCGGTGGAAGAAGCATCTCCAGCTTGGTGCTGAATATCCTGTTTGTGGCCTCGAACTGGCTCTCGTTGGAGAGGTAGTGGTAGAGGGACAGTCCCTCCAGTATGACCACCACGCTGTGCGACAGGCTGAGCCACTTCTCCACGCTGCACCACCGATCCGGCCGGCAGGGGCTCTTCTGGCCAATGAGGGCCGTCATTAGCAGGTTCTGGATGTCGGTTAGGAAGATGGGCGTGCGTGCGTCTTGGGGCGTCTCCAGGGAGGCGCGCTGGCCCATCTCACGCAGTCGAAGGCCGGGAACGTCCTCGATCTGGCGTTTGCGGCGCCTTAGCTCCGCCGAGAGCTGTTTGTACTGGTCCTCCGACAGGGAGCATATTTCCTGGGGCAGGCTATCGCCGCCCGCCTCGTTGTTGCGACTCCTCTTTGCAGCCGGCTCTGTGCTTTCTACTGCTGGAACCTGGGGTGCTTCGGTTTCCACCTCCTGTTCGGGATTACTGCGGCGGTTCCGTGACTTCCGCTTGCTGCCCACCGTGATGAAGCCGTCGTCGCCGTTCTCTACCTTCGTTGGGGTCTTCTCCTCTATCTCAGCTTCTGCTGCATCCCGCTTTTTGGCCAACTCCGCCTCGTGCAAGCGATCACGGTCGTTCAGCTCCATCAGATTGGCCAGCGCCGCCAGCTTCTTTTTCTTCTTCTCGTTACGCTCGTGCTGCTTGGCAGACAGCTGTTCTTTCATCCTGGTGCGCTTGCCGTTCAAGCTGCAGTCGAGATTTTGGTTTAATTAATAAAAAGTCAAATTTTCGGCAGGTTTCGTTATTGTCAACACGAAGGTCTTCAACATGTGCACATGTGAAGAGAAGGGGCTAACGCGTTTTGAGCAAATGCTGGTATTTTAAATACCATTGGCAAGGCATTGCAAGAAATAAGCTGACTGCTACAAAACGCTATTTTCAATATACAGTGGAACACATCAAAGGAAAAATTCCCATTTAGTGAACTAATAAACCATGGGCGTTTACTAAATCGAACCAAGGCCAACGCAGAAATGGTGACTTTTTTCGATTTAATGGTAAATTAAGAGTAGGTTTAAAGCTGAGAAGTTGAATTTTGGAGTTTTGGAAGACAACAGAAAAACTGTTCCCACATTAAGTACATTTTATGGATAATCATTGAAAATAAGCCAAATTATAAATAAATCAATATTATTAAAAGTTATTCCGGTTGAAATAAATGAAATATCAGATATTGTAATATTAATTCCATACTGTTAAAAAATAAGTCCTCGTACATTTTCTACTGTAAACCAAAGTGTGACCTTAATTATTCAACAACAAGCTGGCTGCTGTGAAACACTTTTATGTTAGTAAGAAAGAGATGGCAACAGTGTAGTTCACCGTTAGGATGCCGCGTGCTTTTGGAATTATTTAGAGTCGCCAAATTTTACAAGCTCCATTTACAACTTGGTTTAAGCAAAACAATTGATTGAATTAAGCACTCAAAAATGTATGCAGCTGTTAAGCCACTATCCAAGTATCTGCAGTTCAAGTCAGTACACATTTACGATGCCATTTTCACGCTGCATTCGAAATGCACGGTGGCGCTGCTTTTGGCCTGCACTTTTCTGCTTTCCTCGAAGCAATATTTCGGCGATCCAATCCAGTGCGTGAAACAGAAGGATGTGGACATCGCCATGGACTACATTCACTCCTATTGCTGGATCTACGGGGCCTATATGCAGGACAATGTCACCTTGGTGCCTTCTCGGCGCGTTAACGCCTTATTGGAGTGCCGACCGGGTAAGTTTCAAGATTCGCTTCAAAGACTTTTTTTTTATAAAGCTGGGAGTCCCTATTTCAGATGTTGTGGGTCGCCAGGTTGCCCCGGAGAACCGCCGCTATATTCGCTACTACCAATGGGTGGTACTGGTCTTGCTCCTAGAGTCTTTTGTGTTCTATTTGCCCGCCTTCCTCTGGAAGATTTGGGAGGGAGGTCGTCTTAAGCACCTGTGCGACGATTTCCACAAGATAGCTGTTTGCAAGGACAAGAGCAAGACCCATCTTCGCGTGCTGGTCAACTATTTCACCAGCGACTACAAGGAGACCCACTTCCGCTACTTCGCCAGCTATGTCTTCTGCGAGATACTAAATATAAGCATAAGCGTAAGTTACCCACCATATTACACGTGTTCCTGACCTGAAAGAAGAATTCTCAAATCAGAAATAATGTAGCTATCTTTACACCTTTTTCAGTGCTAATAATAGTTACTAGACATTAAAATGTCTTTTTTTTTTTTAAATGCTGACGGAACTTGTTAAAATCCGCTGCCAATACATCTCTATAAATTAGGCACAATTCGTTGTTTTAAAACTTTTGCATAGCTTTTAAATTTCTCAAAACCACCGTCAATAGGGTCACAAACACTACCTCTTATAATTTGTTTAAATGTTAATATAAGCTTTACCTAATACTCCTAGTCTCAACCATTACTAACGATAGATTTTTCCTTTGCTCTACAGATCGTTAACATCCTACTCTTGGATATATTTTTCGGCGGCTTTTGGACGCGCTACTGGTCTGCATTAGTGGCCCTATTTAATGGCGACTTTGACCGGTGGAACAGCATCACCATGCAGGTCTTCCCCAAGTGTTCCAAGTGCGAAGTGTTCATAGGCGGCTCCGGCGGTTCGGACAGCAGTTATGACTTTCTCTGTCTGCTTCCCCTAAATATGCTAAACGAAAAGATATTTGCCTTTCTGTGGATATGGTTCGTTTTCGTGGCTGCACTGGTTACCCTAAAGTTCCTTTACCGCCTGGCCACCGTTTTGCATCCTGGAATGCGGATTCAGTTGATGCGGGCAAAGACTCGTTTCATGCCCTTGGCACACTTGCAGTTGGCCCTGCGGAACTGCAGCTTTGGAGATTGGTTCGTGCTGATGCGTGTAGGCAATAACATCAGCCCGGAAATATTCCGCAAATTGCTGGAGGAGCTGTACGAAGCACAGTCTTTGATGAAGAAAATCCCGCCAGGAGCGGATGAAATCTAAAAACTCAACATTGACACTTCATTTAACCTCAAGTTTCTGAAGTAAGTTTTTTCTTTTTCGAATCTCATATCTAGTAGAAAGCTAAGAAGACACTTATATTAAATCTCATCGATATGTACATATTATCGAAAAACATAACCCTTAAATAAGCATTAAGCATTTCCAGTTGCTCAGCTCATATGAATATTACTTTAATTTCATACAATTCATCAACATATTGTAATTTTCTCCAATGATAAGTTTTACCTTTGAGAGATAAGTGTTGTGTTAAATTTCAATTGATTCAGTTCATTAATTTAAATTACTACAATGTTTTTTTTTTTTTGAATTGGTAAATGCATTCCATAACTGAATTTGGCGCATTTTGTATCTATAAAATATTACCACTGTTTTTCATAACTGGAAAATAAAACGTTTAAACAATTTTGGTAAATTATGCTCAAGACAATCATTCATCATACTGATAAGAAGTATATATAAAACAAAATCTTGCCAATTTTGTAACTAAATGTAAAAGTTGTGAGGTATTTTTATTAATATAGTTCTACAAGTAACGAGATGATTGAACATCTCCAGAACATAAACTTTGAGTAATCTATAAGATAAGATCCTACATTACCCAAGTAATATATATTACGCGACCTACCTTTGCGATCTAGCAATGCTGCGCAGGGCTTGTCTTGTTCGGGTCCACATCATTTCGGTTATCTTGGGTGTGAGGATATAGGATAATGGACCGCTTTGCACATCCGTTGTAAAGCCTGTGTTTAGTCGGTCTGGTAAATCGTTGGTCCTTTTGATGGGTAATGGAATTGATTGGAGGGCATAAACTTTCTTTGCTTGCGCATCAATTTTTAATGACTGAGTACTGGGAGTTCAAGGGAAAACAATATTATACCTTGGTTTATGTTTTTTTGTCTTGGATTTCACTTACAATACATATGTCTGATGGTAAAATTTTGATAAAAGATTTTTTACAATTTTTTAAGTGGTATGCATGTGTTTTACTGTTTTAGTGCCGTTTGAATTAATTTTTTTGAAGATTTTTGTGGTAATTGACGGTTGTGGTCCAAGCCTCTTACTGTGTGGGCCCTTGAAATCTCAAAGAAAAATATTTGTATTTTGAGTGCTCTATACGAAATTTGTAAAAAAGTGATTTGGAAAAGGGTGAATGACAATTAACAGTTAAGCCTGGGTTTGCTGAGGTCGAACCGATCTAAAAGTGCCAACATGCTGTGGTTACACTTCTGGATAGTTGACTGGGTGGGTGGATGATGGTTCGTTGCTCTGCAAATTCATTCCCCTTCAACTTGCACTTTTCGTCGGCCATTTCAGCTGACCGCCGCAGTTGCCGGGTAAATTTTCATTAACCAAAAAACGTTAAAGTTCGAAACGTAGCCGAAAAGTGCAGCATTGGCTGATGGAAGTGGGTCGTTTGCCCGCTGATCCACTTTCCGGAAGCCTTCATAAGCGGCGCGTTTGGCCACCGCCGGCCTCAGTTGCCGTTCGCCGGGCGGATCGCGCGGAAGTCGTCGTCGTGGACTCGTGGATATCAAATTCGGTCGTTGCTATTGCTTTTTGTGGAGTTTTTGTTTGAGTGAATTGCTGTAATTCGATGCTCCTTGTTGGCCAGCCAATTTAACAAAGTGCTAAACATAAAAATAAAAAGAGAAAATATAAGTTCTCAGCAATTTTAAAGGAATAAAAGTTAATGTCACAGCTCAATTTAAAAATGGTTAGAGCTTAAATAATAAACAAATAAGTACAAAAAGACTGTGAAATATGAATTACAACATGGATGGTATGTGTAAATCTGTAAAATATAAGAAAAGCCAATATATATTAAGTCATGTTTAAGACTTTTGTGTGTTGTGAAAACATTAATATAGTCATCGTATTGTTAAAAATCAGAGCATAGATGAACCCATCTGGAATGCAATATAAACTATAATACATTATCTGCAGTCCAAAATGACTTTACCCCCATTAATAATTAACATTAAACATTATTCATAATTCATTATTCATTTCCGTACGCGTTGGCATAGGAAGAGCTTAAAATGTAAGAACACAAGTTTTTTGTTTAACCCAATTGCAATTTTCACCCACGTCTGTTAACATGGTAAGCAAGAAAGTGAATTCCATAAAATGGTTGTAAGTAACAAATTGATTTGAGCTTTAATCAGCATTTTTATTAAAATAATTGCGAAAGCGCTGATCAGGCCAGAAAGTGCTGACCAAAATAAACCAACAAAAGAGGCCAAAAAAGGTTTTATTATGTGCATATGTTGAAAATAAAAGTATGTAAATTGGAATTGTAAGAGAATTGAAAAAACAGACAACTTCACCATTTAATAATTAGGCAGTTAAGTGATTATTTAACCAAACGTCATAGGCTCTGAATAGGGACAATTATTCATTAAAATAATTTGAAATGAAATTCTTTAGAGATAGAGGCCTCCCGGCTACTGCGACATACCCGAAGATGGTGGAGCATTGGTTTTAACAAACGAATTTTAGCCATATCGGTTGTGGTGATCATCGTCCTGCTTTTTTCCCTGATTTATCATGGTCTTGTGGTCGAGAGAATGGGTAAGTGTGAGGAATAAGTTCTCATATAAAGGATATAAGTATAGACAACACTCTTTACAGATCGCGTTCAGCAGATTACCGCTTTGAATGCCAGGCACCAGCAACTTTTCAACCAGCCCTTTGAAGAGGATCAATCTGCTTTGATTATGAGTCCTCAAACCTTGCATTTCAAGCTACTTGATGATGAGATCAATAATGAAATGGATAAAAGCAAAACTAGAAGGAAGCACCTGAAACGTATGCTGGTGAAGTTCCGACTGCAAAAGAAACATCGTACGCGTCGGGAGTTGCCCAGTTTGGATTTGCTAGATCCGGTCCAAATGGAGGCCAATCTGCAGCATCTGTACTCCAAGCTGAGGAGCAAACGAGCGAGGGAAGCTCTTAGCCAACTGGAGCACGAGTTTATGCGATGCAAGAAACATACTCCTCTCGATTGCATGTCCGCTTTCTTGCGCATCTACAAAATGGCCAGGGAAGTGACCGAGAAAATTGAGAAGATGAAGGCCATCATGCGCGAGCAGCAACCAAAGTTGGAGTCAAGCAGCCTGGAGTCTTATGAACAACAGGGTAAATTCCCTTCACGAGATCTAACACAAGAGGCAACAATAGCAACAACTACAGTAGTGGCAAATGGCACTGAAAAACCAATGCGAACCAAGATTAAACCTTCCAGGATCAGCTGGATTATCGATGGGCACGAGCATGATGAGAGCGAAGTCTACACAGATGATGCACCCAAAAAAACTACCGCCAAGGAGCTAGTATACACCACTCAAGTAGTCGACAACACAAGGACAGGAGCAGATGAAACCACCACAGAAAAGTTTCAGACGGAGACCACAACAGAGAAGATTAGCTGGATTCTAGATCACTTTGATAAGCCCAAAGAAATTGTGCATACGACTGAGGGGCCAGGCTATCAAACGTTCAGAAATGCAAGCACCCGAGCGGTATCTATAAAATCTACTCCGATTTCGGAAAAGGAAACCACGAATAGTGATATTGTTGATACTACAGAAGAGGGTTTTAAATGGAACATAACCACAGATGCACCACTCGAAACCAACAACACCACCGCTCAGCGAAAGCTGTCATTCGATTGGATTATCGATGGCGAGGAAAAGGAGGAGCCGCCAGAAAAGTCCAGCGACACTAAGACAACCACTGCGACCGTCGGCACCACCGAGACAACCACTGCGACCGTCAGAACCACCGAAACCACCAGTGCCATCACAGAGCAGCCGAAACTACACTTCGATTGGATAATTGACGGCCGTGATGTAGTGGAGCCGCTGGTTAATTCAAACACCACCGTGCCAGACAGCACCACCGAAGCTTTGGGTACCACTGCAGGGCAACGAAAGCTGCAGTTCGATTGGATTATAGATGGAGAGGAAGTTGTAGAGCCGCAGGAAAACGACACATCCACCACCTCCACCACCGCAACAACAGTGACAATCATGACAACTGTGGCCAGCGATGTGCTGCAGAACTCCACTGCGCATCCCACCAAACCCAAGCCGGTGAAGATCAGCTGGATTATCGATGGCGAGGAGGCCAGCGGAGAGATGAGTATCACCTCTACTAGCCAACCAAAGTTGACAACCAGGGAGGCGATCAGCGAGTCGGAAAACCCACGATCATTGCATCCGCTGGACAACCCCAGCAGCATCGAAAACATGCTGGAAAGTTTTGAGCGACACGAAGAGGATAAGCCCATTCTCAGGGTGATGGGTGGAAATGAATCCTCTCGGGAAACCACTACGGATCTCTACGAACGACGAGTCTGGCTGAAAAAGTTTGAGGAACAGGCTGTTCCAAACCAGAACGAGCTTATAGATACTTTTGGCACTTTGGATGCAAAGGCGTTGGACAAAATGGGACCCAAGATCAATCCGCTCAATGGTCACAATTGGAATGGTGAGATTAAAATAAACTTTAATTTAAATTGCAATCTATAAGATACAGATACCCTTATTTTCCAGCTGCCGATGCCCAGATCCTCAGCCTTTGCGAGCGGGTGGCCCTTAGGATGCGCAACAAGGTGGCTCCCATGGCAGATAGTGAGACCAAGGAGAAGGGCGAAACCTTCACGGCCTCGCCCAGTGTGCAGTTCACAAGTCGAGCTCCCGGCGGATTCCCCGTGTCCGGGGAAACGATGAAGGCCTCGGCCCAGTTCATGTTCAACCCGAACTTCGGGATACCCAGCATACCCGTGTGCTTCTACATGACGCCAGCCAACTTCCGTATGCCCATGTGGTCGAACTCGCCCTCATTTATGGGCATGCCGGGTGCCCACTTTGGCGGATCCGCGAATCCTGGCGGTGGCATATTCTTTGTGCCGCAACAATTCGGGCCGAGTGGCAACTTTTTCGGCGGAAGTGGCGGATCTGGAGCCGGTGGTCAGGGTGCGAATATCTTCTCGAAGAACGCCTCCCCCCAGAAGCCGTCCAATGGCCAGCAGGTCTACTGCAGCTACATGCAGAATCAGGCGGCTCAGGGAGCTGGACAATCGCAGACCTCCAACCAACAGCAGCAGGCTGGTCAGGCGAGCTTCTCCAATGCCAACTTCAAGATGAGGCATGCCAATCAGTCGAATCCTGCCCATCAGCAGGGACAGATCATCTACGCCAGCTACGCAGGATTGCCGCAGCAACCGATCATCGAGCGTTCCCGGTGCCCGGACCCGGATCAGTTGCCCTGCTTGGGTCAAGGCGAGTGCATCGCCGCTGCGAGGTGGTGCGACAACGTGGTGGATTGCTCGGATGGCAGCGATGAGTCTGCCTGCACCTGCGCGGATCGTGTGGATGAAGAGCGCCTCTGCGATGGCTATGCGGACTGCCCAATGGGCGAGGACGAGCTCGGTTGCTTTGGCTGCGAGCCGCTGGCCTACTCGTGCTATGAAAGCCCAGAGGAGTTCGCCAGACACAATCGCTCCACAATCTCCATGTGCTACAATCGGCTGGAGCGCTGTGACGGATTCATGAACTGTCTCAACGGACGCGATGAGCAGCAGTGCAGCATGTTGGTCACCGATGTGGCGGATCACATGGTAGTCAATGCATACTTTTTAAAGTGTACTCTTTTGTAATATTCTCAAAATCTTTCCAGTCCCACGCTGCATCTGCTTCGGAAGGTTTTCTGTACCACAACCATCGCGGCGATTGGCATCCTGTGTGCAACAATGGCGAAAAGTGGGCGGTTTCAGCCTGTGGGCTGGATGGCAAGGATCTGCCAGCTTCGCTAAATGTCAGCTTCTGGGCCCTGAGCTTACCCGGTCCGTTTATTGAGCCCTCCCTCCACGCCGGCGTCCACTTTGCACAGGCCTGTCATGGACGCAATGGACACGACTCCCTGGTGGATCATGTGGCCTATGTAAAGTGTCCACCGATGCAGTGTGGCCTACCCCACAAAAGCACCAAAGCAGAGCACTCGAAGAGAGTGAAACGAGCAGTAGAAGCGCAGTCAAAGGACATCGTTGGCGATGGACGCATTGTGGGTGGAAGCTACCCCAGTGCCCTTCAGTGGCCATTTGTGGTGGCCATCTACCGAGATGGCAAGTTTCATTGTGGCGGAACCATCTACTCTGATCGTTGGGTGAGTTTATAGTTTCCTACTGAATATCAGTACGACGCTATGTATTATATGTTTTGTATTCTTTTGACAGATCATCAGCGCTGCCCACTGTGTCATCAACTTTGGAAAGTACTACTACGAGGTGCGTGCCGGACTCCTACGTCGCACCAGCTACTCACCCGCCACCCAAATTCAACCCGTGTCCCATGTGGTAGTTCACCAGGCCTACGAAAGGCGGAGTATGCGCAACGATCTTTCTCTGCTGCGCCTGGCCAATCCGCTGCAGTTCAACCGCTGGGTGAAGCCCATCTGTCTGCCCGACAAGGGAAGAACCACGCTGGGAGAGGATTGGATCTGGGGACCTGAGGAGAACACTTTATGCACGGTGGTTGGATGGGGCGCCATTAGAGAGAAGGGTCCTAGCAGTAAGTACTAAAAGCTAGTTTCACTTTAAAACTCTCTGCAAGGGTGTACAAATAAATATTTATAAATTTTATATATTTTCCAGGTGATCCCATGCGCCAGGTTACAGTGCCCATTCGCAAACGATGCGTTGAGCCAGAGGACCAGGCTTCGGAGGACATCTGCGCCGGCGATCCGAACGGAGGACGTGATGCCTGCCAGGGGGATTCGGGTGGTCCGCTCTTTTGTCGCAGCGTCTCTCGACCAGAGGAATTCTATCTGGCCGGGGTGGTGAGCCACGGCAACGGTTGTGCTCGTCCCCAGGAGTTCGGAGTCTACACCAGGGTCACTCTCTACCTGGACTGGCTGGAAATGGCGGTTACGCCGCGTCTGTTGCCCAATCGGCAGCCACTGCAACTCTGTCCGGGATTCATCTGCGTCTGGGGCGGCAAACGATGCATAGCTAAACGCCAAAGATGCGACCGCAATGTTGACTGCCTGGGCGGCGAGGATGAGGTGGGATGTGCCTACAACTTCATACCCGACATGGTGGGTGGCGTACGGCAGAATGTAAGCAGCACAACCGAGAGTGATTATCATCCAGTGAAGGAGCACGAAGAGGAGCTGTCAGAGAGTAAATTGCGGGAGGTTATTCCCATCGAAAATCTTGATTTGATGGCTAAACAAGCTGAGGAAGAGGACTGGGAGAGCACCACTTCCTTAGAGGAAAATGAAACCACTGCATGGCAAACGGATTCATCTTTAACTGGGGAAATTACGTCAACTACTTTTAGTGTTATATCGACAGAGGGAGAGACCACTGTTCAAAGTTCTACCAACATTGATTCCACCACAAACCCTTCCACTATTTTGTCATCCACAATTGCACAAACAACCTTTGCACCTACAACAATCGCTTCATCAACAATTGCATCTACTACAATTGAAACTACAATGAAAACAACATCAACAACTTTACCAAGTACGTTAGTTCAAACAACAACAATGCCCACATCAACCGAGGATTTAGGGAAACTAGTCGATTTGGTAACTCAGTTTATAGAGAGTACAACTCTTGGGACCACCAACGAGATAGAGACGACTACTTCACCTCTGACCACCACACAAACTCCCAGCACAGTTACTACGGAGGGAGTGAAGGAAACTACAGCCACAGAAACAACAACCACAATTAGCAGCACTGCCAGCTTGTCCACAATACCTCTAACTACTATAACTACTGAGAAGCCTTTAGAAACCAGCACAACCCATTTAGCACCAATAACCACTACACTTTATGTTACTACAAAGAGTAGCAGCACTCATTCTCCAAAGGATCAAGTGCAAATTCCCAATAAATTCGTCTGCAAAATGTAAGTAGACTTAGGATAAATAGTTTTACTTAAAGTATTTGTAATGCAATTTCTTTGTATCTTCCCTATAGAATGTCTCAAATTGTGGATATTATGATGCGTTGTGATCGTAAAGCGGACTGTGAAGATGGCACTGATGAAGTGGACTGCACATGCAGGGATTATTTGAAGGGAAGTCTGAAGGAGCTCGTTTGCGACGGCAAGGCAGATTGCGAGGACCTCACGGATGAGCAGGATTGCGGTACCAACTCGTGCATTTCAATTAACCTTTAAATATTTGATGTATTTAAATTATTTTAAGGCGATTGTCAACCCAACCAGTTCCGTTGTCCGCTGTCCAAGACTTGCCTACCCCTAAACAAACGATGCGATAATCAAGTGGATTGCAAGTTTAAGGAAGATGAGAAGGATTGCTGTAAGTATACATTAAGCAGCTCAAGAACGTTAAGTTTATAAACCTAATCCTCTAGTCGCTCTGACCAATGGACACGATGTTCACTTCGACGTGCACCAGCAGCCCAAGTTCAGCAGTGCCGGAATCTTCTCCAGAAATGCCCATGGTGTGTGGCGAGTGGTCTGTGCCCATGAGACGGGCTATCATGAGCACCAGGCCAACACGGCGGATGCAGTGTGCGCCTTACTTGGTTTCAAGGGAGCCCACTACTTCAACAGTTCGGAATTTGTGAGTCAGCAGCAAATGCAACCCATCACGCCAGAGTTAAAAGCTGGCAAGACCAGCATGGTGGCTGAACTTCGCTCTATGGTCGGTGACAATATCCAGTTGACAGATAACGAGGTCATAATACCCGAGCTTGGTCTGCCATCCGCCTCCAGGCCCGAGAAGGATCGCCTGTTACCCCGCAAGTGCCTGGGCATCTACGTGGAGTGCAATCCATTGTCGAACAAAACCACACCCCTGAAAACCTTCAGTGCTGGGCAGGCGGTAAGACAAAAGCCCAAGGAGCAGGTTCCACTACTCCTGCCAACCATAGAGACCCACAACAGGCCAAATGTGCACTTCAAGCCGCAGATTCCCCCGGTGGTGGTGAACAAAAAGGACGAGATCCTGGATCGTTTGGATAATCTCATCAAGAGTAAGAAGAACAAGACCATACTGGTGAATGAGCAGCTCCACGAAGCCATCGAAGAGTTGCACTGGCCCTGGTTGGCGGATGTCTATTCGAATGGGGATCTCTGGTGCCTGGGCGTGCTGATTGACAAGCATTGGGTGCTGGTCCACGAGAGCTGTTTATTTGGCATTGGTTTGGACAGCCACTACGTGAGCGTCTTGCTGGGTGGTGGCAAAACCAAGAGATCGGCCCACAAGAGCAATCACGAACAGATCCGGCGGGTGAACTGTTTTGAGGCGGTTCCCAAGTCCGATGTGCTGCTGCTGCATCTCGAGCACCCTGTTCGATTCACCCACCATGTGCTGCCCACTTTCTTGCCTGACAGGTGAGCTTATCATATTAGTTTAAGAATATATATATTATACTAACTAATATTCCTTCTATAACTATAGCCATAGTTGAAAGTCAATTAATAAAGACAATATTCTTGCAGCTCCCATCACAACCAAAGCGCTGCAAGGGACTGCATCAGTGTGCTGCATGACGATGCCACCGGTCGCATAAAAACGGTGGCCATCAACCGCATTGACAGCGACGCAAACTGCCAATCCTGCTACAAGCTGCAGGAAAAGCAGCCGCCAGCCAATCTGATGCGCCTGCTAAATGTGAGCGCCGAGGACATGGCTTCAATTTCAGAGGAAGTGGAACTCATTAACGGCGTGGCCCCAACCGAGCTGCCGGCGATAACCAAATTCACCAGCTGCAATCAGTTTGGCCTGAAAAATATCAGCGATTCGGATCACAATCCCAGCGATCAGGGGGTGCTTGTCTGCCGGGATTCGCACACGGGCTGGTTCCCAACAGCCATGTTTAAGTACAACAACTCCGATTGCCAGAGTTTTAGGCGGCCATTTGCCATCAGGACTCTCGAACTGGCATACAAATCGCTGCAGGCTATTATAGGTGAGTTCGTTGCATATTCAGAGCTTGGCAAAATCTAATTCAAATCACCCGAATAGACAAGCCCAGCTGCAAAGCACTGCAGTCCGCACCGGAGTGCAGCACACATCGTTGCCCGCTGGGAGCTTGCTTGCCGCAGACAGCCATCTGCAATGAACGATCCGATTGTCACGATGGCAGCGATGAAGATGAAACCAAATGCCGCCAGCAGAAGCAGCGATGTGCTCCCGGCGAGATGAAATGTCGCACCAGCTTCAAATGTGTCCCGAAGAATAAGTTCTGTGACCACGTGCCCGACTGCGAGGACATGACGGATGAGCCAACCATCTGCAGTTGTTTCACCTATTTGCAGTGAGTTGTGGCTTAAAGTGGCAAAGAGGTTTTACCACACACTAAAATTCTGTATGTATCTGTATTTTAAAGAGCCACAGATCCCTCAAAGATATGTGATGGCAAGCGAAACTGTTGGGACAAAAGCGACGAGAGTTCGGTGCTGTGCAATTGCACAGCAGATCACTTTCAATGCAGTTCGTAAGTAATTTACAATCACTAATTAATCACAGCCTGTGTCAAGCTCTGAGTGCTATATATTCAATAGTTCTCCTGAGGATTGCATTCCTCGTGATTTTGTGTGCGACAAAGAGAAAGATTGCCCCAATGGCGAGGATGAGCGATATTGCTTTGGCATAGAGCATCCACTGGATCAGCAGAAAAAGGATTTCTGGGCCAACAGCCAGCACACGTGAGTATTCAAGCCTAACGTTTTACAAATCATATTTAACTATAACCCAATTACCTTAGGCAACCAGAGATGGCTCCTCAGTACGGTCAGGTCATTGAGCAAACCTATGGCATCTGGCACACGAAATGCTTCCCCAAGAGTAAACCCCCGCAAATGGATGAAGTGCGCGAGATATGCAAAAAGCTGGGCTACAATCCGTACCGGCAGCCCAGCTATCGGTTGATTGACGATGAGGAGAACAAACCCGTGCACACCTACGAGTTGGCGGATCGACAGGGACGTAGTTTTAGTAATGAGTCGCTAGTGGGCAAGTACCGAGACTCCACCAAGGCGCTGATTATCAGCAAATTCTCGCCGCTGCAACTGAACGAGCGTCTGACACTCTTCCTCAAGTCCAGCAGACCAATTGCCGAATTGGTCAGATGGAATGCCACCGATTCCAACATGTGCTACAGGCTGGAGATCAGATGTGCCTAATAAGTGACGAATTGTACTTGGTAAGCGGTCCCTCCGTTCTCTCGTGAATGTCCTTTTGTGCGTTTTAGTAGCAAATAAATGCGGGAGCTATTCTCATTTTTTTTATTTATAACTTGGTTTTATTTTAATTTCATATTACTTTTTATCAGTTTGCGTTCGCATATGTTGATTTTGGTTTTAAGCTTGGGATTTTGGGTAATTTCGTAATATTATTTTAACAAACGAGTTCTTCGGTTTTATAAATGTAAAAAATCGCCTTTTTGTTATGTAAAAATTTAAACAATGTAATTGGTTAAAGCACTTAATTAATGTTGGGCTTCCTTTAAATTCGTTAAAAAGACATAGGTTATCGTGTTATTAGTAATAGTTTTTTTTTTGAAAGAAGGTACTTGAGAATTATAAATATTTGCACCTTTCGAGAGCAATTAAGCAACATTTTGGAAATAAGTTAATCTCTCCGGCGCATCGTTGGTAATATAATAATATAGGTATAAACTGTAGGGGCTTAAAAATCGTTAACGTCAGTTTAGGGAAATGTATAAGAGTAACTAGTTAAATATATTCATAAGTCTTTGGCGCTGATTAGGAATAAGATTTTGGGAATACTTCTAGGAGGTAATTTATTTTTAATTCATTAGATAAACGCAAACATTAGTTGGGACTTGGGTTAGGCAAAATACTTTCAAAGTTATTTGATTTAGTTTGATTAATGTTAAGGATCTCTTTGTACAATAAATAATTACCATTTTATAATTTAAAATTGAATCACAAATGTCATCGAAGTATTATAAGTATGCAAAGGTAAATGCTTAGGCTAGAGTTAATCATTCCAAATGGCGATTAGTTAGTAAGTGTGCTATTTATATGAACCATGTGTGCGTTTTTGTACCCGGTACTCGTACAAAATGGAGAGAAAAGTATTTTTCATCCTATCAAGTGCTAATACACACACAGACTAAGATTCTCCACAATTAATACCGAACTTGTTTTAAAATCTGAGAATATTTGCATATATCTAACCGTATTTGATGCATGGCAGAATATTTCTTAACAGAGCAATGAGTACCGGGTATCTAAAAGTCGGTGATATCGACTATAGTATTCAATGTTGTTAAACTTGTATATAGTGAGCGCATTGAAAAGCGATGCATGTGTGTAAATTGTGGGTAGAGAGTGGTGTCCACTGATTGGATTCTAGGATTGGGTTTATAGCACAGGCAACACAACCTTTGACGATTCTAAGTTTAAGAGTATATAGGTTCGTAGAGTTCGGAAGAAAGTGTAATAAGGTAAATTTTTAGGGGTCCAACTAGTTTACTCTAACCTAAAGTTAAGCTTTTTTCTGGTTTCATTTCGCGCAGGGCAAATAAATGTCAGTGGTTCTTACAAATCGTTTACGTTGTCATGAAACACAGCAGTTTATATATTTACATATCTAACATACCTACTAAATTACGCTTAGGATTTCATTAACTTTACTAACTACGACGTCTCTATGAAATGGTTGTCTTTCCGTTGCTAAAATCTTAATGGAATAGTTGGTGCGTTTTTATTTACAAATTGATTCGTTCTAGTTGATTTCATAGAATATGGTATATTAAAGCTTATGAAGAGTTAGTAGATTTCACTGGATGACTTCAGATTCACTGAAAAATTGGACCACAGGCATTCAGGAAGCTGAACATCCGGGTGCTATTCATAAATGTCGTTGTAATGTGATGTATATGTGATGGTAAGTAAATGAATTGTTTATTTAAGTGGTGACGATTTTTCGCTGTCTTGGGTCGTGGTAATTTAATTTAATTTAATTTTTACAATTCCTATTCAGCTTTTCTGTTTATTTTTCTATAGGTGCAGCCGTCTAAAAGCATCCAAGCAGTTCTTTGAACCAAAATTTATAGAAGTCCACCCACTTTTTGGCCTAAAAGTATGCATTACGCTCTATTGTTAAATACTGAAGGTAAGCAAGCATTATTTTGGGTTTTTTTTTCCTGAAAATCGCCAAAATAACTGATAAAACTCAAAAGGGAATAATAGTCAATAAATAATTCATATATTTTTTGCTACAACTTGCACACACAATAATTGCCTTAGGCGTAAAACAAATCTCTCACTTGCAATAAATAACTAAAAATAAAAAGTAAAATAATATTAGGAGCTTTAAAACTGCAGGCGTCAGAATAACCTTGTGCGTTTTTACGAATCGTCAAACTTTGGCTTAGACTAATTAAATGTAACATAAATAACTAAAACATTTTAGTTAACATAAAGAGAAAAACTAAAGTTGAATTTACACAACATGTGATGCGTACACAAAATCCTCTCAAAATCCTCTAAAACATTTCGATCACCTAAACTTCTTTAGCTAAAAGGGGGGGGACTTTTATTAGTTATCTACTTTTAGGTAGTTTAAATTAGTTTGAGTTTCCATTTTCCCCTGCGTCGGCACTGATTGTTACAAAGTCCTTTCGTTTATTTCTCCGTCTTCTCCTCGATTTTGGTTGGTGGCATATTTTCCTGGGTGCGTACCAAATGCGATGGTAATTGCATATTGAGTGGATCGTTGATCCTTCTGAGATTGTACTCCAACTCAGCGGACTTCCGCTTCAGATTGTTATAGTGTTCCACGTCGAATTGGACCTTCTTGGCATTCCTGTATAGGGTAAGCGAGTATTCGCGATTCTTCACATCCTCCATCATGTACTCCTAAATAAGAAGGAATATGTTATTTGTGCGTCTCTGAAGATATTATTCCCAAAAACTTACCCTCTTGGTAACACAATAGTAGGCATACATTGCCATTGTTGTGCCGTAGGTGACAAAATAGGTAACCGGCTCCATGATATCCCAAGAGTATTCCCACCAAGTCAGTCGCGCCAAGATGCCAAATTGCACAGACATTAGGCCCAGACCCATCCAAGTCATGAAATTGGTGCGACGAGCTGCCTTTTTGCTAAGTTCCAGTTTTTTCTGAAAGGTGATTTTAGTTTCTTCAATTTATATTTTATATATTTTATTTTAATAATTAAATCTCACCTCTTCTAGTGGCTCTAGTTCGTAGCGTAAGGTTTCCAGTTCTTTGGCTAGTTGATTGCTCTTCTCTAGTTGATATTCACCCACGTTGAATGCCTCATAGAGCTGCATATATTATGTGAGTTCAATTTAAATTCAAAGAATTATTTTTAAAACTACCTTACCTGAGCAATAACCTTGCGCACATCACCCACTTTGTCGACTGATTCCACCGTGACCCTTTCACGTTTTGGTGGATTCACCTCCAATGTGCGGTTGTTGATTTGTATGCTGGGGTTGGACATGGATTAGCTTGGTGGTGACCTTTTATTATTTGTAGTTACTCACCTAAAGGAGTCATCTAACAAGCTCTCGATGGTGCAGGACGAAGCGATTCGCACACCATGCCTGTTGATCACGGCAGCTCGATCGATGCCTCGATCCTCAGCTTTGAGCATGGCTAACAGATCGCCCACGTTGTGCGAGATCGGTTTCAGGGCGAACTGGCAGAGTTCATTGCGACTGGGAAGTCGAACAGTCATATGTGGCATACCGTTCACATATTCCACATAGATGTCGTCTAGAGATGAATAAGAAACCAATGGAAATTAGTTTGATCATTATAATTAGTATAAAGCTAAACATCATTGGTTTTAAATAATTTAATGCCCCTTTTATGTTACGTACAAAAATGCCTTGTATAAATATTTAGGCATATATTATTTGCTATTGTCCATATTTATTTAATAGTAAATTTCATATTTTATCAAATGGTTATGTTTGTTGACTGACAAACTTTACCTTTACCACCCATACATTGTTTATTTAGAGAAATATAATAGGGTTTAGAAATAAAAGAGTAAATGTTTGCTTTGTGTAATTGATTTAAAAAATGTAATGATAATCGTATCCCATTTCGGGCTAATTAGATGAAAGCTATCAGGGAGTTGTCTGACGTTCCTAACTACAAATTTACGATACATATCTAAAAAAATAAACTCCCTTCACTTCCCCAAACAGTTTCTCCAGTCGGATGTGTGCCAAACCGAACTGCAGTTTTCCTCGGTTGCAATTAGCCAAAAGCCACTCAAGGTTATTCGCCAGCCTGGCTCAATTCAAATGCAGTTAGGCGTTCGAATTGCTTGCTGAGGCATGACTTTTTCGACGCTCCTCTCGGAAAAAGGTGCAACAAAGCTAGGCAGCAGGCAGTTTAGGCTTGGGAATAGATTTTGACAAACATTTCAATTAGCGGCATCTAATCGCATTCCAGTTGGAGCATCGCTTCGCGAAGATGATAGTCATCTTCCAGATGTGCGGCAAACGAAAAGTTTTCACTTTGTCGCATGTAGGATTTATGCAGCCATGAAGTAGCACAAACATATATTTATCTGTATCGCTGCCACTCATGCAAGCAGCCACCGAATGCAACCACACGCCAATGCAACAACCATCACAGCACCACCAACTTCTAATAAAGATTTTCTTCTTATAGATACACAAAAAAAAGTCTTGGAATGTACATTATAATATGTATGGAAATATCTTTTAATTTTTTAAGATTATATGTAGAAAATGTATTTAATTTTTACAAAGAATTTTTTAAAATTTTTTCTTTTAAAAACAAAAAAGTTTTGAGTAATTTTTTCACACCAAGTAGTGTAACAATTATAGTTTTGTTAGATAAAGGCATGGAAGCACTATAAAAATTGTTAATCAAAACTATTTTTGGTATGATATTGTAAAAATCTTATTTAATTTTGAAAGCTTAAAAGTGTTTAGAATTCAGAAATAAATCTTAATTTGATTGGAAATATAATATAATCAGTATATAAGATTCCAATATACTGATGACTTTCCAAAAATAGTTTTCTCTCTGTGTATTAGTTTAAATCGCCTTTACCAACTGGGCTTGATTGTGAGTGTTAGCTGGGTCTGTTCAACCCATTAGCAATTGTAGTCGGCGCCAAATGTGGGTAACTAGTGTTGTTATTGTTGCTGTTGCAGCTTGGCTAACCGTCGAAGCTGAAGAAGCCGCCGCTCATTGCTCGCTGGCTTCTACGATGATTATTTTCATGGACTTTGATTTTTTGGGATTTTAAACATTTAATGTTTTCTTTTTCTTCGCCGCTGCTTCGCCTCCTCCGTAGGCTTCTTCTGCTTTTATTGATAGTTTCAGATTTTTGTTTTAATTTTCAGTTAACTTTCAGATTTTCGCGCTAGCAGACGTGTGTGTCTTTCTCTCTCGACGTTTGAGTGACGGATAATTTCTGTGTACGTGGCAAGCAAAAGAGCAATCATTGCTGGTTATAACATAATAATCGCAATTAAGTGAGAAATTGTGAAAATGATTCCAGTGTTGTGGTCAAAATGGATTTATTGGACTGTTATCGTGTGGACAGCAGTTGTTGAAAGAGCCATTCTCCGTGTGCTATATAAAGGGGACAGATATCATCCGAAAAAGTTTAATTAACAAACTATGACAGCTACAGCACATAAAATAAGGTTTATGCAGTTGTGACAGATTTAGTTGGCCAGCAAAAAAGGAAAACCATAGAACTGCCTTCTATATGTGTTTATATAGCCACAAGTTCTGAGCAAAACACGAACAACCGCAGACAGCAAACGTGCTAACATTGATAATGTCATGTCAGATGTTCGCCCACGGCTCCTCTTTGATAGGCCGCAACTTTGCTTCATCAAAACTTAATAGCCAGTTTCCGCATCCCTGCCAAAACAAGGCTAACAAGTGTCAGGCAATTCGCACAAAAACCCTGCCAGAGTGTGTATAGTGTATGAGTGAAAACACGTGGCTGGCAAACCAAATGAGGCCAGAGTGTAGACCTGAGAACCCTTGGCGGGTTTCGCCGGAAATGCAAACGGCAATCAGCCCACAAATTTATAACAGTCGTCTCTTTTTTGTGTGCTACTTCATTTTAGAACGATGGAAATGCACAGGGGAAAATAAATAAGACATTTCATTAATCAAATCATTGTTGGAAGAAAGCCTTTTAGGGAGATACCTTTAGTTTTAGTCATTTAAATTTTTGCTTATTTATCTTTTTAAAGCTATTATCCAAGAGCACTTTTAAAACGAATCCTTTATAAAATTAGTTTTTAATTAGTTATCAGTTGCCTGTAACTAAGTGTTATTTGAATTTTTAATGAAAATGTAAATTTCTAATAATGAAATACAGCTGGGTCGCTAGAATTCCAAGGAATTAAAACTCAGCACTTAAGCTCAGTTTTCTAGATAAGGCTTTTAGTTTAAATTATATATTTTTAGTTCACATCGTAATCACGAAAAATGTTCTTTTCGGTTTTCGTGTTTTCCATGTGTGAGAAGGAAACTTGCGAACTGAATATCTGAGCTGAGTGTAGACGCTTTTCCGTGTCTGTGTATGTGCATTGCATGATTACATGGCGATTTCGTGTCTTCGTCCTTCCCGTACCTCATACCATATGGCAATGCCAGCAGAAATTGTCCTTTGTGCATTATTAAAAATTCCGGCAACCGCCTCGTGCTCGCATACTTTTTTGTGATTTAATTTTTTTTCGTACATTTTCAACAAGATTCGCGTGCCAGGTTTTCCGCCCAGCCGTAAGCTTGTATGTGCCTCTGCATTTAAATCAAGTTAAAAAGCCACACCCCAGGCCGACTGAGCATTAAAAAAAGTGCATGCATAAAATATTCAGGAAAAATATACGCTTAAATTGAACGATAAAAAAAGGAAAAATCACGCCCAATTTAAAGGACACAGGAAGCGCAGGGCCGAGCGATTAGCGGGTAAGTTGGGGGCGGGTTATAGAGATGGATGGCAATGACAAAGTGACCACTACAAGGTTTTCCGTGTTCTTGGCTCCGTTTTATTTTCTTACATTTTTAGCTGACTACACCGGTTTACTAAAATTTAAAAATATGGCAAGTAGCAGTTGACTATTCTGAATGCAACATACGTTAGTTGAAACAAAAAAATTGTAAAACTTTTAATCCTAATTATTGAGAGAATTTAATATTTTATTTACTTTTTAAAATGTTTCCAACCCAAAACTTTTTCTGGTTTTCTCTGTGTATAATAAATTTTAAGAGTTCACAAATAATACGGATTTCAATAATGACTTTGCCTGTTTTGCATTTTAATTTTGTTATTTAATTTTATTTTTATTAAACATTAAACTTAATGAAGATTTAGTACCCTCAATGCTGCATAAAAAAACATGTTTTTATTATTTTATGCTCAGCATAACTAACTGCACCTGAAAACTTGATAGCATTTTACCGGCATAACGTGTGTAGACTTGTGTTTGGGTAGCTGAACTTCTCCCTTCTTTACCTACCATTTTGCAGAACAGTGTTTTTGGGGACAGAGGTCGTGTCGGAATTATTTACGAGCTCCCCAATGAACACCTTCGACGACAAATTGGAACCCGTTGTAGCCATTGTTGTTGCCCCGCAGTTGGTAGTAGATGTTGTTAGCCGTTCGACTAGGACTTGCTTTCGGCCGGTTGCACTCAGTCCGAGGGCTCTTAGCCGCGTCCTCAGCTCGGTCAAAGTGAGTCGCGTGATATCTGGTATGATAATGATTGTGTAGGCATGGGCAGAGGCGCAAAAAAGTAGGTGATGAAATAAAAAAGGAGATACGAAAATAAATTAAACAGAATTTTCCTTCAAAAGGCACTTTTTGGCAGAGGGCTTGGCCTAGGTTTCAGGTCCTTCACTTTTTTTATTTATTTGATTATGAATCAAAAGGTAAGCAACAAAAAGGTAGCCCAAGAAGCATTCGCACACAAAAAGCGCAGTAAAAATGATGGCACGTGCAGTTAACGCCGCAAAAAATGCACATAAAAATGCGAGTCGAAAATGTGTTTAACAAAATAAAGAATACAGCAGGAAAAAACAGACGTTGTGAATGGCGAAAAATGTTGACGGACAGGCTCATGCTGTAAGGAAAAGCGGGGGAAAATAAAAATAAAAAGGAGCCTCTGGCTTGTCACAACATTTTCTTTATCGGACCAGGAAATGACACGCACACACAGAAATGAGAGGCGGTGGGATGGGGTGTTGAGTAGGCGTGGCCGTAGTCCATCAAACGAAATGCAGACACATTAAATTTAATGCCATTGTCATCCACAAAATTAACACAATGAACGGCAGGCAAAGTTTGATTGCCCCGAAAAGGATGAGATAAGGTGGTTTTTGATGCCCAAAATGCCACAGAGAAACTGTCAGTATTATAATAATTTTGGTACAAGCAGTAACCAGTTTAATTTTTTTAATTTTCTTTAAGTAGGGCTGGTGAATCGTTATTTGTGAATCGTTATTTGTGAATCGTTATTTGTGAATCGTTATTTTAATAACAGATTATTTTACGATTGGACAAATTCAAAAGATTCGGTTTGTTCAGAACTACTACTTTGTTTATCTTCGCAAAATCCCGCCTAACGAAAATTAAATGTGGCTCACTTTTTCGTAAATTATATAAATCACTTTTTCTGCATTTATTTACTGGCACTAGCAACTAATCCAATTTCCTCTCAACTCCTGGGCATCCCTTTTGCCTGATTAATGTGGCCACAGATAAACTTAATTCGGCGCCATCTAAGCGGATAAAAGCCCTTCAAACTGCTTCACATTATTTAAATTAAGCAAAAACAAATTTTCCGAAGGGGAAAACAAAACATGAAATAAAATGGGAAAACTTTGAAAGAGGGAAAATATGCGTAAGCCGAGGGCAAACATATACAGACCCCCATACCAATATTCAGCCAGCCATAAAGCATCGATGCGCCTTTAAGCTCATAAAATATTTATGAATTTGCAGGACAGCAGAAAATCTTTTGAAATATCCTGCTTTATGTGGCTCTTTATTTTGGTGGCTTGTTTGTTTATTTTCAATGCCAGCCGTTAAGTCCCTGATTTTGTGACCCAAATTATTTGGTCCAAAATCGATTTGTGCTTTAAAAAACCAACTGACATTAATTTTCAGTTTGTATCCCATTGAGCTCGACGACAATTGAGTTTGGTAGAAAGAGTTATTTTTTTGCAGTTTCATTTACTTTTTATTTTAACCCTCCAGGTATCCACTTAATTAATGGAAAGAGGCCGCGGAAAGCGCAGAGAGTTTTGCGGAAAATTCAACAAGCTTGGGTGGTTCTATGGGTGGTGTTTTGTGTGTGCACAAGAAGAAGGCAGAGTACCGCAGAAACCGCAGCCTCAACCGCTTTGCGGGCATTGTGTTCTTGCATTGTGCTTAGGCCTTTTAATATTTTACTTGCGTTTGCTCCTATTTTATTCACCTTGATCTCAATCTGTGCCATAAGCCAGAGGCAACTGCGGAGTTTGCAGAATAAATCCAAACTGCGGGCCAAGACAAACAGCGGGAAGCAAAGTGCAAACTTCAATGCAACTTTGTCGAGTGTCTGGCGCACATAAGTGGGCAACGATTTTTGCCATTTTTCGTAGACACATTCGCAAAACTGAAGGGAAGGACTAGAGGAAGGCATATAGGAAATATTTATGGCCATGAGCACTTTGCAATATATGGTCCAAGGTAAAGGATATCTGTTGTTAGAGGCTCCATTAAGAATTGAAATGGTCTATTTGCGCAGCGTAGGCCCAGCGAGGTCACAGAATATCTTATACTTTGCATTGTGGGTAAATGCATTGTCATGTTGTGTACGTATAAAATTTAAGGCAGTGATGCCGCGGGGAATTAGGTTAGATAGGCTAAGAACATTGTTTTTGGTAGCTACTATTTTTCATGTCTTTTATAAAAGGTTATACAGTACACAATAATTAATAAGAATGTGCAATGTCCTATAGTCCAATACTATTTATAAACTCTATAATTTAATATAGACTACCTATGTTTATGAAGTCCATGAATGTCCATTTAAAAATCGCATTTCTGCGAGAACAGTTATGGACTTAGAAGGCCGTTTTCTATAAAACCATTTTTGAAAAAAATAGAAATTGTTTACTCATAAAAATTTCAACAAAATCGACCAGAAATAACAAAACAACTTTTAAATGCGGATTCTTGGAAAACTAAACCACAAAGCTTTAGAAACCTGTAAGCAAAGTTATAGAATTAGAAGTGCTGGTTTTAAATCATTTTTCTACAAAGCCTTTTTTTTAAATTGAAAATTAGTTAGTTAATTAGTTAAATCGTCCAGAAAATTGACCGAAAACAACACTTCAAAATTTGAGAGCAGATTCTTTTATACTGTTTTTCAAAACAATGTTTTGATGTGCCAGCCTTGGGTCTTTAAGAACCAACCATCCAACCTTCGACATGGGTTTTCCTCTTTACCTTGGACTCTGGACGCACAGAGCGGAAATTGTGTTTTCCCCACAACACCGATTGCCTCAGTGTGTACGGTATGTAATTCCCAGGGCCGGTGGGAAAACAAGACAAGATTCCCAAGAACGCTTCGGTGAACTCTTTAAGCACTTCGCATGGCGACAACGAGGACATTGAGGCCGTCGAGTGGCGACATTTTGAGTGGGCCAAGTGACGTGTGGAGTCTGCAGGGTCCTTCTCTCTATCCGCCCACTTGGCTACTCATTAAACAGATAACGCCTCCGCCATATGCTGTTGCTTGCTCGTTTGTATTTTTTGAGGCATAGACCAAGTTTAATTAATTGCACAAACTTCACGCAATATTAAATGTCAAGTCATAGTTTTATTATCTTCCACTTGCAGGCTCTTTGCCAGACTACTTTATATTCGAGACCCATTGGATTGTCAACCTTCGAGTCCGGCACATTTTGCACGTCAAAATAGGCTCCGGACAGAGTCACAGCCTCTGCTATGGCGGCACGATGGGCAACGGATATTTTCGAACGTCACAAACGTCGTCGTCATCACGCCAGCGGGAAAAGCGGTAAGTGCCACCGAGTTTCATCATAACTACACTGAGAATACCAAAATTGTAGTCTGAAAATCTTAAAACCATTCATTTGACCAATATAATTTTTTTGTGAGATAAATAGTAGACCTAGTTTTAAATATTTAGCTAACAAAAAGTGAAAGTTATCACATTAAATAAAACACAAGCAATTTAGGAACACATTTAAATAAAGTGCAAATGAAAATTAAATTGAATCTTTGATTTATTAACTAATTTGTTGGTTCCCTTTAAAACATGTACGATTAATGCTGACACTTGTCGGTTTTTCCTTAAGACAAATGGATAAACATGCCATTAATTTGTTTTCCAAGTGTAGAGATTCGGTTCTGGGTCAAGTACCCTGGGGGAGGCTGAGCTAATAAAATATCCTTTGCGGACGTATGTGAAACTGATGGGAAGGGTTTCCTCGCAAGCCATAAAAGATGCTGGTGACCGACCCAGATCCCTGCCTCCTTATGGCTGTTTCTCTAATCAGCCTCAACTGGACATCAATATTTATGTCTTGTGGTTGAGGGGCTAACACATTTTGTGGGTGTGACAAATAGTTTTTCCAAGACAAAGGGGTTTAAAAGTCAGACAGTTAAGTTAGGCCTGACTTGGCAATTTTCTCATAAAGTTTACTGTTTAATGAAGTGAAGATTTGCTTAGAAAAGCTAAACCATAAAAGAGATAGATGAATAAATTGAAATTGTCAACAGTCAACAAGATTTTTAAGTGTTGATAGGATTCGCAGTAAAGTATCTAAATTTTCTTGCGGTAAAGCAAAATTGAAAAAAAAACATATTAAATGTTGAAAAACGAAGAGAAAAAAATTTAAGCGTGTTTTTTCTAAAACTGTTTATTAAAAATTCGTCAAAAGTTTTAGCCTTGGACGCAAAAAAAGGAATGGAAAATTATGTGGAAACTTTTTGGCTAACAAAAAATGGAAGATGCAAATTAATTCGTCGAGATTATTGCAATCATAATTAGTGACCTTTATTTTCGCGATGATTTTAAAATCGATTGGATTTGCAAATTTAATTGATGGGGCTGCAAAAACAAATAGAGCTGGATGTCCGACAGAAATAGAACGCTTGGTCAATTAATTAAATGGCCGCAACGCCAAATTGAGGCCGCAATTGAGAACGTGGCAAAAAGAACGGCAATTAAAATCGCCAACGGCGCCTACATGACAAGGATAAATACTGGAATAGATAGACGGGGCGTGGTCCAGCATGCATTCAGTCATTGTGGGTCCTTGGGGGGGGCGGTTAGTGTTGGGTCTTGGCTAGGGGGCGTGGCAGCTGCTCCCTGCTGACAGCTGTTGGCGCTGCTCAAATTCCAATCTGCCGCCATCGAAGCGGCGAGTGCATAAGCCCGAAACCTGACGAGGGTTGCCAGAAAGCAATTAAAATGGATTTTCATTCTTCTCCTTAAATGTGTGGGTTGCCCGATTTCGTTCCAGTTTATAAATATAAGCATTCTCAGCTAAAAATTTTCAATTAGTTTCCCGCAGTTAAAATTTCTATTGTTAATGAAAGTTTGTCTTTTTGGCGTTGATGCTCTTAGTAAATCAAAACTTTCTAATACGAAATTCGGACACATGTTCAAACTTAAAATAGATTTTGATTAACTTAGTTTTAGAAATTAAGTTTTTTTTATATTTTAGCTTGAAAAATGTTTGCTAGACTCACAAAACATTTTTCATTTTATAAATACTTTAAAAAAGTTATGTTTAACTTTAATAATACTTTAAAATGTTTGCTGTCTAGAATTTTTTCCCAATTTGAAACTCGAAATTGTACAAAACCAATTTAAAGTTTATATTGGTTTAAAGCTCATCTCGTTGTGTCGATTTTTGGCTGCTATCAGAAAACACGCACGAACAAAAGCTTTAGCCCCGGCGAAAAATTGAATTGTTCCCAGACGCAGCCGAAAAAGTCTTGTATTGTATTCATGTATTTTCCGCCAATAATTTGACGGCTTTGTTTCGCCTCCATTGCAAACCAAACGGACTAGCGGACAGGTAGACAGGCAGTCGCTTCATTTGCATATAGAATGCGTGCTTCGTGAGGCGATAATGTATCGACGGGCTTTTGGCAACTCGGGAATGGAAGATGGATGGAAGAAATGTGGGGAAATGGGTGGAAGTTTGTTACACAAAGATGTCAACAGCGATTCAATGACAATTTTTTGGCCACTGGGCCGGTATAAACAAATCGATTTATGCATACAGGACAGATGGGCACGGACATCTCAATGGAGGCATGGGTAAGGGATAAATGTTTTTACCCTCCCAAGCAATCCCAAGATTTAGTCACGTAACGTTGAAGCTCTACATTTTTATGGAAATTGCTATATAAAGAAATGTCTTTGTGTATGGACACTGAAGAAAAAGTACAATATAAACCTATTTAGAATTAAAAAATGGACAGTTTCAGAAAAAATTAACAAGCAAGTTGTAAGTTGTCTGGATAATATTTATATATAAATATTTTTGTTTTGTTTTTTTTTTTTAATTAAGAAAAACTTTCACATTATTTCGATATTTCTGATTTTAAGGCGATTATATTTTTAATGTTAAAGGCAGTTAATTTTTGTTAAAGATTTCCAAATTAATTGAGCATAAAATTTAAATTTAAATTCAAAAAGATATGTATTTCCGTTAGAATAAAGAAAAGTTCCCTTAAATAGAACCATAACACCTTGTTGTTCCTAGAATTTTTATCTCAATGTTCATAGGTGACGGATTTGTGTTGGTGTATTGTGCAAATGTTGTATGTGTTGGTGTCAGCATTACGAGTAAGGCATACTTCTCGTGTATTTTTTCTTTCTTGGCCTGCTAAGTGTTTTATTAAACTGTCAACTCACCTGTAAATAAAAAAGAGCAAAAAGGAGGAAAGATCGTTAGAAATGTTGTTAAGACTCAATAAATTTGTAAGCAAAAGTGAACAAATTAGATTGTCCGTCAGTGTGAGTGTTTCCCAAACCCATTGCATACTTCCGGGACACAAACTTTTTTTATGGACGTTCGATGTTCATTAAAAAAGTTTCAAGCACATTTCGGCATGCAAACCCCCAACTAGAAAATAAAGCAACAACAACCAGGACGATTGGTGGCTAACTTTCACAAAATTTAATTTGAAGGCATAAAAATAGTAGAAAATAACGAGCTGTGTGAAAGAGACAGAAAAAGGATAGCAGTATAGCCTCAAACAATTTACCAATTAGAATGTGAAAAAGTTTGTACATCTGCCGTCAATGTAGAGTATAAATTAATTGCACTTTTTCTCCTCCCGCAACGCCTGCGGCTTATGACGACGACTGACTGGCTGTATAATAAATATTTCACACTTAATTGCACAATTAAAATAAAAAGTTGAAAGGAGCATCGAGCAACGAGCCAAAGACGCTTAAATGAAGCGAAACGTGCCTAAAGAAAGAATGAGTGAGGACCCACAAATTGGCACAGAATGTGTGCAAATGATGGCAGCAGCAAAGCGGTGGAAACTTCTGGGAAATAAAGCAAGAGCTGAGACAATTTCCTCAAACGAGCAGAGACAGAAAAGCAGGAAAAGCGAGGAGCCCAGAAGCAGGCAACACAAAAGAGCCAGCCTACGTGTTTCGTGTGCACAGGCAAAAGGCGTAACGAGTGAATATCGCTTTCCCCACCCAGCTATTTGGCCTTTTTTTTACCCCTCGCCCATCAACTGTGAGATTGTCAGTGTCTGGCGGAGCGTATAACGTTTGCTCTCTGCTGTCTACATACTGTCTGATAAATTCAGCAGACTGCCTCTATTATCTGTCCGATTATCTCCTCAAGATTTCGCCTTGCAAATGCAATTGATTAATGCCATGCACAAATTGACAAGAGAACAGAATGAGCTACATTCTGCCAGGCCCAAGCTAATGTAATTTACCGAAGTGCCCGCAGTCGTTGGAGAAATGCCAGCAGTTGCGCATTTATTGTTTTCTGTTTATAACAAATTTTCAACCTTTCAATTACCTTTCATCGTTTGATATAAAAAATAGCAAAATAATTAATAACTGGTTATTGCTTATATATTGAATTAGTAGGTATATAAATTTATGCAAAATCATTTAGATCTCTTAAAAAGTTATACTGTTTTGATAAACGATCTTCGAAACGAAATATAGTAATGTCTACTTTTAGACCGACTCGAAATATTGTGTGGATCCGCTCCTGAACACTTTTTATTCATCAATCCATGTATCCACATCCATCGCATGACTGGCAGACGAATCAGTAGGTACACAGGTTTAACTCATACAATTTGCATATATATTCTGAGTATATAGACACTCTGCTTTCTATTAGTTTGACTTGCTTGCATTTTCCCGACTGAAAATAAATATTTACCATATTTTCATTTGATAACCCAAACAATAGGTTCGGCTTTGTATAATGCATCACAGAAAAAAAATATTTAAGCTGAATTCATTTTTAGTTTTAAACCGAGATTTTTAATTTAGCTTTTTTTGCATTTGTAAATCAATTTTAAAATATTCCTTAAGTAAACATTTAAGTATTTTTTTAATTGTAAGATAAGCAAGTTAGAACTAATAAATAATATTAAACTCAAAAAATCGAGAGCTACGATTTATTTAATTAGCACTTCTGAAACTACCGAATCCAAATTATTTAATTAATAAATTCAAACTTGTGAGGTTTTAGGTTCCCTTTTCAAACTAAAGTTTTCTCATTTCCAAGTGCGCTTGATATACTTGACGACCAATATTTGCCTTGACTTTGGAAACAGCCATCTGGTGCTCGGAATGGCCTAACAAGATGTCATAGTTTTTCCACAAAGCAGTGTGAGAATAATTCCGAATAAAGAACTTTTGCCATCCGCCCTGCATGAATGTATGCATGCTTGTTTGTGTGTGAAAACATCATAAACAAGTTTGCAATTTTCTCAAGACAAGGGGGAAATGCTAGAACAGGATGAGAGAATAACACAAAAACAAGGTACTAAGTTGGCTTTTATGCACTGCGAGGCTGTATAAAAAAAATGAAGGAGCAAAAAAATGGGGCGAACAGCATATGTTTTATTTATTGTTTGGCTGCACTTTCACAGCTCTTTTTAGCGTTTGCTTGTGACGCTTTGTTGCAGCTCCTCGCAACTTTAAAGGCTCCGAAATACACAAGTTAAGAAAACCAACAAAAGTCAAATTTGGAGTGAAAGCTGTCGGGGGAAAAGTCTTGAGGAGACAGGCAACGATTGCATCTCGGGGGTAAGAGATGGTTTTTTCAGACTTCAAGAGGTTCTGGCAACTCGTGACAAGCGCCCATGATTCGCTAAACACTGAGGATTTCAGCACTTTGGTAATATAAAATGCAGAAATGGTGCAAGAAGTTTTGCACCATTTGTCCCAATTTTAAAATTCTCATTTTCATTTCGTTGCACTTCAATATGTACTTTGAAATATTTACTCTCCTCTGTTTGACTTTGCTGTTTTTTTGCATTGCTTTTATTGCAAAAAAAAGAATTAAATAGAGGAAAAATAAGTATAAAGCAACTCCCAAAATAACGAAAGAAAAAAATGTATTAAGAGATGGTTGATTGGTCATTAATTAAGCTTTATATTTTTTCGTATTTAATAAAATATTCATTTATTACTATAAAATCCCTTCAATGAAAATTAAATTATTTAAGAGAATATTAAACCAATAAAAAGAATAAATGGGAAGTATTTAAATGAGACATCCTCTGCCAGGCTTAAAATCGATGGACAGATAGAAAAAACAAATTAGAGTTACAACTGAAAATTTGCATTATAAAGGGGGTTTTGGGTGATACGAACAACTGTCAATCGAACACGTTGCAAGTGCATTAGGAGCTTCTTCTTCTGCGTACTACTTGCCACTGCAAATTGGCCCAAATGCATTGTTGCCGTTGCTGTGTCTTCGCTTGCGAGACACGCAATTCACAATGGACTTCGTCTTGAAACACGTCTTCATATAAAGCGTTCCACTGGAGGATTTAATTTGATAGTGCCAGAGGGCAGAATGGGTGACGTGGTCGGACATAGCTCAAGTATAGTATGAAGCTTTCTAGTTGAAAGGATCAGCTGGGGTGCACAAGTGTAATTCGTATCAATTTATGCAGGACGTGATGCTGCCTCTGATGCTGGATAAATTGGCAGGAACGGAACTGTTCTGGGAGAGTAAACGAAAATCACTATATAGTAGGGGTAGAATGTGGGCAAAGAAATATGTTATCCCCGCGCGTAAATTACTTTTACCCAAACTAAGTCCATTAGAAAAGCAAGAGCTGAAACAAAATAAAGCCCTTACTTTTTAAACTTTGTTGAAGAAGAAAGCACTAAAAAACAAACGGATAACTCAATGGATAAATAATTTAAGAGTCATTATGGTTTGTTTTGGCTGGCTCAAGGTCTGTGTATTTATAGTGCCTATTTTTCTTGGCTTAAAAAACACTTCTTCAATATATTTCAAACCCCTTAGGGGTCCGTCTACAGGGATGGATATACAACGACCGTTCTTTCCGCTGCGAAGTTATAAAAAAGTCTTTTTATACTTGATATTTGTGCAATTGTTTTATTGACTTTTAAATCCCACTTTTTATTTCTGTAATGTAACACATTACTAGCTCAGCTTTCAAGGTTACGAACTGGTTACTAACAAAAGAATAGTAACGAAATATAACGAAGACTTCGTAAGAATACATTAAAACTCTCCCGCTAAACAAAAGCCCAATTAAAAATCATATTACTTCATCTGTGCAGCCATTCAACTCTTAGGACTTTTATTTACCAGTTCAGCTCAAGGGCCATTTAGAATATTTCCGAAAAACCATCTCCAGTCACACTTGACTTGTTTCATTACACACACGCTAAAAAGAGCCAGCAGTTTGCCGAAAAAAATATCGTATATTTATAAATAAAAATTCTTTTGTGGGCGCTGCACTCAGCATTGAAAAGGCTAGAAAAGAGCAAAAATTATTTCATTGGTTACGCTGGCTGAGCAGAAAGCTGGATAAGTGGAAAAATCGGAGGGAGTCAAAACAAAAGGCGACAAAACAGGAAGCTCATTCCCAGCATAAACCCCAATCAAAAGCCCGAGCCATGCGTGCATGGCAACCAATTCGACCACGTTGGAAAATGAAATAAAAGGGGGAAACTCGGCTGGCGACACATGCGTTACCAGCGGCCACATGTCACAACGTTAAAAAGTCATTTTGAGCTGGCCAAAACCAGGGAAAATTGACGGCGAGAGTTGGAGAGTGTTTCAGACCATTTGGGAGAAGTTTCTTGTGTCCGTGTCCACGGCATTTGCATCAATTTGACGGTTGCTCTTCGCTTCACTGCCTCAGTGCCTCACATCCTCACTGTTTCATTACTTCAATTGCTCAGAGTGGCAGCTAGCACACAGAAAAAATATATGTTCAATTCAATAATCTAAAAGTTTGTTTTACCTTTAAGGTTTTTATAAAATACTTTGCTTTATACAAACGATTAAATTTATTATTTTCACAATCAAAATATCAGTTTAAAACAATGTTAGAATTTTTTACATTTTTAAGTTTTTAAAGATAACTCTCTAGAGATCTTAAATCATTTGTAAATGTGCCTTAAATGTAGTGATTTTTTTTTTTGAGAATTAATGTATGATTTTGTTGCCTTAGAATCCAAACTTTTCTAAAATACCCGAGATATCATTCCACAAAAAACCACTTTGGTATGACAAAAATAAATTTGTGTAATTTATTTTTACTTTTTTTGATTCAGTGCACAGAGTGGGGCAATCTCTCGTTTTTGCTGCTTTATGATGAGCGCGTTGCTGGCATCCGCTCGAGTTACTTGATTTCAAGTGAGCAACGCATTTCCGCCGGTTTTGTTGTTGTACGGCGAGCAGTTTGCAGATTCAAGCCCGAATCTCGAATTTAAACTAGGTGACGGCGCTCTCCCCGATGACGAAATACAAAATACCTGCCAACATCAGCGGCGGCAAAGTCAAAAGTTCAACAACGAGTGAGTTAGGAGAGGAAGAGGGTTCGGTACTTGTGGCTCCATAGTTCACTTGAGTTCATTGCTGGGGCTCAAAAGCCAGAGCCGGGCCCAAAAGCCCATCAGTCGACCCCTTGCCATTGGGAACTTTTTGTTTTGCATTATTCACGAGCATTGCCACATGGTAGCACACAGTGGGTCGTGTGTGGGCTTGATGAGGAGGGAAAACTTTAAACAACATTTAGGAAAAGCAACTTGCGCTGAACAATAATACTTGCGGACGTTTTGGGAAATTGTTGTGGGGAAGAAATAATATACGAAAACTAAGCTTGAAGTTTAAGCTGAAGGATAAATATGAATAATTTATCAACAAATTTAAAAACCTATTTTTACTTTCTTAAGAGCTACATAAATATTTTGTTTTTAGTTTTATTTTGTTTGAAAGAAGAAGTTTTAAAAATAGCTTGGCACATAATTTTATATATGTATAGTAGTTAGAGTGTTATATTTTTTATTCAAAAATATTTTTATATAATGCAAATTTAAAATTACTTCCAAATTGTAATGGTAAACATTTTTCCCCAAAAAAAGTTTACAAATTGAGTTACTTTTTGAATAATTTTTGGTTTGTCACTGTTTTACCACAATGACTACCTCCCACCGTAATTTGGTCTTAACAGCTTATGCCACCGAGCTAAACATCACAAAAGAAACAGACCCAGCTCATTTGTTATTCAAAAGGCATCATCACCAGAGGAAGCTGGGAAAAAGAGTCGAAAAAAGAAAGGGTTTCCACGACCTTTCACCTTATGCCGCAGATCCCTCCGTGGGGATTACAAATTCGTATTTGATGGTGCGGCAATTGCAATTTTCGGGGCCAACACATCCAGACTCGATAATGAGAGCACTGCTTCGCTACTGGGTATTGGTTTAATTGGGCGCCAAATTACATTTCACTTTGCCATTGCGATTAAACGAGAAAATTTCATTAACTTTACGAACCCCGCCCCAGGTGGCCATAAAAGCAAACGTAAGCGGCTAAAAGTTTGAAACTCGAGATTCGAAATTGCTCCATTGTTGCTGCAGGCGAACAATAACAGAAGAATATGTATATATAAAAAGGGCGGGAGGCGGGGCAGCGTGCCACTGAAAAAGGTTAACAAAATAATAACAAACAAATGAGCAGTGCTAAGAAGACGTCGACAGCGCAGTAGCTGCGCAGTCGCCACCTGCTTCAAAAGCAGCGGCGCATGCGCTTTATATTTTTTAGCTTTTCAGTCAACGGCGAGACGTAAAAGCGGCAACAACCGAGAAAATCCGTGAAAAGCAAAAAAGCGGCTGTAAATTATATAGCAGTAGAGATAGCAAAAGCAAAATCACGCGCGTTTTTTTGTTTTTTCTCTTTCTTTTTTATTTATTGCTTTTTGGCCATTTCATGGACAATAAACTCATTTTGCATTAACCACAAAAATCAACAAACTGTGCAAAGGCGGCGCCATCAGTAGAAAGCATTCAACTGGGTTAAAATGGGATGTGGCAAAAAGCAAAGAAGATGAATGTTTATTTTCACAGTGAAGATGTGACCCACAAAACCCCAAGTAACATAAATATTTGCGATAAATGGAAGACAACGTCAACATCACCATTTGTACACCAGCACCCAGGAATCAATGCCTGGTCAATTTATCTTGATGCATTAATGATTTAAGGAATTCATTTGTCATTTGGGTAAGATTCTCTCGAGCGCAGTTTCGAAACATTAATTATTAATTGCGGTTAATCTGGAGATAAACTGGGAGATTAAATCAGCATATGTTTGAGTGGGTTTTTAATATAACATCTGCCTGGGTTAATGCTTTACCTCCTTTAATAAATTAACGTTTATGTTAATTTAAATCGATAGCCAGTCTTCTTATAAAAAAGAAAAGAAGTTACACAAAAATTTAATAATAATGTGCTTATAAAATTAACAAAAAATAGGGCATTTAAATTTAAAATGTAAGAATATTCCTAGCATATGAACAACTTTTTATTTTAATGAAACATTAATAAAATTAAATTATTTATAAATGTATCTATATTAATTTAAATCCGTCTTAAAATAAATTTGCTGCGAAATTCTCACACTGCTTAACAAATAAAACATAAATTATTTGAGTAAACTCCAAGAATCAGCCCAAACCAACATAGACATTTGTTATGTTGTTTGGAAACCATTAGTTTTGGTAAGATATACCCCTCAGCGAAATCTGCTTGAAGCGAACGATTCCACTTTAGATGATTGAGTGTCCTGCGACAAATGGGTAAACTCATTTGTCCACTCATTGACAGGGCCGGCAGCCAAGTTTTCGCTTAATTTATGTCCCCAGCCGCACTGAAAGAGGAGTTCGCGTGCAAAGGCTGAAATGCAATTTGCGGGCAACCGCAGCTACAGCAGCAGAAAATTGATTTAGCATTTATTTCCAACTCCCCTGACCTACAGTGACTTAAGCAACGATGTTGCGGCAAGCGAAAATTTTTGGAAAATGTCATCTGAAATGTCGCCGTCGGCGGCCCCATCTTCTTTCTGGCAACAATTTCGACAGGTTTTTGGGTACACTCGCAATGGATGAGCTGATTCGGATCGAGTCTTAAACAATACGCTCTGATTATTCCAGTTCTTTTATTTCATATTAATTCTATTTTGCACAATTGAAAACCTATTGTCTGGTCGTGTGAGAATGCCGATTCCAAATGATTTTATGTGTATATTTTCATTCGAGTTTATGCTCCGGTGGTTGTGTTTGGCTGATTTTCATGTAAATCGCTGTTTGGCGGTTTGCCGGTTTGCTTATTTTTCACCCAATAGATATCTGTGTTGGCGCTGTCATGCAAGTTTTGCCATAACCATTTTGGCACGAATGTGTTTATTTTACTGCAATTTCTTTTTTGTTGTGGTATAATTTAATTAGCTGCTCTTAAACATTTTAAAGACAACTACTTATTTGTTTCGAAATTGCCAGCTACAATATATTGTTTTTTTGAGCTGTGCTAAATAATTTGTAGAGTTTTAATTAGCCTTTTTTTCTCTTTATTTATTTAAAACCTCTATGGCTAGGTGTTTGTTTTAATTTTACAAAACAGCGCGTTGAAAGTCGTTTGCTAATAGCACGAAAATCGCATTTAGCTTTTTCCGCCGTTTTTTTTTTCATTTTTGCCCTTGGGCAGATGTTCTAGAAAAGTGAGAAATTTAATGCGGCGCGTGTCACAATAAAATCAAGTTTGAAACGAAACAAAAAGCAAACACGTGACTGGAAAGCCAAACTGAATTTGTAATTTTTATTTGTGCGAAAACAGAGAAACAGAGTGGCATTATGCCAGAATGTTTATAAACTCCGCTGTCAGTCATAAAATGGCATTAAAAGCAATTAGCAAGTTGCTTAGAATTCTGCGCCGAGCGAACATATTGCCCGGGGTAATTTAAATCCGGAACTCTTGAGGCCAAACAATTGGAAGGAAACGAAAGCGGAAAAACAGCACTCGACGCGTATAAATTAAAAATAAAAGCAGTGAGAAATTATCGTTTGAAACAATTATTCTAAGGAACACGCAACTTAGCAATTTGCGGTGGCATACCAAACAGTGTTGACATACGCCTAATTAAGTTTTAAGTGAAATACAAAAAAAAAACGTGCTACAAAATGGCTAAAGCCACAGTGAAAAAGAGCATTCACATTAACCTTTGACCCCTCAAAAGAATGTGTTTATGTGTGTGTGTGTGAGCCCACAAATGTAGGCAAGCCAAAAACGTAATGGAACCGGCAATAGAGCAGGGTAAATGAGGCCAGGCCGATGCTAAGCATTTGGCAGGAGAGAACCGCTTCAGCACTTTCTGGTTCTTTATTTTTATTTTATTTTATGTCATCTGCTCGGTCCATAAACTCAGGCGCCGCTGCGAAATGTTGTTGGAGCAAGAACAAACGGCAGGAGAGCCGACTGCAGTCGCCAGGATGGCGCCTCTTTATCCTCCCGACAAGGCCTGAATTCCCCCACAGTTAAACATTAGTTGGCAACATTTGCAATTGTAATGACTCGCATCTAAAATGCAACCATTCGGTAAAATGTGTTGAGCTGGCATTCCCACCTTCTCCACCCAAACTTTTCAAAGGACACACAGTCGTCGAGACAGCTGCAATTAACACAAAAACTAAGGCAGCGGGCTCATGGCAATTGCCACCACAAGCTCTGAACTTTGGGCATTGGAAACGATTTCGTTGGATGCAAATTAGGCGGAGATTAAAGAAAAAGTTCTCCAAAGCTTGACCATCAAAAATTTTGTCACAGGTTTAAAACTTTCTGAAATAGTAAAATTGTTATTGAGTTTTGCTGGCGCTCTCATAAAGATTTCAAAACTTTTTAACTATTTTTCGTGTTATAAATATCTTTGAAAGGGCGTCGTTAGGCATTTTTATTTGAGTTTCTTAAAAGTTTTGCATATAATAAAAATTGAGTTTTGATATTATTTTTAATTGGCAGAAATCAAATTGAATTGGTTTGCTCTGTCCTGAAAGTAATGTTATTTTGAGTAGCTTAAGTACAAATTAAAAATAAATTTTGGTTTAGTGAGAGGAACTTTAACTATTTTGGGAACTGCTAGAATAACTATATATTAAAGCAGTCTTTAAAAATATATTTGAAAATGCATATAAGCAGAATGAATAAACAGTAATAACTTCAAAAACTTTTCATTTTAAGAATTGCCGACAAACATGAAACTATCCTTGACAGATATTACATTTCCATTTTGACTAAAATCAAACTCATAAATAATAATATAAAAAACCATAACAAATTTATGACAACCCAGAAGAACACAGAAACTCATTATTACAAATCTATGGCTAGTCAAGTATCTGAATAACATTGATCAGCAATAACTCAAAACCAAGCAGAATTCCCCTAACCGACCAAAGTATGGCAGCAATTTTCGCAATCAATCTGCCAATCGCTGGCAGACGTTTTCCATTTACAGATGGCAAATAGCTTTTCTGCCTTTTCCGGCTGTTCACACTGCGAAAAGCCAAAGTCACAAATGGCGCACTTCTCACGCTTCATTTGACAGCTCAGGTAAAAAAGCTGCTGGCTAAGCAATTTTTCCACAATCAGTCAAGGCTGCAGCCACCCACATACGGCAAATGGCGGTAAGCAAATAGTCCTTTGGCTTAAACGCTTCGAAGAACAAACTTTTTCTGTTCTCGTTGCCTCGTAAAATTGTTTAACTTGTATAGTGGAGACAAACTGGGAGTCGTCTACGTTCAAGTTTCGCTCGAATGAATGATTGCGATGCCAGTCGGCGGGAGTAAACTAGTTTTTACGACTCCAAAATAACCATTGGGGATTAATTTAACTGGCGGACAGGCCGCAATGGCTTATAAAATCGAGGAATTGTCCTTATGTGTTCCAGAGATCACTTTGCTCGAAATGAACTGAATTTCAACGTCTAAAGCTGAGCAAAAAAATTGGTCTATAAAACGGTTTTAGGCAGAAAAACATTGGTCAACAAATATTGAACAAACCTAAACTATCTGAATCTAATAGTTGTGAGACACACTCTATCAATGCTTTACAAAGTTTTCTTTGTCTACTTTAAATAATTGTGGGTTGTTAGAAATACATTCTTATTAGTAAACTAAATATAGTAATTAATTGTCGTGTCCATTGAACCATTATAAACAAATTTATTAAAGCAAATATAAAACATAAATAGCATATAAATGTTTTAGAAAATTTAAAATGATTTTATAATTTGTAACAGTATAACCCAAAAGTTATTTATAGCCAAGAATAAAGCTTAGCAAACAATATAAATTTAATCACACATGTAACAACTTAATTTTACGCACTTATCCTTCGCAGGGGCAAGGACAGCTATAGCTACCAGCACAACTACGTGGATCGGGTGCGTTTAGAGGACACCACTGGCCTGCACCACCACAACAGTCACCAACAAGCCACCCACGATCCGAGGTGTCCGCAGTTGAGAGCCGCTGGCTGGAGGCATACGCACAAATCGGTGTCCCATCTCGACTTGGCCACCAGCTGTCATGATGCAGCTGGGACTGGCTTAGGTCGCTACTCGCAGCACCAGCTGCTCCACCACAACCGCAGCCAGGCGAACCACCAGCAGCAGCAGCAGCAGCAGGACCATCACCATCTGCACCCCCATCCCCACTCGCACTCCCACCACCCACACGCCCAGCCCCACTGGACGCAGTGTCGGGTGGGCGGGGCCGGAAGCGGAAACGGTCAGCTGAGGAACGCCCGATCCCTGGACTATACGCAGCTCGAGCGGGACGAGAACGCCTTGGACATCGCCGAGTTCTACTGGCGGTTCGATGCGGAAGCTCCGCTAGACCAAGTCGATAGCTACGCGGGTGAGTGGCGGCCTTCGGGCGGATTGGAACCACTCGGCCATGTCGTGTATTGGAATTATGGAACCTAGATCAAACTTCATAGAGATATCACAGATAATTGAATTGTCTTGTTAATTACCATGACAATAAGAATTTCATATGATATGAGCATCTCAATTTTAAGCTTATACCTACAATCTCAATCTTCTTTTAAATATTAAAAATAATTGGCTTCTAATATCACAATTCTATATGTAAACCTTAGAGCTTTGAAATTGTATAAATTTTAAAACTAAAGTGCTTTGTTTAATAAAAGCCCTACAAGTTTGAAATAAAATTCCGAAATCTAATGAAGAAATATCTCTATAAATTCCAAGTAATTTGTAACACTTTTTCAATGTTTCTGACTTTCAGTTCTTCCAATTACCGATAACTTTGAGCCCTCGGCAGCGGCTTTAAAGGTTGTAGGTTCGGGAGAAACCACCACAGCCAGCACCACCACAATCTCCGGCAAAGCGAATGGTGGTGCAACAACCACCGTAACCACTGCTGCTGCAAACGCTCTGCTCGACATTTTGGGCAGCGAGTCGTGCAGCTTAAGGAGATCGCGCAGCTTGGCCGTAATACGTGAGGAGACGTTTAGCGACCTGCAAATTGGATCGGCAAACAGCAGTCGCCGCCGATCGCAGCTAATACCCCGTGCCCGGCTCGTTAATCGCGGATTTTTCCGCGAATCGCCCCGGTAAGTGAGTCACAAACACTGCCCTACATAAAAACAAGTTGGAAAAAATAACAGATTTTCATTACTTCTTAAAATATTTTAAGAAACAACATAAATGGGAATGATCAAAATGTTTAAAAATAATGTTTATAAATGTTGCCATATTTTAGGGCTTTAAATAGACATCAGTTGAATTCTTTCAAATTCTTTTAAATGACTATTTGCTTTCTAAGTTTTTTTTAAATTATAGATTTTTTGGGTTGTTATTAGTTTTATTAACAATAATACAATAATACAGAGTAAACAAGCAGAGTTTTTTGTACAAATACATGGTCTAAACAGTATACAAAGTAAAACCCTTTATAAACTTTTTTAAATCTTAAAAATTTAGTGTTTTAGATCTTAGTTTTTTTCGGAGCTATTGTTCAGCAATTATATTATATTTTCTTTAAGAGTTAAAAAACACTCGGTAACCTGTCTAAAACTTAAAGTTTTTGAAGAGCAGTACAAAACTAGCAACATACAAATTCTTTAAGCAGAACCGCGAGATTTGTTTTGCTCTCGAGTGTTTAAAGTCCGGCCATCACGCATACGCCGCGTAAACACCGGGCAATTCGAGCTGGATCTGGTCGTGCCAGTCGTCAGTCGTTGAGCGACGCTCGCCGCAAACTCAACAGGTCTCGGCATAATTTTCAGTTTAAACAATCCCCGAGCCTCCGGCCAAATTGCTGCGGTCGGTTTGTTGTCGCTGTTTCATTTTCCGTTTGTGATGGTGGTGGTTTTGCTGGTTTGTGTGGGATTTTTTTTTGTTTGACTCTGACGCCCGGTCATGGTCATTATCCGAGGTCATTGTTGCATTAAGCGCTGCTACATAACCAAAGTGCCGGTGACTGCGGTTTGTCGATTTAACCTAACCCTGATTGGTGACAACTGCAAAGTCCAAACGATCAAACAGTTAATCGCGTTACATAAGAACATTTCGTTTTTATGAGCAGTAAAGGTTTATTGCGGAGTCTGGTTTTTCATTTGGTATTTTTTGCCAGTTATTTCTGCTTCACTTGTTTAATTAAAATTGCGAAAAGTTTGTTGTTTGTCAATTGTTTGGACAGCTGCATGTATAGGTTTGTGCAGGGCAACGTGACAGTGAGTTGTAAAAGCTTTTAGCTATGCGCTACTCATTCCGCCATTAGCACACACATTATCCTGCGCTTTCTGACAATGGCAGCTGCATTGCCATGGCTCTCGGAAACCCATCCTTCCTGCTCCGTCGCACTCTGTCCTCGGTTTTTATTTAATTTGCCGCAAATCGTCGCGTCAAGTGGCTGGGTAAACTGACAAACCACCCGCTCAAGTGCGTTGTGCAGCTGAAACGGATCCGGTGCAACGGGGAAAATGACAACCCATTCAGCTCAACTTTGATGCGGGTTAATAGGGCTTTTAGTGAGTGCTCTCTATTAGAGGGTTTCCAGACTGAAATAGTCAAATCTGAGCTCGCATGAAATCAATAATACTAATTAATTCGTGAATTGAATCGGAACGTTATGAGACAGTTTATTAATTTATTTAATACAGCAGTAATAAAGATATAAGGTGATTTATAGACAATAGTCGTATATTCGTAGAATTTTATCAAAAATCAAACGAATAAGAAGTACAGCATTTCTTTAGTTGTCAATACCAAACGTGTTATATTGGTTTCAAAGCGAAACAGTAGTTAACTTAAGTGATGTTTTCCTCTGTTCTTTATTGAAGCTTTATTTATCCTTATGTTACTAGTATTAACTATAGTTTCACAATCTCTTTGAACGGTTTTTGATTTACTACTGCTACATTCTGTAAAGCCCTACCTTCGTCACCCATTTGACACATTTAATTTCATGTTTGCCTCCCCAACTCTATCAATCACGTGTCGCAAGCTTTCTTATTTTGCTGCAGTTGAATGCCCATTTGAATGACAAACAAACAAGAACCCACTTTTGACTGCCTGACATTCTCAGTTTGGTTTCTGTTTGTTTATCTGATTTGTGTGGATTGATTGATTGATTGAGACATCACATGACTGAAAGCATTGCAATTGAGGGTCTTTGAACGAGGCCATAAAAGTGGGAGATGTGCAGGCAGGCAGTCATCATGCCATTAGATGTAATTTAGTTATGATAGGCCAAATGCAAAACAATGGCATAATTAACGAGCCCATCCTCCCGTTTTGATTCTCCCACCCGCAGATTGAACGGCAAACCGAATCAGGCGACCTTGGTGGATGAGCAGTCAGCGGATCAGTCGGCGGATGACGCCCAGAGCCAGAGAAGTAACTCGGGCACTTGCGATTCGCATCAGCAGCAGCAGCTACAACAGCAGCAACAGCAGCAACATCAACAGCAGCAGCAGCAGCAACATCAGCGACATAGCCGAGAATCGCGTGACTTTGATGTCTACTACGATAATCTGAAACGCTTGGACGCCTTGGCTTTGAATCTGAGTGAGCAACTGCATCCTTGGCACAACGACAAGAGCGACTTGGAGAGCTTGAACTCGGACTATTTCAAAAACTCTCTGCACCAAAATCACCTGGATCAACAGCAACCATCTTCCCTGGAATTTGACGCCATCGAACAAGTGGCGGTTAGCTTACTAAAAGAAAGACCCAGGATTTATCAGTCTAGGAGGCAGCAACAGCACAGAAGTCTTCACCACTCCAACTGCCTACAACGTCACCTGGATACAGGAGGCGAATCCTGTCCGGAGCACAGTCAAAGCAGTGTTTTCCCAGAGACCACCACCAGCAATTCGGACGATCAAACGGATAGTCCTTCGCTTTCGGAACAGGAATACGATTTATCACACATCGAGGAGATCTACCAGCAGGGCGGCAATCACGTGGAGGAGAGTTACGAGTTGATAAGTCTTACGACCACCACAAGGACACGTTTCGAGAGTAGCGAGGAGGGTGGAGAAGAGGAGGAGGGCGGAGAAGAGGTTGTGGAAGATCCGACCACGCCCACAGAACCACAAACCAGCGATAGTGATAGCACTTTAAGGCCAAATCACACCGATCCGTTGGAAAAACTGATAGCCTACGATTCGGTGTATCTCTCATCGGAAGACAGCTCAGATTGCACATTAATTGGCGAAAGCTGCGAGTCCTTTGAGCAGAGAACTTTCACCAGTTGTGGGGAAAGTGGAGAGTTGGAAACCCGCAGCTTGCTGCATATTTCCATAGAGGATACGGTTTATGAACCGCAGGCTAAGCAACACAAAAAGGGCGTTAATCAAGAGGATCAATCCACACCACTCTTAGCCACAACAGCCAAAGTTGAAGCACAGATATTCACACAGGTTTTGAAAGTGGAACACACACCCAAGCCCAAAATCCTTGCAGTGGTGGAAAAACGTAAGCTCAAACAGGAGGAAGTCAAGCAGCAAGCGCCGGAACTAAAGCGTCAGGCCACCGACTCCTTCATAGTTACTGCCAGCAAATCCAATCTCACAGAGAATCAATACCATAGCCTGCCGGATGTTAATATAGGAGTGAGTCTCAAGGCTTGCGAGAACATAGACAAGGAGCTCAGATCATCCTACAACCAACAAAGGCAGCAGCAACGCAAAGAGACCAAAAAGGAACAGCCGGTGACCCGGGCGGAGACCTACGATTCCATTAGACGTTTTGGACGTGCCCATCAAAAGGCCCGGCAAAGGGAGCACCAGGAAAGGGAACGAGAACGGGAAAGGGAAGCATCAGCCGCTCTACAGGAAAAGGATAAGGAACGGGAAAAGGAAAAACCAAAGATAAACAAGGAAGTTTTAGCACAGGAGCGGAAAATTGAAGTGAAAGAAACGTCAAAGACTCAAGTTTTAATCGAGGAGAAGCAGGAGGAAGTAGCAGAGCAAGAGGAGGAACCACTGCCACCACCACCGCCCCCTTTCTCGGAGTATTCCCTACCGGAGGACTCTCCGGCGGAAGTAGAGCGGGAGGAGGACATCTATCTATCTGTATCTATTTCACAACCGGAACAACCGAAGGAGGCGCCCGTCATTGAGGTGGCCAATTTCAGCAAGCTAATCGAGCGAAGGGCCCAGGAAATCCGCGAACGACAGGAGCAAATTAAACCATCCTTCCACATCATTGTCACCGACGCCCAGAACAACATCATCCAAAAGGAGGCCATTGAGGAGGAGAACAAGGAACCCAGACAACAGAGGATTAGCCCCAATTCCAACACGAAAACATACTCAAATTCAAACTCAACTTGTAATCCCATTCAGCGTCCCCACCTCCGTCGCTCTGTGAGTTCTTCGAGTGGCAAACCGCTGGAACATCGCATTCTCAGCACTGGTGCTCCAATTTACAAGGCCCGACCTGTCAAGGTTCTACCCTCCTCCAGCAGCGATTCGAGCTTTTCGCGGGGCAAAATGTCGCGACCCCAAATTCTGCATGTCGTCGATGGCCGTGGAGGAGTGGCGCCCGGAGGGGCTGGCGGCACGCTGCGCAGGAGGAGCAGTGCCAGGAGCATTGCCAGCACAATTAGCTCGGCAGCAGGAGGTGAGGCGGCTAATGAATATCTGCAAAAAGTGGATGCAGTTAGATGCTACTGGAACAAGCTAGCAGGAAATGAACCAGAAGCACTGAAAACAGAGCCGACGAAGTCGACAAACGAAAACCAGTCAGGCATTCACTTCCAGTTGGGTGGAGAGACCACAACCCAATCTTTGGATAAATCCCCACCAGTTGGCAATGATTTCTACAGCATGATGCCGCATCCCTCCATAGAAATTGTGGAATTGGGTGAGGGCGCTCAAAAGGCCACCATTGTGAAGGCTGCTCCGGAACAGGATGAGGACCAGGATGAGGATCAAGACCAGTTCGATCACATAAGGTACAAAGTGCTGAAGTCTCAGCAGCTGATACGCAACAATTTCCTCTCGACAAGAAACAAAAAAGAGGCCCAGTTCGACGGTTTGATTCAGTATCTGCAGGAGTACAGTTTCCAGGAGCTGCTGAGCAATAACAATGTGGTTATAGTGGAGCCTGTGAGGACTAAGATTGAACGACCTTTACAGGTGGGCATAAATGGGGGCAACACGACTACAACTGTTCCACCGCCAAAACCTCCTAGGGTAGTAAATGCCTCGGGCTCTCAGCCACGGAAAACTCGGCAGAGACAAACTGGCGGCGCCGCTGCCAAAAGACATTTCTTCTACCAACCTGTAAGGGTAAACCGAGAACTCTACGAGGATGAGTTACCAGATCCTGACACAGTGCGCAATGTTCGTCGCTTCTTCGAGCAGAATGTCCTGCCAACGCCTGGTCAGGGACTCCTGGTGCAGTCCCAGCAAAAGTTTGGTGGTTCCGCCTGTCAACTGAGTCCCAAATCGAGAAGAGCACGGGGCTACCGATACCTGACCATCGATACCAGTTACGGAGGAGCTGGCGAGGAGCAGCCCAAGGGAATGGAACTGCTGGAGGAGCACAAGGCCAAGCACTGGGACAATGCCAGTCTATCGAGTGGCATTTCCAGCGGTGATTTAAGTTCTCCCTGCGGGGAATATCATCACCAGGAATCGCCAGTAATGGCCTGCAAGGATGTCCATGTTCAGGACGTTGTCAGGCGGCACAATAGCAATGCTGCCAATGCGAAGGCACGATCTAAATTTGCCAACCGACGCACCTGGTGCATGGGCACAGGTCACGGCGGAGTGGGAGCAAATGAATCCCTTTACCGGCAAATTTATGAAAATAATTTGGGACATTCTGAGCAGCAGGAGAATGACGAACATTTGGAGGAGGAGGACGATGAACAGGATGACCAGTACGAGGACGATGTGGAGCAGGATATGTGCGAGAACTATTACGTCAGCAATGTGAGTACACAGAAAAATAAACATAGAGGCTACAAATTATTATCAATACATAATTTAATCTTATTAATACATACTTTAGAAAGTCTTATTACATTCATGATAATTATAGCTTTTTATTGTTTTTAATCTGATAATTTACAAGTCAAACACTATAATTAGTCAGAATCGTTTATTAGATTAACATACTTTTATTAAGCTTATGTAAGGATTAACAATTAAAAGGAACTTTAATTTTGAGAATTAATATTAAAATATAATTTATATGAAGTTTTAAGATTAATTAATTTAAATTCACTCATTTAATTTTGGGTGCGTAGGCCTTATTATTTTTTTTTTCCTGTATGGCCTTGAGGGTGCGGCCCTTTTGCGTGTGGCTTTATGGACCATTAGCCTTTGATGTGAGTCTGTCAACTAATCTTTTCCCTTTTTTTTCCTTTAGGACGTGCTGGCCAAGATAAGGGAGTGCGGCTCAAGTGTCACCTACTACGGAGGACGGGTCCTGGACAAGACCGCAACCAGCAACACAGCCCCGCCCACGAAAACCACTCAGCCAATGACGGGGAGTGGAACCCGCAGCCGAGTTCGCCAAATAGAGGCCTGCAATGTGTGCCTGCCCAGCGAGAGATGCGAACATCGATTGCAAACCAAACAATCGGCAGCAGAACAGCAGCATGACTCCTATCAAGGTGGGTAATGAGAATTGTCCCTGCCAAAGCCAAAACCATTCCCATAATTACGACATACACAAAGAAAAAATGTAATAAGAAACATAAATTGGTTATAAAAAAAAAATTATATAAAAGACAAGTACAAATACGTCTTGACATCAAAATACTAAAATATTGTATGTGACGTATTTTAAAAGCCGAACTATTTTGTTCCTATTAAAAAGTACATACAATAACATCATTTTCAAACATCCCTATAGAACATTTTGCAAAAAACTTATATTCATCACGTAAATATTTTCATAACTTCAACCTAGTAAATTTATGACGAACATGAAAACCATTAAGAAAAAAAAAATGATAGTATGAAACTAAAAATGATTATTGTTTTTTCCCCTGTGCAGGCATAAAATTTAAGCTGGTCAAGTCCAACAGCTGCAGCAGTCGACTCGAGTTGGCCGGAACTGGAGAAGATGAGGTCAACGCCGACAGCGAAGTTGTTCGAAAAATGGTTCATCACTTCGAGGCGAATCAGACAACGACAGGCATTGATGGCCAACTGACCATCAACAGCCAGAGTCAGATAACGTTGGCCAAGGAGCCGGAGGAGGTCCCGCGACGCCAAGTGACAGTAAATAATCACATCAATGTGCTTGGGGACATGCCCGAGGAGCTCGAGAGGGCTGAAAACTTTAATGGCCAGCCGGAGAATGGTTATGGTGCGGATATATTGCCCACATACGAAAGTCAAGCCATGAACATACGCCTCGATGTGCCTACTGAGGGCAAGAGCATCCTGCAAGCTGCTGCCAGCAAAGTTTGTCGAAATAAAAACGTGGACTTGGCCTACACGTTGGTTAAGACAACCACAAATCCTCCCAAGGGCAGGCCCATCGAAGCTCCGCGCCAGAAAATTGGAAAACAACATCGCGAAGTGGAGGAAATTGGAGAAATGACTGCCGTGACAAAGACTGTCAAGCTGACAAAGGCCCCATCACAAGTCATAGTGCCTGCAGATTGTCACAGTCAGGCTTCGATAGCTACAACAGCACCGATTCCCGAGCGTCGACTGAGCAACGCCAGCAGTAGTAACTCTGCGGTGGACAAGACCGTGGTTCGTCACTATGTGGCCAATGATAAAAGCATCTATGAGCGGCGCAAGTACGATGAGATAGAGTTCGAGGAGTTTGAGGTTTACGATCCCAGCAAGGAACCACCTCAAGTGGAGGAAAGTCCCGAGAAAATACCCACAGATGCAGAGCTCTACGACAGCTTGGATGACAAAATGTGAACGAAAACCAATGCTCAAACCAATTACAAACAGCAACGACTACTTCTTGGGGTTTTGGGTAAAAGCGTTAATCATACCATACATCTACATCGGTAGACTAATTTAGCTTTACAGGTAAAGCCAAAAGATTATACCATAAACTATCCAAAGTATATAATATATTATTATTTAAATTTAATTTGCAATACAAAATTTGTTCACCTGTACATTATAAATTTATGCTTAAATAAATATGCAATTTATTTAACGAGCTGTGACTGCCGTCGACTAATTATTCATTATGCATTTAATTTACAGAAGCCTATGGGCAGCTCTCACTGCCTTATTGCTAAAACTATCTATCACGTTTCTGTGTGCAGATAAACGGGAGACCACAACAGCCAATAATTGGTTAAACTAATCTTAAATTAACCCATAATTTATTGACATTTATGATTAAAAGCATTTATGATTAGAAAGGGGAGGGGAATTTCGTAGCTAATTCAATTTCATTTTAAACAATTAGAGTAGATATATGAAATGTTGTACCGATTAAGGCATTATACTTTGTTGGCAAATCCTAAATAAATTTATCTATCTGATAATGCAACGAATATTCGAATAATTGAATGTCTTACCGTTGCCAGTTTTCTTTTTGGTTTTCTTCCTATTTAGTGACAATTTCCTCTTTCTTTTTCGGTTCATTATTATTTTCTTGAATGGATTCTGTTTACCTTAATATAGTTATATGTTTATAACTTATAATAAAACTTAACGTCAAACTTACATAATTCTCGTTTGGAGTAGGCTATCTCCTTATCATGATCACTTAATGATAACTTTGTTTGCATTTTTTGTCGGTGCGTTATTTTTGCTACATTTTCTAAATCAGAATCTTGCTCCTTGCGCTTTTCACTTCTGGCTTGATATAACTTCCTTAACCGTTTAAGTTCTTTAATTCTTGATATTAAATTGGAAGAGTCTTCTGAATTTCGAACCCGATTCTTTTTGCTTACATCTTTTTTGGCCAGTTTTTTTGCTCTCTCTTGCTCTCTATAAGGATTAGCAACTTCGACAGGTGGTAGCGACTCTCTAGATTTAAAGTCTTTTTTTTGACACCTATCCATATATTGATTGGAGCTTGATTCCATTTCTTTTACTCTTCGATTAGCTTCAGCTTTCTCATTCACACGCTCACTGCAACTTTGGCCTGCGATTAGAATGATTGATATGCATACACTTACACCCTCCCACAATGTTGTCAAATCCAATCAGTTATTCGCATTAAAGAAAATATTTACAAAATATATATGCAAGTACCTTCCCGATTTCCCAGATTCCCCCACTCACCTCCCGTCGTCGGTGTTTTATGCTTGTCCGACTTTTTGCCGCCGCTCGTCTCGTCGTCCTCCGCCGTGGATGCAAAGCTTCTGTGCTGCTGGAGCTCATGACCTGGCCGTAAATGCTGTAGGAAAAAGAGGAGAAAATATTTGCAAATTAACATTAATGACTCCATTTCGCATTATTGATGTGGCCTAAATAGCCCATAGATCTTGCAAAGAGTACTCAGCGGCAAGATAATGCATATGAGTAAAGGTAAATTATAAGCCTGCGCCATCTTAAAGTATAACGATAACATCACTGTGCGTGTGGGAGTGGATTGTAAGGTTATGTACCTTAGGGTGAACCTTGGTCTTAAATTTGACAATTTTACAGAATAAGAAAAATTCAGTGTTGATTTAAAAAGAAAATGTATCAAAAAACATTTCGTTTTAATGATTTAGTCCAGCCCTTTACAATTGTTTGGTATTCGAAGTTAAAGCCAATTAAAAATGGAAAAAACCAAAACAATAAATGAAAGTTAATAAACTAAAAAGGAAGAAATAAAAAAAAAGGAATCGTGAAGCAGGCGACAACAAAATAAAACGTTTCACTAAAAATAAGCATTAAGGATAATTCAATTTAAGATCAACCTAGCTTACATAGTACATTCTTCTACACACTTAGTAACACCCCCATTTTTTTCTCATTTTAGACTGGCATTCTTTGCATGTTTCAGCCCAACCTAATTAAGTTAAAATGCTCCCTAGTGAAATCACGTGCTCCCCATAGCGAACGTCGAGGACAACAACGAACTGGCACTCAAAACAAAATAAAAAAAGGGAGAGAAAATGGAGGAATGGGAAATGGGATGCGTAAATACAGTTATTGTTAGGATGCCACGATTATGTGGGAGTTCGTGTGGCTTTAACCCATAACCCGGTCTACGTCTGCCACTTTTCTTTTACAACTTTTTTAGATGTGTCTCCTTCTGCCGGCAACGTTGCGTATGAGTAATCACGCACGCACACACACAAATACTCGAGGGAGGACACAAATGGGCAAAGGAAATCGAAACCGTAACCGTTTACCTTGTCATTTTACCAACAAAACAAGTCAGGACGTTTGGGAGGATTTAAAAGTTGAAAAATTAGTGAAGTGAAACTTTTTTAGCAACATAAAACCATATACGGATATAAAATTAAAAATAACGAATTTTAGTTGTGTACAAATAATTAAAAGTAATGAAACATATGGACTGAAAGCTTAAAATTGGTTTAAGATTGGGAAAAGTTAGACAAATCTTAGGCCGTTTTCTTTATTTCTTGTAAGCTGCCAATTTTTAAACGTTTCATCAGCTTAAAGCTCTTTAAATTCTCCCACACGCATTCAAAATGAAAAATTTCTTATGTGTTATAAGAATTCGGCTGTTTATTTAATGCCAAACAAGCAACTGCAGAGGTAAACTAAGTTTTAAAAAACATCTTTAAAGTAATATTTAAAAATTAACAATAAAGCCCACAATACAGCACACGTTTTAAATAAATTCCGACATTTAAATTTCCTTTACTCAAACTCACAAACAGAGACATATCTAACCACCCTCGCAGTTTAAGCTTGTGCTTGAAAATATAAAATAACATTGCATAATTTTTGGTGCAGCTGCCAAAGTGTGTGTTGGCTTGGGAGCATAAAGATATACATATGCATACGTTTAGAACCGAGTTGCGAATGGCGACCGTGCTCATATGGTATGCACGTGCTGTACGCCGATTTAAACTTTTACTGATTGGATTTCACGCTCTACTCCAATCAGACGCTTCAATAATTCATTCCCTTTCGATCGCGTTTGAAAAATATAACAGAATCAGATGTTTCCCAAGAGTAATTGAAATTTAAATGGCAAATTAATTCCCCAGACACGCCCACGCAGTTCGTAGATCAAATTTTGTTTGGTGTTTTGCCGCAGAAACTTTAGTGATTTGTTTTGCCGCGCATTATTGATGGACTTGGGGGCCCAACGACAATGTGATGGAACATTTCTGACAGTTGGTCAGAGTTTCAGTTTCTTCTACAGACCGCGCACAAATCGAGTCCGGATTGTGGGAAGCTGACGGAGCTGGAGGGCAAAAGCAAAAGTTATGACCCCCGACGAGCTGTCAGCCGGCATCAAATGTTAAAAAGTTGCCCCACAGGCAATCGCAGCGAAGCAAATGAAACATTAGGTGGCACATAAATTTAACAAGCTCCGACAGTCACAGAAATCCATGTTCCGCCCGAGTGTATGCCACTTTCTCGTGGCAAAAGTTTTTACGATTGTCCAAATAAATTGAAATCGCAGCTCAGCTTAGTTCAAGTTTTCCCTGAGATGAAATTTGAAAATGTAATTTTATAAATTACACCTGCTGTTTTCCCGGAATAAGCTATCTTGAAAGTTGTGACCGCAACTTGAGTCGAGTCATTCGAAGTTAATGTGTGCTGTGGGGCAGCTTTAAAAAGTGAAGACCCATCCGTATGCAAAGATCAACATCCTTGGCCTCTGTCTGCGACATGTTGCAGCAGTTGTCTCTTAATGAGCCCGACAATCAGTCCACGTGCGGCGTTCAGCCCAAGCTCACGGAAAAACAGACAGCACACAGGACTCGCCACGACAAACATAAAGCCAGACCAAAAAGGCTCTCAGAATAGAGGACTATAAGTGGAGAACCGGGGCCATAACAATAAACAAAGAAGAGCCGAGTGGATGTCTCCGTGTTCCTCAAATCTTTTTCGTCTGGAATTCACCAAAGCCTGAAAAAGTCTCCCCTTATTAAAGATAAAAAAAAAATACAATGGTTCATGTAATTTGCATAGGATTTCCATTTACCCCAACTTGCTCTGACCATCTCCTTAAAGTTTCAAAGTACTTTTCATATTTTAAGGCAGGCTCAACCGCTTTGTAGAAAAACTTTAAATTGAAATTAAAATTCTTGATCAATACAATTTTCCTAAGATAGCTTACAGTTTTTGTATAATATAATAAAATAAATATATAATTCTAGATTATTATTTCATTAAATATTTTTTATCTGTTATATAATAAATATTCCGTAAAGACCTTCCAATACAAATAACACTTAAATTAAATTAAATGCCTCTTTATTTCTCCCAACAATTTGACCCCCTCTCTAGAATGTTTTAAATTACTTTTTATACTAGAAGCTATGCTAAGCCCATTTAAAATGTAAATAAACTTTTGAAATTTTAATTAATTAATTTTTAAGCACTCCTACTTGTAAGGAATTCAGCATGGAAAGTTCCCGATTCAGGAAGTCATGCAAGCTGAAAAGTTGTAACACAGGAGAAACTCTAGACAGCCACTCGCCTTTCAGCCCTTTGTTCTTGGCCAACAAAGTCGCGTGTCAAGTGCTGCATTCTTAGGCATCTAGCCAATAACATGCCGCAAAGCATATTGTTCTTTAGGCGTTTGATTGTCTCTGAATGAGCTCGTTAAGTCGAGACAAATGGAATAATGAATCCCCATCAAACCAAATGCAACTGAAGTTTAACACAAAGATATTTTATAGCTCGTAAATGGAGAAATATCGCGCAAAGCTATTTGTTATTAAGAAATTGAGGCTACTGGCAATGATTCATAAAAATAATACGATTGGACAAATTGGCTACGGAATGAGATTAATGAAACGACACCGAAGGATCGCAACGAAGGCGTAGACAGGATAAAGCTTGATGAAAAAATCCCCACTAAGTCTTGGAAACATCTCAAGCCAAGTCGATAAATTTCTATAGATATGTTTAAAAAAGGCAGAGAGAGAGAGAGCTAATAAATTAGACACATGTTCACAGCGGCAATGAAATTTTTGTAGGTTTTCATTTTTCATTGGCAGAGTGAATAGATTTGCGAGAAAAGATTTTTTGCTAGTAAATATTAGCTGAGAAAAAACAGAGCAAAATAGATAAACAAGTTGAAAGGCACAAACACATACATAAAAGCAGATACAGACTATCAAAAATCATCAGATACAGAGAGAAAAACCATTAAAGAGACAAGCTAGACAGACTAAAATTAGTGTGTGCGCCACGTACATATTGATAAATATACGCACATCCTATAAATACAAAGATACACACCGCTGAATTTGAAATAGACATTTTTTCGTTTCTCAGAAAGAGTGCAAAACGCTGCCAGAAATTTGTCGCAACTCTCATAATTCATAGTCAAAGAAAATTAGGTAAAATACAGACATATGCCTGAAATTCTAACTGACTTGAATGTGACAGTAAAAACATACAGAAAAATAAATGTGTCTAAAGGGAGCCAAGTCTGGCCTTTCTCCCAAACATTTCTTGAATGCTTGCTTAGAACATTTCATCTAAAGTTTACTCTTCCTCTCCCTTAAGAGTTGGCCTAAAATGAGTTTTATATGCCCATTTGTAAGCGTTTTACTTCAGTTTAAATGCATGCTGTGATGTGGGAATTGTCTAGGTTTCTAGTTACATTCATTTAAATTGCGTATACGTAATACAACGACGGGTTCTTTTGGTTTGTTTGTTTATTCAGCCAATTTTGTTAATGGAAATTCGCTTGAAGAAAATAAATGAATTTCATTTTATTCATTGATTACATTACAAGTGAATTAGCTAAGTGTTTTAAGTAAAAGAAGAAATACATGTCACTCACACGCAGTAAATTAATATTGCAAAGGGTTATATGAAATTCAAGTTAATTAAGCTTTAATTATAATTGGAAAAGGTAATGAGGGGGAGTGGAAAAATCCCACAGGAATTACACGGTCACACATTTGCACCCTCGTGTCTGGGTTACCTTTACTTACCCCCAAGCTGGCCAAGCGAATTTCAATTACAGATATTCCATATTCACAGAGTCTGTTGCATGGTCCCAGGTGATGGACTACCATCAGTAAATAATGCACATGAAAAAGCGATGTACATGGCCCAAAGTGGAAGGGAGTGTGTGTGGAAAGAGTTGCAACAAATTGAGCCACAAAAAGCTCGGTCCATTCAATACAGGGCTCAACCAAACAGGAAACCATAAACTTGTGGCTTAAGCACACAATATTTTCTTACCCATCTAGCAACCAGGATCTGAGCAGGCCAGAGCAAACATAAAAACCAACTCAGTAATTGCATTACTCACTCAAAATAATGGCTCATTAACCCGCGGGCCAATGTACACGAAATGGGAGCTGCTCGACTTTAGTTAGTGACTACAATATCCACCTTACACTCGTCAGTCTTCACTGGAGACGGAGTAATTCAATAAAACTGCACGTGGGCAACATGTTTGTTTGCCAAAAAAAAAATATTTTCGTTCTGCACCTCTCGTGTGGCCCAAGACGAAAATCAAGCTGCCAACGCATGGAAAAGCCGCTTTAAAAAATATTTTGTTATAAAGGACCCTTTATACTACAGCCATCCAAAAGGGTGTGTGTGTTTTCTTTGAAATTATCTTGGCGAGGTGCATGGGGTATATTCAGGGCATGACCTTGTCAGACCAGCGAGTTCTGGTAATTTTAATTTTAATACAATTAACACTCACAAAAGGCGATAAAATTAGTCTCGAAAAAAGCGAAAAAAGGCAGGCTGCGGGCCACGCCCCAATGCTTATCAGAAAAGTCCCAAGGCCACATCCCATTCTAATTAGTGGGCGACAAAAAAGCGCCAACCGAAACCCAACCGCGTGTTGAGTGCTCCATTTAGTAAAAACCACATGAAACCAACATTATGCAGTCCCTTTTTTATGTCTAAAATAAACTAGAATGGCGACAACAAAAAGCAGGACTAAGCTGCGTGTATTCAATGTCCTTTTTTAATGGGCAGGCTATGAACTTGTTGTGTTATAAAAACAAAAACATATTGCTACAAGACTTAAATATTTTATTTAATTTTTGTACAAAATGTATCATATTATAAATATTTAAAAACATTGAAAGTAATAAATAAGACCTTTTAATGGAAAGATGCAATGTAACATAAATATTTGTATTATTAAAACAAAAACCACCTTTAAAGAAAAAAATATTTTATTTTAAAATGTATGTATTTATAAACAGTTGTGTTATTATACTATAGTCTTTTGAAAAAATATATATAATTATATAAACATTTTAAAGCATTGTTATTTTTTTACCCACATAAACAGTAAAGATACTTTAATAAAATTCGGTAAGTTTTTAGAGGACATATAGTTTGTGTCAAGTCTCAGATTTGCAAAATTTCAGAAGCTTTGCAACTGACTCTTATTTGTTATATAAATCCCTACTTGCCAGCCGTGTGACAAACTAAAGTGGTTATTTTGGAAACCCTTACCGAGAGTAGGCCACCAAAAGCAAATTTATGTAGCTCATTTTTGAGGCAAACTCGCTTTGCCGGTGGAGCGCAACGAAAATTTGCATATAATAGGAGAATTTGCGCCTTCAAGACAACAAAAACAGCCAAACCGAGAGCAGCTGACACTCAACTCCAGTCGGGTAACTTGGGAACCTGGGACCAAAACTCACCCGTAGAGCCAGCGATGCGGCCTGAATTAATAACGAACCTTTTATGCGGTTCACTCTGGCCGGGTGCCCAGGCTCGCCCTTTTTTGGCCTTTAAATTGTCTAGAATTTATTCAAAGATTGGGGCAAAGATAGAGTTCTGTAAGTGGCCAACGCCACAAATATTTGCTAAATAAATTAGCAGCCACTTGGCTCTGTTTGTCCAACGCGTTTGGTAGTCAATACATTGAATTAAAATCAGTGCACAAACAAAGTACACGAGTGGCTTTCCACAGAATTATGGTGGCAATGTAGAAATATTTTATGGCGCAGGTCAATCGCATTCGGGGAATCTCCCCCTGAATGCTTTAAATTGAATTGGGCCGATTTTATAAATTGAACACATCATTTATTTAAGCCGAGTGGTGGTCGCGTGGCCTCGCCTCGTCTAGTGAATTATGTATTAAAAATTGTGCATTTTTATACACATACGCACTCACAAACACTGTGAGTACTGATAAGTACTATCAAAAGTAGAAATGCCACAATTTGATAACGAACAGTGGGTAAATGTTCAGTGGATTCTCCCCTGGTGCTTACAGTTTAACCTGCGCTGTAAATAGTTGTGGAGATTGGATTACAAGTGCTCGCCGAATGGCAAAAAGGATTGGAGGGCGAACGAGATACGGAGAGGGCTTTTGGCCACTTGTATCTATTAGATACGCATACAAAACCAGCTAAGCGCAGAGTCATTAGATAAACATCAAAGCGAACATTGAAACCGGCAAGTAGCGGATGGGGTTTATATGTGGGGTCTACATGTGGGTATGTTCGGCATTTGGCGCCCTTGTCGACAGCAGAAGTCAAGTGCAGGAGCAATGGCCATAGCACGCAAAAGCTAAGTTGGCAGAAGTTATATTACCATGGCTACCAGGCGGGGAGATGGTAAAGATAAACACAAATACATATACACTTTGAATAAAGATTAAAATGTATTCGACAAATTAATAAACTGTAGAGATATGCATTAATTAACATTGAACATAAAACAAATTTAAATTTCAATTACATACTTGGTGAAAATGTGCAATTTTGAAAATGACAAAACCACTTAAATTAAATAGTTGAGCTTGGTGCAACTGAAGTAAGTGAAATCAACCACAATAATTACTCAACCTTGGTAAAAACCATTATAAGTGACTTATAAATAGTATAATTATTACTAATTTAACTTTTCTTTAATAATTTTAATTGAAAACTATGAATTAAGTTTATAAAAACGAATAGCATACAAAAGATATTAAGAAATTATAATAGTCCTTTAAAAATGTTAACCATTAAAATATTATTCTTTATCCATGTGTAAGAGAGAGTTCAATTTTCTTGTTCTAACATAGTAAAACGAACAGAAATGCTTTTAAATTATTTTCTGAAAGTGTAAGCGGTCTGTCGGTTGAACAATATTACGACCAAGTTATGCCGTCAATTTCGGAGGCATAACTTGAAGTTCTGCTGATGAAGCGACAGTGACAGCCCTAATGAGGTCTTGCTATTTTGCGAAATCCGCAGAGCACCCGGCTCCGCCATTTTACGATAGCTTTAATTACGCGTATAATCCTCGCCCGTCCTCTTCTTCGAGAGTCCTCGCAATCTTTACCACTTGCATATATGTATGCAAATATTTTTGCAACGTCTGGTTGGGAAATTTGCTTTTCGGTTTCCCATGATAGCTAAAGCTTAGATTTTTCAGCTCTGATAAATGTGCGAAAACGTGCACAAGTTTCCAACGAAAAGCCCTGGGGAAAGGGATAATATAGAGGGTGAGTGGGTGTAATTCACAGCCGCTTATATTATATGCAGATTTTATGCGGATTGACGGTTTGTATACGGGTTAAGTTGAATGTTATTTGGAGACTTAAGGGTAAGAGCCCCAACTATTTGCTGATCAAACAATACTTTTGATAGTATTTAAGAAGGAGATTAGCGTTTGTCAAGAAATAAGTGCTGATAAGTTGAGTGCTTTACTGGGCTCTAACAGTCTGTCCAAAACTTAGTGGAACTTTGACTTTGCTGTAAATTAGCAGGAATATGTTTCGAATAAGGTTGAGAAAGTCCTAAAGAGATTACGAACAACATATGAGTATTTATGAGAAGCACAGAGTAAAAAAAATAACTATAGTTTCTTAAATTCGTAAGTTAAAAATATCTTCAAACATTTTAAATTGTCTTAAACTCAGTTTTACAAAAGCATTCCTAAATGCACTAAAGGTCGTTTACTTTAAATTTAAATGGTTGAACTTCAACATGATTTCAGGTTTGTGAATTTTGGTTTTTTTTCCAAAGCAGGTGAATTTGTTAATGTAATGGGTTTTTTTTAAGTGCAAAACCTGCAAAAGCCGACTCTAGCTAAAAAAGTGTAAAGGAAAAGTTGGAAAAAACTTATACAGCTTAAAAGTGAATTTTAAGTGTCACTTACTAAGCCTGATTTAATGAGAAGATTTGGTAAATGGTCCCATATACCATACGCCAAACGAATATAAGCCCTGGCTTTAAGCTGCTGACCTTTGGCCGCATTATGTGCAACCTGCATAGGTTAGCTTTGGATATGATAAATTCCATTTGCATAAATACGGCGTTGTTTTCGTTTGCCGGACCATCGGGCTTTAGGCATGCATGTCTGTGTTCATTTGCACACTGCCAGGCAGAGATGCACAAATAAAGCCGGTCCCAAAGCCTGAATCATGGCGCTCGTGTATTTAATCAAATATCAATTGATCGACCATCGCCCCCTTTACGTCCGTACAGAAACAATTGTTTACCGGGTGAGAAATTTTCTGTTTACATACAATTGCGGTTAAAAAATTAAGGTTTGAATATCTGTAAGGTGAGTAGCTTAAAACGAATGTAGTAGTGTATAGACCATTACGGGGAATGGGTAAATATATCAGAAACAGAAATATTTATTTTACAGTATTTCTTTAAGACATTTATTAATACTACTACTAGGTAAAACTTAAAATAATTTTGTTTTTTTTCTACAATTTTCTTGAAGTAAAATATTTTATTCACTCAAATCTTTTAAACTTAAAATAGGAACTCTATTCCTTGTATTTATGTTGGCAGTTGAAACAGGGAATATTTAATTAAAATTTGCATGTTGCATCCAAAGTTTAAATTATTATAATTCGAGCAAAACTATTCTTGTTATTTAAAACTTTGAAACCAAACAATTTGTGAGGAAACTTTTGAAAGGAAAAAATAATTGCAAAATAAATTGTTTTGAATTATATTCTCCGAATTTTTCAGGAACAATAGTAGAGCTTACTATTATTCCAACTGTCACTGTTCTGCACAAACATATATTTGTGTGTGTGCCACGCCCCAGGAAACAGGAATATAGCAAAACAAATGGAAACACAATGCAAAAAAGCCAAAATTCGAGGGCAAGCCAAAAATCCCATTGAAAAGGAAATGTCGGAGAGAGACAGCTGGAGGGGGAGAAAAAAGAAAGGGCAGATGTAACAACACACGTCCTGTGTCTGTTTGTGTGCGTGTGAGTAAGTGTGTATTGTGCGGCAGACCAAATGGCGCCAATAAAAGTTTTTGTACCCTACGAAAACAAAAAAAAAAGAAAATGGAGAGAGGTCCCCCAAAAATGGAACAAATCCCCTGGACTTTATTTATTTTTTTCGTACGCCCATTGATTTAAAGTACTGTGAAAAAATTGGAGCGTGATATGGTGACTCCATGACATGTTAAGATCCCAGGATCCCGAATCCGGGTCAAGAACTTTCCTAAACTTTTGACAATCAAAGTTGTCGCCCTTATCTGTTCACTTGCCTTCTCTGTTTGCTTTAATCAGCTTACACGGAGCGCAAAAAAAAAACTAATGCAAATTGAGACTGACACTCGTACGTACAAAAAGTCGAGCAAACAACCTGCAAAAAGTAAATATTGCCAGTACAAAATAGACTCCCTTTTTCCCCACCAACACTTGTTTTGTTTGACCCTCTCTCTTCGCAAAGAATAAAAGCTTTAAGGCCGCCCGCTCTCGCCGACACTGAAGCCGAGCAAATAACGGCGTATTTAATCATTTCGTATGCAAATTTGTCATAAAAGAAATAGTAGAAAGCACGCCGACTGAATGAGTATTTTAAGTACAGTGAAAAGTATGCAATACGAACTTTGATTATAATTATAGAAATTAAATTTTTAAAAATGTCCTTTTTTAAAATTTGGTTTTTAGTTTTTAAAAAAATCATTTAATACTAAATAATATAACCCCTTTACTATTTAGTTTTATTTCTATACCGAAATATCTAAAACTGTTATCTAAGGCCTTGTTTTTAAACAACATATATTTTATTTTGATACTTTCGTGGTACTCATCTACTACTCATCTTATTAAAAAATGTTCATACCAAATATTTTAAAATTCATGTAACAATAGTCAAGTTACATTTTATTTTTGATGTAACTATACCTTTATAAATATTTACAAAAAAAAGTGATTATAAATAAAAATAAATATCAAAAATATTTCGTGTCTTAATATATTACTATTTTAGATTATAAAAAAATCAAATTTCCACAAATTTTTGTTTATTTCAGATTTTTTCTAAGTTTATAAAATTGTTTTTGTTTGCAATATAACAATTTGAAACTATCGTTAAACTTTTGAACAATCATATTTATAATATTAAGTGCCTATCAAATACGTATAGGAAGTTTACTGTGCTTTTAAATGTGCTTTCATCTCAGCTGCTTTCGCTGACTCACTTAGCTTAGTTTGAAATGTGAACTGATAAGCAGCAATGTTTAAATTGTTTGACAATAAAAATCAGTCGCAGCCTCATTAAAGTGACTCATTTCACTCAAATTAATTAAATCAATGACCTACAGTTTTATAGGTATTGGGATGCCATAGCGAGTGCTAATTCTTCCAAACTTCTCTCTCTAATAAAATTACTACAATCACTCATCTATCAACGCCCATCCCCTCTTCCTCTTCCGTCCCTCCCATCTTTCATGTCATGTGATAATAAACAATTCTGACAGCTGTTTTTGTTGTTATTGCTTTGGCCTTTTTCGCGCAGGTGCAACAACAACAAAAAATAGAGCTTGTAACTTATTCGCCGGGAGAGAGAAAAAGAAAGAGCGTGGGAGAGTAAACGAGGGAGAGAGTAAAACTCCAAATGAAGTTTGCACCGCCAAAATGAGGAGAGAGAAAGAGCTTGGATGAGAGTCATATGTATGTCATCTAGATATGTTAGCCTTTGTTGTTTTTTTCAGACTGGTTCTTTGCATAAATTTTAATAATTTTGAAACACAAAATGTGCCAATACATAAGAAAATGGACAAGGCACGCATGTTGGGTGATTCTATAAAAGTATCCATGTGAATTTTCTAAATTGCTTATGTGTTCAGACGGTTGTAGTCAGCAAAATAGCATTTTTATAATTTAAAGAATTCTGCTATGAAGTTTTTTAGCAGGCCAAGAAAAATCAAATTTTATTTTATATTTAGAAAAGGTAATTTTAGCCCTATAATTAATATGAACAAAAAATTTATTTTTAACGTTTTTTTATTACGTTAAAAATCATTTAAAACTTTCAAATAAATATATTGCTCTTAAAAAAAAACACTCTTTTTCTTTTGTAATCTTTGGATATAATTTATTCGAGAAAGACCGTAAGTTTTAAGGATTCACGTTTCATGAATTCAAAAAATATTGTATCTCAGTTAAATATATTCATATTTAAATACTATATAGCTTTAATTTATAACATAATTTTAGATAAGATGGTGTTATTATAACAAAAAAAAACACGGATTTTAAACTATTCTGTAGTTTACGCGTATGATTCACTTTCGTAGAACTATTACTGTATCCGCTGCTGTTAGCCCGCGTTACTCAGACGTAAAACAAGTGCGTGTATTTTTATAGATCCGATACGGCGGCGACAGCTGCTCCCCTGGAGCGCGACTTCCCCAGATAGTATCCGAAAGTATCCTAAACTATATATATATATAGCTACTTTGTGTACATGTTTAGTACTCACCAGGGCAAAGGTCGTGACGGGGGCCAAGCGAAGGGCGAGACTTCGATGGGTGGTCGAGGGACGCAGGAAGAGGCGGAAGGCGCTGACCATGGCAGCCCTATTTCTGGACATGATTCTCCTGGTTAACTGGAACTGGTTCTACAGCTGGACACTACAGCACACCGAATACTCTTCTTTATTCTTTTCGAAGGTTGTGAATCACAGAAAACACCGGTTATAAGGGGTAAATAATGAGTAATGTTGAAACTTATTGGATCTCGACTTGTGGCTTTTGTTGTAAAAAAAAATATAAATAATATATAAGCCCAGGAGGCTTTTCACGACCTTTCACTCAAAATCAACTTTAGAAATGATATGACGAACGGAGATTTTTTTATTCGCAGCGGAAACTTTAGCGATGCCTTTTTCATTCTGGAGGATTCCAAAAGGCACCGCTAAAACCTTCCCAAATTGATAAGCCCGAATAAAAAGCGCTCACAACAAATAATCAAAATAGACCAATTTTTTTTCACTAAACATTTTGATATTATTTATGATGATTTTTGATTGCTTAAACAAAAGTGTGTTGTCAAACGAAAAATGCAACAAGCCCCACGTAACAATAAAAACAACAAAGAACGGGCGCCAAAAAGGAGAATGGGAGAAATTTGGAGAGGTGGGGGAGAGGGAATTACCGGTTTTACCAGCGACTTTTCTTTAACTTTTCATACGCGGCACATGGGGCACAAAACCCGACGATTAGCACTAGGTATAGAATTATATATGGAAAGATATATATTCTGGCAATTTTTAATTGGCCGGGCGGCGTTTTTACTATGCCTTTGGCTGGCGCTCTCTCTCTTTTTCTCTTCGCACTCTCTTCGCCCCCAACAATTTTTGTATTTTAAGCCGGCTATACGAACACGCGATTTTATTATTATTTTTTTGTTGCTACTCTCCGAGTACCTGTTAGCACGTGCTATTTTTATCGCGCTATAGCTATCTAGTTAAATATTAAATATATATAAATAGCGGTTAAATTCGACGCGCCAATTATATATACCGTTATTTTTCTTTAATAAATTTATATATTTTTTATAAATATATTTCAAATATCGAGAATTTGAACTTTAATATTTAAAGTTAGCAATAAAATTAAAAAACATTGACACCCAACCGACACGAACGAACGACAAAAATGAACTAACGCCGTTATAATATACCACCTGGATCATAAATAGAACTAAATAATACTTCTTGACACACAACAACAACAAAACAATACTAGCAAAATATACCATCAAAAGGTTTATGTCTGTGCTAACCGCATAGCCGCTACTTGGGAGTCCCTGGAATATTTTTTAACGATACGGCAAGCTCGGATATATTTAAACTGGTTGCGGGAAATTTAAAAATCTAATTAAAATGTATATGTTGTTATTTTGTTTTTTTTATTTGTTTATTTTGTGTAACTCACTTGCAGTTTTTCTTTAATCAATTTATTCTAATTATGTGTGCAAAGTGAATAAACATTAATAAATATTAGCTTTATTGGAGTACAAAATTATATAAGTTAAACATTCGAAATCAGGCTATAATATCTTAAAACTTTCGTATTTTCTTCAATTTTAATTGTTTGTTGGTAATGGACCAGGGGTTAATGAGAATAAAGACGGCTCACTAAAGCAGTTATTAAATTTGTCAAATAAGAAATTCAAATTCGAAAACGTTCAAAGTGATTAGTTCACATCTAAATAATCGATAGTTTCCATCGACCAGCCTATTGTCTTGCGACACAGTTGAACCCTGTGTCTCCGCTTTTAGTGCACTGCTTTGGAAGATGTCTCGGCTATTAGTCCGCTACAGAAACTTTGGTGTCCTTGATTTAGATCATGGTGACCTCGCTTTTGTTCTACGCTGCACAGTGGACCAAAAATCTGTAATTCTTTTCTAACCTATGAATTTACAAAATTAGATTTTGTAACAATTTAATTTAAAAAATTGTAAATCCAATTCAAAATTTCCTGTACTTGTCGTGTTAATCAATTTTGAAAGCTTTATAAACATTTTGAAAAATGTATATGGAAATCTCTAATTACTACATTTTGTGAAATGTTCTCCAACAAAATTTATTGAAAGGTTATAAATTTGCTTACGGTATTAAAAAGTATTCTATTCAACTTCTTAAAATTGTTTTTGTTCAGACCGATAGTCCCAAGAAAACAAGAAAAAACCAACATGAATTCCATTTTACACTTGCAATAATTTTCGCTTTTATTATTGTCGCATTACGAATCTAAACTTGAACTAGTTCTCATACATTTACGCATATATCCAACTATACAATAGAGCTTTGCTTAGTGCTGCGTTAAAAATACAACTAGAGTTTTACAGTTTTACATCGAGGCCTGTGACAAGCGCATTTTAGGTCTACTCACTAGGCTTAGGCTAAAAACATCTATAATACACTTAGGGGATATAGAGGCAGCCTTATGCTTAACGTACTATTCCGAAATGTGTGTTTCTTTTTTTATATATATAGCACTCGTTAACTGCTGGAACGAACATACAGTTTTGGCATGGATTTAAAATGCTTAAAGTACACAGGAGTTTTTGCAGCTGCCATGTGGATAGTATGTGGTAGTTATGTGTGTTTAGAGTTGTCAAAAGTTATTTGATCGAGTCTTTAGGATGCGGAGAGCTGAATCGGTGTCTGAGGTAATAACGAAAGTGCTGGATTATGCGTAAACTTAATTAGGCGCTTAATTCGCCATTATCAACTAATAAACATTAAACAACTAACAAAGCGCATTTATGCATTTATTCATGATGCCTCATGATATTATTTATGATAATTTATAATGCGCAAGCATCCACACACACGCCTATTTACACAACGTTCGCTGACAAACACACAGATACGCACTCACACACTGTACAACTTCAGCTGACAACTGCAGTGACATTAATTAGCTGCAATAGCAACAAACAAAAAAAAGATTTATGCATGTTAAAAGCGACTAATTATGATACTTTTTCCTTCTTAATTTATCTTTTTTCTACAGCAGCTGTTTTTAAGCTGTTTCTGTTTTCCACTTTCGGCAAAAGTTTTTGCAAAACTGCACTTCAACAAATTTTTTTTTTTAACTTAATGTACTTGATAAAAATAGGGATTAGGAAACTTGTTTTAAATAAAAAATATAAAAGTTTAAGTAAAATTCGCCTTTTTCGTAAAAAATCGAAACTTCATTTGCTTAAACTATAAATTATTTTTACTTCTAAACATATTTCAATGAATTTAAACATCAAACAAAACGGGCTTATTTATTCAATGATTTGTTAAAGCAGTTTATGCCATATTAATATCAAACATTTGGCTTATTTAAAGTTAGCATTTGCAAAAATTTGCCGAAAGTGAAAATTAGATTAGGTCTGGTAGTTTTTCCATTGAATTTCCGCTTCATTTTCATCCCGTCAGTTGTGACGTCGCCTCCTCTGTACGCTTTCTGCATTTTCGGCCGCCAAATGCAGCCAATGCAACTGCTTCCTGAGTTTTGCCCGCAATTTGCGATACTTAATGCCTCCTATGCCACCGTCACCGCCACCAGCTCCTCCTCCGAACAGCTGCTATCACGTGCCCGTGGACAGGTCGTCTTTGAGCCACTGCGGTATTGGCCTCGAGCCGAGCTTTTTGAGCAACTTCACCAGCGCCGTATTGTGATTCAGATAGTATCTGAAAGCGAACAAAAAAACAGAGAGATATTCCATCAGAATTGTGTGAAGAACGCAGTATAAGTCTTTGCGCAATTAGAATTTCAAATCGCTCCGTTCCCGCCTCAAATAAAACAAATATGCAGATCGACAGACAGTGAGTTATCTTTGCAGCCCCTCTTTGCTAGCTAAGTTTTTGAATGTTTTATTTTAGTTTTCTATCTATTTTTTTATGAACCATTTCTTTCGCTCAGAGTTCAAAAGCAGATTTTATGCGCAAGGATTTCGACAAGTTGGCGATGTCGTCTTGTGATAAAACTAAGAAAGCTAAGCTTTCAAGCTGATCATTTAATACATGCATGTTTAAATACTATGTACATCACCATTTTATTTAAAATTGTTGGTATTGATGCTTCACCCAGAGAAAAACGGCATAGTAATATTAAACATAAAAATGTTTGAACGTAACATTGTTTTTCAAAATATAAACTAAACTAATCTAAAATAAACTAAAAACATTATTTAATTGGTGTTTCCAATAGGAATATATTAGAATTCAAAATTTGTTTTCATTTTAAATCAAAATTTTCCATAATTCAAAAATAAAAATTACTGTATAACTCATTTGGATTTAATCAAAACACTTTTCGGGCTAAGTCAGTACCGAAAATATTTATTTCAAAGTGAAAATATTTGGATTTGTCATGTTTTCTCTCTGGGGGTTAAAATTAAAACTCCAATTACAAGTTCCTGCTTTCCAGAAATATATTCTTATAAATACTGATTTCTGAAAAAATGTATAGCTTTCTATTAAAAAAAAAACTGATAACCTTTATATATATATTAAAAATACAGTTCATTTTAAGGAAATGCCTCCCATCTCAATGCTTAATATCCATAATAAACTTCCCACTTCACAACTGCCAGTCTACTAAGCCCACATCCTGACATATACTCGGGGCATCATCATGAAATCTTGCCAGGAAACAAATTTCGCCAGCTTACAGGCACTTTTATTTGGCCAACTCCCCTGATATATTTCCCATTTACTCCAGTTGAATGCCTCACAAAGTAGTCCATCTGTCCATCTCCATCTCCATCTCCGTTTCCGTTTATTTTCCGTGTGTGGTTGTTGGCCTAGAAAAATTCCGGCAGCAAATCGTTTCCCTTGTCAACTGACAACAGCTGGCATACCAACGAAATCGCAGTACAGCAAAGTGCACTTTTAGCGGCCGCAAAGTGGCACATACCCTTTACACGGACAAAAAAAAAAATAAGGAGAAAACAGAAAAGCGAAGAGTTTTGTCCCCACACCCATGCCCACATATGTATGTTCATTAATCCTTCACTCAAAGCAGCTGCTCCTTTCTCGTCCTGTCTGCCCCAAATCACTCACTCACCCGCACCCCGCCCACACGACTGATGGCTCGAACTTTTCATGATTTTGCCACCTTTCCGGATTTGGTTTGGTCCCAGTGTCCCACACACCCTTTTTCGGGCCGAATTTCGATTTTACTCACCGCTGCAACAGCTTGGCACTGCGCTCATCCATCGTCGGATACTGACGGCCCTTGGACTTTCCCAGGCATTTATTGCGCTTCTCGCTGACGGCCTGGCAGTAGAAGCCCTTCTTCACGTCGTATCGCAGGTGATTTGAATAATCGAGCAGCGGCTGGATTTTCAGGAAGCGCTGCAGCTCGTTCATCACATCGATGGGATTCAGGCGCAACTGCTCGCCGTCGATGATGTGCAACTGCTGGGCGGGATAGTAGGCCAGCCAGTGCTCCAAGTGCTGGGCGTACTTGCCGGGATTCAAGCATCGGTTGCGCAGATCCTTCAGCGCCCTCGGTGCCGAGTCACTTGCCGTTATGACCTGTTCAAGTGGTGCGAGAAGAATACAATTGCATTGCTGTTGAATTCAGTGCTATTTCAAGTTTTGAGCAACGATATTGCCCATATGCACCCAAAGAAATTGGGCTGTTTTTTAAAGTTTGCGTTTATTTTATGTGTTTCAATTTAAAAACACTTAGATAAATACCTAAATATAATATATATACTCATATAGCCCCAACAAAATAATCCCTTACTTACAAAAAACTTTTTAAAGAACTTTGAATTACTAAAACAATTTTTTTAACCATTAAAAAATGTTATTTAACATTAAATTTGTTGCCAATTTTTTGTTAACCACTCTCTTTTAAAGTGCAAAGCAAAAAAAATGATTTTAAAATTCCCACAAAAAACTTAAGTCAATCTTAAGCAAAATCTAATAGCTATAACTATTGCAATGAGGATTTGTATAATTCGGTTAGCTACTTTGTTAAGAGTATTCATATTTACTTAATAAGAATATTTATTCACCATCAAAACTGAACACTTTTAAATATTTTTTCAAATTATTTTGGAATTCTATTTTTGTTTCAACTCCTTAGTGATTTTCTAATTTATTCCTATTTTCTATTGTAAGTGTAAAATAAGTGTGTGCAGAAGGGGAAGAATGACGAACAAAATTTGAGTGCCTTAGCCTGAACCTGGACACATGTCAGAGCAAGCTGTCGGAGTAATCTGAGGCATTCGGACATGTGTTAGTTGTGGGACAAGACTGGGTGCAAATGGACATTTTCCGGCATGGCATTCAAATGAAATGTGTTAAAGGATGTTGGGCACCTACTTGCCACAATGGAGCAGCAGGACCCACAAGTTGTTTGAATTAAAACTGGATTTTCCAGCATTTAATTTGATTTCGTTTTGTTTTTCTCGGTTTTCTTTTGTGGTGAACCCAAATGAATTTTCCTGTTTGCTCAAATGTTTCTTTTCATTCTCCTCCACAGTGCAAGTTAAGAAATTTGCAATTTGTGGAATTTATATTCGCTCGAGTTGATATCGAATCAATCAGGGGGCAACATTCCATTTGCACAATAGGCGAAGAGGCGAGTTAATTATAGTTTGGAATGTAGTGTACCTAAAGATTTGCACAACATGTCTATCCAGATTTTACTGTGAAATACTTTTTTCTCAGTGATAGGTGTTAATTCGGATTCTAATCTTAAGTTAAAGTGGTCTTGACTAACACTTAAAAGAGGTTTCTACCTTGTTAAGTCGAGAAACAAACAAATAAATTGTTCACTATGAAATTCGAAATTAAAATAGGTAAGAGTGACCTACCTGATAGAAACTATAGTTATTGGCTATTACGTCGCCGTGGGATCGCTGATGTTGGTACCAAGAGTAGGCCCGCTTTGCCGGAGATATCAAGATCGTCACAATCTTGGCATGCGGAAGTAGGGCATGGGTTCTCTTTGGCACAGCTTCGCCATCGAAATAAGTAGCACTCTTTTCGAACATAAAGCGTGGCGATCCCAGCTGCGTGGGCATCGGAGAACTCGTATTTGGCATTGTTTCTGAGGGAAAGAAGTCCATATACCAGTCCAGTCCCCTATAGTAGTTATTGCCATTGAAGAACTGAACCTCCTCGAAGGTTTCGGGACTGGCGATATTACTCGCCACACTGCCGTGCATGGATAGGAATGTATACAGAGCAGTGGTGCCCGTTTTCTGCGGTCCAATCACCAGAAACTTGGGCAGCGAGTCGCAGTTCTTGGTCTTCGACCAGATTTTCTTGTGCCGCACATCATCACACGGATTCCCCCAGACGGGATCCACCTCCTCGGGATGCAGCCGGAAGTACATCTCGGCCAGCTGAACGGGCGGAGCTGAGGCCAACTTGAGATTGGTCCAACACTGCAGGAACTTGATCACCGATTGGAATGTGTATAGGGCCAGCCGATCCGATCCATAGTTGGACATGTGCGTCATGAATATGTTGATGGGATTATACACAATGGTCTGGAAGAGTTCTCCACCCTGTATTGATTCATCTAGTTTATCCCTACCCCCCGGATAGCGATCAATGTACATGGTGTGGGTGAATAAGCCACACGTCTGCCTGGGCAGCACCATTATATTGCGATGAATGAATCCTCTTCGCAACCGGGCTGGCCTCAAATGAGGATACTCTTCGGTGGACGTAACCTTCACATTCCACACCTTCTTCCATGCTAAATAGAGTAGCTCATGGGCGGGATAGACGCCCGAATGATGTGGTGATATGGAGTAGCCCGAATCCGTGGGTATATTGTGATCCACAGCAAAGGCGTAGTTTAAGTGCATTTCTGCCATCAGGAGGGTAAGGTTATCATACAGATGCGGCTGCTGGTGCTTCCACATATGCGAGAACCAGTTGAACTCTTGGACGTTCTGCAGCAGGAAATCATCTCCCAGATTTTCCTCCCTCGTGCCATGATGGTAGTACTTTCCCGAGAATCCCAGATTGAACCGAAAGCCAGGAACCATGGCTGCTATATTTTTTTGCGTCGCTATCAGTGCTCGAACATCATCTGGTCGCAGCCTTGTGCCCTTTTCTCCAACGAATATATCATCTATATCCACGAGAATCATGCGCTCCAGATTTAGACTAAGTTGACCATGACTTAGATAACTCAGGGCATCCAGGAAGACCAATCGATGCAGCCAGAAACGCAAACTGCTGCCGAAGAGAACTCTTTGTATGCCATCCAACTGTCCGCGATCTTGCAGAACTGTAGTCAATGGAAGTTGCACCTGACCCACACTATCCGCTGGATATTCTTGAGTGTTTCTTTGGGCCCACTCCACTGGCTCATAGGTACTGTGATTATGCTGGAACACCGCCCAATCATCTCCCGGCAAAGCTCCCCATGCCGTTTCGCCTGCGCGGGTTAATCGAAGCACTGATGAGGAGGGATTTAAGCTGGCATCCCTAAGTCTTAAATTCGTGTTTACAAATAGTGGAAAGTCACGGAGTTGTGCGCCCACTAGGGTTTCTTCGCTGGGACTCACGAAACCCACAATTCCCACGGAATACTCCCGACAATATTTGTCCAGCAGCTCCCGATTCCACTTGTCCATATTGAGGTATTTGTCCAGGTTCTCAAACACTATCACGCCATAACGGCCTTTATCCAGATTTGTGAGAACTGGTAGACTCTTGCCCGCCACTTCGATTTTATATCTGCAATAAATGGGAAAAATTCGTATTGTTAATTAAAAATAAATATATTTAAAGGTTTAAAAATATAGATACAGAAAATAAATAAACAAAAGAAGAGTACAGAATCATTCAACCGTAAATTATCCAACCTACAGGATACAAACTTAATAATTAAAACTTTGCCAAATAGATTTTAACCAACTTTTCACTTTAACCGAAAATTAATACATTTTGATACAAAACAATGTACTCTATACTATTTTTTTTCTAATTTGAATGCATTAAGCAGCCATTGCAACATATGCGTATCACTATCGAAAAATATATATGTACCATAACTGTCAAACCGCAAACAAATAATAATATTCATCAAAACAATATACTATATATTTTTTTTCTAGCCCCAACACGATTATTGCAACAAATGGCATATAACAATCAGTTAAATATCTGTGTCATAACTGCCAAACCAAAATCAAATAGTTGTTGTATTTTTAGTTTCGTATATATTTCTTGGCATATCACAATCAGTAGAATATCTATGTGCCATAACGGTTAAGCCAAAAACAAATTGGTATAAATAATATTAACCAAAACATTTGCTAAAGTATTTTCAACCGGAAATATATATATTTCGGTGTGAGTCGATATACTCTTGCAACCTCAATGAGATTATTGCAACAAATGGCATATCACAATCAGTAAAATATCTATATGCCATAACTGTCAAACCAGAAACAACATGGCAACCAAAGATGGCGTTAGAAGGAGCCGGCAGAGATAGGGAAAGAAAGAAAGTGCTTGTCAAATGTGACATTCATTGAGAGTGTGGGCAAATGAGACAAACGAAATCCTTCTTGAATTGGAGAAGAGAAATGAGGAGAGGAGAAGGAGGGGACGAGAAGTGCAGCGAGAGCTGCATTTGACAGCTGAATGTCAAAAGCGGTTGGCAATGACAAGCCATAGAGCATGGATGACATTGCGTTGCACTCGCAATTGCAATTTCAAACACAAACGTGAGTTGCATCCGCATTTTAGCGGGCGAGATAAGCTTGGGTCGTTTTGTAGAGAAAAATATAGCATAAATCTCGGAGCACTCTTTAAGTGCTTAATTTGCAATAGTTACGTCTTTAAATTATTTACCTATGGCATTCGTTATTCACATTCATTTACATATCCAGCAATTGCAAAAAACACAACCAATGCCATAATTACATTGAACACGGTTGCATAAATATGCAACGTCGCTATGAATAAAATCAATTTCAATATTATTATTTTCGCTGGGAAAGCCTGCTAAACGCCGCCGTATTATATACCCACTACTACTATTACAACTATACTGCTCCCTTCGCCTGACCGTAAAAATTTTGCATAAATATTAAAATATTTTCACTGATATGGAATTTCCAATTGATTGAATTTCAGTCTGTCTCTGTGCATTTCTCATTGGGTGGAGAACGCATATGCATGCGGACCAAATGTCGGTTTTGGTTTTGCGTATATCCTGCATATACACTGCCAACCAGCATCCTGTATGCTGAATCCTGCATCCACCACATCCTGTTAGCCGGCCATTTAGTGGATTTTAAAGCTAAACAAACCGAGCTCGTGACCAAGGCCAAAAACCCAAAAACTCAATGTTGTCCACTTTATTCAATATGCCAAGCGGTGTTTCCACCATTTAAGGTGCCTGGCCAGCACACGTAAAAACCGAAACGGAACGTAAAAAAGCCAATGGGGCAGCCATTGTAAACCTTTTTATTTCTTTATTTTTTAACCCGCCACACATTCGCCGAAGCATATTAAAAATATTTGCAACTGCCCCCGCGACCGCTCGGCTGCATATAAAAGTCATAAAGCAAAACAGTTTATATATGTCTGAATGTGGTGCTCCACTGGGCCGAAACTGCTCCCCGTATATCGCATATTGTAGATATACATATGTGTATATTTTGTGGAATGGCAGCTTGCTCGTGGGCGTGGCGTATTATTGATAGTTTTGTGCGATGGGCCTGACAAAAAACGAAATGACTTTTGGCCTGCTCCCCGCACGACCCGCTGAGTTATGGGAGTTGGAAAATAAAACCAGGTGTTGGGTGGTTGGGCGGTTAAAACGCTGACACACTGCATGCATTGCATATTTTATGGCGCGTCAACACGAGACCATGTGTCACACGGCATGGGGTCTTCATTTTTGGAGTGAAGGGCGGGATTCTGCAGCAAGCCCATCAAAGTGGTCATTTATGTCCCGCCCGGATATTGAAAAATCGCACGCCCAGCGACAGCTCGGGGACGAAATACGATTAAAAGAAAGGAAATATAAAGTGGTAAATTAAGTTAAAGAATTTTGGGTCGAACCAGGAATGACCTACAGACTATAAAAAAAATAAAAACAAAAATATTGAAAAAAAAGATTAAATGATGAAATACTCATATTTCTAAAGATTTTGAAGAAAGACATTGAAAAATTAAAAATTGTAAATACATAAAAGTAGTTTTACCATTTGAATAGTTTTTTTTTAGAAAGAAAACATTTTAAGGCTTTAAAAATGTAAAATTACTTAGATTCAAAAATATTAATATTAAAATAGCAACACTAACGACTGTTAAATTTTCAAAAATGATTAGGCATAGCAAATATGGAAATAAATCAGGTGGGAATTCAAACTTAAGTTTAAGAAACCCGTGATACTAAAAATTTAAACACGAAAAGGATAATGGATACAAATATAATTTAAAATGTTTTATAATCTACACGTCCACAACATATTATTTAACCTAATGTTAAAGGTATTTATAAACTTCTGAATTGTTTCCTGTTTGAACAAAAATGCGGACAATTTAGTTACTAACCCCAATTAGTTTGCCAAAAATTCTTTTTTTTGCTGTCCGAGTTATTTGCCCACTGTCAAAGATAACAGCCAAACCACCCAGTAGCCCAAAACGACCCACATCAAATGACACAAACGAGCCAAACAGGCACGAAAAGAATTTCACTGCATACTTTTCAGGTGTTCGGGGGCTACATGGATGTCGGGGGAGATTAAATGTGAACTTCTGCTAGGTTATTCGAGTCCTGTAAGAGCATTAATTAAAGCGTTTTATCTGCACAAAATGTTTGTTTAATTAACTATGCAATGACACTTTCCCTTGTGCGAGTGTGTGGATATTTGAAATTTAATTGCCAGACGGAAAGAGAGGAGTTCATTTACAGGCCCGCAGCGGATTTGTTTTAAAAACCCATTACCGGGTATTACTTGCAAGTAAATAAATGTTGTTTTTTCCCGCCATATGCATGTGTTTTTTGGAGGTGTTAGAGGGCTTGTGCTCATTTGTTTGCATTTGTACGGGGTGTTAAATTATCCTCGGGATAAACGTAAAAGTGCAAATGGCGGCGTGCGCGCGAGAGCTTGTTTTTCCTTTTGGCCTTGTTCGTTCTTCTTCTTGTCTCCGTTTCCGGTTCGTAGGTGTTCCCTGTTTGTTTGTTTGTCTGTCTGTCTGTCTGTCTGTCTGTTCGTCTGTCTGTCTGTGTGTCTGTCTGTAGGACTGAATGTGTGTGGGTGTTTGGCTGTGTTTGTTGGCCTTCTCGCACTTGTCGCTTATGCAACGCATTAAATGAGCTTAGTTTTAGCTGACTTCCCACTGCCACTTTGGCTTACAGGGTCTTGTGTCGACTCCGCTCGAGCAGCTAAAACATTCCGCTTCACCAATGCCCCCGCAATCCCCCTTTTAGCGTTATAATTTCATTAGAGCGCTGTGGGGCTGCCGGCTACATCTTGGCGGCGCATCTCACTTGGCCTTGTTGATATTTGGCTCAGGAAATTAAGCTGTGGGGCGAATCGCAAATAGAGATTCCGGCACTGGCTACCAAATCCTTGCGAAAACAAGAATACATTCTCAAAATTAATATGCGAATTTGTATTAACTCGGGAGATGTTATCATTTAAGTTATTAAAATTTTAATTAAATTTTCTTTTAATATAAATTCATCAGTTATTTTCAATTCTAAGGGCTCTCACATTTATCTGATTAAATAAAAAATTAAAATGAAACATAGATCTAAAATAGAAAAAAAATTGTTAATGATGCAGTAGGTTGTTTTTGAAATTGATAAAGAATATTTACTATTTTAATCGCTTTACTTTTTATATCATTTTTTTTAAATGAAAAACAAAAACCGTATGGAAACAGCTTTATGAATATGTTTTATAATCATTTATTTTTAAATTGAAGTAAATTACAATAAAAAAGCACTTTCGTTACGAGTCTAACTGCTATTTTTTCAATGTATCATACAACAGGAAACATGTATGCTTGAGATCGACATAGATGGTAAACCTCCTCTAATCGAACAAAATCCACAACATTTATTTGCCCAAGGCCAGCTCCCATTGAAAGCCGTGTGCTGACTGGTTTTTGTGGCCAGCCAGGTGAATTGATCCCTGCCATAAGAGCCCATCAGCCGTACGGTCCGACCGACAGATGGCCCCAAAAAGCGGGCAATGGCAAAAGTTGCGCCGTGAGGCAAAGTTTCAGCTTATTAGCTGTGTGAGTAATGATGCAATTAGCACGGTAGAGACCATGAACTACCTGATTACTTGATTAGATGTGCTGTGTTGTAGGGACACGTGGGCCAATTAGTTGCCAGATGAGTGGGAGGCGATTGATTTCTATCAGTCGGATACGGAAATAGGAAAATTCGTAACCTTCTGAGGTGATTTACAATCAACACTGACATAAAGTATTTGAGAGTATTTTATCTGCTCTTAGGATCTCTGTAATTTAGGACTCAGTATTTTTGGCTTTGCAAAATAAAAGGGTTAAAATAAAAATGTACTTACGAAAGAAATATATTATTTCATTTATTGTTGGTACATGTTTAGTTTTTGTACTTTAAACATTCCATACAGTTTTGTACTAAAGGTAAATAATATATATTGTAATGCTATTTAAATACGCACATGTTTTTGAACAATTAGCCCGCAATTAAATATCAACCCATATTTTCAGTTTTCATTCGTATTGATTGACATTTAGCAATTGCATAAGTAAATTTACAACACATGCTAATTTATTGGGCTTTCCTTTATTGGGGCGCAATTACTCCATAATTAAATGTTCGCCCAGATTTTCATTTTGATAATTACAGGGTTAAAGTTCCTCCCTCGAAATTCCAATTTAACTCCTTGCGTATTAAGACATTTTCCCCGTGGCCTATAATTTTCAAGCGTAATTAACCCCACCCCTCAGCAGTCACTTGAAATGGGAAGTATTTACCCCAAGAAAAGCACTTTGGTCGCTACTTCAGCGACTGGCTGAGTAATCTATATATCATAAATAAAAACTCTACGAGGAGGCAACTGTGTGCTCGAGAAGCGGAAGTTACTTCTGGCTCGGGACACTAAACAATGTGAAAATTATACAACAAATGGCCATTATATGGCATCGGCTAGGAGGAGTCGGATTCGTAAGGCCCCGCCCACTCAGCCCGCAATCCATTCTTTCATCCTTTCGACGAGGGCAATAAATGAGTTTAAACTAGAAAATTTATTATACGCGGCGAAACTACTTAAGTCCCATACACACACTCACACACAGCATGGAATGAAAAGGAGAACATGGAGAGCAGGAGACACGCAAAGGCAATGTCCTTAAAGTCGCGACTTGTGAGTTTCACAACCCCCCAGCCTGTTTAGGCCAATATAATCACGCAAGCCAGACGACGGCTCCGGGGAAAAGTAGGGGAGTCACCTCCTGCTGCTTGAGTAATTCAATAAAATAACCAATTTGTTGAAAAAAAAGAATGGGAAGAAAGTAGGATAACAACAAGCGACAACAACAAGAGCCCCAGCAAAAAGCCAACTTGTCACACAAAACATGAGCGTGGGGTGCATCGGGTTTCAGGGGGTTAAAGGTGGCGGGGACAATCTCTGTGCACAGCAGCCAACAAACTCGAACTGCCGCGTCACGTGCCAAGCGCTTGAGCAAAAAAATATTTTTTATTTCCACAAACACAAGGGAAAAAATGTATAAGGACCATACACATATGCCTGCATATATGTATGTATGTCGACACTATTCAATGGCTACTGCCGTGGCCTAAACAGTGGTAAACATTTCTATGAAATCTTAATGGAACGATTCTTATAAATTGAATTCGGATTTGTAGAATTTTTAATTGCAAATGAAATGGAATTTTAAATTTTCCAAAGGAACTTTTTGCCGCTTGGCGACCCTCACACAGACAACTGCAGTTGTGTGGGATTAGAAAAATACAAAGTGGATTTGTGGAATTTTTAATTGAAAGGAAATGGAATTTCAAGTCTTGACTTGTCAAGTTATTTATTTAATTGTAACTGGAATTTTAGATTGATATCTAGGGCAAGCGCTTGAGCTATCTGAAGCAGCATTCAAGGACTCTAAATACATTTTAATCTTGGGGGTTTTAATAAAAACAAGTAGATTGTATAAATATTTATTTATTACGGCACTTATAGATTTAAGCAATATCTATGCTTTTTAGCATTAGAAACATTTATAGATTTAAAAATAACAAATATTTATAAATAGTAAATATAAGAAAAATATACATTGAACTTGATTGGCAGTTTCGAATAAAAATATATAAACTTTAAAGTTTTAGTGTAAATTTAATTTATTTTATATTTTGAAAAAGTTTTCTAGTCTTTTCTAATAGTTTAAAAGATTTATCTACACTTTGTGACTTTTATATATTAATATACTAAAGTGAAATATTAAACGCATATCTATTTCCAAGAAAAGTTAGCATTTTCATACGATTTAATATTTAGCTTCCATAAATCTAATGCCGAATATTTATCAAAAATGCAATCCCCAGACAAATTATATAATTTTACGGCCCATTGATCCCCACTGTGGCACAACAGATAGTCTGCCTGGTGGCTGGTTAAACTCCATTGACTTGTGAAAAATTGAAAATAAAAATTTTCCGCGACATTATTAAAGTAAACATTGGCGAAAAGGGTGTGATTATGACGAGTCAAGCGCAGGCAGCAGCTAGACGAGCTAGAAGGAGAGCCAGGAAACCCAGAAAGCCCGGAAAAGCGGGGAAAATAGGGGAGCCAAGTCCTCTAGCCATGGCAAGCTTCCAATTGTGGTGGCTGTTTATGGCGCTTGCCATGTGTCTGCGCGAATTGACGTCAGTTGAGGAGGAAATTGGGGTAAAAGGGGCGAAATGGAGCAGCCTGGCGTTCGTTATTCGCCTTTTGCCATTTCGCGTTTTAAAAAGTTCGGGCTCCCAGTGGCGCAATCAGCGCCCGGAATAAGCGAAAGGATGAGCGCAGTTTTTGGCCTGAACCACCACAAAAGCACACTACATTATTCACACACACACACACACACACACACACACCGACATGCCCAGCGGGGGGCGGAGGGAGTGGCTGGGTAGGACGATGGTTTAAATGATAACAAGGCTGCTGCTGATGACTTCCGTGTGCTGACTTGACTTCAGTCAGCTACCGCCTGACTTGGCTGCTTCCTTAACCTGCTGACTGAAGCCGAATCAAAAATTGAAAATAAGGTTAAGTAGCTATTACACGCATACACGCCTACGCTCTATTGCGCACATTATAAATGGCAATTTAATAAGCGATGGCATAGCCAAAAACCATTGAGCCGATGTCTTTTGGGCCGCGTAATTACCTTGGAAAATTTCATTAGAATTTCACGGCGCATTAGAGGCAGAAACTTGCTTCCATATAACACTCACCACTTCCAGTTCCCCGAAAGGACCTCTTTTTCTGGAGGCTGGCCAGCTTACAAATGGCGGCAATCCGGGCGTAAAAACTTTTGCAAAACTTTGCATACTTGCTGGCGCGCGCCGCTTTTGGCCAGAAATTTGTATGTACAACGTTGGCCATTTGTCCGTAAGCAAAAAATTAAGGGAGGAGCAGAGAGCCCCCAAAAGCTGGCAATCAATCAATTGGTCAGGCTAATTGGAGCGGCTAATGCGGCAGCGATAACAAAGCGAGAAACCGTGTAGCCAAAGTCCATTAGTATAGACGGAAATCTCAGATATTCACCTACTTAAAATGCAGCTGGGACTTCTGCAAATATTGAATAAATTTAACGACACTTTCTCTCTTCTCTTTGCAGCATTACGCATACGTCAAGTGCGACACTTGGAAAGTCACCGAGTGAATTTTTCATGACTAATTGAGTGGCAACTTGGGAGCAATGAGCAGCGTCGCTTCGGTTCATAAATAATTGATAATGGGAAAATGGGAGTTCTAGGATTGCCCTGGCATAGCATAGATATATAGCCATTGGATGCACCTGCGACCCGCCCACGCACACGCAGATCCCTTCGTTCCCTGGGACGCATTTCAATAATGGCTGCCATGGCGCCAGCGACAACTTTGATTGCCTGGCCTCTGTACTGGAGTAGAGCGTGTTCTGGGGTCGGGATGTACAGCCCCTGGCAGTGCAACAAACTTAAGCTACAGAACATGCCATGACAATCCTTTTGCCGCTTGCTTGCCCCATTTGTGCACAGGGAAAAAAAATTTAAAGCCATAGCTGCAAGCAGTCTAAAAGTCTAATTTTTTTAGATATTTAGAAATTAGTAACAACTTTTGATCTGCACATGTAGTTAAATGATTAGAGCTTTTGCAGACATTAATGAAGCAATAGGTAATTTTAAAATTAAGTATCTCATTTAAAATGTTTATAAATTTAAGAAAAGACCCACAAAAAGTTTGTCTAAGTTTAAACAACAATTTTAATTATTCATTTGTTTTGTTTCAGCATGATATTTTTATAAAAATACTATATGAACTTTAAAGATCTTCAAAAATGTTGCTATTATATGTCATGGTCAAATGCCTGTATTTAATTGACCTATTTTTCACTATTAGTCTTATAATATTAAGTAAAATTAAAATGAAACTAATTTGGCACATACACCTTTGCTTCGGTGTACTCATCTCTTTCTCCGCTCGGTTCTGTGATATGCATACACTTCAACTCCTCACAAAAGTCATCAGCAATAATGAGATGGTAATGTTAATGAAATTTGTTGCCCAGCTCTGGGGATCGGGCAAAGTTTGGAGTACCCGAAACCCCAAGGAACCGACAGCAGACTAGTCACTGAAGAGTACACTAATGAAGTCATTGATAAGCAGCGGGAGTAATGGCAGCATCAAGGGTACTCCCACCCAACAGACACTCCGGGGCTCACATGGCCAAGTTGATTAGGTCATGAGAGTCATTCGCCTGCATATTTGGTTACAGCGCGAGAGACAATGGCTGGCATTACTCAACTTGTTTGGGGACTGGGATTGGGACTGGGATTGGGGTTTGGGGTTTGGGGGTGGAATGAAGAGGACTGATTCTCCGGCTGACTGAATGCCATTGCTGTTGCTATTTGTACTTGAAATCTCATTAAAGTTGAAGCACTTGTCTGCTGCCAAAGAGGAATCTTAGGGCAATGCGAAGGAGCAGGATCAAATGCAGCTAGTTTTCCTTCTGCCATAACGACAAAATTTAATTATACAACACAAAAGCCAAGGGAAGGCAAAAGGAGTCCAAACAGCGTCAACAAAAGCTGCGGCAAATTGAAATTTTTGCCCTTTGACTTTTGGAGGCACAGGCACAGGCTGTTGCTTCAGACTTCTCTCTCCACAAACCATTCTTCCTGCCTTGGCTATAACCGCAATTTGCACAATTCAGTCACAAACATGTATGTCGTGCCGTGCATTTAAAAAGAGTGTGAAGAAAAAAGTTCGTATTGAAAAGTTAGCCACGCCCCGGTGCCAAAGTGCAGCTGGTATAATAATTGCGGTTATTCGCAGGAGAGTCTGCATCCTGCGGTCACTGCGGTTAACCAATTGGGCGGCCTCGGTAGACTCACACCCAAACGCAGAGGACACCCGCCACCCACCCACTCACAAACACTCCAGGAAAGGGAAGCCGACAGGAGAATTACAAAGGCATAACCCAAGGAAAGAATAACTCTTTGTGCGCCACAAGGTAGGCAACGGCAAAGGAGCCAACAAAATAGGGAACTCGGAATACCCTTGGGAAATAAAGCAGCCTAATAGAACATGTTATTAAAGTTCATTTACCAAGGCACTTATTTAACAAAGTCACCTAACGAAGGATTTATTTCAATGTTATGAAGTTATTTATAAAAGGTAAACCTTTAAAAGAGCAGGGACATTTAAGTATGTTTTTAAAATTTAAAATTAAAAGAAAATTTGTATAAACATTTTTAAAAAAAGTTTTAAAATGAATTTCAATGGATGTGCAGTTTATAGAAAGTTAATGGTTATTAGATTTTTGTTTAATGTGTTGTTCAGTTTGCAAAAAAAACAATTTTAATTAAGAACACATTTGCAAAAAAAAAAACATTTTAAATAAGAACCCATTTAAAAGAAAAAAAGTAAGTAAAACTGCTAAAATGAATTTTGAAAACTGGCAGCAATTATAAAAGCCACAAAACTTATATATTAAATTGGGAGCATCTAACAACTTGAAATGCTCTCGAATTATGCAACATTGCTGCCCAGACTCTGTGTGTGTTTATGGCTTACAGTCATCCCGTAGGGGCTCAACTCCTCCTTGAAGTTCAGCACTTTGTTGGCTGACTGGGAAAAACTGCTGACTTGGCCAGAGGAGATATGTGCGGGCGGCCGAAGGTAACGGGGCAGGTGAGACATTGGCCAGAGAAAACGAGACTTCCGCCTGAGCTGGCCCAGATGGATGGATGTGCCGTGCCGGATGGATATGGATGGTATGCTCCGGCAGGGATGCTCGGGATGCGGCGGCGTTTGGCAGGCCACTCGACCACAAAAGCATAAGTTGCCAATTAAACTGGAATGCTTTGCTGGTTGCCCGCAGCGCCACCCCCCAAGGCTGCGCGCCACTGGAGAGACACAGACGGACGGAGAGGCAGGGAATGAAGGAGCTGCATAGCTTGGCATTAATTTCATAACCTGCCTTTTTATGGCCAACTACCCAAATTGGGTCAACATTGACAATGGCCGGGGCTGTAGCAAAGGAACTGGCGGAACAGAGGAAAGTAGAGCATTCCGGAGTCCAGAGTCCGGAGTCCAAAGTCCGGAGGACCTCACTTGGCACTCGCCATTCATTCTGCCTCTATGTCTCTCCGTCTGTGTGTGTGTGTCTCTGTGCGCAACGTGGTGTTGGTTACGCTGCCACTTCCGTTTCCCAGTTACTTTGAGTGTAATAATTATCGCCGCATCGCTGCCTTTGCAATTATGCAAATTTGCCAGAGCTAATTGTCTATGATTTCTCTCTTGCCCTGCGAAAACTTACTTGATCCGATTGTAGACGAGCAGCTCGGCAATGTCCCTGCCCAGTCCGGAATATGTGGTCTCCACGAAAACGAGGACCTTGGGATCGATTCGCAATCGAGCCTCGGAACGATGGTCGGGCGCTGGTGAGGCATCCCGGATGTGCTTGCCGCCCGAGTTGATCATGCGGCAGTTGATGATGGGAGCGGGATGAGTGTCGCGTTGGATGAGACTGAAAAGTACAGAAATGTATTATTATTATTCTAGAAAGGGTGTATGTTCTGTAAAGGAAGCATTTTTCAAACAAACTGTAAGCATTCTTATTTCGCTCTCAACTTTTTTCAGAAAATGTACTTAAGAATATTTAAATAATTTTAACTTTCAATGTTATTGCTCTGCTGTACTGCTTTTAAAAATCCAATTTAAGACAAATACAGTTCAGCGTAAGAATTAAATTTGGTCTTAAATACGTTTGCTAAACTCGTTTTTAAATTAAGAAACTGTAACAATCAACATCAACATTTGACTAATTTCCTTTCGTATACAAATCCCTATTACACCCAGTTCTAAGCAGCCGTCAACTATGCTGAAGTTTAAGCTAACCGTTTTCCTTTGTGTTGTTACATTTTTGGACTCAGCCCTTTTGGATCAAATATTTAAACATTTACCAAAGCAATTAAATGATATGAAGGAGCAGACGTTGACTTTTGAAGCTGTCACAGGGAAAACTCATGCATAAAAAAATATGCTAGAAATAATAAAATGGCAAACTGCACAAAGCCCCGAAATGCAACATTTTGTTGGATGGTAGATAAGCAAAAGGCGGCAAACTTGCCATTGGAGAGCTGTTCCTCCGCTCTAGATGAGCACGATGAGGCGCTGGCGGCGTTCATTTATTGTATTTGCTTTGTCGCGCGAGCGCTGGAGGGGATTTTGGGAAACCAGAAGGAAAAATTTAGGGAGGAGCTATGACACAACACCGTATGTTGTAAGCCAAAAATAAGGAAGCAGAGGGAGAACAGGGCAACGGCAGCCAAATTGAGATACGCGACAACGCTGCGTATGCGTAATATGCAAACATCGTTGGCGGTTGTCTTTCGCGCTGCCTTGATGCTGCGTTTGCCGGTGCCTGTTGGCTGCCACAAGATAAAAGCCAACCACCAGCTGTCTCCCAATACCACTCTTGTTATTCACACGGGAAAAAAAATTTTGAGTGTTTATAAGCCATTACGTTGTTCCATATCCCTTAAACTACACTAAAATTTATTGAAAAAGTGTTGCTGTTTTCAATAGTACGAGAAAAAAAGAAAACTAAGTCTTAAAAATGTTCAATAATTTGTAAGGTTAATCTGTATAATTGTTAGAGAATAATTGACTTGACTTATAGTACTTGCTTTATCAAAACATCCTGGCTATCAATTGCAAGTGGTTAAAATCAATAACTACATTTGTCTATCGCAAAGAAATCACAAAGAATACTACTCAAATAATTAGATGCCATTATTCTGTAGGCATTTTATTGCTGTGTATTAAATTATTCTTTATCATATCAGATCGATTAAATCTAATGAAGCAATAAATAAACACATAAACGTCTACTGCAAAGAAAACCTGTTTAATTATGTTGGTTTACCATTTTCACATTACTCCTATTTTTTTTAGGTTTTATCCCACAGTGCGTTCCCAAGTCCTTTGGCCTGCCTCACATATCTTCATTTGAATGGTGTTCCTGGGTCCTTGTGCTCCTTCGTCCTCTTTAAAAGGCAACAATGCGGCTCATTAGCAAACCAACAACGAGCTGAAAACTGAGCTATCTAATGTAAGTTTGTGAGTCTCAACTTTCCTTTCGGCTGTCTCTGCGTGGGTCAGAACTTTTCACATAGGAGTGGAAAAGTTTGTGCCCTAAAACTACCTGAGAATCACCTTTGAGCTGGGAAACTTTTCTATTTAGATTTTATCATACCTTCGATGCCCGCCCCTTCTCTGTGCTTTATCCATTTATCCATTTCTCGTCGAGTCTAGCGTTTTACTATAAACCTTATGCAATTTCCACATATCCTTGTAGCTTCCGTGTAACCTTTTGCGAAACGGTCTTCAGGCAGGCCAGTCCATTGCAACAGGAAGGAAAATAATAATAACAAAAACCAGCAGCAGTGAAAGCGCTTAGGTGAAAGCGGCAACATGTGTAAAATCCTTTTGCTGAGCGCCTTTCAAGTGAAATCCCTAAAATTAACAAAAACCTATTAGGCCAAGCCCTGAAATCTGCAACGGCACCAGCGCACAGGACATGCAGGACCCACCTGGCTGCCTTGCAAAATATAAATACTTTTTGCATTACACGAATAGGTAAAAGGCCGTGCGGGCGGCACGGATATCAGATCCTGGCAGGCTGGGAAAACTTTTGCACTGCCAAAACAAAATATTTAGATAGCAAACGAACACATATACACACAGTTGCCCAAACACAACACACGTCCACATAAAACAGGCAGGTCCACCAAAAATATCAAAAAGAAAACTTGTTGTTTTTCTTCCCTTTTTTTGCTACACCAAAAGCCCTTTAAACATGGGAAAAAGTACTGGGAATAATGCGAGAGTACTCGGTAAATCAAAACCTTTGCTATAAATATAAAACGTACAAGTTTTACTTTAGAATCCAAGTGCATGTCAAATTTATGCGAAATTTGTGTGAGTTAACGAACAATTTTTGGGGAAACACCTAGAACGTAGCATCCAAACGGAAAATAAAATGAAATTAAACTCTACTTTGTACGTGGATAAAAGTTTGGTAATGCTTCAGATTTCAACTTTTACATTCCCATCGCTAGTGCATCCAAACGCAAATAAATAGGTTTTAGTCGAAAGAAAAGAATGCAGTTTTAATTAAAAAAGGGTTGTTTGGAAAAAGGCAATACAATATTGTTATTTAAGTACTGACGTACATAATCTTTATTAAAACAAAGTTGTTTTCTTAAATCCATTTTTTGCAAGGCAATGCGTTAATTTTATTTTCTCCTCAACTTTAATTTGCAACTTTTTAAAAATTAAAACTTTTATTCTTTCAATTTTCTTGTACTAATATGGTAGTTAGCTGTAAGAAAACTTATTCAATAAAATTCACTTGTTTCATAAATATGTTAATATGTATGGGTATGGGGTTATGATAAATATTTTAATAATTTGTAAAAAACTGATAAATAAACAACTTAGGTAGATTTTACCATCGTTTTGTCTTTAATGCAAAAAAATATAACAGGTAAAATTGATAAAAAAAAGCACTTAGATCAAATGTTGTTAAAAGTATGAAATATTTTCTTGCAACTATGTATTTACAACTTTTACGACAGTTTAATCTTTAAAAACACTTTTATTTATCTACTTTGACCTAGTAAAAGTAACAAAGTAACTATTTTACAGGACGTTTTCATAGTTGATCAGTGGAGGTAAAAACTTTTGCGATTCCTGATGCCCGACTCCTGCGGCATGATGAAGAAATTTTTGCTGCTTGCTCAGCCTTCTCGTTTGCATTTCGTGCAACCTGCTCTGTTTTGGCCTGGCCTCAGTTCGCTGATTTATTTGTGCACAGCACAAAATTTCCGTTTCCGCTGGCGAAGAGGAGGCGGTGGGCGTGGTCGAAAAAAAGGGAGGGCGGGGTCGAAGGTTTCGTCTTTTGTGCTGCATAAATTAGGCAACAAAAAGTCAGTTTATGCATTTGCGACGTGTTATTTATGCGGGCGTGCAACAAACTTGGCAAGCAGCTCGCTGCTCTCTTGCAAATGTTGCACTGTCAACGAAGCTGGGAGAAAAGTGGGCAAAAAGTATAGGGGGGAATATGGTGGGAAATCAGGGGGAAAAACAGCGGAGGAAAAGGCTCACGACCATGAGCGTGGCCAAGGCTTATTAGTCAAGTGGAGAGACATGACGCGGGGCGGTTTTATTGAATCCGTGAGCACATACATTCCAGCATGTATAGTAGAATCCCCGGGACTTTAAAGCTTTTCCCTCGTAACAATAGCCGCATGGCCCAGAATATGACTCCGAGTTTCTGGGCAGGCACCGCTCAGACAATAAATCGTATGTAAAAATTTGTAATAAATTTGCAAAGTAGCAAATGCAGCAGCCGCAAAACGGAGAATCGCGGCCAACGGGGCGCATACGTAATGCAGATTTTCACCGAAAGAGAAAACCGAAAAAAAAGCGGGACTGCCCCAGCCGCCGCAGCAAATGCATAATAAAATGCGAATCTAGCACAAGGATATGTGTATGCTATATAAAAGGGATATCTGAGGACAGAAAGGAACGTAAAAAATATTTAGTTCCCCCAAAAAGAAAATGAATAGGGCAAACAAAAAAGGAAGAGTGCTGGGCAAATGCAAAAAGTAAACTAACTGGGCGAAAGAGGACAAAGCGGCCACTTAAACAAAACTGGTAAGAGCAAAGAGAAGCAAGTCGGCGAAATGAGCTGGCTGAGTAAACTTAGTGCAGCTTTTGGCCAGAAATATCGCTGGCGATTTGCGGTCGAAGCCCGTCAATGTCAGAATAAAGTAAATTAAACTAGAGTCCAGGAAAAACGTTTACTTTGGGGTAAGACTATAATAGCAACCATTTTGCACTGTCATTGAGGCTTGAGCACCCACAGGAAATGCTACAATAAAATATCTAATTTTTTTCTGTTTTATTATCTGCATTTCACAAGAAAAGTTGCTCATTTAAGGTTCTTTTAATGTAAATATAGTAAAAATATCTTTTTGAAAAAAGTTTCTTTATTGTTGCTTTAATTTGTAGGGTATATTGCCCAGCCTAAGAGTTATCAAAATGGTTTAAGCTTCCTTTTAATTTTGTTTTATATATATTGACTTTTATTTTGTAATTTTTCTTTAAAAGACCTTCAATATAGACCTTGTGACTCTTTAATACTTGTCAGATCAAGCCATTTTTATATGTTCAGCAGATTTCGTCAAGCGAAAAGGTTCATTTAGGGATAAAGCTATAATGGCAAATTGAATAATATTGTACAGTCATTGTGCGTCAAGTATTTTTCCTTTGTTCCGCTCGCATATTTTCCAACTCGAGCATTAAGAATTTCTCCGGCAGGCGGCCACTTAAGAACAATAAGAATGAAAATCAGTCGAATGGTAACCGATGAAAACACTTGAAATAAAGGCTCGACATCGACGACTCAACGATAGTGGTCGGGTCGCCGGGGAAATGCGAAAAAAAGTTAATTAAATAAATCAAGCAAGGCAAGTTCAATTGAATTGAATTGCAGCCGGGAAATGAGTGGGAAAATGTCAGGGCAGGACGAACACAGGATGCAAAGAGGACTTCCCGCTGGGAGACGCTGGACACTCGGCCAAATGAACTGTGAACGGGGAAAATCTCGGGAAATTGCCAGACGGCGCGGGATATGCAAAAGGCGTCGCCCAGTGTCTGCCCGTTTGTTTGTTTGTTTGTAATTGCATTTAAAGCAAATAAATGTAATTATTTATTGCATTTCGCAGCACTCGACACGAGAACAGACATCGCTGGCCAGTTGGGTGCCCTGGTATCCTTATGCGAGGACCGTTTCGTTTCGTTTTTCATTTCTTTTGCCGCATGGATTTGTGCAAATACGCATATGTAATCGTATTTTAACAACGTGCATTCAATCGATGTCTGTGTCTCTTTCCCTCGGCCATTTGTCGTTTATATATCGCATTTTCAATTAAAATATTTAGTCAATTAATGCACGCAAATGTGAATCACATCACGTATATGTCATGCACTTCGCAAACAAAAACACTCGCTGTTTACGCTCAAATTACTCGACCGACAGTCAGTAATTTATGTGTTGATTATCGAGAGGCATTTGGCGTTTTTAGTGAATTTATTCCAGTTTTAGATTTTCGCGTGTGGCAGTGCGTCCTGCGAAAAAAACACATCTAACATCAAATTGCATTTATCGCACTTAACACGCAAAGCAAATAATGTTCCTAACTAACACACAGGATATGTGGGGCAGATTGTGTGTTTATACATACGTGTTTATTTGGTGACAGCCGTTGTGATTGCACGTGACAGGCGACCAGATAGTCGAAAGCATATTCGCATAATAACAACAGCCAAATAAATGCATTTGTCAGCAAAATTAGTAAAGTGAATCACAGAACATTTCCAGTTTTAATTGATAGCAAAGCGTGTTGATCAGTTTGACACTTTAAATTATTTATCTATTAGCTTTTGCTGACCTTTCTGAAATTAACTTAATTTTTTTCTTAAATTAACATTAAAGTTAAAGTTTTATTTTAAAACATTGTTAAGCTTTGTTATATGTTGGCAACGCTATAAAATAATTTCTTCGAATAAATATCTGCAGGAAAAAATATATACTCTTTTGAATTGCAGCATAAATGATCTTTAGTAATTGTATCTATGTCAATTTAACGTTATGCCTTAAGTATGTACAATATCAATGAGTTTTTTTTAGAAAATCTTATTCAATGCGGGTTTGAGTTACAGTGCTTTGCTGTTTTCAATTATTCATTTCAGGAACTTCCTGAAAATAAATTGGATTAAATTTTATTTAAATAGAAACCTTTAATATGTACAATATTTAGTACTAAAGAGTTTTGTAATCCAATTTTATTTGGTGAAACTCAATTTGCGACATTCCATTTCATTAAAATGCGGAATTAGATATTACATGTTTTTAAAAATGCATGTAAATTGGTGCATTTTTGCAGTGATTTCTGTCAGGTTTTGCATTACAAATCAATTATTGCCGGCGTGTCGGGATTGTGTTTCTGGCTGTCCATCCCGCCGGCACTTCGTCTAACTTTCCTTGGCCACACATCGCCGCCCCTCTCCGTCAGTCACTCAGTTTCATGCAAATCACGTACGTTTGCATTTTGTCAAAATGCGTTTTGCACCTACAAAGGCGGCAGTAGAAGCAGCAGCAACAACAAATGCATTTATGCATATGCCAGAGTATGTTTGTGTGGGTGATCCCAGTAGTGGCTTTGTGTGGGTGTGCAAGTGCAAATAATGACAGACAGCATAAACAAACACGCACATCAGAATCAGACTGGCGTCTATGGCCGCAGAGGTAACCTCAGCAGCGGAGCAGCGAAAGCCAGGATGCAGGACACGCCCACAAGCGTACCCGCCCGCCTCCCGCTCCCACACACACTCAGGATGAAGGAGAGGGGCTGGTTTAAACTTGGCACGTCACTTGTTTCCGCATTTTGCACGTAACGGACGGATGGTCATAAGAAGTATGGCATGCACTTCAAAACTGTATTTCTTTTTTTTTCTGTAGTTCTACCAAATGGGGATTACAAGAATATAGCTATTACTAGCATTAGCAATTATTTTTTTAGTTTTAAAAGTTTCTTTCAAAATTTTTATAGATGATTTTTAAGCATTACAATATACTTCTCATAGACATAATTAAATGTAATTAACTAACATTTAATTTAATGCTTTCCTTAGGCATAATACTACTGGAAAAATCGCTAATTAAAATATAACAATGATTTCGAAATAAAATCGGAAGTCGCAACAACAATTGCGTACATTGTTAATTTGCTCATTATGTTTGATTCATTAAAGGCTACTATTGTTAAGCTTTTATACCTATTTAAAATTACAAATCAAAAGCTCTAGATTTGAAATATCAATGTTAGTGTTTAGTAATTACTTTAATTAATACCATTGTTTACTGAATTGTAGTTATTACTTTCTCTAAGTGCAGCCAGTCAACAACTAACGCACACACCCTCACCTTTTGCATACGCATGCAACAATCCTGTAGCCAGACCATCAGAATACATTAAAAATTTTGCATCCACACATGCAAACACAATTACTCGGACTTGGGCTATTCAATATAAGGCAGGTCCTTTTTCGCTCTGATTGATGGTAGCCCACTTAGCCAACTAATGAACTTTGCCACAGTCTTGGACCGTAAATTAAATTTCAAACGCCTGACCAAGGTAAATATTTAATAATCAACTGGCATTTGGAAAATGTAAATAACTTTTTACCTGGCCAGGATAAGGCTAAGACTCTTACTGTTCTTGTTTTCGGCTATGCTGGCGTGTTGAGAAGAAGGAAAGAGGGGGAAAAAAAACTAAAGGAAGGACCCACTCAGGCAACTAACTTCTGCAGCAATCTTCCCGGCAACGCTTGATGAAAGTAATCAAAAACTTCGCTGGTTGTTTGTGCAACTACTGCGGGGTAAATGGAATGGGGTTTTCCGTAGAACTGTTTGTAAACCATAATTGCGCGCAAAAGTAGCTAACAGCTAACAGCCAGGTGAGCAAAAAATAACTGCTGCCTTGCAGCCAGCTAAAAATTTCATGGGAAAAATTTAATATACACCCGCCATTCCAAAACTCCCAAAACTCGCAAAACTCGCACAATAATCACCGAAAAGAACATACTGCAAACTAGTGCGAACAGCCCAGCGAAAGCTTCTGTAGTAACGCTCACAATTATGAGCAATATTTTTCCCGCATTTCCACACACCCACTTTTCCCATTCGAGGACCACTTCGGAGTTCACCCTATGCGCAAAGCTTGCGCCAAATGAGTTTTATTCTCGAGTATGTCATGGAGTAGACGGGAAGTCGAAAAAGAAACCCCAGGTGCTGCTGCCGGGTTTTCTTTGAGCATGAAGCTGAAGCTGAAGCTGAAGCTGAAGCCGACCAAAAAGGTGTTGAACTGAACTCAAGCAAAAGTGGAACTTGTCGATAGCAATGGGTAGAATGAAACTTTCCTCTATTTTTTTTTTCTGTTGTCGTTGGCGCAAAAAAAGCCATAGAAGAATCGCCTGATGATTTGCGAAAGGTTGTTAGGGCGGTCAGGTGAAACTTTTGGGGTACTAAAAATTGAATGGGACTTAAAACTTTGAGTAGCGCATAGAAGGTATTAAAATTTTAGTGCTAGTTTTCGCGTGAGCTAAATTCGAATTGAAAATCCTTTTAAATCTCCTCCGCGCAACATGACTTTGCGTTTGCCAGACAAAAAGGGTTTCCCACATAAATATTTTTCAATTTACATCTACCCTTTTCCCACCTTTTTTTTTTTGGCCAGCCACACACCTGTTTTAATTTAATTTGCAGCATATTGAATACAATTCGGCTCCCTGGTTCCCTCGTAAACCACTTGAAAATGAACAAAAAATCCAATCAAACAGGGCACACAACAAAACGCTTCCCCACATTCATGGCCCACAAAAAGTGAACAGAACAGAACAGAGCAGACATGAAGTGCATTTTCGCCATCGACGCCACTTGAGAACAATAAAAATTCGCCGAAATGTTCGGAAAAAAAAGAGGTAAAGGGCAGGGTTAAGGAATAACACTTGATTCGCTTTATCTTCCATTAAAATCTAAGCCTCGTAGGTGACGTTTAAAGTTTAAAAAAAATATAAAAAGTTAGAGTGAAATGCAAACCACAAGCTTAATCTTTTCAAAAAAAACGCAAATTTTTATTTGGGAAATATAAAAAAAATTGTGATTTAAAAAGCGATTACTAAATCATTAGTTTCATTATGACTTAAAAATTAAAATTTAAACTTCTTTGCCAAATAATACTGTTTTATTCAAACAAACCTAGTTATTTAACCACTCTCTGAAATTAGCTAAATTAAAGAATCGTAATTTAAAGACCTCTGGGAAATCAGGAATAGAAAAAGCATATATTCTCGCCTCCTCCGAACCCAACAATTTCAATCGCATTGCATCTCGGTGAAAGCGGACAGCAGAGGTCACTCTTTGATTCATTTCATTTCACATCAGCCGGTACTCACCCATTAAACACGCCCGTATCGACATAATGCGTGTAGTAGAAAATGCTAACCACCGTAATGGCCAGAAGCGCGAGGACACAGCGTCGCACGTTGATGCCAAAGCAGCGCCGTGCAATTAAATTACAACAATGGCACATCCAACCGGCTGTCTCTGAACCACCGAGTCCTCCACCTGCCAGGTGAGTGGTGCTACTACTGCCGGCCATGCCAATTGACGTTGATGAGGTAGGACTGCCGTCGAACTCAAGGCTCTTACTCCCGATACTCCCGTTTCCATTCCCATTCGATTTACCCTTGTACGTGACAATGCCGGCGGCGTTGGCGACATCGTCCTCCAAAGGCAGCAGCAGCATGGTGCGGTCTGTGATGACATGACCATTGCCGAAATGCTTATTGAAATTGCTAAAGTCCTGGCCGACGACATTCACATTGGCATCCGCAACTCGGCAGGAATCCACATCCGTTTGGGTTCCGGTCACGGACGTTCCGAATTGCATCTGCGGCTGCTTAATGAGTTTTTCATATTTGCGATTTGCATTGTTATTATGTTGAATGCTTCCCGATATTGTCATATTGCCGCCGCTCTGCCTCACTGCTCGGTGGTACTCTATATATATTTATTTATATATATATATAATAGGCGATATGTAGCTTGATTCCTATATTGACTTAATAGAGCGAACAAATTTCAAACACTCGCGCTTCACTATGGCACTTCGATTGCGTTGCATGAATGTTTATTTTCAGTTGTCCAGTATATTCTATAAATATGTGTGTGTTTTTTTACGTTCTTTCGCATAAATCTCGCTTTTCGTTTTTATAATATTCTGTTCGCTTTGTTTACTTTTCATTTCGCCACTTGATATGTTTCCAAATTTTCAAATACTCATTTTGTTTGGCCATTGTGGCGCACTGTTGTTGCAATTGTGGTTTTGGGCAGTCCAGACGGCCATTATCAGTCATATAAATACGGAAGAGACCCAGTTTCAGACTGTCCACTCACAATCAGTCATTGACTACCATTCCCTCCAGTGGGTCGTCTTCTTATCTGCAAAGCAAATTAAATAGAAAACATTATAAATATATAGTTGTCTTTGTAAAGTTTGCTGGAAAAGCAAACAAACGTATGGTTTTTTAGTTTGTATTTGAATTAAGAGAAGGGTAAGTCGTTATCAGGTAAAAAACAATCATGTATCATTGCTTACATATAAGCTTTTTAATCTAATCAGGTCAAGTAGTTGTGGACTGAAAGATTTTGGTTTACAAATTAGGTAAATAAAGATTTATAATTAAACTACGATCTAGATAAGTGAATGTTTAACAAAGTTAAGCTCCTGTTAAAAAAAAATACAATTTATAATGAAAATTAAATTTAAAGTGCACAATTATATAGAAATTCCAATTCTTTTTCCAAATATATTGTAATATGTAGGAGATATCTAGGAGTTGTTAATAGGTGAACATAAATTAGGTTCAAACCAATTTACCCTCTAATAACTTATTACTCCAATTTCAATTTACTTTGTGCCACCATTGGCTGTCAGCCCTTTTCAATTATATATGTCACATTTTATCGATTATTGTTATCACAACTAATTGATGGTGTCATTTCGGTGGCCCTGCCCTGGCGCCAAACACTTTATTTTTAGTTCCCTGTTCAGGCTTAAGGTTACACAAAAATAAATGTGGTTTCCTCAATGTGTACCTACAAAATTTGTCAATTTGTTTGCGCGGGCTCCTCAAATGGAATGCAAACAAAGTTCTAAGGAAGCCGCAAATAAAGCGACAAATTGCCAAAGCCGCAAAACGGGACATAGATACGAATGTATCTCGAGGTCTACCCTGAATTTGCCTGGTGAGTGTGTGCTTAGCCATTAAGTGCATATGCCTGCCGCAGTTTACAAAGGTCTTAATGGCCCTACACATACATATATAGAGCACTCCCCAACATGTTTCGAGCACAGTGTTCAGTTTAATTGGAAATGGATGCCGGCTGTCAACCAAAAATAAAGACAACATACTTCGGGGCGCTTTATGGCCCAGCGAAATGAGTCAATAATGAGTTTTAGATGGCCAGCGATGTTTGTCCTGATGTTATGTCCTCGATAAACAACACTCGAACATGTGTTCCCCGATAAAACAACAGATAAGTACGTATTTATGTGAATTTTAGAGGGTGGATTGACAGGATATCAAGCAGTAGCTTTAATGACTTGAAGTATTGGAAAACTATAGAAAAAAGCATGTCAGATATTTAAAATCTTTTTTTGAGATTAAAATAAAGGTAATTTTAAGAATACTTCTTGAGATATTAGTTAAATTAATATAATAAACATAACTTTATTCATTCTTAATATGGTTTTAAATTTTAATTAATAAATAAGGTATTCATTAATTTAATCACTTTCACATTCAAGTAAATTCAAAATATGAAGAGCAAATCTAAGCGTGTGAAACCGGGAAAGTCAATCCCTTTCACTTCAGAATAGTTATTCAATTTATACGCTCAACTTTGAACTTCATTTCACTTCATAAGCAAACCGCTTGCCCTCTTTCTTGGGAAACACTTAGAGCAATTTATAAACTGGATTCTTTGAAAGGAGCCGCAACAGGAATTACAACGGAAAGCGAGGGTTTCAACATCCATCGCTGGCATTCTTTGCCCTTGTTTTTCTCTGCATGTTACAAATTTATCATTAAAATGTCAAAACTTAAATTGATTCAAAAAGTTTAGGAGCAGCAGCAGCAGCAGCAGTGACAATGCTGCCACGCCCCCGCCCTCCGCTTACTTCGCCCACGCCCAGTGACCCCGCTTCTCAGTGCTGCCACTGCAGCAGCAGAAGACTTAAGCAGTGGCTGAAAGAAAAAGTTGGTGCTGTTGTCGGGAAAGCCTTTGCTCGGGGTTTTTCCTTCTTCTCCTTCTGATGATGCCGCATACTTTAAGGAGCGCTGGCAAAAAACTTTCTGCGCTTCTTCGTTAGGCAAACTTGTTTAATTTCCTCTTCAATTGCCCGGGAAACCAAGCGAGACAAACCAAAAGTTGCCCTGCCCCCGAGTCTATCTGTGTCTTTTATTTGGGTTTTCTTTTCTGGGGTTTTTCTAAAGTTTTATATTCAATTGTTATTTGTTTGCTGGTGATTTGCTCATCAGGCTGTCTCAGGAAACTAACTTGAAGAAATTGCATACACTGCATAAAAAACGAAACATCAACTACGTTTGGGAATAATTAAAAAAGCTTCTTTTAATTGATTGTGTATAAATGTTGTTTATTCTTTTTAAAGAAATCTTCTTTCAATTAAATCTGAAAATTTTCGTTTTATAATGTTTTCAGAATTTTCTTAAATAAATTATTTAGATAATACTAATACTTTTTCTCCGTGCAAATGTGTTATGCTACTCATAATTCAAATTCATTTGAGCATTTATTTCCATCTCAGAATTGCTGTCACTTCCTTATATTTGGCTAATCGCACATGTTTCACACAGTTTATCCGCATTAGCTATTTGAGTTCTCGAAAGTGTTTTATGTTTACTTTGAATTCATTACGGCAGGGGGAAAAACGATTCAATGATTTCACACTTTTTTTACATGAAGCTATTTCCCCTCCTTGAAGAACGGTTTTAAAAACTATTTATTTTACGATACATTTTGTTTACGTTCCTCGAGGTGGAGCGGCGATGCGAGGCTCCCTCAGCATATTTTACACTAAATTGCATTGAAGCGTGTGGCAAGCAGCAGTAGCATCAACATTGGGTAGCACAATGAAGGGCACCCTCGAGATACCACCCACTGCCACCCCCCGCTGTTGGCCCTTTTGCCAGCCTTTTGTGCCGGCCATTTATCAGTCAGCGAATGTTTGTTGTGGCTTTGTTTTCCCTCCACTTTTGTAGTATTTTCTTTTTATTCATTCTTCTTGTTAGTTTTTCGCGCACTCATGCCAGCTCCCTGCTCACCCCGCCTGTCAATGCCCAACATATTGATAATCGTTTTCAATTTGTGCCTGACAATAACAGCAACAAAAATCAATTGTCTTTAGCAAATTGAATGCAGGCTACAATACGTGAGCAAACAAACAAACACGCAGGGAAAAATAAGTCTGGACAAATGACTTTGGCTTTAACAGAACTGACATGACAAGACCTCAAGTCTGAATTCTCCAGTTTCTGTTTCTGTCTGGTTATTAATTTGACTGATGAATGTGACTTTTGCGTTTCCATTACAAGACGCCATGCCTGATTGCCTTTTTCGTATAGATTTCTCCCCTTTTTTTCCACGCCAGATGCGTGGGCAGCACACACATCACACAACTCCCCCGCACTCCCAAACAAAATAAAAGAGAATGTCTATGCACCTATAAACAAATTTGTATCTTAATGAGTTTTTCACACTTTAGCGCCTTTCTGTTTGTGTGTCTTTGTCTTGGAATTTCCAACGCCTAATGTTCTTTCAATGTTCTGTGTAAGTCTCTTCATTATTAATGTTGCTATAAATCAGTTAGGCAAGACAATTAAATTGACACATTCTGTATATTTGAGGTTTGTTCTTAGATTTCGGGTTTTTGTTTAAGTTAACAGATTAATAGCTTGACTGGGAGTGATTTAAGTCTCATGAAGTTCCTTTGTAATTTAGTAAGAAAATTTAAATGAAAATTCAATTCATCTTGAGGCGAAAAAATGCAACAATAAGGAAAATTGTATAATCAATAAACTTATGCTTTTTATGATAACTGCGTTTAAACATTTACATTTTAACTGCAAGTAATTAAGGAAAAAGGGAAAATTATAACAATTATTGCCTATAGGAAAACTATTAAATTTTAAAGAAAGAAATACAATTAAATTACCAATTTAAACAAATTGTAAAAATAATAAAACATTTTTTTGTTTCTCATCAAATCTTTTTGTTGTGAAATAAATTGTATGAGTGCAAAAGTAATTATTTTCAGGCTTCATAAACAAATGGTTTTGTGCCTGAAACATAAATTTCCATGGTAAATGCATTATTTCATGAATATAAAAGTAGGGAAAAGTTTTCCTTGATTTTTTGAAATTTCTCGCACAGTTTATAATTAATTTTTGTTTTGTTGATAAGTCAATTTCCCTGATTCCCACAGTTCTCACACTGCGAATGTCAAGTGTCACCGAAGTGTATCCTAAGTGTTTTTGTTCTTCCCAGCATTTTCCCCCGCCACTTTCTCTCCAATTGTGAAGCTTTCTGGTTTTCCTTTTTTCTGTCAATTATCCATGTACATTTGCCTAATGGTTTTTATATTTGTTTTTCCTTCACTTTTGGCCTTAAGCTTTTCCCTATCTCTTTTTCTACTTCTGCAGGCGACAATTTTTATTTTCAAGCGAAAAACACTCAAGTGGGCATGGAAAATCATAAAACATTCCCTTCTTTACCACACATTTTAATGTTTAGAATTGGTTAATTAGCAAAACATTTAAATGCACTTTATGCAGAGCAGAAACAGATAAGCTTTATATAAAGTGACAATTTATTTGATTTTTTTCAGACAGTCACAAATCGAAGTTTCGTAAAGGAAGAAGAGCAAAATTGTTCAAGGAGACACTTGCAACATGTTCATTTGTAGATTTTCTGTGCTGATTTTGGTTAAAAGGGGGAATGGAGCGGCACAAAAGCAGGTGGCCTGTCAGACTGACTGACCTAGTTTTGGCTAAAAATACTCAGGCACCAATAAAGTGCCAGTCCAAAGTGTTTGAATTTATTTTACTTCACTTTGATTTTTATTTCAATTCGCTAAACGGAGGGGGAGTTTAGAGGTGGCTGCATTTGGAGGGGGAATCTCAATCAGAGGGCTTCAAGAGTTCCACACTTGAGGCTGTGGCTCTGGTGAGCAATTTGCACAATTGAAAAACTGTCTGCCCTGCGCTTGAGTTTCCAACTAATGAGGGTTGTGAGTGGAAAATCGCAGCGGGGAATACCAGTTTTTCTATTTTGGGCGCTGGCTGCAGTCTCGATACGTGTATTGCATATAAAATGATCCCCACATAATTGAGAAATAAAAACTCTAGATAACATATATATTTTACTTGGCCTGTGAAGACCTAATTAAATAAATTTAAAATAGCTGTCTGTATTTTTCATTAATACATTTTATGTTGTAAGAATTTTCAAATGGCAAGCTGGGAGAAATGTTTTGTAAATTTATTTATTTATAAGCCTTTAAGGTTTTTAAAGCTTTACAAAATACCTATTAGGATGAACATCTTGTGAAAAATGTTTAAAGATACAGAAAATTCTAAAGCATTTTATTTAAGAATAGGCAAACTAATTTGCCATTTAAATTGCATTTCATGAGCATTTTATTTGAGTCGCAAAACGTTTAATAAAGTCTGGTAATTTACTAAAGAGATTTAGAATATCAATGTAGGCAAATCGTTCTTATAAATTGCTGAAAGCAATTATTTCTCCGATTGCTCTGCAAAAACTCACATGTTTTGTTGTGTATAAAAATGTTTAAAGCATCGAAGGTAAACCATAAATTTGCCTTGTTCGTGTATTTCACTATATCCTTATATCTGCTTGTAGGTCAGATAGGAATGTTACACTATGAATCCAGTTGAATCTGGCAAGAGACTTTCGCAGATGCATGTGCAATGGTAACCGCGACCAATAACAAGTCAAAACCAGTTACACGCCCGGTCAATTACACAAAGAACCGAATCGAAAAACAGAGGGAAAACAACGAAACAAGAAGGAAAGCCAACACCAACGCAGCCTCATCGTTTATGACTTGCACTACCAATTTTCCCCCCTTTCGACCAAGCCCCTGCAAACAGGCTTGCTTGTGCTTGTCTGCAATCTGAGGCTTTACTGTCACTCAGTGTGGCTAAAACCGAAAGGCAAACTGCGTGGGCCGCCACCTCACCACCGAAAACCCACGCGCCGAAATCTTAGCCAAATTGTTGGTTGCACTTGCACCATTTGAGGGATATATCGGGGAGATTCCGGGGACGAGGTGTTCCAGACCACAGAATGGATTTCTGGCTTTGCGGTCGAAATGGCATGAGGAAGAGTTTGGCTCGTTTTTGGTTTTCCTGCCGAACAGTCCGAGGGCCAAAATCAGTTGCAGACATTGACAATAACCCTGTGACTCAATGGTTTCACAAGAGGGAAATAAAACGTTGGCAAGCCGAGGGGGCAAATTGAGGGAAGAGCAACGAAGTCCGGCCACGTGGGCGTCCATTATAAGAAAACGAATTGCTGGCCCAATTTGTGCGCCGCTGGAGATTTGAGTCAACAAAGTCAAGCTCAATTCAGCTCTCTGCCCGCTCACTTTTATTCTTCTATCATTTGAAAATATTGTGCAATGTGTACCGAGCAAAAAAGTGGTTAAGTACTGAACTTTTTATTAAGATTATCTATAATAATCTATAATAAAAGTAAAATAATGTAAAAGTTTAAGCTAGTTTTTCAGATCAAAGTTTAGTTTTGAGTCTATAGATTGGTAGATGGAAAATGGATTTGATGGAAAATCCAATGGAAAGTCACAGTCAATACTAACACTTTTTAGTAGTATTTTTCATGAGTTGATCTCACAAAATTTAGTTGGTCTATCGACTTTTAAAATAAGACCTGTTTCTTTCCAGTGCCTATTCCTATTTATTATTCATTTCAATATTTATTTACATATTTACTGCTGGTGTGTGCAATCAATTGGAACGCGATAAGCGCCGGATGGAAGCAAATGAAGCTTTAGAAGTGATTTCAATGCCGCCAGAACGTAGGGCGTATAGCTCGGGAAAGACCTTGAGCTATGTCAACAGCACCAAGTTAATTCAATTAATCGGCTTGTGCCTCTTGCACTGACAGAAAAAATACCGTATGAGTAAATAAATAGAAAGCAGTGACTTCAACAAATCTTAATCAGCTAATGGCTTTGTTTAACCATTAGAGATAATTACAGTATCAATTAACTTGGGGACAAAAAACAAACGAGGTTCTCTTCAATCAAGTCATTATAGTTAAGGAAATTGCTCGCACATCACAATTTACTGGCCCAATAGTTTTTCGCTCTTAAAGCTTTAGTGTTGACATTATATTAACCCTGTCAAAACCCCACATTGTCCTGGGCCTAAACAAACCCAGGCAAATATAAGCCCAATTTTGCCCATTATGGTAACATACACAAATGCAAATCCTGCCCCCCACTCATCCCCCCGTTCTCTCATCAATTTATTATGCTATTTGTGTGCGCTAAAATTAGTTAATGAACCCGGACTCAATGTAATAATGGAAAGCCGTACTCGCCGCCCTCACGCTATAAACTCTGAAACTGAAACTGGCGTTGTGATTGAACGTTCCCTGTAATGGGGGAATCCCCTGCCTGGTCGTCTCATCTCATCGGCTCGTTGTTGTTGGCGCCTTGTTGTTGGTTGTATAAATTAATTCCCCAGGTTAACTGCAGAGTAACGTTTTATAATTAAGCCAGCTGCATAATTATGGGGAGCAAACACACACAAACCCACAGGCTTGTGCATATGCAGGCAGGCTGTATGGTCACACATAAAATAAATATGTATGCACTCTAGAAAAATCATACACACAGTAAATGCAATCCGGACCCATCGTTTTATAATTAGGGAATTACTAAAATTAAGCTTGGTAGTATTTATTTTATTTAATTATATAGATTATGTAACCATCGAGTTTTAGGGGAACTAATTATAATTATTTAATAAGTGTGTGTACTTGTAGTAATGGGAAATAAATAAAAGCAAAAAACAATTTATTTAGAAACTTCGTTTGGTTATCTAAAAAGATTTCTGTGATTTATGACCATACCAACAATAATGACTTGAAAAGACTTAAACAATTATACGAACAGTTTCGAAAGAAAAATGTTAAATATTCAACAGAGCAAGATTTAACCAAAATCAAACATCTATTTGCACTTAGACCCGTTTCTTATTAAAATAATTTATTTCGATGTATTTTCAAGTGCACGTAGGTTTAATTTATTTATAGAAAACCGATATTGGTTGAGAACTGAGATACAAGCAATTGGCGACATTTAAGCACGCAACGTTAACCCCTCGATGACCGAGACCGAAACACACACTTATTATCATAATGAACATCAACGGAGTGAGGGGGGAGGGTGCCAGGGTTGGAAGAGACGCAGGATTGAGCGGTGTGTCCAGGACACGGTTAAGTGGTTTGCCGCATAATCGACGGAGAGGCCTCAGAGGTCCGAAGGCAAAACGGATCGAGGCGACTGGCGGAGAGAAATGTTCATTAATATACAAAAGCTCGGGTCATCCGCAAAGTGTCCGTCACACGATGGCCAATGGGGATATGCCGCGGAGGTCCTGTGACGTTCTGGCAGTCCTTTAACGTCCCGCATCGCACCGCCCCGCCCCTCATTCTTATTCTCTTTTGTGGTGGCCCATCAAAAAGCTTTATCACTCGGATCCACCCCGCTATCCACTTTTCCATCCATTCGCTCCGTCAGCGAGTTATTGCCACGGCCTTTTTGGCCCTGCCTCATGTAAAAGCAATAAATAATGGCCCAGTTTACGGGGTATGTCTCGTCTACGGCGTGGAGCGTCATAAAAATATTTTATCCATTAGACATTGTCTCTCATTGGGGGCCTGAGGCTGAGGTGTTGCTTCAGTTTGCTTAATGGCCATTAATAATTGTTGAATTAATGCCAACTGTGGAATTGGATCACAGTTCACTTATGCACATTGCTTGGTCTGGTCATGTGGCGAATACTGGATGATAATTTTAAGGCCATCTAAATTGGGGAAAACGCTTAAAGCTAGTTTTTGATTTCTTAACAGAGACTGAGGCTTTATTAAATTTACAAAGCATCTGCATTTGCTCAAAATCAATGTTTATGGACTCGCAATTTATCTTCTCTCCAATATAAACAACTCTTCGGGGTATACAAACTCACAACTGTTTGTCCTAGTTTCGTTCTGTTAGCGAATCAAAAATCAACTAGGCAAATATACAGCTTGGAAAAATTGCATCAAATAAATATTATTCATAGGCATGCCTCGTACATCAACATCGTCGAGAATTTCGGCATTTGGCAGTGTAATTTTTCATTTCTAACTTGACACGAACCAACGGAAAACCAGGGCGACTGCAGTTCAATGACATAATTTGTCGCAGCGCATCAATGAAGTGGACAGGGTACTAGTACTGGGACTGGGACGAAAATGGAAACCGAGGAACTGGGCATGGGGAATGGGGCAGCAGTGGATTGCAAAACAATGGGGCACCGGAGCAACGTCAACATTGTCCAAACGTCAACGATGTTGTCGTCATCGTGGAGTCATCATCGTCATAATCATAATCATCGTCATCGTCATTGTTTCGCTTGAACTTTATTGTTTTGATTTATGCGCGTGCACAACGAGAGCATGCGAAAGGGAGATGGAACTAGGCACTGCAACAAAATATTGGTTAAATCTAATGAATCCTTAAATAACAATATATGATATGTTTTTGAAGTCTGGTATTTATATTTTCACAAGGCACCATTCAAAACTTTATTTATACAAATTTTTCTAATTTTTATAAGTTATAAGTGACTATATATAATTTTTTTTTATCTATAATAAAATGTTGTTTCTAAATAATGCGAACAGCATAGAACCAATTAATTAAATTTATTTATTTGGCTTTTTAGACCATTAAATTTAAAATTTTTTGGAAACAAATCGTTTTACACTTTGTCTTGAAATCTTAAAGCCACTTTTAATGATATAATTTAATACACATTTGTCAAGAATTGAGGAAATTCTTTTTTCTCAAAGTAGAATTCAAAAAAGTTAACATAAACTTGATCTCGAACTGGTGAAAATTCTTGTAATTTAATTCTATCAATTACACAGTTTTTTACCAATATAATGCCAACTTTTTGGTTTTGGGTCCAGCCTTTTCGGTCAGTGTCAAGAGGTCAGAGCAAAAGGGAGCAGTGCATGGTAAGCGAAAACTTTGCGGGTTTCAAATTGTCGTATACCGTCGTTGGACCCCATCACCCCGCCTGCCCAATGCCACTCCCTCTCGTTCATTTGGCCTGCACTGGACACGTCGCGTTGTTTATTCCGCCAACGCCAAACAATCGCGGACCCATTCGCCCGGCGATGTTGATGTTGTTGTTGTTTTTGTTGTCGTTGCCACAGGCAGCGGAGGAGGTAGAGGGGTGGTGTTGAGAAAATTCTCGGTGCAAATGAAAATGATGTTGTTCGTTGGCTGCCACTGCCACTGGCATCCAGACATCAGAGCGGCATCAGCAGAGCCATCACCATTCCAGGGCCCGTTGCCCGATTATGTTAATGTGCCCAGAGATTTCTGCCATTATGATGTTGTTCACTAGACGACCACTCTGCATATATTTGACGGGGACCGCAGCAGTGACTCAGAGATCCCGAGGGGCAAGCGTCACCAGTGCAGCATTTTCCCGCTTTTCAGTTTCCGCGAAAAGTTTCCTCCCTTCCCGCAAGTTTTCGCGCAGGCCCTAACCAATTTCAACTCTTTGTAGTTACTTTAGCCATCGGCTGTAGTTGGTAGAAAGTACGGTGAAGAACATGCCATGCAAAAGTACTCAGGCAAATATTTGAGAAGCGTAGAGAAAGGCTCAAAACAAAAAGAGACAGGATTATGGCCTGGGTGGTGAACAGAACATATATTTTCACAAGAACATTCCCATTACCAAATCATGAATATTAAATTAAAGAGAAGTATATATTTGGTGGAAAGTGTTTAATGAAAAAACAAGGCAATGATTTAATTATAAAACTTAAAAATCGCAGAGAAGAACTTAAGTCTCAGTAATAAGATTAAATATTAACGTTTTGAGAGTTTTAAAATACGTTTAATTTCTTTTAAAACTAGTTGCTCCAAGTAATTTATTTATTATGTTTAAAATTATTTAAACAATTTTGATTGCAACAATTTAATTAAACAACTAAATCAAACAACAATTGCAATTTATCAGCATTATTATCTCTGAAAATAAATTAAACTGAATTACGGTTGATTTAGTGCATCTTTGTCCCATGTCACGACCCACAACGATGGCTTCATTAAAGTGCAACAATTATAATGCAGCACATAGTGGAATTAAAAGCAAAAATTAATTTACAATGATAGTTTGCTTTGCTCGCGCCGTTCTCACGCATAGTAATAATAAATAAATATCATCTAATGCCTGAAATCGGCCACAATAATTAAGCAGCCATGCAAAATTTGTAAAAGCAACAAACAAAATTGCGGGCAGCAGCTGCATTATATATTTCATAGCAGCCTCCCACTGTAATATCCCCTATTTTTCTCGTTTTTCTCCCAAGGGGAAGCAAATGCAATATTGAAACGCATTTTTCTCTGCTTCTCCTCCGTCGTCTCTGCATGTTTTTTGTCATCAAAATCGTGAAAAATTGTTGCAAACTTTGACAGGGCAAAAATTATGATAGCTGTTGTGCTGTGGGAATGTGAGGGGTGTTTCTGCCTGGCTGGTAATAATTTTCTGTCATAAATAAATCGTTCAATGTTGTTGTTGGCAACAAATAAAAAATCATCCCATTTGTTATTGAATTTAAGCTTTAGACTGTGAAATGTTCTCAAAACGATAAGCAAACTAGGGACGAGGCCAGAGAGCCGAAAAGGCTATATTTTACAATATGTACAGGAATGGCTAAAATTCACTTGCGCTGCATTTTTTTAACGATTACAAGCATGCCAACGAGATTTCAACAAATTAGCGAAATGATTAAATTTAAAACATTTTAAACATTTTACGGACGCAGATGTACAAATTATAAATGACAAGCGGGTAAAGATTTTATGTGAAAAAATTCAAATAAACATTCCAGAGGAACGCTTTTATTTTCTTTGCATTTAACGAGCTGTCGAATGAACTGACAACACTCAGGTTGGAAAAAATTATAGCTGCAGCTGACAGATTTTTATGACTTAATAAAGCAGAAGCGCGGGCGAAACGAGAAGTTCAAGTTTGTGTGGGAGTAAATGTAGGTTATGGGTTATGGTATCTGGTATCTGGTATCTGGTATATATAAATACACTAAGTTGGGGCGCAGATAAGACCCAGTAACTGACTGCCCAGACAGTTTAGACACCTACCCGACAAACAACTTTAAATTTCAGCCCTGCGAGAGCGTTATTTGCAAGAGAAGGAATAGGAAGCGAAACTTTTCCGTGAACTCCCACTGGCAAAAGTTAATCGAAGCCGGAGAACTTTCAACAAATTGACCGGAAAATGTTTGCGAATTGCCAACGGAACTGAGTCCCCGAGCTCGGCTGAGATTTCGGGCAGAAAACTGGCCCAAAGGCTATCGATACCAAGCACACACGACGGTCAGCAAATTAAACAGGCGAAAGTTAAGTGAATAGGGGAAACTTTTCATTTTATTATAAAAGTTTTTTTTCTTAAAATTCCGAGATATTGAAAAATATTATTTTTCTTTTTGTCAAATGTAAACGTTTATTGAAGAGATGCGCGCGTAATGTGAATTTAAATGTGTTTTGTGTATAATTATAATTTGTTTATTTAAACGTCCGTCTGTCGTAGAGATTTTTAATACTTTTTATAAATACATGTTTATAAACAAAAAATGTTTAGTTCCCAAAATGGTTTAAAAAGTCGAAAATTTTCAAAGAATTCCAACTGTATTTTAAGTGGATGAAATAATGTTTTATATAATTTCCACACGCCAAACAAATGCCAATTCCTGACAAACAAATTATATTATATCGTGAAGCGTGCTCTCTTCTTAATGAAAAACTTATTTCCAAACTGACACATATTAATAAAAACTTATATTTATTTTTAGTTATTTATTTTTGGTCAAGTGCTGAAAAGTTTTGGGTTCAGCAAACTACCAAAGGGTAGTGCAGATTTTCTAATAAAATTTATGATATTGTGTTTCGGGCTGCCAGTAGAAAGTTATTTACGCCAATTTGGGCCAATGAAAGTTGCCACCGCTTCGAAATCAATTGCATTTTGATAAAGTTATTTTCAGTTTTGCTCACAAAAGCTCCATCCAGCAACTGCAAGTGTCACTTTTCAGTTTGACACTTTTCTTGAAGCCGTGGAAAACGAGAGGAAAACCCAAAGCCAATCCCAAATAGCAATAAAATGTTCTATAAATGGAAACAAAGTCAATCCAGTTGACATTCTCCGACGTTGTCGAAACTTAGGGAAACTCGGCTAACAAAAAGATTTTTCCACGGGGTTTGCCACTTTTCAGCAATTTGGTTGTTTGTGTTCGACATGGCCAAAAAGGAGGAGCGCAGCCCACAAAATGGGTATAAAAATAGTAGAACAAGTTGAATATGCTAACCACAACAGACGGCCGCCAACTATTTTAGGATGCCAAAAAGCCAAAAGCAACAACAACAACAAGAAGTCAGCTTGCATGTTGATATCGCGCCGCCTGTGAAAACAATGCCAAAGGCCATGTGTAAATATGCTATGCAAAGTTTTTTCTTCGTTTTACCCGCCAGCTTTTTATATGCTGCTGTGGGATGGACGTCAGCTTTTCGCATAAATGTCGATGCACAGTGGAGCAATGTAATTGCGGGAAAATGACGGCCAAATTAAGTTCTTCGAGTGGAAAAGTTTTCTTGAAAATGAAAAGTAAATTGGACTGGGGGGTTAGAATATGTGCGGATGGGGAAATGTTGCTGGCGTTTATTACTATTTTATTGACAGATATTTATGGAAATTCTTTTGTGAGAGTTTTTATATGTTCTTTCAACTGTTATTTAGCAAATAAATAAAGTTCATAGAGAACGAAATGTTTAGGTGACTTTAATATTATGGATAAACTTTAATTGTTTTTAAAATGTTTTATTTTTAGTAAGCTGTTTATGCTGTTGCTATTTTGTGGTTTTATAGTGTACATTAAAATGTAAATACTATTAGGTATATAAAAGGGCGTGACTTTTTTCCTTAATTATATATTGTGTTCATTTTGTAAAATATTTTGAATTGTTTTTAAACAATATTATTGCTGTTTGGTTATCAGCACAATTTGTTTGCTTGTGTTTCCTGAATGATACGGTTTTATTGCTTTAAATTAAATGTAGAAATAATTTAATTAAAATAAATTTTTTTCACATTTTCAATGGCTTTAAATGTTTTAAAATTTTAATGGTCAGCTGTCATTTCTAATTCGTTCTCAACGAATGTTCTACCATAGCCGCCTTCTCATTATAAACATGAATGTTCCTTCATTTCTTCGGCATTATTCCATTCATACTTCTAGAATTTTTGTTTCTAATGCAGGCCCACACACCGGGAACAAAGCCAGTCAGTTTTTTGTTAGCCTCTTTTTATTTCTGTTGAGGTTGCCGCTGTCGTTGCCTATGCACATTTAGCAATGTTAGGCAGTCAACCAAAAACAGATTTTTTTGTCACAACGAACGCCACAGGCCACAAGCTGAAAACAACAACGGCGACGACAACATCGAAACGTTAAAAAAAAGGAAAGAAATCAACTTGCAACATACAACAAAAGCCGCGTTTCGTTGCTGTCGTTTGGGCCATGTCACTGACCGAGAAATTCCTGGCATGAAAGTTGCAAAAATCCTAGGCAGCACAGCACTGGGAACTAGAAAAAGAAAAAATGGAAATAAAAAGGCAGCGACAACGGCGGTGGTTTTTATTGCCAGTGGCAGGATAATAGCAAGCAACAATAGCCGTGGGAAGGCATTGCAGCTGCATCCTTGTTGTCATTTCTAACGTGGCTCTTATTGGTGTCCTTACAGTCCTGACTCCCTACCACAGTCATCCCCACTCCTTTTCCCAGGAGTCTTGTGAACTTCATTTTGTTGTCATCAACATTCGCTGGGAGTTTTTCGCACAGAGAAGAAAAAGCAGGACAATTTGACCTTAATTGGTTATTAGTAGTATCCTCAAGGAAGGATGAAAATTTTTAAAAATAAAATATATGAGATTTGTTGTTAGTTTTTAAGAAGTGATTTAAAATATAAGCTATTGTAAAGAATCTTAAAGCTCTATAAAGCAAGTAATGTTAACTTTTTTGTTTTCCAATAACAATTATTCAATAACAATATTAAAGTAAAATTGTGTTTTGCTTTTACAGAAATAGTTACAGATATTTTATATGAATAGCTTTTCTTATATACTTTTTTTTCTGTGCTGATTCCAACAACTTGATCAGTCTGTACTGCTTTGTTTTATTAGAGCTTTGTTTCGCCGCCCAGAATTTTTATGGCATTCACATTGCATTGGTCCACGTTTTTTTTCTACTTCTTTTTGGGTTCCTTCGTTTTGTGATTTTCCAAATTGAATTTCCAACTCAATTTGCCGACCCAACAACCTCGTCTACACTGACTAATTAGTCGGGCGCTGAAAAGCATGCTATGACAAAAGTAAAAATCCAAGAGCAACCCAGCAAGAACACAATCGCAATTAGTCTGGAGAAATTTGATGAGGATATAAGGCGTCCGAGCTGGCCAAATGCAAGCATATTTCGTAAACAGAAACCGGCCAGGCTGAGAGCCATGCATAAAATGAATATCAATTAGGCCAAATGAGAGTGGAATGCCGGCTTCGATTTCAAAAATAAATCCAAGGATGTGCGTTCTGCCGCTCTGAGATTTCAGAGTATTTTGTTGATTAAAAGTCAGCTTGCTATGGCTGAAATTTCGGACAGTAAATCTTTCTTGTCTTCATATCTACACTGAACGAAAGACATGCACTTAAATTGTGATGTATTGGATATTAATTAAAAGGATCCTTGATCGATTTAGAAATTTTCAAGCAATAAAACTTTTGTTAGTAATCTTTTGATTAAGTTTAATTTCATCTACACTACTAGTTAGTAAATATAAACCGAGCTAATTGGAATAAAAACTTTTCTTTGAGTGGAGAAGAGCATTCCAATTTCGTTAGGAGCAGACAAATATACAAATACAAATGTGTTACTCTAATGTAGATTTTCGGATACTCGTATTTCTCACAAGAAAATGGTATGAGGTGGCGATTTCTCATTTTGATTTGGTTGTCCGCTTTTTCTGCTCTTTTATTATCTGCTGATTTCTATTTGTATTTGTATCTAAATCTGGAATATGTGTGTGTGTGAGGGCGTCTTTCATGCTCCGATAAATAAAATGAATTGAAAAAGCAAAAGTCAACATATAGACCAGCACACAGAAAGGGACTGAGAAAAGGGAGGAAAATCTACAGGGAAAAAAAGAAAACTCAACTCAGGGATAACAGATTAGTTGGAGCTGACTAGCAGCGTCCTGTCTTTCCATGGAAATCAAAACATTTTGTTAAAAGGAAACACCCACACAGATACCAAGCCTATTCACACAGATACGAGCGCGTTTATCTGCGGAAACGGAGATACGTTCTACGTGCTCTAAACTGCCAACTCCGCTTCAATGGAAACTGTCTATCAGTGAATCCTTGTGGCTGCCTTTCGTTGTGTGTGTGTTAACGCATTTTGTTGCCAACTTATGTGTAATAAAATGTAATAAAATAAAACTCTCATATTAGAGATGTTGTGCCATTTTTTGTTGTTGTCCTGGCCTCATAAAAAGCACACCAAATGTCGGCTATTTTCGTTTGGTCTTTTTGAGCTGTCTGTGGTTGGTATAAGCCACATTACACATACGCAGGGTTGCCCAAACAGAGATCTTCGTGACGGTAGTGGTAATCATCATAACAATCAGACTGAAGTGGGCACAATGACACATAACAAGGCTTATTAGGATCTGCGAGCTAATGGCCATATAGATGAACATCAAGTGGTCTTAACAGCAGATTTCCACACTTGATTGATGATTCCGTTCAGCAATTATGCATTAAATGTGATTTGACTACATAAACTCATCATGAACAATTTAATTAAATTGCCTTCGTTGGTTTCAACGTTACTTTACGCAATCAGAATTCAGTTTTACAAATGACTTTGTTTGCCAAATGAAAAAGGTTGATGTAATTACAAATCAAGAAATTTTTATTTTTACTCAACCCATTTGGGTGAGTGAATTTTGGAATTTTCCAAATTGGTCTTTCCATAAACAACGCAATTATTTCAGTAAAACAAATTAATTATTCCGCTTGCGGTATTCAAACAAACATAAAAATTAAACTCATATCAAAAAACATTTAAATGTCAGTTAAAATAAATCAAGCGGCAGGCAACGCAATCTGTCAGTTATTGCCCCCCATGAATGCTAACAGAAAAAAGTTTTCCAAGCTTTTTATGGGGACATTTCAACTCATTAGGCAGCTGCTGCCAAAAAGCAAACCGAACCAAATGAAACCATTAATTACATTTGGCTGCTGGCGACAAATTGAATTAACTTGTGTCAAAGTGCAGCGTATTGATTTTCTAACTGGGCTCCAGGCTTCAACAAAGACCACAAAGGCAATGAAGGGCCATTAAAAAAATCATTTTCCATGGGCGGAAAATTAATAATTTTTTAAATGAATTTCGCTTAAACAAACAGAATGGTGAAGAAGGACAACTAAGAGCTGACCATTAAGTTAATGAGGGTCATTGTGGAGCGGCATGTTGGCTCTTAACACCTTGCAACAGCTGATGACCACAAAGGACGCGCCAGATGATGGTGTTGTTGTTTATACACTCGCCTCTCGTTGCCACCCTCTCGCTTCTTAAACTACCGCCCCCAGGATATTCCACAGCGCCGGAAAGCAACGGATCCAAAGGACTTTTTAATGTGCCAACTTCCGTCGGCGGCGGAGAGAGAAAAGGAAGATGGCGAGGACGACGAGGACGACTACTGCGGCGGAAACGGAAGCCAAACAAATATGGCCGACGCATGCCTGGGCGGACAAAAAAGCAACAATAAAACTTTTTTAATGCATTTTTAGATGCCCCAGTTGGGGGTGGCTCTACTGGTATGCACAGTGGTGCAATATGTGTTTAAAGTCAGGCCTAAAATAATAAATGATTTATTAGTGAAGTAACATGTTTTTAATGAAAATTAATGAGATAAGGAATAAAATATTTATAAAAATACACTTGCTAATCAATCAATACAATCATTAAAAATTGAAATTACTTAAAAAAATTTTATAATTAATTATTATTAATTATTTTTTTATGATTTCTTCATTCTCAGTGCTCAACTAGATAAATAGGTATGCATAAGATACCTAAGCAATTATAACCCAGTTTGTTAACATCCCGAAACTTCGTTAAAACCCATCTTTAAAACCTCGTCTCAGTTTAAACTCAGTTTAATGAAAATAAATGAATTCATCAGTCAAATTCCATTACCGAGCTTATCCCTTAATATTTGCCGCATTAATTATAAGTTTACGCTAATTAAAATTTCACAACTTCTTTCGACGCCTCACCACTGTATGATCCCGTGGATTATTTTGGTGTGCTTTAACAGGACCCCCCTTTAAGGGTCAAATCATCCCCCGCTGGTGGTGACTTTACAAATTTTTGATTTGAGACTGAATTATTTGGGCCACATTTTATTTTCGTTATTTCTTTATTTTTTTTTTGCGTATATATAATTTACGCCAATTTATTTTTGTCGTTTTTAATGCTCTCGTTTTTCAGTTGGAGCCTGCGGTAAGCAGGAAGTTTTTGCCACTGACGTTGATGATGATGATGGCCGAAGCGTAGAAAACAAAACGCTGATACGAAAACGGGGAGGAGGAATGCGGTAAAGTTGGCCAAATGACAAAGAACAGTAAACAGGACATAACGACAGTTTAAATGACATTTTTAGCTGGCATTTATGGTTGAGCAGCAGTGAAGGATAATGGTTTCTCTTCGAATCCAACCAACTCTATCTCATTGCCTCCCCATGTGGTTTCTCGTTCATGTGTATGCTGCTTTGGATAGTGACATGCGATATTTGATCAATAAACTTGCCAGGACAGCACAGGATACGCCGGTGATGTGTGTATCCTGTTATTGCCAGTTCCTCGAGTTCCTGTGAAAGCAGCTGAATTTTACTCCCCCATTGGCTGGTTGGCTTATTTTTCCTTTTGACACAAGCCGCATTCATTATGAAAAGCAAACAAGGTAGACGCCACTAGACGCCACATCAATCCGGGGCTCTTTTCCGTAGCCGGGCTGCTCTAAAGCGTTTTCGCACGTTTTCCTTCGCCTTCCATGCCTGGCACCAGATCAAAGGACCTCGTCCTCCGCCTTGTGCCTTGTCGGTGGCACTCGAGGGGTTTCGCTCTGGCAAAACAAAAACCCTCGGGCCTGTCTCAAGCGTTATTTATTGTTAACGAAATAGCCGACGCCTACCTACCCCATCTGCAACCCCAAGCTCAAAATCTCTTAGAATCAACCCCCAAACGCCTTGAGGGCAGGTTAAAGTTAAAGGGTCTCGGATGCGCTCGGGGTTGCCAGACCTGCCAAAAGGACACAGGCCAGGACATTATCATTATTCCGAGCTGTCTGGCAATTAATCAAACGCTAAATGCCAACAAAAAACGCATTTTGCGGCTTACAAGGCTGTCGACTTTCGGAGTCTAAAAGCAAATTACATTGAAAGCTTTCGTTTGCTAAAATAAGATGTACAGAGAAAAAAATATGTAAACAAATTAATACAAATCGTGCAACAAATTTTTATAATTAATTTAAAGATTTTAATCATAATATTTTAAAAATTAAATTGGTCCATTGTTTGCTTGTATACGGAAATTGTTTTATAAAATGTTTTTAATTAATGTTTGCAAAAAAAAAATAAAAGTATTTCATTTGGTATTTATAAAAATGCTCTTACATGCTTTCAAATTTTTGCCTGTTTAATCTGCTTTGATCTGAAAAGAAAAGTGCAGAAATATAATTTTTAATTATTAATATTAAATATAATATTAAGACTACTATTTAGTAAAATACAGATGTACATTTCAAAGATAATTATTATTAAATACTAAAATTATATGCCTTATTTTTCTATGTGTAAGATAATTTTATGTTCATCCATGCATAACACATTAATGTAATTAAGCTGACCGCTTTAGTTGACATTCACTGTAAATCACCGAATCTTGGCTGTCGTTGTTGTCTCGTTATTGTTTCAATTGTTTTCGGGCAGCCTGTCCCGATGACAACAAAACTAAATTAACACAGACACAGACAGAGGCAGATTCTGCCGGAATCACTACTGTCCTGCTCAACTTTCCTCGATTTTCCCTCCAGCAAACCCCATCAGTTTCGCACTTTCGTGTTGGTTCTCTCAAACACACAAAGCCAATTGACAGTATGGATGCTCTGGGGGAGATTCGAGGGGACTTTTCAGGAGGAGGGAGGTGGAGCCAATTGAAAGCAGCACACAAGGATTACAATCTATCAGCCCCTTCCCCGGGTTCCCCTCGCACTCTCTCCACTTTCTCACCGCTTTCTCTCTACATCTGCACTCATGAAGCGTCCGAATTTTTGGAACTTGTCAAGGATTCAAAGTTCGAACGCTTTTGGACCATGGTCCATATTGGTCGCTATCCCTCTCTTTCACTCGTTTTAAGTACGCATATCTCCTTCCCTTTCACCCCTGGTTCAGCTGCAGTTCAGCTCTTGTCGCATTGCAGTTTTGCCAGGGTTCAAGCGCTTTGTGTGTGTTAAAACGCTTTTTATTGTTGTAAATTTTCGGGTGCAAGGTTTGTTTGGGGCGCCATTGTTGGGCAGTCAAACTTGGCTAAATCAAATCAAAATTGTCCAGAAATCATGATTTTTATAAAAAAAAAGAAATATTATAAGCTTTCAATGGGATAAATTTAATTTTAATAATAAAAAGAGCCCAATATTCTTTTGTAATAATCGACATACAAGAAAAAAAAAGACAAACTATAAGATTATTATTTTTTGTACAAATATAATATGTTAGTATTGAAGTTTGTTGTAAGAGGAATCATCTTTGCGAATTTTTGGGATATTTTCAGCAGCTTGAAAATAAGTCAAAAAGTAGTTTCACTTAGAGAAGTTGACCCGTAGTTGCTTTTGGCTTTTCGATGATTGCCATAGGTTTTTACTTCTACCATTTGCATGGGCCAGCAGTGCGGCTGTGTGCGTGCCTATCTGAGCCTGTATCTGTGTCTGGCAGGCAACTCTATTACACTTAAAACGATTCAATGCGTTTTAAAAAGGAACGAACCAATTGAACCAGCAGCCATACATGCAGCACAGCGGGTCAACAAGGGATCTATGTTAGGATGTGTGGGTGGAGCCTGTGATTGTGTTGATTGTCCGGGAAAGACAAGGACGAGAGGGGCGCAGGCGGAGGGGAATGCACCTTGGGGAATTTGTAATCGAGGCACGTGTATGGCTAAATGATTGTGATCTTTTGGGCATTTCAAATATGCAATTAACGAACAGTAATGAGAACACAAATGAGTGGAGAGGAGAGAACTGCACTAAAACAGAACAAAATACTTTGACAACAAAGGAGGTCTATGTGAATTGCATTAATTTAGAAACGAAATTGTATATGGACCATTTCAGAGAACATAGAGTACAAAATTAATTGACAAATGGGCTGTTTGGCTATTATTTTTGTAATTTAAATATTAAATATTTAAATAATTTGAAGACGGTCCTGAAAATATAAAAGAAAACAGTTGTAAAAGAAGGATTTGATATTGAATAGTTAGTATATTAAAAATCTACACCAGTCTATGATAAAATCTTTTAAAAAAATCTATAAAAATTATTTATCAATCGTAAATCGAAAATATAACTTCGACTTAACAGCTAACATTTGCCAGCGACCAAATCAAAATACGCAATCACTTTAATCGAACTAGGGAATATCAAGTTTCAAACTACCGAAAAATGCCATGGATAAATCTGTCCCGACAATTCGGCAGATAAACTAATATCTCTTTCTGTCGATATCCGGGCACGGGCTTTCCAGTCCATTGATGGCCAACCAAACCGGCGCACCATTTTACAAATTGACTTTATGCCATCCATTTCGATTGCCTTGCCGCCCACCCGAAACTCCCAGCCCTCCCAGTACACAATCTAATCCATGGTCCCTATTTATACCCCCCAAACCCCGTTTCCTCACACAGCCCATCAATTCACACAAAAACGGCAGCTTAGAGCAAAGTTTTAGCAACTAAAAACGGCGTCACATAAATGAACAGTGCTGTGGACACAAAAGCGGGAATATAGAGGGACTTTGTATATATAGGGGGGAATGATATAGAAAGGGTTTTGGCAGGGGGACGGTGGGTGGCGGACGTGGACATGTCACGCACACTTTATCCTTTATCCTGGCAGCGTCGTGGCTTTTGGAAACGTTTCATTTTCCGTTCTGTCAAAGGTATACAAAATAAAAACTTGCCAGCTGGACGGGTCGTTGACGCCAGCTAAATGCGCGAAAAACCTCACATTTTACCACACTTCAAACTCAGCAAACGTTGCAGGGAACACAGAACCAACATGCAATTAAATTGTTATTTTGTAATGTTGTAATTTGATTTCTTTTGGCCCGCTGGTCCGGTTATTTGCAATTTTTCAAATTCACATGACAAAATTTGTTAGTTTGACAGCACTTGAATACTAAACTGTGCACTAATTTGATAAGTAAAATAACTGTCATAAGCTTTACAAATATATATTTAAAAATAAATGGTAAATTGCATGCTGGGCATACAAATGTTATTGTTCGGCATATTGCCTCGTAAAAAGCATTACAAAGTGATACGGGGATTTCGGGGGTTGAGTATATATATCGCTTAAGCGCCGGAACAAAGCAATCAGCAGAAACCATGCGTGCGTGTGTGCCGTACAAGAACGCATAACAACGCATAAGCATAAAAAATATGCAAAAATAAAAGAAATAATAAATGGGCAAGAAGCAGCGCCCGCAGCATTCAGAACCTGAAAGCGGGATAAACTTTGGATGCCACGCCCCTATAAACAAAATGCCAGGCTTTACAGCTTGCGTTGCTTAAAATTTATATTTTTTTACTTTAGTAGAGGGTGTAGTATTTTTTGCCTACGAGTTTACAATGCACAGAGAAAAATAGGAGCAATAAAAAAATAAGTAAAAGGAAAAGTTATTTAAATATTTCACATTCATTGAGAACTTTTAGCTAGCGCTCACATTATAATAAAAAGATATAATCATCATAATAATTTTTCTTATTTAAAAAGTATTCGGTATAGATCTAATTTGTTTACTAAGCTCAAAATTAAGACATAATTTGTTTTTTTTTTTATTTTAAAGTTTATCATAAATTATATTTTTAATGTCTAGAGTTTATCGTAAGGATAAGTTTTAAAGTGTAACCAAGCTCTGGCCCCTAAACGAGTCTCCTAATTTCTTGTGTTTTCATTTTATTTATTTTTTGCTGGTCTTAACGCGGTGTACAAATTTTTGTTTAACAACAACACAAAGCCATATGCACATCATATTTGGTGGCAGGGAGGGGGGTGGTAGAGACCAAAAAAAAAGGGCACCTCCAAACAAAAACGGAAAAGCGGAAAAGCGCAGCGCGAGAAAAGCCTTCGAGTTTGAAAAATGTGTGCGAAAAATGGCCAAAAGCAGCCGCATTGTGTGGCCAGCTGCGTTGCGAGTGTGTGTAAGTGGAATTCCGAGCGTGTGTTGGCCAAATAACGACAACAACACTTACAAACTGCAATCGCAACCTATATAAAAAAAGGCGAAATACCAGTAACACACAGCTGGTAAAGCCGACGAAATGTTGCAAAACATTTGCAACGTTTAAAATTTTAAAATACAAACAGAGAGAATCACTGGGTTGGGATAAAAGGGAAAAGGGGCAAGGGAAACGGGAAACGGGAGTAGTTCGTGAAAAGCTCTACCTAATGGAGAACAATAAGTAAAGGGGTTCGCCACCAAACTTCACCACCAGCTGCCCCAAGCACCAGAAAACCTTACTGACAGAAACATTTACTGCACAAAATAAGGTTACAAAAAACAAATGATAGCCGCAAAGCTGCTTACATCTGAGCTGCAGCAAATGAGGCTGCTTCAGTTGCACAGAAAACCTATTAGTTTATAAAGAGAGCTCTGAAAAAATCATGGAGAAATGGGATAACAAGGAATTAAAGTTCATAGGGTTTTAGTAAGAAGACGAACAAATGAAAACTGGTTTGGGTTGTTACCTGGCATAAGTAAATAATAAAGTGTAATGAAATAGTAAAGAATGTCCGAATGAAAAGAAAGATTATTATTAATCCAAATTTTTAAATGCTACTATAACTAATTACAAATATTAGGGAAGTCACAGAATGTGGATGTGTGTTTTTTTTAATGAAAACATCCTAAAAACAAATTGAGAAATCACACATTGCCATAGCCAATACCCACTGGTAAAAATTTAATTTGAAACGAATCAGTCATCAATAAAAGATACAAATAAAATTCTAAAAACTAAAATAATAAAAAAAACCTTGCAGGTTTACCAGTCACTGAAAATTCTGGGAAATTCATGGTGAAAAGCAAAGGCATTCATATAAATAGAACGGCATAGCTCTTTGCCTGTTATTATTGGTAATCCTCCAACCAAAAACGGACCAACTGTGGCATCTGCAGTGATGCGGTATCCAGGGCAATAACAACAAACAAAGGCAATTATTGGCATAGTCATTAACGCAGTTGGGTCCACCAACCCAAAACGAATCCGGACAAATCAGGCTGGGTTTGAACCTGCTAATTAGCAGGGGCCACAAAAGAAAAAAAAATAAGACCAGCCACGCAGGCAACGAGTTCGATGTGAAATCAATTCTAATGCGGGCTTAGAAATACATACGACCCATGTGCAACCGATTATAAGCGGTATAGGTATATAATCCTTTTGTATATATGTCGGGGACCCTGGCAACCCAAACGCTGATGCAAATTCGGCCTTTTCAGGCGGCTTATTTCGCATTTTGCTTTCGTTTCAGCTGCAAATCATAATCATGCGAAAAAAACAAAAGCATCAAAACAAGGACTCACACAGACCATGCAGCAAATCATTTATTAAGAAGCCCCTTCGTCTTCATCTGAGCCATATTTTCCCCACTTGGCCCAGCTTTTTCTGGGCGAGCTCTTTGGGGCACTTTGATTGTCAGCGGGCTCGGAATAATGGCTAAGCCGAATGCACTGAGCATCCATCTGACTCTGAATGCTCGCCCAGAGCATGAAAGAAATATGAACGGGGCCGCATGAATGGCTGCCACAGCCGGAGGAAACTGGGACACTCAATGCATCATCTCATCCTAAGCCGCATCAAATGAGATTTGTCAGACGGGCGCAAGCAGCAGAAAGGCGTGAGCTGAAATTTAGACATAATAGATTGCCGTGAAGAATGGGCCAGATTAAGTCCTAGATCGGCTTTACTCGGGATTGAAACGAGCCGTGGAAATAAACGTGAAACTGGTCCACAACAAATTTACTTACAGTTCTTTATTAAATAATTTTACTTAAAATCCAACTATGTTTTGAATTCCTAAACAAACCAAAATGAGTCTTATATGGGGGTGAAGAAACTCTTTTTTCGGCAAGAAAATCGGAGTTACTCGGTTGTGGGAAGGGAAATAACTGTAACTGTACTTACAAAATTAAACAATTAAAACATTTTAATTAAAAATGTAGTTTAATTTTAAATTAAACAACTTTTCAGACTATTTCTATAGGCATTATGAAAGTTGTTCGGCATCATTTGTTAAATATTTATACTTAAATCTTTCCGCATCTTTTCACAGCTAACAAAATCAAAGTTTCCGGACGAAATACTTGTTTTAAAGAATGTGAAATCGTCGTTTCAACTTCACAAGTTCGAGACAAATTCCTCACTCAAGTTTAATTGACTAAAATTATTGATAATAATCACTCGCTCGACACGACGTTGTCCCAAAAGCTGTTCTTCCGGTTTAACAGTCAAAAACCAACTAATCACAATGTCTAATTATAAACGTATTCTATCAGAGAGTCACTCGAAGCACTCGAGTTGCAGACCAAGAGTGCAGAATTGGACAACTGGTTTTATGGCCAAGGCCCAAATCACACAAAAAGTATGAAGGATGGGTCGATAGAAAGCACCTACTGCTTTTTAGTGGCAGGACTATGTTGCAGAAGGCACACAATATGTTGCCAGCTGTACAATGGGCCACTTAAACGACAACAATAAAAAATTATTAGAATGCCAAAGGCAACCGAGGCAAAGGGCTCAGCTAAGGACTCGGCCCGGGACTCAGTGCGCCACTTCATAAATCTACGAAAGGCATATGAAATACGAGTATCCTGTGCTGAGAGCAGAGCCAATCATGTTGCATGCAACCAAAGGATGCTGCACAGAAGCACACCGAAAGAAGTTAACTTAACTTATATTTTGTTAATTTTAAATTGGGTTTTTAATTTTAATTGTTATTTTTCTTATCAGCGGTAGAAACAACACTGATGAAAGTGGATAAAAGGGGAAATAGCTTTTCAAATATCTCCATCTAATGAATTCGTGTTAATTTTTTTTCAGTGAATAATAGTAGCCAGAAACCTTGTTACTTTTTTTCTGCATGTCCTGACCACCCAGGACATATGAACCCAGGACCAGCACAGAAACTCACATACACTTGGCTTGTGATTTATTAACAAGCTATCGTTTATCATGTGGGCAACAAAGGGTTAATGTCTGATGGGCCTGAGTTATGCACCAGAACCAGTAGCTGCAATTGCCAATTTGCTGGATGTGGCTATATCCTATATGCTATATGCTATATAGACACAAAGTGGAAAAGGATGGGGCGGGACTGCACCCGAAAATATCTGAGAGGCATCAAGATAAACAATCGCCTAGAGGTAAACAAAAGCGGAAAAGTCACGAAAAGTATGCGCAAGACAAACAAGAAGCCACAGGGAAAAAAAAAACGAAAAACCATAAAAGCCGCGACAAGAATTCCGCACAGATAATTTATGTGCGCTGCCAAGTTTATAAAAATTAAGATATTTCCCATTAAACTTTTCATAGCTGGAGAACGGAACGCAAGCTATATGCCCATAACTTATCTTGAAAATATTTGTTTTGAGCGCCGAGCGCTCTCGAGTTTTTTTCCGAATATTTTTTTTTCTTTTTGGGGAAAAATCGGAACGTGTTGAAGCGTTAAATTTCCATGTGGGCGGCCGGCGAGAGAATGGCCAAGAAAAGAAGAAAAATAGGTGGAACGAGAAGCAAACAAGTTGCAAGCTGGAAAAGGAGTCGACGTGGGTGCCGGGGCCAAGATAAAATGTTGACCAATAAATTTTGTGACCATGAACGACAAACACACAGAGCGAGAGGAAAATAAAAGACCAGACGAGCAAAAGGAACAAAAAGCGCACGGTCAACAATAATAAACAAGAACGATTAGGGGCCAAGAGGAGGCCCAACAAATATGGAATGCTCTCTCAAGAATTCTTATTTGGGTCTTGACCAGTTCAAGAACACAATCAAGTCGTTCAACCAAACATTCCATAAAATTTCAATAGACTCTAAAATGTTTCAAGGTTTTACTGATTCCAATGAAAATATCAAGTAAATAAATGGTATTCGTGTTACGAAGATTTAATATTGTAATCTGAAATCCTCAATGTTCCCTGATTCAGGTATTTATATTAATATGAGTGTACAGATAACGAATAATCGCTATGACACCTTTATAGAGATCTGTAATTATCTCAGCCAAAATAAAGATGAGCACAACATACTGGAATGTCTAATTCATTTGGAGATTATTGTGCTTATTCAAAAATCACTTAGTTAATTATAATTTTGGAAAGACTAATTTAAAGTAAAAGATTTCAAAAAGGATGCAAATATTTGCGTGTTTTTAATCAATGCTGACAAGTAATAAAATTTAAATATGATTTAAACTTTTTACTCCACGCTTTATCCCAAAAATTACAAGCAAAAAAAGTTATCTTGTTCTTTCACAGAAATGTACTTAAAAACATTATTTTAATCATTAACGTATTAATGTTCTAATTTTGACCATTTTAAATATTTATATTTCCAAATCCTTGAACTTTTAAAATTAAATAATTTTTTTTTGAATAACGGGTCTTTATGACAAAAGAGGAATTTATAAAAAATGTTTTCAAAAATGTTTTTTTTTATTGTTGTTTGCAAGAACTGGTTAACAGGTTATTTCATTTGGTAATTGTAATGCACTGCCACTGTGCATAAAGGATTTATAATCTTCTTAACCATAAATCCAGGTAACTCCTTCTCAGTAGTAAGAGTATGACAAATGTGGAAAAACTAGCGCGACGGGCGCCTGGCGACTTGCTCGCAATGTCCAGCGATTTCCGATCGACAAGTTGGGGCCAAAAGCTAGTGATGAACGGGCGAGGAGGCGACGGGCGAAGACCGAAAGAGAAGATGAGGAGCAGAGAAAGAGGAGCCGCAGTGTGTGCAAGAATGCTCTGCAAGCTTCATTAACGTGCCGCTCAACTCGTTTTTCTTATCTCGAAAAAAAACGTAATCGAAGCTGCATGAGTTTGCTGGGAAAATAACCAGCAAAGGTGCCGCCTTTGCGCCTCATTGGTAAGTTCATATTTGTCTACATAAGGTGGACAAGGTTAAGTAATTAACTATGGTAATTTGGAAAATTGGGCATATTTTGGCCGCTGCTTCTTCTTACCTGTCGCCTCAATGACGCACGCTGCCGACGTCGACTGCGGCAGCGACGCTGGCGGAGGAGTTACACTCTCTCGAGCTCACTCGCTCGCTCTCTCCCACTCGCACACAAACGTGTTGCGCTCACCAACACAAAGGCGAAATTGCACAGCTGAGCCAGAAAATGCAACGAATACGGGGCACAAAACAGAGAACCGATAACAATATACTCTTGTCAATTTGCTGCTACTTGAGTTGTTTTCTTTGCCGCTTCTTTTCTTTTGTTTTTATTTTTTTGGCACGTGAATCGACAATCGCTTTTTTTTATAATTTGCATTTGTTTACGTCACTCGACTGGCACATCCACACACACACGCGAGACTGAATGAAAGGCGCGTAAAGAAGAGAGTCGAAACTGCAGAAAGAGAGCGATAAATTTGGCAAGCCGCCTCACGCTCACATAAACAAATAAATTATTTGTATATTCCACCCAACTGCTTCGCTACTACTAATAATCGTTAAAGTCGACTAATGCCTACTTGCACAAGCGTTTCAGGCATGGAAAGAAACAATACAAAAATCGAAATTTCCACTCGCGTATTGTTTTGCATTTCGAACTATGACTTTCGCAACTCGCAGATAACCAAATACGATTATAAATCTATAGCGCGGCCTGTTGTTGTTGTTCGCGTGACCATCCGAATTGCTTGAAACACATTTTATTGCATTTTAATTAATTTTCTGGCCTCGCGAGCAGCAAAAATTCGTCCGCTGCCGACCCAAACGCGATGAAAACAAAAAAACTGTGTGACCGTTATTTGAATTAAAAAACATCACCGGGGAAAAGTCTAAAATACCACTGCTTTGAAAAATCCCCCTTTATACAATTCCCAAATATACCATATACTAAGCCGAGTTTCCAACCATCAGCAGACAATACGGTCTTCAGAAAAGTGGTTGCGTCCCATTTACATAGGCACCCGCAGCTGATCGGCATACGAAAAGTAAACAATCCGTTATATAAGAAGAATTGAATAAATAAATTGAATAAACCTCGATCAACCTTTATATTATTATTAAATATCTTTTCATGAAGCCATCGATAAGCAAAACCGATAGAATACGGAAAATCAATTAAGCAAAAGAGTGGACAGTCTTTTTCTTGGTAGTTTACCAACACTAGCCTTCGATGGGCGTAAAAACTCATTGATAAAAACAAAATCGCTTAAAATTATAAGTTTGGGGGGAGGGACAAGGACCGAAAGAACTGGGAGCATGTCGGAGCTGAAGGCGCCGTCGCTGCAATCGCTGCTGGAATCGGAGCGCGGATCCACGGACAGTTTGCTGGCCGAATCCCTGCAGCTGGACTTTGAGGATGTAAGTTGGATTATCCGCAGAGAAAAGGCTCAATATAACGATTTCCGGTGACCTTTTCGATTCCAGCTGGACGATGCCGAGTTTGCCATTCCGCCCACCATTCTGCCCACTTTGGAGGCGGTGCTCAGTGAATTCGATGCGGACTCCGATGTGGCCTCCGAATTGGGAATGCCGGTGCCACATGCCACGCCTACGCCCTCGATTGGTGAGGATGCCACAATAAGAACGGATGGCCGGGGAGGCGGTGGTTCCATTATGAGATATACCCTCCTCCATGGCGTTTCCGGTCAGCTCTCGTCCGCCGCGGATCGTGTTAATGCCGGAGCTGCGAGTTCGTGTGCCGTGGCCGCTTTCATAGCCATTGGAACTTCGCACGGCCACATCCTCAACTTCGATGTCACCCAGACTTTGAGGTGGGCCCACCAGGACAAACATGGCCAGGGTGCGGTGGCCAGTTTGGCCTTCAATGCCGATTCCACCCGGCTTTTGGCCGGTTTCTCCAGAGGAATGGTCGCCATGCTGGACACGCACACGGGCGATCTGCTCCGGGAGCTGTTCGATGTGATAACCCCGAACACTGGTGTCCTACACGTCAAGTGGACTTCCAGATCCTCGCTAGCTCTCTGCGCCGACGCTGGCGGTTCGGTGTGGTCGCTTAGTTTCACCCGGAAACTGGGCATCCGGGGCTGCCAGTCCAGATGCCTTTTCTCCGGCGCTCGCGGTGAAGTCTGCGCCGTGGAACCTCTGATTATGGATGCCCAAGGGCGACATGAACTCGATCAGTACTGCATTGTTGCCCTGGCCACATTGTCCAAGTACTTTATAGTGACAGTGCGACCAAGATTGCGGGTCATCAAGTACCATGTGCTCCAGGGACCGCCGGATTGCTTGCCCCTTCTCGCCTGGCACTTGGTCCTCATTCAGGCGGCCGACACCACACGTTCCGTGGATCCCGTGATTGTGGTTGGCCGTGGCAATCAGTTGTTCTTCCACCAACTCTTCGTTTCGAATGGCAGGATCACTCTGTTGTACCTTCGGCATGTCCAGCTGCAGGGAAGTCTGTTGTCTGCCCACTGGCTGGGACCCAAGTGTGTTGCCTCGTTGGATACGGCGGAAGTCCTTCACCTGGTGGATGTGAGATCGAGTAAGGAACTGGAATGCATGGACATGGCCAATGCTGGGCTGGTTTACGGCTCGGCGCAGTTCAAGGGACTGGCAACAGGTGGAAATGTATCACCTGCCTTCGCTTTGGCCGGCTCCAATGCTTGCTATAACTCGGTGGTTTCAAGAGGAACCCAACTGTATGTCCTGGGCGCCAGATCCCTGCATATTATTGGAGTACGAACCTGGTCGGAGAGAATTAGTTACCTGGTAAGATCACAAAGTAAAAAAGTTGTAGGGGATTTTAATATCTTACTGCTTTGCTTTTCAGGTAAAACACCATCGTTGGCAGGAGGCCTGCCAATTAGCTTTGGATGGCTACATCGCCTCCGTGGATCGTCCGCGAAAACGTGCCCAAGCCAAGGAGCGCATCATCATGCTCTTTAAGGAGTACATAGCCAATTCCGCCCGCGCACCGGACTATTGTCTCGGGGCCATCGTCAACTGCCTTATAACCGTGGGCGAACTCGATCTTCTCTGGACGCAGCTGTGGGAGAAGCTGCACAACAACAGCAGCTCGGAACTTTTCCTGCAACACATATCCGAGCATATCGAGCGGGAAACGATCCACAGTGTTAATCCCGTGATCTCCCAAGCTTTGGTTGATTATTGGCTGGAACATTCGCCGGCCAAACTGGAGCAACTCATATTGAAGTTGGATTGGATGTGCTTGGATCTGAATCAAGTGCTGAAGGCTGTCAAGAAGCATCGTTTGTACAGAGCTCAAATCTACCTCAACACCCAGGCTTTGAACGATTATACGGCGGCGCTGACGGAACTGCTGCCTTTGGTGACCGCCGAGGAAACGGATTTGGGCAACTGCCTGCTGGTCTATGTGTCCAGTTGTCTGGCGGGAAGGGGATATCCCAGCGGAGAGATTCCCGTCGAGCTGGTGCATCAGGTCAAGCACGATGTCCTGCGTTGTCTGACCTCGCAGCAATCAAAAGAGAATGCCGTCGATGAACTGCCCTATCCGTATCTAAGAGCCCTCCTCAAGTTCGACACGCGGGAAACGCTGAACGTGATATCGCTGGCGTTTCAGGAACAAGAGTTCAGCAACGAGCTTGGCCTCTCACATCGCAAGCGGATTATCAATCTGCTGCTAGAGATCATGACGCCCGAGAATGCAACGGTAAGATTAAGTCCTTATTTTCTTTTTGATCATAAGAAGTTATTTAATATTTCCAGTGGGCGGAGATTGGTTGCCTGCTGAACTTTATTGCTCAGCAAATTTCTATGCAGTGCCTGCCGCGGGACAGACAGCTTTTGGAACGCGTGCTGAGCCACCTGGCGCAGGAGGAGATTGCCCACGAAAGCAGTCGCCAGCACTCGGAGCGGGAGAATGCCTGGCACGAGCTACTTACCTCCAACTGTCTGGCCGAGATCAGCAGCGATAAGGAGCAGCTGCATTTGGCACAGCGGGCGAAGTGCTATTGTGTGGTGGAGTATCTGCTGGAGAAGCTGCAGCGGTACGACACCATCCTGGATTGTTACATACGAAACGAAGCCAGACATGAGACCATGTTTGCCTATATGGAGCGCCATGTGGCCACTCCGGAGAGATGCATTTACGGGCAGTTGAAGAGGCACTTGAGGGAGCTACTAACGATCAATGCCAAGGAAACAACTCGTTTGTTGGCCCTACATTATCCCGAAAAGATCCATGATCTATTGGATACGCTGAGGAAGGAAGAGGCTTTACTGTATGTGTTCCTCAAGTGCCTCAACGAACGAAGATGCGAACTGGATGCCACTCAATTGGAGTTGCTACTGGAGCTGCATTGTAAATTGGACACGGCCCTAAATGTGCAGGAATTCCTTTCCGGCAACTGGGGCTATCGCTTGGAGCAAGCCATTGCCATTGTAAAACGCCATCATCTAAACCGATCTGTGATTTATCTGTACGAAATGCAGGAGAGCTATGCGAAAGCCTTTGAGTTGTCCATGGATCTGCTACAGACTCTGACAGGCGAAGAAGCAGCCCACGAGGCACAGATCATAGTGTCGCTTCTGGCTCGCTCTGTGGCGACTTTGCCCGCTCAGGAACTGGAGCGCTGCTGGTTTGTCCTCTTGAAATATATTCTGCCCCATCCGGAAATGCAGTCCGTCACCAAGCACATCCTACACGAGGCCTCGCAGCACATTGATCTGCATAATTTGGTCCAGTTGATAATGAATACCCACAATGTGTCAAGTAGCTTTGGTGATATTAAGGATCTGCTGATGGGAATGCTGGACAGTTCTCGCCATCAAACGGAAGCATTACGGAATGGTATTGAGCTTATGTGCCAAAATCTGCATCTCGAGTTCGCACGTCGATATCGGCAGGCGAGCCGTGGCCTCTGGGTGACGACTACCAAGTGCTCCGTGTGCCGTCAAAGGCTGTACGATCACAGCCAGGTGCTAATCCTGGGTGGATGTGGTCACGGCCTGCACGACGATTGCATGGAGGAGGCAGAGACTCAGTTTGAAAAGTGTCCACGCTGCTTCACGGTGATTCCGGAGCAGACACTGCGATTGCCGCACCCTAACAATAATCTAATAAGCATTTCCTCCTCCCTGGAAATGGGAGCATTGCAGCTAAAGGCACCGCCCAGGCGTTTCTCGTAGTTGGATTCCTGCTCTTTTGTATATTCCATTTATTCCTCTATGTATTTATTGTACAACTCTGTGTATTGTTTGTGTAAGTAAAGCAGTTGCATGATAAATCTAAAGTATTACTGGGAGTCCAACTTTTATAGCAGAATTGCAGCTAGATTTGAACTCATATTCTTTTAAAACGAATGCTGATTTAAACTCTTCTTTTTTTTTTTTTTTGTACAAAATAATTATGAATATTGGTATATTGAAGATATCACTGTGTCCACTTAGTGACAATGAGCAACGGAAACATAGGAACAAAGCCTCAATATTGAAAATCAACTAGGAATAGTTCGATCTTAAAAAATCATATAGCAATCAAAATGTTTTTATAATTTTTGATAGAAATCCCAGAAGGAAATTATATATTTTTACATGCTATGAAGGAGTGTTCCAAAGAACCCAAATATTCGGGTAGTGCGATCGTCGCTATTTTTTATGATATTAATAAGTTCAAACAATTTATATACAATTTATATAGTTATTTTCAAGCACACTTTCAATAACAATAATAACATATTATTTAAAAAGTAGTTTCCCTTAACATACTGGTGGTCTTGTAGAATTATCAACCGGAAAAGTATTGTTGTAATGCTGTATAAACTCCGTGCATTGTTCAGCTATTAAAATAGAAATATATTAGAAATGCTTTACAATATTAAATGCTCTTAGGTTCTCACCCTTGGGAAAAGAGGAAGGAGGAACGGTTTCTCCAGAGGAATGGTCGCCATGCTGGACACGCACACGGGCGATCTGCTCCGGGAGCTGTTCGATGTGATAACCCCGAACACTGGTGTCCTACACGTCAAGTGGACTTCCAGATCCTCGCTAGCTCTCTGCGCCGACGCTGGCGGTTCGGTGTGGTCGCTTAGTTTCACCCGGAAACTGGGCATCCGGGGCTGCCAGTCCAGATGCCTTTTCTCCGGCGCTCGCGGTGAAGTCTGCGCCGTGGAACCTCTGATTATGGATGCCCAAGGGCGACATGAACTCGATCAGTACTGCATTGTTGCCCTGGCCACATTGTCCAAGTACTTTATAGTGACAGTGCGACCAAGATTGCGGGTCATCAAGTACCATGTGCTCCAGGGACCGCCGGATTGCTTGCCCCTTCTCGCCTGGCACTTGGTCCTCATTCAGGCGGCCGACACCACACGTTCCGTGGATCCCGTGATTGTGGTTGGCCGTGGCAATCAGTTGTTCTTCCACCAACTCTTCGTTTCGAATGGCAGGATCACTCTGTTGTACCTTCGGCATGTCCAGCTGCAGGGAAGTCTGTTGTCTGCCCACTGGCTGGGACCCAAGTGTGTTGCCTCGTTGGATACGGCGGAAGTCCTTCACCTGGTGGATGTGAGATCGAGTAAGGAACTGGAATGCATGGACATGGCCAATGCTGGGCTGGTTTACGGCTCGGCGCAGTTCAAGGGACTGGCAACAGGTGGAAATGTATCACCTGCCTTCGCTTTGGCCGGCTCCAATGCTTGCTATAACTCGGTGGTTTCAAGAGGAACCCAACTGTATGTCCTGGGCGCCAGATCCCTGCATATTATTGGAGTACGAACCTGGTCGGAGAGAATTAGTTACCTGGTAAGATCACAAAGTAAAAAAGTTGTAGGGGATTTTAATATCTTACTGCTTTGCTTTTCAGGTAAAACACCATCGTTGGCAGGAGGCCTGCCAATTAGCTTTGGATGGCTACATCGCCTCCGTGGATCGTCCGCGAAAACGTGCCCAAGCCAAGGAGCGCATCATCATGCTCTTTAAGGAGTACATAGCCAATTCCGCCCGCGCACCGGACTATTGTCTCGGGGCCATCGTCAACTGCCTTATAACCGTGGGCGAACTCGATCTTCTCTGGACGCAGCTGTGGGAGAAGCTGCACAACAACAGCAGCTCGGAACTTTTCCTGCAACACATATCCGAGCATATCGAGCGGGAAACGATCCACAGTGTTAATCCCGTGATCTCCCAAGCTTTGGTTGATTATTGGCTGGAACATTCGCCGGCCAAACTGGAGCAACTCATATTGAAGTTGGATTGGATGTGCTTGGATCTGAATCAAGTGCTGAAGGCTGTCAAGAAGCATCGTTTGTACAGAGCTCAAATCTACCTCAACACCCAGGCTTTGAACGATTATACGGCGGCGCTGACGGAACTGCTGCCTTTGGTGACCGCCGAGGAAACGGATTTGGGCAACTGCCTGCTGGTCTATGTGTCCAGTTGTCTGGCGGGAAGGGGATATCCCAGCGGAGAGATTCCCGTCGAGCTGGTGCATCAGGTCAAGCACGATGTCCTGCGTTGTCTGACCTCGCAGCAATCAAAAGAGAATGCCGTCGATGAACTGCCCTATCCGTATCTAAGAGCCCTCCTCAAGTTCGACACGCGGGAAACGCTGAACGTGATATCGCTGGCGTTTCAGGAACAAGAGTTCAGCAACGAGCTTGGCCTCTCACATCGCAAGCGGATTATCAATCTGCTGCTAGAGATCATGACGCCCGAGAATGCAACGGTAAGATTAAGTCCTTATTTTCTTTTTGATCATAAGAAGTTATTTAATATTTCCAGTGGGCGGAGATTGGTTGCCTGCTGAACTTTATTGCTCAGCAAATTTCTATGCAGTGCCTGCCGCGGGACAGACAGCTTTTGGAACGCGTGCTGAGCCACCTGGCGCAGGAGGAGATTGCCCACGAAAGCAGTCGCCAGCACTCGGAGCGGGAGAATGCCTGGCACGAGCTACTTACCTCCAACTGTCTGGCCGAGATCAGCAGCGATAAGGAGCAGCTGCATTTGGCACAGCGGGCGAAGTGCTATTGTGTGGTGGAGTATCTGCTGGAGAAGCTGCAGCGGTACGACACCATCCTGGATTGTTACATACGAAACGAAGCCAGACATGAGACCATGTTTGCCTATATGGAGCGCCATGTGGCCACTCCGGAGAGATGCATTTACGGGCAGTTGAAGAGGCACTTGAGGGAGCTACTAACGATCAATGCCAAGGAAACAACTCGTTTGTTGGCCCTACATTATCCCGAAAAGATCCATGATCTATTGGATACGCTGAGGAAGGAAGAGGCTTTACTGTATGTGTTCCTCAAGTGCCTCAACGAACGAAGATGCGAACTGGATGCCACTCAATTGGAGTTGCTACTGGAGCTGCATTGTAAATTGGATACGGCCCTAAATGTGCAGGAATTCCTTTCCGGCAACTGGGGCTATCGCTTGGAGCAAGCCATTGCCATTGTAAAACGCCATCATCTAAACCGATCTGTGATTTATCTGTACGAAATGCAGGAGAGCTATGCGAAAGCCTTTGAGTTGTCCATGGATCTGCTACAGACTCTGACAGGCGAAGAAGCAGCCCACGAGGCACAGATCATAGTGTCGCTTCTGGCTCGCTCTGTGGCGACTTTGCCCGCTCAGGAACTGGAGCGCTGCTGGTTTGTCCTCTTGAAATATATTCTGCCCCATCCGGAAATGCAGTCCGTCACCAAGCACATCCTACACGAGGCCTCGCAGCACATTGATCTGCATAATTTGGTCCAGTTGATAATGAATACCCACAATGTGTCAAGTAGCTTTGGTGATATTAAGGATCTGCTGATGGGAATGCTGGACAGTTCTCGCCATCAAACGGAAGCATTACGGAATGGTATTGAGCTTATGTGCCAAAATCTGCATCTCGAGTTCGCACGTCGATATCGGCAGGCGAGCCGTGGCCTCTGGGTGACGACTACCAAGTGCTCCGTGTGCCGTCAAAGGCTGTACGATCACAGCCAGGTGCTAATCCTGGGTGGATGTGGTCACGGCCTGCACGACGATTGCATGGAGGAGGCAGAGACTCAGTTTGAAAAGTGTCCACGCTGCTTCACGGTGATTCCGGAGCAGACACTGCGATTGCCGCACCCTAACAATAATCTAATAAGCATTTCCTCCTCCCTGGAAATGGGAGCATTGCAGCTAAAGGCACCGCCCAGGCGTTTCTCGTAGTTGGATTCCTGCTCTTTTGTATATTCCATTTATTCCTCTATGTATTTATTGTACAACTCTGTGTATTGTTTGTGTAAGTAAAGCAGTTGCATGATAAATCTAAAGTATTACTGGGAGTCCAACTTTTATAGCAGAATTGCAGCTAGATTTGAACTCATATTCTTTTAAAACGAATGCTGATTTAAACTCTTCTTTTTTTTTTTTTTGTACAAAATAATTATGAATATTGGTATATTGAAGATATCACTGTGTCCACTTAGTGACAATGAGCAACGGAAACATAGGAACAAAGCCTCAATATTGAAAATCAACTAGGAATAGTTCGATCTTAAAAAATCATATAGCAATCAAAATGTTTTTATAATTTTTGATAGAAATCCCAGAAGGAAATTATATATTTTTACATGCTATGAAGGAGTGTTCCAAAGAACCCAAATATTCGGGTAGTGCGATCGTCGCTATTTTTTATGATATTAATAAGTTCAAACAATTTATATACAATTTATATAGTTATTTTCAAGCACACTTTCAATAACAATAATAACATATTATTTAAAAAGTAGTTTCCCTTAACATACTGGTGGTCTTGTAGAATTATCAACCGGAAAAGTATTGTTGTAATGCTGTATAAACTCCGTGCATTGTTCAGCTATTAAAATAGAAATATATTAGAAATGCTTTACAATATTAAATGCTCTTAGGTTCTCACCCTTGGGAAAAGACAAGGTCTCATAAAGCTTTAGGTTTCGCATTTGAAAGAATTTGAAAACGCTGTGAAAAATGAGATCATCTTTTGTCTTATAAGCAGCTTCTAAGAATTTTCTAGCTGGTACTTTATCCAGACCCAAAGAGTTCTTAGCCAATCTTAGCGCATCGATTACTTTGCCTTGTCCCAACATCACTTCTATTATAATCTAAAAAAAACATTTAAAGTATATAGATTACTCTGTAGGAATTGATTTATAAATGAGTACCTCATGAGCCTGAATCCTGCCCAGCATATCGATGGCCACCTGAGATATGGCCGTATCCACAGCGGAATGGGATAGCAGAAAGCAAGCCACCGACTTGGACTCCAGCAGCATTGAATAGCTGACCAAACGTCTCAAAGTGTCGAAGCTGCGATTGTGGATCAGTTCACTAATGATCATCTTGCTCAACTCCTCCTGGGCGGCAATATTAAACTTGTTCAGGGATTGCAGGTAAAGTATCAGGATGGACTCAGTGTACGGGCGACGCGAAATGCGCTGGAAGATCTGCACCATATCCAGTTGCTCAATGAGGACAATAGGCGGTGTGCTCTGCTTCAGGGTGGAAGTCTTTACGTTCGAGGGCTGAGCAGTTTGATTTTGCAGCTCCAACTGCACCCAGGATCTGTAAATTAATACTCAATAAGCAACTATATTGATTCAGGGTAGCTATCCATAACGTACGCATATATCTTGTTGATTCTGCTGAAGATGGTCTCTAGAACTGGCAGCAGCGTTCCCTTATACTGATCATCCACCAGCTGAGCCACAACCTTTAATAGCACCTGTTTGCCAGTGCTGCGCTGCAGGAGAAATTCCGTGAGTCGAATGCGATCCGAAATCAGTTGGCACAAGGGTTCAATACACAGGTTCAGGAACCACATGCAACCCAGTTTGGCATCGATGACAATGTTCGGCTGGAAGAGCACCCAGTGTGTGGAATCTGCAAGGGACTCAAGATCGATTAAGGAAATTTTTCGTTAGCATTTGTTATACCCACACAACTCGCACTGCAAGATTTGTCCATCGGGTGATAGCGAAGGCAGCTTCAAGCCAAACGGCTTGATGGAACGACCCGGAGTTATGGGAGTGTGGTAGGTGATTTCATTGACCAACTCTCCGGGTAGTGAGATGTCGAAGAGCAGCGATGTGCCCGATGCTTGATGGTGCACCACAATCAAATTATCCACCGTGTTGATGGCAAAGCGGCCCACTAGGCTCAAGCGAAGGACATGGCACAAGCGAGGCGCCAGGCCCGGTCCATTGAGCAAGTGAACCTCAACTTCCATCTGTCCAGAACTGCTATTTGACTGCAGTATTAGCACCGCTAGCACGCCATAGACTTGACCTAAGGTTACCTTGCTCTCCTGAACATCGCGACTTGGACTGCCCACTGCAAAAGAGGAATTATTATGGATTACATTGAGTTCTTGCTTATAAATAGGTCTATGATCCACTCACAGTCCACTTTTGGCAGCTTGGTGATAACCTTCTGCTTGACGAGCACCGGAATCAGGGAGTTTCCCTCGCTGGTGCAAAGTAGAGCTACATTGGCATCGCAGCACCAGGCGAACCACTTGATGCCAATGCTTAGTGACTTTACAGAGCGCACTTGGCGTTTCTCCGGCACCACAGTGTATACTTCTACACCCGTGTTCGAGATCAGAGCCACCTCCCGATTGTGGACCCACACGAAGCCATGAATCATTGTCTTCACCTGGTGGGTAATGATCTCCTGCAGCAGAGGCTGTTCCCCCTGGAAACATATGAACTCCACGGCATTTTCCTTTCGCTGTACGGCCAAGATTTGATTGTCCGGCGAAAATTTGATGGAACGGATAGCACCTCCGCGATCGCTCATGCAAAAGGAGATGACGGTGTCATCGGTGGCCCCAGGTCCTTTGACCACCACTCCCGTTGCTCCTCCAGATCGAACGGCAAATATCTGTACGATAAAAAAACAATGGTTTATCACCTTTTAAATTGTCTGGGTAATTGTTATTGTTACCTGCTTATTTGAGTCATCGAAAAACACATTTGTTAACTGGCTCACAGCATCGAATCGTATGGGATTTGGGGATAGCTCAATATAGTGGATTCCGTTGGGATTATCCATTATTTGGCAGAAAAATAATAAATAACAAACTACAGCGCAACTTTTTATACACCCCTCATTAGATATGTGACCTAAGCAGGGTGCTAGAGATGAGTCACGAGTGAGTCACGCAGTGAAATGAGTTACCGATATAAGTAACAGTCAAATGTTTTTATTTTGCGAAACCAATTTTATATGTTATAAAATGTTGTATTACTTTTTATTATAAATATAAGGTATGCTTGTTAATGAACCCAACATTTCGTAAATTTTCTTTTTCTTTGCATTTTCGTCAAAAACAGTAGCTGCAATGGCGGTTTGAAAATAAGTGATTTTGTCCACCCCTGCTTGTCACGATTTATGTCACTGTTTTCTCAATGCTCATCCCTAACAAGATTCCAGTCCTATCAGCTGTTAGTGTTGCTAAACGCCAAATGTACACAAAAAACAACGATAAGAAAAAGCTGTGCGCTCCCGGTTTTATTGCTTGTGAATATTAATTGTATTAAATCAAACAAATGGGTCACCTGGACAAGTGCCGCATTTGCTCTTGCGGAGTGGCCAGCGATGACGAGGCCTACAATCTATTGGAAGCCCCAGACCTGGCCGCCAAATTCACAGAATGCACCAATTTAAAAGTGAATCCCGAAGACCAAGATACTTTGCCCAGCGAAATATGTGCCGAATGTTACGAGCTGCTTGAAAAGTTCCACTCCTTTCGAGCATTATGCATTGTTGCCGATAAAAAGTGGCGGTCCTATAGCCTCGTCACGAGAAAGAAAATAGACTGGAGAGAACGGGTTCTTGAGGTGGAGGAAAGCGAAGAGGAGTGGCAGCAGGAAGAGGAAACCCAACATCCTTTGGAAGAGCCAGAGTTAATCATTTGCGATTCCAACATGAGTCCCGAGAAAACACCACCGAAATTGAAGAGGAAAACCATCCCCAAAAAAGTTAAGAAGCCACCCAAACCTCAACCTGTTAAGAAAGCTAAAGAAGTAAGTGAAGTTATTCCTCTTAACTTGATACAAACTATTTAAACTAAAAATAAACACCTTCAAACTGAATTTTTTGTTTTACAGAAAGCAGTAAACACAAACAGATATTAACAACAATTTAAAAATGTTAGTAATATTCTATATTTTGATGTAATAAAATGAAACGATTGGCTAGCTTTAAAAACTATTAAAATTAAAAATGCTAAATCCTATACAAATTTTGGAAGAATTTAAGTAAGCTACTTTTTTCAACCCTTTCCTATTAAAATGTATATTTATACTTCTTAGAATCAAGTATATAATTCATTTAATGAGCATTAAGCTCCTGGATATAATGAGCTAATTAAATATTAAATATTTCCCCGTTTTTGTAGGAACTCCCACCGCCCAAATTCAAGTGCGACATCTGCTCCGACGAGTTTAGAGAGGAACGACGCCTGATCCTGCACAAAAAAGAACACGAAGGCCACATGCTGTATCACTGTTCTGAGCCTGGATGCGAGGAGGCCTTCAATCGATTCGAGACCCTTAGACAGCATGAACTGGAGCATTCGGAGGTGGGCACGCGGTTCATCTGCGAGGAGGAGGGTTGCAACAGGATGTACCGGCACAAGGCTTCGCTCAAACATCACCAGAGCAAAGCGCATGCAATTGGCAAGCCTTTGAAAACCCACATGTGCGAGTTCTGCGGTCGGGTGTTTAAAAACTTATCCGCCCTGAGTCAACATCGGTTCACGCACGACGATCAAATGAAATTGCCATATGCCTGTGAAATACCGGACTGCCCTTGGCGATTCTACAGCAAGGAAAAGCTCAAGATTCACATGATGCGACACCAGGGAATTAAGAACTACAGCTGCCCTTATTGTGGACTCAAGAAGACAACGAAAAATGAACTGCGACTCCACATCAACTTCCATACGTTGGAGCGGACATGGTCCTGCAAAGACTGTCCCAAAGTATGCAACAGTTCGACGAGTCTCAAGAAGCATGTGCGCACGATTCACGAAAAGGCCCGTGATTTTGCGTGCAACTATTGCGAAAAGAGATTTGCCACCTCGGATACGCGGAAATACCACGAGATGACCCACACTGGCGAGAAGAACTTTGAATGTCATGAGTGTGGCAAGCGATTTATTCAGCCCTCTGCTTTGCGTACTCACCGCAAAATCCATGAGTTCGAGGAGGTTCCTCAACCATCTTATACTATCCTCCAAATTACTACTATGGGTCAAGTAAGCTAACTTGCATCTTTTCTATTTTCATTTTTCAATATTGTAACGTTTATTTGCCTAAAATACGGATGTTTCATAGTTCAAAAAATGTTTTTGAATTTTTGATTATTTTGAAAGGGGTTGTTATTTAATTTAAAGCAGTTATTTATTAATTTTTTAGTTTGGGCTATATAATTTATAAAACAATTAAATTGTATTTAATATCTGTTGATTCTTATAAATCTAAATTTAAAAGAAAATTAGTTAAACTGCTAACGCAGGTTAAGGCTATATACTAAACGCTTCTTAAACCCATAAATTACCTTCAATAAAGAAAAACTTCCGTTTGGGATTCAGAATGTAAATAGCAATAAATTGTTTAATTATATTTTCAACTAAAACAATAATATACAGGAATTGTGAGTGTGTTTTCTTGCGTGTTGTTAAATTAATAAGGCGTGGATTTCCATTATGCCAGAGCTACTAAAAACTAAAGTACATCTGCTAAGGGTCGTGAGTCTGTTTATTGTATATGGTATAGTATATAGATAGCTATGCATACATATGTATAATGATGTGGTAAATGATATGACGTGCCATGATCATTTCCCCCGGTAAATATGGTGAAATCTGTTGCGTTAAAATCGTTGTAAATATGATGCCTCAGTTAAAGTTATAGATATATAGGTATTTTTATACTGGTGAGCTTAATGCGTTTTCGGCTTTTGTAAATATGAGTGTATAAATATGTTGTATTCGTATGTATATATCGTTTCTATACTTGCGTGTACTGATCCTGGGGGGAAATACGGTTTGTTTTGTTCATTCTCATCTTCACTTAGCCTACGAAAAATGCGCTTGTTGTCGTTTTTACATTTTTAGAAAATGTTTAAAGTACATAGAACATAAGAATATAGCATATTTTTAGGCTAAATATCACCCACGATTAAATCGTTGCTTAGAGACTACATAAAAACTAGACATATAATACATTCTTGCCTTGTAAGTGTGTATAAATATATCCCTATATCGGTAACGTGTACAGATTACAATTCAGACATAAACGATAAGCACTAAGTGGTATACAAGTGTTAAATATAATGTTTAAAGTTTAACCCTACAACTATGGGGTGTATATAACGTATATATCCATAATCTATTAACATGTTAAGCTCGCTGAACATTTCACATTATTTGTATTTAAACTTCTTCATTTAGACATAGTCCGAGGGCACAGTGCTGGTGCTCGTCTCGTTGATGGCCGCCAGTCGAGGACCTCGACGTTGCGTCATTGCCGCCGCCTCGCCGGCCGTAATTCCATTGCCCCCACCGCCTCCTCCAAGCATGGCGGCCGCTGCTCCAGCGGCTCCGACGCCCCCACCTCCGCCTCCTCCTCCTCCGCCATGATGATCCCAGTTGGGCAGCGGCTGGGACATCACGTTCAGTCCGACAATCTCGTAGGCGCCCTGATTACTGCCGCTCGCTCCGCCGGGCATCGCCGTCACCGACAGATCCGAATAGTAGGCACTGCTCGGCGCCGAGGACACCACCATTGGAATGTCCTGTTCGTGGCCTTGGTAATTGTATTTCTGTAATGGAGAAAGAAGGTAAACACATTTGAAATACATTTAAATAAATGCTTTTTTTTTTAATTGAAAAACTATTTTAAAAAAATCTGCTAAGTTTTATTTCTATTTTCTTGATTTCAAGGGAATTCGATCATCATAAAAAATGTCAATACATTTAGTAAAACAACAATATATACTATTCTTAAATCATATATTTGTAAATTGTTTTCGGATGCACTTAAAATTTTAAGGACATATTAGTAGAAAGTGTGGGTTCAAAAACATGCCCTTAAATCAGATTCCCGTTTTTTATACTGTTAAACTTTAGGATATAAAATATATTTACAAATGGTTATATAAAAAGTCTTGTTTATATCATAATTTCTTGCATTTTAGTTCCACTAAAAGTAGATTGCATTATTGCATGTTGTTAAAATCAAATCTATTTTATTAGTTTTATTTTAACATGATTGATTGTTTATAATGGTTCATTGCAGATAAAAGAGAATACTTAAATGTTTTTATGAGAAGTTAGTGATAGCCAATTTATATATAAGTTTTTATTAACCGTTTTTATAGTACCTAATAGTATTTTTAAACCATAAAACTACCGATTGCTTACCTCGCCGCACTGACTGTAGGCCGTATTCTGGTACGAGGGGTTGGCGGATCGCACGGACTCGCGATCGAGTTCCGCATAGAGTGCCTCGCTCACGCCCACCGGACTGTAGGCGTCCTCCATGTGGGTATAGTGGTTTTCCGCCGGCGACGTGGACGGCGGTCCGATCTGGTCGGGACCGGCGGACGAGCGACGGCTGCCGCCCAGCCAGGTCCAAACGCCGGAGTTGCTCGTGGGCCGACGGATGCTGTCCGCCGAGTGTTTGATCGAGATGGGCGAACGATTTTGGCCACCGTTTCGGTTATTGCGACACCACCAGGGCTGCGGGCGACCACCTGCAAGGGGAAGCGGTTGTGGGGTTAGACACGAGTTCGATATCTTTTGTTTGCTTAATTAAAATCATGTTACTCATACGACACGTTGTCCGCTGTTCGGAGATAATTGCAAAAACCACATATTCAACGAAAACTACAGTTGCCATTTGTGTGGATTATCGTTGACATTTGCTTCATTAAAAGTATCTTAAAATCTCTATAGGAATTGTAAGAACTGTGTAAGCAAAATAATCCTAAAATGGTTTCAGAACTAAAAAAAATATACTTAAATTAAATGTTTTTAAACTTGTTAAAAAATGTGTGGTCATCAAGAATATTTGGTTTCGGTTAAGTATAAAATAAACTATAAAATTAGATAATATAAAAAATAATGAAATAAAACTAGTCAAACAAAAAGAACATGAATAAAAGGTAAGAGTTGGTCTGATATTTATCTATAGATCAATACCAGAACATTATATTAAAAGGATAATTTAACAAAATTTCTAAAAATATATATCAGATTTGTTTTCATATTCGTTAACTGCTGCAACAATTAATGAGTTTTAAATAAGTTTTATAAAGACACCTGTTTAGAGTGATGCAGGGACCAATAGGTCGATGGATTTGGTGTCTTTTTTTTTTGTGGGAGGAGAATCCACAAACTCTAATCCGAATCGAACGCAGCAGAAATCTATGACATTTCGGCTTATAATCGGGCGATAAATCAAACATTCACCTCAGGACGTGAACAAAAGACAGAAACAAACAAACAAACAAAGCGTAAATTAAACGGCTGTCAACTGGCAGCGAGGTGGCAAACCAACTGCACCACTGCACCGCTGCACCACCGAGTCGGTGTGGTTTCATTTTGTGGTGGCAGGCAGCCAAGTGGCCGAAAATGCCAAATGTTTCTCCTTTGCGATATCAGCACATGTGATCTCATAATGCCCAAGTGGGCATGGGAAGGTTAATGGGAGCTCTGTGTGTGACTCAACTAAGCGTTGAAAAGCACTCAAATTCCAAATAGCCGGGATTCCATAAAATCTCTCCCGTCATTAAGCTCATAATTTATAGACAACTAACGCCAAACGCTCAATGAGAATCGCTGGGCGCAAACACGTATAATTGCTGGCCGTAAACGAAGTAGACCTGTTCTCAACATCCGAACATCCGCCATGGCGTCGAATTCCCAACTCATCCCCAGCTAATTTGCCTAGAGCTGGTCGCAAAAATGGGTATATATTTTTTTTATATATTTTAACTCGCCTTTCACTCTCATTAACTTGAAAAAGATGGAGCCACTCGGAGCCACTTGGGGCGATTCAGCTAATTAGCGTGGTGCATACGCAACGGCAGCAACAGTGCAACCGATGGTTCCCCAAGTTATGTACATGCATAATGCAGTTCCTCAGGCACAGAGAAAAAATAACAGAAATTGCAGTAAATCTGTATTGCTACTCTCACAACACAAAGTTTAATTAAATAATAGGTGCACTATAAACGTACTTAAATTGTGACCTCAAAATTATAAAAGTTTTAAGCCTTATTAAAAATTATGTCTGTATTTATTACAATAATATTTTTTAGCAAAAATATATTTACAAAGAAATTTTATTTAGAATATTGAAAAAAAAGGACATTGTTTCCGATATTTATTTAATATTTTTCAAATACATCACATTATTTTTAAATCAATTTAAACTGTATTACAGCAATGATTTTGAATTGCTAAAAAATATTTTAAAATTCGAAATAATTGAGGAAGCTAAGATCTTACTGGGTTAGAACGATAATAAATTTAAAACAATTTTAACATCAGTTATACTTAACTTATTTTGGAGGCAGACAAGCTTACAAAGAAATGGTGCCATAAATTGGAATAAAATTAATACAATTTGCATGTTTTTTTTCCCCCTGTGCAGTTTGCATTGCGAAGTTGGAGTCGAAGTCTGTTTTATGCTTATGATTTACGTACTCCGACTAAGCGAATGTCCAGCAGCAATGGCTTTGACTGCGGCGATTATTACCCCAAACCGAAGTTATCGTACGTAGGTGCTCATATACATGCATTTTGTGCATGTCACCAATGCCACAAACACAAGTCCCAGACTCCGAGACCCATTCCAAGACGCCAAGACCCAGCTCCAACTGGAACTCGGCTTTAATGGCTGTTTTTGCGCCGTGTTAACGATGTTGCCGCGGCTACTGCACAGCTAACTCAGCTGAATCGATCCAAAGCAAGTTGAACTGAGCTGGAACTGCAACTGCATTGCACTTACGATTATTTTTTTTGGGTTTCTTAATGCTGCACCACAGTGGAGACCCCCAAAAATGACCTTAATGTTTTTTTTTTCAAATTTTTTAAGAAGGTATAACTTCTTATAGTTTAAAAATATTAAACAATTTTTTTATTAGATTTATAAATTATTTTGTATTTAAAAGAAAACTTTTAAAATATTTAAATTTAATTAAAATCTTCAAAATGTAAAAGAGGAATTCCTAAAAAAAAAAATACAAAACAGTTGAATTTTTAAAAAAATATTGTTATTTTTCCTGTGTCTTCTGGTTTTTAATTGAATTAAATAAAAATATTTAGGTAAATTTCATCAAAAAATATATATTTAAAAATTATTACTTTAACTGTATGCTTCACTGTCCTACAGTGCATTATAACAGCTACCGTGGACGTCTTATCTTCGACTGCTTATCGTAGTTACCAGAATGGTTGCAGCAGCCGACGAACAGCAAGCGGCAAATTGTTGTTAACAAAATATTTCGCAGTCAGCTTTTGTTCAGATGAAAAGCGTAGAAAATCAAAAATAAATAAACGAAAAATTAACGAGCACTTTGGTTTCGGAATTTAATTTGTGTTGTGTGGATGAAAATTGTGTTTTTTTTGTTTCTGTGCAAATGGCAAATATGACATGTGTAATGAAGTCTTAATAGTCAGCTAGATAATGCCAATCGCAGTACGTTGTCTTGCCCGTTTAATGCACACAAATGTCACATAGCAATTTTCGTTAATTTATATTTTTGTGTGTGCTGGTTGATTATCTTCAATTCTTTGTGTGCATAATTAAAATCATGTTACGCATACGACACGTTGGCTGCTGTTCAAAGATAATTGCAAAGAATAACCTATGAAATTGACACCATCGAATGTTGCAATTGCCATTTGTTGTGATTGTTTACAGAGATTGCTTCATTATGTAAATTAGGAAATCTGTCTATGTGGTTGGGAGGCTTTAAAAAATAAATGTAAATGTTATCTAGCACTACTTGCAAACATTTAAACTCAAACAAACATTTAAACAAACAACTCAAAAAATAGTAAGTTCTTATAAACAAACATCCATAAGTTTACTGCTCCATATATCCACTTAACAAGCAAGTTGTAACAAATGAATACCGCTTTAAGGAGAATCTTTTGCAGCTTTTCTGCTAAATGAACTCCCACATAAAAATATATTAAAAGTTTAATTGCTTTTTAACGACACATAGTTCAACCAGTTCACAAAAATTACAGCCTACATTTGAATTGAAAATCTTTTTCACCTCTACAAAAAAAAATGTTGCAACCAATAAACACCACTTAAATGTGCATTTTTGGCCAATTGAAAATTTTCTCTTTCGGCACAAAAAGACTCGGGAAAAATCCGCAAAAAAACTCTTTGGCAACTGGCGCTTGTCTCTCAACTCTCAACGTTGACTTGGACATAATCACGCGCTTTAAAAGCTGCTGACAGTTTAACGATTTGTGGCGATTGTTTGTTTTTCGGGTTGTTTCTTTTTGTTTCGTTTTTTAGCTTGGTCCCAACATGCAACCGTGCGTACCACCAACGAAAAATGCCGAAAAAAAATAAACACAAACACAATCAACAAGTGGGCAACAAAAAGTTTTTGGCAAAATAAAAAAGGAAACCAACAAGAAACGAGCATTTTCATGGGGACAGCTAATTGGCTGCTGTGACATTAAATGCCGTCAACAATTTGTCCTGCATGTCGATTGTCAGGCCCACAAGACGGACAGTGAAATTGGCGCCAAGCTCGAAGAAAGGGAAAGATTTCGACCTGAAAAGGGATCGTTTGTCAATAATTCGCCTACTGCTGAAAGCCGAACCAGAATCGCCAGACGAGCAACTAAATCAAAATAGCAAAACAAAAAAAAAAACAGAGTCTCTTTGCCTCTCCCCATTTTGCACGATTTTCAAACGTGTTTGACGAAGTCTGCGGCCATGACAATTGTTTTGGCTTTGCCTTAATTTGTCTACAAATTTTCTTTTACTCGAAAGTTTTATCCGGCACGTAGCCCGAGGCAATATAATCCCCCAGGGCTCTCGATTTCGGTTTCAACTGCCGCAGGAGGAGCAGCAGCATCTCTGATTTGTGGCACGAACGTGAAGTTCATGCATTGTCGTCAAAAATTTGTCTTCATTTTGTTAGTTTGCCTTCCTTCTGCCACAGTCGCAGAAAACAAATTAAAATGTTGCCACAACGGAAAAAAAAGGGAACTGAAGTCCAGAACGAAAGATTTCTTTGAATTGCATGCAACGGCAGAATTATGCAATTAAAAATGGAAATGAAAATACAAAGAGAAGGCAAGAGCCCCTATGATGAGCAGATGTAACAAAAAAAACCTGACCTGACTTGGCTTGGCTAATTAATCAGGCCTGGCAAAAAACGTCAAAGTGATCAGGCTTTTTTGAGGAAATGAGATATTAATGGGATAAATTCGTTGGACGGAGGGCTCTTATGGGAAGGGAAAAATTAATTTAAAATTATATATGCAGTTTTTATGAGTTTCACAAAAGTTCTTAAATATTTTCTTATGTTGCAGAGATTTTCAGGCTCTGTTCCTTTTTATTAACATAAGATAACAATTGAGCTTCGTATTCTTCTAAGTAAAGCAATCTGAATTGTAAATTATGTTTGCATTTAACTTATCTAGTTAATAAATGGCTATATATAAATATAGATATCCTATTAATATACATTTAAGCACCCCCAACAAATCACTCCCCTCATTTAAATAATAGCTTGTAGTAGAGAAAACATTTGTTCACTTACCATTGGCATTCGCTGATTTAATTCTGCAAAGATAAGAATAGAAAAAATGTGTACCAATTAATAAACAAAATTTTAATAGACTGGCGGGCATAAATTAGTATAAAGTAAATGTCAAACTTGTCGAGCGACAAAATGGCAAATGCCAAAACGAATGACTTGGGACACAAACTTGAGCGAACGAATGACTCAAGACACAAACTTGGGCCACGCAAATGCTATAAGAGCCAGTTGCGTGTGACGCGAACTGACACGCCGATAAAGCTAATACAACGTATCTGCTGGGACCGATAAAATCCACCGGCAACAACGGAATTGCATTATCCAGCAGCCAGGGAACATATTCGCCATTTGTTGCGATTAGATTATACCCAAAAGAAAAAAAAAACCAAATCATCGATGATGTTTTTGGCATTTGAAACCGGCTCGAAGACTGCATTTCTTGGGCCTGAGTGATTTGTGCCCGAATTCACAAATCAGCAGGTGTTTGCCATGCTTTCTATGTCTTTTTTCTGGAGCACATTTTCCACTTCGTTTCATTTTCCATTTCCAAACTACATATTTGCACTTGCTGACTCCGCTTTTCTGGGTCACATCGAACGGCACGAACCTGGGGCCTAAATGGCCATATTCCTCTCGATATATATATATATATATATTCGATCTGTGCGTATCAATTAACCGTCTGTCCGATTTGATTGAGTGCAGTGCGGCATGCGCTGCATTTTCCCCTCGCTTTGCCTTGATCGATTATAATGTTAACTCAACTCGAGCCCCAACTGCCAATTCGTTTTTCTCTCTCTTTTTTTTTTAGTGTTAGAGTAAATTTCAGTTGTAGTTTTTGTTCTCCTCAATTCAATTAAATTGAACAAGCAGTCGCCGCTGTCTCGGGGGCCTTGGCTATGCGCTAATTTACCTAGCTCGAGTCTTTCAGCTTTTTTTCCTACGATTTTCCTTCGTCGCGTTATGTTCAATTTTCTGCGCTTGTAGTTTCGATTTTTTTAATAGCCTTTTTTGGGGTTGATCGAGTTTTTTGCATGCTAATTGAACACGCCTTTTTGTGTCTTAAATGCATTAAGCGGTTTAAACTTGACTTTTGTTTTTCGCAACTAAAAGACCAACTAAAAAATAATTTAAGACGGAACGGGCCTTGGATATATTAAACCAAAATCGATATAGAAAGGTGTAGTTTTTAAGCAGAGATTGAATTAAAAGGGTCAGAGCTATCAAAGAGGTTAATACTTATAATTACAGTTAAGAGAGATAATTTCATATTTGAAAGGTAAGTTGTGGTTTATTCAATACATTTTTTTAATGCTTAAAAGATTTTTAACATCATTTATATCCAATATGTTTAAAAAAGCTTTTTATACAAAACGTCATCACATTAAGTAACTTTATTTTAATGAAATTCAAAAATCAATTAGAAATTAAAAAGAAATCGGGAATAAATTCGATTAAATGTTGTTCATTAAAGTAGGAAAACTAGAAAAGAAAGGGGTTGACTTTTTGTTAGTCTGACGAAAATAGTCAATTAAAATTTATTTAAAATAAGTCTTATGTAAACAAAGTTTGCGTAATTAAAATCCACTCCAACCGCTCCTTAATATTATCCAAGTGTCAGAAACAAGATTCAATTGCATTGGCACTTTGAAATTTTTCCGACAAGCTACTGTGACCATTGGAAAGACATTATCCCGTCTAGACGTTGAGCAAACATTGTCAAAAAAGCACACTAAATCCGAATGGCAGGTGCCACTTAAGACCTAAGCTCAATACGGTGGCCGAGCTAAACAAATCAAGTCGAGCGAAATACAGAAACAAATGCAAAACCTGGTGACTTGCTGGGGACATGTGCCAAGCAAATTTATAGCACCATTACGAACAGATCGAGAATTGCATCAATATGCAAATAAGTGTAACCGATATTACATGTAATTGCTGCTAATTTGGCAGCCAACACGTCCGACCACGACGTGACATGCTCCACACACCGACGGACTGGAAAACTGAAAAGCTAAAAAACCGCAAAACGGTTGCGAAAACAAGTCCCAAAATGAGTGACTAAGGCTGACGGCAAGGCAAACACCGTGACATTCAGGTGACGGGGGGACGGACGAGTGGGGGGGTCAACAGGTGATTAATGCAAAATCAAATTTGGTCCAAAAAGCGTGAGAATAGGAGACCAGCGCCACTTGATTGAGACAACTTGGCTTTGCTTAAAACAATACTGAATAAATTACAGGTCATAGGGCTTTTAAATCTGTTTTGCAATGTCCCCCAATTTTTCCGAATTAACCTATGTATAACCAATTCATCCCAAAAAAGTTTTTAAATGTAAATTGTTTCGATTTTAAATAGCATGGCTTACAATCTCCTGTTACTAAAATTTTTTTAACGAAGGAAACAATTATCTTTTAAATTATATTTTATATCTGTATATATATAAATTTTATATATAAATTATAAGATTAGCTAATTTTAACTTGAAGTTTAATAATAAAATATTTACATTGGCTAAAGGAAGTTAAAGAATAGACAACATGGTCCTTGCCCTGTTAAAATAGTTTAAAAAATAAATAAAAAAATATTTTAAACTTTTTTTCTAAATTGTCTTGATTATAAAATAGTTTTAAATGAAAACAAATTTTTGACTTAACAGTTTCTGGTGATTTGCAATGTATGACCAATAGATCAAATTTGATTAGGTGTCTTAAAGCCAATTAAAGAAATAAAAATATAATTGGTGATTATACAGCGATCAAATCATTAAATGTATCAATCATAATAATAACAAGTTTCCTGCCCTTTTCAAAGCGTATCCATTTAGTCATCTATACGAACAACTCCATTTCAACTCCTGTTTGAACTCGCATTTCGCATTTGTTTGTTTTGGCTTGGGCGGATAATTTGCAAAATTAATTTTATGCAAACATGCCGCCAAATAAGACGACATGACAATTTAATTGGACGCGACATGTGGCCAGCGTTTCCACTTCAAACTGGAAGCCCACGGCGGCAGTTGAATAACAAGCGCGGCGCCTGCGCAACCACCAATCGAATTGGACAAAGATTTCTGTTAATTTGGCACTCGCGTGTGTTGTTCTGTACCGCCCCCGCACCACCGTACCCTTCCCCAAAGTCAACCACCTCCCCTCCACCCTCCATTTAAATGTACTCGAAATCGCAAATATCTAGCGATTGGAGTGTGTGACCCACTCTTCACGGTCTTTTGATAGACTCGAAAACTTCGATTTTGGCCATATAGAAACGCCTGTGGCCAAAACTCTATGTTTCGGCTTGTGTTTCGCTTAAAGAGCAATTAAGTAATAAAGCAATTTCATGTTCCTTTGTTTTCGGCTTCGATTATTCTCAGCCGTTGCTGTTGCTGTTGCTTTCGATGCCGTTGACTCACTTAAGAGGTTTTATTTATTTTTTGGTGGGCGTTTAATTGAATTGCTGGTGTTGCCGCTTCGTGCCGCCCGTGTGGGCAATGCATTGTAAATCTTTATAGTTACACAGATCCCACAGCTCAGATATTCGCGCAAATATGAGACTTGACTGGAGTCCCCATACGACGTAAATATATTCAATTTGTCTGGCGTTGTAAATGTCGCCGTCGCCGGAACATGACGGATCGTTGGGGTCGTCAAGGGGTTAAGAGTTGAATGTCCTCTTCTCTTTGCTTCCAAACTCATGTGTGTATTTTGCTGTTTTTATCATGACTAATTGCGGCATTTTTCTAGCTAAATGCCAAAATGTGACTGTTTATTCATTATTTGCATTTTTATTTATTCGCCGCTTGTTTTGGCCAATTAATTTTGAATGGTCAATTTATGAGGTCTCGAGGGGGAGACTCGAATTTATTTTTCGTTTGCAATTGAACATGTTTAAGGAAAGTACGCAAAGTTATTTGGAAATTGCCATGTATGGCCAGTTGTGCCACAAACAACTTAAATGGCCAAAAACAATTTACTTGTTATAAATTAATATTTGTTTCGTGACGCTTGCGTCTCCATGTTTAGAAATTTTTGATGTGGCCTTTGGGAAGATCGTACATTTTTTTGGTCGATATTTGACTAGCTTACGTCACATGAGAGAAAGTATTGTAGTAGTAAATAAACTAATATTAGCACATATACATTCGACTTACCTTCTACATCTTAGAACTATGACCATTACAATAGCACCTATGAGAGCCGATATGATTGAAACTATTATTAGGGTGAATGCCCATCCAAGTTCACCGGCGGTTTCTGCAAAAGAGGAAGCCAAAAACGAAATTGTTAATGAAAATAAGCGTAGATAAATCTAAAGCGTGTGTGTGTAATGAGCATAGTAAAACTGGCTGATCAGCCTTTTTATGATTATGCAATTTTTATGGAGCGATGGCGATAAAGATGATGAATTCATAAAAAGTTATGAATATGAATGGAACATGTAGTGGAGTATGAAATATGTATTATAACGTGAATTTATGTATATAAATAAGGGTACAGTGGTCGCACACATTTTAGAACCGTAAGCTCGTTGGCTGCTTATAATTAAATTCTGTTTGTCTAGTGGTATAAAATAACAATATCTTTGTCAGTCACTTCCTGATATAATGTTAGTAATACACTAAACAAATTTAGTTCTTGTAAATATTTTAGATGTCTTTCATCCCATTTAATTGTAAAAATTCTAAAAAAAATATATTACATCTTTAAAGGGGATGTGCAAAACCTCGTTTTAGAGGTGTTTAGACCTATGAACAGACGGAGCTTTTCAATTCGTGAGTAAAGTCAATTAGGACTGGACCTGCGGTGACTGGGTGGCAATTAAATTCGCTCTCGCTAATACTGAGTCTTCAATTCAACTGGCGAGCGGTTTAAATTTTCTTAAATGCTCACTTACATATGTACGGCGCATTTAACGATGCAAAATTAATTACAAACTTTATTATCTTAACAACTTGAGGCTGACGTCGCCGTTAACGTCGCTTCCCCCGCTGGTGATTTAGAATATTTATGACCGCAGTTAAATGAGGCGCGCAATGGAAGTGAATGGGCGGCAAAGGTTGGGGTGGGGGGGGCATTTCCTCGCCATCGACCATCCACCATATTGGTATCTCTTTCCGACTGCCCAACACATGCTGCTGCGTTTTTGACCCTTTTTCGCCTAGTCTGTTATCTCTAAGTGGGCATCGGCCAGTCGGCCATATAAAGGGGAAAAAGGTTAAATTCAGCAAACAGAAATCAACACGCATATAAATATTTCAGCCCGCCTTTAGCCTTTCTACGCTATGTTTTATATCCTTTTGATAAAAGCCGAAGCGAAATTGAAGATGAAATAAACAGATTGCACAAAGAAGGAAAAGGTTGAAATATTAATACTCTTTGTTTCTACAAAAATGTATGACAAAATTACATATATTAGCTTATAATAAATCTATCCATATATATTTTCTGTGTTCATACCAATCCTCAATATACATTTTAATTAACTGCCTTATTTATGTTACCGTAAGGCATATTCCTTTGTTTATGCTATAGAGCTTCTGTTCCTTTATTATTGCAATTTATAAGAAGGTTTACTTTTCCTTTAGTTACGTCATAGTTTACCTTGACCCCTTTTTCTCTAATGTTGCTCAAATTTCACCTGTAACTCCTTAAACTCTTTCCTAGGGCATTAACAAACAAAAACAGAAGGGTGGCCAGCAAAATGAACGTAATTTAGCCGCTACTAACTGATGAATGGACTATCAACATTTGCCTTGTACTCCTGCCTCACGCCTCCCCCTTTCGAAATTGACCCCATTTTCGCGCTTATAAATTTACTGACTCCCCGACCCGCCTCCACCCTCCACCCCTCATCGTTTGTTATCTCATTGCCAGTTGCTTAAATATTTATACTATGCTCGGTGCTATAATGAAAGCAAACGCCATTATGTTTTTTCAGCGCTCCTTTCCTTACGACGAATCTCCCCTTTCATTGTCTTCGCTTCGTTATAATTCAATTGGCCAAAATATAAAGAAGAGGCAGCTTCAAAACTGGGTACCTCGAAGACTGGTAGATGCATAACGTCTTTGGAAACTGGGTAATTAATAACAAACAGAATGGGAGCGAGTGAAAAGCAATTTTCGCTTGAATTGAGGATGTGGGCGTGGTGAGCAGGAAACGCGTTAATAAGCGGCGCCTCAGAAAGTGTTAAACAAAAAAATGGGGAAAAAAAAGACAAAGGCAGAGAAAATGAAATGAGAATAACGAGGAGCTCCACTTGATAATTGAACTAACGAGTTAAGAGAAAAGAAATAAAGCATTTTACCGACTTGTGTCTGAGCCTCGCCACATGACTTCTATGCGTGAGCTAAACTGTAGAAAAACAAAAAAAAAAGAACTAAGCTGATTTGCATTAAAATTAACAACTCACTGGTTCGAAAAATGGATTACCCATACGCGGATTTCCTTTAATTAAAATTGCCTTAAATAAGTTTTTATAGATTTTTGCTTGACTGCTTTTCGAATTATTATTAGCTAGAACAAACATCTTAAATACCCATAAAACGCAATCATTAAAGCAAATAGGTAATTATAATATTTTTTCAAATTACTTTTTTAAAAATAACTTAAAAATTTGAGCAAAGCAATGCTTATTTTCAAACAGATTTGTACTGACAGTCCTAAATATTTTATTTGAAGTTGTATTTTTGCATTCATAGTTTATGTTTATTGTTGGTTTAACGCCATTACTTGAAGTTTAACGGAATAATAATGACTGTCATAAATATTATATATGTAGTAGTATTTTTGTATTCATATTTTAGGTTTATTGTTGGCTTAAAAAATAAAATTACTTCGCTAGAAAAATAATTTGCGAAATACCAAATTTCACAAAGTACAGTTTCATAATGTAGTAGAATAACAAATAATGGCTTGTAGCAAATATCAAAGGCCTTTTAAGTGTTTTTTTTAGCATTTAATAGTTTTCTAAAAACGTTAGTTATTTTTGAGGTTAATAATTGTTTATATAATTTAATTTTATTCATATCTTGGGATGACTCATGCATATTTGCATATTTTTTTTCAGGCGATATCGCATGCAACATCTGCATTCCAGCTCATTCCAGCATTTCCCCCAGCTTTTGGACCAAGGACTTTGGCCTGTCGGATGCTGTCAGGGGCCGATGTGAATGTAATTCCCCAAAAGACTCGTAAATAGCTAAAACATCAAGCTCCATCCGATCCGAGGACGGGATGGGGACCCTTTTAGCCAGCCACTCGAACTCGTATTTATGCCACTCGCTGGCAGTGAACAGTCAACAGGTGTGCGCAGCTCACCGCTCTACGCACTCGGCCTGATTTCAAGTATTCACTTACAGGTATTTACTTACAGGTATTTATTAGCAGTCTCTCCTCCCTGACTGATCTATTTCAGTGGTCTTTCGGACCTAATTGGCAACTCATTAAAATAATTTCGTGCCGGACAATGGACTTCAGTTTATTTTTGTATATACCTATACATGTTTTTTTTTGGTTTTTGGCATAGAACATGAACAGCGGCCAGTGGTTTTTAGCATTTCTCGGAACTTTTAGGACTTGACACGAGCAAATGCTGCTGCAGCTGTGCCGAAGTTTTCCGCGAAACTGTGCATGCAACAGCAGCAGCAGCAGCAGGAGGTTACTGCAGATACATCCATCAGATACAAATGAGGGCCCGCAGATGCAACCGCCGCCAACTCACAACTCACAAGCTCACAAGCTCACGGTATGTATCTGTCTATCTGTCTGTCTGTCTGTCGGCAATTGTAATAATCGATCTGCATGCCGAAATGATTGATGATGCGTTTCGGCCAAATGCTCTCAAGATTTATGGTTCCACCTTCTTATGGCTCGAATTCGACTTATCGACGGAGTTAACAGGCTTGTATCTCAAATATGCCGAAAGCAAGCGACATAATTTCGATTCTGCGACGTTTATTGCACATTATCGCATAATGCGGTTTATGCATATGCAAATTTCGACACGGCTTGGCCCACCTGCCGAAGTGGGAGAGCCGGTAAAGTCCAGCTACTGCTGTAAATCATTAAAATCCCCGGCCCACGGCAATGCAGCTGAGCATTTGAGCCCCGAAAACTGTCGCAGTTTTCATTTTTGTTTTTATTTTTGTGTTTTTTTTTTGTTTTGGATTTAATTGCCTGCCCAAAAATGCCGAAAATGAACAGGCGGGCACACAGACAACAAGTTTCCCTGGCATTATCTAACAACGTATCGAGGCGGCAGGGGGCGTGGCCGGGGGGCTGCATTCGTGCAGAAATAAAAGGCATCGGCTGGCCAAACTACGACTCAATTAACAGTCCACACAATTAAATTAAATGGTCGCATTTGTTTTCAAATTGAGCAATTAAGAAATGATTTAGCGACTTTTTTGGCATTGGAATTTTTGTGCGCCGAAGGTGGGCGATATGTCGATTTGAATTAAATTCGAGATAATTAATCAAGCGGCCCGGAGAAGATTAAAACGGTAAGCGAATTTACTCAATAAATTAAATATGAAAAAATTGAAAGTTTTATTTACCTTAAGCTTAATTTTTATGAGAAGATCATAAAATATGTTTTTAAAATCGAATGAATAATATTGCATCTACTTAATTATCTTTGGGCACGGATTAAAATTGTGGTTAATAAATTATCAATTTTCAATATGCAAAATATAAACAAACACACATACGCTTTTGGCAGATTTGTACATTACATGATTTACAAAGAAATTGAATGTTCGAAAATTATAACCTTTCAAAGCCATATCCATAACTTTAAAGGAAATAACAGATGTGTGTCAGGAGTCAAACACACCTCCCAGATGCACATATATCTGTCACTGCATTTATACGGATATTTCCTTACCGAACATTCTTACAAATGTTGAAGAGGGAACATATGGTCGAAAAAAAACTCGATTCCCAAAAGAAAGCGCCAAAAAAGGCGAACAAAAATTAAATGACAAATTAAATAATGTCAGCAACGCGTCGGTTGCCCAAAGGTTAAAGCCATAAAAAAGAGGGCCAGGTTGCGTACTCGGTTAAGCCAATATAATAAATTACATGGCGACAGTGGCGATAATCAAATGAACAACAGCAACAACAGCAAAGTGCAACATGCGTCCGGACTGAAAGTCGTTAAATAAAACGCACTGAAAAAATGTTTTTTTCTTGCCCTGCCTTTATATATATATTTTGGTTTTTTTTGTTGTTTGTTTGCTGGTCAGCGGCTGCAAATTGTCAGCGAAAATGAAATAAAAATTAAACTGAATGCGCAGGCGCAGAGACATCGAAAAAAGGGGGCAAAAGGCAGGGGGTGGAGGAGGTGGGGAGGGGGACTGACAGGACCCCCAGCGGCGGCGCCACCAGATACAAGATACAGATACGAAATGTGGATTGTGGATTGGGAATGAAGGCAAAGATGCGACATATGCCGAACATTTTCAACAGAAGTTCGGCTCACAGGAATTTCGCAAACAATTTCAGCAAATTTAGGGATTTTTGGTTTTTCTGTTCGTTTTTCGTTTGGCTTAACCAACTTACTTAAGTTAATTGCGGGGATGCGGAGCCGGGAGCTACAAAGTGTCATTAGCGCAACGAGAAATCCTTTTCGCTACCAGCAATAACAACAATTACGTGCACAAACAATTAAAGCGAAATTGAGTTGTCAATCCCGGAGTGGGATGTCATGTAAATACATTTGAATTGAATTGCATGTGAAACACTCTTCAAACACCACTCAACACTCGTCAGTTGCTCTGGGCCATTGTATGGTTTTTGGGCTTTGGGTTTTGTGTCTGTCTGCCTGAGTCTGCACCTTTTTGGTCTAATTAAGCGCCACAATTAAGTGCAAATGTGTATCCCCGTGTGCTGGTAATGTGCACCGTAATTACGCACTGCAGACGAGTTGGTAACATTTTTTATGGCCAATGTTTTGCGTTTGGTTACAACTGTTAATTTGTGGTCAATACCACACGATATTCCAGTTGCTACCCTGTTGGAAAATTACCTTTCTGCGTTTTTTCCTCAGTTTTTTTTCGTGGCAGGTGCGAGAAACTGGCTACTGTGGCCATCATTAGCCATTGTTTATTCAGTGTTTTTCAGTGCTCTGTGTTTTTTTTTTGTATATTTAATGACTTAATTTTACCGCAGTGGCAAGTGGTGTTGTTGGTAATTTACTGAACTGCACATGGATTTTTTCGGTTGCGGGGGTGCTTTTTTTCAAATTTATTTGTCAAAGGTACAATAAAGACCATTGGTTTTATTATAGAAGTAGTGAGATTAAAAGGGGAGGGTAGCCTCCCTGGTTTAAGGAACAGAATAAAATAATATTTTTATAAAAATTCTTGACCCATAACCAAAATAATCAACGATAAGACATTGACAAATGTTAGTGCCAATTATAATACCAATATATTTTAATACCAACATTTAACGATGTCTTAACGGTCTTATACAATTTGATTAAGACAGTGTCTTATCATGAATGAGGTATCAATAATCTGCATTTTTATCTTAAAACTACCTTACATTTAACCTCTCGCGACCGAAACTCCAAGAGGCCTAAACTTTTTACTTAAAAATGCTGCCAACGAACTGTCTGCCAAGTTTTTTTGCCGGTCTTGATTACTCCAATTTTTTCACTGCTGTTTGTAACATTTCAGCCAGGCAAATGGAACACCCCTTGTCGTTTGGCACCCATTGCAGATACATATTGGCATAATGCCATTAAATGCCTTTGACTTGGCAAGTAAAAGCCAAAATCTGTTGACTGTCACAGAAGATAGAAACGAACCGAACCAAACCATACCCGGCGAGAGTAAATTCAATTATGCAAAAGAGCAAGGAAATTCAATTTAACAACTGGGATCCGCTCTGGGAAATGTTGTAGCGCGTTGAAGTTTTCTGGCCTAGACATTGCATTGGATTAATGTAATGTCAACGTAAATTATTATTTATTTGTTTGCGGCACGAGAGACAGAAACTTTTCTCCCACATAAAAATTGATTAATTGCCAAAAACAATTAGTGCATTAACACGCTTGTGGAACAACCCAAAAAAAGAGAGTGATATAAAAGGGCTGGCAGGCATAAGTCAATACCGACCAGAGTTGCCACATAAATTAGGCATTATTCGACTTGATAGCGATCGGATCGCAAAGAAGCCAGGCAAATTAAGCAGAGACAAAAGGGAATTTTTTCGGCCCCCGCCGTTTGTCAAACTAACAGACTGAAAACTGAAACCGACAAAAAAGAAGGTATAAACAAAATCTACATAAGAGTTATCATTATTAATAAGGAGAAGCCAAAGCCGTGGCATTTTTTTTTTTTAATTCTCATTTAATATGCGATGGTATCCAGAACGTGGATGGCATTTCCATACAATCAAATGTCTCAATTATGGCTGCAACTCTTCGCTCCTTTTCGTGCCGAACTGAATTTGCATAACAATGCCAACAAATTATCTACTAAACATTCATGTAATTATTTAGAAGCTGAATTATGTCCGAGAATCTCTCATGCATATTTCTCAAATATTTCACTGGGCCACTTCATTCGTAGCTCTTCGCTTTTGGCGGCTCATTTAATGTTGAAATGTCTTAATTGAATTTTATATCTCGTGGGGCTATTTCTCCAGAAAGAGGAAACCTTTTAGGCATTCGATTCGCTGTATCACAAATTGAAATATTTAAATGTCATGGCAATGAAGTGACAACAGTTTTTATATGCCACACGGCACACGATTTTCTCAGTTGTTCTGTTCTTCGGTTTCCAAAAGGCAAGCGTTTTCCCGATCGTTATCGTTAGTTTCCCAAGTGCCCTTTGCTCATTAGGTTTATCACACGCGTTCTGGGGCAAACATTTCACCTAGTCTCTTAGGTTGTCCTTTTCTTCGAGGGCACCCCGTAGCTAAGCCAGGTAACACACCCATGGCTAGACGGGTAAATAAAATTCCAGTTCCTGTTTGACTTTTAGTGCCGCATGATAAATGCTTGTGTAATGCTCAGGTGTTTTGTTGTCGCTTCTTGAAATGAGTTTCGATTTCTTTCGGGTTGTGGAACAAGATTCATGGGCCTGGATTTTAATTGTTCAACGATATGGGATCCTTGCAGCCCTATTCAAATGAACGCAATTTATCAAACTAAATGTTTTCCTCGCAGACTTCTCATTAGTTTGAGTTAACCCAAAGACTGATTAATTGTATTACTTTATTCTTGGACAGAATTTACCAAGTTTTCCTTGAGTCTTAGCCCTGGCAACATTTGGCAACTTTCAAATGGGAACCTATCAATGGCAGCTTTGCCAGTTGCCACCAAAAAACTTTGGCACTCGAATGACAAATGGAACCGCAAGGAAAAGCCAAGTAGGAATGTGCCCATTCCCAGGAAACGGATGTAAAACGAGGGGCGTGGGCGTGGCAGAGTACATATTTTACAATATTTATTGCTTAGGCGAAAACTTTTTGCCAAGTTGAATTTTAATTAGTTTTCGTATATTTGCCTCTTTGCAATTCCACGAAAACTTTGCGGCAAACATAAATCTTGCCTGTGTTTTTGTGAGCCGCGAACTTTATAGGCAAAGTCAATTAGTCCCTAAACTTTAGCCCAATGTAAAAACATTTGGTTATGATCGAACCAAAATAAACAAATTCTAATTTGTGATTTAATGAAGCGTAAGTCAAATTTGAATTTACCAAGAAACAGCGACACATAAATGCCTCATATCTCGAGGAGATATGTTAATTGGTGCAGAAAGCTGTTTTTTTTATTGTTAAAAATATTTTTTATGCGCCCCCTAAAGCTAACAAAAATGAAATGTTTTATTTATGAGCCAACAAGAAGATTCTTTATTTTTGGATTGGCATTTGAAAAATGCATAAAACACGCCCACTCTATTCAGGCAAATGGAAAATTCTGGTTCGGCTAGCTGATTATTTATATGGCGCATTAGGTTAATCCCATATATATGCTCCAAAATTCTTTTAATAGTTTTGGAAAGGGTCCGTGGTATGGTGGGGCCTACACAGGGGAGCTTTGCTGCTATTTAATGGCTTATATAAGATTTTCAAGGATCAATTCATGCAACCAAATGATTATTTTCCCATCAAACTTTTTACCATTTTCGATTAAAACTATCTCAAGTATTTCGAACGTGGTCGTAACATGTACAAAAGTTCTTCTGTATATCATATCTCCGTGGGTAAAAAAGAGAACTGATGACACACATCCCTAAATAATAAAGCGAAAGTCAACCTTAAATGCCATAGTAAAAGACAATTAAACAAACAAGGGGCAAATCGTAAAAAATGTAGAAAACGAGACGAAAAGAGAGACATTTTACTGTTTTTCGTTGATTCATATCGCTCGCCTATGCAAATGCAAAATGTAACAGAGCGAATGGGCCTGCACTTAAAAATAAATGGGAGACCTATTTTTTATAAATTTAAAGATCTTAAAAATAAACTAAATATAAAATTATTTAATCATGTCTCCGTGAAAAATTCTATAAATTGATTTTCTATATATATTTCTTGAGCAATAAGTCATGCGTTTTAGGAGTGAAGTTAGGTATCCAAATTTTTTCTTAGTGTGGATTGATATCATGGCACGATCACCATATAAAAAACTGGGGGTACGACCCAAAAAAAAGTCAACAGTTACATGAGGCTTATCTACGCCACGGATCGTCTAATCAAAAATTAAACAGTAGAACAGGCAACGTTCCCTCATAAAAACGGGACAACTCGGGCTTTTTTCTGAGGGCTGACCAGGTAGGCTGTCGTAAAAACATATTTGAAATTAGTTAAACATTAGGTGTTACAGTAAACATTGAGTTGGGGGGACAGGAGCGGCGGTTGTCGTTGCTGTCGTTGTCAGTTCATAAAAATTTTATGATCTTTGACCTGGTGAGGTTTTTTTTTTTCAATGAATAGACACCAGTGTACACTCCCACCTGCCTTAGAAACGTTTTCCCGCATTTTATTCATTTTAATTTATATCTCGTTTGATTGCCAGCCTCGCTGATCTTTTTGTCTCGACTTTAACGGCCACAGCTTACCTACATTTTAATTTAATTTGCACCAACTTGAATGGCAGTTGGGGGTCACTAACAAAAGCACTAAGTTGAGAGTTTAGCCTGCCATCTGTGTGCTGGTGGTTAGAAGAATGGCCATTAAAGCGGGAAGATGATTAAATTGCCTCAAGGCGGAATGCTGATTGAATTTCTCCCGAATATAGCCGCTGGGTAAAAATGTTGTAAGTGCATCTTTAAGCGGCCAGTAAATAAATTCCCTGGATTACATTTTGGACACCCATACCCTCCTGTCACTCACTCTGACCTCCGGTCCACTCAACAACTGGATTTCCCCAGAGCCACAAAACAAATTTTCCCCGAAAATTTCACCCAAGCGGGTGAAAATTTAATGCTGACTGACGCACATAATTATCCGCGCATGGATTTTCAATTAGGCGAAATTTATGTGCATTTCTCGAATGCTCACGGCTCATTAGTAAATTAGATTTTCAGTCCCTAAAAATATACCAGACAGAATTTGTCGCCTCGGTGCAAAATTTCGTAAGTTGCTCATTTAGTTTTGGTTTTATTTTATTTTTTGTTTCACCTCCCCCCCTTTGCTAATGAGCTGTGAGTTTTTGTGGGGGAGAAGTGTAAAAAAAATTGATTTTTAATTTTTTTTTTTTACCGCCAACAAATAGAGTGTGCTCCCCCCTTCGAGACTGTTTATGTTTGGGAGCTGGAAAACTGAGTCTACAGTTTCCTTTGATGTTGTCGCTTGAGAACGAGACAATGTTTGTCTGACGTTTTGCGAGATGGCTCTTTGATCTTGAACGACGGAGTCGGATATCGTTCCACCAATAATTAGTACACAGAACAAAAATTCAGTTTGATTTCATTTAACAATAAATATATTGCTAAACTCACACTCTTTAGCCGGAAACCTTTGGAAGTAAATATACAAATATTTGTTTAAAGTAAAATCTAAAATATATAGAGGATATCAAATTCGTATACGGGTTACTGTATTTAATTTTATAATTATTACACCAATACAGCTACTTTTTTTTAGACAATAATTAAAAAAATATGATACTTTGAGGATTTCTTTCGAATTCTTTAATTGATAAGGGAAAATTGGTATCGAAAATCATCAAGCTGATTTTGCCACTGTAACAAAATGATCCAGACGATGCCTCGGGAATAATGGCACGAAATTAAACTCATAAATTGTAATTAAAAAGTGAAAACTATTTTAATCAGCATTTCAGCAATTCTATTAGTTCTGCGCCCGCATTATTCAGTTCATCATACAGTGTGTGTGTGTGGTCCAGCACGTTTCTCGGGGCTGCGATCTCATTTTTCTGCCCGGGGACTCCGATTCTTCCCCCTACGCAAGTCTTGCCCTAATTGATTAAAAAAGGAACAAAAGCGGAGCAAAACTGAGCAAGGGATTGCTCCACGACGACGCCACAATAAAAATGCAAAATGTAAACAAAGTTAAAAATATTATGGAAAAAAAAAAATCCCACACATAAAAAGACACACACCACAGAGACCAGAACCAGTACCATCATAATCTTTCTGATGCACTGGCAGTAATAATAATTTTTCGATCTCTTTCCGAGCGTTTCTTGTTTATCTTTTTAAAACATTTTTGCATGACTGGTGGGGGTAAACCACAAAAAAAGCGAACAAAATCTAGGAGGAAACTCCAGCAACAAGCGAAGCAGAAATTATGGAAAATTCCATGAAAATAGCAAATAAGTTTTCTCACTTCCATTCAGCTCCTCGGGGGCTGTGTGTTATGTTTACTTTTTATGGCTTCAGGCCACAGTGCGTTTGCTGCAACAATTATACGACTCAGAGCACACAGAAGGAACCACGAGGTAGTACATCACAAAAAGTGGAAAGAACAAATAAAAAACTCTACAAAAACTCATTCATTTCCGCTTACAGTTGGAATATCTCACAACAGATGCCGAAAAAAAGGAATCTCGTCTCTTGCGGTTTTGCATAAATTTCATAATCTTCAGATTAGTCATGTATTTGGCCAAAAGCTTAGCGCTAACGAGCAGTGGCCAATGGTCAGTGAACACAGTCGGAGCGGAAAATATTGTATTTTTCGTTTGCGGATGGAAGAAGATGGATTAACATTTAAATCCAAGCCATAAAACAATTCAAAAGAGGTCTAATAAAATTTAAATTCAGCGAAGTCTTTGCAAGAACTTAAAAGTCAATTAATGAAAATAAGAATAAATTCTTTATGTTCTAAACACTGAAGAAAAACGCTTATCATTTTCATTTTTCATTTTAAGAAAATTACTTATTAATTGCATTAGGCACATAAAAGGCATACATTTATCACATTTAAAGGACCTGTTAAAGTTCTAAGTCGTTTTCTCCTCTCCAGTTTTTATGGCATCATATGTTTTACTAATCCTGTTATTGTAGGGAAATAACTTTTCGAAATTCGTTGAGCTAGCATAAATCAGGCAATAAATGTTTTCGTCTATGGTCCTTCAATATTTATGGTGTAGGCAGTACAAAGACTCTAATGGACCAGAATGGGAGGGCGAGAACTTCAGAATTCGTTTCGTTGCCATGTAATGCTTTATGCGACCAAAAGCAGCAACTTAAATTTATTTATTTGAATTTATTTCACCGCCACAATAAAAATATCAAAATAGGCGGAAGGAGCCGCCGACCTCAACAGCTGCTGTTTTGTTGGACGAACGTTGCCTTTTCCTCATTGTTCCCCTGATGTTGTTGATATCGTTGTTATTGCTATAAAACATTTATTCAACAGCCGCACAAAGTCAAGCACGAGTCCTTTTTTGGGTTTCATTTGGTTTTGGTTTGGTTTCATTTGCTTTGACTTTGGCTTCGGTCTGAGACCTTTCATTTTTATTATTGTGCCACAAATTGCTGTAAATATTTGCAGAATATAGAATTGTTACCCTTTATGCTATTTTTTTCGTTTTGTTATTGCTATGGGTGCGACTTGAGGCATAAAGTGGGGCATAAATTATGGAAAATATGTTGTTGAACTAATCTAGCGGTTAACTTAATCTGCCATAAAGCAAAAGCATCTGAGGCTAGAATGGCTAATCGAGTGGCTTAAATTAGCAGGAAGTGCCATAAAAATGGGGATATCCTATTGCTGAAATCGTTCAATGAATGGAAGTGTTTCGCATAAAGGCAAAACATTTGCTAGCGATACAACTAACCGGTTTCCTTATATTAAATTAGGATTAAATATTTATCTTAACCAATAAACTAATTCTTTAATAGCATATTTCAATATTATATTTCCAAGAATCAAAAATTTTATTAAATGGTAGAGTCAATAATTATAAACTTTAAATAGAAAACTTTACATTTTTTGATAAACTTCCTAATTTGATATAAACCTTTTATACATTTCCTTTCGTGTTCCCGAAAATAACGATTGCCTAGGCATCCATTTTTAAATAAATCTCATACCTCGTTTTTTGCTCACCCTAACGAGCTCCATTTTCAGCCAGCTGAACTCCTAATAAAGACATTTAGGCGGGTCGAAACTTGTTTGGTTTGCTTTTTGTTTTCGCTTCGAAACTTTGTTAGAATAATTCCCAGAAATACCTCGGCACCCACCAACTAAATGTGTCGCCTGGGATTGCCTTTACCTTTCCGTGGCCGTTGTCGAATTTCGCATGCCATTTGATTAATTGCCATGCAAATTATGGTGTAAATATAATAACATTTTATTCAGCTGTCAATTCAGCGGCAGAGAACCGAAACAGCCGCAGAAACATAGACTGAAACAAAGCAAAGTCCCCAGACATGGGCACGACATGCAAAAACTCAATTTAGAGACCCGACGAGATGAAGCGAAGTGAATGGCATTCGCTGCAGTCCAGGCACGACTTTTCCGCTTTTTTTCAGGGAGTATTCATGGTGTAGCGTACCGCCATAGCCGATATGACTGGAACCCTAAAACTGAAACGAACCGCAGCAAACACCTAACACAAAATTAAGACATTAGTCAAATTTTTTTCCAGCGGCTCTTCTCAGAGCGGGCTTAATCCCTTCGCAAAAAAAAGCAAAAAAAAAAAAAACTGCAAAAAATATAAAATATTTGCCAAAGGCTGCCGCAGGTTCTTCCATGGAAGTGGTGCCCCACGTCCAGGTGAGTGTTGCAAATTAGTTGACACGTCGTTGGGCCCACAGGAAATCCCAGACATTCGGCGCGACAAACAGTCGCCCAGTCGGCATGAATAAAGTCATTTATATACGTATACTGAAAAGCTGAAATGTTTCGCCACTAGCTCCACTCCGGCTCTATAATTAGCCTAATAACGCAAGGCACCCATCGCAGCCTGCGTTTTGGAGCTCGGACCTCAGCTCAGTGGAGTTTTACTATGTATAATGACTTCAATTTGCCCTGAAAGCGATTCCTGGAAATCAAATACGGCAAACGGCTAAATGCCATGCCATATCCCATCCCACAGTGAGGATTGTTTATCAGAGAGGTGCTCGTGAATGAAAAAAAATGAAAGTGGAAAAAAATAATATCTGACTATTGAATTCAACATTTTATATTCAATATATTAGTTAAATATAAAATCATAGTAATTTAAATGAATGATTTAATAATAAGTTATTTTAAAGCATTTTATTTAATTTAAATTTTAATATTACAATTTGTAGTATTGAAATCAGTTTCACTGTTTTTTAATAACTGTAATATTTAAATTTTTAAATTTAGTACGAAGTATTTGGACTTATTACGACTTTTTGCCACAAGAAAAATAGTTTGAGTTATGTTTGAAATAAATAATGTATACGATAACAATATCCTGACACGACTAACAATCTTTTCACTAGTTTCATAAAAGATATTTCCTGGATTTGTATTTTCGTGGTAAAAAATGTTCGAGCTATGTATATAAATTGAAGTTATTTTCAACTGTCATTACCAACATTCGTGTCACGCGCACATCTTTATCATAAACATATGGACAGAGGTCATTTGCTATTCGCTTTGTGCTATTACGAGTATTTTTTGGGTTATGTGGTGAGTTCTAACAGGTATTTCGCCTTAGGGCAAAATTTGCATTTAACGTAAATGAAAGCTGGATTTTAATTTGGAGTTTGAGGAGTTTAATTTAGCTGTGCATTTCCCCAAATTTCCGCTGGCCAATCGACTTTGTTTCCCCCTCTGACTAGCTTCATTTGTTCTCAGATAAATTAAAAAGCTTGCTGGCTGGCTTTATTCTATCTTTCCCATCTGCCCCGGCCCACGCCCATTGCTTCATATTTTCATAAACTTTTCCGCGTCTAAGCCGCCGCTTTTCCCTTCTCTTACCGCCTGGTTTCTTTTACAAGCGCAGAGACAAATTACTGGCGATGTGCCGGGGCGATAGTGCTGGTGGATCCCCGGATCGCGGGCTCGAAACTTTGGCGAAACAACGCCTAAACCAAAAGCTGCCACAAAGAGTTATGTGTGCAAATTAAATTTGCAAACGCAAGTGCACTTAAAAAAATATTCAAGAAATTAGGGGAAATATGTTAACAAAAAATATTCATGAAGTGAGGGGAAATATGTTTACAACAGTCAACAAATTTATGAAAACTCCACTTGGGTTTTAACGAAAAAATTTAATAAGAAATAAATAAATATATAGCATCTATGTCTTTCAGTTTTTCAAAAGTAGATAATATTTAAATATAAAATAAATAATACATTTAAAAGTTGTTTGTTGCTTCTATACAAGATTAAATATTATAAAAAAAATAATTGGGATGTGGTCTAATTTGATGACATTTTTTTTAGAATATTATAAAATTTGTCTTTTTTTAGTGCAAAAATCGGCGAAGGAGGAGTCTTTCCATCTTGCTTGCCGAAAAGCAATCGAGCCACGCACGCCCAACATCAGTTTGATAAATTGATATCAGCGATCGATGCACGGCCGCCAGATTATTGTCTTGGCAAGGAGTTTTAATTGAAAAACGACAGGAGCAGAGGGACCGGTACCCTTGATGAGGAGACGAGGAGGAGGTATTGGATTATACGCAGGGTAGTACTCACCTATCGAACCGTCCAGGGAGTAGGCATTCCGCTGCCATGCCCACGTGCACAGATCACAGGTGGTCAGGCCGTCGGCGGCGACGCTTTCATCCAGGAAGGGCGGGCGGGGCGGCGGCGGCACAAAGTGTCCGTTCCACAGTCCATTTTCGCTGGCATCGAAGGCCAGCGGTGAGTCGAAGGTGTCCACCTCGATGGCATTGGCCCACCAGTCGTCGTCGTTGAGCGGATTGTAGCCAATGCTCGAGGGCGTGGTGACTGCATCCGGATCCGGCGGTCCCGCCAATTGACTCTCCACCCGGCGATCCACTCCGGCCAGCGAGTCCAGCCGCGAGTTGGGAAACACGGAGCGCAGCGTGCTGCTGGCATCCTGGTAAACGTCCACCATTTTCTACCTTCGGGCGGACCTCAGTCAGTGGGCTCCGGCCACATCGATCTGAATTTAGATCGGGATCGGAATCGGGAGCGGGAACTGCACCTGGATCGCGTCGTCTGCGGCTGGGCAACTCTGCAATGGAGCAGTCAAACTTGTTAACTATAGTTGCCCGAAACAAGCTATTTGTAATATATAGCACATAACATAAAATAATTCATAAATATTGGCAAATGTTGTCAAATTTGGTGACCAAAACTGGTCGGCAACCTGAGCTGGTTAGTAAGTACAGTAAAATATCCCTGACAAAGCCTGTGTATTTTTACTAGCAAGAATTAAATAAAAACTCTTTAAATAATTATTAATATTAATATTAATAAATAAATTAAAAGTAACAAATAAAATGGTTTATTAGTTTCAATAACAAAATTTAAAACATATAAAATATTTGTAATAAATCAAAAAAAAAATTAATATTGTGAAATAACAAACAGAAATAGATAACTAAAAAACACTGTAAATTTTACAATTTTTGTTAGCTTAAAGTTTTGGCTATAATTTTTTTAGTAAGACAATTTATTAGCAAATCTTTCGATTGCCTACTGTAATTCGAAAGTTGATTTTTCCTGCAACTATGGAATGCCCATGGGTTGTGCATGGTTATCCTTATTATTTTATTTACACAAACCCACCTCATTACTATGCACACCCCCAACGTCCACCCCAATTAATAATTCCAAACTAAAGACTTAATGCCGTTGACTAACACAAAAGGGGCGTGGCCATTGTGGCAGAGTTTCCATGGGTGGCGGACAGGTTTTTCCACCCAGGCTACCGAAAAGTTTCCCTCCCGTCTGACACACATTAATCAGCCCAAGAAAACTGTCGGTTGACACTAATGAAGTTTCCTAACAAGATTAAAAATTGCTGATAAAAAAAATGCTAGAAATAAATCAGCATTAAAGGTGAGTTGGTAGGAAAAAAAATCCACAAGTATTTGTAGTTCAATGGGTCAGCGGTGTGTACGTTAAAAGTGAAACTCCAGACAAATGTGCTAATCAAAGAGTCAGCCAACGGCCAACAGATCATCGGATCCCGAAATTATATCTTTTCACTGTGATTTATAAGCCAGCAATTACAAGCTCAGCTCACTGATCGCCCATTATCCGGCTTAATAATGCAAAAAAAAAAGTCGAAAAACTTTGAGAGATATATATAACATTCAGACAATGAAACTTTGAAAGAAAATAGTGAATAAATAAAAAATGCCGAAATCATTTATCATAATCATTGTGATTGATTTGTTGGGAAAAATAAAATATCACAAGTGAATAACAAAAATTTTTATATCGTTTCAAAAGGCCGACCGATTCGAGCATTTCGGCCGCCCCACAGTTTCGCTCATCAGGCGTATAAACGCTTTTGGTTGTTGCCGCAATTGTTGTTGTTGGATCACGTCTTTAGCTCACGTTTTGCTCCATTGAATCACTCACTCGCTCAGCTGCGTTACCTTTTGGCCAAAACCAAAACAAAAACCAATACAAAAAAAATATAAAAATTGTTTTCATTCGGTGACTGACCGGGTAGCAATTGAACTGCCCCCGCTGCTCGATCCGCATCGAATCGGCGGGGGCATCGGGGGTTATATCGCAAATATGGCCAAATACTCGTATTTTCAGAGTTCCCGTTGCGGTCGCCTTGTTTGCTACTTTCGAATATTATCAATCATGCAGACATTTTACGCCCGATTCGCTGTCAGGCGACCTTAAAGCAATTTGATTGTCTTTTACTTAATGGCTGAATTATGTTCCAGATGCTGGTTTTTGCCTGGCAGAGTATAGCTCTAAAATTAGAAACATCAAAGCAAACTCTTTTCAAGAACTCCTAAAACGAAACTAAAAAGAAGAAGGAAGTCTTTGGAAATACAAAATGTTTACTTTTGTTAGGAGTCCCTGGAGTTTTGGTATCTTATGCCGAAGATCTTCACTTAAAAACAACATATATACTTTTTTTTTAGTTCTTACACTGCATATATTCTTATACTCGTATCTTCAAATGATTTTTGTTTGTTTGCAAAACCCAACAAAATTTCGTTGATCAATTGACTTTGATAAACTGTGCTTTTCTAAGCATAATAGAAAACCTATGAACCGTGAGCTCTGGTTATTGTTATTTTTAATTCAAGAAAATTATTTTTAATTCTCGCTTTTATAAATTTAAATTAAGTAAGATAAGTATTTTAGTACGATAAGTCTAAATTAGCAAAATGCCAGCTAACTCTTTCCGTTGGCCTGTTCTTTTTTATTTACGAGAAAAAACAAAGTTCTACATTATTATTTTGATTAAAGGCAATATCTTGCCCCGATTGAAGGAAAGCTTAATTTCTTTGTTATTTACTTCCCTGATTGACTTGTCTCATTGTTTATAAATAACTATTTTTCAAATTTATTTTTATCTTGCTGTCCAGCCGCTTCTACGATTTTTTTGGCCACCTTCCATATTAATCACACCGCATGAGTTGCTTTCAGCAGACAATGGAGCCATGTGCCATCATCTCGGGGCCATCATCTAAGCGACCTGCGACGGTAAGTGCAATAAAAATTTTTTTTCAGGCTTTCGTGTATGTCTGGTTTTGTTTATTTTTTTTTTTTTGGCAAAGTAAATCGGTTGACCAAGTTTTCACTTTTTCTGGCACAGACTCGAACACGCGTTGCGCGTTAGTCAAGTGGCTTAATTTATATTTATGAAACAGACACTGGCGAACTTGTGGAAGAGTTATGACTCTGACCCACACTCGCCTGAGACTGGAACTTGGACTTCGGCCATATAATAACAATTTAGGCTTGTTCCCCGTCTCGGGCGGCAATTTTTCACATTAATTACAAATTACAGATTTATTAGGTATGAGAGTCGCAGTCCCAGACGCCGGACCACGCCCTTTTCCCCCTCTCCTTCCCATGCGGCTATTTTTACTGAACCAGTCAACATGCGGTTACAAGCTTCCTTGGACCTGTCGGCGAATAAAATTCCAGGCCAGTCACATGTTACAACTCTTGACCAACTATGCAACATGCACTCAGGAAAAATTAGGCAATGTATTTTACAATTTCGCAAATACAAATTGGATATTAACAAAATTGTTTATGTGTTTGTTAGGGCTTAGGTAGAATGATAATAATCTGAATGGTGTATGATATCAAAAGATTTAAAGTGAAATCGTAATCTATAAGATTTTTACTTTACAGATGGTTCAACAAGAACATGTAATAATGAACTTAGTAAATTTATTTATATATAAACTGCTACTATAAACAGATTATTTTTCTCCGTGCACCCACAAAACTTGGCTAAAATATTAATGAGTGTTGTAATTTGTTGCATTGTAATAAATTAATTTTGTGCGCCGCGGCACTCGTGAGAGCTGCGTCGAGTGGCGGGATTCGGACTCGGATCGGGAGCGGGAGTCCCCATTTGCATATGAGAGCAAACCACTTGGAACTCACCGACCCACCAGCCAACTTAGCTAAGCCAACTTAGCACCGCCGGCCGGCATCGGCGGCTGCACCTCTTGGCTCTCAGCTCTTGGCCCTCTGGGCTATGGACTCTTGGCTCTTGGCGTTGCCGTTGCCCAGCACATGCTACACAGAAGTGCATGAGTAGACACTTGAAACGTACTTGGCACTAGACTGATTATAGTCAATTCGTTGAATTGGACCACCAAGTGGCGGCGATCCGTTCATTCCCTCGAATCGGAGACCAGCTCCAAGTCATCATCAGCAGCTGAGCCGAGAGTCAGACTTGGGACCAAAGCCAGATCCACAGAGCCGGCCAAGCGGCCAGTCATCGTCATCGCAAATGCTCCAAATGCTTCAAGAACAGTGAACAGTGGTTTCGGCGTGGGAAATATTTATATTATATTTATTATACAAATTATTTTTTATTATTAAAAAGCAACTAACAATAGTTTATAGTTTTACTAAAAATGTTATTTGTTGTTAAAATGTTTCTTGCTTCTCCAGAAAAAATATGTATATACGTGAAGTCAAGAAAAGGAAAATATTGATTTTAAAATAGTAATTAAATTTGGAGGATTTAATCATGTGTAAACTAACAACTCACCTTTGTGCAAATTTAATATAAATATAAAGACTGATATTTCTTGAAGCTTAAATCAATGTTGCAAAAATATACAAAATAAAAATTTTAAAGTGTTTTATTACAAATATTTTCTTAAATTTTGTAACTTCTTCCTTAACTGATTTCTTAGCCATATCGTTATAACCACTGTGATTGTTTCTGGAGCGACAATCCAAACTTGAATGGCGCGTGATTGTGAGGCGTCTTCCTCCGGTGGTTCCACACTCTCGCACACACATTCAACACAAACACACACACACACACACACACTCTTGCGGACTTACACCCATTACAACAACCACTTCAAAGATGGCCACAAGAGTAGCATCTTATTTTGCGCTGCCTTCGACTTCGATGGCGGGCCGTTGATTTTACCCTAGAAGGGGATTTTCAAGGGGGGATCGGAATGGTATGGGGGATCTATCTGGAGGAGCTGGATTGAAGCCACATAATGAAAAGAGTGTGTGAAGAATTTTAAATTCAAAATTGCATGAAAAGTCGTGAGTCGCAAATAGCTTGTTGCTCGATTCTGTGGCTACACCAGCAGACAGATATCCTACTCATCACTTGAGAAAATGAAAAAACAATCATAAACAGCAGGCAGCAACCTCTACCAACAATGCTTCGAGTGTGTACAAAGTAAAATCCACTCGAAAGAAATAATAAAAGCGCCCAGCAGACAATCGTTTTTTCCTGTTTTTGTTTTTTTTGTTTTGCTTTTTTTTTGTTTTTGTTTTTTCTGTTTGCCATTTGTTTGTTGTTGTTGCTTTGTTTCTGGCTTTCTTTCTGCAATACACCTGTTTTTTTTTTCCTTTTTGGATCTAGGCAAAAAGGGCGCGGGTGGATCGCTGCTCGAGTCGAGACTTAATAAAGTTATTATAATTTAAGCGTTTTGATTATGCGCCTTGGCAGTGTTTAAAATACCAATGCAACGGCGCCTTTGGGGCCACGTTTGTGTGTTTCTTCTTTTTTCTGTGTGGTTTTAGCCATTTTGTTGTTTGTACCTGTGTGTGGGGGTAATCTTTGTGATTGGTTGCGATTTGCCTTTAATTTTGTTTGCTGGTAAGTGTTGCATGCACGACGGCGATGTTGCTGCTGCTGCTGCTGCCAATGTTGCTCATGTTGCTGTTGCAAGTTCCATGCATCCCGTTGGCAAAATGTGCAGCCATGTTAACTTGCAACTTTCCGCGTGGTAAATCCATTTCCCCGCCTGCTGCTTGACTGACTGACTGACTCACTGAGTGAATGACTGACTGAATGACTGAGAGACTGACTAACTGAGTGACTGTGTCGAGTGTTTCCTTGCGGGGGTGCCTACGACTTTCAAGTCTCTATTAGAGCGGCAGATTGTGCAAAAAAAAAAAAAAATGAAGGAAAATAAATAAAAACTGGAATCACAGTTGAGTTGATTTCCTACATGCACACATCAGCTCAGTGGGCTTGCATAAGGCATCTGGAAATTAATTGGTTGTGTCATGTACGGAGATTCTTAACAACAATTGCTGATTAGAGATGCATCTACAAGATGAAATGGAGTGTCTAAGTCGGACGAGTTGGAAATGAAGTCATTAAATGGAAGATGTATCTTATAAATTAGCTGAACATGGAGCATGGAAGAGGTGGGTCTTGATATGCATTATTTTTGTCTTACCCGTTTACTGGATTTTAATTCTCTTATATTAACTCAAAATTTAATATTAAACCATTTCTAGTTCCTAACTTTAATTCAACGATGTATATCAGTCAGTAGCGTTTCCTATCCATAAAGTTATTTTTGTACATTTGCCACACTTTCATCCATTTTTCAAGCTCACCTTCACCCCAAACGAAACTCATTCTCTTTCATCACAAAAGGCACACTTTCCACGCCACTACCGACCGACAAAAGAAAAACGAAATGGAAATACTCAAAAGGTGACAATTACTTTCAATTTTCCGCCAACTTTCAAGCATACCCAAAAGCCATGGCATGTAGAAAGATAAGTTAGAAAAAAAAAATAATAAAATGTTCATCTCACTCTCGACTGCAGCCTCCTTGGGCGATGTGAGGCAAAAGCCGGCTTCATCTGCATCTGAAGCTCCAGCATCGGCTACAGTTTCACCCGGGCAAAAGCGGAAAAAAAGGAAAACTGTGAGGAATAGCGAAAATATTTTGCCACAGTCACAATTTCCTGAACTCTTGCCCTTTATGTCGAGCATTTTGTGCCGCTGGCAGCACACTCCAAACTCCACACGATTGCATGAGGAGAGGACCTGCCTGCAATTCGCAATGCTGCAGCAACAGCAACATCAACAGCAACAGCAACATCAACAGCCACGGCAGCAACATCGGCAGCCAGAAAGTGCAACTTGATCGGGCGAGTGCAGTGAGGCAGTCGATGATCGTCCCGCTTCGATTTGTATCGCTTTGCATTGCCTCAATCTCTCAATCCCTGACCCCTCCTCTAACACTGCAACAAATTGTGTTATATCACGAACAAAAATGTACATTATAAAAAACTTGTAATATCCTATAAAGCATATTTATTTCATACTTATATCGTTATAAGTTTCTTATATTAAATTGACTACAGTAATACTTCAATTAGTCAAATAGGATTTATTGATTTACAAAAAAATGAATGTGTAATATATTTTAAAATTCTGTACTATCGTTGGTTGGTTAGTTAGAAATCTGTTTTTATATATTTTATTTTTATTAAATTTACCTATATTCAATTTATGAAAATTATATTATTTCTAAGAACGAAAATACTTTTTGTGATATTTATACATTTTAAATGTTTAGCTTTGGAATATATTTCTCTTAAATAAAACAATCATCTAAACATTCTCCAGTGCACTTCTTTCTTCTCGCTTTCATTGTGCACTGATTTTATTCAGTTGGTCCGTGCCGCGTGCCCCATAGATTTTCCAATGATTTGAAGTCCAGGCGGCATCGTCTTGCACTGGCCGGGGTATCGAATATTTCATAATAATAAGTGGGTCCGCCGATTGAGACCTGAACCTGAGCCTTGGCGACGCGACCTACAGCAGACCAACTTTCCGGGACCAGGCCCGGGCCCGCTGGCCATTAAAAGCGAAAGTCGTAAAAAAACGGTCGGTTTTTGCCCACTCTGCTCATATGCAAAATCAACACAATTTTCAAACACTAAGTCAGGCTGCTTAATTTTATTTACTTACTGCCATTTGAAACAATGGCCGGGCATTTGAAACGCTCACTCAGACCCATAAAACACAAAACCGAATGCTCGTTGGAGCCCAGCTAAAAATTTTATAGCATCTTCCAATCACGCGAAAGAAATTGCGTTGAAAATACGCTGAAATGTTTATGACGGATGAATGTGCCAGATCCGAATCGCACACACAGTTTCGCTTTTGCCTATGCCAAATCAAGTTTCTACGGATTTATACTTATAATCTTTTAGAAAAAGTTACGAAATTGCCAGCGAAACAAAGAAGATAGCTTGGCTTTTTATTGGCCAGGCTTTTATGCCCCCATTTAGTGATGGTCTTTATGAGCCCTGTTGATTGCCAATGAAATCATGCCAAGTTTGGAATCTTGTCTCATGAATTGAATGGCAGATGATTTAAGGTCGGGTTTTATGATGTATGTATCACATAATGAGCTGGCTGTTTAACATCAAAATATGTTAGAAATAGGTTCAAATCTATCGATCTATTTTAATTTTTAAATTTAAAAAGGAGTCAATAAATATATTTACAAAAACGTGGGCTAAATCAAAAGAGCCAAAGCTTGTAACTTGGTATTTAATCTGTAAATAAATATATATATATTTAAAGGTTTTCTGGGCATCCATTAAGGCCATAAACACACCCTAAGAAGCATTTCTATACTATGTATCGAAAAAATATGTAAATCTTTTATAAGCTGTTTGGATACGGAATTCATAGTTATCTCTGCTGGTTTTTGGGAGATTCCATGCCAACGACGCTTCCTGTTCGAATCGGAGGGAAAACTTTTACTGCCGGTAACAATGTTGCAAAGTTGTTAAGTTCCACGTTAGGAACAAGCGCATTACATACATTCCAATTGTCCCGACAAAATCGTGCCCGGCCATCTAATCGCGAATGGGAAACAATATCTATGCTAATCTGGCTACAAGATCATTGACAATAAAATGGGTTTCCCTCCCTCGGAAAAAAAATTGGGAACAAGAACCTGTAGCCGAAAGTACAAGCCACAACAAATAATGAGCCGTAATGAGCAATGATCGCCACACAATTAGCCAAATTTCGCTGTTGTTGTTGCCATTACATTCTGGCAAGTTTATTTTTTTGGGACAAATTAAAACAAAATGAAAAACAAACAGAGGGAGGTTGGAAAAAAATACACGAAATTAAACAAACATTGAGGATTTATATGGCCCGGCACTTGGCGAGGTTTCTTCGTACTTGGAAATTGCCGGAAAATTACAAGAAAATCGTGCAACTCTTGTTTACTCTCTGAGAGAGAGAAAAAAAAGTACACCGAAAATAAAATGTGATATTATTTCATGTTTAGCTTGATGAGTTTGGTTAATGAACTTTAAACAACTATTAAATTGGGAAAAAAATCAAAAGATACTATGTTTAAAGAATTTTACAAGATTTTTGGGAAATGAACCAAAGTGAAAAGCAATGTTCTATAATTATAAGAAACTTGAGGAGAATTAATATTTTTATTTATTTTCTGTGTAGAAAAAATCGAAATGTAGGCATGAAAAGCCACAGCTCAGTTCGTATCGTTGGACTTTCCAACAAATTTAAACGTTACATGCGAGTAGATTTCAACGCGATCCGATCTTCGATTGCTCGTGCACCCACACAGATACTCACGACTACGCTGAAAGGCCGCGGGGCATGATGCAATGCCGCAGCTCCTTTTGCCCTCAGGTGCCGCTTTTCACTTTCCGCCCGTTCAATCCGCTCAATCCGTTCAATTGGCAATTGGCCAAACAAAGTCAGTCAAGTCAGAGTCAGTCATTTTTAGTGACTCGACTACGGCTTTTGTTGATTTCAACGATTGGCGTACCGAATAACTGCAACTGTCATTTTCTATTCGCGAATTTCTGTGGCGACCTGCTGGGCTTGCCTTCTTCTGGCTGCAGTTTCCAACAGCCATACGAAATGGCTTTAACACAAAAAAAAAAAAAACAATTCTTGGCTGCCTGTCGAGAGGCGAAATGTCAATTTGGCGTTGTTTACTTTTTGTCCAAAAAAAAACCTTTAATTTTAGCTTTTGGACTTTTGAGTTGCATTCGTTGCGCCTTCAATTGCCGCAATTTAGCTGGAAACACGCCCCTGCCACCTCAACCCCCATCCCCCCTTACTCCTACCAAAATTCGCTTTAGGCGCGCCATTGAGTGTTAATTAAGCATTTATTCAGCATTGGGTGTCAAAGTTGGCTCTAAAGAGCCGAAAATTAATGCCAGTTTGTGTCGATTTTCCTTTGTTATCAATTGAAAATTTATTTTCGTTTTCATTCGCTGCCTGACTTCGATTTTGATTTCGATTTCGGCCATAAAGTTAAAGTCCAAGGCGCAACTTCATCGATCATTGTCTGTGGCATTGTCAGAAAAGCATACACAAATAAAATGCCAGAGGCCCAAAAAGGTTGATATGCCTTCCTTGATGACTTGAGAGACAGCTCTCGACTTAGATGAATCATTTCCCGCCTCACTCCGCCACTCCACTCAACCAGCCAGTCCGAAATCACAAGCATTTTTAATTGGTCAATAAAAAGCGGCACGTTGGCTATAATAACAGAGGAAATGCCAGAATTACCGCATTTAATTTGCATATTTTGCTTTGGAAATTTGACAGTTAAATGTGGCTTATTGGTGTGTAAAATTTCAAATTAAAGTCAAATCAGCGCGAACCTGAATGGAAATGTTGTTCAAATTACTTAATATTTAAAATGTTTTTTTTTTTAACTATTTATGGTGCTGGCTCAAGTTTGCTTAAGGTTGTGGACCATTGTCTCAATTGTTTAGGGTTTGGCTTAAGGAGTGTATAAGGGAAAGTATTTTAAATATTTTGTTTTAAATTTAATAATTTTTGATGAAGCTTACCCTCTTAGACCTAGCCATGTTTCCTTTAGTATTTAACTATGAACAAAAATTTATTTTAAAAATATTGTGTTATTTTCTATCCGTTGCTATGTTAGCTACTCATCAGACATGATTAATATTTAATTAATATTTCATGTATCTTTAACATTAACCTAAATATGATAGAGGATGATCTCTTGAATTTCCCCTTAAGCATGCAAGTGTTAATTGAACTTTGGCCACGCTGTCGCCTCTGAAGCGCTGGCTTAAAGTGCGCTAACCTTAATCGGCGTAGGAAGTGCAACGGTAAACATTATTAAGTAGCGCCTGGCTGGGCGGTGGGTCGAAAGGGGGCGTAACCGGTGGGAGGTGGTGCTGAGGGGGTGGGGCTGCGTGAGCTAGGAGACCGCGACGTCGACAAGCTGATAACCATCGCCCAGTACAATGGGGCAGACTCTTCTAGCCGGCTGCTTCCTCCTCCTGAATGTTGCTGTTGCAAGTGTTGCTGCTGCTGTTGCTGTTGCTGCTGCTGCTGCTGTTGCTGCTGCTGCTGCAGTCAATGTGCCAGTTAGGCAGTCAACTATGCGTGTCTCTGTGTGCGCAACCTGCAACACTTTCAAACAACTTTATCAAGCCGGAATCTCAACTGACTGAATGACTGACTGACTGACTGAATGACTGACGTGGTCTTGATTGAAATGCGACGAAAGCGTCGACAAGCCGAGTGGGTGGCAGCCGGGAAATGGAAAATGGTAGTTGGTATAAATGGGTGGCTGCTGGTGCTCGGTGCGCCCGCTCCCAGCTCGGTGCGTATGTATTAATTAGTGTCAAGTGTTGTCGCTTTGAGTTACGCGCCCAGGGGACTGCCAACGTCAGCGATAACACAAAGCGATAGCAACAGCCACTTGTTTGCCCAGCTCCCGATTGAAGCCACCTCCCCACTAACCCTACCAACTTCCAATCTCATTTTCCCGGCCATATAATCGATGATGACACGTTTCGGCTTTTGCCCATGCGCAAGAGCCTCCTGGAACTGCAGCTGGCTGCAGCCTGCAAATTGCAGGCTAGACACCAAGTATGGAGTGTATGTGCGAGTGTGCGAGTGTGCAAATTTATAAACACTCTCCTCTCTGGATACTGTAATATTTTTTGCGCATCCAATTACATTTATGTGCTCGTAAACTAAAAATTCTGCACAGCTTGCAAACCGGGTTGCTTCACAATAATTATAAGCCCAAGAGGTTGGCTACCCTAGATGACGATGGCGATGCCGATGACCAGATGCTTACTAGGTGCCGCATCACATGTACTATGTGCTCGGTGGGCCTGTGGGAGCGGCCGTTTAGTGGAGAGGGTCTGTCATGAGTTATATTTTATACACTTCCTGATTTATGGGGGAAAAAATATGGTACAAATCTTAAATGAAACCGCTTCCGGAGCTGTTAGGGAAAACTAATCTAGTATTAATTTCCTCTAAGCACTACATGGAGAGGTCTGTAAAAGTCGAAGATTCCAAAGCATTAAAATGCTTTGCTCCCATTTAAATTTATATTTATTGTGCAATAAAAATATATATTGCTTTTGCTCAAAGAGAGTCATTATTTATGCTTTTTAAAAAACATTAAAAGTATCATCACCAAGAGGTTCCCCTTTTTAGAACCGACAAATAATAACTTATGATTATTTTATATATTTTTTCATTACCCTTTTCTAATTTTACGTGTTTGGTTTCATTAAAATCAATAACTAACGAAAAAATTGTTAGGAAATTATATATTTGCATTAATTTTTGGGTTTTTTTTTACTTTATCAGTTTCCATTTTTAGAATTTGATGATCACCCGCAGAAATCCTTGGGTAAAAATCAGTCAAACAGAATGTTTTCACTAACCCCAAAATTTGAGAGTCATCAATATCGGCCAAAAACCATGTAGACTTTGGCCGAAAATCTTGTCCACTTTCATTTCAAGTTTGGAGGGAAATCTTATTGGAATCACTGCCAACAAAAAAAGACAGCCCACATACGGCTGCTAAGCTCTTAAACTAGAACTACGCCCCGAACACCAAACACAAAACACCAAACACCACACAACCAACACCAGAAAACAACATTAACCGCAATGGATATTGCAGACAGGCAATGATTGGTTTTTCATTTTCGCTGCCCCCAAAATGGTGAAGAGCTAACACACAGATGGATATAGAAATATATGTATTACCAATGCAGGTTGTGCGGTGTGAAAATTGTTTTGGCCCGGGGCCTTTGGGAGAGATACAGAATTATGTGGCACTTTCATATGGCCATAACGAAGCATGTGAATGCCAAAGCCAATTGCAGTTGCTGTTTTTATTTTCTAGTTCACGAGTCGGCCGATTTCAAGGCTGCCACCGGCCAGGCCAAGTGGCAATTAAAATTCTTTCGCTTTTAATGCCCGATATCCGAGGCATGAAATTAAAACATGTTTTCTCAATCTTGGTTAATGAATTTCCATGCTTTTTGGTCCGCACCCTTTAAATACTGTTTAGGGACCGTTGTCAGTTTAATAATCAATTATGTTTGTACGTGTTGTCATTGACCTTCAATCTGGTCCAAAAGATCTCTATACGGATACACATCCACATCCACATCCACACCCAGCCCTAATAGATCAGGCAATTACCCGATTTTAAAGCCTCTTAGCTTCTTTTAATTCCCATCTATTTATGAAATTATAATTTGATATTTCAACATAGTTGTCAATCACAGCTGTCGCTGTTGCTGTGCTTATTGTTGTTTCTCGAACAACCTCTTTTCTTTGGTCTGGGCGTGGCAGAGGCACAGGTATCGGGTCTCTTTTGTTGGCGTTATTAATTTGATCGTTAGGTTTTCTTGTCTGCCGCTACAACGGCTGCCGTTTGACACGATGATGGGTCTCCGTCTCCCTCAGCTTTAAACACACTTCAACATCATTTGGACAGCCAGCAGCCCCCGTATACTGGGGCCTTTGTTGGCAGAAAAATTTATAGAAAAAAAAAAATAAATGCGAACGGAAAAAATACTTTGTACGGCCCACGCACTTGTCATAATAGATTCGTTTATAATTTTATTTGCTTTGGATTTTTTCTACTTTTTGAAAATTTTGTATGCAGGTTGTTTTCGGCTGGGCTTGCCACATGAGCAAATAATCGTAAGCGGCTTTTGTGCCCATGAACAGATTTAAATGCTAAATGCGGTGGTGAGGGTTTTACGTACCTCATAAATCCATGGACAGGTTCTGAAATAGGAAAAAAATACAACACATTAATTTATTATTTATTGCATTAAATGGAATTGCATTTATGTTGGAGTCTGCTTACTTAATTTATGACAGGTTTCATAAAATCATTAATATAGTCAACTTTGCACATTACCCATTGGTAATTAAATTTTTAAGCCAAGGAAATATATAATTTTCTAAGACAAATATAGCAATAATTAATGAGATCAATATAATGTGATATAAAACTATGATTGGCTTTGATACATTTTTGCGTCTTACGGGAGATTGTGTACATAGATAGATTTTGTAAAAATCCCCAGACATTCTTAGCAACTCACACACAATTTCCCGTGCGTAAACGTTTCCACAAAATTTTATACGCACAACTGTACCCTAAAACAGCATTTGCACTTGCATCAAAGAAATGCATGCCAAAAGTGTTGCCTACTTCACGGCGTTCAAGCGTCATCCTCGTCATGAGGAACATTCTAATGAACATATACAAAAATCTCAAGTGCTAGACGCGACGATGACGCAACGCTTTTGCCACCTAGCCATGCCCCCATCTGCCCTACGCCCCTATGATTCTTTTTTTTTCCCATATTTTGTTTCGTATCGCCCCAAGGGAATGTGTCTGGGTTTGAGCCTGTCTGTCTAGCCATTGCGAAGATTGCGTTTAAATGCAGGCATTGTTGTCGTTTCGGGTCCCCGTTCTACTCCAAGTCTCCGAGGCTCAAGACAATTGAGTCTGAGAGCGTAATTTGCAACTGCCTGAGACGGCTAAGGTATTGGAGTTGGAGGATGGAGGATGGAGTCCCCAGGATGCAGGCCCTCCGAATCCCAAGGCCCAACTTTGGCAGGATACGGTGCAGACACAAGTGCAGCCAGCGCCTAATGAGTGAGGGAATCGGGGAGCTGTCGTGGGTCCCCAACTTCTCTGTGACATGTTGTTGCCGTGGCTGCTGTTGCTTTTGCCCGGCTGCATTTTGCATCCAATGGCCGCTGCAGGCGAATGCACCGAAAAAGCAACACAGCCGCACGGCTCTATTTGCACAGTAGCCTGCCTTTTGGTTTCGAGGAGTCTGGGTGGCAGAGAACCCACCATCCACCATCCAGAATCCAGCACCCAGCGCTCACAACTGGAGATGGAGATGGAGCTGTAGCTGTAGCTGCAGTTGGACCCGCTGCAGACATCGTCCTGTGGCATACCCAACAGGCGTTAATAATCATTCTTGTTTTTCGCTTTTTCCGCACAAAAAACAAAAAACAAAACAAGAAAAATGCAACGAGTGTTTTTTTTTAAACTTTTTATGTTGTTTTGTTGGTTGTGGGATTGCTGTTTTGATACCCTGGAAACTATGAATCGCAGGGGGGTTTTCGAACCCTGATAATCTGTTTAATATTTTAGATCAATATTTAAAAGTGTGTTAAAAGGTTTGCTTCGTTTATGGCCTACTTAAACATAAATTGAAATGTTCCTATTTGTATCAACCAATTGAAGTAATAAGTTCGTTTAATTTTAAAACATATCATATAAATCATATACAAATTTTGCAAGAATATTACTTATACCTACAATAAGAGAAAAACCCCAAAGTTAAATTAAAAGTTAAATTAATCTTTCTTAAAATAAATTAAAAGCATGATAATTCAATTAGTAACATATTGAATTGATTTATCCAATAGAAAATTTGCAGATTTCCATATTTTTTAAAATTACAACTACATTTTTCCATACTTAAAAATAAAAGTTAAAGTGTAACACACTTTGATTAAACACAATATTATTTAATGATTTTGTACCTTTTGATAAACTTAATTTACAATATGTTAAATATCCTTAAAGGATATACTTCAAGCCCTTACACTTAAAACTAAATGTATGTTTTTTTTATGTTTCAAGTTTATCCTTTTGGGCCTTGGATTTCATTATTTTTTTTGCGAAACTTTTTCATTTTGTGCAGTCAGACGACGACGACGTCATAGAGAGTGCATTGACTGAAGTCTACAAAAAAATAAAAATGCAGAAACCGAAAAAAAAAGAAAAGCAACCGAAACCGAGCCAAAACGGCAAGTGTGTGGAGGTGGCTGCTGCAGTCTGGTGTTGGCTGCTGCATCTTTTGTTGATATGTAGCGACATGCACAGTGCAGTTTTCCTGGAAAATTCTGCATGAAAGGGGGAGGTGGGTAGTGGAAATACACAGCCCAGCCGAGTGCAACCAAAGTTCAGTAGCTGGCAGCTTTTTGTCTTACAGGAAGCGTTTTAGCTGCGAACTAAAACAAAAAGTTGTTTGCCATAATTAAGACTTGGCTTTTGGCTTAGGCCCAGGCTTCAGTTAAGTGTTATTAGTTGGAGCATTTCTTTTTCGGCCATTGTATCCCAGGGTTTTGGATGGCGGAAGTGGCGAGGAAGGAAGTTGCCAAGGAAGCGGGGCAGGATGAGGATCAGGTTGAGGATGAGGAAACAGCGGAGTCGTTGCACTTGTTAATTGCCGCGCCAGACTTTTCCCACCCGCGAACGCACTCCGCCGGCCAAAGTCAAACAGTTTTGTCCTCGAATTGAGACCACCTGCTTGGACGGCACAAGAAAAAATATTTACCAATATTGCAAAGAAACTTATATATATTTTATAAAAATGTGTTTTTAAACGTATGACTATTAAGAATCAATCTTTATAACTTCATAAAATTATTATTATATAAAATAATTTGACCAATAAATGATATTTTTTTCCCTAAATTTATCAGGACTATACAAAAAAATCGATAGTCTTTTTCTCTCAGTGCTTGCGTGGAATTGTTTGGGCCACGTAAATCATTAAATGCCGAATGGCCGGCAAAGAAAACATTTGGCGAAATTTCAGGCACCAGTGAAGCCTGAAACAAAGGAATACATTTAATAGGAGTATTTCCTTCTTTATACACATTTTTTCGCTTGAAAAACTTCCCCAGGAGCGGAAAGGAAGGCAGGAAACTTGCAGCAGGCGACTGGTTTTTCTGTATTTCGTATTTTTTCTGCGCGACTTTGGCGGCTTTGCTTCGGCGGTTATTAGTCGCTGGCTGCACGCGAATTTGCTTTATTTTCGCTGCTGCTGCTGCTGCTTTGGTTGTTGTTTTGTTGCTGGCGATGCAGCAACCAAAATCCAATTAGCTGCTCAAAAAGTTTTGCCAATGCGCGCAGAAAATTTAATTAATGTTGACACAAGTTGAGGCCAAAACTGAACGGAATTGAATTTGGTTTTCGGGTGGAGAGGTGAGGAGAAAGGAGAAAGCCGGGATGGTGATTGAGATGCCGCCTTTTGTGCTGATAAGTATGCAGGAAAAAATGCACATAATTGTTATTGGTGACCTTTCACCACTTGAACTTTCCCTGCTTGACAAAAGTTGTGGGTAGAAATAAACTTATTAATTGTCTTGAGAATAATTTGGCCATGATTTTTTCGGCTTTTTTATAAATTTTCAATTTATTTAATAAGAATACCATTTTTAAGGGAGATCGAAATGTATCGGTGTACAAAAACATGAGAAACATATATCGGCATTTCGTAACTTTAAATTAATATGTTTAAAATCAAAGAGGTCAAAAAACAACCAACTTTTTTTTTGTAAATCAATTTATATAAAATTACTATTCAAAAATATTAAAATTGGTTATTGACGAAAATAATAAGCATAATTCTATTAACTTAAAACTTTGATTATTATTTTTAAGAAAAATTGGTTATATTCATTTTTGAAATTTGAAAAGAATATATTTTTACATATTGTTTTTTACCACGAAAATATTCTATTCTTATTTTTTGCCTTTAATTTGTTGAATGTTTTGTGAAAAGCATAGCCCACTTTATTGTTGGCCAGGTCACCTGTCATATTGGCCAAGAACAACTTGGCCAACAACAGTCCACCATTAAAGGTGGATGAGCAGAAAGTCAAGTCAATAGCTCAAACCAGCTACGAATGCTAACCAGTCCTCACTTGATCCAAAAACAAAGAATATAAAAAAATCCACAAAAATAGAGCATTGCCAGGTGCGGGTATTTCAGTTGTACTTTTCCGTTTGCCTCCTCTCTGTCCAAACATTTCCCTGGGGGCCAGGCCACCAAAATGGACGCGGCCGCAGCTTTTCAAGCGTTAAAACATAAAAATGTCATTAACACTCAACAGATTTCTGGTGCGCCAACGGCCAAAAGCAACAACGGCCAACAACAAACGGCTTAAATGGCCAATAACAAATTGTTGCAAATGTTCGTTGCAAAGAGTTAAGAGTAAAAAAAAAAAAGAAAAAAATTGCAAAGAACAGCAACGCAAAAGTTTTTTCCTTTTAGTTTTCTTAGTGCTTTATTTTATTTTTTTTGCTGGCTGTTTAGGTGTAGACTTTAATTTATTTGACGCTTAAGCCCGAGTCGCAGACAAGAAAATGACACAGAAACCGAGTTAAGCCACGGAACGCGCTTAAGCCGAATAGCGAGCCAGGCTCGAAGCTTGGAGGTCGTTTATTGTCGCTGGCCCAAAGGGGGTGGCCGTGGCTGGGGGCGGGATTGGGTATCATTTACGCCATAATTTTTCCCAAGCGAAATATTTTCCTTAATGGTTTTTAATGAGCGGGTTGAAAGTGTTCGACTACGGACGGAGGTGTTGAGAAATATGCCTGATTTATAGAAGCTGCAATCTGTGTTTAACGGCGGTGCCGATTCGCAACGAGCTTGCTGAGATTTTTGGGCGTTCCTAGGCAACCTACATAATAGACCCGGGAGGTGTTCTCCTCCAATCGGCGACCGCACTATCAATCGTTAATAGATTTGGTTTCTTCTGAGCAAAATATCTTAGATCTCAGAATCGGGAACAGCTCAATGTGGATCCGATTGAGGCGTGCCGAGAAAGTGTTACCGAAAAATGAGGAAAGTTTTTTGCCATCTTAAAATAGTGGGTATTATCTTATTAAGATTTTGTAGTTTACTTTGACCTGAATTGCCTTGATGTCCCACAATAATTGAGTTAGGAAAATACGATTAAAATCAGATAAAAATCGATGATTTAAAATGCACCATTTTTTTTTTTAATTTATAGCATTAAATCCTTTAATTTTCAGATGCATAAATTTTAAAGTAAATAATTATAATTGATGGCTAATAGAACTGCAAGTGTTGTATTACAATTCTTAATATTTTTAATGAAAAGCCCATTGTTTAAGTTTTGGGAAGGCTTATTTTTTTTAAGTCTCTAACATTTAGCACTTTGATCATTTTAAATTTCTCATCCTACAAAGAACTTTTGTCCGTTTTTCTTACAATTTGTTCCATTTTCTTTAAACTCACACCTTACCTTTTTTGTTAATAATATATATGCCCCATTTACTTTCCCTCCTTTTTTTGTCCCCTCTTGAATTTTCATTGGTTGCACAATCTCCGAAAAATCTTTTTTAGCCCATATCAGGGCAGTTCCTTTCCCATGATCAGCACCATATCACCTGCATTGCCGACTTCCTTCGGCCTCCCAATTACACTTCTGATTGCCTGCTAACTGTTCACATCCTTATATGACTACGTGTTGACAACAAAATTAATTCAAATTAGCAGAGTGAATAAAACGAACCCACTCCGAGATCCAAGGTTAGCGCAATTTCAACAGCTCCGACTTTGCGTGTTGGCAGCTTTTCTCTTTTTTGCAGCTGCCCAGCAAATTAAAATTAAAGTACCCACAGCATGTAACAACAATAACCGAGAACAACGTCGGGTAATTGGATTTGCCTGAGCTTCAGATGCCGGGTTAATCTGGATTCTGAATAATAAAACGTTCAGTTTATTTTATTATTAACCATGGACATAATTGGCACACGTTGGCTTGGCTAATCTTAGCCCGATTCTCACCATTTTCCTTTCAATTACCCCCTTTGCCAGGTGAGATGATTAGCCTCGATTGACGGTGACGGTGACTGAGGGCAAACAGTGGCTGCCAACTATCTATCGCCCATGTCGCTCCTGCCGAAGTGAGACATTAATCTCAGTTAGGTTTATCTTTGATGCATAATAAATGAGTCGCTTTGGCCGGCTAAAAGCAGCTATTTATTAAATGCGGCTACTCAAAAAAGCCGAATAGCGTGGCGGCCCACGGTCCGGCGATCTTATTAACCCACTTCCCCGACGACTACCTAAAATGTGGCCAAAAGGAAGCACCAAAATCAACATCTCCAGCAACTTGAATACGTCTTGTGTTTGCATTTGCATTCCTTCCTGCCTGATTTTCGTTTTCTTTTTCTTTTCACTCGCCACCCAAAATACGACGAAAAAAAAAATAAAAGGAAATCTGCTCATGCACAAAGTAAACATGGCGAAATAAGAGAGCAAAAATTGCAATCACTTTCGGCCAAGTCCGCAGTCTCAACCCTGAGCAAACAGCCGCCAGCATCAATCTTCTAATGCGTTCAACAATTTTTTGCGCTGTTCCAGCAGTTCTTTTTTACCCCAATGTTAATTTTTTTTCTTCCACTTTGGCGTTTTTTGGTGTTTACATTTAATGTGGGGAGTACCCTTTCCGATGTAAAGTATAAAGAGAGATGAAGACTTTCTAACGTGTTCTACTTAAAAGTATTATTAAAAAATATATTAACATGAAAACCAAAGAAAGTTTATGTGATGTTAATTATATTTGTATGAAAAAATTTGAAATTTTAATTAGTTCTTTGAATTCTTTAAACAAAGTAAATGTATACATTGAGTATTAATTCTTCATTAATATTTTAAAAAGGGACTTAAAAAGTGTTATTCTTTGTAAATGTTGAACCATTTAAAAACTTATCTTTGAGTTCAATTCCCTTAAAAGTGAATTATCCATAATTGTAACTATATGAATTTTCAAGGAAACTTTAAATTGGTATTTTTTGTTTGTCCATAAAGTCTACATTTTTTTTCGAAATTAAAACTTAAAAGTTTTTCCGCTTAATAAAGCTTTGTTTGGAATCGTGTGCTTAAAATATGTTTTCGCTTATAGTGCGATCTTTAAATAGGGTATCGATATCTTCGTTATTGAGTTACCTTGTCCTGTCTTGTCTGTTAAAGATTTTTCACTTCCCTGGCTTGCCGAAAACAGATTTCTGTGCTACATTTTGGGCTCACAGAGAGCCGAATTGACTTGTTGTCACGCCCCCTCATAACCTGGCCCCCTTTAGCGATCCCTTGGCTGCGACGGCGACATCCAAATTTATGAAAGCCGCTTGTGTTCCTTTTGGTTTTGCTGTGCTCTCGTGTATTAATTTTTGCCGCTGCCGTTGCTGTTGTTTATTGATGCCGTTGGCGGGACTGCGGACACGCCACTACAGCTGAAGAAGTTGGAGCTGGAAGTTGAGGCCGGAGCTTGGAGCTTCGAGCTGGAGATTCGAGCTTGTTTTCGTGCGGAGAACGTTGTTAATAATTCGCTCGCATTACGCGCCGATCTCGAGGAAGATGTCGTCTTAATGACTTCATTAATATTGAGTAAAACACAGCGCATACAGTGCAGGGGCACGGGGGGTAATAAAGTGCAACCAAAGCAGGCCAAAGGAAATGGCAAATGCAAAAAAAGTCGACAAGAAATTCGCGCTCAATTGCCGGAGTGCCGAAAACCCAAACCGAAATGCTTCACTTGCTTCGATTCAAGTTCCACTTGAAGTTACCCCAACTCCAACTCCAACTCCACCTCCTTGGATTTGGCTTTGGATTTTTGTTGTTGCTGCCATTTCCGCTGGGGACGCAAATTGATGAGACAGCAACAATAGCTGCCTCTCTGTCCCGCCAACTAGGTGGTGTAATTAAAATTAATTCGAAACCCAAGCGGTAAATCAGTGAGGAAGCGAAGCGTTTGGGGAATTATACACCTGATCAACGCAGAGCGCAGAAAACGTATTTCATATTAATTACAATCATGCTGACTTAGTGCTAGATTTTGTGTCGGATAAACATATTAATGGCGGGATTATACCGTTGCTGATTCATAACTTAATAGCTCTTATCTAAGCAATGCATTTGGAATAATTATTTAAAAATAATCTACATAGCAATACTTTATTTGGTTTTTTAAAACACATAACTATTTTATAAAAATTAAATCGCTAAGCGACAGATTTTTGTTTAATTTTCCTATAAAAGTTTTTATAATTCCTAACTAAATAGTTAGATGTTCATAGTCTTCGCATCCTTTTTATTCAAAAGATTTCCCCTTTAAGAACTTATTCTTAAGTTTGGGCTACTTTATCCACATCTTCAAAAATTTTGGTTTCCTGCATCAAGTTTTAGCCAACTTTTTACGAGCTTCATCATCTTAAGTTTGCTTCTCGTTTAGTATCTGCTCAATTTCTGCGGTTTTCATTTAACGAACTGCTTCCCCACATTTTCAACTCTGTTGCATTTTCCTGGTATCAAAGCCATAAAACTTATAATGCTCCATGGCAATATACACATCATCATCATCTGCCGCTGCAGCTGCGACTGAATCAGCAAAAGTGGAAGCGGTGGTGCGGCCTTATGTCACATCCGCGTGACGACATCAAGGCGAAATTAAAATAGCGACATTTTATTGAGTTGTCAGTTGCATGGAGCACATGCAAATGCAACAGGCCACGCCCCCCACAGCCTCCCCCAATCCACCCATCGCAGCCAGTTGTGCCAGCCCACTTGCAGAACACACCCAAAAAAAAAAGAAAATACTTGATGCAAAGGAGTAGAGGCGACACATGTGTGTGAGCTAAAGGATGAGGTGCTGATATTGCAACGCCCCGCAGCCTGGCTATATGGAAAACATAAAGAAAAAATGCTTATCAATTTAAGATAGTTCTCTAAAAGTGATGTACAAAAATTCTAATTTATTTATTAATAGGTTTTTATATATTCCGTATTTTCTTAAAAAATACATTTTATAAAACAATATTTACATCTTAAAATCAAGCATTTTCTTTAAGTAAATTAAAAACTACATAGCAATAGTTTTTTTTTCTGTGTTCCCAGCTCTACACTTCCTCACACAAAAAGCTTAAGTTTTTTAATTCACAAAATGTGCCAATATTTATTCCCAAACATGCTTGTGGGCGTCTACCGCTCCCACGTTCTCAGTGGGTGTGGTCGCCACTCTAGATTTATTTCCCCCACTTATTTTCTCCCAGTGCAGAGTTTATTTGTTAACCCCTGAGAGGCCAAGCGAACATACTGCATAATTTGGCAGAAATTAAAAACGAGGGTAATATCCATATATATAACCATGTACTCGCCATATAATATCCATATGCATATACATGATTATATATGTAGATCCGCATGCTTGCCAAACAAAAGAAGGGCGTTGAAATTGACACCTCCAGTGTAAAAGAACAGAGCCGGGGGAAAAAGGCGAGAAAAGAAAAAACAAATAAAGGCCGTTGAAATAAAAACCCTTTTTCGACAGGCGAACGAAAGGAACTTGGTCGGTGCGTCCTGCTGGCTTTCTAAAAAGTTCAGCAAAATATTCGCACTCATGTACTAACGCTAGTGAGGAGAGCGTGAGGGGATTTAATAGTAGGTAATATATAAAAAAATTACTCACTTTTCAAAAGGGTTTTACTATTTCATTAATTAACATCCAAATAATGTTGGTTTACCTTTTTTTGTTTTATGGTTTTTCACTATTGATTAACTTAAACCAATATGTTAAAGTGTAATTTGAAACTTTAAGAAGGAGGAAAGTATTAAATATGTTATTGCCTATTTTAATTTGATCCCCAATTTGATGGCATTACATTTTTTTGGAAAATTGTTAGACTATATTATTTTACAATAGTTTTTTGATTAGTCTTTTGTCGTAAGGAAAAAAAGGTTGAAAATTGTATATATGGTAAAGCTTTAAGCTATTTAAGTAGCATAAAAGTGACATTTTAAAGAGACAACCTTATCTAAAGTTTAAAAGACTTAACTCTTTATTTCCTGTCCCAAAAAACGAATGTTTCCCATCCCTAATTTCCATTCTCCGCTCCTGACGAACGACGCACGTCTGCTACGGACACACTTTGGCAATTCATTTAATTATTATGTTATAACGCACACTTCTGCATCCCTGTGTGAAATATGTGTATACACTCACACAGCTGCATAATAATAAAGAGGAAAACGACCATAAAACGCTCGCACAAAAGTGCCAGGAAACTTGTGTAATTCATATCGCATAAAGCCAGGGGGAAGACAGCTCATCAGAGGGTGGAGAAAGGAAGAGGGGGTGGTGCGACCGCAAGGCAACTGAAGCACACAGATACCAACCAACCAACCAACCAACCAACCAACCAACCAGCCAACACACGGACATACTATATATTTTTACATGGCTTTGACAATCGAATCCGAATCCGAATCCGCTTCATCGTTTGCGTCCCTTGGCCATATCAATTGCACTCCGGCCGACAACGCTTGGCATTCTCCCCCATCCGCCAACCCTCCTCTTTTACCTTTACCTTTATGTTTTTTTTTTTTCAATACGAAAACCACAAAATTACATTGAGTTGGGGCTGCTGCCGGTGGTATTGGCCCAAAGCCGAATACCGAATGCCGAATGCCGAAAGCCCACAGCCCAATCCCAATCTCAACTTATCGCCGGCTCTGGTCATGTTAATTTTTAACCTCAGGCTTCAGCCAAATCGAAAGCTGATCGTATAAAATTACGCTTGACAGCGGACGCAGAGCGGTTATATGGCGGGATCTGTGGATTCGGGGATCGCAGATCGGTGATCGGACCTGAACTGAACTGAACTGAGAACCGCAAAAGGTGACACTCCGATGGTTTGGGCCGCTCCCCTGTCGCTGTCACTATATATAGATTACATATAGATATCGTACAGTTGCTGATCTCTGACTTTGTTGCCGGGGTGAAAAGTAAAAGTATGGGGAATAAGTAGCTGGTTGCTTTTATTTTGCTTCGTTGAGCACTGATGCAACGTCCTGTAAATTAAAAAAGCTACCTGTGGGTTCCTAAAATTCTTTAAACCGTTCTTAAAATGCCTATTAATAATATATGTCATTTAAATTCAAAATAAATTAACACTTTATTAAACCCTTCACTGCAATAACTTCATTGTTTGTTAAGATCTAACTGTATGCTTTTCCTAATGTTTGCGACTCTAACTCATTTTCATAAAGCCTCAACAAGTTTTTATAATAACGGAACCATTAAATCTCCAAGTACCTCTTTTAATTAAAACCACTAACTAATAGGCAAAATAAATAATCAGATACACAACCCCCCGGGAGAAACTTTCACCCGCTATAAAATCCTCTTTTGTAGCTCACTAATTAACTTCTACCCCATGGAAAAGCAGGAAATCTCTTGATCAATTTGCACGCAACTCAGCCAAAAATGGCAATATAAATGTGTGTACCGCCATTTATTGCGTAGGGTGCAGTCTTGTATTGTGTTGGCCAACCCAAATAGCGAATTCGCTGTGGGAATTAGCTGAAAACCCAATGACCAAAGGCTTGGAAATTGCGTGGGAGAGCTAACGCTAAAGGGATAACTGGTTTCATTTGGTCGCGACCGCCTGTTGATTTGCCAGCGATCTAATACAACATTAATTCGGCAATAAAAATAGATTTTGTTGCCATAAATATGGACCGGGTAATAAACACAAAATGTGACACAATCAAAACGGCAAGCGGCTCATTTATTGATAACAGTTGGAGACCAATCAACCAGTTGGCTAGAATGTCTATTGGCCAAAGACCGACGAGATTGGCCAGCAACCGGTTGGACATGGAATAACTTACTGGCACTGGGCGTGTTTAGCATACCGACTTTTATTTTCATTTTGTAATGGCGCCAGCTTTAATAAGCATAAATAGCATACTTAATTGACAAATCAAAGGCAATTTGATAAATAAATGAACGCCATGGCGCACGCAAATCGAATCGCTTAGAATGCAGTTCAGACTTTGCTAACTAAGAGTCACTTTGACTAATGAATCAATTTGCCGGGGCCGCCAACTCCATGATGAAGTTCTTTATCCCCGATGAGCAGGCATGACTGTCTGATTATTTGCCCCTCACCCGCTTCTTTGAGCCTCGAACTAAGTTGAGTTGATTAGGGGAGCCCATTAATGGACAAGCTCACAGGATATGGGATACAAAGACTGTCCCAGACGGTTCACATGACGTCTCTGTTTGTTTGTTTCTGCCTCTCCCTTCAAATCTCTTCTTTTTAGTCGTCGTTCCTCAATTAATTGCAGCAAGGCAGAATAAAACAAAAAAACACAAAAAACAAAATAAACAAAAAAAAATAACACAAAAACGAGTAAACACACAAGTAAAACCAAATGAAATCAACGAACCCAGGCTTGCAACAAAAGCAAAAGCTTAAGCTAAAGTTGAAATATACCGTTTAATGCCCAATGACCACGCCTACTTTTCCCACACTATATAGCCAGACACGGCAAAAGGGGGCGGAGGGCGGGGGTGTGTGTGCGAAGGGGTTGAGTGGGTGGGGGGTTGGTGATTCAGAGGAGAGGAGCGCTTAAAAATGCGTAAAAGAGTCAACTTTGACTGCAAACTGCAATGGGATGTTGTTTGAGTTGTTGTGATACCCTGTAGTGGCAAGATATGGAGTATATAAGAATTATTTAGCAATGGAAAATGTGGGGAAAGGAATATAAAAAATTTCAGTATATTTTTTGTGGCAAATCTTGTTTGATTTTCAAAATTTAGAAACTCCATAAATCTGATCTGCTTTTACAAAGCATTATTGTCAATAGAAAATGTGTAAGGGCTTTAAAACATATTTAAACTTAAAGTCTTATATATTTTAAGTGCATTTTTTGATAAGCTAAACATTTTTTTTTAGAAAGAGTAGTAGTTATCTTATAGTCGAAACAACAGCCTTTTAAAAAAAATATTGAATACCTTCTGACATTTTTAGAGACAAATAAAATAGTAATATGAGTGATATTAAGTCTTCACGAAATATTTAAAACTGTTCTTGCTAAGCAATAGTAAAAAGTTGGGACCCAATGGGTTTCTATGTAAAAATGTAACTATTATTGTTCTTTTTTGCTGATACAAAGTTTTCATGAGGACTTTGAAACGGGTCAAGCATACAAATATTTTTAATAAATCATTTTTATAATACTTAGTTAATTTTAGTTAGAAATAAAAAAGAAGAATGTTAAAACTGCAGTAACCATTATTCGATTCCTCATTTGCTCCCTTGCTCTGGTTGCTATGCAGTTTTAGCTTCACTTTTAGCATTTTGCATGTTGTTTGCTCTACGTCTGTGTCTCCGAGTTGATTGCACCACCACCAGCCACCCCTTGCACCACTGGCACCACTTGCCCCCACCCAACTGAACTTTTACTGACAAACTTGTCGTTTTATGCCACTGATTAATAAATGAAAAGTTTTACCCAAGAAGCAGTAAATTCTTGCTGACTTTAACGTTTCCATAAAATGTGCCAGAACTTCAATTTTTTTTGGCAATGCAATTTTTGTAACATTGATTTTTAATTGCCGCATAGAATATTTGCTGAGCCACGAATAATGTACTACTTTCGTTTCGATTTTGCCAAGTCAAGAGCAGACGGCGGATTTGGTCATTTGAGAAGCTTGCGAAAAGTACGTGAGTTATGGATAGGCACGTGCCGGAAAAATCGCACCTAGCTGGCCTGGCCATCTAATAAACAAGTTTGCTGACCAGGGAACGCGTGCTTCCCCCATTTAACTCTCCATGGGCCGCATTTTCCAGCTGCCTGGCTAATCGGTTGCGTAATCTTAAACGCGACGCGGCAATTGAAATGGATTGCGGTGTCTTCGCGTTTGGCTTTGGCTACCTGGAGGAGAATCGGCAGCTGCCAGTGGCCAGTGGCGTCTCCGAAGCCAGTTTTATATTCGTACATTTGTATCGCTTTTTGTTTTTTTGAGGCATTTGTGGAGCTTGTGGCCAGCTGTGTGTTTGGCCTGTCAATGGTCCTGACCCACAATCGATGCTCAAATTTCATTGCATTTCTCCCGTTTGCTTAAGCTGGCATTTTTTATATTATCTCGTTTTTTTGTTAAATTAATTTTACGGTTGACCGTCTTAACGCCATCCAGTCTGCCATGGCTGGGCCATATAGACTCCAATGCCCTCGTGTGTGTCCGTGTGTGGCAAGAATAGTTGCAGGCAACTGCAGCTAATTGCAGCCAGTTGCAAAAATAAAGACAGCAGCGGATTAAGGCAGGGGATCGGGGTGTAGAGGCTGCGCGGAGAATGTTGCGCCGTGGGTCATCATAAAAACATTATGGGAAGGCGCGCAGAACAAACAAAAGCCGGAGAATTACACCGAAGGAAATAAGATACACGAAGAGAAAGCAATGAGCTGCCCATTTTATTGGTCAGAAGATTGTTTTGCATAAGAAGAAATGAAAAGGTTTTAGAATGGCAAAACTTCAACACAATTGGGCAGCTTACAAGAGAACTACAACGTTTTGAAGTATCTTTTCAAAATATTTTAAAATAAAAGGGACTTAAAGTGATTTTATATGTTGGTTAAATATAAAACATGAAATTTTGTATTCAGATAATTATTTTTAATATTGCAGTTCTTTATCAACGATTTTTTAAAATATTTTAATACGATTTTTTTTAAACACATATATTTATTAATTTTTCCATGGAGTTTATTTTATAAAATCAATATTTTAACAAACAACTTGAAGATTTCAGTATTGCATTCGCATAAACAATTTGTATAAGGTAATCTAGCAAATAGCTATTTGAAGACACGGAAACTTATATGTTATATTCGTTTTTTTATGACATTAGTTTCTTTTTTTTTACAAATGTTTGCGTTAAAGTCCTCTTTAAAATTTGTATTGCTGTAATGGCTGAATAATTACTATTTTTTACGATGCTAACCTACTTTTTCGTTGGAATTGTTTTCCTCAGTGCCACTGCAACTGGTGGAATTTTTCAAAGGAATTGCAGCGAGAGCAGCAGCTGCAGATGGCGTTGTCACTGTGCAGTTTGACAGGGCAACATGCGAAAGTTTGATGAGCTCGGCAGTGGCAACCGAGGGTCCCCATCTCCATGTCCATCTCCCTCTCCCTCTGAAGCTCCAGCTCAAGCTTCGTATCCATTCGAGTCCCCAGATCCCAGTTCCCCCTGATCCCCGTGCAAATCCCCAAGCCCAAGCCCCATCCATACCCAATCCAAACCCCATCTCTCACCCACATCTCTCATTCAGGCCTCGCACTCCCTTGGGCATGACGAATGTAGAGTCTCTTGGGTGGGTGTGTTCATGGGTTCTCTTCTCATCTCGGGGCCTTTACTCCATGCCCACCATATAGTTTTTCTTATTTTATATGTTTTCTTCTTATTTTTTTTTATTTTTTGCAGAAAGGTCAGGTTGTTGTATTGCCTATTGTTGGCGTCACGCCGCTTCGGCGATCCAAGTTGCCAGCGTGCGAACACGTTTCGCCCGCAGATTGGAGCGCACAGGTGTCTTGGCTTTAAGTTGGACCTCCATTTCCACTGACCGAAACCGAAACCGAAACCGAAGCCAAAGCCCAACTCGTCGGTTGTGATTGGCTTTTAGCCGCTGTCGCCTGTCAAAGCTGGCTGGCGTTTTCGGATTTATTTTTAATAAAACTGATGTCATTTATTGGTGTACGTTTATTGTTTATTGTTGCTAAATGCCTGTCGAAGAGACTTCACCCAGGCACGAACATACTATGCTATGCTATACTATACATTTTAGTTCGTGTGGGCTGGCGTGAGAGTGTGTCTACAGGGGTGTAATAAGATACGCCGGCGATGTAAGGCAAACAATGTTAAGGCTTTGCCCAGCGAAACTCGATGTCAAGGACACCAGAAAATTGCCATTAAAAAGTGTCGTTAAAAATGTACAACCATTCATTCGATGCTGTCAATAAACTACAATTGAATTCAATTATTGTTAATATTGTAATAAAAACCTATTGTATTTAATAACACGTTTGTTTTTCTTAGTAAATGCCAACAATTGTTAAAAGTTAATTTGCTTTAACGGCCTGAATGTTAATGATAGGTTTATAAAAAATTATGCAATAAATTGATGTTTACAGATGATTGTTAATAATAAAATTAAAGCTAAATAATTTCAAAATAATAAATAATATTTAGTATTTTCTGTAATTTACTTTTTAAAATATTTGCTATGTAAAATCGAAATATTGAGTGTTAAAAGTTAATTAGTTGTTTCAGCAATTTAATTAAAAAAAATAATGTTATTTGTTTTCTTAAGAAAGGTTTTGATTATAATATTTTTCCCAATTTTGTGTGGTTTGGTTATTTTTGTATTTATACACCTCAGAAGCAAAGTGACCTCAAAAATCAGTTATTTTTAGGTTCTTAGATATAAATCCCCTCAAGACCATGCCCGCTGAGCCGTAGCTGCCAGCGTTGAGCACTCCATTCCATCTAAGACGTGCTCGTCTCAAAGTAAAAGGAAAGCTGCACCGAGATGCACTTCAGCTGCAGCCCGACAACTGCACTTGGCGAATATCCGTGGCCACCTTGATGTGTCATCACTTGAGAGCGGTAGCCGGAGTCGAAAGTCGAACATCTCAATGATGGTGCTCCTCCGGTTCGCTCGCCAAAAAGGCAGCCGAACGCATTTTGCCAGCCACTCGAGTTCAACGATTATGAGAAATGTGTAACAGACGTGACTTTGATGTTGATGCGCCAGACAGCTTGGGAGCTGACAGAAGCTCCGATGTGGAACAGCTGTCACAAGTGCCGGGGCTTCGACATCTATCGATGGGGGCTGCTTGTAATGCAGTTTTAATAGCGGCCAAAAGCATTCCGGCCCTGACCTTCTTTATGGGCCAAAGCCGAGACTCTCGTTTTTCATCGCTCACGATGCGAAACGTTGCGTGCGTCTGCCATTTTCGCATCCATAATTAAAATGTGTGCGGCAAGTGGCAATTTTTAATTACAGCAGATAAACTTTTTCATAACCATCGTAGTCCGAAAAAAAATACAAAATGCTGACCACCCGGCGGGGACTCATCGAATTTAAATACGAGGTAGCAGCTGAGCATCGCCGGGGGCGACTATTAAACTTTTGTTAATTATCGCGATAAGGCAACAAGTTGTTGGCGCTATAGTTTGAACTGCCGGAGATCTTTGATACCAGCTGCCCCTGTTTATTAATATTTTATGTTTGTTTTTTGTGTTTTTTGTTATTTTTTATCGATGGAACTGACTTTGATGGTGCCGGTTCGGCTTCAACTTTAACCCCAGCGATGGCTAATTGAAATGCACCGAGATGAAATCTGTGGGATGATTGATGGTGATGCCGTAAATATGTTTACATTGAACAATACTGATTGTTTATGGAAAAAAAGATGTTGTAAAACTATGATCTAACGACCTCGATAAAGTAAATGCAATCTATTAAAATCATAGTTAAATATTAATGTTCACTAAGGTTTGCTTACTCATATATTCGCTTACATAAACTCTTAGTAAATTATTATTATTAAACGCAATTAAGTCAACATATTTTTCAATTTACAACCTAGCGTTGCTATTAAATACTGACTGTTGTTTCATAATAAAGCAGAATATCTTAAAGGTAACTAATTAACTGAACTAAAAACAAAACTGTTAGTTCATGGGTCTAGCAGTGAAAAAGTTTTTGAAATGATTATTTAAAAGTGGTTTTTATATTATTGAATTACAAATATTTTTTTTTTATATCATTTTTATTAATTTTAAGCTGAAAGCTTTTGGTTTTGGTAATGACAATACATTTAAATGTCTATAAATCTAGCAATTTCAGGATTACAGTATTCTATCGTTTTTGCATCCGTTAGACTTCTCTAACCTCATCCGTCCGCCTTTCAACTTTGACCTTTTCGCACACTTTTTCTCTTTACGCGACTAATTGAAATGCATAGTGGCATAAATATGAAATCTTCTAATTGGCTGCGATCTGCGCTGCCATGGCTTTTTGCTTCAAGCATTTTTTTGCTGCTGGCACGTTGTCTGGCATGCAGTTACCTGCATTCGATCGCGCTCCCCCCTCAGCGCACCTGACCCCTCCATAATCCGTCCGCCGACGGCATGCACTTCCTTTTTGGGCTCATCTGGCAGCAAAGACGACGCATAGAAATTTTCTTTATAAATCAGTTGTTGTAGCTGCAAGTTGAATGTTGTTTGCTGTTGTTCGAACGTTCATCGCTCGCCGGCTCGCTGAAAAGCAGCATAGCAGCCAGGCAGTACAAGCAAAGTACAAAGCAAGTTGTTAAAATTCCTGTTTAAAGTTTTGTACGCACATGCAATGGCCTCGCCAGCTTCCTCTGGCCCTCATCCCAATCCTCCCAGCCAACTTCAAAGGAAGCTGCTGTTGCTGCTGCATGTTTGCATTAAAGACGCATTTTGTTTGCCCAGCAGATCCAGCAGATCCAGAGAGACGATGACGACGACGACGACGATGATGATGAGGACGTCCGCAGCGTGTTAGAATACACAACATGTAAGCCAACAAAACAGTTGGGGCCACTCATAATCAGGTTTTAGCCACGAACTGAGCCTGAGCATGAGCCTTCTTGGCCGGATCCGTGGCCCCGGCATAAAGGGAGTAAGCTGCGACCATCCACCGCAACATCGAATCGCCAAACAGCGTCGGCGGCTCCAGCGCTTATTGCCTGCGCATGATTGCACAAAAGAGCAGCAGCGGCTAGGCACAGTGGCCCAGGATACTATCTTAAAATATTATACGTTGTTTGGGGTTTCCAAAGAACATTAAATCTTAGTTATAGAAAAAATTCCTTATATTTTTTGACTTGATTATTTGTTTATTTGCGATGGTCGAATGCAGATTCTGGACTCATTAATATTAACGTTCAATAATCATACCCTATGACGACTGACAAGCTAAAGGTTGACCAAGCGATCAAAAACCTAGTTACACTTTTCTGGCAAGAAAAATGTTTAAGAGCTGTTTTTTATTTCTATAAGACAAATTATTTTTTTCTGAAATTAAAATGAACAAATACCTAAATTTATAAAAATTTATTCAAAGTTTTTGGGTGTTCTCAAATGTTGTATTTACATGTACTTATAAGTTAATCATATCTTGAGGTTCCCGAGCCCACAGTGATTTAGCCGCTGATAGCGTGGCTCTCAGGTGGGCCAAATCCTCGGCTGGGGCGGGACGCTTTTGGCCACTTGGGCTAACTAAACAATTATGGCAACGGCTACGCGATCGCCCAGCGACAACGGCTGAGAAGACAACAACGTTGGGGACGACGGCGATGATGATGAGTGTGGAGAGACTGAAATAGCGACCTGGGGGAGATGTACGATTTGAAAGGGGGGAAGGAGCTTGGTTACCCATGGCACATCCTCCGCTCGTCCATCTAACTATCCTCGTATCTATGCATCTATAGTTATTTGTATTATTATTTTGCTTTGTTTTCTCTCGCCCAGCATTCGCTTTCCCAGCTGCCTACAGACAAAAAAAAATTGTACAAGAAACTAAACAACTTTACTTTATAGAAAGTAAAGTTCTTCATTTAAGATTAGATATACTCTAAATAAGTAAGTATTCAGAGCGTTTACTAAACGATTCAATAAGTTTTTTTAAGATAATCTAAAAGAAAAGTTAACCTACAAGAAACAAGGTTCTGATATACTTTAAAGTTAATTTTACAACTTAGGAATGCCATATTTTGTTTTTATTTGGAAAATATAGCTTTCTTTTTGTGTATTTGCTGTGTGTGTTTTCCTACCCCTCCCCCTATTTTGCGGTTAGGTTCATCTTGGTGTCTGTTGATTTTTTTGCTATTGTTGGCTTTCGGTTTTATTTATAGTTAGTTTGGTTTTAACGCTCGCTTGTTTAGGTTGCTTGGCTTACCTCGGCACATCTCTCTGCGTTGCAATGCTGATGATGCCTGCAAGCTTAAAATCGTCATAAATGCATGGTTACCCACACACGAGCACACAGGCAAAATGTAGAAAACAGTCGGAGGATGCAGACGATGCAGGGTAATTGCATCAGAGAGGGTTGTCCGAAGAGTTCACTCTCTAGAACAATAACCTCAAGGATCTCGAGCATCCCAAGCTGCTGGTTGTCGGCCAGAACTTTCGTTCAAACCCGCTCCCACATCTGTCTCATTCATATGGAGCCAAATGCAGGCGAGTTTATGTGTTTTTAGTTTTTATTTTCGTCATATTCGAGTGGCGTTTTTGTGGCTGGTTTTCTTTAGTTTGTTCTGTGGGGTTTTATTCTCCGATCCCCCATTTAGTTTTTGCTGTGCCAGGTTTTTTGTTGCGGTTTTCACGTGTTGCTATTTCTGCAAGTTTTTCTCTTGGCAATTTGTTCTTGTTTTTGTTGTGACTACTGCCATGAATAAGCAGCAAAAATAAAAAATAAAAATATAAACGAAAACAAAAACAAAAACAAAAACAAAAACAAAAACAAAAACACCCGCCCCACCCACTGACCCTGCTACTTCTTCTGCTGCCGGCGATTTGTGTGCTAATAATTCAGCATTTGTTTCACATTTTTTTGCTTTTGCTTGGAGTGACTTTTTTTTTTGTGGTTCTGTGTTGCGCTTGTTTTTAGCTACTTCTTTTTTGTGTTTGTTTGTGTGTTTTCGCTTTGGCCGGCTTTGCTATTTTTGTGTGTTTGTGTGTTTTTTTTTTTAATTTTTTGTGTTCTACACATTTTTTGCCCTTGCCAGTTTTAGTTTGCCCGTTCAAACATTGTAAGTTATTTGCTGGTAGCAGCATACATAAATATAGATACAATTTATCAACTCGGATGAGTTAGAGCTTAACCGGGCTCTGTTTATTTATCTTTTGTTGATTTTTTTCTCGCTTTTTTGTTACTCTGTTTTATTTACAGCATCGGCTCGTTTATCAAAGCTTGAGCCTCAGATGGGGACATCATCACTTAATAATATTGACACTTCTATACAATAGGCAACCGAACCGAACGGTGGGTATTGAGTTCCAAAAGACGATTACGAGCTGAAAACGATGGCAGAGACACACACAGATGCCGATTCTGAGATACAGATACACGATCACAAAATTAAGTGATTATGTTAACCGGTTCGATTTTTTTCTTTTTTTCATTTTGTTGTCTCGATTTTTGCCATTCGTTCGTTCGGGTACCAAAACAGAAATTTACATCAAAATTAACTTGTTATGTGGCCAACAACAACAAGCATAAGAACAGCGGCGAGGAGCTGAACTGAAACCGAAACTCGGGCCTCCAAGCTGACAGCCTCTTCAGATCTCCATCCTCAGCTCCAGTTCTTCTTCTCACAGCCAATCTTGTATAATTTCGAAATTAGAGCTCATCATCATCCCATATCAAAGTCGTTGCTTGGCGTCGGCGTATTCTTTATTTTGTGTCTTGGAAGATATAGAAAAAGCAGCCAGTCAATGGCCCCTTTAGGTTGCTAACTTCTCCTTTAATTTTATCTAAGCAAAGTATACCTTGTATACGGTGGAATATTTTAAAACTCCATAGATAAGATAAAATTAGCAAAATTTGCATTCTTTTATGATTATACAAATATCCCTAGTGTCGATTGAAATGACATTTGATAAGACAGATCTCATAAATATTTTAAGATTATTGTACTCATAAAAGGAACTCCAAGTTTTTAGGAGCTCAGATCTTTTCGATCACTGATAAGTATTGTTCGCTGGAATATATTATTGATAAAATGACAATACATTTTTACTCATTTTAATGGTCTGAACATAAAATGATTTAGAATTCATAAAATGATTTCAATAAATAAAGGAAACTTTTGATTGCGAAATAAATAAACACCAAAAGCATAATTGGTTTGCCTTGACTAAGAATAAGCTTCTTATGAAGTGTTCATTTGAAATAAGTCCTCCTTAACTCACATGTTAATACAATCTATATATGTATTCTTGAAACAAATAACTCATTGAGAGCACTTAATATTAACTAGGAATACCGTTTTATGCGTACTCGTGTTTTAATCTTAATTGGCTTCGTATATCTCTCCTACTTCTGCCAAAAACTCATTATGATATCTGGCTGGATTAATATAATTTGCCACTGAGCACGTGTAATTAATATTTAACTCGAGTGTGCCCCAAGTAAGTTTGCGAGCCTAACTGCTTGGCATAACTTTTTGGCAGCTGCAATCATATTAAGCATACGCCGTGTGTGCTATGATGGTAAGGCAAAAGTTTCAATTAAGTGGCAAAGTTCAATTCCCCTTCAGTAGCTGTCTGCTGTACATATATAATATTAACTATAATATAAATGAGCAAGCTCAGCTGAATCCATCAACATAATGGGTGGCAGAGATAATACAGGAAGGGCAATAGAAATCTCTAATTAAAGCCTTGACAATAGTTGACACGAGCCGGGGACTTGGACGACTGGGAGGCCACTAAGCGGCTCACTCTTGCCCCAGACATCAAGATCTGCTTAAACAAAGGTGTCTGGGCCCGGGATGATGGCTGTCTGGTCTGGTTAGCTCTAGGGGGAGTAGCAGTCGCTCCACCTCCTCAGATATCACCCTCGTCCAGGCTTATTTCATTCATGGCTGTAGCATGTTTTTGTTTTTCGCTTTTTTTTAGTAGCTACACACATGCGAGGGAAGAAATATGGTATGCAAAAAAAAGAAAAAAGAAAAGGGTTGCCGCCAACCACCGAACCCACACAGAATCCCGGGGAAAAAATACTTGTAAAGGGTCTCAAGTTCAAGTGCAGTCTCCAACTTGGGCTTCCTTCCTGCTAAAGTCTAGACTTTCAGACACAATACCAGACACAGACAAGCCAAGCTAAGACAATCGGCCAGCGGATTTGAATAAACATTAGAGAAAGAACGAAACATGAAAGACACATTTGTTTATGCAAAATGCCTGGAACAGTGCGAATTATAATAGCCCTGGGCTTCATAAATTAAGCCCCAGGCCGACAAAGACATCATTCGCTTATTTAAATTTAGACTCATAGTCGGGCTCGAAAAAAGAATAAATTCGATTGGAGTACGTGTTGCAAATTTGTTCTCAAAATCTAAAAATTTGTCGGACGGAAGTCGCCACGTTCGTGAGTTTAGGGCACTGAGTTAAATGTTAAGAAGTGGCACCTAAGGGCAGCTGCTTATCGAGGTGTGCCTCTTTCTGACCTTGTGCTGCTTTTTCTCTTACACAATCTTTTTTTTAGTATTTTCTTTTTTATGTTATGCTTGCTGCTGGAAGAAACATTGCATGACTTGGGCACACAAAAGTGGCAAAAGAAAGAAAATTTGTTTTTACTTATTTTATGTGTGTTTTTATGTGCAAAAAGCTAAGTTGGCCAAAGAAAAAGTTTTGTCACTTTTGAGCTGGTTTTGGACATTTTAGCACGTTTAAAACTAAGAGCTCTCACAACAGAATATTCTCTTTCTACCAAATAAACAATTGGGAATAGTTAAATAGGTTTTGACTCTACTCTATCTGTTTGATTTATGGAAAGTAAACATTTGCTTATATTAAGAAGCATTCGATATTGATCATTAAGCATACCAAAGCAAATTTTCCGACATGTTTATATAAATCAAATTAATGAGCTAAAAAAGGAAGTAGTCAGGATGTCAGAATTCAATATTATAAAGCTAGCACAGACTTATAAAAATAAACAATTCAGCAATTGCTTTAATATTTGTATATAAAAAAAAATTTATTTGCAATAATGTCATCATTAATTGGTTGTATCACAAACAAAAAATCACTATAACAATTAATGGTTTTTTTTCTGTTCAATGTCAAGTATATATTTCCTTTACAACCGCAAAAAGAGTAACTAATGTCAGTGTAAATCACCTGTAAAGTTTTCCGCCCATTAAGCATGATATTACAGCCCAATTTGGACTAAAAAAGCTTAGAAAAATAAGCAACTGGCCCATTAAATCACGCCCTTGTAAAGTGGGCCTAATGTGTGCGCAGTCATTCTGTTGTTGGCCTAGTTAATAATACATTAGGCCAACATCACACACTCATCGCTGGGCCAATGTCGATTTATTTGTTACCAGCCATGTAAAACGCCAGTTGAATTGTCAATTTATACGAAATTGTCAACAATTAACATTTAACAAACGCTCACACGCAAGAGGAAGTGGAGCGATTCGAAGCAGTCAGATAAGGCCAAAATGCTGTCAACTGTCAAATTTAATCAGACTATAAAACGCAGGCTATAAAAAGCCAGCTATGAGATACAAGATACGAGATGCAAAGCAAAAGAAAACAAAAGCTGGCTGAGTGACATTATTTTGGCAGGTTTTGAAGCTTATGACAAACGCCAGTTTGAGTTACTTTATCGGTGTCAGTGTCATCATCGTGTGAAATATTTTAAAATGACTTGCTTCTATTTATTTTCATCTAACAAAAGAGCTTTCCTGCTGCAATAGCTAATTATCCTGCTGAACTCACCTTCAGAGGGGCCGCGCTAGTTAGTCTATTGCAAATGGCAGCCAACTTCCGTTTCCGCTGTCCGTTTGGCAGAAAATAATCCAATTAGATTTTTCCAAACAGCTGCGCAGGCGTCACCGCGAGATGGGGAAAACGGCGGGGGGAAAACGCAACCCAAAACAAATGCAAAACTTTTGCCCCAACTTTTCCAACGCTGCAGAGATTTTTCAATTTGCTGTGATGCACTTGTTGTGAATTTTTCATTCGACGGATTTTATTCGGACAGATGGATTTTAATATTTAATTTACTGCTATTACTTTATTTGCATAAAACTTTTCTCTTTGGCACTTGAATGGGTTTTAAAAATAAATATTTCGCATTCTATGTTGCGTGTGTGTTAGATGTGTTATATTTAATCCGGTAAATGCAGGCACTTGATAGCACTATTTCGCGCGAAACAACTAATGGGTTTTTCAATAAAGCACGAATTTCCCAAGGGCTTTTCAATATTTGTACACCGTAGAATAATGCTGAAAATTGCAGTTGGATTTTCGCGAAATTCTCGCCGCAGATGCGAATTGCAGACGGCCGCGGAAATGCGTTGTACGAACGTCAGAAAGCGCTCAACTTGAACTGAACACAAAAGTATCTCGAACCGAACGTATCTGAATCTTTTTCCAGCATAAGCGGCGGCAGCGCTGCCGACGTCGGCGACGACAACAACATTGCCACGGCGGACCGACTGGCAACGGGCAACTAGTTTCCGGTCCGTTCCGTCCCACTCGTTTCGCAAACCGGCTTGCGCATGTTTGAGTGTTAGCGGAACGAGTGGAGTGGAGAACTGGTTTCGTTTTGAGTGACTTTTGGAGTTAATTACTCAATTATGCTGCAATACACTCAACGAAATGTAATGTGCATAACTAATATAAATTTAAGTTAGCCTGCAGGATAATCAACAGTACTTTTTAACAAACAATTTATTTGGTCGTATTTGGACTTATAATAGGCCTATAAATCTATGTTCGACTAACTTAACAAACAAAAAAGTTTAATAAAACTAAACAGCTTTTTGATATTTATAAGTTTTTAATAATAGTTTGTAAAACATTCAAGTCAACAAATTAAATTATACAAGTTCAGTCTATTAATACCCTGCTGTTATTATTATAATAAATAAGTTGCAATCAATTAGTTTTAACCTGAAACAACAACTTTATGTTCGTACACATTTTTGTTAAGGGTTTTTGAAAATAAAAAAAAGTAAACTGTTACATGGATATAAACTTAATTGGGGAATAAATTATTCCAGTTGTAATTTATTGCCAATGAAGCTCATATATGCTTTCTTTGAGTGTACCCCAAAATAGGCACATGATATGTGGCCAGTATGTGTGCGAGATATGCAATTTAGTGGTTGTGTTTTAGAAATATATTTTTTTTTATCGGCCACAGTTCACAGGTAGACGGCAATCGAGATTTTTCATTTCTTTACAATGTTTCGGCGCTGAATTTATGGCTGAGGCGTCAATTTGATGAGCGTGTGAAATGCTGGGATATAAAGGGATAGATGCGATGGATCCCGTCGGGCAGGTGGACTCTAATAAGGTTGAGCTACGGATATGACCTCCAATCAACCTGAAATGTTTAAGTGCTTTACAGTAAGAAAAAGCCTACAAGAGAAAAAGATATCTATGCCGTGGGTTTTTTTTTTGCCTTGATAATCATAAACAATAAAAAACGAGTACTTCAGATTAAGATTTTAATTCTTCTATAGCTACAGGCTAGGTTTAATTTTAATGCACTAGTCAAAATAACAGAAAAAGTTATAATTTCAGTTTGATTTGCGTTTTAAGTCTTTAACATTTCAAATATTTTTTCAGTTGTTGCTAACTCAAATAAAATAGATTTTGTCAAGTGCAGTTGTCTCGTCAAATAATAGCTATGTTCAGTGTGCAATACACTTCACAGCATTAACATCCATAAATATTTATGTGACGAACTGGAGTCCTACCATTCTTGGAAATTCCTCACCCTCTCTCTCCTTTGACTAATTTAGTGCTTCTTCTCTCAAATTCTTTCACTTTGCAAATTTGTTACGGTACTTTTTCTAGCTCCTAAGCCAAACTGACCAGCTCCAAGCTCCAAAACTCCATACTGCTGGCCAAAACGAAACCCCGATGAGCAAACACATTTATGCGAGCCAACGTGGTCTCGCACTTCAAGGCGATGCCGCCGAGTGGAGAGGGAATAGGAGTACGAGTACGAGTACGAGTACGAGTATCTGTGACAAGTGTCTTTCATTAGCATAAGTAAATCTCCTCGAAATCCTCAAATTTATTTGTCAACACTTGACAATTTCATTGTTGACGTCTCGGCAGGCGCAGCTGTAAACGAGTTGGATGCCACCAGCAACATTGCCAGCAAATCATGATTTGTGTCTTGTATGTCAGTTTGGCATGGCCAAGCCTCCAACATCTCAGTGCTATTGGTAAAAACAACAGGCCAAGACAATGCAAATGGTCAAAAAGGGTGAGGGAACTGCAGATGGCGATGGAGATGGAGATCGAGACAGGGGTCTATGGAGATGGAGAAGTGTCGCTTGAAGTCCCGAACTCCGGCTTAAATCAAAGACAAATATTTAAACAGCAAACGGACAGCAGTGGCTCACTCGGCATCACTTCTTCCCAGAGCTTGGACACGGAATTTTCGTTGATTTTTACTACCCGAAAAAAGAAAAGCCTGATTTGTGCAAGCCTTTCTTCGCTGTTTTCCATACCATCTCTTCTTGCATACTCATTTTTTGGCCTTCTTCTGTCTCAGTAGTTGAACTTTACGACCATGTTGGGCTATAAAATATTTTATGTCATATTTTTATGCCCATATCAAAGTTTTCCATTAGGCTAAATGTTTTTAATTTATGCTCACTACTGAGATGAGTATTAGATTTACATAAGATTCATTATGTATTTTGCATTACCTCAGTGAACGCAAATTCTTAGTTTATGGGAGTGCTTTGGGTTTTAATGAGAAAATAATAATTTGATTTTAATAATTAAAGGTTATTTTTAAATGCATTTTTTATGAGGGGCTATATCTCACCTTGTGTAAATATTAACCTTTTCAACGTAAAAGATTATGTGTTTAATATATAAACTAAAAAGAAAAGAATAAAACCTGTTAATCGGTTTTAAAGAAGTTATTTTTTAAGAAATTCATATTTCCTTATCTCTTTGATTTAAACAATGTATTCTCATAAAATCTTTAAGAAATGCTTTTGTTTTGTGTATAGTACTCGCTTAGTGACCTAATAATTTTTGTACTTTTCGAGTGCCACATTCTCTATTATTTTCTAACATTGCCAAGGTTAATTGCCACCCTGTAAATAAAGACAAAGCCAAGCTGAAACTAAAACCTAACTAAACCACTGACTAAGCGATGTCCCTTCTTATCTGGCTTATCGCTCCCTGTGCCAATTTCGTCATTGGTGGCTGGAAGACTGGCTCTTGTCTTGGTCGTCATCGTCGTCGTGGAGGCATTATGGCCAACACTTCATTACCAACAAAGCCATTGCCATTCATTAACAGCTGCGGCTTTGTGGACCTGGGTTTCTTTTGAGTTTCTGCTGTCGCCGCAGTAAAAGTTGGCAACGTTGGCTTTGCAGGTCTCGTGGCGATGGCGATGGCAATGTGGATTCTTCCCGCTCCCTTCGCAACGGGCTCATAATGCCAACGTAATCTCAAATTACTGCAAATTTTCGCCGCTCACCTTTTATGCGCTTATTTATTTTATTGTGCATTTTCATTGCACTTTTTGTGCTAGCCGCAGCCCCAGCAAAAGCCCCACACCCATTCCCATCGAAATCTCCATCTCCATCTCATTTCACTGGCCATTGGTTCGTTGTAAATCTTCTATTATTTTGATTGTTGTGCAGTTTTATTGTTGTGTCAATAATCTGCCTTTATGCTGCTACCAATAACCAAAGCTTCTGGCCAAGGCAGAGGCGCATTTCCGCAATTTCCAGGCGCCTTTGGCTGCGACGACAGGTGCACAAATGGTGCGCAGAATGGGCGTAAGATTGAGCCACCCCTTTCTCCACCTGATGGCAAAGCGATGTATTTAATGATTTGTTTAAGTCGATGGCGGAAAAAGAAGAGGGGAAGTGCCCGGCCACCGCAGGCAAATGCCGTTGAAGCGAGTTTATCACCGAGATAAGCATATAAATAATGAAGGTTTCTTCTGGCCATAAACACGCTGGATGAGTTGGCAAAAGTTTTTCTGTTACACGGGGAAAATGGCTATTCGAACTTAGCAAGCAAATTATTTTTATAAACTTGTTTCAAGAAGAGTTTTAAAACACTTTGTCCAACGTTCTTCAATATTTTTTAAGTGTTCCTTTGCCATTAAAAAAGATTATGTCACAAGTTTCAATAAAGTTTTTGCTTTATAATAATTTTCCTAATTATAAATTTCTCTCTCAGTGATCAGGAGTAGATTTCTATTGCCTTCAGCATAAACATGGAGAGGAATTTATGTCCAAGGGGAAACCTTGAAGCTCTATTACTATTTATTGAAGGCTCATCCGTTTGTGATTTATTCAAATGCTCCGCCATCAAATGTCCCATTTTCTTGCCACCTGCTCGCACCTGTTCCGTTGCATTTGGCTTAAGCCAGCCAATCCAAATTAGGACTTGTGACAATTGCTATACATACATACATACATCATCTGGCAGCAATTTAATTGTGCCTGGCACTCAATCTTTCAATCACGCCAGCTAGTTGCGGAAGGCCAGAGGAAGCAATGTGGATTACATGCGGCTGACTGGACCAAAGGATGGATGTGGATGATTCAGGATGGATGGCCGAGGAGCGGCCAATATAATCTATATAATCATAAGAGTGTACCATGTTGTAACATCCCTCCATCCCGCACTCCGCAGAAGACTCACGCATTTGCGACATGTTGTCAACTCGAATTGCGTTCGACTGATTGAAGGCAGCCAGCCAAGCAGAGCCCATCCTATCCAATCCTTTCGTATCCGATCCCATAACATCCCATTTTACACAGAAAGAATATAATATAAGAAAGAAATCCTTAAAAAGCAATTGTAAAAGTATAAGGTAATACATAAGCTTACAAATTTCTGAAGAATTTTATTTGGCATTTATGTAAGAGCATATGATTTCAAATTTAAATGTATCTTTCTTAACTACAACAATAAGTTTAGCCTTCCCTTTTTAATATGTAAAATAAAAAATCCTAAGTTGATCAATTCATACAAATAATCAAGCTAGATAAATGGACCTGAAATATTACAAGTAAACATCTAATGTTCTAAGATGAAAAAACAATAAAGTCAAGATAAATGAACTTAGGATATTTCTAGTTATTTTAACATACAATTTTAGCCATCTAAAATCAAGTGAAATGTGTTGTTTTTCCTGTGCAGTCCATTGCCATCGCTCAGCCACGAAGAGCGACAAGTTGATGGCCAAAGCCAAAGTCAAAGCCGCAGCCAAAGTCGGCCTACAATGTAGGCAAGTGGCCGAGCATCGACTCCCAAAGAACTCTTCGCCAGCAGACAGGTTTGTCGCCTGTCGCCAAGCGAGACTCCAACAACGGAGCGGAGATGGGAACGCATCTGGAGTTGGACTCTTGGATGGAGTTAAGGCTAAAGTTGGAGCTGGATCTCGTGGATACTTAGCCGGACGAAGAGGATTCTTCGTTTTTGGGTAGGCGTCGCACAGATTGATCAACAGACCAGGACGTTTGTCTAAGACTTGGCCTGCCTTGTTTACGTTTTAGGGTTTGCACTGTCATGGAAGAGTACAGATTGTTGCAGGGAGGGATTAGCATAATTTGTATCATAAAACTTGGGTTTTGTTATACTACACTTTTTTTCTTGGGAGAGATTTTTTTAAAAATCTAATCACTTAAGCCTTAAATTGATTAGATTTCAAAACATGATTTGTATTTTAGTAATTAAAATACTTTTCTTTATTGCAAAGAGGAGAAAAAGTATGATATATTTATATATTTTTATTTTTCTTGTGACCTTACATTCGTGATCTGTTTATTAAAATTCATAATAATATTGTAGGAACATAATCTGTCAACAATTGTTAGGGTTGTCTAAGTAATACACTTTTTTTATAAACTCGTTTTTGGGCCCCTCATAATTCAAAGACCGCTCCTGATCGCTGCTCCACCTTCCTGGCATTTCGCAAACATTTAAAGTAATTTCGCCATCAATCTTTCACTTTTGCACTCGTTTCGGACGCAGTCGCTGCTCTTGGTCATCTGCCTGAGTCACTTAGTTTGAGGAATGGCAAGTGCCCAGGCCGAAGATGACCTTGTGCAGGTAGTTGTTGTCGTCGTGCGTTCTGCCCACTCACCTGAGATGCTCACATCTGCATGCGTAAAGTTTATTTTGATCTTGGTGTCTCCGCGATTTGCATAACTTGTCATCCCCATCCGCCGTCGAGGATCCAAGTTGCGACGGAGGCGGCGGCGGGAAGAGGTCCATTGTCAGTATCAATAAATATCAACGCGCCATGCGACAACTTCTTTTCAGGCGATGTCTTCTCCTCCGCGAAGAGCCTGATTCCATTTGGCAGTGATGAGGCCTAGTCCGTCAGCAGGATGAACATTTTGCTATTTTATGCACACCGATATAAATGATCTTTTAATTAATATCACTTTAGATAGCGCACAAATGGATGGAGCATTCTTATTATGCAAAGTGATGTTTACGATTATGGGCAGGATCCTTGTCCCAGTCCCAGTCCCAGTTGCAATCCCACTCCCAGTCGCATCATCAGTTTCCCTTTCCTTTCCTTTCCAGTTCCAGTTTGGATTGGCTTTAAATAGTCTTTATGACACTGGCCGGGATTAGGGCTTTGGCTTGGCTATAGTTGATCCGACAAGTTGGTCTAGGCGGGGTCTCCATAATGTGCACGGCCCATGATAATCGGATCAGATTACCAGACTGATAATACTAAAAGCTTTTTGCAATTTGCACTACAAATTTGTTTTGGAACCATGCCCGATTTGAACAAAGTTATTTTGCACTTAACATCAGGGACAGAAATTGCAAAGGGGGCCATAACTTACCATTGAGAATTGAGTTGTGCTGCGGGGAAATTTCTCTTTTCCCACATAACTTGAAGAGCTTTTCCATATAGCCAAAGCAGGTACGATACGATGAGCGATAAGATCGCAATGGTGGAATGCCAGACGCCGCTATTTCGGAAAATGAAGTCATTAAATGCTATTACAAAGCGTAATTGTTCACAAATTATACAGGAGAACGGGGCACTTCCTATATACCCTTTATGTTTTTTTTTTTGCTCCGGCACCACCGAAACAATGTGTGCATTACACCACTTTGGTATCTTAATTATAGGCCTAGGAGTGCCACACCAGAAAGAGGTGAGGCCAAGATCGGCGAGGGGCTCACCTGGTGCACCTGTCATATCTGGCCTGCTCCGGATCCAGAAAACGAGAGCAAATGAGTGACACTCGCGTCTGGTATTCCATGTGCTTCCTGCTCTAAGGGCGATAGGCATTAACATAATATTTTTGTAATTTTTCTGCACAGGAAAAATAACTACATTATAGAAAAGTATGACATGTGTTTAAGTGTTTACATAGCTTTGATTTAAATTGTATGAATTAGTAATCTAATCATTATCTATAATATGTTCTCACTTTCTCAACTCCGTTTTTGTACTTGAGGTGGTAAACTACGAATTTCTAAGTAATGAAACATTAGTTTTTAAATAACTTAACCAATGTATGTAGTAATTCTTCCATTTATAGTCTTACAAATTTAAGCGTCTTATTTTCTCTCCGTGTTACCATTACAACTCTCCATCTCGCATGGCTGGCAATTTGCCAGAGCCCGAACAAATGCTGGTTAATATTCAATTTATTACAAATCATCATCGCCTTCATTTAGGCTGCTACTTACGGAGTCCGTAGTCGAGTCGCTTCCCTTCATGTTGAACTCTCAACTGTGACGCGGAATTCGATGCTCCATATGTAAGTAGTCCGATTTTGTGCCAACTCATTGGAGTAGTCATGAAGTCATGTGTCTGAGAACTTCCTGACAAACGCGGGCGGGAAATACACCAGTGCCAGTTGGGGAGTGAGTCCGACTCCGGCGGAAATTGTGTCATGATTATAGAGTAAAGCGCCCATTTAGTTACGCCTTATTATTTCAAATTCCTTTTCTTTTCGGAGTCCCTGGCCCCTTTTGCATTCAACTCGGCCTAATTGAAGTTGAGCTGTGTGTATGTGGAAATGACTCGGACCTTTTTCTCTAATCTCTTCATTATAAGTACTCACTCAGGCTTAATTTGGTTTCAATTCGTTGTCTGCTCTTTATGTTTGACTTTATTCGCTTTGTGCTGTTCTTAAACGAAGCTTGGTAATTGGTTCGGTTAATTAACTAAACTGCCCCGAATTGGTAGCAATTTTAGTTGATCTTGTAGATCGGTTAAACGATCTCGAAATCTATTCGTAGACTTGTTTGTGTGCTGTTTTAGACGGAGATCAATAGGGTTCAGCCCCCTTCTATTTATTAACCATCCGCCATCCATTGCAGCTCATCAATAGTCCACAAGGCGTTTCACAACCCGTTAAGGAAGCCAGATGCTTCTGACGTTCGAGGAATTAATCAACACGAAATGAGGAATTCTGTTGTATGGCACTTGTGTCTAAGCTTTTCTCATCAATTAAATGCTCAGCCAGCCAGGCTCGAGGAATCTCTCAGAACGGCACATTGTCTTAGCCAAATTAAAATGGCCATCTTTTCTGGTCAGCTGGAGAGCCCGTTCATCGGGCAGTAGCCGACACCTGAGTTTGAGTTGAAGATTTTTCGGTGCGCATGCGGAAGCGTTTTTCGCGTCATTTTTCATGCTGAAATTTAATAAAGAAAATTAATTTGTGGACATTTGACTCGAGGCGAGACACAAAATACAACGGCGAAAAAATCAACCTCATATACAGAGCCATCTTCGGGTCTTACGGTGCAGTGCCCCAAGTCCCTCTCAGGCTCAAACTACACGCAGACTTTGATCGATGGCACTCATGATGCTGCAGGCGAGCTTCCACTTCCACCAAAAGCCACCGAGAGCCACCAAGAGCCACCAAGATCCACCGCCAATCTCCCCCAGTTTCGACGACAAATTCAAGTTGGGAATGCCTTGGCCTAGTACCCAGATACCCAGGAATCTTTGAGGCGGCGGAGAAGGTGGCGTTGGAGGATGAGGACGAGGATGAGGATGAGGACTTCGAGCAACCTGAAGCCGGGTGCCGCATGAGTTGCAAGTTAGCGCAATTAATTTATTTCAACACGAATTTAACTCTCATCGTGTCCGCTCCTCACTTCATTTCATTTCACTCCACTTCACTGCACTTCATTCCCAATGCGTTTTACATCATTCTTATGAAAGGAGCGCGCAGCGCAGACTTAGCATTTATAATGTAAAAATTTTGTCGTTACCTTATCTAAATATGGCCATTGCATATAAAGACGCGCCATTCAGGCAGCTGTTCACCACAGGATTCTTCATCCCCACTCGCGACTCGACTTCGTTTTACTGAGAAAAAAATATTGCACTTTAATAAAAATATGGCGATATTAAAAAAATGTGAGCCATTTTGAGAAATTATTGTCATATTATTTATCTACTTTAAATTATAAAAATATCAATAAACAATTGTATATTTTTTAAAACAGTTTTTTCATCTTTGGTATAGTATATTTGTATTTAAATTAAAACAAGAAAAACATATTCATTGTGTATTTATTTATTTTAGTGGATAGTTCTTGGAACTGGTAAAAATATCCCTCTTAAAAATGTGTATCTCCACAAAATGTTATTTATGCTGTTTATACTAGATGTGTTTAACAATGGTAAACCTACCTTTTTTCGGCAGTGCATTCGTCGTCCGATGCTGCGTCACTCATTTTTGCACAGTCCATTAGTTCGCGGATGCAGTCGGCACTGAAGGTTGTTCCTCTTGTTGTTCTTCTTGTCTACCGGTTTGACAGTCGCTCAGTCGCAGTCGCAGTTCCAGTCCCGTTCCCAGTTCCTAGCTGCCAGCACCCAGTTTCCCAGTTGTCTGTGCCCAGTTGTAGACCCTTTGCCATAGACCGCGTCCAGTTTCCAGCTCCATTAGTTGCCCCTTGCTTGTAAGTTGTCGTACCCCCGCCTGAGTTTATTTTAAGCTTTTCTGGGCGCGTCCTGTTCAAGGGCTAGGCTGCTAGGCTACCAGGCTCCTGGCCCTCCAATTTCCCAGGACCCCTCCTCTGCCCCCTCACTTGTAAGTAATTTTCGGTTATGCGAAGTAATTTGAGATCGCGCCACACGCGCGGCCTTTAATGACTTCATTAAATGCTCGAAACTAGTTTAGCGCGACTTGTTCTGCTGCCTGCCGTCGGTTCCTTGGGCCTGGGACAACTTCCGATGATGACTATAAAATGATTCCTCGAGGGCATTCTTCAGTTACTTGGCACTTGCAGTTGTTAGTTGCTGACCAGTGTTTCGGTTGTGGGCCATATTTACAAGACCACCTCGGATGCATGTCGCTCCCTATGGAGTCCAAGTCGAATCCTTCGCCGCATAACTCAGCGAGGCGAGGCACCTAAATCTCCTTGACAACATTTACCTGATCCCACTGGCCACTGGCTTAATGACTCGAACCGGCTGCTTGGGGATGATCGTCACTCTCGTAAAATGTAAATTTTTAGTTAGTCGCGTGATGAGTTTCGAGGGACGAGATGGATGTACTTCAACTGGAATTCTAGGATGAATATAATGCAGTGAAAAAAACATAAAATATTTAAATAACTATGTGTAACTACAGAATGACATTTTTAAGTAGGTTGTGAAGTAATCTGTTTTATCAATGGGTATCTAGTAATTTGAAAATCCTATCCTATTGATGAGAAAATTGGAATGCAAGTTTGCTGATAATAGAAGGCAAGATATTTTACTTTGTCCTAGAATATACAAGCTAATATGAATTTGGCTATTAATATTATGCTTATGGCGATCTAAATATTCTAAAAAGCATTTAATCTTAGAAGGCAAATGTAAATTTCTTCAATAACCCTACTAGATTATCAATTTAAATTCTTTTTATTGAGCTTTTCAGATGGTTTTCGTTAAATTCTCTTGATTAAGAAATTGTGGGATTTTATGTTATATACTTTGATAAGAATTAGTTATGTTTCGCCTTAATTTTTTCACGACTTTTGCTCTCTGTATGGTCTACAGAAGTCTGTGTCGTCGTTGTCCATTTACTGGCACAGTCGTTACTCATTCTCAGGACCGAGGACGACGGCTAGTATGTGGATGAAGCTCGAGATGGGAATGGGAATGAGAATGGGTTCGGAATTGGGGTTGGGGTTGGGGTTGGGGTTGGGGTTGCGGCTCTGGGTGGATAATTATGACGTTGCAACAATTCCAGCGTGGCAGCCAGAGCTTAGCAGACGTGTTCTGGGATTGCGATTGTGATTGCAAGTGTCTGGGTAAGTTTGTGCCAGTTGTGGTGCATGGTGCATGGTGTATGCTGCACGGTGTACGGAGTGTGTGCCCCAAGTGACAGTGCAACATGATTGCTCTCGGGCTCGCCACATGCCACATTTATCATTCGTCGAAACGTTGAAAAATTAGTCATTCCTTTATTTTACACCCAAATGCCGAGAGCTCTTGGCGCAAACCAGTTGAGGAGAGGCCAATGCTTTGGCCACTGCTTTGGTAAATCCTTCTTGCATTACTTGACTTTATACAGTGAGATGTGGCTTAACGAATATAGGGAGTGGCAAATTAAATTGTACACAAATTTCGAATTTTTGGATGGTAAAGTGTAGATTATAAGCCGACAAATAAATAATTTTTGGGTTAAGAAGTGGATTCTTAAGGAAAGAAGTAATAAAAGTACAGTAAGCTTAAATAAATAAATTTTTTATGCCAAAAATAAATTGTGTTTACTTTTTTAGTCATATTTCACTGTACCACTAAAGTCACAGCTTCCCAGCCTCGTCGAGCAACAACATGCAAATGACTCTTTTAATTTTTATGAATTTCTCTGATTACGAAAATTGCTTCTGGGCTTTGGCTCTGCAGCACGGCACACATCCTCGATCTGCATCACAGCGCACCACTCGAGACGTGGAGGAAGTGCATGATGCATCGCGCATCTTCATTAGTTGACGCTGCTCCGATGTCAACTGGCGGCCGAGACTAGCAGATACTTCGTGGCCATCATCGTTTTTAGGCCCAGTTTGGAAACCGCTGGCGGGTCTTTGGGACCTCGACTTGGACTTGGACTTGGACTTGGTGTCCGTGTTTGCCTTTCCTGTCGCATGTTCATGTCTAGGCAGCGGGAGCAACCGGAGCAGTTCTCTGTAGATCTCTGTAGAGCCAGCTCATTGGTGTTCAGCTCGTGGGCTCGAATGGAAATTACAAACCAATAAATCATTGAACACCGCCACTCGAGCAGACCGCGCTCTGCATTCTGGGTTTTTCAGTCGGTGGCTCTGCCTCTGCGTCTGCCCACATGGCTGCGATGCATCCTTCAGCTGCTAAGTTCCACTCCTCACAGGTACCACTGTAATTAGTTGAAATTGTAATTCATGGCGCTGGATTAGATAAAAATCTGCTGCCAATTAGTAATGCACTTGGCCGTGAATAACTCTATATGGCAAACGATGCCGTCTAATATGCTTATGACTCTATTCGCCAATCTCGGAAGCCCTTGGGCTTTTGGTTCTTGGAATTAAAGAACAAGAAGACATCGGTAGAGGTCTTTACTTTCCTACCTTGCGAAGTTCAGGAAACTCTAAGATATAATACACATTTTCAAGCGGCCAGAGGCTAGAAAGCCATTTTAAAATTCAGAAGAAATTTGAAACATATTTTGTGCAATTGTATTTTTTTCTTTTAAAAAAGACAACTAAACCTAATTGGTTTATAGACTTACATTAAATCTGTAAGCTTATTAATCTTTTTTAAAAGGGTTAAAGCCATAGCAATCATTAAAGTTGTTCGCATTTAATTTGCAGTTTTCGGTTCAATTACTCAATACACTTTAAATGATTATCTCACAATCTCTCAGAGTTTGAGTGCTGGAACTTTATGAAGCCTTAGCGATCATATCTCGGCCGTTCTAGCCGCGAATTCTCGGTCCCAAGACCTCGTTGCAATTGTCGTAGATCAGGCCAGTTCAATTGACCCCTCACGACCACCGCGGCTCAGTGATTTAGCCTTGTCTCGACTCGGCGGAGACCAATTAGATCCTTTAAGATCCAATCAGTGGCCGTTTGCCGCCTCAGCCACCGGGTCTGCCATCGCCCCTCTATCCCCTTACCCCTTTTCCGCCGCCCAGCAACTTGATTTCAATAAAAATCCATTTAATTCGACATTTTGTGGCCCGAAAATAAAAATAAAGGAAAAACAACAGCAGGCGAAACACTTGGCGATTAGTTGGATCGTTTTTGGCTGCCGGCTGCGTTCGTTTGAACTCCGTGCGGGTGTTTGCCAGTGGTTCAGCCCCCCCTGAAGTCCCCTTTTTTGCCACCGTCCCTGTGGCCAACCCCCCGGCCCATATAAATCTCTCGTTGTAATTGCCACGATAAGCTGCAAGTCCGAAAAGAGCGCCGGCTGCGGCTGCCACCGTCGCTTAAAACCGGTGGCCAAATGGCCACCACTCGGATCCAGCTTCCAATCCTATATACCCATACACGCGTATATATGTAGCAGTATTTTTTTGGGGGAACGCAGAGCAAACTACATAAATTTCGCGTGAAATGCATTTGCGGGCGATAAATTCGGCAACGACCAGCTTGGACAGCGATAATCAACGCAATTGCAATCGATTTTGGCGTAATTTAGGTTTGGCTTAAGTGGCTCGGACTAACAAGGCAGCGAGAAACTTTGCCGTTCAGTGGTAATTTTGATTTGGCCAAGTTCGGGACAAATCTGGACCAACTTGTACCCAGCAAGCGCTGCAGAGTATGCAATGATGATCAGGGGATCACTTAAATAACAAAGATCTCAACTTTAAGAAATTTTAAATACGCTTAGTATTTTATATCTTTATCATTTAAAACTATTTAAACTAGAAATAATTGATATTTATTTTTTTTCTTTATGAAGAACAAAATTATCTTCCAGTCAACGCTTAATCTCTCTGCTGCAAATGGGTATTCCAATATTAAAACACTTATTTCCCCTGTCGATTGTGTGTGGCCCAAAAGCGGCGGCAGTTGGCCAACAATAGCAGCGATTTAAATCAAACGTGATGGAATTGTTAGGCGTTCGAATCGAAACTACCGTTAAACTCACTTTCGCGGCGGGACGCCCGTTGCCGACAAAAATTACTCATACGCAACGTGGCTGACCCCAAAGCTACAGCAGCCACTGTCTTGGAGGGGATGGGGGGTGCTATTTTACAAGGGGATCTTGCTTGTTGCCGCCTCTGCTGACACTCGACCTCGCCCGTTTCACGCTGCCGCCCCTCATTCCATCTGCCGCTGATTAATTACACCGCCCGCTGTGCGAATTCTTCAATAAAAATCATAACTTCATGTTTGCGGCCAGCGAAACAAAAATAAAGAAAGAAAATAACAAAATATATGAAAACCGGTGGGGAAGGAGAGCCCGAAAATAAATGATGATTATTGCCGCATTTCTGTAAGCCGCAGCTTATTAGCTGCACGAGCTGCCATCTCCATCTCCAACTCCAACCCCAAAATCCCCATGCAAAGTGTAACGAATTTTTGATTGAAACTTTAAAATACTCGTTAGGAGGCTTTCCTCGTCGATGCGCGTGAGTTTATCTTTTGATTAGATTCGTTAGACTTTGTATTGGTCTTTTGTAGCGCTCAGAAACTGGGCAGCCAGTCTGGGTCGTTTTGGCCGCGATGGAGTCATTATTCACAATTTAGTAACACTTGATTTGCGTTCGGCGTTTTCTATAAATTTTCATAAATTGTTTCTATTTCGTTACCCGCGCCATATGTTGGCCAAAAAATATGGTTTAGACTGGCTGATTGCACAAAGTCTCGGCCGGAGGGTGAATAACTCAAACTGACCTAGTTGGAACTTTAATTGGGTTTTTACTACTGCGGATATTTTTTGGGTTTTGGGTTAACAAAAAGGGATCTGCTGTTATTTTTCCCCAAAAAAAGCAAGGGTTTATCACTCTGCTGGCACATCAAATTAAATCAGAAGGCTTACAAGAAACATCGAAAACAAACACAAACATATCTGACAAGCTGCCAAGTGTAAAGTGCAAAAACTCCGAAAGCCAAATAACAGCATCGAAATTAAGTATGCACGAGTGTGCTAAAATGAGGCCCAGCATGATGTGTTCAAAAATCATTAACGGCCCTGATGCGGTGAAAGGAGTGCTTCTCAGTTCCCAATTCCAAGTTTCCGATCTCCAGCTTTAGTTTGCACCGCAGTCTGATCCACATATCGCAACAAAGTGAAGCGGGAAATTGGCTTGACGTTGCGTCAAAATTTCACACTTTTGCGCCAGATAAAAACGCAAACATTCGACGCGAAGGCAAAGGCGCATTCCCCAAATATTTGCCAGCCTGCGAAGATCATTAAAATAAAGGAGTGCTAACCATGGGCGGCGCAGGTGGTCGGCGGGGGTTGGCCGAACAAGAGGAGTTAAATTAGCATACAAGTCGCGCTTTTGCCATAATTTGCATATAAAATTAGCGCAACACGTTGCAGCCAGCCTCCGGGTGACACATGAGGCTCTGGCTCTGACTCGGGTTGCTCATTTGGCGACTTGCAGCTGCTGATTGGTTGTACACACTCAAATCGGGGAGCTGCTAATCCAACATCCCACACTTAACAAAAAAGCAAAGCAAAATATTTAAAGCTTTTAATAAATGTATGTTGCCTGTTCTATCTTTAACAACAGAAAGCTGAATTTAAAAAAAAAATTATCAATTAATCTGAAATTCTACAATTCTATGTATTGCTTACAATCAAGAATTTGAGCCTATCGACTAACCGGTACGTAGATTTAATTTCATTTTATCAATATTTTTAATATCATGTATTTAATTGTTAATTTATTTCAATTGATTACACATCATTGGTACATTATCTTTGTAAATTTTTAACTTGACTACTCGCTTCTTATAATTGTTATTAATCTTTTAAGAAAAAAAAAATATATACAAAATTTCTAAAAAATTAAAATCAAAGTATATATATTTATATAATTTTACGAGAGCACATGATTCTAAAATTATTAAGGTTTTAATAAAATGTAGCTACTTAGATTAAGAATTTTTATAAAAATTTCTAAAATAATTTACATTAAATAAATTAGTCATCAGGTTGCCAACAATGCCTTCGAAATTTCCAAATTTCTTTTGGTGTATCCCGAGTGTCCGAATGTGCTATGATAATTAAGCTGGAATCGACTGGCCAAGAGCTGGAGAGAGCGCGAGGACAATGCCGGGATATCTTGCACTTGTTGCCGCAATTTGCATGCCTATGCCCCGTGGGCCAGGGGGATTCCCCCCTTTCGGAGGCGGCGCCTTCACGGCAATTAGCAGCCGGCTAAACTTTCCGTAGCCGCAGCCCGGAATGCGAACGAGCAGCGCGGCCTGATTAGTCACGGCTGCCTGCGCATCCGCATCCGCAGCTGACAAATAGACACCCATAAATAATATCCAGAAAAATATAGAAAAAACTCTTTGGCCATTCCCTATGCTGAGCTCATTTTCGGAATATTTTTCATACTCATTTGGGAGCTGTGTTTTTTCTCCGTTTCCCACAACGCTCAAGCGTGAAAATGTTAAAGGTCAATAATTATGCTGTTTAATTTGAAAACACCAAAAACTCTCTATGTGTGCGTGTGTGTCAAAAAAATCGATAAAAAAAAGTTTACGAATTTTTTGGTTTGTTTTTTGGTGAATGTTTCTGTTGGTTAATTAGGTCTTAGATAGCTTGTTTAAACAAAAATGCTGATTGGAAAGCTGGTAGAAGTGAAAAAGAAAGGTAAATTAAAGGAGAATTTAATGGGGGAGTTCCCATCTACACAAAGAATGTGATTACCATAAAAACCATCCAGCCAGGCCTTACAACGAATAAATAAAAAAACCGAAAACGAACTGGCAACCATAAAAACCATAAATAAGTAAGCATTTAAATAAATATTTATTTACATATAATTGCATGTCAGGCGGACCGGGAAATTAATACGATTGCAGTTTATGACAAGCGATTAAATGTTATAAACGAGCCGCGCTAAGGGGACGAATGCTAAATGGTCGCGGGGTATTCGGGGCTTTAGTGCCTTATTTAAGTAGCACAGAGATGCCATCGCCAGATAGTTTGCTACCAAATACAGATAAGGCCAAGAGAGACAGCTCCCGGAGACAGGCGACAAACGAAATCCAGCTGCCATCCAAACCCAATCTCAATCCCAATCCGAATCCGAATCCCATCCAATCGCATCTAGCAGTTCATTAGTCAGCCGCTAGGTGACAATCAGATAGGTCATGGGAGACCTTTCCCGAAATGGGACAACCTGTAAGCGCATTCCCCGCGTCAAGTGGGTCGCCTAATCTCCGGAGAAAGTCGGAGCTTTGTCTAAGGGCTTTCTCACCCCCCTTTCCCCCAACAACACCATTTCTTTCTCCAGCGACAAACTTGAGATGTCCCGCGGCGAGATAAACACACAGACAAACGCATGAATTACTCGTTTCACAAAGAGCCGAGTGTCAATAAAATTGCGTAGATTATTGCAAGCGAGCTCGTAAAATTGTTTACAATCGATGGTCGATGGTCGATGGTCTCTGGTCTCTGGACTGGATGTTTGAGAGGTGAGGTCCTCAATGGCCTGGCAAAACCATTCAAGTGCCACTTTTTGTGTGCGTGATGGGAACTCCATGTCCATGGCCAAGTCGCCTGAGCCCCGTTGGCGTTGTGCAGAGTTCTATATGGATATATTAAATAAATGCATTAAACTATAAAAAAAGAAGCTAGGGGCGCTAAAATTTAGAAAGGCGAAAAGTGAATGCTCTAATGGAAGATTAAATACGTTAGTATCAATTTTTACGTTTGGTTTAAGGCAGCATTGCTCATACTGAAAAACTCATATAAATAGTTCAAAGTTTTTTAAGTCCCAATTATTAAATATGCTGCAAGGCAACATGACACGTTTATGGTAACTTAAAAGTTGCTAGCTAGTTCCAAACATTCAAACATCAGCTTAACATTTAACGTTAGCTTTCCACATTTTATGACATCAAAGAACAGAACCGCGCCCTGAAAATATTATTCAGTCATCGAAGAATGGTTCTTTTTGTATTAATTATATTTTTAAGAAGTATTTATTCTATACATAGTTATTTTAAAAGTTGAAAAAAAAATGTGAAAATTATTTATTTAGGTAGATATTCATTAAATATATAATGAATTTGTAATTTGAGGCTGTCTAACTTTTTCAACAAGTGTTCTTAGTATTATTAAGACATATTTGACATGCCTATATATATTTTATAAATAAATCACTTTACTTTATCAACCTGTAATTCAAGCTCAGATAATTGTTAAAGCATCACCACATTTTTATAAAATTCTTTTAAACATTATATATTCTAAATAACATATAAATTAAGCCTATTACATAGTAAGCCTTAAAGTATGCGGACTCGAACCCAAAAAAAGTATACATTTTGACGTGTGCCTTTCTTTTTATTAACCCCCACTTGCCTGACGTCCACGAATTGGACCCACATCCTCTCGATGGGGGGCAACCGGCGGTGAGACAGATAGAAGTAGAAGTAGAAGTAGAAGTGTCCCCCATCAGATGGCAGTTTTCGTGTTGCGCCCTCAGCAACTGCAATATTATTGTTAATTTCGTCGTAAATTCGAAAGCCTTATGCTTATTGAATTTTCATGTTTGCCTCATTTTAGGCGACATATTCTTCTTCTTTCGCCCCACCCGCGCCCCGTATTTGCATGCAAATGATTTTAGTTATGATAAGACACTGTCAATAAAGGCAAATTCAGATTTAGATATCGATGCGATGCTGCTCCTGCTGCCCGATGTAAAATTAACTTTATTGCCATTTTATCAATTTGCTGGCAAGCCATTTGCCCTGACTGTGTGTGTGCATTGTGTATTTGTCTAGGCTGATATGTGTTTGTGTTAGTTAGTTTTCCTTGTTATTGGTAAATAATAATAGCAATCAAATGTTTATGTCTGCTGCTTTAATTGCAATTTTATTGTTTGTGCTCTCTAAGCTTTGACAAAGTTCGGTAATATTGTTGACTGCAGCTGTCATTTATCAGAATTAAATTAGTTTTGATTGCTGTGGGAAATTCTGTGGAGAGGACAAAAGTTAATGGCAATCGCATGCAAACAAAAGGGCTTTGTTGTGTATTGAAAATTAATGCCATTAAGAGTCGGCCAGGAAAACGGCAATTGCCAGGTAAACTTGCTGATTTGAATGCAAAATAATTTGAGTTGGGAGTGAAGACAAAGAGTCCCTGGGAAAATTCAATTTCAATTAGAAGTATAAACAGATATCAGAACATCCGAATGTTTAATTTAAATTTTTAATTTGTGTTATTTGTATATAATTTTCTATAATAAATTTTTAAATAAACTGCTGTATTTGTTCTGAAGTTGTTCAAAGTTGAATTTATAATTAACCAGCACATAAATTTCCAAACTTTAGTTGATTGATTCGTTCGAATCATTGCATTTAAATACATAAATATATTAATTGTGAATTTTTTTTGTTTTTTAATTATAATAATTGGCACCTTTAAAACAATAAGGCAACTGTATTTATAGTAGAAGTCCGAATATTAAGCTACTAATCAAGGTTTACTTTTCTGATTAATCTTAATGACTTTTTATGGTTATCAGTAGAGTCTGCAAGTCCATTTATAAGCAGTACATGACTTTTCTACATTGTTTTGATGGAATTTGCGTTATTGATTAAAATACCTTTTCCTTGTTTGCTAAGCAAGGTTGTACGAGATATGAAAAAACGATGCCATCTATGATTTATTCAAATATTTCAGCGTTTTATGTAGCCGGAATGAAGTGCGACAATCTTTATCGGTGCGATCGATGGCAAAAAGTATCGCCTTACAATAACAAACAACCGCATTTTCTGCATGCGAACACAAGAGCAGAGAGATCCCCAAAGGCACTGGAGGCGCAAAAAACACGTGAGCCTGGGCACTGAGCACTGAGCACTGGGCACCGGCAAGCAAATAACTCAATCCTTAACAGAAATGACAGAAACCTTATAAATACAAGAAAATGCGAGTGGTGCGATGGCCAGAAAGCAACGCTCAAGCGATCCAGCGATCCGGCGATCCAACTATCCAGCGATCATCCGATCTCCCCGATCCGATCATCTGCGGTTACAAAACGCGACATGGGAATGCGACTCTGTGGCAAATTGGGAAGGTCTCTTAGAACAAGTTTCACTTACTTAGAAGTCGACTGCGCAGTGCGCACCAAGCCGATTCCCAATCCCATCTGGCTCTCTCGGCCTTTGGGTGTTTGTATTGAAAACTGAAAACAGCAGATTTAATTTGTCTAACAAACACAGACAATCGACCCGGACAGCCGTCATATTGAGATCTCATCAAAAGACCGCACAGCGCGTCGATCCCTGCCCATAAAAAAAAGCGAGCAGAGATCTGGATCGGGAACGGGAACGGCAACGGCAACGGGAACCCATTGAAATATTTTGACAGCGGGCTGGCAGGCGTTGAAGTTCAAGAGAAATGTCTCAAGTGCATTCGGAGTATCCCCACTGACAGCTGTGCGATCTGAAATCCAGATGGGATGGAGGAGAGACGGGGGCCAAGAACTGGTAGGCCTCGATCGATGGCCTTATCACAGTGATAATGTGGGCTTGGTCTTTTGCTCCAACCTCAATTTGTTACACATCCGAGTGTTTCAAGATGCGTTTTTGTTTTCTTAACATATTTCCAGCGAGACTGTTGCGGAGCACTTAAAACTTATTTTTTTGGGGGAAAAACAAACGTGACGCGCTTTCGTATTTTTTTTTCGGAGTGTTTGTTTTAGGCCTTATCGTCGATCTTAAGTACGGAGAGGGGCAGCATTATTAGAAGCAATTTTGAAGAGTCACTTTGAATTACCATAAATTTCGATTCAAGCTTGAAGGTTTTTTCCAAAGGTTTTTATGGTAACGCAATTGGTTCAGGAAGCTCTAAATATAAATCGTAATTTTCGTTCATATGTGGGGTTCTCGTAAAATATTCCAAGCACTTTCAATTTGTTATTGCAACAAATTAATGCGGACATGCAAGTTGATTGCAAAAAATCTGTCCAATTGGCATTAAAAACCTACGCCCAAACAGCAGGCCCTCCATAATCCAATCCCCTGAAATTTCTGCTCCCATTGTCAGCCATCAAGTTCTGATCTGCCGATTTCCCCCTAGCCCTTTCTCCGCAGATCTCCCGGTTGACAGCTGGCCAAATGCGAAACAGATCAAAGCAAATTATGTGCAACGCCTCTTAGCTGCTTAGCAATGAACGAGCTTGGCTCTTAGCCGCTTGGCTTGGCCAACTCATCCATAAGCCAAAGTATCTCCCAGATAACCAGATATACGTACTCATCGGACAAACAGGGAACGCGTGCCCCGTCTCCGTGAAATCGGACGATGGGCAATGGATTTTCATTTGCGAGCACAGCGCAAAATATTTCATAAATCAACAGCGGCCGACGATGGCAGCCAGAGAATGATGGCTCGATTAAATGGATTTCAATGCGGACTGCGACTGGCTCTAGGTCTGGGTCCTGAGTATTTTGCATTTCCATTTCATCAACGGTCCCATAAAGACTAAGACAGATGCACTCAGCGAAAATCTAAAGAAAGATCTAGTAATTAGATTGAAATAATATGAATTTTATAAAAATACTCACCAGAAATAATATTTTATTGAAAAAAAGTTATAATACTAATAGTAAAACAAAGTGTAATGAAGTTTATTAAAAAAAGTTAAAGTTTGAAGAAGTATATATAATTTAATTTAGTGCTAATTAACAATTTCTGTTCGCTTATTGCTTTAGTTTCGGAACAGTTCCCAAATATCATAATTTATTTATTTTATTGTTTGTTATGGTATATAAACATCTTACAGAGATGAATGTTTTATTCCTATTCTTAAAATAAATTATTCAAATAAATATAAGAAAATTGGATTTGTTTTTTGCAAGAAGTAAATTGTAAGCAATAATAATAGCTTTCGAATAAAATGTTTAACATTATTATTATTGTTTTAAATTATATTTAAATTTATTTACATTAAAGCGCTTTATTTTTGGTTTTATTTATACATTTTTTAGAATTTGGAGTAGTGTATTATGACAGAGCGAGATGGCGAACTCATAACAAATTTGCGCGCTTTATGGCCACAAATTGCCATGTCTTCAGCCAAGTGACAGTGCAATTATCGAGGGCCTAGACCAGAGAGCCTGGAATCGAATGGCGCGAGGAGCTTTAGGGGGCTGGGAGTCACTTGGTAGGGTCCCCATCTCAACTGCAGTTGACAGTTTGAATGGTTCCAGGGGGCTGGCAAACGGGGCGCCGAATTGATGAATTGTCTATTTTTGGTAAATATCCCCTGGCAACAGGCGCCAATCCGAACTGGGGCCTCTAATTAATGGCACATCCTCTCTCCTCGAGCTGTCTGCTGCTGCGTTGTGTGACCTATGCAGATGCTCACTACATCTACATCGAACTCGCCCCAACGAGGGGATATTTAACATTTCAGTTAACATTCTGCAACATCAATGCGCTCCGATACAATCCGATACAATCCGATTCGATGCGATTCGATGAAAATTATCATACCAGCGGCTGCAATTATGCGCTAGCTGGAATGCTACACATTCAATAAAAGCCGCAACAGAAGCCGCTGGCAGCCGGCAACAAATGTACATTTGGCCGGAACAATGGACCGCAGCTTACAAATACCATCTGCAAACTCCAGCTGATGCCGAGCTGAATTCTGGCCAAGTGTGTGAGTGCCATTTGTCGAAACTGCGCCGACATTGCAATCGAATTCGTATTCGTATTCGTATTCGCATTCGCATTTGTTGGACGGAATCGAATGCCGAAAATACAATTATGGCCGCCGATCGCTACACGATCTCTTGCAGAAATCACATACGAATTCTAAGCGGTGCATTGGTACCCTTTCGAGAATATATTGGGAGTTTAAGACTTTTCTGAGAATACTGACATTTAAAAGAATTTTATTTCTAAGCCAATGTAGTACCACATACTTTTTGTCGAAGTAAGACAAATTAAAGCCCTCAAGATAGTCAACAGTGTTATTAATCTAATGAATTACTTCCTTCGTAACAATAATATCTCTAAATTAGAAAAACCGGTTAAGTTATTGAGAAAAATACATTTTAAACAAATCTTAAATACCTTTCATAGGTATCTAAATTATAGAATATTTGTTTGTTTATTTATTTATTAATTTAATTTAACTTGTTTTCAATGTCCTTATTTTGTGTAATGGCTGAAGTAGTACTGTTTTAAATAAATTTGTAAATTAACAAATTAATGTTTGTGAGACGGTTTTGGTTTAATATTTACTTATGCAAGGGAATGTTTTATTTTTGTCAATATTTTTAATAATTAAGCATTGTTTAAGTAATTGCACATATACCTATCAATTTATAAAACAAAGTATCGTGGGAAAGTTTTTTGTTGGTTGGGTATATTTATTGTTTGTTAAACACAATTTTGCTTAGTGGCTCAGCTGAACCTGCTTACCCCGATCGAAAATCGTCTTCGATTAAGAGTATAGCCAAAAGCAGAGACAATGCCACAATAAAAAGAAAGCGAATCAAGGAGAGCAACGAGCGATCAGCGCACTGTAATCGGCATTCCTGCACCGCTTGTTGTTGGCCCGGCATAGCTCATTCTAATGCAAACACTGGCTGAAAACACCTTTTGGCCGAGAGCCGCTTTTCGGCCGCCAATTGATGGTTATTGCCAATTTGTATGCGGTGCGGGACGGGAAGGAGGAACTGAACCAGACGCAGTCGGTGCCAGCATATCATTTTCAAACGTAGGAAGTGGCACGGCCACAATAAGAACAGATGCTGGCGATAATGGCGATAATAATTGTCTTTATCTTTTTAGCTTAAAAGACGGCCCGGGGCCCGTTTGAATCCGTTCCATTCCGTTTAACATTGGCCAACAATGAAAGCCATAGAACTGCCAAGTTGAGTGCCACACTTTCCCAATGCCTGACCCGCACAATGGGCACAAGTTAACAATTTCGGCCACAATGAATGGCGGAATGGGGAAGGTGGAGATTGGAGGTTCGTAACGACCATTTCAATGGTGTCCAGTTTGCATTAATTTTGTGTGAAAAGCGTGAGGCAATAAAGTTTTTAAAAATATGTGTTGAAAAACAGAAATTCAGTTATTTGCATATCAAGCGAATGGGGGCAGACAAAGGCAACATCAACGCATCGAGCAAATAGAGCCATAAAAATTGATAAATGCTCTACATTTCGTTGAACTTTCCTAAGCGCTAGACTTTTCTGGAATTTAAATTGATCGCATTAGTTTTTCGAGTGAAATAATCATAAAAACCAAGTTTACAAGTTTAATTTGTTGGAAGTGGTTAGAACAGTTTTCGTGGAGTGGTTATTTTGGGTGAAGTAGGCTGTGTATAAAAGTTTTGGCTCTTAAATTATACTGCTATAAAATATTGGTTTATATAATGTATGCCTCTGGCCAGAGTATAATATATGATTATATTTATACAGCACTTTACTCCTATACTAGTTTGTAATTCTTTGTGAGATTTTAATTTAAGGAGTAACGTTTATTTCTGATATAAAAATAACGCTCCCTAAGCCATTCCTTCTGAATTTTTTTTTAAGAGAATTGTACACAACGATAAAAAAAAACAAGAAAGAAAGCAAACTTCGGCAAGCCGAAGTTCATATACCCTTGCAGCTATCGCAAGAATTAAATATTTTTGAAAACATTAAAATTATGATTTACTTGCGTATATGTTTAAAAACATTGAAGCTATGAAGATTTGCAGCTTAATTATTTGATTGTTCTTTTATATATTTTCATTATTTGTATAGGAGCTATATGATATAGTCGTCCGATTTTGATGAAATTTAAACCATAATTCTGAAATATTTAACCATTGCTATATGTCGAAGAACTAAAAAACAAATTAAAAAACAGCAAAGTTATAATTTTTTTCAACTATTTTTCCGATTGTTCCTATGGGAGCTATATGCTATAGTCGTCCGATTTTGATGAAATTTTAATCATAATTCTGAAATATTTAACCATTGCTATATGTCGAAGAACTAAACAAAAAATTAAAAAGCAGCAAAGTTATAATTTTTTTTCAATTATTTTTCCGATTGTTCCTATGGGAGCTATATGCTATAGTCGTCCGATTTTGATGAAATTTTAACCATAACTCTGAAATATTTAACCATTGCTTTATGTCGAAGAACAAAACAAAAAATTAAAAAACAGCAAAGTTATAATTTTTTTTCAATTATTTTTCCGATTGTTCCTATGGGAGCTATATGCTATAGTCGTCCGATCCGGCTCGTTCCGACTTATATACTACCTGCAATAGAATGACAACTTTTGGAAAAGTTTCATGCAGATAGCTTTAAAACTGAGAGACTAGTTTGCATATAAACGGACGGACAGACGGACAGACGGACAGACGGACAGACGGACGGACAGACGGACAGACGGACAGACGGACGGACAGACGGACATGGCTAGATCGACTCTACTAGTGATGCTGATCAAGAATATATATACTTTATAGGGTCGGAAACGTCTCCTTCACTGCGTTGCAAACTTCTGACTGAAATTATAATACCCTCTGCAAGGGTATAAAAACAAAAAAATAATTTAAGAGCACTATTTCATAGAAATATTTTTAAACTGTCATTACTGTTCAAGAATAGGAAGTGTAACTGTTGGGAAATACTGTATTTCTTCTTTAAGTGCACTAAGTACTCTCATAATTAAAAGAAGTTTAACCCCTGTTGATGGAGACTCGTCTCCCCCCTTTTCAGCTCCCACTTAACCCCTGTCGGATACTTGAACAGTTATGACGTCTCTGTCAAAGTCAAACTACTTTACAATATTTGTTACTCGCTTGATGAAGTCGCCGCTCGGCAGCGGCTACGTCACTCACAGATACTCTCGCACACGGGCTGATACAGGCACCGACAGCTACTCATACTTGTACATTTTATGTCTTTTTTAATTGAAAACTTAAATTTGAAGCGACATGGAAAGGCTTTTATCTGCGCCGTAGTCGATGTTACGGCAGCGCTCCCTATTCCCTACTTTACAGCCCGGGGAATCCCCCTCGCTTCCGCTTTCCATCGGTGGCTCCTCCACATGGAGACGTGGCCTCCTGAAGCTGCTGCTTCGGATACCGCTTTTGAGCTACTGGCAGCTTGTCAGCGGCGGAGCTTGAAATGATTTTGATGATAAATAAAATAACGAGTTGGCATTAAAACGATGACAGCCTTTTGAGGCCCTCTGACAATGACATCCACGTTGGCGCTTATTAATAATTAGGTTGACTCGTCGGGGGCAATTAACATGCGCCCGCTGCATAGTGTCTCTGGTAATTAGAAAACTTTCCAACTACTCAAATGGTTTTGTACACAAAAAAAAGTACGGCTCGTGCAAGACAAACCACTTTGTGAAAAAGTTTAGTCCAACGATGTTAACAAAAAAACCTTAGAACTCTAACAAATAAAAATAAATATTTAAATAAATATATCTTAAGTCGAAATATATATTTGGTAGTCGAAATGGTAGTAAACTGAAAATATTAATTTTTTTTTTCTGGTTCTTTTTTTAGTGCGTAATAATTTATTTCTGTGCACAAAGATGCGTAATGGCAAATTTTCGTGGCACAAAAATTCATATTCATCAAAGTAAATGGCAGCCAAGTGCGCTACTTGCTTGTAATTACCCAATCGGAGATTTTTCTTTAACCCTCATTTTTTGGCACAATCTTGACCACCTCATAAATTGATGGACGGGCGGTGGCTTTCAAAGTATCAAAATCCGGTGAAATTGCACGTTACCTCTTTGGAGAGGATCGCTGGCTCCCTGCTCATTGAAAACGAGTTCATTTAGACCACAATTCGATCGAGGCTCATTTCAATAAAGTGTTTTTTCCACTCACATTACGGCGGCTCCCTGGTCATAACCATTACCGGAAGGCGATTCCTCCTCGGCTCGTTTTCATTTTTTATTTTTTGTGGCTTCCTTCGGTGAGAGCTTGTTATTGAAATGATCATGCAACAAACGGGGTTTATTGAAATGTTTCACGGCGAATTCCCGCAGAAATGTAGTACTTACAGAGCGTGAAGCGTCGAGTTCGCAGAAGGGAAATCGCTCAAAGATGTGAGAATATCTTTACAAATGCAAGGAAGGATATGGCGGTGCTTAAAGTCATTCGTACTATCAGCTAAACGCTTCCTGTCAGTTAAACAGCAAGAAAACCCAGCGCAATAACTCATTTGCATAGACGAGGGACGTGCCAATGTATCTTTTTTTTGCTGTTCCCAAGCAGCTGTCCAATTTCTTAAATGTCCAGGACCAGACATTGGGCCGCCGTCACTGTCAGTGGATCAAAAGTTGTCAAATATCAGTTATCAGCAGGCGGAGCAACATGCAGCAAACACCGAGCACACAGCTCAGCCAAAGGGAAGAGGGCCGATGGTCACATATTGATGTTCCCCAGAACGGAGCGGCCAGCCCAACTGACTGGCTAACTGACTGACTGACTGACAGTTGACAGTTCAGCGAGGGATGGCCAGGAAACTTGGACTGCGAGATTGGATATGGGTTGCCATGGGACTGAGACTGAGACTGAGACTGAGACTGAGACTGCGACTGGGACCTCGACTTCGACTTTGACTTCCGAGCCAAGCTGTCTGCCAAGGCATCGTGGCTGTTTGTTGTTGCCATAAAGATAAACGGCCAGCGTTTGACAATTAAAGCAAAACAAAGTGTGGCACCTTATCGCCACAGAGCTGCCAATGAAAAAGTGAAGACGCCCCGCCAAATGATTGAGAAGGGACTGAAGTGGTGTTCAGACTGAGGGTTATCAGCAGTTTTCACTCGACATATGTTTGTCACTTACCCGAAAATTGGGATTTTCTGTGTTCATCACAATTGAAAACTTATAATATGGGTTTTTAATTTGTATAGCAGAGAGTAATTAAAAAACTTTTTTAATATATCATGTTCACGATTATTAATGTTATTTCTATTATTTTAAAGTTAAAACTACGAGCTAACAGTGATTTATAGGCCTTAAGCTCTTGTAGAGTAATCGAGTTATGTGTCTTAATATATATATATATTTTTTTTTTTCTATTTTTTGCTTATTTATGTAAAAGATTTATTTAAATTTACTATATTTTATTATTAATGTTTGACTTATGTAAGAAAATATGTATAATTTGAATCTTATTTTGGGGTTGGATACATGTACAAGACATACATTTTTTTTTAAAGATTTAAATCATAAAGTTATTGCATTAAAACTGACAAGATTTCCAGTTTCTCTTTTTTAACATCAAAAGATAATACACTAACAATGTTATCCGCACTTTCTGAAATATTTAAATTTCAAACAGCGGTGTTAGAAGTTAGTTAGTAGATCAATCTCAAAATATAAATAGTTCAGCGTCATTAAGTATACAAGTTTAACGGAAAGCATAATTGCTTACGGAGGTAAATAAACATCTAATTTGAGTATTGATCCCCTTTAGCCATTTGAAATTGTAAAGCAAGAGCTCCCACTCGACCACAGAGCATAACATATTCGTTCGGATATTCCTTGCGCTGGAATTTATGGTGCCCTGCCTAAGCATTCATTAGAGGCTTCCTATGTTTGGGTGGCTTGCCGCATTCCTAGCCGCGGACATGGCCACAACTCACACGGTGCCATCTCCCAGGTCTCCCGGCTTCGCGAGTTCCAAACTTGCAACTGCCAACTCCTAGCAGGTATTCATTTCAACGCTGGCCGAGCTCGTAAAACTGTCAAAATGCACCGGCCGTGGCTACCGGACGGTGGAGGCATGGCTTCCAGTACCAGTACCATGGGATCCTAACTGAGCTGGCGGCGGCGGCGGCGGCTTGTAAATGCAATCTACGCCACACATGCAACAATTAGCAAAACAAACGCGATATCATAAAATAATATTAATTTGTAAAACAATCGCCGGCGTAAGCAACAACGACAACCAAACTGGCAAACTTGCAAACTGGCTCCTTTGGATTCGCTGGATTTAACTGCAATCCTCCACGTTATGTGGCAGTGGCACCCCACAATTAAAGCCAGCTCGCTGGATGCCGTTGCGCATGCGTAATAAGCACTTTTCCGTCTGACAACACAATAAAATGTCATGATATGCCCCACGCTCGGTGGGGACCCCAGAGCTCAGAGCTCAGAGCCCAGGATAGGATAGTCGTCGCTGTCTGCATCGCCTGGCCATTTGTATTTGTTTTCAACTTGTCCAAAACTATGGCCACTGTCATGGCTGCAATCCTGCGATCACAGCCCCAACCCCATCCTCATCCCACCAGCTGCGCGGTTTCGGGGCCTTTTGCGCATTCTTATTGCAAATAAACGTCTCAGGTTGCAATTAAAATCAATAAATCGGTAACTAGCCTGCCAGCTGGTTTATAACCATTGAAGAGCACAGCAAGAGGGAGATCAGTCCGGAGTGGGATGGCATCGCATCGCATCGGATGGGATCGCATCGGATTGGATCGGAATCGAAATCGGGATCAAGATCGGTGGCCGGTGGCTGGTGGCGTTTTATGTGATACGCTTTTAAAACTAAGTGGTAAACACTTTACAATTTTTTTATTATTGGTTTAACGAATCACGGAAGTGCATTTATCACGGTAATTTATTTCTTTATTTTGGGTATTTAGAGCGTTCATGTGGCATTACCTTTAATTCTTCACCCATAAAAGAGAGTATTTCACATGACTTAACTTTATGTTATACTCCACTTTGTAAATAAATAGATAAAAGCTAATATATGGCATAATATATTAAAAGGCCTTAATTGTTTGGAAACTTATTTTGTCTAGGGCCAATGAAGAATGTCTGAAGGCAACAGAAGCTAATTATGTCTTAAAACCTGATAGATTGATTGCTTTTTTATAAAATATAAAAAAAATCTACAAGTATCTTATTATTATTATAGTGACAATCCTTTCGGAATTTACTTTTCATTTTTAATTTGTATGAGTATTTTAGTTTTAGCAACTTTTCAAAAGGGCTTGTCATTTGCAATTTTTTAGATTTTTCGCATCATGGTCGAAACATGCAAAAAAGTTGTAACAATTCAGCCGCATCTTTAAAAACGTTAGAAGGGCAAGTTAGAAATTAGAAAGTATAAATATAAGTGTTCGTATTTAAAAATAATTCATGTAACAATAGTTTAGTTTATATGACACTATTGGTGTAAGAGTGGACTTATTTATTTGTGTTTTCTTAGAAATATCCTCATATAAATGAATGCAGCTATTCCATTTTCAGTTCGATACAAGACATATGTTTCCCCCTACTACGACCCAGCCCAATGCGAGATGCTTGCCCTGATTATCGCCGCTGACAGGTGAACCATTTCGTTTGGGTGACCGTGTGCGATCGGCGGCTACGGCTATCTTGGGTGACCGACGACCACCAGGTGACAGCAGCTCCTTAAAAAGTGTGTGCGCCTTTTAATCGCTTCCAATGACGTCTCGAATGATGCCTCACTTATGTGTGAACCTACCGGGCGGCTGTCAATATCTGCCGCAGCCTGTTTGTAGCGATCGATAAAGATGATCTTGTCCGCCGAAGTAGAGGATCCAATACCCATCCCAATACCCATTCCCATCCTCCTGTCGCCTGCCAATAGAAATGTTCGTGGCCAAGGGACGTGGCCAGCAGTCGGCGTCCAAACTCTGCGAACATTTTGTTGATCATGATTTTTGAGTTGACAAGATGTCACCGCCGGCGATCGAAGGCGAGGCAGAAGTAGAGGATCGGATGGGATCGGAGCTAGAATGTTGCCTGGCATGTTGCGTCCTTGTCGAGCAACATTTTGCAGTCGTCGTTCGGTTTTTTCCTGTGTCCCATCACTTTCTTTGGCTGACTGGCTTCGTTGAAGGTTAGATCGATGGGAGCGATCGATCGATCGATCCACGGTCGATTGCTGATCGTAGATCAGCTGGCCTTCGCTTTTTCAGAGCGTCCCGGCAATTGGGAGCGCATTACATAGATTGCAATGCGGCTGATAAGGCCGAGGATTGGCTTAGCCAAGGGGCCCCAAGATCGTGGCTTAGCCGCAGGTGCCACACAGCCGATCGTGGCCACATTTTGGACATGCCGCAAATTCCCCGGCATAGTTGCTACACCAGCGGACCAGATGTGCTGGAATTTTAATCAGGCCTCCGACGGTCTTTAATTCAATTACATGCCACGCTCGAGTGGAGGGTTAAGCTCTGGGGTCGCGGGTCGCCAGAGTTGCGTGGGTTAATGCGTCTGGTTTCGCGTCTGAATTTGGGTCTAAATTCGGGTCTGCGTCTGGGTTTGGGTCTCTTCAATCAGAGCGTAAAGTGTTCGTTGGGACTGCCTGATTGATTCCGATAAAAGTGGCCGCAGTCTGGTGGTGACAGCTTTTGTAAATGGCTTCCGGCAACACTTTTGATCGCAATTAAAAACGAAAACTAGCAGAAAAAGGGCACAGAGGAGTTCGCCGACGACTGCAGTCAGCGGGTCTCTCTATCGCCGCCATGTATCTGTATCGGGAACCTAACCTAACCAAACCGATCCGAAATGAACAGAACGTCTTGCCCGTTGGCGCACAATTGTGCGATTAATCATTGCGCGCTCAGTGAGTTGTCAGCTGTGACTGTGACTCCGGGTTTGAGCCTGGCCTGTGACTTTGCCGCCGCCTCGCAGATCGCATCGTTCGTCACAGGCGATCGGACACCCGTTCCCAGTTCCATTCCCCAATCCCATTCCCATTCCCATTGCTATGGCTATGGCCATTCGCCCATTGGATTGCCAGTTCTGGTCGGGCCAGCCAAACGGGCGGCGACAGCCGGACCAAGCTCACCGAATCGATCCGAGCCCAGCTCTCGAGTGCACTTTAAATGCCCTGTCCAACACTTTTTCTTTTTCGTGGAATACTCTGCACAGGCAATAACTCAACTTTGACTTTTCATTCAGCATGTATTTTAGAACAAGTGGCAGGCATTCTTTCAAAGGGGGTTTTCTGGTTTGATAACCTAGCATTTTCATACAGGAAAGAACACCCCTGCAAGTACAAAAGCCCTATGCCGAATCGATATTTATAATATAATTCTCGTCCTTGGTGTTATTTAAAATTTACATTCTTAGCTACCAAACTCGTTACGTTTTCTCAGTTTTAAGCCCATTTAACTTGCTTAGCTCACCATGAGGACATATAAATTGTTAATTTTATGAATATGTATGTTCATTGCAAAATTCAGTTCATATCTAATGGGAAATACTTTATAGCTTTTATAAGCTTTTTAGAGTATTAACCAATATAAATAACTTATTTTCTTATGTTTTGTATGTATTTTCTCTGATCAAATCATCAAAAAATTATAATCTCTTTCAAGTTGAACAGATTATTTATTTTTCAAATTAAACTTATTTTGGGTAGAGTATTGAAACTTCTTTGTCATGAGCTCTTCATTAATGTTAATATTTCTATTTCGTATTTTCTATGGGCTGACTTTGGCATTCATGCGTTAAGAATCGCCAGTGACTTTTTGTCGATTTGCAGCGCCGTCAATTTGCTGTCTCACCCCTCCAAAACCTCCCAACTCTCGTTGCACGCCCCTACTGCCACGCCCCCCGCCCCCGTCCCTTTGAAAACAGTTCCCTTTCAGCTAGTAGCCCTTCATTTGGGGTCTGCTTTGTTTGCACTTCTCCTCCTGGAGTTCTGTGTGTTTTGCTCCATTTGAGCTGCTAACGCATCGAACTGCCGCCCAACTTCCGCCACAGAAAGAACCCATGGGCATGGACGGGGGGCTGTGGGGGGTTAAGGTTAGTGAAGCGAGGAGGAGCAGTATCCACTGGATGTGGACGTGGATGAGTTGACTGCTTTCTTTGGCCGGGAACGGGAACGGGAACGGGAACTGCGTGCTGCTGGGCCATTCCATAAAGTGTTTTATTTAATGGAAAATCTTTCAATTGTGGAAAATGGTGTTAATTAGACGCCATTAAGATCATAAATTAGTCGCTACAAACGATTATGACGCGATTGTTCGTTCAGCCCGTTGCCTGCGCTGCTGTTGTTGTTGTTGTTGCTCCGTCTGTCGGAATTTGTACAAAGTGTTTGGCTTATATGGCAGTTGGCTGAAACATGTTTGCTTTACGGTACATTTGCTGTTATGACTTCACATGTAGGTAGTAGTCGGCAGTGGGGAGATGTTTGATTTACTAAATTGATTCTATCGCTGGACACGGGAGCTGAAAGGGAGAGTTTGATTTAGGTGTGTGAAAAGGCAAGGGGTGTGTTAAAAATAACGTTTTTGGGAAGTCCAAAATAGGGTAATGTTTGCAGTAAATTATGTCTGCCCTGCGACAGTTTTTAATTGAATTTCTGAAAAAAATGTAGATCATGGAAATAGAACAAATTTTGTAAGGTTGTTAACTATTGGTTAACTATTGGTTAAATAAAATTATTGTTAAATTGGATTGGAATCTATAAGTTATAAAAAGTTTATTTGTTGATGTTTTAATTTCCCAAGACTAGTATAAAGCACTAAATAATTTGCGCTTAAATGGGGCTACAAGTACCGAGATCCAGGATATAAATAATTTTACAGAGTGGTTAAGGAAACATCACTTCGCAACTAGGAACCACTCCAATCAGTGACCGCACTTTAAGGCACTGCCCCTTGAGTGTCCAGCCCTAATTGAAAGCACCCACCAAGTGGAGCACTATCCAGTCCCTCCTCCAATCCAGGCCCCCTTCCTCCCGGCAGTCACATTTGTAGAGTCAATCGCTCATTATCAGTTGTTTGTTGCGGCTGCGATTGGTAATCAGTGTGGGCGTAGGAGATTTGTCAAGCTGGTCCTCGGCCGCATCTGCATCTGCATTATATGTAGGTTAACTCAGCGCACAACTCAAGATACTCGAACGCGATGGCACTGCAGCCAGTCCAGTCCAGGGCAGTGCAGTCCAATCCCGGGGAACAGACTGCGACTGGCTTTGATTAGCATTACAAATGATGCGAGTAATGTGCACTTAAGCGAGCGCAGTGCATCCTGTACCATCCCGGCTTTATCCTAGACAGAGTGACGTGTGTTCTGGATATGGCCCGACTCCCAATGACTTGCAATTCATTTTCGGAGGTCCGTCCTCGTCGGATTTCTCCCTCATCTGGACTGCGGATGTGTGGGCACAAGCTGAAGTCTCGACTGGCGCCGAAAAACAGGGGAAGGCGGAGAGCTGCACAGACAGAAAGAAAGTTTTGATTATCAAATGATGTATTTTATTACAAAATAAAATACTATTTTTGTTATGAATTTTAACTGAAATATATTTCACCCAATTAAGTTTTGACTAATTTGATTTAAAATTTCTACCTCAACATTTAATAAAATAAATATAAAATAAAATTAATATTCAATTCTAAATCATTGCTTTTATAGTTTAATGTTCATTTGCATAAAAAGTGTTTAAAAAGTATTAAAATAATTTAAATTTTTGTACAATTGTTCTAAACGTTGAGCCTAGCTAGAAATTGAGTGTTTATTAAATTTTTTGGGTATTCTCTGAGTGTAGCTTTGGATCTGAAACCGCTCCACCTTCGTTGAGGATCTGCATTCCCGTATGCAGATTCACACTTGCCACCCCGCCAGCCGCTGTCCCTCGGCTGGCCATAAAATATCGGCATTTTATTAGCGCGTGCATCCCATTTGCCGCTTTTCATTGCGATTTTAAAAGTGTTCCCGTGTTTTGATAGCCGCACTATCAGTGACCCATGGAAATAAATGTGGCCTATAGAGATTATGCCATCCAGCCTGGACAGGCCGCAGACTCGAAATACGACTGCGGGCCACAGATGGAGAGTCTGTTCTGGCCAAAACTTGCTTAATGAAATATGGCGCAATAATCCAGTATAACGGCTATTTAGGGCCACTCATCGAGAAGTTCGGAATCTGTATCGGGATCGGAATCGTGGTCCTTCTGCCTCTAATGCGTCGTTGGCTTCGCACTTCTGTCGCCTCAATTCGTATTCGATTCGCAATGCAAAAACCACAAATTAACTGCACATCAAACATAATCATTTGTGAAAGCTGGCAGGACCAATAACAACACCTACGGATTCCTTGCCTTTCCCTGTGGCAAATTAGTTTAACACACGGCAGTACGGACGGGATTTGTTAAGGGGTTGGACAAAGTAAAGTTGCCAAAAATACGAGGGATTGAATAAATCAAAGCCGAACTTGCAATGCTCTTGAATTTTTTATTTTGTGAATGAATGTAATATATATATTAAAAACTGAATGATGTAATGTTTGTAAAGCCATGGAATATAATCTCAAATAAATAAAATACAATATTTCTATATTTAAATAATAAACATGGTATTACTATGTTAGTTTAAATGTTTCAAAGCTTGGCACGTTTTAATAATTAAGAATAATTAGTTCGAAGATAAGGACTATTTCAAATGACTTATTGTTACTATGCAAAAACACTGACTATAAGGCTTGTTAGAAAATGTCATTACTGAAAAGAAACTGAATTGAAAATTTCTCGAATTGTTTCAAACATTATTCTTGTCGTGATAAATACCAGTTATAAAGAGGTATGTGCTTTCTAATTAAGTTATTTCTGCAGGGCTATGAGTAATATTCCTGATTTATGTAAAGTGCTAACTGCTCACACCTAAGCTGCCATACCAGCGAATACGCTTCCTTCCTGCAGCGCTTTATAATAAACTCACACTGCCCGACCTTGTCTGCGTGTCTGGGAGCGGTTCTCCCCCTCGATTCGTTTCGATGTTGCATACGGTCGACCAATTGGCCAGTTGACAACAAAATTTTTGGTGGACCGCCCGCCACAAGCGATAATTCTTCCACTGCTATGACAACTAAATTGCCATGGCCGTATTTGAGCAGACCGGACCCGGTGTACGAGGTCCCAGGTCCCAGGTTCGAGGTTCGAGGTCCGAGCTTCAGCCAACTTCCAGACCCTGCCGGGCCAAAGCTATTGCCGAAAAACCCTTTTTCGCCGGGGCTTTTGCTGGATAATTCGCATGATGATGAATTCCAGCGAAAAAAGGCTAAGTAAAAGGCAAGGAGCTGGCGGAGCAGCGGGTGGAGGTGGCTCAGAGTTTTGGGTTCGGTTTGGTTTCGTTTATTCACTTGACTGTAATTGCTGGCCTCAGTTTGGGCCTGGTCTGGTCTGGTCTGGTCTGGGGTCTGTCAGTATGAGAGTCTGGGTCGCGGGTCCCACACAAAACAACAGAGCAGAGCACACTCAGAAAAAATGGTCAGTATATCAAAGTTAATTAAACAATTTTTAGGGCATTTGTAGTTTGTGAATAAAAACAATGTCTTAGTTAAATAAGTTAAATCGATTTTCCAGATTAACTAGAGTATCCTACATTAAGAAAGCTTTAAAAGATTTGGGTTATATAAGTGCAGAGTAATATAAATATTAAATAAATTATCTTTAAGATTAGATACTATCAAGCTTCATGTTTTGAAATAATAAAGTCTTGTTTTCTTTGAGTGCCGACCTGAGAAAAGTTGCGATCTTTGCCAGTTAAGTTCTCACTTTGTGTATTGCCAACTTGGCTTCGTTTATTTGAAAATTTCTTCATTTTTCGGAATTTGGTAATTGCCGGCTCTCGAGTCTTTCTTGGAGATGGAGTTCGAGTTGGAGTTGGACCTGGACTTAAACTTGGACTTGGACTTGGGCCTTGCGGTTTGTTTGCTGATCTTCGGCTGATTTTTTGGCTTTCTGGCACTGCCACGGCCGCCTTCTGGTTTTGCCTCCTTTTTCGGGGCTCTCTTAACGTTATCAATGCGCGACTTGGTGCCAGTGATTGCCACTTAAAACCGTTAAGCAAACGCCGCTGGAAGGGGTCGTCGAGATTGGGATTGGGCAAATGACTCGCCTCGAACTGGGTTTTAAATGAACTCCGCTTTTCGGGCTGCTGGGATCTCGACATTCCGTTGCACTTAACGCATTCCCAGCACAGATAAGTTTCAATTACAAATTGTGTTGAATGTTTCCTCGTTCTCTCGTTTCCTCTTTTATTGTTTTTTTTTTTTTTTTTTTTTGGGTTTTCTGGCCTGTTTTAATTGACAATGTTGCAGGCCCGCAGATATGAATCAGTTTGATTTGTTATCCGCTGGAAGGAAAGTTGGCTTAACAGCGATCTCCGCCCTATTTGGCTATAATTCCCAGCTGGGATCCGAACCGCCATCCGACGACTACCCCGAATCCTTTACCCTGCTTCCATTGTGATCACGCAGTCGCAGCTCCACACAGGCAGCTCAAATATGCCAAAAGCTGTTGTTCTGCTCGCTGTAGTTGACAATTTCTTTGTGTTTGTATATCTCCTCCACCTCCGCCTCCATCTCAGCCACTTGGCGACAACAATCCGAAAGCCATAGAAATGCCGACCTGGCCAGAGTCTTGGGTCCCAGCCTACCGGGCTACCGGGCTCTCGGCTCACAATCTATGGCCAGCAAGCCCTTAATCAGAGGCAGTTGCGGAATCTCGGAGGCAAAACTGAAACAACTGCAAAGATTTAATTGCCTGAGCGGCGCGGCGCGGAGGCAGCTACTGTATCTGCTGGATGCGCTAAATAGTTGGCATCATTCTTATGCCTTACTTTGCCCCCGGATTCCCTCGACTCTTTGGGGAACCCGGGGATCTAGAGGATCTCGAGGATCTGGGGACAGCGGCAGCGCATGCCAATTGGCAAGTAGCTAAAGAATTGTCATTTAATTGCGCCGCGTACGTGATCGAAGCATTCGAGCCAAGGACCTCGCCGCTTTCCTAGGCTAGGGCATAAATTTTATGCGTCTGCTTGCAAATACTTTGTTGGCCAACTTCGATGTTCGATGTCCAATGTTTTGATGTTGGCCAGACGGCAGCGAACAATTCGTTAATAATCCAAATTCCCACATTGCCCCTGCTCTGGCCGCCTGTCAATTATTATTATTTTTCATTGGAAAAAGCCGAAGCGGAAAAATGAAATGCCACAGATAATGCAGTTTGCTAGTTTTTTTTTTGTTTCTCCTCGTCACCGCGCTTCTTTCTAATGCGTTTGCCACTTACCAATACACACACACACACACACACACACACACACACACACACACACACACACACTCGCTTAACCCATTGTTGCCGGCTGGCAGCTAGCGCGTGATTAAATCTGCCTGGAAATTGGCCTTTGTTTTGCGCTAACGAAAACAAACTCAAACGAGCTTCGATCCACTCACACGCATTGCAGCATCGGGCAAAAGGAGCAGCGATCGACCAACTTACCATAAAGCCCCGTTACATTCTTCTTCCGCTAACAAACAAACAATGCTTTGGGCCAACTTTTGGCCCAGGCTCATGCTCATGCGTAGTCAGTTGGCCATAGCTATGGCCTTTGGCTAGCAAGTCGGCCGATTTGCGCATTTTCGGCTCAAGGCTCGAACCCTACTCCCTTCATATCACCCGGACAAAGTAAACTCTATTTTCCAGAATTATTTCAAATATGCATTGACAAAAATATTCAAAATAAAAAAACCCATTGTTCCCTTGAAGATAGGAAAAAAAATATATATTATTAAAATGTTACATGGTTTTCTGTTACCATCTTTTATATTTATTTGTTAATTTTGCTTTAATATTTTTCTATACTCATTGTTATTTTGCAAATCAATGATTTTTTTAAATATACAAAATTTTTGATAAAGTCTTTTAACTTAGATCAGCCAATATTAGAGTTACCTGAAGATGATAAATTTTGTATACTTATTGGAATAATGACAAAAATAGGAATGCAAAAGCAAGGTATTTTAGTAAAAATATTTAAATATTTGATGTATACAAATACTTAAATAAAAGTATTAAAATATTTGATATATAAGAATATGTAAATATTTAAATAAGTATTATTTATTGAGTAATTTGACCTCGTTGGCCAGAGTAATTTACTTGGTCAAACCCAAGCAATTTATATTTCGAATACAACCAAAAAGCATATCGGACTTACATACATTTGCCAGAGCGAGTTGAAGGCGTTGGTTTTGGGGGAAATTGGTCAAAACCAAAGGCCAAACCCGAATTGCCATACCACAGCTGTGATTCCGATTCTAAACTCTAAATGCATTTTGGTTAATTAAGCGCGTTCCGGCGGCGATTTCCCGCTGCTTGGCAACCAATTAAGTGGGCTCCCAGACCCATTTCCATTTCGGGGCCCACAAGGAGCGGCGGAGACAAGGCGGGACCTTGAGTTGGGCCCAGGATATGCGGCGTCAGTGGTGTGCGTGCTGCAGTATCTGTGCGCAGGGTATATAAATTTGCAGGCAGCTGTGTGCGAAACTCGAGGCGCAGCTTGGACCAAAGCCTGCCCACGGCTTTTGGAAGTCACTCTCTCTCTCGCCGGACCGCTGGACCGCTGGACTAGGAGTAGGTGTCATATTTATAATTTACAGCATTAGCTCGCCATGGGGTAGCTTCGCAATCTTGCTGAATTTATGCATAAAGTAGTTGATGTTATATATTTGCCTGGGTGCCCAGCCCGATCCCCGTCAGCCCGGAGTATCTGCAGCCCTCCTGGCGAGTGCGTCGGTCCTATGCATATGTAACACACGTTTACGAGCATGTAAAATGCGTGTATTTTATTTCGCCTTCGGTTTCTGTCCCAGCCCCAGCCCAGTCCCTCTGCCCATGGTGAGCAGGCCCGGATAGTTAAATGGCCCATGGCCTGCTAACGAGCCCGCTCCGGTTCGCTAATGTCGTCCGAATGAAAGATAATGGAGGGAAAACCAGGCAATCGTCGCCTGGCTGAGAGACAGTCGTGGCTAAAATAATAGTCGTTTGGTCATGTTGAGAAAAAAAAAAAAATGTATAATTATGGTTAAATTCAAGTTATCCATAACTGTAGGAATACCAATATTTAATTGAAGCTTGGGAAGTTTTATTAATGTCCCAATTTTAGTCTTGTATTTATTAAAATAAATATAAAATTAAAAATATATGTGGTGCTTCATTTTGAGTTCTAAAGTCCTTGTTTTAATTAAAGTTTTCAAAAGTATAGCAATTATCGAGACATAATAAACTTTACAATCTTTAAATCACCCAATAAATTAAAAAGTTTTTACTATGCGAAACTAAGCTATTTAAAAAGTTGTTTTTAAAGGCTTGAATTGCCTTAAACATTAAATTAAAATTGTTATTTAAATACTTGAAAACTTTTTGATTAGAAGAGTCTATTACCAATTTTTAAACAAAAACTTTTTTAAGCTCTTTGAATGAATTCGTTCTACCTCAGTTGTATGCATATTTTAGTTTCTTGTCCCGAATGTGAAAGAAGCTGCTGTCAGTCTCATATCCGTCACTTTCCCATAAGTTTACAGTGCCCGGGTCAGACTTGGGAAAAACTTCTGCTTCTAATCAGTGAACTTTTCCACCAGGAAGCTGCCGGCCAGCAGGAACAAAAAAAAAAAAAAAAAGAATGGGGAAAAAGGAAAGGTAGAAAATTTACCGGCAAAAGCGTAAACGCCAAATATGGAAATGTTTACAAATTGCACGAGACTGGCAGACGAACAGCGCCGTGTGGGTATGTGGATGTGTGGCCGTGTGGCTGTGGGGCTCTGGATGTTGGCTTCCTTGGCTATGAGCCATCAGCAGTTGGTGGTCAACTGGTCAGCGGATTTGCCTGGCGGCTCTGGTCTGCAGATGCTCCAAAAATGAACAAAATCAGCGTATGCAGAGGCATCGCGGGGCATGGGGATGAAGATGCTAGTCCCCCAGCTCTTGGCCGCATCATCATCATCTTTGGGCCGGCGGCGCGTCCTTTGGCTTGCCTATTTTGTAAATTCGTTAGTGCTGCTGAAATATGTTGATTGAATTTTTCGGGAGCAACTGCATTTGATTAGAAACAAGGAGAGTGTGCTTGGCCAATACGCAGGCCAAAAATGGTCATGAGACCAAAACAGAGGACGACCAAAATGCGATGCTTATCGGCCTGGCAGACACTTCACCGAGGTCAAAGGTCAAGCTCCCCATCTCCCCATCCCGCCACCAAAAAGGCACAGAAAAACCGATTAACAAGATTTATTAATTAACCAGGCATTTACAACTTATTTACACTTAATTAGTGGCACCCCTGGTACCTGGGGAAAGTTTTCGCCCAAAGGCGTGGGCCCAAGTTTGTCGTCTCGGCTTCCGGTTCCCCCCAGACTCCAAGTTCGACGGAAATTAATTGTTTAAACTCGTAATTTATTGGCCCAAGCCGAACTCGAATCCAAAAGCGGGTTTCGCCGCCGCTCCACTTCGTATCAGTTTTCGGTGCGTGGGCGAAAAGCTTCAGGAAACCATCCAGACGATAACGCACTCGTATTGTTTTTAACGTATTTAAAGAGTTTAAGAATCTAAGCCATTTGATGTGGGCCGAGCCACTGAGCGAGGCAATTTTAATCCATTTTCACATTATAACAATTTTTCACAGTGCGTAGGTGCCGCAAGCTGATTTCCGTAAATCATCGGGGCAGAATTTATATATATCTTCATGTTTCGGCTTAAATATTTTCGTGGGTGAAGTGCAGGCAATGCGGGCATCGGGCTAAGCCGCGAAATGACTTCATTAACGAATATTTCATATTTCATATTTTTTTCTCTCTCCGAATTTTTCCATATTTTTCGACGGATGCTTCGCGGTTGGTTTTTCTGCGAACAAATTAAGCTGAAATGCACCACATGAGGCAACCGCATGGCGGCACTTTTTGGATGTTTAAAAACATTTTTTATAATTTTCGGTTATGTGGTTCCTCGTTCCTTGGCTTCTCCGCTGGCAGTGAGCCGATAAAAGCCCTGCTAAAAACTTCATTAAAGCTGTCATGAGAGGCTGCGATTTAAATGCGACACATTTCGGCAGCAGTTTTGTACGTTAATTTGGGTCACCAGCCTGGTGGATCCGGCCCGAGTTTGGGCCCAAATAATGATCCAACAAATGACCAAGATGATGACACATGAGCTCTGAAATTAAATAACATTGGGGTTGAAAGTTCAATCTGTCAACTGTAAAAAAATTGTTTTCCCAAACAAAGATATTAATATAATTGTGACATAAGAGTTTGGAAATTAACTGAAAGACTTTACGGTTAAAGATCCCTCTAAGCTTTACCTTAAACTTCAGTTAAGCCTCCAGATTAAACTGCAGGTAGGTTTAATCTTAAAGTACTGCATCCTTTGGCTTCCCTTTTTCTGCACGCTCATCCTGGCATCCAATCAGATTCGCAAATGAAATGTAAACAAACCCGCCGAGCTTACGAATTTTGTCTATGCAATTTAACCCCGCATATGTACGACATGGGGAGAGGGTCAAACTACTTGAAATGTAATCGGCAGTGCGGCACTTGAATGACCAACTGCCACTGGTCCCAGTTACCAGTTCCCAGTTTCCCAGTTCCTTTCAATTATTTGCACTCCTCCTCCGCAGCGGCTCGGAAAAAATGCCGAAAAAACAAAACAAAATGCAAACATTCGAGGAGGACCAGAACGAAAGGCAAAACCAGGACCAAAAGTGCACTGAAAAAAAAATGGATTGGATGCATCTATTCAAATTTAATATGTCAAATATACGCAGTTTAAAAAGCTACAAAAATATGTATTTATTTGTTGGCTTTTATTTTGGTTGGATTTTTGTTGATAATAGTTTTTTTTTTCTGTGCATTACCAGTGGGTAGTGAAGGCCTCGCTGGCATTGTCCAAACGTCTGCCTGAACCCAAGGTCCCAAAGGATTTCCTTGTTATGCGTGCGATGTTCGTTTAACCCTTCTGGTTCGGCTGCCCTTTGTCCAGGTTCAGACTGAGGCTCAACTCTACGTCGTTTGTTTGCCCAGATCCCGCTCCCCCCGCTTCATTGCGTCCGCTCCTCGTCCTGTCTCCCTCTTTAGAGCCCTCTCTTTCTGCACTCGAATGGTTTCGCTTACATTTTACGTGCGAATGTTGCTGTTTTTTGAATTATGGCGACAGGAACCGAGTCGAGGCAGCGGCGGAGTCACAGCCCCAGCCAAGCCACAGTCGCAGTCGCAGCCTCAGAGAGAAACCCCTCTTCCGCCTGCGGTTTTGGGACTCCAGCTCTGTACAGTGGCACCAAACAACGAATGTTGTAGGCCTCAGTTGAGCATAAAGGTCTGGAAAACTTAACAAAGTTTAGAGCTCCTATTTAGCAGTAATTATAAAATAAATAGAAAAAGTTGACTTTTTGAGGAGCTTACTGTTTTCGTTTACAATAACAATACCTTACTTCAACTTTTCGAACTTTAAAATGGTTGCAATAAAATATTATGATTATATGTAGTTATCTACGGAATAAATTGTTTTGTTTGGAAAAACATGGCATTATTTTCTCAGAGTTTTTTTCAATTTTATTCGATAAATTTTATAAGCTGATACTGATAAGCATAACAAATTTTTCATTCTTAATTAAGTGATTGCCGCCGGAACTAATTTAAAGTTATTTATATAAACGAATTTAAAATAATTTAAATTTTCCATTTTGTTTTGTTTGTCTGATTTTATTAATTTTCACATATTTTTAAGCCTTTAAATTTTATTAAATTTCACATATTTTTAAGCCTTTAAATTTATAGTTGACTTTCAAAAACTTTCGCCACAGTGCCGGTCTTTGTGGTTCGCTCTTCCTTCCTGGCCCAAACCGCAGCCAAAAGTGTTGTGTTTCAACGTTTCGACGTTCCCGTATTTTATTCAAAATGCAGCCACGTAATAGAATTTTTGATGCCGGCATGTCTGGGCCCCATAAAGATGCCACTACGATAACGGTCAACGCCCGTTTCGAGTCCAGTTCCAGCCCAGAATTCTGAGCCCAGAACTCAGCGCCCAGAGCCCAGAGCTTCGTGTATCTACCCCCATCCACGCACTGGGGCCAACTCCTAAATCAAGGCTGGAGTAGGCTCTGTCGGAGAATTTTTGGTGACTTCCATTTCAATTGCATCTGGAGCTGCAGCCGGGGCTACCGGGCAAAATCTCATCATAAATTCATTAGCTGCGACTGCACTCGGCACGCAAAATATCAGCCAGGATGGAGGATGGAGGATGACCAGCTGGTAGCTGTCGGTTGGAGGTGGTTCCCGAGAGCAGGCCGATGATTTATGCACCGGGTTGTTTAGAAAATATGCCAAGTGTAGTCGGGGTCTGGGTCTGGGTCTGTTTCTGTGTCTGTGTCTGTGTCTGTGTCCGTTTCTGTGCAGTGCAGTGCTGAAGCCCAGAAGGGATTTCTTTGCCAAGGCGGCTCTATATCCATGTTTGATTAAGCTAGGGACTCGGCAGCAGCGCCACAGTCCACTAAACGCAAATCAACGACGGCGTTGATAATGGCCAACGGGCTGACCAGTCGGACCTTGGACCCAAGCCACATCCCCACTCATGTCAGGAGTTGTGAAAATATACACCTCGCTGTTATTTGGCCTTAGTCTGGCTGCCACGATCAAAAGCTGCGACAGGTGCGCTCTTTTCTAATCAGAGGCGTGTCTCGAACAGGGCCCTGTTCTTGGCCAGTCTCCCGCCGACAGTTAAATGGTTGTTCCACTTAGATGCCAACGGACATTCAAATGGTCTCGCCGATGAACACCAAAGGCGCCAGCTGAACTTTTCTCTAAAAATTTTCATGCCTCAGCACCACCAAAGGTGTTATTTATGGCGATCATTCGGCACGTTGTTGAAAACGCTTTTAAAAATATGTAAGATGTATCAGAGCATTATGAGATTAGTTTGGTGGGAAGTGAAGGCATTTTAAATGACTAGATTTTTTGGCCTTATTGATGTAATTATGGTAATACATACACATACCTTCAATAATCTGCTTTTTTAATACCCACTAAATTATTAGTTTTATTGGTTAAACAATTTCCGAAACTTGAACCACATCTACCAAGTATATTTAAATATTTATATTAATTATCGAGTTACTACACTATTACATTCAGTGGATTTTTAAACAGCTAAACTAAAAATAAGTTCGTATTTAAATATATTTTGCCAAAATATTATTTCTACAAAGGCAAAAGCCTTTAAAAAATACCGACATGAAGAATGATTTATTGTCGAGTTTCCTAGAGAAGCTCTTAAAAATTTCAAATGTAAATATCTTGAATTTTAAATTAGCTGAGAACAAGCTTCTTATAACTAATTCCCTGGTTTTACATCAAATTATCTGGCTCTTGTCTATGGCTCGCTTAACCCAGTTTCCCGAAACGTGATAACTCCATTAGCGACTTCCTACAAAACGTCTCAATCAGCCCATGAATGTTAGGGCCTCCGATCGGCCCGAAAAGCTGCCATAACTCACCAAACAAATTAAGTGGGGAGAGGTCGCTCAGAGGAGCAAATACATACCGACTCCATGGTTTCTTCTGCGATTGGGCGCTTTCATTTGATATTTATTATAATTTCGGAGGAGGGGGAAATCAATGCAAGATTAACCAAGTGAAGAGCATGAATGTGGGCAGAGCATCCTATGCAGGCTCGTATGCATTTTTCCATCGTTATCGTCAATTTAGTAAAACCTTTTGTTTTTTGTCGCCAACCGTTTTTGCTGGTGGGAAGAGCAGGCAGGCAGCTCCGTTCGCTTTCGGTTTTTTGTAAACGCTCTCAATGCTTATGACCATAAATTGCCCAGCAAACCGTGACCATAAATTGGAGCTAACAAAGAAATTATGAAATTCAAATGAAGTGCGTTCGATGCTCGGCCCTCGACTTTGGCTTCGCTGCTCCGAGACCGATACCGAGTCCGAGTCCGAGGATGAAACCGAGTCTGAGTTTGAGTCGGGGCTTCGTCTGGTCTTTATTCTTGGCCTGACTGTGCTCTGGAAGTGGCCAGGAATCGGCATCGCAGACTGGGCTTTGTTTTTGCGCTGCACCTGAGGCCTGAAACGAGGCAAGGTCTTGTGCTCAGATTAATCCCCACTGACAACCCGCCTTGTGGTTGCCCGGGCGGAGGCCACTTTTATAGAGCAACAATTGCTTCGCCATCCCCATCCCCATCACCATCCTTGTCCTCTTCCTCATCCTCATCCTCGGCAGTTGCAGTTGCAGTTTACATGGTAAATTGTGCAACTTGTTCACTTTTTGCATAAAAATTGTTCATTGAAAATGCATAAATGTGCAGTCGGCACAAAGGAAATGCCGGGTCTGTAGACTGCATTGGAAGAATTATTATGGATAGAAAACATTGAACCCCGGCCAGCAGTTCGATATCGATGCAATTGCTGATTGCTATTGGCCCTGGAATGCCGCTTGTTGTTAACTATGAATTGTCTTTAAATACACGGCATTAAATAGCATTTATAATATATTCATGAGCCTTGATACGCTTCCCGGTATTGCCCAATGCTCAATATCTAATGCCCCGGCCAGACGGAGCGGTTTCGACCATATCTCGGTCTCGGTGTATCTGTATCTGTATCTGCCCAGCTCCCGGCTGCTCCCAGCTGCTCCACTGGAGTCCACAGAATCCACAGAGGACCCAGTGGACCAGGCTTCCTCCGCCTGGCATCACCACAAAAGGCTTTTAACCGTAAGCATGTGGCCCAGACAGTTGCATGGCCCATTTTGTTCGCCCCGGGCCAAGTCAAAGTTTGTGGTGCCGCTGCCCCTTGTCACCTAACCACCTAGCCACCTAACCACCTAGCCTCCTACAGAAACTCGAAAGACCAAGTGGAAACAAGCGGAAATTAAAGGAACAACACATATTAAATGCTCTTTTTAAACTTCAGTTTTAAAACAGCTTAAAGGCATCATATTTACATAAGGTTTGATTAAAGTATAAGCTAAGTTTATTTACAAAAGTAGTAATAGGCTATGTACTCCAAATAAATAAAATATTTTTACAAAAATATACATACCGATTTAAAATTTTTAGTTCCTTTTAACCTTTTAAAAAAACACAGTTTGGTGAGAAGAAATGTATATTATCTTTTATGTGTAGTGTTAGGAAAAGTACTAGTTTTTTGGATTTAGGTAAGGTACAAGATATTTGCGAAAATAAGGTAAAATTTACAACATTTTTCAAGTGGCTATAAACTACCTTCATTTAATTAATAAAATTGTGGTTAATTGCAAGATGCAGTGTATCAAACTCTATGGGATCTTTTTTTTACCGCGCTTACTCTGTTGACTCTCCCATATATTGACCCGTTTTGGCTGGCACCCCGAATTCGTTCCCGCGATGCGGTCTTGAGAACTGTGCGTATACGTATTGTCTATTGTCTATGTCGGGGCCACGCAGCTTGTTTCTATATTTGGCCAGACTGCGACCACGCACCGTTCACCATTTGGGGCCCAACTCCTGCCCCAGCATTCCTACGACCGCCGAGATTTGCCTTTTGGGTTCGGGGTGGGGTCTTGGGGGTTTCGGATTGAGCTTTTTGGGTTTGGGTCGCGCCTGGTCGCGCTCTCCTCCATCAAATTCGATTCAATTATTTGCGCGAGCTGGGAAATTGTCCGCCATTGTCTCTGTTAAATGCGTGAAATTTATAGTTATGACCGCGGCGGCATTATGACCTCGCCTCCTGACATCTGATTGCTGGCGGGGTGACAGAAGTCGCCTGCCTAGCCACGAATTATGGCCAGGAATGCGACGACCATTCACTCGACCATTTCGATTGGCAACATATTGATGTGGGGCAGGGCTGATCGCAGCACTGACTTGCGATATTTATTAGAAGCGTCGAGCAATCAGGTGTTCCCCCGAAAAAGTTCGCCAGCGTTTCGCATCCGATCGATCTTACCCGAGAAGAGAATTCAAATTACCTGCACTCGAGAGGGCAACGCAAATCAGCTCCAGAAATCTGTCAGACAAAGCTCTGCCGAAATAAGCGAAAATAAGAATCGGCATTTCATTAAGGCTGCATTTTTGTTGTTTTTTTTTTTTGTATTTTGCCGGCGAGCGCAATTCAAAATTGAATTCGAAATCTGCAAATACACATCTCGATGAGATCATTATCGGCCGCAACAACGACAGGCCAATTACATTAATTAATTATTAAGGCAACGCAGGAGCAGCTGGAGGGGTAAGAGCGGATGGGGGACTGCCAGGATTGCAGCATCAGGAGCAAGAGCAGGAGCAGGAGCAGCCAATGAGTGTCACGTACGGACGCAATGTTCCCAGAGCGCAGTTGCTATCAAAGAATGCAATCAGCGATCGGAGGGAAATCGAACAAGCTCGGCTTTCGTTCAGCTTGAGCTACACTAGGCAAAAAATTTTATAAAATATTTTTAAAAGTTCAAAAAGGTATTATAAGCTATAACTCTATTTATTTAAATCTGTGACCGACCTTTTGCATGAGACTTTTATTTTTAATATTATTTTTTTATATTTTTAGATGAATTTTAAAAATGAGGTTTGTTTGTGTTGTGGGTCTAATATTATGTTAGAAGCAATCAATTAAACAACTAAAAACGAATTAAAAACATTAAAAAATATTTAGTTTTTTATATTGTTTTTAATTTGAGAACAGTATTCTTTTTCAGTGCCCAACTATAGCTTCAATTCCAGCTGAAGAGCATTTCTGGCTGGGGGCGTTTTTGGGCACGCTGTGTGACTAAGCAGGCGATTCAAGCGAGGCGATCGCTGTTGCCTTGCTGCCCATGCCACATTGCCCCTTGCCAAGATCGATCGGCTGGTCCATCCGTCCGCTTTATGATTTGCAGATTTTCAAATATGCATCTCCTGCTGCTGCGGCTGCTGCTGCTGCTGCCTTTGCTGCTGCGGATTCTGCTGCGGTTTCTGCCACTTGCCGGGCCGCGTTAGGCGTGCGATGATTAATTGCTGCCGGCTCACGCAAACCGATGCCAGACTGCCTTGCGTGTGCTCCCCGAATCTCTGCCCCGCCTGAATAATGATCTCCAGAATGTCTTGTTTCAAAAAAGCTAATAAGATCATTTATAACACAGTAAGTTCAGGTTCTAGACCAGCCAGTTCGACTCTCTGGGGGCCGTCTGTCCGTTGTCTGCTTAGGCAATTTCCTGCAAACAGCTCTCGATAAAATCAGGGCTGTAGTAATTTTAAAAAAAGGGGTATGACTTCGGAAGAATGTATTTCGCAATAAAAAAAAATTATACTTAGCTTTATATAAAACTAATTTTTATTAAATAATAATCCGATTTAATTTTGGTATTGCCATTACTTGCTTTATATAAAAACTTTAACTTTAATGCAAGCTGACTTATACTATTTCAGAAATCTTAAAAATGTATTTAAATATTTTTTTTAAATTAATGGTTTCAATCCTGGGTGTTGCACATAAAAAAGCACAATTCCCAAGAGTTTAAAAATATATAATTTTAATTTAAATTTGATTTCCAGAGATTTGGTTTTTTGTTTCCCACCATTAAGTTTTTATGTTGCAATGTGTCTAAGAGTCCTTTTAATTTATATTACCGCCATCTCTGATTTCTTGCCGGTGGTGCAATGAAAATGCCTCAGCAGCAATTAATCGACAGCTTGGCTCAAGTCATTCATTTCGCGGCTAGAATCGAGTGCTCAGCTCCCACTGGGTGTGACGTCACAAATTCACAGTTTTCTACAGGTGAAAATTAATGAGTATGAAAGGTAAATACTTAAGGGGTAACAGGAAGCGGCACTGTACTGGGGATGCGTGTGTCTAAGTAGGACACTTTGGAGCAGTCGCCGACAGCTGATTGCCATTTTCTGCAGCAGGATGTGTGCGAATCCCTTCGTCCCTGGCAGTCAATTAAACTGCCAACACTTGTTAACAAGCTGCAATCACAAACACGCCCCGAGCTTGGAACTCCAATGGCCTGACTGACTAGCGAATTATCACCGAAGCCCCGAAAACAAAAATTGAAGCGAAAATACAAATACACGAAGAATAAAATGTGGTTTTTTTTTGGTCCTGGCGCAAAGGGGCGTGTTTGGGGCAGTTATGTAGTTTTGAAAGCGCCTCTGACCCCCGCTCCACGCTCCCCCCTTTGCCCAGCAGCCACCTCCAGTCTTTCCCACCACGCTTGGCAATTTTTTATTTATTTGCAAAAGGCAATTTAAAGGCCACAAAGAGTCGGGCAGCCGCACAACTTTTGCCTCGCATTGAATTTCAATTTGTGTTTCCGCATAAAAATGCGCTTCGTATTTATTTTTGTGGGTTATTTGTGCCTTGTCGAGCTGCGAGCTCAGATCTTTTATCGCTGATAAAATGCGACCCTTCGAGGAGGGCGTACATTGCCAGCCACGCCCTCACTTTTCGATGTTGTTGCTGTTGCTGTCCCCGCTGCAAGTTGGTGTTGTTGCAGTTGCTGGTGCTGTTGCTGTTGCCGTTGTCGCTCTGCCTGTTTTACAATTGTTTGTTTTGGGCTGTTTGTTAAACACCTTCCGCTACACGTTGGCCATTGCCAAATCGCCTCCGTTTCGCACACACTCGCACTTTCGACCGGGACACTCGCTCACGGACACGGACACACATCCTTTGTCATGTTTTGGGCCTGGCAAAAGATTTAAGGCCCCACTTCATCGCATCCCCATAGCCCCTGGGCTACCACTTCGCCGTCCTTCCATTGGGTCTCATGCTCTAGCTTAAGGTGTTATAATATTTCACTGAAATTGGTCGGCAACGCCTTAAAATTACCATTAAAATAATAAAGGTTTTGAAATTTCAGAATAATATTTGATTTCCGTTTGAAACTAACAAAAAATTTGTTTTGGGACGATTTTATAGTGCTAAATAATATGTGCAGAGCAATGTTGTTCCAGTTTTTAATTACTTACTAAAATAATGGTTACATTTACTACTACTAAATACTAATTTTACTGTATTTTTATAAGCAAAATTGAATTGATAAATTCTTGGTTGTTTTTAAATATATAAATATGAATGGTTATTGTAAAATAATATTGTATTAAAAAAAGAAACAATATGAATATTTTCTTATGGATTTGAGTTTCTTTATCTATGTTAAAGGTATGTAAAATTAATTTTGTACTGAATCTTTCCTTATTTGTGACTAACTAAACTTGGTGCTTGTTTATATGTAAAAACAAAAATACCATATTTTAAAGTGGCCTAAAACGCTTTCGAGGGTATCCCGGTTGTCGGTCCTTAAGATATTCTCCCCAAATGGATCTCCCTGTTCCTGTACATCCCCAATATCCTCCATAGGGCTTGGCCTGCCCTTTGATGTTGCTCCTCCTCGTGTTCGCTTTTGGCTCACCTCGCATAACTTTGCTTGTTAACAATTGCATTGTACAACAACAGCAGCAGCAGCGGCAAACATCGGCGATCCCAGCCAACGATCCGATCTCCGGCCATCCAGCAATCCAGCAATCCTCTCAATCTGAACCGAGCTCTTCTGGTCTTTGCCATTTTTAGGTATCAACGTCGGCACCCCAGACCAAAACCGAAAACCAGCGACCAGATACCAAAGACCGGCGACCCCGGGACACAATGGACACTCTTTTTCGAAAATAGGTGGCTTGATTTATTTGTCTGCGAAATTCGCTTTCTCAAAAGGCATTTTCGGCCAGAGATCGGCCTGACCCAACTACTTAAGGCCACTTCCGAGCGAGGTTCTTTGAATATGACTAAGCTGCCGCATTCATCAAACAATATTCCGGTTCTGGTGTGGGTTCTGATTATTCCGATTGGACGAGATTGGGGATTGCAAGAGATTTCCATCGAAGCGATGATCTCAAGCACTTGTCTGAAACCCAAACCCATTAGCTGCTGGTTCCCAGAGACAAATACTTGTTGAACATGTCGAGGAGTCTTTAACCTAACCTTGGAACTGGAACTCAGGTGACTTTTCCTGGCTTATTGACAAGTCTAGGAATGTATCGAAACCAGGCAGAGAAAATAGAGATTTAAATCCTTGTATAAGACTTTTACTATAAGAACTATTAGGGAGGAAAATTTTTAGAAAATCAACTTCTATGAAAAGTATTACTTCTAGTTATACCTTAAAAATGTTAATTTAATTAAACCATTATTATGAAATTTATCAGATGATCTATTTTTCTCTGTGCAGGGCAGAAGCCTTGTAAATCTCAGCTCCACTTTGCCTGCCAAATGTCGCGCACCGAGAACACAGAAAGCAAATCCCTTGCAAAGTCGAAGGCCCCGAGCAAGTGTTCAAATTCCATTAAAAGAACATTTACAAATTTGGCAAAGATCAGTGGACATGAGCCAGAAGAGGAGCCAGAGGAGCATCCGCCGCAGAGTGCTAAACAAAAAATCGAATCCACTCTAAACAGGCGCGACACCTTCGCCTCGAATGGGGGCTGCTGGGATCGAAAGACCTTGAGCACCCCGAGCTTTGGCTTTGGCTTTGGCTATGCCTCTAAAAATAATGCAAGACAAACAACGAGCAAACAAGCGGCAAAAAGGCAAAACCAGCGACGACTGCAACAATGCAGCTCTTGCGGGCAGGGAGAACTTTTGTCTCCAACAGCGTTTTCCCTAACAACCCGAGGTGATAAATAAAATTCTTTATATGCAATCTTTTAATGCAATTTACAATAAAATCAACATGGAGTTTAGTTGCTGGCGGTTCGCGCTCGGACGGCAGCTTCTTCCTTTTGGGCCCTCGCTAAATAACAAGGGGGCACAGCTTGATTTGACATTAGCACAATCCCACAGATCACCTTCCCAAAATGGATTTCGCCGCCGTCGTTCGTTGTCCGTCGTTCGTTTCGTTTCGTCCACAGTTTGCAGTTTGCAGCTAGCAGCTAGCAGTTCGAATTCGTACTTCTTCACTCGATGGCCTGAACTTTTGAGCAGCCGCAGAAAACGGAAATGGAGGCCCAGCGAACGCGATGATCACTGCGACCGGGGCAATAAATACAGCATAGAAATGATGTACGGAAAACGATCGCAGCCGCAGCAGCTTCAGCTTCAGCTTCGGCAGATTCAGCAACAGCTCCAAATCGAGCATGGCCATCCCAGACAGCCACAACACACGGCTCCTCCAGCCAGCAGCTCAACGGGGGTGCCTGGTTGACTGGCTGACTGGCTGAGTGCCAGGGTCTCTGCCTGAGCCTAGGAAAATTGGCACAGTGGTCACATCGCAGTGCATAATGGATCGGCCCTTTATACAAATCGAAGCCTCAATGGGCAATTAGTTACGAATAAAATGGCACGGCCATTGGGAATGTCAAGTATTCAGTTGCAGAAATGTTATTAGTGTTTATTTGAATGTATTGAATATATTTATATACCTCTTTTATTTTCTCCTAAAAATCAACAAAATAAGTTTATAACACATGTTTACAGTGGTAATAAAAATATATATAACAAATAAATAATAAACAACAAACTAACTTGTTTTTATTAAATTATGATGAAATGTATGCTTAAAAGTCAAATGTTTTCCAAGGATAACTTGAAAAATAAACATCAAGTATTTATAAGCTAATTAACGAATTTCTTTAATGGCATGATGAGAAATTAGTACTCAATGGCTTTAAAAAAGGATTTTGGATTTTCAATAATAATGTTTTAATTTCTTGAGATATTATGATCACCAAAAGATTATTTTTTTTTTAAGTTTCCAGTTGTATACTCTTAAACTCTGTGTCTTTTAAAAAATAATTATAACTAAATTGAAATAAACAAGAATTCCTACTTTTGGCCCATTTTCAGCCACCACACCCACTGTTTCTGCCCAGGGTCTGGCAGCTGCCTAGGTGCGGATGCTTGGGGCATCTCCTCCTGCCTCCATTCTCCTTCCTGCTGCCACCGATCCCGATCCCGATCCCGATCCTGCCGCTCGTTTGGGCTACCACTTTGCGTCTGGAACCGCTGAGGCTGCCGCAGATTCCGATTCCGCTGCTGCTGCTGCTGCTCGCGAGGCTGGCGCGGCATTATTAATGATAAATGTGGCTTGCACTCATGATAAATACAGAGAATCGTTGAAAGGTATAAATCAATAATAGAGAAGTTTGTTTGCAGTTAGGCAGGCGCAGGATGGAGCCGTGATTTTCAGCCAGCAGACAATGAGTTTGCCCGGGCATAATTCACCCAGGAGCAAAAGGTCTTCGTGTGGAAGCTGGCCGAGGGATCTGATTAGCGGAGCGGCCCAGGAGAAGACCGCAATTGCAATTGGACGTGGCTGTCCCCGCGTTGGCTATGCTCCACAAAATCATGTTCATTAATTGACTAATTAATCGACGGTTGCGCGGCAACAAAACAAAGACATAACAGGCCAGGCGAGGGCAAAGGCAAGGGCAAGGGCATGGCGATTATCAATAACAATTAGCCGACTCCTCTCCGCCGGTCTGTCAAATATACGTTGGCCCTCTGCCAGCCTGGCTAGTTGCATTTGAATGCACGAGTTACGCATCCATCAAATGTCAATTGTTTGTCTTGGCTTGGCGCTCCGTCTTCGGAGACTCGCCGCATTTCTCATAAATCATTCGAAAGGCTCTCTGGCGGGCAATGCATCGCAGAATAGCAGAATCCCGGCATCGGCGACGACGTCTTCTGGCTGTCAGAGCAGTCCTAGTCGTCTTGGCGGAGGAGGAGAAGTTGGAGTTGGAGGTGGGCCTGGCCCACTCGGATGCCCATCCAAGGCATCGAACTTGTCTAGCGCGATGGCCCAGCTGAGTGTCGGCCCTGTCCATCTTGAATTAGTTGAGCAGTCGCAAGACATTAGCTGGAGTGAATGGCTGACGAGGGCTAACTATATTAGGTTTGACTTTTAATGCATATTTTCTAAGCATTTACTTCTCGGGGAATTGCTCAAGGCCTAATTAAATTTGTCTTTAAATGCTTTTCTAGGTTTTCAGGCTACTAAAGTTTAAATTAAAAATATTTTTAATCTTTTTCCATGATTTTTTAATGACTGCCTAGCGATGACTTAACTTATTATGTCTTGCTGTAGGATCTATTATCTTATTTTATGTTAAAAAGTTTATTTAAATGATTAAATGACTTGGAGTGGAAAGAATTCCATATACCCTTTGAGCTTTTGGCCATAAGTTAAATATATTCCACCTTTATTTTACTGACTGCATCATTCCCATTTAAAAATTAGCTTTCAGTTTTAGCCTGCCATAATTTCGCTTGATAAGAAAACCTAATGATATTGAGTTTAATTACTGATAAAAGCAGGAACTAAGTGCTTTTTTCAGCCTTTATCTGCCATTTTTTCCTGCCTTTGAAGCACGTTTTTGCCGGTTAAGTTTTAAGTACAGCTCGAACCTCGACCCACCTTCAACTTTGGCTGCACACGCACCGCCCTTCGGCGCACTTGCCCCACAACTTTCCACGGACACTCACCTGACGGAGCCGGCAAACTTTTGCATAATAAAGCAGGTGCTTTTCCTCCCCCAACGGGATCAGAGCAGACCTGTCTGACCCCGACGCCTGAGTCACCATCAGCACGACCCGTTAATGTGCTGGCGACTTTAGTTATGGCCAGTGACCAGTGGCCAGTGGCCACCGCCATCTGGGAGTTGTCCAGCTGGGAGGCGCACAGCCAGTGTCCTTTGTCCCGTTGATAATTTAAAGCCAACGACCTGGCCAGGATTATAGCGACTGAATGGCAACTGTTTTATGCTCAAATCACAGAGAAAATAAATGGCGGATTTTGTACTTATAAAGTGCAATTTCGATGTTCTAGTCACACATTACAGGCACACATTTTATGTTCTTATTTTATTTTAAGATTGAAACCTTATAAAAATGTGCAATACCTTGGAAAAAGAATACTGTTTGTTGTAATTTAAAAGAAATGTTTCTATAAAAAGCATTATTTATTTTACATTGTGAGTTTTAGTTATTTCAACTTTGGTAAATATTAAATATTTTAATAATGGACAGCAAATAAATTTTGATTGCATCTTAGCGGGTTAAAATAGACACTTTAATATTATATTTTAGTAACACCATTTCTTGAACAATGTATTGTAATATATAATTTTAAATTTTAAGCAGTTAAAAACAAAACAAAAATTTTAATTTCGTTCTTTTTAATATTTATATTATATGTCATGCATATAATTTCATACTTTGCATATTGTTTTCATAAACAGATTTTTGGCAGATTAGTGTGCTTAGTAAAATAAATTTTCTCTCCGGATAGCAGGCACACTCCTTCCCACTTTCGCAGGCCCAAATTTATCCGATCCCGCTCTCCTGGCCATCTGAATATTCATTTCAATTGTGCGAACTGCATCGGCGGTAAAAGTAAAGCCTGCACCATTCCAGCGGCATCGGCTTATGGCACTTTCTTTGGGCCAAAAGAGTGCTTTCGGTCGGTGGTGGTGTTGGGCTCCTAGCTGCTGGTTGCTGCCGCCCGGTGGGGGACGACGACCCACATAAATCATTCACAATTAGATGCGGACGCAACTGCGGCAGCGGCAGCGGCAACGGCAGCGGCTTAAACACCTGACCAACTTGCTCCCGAAAAGACTCCGCTCGAGTGAGATTTCCACCGAGTTTCACTCAAGCGGGCCGAGTGAACTGGCGATGGCGGGGGCATTGAGTGGACCGATTCCACGGCGTTCCACTACCGTTTCTCGGGCCTCGACGGACCTGTTCCCAGTGCGTGCCGTTCAGTATGTACTTGAGACCGGTTCGATACGTTGCCAGCCGAAAAGTCAGCGGGCCGCGGACGACGATTCCCCCACAAAAATAACAAGCACCAGCAACTCGCAACATTGGCAACATAGCCGAAACACAGGCAACACAACTCTCCTCCAAGCAACAATAGTTTCGGCATTCAGTTTTAAGTTTCAAGCGCAGGGTTCTGTTATGATATGGTATATTAGTAGCCACTCGTAAAGTGATTTTGTGCGGTGGTGATGATGATGATCAATGTGTGCGATCGGCAGTTCGAGAATCCCCAAGAATGCCGCGTTAATTGAGCTGTACGTACAGCTGTAGTACAAATTTGCATAACCAGTGAGGAGGCATAAACAAATCTGGCCGGAGTGGAGCTGGAGCGGAGCGTCTTGGTTCACTGATTTAATGCCACAAACAGATTGCAGATTGTAGCCGCAGCCGCGCCCCTGCAACTTCAGCTGCAACTTGTGCAGCAACCACCTTCACCTCCACCTCGAACTCCTGTCCTCCTGTCTTGCTGCATCGCTCGGACTTGGTCTTGGTTGGTCTTGGTCAACCTGCTTGGAAGCTTGTTTCTGCGGAAGAGCTGCCGCCGGAGCGCCAGACCCGGCAAAAAAAAAACAACTAAAAAAGTTAAAAAAAAAGTAAAAAATACACATACAGAACAACAACGCTGCTGCTGCTGCTGTTGTCGTCGACGACTTTGGAATTTTCTTTAAAAACAACGCGCTAAGATTTACAACGCGGACCCAGGCAAAAAGTGTAAAAGGCAAGCAAATGCAGCCGCGGTAAAAAAAAAAAATTAGCGCATAGCGAAGTGTGTCCCAGTGTATGTTGTTGTATGTGCCTCTGCCCGTGTGTGTGTGTTTTTTACCCAGTGTGCGGAATAAAAAAGCTGCCCAACTAAGAGAAAAAGTTTGAAAAGTGTCAAGCGAGCGGCTCGGTGGCGGCCAATAACCCAACGACTGGCATGCAATTGCGGCCAGGCGACCCCGACGGGTTAATTACCGTTATCCTTGCAATAAAACAACAACTAAAGCAACAACAAGAAAAGCCACTAAACGGTACTCAAGTTGTGGATTACGTCTACGCCGCGTTGTCGCCGTGTGAAAGGACAACAGCAACTACAGTAACAACAACAACATCTGCAACATCAGCAACCTCTGCAGCATCTGCAACAACGACCATAAAAACCGCATTGAACACAAGGCAAAGTCAAGTGAACATTCCAATTGGCAACGTAACGGGCTAATTGGCACACCGACAAATCAAAACGAGGTGAGTCTTAGAAGTTCTGAATTTTCTCAAGTTAGTTACGCTTCCGATGGTCATAAGCAGCCGGGGATTTCTAAAAAAAATACTCAGAAGACAGGTCAAAACGAGTTGGGTTTTGAAAAGCTTTGAATTGCAAAAGAAATTTCAGATTATTACAGTTCAGTTTAAATAGACGATAAAACAGGGTTTGGTAAAAGCTTTTGGATAAGAAATCTTTGCTGAGATTCCTATTGCTTGGGCTTGGACTTATTCTTTAAAGAATGTTTTTATTTAAAATAAAATTTCTTTGCTTAACTTAGCAGATCGCTTTTTGGTTCAATAGCATATTGTCTCTTTGCTCTCATCATTAAGTTTAGCCAAGGATATTCACTTAATGGCCATCCCAGTCTCGGTTTTTGCTGAACTATTGGCTGTGGCGGGATCTGAGGTATTCGCTGAACCAAAGGTTTTGGCGGAACCAGTGGGTTTAGCTGGATCAGTGGTTCTGGCTGTGATACTTGTAGAGAAACTCTCTGCACTGGGGGCTGTGGTTGTGCCTGTTTTATTACTTGAGGTACTTGAGGTACTTGCCATACTGTAAGCTGTGGCTGTGACTGTGGCTGTGGCCGTGGTATTCCTGGAGGTGATGCCTGTACTAGAGGCCGCGTTTGCGACTGTTGTACTTCTTGAAATGGATTTTGCCATTTTACTTTAGGTTTCAATATGGGCTTTTTCGTAACAGTTTGCACTTTGGAGTTAACAATGTTTACGTCGCCATTATTGGTATGCTTGCTCTCGCTGATAACAACAATAGCAGTTCCTGCACCTCGCAAGGACGAACCCTTACCTTTACCTTTACCCTTGCCTTTGCCTTTACCAACATCAAATGGCTTTTCGCCGATTCTGGTTTCGTGATAATAGCCCGGTCCTGGCACCAAAGCAGCTCCCTCTGCATCCGTCAAGCCCGATGTGGACGTGTTGACTGATATGAAACCGGTTCTTTGTTTCTGCTGATTAGTTAAAAGTCCTGCACAGAGACAAAGCAATAGTCCCAGTATCCAGCCCATTGTCCGCGAAGATTCTTTCAAAAAGAGCAGGGAGGTCTAGTTTTAACTTAACAATACGAGTATGACTAACGCAATTTTAAAAGGTTTGACATTTTCACTTCGAAATCGGTTTGTTTCACATTTATTTCTTAATTAAGGGGAGCCATAGTTTCTTAATGGCTCTGTATATGTATAAACTAAGTAACTTCGTATTATATATAATAATATTAAAACATTTAGCTTAACTTCAATTTCGTTGAATTCAAGTGTGATTCTTAGACTTAAGCCCGACTTTCAAGAGTAGTTGGTCAATGATTTTCCCTTTGATCTCCTGTTCGGTGCGACTTAAAAGCGGGCCAAGCTGTAGGCCAATTCCAGGGAAGTCCACTCCATCAGGCCGAGACCCATCGAGTTTTCCGAACTTCAGATACATTTGTGATGGGGCACTTGGACCTTCCATTGACGCAGACTGCTCGGCTTCGATTCTTGTATCTTGTATCTCTCAATTTCCATTAGACGCAGAGCGGGTTCTCTTTGGGTTCTGAAGTGAATTTATGTCGAGCCGCTAAACAATTGATGCTGAAAAATGATGGCAATGACAAAGTGATTACTGCCAGCAGTGGAAAGCGAGGAGAGATGCCAGCAATCGAAGTTCAAGTTGAAAAATAACATTTTCAATTTCCAATTGTAGGGCAGCAGCCTCTGAGGAAAAGTGAAAATGAAATGCTTTGCTGGCAGACAAAAGCGGTTCATCATTAATCATTTAGTTTGTTGTTTTTACAACGCAACCGAAAATATTCCTATTTATACGTACATAATCGTCTTGACTGCGGCACTTCTTCTTCGTTTGGGGCACGTTCTTGATTTGAATCTTTTCCCTTCATACAGCGTCCCATTTTTTCCCGTATTTGTTTCGTCTCTGAGTATTTGGCTTTGGTAAATTGCTCATCGTCATGCTTTTATGATTTGGTATATTATTTTTGAGAATTTGATGCGCTCAACTTGATAAGCCCAAAGCGCCCTGTGCTTTTCGTCTGCCCCTCTAAGCCCCTCACCCACCTGCATTCCTGACTTATTGTTGTGCCTTTCGGTGTACGTGTGGCTGTGTGTAGGTGTGTCCACAGCACCCAGCCCGAAACTCCAGAACTTATCCAGAAAACCGCTTTTTTTCGATCTCCCTTCCGTCAGTAACAAAATGTTTAAAGTTTTAAAAACAAGCGAGGAACGAATACATTTGTTTGTGGTGAATGCACAAATACTCTGCTAGCTATATATATTTTATAGCTTAATTTCACATGAATTGGCACACATAGAATTTGTTGAGAAATTAACGAAAATACCAAATTTAATGTTTTTAATAATAAATATAAAAATTAATATCTTAAGCTACTGTTTGTTAGTACATTCGATTGGCAGAAACCCAGATTTTATTAAATCCGAAAAAACAAACAAATACAGAAACTCCATTTAGAGTACCTGAAAATTCAACCAGCAAGAAAACTTTGCAAACTCCGCCAAATGCTTGCACATCAAACTTTTATTTACCAGCTTCAAGAGCCACACAGTAAAGCCCCCCTTTAACATCCCCTGGTTGGCCCACCCTCGCTGAAATAATTTCATTTCGTTGTACAGTTTATTACATAATTTTTGTCCCTCTTTGACTTTTATCTTACGTTTATTATGCCCCATGGAATTTGCCGATTTCCAGACGCTGTCCAACAACCCGCTGGAGGTCAATGTCTCCGCCCAACCACCCACCACTCGAGGAGCGAGGACGAAGCAGCACATCCCTGAGATACATCCTGCCCCGTGGCATCTTTAAGAGTTGTAATAACTTTGGCACAACTTTGGCCCGTGTACATTCGGATGGGCATGGGCATGGGCATGGGCCCGTGTCTCTGGCTTTCAGCTGAGACTTCGTCCGGGGGCAAAGTGCTAAAATGCCTTGACGCATTCTTTTGCACTTGTTCTTCTGCTGGGGAAGCGTCTATCCAGCAGCTGTCCAAATGTCAGACTCACTACCCCAACGCCCTGGCTGTCGTTCGCCCACACGAACACACGAATCCTGGGCAGAAAACGTCGACTTGTAATAATCATAATCGTAAATTTGCAAAAAGCTGGCCGAGCCAAGCCGTGTGTCCTGGCTGCGTTGGTCCTTGGGGCCCGTTTAGCATTTTGCGCGGATCCTACCAGGCCATTGCCAAAGCGGGGGGCGTGTTCGTGGGCGTTGTGTTGTAGGCGTCATCATCATTATTATGCCCTGTTTTATTTATTTATTTTTTTTGTTTTTTTGTTTTTAGTGGGTGTGTGTCTTGTGCGTGGTTATTGAAGTGAGCGAGTGGCCGGGGAGTAGGGTAGACTGGGCTCCTACTTCAACGCCTGTCCATCGCCTTGGCGAAAGGCATTTAAAAAGTTTTCTAAACTTCATTTCGAAGTTTTATTACCAGCGCAGAATAAAATGCCGCGCAATTTCTTCCCCCGGCATTTCTATTCGCTCTCATTTTTCTGGCTTGTTTGTGAAAATTTGCTCTATTAAAATTCCGAAGCGCAGTTATGCCCAGGACCTCGGTGCAAATGCCGCAAATGCCACCGTTTCAGGGGTATCCACGCCCAGATCCTGTGGGAGGCCTGCATCTGGTGAGGCCATCAGTAATGCAGGTTCGCTTCTATCCGCCTCGAAGCCCCCGTCGTTTGCCTCTTTTCCAACTGCTTATCCTTGCTGGCGGCTTAGCAGCTTTGTTGGACTCATCCAAGCAGCTGGAGCAAGCTGCAGCAGAGCCAGGACTCTGGGTAAGTCTTAGTTATGTTGGGATGGCATTTATCTTGCGATAATAGCAAGTTGTGTGTAGTGCAAACAGAGCCGTCGTTTTCGGGGATTTTCAAGATGTTATCTCAAGGGGTCTTATTAGTTGTTGGCCACACAATGATAATGTAATATTTTGTTTTGGATTATTTTTTTTAGATAAATATTATTATAATTATAAGTGAGTTTGTTTAAGCTATAGCAGTAGGAGTTTCGAATAAAGTATTACATAAAATACATATTCCATAACGTATACAAATATTGGCAACATATTTAATCAAATTCGTATACTGAATCTGCATACTTAATATCACTATAAAACTCTATACAATACAATAAAATAGTTATTATTTTTACCTTTAATAATTTTCCAATCAGTGCACTGTCAAAATATTCACAATTCTTTAAAAAATTTCACATTTTTAAACCCTCTTTTCCATGCCCCTGACTTCCTTCTTCATCCACTGGAGCATATGCTGCCTGGGAATTTAACATTTTGCCAGCGCCAGACAAAGTATGCATTCAAACAAGTCACACACAAAATGTGGGAGGATGCAGGACGGCCCAAGGATGTTCCTCGAGAATCCTTAACCCAAAATGCCCCTTCCTATTTTCGTCCTCGTGCATTTTTGTCCCTAACGAAAATGTTTATCTGTGTAACTGTAAGCAGGATAAACGCACGCTTACATATGGAGAGAGATACAGATACAGATACAGCTACAGATGCTGGGGCAGAAACTTGAGCTATAGTACAACAAAAGTAGATCAGTTTAAGTACAAATGGCCGCCAATGCCACGCCCTCCTCCGCCCCCAGCCGCCGATTCTTTAGCTACTGTGTTTCTATTCTTCCTTCATGGAATACTTCTGCGGTCTCTTTTACTTCCGTTCGCTCTTTCGCTCCTTTCTTTCACACGCGCCAGCGTCCATTGTTAAACTTTAATGCCAAATGGCTGTGGTACGAACCTTGTGGTCCAAAGGGGGCGGGTGCCCGGTGGGCGTGGCTGTACAAATTTCACGAAAATTGTCCTCGCCACGGCGCACGGGGAAAACTTTATTTTAGTTTTATCCCCTTACTACTTTGCCCAGATGGAAAGCGTTATTTTATTGAATTCTTCTCCTTTTTTTCACCGCAGGTTGCAAGAGGTTGCAAAAATAAAAAAGGACACGGCGAACAGGGAAAATTCTGTTGCCACAAAAGTTTTTCGTTTCATTTTCCATTTTTTGCACATTTGCCTGCTCGATTTTCGCCCTCTCATCCCTTTGGCAGGCTGCTCATTTACTTTGTTGTCCTTGCTGGTCCTTCGGTTGCCATAGTTTTTTTTTGTTATAAGTTTTTAGGGCTAGTTGTTGGTTTTACGTAGATTTGGCTCTGCAGTTTTTGTTGCATTAGCTGGTCGTTGAGGCGTAAAGTTCAATGGCGGGTTAAATGGACTTAATACCGGAACTTTTTAGAACTTTCAATCCCGTCTCCGGAGAGGACCAAACTTCTGGCGTTGATCGTCCTGGGCAACAAAGTGAAAGTTTTTTTGTTGAACAGCTTAAAAAGAGATTGGCTTTCCTGCTCCCACTCCGCTTTCTCCACTGGCCAAAGGATTCAGCAGTTTGGCTAAGTTTGTGTGTGTGGCCAAGTTCAATGGAAATGTGAAAAGGGAATTTTCGACAGTAACAATAAGTGATGGCCGAATGTGTTGGCTGTGGAAGTTCCAGCCTTCAAGGATAAAGTTTTTAGGTGACAAAGGGAAAAGTTGAAAATTATTTGAAATGCTTTTCAAACGGCGAATGGGCGAAATTGAAATGGAATATGCACATTTAAGTCGAAGTTATATGCAATAGTTTCCCAAATGCAATTTAAGAGCATGTGGCTTCGAATCTAAAAACTTTAGTTGGCGTCTTTACTTCTTCCATTTTTATCCTAAACTATCCCTAAAATCTCTGAAAAGGTTTACCACTCAAATTTCTGGTCGCGTGTCAAAAATTTCGTTTCCATCACTTGGAAAACCCTTCAGACGAAACTTGGCCAACTTTAGCGCCGCTGAGGGCACTAAGGAAAATTTGTAGCCAGTTATGCAAAGGAGGCCAGCACACAAAACCGTCAAAAAAAAGGGAGCAAAAGAATAGGGGAAAAAAGGAGTCCCGTGTCAGCTTTTTATGCCTTTGGCCAAAGGACATGCTGGCAATTCTGTTACCCAAGCAGCGGGAAAAGGGAGCATTTTCCGGGGAGGGTAAAGGGCAATCGAGGCGACAAGTTGTTAAGTAAGCAGCGACAACTCAAATAAGAGGCCAGCGGGATGAGATCCCAGATAGTTTTGCTTCTCGCAAGACGGGGAGGTGTAAAAAGGCCATCAAAGCTCTGGCTCTTCGGGAGATTTTTCTTAAAGTTTCTCCTTGTCTTCCGGCCAAGGTAAACAAAAAACTAAAAGTGAGAAAAGCAAGCGCCGCAGAGATTGAATAGATTGAAGAGATTGAGAATCAGTCTCCGGCACTCTTCTGTATACAATATTAAAATTCGCTTATGCTGAGGACGGCAGACTGCCGTCTTATCTGGCCAGGTCTTGCCTGCAGTTGTTTTAGGCGGCTTTTGTTTGGTTTCCGCTTCACACTTCCCAAGTGCCATGGGCCGGGGAAATGGGGGAAAAGGGAACGGGGAAATGGGACAGGGGACTCTGGACGCCCAGATGCGGTTTATGTGACATGCGGGCCAGGGAAACTCAAGAAACTAAAGAAGCGGCAGTGGCAGCAGGCAGTAAACAAACGAATGCTGGCAGGTGAGTGGCAGCAGAGGTGGAGTTTCAGGGGCTTAAGGGGGTCTCAGGGGGTCTAAGGGGGGGCCGGGTGTGGCTGGCTGGTAACAGAAGTCATACAAACGCAAGACAAAACGAGGCGACAGACAATACAAGACTTCGAACTTGTCATACAAAACGCTGGCGCGACAATCAATGGAATTTATGGTCGCAGCAGGTTCAGTGCCAGTGCCAATCCCAATCCCAAACCCAATCCCAAGCCCACAGACAGAATCCAACCCAAGTCCCGGTAAACCCCTTCCTAAAGCTGCCCAGACTGACAGACATGTGCACTTGAAGAAAAGTTTTGAGGTCCTTGAGGTCTAAGTCGAAGCTCTAGAATTTCTTAAGCAAACAATTCTACAAATTCTTCTAACTTTAAAACTTGTAAGGTTAATTATTCCTTAAATTGAAATAGGGACCAGAAGAATATTAAATATTTTTTGTATTGACTATTAAAAAAAATATATAAGATCGAAAATAAATATTACTTATAATGTAATGTAATGTAATGAATATTTAAAAAAAATCAAGTACATATTCTTGTCTTAATCAATTCCTTATAATTTACCAACAATTATAAAGTTAATTAATGTATATTTAAAACAAACAATCTTTTTTAAACTGTAATCTTTTCATATAAAGAAAATGTTTCTTGGAGTGCTAACTTGTCTTAGTGTACTTAAGCATTTTTAACGCCATTTGATGCCTTTTCACACATTCGGCAAAGCGAAAGACAAACACCACCAGAACTCCGGACCTTAACCGAACCGAACCGAAAAAAATAAAACTCAGGGAACACTTAGTCAGCCCATCATCGTCCTTCGTCCTTTCCCTCCCCCCAACAAACGCTCATCCTTTTTACTGCTTTCGGATTCCAAGGGCAGGAGTCAGGACTGCTTTCTGCGGCTTGTGTTTACACTAACACTAACCCGGGTCCTGAAAATAAAAATGGGGAGGAGTCGAGCTACTGTATTGAATTTCACGCATCATTTGGCTAAGGTTCATTCGGTTCTTGGTTTTGGTTTTAGGTTTTCAGTTTTCAGCTCTGGGTCCCTCACGGACCTTTCTGCGTCCCCGAGGCGTGGGTGCAACTTTTTGACTCTGCGGCTGGCTTAAAATTAAAACAAATATCGGCAGGCGAGAGCAGGTTGCGGGCTGTGGAAGTGGGCGAAGGTGTTGGAGTCGGCATTTAATTTCAGACAGGTGGAAGATGCTCTGGTTGGGCCAGGAAACGTAATATGCTTTGCATGTCATTTAGTGCGGGAGGTGTTTCTGTTGTGTGGTTGCCCAAAGTGAAGTGCAAGTGGGAAAATATGCCAGGAATGTGTTGCCGAAAGGGTTCGAAAATTCGGGGAAATTGGGGGTTGGAAGTGAGTGTGTTTGGCAGAAGCATTCCCATGTGTAGGATATCAATAGGTTGTGGCAAGATAATGAAACTGAAACAGGTTAGAGGGGAGAACCGAAAATAACTTGAGATATTTTTAGGAAGGGCGTCAGTGGTATATTGTTTTTAAAAAGGACTAAGGAAAGTAAATGAGCTTGATAACTTTGTGCAATCCCTTTTCAGTTCAATGTATCACTCATATTTGCTTTTACTAATGATTCCTGTATTCCTCTTAATTGAAACCGCTTTTATAATTAAAACCTTAGTTGGTTTGGAAGCCCGAGAACACAACTTCAATTCCAGAACCAACCGTGAAACCGCAAAACATATATTCCGTAATTTCCTGACTACAAAGCGTAAACCAGAGATACAATATATACCTATATATATTTATTTTTTGCTGTTTTTGGTCTGCCCCAATACTGATTAATGTGGATGGCCCGACAAATGTGTGCACATTAGCATTAAAATATATATACACATCTATGGATGCTCGCTTTTTGTGTCCAACTTTTATTAGACCAATTAAATTGCGGTCGGGCAGAGAAGAGTTGAAAAGCCAAATATTTTATATATAGAAAATTTCAGTGTCTCCCCATCGGCTGGGCTGCCATTTAATGTGCAGCAATTTTCACCCAACAAAGGCAGGCAATTAGGGGGTTCTCACCCCCGAAAAGTCTATTGTTGTTCTAACCGGCGAACTAAGACATCATGATATTATAGATTTCATTTTGTGGCCAGAGGGGCAGAGTGGCCCAACTAATTAGCCATCATCAGCAGCGGCGGCTACACAATTTCCATCAAACAACAAACACTAAACTGCACTGACCAGTTAACCGCAGGTACATGAGGGTTTTCGGGTCTTTTTTTCATTTGGTTTTTTCGGTTTTTGGGAAGCGTTAGTAACTAAATTAGCGGCCTCTGTTTTTTTTTCGTTTATTCCCTCTTTGTGGTGTTTTCCCTTTGTGGAGTATTTTTTCGGCTTTCAGCCGCGACTGCAGCCACAAATTATTGGACCCAGTGTTTTAGTTGTGTCTCCTCTTTGCTTTGTTCAGTCGACTGTTGTCTGTTGCTTAATTTCCAGTTGCATTTGCCTGACTAATACAGACATCTCGCTGAAGAGCTGGAGATGGTGGGAAAAAAAGAGAGCGCGGGGAAAGCAGAAAGCACTTTTAGATAAAAGGTTTTTCATGTCTTCTCCATTTGGAATTCATGCCACTATGGCTATATCTGCAGCCATACTATAGCCATAGCCATAGCTATGGTCATGGTCATGGCATGGCCCTGGACTCTCGGATTCGGAATCGGATCTTCTGCCGCAGACAAGACAACGGTTTTTCCAAAGAGGGGAAGGAAAAACCTTCGTCGCGTTCCACTGAAAAACTTTTAGTGGAAACCGTTGGTCGGCAAATTATGCATGCAGTTGCAGCGCAGCGTTTTTCTTTGTTTTCCTCTCTTTTTTTTCTCTCCTTTTTTTTGGGAAGCTCTAAAAGCCTCTAGTTTATTAATGTTTGTCCAAAATTTAGGAGCCTCTATCTGAGTGCTACTTCATCTTCTGTCGGCTGCATTTACAGTGATTTAAGTTGGCTAAAATGATTTGGTCTGTCATTAATTTGCCCGCCGTCAGAGGCGGAGTTATTAGCGTGCGGGTTCCTCGAACACGTTTCCACTTCTGTCCGCTTCTGCTGGTTGATTAGCTTTTCACGTTGTTGTTTTCCCCCGTTTGGGCCAGAAACATCGCTGCAGGCCATTTTGCCGCCTTCTCTCCATGTCGCAGCTACTTCTGCTTCTACTGAAGAAGCTCTCGAGAGGCGAAGACGACGACAGCTACAACGTCTGAAACATCTAAAATGTGGGACTGATGATGGTGGCGGCCATTCGGAATGACAACAAATTAGACAGTTAATGTTAACAATCTTTTATGATATTTACATTTTGGAAAATTGTTTTTGTTGATTTATTGCGGAGAAGACAGGGAGAGTCTTCGCTGTGGGAACATTCCCAGTGTGCTGGGTTGGGAGATTAATTCTGCAAGTGGATTAAGGCGGGCTGTCCATGTTTCCGAATTGGAAAACAGTATGCCTTTCACTTTAAAGCTTACTGAGTAAATTTATTTGTTAGTAGCTTGCATTTTTTATTTATTTTATTTTGCTTTTGAAAAGGCTTTTTTAATTGTTTCTTGCAAATTAATTATACACTATACAATTTTCATATACCTTACATATTAGTTGAAAAATAAACGCACTTTTAAGATTATGTCAATAAAATGCGTTGGTATTCTATTTTCAAAAGCTTTTAGCAATTAATTGATTTCATTACACCAAACATTTACTTGGACCTCGCTCAAATAAACTCCTGAACCGCAACCTAGACTTTCCTATAGATTATCTCAAGTATGCTAAGTATTTTCCATTAATTCCGCTAGCTGCGCAATTTTGAATCGCATTTTTTTCAACCGCTTTAAAGTGGAAAATCGTTTTGGGAGGACCATCAATCATTTTTTCAGAAAAACGTCCAAAGCGGGCTCAACTCGAGTTTGCTTTTAGAGTCCTGCCGAATAGAGCCTGAGTCTCATCCGCAGCTGTCTGCTCAAATCTGTATCAGCTCTATCACTTGCCAGCCACGCCCACCGTTCCGCCCCCGCCCCCGAGCACAACATGTCAACAATACAAATGATGGGCGCGTCAACAAAGGGGCGTGGCATGGCAGCAGCTAACTGTAATAGAGATAAATTCGCTTCATTTTTTGCTGTCGCTGATAAAAGCAACAAAACAAAAAAAGCACGAAACCAACAAAAAGTGGAGCAAAATCGGTGGTACAGTGGGGTCGTCACGGTGAGGTACAGTGGGGAGTTGGGTGTTTTTTTTTCATTTTTTGTGGGTAATTTGGGGGAGGGGGCAACAGCTGCCTTTGAAGCGACGCGCCGACAATGTCATTTGGCGACCACTTTATTGGCTTTAATGACAGCGCTGCAAGGTGTCCCTTTGGAGATTCGCGGCGCGGAGATTGGCGGTAGCGAAGTGGAGCAGCTGTTGGCCATCAGCTGGAGCGGAGTTCGGGCGGAAAGCCCGGGTATTACTGCTCTCGAAAGGCAGAGCAGCCCGATGGGACCACAACTGGAGCTGAGACCGGGGCCCACTCCCCAGCAATTGCCGGCCCCGCCAGTACGTGCGATTATTATCATCAATTTTGTGCCGACCGAGTGAGTGATGATTGTTCCAACCAACGGAAACCCAACAACGTTTCTACTTACCCTCGTTGTTGGTCTTGCGCTTGTTACTGGATTTCCCAGTCACTTGGTGGGTGGCTGCAGTGCCTTTCAAAGTGTAACCACACTTGAACAAAAACTTGCAACTATTGAATGCTTTAGTTAGTCTAAAGTTTCAAAAATAAGTAAGCATAAAAGAATTTTTGTTGAATATTTATATTTTTTTTTATTTAAAACCCACTTGAATATGTTAAACATTATCTGTTATATTAACTTTTTTGTGGCACACAAGACACTTTTGGTGAAATTCCTTACTAATAACATATCTCGTGTCTTTTTTAATAAGAAAATAATTAGACTTCAATAAGTTAGGCTTCCTAACGATTTTGAAACTGTTAATGGAAAATAGCTTTCCATTATATTTTTATAGTTTCCAAATGTTTTATAAGTGTAAGGGAACTCTGAAAGGCGGGGGCAGGTGGAAAGGTAGCTCCGAAACAGCCAAACAAGTACCACAGCCCGAAAAAGAAGAAGAATGGCAATGAGATTACAAGACTGAGCTGAGTCAGTCCCATTCCGAGCCAGAGCTTGCCAGCGTTTCTTTGCCGGCTCCTGACTGGGCGTCCGCAAGCGTTAAAACGAACTCAAGTGGAAAACAATCTAATTTGCTAAAATTCCTTCCGCTCTCCCTTAGCCCAGTTCACTGGATTCCCGCTGCCGCTTCTCCAGAATCGGAGATACTTCTTCCATCTATTTCAGCTGCTTGTGGTGCTGGTGCTGTTCTTTTGCTCTTCAACTCAATTAAAGTTGATGGCCATTTTGCGTCGTCTTGGCCAATATTGTTGACTGCTGCTTTGGCATTGGCATTGGCATTGGCTTTTATATGCTCGGTTTTTAGTTTGGTTTATGAGCTCGGCAGTAAGAGTCCCTTCTGCCCGGCTGTGTTATGTATTTATTTGTTTATAATTCGATTTGAGTGAGAGTTGGAATCAAGTTTATTGAGAGCCATTGAAAGTTGTTAATTTGATGGAGGGCTTCGAGGGGCGTGAACAGTGAACCTGCTGAACTGATAAAAGTTTTGAGATTGGTCACTTCATAGAGATTTTTATCAATACATTTTCCTCTCCACTCTTTGCTGGTAAACTTTTTCCTGACATGATAATATATTTATGTGTATTTCAATTTATCTTTCTGCTCACATCCCAATTTCTTTATTATTTTAACATCGCAACCCCGCATTCTCGAGTTTTTTTTATCCAACTTTGACCTTTTTCTGTCGTCTTTCGGACAGGACAAAAGCGGAGAACGTTAATCTATTGTTTTTGCCAGTCAAGCAGGCAGACACGATGACATACCCCGCCTCGCATTATATTATCGCTATATAAAGCATAGACGAGGCCGAAGCCGAAGCCCTCTCCTCCCCCATGTGTATTTTCCTATTTTGCTATTAATGTCAGGGAAAATGTTTTGCTTGCGATTGGAAATTTGTTTGTCCTGCCATGTCCTGTCCTCTCGGCTTGACATTGCCCTAGACTGGACATTTGTCCTTTTCCTTCCCTGGCCTGGCCCTCATCCGGGTCTGATGTGCTTTATGACTTCACACAACCACTTGATATATGAGGCATTTGCATGTGCCATAAATTTCTGCTGGCTTTGACTCTGCTCATTTAATATTCATAAATTTCTGCAGCCCCGAAAAACATGTTGAGGAAGAAAAATAAATAGAATAAAATATGATTGTGGCTTGGGGGGATCCAAACTAATTTCCACAGCCCCAAAACTGTTGTCATTTATTCTCGCCACACCCTCCACAAAGCCTCCTAGTCCTTCCCATACCAAATTTCCCCTGCTACAGCAGTCTGCTAATTGTTTTATGTGCCAAGATTTGTGTCTCTGGCCTTGTTTTTTTTTGTCGGGCTTTTGCAGCTCTCAGCCGCCCTAAACATGTTTGCACAGTCTTTGCCAGCCACGCCCACCAACCAGATTGGGAGTAGTTATTGTTCTTGGGCGAGGGAGTGGGTACACAGGGGAAAAATACCTGAGCCATGAACTGCTAGAGTTGCATTCTGTGCTTAGATGATTGTCAGTAATTTAAATGGGACTGTTTGATAAAAGTACAAAACTAATCTAAATGAATAGTTTTAAATTGCCAAATGGAATATGTTTTCTATGAAGGCTTCTAACTACTTTATTTGGTTGTTACAGTTTTATCATTTAAGCTTCCTAATTTAATTTATTTGTTAAGTACGATAAACCGACATTCAATTAAACACGCTTTCTAAGGCTCAAATTATGCTAAAAGTTCTAAAACCTTCTATTAGCTCAGGAGTTTAATGGGATTCTGAAAGAAGTTAGGTCGATTTGATAGTCTTGAAATAATGTTTAAATGACAAGATTGCAGTGTAAAGGGGAAAGGGGCTGTTTTCACTTGCTTTTCGATTAGACTGCGCTGTTCGCCTGTGCTAACAACAAGGAATTAATTCATTTTATGTTTCCTGTGTGTGTGTGTGTCTGTATCTTATGGATACGTAGCTTCGACGGCTGCTGCTTACGCCTACATATTGATTTTCGTATTTATTTTACTTTTTCGCTCTCTGCTTTTGATTATTTCCCTGGGAGTCAGAGCCCAGGAGTTCGATGGCTGGATGGACTGTTGGCTGCAGGCCAGGTCTTTGTACAGTACAGTGTAGTCTGCTTATAGCGACCCAGCAGCGTAACTCACCTGCGAAGGGTTAACCTCAAGCGAGGCTGCACTGTGCTCGGCTGCCGCTGCCGGCAAGAAAAATGATTGCGAAGAGCAAAGTGGCCCGGGCCAAAAGTTGAGGTGAGGTTTAGGTAGTGCGCTGCCTTCTATTCATTTCTGCGCGTGTGTGGCCTGCGGCTGTCCTGGGGAATCTATCAGCTGAACCTCCAGCTTCAGCTTCAGCTTCAGCTGCTCCTCCATCCTCGTATCCACCCAGCCTTTATTGAGTTTGTGCGCAGGCAAATTGCATTAGACACTTGGCAGCAGAAATGAAAGAAAACGGACTGCTCCTCCTCGGGGCCCCAGCCCGAAGTCGGAGTGGAAATTAAATTTTAAACAAAATATATCATAAACATGCAGCGAACTCAACCCTAAATATTTCAAGTGGCCTGCCCCCAACCCTTTGCGTGTTTTATGTTTCCTCAACAAGTGTGGGGAAAATGTGTTGTGCCCTATCTGGAGGATGAGGTTTTACGACCCAGGCGTCCTTTTTCTTTCAACGGAATGCGTTTTGTAACTCGATCGCACCCCATCCCTTTTCCAAAAAGCAGACTACTCGAGACTCGAGGCATTAATGTCTTATTGACAGCTCAGGATTAGAACGAAGCCAAGTGTCTGCCGGCTGGGCGAGTGTGTTTGAAAAGGGATTATAAAGCGATTTGTTTGTCGAAAATTATGAATCTGGGAACAGCCAGGGAGCAGCTCCCACACGCTGTGTGTGGCTCAGTCATTTTTGATGTGCTCTGATGCCAAGAAGGGAAAATCGGGCAGCGATGGCATCTCAAATCTCTTGGCTTTTGTTTGGCAGCATGGTTTACGGTATTTTCAGGGGGGAAGTTTCATCAATTTTGACGTAAGCCAAGACAATGTTTTTCACTCTCCTGTACCATTTTGATGAAAAGGGGGATTTCACAAAGAAGAACATTTCATCTGCTAATATTTCTAAAGTTACTTATCTCCCAGTTGAGTCCCTAACAGTGCTATAAAATTAGACAAAAACTCTTCCAAGATCAAACCATGGTTAGCTATCAGCAGACTGTTGCCTAATCTTAACTACCTACCCAAAAACAGAAATGTTTATTTCCATTTCGGGTTTATCTGGCCAACATGTCAGGTGCCCAACAATGGTTGTTTCATCCCAAGTCCGCTGTTAAACGAAATCTCAAATCTAATCTCGGATTCATTAGTTTTATGCATATGTGTTGGGTAATTTCAAAATCGATCGATCGCAACGAATCGAAGATCCCACAAAGAAATTCCAGCCCGAAGATTTCACATTCGATGATTTCAATTTGAATGTGAATTGGCAATAAAACGCCAAGTTTATCAGCTGCCGAAGGGTCGAATAAACATACCATAGAGGTCTGCGGTTTTCCAGTTTTTCCTGCCCCGGGCCGCAACTCGTTATACAACTCTATTAGTTTTCATTTCGTTCGGTCGCGCATACAAATCAACTAATTTTCCCCAGCCCAAAATCTCGCTTTCTATGGAGTGCACTCCAAAATGTGTTTTTGTTTCTTCGGGCCGTAGATCTCGTTCTCATAATTTATGTAAATCCAGCGAGGACTGTCACTTTTATCTCCTTCGCTGAGTACTTGGCCGGGCATTTGAATAAAATTTCAATTTTCATGCATAGCGATATCAGTTCGTTTTGTCCGAGGCCAATTTATATTATATGCCAGCCAGTTAACTCAATTATTCTGAGAGAATTCCGGACCTGGCCAAGAGTTTCGTCGCCATTATTAGTGCAACATTATGTCGTTGCCTCGACAACATTTATTTTCCCAAGGAATGCCAGACACGTCCTATATCCGTGTCTTACTCTTCGACTTTAAGGATGAAATAGAGCAGCAGAAGCAATTTCTGATTGTGGCTGGGGCCTGACTTTGACATTTCGGGCTCAAAGCCTCCGACTTGCCGGCTTTAAAGCTAACAAAATCATTTACCCTGACCTTTGTGCTGCTTTGCGGCTTAAAAATTGCCTTTAAATGCGATTTAATTTATTTGCCGTTTCGGACAGCTCTTATCAGAGGCTTTCGCCTCTCGGCTTTCGTTTGTATTCAATAAATAATTCCCCAGATTATATTCTTTAATTAAATGCTCTGAATTTCCCAATTTCCCAATTTTTTTATTCCAGCTGCCACATAAGTTTTTGCCCTACGTGCATGGAATAATTGCGTTCACATATTTGGGTAATTAAGCTGCAGAGGGGGGCAATGCTGCCAATTTCGGTGTTAATTCAAAAGCCCTAAACTCATAACAAACATTTTTGGCTATTCTCAACTGTTTTTCACAGTTCTGCCCCGACTGCAATATAAGTTTCACAATTATATTTTCTACACGCTCATATTTGAGGGCAAATAAAAGTGCCAGGAAATATAAATGAAAATAATGTGCAAACATTTCGCACTAATTAAAAAGCAGGGTGCTGATTTTGGGGGGCGAGGTGCAGAGCAAAATGGAACAAAATGAAAATATATTATATAAATATTGAATCGATGCTGCCTGGAATTGAATGGGACATGTGTAATTGCTTTTCCCATCTCAGCGATGTGTGAATATCGATTGTTGTGCATTCTGTGCACTTATTGACGGGGCAGCCCCTCTGTATCTTTTCATTTCCACATCCCCGATTTTTGTTGTTGGGCGTATCTCGTTTGTTTATTTGCCGGATGGTGGGCGGTGCCACCAACTTCACCACCATTCCCACCATTCGGCGGGCAAACAGAGGAAGCCGCCGGCAGGCACGTTTCCACGCAAAACCGATTGAAACTGAAGACGCGTTTTTGGACATTCAATTGGGAATTGGGAATGGGGAATTGGGAATCGGTAGTGGGTGGGGGCACCAATGTGGCCCACGCACTGCCAGATGACAGCTGTCGCCGCAGCCCCATCCCCATGCCCCATGTATTGCGAAAGACTCAACTTCAATTCCGGACTGCCTCACCGCCATCAAAGGCAAATCAAAGCGCGCTGAGCCCGGCTCACGTGACTCTACAATTTATTTCAAGCATGCAGCGAAAATAAATTTATTAATAGCCCCAGTCGCGGCAGAAGAAGAAGTATTACCGCCACCCACACAGCTCGGTTCAGTATCTCTCCATCACCATCGCCCGTCCCTCAAAACCCTGAAAACCCCCAACACCGTGTTCATTCATTCAAAAAAAGCCAGAGATTCGCAGTTGGATTCGCAATTTGGCTTGCGTGAAGGAAGCTCAGTTTTCTGCCCGTTCTCGGGGTCCGCGTCAATTTATGCGCCTCACGTTTTCTCATTTTCAAGAATGACTAAATATCGCTTACACCCAACTCACCCCTCTCCACTGGCCGCTGCACCAGCTACTCGGCTGCATTTCTGCATATGAAGTATTATTTCCGCAAGTGGAATTAAACTTTCCACAGAAAACTGTCCATTTTTTATGTTTTATATTCATCTGCCAGCACTTGTATTTATATAATTAAGCGCGTGGCAAGTGGAAATGGTACACAAGGAGAATATGCTAGGCTATTATGCAGGAATAACTTAATTTCAGTTAAATTCATATGTCAAAGATCCATAAGAAATTTCTTTCAACTTCATAAGTCTTGTGTATCATAGCAAAGGGATAAATTCCTAACACATACTTTTATATTTTTAAGAAATGTTTTCTGAATTAAACTCGGCTTTTTGAAAATTCACCCTGTGTGTGTCCCTATAATATTTTTGCATGAGTAAAAGGTTAAAATTTCTCTGTGCTCCGATCCGGTATGCATTTCCATTTATTCATTGCGAAAAGCGTTGAAAATTTCGGCTGCCAGAGCGGCTAATGCCTGAAACGTGTCGGCCTCTGATGGGTTGGTAACGGACTAAAAAAAAAAGAGTAGTTTGAAAACTGAGGGGGAGGAATGAAGCCGGCGGAGAACGAGAACTTTGTGAAAGGGTTGGCAACTGGAGTGAAACAGATTTATTTGGTTTCGGACTGGCAGAAATCTGCAGAGCAGTTTGCCAACTAACGAAGTTGGGAGGCTTCATTTCCACCTGCCGATTAGCCGGAACAGAGTTTTTCTCCTCCCCGCCCTTGGCGCTTGCAAATTAGTGTTAATTTATCAGGATTATTGCCTCGCAAATCAAGTTTGTTCAGACAAGTGCCGAGGAATAAAGAAACGAGAGTGGCTGACACAATGGAGGATGTTTTTAATAAAGCAAATTCGAGGCACTGAACACTCAGAACTGTAACTAATGCTGACTTCTAGCCTGATATCGAACTGTCAAGCTGTCAATTCTCGTTAGTAGTGCCTGCCGAATGCCATGTGTGATGTCCTATGTGTATCCGCATCCACGGAGTGCCCTGTCTGTGTGGCTCTGCTACTCGAAGTATCTGGCAGATAGCGTTGGCAGAGCTGTTCAAAAATTCAATTTCCAGCTGAAAAGATACAAATGCCGGCGAGGGCAGGGGTGGCTACAAATTGGAAATAGGTAGAAAAAGTCATTGAGAAACGATTGCTGACATGAGTCTGGCATGCGAGGGAATGTTAGCTTGGCCAGGAATAACGCAAGGCTTAAGCCACCCAGAGATACGGATACAGACAGAGATACGCCTGAAAAATGTGAAAGCTTTTCTTTTGCACAGAGAAATGCGCAAATACTGACAGCACAATTAAGGCTTTAATTGGCAAAACTAACTTGCTCCTTCCGTTTGCTTTTTCCTTCCAGCAGCAACATCAATAAGGCAAAAAGAACCCGAAAACAGGCGGAGCCGGCGAAAATCCATTCACCATGATGCGCCAAACGGAGGACTAGCAAACAAAGGCGATAACTGGCAAAAAACGAGGAGCGTCAAAGGATTGCAGACCCCCATCCGGAAAACTCCTCAGTCCCCTCCCCCCGCCCCGCTGGAAAACTCAAGGAAAATGCCATCCGTAGCGAATAACAACTACAGCAACGATGCGCGTCTCAGTTACGTTGTAAATCAAGTTGCATCCGTATCTGTATCAGTATCCGCATCCGCTTCCGCCTTGCCCTCCGCATCCGCATCCGCATTTCCCACTTTCAGTCCGCCACGGATTGCGAGCTTGGTGGCCAGCAGTTCGGCAGAGGACTTGAGCAGCTTTGGCGACGTGACATTCGACATCTTCGATGACGATGACGACTTGTTCGGCTCGCCAATGGCATTCGATGCCAGCGAACAGGGCCTGTGGAACGGCCGCTTCGTACCGCCCCCGCCCCGACCGCCCTTCTTCGTCGACGAGCCGGTGCTGAGCGACGGCCTGACCACGTGTGATTTATGCTCCTGGGCGATGCCCACCAAGAGCACCTTCATGTTCGAGGGCACGATAGGTGAGTGCAAGTGCACAACGGGGTGCACTGGGAAAAATCTGTAGTCCAAATTCCATTTCAATATTTACGGCTTTGAGTATTTAAAAAAAAATGTATCAAGCTATGCTGATAATTTAAGCTTTCATCAAAAGTCAATAAAAGTATTGTGAATAAAGCTAAAAAAAAATACCTAGATTTCTATTAAAATTAAATTATACCTAAGCCTTGCTGAACAATGTTTCAAACTTAAAAGCAAAATATATAAGGGTTATTTGAAAAACTGTCACCTTCATGTTTAAACTTTTATTTATTTTTTGCAACCTACATTTCTTTATATTTTACAATTTTGACTTTTCGTATTCCAAACATATCTTTAACTAAGATAAATTAAAATCTATTTAATTTAAAAGTCAGCTTAACTTAAATATTCTTATTGGCAGTTGATAGTTCGTCTGATGGAAGTTAAACTGTATATGTAAATGATGTATATATATGTCTAATAAGTAATAGTGAAACATAAATTCCGACTTTTTTGAAAATAAAATATCATGGCTTTATACCCCAGCTCATTTTTCTTAGTGTTAAAAAATGAGCTGATGGCTGCGTAACTCCCGTTAGTAACTGTACCCTTTTCCCCATCTTTTCGGTTTATTTTTGCAGAAAAGGCCACAGAACTGGGCTGGCCGCTGACGTTGATCATCGTGTCCGTATTGTCTGCGCTGCTAGGCGCCATCATCATGATTGCCGTAGTTCGCTGCCGGCGCAAAAAGTCCTCCAACAATCGCAACGGTGAGTACTCACATGGCCACATGGCCACATGGCCAACTTGGCCGACAACAGTGGGCGGATGGCAAACACAGTGGGCACAGTGGACATGGTTGCATGGTTTTTCAACATATTTTTAATCTGCCAAAGAAGAAGGATAACATAACTAGCCCTGGTTCATATTTATACCTTGACCTCAAGCAGGTATCTATTAGACAGGAATTTAATTCTAGCGTTCCTTTCTTGATTTTTTTTTAACCACTTCCACTGTGCCCACAGTCGACCATTATTAGGCCTTTACCGATGTTGACTCTCACAACATTCGGCGTCTGTTTTCGCAACTGTGACCCACCAACTAACCCCCTCCACCTTCTGTCTATTTTCCGGCACCCATCTACCGTGTGTTATTGTGTGCCATCTGCATCGGTTTCTCCAACACGCAGACACGCACGTGCAGTGGTGGTCCCGCAACAAGCGCGCCCACGGCAATGGGCTGAACGGTGGGGGGCGGGGCGAGCGGGACGGCGGGTGGGGCCGCTGGCAATGCGCACCACCACCACAACGGCAGCAGCAGCAACATAAACAACAACCACCTGAGGAGGAGCAACATATACACGGCCCACCCGGCGGACAGTATACGAGGACTGCAGCCGCTGCCGGTGGTGCTCCCTCTGCCGTTGCCACTGCCACTGCCCCACCCACCTTCAGGTGGTGCATCGCCCTCGTCGACCTCACCGTCTGCCCCACAGCAGCAGCCGCAGTTGCAACAGCAGTTGCAGCAGCAGCAGCAGCAATCCAACCACTACTTCCACCCATACCAACAGCAGCATCTGCACCACTCGCATACGCACCACCACCACACGCACCACCATGTGCCACTGTACCCGCACGATTGCGATGAGGATGCCGCCTACGAGGAGCCGGAATACCATCAGCCGCAGCAGCTGCACTCGGCCAACAGCAGTAGCTCCCTGTCCTCGCTGGGATCCTCGTCGCTGCCACAGGAAACCAGCAGTTCGGGAGCCACCAACTGGCCACCGGGTGCCTCGGCCGCCACCATGGTCATAGCCAGCTGAGAAACGGGCCAGAACTGCGCCTGGATCTGGCAGCAGTGAGGTGAGGAGTTCTACGGTGGTCTTTGGAGCCACTTAAGATGCAGCGCACATGGATGGGCGCAGATCATAAAGGGGATTACACGTAACAATTTTGTGAAGTTTATTTTTGCCAGTTCATCCGGAGAGACTCCCTATCTGGGTGCTCATGTGTGTGTGTGTGTGTCGCCAATTGGGAAAACCGAAACGAATTTAGTGTCACTTCCGTTTCCGTTTCGCAAACTATCGAGGCAGACAGGCGAGAGGGTTGCGGTATGGCCACAGGACAGGCTCTTTACATGCCATGCACGTTTCATCCTTTATTGCCGAACGGCATTAGAACAGGGATTTTGTCGGATTAAAGCAAATAAAGGGCGTGCTTTCTGTTTGCACCCAACTGGCAACTGCCGATGATGCCACAAGTTTAAATCGCAGCACCCTCGATTGTTTCGGGTACATCGAATCGCACCCTTGAAACACATATGACCCGTTTCGCAGGGTATGCCCCAGTCGATCAGAGGCAGCCCCTACACTTACCACTTCTCTTTTGTCTAAATAGACATTTTCGGCTTGAGCTTTGTGGGTAAATGTATCCGAGCCACATTCAGGGGACTGTCCGGGACAGGCATTGAGCCACAACTTTGTGGCTTTTCACTTCATTCCGCTCTTGTTTCGCCATGACGAGAGCAAATGGGTTCTGGATGGTTTCTGGCAAGCTGAAACAGGCAAAAACAAATAACGCTAGGGCGAAAATTGAAGTGAAAGTCGGGCAAAAAACTAGCAACATCATTCGCTTAATCATTAATCAAATTATGAGCTCAAGCATCTAATAGCATTTGCGTTTTTTAATGGGCACTCGTAATAACAAACCCATGACAAGCATATCAAACATAAGCTCAACAAGCCAACAAAAGTACTTAAAACAATCAAACATTGCAGCAACTTAAATGTAAATGCAAAAGTAAACAGAAACTCGCGCCATTGTACATAAATTGTAAATATTTTTTGCAATCCGCTCCAATTAGCAATTACCTGCAGGAGCGTGCCACAGAAAGTTTCTTCAACAACTAAATATTGCAATTTTTCAATTCAATAAAAACGAAAACAAAACATTCCTCTTAGAAGCAAACGCAAAGTTCAAGTTTTCATTTAACAATTACATTTAACGACAACACACAACCAAAGACTAGTCATTTAAGTCACAACGTCGCTATGTACAAACAAGTTAATCGAGAGATAAAATATGATTAAGCCAGTTAATTAATTCGACTTACGGATGCTTCACTCGAACGCATGCGTTTGGCATTTATTAGTTTTACGAGATGAAAGAACAACTGCAATATTGTATTTTAAATATTTATTCATTAAACGCACTTTTGCCCACTCCCCTCTATCCCACAATAAAAATAATCGTAATTAGCATTTACAATTAAAAACTCAAACATCAAGTAAATAATAAAAAGACGAGCTAAAAATGCGCAAAAAAATTACTACGAGCAACTCAAAATGTTCCAATGTTTAGATTAGCCAACTAATTACGTGGAAATGTAAACAAAACAAAAGTAAATACTTCATAGTTTTCATAACAAACTCATTAACTTGTGCAGAAATAATTTGGGCACACAAAATACAAAAAGAAAATAAAAACAAAACAAATAAACAAAATCATATTAAAATTACATATTTTGCTTTGATTGGGGGGAACTTCAGATGAACACTGCAATACCTATTTAGTAGAGATTAAATTGCAAGTACACAAAAAGTTACAGTTATTAGTCCAAAGTTTTCAGTAAAAATGTCAAGATTCCATAGCATTGGTTAAGTATCTAAAAAATTAACAAATATTATATTACAGCTTAGTTATATTGTTAAAAAAAACTTACAGCAGCGTAGTTTATTAAATTAAAGGACGGAAAGGGGCTAGCTCTCATGATCAGAGGATATTGGGCTCGTCGAATAATAAAACAGAGATCTCGGTAAACTTCTTTAGATCCTTTGGTAGGATCGTAAGCCTCATAAGCAGCCTCGGAAACTTGTAATGACTCCTGTGACAACCTATCTCCAAACAGCGACCACATGGACAAATGTCCCAACGCGAGCACCATGAGCACTCCAAACTGGCCCACCACTTTGGGATCTTTTCGAGCCTCCATTGCTTTTAAGACCGATAAAGAGACTAACAAGAAGTTAACTGCCATCTGCATGATGAGAGTGCCATGGAAAACGTCGTTGGCGCGATCTAAAATTCTAAAAGATTTGTCGAAACAAAACACACATACATATTTCCTTCTATACGTTTTTCAAATTAACTCTGTATATCGATGCTTACTCAATGATCTTCTGATGGAATCTGACTAGGCGTCTTGTCTCCAATCTCATCTCTTCATCGCCATGACATCTGCGGCTCAGGTGGCGAAGTTCGAGGCACAGAACCTCAATGGCAAAAGTCAGTTCCGCGTAAATGCATACAGAAAGACCCTCAATGCATAAAAGCCAAACTATGGCATACGTCATGAGCAAACAATGAAACAAGTAGATTATGGCGTGTGTGAAAGGGTGGGTTGATCTGTCGTGCCATTGAAATGGAAATGCCGCGTGAAAGGGAAGTTTTTGCTGCTGGACCCACATCGGTGATGTCATAAGTAATACGACGAAAATGCACAAGAAGAAGGACCAAAACGACCCAAGGAAAAAGGACATCAGGAAGTACCAGCGTTTGCCAGCTCGAATATCTACTGCACCAGGACCCTTCCGTGACCAAGGATGGAATGCCTCCAAGTCGGTGATCACTTCGTCCAGAGCATCGCCATACCAGTGAAAATAATAAACTTTAAATACAATGAAAAATGTCTGAAAAAAAGGATCTTAGACATATTAATCTGCGTTGCAAAAGATTGGGATGGTACGTACTCCAATGATGAATGCAAGATCCCGACCCATTTGAACACTGTTCCCAATCGATTCAGTCAAGCCGTACCACAACGAAGCAAAAAATATAGTCATTTGAATAAGCACAAGAGTGTGCCAAAGGGATCGATAGGGCCGCTGGCGTTCTTCTGAGCTAGTATATAAAATAAGCGCTCTGCAAAGAAATTGTAAATCGTTCTTAAGCCGATTTATTACTTTAAGCGCTCTTACTTCATCTGCTCCCTCCAGTAGTGGGCCGGTGTGTGTCTAGATTCTAGTTCAGGATCTCGAAACACTTTCCAACCGTCTATAAACAATTGTAGAAATCGATCTCTATTGCTACGCAAGTCCATTGCGAAGCTGTTCCGTCTTTTAAATGCCAAGCTAACACAATAAGACATTAATCCAGTTATAAATAAATGCACAGAAAGAAACTACTGTTGGTAAATCAAAAATCAAAAAATTTGGTTTAGTTAGGAACTCTATTTTTTAATCATTTCTTATACGGTAAGGTATTTCGAAATTCAATTTTATACAAGACCCGCATAACATATACTCATAAATTGAAGATGTTGATATCAAATTAGCCATCACATGATATATTTTTGTTTTATGTGTGGTAATAAGCACAAAATAATCACCATTTATTGCAATTACTGGGCGAGAATTTAACATCTGCTTTGTAAAGCTCTAATTGCTTCCACAAATTTACATATGGAATCAGTTCTTGTATTTTTCCTGATATTTTGCCTACGCAGCACAAGTTTATTTCTAATTGTGATAGTTTTGTTTTAGATAAAACCTCATTAAATTCTTGTGGAATTTTTTTTTTAAATTGGTTAGCAGAGTAGCGAGTATTTTATAGTCGGGGCACTATACGTTCTTTCTTCCTTTTCTCCTCCCATTTTTTTTTAGGAAAATGTTATATGCAATTGAAGATAAAAATAGGATACATTTTTTGTTTAGAGTGTTAATTTTATTTTGAGTGCTGAAGTACAGGGTGTAAACAAAATGTATATTATTTAAACAAAGCTTAAGAAATGTTAATCCATGGTTTTTAGCACAAATGTCAAGATTCCATAACATTGATTGAGTATCTAAGAAAAAGGTGAATTTAATTTAACAACTTACAAAAAATTGCAAAATTAAAAACATACAGCAGCGTAGTTTATTAAATTAAATGACGGAAAGGGGCTAGCTCTCATGATCAGAGGATCTTGAGCTCGTCGAATGATGAAACAGAGATCTCGGTAAACGTCTTTAGATCCTTTGGTAGGATCGTAAGCCTCATAAGCAGCCTCGGAAACTTGTAATGACTCCTGTGACAACCTATCTCCGAACAGCGACCACATGGATAAATGCCCCAACGCGAGCAGCATGAGGACTCCAAACTGGCCCACTACCTTGGGATCTTTTCGGGCCTCCATGGCCTCTAAGACCGATAAAGACACCAGGGAAAAGTTAACCGCCATCTGCATGATTAGAGTACCATGGAAAATACCGTTGGTAAGATCTAAAATCCTAGAAAATTTGTTAAGCAATGTTATTTAGTCTCTGCTATTTTTAATCTTCTTTCCTTTTTATATCCTTGCAGAGGGTGTTATAATTTCATTAAGAAGTTTAGAACGCAGTGAAGGAAACCCTAGTATATATTTCTTGATCAGCATAAAAGTTGTCTGTCTATTGCAAAAACCTTCTCAAAAATAATCTAATAAATGGACCAAAAATACATTTTTTATTTTTTAATTAAAGATATGATCTTATTTTAGAACTACGGTTTTAGTTTCATTAAAATCGGACGATTATATGATATAGCTGACAGGGGAACAATCGGAAGAAATTTAGCATATAGGCATTAAAATTGGAATGTTGTTGCTTTAACGAATATTTACTTTTTAGAATAGCTGCAAGGGTACATAAACTTCGGCTTGCCGAAGCTTGCTTTCCTTCTTACTCAATGATCTTCTGATGGAATCTGACTAAGCGTCTTGTTTCCAATCGCATCTCTTCATCGCCATGACATCTGTGGCTGAGGTGGCGAAGTTCGAGGCACAGAACTTCAATGGCAAAAGTCAGTTCAGCGTAAATGCCTACAGATAGTCCCTCCATGCAAAAAAGCCAAATAATGCCATACGTCGCAATAAAGCTCTGGAACAGATAGATTATGGCGTGGGTGGTAGGGTGGGTTGATCTGTCGTGCCATTGAAATGGAAATGCCGCGTGAAAGGGAAGATTTTGCTGCTGGACCCACATCGGTGATGTCATAAGTAATACAAGGAAAATGCACAGGAAAAAAGACCAAAACGACCCTAGAAAAAAGGACATGAGGAAGTACCACCGTTTGCTAGCTCGGATATCCACTGCACCAGGACCAATCCGTGCCCATGGATGGAATGCCTCCAAGGCGTTGATCACCTCGTCCAAAGCATCACCATACCAGAGAAAATAATACATCTTAAATATAATAAAAAATATCTGAAAATAAGGACCTTACTTATATATAATTTGGTTGTACAAACAGTAGCTTTTCCATACCCCAACGATAAAGGCAAGATCTCGACCCATTTCAACACTGTCGCCAAACGATTCCAGTAGTCCGTAACACATTGAAGTAAACATTACGCTCATTTGAATAAGCACTAAAATGTGCCAAACGGATTGATAGGGCAGCTGGCGTTCCTCAGAGCTTGTAAAGAAAATCATCGCTCTGCAAGAATATATTAGGTAGTTCTTATATCACAAAACCTCATAATTCAGACTTCATCTGTTCCCTCAAGTAATGTTGCGGGGTGTGCTCTAACTCCAGTTGAGAATCCCTAAACACTTTCCAGCCATCCTTATACAATTTTAGAAAACGATGCAAATTGCTACGTAAGTCCATTTCGAAGAGCTTCCTTTTGGTGAGTGCTTGTGGAAAAGAATGAAAAATACCTGTTTAATACGAATTTAATAAGTGCACAGGAAAAACAGGTTCAAAGCAATTTTAAAAATCACAAATATCATGGAAATTTTAATTGTATAGTCATTAACCTATAGCTTTTTGTTCTGTGATTATGTTCAAAACTTAAACTTAACTTAAGGCAGCCTGATTTAATTTAGTTCAATAAGAGCGGATTTGAAGCCTGTTGCTTACATCAGAATCGAAATTGTAATAAAAAAGTCAACTGATTTTAATTTTTTTCGGTGCGGTAATAAGCATAAAATAATGGCCACATAAAGTAATTACTCGACGAGAACCTAACATCTGCTTTGTGAAGCTCCATTTTACATGTGAAAGCTATAACAGCTATTTTACATTTCCTTAAAGCCTTGAAAGCCTTCCTTGAACCCAAAACCAAGTCCGGTTTTAAATCTACACTTTTAATGTTTAAAATTTCAGAATGAAAATTCCTTCACAACTGTTTGCTCAAAGTTATTTATATGTATATTTTTAAAAATAAAACAATACGTAATATAATTTATTTTTTTTACGTAATTATCGTCAACGTAATTAAAAATCATTTTATTTTCAGACAGTGAAACTGTCTGACTCTTAACTCTTAAAAAATTTGATTTGATCCCGTCCAAAGATTTATTGTATATAATGTAAAAAATATATAGTGAAGAAAATAATTTTTTTGTGTAAGCTAGTGCTATCAGCCAGCACATAAAATGAAAAACCGATTTAATTTCGATTTCGGTGAAGATCTGCCGAAACCGAAAAAAGGGAAAGCTCGCATTGTTATAAAATGTTTTTTCCCTTCACCCCAGCGAGCAAAGCAGCAGCAGCAGCAGCATCTGCATCTGCAGAGCTGGAAATATTTGGGTTGCCCGGTCAAGAAGGAATATTTATGCCATTTATGACACGAAAGGCCCTCCGAACGTGCTGTCCGCAGATTGTAGCATTTTTGCATATTTTTAGCACGAAGCGAAGCCGTCGAAACGAAATGAAATGCTGCAAATCGGCTAAGAGCAGAGGCAGATAAAGCCGGGCTTAGTCGAGAGGTGAGTTGAGTTGAGTGAAGTTGGTCGGAGGGCGCAGCTTGGCGCAATCGAAAGCGAAAGATTTCGGGCCCGATATGAGCATATGGTCATATGGATTGGGGCAGTGAGTCCCGGTTGCTCTTTTCCTTTTTTCATCACCCGATCCGTGGGTGGCGGTGGCGGGGACTGGGTCATTTGCATATTGGAACGATTGAACTGCCCGGACAGCAGGCAATTGTGTGTGTACAAGACCAACAAGATCGTCTGACAAAAAGTGAGATCCGTGGGGCTTTCCTCGGAGGCATCGAAAATGTCATGCGGTTTTATGACTTCATTAGCGACAGCCCCCAGAAGCCGGGTGGAATTTAATGGACCCACTCCTCTGGGCTGACAAACAAATTTGAGGGACATTTTCGTGTCTTGATGAGAGGGAAATGAGCCTAACTGAGCTGAGCTGAGCCGAGCTGAGCTGGGGAAAACTAATCAGAGAGCTGCTGCCAGACTTGCCCCAATCTGGAGGCCATGTCACGAGTCCATGCCAGCGATGGATGATGATGTGCATACGGGGCTGCCTAATAATGAAGTCGTGCATGGCATTTGTCCTGTACGGTTCGATGATTAAGAGGCCAGCCACCGAATCCGGACCGAGTGTCTGACACCTTTTCGCTGTTTTCGCGGGAATTGGCGCATGTCAGCAAATTGGGTGTACGAAAAGCGACCGAAGAGTCGGGCCTACTAACTGGGTCGGTTATTCTCAGTCATTTACAATGTCACACGATTTTAGCTAGTCGATAAGGATCTTAGAACAAAGCTGTTTCACTTGGCAGCAACCGAATCGAAGCAAATGGGTGATGAAATTTTTGTTATAATAACCCAAGTAAAGTTAATAGTATCAGGTATTTATTAGTATTAGATTAAATAATCTGTATTGTTTTTAAAGAACTTAAAAGTTTTATGTAAAACGAAAAAAAGGATTTGCCAACAATTATATCTGAGTTGAAGATTTTGTAATTATATATTTACAATGCAAACGAGTTATTCATTAACTAGGCAACTTTCTTTTTTTATGAAGTGCTTAAGAATGGTATGAATACATATGTGTAAAACTTTTGCTAAGTGTGCTTGACACCGTTTGAACCCATTTAAATCCTGCATCATAAGTCAGATTCATACTTCTGCAAGGCTTGAGTTTGCGTCTCAGAAGTTTCACTTTGAGGGGCTGGGGTGCTCAATAACTTTACCGCATCCCCTTGGCAGGCCCCCACAATGAGCGATATTGTGCTGAGATAATAAACCATACAAATAACTGAGCTGGTCCCGATGCTCCCACTGACATCCCTGAGTTTTGCCGACGATAATGTCGTCGTCTTGGCCAGGCTCGTTGAATGTCGACAGGCGAATCATCAGCCTATCGACAGTGCACTTTTGCCTTCTAAAGTGCATCCCATACACCACCACCACCACCACTTCGACATGCACATCCACATCGAGCAGTGAATCTAACCAGCTCCTAAGCCCGAGCGCATGCATCATCATTATCATCATCGTTGCCAGCTGCATGCAAGCGTAAAATCCAACTACTGCGCATGAATGAATCACGCTGGAGTCCAAGTCCACCGAGATCGCTGCTGAGATGCAAAACTTGCAGTTCGCAACTGCATCCCATGCCAGCCGTCTAGCGAAAGTCGCGACAAAACTCTCTCAATCCGCAGTCCCCCCCATTCCCGATGCCCGATGCCTGATGCCCAAAACCGATCCCCCAGTTTTCAGCTCCATCGATGCAGTCGGTCCTGTGCAGCCATAATGATGAATTAGGCTGCTGTCATGTCATGACAAAGGCGCTGCATGCAATTTAGATGGAAAACGGCTAGGCAGTTGGCTTTTCCGAGGGGGCGAAGGGGAGCTGAACGAGCCGACTAAGTAAATAAACACAAGCGAAATGCAATTGCAATTGCAACAGCGAATATTCAAACGTAAGTAGGAAGTGGGTCTTAAATGAGCCACAACGCAAAAAGAAACTGCAGCCTGACAAATCGTTTGCTGTTCAACTTTGTCGCCGCACAGTGGGGTTCAAAGTAGGGTAATATCAATTTTATTAAATTTAATTATATCTGGATTTGATTTAAGTAAATAAAATTGATCCACAATTAAAATTCTTTTACAGGCAATGGGAATAAATAAAGAATTAAGGTACACAACTCTTAAGTCAGAGTTTAACCAAGTTAAAGACAGAGCAATGCAGTTGTTGGTTAACTTTTTACCAACAATTTTCCAATAGCAACTTAGGGTTTCAAAATTAATAATTAACAAATATAAATCATATCAAGCCACATCCGAAATCGGATTTCAATAAGTGTTGAAAGGTATGCTCAGTTGCTAGTCCACTGTTTTCAGCATCTGTACCCATAATCCCGAGTAAAATTTGTTTTAATTTTACATTATGTGGCCCGACAGGTTTATACTTGTGCAGATGCAAATGAGCGCTTGGAGTGTATCGGATGTTGGCTATTGGCCTAATCCGCTGGCGTTTGCTAATTAATTGAAGCTGCTTGTGGTTGGCAATTAGTGTGGCCTAGACAGATGACATGTTATGCCATATTGTCGTGGCAAATAGAGTTATTCGCCTCGACCAAGGAGCAGAAAGTCAGGATCGTAGCCCCACAGACCTTCAGACGCTTGGCCCCATCGCAGCGAAGGTTAATTGCCAACAATAAGATTCAATCAAGCTAATGACGGAGCAGTCAAACGCCAGCAACCAGCAGCCAGCAGCCAACCAACGACCATCGGTCTGAAAGAAAACCAGCTTCCAGTTCGAGCTCCGCAGACAATTGCAATTTATGGGCCCAATCTTCCACTGCTTCTGACCACTCTTCGATGTTGAAAAGTGCAGGGGTGACCTTTTAGGGTCGCATGCATAAAATGCAGGCTCTTTTCAGAACTTTCTCGAGTGGCCCCAAAATGGTCGATATCATTTTCAGAGATGATTAGGGATTTAATAAAGCTGTTCGACAAGCATAGTGCACATTACTTATTATTATATCTGTTTAAAGTAATAGTGCCTTAAAATTCAACTTTTATAACTACTCCAATGTTCCCGACAAGACAGTCAGAATTGAATAGCACTGCTTTAGTATCTGCAAAAGAATGCCTTGAATTATTGCTAAAGGGGCTGCTTGAAAACTTACTTACAAACATGTAATTCACCAAGTTAAAAGGCGGAAAAGGACTAGCCCTCATGATTAGTGGCTTTTGAGCCCGCAGGATAAAAAAACGAAAGTGCTGATGGATGTTGATGGAACCAACAGTCGGATCGTATGCCTCATAGACAGCCTCGGCCACCTCTGCTGACTCCTCGGAAAGCATATCTCCGAATTTCGACCAGAACGACAGGTGCCCCAGAGTCATCAACATAATAATCAGATACTCGGCTGCCACTTGAGGATTCTTTCTGGCTACCAAAACTTCAAAAAGGGACAACGAGACCAGAAAGAAATTTACTAGCATTTGCATTATAAATGTTCTGTTGAAAATGTTGTTACAATGATCAGATAGTCTGTGAATAGAGCAAAGGTATTACGTGGTCATTAAGGTCATGCCAGGCCTTACAGAATAATTCGCTGATGGAACTTTGTCAGTCGATGTAGTTCTCTTTCCAGCAGACTCTCATCACCATGGCAATGCTCCTGCAGGCTACGCAACTCGATGCAAAGGACCCTCAGAGAAGAAGTCAGCTCGAAGAAGATGGACACGGCCATGTTCTCCACAGCCCCGAGCCAAACCAGAAAGTAGGTCAAGGTGGTACTTTGACTTACAAAGATCAGGCAATAGGCAATCGGGTGCTTCGAGGGATCGTGCAGATGAAAGGGCCAGGCCACGTGGAAGGGCAGTGTCACCGACTCCATCCAAAAGGGCGTTGATATTTTGATCAGGATGAAAGATACTAGGAAAGTAAACCAAGCGACTATCAAGGCCATATACAATAGGAAATGAAAACGCTTCGTGGCCTGCACTTCCTTTCTGCCCGGGCCCTTTGTCTCACAATGATGAATGTCATCAAGAGCATCTATAACCGCATCAACGTCATTAGCATACTGAGCGAAGAATATTAGTCTGAAGAATATAAATATGACCTACGCGTTTGGAAGGCTTACATTAATGACAAATTACAAAGGATCATTTCTTTTTCGAACCGAAATAATGAAGACCAGATCCCGTCCCAGGATGGCAATATTGTCAATGGACTCAAGAACGCCGTAGCACATGCTTGCCAGGCTAACAGCGAGCTGGATCACAATATAATAGTGCCAGACCACATTCCTGGTCACTCGCCGTTCCTCAGAGTTTGTGTATAAACACAACGCCCTATAAAAAGAATTTCAATACGCTCGATCTTAACAGACAGCATTAAGGACTTACTTTACTTGGTCCCGCGTCCAGTAGGCAATTATGTGCGTGGAGTGGGCCAGCGGATCCTTGAAAACTGCCAAGCCTTCGATGAATGGACTCCAAAATCGATCCCATTTGCCATTTTTACGTTCACTCTGCAGCTCGGTCATCTTTCAACCCAATGCAAATACTGGGTGTGCCGAGTGACCAGGAACTGCAAACTGCTTTTTATACGCATACGAGGTGTGGAATTACTGAATAAATAACGAAGGAACTTATTGCTCATTACGGCAATTGCCGGCCGAGAACTTCGCAGCTGCCGAGTGGCTGCCTGGGAAATGGAAAAAGGAAAATGGGAAATAAGAAAACTCATATTTGCAACTGCAATTATTGGCGAATACTCCGGAATACCGTCCACTTAAAATCATAGGAGCAGCCTTCGAGTGCCAGGCGATTATCGAGCCGAGCAGATTTCCACCGCCTCGTTGCCACTCAGCCATTGTTGGCCCATTGTTGTGGGGCCGAGTTTCGAATGCATGTTACCAGTTACCAGTGCAGTTGCAGTTGCCAGTTGCCAGTTACCAGTATGCGGATTGCGGACTGGCAAAGGCAAATTTGCACACTCGGTGCGGTTCTGCAACAATGTTTGCACTTTTCTTTCGTTATCGTGCGTTCTGCTGGCTTTTCCCCGCTCCATTTAAGGCAAACCGAAATGCATTTTACAGTTTTACCTTTTGCAAATCTCTAACGGCCTGCCAAACGAACAAAATATTGCCTTGGCCAAATTTGGTAGCCCCAAAGTCGACTTAAGGGGGGCATGCACTCTAAAAAAAGTGTAAAATCTCTTGCAAGTATATATAGAACAATAGTTCGCCCTTTTTAATAAATACACGTTTATGAAAAAAACTAGAGACTCTATAGGTCACAAAAAATTAAAATAAACATTTAAACTAAAAACTCCTAAGAACAGTGATAAGGTAAATTATAATTATTTTATTATTTTTGTTTTAGCTCTGCTAATAATTTTAATAAAATTGTAAAATATTTCTTTATTAAGGTTTTTGATTTCCATTAACTGTTTTCGCCGTCATTCACTTAAAGTAAGTTTTAAAAATGTTTTTTTTGTCTTGTTTATGTTTTTTCTTTGAGCTTCAATTACTATGGTTTAGAATTTTTTAAAAATAAAAATGTGTTTCATTTCGAATCTTTTTTGCTTAATTTGATTTAGAAACTTACCAGCTAGTTGATTTTTTCGTTACATTTTGTTTAAGTGTGTTAAAACATATCGCGTAGAACGTCTGGCCCGGGGCGACTTTTGACTTTTCCTATCGTATCTCTCGCTCCACATGCGGCTCACATCACCCACACGGCCGGACTTATTAATCTGGATAGCATTTAGCGAGGACTTGTCGCCGCATATTTGGCGAGTGGCTCCGACATAGAAACTGGATGTGGATGTGGCAGGGACGTTGGGGCAATGAAGCGAAGCTTGTCCGGTGAATGTCGTCCGCTTCATTAAGGCCACAAACAACAAACAGCAAACGTCGCAACAATCAGACAGACAGACAACTCTGCCAATTTCCATCAAAAGCAGTTGGCTGCTTTTCGGCTAGACCAAACGGAGATCGATTTTGGGGGGACTGAATCTAGTGGTGCAGCTTTCGCTTTGGGCAAGATTTCCGCTCAAGTACAGGTAGCACTACAATTTGCGCGCTTGTCAAGTGTACGACAACATTACGCGCAATTGTTCAATGTCAACGCATTTGATGAGCATGAAATGCCTTTGCCTTTGTGGATGGATTGCTCTTGTCAGGGATTCTGCTTCTGCTTCTGCCACTGCCACTGTCTATTCCTATACTTCTGTTTCTGCCACTGCCTCTGACTCTGCCTCGGCGGCTGTTGTCCGAACGGCCCATCCATTGTCCCTCTGGCTGCAGTCGTCACCAGGAGGCAGCAATTCCCATGTGCTGCCATGTTCTGTGTGATAACGAAGCCAGCTCCTCGAGTGCTCCATTGTCGCTGGGGCTCTCTGTCCTGAGCCGCGATGTACTCCAATCCGTCCGCCGACAGTTCGTCCGCTGGCCATGACAACGCTGACAATCAAAAATGCGCCGTATGAACTCAATTAAGGTTCTTCCTTGGGAGACTAGTCGTGGTATAGTGACTCTTTGAAGTACTACCTGCTCTTCAAATGCGGGCTGGAATGATTTAACCAGAGCTAATGGGATATGTAATGACAAATACTATAAATTGTAATTGGTTGAGATCAAAAATATGTAGAGAATAAAGATTACTAATGCAGATGATAGGAAAATTTTGCTCAATTATTGTCTGGCAGGGAACGCAGGGAATTAATCACATTTAATAAATATTATACACTTATTTATACAACAACACAGAATAAAAACGCAATATAAGAAATGCAATTTGAATTAAAGTTAAAACTTAACTTAACTTAACTTAAAAAGTAAAAATGGAGGTCCAATCGATAGTGAAAAATTTAAATACCAAACCATTTTAAATCACAATGAACAGAGTACCAAAAAGCGAATTTAAACAGGGGACCAAAAACCGAAAGAAAGATTTTGTAAATTCCCATTTACATAGCCCATAGATCTGAGTAGCGAATTCAAATTAAAGTAAATAAACTCCAAATAACCTCCTATGAAAGGCTACGATATTTTGAAGCTATAACCAGTTAGTAAAACCCATAAACCTGTGAAACGTAAATAAACTTAACCTTTAGTAGTCTCTTGATAGGATCAAGACTGTTATCAACTTTCGCAACTACTTATTTAGGATTACCCCATGTCATGGATAATCCATAAATACTCCCCGATTCAAGGCCCGCAGCAGCAGCAACGCCCCGAATAATGTCGGTTTGAAATTTGAAAGGCCAACTTTTATTACAATTGATAATAGATCCAGCGGAGAAAGAGATTGCGCAGTGGAGAGTTTCAAGTGATTTTTCGGCTAATAAATGCATCGAAATGCTGAATCTAAAGCACTTTTATGTCGTATAATTAATCACAATTATATGTTTCTATGGTCCGAGTAAATGGTCGGGACAATGGCCAACAAAGCGAAACGGTTTTGAGGTTCCGAGGCGCCACGGGGGTTCCCCGATATCGCGGGTCGAGCGGCGAGTTGGCCAAGCGGCGCACTAAAATTTTATGACTCTATTATGAGAGTGGCGGTCATTCTGCAGCCGCGCCGATTCCCCGGCTCCATTGTGGGGCCTCTAGAACAATAGGTTCTCTGGATGCCCCCGCCTCATCCTCGCCAGCGCTGTTTGCATTTGCTCTCAAGTGGATGCCAAAGATTTCAGCACTCAGATTATGCAACACACACACACTCGTGCGAGTGGCCGGTGTAATTTATAACTGAGCTAAAATAGCTGAGGAAAAACCTTAGCGGCAACAAAAAAAAAAAACTAAAGAAAATGCAGGGAAATACAACAAAAAGGCAAAATATAATGCACACAAATTTGCGTCGCCTCGCGGCCTTAGAAAGAGACGCGAGCCTCTTCATAATGTCGATGCACAGACAAAAATTCACTTAACTTATAAGGAATGTAAAAGTGTTAATTTTGAAGTTTGTATAGTTTCTTTTTCCAACCATCAAAATATTTAATGTGATATTTTGTACTGGATTGCAAAAGGCTTGCTTTGTTTATTTTGGTAAAATCACATGATAAGCTTAAAATATTTTCTTGCAATGTGGGTTCCGTTGGCTGCGCTGACCCCAGTACATGTGGTGGTGCTACCTTCCTGCCATGTGTCTCCCACTGCCACGCCCCCAGCCCCCAGATCGGTGCAACAGCAGCAGCTTCGTTGCTGTTGTCGTCGCGCAACAATAAACTGCATTCCTGGGATATTAATCACAGCAGCACTCGACTGCCCTCGACCACTTCACTCCACTCCACTCCATTGCAAGGCACTCCACGCTTATGAATAACTCCTGACTGCAGGCGACTTGAAGCTGGCTTTAAGTTCGAGCCGGGCTAATGAAAGTAAGCGGACAATCTATCGGTGAGGCTGCTCAGCAAACGTTTTCCAGATCTTACAGTTTGTCACTAGTGTTTTTGGGGCCAGGACATCGGTGCGCCATCACAACATAATCCGTTGCCGCACACCACTCGAGCGCTGAATATTTATTAGCAATATGCGATGTATTTGCCTTCGATTGGGGCTCGGTCATGCGCAAGCCGCTAAGCAAATGCAGCTCGCGTTCGATCGATTGATAATGGCATCGGACCGGGAACAGCGGGCAACAACACCTAGCCGACGGGCATAGGCCGGCACAACAATACAACAACACAGCCACAGCAACAGCAACACAACGGGCGAGACATGCAAACTAGGGATAGGTCCTGAACCCACTCCCCGTACACAGGAAGAAGTCCAGATAGTAATATTTCCCCTTAATTTGTATTATTATTTTATATTTTTAAACAATTATAAAGTTACATCTGATGCATTAGATGAATTAATTAATTTTGCATGCTCTACAATTTCATTCGTTTTATATAGTTTGGATAAATGTCATATTATAAACAATTATAACTATGTGATTGTATCACTATAAAACACTAAAGTATATACATGAAATAAATGCTTTTATTTGCAATATGATCATAGAAAGTATTCAAAAAGTTCACCTTCGTATGAATAGACTTAGGTGATAAAGAACTTTCTTTCTTTAAAAAATGGTTTATATTTTTACTTCCACAGTATAATATTTTTTTATTTTATACAATACTTATTTGTTATATTTATCTCACATTTCTCGATTGTTTTCCACAGTGTTAGAGTGTGCTCCCAGCTCCATTGGCAGTCCCTCCGCCGAAACACAATTAATATTTATGACCTTGCTCGGCTGATATATTTGCCTGGGCGCACACACGTAAATGCTGCGATTTATCATACGCCGGCTCTCGCAGTTCGCTGGGCTGGCAAATCTGGGGATGGTGTTCCGATATAGCCGCAAGGGTAATAGAACTGTTAACATGGGAATAAAATTTCAAATAAAATGCTATAGATTTCATCTAACTGGCTCGCCATGGACGACCGCGTGCACTCCACAAATGCAAATTGGAAATCGTTGGGAAAATTTCCATGAAATCGCCCTTTTTGATATTTAATTAATTCAAACGTCACTAATTAGCTGCCAAAAAAACGCAGCCATGTCAAAATGAAGCCAACCTGCTGCTGTTGTCCCCGGCGCGACCTCACCTGAACCCACCTGAACTCGCTCCCTCGAAAGCGACTGCGGCAGCCTCACCTGGGGCGGTTAATTAAGTCAACTCCCGTTGTAGGAACAGTAGCAGCCACCACCGAAACAACCAGAACCCGTGGGTTGATAGGGGTTCGAAGTGATGGTACCTTTTAATGGAACTAAGGTACATTTTAACAAAGAATAACCTGAATTATATGTGGGCTTTTATACTGCGCAGAGTTTGAAATCTAAAATCATATCGAAAGATTTCGATTGTACCAAGAAAATAAATTGGTTTATAAACGTTTATGGTTTCGAAATCGTTAAACTAGTGCAGTTGGTCATTAAAAAGATATAAAGCTTAAAAAACTGTTTTATTTGAACTATACAAATCTGTTTTATTTCGAGAACCATCTTTCTTCACAAAATACTATTTTCTAGGTTCTGTCGAAAATACAATGTAACAAAAACTTCTTACTACTGATCACAAAAACAGCCAAATCTTTATATATATTAAAAGAGAACGTTTTTAGCAAATTAACTGTGTGTAAATCTCATCCAAACTAAGCATTTGATAAAATAACACTTGGGTACATATGGAAATATCTCTTATACAAATTCTCGAGGTTCTTAAATATATACTTCAAGGTATAAGACGCCAATCATGTTAATGGGCGTTTCATGTACCGCATAAATTGAAATTTAAGCGAGAAATAAACATACGCCATACGACAAATTTCGTTAACTTTCCCAATGCAACTGTGTAAATATTTGCAAAGTCGAAACAACATTCTTTGCCAGCGATCAAGTGAGTTAAGCGTGACAAGACGGCGATCAGTTTACGTTTGAACGCCGATTTAGCCAAATAACTCTTACGATTCCAGTTTTCCGTTATATTACCATGTCTAACCGCAATCTGACCAAAGTTTTTCTTCTGGTGGCTTTGCTCGGCTTGAGTTTGGTGCCATTTAGCCAAGCACATCCGAAACGTGGTCGTAAACGCGCTTTTGGTAAGTAGTAAAATAGAAATAATTTTCTAAACCTGTATTAATCGTTGTTTATTGTCATACTATTAACTAATAATAATTTGATATTAAATCTCAATCTCAATAATTTTTTTTTTTAATTAAATTTAATTTAAGTATAAGTATAGGAATATATCCTCACAAAAAACTTAAATAAATATTAGGATTCCAATTACATATTTACTTAATTACATTTTCACATTTTCTCTGTTATTTTGCTTAGGCGTGGGTCTTTTGGGTGGAGCTCTTGCTGGCGGCATAATAGGCAACGTTATGGCCAAGTCCCACCAGGCTCCGGCTGCCGCTCCAGCGGTTCCTGTTGCCCAGGTGCATCACTTCTATCCGGCAGGTGCTCCCATAGCCCCGGCTCCCATTGTTGTGGCGGCACCAGCCCAACCAGATCCCAAGAAAATGACTGTAATTGAGACCGGCACTCCGGATGCCAATGGATGCTACACGCAAACCGTTCGAGAACCCAACCCCAATAATCCCAAGTCCTATACAGAGACGCAGCACCTGATCTGTCCCACGCTGAAGCAGGCCAATCAGCCGGCTCCTGCGATTGCCAGTGCTCCAAGTGCTGCCCATGTGCCTGTGATGCCCCAGCCTTCGCCGGTGATCCCTGCTCATGTGGCCGGTCCGCCAGCTCCAGCTCCTGTTGCTGCTCCTGCTGCTGCTCCTGCTGCTGCTCCTGTTATTCCTGTTGTTCCTGTTGGAGTGGCTCCTGGGGTGCCTGCTCCTGCTCCCGTTCCAGCTGCAGCTGCTCCTGCTCCCGTTCCAGCTGCCGTTGCTCCTGCTCCTGCTCCAGTCGCTCCTGTAGTTCCAGTGGCAATTCCAGCTCCTGTCCCGGCTGTCCCTGCAGTTCAACCCAATGCTGGACAACCACAGGTCATTCTGCTCTCCAAAAAAACCGTTTACTATCCCAAAAAGCGATCAGCCGCGCCCACACTCAACATTCCGCAGGGAGTTCTGGCCGTTCTAGTTATCTTCTACACCTTACTTTTGTAAATCAAAAGTATGGTTTGATAAACTATTAGATTTTAATTACTTATTTGCTCAATTTTTCCAGTTGTCCATCTTGCTTATTGTCTATTAATAAACTTATAGAATGAAAGAAAAATCCCAAACGGATTCCATATAGAAAATAGAGATAGCCTATACCATCTGCTCAACTATAAACTGCCCTTTGCTGATAAGATGAACTGGAGAGTTTAAGTGCACCGAAAAACCAACGTTTGATCTCTTGAAAACTTTTGTCGATTGCAATTTGTATCTAGAAGTTTAAAATATTGCAAATATATACCTTTTTTTTTTGTCTTAGAAAATGTGTAATTGTTGAAAGAGATGGGTATACCCTAACATTTTGTTGATACCCTGTATGTGACCACCTCGCCATCTTTACTCCGGCAAGTGCATGCATAATTTAGCATGAAAATATTCATAATTAAAGTGCGTGAGTCCCGGCGTCGCTCTTCTCGTGGTGTTGTGAGTGTGTGTGTGTTATTGTAATGGCATAATTAATTTATTAATTAGTTTTGTTTTCGTTTGCCGGGGTTTTGCTCTCGCTTCCTCGCTCTTGTAAGTTGTAAGTCGAAGCCGAGGCCAGCTGAAGGGTGAGCCTGCGCAGCGGGAGGCGTCGAACGGTCGGTTGTGCCGCCGGGCTCGAATGAACGCGTAATTGGGACTGCCCACGCACAGGGCTCATTGTGGGGAATTCATGACCAGGCCCATCATACCCACAATTGGCCCAGACATCCAGCCACTTAGCCAGTTAGCCAGCTAGGCAGGTTCAAGGCAGCCAACAGTAGCTGCGACAACAATTAAATGCCCCCCTCGCGATGTGCGCAATTAACAAGTCGCAGTCGAAAACAGATTTTTATATGCAACTTGCAATGCTGCGGCGCTTTTCATTGCCGGTTATGTGTGCAATGCGGCATTGGCATCGGCAAAAACAACAACCATCGACGGCGACGACAACAACGACGACGACCTCCGTGGTTGCCAAAGTCGCCCGGCAGACAATTGAAAAATTGTCGCCAGGTTTTAGCCGGGAGTCGCCGGGAGTTTGAGCCCGGTTTTCATAGGCATACCTGTCGCGCATACCCCGAATCGCAATCGAATTGACTGACGACGATTGTTTTTCGTTTCGTTTCTTTTCGGTCGTATATGTTTTCGTTCCTTTTCGAATTGTGCGAGCATTTTTTGAGGCACTGTTCCCGCCGTCTTGTGTCGTTTTGGCCAGGTTCCCTGTTGGCCCGGCTCATTGTCATCTGCGTTTGCCCATTCATTCTGGAGGAAACGAACGCAGCCTCTCTCTTTTCCCGGTGGAATCATCTCTTTCTAGTAATTTACGTACACAGAAAATGATTTTGAAAGTTTTGTTGAATAAAACAAACCTTTTTACATATCAGATCTCCCAAAATTTTTTTTGATCTTAGCACTTCAAAAATGCATGTGTTTTATCAAGACTTTTATATTAATACAAAGAAATTATCTTAATAAAAATGAGTCTTAAAAGTGTAATAAAAAGTTTTCTCCTCATGTTTTAATATACGTAGAGCTCAGTGAAAAGCTACGCAAAATGATTCGGGCCTAAATGAACGAATGGGAATGGAATTCAAGGAACGAACTAGGCTTGTTCACTGCGCAAATCAATGGAATATTTTTTGATGACTTTTCGGAATGATGGCCCGGGAATGAGGAACCTTAAATTGAGGTCTGAGCTATTGCAATTTCCATACCCCCGCGAACAATATTCACTCGCATAGCCGAAGCCTTTGTATCTTCCCCAGAGGCGCCTAAAACACTCAGATAACCGATAATCGTCCCCGCCAGAACTCATTCAGTTTCTTTGGGTTGTGCAACTTGCAGATCCTCGGAATCCAAAGAATTGAGACAATTATGTGCACATTGTGTACGGCGGAGACAAGTTCTGTTTGGCTGGGCTTGTCAGAGCCATTCGCATGCGTGAGATGCTGCCGCCAGAAATTTGCGAAATTCATTAAATAAAAGTCGTGAAGACCCTCTGCCAGCCCGCGCTTTCCAAAAACCAGTCCTTCGCCGACACAAACTGTTCGAAAATATTTGACAAAACGCCACTTGCGAGATGCCGCCGAACGTTGACTTTGTCCATTTTCGGATGGCTGCCACAAAATGCGGTAGGTAGTTTTTCTGGCAAGTTCAAGTTCGAATGTTTTGCCAGGGCCAAGTCGAAACTGCTCCAAATTGAAAGGTGTTTTTTTTTTTTTTGCTTTGGGCCGATAGAATCTTAAGAACTGTGGTCCCAAGTTAAGGCCAAAATCTGCAGTTCCTGCTTAGTTTTATTTGCCAGGCCCCGCCCTTTCCATGTCTGTCCCGGTTGTTAATTGAATCTTTGTTGTTATGGCACATCAGACTACATTCCTTTGGCCCAAAACTATCACTAGCTAAGCAGAAAAAGTGGGCTTAGGTTCTGAACGTTTTAAAAATAAATGTTTTATTATTTTTTTGCACTAGAAAATTGTTTTGTCTAAGAGGATTTACAACATCTTTTCTTTACACAAATTGTATATCTTTATCATTTACGTACTGTATACTTTCACCCATCCATTTAGTTTTGTAATAAGGAATTTATTTTATTTTAAAGAAGGTAATTATTTGTCCTACTCTAACTATTTAGATTGAAGTAATTAGAAGTGGAAGAATAATTTGTCCTAACCAAGTTTGACTGTAGTTTAGTGCTTATTTCGGCCTTCAGCCGGAAGTCTGGGCCCGGTCTGGTTCATCTCCTCGCTCCGGGTATTAGACACGTTGCATGTTTATGCAAATGCCGGGCTGTCTGAGTGCTGCGGCGACTGCTGCCCCACGGGGCGCGAAAGCCACACTTGTCTACGACCCGCCTGGCAATTAGCTAAAGTTTTGGCATCTCGTCGGCTCATTTCGGGCCATTAAGGTGTTAGCCCAACACTTGCCCCCGGGCAACAGCTGCCAGTCTCGTGATGGCCCAAAAAAAAAATAAAGAAATGTACAATACGTATCGAAAACGGGAACACATGTTCCTGCTCCAGATAGAATTTCCAATAAGGCAAATCTAAAATGCAAACATTGCTGGGTCGTATTCCTACCCTCTCGGTACAAAATATAAAATTACAAATGGCTAAAATATTGGCGGACGAGGGTCAAGCGACTGCTGCCTCATTTATTTGCGCTGCATTTCCTGGCCGAAACAGCGACTCTGGCAGGGGGCAACTTGTTAGTCCTGCTGTTGAACCTGCGGCTGTGGCAAGTTGCAAAATTCATGCGCATGTTTGTGCCTCATTTTTGGACATTTCGCAACGACGTCGGCGACATCGGCACTGCCAGGGCCAAAGTTGCACTGCGTTGTATTCGAACGGCAGCCGATCCACTTCCTTCCATCCCTCTTCCCTCCCCGGTCCACCAAACTCCAAGCGTCCAGGCCAATGCCATTCGCCGCGCTTCGATTCCATTCCCAGCTCCAATTCCGAGTCGCATCCGTGTCGCATCCCATGTCGGACACAACGCATAGATATGTCAGCTTCATCCACTCAACACTTGAAAAAAATATCAAAAAACATAAATATACCTTTGAAAACAACCTTTTCAATTTATAAAGCTTTTGTTTGAAGAACCTTTCAAAATGTTCAGCTTTGCTAGCTCAGTTTTTATATTACTTAATAACGTTTAATTTTTTCTGCTAAATACAAAATATTTCGAATAGATATTTTCATGAACTTATTTTTAATTCAAATTATAGTTATATTCCATTTTAGTATCCTTTCAACAAACCTGTTATAAACGCAACTAAAATAAACTAAACTTACACTTATATGAATTAATTGCATAATTATTTCTTTATTGAAATAATGCATTTTTAATTAAGTTTCTACAGATTTTGATTTATTTTCAATTGTTTTGTATTATCCAGTGTATTTTGTTTTAAGATCCTTTTTCTGAGTGCAGCTATACATATTATGCATATATACACATGTACGGTATAAACTCATTCAATGTATTTGGCCGTTTATCTGTTTGCTTTGGCTTGCTTGTTTGTTTGCGCTTAGCTCGCACATCGTTTTCGAAAATCGAAATTGAAATATGAGCCCCCAGAGCTGGGATTGGGATTCTAAAGGACGGGACGGGACGCGAGGGGATGAGAGTGGGACTGGGGAATTCCTCTGCTGCAGTTGTTGTTTCTGTCGCTGTTGCTATTCTCGATGTTTATGCCAAATATTTTTTATCTAAAACAGAGGCAAGTGCCTGCGATACCAGCGAACAGAGAACAGTGCCAGAGTTTAAATACCATAAGGGGATATCAGCCAAGGATACAAGACCACGAGTGACGAGCTTTTGAACCGGATCGGGTTACACCTTTCCCCCAGATCTCAGACAGACCCCAAAATGAGCCTCATTTTGTATTGTATACGCATTGATTTTCTGGCATTTTGTTGGCCTGTTAAATTAATTTTAATATCTCGCTGAGCGTACACAAAGAATACAAACATTTTAACATTTTTATAAATGCATCATTACAGTCGGTTTTATTGGCAGCCGGACGAAATGTGAATGTGGGCAGAACAGGGCTCGTATGGATTACTGATTTATGGCACTCGACTATTCATTAAAGAGCCGAATTTTAAGCATTGATTTTATTTGATTTTAATGGCCATCGCCGCTTGAGCCGAGCGATGTCGTTTGAGGCCGCGGCTATTTATCTGCCGCGGACGCAAATAAATCGGCTGTAAAATGGTCAACTGATAGCCATAGCTCCGGGGACAAAAGAACCGCTAACGCCGTCATCGGGATTCGAGTCGAAATGAGGAGGATGAGAATGAGGATGAGGATGAGGCCCTCCATCATCTGGGCCAGTGCGACGCCCCTCCAGTCAGGCCATAAATTTGTGCAATTAAAAATTATGGTGAGTTTTTACCGTTGATATCGGAAAAAGCGCCAGCGCCGGGCGGAAAAAACGCTCAGCTGGGGCGATGGAAATAAGGAAATTTATGGCCCCGGGCGCTGGCAGCCTCGTAGATGTAGATGCATTTGGCCGGCGACTTGGGCAAATAAATCAGAAATCCGAAATCAAAGTTAAACGATTCCCGGAGCAGGGCCGTAAACTCTTGGCCCCATTTGTCCGTTCGAGGCCACTTGATCTATGTGTGTCTCCTGGTCTGGGGCCTCGTAAAAACGCAAGTGTTAGTCAGGTGGAACGCTCCCCCGCGGCGCTGGTGTCACTCGAATCCGCTCACCCGAACTTTTATTTATTTATTCACTATTTTGTGCATAAATCAAAATTCAATATATATATGCAGTGCAGCGTCTGATTTTTATGTCGATTGTAAACGAAACAGGCTTGAAATTTTAATTAGCCAACCAGACGAATTGAAATATTTCTCCCTCGAGGGGGGTCCGCCTACAAGTCGGGCTTGTCATAAAATAATTAGACCGCACGCAGTGCAGTCAACGCTTGGAATCCACATCTCCGGAGATGGGGGATGGGGACTCACTCGCATTCAGATTGATTTCGGGCCGAACGGGTTGCTCAGATTGCCTGGGCCTGCTGCCGATAAGCCTATTAAATCGTGACATTCTTCATGGCTCAATCGTAAATCATCGCAGTGCGAGTATGCACATAGATCAATGTGCCTCGATTGTTCGAGTGCGTGTTCGATTTTTAACGACCCCAGCGACGTGCGCTGCATTTGAATGCCGACTTGAGCTGCAGTTGAAATTATAGCTGCAATGCATAATTATTCCCTGTACTGATAATCGGGTGGGAAGGGTATATCTGTTGATGGAAGGGTCTGATATTTCACAGGAAATTTGATAGTGATTTATCTTGACATTTAAGGGGAATTTAATCAGTTTATTTTACAACACAATTGTTGAGAGATAAACAGTACTAAATTTTATGATACAAAAGTTTTGTGTATACAATTAAAAATTACTAAAACCTTTTATTTTTTAATTTTGCAAATAAGAAATAAAGACGAAGTACTGGACCAGTTATTGATGAAAATATAATACTTTTAAATTATCCAAATTCATTAAAAGTTACGTTTAGTGTAAAACAATTATAGTTTCATGCTGTGATTTATTAATTTTAAGAGTGCAAACTCCCATGACAAGTCTTCATGTTAAGCAACACCCTATTTTTAACTCCCAAGTGATTTTACTAAGAGTAATTAAATATATTAATGATTTTCCAACTAATCCCCATTCGACGACTTACCCCCTCTTGATATTTGACCACAAATAATGTATTTTTTTATCGACGAAATCCCACAGTCCGTCCGGGAGTCCGCTCACGCACACTTACCCACATCCCCAGCCCAAGCCACAGCCACAGCCCAACCCCAATCCCATATGCCCAATTTGAAATGTCACAGCGCTGACATCGCTGCTGATGGCTCTAATGCCGTTCACTTGACAGGCAACAAGCGGACGATAAATCGATTGAATATTACTAGCCCCTCAAGTGTGGAAGATTAATTTTTTTTGGGGAACCAAGCATAAACAAACACGATGAGCATTAAGATCAAATTACGCGATAAGCGACAAGGCGTAGGCGATACATCCGATAGATAGGCCACCGCCCAGAAGAACTCCAGAGTACAGTGTGTTATGGTCAGGAATGCGGTGGCAATGGCCCCCGAAATGCGATCGATGGGGATTCCGGGGATCGGGGTGTGGAAGGGAGGGAAGTGTAGTTGAAAATATCAACACACGGCGATCGACAAATTGAAAGCTGCTGAGGGGGACGAATAATGTGCGACGTGCGGTGAAAAATGATTTTCCCTAATGATCGCCAGCCGGAGATTGGAGGCAGCAAGATCAAGAGGCCAAATATGAGGGAGAATCCAATGAAAAATAACGAGCAGACTGAAATATAACTAAACATAAAATCGAAATGGCAAACCGTTAATACAAAAAGGCTGGCGGAGAGGAGGCGAACAGGACTTGGATCCGTTTGTCGACACCAGCAACATATGGCCGTGGATATGTGAAAATGCCAGCGATTGAAATCAAACGCCCACTTGGAACTTGAACTCGAGCTAGGCCATGGAAATTCATTGCAATTTGCATAAACCAGGCTTTGGGAGAACGAAGCAGCCAGAAAAAAAAAACACTGACAATTGACAACGGCAACGGCAACAGTAACTCCAGCAGCAACAACAACAGTTGCTGCCTGCTCAAGCCTGGCGAAATTGTCAATTCGGCAACATGTTGCTGGTTGCTGCTTGCTGCTTGCCAGTTGCAAGTTGCCATGGTCAAGTGCAGAAACAGGTTGCAACTTCCCCGCTGCAACTGCAATTGCAACTGCAGCTCTGATTCCGACTGTTTTTCTTCTGCTGCCATTGCTGCTGCTGCTGCTGTTAGATGGCCGAGTGCAGATTGCTGTCGCTGGCTGAGACGCCTGAAATTTGTAGCAGTCAGCGGACCCGGCCAGGGTAATTGTTGGCAACGAGCAACGCCAACGTCCCTGCCACAGCAGCAACATGCGGCACTTAGAAAAAATGAAACGCCTAATCTAAACATTTGCCTTTTTTTGAGAATAGCGTAACACTAAATATTTCAAAGTAAATTTGAAAGGTTTTCTAAAGAATATTTAATACTTTCAAATAACAGAAACTATTTGCAAAATATATATAAGTTGCTTAAATATTATTAAAGGATTGCCTCAAACCAACAAATTAGACAAAATTTAAAATGAATAAGTTGTCAAAAACACGAAAAAACATCAATTAAATAAACTTTCATGGGTTAGTTTTATTGTTTGGCTTAGAAGTATATTTATTTCTGCTTTCATAAGTTATTTTTAATAAATAAGAAAAAAAATAGTATCAGAGAATCATTCTATTTAGTAAAAAAAAATATAAATGAATCAAAAATATATTAGATAGATTCCTAAATCAGAACTTATCTGTTTTCGAAGTGTAACCGGTTGCTCTTTTTGCGGTTTGTCGATTGTTTGATAGTCAGAGACTGATGATGACCATCAAAATGATGCATTCGTACACCCATGAGTTTTGACGTGAAATCAAAGTCGTCGCCTCGGCATAAATTTTGTGGGAAGCCAAGGAGCAGCCTGCGTTGGTCCGCGATTAATGCGAAAGTCAATTGAATGCCGTGATTCGTTCAATTGCTGGCCGGAAGCGATGATCTTGTTAATTTGATAGCCTTGCCGCTGTGATTCGCAACCGGTCATATATCATCATTAGAAATTTGTGAGTTTTCAACGCATTCGCACACGTACGCTCATAATTGCCATTGCCGGTGTACACACAACGTTGTGTGTGTGTGCAACAGTAACTGCAGTGTGAGTGTGCCACGCCCTCGTGGCAGACTGGTGGCCCAGATTTTCCGGCAGCCCGAGTTACAGTTAGCTCATGTCGATGTCCGCCTCCTTTTTGGCCGCGATCGTGGACTGGCAATTAACACTCAGCCGGCAACAAATCAATTTTGCGCGCTGTTTCCGCAACATGTTGCATGTTGCAAGTGGCAGGACGATGCGTACCAAATCGATTTGGCTGCACTCTGAAGCCTGCTGACGGCCTGCCCCACACACATTGCCAAAGTCGGCACCCACTGCCCGGCCACTGCAATAATTGCTCCAGTTTGGGCCAACAAATTGGCAGTAAGAGAGCTCTTGGCCGTTTTCTGCTCCTCTGGCTCTCTAGTCCATTGGCCACTTGGAATTTCACCTTAGCCAGACAAACGCCTTGCGCATACGAAATGAGACAGCCGACTATGGGAGGATGTGAGCTGGTGATGGTGATGGTGCTGTTGATGGTGCTGGTGCTGGCGAGGATCTGGGATCATGGGAGCTCAATGAAGAGGTTTTCCGCTGCCAGTCGCCGGCCATTCCTCTTCTTCAGTTGTTTGCTATTCATTCGCCAGCCTCTTGCTTTTGTTTTTGGTGGCGTCGTCCATTTCCATGCTCAATTTCCCAATGTTTCCTGTGACCGCCGGACAAGAGAGTCGGCCGAACAACCTTTCCATGGCGACGACAGCAGACCTCGGAATGCGTTGGGCCAAGCCGCGCAAGCTGCAAACAATCGCGATTATCGAACATTGCCGCTACCCTATTGAATGGGTATCTTGGCACTCGGAAAGTGTTAGTGACTTAAAAAAATTAAATATTTTAAGATGAACAAAAATGGTCTTCTTAATTTCGTAACTTTTTAAAATATTAACAAATTGCCTTGGGGGCTTATATCAACAAATGTTTTTTAACTATTCCCATTTTTAGATCAAAAATAATAATATAATTATTAATAATAAACTATCCCATACAACTTGTATTTGTTCTTAGCCCAGTATTAGTGTAGTGTAGTGTAGTGTTTTTAATTTGCACTCAATTAACTTTTAATATTATAAAAAACAAGCTCTACTTTAACATTAGAACGCTTCATCATGGATACAAAAAAAGTAGAAAGAATAAAAAGAAAAGGTTACACATGGGAAATGTATTGAAAAATAAATTACTTAACACAAATACAAATACACAAATAAATAAAAATTTTAGCAAACTAATACGTAGTTAAAATCCATTGTATTTCGCTGCTGTAGAGTATTCAAAAATGTTAGCTTAGAATCAAAATTTAGCCCCCGGGAACTGGGATGGCTGGCTGGGATGGCTTCCCTCCTCGTATTTATGTTTTTGGCCTGGGACTCGCTCTTTTGTGCGCTGTTGTGTGTGGGGCAATGCGATATAAATTGCAGATTTCTAACGCAATTTTCATAGCTGCATCCTCGCCGCGACTTTGACAACGCCTTTGTTGTTGTGGCCAGCAATTGGTTCTGGCTTGTTGCAAATTTTAGACATTTGCACTCGCATTCCCTCAGTATCTGTGAATTTCTCCCCTCTCTTTGGAAATTTTCCATAATTTTTGGTTATGATAATTTTTAGTTGCCGCCGCAAAAGCAACAACTGGCGATTGGCGATTGGCGACGACTATCTGGGATCTAACCTGGTTTCCAGGCACCTTTGTTGATGAGGGGTTATTGATTTTGGGTCGCTTGAAAGGCGTTTCAAATGCGCCTCAAATAACAGATCGTTAAAGATTGCTTAATGCCTTTCTGACTTTATGAAGAAATTAAGCATAGGAAGCACCTTAAAAGCAAAAAGTATCTGTTGTTTTTCATTTTAAAATATTGTAAAGGATCTTTGGAGAAAGGTAGTTTAATTATAAGATAAAGGTTGTATAATATGTAAAGCTAATGAATCTAAGGAATGCCTTCTAACAAACTTTAATGAACCTTACAAAAACAAGATGAATAATTACGATTTTGTGTAAAATATTTAATTAAATCATGCACATTACTCTTATTTTTGATATTGTTTATATCTATAATAGCTAACAATAAATCACAGTACGCCTCTTGCATTAATTTTAAAATAGTTTTTTTTTTATCCTGCAGTTATCAGGTTACTTAATACCTCTACAAGACAAACAAATTAATGCCTACTCATGTCCATCTCAATTAGCATATCGCTGTCATCAAATCCTTTTGCCCCATGCCAATCCGTCTTGCACAAGTGCAGCTATGGGCCGGGTTAACATCTGTTGGTCATATCTTCTGCTTTTTATGGCAGAACACCTCCTAACTGCGCACTTAAGCCGGAGTTACGACATTGGATCCCCGTGCCTGTCTTGCATAACATTTCCTTCATCATCAGACGCTTGGCGGGCTATTGAAAACAAGGCGCACGCCCACGTTAATATTAATTGGCCAAAAGAGGGGTTGATGCAAGGGAGGGGAAGGGAGAGGTGGAGGCGGAGGGACAGGCGACAAGACAGAATGACAAAATGCAACAACAAATAATACACAATGTTCAATAATCGTCGATTGTCATTGGCATTGTCATTGCTTTGGTTGTCTCTGTCTCTGTGGTTGCCTTATGACTGCGGCGGGTGGCTTTATAACTGTCTGCTGGCCAAAAGCTCGTGCCTTGCAAGCCAAGTTAACCCACCAGCAGCAGCAGCAGCAGCAGCAGACAACAAAATGTATTTCTTTTGACGGCGTCTGACAGTCACTGTCATTTTATTAAATATGGTTTTTCTTGATTTCCCAGCACCCACCATCACCCACCAGCACCAACCAGCACCACCCAGCCGTCGCCTTTTATCAGTGTTCAAAATCCCGTTGTCGTTGTCAGCGCCAACAAGTTATGCGGTGCGGCGGTCGATTAACGGACATCGTGGGTAGGTGGATTGGTGGCTTACTGGTTCGGTGGTGGCTTGATGGTGCTCCTACCGGTAGCCACCGCAACAGGTGTTTCGCCTCCTTGTGGGTTGTGTCACGTAGCGCTGCCTGTCAGGAGCAGCTTGTAATTGAGGCGGCAGGCCGGCGGTGCAGCGGGTGGTGCAGCCTTTTGCCACAGCCTTTTGGTATTCCAGTGCAGCACATGCACTGCGATTATAGCGAATCGTCCCTCGGGCTGAAAGTGATGTGAGCCATCGGAATGTTAATGCGAAAAATCCCGCTGCCAGAATCGAGCAGGTGTTTGTTTACCGCACCAGACTCATCGGAGCGAATTATGAACTATTATGGCTGGTTGGTTCCGTATGAAAGGCGATTTACCTAATGACAATCACATTGATAATTAACCGTAGCACACAGCACTTACTCTCCTAATTTGCCATAGCCGCAATTAATCAAGGAAAGTCACCTGAATGCCTCGTTGAGTCAAGTTACCCCACGCGAGACTTTCAATCACAGCCCCAATCGGCCGTTTATTTGCCTCCTTTTAGCATCTCGACATCGCACTTTCAATAGACTTTGGCTGGCGGGGCACCCAATCAGTGCTAAACACATTGGCATTTCGCTAAATGAGTGTGGGTACATAACTCAGGGCCCAACAATGCCGCTTTCAGGCCCATCCGACTGCCAAGGCGGTTGCACTAATTGCGCTAATAATGGGGATTACCTCAGAGCGCAGTCTGAGGCGGCTCGAAAACCCAGCGAAAGGTAAGCACAGCCAGGCTAAAGTTTTTCGAACCTAGGTAAGAAGTGCACTCTGCAAAAATAGAATATACTGATGGAAGTTATCTGTATTTAATTTTGTTTCCATAAAAAAAATGGAATTTTAACAAGCCAAACTACTATTTTGCTGTTAGTAGGTTACAATTTGATTCATAAAAACAATTTAAGTATTTCCACACTAATATTGATCATAAGCTTTACACACATTTGTCACTATAGCCTTAACTGCCGCTTAAACCAAAATATAATAAAAAAAGACTTTATATATATATATATAACCTATTTAGAACACTAATTTATTAATTTTTAAGTAATATTTTTTCTGAGTGCAGTTAAGTAAAGCATGGCAAAGTAAGTGAAAAGCAAAGTAAAGCCGAGTCGACGACGCCAACGCACTAATGGGAGCTTTGTGGTGCCAACTGCTCATGTGCTCATGTAGGGGTTTTTGCCCATGGATGCAGTGCACCCACTTCCACTTCCTCTGTCCCTCTGCCCCTGCACCACCATTGGAATGGCTGGACGGGCTCCTTTGCATGCGACGGGCGTTTATTGTAATTTCATTAAACGAAAAATAAACGCAAAAATAGCTAAATTGACTGCGACCAGTCTCGGTTGCAGTGGCGAGTCCCCCTTTTCCAGTGGCGCAATTAGAGCTAGAAATTATGGCACTCGACCGGTTGCCCACTTTAAATAGGTTGCAATTTATGAGAGCGGCACACAATCGTGGGCGAAACAGTTTCGTGGGTCGGCGGGGCTTTGGGTGGTGTGGTGGTGCTGCTGCAACTGCCACTCGTCATGGCAGAGTGAAAGTGGCATGTCGAATCCTTAATTCGCTCTCGATTGTTGCGGTCAGCGCATCGGCAAGCGTTTGCACAATTTATCATCACGGGCCGCTCATCAAATTAAAGTGCAATTTAAATTCAATTAGCAATTTGCGTGTGCAGCTCGTTTTGGCAGCTCGGTCATGTCGGAAAACCGTCAGCTTGACAGGTAACCAGCCATCTCCTCACTTTTCTCCGCCAGTGACAAACACACGTGGTGGTGGTGCGTTCATCTGCTTGGACCGCCTCTTCTTGTAATGGAAAAGTTGCATGCAAATTGCTCGAAACCGCAACGAATTCATTAAAACAATTAGCCGAGCGGCAGCAGGAGCAACAGCTGGCCAATGATGAAGTTTCCGAACTGCCTGTCAACTTTTCGACTAAACTTCAATTAATTTGCTTTCAGGCAGCACAGACTGTCTCCGCAGAAGGGTTGGGTTAACCGACGTAATGGGAGTGCAAATATGATTGGTTGGGAAACCGAAAGGGAGTCGCCAATTGCGTTCAATTATGTGTTTAACTAAACTCCTTTCGGGCGGAAGTTTGTCACGAAAATGGAATTATTTCAAGCATAATGGGGTGAGCATTTCGACACACATGACATGAGCTTACAAAAATAATTGCATCAAATTGGGCTTAATTAGCCCTTTTAAATTGAAAGATTTTCACGATTATTGCGAAGCAATAAAACTATTTTTCTTGTGCTAAATAAAATAATAAAAAATAAATTAATTTGCAAATTGTACCTTAATTCCTTGATACTTCAAGGGAAATTTCTTACATTTTTAATTGCGATTGCGATTGCCTTAGTCATTTTGCAGTAATTTTGGTCACCGATATAAAAATACCATTTCAGTGAAGAAAAACACGCTTTTTAAGTAAAAAGCTGAATAAAAAATTTAACTATACAAATTAGAGGCCGCACCCCCATAAATATTATTTTAGAGCAATGTCCTTCAATTTAAAGCAATCTTATCTCTCCGAAAATCTCTTCCTCGATCGAGTCCCCGTCTAAGTGCCTTTGTGGATCTTTATTATCATTACCATTATCGTAAAAGTAACGCTCGACATTCCCGATCCCCAAAGTCTGCCAAAGCTGCAATTGCATTCCAGAGGCTTTAATGATTGCGCATCAACCAAGTCGAGCCGTAGATAAGCGAGACTTTTATTGTTTGATTATTCCGCAAATCGAAATCCGCATCGAGTGCCGGACCGCCAATAAATGTTAGCTCCGCTAGTTTATGCGTCCATAAAAGATTCGCGACGGGTCCTCAGCCCGGGATTATCCCAGGCAGTTGGCAGTCCGATCAAGCGATCCGGTGTTCTGGCGATGACTTAATGACTGACCAGGCCAAGTAATCGTGCCTGGCAGTCGTCAACAAAGTTGGAGGCCAGCCGACTGGCAGATCGACTGGCTGCCTCGCCGACTGACGAGCCACGGGAGTTATAAAAATTCTACAATTAAAAGCGAAAGACGGGCAGCACAGTAACAAAAAAGGCAGCCACAGCTGTCAATTATTTCGAGTACTTTTCACCAACGCCTCACGCAGGGCCACTGACAGCCGCAGCCGAAGTTGAATCTGATGCTGAAACTGCACCACAAGTCGGGCAAAAACCACCGACTGCATGGCTGCATGGCTGCATGGCTCCCAATGCAGTGGCAGTCTGCGTCGAGGCATAAATATCGGCGGGCCCATCCATACGCGCCCTGGCATACTCGCATGTTGCCCCGAACTGTCAAATTATTTCGATTCATGAATATTAACGCCCCAACAACATCAGAAGCCGCAAACAAGATGGGCAAAAAACAACGGAAAATATAGAGTGGATTGGGGCTATGAAGATCGGAATACTCTTTCAAACTGCAAAGATATCCAATTTTTCTTTACTTTGTAAATAATATTAGCTTTATTTGTTCTCTTAGTTTCCTCTAGGGAATTTAAATGTCAGATACCATTTAGTTTTTTTAATCTTCGGTTGGCCATCGTGGTATTTACAAAATAAATATAAATATTTTAAAAATAAAAGAATGGGCTTACAAAACCTAAATATATATATGTGAGAGTTTTATCTCATACTATCTACATCAAAGCCTTATTAAAAGATAAAGGCGTTTGCTAATATATTTTTAAGATCAACTTTTAAGTCATTTCTTCTCGATAAACAATTATGAAACATATCTTAAAACCGGAGATGTTTTCTTTTCTGCCTTATAAATGTTTAAGGAGATAAATGGACCCTCTGTCAGTGTATTTAAAGAGCGGGAGTTGCAGCACGGCTTGGGAATACGATGTGCGGAGTCCAAGGAGTCGTCGACATCCTCGTAATTGACAGACGCACTTCGGCCCCCTCGCCATCACTTTTGGCGGCGGACCTTTTAGTGTGTGTATTTTGTTCTCCTTACCGAATTTATCAATTAATTAAAATTCGTGCATTTTTATAAAAATGAATATATATTTATTGATGTCAGCTCAGCTCTGCCCCGCGGATGCATTCCGCATTTATTCGGTGGTAAATGACATTATATTGGCGGCCAGTAGCCGCAGTCAATGTCACACAAATTATGCAATTTTTTCGCCACAATTTTAACTCGTTTTTGGTAATGATGGTAATGAATCGCCTTCGCCTCTTATATATATTTGATGCCACATGTATGTTTATATATATTTTTCCGCGCAGTTATTTGGCACAGCATCCCTATATATGGCGGATGCGGTTATTGACCCTTAAGGGGATTATTAATTCAGGTATCTAGAGGAAGTTATGCAATCGGCTGGCATTGCATGGCGAGATTTGTTCTAGGCAAAGATGATTTCATAGAAGTTCACAACTCAATTTGGCCTTTAGAAAGCGATTTCTTTTTCTTAGCCACTCAAACCCTTCACTTTTGTCACATTTTCGAAGTGAATTTATTGTGGTTGTTGTTATTTTTTTTTAATTTTGGGCTTTTGGAAATGCGGTCCAAGACGTTGACCAAAAATGGTCTTACCTAATTTTCCATGAGTTCATAAATCAATGTCAGAGCCGCTGCATTGATTGTCTTCAATTTGTGCCCGGGTTGCTGACCTCAAAGCTGCCGGCTACGTGCTGTGGCAATTATGTTTGCCACCGGTTCATGTGGCAGCCACATAAAGCACAAGCACCATGGCAACGATGGCCGCCGCTTGCCAAAACCGAAAATCCTTTGTGCCATCGACTCATTAGCATATTGGGGGATTTGCATTAACACCTTCGCCGGATTATGTAATTTCCTAGGCCAGGTCCGAAGAGGAGCGTGACTCTTTGGCTTTCGCAAACACTTATTGTCCTTGTCCTTAGAGCGACACAATCTGGAACTCCTCTCGCCGGATTCGGATGCGGATTTGGGTTCGGATTTGGGTCCCAGGCCTGCCGCTGAGTTATTACACACACCAACCGACGATGTTGTGCGCGATTTCGTGAGTGCATCTTATAATGCTATTAATTATTTGCATGTTCAGCACCTCGAGGAGCTGGCTGGATGTGGATATGGATGTGGATGCGTAGGGAGCCAGGAGAACCAGGCGAATCAGTAGAACCTGCATCCGTTTCGTTGGGCTCCTAAATTTATGCCAGCAACACGAAGAAATTGTAACAACATGGCAATTTATTCCGAGCAGCAACTGCTGCAAGCCTCGATTATTTCTCGTATTTTTTTCAGAGTCGCAGTCGCAGTCGCCTGGTTGCGGGAGTAAAAGTGTTTTATTCTATTTTATTTGCCTGCAGGTCCCCGGGCGGGAGTTGCAGGTCCCAGAAGATCTCCGCCTGCCGCTGCATAAAATTTGCAAAGCTATTTCGCTTGCTGGCAGTTCTGGCCAGAAATACATTTCGAACACCTCGCCGGCATTTACATAGATATACGAGTGTGTCATGTCTGGCCATTCTTCCTGTTCGAAGGGGTATTACTTCGGGGGCACACTGTACGGAGTCTAAGCCATACACTATGGCTACCATGGAGGACTCCGGGGAGTGTGTGTGAACGCTCTCATTGCACTTGCATTGAAAAATCTAACACACGTTCACTTCCGGCGCGCCGTTGCCATTTCGAGATAGACAAGAGTTGACAGTCGGATGGCTCTGGGGATCGGTGACTAAAGACTGTGTTAGACGTGAAGAGTTTATTTCGTGCACCGCGGAAAATGTTTATTTAGAGCAGGAAATAATTATATATATTTACTTTTTGTCAAATCGTGTTATTTATCATATTATTTCAAAAGAAAGAAAAACTAAGCGAATACACATTATTTTTAGTACAATTTGTCGAATATAAAAATAAACCATATTTAATTAAGACATAATGTAAGTAAAACAAGTAGAATCAATTATGAATTAAATATTTTTCACATTTATTTAAGTATATAAGTATTAAAACTTGGATTTTTTTATGCAAATATTAAATATAATGATTTTATGATTAGTTTAAATATGAAATGTGAATTTTAGATAGACATTATTTTATTTGCTTTTCCATTTTTTATCAGTTAGTTAAATAATAAATGGTGGTTACATTTTTAAATATTAGCAAAACATATATAGTACAAATATTTATTAACATATAACAAAAAATTTAAGAACAAATAATTATGAATTAAATATTTTCACATTTATTTAAGTATATAAGTATTAAAACTTGGATTTTTTTATGCAAATCTAAAATATAATGATTTTATAATTAGTTTAATATGAAATGTGAATTTTAGATGGACATTATTTTATTTGCTTTTCCATTTTTTATCAGTTAGTTAAATAATAAATGGTGGTTACATTTTTAAAAATATTAGCAAAACATATATAGTGCAAATATTTATTAACATATAACAAAAAATTTAAGAACAAATAATTAAGTCTAAACATTCAATTTTTAGAGTTACTATTTTTGTACAATTTGTTTTTATTTTTTGTTACTGTTTATTAATTTATCAAAATCACGAAGTGGAACTAATTCAGGCTAATTGAAGTAAAGTCCCCTGCACGAGATTAGCTTCATCAGCAGGCTGCGGTTTCACAGTCGTCTTGGCCAATTTGCATATGCATCGAAAACAGCAGTAAATTTGAGTCACTCTGTGTCGCGACCCCAAACTAAAACTAAAACTAAAACTCGGGCCCAAAACCATAGGCACACTTTGCTAATTAGTCGGGCCGCGAACGTCAAATTTGGGCCAAGGAACGTGGCAGGAAGGCAGGCTTATGCACTCGTATGTGGCATCAAATTAATTAAGAGTCGAACGTGCCAAGGAGCTGAGCCGCAGCGAAATCCTATGCAATTGCCAAGCTGCAAAATAAGGAAAGCTGCCTGCCGCCGCCGAAAAAGGCAAATTTTTGGGGGGCGAAGTGTCAAAGGAAAAAGCCAAACTCGGGCTAATTAATGATTATGACACATACAAGGCGAACTTCTAATTGAATTGAGCGAGGCAAAAGGCAGCGGGCCAAAGCCTTCTCTTCGAGGCTTCTAAGCGGACCACACACAGCGTTTTGGGATACACAAAAGTATCTGGGTATCTTCTCCCGAGGACCAGACGACAAGCGGCCAACAAATTGACCTGCAACATGTTGAACAACAGCCATAAAGGCAGCCATCCAGAGACGAAAAAGAAACTTGTTGATTGCTCTATCCGAAAATTAATTGGACCACACACGAAGAAAGCAAAATGAAGCGGGCTGGCTTCGAATGGGCCAGACAGAGAGAGAGCACCACTATGTCTAATTAGGCAGTCGAACAGGTGAGCGAAAGAGAGCGCAACAGGGCCGCAGATGCATCGCGGATCTGTGGGTGTCATATATTTTAATGACTCTCGGCTCCCCAGAGACCCAGATCCGAATGACAGGCTTCATCAGAGTTGCCAACTTTTAAAGTGCTTGAAATTCAGCTAGCAGTTGTTAATAAAAAAATAAAATAACAAAACAAAACAAAAAATTGTTTGCAAGACTAATCACTTCGAAACTCCGCTTTTATACTTTATCTAAGGGGGTACGTTTTTTTGCGAATAACTCGATTTATTAGTTTTCTTTATTTTAAATATATGTCACTGTCATAAATATATCTCTCTTTTTAGATTTTACCACTAGAACAATATGACGAACAAAATATTGTTGTTCTGTGAATTCCCTTCAAAATTTATTTTACCCTTGTACCACATTTATGATATATAGTATTTAGTCTGAAAAAATCGGTTTTGCCACCACTAGAACAGAGTAAAGCCCAAAAACCGAACGATCAGAGCGATAACCGCGGCCGTCGGTACCAAATGAAATGGCAAGGCGGTGCGAATGGCTTGCATAAATCCATGTGAAATGCAACTGGCAACTTGGCAACTTGGAAACTCGGCGACTGTCCTGCCTTCGCCCTGCATCCGAGTCGTTAGGCTGAAATGCAAATCAGATGCGGATTTGGATTCGGTTTCGGATTCGGATTCAGATTCAGATTCGCCAGCCGCATATGTAGGTCTCCAGGGTGTCACTCTTAACCTTATTTCGCCGCCTCATAAATGGGCCAACAACTGACGGATGGCTGGGATATCTGGGATATCGACGATGGGTGGCCTCTGTCTCTGCCTCTGTCTCTGTCTCTGCCTGTGCCGACTGTTGTTAGAGCTTTCTCTCTCAATTAGCGGCGATCGGATGGAATTGTCAGGCGAAATGTTTGTCAATTACCGAAATTGAATTCATGGAATGCCCAAACTTGGACGTCCACTTTTATTGACTCGCCTGACCCCCAAGGCTCGTTTGATATATGGGCAGGAGGTCGGGGAATTAATTCCGGAGCCAAGTTTTTGGCCCCCCAGCCATGTGTCCATGGTGAACACGTGCAGAGGAGCGTTCTGCGCAATGTAAATAGAATGCCCTTTTGTCGTTCCGAGCTAGTTCTCCACCGGGTCCATGTATGAACGCCCCTTTTTGCAGGCGGCGGCAACGCCCCCCAGCCAAAAAGACACTGTGGGTGGGGGGGTTTTATGTTTAGTTAACTCAACTGCGGACAGGGGACGGCGGAGATGCAGTCGCATCGTAAACTCAGCACGTAAATTATGATCAGCCAACGGCGTTGAATATTAATTGCACCGCACCGAAATGAACAAAGGCTAGGGAGCATCAGCCGACGGGACATGGACGTGGACTTGGGAGCCAGAACCTGGAACCTGGAACCTGGACTGGGATCTAGGCAGCCTCTCCAGGAGCAGAGCGGCATCGGCATCGGCATTGGCATAGTAGCATTCCAGTCTAGGCACATATCCACTGACCATACTTGGTGGGCTGCTGACTTGGCTCTGCGGAGGTATTGCCATTGCCTGTGCCTTTGCCTTTGCCACCGACTGTCCATGTGCGAGCATCTGTAACGGTGTCTTTGATAAGCGTCGATAATTATTGACCGGACTTGCCAGACGGAGGCCACTTGGAGCTTCGTTAGAGCCCATGGACAATGGTCAGCACTGTCCGCATGCACAGCGAGAAATATACTCAAGATAGGGTAGTATTCAGAATAAATGTTCTCGTAAAATATTACAGAATATCAAACAAATATATATTTTTGAGAAAGGCAAGAATCCACTCTTTAAGTTGCTTAAGAATACAGTTGTTGAATTTGTATTTTTTTCGCATTGTCTTCAAACCACTATTTAACTAAAATAATTTTCTATTTTCAATCCCAAAAAAACAAATTTTTAAATTGACAAATGCTTTTTAAAAAATGTTTATAATCCTCAAGGCCAAGCCTAAAATCAGAATAATTTATAAATGCAAAGGTTTATTCTTAATTTTAGTATTCATTTTTGAAATAAAATTGTGATATTCTGAATTGTAACATATTACAGTTTATGAACTTACCTTGAAAACTTAACTTAAAAACATTGTCCCAATGATTTTTGTAATTTATGAGGCATTGACAGCTATTTGAATATTTAATTTTTTTTTATACTAATAAATTATTAGTAATGATGTAATTAGTATTCTATAATTTTAATATATACACATGGTGGTGATCTATCAATGTCATACATTTAATTTGGTTTAAGAAACTTGGGTAGCATGAATGGTTGATGAATTTATCATAAAAACAGTTTTGTAAACTTTATGCAAATTACAGAAGATTTTTTTAATATGACCAAAGTGTTTAAATATTTATTTTCTGGTACTAAAGCTTATTTATACAAAGATTTCCCCAGTGCATCACAGAGCAAACTCGCATTTCTGCGAGTGTGAGCCAGCAGTTAGATCTTTAATTAATTTCCAGGAAGTTTTGATCGCACCGTCTGGGCTTTCGGTTTTCGCCATTGTCGCGGTCATCACTCAGTTGGAGCTTCATCCAGAGTTGGCCACGAAGCTGGCGATGCGATGGGAAGACCATGACGACGCGGCAACCTGTATGTCAGTGTCAACGGCGGGCGACCCCCGCTGCTCATTTGCTGTCTTGCTGCTTGATGAATTGTCGCCGGTCGGGGCTGTCGAGGTGTGGTCTTAACCCGGCCACTTCGCCGGGGCCCTACTGCCTGTTTACTGTCACAGTCGTTTGGCTCTAACATAATGTGTTTGCCGGGGATGCGACTTTTGACTGAGTGCCAATGAACGGCGGCCCAATGCAACTGAAATTGTTGACTCAACAACAGCCGACCCGACCCACAATGTGGCCAAGGCTCCCTGAGTATGGCTTTGGCTCTGACTCTGGCTCTGGCATTTTTGTCCTGCGGCCACCGGCCGAGAAACCTGAAAATCGTTTGTGTATTTATCATGGCCGACAAAGCGGCGCAAATCTCTCAAAAAACTGAAATCACAAGGCTATCAAGAGCCATGCAGTAGTGGCAGCGGCAGCGGCAGCAACAATAAAAATGCCAACAACAGTTGGTGGCAAAAAGCACACAACAAGCTGGCCAACAAAGGAGAATCGATGGAGGGAAAACAAAAAAGCCCGGAAGCAAGTCAAAAAGTTTCAGTTTATTGAATTTTTGCCTTCGATCTGGAAACGGAACTCTGGCTCTGGCACTGGCTCTGCTCTGTTCGAATATAAATCTTGTTTTCTTGCACAGTCTGTGCCAAAAGTCTGCTCTACAGAATATTTATTTGAATGCCCCTTGGCCGATGCCTTTTAAGTGTGTTTTGATGGACAATCAATCGGAAATGTAATTATGCAGGGCTCGCTGCACAATTAAAGGTGTTTCCAGGAATTTCTAGCTAAATTTTCCCTCTCGAATATAAACCTTTTGGCGGCACTGTGTGCGTGGCAAAATCTCAGAGTGTAATTAGACACGATTTGGGACCAATTACCACCTGGTACTATAAACTGTGGCATGCAACAAAAATTCTGGGTCGTGCTGGGAAAAATCGCTGCAAGCGGAGCCATAGAAAAACACTCGTAGCTCGGAAGCAAATTAAGCTGCAAATAATAAATAATTTGTGCTCATAAATGGCAATAAAAAGGCGGTCAAAGCTGCAGTTCAATGCAAAGATCAGCGGCAGCAGCCGGCGATTTGTTTCGCGAGATAATTCCAAACTAATTTGGTAGCATTTAGCCCGAGAATTATCGCTGGCCGGTGGGTCGTTGGTTGAGACCCAACCGTCGAAACGCCGCGGGATCCGCAGCTGAGTAATGGCATTGAAAAATGCATAAATTGCGAGCCGGCCATGCCGTCCACGCCCACTGCGAATCAGTCAAATGCGGCAGCGGGCTGCTGAGCATTAAATATGCAGACATATGGCGAAAAAATGTAAAAATCTAACGGCCCAAATGCACTGAGCCTGATGCAAATGCAAATGCAATGGGCCATTAAATGGGCATCGCTCATACGACGCGTTGTACATAAATATGTTGCAAACCGTATTTGATGGCCAAGGATGTTACACAATCTGATGGATAGCATAGAAGACCCTGCTGCCTCACTCGGATTATCGATTCACTCGATTCGTCCATCTCCCCGAATATATCACTCATACGCCGCTTGGAACGGATCGCAACGAAGCAAGTCAAAGCCGGTTGTAAAATAGAAATTACAAATGCAGAACAAATTTATGGCCAAGAGAGCTGGGTACACAGAAATCTGCCGTGAGTGATCCCCGATCGCACATTTGCCAGCAGCGATTGCTACGATCTTGGCTGCATCGATGGGGATTCTGACCTCAGGCCAGGTTTATTTACACAGGGAGAAAGAGGAGACCGAAATAAAAGTGTTTTTCTAAAATCGCTATCATATTATTATTCCTATAAATCTTATATAACAAATTTTTATTTAATGTGGTGAAAAGGTTTTTGTCAAGTCTTTTGACTAAAATTGATTTTAAAATGTTAAGAGTTATATTATACAATTTTTATTTATACACACACAAGAAAAAAAGAGGTGCATAAAACTCTCAAGATAAAGCTAGAAAAATGTATTTTAGATTTTAAAATCATAAAATTTAGATGTACCTAGTTTTTCTCTCTGCACTTTTATTTTGAGAATCCTCTGGCGGCTGTTTGTTCGCCGTTGTCATCGATCGTTTGAGTGCTTGTGTCGTTTGAATGAGTTATGGCAATGTTTTTGCATTCGATCCGTTTGGCCATGACTCTGCATTTGAAAACTACTCTCCCGAGGACTGTGCTGCTTTTTCGGCGCAACTGTCGCCCGGCCATGTCATTGCGTATACGCACTGGATGCGCTGCACCTTCACCCGCTTTCTCACACTAATCTCCGACTGGTAACCTGGAAACAGTGTTTCACCAGCCGGAAAGGTGAACATGTCGGAGGCAGGCAGGAAATTGAATGTTCGAGCCGACAAGTACAAAGTAAATAGAGAGGGCGATGTGCATATGTGAGCTGCATAAATTTAACTCCAGAATTTATGACACACTCGAGCCACGTTAATAAGCAAATCAGACAGAGAATAAGGATGAGAATGGAACTGGGGATGGGAATGGGAATGGGAATGCGACTGGGAATGGAACTCTAGTCGGCAACAGGATTTTTGGAAATGGCAATAAAACTTTTTATGGTCATTTTTATGCCTCGGCGATGAGTTATGAAATATTTTGGCAGCGAATGCGGCTTTGCAGAATAGAAATTCGCATTAATCTTGAATGGGACACGGCCGAAATAGATGATTAAATAGCCGGTGAAAAAAAAGGGGAACCAAAACTGAAGCCAAACGAAAGCCATAAAATAGAGCTATTAAACAGGTGCGGAGTGGCTCGGATATGCGGAGATATGTATCAATTTGGAGAGAGAGGAACCCCTGTGGGCAGAGACCAAACAGCAATCAGTGCAAATGCCTCGGAGAAATGGAGGTCAAATACGGGCACCGCGTGTTGATTTTCCCCATCCCCCATCCCCCATGCCCCCGTTACCACACCACCCATTTGGCTGGAAAAGCGCTGGAAAATCAACATGCGAGGCACAAATGTTTTTCGACCATGTTAAACAAAAGAGTGGAAAATTATTGTTCCACGAGGACGGCAGGGAGCGCGAAAATTCAACAGCAAAACAATTACAGTTGCCGCAGTCGAGCGGTGGCCCAATTACGAAGGGGGGGCTCAATGTGGGATGTTGAATGTTGGATGGTGGATGGTGGGTTACTGGATGCCCGGCCGTAGGATATGTCGAATATTTTCCGACAAGCTTCGGAGCAAACGCGATAACATTTTTACATACAACGCAAATTTCATTCCACTCCTGGGGGGAAGGATGGAAAAGCGGGGCAGCATTTTCTGGTAGCTGCTGCATGCAGCAGATAGAAGCCCCGGACTCAAGACGCCAGACGCAAATTGAGGCACTCACACATGGTGGCTTCCTCGTCCTCATCCTCTTCCCCTGCTCCCGCTCCCTTCTGCCAACTTTATCAGGAGCAGCTGCTCGGTGCTGCCACAATATGCATTATATTGCTCATGACCCCTAGGGCGGGTCGGGGATAAGATAAATGAAATTAAGTTTCAGTTCATTTTTGGCCACAGAGCAGCAGGGCCAAATATGGCCATGATAATTGCCTTAAGTGCTTCGGCACATGCAGGCCGGCGATAGTGCTTATTTTAAGTGAGTACCGAGTTCAAAGGGTCTCGAGTACACTTTAATTCCCACCCAAGCCCCATCTTTCATTTTCCGGCGGCCCATCAATGCAAATAGAAAGGCACAAATGAGTCAGAGCTTCGGCGGCTCCCCGTGATGTGACCCATTTACGGCCCCGCCCCGAACAATGCCAATAAATTTGCATATCAGAATCCTGGCAAAAAGCTCAGACACGAAAACAAAAACAGAAATAAAGAAATGGAAATGAAAAACCTGAAGCGGCACCAACATAAAATCTGCACATGAAAAGGGTTTTATTTGGCACAAATGAAAACATAAACAAATGGAAAGTGTGTGCCGGGGGTTAACGAGTATTAAAACAGGCTTAAAAGCATGCCATTATATGCCTTTAATCCTGCTGAAAGTATAGTGATATGTGTGCTGCTAAATATTTATATCACTTTATACAAACATTGATTTTAATTTCATCAAAAATATATTTAACATCATTTTTATAATTTTAATAATGATTTTTGCTTGCGATTTAAGCTTAAAGTTCGGTCCGATATTAATTTGCTTTTAGTTGCAATAGGATTTAGTTCAGCTTATCATCTTAGCTCCAACAACCCAACTAGAGTGTATTCAAAAATGTGAAATTTATTTAATTCGAAGCGGTGGCGTTTTTTATGATGCATATACAATTTGCCAAAAGGATTTGGCCCCATGGAAAATCCGCAGTTGCTGCATATGAAATACCGAAAAACGGTTGGCAAAAAGAGCGAACTCTCGCACATATGCGGACTTCTGGCCCGAAATCAACTGAACATACATTGCGACGGCAGCAGAGCGAACAATGAAATTTACAAATAACTTAACAATTTGCTTTTGGGCCCTGACGGATGACAGGGGATTGGGATCGGGATCGGGGATTGGTTTTGCAGACTGTGTATTGCGGGATCGGGGACTTGGGACTGGGGATTGGGTTGGCGAATCCGACGGGGGCATCGCTGTCGAGTCATCACGACAACGCGGAGCTGCGACATTTGCCGGTGAAAGTTAAGCCAATCATCGCAACAATGTCGACAGCGACAGGCAGCAACAACAAATGCTGCATTTTTCGCTAACAGAGACATGAATTTCAATACAAATTCGTTTGTGTTCGGAAACGGTTGTAATCCATCGATGATCGCTGGGATCGGATCGAATCGAAGGCATTCAAAAATTTCACATGACGACGATGATGATGCACCGATGATGATCTTATGGCAGCTGCAGCCGGAATCAGAATCGGAATCGAAATCTCGTCTCGTTTCACTCGGCCAATGCTAATTTTTGACGTTCTCCGAAAGGGTATGATCAGTGCCCTATATGGCAGGCACAGAATAATGCAGTCGATCCGATCCCTGCTGCATTGCGTTTTCCTCGATATTGCCTGCCTGCCTGACTGCCCGTCGGATTTGATATTCTTGAGGTAATGGAATATATGTAAAGCAGATGTAAATCAGCCGATTTGATAGATTTATGCAGGCGGCTTGTCCACCTTAATTTGGCAAAAAGAAAGTTGGAAAATGTTGCTTAAAAATGTATTACAATGCTGTAAGTAATTGACTGGCAAATGACACAATTATTAAATATGATTGACAGTAACGGTAGCTTAGCTGTTTAAGTAAATAAATATTTAATGCAGTGCAATGAAACTTAAGTTACTATCGTAGATTTCTTAGAGTTAATTTGTTTTGATTTTTAAATAGTTTTTTGCCATTCGAAATACTCTTTAGTGTTTTAAAATATTTAAGGGCTTTTAGGTAACATTATGTCGACGATTTTCCTGGCGCATCTTTCGCGGCATCTTTCTTGCTTTGACTTGCCAAACTTTTGCAGTCATCTCTCCATCTCAACTGGCGTGCATTTCTCAGCCACAAGCCCACATAAATAACATAGTTGCGTTTCGTGGACCCCCGTCTACATCTGACTGGCTGACTTGCACTCGTCATAAATTTTAATACACATTTTGGTTTGCAAATTGCTCCGCAAGATGCAATTCGCGCTCCTTCTGCCGCTGCTGCCGCTGCTGCTGCTGCTGCTTCTACTGCTGTTGTCCTTTTGCAGAAAACGACAACAACAGCGACAACTGTGACGAGCACGTCAGCTTTTTGATTGACTGGCTAAGTTCAGCCGATTTCCGACCATCTTGCCAACCCCCCCACGCCCCTAGGCCACCCTCACGCACTCGCATAGAACGGCAGCAAATTGCATAATTTTTACATAAATATGCTGACGTGCATTCATAATCATAAAAAAGGGTTAGCAGCGTTCTTGTTTGTTTTGCTGCGGAAAACATACCATCTACCATCCGTCGTGGGCCCTCGTCTTTTCTTTATATTTCGTTTGGTCTGTTATTTATTTGGCCTCATGCCTGCATATATTTTTTAATATGCAGCCTAATAGGCACTCGCTCTGGAGTCCACCGCTGCCCCCACAAAACTCTCCGTCCCCCCGAATCTTTCCAATTGACAAAATGTATGCAAAGCCAAGGCAACAACAATGCCTGAAAAAGCGCACAGTGCATAAAATATTTATGATGGCGAATTGTGTTGGCAATATTTTCAGGTTCAATGACGGCTTATAAAGTTCGAGGGCCGTTGAGATGGGGAAGCCGACCGAGGGGATTGCGAAATGATTCATGCGTAAAACAACAGACAATTGTTGTCTTACAGGTGGATAGTCGGGATAACAATGGGAAAAACTTGCGGAATTTGCGGGCACCATTTTGGGTAACTTTTTGCACCAACCACTATTTCGCAATTCAACTTTTCCAGTGAAGAGAACGGTGTTTTTGTATAACAAACAAAGTAATACACTATAATAGCAGTGCTTAAATAAAGGATAGGGTTTTTAAGTGCTGCAAAAGATTAAAAATAATTGAAAATGATAATGATAATATATTCTGTGTATATTTTTAGACCTTTAAGAAAACGAAAACAGGTAAATGTATAGAAAAGTGTAAAAGTTTTTCTGTCTTAGGAAAATAACTTCTAAATGAAGGAAATCGGCTTATCAGGTCTTTTCACTTTATAATATTCATGCCTATTATACTATAAAAACTTAAAAATTAATTTTCTTTTCTTCGTAATACTTAATTTAAAAAGTAAATTTATGTACTTAATTTACAGTCACAGAGTAATTATTATTAATGAACTCTTTTCAATTATATATAAACCATTTTTAACTTAAGTATTATTTCCCTAGCTTTATTAAATTCCATTGTTCCAAACTGCTTTAATAGTGCCTGCTAACTTGAAACAATTCCCAACTATAAATACTGAATATGATAAAAGTCCCGAAAATGTAATCAAAAAGCGAGCTCCCCTCGCTTCCGACCAAACCAATGGCATAACCGATAAGCAAAGACTCACCCACATTCCCACAGTCCTCCTCCTTTTGTGCCAACACATTCAGACAGTAAAAAGCAACGAGCTGTGAAAGTCAATTGCATGCAAAACTGTGCCATTGTCAGTGGCATTTGCCATCGACCATCGACTCCTTGCCCTCCACAGCTTCTGCTCCTGGGTGGCTGGATGGGTGGGCGGTGGTGGTGGTGGGAAAGGTCCTGACTGTGTGACGACCTCGAACGGACAACAATGGGGTAATGGGTGATGGGTGATGGGCGGTGGGTGGTGGGTGGATGACAAACAGGGCAGGACCGCAAAATGGCCACCGCAACAGCAACAGCAGCAGCAGCAGCAGAAGCAGCAGCAGCAGAGTTGGCCATAAACGACATGCGGGTCAAAAAGGACACCCACACAACCAATGCAGGAGCTTCTTGTGCCCCCCGCCGCTTTTGGCCAATGCTTGCCATTCCTGGATATAAATGGCAGTCATAATAACTGGGTTAAATGCTCAGACGTTCACTTTACTGGGTCTGTGTGTCAGCAGCAGTCTGGGGAAACAGAGCCAAGCCGAGGCAAGGCAAGTCGAGCAGAGCCAAGCCCATGTGTTGATTTGCTGTTGATTTTGTCTTGTGCCGGGCTCGAAACTAATTACCAATAGTTCAGGGGTCACTTTCCCATCGGGAGACTCTTTAAACGGCAATTAAGTGGCCAGGCTCGAAGACACAAGACACAAGACCGTGGCGATTATAAAGCAATCAAGCGGCTGCACTTCCTACCGCCCGAAGACCGCGTTTCGGGAACCCACTTCACATCATTTGCAAAATCATAATTCGCGTGTTAAGAGCGCATTAGTCTCACGTTGATTTATCACAGCAGGTACGAAACGCTCACAGGTCGCCACGGAAACAGTAACAGAACGAGAAACTGGGTCTGGGTCTCAGTCTGGGATTTGGATCTGGCAATCTGGCATTCTGGCAATCTGGGTCCTGGCCGGGCTCCGACTCCTCGCTCACCTGGCTTCCAAATACCTCGCTCTCCATCCCGACACCAGCGGCAATTGTCTGCCTGGGCATGCTGTTTTAATAACCGAATTGCCCGCTAATTTTCGGAGGAAAGTTCAAGAAAACAGGGGCGTGTGGGTGCAGCAGCCACTTCCAGCGATGGGAGTGTGCCAAATTCCACTCTCATCTGCACTCTAAAGTAAATAAATTGTTGGTAAACAATGATGGTTTTAAGAGATTTCTTGGTACTTAAAAAGATAAAGCCTACTTAACACAAGCCAAAAATGTTATGTGTTTAAAAATGAATTAATAACTGAAAAAATACCATTTAACTTTTTCTTAAAATTTAAAAAAAAATGTATTAATTATTAAAAAAATTCCTTTTGTATTATCTTACCAAAACAATATGCTGCATTTCGTTCAAAGCTATTTCTTATTTAACACGAAGATTTAAATAAATATTTAAAGCTTTATAATATATTAAAGTTGATTAGTAAAGTGAGTTTTTCGGCATTTAATCTGAAATGTTTTTCGACTTCTAACGCAATATTTTAACAGTAAATAAATAAGAAAGCCAAACTATTTTATTAGCCATCTAAATCATTTTATGGATAGACTTTAATAACTAATCCATGTGAGCTAATCCAATTGCTGTCGAAATCTTCGAATATTCCATCTAGTCTGGCAATAATTATCGCCTAAAGTCATGGAATAATCTCTAGAATCACAGTCCGATTTGCATTTCACGTGAATCACGCAACACTAACCCAAAGATTGCCCCTCCAGCGATGACTACACCCATGTGCTCCTCTGCCAGCTGGAAATTCGTTAAGCCAACGACTTATTTTCGGCTAAAAGAGAGAGAAACTCGGAGAGTGGAGGCACGACGACTCCTTCGAGCCAAAGTGGAGCAAATTTATGCCCAATTTCATGCGAGTGGCAAATGATTTATGCGACAGGCGCATTGCAATTGCCAAAAAGGATATGTGCGTTGATTTCACATGGCCGCAGGACAAATAACTTCATTACGATTCCCGCTCCGGGTTCGAGTCGGATTTAACTGAAAATGGAGGAAGAAAGGTTCGCCCCTTTGGTAATGATGTTGGAGTTTGAAGATGTTTCTGCTGCTGTCGGCCTGGAATTGGGTATTGCGATTTGGGTTTGGGATTGGCTTGGGAGTTCGATTGCGACTGCGACCGGGATTGGGATTTGGATTGGGATTGGGATTGGGATTGTAAAATATATGCAAGGCAAATCGCACGATTCTCGTGATGTTGCTCATATTTGGGCACCGTAACAAGCCAGGCAACACGCGACAACAGCAACATCAACAACGGCAACGCGAGAAAATCACATTCTACTTATGGCGTGAACTTCGCGGTCGTCTCCTACCTTCTTTTTTCTTTAAGGTTTCTTCCCTGGTTTGGCACTTGGCGCAGCCGAAATTCGATTTCAAATTCCCAAATTCAAATTTAAATGCACCTCTGCGCCGAATCGAATCGAACCGATTGTGAAGAAATGGCCAGGAAGTCACGGCATTTGAACCATTTGTTTTTTTTTTATTTTGGCCACAAAATAAAAGACATCACCAAACCGTTAGCAGCTTACACATGTTTGTATGACAACGTTGGCCATTAAACGGCAACACAGTTTTCTGTTAATTGCGCAAAGTGCAAATGCAAATTGCGAACTGCAAACTGAGAACTGCAAACTGCCAACTGTACGCTGGCCAAAGGGAAAATATGTTAATAAATAATTGGCAGCACGAGCAGGGCGGCGGCGTTTGCATCTGTGACCTGCATTTAAGTATCCCAGTTGGCCATAAAACAACTTGGCTGTCGGCTTTTGGGATTTCCCTGACAGCCCCGCGACGCCGTAGTCAAAATGTCCTTACCTCCGTTTTCCGCCGTCCTGCAATCTGTTTTCTGCACGCACTTAATTAAGACGACAAGTGAACGACCTCGGCTGTCAGAGGAAAGGGTTTGAGACCTGCGGTTCTCAGCTCAGCGCGGATCAGCGCCTTAAATATGAATTATTGCCGAAATGCAGCCGGTGATGTCTGGATAAGATAAGTTGCCGGGGAGGGAAAGTGGGGAGCGTAATTCAGCGAAATTGAACTGGAAGCGATGACCCAACAGCAGTTTGAGGGGGATTTATTGAGCCATTAAATAGCCAAGCTAAGTCATGCTAATCAACCCTAGTTCTTGCAGCCAACGATTCGTAAAAAATACACACAAATCTTTAAAGAGGCAGCCGCAGTCGAAGCTTAAGATCGCCAGCGATCGACGGCGTAACAACAAATAAAATATATTTTTGCGTATTAATAAAAAGGCCAACAACGATTGCACTTCACACCTCATTGAGATTGGCTATAAAGATGCCTTAATAACTCAGCTAAGCCGGTGCGGATGCTCCAGTGCAGTCCAGTGCAGTCCAGTCCAGTCCAGTCGACTCCGAGCCCTGGGATCTCCTCATCCCGCCCGAAGACCTGTCAGTATCGTTTATGACTGCCCATATTTAATTTGCCGCCTCGGCCCCGACTCGATGGCCAATTGAAGCGTTTTTCGATAAGGGGCAAAATTCATAAATATGAAAATGGCTTCATTTCGTGCACGATTCGACGACTGCAGACTGCTGACTGCAGACCGCAGTCTCGCCCTTTTCGTATCGCTTAAATTAAAACTTAAATTTCAACACTCGCAGCTTTCTGCGATACGGGGCCATATATTTTATGGCCAAAAGCAAACAACGGTCGACTCGCGGTGGCGAGCTGACAATGGGAAAGGCGTTGCAGTTTTATCTGACAAATGCTCGTATATCTCGAAAGTTGTGCTGCCGCTCGGGAGCTGAACTCAGCTAAACTGAGCTGAGCTGAGCAGAGCTCCCCAAACGAAACTGACCCTCACATTCATTTATCAAATGCCGGGGAATATGTCGCCTTGGCCAGGAGGAAAGTACAGCCGGCTGGCCACACCTCTAAGCTGGCCAGATCGTCTCCAGAAACTCAGGGTACTTCTACTAACACTACTACTACTCCTCTCCCAGAAGATCTCCAACTCGAAGCTGATCTGCCGGCTACTTCATCATCATCTAAAATGTGCAACGCGTAGTCATGGGCTGACATTTTTGAGTCGCCATCATCGTGGCGGTGGCTGATGTTGTTGCTGTTGCTGTTGGGACCACTGATGTTGCTGCTGTGCCTCGATGCTGTTGCTGTTGTTCCTGTTGTCTATGCCTTGCCCAACGGCAGCAAAAAAGGTAGCAACATCTGAAAACGGCGGCAGCGGCAGCAACAACAAACAGAGTGCCTTCCCCGATGATTAATTGACTTTCAAAATTGCTGAAATTTTTAATTTATTATACGCGCCAAAGTGATTAATCAGTAGGAAAAAATAAACAGCCGCGGAGTGAAGGGCTCGAAAAGGTAAAACCAGCAATCTTCGAGACCGAAAGTGGCCGGAAAGAGGTAACAACCACAAAAACAGCAAACGAGTGTCGCTACCAATCCTTTTCAGCCAGCGAGTCGTTTAAAGTCCTTAATTGCCGACGACGTGGCTGCTTGGATTATGGAATATGATGTGGAAATGTAGGTGAGAGCTTTCTAAAATTATAAAATAAGATCCCTAAAGACTACCCACTAATTGTTTGCCTTCTCTACATGGTCCGAATAATTGACAAATTAGGTTCACTTATAAAAAATACATTTCATAATTAGGCTGCCGCTGCCAGCGGTTCGCTTCGCGATTGCAGCTGCATATGCATCTGCTAATTTATGCAAGGACGAGCGAAGGACAGTAGCCTGAACTGCCTGCCGTGGCTGGGCCACTTATGAAAATTGGATTTTTACACTCCATTCTTGATGGAATGTTTATTGAGCTGTCATGTTGCTGTTGCTGCTGCTGCTGCCGCTGTCGCTGCACCAACAACAACAGGCTTAATAATTTAAATATCAAAATTGTTAGCAATTTGCACGCCCCGCCAGCATCAGCGTCAGCGGCAGCAACTTGGCTAACAACGGCAACAATTGCTAATCAAATTAAGCAATTATCTTGTTACGAGCTGAAAAGGGGAAGACTTGAGCCGCATCAAGTGGACCGATTGACCAACAAAAGGGAACTTGGAGGCTGGCCCCAGTGGATCCATGAGTCCATGGATTGCTTGGTGCATTTCATCATTGCCAATCAAAATATATAAAAATAGCTCACACCTCGTCTTGGCCTGGCCAAGACTACAGCTTCGGCTTCGGCTTCGGCTAAAAGGCGTTGCATTGGGGCGGTGAGAAAGCAACACAGCAACTTGGCTACAACAAATGCAAAGTGCATATTGTGCGAGGGCATAGAGCCCGCAGAGTTTATAAAGTCATAATAATGCCAGGGAATACGCTTAAAATGCAATTTATCGCCAGCAACACGGCCAACAGTCCTGCGAGTACAGCAACAAAAAAATTGATGACGACGACAGCAGCAGCAGCAGCAACAAAAGCAACACCACCAGCAACATCAACATCAACATCAAGTTGGCCAGCCAACTGACAGCCATCAGCGTCAGTCATTTTAGTCAACTGACCAGCGTCTGGGAGCTAGAGAGGAGCCCACTTCGTGTCACGCTAAGATTGAGACCGCTTTGCCCCGGCAATTTGGCAATGAACATGAAAAAATAAACAAATTCAAGTGATCTTGCAGAGCAAAAACACCCAGTCAGCACTCATCTCTAGAGCAATGCTTAAGCCGAACGACTGTGGCTTTCCTGCGGCGCTTTTGGCCAGACGCCCAGCCGAATATTGGCGGTGTTGCTGGTTGTTGCTGGTGTTGCTGGTGTTGCTGCTTGGGAATGGCAACGCAAAAATTAAGACATTTTATAAATTGCGCGTTGTTTGCCGCCGCCTCTCGCAGAAGAAGGGGCAACGGCAACGGCAACGGCAAAGGCAACGGCAACCCTTAACGTGTTGCGCATTGCAGTGCGATTCGATATGGCAACTGACCGAAACATTGGCCCATCAACATCAGCCATGGCCAACAGCAACAGCAAGCGAACCAGCAACAACGAGCCATTGCCATTGTCGTACTGCTCATCAGCAACATCATCATCTCATGGCAGTTGGGCTGGCGGTCGGCCATCAAGGAGGTTTCATTTGATTGCCCAAAACTGAGAGGGAAATCTTATTCCAGCCGCCGCCATCTACACACCTTGAAATTGCTGGGCTTTGGGCTTTGGGCTCTGTGCTAGCTGCAACATCGTAAGGTTACCAGCCTCAAGATGTCGCTGCGCTCTGTTGCTGCAACTTATATCAATGCCTTTCCTTAAAACTATTTATTTCCTAAGGTAATATATTTTAAAATTAAAAAATAAACAAAAGGGTTGGGCTAAGAACAATTAAAAAACTAATTTTAAGAATATGAAGTTTTCACAACCACGAACTCAGTTGATTGGTAAGATTCTTTTGAGCAATAAAAAGGTTGTACACTCAGAAAAAAAGGTCATACTTGATATTGGATAATTCTCGTTCTGTTCGTACTTAAATCAATAAAATATTGTTTACTTAAAATAAAAATAAAATTCTTAAAGCAAGCACAATTTGAAATCAAGCTTACTGTGAGGAAAGATTGGTTTTAGTACAAATTGCCTTGGTTTTTCACAACATATTCTTAATTTAGGAAGAACTCAAACATAAACTTGTTAAAACCAGTGCTCAAACCAAGATCTTTCTATTGTTTGCATAAAAAAGTTCTTCAAATAAGAAATTCTGAAAAAATGAACACATTTCGAACTTTACTTGCACTTAAACCCGCGTTTCCTTAGCCCAAGTCTCCGTTGTTTCCCTAATATTATTAAATAAAATATTTATATTGTCTTTTAAAACATAGCATACAGCTTTAGAGCTTCATAAACATAACAAAGAAAATTTTATTTTATTTTAATTAATTTTTTTATAATTTTTATAATTGGCTGAAGTAAATTCTAAAACAGTAATATCCAACTGTCTTATATATTTATATTAATAAATTTTCATTGTCTAAATTTAGTTTTTTTTTTTTAATACCTTTAGGATGCAATTTTTTTGACTTGCCACTTCTGGTATTGTTGCAACATTTGCATTCGTAGCTAGCCACATGTTGCAAATGTGTCAAATGCATATGCATTGCCAGCCTTTTCACAGCGGCCACTCCCTCTTGACAACGAATTTGTTTTTACTCCATGGACTTTGTTAGCGCTATGAGCTTCGTTTTGACCGCTAAGCGAAAAATGTGTTTACAATCATCTATTGAGATTTTCCAGCCAGATGCTGTTGCCACGCCCACTCAACGCTATCACGCCCAAACGCCCGTCGCCTTCCAATTCCGCAGTTGCTGTTTTGTAGTCGTTGTCTAACGCATGTCAATGAGGCAAGTTGCAGCCCAGACTCCTCCTTCCAACCGCTAAACTCCTTTGGCGAATTTATATTCCTCGTCAGCGGAGCCTCTCGTTGTTCTGCTCATACTGGGTGTGTTCTTCACTTATCTCGCACTCATATTTATGTTAATGTGTCTGTGCGCCAAAGATCAAAAGCAGCTAAAGCAAAACGCTAACGGTTCTGTTTCTGGTTCGGGCCAAGTTCCTTGGTTTTGGCATCACTGTCTGCGGGGACAAGTCCACAAGGAAAGTGTCTTGCTGGAAAATTTATGTTTCCTTTGTGCTGGCATTTTTTTTTTTTGTTTGCAGTATGGCATTTGTATTCCTTTAGGGTTTAATTAATACACGTACTTGAGCTCACCCAAAAAGAAAAAGATCAAGAAAGAGTCCCCCAGAATGTGGGACAAGGGGCGTGGCCCTGCGTTGGGCTAAAGTGCAAAGCGATTAGCCTCGAAACGTTGGCTTTATGAAAGTTTAGCGATCGGCAAAGATATGGGTGGCAGCGATGCTAAGCTATAAATATTGCCCAGTCAAGCCTGAATTCAATTTCAATTTCTTTCGGTCCCAGCGAGGCCATCTATCACCAGGTTCTTTCTGCGGACTCCAAAGGTTCTCCAATTTCAGCCGCAACTAATCACACACAAATCTCGATTGCAGCTGCCACTACCGACTGACTGCCGTTCTCGCCGCTGCAGAGCATGTACTTAAATTTGATATTTTAATAAATTAAGCCGCATTGAAACTAATGCGGTGAGTACACCCGCCTGGCACCCAGCCTGCTCGGAATGAATCGCCCGTCCAGCGAATCGGTAGCTGGCCACTAAGATGCCTGCCAACTGATTGCAATTTGAAATATTCAACGGCCGCGCCGAACAACCAGGTAACAGGAACAAGCGACAAGAACTTCTGTTTTGGCCAGGAACAGACGAAGGCGGTCCAGGGGAGTGCACTTGGAAAAAGTGTTCACCATTCACTTTAAAATGTGAAATGATTTCAAACACCTTTTTTGTAAGTCCAAAATAAACAAACTTCTGAGGAAGAAACACTTTAAATTACAAGATAATTTTAATATTGTAGTTCGATATTTTAGAATTAATCTCAAAAGTAAGTGCAAAAAAATAAAGTATTTATATATAATCTCATTTTCAGAAATGGTATGCACTCTTCTTTGAAGTTTACAGTCGATTTTTCAATTTCATGGTAAGTTTAAAGTAGGCTCTTAACTGCACAGTTCAAAAGAAGTCTCTACTATATCATGAAGACCGGAAAATGGAATCTTTAAATAATGGCATAGAGTTTTAAGACTCTTAGATCAGCAAAATCCCTAAACTATTTACTTACTCAAAGGGCTCAATATTATTTCATATTTTAACATCTAAGTCACGGTCACCAATCATTAAAAGTGATTTAATAAAAATCACAATTTAATGATTATATTTTTTTGCACGAATTAATAAAAATTATTTTGAGAGCAAACAAATTTTACTTTTAAAAAGTCATTGAGTTGTGTTTTTTTGTTCAGAATATATAAGGTATTGTTGCTTTGCAAATTTTTTCCTTTTTCAAACTTTTTTTAAGGAAGTAAATAAAATAAAATATAAAAGTTAAGTCTTTGTTATACAACAAATTGTGTTTGTGCTTTAAATAATTCTTAGAAAATTCGAATAAGTTATTTGCTTATTTTTTTTTATTTTCTAATAATAATAAGTTTTTCAATGTGTGTGCCAGAAAAAGTACTAGAGTGGACTGGGTTGCAGCTAGTCGCAAACGCATGATTGGCAGACCATGCCGCGCTGACCAGGCCAAGTGTAATGAGCAGGGAGCTGGCTTGGAGCTGGCAGGAATTGTGTGCTGCCCACCAGGCCGAGATGCGAGCTGGAATCTCCATCTCCTGCTGGCTGGCTGGCCCGAACTGTCTAGCAAACTGCCTACCTACCTACCGGGGCGATCAGCGATAAGTTTGGGGACTGCTCATATACGAAATGGTTTTGAATTCTCTCGTCTAGTGTTTGATTCTTATTAAAAGATTGGCGAAAGCATCTTACAAGCGCATTGCAAATTGCAACTGTCGCTTACCCAATCCGGACTTTTGCTATATAGTAGTGTGGTGCCTGGCCGGCCGAAGATATACCCAACCCAACCCAAATCACACTCACATCCCATCCCGTCCCACAGGTGGGTTTTCATGAATACTTTTTGCCGCTGCCGCTGCCGCTGCCTCTGCATACAATTAGCCTACAACGTGGGGCAACAAAATGCGCTTGTAATTTATTTAAAATCTTTCGTTTTTCCCCTGCTCCCCTGGCCCCTTGTGCAGTTGAATTGAAATTTCTGGTTTATGAACCATAAACTTAATCAGTGAAATAATCAGCAAAGAGCAAACAAGGCAAGAGTCAAAGGCAGAAGAGCAAGTCAAAGAAGGCTTGGCAAGGCTGCAAAAAAAATCTGGTCGGAAGGAGGTTTTTTTTCTGGCACCGAATAAGTGAGAGGCGGAGAAATGGGAAAAGCTGAAGGAAAAAGTCAAAAACCGAAATCTAAAAACTGAAAAGAAAGCCAATGGCAGGGCAAAGTGTTTCCCTGAGCAAAGGAAAATCTGCACTTTCGGTGTTGTGTTGCAAAGCTGACCTGCTGTTCAGCCAATTCAGGTGCAAATGCATCTCGGCCGACTCTCCTGGCTTATCAAATTTCTGCCAAGTGGCACTTAAGGTCCTTACTTTTACCTCTCTGCTATACTATTTATTCCTTCTAACAGTTTGCAAATTGCTTCTCATGTGGGTTGAACTTTTAATAACACGGCAGGCAGGCGGTCAAAGCGGAGAGAAATCTCAGCAATTTATATGGCTGTGAGTCGGTTCGGTTTCAACTGCAGCTTCAAGGCGGGTGCCCGTTTCATGAATGGATTCTCTTCGGTTCGCCATGGTTTCTTCGCTTTTTCTGGGTTTCGCTGGCAATGGGCCAAATTGTGCGAGGCGAATTCTCTGCTGCACCGGGAAAATAGCTCGAATCCAGATGACTAAAAGATAATTCAAAAGTAAACTAATAATTCAAACTTAGTTATCATTTTATCGAACTAGTTTGATAAAAATAAACTCAAAAATTTCTCTCTCTGTAATTTTAAATATAAAGTTTAAATGTAAATATACAAACCTATGATCAAGATACTCTCTGCAAAGTCTTTTAAAATCATTAGCTTTTATCCTTGGACTTTATTTTTTGTCCACCTTATAAGAAAAACAAAAAATAATCCTCTTTATATAATGTAAACCAATTCGACAAAGAGTAGCATTTGTAGTTATAGACCATGAAATATTTCGACAATATTTCTCTCTCTGCAGAAAACGCAATGCAATTACTTATCACAGTATGCTCCAGAGCCAGACATGAGGTGACCATCGAGCGATGCTCGCCTGGCATCGAAATTACTTCACAGTTCTTGCCCGTGCCTATGAGTATGCAAATGTCTAGCATGCTGGACACGACTATTACCTGTCACATTGTCAGGTGATTGCGAAATTGTTGCGTTACGCCAGCGCCCAGCAAACTCAGTGCTCTGAGCTCTGAGATCCGAATTGCGAACTGCGGACTGCGGAGTGCAAACTGCGAATGGCGAATGGTGAACGCGACTTAAAATTTGTGGGAAACATCAACTGCGGCTATGGGCGAGACTAAGTGCCCGGGCACCCCATTGATGGCAGTTGGAAACGTGACTCGAACGTGACGTTTTGTGCAAACAGGAAGATGCCAACTGACAGCAGACGGCACAACTTGGCAAAAGAGCAACAGTTGGCCGGGCTAAGAGACAAGAGTTAATACAGTTCGGCGTGGAGTTGACTTGATTGCCGGCGACGTTGGTGGTGGTCAAGGCAGCAAAAGGAAACCGAAACCCAAACCCAAACCCAAACCCAAACCCAAACCCAAACCCAAACCCAAACCCATACCAAAACCTTAAGCCAAAGCAGAAAGCCAGGCCAAGATCCAGACCCAAAACGGTACTCGCAAAATTACTTTAACTGCTCTGCTCCGACTCTTGCCTTGACTTTGAATGCGTTGAACTTTTGTTTGCATAAACTTGGCCAACAGGCAGAGGCGGTTCCCTTTTGCCAGCCCCGCTGCTTTATCAGCACTCACATCATATTTACAATATGGAAATCATTTGCATTGTAATAACTTACAATTTCGCTGCGTAGGCCGAGCTGAACTATGTTAAGCCTCGATGGGCGATGGTCGATGGCGATGCGATGCAATGTTGTTGGCCTGGCCGGGCAACAAAAGCCTTGTAATTGATGAAAGCCCCCCAATCACTATTAATGTCATCGATAACATTTCGATTCTGTGTCGAGTGAGTGGCGGCCAAGTTGGTGGGTCTTGGTTCTAGACTCTCTCTTGGACTCGTATTTGGATTTGGATTTGGATTTGGCCCGGGTCCAGGTCCAGGTCCAGGCCCAGGGTCCAGACCCCGCTATGCGCTCGCAAGAGTTACAAGCTCGTAAACGTCGACAACACAAATCAAAACATGTCACAAACAGTTGCTACGCCTCGAAAATTCCTGGAAAGTCCCAAACAAACGCTTGTAGGTCGCTTACTTCCTGGTGTAAATGCTGTCAGCGTTCTCCGCAGGAAGAGAATGCAAATGGAAATGGAAACAGTAATGGTAATAGATATGGTAATGGCACTGGCAATGGCTAATTTATGGGACTCGTCAAGGTGGAAAGGCTCTAAATAATCCCCGAACAGCTAATGAAAAACACACTTTCGTGAATGAAAGTTTGCTTTGCCTAACCTAGTTTTAAGCATCTTCAAAGTTTCAGTCAAGAAAAGAGAAAACCATTGGGTGTACGCGTTTAGAAACAATTTTTCGTTAGCAAAAGATACCCAGGACTAGAAATTAGACAGAATTTATTCATTAAACCCTATTTTTAAAGTTATACAAATAACAAAAAAGGATGAAAAATTTACTGCAATATCCTTTGGAAATTTTGAAAGACCCTTTACAAGATATCTTTATAATTGCAACTATACGGTATTGATTTTTAACAGCGGCAAGTTTTTGAACTGTTTTACTCTTACATCTCTTATTTCTTTCTCTGGCCTAACAAGTTTGTAATTTAAATTTTACTTCCAGCATTATCATGAATCCAATTCATGAAACTCTGGTAAATACTGTTGGCCAATTTAGTTCGCAGAAGTCACTTATCCCAGTCGTGCCTAACAACCAGTGGTCCACGTGAAAAGCAGTGAAGGGATGCAGGAGATTCTGAAAACCTTATCTAAAATTTAAATAAGTTTTTTAAATTTATTTTTAACTGTAAACTGTTGTAGGTAACAAAAATACGTTTTCTGCTTAAACTACCCTTAAAAAACGTTAAAGGTATTATAAATCTGAAAATAACTTTGGTAGCAATTTGTGTAAATATCAATAAACCTAATCAAAGCAGCATGCAAGTAAAAAGCCGTTTATTTTATTTGTAAAGATAAAATTATTGTAAAATTAAATATTTATTCCCTTAGTGGCCACAGAATGGCTTGGCAATTCCTCAACTGGCAGCAAAAACAAAGAAAAACCGTAAACACAATTATCAGATGTCCTGGATTGGCTCAGCCGCATCCCGATTTCGCTGGGGCAACGCCTTAAATCATTTTAAGCAAACACTTGGTACCAAATGGCCGCCCATTGTATAAACTGCAGAATGCCAGAATGCCGCTTGGCTTATCAAAAGAAAGCTTATTAATAACTCATATACATAATGCAACCAGATCGGGCCAGGGGCGAGGTGAGGCCGGCATAATCACTAAATCAAAACTCCCCGACATGAGAAATGTGGAAATTGAAAAACGTTTCAGCACCGAGTGCGAGTGGGTTCCGGGAAAAAACAGCTCCATTGAGAGGCGCACACAAATAACTCAGCGGCGAACCCAAGACCCCGAGACCTCAAGATCTCGAGGTGCAACTCCAACTCCGGTTGGGAGTCGAAAACCAACCCAGAACCCGAAAAAGCCAACTGAAAACGCCCAAAGCGCGATACTCAACACTTCGGACAAGTTCTTGACACCGATGGAACGGCCTCCATCCGAAGTCTGGAAAAGGGAAAATATTTTTTATTGGCCATTTCAATTATCTTAATGCACTTTAATATGCCAGGCGAGTTGAAAACTTTTTTACCGTTTCCACGCCGGTCTCCGCCGAGTGTGTTTGTGATTATCAGCTAATAAGGCATCCATAAATTTTGGTAAGCAGCAGCAGCAGCCGTGGCCCGAAAATGCCAGACGACTCAAACGGCTCTTGGCCAGATCGCCTCGAGATGATGCCGCAGATTGAGCCGGCCAGATTGCAATTAATTTGCAATAACTTTTGATAAATGCGCGCCTGCGTTTTGGGAGGGAAGTGGATTTAACGTCACACGATAACGAGTTGACGCGATTAACCGGGTAGATATGTACATACATATATGTATGTTATAGTCTGTATTCCTGGCCGGGCCAGAACCACTCCCGTTAGCCGCGAGATAGAGAGGCAGCACTTAAGTGAAATCGAAGGTTCACCACCACAACCACTACCAGTCCTTTATGGCTTCCCCGAAAATCGCAAATATTCCCAACGGCAATATCATTTTATTAACTTGCCATCAAACTTTATGCCGGCCAGCGCAACAAAAATGCCAAACGATCAGTGTAAAAGTCGCATGCGACAAATTTGCGGCAGGCCGCAGAAGTCGGGAATGCGGGGAAATATTTGAAAAATTTCATCAATGAGCGAAAAGTTAATAAAAAATAATTAATTTAAGCGAATTGGCCGGCGCAGGGCGGGGCAGCCAGTTGGCATCGGAATTGGCGCTGCAAGCGCATTTAAATTGAATAAAAGTTGCTGAAAGACGGCGATGTTGCTGCTCCTGCTGCTGATGCAACTGCAACTGCTATTGCTGATGCCGCTGCCGCTGCCGTTATGCGCTTAACATCTTGGCATCCAATCAATTAGTTTTTATACGCTTCCATTGCCAACTGTTGCTGTTTGTTGCTGTTGGTCTGGGCCAAGCCCCTCTTTCTCTTCGTCAGCCGTGTCAGCAACAAATTGGCGAAGGGACCGACCCGGCGACAACTTGCAACCACTGGCAACAACGGCAACTTGCAACAGCAGTACCAATGGCAACTGCCACAACCACGATGACAACGGCGCGGACAACTTGCAGCTGCATTAACACTGCACGGGAAAAAGGAGAGATCATTTTCAACTGGTTATTAACAGATCGAAATTGCCTATCTCTGCATGCTTTTTATTTGAATACTTTGTTTTTACTAAGAGTATCAGCGAATGTAACAAACCCTTCTGGGATTTAAGGCTTCGGTCTTCTAGATAAAAACTATTATTTTACAATAACAAGAAAAATGTGAAATGAACATTTGCAATCAGAAATATTTTAAAAACAAATAATTCAACAACATGTTAAAAACGTTAAAATAATATAATTTCCATCATAAAGTCTCATTTAATATTTGATAAATATATTCTTTAACTTTAATTTATTGTAAAGAACATGAATTTTTGACTTAAGGTGCCCAATAAATCTGAAATTTCCTTTTTTTAAACACCCCTAAACTTTAGTTTTTAGTTATGACCTAATATTTTCTGAGTGGACACCGCAAAAACCTCATTTAACTGTATTCTATCGAGTTATATCTAAAGCGATTCCGGTCAAACAAATAGGCAACGCAATCAGGGTAAACACTCTGCTGTAATTATTTCAATCGCTAGCCTGTATCCCAGTGCAACCAGCATTTCCTGCATCTGCTTAAATGTGATACTTTCCCAAACAGAAAAAAAAAAACAAATATCAAATGCTGACTTAAGTCTTCGGGCCGGGTGAAATGTTATTCAAATGGCTTTCAAATGCCAACGAAATGTGCGCAAGTTTGCGGTTTCTGCGATTGACAAATCAATTTGGCGATGGCTTTTGGGGCTGGGATTTGGTTTTTTTTATTTTTGTCGAGAGACAGAGCCAACACCTGCTGGCTGATGGCATTTCTTATTCTTTTTCGGCTGACCGAGAAATCCCCGCTAGCCGACACCTTCGAGTCGAGGCAGCCACGTCGATCAAAGCCATTCGAACACTTGGCAAATATATGCGCATTGCTAAGCAGTTGGCTAAGGGGGAGGTGATTTAAGGGGGAGCGGTATCCGGGGGGCAGAAGGTAAATCGACGACAAGCTGGCGGCAGCTACGTCTGCATAAATGCATGAGGATGCCTCCAGCCGCATCTGCATTTCTGTGGCGGCTTAGCACAAACTGCCAATGGCTTTTGGCCAAGTCATTGCCGCTTGTTGCCGATGCCGTTGCTGTTGCAGTTGCCATTGTTGCTGTTGTCCAAACACAACTGAAGTGCTAAAAACATTCCAATGTCAGGTATTAGCAATTTAAGTTAACCCGCTTCCCGCTCCGCAGGAATCATCCGACCAAGACTCCTTCGGTTTGTGGCGGCTTCGCCTGACGAGTCCACAAAGTGATCCCGAGGAAAGGAATATTTTCCTTTTTGATTGCCACAATGTGCCTGTCGATGTGGACGCAACAAATTAGACAGTTTGCTAATCTACTGAAAGCGTTTCAGCTCATAAATCATAAACGATCAAAGGCTTGAAATTCTTTTAGAGAAGGTTTTCGTTCTTACTTAACTGTAGGCGGGGTAAGTTTTCAAATGAAAACGAGATGAAATTGGATGTTAAATTGGATTCGTTTTGAGATTCAAAAAGTAATCAAAATTTTTTTCTATTTTTAACAAAAATCGGCATTCTGAACATTTATTCGAGGACTGAAAGATATAGTTTTTTAAGAAATAGTTATTTAAAAGACCACTACTTTGTTTTACAATTTGCCTGAGTAAGCAAATTTTTAAGTCAAGGGTCCATTAAATTTAAAATCTCCGAATAGCCATTATTATCGGGCCTGCATTTACCTTATTATTTCTTTAGTTATAACTATTATTACAAAATATTGTTTGTCTTAAATTAAATACTCATATATTATTTAGAATTATATATATTTACATTTATAATTATGTTTCTTGCGCTCATTTCAATTTCACTGCCTGGAGACATGTTGCCTGCCGCAAAAACCAAGTTGCATACATTTGCATTGCCGTGCGGCAATTGGGGCATCCCAAAAAGTGTCCAGAAAATGAGGCCCAAAGGGGGTTGGTCAGGGAGGGGAGGGGGGAAGGGCGGCCCTGGAGTTAGAGGCGCGGTCGGCTGGGCAAAACCCAGCGGCAACAGCAACTTTTGCGCGATTCTCTGGCTAGTTGTTTGTGTTAATTGAGTTGTTTGCAGCTTGTGTTGCTGTTGCGGCTTCATGTTGCTGCTGCTGTTGCCTGTTTCGCTGCACATTCGTTCGTTTGTTGCATTCATTCCGTTAAGATTTTTTTTAAACACACGGCCAGTTGTAGCTGCTGTGATTTTTGTGTTCTCCTGTTGTTCTATGTCCTCCCGCAGTCCCCCATTTTGCCCCCAGTCCGCTTGCAATTTTACAGCAATTAGTGCTGCTTGTGTACACTGTCAGTTATTCCTCTGCAGATTTTCAAGTCAAGTGAGTGTTTGGGTTCGTAGCCGTTGTGTTTTTCCCCTTTTTGTATGCCTCAGCCTTGTCTCTTAATGTCGCGCGCATCAGGCGAAATGAGTCATGGGAGCTGTGCTTGATGTTGCTGCTGTATCTGGTGTTGCTGTTGTCGCTGTTGCTGTTGCTGTTGCTGCTGCTCCTGGCACGCTGACTAATATGCGAGACTCTGAAATTGAAAAACGGACACTAAATTAAGAAAGACATGACTAACAGACATAAACATCGCACTTTTTATGCTCTTGCTTGGTCAAAAATGGAATAATCGCTAGAAGAATCCCAAAGAAACCTTAAGGGCTCATATAATTTGTTGAACTGTATTTTTATGAATTTAATTTAAATACAAAAAAAAATGTAAAACTTAAGCCATTCCTTGATGAGCCATTTAACACACCGTTGCATTGGATTTTATTTTCCGTAACCTTAGATTGACCTTTCAAATGTAACTTTCTCAACATATAAATTTAAAAAACTACTGGAAGATTTAAACAAGTTCTCCAGTAATATTACTTTTAAATGTTGCTCATCATTTGTCCTATCTTAGTGACAATAATTTTATATAAATCTGTATTCAAATGTAATATGATTTTTAAAAAGAACACTTAAAACTTTTTTAGCGGTTTTACTTTTGTATTTGATTGAACAATTCTTTCAAATTTTAAAGATCTATTTAGTAACAATTGAACTATTTAATTTATTTATTGGGTCTTCTGCTTTTTAATAATCGGTTTATCCCACTTAGACGGGGGACTGATGCTGCGGGGCTCCCTATGTGCCAAGTATATGGGCAGCGGAGTATCTTCCGGCAGCTTATCCCGGTCCAACTTAGTGTTCAAAAGGCGATCCATGGCTCTTTGACCGCGAATCTGATCCCTGACGGCAGCCATGTATGGGCAATCGATATGGGAGTTACTGGTTCCCTGTGTGTAATCCAACCTCAACCGCCGGCTGTTACGAATGGCATCGATTAAGGCATTCGTCGCGCTCATACTTCTCGGTTCTGACCAGGAGGAATCGGAAGCCTGGTTGTTCCTATTCATTTTAAATAGAGTTTCTTGATTTCAATGATTAATTTTCAACGTGCTAGTTGAGTTGGTGTAAATTTCAGTGCTTACTAGAATTTTGAAACGAATTGTATTTATTTTTATATAAGTTCCACCATGTCTATCTGATTTCAAAGCCGTATAATTCAAAAACCCGCACTCTGAAGCGTCGGACTAGCCAAATTCGAAAACTTTAAGTTAATGAAGAAACAGAAGCCTGGTTGTTCTCCTATCATCTGAAAGTTCTGGGTTCAACTCTTGCCATAAAAATTAGCTTTTTATTTGGTTGACTCAGGTCACGTTTTTGTAGCCTTTAAGCCAAAGTGTGTAAGCCCACAAGAAGCATAATACATATTTTAAGTTTGGGTACTGCCATCCAAATTGATATTATTCTATACAGACCAGAACTTTTTTGCCTACAACGTAACACGCTTAAGAGATGTAGTCATGAACATTAAGTATATATTAGTTAAAATTGATTAATTTATTTGATAAGCGATCTCTTGGCGTTCAAAGAAGATTTCTACTTCTTTTGAAAAGTCTGTAAATCCCACTTGCTCGCGGGGCTGATGCTGCGAGGTTCCTTGTGAGCCAAGTAGTATGGTAGTGGCGTGTCCTCCGGAAGACTATCCCTCTCCAGCTTGGAATTAAGGAAGCTATCCATATCCTTCTGCTCTTTATCCTTTATCCCGGCATCGGAAAGGTTGTGCATTGTTTCTTGACACGTTCTTAGAAAGGACAGAGACCTCATGTACAAATCTCTGTTCTGTTCCAAAGCCGTTGAAATGGAATTTGAGCTCTGGTTATTCATTTCGTAGATTTTCTTAAAGAAATTTTCTTGCGTTTTGCCCAGCTGGTACAACCTTGTGACAATTTTGACACTTGAGCTGCCACCTTTCATCACTATAATCATTTTACTAGGTAACTCTAGCAACTGTGTGGAAACTCTACAGATTATTATGCGAATGGCAAATTTTTAAATTTCAAATTTCGTACTTTATATTTCGGATAACGTTAGTATGCTCAAAAAAAAAATTCATCAAGCCGATAAATTTGGTTTATATTTTTATGATATAAAAAATATAATCATGACCACATAAGCTTCTTGAAAGACTCCAAAGCTCGTCGGTTAGGGTATGGAATCTAAACGCATGGCACTCGAACACGCCCAAGTAGAAAAATGGGTAAGGATTTGCCACAGACAAAAGCCAAAACAAATATGCAGTGGGACCCACAGAGACCCCCAGCAAAAGCAAAAGCAAAAGCAAACCCGCTGCTGGTGCAGCAACAAAAAACGTTTTGTGTCACAAAATATTTGAATGTAAAGTGCGCCTCAGACTGCGAGCTCCGGTAGATTTAGATTCAGTCTTGGTCTCGATTGCAGCTTTGGTTTGCTGTCTTTATTCCCGTCGCTGCCGCGATATTCGAGCTATAGCTTGGGCTATAGCTTTGGCTATAGCTGACGTGCGCCTGCGCGACCACGCCCCCTTCGCCGCACCGCCCCAGCGACCGCTCGACTGGATCACTAATTGGTCACGACAGCGAGTTTCCATTTTTTCTACGATTTTTAAACTCTTTGCTACGATTCTCTGTTGTTGTTGTTGGTTTAGTATTTTTGTTTTGTTTTTTTTTTTTTGCTAAACGAAAAGTAAAAACCATTGAATTTGGCAAGAGGCCGTTGCGATTTCGTTTGGCCAGCTCGCTGAGGCTGAAACCTTCAATTTTAGTAGCTTTTCTGCCGCTCGCAGACAGCCAGCCAGCCAAACCACCTACCTTTTGGCCAAGTCCCCTCCAGATGGGGTATTAAAGTTTAGCGTCGCAATTGATTTTAGTCGTCAGTTTTATGGGCTTTTGATTTTCTTCATTGTACTGGCTGATGTTTTCGGCTGCCATGATGGCGCAAACGTAAAACAATTTGCTTGACTTGACTAAAATTTATTCCATGTTTTATTATTGATTATAATTTTAAATGGAGTTTTAATCATTTTTTGATGTTTGCCTTAATGATGCACTATTATTTAAGAGGGGAAACATTAAGAAGAATTTTCTGGTTTTAGTTTTGCAATATGCAACGAATTACCATTTGATTGAAAACATGTTGAAATAAACATTTCATTACCAGGATTTACTTTATTTTAACGATTGTCTAGTGAAAGCAAGCCTATTTTTAATGTTTTCTATAAAAATGTTGCAAATAACACGCTGTTTTTAATTTTAGACTTAACTCCCACACTGTTTATGGGTTTCGTTATTTATGAGTCCTCTTTAGTGGCTGGAATAACAACAATAAACATTTCGGCAACCGCCGAAGGCAGGCGACCAACAGACAACGTCATTCATCAAATAAAATTTACTTAATGAAATTAATAAATAAATTATGATATAAATCTTGAACAGTCCCCGAAACGCAGCCGCAACGTTGTCGTTGTCGGTGTTGCAGCAGCAACATTTTTATTAAAAAGCTCTAAATTATTGGCAGTCGCATGCGATGCCGACAAACGAGCCTGGTCAGCTGCTGTTGGCTTTGCTTTTGTCGATGTTGTCGATGTTGCCTTTGCTTTTTGGAGCTCCGGCACAACCAGCTAACCAGCAACAGCAGGCACACATTAACGAGCAAATGTCAATTTCGAGGCAATCTTTTTGCAATTTCTGGCTTTTTTAGTTAATAATTTTTGGCCGTCCCGCTGCAGCAGCCACAACTGCAACAACTGCAACAACTGCAACCGCCGAAGTTGCCGCCGTCGATGTGCAGAAGCAACAGCAACAACGTCGTGTCGGCTTTCGTAATGTGCAAAGAAATATTTGCGGCTAGTAAAATTAAGTTAATATTTCCTTTTTTTGGTTTTGGGAGTTTTTAATTGAACGCCGCGGCGCTGAAAAAAAGTTTAGGAATACTCTACAATATAAAAAAAATAATTTTGTTAAAAGACTTCAACAATCGATATATGTATTATTTTGGAATGAAAGTAAAGGATTGAGTAAATGTAACAAAAATTAAAATTAAATATATATCCGATCGATTTTTTAAGTTTTAAAGAGTATTTTAGCTTCTTCATACAGCAAATTAACTTTTCTTTCCCATTTGTGTTGGGCACTTGATAAATTTCTGAGCCAGCCGACAAATATTTTTCTGTTTTCCTGATCAGTTTTTTTTCTGCGCCACGTAAATGTGTCAAATATTGACAATTTATATGAAATCGACATAGGTGCATTGGTCAAAAAAAAAAAAAAATCATCTACAAAAAACTGATTTTGGCGACTGGCAAGAAATATGAGTTAAATGCGTTTTTTGGGTCGATGCAATAATTTTTCTATGCCTTTTTGCAGTTTTGATTGCTGTTGTTAGTTTGGTGTTGTTTCCAATTGTTGCTCTTGGTGTTGCTGTTGCAGTTGCAGTTGCTATTGGCTGTGGTTGCTGTAAACAGGAGATTGTTATTTGCAACCCGCTGTGCGTACACCGCAAACTGGACAACTTAATTTGGCTAAAGTCGCTTGTTAGTGTTGCTGTTGCGGTCTGGCCGGCCATTGTTGGTGTTGCTGGCGTTGCTGGTGTCGCAGTTTGCGGTCCACGTTCACCACATCATATCACATCCGAGCGCGGAATGCCAGCCGAGGCTCCGAGATGAATATGAAGATGAAGCAACCGCGGGTTTCTCCACTTTTTGCCGCAGCTATCGAAATGGTAGGCCATCGACTGGAACTAGTTTCCCGCATATCAAATGCAGTTGCAATATTCACAATTAGAGAAACACGAAATTAGAATGCAGAACCAGGTTCCAATTTAAGTTTAACTTTTACAGATATATCGCTGTGAGCCAGAGGTGGTGCGAGCTGTAACGGTCATTGATAGCTTTCTAAAAAAAATATCAATATATTCGATATTACAGAAATTTTAGAAGATATATTTAAAAAAATAAAAAAAGGCTTTATTTTCAACAATTCATTTGCCGTACTTGAACTTATATTTTAAGCACCAATAATTGACTTAAAAATTTTACAATTTATAAGCTTTTGTCCATTTTAATAATTTTAGTTCCTTGATTAAATGTTTTTATGTGACTTAGAAATACAAACACTTTTCAATATTTTCATAGTTACGAAAAAATCTCTTTAAAAGACATTAAATAGCTGAATTAATATCACCAATTATATAGCTAATGTTTAAACAGTTCTAAAAACTATTGATTTCTTGCAGACGGAAATCTTAATAGGTTTTAATTCTTAAATAAATAGAGCTTAAAGTCTAAAATGTTCTAATACAATTTAGAAATAAACTTGGTAAATGCTCAAGCGATACTTTTAATTAACATGTTAACTTTTTACCAGCTCTAAAGCGACGCTTGTCCTGTGTGCCATATTTCACGTCATTGATTAATTTGTTGACTGGCTCGGCTTAATAATCGCCACACGACTGCGGGAAAAACAATGCAGCCAGGGAAAACAAATCCCCGTCTGCAGTGCGGCAACAATTGCAACGGCAGAGGCAGCGGCAGCAGCAGCAACATGAAAGTTGTCGCGTCACAGGCAACAAACGACATTTATCATGTTAACCTTTGGAGTGCATTTGTCTAGACGTCTTCAACGAGGGTTCATGTTGTTCTTGTTGCAGTGTCGACCAAATGCGGAAGAAAAAAAAGCGGTTTAGGCCCCGCAGGCGCAAAAAGGAATCATAATAATTTGTAATAAATTAACGCCTCGTGTGTGTTGCAGTGACAAACGCAACAACAGCGGCGGCAACACCTAGCATTTGGGCCTGCGAAGGATTAAAACACGCCCAGTCTCTCCGCGACTCGTCGTCTTCATTAAGTCAAGGCGCGTCGTACCCGAGTGCAAAATCAAGCCGACAGACTGACTGACTGACTGAGTCGTCGCACATATGGCATATAACACCTCCTCCAGCCCTCCATTTGGCCATAGCCATGTTGCCATAACCCTTTTGTCTAATTTCACGCTGTCGTTCCTCATCAAAGACTGACGCGCGTCCCCGGCGAGTAATTCATCATTTCGCGTGACGTACTCCAGAGTCCTCGTTCTCGTCCTCGTCCTCCTTGGATTCCCCCCGATTTCCCATCACTCCATTAGGAGCAGCGGCAGCAGCAGCAGCAGCAGCAGGCACATAAATTCTCAAGTGCCAAATGCATTTTTTATATCGCCTTGCCTTTGACTTGGCCTTAACTCCTGTTGGCGTGACACAATCGACAAGTTGAAAGCAGGCAGCGCAGTCGCCATGGTTGCTGTTGCAGTGCTTGATGTTGCTGTTGCTCTTGTGTTGCTGTTTGTGTTGCTGTTTGTGTTGCTGTTGCCGCTGTCCCCATCGTTAGCTGCTAATTATTCAAATTAATTGTTTCGCCCCAAAGACACGCGCACGCGCAACTCAAACGCCAATCAACTGGAGACAGTTGGGAAGAGGTGAAAAGCTGGGGGAAAACACATCCAGTTGACAACTGCAACATAAGAGGGGTTTGAGCAAGACAAATTATTGAAATGCCTGGATCCTAATGGAAAATGCCCATCAACGGAAATTAAAGAACTTTGTATTTCACTTTAATGGAGACAAATTGGCAAATGTCTCAAATTCAAGGGAAAATCAATAAATGAAAACATTGCTTCAAGGCTCATTGCGTTATAAAATAAGCTGATTCCTTAAACATGATATGCATAAGTAGAGGACTATCATTTGTTTACAATAACTTTTTTACAAAACATTCAATAGTAAAAGATTTAATGCATTTTACACAAATTTAACTACATGGATATAAAGAAACTAAGGTAAAGCATTGTTAAGGCCGTCTACATATCGCCTCTCCATTAAATTTGCAATCAAAAGACTACCCACCATTTCTAATTGAGTTATGATTGTTTCGGAAAAACTCCTTTCGAGATGCCAACTTTTTGTTGTTCTACATGCCTCCGTTGTCAGGCAAACAAATAGAAATGGCAATTCGAATGCAAAGTTTAATTTTTGCTGGGAGTTCCAATTTAGGTCGCCATGGGCTGGCAGCCTTGTCCATTGCCTGTCACGTCTGGGATTTGCTAAGGCTGAGAAAAAGAGGCGTTACCTCTCGGAGGGCGTTACACTTATGATTCGATTGGGACAGGAAAATAGAAAAGTGTTATAAAAGCCAGTACTCTGAATTTATTTGATTGCTGCACGATAGCCATTTAAAAGGGCCACTTGACCATTACTAAAGGGTAAAATATTTAAAGCCAACCAGGAATGAGTTTTGTTGCATTCTTATTTTTTTTTTTTAATTCGTTCTTATCCTTTAAAACCAGTTGAAGATTGAGTTGTATTTCACATTCCATCGACCATCCATTCCTGATAAAGAAAACACGACAAAAGGACGAATGCAAAACAACTCCATTTATAATGTTTCGTTTCATTTTGTGGTTTATGAACTCAAATGGAAACTATTTAATATTATTTGATATGACTTACGAATACCCTCTTTTTGACACTTTAATTTAAAACATTAAATTTTAATATTTATTCATACTAAACGGAGAAAAAGTAAGTTGGACTAGTATAAACTTTAAGCTAGACAGCAACCTTCCACCTATTTTAACCTGGATCTGAAACTGGGTCTTTCGTCAGCTGGACTTTTTTAATTACAGGGTATGGCAAAGCAAACTGGAAATGGTGGGCACATTTTTCTTCATCCCCAGCCAAGATTAGCATCGATTTCTGGCTACTGTAGTGGTTGTTGCTTATGATTGCCAGGCAAATCTTTTGCAGATGCTGCTGTCTGTTGTCAAAAGCGGTTATTTTGGTCTTAAATGGTTTGGGAATCGCAGAACCGAAATGAAATCGGTTGGCAAAGCAAAGAAAAAAAAGCACTAACCAAATTTGTTGATCTCAGCCAAAAAGTCCGAAGATTATGACGACTTTTTGAGAGAGCGAACGGGATGGGAGTGAAAAGCGGTAAGCGGGCAATAAGAAAAAAATACAACAGCAAAAACGTTTTTGGGGATAAATGTTAAACGAATGTTTATGCAAATTAGAAGCGATCGCCGCTTCTGTTTGATGTCCTTCGGCAGAAAGAGTTGTTGTTGTGGCGGAGGGGAAGCCCTCGATTCCGCCAACGATGACGATGATGAGATCAAAAGCCTCCCCTTTCCCCGCCAAAAAGCGTTGCCAAAGCGATTTCTGGCAACACGGGTAGCCGGCGGTTGGAGAGAGATTAAAGCCGATACGAAACAGGAGACCCCAGAGACTGGCAAACGGTAGCTGCAATTTGGCATAACATTTGGGCCAACAGTTGGCCAGCAAAATCAAAAACGAGTTAAAGGTAGGCAAGCAATGGTTAAGGTAAATGACAGGGATCGGGGAGACATTTGTTTTGGCTCTGGGACATCGGACAAACAAATTGCACTGGGGTCGCCGAACAAAATGGAGAAATGACTGATTGAGCGAAAACCGAAACGTTGTAATTTCGTTAATTGCCTGGCCAGATATTGGCATTGCATTACAATTAAACTTAATTAAGGTCATTAGAACGCCATATAGACCTCGCAGAAGTTGCGGCCAATCAGCACTTTCGAGAGTTCGTTTAATCTGCACCGCCATTATTAGCCAAATTGAACTTTAAAATGTCGAAAAGGCATTAAGCCAGCCGATCCAGTGAGATCCCACAGTGTGCCGCCATCGGGAAGTTGAATGCAGCTGGAGAATATCCCAGAGGTGCACTGAAAAAAAAAATAATTGAAATATCTAAGCTAAGAGAAAATTCTCATTAACTCTTAAGTGGAATGATTTTAAACACACACTTTAAGTGTTACTCAACCACAGAAAATATATATAATAGCAAAAAGAAAGATGTATTTTTCCTTATTAATAAGACATTTACATATCGCAAGCTTAAGAATTTTAGATATTAATTAAAAAAATAATTTAAATAATAAATAAATATGGATTAATAAAGTTGTTAATATGAACCTTTTTAGAAACGAAAACAAGAATCTTCCAATTCCCATTTTTATTACAAATATTTTTCTTTGCAGTGCAGAGCTTGGGCCGCCATACCAGGCCACTCTTAAGGCCAGATAATTTGCGACCATTCCACATTGATGGCATATCGATGATGAGATGATGGCGCTGATACCGCCGTCCGTGTGGATCGCTCCAGTGCGCGAGAGTGTGCGGGTTGGCATGCAAATATTGTCACAGCGACGACCCCGACAAGAAGCCAAAATGCAATTGGCAACAAGTCGGAGAGCCACGACAGCGGTCCGGCCTGTCCAGATCGTGTAGATAGTTAAGATCGCTTATCGGGCTGAATTATGGCAGAGCTAAAAGCCTGCCAGAGAAACTTCACCCTGGCACCGCACTCCTTTTTTTGATGTGTGTCGATTGCGTGCCGGTTATAAATGAAATTTGTTATGCATTCAGCTTTGTCAGCGACCTTGAGTCGCGGCTCTCCGATCTAATTAGTATAACCAGCTGGGCAGAGTGCCATCCGGCGATCCCTCAACTTTCAATCGAGCCGCTCCCGCCGAGAATGGAACGGAGGCTGAAGATAGCGTAGGCCACAAAACTTTCAATTTCGATTTCACCTGCTCGAGTCGGAGACTGCTGCTGCTCTGTTGGCAATTCAATTAATGCCAGCAAATGTCGAAATGTTATCGAAGTCGACAAACAAACTTTTTCAGCAACTCCGGCTCAATTGGCAATTGCAAAATTGAAACTGCAAGCTGTTTTCCTTTTTTTTTCTGTATGCCCAGTACCAATGAGTTGAAGGGGTATATGGACTTCAATTAAAGAAGAAACATTTTTGTCTTTCAATCAATTTAATTGACATATGTTTTTAATGTCTAAAATGATTTTTAGCTAACAAAATTAACTGTTGTATAGGTTTATTATTAAATAAAAATACAAATATGTTAAATAGTAGATAGTGTATTTAATAATATTAAACTTAAGCTACTTTTTATTTGAAGTAGTAAATATATTAATAATGTTTCTTCTGTTTTGATTTTGAGTCTATACACAAATATTGTTCGAAAGAAAGATTATGTTGTGAAAAATCTCGTAAACATTTAATAGAAAAAGTTATATTCTCTGATAGTTTCAAATCTAGATATATTATTTGAAAAACAGATTGTGTTGTTAAAAATACAGATTTAAAAACGTTAACTCTTGATTTTCGTGTAAAATATGGCTTTGATTTAATTCAAATTTTTGTAGGGAGTATAATGCAGTCCGAGATCTTGACTATAGCTTTGGAACTATATATTTTTTGCCCCTATCCTTAAGTTTGCCCCATGCCGCGTTCAAATTGAATGTCGTGGCTAAAAGTGAAGTTGGTCTAGGCTCTGGCTGTTTTTATTGTTGCTGCGGTTTGCTGGTGGCTGGCTCTAATATGACATCTACTAATAACAGCTCCGTGGCTCCGGGCCCGACTCGCCAGTAAGGGCCAGCCATTCACTTACGGAGTCAGCGGGCCCAGCCGTTCGGGCCAAGTCGAGTGCATTGGTGAAAAGTCATAAGGCAGAAAAGTAGAAAACCGCAGCGGGGCAAACAAAAAACGGTTTGTTTTGGTTCAAGTTGTCGTTAATGGCATGGAAAAATGTCAGGCAGAAAAAAGGTTTGCCAAACGATTCATTTTTTGCTATTTGTGTGGGTTATGAGTTATGTGTGTGGGGAACTAAGCGACATTTTGCTAAATGATTCACAAAAAGAACAAATATAATTGAATTGAATTTGCTTGAGTCAATGGAGCGTGAGTGATACGCTCGAGGCAAAATCAATACTCGCATTCACTAGACGAAATCTAGTATTGAATTAAACTTTAATTAATGTATCAAAAGCCTTATTTACTTTATGAAATAAGGGTTTAGTCCAGTGTCTCGTGTTAATGTATGTTAAAACGTAGAACATAGTAGTAGTTCTACGTAGTAGTTTTAGTACTATTATAGTAACAGTTCCTTTATAATTTTATAATTACGAGCAAGTTTTCTCTCACAGTGGAATTGAGTTCTTAGTTGCGTTACGGATTTCAGTTCCCCATGTGCGGCTCATTATAAACGCCTAACTAGCGATGACCTCGCATTAATTTTATTATCCCTAAATACATTGCAAGTCTTTCAGGTGTGTGTGGAGACCTCTAATGGGACATTAAAGCCAAAAGCCCCCAACTTGAACGCACCAAGGCGACTATAAAAAATCGACAACAACCGGCGAACGACAACGGCAGCCTCTCAAGTCGCCAGTCGGTGGAAAAAACAAGTGCCCATAAAATATAATAAAAGGAAGTGCTTAAAACTTGCACCAGCAACAACACGGTCAGCGGCTTAAAGGGGGGGGCCTTTGAGAAGGGGGTAGAACTGCAAGTACATTGGCTTAGATGAGGCTGCCATCTTGATGGTCTGTGAGGGGGTTCGAGGAGGGCTTTTGCCGTGGCAGGACAGGACTCCTTTTGCATAGTTGGTGTCTAAATTTATTACCCGCGATCTAACACGATTTCTCGCACTTGTACCTACAATAATCATTATATGCAAACACACAAACACACACATCCACACACACACACACACACACACACACACACACATGAGCATGGGCCAAAGAAAATTACATGCGCCAAAGCTTTTTGCATATTTGGCATGCAACAAAAACAAAAGCTGAAAACGTAACAAGTGCAGCGGCGCTGCTTGGGAAACTGGTCTGGTCTTCCGCGGAATGAGATGCCCAAACGGGCACAGTCAAGCTTCCGTAGCATTCACCACATACTTGCACCAAAAAACATATATTTAACATACCCAAACATTAAAATAATTGTTTTGTTTGATGCATAACTTTGTAAAACCTTTGCTAAAGCAAAACAGTTAAATTTTAAGGGTTGATCTTATCTCACTATAATAAGATATTTAAATGTAATCTAATTTTAAATCCCTTAGTTGGACATAATTTCACACCAATCGTGTTTTTTAAAGAACTAAACACTCTTCAGTGATTAAAAATAACTAGAAAAATCTTTTTTATGATCTGAAATGTTGATTTTTTGCTGTTAGTGGTCGGCAATATCATTAATCTTCTTTGTGTGTATTCAATCTTAAATTGTCAATTAAAATTTTAATTGTGCAAGATTATTAAATTTTAAAGGTCTTTAAATTAGTTATTCGACTGTATGTTTGAAAAAGTATAATTTTCTCGAAATGCTGGTTGGGATACTTGCTTAATACATAACCATTCTGTGCCAGTTTAAGCTATAAATGATCCACTGTACTTGCATTCCTGCCTTGGTATTCGTGTGTGGATATAGTTTATGTATTATATAATTCGCCGGACGCTGCGCTGAGAGATGCCACCAGGCAAAAGGCGCAAAGCCGTGGCTCTAATGAGGCGTGGTTCCAAGTGCAACTATGCAGGGTATACCCTGCGATGGGGTATGCCAGATAAGTGGGGAGCGATGCCATGGGACGTTGATAATGAGATGCAATGAGGAGATGATTAATTGCCTGCCAGGCAGCATCCAGCGCAACATCTTAATGCGTTCAGATGGCAAATTACAGGGTATGCCCTGGTGCCCAAACCCAGCTAATCACCAGCAAAAAAGCAACCAACCAAGTCGACTGCCCTGGACTATAAATATGTTGTTGCGGCTGCTGCTGCTGCTGGCTAAAAGAGAATAAAAAAGTATTTATATGTATAGAGAAATTCAGGCATGAGATTACAATCGCTTGTAATAAATACCTTAAGTATCGCATATATCAGTAACCCAAGGACGTGGATCGTAAGTCAAGCCGAACATTATTATTAAGCGGAGCCACCAAGCGGAGCGGCCACTCGAAGGCGGTCTCTGACTGACCGACTGAACGACGGACATCCGTCCCGACCAACTTGACTTACGTGCAACAATTTAACAACTTAATTATTGCTAAACTACGCCGGCAACAAAAACACAAAGCACAACGACAACATCAGCGGCACCATGCAGAAACAGTATCTAGCCATAAATAAACAACGGTGCGTATGAGTAATATTGAAGGCTCGGGACTGGAGAAGTCGTGGCTGGACAAGCTGGCTGGCGAAATAAAAGTAATAATAAGGATGGTGGCTGCCAAAAAGATGGCAAGGCGAGATATACCCGAAAGATGATCATCATCAGACAGAACAGCACACAACAACAACGACTTCAGGCTACTTGAGCCAATTGGGCCACACAGAGAGAAATCAATTATGCTTAGCACATTAATTTAAAAAGCCGCAAGCTCTTACCTTACATTTGTATATACAAAATTTCTTACGTTAAAAAACTAGTGAAATTAATATATAAATTAATATTATATAAATATTTAATTGATAAAACAATGAAAATTCTAACTTATTAATCAAAATTATAAAATTACCATGCCATTATAAATATAAAGGGCAAGGTGAAAACTGAAATGCTTAGAAGTTTTTTATAATTAAATTGCTTGTAATTTTATTTTGAATTCGTTATTGTATAAGATAGTTCTTCCAATTTCGATACACATTTTTCCAAGCCTTAAGTCAAACAATAATTACAATAATGTTTGTTAAACTTTATGAATTAATTAAATAAAAAACTTTTAAAGAGTTTTTTCAGTGCACGTGGGTTCTTCTTTTGGAAAGTGTGCATCCTCCCCAGCTCCAGCTGCTACTGCCTCTTGCTTGTCATTGAGTAATCTATCGACAGGTTGGCCATTTAGTCGGACCGAACGTTGTGTGTGAGAATTAGCATAAAAACGCAATTTTTGAATATTAATGTGCAGTGGGGCAGCGACATCTTCTCTCGATTGCGTGCTCCCGAGAATCCGCAAACGATGAAGTTGGATGCTGCCACTTGGCTTACACTCTTGGGTTGCCGAGCTCTGTCTCTAATCAGATTCCCCTGCGTTGATAACAACGCCTTGGGTCGCTTTTTGGCCAGCAGTTGCACTATCGGTTTCCCAGAGCATCTCTCACTTTTCAGCCGGCACGCAGAGCTCCAAAGATTGGGAGCGCAGAGCATGAGAAATGTTTGTACTGCCTAATCTGGAGAATGCATCGAAAATTTTGCGTAATATTGGAAGCCGAAATGATTGCCGAAATGGGAGTAATGCCTTTTACTAAAATGATTTTAGAAGGTTCAAAAGTATCAGATAGGCATTAATTCAAGCACTCTTTAAATTAGAAATTGATAAGAATTTGTTTAAAGTATGTGCTTTGTTTAAAGAGTAATATAACTAGCTGTTGATCTGCAAGCAAATTATTCCAAAACAAAAATCTCACTTTTTTGTCTGAAGCAGAAACTTGGGAGTATATTTATATAAATATACTGCATGATAACCTGTGTGGTTTTATTTGAATTTACTACTAGTCGTCTTTATTTATTTATTATACTCTTAGAGAGGTTAATATAAGAGACATTTCCGACCATTCTATATCCTATAGCTGCCATAGGAACGATCGGGTAAAATCTGATAAATTTAATTTGTCTAATATGGTCCGAATGTATTTACTTGACATAATTTTTCTACACAGTTCGTTTTGGCGCCCCCTAGTGGTGCTTTTGAAGAGGCAACTGTTTCTTAAACTCTCCACAAGGGGGCGTTTGTTGTTCAAATCATACTTTAATTATATCTAAAAGAAAAACAAAATTATAAATTCCATTTATTTGGAATAATTTTTGACAGAAAAAATTGTACTTGCTCATCCTAACATCTGGTGGAGTTAAACTTTACTCCTATTGCTTGTACTGGCCTCTGTTTGTGAAATTAGTTTTCTACAAATGTTTAGGTATCAATCGCTGTTTTTCTTTGTTTTAATTAAATTCAAATTTGTTTCAAACATCTTTATTAAGTAATAAGTAACCTATGAATTGTTCATTGACGAATGTTTTTTAACACTTTGCTTTATCTAACCTAACGCTGCGTAAGCCTCTTACATGCAGAAATTCCCAGAAAATAAATCATAGCACTGAATATATATACAAAAGTTCAACAAACCCAGACCTAAGCAAAACAAGTTTCGATAAGTGCATATGTGACTATTCACTGGTAACTCACTCTCAACGGCATTTCACAATTGAAGGGCGATGCGACGTCATGACCTCAAAAAAGAAGTGGAAATTGGTGAGCGGCAAGAGGGGAAGTGCATTGACATTGACTTGGGTCACTTCAAAAAGTGGGTCACCGTCAACGACACTTTCACAACGATTGCGTTAAATTGCAGCGGCATTGAGAGAGCAATAAACCTCCCATTCTCCATCCCTTTTGCTCCCCCGCCACCCTATATATAGCTCAAGTTCAACCGGCGACAGTGATGACGTATTAAACGAGCATAGTTGCGAAAATAGAGAGAGCCATTCGCCGAGTGCAGTGAATCACTGGCGAATAAATATTGAGAGTATCAGTTTGCAAAATGTGTTTCTGGTCACGAACGCCGGCCAACTGGTGGAGCAATTTCTCTCTGGGGATCTCACATTGTATCTCTTTTTCTCTATTGATCTCCATGGTATTCTCTCTGGAATTCTCTTTTTACAATGCAAGTCCACAAGCCCAGACGATGACCTGTGTCAAATACCCTATAGTACGATTTAAAATAAATTTTTTGCAAACAATTTTTTTTTTTACTTTTAAATTCAATTTTAAAATTAGATAACCATTTTATCGCTCAAGATTTTCAATGTGTCACAAAGTCACAGTTATTTTTGTGTATAAAATATCGACTAGATTGTGTAAAATTTTTTAAACAAAAAAAAATTTTTTTTAATAATATTAAACAAGTTAGTTCCATTCAAAAATATAATAAAAATTAAAAGAATTCCTTTTAGTTTTCTTGTATAAGACAAATAATTATAATAAGTGATTGACTGAAAATCATTCTCAAGCAGGATTGTGTGCTAGGTTTATGGATCGCCAATTAGTTCCTTAATATAATACCGTCAACTCAGTGAAGGGTATTTCCGTAGCATCCATAATCCATCTGGACCATCTGTTAGCCAAATTAACTGCAGCAGCCACCGCTGCAGCCGCCTGACTGGGCAGTTGGCCAAAATTAGCCGAGCACATCTATGTATATGTGATCTTGGGCACGTGTCAGGCAAAAGATCCCCAGCTGCTGTCACGAGGTTTGAGTAAACAACCACTACGAACGAATTCGGAATTTAAGATCAAAAAAGTAATTTATGCCACAGAGAATTGTAAATGAAGAATTATCCGACAACTCCATTCCCACCCACATCATAGTCCCGGGAAACAGCCCGAAAACGTGTCGGCTATAAATAGAGGAAAAGTATAAGGAAAACCAGCGGTACAGGCAAAGGTCACCTTGACTAACTTGGCCGAATGGAGCCAAAAACTCTGGAGAGCGCAACACCAACAAACATTGGCGGCGGAAGAGCGAGAGAGAGCAACGCTCGCTCACTTTCACAACGCCGCACAGGCCGTTTCGTCATTCATCCTGACGCAGCTGGCGCTACGCCGGCAGAGGCGGCAAAACAGCTGCCTACACTGAAAAAATTAATAAACAAATTAAATTAATATTTATAGAATTTCCTTAATATCCGGAAAAGCGTTTAAAATAACCAAAATCGTTTAAAATTTCGTGGAAAATGATTGACACCTTCGGCATATGTAAGTTTTAAATAACATTTTAAAGATCCTTTGTACGAATTTTTTTAGACGAACACAAAAAGATAATTATTAAAAAAATGAACAACAATTCTATTAATTTTTTATGAAGTTTTATAGAACAAATTTAAATATTTAAAATATTTAAGAATAAAATACATGCTTAAGTCAAATAGACATAACCCATTATAAAAAAATTTATGAATTTTAATAAATATAAAAATAACTTAAAAACTTACATTTCTTTAATTGAATAGGTATTTTAGTTTATGCAATAGTTCATGATACAAAATTACAAAAAGTTTTTTTTTTATATATTTTATATATTTTTATAGTATTTAATGTATTACACATTCTAAAGCTTTTATGTTTAAGAATTCATTTTTAAATGAATATATATTTTCTAAGGTCCTGAAAATATTAAAAAGCTGGCTTCTTTTTTTTTAGTGTACTGTCGGAGGAGGAAAGAGCGAGAAAGGTATTGAGAGAAAAAGCGGCTGCGGAGGCTACAAAATCCAGCGGCGGCAGCTAAATTCCAAAGCAGTCCGTTTGAAGTACAAACAGTTCGCAACGAACGCACAAAGTGAACGGAACGTCGACGACCTCAAAAGGCAGAGGCGCCCAAAATAATCCAGTGAAAAAAAGTGAATTAAAACCAAAACTAAACCAAAAGTAAGCAACAGAAACTTGCATGAACCTAGAAAAATAGTTTAAATGACTGTGCAGGAGATTCTATATTTTAGTAGTATTTACCGGAGGGTAACTTCCGGCCTCATCAAAGTGCATTCAACTTTTAACGGACAAGTGCAACGTTCGTTTCTGAAAACCGAATCCGAATTCAAACCTCGCCCTTGGCCTTCCGCACTAGTACCGTTAGTGGAGTGGGCGGTTTTCCGGGGTTTTCCGAAAGAGACAGGGGTGACAATTGGGCGTACAATTGGCTTTCACTTTCGTTTTCAATGAGAGCATGCGCCGTGCCGTGAACAGCTGTTTTCCCAGTTTTTGACGGGGTGACGTCGGCCACCCAATAAAGTGGAACAACCGCATTTGACTTTGAGAGAAGGTCATTCGTAGGCCCAATTATGAGGCAAGTTTAAGCAGCTTGCAACAAGTGGGGTGGAAAATGTACATATTAAAGTCAAAAATTCTGACCCAAATATGTGTTAAATTTGCACAAAATTAATTTATATTTACATGCTGAAAGAAAAGTGGCAAATATTTTTAAACCTGTTTATACCTGTTTTTTTTTATAACAAATAAATTTTAATTTAAATACTATTTTACATCGTTAAAAAAAAATAAAAATAAACAATAAGAATATATATTGTGATATTAATTTCCTAGTTCTAAACAAATCTATGTATTAGTTTCTAAACAACTCAACGTATTAGTTACCACACCATTTATATATACAGACACCCATGTTTAAACAAAAACACTTTGTCTGAAAACAATATGGCTTATTTTTGCAATACTTGTATAGGAACACTATGAGTTCCCAATAAAAATAAACCGTGATCGCTGAGCCATAAATCATTATCTAGTTCTTATATATCTGTGACATTTCCCTCACTTTTCGTACCTCACACTTAGCACTGCGGAACTCATTGGAACTCTTGGGTTTTTTTTTTTGTACCCAGTCCAAATTCTTTAGAACTCATAACCGCACTCTCGTAATTCAATTCAAGCCAGGAAAACCCTCAACCTATGGCAGATTCTAATTAAAAACGTGCCACATGTTTATATAAATATTTTCTCACTGATAAGTGTTTCAATATGCACTTATAATCTCAAGCAATCTAATCTGCCATCTATATTGCAAACATTAGCAACAACCTCAACTTTGGCCCCCCAAACTCTTGTATGTGATAAGGCCAATTCTACGTCATGGTGATAGAACCGATATATGGTACATATATAAAACGCGTAATTTACAGTCTAATATTAATCATCAGAAACAGTCAATAATTGGGGTGGGAAATAAGTTTTAATGGTTCACTCGACTGATAAGATAATAAATGGTCAATTTTCAAGGAAGTACCTCTGATTGTTGGCCAAATCAGAAATAAAACGATTAATGCTGGATTAATTTCGAAACGTTTAGCGTTGATGCATTGATAAAAATTCCATTTGGGGCTAATTTGATATTATCAATATAAAAAGAAGAAGACTCTAATTGACTGGCAGTGTCATGTGCCCCAATACCATCACAAGTTGCCTCTATGAATTGCTATATAAAAGAGCAAAAAAATCATAAGTTAATTTTTTCGGCAATGTTTTCGACTCGGTCCGGTTGCGTGTTGTGGCGATGTCGCTTTTTTCTCATTAATACGACCTTCGTGAAGGTTAAAGAACGCCAACTAAGCAGTATGTGTGTGTCTGTGTGGGGAAAAGAGTTTCCCCAAAAAATTGTGAATGTTTTAACTAAATCATAGGCACGTGATGGGTAACAACCACCAAATGGGCAATCTCCCTAGGGGAATCTATTTGATTTCCTAACAAGATATTTAAAGGGCTTGCTTTCTTACCTCCCTCAGCAATGGCCGCCATTAAGGACAGTCTGTTGGCCCAAGTTGCCGAGGTGCTGCCCAGCTCCGGGCACAAGGTCACCGTGGTCGGCATCGGCCAGGTCGGCATGGCCAGCGCCTTCAGCATCCTGGCCCAGAACGTCTCCAAGGAGGTGTGCCTCATCGATGTCTGCAGCGACAAGCTGCAGGGCGAGCTGATGGATCTGCAGCACGGCTCCAACTTCCTGAAGAACCCCCAGATCACGGCCAGCACCGATTTCGCCGCCTCGGCCAACTCACGTCTGTGCATCGTGACCGCTGGAGTTCGCCAAAAGGAGGGCGAGTCCCGTCTGTCCCTCGTGCAGCGCAACACCGACATCCTCAAGAACATCATCCCCAAGCTGGTGGAGGTAAGTTGAGACCTATGAAATGGCATTTAAAATTACAGAAAACTACCCAGAGATTCTGAAATCGTCAGTCTTAAAAACCTTTTTAATATTTCATAATGAACTAGCCAACAAACAAAGTTTTAAGAACATTTGATTCAAAATATAATTTTAAATAACTTATAGGTAAACTAATTCTGTTTAAAAACTAAACAGTTCTGTAACACCTGCGATTAATTTTTGACATGTTTTAATCAAATTAATTTTAAATTGCTTCTTACGTAAACTTAATTTGTTGAAAATGTAATGTAAAACAAAGAAACGTGTTAATTTTTTTTTTCATTCCCCACTTTTAACTTTTTTTTTAATAACAACCTAAACGGCTGAAAGCTGTTTTTGATTATTTATTAAACCACAGCTAAATAAGTATGTTTTAAGTTGGATCAGAAACTTTTTTGTAGGAAATGAGTTTAGCATGTGTATAAACTTTTATTTCTTAAAGTTTCCAGAACTTTTGTTATTTAGTTAAAACTAATAATGGTTTTTGAAATCATACTATATTTCCGGATTTAATTAATTTAAGGAACAGAGTTCTTAACCATAAATCTAATAATTATATTTAAAATCAACTATAAATTTTTCAACTTAAAAATTTTAGAGACTTTTTAACCATATATCTCTGTGGTATTTCGGCCAGCTTAAAGATGTACGGGGAACTACAACTAATGAGTTTATTCCACCCACAGAACAGTCCCGATACCATCTTGCTGATGGTGTCCAACCCCGTGGACATCATGACCTACGTGGCCTGGAAGCTGTCCGGTCTGCCCAAGAACCGTGTGATCGGCAGCGGCACCAACCTGGACTCGTCGCGCTTCCGCTTCCTGATGTCGCAGCGCCTAGGCGTGGCACCCACCTCCTGCCACGGCTGGATCATCGGCGAGCACGGCGACAGCTCTGTGCCCGTTTGGTCCGGAGTCAACATTGCCGGCGTGCGGCTGCGTGAGCTGAACCCCACCCTGGGCACCAGCGAGGATCCAGAGAAGTGGAACGAGCTTCACAAGCAGGTGGTGGACTCCGCCTACGAGGTGATCAAGCTAAAGGGATACACCTCCTGGGCCATTGGCCTGAGTACCGCCTCCTTGGCTTCGGCCATCTTGCGCAACACGAGCAGTGTGGCCGCCGTCTCCACCTCCGTTTTGGTAAGTTCCCAACCCACTTTGTTATCAGCTATCACAAACAATTATTTATGGGTATAACAATATTTCTTATTTAACAGGGCGAACACGGCATCGATAAGGATGTGTTCTTGTCGCTACCCTGCGTTCTGAATGCCAACGGTGTGACATCTGTGGTTAAGCAGATCCTGACCCCCACCGAAGTGGAGCAGCTGCAGAAGTCTGCCAACATCATGTCCGATGTCCAGGCTGGCCTCCAGTTTTAAGCGAAACCAACCCAACTAACCACAAATCCATTTACAAGCCACAAACACAACACAAACAGAGCGGAATGCTAATTTTAGTCCAATTCGGAGCCGCGGGGGAGCAGAAGCCAGTGAAAAGATGCCTCGGACAGAGCATCAAGTATTTCTGACTACCAATGTTTATTTTTAGTACACCTCTCAATTTATTTATTATTTCTATGGATTAGTTTTTGTGTGCCCACACGAATAAACTGTTTAAAATTTAAGTTTAACCCGCAATGCTCTTGTTATTTGGTTCATCTTGGGTTCTTCATTGGATCTTATGTTAATTTTTTATGATTTTTTGGCCTGGACTAGCGACGCTCCCTTAATCACAAGTTTAACACTTAAGGAACCTAATTTTAAGGCCACTCTCGATTAATTCCATTTGGAACAGAATCAGAGTCAGACAACAACCGCCGCTACCTCATTAGCGTAAATTTGAAATTGTGAATCGCTTGTCAACTAAGATGTATTCTAGTCAAATTTACAGCCCTAACTATACTCAAAAAAAAAGCAAACTAAACGAAATTCATTTAGTCAAAATATACATTTTAATAAATAAAGATTTAGCACCTAGTTGTCTTCGAGCACCCATCAAAACAACAGATTACAGGCCTAATCAATTGAGGGATAAAAAAAGAAGTGAACGGAGTGCTGTAAGGGAAACTGTGGCAAGAATTTTCATATTGAGGCACGATCGGTTTTGGGGTGATACTCAATCAGCAAACACTTATCTGGCACTATTACTAACTTTTGGGGCTGAAGATTTTGGGGCGGAACCGCAGACAACGACCAGACAGAACCCTCGTTAACAGACGTGCTGCAACCAGCTAAAAAATAAACCGAAATCGAAAACCAACTACCAGATAAGAGAGTCTCGCTTGGCGAGTCTTTTGGCCAAGATAAGACCTGGCTATAAAAGAGCCCAGCTGTTGGTCTGCAGTCATGAGAGCAGAATTCACCATGCAGAAGAGCACAGCCCAGATGATCGCAGCAATCTGCCTGATCTGTCAATCTTTGGCAGTGGAGGTTAAGGATGAGGATAAAAAGTCCCTAAATATTGACAGTGTCCAACAGCATAATTTAAAACTGCTAACTGAGCAACTGAATCGGGGATGGCGCGCCTTCTGTAAGTGTGAAAAATAAACCCAATAGCCAAGACGATCTTATAACAAAATCTCGGACAGGTGATGCCCCCGTGGATGAGGGTGTGATGTCCCTGTTTCAGGGCATTAATCCCAGCGATGCCCGAATCCATGTCATGACCATTACCAACCAGAGTGTGGAGCTGCCCATCAAGTCGATATCAGAAATCAAAGACTTCGACATCAATCCGGAGCGAAAGACCCTCATCTATGTGAATGCCTTCCATACGGCCGACAGTTATTTCAGTGTCCAGGAGCACTTGACTCTACTGCAGAATAGCAGGAGGGATCTCAATGTCATAGTGGTGGATTTCGCCAAGGATGTGGCTCATTTGTACTATGCAGTGCGTCATCATCTCTCCGTTGATGGGTATTTCGTGTATAAACTTCTGAGGGCGCTAAGGGATGCGGGCATTTCCGTGCAGGATATAACTTTGGCAGGACACTCGGTGGGTGCGAATATAGCCGCTTTGGGAGCACAACTATTTGCCAGGGAAAACAAACAGTTGGTGGGTCAACTGATAGCCATCGATCCTGCCACAATGTGCCGCACAACCGATATCTTGGTGAAACAAAGTGTGGCTGCGAGGGTGGTAGTGCTGCACGGTGAGGGTGATGTTTTTGGGGTGAGGGTTCCTCTGGGTCACATTGATGTTTACCCCAATGGCATTGGTTACTTCCCGAGAAGGAAACTTCAGCCGGGCTGCGATTCCAAGATCTGCAGTCACATGTATCCCTTTGTTTTGTTCATGGAGGTAAGGTTTTTTACATTTACCAAAGTAGTTTTATTTAATTTCAGTTCAATTGTATAGGCTCTCATCGAGGGTGTGATGATCCCAGCCACCAAATGCGAGAGCTGGGCCAAATTCCGCCAGGGAGACTGCAATTTCCAAAACACCATCAACATTGGTCTTATATATCCAGCTAGTGCCAAGGGTCTGTACTTCTGTTTGACCCAGCCCAATCCTCCATTTACGTACATGGAACATGGACTTCGTTATAAAGCGAGACGTCCTGAAAAACCCACTGACAAAAAGTCATCCTAAGTCATAAACATACCTGTAAGAACTGTAATTGTTTTTTAGTCAGTTAGTTAAGTTATTAAAGTATGTTTTAGTAAGTTAACGATGTTTATTATTTGTCTTTGTATATTTTCATTGAAAGCCTAGAAGTATGCTTCACTTGGGCTTCAATTAATCGACAGCAGCGTTGCCAGATCCATATATTTAGTTCATTTCGTGGAACTAAAGCGTTAAATTGCCGATTTTTTTTCATTTTCAATAACCGTTTATTTGCCAATTTAAGACTTTGAATTTATAAATGGCATCTTAAAATTCTTTTTAGTTAGTTTTTATTTATTCTGCACCGCGGATGATTTAGAATTGATCTTTCTGTGGAATCTATCTCTTTGCATTTATTTAATTTTCTCTTTACTTTTGCTGATCTTTGGCTTAAGCCCAAATTGAAAACAGCTGATTAACCTCATCGAAGCCGACTCTCACAGCTGCAAGAGAGGGAGTTAAGAAAAGAGAGCCCGGCGAGAGTCTCTTATTTCAGGGGCTTAGTAAAAAAGGATAGCTTAATTCCAAGACCCTAAGCTCTTATGAACTTCTCAAAACAAACTAAAATATTTAAACGAAAATTACATTCAAATATCTTTGTTTAAACCAGTTTAACACATTTTTATGACTTACATAGAAGCATGAAAATTTTGAAAAAATTTCAAAACTCTGTGTTGCATTTTAAAATCCCTTCTAGCCCCCATCTACTCCCCTGTCGCCACCAATTTGTGTATATGTCTGTATTTTGTGGGATCCGCTCGCTGTAGCCTCGTCTACCTGTTGCCAACTAAACTTTTTTCGTGCTGGCTGGAAAAAGTGAGTTAAGAGCCGCTCGCAGCCAACTCTGGAGCGCAGTTTGGTTGAGTTTGTCGAGCGGTACGGTTGCTCGGCGGTCGGCATCGCAATCGCAGTTGCAGCTCGAGCTTGAAGTGTCCAGCGATAAACCCGTCGTCGTGCTGTCGGTACGTGGAGCAAAATTCACTGAGCTGAGCTGAGCTGAACACTCGCCAGTTGATCGTGCGGAACCCCATTGAAGCCAGCACTCGAACATTACACAAAACGTCTAAAAATTGTATACAAAAAACAGACGCTTTTCTTTTGTGGTTTTTGCTGCTGCTGCTGCTGCTGTTTTCTGTGTAAACATTAAAAAAAAGTTTTAGGTCCAAGTGTGTTAAATGTAACGACACCGAAAAGTCTATTACCCGCACTACAAAAAGATACATAATGAAATTCCTATATGATCTGGGTGACCAGGTCCCTCCATTAGAAACACGTATCCACTTAGTTGAGTATCCGATCTGTATCTGTGTATCTGTAATCGTAAACGCGTCGTACGCCAGCGCGTGTCTCCAGCTTTAAATGGCCTAAGCGGCTTCGTAAACCAAGCTCCCAACTGGTCAAGTTTACTTTTATTTATATTTTTTTCGCCCAATCCGATTAGGTGTTCAGTCGGCATTCTATTGACTAAAATAAACGGCCACGCCAAACTCGGATGCAATTTTTCAATTGAACATGCTTAATGAGTGAAGAGCAATTAGAAAGATATATACATGTATATTATATAAACAGAAACTACTAAAAATTGCGGAGTAATGAAGTAATTGATGATGCTCGGTTGTGTAATCCACACACGAATGATAAATTGAATGTATTTGATATATTAGCGAATAAATTAAAGTTTTGAGCGGTCATATGAGTGCCAGCAATAAATCAATGTAAATTAATGAACAGTTCTATATATATTTAAAGCTTTTTACTTTAACAAACACGTTAATTTTTTTTTTTTTAAGTGCTGTTTTAATCGTTTCAATAATACTTAACGAGTTTATGGAGAACGCTAACAATGCTAACAGAAATCGGATTCATGCCTAGATATATCTGCTTTATTGTGTGCTAATGAGGCCCGAAAACTCCCACCTTTCAAGTGGTTAATTCTGGGAACGAATCCGTGAATGGAAAAAGTGCAAGTGATAGGCGAATTAAAGAGCGATTGCTTTGACTCATTTGGTAAACAAATTGCGGGGCAAATACGTCAGAAGAAAGTGAAATTTATTCCAGCCAAATTCGTCACCAATCAAAGTCGGCTCTTCACTCCATATCGCGTATACGCAGTGTGTTTTTCAAGAAGCTGTAACCTCTCATATCTTAAGCACTGACTGACAGGTTGTTTGTTCTCAAAATATATTACCGCAGGGGTGGACAGATGAGATTAAATCTCCAGGCAGGTCAATGACTACAATTTGTCTCCAAAGAACATGTAGATTACGAAACGTTTTAGCCGTCAGCCAGTATAAATAACTAATCTGGGAATCACGACTATCTTTAATTGTTTCTCAACTGCTAAACAATAGGAAAGTTCTTGGGAAACCAGTGGCAGTGGGTGGTTTCTCTAGCCGTGTTTTCAAACGCCATCGTGACTTAACTTGGCCTAGACCCCTGTTCACAACCGGTTGGCTCTTACATTCCTGAAGATCACCTGCTATGTTTGTAAACGAAATTAACGCGCTAAAGTGAAAATTGCCGGAGTTCCCCGTGCCTGGAATCTGTATAACTTTAAGCCCCATATAGAACCCGTTCTGTTGCCCCTGCCTGGTTGTAGCTTATGCAAATATTTGCAGCTTCGACTAGCGATAAAGAGCAAATACAACAGGTTTCAAATATTCGCATTTACAGGCCCAAGTTGAAAACACTTTTTGAAAAATCTGTGATCTTCAATCGTTCGATTAATCAAAATCGCGTCGGAGAAACGCAACATAAACGGAATTAATCAAGAGCCGAATCAACAGAAAACGGGAAACGATAAAGACTCGTGGCGCTGACGGCGCAAATTAAGCACCCGCAAAAAAATCAGAGAAACTGCCGAATTTTTGCCCAACCCAAGGTTTTCTTATGAAAAAAATAAAAATATATACCCAAAAATCCCGAAAAAAAGCTGTTAAGATACCTTGCCATTGAGGAGAGTCTACAGTTTTGGGGAAATCCTGGCCACAAAATGATGTTAAGTACTAAAAAAAAATATACAAAAGGCCAAAAAGGGAACCCATAATAATTGTGTGTACAAGGTAATGGTAATAAAGTGAAGTGAAACAAAATAAACCTATATAAAGTGTACATGATATATGGGTATTTTGAAGTAGTGACAAATTCACGTATGGCTATAACTCGGTTCTCAGCTTAAAACACAGCATTTCACCCAAATTGAAAGTGCATAGCCCATTAAATTTACAATAAATACAAATCAACAAAATGGAAAACAGCAGCAACAACAGAAACACCACAGAAAAACTGTTCGATACGTGCCGGAATTTAAGTTGAGCTTTTTAGCCCTCCAGTATTATTTGCATGGATTGCATGTGTATTGCTCTTTACATTTTTACCAGGCGCATGTGACCGCCCACCTCCTGTCCTCTATTGTTAGGAATACAGTCAAGCTACAAGAAATAGAATTTTAAATCAATATTTATAATGAAATTTATCAGAAAAAAAATTAAATTTTCATTTAGATTTGTAAATTTTTAAAATATGAAATTCTGAAATAATAATTTTGATTATTTTATTTTATTTTAAGTAGTACAACTGTATTTATTTTGTTATTTTTTAGGAGAAGCTTAAAAACCAGAGGTTTGGAGAGAGCGAGAAAGAGAGAGAGTCGCAGCCTGAGCGGCGGGGATGTGAGAGAGAGGGAAAGCAGCCGACGGCGACGCTGCTTTCAATGACGCGGCAACAAAAACAATTAACAAAATTCGCGTACGAAATCAAACAACAACTACAATTTGGCCTTCTCCATATTGGCAGCGGCCTGGCACCGGCCAAAACAACAATAAAAACCAATTGTTTGTGATTAAGTAAACAAAAACAAGATCAGTTAAAAAAAAATAACTAAGTCAAAAATAAGGGACCTCCACAAACAATGACCGTCTCGTATGCGGGGGAAGTGCCAAATGGGAGCAGCTTTGGCTGCTTCTGGAAGATCCTCTGGAAGTGAGTAATATCTATAAGAAAATATATTATTAGCCGTTTGAAATTCAGTGGCAGGAGAATTTTTTTGTTGTTGTAATGAAATAATTTTTTTTTACTTTATGAAAACAATGCATTCAGACATCATCAGAAATTTGATAAAAAAAAAATATCTTATAAATCATTTTTATTAATATAAAAACTTTCTCGAATAAATGAAAAGAATTTTTGTGTTTATAAAGTTATTAATACTTATTTTATTTAACAGTTAGCACGAGGCTATATCAAAAAATCATGAAATTTAAAGCAAGTTATTCTCAGTATACTCTCGGATCTAGACTATCTGGGTCACCACCCGAGAGGTACCGATTCCGGGGATTTTTCCGCATTACTCATTCACCTGTTCGAGTGTTTGCCAACGCAATTAACGTCCAATACTATGAACTTCTCTATTCAGACTCCATATATTGACAGCTCTTCCCGGCAACATATGGTTTCAGATTATTTTGTTTTTGGAGTGTGTTTATTTTTAACCCCAATTCGCTTTAATTGTTTCCCAAGTGCAGTCACTCGTAACTGGGCAGTTAGAACAGCAATTCCAGTTCCAGTTACTGTTGCACAGTTCCAGTTTTTGCCATTCAAAACAGAGAGAAGAAAAATTGGTATAACACCGCAGCTCCAAAAGCTCAGTTGATAAGGCAAACATTTTGTAATGGATTCACTAATTGGAACCTTTTGCAAGCCACTTTTATGACTTAGTAAATGTAAAAATTATTTAAAACATATTGCTATTGCTTTCAACGATAACCACGCGTTCCAATAGCAATAGTAACTTTGGACTAATAATCTTGAACAAAGGTTAACGCCACCCCAACCCAAATTTTGAAAAGAAGAAAGCAAGCGAAACCTTGATCAAAACAAACAGAACAAAGACCCCACCTGAATAGTATCAGTTTTGAAGCGGTTATGCCAATCATTATACATACATTTTTTATAATGTATCAAATCACACTATTGGGACATTAGAATTCATTGGAACTAACATGCAAGATTGAAATACCCCAAAAAAAAAGTCTTACGGAACTGTGGCAACCTATTAAGCTCAAAAAAAAAAATCAAAAATACAATGATCAGACAAGAGGTGGACATGATTAAATGTCTGAATGAGGAAATCATTTCCAATCAAACAAAACCAGTTAGTTACAGCTCAATGTTGGCTTAGCCATAAATTCTTCGACTACTTTAATTTAATTAATTAAAATCCCTTCCCCTTTAAATAGATGGCGCGGCAGTGTTTACAAATTGATCTGGCGCGAACTAATTGCGTATCTTTGTTTATACTATACCATAAATGTTATCTACAGATTTGGTCTGACAGAAAGTCAGCAGGCGTAAGTATTAAATGATTTTCTCCTCAGTTACTTTGGTATAAAAGTCTTCGTATCTTGACAGCATTTTTAAGAAAATTCGCCTATACTTTGGGCAGCAGAGTGAAAGTATACCCATGTCCTTTGTGCTCGGCTTCTATGTAAATTTGGTGGTGAAACGCTGGTGGGAGCAGTATCGTCTTTTGCCCTGGCCAGATACGTTGGCCCTGTTTATAAGTGCAGCTATTCCCAACTCAAATGGCGGCGTAAATGTAAGAAAATATTTATAAAGACTTAACTCAACGAACTCGTTTAAACCATTTTGAATACCTAAATAAACAGAACGAAACGGGTCGCCTAATGCGTCGTAATATCATGCGCTATATGGTCCTAGCCTATGTGATCACCCTGCAGCGAATTTCCCTCCGGGTGAAACGTCGCTTTCCCACCACCCAGCATCTTGTGGACGCGGGCCTGATGCACGAGTCCGAGATGAAAATCTTCGAGGCTCTGAATCAGAAGAGTCCCATGTCCAAGTACTGGATGCCTCTGGTTTGGGCCACCAATATTATCAATCGAGCCAGGAAGGATGGCCTGATTGCCTCGGATCATATTGTGCAAACCATTTTGGTGGAACTCTCAGATATACGTAGACGTTTGGGTGGTCTAATTGGCTACGATACGGTCTGTGTTCCTCTGGTCTACACTCAGGTGAGTTTTACAAAAAATATAATATACTGTCTTTTTCTCAAAACTTTTTTATGAAAAAGAATGTTAATTTACTCTTCGCTAATATTTTACATATAAAATGGCATAAAACATTTAAACAAATTTGGAATTCGCAAATATGATTTTACATAACCTTTTCTTAACAAAACCTTTAAATCAATATTTATAGGTGGTTACCCTGGTGCTGTATACCTATTTCATAGCAGCCCTTTTGGGCCGTCAAATGTTGCCCAATGTCTTGGATAAAAACGGACGCGAAGATCCCGATCTGTTCTTTCCCCTCTTTACGGTGTTGCAGGTAAATCATTTAATCGTATAATTAAATTATAATTTTCACGCTTGATTTATTACGGCTTAGAAGCTATCTTAATTTGCACGTTCCGCCTTATTTACCATAAATCAAAGTCAAATTTGCACGTCTCGGTGTTTTGTAAAAGTTTAAAAACTTGTTGCGGTTTTTGTATTACTCGCAGTTGTTTTTGCTGTTTTTCACCGAACTGAGTGGTCGAATGTAATGGCTATACCTTGTTAGCGATATGCCGCACAGATGCTCTATATATATGTTATACTATATAATGGCTATATCATGATATGGCCAGTTACAACAGTTGTGTTTGCTGTTTTCCGTTTTGGTTTCTGCGGTTTTCCGCTGGGGACAGATTTCAAGTGCCTTATGTAAACGATTCGCGGTCACGTCCACGTAATATATTGACATTATGCCGGGCTCTAGTCTGGTTTGTGTTTTTTTCAGCAATTTTAATCTGCGACAAGTGTTTTGCTATCATTATTAACTGTTAATGCCTATACCATATAATTTGAAGCCACAAAAAGTGAATGGAATTGCAAACCTTTCCCTGGCCGCCGTGCTTTTAAAATATTCCCAAAATTGTTTTTTTTTTACGTTGCAATTATTTGATCCAATCGCCTTCAATTAATCTTTGCAGTTCGTTTTCTACGTGGGCTGGCTGAAAGTGGCCGAGGTGCTAATCAATCCCTTTGGCGAAGATGACGACGATATCGAGCTCAATTGGCTGATTGACCGGCACATCAAGGTGAGTCTAAGGTGCAAATAATTCGCACTGTCTTTATGTAATCCGATGTGGCACATTGTCTTTACGCCATCCATCTGTTAAACGTTTTTAATAAGCAGTGGCAATAATTACTGCGGTGAATACAGCCATAAAACAATAATTTTTCGTTAGAGATGCGAACAAAATTCCCCCTCTGAAATTCACCAAAAACCTGTATAACTCCCAATTAATTTCATTTAGCATGATCTATATAAATTCAAAGATTTTCAAATTTAATTAAGAACGATGCTCGGAGCAGATAGTCTAGGACTCGAAATTCTTCAAAATTGAACTTACCAGCGTTTAACTCAAACCTTGAGCAACACACATCCGCAAGATACAATACCTATACGAATCTGGTCAGGGGGTAATACCCATAATTATAATTTCATAGCTTCCCAAGTATTATGACTGCTAAAATCTGAATTTGCTAATTGGGTTAGCATGCTAACTAAGTAAAGATTTTTTCGCTCTTAAAGCGATAATCGCTTGGGACAGCCACTTCTTGGATTGCTGCTGAAAGGCAAAGAAAATGTCCGTCTGCCACGTGCTAAAAATAACAGACGTTCTCTACGTAGCCAAACAAACACTCAAAAGCTAAGCGTTTTTTCATTAAAACGAACCGTACATTCTCCTGAATTAAATAAAATAATAGTATTTGAAAATATAATTCGTGGAACCATAAGCAAGAAAAGACGTAATTCTTCCCAAAGCAAGTCTTTAGATTGAAAAATAAAATACTTCTGGTATTAAATGCTCTTGATAAAGGGCATCTAAATTCGACTATATTCCTTTGGCTGCTGATGCTGATTGAAGTTTTGGACTTGGGCTTCGGAGCTCGAAGTGGCTGTGTGTTAGGCGCTCGTTTTGCATGTGTGAAGTGTGTATGTTCGTATCTGTGTTTGGGGTCTGCCGTTGCTTGCAATTATTTACAAAAGTTAGCAGCAGCAGCAGCAAAAGTAAATTGAAAACAGGTTTTTGTTCAAAAAATGAGAAAAAAATACGAACTGAAAACATTGAAACCTCTTTTGTAGAGCTTTATCATTGACTGTTTTCGTGTGTGTTTTTATGGTCACCGCTGGGTTTGCTCGATTTCGGAAATGCATCTCAAGAGGTCGAGCACACAAATGCCCACTTTAAGCACGGTTATCAGCAGGGGGTTAATGCCAACACCTCTACCAGGTTTTGCGGACCATTTCCACTGCACTTCACACGACCAGACGTGACTCTTACCGCAGTCGCTCGTAAATGGCAAATTGAAAGCAGATCGCGGCTAAATGATTAAGCAAATGAGTATTTTTTATACTTTTTCTTATTATTATTATTATTGTTTCTGTATATTTTTTTCTTTATTATTTTAAATTTTTCTGTTGTGGGATGTGCACTGGTTTTTGTTATGGAATAATTAAAAACTTGTAAACAATTTCACTTTTTCTTTTGTTTCGATGTGGGGCAGTAGCCACGGCTCGATCATTGTGACGTAATTGTGTTTACTGCCTCCTCGAAATAGCTCGAAAATCGCAAATGGCGAACACGTCTCGATTTTAAAGAGCCCTCGACTGATCTACTTTTGAAAAACTCGCTTTCAGGCAGCCTACATGATCGTCGACGAGATGCACGAGGAGCACCCCGAGCTGCTGCGGGATCAGTACTGGGAGTGCGTGGTGCCCAAGGATCTGCCCTACACAGTGGCCTCGGAACATTACCGGAAGGACGAGCCCAAGGGCTCCGCCGAGAAGTACAAGGTCAAGAAGGAGGACGCCATGTACGCCAACATAATGCCGGGAGGCGGAAAACGAATGCTCAGCGACGATGTCTATGCGGATTACGTGAGTATCTAGATCATTAACAAATTGTTGGCTCAATATGGGTAAACATTCCTTTTTAATCGGGGATACTAGTTTCAGATACTTCTATATGTCCATATTTATAAAGCCAACAAACAATGAATTCAAAACTCATTCGAAAAAGATTTAGAATTATTTCAAAATCACCTGCAACATATTTAGTTTACATTTTATTGACTCACTAAGTGGCTTGTTGCTCTTAAATCACAACTTAAAACTTGTAAAAAGGTGGAACTATACATTACTCTAAAGCATTGGAGTTACTCCACAAGCACTAAATTAAGAAATACACATAAAATTCAGATTGATTGCCACTGAGAGCTACTGTTTGACTGCTCTACCCTTAAATTTGATGAACGTATTGGCTTTTTGAGATAAATTTCCTTAAAGATTTATGTCCATAAATCTAGAAAATATAACAGAGTTTTTAGTTTACGAGAGAAAACTTTTTAACAATACATTTGACCCATAATAGGAGAGCGTGGACACCCCGATGGTGGAAAGGCGGAAAAATAATTGGCTGGTCAGGCAGCTATCCCGCATGGGTTCGATGAGGAGCCAGTCGACAGCCTACTCCTCCGGCGGAATGCCCTTCAACCGCAATCGCCTCAATTCCGTGTACTCTAGTCCCGAGTCCGGCTTGCCACTGACCATCCTGCAGCAGCAGCAACTGCAGCAGGCGCATCAGCAACAACAGGCCGGATCGCAACCAAGTAAATCGAGTCTCTATGGGAAGTTTGTGCATCGCAAGTCGCTCCGAGCACAACGTCAACTTATCAAGCAAAGTGAGTATGCATTAAGGCAAACACATTTTAAAACGAAAGATTTAATACTTTTTGGTATAATTTTTATAATTTTTAGCTTACATATCATTTTATCAACAAGTTTGTGCATATAAAAAATGTTTTTAAATGTAGTGTTTAGAATTTGATCGTGCATATAAACCAACGTCTAATTATTCTGCAACCCCAAAAGTATGCATTCCAAATTATACTTTTTCTTTACCTACAGACTCAAAGCTGAATGGCTTAAATGTGAATGTGGCGAAGACCAGACCAAGGATTCCCACGCCCGAGGTAGCCAAGGATGGCAACACGAACCCAGGTGAGTAACACCCACAACACCCGCACGAAACCTGCAACATTTTGTTAAACTTGCACCACCTCCATGTAGCCACCAGTTCGGTCCTCATGGCACCACAGCAGCTGAGCACCACCAGCGCACCACCGGGCATGTACCCCTCTTCCTACGCACCCGACACCCTTCTGCACCAGGAGAGCGGCCAGGTGCTGGGCACGCTGCTGCTCTCGCCCATCAAAGAGATGGATAGCTCATCGTCCAATAACACTTTGATTCCAGGACATCCCGCCACCGCCGCCCTGGCAGCCAGCATGAAGGAGGGATTCGCAGCGAGCAGTAAGTAAAAATATCATAACAGTAAAAACGATTGAGACTTCATAGTTTCAAACAAATGTTTTTCAGTCTATATATAAAAATATACATAGAATCCTTGAAATCCTCCTAAAATCCTAGATAAAGTAAAAATGTATGACCCATATATAATCTTATTAAAAAATTATTTAAATCATGTTAACAAAATTAATGAAAAAGGAACATTTTTTAATCCAGAACTTAGGAAATGTTTTGTTCCAAAATACTTTAACCCTAAAATGTTGTAGATAAAATATTATTTGTGTCTCCCAATTTCCAGATATTCCCGCTGCCACGAATATCACAACCCTGTCGTTCCCCTTCAGCGTGACCAGTAGTGGAGGCGAAACATTGCCCACCGGGACACTGAGCATCCTGCCCATTACGGCCAACGCCCAGTTGCCCACGATCACCACGTCAGCCAGTGGCTACGATCCCAACGATGTGATCACCACAATACCGGTTTCCCTGTCCATCCAGAGATCGCCATCGGCACTCTCGATTGTCGAGCTGACCGGCACCGATGTCCAGGATGGTTACAGCAACAGTGGATCAAGCAATGGAAATGGTGGGATCACCACCACGGCCCTGCTCTCCGTTAAGCCCCTCAACGGGAACGCAAACATTTCGCGGACCAACAGTTTTAACTTGAGCCTAAATCTGCAGGATTCGCAGCAGCGATCCTCAGTAAGATCTACGGGGCGACCCGCAGATGCGATGGACTCCTCAGCCACAATGCCAATGCCCCAGAGAAGCGGAGGTCTGGAAACGGGAGCAGGAGGATCCTCGGCACCCTCAACGCTGGCGAAACACAAGCCGGAACAAAAGACCGGAGAGGTCTATGTGTGACACTATGTGTGTTAGCGAGCGACGTAACTAGACTTAAGAACCAATGGCTTTGAGCCACCCGGAACCACTAAAATGATATTATCAGCAGCCTGGAAATTTGATTTGTTCAAGGACAAATGCCTTATCTTATATACAATCAGCAAATCAGGAAGTCTAATACCGTTTTTCATTTTAATGAATTTTTACGGAACTAAAATAATTAATTATTAAAAAAAATTGTTTGGTATTTCTAAAAATGTATTTTAAGTAAAATTGGTATCAGACCCCTTCATTTTATACTTTATAAGTCCAGCTCAACAAAATTCTAGTAAAAGCGAGAAATTCTAACTTTATGGAGTATTGTACATAATTAGCTTATTTAATAGGAAATTGACTTATTGTTTTGGCACTTGCCATATTAGTTAAGCGCTTTAATCTTTGCATAACTGTATAAAGAATCTCAATCTCGTGTAGGCAGTGTAAATACTTGTAAACCAACACAGTATGTGATATGCGATTGTTATTCAGCTAGAATTTGTATCTTTACAAGTACAGATAAATAAGTGCCTATGTTTATATTCTGTAACTATAATACCCTGTATGTGAATCTAGGAAATCTATGCAATAGTGGCCTTTGTACAGATAAAGAGGCAACTTCTTTTAGTTATACTTTGAAATAAAATCAATCACTTAACAAACAAGTTTTTGGAATATATATGTTCTTGTTGGTATAAGAGATGCAGAAGAGTTATTTATGTCACTTTCCACAGACACTCTTTGCTTGACCAATTGAGACTCTTCGAACCTACCCCAAGAGAAAGATCAATTAGAACTTGAACCCCAACGGTGTGATATATGTAGGCAGCGAATTTAAATGGATGCTCGTGGAAGATGGGCAGTCAGTTGCGCTTGGGCGCTCAAGCGGTAACGATCTGCGGAATATATTCATCTTCGATCGAGAACAAGTGCGAATAATTGAAGGATAAATCAAAAAGTGTCAATAAAAAGGTAAATATCCAGCGAAAAAGTTTCTATGGAAGGAACCGATTTCAATCTGCAGACGAGTAACTCAAAAAGATGCACTTCTTTTGGCCCCGGAATGTACCCAATAATATATATTCTATTACTCGTTAACCCCGCGGGTCAATGAGAGCTATGTGGCCAAAGAAACAAACTTGCATGCGAGCGCAAAGTGTTGCCTAATTGAATTAACCTTTTGTCTGGTCTGGTTCGAATTTGTGCCCGCTTTGAGTGAAGAAATCTTGACCACGGATCGATGGTCCATTGAAAAATAAAGCTCTATTAATTGCCATTCCGCCAGTGTCGACTATCCACCGTCATGGAGCGCGATGAGGCGTCCACCACGACCAGCGATGAAAAGTCCCAGGAGGAGGCTCCCACGGCCGAGGGTCTGGAGACCACGGAGCCCATCAGTTTCCTGAAGCTCTTCCGATTCTCCACGTACGGAGAGATCGCCTGGCTCTTCTTCGGGTTCATTATGTGCTGCATCAAGGCCCTAACCCTGCCCGCTGTGGTCATCATTTACAGCGAGTTCACATCCATGCTGGTGGACCGTGCCATGATGTTTGGCACCAGCTCAAAGGTTCATGCCTTGCCTATTTTCGGAGGTGGTAAAACACTGTAAGTGGTGATAATCATTTTATGGATATCAATTAAATTTATATATTTATTTTGATTGAATTAGATTCAAAGATTAGGTTTTATCATTTATCAATCATACGCAGCGTGGCCACTGCAAACTACATTTTGCAAATTGAATTTTTAAGCTGATCAATTGATTTGTATATGTATGTTTATTATAATCAAATAGTTGTTACTAGTAGCAGTTAAACTTGAACATTTAAGTTTTTAGACAATAAAATTCTACAAATTGTCATATTAAAGCAACTTCTTTAAATGTATCTTTTAAATTTTTTTTTTAATTCCAGAACGAATGCCTCTCGGGAGGAAAACAGCGAAGCTTTATATGATGACTCCATATCTTATGGCATTCTTTTAACCATAGCTTCTGTGGTGATGTTTATATCCGGAATATTCTCCGTGGATGTTTTCAATATGGTGGCCCTGCGTCAGGTCACACGGATGCGGATAAAGCTTTTTACGTCCGTGATACGCCAGGACATCGGCTGGCACGACCTGGCCAGCAAACAAAACTTTACCCAAAGTATGGTGGAGTAAGTAATTGAAGCAGCATTATCTTTGAAATAATGTTAGCCAAATAATCGAATATTTTGTATACTCCAGTGATGTGGAAAAGATTCGTGACGGAATCTCAGAAAAGGTGGGACATTTTGTGTACCTGGTTGTGGGCTTCATCATAACCGTGGCTATTTCATTTGGCTACGGTTGGAAACTCACCTTAGCTGTGAGTTCGTACATTCCTCTGGTGATCCTGGTCAATTATTATGTGGCTAAGGTGAGAACTGTTAATCAAATGTTGGTCATAAATAACTGGTATTCAAATACGTAGATAACCATATATTTCTTACAGATTAATCGATGCTATTTTGAAAAGTTTCTAAAATGTTTTCTTTATTTCTTAAGTTCCAAGGAAAGCTAACTGCCCGGGAACAGGAATCCTATGCAGGCGCTGGCAATTTGGCAGAGGAAATTCTCAGTGCCATACGCACTGTGGTCTCGTTCGGTGGAGAAAAGTCCGAAGTGCAGCGCTATGAGAACTTCTTGGTGCCAGCGCGAAAGGCAAGTCAGTGGAAAGGCGCCTTTTCGGGGGTCAGTGATGCGGTTTTGAAGTCGATGCTATATCTATCCTGCGCCGGAGCCTTTTGGTATGGCGTCAATCTCATCATCGACGATCGAAATGTGGAAGATAAGGAGTACACACCTGCCATTCTGATGATTGTAAGAAATATACATTTATATTATCCCGGCATATATCTAAATTTTTATTTTCCCAAGGCCTTTTTTGGCATAATTGTGGGTGCGGATAACATAGCCAGAACTGCCCCCTTTCTGGAGTCCTTTGCCACTGCCCGCGGCTGTGCCACCAACCTGTTCAAGGTCATCGATCTGACCTCCAAGATCGATCCGCTGTCCACAGATGGCAAACTCCTGAACTACGGCCTTCGCGGTGATGTTGAGTTCCAGGATGTCTTCTTCCGATATCCCTCCCGTCCAGAGGTTATAGTACACAGAGGCCTGAATATCAGGATCAGAGCGGGCCAAACGGTGGCCTTGGTGGGTTCTTCGGGCTGTGGCAAGTCCACCTGTGTGCAGTTGCTCCAGAGGTTCTACGATCCCGTTTTTGGTTCAGTGCTGCTTGATGACTTGGACATCAGGAAATACAATATTCAATGGCTTAGATCGAATATTGCCGTGGTGGGTCAGGAACCTGTATTATTTTTCGGAACTATAGGTGGGTTTACTAAGATTGTTGCACTATAAGCCATATACGTTTGGTTTGTTGACAGCCCAAAACATTAGTTATGGTAAGCCAGGAGCCACGCAGAAAGAAATCGAAGCGGCTGCCACTCAAGCGGGTGCCCATGAGTTCATCACAAACCTGCCAGAGGTAAGAAACAGCATCTTTTTGATCTGTAAGTGCAACAAATGAAAGACAATGTTCAATTTTATAGAGTTATCGCAGCATGATTGGTGAACGGGGCTCCCAACTCTCAGGAGGTCAAAAGCAACGTATAGCCATCGCCAGAGCTTTGATTCAGAACCCGAAGATCCTGCTTCTGGATGAGGCCACCTCGGCACTGGACTACCAATCCGAGAAACAGGTTCAACAGGCTCTGGATTTGGCCAGTAAAGGTCGCACAACCATCGTGGTTTCGCATCGATTGTCGGCCATTCGAGGCGCCGACAAGATCGTCTTTATCCACGATGGTAAGGTTTTGGAGGAGGGTTCCCACGATGACCTAATGGCTCTGGAGGGTGCCTACTACAACATGGTTCATGCTGGCGACATCAAAATGCCCGACGAGTTGGAGAAGGAGGAGAGCGTTGAGGAGACCAAACGTAAATACTTTTGGGACTCAAAACAGTCCTAAGTATTACTTTAACTCTTCTTTTTCTAGGAAAAAGTCTGGCTCTTTTTGAGAAATCCTTCGAGACTAGTCCTCTGAACTTCGAGAAAGGCCAGAAAAACAGCGTCCAGTTTGACGAAACTATCATCAAATCCCTTGTCAAGGACACCAATGCCAAGATAGTTGAAACTCCCGCCGAAAAACACAACTTTTTCCGCACTTTCTCCCGAATTCTGAAACTTGCTCGACCAGAGTGGTGCTACCTGATCCTTGGAACCATAAGCGCCGTCGCCGTCGGTTTTTTGTATCCGGCTTTCGCGATCATATTTGGTGAATTCTATGCAGCCCTGGCTGAACAGGATCCGGAAGATGCGCTACGTCGCACTGCTGTTCTGTCCTGGGCCTGTTTGGGACTCGCTTTCTTGACTGGATTGGTCTGCTTCCTGCAGACTTATTTGTTTAACTATGCGGGCGTTTGGCTGACCACTAGGATGCGAGCGATGACCTTTAAGGCAATGGTGACTCAGGAGGTGGGCTTTTTCGACGATGAGAACAACTCGGTGGGAGCTTTATCCGCTCGCTTGTCTGGCGAGGCAGTTGGAGTCCAGGGAGCCATAGGATACCCCTTGAGCGGAATGATCCAGGCGCTGTCCAACTTCATCTCGAGTGTCAGCGTTGCCATGTACTACAACTGGAAATTGGCTTTGTTGTGTTTGGCCAACTGTCCCATTATCATTGGATCTGTCATCCTGGAAGCAAAGTGGGTTGTGATTCTAGAAGTTTCTTGTCCATTTGATAACTGCCGCTGTCTTTTCAGAATGATGTCCAATGCTATTGTGCGGGAAAAGCAGGTGATTGAGGAAGCTTGTCGCATAGCCACCGAATCCATAACGAACATACGCACTGTTGCCGGGCTGAGAAGGGAGGCCGATGTTATCCGGGAGTACACAGAGGAGATTCAGAGGGTGGAGATACTCATCCGCCAAAAGCTGAGGTGGCGAGGAGTTCTTAACTCCACCATGCAGGCATCGGCATTCTTCGCTTATGCCGTGGCGCTCTGTTACGGAGGAGTTCTGGTGTCCGAGGGTCAGCTCCCCTTCCAGGATATTATCAAGTAAGGATTGGAAAGGAGATCCCAATATTGTACCTAATAAGGATCAAATAAGGGTTGAAATGTAATTATATTTATCAAGTCTTAAGGAGCTAACAGAGGAAATCAGTTAATATGGGTAATATATCGTTATCACGGTCTAGTTTTAAGTATGATAAATCTAAATATGAAATAATACTTTGTTTTTTTCGTTTAACACAATTTAAGGTAGTCAAAATAACCATTTTTAATATTTCATTTTAGGGTGTCGGAAACCTTGTTGTATGGCTCAATGATGCTTGCGCAATCTCTGGCCTTTACCCCTGCCTTCTCCGCTGCCTTGATCGCAGGTCATCGCCTCTTCCAGATACTGGATCGAAAACCAAAGATCCAATCACCCATGGGCACTATCAAAAACACGCTCGCCAAACAATTAAATCTTTTTGAGGGCGTTCGATATCGGGGTATTGAATTCCGGTACCCTACACGACCTGATGCCAAGATTCTTAATGGCTTGGACTTGGAGGTTCTCAAGGGTCAAACGGTGGCCTTGGTGGGTCATTCCGGCTGCGGAAAGTCCACCTGTGTGCAGCTGTTGCAGCGATACTACGATCCAGATGAGGGCAGTATAGTAAGTAGTTTATCGGGAAATTAATGAAAAATTCAAACCAATTTTCTCTCTACTCAGCACATAGATCACGATGATATCCAGCAAGATCTGACCCTCGAAGGAGTTAGGAACAGACTGGGAATAGTTTCCCAAGAGCCGACTCTATTTGAACGCTCCATAGCGGAGAATATAGCCTACGGCGACAACCGTCGATCGGTTTCCATGGCGGAGATCATTGCTGCAGCCAAGAGTGCCAATGCTCACAGCTTCATCATTTCACTGCCCAATGGCTATGATACCCGGATGGGAGCCAGAGGTACTCAATTGTCCGGCGGTCAGAAGCAGCGAATTGCCATTGCCCGGGCGCTGGTGAGGAATCCCAAGATCCTGCTGCTCGATGAAGCCACCTCAGCACTGGACTTGCAAAGCGAACAGTTGGTTCAACAAGCCTTGGATTCAGCCTGCTCCGGACGCACTTGTATTGTCATAGCCCATCGTCTGTCCACCGTCCAGAATGCAGACGTGATCTGTGTGATACAAAATGGTCAGGTGGTGGAGCAGGGTAACCACATGCAACTGATTTCCCAAGGCGGAATCTATGCCAAGCTGCACAAGACCCAAAAGGATCATTGAATACTAATTAGACATTTTTATAGCTTTCACCAAACACCAAAATACACTTGTCACCAAAAACTAAATAAACTTTTACCCTATTTTCTATCCATAAACATGTTTATTTTAATTTAGGGGAGATAAGCCAGTCTGTTTTTTAAGGTAACTTTATATGCACAATTTATGATTATTAGCGGTATAAGTTGTAAGATCCATCGCAAAACTTATCTGACTGATAAGAGAGCAATCTTTGTGACAATGTCTAGAACGCCAGCCACCCACACGACCGCTGCTAATATTCATTGTCAATGGCAAACAATCTTGCATTTGCGTATCAGTATCATCATGATAACCGTTTTCAATTAAACAGTGAAGATCATAAGTTTAACAGTCTGGAATGCAAATTACGCCAAATTGGCGTGTTTTAGCTGACCCATTTCCGCGATAGATGGGTGCCTACCTTGTTGGGGGAAAGATGGTCTAAGACTTTCCACCAGTCATTGTCGAACCTTGAGTAAAATCAATTCAATTGATATTAATAAAAGACCATAAGGGGTTCCCAACGACAGATCCACCATCCATCGCCCGCCTATTTGAACTTTAATAGAAACCAAATTTGTAGAAAACTGACGCCACAGCCGACAGACCCACCAGTCGCTTTGTGCAGTCGCAACGGAACAGACGCGGAACATTTCGCTCCGGATAGCATCGTATATAAAAAATCAGGCAGGCATTGGCAGTCAATGTCATTGTGGAACCGCGGAATGCAAAACAATTAAAGCTAAATACGATCCCAGCCAGATCCAGATCAGGCTCATCGGCAGTGCCGCAATCTCCGGAGAGGGAGTTAATTAGCCAGAGCCAAGAACCCATTCGAAACCATCGTTATATCCATCGGGCGGATTGCCAGTGCAAACGAACTGCGGGCGTTTCGATTTTTGGTTTCGCTCCGCACTTGCGCGCGCTTTCTTAACTATTAATTGACCCCACCGGTCAATGAATTTGGAGTGTATAGTCGATAGTTCGCAAAGATGACGTTAACGGAGACGGCGACCCGCGATGACGTTCCCATTGATGGGGATGAGACCTTGGCGGAGGACCAGAAGAAAGGCAAGTCCAAGGAGAAGGCCCAGCCCATGATCAGCTATTGGCAGCTCTTCCGATACATAGCCGGATGGGATTATGTCCTGTTCCTGTCTGCTTTCGTGGCCGCACTGCTCCAATCCCTGGTATATCCCATCGCCGTTGTGGTCTACAGCGAACTGGTGGCCATGTTCATCGATAGAACCCTGGGCCAGGGAACCAGTTCGGTGACCATCGGATTGTCCCTATTCGGAGGTGGAAAGATACTGTAGGTATCAAAATAAAATTTAAAATAATTACAAGTTGACCCCTAAGGTATTAAACCAAATTTTTTCATAGCCGAAACTTGTAAGGTAATTTGTTCACATTACTCTTTCGCAGGTCAATTAAACTGAACTTACAATTTTTGGAACCATTTACATAGCTTTACTTAAATTAACGTTCCCTAATATCATGACTGATTTCACAAGAAAACTATTTTTAGACTTAAAGAAACTATTGTTAAGGCTTCTTGAGAGAGGATGAATCAATTCTTCGTTCTCTTTCATAGCGAACGGACGTGTTTTCGGTACACTAAATTCTGCATTGTTTCGATTAAATAACATTGTTTAAAATAAAAACTTTTGCACTAAAACAAAGCGGGTTAAAACAATGCCAGAAATTCAAGGACGCCGTGGTAAAAGAAATACAAAAAAAATTAGAAGCTGTAAAAACTAAGCCCTTTAAGAAATATAAAAAATAAATAATTTAGAAAAGAAAATATAAGTAAAAATATTTATAAGTTATCAAAAATAATAACGTGTTCATTTCAAATATTATGCATCGCCGTAATTAATTATAAACTGTTAAAATAAAGAAATTTTTGTTTCTTTTTTGTTTGCAAAAAAATATTAGGAGCGTGCAAAGATGAAGAACAATAATTTTGTGCTATAATGGATTCAGGATTATTTATAAAATCGATTTCCTTTTTCATAACTATTTTCCAGCACAAATGCCACTTATGATGAAAACATGCAGGAGCTGCGAAAGGACAGCGTGTCCTTCGGCATTCTCATGACCCTAAATACTCTACTCATGTTTTTCTCTGGAGTTTACTATGTGGATGCCTTCAATAGATTGGCCCTAAAACTCACAATCCGCATGCGGAGAGAATTCTTCAAGGCCACTTTGAGGCAGGAGATCGGATGGCATGACATGGCCAAGGACCAAAACTTTGCCGTCCGCATTACTGAGTGAGTAAAGCCAAGTACTAAGAGCGGATATTTAATTTCCTGACTTTCCCTCAGCAACATGGAAAAAATACGCAACGGCATAGCCGAAAATCTGGGTCACTATGTGGACATCATATGCGAGGTCATAATCAGTGTGGTTTTATCATTTATCTACGGTTGGAAACTGGCTCTGGCCATAGTGTTGTATATACCCCTTACCTTATTTGTGAACTCAGCTGTGGCTCATGTAAGTTTAGCTAAAAGAATATTTAATATTAAGATTTAAAAAAAATGCTAACGAAAAAACGCTAACGCAAAATTTATAAAACTTTTCCTAGAACACCATAATTTTCCTATAAGCTTTAAATGAACATGAAATTGTTTTTGCTTAATCTGAAAATAGATTTCCGAAAATAGAATAGTACTTGTCTATCTCATTGAAAACAGAGATTTTCGAGAGTCGAGAGAGAATAGATTCGAATATATTCTGTAATTGATTACCAGAGAATTAATATTTAATATAAGGGTTTTAATTAAGCTTTTATTTGGATTTATAGCTTCTCTGCAACATTAACACTTAAGTAATTTTTTAAAATTTGTTTTATATTAAATTATTTATTTTGTAGTTTAATCTTTTGTAATTCTGTTTGTAAAAATAGCATATTGTATTATTATACAATAATAATTATAAACAAATTTTTAATGAACAAAGATTTTTAATTGTAAAATATTTTGATATAATTATAATTCAAAGGTCAAAATGTTGATTTCATTAACACAATATTAACACTTAGTAAATTAAATCTTAAATATTAAAAATTTTATAAATAAACTTTTTTAGTTGTATTTTGGAAAATAGCATATTGTACCAAGTCTATGAGATCCAAATTAAGCCTAAACATTCCAGTTACATTAATTTAGCTACATTATTTTAAATATAATTTTAATTTTGTTTCTCAAAACAAAATATTATCTTTAAAATGTGTATTAAATATAGCGTATATTTATCCCATTTAATTTACAGTACCAAGGAAAACTCACGGGCCAAGAGCAGAGTTCCTATGTGCGGGCCAGCTCGGTGGTGGAGGAGGTGATCGGAGCCATCCGGACTGTGGTGGCATTTGGTGGGGAGCGAACGGAGTCCGTGCGTTACGATACCCTCCTGAAACCTGCTCTCAGGGCGGGAAAGTGGAAAGGAGTCTTCTCAGGGCTAAGTGACACGATGACGAAGGCCATGATGTTCATTACGGGTGCCGGATCTTTTTGGTACGGAGCTAATTTGATCCTCTTTTACCGGGATCCAAGTATTCCCATTGACGAGAGGGAATACACCCCAGCCGTAGTAATGATCGTGATATCGGGTATAATCGTGAGTGCCAATCAAATATCACGCACTTCTCCATTTCTGGAGACCTTTGCGATGGCTCGAGGATCGGCATCGGCAATACTGGAGGTCATCGATCGTACTTCCCGGATCGATCCGCTCTCCAAGGCGGGGAAAATTCTCAACTATGGTCTGAAGGGGACCGTTGAGTTCCGGGACGTTTTCTTCCGCTATCCCGCCAGAGAGGATGTGATTGTGCTGCGGGGTCTCAATGTGGTAGTTGAAGAAGGTCAAACTGTGGCCTTGGTGGGTCCATCGGGCTGTGGCAAGTCCACCTGCTTACAGCTGCTGCAGCGATTTTACGATCCTGTTTTCGGACAAGTTATTTTGGATGGCGAGGATGTCCGCAAGTACAACCTAAACTGGCTGCGGTCGAACATTGCCGTGGTTGGCCAGGAACCGGTGCTCTTTCAAGGAACCATCGGGGAGAATATTCGTCATGGAAAACCAGAGGCCACACAAAAGGAAGTCGAAGATTCCGCTAAAGCTGCCAATGCTCATGACTTTATCATAGCCTTGCATAAGGTATTGTTTTGTGAATTATGAAACCAAGGATATAGTATTAAATGGCCTTCCAATTTTAGGGTTATGACACGGATATAAGCGAAAAGGGCGTTCAGCTTTCTGGAGGTCAGCGTCAGCGAATAGCCATCGCCAGGGCTCTGATCCAGCAGCCTAAAATTCTGCTGCTGGATGAGGCCACCTCTGCCTTGGACTACCACGCTGAAAAGCTGGTCCAAGCCGCTTTGGACAAAGCCTGTAAGGGTAGAACCACCTTGGTGGTGTCCCATCGATTATCCGCCATCAGACACGCACATCGGATTGTTTATATTGAAAATGGCAAAGCCGTGGAGCAGGGCACCCACGAGGAACTGATGAAGCTGGAGGGATTCTACCATAAAATGATCACCGTGCATTCGTATGACGATTCCGCTGAGGAACTGCTCAACGAACTGGAAGCAGAGGCCGATAACAAGGAGAGAAAGATGTCCTACGAAGTTGAACAGTGTCAATTGGGTCCCCGCACCTCCATTGTGTCGCTGGAGAAGAATGCCGACTTCCAGATGAAAAACCTAAATGGTCTGGCCAACCCCACATTCAATCAGGAAATAGAGGAGCCGGAACATTCATCTGGAAACTATATCCGTACTTTTTTCCGCGTTTTGGGTTGGGCCCGACCCGAATGGAGTTTCCTCATCATTGGCGCCATTTGTGCTGGTCTCTATGGATTGACCATGCCGGTGTTTTATATCATCCTAGCGGAACTATACGGTTCGTTGGCCAAACCTACGGATGAAGAGGTTCTCGACCAGAGCGCCAGCATGGCCATTACTTCTCTGGTCATTGGCATTGCAGCAGGCGTGGTGTGCTTTATCCAAACGTTTTTCTTTAATTTGGCTGGAGTGTGGCTAACCATGCGCATGCGGTGGGTCCTAAAATGGTAATTCTTTCCCTATCATTTTATTGAAACTCCATTTTTGTGTACAGCTCTAAGACCTTCAGTTCCATCATGCACCAGGAAATGGGTTGGTTCGATCGCAAGGAGAACAGTATCGGAGCTTTGTCTGCCCGCCTATCTGGCGATGCGGCCAGTGTCCAGGGCGCCATTGGTTTTCCACTGAGCAACATTATTCAAGCTTTAACCAACTTCGTCTGCAGTGTGTCCATTGCCTTTCCCTACTCCTGGGAATTGGCCCTAATCTGCTTGAGCACCTCGCCCTTCATGATAGCCGCCATTGTGTTCGAAGCTCGATTTGGGGAGAAGTCCGCTCTGAAGGAGAAGGTTGTGCTGGAGGAGACGAGTCGCATTGCCACCGAAACCATTACGCAAATTCGGACAGTGGCAGGACTTCGGCGGGAGGAGGAACTGATAAAGATATTCGACAAGGAGTTGGAGCGATATCGTGTGCAGATCCTCAGTAGACTAAAATGGCGAGGACTGGTGAATTCCCTGGGGAAATCCCTCATGTTCTTTGGCTATGCAGTGACCTTGACCTATGGAGGGCACATGTGTGCCGATGGCAAAATCAAATTCGAGACTATTATGAAGTGGGTGCAAACACAAGACTGATGTTTCTATAAAACAATTAATATAATATTTCATTTGCTAGGATATCCAACACGATGCTTTATGGCCTGTTCATCCTGGCCCAATCTCTGGCCTTTACTCCGGCCTTCAATGCGGCTCTCCTCTCTGCAAATCGCATGTACGAGATCATTGATCGCAAGCCACAGATTCAATCGCCCGAGTCCTTAGAGATCCAGCAAAATGGAAATGGATCTGCCTACAAGACCAATGTGGTCCAACAGGGTGTCAGCTTTCGAGGTCTTAACTTCTCCTACCCCTCAAGGCCGAACCTCAAGGTCCTGCAAAACTTCAATCTGGATATAGTGCAAGGTCAGACGGTGGCCTTGGTCGGTGCCTCTGGATCCGGAAAATCCACTTGTATTCAGCTATTGATGCGATACTACGATCCCGGTGAGGGAAAGATTGTAAGTATTTGAAGCCCAGTTTTGAAACAGATTCTAAAACTTTACCTAAACTATTATTTGCAGCTCATAGATCAGGAGAGTGTTCACCACGATATGAACCTGAAAACTCTACGTCGTCGACTGGGAATCGTTTCACAGGAACCTTCGCTCTTTGAGAAGTCCATTGCCGATAATATTGGTTATGGGGACACAACGCGCCAAGTGCCTATGCAGCAGATTATTGAGGCTGCCAAGATGGCCAATGCCCATGAGTTCATAATGTCCCTGCCTGCCCAATACGATACGGTGTTGGGATCCAAGGGAACCCAACTTTCCGGCGGACAAAAGCAACGGATTGCCATTGCCCGGGCCATGGTGAGGAATCCCAAGATCCTACTGCTAGATGAAGCTACCTCTGCATTGGATTTCCAAAGTGAAAGGGTGAGTTTCGAATGTTATTTATAATAGTTTTATATGATGTCTTCAATTTTGGTTTTGTTAATCTTATTTCAGGTGGTCCAGCAAGCCTTAGACTCGGCGTGTTCTGGTCGCACGTGTATTGTTATAGCCCATCGCCTTTCCACCATCCAAAATGCCAATTTAATTTGTGTAATGCAAGCCGGAAGGATAATAGAGCAGGGAACGCATGCTCAACTTCTGGCCAAAAATGGCATTTATTCCAAGCTGTATCGCAGTCAGACGAAAGCCTCTTGAAAAGACTTCAATGGCATCAAAGCACGGAAGTATGCAGTAAATAATTCTTCGCTCTTAGTTAAGTCACAAACCACACTGCTGTTGGCTTCAATCAATAGAACGTTAGGAATAGTTGTTAAATAAATTTAATAAACAAGCGAACCCTTGGCGGATTTCCTGTTACTTTTACTACTAAGGGAAGTACAAATATTATACTTTGCTTTTTCAATTTTGATTACATGAAACGAAGAATCATTAGACCATCCCTTAAGATCCCAAAATCGAAGGAACATTCCAATTGCTACCCTTTATTTGGAATAATGATGATTTTTATGTATGTCAACATTAAATAAGGATAACAAATATGCATAAATTTAAAGCATTGGCAATCGTCTTGGGAAGTTATAAAGCAGTAAATCGGTTAAATTAAAATGCAAATATTCCGGAACCATGAATCTCTTAACGTGCATTTTTGGTCCGTAAGGAATAATTTGGCAAAAAAAAGGAATGTCGTTGGTGCCAATAGTGTAAGCAGTGAGAGTTTTGTTTAAAATAAACAAACAAACAAATTTGTATGTGTATATATTTATTCATTTTTCGATTTTAAGTGAACTTACTTTTGGAAAACTAAATCGGAAAAAAGATCAATTATTATAAGAAACTTAAGATGACGTTTCCCGCTGACTTATCTTAATTAAACTTGTAGTATTTCGCTTTTGAATTGCTTTTTATCTTATCTCTAAAAAATGAAAATATGTGACAAAAGTTTTGCTCTCTATTGCTTTAACTTGTGATAAGGCTAGATAGTAAGCATTATCTAGATTAGATTGTGAAAAGCAATATTTATTGTTTGCCGCATTGCGACTTAGAATTTAGCCGCAGAAGGTTCCCAAATAACCAGATGAACGCAGTTACCATTTGCCTAATCTGTTTGGGTAAGTAATTTCCATTTGAAAAGTAATACCCTTTAAAAGGAGTCCTTTCCTGAAAATAGCATGCACTTATGCGGCAAATATTCCTTCAAAATCATGCCCAGTGGAGGCTGATTGTGGTAAGGTAGATGAGTCAAACGCCATTTGCGGATTGGATGAAGAACAAGGTTGTATTCAAAAATATCTTTCCAAGTGTCATTTGGATATTGCAGCCTGCCATAAGGGAAAAAGTGAGTCGTATTATTTTTTACTTTTTGCGGGAATGTTAATCATATTACAACATTTCAGATTTAACAGACTACAGTGAGGTGTATTGCTCAATGGAATCGTATTTCTGCGAAAAATCATCCACATACGAGCGCTGGACCATTTTCTTTGGCAATGAAACCAATTAGAAAACAACTAATGGTAGTTTAAACAAATATGTGGGAAATGTGCTTATGACTGTCGCTTGATTAATGAAACAAATACTAAACAAAAAATTACTAAGTTTTGTTCAGCACAACTGGTGTATAATTTATTTACCTTTGAAGCGGAAAGTAAGTACAGCTAAGCGGTAATTTCAAGCTTTAATTTCTTTAAACAAAAATGAAAATGCCTTACAATGAAAAAAAAGTCTTTTCTGGATTCATTGAAATTGAGACTGTTATGAAGCTCTTGTGTTTGCTGTTCTTTAGCTTAAGTAAAAAAAGTAATATTTTTGACTTAAATAAGATGAATGTTAATAATTATGGTTGTATTATATAGTTATAACCAAAGGTACACCAAATCCTAAATGTCCCTCAGAAAAAATTTGCGGTAATGTAAGCGAATTAATGGAAGTTTGTATTTTGGATGAGACTGAAAATTGCATAAGAAAATTTAAGTCAAGTTGTCACATGGCGATCGCCGGCTGTCTTAATCGTAATTTACGTAAGTTCATAATCTTTACTTATCCTTTAAAAATATTATTACAAAACGCAAAATTAAGTAGTATTAAATTGACTTCATGGCTACATATTTTTATCAAAATATAAATAAATAATAATAAATAAATAAATAAATTATCAAAATACAAAATACAAGTAGATATTAGATCTGATAGTTAAAAACCACCAAAAATAAAACATAAAGCCAACCTTTTTGCTATTTAATAACAAATTAGGGGAACCCTCTTTCTTACAGAATTCACCGACTACAGCAACGAGTATTGCGGCATGGAAGGTTGGTTGTGCGAAGAGCCACCCTACGAACGCTGGACGCTCTTCTTTGGCCAAGAGGGTGAGGGTGAGTGAGTGACGACTCAGCCAACTCAATTGATCGCCAACGACACATGTGTAACTTAATTAGGTAGCATTTCAATAATAATAATAAATAATCAATCATCGCGCAACGGTCCGTTCACGTGCCAGACGCCGACGACTACGTCAAAGACCGGTAGGGGGCAACCGATTGCCGCCAGCGTTTTTTCGCACTCAATGAGACAGAACGACGCCTCGGGCCTTTTTATACGATTTCTGTCGATTTTTTTTCACACTGGCTTTTTTTTGCGCTTTTTGAGTTATTTTTGGGTCTTCGACGGGTGCTTTGCATAATCTCTGGCCGCGGCGCCGCAGCCATTGGCCTCCTCCTCCATCGCCAATCGGCAGAGAGCTCCAGTCCGGCCCCATGTGCATATATAAAAAGTGGACCCATCCGAATTTCGGTTGTCAGTTGATGTCCATCGAACGAATCAATTCCAGGCACAGCCATGAGCAGTGGGTCGCTTAAGTTCTATCTGATATGTCTGCTCGTGATCTGCGGTTAGTGAAATTTAAAATACCAATCTCTGGGAATATCAACCAAATGCAATTACCCATATGTACATACCTTTGCAGCGATCGGTTGGAGTGCCGGAATGGCGCGTTTGGAACTTTCGCGGCAGGAACTGGAGGAGCGGTATCGACAAACACCGCCTGTGCCGGATGAACGAGATGCCGATGCCGAAATGGATAGTGCCTACGATCGGCTTCCACCCAGACCCCAAAGTCCGCACTCAAAAGGCTAATCCCAAGCCAACTGCAATCGATTTGTGTTCCATTCACAGTGCCACTTTTTATGTCGCATTCAGGGTTATGGCTATGTAGTTCTAAGCTTAGGCGAATTGTACAAGCGTAAAATAAAGCAATTACTTTGGTGAAACGTGCGCATTGTTACTTTCCATTCCATCACGTAGAATGCGAGACGACATCCGCCGTCGGGGCGGCGTCTATAAATTTGAACTCTCTGGCATTCGATTCAGTCAGTTATCAATCTCTTTTGGCTGCGAAAAGTACGAGCGAAATGACCTCAGAAAGCAAAATGATTCTGCTTTTCCTTATCGGTTGTGTGATCATGCAGACAAGTAAGTCTCTGAATTGTCTTCTTTAATAATAGTTTCCAACTAACTGGATTTTCTTTAAAGTCAACGCCCTGCCATTCGATAGATTTAGCCGGGAGGATGATGAACGGCTCAACGAGATCAGCGGAGAGTGGTTCAAAAAGCCCATCCTCAGGTTGGATCGTCTTTTTAACAGCGGTGAATCGCCGGCGGGAAGTCGGAAAGAGGTGGCCAGACCCAGTAGAAGCGATAAGGGTGAAACCACGGAAAGCTCCAAGCACGCCCACTCCATGATCACCTCCATGCTCGGCTTTGTCAGCAGTGTCATCAACCTTGGCAGATCCTTGGTAAGGGATCAGTAAAACGTAGTCTATTACTGCTGGACATAGAGTTTACAAGACAAGTCTCGTGATTTCGTTTGCCAAATGTTGTAGTTGTAAATAAAGTTAAAAGATCTAGTAATAAACTTCCTAAAGGAATTGAATCTGCGTCCTAGCCAAGACTTATTTTATTTATTTCGAGTATATTTAATAAAAAAAACCAAAAAGCGACAAATTTCTCTGTCTTTTAATTCATTTTATTTACTTTTTTTAATAACTAACGGAAAAAAAACTAATTTCGTCTACATCAATTTTGAAAATAAAAAATTCGAAATCTTAATTTTTTAGGTTAAGTCCATAAATTTGTACTGCTTGGAAAAACAGAAAGAGTCCATCGAACGCAACTGAAATACTTACAAATTAAATTATTTTTAAAATTCATTTTGCAATTTTTAAATATTGTAAAGTTTTAATTTTATAAAACTAAAAGTTAGTGATTTTATTAAACGAAAAAACATTTAATTGAATATTATTCTTTTTAAAACGTACACAGCTCTTTAATTTTTCTACAATATCTTGTGTTTTTACCATTAATTTTATAAACTTTCTCTTACGCAGACACAACTAGAACACGATATTCTATTAAAAAAATTTAATAAGAATTTAAACAGGGCCAGTTAATCAAATTCAGACAAGATTTAGGCTATAAATTCATATATTTTGTTTATCTGCTTCTCTTTTTTATCTCTCTGGCCAAACGTGTCTCTTAGAGTATAAAAAAACGTGTGAATATGGCCATAAAGTTAAGAGAGATATTTATAGGAAAATGTAAGCCCCAATTACGACGTCATAAAATCACGCATCTGCTACCAAAACGATCCTAAGCCCAACTTCCTCTAGTGACGTCTACGAACTAACTGAACATTGGAGTTGACCCATCTTTGTAATAACACGTTGTGAGCTGAATTTAATCATATTAATGAATGAACAGAGGTGTTGAGCGTAAAAGGAATGACGTCTCTATCGACCAAGCCCTCTTATGGTGTCGGGGATTTTTTCACTACTTAATTCGAGAAATTCGTTTTATTTTTTCACTTGCTAAGACGCTTATGTGTGACGACACGAGAGTCGCGAGACGGCGAATGCTAATTATGTTGCCTTCATTCGCTTTGTTTTAGTTGTATTTATTTTCTTTTTCTGTGCAAACTTGTTCGAGCATTGTTTAGCCGGCTTTAATTGTAAATATTGGCTTATTTGGACAATCAGTCATAACAAGACCTTGCCGGAGATACTTTCAACGCGCTGGCTGGGATTTCTTTTCGTGGGGAAAATCCAAGGCTCAGCGCTATTTAATTCTAGTGTGTAATTCTTTAGAACGACGGCTTGGTTCCGAACGAGTGATTAGGCCCCGAAGTCAACTTGAAATTGAAGCTGCTGTCCGCGGATTTATTTTGGCTACACAGAAGAAAAATATATTTAATTGTGAACAAGTTGCTTTTGATTTATCAAAAAATAAATAAATCAATATATACTAATTATACATTTTATAATTGAAATTTAAGACGTGGTATATCAATTTCAGTAATGACTGGAACTTTCATTTTGTTGTGTGTTGAGGTTGCGCAAACCTCTCAAGGTTAGAGTTGCCATTCTACAACAGAGCCCGTTATAAACACAGTGGTTGAGTGGGTGGAATACGTTTTATTGAATCACATAACAAAAGACTTGAGCAACGAACTCGCTCGACAGGGGCAGAAATCTATATACATGTTAGGAGGCGTTTTCTCCGGTTCCTAGGATCTCTAGCTGACCTCCAGCAAATGGTACTTGAACATTTTGTTCAGCGAACACATATTCTGGGACAACTCGTTGCAGACGCGCACCACGCAGCCTTCAAGGAAAGATAGTGATGAAATAACAGGCTTTAAACAACACCTGGACAGTTCACTCGAACTAACCCACTAGATACTTGATCACTCTCAGCAGCACCATGGCGATCCGTAGATAATCTCGAGAACTCTAAGAACTGCGCCCATGCACACGCGACGAGACTTAGAACCAAATTGAACGCCGATCCGCGCATGCAATCGCGAATAAGTGAAAACGTTTGGTGAGCGGAAACTGCGTCGTCGACGTCGACAGCGAAGGCACAGTGGAGCAAATTAACTGGCCACTCAGAGGGGCTGAGGTTTTTATGGGCTAATTAGCACATCAACACAAATTGAAATATTGCCATAGCCAACGAAAACCTTATGTTAGGATCTTTAGGTAAATTACGACAAGTTGTGGGCCAGACTGTGGAAATCATTGGTTTCAATTTGCATTAGCCCAAGCTGTTTTATTTTATATTTTTATTAGTTACTGATTATTTCCTCTCCACTGTGCATCAAGTTATTTGCCTTTTATTGCAATCGCTGTTTATTATTTTTTTAAAAAGTGAGTATTTACATTTTATTTTTAACAAGCAGGTGTCAATTAAGCATGCTACTTTTTTGTTTATTATATTTCTGAACTTTTCGCAAAGTGCAAGCACTTTTTGCTTACACTGAAAATTGAAAGTTAGAGTTTTGTATTTAATTAATTGAGATAACAAAAGACATTTTAATTTTGAATTCTAATTATTTACTCTGATCATAAAATTCGAAACTGTATCCAACTTATTTATCATACGGTTCAGAAAAAAACTAGAGTTTTATTTAGTTGACGTAAAACATTGATTAACATTATTGACATTGAAAAATAATTACCTTTTTTTTGCGAAAAATTTGCTATATATCAAAAAATAAAGTTTTCTTTTACCCATGTGTCCCACTGTGCAGCTGCTAAATCTGTGCTAAATCTAAAGCTAAATCGAGAACTTCTTGTTAGTGTTGCAATCTGCAGATTTTTTCCTCATTTTGTTACAAGCGCATATATCCATTAATTTTTCGGCAATGTTCATTTGCGTGCATTGCATAAGGCAAAGGCGCAAAACTGAGCGATGCGGATTACGTCATCAGAACTCGTTTACATGCAGCCATGAGAAGCTGCTGCGCAGGCGCAGCAATTGAGGCCAAAAATAAAAAAGAACAGGCCACTCTGACACTCGCCGCAGTCTTTATCAATGCAATTACTTATGTCATTGCAAACGGCGGAAAACGAGTTTCAGTACAACAAATACAGTTAGCCCAAAAGTCGAGAAATCGAAAAGCCCCATCAAAAAATTGCTGCTGAGAAGTTTGCAGCGCTGTCTGCGCTTTGGTCATGAATTTTGCACAATATTTAGCTATGATCGTGATTTTCAATAGTGGCTGCTGCTAGCAAGTTTCTGCATTTGGCTCATTTAATCGTTATAGCAATAAACTTCAGGTTTTTTTGCGATCGTAGGTTGAACTGAGCTGCGAGTTGCAATTTTTGGTGCTCGTATTCTTTACTATACTCTAGTTTTTTTTTCGATTTGGTCAGGCCTGAGCGGGTTTGGTTGGAAGCGATCTAAGTAGTTTTTGCCTTCGCTTCAGGCGCGTACATCCATTTATCAATATTTATTTACAATTTTGTTACACATCTGGTTAAACGAAACGTGACCTTAGCAAAGCGTTAATAGAAAATCATTTAAATAAGTTAGTTTTTAAATGCTTTATTAAAATAAACACGAACCGAATTAAATTAATTATTTATGCCTGCCTAAAGACTGCAGCACAAGTGCAAAAGAAATTAACAATCACAAAAAATATTTATACTTATGAACTGTCAAATTAAAATAAAAAAAAAATAATTAAATAACAAGGCCAGTAAGTATGCATTGATTTACACGAATTGTGGGACGTGTGTATAATGGTGATTAAAAGACAAATTTTTTTCTAAAATTTTTCTTAGGTGTAATCGTATCTTTTTTTTACTTCTGCTAAGATCTGATAAAAACCCCAATTCCACAACGTTTCTTGAAATCATCGTACCGGTTTTCTGATTTGTTTGGTTCCGATTCCCAGATTTCCAGCCGGCCGGCGAATGGGACGAACAACAAAAAGCCGGATAAGCGAAGTGGAGGTAACAAAACAAAATAAGAAAGATTATTGTTCTTTCAGCTGTATAAAAGCCGAAGTAAGCAAAACAAAATAAGAATGATTATCGTTCTCTCAGCTGTATAAAAGCCGAAGACGAGAACAACCGAAGGCAGCCGAGAAAAGCCGATCGGTCGGATCGAGAATTAATCTTGTCGGGTCTCGAGGAAAACTTTTCGCTGCAGTTTCATCAGTAGCTCGTGAAGAGCCATCCAGTGCGGTGGGATGAGCTCCCCCAAGGAATACGAAGCGAAACAGTGAAGAAAGTGACCTGCAGATAAGAAAGTGAAATATATTAGTGATCCGTGAAAAACTGCGATAGAACCGGAACCTCGGATCAAGGGGAAGTACTGTCGTTATCGCAGCGTGTGTAAACACCCAGTATAATGGGTTTAAAAGTGGTTTCCATTGGTATCCTGCTACTGATCCTATTGATCTCCTATTGCCAGGCGGAACTAACGCCGCCGTATTTCAATCTGGCCACCGGCCGAAGGATCTATGCCACGGCCACTTGTGGCCAGGATACGGAAGGACCCGAGCTATACTGCAGATCAGTGGGAGTCAATGCGGAGTCCGAATACATCGACCACTCGGTGCCAAATCGTTTTTGTTAATACCCAAGCAATTTTATACCGTGGTGCAACAGCAATCTTTTCAATTAAATTTAAGTCCTTACAAAATCCAAACCTATTCCAAACGAGAGCTCATAGAAATTATTTGATATTTGGTTTGAAATGAGTTCTCTATTAAATTCCCCTATCAAATTTGTTATTTGCCACACTACAAATTATATAAATAGCAATAATAAACTATAATTCACTTTAGAAATATGAAATTGATTTAAAAGTCGTATGGCTTTTATATTTTAAATTGTAAGTTTGCACTTAAACATATTCTATCTGCATTTGTTTTGCCACTTGTTTGTACTGCTTATAGTGCATCAACGGTCAACACATACATACTTACTTGCTCCCACTTTCCAAATAACAATTCATTAGACAGGCATTACGGTATGAAAAATTGTTCTGTTCATTATTTTACTTCAGAAAATGTATAAGTTTTTATAAGAGTTTTTTTAAGTGAGTACTGCATTTTTCAGGTCTGTGATTTCTGTGATACTAATGTACCGGCGAAAAGTCATCCTCCACTGAACGCGATAGATGGAACCGATTCCTGGTGGCAGAGTCCTCCGTTGTCCAGGGGAATAAAATTCAATGAAGTCAATATGACCATCAGTTTTGAGCAGGTGCATTATTTTTTTTTTAGTTGTTGATGGTATTGTTGGTTTAATTACAAAGTAATAACGTAGTGTTGAGTTTTGATGATAACAACTCTAAGCTGACCATATAAAATATAATGTCAACTTCTTTAATGCATACTGTTGACAGGAATTCCATGTGGCCTATTTGTTCATTCGGATGGGCAACTCTCCTCGTCCGGGTATCTGGACTCTGGAAAAGTCCACGGATTATGGCAAAACCTGGACCCCTTGGCAGCACTTTTCCGACACTCCCGCCAATTGCGAGACCTACTTTGGCAAGGACACCTACAAGCCAATCACCCGCGATGACGACGTCATTTGCACCACGGAATACTCAAAGATTGTCCCCCTGGAGAATGGAGAAATTCCCGTGATGCTGCTGAACGAGCGTCCCAGCTCCACCAACTACTTTAACTCAACTGTGCTCCAGGAATGGACCCGTGCCACCAACGTCAGGATCCGGCTGTTGCGCACAAAGAATCTTTTGGGACATCTGAGGTTCGTGACTGGACAGGATCCCACGGTGTTACGTCACTATTTTTACTCGATCAAAGATATCTCCATTGGAGGTAGGTGTATTTGCAACGGCCACGCCGAGGCCTGCGACGTCGAGGACCCGAAGAGTCCTCTGCGCATCCTCGCCTGCCGCTGCCAACACCACACGTGCGGCATAAATTGCAACGAATGCTGCCCAGGATTCGAGCAGAAGAAATGGCGGCAGAACACCAATGCCCGACCCTTCAACTGCGAACGTGAGTTATTTTCATTGAGCAGACAATTTAATTAATTTCTGTAAAAAGCTGATAAGAAAAAGTTCAATTATAAATTCCCGAATTAAACATTACCCTTCTCTTCAGCTTGCAACTGCCATGGCCACAGCAACGAGTGCAAGTACGATGAGGAAGTGAACCGCAAGGAACTCTCCCTGGACATTCACGGACACTACGATGGAGGTGGCGTTTGCCAGAACTGTCAGCACAACACCGTGGGAATCAACTGCAACAAGTGCAAGCCGAAGTACTACCGACCCAAAGGAAAGCACTGGAACGAGACTGATGTTTGCAGTCGTAAGTGCCACTTTTAAATATATTGGAGTTTTGACATCCAAATATTCATATTTACCATTGCTTTCTTACCTAACCAGCCTGCCAATGTGACTTCTTCTTCTCCACCGGACACTGCGAGCAGGAAACCGGAAACTGTGAGTGCCGTGCCGCCTTCCAGCCGCCGAGCTGCGACTCGTGTGCCTACGGATACTACGGATACCCGAACTGCCGGGAGTGCGAGTGCAACTTGAACGGAACCAACGGATACCATTGCGAAGCGGCGAGCGGACAGCAATGTCCTTGCAAGATCAACTTCGCGGGTGCCTACTGTAAGCAGTGCGCCGAGGGATACTACGGATTCCCCGAGTGCAAGGCCTGCGAGTGCAACAAGATCGGCTCGATCTCCAACGACTGCAACATGACCACTGGCGAGTGCAAGTGTCTCACAAACTTCGGTGGCCACAACTGCGAGCGCTGCAAGCACGGATACTTCAACTACCCCACCTGCTCACGTAAGATATAAGATTTATTATCAAAAAGTAATTAATCCGGAATCCATTCCCTCCTTTATAGATTGCGACTGCGACGACCAGGGCACAGAGTCAGAAATCTGCAACAAGCAATCTGGCCAGTGCATCTGCCGCGAGGGCTTCGGTGGCCCAAAATGCGACCAATGCTTACCAGGGTTCTTAAACTATCCAATATGCACGTCTTGTAACTGTTCGCTGAAGAGAGGGCTGTTCTTCAACAACCAGAAGGCGTATGTCAAACTCTTCGAACACTTCAATGTCGGCACTGAAATGAAAATCAGCTTTGATTTCCGACCGAGGGACCCCAACGGTCTGCTCTTCTCCGTGCACGGCAAGAGCTCCTATGCCATCCTCGAGCTGGTGGACAACACCCTGTTCTTCACCGTGAAGACCGATCTGAAGAACATTGTGACGACCAACTATAAGCTGCCCAACAACGAAAGCTTTTGCGATGGAAAGACACGCAACGTCCAGGCTATTAAGTCCCAGTTTGTGATCAATATAGCCGTGGACTTTATAAGTTCCTATCCGGGCGTGGGCGGCGAAGGATCCAAGATTACAAAGACAAACCGTCCGTTGTTCTTGGGAGGACACTTGAACTTTCCAAGGCTGCCGGGCATCAGTGGACAAAAAAAAGGCTTCAAGGGATGCATCAGCAATGTTAGTGTCAACCAGAGGATGTTAAATATTACGCCTGAAATGGTCTTTGGTGATATATGGCATGGTTTCTGCCCGCTTAACTAGCGATAAGGTCGGTTACGACAGTAGGACCATTGGTTTAATTAAACCAAAACTACGAAAAACTGCTGAAAAAAATTCTTAGGTTTCCAACAAATAAAGCAACGGACAACGATGGAACAGATATAAAACAAACAAAATTGACAAGCCATTGAGAAGGCTGGAAAATTTAAGCCAATAATTCTTTAGCAAAAAGGCATGTCCCATATTTGTTAGTAGGCACTATAAGCATATAACCATAATAAATGTTATAGACGAGAACCAACATCCAATGCCGATGTGATTATTTTTAATGAGTGCTCTAGATTTGTAAGCTCTAAAACAACTTTCCTTAATCAACAATTACGAAATCATGATCGTTGCAGACAATATAGCTTCATTTATTTTGCTAATATTATATGTAAGCGCGAGACTATTTTTTGTTAAAAAAGTGAGAATAGTAATGATTATTTTTGGCCCCTTCTTCTTATCATTATAACGCTTACCTATACATAATTATTACTGGATGGATGTGAGTTTAATTTATCAACAATCAAAGTTAGCGCCCATTACATTTACTACGTGGAGTATTAGGTATATGCATAATTCACTTTTTTAATTATTCATTGCATTTGCAGTGAGAAATATGCAACAAACCAATTTTTTTCTTTATCTTATTTTGTTACGATTGCGAGCCGGCCGGCAAACACACAACAAATAACCAGAGAAATAGAAGTGTACATATGTATGTCGAGAGCAAACCCCAATCGTTCTCTCAGTTATATAAACAGCCGAAGACGAGAACAACCGAAGGCAGCCGAGAAAAGCCGATCGGAAGTCAACATTTTGGGGTCTCGAGGAAAACTTCTCGCTGCAGATCCATCAGTTGCTCGCGAAGAGCCATCCAGTGCGGTTGGATGAGCTCCCCCAAGGAATACGAAAGGAAACAGTGAACAAGAACAAATCAGTGAAGAAAGTGACCAGCAGATAAGAAAGTGAAATACATAAGAGTGAAACGGGAGAGACTGAGATAGAACCGGAAGTGGTCCGAGGAAGGACTGTCGTTATCGCAGTGCGGGTGCTTGGACTCTCGGCACAATGGAGTTCAGAGTGGCCTCCATTTGGATCCTGCTACTGATCCTGGCGATCTCCTATTGCCAGGCAGAACTAACGCCGCCGTATTTCAATCTGGCCACGGGACGAAAGATCTATGCCACGGCCACTTGTGGCCAGGATACAGACGGACCAGAGCTATATTGTAAACTAGTAGGAGCTAATACGGAGCACGATCACATGAACTTTTCGGTCATCCAAGGACAGGTAAATATGATCGACATCCAGCAGCAACGCCCAAAAATCATTCCAGTATACACACAAAATCAGATGGTCTTTGACCGTACACTTGAAAGAACAATAAACTATTATGCAAAAATAAAATAATGAATTTTTAATCAAAGTTTAAGACATAAATTTTGTAATATCCTTTATTTTTATTTTAAAGTTGAGTTTCCAAAGAAGACAAAGATCGTTATTAATTTATTTTAACGATTATAAAAAATGATTTTCGTTCAATAAATGGCTTTTTTTCTCATTCTGTTAAAAATATAGTAAATATTTTATTGTAATTTTTATTATTTAATAAAATGACTAAATATTATATCCAAATGTATTATAAATCGAATTTGTAAAGTTAACCATGAAGAACATTTCTAAAAACACTGTAATCATATATAAAAAAAAATTATAATACCAATTTAAAACCGATTATAAGACGTAAATTGATTTTTTTTTACTTGCAACACGCTATTTTTCTAAGTGTGCACTGCATTTTGACTTCGCCACATGTGTCGAACATTTGAAATGGGACTCTAAAAATAATCTTGACTCGATTTGGTTCTTTCGATCTATTAACTAACATGTGTTCCCTGATGTTATGTAGGTCTGCGACTATTGTAACACCAAGGTGCCGGAGAAGAATCATCCGCCAGAGAACGCGATCGATGGCACCGAGGCCTGGTGGCAGAGTCCTCCGTTGTCCAGGGGCATGAAATTCAATGAAGTCAATTTGACCATCAATTTCGAACAGGTAAGCAACAGAGAGCATAAAAGATACCAAAGGTATGGGAGGGAGATGGTGGATGTGGATGCAACTCGTTTTCGGGTCGGAGCGATGGGATCGTAAAATTTGAAAACAATTTTAATGGGTTTTCATTTCGACGACGACGACACAGCAAAAAACTGAACAAAAAAAAAATGTTGCTGAGGTCGGACATTTGTTGTTGGCCTCTTCCCCTTTGGAGTTGTGGGTTATCAGTATGTCAGCTCCTACATATAATAAAGAGATATGTACGAGCATATATATATACACACACTCTTGAATGGGAAGTCTCGGCTTTCAAACTGCTTAGAAACCGACTCGGAGCATTGACTCTTTCGAGCTGTTCATTCTGAGTTTTAATATTTCTTAGCGATAAAGGCGTATTGTTTAAGGCACCAGCATGCGACATATGTGAATTAAGAGCAGTCTGCTAATCAGCACAAGTCGCAAGAAACTACAGCCTTATCTTCAGTGTGTCTGAAATTGTTCTATAAAAAGTTGGGGGTCGTTTCGCCTACATTCTTATCTCGCTTGCAACGGAAACGGTATAATCCACGAGGTTCCAAAGTTAATTTCGAGAATACTTGCGCTAAGATTTCAACAGCTCAGCATGATCTCATTCTCATTCCGTGGGGGTTTTAATTCTATAGTTGCACTTCTCTTAATTCACAGAATGCAACTGAATATGAGATTTTTGCTTGTATTTAGTTTTCAACTCAAATCCAAAAATTAAACGATACACATTTGAAATAATGTGTAGGAAGAGCTGTATATAACGATGTATGTCTATGCAAAAATTGTATGAACTTCTATACGCAGAAATGTAAACAAATCTGAGCAACCACACTGAGTACATAACATGTGGACTCTTTAAACAGATATGAACGCATGTCTGTATCTTTGTACATATGTGTATCTCCATATCTCTGGGCTTCCTTCAATTGAAGCCAAATTAAAAAGCAAACATAAACCAAGAAAATATAAATAAACGAACAAACATTGGCAGAGTCTACAGCAGAACATTTGGAGTTAATTCCCCCACAGTGATCTCATATTCCCGTCTCGCATTGCCTGTGTGATGGTGTAGTTCGTACATGCCTAAGTGATGTGTACACTCGACTAATAAATTTCAATGAATTTGCTTGTGCGAAATGAATTTTGTGCCTAGACTAAGCCTCCTAAATAGTGGAGAAAAAGCCAAGAAGCAACCGAGTATTTCAGATTCTGCTTACAAATGCTTCAAACATAATAAGTATTCCGTAAAACCCTTTGCCTTCTTGGAAACTGTTACAGATGGATTAGTCTTATGTTGTCGGTTTAGTTGAGTAATGTTACCCCACTTCCATATTAATGAATTGTAAAAGATTCAAAATTTCAGTAAATAAATATTTTATCAAATAAAGTGGTTGGGACATTAATAGCAAGTAAACATTGTGTTTCTCTTACCAGGAATTCCATGTGGCCTATTTGTTCATTCGGATGGGAAATTCCCCTCGTCCGGGCCTCTGGACGCTGGAGAAGTCCACGGATTATGGCAACACCTGGACCCCTTGGCAGCACTTCTCGGATACTCCCGCCGATTGCGAGACCTACTTTGGCAAGGACACGTACAAGCCAATCACCCGCGATGACGACGTCATTTGCACCACGGAATACTCAAAAATTGTGCCGCTAGAGAACGGAGAGATTCCCGTGATGCTGCTGAACGAGCGTCCCAGCTCCACCAACTACTTTAACTCAACTGTGCTCCAGGAATGGACCCGTGCCACCAACGTCAGGATCCGGCTGTTGCGCACAAAGAATCTCTTGGGACATCTGATGTCCGTGGCTCGACAGGATCCCACGGTTACGCGTCGTTATTTCTACTCGATCAAGGACATATCTATTGGCGGAAGGTGCATGTGCAATGGTCATGCCGACACCTGTGACGTCAAGGACCCGAAGAGTCCAGTGCGCATCCTCGCCTGCCGCTGCCAACACCACACTTGCGGCATCCAGTGCAATGAGTGCTGTCCAGGATTCGAGCAGAAGAAATGGCGGCAGAACACCAATGCCCGACCCTTCAACTGCGAACGTGAGTTAATTTTCATTGAGCAGACAATTTAATTAATTTCTGTAAAAAGCTGATAAAAAAAATTGCAATTATAAATTCCCGAATTAAACATTACCCTTCTCTTCAGCTTGCAACTGCCATGGCCACAGCAACGAGTGCAAGTACGATGAGGAAGTGAACCGCAAGGGACTCTCCCTGGACATTCACGGACACTACGATGGAGGTGGCGTTTGCCAGAACTGTCAGCACAACACCGTGGGAATCAACTGCAACAAGTGCAAGCCGAAGTACTACCGACCCAAAGGAAAGCACTGGAACGAGACTGATGTTTGCAGTCGTAAGTGTCACTTTTCTATATGGGAGTTATAAGTAGATATTCATATTTACCATTGCTTTCTTACCCATCCAGCCTGCCAATGTGACTTCTTCTTCTCCACCGGACACTGCGAGGAGGAAACCGGAAACTGTGAGTGCCGTGCCGCCTTCCAGCCGCCGAGCTGCGACTCGTGTGCATACGGATACTACGGATACCCGAACTGCCGGGAGTGCGAGTGCAACCTGAACGGAACCAACGGATACCATTGCGAAGCGGAGAGCGGACAGCAATGTCCTTGCAAGATCAACTTCGCGGGTGCCTACTGTAAGCAGTGCGCCGAGGGATACTACGGATTCCCCGAGTGCAAGGCCTGCGAGTGCAACAAGATCGGCTCGATCTCCAACGACTGCAACATGACCACTGGCGAGTGCAAGTGTCTCACGAACTTCGGTGGCCACAACTGTGAGCGCTGCAAGCACGGATACTTCAACTACCCCACCTGCTCATGTAGGACATTAAATATATTAAACACTGCAAAGTATCTGATCCCGATTCCGACCCCTTCTTTACAGACTGCGACTGCGACAACCAGGGCACGGAGTCGGAAATCTGCAACAAGCAGTCTGGCCAGTGCATCTGCCGCGAGGGCTTCGGGGGTCCGAGATGCGATCAATGCTTGCCGGGATATTACAACTATCCGGACTGCAAGCCCTGCAACTGCTCGACCACAGGCAGCTCGGCGATCACCTGCGACAACACCGGCAAGTGCAACTGCCTGAACAACTTTGCCGGAAAACAATGCACGCTCTGTACTGCCGGCTACTACAGCTATCCGGATTGTCTACGTAAGTAAAAGTTAAACATAAAGTTTAGTTTTTTTTATGCAGACATATAACCATATTCCAAAAAATCAGCTGCATTTTTTAATTTACCCGTTACTGGTAGAGTAAATGGGTTTCGGATTTAATAAGTAGATGCTAGTTGCACGTCCACAAAATCAGTCAAATTATGAGCCTTTTTTTTATTCGGCAGTGTATGTTTACTCGGTCCTATCTTTAAACAAACCGCACCGTTAATAACAATTTAATAGAAAATTTTGGATTTATGTTCGCTGAGTAACCGGGTCACTCGACTATAGAGCTCCTTCTCGTTTTTGTTAATAACATATATGTTTTACTTACCTTGATCAATGTTCAGCATGTCACTGCGACTCCCACGGATCTCAGGGAGTGTCCTGCAACTCGGACGGACAGTGCCTGTGCCAGGCCAACTTCGACGGACGACAGTGCGAGTCCTGCAAGGAGGGCTTCTACAACTTCCCCAGCTGCGAGGACTGCAACTGCGATCCGGCGGGAGTAATCGATAAGTTCGCCGGATGCGGATCGGTGCCCGTGGGAGAGCTGTGCAAGTGCAAGGAGCGAGTCACAGGCAGGATCTGCAATGAGTGCAAGCCCCTGTACTGGAACCTGAACATCAGCAATCCGGAGGGTTGCGAGATTTGCGATTGTTGGACGGATGGTACCATTTCCGCTTTGGATACCTGTACCTCCAAGACCGGACAATGTCCCTGCAAGCCGCATACTCAGGGCAGGCGCTGCCAGGAGTGTCGGGATGGCACCTTCGATCTGGACAGTGCCTCGTTGTTTGGCTGCAAGGACTGCAGTTGCGATGTTGGTGGCTCGTGGCAAAGTGTTTGCGACAAGATCAGCGGCCAGTGCAAATGCCACCCGAGAATCACGGGTCTGGCATGTACCCAGCCTTTGACTACCCACTTCTTCCCAACGCTTCATCAGTTCCAGTATGAATACGAGGATGGTTTGCTGCCCTCGGGCACTCAGGTGCGCTACGATTACGACGAGGAGGCATTCCCCGGATTCAGCAGCAAGGGCTACGTGGTGTTCAATGCCATTCAGAACGAGGTACGCAACGAAATAAACATGTTCAAGTCATCTCTCTACCGGATTGTGCTGCGCTATGTGAATCCCAATGACGATAATGTCACCGCCACCATCTCGATTACTTCGGACAATCCGCTGGAGGTGGATCAACAGTGAGTATATGCTCAGATTTTTGTGTTATTTTGAACTACTCTAACCATTGACCATTAATCAGCGTGAAGGTACTGCTGCAACCCACTTTGGAACCCCAGTTTGTGACCGTTGCGGGTCCCTTGGGCGTAAAACCCTCGGCAATTGTTTTGGATCCGGGTCGTTATGTCTTTACCACCAAGGCCAACAAGAATGTGATGCTAGATTACTTTGTTCTCCTGCCTGCTGCCTATTATGAAGCTGGAATTCTTACCCGTCATATCTCGAATCCCTGTGAACTGGGCAACATGGAGCTGTGCCGCCATTACAAATACGCCTCAGTGGAGGTTTTCGAGCCAGCCGAAACTCCATTTGTTATCGGAGAAAACTCTAAGCCCACCAACCCTGTCGAAGTGTATAGCGATCCGGAACACCTCCAGATTGTCAGCCATGTGGGCGATATTCCCGTGCTGAGCCAGTCGCAAAAGGAGCTGAACTACATAGTAGATGTTCCACGCAGTGGACGATACATCTTCGTGATTGATTACATCAGCGATAGGAATTTCGCCAACAGTTACTATATTAACTTGAAGCTGAAGAACACTCCCGGTTCTGAGACTTCCGTGCTGTTGTATCCGTGCTTGTACTCCACCGTCTGTCGCACTTCGGTCAACGATGATGGTTTGGAGAAGGCCTTCTACATCAGCAAGGAGGATCTGCAGCCAGTCACCATCTATGTGAGTTCTATCTCCAAATGGAATTGTTTGAAAATTTTATAACAATTGTCCCCTACTTTCAGGCCGACATCGATGATGAATCCCGTGTGCCCATCATCTCGGTAACCGCCGTACCCGTGGAGCAATGGTCCATTGACTACATCAACCCAAGCCCCGTCTGTGTGATCCACAACCAGCAGTGTGCCACTCCCAAATTCCACTCCGTTCCCGACTCCAAGAAGATTGAGTTCGAAACTGACCATGAGGATCGCATTGCCACCAACAAGCCACCTTATGCCGCCTTCGATGACCGGGTTAAGCTGGTCCATTTGGACAGTCAAAATGAAGCCACCATCGTGATTGAGTAAGTTTTCGATTTGGATGTTTGATGCCATTTAAATGCTATATACAACACATTTACGATAACATGAACCTTTCCTCATTCTAGATCAAAGGTTGATGCTACGAAACCCAATCTCTTTGTGATCCTCGTGAAGTACTACCAGCCAAACCATCCCAAATACCAGGTGTACTACACATTGACGGCTGGAAAGAATCAATATGATGGCAAGTTCGACATTCAGCACTGCCCCTCGAGTTCCGGATGCCGTGGCGTTATTCGACCCGCCGGAGAGGGTTCGTTCGAGATTGACGACGAGTTCAAGTTCACAATTACTGTGAGTCTTAATAGCAAGCGAATGATAAAAACAAGTTTAAAGGCTCCAAATTCTTTCAGACTGATCGATCCCAGAGCGTTTGGCTGGACTACTTGGTGGTGGTGCCGTTGAAGCAGTATAATGATGACCTCTTGGTGGAGGAGACCTTTGACCAGACCATGGAGTTTATCCAAAACTGCGGCCAGGACCACTTCCACATTACCCACAATGCCAGTGATTTCTGCAAGAAGTCCGTCTTCTCCCTGACGGCAGATTACAACAGTGGAGCACTGCCATGTAATTGCGACTACGCCGGATCCACGAGTTTTGAATGTCATCCGTTTGGCGGTCAATGCCAGTGCAAGCCGAACGTGATTGAGCGCACTTGCGGAGCGTGTAAGAGTAGGTACTACGGATTCCCCGACTGCAAGCCATGCGAGTGCCCGAGTAGCGCTATGTGCGAGCCATCCACCGGAGAATGCATGTGTCCCCCGAATGTCATCGGGGATTTGTGCGAGAAGTGCGCCCCGAACACATACGGATTCCATCAGGTGAGAGGCGTAAACTAAAATGTAGTTTCACCCATTAATATATTTAACTGAAACCACCAGGTGATCGGCTGCGAAGAGTGTGGATGCAACCATATGGGCATTGCCAACGGAAATACGCAGTGCGACCTGTTCAACGGAACCTGCGAGTGCCGTGACAATATCGAAGGAAGGGCCTGCGATGTTTGCTCTCACGGATACTTTAACTTCCCGCACTGCGAAAAGTGCAGTTGCCACAAGCCCGGAACCGAACTGGAGGTATGCGACAAGGTCGATGGCACCTGCTTCTGCAAAAAGAACGTGGTCGGAGTTGATTGTGATCAGTGTGTGGAAGGGACATACAACCTGCAGGACTCGAATCCAGAGGGTTGCACCACTTGCTTCTGTTTTGGCAAGACCTCGCGATGTGACAGTGCCTATCTCAGGGTCTACAATGTGAGTCTGCTGAAGCAGGTGTCTATCAGTACGCCGGAATTCCGTGAGGAAAGTATCAAGTTTGAAATGTGGCCAGTGCCTACGGAGGAGATTCTTCTAAATGAGACCACGCTGAAGGCAGACTTTACACTGCGGGAGGTCAGTGATGAACGACCCGCCTACTTTGGAGTACTGGACTACCTTCTCAACCAGAACAGCCATATATCTTCTTACGGCGGAGACTTGGCTTACACACTACATTTCACCTCTGGCTTTGATGGCAAATACATCGTAGCTCCGGATGTCATTTTGTTCAGTGAACACAACGTCCTGGTGCACCAGAGCTATGAACAGCCCACTAGGAATGAGCCTTTCAGCAACCGCATCCATATAGTGGAGTCGAACTTCCAAACGGTTTCCGGAAAACCTGTTTCTCGAGCTGATTTTATGATGGTTCTGCGAGATCTTAAGTCAATCTTTATTAGGGCCAACTACTGGGAACAGACCTTGGTGGCTCACTTGGCAGATGTGTACCTAACCCTAGCCGATGAAGATGCGGATGGCACTGGTGAGTACCAATTCCTGGCCGTGGAGCGTTGCTCCTGTCCACCAGGCTACTCCGGGCACTCTTGCGAGGATTGTGCTCCGGGCTACTACCGAGATCCCAGCGGTCCCTACGGCGGTTACTGCATTCCCTGCGATTGCAACGGTCACACGGAGACCTGTGACTGTGCCACCGGAATTTGCACAAATTGCCAGCATGGAACTCAGGGTGACCACTGCGAGCAGTGTGTGTCTGGGTACTACGGAAACGCCACCAACGGATCACCCGGAGATTGCATGATCTGCGCCTGTCCTCTACCCTTTGACTCGAACAACTTTGCCACCAGTTGTGAGATCTCCGAGAGTGGAAACGAAATTCATTGTGAGTGCAAGCCAGGTTACACAGGACCCCGTTGCGAGTCCTGCGCAAATGGATTCTACGGACAGCCAGAGAACATGGGAGAGGTGTGCAAGCCGTGCGAGTGCTCTGGGAACATCAACCCAGAGGATCAGGGATCTTGCGACACGAGGACTGGTGAATGCTTGCGCTGCTTGAATAACACCTTCGGAGCTGCCTGTAATCTGTGTGCTCCGGGTTTCTACGGTGATGCTATTAAGCTAAAGAACTGCCAGAGCTGTGACTGCGACGACCTGGGCACCCAGGAGTGCGATCCTTATGTGGGCGTCTGCACCTGTCATGAGAATGTTATCGGCGAGCGCTGCGATCAGTGCAAGCCGGATCACTACGGATTTGAGTCAGGAGTTGGATGCCGCGCATGCGATTGCGGTCCCGCTTCCAATTCGACGCAGTGCGACAAGCACACGGGTCATTGTGCCTGCAAATCCGGCGTGACGGGACGACAGTGCGATCGTTGTGCCGTGGACCATTGGAACTACGAGAAGGAAGGTTGCACTCCGTGCAACTGCAACCAGGGTTACTCGCGAGGATTCGGCTGCAATCCGGAAACGGGCAAGTGCCAGTGCCTGCCTGGCGTCATTGGAGATAGGTAACATTATTTTTGAATTCTAGATACCGAGATTTTCGTTTTCCTAACTTGATTTATTCGATTCCAGATGCGACGCCTGTCCGAATCGCTGGGTGCTGATCAAGGACGAGGGTTGCCAGGAATGCAACAATTGTCACCATGCCCTCCTGGATGTCACCGATCGGATGCGCTACCAGATCGACAACGTCCTTGCCGATTTCAATAGTGTCACCCTTGCCTTCTTCACCAGTCAGAAACTGAACTATTACGACCAGCTGGCCGACGAACTGGAGCCCAAGGTTAAGCTCCTGGATAACAACAGCGTGGATCTTAATCCCTTCAAAAAGGCCAACAGCGAACTGGAGGCGGATGCCAAGGCCTACGCCAAGCAGGTCAACCAGACTCTGGCGAATGCTGTGGACATACGCGAGCGATCGAGCAGCACTTTGGGTAACATCACAGTCGCCTACGATGATGCGTTTAAGAGTGCCCAGCAGGCCAGGGAGGCCATCACCTCGGTAGAGGCTTTGTCCAAGAATCTCGAGGCAGCAGCGAGTACCAAGATTGATGCTGCCCTAGAGCAAGCTCAGCACATTGTGGGAGAAATCAACGCCACTAGCATTGAAGTGACACCCAACAAACAGATCCTGGAGAAGGCTCGGAAACTCTATGAGGAAGTCAACACTTTGGTGATGCCCATCAAGGATCAAAACAAGACCCTGAATGCCCTGAAGAATGACATCGGAGAGTTCAGTGATCATCTGGAGGATCTCTTCAACTGGAGCGAGGAATCCCAGGCCAAGTCCGCCGACGTGGAGCGCAGAAATGTGGCCAATCAGAAGACCTTTGACAACTCCAAATTCGACACCGTCTCGGAGCAAAAGAAACAGGCAGAAAAGAACATCAACGACGCGGGCAATTACCTGATCAATGGGGATCTTACTCTCAGTCAGATCAACCAGAAGTTGGATAGCTTGAGGGATGCTCTGGGTGACCTGACCTCGGTGAACAAGAATGTGGACGAAGAGTTGCCACTGAGGGAGGAGCAGCACAATGAGGCGGAGGCACTCACCGATCAGGCAGAGCAGCGGGCGGCCGAGTTGGCTGTCAAGGCGCAGGATCTGGCTGTCCAGTATACCGACATGACCGCCAGTGCTGAGCCGGCTATCAAAGCAGCCACTGCCTACTCCGGAATCGTGGAGGCCGTCGATGCTGCCCAGAAATTCAGCCAGGATGCCATTGCAGCGGCCGGCAGTGCCACCCAAATTACAGATGGCATTGAGGAAAGAGCTCACCTGGCAGACACTGGATCAGCTGATCTTCTTCAAAGAGCCCGTCAGTCTCTCCAGAAAGTACAAGACGACCTTGAGCCACGTCTCAACGGATCAGCTGGCAAAGTCCAAAAGATCTCCGCCGTAAACAATGCCACCGAACAGCAGCTGAAGGACATCAACATTCTGATCGGCCAGCTGCCAGCCGAATCCCAACGGGACATGTGGAAGAGCTCGAATGCCAATGCCAGTGACGCTCTGGAGATTCTGAAGAATGTCCTAGAGATACTCGAGCCAGTGAGTGCCCAAACACCCAAAGAGCTCGAGAAGGCACACGGCATCAATAGGGATCTGGATCTGACCAACAAGGACATCTCGCAGGCCAACAATCAGCTGGATAACGTCGAGGGCTTCGTCTCGAAGCTCAACGAACTGGCGGAGGACGTCGAGGATCAGCAACAGCGGGTGGGTGAACAAACCCTGCAGCTGGGCCAGGAAATAGAGAATCTGAAGGCCCAGGTGGAGGCCGCTCGCCAATTGGCCAACAGCATCAAGGTGGGCGTCAAGTTCAAGCCGAGCACCATCCTCGAGCTGAAGACGCCGGAGAAGGCCAAGCTGCTGGCCACTCGCACCAATCTCTCCACCTACTTCCGCACTACCGAGCCATCCGGTTTCCTTTTGTACCTGGGCAATGACAACAAGACCGCCCAGAAGAACAACGACTTTGTGGCGGTGGAGATCGTGAACGGGTACCCGATCCTCACCATAGATTTGGGCAATGGTCCGGAGCGTATCACCAGCGACAAGTACGTGGCGGATGGCCAGTGGTATCAGGCGGTGGTGGATCGTATGGGTCCGAATGCCAAGCTCACGATTAGGGAACAACTGGCCAACGGTGAGGTGGTCGAGCACAGCAAGTCTGGTTATCTCGAGGGATCTCAGAATATCCTCCATGTGGATAAGAACAGTCGCCTATTTGTGGGCGGCTATCCGGCTGCTTCGGACTTCAATGCACCCGCCGACTTGACCACCAACTCCTTCAGTGGCGACATTGAGGATCTTAAGATCGGCGACGAGAGCGTGGGACTGTGGAACTTTGTTTATGGCGACGATAACCAGGAGGGCGCCCGAGAGCGTGACGTGCTGCTCGAGAAGAAGAAACCGGTTACGGGTCTGCGCTTCAAGGGCAATGGCTACGTGCAGCTGAACGCCACCTCAAACTTTAAGACCCGCTCCAGCATCCAGTTCAGCTTCAAGGCGGACAAGGACACGGCCAACGGACTGCTCTTCTTCTACGGAAGAGACAAGCACTACATGAGCATCGAGATGATCGACGGTGCCATCTACTTCAACATTAGCCTGGGGGCGGGTGGAGGCGTTATTGCCGGCAGCCAGGATCGCTACAATGACAATCAATGGCACAAGGTCCAGGCGGTGCGGGAAAATCGGGACGGCCTTCTGAAGGTGGACGATGTAGTGATATCGCAGTCAAATGCTCCATCGCAAGCGGACTTGGAGTTGCCCAAGCTCAGGAGATTGTACTTCGGTGGCCATCCGAGACGACTGAACAACTCGATCAGCTTGCAGCCCAACTTCGATGGTTGCATCGACAATGTGGTGATCAATGGAGGAGTTGTGGACCTAACGGAGTATGTAACTGGTGGCGGAGTGGAGGAAGGCTGTCCGGCAAAGTACTCCACCGTGGTATCGTATGCTCCGCATGAGTACGGCTTCCTGCGCATGAACAACATCGTCTCAAACAATAATCTGCATGTGGTGCTGCGTTTTAAGACCAGCCAACCGAATGGCGTGCTTTTCTATGCCGCCAGCCATGACCAGAGCTCTAATATCGGACTAAGTCTGGACGAAGGATTGCTCAAGCTGAACAGCATGGGCAGCCAGTTGGTGATTGACGATCGACTCCTAAACGATGGCGAGGATCATGTGGTTACGGTGCAGCACACCCAGGGTGAACTGCGTCTCTCCGTCGACGATATGGAGACCAAGAGGTGGGTTGAACGAAAGCAAATCGCTGATCTCGTATTAACCTTTATTATTTTTATTTCCCTAAAGACTTGGATCTCCGCAACCGCTGATTCTGGATGGTGGCGACATCTTCTTCGCTGGACTGCCGGATAACTATCGGACGCCCAGAAACGCATTGGCCTCGTTGGCCTACTTTGTCGGCTGCATCAGCGATGTAACCGTGAACGAGGAGATCATTAACTTTGCCAACAGCGCTGAGAAGAAGAACGGCAACATCAACAGCTGTCCCCCGCATGTACTAGGTGAGATTTGCCTATGCCTGAGATCCATATGAACCACTCAATAAACTCGTCCATTTCATTCCAGCCTACGAGCCCAGTCTTGTGCCCAGCTACTATCCCAGTGGAGCCAATGAGGTGGAGTCTCCGTGGGCAAACCCCGAACCCCTTCCCCCACTCAAGCCAGTCATTGAGGCCACAGAGCCACCGACAACGCCTACCACCACAACAACTACAACGACCAGCACAACAACCACATCGACCACCACAACAACGACGACGACAACAACCCAGTCACCGATTTTCCCTGATGAGGACAAGGATGTGGATATTAAATTGCCACAGAAGACTTTAACCACCCGGCCTCCCGCCAAGCTGAATCTTCCCAGTGATGAGCGCTGCAAGTTGCCGGAGCAGCCGAACTTCGATGTGGACTTCGTCGAAGCTGGCTACCGTTTCTACGGACTGCGGGAGCAACGCCTGGAGATCAACTCACTGCCAGTGAAGTTGCGCCGCCACCATGACATGAGCATCTCCTTCCGCACGGAGCGACCCAACGGCCTGCTTATCTTCGCCGGAAGCAAGCAGCGCGATGACTTCATAGCCGTCTATCTCCTGAACGGACAGGTGACGTACGAACTCCGAGTGGGAGCCTTGCTGCGGGCAAAGATCACCAGTGAGGCGGTATTGAATGATGGCTCCTGGCACACCGTGGAGGCGTTGCGCTCTGGCCGCAAGGTCAGCCTGCTTATCGATAAGCTGGAGCAGCCGGGATCCGTGGATCTGAATGCGGAGAGGAGTCCACCGGTGCTGGCGGTCGAGATGCCTATCTACGTGGGCGGCGTCAACAAATTCCTGGAGACGGACGTTAAGAACCTCACCGGCTTCGACACCGATGTACCCTTCTACAACGGCTGCCTCAAGGACATCAAGTTCGATGGCGTCGAACTGGAGACACTGCCGGAGGAGTTCGGAGTGGTTCCGTGCTCGGAACAGGTGGAGCGCGGATTGTTCTTCAACAACCAGAAGGCGTATGTCAAACTCTTCGAACACTTCGATGTCGGCACAGAAATGAAAATCAGCTTTGATTTCCGACCGAGGGACCCCAACGGTCTGCTCTTCTCCGTGCACGGCAAGAGCTCCTATGCCATCCTCGAGCTGGTGGACAACACCCTGTTCTTCACCGTGAAGACCGATCTGAAGAACATTGTGACGACCAACTATAAGCTGCCCAACAACGAAAGCTTTTGCGATGGAAAGACACGCAACGTCCAGGCCATTAAGTCCAAGTTTGTGATCAACATAGCCGTGGACTTTATAAGTTCCAATCCGGGCGTGGGCGGCGAAGGATCGGTCGTTACTAAGACAAACCGTCCGTTGTTCTTGGGAGGTCACTTGAACTTCCAAAGGGCACCGGGCATCAAGACCAAAAAGTCCTTTAAGGGATGCATCAGCAAGGTGGAGGTCAACCAAAAGATGATCAATATTACGCCCAATAAGGTCATCGGCGATATATGGCAGGGTGTCTGCCCGCTTAACTAGTGATGAAAACCGGAAAGACTAACGGACACATGATTCATTTCGACAAAGACTACGGAAAACTGCCAGGAAAAAGCCAAAGTTGCCGAAAACCGCAATTAAAAGGACAACGAACGAACAAATTCTAAACGATCAAGATCGACAGGCCATGGAAAAGTCTGGGGTCCCAAAGATAATGGATCCTTAGCAAAGATGCCAGTCGTATATTTCTTATTCATTTAAGCCAAACAATGTGCCAATCTATTGAAACCATTTACATATGTTATTTCTTAATTCCTTTTTAAACTCTTAAAGTTGAACTTTCAAATTTGTAATTTCGTCGAACCAATAAATATAAAAACATTTTATCGAATTAAAAGTCTGTGTTTTCTGAGTTTTATTGCTTTAAGTTTTTCGCTCTTAATTGGCAAGCAGAATCGTAGTTACCTCTCCTTTGACCAGGATCTTCTTATATTTGCCTTACGGAAACAGAGTTAAATGCTTGTATTAACGTAAACAAAACAAAAAAATAAATTATTTTATTGTCATAAGTTTTATTACAAATTTTCATACATACGTGAATATTTTAAAAAACTAGAAAAAACTAATGGTTCAAAAATCTTTTTGGTTTTTCGTTCGAATTTGTTTTTCAATCATTTTTTTTTCTTCACATAGCTTGGATTTCAATGAAACCGTAAAGGATCATCAAAGAATGATGACCTACACAAGCTGATGAATAAGGCGACCAAGTAATATAGCTAGATTGTTACTACTTGGCTTACTATTTTATAGCTTGTTGGACCTTAGATGTTGTATAAAGTGGCCAAGCGCTCGGTTAGAGTTGGCGAAGATTCATTTAAAAAATGTCGCCAGTATTCCTCACCCACTTGGCTTTTGAAGCCAATAAGAAGCTGAAGTTATCAACTATGTAAGAAAATAAGTACACAGTAATCTAAGCGTTACCTTTTGAGTCATCTGGTGCAGATCCTGTGGTGGATTCACCCACGAGGCGATGGCATCGCAGAAGAATATGAAGTCAGCCATCACGCCAGCAGGATTCACCTCGATCACATGACACATTCCACGGAAGGCAGAGCTCTTCTCATCACTGTCTCGTATTAGACGCAGCGTGGTGCACCTTAATTTTTTTTGCAAAAAAAATGTATATAACAATAGAGCAATTTTAATTAAAAGTAAAAATATATATATTACACACCACTGTCTCACAAATTGGGGCAAATAGGGAGCCAATTCAAAAGGACACACATAACCAAGACGACCGATCGTTATCCCTAAGCCGCAAAAATAAGCACGAATAAATAAATTTAACAAGAAATAATCAGCCAAACGTCTTACCTGCATTCTCCAGCAGCTTCTTGGACGTGTTCGGGCGGTTGATAATAGTTAACAGGTCGCTGAGTACAAGGCCAATGTACTGTTTGGTCTCCTCACCTTTTAAGAAATGCACAATTTACCCCATAAAAAAGTTACTTTGTCAAAGACTATAATACTCACCCAATTTCATACAAATCTCGCCTATGGCCCAGGTGGCATTGTTGCACACAGAAATGAAGTCGGGATTTAGATTTTGACCCAAGATGGGAAAGAACTCGGCCATGAAGGGATGCACATGGGGGAAGCAGGCTTTTGTTAGATCACCCAGCAGAGCAAACGACGATTGGCGCACCTTAAATGATACAATTGCATTGTAACGCAACCGTAAGAAGAGTAGGTTTCCAAGGGAACTTACCTCCGGCAGAACGTCCTGCATGCATTGGTAGAGCAGATGCATGATGTTGCTATTGGCCACCAGCGTCTCAATGTGGCGATCCAAGCCCTCGGCCAAGCCAGACAGCAGATCTAGAGCAACAATCATGCGCTCCTTGTCGGGGTGATCGTACGTTTGGTTTTGTTTGCACAACTAGAGGATGATAAAGAAGAGGTCATTTTCATAGTCCTGTTTTCACAACACTCATTCATACCATTTCCTGGTTGATGGTCTGCTCAATCAGCGAGATGCACCTCCGGTAGACTGGGTCGCAGTATGGCAGAAAACCGGACTGCAAAGCAGTAGCGATGCTCGATAAGCACTCCAGCAGCGGGAACAGGTCTTTGTCGTCGTCCTTAAGCAGATTCCACTTGTCGATTAGCGGCGGCATAAGGATGTCTATATACTGCGGCTTGTTTAGGTGGTGGCCTACGGAATCGGCCAAAGTACCCACTGCATCATATAGGATCAGCAGGTTCTTGTGCTGATACTTTGAGAAAGCAAAGACGAGCGTCTTTAGTATGTACTCCAAGTAGGGCACCAGTTCCGTGCAGGCTTCTTCCTCCAGAGTGGCAAAGGCCGAACAGGCGGCCTCCTGGACGCGCTTGTTGGAGTCCAGAATGCGTTTCAGCAGCTCCTCCATCAGCGGCTTCAAGTACTGGTCGTGCGGCTGGTTGACCACCCAATTGGCGTACCGTGAGAGCGTCCAGCAGGTGATTGAGCGCACCAGGGCTTTCTTGTCGGACAGGCAGCTAATGAGGTAGGGAATCAGCTCTGGTAGGTGCTGGATCATTCCCTGCATGCAGCCCTCCGCGATGGCGCCCAGGGCCAGGACACCGCTCTCCTTGATCACCCACTCCTGGTGAAAGAGCGTTTCTTTCAAGATGGGAAGCACGACGGGCAGGCAATCCTCACGGAACACATTGGCCAGCACATCAAGGGCGGCAGCGCTGCACTTGCGCAGGTTCCATTCCGATAGCGAACTATCGTCGTCCAATCCATCGTCAAAATCGTCATCGTCATCCTCGCCTGCTGCTCCAGCGCCCGCCTCTTGAGTACTCTTGATCGTGTGAGCGCGGGACTTGTGGAATCGCGGGCGAATGTCCTCCTCTCGGTCCGGCACCATGTCATCCTCCTCTACGTTGTCCTTGAAAATCGAGTCGACCTCCGAGTAGCGCCCCGCACACACAAGAACTGGGAGTAACTGCCACAAAATGGGAGCTAGAACATCCTTGCAGATGCCCAGGTCCGCCAGAGACAGCCAGAACTCGGTGGCCGCTAAGGCAACGGCTTCATCGGAGTCCTTGGTACGCAACAACATGTACTGAAAATGAGTGGATTTCGTTAAATGCTAAGGTCTTAAAAACATTATATTGATCGTGTTGTAGTATCAGTATTTCGAAGTATTATTCTCAACGTTTTTCTTCCACAAATCTTACCTCTAGAATCTGCGACATGTGCGGTACCAGGCAATCCATGTGGACTTCCAGCAGCCTTACAAACGCGTAACACACCTTCTGCTGCAACATGGGATCGTCATCACCGGACAGAAGGAACAGGTTGTGAATGAAGCTGTCTATATTCAGCATCAAGGCCTGTGATTTGATTATAATGAACGGGTTGATGCAGGCAATGGCGTGGGAGCGGATCTTGGGGCTGCTATGCTTGAAATACTGCAGGAACTTGGGAATCATAATGCTAAGTGCCATGAAGTCCAGGATCCCGGCGGAATCCTCACAGATGTTCTGCAGGGCACTGAAGGCGCCCTCGCACACATTGTAGTCTTGGGCATCGAGCATCTCGCAGAGCGAGGGTAGCAGCTGCGGCCAGTTGTGCAGGCCGCCGTTGCTGGCGATGGTGGTGATTAGGATGCCTACGGTGGCACGGATCAAAGGCGAGGAGTCGCCGACCGCCTGCAGACACTCGTGTTTAATGTACTCTATTATCTCCGGCTGCAGGAGATTGTAGTGCTCGAGGACATTTTTCTTGAGAATCAGGCCACTCATTGAGCGCGTAGACTCGTCCTCCGTCTTCAGCTTAGTCAGCACGTAGATCAGATAGTGGTTGAAGTCTGGATAGCGATTGCATTCCTCCAGTGTCTGTGGAGCAAAGCAATTGTGGATTGCAAAGCAGTTGGGGCTTTTATTACTCACCATTTGTACCGCCATCTGAGTGCCTGTGTCCGGCGATTGTGACTTTCTAAGGATCAGTATGAGCTGCTGCAGACCTTCTTCCTGTGGTTCCCATCTCATTTTGTTGCTGCTGCGAGTTATCGGCTGGTTTAAGTGTAAAACAGTAGAGTAGGGTTAATGTCCTCTTATGGAGAAACATTTGGGTAATGGAGAGTGACACTCAGTTCGGGGCCAGCTACTCATACAAGCGAATCATATATATATACGAGCTCGATTAAAGTAAACGCCTTCATTTTCTATTGAAAGCATGTTTTAAATAAATAGCGCACCGCCATACTCTATTTTACTTACTTAATTTGTATCCCATTCAAACTGTAGTTTTATTGATGGTAATGTTATACATACATATTTATTCATATATATACTTTCAATTTACACAAATCCTGATAGTTGAATTTTGAAATGGAGTTTTAGTTAAACAAATATTTAAACTCCAGAAGAATAATCTCTAGTTGCCAATATGCTGAACACATATATAGCTAGAGTTAGGGATTATACATATTTGCATGTACTTCATATATGTGTATGTTTTTAATGTGTATAGGCGCGTATATTGTATATTCAATTTTGTTAGACATTTGCAGACCTTTTTCAACCGTTAGTCGATTTAATTTAAAAGGATTAGAGGATATGAACCTATCAGAGGTGTGTGCTCGATAAACTGTAGGTATTACAAGTTGTGTGTGAAGGGATACAATTCAAAATATAATAACTAGGCTTGGTCTTGAGTGACTTAAAGAATCAACGGATGTGAAACATTTTCATCTTATAAAGGACTAAAAATAGTTGTATTTTTCATGATTTTTATTACATACACACGATATTAATGTAATAAGTAAGAAATTAAAATTTCCTTATGCTGCACAAATCTTGTTTGATTTCCTGTTTTTGTTACGTTTTTCTTTGAATTTATTTCATTCCCTAACTTGACCTAACATTTAAATTATTTGTAGTTCCCTACTCTTTTTATTTGGTTTGCCCTATCATAGAGAAAATAATATTTAAAACAAAACCCTATTCTGCATAAAATCTATAAATATATTTTATATAGTTGTATATGTGTGGTGTGTATATGTTCAATGTTGTGTGTGTGTGTAGTTGTAGTGTTGCTTCTGTTTTTTTATTCTTTTTTTTTCTTTGTTTACTGCTTAAACGCTAATCACTAAGATCACCCGAGAGAGATACAAACGCACGCGAACGCGACCGGATTCCGCGATGAATCCGGATTAAGGTACAACGAAATCACGATTTTCCATTTTAGTTTAGTTTCAGTTTTAGCAATTGCTTTACTTTGCTTTAGTTAGACCGTATTATAAATATCAAGTATTGCGATTATTATTTGGGACTCGGGGGCGAAAGTCCCTTATTGTTAGTTTTTAGACTGTTTGAGTTTAACGCGACGCGAACGAACGACCCGAAGTTACTTTATTATCACACGTTCCCCCATTTTGTAAACGAAATAAAAACACAAACGTAAACACGGTTTGCATAATTTCATAATACTATTACTTAGATTTACTTGGTTATCTTCTTGCATCATAATCTTCCTTTTGTTTTTTGTGTTTGACTGAGTTTGGTTTTCCCTAGTTTTATTTTTCGTATTTTTTTTAGTTGTTCCGCGACAATTTCAAAGACTTTTGTTTCCATTTAGTAGTACACTTTACACCTAATCGTATAATCGTAAAAAAATTTGTTCTGTACATAGATCATAAAATATAAAGGTTACGCAAAGCACGAGCCTGTACAAATTATAACAAAGTTTGAAAAAAATAATAATAGTTAATTAATTACACTTGTCCCTATACCAAAAAAAAATTATATAATAATACTTTAAAAAGTGATCAGTCAATGGTTGCTTTTGTATTCAGTTAAAGGATTTGCACAAAAATAATATACTCAACGAAATCCTAATCTCAATTTTATATATTTTTCCCTATTTACTTTTCGCTCTCACAATGCGTAAAAAAACACCTAATTTTGTATAGCATATGAATATCATGTAGTGTATAAGTAAATTTGTATCAGTAACAGTTGCAATATTATCATTATCCTTGTATTATTTTCTTTCATTTTTTCAATTTTTCTTTACCCGACGAGATACCACGAACGACGATTACGATTACGAACGAACGAGCGACGAAAATACGCGAACGCGAAACCGTAAGAACCCGAAACGCGACGATTTTTCTCCGATTCTTTATTTAATATTATTTAAGTGCTGAATGTGTTGGGTTCACTTGTGAAATTCAAATTAGCTGTTGATGAATGCTTTCTATGGTTTTTGAACGGAGTTTTTGTTGAACATCAGTCTTTGTTTGATTTGTAACATTTTCTTCAGCTGAAGCTTTTCAGATACACTTTTTCATGTGCACTTGAATCCATTTTTCCATTTCTGTTCTTTGGATTTCACAATTGGCCCAACACTTTCATTATTCAACGATTTAGTTAAGCATATTTTAGAATTACCGCGACACGAACCCGCAATATCATTTAGTTTCGACGATTTTTTAATTTTTTTTTATTACCTATGAGAAACACCCGTGTGTTCAGCATATTCAATTCTATTTTCGTTTTTGGGCTGGGTCTGAGTGTATTAAAGGTTTGGGCATGTCTACTTTAGCACTGACTCCGGTTAAGTACGGCCGGAACACATCATTTTGGGTATTTTCTACTGAGTTCTCTGCATAATATTGGCATTTAATATGCTTTAAGCGGACAGACAGACAGACTGCCTAAAGAGGTTCTACAGATCTAAGACCCTCTAGTTTGATTTCGAATATACGTGAATCTTCTCTATTAGATTTATCGATATATGTATGTGGTTATAAGTCTGGCTATGCAGTTGTTTGCTTGTTTTTTTTTTTTTGTTTTTTTTTTAGCTTAAATTTCAATGTTAACGTAACATTCGAACAGCATCGAATCGAATAACTTAAGGAGGCTAAAGATTAAGACGACACGCTTACTACGCATAATTGTACATAATTGTCTAGTTAAGATGTTGCTGCTTGGCTGGCTATTGGGTGCAGGTGGGTGTATAATAGCTTGGCTGGCCTAGATGTTGTACATGGTGGCCAGGCGCTCGGCCAGAGTTGGCGGGAATTGCTCCACAAAACGACGCCAGTTTTCTTCACCCACTTGGGTCTTAAAGCCGTGTAGAATCTATAACATTCAACGAATTAGATACAGAGAGGTAAGCTAGACTCTTTAAGGTTACCTTTTGAATCATCTGGTGCAGGTCTTGTGGTGGATTAACCCACGAGGCGATGGCATCGCAAAAGAATATGAAATCGGGCACTACGCCAGCTGGGTTCACCGTGATCATATGACACATTCCACGGAAGGCAGAGTCCTTTTCATCATTGTCTCGTATGTGACGCAGCGATGTGCACCTTCATTTTTTGTAAAGAGTATTAAAATGACATTTCAACAAAAAACAAATAGAATTAGCAAGCTCCAGCAAACACTAAAGTTTAAAAGCAAATTTGAAATTCCATTTAAATGATGTTGAAGAAATTGTTTAAATGATGTGTAATGAGATAAAGAGATGAAAGAAGGGTGTGCGTTTAGGTTTCAGTGTTTAAGCGTAATTTGAGTTACGGCACGGGAAGGATAGATAAGGGAATAGAAAGAAAGAATAAGCTAGTTAAATATAAATCGTGTTACACACCACTGTCGTACAAATTCGGGCAAAAAAGGAGCCACTTCAACTGGGCACACATAACCTAGACGACCGATTGTTATTGCTAAAAGAACAGAAGAAATAAGAATAAATAAATTAACTGAATAAATCAATATTACACGTAGTACGCTTTGATTGATTGCTACACTCGAATCGAATATCAATTGCGATTCTCGGCTATCTATCTATGCATGTTGTATGGGAATGAGGTTCGATTTCATTTTGTTGCTGCTCATGCAACAAGTAACACAAATTAAAACAGAAACAAAGTTCCAGAGATCCACATACACGCATACATTCAGAATCATATAAAATATATATCTTAGACAGTCCGTGATATTCGATAGGCTTCAATCAGCCCAAACGTCTTACCTGTATTCTCCAGCAGCGTCTTGGGCGTGTTCGGGCGGTTGATAATGATGAATAGGTCGCTGAGTACAAGACGTATGTACTGTTTGGTCTCCTCACCTTTAAAGCAATGTACAATTTACTCCATAAAAAAAGATACTTTGTTGAAGACTTTAATACTCACCCAATTTCATACAAATCTCGCCTATGGCCCAGGTGGCATTATTGCACACAGAAATGAAGTCGGGATTTAAATTTTGACCCAAGATGGGAAAGAACTCGGCCATGAAGGGATGCACATGGGGGAAGCAGGCTTTTGTTAGATCACCCAGTAGAGCAAACGACGATTGGCGCACCTTAAATGACACAATTGCATTGTAACGCAACCGTAAGAAGAGTAGGTTTCCAAGGGAACTTACCTCCGGCAGAACGTCCTGCATGCATTGGTAGAGCAGATGCATGATGTTGCTATTGGCCACCAGCGTCTCAATGTGGCGATCCAAGCCCTCGGCCAAGCCAGACAGCAGATCTAGAGCAACAATCATGCGCTCCTTGTCGGGGTGATCGTACGTTTGGTTTTGTTTGCACAACTAGAGGATGATAAAGAAGAGGTCATTTTCATAGTCCTGTTTTCACAACACTCATTCATACCATTTCCTGGTTGATGGTCTGCTCAATCAGCGAGATGCACCTCCGGTAGACTGGGTCGCAGTATGGCAGAAAACCGGACTGCAAAGCAGTAGCGATGCTCGATAAGCACTCCAGCAGCGGGAACAGGTCTTTGTCGTCGTCCTTAAGCAGATTCCACTTGTCGATTAGCGGCGGCATAAGGATGTCTATATACTGCGGCTTGTTTAGGTGGTGGCCTACGGAATCGGCCAAAGTACCCACTGCATCATATAGGATCAGCAGGTTCTTGTGCTGATACTTTGAGAAAGCAAAGACGAGCGTCTTTAGTATGTACTCCAAGTAGGGCACCAGTTCCGTGCAGGCTTCTTCCTCCAGAGTGGCAAAGGCCGAACAGGCGGCCTCCTGGACGCGCTTGTTGGAGTCCAGAATGCGTTTCAGCAGCTCCTCCATCAGCGGCTTCAAGTACTGGTCGTGCGGCTGGTTGACCACCCAATTGGCGTACCGTGAGAGCGTCCAGCAGGTGATTGAGCGCACCAGGGCTTTCTTGTCGGACAGGCAGCTAATGAGGTAGGGAATCAGCTCTGGTAGGTGCTGGATCATTCCCTGCATGCAGCCCTCCGCGATGGCGCCCAGGGCCAGGACACCGCTCTCCTTGATCACCCACTCCTGGTGAAAGAGCGTTTCTTTCAAGATGGGAAGCACGACGGGCAGGCAATCCTCACGGAACACATTGGCCAGCACATCAAGGGCGGCAGCGCTGCACTTGCGCAGGTTCCATTCCGATAGCGAACTATCGTCGTCCAATCCATCGTCAAAATCGTCATCGTCATCCTCGCCTACTGCTCCAGCGCCCGCCTCTTGAGTACTCTTGATCGTGTGAGCGCGGGACTTGTGGAATCGCGGGCGAATGTCCTCCTCTCGATCCGGCACCATGTCATCCTCCTCTACGTTACCCTTGAGAAGAATAATGTCAACCTCTGAGTAGCGCATTCCACGCACAAGAACTGGAGCTAACTGTGACAAATAGGGAGCAAGCACATCTTTGCAGATGCTCTGCTCAGCTAGCGACAACCAAAACTCGGAGGCCTCTAAGGCCACGCCCTCATCAGAGTCCTGTGTACGCAAGAGCATGTACTGGAAAGTGTATAAAATAGCCGAAATTACTATTTTGTTATTGGTAAATACTAAATAAAAAGGGACTAAAATAAATAAATAAATAAAACTATGTTGTTCAGTCAGAGCTAACAATAATGAAAATCAACTAATCCAAATATCTTACCTCAATGATTTGCGACATGTGGGGCATTAGGCGGTCCATGCGTACCTCCAGCAGCATGACCAAACCGTGGCAGACGTTCTTCCGTACCTCGTGATCCTCATCTGAGGACAGGTGAAAGAGGTTTTCAATAAAGCTGTCTATGTTTAGCATCAGGGCCTGTGATCTATTTATGATGAACTGATTGATGCAGGCAATGGCGTGGGAGCGGATCTTGGGGCTGCTATGTTTGAAATACTGCAGGAACTTGGGAATCATAACGTTCAGCGGCCTGTTGAGCGCCGCGGAGTCCAGGATCTCGGCGGAGTCCTCACAGATCTTCTGCAGCGCACTGAAGGCGCCCTCGCACACATTGTAGTCTTGGGCATCGAGCATCTCGCAGAGAGAGGGCAGAAGCTGTGGCCAGTTCTGCAGGCCGCCATTGCTAGCGATGGTGGTGATTAGGATGCCTACGGTGGCCCGGATCAAAGGCGAGGAGTCGCCGACCGCCTGCAGACACTCGTGTTTGATGTACTCCACGATCTCCGGTTGCAGGTTGCTGCCGTGCATGCGGATGTTGTTCTTGAGGATCAGGCCGCTGAGTGAGCGCGTGGGCTCATCCTCTGTCTTCAGCTTGGTCAGCACATAGATGAGATAGTTGTTGAAGTCTGGATAGCGATTGAATTCCTCTAGTTTCTGTAGAGCAAGACGGGAAAGTGTGGATTGAATTGCTAAATAACTGGGGCTTTATTACAAACCATCTGTACTGCCATTTGAGTGGCTGTGTCCGGTGACTGCGACTCCTTGAGGATCGCTATGATCTGCTGCAGACCTTCTCCTTGCGGTTCCCACGTCATTTTGCTGCTGCTAGGGGAGATCGAATGGGTTTTAGTTTTGAGTAGTGAATTAGGGTTAATGCCCTCGCAGGGGTGCAAATGGGTGAGAAAGAGAGGGTGAGAGAGACACTGCGTTCGAGGCCACTTACGCACACTAGCGCACTTCGCACCCACACTCGCGCACGGACATCTGCTGATGTGATATATACGTGTTCTGAGCGATTTCCCTTTGGCAATTAATGGGTTTACGGCGGACGGCGGGAGATGAAAGATATTGCCCCGCGAGGGACGTGCGACTTCCTGCCCAGAACCCAGACAGAGAAAAACCCGAACCGAACCCGCCTACCACCGCCATGTTCCTTGGCAATCGGTTACCCAGCCGAAAAACGCTTTTCCGCGAAACGCCTTGGACTACTCTTACACCCCGTACTTACCTTTGGGTGGTGGCTGTGCTTTAAAACTAGTTAGGTTGGAATTATCTTGAGCTTTCCTACAAATTTTCTCTTTTTTCACCTTTTCTTCGCACAATTAGCTGAGTTTTGTACTAGAGGTGGAGAAATATCGATGGAAACATCGAAATCATCGATAACCGCGAACATCGATATTTCTCCACCTCTGCCTTTCTGTTGTTAAGGATGGGAACGTGCCAGTAGAGCACTTGATATAAATAATTTGTATATAATTGTCAGTTTTTCAATATTTTTTATTTATTGAATATTTTAAAAAGTTTGTTTAGGTATATAAATATATAATTAAACAATTGTTAGCTCAATAAAAAGAGTTGAAAACAAAAGGAATAAATAAATAATAATAAGACAATGTGAGATCTTCTAGTGCTACTATTACTCCATTCGATTTTAATTTTACAAAATAGTTAGACTTATTGCTAATTTTTTAAAATTTTTATAAATGTTTTAGCCCAACAACAAACAGTTAAAACATAAGAAGCTCAAACTGATTTTTTAAATGGGAAACGTTAAATTTAATGATTTTACTCTCAATAATCATGACGTGACACGAAATTTTTAATATCGATATAAAAAACCCATCTCTATATGCTGGCAGCTACGGTAACACTCACAGAATCCCCAGAAATGCGGCCACACATTTACTAACTTAGAGTGCCCGCATACGCCACCCTGGTCAATTTTGTTTGGGAGAGGGACAGACAGAGGAGTCATTAATTTTAAACAAAGGACCACGCTTCAGGACATTCATCCCGGATCGGACAAAGCCGCGACTCGCTTTCTCCAGGGCCGAGTGAAAGTTTCTCGCCTTGTCGCAGTTTAACATCCGAAGCGACCAGACATGAACAAGCGCAACCATGTGAGAAGAAAACTACGATGCCGCAGACAAAGTAAATGGATTGAATATGTGCAAATTAATTTCTTTTGCAGATCCGTCTGCCGCCAGAGGTAAATCGTCTGCTGTACGTGCGCAACCTGCCGTACAAAATCACCTCGGACGAGATGTACGACATATTCGGAAAATTCGGGGCCATTCGACAAATACGCGTGTAAGTTAACCGAAGTCTGCCTGATGCCGTGAATCCTCTCAAGAAATCACCGTATCCTTTAACAGGGGCAACACTCCGGAAACGCGCGGCACCGCCTTTGTCGTCTACGAGGACATTTTCGATGCCAAGAACGCCTGCGACCATTTATCCGGCTTCAATGTGTGCAATCGCTATCTGGTGGTGCTCTACTACCAATCCAACAAGGCCTTCAAGCGCGTGGACATGGACAAGAAGCAGGAGGAGCTGAACAACATCAAGGCCAAATACAATCTGAAGACGCCGGAGGCTCCTTAGAACCCCCTGACGACGCGGCAGGCGGGGATGGGCCGGATCGGCATGATGGGCCCCACCAGCTGACGCCCCACTTCCACCAACCATTTTCCATTGTTTAGAGAACTTCTCGCTCTCCTTATATGTATACCAAATTTTTGCTATCTACTTGTAGATTTTTTTGATCGCATTTTGTATCATTTGAATCTAATCATTATCATCCATCCATCACTCCATCTATCATATGAACGGCCGGAGATCTCGCAACCATTTGCGGTTCGTATACGGCTGTTTGCAATCATTTGACGACATAAAGACACTCTCTCATCAAAATAACAAGCAAGTTAAAGTAAAAATAAAAAAAAAATCGCAAACACTAGACATTTTTGATTAATTCTTGGAACGGACTTCAAGGACTTAAATCTAGCTATTAGTATAGCCCAATATTAAGGTAATTTTGATACACTATCAATAGTTTAATTATTTACTTAAAACTAGAGTAACAATTAAGCGATAGTTAAACATTAACCAACAATTTAAACTCCCACTCATTTCGGATGTCTTGAAGCCTTATGGAAACCTTAAGCTAATGTCTGTGATCAAGACGCCATGGATTCAGGATTAGTCTGGCCAACTGCCGCTGCCTGATACTGTTCGTAGGTGTTCTGCTGCTTCTCCAGTGTCCGTTGTTTTTCCAGATCCTTGAGCTCCTCCTTGGCGGCCTCAGCAATCTCCTGCCGGAGAGCCTCCACCTCCCGTCTTCGCTCGCTTTTATGCATCGCCTTCTGGCGGGCTCTTTCGCTGATTTCCTTGGGTGGTCTTGGAGGCTTTGGCGGCTTTTCATCATGGACTTTTTGATGGCGGATTAGGGCAGCTTCCTGACGGAAATGAGTGCCACAAACCTTACACTCATACGGCTTTTCGCCTGTGTGTATCCATTCGTGTTGCTTGAGGGATTGCGAGTTGGCGAAGCGGCGCGAGCAGAAGCGGCATTCAAAGTCCTTAACCTTTTCGTGGACGCTCTTGTAGTGGCGCTTCATGTTGCCCAGGTTATTGAATCCCTGGCTGCAGCCGGGACACAGATGCATACCCTCCTTCTGGACGAACTTCGACCGCATGGGCACTTCGCTGGGCGGCATCTGAACTATGGGTATGGGATTAACCACGGTTCCCGCCAGTTGGGCCAAATCCACTCGCTCCACGCGCCGCGGATCCTTCGGTATGGTGGCCACAGATTCGGCGCACACCTTTAGCAATTGATCCGTGTCCACTTGGATTTCTCCCGGATCCGCCTCTCCCTGTCTTTGTCGATATGTTTCCAGAGCTCTCTCCACGCTCTTTTCGTGGATTTTTAGGTGTTTCGTAAGGCTTTCCGTATACAGGAACTTCTTGCCACAAACCTGTAAAGCGGAATAATGTTAAAGCTTGAACAAAGGATATCAAAACCAAATCCTCACTTTGCACTCGCAGCGCTTCTCTCCTGTGTGCGTCATCTCGTGGATCTTGCAGGCATGCGATTTTCCAAAGGTTTTCCCGCAGTACTGGCAGGCAAAATTCCGGATCTTCTCGTGCACGATCTTTACGTGGCTATCCAGTGCCCGCTTTGTGTGGGTGGCATGATCGCAGATCTGGCATTTGAACTTTTTCTCCTGTGTGTGGGTGAGGATGTGCTTGCTCCATTCCTGTCGCGTGGTCTTTCCCACTCCGCAGTACGGACACACATAGTTCTTAATGCCGGCATGACGGAGCAGATGGTTCTTGAGGGCACTATTGATGTGGAAGCCCTTGCCGCAGATGTTGCACGGATAGGGAAGCTCCTCGCCTGTGTGCTTGTACATGTGCTTCTTTAAAGCCACTGGGCAGCGGAAGACCATGCCGCACTCCCTGCAAGGCTGCTCAACCCGCGGAGCACTCACCCTCGCCTGGTTGTGCACCTTTTTTAGGTGGATGGTCAGCAGGCGGAGACGGGGAAATAGCAACCTACAGCCCTCCACTGTGCAGGGAATCTCGTCGGCCTTCTTGGTGTGTGCATAGTCCACGTGCAAACGCAGCGCACCTGCTGTGGTGAAGCCCTTGCGGCAGTTTTCCTCCACGCACTGAAAAGGCAATAGGTCGTTGTGATGCCTCATGTGCTCCTCGTACTTTGACGACTTTTTGAACTTCTGCTGGCAGATGGGACAGGTAACCAAGCGGTGCAGGTGGCGCTCGTCGCTGAGGAACCTCCGTCGTTTGGCCAGGGGCTGCTCGTCCTCGCTGGAGAAGCTCTCCGCCGCAGGCTTGTTCTCCTCCTCCTCTTCATTGGAGGAATTCCCATTGCTACGACCGCTACCATGATCCTCCGGTTCCCTGTCCACTGTTTCCAGCATCTTAAACACATCCTCCTCGTTGTCAATCATCTCCAGTTTGTGGTTCAGCAGGGGATCATAGGTGGATTGTTCCTCCTGCCTGCCCAATGCCTCAGATTCCTCGGCCACGGGCTCAAAAAGTCCCATGGGAATAATCCTGTTGCTGGCCACCATTTCCTTGAAGCGTTTCATGGATGCCGTACACAGTTCCCGGAAGTCGTGCAGTTCATTTAGCTTAGTGTAGCACTGGGTGCAGAGGTGCTTCGGGAAGCCGTCACTTTGGTCCGCCTCCAAAGAAGTGCAAGCCATTAGTTTGCTGACCAGGTCTGGAGCGCGGAACAAATCATGGCGCTCATCCTGGTCCATGTGGATCAAGCAGATGCGACACAGCGAGTGGACGGAGTGCTGGAGCTCCGTGGTGCCCATTTTTCCCGATTCTCGGGGAGATTCCAACCCGAGCTTCAAAACAAATTTGTTGCAGTGTGTCAGACAGTGTGACCGCCGCACATTATTTTTAACCCGCTTCTCTTCGACGGGTGAAAAATCCACCAAAGGCTTTGTTCTTCTCCCATTTAAAAAAAATTATACATTATATATATATATATTAGTTGTATAGTATTATAGTACAACTATAATCGTTGTGCTAATAAAAAATAAATTATTTGAAAACTAAATTTTATAAATTAATATATAAACAAGGCATACATAACTGCAAAAAAATGTTATTTTTATATGTTGACTCACACACACACACTTTTATAAGGTTCGTAAAAACATAAAATATTTTCTCAATCTACTAAATTTTGAGAATGACATGTCAAAAACATGTGTGTTGCCAATCACACAGAGTTTAAATAAAAAAACCTGATAATAATTGTAATAAGGTAAATTAGAATCACCCAACAAGGGTTAATTACGTTCAATTAAGCGAGTATCCAGCCCTGTACAACTCAACGAGTAGGCACTCCGGCGAGTAACTCACTGGCAACCGTACTTGCTTATTGCCCACTCGCCCGATAGCCAGTCGACGAGTATACAATTTTTTTCTGTGTCAATATTATTTTATTGCCAACTGCCCGATATAGACGCAAAAAGCTAAAGAAAACCGCCCCAATCCGCAGCGCCGATTGCGAGTGAAAGCAAGATGAACGAGGGCAGGCAGTACTCGATCCACAGCCTGTGCAGGATCTGTCTGAACCACCTGCAGAACGACGCCGCCTACGATTTGTATCTGGTGCCAGGACTCTCGAAGAAGCTCTGTTTCTGCACCTCCTTGTCCGTGGAGCAGAACGACGGCTTCCCGAAGAACCTGTGCACCCTGTGCTACACCAAGCTGAACGACCTGCACGACTTCCAGAGGCAGTGCGTCGACTCCGTGCAGAAATTCCAGGACCTGGTGGCCAGCAATGTCTTCGCCTGCCAGAGCAGCTTTGATGTCCTCGATCCGAATGCGGCGGTCCACGACTACCAGGGCGAGGACGAGGAGCATGTCAACTACGATCCGCTCCTCAACCACAAGATGGAGCTGATCGAGAACGAGGAGGACGTGTTCAAGATGCTCGAGCACGTCGACAAGGAGGCCGAGGAGGTGGAGAACGGGACCAAGGTGGAGGTGGAAGACCCGTGCAACGTCACCGTCAAGATGTTCGACGACGACTCCTCCATCGAGAGCGGCAACGACAACGACCACGACCTGGACTTCGAGCCGAACAGCAGCGATGATGACATTCCGCTGGCCCAGCGCATGCGGGGACCAGCCACCGGATCCGGATCCCAGCCATCCCGCTCGGCCCACCAAAACAAGCCCAAAGGGAAGCCCAGGGGCCGGCCAAAGAAGATCAAGCCACCGCCGCCGGACGAGGAGGAGCTGAGCGGCTCATCGTCCGATTCGGATGACTCCGAGGACGGCAACTCGCGGGGGGACAAGCCCAAGAGGAAGCGCATTCCCATGGAGGAGCGCCACCTGCACCGCATCATCGACTGCCACATCTGCCACCAGAAGTTCAAGAAGGCCATCCGCTACGAGGAGCACATGAAGTACCACAACGACCTTCTGCCCTTCCAGTGCAAGGTGGAGACCTGCAAGAAGGGTATGTCCAGCATAAAGCTCTTAAAATACAGCTTCTCATTCCCACTTCACTTCATCCCCTTTCCAGGCTTCACCACAGCCAATGGGCTGCGCATCCACATCGACCACGCCCACACGGAGCTGTCCGAGGTTCATGCCTGCATCGCCGAGGGCTGTGGCAAGACCTTCCCGCGCGTCCGCCTGCTCACCTTCCACATGAAGAAGGTGCACGGCATCACCAAGGCGGCGGCCCCGCTGCGCGACTTCCCCTGTCCGGAATGCGACACGGTCTTCCGCTGCCCCACGGCGCTCAAGAAGCACATGTACAAGCACACGGGCGAGGAGCTGCCCTATCCGTGCAACATCTGCGGCAAGCGTTTCGTGATCAACAGTGCGTTAAGAGATCACCTTATGCGCCATGCGGGCATCAAGAACCATGTGTGTCCGTACTGCGGAGTGGGCAAGACCACGCGCCAGGAGTGGAACGCCCACATCCTCACACACACCAAGGAGAAGAAGTTCAAGTGCCGGCAGTGCGACCACGCCTCGCACAACAAACAGGCGCTATCCAACCACGTGAAGGTGGTGCACGAGAAGCGCAAGGACTTCGCCTGCCAGTACTGCGGAAAGACCTTCGGCAAGAGCCACGCCTGCAAGGTGCACGAGCGGAGTCACACGGGGGAGAAGTGCTGCGAGTGCAAGATCTGCGGCAAGATCTTCCTCTGCGAGAAGAGCCTCACCAAGCATTTGAAGACCCACGAGAAGCGGGATCTGCCGCCGGCAGAGCCTCATCGGCAACAACTCAACATTCCCATGCCCGGCCAGATGCCCGGTCAGATACCGGGCCAGATGCCGGGCCAGATGCCGATGCAGATGCAGGGTGATGGCCTGGTGCAGATGGATCCCCATCAGATGCCCAGTGATGAGATGCTCAAGGCGTGCGGCGGCGGGTCCGCTGCAGTGCCTCCCAAGCCGAAGAACTCGCGACGCGTCCAGCGGGTGGACATTTCCCAGCTGGCGGGCACCGCAGTGAATCCGATTCCCTCCGTCTCGGTGCCCTCGTGGTCGCCACAGGTCAACTTCACCAAGAAGGAGGGCCAGCACATCTGTCCGGGCTGCGGACGCGGCTTTAACAACATTGGAAACATGAAGCTCCACTACAAGATCATCCACGAGAAGGTCAAGGACTTCGCCTGTCGCTTCTGCCCCAAGAGATTCTCCAAGGCGCAGATTCTGCGCCACCACGAGTGGATCCACACCGGTGAGAAACCATTCGAGTGCAAGATCTGCGGCAAGCACTTCCGCCAGGAGACGGCGCTCAAGAAGCACATCAAGACGCACGAGAAGCCGAACAGGAGGCACGTGCCCGAGCGCAGTGCGCCCACCCAGATCACGTTCCGCAAGCTGGAGCCGGACGCAGAGCCGCGGAACTTTGACCAGTACCAGGATCCGGCAGTGGAGCGGGCGGCGGCCACCGCCGAGCTGCTGGCGCACCAGCTGGAGGAGAACGAGGCCAAGCGTAAGGCGGACATCGAGCGGCAGAAGATCGCGGCGGCCGCCTGCGAGCAGCTGACGAAGCTGCAGCAGCAGCAGGAGATCATGAAGGCCACCACCTCGTACGATGGCTACTACGCGCAGAAGGCCCAGGCCGAAGGCACCAGTCTGGACGCCCTGAAGATCGACCACGTCTAGGCACCTAGGCACCTGGTGGGCCGGCTTTACCTTACGAGTATATGTATACACTAGCGACATATGTATCCACTTCTACAGCAGCTGTCACTGTCCGAATTGCTCTCTAGCTGGATCAGATTGTAGGTTTATAAACACTCTTCAGTAATCGAGTGCATATTACAATATGAACACTTCTTATTTTTTACATACGTTTATACATACATGCAATATATGTATTTTGTTTTTCCGTGTAATGTCTCCCGTGCTTACTTAGAGTAATGGATTAAAAATTATATACATAACGTCATTGAAGTTTCCTTTTAGTGGTAAAGACTCCCACACTTGAGCTCATCAAAAGAGCACTTTGCAATACCAGTGATTTTTACTCTTATTGGAGTACAATTTGTTTCTAATCCCACAAAAAATCACCTTAACTTTAATTTTTATTAAATAAGAGAATTATTTAAAAGCCGTAATTACGAAATTTTTAATAAAATACAAACTATTTGTTTTTTCTTCACATTTAGTTGAATAAAGTAAAATGCTATTTATAAATAAAAAACATGATTTTAACTTTAGTTGTCCGACATATTTTTGAATTGAAATAACAGTCCAATTTACAATTTCATAATCACAAAGTTCTCAGGAAGAGTTCAATGCATTTTTGGGGTGTGACTTCAGGAAAATTAAGGACCTATTTGCTTGTCATCTGGTCTGGTTTCTTGGAGTTCCACCAATGGATCTGAAGACTCCTTAAGCAAATAATTTTAATTAAATATTTTTTGAAATCATTTCAAAATACTCAACTATGTCTAAATGACTACCATTATCCATTTTTAATGCCATCAGAGTTGAGAAAAACAATTTAGCCTCCCTTCTTCTGTCCTCGTCCTCCTGCAGGACCTTTCTTTGCTTTTCCAGGATCGCCCTTAGCCTTGTCACCTCAAGTTTTAGCCTATTAATTTCAACTTCAGCCTGTTCGGTATCCATTTTCTTGGCATCACTTTCAAGAACTTGTATGGAAATTTTATTTGCTTGCTCCATTTTTAAGAAATAAATTTCAATATCAGTAAGACGTTCAATAAATTCGGACTACTATATTTTTCATAATCGAACTATAGAATAGTTGCAAACGAATGTATCAGAACATATATGGATAAGCTTCATGTTCTTGAATATAATAGCAAATGTATATCAAAAGAATATCGGACAAAAAGGTATCGCAAAAATATATTTTTGTCTACTAAATTGCTTCAAAAGTAAGGAAGTTTAAGGTATTGAAACCAGCTCTAAATGTGTCCTTCAAGAAATCGAACTCAAAACATATTGTTGCATACTTTTAGACACCTTTGTGGGTAATTTCAAACCGCTAAATATTTCTGCAGCACTCCTATGTACCATTTCTGAAAACGTATTTTGTGAATTTAAATATTGGATGTAAATTTCTGTAATTTAACATTCCCAGCGTAAAAGTCTACATTAAAAAGTTAACCCACTAAAATTAAATTTAAAAAAAAAAATTGAAACGTAGATCTCTCGCATGTTGGTAGACTGCATACAAACACGAGTTCAGAAAGAATGTTATATCCCTGTGCCGGTGCTGTTTTTTTAACCACCACTGTGAGTACCATCGCTTCGCTGGGTGGCTTAATTATGCATACACACACTCGCTGCGTCTAATACGCCCATCGTACCCTTTCCGCTGCGCACATGTGTGCATAAGAAAAACAAAACAAAACGCCTAAGTGTAGGTGTGCAAGTGCTAGAGCTGCGCAGTTTGCCAGCGAATGCACTCGTCGCTTTCGGGTAATCGATAACCGAATTGCTGACGAGCGTACACACGGACACACACACAAGCACACGCGAGTACACACAAATGTGTGTTGTATTGGATTTTTTTCTAGACGGAGAACATTTCGATTGCTGCACTTTTCGGGATTTCAGGATCGCCCACCGCCGAATTGAGTGTCCAAAATGAACGAGGGGAGCCAGTACTCCATACACACGGTGTGCCGCACCTGCCTGTCCACGCTGGACAACACGGCGGCCTACGATCTGTTCCGGGTTCCCGGTCTGGCCAAGAAGCTGTGCGTGTGCACTTCGTTGTCCGTGGAACAGGCGGACGGCTTCCCCAAGAACCTCTGCACAGTGTGCTTCGCCAAGCTGAACGACCTGCACGACTTCCAGAAGCAGTGCGTCGACTCGGTGCAGAAGTTCCAGGATCTGGTGGCCAGCAACGCCTTTGCCTGCCAAACCAACTTCGATGTCCTCGATCCCAGTGCCGCCGTCGCAGATCTGCCCGGCGAGGAGGAGGACAACGTCCACTTTGATCCGCTGCTCAACTCCAAGATCGAGATCATCGAGAACGAGGAGGATGTCTTCAAGATGCTGGAGTCCGTCGAAAAGGAGGTCGAGGAGGTGGAGATGGAGCTGGAGCAGCCCTTTGCCGACGAATCGCAGGACGACTCCTTTGAGAGCGGCAACGACAACGACCTGGACGCGGACTTCCAGCTGAACAGCAGCGACGACGACATTCCGCTGGCCCAGCGCAGTCGGCGTGGTGCTGCCCGTGGCTCCAAGGCCAAGGCCAAACCCAAGGCGTCCGCCCGACGGCAGAAGGATGAAGAGGACGAGGAGTCCGAGGATTCCAGCTCTTCGGAGGACTCGGATGGCAATCCCAAGGACAAGCCGAAGCGCAAGAGGATTCCCGCAACGGAGCGGGATCGCCACCGGCTGATTGACTGCCACATTTGCCACCAGAAGTTCAAGAAGGCCATCCGGTACGAGGAGCACATGAAGCACCACAACGACTTGCTGCCCTTCCAGTGCACCGTCGAGAGTTGCAGGAAAGGTAAACCCAGCATTAACAGCTCCCAAAAGGACGAGATTCTTATCGTTATCCTACGTTTCTAGGCTTCACCACCGCCAACGGGCTGCGCGTCCATGTGGAGCACGCCCACACGGAGACGTCGGCCATGCATCCGTGCACCTACGAGGGCTGCAACAAGTCCTTTGCCCGGCCCGTGCTGCTCAGCTTCCACATGAAGCGGGTGCACAAGGTGGACACACCGCAGAGGGACTTCCCGTGCACCGAATGCGAGAAGGTCTTCCGCTGCCCCACCGCCCTCAAGAAGCACATGTACAAGCACACCGGCGAGGAACTGCCCTTCGCCTGCGAGATCTGCGGCAAGCGCTTCCCGATCAACAGTGTGCTGCGCGATCATCTGCTTCGGCATGCGGGCATCAAGAACCATGTGTGCCCCTACTGCGGAGTGGGCAAGACCACGCGCCAGGAGTGGAATAAGCACATCCTCACACACACCAAGGAGAAGAAGTACGAGTGCCGGCAGTGCGACCACGCCTCCCACAACAAACAGGCACTGGCCAACCATGTGAAGGTGGTGCACGAGAAGCGCAAGGACTTCGCGTGCCAGTACTGCGGAAAGACCTTTGGAAAGTCGCACGCCTGCAAGATCCACGAACGGAGCCACACGGGGGAGAAGTGCTGCGAGTGCAAGATCTGCGGCAAGGTGTTCCTCTTCGAGAAGGGCCTCACCAAGCACTTGAAAACGCACGAGAAGAGGGATCTGCCCAAGACGCAGGGGGCCAATCCCTTGATGGGCGACGGGGCCAGTGGCTCCTCGACCATCGCCAAGCCCAGTCCGCATCTGCGCGGTCGCGTCGAGCGGGTGGACATTGCCCAGCTGGCGGGAACGGTGGCCAATCCGATTCCATCGGTGAACCTGCCCTCGTGGTCGCCGCAGGTCAACTTCACCAAGAAGGAGGGCCAGCACATCTGTCCGGATTGCGGCAAGGGCTTCAACCATGTGAGCAACATGAAGCTGCACTACAAGGTGGTGCACCAAAAGGTCAAGGACTTCTGCTGCCGCTTCTGCCCGAAGAGATTCGCCAAGAAGCAGTATCTGCGGCACCACGAGTACATTCACACCGGTGAGAAGCCGTACGAGTGCAAGGTGTGCGGGAAGCACTTCCGCCAGGAGCAGGTGCTCAAGACGCACATGAAGGTGCACGACAAGCCGCCCCGTCCTCCGGGCAAGCCCAAGGAGCCGGCGGGTCCGAAGGCGGAGAGCAGCACCACGGTGAAGCGGCAGCAGCCCAAGAACTTCGAGCAGTACCAGGATCCGGCCGCGGAACGGGCGGCGGCCACCGCCGAGCTGCTGGCCTACCAGATCGAGGAGAACGAGACCAAGCGCAAGGCGGAGGCGGAGCTCCGGAAGATCCAGGAGGCGGCCTTCGAGCAGCTCAACAAGCTCCAGAAGCAGACAAACACCTACGATGGCTTCTACGCCCAGAAGGCGGAGGCGGAAGGCACTTCGGTGGATGCCCTGAAGCTGGACCATGTGTGAGCGGCAGGATCTCCCGGAAGCACCTGCATCCCATCCCGTATCCGCTTTCGTTTACGATCCCTTTCATTATGTGTTTCTATGAAGGACATATGAGTTATAGGTCTCTAAGGTTTACCAACTAGTTTTCGTAACTTTGCAAACGTGTTTTTACTTTTTGTATTTAAATCTCCCCCTCTCAGCTTCTTAAGTTTTTACTTTACTTATTGTCTCATTTATAAATGACTTTAATGATTTAAATATAAGGTTGTCAAATATTCTCCATCTCCTTGGCGATGTCACGATATGCCATATGCAGGTCTTACCCGATGTATTCCACGATTTGATCGGTGTTCGTCGTCACAGGTCTTCCGCCGGCTGGCTTATCCATGGTGCCGTTTTCTCTGATCCGTCGAAACCATTCCCCAAATCACCATTAATCTCACGGAAAGTTTCTCTAGCGGATTTGCCTTTTGCGAACGAAAACTTTAGTGAACTCCACGTCAATAACTATTGGAAGTATTAATTAAACTGGTCAAGCACCAGTGTCGTTTTTTAGGGTATGTCAAAACCTTTCAAATTATGTATACATAGTATTGCCAGATAGAAATTCAAAAGACTAAAAGGCGGAAAGGAGATATTTGACAATAATATTATAATAAACAGTAATAAGCATTCAAATTTAGTTTAGTGTTGGTAAACGAGTTAAATTTCAACGAATGTTACGATGAGCAGCAGTGCAAAGCGCCTGGCTTCTTTTAACCCAAAACATGGTCATTTTTAGAAGTAATTTATTGCAAAACCTAAATATTTATATCCTGCAACCACAAGCAACTATTAGTTCAACATAGTTAACTTTTGTAAGTATTAATTTAGTGGGTTGAAAGTGCTACATTATTTATTTAATTATTATACATGTTTTGTCAAATGGACAAATTCACTATTTTAACAAAGGCTTTTGAGCTGAGTACTTAGTTTTATATTAATATAATTAGCAATATGTAAGAAAACGATTATATTTAATTTTCATAAAGCAGCTACTCACATCGTTTATAAATTGAAATGAAACAAATTGGTAAATTAATTTGTGGCTTGTACTACTAGCTATTTTTTGGCTACTTTCGGCTGCTCTAACTTGGCATCACTGGCTTGTGTTTTATTGTATTTGTTTTGGTTACTCTGACGCGTAAAGTTTTTCTCGGCTTAATACTCCGTGGTTTTGGCCATTAGCCGCAGCTTTCGATTCCCACTGGAACGGGCATCATGGAGGAGGATGACGCCCAGTACTCGGTGCACGCAGTGTGCCGCATCTGCCTGAATCGCCTCCCGGAGAACGGCGGCAAACCGGAGTCCTTCGACCTGTTCCTGATTCCCGGACTGGCCAAAAAGCTGTGCGTGTGCACCTCGTTGTCCGTGGAGCCGTCGGATGGATTCCCCAAGAGCCTGTGCACGCCGTGCTTCAACCGACTGGACGACCTGCACGAGTTCCAGAAGCTGTGCGTCGACTCGGTGCAGAAGTTCCAGGACATGGTGGCCAGGAATGTCTTCTGCTCGCCCGCCAGCTCGCAAATCAAAACCTTCGATGTGCTCAACGTGGCCGGAAACGAGGCTGAATTGGCGGGCCAGGAGGAGGAGGATCGCATCAACTTTGATCCGCTGCTGGATCACAAAATGGAGCTGATCGAGAACGAGGAGGATGTCTTCAAGATGCTGGAGCACGTGGACAAGGAGGCCGAGCAGGTGGAGAAGGAGGTGAAGCAGGACGAAATGGATGCCGCCGACCTGATGACCATTTTCGGGGCTGATTCCTCGGAGGAGAGCGACGATGACTTCGAGCAAGGTGTGGACTTTGAGCCCAACAGCAGCGATGGCGATGATGATGTGCCTCTGGCCCAGCGCTTAAGGGAAAATACCAGGGTGAAGCCCAAACCCAAGCGACTTCATATCAAGGAAGAGGAGCAGGAGTTCCTCTCACACTCCGAGGAGGAGCAGGAGCAGGAGCAGGAGCAGGAGGAGGAGGAGGACGAGGAAGGGGAAGGGGAGAAGACGAAGACCAGGCGCAGGAGGATTCCGCCCGGTGAACGCCACCTGCACCGCATCATCGACTGCCACATCTGCCACCAGAAGTTTAAGAAGGCCATCCGCTACGAGGAGCACATGAAGCACCACAACGATCTCCTGCCCTTCCAGTGCAAAGTGGAGACCTGCAGGAAAGGTATAACACTCCCTCCCCCAAATAAGATCTTGTCATAAGCATTCCTGATTTTAGGTTTCACCACCGCTGGCGGATTGAGGCTCCACATCGACCACGCCCACACGGAGCTATCCGAGGTGCACTCATGCAGTGTCGATGGCTGCGGCAAGACTTTCCCGCGCATCCGCCTGCTCACGTTTCACATGAAGAAGATGCACGGCATCAGCAAGGCGGCGGCACCGCCACGGGATTACCCCTGCTCCGAGTGCGACAAGGTCTTCCGCTGTCCCATGGCGCTCAAGAAGCACATGTACAAGCACGACGGCAAGGAGCTGCCGTTCCCCTGCAACATCTGCGGCAAGCGTTTCGTGATCAACAGTGCTTTAAAGGATCATCTAATGAGGCACGCGGGCATCAAGAACTACGTGTGTCCCTACTGTGGGGTGGGAAAAACCACCAGGCAGGAGTGGAACACGCACATCCTGACCCACACGCAGGAGAAGAAGTTCAAGTGCCACATATGCGAGCACGCCTCGCACAACAAGCAAAGTCTGGCCAACCACATTAAGATCGTCCACGAGAAGATCAAGAACTATGCGTGCCAGTACTGCGGGAAGACCTTTGGAAAATCGCATGCCTGCAAGATTCACGAGATGACGCATACAGGAGAAAAACGCTGCGAGTGCAAGGTATGAAGAAGGATATTTTCCCGCACCCAAACTCCAATTGAACCCTCCATTTTTTGTAGGTTTGTGGCAAAAAGTTTCTCTATCCCAAGAGCCTGACCAAACACCTAAAAACTCACGAAAAGCGGGTGTTGCGGGCAATCGAGACGTATCGTCAGCGGCAGGTGGAGATGGGTGAGTCACCTGGCGACCAGGTGGACAATCCACCAGCGCCACCTGTGGAGGGCGTGTCCGTCGAGCCGATCATGACCCAAAACGCCGCCGATGAATTGCTCAAGGTGTGCGCCGAGTCCGTGGCCACCATACCCAAGGATCCACGCCGAGTGCAACGGGTGGACCTGGCCCAATTGGCAGGCACCGCAGTGAATCCCATACCCTCGGTTTCAGTGCCCTCCTGGTCGCCGCAGGTGAACTTCACCAAGAAGGAGGGCAAGCATATCTGCCCCGGTTGTGGACAGGGATTCAACAACATTGGGAACATGAAGCGCCACTACAAGATCATCCACGAGAAGGTCAAGGACTTCGCCTGCCGCTTCTGTCCGAAGAGATTCGCGAAGGCCCAGACGCTGCGGCACCACGAGTGGATCCACACCGGGGAGAAACCATTCGAGTGCAAGACCTGCGGCACCCATTTCCGACAGGAGACGGCACTGAAGCGCCACCAGCGCACCCACGAGAACCGTCCGCCCGTGATCTCGCCCAAGTTCTATGCCGCTCGCGAGGAGCTGGAGGAGCAGGAGCGCAGCAAGCGGGAGGCCAAGCGCCAGGCGGATGCCAAGCGTCACGAGATTGCCGAGGCGGCCAAGGAGCAGCTTTCCTCACTGCACAAGCTGGAGAGCAGCGATCGCAGCCTGCACTCGTACGATGAGTACCAGGAGGCGGCGGCGGAGCGAGCAGCTGCATCCGCGGAACTCCAGGCCCAGCAATTCGAGGAGTACGAGGTGAAGCGGCGGGCGGACGAGGAGCGGCGCAAGATCAAGGAGGCTGCCTACGAGCAACTGCAGCGACTGCAGCATCAGCAGGAGGTTGACAAGGCGCAGAGCTCCTACGATGGCTACTACGCCCAGAAGGCTCATGCCGATGGCACCAGTTTGGACGCTTTGAAAATCGACCATGTCTGAGATCTAACCAGCGTCAAACGCTGTCAAAGGTGGAAGATGAAAAGTGGATTTTTAATGAAAAGCAATACCTTGTAATCCTTATAAGAACAGTGTGTATAAGATGGATATATAGCATAGGCTTAAACAAAAAATACATTTACATGAAATTAAATCTTATGTCCCTAATGCCAGTACAAACAATACTGTACATTAATCAGGAAAACACAATATACTTATGTGGATTCGGTTTAAGTTCAATTGTGTATATTGAGAGGTTACGAGTCTTATTGAAATAATAATACTTTCAAAACAAAACTAAATGGTCAAGTTTTTATAAAAGATATAAATTTTCACTTTTTCTGACTAACTGCTAAATTTGCATGATATTAAGGTACAAAACACTGTGTTTCTCGATCACTTTTTCAGCAGAAAACATCTCTGGCAGTTTTAAAGTTATGGAATTGGCTGATTACTTGTTTTTAAACTTTTGAGTATCCTTTGTGTGTTAAAAAAAATAGTTCCTTAATCTTAATGCGATAATACAGATAATTAAGTGTCACTGGTAAGTGCTACCCTTTGCAAAGGTACAACATTAAGTTCTACTCTTTCTCCTTGAGTATAAATAGCTTCTTGAGGCTGTCGAGCGTCATGTTCTCCAGATCCCAATGAGTTGACAGAGTCTTCGAGTCATCAGCTGAAGTTATTAGCGATAGAATGTTCTCCTCAATGGTTCCATTTACAATGAAACGATGCACCTTCGTAGGCCTAAAAATATCTAATGAAAGCCACCGCAAAAGTTTTTTTTAATAGCCAACTTACTTCATCTGTCCAAATCTATGAATTCGGCCAATGGCCTGGCGTTCGTCACCGGGATTAAGGATTGGCTCCACCAGGAAAACATGTGTGGCTTCTATCAGGTTTAAGCCCTTGGAGCCTTTAGAAAGTGGCATCAGTAGGCAGGTTATATTTCGAGTGGGACTCTAAAGGCGATTTGAAGGTTAGCATCCGTTAGTGACAATTGTAATCAAGAATCAAACCTTGAAATCTTCAAAATCCGAGTTGCTGCACTTGTTGCGAAATTGGATTCCGTTAAGATTTAAGGCTCGTGCAATTTGAATGAGTATCGCCTGCCATTGTGAGAAGATTAAGATCTTTTCGTCTTCATTTTCGGCCTTGATCTTCAGCACGAGTTCCACAATATTTGCAATTTTTGTGGAGAAGTCTCCAATTATGGACTTGTGTGCCCCGGGACGTACCGAGTAGTACAACCTGGAAGGGAGACTTATCTATTGAATGTGCTTGGAAAAGCCAAAGGCAAAAGCTTACTGTGGCGAGTCCTGGCGACAAAGTGGACACTTGGTGACTCCATCTCGGGCATTCTTTTTCCTCATGCTATCCAGACAGTGCTGGCACACAAAATGCCCACAAACCATCATCACATACTAAAATGAAAAAAGGTTTTAATAGCAATATCAATATCAATTTGTTAAGTCGCTGACTCTTACCCTCACATCATCCTGCGTCTGGCAGATGGGACATGGCTTGTCCGTGACATCCTCCTTCAGATGGTTCAGGTACTTCAGCCGACCGCACAGACGTGTGAAATTTAGCTGGGACTCTTGCAAATTGTACTGATTGAGGTGCAGTTGAGTGGTCAGTTGACACGGCAGTATGCGGTAGTTAGACTGCTCCTCGGGATCGTTGGTAAGCAGGATGCGCATCTTGCACATCTCCAGTTCGTCAAAAGCCTTGACCATGTACTCCACCTCGATCCAATATTTTATTTGAAGCTTAACCAGATCCTGCAGACAGGTCAGCAGGTCCAGTTTGCTCTCGCACTCTGCCTGCCATTCACCAAACGCCGGCTTGGAACGCAGAAAGGAAAATATAGCTGGTTGGGAACCACAAAAAAATAATTGTTAAAAATTCTTAAATAAAACGAATCTTATTAAGTTACCTCGAATGAGACTTATCTCCATACTGGGGTTTTCCAGGCCCCCAGTCACTGCAGCATCTTCGTCCAGCTTTTTAGCAAACAGTAGACACTCAAACTTATTCAAGGAATCGCGGGTTTTGCACAAGCGACAATGGCGCTGCTTCTTGGGCTTTTCCGGTTTATCCTTATTTTCGTCCTGTTGGAATATAGTTAAAACCAGTGGTGTTGAAAATATTATTTCTTTAAGAATCGCCACTCAAACTCACCAAAATATCAGCCAAATGACAATCAGTAACGCTTCCTATAAAGTTAAGTATCTCTTGCGAGAGGACTTCGCCCGTTTTGACAGCCTCGCAAGCTTCGCGCATAACTCCCTTGAGGTATTCAAACTCAGTAAGCAAATTGTCTTTTAGCTTTTGAAGCTTTTCATGCCATAGATCAATAAAATAAATAATTCCGGCCATAGATGTGACATTATCGAGCCTTTCCACAGAGATGTTTTGCCGAAAAAAGTCATCTCGGACCTTGTTCCACATAGCATCGTGCAGAGAAGTTTTGTGGTTCACCACTGTGGCTAGCAAATCCACAGTGCTGCCCTCGAACTGCTTCTCCAGGTTGGAAACTTCTTGGAGTTTCTCCTCGTAACCACTGAGAGCGGCTTGAAGCACGGCTGTGTTGTCCTCCAAATACTTCCACTCCAGTCGCTTCATTTGCGCTTGGTAGTTCTGGCATTCCTGATCGGATAACTTATCTGGAGCGCCAGCTAGCTCACTGGCTTGGAGAAGGTTATAGATAGCGTGAATCTGAAGCACACTGTCGACACTGAGAAATTGAAATGGAAAATATTAGTTGAATGAAAATAGGTTCAAGGCAGAACCTACGATATATTCTTCTCATGATAGTCTGCAGCCAGCTTCAACAGAAGCTTGTAATACTTGATGGCCAGAGGGAAATCCTCCTTTAAAAAGTGAATAGAAGCCAGTCCGTTGTAGGAGGAAGCCCAACTTCGCAGCTCTGTCTTGCACTCATTCTCATTGTTGGACTTAAGACGCATCAGCAGATCCTGCGGATTTAGGTAGTCGGTGCTGGACACATTGCTATTGAGCACCACGGGTATGGAGCACGTTTGTCGGATGCGGAGAAAAGGCTTCAGGATGATACGCAGCAGCTGCGGCGAGATGGACGCCAGGCAGGAGCTGTTGTCTGCGTTGTGGCGCGTGTGCTTGGCCACTGCGGCAAGAAATTGTTCGTGACACTTCAGGTGCTCCTCCCGATAGTAGAGCGACTCCACGTTGCTCAGCTCGAGGCGATGCACCACCTCGGTTTGAGGTGGAATCCCCAGTTCGTGCTCCACCTTGGACTTGCAGGTGCGCCACAGACTGTGCTCTAGCAGTTCCAACAGCGGTTCGGCCTTGTAGTTCAGCTGAAAGGCCTTTTCCACGGTTTGCCATGCATCCGGTGGCCTACACACATCTGACCGGCCCACAAACTCCAGCAGCGGCGGCAAGTCATCAATTGTGCCAGTGACAGCCCAGCGGTTGATGGCCGGCAACATCCTTACCATCTCCGCAGCCGCCGAAGTGTTGCTCTCGACCATCTGAGTAGATTAAATTACAATTTATTATGTGAGTGTTCCGTGGATTGAATTATTATTCAGTACCTGTGCCTCGTCCAGGCAAACGCGCCACCAGTTGACCATTAGGAGTGGACAGTCCGGTCGCATGTACAACCGTTGGTGGCGCATCTGACGGTCGGACTTGTAGTCCGTCGTGTGGTATATCTCGTTACGCAGTATCACATAGTCGGTGAGCACCACATCGTACTTGGCCAGCTCGAGGGGACTGATCCAGGAGCACGAGTGCAAGCCGCGATAGAGGAGCACTTTCAGCCCCGGCCTTATGTGCTTCTGCATCTCCTGGTACCACTGCAACTTGATGGCGTTGGGCGAGACTATGATGGTGGCTCCGGTATCCACCAGCCTGTCGCCGGATTTGGCCAACTCGGACCAGCAGCTTGGGCACAGATGGTTTGCATCATCCTCGGCTTGCTTGGATAGCATGTGCATACAGTGTTTGTGCTGCCAGCGGCGGCACTTGTTGCACTGCACCCTGGTGCCGCGTTTTTGAGTGCAGATGCAGAAAACCTCCTGTTCTTGGCGCATCCGCTTCAGCGGCACGTTGTCGGCGATCTCCTCCAGGCGCTGGTGCCAGAACTCATTCCTGAAGGACTCCTGCGGCCTGGGATTCATTAGCAGCATGGCCAGGAACTCTACGGTCTTGCCCAGACCCATCTCGTCAGCCAAGATGCCGCCGGGCGGCAGTGAGATCTTGGGCAGCTCCTCCTCAAAGGGGAAAAACTGCAGGCAGTAATTGTGCTTAAATACGCGACTCCTGCCATCTACGGCATGTAGCGCTGTATATTGGGCTGGCAGTACCGTGAGCTGCTGCTCCCGTCCCAACATCCAGGAAACTGTGCGCTCCTGGTACTTGCGAAGCTGCGATTGAAATCTTTCGGGAACGTTTGGCTGCAGTCCCTCATCCAGACCATTCGTTTGACGATGCCTTTCGTAGAGGGCATCGTACAGCTTGGTGGTGACATAGGTCTTCAGTGGCCGCTGGTGCTCCTGCTCCTGCTTGGTCACCTCGAACTCCATGCTGGTCCTGAAGTCCCTGAATATCAAGGGTAGCAATTTGGCAGCCACTTGCATTTCGATGGCCCGTGCTCGAACGTGAGTCGGTTCGTGGCAGACCACCAAGGTCCAGGTGCCCGTGTCCTGACGGATTGCCCTGAACTTGAGCTTCCTCGTCCGAGCATTCTGGCCTATAATAATAAATCATAGGCATTAACTACAATTAACAAATCCTGGATTCATTCAATCTACGCACAACTTTCGATACAAATGAGAATCTCGTCCGCGTTTTCAGCGAGAAAATCTTTGAACAGCCATCGCCTCTTGCCGTAGCGGAACTCCGATGGATTTTCCGGACATTCTGGAGCTACTTCATCCGCAATTTCACACAAAACAATCTCATCCATCCTATTTCCGCTACCATTTAGAAATAACAAAAAGAGATGACCGCCAATACGATAACAGCGAATTGATACCGTGTTATCACTGATCAGTTCGAGCCAGAGTAACGGGCTGTTCTCACTGTATCCGCAGATCCGTTATTTCTTGTTGGCTATTTATATCTTAGGTGTTGCCCAAACGAATGAACCCCATATAATTTATAAATTCGATCTTATGGTGGTTAGTTTAATAAAAGTAGATTTTTTCTTGATCAGAAATAAACTGCTCAAAATCGAAGTCGATCTAACCAAATTCGAAGTGCCTGGTTTTTGTGGTTGTTTAGTTTTGGTACATTTTTAATTTTCATAAATGCCTTCTCGTTTCACTGCTAGAGTACAATTCATCAATTATTAAACGAAAAAACAAGAATAAAGTTTCTCGTTTTCGAAGCAGCTGGGTGTGAACGTGGTAAAAGGCCGATTGATAAGCGATTGTTTAAAGACACGGTCTATCGACCGCAGCTATCGCACTGGGTTACTATACGCTCTAATCGAATATTGTCCACCTCTACGAAGCAGTGAAGAAAATTATAGCGTGGTTTTTTCGGTAGAAAAACAATTAAAAGTGCAACAAACAGTGAGAAAAACACAGTCCAACCAACTCGTAAGTGAGGCCCGCACCACCCCCCACCCAACGAAAGGCCAACCGACCGGCGAACAGTCCTTTTTCGGCTCGCATTCGTAGTGTATATGTGGGACCTGCTTGGCATAATTACAAAAATTTACGCATTACTTTGTGCGAGTCGAGACTCTGAAGTGTTTTAATCGAGCGATTCCGCCTTTCAAAATCTCCACTCCCGTCCCGCAGAGCCGTGCATGCCCAGTCAGCAGCGATCCGCGAATCCAGCGCAGAGATTTCTTGATTCCCCCAGCCTGAAAGTGTCACCGCCAAGACGTACGTGCGAAAAATGTTTTGGGACAAGGGTTATGCGCCCTCCGCGAATATAGAGGCGCTGCTGGAGAAGGAGGTAGGTTATGCCACCCGACCATCTGGCCAAGTCTCACAACCCACTCTTGTCTTGGCCACCCCTAGAACTCCACGCTGGAGGAGTTCCTGGACGAGGAGGACATACTGCAGGAGTGCAAGACGCAAAAGAAGAACCTGGTCAACTACTTTACACGTCCCGAGGTCATTAGGCGCCTGGTGGAGCTGATCACGACCGAGCCCTCTGAAGATGTGCCCATGTCGCAGCGATTCCGCTACGCCAACATGTCCTGTGAGATACTTACACTGTAAGTTGGGCACGCAGAATCCTTCACACCATTCTATATCCTTGTAAACTACTGTCCATTTTTAGCGGCCTGCCGTCCCTGGATGAGAAGCTACTGACCGACGCGGAGACGCTACAGCTGCTGTATTCATATCTGGAAAAGGAACCACCGTTAAATCCATTGCTATCGTCGTTTTTTAGCAAAACGTTTAGCATGCTCTTTACCAAAAAGCCTGAACAAGATTGGTTTTTGTATCAACACATGTGCCTACAACTCCTGGAGTATATTAAATCGCAGAAGACCTTTTTGGATTTCATTTGTAAACACTTTGACACACCGGTCATACCTGATCTAATAATGCAGATGATGAAGGACATCGAGGGTGGTCAACTCAAGCGGAACCTTTTCGAAGTGAGTTCATTTTGAAACGCCTCCATGAAATTAATAGCTTAAGTGTCCTGCCCTATTTTTACAGTGGCTAACTGAAGATAAAATTGTGGAGAGACTGATTGAAATATTGCGTAATCCTCAAGAAACCGACAAGCATGCAAATGTTGCCGACTTTTTCTGTGATCTTATTAACCAAGGGCGCTTGATGCGCCAGACGGAGCAGGAGAACGATTCGTTTGAGCCGGCCTTCGATGGCTCCAACCCCATACTGAAGACAATTGAATCTGCGGACACTATTGAAGCCTTGTTAAATGTGATTCTGGAACCAAACGCTCAGGAGAGCGCCATCTTATCAGGAATATCGGTTGTACTTACCCTTATCAAGCCAATTACCTTCACGTAAGTTGTGCTGGTTGTATTTTTGTCACCTCGTCCAAATGGGATTGCATTATTTTCTGGCAGAGATGAGCCCAACTCGGATCGCCAGCGGTTGCTGCAAAAGCGCGAGCGCGACTTCCACCAGGAAGTGCAGGAGACTGTGATCACTGTGATGGCGCCACGCCTCCAGGAATTTGTCCACATACTGAAGAACCCGCCTGCGGTTAGTTTGGAACTTCTAGTCATAAAAAACCAGTTGTTTATCGCTTGTTTTGTAGAAACCCACACTGGAAACAACGGCGGCGGTGTTGACGCCCCCCTTTGGCAAGACCCGCCTACAAGTGTGCCGAGTATTTACCGCCCTGTTGGAGACCAAGCATGAAACCATTCAACAGGCGTAAGTTGCTTTTTAATATGAGACTTTAAACTGACTATCACAAACATAATATTCCCTCTTCAGAATCTGCGCGACTGAGTATTTCAGCCTGCTGCTCGAGTTCTTCAAGCAGTACTGCTGGAACAACTTCCTGCACACTGAAATGGAAAAGGCCCTTCACGTGGTCTTCTACAACGAGCTGTCCAACAACAACACGGCGTCCACAGAGGTCACGGACTTCTTCACCGCCGACTGCCTCATCAATGCCTTCCTGAAAGTGGGCACCGAAGAGTCTGAGGTGGAGATGAAGAACGCTCTTAACGATGCAAAGCGGGCGGAGGGAGGCAACGAGCAGGAAGGTGGTGACATCGAAATCGAAGTGGCAGCTGCGCAGGAAGCGGCTGCCCAGGCGCAGAATGAGCAACAGCCAGCGGCCGAAGAAAAGCAGGAGGAGCAGACTGCCCAAGAAGAAGTCAGAGCAGAAGCAACTCCTTCAGAAGGAGAAGAACTCAAAGCCCAGGAAAATCATGTGGAGAACAGTGAGATTGATGGTGAATCTCCAACAGGTCAGCAGGAAACGGAGCCAACGCTCAATGATCTCGACAAGACCAAGACCGTGCCTAGTGCCCCGCCCTCCGAAATGCAAACTCATGTAAGAAGCAGTTAAATCCCGTCCAGAATAAGTCATAAATCTCCTTATTTGCAGTTGATTGTAAACTGTCACTTGGTGTCCAAACTGGTCGATTTTTGGCAGCACAATGCGCAGGCGCAGTAAGTTGTTGAGTTTTGTGGAAATCGATCAGTAAATAAGCATATGTTTTCACTTATAGATCTGCTGAGAAGGGTCGCCGACTGGGCTATATGGGCCACCTTATCAAAATTCTGCGTCACATTACGAATTGTATATCAGAATCTGAACATATCTCCGACCTGATCACCACCAGCCTAAGTGACGAAGCCGAACTTAAGCTCTGGCAATCGCTGATCGATGCGGAAACCGGTGAATTCACGATGGCGGTCAAGCAGCAGACCAAGCTGCTGGCCGACTGCAATCCGCACGAGGAGAACGAGTACAGTGTGGGCTCCAAAGATTATCTGGGCGAGACAAATGCGTGGGACACCGGAACTCTGTCGTACAGCAACATGGGATACAGTGACCTGGACAATACGTTGCAGGACATTGTGTTTACCATGGACAACGATCAGAACTTGTTCCAGTTTGGTCGAAACATTGACGACGAGGATGATGATGACGATGAGCATGGCGATCATTCAGGAGGTGGCGATGGTCACGGACACGGCATGTTCACCAAAAACTCAATCACGTTGAACAACTTGGCGGACCCCTGGGACATGGACGTCCAGTTCTCCGACATTCCCAGCGTGTCTGCGCAGGTTAACACGGGCACCGCCAACTGGGGCACGGATTTTAATGCGGACAACTTTGCCGACTTCGATGCGCACTTCAGCACCTTTGGCAGTGATCTGGGTATGCCCACAACTGCTCCGCCAGGCATCGACGAGGCGGAGGACTCTCCCGCCGCCCCGCCAACTGCCACCGAAGTGCAGGCAGATGATGAGCGCACACCCGCTGAATTTGTTGAGCCCGTTGCGGCCAAGAGCATCCAGAATAACATAGCGCGTAGCGACGATCAGCAGGCTGAGTACGACAATAATGCCAATGTGGAGAAGGCCATTAGCGAAAAGCTAGCGGAGTCGAGTATTGTGGAGACCGCGTCGATTGTTACTCGACTGCAGTCTGTGCTGCTGGACGGCGAAGAAGACTACGAGGACGACGAGGGCATGTGGACCAAGCCCCTGGGTGGAGATCGTCCCACGGAGACCGAGCAGACCACGCCCATTTCGAATGGGCCAACCAGCAAAGTTCATGAATTGTAAGTTAAACCTTGTAGATTTACTTTGTGTGTATCCTGAATTGTAAGTGTCTCACAGTGGTTTAAATTTTGATTATAATTATTTATTTATAATTACAGCGGGTTGGTATTATTGTTACTTTTGTTAATACATAAAAAAAATATCTTAGTTGTTTTGTAAAAGGCTTAAATTAAAACCGTTGCCCTACTTTTCAGCAACCATGCCAATGATAACAGCAGCAGCAACGTGGATGGCCACCAAGCCAACATCACAGCGGAGCAACAGAAATTGGCAGCCGGCGCCAAGACGAACAATGTAGAAATTGCAACTACGACCACATAAATGAACTCTCACCACACCACACCACACCACACATCATCAAACCGCAATTGTATAGCATATAATGTGTCGACGACAAATTGTAAAAATGCCTTTGATTTGCTCTTTGGTCATTCTTATACATAATCATGCATACATATTTATATAAATATATACCACATACTACTATCATACGTACATAAATAACAGGCTGCATAGTACAACAAACGATTTGTGTATTAGCAAAAGGCCGAAGCCCGCCCAAAACCAAAATGAAAATTATCAAAAACGAAAAAAAAAATGTTCAAAGTGAAAAGTATGTTGTTGATTCCTTCTGCTCCTCGCTCGTATTGCCAATTATTTTAATTATTACTCTTCCTTCATGTTTCCTAATTAGGCGAACTGTATTTTGTTTGTAATTTGTATTAGTCTGTCGTTTTAGTACGCTTTTACTTTCAATACTCTCAATGTGTTAGGCAACCTATGAGCATTACTTAAAGTACCAAAATTCACGCAACGTCTTAGAATGCTTAGTTTATATTTGTATTGTATTTGTTTTAGCTCGATCAGATGAGGAATATCTACCTATTCATACTATATATATATATATATTTACACACATATTTGGGTGCTGTCCAAAAATGTCGTCATCCCATTTTCCCCTATTGTCGTCCTCCTTTTGAAAGGAATTCCCTCCAATTAGGGATGACGTAATGTTCGGACAACCCCACCCTTACACACTTGTATTGTTAAATTGGAGACTTGTATTTATTATATGTATGTATTTTGAAAGCAAAAGCAATGCCAAAATACCGACACGTTCAACACCACATACCGACATGCTGCAAGCACAAAAGTAATATATCGGTATATAATATACTTATGTCTTTTGCCATTATTACCTTGTTTGTATACAAATCGGTTTAACCAAAAATTTTTCGTTGTCAAAAGTACAAAACACTGATAGCAAAAACACAAAAGAAGATGAAAAAATCAAAAACAGCATTTGTCACCACATGAATGATTTACACCCCCGATTTACACACCACTACCTATGACTATATACGATTAACAGAACCAAATGAAACAAGAAATTCAAAAGAAGACTTTCCAAGAAGACATTTTAAATTTATATTTATATTTTTTGTGTATTGTTTTATTTACTCTGTTCAAGTTGTCGCTGAAAAATGTTTGTGTTTTAAACGTGCAGAAAACCACGAACAAAACGCTGAAAAACATTGAGAAGAAGTTTAACAAATATGCCATCTTTTGCTTCCAAATAATTATGTTTAAAATATGATTAAAAATAAAACAGAAACTACTTTAAAAGTGAAATCGATGTTTGTTTTACACAAGACGACTTGCTCACCAAAAACAAAAAAGAAAAAAAAAACAAAAAAAGAAAAACAAACAAAAATGTAGACACATAGAGTATATTCTAAGATAATCAAGAGAGAAAAGCGGGCAGCATATCAGGCAAAGACGTGTGGAAAATGAAAACTAAATAACCAAAACCCTCCCCACACATCCTAAGCTAATGCAGATAATCCTTGTTTGCTGTTTAATTGAGGAAACTTATTAATAGGACACAATTTTGCACAAATTTAAACTGGCTTTCTTTTTATTTTGCATTCTGTAGCAGCACAAAATATTAACGAACAACCAAGAACATTGATTAAAGAAATACTGCATAAATAAGAAATTAAAAAAAAATATTGAAATGTTTAAACTATCTCTGATGAAAAACTGTGATAATTAAATGAAGTTGCAGGGTATTTGATAAAGCAAACTTAATTTAAACAAATTGTAAAACTTCAACTAATGGCCTCAACCATTTGGAAAATACAAAACACAGCCAACACGAGACACTCTGAACAAGTTAATTATACGATTCTTTAGCATCACAATCAGCATGACACCTCGACAACCAAACAGCAATAACTACTGCAATGAAATCTAATTGAAGGAGTTTTAATGTGTAGTCTGTAACCGTGCGAAAGTATCACTAAGTTCGAGCTAGTAGGGATAGTACAAGATCGCAGCTCTTAGTTCTCTAGCTTCTCACAAACTAAGCACTAAACTAAAGTAAAACTTAAATACTCATATCAAGCCAATTGTAAACCTTGTACTGTACATACAATTGTCCCCAGTATTGTCTTCCCCTCTAGTTATGTGTTTTCGGTTCTACCAACTAACTTAGTATCCAAAATCCAACGATTAGCGAAGATGATCGAGTCCTTCCCTTGTGCATATGCCTTAGTAAAAACTACAAAAAAAAAAAAAACAAAAAAAATAAACAACTCTCACACCCATAGAAAACCACGTAGAGAGGTAGAGAGTGTACTATCCATAATTCTAGAGTTAGTTTCAACTACATACTGTGTGTCTTTTAAATGTTAAGCAGCTGCAGCAAGCTTAATATATATACGAATACTAATGAAAACCAAAACGGAATCGTAATTATAATACCTAAAAATGATGTAGACAAAGTCTTGTGGGCAGCTTTAAGCATTTTGTTTGTCTAATTATATGAACTTGAATAAGAATACCAAACGTCCAAAGTTTTTTGCAAACAAGAACTAAGAACAATTGTGAACAAAAAAGTCTTCAGAAATGTTTTGATCACCTCGATGTGAAAGAGAAACAGAGTTATAAACACATAAGTACATGCATGCCTATATACAGAGATACATTAAATTACCGATTGATTGATTGATCGATTGATCCGCATCTCGAGGGAATGACATGCATTAGGTGTTAAGTGAGGTTGTAATTTTCGTGGCGCAATTAATTGACATAAAACCAAAACGGGATTAAGGATCGAAATGAAAATGCTATTTTTTAAGAATCGTAACGTACATCATTTTGTCTGTGTGTGTTCAGCAATTCAGTATTTCAATTAAGCCAATTCAATGAATACCCCTAAAACAATGCTACAATGGTTTCCAATTGCAAACCACAAGAAAGGGATATAGAAATGAAGAATTCAATATAATCAATCGAAGGTCTAATTCTCTAACTCTTTAATAAAGAACCAGCGGGAACAACAACGAGGAAGAAGCAACTGTAATACAACAAAGAATAAGAAATTAATAACTTAAACTTCATACAGTAAATATATATTTGAATATAGAAAAACGTAAAATTTAAAAAAGGAAAACTTACAAAAAAAAAATCAAATTGTTAACATAATGGATATTTTGTTAAATGCGAAACTTTGAACGAATTACTAACCATATTAGCAAATAGTTAATGAAAACCGAACCCAAGTGTGCTTCATGTATGAATTTATGTTAGATATTTACAACAACAATACGCGTATACATATTCCTAACTAAACCAAGCAAAAGAAAAGCCACATACAGAATTTGAATATTACTCTTAACGAATAACAACTATTGGTGTCTATGCATATACAATTAATTATTAACAATCTATACTATATATAAACTTTGTATATGTAAGCCGAGTACAGACTTTTGAAAACTGCGAAACGTATCGTCAAATATCCGAAACAGACATATTTGTCACACTTGCTATAGAGCATATATATAAAAATACGTTAAGTGCTCAAGGTGATAGCTGCACACTAGGGTGGACCTTAATTTTTAACAATTAGGAATGCCCTCTAAATAAATTGAAAATATATAGTTTTAATGCCTGCAGATGGTTTCAATGTGGATCACTCATGCACCGTGTTGTAAGAAGACACTAAAGCGGGCATACATGTCGTATGAGTAATTTTTGTGAAAACGTTAGAGCCACTTTGCTATGCCTTAAAACTGAAGTAGTTTTTAATTACAGTTTCAATTTCAGTAGCTTAATCATCGTTAGCCAAATATAAATCTGAATAACTAAGACTTTTTGTGACAGAAGTAATGTACAAATACATTTTTACACATTTTTTAAGGTATTTAAACTACACACTACATTTATTTATGAAAACCATTCAAATGAGCTTTAAAACAGTTAAAATGGTTACATTTTTGTACTCTTAAAACTTAGTTCTGGTTAAACATTTTGATAATAATGCGTTTCCTTAGTTAAGCTGGTCCACCCTACTGCTCCCACAAAAACATACACGTACAGAAAAATACCCAGACACATACTCGCCGCTTTGCTTGCCACATTGTTTTTTGGTCGAAACTCCGAGGGAATACTTTAAAGCGAAATACTAACCCCAAAGGGACACTCTGGAATCGCGATTTCTTGAGTAAGTGCCTTAAACTAACAGAGAGAGATAGTAGTGGAGAGTGGGAGGAAGATGAAGAGTGGGAGGATTTGGAGGACTACGTCTCCAGACCCAAAGGTAAATCGAGTGTTTTCGGTACATTTGTTTAGGGAAAAGGAGAGACAGACCTTTGTTCAAAACTCTACTAAGTGTTAGCCCCCCGGCAAACCAACTAAATGTAGTTCCAGAAATAAAGCAAACAGAATAGTTAACTCTATGCTCCGATCTATACTACTTTATAAGTAACACGTACCGAATACCTTTACCGTCGCATTTCTACACTGGCATATACATAGAAGTAATTGTACGATTAACTATGATTTAAATCATGAATTTGTGAGTGTTTTCGGCCCGTCTACGTTTTGCTCAACGCGCACACACACCCACAAAAACACTGAGATTAGTCCGCTTTACCCAAGTTAAAGACAATTTGTGATTGTTTTGCATGTACCCTAAAGTTAAGCGAGTTTACACGAATATGGATTAAGCCGCAGAAAGCGGAAGCGGAAGCGTAAACTGTACGAGTAATAGCATTAATTGTCCTACAATAAGATTTGTGCATTATACGATTGAAATTCACTTTGAATTCGTATTGAAATTTATCAATAAAGCGATACTATTTGATTCTTAACACCTAACAGTCTTTTAACTACCAGTTTTCCTGGCTTTTAGTTTTGCTTTCAATAAACATTTACATCTTTAGTTTAGTATGCAAACTTAAAAATTATTGAATATGTGGCTGAAAATGGCACGCTTAAAACAATTTTTTTTGTTTCTCTTTTGTGTTTAATGACACATTACTATATTTATAACTCACTGTTATACTTCAAAATATTTATATCATCTGTTTTAAATGAGTTTTGAATACAATCTCCATCTTAAAAAATTTATAAATATTTGAAAACTTATAATATTTGTTATTATGTTTTTTATTATTCTTAATATCTTAATAAATATTTTAAAATTATATTTCTCTATCACAGCGGTTTCCCACAAAGCGTGCCACACAGATTTTCCCCAGAACTCAGCTGGATTTCGAAGTGGTCACCGTCTCCATGGCCAATGTGGTAGTGCTGGTGGTGCTGGATTGGGAGTGGGAGTGGGAATGGGAATGGGATCCACGGTGCCGCGTTTCCATATGACGCTGCAAATCCCTGCGACGTGGTAGGGATTTGTGGCACAAGTGGCACTGGGAGCGCGCTTCCGTTTCCCCCTCAATGTCCACATCGCTGCCGGCTCCGCCGCTTGCACTTTCCGCGCCTCCCGTGGAACCGCTGGGATGCGTCTGCAGGTGCAACCGGACGTGCTTGTTGAGATTGCTCGGATCGCCAAACGGTCGCAGGCAGAACTTGCATTTCAGCGGCTTGAATCCGGTGTGGGTGCGTATGTGGATCTTGAGGCCGTATTTCCGGGAGTACACCTTGCCGCAGTAGATGCATAGGTGACCCTGCTTGGAGGCACCCATGTTACTGACTATGGCTTCGATCTGTGCGGCCGCGTTCATCGGATGTGCGGCCAAAGGAGCGGTAGCCATCGAAATGGAGGGCAGATAGGACAGCGTTCCCGGAGTACTTGTCGTCGTTGTCATGGGCAGACTCTGGGTAAGTGCTGCAATCGGGCGGAAGGCGGAGAAGCGCGGTGGCATCTGGGGCGGTGGCGAGTGGGTGGGCGAGGCCGAGGAGGTGGATGAGGTCGCCGGAATGGGCGAGTGCTGCGTGGCCGTTTGACTTCGCGACGCCGCCTTCAGAGCGTAGTGCAGTCGCATCCACAGGATGTCCATGGCACTGCGGCCACAGCCCAGGGCCAAATGGATCTTCAGCGGATGCGGCGTCTCGAAGGTCAGATGGCACGAGTGACAGGTGTACCGGCTATTTCCTGGAATAATCAGAACAATATATTGCGGTTAGGTGAATCTGTTATGCATCGATAAATAGTTATTTTATTATTTATTTTTTTATAAAAAAAATATATTATATTTATAAAATACTAGTTCTACATCAAGAGAAAAAAGGCAAAGTAAAATTAAACATTAAAATGTTTGAAGGTTTCTTTTTTTTTTAATATCAACCAATAAAAAATTTGTAGATTTCAATTTTTTTCTTTCAAATCAAAATTTTGTTATACTTAAAAATAAAACTTTTGATCTGAACAAACCACCCTTCGGGGCAATAAATAATTGGATTTGCAAAGTGTTTCTAGCTTTATACAATAAGATGGATTTATTATAATAAGATAACCAAAAATCATTATGAAAATCAAAAAAAATAATAGTTCGATTTATTATTTTTTGTTTTTATAAGCAGTGTATGAAAATCAAAAAAAAATAATAGTTCGATTTATTATTTTTTGTTTTTATAAGCAGTGTATGTTTTTTAAGATCGATTTGTTTTTTAAAAACAAAAATAATGAAAGAGTGATTTATTGTTTTTGTTTTTCAAAACTGTTCATTGTTTTATGACCTATCTAATAATTTTGTAGTATTATTTTTGAATTCATTTAAGTTTCGATTAAGGGTAATTTATTATTTAACAAAAAATATTAATTTTATTTAAATTACTTAATTATTTTTACTTTTTTTAAGAAGGTATTTTGTTAAATCATTTTAGTTTTAAGCCTTTCGATGCTTACCTTGAATATTTAAGGGCGTTAGGAATGGAATGCCCATGAGGAGGACCAACTCCTCGCCGAACCAGGCCACGATCTCGTCGTCCCTGGCCACATCCCTCACCAGGCGCACTCGCACCGCCTGACCGCCGTGCAGCTCGAAAATGGCATTGAAGCTGTAGACATCCTCGGAGAGTTTGATCTGGCGCAGCTGGGAGGCAGACACGACCAGCTCGCCATTGGACAACTGGCAGTGCGATCGTCCGCCATCCGTGGGCGTGGCCGTGGAGCTCAGCAGAGCCGAGGTGGGAATGGCGATCGAACAGGTATCCTTGGGCGTGTATTGCGTGGTGTAAACACCTGGTCGCGGATTGCTCCTCATCCTCTTCGCTGGACTGGCCGTACTCGTGGTGGCAGTCAACGTGGTCTCCGTCGGTGAGGTGCTCGTCATGGTGCTCGGTGAGATGCTGGTGCTGGGCAGCAGCTGCTCGATCCGAAAGATCAGGCTGGCCGAGCGCTTCTGCTCCAGACTATCCAGTTGAGCTGTCGTGTGCATCGTGCGCGTTCGAATTCGATTCTGCGTTCCAATTGGATGTCGGCCGGCGTTTTTATACTACGCCGCATCCGCATCCGCATCCGCATCCTGCTCCCTTATTTTTGGATTTTGTTTGGATTTGCCACGGCCTTGCAGTGTCACAATGGCACGGCTGGCGGCAAGTGCAAGAATTCCCAGCCCAGAATCCAGTCCGGCACCGGCTACGGCCTCGACATAGCTACGCACTTTGCCGGCTCAACCCCTCGGCTCATTTGGCATCCCTTTTCGAGGTCCTGGTGCGTCCTGGTGGTTGCTCGGCAAGTGCAACATCATGTCCTCGCAATCACCAGAGCACTAAGCCAAGCTAAGCGGCCTGTAGCAAGTGTGCGTATTCCTGTGCCAAAAATTCTACTCCACCTCCTTTTCCGCCGCTGAGTCCTTTATTTTTTGGCTTTTGGGCTGCGCACAAGGAAAATGTTTTTAATTGAAATTAAACGATCGTTTGTTGTTACTTCCCCCCGTGTTGTTGTTGTAATGCCACCATGTACAAATCGCATTCGCTATCGTCAATGTCATCCGGCCCATGGTCCCTCCCTCCATATGATGCCTTTCTTCCACTATGATGCTAATGACATAATATATTGGCGTGTATCGTTTCACTATTTGCGGTTTGGGGTGGGTCGTGATTTCTCCGCTCATCGGTCGGTGGTGCGGATTTCGGAAAGGCACGGGCCCAATAAAAGGTGTTATTTGAGGTAAGGAGTAGTAAATGGTTTTATTTGAATTTGTCAGATTTTCATATCCCTAAATTATGTTAAAGAAAAACAAACGTTAAAAAATTTAAAAAAAAACCAAGGCATCACATTTTTAAAAAGAAAAGAGAAAAATCACATTTTTTTTTAAATTTTTTACCATTTTTAAGACCCCCATTTCCCAATCTTCACTACATTATAAGGATTGTGCCATTTTTTCTCTATTTTATTAAAAACTAATAAAATTATAGTAAAAACCATTGTTTTCCCGTTTTTTGTAAATGATTTTTTCTAAATATTTCACTAAAAATTCAAATGTTGTTACAAAATATGAAAACAAAGATTATTCTCATACATTTTTTTTTTAAATAAAGTTAAGTGATGTACATTTTTGGCATATAAATTCAATTTAAATTAAATACTTGAGTATTCTTCCTATATGTTTAGTTATTGAATTACAAGCGCCCCTGTGTTGTATTCACCTAACCCTCATCGAAATCAGCTCCGCTCCTGCTCGCTGACAAATATGCTACGAGGCTAATGTTTTCATTATTGCGACACAATCGCTTGCTAAAGGACACCCCTCGTCGAGCGATCAACAGGATAAAGTTGGGCGAGCGATTGGCAAGCAGGGAAAAAAACATGTGTTGCCAGTCACACAGCCGCCGCTCCTGCTCAAGGGTTGCAATGGTGGCCAAACAGGACACACCAAACCCAAATCCAGTCAGGAGCAAGGTGTACCAGGCCCAGGACCAATTCCGGCTTGGTGTTTGCTAGTCCTCAATAAGTAGGCCGCCAAGGGGTTTTCATTTAAAGCATTTTAATTAGCAATTGCCAGCGGTTAAGCATAAAAATTAATAAAAATATTATTTTAATTTTGAAGTAGGTATTTAAAGTACTTTTTAAATTCTTCATTAAATGAATAACCCATACAATAATTATTTGTTGAGATCAATTTCTTCAAAGTATTTTCACGGTGTAAAGATAAAATGTTAATTATCATTTACTTTCGGCGGTAGGAATAGCCACCTCCACCGCCTTCATCGTTGCCTCCAGTCTCGTTGTCATCGCATCCTTGGCAGCCTCCTCCGGCCGCCAACTTGTCCAGCGCCTCCTGAATCTCGACGGGAATGGGTGGCGGGGTGGGCAGGTGATCGCCCTGCGGCTGGAATCCGTTCTCATCCGCAGTATAGGTCAGCGAGATTTGCTGTCCCTCGGGACTGGTGTACGAAAAGGAGCCCTCAGCCGCCTGCGCCTCCGCTCCCTTCACCCCTGGATTCTTCAGGTAGCCCATTTCCTCGGCCTTTATTCCATTTCCGGTCTCGTATTCGTACTAAATTCGGTGTTAAATATTTACAATAATTACAATATATATTTAAATCAACTGAAAAACTGCGAAGTTATAATTTTTGTCACATATCTTTACGATTTGGGTACCAATGGGATTATAATGAATTTAAAAGTGTAAATCTAAATTACCATTATTTCATCTCAAAGAATATTAAAAAAAATTTAAAAACATCGAAGTTATTTTGTTTTTTTTTTTAGTAGTGTGATGCTGATCAAGAATATATATACTATTTAGGCAGAAATATTTATCAAGCAGTCAAAACTTGTACATTTAAAAAAAAATTTGAGAGCGGAAATCTTCGCAAGCCTAATATATTTAATTATTACTTTAAATTTTTGAGTATATGATATCTTTATCTTCTCAATTCTAACACTTTTACTAGTGGAAGGTTATTGACTTGATAAATGGTTTTCTAGTTCATAGTTCCAATGACTCACCTTATAAGAACCATCTGTATTCACCTTGGATTCCAGCTTGATAATGGGTATAACTTCTCCACCGCCTGACGGACCACCGCCTCCTCCACCTCCTCCACCTCCTCCACCTCCTCCACCTCCTCCACCTCCTCCACCTCCTCCACCACCTCCACCTCCTCCACCATTGCCATTGCCTGGTGGCAAGTATTCATTTTTGGGGGGAGGCTTTCCATTGCCATTTTTGGGTGGTGGTCCATAGCTGTTATTGGGCTTGGGTGGAGCAGGTGGTGGCTTTCCATTGCCATTCTTGGGGGGACCATAGCTATTGGTCGGCGGTGGAGGAGGTCGAGGTGGTGAAGCTGGTGGCTTGGCAGGCAGATAAGTTGCCGGAGGAGGACGAGCATTTGGATAGCCCGGTGGTTGGCCCGAAACGTAGCCAAAAGCGATACAAATCAGAGCAAGCAAAATGGTCAGCCTCATCTCAAATTCAAACTGTGGCTGGTGCTCAACGGCTCTCGGTTTTTATACGACCAGCCACAGGTGGTTTTGACCGCGACCCCTTGACCCCAGTGGAGCAGTCACGTGCCACGGCTTCCGATTGGAATTGAAAACACAACGAAATCGAAAACAGAACCAAGTAACTGGGCCACAGCAAGTGCAAGTGCAGAAATCCCCAGAGCCATCCGATTAGCTGAAAGACTGACAAAGCGCTAATAAATTGAGGGTGCAATCTCGTTGCCAGAGCCCTCAGCCAAAAGCCCTCACCCCTTCTTTAGCTAATCGCTAAAAACAACAAAACCCGCCCGGCCACAAGCAAAAACTTTTAATTCAAAAGCAATTTTCAACAGGATCGGGCAACACCTGCATGACCAACCCAACCCAACCCAAAAAACCGAGCTCAACCCCGCCCGATCCCTTGCCTAATGCACTTTGCCTGTTGCCAAGGGGTGCTAAGACCCGGATTCGGGACTCGGATTCGGAATTCAGCATTCAGGAGGCAAGACCATCGAGGACAACATCCGACTACAGCGGCGGGGTTGTCGGCTTTAGTCAATCGTCTATTAACTTTTTGGCAGCCTGGGCACAGTGGTGCTAGTTTAGTTGAAAATGTATTGAATTAAACTGGTCTAATTATGTGGTATTTACAAAATTACCTCAACTTTTTTTTATGTTTACATACAATCTATTTCATTTAACAAAACCCTTAAAACTGATTTTGAAAATCTTTCGTGAATCATTATATTTATTAATCATTCAATCATTTATTTTAAAACATTAAAATAATCTGGAGGTAATTTTTATAATATTTTCTTAATAAGTAAAATAATAATTCTGCTAACATTAGTTATTAACTATTTTGAGCTGGTTTGGGACAGTAAAAGAACGGACAGACTAATTCAAAATATATACCAAACTAAAAAACGTGTTAAGTAAGATGAGATTTATGCTTTTAAAAATTGTTATAATATATTATTTATTTTCTAAAAATTTTCGTATGCCTAAAACTTCTTGTCACTTTCCACTGTGCGTCCTGTTGCGGCTGCTGTTGTGTGTGTTTATCATTTGGTAGCTCAGCTTGTGCCAGTCGTGGATGCCGCTAATAAAGAACCTTCCCCGTTTGAAGGACTGAGGAAAAGTCCGAGCTAATGGCAATGTCGTTTGCAGCTTGTCCTACTTGTAATGTGCTGGCGCACAGCTGACGCGCTCCCAGGATTCGGGATTCAGGATTTAGGAGTGGAGGTGGTGTGTGGACTTTGTGAACCTGTTCCGACCGTCAGCTGTGGACCGCGGGCTGCAAGATTTGGCTCGGAACCAAGCAACCACCGGGGAGGACCTGGCTGCACCGGCTGCATAAAAAAAACAATTGTCGGTCCCCCGGTCCTTTGTCCTTGGTCCTTGATGCTCGGCTTTTGGTTTTCAGTTAGCCACGCACCGATGGCACATATTCCACGCCCGCATTTGCGTTCATAAAGCGAATTCTGACAGCGCGGAACGATCTGATTGCGATTTGGCGTTGTTTTTGCGAGGGTTGGCCGATTAAGTTCCTCGTATCGCTTAAATAAACATTTTCAGATGAGGTCCGTTGATAAATTGGCCACTGGCCCTCGCTGACAGCCTCCATATGAGATGACGCGCGGGAATCTGTGCAACTGTCGGCGCTATTAAATGAGTTCTATTACGAATATTAAAATAGTGTGTTTGTCAACCGATTTGGCCGATCTGACTCATAAGATGGTTTCGAAGAATTGAAGTATCAACAACAAGTAGAGTGTTTAAATCAGTTTGCAGTGAAACGAAATTTATTGAGGAGTGGTCATTAAACAGTGTTTACAAAACCACAATTGTTTTGTTTCGAAGTCTTTAAATTAACCGTTAAATTAAAAATAATACCCCAGAAATATACCTTAACTTACAGGGGTATTTTGGTTTTATTAGGATTTTCATAATGAAATTTAAATGTTAATGTTAATGTTTATAAGAGTATAATTATTTGTCAGAACACATTTATAACAAATAATGATTAAATAAACTTAAGAAAAAAAAATAAACCATATTAGATATTCAAACTAAACCCCAAGAAGAGCATTTAAGTGTCATGTTATTTTTGATAGTGAGTTTATTAATCGCCTTTCTTTTTGTGCTTCTCCGGCGGCTTAGAACAAATGTTGGGCCATAAACAATGACGTAATCCTATTCGGACTACGACTCACTGTTAAATAGCTGGCTGCGCAGATATTTGTTTTCATTATTCCAATCTCTTTGACTTATTTTGGCTGCTTGGCTCATCTCGCAGAACATCTTCAGTTGAACTCGGCCAACGAAGCGGACAAGAACGAAGCTCTACAGTTCTCAGCACTACAGAAATTTCATTTAAACCTATTTAAAGACACAAAACCGCAATGAAAATGGTGAGTACAGCACTTAAGAGCATTAAATGTCTTCTCCTTATTTAATTGTATTTATTTCTGCATACAGATTTGCCAAATATTGTTTATAGCGGCGATGTCGGCGTTGGTTTCATCAGCGGCTTTGGAGAAAGGTGAACGAGAGGAGGCGCTCCATTTTGGGTAAAGTTACTTAAGTTCATGTGGCAGAATATGTATGAAATACCTATTTTGCCCAAAAGATTCCAGACAGAAAATGGTCACCGGAGAAATGAGGCTATAACATACACAGTAAAACCGAAAACGGATAAGGAGCCCAACGAAGTGACAACACAAAAGCCTGTGGAATTTAAGGGTGGCTATAGCTTTATATCGGCCGATGGCTATGAGTACCAGGTCCTCTATAAGGCCAACAAGAACGGATTCCAGCCCTATGTGACCGCCCACAAAATCAAACCGGATAAAAGTTAGTCCAACATTTTTCTTTGTATTGTGATAGATAATTAAAAAACCGCATAATTTATCAGTGTATTTAAGCGTGGCTCAAAAGCTCTTTATTCGTTGGGTGCAAACTTGGCTAGAAAAAGCTCAGATGAGCTGGGCCAGCTCGTTAATCTTTAATCATTTCGAGATAGACAGCTTGCAACATCAACAGCATAATAATAATCTACGATTTCTCTATAACTTGTTGTGGGTGTTTGGCCTTTGTAATGTAACGAGATAAATTAAATAATACACAATGATTAGTGAGTTTTGTAAATTTTAAAAGGGACATATTTATGTTTGAAAAAAACTTGGTGATGAAATGATTTCGTTTCAGATCCCTGTTATAATAAAACATTACTAATTTCGCTAATTAAGATAATTAGTTTGTTCCAAAATCGGAGAAAAATAGTTAACATCTTTGATTACAATTCTGAAAAAGTTAGGTAAGAGTATACATTAGTCAACGCTAATCCAAATCAAACTTTCTTTCGTGGGTAAGGCCGATTAGTTTTCCAATTTGATGGCGTTTGTAATGTAATGCACATATTTGAGAGTCGCCATCAAATTGTGTCTCGACCCGTGGAACTCTTTTGCTTTCGTTATGCAAATCTCAATTCAGCGTCGGGGAATTGGGCAACCCGCTACTTCGGGCGAAGCTTACTCAGCAGTTTGCAGTGCCTCTTTTTGTTTTGGACCAACAACTCATTATGGACCCACAGGTGTCTTATGCGAGTGGCCTCGAAGAAGACGCTTCATTAAGCTTCCAGCCGCCTTGGTTGCCAGTTGTGTTTTTCCCGACCCGTGTTTCTCCACAGGCCACCAACTAACGATCCACAATGAGCCTGTCTTCGTTAACAAGCAGCATCGGCCATGGCCAAAAGGAGGCTCGCAATGGACTGAATATCAACAACAAGCTGGTGCAGGCCCTAATCCTGCTGGTGGCTTGTGTCCTTTTTGGTGCCAACTTGAACTACGCCTCTTTTCCACCGGGCACTGTGATCGACATCAAGCTGGGAGATGTCACACTGGAGCAGTTTAGCTATACTCCAACTCGGGACGGATACGAGTTCAAGTAGGTTTATTGATCAATATGATTTCAAAATGAAATAAGACTAAAAGATAAATTAAAATGGTCAAAAACTTGCCCCAATAAGAGCAGAAGCTGTTTAGTTTGCTGCTCAACAAAATTGTATTCTTTTAATTATAAATATTATGATTATGACATAGTGTTCCTTTCTATCTGGTATAGCTTAAATGATATTTTATTTACCAAAAAGGTTATATTAATGAATTTTAATTTAGATCTCATTAACATTTTTTAAAAGGATATATATCTTTCCAAACTAACATATTACATATGATTTTAAGGCTGGACATATTATAAAAATCAACCAACAATAACTATAAATTCAGTTTATTTCCGTTTCCCAAGTTAATGATTTTGATTATATTGATTTTCTATACCGAGTCACTAATTGCAATATTTCTTACTTTTAGCTACACCCTACCGGATGGAACTTTCCGGGACGAGGTCGGCAAAGTGCTGAGTGGCACTTCGGCAGCTCAGGATCTTGAGAATGCCAACAACCTGGCCAAAAATCACCGTCCATCTCGCGAAAAGGGTCTTAAGGTGCGCAAGCTGTCCGGAAAATCCCTCTCTTCCCTGGCGGGATAAATAATTTTAGAGATCATTCCTATAACAACCCATCACGAATTTATTACAACAGTTTTCCCACTGTTTTAGGCTAGTATATAAAACAAAAACAATCGATTCATAATAACCACCTCTTTGAAAACTTGTTTGTTGTGCAAGGGAACTTGAGTTGACAATATGCAATGGGATTATATAAAAGCATGGTGATTAAGAAATAATGGGCAAATTTGGCGAGTGAGTTTTAATTTGAAAAATGTTTTATTTTTAACATTTTTACCAATATCTAAAATTTGCATTTTACTCTTCTCGTGCATATTTTTCAACGTAAGAAATTTTCCAACCATTTGATATCGATGCATATTAGTTTATACAAATATAATCAATTTTACATGCTCTATAAAATAAATACAATCTACGTTTTTTAATGCGACCTGGCTGGCGTTAAGCAGGTGTTTGTGCAGGCCAAAAGTTCTAAAAAGTTCTCCAAATAATGTTCAGCTTGCTGGTCATCAATAATGACATTGGGTTTATCTATATTAAAGTTGTAGTTACTTGTTAACTACTGATACCTTTTTATATTAATTTATGATTATATTTATTTATCTGTAGCGATTTTCTTTATTTTTTGAAGCATACTTTTAGGATGCACGTATACCTAACTATGATTTTTACAATTTCTTTCGTTTAAAAGTGTTAATCTTTATCGAAATCAAATAAATGTTTTTTTATTTCAGACTTGTTTTTAAATTGGTATGTCTAAAAGATACAAATTTATATCAATAAAATAATTCCTAAAAGTATATAACGATTAACCCCAGGTTATCTGCTTTAGTCTTTTAATGTTCTGCCTAAAAGCTTGTAGTCTCATTTCCTTTAGTTTAATTTACTGATTAAAATGGGTTTAATGTTATGGTTTATTCTGGTTAACATATATGAATAGTAAAGGACAATCCAACAAAACATTTTTAAAATTGGATTGTTGTTTCAAGACTTGATATTATTTATTATTACTTATCACGACTATTTAACTAAATAGCTTAACAATAAATTGTTGCCTAAAAGTAATGAAAAATTTGAGGACGATAAACTTGTTTGGTTTTAAGAAATTCCAATAAAATGTATGTCGTACCCAAATTGTAAAAAAAAGTCTACAAAATTGTTGACAAGCAAATGAAACATACTTTTATAATCATTATCATTAGATAGTTTTGATTGCTATTTGTTTTGTTGAAATTATTCTAGTTACTTAAAAAACAGACTGCTGAGGTAAACAAACTTAAATTTGAATGGATATTCACGGCAATCAATCTTTGCGTCAGTGTTCTTTTTTTGCGAAGACTTAAAATACGTTGCATTCAGGCCACAAAAAAAAAAAAAAAAAAACAAATATAGTCAAAGCCTGCAATAAAATTAAATTATACGCACGATTCTTAATGTCAGGTGTCAGCAGAAGTATTTCTAAAACCGTTTCTGCTTGTGTGTTTTTACATAGTTAAATGCAAATATTACGAAATAAGCGGTCAAAGTGATAAAAAAGAAATGAAAAAACAACAGCAATGTGACATTTACATATTAATAGAAGTGTGGGGAAGCAGGGGGAGTGTAGGGGGCCCTGCTATTAAAACATTGCCATTAACGCTCAAGTGCTAATTTTGCAGACCCAGTTGAAGCGGCAGCCAAATATGAGCGGAGACGAGATGAACGTGAAAATGGGGAAAAAACAAAAACAAAAAAACAAGAAACACGAATCCGAGTTCGATTCCTACAGCCGAGTTCAAGCCGGTCTGGCCAAGTTTGGTTTGCGGTGCGTGCGAGTTGGCAACGAACGAAAGCCGGGCCAAAACGGCGGCTGAATGGGCGGCGGACAGCTGGACGGACATCTGGACGGACAGACAGACGGATAGCAGCAGCATCTGGCGCTGACCTTGAAGACGTAAATGTGAAGACGCATCTACATAAATTTCTATGGTAACTCGACGGCTATATCTGTCTGGGTATCTGTTCGTGTATCTCGTGTTTGTGTACTGAAAGCGACAGTCCGAACGAGAAGATATCGAAGCTGAAAAACCTGTCGATTGCGGCTTGATTAGAACAGTTATGTAAATGATTGTGTATAAGGAAGAACTCAGCCCAAACTGGTCGAATTATATCCACTGAATGACAACGCCCCCGCACACAGCGGCAATCATTCCGATTAGCGCGGCGAGCCATCGATCAAAGCCAGATTAATTATGCAAATCCAGCATGATAAATGCAGCTCGTTGCAGATGCCCTCGAAAAGCTGCGGAAAGAGACCCAAATAATATATATTATGCAGCCACGAACCGAGTGGAACCAATTTCAAGGGCTCAAGTTCCCAAGCTCAAGTTCAATTCGTAGGCGGACAGTCTCAATTAATTAAGACTTTAAGTTATAGGATTATTTTGGGAAGTAAATAATTTTTTTAAAGGCTAAACATTTGTTCTCTATTAGAGAGCTTCAAATTCCCCCAAGCCTTTTTATTTTTATAGATTTTTGATTTAAGATAATTTGAGCTCTTTGATTAAGTAATAAAGTTTTGGTTTGACTTTTCTGGTGAATTCATTATTATCACACTATGGTAATATTATTTTTTATTGCTAAATAACAATTCCTATCCCTAATGTCTGTTGGTTTTCAGGAATAGTCTTATACGTGCCTTAATTAAATTATATATTTGTTGATAATGGACTCTAAAAATTATAATTATTCTGCGAAACGAGAAAAAAGCATTTTGCTTAGCTCAAATAATTGGGTGCTAAGAAATCAAGAGAAAAATGTCAAAATGCCAAATTGCAGCTGCCAAAGAATCAGGCAAGAAGTTGCGCTTTAAAGCGGCATTTGAGGAAATGCCAATATCAATGCACAACACCCTGCCGATGATTTCAGACAGAAATAAAGTTGTTGGCGAATTGTGCCAACAGTGGAGGAGGCTGGGGCAGAGCCGTGATCGACCAGAGGCCGACCGATGACCAAAACCAAAACCAAACCAAAGCTAAAACCCGACCGACCGGCTTAAAAGATCCGCTGTTGAGGCTTCTTCATCTTCAACGGCCTGTAGCGGTCAACGAAGGTGGCATGAATTGGCAAACAAAAAACGGCGACTGAAAAACAACAAAAGTCAGAGATTTAAATTGCATGCGAGCCGTAGTTGTAGGTTATTCGATGTATTTTTTTTTTCATAAGACCAACTGCTACCAACTGCTTTTGGCGCTTGTTACCGGGCAGGCACATCAATCGAGCGCTGTAAAGGCCGTTGCATATGCCAAAAGTCAACCTGCGGTTCCATCTCCATCCAAAGTTTCAACCACTGTGCACTTTGGCCATCACACATGGCTCAGCTCGTGTTCTTCGTGTCCGCGGCTTGAACTTGCTGCCCTGCCAATTGGCGTCGACAGCACTTGAACTTAGACTAGAGTCTCTGGCTGGTAGTCGTCTTTGATTTGGGCTTCATCTGGGCGCTGAGCCGTTCTGGTTACTGTTTCCCATGGTTCTTGTCCCGGTATTTCCCCAGAGCTGGCCAATCAGACGGCAACCTTTTCCCCAATACATCTTCTTGAATCATGAACTTTTTCGAGTTTTCTAAAGCTGGTATTCAGCACTCGGAGAAAAAAGAGTCTTAAGTGGACGATTCGACCTAATTATTTGATAATACATTGCATCACAGGTAAACAGAACTCTAAAATTCATGTTTAAGGAGAAAAACATTTTGAAAAGAGTTAAAATATTTCTATATATCATAACAATTTGATTTAAAATTAAAAAAAAAAGGTTGATGTTTAAATGTAATTTTCAAAACATAATTCTTTGTTTATAAAAGTTATGCGATTTGTAAAGTAAAAAAGGACAATGGGATATCTCTTTATGGATTTATAAATTATTTCATAATCAGTTCTGACTCTTTAAAATGTTTATACATGGTTGACTTGTGTAAATAATTTTTTAGATTTAATTTATTAGCTAGTTGGTTATGTTAGTTTACTTATAATTAAACACTAATAAATAAATAGTATTTGTAATAAATAATTGTGGTACAACAGTACAACTTAGAAGAGTGATTTTTGAGTGTGGGTGAAGAGCAGTAATACCATTCGGATGAGTACACTGATGCACAAAGCCGCTTTAAATGTTACTTGTCGCAGCGACTTTGGCGACTTCGGTGCAACGCTGGCAATTGAAAAACAAGGCAAAAAAAAAAAATGGAAATAGAGAAAAACATTTAGTCGGCGACCGCCAGAGCCGCTGAGCTGCTTGGCTTCTTCCACAATTGTGCAAATTTATGACGTTTGCAAATGCGGCTGCGAGTGCAGTATAAAATGCAGTGGACGCCGATGCAACGCCACCATTAGACAACCGCCAGTTTGTCCAGTCGCATAGGGGAATCTGCAATCCGAGAACCGCTCAACATGATGAAATTGGTAGGCCCACTTGGATGACCAGGATGCCCAAAAGGATACCTAATCCCTTGCCTTTCAGATGCTAGTCGTTGGCTCGATGGCCCTGCTCCTGGCGCTGGCCAGTGCCCGGCCCCAAAACGATGTGGAGGTGCTGGAGTACGAGTCGGAGAACATTGGCATCGGAGGCTACAAGTTCAGCTACAAACTGAGTGACGGCACCAGTCGCACGGAGGAGGGCGTGGTCAACAACGCAGGCACCGAGAACGAATCGATATCCATCCGAGGATCCGTCAGCTGGGTGGCTCCCGATGGCCAGACCTACACCATTAACTTTGTGGCCGACGAGAACGGCTTCCAGCCGGAGGGTGCCCATCTGCCCAAGTAGATCAGCGCTCCCGAGGCGACCCTGTAAATACCCCATAACTCAATCCACCACCAACCCGGCCATAGAGTGAGGTGCTGAAGTCCTGTCCGGAGGAGCTGTCCCCTGTCCCGCGGCAGTTTGTCGGCCAGTCAGTTTGTAAGTCGATCAGTCAGTCAAGTCAGTGTCGTGCATTGTTTTTTTTATTCCTTGTTACTCGCATTAAAGCCGAACTTTCGATTCTCGAACAAATCAGTTTTCTTTGTGGCTCCTCAAAGGTGTTTGCTTAGTTCTGGGATTCATATTTTAAAAATAACCATTAATATCTAAACAGGTGGAACCTGATATACAGACGGATTTGATACTTCAGAAAGGACAAGGTAAATATTACTGTATTGGGTGGGAGCAAAGGAGCAAAAATTATAGTTTTCATTCTTTAAAAACATTTAAAACTAAAATCCCAGATGTATAAATTTGATCAATTTATAATTAAATATCTTTGAAAATTTTTACCCAACAACCAGGACATTAATGTTCCCTCCATTAATGTATCTGTATAAAGTACTCCCATTGCTTTGATTCACCATCATGTTTCTATTACGATAAGTAGAATGTCGAACTCTTCATTTCGAAATAATTAATTTGAAATAATTAAAGCTTTAGCTAAATAAAAGTAAAAGCACTTAATATTTGGAAATTAGCACATGTTTTATTGTTTTTCAAGTTATTTTTCTTATTTATAAGTTTCAAAAAGGTAATTATTTGTTCGATTTGTATCTTTGATCCATAGGGTTAACTTTTAACATTTTTAAGTGAAATTCCCTCAGTTCTAGTTAACTTTAAAGATGGGGAATGTGCTCGCCCTGGGGTTGGAAACCGTTCTCGTCGGCCACGTAGGTTATCGCGTAAGTCTGTCCGTCGTCTCCCAAATAGCTATAGGATCCGGCCACCTGAAGAACATCCTCCTCGGGACCCAGGTTCTTGATTGAGCCATGCTGCTCCTGCTTGGTGCCGTCGCTCGTCTCGAATTTGTAGTTATAATTATCGGCATTAACCTCGGACACCAGCTCGACGATTTCTGTGTCCGGGGCAGGCGCTGCTAGGCAAAGAACAATCGAAACGCAGGCGAACACAAGGATGCACTTCATCTTGAGTAATGGTTCCTAAGAGGCTGTCTGGATTCACTCGAGATTCCAACTGCCTGTTTGCAAAACCTTTGGGGGCTTTTATAGGATTGCAACAGCGGAGGCTGAGACAATATCTAATGAAATTAGCACTTAAAGCTAATTCTCTTTAGCTCGATATGACTAGCTTGATCTGAGATCGGGCGGTGATAATTAAATATCTAACAATTGAGGATTAAACGCGTCAAAAAATTGACAGAAATAATTTTGAAGGGTACATACAAAAAACAAAAATAAATATCCATGCCGGTCAAATACTTTTTCTGTTTTTTTTCGATTAAATTTCGATGCAGATAATTTATTAGCTCAAATTTACGTTGTCTTTAAGTCAAGCTAAAAAATTTCTGACTTGACATAAGCAGGGATAATTACTACACGAACATATTAAAAATGTTAAATGTGCTTTTCCATAATATTTAAGTAATATAAGTCTCATACATACGTTTAATGACCAGCACTCTAATTAAAATGCCTTTATGCTTATTTCAGTAATAGTAAAAGCACATTGCTTTTTTTTATTGAAACTATCAACTACTTAATAATTTACTTTGGTAATTGTGGAGGTACAATTCATATAATGTTTGTTTTGTTTGTTAACAACTTGCTCAATTTATTTCATTTTGTATTTTCCACTGAGCGAGTGCAAAAGCTAATTTCGGCAAGCCAATGTTTGAAGTTATATTGAATATTGACGCTACATCATTACCGATTAGAATGATTTTTGAATGAACTGCGTATGACGTGTATAAGAAAGAAAGAAAGCTCAATTTAAGAATGGGTCAACCATTTTATGAGTTGAAACAGCGAAGCAAATTTATCCAATTTTTCTCGGTCCGTCCTACGGCAGCTTTGGGTTTAAGGCGTCCGTCGATTAAGTTCTTTGATTAGTTTTTATACGATTATTTATTTTATACGATTATTTATTTTATTTATAGAGTGTTTTTGTGATGCTTTAAAAACTCAATAATATAATTATCAAATTTTGACTTTGATCTTATTTTACGTTGATATAGTGGAAAACAAAAAATACATATGATAAAACAGAAAAGAGACAGCTATAGTTTACTTGATAAGCAAAATTCAGATGAACAGAATACAGTTGCAAAGCGAATATGACAAACTATATAGAAAATGGTCGATTTACATGTCAACGCTTTTGGCTTTTAACGATTCAGTTGTAGGCCGAAATCCATTTCACACATTTATCGCATTATGTTTTATACACTGACTACACGTTTGACTAGTTTGGCCGCGTTGGGCTCGGTCGACAAATTTTGGCCATCCATCTATAAAAAGGGCGTCCCTGCCATCAGACAGCATCATTCGTCGTGAACTGTTCGATAACCGCAGATCAAAACACCAACCACCAATCACCATGAAATTCCTGATTGTCTTCGTCGCCCTCTTCGCCCTGGCTCTGGCCGCTCCTGCTGATAAGGATAAGGCTTCAATCGTGAGATCGGAATCCGATGTTGGACCCGAAAGCTTCAAATACGAGTAAGTTGATTGAGAGCTGCTTCAACAGGACGCCTAACTGACTTTGCCTTCATTATTAGCTGGGAGACTAGCGATGGCCAGTCGGCTCAGGCCGCGGGTCAGCTGAAGAACATTGGATCCGAAGACGAGGCCATCTCCGTCCAGGGCTCCTACAAGTTCGTGGGTGATGATGGTGTGACCTATGAGGTCACCTACATCGCCGATGAGAACGGATTCCAGCCCCAGGGTGCCCATCTGCCCGTTGCCCCCGAGGCCTAAGTTTAAGGAGTTTAAATAAATTGTTTGTAAAATATTCTAAATTTGTGAGTCTTTTAAATCAATATGTCTGGGCGTGGCCCTGGGTTCTGGGTAGGGGGTACATAGAATCCAATACAGATATTTAAAATAGCTAAGTTACCAAAAATTTAATGTTAAGATATTATTAAGTTATATGAGCCGTTACAAATCACATATATAGTTGTGAAGTATAATCGTTCAATAAACATTTTTAGTGGCGTATTCAATCTTTGGTGTAGCTCACTTTTGAACTACCATATACTCTATCCAACAGAGGTGTTTAACATTTAAGCCCAAAAACAATTAACTCAAACTGCTTAAAACAAAAAGTGCTTTTTTTCGCCAAAAAAAAAAAAAAATTGAGTGGCTAGTCTTTTTTTAGAGATCAATAAATTAAACTGGAATAATGTTAAAATTATTCAAATTTAATTTCCCATTAAATCCATACACAATACAAAAATTAAAAAAATGGGGTAGTAAATAAAATATCTGGCAATTGAATTCTAAATCTTTTAATTAACACTTAAAATAAATATAAAATCGTAACATTTAATACAAAATGATTTCATAAAAAATACTTTAAATACGTGAAAAATATTCGCTTTAAATTATCTTCTATTTGTTTTGAATCCATTTTAAATTTAAATGTACACATTTTTTATTTCAGGTATATAACGCAGATATTAAAATCAGTTCCAAAAATATTCAAATGAAAAAAGTATTTATATTTATAACAATAAAAACCGCAATGGATGAATATGTAGAAAATACTTTATTTACTACGTTTTTTTTTTACAAAAATTCATCACTTAATATTTAAGCAATTATATTTCAATTTTTAAATACAAAAATTGTATGCTTCTATATTCAATTGATTCATTTAAGCTCAACAACGATATATTTAGATAAAGTTAAGTTGTAAAGAAAGATAACAGATATATTAAAATATAATAGTTCCGTTAAAACATTTTATACACAGTAAATATCTGTTAGAATAACATACATACGTCAATGTCTAGTTTCAGATGATTACGCCTTAGAATGTATTTAATAGAGCTTTTGTTTTTGTAAGCTACACGAGCTGATTTGGTATGAGTAAATGTGTTATTTTCTAATTAATACCTAAGTAAATATATCTAAAGAATTTCTTAATTTAAAGGTGAGTGGACTTAACATGGCCGTAAAGTTGAGCCTGCCATATACATTTAGGAAAACATGACCGAAGAAATGACTTACGGTTATTTTTCTTTAATTTGTATGAGAGGAAGTTTGTTTTCTGAGTGTAAGATAAAAATTGTTTAGTCTTCATTGGATTTTGGGTTACTTTTTCGTTGAACCCAGAGCAACGCCCAAACATTGTCATTTAAAAGCCCAACAAAAGATTTTTTTTTATAAACAATTTATTTAAACTCCTTAAACTTAGGCCTCGGGGGCAACGGGCAGATGAGCACCCTGGGGCTGGAATCCGTTCTCATCGGCGATGTAGGTGACCTCGTAGGTCACACCATCATCAGCCACGAACTTGTAGGAGCCCTGGACGGAGATGGCCTCGTTTTCGGATCCAATGTTCTTCAGCTGACCCGCGGCCTGAGCCGACTGGCCATCGCTAGTCTCCCAGCTAATAATGAAGGCAAAGTCAGTTAGGCGTCCTGTTGAAGCAGCTCTCAATCAACTTACTCGTATTTGAAGCTTTCTGGTCCAACATCAGAATTCGATTTCACGATTGAAACATCAGCAGGAGCAGCCAGAGCCACGGCGAAGAGCGCGAGCAGGACGATGGCGAATTTCATGTTGAAGTCGATGTAGATCGTTGAAGACTCAAAGAAAACTATACTATTTTGGCCGTACTGTCTGCCTATTTATAGTCGGCTCATTTGGATGCTGTTTTAGCTGATATGGCGCTACAGCAGCTAAAACTAGTTTAATGCCCTGCAAAGAAGAAACGCGAAAAAACCCATTGAATGCGACTATGAATTTGGAGCCCAATGGGCAGATGGTTGTTAATACACATTGCTGTTCTCAACAAGATTACCTGTTATGCTCTGATGAATAACAAAACCAAAAGTTTCATCCAAAAAAAAACACCCGAATAAAACGTGCTGTTAAATATATGCAGCCCAAAGATATGATGCGTTTGTAAAATAATCAGGTAAAGGAAAATAAAAAATTTAAATATGTCTCTTGATATATTTTTGCGAGCAATTTTTGAAGGTAGACGTTGATTTTGTGGTAAGAGGTGTTAACTGTGCTCAAAATGTTTTACCGCAAAATTTAGGTGGGACTGGGTTGCGATTAGGTTTTGACATAACTAAAAAATAAAACGCAATCCCACTTGATTTTTATTAAAAGTATTAAGTTTTTTGTTGGCTTGATATTGGCTATGATACGGGTTAGGTTATAAATTTCTATTGTAGTCTTTAAGTATTTGTTGTTGTTTTGAGAGCATCGATTCTCCACAAATCTTTTCCGTCGGCGCCGCAAAATCGTAATCACTTCTCCTCGTTTTTCTTAGCAGGCAGAACCAAACATAAAGCAGCAAATATAGCTGACGCAGATTGTTATAGATCCAGCTTTCACTATAAAACGAGTATATTTCGAAGCTAAGTCGATATTCCGGCATATAATGGCAGCACGCATTCTTATAAAATAAATTTCAAAACCAAGTAGCTAAATTTGATGTAGTCGTCGAAATCGTCCCGATCCGACAATAGAAGGACTTTCGGGCAAGTCTCATCCAGATAGCTTTTAAACTGAAAGATCTTATTTAGTGAGTCCATTTTCGTTTTAACAATTTGATTTTTATTTCACATTTTCATTGTATTGATAAACAACTTAAGCGAGTGGAGCCACGGGCAAATGGGCACCCTGGGGCTGGAATCCGTTCTCATCGGCGACGTAGGTGACGGTGAACTTCTCGCCGGTCTTCTCATCCACCCAGGAGTAAGATCCGTGGACGACGGCGGCCTCGTGATCGGTACCAACGTTCTTCAGGACACCATCCTGGTCGATCTTGGTGCCGTCGCTGGTCTCCAGGACGGAGCTCCACTTATCGGGCTGCACATCGGAATCCAGCCTCACAATACCGGCTTCGTTGGGGCGGGCCACGGCCAAGGCGAAGAGGGCGACGAAGACGATGAGGAACTTCATGTTAAGGCTGGATAGAAAGCTGGTGACTGTCTGATGCTCCACTGCAGTTGGGCGGGGGCTTTTATACGCCAAAATTCGCGAAATGCAAATGCCAAATGTAGCTCAAGATTTGGCGAAATGCAAATGAGTTTTGCTAATATTTCTATACCGTTTCAAAAGGTATTTTAATTTTCGCTAGTTGTTCGTAGTGCACAGTAGGAAACATCTTTAACCTTAAATATGTTATATTTCGATCATATTAAGTATATATTCTTATGCTGGATATCACTAGGCGAGACGATTCAAACATATTCAAACAATCACGTCAATTTCATTCAATGCGATTTAATCGAAATATTTATAAGTTATTTATTTACGTTGTTAATTTTTTACGTGGGACAGGTAAAAGTGTGAGTGCCGTAGAATGAAAAAATAAAACGTATTTGTTTTTAAATCTTAAATTTTGTAATTCTGGTTTAAAAATGTCTTCATGGCTTTCTGTATGGTATGCTTAATGATTGAACGGAAAATTATATATAAATGTTTTTGATTGAAGCAGTTTAAGTGATTGAAAAAATTAAATTACCCATGTTCGGGAAAAACAAGACAAATCAGTAATCTTTTATTTTTTTTTCCACTATGACCTATTTTTGTTGCGTTTGGGAGTTAGGCACCTCCGTTCGGAAAGAGAAAACGGCATTTATTTATATTTATATATTTTTTTTATTTCTATTTATATTAATATGTGACAACATATGGATAATTTAATTTTACCTTTTTGGATAGGCTCTTTGCTTCAAATCTTTTCTTTGGTTTTTGTACTGTTTCTCCTGAGCTGAGAACGAGAAAAAGATTTCTGATCCGATCGTCTCTAAATGTCCCTCCTCCTGGCCGTGAATTCAGCTAGGAATCCATTTTCGATTAAACTATCAACAACAGATTCCAATCACGTGATTTGAGCAGCAGGAGCATCCAGTTCCACGGCAAAGGATGTAATCGTTATGGACTAACTATAGCTATTGTAATTAGTCCGCTTAAATGCTTACTTTAGCTTACCTGTCTCTACAGTAAGCAAAAGTATAAGTATAAGTATAAGTATAAACATAAAAAACCCATTGTCATTGATTATTGTCAATATTAATAGGTGTTTTAAATAATATAAAATGTTAAGAATAATAATAAATAGCCACTTATACATTTGTTTTTCTTTATATAATAGTCACTATCTTTAGCATCCTTGATCCATACATAATTTTGATCAAGTTGATATGCGTAGAAAAGACCCTTTGCTTTGCTTTTGCATTTTAAAGAACTCATTTAAAACAGAACATTAAATACATTTAACAAGATAAGATGGAAAACTTAAAGTAAATAGGTACAAAAATATTTTTATACCCTTGCAGAGGGTATTATAATTTCAGTCAGAAGTTTGCAACGCAGTGAAGGAGACATCTCCGACCCTATAAAGTATATATATTCTTGATCAGCATCACTAGGCGAGTCGATCTAGCCATGTCCGTCTGTCCGTCTGTCCGTCCGTCTGTCCGTCTGTCCGTCTGTCCGTCTGTCCGTCTGTCCGTCCGTTTATATGCAAACTAGTCTCTCAGTTTTAAAGCTATCTGCATGAAACTTTCCCAAAAGTTGTCTTTCTATTGCAGGTAGTATATAAGTCGGAACGAGCCGGATCGGACGACTATAGCATATAGCTCCCATAGGAACAATCGGAAAAATAAATGAAAAAATTATAACTTTGCTGTTTTTTAATTTTTTGTTTAGTTCTTCGAAATATAGCAATGGTTAAATATTTCAGAATTATGGTTTAAATTTCATCAAAATCGGACGACTATAGCATATAGCTCCCATAGGAACAATCGGAAAAATAATTGAAAAAAAATTATAACTTTGCTGTTTTTTAATTTTTTGTTTTGTTCTTCGACATTTAGTAATGGTTAAATATTTCAGAATTATGGTAAAAATTTCATCAAAATCGGACTACAATAGCACATAGCTCCCATAGGAACAATCGGAAAAATAAATGAAAAATACTTATAACTTTTCTGTTTTTTACTTTTTTGTTTAGCCCTTCGACATAAAGCAATGGTTAAATATTTTCGATTTACGGTTTAAATTTCATCAAAGTCGGACGACTATATCATATAGCTCCCATAGGAACAATCGGAGAAATAAATGAAAAAAAATTATAACTTTTCTGTTTTTTAATTTTTTGTTTAGTTCTTCGACATTTAGTAATGGTTAAATATTTCCAATTTACGGTTTAAGTTTCATCAAAGTCGGACGACTATATCATATAGCTCCCATAGGAACAATAAAAAATATAAAATAACTATCAAATAATTGAGCTGCAAATCATCATAGCTTCAATGTTTTTAAACTTATACGCAAGTAAATTATAATTTTAATGTTTTCAAAAATGTTTAATTCTTGCAATAGCTGCAAGGGTATATGAACTTCGACTTGCCGAAGTTTGCTTTCTTTCTTGTTAAATTAGATTTAAAAAGCTACTACTTTACTACTATTTTTTGTTAATTATATTTAAGTAAGTACTGTCTTTTGTAATGTCTGATTATTAGTTCCATTCTGCATTGCAAGTTTAGTTAAGTTATTGAAAGAAATGTGTGACCCATAGTCGATCAAAATACCTATCAGATATCTTTTTTTCCCAGGAGAAATAGTGAGTTAAAATTAGTTTCAAGCTATTTGTTTTATTTTTTTACATTTTTATCGTATTGGAGAACAACTTAAGCAGTTGGGGCCACGGGCAAATGGGCTCCCTGGGGCTGGAATCCGTTCTCATCGGCGACGTAGGTGACGGTGAACTTCTCGCCGGTCTTCTCATCCACCCAGGAGTAAGATCCGTGGACAACGGCGGCCTCGTGCTCGGTACCAACGTCCTTCAGGACACCATCCTGGTCGATCTTGGTGCCGTCGCTAGTCTCCAGGACGGAGCTCCACTTATCGGGCTGCACATCCGAATCCTGCCTCACAATTCCGGCTTCGTTGGGGCGGGCCACGGCCAAGGCGAAGAGGGCGACGAAGACGATGAGGAACTTCATGTTGGAGATGGGTGGTGTTTGTTAGATAGCTGGGAACTGTCTGATGCTCAACTGCAATGGGGTGGAGTATTTTATACGATTTGCGAATTGCGAATTGCAAAAGTCAAAGGTGAAATAAGTCATTGAGCGAATTTGCCAAAAATTATGCCAACCGATATTAATGCTTCGACAATAGTATCGCGGATTTATTTGCATCTGTTCCGGTCAAACTGGAAATTAAAGCAGCGGCTGCACTCCAATAACTAAGTTAGCAGCCAAAACTGAAGCTCAAGCAGAAAGCGAAACTGAATCCGAACTATTGTCGTCGAACCAGCTGGACCAGTGCATCCGCAATAAAATCAACTTGCTAACACAAAATCTAAGGCCAAGATCATGCCGATGTTTTCCATGTTGTCATGGAAGGCAAGTTCATCGATTGTGCACATCAATTTTAGTCATATTTAGCTTTTAATAAGTGGGTACACTGCGAGCAGGGGAGTCGGTTTTCGTTATAAACAATTTATTCAAATCAAAAAATATCTTTAAAGAATTGTATTATATAATCAACTTATCGAATTTTTACTAATCTTAAAAAGCAATGTGGAATTTAATGCCGACGACCTGGGCTTAATTTCCCATATTTAAATGTAATATTATTTATTGTTACGGAAAATCAAAACAACTTCAATGTTTTTAGACAAAGGTATGCTTCTAAAAAAAAATATATGTGCAGTTTTAATGAATATAATATTGTTTTCATATAATTAATAAACAATCCAATATTTCCAACTCCGAATTAATAAATTTGAACTGGAACAGCCTAACACAAAGATACAGTTAAATTTAATTAAAGCATATATTGTTTATTTAAATTGTCAAATACAGAAATCATAAACAAAATTCTATCAACGAAATATCAACAAAATCAAAATACCTGCGTCTTAAAAATTTGATAAGATATATATATTTTTTTTTTCTGTGCAAATTCATGCTCTAAAACGTATTTGTTATTGAATTATTGTTCTTGTTTTAGCCAAGAAATGAAAAATATCCCCATTATTTTTAACTGGCCAAGAAGTTTTTTTTTATTGTTTCACTTAAATTTAATTCAATATGACCTTATATTAATATGTGCATAAAACCCTTATTCATCATCAGATAGCGGTTAGCTGCATGTATCCATTCGAAGTGCTGGGTTTTTGTTTAAGGGTGCCAGAATCAAATAAAAACGCTTCCGAGTTTTTGCAATTAAAAATCAATTTATTTTAGTCTTTTAAATAGTTTAAGCAGCTGGGGCCACGGGCAAATGGGCACCCTGGGGCTGGAATCCGTTCTCATCGGCGACGTAGGTGACGGTGAACTTCTCGCCGGTCTTCTCATCCACCCAGGAGTAAGATCCGTGGACGACGGCGGCCTCGTGCTCGGTACCAACGTTCTTCAGGACACCATCCTGGTCGATCTTGGTGCCGTCGCTGGTCTCCAGGACGGAGCTCCACTTATCGGGCTGCACATCGGAATCCAGCCTCACAATACCGGCTTCGTTGGGGCGGGCCACGGCCAAGGCGAAGAGGGCGACGAAGACGATGAGGAACTTCATGTTAAGGCTGGATAGAAAGCTGGTGACTGTCTGATGCTCCACTGCAGTTGGGCGGGGGCTTTTATACGCCAAAATTCGCGAAATGCAAATGCCAAATGTAGCTCAAGATTTGGCGAAATGCAAATGAGTTTTGCTAATATTTGTATACCGTTTCAAAAGGGGTTTCAGTTTTGAAGAGATGTTCGTATCGCACAGTTAGAGACATTCAATATCCAATAGTTTATTGTGTTCCGATCCAACTAAGTATATATGTTCTTGATCGCCAACACAAAGCAAGACGATTCAAACATGTAGGTCAATCTGTTTCCATGCGATTTAATCATAAGCATTTACAAACATTTTTAGTTGCTTCTAGATTTTGTAACTAATGAAGTTTAATGAAGCTTTGTGTTTGGACACTAACCAAAAATAAATAAATTTAATTTTTAAATAATTAATAAATCTAGCGAAGGTAGACAATAAAGTTATGTGAAACTAGTTCAATGTTATTTATTATAGTGTCAAAATTGTACGCCTTGTGCAGCTAAGATATAAACATTTATTGAGACTTAAAGCCTCAAGAAAAATATTGATAGTTTATTTTTTCTGTTCTTATACACAAGAAAGTATTTAAAATTAATTGAATAAGATTTAAATTGAATAACAAAAAAGCAACAAAATTAATAAATGTATTTTATTAAATCCATATTTATTTGTATTATTTTATAATCAATAATAAAACATTTGTAACAAACTTGTAATTAAGTTACAACCACAGAGTTAAAATCATATTGACTGAAATAATCATCTTATAAGCTTAAATTTTCAGATAAATAATATCTGTTGACGGACGTCCACGTAGTGACAATGAGCATCGGTAAGTGTACGCAAGAGGAAATGGTGCTGGAAATGCGAAAAAAAATGTTTTTGAATTTTAGAGTTGTTCGGGTGGAGTAAAAGTCCTACTTTATTTATCATATTTAAATAAAATTATTACTAACTTCTAATTAAAATAAATAACATATTGATATCCGAAATTTTTGGAGTTGGGTTCTCGCTTTTTTGATCCCAAAATAAACCAAATTATGAAATTATTTGTATATCCATGCAGAGGGTATTATAATTCCACGCAGTGAAAGAGACATTTTCGACCCTGTAAAACATATATACTCTTGATCAGTCTGGCCATGTCCGTCTGTCTGTTAATCCGTTTCTACGCAAACTTGTGTCGCAGTTTTAAAGTGTTCAGCGTGAAACTCTCACAAAAGTTGTATTGCTGTTGCAGGTAGTTTAGAAGTCTGAACTAGCCGGATCGGAAAGGAAAAAAATATAACTTTGCTGTTTTATAATTTTATTTATTTTAAATTCTGTATTTTTCCCTCTTCTTAGTTTTTTTGGATAGGAATAGTTTAATAATTTACGCGTTTAATTGTGTTCAAATCGGAAAACGGTATCATATAGCTGCCATAGCAACGATAGAGTAGTTTAGTTGGCCCGTAGTAACATAATTGAAAAACGTTTTTCGTTGAGCACCCCAAAAATGATCAAAAATCTTTTCGAATATTTGCAATTAACAATCGATTTATTTTAGACTCTGAATAAACAAATTTCGTTTTGTGATCAAGGACAGTTTAAGCAGCTGGGGCCACGGGCAAATGGGCACCCTGGGGCTGGTATCCGTTCTCATCGGCGACGTAGGTGACGGTGAACTTCTCGCCGGTCTTCTCATCCACCCAGGAGAAGGATCCGTGGACGACGGCGGCCTCGTGCTCGGTACCAATGTCCTTCAGGTTACCTTGCTGGTCGATCTTGGTGCCGTCGCTGGTCTCCAGGTTGGAGCTCCACTTGTCGGGCTGCACATCGGCATCCAGCCTCACGATCTGGGCTTCGTTGGGGCGGGCCACGGCCATGGCGAAAAGGGCGACGAAGACGATGAGGAACTTCATGTTAAGGCTGGATAGAAAGCTGGTGACTGTCTGATGCTCCACTGCAGTTGGGCGGGGGCTTTTATACGCCAAAATTCGCGAAAATGCAAAAGTCAAAGGTGGCAATGAATTCGGCGGATTGCAAATGAGTTCTGCTAATATTTATGTAGATCTGTGCCGATCATGAGCGCATCGTTATTTCAGCATTGTTTCCGGTCAAACTGGACTGGTCGCGTCAAACTATTGTCGTCCAACCGGCTGCATTCGATGGCTGCGTTTGGGTGCGGATGAAAGGGGTGAGTCCACCGGTCGCTGATCTTTCGAGCAACCTAGAGCTTTTATTTTATACGTCTTATATTATTTCTATTCCGCAGAAGAGTCTTTTTAATTGCTATAACAAATGCATGCTGACAATGGAAACGGCTTTATGTATCTCACATACTATGGTTTATATTACTGTCGCCATTAAAGTAGTTCATGTCTTTTTAATTAGCACAAATCACATGTATGAAGCAGTTTACCAAAATGTACGAAACTGAACTGACTCCTTAAGCTAATTTGAATTTAGTTGCTTTTTTACTATTTTTTGGAGCCATTTTTAAGTTTATCTAAATAAATGTTTGATAGCTATGAGTACTTATAAAAACTATATATTTTTTTTTTAATTTGTTTGCACACTTCACTATTTTTATTTAATTTGTTTATTGAAGTAAAACTCTGTAATATCTAAATATTTTTTGAATGAACCAATAAATGTTCAGGCCATCTCCGATAGAAAGGGAAATCGTTCATTATAAAACGAACATAGTTTTAGCCATATACTTTTGTAATTATCACCAACAAAAATGTTTGAAGATTTGATCTTTTGTAGTCGACTTATGTAGGGTTCTCATCATTCTGAATATATTCCTACCTTGATGTTTTTATTCATATGATTTTTGAATTTTTGTTTAGTTTGCTCATTTTGACAATTATCTTTGAAAACTGATCAAGATTTAATGTATGTAAGGTAATTCACTATTTTGTCTATCACTAAAAAGAAACAAAAATTGACTTGTCGTACTGCACAAAAGAGCAAAACTGAAATATCTGCAAATGTATTGATTGAAGGGGAAAGTAAGCAGTCGGGGACTTGTTCGATTTTCTTGCCGCGTTTATTTAATAATCAACTAGAAACCATATACATAGAACAGCTCTCGGTTAGCGAATCGGTGTCCGTATCCGCTTAGTTGCTGATGGGCACATTGGGCAGATGGGCACCCTCGGGCTGGAATCCGTTCTCATCGGCGACGTAGTTGACGGTGTAGGTCTGTCCATCATCGGCCACGAAGGAGTAGGATCCGCGGACCACGATGGCCTCCTGCTCGGTGCCCACGTTCTTCAGCTGGCCCTGCTCCTCGTGCTTCTTGCCATCGCTGGTCTCCAAACTGCAGGGGAGAATGGGAGTTTAATCCGGGTTTACGTCTGGCTCGGCCAGTAATGACTGGCCCTCGGGGACTTACGCAAAGTTGTAGCCCTCGGGCTGGACATCCGACTCCAGGCGCAGGATCTGGGCTTCCGCATCGGGGGCGGGGGCGGCCAGGACGACGGCGAAGAGGGCGGCGAAGACGATGGCGACTGTGCACTTCATGGTTATTTTTGTTTTTTGAGTTTGGGTTGATTGGTTGAGGATTCGTTGGGAACTTGCGACCGAACGGCTAGTCAACGTTACTTGATTTGTGATGTTTATGGCCCTGTCCAGACGTTTATATAGTCGGATCGGAGGCCGCCAATCGAAGAAAAGTCAGTCGAAAATAAAAATGACTAATTACACGCCGAGCACCAAAGCCAACAAATTGGCTTGAAAAACGCACAAAAACAACACGAAAAAGCACAACAACCATACCACGGCACAAATAATAACGTAAAACAAAAACTTCTAAGGCAAACAAATCGACGCCGTTTTTAGGAAATACCTCATCATCATCATTTGCATTTTTCGTGAATCAATCAATCCAATCGCTTCCAAGTCGAAGACAACGAGCCAAACATTTTTGATAATCCATGGGTATTTTGTATATTTTGTGGCAGACTGGGACAGGTAACTTGCCCTGCAGCAATAGAAGCGTCGAGCTCAGAAAACATTGGTGGATCAAATCAAAAGCGTGTTTTGGATAAAAAATGGGCAGCTAATCAATGAAAATTAGCAACAAGTGCATTTCTCTAAAAATAAACGACATCGAACGAAACAGGAAATCTTAGAACGCTTTAAATGATTACAATTTAAGACTTTACTAGTTAAGACTTTAAACAAAATGTAAATATGATCGGCAGAAGAGTTTTTTTCTAACCATCATCTTTTGCTATTTTTAAAACTAAACAAAATCTTTATTTCAATCGAAACTGTAAATAAAGGAAAATCTTTTGCCTGTGCCAAATTTGTTATACCCTTGCAGAGGGTATTATAATTTCAGTCAGAAGTTTGCAACGCAGTGAAGGAGACATCTCCGACCCTATAAAGTATATATATTCTTGATCAGCATCACTAGGCGAGTCGATCTAGCCATGTCCGTCTGTCCGTCTGTCCGTCTGTCCGTCTGTCCGTCTGTCCGTCTGTCCGTCCGTTTATATGCAAACTAGTCTCTCAGTTTTAAAGCTATCTGCATGAAACTTTCCCAGAAGTTGTCTTTCTATTGCAGGTAGTATATAAGTCGGAACGAGCCGGATCGGACGACTATAGCATATAGCTCCCATAGGAACAATCGGAAAAATAAATGAAAAAAATTATAACTTTGCTGTTTTTTAATTTTTTGTTTAGTTCTTCGACATTTAGTAATGGTTAAATATTTCCGATTTACGGTTTAAATTTCATCAAAATCGGACGACTATAGCATATAGCTCCCATAGGAACAATCGGAAAAATAAATGAAAAAAAATTATAATTTTGCTGTTTTTTAATTTTTTGTTTAGTTCTTCGAGATATAGTAATGGTTAAGTATTTCAGAATTATGTTTTAATTTTCAGCAAAATCGGACGACTATAGCATATAGCTCCAACAATCGGAAAAATAAATGAAAAAAAAATTATAACTTTTCTGTTTTTTAATTTTTTGTTTAGTTCTTCGACATATAGCAATGTTTAATTATTTCAGAATTATGGTTTAAATTTTATCAAAATCGGACGTCTATATCATATAGCTCCCATAGAAATAATAAAAATATATAAAATAACTATCTTATAATTGAGCTGCAAATCATCATAGTTTCAATGTTTTTCAGCATATACTCAAGTAAATCATAATTTAAATATTTTCAAAAGTATTTAATTCATGCAATAGCTGCAAGGGTATATGAACTTCGGCTTGCCGAAGTTTGCTTTCTTTCTTGTTTTTATGTTGTATTTAGTTTGTAATTTTTAATCGTCTACAGTTTAAGAAGTTTATTGTTTATGATTTTTATATAATATACTATATTTAGAAGAAAAGTTAAATCTTTTACTGAGTTACATTTTATTCAATAAAACCCCGATAAAAGAGTATTTAACAATTATTCATTAGATTCCACTAAAAGAGTTTAAAATAGGCAGATTTTAGAGAAAGATAAGTATTTACATGCGGGAATTGAACTATGACTAAGTCTTTATAAGAACTATTTAGCTAAAAATTCATAAGTTAAAATTATACACTAAACTTTCGTTTAACACAAAATTCTTAATTACTCTTTAATTATGACTAAGTCTTCTTGTTTAAGTGTAATTAGTTTAAGTGTAGAAACAAATCATGGTAAAGTTTAATGGTTTTAATTCTTACCATTTAAGCTAATTTATATAAGGTTATTGCAATTTAAATTCCCAATTAAAAGACCAAACTAATTCATGAAATGAGTGATTTTATTTTATTACATTGATGCTTTTCAGCTGAAACTTAAACATAGTTAACACAATTATGCTGGACTGGAACTAGATTGGCGAAGGACTTTCGATCGGGTTCCTCGTGGGAGTCTGGATTCGAATTATTGAACAGCCCTGGGCAGATGGGCACCTTCCGGCTGGAATCCGTTCTCATCAGCCAGGTAGTTAATGGTGTAGGTCTGGCCATCGTCACCCACATAGGCGTAGGATCCGCGGACCACAATGGCCTCGTGGTCAGTGCCCACGTCCTTCAGCTGGCCCTCCTCCTGGTGCGACTTGCCGTCACTTGTCTCCACGCTAAAGAAAACCAGAAACCAGTTAGCAAGCGACCTTGACACAGTTGGGAATATGGGTAACTGGGGATCGGGGGATCTGGGGATCAGGGGATCTGGGGATCACTTACGCGAACTTGTAGCCCTCGGGCTGGACGTCGCTGTCGAAACGGAGCACCTGGGCTTCCTGCTGGCTGGCCGGAGGAGCTGCCAGGACGCAGGCAAGAAGGCAGGTGAAGGCGATGGCAATGGTGAACTTCATCTTGGAGTTGGGTTGACTGAATTACTTGGCTCAAGTGCTGGGTTCGAGGAGCTTGCAGGCAATGCTTGCAATTCGCTCGGTGAGTGGCCAATTTATACTCCTTGGGCCATGTAATGCAATGCGTGTAAGTGGCAATTATCGGCGCAAAAGAAACCGAGATCCAAAAGAGTGAGAGTGGGAGTGGGAGAAACCAGTTTCTCGTTTTGTTTCCTTTGACCCACACTGGTTACCTAACCAGTTGCTGGATGCTTTGGCTTCGGCTCGGCTTTTAGCCCGGTTCGCTGTTTTGCGATTGATTGATTGCCCAGCGACAAGATACACAGATTTCATTTGTCTTCAACAAATTAACTACAAAGTGCGCCCTGCCCAGGCAATGAGTTGCGTTAGTTGGGCTAAGAAATAGTCAATAAACTGGGGAATTGGGTCACAGCGAATATGGCTCAAGTGCAGGCGAAATGCTCGGCCTAATAAAAAAAGACTTTGCCATTTCCAATTTCAATGTCGCTGGAATAAAGATTTCCGTGGGATCTGTACAATAGTTTACATGTTTATATGCCAGTCTCGGTAGCTGCTTTCTGACTCTAAAGTTATAGTAGACATGGGTAAATATGTACATAAGAGTAGTTTTAAGACCCCCCGAAATTAGTCAAGACTTAAAGCATTATTGTCATTTGCTGAATAAAAAAATGGACAAGAAAGAAAAAATAGCTGACTACTGAATTCAACATTTTCTAGTTATTATTTAAATTCAATATTAAATCATAGTGTGTAATACAATGTATTTTAAATTTAATGTTGAACATTTTATTTAAGTGCATTTTTAATTATTTTAAATATGGCTTAAATTTAAATGAAATTATCAGATATTAATATCAATTTCAAAAGTAGTTGTATAAAACATTTTACAAAATTTTAATATTTTAATATTTTTAATATTTAATAACTAAATCAAAGTGAATAATATTTAAATTGAGTACAAATTAGTTGTATTTACTTTTTTTTTACCAGTTTGCAATTTTGTGTTATTTAAATAATTTTCTTTATAATTTTTGTCGACCAATGGCACAAACGACTTTAATGCTTTTGTGAATTATCCAATAGTTTTAAACCCTCTTTTATAATTCTAATTTTTTTTTGATTAACTAAATTAAGTAGTAAAAGTATGGAAGAAATTTTGAAATTAGGTAAAAAGGATAGGTATAGGAATTCTTAAAGTACAATCAAAGTTAAATGCGTTTTAATGGATTTAGAATGTGTTTAAAATTATAAATGACAGAAACCCAACCAATGGTATAGCTATTAATTAGAAAACAATAAAAATACAAAGTAAAAAAAAGTTTCGCCCAAAATAATTATTTTCTTCGCAGAAATTTAGAAGACCAAGTTTAAACAATTATGAACCCAAGTGTTTAGAAGCTTCAAAAATCAAACAAACGCCTTTAGCGATTTTAGAGGGTTAAGGCAACACCATTTGAACTTTTTGGAGCGTCTTCGCAGCAAATTGTTTGCTTTCAATTTCATTTGGACTTGATTTGCCTGCTGCTTGGCAGCCACTCGAGTCATTTGGATATTCGCATTTTATTACACACTCCGTTAATTAGCCTGGCTTTTGCGTTGGGCTCAGTATGGATTGCATGTGGATATATTGAATGGCCTTTGCGCAATCCGAGTTAGTCGCATGCCCGGATCGGGACAGGACAGGTGATAGATGGCCGGATTAACACTACTGTTCGGCCTTATCCTGGCCAGCTTCTGCGCTTGCCCCTCAAATGCCGCCGAGACCGGCCAGACCGCCCAGATTCTGCGATACGAGAATGCCCATTTGGACAGCGATGGCTATGCCTTCTCGTAAGTAGGTGGCTTAGGGTCAAGGCCAAGATCGGTATAAATAGCTCTCAGAAACTTCCCTGTAGATTCGAGACCAGCGATGGAATCTCGCGTGAGGAGAAGGCCACTCTGAAAAATCCCGGTACCCCCGAAGAGGCCATCGCCGTCCAGGGCAGCGTCAATTGGGTGGGACCCGATGGCGTCCACTATAAGCTTAATTATCTGGCCGACGAGAACGGCTTCCAGGCCCAGGGCGAACATCTTCCGCAGGTGGAGCACTGATCACGTGATAGCTTTGGACTTTGTTAGAAAAAAAAAAAAACAAAAGTAAAACCACCGAATAGCTGGAGGAGGCGGGCATACAATAGAAATTAAATACACAATAAAAGAATATATACAGATATTTATATACAGATATTTATATACAGATATATATATATATATATATATATATATATATATATATATATATATATATATATATATATATGTATGCTAAGTATATGGCGGGGCATAAATTTTCACCCATCCAAATTGAATTGTATTCTAGGTAGGGAATTAGCATATACGTTTGTATCTTCCAAACCCGTTTGCTCTTCGCGCCTGAGTTGTGAACTGTATGCCGTAACCGAGAAGCTGCGATCTTCGATCCCCTGATCTCCAATCTACGGCAGCTGACCAAACCGGTTCAATAAACGCCAAAAAGCACCCAACAAAAGTTGCCAAAAAATACAGAAAAAAAACTAAATTGAAGAAGCTACATAGCTGCCAACGAAAGTGAGAACTCCGGGAAAAGAGGCATTTTAAGGCAATTAACCCAGGCTCCTCTCATTTATCAATGTAAACTGCAAAATAATCAGTCCTGTCTTAGCCTAGACATGTCAACCTACACAGAGGAAAATTGTTAAATGGTTGAGACAAATACTGGATAAAAAAAAGTTTAGTTAAAAATTGTCTGGGAAAAAAATACAGTCAAGTCAAAAGTATATTTTTCTCAAACACCAATCGATATGTTACGAAAAAAGTGAAAAAATATAAAAAATATCATAATTTTAATAGGAAACAAGCAAACAATAATTTTAAAAGTATAAATAAATTTAAGTGCTTTTTAGTAAAATAATAAGATCTATAAAAATACATGTTAAAGAATTTGAATTACTTAATTAACTTAAAATCTTGTTTACAATAATACTCATTTATAACTAAAATCATCTAGTTTATAATATTATTATTTGTTTTGAATTACAATAAATAAATATATAAAACAATTCGAACAAAAATTTGTTTCTTTACTTTATATTAATCTATTATTCTTTGCGCCTTTTGATTTTCATCTACTTCTTGCTGTGTACCAGTCAAAGTTTTCTAAATGATATGATAAATGATAATAATATACTACGGCAAATGACCTGCAATAGCATTACGTATACGCCCCGTTGTATTGTAGGGCATAGCCCAGCCTCAGTCGGCTGATCTTTGTATTGGCTTTTGTTGTCTGTTTAGCTGGTAAAAAATCGTTTTTATTTTATTGACTAAGGTCATCAGCCAACACTCGGGCTGCTGACGATGGAGCTGGCGCTGGAGATGTAGATGGAGATGGCGATGATGATGATGATGATGAGCCGCGTAATCTTGAATCTCTCGTGCCGCATCTTCACTTGAACAGCAAATGCAGCTGACAAGCCATGGCGTTGGAGGTTTTTGTTTCGTTTCGTTTCGATTTCATTCGAGATTTTTGGAGGTTAAATCGCCCAGCCTTAATCGGAAATTGTGTCAGTAGTTAACAAAGCTCAGGGCGGAAATGCTTGGATATCTCCCAACAAGTTGCAGTTTGGTAATTGAAGAATTAAATTATTAAGGAAATACCCGCTCATAAAACATAAACTAAGCATCTATATCGTGTGCAATTAAATCTCAAGCTCATGGGAATTCCGCGAATCACTGAACTCGCTTCTTCTCCCGTTCTTTGCTTAATTTCCTGAACACATTTTGACTAGTTAACCTGTCTTCACTTCCTCACTGCTCAGTTGTCTTGGGCTGCTAAAATCCAACCCATTTTTTTTTTTGTTGGACTCGGCTAATCTTTTTCAACACAATTTGTTGATAAGAGCAAACATAGCCATTGACCTATTGCCACAGATCTAAATGTGTGTGCCTGTGTACTTGTAGACAAACACGCGCATTGGCCAAATATTTATTTTTTAAGAGGCCCAAACATTTCATTATCACTTGCTCCATCATCTTCAGATTCGATTTTACTTTCAGCTCCCGTGGCGGGGCAATCGAGATGAGATTCGAGCGCACATCAAACGCTTAATGGTCTTTATATTTTTTTGGCTTGTTCAATTAAAAGCTTAAGACACTCACGCTCACACACAGTTGCCTTCAATTATATGCGTATGGGTAGATAATTGTGTTAGCATTTAAGGTGTTTTTTATGGGCTACCTCAACTTCACGGATCACATGTCGCTGTGTGTGTGTGTGTGTGTGGTTGGTAGCATTTGGAGTGTTGGCCTGGCCAGTTATAAATAGCTCAACACTCATTACAGGGCGCCACATTACTCGTTAGTGCCTAATTGTGATAACTACCGGAGCGTGCAGTGCAAACTGAAAACCAAACCCAACACAGGACCTTTTGGAAAGTTTTAAGAAAAAAAAAACAAACCAAGTAAACATGCAGTCCTCCAGCATTTGTGTCCTGGCTGTATGCGCCTTCGTTCTGGTTTCCTCCATCAGTGCAGCTCCTTTGGATGACTCGCAACATGCCACCATCCTGCGCTACGACAACGACAACATCGGCACTGACGGCTACAACTTCGGGTGAGTGTGAAACGGATTACTACAACAGTATTACACCGAGGATTGAGTTTAAAAATTATAAAAATTGTAAGGTCTAAGCTAGTAAAGAAAAAAGTGCTTTTCCAAAAAGGGTTCATTTGTACTTAAGTAACTTAGGTATTTATATATTTCGAAAATTCCTAATGCTCATTTTAATTTAAATAAATATTCAAATTTAAAATATTAATAAGCTCTGCTAAAAGAAAATAAAACGGATCTTTTTATGGTGAACTTAAGTTAAATATTTTTATTCTGCATAACATATATAAAAAGGATTTTTTCTAAATATGAGCAGATAAGTGTTTTAAGGTTATTAGATTATGGCTTGATGTTAATTTGATGAAATTTAAAATATTAGAAAATGTTAAAATAATAACAAGTTTACAATTTACAAAATTGGTTAATTGATAAAATACGCATATAATTAAAATAACGAAGCCTTTAATGTAACGCAGTTTTATGGCAACTTATTGAATAACTGGAAATGCTATCTTCCATTTCAGTTACGAGACCAGTGATGGAGTCACCCGCCAGGAGCAGGCTGAGCTGAAGAACGCCGGCACTGACCAGGAGGCACTCAGCGTCCGTGGTTCCGTCAGCTGGGTGGCTCCCGATGGACAGACCTACACTCTGCACTATATTGCCGATGAGAACGGTTTCCAGCCCCAGGGCGATCATCTGCCTCACAACTGAAAACAGTCATTTGGTTTAGCCAGCATTAATCAGTATTTGTTCATTATGTAAAATAAATCAAGTCTTAAACTACAAAAATTTGTTCGCGTTTTTTATCTATCTAAAGAAAGTGCCTTGTTAAAGTTAGAACGGCCCTTGAACCCGGATCACTATGCGATCACTTTGCTAAATATGATATTTATAGTAGGGCTACAAATATCCATAACGCGTTCCAAGCGAAACGAAAAGAAAAGTATGACGCAAGTGGTGGTAGATGAACAGGCTCTCTTTTGTTCTCTTCACATTTTCCATACGCACCGTTGGACGTCGCAATGCGGTATGCCTCGTCTTGTCTGGCGACTTCGCCTGGATGGCCTTCGGCCGGCAGAAATTTGCAAATTTTTGGCACGACGAAACTTGTTTGGGTTTTTGTTGTCTTTGTAATTAATACATAATTAAAGTGGCGCATATTGAAATATGTGCGAGCTATCTGGCCACAAATGAAAACGAAGTTTTGAAGGTTAATTTCAGGCGTTGATTTAAATTTCATGCGATGCTAATGAAATTTGGAAGATGCTCGACAAAAACAACATAGAGCACACAGAGCCAAGCGGGCATATTAATTTGCATGAAATAAAAAGCGACAATGGTCAAACTAGTTTTGGAATAAACCGATCGACCGCATTGACTTCGGCTGTAGCTTCTTTAAGCTGGCTCAGCTGCTGACGTAGTTGCTATGTCCAATTGTGGGTTGAACACTCTTTGGCTTATGTCTTTTTATTTTACATATCCATTATCAGTGGATAGAACTTTTGGCTGCCGTTACCTAAAATTGAAGAAAATAAAAATATGTATAATTTGCAGGGCCTTGTAGGTAAATTTAAAAATTTGGGTCGATTTAATGCTGTTTGGTAGGAAAAGTCATATAAAAAGTATTAATAAATTATTTAATTAAAGTTCTGATTAATCTGTATTTTTATATCTCTTATTTAATTTAATTGTGATTTTTGTATCAATGATTTTATCATTTCAGGTGGTTCAAGCTTCACTTAATGAGAGGCATAATATGCAGCTAAGCGAGAATAGGCATCGCATTAAAGCTATTTAAATAAACATCCAAATGCATTTTCTGGGCAATTCCACGCACGGTGTAGCCTTTTAGTCATATAATATAAATTTATTTTAATTCCTGTTTAGTTAAGATCTCGGGAACTATAAATTCCTCCCACAAATAAAAAAAAATTTGAGACGACTACGTTTTTGCTATGATGTGAATTATGCGTATAAATATTAAGCAAACTTGAAAAACAGACCTAACGTTCTTATATGTTTATTTAAAGTACTATCTACATTCATTCTGCTTTTGGTCATTTGTTGTTATTGATTAAAATGGCTCTATAAATGGATATGCAAAATTTAAGTTAATATTATTCATATATAGTTTAATTTGCAGCATAATAAGCAGCTAAATCAGCAAGCTTCGCATTGAGCTATGTAGGTGCCCAAACACGTTTCCCATTGCATTTAGCGAAAAAATGAACCGATTAGCAAACCATTTATGCTCGCAATGCAAATTGCATCTCGGATTAGTATGTCATTTATGTATAAAAGTGTTCAACCTGCAGCCAATCGATATCATTCGCATCGAACTCTTCGAGATCAGCAAACGAGCAAAAATTAAAATGAAGTTCCTGATTGTCTTCGTCGCCCTCTTCGCCGTGGCTCTGGCAGCTCCTACTTCCGAAATCCTGCGATCGGAATCCGATGTTGGACCCGAAAGCTTCAAATACGAGTAAGTTGATTGAGAGCTGCTTAAAAAGGATACCAAACTGACTTTGTCTTCATTATTAGCTGGGAAACTAGCGATGGCCAGGCTGCTCAAGCCGTGGGTCAGCTGAACAACGTTGGATCCGAACACGAATCCCTTGCTGTCCATGGATCCTACCGCTTCGTGAGTGATGATGGTGTGACCTACGAGGTCAAGTACACCGCTGATGAGAACGGATTCCAGCCTCAGGGTGCCCATCTGCCCGTTGGTCCCTAAGTCACTCAAAGTGGATTACCCAGTTCCTTGTTAATATCGTTTAACTGCCACGTCCTTTCATTTGGAAAGCAAGAGATTCTAAGTAAAAAAAAATAACTATTAAAAATAAATTGTATACCTGAAGAAACTCATTTCAGCCCATTGATAGCATTGCTAACAATTTTTATTTAGGCCAGTTTTTTTACTTTTTGAAAGCTTGTTAGTAGGTTTTAACTGTAAATTTGCATAAGATATTTTTGTGGCAACCTTCCCTTAAGTGAGTCCCAAAAACACATCTTAACAAGAACAACTGCAAAACATCCCATTTCCATTATTCATATTTCTTTGTTGCCCAGTGCTTTACGTATTTATAAAAAAAAAACAAATAAAGAAGAAAAATAATTCATTTTTATTATAGTTTAATAAGAATATTGCTCGATAAAATGGAGCTATAACCAGTCCCAATGCCTTTTTCGACTATATTTTATAACATTTTGTTTTCATATGTTGGTCGTACTTCCAGAATGAATAAGTCACATTTGGTCAAGTAATTAAACATTAAAGCCTTCTAAAGGATTATACCATGGTGAAACTTTTTAAAAATATATTTTTCTTAAGCGATAGTTTACATTTTCATAAATATCCTTTGAAGCGGCAAGGTCGTATATTCAATATTTTTTGAATGGCAAAAAAAAAAAACTGTAAAACTGTAACGCATTTTTCTTAAAAAATGTAAATTTTGCATTGTTAAAATCTAATTTTTTAACCACAAAATTAGCCATTGTTGTTTGTTTTTTTTTTTTTTATAAAGATTGTTTGTTCCAATACAATCAGAAATAGTTTTAACTTTAAGAACATTTTGGAACAATACATATTTAGCTCCGCTGTTTCTGTATATTTTTGTGATATAATGTTAAAACATACCATATTAAGTCCAAAATTTTTGTAAAGTAACTAATTGGGCTTCTAAAAACAAACAACCGAATTTTTTTATTAGTTGATGGCTTGGAAGTATTAAACTACAACGGCAACTTTCTAATTGCTATATCTGACACAACAAAGCCTTATTGTTATAAAATTGTATGCAAGTTAACTTAACTTAAATCATGCAATGAAGCAAAGGCCAGTTTTAATGCTAATTTGTGGTTCTTGTTCAGAATTTACGATTTCAGTTTGGATAATTCATTAACGTCTTTGCATTTTCCTTATCTATAACATTTTCCTATTAATACAATAGGAAGCATAAGAAACAATTTAAAAATAAGTTTTAATTTTCACTCAGCTTAATAAAAGGCGCATTTCATTAAACTGAAAATAGATTTTAATTTTTAGTATACCAAGAAATGATTGCGATCTACCGATATACGCTCCTTGATGTTTATGTGCATATTAATGGTGCATATTAATGACAGAAAAGTATTTTTGGGTGCAAAAAGCTACATAGTGAGGCGAATGCGACCAACTTAGTTGTAGATTGTCGATTTGCATTTCGTTTTGGGCTTTTAGCTATTCAGCTTGAACCTGAAATCAATAACACACATTTATCACATTATGCTTTGACGAATTCGGAAACGTTAAACATAGTCGCCAGAGGTTGTCCAACTATTTAAAGGGTGACCCAGCCATCAAACAGCATCATTCGTCGTGAACTGTTCGATAGCCGCAGATCAAAACACCAACCACCAATCACCATGAAATTCCTGATTGTCTTCGTCGCCCTCTTCGCCGTGGCTCTGGCAGCTCCTACTTCCGAAATCCTGCGATCGGAATCCGATGTTGGACCCGAAAGCTTCAAATACGAGTAAGTTGATTGAGAGCTGCTTAAAAAGGATACCAAACTGACTTTGCCTTCATTATTAGCTGGGAGACTAGCGATGGCCAGTCGGCTCAGGCCTCGGGTCAGCTGAACAACGTTGGATCCGAACACGAATCCCTTGCTGTCCAGGGCTCCTACAAGTTCGTGGGTGATGATGGTGTGACCTACGAGGTCACCTACATCGCCGATGAGAACGGATTCCAGCCCCAGGGTGCCCATCTGCCCGTTGCCCCCGAGGCTTAAGTCAGTCGAAGCCGACTACCCAGTTCCTTGTTAATATCGTTTAACGGCCACATAAATATCTTATTCCTTTATAAAGAGGGAATGAGAACATAAGTCAAAAAATCTGAATTGTTGTATATTAAAGAAAAAATGAGTACATACAAAATGTGTTTCACAATTAGAACCATCTGGTGAAATTAAGTAATTTACGGTCGTTGGCAATTGCGATTCATTATACCCTTGCAGAGGGTATTATAATTTCAGTCAGACGTTTGCATCGCAGTGAAGGAGACGTTTCCGACCCTATAAAGTATATATATTCTTGATCAGCATCACTAGTAGAGTCGATCTAGCCATGTCCGTCTGTCCGTCCGTTTATATGCAAACTAGTCTCTCAGTTTTAAAGCTATCTGCATGAAACTTTCCCAAAAGTTGTCTTTCTATTTCAGGTGGTATATAACTCGGAACGAGCCGGATCGGACTACTATAGCATATAGCTCCCATAGGAACAATCGGAAAAATAAATGAAAAAAAATTATAACTGTTTTATTATGCTGTTTTTTAATTTTTTGTTTAGTTCTTCGACATATAGCAATGGTTAAATATTTCAGAATTATGGTTTAAATTTCATCAAAATCGGACGACTATAGCATATAGCTCCCATAGGAACAATCGGAAAAATAAATGAAAAAAAATTATAACTTTGCTGTTTTTTAATTTTTTGTTTAGGTCTTCGACATTTATTAATGGTTAAATACTTCCGATTTACGTTTTAAATTTCATCAAAATCGGACGAGTATAGCATATAGCTCCCATAGGAATAATCTGAAAAATAAATGAAAAAAATTATAACTTTTCTGTTTTTTAATTTTTTTTTTTGTTCTTCGACATATGGCAATGTTTAATTATTTCAGAATTATGGTTTAAATTTTATCAAAATCGGACGTCTATATCATATAGCTCCCATAGAACTAATAAAAATATATAAAATAACTATCTAATAATTGAGCTGCAAATTATCATAGCTTCACTGTTTTTCAGCATATACTCAAGTAAATCATAATTTAAATGTTTTCAAAAGTATTTAATTCATGCAATAGCTGCAAGGGTATATGAACTTCGGCTTGCCGAAGTTTGCTTTCTTTCATGTTTTATTACTAGTTTTCTTAACTCGGCTTGCTCACTTCATAAAAAGAAGTGTCCATTAAGCTTACTTTAACAAGTCGAATTTGTTATGTCCTTGCAGTTATACCGAAATGAATGAGCCACTTTGGTAAGATTTTTAACAAATTGCAAAGTTTGTCGAATATATAAGACAGCTATAAATTTTCGACTTATGTATTCACTTACATATCACTCAAACCATTACAAAATAACAGCTTTAATGTTTAGTCAATTCATGGATGATTTAACCATCTTAAAGGAAAAAATGGTGAAATATATACAAAATTCTACGAAAACGAGAAAGAAAGCAAACTTCGGCAAGACGAATTTCATATACCCTTGCAGCTATCGCAAGAATTAAATATTTTTGAAAACATTAAAATTATGATTTACTTGCGTATATGTTTAAAAACATTGAAGCTATGACGATTTGCAGCTTAATTATTTGATTGTTATTTTATATATTTTTATTATTTGTATGGGAGCTATATGATATAGTCGTCCGATTTTGATGAAACTTAAACCATAATTCTGAAATATTTAACCATTGCTATATGTCGAAGAACTAAAAAAAAAAAATTAAAAAACAGCAAAGTTATAATTTTTTTCAATTATTTTTCCGATTGTTCCTATGGGAGCTATATGCTATGGTAACCATAATTCTGAAATATTTAACCATTACTATATGTCGAAGAACAAAACAAAAAATTAAAAAACAGCAAAGTTATAATTTTTTTTCAATTATTTTTCCGATTGTTCCTATGGGAGCTATATGCTATAGTCGTCCGATCCGGCTCGTTCCGACTTATATACTACCTGCAATAGAAAGACAACTTTTGGGAAAGTTTCATGCAGATAGCTTTAAAACTGAGAGACTAGTTTGCATATAAACGGACGGACAGACGGACAGACGGACGGACAGACGGACAGACGGACATGGCTAGATCGACTCTACTAGTGATGCTGATAAAGAATATATATACTTTATAGGGTCGGAAACGTCTCCTTCACTGCGTTGCAAACTTCTGACTGAAATTATAATACCCTCTGCAAGGGTATAATAATAATACGTAAACAGCGAACTATCTACGCTAACGCGATCGTTTCTATGGCAGCTTTTCAATTCAGATATCAAATTTAATGGGTTTTTAAGACTTGATAGACGTTCTGGACAACAGAACATGTTGTGCATCAATAAAATTAATACTTTACAGGATCTTAAATGTCTTCTTCGGGGTTTCACTGCGTTACAAACGTCTGACTAAAATTTGACACCCAATGCAAAATAGCTTATAAATATTAGAATCTACTTTGCGCTCATTGAGTTGCAAAATTTTTGTCGATATTTCGCTTATTACTAAAAAGCGTAATCATTACGCGAATGTCTTTTGATAATGTACATTGTTAGGTTACATCAGAAATGATAGTCAACTATTAAAAAAGTAGTTAAAAAACGAGACTTCCCAGCCAACTATCGGTTTATATGTGTAGGAAATAACTCATTTAAATTGTATCACATGGGCAAGATAGCTCGTAATTCAAACTGACACAACAAAGGCTTAATAAGAGTCCGCAAATATATTTACATAAAGCTATCCTACATTTCTACTGAAAGTAGCAGAATAAGCCCTCAAAGGCGATTTATTTTTCTAGCAAAAAGTTTATGAGTTTAATTCAGTTTATAAAAATGTGTATTAAAAATATATATTATATTTTACTTATATTAACATAAAATCCAACTATATTATTTTTTGAACCAATCCGTATATATTAAGCTGAGAACTGAAAGCTCTAATGCTTTAGCTCACTTGACAAGCGATCTTTTATCGATTTCGAGCTCCAGATTGACAGCAACTGAGCCTTCTCTGAACAGAAGTCAGCTGTAAAGCGAATGCGACAAACTATTTAGAAGATGGTTAATTTACATTTTAACGATTCAGCTGTAGGCCGAAATTCATTTGACACATTTATCACACTATGATTTATACACTACACGTTTGACTAGTCTGGCCGCGTTGGGCTCGGTCGACAAATTTTGGCCGTCCATCTATAAAAAGGTCGTCCCTGCCATCAGACAGCATCATTCGTCGTGAACTGTTCGATAACCGCAGATCAAAACACCAACCACCAATCACCATGAAATTCCTGATTGTCTTCGTCGCCCTCTTCGCCCTGGCTCTGGCCGCTCCTGCTGATAAGGATGTTTCAATCGTGAAATCGAATTCTGATGTTGGACCCGAAAGCTTCAAATACGAGTAAGTTGATTGAGAGCTGCTTCAAAAGGACGCCTAACTGACTTTGCCTTCATTATTAGCTGGGAGACTAGCGATGGCCAGTCGGCTCAGGCCGCTGGTCAGCTGAAGAACATTGGATCCGAAGACGAGGCCATCTCCGTCCAGGGCTCCTACAAGTTCGTGGGTGATGATGGTGTGACCTACGAGGTCACCTACATCGCCGATGAGAACGGATTCCAGCCCCAGGGTGCCCATCTGCCCGTTGCCCCCGAGGCCTAAGATGAGTTGCTTTCAACCGAAGCAGCTTAGGAGCAAACCAATCCTATACAATTCCTTGTTAAAAATCCCGAACTTTATCAAACCGAACTTGTCCATTATTTTAAAGGATGGGAACTAAGTCAACCAACCCCACTTGTTAAATATTAAAAAATTATTACCAGAAGTTATTTGTGTTTTATTTGCAAAGATTATTTATTTTATATTTATATTCAAAAACTTTGTCTATATCGCACGCAGAACCTACTTAGATAGAACAGGGATTATTGATAAGACCGCAAATGATTTAATCATCATTTTGACTATTTTCTTATTAAAAAAAGTGTAAGTTGGTTTATGGTTACCATAGAGATGCTTCTTAATATTGAATTTGTGTTGAATTCTTAAATACGCTTGATAGATTTGTGATTGCTATTTTCTACTTATAATTGATTTTTTACCGACAGAAGTATTGGCATATGTATGTACATATGTATGGGTTTGTATTTATTCATTCATTTAATGATTGTATGAGAAATGACAATGGCAAAATCACAATGCACAATAACAAAAACTTAGAAGACAGAGTTAATGTATCTCGACTGGAAGACATCTCCTAAGCTATTTTATAGAGAGCCACTTTGGATATTTAATCGAATAGGAAACTCAATCTTAATCACAACGAAGATATTCATGATTTATCCAAGCCACGTGTTTTAGATATAAGCAACGAAAATAAAAACCACAAGTTTGATGGCAAGATGAGGCATCATTCTGTCCATCGAATAGCTGTGGACAAGGTAATTGCATAAATTACCTCCCACTGGGTATACCTGCATGCACGATTTGTGCAGGGTATTTAGAGAGGTAAATCTGTAATTAAAATGTGTTTTATTGAATGGTTCTATTATAGCTTATTTCTTTATGTTTCATTTGTTTTTATTATTTTGCATTTTTCGCCGATGAGGACATTATCCAGCGGTTCGGTATAAAAGGGCGTCATTCGATTGCATCGCAGCTTAGTGAAGTGCAGCTTAGTGTGACGAAGATTGTGAAAACTAATTGTTCCCGCGATGCAATCGAGTTTCGTTTGGCTAGTTGCCCTCATGGCATTCGGCGCATGTCTGGCCCTGCCCGCTGGGGAGGATGCCAAGGCGGAGACCCTCAAACTGGAGAGCGAGAACACTGGCGACAAATATTCCTTTGCGTGGGTATTGCCCAGGCAGGGTTCGAAAAATTCAAATCATTTACTTTGAGAAAAATCTGAACGCACATTTCAACTCATTTTATAAACCTTTCTGACCAAAGAGATTGATTGAAATAAAATAAAAGTTTATTTATAACGATTTAGGCTATTATGCTTAGACATTATTTAAGTTTGAGCTAAGCTTATATATGAAATACTTGTATATTTACCTTGATGATTCATATACTTACTTTTGAAGTTTTAATTTTAAGTAATATTTAATAAGCCGATTCCATTTTCGATCGCAGGTATGAAACGAGCAATGGAATCTCACGCTCGGAGACTGGAGAGGTGAAACCAGGTGCTGGTGAAGAGGATGGCTCACTTTCTGTCCAGGGCTCCACCAGCTGGTCAGCGCCAGATGGCAAGAAGTACGAGATTAGCTTCACGGCCGATGAGACCGGCTACCATCCCAAGTTCAGGCTGGTGGCCTAGCCGATGTCTGGAATTTAAATTTGGCTTAGTATTCCCAATTATCAATGTTAGCTTAATTTATCCAATGTGAAAACTTACAAAATTGAGGAATAAAATAGGCACACTTTTAACATATTAAGGAAGCTAAAGACCTTTATTGACGTCACTGACTTTGGGCGAATTTATAGAAACATAAGACTGGCACAATGAAATGGTAAAAATTTGAATAATTAAATATTTATGGCCGCAATTCTTTTCAGCCTATAGCCTATCATGTTATTTAAATTTCATATTAGGCCTTTTAATGCTTTAACTCCAAACGAAAACGAAACCCAAACCAGACTTTTCACATTAACATTGACATTGCTGATTATGTCTTGTACACGTTTGACTAGTTCGGCCGCGATTTGAATAAAGGCCAACAGTTTGCCATCTATAAAAGGGTTTGCACGGAAATCCATCGTTACCATTCGTCGTGAACTGTTCGATAGCCGCAGATCAAAACACCAACCACCAATCACCATGAAATTCCTGATTGTCTTCGTCGCCCTCTTCGCCCTGGCTCTGGCCGCTCCTGCTGATAAGGATGTTTCAATCGTGAAATCGAATTCTGATGTTGGACCCGAAAGCTTCAAATACGAGTAAGTTGATTGAGAGCTGCTTCAAAAGGACGCCTAACTGACTTTGCCTTCATTATTAGCTGGGAGACTAGCGATGGCCAGTCGGCTCAGGCCGCTGGTCAGCTGAAGAACATTGGATCCGAAGACGAGGCCATCTCCGTCCAGGGCTCCTACAAGTTCGTGGGTGATGATGGTGTGACCTACGAGGTCACCTACATCGCCGATGAGAACGGATTCCAGCCCCAGGGTGCCCATCTGCCCGTTGCCCCCGAGGCCTAAGTTGAGTTGCATTTATCGAAAGCAGCTTAAGAGCAAATCAATCCTATACAATTCCTTGTTATTTTCCCAAAAATTCCCTGCTTCCGGTTTCTCTTTTGTTTTGGAGAGAAAGTTTCCTAAGTCACAGAACCCAAATTGTTGAACATTAAAAAATGAAGAATATATATATGAATACGTTTTATTTAAAAAGGTTTAAGCAGAAAAAAGTTGATACAAAAACGGATTTATTTTCTAAAGAGTGGAACATTATAGAAAAACCAATATGAAGAATCAAAGGTTGCTACAAACATTCAGCAAAAAGCCTGTTGAATTTGTAAAAACAATTTTTTTTTTTTAAATTCGCTTTCAATGGCCACAGCAAGCAGTTTTTTGGACCCAGATGCAGCATTTGTAAAGATTAAAAAGTCATGAACAGGTAACAGCTATTTTTAAGCGGAATAGCTTTTGGTTATAAATAACAGAAGTAGAGCATTGATAAGAAGCAATTAAATGGACAAAAGAGCTCTGTAATCTGTTTTATTTATATTATTTTCATTTTTAATTAAATATATAGTATTAACCTCACAAAAGCACTGATGTTATGTTGTCTTAATATTCAATATTTTTAAGTCCAATTATTATTTAATTATTTACAATTCTTTTGTATGGGCCTTGCGGATCCATTCTTAAAGATTATTTACATTAAAACATAGTATTTAGATATTAAAATTTTCGAAATGTCATGGTTTTTTTTCGCGTCCTGTTTTTAGTTAAGGTTTAGAATCTTATGTCACATCCACTTCTGAGGAGTTTTATACAATCGAAAAACATCAAAGTTATTTTTTGGTTTAAAGGAATTGTCGTCTTTTCGGGAACGAAAAAATTAAAGAATGTAGCGCTCTTTTAAAGTTTTGTCATTAATGCAGCAACAAAATCGAATGACTTAGGAAACGAACTTAAGTATTCTCTTGCATACTTTTGGGGCTAAAGTCCTATTAACTTTGTGACACGTCTCGTTAGATTCGCATTATTTTCGAGCGTACTCAAAGGCAACAGTTATTGCAATTAATATGCAAATTTTAACATAAAACATCAGTCATTGCCAAACTCGACAGCAATATTTCAATTACAATTGGCTGTTAGTATCCGGCAGAAGACACAGACCCGCCGACTGCTGATCGTCGATCGATAATGGGAAAACGTAGTGCAAACATCTTCCTCATTGCATTCAGATTTGCTCATCAAGCAGGTCAAATGCCTGGCCGTCAATTGGACTCAACAAGTTGGATGACAAATACATCGGGTTAGTTTGATTATGAACAAATAGACAATAGAAATTAAAACCTTCACGCCTTACTCGCAGGCTTTTGATATCATCTAGTAAATATGGCATCAAGTAAAATATTATATACCTCAACATAAATTGTAGATAAACGGATGCAAAATAACTATTAACAGGATGAATTATAGTGTTCCTAACTACTTTGATATTTTTAAATTTGCTTTAAAAAATTTCATGCTCTATTAAATTACATTTTTTTCCTAGTTGAAAGGAAAATTACCAGTAGATAACCGTCACTTAGTTATTTTCTTTAATAAAATAAGAAAGTCCTACTTACTTTTAAATTATAACCTTGCTAAGAAAATTATATTAAACTAACTAAAAATTTGTTTATATATTGGTATATATAAATTAAGATGCCTTCGCTTTAACTAAGAGTAACGTCTTCAGGTGCCCTCGTTTTTTAAATTTAAGCTTCAAATCATAATATAAACGATCAACTAATCTATTCTCAAATCATAATTTACATATATAAGGGAGAATTATATGTTTGATTATAATTATATTGATTGATCATAAATAGTTATAATCGTTGATTTGGAAAATTAAGTTTTTAAATACGACTCTTGTATGCACTTTAATCGAATACATGCTAGGAATAAACAAAAGCGGACTGAGGAAGTCTAGAAATAGAAGCCAGAAATGTTATCTAACAAAGCCGAAGACTAATTTAGCTTTTGTTTAACCATTTCGAGGATGCAAATTACTAAATATTCTAGAACTGGCTGACAAGCAGTTTAAACAATCAAATAAATAACTGTGCAGAGTGCATAAAATTTAAATTATGAGTACAGGCTTGGCTGCCGCTCAAGAGGTGTGATGCCAATGCTACCAGCTCTGCGATCCGACCTGGCCAATACAATACAGATACAGAAACAGCCCGGAGCACACAGATACTCACGCACACTGGGCCAACGGGCAGCGGCAGGTCCGCGTCGCTTCTAATGTTTTATAATGTTTACCTTATATTATTAACATTGTCAATTCGCTGCCGAACATCGTGGGGTGTGTTTCATTCTGAGACGCTTGCTCCGAACCGATAATCTCGCCGTGAGAAACGCGTCGTTCCGTTCCGTCCGCTTGAAATTCAAATATTTATAATCGTATATTTGTATTAAAATATAAACGCCCGCTTGTTTATGGTTCTTCGTGTGATCGCTGTCAGTTTATAATAGGGCGTGAAAATAAAATAAATTTGTGACCAATTTGAATAAATATTAAGCCGCGAAATGAGCCTAAAATTGGTGGCGATCATTAGTGCTGTAAGTGCTTTGACCCTTACCTTAACGCAGCCACTTATGTAGTTCCTTCAAGTTGCTGCTCCTGTGTCTGACCCATGTCCTGCCCGCGGCGACCACAGTCCGTCCCTACAAGTTCGGCTTCACCATCGACGAGCAGCAGCATCGGGCTGAGAAGAGGGGTAAGTGGTTTGGCTAATGACGCTAATTAAACCATTAGCATATCTCGACTACTGTGCGTCGATTTATTGACACCAAAACCGAAATATGTAAATAGATGATGCGTCATCTCGAAAGTCGTTAGGAGCAGATGCTCAGATGCACAAATGCAGCGGCAGCGGCAGCATTAGCCAAAAAAAGCCATAACTTTTGACTTTTGAGCCGGAGTGGCTTGTGCAATGCCACACAATACACGTTTGATGGGTGCACCTGAGCGACAGGTCACCAGCAATTGAAATACCAGCCACCAATGGCAATTAGCGGAATCTTCACAGACACATCTGGCCGGGGGTCCATGTCCATTGTCCAAATGGCATGCATGGTCGTTATGATTTTTATTTTCATGCTGAATCGGTGATAAAGTTTTCAGAAAAACGAAAACGAAACGCGTCCGATTTGCATAACATGTAGACGCGTTCGAATACACAAATGTTTGGCTTATTTATGGTTTTTCTTTTTTAAGCTAATGCTAATTCCAAAAAGAACAGTCAAATTTCAATATTTATAAGTATAATTCTGGCATATGAAATGCCAGAGTTGATGCTGAAATTCGGAATAAGTTCATATTTCAACAAAATCAGGAACTTGTTGTGGATGCAAAATGATATTTGTTTAACTGGATTAAAGGGAAATAAAAGATATCCTAACAAAGCTTTTTTGTCGTGTTCGGCATGTTTGAAACATTGTTATTTAAATTTAGAATATGTTTAAGATCTATCGAACTATGTCCTATTTTTGAAGTCTATTTTGCGGGGCGTTACATCATCAGGTCGATTGAAACAATAGTTTTTTTTTTTTTTTTACAGTCTTTACAGTTTTACGAAATATACTCTATAAATATATATAGTATACAAAATATTGTTAATTTTGCTTTTGCAGAAACAATTGATTTGATTGTCTTGGTATTATTTTCGAACCAAATATTGTATAGACATGGCGCTTAATTTTATTACCACACTTATCATTTTTATGACTCCTGTTTTATGACTTTATATTTATTTACATACATCAGTTCAATTTAATTTGAGCAAAGTTTGCAAAAATCTACTTATAAAACTGTTTAAGATGATTAAAAATATGTATGTATTTGATACAAAAATGTCTTCTGCACAATAAAACATTTTGGGTAGTTAATAGAAAATTCGACCAAAAATTCACACTTATTAATCCGTTGTAAATTTGTATTCCTTACAGCTTCGGAAAGATTTAGAGATAAATCGTTTCTAGTTTTAAACTACTTTATTTTTAACTTTATTGTTCCTATTTTGTTACTCTTCATTTTTATAACCAGAAAAAGATATGGTTAATTTTTATTGATTCGAGCTTATTAGTTATAATTACTAAGCCCAGCTCAATGAACAATTTGAAATAAAATTGATCACGACAAAAGAATAAATTTCAATAAAGAATTATTTTCTAATCCCACCGAAATGGATCGAGATAAATGGGAAAGTGACACGAAGCCATATTCGAATTAAACATAAAACAAACGAACGAAAGCCAATTGATGCAAACCGTTAAAACTTGTTGCCCAGTATCGTGTAAACCTGTTTAGCAAAAGGCCACAAAGGCCACAAGCCAGAATTTTAAATGCGAATTTTTGGTGGGTGGCTGGACAGGATGCTTCGGTGAGAGTCGCACCTCTTTAAGACCATCCACAGTGTCATCTAAATTAATAAATTCCTCTCAGCATAGAAATGTTTCTTGCGTAGGCAGCTGTCGTTCAACGGCTGCAGGGGTTTTGCGGATGAGGGGGGATTTAAGAAACCAGCTCACAAGTTATGATCGTCATTATCGATACAGTTTATTAGATCTTAATCTTTATGGGCCTGGCCGGGCAGGTTATCAAACGAATTAAAAATCACAAATCGGCGCAAAATTCGCATTCATATTCAAAATGAACATAAAATCTGTTTGCCCAAATCTCGACACATCTTGTTTCCCGATTCGCAGATGAACGCGGCATTGTTATGGGCGAGTTTGGGTTCATCACCGCCGATGGAATCTACCATGTGACGGTCTATGCCACCGACGAGGAGGGCAAGTTCCGCATACTGTCCATGAAGAGCTTCCCCTATGCAGGTCCCGTTGGCCAGAGTGAGTATTACCGAAATTCGAAAATAGTTCTTGAATTTTTAAAATCAAAACGTTATTATTGGAGAATAACTATTTAGTTTTTTGTTTATAGTTTGAAAGAAAGTTTGGTTTTGGTTTCCTTTTCTCTTATCTAGATATAACGACAATTTTTTTAAAACTAGTTTGGCTCTAAACACTTTTAAATATAATATAGCATTTTACTAATTATGGTAATTATAATGATTAATTTGGATTTACCTAGCCAGAGCTAGTAATGCCTTGTACTGATTTTTCTAAAACACCTTATATATTTTCTACTGCCCAGAGACGCTAGTTGCGACAACGACTCCGAAGGCTCTGCCACTACCGGTGGCTCTGCCCAAGTACAACTTCAACACGGAGGCCTGCTCCGGCTGTTTCCTGAAGAAGTCCCCTTCCTCTTCCCCTCCCAAGAAGGAGATTCGCACGCTGTCCCAGCCGTTGGCGCCAGTTCAAGCAGGTAAGCCCGAGGGCTCTCCGGACTACGGCCTAAATGTGGAGTTGCCCTTCCGGGACTCCATTGCCCAGACTGTGGCAAGCCGTCTTGGCTTGAACCAAGACAATGCACACCAAAGCACCAACACTTACCCTAATGCACCCACTAAACGCATCGAACTTGGTCTCAACTTAGCCATGAACACATACTACACAACCAAGGGCGCTGTAACCGGACATGTGAGCTCTCAGACCTCTAGTTCCCATTCCTCGAGTGGCAGCACAAAGATTGACTTCAATGTGGGCGTGGCGGAGAAGGCCGAACCGGCGGTATATCCCCCATTGAACATCAAGTTGGACGAGCAGGCTGTGCGGCAAGCCATCACATATGCCGGGAGGATAGCGGCTCCTCCGGCCCTGGAAAATCAGCCACTTGTTGCCCCCGCCGCTGTGCCCGCCAGCCAAGTGCAAATCTTTGCTGTGGACGGGGATGGTCATGCCAGTAATATCCAATCTGTCGCTGCTCCGAATGCTGGCCTTAAAAACATCCTTCGATCGGGAGTTGCCTCTGCGAAAACAGTGGCGCATTCGAAAACACAACCCACACTCACACTGAACACACACCAAACACCACTTTTGAGTAAGAAAAACTGGGGGTATATTCAAATTATTTAAGAATTCGGGCACTTCTTCTTGCATTGGCGTTTTTAACCCCTTTGCGGGACCTAGACAATTGTTAGGGGCGCTGAAGACGCTCCAGAAAATCGGCGTAAAGGCCGAAGTCCTTGATTTTTTGGTTTTGAAATTATCGATATCAGCGCGCTTAAATAGGCGCTGATCGGTCTAGACCGCTCCTACGGAACTAAATCGCTCTTTTGTTAAATTTTCTAATTTTCGGTTAATTTTCTAACTTTTCGATGTTTCCTGCGACGTCTGACGAAACAGTTTAGCTAACACCTTCTTGTTAAGAAAAAAAAAATCGCCATCTAGCGGTTATCTCTCGCACTATGATATCTACACGTTGTCTACATAAGTCTTACATTATGATTTGAGTCATTACTTAATTTCCCTTTGGGACTTTAACAGATTCAGCAACCACCGCTGGAGTTTCTGGAATAGCAGCAAATTCACCAACCGGAAGTGCACCCTGTAAGTGTTGTGGAAGAAAACGAAACATAAATAAAGTGGGGGAAATAATTTATTAATATATTTTTAATGAAATTAGCAATCAGTGGAGGTTTCCCTGTGGGAAAGGCGCCTGGTGGAAGTCTCTCTGGCAAACCGCAATCTGGAGGATCTGGCGGAGGAAAGACATCTCCATCTGGAGGTTCAGCGGGCGGTTCCGTTGGTGGTTCGGTTGGCGGTTTCGCTGGCGGAAGATCTCCAGGATCTGGATTCGGAGGAAGTGCAGCTGGTGGAAGTAAAGCCTCAGGAACTGGAGGATCTCTACCCCGTGGCGGAGCAGTGGGCTCTGGAAGCGGCAGTGCAGCTGGCGCAACGGGAGATTTGTACAAGTTCAAGTACGTCCTCGACTACAATGGTCACGAGGAGACAGGCGGTCGTAACGGGGACAAACAGGGCAGCTACTTCGCCATCGGCGAGGATGCAGTGCAGCGGACCATCGAGTACATTGCGAATGAGTTTGGATTCCAGCCCCACATCAGCTGGCGGAAACTGGACGCCAAGGAGGCGTTGCCCGAGGAGAACTCGCTGAAGCACTACGAGTTCAAGTGGTTCAATCAGGAGCAGTGATTGGTGACTCTTCAGCGGATTAGTCGAAATCTAGGGTAGCCACCTCTTTCCCCCCAGCTGTACATACATTTTTGTTAATTTTCAAATAAAGTCAATGTTTAACAGATAAGAATGGAGTCTGTTTTGAATTGGGTTTTATTTTTGTTGAAAGTTCTTGCCTTAAATTAACTAAATTCTTAGAGGGTTTCGGTGTGTGGGCATCGCTGATGATCGATTTATATTGGTTTTCGCTTCGTAGAGTTTACATTCAGAATTTAAAATTGTATACACTTAGATCGTTTACGATTAGTTCGATTTTGTCGTATTTCAATTTGGTAAATACACATAGTTACACACATTTAAATTTATATATATATATATATATATATATATATATACATATATATATATGTTTGCCCGTGTTATTATAGTTAAACTTTGACTTATGAGTTAGAAAGTTTTTTACACACAAATATAAAGTATGCCTAGACTTGGGATTAATATGTACTCGTAATTTATTTCAATATTTATTCGTTTGTAATTTGGTATTTAAAAAATATATAAGAGTTTTAACTGTACAATCAACTATCACAGTCAACCATCTCAAAAGGATAAATGAAAGTTTTCGAACCAAAAAATAATGTAATGCATAAATAAATTGAAACATAAATAAACCACTCTACTTGCTAAACATTTTTACACTTAGGCAAATACTTATTTACAAATCGTAAATTGAAGTGAAAATGTGGCAAACTTTTATAACTAGACATTCACTGTTGTGCTGAACGTTATTTGGAGGATGATATTGTTATTTCGCTATTTACAAATGCTTCACACACAAAATGCTAACAACAATTGGAGAATTCTAGAACTGTTCGAAGTCTTAGCCTGGAAAAGTTTTGCTTTTAATTCAAGGAAAGAGTTAGTCCTTGGTACACTAAAAACACTTAGAGTTTTGTTTTGCTTAGCTTCGAATGCCAACTATATCGGTTCCGGTTCTTAATCGTATATTAGTGGAAAGTTAGTTCCTTAACCCTAAAGCAACAACGACTCATTCACCCACTCACTCGCACACACGTAAAATATTTAGCTGGGGGTTGTTTTTTCTCTTTTTTTTTTGGGTAGGGTTTAAGGGTACCATTCGCTAAGTAACTATGAATAAAATCCGCTGCAAATACTTTTGCTGCCTGCATTTCGTTTCGTTTTGTTTTGTTTCGATTTTTTGTTTTGTTTTTTGGATCTTTTCTGGTGGTTCTGGTTTCAAGTGTTGCCATTGCATTTACAGTAAAAACGTGGCCTGTTCGCCGCTCTTCATGTCCAGATAATCGTACAGGGCCCGCTCGTTGGCCCCGTAGTTGGCGGCGTGTCCTGGAAGTCCGGAGTGGGCGGGATGGCCGGGATGGTGATACGTCGGCATACTTTCGCCAGCGGGCGTGGCAGCCGGCGGCGAGGGACCCGCGCCCATCGTCAGCCCGAACTTCTCCAGGTGGCATCATTTGAGCAGCGTGGGCAGGCTGCTGTTCATCAGCCGGTTGCCCACAACTAGCGAATTGAGCGTCGAGTTGCCACCCCCCACGCCCACGCCCACGCCCATTCCGGCCACACTCAGTCCGCCGATGGTTCCGAATCCGGCGCTGGCATGAGCCGGAGTCGCTGTCAAGGTAGCCGTGGCTATATTGAGGTTGTTGCTCACACTAGACGACCCGCCGCCGCTGCTGGACAGATGCGATCCGTTCAGGTTGCCATTGCTGCCAAAGCCGCTCATGACTGTGCCAGCTCCTCCTCCACCGGACCCGGCGCCTCCTCCTCCCGCTCCACTGCTGGCGGTGCTGCTCGATGTGGATCCCACACCGGTGGTCACTCCGGAGCCACCTCCATTGCCACCCACTCCCCCGATGCCCACGCCCGTCGAGGCGGTGCCGCCGCCAATGCTCGAGGCACTGGCGATGGCGTTGCTCTCATATTAGAAGGCGCCACCGGACGATGATGGTCATGCGTAGTGAGGATAGCTGCTGAGGTGGGGCGCCACGTGGGAGGGGGTCACGTGGCTCATCGAGTGCGGCTGGTACAGGTTGGTGGCCGGACTGCCCCAGTTGCCCCACGAGGCTGCCGACGGGAAGATCGAAGCTGCAAGAAACAGAGGTTTTATTTAGTAGAAGTTTAAGAGCATAAGATATTGCTTAAATTACCCTAGTTCAATATTTGATGTTACAAGCAAATTCATTTTTATTGTATTGGTTTTTATTGTCCTGTATATGGATACATAAATCGAAGCTTAAAATTCGATATCATGGTTGGTTATCAATTTCTGCAACAAAACGTTTTTGTTAACTTTCATCACACTAGCACTCCATAAGAAGTGAACCCGACATTAATAGGACAAACTAGTTTTGTTTGCACGTCACCTCAATTTATTTGTATTATTTTTGTTATAAGTTATTTAAAAAGAAATTTAAAAAGTTAACTTTCAATTAAAATGAAACCTATTTATGAGATTTTAATACTTTGCATTGCTATAACTAAAGATGAAACAAATTTCTTTAAATTGTTTCACTTTCGTTAAGGCAATTAGTTTGAGTTATACGGTTTTGTGTGGGCTCTTGTTCCATACTAATTTGAAGCTGGATAATTAAAGCTTTATCAAATAATTTATTGCTTTGACGCTGGTATTATAAATTTAATCAACTAAGAGTTGGGGAGCATTTGGGATTGAATAAATAATTTAAAGCTGATTCTCATTAATCGCAGTTATTATAACTCATTCTCATAGAGATCCGAGCTTCCCCAAATGGAGTACCCATATAGGTATGCTTACCCGATGATGAGGTCATGCCGTGGTGGGGACTCATGAACGAGCTGAGCTTGGCGCTGTGGTGATATGGTGTCATGAACAAGTCGCTCTGGTACTTGTAGGTGGGATCGCTGGCCGCCGGCTGCGTGGCAGCGGCCAAACCTTGGAAGTCGAATTTGTACGCATACCGCTTGCCGTGCACCTTGGTCATTATGTTTTTGTCGTAGTAATACCTGTAAAAATCAAATTGTTTTTTATGTTACCTCTTAAATTTATAGGAAAGAAAATGTTTTATATTTCAAGTTCTGCCTAAAAAAAATTATTCGTAAACTGGTAACGCTTAATTAATAATGTGAAAAAAGGTACCATGACTTGATTATATTATAAGTAATCAATATTTGTTAAATCGTAGATAAATTAAATATTTGAGTTCAAGTAAAGTCACTACCAATAGTTTTTTGACAAAGAGTTTATTGAACTTTGTAAAAACAGATTATGAATAGGGCATTTCAAAATAAATTTAATTGATTATTAGCTAATATTTAACACTATTACAACTTTAGCACTAAAATTGACTTCAGACCTTAGCAATCAACCCCCAAATCCCAGTAAAGCTACTCCTTCTGCTGCCCATTTCTATGATCTCAATGTGGGAAAGTCAAACAAAAGCTGAGATGAGCTGAACTGAACTGAACTGAACTGAACCCAGTCTCCCCCAGATGAACAATAAATAATTACAGAATAATGCTCGCTTTATGCGTTTTAAGTTAATTTGCTGACATTAAGCGATTTTAGTGCCGCTCCCCAGGCGCAGCTCCCTTTTCTGTCTCTGCAATTAAATGGCAACGCCTTGTGCACAAACGCAAATAGAAATTTTAGCGAGGGGTAAAATTATGTGGGCGGGCAGACGGCCAAGAAATCCAAGCGATATTTGTTTACATTCGAGGGCTAGCCAGCGATTTCATTTCATTAAGTTAGGATATTTGGCCAGTCAGCTTAATGTTCGGTCTTTAAAGCATTCAAACATCCAAACGGCAATTTAAATATCCCTTTCCTCCTGCATATTGTTCGTTTATTGTTACGCTTTAAAATGTCCACAACTTCCGCCTGACAAGTAAAAAAAATTGGCAAATAAATTACAAAGAGTTGCAGGCAGAGCAAACATTTCAATGCATCAATGAAAATTGGCATAATGTGTGCAAGTTGAGTTCATTTTCTTTTTTTTTTTTATTTGAACCGTCCATAAATTATGCCAATTACGGTCATAAATTAAAAGCAGCAAAAACAAAGGCTTGACGTACGGAAAATTTAAAAAGAGAAAGAGGAGAAAAACACCGAATGCCACTGCTCTTTGCACAGACAATCAAAGCCAATCAATGACTGATGAGCACGGTGGCTAGGGACAAAGGAGCACAATCAGGGAGCAAGGATAACTGCATGGGGAGAAAAGGATTAAAGTAAACCCATTTCGAGGATTGGCCAGGCCAACAAAAGGCCAGCTGGCTGTGAATAAACATGTCAAATGAAGCATTAAAGCACTTGTCCTTGCTGTGTGAGTGTGTGAGAGTGTGGGTGTCTGTGGGTGTGAAGGATACTCAGGCTGGGTGTTAATTTACACACCCACACATCCACGGCCACAGCACACTCGCATTTCTGAGCAAACATGAAAGCCAACGGCGATGATGTCTCTTGTGTTCAATTGAGTTGAAAGGCGCAAAAAGAACAGACATGTTGAGGCTTCCTGCACATCAAAAAGGATTCCGATTCCGACTCCAAAGCCGATTCCTCTCCGCCCCCTATTGTTGTTGTTGCTGCGTGATTTTTCTACACTTTTTACATTTTATTTACATGTGTGAGCGGAGAGCATGTTGCAAATTGGCTGTCAGGACTTTTCCACTTGAATTCGCATCATTGGCACTCCTTTGATTGCGAGTGACAGTTTCAAGGAGCCGGAGCCGTCTAAAAGGGTTTGCCTTCGCCTTCGCCCAGAGGATTAGGCCAACTCGGCTCTGGCCATGTTTGTTCAGCAAATTGACCGTTGCACAAATAGTTTGTGCATATGTTTCTGTCACATATTGGAGCTCCAGATTTCGAAATCGAATTAGGTTGCTCTGCAATTAGATTGCGAATTTATTGGATTTTTGATTACGTTCTCATTCGGGGCAAGGGAGAAATTTATGATTGAATTTCTATGTCGACCCCGCCACGCCCACACAATCAAGTGGACCAAAGTCTTGGTCAGCAAGTGAATTAGCTAGTTGTTTTCGTTACTCTTATTTTTATTTTATTTTTTTGGGTGATTTTCTGGCTGCTTAGCCATCAAAGCGGCTAATCAGTGCAGGGACAAATCATTTACTGATGAGCCAAATAGCAAATTGCACACATGCTCGCATTTTGACGACGGCACAGATATTGGCTAATTAGGGAATACTCCAGTGCACAAGGAAGAACTACCCTATGGTTATTTAAGGGGAAATAATCCAAAAACAAACCATGTTTTTCATGTGGATAAAAATATCTTTTTAGGATATCTTTTATTTCGAAATAAAAGTTATTTGCTGTTAATTTTGTTCTATGGTTTTTCTTAAAATACCATCCCAAACAAGTCCATAAAATTCAAAGAAAAAAATTTTTACCAGTATGTTTTCTAAGCAAACTTGTATAACATATCAAAAAAAAAATAATGTCTTAGTCTTAAATCCTTTTTTAATTACACCCAAGAAAACAACTAAACTTTTAGTTTTAATAAGTGTGCCTTAAAAATAAACTCGGACAGCATTAAAGTATAAGTATCGAATAACCATTATACTTTTTTGTTTCATTTATAGTTTATTTGAAAATATAAGAAAAATAGTGGATATTTAAAAAGACTCACCTCAATGCGCGACTGAGCTTGTCGTAGTTCATGTTGGGCTTGGACTTCCGCTCGCCCCAGCGACGGGCCACCTCGTCGGGATCGGTGAGCTTGAACTCGCCGTTGGTGCCCTCCCAGGTGATGCAGCTGGCGTTGTTGGAGTCCGAGAGCAGCTCGAGCAGGAACTGCCACAGTTGGATCTGGCCAGAGCCTGGAACGGGAAACACGAGACATTAGAAATGAGAAATGAGTAGTGAGCCCTCTGATTTGTATGTATTGAGACATTTAATGTGGGTATTTTTGGGCCTGCCTAAATGTCCATCAAAAGAGCATATCCTTTTGGCGTTTGGGGCTTAAATTAACTACAGGCTGCGGGGATGTGGCCAAAATGTAAGCATTTTGTGGCATGCAAAGGCCCCATAAAGCATTTCCTGCCCGGGCCGCTGGCCAGGGAATCGAAACGCAATCCGAAAGCCCCCTGGTAGGCTCTACCCAAGGCGGGGACTCCCCTCTCTATAAATAACCGAGAGGGCGGGGGTAATCTATGACCCTTGCCTCAAATTATTGTAACAGAAGTGTAGCGCAACGGAAATGGCATTGCATGTAAGTGTAATGGAAGTGGAATGGAGTTGCTTCTCCGGGAGGAATAAGAGATATTATGGCTTGCACTTTCACTGGAAGGAACCATGCTGAGACTTGAAAAATAGCTCCAAACAAAGAGTAGTATTAAGAAGCTATATTGAACATAGTTTTCAAGACAAACTGAAACCTCTTTTGTGAAAAACCAATGAAACTATTATTTAAAAATATTTATTTAGGTAACATAACTGTGGCTTTAATAAAGTGTATTTTATAAATTTTATCTGAAAACCTAATTTAATTTATTGCAATTTAAGTAATGTAACTTTTCAATATCTAAGTATTTTTTCTTTAAAATAAAGCTAAACGTTTTCGAGCTTCTTTTGTTATTGGTCCCCTGAAATTTTATTCCAGCAATAAGTATTCACCCGTATCATAGTGGTTCCACATTTGAACTTTGACTTTCTGTCTTCGCTCCACTCCCTCGGCATATAACTTTTTTCATTGTGCGTGCTAAAACATTTACAGAATTATGATTGTATATTGTGCGCCGAATTCGCTACGCATTCGAAGCAGACATCATAAATCGCTTAATCATTTGGCAATTAGGCCGTGGAAGCGAAAGGACGAACAGGGGAATACAATCGCTCCTTTCTCTCTGTTTGCTGTCAGGAAAAATACAATAAAAAAGGACACCGTGTGGGGTGGTTGGGAAAACTTGAGCTTGAAAAAAAAGGAAGTAGACTTTTTGGGTGGTGGCTTAGCGCTGCTCATGTGTGAGAACGTCATGAATATTGCGTTAATTGCAAATCATGGCCAAGTGAATGTGTTAAGTGCCAACACGACGATTCTCCGTCGACTGACGATGATGAATGTTAATTGTTGGCCGGGGCAGAAGACACCGAGTTAGTGGAAAACTGGGCGTGTCTGGTTAGGCAATTGACACGCTATTAACTCCCAACAAGAGCTAACTATAAAACTAAATGGTTAAGGGGAAACTAAAGTTTATTAATTGCCCGCTAAGGAGTGTTCAAGTTCTTGATCCCAATAAATGTTAATTTAATTACAAAAAATACGGTAGACCGGAAGCAATTACTTCGGTTAGTTCTTTGCTCGAGGAACATTTTTCAGTAGTTTTCATAATTAAGAACATTTCAGTTTGCTCTTGGCTTATTTAATTATGCAGCAACTTACGAAAGCAATCTCATGTTTCCCTTTTTTATCACTCTCGTGGCGGCCTGCAAATGCACATATGCAAATGAGTATGGTGTGGCATGTCAAGTGTTGGCCAGCTGGCCGGACCTGGCTAACAAAGCGGTTCCGTGTCGAGAGGAAGCCATAATTATTCAAAAACAGCATTTTTGCCACCCAAAAAGCGAAAGCGCACTATGTACCACTCGCGTTTGTGTGTGGCTTTTTCTCAGTGAGCTTTTGCGTCCAACTTCAAGTTGAAGTTTAGAGCCAACTCTTGGCAACGGCCTAAACCGCACAGCAAACAATCGAAAGAGAGAGCAACAATGGGGTAGAGATAGAGAAATAGAGAGAGGGCTGGATTCGTGTAAATGTCGCGCCGGAAAATGTTGGGCGTCTGGGTTTTTATGCTAATTCCGTTCGAGCGCCATGTTTCGATGGTGCAAAAGTGGGTTGAGGTGGGGCAATGGTGGTACCGTGGTGCGGTGGTGAAGCGGAGGTAGCGCAGTAGTGGGTGGAGCCGCGCCACCATAATGGCGGCGTCAAAAGCTTGCCCCAAGCGCAGGATCAATAGAAATTATTGATTTTGCCTGTCAACTGGTCACAGGCATTGAACACCATTTTGAAAGTGACTTTCGTTTCTGGGAAAATTTAGCAAAAAGGCATACAAATCCTTAAGGAAGTTAGATTGCCTTAGATTCGAATTGAATACTTATCTTTAATTTATTGTTTGAATAAAAATCTAAAGCTTGTTACAACTTTTGTCAATTTAACACCATATGATTGTTCTTTCAATAACAAAATGTGCATGTGCTCGTTAGATACCCGCATATAAGATATTTTTAATTACAATATAAGTTAAAAAGCTATATTAAAAAAGCTATGAAGTAATTTAATAAATATTCTATGTTTCTATTTTTTGTAGTATTCAATAACTCTTATAACGCGCTGAATATCCTTTCATATAAAACTGATAAATTATTGTGAGCTAAAGTAAGAAATTAAGAACTTTGCTACTTTAAGAGTTTTTCTTTACAATCTTATAAATGAATTGCATTTTTTGCCAGCCTGGGAAAAACTGGTTTAATCATATAGAACCCCAGTTTAGCCATAGTTATAATGAGTCCAATCATTTTTTCTCATGTCCATATATCCCGAGGCTTTGTGAGAAAAAAGAACACATCCATTGACCAATTTATCAAATCCTTATGGAAACGCCCACCGTCGAAACCCTTTGACGGAGCCTTTCCCTGGGTTCGCAACTCTTTCTTAATGGATTTTCGCCGGATTGCAGGCAGGGCGCGTGCCCAGAAAACAGACAATTCCCAAGCAATGAATGAAACGAAAAGTCAGAGCTGCAAAAACAATTGCCAGGACACGCCCCACACACACACACACACTCGCACAGCGATGCAATAAATTTAGGAAAACACCTTTCGCATAAATTAGAAAACTGCACCCCGAAAAGGCGGAGGGAGCCCGCCAAAAAGGGTTAAACTCGCATGCAATGGGTTAATTTGTTAGGGTCGCCCGTCTGGGCAATGACTAAGTCGAATCTCGGCCAGAAATTGATATGATAATGAACTGAGGCCAAGTGTTTTTGGGGTTGGAGCTTAGTCACGTGGCTATCGCGGAATCGGGGAATCGTAAAATCGGGGGAAACTAATCGCGGCACCTGCATCTTTATGCTTTTGTGATTTCCACTCACCTGAGCTGGCCAGTCTGCTGCTGGTGGGTCCGAACATTTGATATGGATCTGCGGAGAGGGTGGAAAGAAAATGGAAATGGAAATGGAAAGCGTGGCATTAGTACCGGTTCTTTATGCAAATATCTTAATGAAGGGTGCCGACCGTTCTTATGGCAAATACAAAGGCAAGTTTTAGTTTCCGTTGACGAAATGAAATGCATTACCAGAAAACTGTGAAAAGTCTATAGTATATATGTATATTTATATTGTTTATGTGTGCCTGCAGATGCTTCATTTGCGCGCATTTGTCGAGTGCACTTGCGCACACACTCACACTCGAAATATCCATTTCACTTATTATCCGGCGCGAGTTTCCTGCTCGTGGCAAAAGCCTAGCTGTGTGAGTGTGTGCCTGTGTGTATGAGCGGCTACACTCAGAATGCGAGACTCTATTATATATATTTGTATTAATGAAAATTTTATAAAGGAATTCACTTTTGAACTTCAAATATACAGAACCAAGTTTGATTTTAAAATGTATCTTTTAAAATTAATGAAAAAGCCTACGAAAAATAGTTTGTTGTTTAGTTTAAAGGCACTATAACTAATTTCTTGATACATCTTACATTCAAATATAAATGTGTATATAAATATTGAAAATAATATATATATTAAAACATTGTTTCAAAATAATATGTAAGTATATAAAAATGAATACATAAGAATTCATAATTTGGTCTTTAAAAAAAGTTTTGGAGAAATAACATATTTTATCTGGACTTGTAAAACACATGTTTTGTTTTACATAAAAGTTGAATTACAATATAAGTACTCCAATATTAAGACTTTAATAGAAAGTCTTTTAAAAGTCTTTTAGGACACAATAACTTATATTTCTGCATCTTAAAAATTTGTTTGTGTGTACTGCAGTCGGGAAAAAGAAAGAAAGGTTACTCTGATTGCAACAAGACCGACACCAGACATATAGCACAATTGTCCGTAATTCGCATCATCTAGCCGGAGTCCTCCGCCGCTCCTTGGCTCGCTTTATATACGTATTTATACTGCTTTTTTTTTTGTTTGAGTCCTGTGTCCTGGCCATTGTTTTGCCAACAGTTTCTTCGGTTCCAGCTTTGTTCGCTCAACAGCTTTAATGCCCCGAAAAAGCGAAAAAACTGCCCCCCGACTGGCACGCGTCTTGTTCCACCACGGCCGTCAAATTTGACAGCAACAAAAGGCAAGCCAAGTGCGTCTGGGCCTGGAGCCCCCCTCTCCATGTGCTGCGGCCTCCCTGCCCCTCATCACCCTCTAATTGAGAATCCTTTATGGCCGTTTCAATTGTTTCCATTACGCTTCAATTCCACCGCTCGGCACTTTTGTTTCCATTACCATTTCCATTGCTCAAGTGGCGTATTTAAGGTTTTGATTCTGCGACAGTATTTGCTCGATTTCTGTTTCGGTTCGGTTTCGGTTTCGCTCTCGAAGCATTCGAAATGAATTTTAAAGCTGGAGGGTAGCAGCAAAAAGGACTCACAGCCAGGACTCGAGTGGCACTTGCAGCGTGCGTTCAATACACAATGCCCAAACTTTATTAGTGTTGGCCAACAGTATTCGTTTCGTATTTTGAGATACACACTCTATTTTAAAGTCTGTCCTGCTGGCTGTTAATGTTGGTTTTTAGGCTGAACAAAGCGGCACGTGGGCTGAAGCATCTGCACTTTAAAACCTTAAGTTTGATTGAGATTCAACGGCAAAAACATGTACTCGATAATAGCAGATCGACATTTTCCCCTTTTCGATTAAGAAATTTATTCTCTTTAACATGTAAAATTTTGTAAAAAAAAACATTTAAATGATCTTTAAATAATATTATAGTATAGTAATATAATTGTTGATGTTACTTTATACATTATTCTCAATAAGATATAAGATTTTAGCAGTTTGAAGTTTTAATATGCTAGCTAAGGTAATTACCTTAGAAAATCTCTTTGACTTAAAAAGATTTTAGCCACAACTTTAAGTGTATCAAATAAAAAATTCAGAGTATAGAAAATATAGTTTAAGCCTTTTATAGTTTCGATAAAACTTGCCTTTTGTATTGCTTTACACTACATTATCTAATCGAGATTTATAGAAAACTCACCAGGTTGCCGTAGTTGTGAGTGCGGATCATGTTTGATGCCCAAAGCGTTCGAGCTGTAACCTGCAAGCGAAAGCATTGGAAGAACGCGTTTAAATATATTCAAATTGTTAAATTAAAAACCTGTCCGCCCTGTCAGTTAACACTCTCAGTCGAACAATCAAAGGCAATCGTCAACTCAACCGCAACACAAACATTATCTCTGCGCCGGCATCAAAGAACCCAACCCGGCTGAATGGCGAATGGCGAGGTGCCCGAAGGCAGGACAACTGTGACATGAGCATCGCTGGATCCCTCAGCCTGCTCATAATGGAATATGATTGCAAAGAGCGAAAACAATGCCGCTGGCAATTCAATTTACAATCTCGGCGCGTTCAAGTTGTGTGACAAACTTCACGCTTCATACTCAAATAAAATTAAAGCCGCAGGCGCAGTGAAAAACTGAGGACCCTGGGAAGTACACTAATAAAAATAACGTATAAAAATGAACCAAAAAAAACTTTGACTATGAAACATTTTGTAGAAACTAACGAATAAGAATGTCACAGAGACCTACACATAATGTACAATTGGAATTGCTCCAAAATTTATTTTATATTTTTAAGTCTTAATATTTGGTTAAGCAAAGCCTGATTTTAGATTTTAGGAAAAATTAGTTTGATTTACAAATTGAAAGGTAAATTACACCCCAAACACGAAAGCAGAACATTTGGTCGTAAAATTATCTATAAAATTAACACTTGAATAGATACCGCACTATTTTTCTTCAATATAATATATAACATCTAAATTTTCGATTTCATCTGTAGTAAAAACCAAGTATTTAAGTAGTTTTTTCGCCCTGTAGAAGGCAGGACATTTGCTGGGTGGTTCATGCACCGCCCGCTGTTGTTTTCGTTGTCACTTATTGTGCTAAAAAAGCAGCAACAACGACAACTTTTCATATGACATTTTTGGTTTTGCGCTTTACGTGGCCACTCAACTGCGAAGAGCACAAAAGGCGACCGATTGCAGCAGCAGGAGCAGGAGGTAGTGGGTGGGCTTGTTGTGAATGGGTGGTGCGGTGGCTTGGTGGCTCGGTGGTGCAGGTCCCAGCCTCAGCTTGAGTTGAGCACCAGCTCTAGCTGTGCACAATTTTGATGTCATCAATGGCCAGCAGCTAAATGCGCTCAGCCAAGCTGAAACTCTGTCTCTGTTTCTGTCGCCCTCGGAGTGTGAAAAATATTTTGAAAACTCTCAGATTTAAAACCGCTTTAGGCGATCCTTTTGGAGTGGGTGTCAAAGGACAAAGGACAATATAATTTCAATTAGTGTGAGCCATAACTAGCCTAATAGCGCTTAACCCCTCTGATCGCTCCAGTGCCCATTCAACAAGCCTCAACCCCGGGAACACGTGTAGTCCACACCTTTTTCAGCCCTTTATATCTATTTATCTATATATATCCCCCAACCGAAATGTCTGTCAATATTCCATTGATGGCTGGTTGATTTGCTTCAATACATCTATCAGGCGCACATTTTGCATGCCTCACTGGCTTCGGTTCGTGTGAATTTCCATCACTTTTGGTTTCGTACTTGATGTCATGTGTGTGTTTTGCATATTTAATGTTTATTTTCGGGTTCCTTGAGTGCCTGCCTGTGGGACATAATTTGCTGTAATTTCGGGCTTGTCTCCGAACTTTCTGAGTATATTTTATGGCAATTTGTGATCATTGAAACTTTGCAAATTAGTCATGTTTCTTGGGGGATTTATTGCCACAGACTGCCGTTAAGATGGATTTATGTAAAAGGAAATGGCAAATTGTAGTTGCATATTGAAAGATACTAAAAGTACACAAATTTGCAAGAATCTGTACAAAAAAGTGTCTTGAATCTTTTTGGATTTTCGCCAAACATGTAAACTATTTAGATAAGTTTACATTAGGTGCAGAATTCCGAAAACAAATAATGCTTCAACTTTACAAACCTAGTAACTTCAATATTTAGCCATGTTTATTATGATGCATAAAAGTTATAGTCTTAGTTTCTTTAAAAAAATTGTATTATATGTTAAGAAACATTCAAAATGTAATTAGTTCACACAATTCTTTTTGGCTTGACATTAACTATCACTTAAAAAATAATTCAAAGCTTTCTTCTTTCGTTGCTAATTGTTTTAAGATATGGAATTCTATTAAATAAAATATTTATTATCTTTAATTTATTTGGAAGCAAACAGACGTAGTTTTTATTTAAGTTATCCCAAAATCACAGCGAAACCAAGGGCTTAGACATGGTTTTTAATTATCGTCACAACTGCTTTTATTTTAATTAAAATAAGTAAAATAGGCAACAGCTAAATAATATCACTAATATCACAAGCTGAACTTCTAGATCATGAATCAGTCAACTTTAATTGTAATTTTTCATATAATCACTTAACCAGAACTCACCTTGCGATTGTGTCGAACTGTGGGAGCCCCACGACGATTTGTACGATGAATCTGTAACAAGGAAAGTCCAACGATTAATAAGTTTTAAAGACGCATGCAAAACTGCAGAATAGTGCGATCTATCAGCTACCCGACGGCAGAATCTTAGGGAGCTAGTCATTATCAAATGGGCTAATGGGCTAATGGTCTAATGGTCTAATTACTTGGATTCCAGGTGGCGCCTGAGAGGACCGCCGCGGCCGACGGTCGGGCTGGCTCACACACCGCCCACTCACCTGCGAAGAGCATTGAGAAGTTGCTGAAACTGCCCGTGGAGCGTGACAAGTAATCGGCGGAGGACTTGATGTCCAGCATTGTGGCCGCCGTCGGTTGGGCTTTCGGTTGCACACTGGGCTTTCGTTTGGGTTGCGTTGGATTGCTCCGTTCCACTCCCCGCCAAACAAATTAGTTGAAATTTCAAATTCAAATTGCTATTGGTCTCTGTCCTCCCTTTTCTGTTTTTTTCTCCTTTCTTTTTTTTTTGTTTTTGGCAAACGGTAAATTGGTCGCCGGAGGCCGGAAACTAATAACACGGAGACGGAGACGTCGCCAAGTGGTGTCCGCAATTGAATTTGTTTAAAAAAGGGCAGCGGCAGTGGGCAGCGACTGGCAGCGACGCGCAGCGGAACAGGAAAAGGAACGGGAACGGGAAAAGTGACGATCGGAACCGGTTACCGTTTACCGGACACCTCGACTTCCGCCCGAACTTTCCAATGCACTTTTCGACCTGCCTGCCGTTCGCGTGTCCAACTGATTTATATGTGTCAATGTCCCCGCACGTATACGTGATATTTCGTTCACCGTGTGTGTGTGTATGTGTGTTTGCGTTCGTGGGTAGGCCCAGCGTAAATCGCGTAAATCACTGGCGACTAAGAAAGGATGCTCCTGGCTAGGACTATCGGGCTTGAGCACTGACACCGGATTGCGTCCGATCTGTGGCACGGCAGCGTAACAATTGATTTCATTCCGTCGTCAAATCGCGCATATCCTGCCTTCGTCCTGCCTCCAACCCTTAGCGCGACTTGAGGCCGTGGGGGTGGCTGGTGGTTGGTCGCTGCTCGTTGCTCGTTCGGTGGGTGGTGGTGGGTGGTCCGCTGCCGCGCGGGTGTGTATCTATCTGTCTGGGTTGGTCGCCACTGCGATATGTAGCTGCCTCTGTCGCCGCCGCTGCCGCTGCCTGTAGTTCAGGATATACTTAGGGTTTTAATCCACAGCCACCCCCTCGACTGGCCAACAATCGGACCAATCAGCAGTGAGTCGAGGTGTGGCCTAGCGAAAGCTTTGCTGCAAAAAGCTTTTTACAAATGGCTGTGGGGCTGAGAGAATCCTTGGAGTTTCATATTTCAAGCCCAAAATTTCTAATGATCTCTTGGGTTTTGAGTTTTAAACATAGAGGACCCAGAAAAAACTTGAAGCTTTTCAAGCTCATTTGGGTTCGCTCTCTGCTCTAGTAGGAGGTTACCATTTCCACTTGACTAAGGACGCGCCGCAGGAGCCCTGACTCCGTCTCTCTCGGGTGCGAACTAGTGCTGTCTCGCTCGCGGGCCACTCAATGCAGCCGCTGCCGCTGCTGCTGCCGCTCGTGCTGCTCCTGCGGCAGAGCTTCCAGAAGTGGCATCGCCTTTTTAGTGGGTGACACGAAGCAACAAGGACGGATGTATTATCCACTTCCTTTTTCCTTCCACCAAACACAAGGATATTACCGTTTCGTCGTTCGCCTACAACACCACCCCCGCTCCCTCGGCACAGCGCCACCCCAAAAAGGGGAGGTGGCATTGAGAGGTTGCGGGCGGCTTGGGAGCTTCGGGTGGTTCGGGTGGTTTAGGGTGGCGGGCAAAAACAATGCGCGAGAAGTTGGAGTTGCCTGGCTTTCGTAGGAGAAATCAACAATAGTTGATTGTGAAAGGCTTTGACTGCTCGGCGGTTGGGGGTCAGGTGGGTTAAGGGGGTGGTTAAGGGGGTGGTTCAGGGGTTGGTTCAGGGTGATGCACATGCGTTGGCGTCGACGTCAACTTAGCTGCAGCTGCTCAAGTGCAATTGTGGCGCTGCCCCCCTCACAAAACTCCTTCGCCTTCTGCTTGCCCCCTGAAGCAGGCAACAGAAAATGACAGGCACAACTGAAACACACACATAATACCTACACACACACATACACACCCACACCAAATGACGAACTCATCTACACAGCTGCCTTTTGGGCTGGCTTAATTAATTTTTGAATTCCCATTGAAATTGTTTTTGCCGAGTCTTTGCCGCTGGCCATGCGAACCTCGTCCTTTGCAATCCTTGTGTATCCTCGTGGGTGGCCGGGCTAATTCATAGGCGTCAACGAACAAATTGTAGTTCCTCACTCACACAAACAGGCGAAAAGCTTAGCTTGATTTCATTTTTATTGTGCTCTATGTTTTGCCCTATTATGCTCTTTGAATACCCTGAACAAATGTTGGAGCTCACATAAAATTTCTAGATGAATTTAACTAAAGAATGCAATAAATCAAATTGTATTGGCATCTCCTTTCTTTTATTTGTTAAATAATTATGAGCCCCGACAAAAATTTGTTCTAGTTTGAATATAAAGTTATTCTTTTCTTTTCTTTTTAATTATATTTTGGGTAATTTTAAATATACATCTTTATCTTTACAGAAATCTATTCAAGCATGTCAAACTTTTTTTTCTCTCTATTACATTGTTAAAATTAAAATAAATTATATTGTTCAACAGATCTTTAAGTGCTAAATTAAATTTAGTTGATAGGCAACAAATTAGTTAAATTATGTTATGTTATTTGTTTTAATTTATTTAATTTTACTGGTAGTCCAGCATAATGATTATTTTGTCTTGAGCACTTCATTATTCCGTTTTATTTCTTGTTTATTTTGCAAACAGGAGTAGCAAATATTCGATTATTTGAACTTTTATCTGGCTCTTTCATTTTGTTTTAGTTAAAAACTGATTTCGCTTTTCAGCCACACATGTGTACATACATACAATCAAAGGGAAAAGTTTAGCAAGTCAAGGCAACTTCTGTTGTGTGGGTGTGCTAGTTTGTGACTCTGCATGGGTGTTGGATTGTATGCGTTGCTTTGACACGCAGTTATTTAATAAATGTGGCTGGAGGGGAAGCCCCCTATTACCACCCTCACCTCCCAGCCCTTTAGCCCACCACCAGCTCTCAAGAAGTGTGTGTGTGTGTGTGTTTGTGTGCTAATGGCATCTAAAATGGCTAAATAGCAATTTGCTGTTCTCTGCCAGAGGAAAACCAAGTTTCACTTGGCTCAAAATGTTTGCTCTGCCAAAGCAAGGGAAAAGGAAAAGCTGTTTTTGTACACCGGTCCCTCCTATGTGTGTGTGTGTATATGTGTGTCTTAGCTTGGCTTAACATTTTAATTGCATTCATTATGTAATTTCATTTTCTCGCTTTTGGGCGAAAAACTTTAAATTAATTTCTTTTGTTGTGTGATTTCCGCCATTTTGCGCCGCCGTAACATTTCCGCCCCCCAAGTTGCGGTTTTTTTGGCTCGCCCACCAGTCCCGCCCACAAGTCAAGTGTTTTAAGTTAACTTTAAGCCACTACACATTAGCCTGCTCCATCTGTGTGTCTTTGCCTACGCCAGCAACCGCCACCCACAAAATACCACTGTCCCATCAGGAGAATCAATGCATCAGCTGCCTGTCCATTTGTTTTGTGTGTGCAGCCAAATATTCAACGGAGCATCAAGACAAACATGACGACATCACCTACACTTAAAAAAAAAAGGAAAAATAACTAAAATCTAACATTTCCTATTTTGATTGTAAAAATAAAGAATTATTAACAGGAAACTGGCTTCGTTACTAACTCAGTTTTAACAGACAAATAAAAATAAACTGACCATAAGCTTTTGCTTTGGATATCAATTATAAAACACTTAAAATAGAAACAAAATAAAAATTATCATTAAAAAACAACAACATTTTCTTGTCTTTGTGTTTGTCTTTTAGCTCAATGTCTCTAAAATGTATTTGTCTTTAAAATGTAATATTTCAAGTCAATACTTAATATCGCTTTTAATTATTTATCAGTCATATACTTTGTTATACTTAAGTATCATTAATACCTGGGCCAAGATTTAAACTAAGCCTTTTATATTTTCTCTTACTCAAACTTCTAGCTTATCATTATTTTGTAATGTGTAGTGAAGACAGGGAGCATATTGTCTCAGCCAACCACCCACAGCAGTTAATAAGAAACGCAATCAGCGCCGCGATTTGTTTTCTCAAGCCTGAGGAGACAGAAGGAGACGGAGATAGAGTCCTGGACAGACGGAGAGCTGCTAATATTTATGCGCCTTGTGCAAGGCTGGAAACACTGAAATGGCCCTGCCTACAATAACAACTGGAAGTCAGACACGTGGCCATTAATGACGTATGAATGATGTAACACGCGATGGAGACTTTGACGCGGCACGTGGCCAGCGGCCTGCGAGGCATGACAAGCGAAAAGATGCCCCTGCTCCTGCTTCTGCTACTGCTCCTGCTCCTGGTTCCCCATTGACTCCTTGCGGGTCTTTAATGTCCTGGTCCGCCCCGCCTTCATCGCCACGGATTGCTCATTTTGCCCGCGGCGAATTTCGCCTTGCGCTGTGCATTTTGTTATTGGCAAAATGCGTATTGTTATAATCGGCATAAAAATAATAAAAATACAATACACCCATTTTTGTATTGCCTTGGTTGGGCTGGTTCAATATTTGTTAATCAAATGGGCGGCAACTGCGGCGCATAAATCAGTTTCAAATTGGCAGCTCTGAAAGTTTTTATTGAGAAAGCGTTCAGAGGGTTAAGTGCGAATAAGCAGTGAGGTCTAATATGGTTAGGTAAGGACAGAACGAAACTAAAAATCAAAAACAAAATAAAAATGGTTTGTTTGTATATTTATAGGAAAATGTTATAAAAAAGTTAAAGAAGGATTGTAAAATTTCAGCTACAAGCTATTTAAATCACCTTTAAGAAAATTATTATAAGTTGAGGCTGATTAAAAGTTAAAAAGGAAATCCGTTGCTTTAAGCAACTTTACAAAGAAATGCATTTTAACACTTTTCACTTTGTCTTCAGCTATGTTAACCAATTTAGTTATGATATGACCTTTGCACAGTAAGCTATTATAATATTTAAATTTAAATATTTGTCCTATAAGCTTTTCAATAATTCCATATTTTAACGTTTTAAGCAGAACCTTATCTCTTAAAAAGTTCTTTATTTGTTAAACCGACCGCTCTACCTTTCCTTTGTTTTACAACTATTACACCTCGCTTATCAAGTGCACCAGATCTTAATGACTCCCCGAAAGTGGTTCCCACAAAATAAAAGCAATGTCGCCTAGGAATTCACACAAACAAAGCGAACACGCCAAATCAAACAAACCCTAACCACAAAAATGAATACCAGACCCACAAATAGAAGTGAAAATTGTAATAAAAACAAATTACGAACACGAACAACAAACGGCAGGGCAAAGGAAGTTCTCACAGCGACATATTGAAGGTGTCCTCGTGGCTGTCTATCTAAACAATGCCGGCAATAATTGCGCGATTGACAAGGTGGGTGGCGGGGTGGTATGCGGCGGAAAAAAAGGGAAGGTGGAAGGGTCACACGGACGAAGGGTGCAGGGTGCGACTCCGATTACCACCGTTTGACTTTCTCAGATAATTGCAAGAGAGTGCCACGAGCTCGTTTATTCTATTCTCCTTTTTATGCCAAATACTCCGTACTGTAAAAGGGTATATATGGTTTTCGTGGATATGTTTATTAGAACTTTATAATTTTATAAAATATATTTTTTCTGTTTTCTAAATAATTCTTGATTTCCGACTTATTTAATCAAAAGCAACTTAAATTTGCTTGCAAAATTTTTGATACAACAATCAATTATTGATTATTTTGCTAGGTATTGATTTAAAAAAAAAATATATATGTATATAAATATAAGAAATTGTTATTTGATTATATTCTGTAGCAAGGATTTAAACACCGGGTATCTCGTGGTCTGGACATTCCAGCAAAGACTTCCTGTTTGTATTTGAAATCTTTTTTTTTGATTTCTTCTAAACTGAAAGCTAACATATTCACACGGCACACCCCGTGTCGTGCACCCCGAACCCTGGAGAGAACCCCTAACCCCGCACCCCGCGCCACTTAAGAGCCAATGACAACAAACAGCAAACAAACAATTAACAGTGGAAAAGGGGTTGGAGGCACGGTTCACGTGCGCGGCCAGCTATAAATTACCGCGGTTTGACTCCCAGCGACCCTCGCTGTCAATTGATAATGCGGATTGACTTTTTGGCGGGTCAAGGGTTTCCACTCTCCGGTTCTCTGGTTCTCCGATTCTCCGGTTCTCCGGGTCTCACGGTCTCACGTGAGTTGTGTCACTTGAGATAAAAGCACGGCCAGTGTCGAGGTGGCGGCCATAAATTCAGCGAGCTCATAAATTCAATTGACAACTAAATTGCGGAGCGCTGGCTGCCGAGACCGGAGACGCTTCGACACAGCCACCTCCGGCTCCGGGTGCACTGCGTTTCCGCCGTGTAGTTGGCCTGGAGGTGCCCGCTTCTAAAACTTTCAAGTGCGCCCCGCTTTTCCATTTTCCTTCTCCCATTTTCTATATATTTTCCTTTTCTGATATACCATGTCGGAAGCGGGTCATTTCCAGCGGCATAAATCACAAAGGGCGGCGGACTTCGAAGGCGGAAGCCAACCTGTTGCGTTCGCTGACAGTTTTCTATTTCAACTGGACCGAAGATTTTTTAATTATTTTTGCAAAGTTTTACGGTTTGCCTAGGCAAATTTGTTTGCCTATCTTTCGTCGATCAATTCGAAAATACAAAAACTAAATTAGCCGAATATTTTCCAGCTTGTTGCCGTCATCTTTTTCTGGGGGGGTGGACATGGTTGGGCCAACAATGACTTGATTTATGAACGACTCGTGCTGAAATCTCCTGGGGGAGGGTAATGACTTGAATCGGCAGTTAAGTGAACCGCGAAAAGGGCCATGAATAAAAATATTTGGACATCAATAGGCGCACACATGAGCGGACAATAGAGCATGGGAACCAAAAGTTTTTCCAGTCCAAGTTCGCCTTTTTCCTTCTCACCAAATATGCGCACTTTTTTTTCTGCCATTTTTTTGCAACAACATTCATAAATGCTAGTGAATAAATTTAAGCGCAAGCGTCAGTCCGCGAAGCTGTCAAAAAGGACTTCATCGTCCTTTGGCGCCAGTTGGCACAGCAGCGTTTTCAATTTATTTTCACAGCCTGAAACAATTACGGCACAAAAAAAAAAAAATAAAGAACAAACTGTGCGCAAATGAAATCAGAAATTAAATTTCAAGTGAGCAAAACATACGGCGCAGAAGGACAGAGACGGGGATAGAAACAGGACGACAGACGGAGGGAGGCAGGACGAAAGGACGCAATGTGGCGCTCACTTGTGGGCAGCAAAGGCCGAGGGTGTGGCAGCCACCCGCTGGGCGCGTTGATGAGGGGCGTTGTGGGGGTGGGGCCAGCCTGCGAGCAGATTATGTGATTACGATTAGAGTTGAGCACTTCGGGTGAGCCACCAGCAAACAAACATCACAGCGACAGATGATGATAGACATCGAAAAATATGATTTTGTAGGGCTCGCAACATAATTAAAATTGATAAAGTTAGGATGCCCAGAGTGGGAGATACATTCATGAAATCCATTTTAAACTTTTTGTTTGGATGTGTAAATAGACAAATTTTAAAAACCAATATCAATTTAAATGTTCGGTAAAATGCTTAAAGTTAAAATATTTATTTGGTCTCTCATATACTTAGCACATTGATTAAAAAATACTTGTTTAAAATGGATAAAATAAAACAAATGTAAAACCATTTACAGATTTTTTAAGCCAAAACAATTATTTCGTATAATTTAATGGTAAGTTAATCAATACCATTTGTGGTTTCAAAAATAAATTAATTAATTAAAAAATATATACAACAGGAAATATATTTGAATACTACAAAATTGTCAAAGCAATAGATTTATGTAAAGCCTTAGCCAAAAGAGTTAAAAGTATGATACACAGTCCTTATTCAAATTAAAGCAAAATGAACACGTAAACCCAATTTGTTCGCTTCAACAAACCATAAATAAACAAACATATCTTTAATCAGGCCAATAAAACAATAAACTCTATCAATTGCCACTCGATGAGTTTAACGATGTCGTGCTGCCGTCCTGCACCCTTTTCCCATTATGCACACCTAACCGCTCAATTGTCTGCGCCGAAAGAATCCCACACATCGATCCCCTCCCAGCCAATCCATAGATACTCCATGGAGAACAGTATCTACCACGCTGTCAGCGGAGTGTGCGCCCTAATGCGCTTCACATAACATTTTGATCATTTTATGATCCGTCGATTAGCCTCATTGTCCTCGCTGGAGATGCCATCCCTCGAGCTGGTCGAAAGGACTGGTAGACAGGATGTCTGGATGAGCTCGGGGGTTGTCCTTCCGAGTGAAGTGTGCTTGAAGGAGCGTGTGACTAACACGCTTTAATAGGATTAGCGCTGAAGAGCACTTAAGAGTCAAATTATCAACGGGCAGTCACAGATTCACGGGCAAAGCCAGCGAATGTTGTGACTGTTGCGTTTTGTGTGTTTACAGTAGGCAGGAACAATGAACATAAACATAAGGCCTTGACAATTGTGTGCCAACTTTCCCACTGCCAAATGAACTCAATTGCAGTTCCCAGAGGGACCTGGCACAAAAGGTTTGCAGCACAACCCAGATTACGCGCATTAGTCAGGCTTTGGGCATTAAGTCAAGTGAGCAATTGAGTTATCAAAATTGGAAGATACCTTAAAAGGGATTTGAACACTCCGTGGGAAGTAATACAATTTTTAATGAATTATATTACTCTGATTCTAGTAATATTGGTATTTAAACGTAAATATGAAAACATTGTAAGTGAAAACGATAAAAATATGGATTAAAATACCATATTTAGGTATTAGGTCATTGAAATAAATTATTACTGTTTCTACCCAATAAATCTATTAGTTAAATAGAATTTATGAACATTTTCAACGTAATTTAATAATTCGGAAAAAGAATTTATCATAATTTATTAACTTTCAGTTACATTTAAGTCGAGCCTAGAACATTTTCTCGAACCGAAAATATAATAATAAAATGCATATTAAAAGACGAAAAAAAATGTTTAGCCATGCTACTAGTTTCTTTGTATTTGATTGCCAATCCAAACAAAAATAATAATATGCTAAATCATATTGTAACATCCACGTTATATTTTACCTTTATTTGACTATCATAAACTATCTATTATGATAGTTTCAAGCTTTAATTAACTAAGATTCTTTTAAAAATTCGTGTTTTATCAGAGATAGTACACTCAAAACAAAGTTTAGTTTTTATAAGTGTGTCTTGAAAATTAACTGCAGACCGTAGTAAAGTATAGGTGTACTTTTAGTTAAAGTTCTATAATGAAGGGTTTAAAACTGTAGTATAAGTCCTTATTTTCCTACCTCAAAAGTTTTATTTTGATAATTTCGTATTAATATAGTACTCATCTTATTGAGAAATTTTTCATAACCAATAGTTTAAAAACAATGTAAAAATAAATTAAATTCTATGACAATTCGTTCGTTGGGTGTATAAATATAAATGTTCCGAATCTACACATATTCCAAAGTCTGGTTTTCTGTCTTTTAAATAAATAACATTCCCCGATCCACCCCTTGAGCAGGGAAATCCTTGCCAAGGACTTTCCACCCCCAATGCACACAAGCGCCACCTTTTATGTGTCGAAGAACACTTAGCTTGACACCTTAAGGTTGATGTCCTGACTGAAAGCTGTCAAAAGCTTAAAGGACATTTAGACATAATCACAGTTTTGAACTTACACAGTGCAGAGCCGCCTCCTGGTGCCGCTCCCCCTCCCCCTGCTCCACTGCTGCTGCTGCTCTTACTGCCGCTGATCCTGCCCTGCTGATGGTCGCTGGTGGAGGAAGAGGACGAGGGCACCGCCGTGTGCGAGGATGTGGTGGCGCAGTCCAGCGAGGATTTATCTGCAAGGCAAAGGAGAAAACAAAAAGATATTTTAATTGCCAGGCAGCGAAAATTTGCACACTCAGCACGGCATGCTTCGCCTTTTGCCACGGAAAGGAGCCGTACAAAAAAGTAAAAATAAACGGCTAGCCGGGGCTCATAAATCTCGGCATAGATAATTGTCATCACAACTAGCGACTGGTTTATTTATGGCTCGAATTATGGTTTCTATTTCTCTGCCCCACCCCTCAAAGGCGTCACGCAACGGCGCTCGACAGTCACCCTCACTCCCCCCCTTCACCCCATGGCACTGCTGACAGATCCTGTGAACCGCAAAGGACATAATCGCGAGGGTTGTCACTTCACAGACCAGCGATGGAGATGTTTAATTGCCGTAAATCTTTGTTTGATGTAAACAACAATAAGCCAGGCGGCGAGGAAAAAAAATTGCAAGAGGAATTTGCTACGCTTTCAATTGAAATGTCAAGCCGGATATGATACGAGTCCATGATAATGATTGCCATAAAGATGATGGGAATCGGTTTCCATCATGAGAGCTGTCTGGAAACGGACAGTGTCATAACATGTTCCTCTGACTTGAAAAAACATTAATTCAAATGAGAACAGCTTGTATAGTTTAAGAATTATTTATTTTTTATAAATTAAATATTCAGGTAAAAATTTAAACTCGTTCAAAGAAGATAATTACTCAACTATATATATTTTTAAATAATTTTTTGATATAAACAATATTAATTTGGCTTAAAACATACTGCCATGATTGTTAAGATTAGCCAAGTGAATCAATTAATTTATTATTGGCAATTGCCAAGATATATATTGTATTGGTCTTAAATAATTATTTTCCTTTTCTTAAAATATACTCAGCAGATATGTGAAAACGGCTTATAATATGATTAAAAACTATGGTTATTTTAGGACATAACAAATATAAAAAAATTTATTACGTTATGAAAATATATGTATCTTTGCATTGACTTGGCTGCAAAGTGTAATTATTTTTTATGCGCCTCTATGAGCCAAACGTCTTTTGAGCAAAAAATAATGAGTTACGCATGACAAAATCTTTTCATGGCAAAGCCAAAGCGGCAAAAACTCAGCTCCGACTTGACATCGACCACAGAAAGAGACAGCCAGAGAAGAGATGAAAGAGATGGGGGTGTAAGGAGCAGGGGGCGGGCTAAAAAGGATTCGTTTCATATTTGCTTGAGCGCGTCGAGTAGAGATGGAATAAGATGAGCTGGGCGGCCATTTTGTGTCTACCATTTGAACAGGCAGACTTCAAAAGTTGTCCCATGGGAATGAAAATGTCCTTAAATTTGCGATTAGAGCAAAAGTAAGATAAGGACAATTTAAGAAAGAATTTTTTTATTCAATTTTGAGAATAGTTTTTCCGTGAACTACTCGTCCTTCAGCCAAAGAACAGACAAGCAAGGCCTTGTCAGTCTTTTCTAATTGAAAACGAAGCAGAAACAGGACATAAATTTGCCAAAAAAGGATATAAAGAAGAAAAGAAGTTTTCTTATAGAAATAAATGGACATGGACAACTTGACGGTCGGAGGCGGCATAACAAACTCTTGCCAGGCACGCGATGAAATTGTTCGGTTTTTGATGTTTCTATCAAAACCTGGCAAGGACCGCAAACAGTCAACAGCAACCGGCTTCGGGCCGCATTATAAGCCACATCCGCTGGCCCGGCTTAAATTGATAAATATGTAACCAAACAAAAACGAAAAAAAGAACTCTGAAAGTATCATAGGAATAGAAGCCGACCCCGGGAGACCTCAACGTTTATATGGATAATTCAATTTAAATTTTTTGCCCAATTTTTTCTTTTCTCGTTGTTGTTGATACAACAAGCAGAATTATGTACATGGCTGGTCGCGGTTTTTAGCCGTTGTTTTGGCCATTAAATGTTACGGGTTCGGACATATTTGGTGGTTGGTCAACTGAGGAGGGGGCGGCGGGGGTGGCCGTTGGCCAACATATGCTGCTTGGATGTGTTTAAATAAATACGCGAAATTTGCCACTTTTGTGGCACAACATTTTCGGCTGCCTTTTTCTCGCTTTGGTCCGTTTTGCCTTGGCCGGAAGCGCAGGATTTGTTTTTCCGCCATTTCGTTGACATTTTTGTGCTAGACAATTGCGAGAAGGTCAGTGGGTTGGTGCACAGAGAAATATATTTTTTTTTTGTTTTCGTTTTATATATATTATTTTTATTATCGACATTGTGGTCGAGAAGATCACAAAAAATTGAACTTTGTAGTCAATAAGAGGTTTTATAATTGAGCTGCTGAATACAAAAAATTAAAATGAAAAATTTGTTTGTGAAAATACCAACATTTTTAGCTTTATAAGTGGGTGATTTGAATATAAGTCAGCAGAGAACCAACCACTACTTTCTGTACTTTTCATACCCATCTTAAGTCCAGTTTTATCCTGAAATTTTACAGCTTGTATTCATTAATAACAACAAAAAATAGTTTAGTTATGAAAATTAAAATGCTCGAAATAATTAAATAAACCAAGAAGTATTTTGAAGAATTCAACTTCCAAATTTAGTTCCTTAGTCAAAGGTTTAAAATGAAAATTGATATATTAAAAAAAAAAGTATTTTTTATTACAAATTGATAACATTTGTTTTGATCTATATTTAGTAAAGACATTTGTAGCTACTGTTTTTTCCCGATGTAAAATAAATAACTTCTGCCACTTTATCTTCGCTTACCTGCCCTGACTTTGTGATCCACATGCGAGGAGCTGGACGCTGTTAGCGATGGCAGTGCCGGAGCCGCACTCACCGCATCCAGAGTTCCGGACGTGACCTGTCCGGCACTGGACGTGATGACGCCGTGCTGGGTGCCGGCGGGTGAGCAGCCAGGCGGTGGCTGCAGTGTGTCCAACCGGTGTCGCTGCACACTGTTCCCGCTACTGCCTAGCACTCCGGCCGTACTGCTGCTAACCGCATTGTAGTTAAGCACCCCGGCCACGCCCACGCCCACGCCCACTCCGACTCCGACATTGGGATTGTGTGGAAGGCCTAGGCAATTACCAGCCCCATTCCCGGACTGAACGGGCAGGGTGTCGAGGGTGTCTGTCAAGCGCTGGCTGGAGTAGATGTCACTGCGGTTGGAAAAGGACATTTGATTTTGTAATAGGCAACTTAAGTAGTTTAAAATATATAATAATTAACTGTTTAAAATTAAACAACATTCTATAAAAGAGAAATTAGAAAGGAAGCGTTTTAAAAAGATCTAAAATAACAATTTACAAGTCATTGGGTTATATCAGACAAAAGTCTAGGCACAACTAATATAATATATAACTTAAGGATGCTCTTGAGAGCAGTTTTTCATGCTTAAAATAAATATATTGGTGTTCTGGTTAAAGGGTTTGGGCCAGTCTGATTGTTTCACAAAGGCATTTGTGTACAGAACCATCTTTATTTAACTATTTCCAAAAATCACTATAAAACAATTTGCTTATTATTATTATTATTATATAATACTAAGGTAAATATGTTAAGAGAAGAGATCGCCGATAAAAAGTGTTGAATACATTCTTCTCAAAATAATGAGTTTCCCAAATAAGAAAATAGCTTTTATATATAGCTAACCTGAAGGCACTGCTGGCCCCGAAGAAACTGCTGCGATCTTGCAGCGCCGCCTTGGCCTTTTCGACGCTCTGCTTCAACTGCTCGAAGGTGGACTGGTGGAAGCGGTACGAGGTCCAGTCCGGCGAGCACTGTCCCAGGGTCAGGCAGTCCTCCGTCTTCACCTGGGCGAGAGTGGGCGGCGACACCCGCTTCAGGTCCAGCGCCGTCTGATACGAACACGAATTCTCGTACATGGCGCACGCCTGGGGAGCCTCGATGGCTGGCTGTTGGCTAAACAAGGGATTCCACTTGACTCTGCCGGAGAAATGGAAAAATATAATAAATAATTTAGAAAGTTTCAAAAACAAGAGCCCAACATTGTAAAATATGTCTGATCGCGTTTCTCCCATTAGGCACAAACATTAATAAAGGCATAAAAGAAACTTAATGTTATTAAATATTTAGCTAATCATATTTAATATTTATGCATAAACTTTAAATCAATTTCACAAATCAACAATATGATATAAACTAAAACTTACTTTTAAAGCGGGTCTTATATCGTTTTTCAATCTCTTACTTAGATAACAAAAGAAAGGTAGTTTGACAAGCCAACGCTTAAATACACTAATTGTAATAGTGAATTTAATCACATGACACTTTACTTAACTTAGAATGGCACTAATTTTAATATTTGGTGGAACTAACAGTTATTTATTTATAAGTATATTATAAGTATACAAATTGTCCATCGCCTATGTTTCGTAGTAAACTTGTCCAATCTAATTCGAATTTGATAACATTTCTAAAATTATACATTCAAACAGACACGTTTTTGTTCGGTTTTACCGGTTTTATTAAATCATATAAACTGTAAAATTGCTTTTAGTTATTCCTTCTTGGGCATACTCTTAATTGCTTTAAAGTACAACTAAAATCCATCACTCACCTCATGGCAAATTATAGAACTAGATATTAATAAATCATAACGCCTCGCCCACAATTAAAGACTGCTATTTTGAATTGCCTTTCGGGCCAAACAATCGCTCTAATTGCCATGGCTTCAACACGTTAAGCGAGTTCCCCCCGAGTCCCCGAGATTTTCAAGCATAATTAATAGTGGCTGCTTTGGAGCTGCGGAGCTCCCTTAGATATAAACACGACGTGCATAATTATCTGGCACGTAATTTATTGTGTGTACAGTCCCGCTTTTGGACTGGGCCAACGTTGCGTATGAGCGCTGGACTGTGCGTGGGTGGCGGCCATTTGAGCGTGGCTCTCTAATGTCCAGCTGGTCTGGGGGCAAACCATTGTTTACTGGCCCTTTTCGGCCATTCTGTGCAGTTAGCACACAGGGCATGCAAATTTTTGCACTCTGCCCTCGTCGGAAGTTGCTGGATTTTGATTTATGCCAACGAAATTTATGCCATACAAAGTGCGACTTGTTCTGTCTCTTCTGGCTTTAAGTTCCCCAGCAAACCCGAAATAGAAACCGAATCCTGGCAGCTTTAAGTTTTTAGGGGGGGAATAGATTTCGTTATCGTAACGGCCGCATCTACAGAACATCATCAACTTTTGCCTTGTCAGACATTATAAACGGCCTGCACACGCCTCATTTATTATTTATTATTTGTACTTGGGCCGAGGACTTGCGTTAGCATGTAGGCAAATTTCACCAGCAAACATTAGCAGGCAGACATTTTTATTTTTTGATATTTCCCAAGTTATCACAATCGCTGAGTGAGCGCGCGCACACCGGAAATACGAGCGGGATGCCAGGATGTCGGTCTGCAGATGGGCTGAATGCTCGTCCCGCTCTCCAACGCGTGTTGATTTTTTTGAATGCCAGTTCGTATACTGCGATTGCCGAGTTTACGGTCTTCGATGGTCGTCAGCTAGCAGCTGTTAATGGTGTAATCCCCTTGTCGAACGAGAGATCCTTTAATTAAAAGGCCACACGTTTGGCTGCCCCTTAATGGTTTGTAAGATTTTTATGCGTTTTTCGGAAATTTGGATTTTTGAATGCTGTCACTGCTCTCTGGCTGCTGAAACTGGTGAGCTGCTTAATTGTCGAGCTTATGCCGATGCTGCTGCTCATTTGCTCTGTTTGCTGGTTTATGAATACTTCCCTTCTACGTCTGCTAATTCGATTAGCAGAAAACATATGTCACAGAGTGATTTGGGGTAAATCGAGCTTTTTAAGGGGGCGAATTACTAGCATTAAGCAGAAATTACAATACATTGCCGGGATTAATGGTAGTAAAAATAATATATATTTTGTAAGGTTAATTGTTACTACAATACAAAACACAAAAGAGGCTCTGTATTTCTTACATTTGTTAATATGAGCTCCGGCCTTTTTTTGTTGCCTTTTCTGGCTAAAGAATATCTTTTAGTTATGAGAATTTTCTAAAATATTGTAATGAAATATTTAAAATATTTAAGAATTTGTTCTTTTGTTTGCCTTTATATAGATTTATACCAGTCTATTTTTGAAGGCGATAGCAAACCGAATATAACTAAGACAAAATTAAAACATTATCCATTGGTCACGTTCGCGCCGTTTTGTTTGAATAAATATAGATTTAGTTGCATTTAATTTGAAGTTTAATAGATATTTAATACAATTTAGGAAATTGTTTTTTTATTTTTTTTAAAGTTTGTTATTTGTTGTGTTCAAAATTTGGGTAAACAAATAATTTTGATATTGACTTTTCAAAACAATTAATTATTATCGGTTCCTGATATTACTATATGTTAGTATGGTCAAAAAATAAATTAATTGGACCAAGCTTTTAATTTTTGAATACGCCGTCGGATGTTTATTTTTACCTTACAACCACTTTGTAGTTGTTTAAACACATTTACCAGAGTTCGCTGAAATTTTTGTATGTCCCCAAATATAATCATAACTCACCTCAGGATTGTGCTTGTTTCTCTTATAAAGTTTATCCAAAAATAAGACTCCTCTTTGACTGTCTATTGTACTTCCGGCGGGCCAACTTGTAATCGTAAACACTTGAGTATCGTTCGGGGGTCCGTGCAGTTAATCACTCACTCACTCAAGTGCGTATAAATTGGCGACCGGAAATGAAATTATTGTCAAAATGGCGACGGATATGCGACAAGTGAACGCGACAACGACGCGCCACGCGAATGACGGTTTTGTTTGCAGTCAAAGTTGCTAGTCCTGGAGCGGATATGCAAGGGAATTTGTCAGTGCAAGGACGACGACGACGCCAAATGGACACCGACGGCAACGAAGGCGGCGGGCTCCTTGGGCATTTATCGATGCCCTTTTCGCACAGGTGCACAATAGGTGGAGGTGGGCGGTAGATGGGCCGCAACGAAAGCGGAACGAAAATGAAATCAAAAAGCGAAATTTCTATAATTTCCGCACAAAAATTTCCGCGACACACTGGCAGGACACATGTGTGTCCTTGTCGGTTTTTTGTTGCCACGCCCACAGCCAGCAACAAGCTGGGCGTATGTGTCCAAGTTTTCCGCACTCCTTGTCGAGTGTGTGTTTTGTTTGTTTGCTTCTTTGCTCCTCTAGTGTGCCACTGTTTGTTTTTCTGTGTGTTGACCAAGAAATGTTCTCGGAATTGGTCCTTTTTCGCGGGTTATTGACTACGTGTGACCGACGAATCTAAACCGCAAAGTACCGCTATTATGTCGTCCGCGACGTGTTGCACTTGGTAGCGCGCACTCCAAGTTAATGTGGCGGCCAGATCATCCCGTCCAGTCCACGCTCAAAGATGGCGACACACTCCTCCCCTTAGGCGGTATCGTCCTGTGTGGGCTGGGGGAGGTGTAATCAGCAAGGATGTCACCCCATCGCCCTGCGTTCCTGCGGTGACTGATGCGCAGGCGCGCTCTGCGCACCACCCCCACCCACTTTGCCGCTGCCCTTTTATCTGCCGCTGTCATCGGCTGCTGCTCCTGCTGGTGGGCGGAGCCAACTTTGTTCCACCGGGGACATGACTGTGGATGCTCCTGCCTTCGCCGGGTCCTTTGCTCCATGTTCTTGGGCATCATTAGTGCTGCCGAAGAGAGGAGACCCCATTTCGGGCGGAAGTGCGTATGAGCAATATTTTAACAATGGCGTTTAAAACAGTTAAAGAGCGTGTGCTGGTGTGCGAGGCCATTAGGACCTTAGTTTTGCGGCCGCTTTAAGGCCCCGCAGATAAGCTCGAATAATACCATTTTAATTTCAAGCAAAAGTGGCCACAAAGGAGCCCCCAAGATCCCCAGATGAGCCTGCCAAAAAGGATATAATTAACATGCCAGTTGCTGGAACACACACATGTGTTAAATGACTTTCAGATAAGCGGTGAGCACGGTGACATGATTTAAGGTCCTGCGATGGATGGGGCCGGATAATTTGCGATAAGCAGGGTTGGGTGGGGGTGATTAATATGCAGCCTTAAGATGGAAAAAGCCCTCGAAAAGTCTTCTTATCTGAAATGAAGTTAATGAGGTAATTTAAAGAATTTAAAAATGTTCGAAGTGTAAAAACAAAATTTGTTTTCGAACAACGAACTCTTATTTATAAGTTGGATTTCTTAATAATAGTAAACTAATCTATTTTTTTTGTATAAAATTGTTTTCAAACTTATGTGTATTTCATATAAAATATTACATTTTTTCATTCAAGAACATGCTTTCCAGGATTAGAAAAAGGAACGGTTCAAAAAAAGCTTTTCGACGTTGCTTTACAGTCCCTTAAAAGCTTTTAGTAAGTAAACAAACCCAATCAAAATATGTAATGGTTTTTCATATACCAAATAAAAAAAAATGGCTATGCTATGTAAAATGATATAGCTTCAGATCTGCAAATCTGTAACCACTATAACGTCCTCAAAAAACCATAGAAATACAAAAATCTTCAATATTTTAATTGAACAAAACACACAAATGTACACTTATCACAATAAGTTATGCCGTCTACAACTTGTATGACATAAGTAGTCGCAATTATGAAAATAGTCTGCTTAGTTGCACTTGATCAGTTTAGCCAGTGATAAAAAAGTTACAAAACGCGAATGGGATTCAGCAAGAATAATGAATGTCTTGGAAATGCAGATGGAATTTAAATAGATGGGTGCAAAGTCTTTGAGAAGTAACTTGACACGCTTAAATGCGGCTTTTGGATCCCGATTTAACTTCGAATAGTTTGCGCACAAAGAACACCTGAAAAGAGGAAATAATTAAAGAAGGAATTGGAAAACAGTAGAGTTTTCTTGCCTGTACAGAGCACGTGATCAATATGACCAGGATTTGGCTAATCGAGAAGGTTTGAATATAAGCATTGTTGTCCAACAGCAACGCATAGTCCCGCGACTCCCGATGTCTGCTGTGAGCCTGATAGCCCATCATATCGTTGATATTTCTCTCCACGGTGCCGATGGTGGCCTAAATAAATAGATCAGCATGAGTACTTTCAGCTTTTTGGGTGGGTCCCAAAACCCGTTTTCACTTACAGTGAAGTTTTGCATGTTCAGCTGCAGCTGTTCGATCTCCTTGGCGTACTTGTCCCAGGCGTCATACTTCACTACCGTGATGTAGATGTTAACCAGCTTGCCGGCGAAACGTGAGAACTGGTTGTCGATGCACACGGAATAGTAGCCGCCTGGCGAGACCTGGTCGGTGTAATCCGCAGTAGCCTGCCACTGGTAGGGCTTCACTACCTCACCAGAAGGATTGCGAACAGCAAAACCAGCCATGCCATCGCCTCCTCGCACGACCTGTTAAATGGATTAGTATCAATGGTTTGAATACATAAAAGCTGAACAATTACTTTAACAATTTATAAGCATATTTCATTTGATTTGTGTAAATACTTTTGAATGTATAATTTTGTTTCAAATCGAATTATCCCAAGAGTCTCCACTTACACTGAATGACACGTAGAAGGTGGCTCCCGCCTTCACGTACTGATGGTAGCAATCCTCCTTACCAGCATCTATGTGGACCTGAAAGACAAAACAGACTCCCGATAAATATGATCCTCTGGGGCAGTCTTAAACGCCGCACCCACCTTGTAGTCCATGGCCACCGCCGGAAGATTCTCGTACCATGGTTGTTGGGCTTCTTGTGCGTTGGTTACGTTGATTAGCAGACAACAACAAATCACGGCCAGGGGAAGTATAAGATTAATCTGATCTCTCTGCCACGTCAATTGCATTGTGGGATTTGTGTTCGTCGGATTTCTGGTGCCTGGATGGGGAAGATCTCTAAGAGAGCCTGGCTGCCGTTTCCTCTGCGCTCTCTGTCAACAAAATGGGATTTGCACCGGTTAGCTAGCTTTCTATTTGCCAAATAAACATAAAGTTTAATAAACCGAATTCAATAAACAACCGACCTGTTGCTTAGAGGTGGACTTTTTTGGTATCTGCTCTTCTAGAGCAGGGTTGCCAGACTATTGTAGGTGGCAGTACTTTTCGATAGGGGTGGAATTTCTTTACAGGAATCTACAGTTGGTTTTATTAACTGTACATTTCATTTAATTTGATACAAATTTACTCACATATTCGAATATTGCATGACACAAAAAATTTAAATGCAATAAATATTGGGAAGGAAATCAATTTTTAGATCAAAATTGTATTAAATTAAAATGTATCTATAATTTAAAACAGCGGCTTTTTATTTAAAAACATATATAATATTTGAACAGGCACCCCTTAAGAATTTTTGCTACGCCCATGTGCTCACAACAGCCGTGTTTAAACAGGTGTGGCAACTTTGTTATTTAAACTGATTAAAATAAGTTAAAGGCGATAAAAAAGTGAAGTAAACAAGTCTAATTGAGCGGTGAATTTGAGCAGTGAATTTAAGCATTACCTTAAAGATTTCCCATGGGAGATCCCTCTTATCATAGAACTCTTGGTCGCAACCTTGTTGTGATAACACCATTTACATATGCTTGTGTTTTGTTGTTTGCGGCTTTTTAGCGATAATTAATACCAATACACATACGCATCGAGTGCTGATTAACCTCTACGGTTTGGAGAGGGTCAGATAAAAACGCAGTGCAATTGGCATTCGCACTCATTTCCAGCTGCAACCCGATCCAAGATGGTCAAAGTCACGGAGGATGTGTTTGCCACCGGAGCAGTGAACCCGTTTACCAAATCGAAGGACTCCATCAAGCGGTTCACCTTGACAAATGGAAATGGAATGTCCGTCCAGTTGATCACCCGTGGAGCCACCATAACCAGCATAAAGACTCCGGATGCCAGCGGTAAAATAGATGACGTGACTCTGGGATTTGATGACCTGGCGGGCTATCAGAGTGACAGGAATCCCTACTTTGGAGCCACCATTGGTCGGGTGTGCAACCGGATCGCGAATGGCAGTTTCCAGCTCGACGGACAGGTGGTGCAGGTGTCCAAGAATCGGGACAACAAGTTCCAGCTGCATGGCGGTTTTGTGGGTTTCGATAAGGCCCACTGGGAAGTGGTGGCAGTGCGTCCGGATGGCGTAGTCCTATCCCACACCAATCCCGACGGTCACGAGGGCTATCCCGGCAAGGTCACAGCCACTGCGAGCTTTACGCTCAGCGAGGACAACTGCCTGCATGTCCAGATGAGTGCAGTGTCGGATAAACCCACGCCCGTGAATCTCACCAATCACTCGTACTTCAACCTGGCTGGCCACAAAGCCGGAGCCAATGGTCTCTACGAGCACACCATCGAGATCAATGCCTATGGGATAACCGAAACGGACCAGTCCTCCATTCCCACTGGCAAGATCACACCCGTTGACGGAACAGCCTTTGATCTCCGAGTGTCCAGCAACCTGGGAGAGCGTCTCAAGCAGTTGCAACCAGCCCGGGGCTACGATGACAACTTTTGCGTCACCTTTGACCCACCGCAGACAATGGCCAAGGTGGCAAGAGCCACCCATCCGCCCAGCGGACGATGGCTGGAGGTGGTCAGCAATCAGCCCGGGGTGCAGTTCTACACCTCAAACTTCATGCCGGACGTGGAGCGAGGTGAAGCGGCCATTCCCGGCAAGGATGGAGCTGCCTACGCCAAGCATGGAGCCTTCTGCCTGGAGACACAGAAGTTTCCCGACTCCGTGAACCACAGCAACTTTCCTTCGACCATTTTGCGTCCGGGCGAAAGCTACAATCATGAAGTAATCTACAAGTTCGGGGTTTCTCACTGAGAGTCGCGAACACCTTATCTAACCTACATACATATATACGAATAAATACCATGTATCCGACTAACCAAGCAAACCGTAAATATTATACCCAATAAACCGAAAGCACGAAGATTATGCAAAGTGGTTCGAACACGATGCGACCATAAATCGAGGGCAATCATTGTACACCACGAGCACAGTCCATATATAAGCTGCTGAATGGCTAGAGCCATAAATCAGTTAAAATGATCCTTCAGCTGGGCCTTATCGTTCAGTTCTCTCTGGGATTGGCCCAGGCAATCGGCTCCCTGCGAATTATGAATGGCACTGCTGCCAAGGCTAGACAGTTGCCCTACCAAGTGGGATTGCTGTGCTATTTTGAAGGCGCCATTGATGAACCTAATCTGTGTGGTGGTGCAATCCTAAGCGCAAAATGGATCTTAACTACAGCCCATTGCTTGCAGGATCCACATGCTAAGCTGTAAGTTTGTACAAAATATTTTATTAAACTTACATTGGCTATAACATTACTTCTTCACCTTACAGATCCAAAGTGCTAGTCCACGTTGGCAGTGTTGAAAATTTCCCTGGTGATGAAATCGTGGTCAACAGGAGCCACACCACCGTGCATAGTAAATTCGATCGCAAGACCGTGATCAACGACGTTGCTCTGATTAGACTGCCGAAGAAGCTCACTTTCAACAGGAATATACAACCCGTCAAGTTGCCTAGCGTTAAGAGAACCTATGCAGGTCGCATGGCCATAATATCTGGATGGGGTTTGACCAGCAAGCACCAGCCCAGCAGTGTCCTTCAGTACATCCGGGTGCCCATCATCGCGAACAAGGAGTGTGAGAGGCAGTGGAACAAGCAACTAAAAGGCAAGGGCAGGAAGGTCGTGCCCGCCTCCTTCATATGCATCGATTCCAGGGCGGGTCTGCCATGTCGAGGGGATTCCGGAGGTCCAATGGTCCTGGACGATGGCTCCAAAACGCTGGTGGGAATTGTGTCTCACGGTTTCGATGGCGCGTGTAGGCTGAAGGTGCCAGACATATCCACAAGAGTTTCGTCCCACCTCAAGTGGATAAAATATTACACTGGGGGTCTTACGTAATCTGGATCTGGAGAAGCATTAAAAATCGAATTTCTTTTCAAACGTGTGCTTTATTCTTATTACTTCATACAAACTTCCATACACTTTCTCGTTCTCCGTTCCATTTTCATAATATTCTTTTGTGGCTTTGCTAGATTTGTTATCGTTTCTTTATGTTTTTCTTTTCGATTTGTATGTGATTTGTGACTTTGACGGTGTTGCATGTCGTTTAAACAATTTGTTTATGATAATGTTTAGATGTTCTCGTTTGTGGGCTTTGTTTACGTGTGAGTGTGTGGTTAATGTTGCTGATTATTTGCAATTCTTTCGTTTTTTTTTACCTTACTTGTTCTCGCTATTTCGTAAATGCAGTTCTCAAAATGTACAAAAACCTAAATGGAAATGATACAATGAGTGTGAATGATATAATTTGGTTCTTTCAACGATTCTTTTAGTATTTGTCCTATATGTACAAAAAGTGTAAACGAAATTGTGAAAAAGCTATACAATTTGTTAGTTAACAAAGCGAATAAGTTGATAAGAACTCGGCTGAATAAATTAGTTTTATTTTCGTATTGTTGTAGTTTTTCATTTAATACGGCTGCTTGAAGACTTCAGAAAAATTTGTTTGTAACTAGCGTAAAATTTGTTTATCTTTCGTTTAAATATATAAAAATGCACATATTATCCGTAGTAAATAATAGATGTAAAGTAATTGTTAAATTGTTTTTATATTTTTTGTTAAGATTTTGTTTGCGGCTTGTCTTGTAAAAATGATCAAGTAATTTACTATGCGTTCAACTAGTTTTATTTTCGTATTGAAATATATATGCTTTATATATAATTTTGTAACTTTCAATATTGCGTTTATCATTTGCCTATAAATCCATAGAGTTAGTGTGACTTGTAACTATATGTTATCATAAATATTTATTATTACGGTGACCTGTTCCAATTCACAGTTTGAACCGAAAACCGAAATGGAATTTTGCGGCATTTTGGAAAAATGATTCAAGAACAGATATTCTTTCGTTAGTTAAAGTGTAAATTTTGTATGCGTTCCTTTCGTATAAAATGTTGGTTGGGCTTTTGTATTTTACTTTAACATACGCAAAATATATTTTGTATATTTTCCATGTTTCACTTAACTAGGGCATTATGTATAAGTTGTTATTTATTATTACTTTTGCTAAACTTTGCCTTCATTTTTTGGTTGTTTTCTTTTTTCCTTTGTTGAAACAGTAACTTTCAGTCATCTTGTAATCATAATAGATACATATATGCAATATTACATACGTACAATAATATTCTGGTTTCGTAATTTAAATTTGTTATGAGCGCCGCGTACAATGCATAAAAAACGCATTCCCTTTCTTATATAGTGTGTCGTGTTCGTAATTCACTTTCGATTAGGTTTCTCTCAATATCGGTTGTATAAAAGCTAAAATGTTTTCGCTGCGTATGACAAAGTTACCTATTTTACCGATCAGGCGTTCCTAGACCCGATACAAAAAATCCCCTCTCACAATTTTCGTAAAAACTTTCCGCTATCGCTCAAACTAAATTTGATTAGATCTTCGGCTTCGTTTTTCTTAAATTTTTTGTTTCATCTCCTTTTGGCAGTTATCGTTTGTTAGGTTCTTTTGACATGTTTGTGGTTGCTGTACTAGTTGCTGCAGCAATATCGGCTGAATATCATTGATTTCACGTATGTATATCTTCGTTATCATTAATTATGTATATGCTAAGCAACTAACATTGGACCATTTCCATTGCGCGACGCACTATATAAGAAAACTAGCTACTTGATTAATTTACCTTTATCCATATATATATATGCATATATTATATATATATATTATACTCGTATTTATATATTTATATCCGTATTATAACGCATTTACGTTGCGTTGCCTTATTATAATGAATTACGCCGGCAGCCGGGGCACTGCCAAGGAAAGGAAACCCATGGACACCGACACCCACGCCCCCGATCTCAGGCCCAGTTCCAGCCCAGCGGAAAAGTATTGTACAGCGAAAGCATCCATCCGGAAAACTGCCTCTCGATCAGCTGGCAAAGCTGCTGTCGCATGCCGACCGCCACGGCCACGACTAGGACTACGGCCACGAAAAGTCATCAGTCGCACTCCGGTCCCTCCGAGAAGTGACCCCGCACATCCAGGGCCGAAGCCAGCTGAAAGATGATGTGCGACAGCGAGGGGTGCTCCAGCAGTTCGTTCGCCGGCAGTTGGGGCTCGCATCGCGGTCGCATGTGCCGCCCCCGGAATCCTCGGTGCAGTCGGAGCACCACATCACAGAAGACGAAGCGCAGGATCAGGGTGCGCAGGAAGTCGTCGCCGAAGAACTGCACATAGGAGGAGTCTGAAAACAGAAATGAATTACATTGCATTTCTTCTTTTTTAATTGTATTTAGTTTAAACTAAACACATTAATTGTTATAGTTTTATCTCATTTATAAAATAAATAACTACAATTTAATACCATTGACAATTTATCGTTTCGAGCTTTTAAGACTAGATAATTGTTGTTATTTAGCAACCATAAAAGTTGATAATTGGATATGTATGTATATGCCATATGTCAAATGTCTGTTTTGGGATTAAATGGTAAAATAGACAAATGGTAAAATAGACATAGCTTCGTAGTTTTTAAATTTCAGTTGCTTCTAACTTTAAAAAAAAACCCATTTTTAATACTATTAAAATTTTCAAATATTTTTCAAATTGGAAAGTGTATTTATCTTGAGAATTCTGCGTGTGTTTCAACCAGAAAGGCTTGCTCACCTATAAATCCTATGCCCTGTTCGATCTCATCGATGCGACACCGTGTGACCAGGCGAGAGGCTTCCGTGATGAAGCGATCCACGTAGGTCTGGCAGCGTTCCCAATGGTGGATGGGCACGTCTCCAACGTTGCAGATGTAGCAGAGGGCGGTGAGCGGGGAGTGCAGGAACAATGTAAACAGCGAGCCATGGTGTTGGACATCAGCTACAATCGAATTGCAATAGTTAGAAGGGACTAACCCAGTAGTAAGTATAGAAGTTCTTACCCTGAAATGCGGGCGGCACATCCTGCGGCGACATGAGCACCACTAGCGGCTGGCCAAAGTAGCGCGGTATGTGCTGAAAGACAAACGAGTTGTCCGAGTCGATCACGACGAACATGGGTCGACGGGTGAACGGATATAGATCACCCGGATATAGGCAGTGGTTTTCCTTATACGACTTGCCCCGGCACGACAGTCCTCCTCCGTCCACGCTGTCCCGCTTAACACTGGTGCCCAGGCCGCCCAACTCGTAACCAACTGGGAAAAATAAATGTCACGGATCAGATAAAGGTTAAAATAAATATTAAGAGGATATTTATATTAATATATATTAATCCACATTTTTTCTCTTTAATAAATTATAAATAAAATATAAATATAAATATAAAAAAAGAGATGCACCAAGAATTCAAGACTTCGGCGTTGCAATATATAGTACAAGGCCATATATGTCAGTCAAAAAATGTAGTTCAGCAAAATAAATAATATTAAATCTAATTACTGGGACAAATCTGATCCACTAAAATGTTTAATATAATGTTGGCTTTTTAGCCATTTGAAACTAAGTTTCTTAACAGAAAAGATGAAAAATATGCCTATATGTTAAACAACTTTCAATATTAACCCTATTATAATTAATAATATCGAGCAACCAACCCTATCTATTGGCTTTGTACTCACAATCCTCGGGATGTTTGGTGGTTGAGAAGCAGCCATCGGCGGACATGTAGAGGAGCAGGGCACCGCCCAGCGGCAGTTCCTTGGTGCCGCTGGCGAGGAACACCAGCAGCTGGCTAATCGAAGGTTTGTACAGTAGATACTTGTGGGGATTGTCTCGAAAGGCCCGGCCGTTCTCCATGTAGCCCTTGGAGCCGGGCACACCGTACGGCGGTATCCGGCTGGCCGCCGGACTCGCGTCGTGCCCGTGGAGGCCGTGGGCCATGCTCAGCGGATTCGTGGTCGATTCCGTGGGCTCGCGCTCCAGGGTCTGCAGCATCCGGAACATGTCCATGGTCAGTTCCGAGAACTTGGCCTGCTCGCAGGCGGAGCCCACGATCAGGATCTCCTGCAGGCTGAGCGTCATGTGCGGCGATCGCTCGCAGGGCGGCGTCGTCAGCGGCGACAACCTAGAACCGGAACCACTGGACACATCAGTCGGGGTAGTCGCACTCGTCCTCAGGCGGATGGCGGGGCCCGTGCTTTCACAGAAGAATTGAGAATGCGGCGCACTAATGAGGTGACAAGGGTACGGGGGTGGGAGTCTGTTTCGGGGGATCAGGGACCAAATGATAATGAAACGATAATATCTTGTGGAGTGTGTGTGCAGTCGGGCAATGAAACTTGAATCCCCCACTTAATCAATAACTATAAGAGGTGTCAAAGAAATCACAACGGTTTGAAATCACATTAGGTGTCCAAATGTATGCAAGAAAAAAATGTAAGTAGTCTTTCAAAGGAAATCGACAGACTTTCATATTTGTTGCATACTTTTAAGCACTTTTTTAAATTATAATAATACCTTATGTATACCTTCAAAACATATTGATTTTTCTGGCACCCCAACAGTAATCATTTCTGGTTAAAATTGATAAATGAACTTTAAATTTTATGTTCAGCTTAAATTGCTTAAGTTAATATAATTCATAGAATCAAGATTAAAAAATTTTTATCTTTTGAAACGGTAATTATTTTAAATCATGGTACACTTCGAAACAGCTAAGCAATCCCCTTGTGTGACGTTGAATTTTTGTGTATTTTTACAAATATTTTCTAATGTTAAAGATATTTAAAAAGTATACAAATAATTTGAATCATTTCAATTTAATCTCAAATGACAACAGAGAAAAGTTTAAATACAATAAAGGTTTAAGAAAGTTACAACATTATTTAACAAGTTTTTCATTATTAACAAACTCAGCAATTTCATGGCCCAACCTGAATTGTGATTGGTTTGGCGGGTGTTTGGGGACAGAGATCATGGTTAAAGTGCGTGACAAAATGACAACGGTGAGTGTTCTTTGGTGTTTCAAGTCTTCTGTGATAAGCACAACAAATGAACATAATCAACGGCAACGGAACTCAAGCAAAACTCGTATACCTACGCAAACAGAACAGGGCATATAGACATATGCGGACAGATAGAGGCTATGGCTATACACCTGGCCACCCACAAGCTGTCCAAACTCCTCCTCCGCCGACGAAAGCACGGGCAATAACGCGTGTACGGACAGAGGCTGTGACAACGACTCACCTGTGCGACAGGATGATGGGATTGGAGTCGGCGTGCAGGACGGCCACCGCCGCCTCCGCCTTGATGAAGCCCTTGATCTCCTCCAGCACCAGCGACCACTCCAGATGATCCTCCGGCTCGTAGCTGCGGGGAAATCTGGGGATTAATACGGAGTCAAAAAGTGGGCCACTATGTAATTACGTGTTGGTGTACTCCTGTATTTGTTTTTCCAGCTCCGTGACCAGTTCGCGCACCAGCTTCATCTTCTTGAGCAGCAGGCAAACGACAATGAAGCGGGCGTAATACCGCAGCTTTTTCACCATCAGATCCGGCCGATCCTCCTTGGCCGCTCGCGAGTAGTAGGCCCGGCCCCTAATGGCCGCATAGAACTGATACGCCTCATTCAGGTAGTTGGTTTCGCTGGTTCTTAAGCTGCAAAGAAAGGTTTGCCAGTTACTAACCATATTAGCAAAATTGCACATTATAAATGTAAATCTATTTCACTTAGTTTCTCTTTTTTTAGAATGGGCAGCTAAAAAATAGATAGTTAAACAGGACAACAAAATGAGACATCGTAAAAGGTTTAGTAATTTAGGTAGTGACATTATTCTTTTTAATATAAATATAAAACCTCAAAATCATAAAAAATATTATAGCGTTCGAAACTTTAAACCAAAATATAATAAACATAGATTTCTTTCAAAATGTTTTTTATTTTACTTATTGAAATTTGAAGTATCAAAAATAATTAATAAATTTCCTAGTTCTTAAAATTTGTTTATTTTTAAAAAATATTTTTTCTAAGCTCAGCTTATGGTTTTACCTCTCAACTTTATATTTAAAGAAGTTTAGAGGGTTTTCAAATAATAGCGTTAAAAGGTAAAATCGTATCATTTGTTTTAACTTAACGGAAACTTCAAAGTTCTATCTCAAGGTATTTTCTATAAATTTTTATTCTCCCAAACTTACTAATAGTGATAATAGAGCTGGCCAATTTTGCTTGCTATCTCGCCGATCTGCCAGCGTTTCAGGCCGTACTTTGAGTCCAGTACCAAGCGGTGTTGCTGCTGGAACTTCCACAACTTTGTGTAGACATCGAAGGTTCGGCCGAAGTAGGCTTGCCACTGCCGATGGCCGTACTGGGGCAGATCCCTGTGAAGGATGTAAATTGTAAGTTAAATGTGAACTCAAAATAGAGTACTTGAACACACTCACCTGAGCCCGTTGAAGAGCTGCTTGGACTTCTCTAGCAGGTGACAGAACTCCAATACTAGCTTTCGATCCTGTTCTTCCGTGGATTCCATTTTCACCATGCCGTTCTTCTCAACCGCCACCGCAATGTGTTATGTCTGCGAATCGGTTCTGCTGCAATGCAAATTATTCAATTGATTAATCTAAAGAACTCTTAACATTTGGAATGAACAGAGTTATCCGCCAACTTTACTATTTTGCTGTAAATAAACAAACTGAATCATGCAATTTTTTGCGATAGGTATCTACCCATTCATCTATCCCTTTAGCCATCTATCCATCTATCTATCTATCTATCGGTGCACGTATCTATACCAAATGAAGGGGCGGGGCTGACTGCCCACTTGAGATTCATTCAGCCGCTCGTTGAGCCATTGTTGATGTGGATAATGTGCATAATGACGACGATGATGTCAATGGGCCTGCTGCTGTTGCCGAGGCTTTGCTTACAATAAAACGAAATGCCTATGCGGCTTTTTTGCTCCACGAATACGCGTATTAAATTTTTAATTTTTGTGTTCCCCAATCAAATGGAAATTGAGCTGCTGTTTGCTCTTTGGCTTTGTCTTCTAAGCTGGAATGGTAACGACTTAAAGTCATAACTGCGGCATTCTCGATTTCGAGTCTGAGTCCAATTCCAATACGAATTCAATTAAAATTTCAATTTGGTAAAAACAATTATGTAGCCTTTTAAGTGCACACGAACAGATGGATGAGTTGGCCCGGATCGCAGATGAATTGGGATGGGACAATCGTTATACTGGCTATGCATCAAAAGCTCAATTAATAACGCCCGACCAGGCGACCGGGCGAAATTGTTTGCACAGGAAAAAAAAGAGCACAGACAAGCGGAGGAAAAACCCGGAAAATGTCGAGCAGGGCAGAGCGGAAAACAGAGTAAATGCACAAAAGGGTCGGCAGTGCAAATGGCGCCGCAGCGGCCACCACATTGATTTGGCTTTGGATAAACTAGGTCGCCCTACAGAGCACAAAAACTTTCAATATGAGCTCATCAGACAGCATCCCAATACACAGAGAGAAATTTTCGTGGATGAATGTCCGCATCTTTAATTTAGAATTAAAAAACTGAAAAACCACACTTTAAACTTAATTTATACATTGTATATAATGGCCGTGCTTATCACCTTAAAGTTTAACGATAATGGAAAATAAATACAATTTTTAACCATATCATCATTATTTTCTTTCTGTGCAGCTAGAATGGGAAACTGGAGATGTAAGCCGGTGGCTTGGAGATGGTGTAAATATAGTCTCCTCTTTTTTTTTGGGGGGACAACTGGGAAACTGCGTCAAATATGCGTCACCTCGACGAGAGTCCAACCAACAAGTCAATATAGGGCACACTCTGCGAACAGGACACATTTATGGCGCCCTAATCAAATTAAGCTTCCATTTAGCGCGTTAAAATTACATAATATGAAAATTACGCATACGCAGCGTTAACAAACAAGCAGCGAGTGGAGTAGCAAAACAAAGCTGACTAACCAGCCCGCCCACCCACTCACTCACTGAATGACAGACTGGCTGCTGCTTCTGCTCCTGCTCCTTCTTCTGCTGGTGACTTCATCATCGCCATCATCCTGGGCAGAAGTTAACCAACATCATCAGCATGTCAACATGTGGAATCCGGAAATGAAGAAACACAAATACTAAGCAGAGTCGTTGCCACTGCGATGTTGCTCATTAACACCCTTCCCGCCGCCAGAGAACTCCTGCCTGTCCTGCCCCGCCCCCTCATCCTCATTTTCACCATTTTCCCCGCCCCAACTTAGGCGCACACTCGCAATTGGTGCAGGGCTACGTCAGAATGTCGTCGTGGCACCAGCAAATGCGTCAAAAAAAAAACTGAGTAAAATACATAATTATTGTAAGTCACTTTATTTTCACAGCTAACCAACAAACAAAAATATAATTACCCAAATTGTTTCTAAATAATTTGCAAGTATCTAAAAACTTACAATTGAACTAGTGTGGTTCTAATACATGAAAGGTATTTGTTTTTATGGTATTTCCGTAGTTTAACGTTTGTGTTTGCAGTCAAGTTCAATTATTAACATTTAAGTTGAATAAGTAATATAATTATTAAGGACTATTTCTATTTTTCTGAAAGGTTTTTAAAGTCCTGGCAGTGATATAGTATTGTAATATTTTAATTTAATAGAGGTTTATTCAAGGTATTTGTAAAGAAGAAAATACTTTTATCTAAAATAATTTAAAAAACTATAAGACAATTTAAAAAAACTTATAAATTAAAAGAAAAATAACATTTTTGTCGCCTTGCCGGAGCCAGTCAGTAGTTAACGTGGCAAAGTTTTTTTTCTTTTTTTGAGCTGTTGCTTGTGTTTTTGTAGTTGTCGTACTTGTTGTTGCGTGTGCGTTGTTGCCTGTGTGACAATGTGTACAACAGCAGCAACAACAACAACAACTACCAGAGTGAGTACAACTGTTGGGGAAAATCCCAATCCCAGTCAAACAAAGCGTGCAAAAAAAGAAGCAGAAGCGAAGTATGCAACGCACTTTGGCGCCCATCGTCAGGGGGCGGTTTTTTGGGTGGTAAAAGGGGAGAAATGGGCGGAGTGGGCTGAGTGGGAGGGGCAGGGAGCGGGCAGCGCGCTGTTGACTGACTGCCAGTGCGTGCATGTGTGGGTGAGCGTGCTTTTCAATGCCCGCCAGCACTCCTGCAACAGCAACAACACCAAATGCAACACCAACACCAACAGCAGCAACACTGCACACAAAAAAAGTACCAAAATTCTTAGAGACTGACTAAATTAAATTAAATTTCTTAAAAACATTATAACACCAGGCTAATAAAAACAGATTTATCAATTATAAATATATCAAATTCATCTAGTTGGTTTTGAAAAAATATCTTATTTTGCCAAAGCCAAAATAATATTTTTAACGTATTTTTTATATATTTTCAACCTAGTTAAATAAAATTTATAAGAAGAGAATTATAAAGTATTTTTCAGATTGATAAATATTAAAATAGAAAAAGTTTTTTGATGAAATATTATAATAATAATTGTGTCATTTGGGAATTTCTCTTTTTTTACACTGTTCGAAAGGAAAATCTGATAATTAATTTGTAATTTCTCAAGCTTTTTTAGTGTGTTTATCCTAGAAGCTCAGCTTGTTGTCCGATCCTTTTATAATCATATCAACTATTCACACTTTTTAATGTGATTATTATTTGTAAAATGCTCAAAGTTTGTTCCCTGTGCAGCAACTATTCACTGCTGCTCCGCGCTCTTTGCTATTTGACAAAGCTGCACATTTTTTTCCGTTTCGTTCCTTTTCTTTCTGCAAGTGGGAGTGTGTGAGTAAACAAGGAGGCGCTCCTGGGCGGGTGTGTAATCCTTCAAAGGCATTGTAGGCTAGGCTACACATTTAATGGCATTTTGACGCTGCCGACGCTGATAATGATGTTGTAAATATGTTGCAACGTCCGCATCCGCAGCAAACTTCAAGTTGTCTGTCCCACCAAAAGGCACATCATCCCCGTCCCTCCTCCTGCTCCTCCAGCCAGTCATTACGACTTATGAATTTCGGTTTAACAATTGAGCAGCTCAAAGTGCGACGGGGGGTGTCTGCAAAACTTTGGCATAGTTCAGCATTCATAATTAATGGCAGAGCAGCTGAAAAAAAAATCCAGAAATCTCGTACATATAAAAACCAACTACTTGAGTGGGCCAGGCCAACTTTGCCCTAATGATACGGACGCACCGACAGACAGTCAGACGGTCCAACGGTCCGAAAGTTACAATTCTCATATCGCGCGGCAGACATCACAAGCTGCACAAAAACTTTGCCAGGACCAAAAACCGGATGCGAGTGACCAGCGGAGAACTTTTCCCTTGGCCCCGGGACACTTTTTGTGAACTGTTCGACTGTCGCTCGGGGGCAATTTACATTTCACATTTAATTGGCAATTTCTATTTATCGAAATTGATCTCGCCCCGAAGTGGGCAAGGGATGTTTGTATTTTAGCTGCCAACCGGCTACAAATTGAAACCGTGTATATATCATATTGGAGTAGAAAAATTAAATTTGACTAAGGCTTAGCATAGAACACTTTTGATTGTAAATTTTACAGGTGCATATTTTATTCTTGTTTACTGATAGCGTCAAAAGAAATCAAATGAACCTCAAATTTTAAAAGCAAAATTTCATTTTACATTATTATAAATTTTAAATATAACTTTTTAACATTAAATAAAATTATTAAAGAATTTACGGATTAAATATAACGCGAAAACTTTTTTTGAAAATTTTTCTAAGAAACATTAAACTTAAAAAAAAAAACTTAAAAAATTAGAAAAACTAAAGAAAAATATTTGTTGTAAATATATTTATATATATTTTTGCTTTCAATTTAAGACATATTTAACCAACTATTTATGAATTATATTATTTATTTTATTATTAAAACATATTTTTATTTCTTAATTCCATTCTTGGCAAAGGTTTTAATTAGTAAGACTGTAATATTTTATATTAAGTGTCGAAGGAGACAGTATTGAAATTTTGCAACGGCCTAACATAGTAATACAAGAATTTGCTTGTCAAAGCCAATTCATTTATTTCTGAAAAATTAAAATTACTAAAACTATAGAAAACACTTGATAGGATTCTCCCATCCCCCTATTATATTTATGAAGTAAAAGTTGCTTTGTCTTGCCAACACCCCAGAAACTTTTAAGCCTCCAGAAGCCATCGAAAATCGTTTATTTTAGTTAAAGTGTGTACGTTGCTAAATAAATCTCACCTTTTCATTGTTGTATCTGCTGCTGCCACCAACAACAACAAAAACAGGAGCGGTCACCGCAATCTTGAACTCCACGGACAGGACATTCAAATTGTTGGCTCTGCCGACGCTGACGCCGCCGTCTTAGCTTTGTTGCTGGCGCCCTGCTCTTGACATATGTTTGCCGGATCTGGCCAAGATCGACTGCTATATCTCAATGCTCAAGCACTTGGACACTTTTCACTCACTGGAAAGGCTTGTGCACTATTTTTTTTTGCCGGTTCGCAAGTTGCCCTCACTGGGGATTTCACTGGGGATGTCGGGGCGATTCGAAAACCGTTCTCAATCTTTAACCGATTTTTGGGCTATATTCCCGGATCCGGAGCATAACGTACTGGGGGGATAAAGCGGGGAGAGCGATTGTGAGTGGAGAACTCTGCGACCGTCGCGTTTGGCTGCACAGTATTGAATTTTTTCGCATTTACATTTTTAACGAGGAGGGTTGGGGGTTGGTATTGATTTTTTTGCCACTTTGACAGCTGCCTGGTCCCGACGATGGCCGACAGAGGGCGCCGCTGACAGTTGCCAAATTTGCGGGGGTTGAACAGCTGACCGGCGAATAGCATTTACAACTGGAGAATTCCAGGGTAAGAACTCTCCAAGGGTTGAAAAATTCACAATACAAACGATAGGCGGCGACACTCTAGGCTTAAACAGCTGATTTGGTTTGTTTTGGGGTGTTCCAGAAGTCTTTATAAATTCCTAAAGCCAATTATGTAAAGCTAAGATAAACTAATAATTTTAAATATTTAACACAAGTAAAATTATAATATTTGTTAGCTTCAAGATCCTCACCAAGGGACCCCTGTTCCCCCATATTCACTTAAAGCCTTAGTCACTTCACTCTAAAAAAACAATTTCTAAACTTTTGAAAACTCATGTTTTGGTTTCTAATTTTTCTAAGGGTCACACTACATGAACACATTTCTTGAGTTTTATTGCATTACATGAAGTACAATAACATTTACATTTCGCATTACATAAAAGCGTTTTAAATCATATTTGGTTGGTTGCTTGATAAAAATGCGACTAAAATTGTTGCGGTTTTTAGTGCCTGCTCTTTCACTATCACAATGAAATAAATTACATTGTTCGGATACAGTATACATTAAATATATATGCTTAAGTGTGTGTATATGCTACATGTAAAACAGTATCTAGTTGCATGATAGGTAACCATATTATTATGCGGCTTATACAGATATTTATAATCCTCTAACTATCATTACAAGACGCCAGATTTTTCTCTCATTTGGAATATGCGCATGGCTTTTCAGTCTTTCAATAAATCCAAAAATCTAAACGTCAATGCGTCCTAGTTATATCGCGTATATATAAAGTGAGTTTCATACACATAAGATGGCTACAAGTTTAATTTGTATGGATCTTAAGGTTTAATAATTTTGAATCATCTACTCTTAGAAGTATCTTCTTTTGGGCTTATCTCTGTGTATTGTCTTGTGATTTTTGGATGCTACATTTTTTTCTTACGTCTATGAAACTCACAATATATATATGTGAGTAGTTAAGCTATTTGCTGATTTTTGTCTGTTTGAGTTATATGTTTAAAATTTGGCTTTAGTTACCATTTCAAATGATTTCGATGTTCGGTTATTAAGACGCGAATGGAGCTGAATGTGAGTGCACTCATGAGTGGATAAGTTAGTCATTGGGATAGCGTTTGACTTAACATTGAATTAAATGAGTACAGATTTAAATTCGAGTTAAAGACATAAGTTGTATCTGTTCCATTGACTAAATATGGATTACCTAAATATTTTATTACTCCCAGAGCCAAAATCTAAACTAATTAATTAAGAAATATTTCACTCTTTGGCTTAATAGTTGCTACAATTTATCATTTAAGGTTTTATGTGAAAATAATTTATAAAATTTTAAGTATAATTTGATAGTCTGTTCAATGAAATAGATAAAATATTTAGTTGTGTTCGAATTTTTATATTCTTTCCGTGAATTTTAAATTTTCCAACCCAATTCTTATATCAACAATTCCCCTATTCTTTATCTCATCCATACTCATTTAATTCAGTACTTATTAAAAACCTTGCTTGAATTTTTAACTCATATAATGAATACTTGTTAAAGCCGAGGGCTATTCGATTAAACTACAACTCTTAGTGCACTCTTATTCTTCTTGAGACGGTTCCTAGTTGTATCTTTTTACTGCCACTTTACAACCTGGTGGCCTCCGACGTGGTTTGGACATCTCCTGCCCCGTGCACCTGCTGACTGGTGGTGGAGGTGCCCACATCTGTGGTGGGCCGCGGCAGATGCGAGTAGTAACCCATCTGGCAGGAGTTCTGGTGGGTCAGCTTCTGGTTTTGGCTGAGCTGGTACTGGGCAGCCTTGATAGCAGCCTGCTGCTGGGGGCTCAAGCAATCGCAGGCGGCCAGCAGCTCCTCCGTGGACTTGGCCGTAATCGTGGTGGTTGTGGTGGTGGTCAGCTCGCCCACAAACTCGGTGGGCGGTGGGGCATAGTTCTCCACATCTCCGTAGGTGGAGTATCTGCCGTACGGATTCCTTCGCGGCATCGAGTGGCGCTGCTGGGCAATTTGCATTTTAATGGCTGGCCTCACGGCCACCGTGTCAAGGTAGCCGTAACCGACATTATAGCCCGCCTTGTTGGCGAGATTGTCCCAGGATTTGGGTTTCTGAACATAAGCTATGGCATTGGGATAGATCTGCGGGGGCTGCATTTGATTGGCGGTCACATGATAGCGTTGGTGGTACTCCCCCTGGTGATGATGATGATGGTGGTGCGGTTGTTGATGGTGTGGTTGTTGTTGCTGCTGCTGCTGCTGTTGTGGTTGCTGTTCGTAGGACTGCCTGGATTTTGTGGAGTGTTGTCGGGATTGACCCGTCTCGCTTTTGGGATCCCAGAACAATGTATCCGTACTGATGGAAGTGGTATACGAAGCGGTGTCCCCTGGGGCAAACTCACTTGAGGTGCAGGAATGCAAGCTGCAATGGCTGGCCAATCCGGAGGCCAAGTCGAAGTAGCGTGATCGGGTGCTACCAGATTGGGATTGCACCTGACAGGGATTCTGCACCTGGTGGGGATAGTGATGATGGTGGGGAACTGTCTGCAATTGCTGTTGTTGTTGCTGCTGTTGCTGTTGTTGTTGTTGCTGCTGCTCGTGGCTGTGGTGGTGATGATGATGGTGGTGATGATGGCCAGATCCTGCATTTCCTCCTCCTCCTCCATTGGCGTTGGGTGAGGCGTGGGATGTGGACTTGGGTCGGACCCTCTGCTCCTTGCCCTCCACCCGTTCCCTCTCCCGATGTTTGTGCTTATGCGTGTGCTCCTTGTGCTGGCGATGGCGTCTCCTTGATGGCACACAATGCGTATCGCAGCAGGGACTGGCCAGATCATAGGCATCCAGGCTAACATTATCTGGCGCTGGAACCGCCGACTTCTCGGCCGACTTCCATCGGAAGTGACCCAAGCAGGGATTGCACGAATGGCCCACATGAATATGCTTCCCGGAGGTCTTCTCCTTCTCCGTTTTTGGGGGCTTTGCTGGTGGCTTGTGCTTCTCACAAGTGCGAGGAGGTGGTGCCGGTGGCTTTACCGATCCGCCAGTGGTGCTGTGATATTGAGTAGGCGGCGTGGTTGTGGGTTGAGTCATCGAATTCGCATCCACGGACTCGGTTCGCTGTAGGATATAACGCTGTGCGGTTTGCTGGTGATCACTACTGCTCCTCTGGAGACCCAGGCCATCTATGTAGTCCTCTGAGCTGCCGTGGGTGGGTCGCAGCACGTACCGATAAGTGGGATCCAGGTAGTGGTAGGTGAGCATAAATTGAGCGGGAGGTGGTATGATTCCTGGTCCACCCACAGCCTGCTGGCGGGCCGCCATGTTTGGCACATCCTCGGTGGAGAGGGCGGGTCGATAGAAGCCCGTTTCACCACCCACTTCAGTGGGTGAGACACCCTCCCCGTCGCTGGGTGAAGTGTTCGCATTAGCCTTCTTCCGGGCTGGCAAGCTGTGCGTCTTCCATTTGCCCTCCAGCAGCTCCCGCTCCCTCAGATGAACCCTCTCCAGCTCGTTCATCTTTTGCTGCAACAGGCTCTGCAGTTGGATATAGCGCATGTGAAGATCGACCTGGGGGAAAATATGTTTTTCAAAAATGTACACGATGGGGGAAATACTTCGGGAAAGTATAGCTTCAGCTATATTTTCTAAAACGATACTCTACCTTCCTCACACAATCCTCGAAGAGAACGACCATCCGCATCCTGGTGTCACACTGCTTGATGAACTCGACGATGGTCTTGTGGTCCGCCTTCTCCATATCCTTGCCGTTGATGGATAGGATTACGTCGCCCTCACGCATTCCAGCACGATAGGCCGGACCACCGTACTCCACGTAGTCCACATAAGTAATCATCTCCAGCTCCTCATCGCGTTTGTAGTGGATCCCATAGCTCTGCAGCGTAAATCCATATGAGTTGTTCTTCTTCTCCACAATTATGGTGCGGCGTCGTCGATCCTCGTCGGGATTGGAAGCCAGAAAACGCTCCGATTTATGGCGTCCCAGGATATGTGTGGAACGAGATAGCTGAAATACAACATAATATTATCCATTTTTAATCCATTTTTAATTGAAGTGACTTTGTTCCTCTTTGATAGTCATTTTATATACATATATACTTATTTTAAGTGAAAATTTAAATATAATCTTGTATTTCTTTTAGTGAATATTTTTGAGAATCCAGGGCATACTGACTATTATCTCGCAATACCCTTTTTCTGTGAAAGGAATGTGTTGATTTGCGGTGAAAGTGAAAAGCTTGTATGCTAAACTATCGTTAGCACTTCCGGGTATTTGCTAGTCTGAGCAATGTGGCACACCAAATAGCCGCCAGGTGTGGTGGTGGTGCAAGCCAAACCATCAAAATGATGTTTGCCAAGCCCATTCCTTCGCCCCTACTGTTTTTCCTGGTTTTATTGAAAGCATTTCTATGAATACAGGATGAAGCCCCCAGCAGGCAACACTTTCACTGCCCCCCGAAAAGAAAGCGGACGGGGAAAGGGAAAAGCAAACCAACCACAAATACAGGTGCGGACAAAATAACATCGCATGGACCCTTCCCATAAATTAGCACGCTAGTAATAGAGTTAAATAAATAAACATTTTGCTATGACCCATAAAGAAAATAAAAAAAACAATGAAGGGGAGGATTAGTTTTATTTTTTTTAATTTTATAAGGGTCAGTGAAATACATGACAAATAAAAAAAAAGTTTTAAATTTGAAATACAAATTTCTGTTACTAAAAACTTAATTTATCGTTTTATTTTTTAAAAATAGAAAACCCAGAAGAAATTCTGAAACAACATGCAATCTACAGAGATAATCCGCACTGCTCTTTCATTAAACCTTTATTGTCCGGGCCGTAATAACTGGCTTGAAAGGCTTTGCAATAGACCTCCCGCCGGCCATAATGCCATGGGCAAGAAAGAGCAAATTGTATGGCATTATATATAAAAATACAGTGCTTATTTAAAATGAAATTGTTAAGGCTTTCATTCATCATGAATAGATAATATAATTTAAAACCGTCGAAATGAGTTATAAAGAAAAACGAATACCACTAAACACCCTTTTAATTTAAAATTTCTTTTCCTATTTTTTGGTATTTTAGTAAAAGAAACTGAAACCCTCTTTATTTGTAATAAAGTGGCTTTCGTGTCTTTTTTAGCATGAACTTTGCATTTTTACTATTTAGCTATGAAAAGTATGGCATGCGTATTTACAGCCCCCCAAACTTTCAGCTATCCATAAATTAATCCAACTGGTTAATTTATCTAATTGCCTGGGCCAAAGTCACGGCCCTTTGTGGGCCTCATCTAATCCCTGGGTGTATGATACATTCAATATTTCCGGGGCATTGAATTATTAACACTTGATCGACGACGGCGGTTGTTGGCGGCTGTTGAGGCTGCCTGGCGAAGCGTAAACTATGCATAACGACCCGGCCGGGAGGTTAAACAGCTGAGGGGGCATCAAATGCAGCGAGATGGGAGCCGAGTGGCATAAACCACCCCCAAAACACCCACTCAACAAGCAGGCCAGCAAACGCCAGCAACCACCACCGACCACCCACCACCACCCACAAGGCAAATTCAATTGAGCCAGCACTGCAGGACCTTGTCGCATTATTATGACTCAGTGTGGGGCACAATTGGATTCACTTTGAGACGATTCCGCCCAGCAGTTGGATACTTGGCCACTTGGACATACCTGCGCATACTCGATTTCCTCGTCGCTGGCATCGAGACTCTTGTGGAACTTGAGCCTGCCCAGACTGCCGGTGCCGTTGACATAGTGCGATGATTGCTGATGGGTCTGATAGAGGTGTTGCTGCTGGGACTGGGGATATTGTTGCTGCTGGTCCTGGTGGGGATGTTGCTGCTGCTGCTGGAGGCAGGCGGCGGCGATGAGGGAGCCCACGGAGGTGGCATTGGAGGCCGAGATGGACACCGCCGCCGCCGTGGTGGCCGCACTGCTGGCCGCCGTCGCAATGCTCTGGCAGCTGGTGCTCATGGGCTTGCTGGCCATCCTCCTCGTATTGATTTCTTCACGCAATCATAATTACAGGCGGATCATTCGAGCCGCTCAAATGAGACACCGACAGATACAGAGATACCGAAGTAGTGAAATCTTTCGTTTGAAAAAAAAGAGGTAACCTCCTCCACCATTGGAGTTCACACAACGAATGCTGCTGGTGCTGTTGGATGGCTGCAATTAGTCATGGCCATTCATGAAGTTCACTCCGAACTGCGTTTATCAGTGCTACATTTGTTAAGGGAAAACTTTTCCATATTCGAGTTCGGTTTTGTTGTCGCGTGACTCTGTTTCCGCTTCGTTTGTTCCACTTCCGTCCAAGTCTGGTGCCGTACTGAGCGTTGGAGGTGCCGAACGGAAGCGGGAGAACCCAAAACGGTGCTGCGGAGAGCACACTGCACCCACACGCACGGCCAGCAGGGAAAAGCGGTTGATATTTATGGCACATGTTGACTGCTGTATCGCTGAGACCTGTGTTTTTGGGGGTTAGGCGCATGCGCCTACTTTGCATACCCGCCAGAGAATAAATCGCTGTTAAATGTTTACGGAAAGGGCCTAAATATTAAATTTAAATCAATTTCAATTTTACCTTTTGACGAGGAAGTGATATTTTAAGTTTTATAAGTTAATTGGGGTTGCTTGGTCTACAATTCTAAACTGAACCGGTACTTTTGATAACCAAGTTAAACTTTCCATTTACTTAGTCATTACAGAACCACTTAGTATCTGTTAAGTCTCATAATTAGCTATCATAACTTAATAATTTATCTGTTCTAACTAATTAATAATGGACAGCTTTTCTTAATTTTAAAGCTTCTTTCAAACTCAAATTTAATGTTACCCAACGTCTAAATCACTTAACTGCACGACATTTTCTATTAACAATTTAAAAATTTCAAAATTTATTAAATATTCTAGTTTCTTTTAAGCCGCTTTTTAAAATCTTTCTGTTAACCGTTTCACCACTGTTAGCTCGTAACATACCTCTGTACATTTACATATGCATAATTCCACATTAAAACTCTTGTTTTGATATTTTACAATTGTATTTATGTTTACAAATGGAACCTTGCTACTCCGCCAATTCGCCACCAGGCACCAGCTGCAATGAATCAGTTAGATATTATAAATAAACTTTTTAAACTAAAATAGTAACCCACCATTGTAATGTTGTTGCCATTGAGCAGAATCTGATCCAGTTTGGTGATGCGGCGGCCATCGGGCGTATTCTCGTATTCCGTAACATCGTCCAGGAGCATGTTCACGAAGTCATCGAATCCCAGGAGGGTGCCCACCATCTCCTTGTCGTTCTTCATGATTATGTGGATGCGGGAGCCAATGCATTTGTCCACCAATTCTGCAAGAAACCCCAGGCAAACCGGCAAAAGTTAGCAGCTGTGGATTTCCGGATTTTCATTTGGTTTTCTTACCCAGGGGCATCAGTGTGGAGATGTTAGAAGGGGGCGGTACAGCAGTCATGTTTCAAATAGATTTGTTTACTATTTTTATTACAATAATTGGAGTTTAGCTAAGGTGTTATAGCCAGCGAGGTAAACAATGCGGAACTCTGTCGTTAAGCTGGTCACACCGAAAACTATCGGCGGTCTTACACTACATAGTGCTGCCAAACCTAAAGCATAACTTTAGCTTTAAAAAAGCTTAAAAATTGTTAATGTTTGTGGTAATGGTATTTTACAATAAACTTTTTAGAAAACTTTGATGTTACAAAAATGTTTTCCAACAAATGTGTCCAATATAAAATTAAAGGTGGGTGTTATTTCTAATTTAATATGTTAACTGGTATTTGATCTTAAATTACGCTTATCCATTACGATGATATTTCAAAACCAACATCATAGTGATCATGACTGCAAAGTTAATTCAACATTTCATAAAGTAAAGTTAAGTTATTATTTGCAATTAATGTTGGTAAAAACTAGCCAAATTTGGCCGAAAAACAGCTAAGATGCCACAACCCATACCGTAACAGCAAAGAATTTTAATCGTATCGCACAACGGTCTCACCGTATTTCATAATTTCAAGATCAGGAGTTAATATATCTCAAAGTTTGAGTCCACAGCAGTTGCCGCCGTATGCTGGACAATTTGGACGAGGGGCAGGGTTGTGCCTCTGCTCGCCGCTTACATAATGTCTGTGTTGCTGGGCTCCAAGATCCGGAAATTGGTCACCAGCAGGCGGCACTTCCTGTGTCTGCGTCGATCGCTGAACCAAGGTCAGTGGGTTTGCATGCCAAAACAAGCAGATAAATATCATGTGATCCCAATCTCTTGCAGACCTCACTACCGCCTTGAGGCCCTTCTACTTCGCTGTGCATCCGGACTTCTTTGCCCAGCATCCTGAGCAGCGGAACACCAACGAGAACTCCCTGAAATTGCTGAGCGAGCACCTGGAGGCCTTGTATGAACGCAGGCAGCGCAGTGGGGACAACCAGGTGCTAAAGTTCTATGTGCGCACCAGTTCAGATGCCGACAAGCGGGACTCCTTCAAGCTCATCCAGATTCGCACGGACTGGCAGAGCACCCGGGATCCCAAGACCTTTATTCAGGGTCTTCTGGAGTCCTGCAATCTTTCCACGGAGTATGTGAAGAACATCAAGGCTCAGCCGGAGCCGCAAAAAACCTCCAGCTTGGATTTCAAGCCCAGCCAGGACTACCACTACGACACGGAGTTTGCCGACTTTGAATCTCAGCTGAAGAATGTTTGTAGATCCAGTGTTATCCTTTATAAACCAAGTTAATATCCACTTTGTTCAACCAGGAGCGGGCCAGCATGCGACCAGTACTGACCACCTGGTTGAAGGAGAACGCCGACAAGGCTAGACAGCGCGCCAAGGAAACCGCGGATCTGCAGGCCGAGATCAACAAGCTGCAAAAAGTGCTGGTGCAGAAGCTGGAACTGCGGGACGCGCGCTACGAGTGCGGCTGGAACATCGAACACTATCGTGGCTGTTTAAAGACCCTCGAGCGTTTGGCCAACACCCACTTAAAGGAAATGTCGCCTCTAAAAGGACGCATTGTGGTCTTTGCTCCCTTTACGGGCATTAGTTTGGAGGGTCATGTGATGCTCTTCACCGGCGATGTGCTCAACACCTGGATTGACTTCATCAAGAACATTCCGCACCATGATGCTTACTTAAAGGTGGTGCCCGTTTATGAGCGGACACTTGCTCAGGTTCTACTTGACATTCAGATTGGGCGGCGGAAGTTTATGCCCAAGCAGCAGGCCAGAGGCTATGCAAGCTACCTCATGAAGGTGACCACTTCGCTCAACGACTACATAGGCAAACAAAAATACCCGGCGGAGTGGCCGAAAACGCTCAAGGAGTTCACCATCGTGGTGGAATCGGAGGCGGGGCCACTTATGGTCAGCCCCACGGGTCAGTTCATCACACCAGCCACCTGTCCGGGTTCCATACTCGTCGACTTCATCAGCGTTAACATGGAACTGGCCAGGGAACGCATGAAGAAGTACGCCCAGGACAAGCACGTCGAACAGGAGCTAATGGACTTGTGTGTGGAGCAGCTGCAGCTGCACTCCCTAACCAAAGACGACGCCATCACCCCTGACAAGATGATAGCAGCCCTTAGAGATCTATCTCAGTTGCAAGTGCAGCAGCTGCAGGAATGCAAACTCCACATAACCCACTACTATTCGGTACTGACCGATGGCGTGGTGTGCATACCCTGGGATTTTAAGCAGAGGTAGTTGGATGATTTTCTCATGTGCCTTATTAGTCAAAATAAACATAGCTAATATTTATGGATGTTATAAAGGCTGCACTCGCTTTCCCTTCCTCTTTTAGCTAGGCGGCATCGCTGCAGTCTTCCAGGCTCCAGGTGCACTCCGACTGATGAGCAGAAAACTCGGATGCGTGGCGGGTATAAACATGGTGTTCCCCGCTATCCCAGTGCGAGGGATCTCCGCCGCACAGAACGGATTTCTCAGTGGCCGCATCGTAGAAGGAAATTCCGCCGTTTCCGTACACCACTCGCCACCAGTTTATCTCGGTTCGGCTGTACACGTTTTTGGTAATGGAGGAGTGGCTGGCATTGGTCGCAGTTGCTGTGGACGGTTCCATGAGGATGTAGCGATTCCGCCAAAAAGCGCTGAAGAAAGCAAACTGCGGGCGGCTGTCGTTGCTGTGTCCACGTTGAATGAAATAGGCAGCCTTCTTGGGATCTCTTGCATTGCTGCATATCAAATACGTCTGCGGGCATTCGTAAATATACGAATTTGCATCGGTCACATTGCGGATGCAAACCTTACGAGCGGTGTACATGATTTGCTCGTCCCGGGGAAGGTGTTTGTAGATTTCTGATTGAAGAGAGGACGGCACTTGCAGCTCGAAATGAGGATGTTCCAGTAAGTTTCTGAGGTTGCTCTGCACGGCTAGCTGCACCTGCGGATCACCACGTTTCAGCTCCTCCCTGCCAAGTAATTGAAGATTAGCCTCTGCCAACTGAATCAAACTGGTCGAAAAGTTGCCCAGCCGCTCCACCACGCTCAATGGCGTTTCCAGGGCCAAAACGGCATCGTAGAGAGCTTCCAGGATGTCCCTCAGATAATCCAAAGTGCTGAAAGTTAGGCGATGCAACAGTGAGTCTACCAATGGAAAGGTGGCCTCTCGACTGCGTGTGTGGAACGGAGCCTCCAACAACTGGGCACTGCGGTTGATAAAGGCACTATAGATCAGTTCCAAAAGTTCCTGAGGCACATCCGTATGCAGAGATAGTTGCTCATGAAACTCCAGGATCTTGGCTGGATCGTAGATCTGCGTGGTCTGCTGCAGCTCCTTCCAGAGAGCATTGTAAATGGCCTCCTTTAGCTCCGGCGTTCTGGCTTGATTTGCCAGTTGAAGGACTAGCCAGCCCCGCTCCCAATTTCCTCCGATTTCCGAGCGAATGACAGACTCCAGGGTGGCTTCTACGGCAACTAAAGTTTCCTCATTTCGCCAGACATCGATGTGGTATTTTAGCTCTTGAACCGGAGCCGATGCATTGAGAACCCTCAGAAGTTTGCTGCTATTAACTTGGATATTATAATCCAAGGCGCCAGTGACTCCGAGACCCAGGACGAGGGCAAGCCAAGCGAAGGAAGATGCCATTCTGGCCGTACTGGTGGGATGCCCTCAAAAGGGCGCTGCTTTTATAGGTAAGTGGCAAATCGGCGTTTTTTGTAGTTCAATCCGATGTTTGCATGCGGATTTGGTTGTTGACCCTTGTGCCAATAAATGCATACAACGTTTAATTGCATTTTGCACATGCGAAAAACACAACGATCATAAACGGTGGGGCATACTTTGTATAAAACTTGTTAAGCATTTGCTTATGAGTTAAGATTAAATAGACAAACATATTTTACTTGTCCATGATCTGGTTATTAAGAAAAACAAAAATGACTATCAACTTGTACATAAGTTGTTAACAAAGATACATGAGAGTCCTATTTCTAAAGGCAACCACTAACTTAATGGTGTGTGTTCAAATTTGGCTGAATGATTTTGCTTTATTATTTAATGGGTATTTTCGCTTTGTGTCCACTAAAAGTTTATAACGTTACGCCTTTTCGGGGTTCGAATCTAAATTAAATACGAACCGAGTGCTCAGAAATGTAGCGATATCTACATGCATTTCACCTTTTTTTACCTCAGTTTATTTTGCCCGTATAAGTAAAAGTTTTTATAAATTATTTGCTTGATTTCTGCATTTTAATTTTGTTTAATTTTTTTACTTTATTTAATCGTTTTAAGAGACGCATAGAATGTCTTATTTCTAGTATCACAAAAGTCTATAACGACACTTAGAGGCTATCTGATATCTGATGCTAAAAATGCAAGGCAGAGCTACGGATAATTGGCTGCTATAACAATAGGCTACCTAGTATTTGGCCATAGAGATGATCCTCTACAGCTTCGTGGAGTTGCGTGACTTGATCGATCTGCGCAGAATGCTGGATCTAAGTTCTCCACCCGTGGAGGCATTCAGAGAAGCACCCGTCTGGGTTCCCCTGACGAAAGCCTGAGATCGCACCTCCTCCACGTCGCCGTTCCTCTTCTTCTCCTCCTCATCGTCGTCCACCTGCTTGGCCAGACAGGGGAAGTCCCAAATGCTCTGACCGCGTCCAAACTCCTCGCCATCGTTTAGGGTTTGGGGTAGGACGTGGTTGAGGGTTTCAGGCAGCAGCAACGACAACAAACCTCCAATGATTCCCAAAATTCCCAGTATGATCAATGGCAGAGCTTGCGAGATGTTTGCCAGGTAGACCACAAACGGAGCAATGATACTGGCCACATAGCCCATGATGTGGATGAAGGCCACCGCCTGAGCCCGGACCACAGTGGGCAGCACCTCCGCCGCCCACTGCAGACCAATGTTGTAGCTGATGTTCACAAAGAAGCGACCCATGATGGCCAATGCGGCGGAGTAAATGCCGACGGGCACCACAGTGGCCAGCAAACTAAACACTCCACTGAGCACCATGGAGCTGCAGGCCAGCCAACGACGCCCAAAGCGATCTAGGATCACCGTGAGCAGTGTATCCGCAGGCAGTTCCGTGAAACAGGCCAAGGTGAAGGTGAAGAAGATGTCCAGTCCCAGGGAGCCCACGTTCCTCACATGTCCATCGAAGACCAGCGATATGGCCATCCAGATGACAATGAGCAGCAGAGTGGTTCGTCGCAGTCGTGGTGACTTGAACAGATCCAGTACGGAGTAGTTGCCATTCTGGGCCTCCTGTTCCCGCATCCTCTTACAGCTGTCAGCGAAGATCTGATATGTTTGAGCGGGCACCTGGCGACCATTGCCCTTCTCCAGTTTCTTCAGGATTCCGACGGCCTTGTCCACCTTTCCCTGGGAGACCAGCCAGCGAGCTGATTCTGGCACAACAAAGGGGGTGAATATGGCCAGCAGAAGCGGAGCAGAGGTCACAATGGCCAGCAGTTTCCAATCTGCCAAAAAGTACGCAATCCAGGGAAGCAGGCAAGCGGCACCAGTGAAAAATATGGCTATAGACATGTTGGCCACAAAGGTGCGGTACTTGGGACCAACGTACTCGAGAACTATGAAGAAAAAAAAGGTATAAAAACCAATTTAAGTTAATCGCCTAGAACTATCACATTTATTATGGCTTAAACTACGGACAATTATCTTAAATTAAATTCGACAGCTATTAATCACATTGGGATTAACAACAAACTGTTTTCGACCTAAGTTCAGCTAGTTTTTGTTATTTTTCCTATTAAACTTAATACCTTATCTTGGCAAAAGAATTAATAATTGTTAATTAACTAATTTTTTCCCTTCTATATTAGAAATAGTTTGAATATTTTACTTTAAAAAAAGAAAGTCTTTAGGCGAGTTGGATTGAAACCACTCAAAAATAATAATAACAATAATTAACTTTATAACTCACCCAAGATATACATCATGGTGAAGCAGTTGTCGAAGGCGAATCCCACAAAGAATCGCATGGCGGCGAACTGCCAGAAGTTGCCCACAAAGGCAGTGCCCACTCCGGCCAGCAGTCCCATCATATTGGTGCCGATCAGGGCGGGAATGCGTCCGAAGCGATCCGCCACCCAGCCAAAGAGGAGGCCGCCCACGATGGCGCCCAGGAAGAATATGGACTGGGCATAGGTGGGCAGGGCGGCGTCGTCACACACCCAGTTCTGATCGGTGGCCACCGTCGAGTAGGGGATCTCCGTGAAGTTATATGACCAGCCGTGGCGGCACTTGACCCGCGGCCACTTCGGATCGGCCATCACCTTGCCCTGGGCCAGTAGCTCCGTGTAGTTGACGTCGTACATGTAACAATTGTTGTACTCGCCGTTGCTCATGGGTATGGAAAGCGCCAGTCTGGGAAAAAGGTGGAGAAAAAGCGGTTGTTTTTCGGTCAGTGCAATTAACTTATCCAGGGTCAGGCGTGTGGAATTGTCTCCAGTTCTCAGACGCTGCTCTAAGCCATGGCCAACACTTCTGCAGCGAGCACTCGCACAGCCAACAGAAGTATAAACATATGTATGTATGTATATCTTTACATGAATAAACATGCGAGACAACTTAATTATCATGATCTTGAGGGGCACTCGAAAAAGCGGTTGGAGTCTTAAACGTTTTCGGATACACTTTAACTGTCCATATCTGCTCCATTTTGGGTTAGACTAAAGTGTTTGCTTTGGCTTACAAACAAAGATTGATTGCATTTCGTTTATAATCGTTGTGGTATTTATAAATTCATGTTATGCCATAGTTTTTGCAACACTTTTTATCTGTATTTATGTACCTGCAGTTATTTTAATAAATAACTTAACTTGACTTCGCATGAGACTAAGATCTATAGCTAAGTTTATTTTATTAAACTTTGTTTACTGACGTTTTAAGCCATTTTAAAATGACTTATAAGCAGTTATTAGCTAATTATACAAAATAAAATGAATATTTAAAATGAATAATGACATTTTTAACCTAATAAGCAAAAATGTGTTAAGCCCCAATCTTAGTTTTATAATGCCATCAGTTTCTTCTAGTTTATAAATATATTCAAGAATCAAGAATCGAGATGCATCGCTCATACAAAATCAATTATCAATTAATCCGAGAGCAAACTTAGACACTAATCGATTTTATTTGCATAATTATTTATGCATTTAATTAGATAATACAAAGGGAGATGCTTGTATTTCAATTGAAATATAAGTTAAATAGCATTACTGCTGTAATTCTTTAAAATAATTGATTTTAATTCTAAAAGGAATTTGTATTTCTGAGCAGCTTGTCCTGAAGCACTGAAAAGAGTCTCTAAAATGCGATTTACTAGGCCATAGCTCGTCGTAAAGTCGGCGGTCTCACATCATCGCCGCCACACAACATTAGTCTTGTTGATGGTGGTTGTTGCTACCTGTATTTTGTTGCTGCTGCTACCTGCTGCGTTGTCGCAACGTTCACGCTGTGCTGCTGCTAATTAAAATAATTTGGCCGGCCAACTTGGCTTATCTAACTGCTCCCCCCCTCCCCAAATCGCCACACCACCCAACCACCCACTGGGCGGCTGGGGAAAACGCTCTCCTTGCCACTGACCAACGGTGGGCAGGGCGGCAATTATACAGATGAACGTTTTTCGCAGTAAGGTTCTTTGCCTTATTAAGCCGCCGCTCTGACTGGAAAACCCAATCATGGCCCAAGGTCGCCCCGACTGGCCGTTCTATGCCAACTTGGCTCTAATGACTTTGGTCAGAACACTCGTTTTCGTTACGTTTCATTCGTTTTGGTTTTTCGTTTTTACGTTTTTCGTGTTCAATTCAAATCACGCTGCACGCTTTAAGACTTTGCAAATACTTTATATAATTTGACTAGTAGAATCGAGAATTTGGGAATGGGGGTTAAAGCGGGCCAAATCTTTTCGTATGGCCAGTTCTTCTAATACGATATTATCCAGTTTGGGCTAGCACAAACACACACAAGATGGCAGGCTTAACCGGTATTAGCCTTAGCCTTTCGATTCCAAGGTGATTGGTACTATTGGTTGTTAGTTATAGTGATCGATCAATTGCTTTTTTTTGTGAAAGTTTGAACGGAACCGCATATTTCAGATTGCCATTTACGCACAATAATAACACTTCCGGATGGGGATTGTTTGAATAGATTATTCGAAAGGGGGTGAGTCGAGTAGTTTTGAGCAGATAAATACATTTATTTTTTTAACTTTTTGACTTTGGTTATTGTTTATTGTTGGTATTGTTCACCTTTTTCTTTAAATTAATTGATCTCTTTAGTGTCCTTGAACTTGTTGATATTTGAACTTCAGTTTATTTTAGATCTTTAAACGGAATTTATTACTTATTATGGTTATACTTCTTTTTTTGTTTAGAAACATTTGTTAAGGAAAATTATTAATTAATTTTGCGTAAGTTTATTTCTTATTTGTACTTTTCAAAATGGGACATAAAGAAAATTTAAATATGAAATATTTAAAAATTAATTTTTTGTTGGTTAAAATTTAAGGTTAAGTTAATAGTCTTGTTTTGACAAAGCTTTTATTGATTTTTTAAGGAATGTTTTGGTTATTTTAATTTGTATATCATTAATATTTTTACCATAAGAAGATATTTATTTAAATTTTGAAACATAGTCTTTGTTTAAAGTCTTGTCTCTTTTTTAGTCAACTTAACGGATTTTTAACAAAATACATATTTGTTAATTTTTACACTATATTAAACTTGACATTTTAAAGCCATTATATCAAAGAACTGATAGGATAGTTACCACATACCGTAACTAACATTAAGGTAGTCATTATTATTATTTAGCACCCACAGCTGTAGGCAATCATAAAGTTCTGATTCACGTTGTCTGTTAGTAGACTCATGATCATTTGAATAGCCGCAAAGTCTTCATTAAAGTTTAGCACTTAGGGCGACGTCGACGACTACTGCACTTCACACATTGTGTGGTGGCCACTAATCAACTACTATAGTAGTATACACAACACATTTGCATATTTATGGCACATTACGTGAGTTACCGAGTCAAGCCGCGCTCAACCGCGGATGCCATAACCGAGCCATGGTGCCAAAATTGCCTTGTCTTGTATTTTCCCTTGGCTTCTTAGATTTTCGAGGGAAAACCAATGCGTTGTTTCTTTTGGGGGAACAGCCATGGGGTTTTCTTTAAGCCGAACTGATCTTACCTGGCCTCCACATCCAAGCCATCCAACTCGGGAACATGACACCAATGCTGCTCGGGTACCAAGGTGAGAAATATTTGCGAAAAGTACACAAAGGCCACGAAGAACGAGAAGGGGATCATGCAGATGAAGAGCAACTTCTGATATCGGCCAAACTCCCCGATCAGGGGGAGTATGTCGTCAAAGTCCATGCTGGGTGGATCACTGCCGGCCACATCCTGGCCCTTCTTGAGGCCACCCATGTCCAGCTGCAGCTCTTTGTTGCCACCGCTTTTCCGGCGATGCAGATTGTCTCCTCCACCTCCAACTCCACCTCCACTTGCACCTCCACCCTGCGGTGGCTCTTCGTGATTAAATGCCTCATTGACGAAGTACGCTTGCTTGGCCTGGCCTTCCATATTGACTTTGGGTAATGTACTATTCCGCGACCTTGCCTTATGTGTGTCACTCCAAGTGATTCAGAATATGACCGAAACGGCGTAAAAATCCAATTCGAAATCCAAATACTTGATCGATTTCGTTGGCGGCGCACGCGCGCGTTTCCGTTTCGAATCTGCAACTTCAACTGGCTAAGCACGCGCGCCAAAAGCCGTTTTTATATGAGCCCGGCCAAGAAGCTCAGCTCGGCTGTGCGAGCCGCTGCACTTGCCGCTGTTGGTTTTTTAGCTGCTGCTGCTGCTGCTGCTGCTGCTGCCAAGAACAAGAAACCGCCGGCAGCGAAAGTTAAGCAGCTGAGCGCTCGTTTGCCGCCTGGTTCACACAGCTGGCAAACCGGTTGGCATCGGATCGGTATTCTGAATCGTCTCTGAATCGGCTGGCGCACAGGCAGAGGCACAGGCGAGCCCCGAACAACGATCATAATCGGATTCCTGATCTTATGGCGGCATTTTGTGTTAAGAGCTCTTGGTTGCTTATTTTTAGGCCTGCCCAAATCCATGACTCCCAGGAGTTCGGAAGGTGCCGGTGCACATCTTTGGGACCCAGCTGGGTCCCGATTTTATTAATAGCCTCCACCCAGGCCCATTGCGTGATTCATGCCCCAGCCACTCGGGGAGATTGAGGAAATTAGCTAAATGTATTTGTTATATTTATAAATACGTCACGGCCCATTCATAAATTGAGCAGCGAGGGGATTAAACTCGTCAACGGATCAAGCCATCCAACAAAACGAGTTTGCGTGATTTGCAGATTGATGGGGGTGATGGGGGAAGCCTAAGCCTTCAAAGACATGGCAGTTATTTATTTAAGCTCAGCAGTTTGTTTATTCAACTGCTGTTGTATCACGAGTTTATTTATTATTTTATTAAAAAATTAAATCGAATAACATTTTATTACAATGAAACGCAAGCAATTTTCAATTGAGATGTCATTTTCCAGAACAAATTTGTTATTTTAATTACAATGAATTTACTCAAACAGTTATTATTGTGACGAACTTGTTAATATTTAGTTTATCTTACTTATTAGCATATTTACGACAGCTCATAATTTGCGATAAGTTTAAATATGGTCTTTACTTTTCCAGAATGAATTTAGGTAACATTTATCCCGATTTTAAAGTTTATCTTATCTATTAACATGTTTGTAATACGAATTTCACAATATTTCGATATAATATTTGGACAGTACTTTTCCATATCGAATTCATATTAGACCGTTAGATTTTTTTAAATTAATTATTATGTTGACTACAAGTGTTTTTGTTGTTGTGTTTATTAACATCTATAACTAAAATAAAGACGCAGTACATTCTTCATTATATTAAATCTTATTTTGAATTTCACAATGGTTAAAAAAAAACAATTAGCAATAGAAAATTACATTTCCAGTCATTTTATTTTTGTGTCTTTTTCTGACGTATTCATATAAATTTATAAGCTAAAGATTATTAATAAATAGCTAGTTATTGATTTATAAATAAGAACTTCACAAATTCAAAAACTTTAATAAATCTATAACTGGCAATGTTTTTCAGATTAGCATCTTCATCTTATTCAGCTTTCCTGATTCCAAAAGGGGGCAACCATCAAATTCCATTTAGGGACACACTTTTGAAAGATTTACACTTAAACTTAATTTTTAACTCATTCAAATTTAATTTTTCCATATTATTATCTTGTTGCTTTGTATTTACTCGTGTATGCAATTATAAGAATACATATATTTCATTCAGGACTTAAATGTTGAATTAATATTTTGATGTGTTTATGCCTTGGTTTATCTTATTTGCAAATGTTCGTGTGTTAAATTTAAGATACACGCATGTTGCATGGAGGGTGTGGGGCCGGGGGGCGGGGGCGCATGTATGCATTTATATTAATTATGAAGTCGCACCCATATCAAATAATTTCGCTTCTCATTACAACTGCACACAAAAATATTGTTCTCTTGACCGCTGCCGCTTTAAACCAGTTTAATCTTGCTTTATAAATTAAATTTTTATTATACTCTTGCTAAGTGTATGTAACATAAATAAGATTAGGAGTTTGCCATGCATTTGAATTAAGATATTTTTGTCATATGTGGATACGTGGAAATTGGATCAACATCCTTTGCAATAATGAAGGTTGATGAGTTGATTGAGTTTTTGGTAGATATTTTGATAGTTAGTTAGTTCAAATAGATAAATGTATGTACCTTCATGGTACACATAAAAATTCCCATGAAAATTAATATAGTGTTTTAATAGTGTATTTAGGTGTTCGACCCTCCGGTACTGGCTTCACACCCTGTTTGTTTTGAATCCATTTAGCTATGTTTTTTTTGTTCCAATTTAATAGTTTGCTACGCATTTAATGTTTTAATTAGCTCTGCTTTCGGCCTGTTTCAAGGACTTTTGCCATTTTTAAATTCAACTTTGCTAAATGTATCTATCAACGATTGTTGGGGAGCCAATAGAACGGCTGTGGATTAGATTTATAACGAGATAGTGTCATATGGGTAATTCGGTTTTATGTGAGTGCCTACCTAACCGCTTGGCAGGTGTCATTTAAATTGTAAAGTTTTTAGAAAGCTGTGCTAATTAATTGGGCAAATCTGTCCTTCTATGGTAAGCGGTATGCGATACGCGGTACGCGGTATGCGGTATGCGGTACTCTGAGACTCTTCTTTGTGAACTTGTAGCTGCTTAGACTTCGTCTCGACCGGATTGTTGTGACGGCTTTTGTTTGTTGGGCTGGCTCAACGCTAAGACGACCTTCAATTGAACAAACAAAAATTGTTGCATTAAATCCATTTCCGTTTTTATTCGTGTTTCGCTTAGTTCTCCGCTTTTGTTTAAGCATTTTCAACTTATTTTATTTCCATTTGATTCCATAAGTATTGCGCTTTAATTAAGTTTGGAAGTTGTTTTGAAAATACCGAACCTTTTAATTGAATTGAGGGAAGTGCATCGGCTGTTATGACATCATGATGAGTCGGCAGGAAGCTCACACGTTCGCAAGGCAGATTACTCATATCATAGGCACATCGCGGCTTAGACTGGGAGAATTATGGCTGTGGGTTCTATAAATTATGCAATTAGATCACAAAACCTCTTTGGTAATCGATGTCTAAGGTTTTGCCATCCCCGCAAATACAAGTATTTAAGATCAGGCTTTACGAATACATTATCTAAAGAACTGTTCGCCAATATGACCTTCTTAAGAATTTCATAATCAAATGAACTGGTAAAGGTCATATAGTAGGGTGTATCGTAATGTCGAATAGTACTAGAAAATCTATTTTTCGCCAACTTATAATAATCAATTGCCGTAATAGTCAGTGCAGTAGATAAGCCTACTACGAACTGATTAATCTGACCATGATTGGGCTTTATTGCCAATACTGAGCCAATCCGATTCACACTTTTCGCCTGCGCGCGCTCCTTATCGCTAAGAATATCGGTAGCATCGCCTCAATCGGTAGCGGTTAATAGACGATTATAAATCACCTCGGTTTATTCCAGCCTGGGCAATCCGCCATAGATAGTCGATGAATTATGATGCCCTCGCGTCCATCGAAATCCGTATAAAAGGGCCCCCACTTTTGGCGACCGCTTTAGTAGTGATCAAAATGAAATTCACCTGCGCCACGGTTTTGCTTCTGGCCACCATCCTTGGGGCCCAGGCTGTCGACTGGCAGTCGGTCCAGAACCTGAACATCGAGACCCCGATGCCCAAGGTTCGCGGCGAGACGCTGCCCGCCGGAAGGATTACAGGCGGAGAGTTGGCCGAGCCCAACCAGTTCCCCTACCAGGTGGGACTACTCCTATACGTTGCCGGAGGAGCCGCCTGGTGCGGAGGCACCATCATCAGCGACCGCTGGATCATCACCGCCGCCCACTGCACGGACAGCTTGACCACCGGCGTGGATGTCTACCTGGGCGCCCACGATCGCACCAACCCCAAGGAGCAGGGTCAGCAGATCATCTTCGTGGAGACCAAGAACGTGATCGTGCACGAGAACTGGATGCCCGAGATCATCACCAACGATATTTCGCTCATCAAGCTGCCAGTGCCCATTGAGTTCAACAGTGGGTATCTTCTCTTCTGCATGGAAAATAGATTTTCACACATTTTCTCCATTTAACAGAGTACATCCAACCCGCCAACTTGCCCGTGAAGTCCAGCAGCTATGAAACCTACAGTGGCGAGTCGGCCATCGCCTCCGGATGGGGCAAGATCAGCGACTGTAAGTGACCCTCACCTTTTACCTTACACAAATTTAGTGATTTTAGAGTTTAGCAAAGAAAGTAAAGACTTTTGCTTGCTTTTAGCTTGTTACCTATTCACAGTTTAGAACTTTGCAATAGTATAAAGCGTTTAAGAGTATAGCAATAAAATTTAATTTGTCATTAAACAGTACTTTAGCTTGTGCCAAAATAGAAAAAAAAATTTTTTTACACACAGTACATAATTTTGCAATAATACTGAAAGATAATTAATTGTCTTGGGAGTATAAAAAAGAAAGTTAAGTACTATTGCCTTGCCCTTCAACACTAAAATATGTATATACTATTTACCTACACCTTGCATTATTATTAAAATAAATACGTTTTTCTACTTTTGGCTTTAAATTTAATTAAATTATGTAGTAAATTTGTAGATAGAATCCACTATAAATTCTGCTGTCTCTAAGTAAATACAAATTTTTCTTAAAACGTATATAAATTTAAGAAATGTACAACAAAAATTGTTTGAATTTATTTTTGATATATTTTGATCACCTCATTTCAGTACTAGTTTCGCCTTTAATTCAATTCACTTAAGAATGGGAAAATCCAAATCGAAATGAGTTTTAACCTTTGGCTAAGTATATTTAATCTAACAAATCTTTTCGGAAAGAACACTTCAACTTTATTATCAAAAAATTAGATTTTTAAGAAATCTAATCTTGTTTGTTTGTTATTATTGCCCTAAATATTTTTTTTAACACCCTTAACTTCAATGAAGCGTGGTGGAATCTATTGTTCATAAAATCTATATAGCTGCGACTTTACTATTTTCTTAACGAATATTTTAAATAATGTTGTTTTAAAAATACTACTTTGAAAAGGGACCTTAGATCTTGGAATTTTTCTTAGCTTTTTTCTGATAACCTTATTGCTATTACTATTACTCCCACAGCTGCTACCGGTGCCACCGACGTTCTGCAGTTCGCCGAGGTGCCCATCATAAGCAACAGCGGCTGCTCCCCGTGGTACTTCGGCCTGGTCGCCGGCACCAACATCTGCATAAAGACCACCGGCGGCATCTCCACCTGCAACGGCGACTCCGGCGGTCCGCTGGTCCTGAACGACGGCAGCAACACCCTGATCGGAGCCACCTCCTTCGGCATCGCCCTCGGCTGCGAGAGGGGATGGCCGGGCGTGTTCACCCGCATCACCTCCTACCTGGACTGGATCGAGGCCAAGACCGGTGTGGTCAACTACGGCAACTAAGCGTTGGCTTCCAACTTAAAATAAACGTTTATTTTTGGGTTACAAGAAATAGAACTCGTGTTCGGAGTGCTGGCGCGGGCGGGTTCTCGGTCTGACATCCTCGGAGATGTCCTCGTCGGAGGCGGGCTTGGAGTGCACGTCCAGTTCATCGGGCACATCGTCCTCTGGCTGCTCCTCCCTCTCCGAGCGGCGACTTTGTCGCGGCTTTCCATACTCTCTTACGTACTGGTCGAAGAATATCGCCTCCGTGGTGTCCTGGTGCGAACTCACTCCGGTTTCATCGCTGATCCAGTCCAAATACGAGGCCACCTTGGTGAAGGCCGCCGGATAGCCGCGATCGCAGCCATAGATGCTGCCGAACGAGGTCACCCCCACCAGGACTCGCTTCTTCGAGTGACGCCGCTGTAGAACCAAGGGGCCTCCCGAATCTCCGTTGCAAGTGGATCGGGCGTTCCTTCCACTGGTGCATATATTTGTACCTCGATAGGACAGCGGAAAGTTGGACTTGCAAGTGCGACCATCGATTATCTGCAGTTGGACATAGCGCAGCACATTGCTGATCGCATGGACTCCAGTCGCATAGCGACCCCAGCCGGAAGCTATGGCCAGTTTGTTTTTGAAACTTCGGTACTCGTAATGCCTCTTTGGAAGTTGGATTGGATGAATGCGGTCTGAAATTATAGATTCCAAGATGAATAGGTCTTTTTAAGGGCTGGGTACAAACAATAATTTGTAGTTAAAACCTATTAATTTTAAATATGCCTATTTTTGATTTCACTGTTAACTGTGTTTCCTTCACATGCTATCCTGTTTAGGTATTTCGGTGGATTCCAAAACTGCTTACTTCCGGGTCTTAACTGCTTTTGAGTGTCTAAAACTGCTTGGTATAATTCTTTTGGATGTCTAAAACTGCTTCCAGTTGTCTACTTGCTTGTGTAATTATTAGTTTGAAGTAAAATAAAAATAGTGTAAAAGGGTCTTCATTTCTAAAACTTCTTTTAGGGATTTTTCAGTTTTTAAACTCGTTTCAAGAAAATTGTATTTTCTTAAATGATATTCTCCACAAAAAACCCACCTCTTGTAAACCACCCAACTCACCGTTAAAGCTGACGGCATGAGGCAGCCTGACCAAGGCAATGTCATCCTTCAATCTCTTTGGATTCCAGGTGGGATAAATGTGGAAGTTCTCACTGGGCACCATTAGTCGCACCTGACCCTTCTCCTTGGCGTTCTTGATCTCATTAGCGCCCAGGAAAACGAGGGCCCTTTTGGCCCTGCAAAATATGGACATATGAGAAACTGCTTCGCCACTGGACGTTTACCGTTCGTACATGTCAACGCAGTGGGCGGCGGTGATGACGTACTTCTCGGAGATCAGTGAACCGCCACACCAGTAGAGACCCTTGGGTCTTTGGAGCAGCATTCCCACCTGGTAGGGAAAACAGTGGGGATTGCCCACATCGCCGCCAAAGATGCGATCCATGGCCATGGCGCCCTCGGGCAGCATCTTCTCCAGCAGCGGCGTGGTCTCCAGATTGAGAACTATGGGCTCCCGATCCTCCAGGTCCTCCTCGCTGAACCCTCCCAAATCCATGCCCAATCCCGTTCCCTTCATGTGGCGGCTGTCCAAGTTGCTGGCACTCATTTCAGCATCGTGTTCCAGGGAACCAGAGGAGGAGGAGGATGAGGAGGAGGAAAAGGGGGACGTGGAGGAGGAGGAGGTGGACAGACCCATGGGGCCCGGGTACATGGACACCAGGTACATCGGCTTGACCTGCTGCCAGTCCAGCGCGCTGCAGTCCATCATGACCAGCCATGACCAGGTGAGCAGCAGCAGCGGGCCACCTCCATTTGCAGATTGTTTGGACATTGGCGTCGCTTTGTACGCGCACGCATTTAATTTATAATTGCGAGTGCAATTGCTGGCACTTTGCACTAATAGTGATTTGACTGCTTTCACTGCTAACTGTTTTTCCTTTGCATGATTTCCTGTTTAGCTGCTTCCGTGGATTCTAAAACCGCTTACTTCCGGGACCAAACTGCTTTTGTCAATTGTAAAACTGCTTGGTACAATTCTTTAGGGTGTCTAAAACTGCTTCCTCTTATCTACTTGCTTGTTAAGTTATTGATTTGATGTAAATGTAGAAAAGTGTAATAAGGTATTGCTTTCTTAAACTTTTTTTTTATGAATTTTTCAGTTTTTAAATTTTTTTTCGAGGATATTGTTTTTCTGGTTGGCTTGTTGACTTCATAAATTGCTTAGCCTTTTTTACCCTGTTTATAGATTTGCTTTCAGCAATAAAGTCTTAACTACTTTATCTAATAATTTTATTAATATTTTATTATTAATTCTGCTTTGAGTTTCTTTATGTTTTTTCTTAGCTGCGTTAAAAATATCTCCTCACTGCCAGAACTATACTGCTTAATGTATCCTTTTAGTTGTCGTACGGCTTTCACTTCTTCGTGCTTCCTAAATAAATGTCTTTCATGTCAGCTGTTTACATTCTTGTCTGCTTTCTTCTGGGTATGCAATACTTTCTCAGGTTATTCAATGTTGATCCTTAATTCTTTGTTTTAATTGTTTTCCCTTTTTACTGGAGCTAGATGTTGTGTAAAACTGCTATCCTCACTTCTTTAACTGCTTTATGCCAGGGTAAAACTGCTTTCGGTCAGGACTAAACTGCTTCCTTGGACAGTCTTCTGCTCCTTCTAGTTTCTAAACTGCTTCCTCAGTTATTGTCCTGCTTCCTCGACGGCTTAAGCTGCTTCCCTGGAAACTGTTGATCACTGGACTTCCTCTGCTTCCTCCTTCAACCCACTTCCGCGCTTCGCCTCCTGTCACTCGTTCACCCAATGGTCACTTGTTTTCCCGTTTCGAAAAGCCGTTACGCTGGTAACTGGACACTAAACAACTTCAAACTGAAACTTCGGCTGTAATCGCAATTCGCGTAGTAACCTCCAGTCGCCGGTGTTGTACTGCTTTCTTCTTCGCGTCTCGTTAGCCACTGCGCCGGCGCGCTGCTTGCCAGCATTTTTATAAACTCTTTCGCCAGCAATTTCTGCTGCTGGCCGCCTTTATTATTTCATCTATTTGGCTGCATTCAGTTGGCCGCGCACAATTGCAGCTTGCATCAATTTGGCTTAATTTGCCTTTTCAAATGCTCCTGCCAATCGCTAATATATGTATGTACGTATGGCTCTTCTTTTCATTGAGGAACTGTCACATTTCAGTCGGCATTCGCCCTTTGCCGCGATTGTCTGGTCCGCATTTTACTCGCAAAAATGGAAATATGTGCCGCATAGGTTACATTTCAATTTCGTCGTGGATCTCGCGGTTGGTGTTTTGTGGTTTTGCCATTTAAATTGAAGGCGAAGCTGTAACTCTAGTTATCTGCCCGCTTTGGCGCTATTACATCACTCCTCCTCACTCACTTCTCACTTCTCGCTTTAACTCCATCTTCATTATGCATTCGCGAGCGTGTTTTTGTTTTTGTTTTTGTTTCGGCATTTGTTTTGGTGGCTGTGCGAGAGGCTTTCATTGAGAAAAAAAAGCTTAAGTGTTTGCTGTAAGTAAAACAATAACAAAAGTGGTTACAGTTATACAGTTATATTTGCATTTCGCCGCTTCTTCATCTTCACCCTCAGTTGGGATATAATTTGATCACTTTACAGTCAAACTTCAGGATAATGTACAAAAGTTAAGTTTATCATACAAATTTCTTTTAGATAGGGTCTTACGAGAAATCAGCAAAAATTAAAATGCGAGAAAGGTACAGATCAAATGGTGAACGTTTTATTAATTTTGGAAAAACCAGTTGGCTTTGCTTTTGTCTCTTAAAGTTGCTATTATATTTTTATAAGCCTTATAAAAAGAAGCTAATCGCTTTAAACATAAGAAAGACTTTATATTCTCCTCGCTTTTTAATGGTTTAATAAATACTTACACAACTCATGATTGTTTAGCTTTTTCAATATTTAATTCAGTTTGTGTTTGTTTTTGTCGAGCTCTTGCAGACAAATGACTTATCCAATCCAATTGATCAGTGTAACAATGGTGGTTCGGGCTTATGAAGCTTCACTGTGCGTTTGCTCTTTTCCAACTTGATGGCATGAATTTGATGACGTCTGCCGATCAAAGTAAACCGCCTACTTTAGTTAGCCGGCAGACCCAGACCTCAAGGTTGTTGCCTGGGCAGATTGTGGGTGGGTTGGGGGCATGGGCACCGCCTGCTCATAAACAAATTAACAGCTTGCCATTCGGTTGCATGCAGCGATGGCTGGCATGCGCAGAATTCTTAGCAGGAAATGAAGTGCAGCATAAAATATGTATGTGTTGTTAATTAAATTAATTCGTGCACCGCCTGCCGCTGGCTGAGATAATCAGCTTTATTTGGTGTTGAAAGTATTTCTGTTACCTGGCCATTGTTGTCGATTTAGGAAATTACTGCTACTGCCATTGCTACTGCGGTCTGTGTGCCCGGCGAAGCAAATAAATCAAAACGTCTAGTCTCGTCTCGCGCCCGCCGATGTGATATGTTCGAAATGGGTTGAATTGAATTGAATTGAATTGAATCAAATCGAACTGAAATGAAGCCGAATGTAATGAGGCTGCAACAACAGCGAGGCACAACAACATGATTATGCAAATGCAAATGCACCGCCGCACCACCGACACCACCACCCACCTCTCTCTTAATCCCCCCCTTTTATTCGATATCGTGCGGTGGTGCGTCTATATCTATCCATTTATATATATCTATTCAAGCTGCATAATCGCTGCCCGTTGCATGTTGCACTCATTAATAATGGGCGCGTTTTTGTTACTGCATTTTATTGCACTTGCTAATCACGCGGCGGCCGTTAAATAATTGGGCTTGAGTTGAGCGCCACCCGGCTCGCACAATCCGTCTGCTCTTTTGGCCACCTCGGTGCGTTTCGCTTCCGTTTCGCATTCGAATTGGGTTTATTTGGGCCTGCCTTATTTTTGTGTTCCTCGTTGGCGCACAAGTTACCACCCCCCAAATTGCTTTCCGTAACGTTATACATTAAGGTAGTCTTATCGGGTTTTAAATAGCTAAGAACTGGGATTTCGTTAAACGCAAAATAATTATACCAAACTTTTCCTGAAGGTGTCAAATAAACTTTGGCAAATCGGAAAACAAACTTTCGAACCAACTCACTGATAAATCTAAAGAATTAGTTGCCCTTAGATCTAAAATTTAGTAATAAGATCGCAGAATATACCGAAATAAATATAGAACTTATTTTACCAATAATTTTTTAAGGAAGTTTAGTATATTTCTTATTATTGGGCTATCATAGTTTAAAAGTTGTCTTCATACAAGATAAATACATCTTACAAGTACACGGGTGTTAAAGTATACATTTTTACTATAACAAAAAACAAATGATAAACCATAGACTATGACAAAACTATTGTTTGAAAAAAAAGAGATTGAAGTGTAAGAACATTTTGAAAATACCTATTTTTTTCTTTTAAAAAGCACCCCTTTTGCTTAAAAATATGTCATGTTATAGGCTTTTAATATTTATAAATAACTTATAAATACGATTACATCCCCCTTTTGTAGATCTTTAACGGCAGGTGAATGGATATGTATTTTTCAACCTTTATTATACGCTTAATGGCTAGGCACAGAATCGAATTCTATGGCTGGATAAGTTTAGTTTTAGGTATAGCTCTAGTTTATTTTTCTCTAATTGCTATTTACACACACTTATAACTTTGATGAAAGGCTTAAGGCTACGGCATGAAGTAAACCAAACGAACGTAAATCCTAGCTTCATAATTGGTATCAGTACATTTGTTTTTGGGCACTAACAGCTAGTAATTGTAATGCAATGAATAAATGTGGGTGTGCAGTGAGTGGGTCATTCAGTCTCTCCTCTACTCAAATCCCGCCGGTTGCATGAGGAAGTGCTGCTGGCCGCTCATCGCCGGCAGCTGTATATCCTCCATTGTCATGGATGTCTTCGGCATCTCGACGTGCGCTTCCCCCGATCCCGGCGGCTCGCCCTCATCGCCCTCCAGCATGGCACTGTCGAAGCTCTTGTTCAGACGATCGTGGAACTCGGTCATGGAGATTTTCTTGAGGGCAAAGCGCTTGCCAAAGGTCTTCTTCACCTTCTGGCGGCGTTTCTTCGACAGGATCTTGTTCTTGTTTAGGCCATCGCTGAAGGATATGGCCCGTCGCAGCTTCCTGCCGCCGAACTTCACGATCCTCACTTGGCTGCTGATGGAGCACTCCTCGCTGTCGTCCTCCACATCGGCGGCGTTCTCATCGCTGGGCTCCTCGAAGATGGTCTCCAGATTGGTGGGCGTGAACTTCTTCATCCGCTTGCTGGTGTAGAGCTTTTCGATGCTCTTTAGGGTCTGGGCATTGGCACTCAGCTCCTTGCGTTGCTTCTTCTTGATGGGCTTCATGATGGCGCTGCACACCCGGTTGAAGTTGTCCTTGGACACCCGGGCGGGCATCCTGCGCCGGGCCACGCCCGCCCGAGCCCCGAAATTGGAGCTATGGCTGGATGATCCACTGATGCAATCGCTGTCATCGTCATTGTCTTCGCAGCGACTCAACTGGGAGTCCACATCGTCGGATTCGTTGGACTCACTGCTGACATTATCGTCGGACTCGGGGGGCGGTGGTACTGATTGGGATGCATCCCGCATCTCCTCCATGTCTGACATGGCCATCTCCTTCAGTCGCCACGAAAGGTTGGAGCTAGTGGACGACCTGAAATTGGTGGTTTTAATGGGAGCTCCAAAAGGATTCGTTCTTAGCACTCACCGATCCCCGGTGAATCCCACTTCCTTCGGCTGAAACGTGATATTGGCAAAGTCGTAGACTATGTTATCCATTATATTTACCGTTCGACTCTAGTAATCATGCCTGTTGATACAACAAAACAAATGAGGAAATTAGGAAAGATTACTTTGATACTGATGGGTTATTGTCTTCCCACTTCATTCATCTCGCAGAGTTCCACCAGCAACTGGGTTTTTCAGAAGTTATTTACCTCAGGAAAATCGCGCTTTTCCTTGTTTAAGTAGTTTTTCTGCAGGCGTCTTGTCTGAAAAAGCGGATTTTCTGTCTTTCCGAGGGTAATTTATTGGCGACAAGATTATCCTGGATCAATCCAGAGTTGGCAAGAGGTCTTTTATCTTATTCTGAGACAACAAAAGTGTGGTTTTTACCTACTAAATTATCTCGTTCTTTTGCATAAAAATAGTAACACACAAATAACTTGGGGGGTAGAACCAGGGATGGACAGCCGCAATTAGGGGAACTAGTTCCAATGGGGAACAACCTGATAATGGGAGCGTCATAGAAACTGGTTCTTTTGGTTAATTCTGTTAAATTTAAATTATGGCTTATAAAATATTCAGCATTACGGCATTACCAATTACCATTAGATATATAACGCCAGCCCTGGTAGTCAATGTGAAACATCTGTTTGCTGTTTCGCTTTTTACCCGTCAGATCTGGCTTTTATGACAGAGAGGACTCTAGCTTTTTTTTCTAAATAAAATAAAGCTTTCACCGTTTGTTTTTAGAATAAAGAAAAAGCAGAATCATTTTAAATATTAAAGAATAATAAGGACTTAATATTAAAGCATATGCATTTAAATACAAATTTTAATTTCTGATTCAGAGATTCAGCGATGAATGGCAAACACTTTTTCAATCTGAATTTACAGTCGATCCGTATTGCGGCAGAATAGCAACAGTTTTTCAGTGTTCATTAAAAAAAATCAATATGGTAGCGCTCGCGCTGGTGGGTGCCCTTGCTAACGAAAGTGGTGGCAGCACTGGTTAGTGGTAAAACCGTCGTTGCGTTTAAATATGGCGGCCATCGTTACTTTTCAAAACACGAATCTTTAAGAATCGCTTCGTTTTTATTGTTTTTTTATTTAAATGGCAAAAAAAGAAAAACTTAAACATAAACATAAAATACTAAAATCAGATGTTAATAATAAAAATTATGTATATAATGAACGTTTGAACTTGCAAATTTTAGTTAATTATGTTAATATTTTATATTGATAATAAATCCACTGTAGACAAGCTTCTCTTGATAATAATCTTATCGAATATGCCAATTTCTTGAGCAAGATTTCAGTTAGTTGGCTCAAGTCCGCACACTTTGTTTTCTGTGTTCTCCTATCTGCAAGCTGTAAATTACGGTGCCAGCAGAATTATTCGTTTCCGGTTAAGTCGAAAGGTATAAAACCTTTGCCACTGTTCCACTCGATTCATTAAGTTCGCTAAACTTGACGAAAATGAAAGTGCTAGCTGTCGTGCTCCTGGGCGTAATTGCCTCCGCCTCGGCCTTCGAGAAGCCGGTCTTCTGGAAGGACGTGCCCGTGGGCAAGGCCCCAATCGAAGGTCGGATCACCATGGGCTATCCCGCGACCGAGGGCAAAGTGCCCTATATCGTGGGCCTGGGCTTCAGCAGGAACGGCGGTGGCACCTGGTGCGGTGGCTCTATTATCGGCCACACCTGGGTGATGACGGCCAAGCACTGCACCGATGGCATGGAATCGGTGACCATCTACTACGGAGCTCTGTGGCGCCTGCAGGCCCAGTACACCCACTGGGTGGGTCGTGGCGACTTCATCGAGCACGGATCCGGCGATATCTCTCTGATCCGCACCCCCCACGTGGACTTCTGGGCGCTGGTCAACAGGGTGGAGCTGCCCAGCTACAACGATCGCTACAACAACTATCAGGGCTGGTGGGCCCTGGTTTCCGGATGGGGCAAGACCTCGGACGAGGGCGGCGTCTCTGAGTACCTGAACTGCGTGGACGTCCAGATCGGCGAGAACTCCGTGTGCGAGAACTACTACGGCAGCTTCTCCGGCGACCTCATCTGCATCCCCACGCCCGAGAACAAGGGCACCTGCAGCGGCGACTCTGGTGGCCCACTGGTCATCCATGACGGCGGTCGGCAGGTGGGCATCGTGTCCTTCGGCTCCTCCGCCGGCTGCCTCTCCAACGGTCCCAAGGGAATGGTGCGCGTCACCAGCTACCTGGACTGGATCCGCGACCACACTGGCATCTCTTACTAACAAGCCTCTTAATAAAATTTCTGTATTGAACATGTAACAAAATAGATGGATATTTCTCAAAATTGAACTTAGTTCAATTAAAGATCGGGGTAACTTAAATTAAGGACACAAACCTACTAAAACATAGTGCTTTAGGAAGTAGGTGAAATAAAACGTAGAATAAAGTAGACTTTAGTTAATGTTATTGTCCTTTTATTTCATTCTTAATTTATTAGTAAGAAATGCCGGTATGATCACGGATCCAGTCCAAGTAGCTGGTAACTCGCGTCATTCCCTTGGGCCTTTTGGACAGACATCCCTCAGAGGATCCAAACGAAACAATGGCCACCTGGCGATTATCTTCGTGGAGGACTAGTGGTCCGCCGGAATCTCCGCTACAGGAGCCCTTGTTCTCCGGCGTGGCGATGCACACGTGGTTGGGGGTGATAAACGTAGAGCCGTAATAGGCCTCGCAAACGGAGTTGTCTGCTATCTGGATGTCCACGCAGTTCAGGTAGTCAGACACTCCGCTGGAGTCGGAGGTTTTGCCCCAACCCGAGAGCAGGGCCCACCAGCCGTAGTAGTTGTTGTAGCGATCCTCGTACCTGGGCAACTCCACCTTGTTGACCAGAGCCCAGAAGTCCACGTGTGGTGTACGGATCAGGGCGATGTCGTTTCGAAGATTACCAGTATCGTATGCATGGTGCTCGATGAAATCCGACGAAACGTGGCTAAATTGTGGCTGGGTGCGCCACAACCCGCCGTAGCCGATGGTCACCGAGCTGGCTCCGTGGGTGCAGTGAGCGGCGGTAAGTACCCACTCGTTGCCGATGATCGAGCCACCGCAAACCCAGGCTCCACCATTGCCATTATCGAAGCGTAGGCTCACAATGTAGGGCACTTTTCCCTCGTATGCAGGATATCCGTTCGTAATACGTCCGTTTATCTTACTGCCTACGGGCATATCCTTTACGGGAACGGGTTTTTCGAGGGCCGCCACCAAGGCAAGCATCGAAATTAACAGAACTCCTAGAACTCTCATGGTACGATCGCTTTTGTCACTTTAAACAATTTTGGCTTCGGCTCTTATTTATATAGTCTCCTGCATCGGATCATGTTGGTTAATGTCAGATATTCGCAATCAGTTAAGTCGGAAATTTACAAGCTCCTTTATTTCAGTTAATTTACTCGTATCTTTTAGCCGATTTAAAAAGATTTGATTAGGGTGAGAAATAATCAAATCTAACATCTTATCTTCAAAACAAAGAGTTTTACCATTCTTATCGAAAAAGTATTAATCATGGATTTATCGATTAAATGTTGATGATAATTTTAGAAAAATTAGCTAATCTTAGTCCTTATCGATTTATTGATATGTATAATACACATTTCTTACTTTATTTATTTCTATAAATAAATATTTCGAATATTGAGAGGTTCGACAATATACTTACTCTTTTTGTTCCTTTACACAGTTAGTATAGGCCTTATTTCATCCCTTTTAAGATAAATAACACAGTGCAGGTGCTGAACGCACTCAACGGAGCTAGTCAAAATCCCTTTGTGGGCCCCTGGGTTAGCTCGCGTTTGGATACAACAGCGATACAAGGATTTGGAGTAAAACTGAATTTTAAACGGCTAAATCTCTTGAGACGATTCAGATTGATTCATTAATTTCATAATTTTTATTTCAAAAATTTAAAAAAAGCAGAATGGGTGCATTTAGCCAAAAAGTTTGATACGAAGTTTATTTTCTTCTGTCCATAGCAACAACGCGAGCTTAACCCGAGAAACCCAATCGGGTTTTACCTTGACTCGATAAGTACTTTCAAAACCCGACTGCCAGTTTGAGGGTACACCCCAAAACCCAAATATGTTGCACAGTGTTATCACACAAGGTTTGATTTTTGGTAATGCTTTATTTAAATTAAAAATCGTTCACTTATTACTTGGAGTTAATATTGTCCCAGATCCAATCAATGAACCCGGTCACGCGGGAGAAGCCGGCAGGATGCCCCTTCTCGCAGCCGGCGCTCGATCCGAAGGAGGTGACGCCCACAAGGACGCCATTCACGACCAATGGACCGCCGGAGTCGCCGCTGCAGGTGGAAGTGGAGCCCTTGGTGTCGATGCAGACGACCTTGTCGTTCACGATCAGCGTTCCAAAGGTAGCTGCGCACAAGGTGTTTCCGATAATGGTGGCCTCGGCGACCTGCAGCTTGTCATGCACTGAGGTGGCGCTGTCGGAGATCAGACCGAATCCCGAGATTTGGCCGACCTTGCCCTCGTAGGTATCGTAGCTGCTGGACCGTTCCGGAAGGGCCACCAGGTTGATAAACTGCGTAAAACTGTGTGGCGGGGTCTTGATCATGGCAATGTCATTGCGCAGGATTATCGAGTTGTAGCTGGCGTGCGTCGCAAAGTCGCTGCTCTTGACGACAAGTTTAGCTCTGGGATTGTTGCGGTCGGCGGATCCTTCATAGATGGTCACTGAAGACGCACTGGACAGGAGAGAATTCACAATATTTTAGATTATAAATGCACAATATATTAAATGTCGCATTTTGGATAAGGACTTTCCAACTCGGTTACTCACCCGCTGGTGCAGTGGGCAGCAGTCAACACCCATTCCTTGTGAATGATGGAGCCACCGCACCACCAGCCACTGCCGCTGGCGGTGGCGAAGCCTAGTCCGACCTGGTGAGGGACATCGCCGTCGGCGGCATCTTTGCCATTGATGATACGTCCCTGGATGGAGGGGCTGCGCACTATATTGCGGGGAAACACTGGCGTCGCCTTGGGCAGGAGGCCGGCGGAAACAGAGGCCAGAGCCAGTACGAGAACTACAAGCACTTTCATTGCAAACGACTTATGTCTTTCTGCAATAATTTGCGGCCTTTATATACCCATTCCCAAGTCTTGCTATCGGTGCAGTCAACTAATTAGAAGGGGGCTATAAATTTAATCGTCAGGTTAATACAGGTTAAGGATGATGATTTGCCGCTGCGATGTCTGAAGTATATTAATGCGATTACGATCAAATAATCATCTTGATTATTTCTTAATTTCTAATCATTCAACTTTCGAGAGTCGGTTGGTAAGATAAGGCCATAATTTATGGATGCCTTTTGAAGCCATGGGTTTTTATTTGTCGCGATTAAACAACTTTTGTTAGGCTGTAAAGTATGCTACAGTATCTTAAATGGTTCTGAAAAACACAAATTGTAAAACATCGAAATTCTAAGTAGGAATCGTTTAACAGGTTTTGTGGATCTGTCGAAGTGCATTGTACTGGTAAAATAGAATGCCATTTTTGGGACGAAAAAATAGATAATGCATGAGTCCGAATTTGTTTACCCAATAATGGAAAATATCACATCCACTTAAACTTATGCCGCTTAAATTTATGCCAATTATCGTATTGTTATCGTATGCTGTGAATTATAAAACTACTATAAGACCGTATTCATTATAAGCTATATATACAAAAAATCACAAATTATAAATTATTTTTTGATTCGCTGTACATAAAAGTTTCCCTACGTTGAGCGAAATTTTTGATCAAACACTTTTTTTAGCTTAAATTTTTTTTATTATGAGCGATCAAATATTTCTCAAAAAATTAAAATTTATTTGTTATTATTTTTTTTTCAATCAAATTAAGAATAATTATGTACGATCCCTGATTTTAAGACCATCACAAACCATTTAATATTTATCCTTATATATAGAAATATCACAAATCACTTTGGTCGTCAGAAAAAATGTATGTTTTTGTATTATAAAAAATATAATCCTTCTTTTTTAAATGAGTACTCCGAATTTAAGGCTTCCGTGTGTATCTAAGCTAATTTCTTGTCAATTTAAAAAGACTATGTATGCATAAAGCAAATAGTTATTAGAATAACAGTTAGAGATTCCCAAAAAACACGAAACACTTCAATTTAATCAATAGTCGTATTTATTTGAAGAGTGCTTTGCCTTAGATGCCGGAGTTGGACTTGATCCAGTCCAAGTAGCTGGTCACGCGGGTGAAGCCAGCCGGGGCACCGGACTGGCAGCCAGCGCTGGACACGAAGGAGGTGACTCCGATGAGGATCTTGTCGGTGGCCAGGACCAGAGGACCGCCAGAGTCGCCGTTGCAGGTGGAGGTCTGGTTGGGGGTGGCGATGCAGATCACCTTGGAGGTGGCGATCAGAGAGCCGTAGGTATTCTGGCAGGTGGCGACGGACACCACCTCGAAGGTCTCGTACTGCAGGGTGTTGGACACGGTGGAAGCGTCATCGGAGGTCTTGCCCCATCCGGAGGCGATGGCCTTCTGTCCGGCGTACGTGGAGTAGCTGCTGGCGATGGCGGGCAGTTCAACGCTCTTGATGTAGGTGGTGAAGGTCACCGACGGGGTCTTGATCAGGGAAATGTCGTTCCTCAGCACCATGGAGTTGTAGCTCTCGTGCTGGATGAAGTTGGAGCTGGCAACGGTGTGGGTCACCTTGGCGCTGGTGCGGATGGTGGCGCCGTAGTAGACGGTCACAGCGGAGGCACTGCATCAGAGAGATAGACATGAGTCGGCGAATTACTTTTATAATAAGCTTTAGTCGAAAGACCTGTTTAATATCCTAAACTTTAAAATAATAACTAATTGGTTTTTCTAAAAACAGTTTCTTTTAAATTCTAAGATTTAACAATATCCTTTTCTGAATCTTGTCTTGTAGAGTGTATTTTTAATTTTGATTGCATTTACGTTGAGAATAATTTAATTTACTGGTTTATGTACTCTTTAAAGAAGGATAACATAAGATAGTTTTGTCAACTACTATAAACAAAGAATTTATTACATAATTGCAAAAAAACTCGTTGTTTAAAAGATCAACCACCACTAACAAGCTTCCTTAAGGTCAGGTAGATATGGTTTTTTCTTTTTGCGTTGCATTTACTTGTTTACTTTTTAAAATTCAATAAAAGGATTTTAAAGAATAAAGATCGATTTATAAAGCATTTGAATAGTACATTATTGCAAAAAAAAACTATTCGGCTTTGAAAGATAAGACTCTAAAATCAAGCTTCCTTGAATTCTGAAAAAGTATTTTCAATTTTGTCTGCATTTATATTTAGTATAATGTTATTTACTGGTTTATGTACTTTTTTAAATTCTTCTAAAAGTATTTTAAGGCAGAACGATTTAAATCAAATTTAAATAATTATAAATTCCTTTATCAAATATACAGATAAATTGAGCCAAGTGTGTTGGTGCTTTGTGTATTTTAATTCTGTTGAGGTAATTTCTTTGAACTTTGTTAAAAAAAACACTATTCCAGATATTCCCCCTAATTTGAGGAAGTGAAAATAAGGTTACTTACCCATCGGTACAGTGGGCGGCGGTCAGCACCCACTGGTTTCCGATGATGGAGCCACCGCACCACCAGCTGCCGCTGGAGCTGGCGAAGCTGAGTCCCACCTGGTAGGGGAACTCGCCCTCGGAGGCGGTCTTGCCGTTGGTAATGCGACCCTCGATCGAGGTCACGGCGGGCAGGTCACGGGGGTGAACTGGGCGCTGCTGAGGCAGCAGTGCGGCGGAGGCGGTGGCCAAAGCCAGGGCGAAGACTACAAGCACTTTCATGATGGTCGAAGAACGAATGATTCTCCACCGGACACGTCCCCACTTATATACCCCTCCAGTGGGCCTGGATATCGGCGGCCGGGCCTCTGATATTCTGACCAACTCATTTCTGTTTATGCGCGTGAAACTTCTTATCAATCGCGGCTTTTTCGCCTGAGAGGATGTAGTGCTACTTATCGGCTTTGATTGACCGAAGCCAGAAAAAATTATCTGCTGTTATCAGAGTGGTGGGAAACCGTTGAGATTACACACCGCAGGCTTTCAATTAAACGCTTTTCACTTCACCGGCGAGCAGGTGGCAGACGTCGCACACTCGAGTGATAAGTGATAAGCATAGATTTTGGCTAAACGACGACCGTGCTATTTTGCCAGAATGACTTTGACTTTGGATGACTTTTGCACTGCCAAATGGTATATATTTAGCGGGAAAACCCGTTTTAAAAAAATCGCTCTAATCGAATTATATGATTCTTATAAGAGCCATCGATCAGAAATTGTTTACGGCGGCTCTCTTAGTGACTCTGGAGTGGGTGAAATTCCCAATGATTATCTGATGGTCGGGCCCTAAGCATATTAACCATACGCAGTGGTGGGCCAAAGTTGCCAGCTCATTTGGGGGCGGGCAGATGACAGTGGCAAGTTGAATCTGGGAAATTGAAATCAAATCGCCTTACGTGTCGGGCATGCAAAGCAAAAGGCTCCTGCCGGACATTAGCACATAAAAACAATTCATTGCCTTTCATGCTGACACATGTAGCAGTAGTTGTAGTTGCCGCTGCCAGCCACTGACTTTTCCGGGCCACTGTGCGTGTCTGGGCCATAAATGCCGGGTATAAAATAGATTTTCTCTTAAAGAGGAGTGAACACCGCCGGGCGAATTTTTTCATTATTAAATCCCTAGATTAACTGCATTTTATTGATTTCCTTTGCCGTTCGTTTTGTTTGCCTGCAGTGGCTGCTCTTGTTTTTATGGCTGCTCCTTTCGCTGATTGCGGGAAAATTCGTTTCTTTTGTCTCTGTCTCTCAGGAGGAACAAAGGAAACTAATTTTCTTGAAATATTTGCTCTCATTGTTGGTCGAGCACCAGTTTTAAAGCAGCCCAAAAAAAAAGGGCCGCACTTGAAATTGCTGGCAGAGACGTATGTAATACACTTATATATAAATGTATATTACGTATACGTAATGCGCCCACCCGACACACACGCTTATTAGACGCATATCCGGCTGCGACAACGACAGCCTGAACAACAATGTCCAGTCCTTTCGGATAGAAGGAAACTGCTGCTTGTTCAACCAGTTGCGTAGAAGGGGAGCGAGTAAGAAAAGGATCCGAATATTCACCAGGAGGCGACTACGCCTCTGGCTCAAATGGATGTAGTAACAGTTAGCTTAAAAATAATAGCAGGCCAGAAGGTTCCCATAAAGTCGAATGATCTTAATTTTCCCTTAGATACATTCTATGAAGTGTTTATGCTGTTATAATTTATTTAAAAGTAAATATAAAAGTTATTTTTTAATGTGATTTAATCAATTTGTACACATTTTATTTATTTTAGTAAAACTTAATTATATTTTATGTAATATATTTAATATATTTTATCTATGAACTTATCAAGAAATGATTATTAAAATATAAAAGTTTGAAAATAAGTTTTACAACCCGTTTTTATTCCATTTGCTATGAAATAATATAAAAGTTATTATTTTATATTTTAATATTATTATTAATCTTAGAGGGTGCTCTGTTTTTGCTCAAAGTTTTAGCCGAACCTTGTATTTAATCAATATCGTAAGAACCATTTGAAATAATCATTTGGAATCATTGATGCTAATGGTGTGACCAAAGTTGTATGTGAGTACAAGTGTCCTTAGAAAGGCATTTGAAATGTCCCCCAGCGTTCGGTCTCCTTTGACGAGGAAAAGGAAAAGGACGAGTCGACGACGACGACGACAAACAAGATTGCAGCAATAAAATTTCGACAAGTGAACAACAAATGATAAACGAAGCAGCAGCTTGGGATAAAAAGCAGCAGCAGTAGCAGCAGTAGCAGCAGTGGCAGTGGCAGCGAAAGGAGCAGCTCCCAAAGAGGTCAGTTGGGGAGCACTTGAAATGCTGGTGGCTGGCCATGGATTCCATCCGGCTCACTTCAGCTGAGTTTGGCCCACTCCAGGGCAACCATCTAATGTGAGCCGCATCGATTACGCTTCCACTGCCACTCGAATTGTATGTTTTGGCTGCCGCTATACCCCAATCCAATAATGTTGTATGTGGGCACTTGGAAAAATTCATAAAAGAGCTAAAACGTAAAATATAAAATGTTAGTTAGTTGAACACCGTTTCAGAAGACAGTCGCTAAGAAACAATGCTTAAAATATGTCATAAATTTTTCTTTACTGCTTTCAATAGAGTTTGCACAAAAATACATAACATAACAAAATGTAAATATGTAAAATTATAATGAAATTGAGTAACAACAATATGCTTGGTTCACAATTTTTCAAGTTCTTTTTGACTTGAAGCTAAAATCCTTAAGCACAAGTGAAAAAAAAACTTCTACATAAATCTTATTTTTTTTAGTGAGAGCTAATAGTAATAGTCATTATAACATTCTTGCTTTTTGCTCAGTGTGGCAAAGATCGGTCAGATGAGTTTTTTGTGTTAAATTGTCATGAAAATGTCGCTGTGCCTGCGGTCAGCTCAAGAAATCCGTCTCCGACTCCTTGTTGACCAGAATTAATGACAACTGTCTGGCCCAGCTGACCCGCCCACACTCTCCACTTGGCTCGGTCGCTGATGACTTATCACAGGGAACTATGTCTATTTCCTGCTATAATTCAAATTGCTTTTGGGGATGTCAACGGCAGCCGCCTCATTAATCATGACTCCCGGGATAGTCTCACATTGCGTATGAGTAATGTGCTTGCCGGCCACCTTTTTTTGCAGGACCCAAACTTGCCAACAACTTATCGCCCCATTTTATATCATCGCATTTTCAAGATGTTACCCAAAACCTTACACTGGCTGCAAATGCATTGGATAACTTTGCTTTATATTCTTTTTTTCAAACTGCAACTTGCTTTTGCACTTGGGTTGTAAGTGGAGATGTTAGCGTGACTCACGTTTGACTGCCATCTCCACCTCCACCTCCACTATCGACTCTGTGTGACCCAAGTTAACCCGGGACTTAGCAGGTCCCGGGACTTGGTCAAAGTTTTGTGTTGCAGTTTGTCAACTCGTTTTTAATGCGCGATGTATTGAAAAAGTTTGATTAGAGAACAGCTGGCAGACTGAGAAGCTCTTTCCAAGTCTCAGCTCCACCTGAGTGCAATCTTCGACCAGAAAACTTGATAAAAAGGGAGCTTAGCGGCGAATGGGTGACGGAAAGTGGTAGTAAGCATAGCGCATACGCCATGTTGTCGCTATTGGGATACTCCAATGCACTGACTTCGACCAACTGTCAATGCTCTGACACAAATCCGACGAACAGACGACAAACACAAGTGGCCACCATTAAATTTTATGCGCAGGGATCAAACTAAGTTATTATATGGGAATACATAAATGTATATATATATACCGAGTTGGCTTGGCAAATATTTGAGAAAAACGCAGAGCGAGGACAATTTTTGCTTTCACTGTGATTTTCTATCAATAAGCTGACGGCATCCGTCGGCTTTTGCATATGAGAAGGCTCAGTCTTTTTCCAGCTCGAAATATATAAATATAAATTCCTGCCATGCAAACAAATCCTTTTCGATAAATTGCTTTCGGCTCTCCCTTTTTTTTTTTCGTCGCCATCGCTTTTATTATTGTGTGCCAACGCCAAGGATTTTTGTCTACTACGACAATTGGATTTTCACGGAGCGGAGGACGAATTTGGGGGGATGGAAGCGAAACAAGTACGTGTCCCCATCGGAGGTGGTACTTGTCTCCTTATTGGCATTGGCACATCCAAAAAAATGATTCCGCTCGGGCCGTATCAATGACTTCTGAAAACTCACTGTGGATTCCCATTGTTCCGGGCATACTTGGCATCGAATATTGCAACTTTTCTTTTGTATATTTACCGTTTCTTGTCTGGCAGAATTTGAATGCAGTCTGATGTTGTTCAGCCGGGGCAGGGGAATAGTTAATATCCTGTGCAGATTGTTCGTTCAGTCGGGAATCTCTTTTGTTGGGACTTCATTAATGCCTCAAATTTATGCGATCCTCTTTTGAAATATCTCCGCATTCCGCTCGATGAAATGCTGTTGGCCCTCGTTGTTGTGTCGGAAAATATATAACTACTCATCAAATTTTAGCATGCAAATATTTATATGAATATGCAGCTGGGGCTGGGGAAAGCTTGATGGCTTATAAACATTTTGTTTGGCAATATTTTTTTTTCCTTGTTTTTTCTTGGCTCGTGCCGTAGTTGCCCTTGTTGTAATTTCGGTTTATTGTTTTCTATATATTTTTCTGCTTGAACGCACTAAAAGCCACTCCACTGCCAGTCAACCATTCAATCCACCTTCCTCTGGACGGGTTCCTCCCATATTTCCTCCTCGATGCCGGCATTTGTTTGCTTTATGTCTTTATTTTGTGCCCTGCCGGAGAAGCAAAGTATTATTATTTTTTGCCCTACTCCTGCTGCCGTTTCTCTCCTTTTTTACTGAGTGATGGCTCTAGGTAATACCAGGATTCTAGGATGGAGGCATGCGGATTTTGGTGAGTGCTCTCTGAGCGGCTTTGCATATGGCCGTGAGTGTGTGGACTATCTACTTGATGTGAACTCGGAATTTAAGGGAAAATTTCAACAACCGGAGATGTGTCAATTATTGTTGCTACCGTTTGTTGGCCCAAAAGCAAACGCATTTCTTTAAGTATTTCTCGAGTTCTATATGAAGCCAGAAGTAAGCCATTAACTTTTCCCGTCAATCAATTGTCACTCCCAAAGGGAAAACAAAAGGCAGGAAAAAAGAGACATGAAAACAAAAGGCACGAGACCATGACAAGACATTTTACTTCCATGTGAATGGAATGAAATTAAGAGAAAAAGGGGAAGTTGTTTTTCGACAGATGATACTGTTGACTGAGGATTGCTCTTTTATTCGAGGATACTTCTTGTACATATATGATATCGTTTTGTTGGTTAAATGTTAAGACACTAACGAAATAATAGACTTTTTTTAATTAGTTTTGACACTTACAACAATAGCTGATAAGTAGCATTTGCCCTGGAGCTCTATCACAATCAAATAATCTTTAACTTAAAAGGTTGTGAGATAACCGGAAATGGCATTTTCTATTATTGATAAAATTGCGATAAAATGTTCCTCTAACTTATATAATATTAGTATTTATAAGAGCAAATAAGTATGGTCTAAATTATAAGAACTCGAATTATGGCACTAAAAATAAATATTATCTTATCTAGAGGAAAGTGAATTTGAATGAATTCCATAAACTTAAATAATATCTTATCAATAAACAAATTCGTCATAAGACTTATCAATGATAATAATAATAAATACATATTTTTGTACAATTCAATTAAACGAAAACATAGTGCTGAGCAGTTTACGCATTTGAATTTAATAGAAAATCTGCAGTTTTCTTAGCTCATCAAACAAACCCACTTGGAGCAGAACGAGAATTGCCACTCCATCAGCGGTCAGGGCAAAAAGCAAACCACCCAAAACTCTTTGTCTCCGAGTCCAAACAAAAAACCAGCGAACTTTGCCGTCAAGTCATTGTGGTGGATGCTGAGTGAACTTGTTTTGGGCGTTGGTGGTTCAAGTGGAGCCACCAGCAGAGCCACACCGAGACCCAAGTGTTGTTTGGATTTCATTATACAATTATCTTGTTACCAGAAATAATGGTGTCGAGCCGGGCAACATGCCAAAAGCATTCAATGAGCCTGATGCGCCTTCCACTTACCCCTCAGATGTCTCGGTGGGTGGTGCTTGGACTGTCAGTCAGTCAGTCAGTCAGTCAGTCAGTCTGTTATCCCATTCTCAGTCCAAGCCCAACCCATCGCAACCCAATCTTATCCAGATCCATACACACACAGTATACACATGTGGGGAAGCCGGATGCTGAGCGCGTTAGGAAAAGCAGGAAGTCATTAGCCAAAAAAACTCTGGTGATGGCGGTTCCAACTGGGGAGGAAAGAGCCAGTAATGCGATAAATAAATGAAAATGTTTGAGTTAAATGAATTAAGTGTGCGATACTCTCCCAGTGTGTGTGTGCCTGTGGATTTTGGTATGGGTCTTTTTTGTTAGAAACACTTTCTGTGTTGGCCTGTCATCGCAAGTGACTTGGGGTTGTTAAGTGCTAGAGCAATAGTAATTGTTGGGCGCTTAATTAGCCGAACATCGTTCAAAGTGTCACAGGCACACGCTGAATCAAGGGGTTAAGTTAATGGCAGTCAAAGTTTGTCCTTGGTACTCTTCTAAGATTACTTAATTTTCAAATTATATCTTAAACATCAGTCATGCTTTCCCAAATTCAGTGTGGTGAACCCCAAATTCTGCAATGTTTAAGCAAAGTTCTCTGCTAAGTTTAAATCTCCTTACCATAAATATAATTAAGCCAAAAACATGAACTATTTGGAATTACGTTTGTGGTGACCCCGAAATGCTGATCCTGCGAATTTTTCCCTTTTTCGATTTTTTCGGTTGGCTAATTCCGACTCCACTTAATTAATTATGTAGCTGAATCATGGCCCCACCAAAAATCGTTAATTAAGTTGATTGCTTTGAATTGGCTGGCATTTATTAGCCAGGATTGCGTTGTTGACTCGCCAGTCGAAAAGTCCCGGCCCCGTCCCTCAAACTGGCCATAATTGATGAGCTGACAGTTCGTTAATTGATTTTGCTCTGTGATTAGAGCCACATACGATGCGAAAATTGATTTTATTAGCTGCCACATGAAACGGAGCTCAATATTCAATCGGTGCGAACTGGGTCAGAGGCCAAGGGCCTTGGCCCAAAGGTGCCAGGACATAAATAAGTAAATTAAAGTCAATGCAGATTTCGGCTGCAGAGTTTCTGTCTATGTCCGCAGGCTGGCAAAATGTTTTGGCAAATAAAGTGAATCAAACAGAACCACATGACCAACTGACTGTCTTTGGAAAAGCCAACGAAATGCCCCAAAACGAAGTTCACTTCAATCAGAAGAAAAACGAATTTTGTGGCCAAGAAAGAGGCGAACTTTTGGGCGTTCAATCAGAGCAATGCAACTGGGCAAAGTGGATTTTAAATAAAAAACTTTGGCCATAAACACTCGCCGTCCGCTTTCCGGGTTGACATTTTAACTAACTTTGCCTACATTCTCATATACCCACAGTGACAACTATAGCAACTTCTGCGTTTTTTATTTCAGAGGGTTATGTATGATATTTTGTCATATCTAAACCACAGAATACGAGTGCAGGAAACTTTTTGTGCTGTCATAAATTTCCGCAATGCAAACATTTATCAGCACGGCTGGACCCCTTAACCCTCGACTGGGATCTGGGGGTCTGGCGGTCTGAGGGTTTGGGCTTGATGCGGGAATATCCACTTTCAAGCTCAGCTGCAGCTATTTTCCCTGACTGACTTTGTTATGTCTCTGGATGTGAATGTGGATGTGGATGTGGATGTGGATCTGGTTTTGGTTCCTGTTCCTGATACTGTCTGCATCTCTGCTTTTTGTCGTTTGGTTCGTGTTGAGTAAATGCTTTTTATGCGGAGCCGCAGGACCATCTGGGCAGGATTGGCTTTCAGGCACCACCTGCTATCCTGCCACATGTGAGGTCCTTACACTGCTCGAAAATTCCACACTTTGCCCCGATTCCTTCTGAAAAGTTGATGAATTAAACTTGATGGCCTGAAAATGAAAATGGCTACAAATGAAGCAACAACTTTAGTCATTTATTTAAATGCCTCGTAATAATTCAAGTGTTGACATATTGTCTGCGTTATTCTTTTTAACTTTCACTTGAGCGAAACTTTTCCTTTATGGTTTTTTTTTCCGCTGCCCCCGAAGTTTTGAGCTTTTATTGTGTCGCTTGGCAATTTCATGAATTTTAATGAGAAGTTATTCGGCGAGGGCAAGTAACAGCTTGCTAGGGAAACGCCCTCGTTTCACTTATGATTGTTGTGATATATCAATTGTGTGCTTTTTATCGCAATATGTTTTATTTTATTTGCCTCATCGCTTTTACTTAGTTACTTATAGTAAATAAATGGTTGGCTTTTCGGAATTCGGAATTCACATTCAATTTTTATCTAAATAGATTAAAATTATTATTATTAAATGATTTTTACATTGCTTTATGGTTCATAAATTCATAAAGCTCTGTGCTTTTAAGTAATAATTTGATTTGATTAACTAAGTCTGAAATAATAACGCTGGACAATTGAGTAACTTGGCAAAAGAATGCTATTTAAATGATCAATGATACTGGACAAATGGCCATGTGAAAGTGTCTAGTTATTCCACACCCTCCCAAAACATTGACTGGTTAAAATTCGTTATAATTCATTTTATTTTTGTGCGAAATGTAAGTTCCGGACCACTCCTTAGTAGGAGATGCCAGTGTTGGACTTGATCCAGTCCAGGTAGCTGGTCAAACGGGTGAAGGCAGCGGGGTAGCCCTTCTCGCAGCCAGCAGCGGCACCGAAGGAGGTCAGACCGACCTGGACGGAGTTGCTCTTGAGGACCAGAGGACCGCCGGAGTCGCCGTTGCAGGTGGACTTGCCACTGCCGGTGGACACGCAAATGTTGGAGCTGGTCACGATCGAGGTGCCGTAGGTGCTGGCGCAGACGGTGTTGGTGATGACGCTCAAGTCGACGTACTGCAGGTTGGTGGCCACGGAGTTGGACGAGTCGCTGGTGCGGCCCCATCCGGAGGCGACCACGGTTTCACCGGCGTAGGAGGAGTACGAGTTGGCGATGGCGGGCAGTTTGACGGGAGCGATCTTGCTGGAGACGCTCACGGCGGGGATCTTGATCAAGGAGATGTCGTTGCGCAGAGTGTTGCTGTTCCAGCCGGAATGGATGATGATTCCGGAGCTGGCCACGGTGTGGGTAACTTCAGCGGAGGTACGCACGGTGGCACCCAGATAGACGGTCACGGACTGAATTCTGCATGGTTGTTAAGATCGGTGATTGTTTGGTTAGGAAAACGATAGAGCTGTACAAGGTTCTGAGGGCACACTTACCCGTCGGTACAATGGGCAGCAGTCAGCACCCACTGGCTTCCGATCAGAGAGCCACCGCACCAGGCGCTGGACAAGGCGCTCACCTTCAAGGAGAGTCCCACCTGGTAGGGGAACTGGCCGACGGCGGCGTTTTTGCCTCCGGTGATGCGGCCCTCGATGCTGTCGACCACGGGCATCTCGCGGTTGCGGTGCTTCAGCTCCGGCTCCGGGAAAGCGGAGGCGGCCACGGCCAGGGCAAGGATGATCAGGAACTTCATCTCGGGAATTGTTGCGTGTTCAGTGAAAGGAACTGAACTGTTCTACCACGGCCCGACAGGGGTCTTTTATAGGGGAAATTTAGTGTCTGCGATCAGGCTGCATTTCACAAATAGAGCTGCCGTGATTAGATAGGGCCACCGAAGTCGGTTCGAACTACGCCTTGCCTGCCGAGATCTGTGCGAAAGATATGAATGAATGAACTTCAGCCACACGGCCGCCAAAAATACTTTCCCAATTCAGGGGTATTAATCGTGATTTGGATCTAATCTGGGCACTAGGCCTCAGGTGGTTTTCCAGATCTCAGCGGTGCGATAGCAGCCAATTAATTTGATTAGTTTTCTACACACTGCGAATATAAAATTGGCAAAGGTTTGCTTTGCTCTTCAGTGGGTGACGTGTGCCGTTCACGTATCTTTTACTTCTCATAGTATTTGAGTACTATCTTATCGGCTGTCTATTGGAAGAAAAACTATAAGCCTATAGCTTAAAAGGTTTGACGGTTTGTTTACCTTCGTTAAAGGTCAAGGTGGGGGGAGGATCGACTGCTCTGATTTTTGAAGCCCATCTTGACAGCTGAATTACAGTATTTCACAATAAAACCGAAATCATTCTGGTCCTAAATATATGCCATTGATAGTCTCTCGTCGATTTACGATTATAAACAAACAAAATTCTGTTGTTTTCGCAACCGCAGCGGTTCTTTATCAGCGATTGCCGCGTGATTTGATGACGCGTTCGGCTGACCACATCGCTGCGGTTAATGGCCAATTCAGATGGCCAATTAAAGACGATTAGCTGGAAATGGGGAAGAGTGCTGTAACCGCGGACGCGGACGCGGACACTCAACCCGACGAAGACGATTTCAATTGCAGTGCGAAATTCAACAGCAATTTCCCTTTGTGCTTTTTATTGAGCTCCCCGAAATTGACTTGCCCTGCTGTGAGCTGTAATGCCGAAATGTTTATTGTTATTTATCGGCAACATTTGCCATTCAAGGGAAAACAACCACCCGTCCACCCGTAAAATGGACCATTTGCACCTTTCCCTTTTCGGCAGGAACCTGTCTCGATTTCATTGCTCAAATTGGTTTTATTGTCTGGCCGGACTATATTGTTTAGCAATTAATGGGCTGCAATTAGGCGTTAATTGCATTTAGTTGGTCATTGCCGTTTGCTGTCGGATCCATGGCAAATATGCGGTTATCCTGGCGTAGACAGTGGGTGCCCCCACCTCGCAACCCCCGGCACTGCCGAACGAGGTGACCCCGATCAGGTAGCTGCCATTGCGCCAGTGGTAGACCAAAGGGCCACCGGAGTCGCCATTGCAGGCGCCCCGTCTGTTTCGTCCATCGGTGCACAGGTGTCGTCGCTGACTAACCAATCCAGGCAGAAAGTAGCAAGTGCAGTTTTCCTGTTCGATCACCTCCACATCCAAGTACTGAAGCAATCGCGTCTCAGTTCCCGCGGAATCTCCCAAGCTGCCCCAACCCGAAAGGGTCACCACTTGACCCTCGAGAAATTTTTGATGCATGAATTCTCCGGCCAGCTCAATGACTTGCACTCGATCTGAAGTGACGACCTTCCTAGGCAGTCGTATCAAAGCCAAATCGTTGTATCCCCCATAGCCCAAGTAACCCGGATGGACGATGAAATCTCGATGGGTGACCAAAAACTCTTCTGCAGCGTCCTGAATATCGGCGAATCTGGTGGCGCCCGAGTATATGCTTGCCCCAATGGCATCGGTCAAACAATGGGCTGCAGTCAACACAAATTGAAGGGTGATGAGGGAACCACCACACTTTATCAGTGCTCCACCACTCTCCTGAATAATCAGGCCCACTTGATGTGGAAACATGCCACGCGTAGCCAGTTCTCCGCCAGCTATTCGAGTGTTTACCGGCGAAGTCTGCTTCTGCTCCGCCTCGAATTTCTCGCAGCGAAGACGCCAATTCGCGTATCCAACCTGCCAACGTCGTTCCATTATCGCTTCTTCGTCGGCAGATAATTCCTCAGCAGTATCTTCCTTCCAGTTTTTACTTGTTACAACCATCAATGGGAATAGTAGACAAATAAATGCAATCATTGTCTGGCATTTCATCATCTTATCACTAGGAAGGAATGCGAAAAATTGTTTATAGTTTGGTGTTACCCATATACCATATATATTTTAACCTTCATGGCGAGTAGGCACCGCTTACATTACTAAACTGATGTTATGTGGAATGAATGAAATCAGGCGTTCCATTTTACAAGTGAAATAAATGCTGATAGAAAATAATTTAAAAGTCTGGTCATACAAAATATATGCATGATAAGCATCATGTGAAGAGAGTGCCTCTTAAATTATAAAATCAGTTTTATGTTGAATGAAATTTATGAATGACATCGTGTTTTTCATTTTACCAGTGAATTAAATGCTGATATCTGATGTTCTAATGGGCAAGTCCAAGTTCTGGTCTGAGTGGGCCCTTCATGTGAAGTACTGGGGTTTTTGTTGTTTTAGCTGGTGTTTTTATAGCCAGCGATTGTGGCATCAACGTTGCGTCGTCGTCTTTTGGCCCTGGCACGTGTCCGCTTCGACTGATAATTGAATTTGCTTGGCCCAGTGCAAATTATACCTCCGGAGACGGGAAGAGCAGCAGATGTTTGGCATTCAATTCCTCAAGCTCCCGTGTAATTGCCGCACGTTTCGGCGATTATGTTGCTTAGGCCTTCGACGACTTCCTTTGGCACACTGCAGTTGCCTTAATTGCTTTCGACCCATTCAGTTAGTCGGCGGCCTTTCAATTCCATGGTTTCTGTTTAGCCCCCAACGCTGTCAATAATGTCTGGGTCGGGGTCTTTATATTTATTGACTGGCTGCCGTTTTATCAACGCTTAGTTTATGATTTGTTTAATTTACTGCACGCCTCTGCTTACATTACAACACGTGAAAAGGCCATTGATAGTGTTCCGGGATTTTACTGGGCTTAAGGTATTACAACCCGAGGCTCAATATTTTATAATGATCATAAAGTTTTCATTACCGTAAGATCATAAGTTATGAGTGTGTTAATTTATTGAATTAGAGAAGCCAATATTTGTTAATGTTATGGGTAAAAACTTCATAATCAGAACATTTTCCTAGTAAACAACTATGTAATCTAATTGATTGATAAATTCGTCTAATAATATTAAATGGAGGTCTACTTATATTTCCTCAAATTACTAGACACCCCATTTATTGATTTTCTAAATTTATCCCACACTTTAACCCATATTTTAAAAATGCGTTACGTTTCTTAGCAATCTGTTGGTATATTTCTCACAGCTTGCAATTTTTGTATTTTCCCCAAAGCTTAGACACCGGTGTTGGACTTGATCCAGGTAAGGTAGCTGGTCACACGGGTGAAGGCGGCAGGGGCTCCAATCTCGCAGCCGTCGGCGGATCCGAAGGAGGTGATGCCGATGAGGATGCCGTCCAGAGCCAAGGGGCCGCCGGAGTCACCCTGGCAGGTGGAGGAGCTGTTGGGGGTGGCCACGCAGAGGACGTTGTTGGTCACAATCAGGCTGCCGAAGGTCTTCTTGCACACCGAGTTGTCAATGACCGTGAGATCGACGAACTGCAGCTTCGAGGCAACGGCGGAGGCCGAATCGGAGGTCAGGCCCCATCCGGAGGCGACGGCGGTCTTTCCGGCGTAGGTGGAGTAGCTGCTGGCGATGGCGGGCAGGTCGATCTTGTTGACGGCGGACGACATGGCAAGGGTGGGGGTCTTGATCACGGAGATGTCGTTGCGCACGGTCAACGCCAAGTAGCTCTCGTGCTGGATCCAATCCGAGCTGGAGATGGTGTGGGTGAACTTGGGGCTGGTGCGGACGGTCGCTCCGAAGTAAGCGGTTACGGACGAGCCACTGAACAGGGAATTCCCTCGTTATTTATGATTGTCTAGGCAATACAAGGGGCCCACTTACCCGTCGGTGCAGTGAGCAGCAGTCACAATCCAGTTGCTGGCAATGATGGAGCCACCGCACCACCAGCTGCCCTTGGAGCTGGAGAAGCTGAGTCCCACCTGGTAGGGGAACTGCTCGGCCACTGCATCCTTGCCGTTGGTGATGCGACCCTCGATGGACGGCACGGAGGTCCTGTCACGGGGATGCTGGATGCCGGACTGGGGCAGGAGCCCAGCGGAGGCGGTGGCGAAGGCCAGAACCAAGACTGCGAAAACCTTCATGCTGATGCCCGATCAAACTATGAGTGGTTATCCCTTTCGAATGAGGCCTCTTTTATACCCGGCCTGTTAGGGCTTATCAAAATAGAACGCTGGTCAAGTCCACTTGAAGGTTTTGATTATATTTCGCAGACATCTATATCAGTTTAATATTTGACGCACTTGTAATAATTTTTAAGTTTGATAAGACTATACTTTAGTTTTTGTTTATCAAATTTTACGGTCTTGTCTTAATAACAGACACTCAAATTAGGCAAAACACCTTTTTGAAAGAAACCTGTGCTGCCGATCAATCATAAAGCTGATAAACTCGGTATCCCTTAATGGTCCCGCCTTTATTACTTTACCTTTATCGCTTTAATATATATAAATGTATTAAATGCACAATAAAATGATATAGCGTAATCGAAAGGGCAAATTAATTAATTTATTCTTGGTTTTATAAGACAGGCATTAAAAATCCGCAACTTTGCATTCATACACATTTTCAAGTAAGATAAGATAACAGTATATAATAATCCGTAATAAAGACATTTTTTGTAGTCTTGGTCCTGGCAATTTTTGTTTGTTTTTATTTCCAGCAAATAAGGCTTCAATTTTTTTTTGAAATAGCTAATCTGGTCAAAGAGGTATGATTGAAAGGTCTTACTTTGTATTTTCCATAGGATTTTTTTGTTACTTTAATCTGATTACTCTAGATTCGTTCACATTACCACACATTCGCTGATGTTTATTTCCTTTTTTAATATTCGACTAGCGGTTATATAAGCTTTAGAATTCAACTGCAAAAATATAAGATTACATTTTTGGCAGTTGTCGCCTTATCTTGTATAAGACTGTTAAATCCGTATCTCTGAAAATCTGAATTTTGCAATCAAGCGAATTGGGAAATTTTAGTTTAATCGGAAATTTTTTAAAGTGGGCATTACCCGCAGTTACTGTTATCTTAACTTGGACAAACACAAAACGATTGCTTTGTGGGATTTCCTTTTGGATTTAGATTTACAATTTGATTTTATAATTATTGTGTTGTTCAATTTCATAACTGAATTAAATTAAATTAAAATCTTAATAAAGTAAGAAAGATATGAAATTACAATACCATATAAAAACATAAACTTTTGTATTCATTTCTGTATTTAGTATTATAACAATTCTACATTGTAAGGTAAGATTTGATTACTTGGGCTATACTTTGCTTTAAATTGTTGTTCCAACTTCTATTTTCTGCAAAAACTGTAGTGCCAAACTGATATTTTTTGCCTTCTCGATTTGCTACAGGAAATGCCCGCCGAGTACTTGAGTATTGTTTGACTTTCATCCAACGACGGCCGCACCATCGAACTTTTGTTTGCTTTTTGTTCAATTTTTATTAGATACCATTTGTCTGCGTGCCATGACTGTTTTGCTACTTGAACCGAACCTTCGGAACTCGGGCTCTGTTTTTATGTTTATGCGGAAATCTGCAGAAATTGTGTCAATATCAATAAAATTAGATTAGTATCGACGGGGCCGACATTGGCGGTGGCGGCAACAAACAAGCAGCCGAAGTGTGGCAGGCAACAAATAAAGTCCCTTCCTTTCTCTTCCGCTTTCTTCCTTAAGCCAATTCCATGTGTTGTGCGCTGCTTCCGTTTTCAGGCTCACTTCCGGCGCTTCTTGTGGGTAGCTGTATGTGTGTGCGTGGGTGTGTGGGTCTGTGTGTATGTGACAACTGTTTAAATGCCTTGAAATTGTTGCAATTTTGATTCATCCCAATTGGGTAAAGTTTTCGGCGGACCAAAAGCATAGGGCCCCACTTAATCTCAGTTAATTTTCTTAATGGAAAAGTTTTCTCAGTTCTTTTCATTCATTCGCTCCCTTTTGACTAGGCTCAAAAATTGCTTTTCACTCAATTCTCCTTCGGGAAGGGGGGAACTGGTGAATTTTTATGTAGCGACCCAATTTTCATAATGCGCAAATTAGAAAAGTTTTTCGCTAGGAGCTCAGCGATTTTCCCCATTGAGTTGCCACTCGGCTTAAAGCTATTGATTTCGCATTCTCAACATTTACGTGGCATTATCGCCGGGCTTTTCATTTCCCCACACCCCCCAACCAAATAAACAACATGAACAATTGTGTCTCCATTTCTCATCTGGTGGCGTAATCTTTTATATCAACACAGTCGCGGCGCTCCAACACTTTCCACTCGATGTCCAACTTAGAAAAACATTTGCACAAGGAGCACAGCGGAAAGGCGGGAAAGGCGGCAAAACCCGGAAAAGTCAGGAGGGGGAAAGAGGTGTTCACTTCGACTCTGCCGACTGAATCACGTGACGAATGATTGAGTGCACTTCTGTGTGCGCTTTTTCACTTAAAATGTGCGATTTCAATCACTAAAAGCAAAGGTACACATCGGAAAATCGAATCAGCCATGGCTGATGGAGTTGCTGGAGTGCTTACCGCACTGGTTCCTCGCTTTTTTGCCAGTCGAAGGAGTGCCATTAACCGCAAGGTGGGCAAAAACAAAAGACATTCGTAGTGCATTCAAAAGCGGAAGCGGAAGTTGGCAATAAAAACGCTGAAACAAGTTATGTGCAAAATGTCCGGGACACGTGATGGACTTTTCCGTACCAAAAATCCAAAAAAAAAAAAGGAAATAAGAATGGCCGGAGAGTTGGGGACCTGAGCTAAACATTCCGCACATCAAAAACGACGCGCCACTTAACAAATCCCAAGTTGTCGTTGCGTGCCACGTGACTGGCATACAAAGCGGCTCCAAAGGACTCTGGCAGGATCCGAAAACAATAGCTCTGCTTTGGTCCGCTGGAATGCTTGGCCCGCTCGTTACTTTATGGCCAGCCGGCAAAACGCTTTCACGCACGCCCGCCCTTACCCCTTACCCCGTCCCCTTCATCCAGCCGGCGACCTGCCGCGCTTAATTTCCGCTTGTAATGGACGCACGATAAATCCTGGCAAGCGTTTCCGAATCTCCAAGACTTTTCCACACGCGGCACGCAATCGAAATATATATTTTTTAGATTTTCTTTTCATGAGGACTGGCCTGCTTGTTGCACTTGCCAAAGGCTTTTATTAAATTTGTGACCTTAAAGTGTTAAAGTTCAAATATATTCATTACTTTTGGGAGTAGTTTTATTATATTGTACTTGGTGAAAATTTCACCACTCTATCTACTGACTTCTTTTGTAATAATTAAAATAATAATACCAAATTTTGTAATAAAAAACTTTTGAATTAAAACATAAAAGCAACAAGTTTATTTAATACATTTTATGAAATTTAACTTAATATCGTGATAACTACAGATATAAAAAAATGCAGAAATTAAAAACGTATTAAAAAGCATGGTGCCTAAAAAACGTATAACAAAGTTACTTAAGTTTAAAAAATATATATTTTAACGTAAAAAAAAAACAAAAATCTTATTAACATTTTAAGAAGTTCAATGCAATATTTTTTATTTTAAAATGGTTCTTTACCCACATTTGTATTAAAGTTAGCTTTTTTATCAAACTTATCTTAAACATGATTTTGGCATTCAAGCAATTTAATTTGAGCAAGAATCTACTTTGACTTTCATTACATAAATTCCTTGGTCTAGAACTTTCTCCAGACTCTCTCCAAGCTGCCGGGCAATAATTTCAAATCGAAAATCCTTTTAACTTGCAACCGCAATGTGCCAATTGTCAGGCCATTTTTATTGTCGCCAGTCGTTAGTCAAAGGCTAAAGTCGGTAGCAACTATTCCTGTCTCGTTGGAAGGACTCCGCCCGTCGTTTCGTCCTTTCACCTGATTTAGCCCACCAGTGCGTGTCGCCTAAGCCGGCGATAAGGCGAGCACATTTGGAAGGACGAACCCCTTCGATCCGGGAAAATACCGCTTTCGCTACGTGCCTTTCTTTGTGGCTGCGATAAATTGCTATTGGCTTGCAGTTGGGCCAAAAGGTAAAGCTGCTAATTTATTAGCCAAAGCGACAAACAAAGCATAAATAAGCACGGGGGTGGAGTGCTGGTGGTGGAGTATCTGTAGTTGCGCTGTAACCATCCGTCGTCTGACCTTAAACATTCGATTCGCTTTTGGCCGTTTCGGCTTTAATGTGTGTGAAAGTGGCATATAAATTTCAATGGGCGTAAGAATCCGCTAAGCTTTTGGCTTTGCAGCGATGTGTGAGCCAAACAATGGCAAAGCGACAACGACAACGACAACGCATATTCAATAATGTCGCTTTCAACTTTTATGCTTGCAAAATGCAAAAATCTGCAGTCTGGGGAGTGGAAACGGGGGACAGATAGTGAGTTGGCTTAACACATTCATGCATTTTACAATGTTGCCAAAGCCCCTCGGACTAAAGTTCTTGGCTGTGAACAATAGAAAAACGAATTAAACAAAAAAGTCAGGCCAGCGGCAGCATTCACATAAGTATATGTTTCTATGCGCACTTGAAAAAATTTATAAAAACTAAAATAAAACCTAAAAGTATAAGTCGGATTTTATTAAATTTGGAAGTTTCCTTCAATTTTTTCTCTAAATCTCAAAAATAAAAAAATTAATAACTATTAAACAAATTATTATTAAATATGTTTAACTAGGGAGGGAAATCAACCAAATAACTTTTCTCTAAGTGTACGGCACCGTTTCTGGGTGTATATGTGTTCTACAACAATAAGCAGAAAGGCAGCAGCTGCAACAATGGCGAACGGCAAAAATGAATGCGAGTGCGAATCCATGAGAAAGCGGAGCAGGCACGGCAAAACTCTGTACTGTTGCTTTTACTGGCTTTTGTTTGCCTCACCACCTCCCAGCTGCCACGCCTCCTCCTCCGCCGAACGCCCTTTTGGCACCGCTCCCCCCTCTCCTTTGTCGCTGCTGCATTAGCAGCCATAGTGCATTAATGTTGCACACTGAGCATGTGTGTATGACTCTAGATGGGTTGGCTTTACTTGGCTTGCTACTGGCAAATAAATGTCGGGCATGCTAAACTGGATTTGATCAGACTTCGATAGCTGATGTGCATGAAAACGAGCCAAATGTGGAATCAATGGCAATCACTTGGGTATTGGAATTCGGAAATAAAATCTGCGAAAGACTTTAATTTTTACGTAAATATTGCACTAAAGCCTTATTTAACATGGTATATTGCTTTAAAGAGATATTAATAATTCATAACAGAAATCTTACAGTAATCTTGGGAACTTGTCTTTTTGGAAACTTAACATAAGGGGCTTAAAGATATCCTGTGTTAGAGTTTCGTCTTAGAATTTCATCTGTTTATAAATTACTGTTTGCTTGTGAGTTATTATTGCATTGATGCCTATCACCGTCAACTTTATATTTACCAAACTTAAATTCACCTTTTCGTTAATTGTAAACTGAAAATGTTATTTAAACATTACATTTACTTTTTACAAATTTGCATTTAAATTTCAACTAAAAATTGCATTTACAAAAATGAATTTGATAAATTTAATCATTGTTTCACAGATTTGAATGTCTTTGTTTTTAAACTCACAATTTAAAGCTTGATAAATTCTGCATATATTTTATCATTACCATATTTAAACAGGGTACCGCATCTTTCGGTCTTTATATCCATGTCAGCCACTTTTATGTCCCTTGTTTTATTTTGCCTTTTTTCGTGCTTTTTCTCCTCAGCTGCACTTATAGTTGATCGAACTGTGCCGGCAAAGAGTGTGATTTGGAAAAGTTTCAAGTGGCAGGGCAGCCGTCACAACTCCGGCAACTGCTGGTTCCCCTCCCACTCTCACTGCCACTTGAAATATGTAGAATCCTGGTCAATAGCATGCAATTTGGGTTAGGCAAACAGGCAAACACGAGGGGGCCGGGTGTGGCCAAACATTATGGCATAATCAGCAGGGAACTCGTCCACAGGCAGCCGTACTACAACTACGAGGTCCACGTTCGCGTCTGCTGCATTCAATTGGCCAACGGCACTGGGCGAACTCGTCTGCCAATTGGCCAAAAATGCCACAAAAACATATTTGGCAACGCAGCAACGTCAGCAGCAGGACAAACTGCTCCTGGGTCAATGTTGATGTTGATTTTGGGCATGAGAGGCAGCTGCAGCAGCAGCAGCAACCGGAGTCGGGCCATAAAATCAGGCAGTCAATGAGCCAAATAGCCGAAATAGCTGTTATTGTTATTGCCGCAGCCCAGCAAATTAATGAGGTGTCCTGTTCGACCATCAACTGCATGCATAATCGAACTAGGACTCCAGGCTGCAGTTTTGTAATTGAGCCCGTCAGTTGTGGGCGTCGCAGGATTTTCCCCAGTGCGTTGTAATTTGCACAGATTGTTCTCACAGGCTTAAATTAAGCAACGCTTTAAACATGAGCGGCAAATATATTTAATGGGCTTAGTTTTCGAAAAATTGAGTATTCTTGCATGATAGAAGAAAAATGCGTTGCATTGCCGCGAGTTTTTCCTTGCCCCCTTTAAATATTAATAGAAAAATAACTATTTCTAAAATCTTAAAAATTGTAATAGTTTGGCAGGAACTACGAATTTAAAACACTGTTTTTGTTAAGCTCAGTAAAGCTACTTGCTTTTTTTTTTTTTTCATCTTGAAAACTTTTTTGAGGGACTAAGAAACACTAACAACGCCGTAAAACTGCTGTCAGGCACTTTAATCCCGACATCGCATTATGTTTAGCATTTGTTGTAGTTCTTTTTCATTCCCTACAGTCCCCAAACAATATTTGCATGAAAACTGTTACTGACACTTAAACATATTCTTGCCAAAAAATAAAAAGACTAAGAGAGTGGAAAACTTTTCTGTCACTGCTACTTCTTTTTTTTATTGTTTTCTGTAATTTTTCGTTGGCTGGCATTGTTGGAGTTTTAATGACGAGCAGGACTAGCAATTGTCGCCTTAATGTCAGCCAAGGCGACAACGTAGACACAGGATGTGCAAAACTCTGTCCCCTACTTTTTTAAGTTTACATTTTCAAGCGAATCTCTGGGTCCGACTGCCAAAGTTACTTAAAATGCAAGCCTAACAAGTTTCGGACGGGATGAGCAAACGGTTTTTATTTCCGAGTTTGCTGCAGGCGCTGAATTCCATTTAAGTGGTAATCCCCGCAAAGTTCGTTTACCTTGGAGTCATAAAGCACTTATAGCTCATACGCCATGTGTTACGCTTTCCATGAAGAAAAAACTTTCAAGACATTGGCAAACACTCTCACTCTCAGCGGTGTCACAAACATTTTTAATTAGCCTAATGAAAAAGTTGAGACGAAAAGTAAATCTCTTTTTATACTTTTCTTATTATATCTTTTGTGGGTTCGGTGGCTCCATAACAAAAGACAACCCACTGACAAATGAAGAAAACGCAGCGCAAATAAGCAAAGCAATAATTTTTGCCATTGTCTAACTGAAGTTTCGGGGGAAAAAGGAGGTTTCACAAGTTGTAGAACAAAGAAATGCGACTAATGAAAAGCTTTGTAAAAGAGAGCAAAAATCCAGGGTAAATATGGGAACGTCGCCATACTGCAATTGGGTTCTGAACCAAGTTTTTTTTTGCTGCCTGTCTTATTTGCCATTGAGAATGTTCAATTAAAAAACTTTTTACATGCAAAGCGCTCAGACGAATGCTAAAGCCACTTAGAAATTATAAGCTTCCCCTCCAAACATTATGTTCATGCTATATATAATTGATTTTCGACGTCTTCTGTTTGTTGTTCCACTCGACCACTTTGGCTTATTAAATATTTAAGAAGCAAATTGTCAAAAACATCCAACTGAATGACAGGCCATCCCCGCAGATTTCTTCCCCCGATTCCCCTGCCAGTTTGTTTGTGCCACAATAATTGACAAATAAAGTGAAAAAGCAGGGAAAAGTTCTGCAAGTCTTTTTCTCATGAATACTTTAGGCTGTCCGTGGGAAGGAGAATGGTGACAACGTCTTTGGCGATTTTCGAATTATTTAAATGGCCGCCATTTCTTTTTTATTGGGCCTTTACTTTTATTTCATTTGCGCACGCCTTCGTGTGTAGCGATGCCGATAATTGCAACAAAGGAAAAGTTTCCACCAGAAAAGTAGACAACACTTTGACAACGAACACGAGAGAATGTGGGATGGGAAAATGGGGAAAATCGCCGATGGCCAGAAAGTTTTCCATTGAAAAGACTTGCCACAACCGAAGCGGGGAAAAAAATGTATTCTTGGATAGCTGCAATTAAAAAAGGGATTACGATCCTAGCCAGACTTTCGATTTGCTTCTTTCTGGCCCCCCCTTCTGGTTTCCTTCCTTCCGGCCCTGATTTTCTTTTCGCTTTTCGATTAAAAGTTTAGCAAATTAAAATTGTATAACGACAGTGATTAGGCCAACAACAGGCTGCAGGACAATGTGGAACAGTCGCGTTGATCTCAACATTAAAGAGCCCTGAATGCGAATTTGTGTCGCCAACAAATAATTAACGTGTGAAAATTCATTTCGGAACGCAGCTGCCCATGCACAAAATTTGCATAATGAGCGAGAGAAGAGAAATTGATTGTTAATACTCGTGTTCTGTGTTTTTATTTTTATTGTTTCTCTGGCATTTTTTTGTATTATAAATTAAACAACTTTGTTTACTCAATTATGTTACGGTAGTGAATTATTTACATTTTTGGGTCGATTTTCGGTTCGTGTCTGTTTTGCTTACATTTAAAATATGCATTTCAATTTGGAATATATTTATTTATGCTTAACAATGGAAAGCAGCAACAACATTTAACATAGAGTTTTTTCCCTATTTGGTATATATTATTTTGTTTTATTTGAAATATCTTTTCAATTTTGCAGTTGAAAATGTCAAAAAAAAAAATTGAAAAATAAACATTCCCGGCTGACCAATTGAACAAGTTAAAAGTTTCGATTTTTTGTATAACAATGACACAAATTTGAAAATGACAATTTTTCGAAAAAAAACTTAGAAAGCTTTGGGATGATATTTTCTTTATTTTCTTAGTAAGTTGCAATGTCCCTGACAAAGCATCCATATTTTCGCACTTTCATACTCTTTTATTACTTCAACGCACAAATCCAAAAACAGGGAACAACCAAAAACCCAAACTAAACTAAACTATAGATACTTTCACCATTTATCAGCTAGGCGTTTCATTTGCAGTGTCTGTGTTTTTCTTTTTCATAGAGTATCACATTTTCTCGGTATCGGTTCGATTCAAGCAAAACAATTTTGCCGTACCAGAACTTAAATGTAATTTTGTGCAATCATTTGATCGATTTCCTCCATTAGCTACTGCTGCTGCTCCGTCTCCATGTTCTTGGCACGCAGATACTTCAGCAGCATCTGCAGCGAGTCGTAGGTATCAAAGTCGTCGAGATTCCGCCGGGAGGATGACATGTTGGTGGGACGGGGCATGGCCAGTGGGACGGGCAGCAGTTCGGGCATCACCGAGTGATGGGTGATCAAGGCTTTCAGGCTGGAGAACTCCTTGCGAAAGCCCTAAAACGGAAAATACATTTATCTCCATGTTAAAATAATACTTACAAAATAAAATTTGTTTTCGAAAATGATATATTTTCTGAAGTATTGTAATATATTTAATAGTGGCTAATCTTATTAACTTACCTTTATTTTGTAGCCCCTTGGAGACCCAAGGATAATATAGTTAGCTATCTTTGGCCCAGGTGGCGAAGGTACGCGCAGTGTGAGTGCATAACATCCTGGCTTGGAGCTGCTCTTGCGCACCAGAAACGCACCTGGGCTCTTGCTTTGCAGGACCTCTATGGCTATATCGCGGGAAATGCCCGCCTGATACCAGCAAGCATCCTTCAGATCCAGGTCCTCCTCCTCGCCACCCACATTGCCGAATGCGTTGGCCAGACTGCTGCTCCGCTGGGCACCGGTTCCCTGGTTCATCCGCAGGCGATTTGCGAAGATTTTGGGGCTTGAGTTGGCTGGGAAATGAAAAGGAATTTCATAAAGATATGGTTTTCAAAAAAAGTTTTACCGTAAAACTAAGCAACATAAAACGTAGACAACAGTAACCTTTCCTAACTTTGAAATTTGTAAAATAAAGTTAAACAAAATCGAACTAAAAATATAAAGGATTTAAATGTTAAAACTATTAGAAATTTTTCTGATTTTTTTTACTGCAGAAAATATTTTAGTAAAATCCTTACCGCTGCTCGTCTCCCTGAGATACCGCTTCTTCAGATTGAACTCGTTGTTGTCGTTCAGGTTGACATTGTCCAGCATGGGAATGGCTGTCAAGGATTGACGGCACGAGTCGCCGAACTTGCTGTCGATGTAGGAGTCCTCGTTTATGTAGCCATTCGAATACACCGGCTGTATGTCCAGGGGCGCGCTTAAAGGGGTCATGTCGCCCACCAGTGGCCGTGACTCTTCGTTGTGGCGCAGCAGACCCATCGTTAAGCGTTTGACCTACAGAGAAAAAAATTACATAATGTTTTAAAACCAATTTTTATACAAAAAAAAAATCATTATTGTATAAAAAATATTTTTTATATTTATTTGAATTATTTTTAAATTTGTATATATCTAAACTTTTTTATTTACAATAAACAACCTTTAAAATATTTCGTTAGTTCGTCTCAGTGTGGACCCAAATCGACTTAAACTTTTAAGAAATCCTCCAAAAAAGGGATCAAAGGCGAAGCCGAAGCGTTCAAGTGGCAACAAAATTAACTACAATTTAAACACCTTGTAAGCCGACAAGGATCAGCAAAGGATGCTGCAGTCAAGGGCAGCGAGTGGGTGGAGTTGGAGGCGTGGCCCGGAGCCACAGACGGAGGCGGAGCAGAAAAAAGGAAAGAATTTATTACCGAGAACCGCAGCGAGACAAAATGCTGGCAAAATGCGCCGCGCCACAAAAGGCGAAATGCAGGCGAAACTTTTTTTCGGGTGTGCACTTAAACAGGAAACGGATGCTTGGACTAAGCATTACCGGTGGGTGGAATATAAGAGCTGGGGGCTGGGGGTTGAGGGTTGGGGAAAACGAAGAAAGAGTGCAAAGTGCACAAGGAACGGAGAAAGGCGCATAAATTCGTGGCAGACTCTCGTGTCGGCTACTCATCCCCACTCCACGACCCCTTTTATGGTACATTGCCACCGTCTAAAATGTTGCATAGCAAATGGCGGCTATGGCATTCTAGGCGGAAATGTGCCGCAGGACTCAGGACTAAGGACCAGTAGCAGTGGCAGTAGCAGTAGCAGCCGCGAATAAAGAATAACGAACAATAGTATGTAGAGCAAGTGTTGAGCTGTGGTTCAAAAAATACCAACCGACAGGGTAGTGCCCTAAAGTGTTTTAAGTTTAAGTAAGAGCAATTTACTGCTTTTGTTGTTATTTTATATTTTATTAAGACTTTAATTAAATAAAATCTAGTTCACAATACTTATCAGACATTTTTAATTCAAACGAGTTTTTTTACCAACATAAGTAATTTAATATTTCTAGAGATATCGAAATCCCTGCTGAATACAGCCTTTTTTTAATGGGTAAGCAGGCTAACGAAAAAACTAGCGCCCGGCGATAATTCAGATGCACTTGTGCGCCCATGCTGAGATCGTGTTACCCTTCCCCTTCCCCTTCCCTTGCTTTTTGTCCTGTTTTCGGGGTCAGTGGCTTTGAAAAAGTCTGCCGGCGCTTGTACAATAGTTGTCTGCCCGAAACTAGTCTACAGTCTAGTTGGTGGCCTCGCTTATTTCCCCTCGTGTTTTTTTTTTTTTTTTTTGGCATAATTTAAGGCGACATTGACAATGAGACGGTGGTTCGGGGGTTAACCTACCTGCTTTTTCTACTCTGACAGCAATTGTTTGCCCATTGCTGCATAATTCCGGAAAAAGTGTGCTCCTTACGAGCAAGAAGGAGGCACCATTGTTTGCATATTTCACGGCGCATTGCACACTGATTTGCGGCCATGTTTTCGTGGGTATTTGTATTGGTGGAGTTCATTTCTTACGTATTTGCTGGCTAAAGAAATGGGGCCCGTTTTCAGGTGTTTACATTTCGTAGAAGCGAGTTCTCATTCCTTTCCTTATTCCTTATTTACATTTCGGCTTTTTCTCATTTCTTTCCTCAATTTCAGAATAAATATTTTGCTTTTTTGTTCCCCGGCTACACTAATTGCCCTGCTCGTTTAATGAACTGCCAGCTAGCTGGACATTAGTGGCAGCTGTTGCAAAGCCAAAGAGGCGGCACGTGTTCGACCCCCAAAAATAAAAAAGAGCAACAACGAACACTTGCCGCAAAATGCTCAACATTTATGCAAATTTAATAAACTGCCTTGCCAAAGGATAAGCAGCCAAAACGGGGCTAAATAAAAGGGCAAAGCGAAAGTCGAGCGAGTTTAAATCAAATACACCAACTGGCGGTGGTTGTGTGTGTGTTTCTGTGTGCGGGTGTGGCTGTGGATGTGGGCAAGTGGGCGTGGCCCACAAAATATTATTTATGACATTCGAGCTGAAAATATATTCCGTGCACACATGATACATGGGTAGGCGTGACGACGCCGGATCCGAGAACCGAGTCAAACCAAGTCAAACCCAGGCACCAGGCCACATGCGGTAGCTGATAGCTGTCGCTCAATGTGGCCGAGAGGTGCACTTGAAGAAATAGAGCTAACGAATTTAATCACCAAATTAATTATTCAAATTTCAATTGCAAAAAACATACATGTATTTGGGCAAAAACCTTCCTGCAATTAAGCTTGCTTAAATATTTATTTACCAAAAAAAGTGATCTTTGTTAATTGATTCGATATGCAAAAATCTACTATTTCCAAAAAGAAACGTTTATTATTTATTTACCTTGTTTATAATAATAAGGTTGGCTCAAAAAAGAAACCTGTTTCTATAAATTGGTTAGAAATATAAGTACCTACTTCATTTTTAATTATTTGCCTGTGTTTAATTATTTGCTTCCATTGCATTTACATTTGTTTGTAATTTTGTGGAAACAAAAATATTTATTTATTTATTTAATTATTTCGATTTACCAGAAAAAAAAACTTTTAAGCATACGCGTACCTAGTGTTTTTTAAATGATAGTTTAGTTAAAAATACCTACAATATTGCGTAGTTTTTAGCATATTTTTTCCGAGTGTAAGGAGACTGGGCATGAGTATTCAGATCTCGTTTGTCGTTGCAGTTGCAGTTGCTAAACAAACATTTAGCGGCGCCGAGTCAACAGCATCGATGCATCAACGCCAGCACAGGGCAGAGTGCCATGACAGACAGTGCGTCATTTCCGTCTAAGTCGGATGGCAGTGGTGTAGGAAGCGGGGGGCATGATATGGAGGGGGGTCGAGTGGAGAGGAAGGACGAGTGATGCCATGGACAAGGATATGCGGGTGATGTGCCACTCAGACTCCGACTCTCCTACGACGACTCAGACAACCGACAGCAAACTGCATAATGTGGCAACGCATTTGTCTTTGACTCCTGCCAGGACAACCCCCCCAAACCGCCCGCCCCCTTTATTTTTAGCCCACTCCCATGTCGGGGTTCGCATGTGCAGCAGTTGCCTGCTGCTTTATTTTGCTTATCTGAAATTGAATCAGGCAGCCAAGCAGACGACGACGACGACGACAGCGATGGCAAGTTGCCTGTTGGGCACAATTAGGGAAGCATCACGCCCCTCTATAAACTCCAGCCCCCCTTTGTCACGCCCATGGGAGAAGCAAAAATTAATTTGCTTATCGGGCCGCACCCTGCAACAGAATGATGTTATTGACAGGCAGCAGCATGTCGAACCACACAAAAAAAAAAACGGGAGGAATCGAAAAAAACTATGCAAAACAAAAGGATATGCCTGCCGTACCATGCGGCGTTTGCGTGTTATTTGCTGTTGCCGTCGAAAAATGTTTATAGCCGAAATTGATTTATTGACAAAACAAGGGAAGCGCCGCTCGCTGCACAGGAATATGAAAAATACCAAAAGCGAAAGCACGAACCCTTTTTTGCGTTTCTTTGTTTTCGAACCTCGACATATGCGGAATGTCAGGCGGAAAGGGGGGTTGCACACACAGCCCTTGTATTGACAATATTTATGGTTTGCCATTAGGGCCAACTGATTGCTTTTCGCTTTCGATACGATTTCAATTTCTCAGAGTGTTTCAGTGCCCGTTGTTGATGTTGTGGTTGCTGTCGTGTGCCACTGATGTTTCAGTTTCGGTGTGTGACTTGGCCTTGATTCGATTTGATTTCAGTTGCATCCAGCTTAAGGTGACTCCTTCCCCCGAGGTGGAGGCCATTAGTTTACAGACGTAATCACCATAATGCGCAATCGAGTCGCAATGCAGCCATAAATAAGACAAACACATAACGTATACGCAGCGTGGTCGAGTGCCAGCGAGTCTCTCTCGTATGAATAAACTCGCACGTACTTATCGCATAGACTATGCTCGACTGAGCACAGCTGCCTCGACTCCATATCTCTCTATATACGTAAATATATATAAATGTAGCAGAACTCACACTGAGGCATGAATATTTAAGGCGTTGAATTTATGAAAACAACGTGCCACAAGTCGAAGGAAAGGCTAAAGTTTTGCATTGCAAAACTTCGCCTCGGTCTCGCCTATCACGTGACAAAGAACACGGGCGAAACATTTGATAAAACATTTCGCATGTGGGCAGCCCTTCGACTTCTACGTGTTATGACAAAGACAAAAAAAAGTTTAAACGGAAGAGCCGAAAAAATCCAGCAAGCAATCCAGCAAATGGTCCGTAAGGACCGCACGGGTTGTGGGGCTTAGTTCTCTAAAGTTTTTTTCCCTTCAGGGAAGCTTAGCTCTTCCCGCGCGGGAATACTGTCTGCCAATAATTCATAACAAAGCGTTGAAAATTCGGGAAATACTTGGGCCACTCCTTGAGCTTGGCAGAAATGGAAAACCAATAAACGAAGTCCGAGTGTTGGCGCACCCTTATCAAAGTCAAACCCATCAAATATGTTTGATCTTCTAATGCAGGGCAAAATATTTGCCATTCTTTGGCAAGAAAATCTCTTGAATAATCCCTACACTCGGGAAAACTCATTCATGCATTATTATTTTCAAAATACATTTTTTATATAAGAAAATGTTAAAAGGGAAATATTTCTTGTCTGTTTAATTAAGTTGTATTTTATTTTCGTGTCAATTTAGTCATGAAACATTTTAGCACAAACTTGAGATTATAATATGATTATTATAGATATTAAGCAAGCCTTTTTTTTTGTGTAAACTTTTCAACCGATTGTGCTAAACATAAAGGTAATTCTTAAACTTTTATAATTTGTAGATGAAAATACACAAATTTTTTTTTATTTTATTTTGTGATTGAACTTAGTCTATTTACTTACCAAAGGAGGCTTGTCCGCCAAACGCTTGCAGCTGTTTAGTTCGGTGGGCGAGTTGTCCTCATCAGAGCTTGGTGTTTGGGCCACCTTTTCATTGTCATTGCAACTGAGTAATATATTTAAAAAAAAATATTTATGATTAGCTGATAGTTTCATTGTGAGATAAAATAAATAATCATTACTCTGACAAAATAATAAATATATACTTTTTTTTGTCAAACAACCGCATTCCACAAGATTAAAGTAGAAAGTAAAGAGTGGATCAGGCTTTTGAATATTTATTACTTTGTCAGAGCTAGTATAGGTAAAAATATAATAAGTATTATTTCTTTATTATATATGTATTAAATGTTGTGTACCTATTCTACTATACGAGTGATAGGTGTCGTGTTTTTCTTAATGAATGTGATTTAAGCATTGATTGGAGGGATCTGCTAGGAATCGCATTGTGGGCTACTCACTTGAGATTTGCGTGTGTGAAGAGTTGCAGGGGGCGACGACGTCCTAGACTTGCAGGCGAAGAGGGCGCGGCCAGACTTGTCTTACCACGACTGATGGTGGCCAAGGGGGATCTCAAAACGGCCGAATTTGCCGCTGGCTGACGATTGCTGCAGGATGAGGATCGAAAACGGGCTCCAGCTCCGGTTAAAACGGCAGCCAAATTGGCCGCTATGCGATTGTCGAATCGGTTGAAGTATGAGTTTGAATTGGAGTTGGAATTCTGATTTGAATTCGGATTTATATTTGCGTTTGAGTTCGAGTTTGAGTTGGAGTTTGAGTTTGAACTGTCTGCCGTGGGCGAGGAGTTACTGCTGCTGCTGGTGCTGCCGTTTCTGTTGCTCATGGCCGCCGATGTTGCCGCTGTGCTTGCGGTCGATGTAGCTGCTGTCGCCGTGTTGCTGCTGGCGCTGCCCTGGTCATAATCCAAATTATTGTTGGTTATCATTGTGGCGGCCTTGCTTTTGGGCATTAACTTTTGGCAGCGGGTGTTACTGGCCGACGCTCTCAATTATGTGCGCATATAAAAACGCTGCGGGCGGCTTTTGTCGCACTGCGTGAGCCTGCCAGGACAATTCAGGACATCGGCAGAGTGCGATGGAGTGGGCCAGTCACCACCAGAGCAGCTCTGTGCGGCCTTTATTAAATTTGACTACAGTGGGTGGCTCGGGGTGGCGGGTGGCGGGTGGCTAGCCGCAGGGGTTCACTTGCTCCACTCCGACTGACTGCAGGACGCAGGACGACGTCGAGGATTCGCAGATTTAAACACAGAATTAATTCAAGCGGAAATTGGCAACGCAGAAGGGAGTTTGGGGGGCGCAGAAAAACCAAAACAAAAATCGAAAGCGTGAAGCATAAACAAAAATGGCAAGTGAAAACGCAAATGAAAACGCATAGCAAAGAGAAATATTGAGGGGGAAAGCCACAAAAATGCACATAAATAGGAATAGGAAAAGGGAGGGGGTGGTTTAAATGGAGGGGGAGTATTACAAGGGGGATATATCAGCCAGGGGTCGCAGCCATGACGTCACACCATAAAGCGCATAAATAGCAGGATTCGCAGGATGTTCATGAGCATGGTGATGATGATGATGTTGATGGTGTTGTTGAAATGTTTTTGTTCGGTGGTTGTTGTGATTGTAAGGGAATACATGATTCCCATATTGTTGTGGTTGTTGGTTTTTATTTTTTGTTTTGGTTTTACATTTCCCATTTTATGCGATTATCGATTACACAACGATTGTGCAAATTTTGCAGTTCAAAACGTTTTTTTTTCGCCAATTAGTTTCCAATTTTTGCGCATAAGTTCGAAGCCAATTTCGGTTAGTTTCGTTTTCATGTTTTAAGGCCGAATATCATGTAAATAAAAGTAGAGAAAATATATGCGAATTTTGTAGAAAGTTTTTCGTTTTTTCGATTTTAAAATTTGCATTGAAAACTGCTGGGGAAAGCGAAAGCAATATTGTTCAATCGATATTTTAGCATCCATTTTTGTTTTTTTTGAGGCTATCCGAAAGCGAATTTTCAATGCAATTCCGTGGCTAGCTTTTCACATTTTTTCCTGTCAGTTTTTTGCTCTAGTTTGGTATTGATTTACTCACGTTGGTTCGGTGGCAACTAAACTTTTCATTGGGCTTTCCTCCAGTAGGACCCGTTCACAGATGAAAGTTGAGTCCACTCATGAGCTAAAAATAGGAAAAGAAGATTTTGATTTAATTAAAATCAACTTTAATCTGCGCCCAAGTGTACACATGTGTGTGTGTTCGAGGCTGTTCTATAGCAATCATTAGACGTTCATAGTCAACACCTCATTAGGCGACTAATCAAGCGTGCGCTGGGCACGAAATAACGACCAGTTCAGTCCACTGGCAACAGATTAAAGGAGACCAGGATTCCCAGAATCGGAAGGAGGAATGTCCGCAGGAGGAACAAGGAACCAGGCGCCAAGCCACAGACACTAAACAAAACCAAAGCAAATCATCAAGATTGCTGTGGGAGGTGGGGCGAAATTCCATCTAGAGATGAGTGCGTGTTAGCCCCAAGAGCCAGCAATGAGCACGAAACTAGATTACAACATGGAAAAAAAATATTCTTGAGATTTTAAAGACTTCCCTTTTTTTTTAGAATTAAACAGCAACGTCACTAAACATCACTACTTCTATAAAAATCCTGATCAATAGTGATAATTAGATATTATCTTGCCCAGCTGACAGTGAAAATATAAAATACACGGGATTTAAAATTCTTTTAGATTCTATTTATTCTTTCACTATCATAATTCCCTAAAAACTGAGCTATCCAGTTTTTAGGGAATTATGATAGTGAAAGAATAAATAGAATCTAAAAGAATTTTAAATCCCGTGTATTTTATATTTTCACTGTCAGCTGGGCAAGATAATATCTAATTATCACTATTGATCAGGATTTTTATAGAAGTAGTGATGTTTAGTGACGTTGCTGTTTTATGGATGTCAAATTTTTTGTTATTACTTTAAGAATATCCTAGACCTATAATGTCCAATAAACATAATTTATGTATGGCATAATTAATGTTAATCAACTCGATATACTAAATCGCCAAAAGCAAGCATAGTTGCCCAACTGATTAACCACATCATCTTAATTCGAATAATTTTGAACATTTAAACTCAAAGAGATTAAAATACCGGAACTTAAATAGTTTTTTCTACGTGCAGCCATCGCTGGCCAGGCAATGAAGTAAACACGAAGACGATGCCGCAAATAAAACGCACAGATTAAAGGATGCCCGTGTGAAATGTCTTCTTAATTACTTCGCCGAGTCCAGGGGCTGAGACTGCGAAGGATAAACAAGCCATGGTGGAGTTTGCAGGAAAAACGACCCGCCTGGTGGGTCTGGTTGACTGGATGAAGGCGTAATTGAGAAGTCGCCGGGCGGGGAGTCGGAATTGGAATGGGTTTAGGTCCGCTCCTCGGGTCCTGCTCTCGGGTTCTTGCGTCTGCAGCGCTGTTTAAGCGGAAGTAATTTAATTAATTACAAATGAAACGGAAACACGAGCAAAACGAAGGCGACGACCATCCGGCTATATCCCTTCAGAATGCATCGTGTGTCGATTGTTTGCTTAATGGAATGAGTAGTCAGCCCGAAGCCGACAACAGGAACAACTAAAACAACAACCAACAACAAGTGCTACCCAGCCCAGTTTTTTTGCATATGGCCAAATTGGGAGCGGCCTAAGCGTTTTCCAAAACAACAGCGGAAAAATTAAAGGACCAGCCCTCCCAGCAGAGCAATTAAATTTTTGTACGCCCTAGGACCGCAAACTATTCGATGTTAGGGTGCACAAAGGGAAATTCTGTGATCGAGTTGGGTATTTGTATGTTTCCCTTTTACATTTTAGGAAATGTATTCTTGGATACTTATTAGGGATAGTTAAACCAATTTTAAACTTCTATTTATTAAGGTGAAAAAATATTGTTTCTTTAAAAACGTTGGGAAAATAAATAAACTTCATTTTAAAGCTCCTGCTCATTTTTATGCCAGAACTAATTATGTAAGATTTTGTTCAAAAGTATTTCATAATTTGTTTAGCTCTATAAAGCATTAAGAGAAAGCATTTTAGTATTTTATCTTACTTTAATTTACCTCCTGCAGTAAAATATAACACTTTTGGTAGAGTGTATCTGCACGCACACAGTGAGCACACGCACACATTGGCACACGCATTAAGCACAGCTCATTTGCATTGCGGTTTTAATTGGCATTGGCACGGAGGAGGAGCGAAGGGAACGGCGATAGCGGGCTATTACCTCTGGCCCCGGTCTGCACGGTTCGCTGGCAGGGCTTACAAGGATAATGAAAACAATTTAACGACTCTCCCGACAATTCACAGGACCAGAGGACAGACGGCAAACGAATGCTGGTTAAACAAATCTTGAATCCTTTTTGCCGCCTCTTGCATTTGCGTTTGCCATTAATTTTTATAACCACCCCATGGCCCGACTGCCCCAACGAACGCTGCGTGTCTGCGCAAAATATTCTCAGATATTTTTTGACATTTTAATGAAAATATTTTGCGTAGCAATCCAGAAAGCAGAGCGAAAAAATTAAAAGGCAGTTAGCAAAAAGGACAGGCGAGCGGAGTGATGAATCCTTTATCCCTTCACTGGCTTAATATTATTTTAACGAAGCGGATTCCCGCGGAGCAGGATCAGTGGAGTGGGTTTCACTTTTAAGCCCTGCTGATGGCCAGTAATTAAATGCTTGACATGCCCTTGGGTGTGAGGTTTTGCGAGCCAGGGATTAGTGCCACTAAGAGGATGTCTGGACAGAGAGAAAACCCTCAACACACCAGAGAGCAGAAGTGAACAATTAATGAGATAGAACTTCATAAATTCCCGCCACTCATTTCTCCCAGTGCAGTTTGGGTGGCAAATTAACACTGAAGCTGGCATTATAATTATGGCATATAGGTGAGGCGGATGTTGAGTTTCAGGTGAAATGAACCCGTTAAGCTTTTGAAAATACTGACAACTGTTTAAAGATAAATATATTTAGGAATATAGTTCTTATTTATAACGGTTTTCTAGAAAGAAAAAACATTTCCTAAGTTATTAAATATTTGGCACACATATGTTATGAGAAGAAATGTAAGTTATTTAGCTTTGCAATGTTATTATTATTATTACTATTACTGTGGCTTTATCTAGAATGTAAGAGAATGTAAGACTTTTAAACATTTTTTGTTCAAATTTATATAATTTTTTCTGGCTGCAAGTGTTTATCTTCACTGTCTATAATTAACAGTTTATTTCGGCGTGAAGTGCATCCTGTTGCTCCTCCTAAACTCTCTCCTCCTGGCTCATTAAATATTTACAAGATCTCAATTTGCTTAAGTGAGCATCGTGGCCCAACAAAGCCGTAACAAAATCAACAAGCCTAAGCAAAAATATTTGTCGGCTTGCAAAACAAGAGGAAAGACAGCCGAAAAAGCGAACAGCAGACAAGACAAGAGAGGGGTTGTTTGCAAATTAAAAGAAATCAAAATCATATGAGAATTTTCAAGTGATTGCCGCATGAGTCCTTGTTCGCAATTTTTTTTTTATTTGGCTCAGGCAGGAAGCGCGGGCCAACATAAACAAGCAATTTAACAGGCACTCACACACACTCTCATACCCTCACACGCACACACACAGCGACACACATCCTTAAGGATCCGTCGCCAGTTGGCAAACAAACGAAGCGTTCAGGCGAAAAAAGCCAGCGGAGAATGGAAAAAAAAGTTGAGCAGCCTCGAAACAAGCAAAGCGTTTTATATGCCGACACCAGTGAGCTAGTGTGTTTGTGTGAGTGCGGCACCGCAGATTTCTCTCACCCACCCACATAGCCACATACACCCAAACCCACACACCCACACACCCACACACATGCCAGCCGCAGCCTTAAAGTATGCCGCAAGTTTTTGCCGCTCTTTGTTAATGAAATTTTAATCAAGCTGCAAGCGAAAAAGAGTTTGCCAACCAAGTTTGGCGAGTACACAAGCCGCACTCCTTTGCTGCGGCTCCTTTAAAGGAGAATTCCCTTATTTTTCACCGCCAAATAGCCGGCAGCTTCATTAGAGACGCCTCGGTCCACGCTGCGTATGCGTAATAATTTATTTAAAATGCAATTCGTTTATGCCAGACATTAATCATCCCAGCGAACGCGATAAGACATCGAGTAAGTCACGTACCGAGGTCGACTGCATTTATTAACAATTTACGTCATAAATAAAATTGAAAAACATTCATAATGTCAATGGCGGGCCGAAGAGAATGCGAATGAGAAGTGAGTGAAAGACGTGCGAGCATGAGTCGATGGCAATTTCATAAATTACAGCCGCTTGGTGGAGAGGGGCAACGGGAATGAGGTGTGGATGAGCGGCTGGTTTACATAAATTAGACAACAAATTTCCCAGCAAAATGGGAACAACGCGCAGGCAAAAGGTAAATCACAAGGCGGACCCCAAAAATGACAACATTAAAAGCTGCCAGGTGGGGTAATGTACTCTTAAATATACACGGAAAATAAACAACATCTTTATATTAAATTAAAGTTAAATATTTCTTATAAGACAAGAAATATATATTTATTTCACTTATACTGAAATTCTTATTCATATAATTCCTAATATCTTTCATTTTTAAAGTTTCAAATTACAATATTGAAACAATGAACTATAAAGGCCTTTAATGTTGTTTCACTTATTTTGAATTAGCATGGAAACTTTGAATTCCTATTTCAATTTTGTTCAGTGACCATTTTGTGAAAACACTTTTACTTAGAGCCTTAATTCTTTGCCCATTTTTTCGTGGTATCAGGCCGAGTTGTTTAACATATTTCTATTTTGCTGTGGCTGTTACGCCTTTTCCTGGCCGATTTGGAGTGAATAATGTTCGCTTAGCACGGCAAATAATTATTTCTCGCTTACTGCCAACTGGCATGCTATTTGGCAAGGGCTTTAAGGATTGCTTTCGGTCCTTTTCAGCCGCCCATCACCACCCACTAACCGAGCTCCCCATTTTGGTCCCCAGTTCATTATGTGAATTTTGAAATTGTTTTTTTTCCTCCTCGCTCTTGTTTCTTTGTGTTTTTTGCTGCAGGGCATAAAAACAAAAAAAGAGAGTAAAATACAAATGCCAACACGTTGGCTTGGCTGAGCAACCCCTCAAAAAGGTGTTGAGTTGAGCCAAATTACAAAAAATTGCTGCTGTTGTTTCTGTGCATTTTTCTTTAATGATTTGAATATGCAAAGCGCGCCAAACAAAGCGAACGAAAAGAATTTTAATTAGTTTTTGGAATGTTTTTCAGTGCAATTAAAGCCGAAGGCTGCCACAGCAATAAACCAACCAATTATTATTCTCAGCTATGCGGCATTCAAAATTCTCCATACTCCGGAGTATGAAAGCGAAAATGTTTGGAATGCTTTACTCGCAATCGGTTAAATGCTAAAATTATTTTGCAAAATAAAATGGCAACTAAATATGCATGGCAGAGCGAATCGATTTGAGAAATCCGCATCGAATTGGCTAACAGCATCGAATTTTTCAAGGAAAACAAACCAAGCCATGATGGCAATAACGAACAGAAAACGCCCGTTCCCAAGGATTTCTCTACCTTGCTTTTAAAGGACAAGGAAAAACTATTTTATATATGTACGTACAACGGAATAATTCGACTACCTTTCGTCCAACGTCTGGGCAATGTCCCATGACGTCCCCCCTCGAAAGCAATAAATGTTCAAATCAATTGAAACGTTTTGCCAAGGCCTCACACCCCGTGTGAAACCACCCCCGATATAAATCGAAGAAGGAGCAAGGAATGGATTCCTGGACAGCTTAAGGCGGCGATTTGGTTAGCCCACGCCCCGAACAACAGAAAATCGATAAGGGATGCTGAGGAATGTCAACTTGTTTTGAACTAGTCCGGCACAAGGAAACCAGATCCTGTCCCACATTTGAGAGCAGAGTCCGAATAGGATAGTAGTCTATATATGTGGACCAGAAATCGACAGAAGTCGACGGCAATAAAACGCCATTTGGTCATAAAAATAGTCGAACGTTGCAGGAGCCAAGTGAATGCGACAACTGCCCCAGGGGGAAAATACCCCGAGGGGAGGGTATGAGGATGCGGAGCCTGTCTGCCAGGGCAAATTACGAATTTTGCATATTGCCTTTCTTCGGCCTTCTCTCTGTTGGCCGGTTTCTTTGCCCCTTTGGCCCATTAGTCATTTCGGTGCCGGGCGAGTTTTGCCAGGGACTACGGCTTGGTGTGTCGCCACTTTGCAGGATGAATGACCCCGGCATAGTTGCTCATACTTTTCCGCCAGCCAATCCACAACACTCCCCGCCACTTTCCCTCGCAAAACCTCGGCCAGCGGAAATTGCGCACACGTCACAGGACAGCAATTTTCATATAACCGTCAACCATTTTTCTACTCTTTTCCACAAAACTGCAGGAGAATGATAGAAATATCGAATGCATATTACCTTTATTTAAAAATGGGGAAAAAATATTTACTTTATTCAGTTCTTTTTTCAGTTAACGACTTGAAATGCTTCTAAAAAAACATATTTATCGGATTAAATCGGACTAGTGAAATACTTTTACAAATTATTTATTTTCGCTTACTTAACACTTTCAAAACGTTTGCTGCCATTGATGATATATTTGTTTTAAACAGTTCAATGCTTGCCGTGTTTAACCCTAACGAATTCTGCATCGCTTATATTCACGTTTAATTGATTTTCGCAACCGAATGCATCAAAAATTCATGCGTGTGCAATTAATGACATTACCGGAGCTCTTGACCGGTCGCGGGGTCTTCTGTTCAATAAATTATAGTCATTATCGTTATTAAGCAACATGAAGAGAGCTATATAAGCCAGCGCATTAAATTAATGCGTGTTGAATTTAATTTTTAATCATAATGGACGTGATGATTGTCATGGAGCTTACAAATTAATTCTAAACTTATAGTTTTAATAAGTGACTAAAGAATTTAAATATCACGATTTTCAAAAATGTGGTTTGTTAAACGCTGTTGAAAGAAACAATAAATTCTTTTCTTATTTTTTATTTCGGTAAAAGGAATATCCAAGTTTATTAACTTTAAACCATTATGGATAATATGGCATCCTATCTACAAATGTTTAAAATTAGAGTTTTAATAAATTTCCAATCAATTTTCTCTACAACCCTCTCGGCAATCTTGAATAATTAATAGGATTTATGAGAAATAAATGCTTGGTAAATTTCTTGATTTAATTTAAGTTTATAAAAATGTTCAATTCTCTCTTTAAATGGTTGCTCTTCACAGTTACGAAAGTAGCTTGAATAATTAGTAGGTTGTGTATCTTTTGGCGGTTTCATTTTGCCTTGGCAGTTTGGCCTTTCCGCAATAGCCAGCCACGCCCCTTCACTCTCCGCCCACAACCCTTACCTAACTCACATGTAGGTCAAAACTGGGTGAGCAGAGGCGCGTTGCATACCTTCGGGCTGTCAATTTATTTTTCGCGCTTCGCATGTTCTTGGGCCATGTTTCTCCGATTCTCCCCGCGCGTGTTTTTGCGTCCTTGAAATTTATGCGTTCGACGCAGGCGAAGCGCCAAGTGTTGAGAACATCGGAGATAGGCACAAGTGCCACATGGCGTGTAATGCGCTCATTATGCTTCTCTATATATGCGTAGATATGTATATTCACATTCAGCTGTATAGATGGATGCCACAAGCAAAAGGATGCCTACCACTTTCCGCCCTTGGAACTGGGCCAATGTGAACGGCATTGTCTTTTGGGTCGCCGTCGCCTCCGCCTGGGAGATAATAACAACAAATTATTACACTTGCCGAGGGATTCTAGTGGGGGGTTTTACTGGGCCAACTAAATTAAGCATATCGTTGATAACTCAACGCAGATCGGACGGAATGCGATAAGGCAAAGTCCTTAATCCTGGCTGGCTCTTTGCCGGGCTTATTACCATGTTTTTATATTAGGGTCTGTTCATATCTGCACTGCGAAAACTCATTTAGAGTTTTGAGCTTGAGAAGTGCTTAACGGGCTATACCAGATTACCCCTTTTTTAATTTTATTTTTTTTGCCCGATCGATAGCTTACAATTTAAAAAAAAAATCATCTAAAAGCTGCAATGTCGTATCTAAAGTAGTTTTTGAATGGCAGCGTTCTAGAGAGCGACAGCTCGCAGGCATACCGCTGCACCTGAAACTTTAAACGCGTTTATCTATAAACTACATTTTTGAAAACTTTTAACATCATAACTCCACTACAAGCATATTGATCGGTAAAGCCCCTTAAACAGCATGAATAAATACCTAATTTTAGTATTTTATAAATTTTTGAAATATTGACGATATCTGTTTTATTTTGTCTTTAGTAAACACTTTTTTTTAGGTTGTAAAGTCCTTGGCTTAAGTTAAAAATTATCTAATTTAAATTCAGCTTCTTCAAGATTTCTCTAAATGTGTCCATGGCCTTGAGTAACAAGCAGTTATCGATTTTAAAACAACCATATGGTACTTTTGAAATACACATCTTATCTGAACGCTGTCACGTTGGACGCAAACGAATCGTTAAAATATTTTTTTATTTCATAATTTTCGTGGAACGATGGCGACTTCTTCGGGTGCCGCATCAATTGCACTTCCGCATGAAAAACAAGTTCCGTGCGAAAGCCAGATTATTGCAATCATAAATTTTTATGATTTTCCCATTGGTTGCAGCTCGAGGCAAGAGTGTGGAAAGTGTGGGCGGGAAAAGCGGCGTGGGAAAGTGCTCGCAAACCGCACGAAATTTTATGTGGATTTAATAGCCTTGCAGATATGATGCAGAAAATTATTATACTCTCGCCGCCAAGTCCTCCCACCCCCGAAGCAATGGTATAGGAAAGCGATAAGGACGAGGAACAGAAGCTGTATATATTTTTGAAAATATATACCAATACACTTGCCCACATCAGCTGCCAGAGTTTGTGTGCTTTTTTCGGCGGCCATTAAAAGGAAATTTAATATAAACTTAGCGCAAAATGACGAGGGCCGTAAAAAGCATATTGACAATGGCACGAGATCAAGCCATCCCATCCATCAATCAATCAGGCCTGACAGCAGCTGTGGCAGCCGCAAAAATGTATCCACCGGAGACGTGTGGCAGGTAGGACAAAAAAAATGTAATCTAATCCAATTACTCAACACTGGCAAACAAGCCGAAAAAGATATTCGGCAGGGCGCTAATGGACGAGTCCCCAAACAGGTCGGATATCACATGTCTACATAAAAGTTAAACAACCCAGGGCAATCGCAAAGTATCAATGGCCAGGCAAAAGAGTGCGGAAAGAGCCAAAGCCACAGGCATATTTACATCATCAACCCCAACTAACCAAACGAATGCGTTTGATTATTAGCCTACAAGAGTCGGGGGGTGTAAGAGTGCAAATCCCGGCCAGAAAAAAACAGAAATTGAAATTCATGCGCATTCAGAGGGTTCTTTGTTAAGGCCACGGGGCTTACAAGATGGAATATCTTGGGCTTGGGAGCCCCCAAAGCATTCTATTGACGAAAATTATCATTTTTGTTGCTTCAATAAAACGACAGGCCCGAAACTAATATGGTTTCCTCTTTACCCTCCCCATCAGCAGGCTTAGGCATGAAATTGAAAATGTAACAAAGGAAAATTCGGGGAAAAATAAGGGCGGAGGATTAAGTTTGCCTGATTGGATGGAAGGCAACATGATGATGATGATGAGGTGACATTGAGAGGAAAGTCGCTTTGAATCAGAGAAACTACTATCGCAAATGAAATTTAGGAATACTTTTCCGTCAGCTCACCCATTTATTATGGAATTCAATTAACCTTACCAAAAGCCTTCACCTTTCACTTTCGGCAATCAAATGGCAATTAGGCCCGCTCGTAGTTCAAATATTTGTCCGTATATCACCATCAGAAACCGATGAGGATGGTGACACTGAGTGGGATACACAGCCCCCGAACCGATTATGCAAATTTGTCCGGGTTAACGATTTCATTAAACGCCAGAACCGGCCACGCCTTATCACCCAACTGCCCCAACTGTGGTCTGACCAACTAATTTCAATATCAGCCACCGCCTCCAGGAGCTTGCATTAATTCTCACATTTAGCCCACAAGCCGCAGGAGGCGTGTCCTTGTTGATAAACAGAGAAGCAGAGCTTCCGTTTAGTCTGCCAACTCTCGACTCACAACAAATCCCCTGGCCTCGTCCTGCGACACACAGGATGTCCTGGATAGGAGGTAGATCGGGTGGACTTGGACGCAAAGCTGAGCGACATCCCGAGCAGGCAAGGGGTCAATTTGGAGCGTATCAAAAAGGGACAACAGTTTTATAAACTCCCTAGTTTTGCAAAGCTTAGACCAAAGAAAGCCCAAGAGAGTGGGAGATGGTCGAAGGACCCGGTCTGGCCGGCATATTTATAAACACATTAAAAACGCTTCACTGGCATTTCCTGCAGGGATATGGGAATTTGATGAGTTATCAGTTTTGTGTACTGCGAAAAAAGGATTAAGGCTGATAAAATGCTGGCCATATTTCTTTGTTTTAAAATTTATAAATAATATAACTTAAATATATCACTGATATTCTTATTCTAATACTCCGCAAAAATTAGTTGTGATTGAAAGAAACAGTCGGAAAAGTATTTCGAATATTCAGGAGCCTTTTAAAAGAAATATAAATACACATACAAAAAAATCAAAATTTCCCTCAGTGTGCAACTAACTCTTTCTGCCTCCCTGCCCCCAAAAATTAACAGAAAACAAGTCAAAGTCAATGTTTGCAGATGTGATGTGCTGGTTGTGGGCTAAGTCCCACAGCATGTTGAAAAATGTCAGTTGCACATGAGACTGGCAGGGACCTCAAACCTCAAGAACCTCAGCAGTCAAGCCAGTGGCGGGGGCGGGGGCGGGGCCGGGAAAAGGGAAAGGGTTGCCAGCACCGGAGGTCCTGTGTGTGAGTCGGTGATGAGGAATAGCTGCAACTTGCAGCTGACGGTTGTTAAGCTTGTCAACATGAAGCGACAGTAAGTCGCAATGGGAGCAGGAGGCAGATGGAGCCAAGACCTGGCGTAACAATTGGAGCTACCTATATGTAGGCATCCGCTCCTCCAAAGTCCTTGCATTTATATTCCCCCGACGCTTTACTTTTCCGGGTCAAGCCACATTTGACCCGGTTTTTATCTGGAAGTCAACAGTTTAAATGCCATTTAACGTTTTATGGCTCGGGGGAGAGCATAGCGATTTGTAACCTTCATGTTAATACTCCAAGCCAAGTTATTTATGTAAATTACTGGCGACTGCAATGCCAACTGCTCCGAGGATGCTGGCCAGGCTAAGACCCCCTAACTCCCAGCGTTCATGTTTTATAATTAAGTCAGTAATTTAAGAGTGTCGGGCAAGGGAAACTTTTTTCGCTTGCAGCTTTACTTGACTGCATTCCTTGTGGCTTGCAATTTGGTTGCTGGCTGGCTGGCTGGCTGTTTGGCAAACTTTTCGCCGTTCCTCCCTCGCTTTTAAATAGAGTAAACCCCGGGACAGAGAAAAGCCGTGCGAAAGAGCGGAAATGTTAACAACTACTTTGACATTTGCTATGGCTCCGGGAGCAAGTATTCCGGGGTGTTTGTTTGCAAGTTGAAATTACTTAAGTGCCAACGCGACGAGGCGTGTGAATGCCGAACCAAGTCCCCAGTCCCGACTGAATAAATGAGTTAGAGAGTGGCTGAAATGGCTGAAGCGGAGCTTAACTTCGACTCGGGCTCATAAATTAATGTCGTCGCATTAAAGCGTATTGGGGCAGCTTTGCCCCGCTCACTTGCAGTTGCAATTTCAGTCGCCGTCGGAGTGTTTTTCAAAATGAAATAAAAACTGTGCTGCAGTGTCGAGTGTAACAAAAGTTACCCAGACCCAGATGCAGCCAAGTGTGAAGGACAACAGCAACGATATGCAAAATACAGCAGGCAAAAGAAATTTAGTTGGGAACACGAATGAAAAGTACCCTGTTTTCACGAAATTTTAAATGCTTTCGGCAAAGAAAGTGTCTATGGTTATAAAACTGCCTTTGTGTCCAATGATATTATATTATTTAATTAATTTAAAGACAATTTGAAAAACTTTTGCAGATATGTGAAAATAAATAATTTACATACAACTTTGATGTACCCTCGCTTTTCACCAGAACTGATCACAAAAAGGATGAAGGCTTAGGATATAAGGATGTGAGTGTCAGACCTTTAACGAACTGCAAATACTCTACTCAGCCTAAGGACCTTGAAATCTTCATTTAGAGTATTTGGAGGAAGTAGATAGAAGTACTTCCTGCAAGAAGTGGGCCCGAATGTCCTGCCTGTCTTGAATTCAAAGCTCTTGCCTGCTGTGAAAAGGAAGCCGCTGTGCATGTCAGAGTACAAAAATGTTAGTTAAATTTCGTAGCTACATTTGTTTTGTGCCAGCCTGGAAGAGATATAGGTACTGACACAGAGAAAAAGGCGGCCAGAGTTGGCAACCCGACTGCATGCATAGTGCATAAGTCAGTCAGTTGCCGGGGGGATAAAAGCGAAGTCGGGCATTTGGTAGTCCTGGCATGACTTTAAGACTTATTGTTCGTTCACTTTTTGGCAGACAACAGTCGAGTTGCCTCTTTCATTTTCATGCTCACACTCAAAATGAAAGTTCAAGCAGTTCTCGTTTTCTCTGGGATAGAAAAATAATTCATAAACTGTTGCAAGTTATTAAAATGTCAGTCACACTGTTTTGCATACCTGTTTTGCACTCTTGCTTTGATTTTCTTTGTTGCACTTTCAGATTCAGTTTATCTCGTCCATTTTCTTTTAGCCAGACTGCGACCAGACCATGGCTCGTAATATATCCTTAAGGTATACATTAATTACAAGGATCGTAAAAGCCGGGAGAAGCAAAGCTTCGACTTGCAATGCCAGCGGACACGAACTGGAACCCCCAGAGATGCCGACTCCTTTTACTTTGTGTTTCCTTTTGCATTTTACTGCCACACAAACTAGAGGACTTTGAGTGTATATATATTCTCCCGGCTCGTTCCCTTTACGGCATTCCATTGTTTCCGGGCTGTAATCAGGCTGCAAAATTCGAGTGCATAGTTTATATGCCTCCCCGCAGAAATATTTGTCTCCAGCTGCAAAGACTTTTCATAAATTGCTGCTTTAAAATTTCCCGTGGAGACGGGTGGCAAACAAATGACGAACTCATGTTGGAGGCTCATTTGTTTTATGGCCGACGCTTAGGCAGGCAGCTGATGTCCCTATCTACTTTGCCCCGGTCTGGGTGTCCCAGTTATTTGACACGCTTTTTTGCAGCCCTAACAGGAACGAAGACAGACAGTTGAGAAGATGCCATTCATTACTGGGATGCAAGAAAACAGGGCGATTTATTGCGGGGACCCCAGTCACACACTAGAGTACTTATAAACAGTCGGGCATTCTTGAGTCGAACATTTCACTTAACTAAAATAGCTTCACTCTAAAGTTTTTCCTTTTATAGTTAAGCATGAAATATTTGTCTAACTTATTCCTGAGTTTCAACTTTTCTTACATAAAGAACCGATATTAAAGAAAGTAAAATAAGTTGATGAATTTCCTTAGCGATATATATTTGTCAAAATTAAGTCAGTTTCTCTTGATTAATATTACAGCTTAAATTGTATTTACATATAACACAAATTGCGTTCGCTTCAACAAAGTTTATTAGTTATAATAATTCTCTTGGCTTTACAGAATATTTGCGTTTGGAAATACGATTTATCGAAGCTCGCCTGTGTGCATAGGTATGCAAAATATAATTGCCTGCTTTTCGGGGCTGGCCCAATACGAACGCTTCAAAGGCAGCATTGTGGCTGCTTTATCAACTTTATTATGCCAACGCCAAAAGTGGCAAAATTAACAACAACAGCGGGATAGAGATGGTGGGTTAGGGAGTGGGTATGGCCATAAAGCAACCTCTCTTTTGGCCCTTAAGACAGGACTCAACTGCAGGCCGCGACCGTTTTATGGCCCTCACACACACACACTCACACAGCGTAGTCCTGAAAACAGTTTCAATGTCTGTCTCTTCTTTCACTCCCGATGTGAGAAAGTGTGTTGGTGCGGTGTGCTCCTTGTTTATCTCGCTTTTGTTTGGCCCCGTTCAACCAGCATCCCTTTTACACCTCCCCCGAAAAGAGTGTCTTACTTTGCTCGGCTTTTTCGCTTTTTTCGCGCTTTCGCCACTTCCAGGACGATTTTGTGTGCCTGTTTAGTCCTTCGGTGTGCGAAAGTGTGTGTGGGCGAGTGTGTCTGCATTTTGTGCCTGCGTGTGGGTGAGTATGTCTATGGAGTGCGTATACGCCAACATTCGCTGCTGAGCTCCTGTTCCGAAATTTTCTCTGTGTGTGGGTGTATCGCACACAGATACAAGCCCACAAAAAGGAGTAGAGTGTGTGTGTGTGTGTGTGTGTGTGTGTATGTGCGAATGTGAATGCGGGTGCTAGCCATGTTGCTGGCAACATCTAATGACAATTTTGGGGACAAAATGTTGCCGGGCCGCTTGAAGTGCTGCCGAGTGTTTTGATAGCGGGCCAACTAAGCCCCAGAGATTTTACTCATATGCACACATCATCTCGGCAATTTTAAGCGGCTTAGGACGACGATGATGCCTTCGTTGAATTTTCATTACTAAGCCAGAGGTGAATACCTCATCCACCGAACCAGTGAACATTCTCTCCATTCTACTCAAGTGCGCAGTCAACTTCAAAAGGCAGGCAAATTCAATGGACGAGCCATGAGTCTCGGGGCAAACACAGATCATATCTTATCGGGAATCATTTTATGAGCAAAATTAATACGCTTCAAGCCAACTCGAGCGGTGAGACCGACTGGCAAATTTGTAGACGTTTTGTTGTTGCCCAGGCAACTTGAACGGCCTCATCCTCGTCGACGGAAACAATATAATGAGCCAGGGCAGGTGGCTTGAGTGGTATCAAAAGATATATATAAATAGATACTTTTGCACACGGAAAAATACTTATGACACTGCTAAGTATTAGCTTAAGGTTTTGTTGAACAAAAAAAAAATATTTAGATAATTACTTCAAGTTATTTTAATAAGTATTAAGACTAATAATCTATTCAGGATAAAAAATATATTAATAAAATACGGCTTTCTTTACGTATTATCTGATTCTAATTTATCTTAGACTTAAAAGATTTAGTTAAATCAAAAAAAAAATTTGTTTCAAGTCTTTAAATATTTTCCATTACATTTTAGCTCTCTACAAAATATATAACTTTTGAAACTTCTTATATTTCTCGTTGTGTAATAACGGGCTCACGGGCTACGACATCGTCATGGAAATTCTTCATTAACTCAACTCGGGCGCTGAGAGAAAAGAAGTTTATGTTATTAAGAACATCGAGGCGTGGGCGGAGAATGATGGCAATGGTTACTATGCTCGGCGGATGGGGGCGTGGCTAGGCAGTGGAGGAGGCGGCAGCAGCTGTTGTTGTAGTAAAATGTGTGTTTTACTTGACAAGAAAGAGATAACGGTAAATGAATATGCAGCAATTTGCACGCCCACATAATGAGTATGAAGCAGGGTGGACAAAGGGGGGCGGGTTGGGGATACCGCCGATGGGCAGAGACTGAAATAATAACAGCAGCAGCAGAAACGCAACAGCATCAGCCGCTAAACAAAAGTCGATAAACATAAACCAGGCATAGCAGCAGACAAGCGCTGATAAGTGTGCTACACTTTCCACAGGAAACGGAAGGAGTGGGCGTGCATACAAGCGTGTGTTTGTGTTTGTGTGTAACGCAAAAGTAAATTAAAACGATTTTAATTACGGTTGCCAAGACGCTGAATGAAAATGTCAACGATGCTGGGCGACAGCAGGTGGGCGTGGCAAAGGCATTTGAGGAGTGAAAGAGTGCGGAAAAATGAGACAACTCCTAAAAGCCTTTCGTTGTACCGCTTGCTGAGCAGCAGTGTGAATTATAGCACATGTATGGGAAGCCCATGCACTGAAATAAAAAGTGGAACCTTTGGGAAATTTTCCTGGTACATAAAATGACTTTGCTGTACCTAGATTAAAAGTTTTTAATAGTACAAAGCTAAAATAACAACAGAAAATGTTAAAGTTTTTTAAAAATAGTATGCAATGACAGCGATATTTAAAAAATTCTATACTAAAAAAAAATAAAGAAAACGTACTGAGCGCATATATTTGACAATAAGAAAATTAAATAAATTAAATACATTATTTTAATAATATTTACATGTTGATAAAAGTAACAAAGTTAGGCGTGCAAGCGAAAAACGATACGATAAGACAAACTAGTTAAATCAAATTAAACTTTAAATTACTATCCCATCCCATAAACAAATTTATAGCCAAATCGGCTTACACCTGATATTTTTTATTTGTGTACGTATGTGTCAGTGAGCGAAATAAGAGCAGATTTTCATTTAGACTCCGTTTTGTTTCCTTTAGCTACTTGACAAGACCGAGATGCCAAAGTCACTGCCAAGAGCAACACCAGCAAACTTTAACAAATAAACGTGTTTTCTGGGAAAAGGGGAAATATGGGAAAAAAGAAGTTGGAGTAGGAGCCGCTTCGTGCTTAAACAAACAAGCTCCATTTTTATGAGGCTCTTTTGTCTGTGGCTGCTATTCCGGCTTTCCTTTTTTTTTATACCTTATTAACGCTCGCTCACTCGCTCGTTGAAAATGAAAAGTTTTCGTGGCGGGCGTGAAATTTTTTTTACCGACAACCAAAAATAAGAATAACAAGACGGAATGCTGAAAAGCCACCGAAAAAAGGGAAGAAACCATAGCTTGCTGATTAACTTGACACGGCCAAGAGCGGCGAGGGAAAATGGTTGAAAAACGAGGGCGGTGGGGAGGAAAATTCGCGGTTTGAATGCAGCTGACAGGCAGCACCTGTCGCCGCTGCGGAAGTGTCGACTGCGAATGGGAATGCGCCTGCGACCAACAAACCGCCGCTTGGCATTTCCTTGGCGACACTTTCAAGGAAATGCAATGCAAGGTGGGGGACGAAAAAGTGTGGGCGGTGGAAGGACACTTCGGTGGCCTTGTGTATCTTATTTTGTGACTGCATTTAAGTGCAGCTTTTATGCCACAGATTTAAGCGTAAGCCATTGAATAGCCAAAGTTTGTCCAGGGGTTTATCTTCATATATTTCCGCAGTGCTTTTTAATGCAGTTTAATTCGGTATTAACCCCGAAAGTATGCTGCGGAAAGTAATTCGATTTATAAGGGGGAAAGGTATCTTTATTTAAATTATGCCCGAAAATAGGCAACGGAATCAATGCAAATTAATAGATTTTGTGGTTTCTAATTTAATTTTAAACTTTTCAATTTGCAACTTTTGGATAAACAAAAGCCGCCAGTTTTTTGTAATAACTAAAATAACTCGACTTTATTTGAACCTAATCGATTTTTGTTTCATTGCATAGATTTCAACAGTTTCATCGCGTTTAATGTTTTATTATAACAATCGTTTGCCAAAAACTTGCAAGTGTTTTTTTTATTTATATTAAAATATGGTTTGATTCATTTAATTTACCATCATTTGGGGTTGCCTTAAATAAGCTTGAGGCTATATTTGCTGAATGCTAAACCTATAATTTATAATTTCAGAACAAATTATACCCATGAACAGTTAAGAGATATAGTGAGAACCCTAATATAATTGATATTTTTAATCTATAAATTACATTTTTAAAATAGGAGAGCACAATATTTTAAGCCGTAAAGAGTTGTTCCTTTCGCAAACTTTGATCACATCAAACAAGCGCTCTCGCATGCATTTCAACTCCCGAAAGTGTTAAAACTTCATCGGAAAAGCTGAAACACTTCACTCCAAACATGTTGACAGCTTAACAGGAAGTCTGCCTCAAGAAGTACAACGACACCCCGAAAAAAGTTGATTCTTATCCTTGGAGCCCTTTACCCCCCATTTCCCGCTGATAACTTTAAGCAGAACCAGGCCAAAAAGTGTGACAGCTTTCGTGGCAAAAGTTTGCAATGCATTTTCATGTGCAGCCAAAGTGCCAAAAGGTGGCAAAATGCAAGGGGAAAACTCTTTGTGAATAATTATATAGAGAAGATGAAAGGGCCCAAAGGCAGCGAACCGAAACAAGAGCCTATGCAATCCTTTCAAGTCAAGGCTGCTGACCTTTTTCACACTGTTTGTCAAGGACTCAAAGGGCGGACTTTGATCCCAACAAAAGGATAAAGCAAGCCCAAACAGTCGTAAATCGTAAAGGATATTCAGGATATCAAATAATGCAATTTGTTGTATGCCCCACTCACCTTGGCATCAATTTTTGGCGGCAATTTTCGTTATGTTCTCGACCTTTATTTGCGTTTTGGTTTTATTGCCACAGTAATCCCAAGGAAAACTGGTCAAAGTTTTCGCATAAAATTCAATTACGATTGTGAACTCATAAATCGCAACACTTGGCCGCGTTTTACGATTACGCCTTTTGATTTCGGGCACGGAAAGTGTGAAACTTTTTTGGTTAACGCGGCTACTTTGTTATCACTGTTATCGGGCCACGACTCTGGCAATAAAATTACCCCGTCGCGTCGTTAAAAGTTAAGCGACCTTTTGTGCTAAACTGGCGGATTTGTTAAGTTTTTATGGCTTTCGTCGAATTTCAGACAATGTTGGTGTTTCGGGGATCTGTGAGATATATTTGTGGGCGCCCTTTCGGTCCAACCTTTGCAGTTGAAAGCGCGCAAGGAACTGTTTGTGCTGGCCCCATGTGCTGGCATTTTTGTCCTGGCCGCGAAACTTGGTGTCCTGCCACGAAACTTGGCATCCACAAATGCGCCTGCGCTGGATTTGGTCGGGAAATGTGCAGTGGGACAGGATATTTCCAGTCAGCATTCAACTGGTGGTTGGCTTGCCAATCCAGTCCTCAGAGGACAGCCATATGTGAGTGGTTGTCGTGACAACTTGATTTTCCGACAACTAAAGGTTTCTCATTTCCTAAAGCCCTAAATTTGATAACATTTTATTTCGCTCTTTGCCAGTGGCAACCTTTGATTCTCCCAACTCCATTAGTTTGAAATCCAACTCTGATCTAATTATGCCACCGTTTAGCAGTGCATACTTTTCAGGGATTTCATAGAGGGTCGGTAAACATCTGAAAGGGAGAAAGGACTGGCGAATGACATTAAGGCAAATCCGCTTACAGATGCGGCGATGAGATGAAGATACCAAGGGTCGCCCATTGTTTATGCAAGCGCATTAAGCTAAGGCTCAGCCAGAGATACGGATACACTGACTGTTTGGCCTGCAGATGTAGATGAGCACATAAAGATACAGATACGGATTTAGATACAGTAGCCCTGCTCGCACCCACAAGCTGCAGTAACATGTTGCGGTTTTGTGAGCAGTAGATTGACCTGGCCAAGAAGCCCGAACAAAACCGCATTTTCCTGGGCGTGACGGCATCTTAAAGGCAGTCCAAACAGCTGCAACAGTTGAAACTCGAAACTCACAGATCAAAAACATATATGTTATATAGAAAAGTCAGCGAAGCGAGTTGAACTCATTAACGGCAGCGAGTGGAAGTCGTTGTCATGTAATTCAATGCCGGATACCAAATTGGTATCTCGTATCTCATAGATACGCGCCAATACGTGCACTCGTATAAAAAGGACTAATAAAAGGAGGAAATATCGAGCAAGGAAAATTGAAACTCACGTGGATTTTTCGTGATTTTCCGTCTGCTCGCGCAGGCATGCAATCTTCTTTTTATATGTCATCCATTTTATTGTTTATTTACAGCATTGTTTAGCAGCATATATCCCCGTGTATATAGAGATAGTACATTCCCCAGTCTGCTCTGATTTAATGGCTGTAAATTGGAATGGAATACGCGAAAAATGGCAAAAATGTTGGGCTAGGTGAGCTGAGTTGATTTGGCAAAAATATATTTATTGAAAATGTTGGCCAAAAGAATTTAAAAGAATAAAACTTTGCGGAACAGAGCTTACATTTTACAGAGGTAGGCCAGCTTCCGTCATCAATTTTGATATCCTTTATGAATTTGATTATATTTTATTGAAGGACTGACAATCCTTTGAGGAAAAAGGAGATGAACGTCTAAAACATCTGGTTGAAAACACTTCCCTACAAATTTATCTATCATCTTTTATCCTTTGCTCAAATGTTTAAGGGCAACCCAACTGCGTGTTGCCGTTTTCTGTTTATCTTTCTTGTATCTTTCCCTCGTTTTGCTTACATTACAAGCGGAAATTTGATTTGTTTCTGATAAATGCCATTTATTTTACTTGTTTAAGTCGTCCCCTCGGCTAGACCCTAACTTTCCATGAAATTCAATTGCCAAATTGATTCAACTTTTTCCCCTCCCTGCGAAAAGCCATGAAGCTTCGCGTTGAGCCACAGATAATTGAATGATTTGAATTTTTATATTGAATTTGGCTTTATACATAGCTGAACACGCCCACTTTTCAGTTAACGCCCACCACCCGGCCTTTCATCATATTTGGCAGTTGTGCGAAATTTTTTGTTCGTTGTGTTGCGTGGGATTTTTCTATTAAAATGGAAATTGTAGGCGAATTGGAAAATTGCTTATCAATTGATGGGGGGCATATGCTACAAGGATCAAACGGAGTCTAAAATGGATTTCCCTGCCTGCCCCCATCTTTCGCTGACCCATCCCCCAATTTACGCTGCAATTAAGAATTAAATTAAGTTTTTCACTTGCCAGCGAACTTAATTGAGTTATATGTGTGAATTTCATTCCCATGGAATTGAGGGGTGAATCCCCTTGGAATTTAATTTAATCCACTGAAGCGTTACGCCGCCAGAAAATGCATGGCGAATTTTTTTGGAGTATTGCGCTGCCTTACTTCTTTTAATTGTTTGTGCATGGGAATTAAAGACAACTGCCCGCATGATGATGTAACCATATAGAAGAAGGAGGGTGTATAAACCTAATGATCTCCCAAAGCAGACGCAGAGTCTGAGAGGGCTTCGTTCCTTTTTTTTAGACATGAAAAGGAAACCCTTGGCTGGCTAATGGCAAGGTGCACTCGAGTTCCTTTGTTGCCAAAGAACAAAACACAACTATTACTTATTGGTTCGTGGAAAGCAACTAGAACGGCATAGAAACCTTCTCAAGTGCCACTCCACAGTTCGACCTTTGTTTCGCAATCGAGTTTCGATTCAAAAGCAATACAAACACGCACTGCGGGTGCCTCTTCACCCATTCGAAATGGGAATGAAAATGGTATTGCTCCGGCTAGAATCGTTTGAGAAACTGCGTCACCATAAATTGTAATTACCCAGAATTCACGCGACTCAGAGTCTCAAAAAAAAAGTGTCAGCCAAGGGGCGTTTGCAGCGACACTTCGCCGACACCTCTCCTCTTTTTTTGCCGCCCGCCTCCTGTGAAACGCCCGCTGGCACCAGGTACCGCCCGCCGCTTAACGGTACTGGCGATGGCCTCATGAGTCGCGATAGTTTCTGGATCTTTCGATATTTTCAGTTAACAAATTATTTTTTATTTTACTATTCTTACTATTTACTAAAATAATATTATTATTTGGTTCCGTACAAGAGCCCTGTATTAGTATTATTAAAATGTGAAATTCCTGCAGGAAGGTCAGCATTGCCAATAGCTCTTTCGGAGCCAGACATTTTCTTAGTAGAAAAATTATCATTTTGGAAAACGAATCATATGAATATTTACTGCAATGTCATTTCTAATCATTGGATCAAACTGTTATAATGACAAGAAACAAAAAGAGTTCGAATTGCGTTGGCTCATGCAGGGCTCTAAAGCCAATAATTTTAATCTTACGAACTTATCCTTTACTCCAAGTTGTATACGTCCTAGAAGGATTTATAAATAAATTTAATATTAATTTATGTATTGAATGTTGTATACAAGCTTTACAAAAAAAATAGTTAATAAGTAAAAAATGTATCCTACTGCTACAAACACAATTAATAAATATTAGTATTTCTTCCTTTCTTTTTCTTGATAAAAAAAGAGGTTATTTAAAATTTTAAATTATTAAAATAAATAACACGGCTAGGTACATTTAAACTTCCCAACCAAAATGTCGCATCCTTACCCTCGATATTTAAAATTGATTTCACGCTCCCATCCATAGTGTTCCAAACATATGTGTCACATAACCTGAAGACGTTTACAAATGAATTAGGCCAGTCCATCGACGGCTGATCAGGGCGCAGGCGCACAGCTTGAGGTCGTGGCAGAAACATAAAGCGAAACTTCATGCCAGACACAGTGACGCAAACCACATGCTGACTTTTTCCAATTTTCCTCGGCTGCCCCAACCCCATTAAAAAGAAAACCGTACCGAAGAGAACTGAGACCGAGCGAAGGCATTCCTAATGCAAAACGTGTGGCGGCGACACTTGCCCACGTTCGCATGTGTTTGTCAGCTGTCTGTCTTTGTTACAGACCCCAGAAAACTCATCTCATATCATCCAGCCCGCAACAAATGGTTTTAAATTAATAAGAAAATACAGTCGCTGACATTAAGTGAAGTGTGACATACTTTTAATGTGATTACAAGTCAAAACCCCCGTCGAATGCTGATGAGATTACAAAGCGAAATAATGTGCCAGCGCCACCAAAAGCCAATTAGTTTTCCTCACATTTTCAACCCATCGATGATGGGATTACAATGCGTTTGAGAAGAGAAACAATCAAAAAGTGTCGCTCTCATTTCCTTTTCCCAATGTAATCCCATAAACGCCAGCCACTTAAAGTTCTCACATCGTAAAGTCCATCCAAACACCACCTTTACGCTTTTACCTTGAGGCAAACTCAGTTAGCAGAGTCCATATCAATAATTCTGAACTTGCGGCGAACATAAAAGTCAAGAACTTAATTTCCAGCTGCTGTCATTTTAAAAAACAATATTCGGTTTTATGACTTCTTCGTTGGTCGAGAGTGCCAGGAACAACTTTTCGATATCCGTGGCTATATCCGGTCCCCTATACTCTGGAAAACTCGCGCCGACAAACACAGACGGCGAGCGGCTGCCACTTTTGTTGGCTTTGTGTAAAGATGCAGCTTAAAACAAATAAAATGCGAATGAAATTGTATTTTATGCATGTTGATGCTGTCGTCGTCGTCGCAGTCGAGTACATTGTTTTTGCAGTGACAACAGAAAGTCACATACACACACTCACACACGAGTAAAATTTCACCTGCACACACAACCGAATACAAGTATTGCACACAACCCACAAGGATTTTGAGGGGCACACGTGATGTTTGCCTGCCACCAAGTGCAACAAAAAGCGAACTGCCTCTGCTCTTAACTGCTTAGCTCTCAAGGAAGTAACTGAAACAGTGTCTCCAAAGTCCTTAACCCAAGGCGATTTGGATTATTTCGAAGAAGGACTTAGCAACCCAAGTAGTTAGCTTAAACAGATTAGCTTAAGGCGAAAATAAACATACGAATTAAGCCCGAAAACAAAACCTTTCAACTACAAAAATATTTATCTTAAGTTCTCCATTTCAAAAAATATTAATTATTGTCTACAATAATTAATTATGGGAAAACAAAAAAAACTGAACTATTAATTAAAACCAGACAAATCGGTACCAAATTTACAATACATTTTTACAATAAATGCCTCAAATAACTCTTATTAAAATTGGTTATTATAACATACAAATATATTTAACGTTCGTTGTTGATTTATTTAATTACAAGATTATATATATATTTAAATCTCCTGATCTAAGCTTCTCTTTTTCTAACCAATGTGCGCATCTCATATCTGAAGCTTATCAGCTACCCGTAAGATCTATTTGCGGTTTTCTTAGGTTTGGTTTGGTTTAGTTTCTGTTTCTGTTTCTGTTTGGTTTCGTGTGGCTGGGTTTGTTTATTTGTTAGCATGGAGCATCGCAAACGTAGACAGAACCGTTGAACTTCCCCAAGCGGCTGCTACAGCGTTTACATTTGCCCAAGTTGGGCAAATAAAGTCGTTAAGCGGAAGCTGGGAATGATCAGAGGGGCGAGATGGAAACGGCAACCAAGTAGCAACTTGCATTATCTCGATGGCCATGGCCATGCGATGTTGTCTGCTCGTTTTCCTGGCGCTTTTTCAGTTAATGCTGCCAATTCCGGCAGAAGCGTACGACTGACATGATAAACAAGCTAAACATGCCAAAAGAGGTCCTGGCTACTAGGACAACCACTACTGTTGCACAGGGAAAAAAAGGTCATTAATTTCGAAATCATTTCCCAGTCTGCATATTTAATATCTGCAAAATATGTTCAAAGTTTTTGGATCAGGTTATACTGATCAATAAGGATTGAATTAGCATTTAATAAGGAAACAATTTTGTTTCTATAACAAAGCTAATTAAATCCCTTAACACTCATTTAATTTTTTATTCCTTATTTTATCCAACAACCGACATGAGAATATTCTCCAATTCTAGAAGTACATTAAAAATAAATATTTAATATTGGTTTAAGTTTGTTTAACCGATGTTATCAAGACCCTTTGTTTAATTCTTATAAAAATGTAAGGAGGAAGCTATTGATCATAAGCGTAAATATTAATCAACTTAAAACTATTTAATATGTTTTTTTCTGTAAATGAAAATCCTGCTCGTTTCTCTTTACTCGCCTGACAGCTCTTTTTTCCTGTCTGTCGCTGCTTTGCACATTTATCCTGTCCCTGTTAGTGACACCTTCTTTGTCCCCCCGTGTTTTGTCTGCATGTCACTCTTCATTCGCCATCCCTCTCCACTTTCTCCACTCGCCTTTCTCTAAGGCCCCCTCCATATGAAGTTCAAAGCAACTGCTTGCATGTCCAAACCCATTCCCAGCCCACACATTTGCTTAAAACGTGGAAATTGATTTTCTATTTTGTTGCTGGCGAGTTTTCCTTTCGGTTCGCCTGCTTTTTTCCCTCTGCAGCGATTGTCAGTGTCAGCTACACGTGATTGAGTCTTATCTTTAGTTTTGTCACTTCAACGCTGGCAGCTACTTTAAATGTCAGCACTCGATGGAAAACCAGGAGCTGTGGAAACTCCCCCCAGTCCTCATCTGAGTCCATTTACCAACACGTGCTCTTTGGCGAATTTTCAGTCCACCGATGAGGGAAAAGGGCTGAGGGAGGTGCTATCCCTACGGAAGTGTCAAAAGGGCTTAAAGGGCGCGTGTGCTGCATTTGTGGAATCGGAAGGGCGAAAAGATAGGGTCTCCCTTTGTTAAGTGCAACACATGTTGGCACTTTGTTTTGGGATTTGCTCTAGAGCTTGTTTTAACCATATTGGTAATTTTTTTTTTGTAAAGGAAGTGTCGATGACAAAGTTAGTGCATAAATTACTTCCAGAATTTCCGATAAGAGGATAATGGAATTATTAAGAACACTAAAGGAGTTTTTGTTAGAAGGCACTGCTGCACCTTTTGCGGAAGTTTTATATCTCAACATATATATGCGTAAGTTAGCAATTTGATTATGCAAGGAGCGAGGGCATTTTAAATTCGTCAGCGCAATAGTGCATTATTAAAATTCGCAATGGTTAAAATATAATTACTTGAATAAAAACAAAAAAAAAATAAATTGTATACATTTTGTTTTTATCAAGTCAAGTTCAATTTACAATTTCTTCTGAACTAGACAGCATTTTGTTGGTACAACATTTTTGTAAAGTACATGGACATCACCTTTACTTTCTCCTCACCTTTGTTGATTGAACCCCCATCCCCATCCCCCTAAAAAAATCACTTTCAAACAATTTGGCCAAAAATATTTGCTTACACATCAACATAAAGTGCTTTTCCCGCCTCCCGAAGAAACCACGGAATTTTCATTCGGCCACCACAAAGTTTGTTTTAAGCCTGTAAAAACCTGGCAAAGGACCACAAGGCAAATATGCAAAGACGTCGCGTAGAAGTTTGGACCCCCTGACGCACTTTTTATGCCGCGTCCGTCGCTTTTGTCGCTTTGGGAGCCATTAACGAGGAGCGACTGGCGGCCCACTCACGCACATTATGCTTTAAATTTATGTGATTAATAAATTTCCATAATTTTCGGATACAGCATTTTTTGCGCCTGCAACGGACGAATGTCCTGTCTGTCAGCAATTTGGCCTACTCCCCGGCGCTTCCTTTTTTGGTTAATGGCCGCCGAGATTGTCCCAGATGAAAATTAAAGATTTCTCTGTTGAATGTAGAGCATTTTCATCAGCATTTTTTTTCGCTTTGCGTTTGGTTCGTGCGGGGTATTAAAATAAATTTGAGCGCTTAGTTTTGGTGGCTGAGCAAATGAATAAAAATTAGTTTGCAGACCATAAAAAATTAGGCCAGCTTAAGGGAAATCCCCGAGAGATAGGGTGAGCGAAAGCTGGCACTCAGTGAAATTTATGACAGCTTACGCACAATGCATAAATCCTGGCAATTGTGTGCGATTTTTAATGCTAGTTAAATCGACTGAAAATGACAGTTTAATGATTGACATGCGCCGCTGCTGCCGCTGTGGTTGCCACTGTACAGTGAACCCCGTTCGGAGTATCCTTTTTTTGCCCCCCTCCTCGTAGAAACGTTTCAAATGAATGTCAACTGTCTGTCCGTCCGTCCGACCGAATGACGAATACACTCGTTAAAGGGCATACGCCGGAGTGAGTCCGGCGATTCCACAATTTGTGGAGCGGAACGAATCCTGGCAGGGGGTTAGTCGGGTACTCGGTTTCCCGGGCACTTCGCATAGTTGGGCCACCACGCCCACTTCTCAGTGCTCAGTTGTCAGTTGTCAGTGGCACAAACTCACAAACGGGAACATCGTCATCGTCATCGTCATCGCCAAAGCATCACCATCATCCACATCAATGTCAATGTTTATGACAGGCGCAGAGGATTAGCGGGTTACCCATTCGGAACCGTTTTAACCCTCAGTGCGGATGCTTCTGGGAGGGTGCGGAGTTATGCAAAATGCGCATAGCTCTAATGTGTACACTCGGAGAAATTATCATATGACGCGGTTCAGTGAGCAGGCCGGGCTTAACTAGGTTGAATAAAATACTTGATGAATAGCCCAAGACATTTAAAGATATGTCAGATACTTGGAACAATGGCATTCTCTTTCATCAACATATTCATAAGACAATTACCTTAACACAAAATGTAACTAACATACCATTTTAAGACCATCTGTCGCAAGCTTCTCTGATTGGCGACTTTATTTAATTTATATATTTATTATTTTTATCAGCAAGCCTTTTAAAAGTTGTATTGTATTTTATCCTTTAGTCAATTGGATTGATACTTTTGGTTCAAGTTTTGTTCTTAATTTGTTCTTAAAGTTTAAAATGTAAAAAACCTTGCTTGAAAGCATCTATTTCTTCAGTTAAATAATGCAAATGCTATATAACTTGCATTTAATTAAGCCTGATATTTATTTTCCCTGTGTCAAGGCATTAATATTTCTTATAATTAATATCATTAACAGACTAATGAATCACGTGATGAATGAACTTTTTGGAATGTGTTTCGAAGGAAGAGATAATCTTTTTAGGGAAACATTTTAGTGTAAGTGATTTAACATTTTCTTTGACTGTAGCTATAAGGTTCGTCATTCACTGTCTCCATTTCGAGCATTGCGCTTGTCAATCAGCGCCCCTTGTTGAGAATGACGAAAAGTGCATAATGTGGGGGTCATTCCAGTGGGAGTTGCGGAATGGTGGAGGGGAAGCAGAGGGAAGGAGGGGCCGAAGCACAATGTGTTCAAGTGGCCTGCGGAATAAATCATGCGTGCTGACCGAACGACCTCCCACCACTGAATTCCAACTTCAGACTCCAGAACACCGACGTAAAATGCGACCACACTTGAAGCTGCATTAAGCGAGGAAGTAACGAGAGCTCAGAACCTACACAGAAAACAACAAAAATGCTGGTTAAGATTAATTCTGTATACCCAAATATAACTAAGGAACAAAAACAATATTAAATTGTATCAAAAATTCTACAGGTAATATCTTTAATTCTAGATTATAGTCTTGTTATATAATAGCAAAACTTAAACTATTTTTTTCTCTGCAGCTCTCTTTAATATGTCGCTTCCCCTCCTCCAACACCCCCGCCTCAATCATTGATGACTTATCTTATTGTTGATAAATGCAGCATTTCATTTCTGTCTGACTGTGGTTGCTGCTCAATTGTTGTCTGTATGTGGCATGAAAATTCGACAAAAACTCACTTGAGACAAATTGTGAATTCGTTTAAGGAGCATCTTCTTGAAGTGCGCTTAGCTCAAATTTGTTTTGTTATGGAAAATGTTTTATTAGCAGTCAGGGTGGGGGCATTTCTTCTTGGGGATGTTGCTTGGAAACTGTCGCGTAGGCGTTTGATTCAGTCGGCTAGATGAAGATTAATTGCGTTTCACAAAAAGAGGCCAACGGGGAGGTCACCCTAACCATACAGATATACCTCTATAGGAGCTATCATATCGAGTTGCAAAGCCTGTTAACTGGAGCGGAATAAGCTTGAAACATTTTTGGGATGCACATGGTTACCTTTGACATCCGCGATGACATAATCTCATCGCGATATGGTGACCGTGAGATAAACATCGCAAAGGTATCATTACAAGGTCCAACAGGAGATTTAAAGTCATGACAACAGGGGAGAGGACGGGGTATCCTATATATATATATATATATATATATATATATTTATTTGTTCCGAGGGTTGCAAAGTCAGCCAAGTGAAAAACAAGCAGCGCACACGTGGACAGGACACACGCCAATTTGGGGGAGAGACGCACTCGCACTATACCATCCCAATGCCAGCCAGCAGTCAACAGAAATTATAATAACAGTAATTACCAGCAAACCAACAGACCATCAGGGTCCTCGAACCCAAAGAAAAAGGGGGGACGGTGTACGGGAAAAACTTACGTGTTTCCTACAATCAAATTTATAACTCAAGTGCAGGACAACACCCCATAACACTAAAGCAACAGGAAGTGGCGGTACAACCGCAATACACTTTACAAAAATGCAATTTTTAATAAATATGCCTTTTAGGGCGGCTCCAAATATCTGATATGGTAATGATCTTATTTTCAAAATTAAATTTTTCTATTTATATTTGATAATTTATTTTAATTCTGATGCAGAATAGAATAACATTAAACAAAGTAATGCAGATAAAAACATAGGGTACTTAATAAGCCCTATAATATTTCTTTGCTTCATGTTTGTATTCTCATTTGATTATTTATTGCAGAAATATTTGGGCTTACAATAAAATAAAATAACGTTTTGAACAAAGTTATAATTAAATCAACAAATCAACAGTTTTGCAAAAGCTTAAGCTTTTTAATATTCTTTTCCGAGTGTAGGAAACCACCCCCAAGAAAGGATTCGAATTGAACTAGGAATAGAAATCGGAGTCCATATAAAAGTTAGTTGCATGTTTCGCTTGTTGCAGTCGTCGTCGCTGATAAATGGGCCACGTGCCTTATCATCCGGGAATATAACAAGCAGCGGACGTAGGACAAGTAAAAATAGAGCGGCCCGGCCGGAGAGATCACGTACCCCCTCAAAAACCAAACCCCTGATTATGCAGCCGGGCAAAATAGATGCGAGCTGAACACGAAAACCAATTTGTAAACGACAAATGCAGACAGGCCGCGGCGAAGGGGAAGTCGCGGGCAGGCCACTAATGTGGCATGCAAACACACAAATGCATTCAAAATAACGCCAATAATAATAAACTCGAATTGAAAGTGCAAACAGCGAACGTTCGAAGGAGACAAATTGGGCATGGGATAAGTAACCCTTGTCTTAAAGTTCACTGCAGAAAAATGTTGGCACTACAAATGCACTAACCAACAATTTCCTAACCAATAAAATATATATACAAAAAGGTCAACATTTAGGTTATAGAGAAGTGTTATTTAAAATCAAAATTCTATACCATGTACTATTTAAATTCAATTCAATTAGATAACAGAATATTAAACTATTGGCTCTGTAAAACTCTGAAAATTTGTCCTTTGAAATCTGGCTTTGAAATGTGGAAATATGTAAAAATATATATTTCTTTTATATGAATTTAGAAAAATAATATATTTTGCCTGTGTTTAAAATGTTGTAATTTTTCTGTAAGTGAAATCTTTCAAGAACCCCTATATGCTGAGGGCATCCCCAAGGAGTTTGGTTACTGTTCGGAAGCATTCCCCCTCCACAGGATATTCAATCCTGCTCATCCCCATTCCCCCCAAAGAGCTCACCTTTTATCGGGCTTTCATCAATTTACGGTCTGTTTTTTTCATATTTTACCAATCAGACAAAGCGCGTGTCCCGAGAACGTTTTGAATTAATTTAATGCCCTGTGCCGGCTGCCAGATGATGGCCCAAAGACCATGTCGCGTCAACATCATAATTCAAAAAGTTCATTCGAAAACATGACGTTTTCATTTCGGCACGCGTCTCACCCAAAAGCAAAAAAGTTCCTTTTATTCATTCATTTGCTTGGCCAGAGGGTTGGAAAAGTTTGCCACGGTGTGAAACTCGCCAGCGGCGCTTTCATAATCATAATTTCATTCCGCCTTTAAGTGCTGAGAAATTGTGTTTATGTTTTGTTTAATTTGCAGTTTTCAGTTGAAAAGAGGGTGAAGCCTAAATGTGACCCTGTCATGCAAAAAAAAAGTCTTATAACTAGGAATGCACTTGGAAAAATGATGCAAGACTGTTTACCTTAAGGCATACTCTATTTTGTACAAGAAAAATATAACTTTCTTTTAAACTTTATTTTTTCAACATTTCTAACACCTCAAATTTAATAAAAATGTTTTTTAATTATTATCTTATTAGTAAATTCACATATGATGTCCGTTGTAAATCAAAGCTTGACAAAATTATAAAAACCATTGATTACCCTGTTGTAATTTTATATTTTTTTATAAGCAATGCCACTGGACTACAAATGTAAGTAGCTAAAAAATGTTCCAAGTGCGCAAAATGCAACAAGGACTACGATTTTAAGTCTTTGGCTTTTGGTGTCATTTGGCTTGGTCGGCTGTCGGGCATGAAATCGCAGACTAAAGCCGTCATATGGGGTTGAACCAGACAGGGTCCTGTCAGGCTTGGTGGTTTCTAATAGACCTGATTGATGACTCAGCCTGGTGGCATATGTTCTACCAAAGTTTACTGCCAAGTTGATCCTGAGAGCAGCTGCTAAAAGCCAGCCAGGTCCCCTGGGGGACTAAGTTTTAAACTTAAAAAAAGTTGAAACTCTAATGCCACGTAAGCTGCCATTAAGGCATAGCTGTCAGATCCACACCCACCATTAAAAATGAATAAAAATCAATTTAATAATTTAAGCTAAAGACTTTTTCAATTAACGACGGTGACAAGAGACCACAGACAAAGCCGCAGGACATCAGAGGCGACCGGACTCCATTATCCTGGCTTGGAGGTGTGGTCAGCCAGCAGATGAGGCAATGGAGCGGAAATCGAAACCAATAAATTTCACAAGGCTGGGAAATTATGAAAATCCTAATTGAAGCGGGAAAAATATACTTCATCTATGTGGGCGAGCACAAGGCTCTTTTAGTCCTTCTCATCCTTCTTTTTGTATCTATTTACCTGGCTGGCGAAGAGGATACCTTTATGGAGGCGTTGGCTGCTAATAGCATTTCTAATTGGTGGGCGGGCCACTGCTTTTACCAGTACAATAATGCGGTTTTCTTTTGATAATGCATACTGCAGGACACACACGATCATAGTTCCAGATAAAATTAATCAGAAGTATTTCAAATTTAATGCGAAAAATAAACGATTTTTTTTGTCCTCTTACCAATGTATTAATTCCAAAAATAAAATAAAAAAACATTTTTTAATAAGGACTTGTTTATTGATTTAGTCCATGTAAGCTTGCACTTTAAAAGTAGAACAGTAAGCAAATTGAAGTCCGCAAACCTAGATTTATAATTTTAATTTCCAATAAATCAAAATGAAACTTCTATTTAAAAATAATCGAATCCAGTATTTATGGAACCCTATTCAAATTTCATAGATATGACTAAAGCCAATATATATTTGCCTACCCATTCAAATTGAAGCTGTCAATTTTTTAAACACCTAAATCTTGATAAAATGCCACGCTTGCCCCAGAACCCGAAATAACTTTTATCGAAAATCAAAAAAAAAAAAAAAGAATAGAAAGAAAGAGGAAAATCAGCAAATAATAAGCGAAGTGTCGCGCTTGATTTATGTGATTTGTTTGGCGCTTTTGGGTAGTAGGTGCCACGGTTCGTGTAAGTGTGTAAATGTGCCTTTAATGGCGCTTTGTCATCATCAACATTTGTCCTTGCGCCGAGTGCGTAGCCGGCAGGCAACAGGATATGATTTATGCCCTCTATTTCTGGGCGCCCACATATGGTGGATTTCATTTTTTTCAGGAAAACCACAGAAAAGCCACAGCTAACTGTGCTTACTGCCGGGTTTTTCTTTTGCTCAGAACTTTTTCTTGCTCTGCCGGCCTAATGACAATTTTTCATATGATTTGCTGATGGGAGGGAGTTGATAATAGGAGAATGGCCAGGGACCTAATCATAATTTATATGGGTTTTTGCTTACGCCTTATATTTGTGTGATTTGATTTATGTGCATGCCAACTTGCTGTTCATCTGATGCGATTTTAATGTTGTCCGAATCTATAGAAAGTTTCCTCAATTGATGGACTTTGATTTGAACCCTTGAGTACTGCATTGAGTGATTGATTCGATGGCATTTCTTCAATTGCAGTAGCACTCCCAGCTTAGAATGCATTTTTCTTGATTCTTTTCTCGTTTGGCATTTGTGCGGCAGGGGTCGTAAATCATATTTCTCTTGACATTTCAACTTGGTCCCAATTGAGTGTATCTCCTCGAGCTGCATTGTTTACATAAGCCAATTTGATTACGCTCCGTTGACAATTGAATGGCAAACCAATCAATCACAACTATTACCGACTTGGCCCAGAAACAATGAGTGCATAAATCAGGGCCCAGTGCAGTTGAAATAGTTTTCGCAATTGAAACGCAATCCGCAGTCGATGCGGATGCTCCGGCTCCGTCCGGGTCAATAAAGTAATTGAGACTGGCGCCACAGAGGCGGAGGGCAAAAGGATAAACAAACAACCCAGGAGACGCCGGAGTGGCCGAAAAGGGGTTGCAAATGGATGCGGGCTCTGCATTTATGCAAATGATATAGAGCAGGGCTCGACCAGATACAGTTACCCGCGCTACATTAAGTAGGGGATCAGGCTGGAGATGGTACTTTTATTTAAAACATATATTTTATTAAGGTCAAAAGCACCATTATTTTCTTAGTTTGATTGTTTCAAAAATAAATATTTAAAGCTATTATTATTTTTCAATTCACTATATTCATATTTATCCTTTACCTATTCAAAATACCAGTAAAAATAGCTACTCCTTTATGGTAGGGATGCGGTTATCTCCTGATTAATATAACTTAATATAAATAAAATAATATTTTCAAGAATAGATTGATTAGGTTTAATTTATTTATTTAAGTCAATGTTGGAGAAATCAGCCATATGAACTTGCACCTTCTTTTATGGAATTTAACAAAACATTTTTAAGAGCTTGAACTTATTAAATTTGGGAGTATTGCATTAAAAACAGTAAATACTACCCATGTACCTCTAAAATATCCATCTCAAACTCTCACGTTCCCTTCACTAGCTCATTTTGGTTGCGGTGCCGATGGCTGACTGAATGACAGCGAAGTAAACACAATATTTACACAGCCAGAAGCCCGGACCAGCTCGCATTTAAAAGACATCAACACGAAAGGGTTAAAACGATGCATTTGAATTACCAAAATAAACACGAAATACGAAAATACTTTTGAGCCCTGATCGGGGGCGAGGCGTTCGACTAAAGGGGTTAATTGGACCGCTTGCCGGATCGCGCATCAGAAACATTCATATAGCGCATACCCAGTGGCTGACTGACAAGTCCCTCGTCGAAGGTCTCACTCTGCTTATGACAGCTGTCTAAAAGTTTTCTCGTGTTTTCTCCTTTTCTCGGTTCGGGAATTATGATTGGGGCGCGGTTCATTAAACATGAATTTTCGTATTTTCTTTTAATTTACTTGCCCCATTGTTGGCTCGTTTTTGGCCAAAGGACTGCCTGCTGACAGCACCATTTAAATTGGCCATTGTGCCAAAGGATATGGTAGATATATACGAATCGAAGTACAGGTAGTTGGGTACGAGAACAATCGAGCAGCTGCCCCGGAGAAGTACGGGAATTGACTTTGCTGACTCTGATTGTGTGTGTTGCATGTTGCGGTTGATAGACGGCGACACAGGCACAAAGGGAAAACTCATTATTTCTCGTTTTGTTTTCCATTGCAACGTCATTAACTGCGCGGTGCCTTGCCTGCTGATTCCATGCTATAAATTCCCCTACAGCGGTGCCAAAAATTTCATTTAGGTCTAGGTCTAGGCCTAGGTCCCCTGTCCTTGGTCCTTGGTCCTTGAGCACGACAATGGGCCAGGACTCACCCATCATCCTGACAGCGGCGCTCTCAAACCGTCCAGACAGTCAGGCACTTCTTTTTGTCTAGTCCTTTTTTCGCAAATGCTTTGTTCTAGTTTTTGGCATTGTTTTCGATTTTTTTCACTCGCCGTGCAGCCTTGAAAAATTGGGAATAAAAATAGTGAAGACGAGCTCTCGGCTGCTGCAGCAAGGACATCCTCATTGCTTTCCACTTGAAAATCGCATTAAGCGGATTTCGTTTCGCGCTTTTGTCTGGCAGCATTTTTAACTCATCAGATTTTCCTTTTCGGCAAAAGAGGCTAAGGAGGGGAATCTGGAATACATGTGACATTTTGCCGGGGATTAGGTCATAGGTGGGTCTGATGAGATAACAAGAGGCGTGTGTGGGATGTGCTACTGAAATCTCTCACAAAGAACCCAAAGATCTTACTTAACTTCTCTGCCCTTAAGAAAAAAAACCTTTTGCAAATCAGGAAAAACTTTTCCTTTTGCTGGACAAACAAATCAGAATCGTTTAGCAAAACTAAGTCAAACTTTATTTCATTTCACTAAAAGGTCCGTCCACTTGATCCATATGTCCTCGAAGATAACTCAGTTTTCTTTGATTACCCTCATGAGTCACTTCAAACGAGAGAGTGCCATATCTTCCCCCATCCTCAGTTTGTTTGCTTGTTCTTTTCTGGAAATATATTTTTATGTCTAAATTTCATTAATTCCAAACAAACAGGAGGCGCCCATATCGAAAATTACAAGTCGCACTTCCTGCGAACGGAACGGGATTTTCGGCTTGGGAAAAATATCAAATTACCTCCTCGCTCATATTCAAATGTTCGAAGGAGGAAAAGTCCGGGTCTGAGGACTGGCAGCTGCTGCTGCGAGGGCTGGGCCATTAATTTCCACAGGAAGGGCGACGGCTAAGTAAAGGATAACAAGCCTAACGACTGCACATGTCTTCATCTTGATTATGCCACATCCTGGCGGCAAACGCACACGTACCAGGACCCCTCAACCTCCGAACCTCTCTATCTCTCCTCTCGAAAATGCACCTTTAGGGGTCTTGAGGAGGTGGGGAAGGTGTCCCAGCCGCACTCCCAGTCCGATTCAAAATCGGTCTCTGGTTCGGGGCATATTTTTTATGTCTAAGCTGCAAGTGTGACACTCTCACTTGGCCATGACACCTACTGCGTGGAGCAGTCGCATCCTTTTTCCCTTTGAGAAATTGTCACACATTTGTTCTTCTCGGGAAATATAACTCTGGGCCTCGTTGGCTCTCTCGAATTTCACATGATTTGTGTTCCCATCTTTTGTACTTCATTAATCTTCGGTGGGTTTTCCCCACTAGATGAAATTTCCACGCTGGTAGCATATCAGGCAGGAAAATTGGGTCACTAAGGCAGTCGTTAGATGGTAGTGGAGGTCATTAAGGGCTTACAAATAACAGTTTTCTTTGTCCCAAGGGAACAAAAACTAGTACGCAGTCTGAAATAGCCTTCGGAAAAGTAAACGTATACTTAAACAGCTTTTTGCTATATTTTAAAATATATAAAAAACGGGGTCATCATTTTAAACATTTAGTAAAACTACGAATTAAAATGTAAAATGTAAATTGATTCTTGCACACTATACATATATATTTCAACAAATAGGTAGTATGTTTTATAAGTTACTCTATTAATCTTAAAATTATATTCTTTTCAATGCAAAAAACTACGCCCCTTAGCTGCTTTGACATTCAAATAATGATTTGTAACCTTTAAGCGTTATCATCCCATTTTCAATCTGTTTTGCTTCGCTATCGTTCCGGAATAATCGCAAAAATTCGGCAAACCCTCTGAGCAAACTTCGGGCAGCTGTTCGCACTCCATGGACCCTATCTCCCACCGTATCTCTTGACGACCCAAAACAAAGGAAATCGGCACCTTCAGCAGCACACTGCATCTATCAGAGATTTTCCGATCGCGATAACACTTCACTACTTCCGGGGCGAAGAAAAACGGTCTCTGAACAAAGGTCTGCAACCGCAAAACGCCACATTGGAATTTTCTCTGGCCTGCTCGGCAGTTTTTCACGGTACGCTGCGAGTTTTCCAGTTCACCATTTTAATGGGCATGAAAAAAAAAACGAACCACTCGATACGATGCGGTCCTTTCCTATCAAGCACAACACATATTAAAAAAAATAAAAAAGAACCCCTCGTACGCCAATTACGATTTATTTGTCCGCTCTGAAGTATGGAGGTAAATAAAGCCCCTAGCCCCGATCTACCTCTATCAAAATGCTGTGCATTAAAGGCAGTGATCTGTGGTCGTGTTCCACCTTATCGAGCACTCTGCTCTAGCTCTCTTTGTGGTTGGTTTCTGTGCATAAATTTGTTCGTTATGCCACGGGAATACAGGGTCACACTTCGCTATCACAAACTGGCATTTTGTCACGTTTTTTATGGTTCGTTTTCGGTTTTTCCTCCAGCATTTTTCCAGCGATTAAGTGTATCATGCATCCAAATATGCTCATTTAATGCGCACTTGGTCGTGGTCTTGGTCTTGGGATTCAAGTAGAATTGCGCCGCTCTTTTTTAGTAATTGCCGTACAGGAAATTAGTTATTCACATTGGGTTGTGCTTAATTTATGCATCGCTATAATTGTTTGTGCTGCTGGAAAATCGTTTTCATTGTTCATGTGCGGGGCCAAACGGAAAGTTCTTGTTAATGTGGGCGTTATCGAAAGCATTACGTGGAAGAAAAAAGAAAACAAACATTTGGGGGAGAAAGAACTCCATATATTTGATATGTAACAAAACGTGTGAGAAATTCCCGAAAAACCATCGGGCTTTTTTTTATCAGAAGAAATATGAATGGGCGGGGCCGCTGGGAAAAGTAAAGTGAAAGAAACTTTGATAAATGACTGATTGATCGGGAAGCGCCAACTAAGGAAAATTTCAGATTTCCCGGGGGCAGGCACTAAACCATGTCAAACAAAATTATCGGCGGGACAAGTTAATGTGCTATAAAATATGAATAACGAAAGTTTACCGCTTCTTGGGAGCTAAATCAAAACAAAAATTAACAACAAAAATTATTCAAAATGCTATGCTGTTCCCTACCCTCCCCCGAAAACCCAAAATGATTTATGACAAGGGGGCGGGCGAAAAAAAGGGGGAAAAACGAAACGAAAACCGAAACAAATAAAACGAGAACATTGAAAATCAACCAAAACGCAAAGCACAGCAATTAAAAAATCCGTTGAACTTGCCGGCAGTCGTAAACCAAAACTGAAGAATACAGAAAACGGAAAACCGAGATCCAAAATGCATTGCCCCAAAGGCTTTGACAAGAGCAGAAAACAATTAAACTAAGATTTAATGGTTTTCACACATAATTCTGAAGTCTCGTATAAAATAAAGGATTACCCGAAAACCCAAAAACACTTGAGAGAGATTTAGAGAATTCCAGACCACCCCTAACAAATCATTTATAAACATAATTGCTCGAGTCACTTGAGAACCGGGTTAAAGATAAAAGATATATGTGGAAAATCTAAAACGTAACAAAGACGCCGCAGGCCAAATGTTTTTCAATGGGAAAGCCCCATGGAATATTTTTTGGAATAATGATTCGAGTGGCTTTTCCACCAAACAAATTGTTTTCGCTGCATATCTACATATAACTACGTTTTTAACACTTGCCATCGACCTCCTGTCGTGCAGTGGGAAATAAAACTGGGCTTGTCTTTGTCAATAAATATACATTTATTTTCTTTACGCACTGCGACTATAAATTAAATCAGAAAAACCCAACGACCTGAACAACAATAACAAACAGAAAACGAAAACGAAGAGTTTCTTGTAGGCCATTTATTGCTCTCAATAATGAAGCCATTACATTCCATTGAGGGGGTGTTATTGCAGTCAATGCTTAAGTGCAAATGGCCATTAAAAACAATTTAAGGGGCGGATCACCATTTTCAGCAAAAGCATTTAGAAATATTGCAAATTACTGCAAATAATTGACAAACATTAAGTGCCGAGTGAAGTGGAGGAAAACCGGGGAAAACTCAGGCCGTGGAAAGGCAACAGCTGGCTAAATTTACACAACATTCACTTGGAGAAATCAAAGGCTCTTGTAAAATTACAGACTCGAAATTGATGTTATTGTGATGACAAATCAACCTCAGTGATGGAAAAGCTTTCTATCTAATGAAACTGCAATTCACACAGGAGCCAGGAGGAGTTTTTTCCAGCTGCCGATGTCAGGGGGTTGCACTTGATTTATGTATTCTTTCCTCGAGATTCCCGAAAGTGCTTTCTCATCGATACCATACAATTGTATGTGTTATTAAATGCTGCAACCGAATTAAATTTCCGCAACTGTTGCCAAAATATCAGCTTAGCTAAGTGGAAGGTCGCTGGGGTGAGGGGGCGGTGATTTGTGCAGGGCGGAAAATTTGAACATTTGTTAAAGCGACTTATTAATGTTATAATCTAATTATGATTTGCAGCTCCGGCTTTGATATCCAGACATAAAAAATTATTTGTTCAAGAGGGTAGAATATGCGGGCTAAATCTATCCTGACCAGGGGTAAAATATATCAAAATACGGGATTAATTGTAAGCTGCTATGTGAGTCACAAAAAAGGGATTTTAGTTTTTCTACTTGCATGATTTATTAAGGTAGCCGATCAGGTATTAGTTGCAGCTGTCCAGAAACTTTATCGGTCACCCCTCCCAAAAAACAGTTTCAATTAACTTGAAACTCAACTTGATTTTAGTATAAACCACAAAACTCTTGACGACAGGACCGCTCCGTCCACTGATGGAACTTTCCTGTATCCTTCCGAAACGCTAATTAAGTAAACAAAAGGGGAAACCTCTGAAGCCAAACCGGAGCAGCTCAATTAATAATAAAATGCGAAAATGGGAAAATGGGAGCGAGCCAAGCGTAGTTCGTAAACAAGCCACAAAAAAACTTGAACTCATAATTTCCGGAGGTGCTAATAAGTTGCAAAATTATTTTCAATGAAAACGGGGGCAGAAGAGCGGGGAAAGTGCGGGAAAATGAGGGCGGGGCAGCGGTAAAAGTTGCCGGGGCAGCCGCAAAGTATAAAAAATTGACTTCAATTAAAGTGCCATAGTTGCCTGTATAAACAGCACACGGAAAAATGAAAAGCGCAAAACGAGAGCCTAAAGGATAATGATAATTACGGCCATCCAGGGCGAGAGGCTGGGGAAATCGGGAGGAGCAGGGCTTTGGTTCCGACTGCTGAATGAGACTGCAAAGTTTTTGTGTTTATTTTATGCTCCTGCAAAAAGAGACCAGAAAAAGACGATGAAAGTTTCAATGTAGTGCAGCTGATAAAGAGAAAAAAACGACAAACGGGCAGGAGGAAAGTGCATCCCAGTGGGCGGCTATAGAGCAGCTACATACGATTACGAGGACCTTAAACAAACAAGCAAAAGGCAATGTGTAAACCAGCACAGAGAAAACCGAGGCAAATGAAGAAGCCGAATGTAGAGCGCGCATCATGGACTCTCACACACATACACACTTGCTCACACACCTTAATAGGCAAGGCCTCATTCAGGACATACGACTAAGATCAGAATAATAGCAATGAACATCACATCAGAATTTTTTCTCAGATTAAATTACAAAAAAAATATTCAATATATTTCAGCAAAACAGTTAATCAATAAATATGATTATTAAGACTTTTTCTGTACATAAAGCTACTTTTATTTGTTTTAAGTCGCATTACTTCATTGATTCATTTATCGGTAATAGTATTAACAAAATGCTCTTTGACTTTAAGAGGTAATTCTGGACAAAATTAATCTTTGTGAAATACCCTTTAAATGGGTCTATGGTATTAATAACTTAAGACCATTTAAATTTCGCAGGGAAAACAATACATTTTTTTCATTTTTATTTTGTGATATAACGTTGACCTCGGCTATATAAACGCCTTTCGTCAATAAAGAAATGAAAAGTCACAACTTGACTGGGCTTCAGTCGCTTTTTGCTGCCACTGCTACCGCTTCTGATTTGGAATCGGAATCAAAATCTGCTGGTGATTCTGCTTCTTTGCTGACCGAAATGAATGACTCGCCAGCGGGCCAAGTTCCCGACTCCGCTTCTCATATCCCACCCGTGAGCCATTGGACCAGTAGTGCTACCCCCTGGTTCCACCCACAACCACCCAACCACCCACTGGAGACTCAACTTGTTGAGGAACGACAAACCCACTCACTCGCCCGCTCGTCCGCTCACCGACTCACTCACCGGAATGAATGACTGACTGACTCTTCTACCCCCAAGGTTCATCGTCAGTCCGTCAGTCACTCAAACTCGCATTTCATTCCGTTTCCATTTCCATTTCATTCACTTTGCCTGCTTCTGCCGCCCAAAACAGCCATGTCTCGTCTTTCATTCCGCTGCTCCTTTTTGTTTCAGTGTAGTTTCCGTTGGTTGTAGTAAATTTTTCTCATTTCGCTTTTTGTTGGAGTGGTTTTTATACCCGGTATTCATAGAAGGCTTGGGAATACTAGATATCAAGGGATGCTATAAACAGGCCGCCGTATTTTGGACTAAATCTATATTGTTTTCAGGATATATATTAAGATAAATTATTGCAGAAGATGATTTAAACTCAAAGTCGTACAGACTTTAATACAAACCAATTCAAAAATTTATACCAAAGCTAAGGTGAGACTCGCAGATAAAATTACTATTTATACATTATTTTTATTTTTACTAAATTAGCAGTAAAAACGGACCCGTTTTAATTCAACAAAGCATTAACTTTGAGGTTGACAAATGAACTATCTGAAATTTAATCAACAGATTAAATTAACAACGTACCGTAGTAAAATTCCTCAAAAAGGATCTATGTGAGAGTTCTACGCCTTAAAGTAGGCAACTAATTAACGGGTATCTCAGGGTCGACTATCTCACTTTTCCATTTCTACTTCTATTTGCGCTGTTGCTGTTTTGAGTGTTCAACAGTTCGCGTGTGTGTGAGTGTGTTGAGCACAGCAAATGAAGAAAAACCAACTCACACACACACTTGCCGAGTGAGAGAGAGGCATAGAATGAGCTAGCGGTAAAATGCATGAACAACGCCGGCTTGCCTGTCATGAAATTTGTATTTGTATCTCAGCGGCTGCCCTCCCTTTCTCCCGCTCTCTCTTTCTCTCTTGGACTCACCCCCCGCCCAGCCGCTCCGCTTCTTCTTCTCCGTCGCTCTGCGTCTCGTGCTCATTTTCCGTTGTATTTCTCGATGCAGTCGCCCCGAGGATTTCATTTTCTCTGCGCACTTCGAACCGATCGCTCGTATCGCTCCCGGAACTCAAAAACCGAACCGACCTCGAATCGAATCGAATCGAGCCCAAACCCGAAACCGAACCCCAACACTCGCCGGACTTCGACTTTGATTCGAATTCCTTTTCCGCGCTAACTTATTGAACACTTGAAGGGCACATTAAGTTCTGGAAATTACGACTTTAGCATAGTGTGTTTTTGTGTTTAAAGAGCAAAGTGTAAACAATCCGACAGAATTGTTCCCAAAACTGACGAAAATGGGTCGCCTGTTCCAATACAATCGCTTTGGCGCCACGGATAACATCAACAAAAACATCAGCAAAAAGGATACTCAGCACAAGAACAAGATGGTAAGTTTTAGACACACTAGTTTATAAGATCTTTCAGTTAGTCTTTATAAAACTGCTTATATAGAACAAACGCCTTGAGGAGATAATTATAATTTATAAGTTACTATTTTGTAAGTGTTATTTTAAAACCGTTTGAGTTTGGAAGACCTTTCCAAGTACCTTCTCTCCAACAACAGTTCAACTGTTGAAAAATGGCCGAATGCCTTTTAAGATTGAGGATATCAAAACGGAAACTTAAGGATCATATTCAGAAACCCTTTCACTTTACCTATTTAATCTATCTTAACTCTTTAAGTACATTTTACACGGTACACACGTCAAATTAAATAGTACAACTTATCTTTAGATCCGACAATCTATGGATATAATTTCCTCCCAAGCCTTAATCCATCTTTATAGATACCCATGCCCTTGATGACTCAAGCAGTTCTGAATTCTGTAGAATCTAACAGCCTAGCACTTTTCACACTCCCCACACACTATCGAAATAACTCTGTAGACAGCCCACGCACACTTAGCACTATCTCTACAGTGAACTCCCTACTAAATCGACCAGCGGGCGTAGGGGGGGCATAGCCAAATCCAAAACACGAACGACAACAATTAAAATGATTTAGTATCACAGATACCCAAAACAACACAGCCGCCACACAAAGCCAGAGACAACAAAAACAACGACAGCGCAGCATAATAAACTCAACTGTCGACGTAAATCAGTGGAACACTAAATCACATAGGGCCAAATAAATATGATTTGCATAAAAAGTAAATCAAAGTATATATGCAAACAGAGGGCGATAGTGAGCGACCTAAGCCGAACGTAAATCTGGCTTCAAATAAATCAAAATGTAAATGCAGCCTGATTTCTGGCGATAAGTAGAGCAAACAATCAAAGTCCGAGTCGGGAATTGAAATCGGAACATATGTTTGGGCCCATAAAGATAGTGATTGATTTGACAAAATGCATTTCTATATGCAAACAATGCGCATATGTTATTTGTTTTTGATTGGCGATAAGCGCTAACTAGGCTTTATCGTCTAGCCGCGATGCCCGAATGACGATAGGCCCGATAGCTCAATTAAGACAAACTACCTGCATTGGCTACCTGAATGCAAAGTCAACTTTCCTTAAGTCTACAGCTACTTTGCTTTACTAATCTCCTTATTTGACTTGGGATCCGGAGATCCAGAGATGATGCTGCCTAGATACACAGATACACCCATAACAATGCTCCGACATCTGAGCAGCATTTATCATAATATTTGTTTAAAAGAACCACGACGAACAGAGAAAAGTTTGTAATTTTAAACTGAATGACAGTTTGCGTTTTGCCTCCTCCTTTAATGCCTTTTATGCCGACCTCTGCATTTTTCATCCAGTCATTTTTCACTGGAATTGACACCCATCGCCTTCTGTATCTCGTCGTCTCTCGGATTCTTTTTGTTTTGATCTATGAAAATCTGTCTTCCTTGCCCTTTATTCAATTTGTCTGCTTTGGGTGTAGGTGTTGGCTGTTTTGGCTCCCAAAAGGATTGTCTTTTGAAACGGGAAGTCTGGGTGTGGCCGCAACGGGAGTTGTTTTACCAAGAAGACTCGAGTCCTACAAAAGACTTCTTCAGACTGCAAAGTGCAAGAATGCGCCCTCTTATATCCCTTAGATCTCCTGGTATAAATCGCTCGACACCTCCTCCCCGAAAGCCCCATCGCTTCCGTTATCAAAATCTATTACCAGACACAGTCTGTTTACAAAGCCAACTGGGTGTGCTGACAAACGATTTCAATTAGCCGGTTCGCAACAGATAAAAGGCATCTCGCCTATCGCGGGTCAAAGTTACAAAACGGAATCGTCACGAGCTGCAGTACTGACACATACACACATATATCGAGAGACCAGAACTAATAAAATTGTCACACAACTGTTGGTCTTCGGTCTGTCTGAAATGACCATATGCTGTCTGGTTGGTAGGGAAACGGACGGAAGGGGCAGAACTGCAACCATATTGCTAGATTAAAATCGGAGACAATTAAGAGGGAAAAGATAAACTCGAGTTTTCAGCGGTCTTATTAAAGCAAACTGCGCTTATATGGGGTTTATTTTCTCAAAGTGTTTATGAACATGAGATTATGGCATGGATGAGTATTTGATTACACTTCATTTGGGGAGACACATTTTTAATTAATTAATCAAAGGGAAAACTTTTTCTAACTTATTCATATTCCGCTTCAAGTATAATAAACATTTATCTGAGCAGTAATATGAACCATCTTCATCAAAAATAATTAAATCAAAAAATTCAAAATCATTTAAATTATAGACAAACAACCATCCATCATATATATAATAAGGCGCAGGCTTTGATTAATTAAAATGATAAACTTTAATACCCAGCAAATTTTTTATACTAATGATGTGTTTATAATTATTTAGATATTTTTCATTAGAGAAATATTCAATATTAAATTAACAAAAATAACTTTTATTTTTTGATAAATCATGATTTAAATTTAAAATATTCCCAGTTCAAATCATGATGTTCCACATAAACTTTGTTGAACAGACAATGGATCCAAACGATTTGCGTTAGGGAAATCAGGCTGAAAACATTTTCCTCCTCGTGTGGCTTATGATGCCATGCTCTGGTGCCTTCAACGCCCTGCCTAAGTGGATTTCTTCGACTGCAGAGATCCCGTGATGGGCCTCATAATTCTCGATGAGATGCAGCTAAAATTAAATCAACTGCTGGCGACGATTAGCAGCAATGAGCTGAGGCATTTAAATTCTAAGGCATTTTAATGCACTTTTCCCTAAGAACTCTGGCTCCACTTCAAGGCCAGTGATTAATGTTTATTTGGATGTTCGTGTTCTACACATGTATTTACATGCAGACTCTTTGATTTTTGGGGGCCCCTGAAGAGGAAACTCTAAGGATAGAAAATTAATTGCACCGCTTTTAAGTGCATTTAATTAGGAATTTCCAAGCAGACGCCTCGTTCACTAAGCCCAAGATTTATTGGGGAAACTGCAATCTGCAGCCTGCGCAATTGATGAGCATAATTAAATAGCCGGCGACTGCGAGCAGTCGACTTGCATGCTTTGTAATTTATGCTCCATATTTTGCCCAACTGCCGAATGGCCCCGTCGCTTTGAGTAAACAACAATTTCACTTATTTTCATGCCGTCTGCCGCCTCGGCCATCAACTGTCTGCATTGTTATTTTTACGCTCGACTCAATATAAATTTTCGCCCCTCTTCGTTTTGTTCGCCACATGCCATGCCATGAAAATGTAATGCAAATATGCAAAAAAGCTTTCAACGGGATCCGAGCGGCCCAGCCCCAACCCTCTATATCTCTTTTCTTTTTTTACCCCTACCCACTTTACTCCTCTGGCTACAAATAGTTTTTGGTTTTGGCTTAGTCTGGCCATCAACCGGGAACCGAGAACCTAGCCAACATCATCGTTATCACCAGCCCGTTGTCCGTGTTTGAGTTTCATATGGCTTCCCACCAAGGATTAGTGTGCATTAGACGACTAGTCGGGGGGAAAACTATTTGCAAGCCCAGCTACTAGACTTTCCACACACTAGCTGACGTACTGGAGTTGTAGAAAAAGTTGTCAGAGTCTCTAATTAAATTGTTCACCAGCTCTCAAAGTGATAAATTCCAAGAGTTCGTTGCCTGCTCTTTAAAAATGAAATAAAAAAAACTTGAGACTCATCTCTTGAAAACCCACGCACAGCAGATGAGACCCCAAAGAGATATGCCCATAAAATGCAATTAAAATTTCAACAATTTTCATTTGCATTTAATAAACCCATCAAAATGGCTTTTTAAACACGCATAAAACACCCGGTTGAATAGAAAGAACTCAATACGTTTCACATTTCAATAATTTTTTATATGACCCAATTTTTTACACCTATAAAAATGCCACAAAAATAACAAAGGGAGGCCATAAAAAAAGCCAATGCCACACGCCACATGTGTCTAAACAAAGGATTTTCCAGCCAAAGGCAAAGCTAATTGTAATAAAAAATTTACAAAACATATGAAAAAGCTGAAACTATAAACATTTTTCCTGGCATATAAAACTAAATTAGTGAGAAAATCATTTTACGAGCCCCGAAAACGAACTCGTTTAACCAACTAAAAGAAAAACTCACTGAAAAACCGTATTTTTTCAGAGGCGGCGGGGGGAGAAATGTGTGCGGGACGTGTTTTAAAAAATGTCATAAACTACTAGTAAGTCCATGTATCTCTGACATTTTGAAAGCCCTGACACGTGTGTCCGTGCTGGGATCACTTTGAGTTTCTTTTGGTGTGGCATAAAACTGTCAAATTAGCTGGAACTAAAAGCGAGATCACTACAAAATATTCAGAAATGTCCGACTAATGGCCCGGAGCCAAATGAAATATTACTAATTTCAATAGGAAAATGTCCGAGGGAATTTTCGAAAATTCATTTGACATTGTAGGAACAGAAATGGGAGTGGGTGGTTCGGAAGTATTTAGAGGGTGGCAAAATAGGAGGAGTCTTGTTTTGGCAGCACAGCTGCTTTGGCAATTGCCCAATTTGTGAGCGGATAAGTAGCCGGTTAGCGTTATTGCGGTTGCAATTTAAAAGCCACCAGCTTACCAGTAACCACTTCCCAAGGTGGAAAGTTGTGGGTTGCTTGGGTGTAGGGTGGTTTTATTTTTCAAGACCCTTCAGCAGCTGCTTGATTTTCCAGAGCTAGCTCAAAAATTCAGGCATATGTCGGTGGGACCTCAAGTGGCGCACAAAGGAAACATTTCAATAAATTCATCGACTCACTCCGGCCACTTCAACTAATTTCTGTACCCCCCTCTAAATGCACAATAAATGAAAATTTAACAACTGTTTTTATAAGGCCAAAAGGGAGGAGACCAAAGGGTCTGGTCTACCTACCTTCTTGTCTGTCAGCTGTCGAAGGTGCCTCGATTCGGTTACCTGAGTTTTTTTTATTGTAACACATTTTGATTACGAAAATATGCTAACACCTCGCAGGCCAAACAAAGAGCTGGCCAAGAATGGAAAGCCGGCCTGGGGCGCTGTTTCACCATCAATTAGAGCTCAACCTTTCCGCAGGGCAGGATCGGAATATAAACCAAAATGGAGCTGGGGATAGACCTATGATTATTGCATTAGCAGACACACCATCAAAAGAACAGGGCCAGCACGCCAACACCTTTGGGTCACTACTGTGTGCTGGATTTTATTTCGGGGCCAGTTCTCTTCGGGCACTATTATCATTGAAATTACTGTTCCTTTTCTTTGGTCAGACTTGGCCTGGCCTAGCATAAATTAAAACTCATGTAGCTGGCAAGAATCGTAGCCATTAAACGCTTGTTGGCCCATTGTGTTTGATTTAAGCCGATAAAAGGTACACTTTTGAGGCATTTCACGCCGCTTTTCCCCCGTCGAAACTTTCAACAGATTTATGCGCTGCGTGGCCACATCAAAGAAAACTCTTTTGGCCATGGCTCGTTGGCCACGAATTAACGGCCAACCGGCCAAGATGTAGCAACAATTTTCGGCCCCTCCATGTTTGTTCACAGACAAACAAGATTTTCAATTGGAAATGCAAATCAATGGGATGGCCTGCAACGGAAGTTCTGCGTCTGCACTTCCTTTGTTTGGCTTCCCAAACCTCTAATTTATTGAATGTGTTGAATTATGAATCCCCCCCTCCCCCACTCCCAATCGAATTCAATTTCGTAATCCCACTTCGAGCTCTACCTGGAAGCCAGAGTTCCTTTGTGTCCTGCACTCCTTTTCAATCGATTGCTCATTATTTTGCCATTCTTCCTTCGAGTGTGTGTGCGTGCTGAAGGGTGCCACGAATTCTCGGATCACGATGCCCAATACCGAGGGGTGTATGTTCCCAAATGATAGTACTGCTGCAGCTAGAATTACTGGGAAGCTAATGCAATCGAAGCAGGAGGTGGTGTCTTAATCTATATTCAAATCACTGGTTCAAACCAATGAGCATTATAAACCACCTCCATAACCGAGCAGTTCAGGTTGTTTACGTTTTCCACTTTGTAGATCCAGACACTCTGCTAAGCATCAATGGACATGACTTCTGTACAAATCTTCAGGAGAAACATTAAAACAAATATATAACTCTAGACACTTCTTACTTTATCTCGAGAATAAATACAAACCAAAGTATTACACTTTTCGATTTAGGCAAAGTAATTTTTTCCTTTCAAAAAGCTACATTGCTCAAAGCAAAGACCTCCCTCATAAGGCTCATGAAAAAAAGGGACAAAAGTGTTAAATATTACCACCTTAAAGTGCGAGATATTTAAATATTGTTAGGGCGAAAGTAGGTGTTGAAAAAAAAACACACTAGCAACCCTCGACAGAAGCTGCATATGAATATTTTATAAGCGAAATGAAAGGCAAATACGAGCAGGGAAAACAACGGACTGGCAAATTGTACAACAATGAACAAGTAGAGCAAGCGCATTACAAGGATATCACAGCAGCAGTGACCCAAAAGCATTAGCAGAATAGCAGTCCTCGGGTTTTTACAAGGGAATGGGAATACAACAAAGGCGAAAGCAGAACAAAGCCAGGATAATGGGATGGCAGTGTGTGTTATCTGCGTGGCTGTTGCATAAGAGCGTTGTTCGAGTGAAATGGAAAACCCCGAGGTAGATAAGATTTATAGGGACAGTCCTGACACTTTCCACAAATTTCCTGACCAAAACTAACAACGAAATCCATCTTGTTTGTTCTCGCCCGACAGCTACGTAATGCCATCAAATGTCCAGGCTACTCGGACATCTATGGTCAGTACAATAAGGACTCGACCTTCGAGAAGTGTCAACAATGGAGCAGCAAGCTGGAGTTTCCAGTTGCCGGAGATATGGATAAACAAGAACCGATCCAGAGTCGCACGCACAAGGTTTACGACAGCATGAAGAATTTCCTGCACCGCAAACTCTTTGCACAACCCTCGCAAAAGGAACAGATCTTGAGCGAAGAGCCCACGAGCGACTATGATGAGGTGTGTATAATAAATAATATAACATTAATAATGGATGGAAAAACATTTATGTCAACAAACATTTTGGTCCACTCCGCTTCAACCAGAATATAGTAGAAAAATATACAATTTGTTGTTTCGTATTTAAACTCCGAAAACATAAAACTTAACTTAATTCAAATTCAATAGATGGTTTTTAAAATAATAACATCTTTTAAGAAACTTAAAAAAATTATTACTTTCAAAGCGTTTTTAATAACTAGTTATAAATTTAAATTCGTATATCTAAAAAGATCTTATAAAGAACTAGTCTACAATTAACAGCAAACAATAATTTTAGCTAGACCGCATTTTTGTAAAGGGAAATATGTTAATTAATATTTTGATATGTGTTGCTATGTTAGGTATAATATTGTGGTTGACCCAAAATTGGTTTTCATAAGTGGTACCATGACTTCAAGAACCCTTTCTTTTGAATGGTAATTTAATTGGTTTTTCTCCTTTCTCTTTAGCAGGACCTTCTCGACTCCTCGTACCACGCCGACGCGGAGGAAGAGGAGGAGGAACGCGATGCGGACTGCAGCTGCAGCTCCACTGGCAGTAGCACCACGAGCAGCAATCCAACCACGCCCAAACGCTCGCCCCAAAAGTCCTTACTTTCCCTCAACTGCTGGCAGAGCAGTCAGCCGAGCAGTGACTCCAATCCCGAAGAAGAAGAGGAGGATACAAAGGAGGACTCCGACGCAGGGATATCCGATTGCTGTCAACTGTTGGCTGAAAGTTCCCCCAATTCCATGAGCAAGCGTCGCCGAGCTGCTCCTCTGTTCACCAGATACATCGGCGCGAACCAAAATTCCGACGATGATGAGGACGAGGAGCCGGAGCTGCTGGCTTGCCCATGGTACCAGCCCAGGATTACGGCAAAGGCCGCCATGGAGCACCTGCAGCCGGCCACACCTGGAAGCTTTCTCCTGCGCCGCAGCACTCCGCGACATTTCGAACTGGTCCTGCGACTCGAGCGGAGTAATAAGGTCAAGACCTATCCCGTGCAGTCCACCCGGAATCAGATGTACCGCTTGAAAGGAGCCAAGAAACAGTTCACCAGTCTGAAAGCCCTGATCACGCACCATTCCGTGATGGCCGAACAACTGCCATTGACATTGGATCTGCCCCGGGAGCGTCATGTGGCGAAACCCTCATCTGTGCGCTACGCAGATGACTTCGAACCCCTGGAATCGCTGCAGCTACTCGGCATCCTGAAGAGTCTCCAGGCCAAAAGCATCGAGATATAGGAAATAATTATTAAGCGGGGTATCAAGGGGCGGGATGAATAATATCGAACTGCAAAGGGAACGATAGGTGAAAGTAATTAGGAATTTGTTTTGTTCTATGCATAAGTACTTGTGATATAGTTTACGGTCTTGCGGGCTAAGCAACCCTCGAATTTAGTTTAGACTACCAACTAATTGAAATATTTTGTATCCGACGTAAGGCTAAGTTTTCTATTGTGAAAGTGAAATATGAATAAAAATCGAACAATGGCATTCAGCAAAAACGCAACCCTCGTCGTGAGTTTAATGTGTCCATGCCCCTGCAATCAATGCGTTTCCTGTTCGCCCCCCATCCTCGACCCTCTGGAGTCCTCCTGGAGGGTTGGCCAGAGAACGCTTCACTTACATGTGATTAGCGCTTCGAGTGGCTCTCATTAATTTTTCAAGTGCGGCTCATGGAGCTCTCGACGCAATTCACGCTGCAACATGTTGCTGGCAACCTTTTGGTGGCATGAATAATTACAGCGGTTACTTTAGTTACAACATTCAGGGGGATTCTATTCAGTATTGTCAAGTGATGACGCAGAACGCATCTGAATAACATATGAAACTTTTCTGCGGGATTACCAGATTTACTCACATAAAAAAAGGATTAATATCATACATGGTTATAGTAAAGTTGGATGGGATAAGGTAACGATATAAATTTCAAACAGAAAACTATTTCCGGCGACAATAATAAAAAAAAAAAAAAAAAAAAAAAAAACTATTATTTACTTTAGTACATTTTAGCATGGAACTTTTTGCAGCAAGAACTCATATTTACTATGATATTTATACCTGTTACTCGGAAACTGAAAGCGTAATGAAAATTAATTGATAATCATTCATAGTCATATACTTGCTAGAGGAACGATCGAATTTTAATGAAGCAAAATTATAATATTGTTCAACTTTAAGATTAAATTAAAATTGATTTAACTGTCGATATCAGTCAACGATCGGTAAATCGCAAAGCATTTTATCGATAGTCTTACAGCTCAACTCTCATGTATTATACGTTACATATTATTTACATTCTACAATACACCAAACCTTAAGCGCACATAAGTATGCTTTACTTTTTATTGCTTCTCCAAAACAAAATCAATCCTAAAAGCAGGCTGCAAAATAGAAATATAAACAGGATATTCAAGAAATTTTATATAAAAAACGCCTAATAAAAGCGTTTTGACAATGCTTTCAATATTCCCCAATGTCAGCAATTTCGCTAAATCATTTCCTGTTTGACCAGTGTGTGAAACGACCTTTTTATGGCCTATGATTGATATTGTTTACGTTCACCAAATAAAGGCCATAATTCACAGATGCGAACAATTGGCCGGCGAGTGCATAAAATATTTAAATATAAACTACAAATATTCACACTGACAGCATCAGAATAAAAGCTGGACACGCTTAACCCCAGAGGCTGTGAAACAAAACGCCATTAACAATAACGAGGCCTGGAAAAAACATTGGCAAACAAATTACAAATAAATGGAAATGCTGACAGCATTAATAACGTTACATCATTAATAAGCGAATCGAAATGAATACAATAACTGAAAATGGAAAATGTAATAATTATGACAATAAATTAAGTGAACGCGAGGGCATGGTTTCTTTTAGTTGTTTATTTATTTATTTAACTGGCGCCAGTACTCACCGATTTAAATCGAAATCACCCAATCATTAATTGCCTGCCAATCATACCGACCGCAAAATGAAATATTTCAATGAAATTTTCTTCGAAATTACCAGAGCAAACAGAAATGGAAATGCTATAAACAACTGAATTACTGGGGTAGGATAATGATACTGTTCTTAACGAATAATGCCAGCCAAGACCCTGGATTGGCAATATATTTACAATGCCACACACCAGATTATAGTTTCTGAAAAACGGTTCAAGTAAACTCTGAGGATTCCAAATTTCGTGAGCTCTCATCCTTTTAAGCCTGCTTCTCGTTTTGGTTCTGCAAAGTTGGACTTAATGGAATTCAAATTGAAATTGAAAAAGGGAGCCGGAAGTGTGTGTCCAGGCGTATGTGGGAATAAACATTCAGCATTCTCGCTAATGAAGTGCTTTCATCTGCACTCTATGCTGACTTTTTTGCCCTTTCACATGAACTGTTTGCATAATTTTTGCAACAGTTTGTTTAGCTTTTCAATTCTGACAGCTGAAAAGGCAACAAAACCGAGAGTGTCGTTCTGTAAATTTCATTTTCATTTGTGTATGCCTCACTAATTACGAAATGGTTGCAATAATGCCGGAGAAAGCATCTAAAATGCTCCCTTGGGAAAAAGTAAACACAAACAAGGGGTCATAAGTATGGTAAATTAATTAAATGGAAATTAAAAAGTGGTCGATTTATTAAATTAGAATGCTAAACGTGCTTCATGAAAAAAAAATGCATTTATTAATTGTTTTTTATTTTTCACACCACAAAATCAATTAAAATATATTAAATATTATATGCAGATAATTCTATAAAAACTATTTACATGACTTAAAATCTAATCTGCACATTACTGTGAAAAAAAATTGCATTAATAAATTGTTGAACCGTTATTAAAGCAGATATTGTGCTATGTAACTAAAGGTAAATGTTTAAAATATTTATCTTTATATCATTACAGCTTGTTTGTGTGTTAGATTTATATTTACTCCTTTGATTCCTGAAATTTCGTTATGTTTCGGTGGGTTCTAAATAAACCACCATTTATGTTTTCTATTCATCTGTGTACTCACTTCCCACCTTTTTTAACCTGATCCCACCGCAGCTAATTACAAAAACAGCTCCTCTATTTGAATGGCCCCACCCATGACCAGGGAAAATCAATAACTGAGGACGAGTGTGCATCCATGAATGGTCAATCGCATTGCCAAAGGAGCTGAAACAGGAGCAATGGGAAAATCAGTGGGAGCTGGATCCCCAGCGATGAATGGCATTTGCCATGATGTTGCCTGGATTATCTTCTGTTTATATGGGATTTATTTGCCAGCTGGGAAGGAGAGGAGCAAAAAAAGGATGCTGGCGCAGGAGCAGGAGCATGTGTTGCCATGACGGCCGCCGTTGCCTTTGTGTGCCTTTTGTTGCTGCGGATGCTGCCAGTCTGGCATTGCATAAATGTTTTGCCTTTTAATTAGCACGCATTTCACATTCGGCATTCTGCAGTGGCCTCCACGCTTGCCTCTTAATGCGCTTAAAGCAGATCCAGCAGCCACGATGATAATGATGGAAAATCTTGGCCAGCTGGGGAGAAAATTCAATCAGCCGCAGATTCGAACTTGCTGTTGAGTAATGCAATTTGAAGAAGGCAAGACGTAAACGAAGAAAACAGAATGAACTTGAAGAAAAATTTATAAACTTAAAAAACACTGTAATTGAAATATTGTATTTTTAAAATAACAAATTCTTCTATGAACTATGAAATTGTTCTTTAATAAATAATGTGATCGAAAAATATGGAAAAAGAAAATTTAATAGGCTGTTCTAAGTATTAATATTTAAATTTCTGTTAAATGAAAGATAATCTTCAACTTATACCAAAAATTTAAAAAAATTCATAAAAATGCTATTTGTTGAAAAAAAAATATTTCAACATTATTTTTCAAATGATTTTTTTTTGGATTGTTTTTTTTAAGTGGCCAGACCACTAGCTTCCAGCAGTATGGCGGAAATTATGTGCCACTCGAGTGTCCAACGAGCCGTGACCCGAGTATGATGTAAGTCGGAGAAGGAAGTGAAAGAAATTGTGTCAGCAGGGGCACGCACAAGGATAACGAAACCGCCCGGTGGCTGACTGACTGCCCGACTTATCCCTTGTCCTAAGCTACGTGATCCTGCGACGACAGCAGCGCCAGAAAGAATGCAACAAGCCGCGCAAAGTGCACTCAATTGTTTAGCTGCCCCTGAGGATTTTCAGAGGAGGGGGGTAAAGTTCCTTTGTGGCACACAATCTTTATAAAACAGAAAATCAGTTGGCACTCGGCCAAGTGCATATTAAAGCAGTCAACTCACGCCCACTTTGAGGTTGGGAAATTGATTTTAAAGGAGGAAATCTTATTTCAAAGCAGGAGAGAAGAAAACTTTGTAGAAATAATTATACTTAATTGGCCACTTTATGCTATGTAAATATTTACTTCCAAGCTCATGTGTCATCTGTCACAATAATTACCCGTCCTTCTATTTGGCAAAACCAACAAAATTAATTAAAGAGATAATTGGCCTAAGAAGTATAAGTTTGTCTTGGATGCTGTTGGAGATTTATATTAGTTATTACAAACCTTTTGCTATTTCAGCTTATATTTACTTTGGTTTAACATTGTTTAAGCTTATCTAATCATTTAGTTTGCCTGAGATGATTTTCATTTTGAATGGGTGAACAAAATAAATCCTTTTAATCTCTTTAATATTGTTTGTTATTTCTTTGACTAATTGCTATCCCATAATATCACTATACATTCTTTGTTTGAGAAACTAATTCATTAAATCATTGGAATAATAAGTGTCTTTACTTCATGTGGAAATACTTTGTTTATTTATTTTCATTCTAGTTTCTATCATTTCTAAATAAATATCATAGAATTAATTAATTATATTTGCAACGATAAACGCTTTGTATACTGTTATCCTATACCGATAATGAGGCTTTAAGGATTTCCATCGCCAAATCAAAATGATGTTCTGCTTCCTGCTGGCTGCTGAAAGCCAAAAGAAATAAATCAAAATCCCCATATGGTGCCGTCGCTCTAAACTTTTATCTTTTAATTTTGTTAATTAATCGATATGTTTGCCCTTTCCAGCGCCTTGGCCCCCTGTGGCCAGGCAAACAATTAGAGGAAAAGGAACATCCAGCTGCCAGAGCGAAAAAGGCAACAGTCTGTGTCCCTGGCTGCAACAATAACACATGGAATCGAATACTTACTACGCCCCTGCCCACCATAGCCACCCCCTTTGGCTGCTCACATGATTTACAGTCTCGAAAGCCGGCGGCAAAAGTTAAGAAATAAAATTTCAAGAAAATTGCACAAACAACAGGAAGCCGGCAAAAGTGCGGGGGTGGGTGAGATCGGAACTTCGAGGGCATTGAGCCAAGAGGAAATATTGTAAAACTCTGGCTATAAAGCAAATACACGATACATATCATCCAGTGAGCAGTGGGTGGACGGGGAACCCCAAAAATGTGAGCAACACAAAAGTCGTTATCTTAATTACTTTTATAGCTTCGATTTGGGGCGAGTGGAGCAATGGCAGCAACGCCAAAAGGAAAAAGAACAACAGAGACATGACAGCTAAAGGAACAAATATTGTGGAGTAAGTGGAAAGTTGAAATCAAGACACCCCCGCAAATGCCACTGAAAAATAATATAATGTTGCTGTGGTAATTTTCAATTAATTATATGTTTACCACACATTTTATTAAGAGAAGCAATATGATTATATTCACCATTTTAGAATTATTTGTTATTTTATATCATTTTTATTGGTTATATTGTGTTTTCATACACTAACTACTAATTTAAATTAAATATTTGTACAAAAGAGGTCATAATGTTTATTATATTTTTATTTTATTACGGCATATACTAAATACAAGTCAAAAGATTTTTCCTGTTCATTATTATTATTTCATTTCTTATATCAATTCAAATAAAAATCTATGTTTATGATTATTTTATGGTCAACTATGTAGAGTTAAATTATTTTTGATACAAATTCGATACTTAGCATATGTTTATTAGTTATAAGTTTAAATTTGTCAGAAGAAGGTATCATCTAACCAATTAAAGCACTCAAGCAGCCTTAAAGCAACCACAAGATATCCCAAAGATATGAGATACAAGGATATTAAGAGTAAGGCATATTAATATTATGGCATCTAGCATATCCACACAGGCCACAAAGCAGCCAGCCAGTCATCAGATATGCTGGATGCTGCCTCATTACCCCATAGAAAAGTCCGCATATTTCGCACTTCATTAAGTCATATTTTTCAAGCGTTATCAGGGTGGATGTGCGAGTGTGCCTGTGTGTGTGTGTTTGCCTAGTTAGCACACCAGTTAATTACCAACTCGCGCACATATGCTGCTAGATGGCTATACGGCTATATGGCTATATGGCTATATAGCTACATGGTATTCAGGTTACTAGAGCCTGTCCTTGAGCCGAGAGAGAAATTTCTAAGAGCCGCACACAGCCTGCTTAATATTTCATGGTTGACTTTGGGCCCGGCATTTAAACTAGACACTTAATTAACATTTTGAACGATACCCCCTCTGCGAGCTCGGCCGAAATCAATTTCCCTTCTGCCAGAAACGGAAGCGGGAATCCGGATATGAAAGACGAATGCCCGCGGGCGACAATCGCGGGAAATTCCGGGGCGGAGTATAACAACATCACGACCTTTTAGTTGAAATTATTTTACCATTTTCCATTTGCCTTCTGGAGGAGCTTTCGCCTTTGATTATTTATGTCGCGCGTTTTGCGGCTGCCTGACTAAGAAGCCAACATCAATAAACTGTTGACAACTTGAAAATAACCGCGAAAGAACTGTCTGAAGGGGGTTAATGCGGCGACAGGTGACTGGCACTTTGTTTATTGAAGTACGCTAAACTTTTTAGTCGCCAACACCATCACCGTCACTATCACCGTCTTCGTAGTCGTCGTCGTCGCGGCTTGTTAATATCGAGCAGCGCATTATTTATGGCAAACTTACCACCAAAACACTTTTATTCCAACGCTGATGGCAGGAGTATAACTTTTAACGAGTTCTCTTCAGTTCGGTTGAGTTACTTTTCCATAACTCACCTGCAATTTTCTCACTTTTCCGTATATTGAATGTGCCACAAAAGTTGGCTGACTCTTCTCCACTTTGCCACTCAATACCTTAAAGACCTTCCGGGCAGGTAAGGGGCGGGGAAAAGGACTCAGACCATGGCTACTACGTCCTCGGTCACGAGCAAACCAACCATAAGCATTTCATTATTAGAACACAAAAATGTTTAAAATTTCATTAAATGGCTGCGTTGTCCGGCTCCATACAAACATGGCCAACTGGGTCCCAGAGGAGGGCCAGCAAAACGGGGCAGAAAGGTGTTAAAAAACGTTGGAGAACCAGAGATTCCCTGCTTTTCAAAGTACTGAATACTGTAAGTCAAGACTATTTAAAGTTATTTAAGGTTTTAAAGTATTTATAATATATAAAATTATTCCTTTTTTTTTTTGTGATTTAGTTTTTATAATAGCTATTTTAAATTACATTTAAAAATTTCAAAACTAGAAAAAAAGTTTCTTTAATGTAATATAAATTAGATAGATTAATCAAATAAAGTAAAGTTATTTCGATAAACCACATTCGGTAAATAATATACTCTATAATGTTTTGACACTCACATGTAACGGCTTAGATAGTGTATACCCAACCAGCTGCGCAGTGTGAACGCCTCTCACTCCCCTCTCGGTTGACCTTTGCCCCATAGCTAGTTTCAGCCCCTTACCGCATCAAAACAATAGCAAAAGCAACAAGAGGACCAGCAGACGGACAAACAATTCATAAAATCGTTTAACAAAACGCAAAAGTGAAATTCGCCCCACAGTCAGGACCGAACCCAGAAATGAAATTCCCAGACAAGCTGGAGAACAACATCGGGGGATGGGATGGGATGGGATAGCTGTTGCTGGAGGGGCTGGGATCCCGGCCACCGGGCTGCAATCGTAATGAGCAGCAATTCCGATCCCCCAACCAGCAAAACCAGCAAAACACCGCCATCATACCACAGGAGCAAACACCGCCAAAGTGGTCAGCAGCAAACATTGCAATTTCATTTAATAACAAAATATTTGGACAGCGCCAACAAGAGAGAGTCCCAGTTCTGATGAGTTAGGATTTCGGGGGAAATAGCCATAGCTTCCTCCTGAGGTAGCAAAGAGTTGAGGCAAATTATTACGTCTTTATGCTGAAATTATTTATGATTGCTTTGTCTAGACTTGGCGGCGTCGATGGAAGCCACACAATGCACCGGAATTCCGGTCTCAGGGAGTCCTTGCAATGTTAGCCGGGTAATTTATGTGCCGATTGCTCATACGCCACGTGCAACGGCAAAGGTGAGAGGTGGCTTAAAAGTAAGGAGGTGGCTGTAACAAACTTTACTCGGTCCACAAAAAAAAAATAAATCCTCCGGATAAGCAAGGTCCTTTTGAAAAAGGTAAGACAAAAATAATGTGTGTTTAAAAGGAAAGTTAAGTGTATTCATGGACATAAGGGACCTATCCCATTATTAGCCAGAGTTGTAATTATATGTATACATAACCCAATTAATTTAAGGGTTACGAGGAATTCTCAACATAAAATATTCCAGATTTGTAAAGGAAAATATCAGTTAAATCTTGAAAATATCAGTTAAACAGAATTTAAAATTGGTCTGGCTCAATCAACGAATTTTTCACGCACTTTAAATTTAAATTTTAAGAAGAGATTAAAAATATTCCCTCTACTGTTAATTTCTCTTTTTTAAGTGTCTGTTCTTTTTAAAAATATCAAACAACAAAAGGATTACTACTTTAGTGCAGCTTTAAAAAGTCCCCGCCAAACCAACGAAAAGAAATGACTGCAAATTGCATTGGGTAAATTTAATTAACGTCGCATTGAATTTTAATCAAGTTCATTCAGCGAATGCGACTCAACACGTGACATTATTTGCATGCGAAATTAACCTGTGACAGGCCACCCGCTGCCGCCTTTTCACACGTTATTCGACGGTTCGCCGGGAGGAGTGTATTTTTTAATCAAGCTCAGCGACGTTTTTTCGAACGTCAGTCTGTCAGTGCGGTTCGGCTCACTCGTTAATAGATTGGAAATGTGATATTGAATTCGATGAAACCAACTATTTTTAAGGCTCTTTTAAACGGCGAGACTGCGGCCAATTCCATGCCGAACCATTGTGCATGCCAATCGGTTGCAAATTGTTTGTTAGACTGCCGAATTTGCACACACTAGTCCCAAAAACAAATCCACAGGGGGATTGGGATAGCTTTGTAATTATTTCGTTTATTACGGGTGTAGGGATGTGCTGTTTTCGCACATTAATTGAAATATGATTTCTGATTTGTGTCCAGTCCAATTCAGCCAATCCAGACATGTGTAGGAAGAGTGGTTTAGGCCAGGGACTGCCCATCAAAATGCCACTGATGCCAAAGCAAATTTGATCTCTGACTGGCAATGTATGCAAAACGAATTCATGACACGTCCTCGCCGCAATTCCCTGCGCCTCATTCGATTTTATTCATATGCTCGCCATGCAAAACTGTCCGAAAACTGTCACTGGAAGCTCTTGCTCTCTAGAATACTGTTGCTGTGTCTGCTGCCGGAGCAGAAAGTCAAAAAGTTTCTGGCTTTCGACCAATATGCAAAATATCAGGAATATGCAAAATGCTCTAGTCAAGTCAAATACTCCCTCTAACTCCGTGTGAAACATTTTTCGAAAACACTTGAAAACTAATTTTAAATGAGATGAGCAAAAGCACTGTGTGGTGTCTGGTAAGTGAAGGCGAACGAGATATGGAAGGACACTGAAAGAAATTAAATACTGGGCTTAATAAATTATTTTACTAATAATAACAATGACTTGATTACAACATTCTTGAAACTGGGACGTGATGGTAAGTTTTAATTTCATATTAGCAACCTCTAGATAAAATCACTTTAACGTTTACTCGGGGCCTTTTTTGTCCACCGATATATTAACAAAAAATACTATATAATATTTATATGTATTTTACTTATAGCCAGAAAGTACTGATTTTAAAAAACCTTTTTGTCACTGTAAGTTCGTGTAAAGTTTAAAGCGTTTGGCTGTGTCAAAATTTAATTAACTTGTCGGGGTTGATTGAAGTTTTAGCTTAGAAACTGACAGTTTGCAAAAGTTGCATGTGTTAGGAACATTTTTCTCACTCCCATGAGGTGAAGCTCTGAATAATTTTAAACTGAATTTTGATTTGCATTGTTTTGCTGTACTATATTGAGCTGGAATTATTTTGCCATTTTCTGTAAATGTCTATAAGTCTTCCCCTTACCTAAAAAACTTCGTCTACTTCATCACTTTCCAGTCCAGTTAACCGCTTGACATATGACCGTCATCATTTAGCGCATATATCTCCGGCGAAGCCTTTTAAGACACGCTCTTAAAAACCATTCCAAATCACGCACTTTTCCCCCCATTTCACCCCTTTTCCCATCCGTTTGGCCATTCTACCCCTTGAGTGGTCTCCGTTGGCAGCCCGTTGAGGGGGCGTGTCAATAGCCCAATGCTGCATTTAAATTGTCCATTCCATTCCATCAGAACGTTTACGAGATGTGGACGATGTGCAGCAATGTTTGAGTTTTGGTGCTTCCAAACAGTGGTCAAAAATTTGTTTAAAACTGCATTAAATTTTATACAAGAATTCCTCCAAAAACTAATGTTGACAAAAAAAATGTCAAAATTATAAAGTGTAAAATTTAGGTTATCAAAAAGTGTTTCACAATACTTAGACTTTTTGCTAATTGATGGTTTCAAAAAATGTTTGGATCCAGTATCAAATTTCAATTCGTTTCTATGATTTTGCAAGATTTGGTTTGTAAAAATTATTAAAATCAGAATATAAATAACACCACCCCAACGAATACTTCAATTCTTATACGTTTTTTCTTAGCCAACCAACTGTGCTTCAGCAGTCCTTGCCCCATCCCCTCAGCACCATTCCCACTTTTGTTGGCCACAAGCAAATGCACTTTCCTGGCCACGACTAATTTTATGGCCTCCATTCTCGGCAGAAACTTTGTGTGCGTCTCCGGGCTGCTCATTTCTTTTTTTTAATGGTCGCAGCCTGGTAGAGTCGGTTCTGGAAGGAACGGAATGGAACGGGTCTGGCCTGAACCGGCGGAGTAATTCCTCTTGGCTCTTAACTCATAATTGCCAGCTTGGCCAGCGCCGTCTCGGCCATTATGACAATTGGCAATGCACCAAAAAAAGCAGCGAACAGAGCCAACTCCTTTGATGCGTGGCCATGAGGCCAGAAGAACAATTAAATGACAAGCCAATTTAATGAGCAGACGGCGGAGATTCCCGGCCAAGATGATGTCTTGTCTCAGTCCGCGGCTTAATGGCCAAATTATTGTCACTTTGAAGTTGGCGTCATTAAAGATCGGTGCTTAAAGGGCTGCCCATGGCCCTCCCCTTTGAATGATGCAATCGAAAACCGCAATTTTACAGCTGAAATATTATGACGTTAATTTCTTGATTTTTTTTGTTTAAATGCGATTTATTCAACTGGCGACGCGCCGCTAATTTTCCAACGAGCCCAAAACCCAAAGCCACTCACGCGTGATTCCCCCAAAAACCGAACTGGGCTTAAATTCTGACTTTAAAGTGCCTGCAAATATGGCGAAATAATAAATATTTGAATGGGTGGGGTTGGTTCGTACGCTTTATGTGTGCTGTATCTATTTGGTTATTTTATTTACATAACACTTTGGCATTAATCGATTTATGGTGCCCTCTGGCGTTGACTTTTCACGTTACCCCACACACGGTTCATTGGGCCTTGTTGAAATTGTTTAAATAATTCGCAATTATATGAATTGTATTTTCGGTGGCCAGCCAATCATTGGCGATTGTTAGCCTTAGTTAATTGCATTTGGTCAGCCAAAAATTTAAATTAGTTATTTAATTAAGTTCCATAATACTGTGGAGCAGGGAAAATAAACAGCTCGAATCCAGTGGGATATGAAATAAGTCAGAATTTGATTAATTTAATGCCAAAACGGATCTAAATTATCCAATCATATGCTTCGTCTAGCGGTAATTTATTCAAATGATTACAACAACCAAACAACCGAACCAGTCAGTCGACAAAAAAATTTCACACAAGATTTCCACTAACCCCAAAAAGGGGCAGCCGGAAAAAATCTCGGCCATAAAGCTCGGTAAATGCTGTTAACATGGTAACTGGGGAGTCAGCACGCACACACTCTCAGAAACAGGATCTAAAACACACTTACACACACACGAACTCACACACACACAGGATGAAGGAACGTGAAGCGTTTTTAATTTGCGTATTTTAGTCACGTTCAGGTAAATCTCAATTGAATCGAATGTGACACCGGATGTGAAAATTGTGCACATTTTCCAAGCATTTTGCCATTGGGCGGAGCAGAGAGGAAAATTGAGATGGCAATGGAGGGAAATGGTCATGTTGCTGTTGTCATCGACGCGTTGTTGCCGTTGCCGTAGCTGTTGCCGTTGCCGTTGCTACTGCTGATGCCGTTCCTATTCCAATTGCTGCTGGATGGAAAGCAAAGCACGAGGCACAAACAAAGATCGCATCAGTAAGCATGCTGCGAAATGTTCCCTGCCGAACAGAGGAAAACACGTCGTCAAATCTATCTTACCGATTCAGGGGCCGGCCAGGGACAGCCGTGGATGAATGACGGGCATGACTCTGGCCTTTGCTTTCCCAATGCACTCAAAAAACTGCGAAATTATTAAGCAAACTTAATTTTTTCCAGCTCCCAATAAAATTTTGTTACAATAAGTCTCAAATTAGCCAGGCCTTAAAATTCCTTATATTCTTCTTAATATTTAGCCCTTTAACACCTTTTGATTTTGCTCTGCCATTTAGTTATATATATATTTAGCTTTTAAAAAACACATTTACAAAAGAATAAAATTTGTAAATTTGGTCACAACAAAATTCTGGAGAAAGAGACTGCTCTCATAACTATTACAAATTTGAAAGTTGGTATACTTTCTTTGCCCAAATTTCTTTATGTGTGAAGAGAAATCATGGGTATCGTTGTAAACAAAGCGTTTACAGGACATTGCAGACAACATTTCCCTGTCTCACTCAACTCCTTTCCTTCGCTCTAGATTTTGCAATTTTGAAATTCCCATTGACGTGGGGCCATGGCTACTTTGTGCTCATGTCCACAGAGCTGTCCTTAATATGGCGCACCTGATTTTTATGAGGAACCAAGAGTGTGAACTGAACGAGCCGGAGGAGGAATGTGGGGTTAAGGGTAGAGTTAAATGTGAGAAAAGGGTGTTAGATTGATCCGCTTTGAGGAACGCACATGGCGAGGCTGCTGTTGACCCAGGCCAGGTGGCAAATGGAAGGATATCCACATACACATCCTGTATCTGCACCTCGTTTTGCTTTGATGTCGGAGTGGTGTTGGTAAATATTGACTCAGCACATTAACGCCAATTTGACCCGAGGCAGACATGTAGATTCTGCTCCTTTTGTTGCCAGCCAAGGCATTGAAGTATTTCCTGCCCTGTATTCCTGGGTATCAAAATCGAGTTAGCAACTTGCCCCGCTCAACATATAATTACATTGTTATTTATTGAATTTTCGCCCCGAAAACTGCAGCAGCAACACATAAACAACATCAACTTTTGCCCGAACCGAAAAATTGTTTAGCGACAAATTGTCACAGGCGCTGACAAGAGTTCGTACTCAGTTCGAAACTGACTCTTTGGCCAAAGGGGCGGGCAGTCCGTCAGTCGGACAGTCAGCCAGCCAGCCAGCCAGACAGCCCAACATGATGCGCTCTGCCACAAAATATTCCGCAAAGTCAACAGCGGCAACACAAAATGAGGTCAGCCATGAAAATTGCACCGGCGGCAGCAATTTCTCATTTTGAGTTTAGCAGGCTGCCCTGGCAAGAGCAACAAAAACCCAAGTGCTCCATATGAAAAAGTCAAAATAAAAGGAAAGAATTTCGCGATGCGGTCCACTGAGTGCTGTTGTTGCTGTTGCTCTTGTTGTTGCTGCTGTTGCTGCTTGTTCCTGCGGTCGATCAGTTGCTGTTGCTGCATGTTTTTGGTGTAGTTGCTGCTGCTGATGTTGCTGCTGCTGCTGGTGTCATGTCGTTCATCAGCGTAACAATTTTTATTGCCGGTCGGACCACAACTTTGTTGTCGATAAAATTTTAATTCGCTTTGGCTTATATTTTTTGTTCGGTCCCTTTATGCGATTTCAATTTGAGCTTCGGTAAAGGAGTGCCAGTGCAGCCAAAAAGAAGAGATTTCAAAAATATGGCAATATGGTATGCAGTTGACCCATATAAGGTAAATTCCGAAATAAGGGGGCCTAAAGAGTACAAAGTACAAAAAGAAATTAAGTTTATAACTTAACAAACTAGGTAAAAGTCGTCCTTTTTTTCACTTTAAAAGTAAACAATAAAGTTTAATCAAATATTTTTAATTTCTCATTTTGATAAGTGTATTTCTCATTCGTTATGGCTAAATTCCTCGCGAGTTTATGCATGCATCCTTCGACGGCCCTGCGCCAAATTGATTTATAGCGTTAAAACACGTTTCGCCCAAAAAAGTTGGAACCACAAGAGGGGACCCAGAAAAACCAAAGCCACCACAGCAATCACTTCCCCAATTATAAACAGAACTAATTGCCCCGGCAAATGTTGCATGAAAGCGTTGCGAATCCTTAATAACATGGCATACAAATTTTGTGCTAAATTGTCAACATTAGCAGGGGCAAGCAGCGTCCGCAGAAGCAACAACGGGCGCAGCAGCAGCAGCAGCAACACTTGACACAGCAACAGCTTGTGACACCAGAGCCACAATGTAAGGCACAAGCAGTCGGAGATTGGTTGGGCCACATTTATCATGGCTACCGTTTTTTAGCTCTGCACGCTTTTGACCTGCTGCACAGCAGCAACGCGCGTGCCACCAGCAACACAAGTCACAGTCACAGCAGCAACACCATCCACAGTTCCAGCAGCGACAACAGCAACACCAGCAGCAGAAACTCTTACAGCAGCAACACAATGGCAACACGAATGCTTCCGAGAGCTTAACTTGCTCAGTGATCTTTGATCTTATCTTGGCCAACAATCAGCAGGTAAAAGTGTTATACTGCAGATAAGTAAACAAAGAAATAGTTATCTGGGTTAATCTTAACAAAATGAAAAATAAAGAATATTACATTAAAGATTGCCAAATGTTTATATATTAAATTTGAAAAATTTTTGAAAAAAAGTAAAAAATTAAAAAAAAAAGTATATACTTGGTCTCACTTTTTATATAATTTTTTCCATACACTTTGGGCAATTTTTAGGTCCTTATCAGTTTTAATCATTATATATAATACTGTTTATAAGCGATGTCAGAACTAAAACATATAGCTTGGATGTATTTAACGTCAAATTATCAAACAATTTTGTAGAGCTTTCGAAACTATAATTTAGGTTTTTTAGCGCCAATAGAAGAAACTTTTCAATATGAAAATTAAACAGACTCATAATCGTTTTTTTGGTCTCGTTGATTTTTGTAGTCTCTCTTAGTAAACTCCCCTATCACTTCTCTCCCTATTGCTGCTGATTAATTGAAATTTCACATTTTTCAGGCTCATCGCAATGTTCATTAATCGTTTACCGCACTCCAGTCATCTTCAGATGCATAATACGGGTACGCCCCAAACATGACGCAAGTGCCACTTTTGGGCTGTTCTGGTTCCCCTTCGTTCCAACTTTACCCTCTGCTTGCCACATTTGCTGTCGCTGTTTAATGCGTTTTTAAAGTGCACGAGCCCCGCCCACGGGGCGTATGAAACGTTTGCAGTTATTCAGTGCCGGCAATTAGCCAGCGAATGTCATAAATGAACCAACCGCACCACCAGAGCCACTCTCAGCTGTCAAAAACTACGCCAACTATCATAATGACAGTGCGATTGGAACTGGAATTGGAATGGGAATTGAAATGGGTCTTGGGCAGAAAACTGAAAACTAAGAACTGAAAACGGAAAACGGGCCATGGGATTGGATTGTGGGATTGAAGCTTCGCAAGATGTAAACGAAGCGAGGCAATTACACATGCAAATTGCCGGGCACAAACACAAACCTCAAAACTGGAGTCTCGCCGCGAAGTGAACACCATAAATCAGTTGTCATTGCCAGATCAACTCGGTTTGTCTAAGCACACGTCAAATTGCAGTCGTGGCGGGGAAAATGTTCACAGTGGGGGAACTTCATTAGCAGGAGAATCAAAGCGAACGAAAACGAGCGATCATTAACATTTTTGGATAATTAACAATTTAGCTTGAAGCCCACATTCTAAGAAAAGTGTAATGAACTTACACAAAGTCTAAAAACGAATAAACAAAAAATGAGAATTATTTTTGTGCTTTGATATATACATTTTCATTTAACTTATGATAAATTTAGTTGTTCAAAAATAAAACATTTATTTAAACAGAAGATAGATATTTTTGTAATATTTAATGAGGAATAAAATTATTGTTCAATTTTATTACTTACTGATTATTTCATTTAAAAAATAAATAAATATCAATATCTTATAAGCTAGCCTTTTTAAATATTTTAGAGAGGTAGAAAATAATTGTTACATTTTATTACCAAATGAGCAGACGGATATTTAATAATAATAAATTCATTTTAAAAATTACTTGTTTTAAATATAACTCTAGGCATGGCTTTGATGCAACAGCAGATTTGATTATTATAAATAGACAAAACAAGGGATATTGTCTAAATTTTTAAAATATTTAACATCGAATTTCAAGTTCAATCGTTCTCGCGGCAGAACTAGTTCAAAAAAAGAGGGGTCCTCTGTTTTCAGCCCACTTCAATCTTCTCCCGCAATAACTGGTTGGCCTCCTCCACACCTGGTTCCTTCCCCTTTTGCTAACCCAAAATTGCCTCTTGGCAACCAACACAGAACTTCACCTGGAATTGCAGCAAGACCAGCGACATGTTGCTGGTGTCGCCCAGCAGCAGCAATTGCTGCTGACGTCGACGCGGCGACAAAAAACACGCTGCCAAGTGATGCGGCGCACAGCAGCAGCAGCAACAGTAGCAACTGGCGACTTGTAGCGCGCTTAGTCGCGTGGCAGCAGAAACAGCAACAGCAGCAACATCACCAGCAGCAGCAGCAACAATAGCAGCAACATCCGCACCTAGAACCGAGTCTCGTGTTCGGGTTCGGCTCCTGCTCGGGTGTGTGTTCTTCTGAAGATGTTGCTGCTGCTGACTTAGGAACCACAATCCAAACCACCTCTCTAAAAAGAAAACCCCGTTCGCTCTCGTTAAAGTGCCAACATGTCCAGTTGCTTATCAGTCAACTCACTTTTTTCCGCTTGTCATAAATTATGAGAGCTGTTGCAGTTTTATGGCCGCCCTTTGTTTACACAGCAGGCAGCCCGGGCGAACACCCACACGCACACACTCACAGTCAAACTCATTCGCAATCACACGAGTGCACAATGAAAATACTTTCTTCAAATTCCTGAGTTCTGTATGTTTTAGACAAACAATAGGTTACTTTCAGAGAAATTCAACATGATCACTGTTGCGTTGCTTTTAATGAGTATAAGGGATTAAATTAAATACATCTCAGATTCTAAGAAATATGTTCTTGTATTTGTGGTAAGCACGCTCTAATCGTACTCAATTTGGAATACTTGTATACATTTTGTCTATTCAAAATCTAAAAACGAAAAAAATGGTTTTTTTAATTTATTGAATTTTTATATAAATCCAAGCAAATCAATATTATTTTGAACTTTGAAATTTGTTTTAAAAAAGTCAAACACATATAATACCAACTTAGTAAAACTACAAATTGCTGAAAAATTAAGTATAAATATTCCCATGGACTTGCAGTAAATCGGCAACAAAACAAATTTAAAATATTTTAGTGCGGTGTTTCTCTCTGTGCAGGAATATTTAGTGCCCATACGGAACACTCACGTGGTCGCGACGATAACTCATCCAAGTCACGCCGTCTGCGGCGTTCTCCGGATCGATCCGCTTGCCTGGTCTCGGGAGTTCATCTAACAGCGGGAAGAGTCGTCCCAAAACCGCCTAGCACTTCCTGCCAATCCCTGTGGCAAGGTCCCCCCACACCCACTCCCACTCCCACTTCCAGTCCCAGTCCCAGTTCGACACCCACACCCACACCCAACTCCACCCACCGCATTGCAAATCATTTTCGAAATGCAGCGACGCACGCTAGAAATGAGCTCGTTTGAAATTCAAACATTTTCACTTACCTCACTTCTTTTCCGCATATTTTCCACCGCTTTTCCGTCCGAACTCCCCCCTCTTGAACTCACTTATTCATTGGTGCGTGTTGGCAAATGCCAAACATTTTTAGATGCGACTGCCAACTGAAGCTTGTAAATACTTTGGAGTTGTGCAAAAGTGGAGAAAAGATTTGCTGGCTGCCATCTCAGTTCTTATTCGCGGTATTCACTGATGTTGATGTTGTTGCTTTTCCCTAGTATTTGCTGTATGCGCCTTTTGCCAGCTGCGATTGGCATTTCAGCAGCAATGGGGCTGAGTTCGAGAATCAGGCGAAAAGCGGAGTTCCCGAAGGGGAAAATGCGAACGGGAAACAATTTTAATGCATTTTTAATTAATTTTTTGCCGCGCCAATGAGCTAAAGGGCGGAAGAGGGGGCATGGTGATTCGCGGAAGACAAAGTTGCCACTTTAGTTAACAGTTAAAGACCGGAACTTTTCCCTAAGTGATTTTATTTTGCCGACTCGTGATGCAGAAAACAAAAGTGCAAACTTAAGTAAGTAAAAAATTAATTTTTTTTGTTTAGGGATAATAATTTTATTTTTCACTTTAATTTTGTGTGATTGTTTACCTTTTCATTTTTTTCAGTTCGAACTACAGCGAAATATTTTTAATGTGCTCAGAAAACAAACAAAGATGGTTCTTTATTTCATGAATGCTATTAGGAGGGTTCCAAAGATCCCAAAAAAATCAGTAGGTGGGTCTATTTCTTAATCATCACTTATATAAAAACGTTGGGTAAACAAGTTAAGTTCCCGTAGCAATCAACAATTCCACTATTATGTTCCAATTTTTGATCAAAATTTTAAATCTCTTTGTTGCTCTTAATTATCACTTTATTAAAAGCTATGTGTATCAAAAGGGCAATAAATTAAATTGAAACAATAATTTATTAAATTAACTAACTTACAAGTCAACCGGATTTTTTAAGCACCGCAAATATCATTGGAATGCCTACCTCTTTAGTTGATTACCCAATTATTAACCATCACTTGGACATTCAAACTCATCTTAACCCGCTTCTTAAGTACATCCTCACCGCAAATGCTTGCCGGCAATCGTAAAAATCAAGCGACCATCTGAAACTTCTTCTTCTAGCACTCACCCTAATTGAGCCATCAATTAATTAGTCAGGCGGGGCATACGCATTTGAAGGAATAGTGGAAATTATCAATTTCAGGCGGCTCCCAGAAGTGGGCATTAAAAATTATGAAGCTTCAGGTCGTAAAAAGCGGTTCTCGGGTCTTATCATAAAAGATAACAAACCGCTGGCAGGTCGTAAACGAGTCGAATGTGGAAGCTGGAAAGTGGAACGCAGTTGGGCCATCGCCACTTGCGATCCACAAACAATGTCCGTGTGAATGGAAGGAAACTGGTTGCTGCTGTCGCTGGTGTTGCTGGTGTGTCTGTTGCTGTTGCTGGTGTGTATGTTGCCGTTGCTGCCAGCTGAATGCCTGGTCGGGCCTGACTCTCTGGCCTGGTCTGGCCTGGCCTATTGAATGTGCATCAAAATTTATGTGGCCTTTTTTAGTCGTTTGCGTTGAGTCAGCGGAAGCGAACGTCGTGGTCGGAGCAACAGCAACATCGCAGCAGTCACATCAGCAGCATTCGTCGTGTGTTATGCCGTCGTGCTGTGTTGCTAGTTTCGGTTGAATATCGCAAATACAAAGAGACAGGTTGCCAGGCGGATTAAAGTTGCAGCCTATTTCGTAACAGTTAAAAAGTGTGTGTGTGCATAACTTAAGTCATTGCGAAACAAGTGTTCACAGAAAAACAAAATCAAACAAGCCAACATCATTTGTGTCCCGAAATATACGGAAAATAATTGATTTACGCCTGTGACCTTTGGAAGCGATCGGCACACCTGTTGCTGGAGCTGACTCCTTGCCTGTAAAGTAATATTCTTAAGGTAATTATATAATTATGCAATTATCCCAATCTAAGCGCCCGAGTTAGTTGTCGGAAATTAATCAACTCGTGGGCAGGCATACATAAATATGCAAATTAAATTGAGGAAGCCGGAGATTGTTACACATTGCTGGTCAGCTGAAGGAGAACATGTTCTGCGGTTACCTTATTTCCCGTGTTCTTCTCTTGGCCAAGCGTGAGAATATTCGCTGGGCATTAATTAGCAGGAGAAATCAACAGAAAGCCATCGGCTGTGGTTGTGGGACTTCTTTGGTGAGTGGCTTGCATGTGATTGTAGCCAACTAATTGCTGGTGATCGTAAAGGAAACAAACACGCTATTTTTCGCGACTGTGGGGGAGGGAGAATCAATTGGGAGGTATTTTAGGTATTAGGTATTCGCTTAGAACACACAGACCCAGGTGTGAGCCTTAAAGTGCCCGTGAACGGCATAAATCACACCCCTGCTCATTTCTCTGCACCGTGGCCATGTTGCACAGCGTGGCATTAAACACAGACCCACTCCATAGACTCATTAAGGTTTTAATTTACAAGTTTAACTCGAGATTTAAACACAGAGATTTATATGCGTGCCGCAAGAGGCAATAATCAACGGCAACAGCCCGCAATCACGTACAGCAACATACGAACCCACCGGCAACAACATGCGCCAATGTCCACCTACGCAGATTGCTTAAACAAACCCTCAATGAGGAGGCCCGTGTCGGAGTTGTGTCGGTGGGTAATCGAATATGCAGCTCATGGGGAGAAACCTTAACTTTAAGACAAAACATGACAACAGCAACAACAAGCTGCAACAGCAACACAAACAACTGCACCAGAGATGAAGATTTGCGCTAACAAACAGACCTTCAAATCATTTAGCCGGGAATGGGGGATATTCACTTCAAAGGCAAAATAATCCTGAAAAAGAACGAACTTTGAAATACACTTTGGTGGAAGGCAGAAAATCTCCTTTTAGGAAGGTAGAAAAAGAACGATTGATCTTTTAAATGATTAGTATATTGTAAAATTAAATAAATCAATCATATATTTGTTACATTACAATTATAATTCTTGGGAACTTACATCTCAAATACAGTTCCCTTGTAGGCCGATCTTGAAAACAATACATGATTTCTGCTCTTTTTAAGCTTCCTAGATCTTTTTAAAAATACATTTACCCCGAGTAAGGGTAGGAAATAAACCAAAATTACAACGTTGATTAAGCTTGCACCAAATGGGGTTTGGCTGCATCCTGATCTTACACAAAAGCAACTGCAGCACGCACCTGCAACCTGCATCAGCCGCCAATCATTCGAGGATGCGGCCAACAAACGACGACAGCAACTGCATGGGACTAGAGCAACACGTGCATGTGATTTGGAAGACAAAAACCGTTCTAATTTCTCAACTGTCAGCTGAGAGAGGTCTCCACTTGTCCCCCGGCAACTAGCAACGAGCAACTAGCAACTTGCAACTTGCAACCCCAACTCGTTAGCTGGCTGTTGCCATAGCAATTATGCAGCTGGGCCTCACAAAAGAAGGTCGACATTGCTGTTGCTTTTGCTGTTGCTGGTGCTGTTGCTGGTGTTCCGGCTCTTTGGCTCTGGCTCATGTCTTCATTTTGGACTTTTTGCTGCAAGTACACATGTTGCTGGCGTGCTTGAGCAGCAGCAACAACAGCAGCAGCAGCAACAGCAACAGCAACGGCAACAGCAGCAACGCTTTTTGTTTGTTTGTTTGCATTGGCCAGCACTTTTGGCCTTTGGCGCTGGGATGTTAACCCTAAACCTGGCTGCCTTTATTAAGCCACCGCGACCAAGTCACTTGCTGCGCACCACCAGCAAAACAACTGCAATCTGGGCGCTTTTTTAATAGTTTTTAGCCGCAAACACGTTTTTTTCTCCGGCCCTCTGGTGTTGACGTCGCCTTTGGTTTTCCATCGTTTACCTCCGCTTTTCCCTCACCACCACCTCTAATTTGCACCGCTTTAATTTTTCCTTTTTATTTGCAACACTTGTCGTTTAAATGCAGCAACAGCAGCGGCAGCAGCACAAGCACTAGCAGCAAAGTGTGGCCAATAAATTAAACGAAGCCAAAAAAAGACACACCGAGCAGAAATATCATCAAAAGCCCAGGTTGCTGGGGAAATTATCTATGTGTGGCTGCCAGAGGTTCTCAGCCCGAAGACTTCGGGTGACCAGTTCCCCAGTTCCCCGGATCTTCAGATCCAGCTCAGCTCCGGTCCCCAAGACTCCCAGGTTCCGTGCACAATCGCAACAAATGGCATTTTTATTGATATTTCGGTCGGTTCGCTTGGCAGCCGCATGTTGAAATATGCGCGCCACCTGTTGATTTTGTTTTTCGATTGCAGGAGGAGTAGGTGAACCTACAGCCGTACCCTCCTATATTTATACATATACATATATACAGGTATACAGGTATATGTGTAGGATCGGTGGCTGGCGGGGCTGCTCGTGATTTGCGCTGCAAATTAAAAGCGAGGGCGATGCATATAAATAGCAATTTGGACAGGCGAATTAAGGTAAACGACTGCAGCACCAACAAATTTCGCAAATACCAACGATGGAGGTGGAGAACCAGAACTCGGATCGTCGAGTTGTCATGTCACATAATGGAGTGGAATTATATCAACGGCGTGACTTTAATTTTCAACAAATTAAACAGAGGTGGGCTGGCATTCCGAGCCACTCGACAGGTAATCAAGTAACTCAAACAGAAGAGTAATTTAAAAAAAAGTAGTTAAGAAAAAGCGGGGAAAAATAATAAATAATAATAAAAAAATAAACAAGACAAGCTCTTTTTCTAGGGGTATTTATGTATAAATTAGGGAATACTCTTAATATAAAATAAATGATTACATTTTGTTATTACCTAGAACTAAGTTAAGTAAACCGGAAACAAAAACCCGACTAAAAACCTCTTAAGTATCATTTAACGGCCCTATAATCAAAATGAACTATTTTAGCAGCTATAAAGGAGTGTAAGTTATTCCTGAAATAAACGTAAATTAATTCCCTGAATTCAACACTAAAGCAACCGCTATACAGTTTAACTGAATTATCAAAGTGTTACTACAACCCTCGAAAAATGTAAACTTTAAACTAACCCAACAGGCAACTAAGTCAATTCCAAATTTATCAGCTGCTGCTCGCCCACTCGAAAGTAACTTTATCAGTCGGCCTGCATCCAATTAAAGGTTTTTCCGAGTATTTAGTGAATTGCATTTTCGTTTGCTCTAATAAGATAAGCCGAGGAAATGCAACTCCAACTCGGCCCAATCTAAAGTCTTGGCTATTGACAGAGCGACGACGATGACGACAGGTAGAGATCTAGATAAAGCGCCTGATAAGCAGCAAATTTGACAGCCATAAAGCAAATAACAACCGACCGACGGACAGGTAAAAGATATAGCGATATAGCGACATAGCGACATAGCTATATAGCGCAGTGGGAACTCAAATTACACTGCACCGAGGGAGAGGGCTGTGAAAATTAATGAAACCAGTTTGGAGCATTTTTTATTGTTCGCCTGTCGTTTAATTAAAAGACAATCAAAGTCGGGACCGCAGCTGGATAGTCGGGTAGCTGGAACAAAGGCGAAATGGAAACGAATATCCAGCGGATGCCAAGAGTTCATCAAATTCAGGAGCAACATCAAAACCGGCAAGATTCCAACTGCAAGCTTCGTGATCCCAGATCCCAGATCTCCGATCCCCAATATCCAATACCCATACTCTTTAGTCTTCAGTCTTCAGTCTTCAGTGTCCAAAACCCAAAAAGACAGGGGGAGCGGATGAGAGAACGAGAACCTGCTCCGGGATTCTTTATCGACATGTTTATGCGTTCGTTTGCCCCCGAACGAGAAGTCCGACAAATGTATAAATATTTACACGAAATATTTACGATTAGGAGCTCTGGCAGCGGTACAACCGCAGCATCGCCGCCTCTTAATGAAATGCTAACGATATTCATTGGAAAAATCACAAGCGTAACGAGGCCGGGAGGAAAACCGCAGATGCCAGCCAGATCCAGAGTTTACAATTTCAGTTTCGGAGCCGTTTGGTTGCAACAAAGGAAAATTATGTAAATGCTGGGAAATTGTTTCGGCCTCAACCCGGCAATTTTCACCGAACATTTTCGGCAAATCAATTTCAATTGCCTGGCCATCGCCCGCAGGCGTTACGCCCGATGGTTTCATGGGGGCGTGGCAGGCCATGGCCTATAATAATAATTGTATAAATTGAAGCTGCAATTGAATCGAGGCCGGGCTGAGGATGAAAAGCCGGGCAGGTGTAAGTTGGCCAAGTGGAAGCGCTTCGGTTTCGGTTTCCATAATGAAAATGCCACTTTGTTGCCGGCAGGCAGCCTGCGGTTATTGCGTTATTGCCAGGCTATAAATGGGAGCCTGCCCCAAAATGCAATTCCGTTTTGGCTTTAAGCCAAAGACGAGCTGAATCCTTCAGATATCCATGGCATACCTATAATTAAAGCAAATGTGTTTTATGATTGGACCCGTATCAGGGTTAAGTACGAAGGCTCATTTGCATGCCGTGCAATCCGGCAATCCTGCAATTATCCCATCGCCAGTCATAAACGACCACACAGCGGATCTCGGCAGCTCATCACCGGCATCCTCCCAAGGCCCCGCCCCCTCCCTTAAGCTCCTCATGGCCATTGCCGTAATAACTGTAACTCTTCGTCAAAATAATGTAATTATCCAAATTGTTTTCCTTGAAATTTGTTTACATCATTTCAGTAGTTCGTTCCGCGAGTGGGCAAAAAAAAATGCAAGACAGCAAAACGATATCGAAAACCAGTTATTTCTAGCTGCAAACTGAATACTCTTTATTCCTCATTATTTAAATAAAATTAAAGAAATAAGGCATCAAAATGGATCGTAACTTGTTGCATACAGATTTCATCCACGAAACCATGATTTTAGTTTTTATTTTTAAAAGAAATGTAAAGAAAATAAGAAAACTTTTGTTTAATAAACGATTAATTTAAATATTCGTATATAGTAAAAATCTCAGTTATATTTTTTAATTAAGCCAATTACAATTACAGTTCAATAACAAATAAGAAGGAAAGAAATATTGAGCAATATTGGTTCATATGTACAACTTTATGTTGTATTTTACAGGAGAAAGGCTTTTATTAAATGTAAATATTTTCTAATTGGCAGTTTGCATATATAAAGTGTATTTTCGGAATTTATACTAGTACTTTTTGTTTTTTGAGCATCGAACAACTCTTTTTCAGCGTATTCGAAAAATTTCCATCTCATCTTCAGCACACAAAGCGGTTCCCGTAAAGAGCCACTTGAAGAGGGGCTAACACACACTAGTGAACAAAAACCAACACACACACATTAGATACTGTGGAGGAACAGAAGCTTCTGCCTTGGCTTTGCACTTTTCCAAACCGACGCTTCAGCAACAATTTCATTTTAGCGCCAGCAGCAACATTATCATCATGCAACTCCAGTCCAACACATCATCTGCATGCACAACACTCCACCTCCACCCCCCTTTTCCATGCCCCCCTCACGTGAGGCATAATCTTCATTATCATTAAAGCGGAGCACAGGAAAGCACTGCTAAACTGTTTAACGTTTTCCCCTTTTTACTCATTTTTTTCGAAGCTTCCGCTTTTGCTTTTTATCCCTTTTCTGGGCTAAGTACTTGGCAGGACCTGAATAAATGTGCATATATGTTTGGCATAATCCGCTTGGGAAGTTGCATTTTAATTGCATTCCACGCTTTGCTTTTTTTCCCTCGCTCAGCATAATAAAATATTTTTTTTTGAACGCGGGTTAAACACCTCAAGCTGTCACTGAAAAGTGGCATTTCCCGCTGCATGGAGAATTGAGCCGGAAAAGCTCTTAAGTTTCGAGTGCATTTGAAGTGTCTGCTGCCGTTTCCAAAGAGATCCAATCGATTGAACTCTTAGCGATCCATTTTCCCATCACTTTGCGGTCTAATTGCTTTGAACAATTTTCGGACTCTTGTTGCTGCCACTTTGGGCAGTAGCATATCCCATTTTCCATGCAGAGTTTTCACCCAGAATTTACCCAAACCCTTGGAAGCGCCGCTAAATTGCCCGCTGTCAGCGACGAGCGGCATGTCAACAACAATAATAATTGTAATAACCAGCCCGGCGACGAGTATGAGGGTATGAGCCATGTATACTATACACGGTCGACTATTAAGGCCATGTTCTGCTGGCAACAGTCTGACAGGCCAAGTTAGCAGAGGGTCGCCACTTGAGAGGTGGAGCAAGTGGGGCAGGTGAGGCAATCAAGGCACAAAACTTTACTGCCAACGATTTACTTTGCGAATCGTCGTGTGGGGCGCCGTTGGCCGTGGTCTCGTCTCAGTTTAAACTGGATATTGTCCGCCAAGAATAGAGCCCAAAAGTGGGCAGAACATTTCGAGGGCGGGTGACTGTGGGAGTGTTGCAAACTGTGGGGTCATAAACTGCGGGCTTCGTTGCCAGACTGCAGGAATATTAAACAGGAAAGCGTTGGCCAAAAGATCAAGAAGTATACAATTAGCCAAAAACTTGTTAAGAAAAGTGTTCATTAAACCTGAAATAGTAATTTCCAAACCTAAGCGGTTCTTATAACTTTAAGATTTATATCCAAGTAAATAAATATTTTGGTTTTTAAGAAGAACTTTCGCATCTGAAAAACAAAAAAAAACCGGTCCATAGTCAGTTATAAATATTTTAATTTGTCATTGAATAAATAGCTTAAGTATCACAAAAATTCTAAGTTAGTTTCAGGGTTAAAATTAAATTAAATAATTTAGCTATTCCTTAAATTATTTAAAAAAAAGGTATTACTCTTGTTTTATTTTTATTTAAAATAGTCAAACTCCTTTTCATTTTACCATTCCATTCATATTGTTTTGCTCAATACCCCTTAAAGTTAAATTTAAACTCGATAAGGAATCACTGATCTTGAAATTTGCTTCCACTTAACCCAGTTAGTGTGATCGATCCAGAGATACAATATGAGTAGCGAGAATGAAAAGATATATAGTACCAGGCGCAATCGACCGAAAATTGCCCGACTTGATTAGCAATTCCAATTAGAAGTTTTCTCATTTCTGACAGGCTGAGCGACAGGCATGGCATTTGCCCCCTTTCCCCTCAGCCCCTGGCAATCGTGTCGGCCAATCATCATTATGATGTTCATCTGGCATGCACAATAAAAATAAACAGATCATAAATAATATATGAATTCAATTCATATCTAAAAGGATTTGCGGTTAAGACGCCGCCACGCACAAATATGGCGAGGAAAACGAGTTTTCTTTCGAGGATGATGGGCGGGGGTTAAGGGGTTTACAGAATCCAGCCAAAGAGATCGCGTAGATGCCACCAAAAAAAAAAAAAAATAAAGCAAAGAAAATAAAAGAAAACAAGAAAAACACGTAGAGCGGCGAGGTGAACTCACTTTTTACCCCCTGTTCGTCTGCCAGCGATTTCCCAATGCCGGTTGTGAATTTTCTGGCCGGCTGCGAATGTTTCATGGCCAAGTTAACAGGCGCACAGAGTCGAGAGCAGTCAGTCGAGCGATCTAGCCAAGCTGAAAGAAGAAAAAAAAATGGTAGACCGGAATGAAAACCATCATTAAGCTGTGTTTGCGGCAACATGCAACATGCAACTAGCAACCAGCCAACAGCCACCAGACTCCACTGAAGTTCAAGTTCAAAACCACGCAACAACGAGTTATTGTTTCTCGACAAGATTCTTTCCACTTATTACACAAGTCATCAGTCGTCGTCGTCATTCTCATTCTCATTCCCATCCTGGTCCCGTCATCATCCGGGCTTTCATCTTTGACATTAGCTGGGATCTGGCCATATCCCTCTTAGCTCTTAGCTCTCATCTCTTAACTCTTTCTGCCCGTCTTAACGGTCCAAATTGCAGAAGGCATTGCCGCATCATTATCAACAGATTGTGTGCACTGAGCACCGGCTACCGTATCCTGTCCTGTCCGGGACCCAATTCCATCTCACCGGAAAGCGACGCGGCATTCCAAAAAAAAAAAAAAATGTATAAAAAAGAATACAGAAAGAGGAAAGAAATCCAGGGAAGACCCCCTCTTGACGGCACTAATTGTTAATTAATGGAATGCAGGCGTGCCTTGAGCCTGCCCCTGGCATTTCGGTCTTTCGGTCGACTTGCCTGGAAATTATTGCCACACTTTGTCGGGGCTGCAAGTCATGTTTTTGGGGTTCAGATAACATAATTCCCTGCTATCTGCAGAGCGGAGAATGTTTTATCTTTGTTGAGCCTTAGAAAAAATATTATTTTCTAAACTGAAAAATTAAAAAAAGCTAAATAATCTGGGAAAGAAAAATAAAACCATTATTCTTATTATTAAAATTAAAAAAAAAATGGAAACAAGCACTTATATACATTTACCAGACACTTAGTATCCTGATGGCAACGTTTTCAAATCTCCATAAAATTAGTTTTCATGAGGCTTAAAATTCAGCAAAAACCCAAAACAATTAAATAAGTAGAAAATTCTCCCCTGGCCTTCTATTGAACTGTATCAATTTTTCGTAGTCACTTCAGGCATAGAATGGAGGATGCTTTCCTAAAAAGGCAGCCAAACATATTTCATTTTCGCAGTCAACGAGGCAAAAGTTTTTCAATATGCCCGGAAAATGCATCACCTTTCGACTGCTGGGAAACTGTGTCATCAGACTGGCATAACTTTTATTGAACTGTCGCCTGGGGGGTGTTACAACTATCTTTCCGTCTCTCTATATTTATATAGGTCTAGGGATGGAGAGGGGGGCAAAGGTTGGGAAGCCCAAAGGTGACAAGTGCCGAGTCAAAAGCCGCAGACATTTCTATAAATTATTACAGTCGCCCCACGGCGGCGTTCAAAGCGCTTGTCGATATGCATTTATGATTGCATGTGACATTTGCATGACGCTGCCACGCCTCCCCTCGCCTTCCACTTATCCCCTCATCCACTTGTGGAACAGCTGACTTTGGCTTATTCGGATTCAGTTTCCTTGGGGTCTCATGAGTCGAAATTGGACTTCAAGTCGGACTTTGAGCGGAGGATGGTTTTCTCCCGTGGTTTTTTGGTATTTGCACGACACAATCATTAAATAGCCATGGCCAAGTGCTGACAACCACAAGTACGGCAAAAACAAAAACAACAAATTACAAGCTCACATTGTCAGAGTTGCACTTTAGGCGACATAAATTTTATGTACGTCGCCGCGACAGAGTAAACAAAAAATAAAGCAAAAAGAAGATCGCTTAACGAGAGGCGAATCTCTAAATACTCTTTACAAAAAATATTCCCATTTTTACATAATTTAATAAGCCTTAAATCGCTAAATACAATTAAACTATTATTTTATTTTTGTAAGCACTTTAACGATTTTTGTACTACTTTTTTTTCTCAAAAGTTTAGTATTATCACAATCAATTTTTAACATTATTATTTAAGTATTATTCTTGGAATTCATTAAGCAAGATGACTTTATTTTGTGACAAGTTGACTTTAATTTTTAGCTTATACGTTTTAATAAATGAATATTTAAGTCCTAAAAAAATATTTTTCATATAAATTACAACCCCCTGATCATAGTCTTATCCGTCTTGGTAAGGGTATGAAAAAGAAGCCCAAAGTCGGTCCCAAAGCAGCAGCAACAACACCAACAACAGTGGCAGCCAGGAGGTGTCAATGTACAATTGCAGCAACAACAACAATGGCTATGGCAACAAGGAGCTGGCACAACAAAGAACCCATTGTTGTTGTTGTGCTTTTTGTTGCTGCTGTTGCAGCTTTTGTTGCTGCTGCTGGTGTCGCCGTTGATGTTGCTGTTGCACATGCCAAATGCGGACAGAGACACGACGCCAAGGAGCCCGTCGCACAGGCTCAAAGCTCCTCTTAGAGCTGGACACTGAGAAAAATAAAAAATAACTCTTGGATTTTATTCTGTTATCAACAAAATAAATTATAAAGTTATTATTGATAAAATTATGTACTCATATTTTTTTTTTATTTTAGAAGCATTTAAAGTCAATATACCAAATTAATTTATTATATTGAAATCAGATCCTAGGTAACTTTTAATTTTCAATAATTTTTATATTAAATCAATCATTTTAAAAGAATAATTCTAAGGAAAGTATTATTTTCAGTGCAGTTTCTGGTTTTCCTTTCCTTTAAAAGGCTACAAAGCATTTCTCACTGTTCTATTGACGCACGCACCGATCGTCTTGGAATGTTGCCGCCGTTGTCGCCATCGCTGCGGCTTGTGTAATTACGCGAGTCGCATTAGCACAACAAATCGACCCCACAGAGCTGAATTTAATTAGTGGCTCAGCAACTTCGAAGACGACGGCAAACATGTCAGGCGAAATTGTTGGCATAATTCATAATTGAACTGCATTCGTGGCTGCCACACGCTCACATCTTCGACCTCATCCTTGGTATCTTTGCCAATTTGGAGCCCCAACTCCGTTGGCTTTGATGGCTACATAAATTTTGTGATATGTTGTGGCGCCCAACGTGGGGCCGTAGTTAGTGTTTGTCGTGCCTGGTATGCAATGCACCGCAGCCCCTTTCGCCTTCGCTTTTAGCTCTTTAAACTGCCGATTTTATACCCTATCGAAAGGGGGTATGCTGCATTTGTTAGAAACGAAATTGGCAGAGAATATGAGACTCAGTGCTTGACTTTTCATAATCATCGTTAATCTTTCTAACGCTGTCTTTTTGTAATGAATGTTTTGTATTATCTAAAAGTCATAGTGAGAATAGCTAAAATACCTTTCTAAAATAACAATAAACGTTTAACAAGAATCTTTTTTGTTCCTTGAAAATAACGGGCTAAAAGAGTATTAAAAACGTCACAAGCTGAGACCAGATTTTTGTACTTTGTGCTTGCTGCCATTGTTAAGAGTCTTTTAAATATTGTAGCCTCCTGTTCACTGGGCGCACCTACAACATTTGAGGTTGTATAAGCGGCAATCCCGTTATTTCTCGCTCTAAGGAGTTGTTAACCGAGTATTCCATTACCACAATACACATGTCGGCCCAAAGCCCACCCAGGTTATTGTTTCCGCGAGTGTATCTGTACCTGTATCTGTACCTGTATCTGTATCTGCGACTGTGTTTTCGCCGGGTTCAAAGACTGTTGACATTCGTGGGTTATTGTTATTTCGATTGTTGCGGCAACCACATCCGTTTTAGTTGCATGTTGCAGGCCATTGATTGACGTAAGCGCTTTAAAGACTTTGTCAAACGTGGTCCATACAGAACCGACTCTGGAGTGCAATTTGCCAAAGGGATTGGGTTCTGCACCGAAAAATATGAACAAGCCAAATGGGGAACCGAGGACGGATAACAAGCCCAGGCGGCAGACATGAGACACCAACACTTCATATGACAATCAAACTTTGTCTGCAGCGAAAGCCAAGGGGAAAAAAACTATTCCGAACGATTTAACAATGAATTCTGCAACAAAATCTCCATGAAAATAGATATAAACGGAGACAGAGGCATGGCGAAAGAAGTAATGGCGGGAAGTAGCATATAACCATAATATCAATTTCAATAAACTAACAAGCAAATGTACGGGATGTGAGCGGAAGCGGACTAACGCAGTCCGGAGTATATATAAACTTATGGAGCGCACGGAGGATGTGGATATGAAGGTTGTCATATGGCAACAGACACACAGACAGGTGCCATAAAGGTAAATTTCAATTCCCAGCAAGCGAAAGAATAACATACTGGAGTTAAGAACATTCAAAAGAGCTGCCAAAACTCTAACCAAAAGGTGCTCAAATGTTTACCAGATGATAACAATCGATCTGAATACTTATTAAAATATACCTGAAAAAGGTCACAAATTTGATTACAAATGAAACTAGCACGTTTCCAATATTTTTAAAAATAGGAATGAAAAAAAATAAAAAACTTAAGCCTATCGTAAATAAAACGCACAAATAGTCGAACTTAAGCTTAAGCATTTCTAAGAAAATAGACTAGAATAAACTTCTCCAGCGTTTTTGCAGTTCTAGTTTCCTTGAATAGATAAAAATACCTTTGCTTACCGCCAACAAACAGCAATAAAACGCAAACTTTTTGTGAAATTTATTGAGCAAAACTTTAACTTGATTTGAGACAAAGTAATAAGCACAGAGCTAAGTTGCTGTCCCTTGCTTTATTCCAACGAAGTAAGTAAGTTCTCAGTTGAAAGACGCTTAAGTGTGTGTTATGCAAAATGTTGTCACTCCGCAGCTTGCAGATATTTGAAGCTTATTATCCTTGTAGCTACAACATGTGGATGCGTTTGCTGTATGACAAGTCAAATTAACATGTGCGACACAGTCTCACTCACTTTGCCATCCAAAAGGAATCCGAGTTGCAGTTCTTGTTGTCATTCGACACTTTGCAAAACTTTGCTCGGGGTGCCGGCAAATGTCAGGACATTTGTGACTCCTCATCCTTGGCCAAATTAATGCCCGGCCAGCATGGCGTATACTTGTTAAATGCAGAGCAGCATCACAGAGCATCTAAGAACATCTCAACAACTGTCGACACTTGCGCCTGTAGCTGCAGCTTTTATTACACCACCCCAGTGATTTTCCATCCCCTTTTGCCTTTCCCTCAATGTTGCAAGTTCTTTTGTTGCACAACACCCATTGTTCATTGTTTGAAAAAGTGGGTAAAGTGGTGCAGCACAGGCTGGAGAATAATAAAAACTGATGCAGGACGAGACCTTCGGGGCAAAGTTAAGGCCTCCATTGGTCTATTCAGATTTCTTTGCTCCGATTCAACCTTAACCCACATTCGGTTTCAATTATCAGGCACTCCACCGGAAACCAGAAAAACCACTGCCGAAAAAGCTTTAAAAATTAATATTCGGAAAATCTTGAAACAATTTGCAAACTAATAGCAAAAGGCTTAAAATCGCATTAAAAGTTTCGCCCAAAAACCATCGGTACAGGCCACAGGCACCCAAACACGCATATAGTATATAGTTTTATATGTTAAGAGAGATTCAATGAGCAGCCAGTTGTGGGCACAAAGTTTGCAGTCAGAAAGGCTTAAAGCCTTTTGAAAGTGGCAGCAGCTTAAAGCAAAAACTTTTAGCTCAAGGTGAAAAATGTTGCACTGGAAAAATAAGTCAAGAAATCATCAACGATGCCATTAGCATAAGGTCCAGAAGTGACCGAAGTTCTTGGCCTCAAGAGTGGCAAAAAGTTTCGTCGGTTTTTTCGAAAGGGTTGCTTCAACTTTTAACAAGCTCTTTACATTTCTGGTGCTTCACGCTGGAAAAAAAGAACCAAATAAATGAACTGATTGGCATTTTTTTTAAACTTAAATATTTAAATCTGTAGCTTGGCCGCATAGAAAACAAGTTAAATTGTGAAACATTTTTGGTTTCATTTCACAACATTTTAATAAATATTTCAAGATGAACTTTATTTGGCTAAAAAAAACATTAATTGATTATATTAATACTTCGATTATTTGCAAAAGCCTGGAATGTATTTTAAGCAATAGTTATTAAGTGCACACTTCTTTTTGAAACCAAAATATTAAAATCCATTGATTCATCATCTTAATAAACATTTATTTAACAAAAAGCTCTAAGAACATTTTTAAAAGCCTAGAATATTTTAATGTTTAAAGCAATATGAGCTTTATGTACCATTAATTCTTGTATATTTATTTTTAGAGATGCGTGGCAGACTTAAATAAATAAAAAACTAATAGAGGATAACTCCAGTATTGATGACCATGCAGGATATACGCCTACGCCTGGAACCGCAGCACAGTACAGCCACGTTTATATCCGCCCCCTCAGCCTCGTCGTCCCCCTCCCAAACAGCTGAGACCACCTTGATAGAGACTGCTGAGAAGTCGCCATCGAGGTGAGCAAAAAAATAATACTCCCTTAAGCTTCGTCTCAAAGTTTCCGCCCCCTTATTCCTTGGGCTCATTTGTTAACCGCAGTGAAGCAGCTGCTGGAACAGTGACAACGACATCGCCGCAGCGTTATTTCCATCATCATCATCCGCCAACCGCCCATCCGCATCCGCAGCCTCAGCCCCGCCAGCAGGAACATCCGCACAGTCACTCGCATCCGCATCCGCACCTTCAGCGACGTCCGGTGGAGCAGCTGCAACTGCTGCATAGCCACCACGATGTCCAGGAGCTGGCCGGGCAGGAGCATCTACATCTACATCCACATCCGCATCCGCACTCCAGCTCCCATCCGCATCCGCACCATCTGCGCTCGCCCAGCTCCGAGGAGGATAACTCGCCCACTGAAATGAATAATTGCCGTCGTTTGGTTGATAAACCGCCGCTGGTAAGTCCTGCAAGGCTTCACTGTAAAAAAACGCCGCCCTTTTTTTTAGCATACTAAAATAAAACATTTTTTAAAAAAGGACAGACCATCTTTTAAAATATATACTATTATTTTTATTACAAAATGCCAAATTTCTTAAGCCAATTGTTTATTGTTTAGTTGGAAGGCATTTAAGCCTAGACATTATCTAGAAAATTACAATAGGTCCTTAAAACGTATATATAAATAACAAAACATAATTTTTTTAAAGGAAAATAGTATAAAAACCATATTGCACAACAAGATTTTAAAATAAATTTAAAGGTAAAAAGGACTTGCAATTTAAAGTAAATATTCTGTTAAATTTTAATTTTAACTAAGTACTTAAATCATCACTCATTTTGTTTTCAGTGATCTCCTTTTCTCCTACCTTTCTTTTAACCATTCTGCTTGTTAATATTAACTATTAGCCAAGGTATTGAAAAGGTAGATGAATGTAGCGGAGGAGCAATCATCTTTTGCATTGTTGCCAGGTTCCTTTGAAGCCTATTTCTCATTGCTTGCAAATTACTTTGCACAGAGCATAAATCTGCTTACGCTGATGATTTGCGAGGAGACAGGAGGGGAATAAGGAATTACCTATTGGAGCATCCGCTGGGGATGCATTCAATGCCAAAGCAATGCCAGGTAGCGCCAGAAAAGAAACAACTCAATTCAAGACAGCATCGACAAAATTCAAAAAGAGGAGATTGCTTAAAATAAGTGGAAATCCTTCGGCTGGGGATTAAGTGTACTTCACTTGCACTTCATGTTACCTATTCTAAGACGGTTGTATTTTTTATTTTTATCTCAAATTTCTGTTTAGTTAACTTTAAGTCACTTGGTTCAAATTGCCTGCTTGAATCGAATTCAAAAGCAATTGTGTCTAGAGCATGTACTCCACTTGGAAAGTGTTTTCGCCACTAAACCTACAGCCAAAAAATAGTTCATTAAATTAATTTGCACAAATGCAAATTTGCGACTAACGGCACTTTGGCACGCGCCAGTAACAAAGGTGCACTAACTGCACACAACTAAAATGGAACTAAAATCAGAACACACTGACAGAAATTTAAAATTTACAGTGGAAATTAAATATTTTGAGTCTAGAAATTTGAACCTTCAAATTATATTGTTCTGCACAATATTTATTACACTCCTATAAAAATATCAGAACTGTTAATTAAACCTTAAGAGATTTAAATTCTCCGGAAAAAAAATATATGAAAGTGTAATATGATGTGTTTTATAACTGAAATCTTAAAAATTACTTTTCAAGTTATTTAGATTTGAACTTACACATTTTAATGAGCCATTAAATAAATTGCATTGAATTCCTGAAGTGAACATAGTTATCTCCACAAACCTAATACTTTCTTCTGTTGGTAGCAACTCAAACCAAGCCCATATTATCATTTATAACTTGCAGCTTAAATAGTTTTATGGCAATGCGTTTAATGCTTCTCATTTTCCTGTAGTGCAGTTTGAAGTTCTAAAATAGGAGTCCTGCGGAACAATGCAGGATGCCTGGGAAATGGCAGGCAAATGCCGTTAACTTACTGACTTTATGACACATAAATCGCAGCAACAGCGCCAAATGCATCCGACAGCCAGTTGCCGTTGTCACGTGTTTTTAGGCCTAGGGAATGGAATCCTTGCCAAAGGACAATGGGAGAACTTTTCTCTGGCGCCGCCTGAAAGTAGGCAACGTGAAAACTTTTCCACAGATAACAAGGCAAGCAGAATGCGAGAAAATCAAATGGCAGCGGGAGAACTGCTGCTTAGACACGTCTATTGTGCCATTGTCTGTGGAAAATACCTTGGAAAATCCAGCCACATCCCACCTCCCACTCCACCTCCCTCTCCTACAGCTTTGCTGCATTCTTTACGGTCGGGATTTGTCTGGCAGTTGTGCGAATCCCCCGGGCTGTATTGCATAATGCGTTGGTCCCTTCCGATGCCATTAGCATAATGGGGGCATTAGGTTGGCACGACGCTCTGATTGCATACTTAACGACAGCCAAGTGCTGCCAATGCGCCAATTTAATTAGCTGCAATTGAAAGAGCTCCCGAATCATCCGGCTCCTCAATCCGCAGGACTTTAACTCGAATTCGAGTCAAGTAAATCGCCTTTCATCTCTATAAAATCAACATAATTATCGCAAATTACGAGGAAATAACCAAGTCCAATTTACGTTTAGGCTGCTAATTACGCAACGCAATGGGAAACAATTTAAGCGGCCAAAAAGGAAAACCCAAAGGCAGTATGCGCCAACGCCAGAAACTTTTCATTCACGTTTCAACTCATTTCAAAGTAATTTGCCGCAGAAACCAACGTCTGATGGGTGGGCGTAGTAGTGCGGCCAACGAGGGGGCGTGGCAAGCCCTGTTTAACATTTTATTGGTAACCAAAAATTTTACACATCAATCTCGGTTGTTTTCGGGGTTGGGTGAAAAGTGCTAAAATTCGAAGTGGGAGGTTCGCTGCTGTGGTTCTGCCTGTGAAAGCTAAATTGTGTTTGATGTTTGTTGGATTTTACCGAGGGGGTATAGGAATATATCGGAGTTTGAGGTGAGGTGGAGTTGCCACAAATCCCTGAACAACTGCACCTGCCCCGATACTGGTCAGACAACAGAAGTCCCGAATATGCCATTATAGCAATGCAAAAACTTTGCCAAATTGGCAGACTACATGCAACATGCAAAATGGAACGACTAGCAGTTGGCACACTGAAAAAAGTCTGTCAAACAAAAGCAAAAATTAAAGCAGCTATGAAAAACAATATATGAAGAAAATTTAATTTTTATAAAGTATCCCAACTTGACATAATAAATCAAATTTATTAATTATTTAATGTAAGATAATTTTTAAATATCATTTCTGCAACTTATTTTACCTTATGATTATCTTTTGACATTAATAAACATTTTTTAAAATTATCTTTTTAATGTTTTCTTATAAGCAATTTATTTAAATTACATTACATTATTTAAATTACACTTATTTTTAAAGAAAATCGGCTACTGCATTCCGATTATAATCAATAATTCAGATTTAAACATAATATTTAGAAAACTTGTTCTTAAGAAATCTAAAAATATTAATTAACATTTATATAAAATACTAAATATTTAACAAAACAAACAAATATTTGTTTTGAGTTATCTGTCTGACTAAAAAGTATTTCTCTCTGTGCATTGCAATCCGTCCACAGGTGAAGCGCCTGACCATGGGTATCGGACTGCTGCGGGGCACCGAGGACAGTCGCCCGCTGGTGCACAGCACATGCGGCTCCTCCCTGACCTCCGGATCCGGGTGCGGGTCCACTCAGACCATCTCCGACGGCTATGTGAACGAGGCCATCTGCGAGCCGGACAAGTACGTGGCCAGCAAGTTCGGCGACTCCTGCCGCCAGTCACTTTCCGCGCTGGAGAGTGCCACGCAGCGATTGCAGGTGGAGCTGCCCGCCAGCAACAAGAAGTATCTAAGGGAGACCTGCAGTGGTAGGTGCATTCTCATTGATTCCATTAACTAAAAGAAATCGGTATTTCATACTATATTTAAATCATCTTACATCTCAAAAATAATATTATAATTGCTATATTTGATTTCCCCAATTTTTTGCAGCCAACTCCAGTCCGAAACTGTTTCCTCCCCATGGTCCTTTACGCCTGGATAATCTCAGCCTGTCTGAGCAGCAGGAGCTAAAGGGCGCTGCCTGGTTTCAGGCGGGGATTCCTCGGGAAATTTCCCTGGAGGTTTTATCCCGACAGAGTCCGGGTGCGTTTCTGGTGCGGCAGAGCAGCACAAAGCCGGGCTGTTTTGCCCTTTCCCTTCGAGTGCCGCCTCCATCGCCGCGGGTGGCCCACTACCTGATCCTGAGGACGCAAAGGGGCTACAAAATTAAGGTGAGCAGTCGATCAAACATAAATGTTTTAAAAATTGTGATTATTATTATTAAATAAAAATTCTTTTGGCTCAACCTGAAGGCCCAAAAACTAGTCAAAAACAGTTAGAGCTAGAATAGAATTAAAGTAGATTTGAAAACTTAAAAGTTCTAGGTACTGAAATATTTTTGCTTTAAAATCAATGGTTTTTTTTTTAGATTCTGGTTTTAACTATAAATATAATGAAAAACCATCTGATATTCATTATAGTCATAAAACCATCTGTGTTTTATTAAATGAATTTTATTAGCTGTTTTTTCATTTTAATATCATATTAATACCCTCCTTATTTGTTCTCCAGGGTTTCACCAAGGAGTTCAGCTCGCTGAAGGCGCTAATCACGCACCACTCGGTGATGCCGGAGCTACTGCCCGTGCCGCTGACCCTGCCACGCCCCCCTAACGCCCGATCGCAGCGGCAGGCCGCTTATGGGGGCGGCAGCGGGAACGGTGGAGCGGACTTCGAGATGTACGGCTCGCTCAACGACTTTCGCAAAATGATGGCCGATTTGAATGTGTGACCGCTGGGCGCACTTAATTAATTAAGTAATTATGTCACGTTGATTGAATTAAGCTGCCCGGCTTGTCACATTGTCCGGGTCGAGACAGGATAACAATCTGTTTAATTTGCGTAATTGGCTGTGCTGACGACGGTTGACGTGGCTACCGACAAATAGGGTCCATGTGTATTCCGCCTGGCGATGGCCCACCTGTATGCCCGTCCGCCAGGTGCTACAAAAAGTGCACAAATTTTTTATTAAAATTGATAATAAAATCAGCTACGTGGGCGTTTGGGGGGAGGCGGCGGATGTGGTTGCAAGGGGGCGTGGTGTGCACACAAATATGCAATTCGCTCAAATCATTTTTGCGAAACTGATTAAAAAAGTGCAAAAACATGCAATATGTATACGCAAACAGACATCAAGTGATTATTATTTTTCGCGTTTTTATCACTTTTATTCGTTTTGTATGGTTTTGCTGAGTGGCAGGTGCAGCAGACAGACAGATCTGAATGGGGCAGTCGGATTTAATGTTAATGTTTGGGCAGGGACATCGAGAGGCGGCTGCCGGGATTTGGAGTGCTGCAATTTGGAATGGGTACAATGGATTCTGTTTGTGGTGCATTTGATGCACTCATAATGCAGATAACTAGCTAGATAGACTTATATATGAACTTAATAGTTTACCAATTATATTGTAACCCTATGTATTTTGTGTAATAAATTTAATGAAAAATTCTTAAGAAATTATATTTCAATTGTGTTTTACTAATTGCATATAAGCAATACATTAAACCATTAATTGGTATTGGCAGAATAATATTTTAAAGTGATTATGTTATATTTTAGAAACAAGTTAAATGTGTTTTTTGACTAATCAAATTTAAATTTTTCGCAACTTATCGATTACATTACTTCCTTATTTCGATCGTCTTAGCAAATTATCGGTTCGCTTACTCGCTATTCGGTGTTGAAACCCCGCTAAGACGGTTGATGACTTTGCTGTTTCTGATACTTTTCGGCGAGATAAAAGTTTCGACTTCTAGATGCCTCGCTTTGATGGAAATATCACCTATTATATGATAGGTAGCACAAATTAAAAAAAAATTGTATTTAAAGTGTAAGCTCTTTTTGAAATAAGAAATACATTATTAATTATAGTAACTTTGTGTTGCTTGCCGATTTCCTTATATATTGTATTTCAACTATAAGAAAACTACTGTTTAATTTATGGTCGATACAATTTTTAATATATTTTGTTATTAATTTCGCAGATAACTTTGCGATAAAAGATAAAAGTCCTTGATATTAATTTGCACTTATCTCCGAGGCGTACTGTACTATTTGTTACCTGCCTGTTATCGATAGTTGACGCGGTAATCGTCCGCCTATTTGCCACCACTAGCGCCAGCTGCCACCGCTTCCCGCGCATTTTCGTCGCCCAGGTAAGCCGAAATCAATTTCGCTGCACTCCTGTGTTTTCACTCGTCCATAAACTTCCGCAGCAACAACATCCAGACAACGTGGAATTCCCGCAGAAGCAGAGACCGGCATTATTTCCATTGTGAGTGCAAGAAAACACGGCATCATCCGCGGCGTCCCTAACCTTATATATTATATACACATTTTTTGCAGTTTCGGACACAAAAAATTGTGAAAATACCAGTAGAAATGCCGCGCAGAAAGGCCCTGACGAACAACAACAATGACGGCGAGTCAGAGGAACATCCTCCCAAGGCGAAGCGCGGCAGGGTCGCCTTTCATCTGGATCTGCCCCATCGGAGGACCATTGTGGGCACCGTGCTGGTCTGCGGCAACGGGGATGTGGGCCAACTGGGCCTCGGCGAGGACATCCTGGAGCGCAAGCGTCTCAGCCCGGTGGCGGGCATCCCGGATCCCGTAGACATCTCCGCTGGCGGCATGCACAACCTGGTGCTGACCAAATCGGGGGACATCTACTCCTTCGGCTGCAACGATGAGGGCGCCCTGGGTCGCGACACCAGCGAGGATGGCAGCGAATCAACGCCCGGACTGATCGATTTGCCCGGCAAGGCTTTGTGCATTTCGGCGGGAGACTCGCATTCCGCTTGTCTGCTGGAGGATGGACGCGTCTTCGCCTGGGGCTCTTTCCGGGACTCCCACGGCAACATGGGCCTCACCATCGACGGCAACAAGCGTACGCCCATCGATCTGATGGAGGGCACTGTCTGCTGCAGCATCGCCTCGGGCTCCGATCACCTGGTCATCCTGACCACGGCCGGGAAGGTCTTCACCGTGGGCTGCGCCGAACAGGGACAGTTGGGCCGACTCTCAGAGCGCTCCATCTCGGGCGAGGGTAAGTTGGTTAGTAACTATAATATTAAGCATCCGAATTAAACCATTTCGTTGTCACCCAGGTCGTCGTGGCAAGCGCGACTTGCTGCGGCCCACCCAGCTGATCATCACGCGGGCCAAACGCTTCGAAGCCATCTGGGCCACCAACTACTGCACATTCATGCGCGAATCGCAGACGCAGATCATTTGGGCCACCGGACTGAATAACTTCAAGCAGTTGGCCCACGAGACGAAGGGCAAAGAGTTCGCAGTGACGCCGATCAAGACGGAACTCAAGGATATCCTACAGATTTCCGGCGGTCAGCATCACACTGTCGTCCTGACCACAGACCTCAAGTGTTCGGTGGTGGGTCGTCCGGAGTACGGGCGCCTTGGTCTGGGCGATGTCAAGGATGTTGTGGAGAAGCCGACCCTTGTTACGAAGCTGAGTGACAAGATCGTGGCCGTGGGCTGCGGCGAAGTCTGTTCCTATGCCGTTTCCGAGGATGGCAAACTGTATTCCTGGGGCTCCGGCGTCAACAATCAACTGGGCGTTGGCGATGGAGACGACGAGCTCGAGCCAGTCGTGGTGGCGAGCAAGAACACGCAGAACAAACGGATGCTGCTCGCCTCTGGCGGTGGCCAGCATGCCCTTTTCCTCGTCGAGGCGGATAAGCAGGAGCAAAAGGAGAATATACCGGCAAAGGCGTCCGGCAGCAGCAGCAGCAGCAAAAAGGACAAGACACCGCCGCAGAACGATGCTGATAAGAAGGCCGAACAGGAGCCAACTCCAGCTCCTCCTTCCAAGAAGGCGAAGCCATCCGGCAGCAGCAGCAGCAGCACTAAAAAGGACAAGATTCCGCCGCAGGATGATGCCGAGATGGCGGCCGAAGGGGAACCGACTCCCAAAAAGGCCGAGAAAGCCAAGAAGCCGACAGCCAAACGAGGCGGAAAAAAGACATAGGATTTAGGTATAAATGCGATTACTTTCCTCCCACTTTGTTTTTCGTCACATTAAGTTTACAAACCCGTACGCTTACCTTACGCTTAAGGAATGTTTATTCTTGGTCCGGATTCGTAGTATACATAGTTCGGCGGTTTTGCTTATTACTAGTCTGCCTAACGATGAACACATTTTTCTTAACCCAACTGAATGTTTATAAATTACACTCGTTTAAAGTACGAAACCGTAGTAAATTTGTATTTAAACGCAAAATGAAACTATTTGACATTTATTTACAAACTAATCAACTTTAATTCGACATAAATAATCGGTTATTTGTTTATATAATTTACAAAAAGAGACATACATATCCTACTCACAGTGTTCTATAAGTTCTTGGCTCAGGCGTGGAGGACCGGGAGATTACCGACAAAATAGTTACAAAGATTGGGGCAGTAAGCGTGGGGTACACCATTTACTCGAATAATATCAAGACAACAACACAAAATGTTACTTTAGCATAGATCTAAAGATGTATATATAAATATGTTTATATTTAGGGTGACTCGATTTGCAGGAAAGGAACACAAATGAAGGAACCTCCGAAAGCGAAGGAATCATTATAAAATTTGGAGAAACTATAGGTAAACTGTTAGGTTTGACCCTTTATCCATTTCAAAGAAAAAAAATCCAGGCTTTTTTCATGCAAACCAATGAAGTAGGTATGAAGAATTTAATATTTCGGTTCCCACGTGCATTTTTTTTTTTAAATATCAGGCAAGGGTCAAATGTTATCATTGACATACAAATTGCAATTTCTGGCAAACAAATCGAACCACCCTGGATATCATATAAGTGTGGATTTTGGCTTGACTACGAGTAGTAACACGGCTGACGATTGCCTCTGCCTGAGTCAACTGTGGCTAGGGAGGTTGTGATGGTGGTGGTGGTGGAGTTTCCGCCGTAGTTGCTTCCCAGGTAGAAGCTCACGAACAAGATGCCGCACAGCAGCGACAGCGAAAGGACGACGCGCACCAGCTTCCTTGCGAAGGCGATGAGTCCTAGCAGATGGCCGCCGGCAGCCACGCCGCCCAGCTGCCCGTCGTCGCCGATGCCTTGACAGCTGCGACACAGCTGCAGATGCGTCTGGATCAGGGCCTCCAGGCACTCGCCATCGAACTGGTCCATGTCTTCGGCGCAGTCCAGACCCAATTCCATCAGATCGAACGCACTGGCGCAGTTACCCAGCTCAGGGCAGTCGCAATCGTGGTCTTCATTATTGTGGCTGTTGCGAGCGGCATCGTTCAGCTCCTGCCTGGTCAGATTACACGGTGAAAGTAAATATTATTTGCGCTTGGCGCACGAATACGCCGTCGCCTTGGGGCAGGTGGACGAGTGGTGGCCCATCTGCTGGTACATCAGGAATCCGAAGCCGGCAAAGAGCAGCATAAGCAGCGCCAGCGTCACATATTGCAGGTTCTGGGTAAATGCCAACTGGCGCTCCATCACCGAGGCCGGATCGTTCCCCTGTTTTCCATAGAATTTCAATATATTAATATATAAATTTACAGAATTTCAAGGCCATTTGGCCACTTACAATCGAGGATTTCTTGCCATCTACACTGGCCTTGCTGGCCTTGTTCGGACAATCCGGTGGCGCTTTCGGAGCATCGAAGCGGCAGACCAACCGGTGCTGCTCCACGTCCACCGCCGATGGGGATTTGTTCCGCCAGAGATCGGTCACATCGGAGCCACAGCATTCACTGCTCGGAGCCACCATGGCCATGACCAGGAACTTGTCCTTGCTCTCGGCACTGAGCTGGTGCTCCGACTTGAGCCATATGTTAATGGAGGCCTCCTGGTTTGGCTGGATTATTCCGCAGCGGGGTCGCACTCTGAACTTCTCCGGCGATGTGGTTTGGATCTGAAATGGTAAACGAGTTGTATCTTCAGTGTACGCTATGTGGCAACAGTATTAAAGACTCACCTTGTAGGTCACAGCCGACTTGGCAATCGACTTGAGGTTCAGCGTGGCCTCCGCATTCTTCGAGTTAAAGTTGACAAACTCCTTGGGATCTATTTGCAGCATGGCTAATCAAGAAAAGCAATATAAAGGTCCCCCGCTTGTTAGTTGTTAATAATAGGGACGTTTTTGAATATTTGTAATTTGGGTGGGGACCAGAAAATTTTGATTTAACAGAATTAAGAACTAAAATAAGGCTAGTTGCTGCTACGATATATATTTGTGACATTATGGGCATTGATAGAAAGTCGAAATTTCACAGTTAAGTCTTGGTACGAAATACGCGACTACAAATTATATGAAATATTTGTATATTTTTTAGTGTATTGAAATTCTCGATAGAAACTTTGGGCTTAGAGTTTCAAGGGATAGAAAAGGAACATAGTAGGGGATGGTTTCTTACCCTCGGATGGAGTGTGCATCTCGTTGATGTTGGACTCCTTGAGCACCAGGGGAGCGGTATTGGCAAAGGTGACCTGTCGGTTAAAAAGAAATCGTTCAAATGGCTGTCTTTTATGGTGAGTAGGATGGTTTGGCGCCGCCCCCTTATTCAGCCCCTGCGAACGTGCTTTTATGTGTCATTTTCACAAGGGCCGCCCTACTATTCTGGGCACCCTTGAGCTGGCATTATTGGCGAGGGTTCCAGTTCCACTTGTGCTGGAGGTCGTTTGGTGAATTGGATTGATTTGGTTTTCAGCCGGATGTGGGGAAAGTATGTGCGGGTCTTGTATACCTCATAATCTCATATGCATTGGAATTACGAGTTTCATCTGGGCTGTTTTATCCACCCTTATCATCACTGACCTCCGGATGCAATCTCAAACTCACGTAATAATAACGCTCTGACTCAGACATCGGTCACTTTCGCCAGTTCCCTCACAGAGTTTTCTTGACCCAAGTTCAACGACATATAGCTAAAGCCGGGCATTCAGACTTGGAGATTATTGCAATTAGTTCGCAACCACCAAAATAAACCACAGCTGGCAACCCCTAAAGCGGTGGATTGTCCAAATTTGCCTTACGGGATTCTCAAAACGCGTTAGCACATTCAATCTTTTTAACTGTTATCGTTGAGTTAAAATCGGTAAGTATTTTAATTTAAAATTTCAAGCCGAGCTTAAAGATTGCAAAAGTTTTCTAGTAACGAGATTTTTCTAAAAAATTTAAAAGAATTACATTTGCGGTCAAAATTATGGTTTTTTGGCTTATGTAAGTGGCAATTAAAAATAGTTTGGAAACGAGTTTTGAAAAAATTTGTATATTTTCGTGAAGCAAATGCTATAAACTTAATAGGTCAACTATAAAAATTATTAACAGGTATAAATTTCCTTGAAAGACCAATTTTGTTTATTGGTAAGTATTATGATATATTAAAAGAAAAGTTGTCCTACGCCTTAGTGGTATGTTTCCTTGCACAAAACACTGTCGCACTATTATTATTTTGACCGCAGTTGTATATTCATTTCTAATGGCAAACGCACATTTTAAACTGTTGTCGTTGTTGTTTTTAAATTAATAAAATTTTTTTATAGATTATCTGATTATATTACCAAACCAACATTTTATATTTTTTATAACACTGCGTTGAAATTGGTTTATTTTTTAAATTACATTTTGCAATTTAATATTAAAATCGTTAAGCTGGGATTAATGGGTGAAACAACAGAAACATCCAACGGGTCGAAAATTAAATAATGCATTCTCTTGAATTTAAACTGAACAAACAGCAGTTGTCTTTCTAAGCAAAGGCAATATACACAAGGTGAAAAAATCGTCTTGAGTAGCAAGTCAATTCGATCCGTTTCGGGTTTGTTGTGCTTTTGTTTGGTCTTTCCACGTAACGCACACATGATCACCATGGTAGACAGTCAACTTTCTGTATAATTAACCGGATAAAGTCTGCCTTGCCAGTAAATACTTGGAATTTTCGAAGGTTTATAAATGATTTATTGATTCTAAAAGGACTGACACAGATTTCTCAAGCACAATTCGATGAGTATGAACACTTAGCGAGAGGTCACCGTACACAAAACACGTACGCACACACCTTCATTTTTGGTGAAGAATGAATATCAATTGGTACAAGAACAATGCAGCTTTCGCCGCAGCTTCTCCTTTGTCTATCAGTTTATTTGTTAATAACAATTAAATATTGCAAATGCCCAAGACGACTAGCACAAGTTGGGAACAAACACGAAACGAACGTAAAATGAGGTTGCTTGTGAGGTTTTGTGACTAGTTCGCGTTGAATTCTCTCAGTTTTGCTAACAGAAATGTTAAAAATAAAGCACACCCAAAAAGCTCAGAGCTTTCGGTCGTAGCATTTGGTTCTCGTTCTCTCCGCCTTTCTCTCAGCTCTCTCTCTCGCTTTCTCTCTCGATCAGCTTCGCCCGGCTGTTGTTGTTGCTACTTCCGTCTGACGTAAAATGAACTGAAACTGTAAATGAAAGAATGAAAGTGCCGTTGCAATGAGAGAGTGCATTAAACGATGACGTCGTGTGGGTGTACGTGTGGGTGTGCCGTTGTGTGGGTTGGTGGTTGAGTGGGTGTGAGCAAGACACTGGATAATATTCGCTCTGGGAATCATTTACACATACGATACACACATAAAAAATGCTTTAATCCCTGTGGCAATGTGCGCGTTCCACTTTTTTCGGGTCAATGCTTCAGGGCCTCGAGCTGACCGCTAACCACTGACCCCAGCCAGAAACCGAAAGTTTAGCAATATGTCAAATAAAGGACTATAAATAGCTGCTGTAATATTCAGCCAACCGACTGCTGCGGGTAAAACGAGCAGCTACACTAAGACAAATAATAATATTTACAACAGCCGTAAATTAAATTGAAAATAATCGATGCATCAATAATAATACACCAATTTTCACCTTAAATGTTGATAAGGCTCATACATATGTACCCTAGGGTGGCTTAAAAAAAAAATCACAACTTATGATATTTTAAATTTTGGATTTTAATTTGCAATTGATGCACTCCAAAAATTACTCATACGTCACGTATTAATTTATTAAAATAAGTATACGTATTATTAATCAAATAGAACCGTAGTTACAAAATATGTAAATGCACAGACTAGTGCTATCAAAGCCAGTTTAAAAAGTTTTAAAAAATGATAAACAAAATTAAAACAGAAAAAAACAAGTCGAAATTAGTCAGTTGATATATGTTAAATTTCTTATATAATAATTATATTCTGTGCTTCAATCAAAACTTCTCTTAAACATTTCCTCCTAATGGTTGTAAGGGACCGGATTTCGAATTAAGGTTTTAAGCTACATTTCTGAAGTCTTTATTGAAGTGTTTTGGATCGCAGCACTTAATGTTTTTGAAAGCAGGTGAATTCAACCACAATTAAGGAAACTTTTAGTTTTTAAACCAGCCAAATCCTTTCCCTAAAAAAAAAACCTACAACAAGGCTGTAGTCCCATGTTCGACATCGCCAAGACCTGCTCAGTATTCCTAATCCTACCTAAAAGCTTGAAATAAATTAGTATTCCCCAGTGTACTGGGACAAAACCTCGTTTAGGTTAGCTTAGTGGTCAGTTGGGGACAGGCGCAACTCGCGCAGGACACGCAAACAGCGCACCCTAAATCAATACGCGTCCCAAGTCTGTGAATCAATTATGGAAAGAGCGCTTTAAGGTGGCTCGCGTGCGGTTTCGGAAAAAGCAATTAGGCGACCGAGGGACCGACTTCTTCCGGGTGCAGCCATGTCAAATGAAACACACCCCACCACCGGATACTGCTCGAGATTAAGTCTGTTGTTGTGGGTGTCCTGCTACTACATAGTATCTCCAACCCAAACCAGTATCTTACCTTCTTGTCCGCGAACTGCTCATCATCACCGGCATTGGCGGCCACCGGCTTGGCGGACTGTTTGGCCCCCGGCACAAAGCTAAATTCGTAGTTATCCTCGCCACCCCAGCTGGCCAGGCTTTTGTCCTTGGTTATATACTGGCCGATGTCCTTTTTCGATATCATTTTCAAAATCTCAACTGCTTTCGGTGGCAGCAGGGCCTTGATGACCTTAAAGGCAGCTAAAGGGAAGGTAGAGATAAGTCACGGTCACGGTTAATGTTATGGTTGAATGTGATTAGTTAGAGCAACAAATCGATTTCATATCAAGTAAATAATGACGGAATCAAGATGAAAGAAAAATCTTTAAACTACTCTAGAGCTGAGAACGATTATCTGCTAGTAGTAATTCATATTGAAAGAAAAATATTATTCTTGATATTAGATTAATTTATTCCATGCAGTACCTACCATTTAGCACCCAGGCCAGTTCGAACACCAAAATGTAATTCAGGGAATTAGGATAGTACTGCTTGAATGTCTCGACAATCCGCTTAACGAAATCCAAGTCCATGGAGGCCAATCCAGTGCCCGCCATGTCAAAGAATATGGTCAGCTTTGTCAAATGCTGCTCCCGCTGGGTTCTCTCCACCCAGTACACTACGATGCGGATCAGGTCATCCAGATTCTTGGATTTACTATGAAGCTTAACGCGGAATACCAACAGGGGCGTGGCATCGATATCAGTGCTGTGCACAAATACTGATCCCTCCTTTAGATATTCCTGGTTCAACTGGCTCTCGTCGAGATCATTGGCACCATATGATTGGCGCCAGGCACACGTCTGCCACAAATTATTAAATGCCGTATCCATGTCAAGATCATACATTTCCAGGAATCGCTGTAGCCAAAGATTTTCGTTGCGAATGCGATCAAGATCCACTGGATGGAAGGGTACTAACAGCGGATCAGGCCATGTAAAGTAATAAAAAGATTTTTACAGTCTTATCGATGGTTACTCGAACGCTTTTGTGCTTAAGAAAATATTTTGACTAGATAATAAGTTTCAGATATGATATATATTTGCTTTGGGTTACAATATACTGTTCCCACGAACTGTTATTTCTTATTAATGTGCTTTTGATGTTTCACATTCATGAATATTTAATCAACTTTTACATACGACGTGCCAGAATCAAAGTTTATAAAAACAAGAAAGAAAGCAAACTTCGGCAAGCCGAAGTTCATATACCCTTGCAGCTATCGCAAGAATTAAATATTTTTGAAAACATTAAAATTATGATTTACTTGCGTATATGTTTAAAAACATTGAAGCTATGACGATTTGCAGCTTAATTATTTGATTGTTCTTTTATATATTTTTATTATTTGTATGGGAGCTATATGATATAGTCGTCCGATTTTGATGAAATTTAAACCATAATTCTGAAATATTTAACCATTGCAGTATGTCGAAGAACTAAACAAAAATTTAAAAAACAGCAAAGTTACAATTTTTTTTTCAATTATTTTTCCGATTGTTCCTATGGGAGCTATATGCTATAGTCGTCCGATTTTGATGAAATTTTAACCATAATTCTGAAATATTTAACCATTGCTTTATGTCGAAGAACAAAACAAAAAATTAAAAAACAGCAAAGTTATAATTTTTTTTCAATTATTTTTCCGATTGTTCCTATGGGAGCTATATGCTATAGTCGTCCGATCCGGCTCGTTCCGACTTATATACTACCTGCAATAGAAAGACAACTTTTGGGAAAGTTTCATGCAGATAGCTTTAAAACTGAGAGACTAGTTTGCATATAAACGGACGGACAGACGGACAGACTGACAGACGGACAGACGGACAGACGGACAGACGGACGGACAGACGGACATGGCTAGATCGACTCTACTAGTGATGCTGATCAAGAATATATATACTTTATAGGGTCGGAAACGTCTCCTTCACTGCGTTGCAAACTTCTGACTGAAATTATAATACCCTCTGCAAGGGTATAAAGATAAGGAGCGAGTTGATAACAGCATAGGGCACAAGTGTTGGTTAAAGGTGTGTACTGTTTTTTAGAAGAAGCTTGGAAACTAAATGTTGGACTTTCAAAACACCACAAGTCTAAAAGTAAACATTAAGAAAATTTGCACTTATCAGTATTGAGGTAACTCTTCAATCAATGAGAGCTATTTTAAAATATTCTACTAGGTTGCGTTAAACTTTGGCCCCAGCCACTTAACCTTCTGCCCATGATAGGCAGTTATACGGAAGTCCATATACTATATGCCTTAACTATTTCTATATATAGTTCCTCAGGTAGCTATAGCTTAGGTCTCAAGTTCAGAGCTTTCGTTTAAGTGCACTTCAGGCAGACTAATCGATGCACTAGGCAGGGCTGTTTAATTTATTCATTGACTAAATGGCAAATTTGCACTACAAATAAGCCAAACCGAATGTATAATATAAACAAACTATTAACAGAACACTGCTATATCTCAACTTATTATCGAATAAAACACAAATGACCATAAACTGAAGCACAGCTAACGAACGTTGCACTTTGGATCCGACGGGTGTTTTGGATTATCTCACCTGCGGGCGGTGATGAGGCATATTTGCTGTTAAACCTTTCGCGCAGCTCCTCGATTTGCCCGGGGGTCGTCTCCTTGACCTTGATGCCCATGCCGCCGGCTAGTTAACACACTCGTTCACAACCAAAATCGTGGACAGACTAAACATTAAGATTTAATTCCGATCGAAGGGGGCAATTTGGTATGCCAATCGCTTCGCTTTTAATCTGAAATCCACTTTCACTGCGATTAGATTGGGCCCACAAATAAAGTGCTCAACTTGGAACACAGGTGAAGGTACAACAGCGAGCTATCCAAGTGCGTTCCACGAGCGTGCGCGGCTAACTGAATGAGCTACTAACGGTGTCGACAGCGGCTATCCACGCTGGGGATATAGGTATATCGCCACGATCGTTGGCAGTCGGTTGGCGTACGGATCGAATGTGGAGCACCTGGTTCTCCGCGGTACTATAATGGGCCTCCCAAAAGGGCAACCCACAACCCACCCACCCCCGTACTGCTGCAATGGAACGTGATCGCGTGGGAGGTATACCACCTGCATTACAATTACCTCCAAACGCTTGAGCGAAAACATTGTACTACTGAAAGCTTTTGAAGCTTTTCGCTGGAGTGATTAAACAAACGGCGAATTCCGGGCAATAAATATCGTACTATTTACACTATCATACAAAGTTTAAGGCATTTTTAGGCAAATTTATAAACGTATTCGTCATTGCCACCCCAGATCTTCAGGCAGTTGTCCTTGTCCACATACTGATCGATGTCCTTTTTGGTCGTCACTTTCAGAATCTTCAGAGCTTCGGCGGGCAGGAAGGTCTTGACAATTTTGAAGGCAGCTAAGGACAGAAAACAAACCAAATATAATATTGATACAAATAAAAACATCAAAAAAACATACCATTCAAGAGGAAAGGCAAGTCATGCACCAGAATGTAGTTGGGCACATAGGGGTATTTGGTCTCGAACACGCCGATAATACTCTTGATGAAGTCCAGATCCAAGTTGCTCAGACCGGAGTCAGTCATGTCCATGAAAAGGGTCATCTTATCCAGGTTGCTCTCGCGCTGCAATCGCTCAACCCAGAAGACCAGGATGCGCATCAGATCCTCCTGACTCCGACTCTTCGAGTGCTTGTTGATGGTGAGGATCAGCAGGGGTTTTCCGTCCCTGTCCTTGTTGTGGACAAAGATGGAGCCATCGTTGAGGTACTCCTGATTTAAGTTCCCCTCGTTGATGTCGTACACTCCAAAGCTCTTACGCCAGGCGAGATTGTCCCACAATCTGGTGATCGTTTTCTCCACATCAAAGTCATATACCTGCAGCAGTTTGGTGATCCATAGGTCACTGTCGTTAATGCGCTTCAGATCGTTGGGATGGAAGGGTTCTATTTTGGTAATATACATGTTAGATTGATTAGATCTGATTACTTTTACCTATTTGGCTTACCTGCTGGTGGCTCCTTCTCCAGTTTCTGGAGAATGCTAGTCTTGACTTGGCTAATCTGCTCGGCAGTGGGTTCCTGATCTGAGGGCATATTGCTGCTTGGGTGTACGCGCACCAACTGAAATGTCGCCTGCGGTGGAGTCTAAATTTATACCAATAGATTTTCCTTATCTACCCCTTAACTGTTAGGAGTTCTGGGGAGGAAGTATGAAGTATTCTTAATCTGCGAGCGGGATGACTGGCCAGTGAGCGGACTACTCAACGACTGACAGCCAGCTCTGGCCCCAAACGTCAGCCGTTTCGCTCGCCGGGAGCGTTTTATTTGTTCTCCAATTGTGCTCTGCTTTCCAGACGATCATGTAAATGACTCAATGCGGGTGGCGGTCGGGCGGTGGCAACCGCACTGCCGCCCCTTCTTCAATCAATAATAAAAAAAAAGACAAACACATTACCCGCAGACCAGTCCGGGGGGGGGCAATCAAAGAGGGCCCAGGCAATTGCGATAAGCGGAATAAGCTCGGGAACTGGTAATGTTTATGGTTTGTGCAGGCGACTCTTTGGGAACTTGCTTTTTATTGCTCTAGCTGTGCTTTTTTTCCATATATGACGTATCCACTAGTTCTGTATACACATCTTAACTGGGGGGCTGGGGAAATTCTCTGTGGTTTTCCTTGATTCGATATAGTAAGCTTAGTCTACTGTGCTCATTTATTCCCTTCAAATGCCAGTCGATGATTGCGGTAGCCGTAATTGATATCAAATCGTAGGGCTTTGCTTTTATTACAGTAATTTCTTTTATTTTCTTAACAAGGGAAATTTATCAATTAGTTTTATGTAGCAAATATATATACAAGTGCAAAAATAGTCCATACATATATTAATCTTATCAACCTATGAACTGAATTTGTTTCTTTGCTTTTTTTATAACCCAGATATAGGGATGAAATGTGTTCGTTGCAATAATTGCAGTAATTAAGTTTTTATTGTCATCATTAGATGCTGACACTCTCCTGATTTTTGAACTATTGTGCTTTAAAAATAGTAATGAACTTTAAACTCTTGTGTGAGCAAATTGTTAATTTACTTTTTCAAATTTAGTTCCATGTGAATGTATGTATGATATATATAAATTGCTATCAGCAATCCGATTTAAATTTGTATGTATGTATATATTGTTATCAGCAATCCGAATTAAATTTGTTTTACTGCTTGTTTTTATTACCCAGATAGAGAGTTTAAAGGTCTTCTATTATTATTTTTAAACGAATGCCAAGCAGTTGCTTATATACTTTTTTTAATGGCGTTATTAATAACTTGAAATACGACATGGTAGTTATATTGCTAAACAGCTGCTGGTTAAATGTTTATACCCGTTACTCGAGTAAAAGGGTATGTTGTATTCTGTGAACAGTATGTAACAGGTAGAAGAAGGTGTTTATAGTATATGTATGCCTTCTTGAGAACATTTTCCTACCGATGGCGCCACCTAATCCCATATATTTACCGGGGGTATATTTCTTATGAAATTGATTGGCTAACTGACGGGTATCAAATAGCCGGGACACTCGACTATATCGTTTCTTCTTGTTATATTTCATATTATGAGTCAGACTAAAGAAACAATGCGTTTTGGTAATAATGCATTTGATTTACAACGCAAACTTTTGGAATTTTAATTAGTTTGCAAAATGTATGAATTAGATAATTTAATCAAATAAAATCAATTTTTGAACTCAATATGTGTTGCGCTTTTGTTATTGTTGACATTGAACACGAATGAGAGGAACGGAACGAGCGGACAAAAACAAAACCGAAGCCATTTACATACATATCGAAAGCTCGAAGCCCCGTGCATCCGCAGCCCCCGCCATTTGGACCATCCGACATCGACAGCGACGTCCAAGAACTTTTCTGGCCCAGTTGTGATGTTTACGTGAAAACGTGCGTTCGAAGCGACCACGTCCTCGCCGTTCAGCCGGATGCGGATGCAGTGCAGCCAGTTGTGAGATCCCCAAAGTCCCCGAGATGAAGTTCGCCGAACACCTGACGGCCCACATAACGCCGGAATGGCGAAAGCAGTACATTAACTATGAGGTGAGTGCCGCAAATCGACGGATCCGAGGTGCGGAAAAATCTGTATCCGTGTAGATACACGGACGAGTGTGCTTTTCCCGCTGTCATTTTACCAGCTGTGACGTCATGTCCCCAACAGCTGATTTTTGGCCCAACTGTCAAATGGTGGAGCTTTCAACGCGCATGCGCCTTAAATAGCGGCATTATGTGTTTTGCTCTTCTCGGACGTAAACAAATCGAAAGGGGATGGGAAGACGGGGCAAGGAAAGTGGAACATAAACGATGGCCAAGATGAGCGGGGGTTGTATGAAAACAGTCAGGTACAAAAGTAAAGTTCACATTGGTATAATTTAAATATTTTATAAAAAATTCACAACCGATATAAGAAATGTGGCATGGCAATAACATTTGGCTACAAAACTACAATTTAAAGAGATAGTTTAAAGTAAGGTATTTCCGTAAATAATAGGTTTTTGGCAATAATATTAATTATTAATTAATGTTCTTTTATATTTTAGGAGATGAAAGCCATGCTTTATGCGGCCATCGAACAATCGCCATCCGCTGAGCTCGTGGAGCGCGAGATGGTGACCCGCTACTTTGCCAAATTCGATGAGGAGTTCTTTCACTACTGCGACAAGGAGCTGGCCAAGATCAACACATTCTACTCGGAGAAGATGGCCGAGGCGACTCGCAAATACGGCAGTCTGCGCAGCGAATTGACCGAGGCCCTGGAGATGGGCCATCCGAAGAAACAACCGGCGTGGAAGAGGCGAACGCCGCTGGGCAAGAAGAATGTGCCGGCGCGCAAGATACAGGATCTCAAGTTGGCATTTAGTGAATTCTATCTGGGGCTGATACTGCTCCAGAACTACCAGAACCTCAACTTCACGGGTTTCCGTAAGATACTTAAGAAACATGACAAGCTGCTGAGCGTCGATTATGGTGCACGTTGGCGCACGGATCACGTGGAGGCGGCGCACTTCTACACCAACAAGGACATCGATCGGCTGATCCAGGAAACGGAGCAGGCCGTTACGCAGGACATCGAGGGCGGTGATCGACAGAGGGCGATGAAGCGGTTGCGGGTGCCGCCGTTGGGCGAGCAGCAGAGCCCATGGACCACCTTCAAGGTGGGCCTCTTCTCCGGCGCCTTTGTGGTCCTCTTCATAACGGTTGTGATTGCGGCCATGTTCTACGGCTTTGGGGAGAACTGGCGGGCGGGAATGAGGATGTTCCGTGCGCCATTCCTCATCATCGAATGCCTGTTCCTCTGGGGCGTCAACGTCTACGGCTGGAGATCATCGGGTGTGAATCACGTCCTTATCTTCGAGTTGGATCCGCGCAATCACCTGTCCGAACAGAACATCATGGAGGTGGCTTCAGTCTTTGGCGTCATCTGGGCCATCTGTGTGCTGAGCTACATTTTTTGCGATCCACTGGGCATTCCGCAGTACGCAGCTCCACTGTGCCTCTACACACTGATGGCCGCCTTCTTGCTCAATCCCACAAAGACTTTCCATCATGAGGCCCGATACTGGGCCTTGAGAGTACTGATTCGAGTGGTCATGGCGCCGTTCTGCTTCGTTAACTTTGCCGATTTCTGGCTGGCCGATCAGCTGAACAGCATGGTACCGGCATTCCTGGACATACCCTTCCTCATTTGCTTCTTTGGTCGGAGTCCCACATGGCACAAGGCTGGAAAAGGTAAGTGAGGCAGGATTTATTGTGAAATAAAATTAAACTATCTATGGAGTTGCACATAGACATTATTTTCACCTTTTAGTTCCTATGTCATGTTTAATCCATTTATTCATAACGCATCAAAATTTCAAATGATACTACAATTTTTGATACAGAATTTAAGGCCTTAAATGTTATAGTTTTGGATTTTTATTTGACTATAAACTTAGTTTGCCAATTTATGCTATTACTGGCTGGACTTTTTGTTATTCTTCTTGACCTTTATTAACATTCTTTGTTATTATTCTGAAAAAGCTCCATTTCCCACCCCAGTTAATGTTGCTTTTAAGTTGGCATACATAATAGAAAATGAATTTAAATTATCAATTCATTTCCGGGAATCGGCAACATGAATGATTTATTTATGCAGTCCACAGTGGTTAATTTACCGCCTTTGTCTATTTCCATACCAGCTGCCAGCCATTGTGTGGAGTATGTGACCCTTCTGCATCCCATTGTTGCCATTCTGCCCGCCTACTTTCGGTTCGCTCAGTGCATCCGCAGATACCGGGACACAAAGGAGTCATTTCCGCATCTGGTCAACGCAGCGAAGTATGCAACATCCTTCTTTGTGGTGATATTTGCACACAAATATCACACCACTACGGGTAAGTGGATTCATTATGCGGGCGTGAGTTCATTAGGGCAGACCAACGTCACCGCAAGAATCAAGTATATATACATTATGCGTGCTGTTTACGGTCCGGTGCCAATTAGTGCCGTCTTCATGGCCGAAAATACATGTAGATTGTGTTTTGGCAGGACGGCACGTGCACCTTATCCTACTCACTCTGTGGCCGTCTGATTTACAGATACCTATCCGCTGTCCAAGGAGAATCCCTGGTTCTACTGCTGGATTACGGCGGCCATCTTCTCCTCCTGCTACGCCTACACATGGGACATCAAAATGGACTGGGGATTGTTCGACTCGAAGGCGGGCGACAATCGATTCTTGCGTGAGGAAATCGTTTATTCATCGACGGTGAGTATTGGGATGGGTATTGTTTTTAGGTGAAGAGAGTGGGTGCACCCCCACAAATAATGGCCACGATAAATATTTGGCCAAACGGCACGTAAAACAATCTTTCAAAGCGTTCATTATCCCTCTCCTTCGCTCGACTTCTGCTGCTTTCTCGGTCCGCAGTGGTTCTACTACTTTGGCATAATTGAGGATTTAATATTGCGCTTCAGCTGGACCCTGTCCATGAGTCTAATTGAGGCTGGCTACATCGAAGGCGACGTAATGATGACCATTCTCAGTCCCCTGGAGGTTTTCCGACGTTTTATTTGGAATTATTTCCGACTGGAGAACGAACATCTGAACAACGTGGGCAAGTTCAGAGCGGTGAGGGATATTTCGGTGGCTCCTATGGATTGCTCAGATCAGGTGAGTTTTGCTAACAGCAACATAGCACAAAAAAATCATGTACACATTACGTTACAAATTAGATACAATACAGTATAGTTAATCACGGTTTCCTTCATTGTCCTACCTAAATAAACTGTGGTACCGTGATTTACAACAAATCGAATTTATAAACCAAAGTTTTTAGCTTGTTATTTGAAACCTATTTTTTATTTGAAAAATTCAAATGTTGCTTATTTTTCTAATAATAATGTATTTTAGAGTAACAAAAATCATGTTGTTCTCTTTTTGCTTTAAGGCAATGTAAACAATTTAAATTTAAAGGAAGACTGTGTAATATCGACCACATTTTTTTGTCATCGATGGCGAGTGTTGATGCAAAACGCTTATTGCCCTTTTGTGGCACCAACGGAGATAAAAAAAAATATATTTTTGACATCTTTTAATACAAATTTTTAAATAAATTGGTTCAAACGATGTGCTACTAAATGAAAATTTAATTGATAGCCTGACACTATCCGTATCTTTATAAGTTTCCCATTTTGCAACATATTTATATCAATTACATATTATATCAATATTTATATCAATTCTTACGAAAAAAAAAAACCATTTTCTTACCTCACACCCTAATTTTTCTAAACTTCAGACCACTATACTACGAATGATGGATGAAACGGATGGCGTCTTAAATCGAAGGCGTGGAAAAGCCGCTGGCGGCAAATCCACAACAAAGAAGAACAAACAGGAGCACCGTCTGCTCCTCCAGGGTGAATCCATCGAGGACCTTTGCTCTTAGTTGTTTGTTTATGCGGATACCCAACAAACCTCTCTCTGTGTGCACAAATTTTAAGTTTATGCTAATAAAGCACTGCAGCTGCATTCTCCAACAAGGATTAAATGATCACATTTGTTTAGATTGTGGCATCTGTGAGCAAGAAAGTTCGAGGTTTTTCGATGCCATTTAATACTGTATGTGGGTGGAGAATGCGATAACGATTGATGATGAACAGAAGTTCAATTTGCGTGACAGTTTAACAATAAACTTTGGGAAACAGTCTGCTTTATATGGGTCTGGCCTGATGGGTGCCTAAAAATACATTTGCCGAACCATGTTGTCCGCCTGATTGTTGAGGTTGTCATAGCAAATTTGCGTAAACGCTAGCATATGTAATTATTGCTGACATGCCAAGGTATGCATGACGTTTTGATCATGCGTAAAAGCATAAACATGGATGACCACCGATTAGCAAGAAACTGTCAGTTTATTTGTTCGTTGTCAGCTTCTTTTTTTGGAAATTAATTGGATGGTTTCTTTTTTGCATAACATGTATTCAAGAACTTCCATTGGAGGCTGCTGTTGACAAACAAATTTAATATATTTCAACGTGATATACCGCAGGGAGTTGAGTTTCGCTCACAGCTGCTGTATATTGATTGATTGGTGGGTTTTTGTCAGGATTCGTCGTTATTGTATTATTTAATACAATTTTGAAATATATTTGCTTCCTGCTGACTTTTTTCATTTTAAAATTCTTTCATTTTTATTGATTCATAATCGCGGTTAATACACAAAGTGTTTGCATTTGTGTGCTCTTTCAACTTTAGCTTTACCAATAAAATGTTTGGTCATCGTATTAGCAAATAGCGATAAAAATGGTTGTCGAATTTAATATGTGCTCAATTTGATAAAGTAAGCGGGCAGTTTACCAAGTTTTGGCAAAAGAAAGTTTGTTTGTTTAAGAAACTTTTTGTGTTTCTGGTAGTGAAAAAGTTTTGTAGTTCTAGGAAAAACGCCATTGTTTTTTTAATAAATATTCTTTACCGTTTTTATGCCATATTGCGGTTGATTATTTTAATTTTGCATTTTAACAGTTGATAAAATCTGGGTTTTTTGGTAATGCAGTTGATGTTAAAAAAGCGAATAGAAAATAGTTGACAAATAAATCGGAAAATGAACTTGAAAGTGAAACATCTGGCAATCAATATGGCTTGCAAGCTTTGTGCTTATGTAAGGTAAATACCTTTTTAGGGTTTTCCTCGTTTCTACTTTTGGCACATGCCTTCTGAGTGCTCTGTATAAAAGCGGATTATATCACGGTTTTCAGTCTTTAAGAACACAGTTGCTTATTTGTATGAAGCCAAGGTTCAATTTGAAGTGCAGCTCATTCATTTTTATATTTTTAGAATTTTTCGTCTTTCGGGAACCATTTTTATGTGATTCCGTTGCCGGGCAAGCATTCCGGTAGTAAAGCATTGGCCATTAGGAATCATCATCATGGCTCTCAGATAGGAATTCCCTTTTAGCTATTCCCGGGCTGGCGACTGTCACATTGATGCGAATCTCCTACGGGCGAGTGCTCAATTTTGAAGCCTTGCGATAAGTGGACCCTTTTTGGGCGTGTTTTTATAATCCCGAGGATGTAAGTCGTTGTGTGGGTGTGAGGCCATATTTAGCGACATTTAATTTGGAAGCCCTCGAGATAAACCCATTGATAACGTTTTTTTGGGTATTTTATTTTACCTTGCGGTTATAGCTCTTAAGCTGATGAAAATGTAAAATGTGCTTGTGTTCTGGGAAATAATAAAACTGTTCATGTTTTCTTTTTTTTTCAGGCCTACACCTTGGCGACAATCGGCTGCGCTTACTTTATCTGTTGATCACAATTTTTTCCCATCTTTCATTCGTCTTTTTTTTCGGTTCGGTTCCCTTACCGCTGTCAAAGCAGATTTTCTTTGTTTTGTCAGAGGGACCACCAAAAACTGATGGCGAACACATGCTGTGTACACAGAACAATGCAAGCAATCTTTCGCATGAATAAGCCACCGTGCGTATACGTATCGTTGTGTTCACGTTTTCGGCATGGTTTGCATTTGGCAACGTTGAAGTTCCTGATTGCAATTGTTTTGTTTAGCTTACTGAAGTTTACTTATTGCGTATACGCCATGTCCACCGTTTGCAAATGCTATTAGCACCCCGTGTTAGTTTTAGTTGGTCCTGTTCACAAACATCTGCGCTTGGGGCTGATAAATGAATAAACATTCGGTGACAACGACTGAATGAATTTCCACAAAGCAGCAATATAATCGAGATATGCAAATGTTCGAGGATTAAGTGATTGAAAGGCCTGAGCTGGTTGTGTGGTATGTGTGAAATTATTAAGCGAGCGCAAATTCAAGTTTACCCGAACATATCGATCTCCATATTCTAATATAAATTTCATAAATAAATGTTGCCAATCAAACGTAGTTAAAATGCAATCGTTGCTGAAAATAATTCTAATAAAGCCCTGAAATAGAATGCTTTGATTGCTGACGCGTGTGCAGACATCAGGCTCATTAAAACAAAAACAACACCTGTGTGACTTAAATTGCAGGCCATTAGACCACGTTGCGTATACTTTATTTACCTGTGGGTAAATACAGCAACCTCCGTTTGGAAGTGAACAAACTTTGCTCTACATTTTCCACTGTACCTCTCAGTGTCAAAAACAGCCCTTATTTTTAAACGGAACATTGATTAAACAAATGTTTACATCGAAAGTTAATTAATTAATTTAAAGCAGCTGACAATGGTCCCTGACAACCGCGACAGACAGGAAGAGGTCGGAAATTGCCACTCAATATGCTAATCGAAAGCCGCGCGAGTTTTAATTAACCATGAAAAGTATTTTTTCTTGGCGAAAGTGCGTGCCCTTCAATTTCGGGTTGCCGAATTTAATGTCAGCAAATGTATGCATAACCCCAAAAGGGGGGCATAAATCTTATTTGCCAGTGCCATTCCGGTCCATCTGAGTGGGATGTGCTGAGTTATTCGATGTGGAAGCGAAGCCAACGGCCTTTAGTCCCATTCGTTTGCCCGTCATTGATTGATGGCCGTAGTGCTTGCAGAGGAAAAAGCTATTTATAATATGTTTATTATTTATATTGCATGCTAATGCCAATCTATATAAACACACATATACACGCGCTCATTGGTCCGCTTGTTTGCTTGTGAAATTTGATTGAAACTAATGGACGCGGACGCCAAATGGCATCCGCAAATGTCACCCAATGGACACGTAAAAACCATTCAAATATGAGGCATAATTTAGGTCACATTTTCGAGCTTCTAATGCGGCGGAATGGAGTTAATAAGGATAAGAAATTTCCTTTCAACGGGTTTCATAACCAGTTTCAAATCCTTAAAGCGCATTGCAATAAGCTTATTTCTTATGCTCACGCTCCATGAAAATTTAATTTGGAAGCATATCAATTGTCAACCGTGCTTAAGCTCAAGCACTTTGAGTCGCTTTATCATTTATAGAAATTTTCCCACCAAGAGGACACTTTATTCCATCCTTCTTCACTTTTCCATGACGAAGTTTTGAGAACCCATCTGTTGTTGGCCAAAAATGTCAAGCGTCATTCGCGACGTCAGCCAGAGTTTTGATAGCGAATTTAAGTGCAAACCTTCTGCCGACAAAATAAACATGGTGGACAACTAAAATAATATTGCATCTATTCTAATGAAAGATCAACAAATAAAAGTGTTTGTACCCCGTTAAAGTTTTTCTTTCTTGAGAAAAAAAAATGTTATTTGTATTACAGCATTTAGTTCGGTGCGAAATGGTTTGGAAATGTTATTAAATTATTTTAAATTCACTTTATATGTAATTAGCCGTTTAGCAATATTTTTTGTAATTTACACCGTTTAGGCTAATCAAATTAAAACTATTTAATGTCATGGTAATTGGATTGCCCAGAATTTTGCAAACTTTAACTCGGCTTTACTCATCCTCCTCAAAATTTGCTTATTTATTGCTGAAATATTAATCGCTTTACACCCGACTTCTCTTTTCGGATTTATTTACCCGCGAATCGTTGTCGTGGCAACTATTTCAGCTGTGGTCTGTCTTGTACCCTCTAAAGAAAGAGGGTATGTTGGGTCTGTAAAGTAAGGCAAGCTTTTGTTTCGCAGAAATTAATTTTAGTTTATCTCGGTTATTTTTGCTTATATTTATTGGTCAACGTTTTCATTACCAGTGAATTCGAAAAGGGTATTCGCGCTGTCCAACAACCAAATATTTTATTACTGCTTTATTGGTTTGTATATCTTTTATACAGAACGTGGGTGTATTGCCAATTAAAAAGATCACGAAATGCTTAAAGGGTAAGTAAATAAATTCCATTTGGTAAAGTCTTCCAGAGTATTGTGAAAGGTACAAAATTTAATTCAAGAAATGAAAACAGTAATACTTTATTTGCAAAAAACAGCTTGTCTTGTTGTGAGAAAGACCTCAAGTCTTTTGTATGCTTATAATGTACCGGCTGAAAAAAGGTCAGATGTTTGCTTTTGTTTCGAAGTACGCGGTTTTTACTTTGAAGCAGCTCATAAAAAAGAGGCTCAATTAAAAAAGGCTTAAGGTTTCCGGAAAAACCCTCCTGTAGTCTTAATGCCTACAGCGTTCACATATGCCGCATCTGCCTAATTTCCAATGAATCTCCCTATATTTTAACACTGAACTGTCACCCAAGCCCACAGCTTTTTTGGGGTAAGAAGATTGATGTCTGGGCCTCGTTCCACATTATTTACTAGCACGATTTATTGCTGACAAACGGTTTTTCGCTAATGCGAAAGCTCAGCCGACTTATGTCCTAATTATTTTGGCTTCAATGCGTGTCGGTTGAAATATTTTTCAAATCCCCCAATGACGGAAGACGACTTTAGTCACTGGCAACCAAAATGCGGCTTTAATACCCCAAAGCTGTTTTTACTTTACACTTTGCAGAATTCTCTTTCTAAACAAGCCATTTATAAGCCCCCAAATGACCATTTAGAGCTGGTCATATTCAACAGTAAATATGCCTTCTCGAGGATTACGAATTTTAGGTTTCAAATTAAGTTTTCCTCGCTTTGGCCAAAGGAATTTTAATCCCAAATTGTTTTCTTCATTTAATATTCATTAAGATGCTTACATCTTTTATGGCATCTCTCTGGAGCGTAAATTAGCTTCATTTGAATGCTAATTTTCTAATTGAATGTATATAGACACCGAACCATGAGAAAGTTTGATGTGCTTTAAGAGAGCACACGCACATAAATCTACATAAATTTCCTGCCAAATCGACCCTTTTCCCGGCCACGCTGCGTATACGCAATAAAGCAAGTGACAAACTGGCTGCCGCTCTCGTCAAGCGTCGAGTTGCCCCAAAGATTCTGTTTACTTTCTGCCTTTTAAAAATACAACAGCACACATATAACCTCACCCAGTTGTCATAAGCTATAAATCAAGTGAAAGTCCAGAACGTCTGCTGGAGGCAGGAAAAGTCCTTGGTCCTTAAATCTGTCAATATGTTTCGTGAGTTGCAGGAGAAGTAATCAGAAGGCTTTAAAATTTAACATTTGATTGAAGTCAAGATGCTCCATCTCCTGACTTTGACGCCCACTAGTTTCCGATTTCCATTGTGGTGAAAATCGATGCCTTGATGCATGCTCCAAAAAGTTTGACATCCATTGTTACACTTCCGTTTCCTGTTAATCTGCAACCATGGGGGGTTGTCGAAAGTTAAGCAACTTTACGATTTTTCGGTCCCATTAAAGATGCATGTGTGTACATTTCCCTCCAAGTTCGATGGAGACCACTGAGTCCAGCGGTTTGACTGGCAAGTCAAAGTGTCCAAAGTTGCGGCTGCTGAGAGGGACAGGAATTTCATTTGATTTCACTTATACTTTAATTGAATTTTCACTTAAGCAGTCAAGACGCTTGGCAAATATTGCCACTGCCGCCGCACTCAAGCGCTAATGGAAAACTCATTATCCTGGAATCAGGAGTCAGGGTGAGCAGCCATCTTCGCAATTAGAGAGAAAGCGTGCGCGTTTCTGGCTCGTGTAAGTTAGCTTATTGTCAGTTGTGTGTATACGACTAGGATCTAGGATTCTGGTGAAGCAGTATTTCCCTTAAGTGCCCCACAATGGCCACTTTAATGAGCCAAACAGCGAGCCAACTGCAGACTGTTGATAAGGTAAAACCGAAAGTAATAACACGTACTTGCAACTCGAGTGCATTTTTCTTTCTCTTTGAAATAGCCATAATTTCCATGAATGCAACGAGTTGAAATAATAAAGGGAAATAAATTAAATATAAAATAATTAAATGCAAATAAAATATTTGGAATTTCACAAACTTTTTACATGAGTAATTCCATTCAAGCATTGCAAGACTTCTAAATCAATTTCACGCTGGTATAAAATCCTTTTATCGAAGCCCGAAAAAGTCTGCCAGGCCAGCCATTTATTACTGCAGATCGCAGAGTATTTGTCGAAAAATTAAAGACCAGCAAAAAATATTTTTAAATTGATTGAGCAGCATTTAAACTCTTAAACTTATATTTGTGCAGGAATTTCTTGGGTAATTCGATATTTATCTAGCAGACTCTTCACCACTTAAGAATCCATTAGATTAGGTTTTTTTAGCATTCTAACTTTGACCAGTCTGCTGATATATTTGGCTTGTGTTTTTAAGGGCATCACAGTGAAATGTGCGGAATGTCGTTGCCTGTGGCAATGTCAATATTTGAGCGACTTTTCACAAATGTAATAACAGTGGCAGTTTTGCTGAGTCTTAATGTGGGAGTTTCCATAGGTTTCATGGCCATGTGCGCATACCTATTGACCATGTCCACTCGACTCTTGTAAAGCCAAAATTTTTGAAGAATAAAATTTGTTGTGCGTTTAAAATGACAAGAGAAAATTTCATAAGAGGGTAGATATTTTATTTTTATTTAATCGTTTTAAACCTTAAAAAGCTACAATTTATTTAGATGAGTATTTCTCCGTGTCACAGTTGCAGTGACACCGGCATCATCAGCCGCATCGCAGCATTTTTACAGTCAGGAAGTTGGACAACAGTTTGCGGATTGTGTGGCTTCTCCAGCAGCGACTCTTTGTCATCGACAGCTGGCGGGCAGGAAGTCCAGCTCAGTCGCTAAACCATATATGCATTTCAAGGTAGCGATTCGGTGTAATTTGTCCCTGCAACTTCACCAGGGGGCTTAATTAAGAGTGCCAATTTAGCCTCGTGATTAAGTGTCTTTTAATGAAGCTTCTATTCTGGTCTGATGACGTACGTAGTCCTTTGCCAGCAGTTGTATCGAATTGCAGTGGATACAAGTTATGTTTGTCTTTCAGGGGATTTTTAACTAGGGCTTTAAATACCATTAGCCAGCCACTAAAACCATTTAACCCTACTCGGGTCAACTCTTCATTTTCTAAAACCTAATTAAGTCCCTTTTTTCCCTCAACACCTTGTTGTTTTAGGGTTTGTTGACCTGCGGCTGTCTGCTCGGGCCAAACTTCAGCATTTGAATAATTATTTCAAATGACAGGAGGTCATCTGCTGAGTGGTTCAGTAGTTTGGCTTTGCAAAGCACTCGAGCTTAAACGGAGCTCACATCCTGTGCGCATTGTAAAGCACCGTAGTTTCCTCAAGGATTATAGAAGAACTTCAACATCTCGAACTCTTCGGAGTCTTAAGGGGGTATTATGATCTACACCAAGATAAAATTCATGGTAAGTCCAAATATTTTTTTTTTAAATAAATATTTTTGCTTCTGATTTAGCCCCGAGGGGTGTTGTGTTGTGTTACACTTTCATTATTATTTTAAAGTATGCAAATACTTAGTTTTAGATTTAAACAAAATTTAAATCTAAAATTTTCGTGTTATTACGTTTTTAGGACTCCACGTCACAGTGTCTTCGAATATAATTCGAATTTAAAAAAGAAAAGTAGCCAAAAAACATTAAGATTTCATGTGCCAAGGGAATGGTTTGTATTACTGAAGTTTGACTGCACTTTGCAATTGAGTAGCCAACGTAAAGCAATCTTTTTGTTGTTAGTTTTGTTAGGGGACCCAATACCCATTTAGAAATTCCTGGAACCTTTATTACGTCGCTCCGTTTATATGAAGCAGGTATGCACATTGTATTTTGCACATACATACATGAAATGCGTAAGTCTGTAGCTGTAAAAGAGGCATATTGCCAAAGACTCGTGTGCCTCTTGGGAATCGTATATCTTTTTATTCTGTCATTTCTAATCAAATGAATTTGTAAAAATATCAGCATTTTTCCTAAAACTTCTGGGATTGGGGACAAGTACGTAACGTTGACTTAGTGACGAGTTGAACTTGCGTCACTACAATGAGCTGGGCTGCAAGCCAAAGTAATAATTGGTATTAGGGCCAGTTGCTCTCCATTTGTCGGATCCGATGGTTGGTCTAGATGGTTTTTAGTTAATTGAAAATGCCTTGCCTCTGAGCCGTACACTAATGTCCTTACCTGTCCGGGACTGCTGCTCCTCCTCCTCGGTGATGGTGGAGAAGTTGGTGAGACGCTGCGAGGTGATGAGCGGACTGGCAGCACCGAGGATTCGTCGCCGCTTCCCGGTTGCGGTTCCGGGCTCCAGCTGTTGCTGCAGATAATGTTGCTGCTGCTGCTGCTGTGCCTGCTGCAGTTGCTGCTGCGATTTGGTTAGCTTCTCGACGGCTGTGAAGACCACAATAGGCTTGGGTTGGGCGGAGGCACACGGTGTTCAAGGGGGGAGGGCAGGTAAGCATACATGGGGGTTTCACAACACATTCACCGAATACCTACCGATGCCGAGGAGGACGCCTGTTGCAGCTCCGCTCGTTGCGAGCGGAACATTTGGTACTGCGAGATGACGCACAGCAGACAGTAGAGCTGGAAATGCAAGTGAAGGGATGGGTCAGCAAGCTATCAAAAGCGCCATCTGCTACACTTAACCCTTAACCCTCAACAAAAAACATAAAATAGCTATTTTAAAAAAGGGTTTGGTTTTTAGTAGGACCAAATGATAACATAAGTGCTTAAGTATTTAGCTAATAATATATTAAACATAATTCTGATAATAAAGATCACAAAATGTTATAACACACATGTCAGCGTTCATAAATGTTCATAAAAAATACAACAATTAAAGCTACTGGTTAAAGAAAACAGCATGCTGCGGCATTGAACATACATAATACCAATAAATTACAAATTAAGTAAATAATTGTCAATTAATTTTATTATTAGAACTGCTTTTTTTGCAGCATTTTAAACTCACGTTGAGGCACAGTAGGAAGAAGTCCATGGTGAAGATGAAACCGACAATCGGGTCAAAATTTACGCGGCGGGAGAGGGCCAAATAAACCAGGTGGAAGCACTCGATGAGCATGTCGCCCAGCATGAAGCAAATCCAGGGTAGCATTAGCTGTCGCTTGTTCTGCAATTTCACCCGGGATTGATGTTGAGGTTGCGCTGGTAACTGAGGTGGACAAAGCACGCCCCAATACACTCACCTGCTGGAGACCCAATATCAGCAGAACCGACGACAGAACCATCAGCATCGAGCAAAAGAGTAACAAAACGTTGAATATCACAGTCACTGCAAAGGGCATAAATCACACGTAATTGAGCCTCTCTCGAAGAACAAAAACTAGGGTCGGCTGGAGTGTCCTCCCGACCACTCCAGTATCCTTCAGCCTCACCTACAGTCACATCACCCTTCTCCAGCAAACTCTCGCCCGTCGGATGAGCGCGATTCCCCAGCAGGAATTCCTGCTCCCCGAGCAGGTAGAACAAAAACATCAGCGTCGAGAAGCCAAAGTAAACCTGCATGAGAAATATTGTGCAAAACATTTAAGGAACGGAATCCCAACAAAATCCCTTTCAAGTGACATTTGAGTGCCGTAATTGCTCAAGCAGCATGAAACTCGACTTTGTAATATGTTTGCATAGGTGTTTTGTTAACTTTGGTTGTTAATCATTCTAATTTAGGTCGTTTGGCAGCTATCAAATAAGAAAATGTTATTCCACAAGTCCAAGAATTTTAGTATGAGACACACAGTTAATGTGTCACATTACTCTTGCAATTCATTAGTTAACACAAGGTTAAAAGTGCTTTATTAACTATATAAACTAGAAACAAACTAATTGGTGCTAGGAGTTAATATCTATTAATTTGTTTCTATTTACTTTGTATGTCTGAAAGTTTAAAGCGTACTTCATTTCTCATTTTTGACCAAATAAAATATACTTAGATTGCATCTAACTAATGCTTGTGTGAAATTAACATAGTGCCATAAAATTCTTTGCTAAAGTCAACTTTTCTGAATTAATTGCGAAGAGTAGCTTTTTTGCACCGACATTTAGTGACGTTGGTGCTCAACTGGGTAATAAAAAGTAAGTTTTGACTTAAACAGTTCCGAGCCAAATAACTTTTTATAACTGTTATCCGTTTGACTGAAAAGTTCAGTGGGAATTTTGATATATTCCCTTTGGTTCCGGCCACATCTTATCTTCAGGAATTATTCATATGAGGAGCAACCCACCAATGTGTAGATGGCGCAGGCAAAGCTGCCACTCCGCACGTCCTTCCAGAAGCAACAAGACTCCAGGATGGCCATCTTTCAGTCCCTCACGCCTCGCAGATGAACATTCCAAGCACTCTGACACAAAAAAGGGATTTCCTTCGGGGGGAACGGCAGCCGCCACTTTCACTTGACTTTCTACACTTTCGCCCGCGGGAATGCCACCCTATCTCGCTTCCCGCCAAACGGTTAATTTGCCTGCTTTAGTTGTTTTTCTTTGCCAAAGTTTTTATTTGGCACTCCGCAGATAAATATCTAGGATATTTTGTGGCTGCTGGCGGGACACTGACACATAATTCCATACACAAGACGGCGCAGATTTATGACACTGATTTATGTGGCATGACCGGGCATATTTATGCGGCCCGAAGTGTGGGATCTCGGCACGTGAGACTCCGAGAGGAAGCGCTGTCGTTGAAAGACGCATCGGGACTGGCTTAGTGGTCCTTCGAAGGATACCACATTGGTTTCCACTTCGAAAGGTTCGCACTCGTTTTATGAATGAAAGTTCGAAAGTGGTCGTGGGGCAAGGGATTCTGGGGCTCACGCATGCGCCTCATCGACAAGCAACAGCAACAGGCGGTTCTGGACTCATTGCATTCTGGCTGCGGCTTACCGAATTTTCATGCAATTAGCCACAAACTGTGCTAGCTTTGCCAATACCACAAAATACTGCTGCGTATTACTTTTCGATTGGATTTGACTAAACTTTTAATTAACGTGGAAAATGCTCTGCGGGCGACTCTTGTGATGAGCCAACCGCAAAAGGAGGATTAATGGCGACGAGGAGTCGCAATAATTCAATGACAATGCCCTTTTCATGCTCCAGTTGCTGCCATCGAATCGGAAATGAAAGCAAAAGTCAAGTCACCATGGTAAATGGATAACAAAAATATAACAAGTCAGAGCTGATTAAATGGTATTAATGTTTGGCAGATGATAGTGATTCTGTCGTGATTGGCTGGGATAAATGGAAAATAAATGAGCAAGATTTATTTATTTCAAAAATGTTCAAGCTAATTTTTAGAGGCTCTCAATTTTTTTGCCTTTTGCATCTTTTTTTTTTTCTTTTCGACTACTAATCTCTTAACAAAACTGTAAAAAAAACTTCATAATTCAAAAGGCTTAACCTCAATCAACTTTCCATATAAATATATGTAAGTCATTGTTTATTTAACAAATTTGTATTTAATTAAAATTTTTGTAATGTTTTTGTAAAGTTTTGCTATTCACTAAGCTGGATTAATGTCTTTTGGATGTAATTAGACAATTTGTATTTTATTTTGTATCATGAAAACACGATTTATAAGTCATTTTTTTTCAATATGGCAAGTGAAGAAACTCGAAATGGATCGATTAACGATGGCGACAAGTCTAAGAAAAAGGAAAAGAAGCAAAAGGCTCAGCTGAAGAAGTCGTAAGTAGTAGTGGATATGCTCAAGAATAGCCAAAAAAACGTTCAATTTCAAACAGCAGTTTTTATGAAAATCCGGAGAAGGTGGACATAGGAGTGCAGGCGGGGGATTCCATGGATGAAATTAAAGTGAGGTATAAGGAACCGAATAGAGGTAATAGCTCCTATAACTCTTTGCGGAGAAGTTCGACAACGACAATGTCTTTGCCGCGACGATCATGGGAGACGGAGGATTACATAGACTTCGATGACCTCCTACCGATGATCGGCGAGTTCAGATTCTTCCAGGTGATGCTGCTCCTGTTCATGATCCCCTTCTGCTTCATCACCGCCTTTGTGTACCTGGGCCAGATATTCATGTCCCTTACGCCCCCCAAGTACTACTGCTATGTGCCGGAACTGACGCTGATGAACAATGTGGAGCTGCGCAAGCAGTTGTCCATTCCGCGGGAGAAAGATGGATCCTACAGTTGCTGTCGCATGTACGACACCAACTACACCAAGATCCACTTTGCGCCGAACCCGAGTGCCTACATCAACACTTCTTTGCCCACGATGCCCTGCAAGCGGGGCTATGTATTCGAACAGGATGAAAAGACCTACATCTCGGCCACCATGGAGTTCGGCTGGCTGTGCGACGATGACAAGTACGCCACCTATGCCCAGATCATCTTCTTCGTGGGCTCCATTCTGGGAGCTCTGGGATATGGCTATTTCGCGGATCACTGCGGAAGGTTGGCGGCGCTGGTCAGCAGCAGCTTCGTCGCCTTGTTGGGCAGCTTTGCCACCTCGATGTCCTACGACTTCTTCAGCTTTGCTCTGTCGCGGTTCATTGTCGGGACCTCTTATGATACCGGCTTTACGATGGTTTATATTTTGGGTAAGAAAGTGGATCAATTATTTCATTCCAACGGCTGAGAAAAATAGGGGAAACTTTAATCAATTGACCAAAAATCTTACAACTATAATGTCAATTTGATTTAAGATTCTTCCGATAATGTATTTTCATATATTTTATAAAAAAAAACTTAATACTTCTTAGTTGTCAAAATAACTTTGAATTTAGAACCGTAAATTTTTAATTTTAGGTTATTTTGCCTTAAGCAAATGCGCAGAGGGAAAAGCCAAAAACATTGTTCTTAATTTTACATGTTTGTATTAAATTAGTAACAATATTTAATTCCATATGAAATTAGAATTACAGGTAATATGTTAGCCCATTGGCTAGACTTATCTCTTAGGTCCTTAAAAGTTCAAAAAAAAATTAAAATAATGTTGCTACTTGCTTTCATTTCCAATTAAACGAATTTTTACTACGTGTTTTATTACTTTACCCCAATTATTAGGGTAATGTTTTATCATATTTATTTTTATTTAATATCTTTTCCTAATTTGTAGTTCTGGAATATGTGGGTCCCAAGTACCGCACCTTGGTGGCAAATTTATCGCTGGCCCTGTTCTACTGCCCCTGCACGATGCTGATGCCCTGGATCGCCCTGTCGGCGGGAGATTGGCGGAGGTTCTCGGCATACGCGTCGCTGCCCATTGTGCTGGCCATGTTCTCCTATTGCTTAATCCCCGAATCTGCGCGGTGTGTACTTCTCAACCATACCCCAAAACAAGATATCCCATCCATACAGGCATTTCTCGTTCTCAGCTGGCTGGTGTCGGTGGGTGACATCGAAGGGGCCATGGAGATATTGAAACGGGTGATGCGGATAAATAAGAAGAATGTGGCCCCGCAAATACTGGAACTCTTCGAGACGAGTTGCACACAGTTCTACAAGGAGGAGCTCCACGGACGCGATTTCAACGTGTTCTCGATCTTCAAGCGACGGCGGTTGGCCCGTTACATGGTCCTGCTGATCATCATCTGGATGGCCATGTCCCTGGTCTACGACGGACATGTTCGGGCGGCCAGTGTCCTGGACTCGCAGAATATCTTTGTGTTCTTCACCATCGCCTGTGCCACGGAGCTGCCGGGTAGTATCCTGGTGATCTTTACCCTGGATCGCTGTGGACGACGCTGGTGCTCCTTTGCCTTCACCTCGTTGAGTGGAGTATTCAGCCTGGTGGGAGCCGGGCTAACAAATCGAACGCTTATGAGGATATCAGCGCTAGCCGGGCGATTCTTTGCGAATATGTGCTATAATATTGGACTGCAGTGGGCGGCGGAGATACTACCCACTGTGGTGAGGGCCCAGGGAGTGGCCCTCATCCATACGATGGGCTTTGTGGCGATGCTGTTGTCCCCACCAGTGGTGTACCTCTCTCACGTGTCTTTCCCGCTCATGCTCTTGGTTCTGGGCGCCCTGGGACTCTTGGGCGGACTGCTGGCCCTCTTTCTGCCGGAAACGCTGAACCACGAACTACCGCAAACCCTAAGCGATGGAGCTGAATTTGGGAGGAATCAAAGGCTTTGGCATGTGCCATGCTGTGGCCGCGGAGCAAGGAAATCCCATCCCAGACACTGGCGCCGGGGCTCCAGCCTAAGGACCTTGTCGCGGGAAGAGTTCCGCTCCAGCAGAATGTTCCGAAAGACAGATTATGTGCACCGGGAGAAGAGCCAGCCCTCCAGCGAAAACCATAAAGTCGACGAGAAAGTAATCCGAACCTATAAATATAATGGCTAGATTTGGTGTAAGACAAGGTGAATTTTGTCCGAAAAAATTCGGAGAACTTCTTGTGAAACCTTCTTGGATTATTTCTTTCTATCTTGTTGTTTATTACTTGTAGTTATTGTTTAAACCTTTATAAGTTTTTATTGGTCTCCTTTTCTAAAACGTTTTTAGTTTAAATCGAGAAGAAACGCTTAAGTCGAGTGCCTCGACTTTTACTAATAGTCTGACGAACATTTCCATTTAATTAGCTCTCATATCAAATGCTTTAGTTACGGGGAAAATTGTGGAACACTACTGGGTAAGACACTCACTCATTCACAGCTAGCAGTCAAACCAGGAAGACATTATTTCGATGCTGGGTAGAATTGCATTGGCTCTGAGCGTTTTATATGTGGCTCTTAACACTGTGCTTCTGCGCTGGGCTGCTCAAAAGCCACAATTAATATATTTTGACGACGAGGAGCACTTTAATGTAACGTTAGCAAAACTACTGAGGCCGAGATATGTGGGCAGTGCAGGACATTCGGAGGTGCGTGACTTCATCGCGGAGGAGCTGGAACGTTTGGGCTTTGTCGTCACAAGAGATGACTTTCAAGAAGGCGCTAATTTCACTAATTTGGCAGGCTTTTGGAATGAAGATGCAGAATATTTTATGATGCTAACCTGCCACTACGATAGCAAAATCCCCAAGGATTGGAATAAGGAAATATTTCTTTCAGCCACGGAAGGAGCGGTTTCCTGTGGCATTCTGCTAAATGTGGCTAAAGCCTTGGGAGGGTTTCTAGCGGAAAAGTTGCACAAAAAAAGCGACTTAGGTTTGGCTGTAAGCAGTTAAGCATGAGTGTTTAAACTTATTAGTTGAAATAGTTTTTTAAAGCTGATCTTCTTTGATGGTCATAGTTCGTTGTCTTCGGATCCCCTAGACGAAGCTCGTCTCATTGGCTCAGCACACTTTATGGACACGGAATTTATATCTATAGAGAAAATGGTAAAAATATATAATATTCTTATTTAAGGTAATTTTATAAAATGTATTTTTTTTATAGGCCGTGGCAATAATACTTAGCTATATTGGAGCGCCTAGTCAAACTTATGCGAGTCACTTTGAAGTCACCGATGACCTCCATAATATGATTGCTGATGTGGAACTGCTACTCAGAAAATCAGGACAACTGACTGACTGTCATGTGTTGTTCGAAAAGAAAAAACAATACGACAATGACCTCCTTGACGATCATCTTCTATTCAATGAATTAGGTAATTGTCTTTGTTTAGGAGATTATTTTTGTTTTAAACATACTTCTGCCTTCTTAGGTGTGCCAGTCTTGCACGTGGCTCCACAAGAAGTTCCGAAGGTCCTTTATACGGCCGCTGATAATGCCGAAAACTTACATTGGCCTACCATTCGTAACATGATCAAAATATTGCGCAGATCTGTGCGTGATTTCTTGGAACAATGGGATTCCTATGTGTATGATGAGGATACGATTGTTTCACATACTGATTTAGATAGTGATTAATGGGCGTATCAGACAATTTTTAAGTATTCTTTAGGTTTTTAAAATTTTTTGATATTGAAAGTGAGGCTATCTTTAACCTTAAATGGATAACGATTTTTAATTATTTTAAAAATTTGCTGTAAGGAATTTATTTAGTAAAATATTTTTGTTTAATTCTGTATTTAAATTAGCTTCATAGCAATATGCCAATAAAAATAGCAATACTTGCGTATACACAATATCATAACTGACCTCAAAATAAAAAAAATTAGTTTCTTTTAACGTTTTTTTATCTTGACAAATTGTGTAAATTTTACCTTACCTAATTACTTATTTTCTCAAAAACCTTGTACCTAACCTAGATCCAATAAACAATTACCTTTCCCAACAGTGTGTATAAGTTTCCATTCCTACAAGTTGAATTTTGTTTGCTGCACTTATAGGGTTAATCAATGCTAAGTCACTAATAAAACTTCCCCTGAACGAGAGCAATGTAATTAAGCTAATTATTGCTATCAGCGGCAATTAATCAGATCACAGTGTGATCACACCGCACTTTTCCCCATCGACCGTAGGCTTACAAGCTTTCCGAGATCTCTCTCACCTCCAGCGACTCTTTCCAAAAACTCTCTCGAGCCGAGGCCCAAAAGCTTTCGAAATAATTTTGCCCGCCAAAGAGGCAACGGAAAGCGAAAACAAAAGCCATCAGCATCGAAATTCCAACAAAAACTACGGTAAAGATCGATCTTGCAGGCGTCGATCGACGCGGTTAGTGAGTCGCCAAGCTCCGAAGCGTATAGATGGGGATCGGTTTTGTGATTTATTCCGCCGCCGGCCTGCTGCTCCTCCTCCTGCCGCCCTCCAGACCACAAGCTCCAACGGGGAACGTAAGTTTCCCCCCTAAAAACAATCAAAACCATTGTGTGACTCACTTGGGAAATCACAGTTGGTTAGGCGTCAAAAAACCCATCCATAACTTCACCTACATTTCAGGTGGGACCACAGTGGCGGGACGATGAGGTCCATTTCAACCGCACCCTGAACTCCATTCTGGTGCCACGCGTCGTCGGCAGTCGGGGACATCAGCAGGTGGGCAATACAACTGGAAATATCATTTGGTTCTTCGAAAACATTAACATTACGAACAGGTGCGCGAGTACCTGATACAATCGCTGAACGGCCTTGGCTTTCAGACGGAAGTGGATGAGTTCAAGCAGCGAGTTCCAGTTTTCGGCGAGCTGACGTTCGCCAATGTCGTGGGCACGATCAATCCCCAGGCCCAGAACTTCCTGGCCCTGTCCTGCCACTACGACAGCAAGTACTTCCCCAACGATCCTGGATTTGTGGGGGCCACGGATTCCGCGGTGCCCTGTGCCATTCTGTTGAACACCGCCAAGACCCTGAGTGGCTATCTCCAGAAAGAGTTTCGCAATCGCAACGACGTGGGACTTATGGTGAGTTGCTTACGTTAGCGGTCGCTAAAACCTTGATAGTTACAAAATTTCCCATGCAACTCTATGGAAAAACTTAAGCGAAAACCAGTTATTAATAAGGCATATCTCTTAAAGAATATTTACCCATTATTTGATTGAAAATGTTTTTAAATGTTTCTTAAAACTTATAAAATGGTTTTGAAAATGCATTATGTTGTATATTAGGAATCTTAAAAGTGGCCTTCAAATAACACACAATATTTAAGCCATTACGAATCCCAATTTAGTTATTGTTTTGAGTGGAATGTGCCAATCTTTGCACTTAAAAACTATAATTTTTTTGTTTTGATAATATACTAGTCAGGCTCCAGATTGAATTTGTAATAATATAAACCATGTCATTAACCAATTACCTGTTAGCTCATATTTTTCGATGGCGAGGAGGCTTTTAAGGACTGGACTGAAGCTGATTCCGTATACGGCTCCAAGCATTTGGCCTCAAAATTGGCCCGCACCCGCAGTGGCTTCCAAACTGGCGGCCAAGTTCAGCAGGGTCCACGCAATATAGATCGAATTGTAAGTCAATGACCTTAATGAGCATTATCAGCTTGCTAAAATTGAAGCATTAACAGGAAGTGCTGGTGCTGCTGGATCTTATAGGGGCGCGAAATCCGCAGTTCTCTAGTTTTTATGAAAACACCCATGGTCTGCACTCCTCTCTTGTTCAGATCGAGAAATCCCTGCGCTCTGCCGGCAAGCTGGAGGGCAAAAACAATATGTTTTTAAGCCGTGCCAGCGGCGGTCTGGTCGATGACGATCATCGCCCGTTCTTGGATGAGAGTAAGTTTTGTTTTGGCTTGCGTTCGTAATTGTGTAATTACCAAATGGTTTTACTTCTAGATGTTCCTGTGCTGCACTTGGTGGCCACTCCGTTCCCTGAGGTCTGGCACACGCCTCGCGATAATGCCGCCAATCTGCACTGGCCATCCATACGCAATTTCAACCGTATTTTCCGTAACTTTGTGTACGAGTACCTAAAAAGGCATACGGCACCGGTGGATTTACGTTTTCACTGAACATAGTTATTGTTTGTCTTATGTCTAAGATTTATTAAGCATAAGTGTAAAGTGTTTTTCGTTAATTAAAGTGTCCTTAGGCATGTAAAATCCTTTCTAGCGACGTTTGCGCCCTGCCTGGGCCTTCTTGCCCGGAGCCCGCTGGCCGTGATTGCCCTTGGACTTCTTGCCCACCGCCTTGCGACTGCCCTTGCCCTTGGGCTTCTTGTTGCCCTTCTTGGTTGGTTCATTTTCAGCCTCTGCCTCGCGTCTGTCAAAATAAAAGAAATAAACATTTTGGATATACTCGATTGAGTGATCGTCTTGAGTTAAACTTACGCCAAACGATTGTTGCGCTTTTCCATGGATATCGCCTTGTCCACGTCCAGCTTGGGCTTCTTGTTCAGCACGCTCTTGATGAGATCCAGGTTGGCCTCCTTCTCGGGCATTTGTGTAATATGCGACTGCTTGCGTTTGCCGCCTGGAATCAGCTCCTTGATGCCCAGACCACGAGCCTCCTTCTCCTTGGGCAGTTTGCTTTGGAATTTGCCCACAGAGGCTGTGGACGATTTGGCCACTGTGACGGCGGTCAAGAGCTGGCTGGACGAGGCAGCCTCAGGTCCCAGGTAACCGCTGCGCGGCATGTCGATCTTCTTGGCGCGCACAATGTTCTTCATGCGCTGGATTTCGTTCTTGGCCACCTTCTCGTTGCGCAGGTCGATCTTCTTCTGGAACATGTCCGTATTGGGGTCGGCGTTCTGTGGCACCTCCAGCACCCAATCCTTGGCCTTCTCGGCCTCGGCACGCTTGAAGCCATATGTGGGCACCCATTTCTGTAAGAATTCAAAGGATTAGTCGTGCTTCTTCACGGTTTTAGAGGGTTAAACTTGCATCCATGGTCTCGTCGTAGGTCTTCTTCTCCTTCTTCTTCTTGCTGATGCCCTTCTCCTTGGCGAACTTCTCCCATTTGGTCATGGGCCGAGGTCCTGGAGGTTTTCGGAGGCGTGGCAATACGGTCGTGGGTTCCGGCAGCTTGGCCACAATGCTCTCGTCCACCCGCTCCGTGGAAAGTTCCCAGATGGCGTTCACCAGCAGTTGGGTGTTCTCCCGGGTCAGTGCGGCCAGGTACTCCTCCTTGTTGTCCCTGGAAGTGGCCCAAAATCAGTTGAAAATCGGCAACACCACACCGGATTTTTCACTCACCTCAATTCCCGGTCATCGAAGTCGTTGGGATCTGTGATCAGCAGGGTTCCTACGTCCAGGCGACATTCCAGATGCTTTTCTACTGTGATCGGCTTGTATTTGTCCAATTCCTTCTGGTGTTTGGCTAAAACTTCCTTAACAACATCCATTTTAAGGATAATAAACAGCAAAGAAGCAAATTCAATTCCTCGTACACGTGCTGACCGGTGGGACCGTAATTTAATGAAGAAAGTACCCTTAAATATACCAAATAATTAAATACTATACGCTTACCACATACTCAAACCATGGTTGGGAACTATGATACAAGTTTATCGAGTAATCGATTTTGGGGTGGTCACACTCAAACCCCTAGGCGCCATTTTCAAAGAAGAAGTTGCTTAGCTCATAACTTTACATACAGACATCCTTTAAAGTCTTGTGGCTTGAATCTCTTAAAACTAAATATAGTTTTGTTGTTTTGGGTTCTTTTCTTATGATGAAACCCCTTTTTTAACTTATACAAATATATAAATAAATTACCAAAAACCTGAATTGCAGTTCCGGTTTGATTTTATTATTTATTTAACGTACTCCCTTTCTAAATACACTTCATAAAATTTTATTTTTTGGCACACTTCAATAAAAAATTCCTGGTCCCATTAATACTTAAATCGAACCGAAACATAATTTCCTTGTACACTATGTACAAATCCAAATGGGAAGGTACAAATATTACAAATTCATTGATTACCATTTATTTTGCGATCTCTACAACGTAACGTCCATCGCCTATCCGCTTCGTCCATCGATTGAGGCAGCATAGTGCCTTTGGTCTCTGGCAGGACCATGACTATTACTCCTCCGATCACCGAAAGCAATGTGATTATGAACATGGGCAGAGATGCGTAAAAGCGGTGGGTGTAAATGACTATCGGTGATATTAGGGCACCTATCTGACCCATCACGTTCACGCCAGATAATCCCTGACCACGCACCACAGTGGGCAATATTTCAGAGGCCCACTGTTGGCCCACATTGTAGGCCATTGTTATGAAGAATCTGGCCACAGTTGCCGCTATCGCAACATCCCATTGCCTTTGCAGAAAAGCAGCCAAAAGGCTGAAGGCCGCGCAGCACAGCATCACAGCTATCATTACGGGTTTGCGACCAACTCGATCTAGCATGAAGACTAGCAAAATTCCAGAAGGGATTTCGACGAGCGAGGAAAGGGAAAAGGTGATAAACACATCGGTACCCAACAAGGCGACGACCCGCACATGAGCATCGTACACCAGGGCCACAATCATCCAACTGAGGATCAATATCGTAGTGACGACAAATCTGCGAAAGGTCTTGAAGAGATCCAGACAGGTGTAATGTTTACCAGAATGCTCGTCGATGAAATCCAGTTCATAGCATCGCTCCATCTCAGACCACTCCTTGTCGGAAATGGTTTTCCCATTGCTCTTTGCTGCCTCTTTCAGGACTTGCATTCCTCTTTTCACCTTTCCCACCGAGAAAAGCCAACTGAAATGCAGATTTAATTGTTTTACAAAATTAAGTTGTATAGGAGATACATGGATGCATTCTTATTCGTATTCATATTAAGTTAAAAAAAAGAACCTAAGAAGCAAAATTTGAGTTCATTTTAGAGTTTTTTTTTACTTTGCAAAAGTATTTAGAAATTGTTTAAACTCAAAGTAGTAGTTTCTAGTATTAAAGATCAGTTCAAGTTCAAAAAGTTATCTTTCTTTTTTTTATGACACTCTCTCAGAAACGAACTGGTATTAGTTTTATTTTCTTATATTTTATTTTAAGCCAATCCTCAAACAGGAACTTACCTGGGGGACTCGGGAAGCAGTAGGCTCATCAATATCATTATCACCACCGGCAGTGAAACAGCCATAGCATAGTGTCTCCAACTGTGGAAGGCATAGGCAACCCAAGGCAGAACGACGGAGCCCAGAGTGAAGGCAATTGCCAGGGCTAGGTTACCCACCAGTGTACGATATTTGATGCCAACGTTCTCCAGAGCTGTTTAGGAAGATGTTAGCAAAAACAGCCCCCACATACAATGTTGTATGGTTAGTGATATAATAGAAACACTCACTTAAAATATAGATGGGAACGAAGCAGCTATTCATTGCCAATCCGACCAAAAATCTGCTGGCGGCAAAGCAGAAAAAGTCCTTGCAAACAACAGTGACGCAGCCGCCGATCATGGAGCAGGAATTGGCCAGGAACGAGGCCACCAGACGACCGCAGTGATCGGCGACGTATCCGAAACACAGGCAACCCACAATAGAGCCCACGAAGAAGGCGAGCACGGAATAGGTGCCTAAGTCTTGATCATCGCACACCCAGTTGTACTGAGTGGCAATGGACTCGTAGGGAATCTGGTCACGATCATAGACCCAACCATCGTTGCAGGCTATATTGCTCCGGGTCTGATTGGTTACGTTACTCACATCCGATTCAAAGGGCACATTGTACCTTAAACATCTTTCAAAATTTCCATCCTCTGTCATCGGTATTCCCCGCTTGATTTGCTCCTCTTTAGGCAGCGCCTCCAGTTCTCGAATCCTGCACCAGTGATCTTTGGGCACCAGTATCATGAATATCTGTCCAAGGTAGGTGAATGCAAACAGAAAGGCGGCGGGCATCATCCAAAAAAGCAGTCGCTTTTGGAAGGCTCCAAACTCTCCGATAAACGGCAGGAAGTTTTCATACTTATTGCAGTCTGCTGAAGGCATTTTCACATTGACTTATTTTCTAAGCAAAATAAAAAAAATAATATTTAAATGCCAACTTTTCTTACACTTAAGAAAAAAAGATATGTAATATTCCTATACCGAATTTAACAGCAGCAGTAATGAAAGCAATGCATGTAAAAGAATAAAAAGGTCGTGACGTTCGCATCTTCCAAATACAAAATATCTAATATCAAATTTTGAGACAAAGTATAAATAAGAATTCAACAAAAAAATGTAAAATTATTTTTGTCAGTTGGAATTGCCTATATCATGATTAACTTTACTAGACTCTCTTGATGCAACTTATTATTTAAATTTTGTGATTTTTGTTTAGAATACAATAGTTTAACAAAAGTTTTTTTGCATACGCTCTGCATTATTTTTGCACAGCATTGTTGCAAGCGAACTTGTTTATTTGTTCCTAGTTAAAACAATCAAATTTTAGATAAATTTTAAATTTAAAAAATGATATCCAAACGTCTTACCGCCAATTTTAATCTATCGTTTTCAGGGGTGGCATTTTCGCTTTTCTTTCTGGCTGGTCAGACTAAACCATCAACAAATCGATCAATCGATTGACCCTGCTGACTCCCATCTCTAATTTGCGCGCGAATTACTTTAATAACAATGGATGCAGATTTGCTGCCGCTGAGGAAACGCATAACAAACACCTTCAAACTATGCGGTTTCATGATCCGCTCGGAGAACAGCTCCTACCTGGCGGAGCAGCTGTTGCCCTTCGACGCCGCGGAACGGGACAAATGGCTGACGGTGATCACGGAGAACCTGCAGAGCCAGAAGCTACTGACGCCGCATGTGGAGCGGGCGGCGCTGGAGAAGGCCATCAACGAGCTGAACCGGGTGGGCTTGGATGAGGGGGAGACGGTGTTCGCCCTAATCGATGCGTTCACGGTGCCCCGCTTCCGGTACAACCAGCGCGTGAAGAAGTTCGAGCTGGACACCCAGCCCCGCCAGCTCCTGACTGCTCCCCGCATGAAATCGGACTACATGCAGCAACGCTATGCCATGCTGCTCCAGAAAACCCTGCGCCACGACCTATTTGCCCCGGCTGTCATCCAGGATGGCGTCGGTGCCGAGGCCCAGGCCAAGAAGTTCAAGCTGCAGTTCGCCGAGAACCTGCTGGCCAGCTCGGCGATGAAGGAGGCCGTCGTCCTTGGCCTGCTCACCCAGCTGAAGGAGGGCAAATTCTACGTGGAGGATCCCACGGGCTGTGTCCAGCTGGATCTCACTGGTGCCCGCTTTCATGCCGGTTTCTTCTGCGAGGGTTGCTTTGTCCTAGCCGAAGGCCACTATAACAACGGGGTGCTCAAGGGTAAGCATTCAGATGGATATTATACTTCTATAATTATGGAAGTAATCTTATAACAAAGTATTTTTATATCTTTTAAATATGAACTCGAGATTCCACTTTAATTTCACTTATCGAACTATAAGAATCATTAAAATATCTATATATCTATATATCGTCCATTTCATCGCAAACTAGTCTCTCAGTTTTAAATCTATCTGGATGGAATAATTAAAACTTTCTTGTTTAGAACCCACTTCGAGATATTTATAGTCATTTTATATATGTGTTTTCCAAAAATTCGTGTCTTGATAAATATATATGTAGTTGTTTAAAGAATTGAACAATTTCTAATTAATTTTCAGCTTGCCAATGTAAGCTTCCGTTTTTGTTTTCTGTTAAATTAAATAAATCACTAATCTTTTGCATTTCCCTTAGTTGATGGCCTGGGTTTTCCGCCCGCAGAGCCGGCAACTAGTAGTCGTGCCTTTTTCGGCACTGCCAACACCTGGGGCGGCGAGTCCGACAAGCTTCTGAAGTACTCACCTCGTCTGCAGGAACTGGAGCGTACCAATACGGAAACTACCATTGTATTCCTATCCGATGTCCGGCTGGATCTGCCCGTGGTCATGGACAAGCTGCGACAATTGTTTGTGGGCTACGATTCCTGTCCGCCGCAGGCTATTTTGCTCATGGGTCCTTTCACGGCCAGCACAAGGAATCATCACGAGCTTCGGCATCATCTGGACGCACTGGGCGCCTTGGCAGCTGGCTGTGAGCAGCTGAAGAAGCAAACGGATCTGATACTGGTGCCCTCGTCGGAGGATCCCACTGCGCCAAATATTTTGCCTCGTGCTCCCATACCCGAGTGCCTGGCAGCGGGACTGCTGAAGGTCTGGCCACGCACCCAGTTGGCCACGAATCCCTGCCGTTTGCAGTACTGCACCCAGCAGATAGTCGTCTGCCGGCTGGACTTGATGGCCAAGTTCTGCCGGAATACTTTGCACTTTCCCGAGGACACGTCGCAGATCGAGCAGCACTTTGCCCGGACCATTGTGTGCCAGGGTCACCTGGTGCCCATCCATCCGATTGCCATGCCAGTGCACTGGGACTACGATCCCGGCTTGTGGCTGTACCCGCTGCCCGATCTGATCGTCATGGGGGACTCGTGCCAGAGTTTTAGCAGCAATCAACATGGCTGCACTGTCCTCAATACCGGCTCCTTTGTCAAGTCCAAGTTCGCCTTCAAAGTATATATACCCGCCACGAGAACAGTTGAAGACTCGGAGATACCAGACGATGTGGAGTAGTTATGATATAGTTAGCCCTTACGTAAGTTTAATAATTATTTAAATTTAAATTGACTTACTGCTTTTTATTGTAATCATGTGGGAAAACATCTTTAAGGCTAAAGATTTGCTAGGATAAAAAAAAAACAACGTTAAGTTACTGTGAAGAGAATTTGAAAAAGAAGGACTAGGATATCAAAGTCTGTTAACCATGCTTCCTTATCATTTTTAAGAGAGTTTGATAAAAAAAAATATTTTTGGCGTTTAGTTTAGAATATAATCTCTAGAAAAATCTCCATCTTCATTTAAATGTGTTTTTTTAACGATAATAGAATATTGAAATTCAAATTTATATATTATATTATTATTACATTTATATTGTTTTTTTAAACAAGTAATCTTTGAATTTATATTGAGGAATTCGTTCCTGTTCTCTAGAGAATTATTAAAAACTCTTGGCGAACTAAGCCCTTTATGCAAATCGAGCCTACTCAAGGTTTTCATACGTTTTAGTCTGAGCACTTAGCTGTTTAACGATTTGAATACAAACATGTTTCGGGGGCTCAGTGTCCTCCGTCGTCACATGTTGCTTGGCCAGCCAGCTCCTCCCGGACTTTCGCCTGCCGTGCGAGTGCCTGTTCCCTTGTGATAAGCGGCCCAGCCTCATCATCATCGCCGTCGTCAGTCATCATATGCGCACAGCATGTGTTCCACAATCGTCTCCTGGCTCGTCGCCGGCTGACGTGCTTCGCAATCTGCTTTTTACTGCGCGCGGGGGTTGTCTATTACTTTTCATGACTTAAAGCCGATTTGGAAAAATATTGTTACTCTGGCGCTGCTGCCCATTTTTTGGGTCGTGGAAATTCAATTTCCCAGGCTGGCGCGCAGCTCCTCGGCAGCTGAAACGGCAATTTTGATAATGCGTTTGACCTGAGGACATCGATGGCAATGGCCCCCATTTCCTGTCACATGACCAGTGGCCGAATCGTTTTTTAAGACATCATTAGCCGGTTCTTTTGCAGAAGGGCACTGGGTTTCTTTCTGCCTCGGAGGGTTTTCCCTCCTATTGATTTATGATTTATGAGTGCAACTTGGATAGTTGTTTGCCTGCCGCACGTCCCTGGGATCAATTTACAAAATGTGTCCGCCATGAGTGTCAATTCGATTTGGGAGGCGTGGTCAGCCCTGAGTGCTAACTATATATTTTTTGTGCCCTCCCCTTTTCGAAGCTTAAACATTTATATTTGCCTGATTTTCCCTTTTTTATGCTGGCACTCCAGCTCCGCAGATTCACAATGTTTTCTTTCTGTGACAACAATCTTGCTTCTGCTTCATTTAACTGGTACACTGGCAACTTTTGAAATTTAAATATTGTTTTGTGGTTTCCCTTTGCAACTTTGCCACAGCGCAGAGCAATAACATAGAAAAAAAAACATTTTATCTGTTATGGTCATCAGTTTTTATGGTGTCCTCCCCGAAAAGTTGACACCATTTAATTTGGAGCTAAAGTTTTTCCCTTCCCAACAACTCCGGACTCGATTAAAGCAATCGCTGATGCGGAATTCGGGAACCTGTGCCTTGGCCATCAATCACTTGTGACCAGATGCGCCCCAAGTGGCCCCAGTCCAATCAGGGATCAAAGCCACCTTGGGCTATCCTTCCGCACACACATGCTCGGCAATCAAACGACAATGCACTCATGTGCATATCCTGTGGTTATTTGACAATTGTTAACCCATCTTTTGGCTTTGTTTGACGGATTCTTCGGTGTTGCCAAGTGGCCATATGCCAAGCGTCCCTCGCAATTCCATCCAGTAATCCTCGGCTTGGTGGTGGTGTGATTTTGATTTGAATGAATATACTTGACTGGGGTGGCTTTAATCGTTTGCCGTTGATACCCTTTCGAGGGGTATGAAAACATGATTATTTGCGGTTGTCTCAGTTAGATTTCTTATTTTGTACATTGGTAAAAATTATATACATACAATTTTAAACTGATAATAAAATGAAAGAGTACAAATAAATATCTGACTATTGCATATTAAATACTAAAATTAAATATTAAACCATAATATTAAATACAATGCAAACTAAATTACATGATTTAATATTAAACATTTTAATTAATGTTGAAAATATTAAATTTAAAAAAGTTTCTATTTGACTTAAATTCATTTTATTTAAGTTAAATATGGTTTAAATCAAATCCGAAAATAGCCAAATAAAAAATTAAACAATTTGTTAATATTTTCATATTTAAAGAAACTTAAAACCGCAATGGATGAAATTCTATAGGAAAATATTTAAATTGAATACAAAATATTTGGATTTACCACTTTTTTTTACTGTGGGATACTAGAGGTTTATTTGAACCTTCATTTAAATTCATATGAATATTTAAGAAACTGAATTAGATGATATAAGTTATAACACACAACGATGTGTATTAATTCCATTTTTAAAGTTATTTTAAAAAACTATAAAGTCAAGTTAAAATATAAAAGAGATTTCTGAATTTATATTGCCCTTCTAAAGACCCCCATTAGGGTATATTTTATACCAATATTTTTAGCGCATATGGTCAAAGGCTTCGGCTGGCGCTTTGAAACCGCAACGTCAACTGGAAAATCAAAAGTTCGCCTTTGTTTATGGACGCATTCTTTTGTTCGCAGCCATTGATACTCGGAGGGTTTATTAACTTTTTACGGACTCGACAATGAGCTGCATCCTTATAGCTGCTGTCGGCATTCAAAATTTGATAGGGTTATCATCAACATTGTGTGCACTGGCAGGCCACTAAAACACTGCAAGGAGTTTTGGCACTCGATGAGGGGATTGCGAATAAATCCGCTCCATAAACTCCATGAAAGTTACAACAATGTATCAACTTAAGTCCCGGACGTGCGGCGGTCCGGACTCCGGACGTGTGCCAACATTTACGCCTCAATTATCAGCCGCAGAGCAAACACTTGGGGTCACCACTTGCCATCACACAGAGGCGATAATTTGCCGGCCATAAGCTGCTCCCACACATGCCATAGACCCTGGACCACCCAGTGTCCGTTTCTCTATTTTCATACGAATCCCAAGCCATCAAATTCAATTCAATCCCGGAGCGGCAAGTGAGGCACGTGTCGCCCATTAATTTACGCGTTGGCTTTATCTGTGATTTGCTTGCGCATTCTCAGTCAGCCAGGGATAGCTCTCCCGACTCCGGAGCTCTCGACTCTTGCCACGTGCCAGAGTTGGCAAATCAAATGTTTTTATTATTTAAAGCGACAAACGGCGACGCCGTTTTATTGTCTTCCTTAAGCCGATAACAACTGTCTGCGGGAGAGTCGGTGGCAGGACAAATTACAAGGCAGCCGCATCCTGACCGCCATTGTCCTCCGAGTGGATAACGAATTGCACCTTGGGGACACGGCTCTTGGCTGCGTCCTTTGTGTCCTAATGAAGCAACTGGCATGTGATAAATTTTAATTGATTTCATTTACGTCTGTGTTTCTCTGTGTCTTTTGCCCGTTCTCCTTGTCTCCCGATAAGGATCCGTCGCCAAGCGCGGCTCATTAGCCAAGGATAATGCATCTAGATAATGCCGAGATGTTTGACATAATTGAATTTGGCTTTGTAAGCTCTTCAGCTAATGATCCTAATGGTGTTTGCTTCAAGCTAAAGGCTACTCACCTTGCAGGGCTTGGTTTAATAACTAGTGGTCGTTGGGGATCGATAAACTCAATTTATGTTTATTAGCCTTTAAAACCATTTATAAGGCTTTAAATTTAACAACAGTTCAAAAAAGAAATCTTTAACATATATTATTGATTGATAATTCCAAAGGCTAAAAAACTACTTTTATTTATTATGACCGCAACTGTATATAATAATTCTACAAAAATTCGTGTTATTTATTTATTACATCTGTCTTTCAATTGAAAACATACAAAATCTCTTTGGAAATGGGATTAAGGAATATTTGTACAGTAATACAAGCTCAATTATATATTAAGTTTAGTTCCTATCTTTAAGTTTTTTTTTTCAGAATCAGAAATCAATTCACAATCTAATCCTCACTTTTATTTCAGCTGAAGCTATTTTCGGGTACCGATGTTTAAATTGATTGCGTTTAAATTAAAACTCATCATAAATCACCTGAGTGGACAGGTCTCTCGACTCGCAAAGAAAATAACATTATTTAATACAAATATTCTAAGCAAGTAACATTTCTTAAAAAAAAAAAATATTTCCTATAGAATATATAGATAAAACATCGTAACACAAGTAATATTATATTTTAACTTTAGTTCTTACCTTTTTTTTCTTCAGAAACAGAAATCAATTCAATTCACAATCTAATCCTCACTTTTATTTCAGCTGAAGACTATTCTCGGGTAGCTATATTTCAAATTGATTGCGTTTAAATTAAAACTCAGCATAAATCACCTGAGTGGGCAGGACTCTCGACTCGACTAGACTCGACTCGCTGGCCATTGGGCGGTAAGACAAAAGCCCCAATCCTGCAGCCGTGTCAGCACAATGGCACAGGCGACATAAGCCGATTTCAGGGATATCTCTGCCGGGCTCCAGTTCCCACCTCCCAGCTCCCAGCATCGTCCCCCAAAAAATGGTTCGAAAATTATCATCAACGCACAAGTGGCTTGTACTTGTCATACACTGGCAACAGCAAAACGAACCCATCTCCCAACCCCTTGTGTGGACATGGCAAAATATTTTCATTGTGTTTCAGCAGATTTTCCACACGAGAAGGGGGTTGGCAGTGGGTAGCTGAGTTTCGAAATGCGATTACCTGCGTTTGCCTATTTGTAGCTTGTTGTTCGGTCTCGGTTCGGTCCTCCAACGTCGGAATGGGAACTGTCCGCCCTGTCCTGAATGCTAATCGACTTTTGATTGTGTGTGTTTGCCGGGGCAGGAGGTTGGCACAAAAAGGTTCAAATGGTCGGGCCATAAATAGGAATTTATGCGAGATTGTTTTTTTTTGCTTTTTTTTTGCTTTTTTTGTTATTTTGAACGGGCCGAGATTTATAGATGAGGGTGGTCCAGCGTGTTGATTGAATTTGCCCATGCCCATGGCTGGGTTGAATATTTGCTGTTTTGGGATACGAATGCGGATGCGACCGACACAGGTGACATATTCCTGCCAACCAAATGACAAGTGTTAACGCCTGTTTTGTTTATTACTCCCCCTCGGATCTCTATTGTAATTGCTAAAAAAACGTAAGCTGCGTAAAATCCCAAGTTTCAATTTAACGCTCCCATGATTTCTTGTCGGGATTCCCCGGACATGTGAGTTTGACAAGTGCAGCTTGCACTGGCGGCTATCTTATCTGGGCATTTTTTGATTGAAAAAGCATCCGCCATCCGCTGGCGCTCCCATTTGACACTAAGCAGATGCGGCTGAGAATGGTCCATGTGGTCGGTCGGCCACGACACTCCATCTCTCCATCGCTCCAACGCACCATCTCTCTTTCGAACTTCGAGCTCGACAGGATTTCTGCAGAGAGTGGTTTGGAAAGGAAAAATTCAGGGCATGCGCCTGGCCGTCAAGGGGGCGTGTTTCGGCGAAGCGCCAATGGCAAATGCCAAAATGGAGTCGCCACCAGAGCGTTGTTGAAGCGGGACAGGAAATTGATTGGGGACCAGCAGAAGAGTCCGGAGAACGGGTGGCCTGCACATGATTGCACATATGTGCCGCCTGCGATTGCTGGCCAAGATTGCCAGTGGAAGAGCAGTGGGGAGCACAAGCGGCGGCGGTGGCAGCCGAAAAAAAACGGCGACGTCCCGACGCTATCGCTTGCAGGCAACATACGTGTGTACTCGCAACAACATGTGTGATGTGTGCCCCGCCGTATGGGACATGGGTCTCCTCGTCCTCCGGACTCCTCGCTGCCCTCCAGGCTCACCCATATGTAAGTTCCTACATACAATGCGGCGTAAATAAACAGACTGCCTCCACAAAGGCGACTTCCTTGGTCCTTCTTCTTGTTTCGCTCTAAGCATTTTTCTTTATTATTATGGAGCTGACTGGTTGGGGCTCTGTATGGATCGGTTATGGCACATGCCGGAAGTGGCGCTTTAGCCCGATATCGACAATGGCCCATCAAGCTGATGGACCTGCCTATCAATAGCTGCCTGGCGGCCAAACTAATCCTCTTCCTTTAACTCGCAGCTTGATTTATGTTGTGGTGTCTAGATGATTGATGCGTTTGCTCTTAACTTGGTTCTCACTTTTTTTGTCCACAAGCGGGATTTAGACGGTGAAGTTGTTTGCCTGACAGCTTACAAATTTGACATTGTTATGGTTTGGTTTTGTTTTTAAGACTGTGTAGGGCTTTAAGGTTAACTCACATTATAATCTACTAATTTAAACTGAACTAGAAAAAACATGATTTATAATTAAAAATGTAAAATTGAATTCTTAAATACTCCAAATTGTATTTCAAAGAAATTAAACATAAATATATTGTGTGCGTAGAATTTGTTTGATAGACAAGACTTATTTAAATTGTAAGCAAGCTTATATATAAATTAATAACTCAAAATAAATTCATTAATAACATTAACAAGCTGGCATATAAAAAATATCACTTTTATAAATAAGTCTTCTTAAACTGTTTTTTTTTTTAAATATTTCTTTAATTTTAAAGTAAGTAAAACTGTGAAATGATTTTGTACTTAAATTAAAAACTATTCTTACACTTAGAAAAATTATGTTTTTTCATTTTAACACAAAAACAACATTTTTTATTTCTCTGAAATGTTTGTACCTTTTAAATTTTTCTATTGTCGCCTGTTTTTTCTTTGTCGCAAAATTACCGATTTCTTGGTTAACCAAAATGTTTTCTTTCCTTAATTTTCCTGAAGCCATAAGCACGTTTTGGTAATTATTCAAACTGATTACAGGCCGGGACTCGTAAAACTTTATGCCCAAGTTTTATCTACTTTCTGGCTTTTCCTGACATATTTTATCTGTGTCGAGATTTAAACTCATTTTCCGTGACTTCTTGCGGAGTAAGTTGCATTTATAAATTAGGGAGTTTGAGTTTAAGGGGGATCCACCTCAAGACTGCACCGTAGACCCCGAAAAAGAGCTGGCCCAGTCAAGCATAAATGATTTCAACAATATTTCACTTAAAAGATTCAAATCGCGCGAGAGGCGAGAAAGAGACAACAATGAGTATAAAGCATAACAAGGGAAAATATAAATACGCATACGACAAGTGCGACGGAAAGGGGGAAATGGAAAAGCGTACTGGGGGGATGGGAAACGCACGCGACAGAAGGAAACGGATACGCTCGAAGGGGTTGCAAACAGATTCAAAATTTCCAACCACATATGACATTGCTCCGCATAGCATTGCGCCCCTCCGCATTTCAGGCTCCTCTCGTGGAATCGCTTGCAAAAAATTCAAATTTACTCCAAGTAGTTGTGGGTCAGGCGGGGAGTGTGGCCAACTAACTGTCGCGTTTTTTCGCTTTTCCATGCTTTCAGCGGAAGTTCCAAGCCCGCGATATGGTGAAGGGCTAAAGGCGAGTGAGAGGGGCTATATTGTCGTCCTTATGCCAAGGGTCGTCAAGCGCGAACATTTGCATAATCAAATAATAAAAATTTGCATAATTTTATTTTTTACGATACGCATGCCAAACTCTTTCACCCTCCCTCTGCTGTTTTGCCCTATGAAAAGGAAGGAAAATAAAACTTTTCAGTTTCAATTTGTGTTTTGTCTGGGTAAAAGACATTATGGCCACCGTTATCTGGCCAACTCCATCTCCCTTTAGCTCTCGCGATTCCAGTTCTATAAACACAAAATGGTGTCAATATTTATTGGTGAACCTGTTTCTTATCTCTGCCAGCGACGCGCCATTTAAAATTTGCAACTTTTAACTATTAAAAAGAAAAAGTTCTTCTCCTTGGCTATATCAAAAATTGTTTCCATCGTAAATTTCCTAAAAAGACAAATAATAGTTGCCCATTAAATGTCTGAAAGCGATTGCAACTGATAAATCAATTACTTTGTTGGCTGAAATAGTTTTAGTACATGTTAGCATGACTAAATTAATTTAAACATTTATTGATTTCGACGCAAAATGATCATAGATTATTTTTTGAAATCGTTATTTAATTATTTATGATAAAAAATTGTTATAACAATAATTAAGGCACGAATATGTATAGTAATCAGTTTTTAACCAGGTCTGAAAATTTAATGTTGGTAAATATTAATAAATACTTAAATTTCTTAAATTTGGTCTTGCCCGGGCTCAAATTTATTTTTTTGACTTAAATTCGTTATTATTGTTTTGTTCTTAAAATCCTTACCTTTCATTCAGAAATCATAAATAGCCATCCATAAATTGAACCCCTACTTCCACTCTAGTTGGTAACCAACTTTTGGCTTACCACGCGTATACTCGATTTGCATGCTGTTGCTTTGCTGTTGGATTTTTTTGCGATATATGTACATACCTTGTGGTGCTAAAGTCGCAGGCAAAATATTTAGCATGTCAAATGACATATTTGCGGGTTGCCATTCTTTTTTTCGGTTAAGGACGACCGCGATTTGGCCAAGGATGTAAGTGTCTTACTCGGTATCCCGCTCCAGTTTTTGGTCTCTTGCTTCGGTTTTTACCTGGCATATGTGTGCCCCGGTCGCTGTATCGCTGCCATTTTTGCCGTTTTGTGCTTCATTTATCACTTGGCGGGTTTTCCATATACTCAGCATATTTGCCATGATATATGGCTGCTGTGTGCTTAACCCAGCCAGAGATCGCGACGAACGTTTGTGCCCGGGTAGTGTGTCACTTGTTCGATGACAAGCAACCCCACGGCGCCATCGCCCGTTCCACACATGGTGTAATTTAGATAAGTGGCCATTCTTCATTTTAATGCTCATAATTTCATAATGTGTACACCCATATGCAGTCCCTCCCTTCCCATCGTGGCCCACTCCCCGAGAATATTCCAAATTAAAATCGTGCATTAAGAGCTGGGAGCAAACAACATGGTCAGCGTCGTGCGTTGCTTATGCCATTTATTTTATTTTGGCGAGAATTTTTGTTTTTGCCAGTCCAGCGCCACCTTGCCACCAATGTGAACCCCCTTTCTCTTTTTGGGGCTACCAATTCGCATGAATATGGAACAGGCGAGTGGAGAACCCGCGAATGTTGAATATGTGTTTTTTCCACGTTGTTTCTCTGATTTACGAGCCATAAAAGTTAACTTAATTAAATGGTTTTTGGCGTTCGCTGAATATTTATGGGGCCAGCATTTCAATGTGTCAGAGAAAGTTATGGGAAACGTTTTAGAAATTTGGTCAAGACAACTAGGAGACAGGATGCGTACCTTAATTACGAAGGGAAAAACTTTTATTTCATAGCAAATACATATTTTAAAGAAATATCACTACTACTTTTCCTTAAACAATGTAATAAACAATTGATTAAATTACTTCTAATGAAGTGATTTTATTAGATAGCTTAGATAGTCTCTTAGCTTAAATGTAGGCAACTGGGGTTGATTTTTTGGACACAATCATCCCTAACCAACGGCAAGCAACTTATTCATTCAAACAAACAAGTGTCGAAATAGACCTTTTACGCATTTCCAGTCACTTTAACTTTTCTGCATTTCAAACGCGTTTCATGCTTCAGTAAACCAGGGAACGAACTACCCAAGTTGAAGCAGAATGAGTAACAACCTACGAGTGATGGAGAACAACACTTAAAGTCAGCTTTAATGGCGACCGCAGAAACATTCACTCGTAAATCAATTAGCACCCACAAAAAGTACCATGAAACCCATGGGGATCTCCTGTTGCCTTGCGGCTTTTCGGAAAATTAACTACCTGCTAAGTTAATTGAGCAAACAACGCTGGGCAGGACTCAGGACAGGCGAGCCTGCCATAAAAGTTGTGCAGCGGTCCAACTAAAAAGTCAGTGGCTGCGCTGCGGCTTACAACTATTAATTATGCGGGCCAAAGTTATGACAGCAGAAAACAGCCGCAGAACTCGAACAGCGAAACTAAAAACTGCCAACTGCCATCCAGCGAGCAAAGGGAAGCGCACATCATAAATTACGGCCAGGACCCGGCCATGGAATGCAAGGATGTGCCAGCTCCAGCTCCAGCTCCAGCTCCAGCTCCTCCTGGATATATATATATACTATATGTGTGTGCGGTAAGCCGCCGCCTGTCTTTTGGCCATGGCAAACAGCTTCCATGCATCCAAAAATATTCGAAAATTTCAATGGAACTGAAGCTGGAGCCTCCTGGCACAAAGGTATCCTGCCACGGCACAAAATGGCCACCGCAGAGCAGCGCACAAAAAGTGTCATGGCGCATGAAAAACTTCCTGCACGGTAGTGGCTTGGCCCCAGGCCTCCAGTGTTCAGTATTCAGCATTCAGCTCTCAGCTTTCAGCTTTCAGCCTTCAGCCTGTCCTGTCCGTGGCCAAAACAATGGCACAGCTCCTCCACAGTTTCGGCAAATGAAAGTCGCATTGTCAGGCTCAATGTTTCCGGTCGGCTCATGGATGTCCTCGGCCCGACTTTCAGCTCTCCAGCCATCCAACCATCCAGCCTCCAGCCTTCACCATCCACAGCGTCTGAGTCTGAGTATCCATTCCCTGGCCTGAAACAAAGCGCATCCGTTTGGCGAAAATTGAAATGACAAAGTTCAAAGTTTAAGCGGCTTGGCTGTCAGTTTTTCTGGGGCTCTTATAGTGGCGTGTTCGGTGCACAGAAAACATTTGAAGATCAATTCGTTGATTTTTTTATTTATTATTTTAGCTAAATGAAATTTTCTCTTGTTCTTAAATATTTGGAAAACCAAAGATGACCATTTTATAATGTATAATTTAATAATTTGGCGTATACTAAGGTGATTAAGTTAATTTTATTGAAGCACAGTTTTAAAATTGTTCTGCGTATTGTGTTATTTCGATTACTGTCGATTAGTATGATTATTTTGTTTTATTTAACTCTTTATAATCGTAAAATCAAGTTTTAACATAATCAAAACATTCTGTTGTTTTCTTTTATTATTTAAAGTATTTTAGAGGCTGAAATGTAGCAGATGATTCAACAATGAAACTTTGCTTTCCAAAATTGTTTGTAAATGTAAAACGTGTAGAGTAAATGGCGTAAGAAACTGAAATGCTTGTTTAAAGTATTTTAAGAACTGTTTATTTTGTTAATGAAATTCACAAAGCAATAACCATAAATTCGTATCAAATTTTAAAGCATCCTTCTCTAAAATATTGTATTTATTCAATTTAATTCTGTGACTTGATATTGGAAAGCTTATTTGCTTTTTTTCCGTGTGGCAAGGAATTAAGTGCCCCGAACCACAGGACTAATCAACGGGCAAACACTCAAACCACATCGATTGCAGGCAGTGGCTGTGGTTAAAATTAAAAACGACCGGGAGCAAGTGGAAATTAAATTGCCTGCAGTTAAAAAACACTTTGGCCAGGCACCAGTCGCAGTAACAACAATGTAATAAAAGTCATCTCCTGACACGCCCCCTCCCCGCGGCGATACTTCCCCCAGTGCTGCGACTCCACCGCGGCATTTGCATACTTTTAAGCGCAGATGAGCAGAAATCACTCATACGCACGGGGAGCCATTAAGGGGGTTGATGGGGCGGAGCCAAAGCCCAGGGCTCAGGCTTACTCCAGCTGTCGGATTTTCTTGCTCCTGCTGGCTGCCTTGTTGTTGTTGTGTGTGCTATTATGACGGTATTTGCATTGTGTTTAAACGTATTTGTTGAACACGATTTTGAGTCAAGGGGATTGGATTGGATTGGATGGTTAAAGGGGGCTTGAACCGAACCCAACCACCGCTCGCCAAATGAGCAGGCAATTTATTTACGGTCAAATTGCGAGGTTAGACAAGGCAAACAAAGCGGCGCAGGTCGCTGCGCAATGGGATCCCCCTCGGATTTCTCCTTGGTGGGCGTAAAAATGTGATAAATATGAAATGTGATTATGGCTGCTATTATGTAGCACCCACCAGGATGATGATGAGGCTTATTATGAAGTTGCCTTCTGCGGTTGGGCCGCCTTGGGCGTCGTTTTGAGTGAGTGGCTGCCATGAGACTGTCTGTCTTGCCGTCTTGCCTTCTTGCCATCCTGAATGCGGTGGCCTCTTTTAGATGAAATGGGGAAATGTGATTTTGACGATGTGTTCGCTTTACGGCAATGGGAACTCATGTGGTTGCCGCCTGTTTGTTTTTGTGTGGGCGCCGGAAGTTGTAATTGTTTTTTAAAGGAAGCTTGAATTGCTCGTTGGGGAAATGTACGAAATAAATCAACGGCAGCTATAAATGGAAAATCTCGGCTTGGGTGATAAAATAAAACTAAATGTGAATTGTCTCAAGCTGGTCATAATGCCAGAGGGTTGGACAGTAAAGATTTTGAGTTGCTTGATATATTTTAATCAACCTAATTTATTTAAAATCAATAGTTACCTAGAAGATTTTTAATACATTATTTTAAAAAATCTCTTTTATTCCTTGATTAAGTCCTAAACATTATTTAATTGGAATTCCTGTTCCATAGCAATATTTATATTTGTTTGTATTTGACATTTATGATGACATTAAACCATTACAAGCCTTTTCAAAATGCTAGAAAACTGGCCTTTGACCTTAAATTTGTTAAAATGGCTTACCTACAGTATTCAAACTAGGACAAGATTATTTATTAATATTAATAAAAAAAACAATTTTTGCTTTGCACATATATTTTAAGTGTCTAAACTAAGCTTCAATATTTTAGAACTCCCACTCTTCTTTAAAATTTGATTTAAAACAGTTAACATCACACCATAACATATCTGCCACCTTCTATTTATCTCCGTACCTTTATGCTCCCCACCAATTTGCTTACATTAAATTTCCCAGCAATTGTTTTCACCCCACACTTCCTGCATGCTGAAGGAGAAGCCAGACAAAATGTCTTTATCAAGTGGCAAGCAGCGAACACAAAGCCATAAAATGCTAATCCCATCATGGGAACAATGAGCAGAGCAGAGCGGATCGGAGCAGAACGTTTGCCGTTTAGCGATGCCATCAATTGATACATCAGTCGATAAGGCAGCAATACATCCTGTGAGAATCCTGTGAGAATCCCGCGTGGTTGCTTGGCTTTTGTGGCACGGGGCTAACAGGATTTGGCCACGCTAAATCAACGCGATTCGACGTGGCTCATTTGGGTGCAGCAACGAGCCAAGGAAATCGCTGGGGGAGCAGCCACCACCCAAGGAATTCGTTGCGCTTTGTTGGAATTTGCCATGCTACAAATTCGAGGCTCATGGGAACGGAATTCAACAATCCGTCCATAGGGGGTTGGACGAAGTGTGGAAATATTGAAATTTGAAATTCATTCTTGCCAAAAACTGCACGAACACTCTGCAAGCTCGGTGTATTAGTCGCGCCGTCTGGCTTTGGCCCAGTGACTGCCTTTTGCATCCAGGACATCCTTTGCACCCCGAGATATCCTTTCATCTTGTTACCATTTCGGTTCCCAGCTCATTAGCGTTGGCGTCGCAGTTTTTGTGGCCGCATCTAATTGCTGCATGCGGCCAACTTGCATTTTGGAGAATCGCGACTGCAGGATTCAGCTTCACTGCGCTAACAAGTTGAACATATTCTTCGCTCTACTTACATGGCGTATGTTACTTTCGTCGAAAGGGATGTGCCCGCCGAATTTCTGCCGGTTTTTCTATGCCTGGGAACCTATGTTTTTGGTCTACTTCACAACAGGAATGGGTTGGCCGGCACAGACTTTCAAAAACTACATATGTTTCCAAATCAAAGAGATACCCACGTCTATTTGTATTTCTATGTTTCTTAAATATAATAAGGCAAGATTATTTTTAATAAAGATGCCATAGTTTTTTTTAGCATATATGCAGATTAGAAGTCTCCTTATATATAGGAAAATAATTTTTAGAAAATGTATTTCGTTGTTTTCTTTAAATTTCTCAGGAAAAAGAATATGGTCCATTTTTGTTTAACAAATTGGAAAGGGTTCTTTGTTTAAAAGCAAACTTTTTAATCAAAGTTTTCAAAGCTTGTAATGTTTTGTATCATAAAACTTTCTTCCATTTCAGTATCTGACAATAATTTACTAATACTTATTTAATAAAACAAAGTAAAAGTTTTTATATAAAATTTTTATAACTTATCTTTATCTGTTTCTTTTCTTTTAAATGTGATAAATTTAGATATTGATCTAAATATCACGTAAAATTCATTTTATTTAAAGATGAAATTAATTTTATAAGAAGCTATGCTAAAAACAACTTTTTTAAACCTTTACTTATCAACGATAAAATCAGGACAAAGCGTTTCTGTAGAAATTAAATATATATGTTTTGGAAAGAATATATATGTTTACAAATTCTGAAAAAGTTTAGACACCAATCCCCAAAGTTTTAAAAACAACTCGTCATAATTATTGGATTTGCATAACAATTAGATTTTTATTAAAACACTCAGCCACACATTGAATGCTATTACTAGCAGATCTGCAACTTAACCATAATATCTTACAATGATCAAACTCAAGACCCATTCGGGTCCCAGGAAAAGACAAAGAATTAATAGAGACACGGGGAGATCCAGTTATATGATTAAGATACGAATTGCACTACATTTAAGGCTAAGGGAAATTAAATCGGAGCGTGGGTAGAACTAAAATTAATATCACAATCGAAAACGGGCATTACTAGATGACTAGACCAAGGAAAACCAACGTATGGATGATGGGTCCTGGGGATGAGCTGTCTTAGAAATATCCGAAGAAATGCTTCGATCATTTGGGCATGCCGCCCATTCGACGACCTGGCGGAGTACCACCGACCACGTTGATGATCTCGTTGTCGCCGGCGGAGGAGGACGTGTCCTCCAGCTGCGGCTGGTGATCGCTGGCCTTGTCCTGGTGGGCGGTCATGTGCCGCGTCAGGTGGTGCCGCTCCCTGAAGGTCTCCTGGCAGACGGGACACCGGAGCTTCTCCTCTCGCTTGCGGCGGTTCGGATCGCAAGCCACCTCGCTTTTGTGATGCGACCGCATGTGGTACACCAGATCGCTGGTCATGCGGAAGCTTATGTTGCACTTGGCGCACACGTTCTGCGCGGTCAGTGTGAAAGTGGATGCCAGGGTGGGTGGAATCAGCGTGGAGAGTATGGCTGCCGCAGCGGGATTTTGCAGGGGCTGAGCCACCGTGAATGGATGCGGGGGCGGTGCAAATCCCGGATAGGCATGCAGAAACTCCGCCGGTGGTCCTGGCGGGGAATTCCCCGGCATGGGACCTCCGTTTCCCACATTTCCCGGTGCCGGGGGACGAGTATACAGCAACTGCTGCTTGAGGCGCTGCTGCGCCTGCAACGCCTGCATGGGATTCACCGCCTGGAAGGCTCCATTGAACTGATACTCCGTCCGGAAGTTGTGGTACACAATGGGGCTGGCAGGCAGGGCACTCTGATTCTGGCCACCACTGTTGGTCCTCGGCGGTGGCGTTACCAATGGCGGACTCATTGAGTGGCAGCTCAGCTGATCGGGACTCAGAGGCGGAGCACCCACGTCCACGGGTGACTCCAGGCGGGAGGTTGTGGACGGTGAGGACGAGGCGGTGGACAGCGACGAGGAGGCCACCTTGGTGAAAGCACTGCGCATCGGCGGTGGTGGTGATGCGGTTGACGGGGCTTCCGGCGAATCCACCAGGGGTATGATGACACTGGGATCATCGTAAACCCTCGGCGAACGGATGCTGATCTGGGGATATCGCTGGCGTGCCTCCAACAGGCTGATGTACTCCAAGGCCGCCGGCGAAGGTGGTTGCGACGAAGCTCCTCCTCGAGGCGACAGATCTGTGGGATAGTGGTTCATCTGGTGCTGCTGCTGCTGCTGCTGCTGTTGCTGCTGTTGCTGCTGCTGATGGTGATGATGCTGCAGTGCCTCCTGGAGACGAGCCTGCTTCTCGGCCTGCTTCTGCTTGATCCGCTCGTCGGGCATCATGAGAAAGGCCACATCGAAGGCGCGCTTCAAAGTGGTCTTTCCACCGGCTGGCGATGTGGGCGTCTCATTGTTGTTATTATTATGATTGGTGGCCGGATTTGGTTGCGGCGACTGGTGATGTTGCTGCTGTGGCGACGATGTCGAGATCCTCAGCTCGGCATGCTGAGGCGGCGTGGAGCGACGCTGGCCAGGATTCGCATGCGACGGCAGGCTATCCATGAGCAGATTCATTTTCACTTCAATACACTTTTCGACTTTCACTTGGTTTGCTGTGTGGACCTCTCTAGTTCCTTGCGTTTCGAAATTCCAGTTTCGACTGCTGGCCGCCCGCAATCTGTTCCTCTTTAAGTACCCGCCGCCACCACCGCCGCGTCCAGTTGGAATTCTCGTATTCTCATATTGTCCCATTCAAATGGGAAAGGCAACTCTCCGCACTCGCGGCACTTGGCCCATCTGTCCTGATTCTGCTCGGAGTCTGTTCGGATTCAGGTTCAGTTTCAGAGTCTGGCTCAGGACCAGGTTCTGCAGAGAGCGGTTGCAGTCACCACCCTTATGTTTCTGCTCTCTTTCTCGCTCGCCCTCTCTTTCTTTTGTGGCTTTCCCTCTCTTTCTCCGGCCCACTCTCTGTCTCTTGAATGTCCATCTGCTCTGCCAGTTGGCGAACATATTCTGTGGTTTTATTGTGCCAGCCTTGGCCAGGACGAGTCCTGGTTGGCTGGCATCCCCGGCCAGGTTGGCTATTCGAAAGCGTTGCAGTATTGTATGTGATGCGGGGCACAGTGGGGCCTAAACCCATCTTTTGTTACTAGTATTAATATTCTTAAAGCAAGAATCCACAATTTAAAAATAAAATGCTTTGTATTTTTTTATACTTTTATATGGTTTTTTGATTTCTGAAATAAAATGAATTTATTACTTTGTTAATTAAAGTAAAAAAAACATATTTTTCTGTCTCAGTTCAACAAGTTTTATTCTCTTTTATTAGTTTCTACCAATTTAAAAATGTGTGATCATCGATTACTAAAATATTAGAAAACTAGGATTAAATCTGGGGTTCTGCAGAAATATCTTCAATAAAAATGTCTATGGATTCTCATTTGACACTCAATTGAAAAAGATTTCTGAAATTAATATGTTTCCACACCAAAATTTAAATGTGGCGTAATAAAGAATTAATCCACAAACTTTTCAATAATCCTTTTCGTTCTGTTTAGGATCATATAAAACATATTTCTTGGCTGTGCACTGTTTCAAATATTTACCCAAAGAATTGTCTATTTTTCCCCACTGTGCCCTATTCGCTGTGGAGATAACTTTTCGAAAAGAGGCGGCGCTTGGTCCTGGTCCGCTCTCGCTTTCGCTCTTTTCGCCCCTTACACCCACCCCGGAAAATATGGCAGGACCTGCCCTCTCTTTCTAGCTCTATCCCTCTCTCTGCTGACGTTGATATCCTTGTTGCAAGTGTTTCCGAACAGGTTGTTTTTGTCGATTTTTTAGCAGCGCCAGCGAGATTGTGTGAATATGTGGCCATGTTTTGTGTGGTCGTATTTGTTGCTGCTGGGCTGGATTTTGAGTATATGCTGCGCGTAGCTTTTACATATTGCCAGGCACACACACACACAGGCACACCCAGGGGTATAGATATAGCGATGGGGATCCCCCGTTTTGTAGGCGACGTTGAGCGCCGAAAGATTTCGCCGTAGTGAAATATTTATTTGTCAGTTAAATTGTTGGGTTCTATGTGGAAAAAGTGCCAACCGACCAGTAAATATACACATATATGTATGTTGGCCATGCAACAATAGCAAATTGTGCAATGTTTTCCGTTCGTTTTCCGTCTCGTTCTGTTCCCCCCGATTTCCCTTTTTTTTCCGGCTAGACCCTAGGTCCTGGCAGACCGGATGTGAGGATGTGGCCATTGCCAGGACAAAATATGTGTCTGTTATGGTCAGTCGTGAACAAGGTTTGCAGCTACCATACACACAGACACACAAATATTTTATTTAAATTTCACTTCTTTTGTTGCAGTTTTTGTGTGGCTGTGCTTCTGCTTCTGCTGCAGCGGCAATTTAATGTTTGCATATTTTCAGGTGCTAATTGTTCCACTTGCCATATGAGTTGCATTTTTAATTAATATTTATAGCCAACGAACACAAGTGGTCGAGTGTGTATCTGTGTGTTGGAGCCTATAATTCGCATGGACGCCATGTTGGCTGTCGACGAAATTAATATTAAACACATGATTGCCTTCGGCCATGGTCATTTCATTAAAAATATTGTTTAGTTTGTATTTAATTAATTGTCTACCGAACTGTTCAAGCTTAACCCATAAGCTGATATGATTAAAAATTGATAAGCTTTTGGGTATTCAGTAAATTTCGTGTTGATTTATTAAATATCTCCAAGTATTAAAGGTTTTTGATTTTAAACCAATTTTCGAGTTATTAGTTGAAATTATAAAAAGCTTATAAAAATTACTTTTAATCAGACAAAGTCTCCACCCAAAAACGAATCCTTTTTAAAACCAATTAAAGTATTGAAGATTGTTGAATATAAATCTATAAATAGATAAGCTTCAATTGCATTATAATTTAGTAGTCCAAAAAAGGTTTAAAAATTATTTTGAATTATATATCTATATCAAATAAACTAAAATTCCAAAGATCTTCTTCAAGTAAAACTCTCAATCTATACGCGTATTCAAAAAACAAGTTACCCCGATTTCAATTGGGTTCCCACATATGTGACACGTGTCCACAATTGAAGTCAAGTGAAAATCACAAAAACACATTCTTGGCCCATTGGCGTAAATATTTTCTGCAGAAATTAACGCAAATCTCTGATTTACAAATCGAGCACAAAATTTCCACTAAACCCAAAGGCTTATCTACCCCTGCTGATCTATAGCAACTAAAAGATTCTGGCTTGTCAGTGCGACAGGGGGTGGAATTTTAGGTGGGTTGGTTGTTTGGTTTAGCGACTGTCGATACATCAAACTGCCAAGTGACAAAGTGATTCCCCCGTTGTCGGGCTCAGACAATGCGCAAAAAGGCGTGAAATTGCCTTTGTGTGATTAAGTCAAGCCCGAAGAAAGTGGAAGGAAGCGTATAAATGTCCCAGAAAGCGAATTAAAAACTAAGATGGCAATCTTTCGACTACAGTTTGGAGACAGCTACGTGCTCCTTATGCCTTGGCCTGACATCCTCGGCGGGTTTCAATTATCCGTGGTAAGATAGCAAAATGTAAATGCTAATTGCCTCAACTTTTCCATGGAGCTGGTTACGTTTATTCCGGAGACAGCAGACACCTTTTCCGAGGAGATTGCGGCCTTGGTTGTTGTTAATGCGCCGCCTGTCCTTTGTAATCTTAGTGGCTTGTGTGGAACTGCTTGAGGAAACAGCTTCTGGCTGCCTGAAACTTCAAGCTCATTCTGCACAGACAAAAAAATATTTATAATTGTGCATGCTCTATGGTATTTTTAACTACTATTGTTTCATATTCACATAGAACAATTATGAAATGATAAATGTTATGAAATGTTAAACATAAAAATTTAAAATTGTTTGATTTTAAATCAGGTTAAAATCTTTTATAATTTGAAAAAGATTAGTTTGACAAACTCATAGCTTAACTTATCAGCTTAGCATGTATCATATAAACGGGTTTTTTAAATAACTATTGTCATACGATCCGAATCATGTTATCTAGTTTTATTTTTTTTTATCAGTGGGCTGTAGTTGTGCTGACGTAGTGAAGTTTCCTTGAAGTTTTGTTACACAGATTGCATCCTGCAGGAGTCCTGCACTTGCCACCCCTATGAATTCAGAATGTCCCTGGAGAACGGAGTGAACTAAAACTCCAGTTCTCCAGTTCAGGATCCAATCAAGTGCTTTTCGCGCATTAAATAAAAATTCGAATTGGATTTCACGTGAGCAGGGCGAGAACCTAATTGTGTGAGGGTTGGAGAGCAGTGCGTTTGGAGGGCTGGATTTGGATCTGGATCTAGAGTATTTTGGAGGGTTGTTGCCAGCATCGTCCGCCCCTGTTGCTGTTTGTTTAAATACCGTGAATAACATGTGGTTTTTTCGAAGCATATGGCAAGGACTTTGTCACTATTAAGGAGCCGTCTGGCCTCGGCTCGTCCTTCAGTTCGCCAAATCCTCCAATTAGACTGTCATTCATTTAAACGGATTAAAAATGCGCGAACGAGGGTCGCACTTTTGGCTCTAACAAGGCCCGAGGGCCACTGCATTGGGTGGTGGTGGTGGCTCTTGTGGTTGCCTCCCGTTTAGTCTTAGTCGGATTAGAGCCCTTGTTTTGGTTAACAAATCGGCTGATGACGATGTCGATGTCGATTCGATTTCTGCTCTGCTCTGTACTGCCCTGTTTGCTGTGCGTTGGTCCAATCAGTTCGAGACGCACATTCGCTCGCAATCAAGCCGCAAAAACATTTTCTGCTGTCATATGCAAAACGCCAGCGAGCAACTGCACCTGAGTGGGTGGTAAACGGTGGGTGGTGGGTGGTGACTGGGACTTTATCTAAAATGCTTACGCTTGAGAAGCTCTCAATCGAATGCGGCATAAATATTTATGTGCCTCGATGTGGCAATATTTTCCGCAGCTCAAACACACAATTCGAACTCGTAAAACACAAACAGAACTGGCAACAGTTGCCAAGTGTTGGACTTGGTTGCTGGATAACCATAATGTCAAGAGCTCTTAAAGTGGGCCAGAAGAGGCGACAGCAACCGGAACAGGAACATCCACTTTGTGTTCTTATACCCAATCCTTTGCAGGGTATTGATGAGAGCTTTATAGAATTTTGTTTATGTTTGACGAAAACCATAATTTTTGTTCAGTTTTATTACACAGAACAAAGTAAGCCTGGTAAAATTATTTTTAAATGTTAAATACAAAAATTACGAATTTTCAAAAGAAGGTAAATAAAAAATACAATTTTTTTGAAGCGTTATATTTTATAAAATGCCTAAACTTGGTTTTTTTTTGTAAATAACTTCTATATTACTTACTAATTACTTTTTAAAATTATAACAATACGGTTCCACTTGTAAAACATAATTTTTTTAAGCGGAGTACTTAATAAAAGGTCTTAAAACCAAACATTTGGTTTTGGTTGCACTTAAAACCTTAAAACATTTATTATTCAAGTCTCAGAAAAAGCCGATTTATTATTTGGAACTATTTTTGCGACTATATATTTCAATTTTAAATTGTCAAATAAAAATGCAGAGCCAAAAAAATTTCTATATTTCTAACCAGTTACTTTTTAAAATTTTTAAAGGGAGTTTTGGTCAATAAAACCCTTACCCGGTTCCACTTGTAAAACATATTCAGAAAGAAAACATGCAACATTTGGTGGATTCTTCGGGTTGAGGCGGATGTGCAGCGTATGCTCAGCGAAGCTGCACAAATGAAGCGACCACCAAGTCACCACCAGACGACACCGACATTACCACCAGTTGCCACCACCCCCGGTTCGGAGTAACCATCCAGGCCGGGATGACGATGACCCGCATTTAAAGTTGCTCAATACGTTTTCTGGTGCCATAAATTGTGACCCTGCCCTGGAACCTGTTCCTCTGTCTGTCTGTATGTCTGTCAGTCTGTCTGTCCTACTGACAGGGCGGAATCGGCTTGCGAAATCAGATCTAATCAGCTCGGAATGCAGTGCACAGTGGGTCGAATAGAGCAGAGTTCCAATTGCAGGGTGTCCCACTGTGAGTAGTTCGTAAATGATGAAAACTACCCTTTAATAAAGTGCGTTCTTCCTGCGTTCAACGAAATCACACTCGCGCTGAGCAAACATCTGTGCGATTTCGACAATGGTAACAAGGACTCTCTGAGGTCCTTTGCCTAGCCCCCGCTCGGCATTTAAAAAGTGTTTAGTTTATGGTCCATTGATGGCTTTGTTAACTCGCCGAACACAGCACTCCCAGTCCCAGTCCCATTCCCATTCCGAATCCCAACCACTCCTCATGAATCCCAAATCCCGCTCATTCGCAACCCCGTCCGGACACCTTACGTTTTTCGACGTTTACGATCTGTCCGGGGCGTTGCCGGGGGTTCTCCGTCTGCCTTTAATTATGCTGAAAACCACAAAATGCTGTTAGTGCAGCATTTTTCGATTCCAATTTGGAAAGAAATGCTGACATATGCGCGGCGAAATGCGCTGCACCGCGGGATTCTCTAGTTACCAGTTACCAGTTACGAGCTACGAATTCCCGGTTTCCAGTTCCCAGTTCCCCCGGGTGCCCTTCGTCCTTTGGCTCTCTGATTGGAACTGGTCCACAGCCGGGTGATAGACATCGCCGGCTCGTGGCACAAAGTCCGACAGACTGACAAGTGAGTTGTCGATCTAATGTGGCATCAGCATATGCTGGTCCCTTTGGGCATATACAGCCATCCAACCGTGCTTCGATCAGTTGCGGTTGCAGCTAAATTCCCAATTGACTTCGTTTTAGATTGATCTACGTTTTGGATTTCATTCGAACAGTGGATGGTATGCCATTATTCGATAGGAATCTTTGAAAGCTCCTCAATTAGATCAGCTGAATTCTTTGCGTATCTTTGATTAATTATCTTTGGCTAACTATTATTGTTTATTGTTTTAAAATTTACACAATTTCTATACTTCTTCAAAAATTAATATTAAAATTTTTAACAGTTTTAAGTTAGAAAATTCAAGTTTATATTCTCTATTACCACGATAACTCGTTCTAAATACTTATTATTTATATTTAATGCTGCAAATGTTTTTAAAACTTTTCAAGCAACAACAAATTAAATAGCTCAGAGAAGTTTTTTATTTATAATTTGTTATCTCTTTCAACAATAATCAGAGATTTCAAATTAAAACGTTCTGATTTGTCAAAGTTCGAATTAATTATTTGTACTCTCAAATTTAAATTTACTTCCATAAATATAAATTTTAAACCTTTAAAACAGATCACGACAACATTTTCTTTTTGCTCCAATAAACAATCAATATTATGCCTTGAATGCCCATCGAATTTTCATAACATTAGTCTTAGCCGCTGTCGATTCGGCTGCATTATCATATGTAATGACGTCGTTTTCTTGATTATATTTGCCTGTGCTCTGAGTTCAAACACCTTGAATCAATATTTCACTTTGCTCAGCTTTCTTTGGGACTGTGCACTCCCACACAGTTGCCTTCATTTCGCAGTTGATTTTCAAAATCGAATCTTGAATTAATCATGCGGAATAAATTTACTCTACATTTACTCTCGAATGCGGCCTCAAATGAAAAATAATTGTTTAACAAAAAGAAAAGAAATAATAATGGTTTACATTTTTCGTATTTCTCCTTTGGCTAATTGAATTAACATTGCAATTTCATTTTCTTCCATTGCTTCATGCGTATAAGTAATAATCTATTCCATTCGAATCGAAAAACCAAAATCGAAGGCGAAAACAGCCAAATTTATGACAGGCAGCTAAGATTTACGTTTGTGGTTTCAATTTCTGCCGGAGTGTTCAATAACTTTTCGGGGTGGATTAGAGCATAATTCCATTGTCATGGTAATTTATGAGCTTAGTTTCCATTGTTGTCACTGTTTGAGTATTGCCGATATTGTTGTTTCTGCTCTACCAGCTTTACAGATTTTTGCAACATTAGCGCGGAATTATGGCATCCATTACGAAGGATTCTCCCATATGCGCTTGGGTCCTATAAAACCATTAGAATATCCCTCATATGTCGCAATGTTGGTGCTGCTAATGGACCTTGGCAATTACATTAAGCGTTTGCCAAATCTTCTTTTAAAAGGACTTTAAAACTGGGTCACACACTTTTCAATTGGGTGCTAAATGGTTGATTCGCATTTGGTTGAGGCCTGTTTAGTGGTTTACTTATTACATATGCGCATATTTTAATAGACTCAAGTTTTTCATACAAGGGGTTGCTTACAAGGAATTGGGGGAGGTAGTGACTCGTCTTGGGTAAAATTCGTGGTGTTGATTTAATGAGAACTTATGCAATAGTTATAGTATTTTTATACTCTTTTTATTGTGCTATATAACAAAGTTGACATATTTAAATTCATTATTTCATAACATTCAATTTCTAGCAATATATATCAATGTAATTTGGGTAACATTTGTGCTGTTGATTATATGAGTACTGTTCCATTAGTTGTTGTATTTTTAAAATTTTCATTGAGCTATATAAAAGTTTTAATTAAATTAAAACTGAATTACAATTTCAAAAAGAATTTATAAATTTAAATTGATTCCATCTAGTTATTGTTCATATGTTTTAAGAAATGAGCTTTTGCTGCTGCTCGGTTGGTTTTTCTGTCCCCAACACCCGTGATTTGGTCCACAATTAAAGCCCCGCCGTTCAACTGTTTGTATTTTGCGCTTATACGTTTTCGAACGTAGTCCACAACATCTTGGGAATTCAGTTCAGATCCTTGTTTTCTGACCACAGAAGCAGCTGCTTCATCTCCATTCACTTCATCCCAAATGCCAAAGACACAGGCCTCGACCACGTCTGGCATTTCGGCAATGACATTTTCGATTTCACTGGGATAGTACATTATATTCTGGTACTTTAGCATATCCTTTATGCGATCAATAATAAACACATATCCGTCCTCGTCCACGTAGCCCAGGTCTCCGGTATGAAACCAGTTTTGGGAGTCCAATATCAGCCTAGTTTCCTCTGGACTCTCATAGTACCCATACCATTTTTGACCACTATAAAAGCAGATCTCTCCCACAGTGTTGGGTCCTTGAGCCTTACCCTCTGAGTCGATAACTTTTACCTTAATGCCTCTAACCGGACGGCCCACTGAGTTGGGCTTTTGATCAAAATTAAAGTTTATGCATCCGGCGCTGTTCAACTCAGTCAGGGAATAAGAAAAGTTCAGGCAATCGTGGCTCAGACGGCTACGCGCTCTTTTCTGAACGTCCAGAGAACAGTTTGAACCCCCGTAGAATAGGTTCTTTAGGGAAGATAGATCAGCCGTTTTGAATTCCGGGCAGTTGGCAAGCATGGCCATGTAGGAGGAACTTAAGAGCACCAACGAGATCTTATACTGCCTAATTATGTTGCACAAAAGGGCTGGATCAAAGTCTCCGTCTGCAATAATGTTGGTTGTACTAAACACTCCTGCGGTAATGTTCATCACGAGTCCCGAGAACCAGTCCAAGGTGCTTGATGTATACTGAACGATCGAGTTGTTCATGTTGCTGCAAGAAATAAGTAATATACTTATAGTAATAGTAATAAAACTGGTTATAATATTTACAGAAATGCCACAATAATCTGGTGACTATTGCTGATGGTGACTGCCTTGGGCACTCCGGTGGTGCCGGAAGAACTAAGAATGGCCAAAGTTTGGTCAGTGCCCAGTGTTAATCGAACGGGCCGGAAGTTCGGGTCAACGGGTGTTGTCAAAACATCCTGGATCCGAATGGAGTCGCATCTTGGATGATTGCGCATTGTGACTATTTGTACTTGATGACCTTGGCTGGCTGCTCGAACCTTGTCAAACTCATCGCCGTCGCAAAAGATCAATCTTGGTTTGGTGATGCCGAAAAGTTTCGCGATCGTAGACTGTTCATAGGCGTTGTGCAGGGCGTGAAAGGGCGTTCCGTTGAAGTAACAGGCATAGGCCACAGCCGCCAAGTGAGTAGTGTGTCTACCCATGACTCCCACGATGTCATTTTGTCCAAGACCTAGATTGCGCATGTAACTGGCCACACGCTTCGCGTTGAGAAAAAGTTCCTCACGGGTCAGCACAACGTCATCCGTAACCGAAATCTGTTGGTTCAATAACACTTGTAACAGTCTGAATCCTGGAGGGAAACACCAAAACGAACCTGGGCAATGAGTTTGGGATGGCGTTCCATCTCCTGGAAGATAATCTCTCCGATGGACAAGTCCGCAGAAAATAAACTCTGCCTTTCGCCGCCACTCCAGATCTTGAGGTTATCATCGTAAGTGCATTCCGTCTCCAAGGGCGTGATGCCTGCATTCAGTTCACCCATTTTTAGAAAGAGCTTTAATCACGCTATTACAGTTTTGAATTGCGTAACTGCAGTGCTTTTGAAAGCTATTACCTAGTAAAAAAAACAAATATAAAATGTTTCAGCTATAAAGAACCATGGTATTCTTGAGAGAATAGTAATTAAGGAATCCGTTGTAAAAGACCATATTTTCTGGTTTATGGAAAAGTTCTTTTTACGGGAATTATAAAAATGTTGTTTGTTAATGCTAACAGGTAGAGTGCTTATATTCCACTGAAATTGATCGACAGAGATAGGCAAGAAAGCTTGAGTCTAAAATTCCAAGTAAGCAGAGAAAAGCTATGCTTATCTGAACGAGGGTATATTTGGGAATATATGACTATACAGAAATCAATAACAATTATATTACAATTCGCATTTGGCTAAAACTAATTAAGCTTTAAGCTTTTATAAATAAAAGTTGATTTATATTATTTTAAAAACAAGAAAGGAAGCAAACTTCGGGAAGCCGAAGTTCATATACCCTTGTAGCTATTGCAAGAATCAAATATTTTTGAAAACATTTCATCAAAATCAGACGACTATATCATATAGCTCCCATAGGAACAATCGAAAAAAAAATGAAAAAAATATTATAACTTTGCTGTTTTTTAATTTTTTTTATTAGTTCTTCGACATATAATAATGGTTAAATATTTCAGAATTACGGTTTAAATTTCATCAAAATCGGACGACTATATCACATAGCTCCCATAGAAATAATAAAAATATATAAAATATCTATCAAATAATTGAGCTGCAAATCATCATAGCTTCAATGTTTAATTCTTGCAATAGCTGCAAGGGTATATCAACTTCGGCTTGCCGAAATTTGCTTTTTTTCTTGTTAAATCGTGCTTTTCTTCATGATTTTTATAAACTCAGCTTTTGTGGCTTCTCTGTTTGTTTTTCCATTTACACTGCGAAAAATTTGATCTACGATCAAAGCGCCTCCGTTCAGCTGTTTGAACTTGGCGGTGATCCGTTTCTTCACGTAGTCAACAATCTCGTGGGCCTCCAGTTGGGTGCCCGGTTTCTTCACCACGGAGGCTGCTGCCTCATCGCCATTTACTGGGTCCCATAGGCCAAAAACACAGGACTCGACCACGTTTGGCATTTCGGCAATGACATTTTCGATCTCACTGGGATAGTAAATGATGTCCTGGTACTTAAGGATATCCTTTAGGCGATCAATGATGAACAGATATCCGTCCTCGTCCATGTAGCCCAGGTCGCCGGTGTGAAACCAGTTCTGCGAGTCCTGCATTCTCTTAGTTTCCTCTGGGTTCTTGTAGTAGCCACACCATTTTTGGCCATTATAAAAGCAGATTTCACCCAAGCTGTTGGGTCCTTGAGCCACGCCCTGTTTGTCGATTATTTTCAACTGGATGCCCCTTACCGGGCGTCCAACTGAGTTGGGCTTCTCGTCAAAGTTGAAGCTAACACAACCGGGGCTGTTTAACTCAGTCAGCGTGTAGCTAAAACTAAGACAATCGCGGCCTAGCCGCTTGCGTACTTGATTCTGAACTTCGAGGGAACAATTTGAGCCACCGTAAGTTAAGTATTTTAGAGAAGACAGGTCAGCCGATTCAATTTCCGGGCAGTTGGCTAACATGGTCAGTTGGGGAGAATTTACAAACACGAACGAGACTTTGTACTTCTCAATTAGGCGACACAAGGAGCCGGGATTGAACACGCTGTCCTCAATAATGTTCGTTATACTGAACACTGCAGCATTGATGGTCATCGTAATCCCCGAGGCCCAGTCCAGTGTGTTTCGATTATAGGCAACAAGTGAGCTGTTGATGGGGCTGAAATAAAATTGGCTTAAAATTTGTACCTAATTTTGCTATCTATGTGTACGTACAAAAAGCTTGCAATAATCTGGTGACTATTGCTGATCGTGACTGCCTTTGGAGGTCCCGAGGTGCCGGAAGAACTTAGAAGGGCCAGGGTTTGTTCAGAGCCCTCTTTCAATCGAACTGGCTGAAAGTTCTGCCCCACGGGAGTTCTCAAAATATCCTGGATCCGAAGCGATCCCTCCGGATGATTGCGCATGGTAATTATTTGTACCCGGAGGTCTTCGGTGGCTGCTCGAACCTTTTCAAACTCATCTCCATCGCAGAAGATGAGTTTTGGTCTGCTAATTTCGAACAGCCTCTTAATTTCAGACTCCCCGAATTCAGTGTGCAGTGCATGGTACGGGGTTCCATTGAAGAAACAGGCATATGCCACAGCCGTCATGTGAGTGGTGAGCCTGCCAATGACACCTACAAAGTCGCCTTGCTCCAGTCCCAAGTTTCGCAAATAAACTGCCACTCGCTTGGCGTTCATGTGCAGCTCTTCCCAGGTCAGCACAGTGTCCTCCGTCACCGAAATCTGAAAGTTTCCTCCGAGAAAAATTACTTTACTAATAATGGGTAACTTAATACAAACCTGTGCAATGTGCTTTGGATGGCTCTCCATTTGCCGGAAGATAATCTCTCCGATGGATAGGTCGGCAGAAAACAAACTTCGCTTTTCGCCACCACTCCAGATTTTAAGGTTACTATCAAAATTGCTTTCCGTCTTAAACGGCGATGTTCCTGCTTGCAGTTCAACCATTATTCACACAAAATTAAATTTGAAGTGGTTTTGTAAACTTTTGCGTTTTTTAGCTTGCTTAGCTACAAACTAATAATTGTGGCCTATATTTGTGTTTAAAAGCAATAAGAGTCAATTTTATGTAACGGCTTGAGCATGTAATAACGAACTGATAAGCGTAGAGCTCGATTCAAAAGCTCCAATTAAGGTCATACCTTCTCAGTGCTGACTTTTTGTCGTTTTGCGGACAGATCTGTTCTATATTTAACTCTAAGCTACAAGAAACGCAAAATAAATTTGTTTAATTTAATTTAAGTTTATTCTGCTTAGTCCTAGAATGGCTCTGTTAAAGATTGACCAAAGTTTCGAGTATCGACAATCTCATTTAATGGTAATTCTGAAAAAATCAAATCATTTTTTAAGTAATAATGTTAGTGGGAGTGTAGGTGAGTGAGAGCTTACGGAATTTTATAGAATATATGTAAGCATAGGGAACAACTTTATTTTAACAGATTGTACAATTTAATAGTCAAATATTTAATTTTGCTATTCCTTTTTTTATTCTAATTTTTATATTATACAGAAGAAAATGGCATTATCGGTCAGTTATTTGCCTCTCTCCTGAGTGTCCATCTGAGTACTAGGGTTAAACTCAGCTTTTTTGCGTCCACCATTTGCTTTACTTAATAAATTCGGTGTTTGTATTTACTTAACCAATGATTAATTGCCAGGACTATTTTTCCGTCGCACTGCTAATCGGATTGCGAGATTTAAGCCATAACAAAATATTCAAAAAGATATCGAAAAGACTGATCAAACAGTCAGCTGGCATGCCTGAACTACCTACCACCGCCAATGTTAATGGGCATCACTCAAAGAGCGGATTTAGGGCTCGGAAACAAGTGGATTAAGGGGTTGACAATTGGGCGAATGTCCTGACAGGACTTTGGCTACTACGTTTTGCGTTTGTTTTTACGATTAGGACCGACATGGATGGATCGGAATCATTCAGTTCTGCTCTATTCCATTATGATGCGTTATTTGGTGAGTGCCCATCCCCTCCAAAACAATGAAACTAATAAGTAAAATGTGTTTTTCGGACTTGTAGCCTTGTAGCATTGATTTTGGTTACTGCGTGGCGGGTGCTGGGACCACCCTCTTTTTGAGTAGACAACATTTGTCATACGGCCAAGACAGCCTCAACAGTTGTTGGCGATTATCATTTTGACAGTTGCTTCGCGCTTCGCTTTTGTTTCAGTTCCCTTGGCTGCGTTTTGCTCCTTGATTTATGCATTTTTAAGCGGTTCACTTATTGTTTCTGCGCACAAATATGGCCGAGTGCGAGTATCTCGCTAGCTGCAAGACACAAAGGCTTGGGCGCAGCCCTTTCCGCGTAATTTGTTGATTTATTGCACGGCTGCCACTGCAGCATCTTCATTAAGCACTGCTTCCGCTTCCGCCTCTTTGGCCACACCCACAAACGTCTTCGCTTACCGCTGGCGTTCATTTTCATTATCATTATCCTGCCGGCATCGGCACGGGGCATCGGTACGGGCATTGTCCTTAGCCTCGGCCTCAGCCTCGTTTGTCATGCTCGGTGCGTCTGCTTAAGTTTTCGCACACTCCAACGCCTCCGCTTCCTTGGCGCTGCCTTCTTCTAGCTGTGGAAATTGAATTGAAAACGTGCTGAAGCGTTAAATGCTCTTGTGTCAACTGTTGCCAATCCCCGCCCGAGCTGTCCGTCCGCCTGTCCATCACCGTCACCGTCACTATTTCTGTCCTGTGTCCTGTGTGTGGCGACATATGAGAATTTGTAACCTCAGCACAAGCTGGTCTCAAGTTATTCGCCGCCCTGGCCCAAAAGTTCACGGCCAAGTGGCCGACAAGCGTGGCATAATTAATTCTAAATTGCATCCGCAAAGGATTGCCAAGTTTTGGGTGAAAGTTTGTGGCTTAAGGGATTTCCTCAAAAATTTGTTTTCCAATATTGGGTATTTTAATTTTGGTAATCTATTTTTAGGGATTTAGTATAAGAGTTACTGTAAAATAATATAGGCCATAAAAAATTGCATTTATTTACGGGACAAAAAATTATTTAATTAAGGATAATAAATTCATACCAAATTTGAAATAAATTAATTTATGGTTAAGACAGGCCTGGCATTTGACAACGTGTTCCCTAAAATTCTTTAAGATTTTCAACATATCAGTTTTCAAAATATATTTTTGGATACTTTATAGATAATTTAGCATGTAAACGGCTTTTAAATAATATATAAAACACTTGAAGGAAATTAAAAAGCTGAATTTAATTTATTAATAATTTGCTAATGCATTTAAAATCCTTACGTTTAATTAACGTTAAGCATTTATAATTCGCTACTCGATTTAAAAATCTTTACGTTTCTGTTTACGTAAGTGCAATCTTACGTCATCGCATAATCGCAATCGAACAACAGATGGCGCCTCAAAAGGCGTACATAGAATGTACAGAGATGCATGTAAAATACATTTACAATTCGCAGCTTCTGCCAACAACCGCTAGAGGTCTCTATAAAAAATGCATGTTAGAATTGTTTGGTGCTTCTTTTTAATGTAGATGTTGTACCCATTCATATAAAACATACTTTATTAATAAAAACAGCACACCAATGTTTTTCATTAAAAAACAATCTAACATCGACGAGATATGGTGGAAAATAGCTGACAAATTTTATGAAAATCCGGAAGAAAATGGGTTTTTAATTCATGTTAATTATTAATAAATAAATTATAGGCAAACACATTTAATATAAAATATTTTTATACGAAGACAAAAGTTAAATTTTAATTAAAATTAATAAATCAAATTGAAAATAAATAATAATTTGTTCAATAATTTTGATTGTCGTTTATAAACTTGTCAGATATTTTTTAGAAACAAGAAATATAATTCGAATTAGCACTATTTATACAAATATACTATATGTTTATGCTGTTCGAATGTCAACAATCACCCACTCCCTTGCTCAGGCTAAAATATCTACTGTTTTCGAACTTGCGCCAGCTGCAAGGAACGACACACTTATATGGCGGGCATGTCAACCTGTCTTCATGGCAATTTCTATGTTTATGTTGCTGGCGGGATGCGAAAATGTCGCCAAGGAAAGGGGCCACGGGACTGGGACAAGGCGACAGGAAACAAATAGACAAAATGCAAACTTTATTTTTAGTAGTTTTTTGGCGCCGCGGTTCCTGTAAGTCGGCTACAAATACGCAGACAGTCGCACAAACGCAGCATCGCTCGTTATCCTTGCTGAGGATAATGAAGATGGTAATGACGGTGGTGATGATGATGATGTCGCTACTTCTGCTCTTGTATCCTTGCTGCTTGGAGATAGTTTCAGTAATTTTTCTCTGCACTTTGGCTATGCTGGCATTTTTATGTGGCTGGAAGGACGGCGCAGAGCGAAATGGATGGCTTGGCTAAATGGAACTGCCTTGGCAAAACATTTGCATCCGCCTCAATGGACAAATTTGCGTATTTATGAAAAGAACAGATTGAAATTGTGCCCCCACCATATTCCTTCATTTATGTCAGCAATTCGCTTTTAAATTGAATATCCAATGCAGTTTGTGGCGCAATTAAAGCGGCCACATTGCTACACTAGTTCCTTTTTTTATGATCTGCCCTGTAAATATGCAGTAAACACGCTTGGCTCGCAGCCAGCCAGTCCGGCGATATCCTGCAAATTGTCCTTTGGCTGTCCGCCACTGGTCACTGCGCCATGACCGCCACTCTTAGCTCTTCGAATGGGTAATACAAATGCCTGTCAACGGCTCGCAGAATAGATGGCATTGTCCGCATAGGATGGATGCCGCAAAATGTCCTTTGCTAGGTGCGTGGGTGGTCTTCTCCGCATTCCTTTCCTTCGGCAAAAGATGGATTTCGAGTTCAACGACTTGGAAAATGTGCAGCCTCAAATAGTCAAATATGGTATCACATGCAAGTTACTTCATCACAATGCATGATAAATGGATTCAGTAATAATTTAATTCAGCGCAGTCAAGTGGATAAATAAGTAGAAGGCTGTGCAACAATTACTATGCATATCTAAATAGCCTATCTACACCTAAGTAGGAGTTTTCGAAATGAAATTGCTTAGGCTTAAAGTTATAGAACTAGAACTTACTTCATATATTTATACCCTTGCAGAGGGTATTATAATTTCAGTCAGAAGTTTGCAACGCAGTGAAGGAGACATCTCCGACCCTATAAAGTATATATATTCTTGATCAGCATCACTAGGCGAGTCGATCTAGCCATGTCCGTCTGTCCGTCTGTCCGTCCGTCTGTCCGTCCGTCTGTCCGTCTGTCCGTCTGTCCGTCTGTCCGTCTGTCCGTCTGTCCGTCCGTTTATATGCAAACTAGTCTCTCAGTTTTAAAGCTATCTGCATGAAACTTTCCCAAAAGTTGTCTTTCTATTGCAGGTAGTATATAAGTCGGAACGAGCCGGATCGGACGACTATAGCATATAGCTCCCATAGGAACAATCGGAAAAATAAATGAAAAAAATTATAACTTTGCTGTTTTTTAATTTTTTGTTTAGTTCTTCGACATTTAGTAATGGTTACATATTTCCGATTTACGGTTTAAATTTCATCAAAGTCGGACGACTATATCATATAGCTCCCATAGGAACAATCGGAAAAATAAATGAAAAAAAATTATAACTTTTCTGTTTTTTAATTTTTTGTTTAGTTCTTCGACATTTAGTGATGGTTAAATATTTCAGAATTATGGTTTAAATTTTATCAAAATCGGACGTCTATATCATATAGCTCCCTTAGAAATAATAAAAATATATAAAATAACTATCAAATAATTGAGCTGCAAATCATCATAGTTTCAATGTTTTTAAACATATACGAAAGTAAATCATAATTTTAATGTTTTCAAAAATGTTTAATTCTTGCAATAGCTGCAAGGGTATATGAACTTCGGCTTGCCGAAGTTTGCTTTCTTTCTTGTTTTCTTGTGAAATAAACAAAGTTTTTGTTGTATTCAAAAAGACTGCATGCACTTTCATTAATCTAAAATATAAATTCAATATTTAAATTAATATTTTTTATTTTCTGTAATCAATTAAACTACATGGACTTTAAGGTATTAAAAATATAAATTCATTATTTCATTAAATATTTTTTATTTTCTGTCACTTTAAATCTATACATTGTAAATTTTGGTTGAAACTAATTTGAGATTTCTTTGTATATCAACAAGTTACAATTTTCTTGTTTAATTAATTAATAAATTAATAATAAATACTAATTATGATATCTTAAAATCTGAGGTATACTGTAAATTAATTTATTTATTTGTAGGTCCTTTCCAACCTTTGCTGTTTTGTGATCCTAGGATAAATCACTCTCTTCAAATAATTAGGTAAATAATTCCGCTGTCCATATTTGTAATAAACCCATGACCGCCCAACTGCCCAGCTCCTATCCCTTTGGCCCGGCCAAAAGCAATACCCTGAATACACCTTTCATCTGTGAAGCTGTGAGACTTCTGCCTCCCGCCTCCGCCCCATCAAGTGGGCGTGCCCTGGGCGGGCCATAAACAACCTCTCACGGCCTCTGCTCCTCGTCGTCGGTTCCCAGTAAACAACGATCCGCGGCTAATCGCCAGGCTACCACTTGAAGAAGCTGCCGCCGCAGTTGCTGGCTTTCTGCCTGATGATGATGATGATGATGGTCGGAAACAAAGTCAGAGGTTAAGCACGTGCGCATCACTGTGGGCATAGGGCATTGGGCATCGGGAGTCGGGCATTGGGAGTCGGGCATCCTGGCCATAATCCGAGCCTGGTTTTTTTTGGCTCTTGGTTGCCGCCTCCTCTCGCTGCTTTACGAGCTGCTCCTCTCGTTCGTTTTGGCCGCTTTGGGCCAATTATAACCTTGGCCTGCTGCCGCCATATCTCACATTTTTTAGTACGTGGCCGGCCGGGTCGGCAATGATGAAGATGATCATTTCTTTTGCTCTCTGGCCAGGTCTGTCTGGTCTGATCTGTCCAGGTTGTGGTCAGGTCTGCTAAGGTCTGCTGAGATGTGGCCTGGGCCGAAGAGCTGGCCTGGCGCTTGGCAAAATTTATAAACGCGCACAGCGAACACCTCGCCACACGTTGGGGCGTCTCTACTTCGATGTTGCTCCATCCCCTTCCGCCTTCTCGACTTCTCGACTTCTTGGCCAACTCAACGACCTGGTAATTTATGATTAATGTTGGGCAGCCGCTGTCGTCGAAGATGTTGCTGTTGCTTTTGCTGTTTCTGTTTCTGTTGTTGTTGCTGTTGTTGTTATTGCTTTTTGGGGAAAAATTCGGCGTGTACCATTTTTGGCAACCCTCCTGTTGTGTCTTTTATTACGATTTGGCGATTGGCATGCCAGAAAGGCACTTGCGAATATGCCAGCACTAAGAAAAAATGGAGCGTAAATTTTCCGTGCCACTTGAAAATATACTACATTATTTGGCAAAAGTCAGATAATTGGTATGACGTAAAAAGGAGAGCTTTTCCTTTATATGCAAAAACACTTTTAGCATAAACACTTTGGCATAAGTAAAAAAGTCTATTAAAATATCTCTTAAGACAACATTTTTCCTAGAGGAAATATTTTTCTTTAAAATTTCGATTAAAAGTCTTATATACACTTAGAGAAAACCTAATAAAAAATGTCTTTAAGAACAACAATAATAACAATAAATTTTAAAGAATATTGTTCCTAAAATATATTGGCTAGGCTAATCTCTAATAAAATAAGTATTAGGATAAAAGGATCATTTATTATAAAATGGGGGGTTTTTATTTTATTCTTTAAATAAATTATTACCTCAAAGTTTGAAAGTAACTAAATAAAATGTAGAATTTTCGGAAATTTCAAGAAACTTATTTCAAAGCGTAGAAAAATATCCCTAGAGTTATGTATGTGTTATCAAAAAATAATTAAAAAAGGTCTCAGTGCATTTGTGGGGGAGGGCGACAGGAGCAACGGGCCAGAGGTGAACTCATGTCAACGCTTCGCTGAGTTCGCTGGGCATTTCAGTTGTATTTCTGTGTATTTTTTCCATTTTTCCATTTTCTTTTTTTTTTTTTTGCGAACTGGGCTGTGGTGGGATGGAAAAAATGCACTTCCTGCTGGCGGCCAAGTCGGTGCCGAGGAGCTTAATTAAAGAGCGGCGGCGCTCATTTGACTGTGCCCGAGAGGCTTCCTGGAAATCAAAGAAACAAACTCGCTAAATATTTCAGTTAACGCTTTGGTGGTCTTGGCCTATAATTTGCTGCTGCTGTTGCTGATTCTGCTGTTGTTGGGATAGACATCGCATCTGATGCCGATGCTGACGGGTTTTGTATAAACAAGTCGAAGTCAGCCTCTCAATCATAAATGAATCATGCGCAAATTATATGGCCAAGACTGGATGGATGGACCGATCAGATCTGATCTGGAGTCTGACTGGACAGTGGACGATGGACGGTGGACAGTGGATGCTGGACAGATGGCAGGACACGCAGCCTTTGCTTTTGCTGGCGCTGCTTAATAAACAATCATCAGCAACAACAACATTGCCCAGGGAGAGATCAAGATGAAGATGAGAGGTAAGTTAACAACGCGAATACGAATGCGAATGCGAATGCGAACTCGAACGCCAACGCCAACAACCGTCGGCCATGTGATAATGATGATTTCACAACCAATTAAGCGTTGAAAGCCAAACACCGCCAGCAGAAATTTGAGGTTAATCCTTTAGCTGCTGCAATTTTCGGGGCCAGCGAAACGTGAGCAGAAGGCGGCAACACCAACGGCACACACCAGCAACATCAACATCTACATCTGCACACCGATGAGGATCTGAGATGGCGATGGCGGTGGTGGTGGCGATGGAGATGGCGGTGGAGATGGCGTTGATGCAGGCGGCTTCAATCAGCAGAAACTGCGGCGTCTGTCGGCTTGTTAAGTGGAGTGTTGGAGTTTGTCGGGTCGGCAAACGCCACGGGAAATTATGGTGGCCAAACTTCCCAGACCGCAACTAATTTAACCAAAGTGCGAATTGGAGGAGTCGTCGCAATCGAAATCGCAGCAAGTTGTGTTTCTGTTGCTCTTGCTGTTGCTGTTGCTGTTGCACAGTCGCATTCGCAGTTGGAGCTGATGTTGAGCCGAAAGCGAAGCGAAATGGCCAGACAAACCGAAAACAGACCGCAACAAAGCAGCCGCGAATCTGAGGATGTGGATGTGGATGTGGATGTGGATGTGGATGTGGATGTGGGGACCCGAGACCTGAGACCTGAGACCTAAAACCTGCCACCCCATATCCCCGATCTTGTTAGGAGGCCCTGAGAATTATGAGCGTCTGCCCAAGCTGCGAATTTGTGAAGCGTGATGAGCGCATGGCTCTGGGATCGAGAACTCAGCCCAGCTGGAAGGGCACAACAGTATCGCAGTCGAGGCCAGGCTTCACTGTACAACACGCGATCTTTACGTTGGCAGGCAGGCAAGCAGGCAGGCAGCACTCGAAATTAACTCATAAAATATACATTATCATAGCTGAAACCGCGACTCTTGCTGTGACTGCCGCAGCGCGGACTGTTTCATGTTGTGTCTGCCTGCAGTCTGGCTATAAGTCTGCAGATCTGGCTGGGATCGGATCGGATGGGACGGATGGGATCGGATGGGATCGGATCGGATCGACTGGGAGCTGCTAGTTGGGAGCTGTTCGCCGGGAGCATGTCGTGTTCTAGTCTGAGTATGCTGCCTTTTTGGCGCTTTCGTGTGGCACCTGTCGCTGCCGCCGCTGATTGGCCCCGTCCAGCAGCGATCATCATCAGCTGGTGGTACTACCACGCTACTACTACGACCACTGACTTGCCAATTGCCTTAACAGATTTGTGTGCAATTAGCCAGACCGTCGCCATGGGAGCACCGCATCTGCCGCAGGGGGGAAAAAAAAGGGCACTCGGCAAATGACATGCCGGCCAAGTGCAGTCGAGCATAATGGCAAATAAAGATCGGGCGGAACGATAGTTCAGCCAGGCGGTGTCCATAAACTTGCAGCAACTGATTTTGACGCCCCAAAAGAGAGATTTCTCAGGGTTAGAGTCAATCTGAAAGGCGCAGTAAATCAAACAGTTTTATTAAGGGGTATTCGTTAACAACTCAATTTTCAATTAAAATGTTTTCAAAACATTAAGAATACTTATAAAATATGTTTATACCTAAATGCACTTGCAACTGATTTTTTCGAGATCTCAGGGGTAAAGCCAAATGAAATGCAGATTTAATTGAAATACAAAAGGTTGACAGTAGCACGCCAAAGAGTTTAATTAAGTGGTACCCGCTAAAATACAATTTAAAATTCAAAGTTCCCGAATAAAAGTTCTTGTTTATAGATTGTACATTTATTAAAACAATTTGAGAAATTTAGAATATTTTTAAAATATATGGTTATACTCAAAAAGTTACTAATTTAAAAAAATATTTTAGATTTTAGCATACCATGTTCACTAAAATTACAGTTTAATACATTTCAAACAAATGGGCTTAAAACATAATTCAAAAAATCAAAATTTCTTAGACATTGTTTTGAATAAATTTAAAAAAAGAGTTGGGAGAAAAACTGTAAGGAATTATATTAATATTATTATTTAGTTATTAATTAGGTTTATAATTATAATTCCACAAAAACTATGTTAACTGCCTTTGAGACTCCTTGAAAAATCATGTGAATCTGCATTTAAAAATTTACTTTTCCCGTTTTTTTGGAGACTGTGGGAACCCGAACAAATTTGGCTGGCACCGCAGCAGACCCTTTTGCAGTCCTCCCCCGGCGACAGTCGTCCTTTTCGCTCACGTCTACGTGTAGCGCACTTATGCACAATTATGGCTTTATTGTCTAAACTTGGGCACATCTATTTAAAGCCATGCTCGGCGGCAGAAGCCAACTGCGATCGGATCCATAGAGCGTTGCATTTTCGGCTTGGCCTTTAATGCGCCGCCATCGCCGCCTGCGCAGCTCCTGGCCATCCCGCTCCTGCACCTCCACCTCCTCCTCCTCCTTCTCGCCCAAGTGGCTCCTTCCAACTCCTTCCAATTCGTCCGTCTGTGTTGGCTTCATTGTTTTCTTGGCGGCCCTCCGTCATCGTCAGCAGCCACGGTGGATCCACTGAAAGAAAAAAGTAGTCAACATATTGATATTTTCATTTGCTTAACAATAAAAAAAAACCAAGTACGAAAAAAAAGGCAAAAAAAAAACCAACCAAAAACAAAAAAATGTTTTACTTTATTTATTTTTCTATATGACTACTTTCCAGTGAATTAAAAATAAATAAAACTGTGATTTTAAAGCTGTAAACTAGTATTTTAACTCGAACTTTATTCGAATAACTTGAAAAACAGCGAAGTTTTAAGGTTTTTTTTTGTTTTTTCGATTGTTTCCATGAAAACCATGTGATAAAGTCGGCTCGTTCCCACTTATAATTTACGTGCAATAAAAAAAATATATATTTTTGGAAAGCTTCATTTAAATAGCTAGAAAGATATTGTAGTAGTAATATTGTATCATTTTTATACGCAATGAAAAGGCATATAATACTATTGCGCCAATTTGATTTTATTTTTTAATTCCTTTAATAATAATATTGCATTCTTAATCAATTGTTATTTAAAATTATTTTACTACTTTTAGTTCATTTTTATGAGTGTCCACTATTTTGCCAAGTTCGTATGTGGCTGTGACTGTTTCGGTTTCGGTTTCGGTTTCTGTTCCTGCAACTGCTCCCAAGTTCCAACTTTCAGCTCCCAGTGCCAACTTGCAGGCTGCGGCTCCGACTCCCGGACGAATTAACTTGTTTTGGTATAAACGGCGGCTATTTTGTAAGTTCATAAAGGATAAATTGCCAATTTTGGGATTTGAACTGGCCAACGTTTTGCGTGTCTGTCCCTGTCGCGTCTCTCCCCCACTACCATCACCATTACCATTCCCCTAGCTATGCCCGTACCCATACCTATAGGCATACCCATTCCCATACCCATACCCATATCCATTCCATCATTGGGTCTGCCCCATTCGTCGGTGCTATATTGAGTTTTCAATCTTTTGTTGACTTGATGTGGCCACCGATCGACTGGCAGTCGGAGTTCGAGTACGAGCATCAGTCCGTGTTTGCGTGGAGTCTTCAGGGAAAACTGGCAGCCAACCTTGAGTTGCTTATTTAAGGCAGTTCGTCAATTTCTGCCGTCTGAGCCGCAGTCTGAATCTGAGTTTTAGCCCAACTGGAGAGACAATGGCCGGGCTGGAAGCCCAGCAAAACGCTAGCCACTGTGGCGGGGCAGTCTGTCCGGGACTGTGGCGGCGCAAAATGAAACAAAACCAATTAAAAATGTTTCGTTGCACCCAAAAACGAAGATTCGCTGGCCACTGGCAGGGAGTTGGGTGGCAACGGAGGGGGACGGACAGGAGGGGGTCTTTACTGCACTGAGAAAAATGCCTGCACTATTGGGCTAAGTTTCCAAATATCTTTGGATTTAAAAAATCAAAACATTTTCTGGCTCTAAGACTCCAAAATTTGTTTAAGTTTTTGCCTTTCACTGTCCATTACCTTTTTCATGATAGGCAAAGGTCTTACAAATTTGGAAGACACTTTTAAATAAATTTTAGTTCAAGCAAAATAATAATTCTTAGATTTTATTTAGGCATTCGTTCATATTTCTTTGGTGTTCCAATTAATACATTTGCCATATTAAAAAACAGTTTTTTAAATCTAAATAAAATTGTGTTTTGAATAATTTGTATAATTTTTTTAGATCCTGATATAAGCATTTTAAGGGTTCAGTTTAAGTTTAATAAGTTTAACAAATCTTTCCATTGATTTATGTTTATTTTAATTTTGATACCCAAACTAAAAATATTTATAAAGAATTAAATCTCTGAGATATTTCTCAGTGCTTGGCCGCTGTGGCGACTGTGACTGCGACTGCGCTGGTGGCACTGCCACAGGAGTATCTGTTTCTGTGGCCACTGAGCGCCACTGGGTGAGTTCTACGTGGAGTTGCTGCTGCTGTTGATTGTCTTGCAGATATGCAAGTTAAGGCGGCAGGAGGAGGCGAGGGGAGGGTAGGGAGGATAGGGAGGGGGTAAGGGTGAGGGCGAGGAATGAAAAGGGGTGGCGCAACGCCGGCGCACTACCTACACGGTGGCAGGCTAACAAAAAGCGACAACAACTACATTTTTTGGTCTCAGCCTGCTGGGGCAACCACACACACACACCGCACACACACACACACACACACACTCGAGTCGAGAGACATTCTTCTGGGTCTCAGGTCTTCATTTTTAATGAAATTCTTAACAAGTCGCACAAAATGCAGCGCCGTCGACGTCGACAGCACCGCGTTGTCCAACTAACTAACCAAATCGCAGTCGCAGCAAGTTAAGTGAAGTGACCGACCCGCCCGTCCGACCGCCCGCCCGCCCCCTTGCCTGCCATCCTGCCCCTTTTTGGGGCACAAAGGATGGTGATGGTGGCTGGGAGCTGCAAGCTGGTAGCTGGTAGCTAAGAAACTGAAAACTGAAAACTGGGAGTTTGGAGCTTGGAGCTTGGGGAGCTGCAATTGGGTCCGCAACGCGCATCCATGAGAAGGCGACCGCACACCGCGATTTTGGCCAACGCCGCCGCCGTCGCTCTCATTGGAATTCATTAAAAATTCACCAGTGTGTGTGAGTCGTCTGCCCAAAAAGCCGGTTGAAAGCCCCAGCATCCAGCAGCCAGCATTCAGAACAACACGAACAAAAAAAAAACATTGTCCATGGAATGAGAGCAGCTCGAAAAATTTACGAAATTAGTTCACAAGCTGGCGAGGATCGGGGGCAAACGGGGAGCTGGCTAACTTGGAGGCCCACAGCATACCAGCGCCACTTTAATTTAGTCATCAGGTGATTTTTCGCGAGCTTCAAGTGAAATCTTTAACGTGACGTTGGAGATTGTTATGTGATCTTGGTTGCGAGCCCCAGTAAAAGGGGACTCAGTAAGGGGCATTGGTGATCGGGACCTCGGGACATTGAAACATCTGAACAGGGCCCGAACAGTCAGCGTGTGTGTGGGCAATTGGGGTCCGAAATTGCCTGATTTCCTGGGCGATTCAACGAAAAGGAAAATGTACCTCAGGTTCACCCTGGTGTTCAAATACATGAAACTGATTTGAAGAATTGTGTTATAATTAAAAGACATTTGTTCAATATCGTTTTAAACCATTGTTTTTTTGTACTTATTTACAATCATACAAAACAAATTTAATTATATTAAGCCAATTAAATGAATCCTGTATACAGAAGTAATTTGCTTTCATACAAATCTTACATGCTAAAACATTAAAAATGTAAGTTCAATAAATTATATTATACCAATCTGGTGCTAACTAGTAATTATTGCTAAGGCATAGACTCTTCGAATGAATTGCCAAAGTTTTTACCATAATCATTATCATTTTCTATTTTCAGTGCGGTACCCATAATCAAGTCAACGTAGATTTCATTCAATTTGTGTCTAAAAATGTAAGCTCAAAAAGTAATAAAATTCATCACTATGATCTAAGCTCAAGTTCGAAGTTTCAACTCAAATTAATTCATTAAATACATTTTCTATCGTCAGTGCGATTTCATAATCAATTTTTATCTTAAAATTTAAGTTTAAGTCCAAACTAGATATAGAAGGGTTAAAACCTTTAAATATTCGCACCTTAGTTATCGGAGTTCTAAGCATTTTGTTCATCTTATTAAACCTATTTGTTCTGCTGCCTGAATATGCCTGGCTTCCTCTGGAATTCTGAGCTACCGAATTGCTAGATAATTGCCTATAGGCATTCGACTAATTCAGATTATTTCCAAGGCAACCGTAAGATTCGGCTTATAAGCCGTCCGATCTGGAAGCCCACAGCCGGGTTATCGACATTTCTGAAGCCAAGTGAAGTGAGCCAGAATCCAGATGCCAAAGACAGCTAACTCGTAATGGGGGACGCCGTGCAGTCTAGAGTGTAACAACAAAGCCAGGCGACGAACTGCATCACGACGTACTCATACCCGTTCCATATTCCGCTGCCGGCTGTCTGGCAGTTCAGTTTCAGGCCCAGGGCTCGCCAGTTCGCGAGCTACAAAGCTACAGACTTCCTTGGACTGCGAACTGCTTATCAACAAATACCGCAGACAGATATTTAGCTAGCCCAGAAGAGGGAAGTCAAGGCTTCCAGGCCTGTCAACTTGACCAAGCACTGTCTCTCGGCTGCCCAAGGCACTGAAATATGCCACCATAACAAGTTATTTACTACGAGGAGCTTTGATTGGATCGAATTGGCCAGACAACTAGGGCTACTGCTGCTGCAATTGCTGCTATTGCTGCTTCATGGACGGGAAAAGCAGTTGCAAATTGTGAACTATTTGATTTAGGAAATGCAAGGCAAAAACCAGTAGCCGACAGCTGCAATTTCAATAAAGCAACTTGCTGCGAACAGGTGGCAATCGGTCATGCAACTTGTAGCCCGAAGACTCGACCAATCAGCCAGCGGCACCATCATTGCCAGCCACGTTTAATGACAAGATCAAGCTCAGTTCAGTTCACTTCACTTCAGTGCCCCATGCCCCACACCCAAGGCTAAACTAGATAGTAGGATTCAAAGTCGCGAAAGTGTGCAGCAAATGCTGCTGATGTTGCTGCTGCTATTGCTGTTGCTGCTGCTTCTGCTGCTGATGACGATCGTAAAGTAAAGTAAAGTAAAGTAGAAACAAAAACCAGCTTCGGTGGGGCAGCAAACAGGCAGATCTCTCACTTGGCTTGTTGATGTTGCTGTTGCTGTTGCTGGTGGTGGTAATGTTGCTGCTGCTTCACCGATGTTGCTGCCTCCGTGGGTCTAGTAGACCACCGTCTTTGTTGTGCCCGAAGTCGACGCAGTGTCTGGGAAGTCGCCGTGTTCGTCTCGCCTTAGTGGCAGTCATGGGAATTATTGTTTATTGGCATTGGCCACGGTTCCCCACAGTCGCAGACGTCGTCTTAGCCCCACTCACTCGGATCGCACCGGGGCTAGGCAAATAGAAAGATGACTGGTCCGACGACGTTTCTGGGACGGATTTCGTTCTGACATTTCTATTAGACAATTTGTCGTCTGGTGAACAGCATCTCTACTGAGGAATTCGAGGTGAGAGAGTCACCACTGGAGTTGGAAAGGGAAATACGTGGAATGCTGGCTGGGTTTTTCTTGTTGGTGGGGGCAAGCATTAGAAGAATTATGAATAAATTATATATTTCGTTGAAATATGTGGGATAAAATCGTAGCTTCCTCCTTGAAGCATAATAAAAATCCTAAGCTAATGACATTAAGTTGGAACTTGGGAGAAAGGAAAAGGAAATATGCGAAAAAAAAGGAGTGCTGGGTGCGTTTTCTAGTTGGTACTGAAAAGCATTACAAAAACTATTTATAAATTATATTATATTCGGCTAAAATATGTTGGCTAAGCATAATAAGAATCTATAACTTATGACAGACGTTATCAGGTGTTTTTACCATAAGCAAATTGACAATAATGGATTGTTGTCTCACAAGATTTCGTTTACTTTAAGCTAGGGGCTAGGCAAATATTTCTAATATATGTTTGATATTTATTTGTACTCTCAAACAACTTAAAAATTGCATTTTTGGATGTTTGAGTATACTAAATTAAGAAGAAAGACAGCACGTTTAAGTTTTAACTTTTCTCGGAAATGCTAATTATGAATGCCATCACTCTAATTTGTTTTCTTTTTTAAATCCAAGCATTTTCTACAGTCCTATGATTAAGCAACCGCCAAGTTATACTTATGATTGTGTAACTGTTGTTATTATACTGGAAAAAGTAAGTTGTTTTAAGAAACTTAATAACCCCAACCCTTTGCCAATTGGATCCACCCTTAACTGCCGAACCTCCAATACCTCCAAATTAGTCGGCATCGCCCTAACCCGATACCCATTGCATGTCACTCCTTCAACTTAAGCCCGCCAGCTGTGCAACTGTTAAATGCAGTTAGTGCGGCAGGAGGCGAAGCTCTTTCAAATTATAAAGCGGCTTTTCGAATGCGAATAAACAACAAGTTGCGGCGGACCGAGGACTGAAGACTAATGGGCAGGTGCACATCCCATGGCACCGCAGTAACCAGCTGCCTTGAGCTTAGCTGTATAAAAACCACGTGGTCGAAACATTTAGCCAGGAGTTAAGGTTAACCACATGACTCACACGATTCGATTGCGTATTTATTTAGTGAAAAAGTGGAAAACTGAAAAACCAACCTGTTCGTGGGCGCTGGTGTGTGTGGTCCCCGATAATCATAAAGCGGCTACCTTCATTAATTTGGGAACTTGGCCTGTTGCTCATTTGTTGCCAACTGCGGTGACATTCTGATTGAGCGACTCCGCTTAAGCGACTACCATTCCAGCACCTCACTTAGCACGCCCCAAAAATACGAATACCCAGATACAGATACAGATACAGACACAGATGCAGACATACGAGCAGGTGCTATGGCATCCGACAAAAAAAAAAAGAGGAAAAAGACCCCGAAACGAGGCAGGTCCTGCCGAAAGGAGAGCCAGACGGTTCCTTTGTGTGTGCGGATGGCAGCTGTTTTTGCTGGGCAGGATCAACGACTTAGCACGTGGCGCATGTGGCGTTCGCTTCCCCAAATCCTCGAACACACAAATACTCGAATCCTCGGTGCAAAAGGGAAGCGAACGTCACTGGCTCCTGCCAAAAACCCAAAACTAAGAACCAAAAAAAAATATATATATATATATAAATAAAAAGGTCACTCGGGAAGTGTGTCCCGGCTATTGAATCCTGGTGGCAGCTGCTCCTGCTTCATCCTCACATACGATATATATTCCCTATTCTGGCCGGCTTTGTGTGTGCTCCTTCTGCAACTCCTGTTTACCTTCTTCTTTTTTTTTATTATTCATTTTTCGTGTTTCTGATTTCGTTTGCTCGGCAAGGAGTTGTCATTATTTATTATTGTTCGGCCCTTTGTTTGGCCTCGCTGCTCCTTAGCTCTTTGTGCGCTTTAATTTAATTACGATTTATGTATGGAAATTTTTTAAAACCCTTGGGGTTGCTTCGATTGCTTCTTATTCAATAGTGTTTGGACAGCGCCGATAATGAATTGGCTAAATATTTTCCCAATAGTTTAGCGACGGGGTGGTTTTGCTTAGCCTACCCAGGGAAAAACCCCGTTCAGTCGAGTCTTTCACACGCAATTGCATCTAGATACGGATGAGGTTGATGTTGGTGATGAGGATGATGATGAGCTAATTGAGACATTTCATCAAATCATCTCCTCCTTATCGGTTTTCGGGGTGGGCCCTGGGCACCGAGGATACCCACAACAGATATACAATATATACACTCGGAATCAGAGGGATATGGCAACATAAGATAATTCGCGTCGAGGCTTAGCGCCTTGGAATGGCCGGGACATTGTCTGGGGCAATGTTTTCAGATACTTTATCGCCGGGATGCGTTAAAATGTTTCGCGCTTTTTATTGCGCTTAACGTGATTTCTGCCGGCTGTTGTGTTGGCCCTTTTCGCAGCCGTATAAATTGACAAACTTATGGCACCGCGTTCCCCCTATTCCTGTTTTTTTTTTTTCGTTTTTTTTTGTTTTTAGCCAGCGTGTGCGGCATTCCCTTATTGATTTTATAATTAAGCGTTGTCATTAAATTTTATGGCCCTGCCACGGCGGCACCTAATTGAGTTGTTGCTGCAGCTGCGGCCAATTCACTTCTATTTTAACGATTAGTTGCAGCAAATCTGAGTCCCTCCCAGGCCCAGCTGCATTATACAGTTTCTCTAATCAATATAATCCTTTGTTTCTAATTCGGACTAATGCATAAATCATCTGCATAAATTCGCCTGGAATTTCTTTTGTTTTGACCGGTCGCAAAAATGCGTTTTTGTTTCCCTGGCGGCAGTTCATCATGTCCCAGTCAGCGTTGATTGAATGTCTTTGGGTTTGCGCGGAAATTTCTGAAATTTCTGCCAGACTCTGGTCATATATTCTCGATATCCACTTATAAATCTCCGCGCTGCCCCATTGTCTCTGGATTTTGGGTCTTTGGGGGCATTGTCTCCCTTTCCAAACCTCTGATTGCCGCTGCCTGACTCAGGAATTCCTCGGATTCGAGCCTAGTCCGGGCTCAATTAATACCGAATGTGGCATAAGTGCCGTATCATTCGGTAGCCGCCAACCCCGCGGCCACGCCCCCTTTTTCTGGCTACTCATCTGCCGATGTTGCTGCCAGAGATGCAATGACTATTGCTGTTGCTGCTGCTGCTGTTAGTCTGTTGCTGTTGCTGTTGCTGTTGCTGTTGCTGCACTCCCCGATCAGCTGACAACTTTATCTAGCTGATGGACTGCAGACTGCGGACTTCGGATTGCAGACCGTGTGTGTGGTGCCCGGTGTCTGCTTCCGTTGCCGGAAGGCGCATTGGGACACAGACCTCCGTCTCCTCCGGCATCTCAATCTCATTGTGTCGCTAATTGTCCCTGGCCTGTGTGCGCGTCATAAGCCGCCGCTGCTGCTGCCGCTGCTGCTGCTGCAACTTCTTGCCCCGGTCCCGATCGTTCTTTTGTGTCTGTCTAAGCAGCAGGTCATTCTTCCTGTTTATCTCAGTTGCACTGGGAGAAAAGTTCGTTCGTTAGTCAATATTATAAGTTTTTGTTTGATTTTTTGTCATAACTTTTTTTCTACCCTTTGGAATATAAAAATGTTCCTCGTCTATCATAAAAATTAAGTAATCATGTTATTATGTGTATGTATTTTGTGACCTTTAACCATTTTAATTAATCAATTATATTTAAATTCTTCAGTTTAATAAATGTACCGAGTTGTAGTTAAAATGTAAATTCATTTTTATTTAAATTTGTGATTATTGCCCTTTCAAAATTGTTGAACCAATTGTTAAAAATTGTATGACCAGTTTTAAAGGGTGCTACAAAATTCCATGATCCAACTATTTTTGGCTAGCAAATTTATTGTCCAGTCTTACTAAACCGAGTTTGTTCATTTAAGCAGTTGAAAGGAGCAGTAATAAAACCTTTTTCAAATATTTCTAACAATTAGCTTAAGTATTTTATCACATATCGCAGTCGACTGAAAAAAATAACACAATTGTGGTGATTATTTCTAAAACATGTACAATTAAATCTAATTTTCAACACAAAACAGTAATACTATGTATCTCAATTTTACTTCGACCCTTAAACTATACACATTTTCCCTCTGTGCAGTTGGCTGGCTTCCTCTGCCTGTGATATGAGTATTTTTTATGCCGCAACACGCACAATTTGCCTCGGCCAGCGAACACAAACAAAAACAAAGTCAGCTGACTCATGTAGAAATTGACGAGCAGGCGACCTGGAAATGGGAACCTCGGATGCGAGGGACGTGGAAATGGGAACCTCGGATCGGACCTCTGGAGTCTGGGCGGTGCGTTTAATGAGCGGAACGGATTTCTGAACGCCCCAGCCGGCAGCCGTTATCCTGCCGTCCTCCTCTGTCCTGCGATCTTACCATTTACCGATTTGCCCATTTACCGATCTGGCGATCTTCCCGGGGAAGAAGGCACAGTGGGAGCCAGAGCCACACAATGCGGCCATAGATCGTCTGGCACTGGGACTCTGTGTGTGCGTGTGCACTTAAAATCCTATTAGGCTCAATTATCCGCTGATATTGCGTACACGATCTCATCTCAGTTGGCTTCCTTTCATTGCATTTTGCTTCGTTTTTCATTCATTCACTCACTCGGCCGAGGCTACCTTTTGCTCTGTGTGTTTGTTCCAGGAATTAGTTGACTTGTTGTTTGCATTCAATTTGTCTTTCTGTCGTTCGGTCGTTCGGTAGCCTAAGACCCAAGACGATAGATATCCTGATGCGATGGCAGGACAGGACGTGCCCGAACCTTTGGCAAGCTGCTTCATTGTCCAGCACACGCTTCGAATTGACATTGATTCATATTTAGTGGATGGGATGTGAATGGACGGGTGCGGGTTCGTGTTCTATTAGGACATCTCAGTTGCTGATGTGATGGTGGTCTTGGTCTTGGTCTTGGTCTCCCACTTGTAGGACACACAGGACCTTTTCTTCCTGGTCAGCTGCTGCCATGGCAGATGTGTGACAGTGTGTGTGCATGCCGTTTGTGTAAACGATCTGATTAACGCCGTTTCTCGACCGGCCATCAAGGGGTTAAGACAACAAATAGCTGCCTGCAGCAGAGCCTTAAGTTGGCATTCCAAAGGAGTCCACACAAAGTCACGATGAACACCCGATGCCACTTCAAAAGGCGCCTCGCCTTACCGTTAAATGAAATCACTTTTAATTTCAGTCGCCCTGCGCAGCAGATTCCCCAAAAACAAAAAACAAAAATAACGAGAACAATAAAAGCGCTATAAAAAAGTGTCGTATTTCAAATGTTTCATAAAGACATCAACTAAATCAAAAGCGACAACAGCACCTAAGGCCTTCTTCTCTTCTCTTCCATGGCCATAAGTTTTTGGCCCGAACAGCACCAACCACATTGCTTGTCTGCCGATCGTTGAAAAATTAATAAAATTAGTAATCAGCGCCTTAAATCAACAGAAATCAAGGGGCAGCCGAGGAAGGCAGTCAGCAGCAAACCCACGACCAAATCGCTGCTCTTGGGGGCAACTGTCGCCCCGAAACCGCAGATTAGATAGCGCCGCCGTTTGCTGCTAATGATTTCTATTGCCTCCGAGGCTGCCACTGTACGAGTCATATCCAGGCTCCCATCGCATCTCCCCTCGCCGCGATTCTGATGGCCGATTTGCCGGGTTGCCGGTGTTTCTGCTGGCCGCTAAACCTAATATAATGAAGCAACAACCACAGCAAGAGTGGTGAAAAATATATTTATGGGTGTCAACGAAGAGGTTCTACTCTTTTGAATATATCTCTTTTTATTTTTTTAGAGATATAATCAAAAAGGTCTACGAAAAGGTACTGCCGAATTTCGCAGAAAGTTTATTAAATATGCAGAAAGTTTATAAAACATATATAAATTAATATAGAATAACATCTTGGTAATAAGTCTTAAATTGTTTGAACTACAACATTATGGGAAAGCACACAACTTCAGACTGTTAGAATTAAAATACTTTCGAGAGTAAGCAATTAATAAACATTAATAATTAAAAAATATTATTGCAACAATGATTAAATCTCATGTTTTTAAAAACTTGTTCATTTACTAGTGTTAATTGCATTCGCCTTGTTTTATATCTTAATACGATTTTAGGAATACGTCTTATCATCCTTCAACCGTATAAATCGTTTAAAATTTAAAAGTTGTTATCCTAAATCTTTTATAAAATATAAAGAAAATATATATATAAATCTTTTTAAGAATCATAAACCTTTCCCAAGATAATTATATATATTTGTTCTAAGTCTGAGCTTCAGACTCTAATGTTATTTAAAATGAGTTGAGCATATCAAGAAATTCATAATGCTTTTCTTAGCTGAATAAGTCGATGAAAATACATCGTCTTGCAATCTTAACTAGGATACCCCAGCAGGGAAATGGTCAGGCTGAATAGAGAGGTAGAGAGTGAGACTGAGATTCTGAGGCGTTCAAGGTCTGCTAGCAAAGGGAAACTGGCAGCAATCCGAGGCAGAGCCAACCAATTGGCTCACACTTTGGCGCTGGACTTTGGGGCCAGTGGTCGGGTCTCGAGCGTGGAGATCGCGAGCGTTAGATAAACTTGCCACCAGCATCGAGGCATCGATGTGAATGTGGATGTGGATGTGGCTGGCATGGGATGGTCTCCCTGGACAGCCCTACCCCGCCGATTGCGCTGATTCCATTCTTAGGGGCTCGTCATCATTATAAAACGAATTGATGTGCGATTATCGCTTGAGGTCTTAGCGCCAGCTTTGAGGATGTGGCTGGCTGGAGGTTGAAGACGGGACCGATTCTTGGGCTGATTATGGCAGGCGCAACCTTACACAGCCTCCCGATCAAGCCCACTGCTTCTGTGCAGCCGATCAGCGGTCTTGGCCGATCAGCGACGTTTTTTTTCTGCTTTCCGTGTGTTTTTGGCCAAAGGGAAGGAGGTGGCAGGACCAGAAGCTGTGGGAATGCGGCTGTGCTCTGGCTACTTTGCAATTTCTGGCTGGGCTTTTTGCGGTGCGCGACTGCCAAAAACAATTGAATTCGATTGAATGCACCGACTGGCAAAAGGGAGGCCGCTTTCGGCCACATTCGGGCACATTCCACTGGTGGCAACCACAATGCTGGAGCGGCAGCATCAGCGGCACAAAACAACAAAACACAACAATCACAACAACTGTCAACGCCCAGGCGACGGCGCCGCGGACCAGAAACTCTCTTAAAAGACAATCAGCGACACCTTTTTGGTCCAAAATACTCTCGCCGCTGTTGCATTTGCTGGCCGAAAAGAAAAGAAGTTGCCGGGATGGCCGGGAACGAGGAGTGGACATAAAAAGATTGCCAAGTTCGTTGCTTAAGTCTTTTGTTTCGAATGCAGACACAAAAATTGAACTCTATCCCTTTGTGAAGTGCGAAAGCGACAGTGCAAAGAACAATGCTTCAGCTCGAGGCTCCCGGCTCCCAGCTCCCAGCTCCCGATTCCCAATTCCCGATTCCAACTCCGTCTGCTCCTGGACTAAACTGAAGCGAACTGAGATGCTCCCAGGGCTCCCAGTTATGTCGCGCCATGTTTGGCGTATGATTTCAAAAATTGCCCTTTTTGGGGTTTCGACTTACAGCCCGAGAGGCGGAGGCCGCCAAATCCATGACATCATATTTGGGTGCTAAAAGCGAGCCGCCCTTGGAGTCCCCAGTAAATAGAGACGGCAAACGAGATTTTCCACCATCTTCCCTGCGCTGCAGCAGAACAAAAAAAAAAAATAAAAATACAGAAACAGAAACAGAAATAAGCGGAGATGGTGTCGAAGTTCGCACATCAATTGCACAATCCGCAAACAGCAATAATCACTGTCAGAAGAGATTAAAGCGATAAGCCGAGACAGAGGATGCCCAGGCAGATCAGAGGACCAGACCAGAGCGAACGGAGCTGGGAAACAAAAAAAACGCAAGCCAGTCAGCCAGCAAGCCAGCAAGCCAAGGCATAAAGGGTCCACAGACCAGGGAATCGGGTACCGATGCCCAGACAGCCTCAATTGGGTGGCCAAAAATGAAATCATTAACACCTAAGATAATAAAAACGCAGTCCCAGCACCAGATAAACGCATTTCGAGTGCCACTGAACGCCAGGAATGCCTGTGTGTGTGTGAGTGAGTATGGGTGTTTTTGTGGGGCAAAGGGACACAGGGGCACAGGGGGCTTAAGGGCAGGATGAGGAGCAGACTGTAAGAGGATCTCTGTAAACCGAAGTTGATTTCTATCTTTTCATGGGAGGTTGGCATTAACGAAAGCAGCAAATACTTGCAGACAAACTTGGGGATCGGTTCCCAAGCCTCCTTTTTCCTTCAATGCCCCCCCTTCCCTTACCATTTTGGCCAACCGATCAAATGCTTCAGCTGAAGCCGACACAAAGCCAATTAATTTATTAAATTGAAGTATGATGCTGGGCAGCGGAGACGAGGATTGGGGGATTGGTCGATTGCATGAAAGGAATTTTGGCGACAGACGCCTAAAAGCAAAATGGGTTTCGTGTGCCTGTTTTTGGTCAAGAGCAGAGCAGCGTGTTAATTTTTACCAATTTGCGGTGCCAGCAATGGCCAAAAAAAAGCCAAAAAATTACCCGAAAAAAAAAAACGCTGAGACGAATCTTTGGCGATGACAACAACGTCGCTGCAACATGTTGCGAAGGTGCAAAACTAATGGATTTCGTCGTCGCCATTCGGTCGCATTTGCCTGCCCCGCCCCCCCTTCCAGATATCCCCCCTCCAAAGTAACGAAGTCAACGTCCAGTCCTGGCTCAAAAGCAAACCAGACCAGGCCATGAATGTGCTTTGCTTCCCAGGCGCTCATGGACGCCTTTTTGGCCCACCTCCCCTCCACTCCTCACCGCACCCCTCTCCGCCAGCAGCTTCTCCGCCGCGTTTATATTGATATATTATGGCCACGGTTTCTTTGGGACAAAGATCTGCTTATTATATAAAAAAAGAGCGAACCAAAAAAAAAAAAATATAAGTAAACGAAAAACAACAACAAATCAGCCAGAAACAGAGTCAGAGTTTCAGCGAGTCCAAGTCGAAGGCAACAGAAAAGCAGGGACAGGGACAGGGACAGGAACAGGGACCACAGACCCATCCACACATCCCCAACAACCACATCCACATCCACTTTGCCCCATTCCCATCCCCAAACCCCATCCCCATCCCCGTCACCATCCCAATAATACCCCCATACCATCCACATGGTATTCGCATAAAAGGCGCACAGCAGAAGGCATCGCTGCGGCAGATCTTGAGATCTGATAAGAAAATGATAAAAAGGTAGACGCCAGTTTTTAATTTGATTGGAATGGAATTTTCAGATGATTGCAATGTTGCTAAAACGGCAGCGCCGTAGAGTCCGAGCTCGAGTTCGAGTCCACCGCCGGACGGAGGGACAGACGGACACGGACTTGGCGGACTGGCGGACGGAGATGGAACGGATCGGTTCAGATCGGTTGGGTACGGCATGGAGTGTGGGGATCCTACTGAGACCTGTGATGTCGCTCTTGTTGTTGCTCTTGTTGTTGTTGTTGTTGTTGTGGGAGGGGTAAGAGCAGGAGGGTGAGAAGGAGGGGGAGGAAAAGAGAGTGCTGACCAGAACTGAACTCATTGGCAATAAGTCTGCTGCAGTGGCCAAAAGTGTATGGTTACATGGACTCATTCAGTGCTCTACTTAAAGATTACTATATGTATGGTCACTAAGTACAACAAGGATTATCTTAAATCAAAATAAATCAATAGTCCTTGATTTTTTCATTTAACTAACTGTTTAACAGACATAAATATTTATTTCGTTTTATTAAATCCCTTGTTTAAATGTTTTTAAAAGTAAAAACCTTAAGATAGCCCAGCCCTCTTATTGAGAAAATTAAATATTTAAAATTACAAATCTTAGGCATTCCCATTTTGCAAACTCTTAATTATTCAGACACTCTAATATCGCCCAATTGCCTAGCAATATCAATTTCAATTTTGAACGTCTTAATCGTTCGAGTTATAGATGATTTTCAATAAAATCGTTCGAGTTATAGATGATATTCAACAAAATGTTTTTAAAGGCAAATTTAAGTAAAAGTCAGAAAGTTTAGTATGAAACTCTTATAAAGTTCGTAACATACATTTTTTGTAAGGGCTTACCGGCCATACTAAGTTGGCAAGATAAAGGCTTAAAAAATTATTGAACAGTTTTTTAACTATTCTTTTCTTTTTAACTTAAGTTATCAAAAAACTCATCTACAAATCAAGCAAGGAGCCTCAACCTACTGTGTAGAATATCGTATACCTCACGTTCTTAACTAATAATTTTAAGCATACTTTTTTTTATTCTTTTTATTGTTGGTCCTTTGTAGCGTATTACCAAGCTCAGCTTGGCCTGGCCAACATTCCATAGGTAAATTTGCATCTTGCGCCGCGTCTGTCATTTCATTTCACCGAAAGTACACACACACACACGAATGTACCGCCAGCAGCAGCAGCAGCAGCAACAACAAAGGCCAACAGACGATGGCCACATGGGTGGAGATGGAGGGCGGCTGAGAGGGGGCAAGGGGAGTCGTCGCCACTGGCGGCCTGAACGAACAGTCGCCGTCGTCGCCGCCGCAAGGATGCGAAGAATAGGAAGCAGCGCGGATAGTTCGGTTCGGTTGTTCGGTGGTGCCGCTGATGGTGGTGTACCTATGGTGGCAGTGGTGTTGGTGGTGCAGCCGGAGCGATGCCGATGCCGATGCCGCCACCTTAATTTATTTCATCTCATGCAATAATTTTTGTGGTTAACAAGTTTTGGCGGCATCGTTAGCGTCTTCACACGCTTGGCGGGATATCAACACCATTTATTGCCGTTTTGGTATTTTCGCAGTCCCAGCTCCCCAGTCCCTCAGAGTCCCCCGTACCCCTGAACCCCCTTTACCCCTCTGGCCCTCTGTCTCTGCTCTTCATTTTGCACTGTTGTTGCTTTTATTTGGCTTTTGTTGTTGCGGCTTGGGCAGAGCGATTTTATTGCTTGATTTTTGCGGTTTATCTGCTCGCTCTCATATAAAAATCGATTGGATTCCCGTGAAATTGATAAGTCAAGTCAACGCCGTTTTCCTCTGCATACTCCACCGGATCCTCCTACTCCTGCTGACTTTGCAATCCTGGCCGTCGTAAATTATGCGCCTCGACTAGTTTTCTACATTAAAAGGCAGACGCCAGCGCCACAGATTTGCCACCGATCCCGATCACGATACCTATCCCGATCCCTATCCCGAACCCCATCTTATAGCGATCCCAGTGGTCAGACAGCTCCTACTGCTGCCTACAGACGGCCTGTGCCCGGTAGTGTTAAAATATTCGACCACCTAGGGTCCCATGGAATTTATTTAGCCCGAAGCCCGAAGGCACATTTCTGCCGCTTTTTATTAACTTTGGGCATGTCATCAACTCTCGGACTCAGCTCGTTGCTTATTTTTTTTCATTTATGTATATATATATATATATATATATATATATATATATAGGTTTGTATATTTTATTGTCGCCTAATTGAAATATTAGTCGAGGATTTCACCGGTGTGAGTCACGGGGCATGTGCTCGAGTTAGAGTCTTAGGCACGAAGATGGATATGACTGCGATCTATAGGCGATGGCGATGCTGCTGTGCTGTGACTTCCACTTACTTGCACGGGAGTTCAGGAGTCTGCCACTCTTTATTTATAGCCCATCCATCGCCTCATTGTGACTCGTGTGGCTCGAGACGTTTTTGGTTATTTTTGCCACATTGCTGTTGTCTGGAGCTGCGACTGGAAATGGGAAAGGGAAAGCGGCCAGTGATCCAACGAATCTGAAATACCCTTTAAAGGTGGATCTCATTTTGAACTCAGTAGGGAGTTGAAACGGCTATCAAATCTGTATTGCTTAGCTTGGGTTTATATATTCTCTATTTACTCTTTCCTAAGCAATGAAAATAATATACAATAAAAACATTTTGTTTTAATAAAATTAATATTAAATGCTGTCGTTAACCCCGATTTTTTATTTAATTTTTTTTAATTTATATATACATAGAAAATTTAATTTTAACTTAATGTCATTAATAATAAATAAACGAACTATTTTAAAGAAATAATTTATTAGTTTTAAATAGTTTTTCAAATATGTTTATTTAAAATGTGTCCTACGTATTGATACTTAAAATGATTTCACAATTTATGACCATTTTTAATTCCAAAACAAACAAAAAGAAGGAAGACTATCTTCATAAAATATTATTTTGAGAGTTAATAAAATGTTTATTAAGAAGCCTTATTATATTTTAAAATGTTTTCGTTAAATTATCTTCCAACTAAAATATTGGATCACAAATATGCTTATTACAAAACAGCGTCTCAAAAATATATTTTTTATAACCAGATATTAGACATTTGGTCTTAATTTTCATAAATAAAAAAGGTGCCCAGTTAGGGTATTCAAAGACCCGTTTTTCAATACCATTCCCACTTGGCGGGGCTAATTACATGGAGCATATTTTTAGGCCCAGACACGACGCTGATTATCTGCAATTCACGTGTCGCTGTCTCCGTACCGCTCGACTCGACTCGACTCCACTGTTCTGTTTTGTTCTGTTTCTGTCTGGTCGTTGTCTTTTGCTTGAGTTTGCCAAACAAAAAGTTGGCCAAAAAATGTCAAACGTCAGACGGTATATTATCAGATCGCCCCGATGAGCTGTCACCTCCCCCTAGGCGAAGTGGACACGCGAGTAAATTTTTGCATCACCACCGTTCATTGTCCTCTGGCGATCAAAGCACCTCCCTGTATAGGCCTCATGACTCACCTGGGCTTTTCCCTTTTGGACAGCCCATTAGATTCCCCATTGTGGATCGATTCTTAGTTTTTGGGGGGAGCACGTCACAGTCATAGCCTAGATAAGCCAATGATCCAATATTTGCTTAGTTTGTATGGTGTTTGCATCGGCATTATTGATGTTTGATCAACTCAAATCCACTTGAGCATGAAAGTGCCAGCTCATCGGCTGGTATATCGTTTGAGGATACTGCGAATGGGGGGAAAGTTATCGGACCAATGGGCAGATAATCCAAGCCGGAACAGCTCAGTGACACTGGTCGCTGGGGCTAATTAGACGGCAAGTCAACACTTGGCCCGAAGTGAAATTAAATAAATATAATCATTAATTTATCTTGCCCCCGCTCACAACCCTCAACTCGGAGTTAAACTCGGCGGGCTGGCTGGCTGACTGGCTCACCACAAATCATCAAAAGTCATTTAGCAAACATTTGAAGTTGAAAAATAGCCTTCAACTTGCTTCAATGCACTTGAAGAGAATCAACCGCAGAGCAGATGGACGGGGTTATGGTAAGGTGAGGTAAGGTAAGGTAAGGTTAGGGAATATGCCCATATACCATATACCCATGGCCCTGGGAAAAGGGAAAGGGGAGCAGGAATGGGAACGGCAACGGCAGCGGCGGCAACTTTTTACGGAAGCGGCTCAGGTATAGGAGAGCCAAACCAAAGAGTCACGTCACGCGTGGGTGCCCCCCCCACACAGAAAAAAAAACAGACTAAATAAAATAAGAGACAAACGGACAGTTCCAGTTCCAAGTCTCTGGGCGTACTTAGCGCTGTTGAATAATTTCCACAACCACGAAACCCAATTGAAATTAGAGCCCAGTCACAGAGCCCAGTTTGAGATACCCTGGCCACATGTCGCCGCTGCCACTGCCACTAACAACCTGCCCCGAGCTGGTGTAAGCCAAGTGCATTTTCATTTCCATTTCCACTTCCATTTCCACTTCCATTTCCTCGCCTTTTCTCGCCGTCTGCTAGCTACTCATAATGCGGAAGATTGCACCAAGTTCAGCTCGCTCCTTTCCTGCACTGACAAAAAAAAAATAAATAAATTTAAATATTTGTCTATAAAATCAAAATATCATATCGTATTTATGTTAAATATAAAATCATAATATTAAATAAAAATCATATAGAATTACATAATTTAATATGTAAATATTTCAATGTGCTACATGGCTTAATACTATAATAATATTTTTTTTAGAATTCAGTCAAATTAAATATATACATATTTACAATTTTCATGTTTACTATATCTAAATGTTTAATTGAGTATTAAATATTTAAATTTACTAACATTTTATAACAGCGTACTTTCCGTTCCGTTCTGTCTCATGTTGTTTATCTGGTAGCTCGGATCTTGAGGTTTCTGCGTTCTGTACTTTGGCTGGTTGGCTGGTTGGATGGCTGGATGGCTGGATGGCTGGATGGCTGGATGGCTGGTGAGTTTTTAACACAATTTAGCGGCGTCTCAGTTGGTTGAGGGATATATAGGCTGGCTGGAGATCAGAGGGCCACAGAGTGCTATAACGGCTTTGTCTTCGGTTACCCAGACCCTGTTGCTCGAACATTCAACACCACCAGTGTGCAACAAGTGCAGCACCGAACAAATTTGAATTTCTTTTACCTTTACCGTAATTAGTCTGCCTGACAAGAAAATAGTCAAATCAGGTGATTTGGATTGCCAAATAGACAAGCAAGCCTTATCGAATTGAACAAGTTATTATCAAATCGATTGCTCAATAGGAATGGTTTGTTGCCATAGTCTTAGCCATACAAATCAATAAATATAATTGAAATGCCAACTTGTGACGTTGCGTTTAGGCCTTATCGACAGCAATCGATTTCCCTTGACAAAACGGAAACCGATGCGTTCTTAGAATGGAATTCTGCACTTATTTAGATTTTTCGACTTTTTTTAAAAGCTTATGGATTTTATCTACGATTTACCCCAGAATTTGTGGGACATAAGAATATTCATTTTTGTGTGGCCTCATAGGCTGATAGCCAAATAAAAAAATAAAAAATATGAACTTTAAAATTTACAAAGCCTTTTCGCGAATTATTAAGAGAACAATAAAAAACACATTGTTTTTTGTAATGCCAAGCAGAAGAATTGTTGGCTAGTTTTTGGTCAAAGTTAGGCTCTAAATACCATTAACCTATGTGAAGTAAAGTACTTATTCCTGAGGCCAAATTCAGTTTGGTTTAAGATTTCTTTACATAGGAGGGTCAAAAATTGCGAAATTAATGATGAGATATTATAGGGCGAAGATTATTATTTTCATAAATAAAATCATGTTTTTCCCAAAATTAAAATAATGTTGTCTTGTTTATGTTCAGGCTTCTTGAGTAATTTGATTACATTTTGCCCTTGTAAGTTGAAGTTGTACTCTACATCTAAGGGGTTTTAGCTGCTTAGTGGAAATTCAATTTATATTGTTTTCCTTCGGTTTGTTTTCCCAACTCTGTCCCATCTAGCCGGCCTCCCCCGTGACGATAAATGGGCATTGGATGTTTGCGCCTGCGCGCATTTTGAAATTGCTTTTGGAAAATGTTTCCATGTTTTCATGTTTGTTATTTTTGTGGACTTGGCTTGCTACTTTTGTTGTTCTTATTGTTTGTGAGTATGTCTATGTGGGTATTTGTTGATGATACAATGACGCTGCGCCTGGCAGCTGTTGTCTGTCGTCAGCAGAACGGGGGATCCATGGATTCTGCAGCTTGTCCAACGTTTACTTCCTGCACTTCCTTCGGCACAATGGAGTCTCTTTTGGAGTCTTTTTGCAGCTTTCCAAATATGTGCCCACCAATCTACCTGCCCGAACTCTGAACTCTAAGCACCGAACACCGGCGACAGGTGGTAAGCTTTATTTCCGCTTCCGGGCTACTTTGGGTAGGAACTAGGTGAGCTAATCGATAAGGAACTAAGCACTATCATTCGGTCGAGCTATTTTTGCAACCTTATCAGCTGGCTTGTTGCGGTTAGTAGGGTAAGTACCTGTTTTGTTTTTTGTAATTCAAAAACTGGCAACAACGCAGACTAAGTTGGCCCAGCTCCGTCACAAGTGGCCGACTTCGAACCCTTCTTTGCTTCTGGTTTTTCTTACAATTGTCGCACTTGTCACCGCGACTGTTTCCCCACCTTTGTACCCCCTCCCCTCCCCTGATATGTGTTTCTCTTGTTTTTTTTGTCAGCTTCTTTTATTGTTATGCGCAGTGCGTAGAACAAGTGGAAGCTTTGTTTGACAACAACAACAGCAAGTGAAACATCAGCAGCTGGGGCGAGTAAAAAAAAAACGTTAAGTTTACACGACTTCCAAGCGCTGGGCGGAATCACCTGCCGCAGTTTGTTGTTTCTGTAGCGGCCGTTGTGGGCTTGACATTTGACAATAAAGCAAATAATCATGGGAAAAAAGCTGAGCTACCAGAAAAACTACTGCTCACCGCATATGTCACCAAAAGAAAATATCAAAAGCGGAACCATAGCCAAAACAAATGAAAGCGTTGAGCGAAGATCTATTAGATGATGGCCAAACTACATTAAGCTAGGCTAGTTTTAATGGGTTCTTATGTTCTTATAGACAGATCAATTATCTAAATCTATGAAATTTTGTTTTTAAATCAACAACTTTTTAAAGGCATTTACAGTTTTTAAGCGGTAGATGTTTTTTTATTTAATTATAGTAAAAAGAAGATTTTTGAGGTTTTATTTCTTGAACTATAAAAATATCCTTATAAAAATTCAATTTTATTTGTATTTTATATATGTTTATTTCTTATGTCATCTTTTAGATTTATATTATAAATTATTATAAATTGCTTACTGATATATTTAGTTTTTCAAAGAATTAAGCTTAATCATACCGAACTCTTACGGTGAAAATTGAAATTAATCGACAACAGTTACTTTAACTTATTCGAGCAAAACATACGCACACTCCTTTATAATTATGTGAATTTATTTACAAATGACTCATTAAACTAGGACTTGCCCTCTATCCATATGAGCAATCAATATATGATACCCTCCGACTGGAAAGGGCTGTCAGTAGCCTATCAGAAGCTCGGTGATTATGAGTAACATATTGAATATCACCATAAAAACCAATAGCAACTAACTTCTTATCTATGTACCTTTATCTATTGGACGGGTTACATTGTCGTTAAACACCTATAAAAAGCCAACCAGATCGATTGCACTTTTAGTTCAGTTTAAACTTTAAAGTGTAACGAGAGTATTGCAGTTTTAAAAGTTCACTAAAACTTAAGACTTGTACAAAGTAAAAAGTGGTTTCATATAAATCAATTTTATACAGGTATGATATTATTCTAATTCAAAAAGCAATGGCGAGAGAGAAGAACTGGGTACAAAATAAAAATAACATTTTTGAAATGGTCACCAAAAGAAAAGTGAAACAAGATAATCAAGAAATATAAAAACAATAACACTACATCAAATATTTTCGGCATTAAGATTTACGAAGCGCTACAGTGATCTCTAGCGATTTAAAATCGCTTGTAAAGATCTGTAAATAAGTTCCTTTAAAAAAATATTACGAAATCTTAAAACACATTTTAGCATACTTTTAAAAGTAACTTTAAGTTTCGATCGATTTCTGTGACACGTAAAATAAAATAATTTACATAACCCTATTGTTAACCGCAAATCGCCTAAAATTAATTAACATAAAGTAAACAAACGGTTCACTCGCAATTTTTGAGATAAAATTGCAGAGCTGAGAAAATGCTTAAGAGAAAAGCAATGCTTTGAGAAAATTTTGGAGCGAAAACTCGGCGTTTGAGCGAAAAGAGAGGGCCGAAGACATTCGAACCCGCCCGAACGTAGACGAACATATGCCGACCAGTGAGATACGTTCGAGTCGTGAGATACGTTTGAGTCGTATCCGTGAGATACGTTTTGAATTTTTCAGCTCTGCTCTGCATCGCTGCGCTACGTTCGAGTCGTTTTCGCGGCGTCAAATCGAGCAGACCTGTGTCGCTCCGTAGAGCGAGTTCCCAAAAGAAAAAAAGAATTATACGAAATTCCGCCTGTGTTAGGAGCAGAAAAAAGAATAATTTTAAACCAGCATACACAATCAGTTAGTTTCCACCGACAGTCCGCAGAAACCATTCGACGGCAACGGAACGGGCGCGCGATTGTCGGCAATCCGAAAGATAGCCAAATATTATTGTTCAGACACTCAGAGGGCGTTGATAAAAGATCACCCAGACAACTGCAGATCGAGTGGAGTGTTTTGAAATCAGTGAAATTCTATGTGAAAAGTCGGTTGAATTAATTCGATAAATACAAGAAAAAAAGAGTTCTCAGCGAATTTCATCAGCTGGAGTAACTGAAGTGACCCACCGAACAAATCGAACCCAAGCAACCAAGCAACAAACCAACCAATCGATCGATCGTGTAAAAGGACTTTCGATTTCGTTACGAGTGTGCGATAAAAAGCCGGATCAGTGATTCCCGGTGCAAAAAGGACTTTTTGTGGAATAAATCTAAAAAAAAACTGCAGTGGCAAACACAACAACTACAATAGAACAACAACAATTAAACAACAACAACGGGAGCATCGTCATAGATTGTGGCTCTCCTGAAGCAACAACTTCTGTCTGCACTTGGTTTATGTACTTTTATATACACCAGTATATACGCACAGATATATAAAACAAAAACGATCGATTCTCGTGCCCGCGCGTGTTATTGTGTGCGTTCCCATGTTGCATATATATATGCACAAAATATATATGTCTAGAGCCGACTGTTGCGACGACTTTTCTATATAATCGGCTAGTGAGCACCCAGACATCGAAAAGTTGCACAAATACACCAGCAGATGCGGGTATATACGTATACATATATATCTAGCCAAAGCCAAAGTAGAAGATATATATGCGTATAAGCTGAACGCGGCGCACTCTGCTCTGTTTTTTCTTTTATAATTACTTTTGTCTAAAATTAGAAGACGTGTGTGTTGTGTGTGCCCCGTCCGTGTATCCGTATCCGTGAGATACGTTTGAGTGTCCGCGTCTGCTATATCGCACATCATCATCACCAAACACCATCCAACATCCACCATCCACCATACACGATACACCATACGCCATACACCATCATCATCATCGTCATCAGAGATCAGAGATCTGATCTGCGGCGGTGTGTGTGCCAGAAAAGACTCGTGAATCAGACTACGGCTGCGACTACGGGCAACGGCTACGACTACGACTACGGCTACGGCTATACCATATAGACGAGAGATCGCGTATACGGCCAGACAAACATTATCGTATATCTGGCGGCGAGGATTACAATTACAAGAGCAGCAACACGTATACGCACACGACCGATCGGCAGCCGAAGCTAGAGCCGAAACCGAGTATCCGAACCCAAATCCGAATACGCAAACGAACACGAATCGAGACGAGACGAGACGAAAAGATCGCGCGCGTGAAAAGCCTCGTGAAGAAAAGTGGGGAAAAATCAAACGCCACGCGACCTTAGGCCCGTCCAATTGAGGGGGCGTGCAGCGGGGCGTGGCCGTGCGTCGACTCCTGGCGATCGCTCAAGTGAATCGCGGCGAAATTCTGGGCAGATAACAAAAATGAGTCACCACAAGCAGCAGCAACAGCAACAACAGCAGCAGCAACATCAAAAGCAAAACCAAAAGCAACAGCAAAAGCAACTAACGAGTGCGGCCAAGTGTTCATAAATTAATGCTAGGAATACAGTGTGTTAGACCAGTCCGAAAGACACTATCCCCCTCTCTATTCCCCTCGAACAGTCCATCTCTCTCTTGCCCCTGCTGTCGCTCAAAATGCTACGAAACTATCGAAAGTATTTGCAGGATAAACGGAAATACGACAAGCCACAACGACGAGGCAGCGACGGTCACATTTGTCACGACTAGGCAAATTGCAAGGATACAGGACACACCAACCCCCCAACAGCAGCAGCAGCCGCAGCAGCAACACGCAGCAAACCGCAGCAGCAGCAGCAGCAACACGCAGCAACAACACTCGCTATCGAGATTTTGTACATAAAGTCGGGGCAATAGCAGCAACAACTTTGGAGGACGCCATGTATGCGCAACATTTGCGCAAATGGAGTCTAAAAACAAAAAAGCAACTAATGCCATTGATATTGCTAATTATCAGCTACATGTTGCTACTAAACACATGTGTGTCGTCGTCGACGACGACGCAGCAGCAGCAACAGCAGCGTCAGCAACACCAACAACAACAGCAGCCAAGATTATGGGAAGGCAGTGCCAGTGCCGAAGAAAGCAGCTACTATATACCACTGAGTTCGGATAATGGCAGCAGCGGGAGCAGTGAAAGCGCCGAGAGCGGTGGTAGCAGCAACATCGACAACAATATCTTAAGTAGGCTGCTCAGCCGCACCAGCAATAGTCTTAGTAGCCGTAGCAATGTTAAGTTAAAGCCAGCAACAGTATTCGACGCCGGCAGCAGTTCAGCCGCTCAGCAGGAGCAACATGTTGCTGCCGTGCCAGAGCAGCAGCAGCAGCAGCAGCAGCAGCAACAGCAGCAGTCAATGCAAAAAGTTCCAAATACGTTAATCAATAGTCAAATATATAATTTATTATTCAATGGCATGCCCATCGAGGCGGCGAGCAGTAAAATGCGTCGTCACATTCAACCAACGCAGCAGCAACAGCAGCAACATCAGCAAGAGAGTTTAGCGCCGCCGCCGAGCAACTACAGCACGCGGGCGGTACAGAGCTATCTCATCGAGTCCTACGAAGTGCCAGACAGCCAACTGGAGGATCGCAATCCGGAGCAGGCGGCGCGAAGTCGACGGGACGGCAGCAACACCAACGGTAGCCGGCAGCAACATCACCCCGGCAACCGGCAGCAGTTGCAGCAGGATAAGCGCGATCATCGCCGCCAGCGGCAGCAACAGCAGCAGGAGCAGCGTCAACTGCAACATCAGCACAAGAGCAATCACCAGCAGCAGCACCAGCAACAGAATAAGCAGCGCAGGAAGCACCAGCGGAAGCATCGGGGTCACCAGCGATCGGATCGCTACTGCTCCGCCCGGGATCCCGCCCAGTTGGCCTATGCGGCGCCCACCGTCTTCCAGGGCGTCTTCAAGTCGATGTCCGCCGATCGGCGGGTCAACTTCTCGGCCACCATGAAGGTGCAAAAGGTGTACAAGCAGCAACATGACCTGCAACTGCCAACGCTGGTGCGACTGCAGTTCGCGTTGAGCAACACCAGCGGCGAGTGCGACATCTACAGGGAGCGCCTGTTGCCTCGGGGCCTGCTCCGATCCGGAAACGATCTGCAGCAGGCCTCGGATATATCCTACATGATGTTCGTGCAGCAAACCAATCCCGGCAACTTCACCATCCTCGGCCAGCCCATCAGGGTCACGCACTCGGTGATCAAATCGGTCAAAATGGCTGTGAGCGAAAATTATGGTGAGTGGATTTCGATTTTAAACCTTACTGAAGTTATTGCTTTAATAATTATAAATTGGAATATTTCTAAGTTTAGGAAACATTTATATAATAATTTCCAAACGAATAGTTGTTTATTAAACTAATAGCAAAATTATAATTTATTCAGTAAATAGAAACAAGTGCAATATTGAATGTGGGTTCCCAAAAAGCAATAGTTTAATATTTTTCAAAAGAGTTGAAGGGGAGCGACATTATCTGGCAAATGATAAGGTAATACGAAAAGGAGAATTGGAAAATTATAAAACTTAATACTATTTTTAATTATTTTTGTAAAAAGTAGAGTTCATTTTGTAAATTAATGATATAGAAGAGTATACAAATTTAGCAGAAAAGGTAGATTTTCTTAAATCATTAAGAAAATATATAATGAAAAGAAATATGATTAAATACCATTCCGATACCTCATTTTGGTTTGGTCCGAAGCTACTAACTTAAGTTTTGGTAAATGTTGTAAATAGTTTACATAATGTGATCGATCGTTGAACCCATTTCTGTGGCTTGAAATTTGGGAAATAATGCTATCATCTATAAGACATGATATAAAAATCTCCTTAAAGTTGCTCCCTTTCTTTCTCTCATTGCCTTTCTTTCTTTCTCTTTCCCTCTTTCTTTCTCTCTCTATCTCTCTGCCGCAGTGGCAGCTGGCTCTTTTTCTTCGTCTTGTTGTTGTTAAATGAAATTTAGCTGCTTTTTTGCAGTTGAATTTCTTATTTGCCAACTTCACGCTCTGCTAATATTCACCAGACCGAAATAATTTTATGCAATACACTCACACACACCATAGTACCACTACCACACACACACATACTCACACTAGCAAACGTTGCGCATGCGCCTGGTCGATTGCAGTTTTTTTTTTCTTTTTTGAGTTGCAGGTCTAGGCCCTGGTCTTCTTCTTTGGATTCTTCCACTGGATTCTTTCTCTGTGCCCGGCTCAATTTGGTTGCCGGGCAACAAATATGCTCACATCTAGAATTTATTATTGCCGCCGCTGCTTCTGCTGCTGCTGCTGCTGCTGTTGCTAGTTGCACATTTTAATTAAATTCGCATTAACTTTGCTCGCGGTTCCCCCGGGTTTCTTCTTCTTCCCGGCCTCCCCCAAGAAGTGGGAAAAACTTTGAAAACTCATTTCTGCCCGCCCGTCTTTTTAGTTTTTTAGCTTTTTAGCTCCTTAGCTCCCATGTGCAACTCACAACGTCATCGTCATCGTGGTAGTATACGTTGTTGTTGTTGTTATTGTTATTATTGTTGATGTTGTTGTAGTCTGCATTCGACCTTTGCGGTTGGCGGACTGAACCCAACCCTACGTTCTTCTCCCACTGCTGTTGTTGTAATTATTCTTGCGTCGCGGTTCATGGAGTTTTGCGTCTGTAATGCGACTAAGTGCGATCACCCGGCCCCGCCCCTCGCCGCCGCCCCCGCCTTTCTTTGCCTTTGCTTCACTCTTGCCTTGCTTTTCTTTTGTACCCTTTTTTTAGGGTATATAAGTACTTTGATCAGGAGTCTGTCAGTATACATATTCTTAGTCTAAATACCTGCTTAGTCTAAAAGTTTTTGGTATTAAGAAAATCTTGTAGCACTGTGATAGTTTAATTGAAAATAAAATAAATAATTAAATAAAATATAAAGTGACTACAGAAGAAGTTAAATAAACATACTGTTTAAATTATATATAATTATACATAATTCTCTCACAGATTATCAGTTAACTCAAGCAAAAATTTGTCGTTTTTGTGGAAGCATGGCATTGAGCTGGATATTTTAGATTCATTCAAAACCGCCTGAGAGTATCTAGCAGAAGGAATTTGTCAAAATTAGTTCATTTATATCCCAAAGCTTGCTTAAGAGTTACCCGACTAATCAGGTTTTTAATATGCCTGCAAGGGCATATAAACTTCGAGTAGCCGATGCTAACTTCCTTTCTTTTTATTTATTTGTTTTTGTTGCTGTTGTCTTTATTGTCTTCTCCCTCTTGGATTTTGTGCTTTGTTTCTCGCGGGCGCAATTAGATTTTTAATTCATTTTCTCTCCCCACTTCGCTCCTTGGCCGCTGCTGTTTCAGCTTCTGACTCTTCCGTCATGGCTCTCGCACACGGAGATGGGGGAAAACCCCCTGGTATTCCCGAGATCCCCCATATACACATACGTACAGTGGAAACCCCCCTCGAAGACCCAACCCTATTCGGATCCCCCCCTTCGAATCCGAAATCAGCTGCAATCAGCTGTTCTCTCGGGCTTTGTCTTTTTGGGTTTATTATCTGGTGTTTATTTACTTTCTGCCTTCGCTGCTCGCTTCTCTTTCTTTTATCCGGCTTCCCAGACCTCATCAATGAAGAACATAAAGCATTAACAGGATATTTACTTTTTGCCCCGCCTGATTTATTTTGACTGCGAGCGCAGCAAATGCTTGGGAATCGATTCGCAAGTTGCGAGCTACCGCAACTCGTATACAAAAGCGATTACTCATCAAAATGCATACTAATCAATCCACCCACACAGGCGCAGACCGAAAACTGTCAACTCCTTTCACTTTGCCAATTTCTACACTGGCCAAAAGGCCAATTTGCATATGGGGCCATAAAGCTCGAAGATCGTCAGCCGGATCGTTAAAATCTCAGTCCAATCAAAGCCCCCAAATGGAATCAAATCGTGGAGATCAATCAAAAAATCTGAATCGAATCGGATAGATTACTTTGCAACCTGAACTATTTCGGTGGCCGTGAAGGCAGGGGTTTATTATCCATACGCCCCGTGTGACGACGCTGCTCGCGCTCTGCTTAAAACCAATTAAAATGCCTTCGAACCTGACTGAATCGGTAGTATCATGAATTAACTGGTCTCATTTAATGCCCAATTTACACCCACGCCGTGAACGTCACTTTGCGCCAAGAGTGTGACTTGAATATGCGAAAAAAAACAAGCGGAGGTGAAAAAAAAAACAAAGAAAAGGCCATGTGAAAAATAAATAAAAGTCGCATCTTTTGTATTTAGCTGCTGCGGGGCTACTACGTTTTGTTCTTCTGCTGTGGTTGCTTTTGTTGCTGAGGTGTTAAGTAAATTAGCTGCTCATAAAACATGATTTGATCTGGCAGAAGACCGAGTTGAAGCAGAATCATCAGCTTAGCTCCCAATGTTTATTGTGTTGGTTTGTTTTTTGTTGTTTTGTTTTTTTTTTTAATTTTTTGTTTGCTATCGGAAAGCGGAGACAAACTGGCAGGGGCTGACACAACGTAATATTAATTATACGGTGCTCTTAAAATATGGATTTGTTTGCCGCTGTATTATATAATTATTTGTCACTTGTTGTGCTGCACGCAGCATTGAATATTAATTTTTTCTGCGGTCTCTATTTTGTCACCTTGCCAAAGCACTAATAATCTCGACAAGATTTTTCATTGAGAAAAGCAATACCTGGTGTGTTCTACAGTAAAACCACACCGCAGAGAACCTTGACTGCTGGGATTCCATTACCCATGTTGCTGGGCATGGATAACCCGCGTCTCTGGTTTCGGTTTTCTCTTCTGGGTTCTCCACTCCGGTTGCACTTGTTAGAAAATGGGAAATGTGTTTGGCAAGCGATTACAAAACGAAACAGAAAGAAAACGCCAGAGCGGAAAATGCTTTTCAGCGACGGCGACTACAGTGACGACGACACAGCGCAGTTCGCATATTTAGGTCAACGCCTACGAGTGGAAGCGACAAACTTACCCAACGGCACCCACAATTCATCATTTCTCAGCTCATCTCATCTTTTTGGGGTGTCTGGTCTACCTGGTCATACGATTTTCCACCAAGGTGGGTGGGGACGGGCAGCTCATTTAGCGTCACGCCAGAGAAGAGACAACTTTTCTTTAGTTTCTGTCTGTGGTGGCTCTAGTTGATTTTTAGTTTTTTTTGTATTTTTTGGTAATTACGTATGAATGGCGGCGCTAGACGACGAACCTTGGTTCGTTTAGGTAGTAAGTGCAAAGGGGGTTATCTTAGCTCTCTGACCAGCCCAGCCCCGCCCCCTTTCTGACTCCTCAATCGTGGACTGCACTCAAAAAAAAAAACATTTCGCAGACAAATTTTTAATTTTTCATATAATTTTCAAATGAGAAGGCTTAGTAATATCGAAGGTTTTCTTTTAGAAATTTATGCTTTCAATTTTGTTTGTTATTCTTGTTGCACAAATTATTGATTGTATAATATAACAATATATTTTAATATCCTAAAGTTTTATTAAATTATTACATTTTAATATTAGATTTCGGTACCATTTACATCTTTTAATTTTATGAAAGATTCAAATTGTATTTATTTTATTTAAATTTCATTTAATAATTAAATGACTTGTTTTAAACTCTTAAGGGCCATGACTTAGGTTAATCATGGTGACATAAACTTCTTTAAAGCGTGTGAACAAATGCAGATAGTAAATTAACCAATGGATTTAAAAACTCATAGTCTCCTAAATTCTTAAGCCTCTCAGATGCTTAGAATGTTTTCCCGCCATGAGGGCGACGATTGCCAGCGGCTTCTTACTTTTTAGACCAAGTTCGTTGGCATTTTCGCAGAGTGTAGGGGCCCCTTGGGACTTGGACTTGGCTGGCGGGCCGTTTGGCATGCGGGAAATAGAAAATTATAACGAAATGAAATTTTCAAATGGCATGCCATGTTTCCTTGCCTTGCCTCGCGACTTGACTCGCTTGCCTCGTTTATGAGTTTTATGCTATTTCTGGCCGCGCCGACAGCAGCAACATCAGCGGCAGTAGCAGCAACAGCAGCAACATCACGCAGCTGAAAGCCATTCGAGAGTAGGAAGACATCTTGGCCGCCATCGGCTTGCCAAAAAACCAAACGCACAGAGCTTCCCCCCCTGAAATAGTAAATTCGGAAAATAAACCAACGAGAAAATCTCACTGCTTGTTAGCCCTGCCTGCAATTTGCATTTCATTTTAGTTGCAGCAGCACCAGCAGCAGCCGGGTTTTGGTCCATCCGCGAGTGGCGCTAATGGAGCAATCTTGGCCAGATAGAAACGAAAACGAAAACGGAACCGGGCGATCAATGGGCCCCTCTGTTCCGATCCATCCACTCGAGCATCCACTCGCGGCGGATGTGACATAATCTGATTGCCGGGTGCATGTGCTGCTTGTGCATCGCAATCGCACCGCCCAAATGGATAAACCGCCTGGCATTCATAAGGTCTCTCATTGGACCGATGGATCAATGGGTCCAGATCTGTGTCGGCGCGATATCAAAGGCCCCCTCAGGTGGCGCTTCCTCAAGCAGTTAAGCCCAAGCCTAATTGGGCCAGGCCGAATTTTGAATACCCTACCAGAAAGCAAAAAGAAATAAGAATGATAGGAAATACTTATTACAAGTTTTCCACTGAAAACCTCAAGTTTCGTAGTTTACTCCATTTACAAGCCTATATAGATAGCTAATACACTGGCTTTTGCCAAACTTAACTTTGCCTCAATTAGCCATACAGCATTTGCGTTAATTTTCGCGGCACTTGCGGCACATTCCAAAATACCAAAGCCAAAACCAAAGCCAAAAACAAAACGCCATTCGTGAAAAGATAAATGATAAGAGATGTTTTCGGACGGACTAATTGTTTTGGCTGGCTGTTAATTTCTGCCCGCATAATCGCACTGCCCTCGGCCACCTTCTGCTCCACAAAAACAAAAAAGCGCTTCAACAGTTGCGCACGCGGCCAAGATTAATGGCCAAAAGAGTCGGCAACCGAGCGGCCGAGCGGCCGAACGACGCACAGATAGATATTGAAATTGATTGATATTTGAAAAATCATTTCGGTTCGCCGAGCTTGGACTCATTATTAGTTTCCCATGGATCATTTTCACAGCTAATGGTTGGCTGGGAGCACGAGCTTCCCAGCAAGTCGCATACCAATTTTCGGCTGCGGAGTCAATTTAATTTGCGTTGGCGGCTCCAACGCTTTGAACTCCAAACAAAAACACAAAAAAAAAACAAGGTGGGCGGAGTTTACGATTGGCCAAAATCGTTTCCCCCTAGTTTTTGTGTTTCCCCAGATTTCACCTGGTTAAACTAGGCTAGTCAAGCCACTAAACACTCGAGTTCAAGATCGCTGCCCTGACCATCCACTGTCCTTTCCTCGACTGGCTATCTTAATTACGCATTAATTACATCAAACATTAATAATTCCACATGCCAGCCGAGCGGCCGCTCATCTATCTCCTTCAGAGGCAGCAACACCTCCTCGATCCGGTGGCTCTGCTCTGTTCTGTGCTGTTCTGTTCTGTTGGTTCGGTTCTGTTCTGGGTCTCGGGTATCAAGGCGGGCTCCTCCTCTGTATCTGTATATTAAACTGTCTGTCACCCCCTGCCCGGCAAATTCGCAGCGCCCTGCATCAAATTGCAAGCCATCCTGGTCGTCGTTTCGTCGGATCTTTGGATCGTTGGATCGCTGGATAGCCGGATCGCTCTGTCGCACTGTCTGCCTTCTGAATTCGCCTTTGCCTGCACTTGCGATGGCACGTTGAGAAATTTGCCTTTGATATCGACCACATGTGTGCACAGGGAAAAACGGGGAAGGATGCTTATTTTATAGGGAGAGATCAGAACTCAACATATTAATTTTGCGCACCTACCACTTCAAGGCATATATAGTATATAAAACAACTAACAACTCTATTATTAAACTAAATATGTGTATTGCACACCCTTGATCTCGTATTTCAAAATCAGAAAACCGTATTTTACAATATGTTACTTAGTGAATATTTTATACTTGAAATGTTGTTTAAATACTTAAACATATATTTTTGATAACACTTAACAAGAGTTAATAAAATATATTTTTAAAAGAATAGGTATTAAAACATCAATCGATCTTAAATAAATTACCTTTTCTGTTTTGTAGCAATATAAAATCCTTTAAATTTATTTTCATAATATTTTATTTCTTTATAAGTATTGGAAGTTTCATTTAACTTCATCATGCAATAAACCTCTTTAATTTTTCTGTGTGTAAATATGCAGCCAATTGTGCATCTCCCTCCGAATCCCCCGTTCTCGTCAGCTACCCCTGTTGTGGTGGGGCCATATTTTCATTTTAGCTGACGATTTAGTCCATTTCCCGCTCATAATCGCATGAAGTTGTTTGCCTCCGCTGAATGGCTTAATCCGCCATCGATACCATCGATGTGTTGACTCAATAATGCCCTAACAACTCTTTTATGGAGTTTATTGGAAGTGTCGAAGTTTCCGATTCCCGTACCTGCGTGTGGGAAAATCGTCTAATCTGAGACACCGCCCCGAGGAGTCAGGAGTTTTTAGGGCCAGCAGCAGGTAATGGGCCACATGTCTGGCCGGAAATTCCCTGTTGACCCCTGGCCAGTGTCCTTGTGGCGAATTCGTCACTTGGCGTGATCGCACAAGGGATTTTCCAGCGCTAAGCAGCGGAAATTCCAGGACACATTTGGCCGCTGGCCCCGAACAAAAATGATGTATGCCATGTGATGAAGAGAAGAGGTTGTGTTACTGGCGGAAGTGGCTACTAAATTGCATCCAATCTGTAGTCGTTTGTGTCTTTTTCTTTTTTTTCCCCCTGTGAATTTCCGCCGGCCGGCAAGGTGACCGTGTGCTAAAACAAAATTTTTATATCGAAATTGCCGCCGGTCAACGCGCGCGCCTGCCCACTGGCCACTTGGATACTTGGATGCTTGGCTACTTGGCCACGTTTCAGCGCGCGTGTTGGCCTTTTTGGTTCCCAAGCTTTGTTTGGCCCAAACCGACACACACAAACACTCACACACACCCATACACCTGGTGTACACTCACTAACACAGGTACACAGCTCTCTCGGACAAGTTGGAGTTGCATTTTTAGCAGCATTTTTGTGCGGCATTTTATTCGTCGCCGCTGGCTTCAAATTTGCGGCTGGGGCAGGCTTCGCAAGTCGAGTCGCCACTGCCACCGGTTGGCCACCAACTCCAGCCTCAAACCCAGCTTCACCTTGTGCCCCAAAAGCTATTTAAATGGTATTTAAATGTGTCTAAAAGTAATTTTTTTGCGCATTTAATTCGCATTTTTGGCCCGCCAAGTATTTGGCAAAGCACTTAACGACATTTATGAGTATATTTCATTAAAAATGAAAACAGCAGCGAATGCCTGACATAATGCGTCATAATTGAGGCGTTTTTGTTCACTTTTTTTGCATTGTTGATGGTCAAACGGAGTGCAGGAATTTAGTTGACAGGCGGTTTCTGTTATGAGCGGTGGAATCTAAGGGGGTTAATTAAATATGTGGTTGTTAGTATTTGGCCTAAGATGAATTAATACAAACAATACTCACTTTAGTTTAAGACGGAACAGCAAGTTAACTTAAGAAAGTCGAAATTTATATACCCTTGCATCTATAATATAATTTTATTTACCTTTGAAGCTGTAAGTCAGTATTCTTCTAAGCTTCTAAATTAATCTTAAATGTTAATAAAATTATCTGAGCTTTTATACAATCATACAATACAATTATATTTCAACTTTATTGAAAATATATAAAATAACAATTAACTAATAATTTAAATAATCATTAGAATGAGTGAAATAGCCCATTATCAAAACATATTTCCAAACAAACTAAAAAGGGAATCACAGTTCTAATTCGCTTATACCGGTGGTACTAGTCAAACAGATATTTAATAAAATAAATTAAAGCTGGTATAATGTCTTAAAAGTTCTCAAAATTTCAAGATTTGAAAATATATCAGATTAACACTTACTTGCTAAACTTTATAGCTGATGTTGCATATGCAGTCTGCATTCAAAATGTTGCTGGTCTGGCGCAAAATATTTTCACACACACGAAAATGATTTCAACTTGCCACCAGCAACCATAATAACAGTGGCAGCAAGTGGCCAGGTAGTCGCTGCATGCCACACACGGCAAACAAACAGCAACTGTTTTTGCTGCTGCTGCTGCTGATGCTGTTGCTGCTGCCTCCTGCAACAAAGAAGGCAACTAGAAACTATCCAATGGCCACCAGCAGCAATAGCAATAGCAATAGCAACATCAGCATCAGCATCGCCACATGCTTGACCAGCCGACGAGACCAAAGCGAGCGCATAAAGCATAAAAAAGCGCAAAGCCACAAGAAGTTGCAAGTCGAAAAAGTCATTATATGCGACAACCAAGTCGTCGATATTGGCAGCGACGCCAGCAGCACACTGACAGAAAATTGTATAGACAAGTTTGGGTCAGGTTTTGGGAACATATAAAAGTGATATTAATATGAGAATTGAAAAAAAATTGTTGGCAGCTATGAAACTTGAACTTGACTTATGTTAATTAGACCATATAAAATAGATGCCACTTTATTATTAAAAAAAATATTTTGGATGGTGAAATAGTTGATCCTAAACTTAAACTTTTATTACCAAAGACAGTGGCTTTAAGCTTTCCTACGTGAACAAATCTTTAAAGGAACTTCAACTACTCATCAAAACAAATTTTAAATTGTTTTAGCTAAGAATGTTAAAAACAATTACATTAATCAAAGTTATAAATATTTTAAATCGACTGTTTAGTTAGACTGTGTTTCATTTCTTGATGTGTACCAACAGCAAACGGCGACTTTGGCTTTGGCTGCGACACATTTGCTTAAATAGCAACAGCAACAGCAACAGTTGCTGCCGCTGTTTGTTGCTTGTTTGGGTGCTGCGGCAACAGCAGTGCCCATTTTTTTTATTGCCGCGCCGCAGTTGGAAAATGCAAGGCGGACGCGAACGGGGGTATCTTGGATTTCCAGTTTTCGGTTCCCACAATGCAAAATTAGGTACAAAGCGTCGTCCCCATGACGTAATTAGCATAGAGCAGTCGTTGTTGTTGCCGTTGTCGGGAGCCCATAAAGCGTATTTACCGCACAACGCGCCAGACGCACTGCATCTGGAGAGGGGGGTGTGCAGTGGGGGGTACAGGTGGGGGGGTTCAGGTGGGCCGGTAAGCAGGTGGGCAGGTTGGAGGGGTATTCTCAGTCAGGTGAGCCATTGCCATTGCGCATGTGTGGCGGGGAAAGGGTGGAGCAAGGGGAGCAGCTGGACGAGGACGTTGCCATAACTCATATATGTGGCCTGCTCGCCGGCAATTGTCGTGGCAGTCGGGGCCAGAAATAAAAACATTTCGTTTAACGATCTTTATCGATGCGATTATTGATTGTGTGTTCATGGCCTGGCTTGTTGCGACTGCAACATTGCAGCTGCGACAACATGTTGCTGGCGCAGCAGCAACATTTCGCTGTTAACAGACAATTTGGTTACAATTTTCAAACACAACATGCGGGTTTATCTTGTCTAATTTGGGCATCTTCTAGTGCAACTTATTTATTTGTACATATTGACCACAATTGCTCTATCTAACAAATAAGTTGATTGGTTTTCAGTTTTAAAATTTTGCAACAGTTTTTTCTTTACTAGTTTAAATTAAATTGGATTAGTTGCTAGGCTACTGTATTAGAAAAGCTGTTTGTAATTAAACTTGACACATTGTAAAGATTACAATTTCTAGATGTAACACATTTTCCTTTATCTTTTCTTAAACCAAATGTTTACCTAATTAACCAGATCTTCCTAACGACACAGTTATTATTCTATTGTAACTTGAGTTGTTTTATAATAACTAAACAAAATAAACAAGTTTTGATTACTTCACAAGTTCTATAAATTGTAGATTATCTTCATGGGTTAGATAATCGCACTCGGCAATTTGGTCAGTTAACAATATCTAACCAACAATCTGGTTTATCTTGGCATCTACCACAACTCCGACTTCCTTTACTCGATCTCATTAATCTTGTAACCAGCTTTCAATTATTAGATTAACTTGGAGGCAGCTCAGCATCAGGTTGCAGGCTCATCTCAGTTCATTTTCACCTGGCCACATACTATGGACCGCTCTCCTCGTTCCCCAGTTGAAATTCTTGGCATACTTCGACTGACAGCCGGGCAATTGCTCTTTCCCTGGACGCTGTCCATGGCGTGGCTGCCTCCTGCCAACCACTTATTACGTAATTATTTAGCCACATCGCTGCAGCACAGGCAGCACAGGCATCAGAGGCAGCAAAAGAGCAGCATCGCCCTGGGGCACGTGTTGCCAACTGACTTGGGCACCTGTTTTCAGCCGCATCTCGCAGCTATTTATGCTATAATTTCTGGCATGCAGCCGCCGAGCGGCAGTAGCATCAATTCAATTTGCATGCACTGCCCTCCGGCTGGTTGATCACCATCTGGCTAGGACCTGATAAGCCGTCGCCTTTGATTGGGAACTCGCCGGCCGACCAAGGCAGCGATCTTAAGTACCAGCGACCAGCCAATTTAGTTGCAGTCGAGCGGACACGTGCCTCCATATCCAGTCGGTTGGGAAAATATTGCGGCAGTAAACAGTTAACAGTTAAACAGATAACTGTTTCACGCTTTTGGGTTTGCAATTAAGCCGGATGGCATAGAAACTTTTGATCGTTACATAGACCATAAAGTTAGCTCGACACGCTCTCACCCGACAAACGTCAAATGGCGGCGACGACACCTTAGATAGACGGGCAACAGTGCGTATGAGCAATGCAGCAGGGGGAAGTTTCGGTATTACCTACAAGACATTTAAGCACAAGTCAAACTTGAAACTTAAAGATTGTTAAAAATATTTGAATGCTCATTGCAGTTACCATTAAAAAAAAAAAACAATTTAAAGATCTAAAACAAAATGACTTATGTATAACAAGAATTAAATACTTTTTTTCTTTTGAACTTAATATTCGACTGCAAATACATAATTGATCAAAACTGCTTTAAATTAGACCTTGGGTATGCTAGAAAATAATTCGAAACAATTAATTCCAAGTATATAAAGACATCTTCATTTATATACATGTTTTTTAACTTTTTACTTAACTTACAAATTTAAGAATCTTCAACTTATAATTTTATTTTAAAACCTATAGATTATATACAATCTGTTATCCCAACGTGAGCTTCTGAACCATTATTTTTAGCTCGCTCATTGATCGTTCGACCAAGCCAAGATTTTCCAAACAATCTTCGTTTGTTTATTTATTTCGACATTAGTTAATGCGTTTATAATGCGCAAAGGAAGCAACAATGACCACGGCGTTTGCGCGCTGCTGTTGGCGCCCGCTGAACAATTGAGGGGCAATTCCCACGCTGCGTATGAAATAAATTCCCCAGCTGAAATTGTGCGCACAACTCTTTACATTTTAATGATGCCACCGCGCACTGGGCGAAACTTTGAAGCAGCCGCGATTCGCTGCCGAGTCATTTACTTGTTGTCGAGCGCCCCATTATAAATCTGCTAGCCAGCCTATGACAGTTTTGTTGCTGTTGCTGTTTTTGTTTTTGCTACGCCTTTTGCCTTACTTGTTTCTGTATCATTTTTCTTGTTTCGTTTTTGTGTTGGCATAAGAAACCAAATAACCAAAATCACCAAAATAACCGAAATCACACCAAAATGTGGTTTCTGGGGGCCGTTGCTCGACCGGCTGACGCCTGATGTGACTGCAAATGAGCGGATCCGAATGTAGGAGACGGATTGGGAATCAGATAACTATGGTATATAGCCTTAGCCCGAGAGTGAGAGCGTTGCGATATGTGGGTGCTGACGGCTAGAGATCGGAAGATACGCAAACGCCAGCACCAACTAGTCTTATCACGACTATCTTTCGCAGATAAATTTCCAAGAAATGTGCGAACTTTACGCCCATGACGTAGATATGTTTCGGATGCTCTCCCGTTAAAAAAACGCACTGAGTAATGCTGAGTGCCATAATCATTTATGGTAAAAAGTAGTTCCCCCTATTGACTGAAGTATAAATATAGTAACGTCTAGGTTCTACCTAACAAAATACACATTTATCAGATGCTGGGACAATTACAAAATTAATTGCAATTAAATGATTACAAAATCATGAAACACTTAACCAGAAGCCTGTTTGTGACATACTTAAATTTTTCTGAGAAATATGACCAGATAACCGATGCGCAAATATTTAAACAGCAAGATAAATAGAAGATAAAGTGGTAATGAATTTACAAAACCGTAAAATAGATTCTTATTGAGCAAAATCCCAGAAATGACTTCCAAAATTATAATAAATATAATCTTTTGAGTAATCGTTTAAAAACCAACTGAGAAGTATACTTAGCAAACTTTCCTTAAATTAGCTCAAAAATATACTAAAAATTACGAAAATAATGCATTTCTTTGGTTTACTAAACAGTTTATTTCAATTTACTTAAATAAAAATACTATTTTAATTTAGCTAGGAAGATAGTTAGCAGCTGACTAGCTTGTCTTGTTATTTATTAACAGCGAGTGTCGCGTAATGATCGTAATTTTTGATGATAACCAAAAGTGCCTTCTGTATATTCCTGCCATTGGCTTCCCCTCCGAAAATAACTTACTTTTGCCCCGCAACGATCTGCACTCGATCGCGGAACGATTACCCGATGCGAAGTGGCCACTTTCGAGCAGCGATTACCCAGGCAGGCAGCAACTACCGGGTTGAAGTTGCTGTTGCTCTTGTTGCAGTTGCAGTTGCAGCTGCAGATGTGGTGTTGTTGCTGTTGCTGATGCTGCTGCTGCTGTTGCTGCTGCTTCTGCAGTTGATGTTGCCAGACGCATCGCATCTTTATTTAGACACAAAAATGTTGCATGTTTCGCGCTTTTCACCAAATGCGCTCGCCGATCCACATTATTATGCAAAGAGGGTTGCACTATTTACCCAAAAATGGCCGTGGCTAATGATGATGATTGGCCGGCAAAAAGGAGAAGAGCGAAGCGGAGTTGCACTTGGCAGTGGCAACCACAATAACAATAACAACAACATCAGCAGAAGTAACCACAACGACAACTTGTTGCTGTTGTGCATCAATCTTGGAGCTGCAAATGTTGCCCGGCGTTTGTTTATATGTCATTGGCAATTAGTTATTGTATTTATTGTTTACGGCACCCAACGGGGTCTCTGTTTTGCTTCCTGCTAACTGGCAAATGTTTCTAAATATTTTGGTAAATTTTGATTATTCCAACGAATTGGCTTCATGTCGATGATATATAGAGATGCGCAAGGGAAAACTCAATCGTCTTTAAAACTAAAAACTTTTAAAACACTATAGACAAGAGAGAGAGAGAGAGAGAAAGAGAGAGAAGTTTTCACATGACGAAACATTTATTTGAAATCTTTCATGTTTCATAAATTTATGTGCAATTTATTTTTAAACAACAACCGTCGACGACGCGACGACAACGTCTGACAAGTCGAAAGAGTCGAAGGGGAGAAAGACCCTGGTGGCATTCCCTCTTCGGCCCCTCCGAATTTTCCCTCTAGACACAAAAGTGTGCCTAATTAGAGCTGCAACAACCGAAAGGAAGATCTTTCCATGGCGCCAAGTTTGTTGGTTAAGCACTAGCAAAGTAAAGCGAGACATTTGGATGAGTAAGAGTATGGGTATGAGTATACTCATATATGAGTATGAGTATGAGTATGAGGAGCGGAGAGCGAAGAGATCAAAGGGCTGCGGCTGTGGTTGGCGCCCTGTCGGCCTCGATTGCGAAAAAACCAAACGAGCCAGACGGGAAAACCGAAATGAAATCAAAGGGCACCCACTCACCCACCTGGACTTTCCCACCCCCAAAATCAATCAGTGATTCAGTGATTCAGTGATTCAGCCGTTGCCCACTGATAATTACAGGTGTTGAAAACAAACAACCATCTCTTGGGGGTGCTGTTATCAGAAAACAAAAGATCTCCGGAGAACTCTCTTTGGGGGGCTGGAAAAAGTCTGGGGAGTCTACTGAGTCTACTGAGTCTGCTGAGTCTGGGGAACTGATATGAAAGCAATTAGCAGCAGCGACTTGGCAACCAGCTGGCTTTTTTCCACAGAATTTGTCAAGCTGTGACTTTGATCTGCGGAAATGTTCGGCAGCAACAACTTTGAATTTGATTTGAAAATGCAGCCGCACCGCACCTCCACCCAAAGGAATAAAAAAAACCGAAAACAACCAGCAGCAGCGGCAGCGGCAGCAGCAGGGTCTTTTCTTATTTATAGCCACAATTTTTATGCTCCATTTCAATGGGCTGGCGGGGGAGGGAATCGGCTGAGCAGGCCGTCGTCGCCCCTTTGAAGATTGTGTGCTGGTGTGCTACCCCTCTAACCACTTGATTGCACTTTTCGCAGCATAAAATATACATTTATGTGCGTCTGCAATCGGAGAAACAAAATAAAAAACAAACTCACACAAAAAATCAACAAAAACAGCCAGCCAGCCAGCCACACACTCTCTCGCATCGAGACTAGAAAACTATATAAAATTGATTTCCCCACCCGCACAATGGCAGGGCCGACAATGAAGCGCCATTGAAGCGCAACCAAATTAATCTTTCAACGACAATTACAATTAATTATAAACGCCCCCGCCGGTTACTCCGGGCCAACTACTCTCGTCCAGCTCACAAAAGCCTTAGAATTTCCAAAAAAAAAAAAAAAAAAACAATGTATTAAACAAGTATCCAATTGGCTTGCGTCTCTGAGTTTGCCAGCTACAACTAGTGTGTGTATCGACAGCTGGTGGCCACGACGTCTAGCATTTGAATTTGGTTCAAACAGGCCAACCAGCCGAAACTTGAATGTTCTTACCAATATTTTGAAAGCTGACGGATCTTTTTAACTTTAAATTGCAATAAAACCAAACAAATGAATGCAAAAGTTATATAGACAACCAATTTTAAAAAAAAACTTTATAGAAGCTTTGTTGTTGTCTGTAAATATAGTCTCTGGAAACAACAATAAATTGTTTTGTTGCAATTTTCAATTTGTATAAATTTAATACGAGCTAAATAAATAATAAATTTAATTTTAAAAAGTTTCACAATAAAATTTAGGTGGTACAGCTAAATAAAAATATTAACTGGACAGTTTTTTTATAAATGGGAAACCAGAAAATTACACAATTTCTGTTGACATGTTTCCACTTCCACTAATATTAAATCCATTATTTCCAAACTCTCTTAAATAGAGTTATTTAGTTGGTCTCAAGGCAAGTCCATGTATTGGATTTATGTGAGCGTATATGTAAACATTTTCTCGGTTGGTGTTTTAATTTTCATCTGTCTAGCGCTCGGCGCTCATACACAAGCACCATCAAGTCGGATCCGTATCTGTATCTGTATCTGTATCCATTCCATCCATCGGTCCATCTATCTTTCTATCTATCAGTTTTAGCGCTCGCCTAATTACAAAAAGATGAAAGCGCTGTTTGTGGGCCAGCGTCCGTCCATGTGGGGCCCACCCACCCACCCGAAGCATCCACCTACTAACCAAGGCATCCAAAACAACACCTTGGTGGTTCGGTGAATCGGTGGATCGGCGGGATCCCTTGTCGGAGGCTGACCCACCGACTGTGATGCCTGTTAACGGCAGCTACTTAATTTCGTATTAATAAACATCACAAATGTTGTAATAGTTTGGCACTTTATTTATTTATTTTCCATTTTATGGCCGGGGGGCCATTGAATGGCGGCAAACATTCTGATTTCTGATTTTCGAGATCTCTTTTCATCGATGCCAGGCGATTTCTTTTCGCAACAACAAAATGTACACACTCAAATGATTGACGGACGGCGATCGACCAAAGTTGTTTAAACAAATTTCGTTGATTCTTCTGGTTAGTTGTGCAATTTGGATGCTCGTTCAAAGCGGGCAACAATGTTGATTCCGTTTCGAATTTGGATATTGACTTTGGTTTTTGTGTGGGTGTGGAAACCTTTTGGAACTGGATCTATTGAGGCGTAACTCATACGAGTAAGGCTACGCCAGTGTAAATTTGATTCAATTTAAAGTCTCGTTTTGGCTATCAAAACTTCAGCACATCGTTTTCATGATTATGAAGACAATTATTCAATTCTGGGAAAAATTTGTATGGAAAAGCTATCTTAAAATTCATGGAAAGCTATTAAATTGTTTTGTATTTTAGCATTGCAAAAATGGCAAGGAAATAGATCGAAGAAAATAGTTATTAGTAAAAGGGGATGTCCAAACATTTGTCAATTTCAAAGGAATCACAAAAAAATAGCAGAAATAAGAACTGGGGTTTCCCAATATAATTTCATGGATTCCAATCAATTAAAATAACACAGGAGTTCCCAACAACAATAGTAAAATGTTTTCCCGGACTTAGGGCCAGCTAAAATCAGAATAGATAAGGTGAATCTAATCTAATGAGTTCTGATAACGAATGGCCTTGCCGCACACTTAACGCCTGCAGTTAAATGAACTGCAAATGGGATTTCGCGGAAAATATAACCAAGAGACAAGACCAAATGCTGCGGAACACAAGGCTGTCAGAGCCATAAATATTTCGACAGTCAAAACAGAGCCAAGCCGAGTGTAAACAGAAAGCATTTCGAAAGATGGATTTATTAAGAGCTCAATAAGTAAATACATTAAATGGAAAATGCAGCAGGGAAAATGCGAATCGCATTTTCCGGCACTGCAATAATAGGACACATAAACACATATAATTCCGCTGATTTTCCCCCGCAATATATAGATATATATATATGTGGGATAAGTATAGATATTTGCACAGATTGTTGCCGTCTGCCGAATGGTTTCCAAGAATTGTGGGCGTGGCAGTTGCCGCAGCCGCCGCCGCCGCCGCTGATGATGAGTGTTGATATTTAGCTGGAAGAGCCAGCGAATCATGGCCAACAGAGAGCCGCCGGCTCGTTACGTCATCGCTGTTCAATGGTGCGTATGATTAATTTCGATTGCGGTCTGTTTTCCACTCTTTTCTCGAAGTGGCTGGCTAGGCAAGGAAAAGACTGCTAGACTAGTGGAAAAGTGCAAACGTACTGCAGTGCAATTGCAAAGTCGAGAAGTTCCCACAAATAGCTGAAGTTCACTTTTGGTTGCTTTTGCCTGGCTTTTCTCCAGGCATTTTCACATTTTCCACTCGCCGAGTGCTGTTGTTGTGTTACCGAAGTTGTTGCCCACTTTTGGACATTTAAGCCGCTTTTGGCGTGCGTACAACTTCAAAAGCAGCCAACTCTGGCTGCAGCAGTTGCAGTTTGCAGTTGCTGCTGCTACTTTTTTTTTCCTGCTCAGCTGATTTATGCGCCCGCTTCACGAGTGTAGGCGCTTTTCATGTAATCTGGCGGGTAATCCAAGTGGCCAAAGCGTGAGAACTTTACACACACAGCAGCAAAACGAAGCCCGGCCAGTTGCCAGTTGGCCCGGCCGACTTCCGTATCATTTGTGTTCAATCAGCGAACATGCACCAAATTTAACTGCCAGGTGCTGGATTGCCGGTCTTTTGGCCAGCTGAATAGAGTTAGTGGGTGTGGGTGAGGGTGTGGGTGTGAACCGTTAGGCCCAAGCCCGAAGGTCGTCGCTTTTTTAACCAGCTGCAGCCCCACTCTCTCTTTTCGGCCTCCCCGATACAATGCGAAATGAAAAATGATTCTGCCCAGATTTTCTCACGCTGATAAAACCAACAACAACGGAGAAGGAGTGGAAAACTTTGAAGTTGTCGGCTCAGCAGATCACCAGATCAGCAGATCACCAGATGAGCAGCTCTGAAGGATTCACAGCGCTGACAAATGTCAGTCAGGCTCAAATCCCAGTACGTGTCCGAGATAAGCTCGTCATGAGGATGACTATGAGGATGAGAATGAGAATGAGGAGTTTAAGCCACTGTAGTGGCAACTTTTCCCCCACTTGCCACTCTGCCTTTCTCTCTCTATCTCTCTCTCTCTCTCTCTCTCTCTCTCTCTCTCTCTTGTGCTTGGTAATGTGCTCATTTTCCTTTTGCGGCAATTCACCTGAAATTGGGTTAGCTTCGGTTTGGTCAAGATTTTGCTCTAGATTCGGCCTCCGATCATAACCAGGATGATGCCGATGATGGTGGCTTATTATTGAGTTAGCCATTTGCTGAGCGGCGGCTACGATCATTTTCTGGCTATTTTTAGAGCCTGCAGGGCGCGTCCCCATCGCGATAAGCTGACAAAGACGGAGACACGCAGACGCGCAGACAGAGGGGCCCGAAGAACGCTTAGTCATTCCACTTGTTGGCCAGGCTCACCCACGTAACTCAAAATCCAGACGAGGCCACGATTGCAACCTCCGGCTGCACAGTGAAAAAATAGGATTGTATAATGATGTAGTTTTGAAAATTTTGACATATCACTTACTCTATGGTTTTCCAATAACAAAAAATATATATTTTAGTTATATCCCAAATACGTTAGTTATAAAGTTTGTTTTGAAAACTTCTCCACACTTATATTTTTTTAAATATTACAAATATTGCTGCAATAATTCAGTGTTTTAAATACCATTTTTTTCAGTTTCTTTTACCTGCACTATTTATCAAAGTTAGTTTCTAAAATGACTCAATTTTGGGATAGAATTTATTTAAAAAATTTCCTTTTTTTGTCTTAATATGTTTTTACATGACATTGTGTTTATTATTTTTGTTATTTCTTTGTAAAACATATGTAAACGAAATGTTCCATGGATTTCAAAAACTCAATCTTTTTTTTGTGACGTGTGGGGATGGGCTGGCAGCAAAAAAAAATGTCGTCGGGGAAAATTGATCGATTTAAAAAGAATTAAGATCATCGTCCACGTTTTGCGTCCTCATCCTGACTCACTGACTTAGTGAACGACTAAGCCGCCAGCTCCATCTGCATCTGCATCTGCGGCGAGTGCAACTTAATTATGGTTTGTTTATTCTGCCGTCTTGGCCGTCTCGGAAGTCATGGAAGTCATGGAAGTCTTGGAAGTCTTGGCCCGGCTGGGAGGTGCGCTGTGTCATTGCCAAACAATTGCAGTCAGTCGTCGCGGTCTTGGCCCGATGGCTTCGACCGTGTCTCCTTGGGTATTGGGTATTGGGTATGGGATCTTCTTGGTCTGCGGTCTGCCCCGAGATGGCTATCAGCAATCAGGCGTTTTGTGCGCCAGCCATCCGAACCCAAACCCAAAAGCAAACCCAAGAAGCCTGATGAGCAGAAGCCCTCATTCCAGCAGAGTAATATCGCAGTGAACTTCTGAAAGTTGCAATTTTCGATTTGCATTAATCAAACAAAGTCGTAAAAATAATACGAACAAAAAGGCTCGCAGCAGACGATAACAGATAACAGACCGGGATTTTGATGACAGTGAGCGTGACAAAGAGTGTGGGGAAGGAAAAACAAAGCAAACTGTCTTAACCTTGGGCGCATGTAGACACCCACTGGATTGCATTCGGAAAATATCACACGCTGTCAGCAAGGGCAGAAAATTTACCCAAGTTGTTTGTGCACAAGCACTGCGAGAAATAGTTAGGAAATTAAGTTTCTAGTTAAAAAAAAAACAAACATTTTGGTTTACAATTTAGCGTACTGGTGATACAGACAATTATTTAACAATTGTTAAGTTTAAAATAATATCGAAAATTCGGCATCTCTTTTCTTTACAAATATGTTTCAAACATAATAATCTAAACTAAACGATTATTACTTAATTTCTTGCATAAGTAATTTCTTATAATTAATATTCGGTATACATAAATCTGCAATAATATTTGTTTAAATATGAGCTACAACACTTCTTTATTTCATATGACCAAATTGGTCTATTAATAAACTGATATCACGTTTAGCTAATGGTAGAATTATTCCATTGATAAACCAAGTGACTCACTTGCTAAGCATGCACTATTAGTTCAAGTTGAAGAACCGAGCATAACTGGAATATCCAACCCTGAAGTCCGAAGACAAACACCGCCAGTTTTTCCACCGCCCACTTTCGGGCTTATCGGCTTTATCACTGCCGCATTGTTTGGATTCACACGCCCCCAACAAAAAAAGGGGGGAAGCAACACAAACAACACAAAAACAACGCAAACAAACAAACAAACAAAACAACAAGCTGAATTATGCACAGCGAGAAATATTTGGTGAGAGCGCTAAATGGCTGTGGAATACGGACAAATTTACATAGAATCGCTGGCCAAATATTAGCATAACATTTTGACAGTTTCGTGAAAAACATGCCAAGAGGTGGTCCCAAACAGTCACACCAACAATAGCAATATTAGTAACAATAATAATAACAATAACAATAAAAATAAAGACAGTAACAGGAGCGGGCGGAGCAGTAGGAAACAGTAGTGTCAACAACTCTCGACTACGTCATCTGTCACCCACTGTTGACGCATCTTCGTCTCATCACGTGCATCGTGGAAAGTTTGTTACGTTGTTATCGAGATGAAGAATTTATCAGGAATGCCAGCAGATTGTAAATCGGGAGTTAAGCGGGCAATTTTGAAATGAGGTTGAGTAAGGTTACCCTTCAGGGAACGTATATTGTTTGATATTTGTTATGGGCGACATTGATATTTCAGATCGTTTAAAATAATGATAAAGAGGTTTGAAATAGCAGCATGTTCAGCATATAGAAATATACATTTTTTGTATTAATTCTCCATTGATTTTATATCAATTCTCAAGAACTAATGCCAAATGCCAAACATTTAGCTGATCATAGTCACAGTCTTTATATATAGGTAATTAAATAAATTTGCCATTAAATAAATCTGTTGAAAGTCAAGCAGATTTTCAGAACGCTTAGCACATGTCTAGACTATTTATTTTGGGAATTATGTGTGTGAGCACAAGCTATTTTTTTGTAAATACTTGTAAGCGCACAAGCATGCGACAATTATTGGTATTAAATGACACCCATAACCAATGAGTAAAGGTCTTAATTGTGCAATTACTTAGTTAAAACGTCATACTAATTCAAATAAGCAATTGCATGTTATTGTTTGAAGTGACAACTTAATCTTTTATAACACATTGCAGTACAAGATTCCTAATAAATCAGAGCTAAGTCTTATCTGAAACGGTAGCTGCAGCATTAGCAGTATCATTAGCACCCGCATTAGCCGTAAAAGCAACAGTGGCAACAGCTGACTTAGTGATAAGCTTTTTGGGGGCATTAGTCAGAGGAACGTGAGAAAGTTTACCCCGCTGATAAGGCAGATATGTGGCGAGATATGACCGCAAGTGCCGATGGGAGGTTGGAGATCGCAAATCGCAGATCGCAGATCTCTGGTTTGGCGTAACACCTGGGCGCACAGAAACCCCAAAAAAAAACCAAAAACGAGATGAGCAAAAAGCAGGGAAAAGAAAATAGAGCAGCGGCAAACAAAGAAAGCCAGCCAAATAAACAAAACAAATGCGCTATAAAAGAGGTAGACAGAATAGAACCGAGCAGGGCAGAGCAAATCGGATCAGCAGCGAAGTGAAATGAAGCGAATTTGTTGGCATTTAGCGGCTGAAACTGAGGCAAAGACAATTGATGCCGATGGCGATGGCGATGGCGATGCATGGGGGCCAGCGATCTTCGCTCACTTGACTTAATTAAACGCTGCAGACAGCGGGTAAAAATACATGTGAAAGGGGAAGTTCAAATGTGCGAGCTATAGTAAGAAGATGATTGGGGGGCGGGGTACTGAGTACTGGGTACTGGTACCTAATGCTTATCGCTTATCTAGGCGAGATTAAAATTCTAATTGTTCCTAATGGAAATGCGCCTTAGACTGGATCCCAGCAGTTTCCATTTGCTCTGGAGATTTACCCCCACGAAATGCTTCTTGTTATTGCTGCTGTCTCTCTATTTGCTTGAGTTGTCAGCGCCAGCGACAAAAACGTGGAAAGTCAGCGCTTCAAAGGAAATCACATTGCGTATACGCAATGTGCAAATAAACAAGACGACAACGCGAAAAAAATAGACGAGACGACAAGAATCGCAAACAAACATGGAAAAATCGACATCGGCCAAATGGCGACAACGTTGCTGCTATTTTCCTGGTTTTATTAGTTCTGCCAGCATTTTGGCCACACGTGCCATCCATCCATCCATTCGGCCATCTCCCATCTATCCATACGCCCATATTGCCATCTAGCCATCTCCATTCCCATCCATCTGCCTTTGCTCACAACTCACAACTCGCGAAAATCTTTTCGCACTACCTACATATTCTTTGACTTTTCTGTCTTGTGTTTTGCCAAAAGAAACGATATTATTCGCCCCAAGTTTGTTGCTGTTTTATTGGAAATGAATCGGAAAATGTTTCCCATGTTTGCTTGCGTATTGGAAGTTTGGTTTACTTGGACACATTAGCTGGCATATCGAATTTCGTATTGGAATGTCTTCAAAAATGCTTTTAAATATTTTTAAGACACACACATAACATAATGACTAAGCAAATTTATATGTGTTATATGTTTTATGTTAAAATGGCTTTTCTTGAAGAAGATCTTGTATTTTGCATATGTACAAGTAGCAAAGTCATAGGTTTTACTTAAAAAATTCAGATTTCGTAGTGAAATCTTTAGTAATGATTAGACTATTTTTCCTAGAAGCCCTGTATAAATCTTGAAAAGAACCTAGACTTAAACACAATTATCTTTTTAGCAATTGAGGTTTTTATTTAGCGAATATTAACATGCAAAATGAAAGTGAACAACTTGTTGTTAACACACTGATAACGGACAATCGCATTGCACTTCACTGACGATAGGCGACGTGAGCAATTGTTTGCCATTCCCTAGGCCAACACGGCGTATGCGCAATGCCCGCTAGCACTATTGACACTCCAGCCAACACAACTTATATGGAAGACAATTATCTGCCCTGGAAGCGTAATCATGCAAATATTATCAGAGCATTAAGTGAAGTGAATAGAATTATAATTCCGCGCCCCCGAAAGAGACGCGTGCTCCAATCGTTAAGTTAAGTTCCATCCAAACAAATAAGATAGTGCTGGATATCGTATATCGTATGTGGCCCGATAAATCACTGACGTCGGGAAAAACTCTACGCAAGAGAGTCCAGCAGTGACACAATGTCGCGAGCCAATAAAAATGAATCAAAAATAATCAAATAAATAACACTCGAACGCATTCGAAAGCATAAATAACCGCCTCGGCCGAAGAGGGAAAATTTATATGAATTTTATTTTTTTGGAAAAACTTCCGCTGACAGCGGCAGCATCTCAGCATCTTGGCAAATGTGGGTCACTCGCCGGGCTGCCAAAATAAATTGTCTCTTTCGTTCCCACTCGCAGCGAGTATTGGAAGATTATACAAATATCGTATACATATATTTCTTCTGAGGGAGAAATAATAAGTGAAAAGCGCACTTTACATTGCACAATTGGGATAAACCCAGTCGAACAATGATCGGAGTGGTAATGACTATGTAAATTTCAGCAGTATGGCTGAATGGATGAATGAAGTGAATATCGCATGGCGAACGTTAATATATATATATATATTTATCTAGAGACGATGAGTTCGCAGCCAATTTGACCCGGCAGATGGCGCCAGTCGGCGTGTCGCATGCAATCCCGCTGATTAATTCAATGCAAAGCGACTTCATTTTCGCTCGTTCGCAACCTGAGCAATAACCACATGTTTTCCCAGTTTTCCCCCCCGATTTTACCCGCTTTTCTTGATGGATTTGCATGAATCATTGGCGGCAGCGTCACGCTCGAGAGGAAAAACGCGTCGGACCCCAAAATGAAATGCAAAAATATTATTTGAAATATGAAAAGTTATTTTAATGCTCCCTGTCGCTGTGCTGTCTGCGTGCTAAATTGGGGAGCAGGCAACGAGGCAACAAGGCAACGAGGCGACGACGACAGTTTTCCTCCGTTTTCTTTGGCAACGCTTCCTTTCCATAGTGGCACTTGTACTTGTTCGCCAGACTTTTCCGGAAGCGCGTCGCGACATCAGCCTTTTTGACGTAGGCACTGGCCCAAAGTTGTTGACGCATTTTCGACAAACGCACACAGCAGGGCCAACTGAAAGGCCAATGCGCCCGGAGCCCGGCTGGAGGCTATCGGATTTCAGTTCGATTTCTTTATCCTTTGGCCTCGAACCAATTGACATTGACAAATCAAAGTACACACAGAAAGAAAAATGGGTGATTTGATAATCAATTTGACCAGTTGTGTACAAAAAATATTTAAAAATGTCTCACATTTGTTATGGTTTTAATAAATGAAGTTTATTTTGTTAAAATTATTTAAAATGATCTGAAAAATTATTGATTTTTTTTTCCGTGCCTCCAAAAAGTCCAATGGCCCGAACAAAAAGCACATATTTTTAAGCGCATAATTAAGTCATAATAATAATAAGAGCGGGGGGATTGGGCAATATGATATGCCAATTTTTGGCTGAACCGAAAACCGAACACACGCAGAAGGCAAATAAAAATGTTCATCTTATTATTCTGGCTGGGATTTCTGGTTAAATCAAAGCGGGAACCGCTGAGGGGCATTCTGAAGGGGTATATGAAGTAGGAGCTGTTCATGACAATTGTCAACTTGTTTTGCGTGTGCCCGTGTGTTGGGTGCCTTCAATTCTTAATCGCCTTGTGTGCCGTGGACACTTGTGAGTTGACGTTTCGGATCTCTTCCACACAGATACACACTCGCACTCACACACACACATACACACACCGATCCATTCACACACAGATACACACGCACACAGGGGAGACTCACGATTTGGGAGCGTGAGAAAGTGGCGCGCACAATTAAAATGCTGCTTTATGGCCCGACGCTGGGCCAAACATAAATTATAAACAATAATTTATCTTTAAATATACTCAAAATTGTATAGAATAAATACACCTATATAAACATTTACACTGGAAACAAAAAATCAGCACTTAAAAAAAAATTAGACAAGCATAGAAAGAATAAAATAAATGCGATTATGTCTTAAAAAGCTATGTTTTACAAACCTTTACAAACTTTTTGTTTTGTTTTACAATTTATAATTCATCCTTTCATTCATAAAAAAAAAAACTTAAGCTTAACTTAACTTAGTTTTACATTTATGGTGTAAGTTTCATTTATTACTCTATTTTAAAGAATTTCAATAAAACCTTTTTTAAACTTTAAAGTTCAATATCTTGAAAACCCATCCTTGCGTGTCGATTTCGCCCAGTGTACATTTGCGAATATAAAATCACATTATATATGTACATATACATATATCCATATGGACAGCTTCGTCTGGCCACGCGATCCTCATCGCATAAATTAACATTTGCCGGGCATTAAATCAGCGCAGACTTTGTAGACTGCTTGGAACTGCCTCACCCTCGTGGAATGAATAGATATATAGTACATTCGTATTCCCTGCCAATTGCATAACGACCGAGGGTGTTCGCTCTGTGGATGTGCACTTTTTCCTGCCTGCCACCCACCAGTGCAGCAGTGCAGCAGTGCGAGGAACCGAAATAGACCCGCCGATCGATGAATGATCATGATCACCGCTGGTGAATCACTTGGACAGCGCACGCAGGTCTCAATTAGCATGTGACGAGCACTTAGACAACCCAGCCCCTCCCCCAGCCCCCACAAAACTCGCCCCCGCCCACCAGACACGTGATATGGCGGCTAATTAAAGCACTCGCCGGCGGGGGAGTGGCAAATCACCATTCGCCATTCGGCAATCGGCGAAGAGACACAAGTTTCATTGCCAATTTGTCGGCATTGATGAGTCAGTATGTTGTGACTCTTTAATATGTAATCGGGTAACTTATAAAGAAATAAATTTAAACCTTAAGTGTGGGACAAGTCTCTTGACAAAGAGTTCAAAGTGAGGGGCATGTGAGTTACAATACAATATATATTTTAAAACTAAATGAGATTTACTGAAAATATTTAAGCCAAGTTAAATTTAGTTCCAAAACATTATTAGATATTCAATAAGTTTAGAGAAGAAATATAATTAAGCATTTAGAGTCAAGCTTTTCATCTGCTTTTGTCATCGCAACTGCACCAATTTTCTGCCCGTAAATCTTTTCACCTTCAAAAAGTGCCAGACAAATTAAAACTTTTAACGATCTCCAGACATCTAAGGAACCATATAATAGAACTCAAATAAAAAAGCAAGAGAAAATTCTTTAAGAATGCGAATAATTTCTAGTTAGCTATTTTGTTTACGGGTGTCTGCAAATCATATGAAGTCGATAAAGGCAGGTGGAAAATTCCGCATTAAACGCCTTAGCCAAGTTGTTGATGTTTTCGATCGATTAAAGGTGGAAAATAAGGAAAAATCACAGGAAAGCGAAATGCATGGCCTAATGGTTTGCCTGGTCTTTCTTACAGCACAGAACGCATCGATCACGTCGATCACCTCGGTGCCGAACAATACCACCATCGAGCACGGCCGGGAGCTGAAGATCGTCTGCAAGGTGTCGGGTCAGCCGCCCCCCAAGGTCACCTGGTTCAAGGACGACAAGTCCATCAATCGCAAGCGCAACGTTTACCAATTCAAGCATCACAAGTGAGTACGATCGGGGGGTCTCTGGTAAAAGTATATATCTAAGAAATTGTTTTTCGGGTATTACCCCTTTGCAGAAGACGTTCCGAGCTGATCGTGCGCTCCTTCAATAGTTCCTCCGATGCGGGCAAATACGAGTGCCGGGCCAAGAACAAAGCCAGCAAGACGATCTTCAAGCGCCGCATAATGATCAAGGCCTCGGCAGGTGAGTCTTTTTGGATTTCGATCCGTGGGTGGGCGGCTCTTGCCACAAACATCTCACTGTCGATGTTGTTATGTTGTCGTAATGCCAATTCGAAATGCTCCAGTTCATTTCTAATTTATGGCCTCTGGTATATATTTTATTTATTTAAATTCATCCTTGTAAATCAAATGCTTTCGCCTGATTTTCAGTTCTCTTTCCGTTGGACCAGTCGCGCAGCTCGGGCACCCCCTGCCACTTCGAATTCTGCTTCCATGGCGGCACCTGTATGATGATAGCGGATCTGAACGCGGTCTTCTGCAGGTTAGTACACTAAATCTTTAGGTTTTATAATTTAGGTAGTCATTGCTTAGGCATTCTTTATATGTCAAAAAAATAACAGTACAAACAAGTTGAAGTTTAATTAATTATTTTATTTTCTTTTATTTTTTTACACAATAAATAACATTTACTAATCTTAAACATTTTTTGAAAATAAAAACTCAACTTGATTTTGTTTTTTTGACATAATTACAAATTTATAATATGAAACTAAAAATATTTTTGTTACATTTTTGTCTTAACCAGGGCTTTAGCAATATCTTTTAAAAAGACAATAAGAATGTTCTTATATTTCCTATGACTTTTCATAATGGTATTTGTATTTGTAAAACCTTCTATTGACGACTTTTAAAATTTCACAATATGATAGCCAAGTAACTCATTTAATACCGTGAATACGAAACTATTAAGACTAGTTTTTCGCTGTGCACTCTTAGCATCCTGCCACAAACCCGAGCTAGACTCCTCGAAACCGATCCAAAAACTCAAGTGGTTCGCTTGATAAACCTCGCTCATGTGACAGCTGATAAGACAGCGCCGCCGACCCCATCTAAATATATATCTTGTAATATTTTGGCATCGCATTACACGCTCAGAATCGGAGGAATACGGAGGGGAGCGCAATTAAAAGGCCACAAATTTCGTGGCCGGAGGAGAGAACTCCACAAAGGCCCACTTGCAGCCGTGTGTGTATGCAATGTGAATAATGTCTTTCAGCGCCTCGTTTTATCTGGCGGTACGAGTGTGCACACGCAAACCGATTCGACTCGATTCGATTCGATTGGATCCAATGGGATCCCAAAAAAGCGCATTTCACCCTTGCGATGATCTCTTTTACTTTTTTCGTTTTGGGTGGCGGAGTGAGGGGGGGAAATCAATTTCCATTTCGATCCCATAAACTGATCCCACTTTCCCCACCCACTTTCCCTTTGCTAAAAATCGTTTCATGCCGCACACACTTAATTTGTTTGTTCTTTTGTTTATATTTGACCGGATCTGCGAGTGGTCAAGCGAATGCTGCACCGCAGTTCATGGTCATCTCGCGGCCGCGATTTCCCCCACTTCTGTGTGCCTTATATATTATTATTATTATATGAATATGGAATATGAAACACGATTTGTACTAATTGAAATCTCTCCTTTTCCCATTCTTGTCTGTCTTTCAGTTGCCCAACCGAATTCTTCGGTGAACGTTGCGAGAACAAAAGGCCCGACAGTAGGTACAGCAATAATCCCGAATCATGCCCAAATTATCATGGAGGTTTTTACTGCTAAAATAGGCACTTCTATAGCATCGATTGTTTTACGTCGAGTCAAACGCGAGTTATGCACAAAACCGAAACCGAATCAAATTAAGCAAACCGAACTCAGTGCCCATACCAAAATAATGAATAACAATAACATAACATAAAATAACAAAACAGATCTACAAAGTACTACAAACTAAATAGATAAAAGCAAAACCAACGAAATTCCCATTGCACATTTCACGGCTATCCTTCCACATAGAGCTTTCTGAAAAGGGCCGAAACGAGAAAGTGAAATAAACCAAATATAGTTAATAAAGCGACACATCCACACCCAATCACACAGACAGAAAGTACAAATACAGTATGCAGAATCGGACCCACAAACTTAACTCCAGACACCTATTCACACTCCACACACCCCCTGCAATCAGTCACTTTGAAAACGACGAACTACAAGTTTTATTAGAGAACACATTCCAAAAAGAAACAAAGTAAAGTCTTAAAAACGAAAACAAAGAGTAAACAAAATAAATAACTAACCAAGTTGTTCATAATATTTATTATTTTGTAAACTAAAGTCACATTAAGAGCAATCATTAAAAACGAGAATAATCAAATAAATACGAATAAAAACAAAGGGTGCTATAGAAGGTTTATTTTAAATAGTGTTTACATAGGAACTTAATATAATTTCAACTCACTCATCACACAAACCACACCAACCAACACCACAAGTAAATGTAAAAAAAACAGCAAAACAAAACAAAATTATCAAGCAACTCGAACGGACGGATAAAAGGACAGGCGGACAGACAAGCGGACAACTGGACAATTGAACTATTGGACAAAAGGGATATTATCCCCACTTAGTACTGAGAAACTTGTCGAATCCTTTGGCTCACCCCCACACCACACAAAATATGAATATCCAGATTTACGATTACAATCAACAGAGGCTCTCTTAAGTTAGATACACGAATATCCACACGCATAAACGCTGGCATGATCGCCAAAACACTCACCCACAAAAGGCAATGTACTGACTAAACAATTGAAACGGGAACTGAATTTTGTTTTGTTTTCGATGTAATTTTTGTAGTTTGCAAATATTTAAAACAAACCACATTCAACTACTCTCCAACGAATAACCCATTATACTCTATGATTTGCAATTAATTTTAGTTACTACTCGTTATTAGACATTAACACTTGGCTGTAGATTTTGACAAACCAAAAAAAAAAAAAAACACCGGAAGAACCCGATTCAAATCAAACAAACCAACAATTTCATTCTGCTCCTTGTTTACTTTTATTTGGTGATTGTTTTTTTTTTTTGTATTTTTCTCTTGACTAATCTCCTGCGTTTCCGATTTGGGTAACTCTGTTCACTATTACTTCCTTAGTTTGTGCTCGTCTCCTTCAATAAATTCCACAGCAAAGAGAGATCTTGAGCTCGAATGAACCAAAAACATATATTTGCAAGTTTTTCCTGCTGAAGGCCTACTCTTCAACGTCCCATGCATGGAACTCTTTCCTTCGAGAGCGCAATTTGATGCTTGTAGTTGCCCCTATTTGTGGAAATGGTGTTAGCCAGCTTTTAGTTAACAGTAAATGAAGAAATGAAAGATTAATTTTTAATTTTATTTATAATTTAATCTCTTCACAGATATTTTGTTGCAATCTACGGCCAAATACATACCTTAAATAACGTCTATTAATGCATAGAATTTTGATTCATTATATTTATGATTTTATAAAAAAAAAAACAAAAACAAAAAATTAAAAATCAAAACTCCCTGCACTTCAAAACGTCGACAATTGTAATTTTTTACTACTTTAAAAAATTAAAGAATTTGTTGCACCACAGCAGACCAAGCCCCAAACCCATCACCGTTCTCGAAGTTTGCAACTACAAAAAAATAACTTATATCCAAAACAGAAAACATTTCAAAATTCGTACGATTTCCCTTACCTAGAGTTCCTTTTCCCCGAGCGAAAAGTTCCAGATCCAGACTGACTTTAGCTACGTTTGTTTTTGTGCACGGTGACAGAATATTTTAAATGTATAAATCTTAATCTAAACAGAATTTAAATTTATTTATTGTACGAAAGAAGATCGAAGTTTCGAAAGAAAAGCATTACCGATTCGACCCTGACTCTGACACTGTTGCGCTTTTGTTGTTGTATCATAGACAATACTCTTAAAATGAGAACAAAGGTTGACGTAGCCGAGAACTTTGTAATAAATCCTGTAAATAGCTCTCGTTTTAACTAACGATAAGTTTTGTGTACATTTCAACTAAGTTAATGCAAGCTCTTCTTTAACCATAATTTATTGTATTTAATTACACCTAAATTAAACGTAACTCTAGCTATAAGCTTTCACACACACCCCACACACCAACACTATAAGCTACTTAATATCGAAATATTATTTTATTTGTCCTCGTTTTTGATTTGCGTAATTTTGACACCGAAACATGTAAAATGGCAAATTAGTTATTTTTTTCGCAATGTGTATGTTGACATCAGTTTGTACGGCTAGGCGTAAAGGCAAGAGAGTGCGTAGAGATTATTTTTAATTATTTTAAGTGGCAAATTTTTTATATATTTAATTATTGAAAGATTTATACCAAAAATACCATGTAAAGTTTAATTTTAATTTAAAACAAAATATTAAACAAACAAAAACGAAAAAAAAAACAAAACAAACAAAACGATGCGTAAGAAAAAAATTTAATTAAAACTTGCAAATAATTCACATTTTACAAAAATCGATTGCTTTTTAATTTGGTCTGATTTCCTGTTCTTGTTCTTCTGTGGCTTCTTCTACTTCGTTTATAAATTTATTTTGATTTGACTCAAGGTTTTCCCTATTTTCCATCTGCTTTTGCTGCTAATTTTCCTCACACAAACAACAAATCTGAGGGCAGCCACCAAAGCTCTGACAAACCGAGCCAGGTTTCGGATAACTTACATTTTCTGGGCACTCGATTGTTTTGGCTAAATCAAAGTATCGTATTGGTCTTTTGACAGGCGGCCCCTACAGAATTCGATGAACCGGAGGAACCTTGTTTAGCCGAGCCCCGCGGAATAACTATTGCGCTCAGAAATGGATCTCATGCTTAGTTTTAGTTTACACGAGGATGGTCAATAAATTATTAATTTGTTGCAGTCAATGGGTTGTGGTGTTTTTCTTGTGGAACTAAGATTTCTGCCAGTTGCTTAAATTTGCCGCCCTCCCAGCTTTTCATGGGCAGCACTGGTCAAAGTTTGAATTTAGACCGCCAGCCCTGGTTACGATTCATAAATCGATTGTACACAATCGAGTGAGATAAATGAATCGATTTCTTAAGCAAAAAAACAATCAAGGGTTACAAAAGCATATAATTATTTCGGTCTGGCAACTCTGACTCGCAGCTCGGTATATTTTTCGTAGCCATCTGGTATTTTACGCCTCCCCCAAGGCAGTCACACTTTCAAAGACTGCTTTAAAAAATAGCGGCTATTTGTCGTAAAATATTTTTTTGTTTAATCAAAAAGTTGTTTATTTCCATTTAAATTATCATGTCCACGGCCCAGGCAACCAAGAATTGCATCACCCTTAAAGGTTCCGCTCAGATTATTGCGGAATATCTGAGTAAGTAGAACGCAACAGTTGCTCATTGTCAAGAAGCCCGCCATTAAAGGCGTCTCCTTTGTTTTTGTTGGCCAAAATAGAATATGGGATCAATTCAATTTTGTTCCAAAGAGGAATTTACCCAGCGGAGGACTTTGACAGCACCCAGCAATATGGACTGACGATCTTGATGTCCAAGGATCCCAAGATCCAGACGTTTTTGCAGAATGTGCTTAGCCAAACTGAAGGTGAGTGGTTCCTAGAGGACCCAGCTAACTTAATCCCGACATTCTGTCCCTTAATTGACCCCCAGAATGGCTCTCCAAGAATATGATCAACAAGATCTCCATGGTTATCACAAACGTTCACTCCAAGGAAGTGCTCGAGTGCTGGGACTTCAAGATGCAGGCCGAGTTGGGCGACGGCGATAATAGTGATCCCACCAAGCTAACGACCACCAAGGAGTTGAGTCGCATTCAGAACGAGATCCGCGATGTGATGCGCCAGATATCGGCCACCGTGAGCTACCTTCCGCTGCTCGACTGCATCTGCACCTTTGACGTGATGATCCACACCCTTCAAAACACTGAAATTCCGGCCAAATGGGACGAAACGGGTGCCGTTGTCATCCAGAATCCGCAGTCCGTTCAGCTGCGCTCCTTCTCCACGGGACTGCACAAGGTGGACACCGTGGTCAACTACAAGATGAGCTCCTAGCTTCCAGCTATCGTTCTCCAATCGTTTTAAATATTTATTCCAGTTTCTATATATACAATAGTGCGTAACGAACATAACGTATTTGAGAGTTGCATTAAAAGCCAGTTGTGAAAAGCTAACAGTTGCTAAAGTAGTTTGGTAGACCGCTGGACGACGCCGACTTGACGTTCGTTTCAAATGCCATCTGGAGGACGAAACAGAGAGAGAAGCACACGTTAGTGGGGCGAAGGAAGGAAGGCGATAGTCTGTGGGGGACGGCTACCTATCCTAAGCAGCGCTTAGTCGTCAAGTGTCTGTGGCATGACAGTCCCAAATCTCTAGTCTGTACCGAAGTATTTCTGCCCAAAGTGATTGGGGGCCACCGGGTGCAGCTCGGAGGTGAGTATCTTCAGCTTGGGGAAGGCATTTACGACGGTGCGGACGGCCATGGGAGTGCAAAACAGGTTGGACAGGATGATGCAGCTCTCGGGGACGCCGTGTTCCCGCAGCACATTCACCGCCTGCAGCACAGTGTTCCCGGTGGACATGATGGGGTACATCAGCAGCACCTGCCTGCTGCCAATGTCGTCCGGAAAGCGGGCATACACCACACGAGCCTCATGGGTATTGGCATCCGATTCGACCAGGATCTTGCCAATGCGAATAGAGCGGCAGCAGTCGCGCAATCCCTGCTCCATGGCCTCGCCGGAGCGGATGATGGACACTCCGCAGTTGCCGGAGCGATACTTCAGGCCCTCGTATATGGCTCCAGTGGGCGTCTCCACGTCGCAGTGTGTGTACGGCAGCTGGTTGAGGGACTCCTCGATCACGAGACGAATCAGTCGATCGGCATAGAACTTAAAGTCGCTGCGGGTGGTGTTTCTGGGGTCGGGGAAAATTCGGAATTTGTAGTGGTAACGACTTTTGACCCACTTTCAGAGTCACCTACTTGTCGCGCAGAATGGTCAGCAGCTCAGCTACCTGCGAGTTGCACTCGAGAAGCTTTAGGTTTCCAAGATCGTTGTTCTCCATATTTGACAGTTTTATTGAAAGCTTTAAAATAATTTGTTTACGTTTTAGTCATTCACGTGTCTGACACAGCCAGTTTTTTTTAGTGTAACCAGCTTTTCTTAATCATTATTAAGCCCGGGCACACTGGTCGGGTGTCCATTACAAAAATGTATCGGCAATTTATCGGAACCAAAAATATTCTCGCCCAATTGGAGTAATTGGAGTATGGGAATTAGAAAAATTTAAAAAGTTTTTGATTTGTTTTGTTTCGAGCTAACCCTTATAATCTATATTTATACTTTTTAGGTAAATCCGTTCGCTGTGGGTGTGAGAATTGAACTTCGTCAGATTTAAAAAATGTATTTTAAATACATATTTTTAATGGGAAATAAACATTGTGCAAATTATTACTATTGATTGTTTATTTTTAATTATTTAAATTTTATTCGATAAATTAGTGTACCCAATGAAGTTTTCTTATTTAAAACAATAATAGCTAATGCTATTTTTGGGCCAATTTTTCAAATGTACTTTTCCTATACTTGCAGGAAGAAATTTCGTTTTTAATTTCCTTACAAGTTTGAATTTCATTTTTATAATTTTGGTCTGGTATTTGCAAAAACACGAAAAACCCCTCCGTCTTCCAAATTTTTTGACGGACATGTATCTTTGCTATCATTTTTAAAATAAATTGCTTATTCACCTTTTCAAAATTCTTGTGCCTCAAGGTGTTTTCACACGAAATTTTTACTGGAAACACCCTCTAAGTACCTTGGCTATATAATTAAGTCAACTAGCACGTGAATAAAAGACGCGATTACAAACAGTTTTACCTGGAAAGGTTGTTGAGGGATTATTCAGGTAGCCTTCGTCGCGGTTTGTCAAAAATTCGCAGAAATTAGCTCCATATTCCGAAATCGGGTTTGTTAATGAAAAGTCAGCGAAATAAGACAAATATTTTCGAAATAAAATTAAACCCAAATAGTTTGTTAATATCTGTCAGTTATTTTTTTTAATACAAAAAATTATACAATTGTATTGTTTTCCACTAAAAATTAAAATATGTATTCAAACAATAATAAGATTAAAAATAATTTAAAAACGTACATTATAAATTTATTAATGTGTTATCAAAAGAGCAAATTATTCGATGTATTATTTTTTTTTAATTTGTACTACAAAATTAAATATTTTTAAATAGTAGTTGAAAAATGCCGAAACGCACCCAGAGTTGCCAGACCCAGTTGCCAGTTTCGCGATGTTTTTGGTACTATCGCGTAACCGCAACTATCGCTTGGCACCTTCCGCGGCCATTTTTAGTGCCTGGTCGCTCGCGCGTAGCAGGTAGCCACCGTCTGGCCACTCTAGCACATCACCTCGTGTTCACTCGCAAACAAAGAAAAAGTGCATTTTAATTGCTGATTACTGCATTGCGATTAGGCATTCGCGAACAATTGCGTATAACTGGCGGATCTGCGACTTGCAGAGCGCGCGTGGGCAGGATAAATACCTATATATATAGCAGTGTGCGTGCGTGTGGGTGCGTGGTGCGTGCGTCGCAGTTGTGTTGGTTCGTGTCCCCCAGTGTGTGTGTATTTGTATTGCCATTAACTAATAAACAATAACCTTCGGGCCACGAAAGCTACGAAATCGGCACTGCTGTTCCATCTGAACCAGCGCTACAACAAAACAGAGTAGTCTAAAGACCAAAATAAAACACTTCCGCCCCGCGAGAGGAGCGCCCAGTTCAGGAGCGGAGCAGCGGCGATCCATCCGCATCCACAGCACAATGGCGGACGTAAGCGATCCCAGCGAGCTGTTCGACCTGGAACTCCACGACTTGGAGCTGCAGGACGACAAGGCCCGGGATTCCGATGACGACAGGATCGAACTGGACGACGTAAGATAGTCCCACATCCATGCCATACTCTATATAAACTACGCAGCAACAATTTCCCCCACACACACTCGGTCGGAATTTCCCTCTTTGTTTACCTTTTCTGCTTTGTCTGCCAGTTTTCCTTTCGCTCGTCTGGGCATCCCAATTCCATCCACACCCCCTTCTCACAGTATATCCACACACCCTGCAAACTCGGCTTATCTGCTGCGCAAATGTCTGGCGTCATTCAGCCGCAGATTATTCAGCACGTACACTCATTATACGGAAATTTCCCCACGATCCACCATCCAAAACCTCTTTATGAAACCATCGATGATATTGGCCAATCGAAGTAATGTCCTTCAAAATAATCAGCCACACTCCATAGTTTTCAACCACCCTTTTCCCCCTCCCCACCTCAGTCCACCACTGTATAAATGCAACAACTGCGAAGGTGGATAGAAAAGAGACGGAAGAGTCTAAACTTCCACTTAGAAAACGAAATTGCTTATCAGCGGACAATATAAAATTAGAAAATGAGAAAAACCTCACCGCGCTGATAAGAGAACACAACAAAATGTTGGAAAGCAAGCAGGCGATCGAGTGATCGTGCCAAACTATAATATTTAGGGTGTTCCACAGAACCAGTTGTAACTGCACTGCCTTTCAATTGTATAGTATAAACCTACACGGAAATAATAAACGACATCGTTAGCTATATTCATTAAAAAAATAGATTTCCTTTAAGATAATCAACATTTGAGTTTTAATGTTAGAATACCTCACATGTAATCATACTACTTGATTTATGGCAACTTTTATACTTTTCAAAGCTGAGACTATCGATTCGACAGGTTTAAATGGCCCAAAATTAGCTTACATGTTTACTTGCAAACGTAATTTGTAATGATTTGCAAATATTCATAATACTGCATAATTTCTTAAACCAAATTACCCGTACATTTAAAAAAGCTTTAGTTTTTAAATAGCCTCGGAGTAATTAACACCAGATAGACTTTCATTATCGACTTATAAATTTAAATTTTAAACAGCATTCGTTTCAGAATGGTCGTAGTTGTACATTTAGCTAAAAACAAAATTTTAATTTTGGGAAAGGCTTATTTCCAAATGATCTGTGCAACATAGGAACGCCTTTATCTGTTCACTTTTGAGAAAATGATTATCAAGTAAATTTTTAGATTATTAAAATAGTAATTAAAGGCTTTCAGAAAGCTTTTCAATATCATACTCAAAACTTATTGATATAACTTTGATTTGTTTTCTTCCGTGTATGGTTGGTTTCTTTAGTGTTTGCGCTCTCAAGGGAATCACAGAGCTGGAGAGCCCTTTTAAAATGCCTGTTCTGTTCTTATCATAACGCCCCCCTTTCGACAACTTGTCGAATGTAATTTACGCAAGCGCGCACACCCCTTCGCCTATTTATCGAATTGTGTGTGTGAGCGCTATAAATTATGATGGATTCGTTAATTGGAATTCACCGCCAACGCCGACGAGGTGAACCAGTTTTTAATGTGCTGTGCGACGAGATGTCGAGACGGCGATGCCGATGCCGCCATTCAATTGAACTTTAGTCAAAAATGTTCTATACAAATTTTAGGCATGACGAGAGCTGCGGCTGCTGCTGATTCTTCTGCCGCCCCTAACTGTGGCCTTCCCCCGGTTGGAGCAACCGCATCTGGGGGACAGGAGATGGATCCACTGGGGCGGCGGAGCAGCGCCAGCATCGCCGGCAGATTATTTGGCATTGTTCCGAGTTCTAAATTTAGTTTGTCATTAAAGAAAAGGTGTGTGTGCGTGCAGAAAAAGTATGTCTGTGTGAGACAGTCTCTCTCAGCTTTTTTTCTCTCTGTGTAAATACCTCCGTGTGAGTGGGCAGATCGAAAGGGGGAGAAATTCACTGGCGTCACAGACTCCAAAGGCGGCCAGTATGCAAGCCGCAAGAGCGAGCCCCTGTCTGTCCCGATGCGATCTCTCCATTCATCGGAATCTCCCGCTGCTTTAAATAAATGCTGAAAGTAGGGTAACATTGAAGGGGGACTTAGGCTGCGGCATGCAAAGATTTAAGTGGGCAAGGAAATTCAAGACAGAACTTAAGCAATTTGTTTTCTTCTTATTTTTAATCATTTTCTTTCATTTAAATTTGTGTTAATTCCATGTATTAATACAAATATTTACTAATAAATTTATTTCTAAAGTATTTCATAACTCAATTGTTAATAAATACCTTAGTTAAGTCGAGTTTTGTAATTATTGTTGTCACCTGTTAAGTTTTATACAAAATTTCCGAGTGATTTAAAGATCTTTTCTTTAAGTCTAGTTTAAAAGGTTTTCTTTTGTAAGAGCCAAAATATCTAAAGATGTAGAGCATTAAGTTTTCGTTGAAGCCGTATGCTACGTAACTTTCCCTTCTGCTGTTTGGTCTCAAGTTCGCAATAACTATGATTAATTGTTGATTTTTTCGCATGTATTCCGCTGGCAGTTATGCTCGCAAGTAAGCGCCAACTGACTCACACCCCCTCTCCGTATCTTTTCTCGTTTGCAGGTTGACCTAGAACCGGAATTGTGTATTAATCTGCACCAAGAGTGAGTAATGCCAGTGTAATTTCGCCACTTTGGAGGACGTGACTGTGGTTTTCTCGGAATGTGGGGGAGGTAAGGGGCTAGATCGCATCGAACTTCCTCTGCAAGCAGCTGAGCAGATAAAAAACGTATGAAGCCGACCAAATGAGCAGCCTAATTGCCAATTATCAGTCTGGACTTGTTTACACACTGGGAACGCCGGCAGTGCTAACATCTGATTGATTTGGCTCAGGGCCTGATCCCGACCAGACGCACTTCGGACGATGATAAGGGACCAATAGACGGACGGACGGACGAACGGACCAGGGCATAGAAGTGTTTACAACTGCTATTGACTACCAACAAGCTGTCACTCGGTTCCTGGCCACCTCTTCAATGAGCCAGCTAGCTAGTTTGGTGTGTAAACAAGACTCACGGCAAACACTCGACGGCAATAATGGGAGAGATGGCTGATGGCTGATGGCTGATGGCCGGCCGGGAGGGAGGGAGGAGCAGCAGGCCAGAATGGAGGTGACGATTGGCGCGTGCACGCCATGGGATTTATTTATAGCACGTGGGCTGCTTCTTTCCCACGCTAGCCGACACAGACGCAAACACCACCGAACAGAAGACAACAATTAAATCAGTCCCCTAACCCCAATTCCTAATTCCCCGTTCCCAATTAACAGCACTGAGGGCCAGGAGACCATACAGCTCTGCGAGGAGAATGTCAATCCAGGCAAAATTAAGCTGGGACCCAAGGACTTTGAGCTCAAGAAGGTCCTCGGCAAAGGTGGCTACGGCAAAGTATTTCAGGTGAGTTGCTGCCTCCACCAGGATCACTGATCACTTATAATCTCGCCATTTCAGGTGCGCAAAACCGCTGGACGAGATGCCAACAAATATTTTGCCATGAAGGTGCTCAAGAAGGCATCCATTGTGACCAATCAAAAGGACACTGCGCACACACGCGCCGAGCGCAACATACTCGAGGCAGTCAAGGTGCGTTCGTTTTAGAATTATTATCTTATCCCCTTCTAATCTGTACTTTTTTATGTCCCTCAGCATCCCTTCATAGTGGAGCTGGTCTATGCCTTTCAGACAGACGGAAAGCTATACCTTATACTTGAATATCTGAGCGGCGGCGAGCTGTTCATGCATTTGGAGCGCGAGGGCATCTTCTTGGAGGATACCACATGGTAGCTATTCAATAACGAAGTGTATATAAAGTCAGTTAACAATATTTCCCATTGTCTTGCAGCTTCTATCTAAGCGAAATCATTTTGGCCCTGGGCCATCTACACAAACTGGGTATCATCTATCGCGATCTGAAGCCCGAGAACATACTGCTCGATGCACAGGGACATGTAAAGCTCACCGACTTCGGTCTGTGCAAGGAGCATATACAAGAGGGTATTGTCACCCACACCTTCTGCGGCACAATTGAGTACATGTGCGTGCGCCCGCAAGCCTTTTTCCATTCTTTTCCCCCTCGGGAAGTACTGAATTTTAAGATAACTTGAATTCGCTTCATTTGCAGGGCCCCTGAAATCCTGACCAGAAGTGGCCATGGCAAAGCAGTCGACTGGTGGTCACTGGGTGCTCTTATGTTCGACATGCTCACAGGAGTCGTAAGTTCACAGCTTACCCCAGCTCTATGAGCCCTCGTATAATTACTGAATTCGATTAGCCACCCTTCACCGCCGAGAACCGAAAGAAGACCATCGAGACCATTCTGAAAGCCAAGCTCAATCTGCCAGCCTACCTCACACCCGAAGCCAGGGATCTGGTGCGTCGTCTGATGAAGCGTCAGGAGCCCCAGCGCCTTGGCAGCGGTCCCGAGGATGCGGCGGCTGTGCAAATACATCCGTTCTTCAAGCACGTCAACTGGGACGATGTGCTTGCCAGACGCCTCGAACCGCCTATAAAACCGCTCTTGGTAAGTCGCACCATATTGGCCACCGATCAAGAGTAACCTAACACTAATCCCTACCTTTAAACCAACAGAGAAGCGAGGACGATGTCTCACAGTTCGACACGAGATTCACAAGACAAATTCCAGTGGACTCACCTGATGATACGACGTTGAGCGAAAGTGCCAATTTAATTTTCCAAGTGAGTAGAGACAATGACAAGGGGGAAATAATAAAAAAATAAGATCTTTTCTATCTAATTACTTAAACGATAATACGTTTTAAATGTGTTAAGACACATTTTCAAAGTTCTTCCCCTTTAATTCAGTAAAGAAATCTAGAAATTATGTTTACTATTGATTCATGTTAAATCTTTAGGGGATCTTTTTGGGTGGTTTTCACAATAAATACTTTAGTCTAAGGCTAGGCAAGGGCCCTTTTTCCGAGTAACTCCTCAGCGATAGTCAGCACCGCATTGAAAGTGGGGTTCCTTGAGCGGTATTCCCGTGGGACCGTCGGTAAACTCACAGAAATTGAGTCCGATTCGCCGGAAAGGATGGCAATTGCTCTTGGGATTGCCCCACTTGCCGCGATATGTGAGCCAATCTGGTACCAGTGAACGACCTTTTGGGAAATACAAAACTTTTCAGATCGGATGCAAGAAAATAGTAGGCTCTACTCACCATATGATCTCAAGTTCTCATAGCTTATGTCCACAGCCTTCCAAGTGTTCCATGGCGTACCAAATCCATTGATGTCATAAAGGCGCGCTACTTTGACAAATCGATGCTTCCCTGGCGCAGTCCACAGACCATGCGAACCCTTGGCGGCAAACAGAACCGGATGGTTCTTGAATGTCGTCACTGTTTTTGGAAAGTTAGGGCGCTGTAGGATTCCCTTGCGTGTCTCCTGACGGCGGAACTCAAAGGATCCCGTCAGCCGATTGTAGCTGTAGTAGGCACCCGCATCGTGGGCGGATACATACATGGCTTGCGGTTCGGCATCGCCGTTAAAATACAGGCTCATGTGCTCCCAATCGCCAACGTGGCTACCGATATCCTTGCGATTCCCCAAACAATATCCATAGACAGCGGGGAAGGGAATCCTTCCCAGGGGACCCAAGCTCACGGTGCACATGGTCTTGCCCTGGCTGTAGGGATAAAACATCCAGTAAGTTACATGGAAGCCCGGCAACGTGCCCTTTCCTGGATTCGCCTCCTGTTCCGGTTGCTGCCCAATGCTGTTCTCCTCCAGGTTGTCATCGGAGTCGGTGCCACCGCTAAACTTGACATTATCCGCCAGGTTGGCAATGAAGTTGTTCACTGGCACTCCGCTTTCCGGCTCCGACTCTGGAACGGAGTCTTTTTGGGGCATCTGCGTGGGCTCCATCACCAGTTCCTCGTACTCGTTGAGTGCACTGTACTTCGGAGCTGCCTGTGCCTCCCGTTTAACCCGCTGAAAAAGTGGAAACAGTCTAGAGGACCGCCTTACAGTGTCATTTTGTTGCTCGAGGGGATCAATGGAGACGGGAATGTAAGCAGCTCGTGTGCTGACCGGTGGAGGAGTTGGCACCACTGGTTCCCTTCTAGAGGGACACATGGTGACAACTCCATAGATGGGCACCGGCTTCTCATTGGGATTGCGACCGTACAGAAAAGATTTGTCGTTCTCTAGCAGCTCCTGGATTTCGTTGTTTGTGACCAGGTGAGACTTGGTTGAGTAGTCCCTAAACGGAACTCCCGGCCGAAAGCTGCTGTCCTTGTCCATGGGATGGACGTACTGCAGGAACTCCTCCACGCCCAGCGGCATGAATTTCTCCTCGGGTGCCAGCCAAACGATGGGGGCCCACTGTTTGATCAGGCGCTCGACTGCAATGAGATGGAAAGGCCCCAGATAGGCTCGGTTAGCACGGATCGCTTCGTTTTTAATTAGCGCCGCCCGAACCGCACGGAATTACCCAACTTGTTCGGCCACTGGCCCCCCCTCCCATCGCCCCCCTTTCTTTGTCTCTCGACTAGCTCTGATTTTCGTTTTTTTCAATTTCAAGTGTAATAAATTTCACTTTCACACTTAAAGCGCGGCCATCAAGTCGACTTGGCTAGGTGCTCCGCCCGCTCCACTGCCCTCACTGTCGGCCCCCAAAAAAAGATTCAAGTCGTCGTCGGTAGCGGTAATGTTTGTTATGGCTAATTCGCAAAATTTAACGCCACCAGAGGTGAGCTGACTGCTCTGCCCGTCCGACTACCGCTGTTCCATATAAATACGCACTTGGAGACCCGCCTGATGAGGTGATGACTCCCTGGCAATAAGCGAGTGCCAAACGATGAAGTCGTTCGACTAAATCGTGACGGAAATTTCTCTTGGTCACACCATCAAACCATATTAGTGGGAAGTGTGAATAGCGAAGGAAAGTGGCATAACGCGGCCCTAAGCTCGTAACATAATTGTTCTAAATTCGTAGAGTAAATTTAAACTAAGCAACGATATACAATTTGACTTTTCCTTAATGAAAGTGGCACGGCCTTAGTCTATACACAATGGTTTCAACTATTACATGACTCTCAAATCTTATAGATTGCTATGAACAACAGAATTTTAGTCTGTCACTGGTTATATTTTAAAATGTCATTGAAATTTGCTTGTACAGCTAGGAAGGTGACAGAAATTGTATTACCAATTGTTTACAGAAAATGGGTAACAATTATTTAAAATCCTATTCAGCAAGTCACCATTTGTTTTACAACTCTTTTTTTTCGCCACAAACGTGGTAGATTAAAGACTAAAGTAGGTTTCCTAAGAAACTCGCCTTTTCCATACCCAAAATTTAACTATCAATCAATAACAACATATTTACATATTACAAACAAATAAAATTAATATGGTATGTCATTGAAAATCGCTTTTGCCTGAGGATCCAAGCATACTTTTGTTAATCCATTCGCAGTAGAGTATTGATTTATTTTTTGCTACTCTTTTTTTTCTTTTTTTTTTTTTTTGTTGATGCATACCTACTTCTTTGTCTAATGCCGAGATATGTGCATATTGCAACGTTTGATGTTGTTGCTGTTGCTGTTGCTGCTGCTCGAAGGAGGCAGCATCATTATTTGGGACGTTGTGGGTCATACTGTTGGCATTGCTGCTGGTGTTGTCGATGAAAGTGGTGGTGACAGCACCATCTGAAGTTGCATTCAAAAGTCTGATGTCGCTGCTGCCTGCAGGAGTTGTTGCTGCTGATGTCGCAGCAACACTTGCTGGCTGCAATTGCTGCTGCTGTAGCTGCTGTGTCTGCTGTGGCTGCTGTTGCTGCTGGACTAGCAATTGCTGCTGTTGTCGCTGCTGCAATATTTGCTGTGGTTGTTGTGGCTGCAGCGCTGCCGCACAGAGCAGCGCTGCCAGGCAATGCAGCAACGAAAGTGAATTTATTTTCAACTGCTTGGACATTTTGCCCGCTATGATTTTCCTTTATATGCTTTGCTTTTTTCTTTTTTTTTGTGGCCTGTCTTGGTTAGTGTTTATTTATTGGCTCGCTTGGTTGTTTGGTTGTTTGGCTGTTTGGCTTTTAGCCACGAGTCACGAACAAAGCGTGGCTTTTGTGTTATTGGCTCGACCGTGTTGTTATTATTTTCACACAGCTCGACAGTTTGCCAATTTTGCTCACAAATTTCTTACACATTTTTCGTTTATTGTGGTTAGTTAGCGCATTTATGTATCTTTTATTTTTGGTACTTATGTTGCGCAATATTATTTATAACAAATTTAACACTTCCGCGCACCAACAGTTTGAGCAGCACAGCGAACGCTCGTTCTTGTCCCAGTTTTGTAAGCAAAAACTCAAAGAGTTTGAGTGAATTATGCACGTGCACGCATGCGCGCTGAGTTTCTCTCTCGCCTTTTAGCTGGTCTCGTTGCCCTTCAACTGGTTTTTAGGGTCTACCAACTGGTAATCCCGATAGCCCTGAACCACTGAACCACCGATGACAATGCACGTTGGCCCAGAATCAATGTCAGCGCATTATGGTCGGTGAAATGCGGTTATTTTGGCCAACTGACTGTCTGGCTGGGTTGCAAAAAAAAAATAAAATGCTTATGAGCTGTGGGTCTAGGCCTTTCTCCAGTTTGAGTTTTCTACCACGAGGCACGAAAGTTACTCCAAGTCGCCTGGTTTTGGGTTTGTTTTCTTTCTTATTTTTCTGTCTGGCTGAGACTCGCACCGCTTGTGCTTGGATGTCCGAACGCTTTGAGCGTTTCTGTGAGACTGGCGATGAGTGCAGCCAAGTGGCCAAGTCGCCGGATTTGGCTTACTCGGTTTGGCTCGCTCCGACTCTTGCTGCGCTGCAATTTGAAGCCAATTGCGCACCGAGCACCCCTCTTTATCCCTCCTCTCTCTTCTCTCCGCTTTTTGTTTTATTTGTTTACAAACATCTGAGTTGGTTTAGACCAGGTGAATCGAACGACCCTTGAGCTGCTTTCGTTCGGCGTTTTGGGGGCTCACTAAGCTGTGTAAAGTTTGTTTTGCTTATGGCCTTATGGGATTAGTGGGCTAAATGTGAACTTAAATATTGCCTAATTAAGGTTTTGGAGTCTTTGGACAGCCGGAAATGTACAGGTATTGAACCTTACGGTTTGAGTGAACCAGAAGCTTTCTTAAATGAGCTAACTTTATTTTAACAAAACACCTAAAGTAATTAAACCAACAAGTTAAATTAAATTAATTTAAATTTTTATTTGTGTAATTTTGAGTTTTAATGTTTTCTTGCTATATTTTACTCTGCTGATATCATTCAAAATCTTAGCATAACGCAAATACTCTATTATTTTGTTATTATGGAATACCTGTTATAAATTTATTTCATTATTTTACACCCAACATTTTTTATAATTCTGTGACCTTCGTACAGTTTAAAGAAAGTAGTTTCTACCAATATGAATAGTCAGCTTTGAGAGCAACTGGCTGGCAAACTCTCTAACCAACAGTTTGAGAAGAACTGTTTCTTTCGGTTATCTCATAGATCACATCTTTGCTAATTACTTAATGATGCTTAGCCAATCATCACGTGAGAGGCCAAGATCAAGGTTTCTAAAACCGTACCGAGAAGCGGATTTATATCGCACCTCATCGAGACCCAAACTGGGATCCAATTAGAACTTTATTATGGATAATGGAAACTTTCTCATCGCTTCGCTGGCTCACTCGACGCACCTCGAGTTGTTATGCCTTAGTGGGTCAGCGCTCGATCGCAGTTCCAATTAACGCGACGGCGCTCTCACGTACATTTCACCTGGCAGCGACAGGTGCCACTGCCCCCCCTGCAGTTCCTCCTCTTACTCCTCTAACATCGCCGCGCATTTGTGTCCAGCCTCCGTGCCGCGGGAATTTACACAGACACACGGCAGCCGGCGGCTTTTATTTATTTTATTGCATTTGCCGGTGGATTTCGTTAAGACATATATTTAATTAATGTCTCTCCTCGGCGGCTCTGGAAAATTATGTAAAATGTGTGTTACATGGAGCACAGCTTAGCCAGCCGGCTTGCATAATCCCTGCACCGAAAGCCAGTGGGGGCATTATTAGTATTCAAGACGGGAATCGGATCGAATCGAGCTGGACTACCGAGTTTAGTTGTAGTTGTAGTTGCCCGATCCGATTTCAATTGCACACACACCGCACAAGTGGGTCAGGGATTTCGGGGGGATAGCGTCACACTCTAAATGGCAAGCAACTCAAGGTTTTAATTTTGTCATTTTTCACAGGGCTTCACCTACGTAGCGCCCTCGATACTGGAGGACATGCATCGGGCCAACCGGATGCCGGCACGCTCCCCACGACGTACACCTCGCCAGCTGCCGGATAGCAGCTTCCGGCTACAGTTCCCATCGGCCAATGTGGGTGCCAATGCCCCGATGTCCATGCACGGCCATCCGCAGCGATCCGGGATGTTTGCCCGGGCCACGCCCCCTCACCATATGCAGACATTTGCGCCACGCCCCTCGCCGGCGCAGGACGAGATGATGGACGTGCAGCAGGGTCTGCCGATGGTCTAAAGGCTGGAGCGCCACCTTCCCGACCAGCCCATCCCATCCCATCCCGTCCCGTCACACTACCACTACCACTACCACAAGCACGCCCACCACCTTCCCCTTCTTCCCATCCAAAAATCAGAAATTGACAGTTACTATTATGACGTATGTGGAGTGTGGACTTGGTTAAGGATACGGAATGAGCCGGACGATCACCAGGATGCAGAAGGAGCAGCAGGAGGAGCACATGACCTCTGTGGTTCGTGTGCGGAATTGTTTTTGTTAAAGAGAGCGCACGCGGATCGTGCTATTCGATGATTATGATAATGCCGAGGCAGATGTGGATGCGTTCGTTTTTGGATACACCTAGATACTACAGTTAGAGACATCCACATAAGCATATGCTATAGCTATAACTATATACACCTAGAGAGATGGTAGGCGAGATCGCAATCCAACCCAACCCAACCCGACCCGTAACCCGTAACCCCCAAATCTAAACTTATCCGTGTTTATGTATAAATATTATACTTACACTTATTTTTATATAGGCAAAAAGGTTTACACAATTTAGTTCAAATGTACACGCAACACTTTAATTTCTTTTTACACTTATTTAACTCCAATCGAAACAGACAGCAGACCATTTATATTACGAAGAAAGGTCTGTATTCGCGAGATAGCTCTATATAAAGTATATACATGCGAATCAAGTGAGTTTGTGGTCTACAAACTGATGTTCAGCCACAAGCACATTATTCAAGTATATTTACTCTGGCTAGACACGTTCTTTAAAGTTTTTTTTAGTTGTTGTCGAACAGTTTTCCAGTTGATTTTGTCATTTCAAACACCTTCAGTAGGCATATAGTGACGTTAGATATTAGGGACAACTGCAGCGTAGCCAACAACACAAACTTAAATGAAATGTAAATTATAAACTAAACTAGAATATTAAAGAATAAACTATAAAATAAAATATATAAAGTATCAGGTTTCCCAGCTCGATTATAAAAAGTGACCCGACTTTGGGCCTAACATGCTCGCATAGCCAATTTGTATTCAATAACCACCCCCAGAAGAATTCTCCCTCTTTCGTAGTCAGCCCCAAGAATTGGTCTAATTCGATTTCGGTTGCATTTCTGAATTCAAGCTAGTAAAAAGAAACTAAATAATATCGCGTACTGAGAAGCTAAACGCTGCCACAACAATAAACCCAAAAAGGGGAATCTAAAACAATGTATACAATCGATTTATGTACTTTGATTATATTCCGTTTCAGTATCAATCTGATTCATATTTTTTGTATTTGCCTAAGGAACGAGAAAATAGGAAATGTCTACAGAAACGCAAAAAAGCAAAAATAAATTACAATGTCAAATATAATCAAAAGGTGCTTTGAATTGTTTAAAAAGACAAGACAACTACAGAATAAAAACGGAAATAAAACGGAATAGAAAACATGAAAAACTATGGAAAACGAAAGCGACTAAAACCTAAATACTTATAACGGTTATGTGTATAAAGAATATTTATATAAACAAAAAATAAATACCTCAGAAGCAATTATTTTTGTTACAAGCAGCTAAAAAAGTGTGCGATGCAAATGAAGAACTTAACAAAATGATAAACTACCAACTAAAGTACAGAAACAAAAAACTATTAACAAAATAAATCGAGAAATTAGGAAACAGAATATATAAAAACATATATTTTTTTCATTGTACACTTATTTCTTTGTGTTTGGTTTTGTTTACGGCTAAATGTATTTTGTATTTAATTAAACAATCATTTTTTAAATGTAAGAAAAGAAAAAAAAACCCAAACATAAACCAAAAATGAAACTGTTTTCATTCGTGGAAGGAATGTCTTATTTTTATTGTTAGATATAACAGGGCAAAGTGCTAAGGGCAAGAAATATGTAAAAAAAATTTAAAAAAAAAAAACGAAGAGGAAAAGGAAGCGAATAACTATCGAACAAATAACCCAAAATGATGAAACACTGCCTACACACAAAAGGAAACAAGAAGTAACAAAAGATACACTAGCAACAAATTATTACCAACTACAATAAACAAACAAATCGCAAGTAAATGAATTTAAACCAGACCCAAAACCAAGGGCGAAACCAAACACCAGGAACACTAAATGCAGAGAGTTACAGAAAATCGTAGATAGCCAAGTTAACCAATTGAAACAGATCCTCCATCACAGATCGACCTGCCTACCGATCAATCGATCGATCGATCAAGGGTTATGTTACGAAGGTCTAGCACCAATAATTGAGTTCAGGCCAAGAGCCCCAAAAAACTGTACAGTCCAGCTAATTGAACCACGTAATTAACCGATTCCGCATTGTACTTATCCGGGTGGGTGGGCGACCAGGAAGTAGAAGAGATGAAGCCAGATTAGAATTTCAAAGTTCACTGTTAATAAACCATAAAGAAGCACAGAAACAGCGAGACAACACAAGGCTTAATTATAGTTATTTAGTCCTATGGGGGCGTCGCCACATCTGTTGACAGTCCACCAAAAGCGGGCCTAATTGCATACTGCATACCAAAATAGCCAAGTCGACAAAGAGTTTTGGACGAGCTGCCATAAGCCATAAGATCGTTGAAGCCAAACGTAAGCCGAAACACGGAAATCCAAAACAAAGAGCAAAACATTGTAACGTCGACAGCCAGAGAACCTAGTTAATTAAATTGTAAATTTCTATCATTTAGCTGTAAGCGCAGTGCGTATATACGACTATGTGGATATAAAAGATGTATATGGCAAATGTGTATCGTAATATATTAAAACTTAATTTTACAGAAAACAAACATTGAAATACGTTTGAATTCACTTAAAAGCTTTGAGAGCTTTTAAGTTGGGAATTTCATAGCTGAAGTCACCAGCTAATGGGGGCTTGTCAGTGCTTCTCAAACTGTGCTTGTCGAACTAGACGTTAAATGTGTTGGTTTGAGAATCCCATTAGACCAGATTTCAAAATTTATTTATCACTATCATTATCCGAACTTGTTTTGATTTCTGATTTAGTGCATTTGAACCAAACTTGGGTTGAGACAATTTGTAAAAACTAATATTTGTTTATTATTTAAAACGTTTAATACTTTAAATGAATTTAAATCAAAAAATAAAACTTTTTTTTACTTTAAACCACTTTTGTTTTTCTAAGTGGTTACTAAAGCTTCCAAGTCCTCTCAAACTGCTAGTTGAAATGCCAAAACCAATCATTGGCAGTTCTTTATTTTTAGTCTTTCCCACTTCCACACGCAAATGCCATTGATTAGCATAATTAATGCCAAAAACTTGGCAATAAAGTAAAAAGTATGAAGAATCAGCCCAAGTAAAAAAACAAAGGCGCAAAAGCGAAAGTATGTTAGCATAAATCGATCAAGGAGGAGCCACTGGCTCAAGGGGACTCCCCCTGGTCATAAAGTTATTTATAGACATGCCGTAAGACGGGACCACAAGGTGCAGGAGCAGCTGGCGGAGCCGCCGGCGACTCCTTCGCCGGATTTCAGCTCCGTGTTCCCAATTGGACTGACTGCCAGGTGACACACGGCACAAGCGCATTGGACAAGTACATGCACACGGACGGATGGAACTGGTACACCTGAAAATCATGGTTTGAAAAGGTATTTATATCGAAATAAATGGATAACATATTAAGCTCCTACAATAGACATATATATTATTAACTAATATTATTTACAAACGTTCACTCTATGCCAATATCACATTAAATAAGTTTTAAGAGTTTCAGAAATAATAAACGTATTATTTCTAAAAGCTTGAAAACAGTTTCTATCCTTTTGATATTTAAATTCAAATTTAAAAACAAGATTTTTCGAAGTATGATAATATATTTCTGGATATGTGAGCAATAGGTTAAATACCATATTTTTGTGTAGTGTATGTTAAAGGATTTTCGGTGGGGGGATAAGCAACATAACAATAAATACCGCTAGGCAACCGTAAATTCCCTAGCATGAATCGATTTAACGAAGCCCCTGGGAGAGGAGGGCAGGCCACTCAGGTCGCCAGCGACTCTCCTCCGACTCCGGCTGAGATTCCGAGCCAGGCAGCCATCCAGCCAGGTACACATAATTTCCTGCCCGGTCTCGAGAAGTGTGCCAGGTGGGGACAATCGAGTGTAGAGATTTTGCAGTGACAGTTAAACTTCTTACCAAGAGCTTCTTCTACATTTTATTTCTTACGCAATCTTAATCGAATCCAATCCAATTTCAGCCAGAAAGATGTTGCCCAACCTGAAGTCACGCCGCATCACGGGCCTCCAGCTGGCCGGAAAGCATCTGGGCCCGGTGGCCAAGTGTCCGCCGAGATATTCCGAGGAGGACTGGGACTATAACAACAAGATCAAGTTTCGGATCACCTGCGACCAGGAGAAGCTGGCCGAGCGGATAGTGGAGTGAGTATATCGGGAGTGAAGTGCGATCCCTGGGAGCGGATTCAAGTTGGTCACCCTCTCTCTAATCCAGGGAATCGCGTCGCGTGGTGGACGAGACAAAGGACACCACCAAGAACTGGCAACGCGAGGTGGAGCATCACATGCGCGAGCGGACCAGTGAGATCCGGTTCCTGGTGGACGAGTTGAATCGCCAGAAGAAGACCGCCGCCCTGGAGGATGAGGCCTTGAACACGTACCGCAATCGGGTGCTGAACTGCATTGAGTTCCTCAAGGACAAGTCGCTGGCCATCTGTAAGCAGTGCCTCATCCTGCGGGAGGGCCGGATCGGGGTGGACCTATGCGACGACGAGGTGGACCGCTCGCTGCGCCGCGAGCTGAAGGTGATCAAGGGCTGCCAGGGATTGGCCGATGCCGCCCTCAAGGAGGCCGAGGAGCAGATCCGCAAGCTGCGCGCCGCCATCTATCTGCTGGACCAGGACCTGGCCGCCAAGGACAAGTCGCTGGCCATCGACGAGAAGAACTTGAAGCTTAAGGAGTTCCAGCACGACCTGGCAAAGGGTCAAGATCTGTCCAAGCAGCACTGGTAGGTATAGCACACTGGGCTTACTAGAATCGCGTGTAAGGAGTTTCATTAGCCAAATATGAAATATTTCGGCTTAAAAAATAATGTTTTGTTCATTTTTTAAGTTTGCAATTTTATTTAAAAACAGTCAAGGACACAACTTATCTAATAGGGAATATATAATGTAGGTAGTCATTCGTTTAAATACTAAAATGTTAAATGCCTTTATAAATCTTCTCAGATCTTCAACAATATTTATAAATAGTCAAGGACATATTTTTTCGAATAGGCAATAGGCATGTAATTAAAAGAGTAGTTTTTTAAATGTAAATAAATGTTATATTCCTTAAAGAACTTTAGGTAGGTCTTTTATTGTTTCTAATTTTGTGCCATTTGCCTTTAAGTTCAAAGCATATTTCTATTAAGTTAGACTGGGTTTTTGTTACTCTTGTTAGCTAATATTGTTGAGATAGGTCAAATCTAATATTAGAACCTATGTTTTTATAGTTTACTCCTTTCGACATGTACAATCTTTTGATCTAATTAAATAATTGGCTTTCCTGAAGGGACTTGAGGAAGGTCAAACCTAATAATAAGATCGCAGTTTCCTAGGTAATATTGGATAGAGTTGTCACGAGACTACTTTCCAATAAGCGATTTATTTGCACATTTGTATAAATCGACCTGATTGTTGCCATGGTTTCTTGTCTTTCCCCATGTGTCCACCCCCTCCTCCAGCCAATTCTCGCTGACCGAGTGGCAGGCGCAGACGTACGAGAATCTGGAGGCCAACGCCAAGGCTTTGGTGTCCGCCGGACAGTTGCGGGCCTACATCGATTTGCTACTGAAGCAGGTGTGCGAGGACATGCAGAACCAGACGGACAGGACCAACGAGGCCTTCGAGCGAAGGATCTCGGAGACGAAGCACGTGAAGCAGTGCCTGGAGAACAAGCACAAGGACACCATGGACCACATCCATCAGGTGCAGCGCAACATGACCGAGCTGGAAAAGGAGATGATGGACAAGCAGAGGGCCATCACTCTGTGCCAGACGAGGCTGAGCAATCGTGCCCACCGTCCAGGATTGGAGCTCACCTGCGACATGGTCCAGGACGCACTCTACAACGAACTGCAGGCCCTCAAGGCATCCGTCTGCAAGCTCAACCAGAAGCTGAACGAGAACAAGGCCTCGATGCGATACCTGATGCACGTCCAGGTGATGCAGGAGGAGGAGATCAACATCAAGGCGAACACCTGCAAGATCGACGAGGTCGACTGCATGACTCTGCGACAGGCGCTCAAATATCAAACCTTTTAGTCGGGCAGCACTACTTCCAGTACCGCACCCCAGTAGTCGCCATCAGCGTCCCGCACGCAGTCCAGCCACCATTAATCAAATTAGATGCATGTGCATTTCGTGTTCGATCCCAAATTACTTAATAAATTGAAATTCACTTTCGATTTCCAGTTATCAAGAAAGAGCTTCGTGATTTGGGGTCTTGTCAGTTGGTTATTGGTTTTATTGCTTTTACTTTTCTTACAAATTTTGAAATAGAAAAAATGGCTGATTTATTTTTTTTTTATTTAATTACTTTAAAACCATTTAACTAGAAAAGCAAAATAATGAAATCCGTAAGAACATTACTTTTTTCGCGGCAAAAAATGAATTTTCAACTTGAGATCTGGTATTTTTGGTATTTACTATGCTTAATCGATAGAAAACACAAACCTATCGATAGCGCGAACGCAAATGCGAGGGTGAAAAGTGTTACCGTATCGGTGTGAAAATCTTAAGTATGACCGCAATTCAGCTCCCACAGCGAAATGAAATTGAAGCCTGACAAAACGTAAAAAATCAACAGAAAACCTTAATTAATGTTAAGTTAAAAGTGTACAAACCTGAGATTAAGGTGAGTGTCATTGCATGTCCTAAATTTTGAGTACCCAAAAGACGTGGTGCGGTGGTCGGTGGCGGGAGCTTTACGCCTCTGCCGCCGCCGCCGCCACCGCACACGATAAAAAATGGAGTACAGCCACGAATGGCAAATCAATATGCGGCACTCTGAAGGCTTTCGCAACTGAGATTAGTCCTTTTCGTCCCTTTTGTCCACTTGCAGTGCAAGGATGTCGAAACGGAGCGCCGACGACGCCAGCGGGAGCAGCTGTTTGGTGGCCGCTGCCGCCGCCGGTCAGCCGCCCATCAAGAAGGTGCACTTCGAGCCCCATCTGATTGGGCCGGTGTCCACCTTGGAGGAGATGGACATCAAGGTGCTGGAGTTCCAGAACAAGAAGCTCGCCCAGCGCATCGAGCAGCGGATGCGAACGGAGGCGGAACTGCGGCACCGCATCGAGCAGCTGGAGAAGCGGCAGACTCAGGACGACGCCGTTCTCAATGTGGTCAATCGGTATTGGAACCAGCTGAACGAGGACATCCGCGTCCTGTTGCAGCGCTTCGATGCCGAGACGGCCGACGAACTGGAGAACCGGAATGAGAACGAAGTCACCACCTCGTTCCTTGCCCAGCTGTCTACCTGGGACAAGGAGGAGCTGGACGAGAAGCTAGCCAACCGCGTCCAAGTGTCCAAGCGGGCGGTGGCCAAGATCGTGCAGGTTATTGATAGGTTAATGCAACGCAATGAGAAGATAACTCATGTATTGAAAGGTGATAGTCTGGCTTCAGCGGGATCCGGATCAGGGGCAGCCGGCGAGGAGGAGCAGCAACCATCAAGTGGCGATGCGGAGGCCTCAACAGCCTCTGCCAGTGTCCATGCGCTGGAGGAAACGCTCAAGCAGACGCACATCGAGATCATGAGCGAGAACCACAAGCTGCAGAACCTGAACACCTCGCTGCACGAGAAGTTCCACACCATGTCGCTGAAGATGAAGGAGTACCAGGACGCGCACACCGCCAAGGAGACGGAGAACGCCGAGCTGAAGAACCAGATCGACGAGCTGCAGTACGACCTGGAGAAGATCCACTGCCGGAACGACAAGCTGGAGAACCATCTGGCCGAGGCCATTGAGAAGCTGAAGGCGTACCACCAGATCTACGGCGATCCCAACAAGAGCACCAACAGCGCCAAGACACCCACATCCACGGGCACCGCCAGCGCCACCACTAGCGTCAACAGCCAGCTCTTGGAGGAACTGCAAAAGGAGCTGGAGGAGTATCGCGAGCTGGCCAACAACCGACTACAGGAGTTGGACAAACTCCACGCCACGCACCGCGAAACCCTTAAGGAAGTGGAGAAGCTTAAGATGGACGTAAGTTCAAGACAACATTTTAGACATCTGTTTTCGAACCTATTGTCAGAAACTATTATGGTCTCGTAAGCCAGAGAATTCCGGTTAAAAAGAACTTAAACTGCTTATTTTATGTTTGGTTCACTTGTTATTTTCATTTTCAATTTTAAAAACTTCATTTAAGTTTGTTACTTTAATACTTGTTCTAATTCTCTAGTTATTTTGAACAGAAAAGTCACTCAGACCGTAATTTTATCATCTAACAAAGCAAATTACGTATTTAAACAAGATTATTATATAATCATTGCATAAACATAAAAAGGATTTAATTACTTTTAAATTTAAAACAAAAAGTTAAACGCTTTGCGATGAAAGGCAATGCAACTTTTGTTATTTGGCAAAAATAATTCCCACTTGATAAATCTTATAAACCTTTATCTTTCCAGATAAGACAGCTGCCCGAATCGGTTATTGTGGAGACCACAGAGTACAAGTGCCTGCAGAGCCAGTTCTCCGTGCTCTACAACGAGTCCATGCAGATCAAGACCATGCTGGACGAGACCCGAAACCAACTGCAGACGAGCAAGAACCAGCACCTGCGACAGATCGAGGTAATGGAAAGCGAGGAGCTTAGTGCCCAGAAAAAGGTCCGCAGTGAGATGATCCAGATGGAGGACGTGCTGGCCCTCATTCGAAAGGAATACGAGGCGCTACGCATTGAGTTCGAGCAGAACATGGCCGCCAACGAGCAGACGGCGCCCATCAACCGCGAGATGCGTCACCTGATCACCTCTCTGCAAAACCACAATGGCCAGCTCAAGGGCGAAGTGCAGCGCTACAAGCGAAAGTACAAGGACACATCCACGGACAACTTGAAGCTGCGCAAGGAGCTGGACGAAGCGCTGGCCACCCTCGAAGGCAACAAGTTGCAGGCGGCGACCGGTGCTGCGGGCGAGGAAGTCAAGCAGGAGAACTCGGCGGGTGTGAAGGAGGAAAATTCCAACAACTCCTCCGCCTGTGGCCAATCAAACCAAACCAATTCCGGCAACGACACCAACGTCGCCATCAAGGAAGAGAACCACGCCTCGGCCGAAGATGAAGCTGATGATGAGGCCAGTGGAAAAGACGTCAAGGACGGCATCAAGCAGGAAAAGCTCAGCGCTGGAGAGGCGGTCGCAGGCGAGAAAAAGGACTCCCCTGGGCCCGGAAACTCAACGACATCTGCCACAAATTCGGCGCCCGTCAAAACCGAAAAAGATTCCAAGGATGGCGTAAAAGGCAAGGATGTGAAGGCAGTGGAGAGCGAAACGGTGCGGGATCTGAAGGCGCAACTAAAGTAAGTTTGCTCTCAGTTTATTTCCATAATCAGATTAACTTTATTGCTTGCTCCATAGAAAAGCGCTGAACGACCAGAAGGAAATGAAGCTCTTGCTGGATATGTACAAAGGCGTCTCGAAGGATCAGCGCGACAAGGTCCAGCTGATGGCCACTGAGAAGAAGCTGCGTTCCGAGATCGAGGAGCTGCGCCAGCAGCTAAAGAAGCTGCAAGAGAGTAAGCGCGAGGAACGGAAAAAGCTGGCCGACGAGGAGGCGTTACGTAAGATTAAGCAACTGGAGGAGCAGAAGTATGAGCTGCAGAAGCAGATGGCCAACCACAAACCATCGGATAATTCGTGGGGCACTGGAGCGCCTGGCACGGCAAACTACGCGAGACCATTTGTCGGCTCCCACGAGGAGGAGGCGTTGCTAAACGAAATGGAGGTGACTGGGCAGGCTTTCGAGGACATGCAGGAGCAGAACTCACGGCTCATACAACAGTTGCGCGAAAAGGACGATGCCAATTTTAAGCTTATGTCGGAGCGCATCAAGGCCAACCAGTTGCACAAGCTTCTGCGCGAGGAGAAGACGGTGCTGGAGGATCAGATGGCCACGGCCACCACGCAGATCGAGGCCATGCACATCGTTCTGCGAAAGCTCGAGGAGAAGGAGCGCAGCCTACAGGCCACCGTGGCCTCCATCGAGAAGGAACTGATGTTGCGCCAGCAGGCCATGGAGATGCACAAGCGCAAGGCGATCGAATCCGCCCAGTCAGCGGCAGACCTCAAGCTGCATCTCGAAAAGTATCATGCGCAGATGAAGGAGGCACAACAGGTGGTGGCCGAAAAGACCAGCTCGCTGGAGGCTGAGGCCTACAAGACCAAGCGGCTGCAGGAGGAGCTGGCGCAGTTCAAACGCAAGGCGGAGCGCATGAAGAAGATGGAGATGTCGGGCACCACCATCGACGAGGTGATGATCGAGGAGATCCGCGAGTACAAGGAAACGCTCACGTGTCCCTCGTGCAAGGTGAAGCGGAAGGACGCGGTGCTGTCAAAGTGTTTCCATGTCTTCTGCTACGACTGCCTGCGCACACGGTATGAAACGCGGCAGCGGAAGTGCCCCAAATGCAACTGCGCCTTTGGCGCCAACGATTATCATAGGCTATATCTGCAGTAGATAAGCGATAGACCCCGTAACGATAATTAAGATACGTTCCGGTCATGTCCTATTCACACACAAGAAACACACACCACTCCCACACACCACGCACACACAAGCAGAGACAGTCACACACATTCATGCCGGATTATTCATTATGCATATATTACCTACGTACTAATAGTTGGTTAAGTAGTCTCCAAATAACTCCCCAGATTCCCCGTGGCAATTATTTGAATTTGTTCATTCTTGCGCCAAGCAAAAGCATCTCATTATGAGTGCCGCGTGACCATGTCGCGGTTTTTTTTATGTAGCTTCTAGTTTTTGTAAATCAAACTCTATTTTTAAATGATTTAATTTGAAAACTAAATGTACGAACACTAATAAATGGCTAAAAACTATATGTTTAGCGTACCCAAAGTTCTTCTGATCCCCAAAACCAGTATCGGTTCTTTCTCTTCAATTCATTTTCATTTATGTTAAGTATATTTATACAATCCCCTATTATTCTTAAGTAAACTACTCCTATTGTAATGATCAAACGTAGCATAGATACCAGCTGTATAAACATGTCGGAGAATCCGTTTAAATGTCGCGCTTTATTTGGAAGGGCTGCTAACTTGGTTATAATTTATACATAATTGTATTAACCTATGATCGGAAATTGTTGTTCAGGAGAATGGAATATTTTGTATGTTTATTTTTTGTTGTGTGTAAGTGTAATCGTTTATTCTGTGTACTGTTTCATGAATAAAGAAACTTTTGATCAGATTTTGTTATTTTGATCTTCTGTTATCTGTCAACATACAATCCACCTGTTAAAATGTTGCCACCCATAAATTAATGTTAATAACAGCGATGTTTATCTTTACCCTGTTTTTTCTTGGCGCGCGGACTTTCAAAATCTCCGATCGCACCTTCTTTTCTTTCTAAAATTGTTTATTTATTTGTAACTAAAAAATAAAATTCAAAGTAAATCGCTCTTACGTAGTGTTGGCTTTCATGTACAATTTTATGTATAAGGAACTACCAAAAACTTGATTTAAAAACCCAATTAATTCGTATTATCAAACAGTTTTAATATTTAATATGTTTAAACTTATAGTTAAACAGCTTCAAATAACAACTTGTGTTTATATTATTTATATTTTTTCTACATGTTTTCTCTTAAAGTACGATCATTCTAAAATATTTAGTTGATATATCCAAGTTAAGTTATCTTGTTTAAACAATAGCCTCAAATTTAAACTTTTTCGGTTATTGTCCATTGAACTTTTGCTCGTTTGTATAAAGAAAACAAAACGGAAACACGATATTTGTAGGTAAATTCCAGTCTAAGCGCACCCAGTTAGGTAAAAATTGGCGAAAACAGCCCAGTTGGCCAGTCTACGGCAATTATTTTGCATAGTATTAGGTTAGCATTTGGCTAGGCAAAAATTGGCCAGAACAGCCCAGTTGGCCAGTTTACGGCAATTATGGCTACCTAGTGTTTATGACAATGGACTGTGACAAGAGCAGCGACATTGTCTTGTGCAATTATAATTAAAGTCATTGACGCAATTTGGTGACTACAAGTAAGCCAAGAAGTTATTTGCCTTGGGCAGGTGCTCGTGCCAACTGCGCCAGTATCAACAATATGTTTACTGCGTATTGGGCAAAGAGGTTTCGGCTCTCATTCAGCCCCCTCACCGATGCCCTAAAACGGCTAAGATGATAAATTATGTTCTGTAAATCACCAAAAATGGTATGCAATGGTACGCCCGTTTGCGGTGGATCAAGAAAGATTTGCGTATAGCCAGCAGCCAGAAAGAGAATGTATCGATGGTTGATGTGGATGGATGCTAGGGTTATTTACGAAATCGTAATTAAGCCATGTCGCTGATTTTCGTCGCTGTTAATTATGGCCAAGACCAAAATCACAAAAGCTCCGTAAAATCTGTGGGCAGTCATGTGTTCGACTGTGTGTTTCGAAAAGTGTTTTTCCCCCCCCTTCCAGCCATTTGTGATTTACCCAACCTAAAGTTATGGTACCCCCCTCCGATTCACAGAAATTGCGAATTGTTTCGTCTGCTTTGCGCCATGTAATGTGTTTATTAAAAATTATTATTACTGTTCGCATTGAGAGGCGGCGGCATCTTTATGGCCAGGCTACCAGCTGATGTGGATGTGGATGTGGAGCAATTGGACGGGTTGTCGTTGTCGTTGTCGTTTTCGATGTCGGTCTGTTGGAGCATCTTAGCCGTAAACTCGTTATGCGGCAAGCCAGGTTTCAAAAACCAAAAGGAAAACGAAACGAAAACGAAAAATGAAAATAAATGTAAAAAGAGTCGGAAATTAAAATCGTGCCAGCGATGAGTGAGCACATTACACCAAGCACCAAGCACTTGGCGAAGCGAGTGCGAACGGTTATTACCAACATAACAGATGTGTTTAAAATGTGGCTGCTTTGGTGGAGTAGGTCAATCCGTTGGCTCTGGTCAGGGACAATGGCGAAGGTTATGGGTGCAATCGGGGGAATAACCGGGTCGTAAGGCAGACACGGAAGTCTCACCACACAGGATAAAGGCAATTTAAGTTGAAATTAATTGACTCAATAACCTTTCAGCTACGAGCCCGGGGTTTCCATAATTAAATATATATATTACATATGGAATTCAACTTAGTAAATGTAATTAAGTCTTAGGTCTTAGGTTTTTCTTAAAACATATGTACCTCGAAAACATTTTGGTTTTAATTGCTTATTAATAGTATTGAGTAAGAATTACACTTAATCGTAACATAAGATCATCTAAAACAAGTTATATTATGAAATATGGATTACTGTTTCGCAAATAGATTTAACCAATACCGATGATTAAAATGTCTGACATTTTAGCCACAAATTATATATATATAGTCTAATGATCCTACACTCAAAACCTATTTTTGTCATTAATGGCACCGCACCATAAATTCTATGTAAAATTTGTTCTAAAATTAATGGAGTTTATTTCTAAAGTATAGAATTTAGAAAAATGTGTCTTAAATTTAGGGCAGTATATAAACTTATTACAGGGATTAATTTATGCTTGTAAGTAAGTAGAATGATAACTGAGGTTTGTTACTTTATAGCGCTTTAGTTTTGCTATAACAAATAAAAATACAAATTGTTTCGAAGAAAAGTAAAAATTATAGCTTTCTGTGAGTTTTCTTAAGTTTTAAAGGCCGCTTTAAAATTGTTTTCCTGGTATGCCATCGAGGTTACAAAGGGACTACACTCTCGAATGGCCTCCGTTCAGCTATCAATTAACCAAATTGTCATTGAGACAGGGCTCATAACAAGATCAACATTAATTATCATCGAACAAAGGCATTTTCACACTGCAGTATCATGACAAGTTTAGCACTCCTATCCAATCCCCCCATGATTGCTCCCTGCCCACGGGCGAACGGAAACGAATCATTAGATTAGCATGCATACGATCATTGGACCTACGCCCTTCGTCGGGTTGCGAAATGTCCAAATACCGAAATACCCAAATGCCCAAATACCCAAGCCCACGCCATGGCCCTGGGTCCAAAGAGCACAAAGAGTCTAAAGGGCCAACGCATTTCCCAGCCGTAAACTGCAGTCGCAATTCGAATTGAAACTGGAGAGCTAGAGCTGGGCAAGTATCACCATCGGATGACGTATACGCCGGGTGATCATTAGGTGTTTGGCTATTAGCAAAGGCGACAGCATCATTACCATCGCATCGGTGGATTGCATTTTCAAGGTTGGCGACCGACCATTCGAGCACACTCACTCACTTCACTGCCACCTGGAGTCGGGCCATGAAAATGCAAATTTTGTCTCAGTCCCCCCGTGAGCAATGGTTTTCAATAAGCCTAATAAGTGAAATGGGCATGAAAAGGCAAAAAAAAATAAAAATAATGTGTAAGTGCTGGGGCGAAAAGTCGAAAATGAACTGCCAGCGAACCTGATTTACAGCCACTGGCCAAGTGACCAACTGACTGACAGACTGACTGCCATTGCTTAACAACAGCAACTCTTTAATACTTTATGGCTATCTTTGATGGCTGGGATCAGGCTATAGCTCTGACTATGGCTCTCCTCTCCTCAAAATGTGGCCAAAAGGTTCGTGTACTTCGTACTTTCAGTTTCGGCTGGCCAAAAACTTGTTCACTCCATGCAGCAGCCGCATTTACCAACCGAACAAACCGATCAGATTGCATTCGAATCCCGCACAGGCACTCGGCTTTGCTGTTTATATGGTGTTCATGTGTCTGTGTGGGCATTATATAATCCAGTTAATTTCTTTAACAATTTTCGTTTCTCCTCGCCTTTCGTTGTTTTGCTAGATGAGAGGCCTCTCCAGCCAGCGTCATTCGTTGTTTGGACCCCGCGTTGTTTGGACGTACTTTTTTCAATCGGCGCGTCGTCTCTCGAATATCGTTTGACATTGCCAACTCGAGGATAAATTAGTCGTAGCTCAAGACCCAAAATCAAGGATTGCAAAACGGGCGTTTGACATTGCTCATACGCAGCGTGTGACGTGCTATCGAAATAAAAGGATTCTGAAAGAAGGTGTAAGTGCCAAAGTGTGTGTGATTGTGATAAGTTTGGGGATTCAATAGTCCCTAAAAAAAAATATATATCAAAATATGCTCCATGTTGCAGTTAACCAAATAATTAAAAAAAACAAAGCTAAATGATAACATTACTTGAGATTACAATAATTTTTCATTCAAAATAAATTCATTAATATTTTTAAAAGAGTTCAAACAAAATAAAACAACTAATATTATGAGATTTCTTAAAGGATCTAGAATTAAAAAATATAATTTGGTGTGGTTTAAGAAATTAATGCAACTAGTTTTTCTAGAGTGGTTTCAAACTAAAGCGGTAAACAAACCTCAAGATTTGTGTCTTTTTTTTTGACTTGACCATAGATAAAAATCTTAAAGGAAATTGGAAAACGTGAAGAATGAAAATTACCACTCTAGCGCAAAATAAAATTAGTTTTTCATACACATATGTATCAATCAAAAAGCAATCAAAAACTGCACGATAACTTGAAACCCAATTAACCTTTAATATTAAATTGACTTACACCTACGGAGTACTGAAATAATCAACTTTTCTAGCTTCTTAAAAATCAATCAGCCAAGAGAACATGAGGCTGTGGCATTGCCAAATGAGCCACTATTGCACCGCCTGTTGCATTATTGGCCAGTTAGCCACACAAAAGCCACGCAAGCCACAACGAGCTCCTAATAAACATGTTGAAACCTCAGGTGAAAGAGAGGGGTAGATGGCGCGTGAGAGAGATGGCGAGAGGGTTCCAACGGGCGCATTGCCCAATGACATTTTGAAATCGCATTTCCAGATGGGGGAAAACCGACAAAACGAAAATTGAAAAACCGACGCATATTCGAAACCGAAAGCGAATGCAAATTTTTAACCAAAAAGAAATCAATTAAATGGTACACAGTTCGCAACGAATCGAAGTCATATGCAAATGGGTCGATGTCGGTCGGAGTCATGGGAAAACGGATTTTGATTATGCGAGGGCCTCAACAGCGAAAGACAAAGGGCCCAGCGGCAGTTAAACAATCAATTCGAGCCGTAGCTCACACAGCTCACAGATCACGGATCACAAATTGTGTGCAAATATTGGGATAAAGCTGAGCATGTTAGTGCATCCCATAATCGCACTTTGTTTATCCGGCCAAGTCAAACAAGTTGAATCCAAAACAGGGGGCATTGTTCAGCCGCTTTCTTCATTTTTCCTCCCTCTGAGATTATGCAATGAGCTCGGAATCGGGCAAACAGTGAAACTCTTTCTTGTACTGGCTAATTATTAACCGCATTTTGTTATACCTTCAATACCCAGTTTTTGACCCGCTTTCGGTAAACAGTTTTGAACTTGAACCAATTCCCCTTTGAGGTTTCGCTTTTTTTTTGGACTTTTTGCCATATTTTATATGTGGCCATAATGCTATGCGGCGGTTTATGGGTCTCACATACAACAAAGAAGTGAATAAATTATACATTTTTTCATTTCGTCGCTGGCGAGTTCGTTGAAAATGTATTGTCCATTTGCATTTGGTCGGTTGTTTTAACAAATACGCGTTTCTTGTGAGTTTTAATTAGCAAATATTTGCAAATTACAGGCCATCCGTGATCCGGTGGCGATTGCCTTGAGATCGCTGAGACCTTGAACTAATTTCGATGGGAAGACCATTTGTAAATCTCATACATAATATGAAGAATTGTAAATCAATATTTTATTTCTTGACGATAGAAGGTAGGTGGGAAAAGATATCTTTCAACCTTAGTAATTTTACAAAATATGTATGAAAACTTTTTGAATTGCTTGCTTACTTGCTTATTTATTTTTTTCTTTGTTATTTTCTAGTATTTAAACAATTATATGGGATCTTATCCATTTTACTTAACTACAAATGTATAATTTTACTTTTTATGTTTTCTGTGCAAGCTAAGATAAAAACATAAACAAAACACTGAATAAAAGAGTCTTAAAAAACTAAACTGAACATCTCTTGTTTAAATATATTTTGAAGCACTTGTTAAACAATATTTTTAAAAATCTAATTTTCATTTATTTTAAAATACATAATATTACTTTAAATAATTTCTGAGCAAAGGGCGTTTAGTTCAAAACAACAAAACAAATTGTGTAAGAGAGCGTTATAAAAATTAATTACTAAACAATTTGTGTTTAAATATATTTGTAAGAACTTGATAAACCATATCTTTAGGAAGTTTAAGTTTAAACACTATATGTTGGGACAATGTTAATTTTATTTATTTTAAAATAGTAGCAAATTAAATACTTTCTGTGCAAAAAGGGAAATAAGCTATACATATCGAATTTTGTTTAAAACTTCGACAACAAATTGTATAAAGGAGCATTTAAAGAAATAATTACTAAGCAATTCATGTTTAAATATATTTTAAGGCACTTGATCAACCATATCTTTTGGTGAACTTAGTATTAATCATACCATTCGCTTATGGAAAGTCCCGTGCTGATCAGTTCACTTCGTATCTTTTCTTTGTAGTGGCCGCAATCCATGCTGTTTGCTTGACCGCAGAGTATTCACCACATAGCAGAGACTAGCAAGTGATGAAGGAGACGAAGATGGTGCAGGATCAGGGAGAGAGCACATCCCTGCCAGAGGCGCTGCTGAAGATCGCCAAACGGGAGCTGCGCGAGGATCGGTGCACCCGGGAGCAGAGTCTGGAGCAGCTGCGTAACTGGGTGGCCAAGAACGAGGATCTGCAGAATGTGCGCGGCGACGACACCTTCCTGCTGCGCTTCCTGCGGGCCAAGAAGTTCAGTATTCCCATGGCGGAGCAGACGCTGCTCAAGTATCTGAACATTCGACGCACATTCCCGCACATGAGCACCCAGCTGGACTATCTTGAGCCGCGGCTGGGCGACCTCATCGACCAGGGGTACATCTTTGCGGTGCCGCAGCGGGACAAGCACGGTCGCCGGGTGGTGGTCATCAATGCGAAGGGGCTCAATCCGAAAATCCACACCAGCTGCGACCAGGCCAAGGCGCACTTCCTCACGTACGAGTGCCTGATGGAGGACCAGGAGACCCAGATCACGGGCCTGACCCATGTGGGTGACTTTGCCGGCGTCTCGACGGCGCACGTGACCAACTGGAATCCCACGGAGTTCGCCCGCATCTTCAAGTGGGGCGAACAGTCGCTGCCCATGCGCCACAAGGAGATCCACCTCATCAACGTGCCCTCCACGCTCAAGTGGCTGATCGACTTCGTGAAGAATCGGGTCAGTTCCAAGATGAAGCAGCGCCTGATCATCTACGGCAGCGAAAAGGAGCTGATGAAGGCCGTGGACCAGGGCTGTCTGCCGCTGGAGATGGGCGGCACCATGCCCATGCGCGAGATGATCGAGCTGTGGAAACAGGAGCTGTCGGCCAAGCGGGACCTGATCCTCGGCCTGGACAAGATCGTCCTGCTCTCCGATCGTGGCATCCAGCGAAGAAGCAGTTTCAATGCGGAGAAGGCCTCCAACGGCGGCCCCAACTTCGTTTCTCAAATCGAGTCCATCGAGGGCAGCTTTCGGAAGCTGGAGTTCGACTAGCCAGTGCGACCCAGCTCTAGTTGTAGTTGTAAGACCTTAGTCCTAGGCATTATCTCCTGTTAATCAGTCCCATGCGCATCGCTTTGCCGGTCCCCCGATCCGGATCCTGGCCAGAGCCGATCCGGGGGATCCCCGCTTCGCTTTTCGGTGGCGCCCGCTTTACTCATCCTGCGCTTCTTTGTATACTGTTTGTGTGTTTGGCGTACAATAAACGAGAGGAATAATTTGGAACCCGTGCTTTCATTCAATTGATCCTGCGGTGGCTGGCATAGCGTGGCCAGTGCTGGAGCTCCCGCTGCAGTGCCTCCGCATGGTTGCCCACCACGAGTAGTTCGTAATCCGGTTGCAGCTTCTTGCGTTTCAGGGATTCCAGGATCAGAGCCTGAGCCGCCTTCAGTTGGCAATCACTGGGCGAAGTGCGGTCAAAGTTGCCCACAAAGGCAATTACTAGGTAACTACTTCCCGGCAGATCCTTTGAGAAGTGGCTCTGATACTCCCATCCATATATCTTATAGGCCTGACAGTCGCCGGTGATCAGAAAATTGTAGGGCAGTTCCTCCAAAAGGGAGCTCTTCGAAATTGAATAGGTTTTTTCTTAAAGCTAATATATAATCCAGTTAACTCACCTGCAGTTTGTGTAACACCTCCGGACAATCCTCACGGCATTCCTCGCTCTCCGTGTGGGTGAACAACACGGTGAAGACATTGGTCGCATCCAATGGAGTTCCCCGACCCTGCAGATCCATTTCCGACCATATATCATGCTCGACGAGACTGAGCCGATAGCCAAGGTCCGACATTTGGGCTGCAAGCAATGCAAAGTGATTCAGTCGTTTAATTTCTTTGTCAACCTATAACACAAAATTCGAGAAATTAAAGAATGAATCACAAGGCCAATCTGTATTTAGAAGCTTAAAATAAAACCGAATCATATTCGTTTTTTTTTTTCAATTTGTATTTATAATTGTCATCTACTTAAAATTGTATATATTCTCAAAACTTTTGAAACATTTTCCAAATTATGTTATAATTTACATACTAAAATTCTTGTTATTTAATTTTAAGTAAAAAAAAAAAGTCAAAAATGTTTTGTAAGTTTTATATATTCTCAAAATGTTATTAAAATTAATATTATTCTAAACTCTCTTGAAAAGTGTAAGACATATTTTCAAAAATGTTTTGTAAATTTCTAAATATTTTAAAAATTATTTTATAATTTACATGTAAAAATTTTTTTAAATTTATTTTAGAGTCAATAAATAAAATACAAAAATTCTTTAAATTTTTGTTATCACTTATATTTCATAAAGCTAGTTTTTAGGCAATCTGCGAATGCACATTGATCGTTGACCATTTCCGCCGGCCCACAAAAACTCACTCATAGTCAGCTTATCATAACTCACAGCTACATAATTCAGATTTATTTCAACAAAAACGAATTGAGCACATACTCGTGCACGCTGAGGGACCTCCATCAGCTGGAAAACTCACTTTGTCGCCAGAGTAAATACGCGGCCAGTCCCAAGGCGGAGGCGCACATGACCAGAAACACCACAGATTGCCAATTAAGGCAGTCTTTTGTGAGGACTCGGCTTCGGGGGGAGGGCGATGTGGTGAAGGCTGGAGAGGATGGGGGCGACTTGCTGGACCTCTGAGTAGCCGCCAGCAAGGGAGTGGATTCGCTGACTCCGCAATCCTCGTCGATGCGAATGTGAACAATATCTTCGGTTGATCCAAAGCTGCCATATGAAGACTGGGAAGCTCCAGAGGGCGAGGGACTACGTGCTATCGTAGCGAAATATAGAGCAAAAAACAAATAATGTGACTTAGCCAAGATAACAGTGAGCAGACGATTGGTCAAGTGGCACATTTTGTCCAGACCGCTGTGATCTTGGTGGGCATAGTGATGGCAGAGCATAGATCGGCATCTTGCCACCAACTGGGATGGTATCCAGCCAAGAAGCTGATTTATCCCACCCCTTTGGGTTATCTTATCGAGGCGATGGCTTATCTGTCGTCAGACTTACCCATTCTCACGGCTATGTGGCTGGAGTCCATGGCTAGACTGCTCTTGCTGCAGCCTCGGCATCAAGGTGGTGCTGTGGACTGTTGTGTGGGTCAGCCCCGTACCGGATCGCACTGGAACGCACCACTTGATCGACGAGTTGACGCTGGCAACCAGTGCCAGCAGAATGCATTAAACGACTGAAACGAGAACAAGGGAGAGAGCCCGCATGAAGCAAAACATTTCCGTAAGTCATCAGCTGGTCACCATCAAGCCGTCTCTTAGCGAAAAAACACTCTTACGTTCTCTTAGCTTAGGAAGAAGTTTAAAGGCCGCCTGGAGTAACATTCGCATTGCGTTTATTTGCCTTTCGCTTTCTGATATCTTCAACTAGACTCTAATAACAATCATAAATGGGTTTTCGTTTTATACACAGAAGTTGGCTTTGCTTAATTTACAGTGCTTGCTCAGGAGCAGGGAACGCTCCTTCCTTAAGACTAACTGAGGCCTTTGAACCGTAATAGGCTATGAGCATGCTTGCCAGTCCAAGTGGCAGCCACAGAAACACTGACAAGGACACTGGACACTGGATACTGGATACTGGACACTGGACAGAGACTTTTAAAATTTCACGAAAGACAAGACAGTGAGTTAAAATCGTTCGAAAATCTAAAAGAAATGCATTCGCTTAGGTGCCTAGACTAAACTTATTGGCTATATATATAGGGTATAACGCCTCCGCAGGGAAGTGGCCCAATCCAGCAGCTGCCCATTTTAGGGGTTCTGTTGCATTCTTTACTTGTAGGACCTCCAGATCTGCCAGGCGCACAGGGCAGCCGAGAGGAAGGATACACCGCGGTGCACGTATTTGGTTTTGGAGTTGGGCGAGTAGCCCAGGATCACAGGCGAGGATACATCTGTTAGCGGCAGCTTCTCCAGCACGGTCTCATTGTTTTCCACCTGGTAAAAGTGTACACGAATGGGTTAATTGACCTGCAGACCAGAGGATGTCGGAGGAGGATTTAAGACCTGATATTGACAACAAGGATCATAGTTCCAGGAGACAGTGTAGAGTCCTGTGCAAAAGAGCGACAGGGCACAAGCGGGAGCTGCAATGATGGGGCGATCCCGCCACAGCAAACTGGCCACCAGGGAGATTACTCCTGTGGCCACGGCTGTCTTGTGCAGGCAGTTACCCACCCAGATCCAACGACCTGTTTAAATTAAAGGTGTGATATTATTAAAATGATCATAAAATATTATTGATATTTATATGAATAAGGGTCTTAGGGTAGTAAAGAGTTACGCCTATTAACAGTCAAAAAGTTATAAATTACTAAACTTATTAAATGTGTTAGTATGGTTAGGCCTAAATTAATTTTATAAAATCATTATTCATTTTATACCATTTACAAAATTAAAGTTATGAGATAACCAATATATAATGGTTTCATTTTCAGTAGCTTAATTATTAATTTATTAACAAACTTATATATTTCAGTGCACTGGGTAAATCATTAAAATTTTAAATCAGTAATATGGAATACATCTAAGCAAGACTTTAAAATCAGATCGAATTCGATTTAAAATCGTCAACCATTGGATGCAAACACAATTTATACAACCACTACAAAAGATTTATCCCCTTGGCCTTACCAGTCTCGTCACCTAGGCGCGGTGGTTCTATAATGATGAAGTCCACCTTGGCCTCCAGCGCCTTGTCCAGTTCCGCCTCGAATCTTTCATGGGCATTGGAACTGTCGTAAACCTCGCGGATGACATGGAAAGTGGGCACTTTACTCGTGCTGCACAAGAGGAGGAGAAATATGTGAATGGAAGCCATTAATCAAGGCTATCTGGATCTGGACTTTCAAGGTTAAGGTCAAGATTAAGCCTCCGCGGGAAACCATTGTCCGGCGGAGATAATGTAGAAGCCGAAGCCGCCTGGTAAATTGCATAACCAAAACAGGTGTGCACTCCACAATCTGGGATACGGCTGCACCCACAGATAGGACTAGTTGCGTAATCCTGCGTTAGCGATTCTCGGACCAATATTTACCTTTCTATATTTCTGCTAACCATTTTGCTAATAAATTTGTTGTTTTTTATTTTGTTAATAAACTCAGTGCGGCCGCAGCTGGACCGTTAAAATATACCAAAGTTCGGTAAAAATAATACCAAAAGATACCATTCAACGCTTGCAATATACCGAATTCAAAACGTTTGCAAGGCGGCATATACTAAAAAATTAATAGGGTATTCCCTTAACGGTTACGATATTCAAAATTCAAGGAATGACAAACGTCATTGTTAAATTGGTTAAATTATAACAGTAACCTCAAAAACTATTTTCGCTATTCAACTATTTCTTTTAGGTATGGATTTTATGTATTTTTTTTCAGATAAAAAAAAGCAAAAAATTTAGAAGTTTGAACGAACAACATTAACTTTATTTATTAAACAAAATATTTGATAATATTGTAAATTTTTTATTAAACAATCTAATACCAGTCAATATCATAGGTTTCAGAGTCGTCAGATTCTTCACCATCCGACATAAAATCTACAATTAAATTTGGGTCATGTGTTTTGTAGGAATAGACAACGTTTAAGTATGATTCATCGATATCATCAACCTGCAAAATGTAAAATCTTAATGTCTGAAAGGTTGTTATTGTTATTATTGTAACTTACATGGAATTTTGGGAAAACTGTTGATTCAACTAGAGTAAGCTGTAAAGGTTTCTGAAGTCCAATGTTCCTTATAGATTTTAAAATGCTGTTCACTTTGCTCACAAAGTTCACAGCCACTTTTTGTCCTCTTTTAAATTCCAAAGTGACGCAATCGAGATTTTTACAAAATTTAATAATCAGCAATATGCTATCGGTATCTATACTGGAATTTTCAGAGCTAACTATATGCAACGATTTAAGTTCGCTAAGTTGCCCAAGGTCTGATAAGTTATCACATGTACTATTGTAGCCAATATTAAGCGTTATTAACGATTTAATTTGCGATATTTCGCGGATCTCATCGGAACTACTTATTTGTGTATGCAGTTCTCTTAGCGTTGACTGACTTCTAAGAGCAAACGCTCGATAAAGTTTAGTAAGCGAATCCTTTGTTTTTAATATGAATAGTTCCTTTAAATTGTTTATATTGGCCAAAACTTCAATACCCGATTCTTTGGCTAACGAGCATTTTAAGGATTCCAGTTTTTCAAGCTCAACTAAATTGTTACATTCGCTGAAGCCAATCTGGTAACATAAATGCAATTTCTGTAACATAGGTAGTGATTTAAGTGCCAAAACATTATTTTTTATAACTAAATTCTCCAGATTGACTAAACGATCTAAAATTGCCGCACTTTTCAAGCATAAGAATCCTGTGCGTAATGTTTTTAGGCCTTTTATTTTTGAAATTTCTGTCATTTCAGTGATGTCAAGAGTTTTGTTCGTAACTTCCAGGTGCTGCAGCCTAGATGAACGACACGAAGAAAACGCTTCAAATAATTTCAGCAGGGAACAGGTTGGCTTTGATACTTTAACAATCAATTCTTCAATACTTGAGTTAGCTAAGTCGGACAACGATGGCACATCTTCCACGTCAGTAAAAAAGCAATCTAGTTTTTTCAGTGACCTTATTCGGGAAACTCTTATGACCTCTTCGGGATCAAGTCCTTCGGAATATCGAATACGTTGAATTGAATCCTTCTCAGCCAGTTTTATGAATAATGCGGCCAGGTTTCCATTTCCGAAAATGTCTATATCTTCGAGTTTATTCAAGCTTGCCAATTTTTCAATTCCAGTAGTATCTGAGAGACAACAAGTAAGTTTCGTTAAAGTTTTAATTCCTGCAACCTTAGAAATATCGTCAAAACTTATTTTTTCCATTTGGCTGAGATCTATTTCTTCGATTGTATTTAAATTACTGGTGGCGAATGCTTGGAAGAATGGGTTTAGTGATCCAGTATTTGGACACCCTGAGATCTGGAGGGTGTTAACGCCCGTAAGTTGGGCAAGGGGTGCCAGAATATCGGCCCTAAAGCTATTCCAAAATATATGTATCTCCATTTTGTTTTCATTCCTTTTTAAGGTAACACGAAACACTTCGGTCATTATAGAGGCTTGCACCTGACATGCATTAAGCAAGTTGAGAACCAGCTCTGAATTATTGTCATTAAGCGCTTCGCGGCGGACATTTATTTGTAGGTGTTGTAGGTTAGATAATTGACTTATAAACTTGGTTGAATTCCAATCGTAGGGATGACAGCCTAGATATCGAATTGATTTCATTTTCGAAAGTTCCTTGCACTCTAGTTCATCTATTGTTGAATAGTTTATCTTGCAAAATTTTAAATCAGATGGTCCCATTGCCTGTAAAAATGTTGCAAGTGTATCAGGATAATCTAAGTAGTTACACTTATGATGTATGACCAAGCGTTTTAGATTGGGCAGCTTGGATAAGGAACCCATTTGGCTGATGTCCGACTCTCGATGTATTTTAACCTCAAGTTCTTCCTTACATCTGCTAAATTTAACTTTTACATATTTTCCCAAAGTTATTGTGGCAAGAGATTCCTCTATTGAACTACTGTCTTCCGATAGCTCACAAAGATCGTACTCAAATTTAACTAAAACATTTAGTTTTGTTATCTGCCAACTATTAACTTCATAGTTATGTATGTGCATATATCTCAACGAGTCCCATGTTGCAAAAGCAATAGGCTGACGTTTATCACTAAGACAATCTTCGATGGTCAAGGTCAAGGGTTGAAGACTTTTAGGTCTGCTCCATTTTCTTAAATCATTGAAGAATAGCAATTGTGAGCCGCTCTCTTGGATTCCAGAAAGAACAAACGTTTTTAAGTTGGGTAACTTAGCAAGCGATCCATATTGGGCAGCACCGTCTCCTGGTATCAAACTTATTCTCAGCTCCTCAAGATTTTCGCAAAAGGGTACTATATCGGAAAAGCTTCCATGGATTTTACTGCCTTCAAAGGTCAACAATTTTAAATTGGTTTGGTTCAAGATGCAGATGTAAGTTAACTCTTGTGTAGTAATGTTACCATTTATTAACTTTAACTTCTCGGTGTTTGTAAGGTGCGTTGAGTTTCCTCGAAAAAAATGAGTTTAAAATTAATTGATAAAAGCAAATCTGAAGAGGTTAACCATTAAAGTTATCACAGAAATAAAGCAGTTAGTTAATATGATATAGATAGATATAGAATAGATTTATTCATATTCCAAATTTATATCAAGACTTACCTTTTATACTAATGTTTACGTAAGTATGGTCCCTTTTTTCTTTATCATCCTCAAAAGATAATTCCACATTGTAAGGACTTTTTTCTCTAATAGATCGTAGGTAGGATCCCCAGCAATGTTCATTTTCGCTTGGTATCTTGTTGACTCGCATATCTATCAGAAGCTTTATGATTTTGGCGGAAATAGCCATCTCAAGATCTTCGTATAGTCGTTTGTGATGAACTACGAGCAACTCCCAAAAGACTTCATCGGCCAATACAAAGTGGATTAAATCATCATAATTTGAAGAACACTGCACGACATTTTGGCCTTTCAACTTGCAATCAGTAATCACGTAATTCATTATCTCCAAGAGGCAGTCGGGGTTCAAAATAAATTTCCCATCTTCGTCCATTTCTTAGGCTGATTGATAGCTTTAATAAGTTTTTCGAAAGAGTTTCTAAAATAAAAATGAATGAACAAATTAGTCGTCAATTGAACCCTACATTTTCAAAATAAGAAAGCAATGTTCAAATAAAATCTTTAAGACATTTTTCGACTGTATTGAGTTCAGACTTAAATTTTAATTCTTGACAATAAGCGAAGCTTAATTATAACGTTTAAATACACACAAACCCCATTATTTATTACTATTGGTCATTTTTGGTTAAGACTTTGAATAACACCACTTCTTCAGTATATATAGATGAATAATATATGTAGGTTCATATATATACATAAATGCGTATAAAAAAAACGACGATTTAAGTTTTAAGCTTTTATGTAGGGGCACATGAGTCAACATTTTTTGAACGCAAGCCCAAAAATTGATTTAAATATGAAATCTTTATAACTGTTTCCAATTCAGAGTTTTAAGAGTCGTTTGCTTACAGTGAACGAAATTTGTGCACAAAATTCAGAGTCTTTTCGTTTCGCCGAAGTTTTTTTTAGAAAATTATGTACATATGTACATACATTATCTGGGAAAAGGTTTATTTTCAGAGTTTTGAGCCACAGTGCAGCTGCAGTGCAAAAACGTAAACAAGAAGACAAAATACAGTACTCTACCCGAAGAGTAAACATTCGAAATTTAAAAACTCAGATAAACAAACAAATAATTAAAGCACAAAACAATAAATACCTGCTCTCCGTCTTTATTTGTAGCAGCTTGGAAAACTGCAACAAAACAACTGTATTTTGATGTTAAATTATCCGTTGATATTAATTTCAAGGCACTTGCACTTTTTTACTCCAAAAGCATGCGCAAACTTCTAGTTTTTTACTTTTTTTTAAGTTGGACGAAAAAGCTTTCATCTGCATGCGATTTTCTTCTTTATTTTTTACCATTCGCATATGAACGCATGCAACCTGAGCGCCTTATTTTAAAATAACCTTTCAGCATCACTAGTTTTCACTCATTTAGTATTTTGTTAGATTACGGATATTGTATTTTAGATCAATCAGTTTAATGTATTTAAAGCTGAAAGATTGTTTTTAAATAATTAATAAGATCAAAAGATAGAAAATTGCAGTTTTTTGGTCGCCAGCCGGCGTCTTATTGTACAACGCGAGTCAAGATTTCCCCCATTGTGCGATATGGTCACACTGCGCCACACTCATTAAAAGACACCCAAATTGAAAATAAAAAAATGGAAAACCATCGCTTGCCGCTCCCGGAATTGCACGACGATAAGCACAGACACAAGCAATGCAATGGCGATAACAGCAACCGCTTCCGTCCACCGAAGTACAAGACGCGCGGCTATATTGCGGTGGACAACAACAATCTGAACCGTAGCCAGTCGCTGGGCTCCTGCAGCGCCAACAGTTCCCAGGTCGCCCACGCCATCTCCTTCCGGGGATCGGAATGTGCGGACGCGAGTACTCTGCCACTTTCACCAGTGCCATCAGAACTGAGCGATGGGAACAGCCACTTTGAGCAGTGCTTTGAGCGGGTGGCCAAACTGGGCGAGGGATCCTTTGGCGAGGTGTTTCAGGTGCGAGATCGTTCTGACGGTCGGCTCTACGCCGTGAAGATCTCCAAGCAGCTGTTCCGTGGCGAACAGTACCGCGCAGAGCGACTGGAGGAGGTCCGGCGGTACGAGGAGTTCTCCGGTCACGAGAACTGCATCCGCTTCATACGCGCATGGGAGCAATACGACCGGCTGTACATGCAAATGGAGCTGTGCCGTGAGAGCCTGGAGCAGTACTTGCTGCGCTGCCAAAGGATACCCGAGGAGCGCATCTGGCACATACTGCTTGATCTGCTGAGGGGCCTGAAATCGCTGCACGACCGAAATCTCATCCATCTGGACATCAAGCTGGACAATGTGTTGATCGGCGAGGATGACGAAACGTGCAAGCTGGCCGACTTTGGCTTGGTCATCGATGTGGACAAGGCCAATAGCCATCATGCCACCGAGGGCGATTCCAGGTACATGGCTCCGGAGATCCTGCAGGGTCACTTCTCCAAGGCGGCGGATATCTTTAGCCTGGGCATCGCCATGCTGGAGCTGGCATGCTACATGGAACTGCCCTCGAATGGGCCACTGTGGCACCAACTTAGAAACGGCATCCTGCCCGAGGAGTTCATAAACAGTGAGTTGCAAAGGAGTTTCCCCGATCGCAAACAGTTAATAATGTCTTTTGTCATCACAGAAATATCCCTGGAGCTGCAGTCGGTGATCAAGTCCATGATGATGCCCGATCCCACTCGGAGACCAACAGCAGATCAACTACTCTCACATCCCAAGCTGCAGCGCCTGCAACAGAAGCGCAAGTCGCTAATGAGCCTTAGTATGCTGGTAAGAGCCCGCTAGTCTGTCCTTTGACTCTTTTTAATTCTTTGATCAATAAACAGTCGCGGAGCATTCGGCGATCTCGTCGAGCCGTCTGGGGAAAAATGTGCAATTGGAAAACGGCAGCCTTCCGTTATTTTCTCTATTTCCTTGAGGCCCTGCATCTGTGTAAGCCCATCGGCCCCTCGCAGCCCAGCATGAATCCTGTTCCCTCCTCGCCCTCGTCCAAAGGCGTGCCTCTAGTGCCACGGGTGGAATTCCAGCTGGTAGGATCCACGCCCATTGCCAATCGCGATTGTTACGCCTCAGATTTTCTTGTCGGCGAGGATCCACTGGAGCTGTCCAATCATGGTACCCCCATCGTAATGAATTCCACGCCACTAAACACCAATCAAGGAAAATCCCGCATGGACTTGTTGGGAAAGAAGTGAGTACCTTTGTTCTCTTCACCTTTGGTGAGCTTATAACCAATATTCTTTCAGTGTGGACTCATTGAGCAGGTTTGTTAAGGTTCATGATTTCGAAAGTCCCTGCTCCGCCCTGTCTTCCCCCAAGGTCCTCGACCCTTCCTCGTTCCGACGCAAAAAACTGTTCGACGTGGAATTTGACGACGAGTGAGTAAGGAGGGCACCGATAAATGGAAACTCAATGAATTTATCATACAAATAATCTACATATATCAGTTACGGAACAAATACCAGATACATATGGCAACCGAATATATCGTTAAATATATTTAGCTTAGTTCTAGACAGTAGAGTTGTACGAAGTTCCCTAGATGTAGTCTTACAATTGTGTAATGTTAATGCTTCTTTAGAAGAACTTGTTGAACTTGAACATATAATCATGTGATATATATACGAAAAGCGATTTGAAAAGTTTGAAAAAATAAAAACTAGTAATTGAAATTACGCTATGAAGTGGTGTGTTTTTGGGGCATGGACATTTTTGGATTGAAAAATTATTAACTTTTTAATTTAAATCTTTGAATTATCAAAATCTAAGTAAATTTTTCCCAAATGTTAAAACGCTAACAAAGAATTTTTTTACTAACAAAAAATGGTACAGTGAATAAAAATTCATACAAATTTTGGCTTGAAAAACATGGCTAGAAATTAAAAAGGCTAGAACACTAAGCATCTCTTTGTCGAACGTTTTACAACACTGCCGCCACTCGCACATGTTGAAAACGTAAATAAAAACCCAAAACTTTACAAAATGACCCGGAAAAGGGCCCCCAAAAAGAAAACAGAGGTTGTTTTCGACAACAAAAAACGCATGTAAGCAAAGATATAAAATATATAATCCCAATGTGCTGCTAATTTTCAAACCAAATCCCGTAGAGAGTTCCTCAGCGGCTTTCGAAAGCGAAAAAACGAACGACGATCGCGGGCTAAGGCCGAACTGGAAAGGAACCTCAAAAATGAGCGAAAACGCATCCGGCAGGAGGTTAAAGATGGGTTCAACCACCTGAAGAAGACCTTTGAGCCACTGCGGGAGCTCACCGAGGAAGACAAGGCGGAGGAGGAGCAGCAGCAGGAGGAGACTTACGAAGACGACGAGGTGCAGGTGAAGATCGTTGAGTTGACCACCAATGATCTGGCTGCCAAGCGTAATATGTTGGGAGCCAATACGGCAGAAGAAAGCGAGCCGGAGGAGCGGGAGGTCCAAAGCGAAGAGGACGAGGCCGACGAGCCCAACAGAATACCAGGCATGGACTATGATCCCAATGCCCGCAAGCGCAAATCCAAGCCAGATGAAGAGGAGGAGGAGCAGCCAAAGTCTAAAAAAGCCAACACCACATCCCAGCCAGACATCAAGAGCAAAAAGGACCTCGACCGCCTGATGAAAACCAAAACCCTGAAGAAGATGCACCAGAGCAAGCTGTTCAAGCAGAAGGAGCGCATGGACAAGAAGAACAATATGAAGAAGGCCAAGCGGGATCGGAACAACACCATCAAGAGCGTTCCCAAGCACCAGCGCAAGCAGCTCAAGTTTGGAAAGGGCCAACAGTCGAAGTACCGAAAGGGCCGCATGGTCAACAAGAAGGAGCTGAGGCGCAAGCGCAACGCAGACTAAATTTTTCTTTTAGCATAGTTTGTTTTACGGTTTATTTACTATTACTCTAGTTGATCAAATAAACTGTTAAATTCCTGGCTTGTACAATAATTTTTCTAATACGCCGGTCGAGTTTCTCTCGCTTGCGCATATAATTTTCGTTCATATTCATAGTACATATACATCCATCCAACATGCTTTATTTATTTATTTTTTTTTTTGGGGGTTATTAACATTGGCAATATCGCTACTTGCCGCTGTTCTGTTATGCTCTATAAATAAAAGGGGGGCGCCGTTAAAATTACACTCGATTTTCATGGGTCTAGGTCTATTCTTGCATTCTATGTACAAATTTAGCTTGTTTGCTTTTTAGTTTAGGCTCTTATTAAAATATTGGGTTTCTTTATTTCCATAATGCGCAGCTGTTTAGTTTAAGAAAATTTGCTTTTACGGGGAGTAACATTTTTTCAAAATGATACATTAGAGCGGTAACCTTGTGAGTGACCCATTAGAGCGGTAACCTTACTTCCTAGCGGATGCAGGGTTACCGCTCCAATGTATCCAAACGTAATGCTGCCAAACACAATAAATAAAAAATGCCAAACAGGTTTTCGCATTCCTTTTTTTTCTTACTTAATCATAGGCTTAGGTTAATGGGGCCGTGCTGGGGCGCGGATGAAGGTTCTGGATGATCTGGGGGCAACAGTTACGCTCTAGCTTATAGCTTACAGTCCTACGCCTACTCCTACTTCTAATATGTTCATCAGCAGTTAAAAAACGTTTACAAAACTCATGCGAAATCGAAATCCAATAACAAATGCACACGCCGCAGTCTCATCGACGTCTCCGTCTCCTCTCGATCCTCGTCTGTCCGCATCCAGTTAGGATTGCTGCTGCTGCTGCTGCTGTGCCGTTGGCTGTCGCCGGCTGAAGCCACCGCCGGCGGCCAGGTGACGCTGCAGGGCTCGCTGCTGCTGGAACTTGGCGCTGCCCGGTCCGCCAAAGCGGTTAAACTTGAACTTGTTGCGCTGCTGGAAGTTTTGGCGAAAGTTCTGGTTGTAGAAACGCGGAAAGCCACCTCCGCCGCCGTTCTTGTTCCAGCGCTTTTGGCCCTCGTACTCCTGAAATGGATTGTAGCCGGGCGTACTGTTGCTGGCATTGCTGCTGTTGTTGCCTTTGGTCGCGCCAGACTTCACCTTGCGCTGCCTCCCACGATCCATCTCGTTCTCCTCATCGTCATCCAGGTCCCGCTGCCGCTGCTCACGCGCGTCCACCAGTAGCTGCAGAAAACAGAATATTCAACAATTAAGGTGGAGTTCGAACCTTGTGAATGGAAAGGCTGGCATGCGCTTGGTAATGAAGCTTATGCAGATGAGGTTTGGAACGCTCACGAAAAAAACACTGGGATGCATATTGTATTCGAAATGGGTGAGTGGCTTACGGTTTACTGTTCACGGTGACAGGTTATCAGGCAAAACGGTAACGGCACGGTTGAATTTATGGCGTTTCAGGCGGGGAAAGAAAGAAAGAACGTGCCGCGGCCAGCAGTCAAATCATAAGCTTCATTGCACGGGTGCGGAGACATCCGGTGAATTACCTAGGCTCTGGTGCAGTCATTGTCACTCCCTCACGCACAGACTCTTGCAACTCTCTATACACTCTTAACGCTTGGCGAACGGGAGGGGCCGCATTGCGGAATCCGTCCGGTTGGGAACGAACGGATACCGTCAACGCAATCACAGACTATTCGGGGTAATCGTATTGTTTGTATATTGTGTGTGCTTTGTGGGGAAACAGAAAGGGTCTCTCGCCTTTGCCTCCGCTTCTGCCTCCTACCGGCCGTCCTCGAGACGATCCGGATCGGGTGCGTCAGCGCCAGCGTCTGATACTGCTACTGTAAAAACGATCACGTTACTGTCACTCCCACTGGCGATGTCGACTTCTGCCGAGTTCTCGACGATATCGCTGCCATCCACACTGCCGTGACCAGCTATCCGTTTCGCACAAACCAACTCAAAAGGCTAAATGAATGGGGGATAATGTGGAAACAAATGCAAATTACAAACAAGTTCGTTTAGTAAATCAACGCAATCCAATCGCATTTCATGCAACAACTAAGCGAACGACATACATCGAAAGGAAAATAAAGAAGTTAGGCCAAAAAACCAGTCAAAGAATGAAATTTAAAATTAAGATGCAAGCAGTTGCGATCGGAATAAGAATGCAACTTTAAATTAACATTTAACAATTGAAAATGTAACGGGAATTCAATCTTATTTAAACCGCAACTTTGCATTTGAAAAAACCCCTTAAGAAAGATTTCACTATGCGCTACTTTAAAGACTGCTCCCCGAACTCACCTCCTTTTCAAGCTCCGCTGGCTTGCCGTTCCAACTGAGCACCGAGGAGCCGTATCCACGATGCGATTGCTTCAGAAGCTCGTTAATGGTACTTCCATTTGAGGTGGCCTCGCTCTGGTAACCATTGCCCACCCTTGGCTGCTGGTGCGACTTGACCGCGCTGCCGTTGAGCAACTTTTGGCGCTTGGCGCCAGGCGTTGTGGGTGAGTCCGTGGAGGGTTTGCTACTGGCGAAGGGGTTACGATGGGTCTTGGTCGGCGACTGGACTTTGGTTGCCGGCGCCTCCTCGATCTCATCATCGTCATCGTCTTCTGCATCAGCTTCATCGTTTCGCGTAACTTTCCAGATACCCGTCTTCGATTTGATGACTGCAGGCGAGGGTGGCGTCTTGGGCGAGGGTGGTGCTCTGCTTAGCGACTGCGATTGCTTCTGTGGGTGCCAGCCATTGGTCAGCTGGATGCTCGGCTCCTCCTCATCGTCGTCATCCTCACTATCCGCTGACTTTTTCAGGCTCTTAAAGATCTCATCTATGGCATCAGTCTTTTGTTTGCTGTTGTTAACGTGAACCGATGACGAGACAGACCCGTTCGCTAGAGAGCCATTGGTCTTGCTGTGACCATTAACCGGTACAGACTCCTGGTCCGACTCGCTTGAGTTTTCCCCACTTGAACGTTTGCGGGGATTGGGCAGTGGTGCCTCTTCCTCCTCGGAAGCGGATTCGTAGGGCACTAAGCTCTTCAGCGGGGTTTTTACGGGGGTCTTAACTTGGACCTTTACCGGCGATTTTGGCTTCTCCGTGTGGTCCTCCGTCATCCTGGGCATGCTCGGCAGCTGGGCTGTCGTTGGCCTGGACTTCATTTCATCGTCGCTGTCCTCATCCTCCGAGGAGATTGGCAGATATTGTTGCTGGTTTATTGATTTGTGGTTGTTGCTGCTGGTAGAGGAACTTTTGTTACCATTTGCAGTGGGACCTGGAGTAGCTTCGCCTTTAGCGTGTGCGCCAACCAGTAAAGCCTTCGCAGAGTCCTGAAAGTTTCCGGTCCCCAGTTGGAGACCGTTCTGCTGATGTTGCTGGTGGTGCTGCTTGAACTGGATGGCGGTCTTTTGGGCACTGCCATTGCTATAGCCATTGATCCCGCCGGGCGGCAACTGGGGACCAATGAAACGAGTTGGCGAGGGCGAAGACACAGTCGTCGCCGGCACTGGCGTACTGTGACCGTTGGTGTGACGCACTCCATTAGGCCTGACGGCCGCAGGACTGGCAGCCTGTGAGAGGTCCAATTCGTAAAACATGATGTAGGCATTTGTGTTGCAGACACTCTGCATGGCGATGGGCCGGACATAGCTGTCATCGAAGTTGTAGTAGCTGCCCGACTCTGTGGATCCGATGGCAGTGTAATGACCACAGTGCTGAGACACTCCCAAGTGGGTGACCATCGAGACCAGACGGTAGGTAAGCGGCTGCGCTTGAGCCGCAGGCGAACGGGCAGCATATTTGCTCAGATCTATGCGTGGCTTAAAGGAGATCTGCTTGGTCAGCTTGTTGCCGATCATAGAAAAGCGCTTTAGCTGGATGCAAAGCGTAATGGGAGCTCGCTCCAAGGAAAACTGCTTTGTGGCAGAAACCTGGAAGTAATACATTTAGAAACACGATCTAGAAAATAAAGAACAAACAAACGCACCTTCTTCTTGCAGCCCTCGCACTTGTAGCCCATATCCTCCAGCCGCTCCCGCGAGAAGTGTCCATCGAAGGCGTCCTCCAACGAGTCCGCCTTACGTATGTCGAGCAACAGATCTTGGAAGTGCTGGAACGTGATGGACACGTGGCTGCAGCTCAGACAGCGCACCTCACTGCGCAAGTAGCCCCCGAATATCTGTCCCAGCGGCGTCGTCTCTTTCACCAGTTGGTCCAGCTCTTTGTAGTTGCGGAAACGCATCAGATAGGCTCGTTCCATGGCCTCGACCAGGAAGCGGAGGAACTCGTGCGCATCCTCCTGCCGACCGACGACCATGTGCTTGCAGATCTGCTTCAGTTTCGAGTAGACGAGGAAAGGCCTGACGGCCGATTGATTGCTCTGGGTGGCCAGCAGGGTTTTGGCCATAGCGCAAACGATGCAACAGCCACCGGACTCGGCCACATTGCAGTTGTCCAGGTGAGCCTGCTCGGAAACGAGCCAATTGGCTAGAGCGGGGATGTGTAAGAGCGCTTGGAGCGTGGAGTTGAGGTAGCAAGTGTTGCCCACGTTGATCATGCCCGTTCCCACCTGCCATTTGCGCTCTGACTGCTTCCAGCCAATGCGGATATTCTCCCGGGGATACAGGACCCTTTTCGGTTTGGGCAGCTCATTGGGATTGTTTGTAGGATTTGCATGATTGTGGTTGTTGTGGTGTGACTGATTGTTGGGGTGCTCCGGCTGTTTGCGACCGCCGCCGTTATTGTCTGTAAGGGGAAAGAGGTTGGTAGCCAGTTTAAGCACGTGCCATAGGACGAAGAAGCAAGGCAACACGAGCAGTTTGTAGAGCAGCCACAAGGCAAACCCGTCCACCGTTATCACAGTCATAATGCATCGAGCGTCCAGAGAGATCTTAATAAATATTCACTCGCTCCCTGCCTGTGTGCCGTGCTACTAAAATAAAAATAACACGAGCTGTTCTCGCTGTGGAAACTGCTGACACACACTCGCACACACTCTCACCATCACCTATGCGCAGTGTTGGATAAGGTGCAAGTGTAATGTACCTAGATAATGTTTTCTACATTTAACATAATACCGAAGTAACGATTTAAGATTCACAAACCCAAATAGATTTATTTTAATTGAAAATAAAAATAAACAGATTTTTAGCAAAAAAAATTCCACGAAGAAACAAAATGGATAATAAAGCTATACATTTATTATGTTAGAATTATTCTAGAATTTTGTTAGTCTTTTTTTTGTTATGTAAAGAAACATTTGATATAAAATTGGTTGGAATGTCAAGTATTTTAACAATGTTTCTGACGGCTAGTCTTGTTCTGTTGTTCAACAAATTTCAAATACCATGTTACTTTAAAAACTAGTCCAGATTTTTCAGGTTTAGACTAATCAAAAAGTACTTAAAATGAGTTTTTAGGTACGTACCTAGGTAGTAAAACCTAGTTGTTACCCAACACTACTCATATCTTTGATAACAGCGAGCGTGTGAGCGAGATAACGACTGGCAGAAGAAGAGCATTTATGCTGATAACAGCAAGCGTGTGAAAGGGATGGCGATTACCAGACCAGACAGTGCGTCTGCTCCGAATATATAGTTGTCCTGCTTTGACTTGCGGGGGTTGAGATAGCACAGTGTTGCCAACTGAATTTTTGGCGCGACCTAACAGTGGTTGTTGTAGACTCTCTGCTCCCCTTTATTTGTTGCCTTTGTAACTGTGTTCAAGGCATTGACCAGGCCAAAAAAAATCATCTTGTAAGAGTTTGTTCTTCTTGGCTTTGTGTCCACTTCCTGTTCCGTGTGAATCACGCCTGCAATCGCTTTTGTTTGCGCTCGTTTTTTTATCACACCCAAGCAGATTGCGACGCATTTACCGCATATAAAAAAACAAAGCCAATAAAAGTACCGCTGGCGCTGGCCATGTGTGCGGAGAAAAGAGACGGAACTATCAAGTGGAGCCCTCGTGCTTTTGCCTTCTTTTATTATTTGCCGCTGAAAAGGCAGCACGTTTTTTTCCGCCACAACTTCTGTGAATCAGAAACTGGGAGTTGTGTTGTTGCCTTTCCAGCTTACTCTTTGCAACGTTGTACTTGTTTTGCTTTTTCCGCGTATTCCTTTGCATTCTGTTTACACGTACGCCATCACGCACACATGCACACAGCGCCTAAAAAGTACAGGTATGCTGCTCTGCCAACGCCGACTGCACTGCCGGCAGATGCAGGCAGAGCACAAAAAATAAAACGTTAGCGGAAAAACAACACACGTGATTTGTGGACGGATATTCCCCAAAAGACTTGGCAAAAACAAACGGGAGGATATATCTATATATATATACACATATATATATACATACATACATAGATATGTATAGCACATGGAAGATTGCGCAAATTGCCACACAAAGAAGAAACACAGACGAAGGCGGAGACGAAGAAAAGCCACTTTTGCAGGCAACTTTTGATTTTTTTTTTTTTAGCTTTACTCACCATGTCCATTTGCGCCCACAACTTTGCCTGTGTTGTTTTTACCACCAAAACCATTGATGGCGCCTGGGTTTCCAGGCTTGATGACAATGTATTTGGACTTGAGGTTCTCCAGCACCGATTCGTGGAAATTGGGCACCTCCTCGTATTCAATTTTGGCCATTAGGATGCGCTTGGCATTGGCCACGATGTGGTTTTGTAGGTTGCCGGCGGAATCCTCGCCGGTTTTGGCCTGGTCGGTCGAAGAGGACGACGCGCCAAGGGACTCTCGCAGAGCTGCGTTGACGACATTCGCCGTTTCACACACGGCCATCGAAATGGGCATCCTGCTGGGAATTTGTGGTGGAATTTTGTGTAGGTGGGGTGGACCAGGTGGACCACTACGACATTCGCCCAGTTAGCTAATGTGCATCGAAGATCCTGCAGAAGATCCTCCTCTGCCCACTTCTCTCCCCTTTCTCACTCCTCTCTTTCTCACTTTGCTTCTTATTCCCACACCGACTGCGACACCGACACACGCACACTAACGCACTCGGACACAATCTTTTTCAGGCTCCGTTAAGTCCGCGCTGCGTTTTGTTTAGTTGGCAAACTGAACATTACGTTTGGAGCCCAGGCATTTGCTAATCGATTTGGTTCAGTATTGAACGCGGCACATTTTAAGACGCAAAGTCTGCTTTCGAAAATAATGACGATTCCTTCCCTCGTGTTTCTTCCGACTGCGGATTCTCTTTTCGCACCATATTCGTGATTGGGGATGCCAACTCGGGGCGAATGGTCAATTGACGCGCTAGGTAATGCGGGGTAGAGAAATGTCCTAGTGCGTTTTATATAAAATACATATATGTAAATATATTTAATAAAAATATTTTAATACAAAAACGTTGGACATTTTTAGTAAGCATAGTTAACAAAATTCATAAACAAAATTAGTAATTTAAATCTTTAATGTTATCGGTATCTTAAAGCCTTATCAGTAGATATCGATAATTTTAAATGCATCCGACAACCCTGCGTTATAATGTTGATGCAACTGTTGAACTGAGCTGGAATTGAATTATTCCCGATCAATAGACACCATGGCCTCAACAGGATTACTGGTGGTGTCTAACATCAAGCACCTTGGAAAATCCCTGCACGCCATCGAGAAGTACGTGAATTCCCTGTACATCCACTTGAATGTGGCGGGGTCAACGTCCACAACGTCACCAAATCTACCGGATCCTCCGGTTTGGGGTCGTCTGATTTCCCAGCTCTATGCGAACAGCAGCAGTTATGTGGGCAACCAACTGGACCTACGGGTACTTGTCTCGCCACTCCGGCCAGGAAGCAGTGGATCCTTGAAGTTGCGCCAGCCAGTGGACTTGATATTTTCGGATGCACATCATCCGGAACTGTGCGACAAGTTGCGGGCGGATCTCAACATCAGCAAGCCCACTATCTTCCTGGAAGACTCACCTATCTCCGATTTAAGAGACCAACAGGACGCCTTGCAGGCTCCGAAGATGTATCCCTCGGTTGTCCTTGGCGGAACCTTCGATCGCATCCACCTGGGCCACAAGATATTCCTCACCCAGGCGGTACTGCGCACCTGCAAACGTCTGGTTGTGGGCGTGACGACCTCAGCCATGACGAAGGGTAAGAAACGGATGATTCGGCAAAAAGATTCTTATCTAAATGGCCTTTGCTATCTGCAGGCAAGACTTTGCCGGATTTGATACTGCCCGTGGAGGAGCGTATTGCCCGGCTAAGAAATTTCCTTATGGACATAGACAGCACTCTCCAGTACGAGATAGTGCCGATCGACGATCCCTTCGGACCCACGCAAGTGGATCCCGATCTGGACATGATTGTGGTCAGTGCGGAAACCCTGAGGGGTGGTCAAAAGGTCAATGAGATACGCTCCGCCAAGCAGCTAAGGGAGCTGGAAATCTTCGTAATCGATATTGTGGAGAGCAACGTGCATGACGGCATCCACGAGACGAAGGTCAGCTCGAGTAACACTCGGATTGATTTGCTGGGCACTCGCTGGCGAAGACCGGATCAGCGACCACAGCTTCCGTCGCGCCCCCATATCATTGGATTAACAGGTGGCATCGCCTCCGGCAAGAGTAAGATGGCCGAGCGATTGGGCGGAATGGGCGCCCATGTCATCGACTGCGACAAGGTGGCGCACGATGTATATGAACCGGGTCAGGTGTGCTACGAACGGATTGTGCAGCATTTTGGACAGGGCATTGTAGCCGCAGACGGCCGGATAGATCGTTCGAAACTAGGGCCTTTGGTATTTGCCGATCCCAAGCAGCTGCAGACCCTCAATGGGATCGTCTGGCCGGAACTTATCGCTGAGATCAATAGAAGACTAGATGCACTTCGTTCCCAGGCCGAAGTGCCCCGTGTGGTGATCCTGGAGGCTGCGATACTGTTGCGTGCGGGCTGGGAGTCCAATTGCCATGAGATTTGGTCCATGATTGTGCCGCCCGAAGAGGCTGTTCGTAGAATTATCAATCGCAACAACCTCAGTGAGGAGGAGGCTAGGAAGCGACTGTCCAGTCAGGTGCCCAACACGGAGATAGTGGCCAAGTCTCACGTTATCTTCAGCTCACAATGGGATCACGACTTCACCCAGAAACAGGCGGAGCGGGCCTGGCGAATGCTCACCAAGGAACTGGACTCGCAACAGAGCAGTCTCTAACACTAATTGATATTCAAGTTACCTGAGATAACCATTGTTGAACCTTATTTTTTTGTATGGTTTTTTATGCATTTGTTGTACATTGCTTATTTGTAAGTCGAAAGTTAAAGAGAAGCTCCGGGACGTCATTGGGAAATCGCTGAAATTTTCATTGGAATCCTAGTGGGTAGTCTAGTGGCTCTCGCCCTTCTTGCCGGCTACCCGCTTGAAGTCGTTCATCTTGGTGGTCATGATGGGAGAGCCAATGAAGCCGATGTAGTCGATCTGCGTTACATCGCCACCCGACTGGTTGTTCTTCACGAAAATCTGGATGTTCTGCACGTTCTGAAACTTGACGTAGCGCAGATTGACAGGAACGCCGTTCTCCAGCTCCTTTTCAGCCAGGCTGCAAAGTGGTTCAAACAATAAGCCGAGGAAATGGAAAGTGGTTAAGGTAAAGCCCACCTCAAATCCTGCACGCTGGTCATGGACTCGGCCATGTCAAAGTCAATGGTGCGCGGCTGGTTGATGAACAGCTTGACATCCTTGGGACCCAGTTGCGAAGGCGCCTTGAACTTCAACGAGTGGATCTTGACGGCCTGATTGAAGGTGATGGAGAGGATGAGCTGCTCATCGCAGTCGGACTGCAGGTAGCCGCCGGCGGAGGCCAGGGCATGCTTTAAGTTATGGTCATCGGCTTCGTTGAGACACTCGCATTCTTGCTTCGAGATGAAAGTATTCAGTTCCATCTATTTGGTGAACGAACAAAGCTTTAAGTGTATTGGGTGGTCTGAAAATCAGGATAACCCTACCAAGCCCTGGCCGTAGTCCTCGCCGGCATCCTCACCACTACTGGTGCCGATGTGCTCTTGGATCTTAGCCTCCAGTCCGTTGACGTCCGCTCCCTGGATGCGGTCGATTTTGGTCCTGTTCCTGTAGAAGATGAATGTGGGCATGGCCGAAACGCCCTGGCCGGCGGCCGTATCCTGGCACTTGTCCACGTCCACCTTCAGGAAGATCGCCTTCGGGTACTTGTTCGGGAACATTTCGAAAATGGGGGCAATCCGCTGGCAGGGACCGCACCAGGTGGCCGTGAAGTCCACTACCACTAGGCGAACGCCCGCCTGTGCCAGCTCCGCCTGGAAGTGGGACTCATCATTGATCACGCGCACGGACATGGCGATAATTATAAAATATTATTGGTTTTAAATGCGAATTTCCGAAGCGACAACAAAAAGATGACTGGCATCTAATTTCAGTGTGACCAGCTACAAATATTATAATAAACTTAAAATAAAATTATCTATGACTTTAATTTACTAAATAATTAAACTAAGAGTGTATATAAATTTGTTGTACACAACCAGTTTTAAGATATTCAACCACATTTTCGTTGAAAACTGAGAAAAACTTAAAATTATTTTTTGGATTGAATTTGAACTATCTTGAATTCAAATTGTCGAATTATTTTGTTTGTTGTCGAATGTGCGAAAAACTATGAAAAGATCGATGGCTTTATACTTGTAATTTCCAAAGAAATTAGTTTCGTAATTTTTTGTATGAAGTTTTTCGTTTTGCTAGCCACGGGCTTAGTTTGGTTTTAGTTTTTACCAATTTAATTTTAATCTCGCGCTCTACTATTAGGGTTGTCATGGCTTAAAATTGTTAAGAGGCAGGCCCACTGGCCACGCTTCTGGAACCTTCGATACTATCGATTCCTGGGCATTACCTGGCCACACTAGCTTTACCTCGTGGTGTTTCAGTCAGTCGCATTTTCATTAAAGTCGCCATTTTAAAATTCGAGAGTGTGCACAATGGCAGATGTGGAAAAGGAGCCCGAGAAGACCATCGCCGAGGATTTGGTTGTGACCAAGTACAAGTTGGCCGGCGAGATCGTCAACAGTGAGTATTGCTGCCCGAAGTGCGTGAGGGGAAAGCGTTGATTCCAGGAGGCGCTGCTACGTGGCGCTTACACAATAAAAAATGCCGCTTTCCCTTTTACGCCACGCGTTGATAAATCCGCCTATTTCTGGACCCCGTCTGTCTGTTTAATTTTAGAAACCCTCAAGGCGGTAATTGGACTCTGTGTGGTGGATGCCTCCGTGCGGGAGATCTGCACCCAGGGCGACAATCAGCTCACCGAGGAGACCGGCAAAGTAAGTGGAAACCACCCGGGTTTCAGACGCTAAATACCCAGTCCAATGATTAAGAAACACACCTTTGAGGGTATTCCAAAGGCGAGCCATGTGCTGTGTGGAATGGCGATCACTCCGTGGTCGCCAGGCGCTCGCGGGTATTTCAATTATCCACGTGCCCGGCTTGTGGGCTCGCCTTTCGGTCCCAAGGATTCACAGATTATGAGATCTGAGGACAGCCTAGACCCGTTCAGAGATTACTGGTCGAAGGTAGCACCCAACTAACATGAATCCCTCTATTTCGACAGGTATACAAAAAGGAGAAAGACCTGAAGAAGGGCATTGCCTTTCCCACCTGTCTGTCCGTCAACAATTGTGTCTGCCACTTCTCGCCAGCCAAAAACGATACGGACTACACGTTAAAGGCCGGCGATGTGGTTAAAATGTAAGTCTTGCCTCTTATCTGGCTTATCCCAAACCTAAATTCTTCGTTTTCCTGCTCTATAGTGACTTGGGCGCCCACATTGATGGTTTCATTGCCGTGGCAGCTCACACAATAGTGGTTGGCGCTAGAGCGAATGAGAAGATCAGTGGTCGCCAGGCCGATGTCATCCTCGCTGCCTACTGGGCTGTCCAGGCTGCCCTGCGGCTGCTAAAGTCCGGCGCCACTGTAAGTCCGCCAAAAGTTCTAAATAATCCGTAGTTAGTCCTCGCAAGAAACGGATTGTCTGGCGCATTTATCCACGCGACTGAACGTCTCAACACTTGCGAAGATCAGTTGGCAGCTGATATTTGCTCTGGCCTAATATTTAGGGCTGGTTGCCCCATGCCAGTTGTCCACATGGTTACATCTTCTGCAGGCAACGGATTGACTGGTGCTCGAACCTTGGCACAGTTCAGCTCAACGCCTGCGGAAAAAAACGCGTCAATTTCGTGAACTGAACAAGTTTATTGCAAAGAAATGTTCGGTCTTTATAGTTGTCCACATCTACAGAGTAGGCTAGAATTGTATTCTGCAGGCAACGGATTGGCTGCTGCTTAAACCATGGCTCAGTACAGCTCAACGCCTGCACAGAATAGCAGTGTCGATTTCGTGAACTGAACAAGTTTATATTTCAGAAATGTTCGGTCTTTAAAGTTGTCCACAATCGCATCGAGAATTCCGATTAGTGATTTATGATTGCTCTATTATATGTGCTTTATCTAGTAAATGCTAAGATAGGTGATTGAGTATGGCATATCTTTCAATTGCCTTTGCCAAGTCGAAAGGTTTTCTTTATCTCTGTAGCGGTTTTTTAAATTGCTTTATTTTTATTTGTAAATAAGAACAATTAACATTAATGCACTAGTTTATTATACTGATCTTGAACTCGAAGATTAAGTTTTAAACCTTTTTTTTTCTAACAGAATTACTCCCTCACCGATGCCGTGCAACAAATCAGCGAGTCGTACAAGTGCAAGCCCATCGAGGGCATGCTTAGTCACGAGCTGAAGCAGTTCAAAATTGACGGTGAGAAGACGATCATACAGAACCCTAGCGAGGCGCAGCGCAAGGAGCATGAGAAGTGCACCTTCGACACGTACGAGGTGTATGCCATCGATGTCATCGTCAGCACCGGCGAAGGAGTGGTTAGTAATCCAGCAAAAGACACCATCTTTTCTCCTCTTTGTTCAATGATTAAAAACACGCGCTTGAGGCTGACTAGGCTGGAGTGAGGAGTTTGTTGCGTAAGCATCTCGTATGCTTGGCGGGCTTTTGTTTGTAAGCTCGGCACGCGTAGACACCAATGTCCAGCCAGCTGTTGTCCGAAGATAGCTAGATTATGAGATCTGAGAACGCCAAAGAGATGCGAAGATTCCCAATGGATGGGCCAGAAAACAATTGCTTAGCTTTCGTATTTTCGTTGCAGGGACGCGAGAAGGACACCAAGGTCTCCATCTACAAGAAGTCTGAGGAGAACTACATGCTCAAGCTGAAGGCTTCCCGCGCCCTGCTGGCAGAGGTGAAAACCAAGTACGGAAACATGCCATTCAACATCCGCAGCTTCGAGGAGGAGACCAAGGCTCGCATGGGAGTCGTCGAGTGCGTCTCGCACAAGATGATTGAGCCCTTCCAAGTGCTGTATGAGAAGCCATGTAAGTGTGATATTGAGCATTCTTTCTATTATATCGTTGGCAAAACTTAATTCCGGATTTGGTACACCTTCGGGTGCTAGGTACGGCCAGACATTTTGCTAGAACAAAGCCCAGGCCTTGGCGTCTTCAGCAGTTGCCCCAGTGTGGCCTCTGTCTGAACATGCCAATGTCACAATTGCAACTAACTAACTACTTTATCTATATCTATACAACTAAGTTTAAAGCTTCTATCAATCTTGTTAATTAATCTTTGAAACCAAAATTCATATCAAAACGTTAACAACCTATTGCTTTCTCTCGAATTGCAGCCGAGGTTGTGGCGCAGTTCAAGCATACGGTTCTGCTCATGCCTAACGGCGTCAACTTGGTCACCGGCATCCCATTCGAGGCGGAGAACTACGTGAGCGAGTACAGCGTTGCGCAGGAGGAGCTGAAGGTAAGTGTACTTTTCCTATATGATGTCACGACAGGTACTTATTTAAAACACCCTTTTTTTAGACCCTGCTGACGCAGCCTTTGGGCCCCGTCAAGGGCAAGGGTAAGGGCAAGAAAGCATCAGCTGGAGCGGCGACAAAGGTGGAAACGGCGCCGGCCGTTGAGACCAAGGCATAGACCAGACCGCTGATTCAGATCCGCACCACCAACCCAACAACGGAAACCACAATGTGAACAATTGCGCTGCCTACCGCTGCCGCTCTACAGTTTTTTTACTATCGAATTCGTTGCGTATTAAAGCCTTTTTGACAACAGAAGAGAACAGAACCTGGCAACAATTTGAGGATTCCTGTTCACACCAGCAGCAGCGAATAACAACGCAGAACCATTTCCCCCAACAAATCCTCCATCCATCAGCAGGGCGGTGGTACCGCTCCAACTTTACCTCTTTATTTCCTTTACTATAAGCTGCCTTCGTTTATCGGTTTGTTCAACATCATCGCAACGAAAAAGCAAAGCAAAGCAAGAACTGTCGTCAAATTGTAACAATTTTAACGCTAAAATGATCTTAAAATATAATTCATGAGAAACGTTATTAACGCTGCGTAGTAGGTATTAAATAAAATTAACATTTTCTATAAAACAACCGATAAATGCCAAGTGGGTTTTGTTATTTATCTCACTTCCTTGGGGCCCCAGACACAGGGTCTAATCGAATTCGAGACGCTTGTGATTGTAATAAATGCACTTGAGAGTTGTGTTTATTTTATACTTTTAATTTAGTTTTGATGTTCACATTCACATTATACAATTTGTAATTTAGATTTCTTGCATGTTTAGTTTAAATTTTACAGTCTCATCTTTGAACTCTGGTGTTACGAAAGTTGCAAGAATAACTTCGTTATGGTTAATGTCGCTTAGTGCTGATCCAGCCACCCCAGCCACTGACCCCGTATCCAGTGCCATCTAGTCTAGTCCAGTCCAGTCCAGTCCGATTCAGTACGCTCTGCCCATCCCGCCGACTTCCTTCTTTTGCGTCAAACAAAATAAACAACAGAACAAAATACGCAATTGCTGCTGGCAATGTATAGAAAACACGACCAGCATTTTCAGCCGACAGGATATGTGGCCGTGGACTATAACAGGATCTGAGATTTAATGGTCTGTCTGTCCTCGCTACATACATAGTTTGGTGTACTCTTTTTTAGTTTTTGGGTCGAGGACTGTGTTCAACTCGGGGCCACACTAGTTATCGACATGCACATCCATCGGTGCCGAGGCGGTCACGTTGCTCGACTTCTCCGGTGAGTCCAGGTAGATCTTTAGGGCGCGTTCCCGCCGTTGCGAGTACCGCGTGGTGGACACGCAACCCACCCGGTCCAAGCGGGCCTTCTCCCTGGCGTTCATCTGACGTCGCTCATCCAGCGAAAGCTCACGCGCAGGTACGCTTCTATCTCTGTTGGTGAGTTCTGTCAGTTTCAGTTTCGTATAATCTCCACTCCCCCCTCTTAGGTACTCACCTGTACAGGTAAATGTTGCCCGTCTGTGTAGTGTTCAGCGGATACTTGTCCAGGGTGGCAGGCACCGAGTACCAGCTGCTGGAGTCGTTGACGCTTAACGCCGATATGCTTGTGCAGGGGAAGTTGCTGTTCACCTGCGAGGAAAGCGTTTTAGGTTTGGATCAAGATCTACCGAAGAGGGTATTGTACACACCTTCATATAGCTAAGTTTGTCTATAGTGATGTCGCTGATCTCTGATAATGAACGTCTGATTTCGCTGTCCTCTGTCAAAAAAAAATGGAGTTAAAAAACATTATTAAAATTATATGAATGAAACAAACTCCATCATTCTTAAATTTTGATTTTTAAAAATACTTACGGTCCATAGTAATTTCCTGGAATTTGCCAAACTCCATTTTAGCCGGACACCAGCGCCTAACGAATATGGTCAGTGAATCGTCCTTGGGCTGTGGATTGACTCCCTCCTCGCACTCCTGCACAATGAACTGCAAAGCCACCAACAAATAATTATAACTTTCATCCCGATCGTAAGAAAGATAAACCCACCTCCGCTGCGATGGTTGAGCGCATGTCGCAGTAGAGCGTCTCATCGTTGGCCAGAATCTTGATCGGAATACGCCCGCCCTTCAGCCAGATGCGGCAGTTGTCCACAGTGAGAGTGGCATACTTGGCGTCAATGCGATGCAGCTTGGCCACCAGATCCTTCTTGGCCTGCTCCGCGGTGGTGTTGGCATTGTACACCCACTCACAGACGCAGGGCAACTTAGAGGTTTCGTTGTCCACGTCCGCCAGCCGCAGAAAGTGAATCTTGGCCTTAAACTCGTCCGGCTCCAGATTCTTGCCCAATTCCACAGTCAGTGTCTCGCCCTCGGTGAGCAGGACCAGAGAGTTGTTCTGATTGCCGGAGAGGTTATTGTCGTGCTTGCGCTGCAGCTTAAAGTAGGCGCTGGGCACTTGGATCAGCTCCTCGATGTGGCGCTTGAAGGCGCCCATGCGCATGTGTGAGCCCACCAGCAGTTTGTAGGCGCGCGTCGGCCTACGCAGTTGTGCCTCCTCGTCGGACTGGTGGCCCGAACTGGAATTGCTGCCCACCACATCCACGCACTCGATCTTTGTGGCGTGGAAGAAGTGGTTGGTGCTGCTGGGCAGGAGCAGGGGATCAACCACATCGGCCGCCGCATAGCTACCGTTGCCATTGCAGTAGGCGTGCACCCGCATCATGGCATCGTGGGAGGCTGCTTCGTCCTCGGGGCTAGACAGTTGTGGCGAATGGCTGGTGGAGCTGACTTGGCTGTCGCCACCACCGCGGTTTGCCAGGTTCTCCGTCTCCACCAGAGTGCGGTCCCCGTCACTCAGACTGCTGTCCTCCGAGTTGGACTCGTGGCCATGACTGGGACTGGGCTGCGACATTGGCTCCAGCAAATCCCGCTTGTAGCGCCTCCAGTCACAGTCATTGCTGGACGTCTCGTGACCGGATCCCACGCCGTTCATCATGGCGGCGTCCACCACATCACCACCGCTGGCGGGCTGGAAAATGAAACCCAAGAAAGTTAGACTCAGTCACACAGAACACTTGGGATCTGTAAAACTTACCTCGACTGGCTCTACACTGGGCACACCCAGCATCTCAAGGCTGGCGGGATCCGTATTGGGCACGTTCAGATAGAAGTATGTTATGGATTTGAACTGGGTGTTGGCCAGGTTCTGGAGGTGCTGCAGCGCCTCGGGCGTGGGATTGGGATCATAGGCCATGAAAGCTTTCGGCACCGTGCCGCGCACCGTGGCGAGTAGGAACTGCTGCTCGCTGATGTGCAAACGGAGGCCGATGGAGCGGCGAAGGGCGTCGCTGGCCTCCCGCTCCCGCGCTGCTGAGTAAACCAGGAAGGGACCGTCCATCGCCATGCTCGATAGATCTACCATAAACACATACCACGTGATGCCGTCCGGGGCGTAGGGCTCGAATTCCTGGTCCTCGGCCCGATACTCAAGCAAAAAGTCCAGACTGTAGTTCTGTGCGGCGCGCAGTTCAGTCAGGCTTGGATCTGTGCAGCTCTCCAGCGACTGGATAATCGTGTCCATTGCAGAGTTGTAGGCCACCAGGCGACAGCGCGAAAGCGGCGCAAATTGTTCCACATTCAGCATCTCGTAGGCGGACATCAGTACCAGGTTGATGTTGAAACTCTGCGACACGTACACCCTTGTGATCTTCATCTTCTTCAGTGAGGGATTGTAGAAGTAGACGCGCGGCTTGTACAAATCCGGCAGAGCCAAGTCTGTAACAGTGATGTGCCTGCCCAGGCGAGTCACGCGAGTCTCCTCCTCCGAATGCAGCTTGGGCAGCAGCGTTTTGATGTGCTCCGGAAAGTCGGCCACCTTGGCGACCTGTTCGTTCCGTTTAGCGTCCACCTGCCGGTACATCAACATGTAGGCGTTGGTGCTGGAGGTGTAGGCACTGGAGTAGTAGCTGCCGTTCGGTCCGCCAAACGAGCGCTGGATGTCCTCCTGGGTGATCTGCGGATAGAAAGTCCATCAGTTTTCGAAAATCATTGAAAAGTAAAGCAAAACCTACAGTGGAAACATTCTGATCGTTGAAGCAGAACCACTCGTTGTTGTCGAAGTCCTTAATGTAGGCGTAGTAGTGGCCACCGGAAGCGCTGCCCGAGTGAATCATGATAGCAAACAACTCGTACAAGTACGGACCCGATCCCTGCTTGGCGCTCTTGCTGGTGCTGCTGCTCATGTCGATGCCCTCGTCCTCGTCGTTCAGGTCGTTCTCATGCTGGCTGGAGCTCGCTGTGGTCACCACACCGCTGCTCAGGTTATCGTCCTCCATGGCCGAACCACTGTCCGCCGTGCTGCAATCGTCAACGGTGCCGTTCATCTGAGAGTTGGCCTCACCGCTGTTGCCGCTCCGGTTGATGAACGTGTTCAGGTTAAGGGTCTGAGGAAAGGTCACTCTGAAAGGCAGAATAATACAAGAATTGAGATGCTTGACTATCATCGTCGAAATATTGATATATGATGACTCTAATCAATTTATCTTGTTTAACATTGCAAACAAAAGAACTCAGTTAAACTAGGTGTATGTTACCATACACATGTTAGTAACACCCTATTGGTTTCCTATTAAATCAATTACCACGGTGTCTCACCTGTCGTTTAACTTGATGCGGTGCATGGTCTGGTAGTCGAAATCGAAGCGCTTCAGATGCAACGTGAGGATGTAGGGGAAGGACTTAAAGTGTAGTCCCTTGTGCGCGTCGCACTTCTTCTTGCACTTCTCGCACAGATACTGGTTGTTGCCATCGAGCGTCTCTGGTTGGACGAAGGCGCGCAGAGCCTCCTCGATGCTGCCGTATGCGGAGCTGCTGCCAAAAGGCCGAACCGGGAGCGGGATGTCTAGGAAGGTGTCCTCGCGCGTCTTCTCCGTATTGCACTCCAGACATTTGACGTAATCGTTCATCTTGCCCTCGTACAGATTGGAGATGAGATTGGCCTGCTTGGTGTTCTTGAACTTGTGCTCCAGGGCGTCGAACATGACGCGGCAAAGTTCCTGGATGTCGTGCTGCTGCCAGGCCTCCGTCGAGTCCCAGCCGAAGCTGCGGGTCAGGTCGGTGGTCTCCACCGCCGCCTTGGGCGACGTCTGCAAGTTAAGGAACAGCTTCTGCAGCTGGTAGGGTATGTTCTTGGCCTCGTTGTCGTTGTCGAACTCCCAGCGGTACAGAGCATTTCTAAACTCGGGCGTCATAAACAGCGCCTGGAGCAAACTGTTCAGGTAGCAGGTCATGGCCTGGTTAACCAATCCCACATAGCCCCTGGCTCCACCGTTCTTCTGCCGTGTCGTCTCTGCCTCAGCTTCAGCCTCGGCCTCAGCTTCCGTCGTGACCGAGGCCACAAAGTCCGCAGTCGTGGTGTTGACTCTCTGCCATGCTGGCAACTCATCTCCACCATACTTGCGGCGATAGAAATTAGAGAGAGCCGGGTCCGTTCCATCGTCTGGTCCCATTGTAGATAGATCCACCTCACCGGCTATGCCCTCCACGTCCAAGTCAACAGCGGGGGCTCCAAAATCGTAGCCTGGTCCCATATTAGTCGGACTAGCAGATGCGCCCAGGGCCAGGTCGTCGTCAGACAGTTGCTCGGCATCCGAGATGAATAGGTCCACCGGCGAAATGAGGTTTCTAGCTTGTGGGTAGAGCTGCAGCTGCTCGGAGAGTTGTTGTTTGCTCAGCGAGTCTAGCGGTTCGCAGTCCAGTTCTTTTATTGGTGATGATGGCTTGATGGGACTCGGTAACTCGGGACTGGCGTCTGTTGTCGTGACTTTCGCCGCCTTCTTTGCAATGGGACTCGCTGGAGACGAGATTTTGGAGCTCTGCTCTGCCTCTGCAGATACCTCGGGACTTTCTTCTGGGCTGACCTTGGGAGCTTCCTCTGAAACGGCCTTGGGGCTATCTTCTTTAGTTGCCTTGATCTTGGAACTCTTTTCTGGGCTTGAGTCCGAACCAGCGCTTAGTTTGGCGCTGGCCGAAGGGTCCTCGACCGTGGTTTTTGTCTTGTTTGGCGAGGCAGAGCCCGAGGCTGGCTTCTTCTTTGTCTTCTCGCCAACCACACGTTTCTTCTTCTCGCCAGTGGCTGGGCTCTTGGCCTTCGCCTCGTCCGACTTCACGACCTTCTTGACCACCACCTTTTTGATGGGCAACTCGAAGCGTTTGGTCACGTCGCCATCCCAGCTGCCGGAGGGCAGCAGAATCAAGTGGTTCTTTAGCTGGCGCTCAAAGCCATCCACATCATACAGAAGCTTGGATTCAAGGGCATTCAGGTTAACCTAAAAACGGGGGAATTCGTAAAAGGGTCTGCTCTAAGAGTTAAATTCGGGATAATCCTTACCAGATCCTTGTTTTCGTGTGGTTGCAGCAGGAGCTCAAATTTCCCGTAGGGAAACTGTGTGCCTATCAGGTCGATCACGCGCTTCACCGTGAAGTGGGAGCGAACCACAACATTGATTTTCTTCTGCTCCGAGCCGGGAGTCTGGTCGAAGACCGACACGGTGCACTGCTCGCTATCCTTGTCCGTCATGTCCTGTCTGCGGAGTGTTGGTGGGGATAATCCTACGGACAGAGTGAAAGTGAAACGTTGAGCTTTACTCATGAATTTTGTATTGATTTTTGTTTTTCTAACAAAATGACACCTTTAACGTCTCCAACGTGGCCAAGTTGCTGGTCATGACGATGCTTCTTTTGGACAGCTGAGGCCCGTAGTAAATAAGGAAGAGCTGGCCAGCACCAAATTACTGCGAAATCTTCTTGTTTTCGACCTCATTCGCGAATAAAGCGGCAGAAACCAAGCAAAATCCGTCCCGCCTCCCTATCCACGGCTATTGACATGCTCCGGGCTCGCTTTTCGCGCCTTATTTGTACGGGCCAGCGCCATTTGCCGTCTATATATATACAGATATAGCACGTACACCCAATCGAGCATCGACTGCCCCCCGAAAATCGACGTCGTGACTAACGCGCAGTGGAATTTCGTAAACAACCGACCAGCAGTTGGCCCCGGAGGATGCTACGGGAATTATTATTTGCCCCCATTTGGATACCAACGTCATTATCATCGGGCGTACTGAACGCATAAATTTCAGTGCAAATATCGCTCCATGTTGGCTGGGTTTCTTTGTGGGTCCCTGCTCGACATTGTAACGGAAGTGCTGGCCGAATATCTGGCGCCTCCATATTCCGGCAGTGCGCAAATTGCAAGTGGGCGGCACACATACCCACATGTACAAAATATTACCGATTGGAGCATAGGCGAAAGACTGAAAATTATTCTAGAAATATTTGTACAGCTTGACAGATTTAAGGAAAACATATGGTGGATTTAAGTTGGAAACTTATAGATATTATAGGTATCATTCAGCGAATAGCAATTGATCCATTCCAGACGTTTTCTAAATTAATTCTATAGCTGACCTATAGGGAATAATTATAAGATGGTTTTATTAAAGCAGGCATCTTAGTTATATTCTCTGACTTTCAGTCAATACTGAAAATGTTGCATTTTTATAAATGATCATTTATAATGCTTTGCATTTTATTAATATTTATAATCTTCAGAAATGCCTGTCAATTGGTTCTATAATTAATTTTGTTGCTATTAATTTAATGAGACGTAAGTTGCTCGGCATTTTATTTAGTGTCGCAAGCAATTGCTATGTTTTTCCAATTCGCTGCAATGAAATATCCACAAAAACACACAGCCAGCCAAGATATTTTGGGAATCCCGATGGAGGATGCACCACGACGTGATTTGAATGCGCTGCAGTTGCCGTTCAAACACATGTTGGATGGTCCAAACACAACCCGTATAGCCCGGCAAGGGAGCGAGCGAGATGGGGATCCAAAAATGCTAATACACGTCGGCCAGCAGAAATCAAAATAAGAAATCCGTGCTGCTAAAAATAAAAACAGGCGGCGACAGCGACAACGACACATCGGAACGTTCGGAAAAAGCACACAAAATTCAAGATAAAGGGGCGAAAGGAGGCAGATATAAGACAGCTTTGGGAGCGTTTCAAATACGCGTACATCTGGCTATTTGTAAACGCGAAGGTTTTCAGAGAAGCACACAGACTCATAGATGAATGTCTGTTCATCAGAATAGTGTGGCATTTTCAACACCATTGCCCCCACTCAATATTTACATGACGGCGATGATCTTTCGGCCAATGTTTGTGTTGGTTGGGTATTACAGAAACCGATATCGCGGGTTATCTATGCCATATAGACAATCTGGCGGGCCAGAAGGGAGAGTGCTCATTCTCGCATATATTTGTGCTATTTTTGAACTATTTCGGTACTGCGAAATCTATGTGGCCTACAAAACCACGAGATGACTGAGATCTGACTGCTGTCTGCCGGAAATCGCAGGATTTCTGGTCATATAATGCACTTTCGAGAACGAAAATCTCCATTACGAAACGATTGCTATTCTTAGACCTCGTACAACTTCAGTTCTTCAGTTGGAGCTTCCAATGTGGTGTGAATAAGTGTGTATATGCCCGAGCTCTATATGCAACGATTTCTGGCTGTTTTACCGTCTGATCCGAGTGTGCTGAAATCTTTCCGAACTAGAAGACCGCGCCGTCAGCGCACGACATAGTTCACGCGTGTACTGGCCGATTGAGATTCCGATTCCGAAGATATCCCACCCGATTTGGCGGCCGGTCGTTCGCAAATAGCCGCCTAGCTGAGTGCGGTACTTTTTAGTTCTTTATAGGGGATGCACTTTATGTTGACGCCGACTTTTGGAGCCACAATCATTTTTTAATTTCTTTTCTAATAATAAAATTAGACATATAATTGATTTGGACTAAGTAAGATAAGAACATTTCGAATGTAAGTATTTATCAAAATTTCATTTAAAGCCATATACTATATTTTTATTGATTGCTATAAGAAAACTAAGCCTAATGGGAAAACCTTTGTTGTTTTTAAAAGGACTTTGCTAAGTACTTATTTTAAACTGTAACTACAATTAGATTCAAGAATTATTTTGAAAATTTTAGGCTTATAGGAACTTTTTGTTGGAAGAGCTTTCTATAGTTGGGCTTTAGCAACTGCGATATCAATAATTAAGTCGCACAATATCCAGGGACTAATAATAAACTTATATGCAATACCCTTTTTCAAACTGCAATGACCACTCAGGGACTACAACTGATAAGGGTTATCGCCGAACAAAGCAGTGGGTGGGTAGTTCTCTGGGAGAACTTAAAGGCCCCGAGAACCCAGTCAGATTACTCAATGGATATAGGCGATGCTTGGGTTTATAGCGAAAGTGCTATTAATGTCGGTGGCGCTGCTCTCTTTCGGCTAGCAGCCAGCTCTCTATTTGCGGGAATGAATGACTATTTTTATGAGGCTGCTGCCACCGTTGCAATTGCTGCAATGAGACATCGACATCCTGGCCACTGGCGCCATGCCGAAGGATTTGTATTTCAATTTGGGAAAGGGGTTAAGGGTCAAAGGCTGCCTTCGTTTGCGCAACACCCCAGTGGGCGGTGGTCGGTGGGCGGGCCGATCGGTCAAGGCTTTGCTGTGGAACGTGACACGCATATGTTGGTTTGGGTCGGCCCCCAAATAGTGGCCCCAAATGGGTGTCCTTCGGGCTGGAAATTAGTCCTTAGCGAGTCGCGTCCATATGTCGCAAATTTCGAGGGGCGCCTTGTTTTCTTCGCTCTATATTTGTGTGTGTGTGTATGTGTGTACCTCCATCTCACTCACCTCAAGTGTGTGAAAATACTGCGGTATACGGTTTTGTTTGTGTGTGTGGGTGTTGAGGGGGGAATGCGGCTGTTTTTTGCACAATGATCCTGCTTTTCTGATCCCGATCCTGCTGCTCTGCTCCTGCGTGCTGGCTTCCTCTCGGTGCACTTTGAATGCGGTTAATACGAGGCTCGTCGGTTCATTTTTACAAATGTTTTTTGTTGTTCGGCTGCGGCTGTTTTGCCAGAGTTGCTCGCTCCAGTGTGACTGTCCGTCGCCGCTGGCAAAATGGCAAACCTCTAGATGCGCTTTTTGGGGCCATAGTTTTAAGGTCACACTGGTAACACTTAGCATTTATTTGGCTTGAATCAGTGCTGCTTTTTTGTTTTGGGAACCACCTGAATTAAATTCAAAGCAAATATGTATAAGCTAAGCAATATTAAAACCAAAAAAAAAAAATAATTTTAGTTTTATTTGTTTAATTTCGAACGTAGAATATTTAAGTGCTTTTGCAAAAATGATTTTTATATTCCTTAACTATAAAAAAATTGTTACTTAAGTAAGAATTAATATTAAACCGAGTAGCCGATTTTACAACAAAAAAAAAAACGAGAATGTAAACTGTTTCCTTAAAAAACTTCAAAACACTAGACAAAATATCTTACCGTTTATTTTTAAATTCGTATTGCAGATATATTTTTCCGCTAAAAATAGCTATAAGTCGTGAGAACTGGCGTGAGTCTCCAACCTATCGATAATCGGCATTCCAGATGCAACCCTAAAAGACTAGAAACATCGAGAAATTTCGACGCAGACAGGAAAAGTCTATAAAAAGTACTGCACTGCTGGCTGGCGCTCATTATCAAACAAAATAGAGAACGAAAAAGAGGGTGTTTTTTCAGTGCGCAAGCCACATTGAGTGGATAAAGAAAACGAAAAGAACAATTAAATCAATTGCGAATAAAACGTCATAAATATTTCAAGAACATTGCCCCGTGAATTTATAAATAGTGGACTGTGAAAACTATCAGCAATTGCACTTTGCCATTGCATCTTGCATTTTTGGATTGTAAAGCGGATTTTTATAGATTTTGAGGTGAGTTAGCATTAGCATATTGTCAGGGGAACATTGTAAATACATGTGGGCCGCCCTGTGTGGGCAGGGAGCATCGATCTGATCAGCTCCGCACTCGGGAGCACTCGGAACCCGCGAACTACGTCACTCGCATGACAACACGGCAGTTGCACAACTTGTGCTTCTAGCAATTTCCACCGAAAGCAAAGCAATCGGCACAGCCCGGCAATCAGTGTTCATTCTAATCTAAAAACGTTCTCTCTCTGTTGTTTCAGCTGTGAAAACCCAAACTAAAATGGCCAAGGACTTCTACAAGATTCTGGGCATCGACCGCAAGGCCACCGATGATGAGATCAAGAAGGCCTATCGCAAGCTAGCCCTAAAGTACCATCCCGACAAGAACAAGAGCCCGCAGGCGGAGGAGCGCTTCAAGGAGATTGCCGAGGCCTATGAGGTTCTCTCGGACAAGAAGAAGCGGGATATTTTCGACAAATACGGAGAGGATGGCCTGAAGGGCGGCATGCCCGGACCAGATGGCAATACCCAGCCGGGAGCATACAGCTACCAGTTCCACGGCGATCCTAGGGCCACCTTTGCCCAGTTCTTTGGCTCCTCGGATCCTTTCGGCGTCTTCTTTGGCAGCGGCGACAACATGTTTGGCCAATGCCAAGGCGGCAACACCAACGAGATCTTTATGAACATCGGCGCCGAGGATATGTTCGGAGGTGGCTTCGCTGCGGCCAATCCCATGGGCGGTGCCTTCCGTTCGCAGTCCTTCAACGCCCAGGCTCCGAGTCGCAAGCGTCAGCAGCAGCAGGATCCGCCCATCGAGCATGATCTGTATGTAACACTGGAGGAAGTAGACAGGGGCTGCACCAAGAAGATGAAGATCTCACGCATGGCCATGGGCAATGCGGGTCCGCACAAGGAGGAGAAGGTGCTGAGCATCACCGTGAAGCCGGGCTGGAAGGCCGGCACCAAGATCACCTTCCCCAAAGAGGGCGATGCGGCGCCCAACAAGATACCGGCTGACATCATCTTCATAATACGCGACAAGCCGCATGCGCAGTTCAAGCGCGAGGGCATCGATCTGAAGTACACAGCCCAGGTCAGTCTGAAGCAGGCCTTGTGCGGAGCACCAGTTAGTGTGCCCACGCTGCAGGGCGATCGGATTCCGGTTAACACCAACAACGAGATCATCAAGCCCACCACCACCAGAAGAATTAGTGGACGGGGCCTGCCCGTGCCCAAGGAGCCTTCGAGGCGCGGCGACCTGATCGTGTCCTTCGACATCAAGTTCCCCGACACACTGCCGCCCAGCCTGCGAAACCAGCTGGCCGAGCTGCTGCCCAACTAGGCGGGAAGATGTGCCAGCAGACTCACACACACACACACACACTATTGTTATCACTTTAGTTAAGGCTAAATTTTAGTTATACCGTACGTACTCGTAAGACAGCTAACCAATTGTAGACCGAAGTTAGTGAGTGTGCCAAGCGAACAGCTGTAGATATGGCCGAGGATGCAGACGCTAGATAAGATAGGGAAGAGAATACACACACAGAGAGCCCGTTTTGTGTTGGAGACTGATCGACTATTGATTAATATACCCTAGTCCACACCAATTCCATAATTCGTTTTGTTTACCGCCGTTTCGGTCGGTGCTTAACATCTCCTTATATTTAATAATTCAAGCACTTCAAGATAAGAAATAAAGGTATTATAAATTGAAAGTAAATAGCGATTTTTGAAAAAAGGCACAGCTTCGGCATTCCAAATCCAACACGGCAGGTTATATCAGTTAAAAAGAACTCTTCTAGTTTTAAATGCAGTAGGAAATAGTACGTTTTAGTACCAGTTTAATTATGTTTAACAATAAAATTATTTATAAAATAATCGTGTGCTCGTTTTGGGTCAGTGGGGTACAGCGAATTTGGGAAAATGAATTCTCTTGATGTTGCACGTGGAGGGGAAGTAGCCAAATACTAAATTTCCTTAAAACGTCTATTGTTTTGATTTTCTTATTCGTAAGTAAACAGGAAATGCGCGCCAACTAATTTAAAAGTCTACTTACGATCCAATACCGTCGAAAGAGACGCCACCTAGCGTGTATATTTGTAAGTTGGGTAATGATTTTAAGACTGTCTGGCAACAACGGCAAAAGAAATGTAAAATTATTCCAGGACTGAACTCTACAGAGTAGACAAGAGAGGCGACCCTCTGTGGCGAAATTAGGAAGCTGTTATTGCCAATTCACATTAGTTCCAAATTTTCCCAAAATATTGCACCGTCAACTTCTGCTGTTCCTATTTTATGGCGTTTAACCCATTATATTTAGTATATTTCGATTCCATAACTAAGAAGACGTTGAAGGTAGATTGTAGCAGTGTGAATTAGAGTTTTACTTTTTCATGAATGCTGAGCATTAAAGAGTTCCGTAAACTCACTTATATTCATTATTTTTAATATCCTGATTCCATTGGCGCATTAATGAACTTCTTAAATATGCTTGACGCCATTAAGCTCATGCTAATACTACCGACATTTGGGGAATTCGTTTTGTAATTATAATGAATTAAATTTTTAATTGAGCTCTGACAATTTATTTTTTTAGAATACACCTTTGGAACAGAGGCCAAACTTTTGATGATGAGACACTGAGATACTGAGATGCCCGTTTCAAATTTTGTAAAATAAAAAAGTAAAGATTGCTGAAAAGGTCAGACAGGCTCAAACGCCAAAGACTCAACCTAAATCATGGCTCGATTTAATGAGCGGAGTCCCAGTTGAGCCTGAAATCCCAAAAAGGCGAGAAGTAAAAAGGCTTTCGAATTTAGATTCTTTTTTAAATTTCACATTTTATTTTCTTTTGTTTTCACTTCAAAAGGATTTCGTAATTTAATCATTTGTCACACATTTTCACTATCCTTATGTTTGAGTGTTAAGTTGCATTTGCAATTGTATAATCATTGTGTATTTTTTTTTTTTTTTTAATGTTGCATTTTTTGTTTTTCATGTTCTCAAAAAGTATTAACATCCATTGCAAGTTCTTTTTTTTATATATATGTGTTGTTCTGGTTGCAGCTGCTTTTTAAGTTTTACAATAAAAATTGAATTTTAATGTTCGTTTCTTGCTGTTGTCCATTGTTAATGGCTACACTTGTTTCCAATGCTGCTGCACTTGCTATTGATTTTTGTTTAGATTTTGGATTTCGTGTGGCTGACTTACAAATTGTATTTAATATGCAATTGTTTACCCTCGTACATCCTGCTGCCTTGCTCTTGCCAAAAGGAAAGTGTGATAAGAGATAACTAACAATACGCTCAAACAAATCAAATATCCGATAACAATTTGTTAAAAGAGATTCCAGTGCGTCGTGTGCACGTGAACTTAATTAAATGAGTACATTGTTTGGCTCTCAAACATTCGTATAATAGAGACTATGTATATATATATAATAAAAATGCTTTAAAAATAGTCAAATGCGTACAAAAAGTTTCACGCCACGTTCATTCGCTTTCAAATGAGTTTCATAATTTAACTATTTCATTTCGCTAAAGTCTTCCAACTGACTGGTTGAGTTTTGTTTTTTTTTATTATTAATTATTATTTACTTTGCCTCTGTCAAACTTATACAAACTGTAAAAATTATGTTAAAATGTTGTGATTTGGTATTTGGTAAATTTCTCCTTGTATTCCCGTGTTTGATTAGCTTTCATCATCGACGAAGATGAAGATTTATCATTAGAATGCTGTATACATTTAGAATTTCTATTTACTCCACTTCTTATAGCTTTCTATGGTCTGTAGTTTAAATTATTACTTTCGTTTTTATTTTCTTTTCATCATTTAATTAAAGTTTACTTTTGTATATTTAATTCAATTTGATTGGAAACCTAAAAAATGTTTTGATTATGTTTCGATTTGTTGCTACATGGTTCAATGGGTTTTAGGGGTAAAAAAAATGAATGAGTTATCCTGTGAATGAAGGTGAAATGCATGAACAATGCCTGCAAGTACACTGAAAAAAACCATTGACAATCGCCACTCGCACGAATAGTGTACGGCCGGAAGAATAAACAGACGTTCAGCAATTGGGGATTTCATTGTTCCTGAATCGAATTAACATCCAAGCTGCATTCACAACCAATTAATTATTATTTCCCATTTGGTAGAATTTTCATTGATTTGACTATATATTTTTATTATTTTGCTAAAAATTCGTCCTACAAAAATTGAAAAACCATAGGGTATTGAGACGTAGGGAAATCAAAACTATTTTTTAATTAGGGTTTCAAAAATTGTGCCTTTGTCTATGGGGTTTTCGGGGCTTGGGATTGGTTTCCATTGTTTAACTATAATTCTGTTGTCATTGTTTCTCGATTCTTAAAGTGTTCAAAGTGAAGTTCTTAATTATTATTGTAATTCTGCTAGAAGGTGTCGTCTTTTTTTGGTTTGTGTTGGTTTTCTTTACGCTTGTATATTTTTGCTTTTATTTTTTTCTCTTGCATAGTTTTATAATTTATTTAAATGTTTGCCCGCATTAACATATTCAGTTTGCTTTGCTTGAGTTAATTTTTGGTTTCTTGTTTTTTGCTGATTGGATTCTTTGTGGCGGTCTGTAGACCAATTTAATTGCATGGAGTCGCTTGCGATTTTTCGCTTTATTATTATTTCCTTTTTTTAAGTTTACCATTTAACATTTTGACTAAATTTGTTCTATTTTTCGTTTATGTGTACGTGGAATTTGTATGGTATTTTTATGTATTTTTCAGTGTACTTCCTACATACTAAACATTTTCATTGCTGTTTTGGTTTTTAATTTTCTCATTACGATTACGAGTGTGTTGATTTGCTTCAGTGTAAGTGGCTTAATTGGCTAAAATGTTTTTCATTTAACCATTTTCGGTTTTATCTTATTTTGCATTTGCATTTGCATTTGACTTTGTTTTCTTTTTTGTTGAAATTCTCTGGGGTTCTTTTGTTTTGTATTTTACTTTTATAATTTAAATTCTCTAAGCCTAAATATAATGGTTGCAATTGGTTTACGGGTTTCCCTCCTCATCGCTTTTAACAGCTTCGTCATCGTCTTGTCCTCAATAAATGTATTTAAATCGAAATTTACTTTCAAGTCTTTTCAGCGACAAATGCATTTGAATTTGTTCTCGTATTTCTTAATCATGTTTAATCTTTTTCCTTAGTTCATATTAAATCTGCTCAAAATCCTTTGCTTTAATTATGCTTTTATTATATGTTTTGCACTTTAAATACAATCAATATAAATCAAAGTCTTCTCTTGGTTTTAATTTATGTTTAAGTTTTTCTTTCTAAAAAGGATCTAGCTGGACCTTTTTGTGGTGCATCTCTTGTTAAAAACGTAAACGTAATTATGACAAAAAACTCTTCGATGTTTTATCCATTAAAAAAGGAGAGGAAACAAACCGAAGCCAAGCATTCTTCAAAAGCCAAACACATCCGTTCACCGATGGCCGGTGATTCAATGCATCTTCATTTCGCAGCGTTGAGCTTGAAAAATGCTTTTGGGTTCGCTTCGCCTGCTTTGAACTTTGAACTGTTGCTTTTGCTTTGCTTTTGCTGTTGCTTTCACTTTGCTCTTGCTTTTAGCTGTTTCTGTTGCTGTTGCCTTACACTTGATTAGTTAAAATTGAGAAATCGAACAGAGGAATTAAAGTTGTGGGCTAAGAGCTCTTATGCTTGCTTAGCTTGATACTAAATGTTTTGCTTTGCTTTTTCTGATTTAATTTTTCACATCGTCTTTGCGGGTTGTTGACTGTGGATCTGTGCCTAAATTTATCATGTCTCGTGGTTTCCACACCGGGGACCCTACAATTAAATGAAAGAAAAGAAAAGATACAATGGAAACCATATATGAAAAAATATGAAATATTTTCGGTTTGGTTTTGCAGAACTTAATTTGTAGTTTCGTTTTAAAATTCAGATAGAAAATATATAGATTTAGAGAGCGAAAGAGTTAGAAAGAGCAAGTGGGGCGTAGTGGAGTAGCATCTCCATTTGGTTATAATACAATTGTGTTTCAACAGATTTTATAATAAGTAAATTGTGGCCAATTCGGATTCGTTTGGTTAAAAAACATGCAATCAAAGTGCCCAAAGTGACCAACCAGCTTTGGCCAGACACTTTCGGCGCTTTTTTGGTTAAAAAATATAAGCAAAACTAATTATTGTTTAATGTAATGAGCACTACTTCAAGCGGGGTTCGCTACTTGATATAGTTTTGGGGACTGGGACTGGGTCTGGGTCTGGTTAGTGGGAGTGATTAACAGCTAATTCAAACAACTAATACTGGGGTTTAAGGGTTTGGGTAGAGTTCTGTTGGCTAAAATGTTGACATCGCTTGGTTCATTTTCTAGTTTATTTAGTTCATTTTAGTTCAGTTTAGTTTAGTTTATTTTAGTTTAGCTTTTATAACTATGGCAAGACTTGGCAAATTTTCGAATTTCAGATCAAAAGTTTTGCATTTTATGCCAACATTTTCCGTTCTGCCTCTTCTGTTTCTCGTGTGTCTTGATAAAGGACTCCAATTCGGTATACAAAATGAAAGGGAGAAATTTATGTACATATATGCGGTGGATACGGGGGAGTTTTTAATTTGGAAAATTGTGGCTGAGTGAGTGGTGAAATGGAAATTGTTTCGCATTTCAGTTAACCCACTTGCTAATTTCAAAATGAGTTTTCCAGATGCGAAAGTCAAAGAGCATGATTCAAAAACGATGGATAAAGTTGTGCATAGATGAAAGTTTCATAAAATTCAATTCAATTCAATTTAATTTTATTTAGTTTGGTACGAAAAACAGAAAATTAAATTTCTGGAAAATAATTGCGTTTCTATGTGTGAAAAAATGCCGAATAAATTCAGGTTTCTGGATTCTGGGGTGGTGGGGAGAAGTGGAGTAGTGGTGGTCGAGTTGTGGGGCACGTGTGTGTAACCATAAGACATATATAATTAGATAAAAATATATAGATCGATTATAATGGACTCTCTTTCGGTTGGCATGGCATTCAGCAGTACAAGATTTGGCTCTAGATCTTCGGCACACTCTGTCATTTGTCGTGATTGAGATTTGATTAAGAAAATGCAAAACGTTCAAATTGAAAAGGAAAACTTGCAAAGTTCATCGATTTTTAATTCGAGTTTTGGTTTTATTAGGTTAGTTGTTTATTTATCAAGCGATGCCAACTAATAATATCAAGTGTTTGTAACAGACACAACAGATACACAGATACGCTATAAAGAGATACACACAAATGCATCGAATAGGCGGGAAATAAAACCTAGTAACTTAACATGCCTAAGGTAACTCGAACTCCGATTCCGACTCCGACTTATGACTAAATATCTAACTAAATTCAACATTATTCGAGTCAATTTTTCATGTGATTAGGGATTTTAGTTATCTTTGAGATAATTGTGTGTAGACAAAATTAAATATCACCCGTAAAATTGTTTAATTACTAATTCAATTCAAGCACTCATCTCCGACAACAAGCGCCGTTTGCCTAATTACAATTGAATACTGCACTTACCTGCTAAGCAACTACTAAACAAATTTAAATGCATAACTAATCGAGGGGAGGTGTCTTTTCAAGAGTCTGGGGATGGGCCAGGAAATCGGTGCATAAACTCTATTAGTTTATTGGTTGCCGTTCACGTTCTAGTCGCTGTCCGTTCACCTTTGATATTTGTTTATTTTTGTGTACTTTATATATTTACTTTTATCTCAAATGCCATTTCGTTAATTGCATTTGAATTGGTTTATGTAGTTCGCTTTAGTTAGTTCAATTTAGTTTGCTGTTTCCATTATTAGTTATGTGTGCTTGCATTCGTTTAGTTTTTACGCATTCGCTTTTCAAGTTTTCAGTTACGTTTGTTGATTTTTCGATTATTTGTTTAGTGGATTTCTGTGTGTTGACCGTGTGGGTGTGTGCACACAAGGATTACCGGTTAAATTTGATATTTGTTATAGTTTTAGTTTTAGTTTTGGTTTTTACTGTTACTCTTAAATGTTCGCTGTCTGCGGCTTCCGCTTAAATCTATTTAGTTTGCCTTTATTTTCGTATATTTCTCTGGTCATCGAGGATTCCCATTTTTCGTTTAACATGTATGTATGCTGTATATGCTGCTGTATATATGCCGTATTTACGATGTATACTTTGATTTTTGAGAATGTTTGTTTGTTTGTTTTTTGTTTGTTTTTGTATCTTGTTTTGATTTTGCTGCTGTGAAGCCCAGTGTAAACTGTAAACTGTAAACGTTCTTGAAGCTTAAACATATTTATTTTGACTAAGTTTTCCTTTGGTTTGTGTTTTTTATTCTGCTTTGAATTCTCGTTACAACAACCTGAAATTTGTTTTCTATATTTAGTCGAGAGTATGGCGGCTTGGGCCAAGGAATCGAATGGAAATTCCCAGCCCGCGCCGCAAAAAGGGAGGATGGTTATGTATACTATATACGCGTATTTTCGTAGCTACCTAAGTGTACATATAATTTGATTACCCATTACTGAACATTGAGGTACGACTTACGATTATCATTCTTTGAATACATCGCCATTTGATCGGTATTCCATTTATTGTATTTTGCTGATTTAATTGAAATGGGAAACGGAAATGGTGGAAAACCCATGCGGAAACTGTTTCATTTGATTTGCCCATCGACTTGTATATATGCATGTATATTTGTTTATATCTATAAAAAACCTATAAAAATCATACAAAAAACCATATGCATATATGCAAATTATTTGTCACAACATTATTGGTACACACACCGATGCCCGTTCGCACAAACGTGCAAATTGGCAATATTTTCTAACTAACTAATGTTTGTTAATTTCTAGTTTTCCTTTTGTCCTTTATGTAAATAATCCCTCGATAGGTATACTCTGTTGTTAGGTATATGTCATGTTAACCCCTGGAAATATTGGCACTCGACCCAAAGTCAGCTTTTTAGTTGCAGATCCATTTTTCGCCAGATAGATGGGTAATTAAAAATGTTTGATTTCATTTGCGGAAATGACACAGTTTTCCCCTGCCTTTGCCCCTGCCCCTTCGCTTTTCCTACCTCTGCTAATAGTTAGTTAGCGACTTGCCACGAAGTTTTTACCTGCCTGTGAGGCGTGTGTCGGCTTGGAGTTTTCTTTTATCTTCATCCTGGCTCCTGGCTGTCTTATTTTTCCCACCCATGTTTCAAGTTGAGTTTGCCATTTGTTTGTCTGCCTGTCTCTTAGTAGTTTACTTGAGTGCGAGTATGAATTTCAACATTAGTTTTAGTTGCTGCTCCAGCTACTGCTGCTACTGCTCTTTTCTGTTGTTTGCCCTCGTAATTACGGCACTTGAGTATTGTGTGTGCAACGCGGCGTATACGTAATATTTCTACTTGCCACCCGAGGCGAGCGGAACTTCCGCCATTTTGTTCTTTAATGTATTGGTATGTGTGTGTGTGTGGGGGGTTATATGATGGGGAGTGTGTAAATCACGGCGAAATGTTCGCGCTCAACTCGACGGCTGCAACTTAAATAATTAACTGGAAAACGGTGGCACACACCCATTATGCAACCTTTCCCTTATCGTGGGTATTAGCTAACCCCACATCCTTTGATTAGTTTTCGGTATGAGCTACATATTTGCTGCGCTAAAAGAGCTAACTACGCTCAGGTTCGGTGACTTACGGCTAACACTTATATAACGAATACTACTGGTATGGGTATTATAATCATCGTCATCATCACTCTGCCACTATTTTAAGAGTGCCTGCTATTGCGCTGCTATTACTTATGCTTGTGGATTTTAGTAGATTGTATATTCTGTAGGCTAAATATTTTTGATTTCAATCCCTTGTGTTGGAAGTTCGTGTTCGGTTTTGTTTACTACCCTTCTTTTTTTTGTATAGTTTGCGTCGTGAGTTTACGTATATCTGAGCTGAGTTCGGTTAAAATTAGTTTTTGTTGAGGCATTTCGGGTTGTTGTTGTTGTTGTTACGCTTTTGGCTGTTAATCTTTGGATTCAAATGTTGTCTCGTTATGGAGTTCCTTAGACATGGATCTCGAAGTAGTCGTGACAGTCCACACATCCGCCGGGTGCCTCGGCATTGCCCATCTCGGGCACGAATCCTATGCCGCCGGTGGCCGTGGGCTGGGCACTGACCACCACCATGCCACGGGGTGTCTTCTTCCGCGTGCGACTCTGCCGCACGCGGGACTTATGCTAGGAGGGTCTCTTCTGGTACAGGCAATCGATGCACGTGGTGTACTCCGGTGCCGAGGAGCTCAACTGATAACCGCCTCCCTGTGGATCATGTTGGCAGCCACCATAGCCTCCCATTTCCTGGGCATAGCTCACATATTGCTGTTGCTGTTGCTGCTGTTGCTGCTGCTGGTGGTGCATTGGTGGCTGGTGCAGCGGTTGTGGCGGATGTCGGGGCAAGGGATCATAGATGGGCTGCGAGGAGAACGTATTCTCGGCGGACTGCGAGCGCAATGGTCCCGAACTGTAGACCACATAATTGCGTTCGGGCGAAACCCCATAGGCCCTCTGGCCATACGAACTGCTTGTGGTTGTGCTGTCCCTGGATGTGGAACGCTCCAGGGATTTGCTCAGCCTGCTGCGGCTACTTGAAGTACCAGCACCATATCGTCCTGTGGGTGCGGCAGCCACATAGTGATCGCTGCACGTCTGGTTGTCATACACCGGATAGTACTGATAGGTCTCCTGGGCCCTGGGCCGCGTGCCCGTCTCGAAGCTTCCGTGGGCGGACATGCTCCGCTTGCGGCTGCCATGCGGCACATCCAGATTATGATCCGACTCGCCGTGGCTATCAAAGCTACTGCGCGGCGAGTGGCGCAGGCAGGAGCTGCTCGTCATGCCCCTGTCCGGCGACAGGTGATCCATGCTGCCCCTGGGCGAGACCCGCGGCGAAAGCGTCTCCACACTGCACACATGCGAGGGGCCGCCCTTCTTTAGGCAACTGCGATCCGGACTCTTGGACTTGGCCGGACTGGAGGGTGGCTTGAGGATGCCCGCAGCCGGTCCAGTGGGGTGCTTCAGAATGCCACCGCCCTCGGAGGAGCGACGCGGGCTGGGTGTCCTTCGGCCGCCCGAGAGGCGATCCTGCGAGGTTTCCCTCGATGAGCACACACTCAGGCGCTTGCCCTGGTCACTCAGACTGGTGCGCGGCGACTTGATCTTGATGATCCGCACCGGAGAGCTGCCCTGCGACTTGCAGCGATCCGGGGAGATGTATATCTGCCGGCGGCCTCCTTTGACCTTGGTGGAAGCCGGTCGCTCCGGGGACTTGGCCTTGAAGATCTTGTCCACCTTCTTGTCGATCACTACGATGTGCGAGGCCAGCGAACTGGTGGTGGCCTCCTCCTCCGTCTCGTCACCCGATCGCTCCGAGGGTCCTGTGGTGTTGCCCGTGCTGTCCGATTCGGTGGCCGGCCTGGAAGGCGACTCGATGTCCACCACCACCGTCTGCTGCGTGTTCTCCACAATGGTCTGCGGCTCCGGCGAGAGACTGGAGTCATTCTGCTGCTGGTCACCCGCCTCCTCGGCCAGATCCTGCGGATCGAAGGCCTTCTCGCGCAGGCTCTCCATGTAGGCCACAATGTCGCAGGTGCCGTCGGCCAGGTTCTCCTGCTCCAGATCGCTCAAATGCTTGTCCATAAACCGGGCCGTGGCGTCCGTTTCGGTCGGGTTTCGGTCACGTTCACGGTCACGTCGCTGTCTATGCCCTGAATCCCTGGCCTGGCCCGTTGGCAACGGATGCTGATGCTGGTGGACGACGGCCACCTGCTGGGAGGCGGCCAGTCGTTCCGCCTCGCTCTCAAAGATCTCGATCACCTCTATATCCTGCTTGGGCGACTGACGCGGCGATTGACGCGGCGACTGGCGCGGTGAGGGATGCAGGGATTGGGACTGGGATTGGGACTGGGATTGGGACTGGGTGTGGGACTGACTCTCTCGGGGATCGGAGGCGAACAAGCTACCACTACTGCCTAGACTTAAGTTAAAGGAGGCCGCCACCTGGACGACATGCGCCTCCGACTCCGACTCGAGCTCCGACTCGTCCGGGCTGGGCTTACCTAGGTCCTTCATCAGCACCGGCTGGTAGCTGGCCGGCGGGTGCGACGACTGTATCAGGCGCGCCTGGCTGCCGGTGCTGCCCACCGAGAGCGTCGATGTGGTGCTGTCGGCATTCGGATTCATACGGATTCACATTCGAACATCGCAGATGTCACGATGCGAATCGAGCGGTAAGAAAGAGGGATAAATTCACAGGGTCAAGCAATAGTCGAGCTTACTTTGAGGTCTCATTAACTTATCTGGTTTATCCACTGACTAACTAGATATGAGACAATGTGAGGGAGTCTGACTAACCATCTGGCTAAACTATGTCAAGATTTATTGACTGTAAAATAAGTGAACTTAAAAAAACCAAAATGTAACCTTTTAAAATGTCAAGCAAGCAAATAGCAAATTTTAAAAATGAATTTAATGACAGTGTAGCATTTGTACACAAAACCTTTAAATTTATTAATTTTAATGTTATTATAAACATTAATTTACAAAGTATGTTGGCTGTTACCAGTTGTCAGTTGATAACAACGATTAAATTATAAAGTATGTTAGTCTAAGCTGAGCGCATTTTCAAAGCTTAAATATGTTTCTTTAAAGAAACAATGAAAATGGCTAATAAAATATAATCAGTCAGATTCTGTTATTTAAGTGGTTTTAAAGCCATTATAGGCAGTTATTAATAATTGTATCAATCCAGTTAGTCAGCACAGTACCAGTTACGAGGGACATGTTAATGGGGGTGGCAGTTTTCGGCACTCACCTCAGCGTCAAGTGATTGGGCGTTCGACCCAGTGTGGCCTTGGGCCTGATTGTGCCCTGCTGCGAGTCCTCCTCGCCCTCCGACTTCGTCCCGGGATCGATCCTCTCGATGTCCGAGCTGTGGTGGTGCAGGTGTGGCTGCCGGATCGGGGGTGGTGGTGGCTCCCGCGGATGTGGATGTGGATGGGGATGGGGATGTGGGTGGGCATGGGCATGTCCTTGCTGTTGCATCTGCAGTTGTTGCTGCTGTTGTTGCTGCTGCTGCTGTTGCTGATTGGGATCTGGGGAAGAGCAGGTGATTTCTTTATGGCACGGCGTGTGATGATGCGGGGTGTGGTGAGGGGCATTGTTAGCAATCATTTCGAAAGGAGAGCGTCGATCGTCGGGACTGGACTTCAGTTCAACTCACCAGCGACATCGCCCACCGTCTTGCTGCGTCCTCGGAAACCGGCTGGCTGCATCTGCTGCACATGGGCGTGGCCGGAGCCGTAGTGGACCACACCCACACTGGGCGGCAGGTCGTCCGCCTCCTGGCTGCCCGACAAATTGTCGTAGTCAATGTTGCCAGCAGAGTGGCGCTGCGATCCGGACTTCTTCTTCGGTTTTCCCAGAGTGTGCGAGCCATGAACTATGGTGATCTGGGAAGAAGAATTGAACAAAGGCGTTTTGTAATTAATATTTAAAATTAGTATAACATTTTTTACATCTAAGCTCAAATTATAAGATTTCAATTTTTAATTTAAATTATTTACAGAAAATAAAAGCCTCGTTTATAAAAATTATAGTATATTTGTGTTCATCATTAAATATTGTTCAGGTAAGAAAATGTCTACCATCCATTTAAAAACTAAACATAGAAAGTTTAGTTCAGTAGTAAACTATTTTACTCAATTCTATTTTTACCACTTTTTTGTTAGTGTACAATGTGCAAAGAAAATTATATCATAAACATATTATATAGCGCATAGAGTGCTTTTTAGGAGTCTAACAGTTGTAAATTACCTGCTGCTTGGGTCGTTCCAGTGTCTGCGAGTTGCCCGCGTAGCCCATGCTGCCCATACCCTGCGAGGAGTGTCCGGAGACGGAGCCGGAGCTGCCGCCGAAGTTCTTCATCGGAATTGACATGTTCCGGACGCTCTCGCGGATGATCTGGCGAATGGTCTTCAGGAAGGCGTTGCGGAAGTCGGCGGTGCTGTTGGACAGCACGTAGACCTTCTCGGAGCGACGCTGCAGTTGGGAGCGCAGGTGGATGAGCTCCCACAGGAAGTGCGAGTCCATGTCCTTGGCCGAACTGGCACGCACCTGCACCTCGGTTACGGGTATAAGCACCTGGTAGCGAATGATCTCCACCTCGTTGGTCGCATTCTTGCTGGACACGCCCTGTTTATAAGTAGGAGGGCAAAAAAAAATTGTATATATCTCAGAAAACTATAGTGTCAAATGCCTTTCATACCATCAACTTCTTCTTCTGACGCAGCCGCTCCTTGCAGAGGAACACCACTGCCGACTTGAACACAAAGCACATGGCATGCAGCTCCAGTCCCTTCTTGATCTTGCCCAGGAAGTCCGAAATGTTCAGCCATTCCACTCCTCCATAGTACAGGAGATCTCCTGCAAAATCATAAAAAATCATTAATGAAATTCGAAAACTTCACACTTGCCTTTGGTAAACAAAAAATTTATTTTGATTTCATTATTAATAGGAGTTGGATTATATGTAAATCCATATTTTAAATGATTATTGATTTCTATGATAGAAATATTTTGTTTTACTCTGGAGTTAAAGAACTCGGTTCTCTTTTCAAAACATAAATGTCTTTAAATCTTAGACTTTCTCACCTGGACTCAAGTCGATGGGCTGTTTGCAGGACTTCTGATGCTGCCGGAACAGGTGATCGAAAATGGCGCCGTACTCCTCGTGGATGCGCTGCATCTCGTTGATGTGCTCGGCCACCTTCTCCATTCCCTTGAGTGCCTCTGTTGGGGTTCAAATCAAAAATATATAACATAAAGGTTAGCATTGTATATGCATGTGCATGCTGGATGCATTCACATCCACATCCACTATTGTACATACCACAAAGATGGACATGCTCATCGGCCCGGGTGTCGGTTAGATTGCGCATCTGCTGCAGGAGCAATGGGTACTTGAGGATGCGCTGAATGGGCTTGATCAGATACGATTCCAGGGTGCTGCTGTGCTGCTGCTTGGGATTCCGAGCGGCCAGGAACTCCTGCAGGGCGTGATTGCCCTCGTCTGGATGGGGGAAATAGACGGGATGGAGATGAATTGATGGGCGAATGAAATGCAAATGCAAATTGAGACATTTGCCAAATGATTCGATTTCAATGGACGCTTGTTCGAGTCGGTGTAATTAATTGCAACGTTGGCCCATTACAGTAAATGGAGGGGCGAGGCGAGGCAAGGCAAGGCAAGGCACACGGTACACAAGGTACACAAGGATATGCAGTTACAGCGGCTATGGCAGCGTCACAACGTTGACAAGAAAATGTCATTAACTTGTTCTTATTGTCAGCCGTGCAGCTTTTGATAAAGGCAAAGTCAAAGCCTGTCTGCAGCAGGAGAGGCAGCTGCAACTTTAGCCGGAGCAGATTTACGTCTAATAGCGTCTGTCGCTGGCTGCTTGTCCTTCTGCCAGCCCGACAATCTGCCCCCTTGATACCCTACTACTTCTCAATATCCCTCCAATCCGCAACAGGATTCTCCAGCTCTTGCACGTAACGAAGGCACTTAAGTGCACTTCTTGCTATAATTAATTATCCTTTCAACTTTTTGCATAAAATTTCATGCAACAGTCGGGCGAGTGCAGTGGCTCCACCCTCGAGTGGATGATGCTCCCAGGATATCGTCCTATGGTCCTACGGTCCTACCCCCTGCCCAGTTACCTTGACTACGCCTTGGCTCATTGATTGCAAATATTGTGCATACATTTTTTACCTTGCCAACGCTTTTGATTAGCTGCAAATCCCATCCCATCCACGGACGCATCGATCAAAGTGGCATGGTTTCACATTCAGCCACCAGTGCCAGCTGTTTGCTCGAGTGCTTTTAAGCTTAGTCTAAGTCTAATTTAATTATGGAATGTTTGCATGGCGAGTTTAGTGGAAGAACACCCAGCACACCACCAAGCTCCCAACGCCAACATCCTCGCAGAAGTTCCAAAGCCCTGGCATAGTTTTGGGTCGCCATTTGTAAGCGTGTCATAATTCTACAAGTTTAATTAACAAAAGATACTTGACAGTTGCCACTGCTGCTGCTGCTGCTGCTGCCTTGGCATGAATATGAATATGCTCGGAAAAACCCCAGCCATCACACCCTTTTTTCGGTTGGGAGTTTGCCTTCAGTTTGCGGTTTCCACTTGGGAAGGATGTCGTCGACGTCGGCATTTGCGGTTGTAATTATTCATTTAACTTGCAAATCATTTTAAAGTGGGCGCAACGCGGGCCAGGGGCGTGGCACAATTGAAGCGAATAGTTTGCCAATTGTTCACTCTGTGGGTACGCATCGGTTCGGTTGGGTTTGGTTGGGTTTGGTTCGGTTGTTTGACTTTTACAAGTTTCTTGCTCAACTGAAACTCAAATAGACTTTGACGCTTGACGCTGATTGCAATAGTTGGTACTATTCTCAGCAAGGCTATACACACACACACACCCATGTACAGTGCGTTTCGTTGGAGAAACGCACTTTTGGAAATGTTAATGAGGTCTAGGAAAACTTTTGGATAGGTAAGTTTTTGGCAATATTCGAACTTTTTCCATGCATTAGTTAATTTTGTATTTGTACTTAATTTGCATTTAAAAAGTCAATTAACTAATTACTTTTGTTAATAAGGTTTATTTCTTGGATATATAAAGTTTTAAATTGAATTCTTAAAGTTTTCTTGGGCCTTTTGTTATAAGTTTTAATCTGTAACCTACTTTCAATTTTGTATTATGCAAATTCATTTCTTGTAATGTTGTGTTGTTCTAATTTATTTTTTTCAAGATTTCCTTTTATTTTCTGCCTGCCTAGTTATGCCCTTGTATTTTGTCCTCCACTAACCCTCTGATGTATGTAAATTAATTCCTATAATGTACGAATTTGATTTGTCTGGGGGATTGCGGTGGGGATTCTGGTGGGGAGTACTCACTTGGATGCAGGACTTTCTGCGCCTTGCTGTGACTGGCACAGAACGAGGAATACAGCTTGAAGTGGTTGACGTAATAGAGAAAAGCCGAGCCAATCGCAAAGAGCACATTCTGTGAAGCCGGATAAATTCAATTACTAATGCAGAACTAAGATTACCATTTGCAACGCACCCTGAACTGGCCGCAGTGCTCGAACTTGTTGAACTCCGGCTCCAGGTCCAAGGACTCCTCCAGATTCTGCAGGAACTGGCGCTGGAATGTGACGATCTCGTGGATGTTGCCAAATAGAGCGTTGATCTCGGCATTGGAGAGGAATGTCTCGCGTTTCATGGGCTCCAGATAGTGCTCGAGCAGATTGTTCAAGTGCTGCAAGTTAATCGAGAGGCGGATGGTTCAATAAAGCTCAAAATGGGGGAAGTACTTTTTTTTACGGACAGCGCCGAAAATGCATAAATTAAATTAAAATATCAACGACCGCTGCCTTCACCCCCCCGATTTTGGCCACAACAATTCCCGGCGGAGTTGGCCAGCAGTTATGCTTGGTTGGAGGAAACTTTTTAGTTTTGCCAACTGGCACAAAACATGAAACAAAAAAGAGTGGAGAAATACTGTAGCATAGCCACAGGCGTGCGCTTTCATTTGGAACAATACTTCCGGGCAGCGGGGGCGGTGAGCGGTGGCCTGTAGACGGTGGGCGGGGCAGCACGTTGGCCGCGGTCAGCAGATAAGACCCGAAGCTTTCGCCGTTGCCGCAGCGGCGCTTTACATAATTTCTAAATTATAATAATTATTTGTATGCTTCCTGGCCCAGACCAACGAAAAACCAGACTTGAAGCTGGCTTAAAGCAAACACTGGCAAGGAGAATCGGTGGAAGCAGCAAACAGAACGAGAATCCCAAACAGAAGCAAAGCGACTCAGTTAAAGGATTAAAATTTGCATTTTTAATTGCAGGCGCTCTTTCTGCCGCCACCCCACTCTAATGAACACAAGTCAGTGGTCGATGCTGGGATTTCCATTTAAGTTGGTGCTGGGCACACTGATCGAAAGAAAGGATATTATGAATGCTGGCCGCACTGGCCGAGTAAGGAAAGTTAATTATAAGTCGTTATAAAAAGTCGAATAAAAAGTGCGTAAAAGTCCCTAATGAAATGGTAATTGGTATTTGGTAATTGTGCATTTGACATTTATTTGCTTGCATTGTGAAAAATAATCCAAATATTGATAATTTTTCTTTCTTTAAACATAGTTAACTTTTTAAATAGTATAGTATTAGGGACATAATTTTGATTTTAATTTTAGTAAATTTGGTAAGTTTGTAAATGGTAGGTTTGCCTTATAAAATTGGATAACTAAATAAGGATATTAAAGTTTAAGTAGCACCTTTGTTTCTCATAAATTTAGTTATTAAACATCTCTAAAGGAGCTTTATATTTAATTATGTATTAAATTTATATTTGTAAGCCAAAGGTTTCATGTGGCACTCTCAATTACAAGCACATTTTTTTTCACTGCATAGTAGTAGACTCACCTTCACATAGGTGCGTTCCGTGTCCACCAGCTCCATGACGACTTTGCGCAGCTTCTCCGCATCGGTCAGTTGGCGCGATGGGGTTAATGCCGTGGTCGACACCGACGAGGTGACCGAGCCGGTGGGGCTCGATTTGCGTGTTTCCTGGGGTGAACGACAAAATCCGGTAACCTTAACACGGTTCACAGGTCAGGTTCAAGTTGTTGTTGTTGTTGTTGTTGTTTCAGGTTGTTTCAGTGGTGTCGTGTGGTTGTTGTTATTATTGTTGTTATTATTGTTGTTGTTGTTGTTGTTGTGTTGTGTTGATTGTTGCATGATGAGGAGTTGTTTTCGTGGAACGAAAAGGAACAAACCCAAAGAAAGAACAGAACGAAAAGAGATGCGAGCGCGTGAAAAGGAGACACCAAATAAATGACAATAAACAAAAATGAAGTTAGCCGTGTGACAGAGATAGATAAGAACAGCGATAGTTTATAACACCAGGGGAGGGGTAAAGGGGTTAAGGGGGTATGCCAAATGGGTGGGGTATTCAAATGGGTTGGATGGGTTTTTAAGGCGTGGCCAAGAGCCCGCGGCCACTTTAAGGAGACACGGAGACAGCTGCGGTTCTAAATGACTGTCACGTCCTTGTCCAAGTTGTTGGTGTTGTCCTTTGTCCTCGGAGGGTGTTGGTGTTGGTGTTAGTGCTAGTGCTGGTAATGGTGTGGCGGCCAAAGTGTTTGTGGGTCTCAATCTCAAAACCCCCCTCTCCACAGTCGACCCCCGTCCATGGAAAGTAACAACCTTTGCCTGCTCTTTGTGTGTGTGCGGTTACAAGCACATTTGGCACTGACAGTTGACGCTTGACGGTTGACATACACAATATACATACGGACATGTCGGTGCCCCATCGTATAAGCCATGTAACCTCGACTCCCCCTTCCCTCTTCCCCCTTCTCCCCATCCCCTCCACCCACTACTTTTGCATTAAGACTTAGTGGCGGCAGAGACTTTCGCCTCGAGTCTTCTTCGTGGCTCTTTCTCTTGACTTTTCTCCTGTTTGCCTAACTCTTCTGCCTCGTCTACTTGTCTATTTGCCACAGAACACAAAGCCAAAAAAAAAAACCAACACGAAAACACTGGGAAAAAGTGTTAAATGGAGCATTCCTGATAAATTGACTTAACAAAAGGAATGGCAAATGAATTTGCATTGTAAATGCCTAAACAAACAGAACTCAAACCTCAAAAAAGGTCTTGAACTTGCAGGAAAATGGGGAGTGGAATGCTTTAGAATTCCACAATTTACTTGGATTTTAATAAAATCTGGTTAAGATAAAATATATTCCTGAATATTTGGGTACATTTCTAATAGACACTATTTTAGGTAGAAATTCTGGAATTATTTCGAATATGGACAGTATAGTTCATTACAATAATATCTTAAAAGTTTTTGAACGAATAGTCATTGATACTGTCATTTAAAAAATCTGTAAATATAGTTAGTTGAAATTTTCTATCTTCTTTTTATCCTACTAAAGCTTATTTGATAAATTACGAAATTTTGAAACTATTATGTGGATATTTATGTATGTTAATCGGTGTAGTTGCCAATCTCATTTTATCCAGCTCGGAAACCCATTTGTCACGCTGCCATCGCTAGGCAGTATATTCTTCTCTTTCATGTGCCCCAAGTCCCCTCTCTTTCTTCCCTCTTCTACTGCAATTGCAGTTGTCATTGTTTGGCGCTGTTGTTGCCCGGCATTGTGGAGACATTTCACTTTTATGCAGTTGCACTTTGTGTATTGTTAGTGCCCTCTCTTTCTTCTTGGCTATACCCCTCCCGCTCTCTGGGCTGTTGCAGCTTGTTCTTGTCTACTTTTAACTGTTTTATTGTTCTGCATTCTGGGGCTGAGCTGAGCTGCGCTTCTGATTTGCATAAGCGACGCCGACCCAAAAGCCAAAACAGCAGACAGGGGTTGAAAAAAAGGGAGGAGGCGTGTTTGGGGGCTTGCCAGGTGAGACAGGTGCAACAACAGTGGCAACATCTGCGGCAGCTGCAGCAACGGCAGCTTCTGGTTTCTGGCTTTTGGCGCTGAGTGCCCACATTGTTGCCGCCGGGCTGGCCCAAAGATGAAAAATTTGAAAATGTCTTGAATTTTGCACCCTGCCTCTTCGCTCCGACCTGTGTGAAATGTCAACTTGAATTAAAAGGATTCCTTATATAACACAACACCCACAGTCCCTCGCCCTCCAGGTCGCCTCAGTGTGTTTGTGTGTCACAGTGTTCAAGTATCATTAAATGAAGTGGGTTTCTGCCAGTTTCGAGCACACTTGGGGAAAGCATATCCAGAAAACAAAGTGCATTCTGTGGCATCTTTGCTTGTTGTTCTATCTGTCCCGTCACCCCATCTTTCTCAACCCATCTGTACACTGAGGAAAAAATTAACTTGACTTGGGAATGTTTCGTATCTTAAGTTTGCATCCTAAAACAACATTGCTTTCATTAGATCATTTTAAACTCTAAAAATGTCATTATTAAAAAATGTAATAACAAGTTAATATTTAAGATTAGGGCATCTGATAAAAAAATTATAAATTATTAATTGGAAAATGGATAGTTCCTTGAATTTATAAATATTAACATTTTAAAAATTTGGCTTGAAAATATGTTGAAATGGGACAATTATTTTTATTTTGAGTATTATTTTTATGTATTAGAAAAGCTTAAGTCAAACCTTTTAAATTCAACATAAAACTTAGCGGTTGATTAAAGTTTTATTTAAAATTCAACTTCTTGTTATTAAAAACCTTTTGCTTAATAACTCTGAAACATTTTCATTCGCGTTGCAATTAAATAGAGTTCCCAAAACTTGCGAGGTTGCAAACTAAGAATTAAATTTTTTTGAATACCAAGAACATTTGTTCTTGAGTACTTTTTCTCTCTGTTGGCATATCTGTTGTCCTGTATATATATATAGATATCCTTGATATTTTTATGCCAGCCACATTGCTATCCGTGACGTTTATTGTTTGCTGGCTGAAGAAGTAGGAAGAGGCCTTCTCTTGGCGGCAGCGGCGACCCAATAGGCCAAATTTGCCATGACATCTTGAGATGTGTCGAGACACGCCTTGGGGCATAGAGCTCTCAGAGATCTTGCTTCCTGCTACGAGTATCCCAGTTGCCACATCTTTTTGTGCAAATTTCAATTTGTGCACATTTCAATCACAAGTGCTCATTGGGGAGTGGAGGAAGTCGGCCTTCCGAAAACCACACCACCCAACACCCACAACCTACAACCTACAACCTACAACCCATTCCCGTTCCCATTCCCATTCTCATTCCCATTTCTTCCCACCCATCGACCGTCGTGTTTGGCGCTCGTTTTAATAGTTTCCGTTTCCGCTTTGCGAGTTCAAAGCAATTTGATTTGCCTTCCAAGTGGCAGGTTCCTGTGGGACGGGGGGTAAATGCGGAAAGGGGTGGGATTGGGGGGCGGTGCTGGGGTCATGGGGGGCGGTCGATAGAGTTGTGTTTGCGTTTGGTTACCCCACTCCCAGTTTCCAGTTTACAGTTTACCCCATTCTTATTCCCCTCGCCCCGATTTTCGGGCACTGCACTTACTTGCTCTGCGGTCTTAAGCAGATTCTCAATCTCAAAACTGCTCGTACGCGATGTGGGCTTGGCCACGCCCAGTCCGCCAACGACCACGCCCCCGCCCAGCGCCAACTGGGCGGCCATTGCGGCCGGATCCACAAAGGAGGTGGCCGGCGAGCTTTCCGCCTCCGGCGAGTACAAATCCTTGCTAGTGCCATCTGGAAATTGGAGGGGAGATAAGCGAATGTTGTGATTAAGTATTATTATTATTACTACTTTTATTATTATTAGTTTTGGCCTGCCTCGTAATTAGTTGTGTGTGGCAGGCGCTCGGAGAATATCGATTAAATGCTCGTTTTTTTTCGGTTATTTGTTGCTTGTTAATTTTAAATTCCATGTTTGTGCAGTAAAAAGCGAGCGAAGGAATTTTAATACTTGCAAAAATGGCACGCCCTCCTTTCACTTTTACTCCCCATTTTGCTGCCCTGCCTCAAAGCCGAAAGTAATAACGACAAAAAACAGCCAGCAGCAACAACAAGCAGTAATGATTATTGCTGCAATGTGTTTGCCACAACGTCCACACGCTCAGGACGAAAAAGAGCGAAGGATACAGGCGGCGAGAAGGAAAGGCACGCTCTTAACCAAAAGAAATTTATGGCCCATACATATGAGGCCAACTCGCAGACAAGCTCCCTTGCACTTCCCAAAAAAGATACCGCAACTATTTTGGCAATTTTTGATCTTAGAAACAAAGCAATTTCCTCAAAGAAACTAGCACAGAGTTATCCAAACTGCAGATGCTATATTGTTTTGAAAAGCAAAAAGTTACAGAAACTTTTAGATATTAAGTTGGCTAACAATAAGTTGCAAAAACAGAGTACCCAATCTAAAGATTTAAAAAACCGAGTACCTAAATTAACATTCTGAAAAGTTTTCGGGGTGAGTACGTGGGAGCAAAATTTTAAAAGTTCAAAAGTGTAATATTCAACACTTATTTCGGCTTACGATAATAAAACAATTGAAAATAAATGGCCCCATATGGTTTTCAGTTGCGTTTATATTTGCATCAAGCTTTAAATCAGAAACTAGATATTCCAACAAGTCAAAATGAGTTTTCAGTGTATTTTGGTATATATTTCTAAGCACGTGTGTCTTTTTGTGGCCTGTAGTAGAAGTAGTTTTGCCAGCACCCAGGAATCATTTAAAAATCATGTCCTTCAAGAACGCCTTGGAGTCCTGGTGTCTCGAGTCTTCTGTTCCCCAACTGCTAGTGTCTTGTGTTTTCTTGGTCCCTCTGCATGCAAATTTGCTGGCAACAAATTTTATGAACATTTTCCCTAAAATTTGACACCACTCCACACCACACACACACTGTGCGTTTAGTTATTGGAAATTGCCGTCTTATAAATTTCAGTTTGCGGTCTCCTTTTGCAAATTGCACGTAGTCCTGGTCCTAGGGCTTTCCCAAAGTCCTGCCAGAAGCCTGAGCTAATAACTCGTGGACGTGCCAAGCCAAATTCGTCGATGGCAAACAACTTGGGCAGTTTTAGTGGCTTTAAATAAAGTAAGACTTGCAGTTGTTTATGGCAGGAAGATACGCTCGAGGAGCTCTCAACTTGGGCCACTTTTTCGTTCATGTTTTTCTGCCAGGATACTAAACAACTTGGCACAAGTCCTGCACAGTTTCTTGGGGGTTAATGATCCCATGATTGTTTTCCAAGTTTGCGGAATAATCCGACTCTTTTCTCGTTGGCTTAACTTGGTTGGCTTAACTTTCGCGAATGCATTTCCGTAATTTAATACCACTAATTGGCAAGATAGCAGGTAAAAGGTATCAATAAACTATTTTTTTGCTGGCAAAAATTTAATTGAAAATTGGTGGCTTTCACCAGGGGAACAAAATCCCTGTAATCAGTAACTCTGCTTTTGTATGCTTTTATTGTCCCTTTAACTATCCTTCTTTTCTGGCCAACTTTTTGAGCCGCCAGGATGTGTGTCAAAAAAAAAAAGTTGAAATAAATATTAATACGCACACACACACACGGCTACCACATTTGCGTGCATATATAGAGAGTCGTTTAATTTCTGCTACAATTTTTGTTTTGTTGTTATATTTTTTATTTTAATTCTTTTTTAGTGTTCGTTCTGTGCCTTTTAATTGTTTGCCGCAACAAAAAAGTTTCATTTTGTGTGCTGTTGTTGCCGCTGTTGTTGTTGTTGTTGTTTGCCGCTGCTGCGTTTGTTGGCTTTAATTGTTTTGTGTTCTTAGCCACTTCGGCTTTTTGAGTGCAGTGCAGCGTGTGTGTGTAGTGTATGTGTGTGTGTACGCGCTCATATGTATGCTGCAGTTTGTAATCCTGTGATTATGTAGTTGGTTGTTGCGAAACGACACACACCCACAATCGTCTCTCTTTTTCTCTCCCTACTTATTGATGTAATTGTTGTTGTACATGTTGTACACCCACACACACTCAGTGCTTCTCTTTCGCACCCTCCGTATTGCCATCTCTTTCGCTGGCCGTTGTCTAGAGCCAGCATTTAATGCAAAAAAAAAAGGAGGGGGAAAAAAATATAAATTACTTTAATGAACTTTACAAATTCGCATGCATGCCCGGAAATGCGCTTTTTCGTTTCCTGCCGCACACACACACACACACATTCTCCCATTCGCATTCTGGGTTAAAGGATTAAGGGAGAGGGAAGCGGAGGTATGGGGACGCACCTCAACGTTAAGGCTCGTGGAACCGGACCCCAAGCCATACACGGATACGGACACGGAACCGTAACCATAGCCGTGATTAGTATGCTTTTGTTGTGCGAGTGGCTGATGAATGCTGCCTGTGGTTATCCCCCCTCCCCGCTCCCGTTCTTTTCACTCCAGCTTAAATGTTTAAAAACTGCCGAATTTCCACACACAACAATTTCGAGGTTACCCCGTGGGGAGAATTGTTTCGGTTTTGCATTTGGATGCATTTGGGTGCATTTGGGCAGGCGGTACTTACTCCAACCCGGGGCCGGAACAATCAGTCCAGTTATCATCTCCTCGCTCATCACCGGCGGATCTGTGGGCGGCGGCGGGCACACCAGTGAATCAATCATATCGTCCGTGACCCTCATGATCCCCACAAGATCTGGTGGCTCCGTACGGGAAGACCTGCAGAATGATAAAGAAAAGGGGATTCAAAAAAGAGATTATATATATTAGAATAATTTCCATTTCTAACCCTCTTGTCAAAGTGAAAATTTAAATGCTGAGCACAACACTTGTACGTATATGGATGAAATCAATACTAATTAAGATGCAAATTATCTGGTTTTTATTAACACATAGAGGTAAAAAGAAAAAAAAATGGGTTTAACTTGCAGCTGTAAATTTGATTTTTTTAATAAAAATCATTATTCGTTCGATTGAAGTCAATTTTATTTTACCAATGATAGAAAGAAACAAAAAACTGTTAGATTATAAAAATATACATACAACCTGTCATAAGTTGTGAAGTTCATATTGGAATGCTCTGATTGCTTTTATTAAAAAACAGATTTAATGGCATACAAAAAGCTTTGAGTTGTGGTAAATGTGTTTTAGTTTGTTTAATACCAAGACTATTTTTATTTTGCGTAAATGATGTGTAAGTAACTTTAAATTTTTTGTTATTTAAAAACTGTCGGAAACTTAAAACGAATTATTTAAATAAATTTTGTGCCGTGTAGTATTTGCATAATTTCCGTTTCTGACCCTCCTGACAAATCCAAACAAGTGAACGTATAGCGACACCTGGAATGGATTCCGGACTACCGACTGCGGACTGCCGTGACCTTTTTCTGTGTCAGTGCGCGAAATTAGCAAAAGATGCGGAAAATGCTCCCAATGTGCATAATTTGAATGGACGGACGACTGGCAGGGGAGGAGGTCAGGGGTCATTTGGCTCTACAAACGCTTAGCACAAAAGCTTTTCTGTTTTCGTTTGCCATAAAGAGAAGCTAATTAGGCTATCAAAATGCCGTTCGGCTCGGCCGAAAGGTGATGCAAGTGGGGGGTAGGAAAATTCGGGGGTTGGAAAGTGGGGGACAGGGGGCTGGATGGTCAGCGAAACGGAACCAAGGGAACCAACCCACCGACCACGTTCTAACTGCATGGCAAGCGAGAGAACGTGAAGTGGCAACGTGTTTGGGTTACGGCTTGTCTACCCATTTTGCCCGGTTTTCCAAACGTTTTCCTTTTCCCCAACCTCGAACCGCCACTCGACCAACCCCGCCACGCTCCGCACACATTTTCCAGCTGCGGCTTGAACTTGTTGTTGACTTTGCTGAAAAACTATAAACCGAAAATGGTTCGAGAATGTACATGGAACATTTTTCGGTTCAAACATCTATTTTTTTCGCCCATCGACTTGCTTTTTTGGTCTTTTTTCCGATTTGTTGCGAAACAATTTCTGCCACTGGGTTAGTTACCATTTTTTCGAGTGGGAAACTTCTTATGGTGTAACATCATCAAAAATTGGCAAAGCTTGTCGATTGTTGACATTCTGGGGTGTGTGAACTTGATGTGGCTTGTGGCCAGTTGGTCGAGTGATGCCAAGAGTTAGAAAGCTTGCACAGAATGTTTTTAATTAACAACATCAGCAGCTGCAGGTTGCGGTTTTATGGATTTTTTTAAAGCTTGCCATGGCCAATAATAAGGATTGTGGAAGGAAAACCGATAAAATCTGTCAGTCAGTCGGGTTTTCCTTCAACTTTATGAGCCATATAACAGGGAAATGGACACAAATTTCCACACAATGGTAGAACAATGGGCTGGATATTGCATTACGCTGTCACGAGTTGCCCTAAAGCTAATTGACAGCATTGCTGGCCGCAGTGACTAAAATAGTTAATTAATCCGTGTAACTGAAATTTAAACAATGGCCATATGCGCCCACATGGGGCGCGGCCACACGGCGTATACTTTATCGCCGGCCATTCAAGTCGGAACATCGAAACAGATGTTAAGCAGGGCGTAAACAAGAACAATGCTGGTCTGTGGCTGTCATAACTTACCGCATCATCATGCTGAGCGATTGTTCCTCCTGCAGGACGCTCTCCAAGTACATCATATCTAGATCGGACACAATTGCGCCATTGATGACCATTATTTCGTCTCCTTTGATAATGCCTGCAATTGGTTGTACAGCGTTAGTTATAGATACATACTTTATATATTGTTGCATATAGGTTGAGTTTCTGCCACGGTCATTGTTACTTTTCAGTCCCATTCCCCATTCCCCATTCCCCATTCCCCATTCCCCGTTCCCATTCCCTGTAGCTTAGACAATGGGTTCTGCTCCGTTCGGGGCGGGATCTAATGCTGCCTGCCGAGCAATCAAGGTGGTTCTATGGGGCTGGAATCAATGTCTGACAATTGTGCGGCTGCTGTGCACCACTGACATCTTTTATGTAACAAGCGATAAGCGGTATGTCTTCGGCTGATACTACTGCTACTGCTGCTGCTACTTCTGCTGTTGCTATTGCAGTTTCCATGCTCGTAAAACAATAACAACAAGAGCATTGTGGTTTTTGCATTGTTCATACGCCACGTTATCCCAGCGCCATCTATGCACTGATCGAAAAAACGAGATTCAAGGTGTAAGATAGAATTGCTTTTGAATTATTTTCATATTGTAACCTATTTCCTTCACTGATTAAGAACAGAATAGCAGGTGTTTCCTGATCAAGAAGCTAAGGCTTCCAGTTTAAAAAGTAGCTTGATTTTATGTTATTTGTTAAATAATTTGTGTAAGCTTGGCAAAACCAAGCTGGCAAACAAGTATTACAAATTATAACATAAGGGGACGCCACAGAAATCAAGTGGTCAAGAAGTACGCAACAATATGTTTTTGTTTGAATGTCTTACAAAAGATTTACATCTTTCTATTTGCACTGCATACTCTTGAAACCTTCATAAGTGACTTTAAAATCGTAGTCATTTCTGTTTAGCTAAAGGCAAATTCAACACAGACGGAAGTATTTACTTCTCGACGGACTTGAGTCATATTTTGATAAAATTTACTCAATTTAAGATTATGTTTTTCTCAGTGATTCCCTGCACGGCGTTCGTTAGCATTTTCTACTTTGTCTGCATGACTCGTCTATCATGTGTGTGTGTCTTCTACTCGCTGGCTGAGTTTTCTACAGCATTTATTCTATTCCTTGTTGCCTGCTTCGACCTGTCTTACCCCGGTCACTCCCACTCCCATTCCGCCCATCTTTTCTTCCTGTTGACGACATGCATTCAGTTGCCTGCAGTTGCAAGTTGCCAGTGTCGCTTATCATTGTTGGTGCAGCAGCAGCAACATTTTCTTAAGGCAAAGTTCGATAGACAGATATATGTCCGGAGCCCGCCTTGTGGCAATATTTTACCTGTGTTACACCTTCGTTTGGATTCTTTTTCGGAATGGAAGGGGAGTGGGTTGGTGTGTTCAGCCCCTGCATTTGTTACAATTTAAACGGATTTTTACATCTTAATGCTGGCAAGGCATGACACATGCGATTTAGCATATGAAATGCACAAATATATTCATGTATAGTATGCAAGTGTCGTGCTGTACTTTATCCGGATGATTATTTCTGGCTCTGGGAAAAGACAAATTTTATTTATATTGCGGTGGCTGCGATGTCTCATCCCCTTATCCCTTTAGCCCCTTTTTATTCCTATTTGGCCTGGCATATGCGTTGTCAACACGTTCGCTTTGCTGTTTTCCAGTTGGCCTGGCCCAAAAGAAGTCAGAGCAAATTGTTATTCCATGTTTGCCAAATGCTTTGCCACGCTTGTTCCAGCGCTAAAGTTGCGCCACTCAAAAAGAGCCGAACTTTGTGCACTTGCAGCCACCCAAGTAGGGAATAAGTTGCTGTTAAAAAAAACTCGTGGATGGAAGAGAAGCGAAGACTTTAAGACTTGTGCTTGAAGAAGCCAGAAGCCCAGAGTTTTCCCTAAGTTTTCCGCCAGCGTCTTCATCAGGGCCACCGCATTTCCTCGCAGTTCGTTACCATTTCACAATTAGCCAAGCCAAAGTGGCTAGAATTTTCCGCTCCCCAGCCACATTTGCATTTGAAAGCTGCGGTCAGGATTTGTTTTGGTTTTTGTTTTTGTAATCCATCGGGGCAAACTTTTGTGCAATTCCGTCGTAGATGTTGTCTTCCAGCCTGTCCGAGCTTTGTTTTGCGGTTGCTGCTTAAGAGTTGCGTCTTTCGACATGCTAATAGCCATTATATTCAATTGTGCCTGGGCACTTCCCCGCCAGCTCGCCCTTCAATCATCTCTGGTTAGTGGCCAAAAATGGGGAGGAGGTGGTGTTGGCGAACCGGGGGCACAAAGTTTCCTATTGCGTTCTGCGTTTTGCAAATGTAAATGCGAGTCCTGAGTCCTGAGTCCTTAATTTATGCATACACACGCCACTACAATGAGTGGGGGATATTCTCGCAGAGAGCCGGCCAGATAACGCTAACGGTAGAGGGCTTAAAGCCGCACTTAAAGCTCAAAACATTGTATACGCAATATTTGATGGCAAATGCTGCCAAAGCCAGGCAATCAGCATAGATATGGTGAGGCATTGATACTGGGGAATCAGAGTCAATAAGACCTTTATCCATGTCTATTGGAAATATTTTGTATATACCAAACTATGCAAATGCTACTGAGTGAATTGATATGGCGAGTTCATAGACAAATGGCTTCTTATTTAGTAATATGTAATTTTTTTTTAACTATCTAACTATCTATCTATCAAACTCACAACTAAAATAGCAACTCACTTCTTTCTTAAGAAAATATAAATTTACAGAAAGTTTAACACTTTAACCTTTATAAAATACACTTTTAACATAAATATTATTTGAATTGTAATTTTGCGGTTAATTCTTCGAAGTTTGGTGACGTCTTTAATTTACAAAGCTTGCAAACAAGTCACACGTTCAACTCGTCGTATACGCAATATTTTATAGTAATTGCGTTAAGGAAAAGTTTGCTAATTGACTTTCCAACCCAAGCTGATGCAAAAAGATCAATGTTATAACTGCTTTAGTGTCAATTCGCGGTAATTTAATTAAGCTAAGGCTTCCTGCATTTCCCAGCCAGCGAATGCAACATTTGCTCAGTCGTAAAACTCATTAGCACAACTCATTCACTCTACTACTTTTTCCTTGCATTCTTGCTGGCAGTCCAACTTTTTGCCTCCTGCGGTTGGGCTTCTTTTTTTTTTGTTTTTATCACCGGTGCACTCCTTCCGGAGAATTTCGTGCGCATTGTTTCATGGATTTTTGATTCGTTGTCGCCTTCAAAACCAACCAAATGAGCGCCACTCGCACTCGACGTGCTTAATGAGTTTTCTGTCGTTACTGCAGCATGAAATGTTCTTTCGGTTCATCACTTTGCCAAGTGCAGCACTGCAGTTTTTCCACCTGAAGGAGAAATGGGTATGACAAGGGGTAGCTGCTGCTGCTGCTGCCTGTCAGTTCCATAATTTAAGGCGCTGTTCTAGTGGCATTTCGACTACATCTACTTGACTCCATGGCGATGTTGTCGTCGTAGCCGGCAAATGCAAATGCCAACTTAAGTTGATTTTAAGTGATAGAAAAACAACAGAGCGGCGGCGGGCGGGTGGGTAAGAGGAGCTGAGACGGACGGCTCACTCTCGAGGCGAACCCCTTTAAGGACCTGGAAGCCGCCATCGCCGCAGCCGAAGTAAGCCGTCGCCCACACCTGGCAAACATTTCGAGTGCGCTGCTCATCACCATCATCGTCATGCTCATCCTCATCCACATTGTGGCGCCCACCTGCAAGCCACACATTTCGCAAGGCGAACAAGCGCTGACAGTTGACTTTTCGCATTGCACGCCCCGAGGATCTCCTCCTGCCCCTCACCCTCATCCACCTCCTCCTCCATCTCCATTCGGGCTCAAACTCCACTTGACTCGACTCGGTCTCCCTTGTAGACCAAAGTGAGTTTGCTCAAGTTTCGTCTTGTGCTCTCCACTTTTTTTTTGACATAAAAGTGAAAAGCATTTAAATATAAAAGCAGCATACAACTACAGAAAAGAGCAGGCGGAAAAGCAGGGGGGAGGCTACCTGGGCACTTTATAATTTTCTGGGGAAACATTGGGCCACATTGTTTCGCTCAGGGCGCCAGGTGAATAAAGCGGAGTGGGATTGGAAGTGGACGTGCAAGTGGAAGTGGAAGTGGAGTCTCCTTGGGGATCCGAAGACAAAGACTCTATTTCATTTCCTTGCGTTCCGCTGCGTCACCTCAATGGCATAAATTAAATGCACGATTTCATCGCCTGAATGCGATTTGTGTCAAAACCCATTTTCGTCCTGTCATCTCCTGGATGGACTCAAAGGCGAAGTCGTCCTTTGTACTCACCATTGTGCATGGCCACACTCTTGTCCTCCACGCGACTCACGTAGCAGCAGAGCTCGTCCTGGCGCTCGGCGTTCTCGATCAGCTCCGCCTCCACGGAGAAGCCCCACATCTGCTCGAGGGTGGTGCGCTGCAGCTCCACCTGGTACAGGATCTTCATGCAGACCTCCACGAACTCGTGATTATGTAGCTGTGGAGAAGGAAATTTACAAAGATTATTACTCATCAGTCGTACTAAGGCTTTATCTTGAATTTATAACTTAACAAGTACATAGTTCTCCAAAGTGGCATGTCTTTTGTTTTCTCTATTACGTTTTGATGTTTATTACATATTTGTTTAATCATTTTACTTTTATGAAAAAAATCTTAATATAAAAGTCCCAAATAACATACATTTTCGTTTCCTGCTTACTACTCTGATTTCATGGAATCTTGTTCAACAAAATGTTTTATTTTGTTAGAGCAAATTTTCGTTGTAAATCAAATATAATAGAAGAAATTGAATAGCTAATAAGGCTAGTATATGAATCTTAATTAAAGATATAGTTTTACAAATAAATATTTTTCGAATTTGTTTTAACTAGGTGAGCTCCAGAAATTAAATTAAAAAGTAACACAAATTTATGATCCATTTTTGGCAACGCGTTCTGAGGGAAAGTGAGTTTGAGTGCGCGAGCTAAGTGCCAAATTAGCCGAGTTACGCAAGCAATCATGGAGGCAGGGGCAGCCATTGATTGAGTGGAGTTACAGCAAGTTGCTCAAGTTGTTGTCGAAATTTATTGAACTGCCACCGGCGAACGAAACTTTTTATCAAGCCCACAGAAACTGCCACTGCCACCATTCCCCATTCCGACTCTATTTGCAGCTGCAGTTGCACATTTTTGCCATTTGCCAATTGGCCTAGCCAATATTTACTAGCTTGTTGTTGAGGTCGGAGTTCGGAATGCTAGGCGTTCGGGTGCCGGAGGTCAGAAAGTTTTCAACTAGCGGCTGACTTGGCAGCTGGCTAAAGTCTCACCTAGACTAATAGTGTGCCAACTGAAGGGGAAACGGGAAATGGCCAACGGGAAAGTTCATAATTTATGGCATTATGTTTCTGGAAATCGAAGAGTAATCGGCAGACCGGGTGTGGAGATGAGCTAATTGCGGAATTTCGTATTTTGTTGCAAGCCAAGCTCCTGCCCGTTTTATAGACAAAAGAGAACTGTTGGAAAATCTTCACCATTACTAGTTTTGGTGTGAAAATTATTAAAAGAACTTTGGAAAAAGTTCTTCCTTTGTTAATGAAATCTGAGCAGTGCAAACAAAATGTAAATCCGATGGATAATAAACTTAAAAAGTGTTTGAATGTACAGAGTCCATTAAACCTGATAGCTTTTGTAATAAAGTAACTGTTATTAAAATAATTATTTAAACGACTCGCATTTCCGACAAGAACATTTTGGGCATATTAAATTTTAACGATGTGTAATTGTAAATTTACAGTATGTGTTACATTTCTGCGATTCCTCATAAATTCCAAGAGCTACCTTTATGCTTTTATGTTTTAATTAAGTCTTTTGCAGGAATTTCGGTGCACATCCATTTAAATTGACGTCTTTCAGAGACACCACCCATTAAATATATCTGTTTGGATATTTCAACCTAGCCACGATTCCAAATTCCAATTCCAATTTAAATTCAATAAGTTGAATTGCAATTAGAGTTGGCGGGGCCCAACCCTCAAGTAATTATGTTAGCAGACTGGCTTTGATTATGCACTTACATAATTTTCAATCAGATCGTTGCGATGCGGCACAAAGTAATTGTGATCCTCCATGTCACGTCGCTTCTTGACGCGCACAAAGTGCTCCATGGGATTGAGGTTGCGACGGGCGCAGGCGCTGGCGAGGAATTCCTCCACAGACATGGCATCACGTAGATAAACCGTCGAGTAAGCATTGTCGGGCATTGCAACTTTGAAAGTTTTTTCCGGTTCGTCACGTGAATTCATCTGGAAAAAGGCAGAAAATTCGATTGGATAAACAGGCACACGGACACACACGTACAATGTCATTAAGCAGTCAGGCACAGACATTTGCGAGGCCCACATATACATATACATCTACAACTGCAGATAAAGATACAGATACACACCCTACAACCCACACACAACCTACAGCCATACCCGTGCAGCCATTCTCGGATATGGCCACACGGAAGTGAAAATTGAAAAATAGCAAACACACACATTTGTACCCGCAGCCATAGCCCCTCGACCCCCTGAAATGTAATGAAAAATGTCGCCAGCAGCAGTTTGGGCATCACTGGAAGCTACACTGAAAAAAACGGATAATGGCATCAAAATCTAACCTATATAGTGTTAAAAGTGCAGATTTTGGCTTAAAATCAAGCCAAAGAGTTGCGATCTTTAAATATAAAACCTTTGACAAAGATCATTTTTAAAACAAACATGTTTTATTGGAGTCAATGTCTTAAAATTTGGAAGCGCAAAGCAACAAAACTAGAAAAGCGCAACATTAATATGTTTATATGTTCTTATTGACATTTCGTCAAGTTGGAGAACATTTTAATGCAAGCCAGTATGCTTACTTTTAAAACAATAATAAGCTTTAACTTTTTGTTTTTAAATACGCTAACAAAAATCGAGAAATTATAATTTTGTATCCTCTTATAAGCCAATTATTTATCAAGAATTTCTGTAAAAATGTATTTTTTCTCGGTGCAGGAGCAGGAGCAGGACCAATCGCGGATCCGGCCCTGCAGCAGGATCTGCTGCCGCTTTGAGTTGAGTTTGAAGAAAACTCAGTTAAAATGCTTAACCGTTTCCACAACGTCATTCTCGTCCAATGTTAACGCCGTGATGGGGCTTCCTGCTGCTGCTGCTGCTGCTGCTCGTCCTTTTCGTCCTGCAGGTACTTGTACTCCTTCCCAACTGCAACTGTAAACGAATCAGGTGGCCCAGCTGCCAGTTGTCGGCTTCTGGAAATTGCATTTGTATTGGCAGCCATTGGCAATGGGTTCGTTGGAGTTGGCAGCAGCAGTTTTCCACTGCAGCTGGTCCTGGCCAGGTAATACACCCACACACACGCAGGACAATTGAATTAGTTTGGCAGTTGGCAAGGCCTGATGCTGTTCTTCACTCGCAGCCAGCTTCGAGAATTGACGGAGCCAACGTTTGCATTTGCATTTGCATTGCATAACGATTTTGCATATCGATTACGGGATCATTATGACTGGCCAAATATATCAACTTTATATTCATGGAAAAATGTGAAGCATCAAAGCTGTGAAATGGATCTCGAAATTGGTGTGTATCAAAAATGTTATTGCAAAAAGAAAACTAATTTTGATTGAGGGTGGGACCCTCGTTCAAAAATATAAAGCCAACTTTAGCTTTTATACCAAATTAAAATGGTACTTTCAATTAATACTGGCTTTAATGTGAATGTTTTGAAATCAAAAATTTGTGATGATGGCTTTTCTGGTCATAAATGTAATGATATAATGTTCCATTGATACAAAAGTTAAACGCTATTTGATTTTAATACTGGCTTATAGTATAATGAAACCTTTAATTTTTAATTTTTTTGTGTGCGTAAATCAAATAAATGCTATTGGCACAAAAGTGGTAGACTACGCATAAAAGCTTTTTTGATTGCTCTTAATTAAATTTGTCAAAACGGGTTATGTTGGCAAATTGTCTGCTTACAACTCGATTTTATTGTTCCAATTGTTAACATGGAAAAGTGTTAATCTATCTGTTCCTGATTTCGAGTACCAGTTGTCCCACTTTTGCACTGTATCGGAGATGGAGCCCTGAAAGACGATTAATTCAGCACGAACGCTTCTCGCACACTTAACTCTCCTGACTAATTAACTTTTGATTGTTCCTGACTGAGTCCCCTTAAGGCCAGGGAAAATTCAGCTTTCTGCCGTTGTCGATGGACAGCTTAATTAAATTTTAGCCAGGGTATTTCCACATTTGCGAGATGGTTATTTCGGCTGCCCGATAACTGGCTGCTGGCAACTGGCGTTGATAATTTGCTTTGGAAAGCTTTAATTTTATTTGCCATTTCTGAATTGCTGTTGCAATTTCTGCTGCATTGCAGTTGACATGTGCAAAAAATGACCAAGTAGAATGCAGTTACAAATTTGGGGGCAGAGGAATTGGCCGGGCGAAAATATATGAACCAAATCAAATGCACATTTTTCAAATTCATTGAATTTGCAGCGCATTTACAACGCAACAGCACTGGGTCTCCCATTTATGTATTTCATTTCATTTGTTTTTCCATGGCAATACAAATGCGAATGCGAATGCATTTTTGCATTTTTTTTTTGCTCCGAATGGCAGCGTGACTGCTGATAGAAGGTGAATCGGGATGGGGGCAATTGTGCATCGTTGGCGAATTTAATTGGAAATGAAGTGTGCGACGGTCAGAGCGAAGCCGAGAGTGAGCCCCATGAAATCCGAGTTGTGCACAAGATTATTTTGTCAATAATCGAAATAAATTGAATTTATGAAATGAATTTCATTACAAACACGAGATATACACAAATTGGTTATACTAATTGAAGCTTAACAAACAGGACAAGTGAGCCCTGCTAATCGACTGCCCGCACTGAGGTTGGTATGAATGGCCTTTAGGCTATTTGCTGGAATTTAAACTTCTCTTTATTCTTTGGACCACTTCTCGAGTTGATTTAGATTTGATTGTGTTGAGGTCATTAGCAGGGAAGGGGAGGCGTCTGATCACCATTTGAAATGGACTCCTGCATTATTCACTTAAAATATGCAAATATTTTCTTTTGCCAAGTCAACTTGGCTATTTTTTCTCTTTTTTCCGCGGCTTTTCTTTTCCCAACTGCGAGGGAGAGTGGGTCGAAAGACCCTTCATAAATTTCATTATTCTTTTTTGTAATTTTTGATGGCCATTAAATGCAAATTATAAAAGCTAAAATACACAAAAACAGCAAAGTCTAATGGACAGGGGCGTGGCCGGTGGACATATTTTTTGGTGGCCATCCATTTAAGCATTAGCGCTCAATTTAGCTTTTAATGCCGTTTCCGTTGCCTTAAATAAAAATTCAATTACTCACACACACACACACACGCACGCACATTAAAAGAACGAGAGAGCCATAAACACACAAACAGTCACGAGCTGCGCCGTTAATGCGTTTAAAATTGAAATAATTTTATTACCCATACGCCCCGTGGTCGCACATAAATGCTCACATTGATGCGGGGACAACCAGAACGCACATAAAAGTTTATACAAACACACTCGTCAAAAACGTTTTATTTTTTTTTGAGAAATTCGCCATTTACATTAATTTTATTTAAAGCGTTTCCTTTCTTTTTAACCAAGAAATTATTATTTTTATTTAACGATTCATTTGTGTAAACTTAGTGCCTTCAAAACCATTAAATATTTTAAAATTCAGGATGACAAAAGCTGTTACTCAAAATATGTATATATATATAATTTTTAATTTTATCTCATTTTATAAATTAAAAAACAATAATTAAAGGCACAAAGTAGATGTACTTCTTCGTTTAACAGAATTCGGTTAAATCTGTCCTTTTTTTGTCTCTTAGAGAAAAGTATTGTATGTGGATATTTCGATATTTTTAAATATTAAAATTTAAAATATACAGTATTACCAAGGAATGGTATTACTGTTTGTTTTGGCAATTAAATTATTGTAACTCTTTAACTAAAATCTTATACCCTCAAAAACAAAAACTAGGCGAATTTCTCAGCTTTTTGGGCTACTTCGTCTCTCAGTGAACTTGTAGTGTTTGTGGGATCCAACTCACCTGCATGGAGCGACGACTGGAGCCGCTGTTGGACCGCGACAGCATCGGCGGTCGGCGCTTGGTGGCCCCGCGTCCGGCAAGCAGGTTGTTGAGCAGCGAGGGCGAGCGGGCGCAGATGAAGGCGTGGAACGAGGAGACCGTGAACACGCCCAGCTTGTTCAGTGTGTTCTTCGTGGGTCGCGACACGTGAGTCAGCAGCGACTGTTGAATAAATGACGAATGCAAAAAGTTTCAAATTAAATGTGAATAGAAGTTATTTTGGGGACCGAAGTCCAACTCCCCCTGCTTCAACCAGTTGCCCGTGCCCCCAACTAATTTTGTTATATTTACGATCCTTTCAGTGAGCATTAAATAGCAGACAGTACTCGTACACCCGTACACCTATGCAAATAAGCCTTTGGCATTCTGCCGTCGACTCTGAAGTTGTTCTCTTCACAGGTGCTGAAGTTGTTTGCATTTTGTGGTTATTAATAATAAATAATGTTGCTTTTCAGGGCACACAACTGCACTTACCACCCCCTGTTGAAAACCTCACATACCCTTCTTCAAACCCCGTTTTGCTTGCCATTAAAAGCGCAATCAACTTTCAACCCATTTGAGTCAGTCAGTCGGCGTTCGCAAATCCTTCGAAGGTTGCCTACAGTTGGCGCTGCCGAAGGTTGCCTTAAAGCCCATTTAAGATGCTTAAACTTTTGTTATGGAGATTAATTGTGCATGTTTGGGTTTTGATTTTCCAAGAGCGTACCACTGAACTTACTCTGCCTCTGCCTCTGCCTCGTCCATTGTGCAAATAGGAAGAGGTAATTATAGACAACTCGAACCCGTAAAGGGTTTTAAACGGAAATGTAAACGGGTTTCGGGGAATATTGTTGTTGTTGTTAGAGGGATTTGGGCAAATGCCATTGTGCCGGTATTAAGCTCTCGACCAGGTTGTGAATCTGCTTTTGATGTTCCTGTAAAGCGTGGAAAACTTAAGCCTTGTGGTGGCTTTAAGAAGGCATTGTACTGGCATTGAGCAGTTTATAAGGAGTAATTCAAGGCTGTATTGTACTAAATTTGCTGATTAATTTCTAATTTAACTAAGCCCTCACATAAAGACAGTGTGGGTACACTAAATGAAAATCAATAAGCATGAAGGACATTTATTAGCTGTCTACATATTATAAATGTTATTTATTTAATGTACTTTTGGGCCACATTTTAGTTTGATTAATTAGCCAAGTGTTAAAATCTTAAAAGCCTTTATTGTTTTTAATATGAAAAACTTTGCCACTAATTGCGTGAGGCTAAGGCTGATTACTTATACCTTAAATGGCTCTTAGACACCAAAGCTACACAACAGGCAATCACTATTTATTGAGTTTGCCAAAATGAAATATTTACATTTGTTTGGTTGGCTCCATAGAATGCAAATATTCAACAAATTTATTATATGATAATAACCTAGTCAATAAATCACATTATACTATTAAAAGCTATTTCATTTTTGAATAAATTTTGCTTTGTCTAAAACTACTTAAACATAAACCATTTTAATATACTCAAAAAAACTTAAATTCTTGTAAATCGCTAATCAAAGGTAATTCATTGTAGTTTGCCACATGAATTACACAAAAATTGTATTATAGGCATAATGAAATACAAACTTAAAGCGCGTCTTTTATGCTTTTTGAAAGGGCTGAGAAGTAATATAAAACAAATGGAGCCCAACGAAACGCACTCTCTTCAACAGCCCCCAAATGTAGGCAATACTTTTTGCCCTAACAACTGTGCCCGTTCTGGATGAACTATGCAGCCGCCAGAAGGCAGTGCATCAGCCATTAATTGCATTTGACTTATCTCTTTGACAGGTCGCATTTGAGGCCACTGGGGCTGTGGGCTGCGTACTGTCCTTTTGGCCATAACTCACCTTCGGATTGGGCAGCTCGCCACTTTGCAGCGAGGCCATGTAGCATCGCAGCCGGAACTGTTCGCAGTGCAGCCGCTCCAGGTTCTCCTCCCACTGCAGTATCTGCGTCTGGATCTGATGACGCGTCTCCTGATCGGTGACAACTGATTGCTGCAGCTCGGCCATGTGCTTCAGCTTGTGATCCTGCGAGGGGCGAGAGGGGAAGGAAGGAAAAACCGGGTTAGTGCGAAAGCATATGCATATATATTTGGTGTACCATAAGGATGTGTGTGTGTTCGGCTGTGTTCGCGAGCAGTGCGACACTGGTTGGTGGGTTATGAAAGCATCCGAGGCATGGCATCATTAGCATTTCATGGCAGCTTTGTCCCACTGCCGCTGCTGCGGTGGCTGCCATTTGACGAAAATACATAAATCACGCGTCATGTGCAGCTAAAATTTTCCAGCTTTCCAGCTTTCCCTCTTTCCTCATTTCCCCATTTGTACCCCGGTGCAATTCAAATATCTCTCGGCTGCCCTGGCCTCCTATCCCTGATACTGAAGTGCGTTGGCAATGCACCAAAACAAAAAAAAAAAGAAATTCCTTTTTGGGTGGGGAGCGAACGGGAGCACGGGCATCTACATGCCCCTGTTTTCATTACAAATACCGTTTGACTTCCGCCGCAGCTGCCTTTCTCCTTTTATTTCGGTGGGCTCGAACCAGAACCAGAATTCAGCATTTGAAATCCCACTTTGGATCCCACTTTCACGTGCATTTATAGCACGCTTGCATAGATCTCATGGAGCACGTGATTGTTTCATTTTGGTTGCTGCCGTTGTTGCTGCATTTTGACTGCTGCATTGAATGTGAGTCAGTAAGCTGACAATTATTTGCAGATGCAGATGCAGATGCAGTTGCCGGTTGCAACCGTGTGTGTGTGTATTTGTATTCGTGGGTTTGTGTGTTTGTATGTGTGCCGTGGGCGTGGCAACAACCTGAATAGGCACTTTCGATGTTCGACATTTTAATGAATGTGTACACATAAACAGGCAGCGGCGGCTGAAGGGCGAAATGGTTGGCATAAGGGAAGTCCCACCTGGGATTACGTACGACTCCCCCAACTGTGTATTTGAACTGGGCGACGTTGAGCCCTTTCAATGTTTGTTTTACGTGGAAATAAATCAAAGTTTTATGCATTTTATTTGTACATTTCGCATACGAATGCTCGGTATGACAATGTGTGCACTGCGGTGTCATCAAGTCGGTAATTGATACGTGTGAGTGGGGCAACTTCACTTAATTCAATCCCACCAAAGATGGCTATAATTCCTAGTTGAGGTCTAAGCCATCTCGGTCGGGCTCTATATTGGTCAGGCATAAAATTGGTTAATTAATAAACCTAAATCCCATCGTGCACTGCGGTCGCACACACACACTCTCGCAGAAGTGTGTTTTGGGGTAAGACCCCTCCTCTGGACTGCTGTCAATGGCACTTGGCACTTGAGGAAAGCTGCTTATTTGACAAACACAAACCGGAAGGAGGCGGGATGGCTCCCGAAGAGACACTTATCTCGGGGCAGTGTGAGTTTTGTGAATATTTACAATACAAAACTGAGTTTGAGGGGGCAACAGTTTGTCCTTGTCAAGGAAATATGGGTTCTTCCTGGCCCATAAATAGCTCTCGCCTGCTTGACCATTAATCGCCCCGGTCATTGTATCCATTGTGCTGCACTTCATCTCACCCACTCTCCCACTCTACCACGCTGGCCATTCTCGTTTGGAGAAGGCCCTCCAAGGGTTAATGGCAATGTTAATGGACTTGTAATTGCCATGCAATTGGGAGTGTAAATCACGCAAACGATAACTCCCCGCCAGCGATCCTTGGACTGCGAATCGCTCCTGGGTGTTTGAACTCCACTGGGTGTTCAATTCGAGAGAGAAATGTTTGCTGCACATGCAAGGGAAATATTTGACAAACAAGGAACGCTATCTGCTCCACCCAGGAAACTGAAGCTTTTAAAGCCATTGCATAAATGAATACCTAACGAACCCATTTTTACACGTTAGCCGTTGGTGTTATTTTTGTTTTGTTAAAAGTTAACAAAGAGGATTTGATTTGCCGTTTGTTTTAATATAGTTACATATTGATGGATGTGTTAGAAAGCTGGATTGGAAAGTCTATAGAAAAGAATATTCAATGCATTTCTAAATCCCTGATCTGATATTGGTAAATATTATTTTAATATTTTACTAGCATTGTTAACTCAATAAGCAAGTAAGTAAGTCTTAAATCTATGAGCGTAATGGGTATATAACTAGAAATTGTTATATCTGCAACAATTCTACCTAAGCTCTAAAATTACCTCATTTACATTAATTGTATATTTACGTTTAGTATTTTAAAAGTCTGTTAAAACAGAATTATAGATACCACTTAAAAGAGGACATCCATGTTAAAGTTTCTTTTTCCACTCACTATACATGTTGTCAAACTAAATTGTCGAGCTGTAATTGAGTTATTAACCATCTATACACAGTCTTATTTGAAAAAAAAGTCTCTTGTTAGTGGATATTTGTATTAATAATATATAATTATTTTTTTAATACTTTTCCTTCAGCTCAAGAATGGTTTAAATTGAAAAATTAAAGTTTATTAAGTACCCTTTTGGTGATTTGGTTTTCAAAACACAACTTTTATTGCTTCACGATGGAAGTAGGCTAAAAACTGAGAAATCGTCTGCAATTTTTCAGTTTAAAACTAACTGCTAGCTAACCAGGGAGTCAAGAAAACGGGTCTTAGTTTTGATGTGGCTAAGTATTCTTTATTTGAAGTCAATCTCCATTAAGGTTAGGTTACACCCACTCAGAATGGCTCGTCACCAATTTTGAGGCTTCCTCCCAACCAAATCCATTTCACTACTCCTGTGGGTGGCTATTAACAGCACTCCCAGGACACGGGATGCACTTGTGCAGGAGGCTCTAAGGCTCTGAGTCTCTGGTCACGGTCTCGCTGCGGTGGGCGCTTGTTTTGACACATGTCACGCGCTAAGTGACAGCCCCAGCCACAGTACGAGCGGCTCCTCCTTTCCGGTCTTTCGACTCCGGCAACCGGAGTACGGCTACGGATCCGGGAGTGGTATCGGCTTGAGATCCAACGGACTGCTTCCATCTCAGTTCCCGTGAATTTTATTATTGCTGCATAGTTGGATTCCCCATCTATTTCCCCTTTTCCCTAGCCATATCTGTCGCTCCTTGACGATGAGTTTTTGCGGTTCGCCTATTTAGTTGTCCTGCCTCGACTGTGTTTCTGTGTATTTGTCCCTGCCTTCTGCCTCGTGCCGCCTGTCCCCCTAGATCCTGTCCCACTCAGTTGTCCTGTGGTCGTGTGCCTGTGGTCCTCCCGTTGTCTGTTGCGCTTTCATTAAGCGCCACTTGAGGCTGCCTCTGCCCCTGATGATGCCTCCAACCCAGAGCTCACATTTGCGAGGGAGTTGCACAGGGAGAAAAAGCATTCCTCTATCGTGGTTCAAAATTAATTAGAGGTTTTGCCAAATAATGCAACTGACATAAGACTGATTGATATGAGTATGAGACTCATATATATGTTCATGTATTTCTCAGGGGAAGTAATTATTTGTTCTTTAAGTTTTACAAGAACATTGTTGAAGTGACATATGGAATAAGTTTATTTTCCTCATTATTCTTATGTTTCTCAGGGGAAGTAAATATTTTTTCTACCATTTTAACAAGAATATAAAAGCTGTGGTTACATTTTACGAATGATTGTCACAAATTTGCTTTGTGAGTGACATTTTTATATTCAAGACTCAGGGTGAATAATTTTAGAAAAAATTAAAATTAGTTTACAACTCATAAGAATAATTTCCTCAAAACATTTACTACGTTTTAATTTTCTCACATAAAGGATGTCAAGTGTAACTTTTACCTTTAATTTTCTAAAACTGAATTGTTAAACAATTATAAAAGTGGTAACACAGATATAATTAAAAATAATTTAAACCTAAGTAGGGACTTTTTTTTAAATTGAGCAACCCCTTAGTTCCTTCAGTGTGGCATCTGAATCTGAAGCTGGTCGGGAGCTGCCATTGCCATTGCTATATGTACTTGTTATTATTATTGCTGGTCTTGTTGTTGTCGTTGGTCTGCCATTTCCGCTTGAGAGTCGAGAGTTTGTAGAGTTCATGGTTCTTGTTTTGTTTTTGTTTTTGCTTTTGTTTTCGTTTTTGTTTTCGTTTTCCTCCTGTAGCTGCTGTGTTTTGGTTGATATATGTTTTTACTCGGGAGTACAATTAAAAAATACATTTTACCATTGTTGTGTCCCCGTTGTCAGCGCTCAACGTATCTCGCATGACAAGCCAAAGATGCTTGAAATGGCAAAACCACCAGGACAACAATAACGGCAAAACAATGACTAAAATAATAATCATGCGCCGGCAGTCAGGCAAAGGACTCGTCGTGACCTGGTGGTATCAGTTTATTTTGTTTGCCACTGCTAATGGCTCCTGTCCCTGCCAACTTCACTCCACTCCACTCCATTCGATAAGAATCAATTAATGTGGGCGAGCAAAAGGAGGCTATCCTGCGCCCCTAAAGGATATTGAGTTGTTCAAAGGAGATGACTTTTGACATGGCTTCTGCATTAAATGGCTGCTCCATTGCAGTCAAAAGTCAGGGAAGAGGGTGAAGGTGAACGTGAACGTGGACCCTCTCTGCATAAACCGCAAAATGAGGGGTTTGTCCGGCCCATGTCAACAAAAGGCCTGCAAAATTGTATATGGTCTGCATAAATGCTGACCACAAAATGATGCCACATTATATAACGTGTTGTGAGTGCAGCAGTTGAGCGGTTGGTACAGGGACTGGGGACCGGGGAAAGATGTTAGGCCCGAATCCCCCGAACTCAAACCTCTAAACTGGCGCCTAGGTCTGTGGCCACAGCGCAGCGAAGTGGACGAGGATGGGGATGAGGATGAGCTAGCTACTGGCCATTGGGTGCTGTTGACAATTGAATTGAATTTTCCGCCCCTGACCACAGCCACGCCCACTGTGTCAGCGCCTACATAAAGCATATTCTCGCATCTGCATGCAGCAGGCCCGTTCGTTCGTTCGTTCGTTTGTGCCTAGGCCAACAAAAACAAATCAAAAACCAAAGCAAACGCATTCTGCGCAGGGGGGGTCATGGGATTAAGGGCCGGTTCCTGCCGTTCTAATGTCCTCGTATCCTGGCCCGGTGGCAACCATATGCCAGACCCATTTCCTGTGCAACTTTGGGCCAAAAGTTGCAAAAATATTCGCACGTTTGGCCAAAAACAAAGCTGCGCCGGGGTCACCACATATGGTATATTTGTAGGAGTGTGTGTCACCTAGCCCGTGCCTTTTGTGCCGGACTTTGGAGTTCAACTCGTTTCTCATATTTCTTGCCATAAATTTGTACCATTTTGGCATTAGTTTATGAAATGCCACGCCTTACTCACATGCACGCCCACGCCCAGCGCCATATATATACGTGTGTGCCAGGTCAAACTAAAGTTTTTTTTTTCCCATCATGAAGAAACCTCAGGACAAAAACGAACCGAACAAGTACATTTTATGGTAATTATAAACTTTATGGTTTCATTAAAAAATATTGAAGAGAGAATGGAGCAGCAAAAGTAAAAAACACCAAAAAAAAGTTCACTTTACGAGTGGAAAATGGAAGAATTTTTGGTGAAAAGGGGAACTCATTGTTTTCCCCCTTTCCCCGCTGCCCATCGAAGCTTCTTCACATTTTGTGCGGCTTTAAGTTGGTCTAATTAAGTAAAGTTTTCGGTGTAAGTTAAAATTAACTAAATATGCATTTCATTATAATTTTGGTTTACAAATTTTCGGTTTACGGCCACGCAAAGCGTTGCTAGCCAGCAGAAAGGCGAGTAAAAGATAAGTGTGTATGTGTATGTACATGCGGTTGAGTTTCACTTTTATTATTATAAATTTAATTGGCCACTTTTGACTTTCCCTCGAATGTGTGTATAACTGGTGGAGTAATAAAGCCAAAGGAAATTTAAATCTTCAATGCAGGCGCAACTTCTGTAATGATTGCCCACTTTCCGGCTCAGCAGTCAAGAAAAACAATTTTCATTTACTAAATGTTTTCATAAAGCGCAATAAAAATTTTTTACTGCCACCCCGACTGCACAGAAATTGCGTTAAGCCATTGCCATTCACGACTGTTGCATCATTTAATTAGTGCAATTATTTAAAATCGATGGCGGCCGCAACCAAATCATTTGGCCGCAATAAAAACTGCGGTTAAGGTATTTAAAAAATGTGCAATATAACTAAGTAACTGTGTGAAAAATGAGTTTAAAGAAAGGAAAAACTTTAACACCGGAAACCATTGATGGTAAATAGTTGTTGATCAGAAAAAAATATTTAAAAGCTAAAAGATTCAAAACTAGTTTCTAATTCTTTTTTTCAACTCAGCTTAGTTTGAGTTTTTGTTTTTTTTTTATTATTGACAACTATTGTTGTTTATTGTAATGGTGTGGTATGGCTTTCTGTACTGAAAAATATTCTTGCTAAAATAAAAAGATGTATATTTTTGTACTGCTACGTGACGAGCATGAATTCTTTTGCTTAAAAAGTTATTAACATTTTTTTAAACATATCATTTAATGTGAGATATTTTTGAGCTGCTGAATATGCGTTCGTTAGCAAAGGAATTTTTTGTGGGATACGAATGTTTTAAAAAATGTTAAAGCAAACAACAATTTAAGCCCAAAGGTTTGGCCAGGAAAGCCGGGGGCGAAATTGGTGGGCGTTTGCTAAAAGAGGGCGTGGCGGGAGTGAGCTGGCTGCTATTGAGCTGAAATGACAGCAGCCATTGCAAATTGAAAGCATCCCTGGCAGAAGGTAAAAAAGCAGGAGCGAGATCAGCAAGTGAGCCTTGTTTAGACAGCGCCGCCATGGCAATTGCACATCAGGTGCGATGGCGTGTGGAGGGAGGGGTTGTTGGTCTATGAAAGGGAAGGGGGGTGGATGGTGTAGCCAGGTGCGAGTGGGTGTTGGCTGGTGGGTGGTGGAGCTGGTGTCGTAGGAGTCGTAATTAGAGCGTAAAAACCAGAGCGTACGAAAAACCAAACGCGCTCGGGCAGCTACTACTATTTTTTTACGGCCCAACATTGTGTATGTGTGTGTGTACGCTTATGCGAGTGTATGTGTGAGTGTTAGTGCTTTATGCGAGAAGAAAAATAGATAGCTAGAAAAAGAAGCAGCTGGAGAAGAAGTATACCCACACATAGAAAAAAAAAGACAGGGAGCAACTAGAAAAGCTAAAGCAAACGAAGCGAAGTGCTGCCAAACCGCCCCCGCCCCCGCCACCGCCCCCTTTTTACCGCCTCCCCGCTGACACATATATGATTATTTCCGAAAGGTGACAGCTATAAAAAACAACAACAAGCTGGCAGCGTAGGCGGCACACAAAAGTAGAAGGCAAGGCAACAACAAAAAGTGACAGAAAAAAAAGGACAGCACTGTTGCTCTTTTCACAGAAAAGGGGCGGTGGGTGGTAGTGGGTGGCAGTTCGGTGGTTTAGCTGGGTGCCGGTGACCCGTCCACACACGCCAACACTCACAAAAGGAGCAACTAGAATGATGCGTCGGTGTGACACCTTTTTTATTCCTTCTGTCTTTGCCTTACTTGGCTTTTCTTTCTGTTAATTTCATTCAACTTTCGTCGTATTTTTCTAGAAAATTAATTAACAACAAATGCATCAACGCAGTAATACTAAATACTAAATGCAAACTGCATTTATGGCCACTCCTTAAGCTCATTTAATTAATATTCATCCAACTAGTTTGTTTTCGGCCAACTGAGGCCCACTTTTCGGCCTGGCTGGGAAATGAGGAAAAGCGGAAGCAATAGGACCCAGAGCACTCTTATGGCAATCTCGGACTTCCGCTCAATGGTTTTTGTTTTTTTTCTCAGCTTCTTTTTTTTTTGTTTTTTTTTTTTGGCCAGCGAAGTAAACACAAACAGGCCGAGAGACAGAGGAACGGAGCAAAAACGCAGCAGTTCAAGGAAGTAATTATGGTTTATCCAAAGGGACAGATAGTGGAAGATGGATGAAGGAGCACGGCAAGTGCAGGCCCTCTCGCTCTGGTCATAACATCAAACTACAACTTTGCCGAGCAAATGAGAAAAAAAAACTAAATTAAAAAAGGGCGCCAAGAAAAAATTGAGGTGGGCGGGGAATGCTCACAGAAACTGGGGCACACAGAAAAAAAAAATACGATGACTTGGTTAAGATCATGTAAAATATTTTCTTAGAGTTTGCTAAAATCTATTTGTTCAGATTTTGTAATTAATATAGCTATAATTTTTGAAATACAAACGAGATTAATTCCGCTTTTAGTTATTGAAAATCTATAAAGACAGATTTATTTTGTATTATTTTAATATTTTATTATTCAAACTTCAAACTTTACCAATATTGGAAGAAATTGTGAGCAAGAAACTTAAAATAAAGCCTATAAAGATAATATGTCCTTAAGCTTTTGTGACTATCGCATTAAATTTTACAAGTTTCTTTCTCCAACAATAATTTTAAAACTCTTTAAAGATTTTTATTTATAGAGACAGATTTTATATTCAACATAAGAAATGTCGAAATTTGCAAAAAAAAACTTAAAACAATTTGAAAAAATTAAATCAATTTTGTTAAATTTTAGGCTCTTTAGAGATTTCCATGAAGCGATCGATTTTCTATCGTTTTAAGATTAAACTATGTACTATAGTCACAATAACCTTAAAGTTAATGTGGCTTTAAGCTTTTGTGACTGTCGCATTAAATATTATAAGTTTCTTTCTATAACAATAATTTAAAAATCCTTACAAGTTTTTAGCTGGTTATTAATTATTGCACTAAGCAAACTTCTACGAGTCACTTCTTATAATAATTTCAAAACTTTCTATTTGCTGAATTTGCCATAACCGGAAGTTGTAATTTTCCGACAAACACTGTAGCAGCTGAGGCGGCAAGAGCAGAAAAGCACCAGCGATGTTAACGACAGAGACGAATGAATCAAGTTGTTGAGGATAGGACAGACAACATAATTGTCTTTTGGAGTCCTTCTAACTAACTAACAAACAACAAGAAAAACTGCGGCAGCGGAGGCCAAGAAGAAATGGGTGGTGAAAGGGCCGGAGAGAAAGGCAACTGAAAATGACATGATGAAAAATAAATAAACAAATAAAGTTTACTTTCTTTGGCGCAGGCTGGATGGGTTTCATATCTCCCCCACGGTTTCCAGTTGCCTGGTTTATCCAGAGCATTTATCGTGGGCCAAGTGCAATTTCTTGTAGTTTCAACTCGAGTTCAATTCTGTTTGCTTTTACGATTCGTTTTTCCATCTTTCCTCCTTTTGCTTTGTCTTGCGATTTGCGCGGAGCAAAAATTTTCCTCACTTTGATTCCCTTTCTCGACTCCACTCCCTTTCCCATTTATCCTTTTTACAAAAGTTTTCGCTGGAGAGGAAAATAAATTGCAGTGCAAGGAATTTTACGCTGTTTGCCGCGAAATTGATGGGGAATTGATTTGAAAGCAAATACATAAATAGTTGCCAGTAGAAGCAGTTTGCCCCGCAGTCGATGCCTCGACAATAGCATAAATCTTTGGGGAATCGCCTGAGACTGAGAAATTGGTTGGGAATGCGGAAAATGCGGACGGAGAATGCGATTGTTGTGTTCCGTCGCCTGTTGTGCTGTTGACTTCTGAGTTGACAGTGCGATATTGAGAAATTGTTGTCCTGCAAAGGATATATCTATGGGAATTTGTTTTTCTAGTCGATTACATTAGTCATTGAGTCAAGGTAGTGGAGTTCCCAAAGGAGTTATGGAGCTGTCGATTTGTTTCTGATACGACAAAATGTTTTATTTTAAAGTATTACTAAAGGAAAATAATTAATAAAATTTTTTTTTATTGCCAATTATCCTTACAATCGTTTCCTATCTTTAAACAGCAAAAATAATAAGCTTATTGTTCCCTGTGGCATTTGCAACCAAAGCCAACTTTATGTTCACTAGTGACTTGATAAATTGCATTAAATTTGTGGGTCATAGCACATGAACTTCTTGACATTGCTCATCATAATTCAAAATATTTACCAGACATAACGACATATTTATTCCTACTCTAAGAGAATTTAAGCACATAATGCATAACCGAACTGATGTGTAATCCGCATTCGATGGGTTTCCTAATTTAATTCGGCATTCGTCTGCCATTCAATTCCGTTCTCCATTCAGTACAGTGCGATTCATAACAGTTTTAAATCCTATTTGGTATTCGCACAAATGCTATGATCGATGATGCATTCGTAAGCGATACCAATAGATGGGACATTGGTTGCATTTGCTATTCAGTGGGGCTTAGACCGCCTTACGGCGACGAAACGCAGCTTTATCCCTTTGACATGGCTGTGCGCCATTCATTTTGCATTGCAGCCACTTGGCAAAATTGACTTAACTCTCGAGCAGCGAGCAGCAAGCAGCAACAATTTCCCGGGCCAACAAAGCCGCAGAGTCTGCAACGAAATGTGAAATGCGATATGCGAGATGCAACCGCAATCCAAGTAGGTGTTCCTTGGATATCCCGTCGTTTTCCAGGTGCCCCACGTGCTCCATGTGCTCCAGGCACGAAACCGCAACGAATACTTTTGCACGCTCGCAGGCCCGCATTGAATGTGTATTAAATTGTGTTTGGGTTTTTGGGATTTTGCGATGTTTGCGTTTTTGCGTCATGCATATATTTATCATTTATTCCGCATCTGGGGGCCAACATATTTACTCACCGACTCAATGGCCTTCTCCAGCCGGAAGATCTCCTCCTGGAGCAGGTGCAGCGTGCCCGTTTTTCCGCGATGTCTGGCAAAGGCGGCGGCACAGGCGCTATGGATGCTGTTCACCCAGTTCTCAAGTTCCACCTGCGAATGAATGGAAATGAAGGTTGTTAAAGAGGAAACATTGTAACAAATTGCAGACCAAATGCACCGCAAGCAATTTGATGGGCCTCCCCAGCGCCAAACGTCGAACTTGTACCCCAACTGAAAGCCATTTCATACCCGCTCATCGCTGGCTATCAGTTATGCAAATTTAATGACAAATCACGTTGCGCTACGACGAGAGTTGGCAGTCAGAAGGACGAACAGGATGCACAGGACGAGAGGGGTGTGCAAAACGTATGCCTTTGAGACATGTAACAGTTTAGGGCTGCCACAAGGATGCTGCTGCCACTGCAGCTGTTCAAGGCAATCTGCCAGTTGGCAGTCAGTCAACGCCACCTCAATCATGGCTCACACTTTAAGCCGCCCCCGGCTCCTTTCAATCCCCTTCCCTTTCCCACAGTATATCGCTCACTCTCTCTCTCTTGAACAGACTTTTGCGGGTTGCGTCAGTCAGCGCCTTGCCAGCGTCCTCGTTCATGTCCATGTCCTCGTCCTCGTCCTGTATCTGCATCTGCATCTATGCACACTAGCAAAAATAAGAATGCACTTTTTTTTTAAGTATGCTATAACCAGATGGGTTTAAATTTGAAATTTGAAATTTTAATGAATGTATATAAAAGTTTTTAAGTTTACCACACTATAAATGGCATTTACCAAAGCAAAATTATTAATTCAATTTTATTTATTATGATTACAATATTTAATTTTCTATAATGATTTATTTTGTATATTTGTTAAAAGTTATACGTTTTCCACCTGAAGATGAATATTTCGTAAATGCCAATATGTGTGTACTTTTTACTCTGCATTTTAAAATATTTTAATATATGAAAACATGTTTTCCGTTATAATTATTGCGATTTTAAAGTACACAAAAAGTTTTTGTGTTAGCTATTTTAAAAAGTTTGAAATACTTTAAGGCAAACATTCATGGTTATTGAAACCAACTTGCTAAGTTAAATCTTAATGTAGAAAAAAAATTGAAATTGGACATATTTTAAGACCTTTTTCAAAGTGCATTAATCTCCATCTGTGGTTTCTTTTTGCCATACATTTCTAGCCAGCCTGGCGATTATGAGAGAGCAGGGTGACTCGGACCCGCAAGCCCTGGACTCGCCTATCCTTGCATATCCTTGTGCAAACAAATTTGCGCTGCCATCTTTCTATGCTCCGACTTCGGACGGGCGGCAAGGCCAGTCTTTCATAGCTTCCTTGAAGGACTTCCCTCTGATATTGACTGCTCGAAACGAGAGCGAGCATGTCCTGCGGCTGATATATACAGCCAACCCCCCAACCACCCAACCACCCACCCAGCCAACTCACACCCGCGACGTAATAGAGATACTCACCTGACAGGGCGCCTGGAAGAGATAGGCATCGCCGAACGCCGTGCTAAGACAGAAGATGTAGTCGCGTTTGGGATGCTCTGGTATCGGTTGCATAATTGCACCATCCACGATAATCAAGTGCTTGGGCGCCGCCTCCACACTCCGGCCCTCGCGGGAGTCGCACGGATAGAATAGCAGCGTGGTGCCCTTCAGGCACACCCAGTAGCCCTTCCAGCCCCGCTTTCTGGCCAGCTCGATCTGGTGCTTCTTGCGTAGTAACCATTTCTTTACCGATAGGAAGCTGCAAGCAAACAATTCGATGTGGTTCGGTTCGGTTTTGTTAAGTGAGCAGGGGGGCGGGGGAAAGGTCTCGTAATCCCTGGGAAAACTTCAACAGCTTCGCCATCAACCCATTAACCTTTGGAGCTAATCAAGACATGATAATTGGATGGGGCATGTCCTGCGCGCATAAGTCTTCCATCGGCTTATCATAACAGAAAGGGGGCGCTGATATTAAGGATCGAAGGTTGTCATACCCTAGACTACTTCTTTCTTTTTTTAGTATTTGTTGGATTTAACTATTTAAATAAGTCTTAATAATGCAACCATTTTAAGTCCAAAATAAACAACATTTATAGAAGACTTTGGCAATTGAGGCTACGTTTGAGGCAACTATTACTTCGTATTCTGCATTTCTATTTATTTTTTATAAAGTAAAACAATCTATTGGAAACTTCAGCCCTACTTGACAGTAATATTATTGGAAATGTAAACTCTAAACTATTTAGTCTTATGATATTAATTTTAATATATTTCTATATACCTTTATTCTTGACATTACGAATGGGGATATTTCTTTGATCTATCTCAAGTCACGTTCACGCCTTGCTAATACTAATCAAGAATAAATAAAAGTTATGGCCTTAGCATAATCTACCTGATGTGCTTAGCACTTTGATACCTCCTCACAACTTTGATACCTCTTGCACGGACATAATAACGTTAATCCCCAGCCACTGCTTTCTCCACCTCTGACCACCTTAATCACTGTGAAATTATGTTCCCCGAGGAGGCTGCTGATGGACCGACCCACCGACCCACCGACTGGTTATTTATGATGACTTGTTGGACGTGAGCAGGTTCGGCCACAAGCCAGGATACCCACTCTATGCCTAGCTGCCAGATTACATCCACCGGCGGCATAAATTCCCAGATTCCCAGAAGAAGGAGATGGGATGGGATAGGATGGGGTTGGGGATGAGCAGGAATCGAGATGGAATATGAACTTACCCGGCTTTGCGAACAGCGCCCGTGCAGTTGAAGGAGGATGCAGCGGTGCCAGTGGCCTTTGCTTTATATGGTGACGCCATGACACTTTCCCCATCATCTTCATCCGAAACGGCGGTAGTTAGGCTCATTCGATCATCGTCCGAAATCTGCGGGAAGATTCAGAGAGCGAGAGGTTGTGGTGTTCAGAATCGAGAATGTGAGCAGTCAATTCAATTAAGACGCCTGGCAACACGTACGAGGTTTCGGTTGCCGGCGATAAAATTTAATAAATCGAACAGAAAATAATTGAAATAATTAAGTCATAATTAGCAGACAGCAGGGGTGGATGGCTGCCATCCACCAGCCACCAGCCACTGGTAAGCCCCATTGGACGAAGCCATTTGAAACCAATAATGGCCAGGTTGCTTGTTGTTGCTTGTTGGTTGTTGGTTGCCGTTGCTGTTGCTGTTGCTGTTGTCAGTGCCGACAGCAACATTTGTTACGTATGTCGTCGATAAAGCAATTTGTCTTCTCTTCTCGCCTGCATTTTTAGCGGGGCTGAAGTCGGGGAAAAACCGGACCGACAGATAGAGATAGGACAGGCCCAGACAACAATTGACAAAATGGCTGGGAGAACTGGGCGAAACGAAGGGAAATAAATGGCGAAAGGCAAACTGTTACTTGGCAATGTTATTTCATCAAAAGCCGGTTCGTCCGACTGACTGACTGACTGACTCACTAACTGACTGACTGACTCTTTGACTGAATGCTGTTTGCCTTTGGCCCGGCTGGCCATCTCCCAGCATCCTTCCGCTCGCCTTGCAGCTATTTTGCCATATCTGCAGGAAGGGAAGGCCAAAGTGGAGCAGCTGGAGGTGGAGAATTTCGGTCCATGTGGGAATTCAAGCCAAGACCAAAGTCGATGGTTCTGCTCGGGCTACGTGTCCCGCGTGGCAATAAAAATTGGTTTGCCCATTCATTCGTTTCAATCGAGGTGGGCGTAGCGAACCACCGACCACGCCCATCACCCATCGCTCTTCGCCCAACTGTCGCTCACTTGCTTTTCATGCCATTTTTATTTGAGTTCCCAAGGAAATCAATTTACAATGTGTTTATTCGTTTCGTCTCTCCTTCCTGTGAGTGTGGGTCCTTCGAACAGGACTTTGAGCCCAGCCATCCAGTCCCTGGTTACTACGATACTCCAGCCCCTGCTTACGTTTTGGCAATTTTCAAACATTTTTGCTCATATGCATGTTTTACAAGTTATTTATTTGACTGCCTGCCTGACTTTTTTTTTTTTGTTTGGGGAGCGGGGGGTCTGATGTTTGCTCTCGGGGCGGGGAAATCTCACCCGTGGCGAGGAATCGCCGTCTTTTGCCAGCCGGGGTCATGTGTACTTAACCCACAGCATCGATAGAGCGGAGTGGAGCGACCAAGTTTAATCAAATTTTATATTAATCGAAGAGCAGTGCAAAGGCATGCAAATAACCAAAGGAACCCAACCTGAGACGTGGCTCGCTTAGCGACTGAGGAGATGGGGTGTGGCGAGTGGTTGGAGGATGATGATGGCCGGGATGAGAGGGACCCAGATCAAAGCGGTTACAAGCTGCGAGGACCAAGGAGCAATGGGCACTCGCACCCCTCAAATCGATATCTGTGCGTGTCACTTTAAGTGGCTAAAAGAGTCGGGGGCGAACAATTTAAAAGGAAACTTCAAAAACACTCCCGCCACCTGCACTTCACCAAAACGAAATAGTTTCCGCTTGCTCAATGAAGTTTTCCATGAAATCATCAAGCCGAGCGGAAGCTGTCGACTGGAACTGTGTTGCAGGAAGGGGCGTGGAATTGAACTGTGGGTGAGTTGGGGGAACCATGTTTGAATCCATTTGAATTCAAGGACTGACCCAGTGAAAAAATCATTAAAACTGAGTCCTTTTCCTCATCATCAAATTATGCGACTTAAAGAGGTTTGAATTTAAGGTAAATACTTATGATGAACTGATACGGAAAACGGTTGGCTTGCATTCCAAGTGTTTACCAATTGAATTTAAGGATCTTCCGTCTAATCAACTTTAGTGATTTGAAGGGGTTCATTTGAATTTGAATCCTGAAGTGACTCAGTGAAAAACCTACTTTTGCTTCATACTTCTAATCAACTTCAGTGATGTGAAAAGGTTCAGGTTTGAATTTAAGAACTGAACTAGCTTCATACATCTAATCAAATTTTGTGATTTAAAGAGGTCCAGAGTAAGGTTACCCTTTTACTGCAGATTACCACGCATTTGGCATTTCTGCTGGTCATCCCAGGAGAGATCGGCCCGAGTCCGTATAGTTTGTCAAATGATTCATGAATTTTTAATTGGCCTGAAAGTGGCAGCAGGTAGAATGTTTCTTGAATTTCATCCCGAAATCCCAAAAACCCCAAACTGACAATGGGATTTCTCCTCTGGGCAGTCCATCTCCTGTCTACTTGTCCTTCCAGGACAAGCTCGCACGAATGGCTGAAAACGTTCACATGGGTAAGCCTAAATGGGCAACCCAAAACACGAACACGAATGCGTACACGGCCAAACAACAATCACACAAAAGATTAAATGCCAGCCAGTACGGGTTCTCGTTGGTCCCTGGTCCCTTTACCTCGTACCTCTCGTACCTCGTAACTCACCCAACTGATTACTTTGGGGCCTAATACGCCATATCTCAGCATCGGTGCAAAATCAAAATTCAATTTACGCACAGACGAACCCGCCCACTTAGGCGCATTGATGGGTTCTCATATATATAGAGCACATCTCCCCCTTTCCTCGCGCACATCCGCACATCCGCATATCCGCACAGCTGAGCCAGGTGCTTTCGTTACGATTTCTAATCAAGAATTGATTGTGATCCCTCGATGCGGCTGTCGTTCACGTTTCAGCCATAATTATCAATGACTTTTGAATGTCAAATGTGGACGAGATGAGCTGGGGAATGGCATGTCATTGGCACTGCCATTGTCACCTCGCCCCCTCCCGCCCCAAACATCTTCGTTCTGATGGTGAAAATCTTTTCATATGTCGCTGTCAAAAATTACAATATTTGATAGAGTGTTTATGCAGGGGTTTTCGTGCTATACCCTATATATCTATATATTTATATATATGTATTGACGAGGGGGTGGCAAGGTTAAGCTGGTTGGGGAAAAGTTATTCGGTGGCCGTGGCACGTTCCTGGCATTGCTGCGATTAAGTGAGGCATTAAAGAAGTTTTCGTTGCCGGCACAAATGTTGTTAGCCAAACGAAATTGATTCAAAGACGAAATCTGCAAGACAGCTGGGTTTGGGATAAAATCAGGGAATACTGACGAGCTTCGAACGTTTCGTAGCTGACTTGTAAAGTTTCTCTCTTTTTCGCAGAGCCAAATTGCTGCATTGCAATGCGAAAATCAATTTGGAATTATCCCTTAGCTCATTTCATTTGTGGGCTGCGAGAAGGGGCAAACGGATGGGCGGATGGGTGATAAACCTGCAATGTCATTCCGATTTGATTAAATATTCCATCCAGCGCTGAGCGCCAGCCTAATTGGCTGAAGGTGAAACTGTTTAGCATTGAATCAATCAAAATTAACAAGCGACTCGGAGCAACCTTGGAAATGGTTTTGCAGTAATCAAAGAACAGATGCGCAATGTTCGTGCCATTTTGGTATTCAGATCATGTGGACGGGTAACAAGCGTTAATTAGAGCAATGGTGGAATGGCAAAACTCACAGATATGCCGCCTTTAATCCGGTAAATCCGCTCCTTCTTTCATTCGGGACCATCTCTTTTATCGCTGATCTGGCCATTAATTAGTATGCATATCCATTCAGTTGCTAAGCCAACTAAGGCACCGCCAAGCTCCTCCATTCGGCGCCACTCATTTGAATATGTGTGTTCTCGGTATCTTTGTGCAGATTCAAGCACTGCATGTAAGACCCTTGACCAATGTAAATGTATCTATTTGCTTGTTAAGTTAACCAAACGAAGCTACAGGGATGCAAGGTAAACACAGATGCCGTGCGTTTCCAATGAATTCTGAAGTTGTTACTCACATTTAGAGGCTATACATCTGTGGTGCATGGCACGCTCTTTATCTACCTATTTTCAGACGCCCCATGTGTTGGTTCCCCCATGCTGGGCCACGCCCACAATGTTCCTAACTCCCCCTTTTCCATCAGCTTTTTCGGACAAATGGCCTTTTATCACTTTGAAGCCGTTTGATTCATGCGTATTGCAATCAATGCCATTCATTACCGAAAAACTAAATACAAGTACCAGTTTTTCCCACCCCTTTTTGCCACCACCTACCCCGTCCATGAACGCTATTTGTCCGTGTGTTAAGAGCTTTTCTCGAATGGCATGAGGTCGGGGGCTAATGCTCTAATTTATTGCTCCTTTGTGGAGCCAGAAAAGGAGCCCAGGAGCAGCTCGAGCGTGAAAAGGATGCTTTGGCTTTGATCAACGTTTTGTTAGGCAGCCCGAAATGAATTTGTACCAGTCAGACAATACACTTAACTGAAGGAATTCGCGGTGGAAAGGGAATTGGTCTCTGCTTTTTCGGCCCCGGACGACATTTTCTCACGCGCTTTTCATTTATTTGCCGCGGGAGTAGAAGTTCAAAGCATGCCTGACAAATGTATCCAACGCAAACGATTAGGATAAGGAATTGCCGAGTTTTCTAAATGAGCAACTTCGATTTTTATAATTTCATTTGCTGTCCTATTAACGTACAAAATTTGAATCTAATTTGGGAATTGGACTTTAAACCATAGTCTAACTTTAGGTAGAAATACACCTTATTAAGGAAAACTAAATCATTTGGGGGTGCCACAGAAATCTTTTGGTTTTTCAAATCACTTAAAAAGGTGTCTAAAAGTATGCAGTGAAAATTAGAGTATGGCCTTTCGGATTTAAACTAAAGTACATACAGTCTACAAATATATCACTGCATACCTTAAGACACCATTTTAAATAATTTCAGAAATATGGTGATTTAGTTTAGTTTTGAAGGATATTATTATTATTACCATACTTATAAAAAGGCTCCCTTCCTTAAAATAATGAATGAATAGTTAAGGAATATAATGCTACTCCTTTTCAAGAGTCACACATTTCTTAAATATACAGCTTATGATGATAAAACCTTGTTTTAACATTATAAATCTCTTAAAGTTGATTAACCCAAATTTCAAACATTTTAAGGGATCAGCTTTTTTTACCTTGCGAAGGAACATTTCGTTGCACTGCTTGGCGGTGCTGCGCCAATGGCGATGGCGGTAGCGGGAGTTGCCCAGCTTGAGGGTGCCCTGGAGATCGGCGGCCTCCTCGACCACCCGCCGGATGCACTGGTATCGCAGGCGGTTGCATCTATGGATCGGTTGCATGGGCACCACTCCGTGCTCCGGCTCCGATTCGGCGCCGGAACGCACCTGGTCCTCGTCGTCGTCCACCCAGGCGCTCAGCACTCCTTCCACGAAGTTGTACAGCATCTGGATGTTGGCCTTCATGGGCGCCGACCCGGACGGCACCTGGGTCTCCGTCTTGATGAGCTTCCGGTTCTGGCACACCTCCCGCAGCAGGTTCTCGCCGAAGTGAACGGTTTTGTGGCGCCGGCGACGGGAGTTGAGCGAGGCAGCCGAGGCGGACTTCATCAGCTTGCCGTTCGAGTGGTGCACATAGGCGGGCAGTGGTTGCACTAGTGTGGTTATGGGCTCCAGCCAGGCCAGACCCGGTCCGGGTGCTCTTAGGTCCCCTCCTCCTCCTGGACCTACGCCTACTAATACGCCTGTTCCCCCACCAGAACTGGCGGAATCGCCCCTCTGGAGCGTGTTTGGCTGGGAATTGCTGCGATAGTGATGGTGCGGATGCTGATGCGGGGGCGAGGGCAGTGGCTGCATCTCCAGGTCGTCCAGGGGCGCCGGCTCAATGTCATCCAGTGTGGTGGGCGGCTGGGCCAGTTGGGTGCGCAGGCGATTGAAGTCGGCGGCACAGCGAGGCAGTGAGTTGCACTTGGCGGCATTGAGGCATTTGCGATTCCGGCAGCTGAGTAGCGGGGCACACGACCGGCAGTCATGGCAGATGACCAGGCGGCGTTCGCTGAGCGTTCCCACTCCCATTCCCACTGCCACTCCCGATCCTGATCCTTGCATACCACCCCCTGGCGGCGGCGGTGGTGGGGTGGCCGTTGTCGAGGGTGTGGTCGGCACATCGGAGCCCATGGCACTCACCAAATGGGCCGGAACCGCATGCAGCTGCACCTGCGCCAGCTGCTGATGCCTGGCCAGATTCACCGAGCTCACGGACGAGGTAATGCATTGCCGCGCCTGGCACTCCTGGTACCGGCAGTGCGGATCCGTGCAGATGGGCAGTAGTGGACAGTCGGGATCGGTGCAGGGGCCCGGCGATGGCGAACGCGGAGCCCGCTCGGCACTCGACGACTTGCGCTTGTGGCCACCGGAACGCTGGGCGGACATGTCGGAGACCGTGGCGGATCTTTGTGTCTGGTGGCGACGGGAGCGCTCCTTTCTCCCGGCACCGCCCCCGCCCCCTTCCTTGCTGGCCTTCGGCACATACTGATAGCGCTCCTTGTGCGGCTTGGCATACAGTCGCTCCAGATGGGCGGTGTTGGCGGCGGCGGAGGCAGTGGCTCCACCACCGCCCACCACCTCGCTGGCCGAGTGGCGCAGTCTTCGCTCCCGGGAACGCTCCTCCCGCCGCTGGCACAGCGGGGTGTGGGACAGGGCACTGGGCACCGCATAGCCACTGGGAACATTGGCTCTGTCCGGCGGCTGACTTGGCGGCGGCTGCTTGCCCAAGGACTGCAGCTTGTGCAGCGGATAGGCTATCCAGTCGGCGGTGAGCTGCTGCTGCTCCTCCTCGCTGACTGCTCCACTGTGGCCCAGGGAGTGCCTCTTCCGATGGCTGGCCTTCGACTGATCCTGGGCATCCTCCTGCGAATTGGAACGCGGCTGGGCATCGCCCCCGCTCCCGTTGCGGCGATGGTGCGAGCGACGGGACTTGCCCCGCTCGGTGCCCTGCCCACTGGTGCCCTGCATCTTGGTCAGCCACTCCACGATGTCCGTCTTCAGCAGCGAGAACTCACAGGGTCCGGAACTCTGACGCGAAAGCGGTTTCTTCAGCAACTCCGACAGGGCCTTGGCATAGGCCGATCCCACTGCCTTGTCCGTGTCCGAGGGCAGGCGATCTCGATCCCGATCCCGATCGCGCTCCTTCTTACGCGGCAAATGATCCAGCAGCCAGTCGGGCAGTTCGTCCTTGAGCACGGTGATCTCACTGGGACCCGAGGAGGTGCGCACTGGCTGAATGGGACTGGCGGCAGTCTTCTGGAGCTTCAGCCACTCCATGGTCTCCTCGCGCACCTGGGAGCCACCTTCGGCGGACCGGGCGGAGTGACGCTGCTGGGCACGACGATCGAACCACTCCAGCTGCTCGGCAGGCTGACGCAGAGCACTCTTCGGCATGGTGGCCACTTCCTCGGCGCTCTTCTGCCTGCGCGGTGGCAACTGGGGGCGCTGCTCGATCCGCACATGGGCGTGGCCACTGCCTGTGGGCGGCTCGGTGAGCCGCACCGAACCCTTGCGCCTTATGCACTTCTGCTCCATGGTCTCTTCGTCGCGAGCTCTCACCCTGCGTGTGATCTCGAAGATGTCGCCGTTGATCTGGTGATAGAACTTCTCAACCTCAACGCCGCGATCGAACTCCTCCTTGGCCGTGGGCTTGGCATGTGAACGCGAGGGGGGGCGTGGCGGGGGCGGCAGCTGGGCGGCAGCGTCATCGGCCGTCTTCTTCTTCTTGTCATCGCTCTCGTCGGAGGAGGCATTTAGCAGGGCGCCCGATCCGGCCGCCCCGCCATCCACCACCCAGCTGATCGATCGTTCACCGCTGGCGGCTGCCGTCGACCCGTCGCTCTTCTGAAGCAGCCTGTCCAGGCTGCCATGATGGCTCTTGATGGTGGTGGCTGCCAGGCCGCCTGCAGAGGTCTCGCCCAGCGATTGCAGACGGCATTGGGCATTGCAGATGCAGACGCCCGGGCGCTTTTTGCTGCCGAAGCGGAACAGCTGGCTGGCCAGCTGGGAGACATTCTCGCCGAGGCCGAGGCCCAGGCCACCACCGCCGGAACCACCACCTCCTCCAGCGGCGGCTCCACCCGCATCCCTTCCCGAGGCCGTTGTTGCCGATGTCAGGCGTCCTCCTGGATGCGCCACTGGTGTGATGTCGACGATCACGCAACAGCAGTGCAGCGAGAAGGTCTTCTTGGGATCGCCGTCGCTGCTGCAGTCCGCCCCGCCAGCACTTCCGTTTCCGTTTCCGTTTCCGGTTCCGCCGCCACCTCCTCCAGCTGCAACTCCCCCTCCACCAGCAGCCGCTGCACCAGCACCACCAACGCCAACAGCTGGCGGTGCACCACCGATCGCGTGATTGCCGCTGTGATCGCCGCTGTGATCGCCGCGCTCGCTGTTGTTGTTTTGTTGGGCGGCCAGAATGAATCACAGCGGCAGCGGCAGCGACAGCAGCAGATTGCCAGGGGGCTAGCTCCTTGGCGAGGTCCTTGACGAGGTCCCTTCCTCAGTTGGCCATGCATCGGCGTTAGTCCGCCATTATGAATGTATGTTGTTGTCTACTTAGTAATTGTGTTTATGCACTGTGCTACTACTATTTAGCGCTGCTGATTATTATTCATTTGATTAATTAAACTAAAAGCTCATTTTGCGGCGCAGTCATTTATTACATCGGCAGGGGTTGTTTTCGGTTTTCGCTTTTCGCTTTTTGGTTTACTGTGTTGCTTTGGCAATTTATCTCACACGCGTCGCACACATTTATCTATAATTAATTATTTTTACTTGTTGCCAGCAAAGCGAGTGGCAAAAAAGAAATCACTTGGCTATCGTGTGTGCTGTTGTGTTGTGTTGTGTTTGTGTACATATTTATTCGAGGATTTATTTAATTATATTTGTTTTGCCCTATAAATCACAAAGCAGTTTGCATGGCTTTCCCCCCAAAACATTTGCAGCTTGTTAAGCTTTATTATTTCCAGTGACCGAATTTAATTTGTATTTGGCTTTAAGTGTTGCGGTTTTAATTTATAGTCAACAATAGGAAAAGTCTTTAAATTTCGCAGTAATAAAGTAGAAAATAATTGTAGTACGTTTTAATTTTGAGTATTTTGTAAAATTGTATAAATTACAAATTTTAGCGAAAGCAAAACTAATCTGTTTAATTTCATTAATGAAATATAATCCAGATAATTTAATAAATAAATGCATTTTGATCTGGTTATTAATTAGCTTAGCTGATTACTTTTTGAGGATATAGCTGCGAAGTTTTTCCGACCCTTCATTTAACCAGCAAACTGTTAAATAAATTTAGAACCGAAAGGAAATTCGTCAATTGAAATAAATTTCGTTGTAAAGGCAATGCACAAGTGCTTTGGAAAAATATTAAATCACAAAGGGGCTTACTGAATTTAAAAATACTTTTTAAGCCTTCTTAACACTTTGTATTTAATTTGCTTTCCATTTGTCCAATGTTGTATATTTAAAAAGATTACTAAAGCAGACATATAAGAGCTCTTTTTTTTAGAAATCCGCAGCATACTTTATGAAACGTACTGTATGCGAAAATAATCCCTGACAAATTCACCCACATGTCTAGGCGTAGGCGCTTTAATTAGCATATATAAGGCTAAAAAAAACAATGTTGCATGTTGTAGGAAGCACTTTTTTACTTCAGGTCATGTTCTGAGCCCTCAGTGCCATGAGCTTTCTTCGGTGTTATTTTAAAGTTGCTCTGCGAAAAGTTTTTGCAACTCGTGCGCAAATATTTTGTTTGTTATATTGCTAGCATAAATTTGTTGGCTATCTGCACAGACACTCTGTGTGAGAGGGGGCATATATTTATAAGCGCATACATAAATACTTTTCGGGCTGGCAGCAAATGCATAAATTTCATGTCTACATCTACACGGAGATATGACTCGGGAACTGCTGCTCCGCTACGGTCATGTTTGTGTTTATGCAAAGGAGTTTGCCAAAGTTTTTTCGTTTCGTTTCGTTTCGGCTGCTGCCAAAAGTTTGCTTGTTAAGTGAAAGGATTATATGATCCAATGGCAGTGGCAGTGGCAGGGGCAGAAGGAGCCGAAAAGGGGGTAAAACTTAAAAATACACAGCCGAATAGAACAACAAAACTTTTCCTATTTTTATGTTGTGAGCTGCAGCACCTAAGAAGAAATCCCATACACACAACAACTTGCCACAAACTTGAGTTGTGTTGATAGTTTTTATAGCCTACTTTTCTGAGCCTCATGAACAATTCGCTGGAGAAGAGAAAGAGAGAAATAGAGAGAGTTGCGAGTTGCGAATTAGTGTCTTAGGCGGGCGGAGGCAAAAGTTTTTGGCCAGCTTGTCCCGTTTAGATTAGAGCCGTCGATAAGTTTCAAGTTTGCCACATTTGCCATGTGTTTAGTTGCCAACTGTGTGTGCGTGCCTGAGATTGCACACCGCGTGTGTGTGTGTGTGTGAGTGTGTGTGAGTGTGTGTGAGTGTGTGGCAAGGCTCAACTAGTTGGCAACTTGGGAAATGAGAAAATCAGGATGGAGGTGTGGGGAGAGACCATCGTGGCTTAAGCCACCACTTGAAAAGGTGCTTGGGCGCATTTGTTTAGCGATTTTCGCTTGATTCGGCCAATAAAGTTAATTTCTTTCTACCCCAAATGGAGGAAAACTTTTGGCTTAGTTCTCCCCCTAGCGTGTTAAATGACATTTTTATATCGTTTCGATTGTTGTTTCTTGGCCAAAAACTTTTCCAAATTGCCCAGGACCGTTGTCCCAACTCAAAAATTTCCCTAGCACGCAAGGGAATCTGATGGGCTTTGAATAAGTAAAGATGGGATCAGTGAGATAGTAATAGATAATGGCCAAACTCAGGTAGTAAAGCTGCTTTAACTCTTTAAAAAGTTACTCTTGCTATTTCGGGGCTTATGAAGAATGGGAAAATAGACTTTATGGCAGGATGTGGCTCAGATAAATTAGATTTCCCCTTAATGCACGGCCAGCCACAGGCTTTTGGTCCTATCTCAGTGAGAGTTATTTACTTTTAGTTGAAATTATTTTTAATAGATTTATCCACATCAACTGGGGCTTTAATGCGTTTAACACACTGCCACCCACGGACGAAGGACCTGTATCCATAAATATAAATACGTTTAATGGTTGGTAAGGACAAACAGCAACAAAATGTGCCACACCAAATGCTGCATCACTCTATCTCTCTCTTTTTGGCTATCCCCTTCTCTCTTCCACTCTCTTTTTATCAGAGGCCGTCTAAGTGTGTGTGTGTTTGTGTGAACTTCGACAGGCATGACGTTGATAATATCCTTGCACATGTATGACGTTGCTACTGCTACTGCTGCTTCTTCTTTTGCTCTGTTATTCTTGCAACAGAAGGCGCAGCCTTTTCAATATGCCACCAACACCAATACCAACAAAACGCCATCGCACTGACTATTATTATTGTTGTTTTTTGTTCGCATCTTGTTGATATTTTATTAGCCCGACTTTTGTGGGCCAAAACAGCACGCAAAAAACAAAGCACACCACACACATACACAAGGAATCTCGCTGGTTGTGAAAAACTTTTTCTTTTACTTTTTCATATTTTTGTTTTTGTTGTTTTTTTTTGCCTTGGCATTTATGTTATTCTTTTTCCGTTCGATGGCGATTTAAATTTTCGCCCGCGTGCTAAAAATATCTGGGCAATGTATATAGGGACAAAGGCGAGAGAGATGCAAAACAAGTCCGCAATATAACATGGAATCTCGACACGGCTCGAATCTCTGGCGCGTTTCAAGTTTTTCCACGTTTTTTTTTTAAATATTTTTTTCCAGCGAGTTTCTCCTTTTTGCGTTGATTTTGTTGTGCCCCCAAATGCCTGTTTGTGTGTGTGTGTGTGTGTGTGAGTGTTTGGGTGCTGCCGCTGTGTTGGTAAATATGTGTTAAGTGCGTTGGTATTTGCCAGTACCCTTGTGGCCCCCATACGCCCCACCCCGCGAGCCACCGCGAATCCTTCACAGCTGCTCAGGCATTTTTCAACACTTTTTTCTGTTATTGTTGTTGGGCGGGATTTTCATTTGGTGCGCCAGGTCTTGCAACTTGTTAATTTGACTTTAATGCCTCGCCTGACAATCGAAATGTTCGTTTGATTTTTCCCCGCTAAGGCACACACACACAAATAAAGCTCAGCACTCTCCATTTTCTTTCGTTATTTGCTTGTATTTTTGTTGTATTATTTGCTTTTGCTTTTCCTTTTTTTTTTTTGCGTTTAACTTGTGTGCTAAATTATATGGTCTATGGTCTGCGTCAATTTCAGCGCTGCGTGTGTTAGTCCTTCTGTCGACATGAGTGTTGGTGTATCTATGTGTTCTTGATTTGGTGAGTGTGTGTGTGTTGCTGTTTTGTAATTTGATTTCTTTTATGCCGCCCGCCTCCCGCTGAGGCATCAGCATCAGGACTATAGCTTCAGCTTCAGCTTGAGCTTCAGATTCAGTTTCACTGCCTCTACTTTCGACGATGATGCGATGAGGCTGCTGCTACTGCTGCTATTGCTGCTGCTGACGCACTTTTCTCAGATTTTTCCAGCTTTCCTCGACTTTTTCGATTGCCCCGTTTTGATTTGATTTTATTCGATTCGATTCGTTTCGATGCGAGACGACTCGACTTGATTTCACTTGGCGGCACACAGACTCGAATTTATGATTTATTTTTGCGTTACACGAAGGACGAGAGGACTTGTGGAAAACTAGTGGCCGACACAGTCTGAAGTCTGACTATTGCGTTCGCGTTACAAAATGGCGTTACACTCAGCTGCCAGAGAGCGCTAACAAGCACAGCTCGCGACGACGTTCCCGTTCTGACTGACTTTTCACCACAAAGGATGTGGATGTGGACATGCTGTGCGCTGGCCGGAGCGGCGGGCTCGCTCTCTTTTTGGGAGCTTCCAGCAGCGCGGCAGCGGCTCTGCTCGCCCCATTTCGTGTAGAGACACACGCACACACAAGCGACGTCGGGTCTCGGGTCGGAAAAGCTTCGGCTGCAGGTCCTTCGTCTGCCGATTGGCCGCTCGGCTGTTCCAGTGAAATTGTTTATAACAGTTTTGGCCGCACACATTCCGTTGGTGGTTGTGTGGCTCGGCTTCGCTGGCTTCGCCTTTATTTACGTAATCAGGGAAAATCAGCAAAGCTCACCGACCAGCATCCTCTGGCTCTCACTCTCTTTGGCTCTCTCTCTCTCTCTGTTTGGCTCTCTCACGAGTCACATGGTTGGACAAGGTGAAAAGCTACAACCAAAGCTTGCTCTCTTCGCCAGATTTTAAGAGAAGGATCGAAAGGCTAAGGGAGATGCCAACGAAATCCCTGTGAACCCAGCATAATTTACAAATCAGACGTCGGTGACGACGTCATCAAAACCAAAATGCAGTTATAATGCACTCAGTGCGAGAGAGAGGGCGCTAGAGTGCGACCAAGAGAGAGCGAGTTTAGGGAAATATAACGTATACAACCCGTGTGACAGCTGCCAGAGGGCGAGGCACCAACTCAAAGGTGTTTAGTCAACATGAACAACGACAGCAACAGCAACAGCAACAACGACAACGACAACGGCAACAACTTGGAGTTATGTGCGGTAGGTCGGCCGCAGCTAAAATTAAATTTATTCATTGTTGTCTTTGGAGCCAAGGAAACGCAAGTCAAGCCACAGCAGCTGCTCTACAGAGAGCGAAAACGGGGTACTTGCGGTAATGACCTTATAAGCTTTACAGCCGCCTTTAATCAAAATTCAAATGTGGTGGGTGCTCTTGTTGGATGAAAATAGTTTGAAGGGTAATGAAAGTCTTGAGTTAATCAAGTTTCAAAGTCTTCATCTACAAAACCAAGATCCTAGCCAGCTAGTTCTAGATTATTTTTCCAAGTGCCATAGCTCCTGATGCCGCTCCAGCTGGCTGCTCCTGCTGTGTGCACTCAGGATTTGGCTCTGGGGCGTATTAAAGCTTTTTACAAATCGTAAGCATAATTTATTTTGCTACAACTTAGCTCGTCGCGGCGCTGGAGGAGACATTTTGTTGGTCCATTGTTGGGTGGGATAATGGAATGGCCACAGAGAAAGGCAGAGGCAAGTTTTTGGATTAATTTGTAACAGCTTTGTTGCCATCTCAACATCCGGTGTTTGTGTGTGCATTTTGCATTTGATTGAATGGGTCTAAATATTTGATTATCACCGGGCTAAACTTAATTATGTTGATTATACGATAATACTTAATTATGTGGTTTGTGGGTGCAATAAAGCGATCTAGTTGTGCCAGCCCATTTTTGTGCGGGACGAAACTGTGTTGCTTGAGTCATAAATCCAGACAGGCGTTAAATCTGCGCCTCAAATGGCCCCATAAAGTCAACACCTCAAAACTGAAATGTCGCCAGGCAGCCACACACAACAGTTAAAGCAAACCAGGGGGGTTTTCTCCCCACCATTTGTACTACATAGGCAATCACAACAGCACAAATGCTTAAACACGCTCAAATAAGTCACATGGCGGGCCACGCCCACACACAAACACACTCAAACAGTCGCGCAAACACACACACAAACACTGACACAAACAAAGACACGAAGGAATCGTAAAATATAACGCATACGCAGCGTTAGCCCAGTCCCAGTCCCACAGCAGCCATAAGAAAATAGCTCGAAATATGTTAATAATGAGATGTGAGCGAGCGCTGACTGCTAAATATTATACAAATACTTGTGTATACATATAAATTCAAATATATAAATATATGAATATATATATATATATATATATATGGATGCGGTGCAAAAGAAGCACACAAACACACACGAATACACGCAGTGTAAAGCCTTGCAAATCTACATAACTCGGTCAAGGACACTGCAGCTGATGCTGAAGCGCTGAAACGGAATCCGAGGCTTCGAGGCGATGAGGATGTGGATGTGGACGCAGATGCAAATGCAGATGAGGCTGCGGTGCGGCTGCGGCACTGCCACCCAAATTGCCTTTAAATATAATTATTTTCCTTTTATGCGACGTCAGTGACAGGACTGAAGGATTGCCGTTCTGCCAGCGACATTTAAATTTGGACCACAGCATCCTGCTTGTTCCATTTCGCCAGCAAATACGCTGCCAGATAAGAAAAGTCACTTTGATGACGTCAGTAAAGCATTTTAGGCCGTTTTTCTTTCGTTTATCCGTTTCTGGCGAACCAACCGACGTCCCCCCTCCCCCCACCTGCCCATTTATTCTTGTGTTTCAGAGCGCGCGCAAATGGCAGGCACAACAACAGCAGCACAACGATAGCATCAAACTACAATAACAGAGCGAACGAAGGTCCTTCTCTTAGTTTCCAAAGAGCACATGCTGAAAAGCTCGTTTTCGTCCTCATCCTCATCCTCGTCCCCGTCTCCGTCCCCGCTTTTAGCCATCCTGTGTCTGTCTCTCGCATTTCATCTATTACCATAAAATCAAATCACAACAATAACCGTAACCATATAGCAAAGATTTAATAACTGTGATTGGGATTTGAAAAATGAATTTTCTTTCTCTGGTTACCCACGCTGGCTTTCCCTTGCCGTAGGTGAGATTATTTAATGGCTTTTGCCATTTAATTTGGCATTGAATTTCGCAACCGAGCGCTTGTAAATGTAATTGAAGTCGGCTGGCAAAAAAATATTGAAATTGTTTTCGGAGGCAGCTCAAATGATTTGGAAAATGATAACCAAACACAAAAAGAAAATATATACAATATTTCCATTAAACCCAAAGCGACTTGGTCTGCCAATCGAACTCAGTTACCGCCGGAAATCTGCATTTGAAACATTTTTATAATTTCCGGCCTTAGGTTCTGGCGTTTGTTGCTTAATTTCCGTCACCTAGTCCATAAAACAAATCGCTCCTGGATATTTTCCCATTTCCCACACCTCTCATAATTATCAAACTGTTGACATTGCCGCTTCAATTTGGTTTTATGTCAGTTCATTTTGTTTACTTGATGCGCCGCCCAAGTCTTGATTTTTTTTTTTTTTTGTGTGCTGGTGTTGGATTTTTTTGTATTTTTTTTTTTTTTCAAACTCGGACTGTCTGTTTCTAGGCCAAAGCTCTGCCCAAAATCCAGCCAGCTCCCCAGCCTCCTGACGCAAAAAGCTTCCTTGCGGCTGTTGGCGGCATTAAATACAGCCAACACACAGAGATTGTGAAGTCTGGACGACGGGCGAAGTGTTTTCAAATCCAATTACCAGCGCAAATTTAATTTGTTGCTGCACTCGAGGAAAAGTTGCCAACACCGCGCTGATAGCCTATGAAAATTGTTTAGCTGCAATAAAGCTATGTCCGTCGGACTGATGGGGGTGGTGTGGGGGCGGTAGGTCGGAAAAGCGTGGGAGCTGTTGGCTATCAGTGCCGCCGACTTTGTATTTTCCGGCTGAACCGGAGGGCGGCATCATCAAGTGGTCACAAGAGAAAAAGAGAAAGAGAGAGCGAAAGGGAAAACCCGAGCGAGGGCTGGCAAAAGTTTAATTTGAAAAAGGTTTTCTCGTTTTCGTACTACTTTTGTTTTCCTCCCGCTGTTTTCCTTTTTTTTTTTTTCTCCCGCCCACGCCCCTTATTTTTATTAATTTTGTTTGGCTCGGTCTGCTAGAGGTGTTGAATTATGAGCAAAGTTCATGAGTTCAGCAGCCGGGGCTGCTACCAATTTATAAGCCAAATAAAGCCATGTTATGGCCAAAGGCGGTTTCCAGTCGCGCTCTTCGCGCCGGGTGAATTTTCCAGCCTTTAGGCAGGCACATCGCAGTGCCTAAACCCAGCTAATTGCCTAGAAATTGCCTGAATGATGGTGCCAAAGCAGAAATCACAAAATATGACTGGCAACAATTTGGTTAAAAGTTTCTTTTTACACAGCCTGGTTTTCTGCTTTTTTTTTTTTTTTTTGATTAGCCTTTTTAATGCTCTTTGACTAGGCGCAGAATAGCTGCTCTTCATTTCGTATGCAATATTCATAAAAAGGTCGCAATTTCATTTCGATAAATTCTTCGAGGGCTCAACTGGGCAACTTGGCATCCCGGCTCCATTTCCATTTTTATTTCCATTTCCCCTACCATTTTTTATTGTTGTCGATTATTGTTGAGTTTGCCATTGCGTTGTCATTGTTGTTGTTATTATTGGGGCGTATTCCGTATTTGAACTATGCCTGGACTCTGTTAGTTTTCCACTTCTTTGCTGGCCAAGGCTACAAAAGCATTTTACACTCTGCGAAATTGAGGGTTTTATTGGCCGGGTATGGTTATTAAATCAGCCTTTGTTCTATGACTTTTTTCTTTGAGTGTTGGGCTTGGGGCTATCCAGCTGCTGCCACCTAATTGTTGGCAATGCGAAAACCGAGAACTTGTCTATGAAACTGAAGCTGTAGCTGGAAGCTGTTACTTTCCCCCAGCCCGCTGACTCGGCCTCTCTGCAGGCAAATAACAATTGCTCCACTGACAGGCCTTCTGGCCAGGATTCGCCCCCTTCTTTGCCCACCATCTACCCCTTTTTGCCCACCCATGGCTGATTCCCTGCCGCGTTTTGACCGGCACGAAATCGCCTCGTGCAACTTGAAACTAAACTGGGCAGAGGCGGCGGTGTGAACAGGGTGGGGTGATTGGGAGAGGGGATGGGGGTTAGGCAGAGGCGTGACTGCTGCTGGCCAGTGCACAATGGGGCCATAATTTCAGAGCGAGACAGCTGGCGAGTGGCAGAGCGAGAGGGCCAGAAGGACCAGCAAACCGAATGCGAAACCGAATGGGAATCTGAATCTGAATCCGAGACTGGACGCTTAAGCACAATGCCCCACTAAATTACAGTTAATGTTTATTTCTTTTGCCACCCCGCAGACTGGCCTCCTTGGAGTTGTCCCCCCTTTTCGGAGAGGGAGCCGGGGCACCCTTCTCAACTGGAGCAGTGGAGAAGTGGAGAATCGTCGGCGACTCTCCTTGGCTTTGTTTACATTTCTAATCTCCCGCCGCCCAGTGGCAGTTCGACCTACCCCCCGACCTTCCCCACTTAAAATGCCCCCCTGACTGACTGCTAGTTACTGCATTTGGATTGTATCTTTGACTGCCAGCCCACAGAACCCCCTCGACTCTCTACGCCCATTTTAGCCAGCTTTGGTTTTAGTTTTGCCTTTGTTTTATATTCTTTTTGCGTCTTCCTCTTTGGCTGTGGACAATGGTTTATTGAGTTATGGCTTGCATGCGGATATCCGCCTCTCTCACAAACACACAGGCAGGACACAGATATACACTCACACACACACACACGCGAACAGAGCCCTGGCACATTTATATAACTTTGTTATTGGCTCCCATTGAGGTGTCGCTTGGTTTTTCCACTGCCTGCTGAGATTGCCAACTATAAATTAGCAACATTTTCATGTTGGCTCATAAAATTTATGCAATTTTCTTTTGTACCAGTTTCGCTCTATAAAATATATATCTATCGTATCGTTTACTTACCCCTGCCCAACAAGGCAAAGATGGAGAATATTGGCTTACCTGCAATGGCAAAATCAAAAGGAGAAATTGAGAATTGTTACTGTTTGCTTATAGATATGGATATCAATATTTTAGTTGGAATGTCACACACAAATAAACACAGAAAAAGTTTAAACAACACACACACGCACACATATCGTTAGCTAGTGCTAGCTTCCAGGTAAATTGGCATTTGATGTTGGCCAAAAGTTATGCAAATTGGATTTTTCAGAGCTTGTTTACGGAGTGACCAAAATGAAAAAAGTAATAATGTCCCTAGAAAGTAGGCAAATTATATTGAAATTTGTTGGTAGTGCTAGTTGTTTGAATTTAGGTACGTGGCTTTAAATATAAATAAATTTAAATGTAAATTAAAATACCCAATAAAAAAGCTAGCTTACATTTCAGGATATATTCAATTGAGAATTAAATTAATTAATTTTAAGCCTAAGATTCTAAAATTTGTCTAAAAATCTCTTATAAATAAATTACATATTTTTAAACAAAGCTCTACAGCTTTTATACACTTAGAACCATTTGAAATTTAAATTTAGTTCATCATTTGAGATAATAAAACTTCTTGTCTTTTGTCCTCATATTTTTTGATATTTTCTCCTCTTGCTTTTATACAATCAGCAAGCAATGAAGGCAGTCATTTAACATTTTCCTTAGTTTTTATTTGAGTTTTCTTTAGTTGGCTCCTCGAATCTCTCGCTTTTCGCGCGCTTTTCCCATTAATAACTTTTTGGGGGCAACTCAATCTTGGGCATTTCAATTTCAACTTAATTTCTCAACTTAAGGACCTAATCTGCCGCTGTCATTGTCCTTAATTGTTGACCAGCAACAATAAGCGTCAGGCTAAATGGAACTCAAGTTGCTCGGCTCTCCTTTTAGCTCTCCATGGGTCCCGGGCAATTTAGTTGATGTCTTTATTCCTGTGATTCTCCCCTCCCCCGGCACAAATAAAATATACACACCTCAAAGACATTTTGTCCTCGGAAGCCGAGTGAGAGAAGAAACATCGCTTTATAAGGGATGCAAATATGTAGTTGTAACATTTAATTATATTCATATCTTTTAGCCTCATTGCCGGCCAGGTAATCTGAGCGGGAAGGAGGCAAGGAGGCAAGGAGGCGTGGCATTTGTGCGAACTGTGCGAAAAATGTACAAAATGCTGAACACATGCCAATTACGGGGGCAAGCCAGCCAAAAAGGAGCAAAACTGTCGAGGTGCCAAAATGAGGCCTGAGAAACTGCTGCTGCCGAAGCTGTCGAGGTGAAGAAGGTCGTGTTCGTTCACCACCCCCCCCTGCCACCCCTGCCGCCCTTGCCCAAAGTAAACCCCTTTTTTTCGAGCTGCTCAGGTGGGTGAGTTGTGAGGCGGTGAGCAGTTGTGGGATGGCAGCTTAAAATGCGCGAATGCCGAAACGACATTTACATGTTACACACAAAGAAATGCGTATGTGCGGGGAGGTTCGGTTCATGTGTGCGCTCATGTGAACCTTGGCAAGTTTACCCCGGCATCACCCCCTACCCTTCCCCCTCCCTCCACTGTAGTTGTGCGTTTTTTTTTTTTTTTTTGCACATTTTATTATTTTTTATGACTGCGCGAGCATAATCTTTTGACATGGAGGCAAAAGGAAAGGCAGCGGCAAAGGCAACGGCAACGGCAAACGAAACGAAAACGAAACGGAACGACATCGTTTGCCATTTCAGGACCTGTTCTCCAGCAGGAAGGAAGAAATCAAGAGGCGAATGGAGGAAGGAGCCTGCCGAAACAAGCCAAATGGCAGCCAGGAAGCGGCTTTTTATTCGGTTAACTTGATTTGCACTTGAGAGCGTGCGTGTGTGTGTGTGTGTGTGTGTGTGTAAAAGTGCTATTTCCTTCAGCCCAATTTCAGGAGCTCTTCCTGGCAACCATACCCAGCCCCCGCCCCCGCACTCAATTGTTCATTGATGTTTCTTTTTAACTTCTCTGTATGATATCATCTTACGTGGTTTTCATTTCGCTCCCAGTTTTTACTTTATACTTTCATGTGTATTTTCTCGATTAAAGTGCTGAAATAAAAATCGCCTCGGTTTCATTTCTTCGTCATTTGCTTTCATTTAAGTCATCTCTTGTGATATGGCGTATATTTCTGTGAAATTTGCAAATGGCCAAGCCGAGGAAGCGGGGGGTGTACGAGTACTCCAACTCCTTGATGAAGCATGTGCAAAGTTTTCTCTTTTCTGCACTCGGGTATTTTTTTCTTTCATTCGCCCGGCTTGAAACTTCTCGGGCGTACTTAAGGCGAGGACTATGAGTGAAAAGTTGTGTAAGTGTTTTTAAATCCCTTTCAGAGGGCGCCCAAGCGTCGAGTGCATCTCATGGAGTCGTTGAAAGACCCTAAATTATGCCAAAGTAGCCAAGGACAACCAGGTATTCGTATCCCGAGCCAATTAATGAGCCCCACTCGCTACCAACTTTAGCCGATCCATTTATTATTTGGGTTGCCCGGCAAATGCGCTTAAATTTCATAAGCCAGCAGCGGGTTGCTCTGAGCTGGTTTTGGCCACCGCAAAAGGGAAATAAAAGAGGCCACTCCCTCGGCACTTGGCCATGTGTTACACACACACACACAACCACACACACACACACGTGCGGCCAGCAGCCAAAAGAATTATCGGGAAATAAAAATGAATTCCAGGCAGTCGCCCACTGGCTCATCTCCCACTCTTTTTGAACTCGGACACATTCTGCACTAAGCCGAACCCACACCATCGGTTTTCGTACTTGGACAACTTTTGGCTCAAGGCTTTTAGCATTTCATAATGTCATTTGGCAAAGAATATGGCAGCAGCAGCATCGGGTGCAGAAAAATGAAACGGAATTGAACACAAGCTGGCTGCAGTTTATATCCACACTTCATGACAGATATGGCATATAGCGGGCAGCTAGGGACACCCAATGCCATTGTGGAGAAGGCAGTTGAAGGACAAAAAAAACACCTTAAGTGAACTAAATAAATGCTTAACGCTCTAATAATTAACTTTGTTTTAAAAATGTTTTACGAAGTAACCAGTTTTTGAATATAATTAATAGTAATCTCTACTCGGTCGTTTTAGAATGGTCCTTTTAGTCTTAAATAAAGTTGTAACATTTAAGTTTCAGAATTTAAATTTATTGTAAATCGATTTTATGTAGTTTAATGTGTAAATAGAGGTAACTTTAAAAATGAGTTCGAAACTGCTTATACAACTCTAAAAATCCTAACAATATTAATACTTAAATTATAAAACGTATATAAGAAAACTGAAACATATATTTTTAACTAATTTCAGTTCCCCTATCAATAGATTGTTAAGTCCCTTAAAAATATTTGTAACATTACCTTAACTTTGTTTTCCTTTCTTGTCCAATTATATTATAAAATATCGTGACTAGCACATTAAATAATAAGATTTAACTTGTAGTGCTAGGATGCCAAATTAAAAACAATAATAATACGCCATGTGACATAAAAAGTGGTGAAATTATATATTTACTTAGCTAATATTTTTAGTTTTTCTTAATTTCATTTCTTTATGCAAAACAAGAATGAAAGCAAACTTCACAAGCCGAAATTTATATATCTTTGCAGTTTTGCAAAATTTAATAATCTTTAAAGCAACAATATATTGGTTTATTTCCGTGGTAACCCAGAAATCTTCACGGCTTTCTTACTCTACATTGATTTGGTTATATCTGAGTCATTTTCAAAATCCCCCTCAATAATAAGACAATGGTTCAGTTCCATTTTACTCCCAACCCTATATGTCCAGGCATAAATGGTATCCCATATGTGCCCCACTGCATGCGTGAGTGGTGCAAACTTCTGCTGACAGGTCTCTTTTGCCGATGGCCTGAGTATCAAAGCTGCTGTCTAACTAACCGGTGGCGAGGAAGAAAAAAGTAGAAGAGGATGGAACTTAGTTCCAAACTTTGAGCCAGAAATACGTGGCAAAAACTAAAAAAAAAAACTGGAAAAATAAATGGGAAAAAACTCAGTTCGTTGGTCAGCGGCAAATAAGAAAACTGTTATTTTTGTGTCAAATAGTTTGGCCAACTGTCCACGTCCAACTTTCGCTGACAGCAGCAGAAGATTTTCCCCTCACCTCTTTTACCTCTCTCCTTGCCACTATCGCCCGGGCCCGCCCACTTCCCCGCGCGCCTTAATGCACTCGCTGCAAATTAATATTGCAGTTTTTCTTAGCCTTCCTCCGGCTGCCTTGGCAATAGTTTGAAGATGAGAAACTTTTTCCCCGAGCAGCTTGTAATACAAAAATTAGTTTCTTCACTTATTGAAATGTCAATGGAATGTCAAGCGTGCGAGGGGAGGGGAAAGAGAAGGACCTACGTCTCTAGCCAAATTGTAATTTCCACGTCTGAACATCTCGCTCTTGACTGGGCCCTTTTTTTCCGAGCAGCTTTTCCGTTGCTTTTTCCCTTGCTTTTTCACTGCTGCCTGCTCTGCGTCAATTTGCTTGAAATGCTCTGTGCCAAATGATTTAGCGTTGCACGGGGACTCCCCCACTCCCTCCCCCAACACACACACACCTGCGGGCGGTGGGGTGCATAAAAAGTTTTCAGCTTTTGTTTTTTGCGTGGCCTCAGCTGTTTGGCAGAGCGCTCATCAATTTGCCCTAATGATATCAGCGGGTGGAAATGGAGGCAGCGACTCGGATATAAAAAGGTGCGAAAATGAAAATTAAACAAAATTAAAAAAGGGAATTCCCCCGATAAGGACATAAAGCTAATGAGCATAGCCATCCCACAAATAGGATGGGGTCCAAATCCTAAACTGGTCCAAAGTGGCTTATGTGTTTACACAGTTTTTCTTTTCCCAAAATCGCCTCCAAGTCCTTTCTCGATAGCTGTTCTTAGCCTAATGAATGTCATCCTCCCCGGAATCTTCCATTCATTTCTATTTTTTTTTTTTGCTTTTGGGGCAGCTCCGTTTTGGTGTCAGTCAGAAAAACCACAAAGTCGCATAAATTAATGTCTTGCCACGCATTTAAAATGTGTTCAATTTGGTGTTGTTTGTGTTGTCGCTTCATGGGGGGTAATTAATCAATTTGATTGATCATTTCGATGGCCGCGAACTGCCCCGGGAATCGTCCTTTTTTTTTACTTCAGGGTGGGCAAATGCAAATAAAGCGTTTGTCAATATTGTAAATATTTAAGTTGGTACTTTAAATTATGCAAGCTCATTAAGTCAATCGAGCTGAATGCCAAATGCAAAAGTTGTAATCAATACGTGGGCTTCGGGATGGAAAACTTTATCATTCAATTTCAGAAAAAAAATATAAAGGAAAAAAGATGAAAAAAAGTTTTGACCTGCCAAAGTGTCATAAAAACTTTCTGCTGCTGTTGGCGAGAAAAAATGTTGAATGCACACAATGAGCTGACAGTTTAGTCAAATTATATTATCAGCAGAAATTTTTTGTGGAGTCCAAAACTATTTCTGCGCTGCGAAAAATATGTCATCAAAAGCCATCTATCCAAACGGCTCAATGGTTCAGCTGCTAATGAGTTCCATGCAATTGATAAAGTGGGGCTAGCCAGAAATTGTATCGAAATTTCACAATTAAAAGGGTAGTCTCGCTTGAAAATTCATCAAACAGGCAAGAGCACTTGCCCACACCATCGGACAGGACTCTCCCATTACAGGGGCTCATAAGGAGCTTAACAGCGGCCCGGTTTCGTATTTCCCTACTCTGCCCCTCAGTGCCTCTCACCGTCTCTCACCGCTTTGCACATTGCCACATCCTGTGGACAGCGGAAAGCTTTTAAATCGCCCTCAAAGGACAACCACCCGCCCCGCCCTGCATTCGCATTTGCCCACTCACTTAACAGAAAAGCTTTCACGAAGCTTTCAGCGGCATGTTAAGACTGGCAGCAGGCGATTTACATTAGTCAAAAATTGCCCAGCACTTTTGGCTGTGTTTGCTAAGCGCGCAGATACAGTGGTCTCTGCCTGGGACGGAAATCAAAAGGGTCTCAGCCTTCAAGGCACAACCACTAATGGCCAGGGCTTAGCCTGCGAATCAATTGGGGTATAGTGGACCCTTTCAACTCTCGACATCCTCTCCATTTCCATACAATTTAGCTAATGGCTTCGTCATTACCATTATCACTACTATATATACTTATTTATCAATGGTTGCCACTTTTCGGGCAGCCATAGAAAGACCGCACAAACATCGCCGGCGGCCACAAACACATTTGCAATGGCACAACTTGGCTGGCTGCTTATCAAAACACAACATCTACGCACACACTCGTTCTACACGAACACGTGACAGAAGGAAACGTGGGTTCTGCTTAATCGCATTTGGCCAAGTTTTTGCTCTATTTTGCAATGGAGCCCTTCTTGGGGCTTACTTTTGCAGTTTGTCGATTGTGCCCGCGACTAATTGAAAGCTGGCCTGAGCTGCATTAGGCCGAGATTTGTGCTCACATCACGCATACGCATACGCCACGATGGCGCCCCCCACACTTTAACAACATTACGCATTCGCACTGTGTGCGTGAGTGACTGTTTGTTTGTGCTTGTGTGTTTGCGTCAGTTTTACTTTTATTACCATGTGAATGGTTTTGGTTTTGGGCAAACTGAGCAACTTGAGCGGGTCTTTGGGAGGGATTAACCAAGCGTTTAATCGCAGCTTGACACACAAAAGCACATAAAACACTCACTCACTCACTGTCTGACATTATTGGGGCGCTTTTCTTTTTTTATTGACATTTACTTGCTTAACGTGCTTGTAGCTCCTTTTATTGTTATTATTATTATTGTCGTGTAGAGAACTGCTGGCTGTGGCTGGATGGTGATGATGATGATGATGCTGCTGCTGGTTGCTGTTTGCTGTCTATCTTTCACGTTCTACAAAATTGCAATAAAGCGAATTTTTCCACACGTTGCATACTTTCGAGCGCCGCTCACTTACACACACACACACACACATACATGTAAAGTATGAGAGAAAATTGCAGTTACTGCCGCTCGATGGCTGAATTTTAAAACAATTTTTTATACACAATTTTCCATTGTGGCAGGCGGCAGGCGGCAGGCTGTGTGTGACAAACGGTGCACGGGAAAACTCTCAGTTCGGCAGCAAGTTCTGGCGGCTGCCTTTGTGGCTCCCGGAAACTTTATTTATTGCAATATTTTCGTAAGTTGCAAATCTGGCACGCGCAGGCAAACACATACACGTACGCACAACGCACAACGAACACACACACACACACATGTGCTCCGCCGAATTTCGGTTGATTATAAAACGACAGAGCAAAAGTTAGCGCAGCGCTAGAACAGCAAAACAGCAGAGCAGCAATGACAGCGGCAAGCGGAGCGGAGCGCGAACGGCACTGGGAAATCGCAGCAGCAGCAGCAGCAGCAGCAGTAGCAGTAGCAGCAGCGGCGAAAGAGAAGCTTTCGCAGCTGGAAAAGGAAAAGCCTGGAAAACTCAAGAGATAGAGAGATTGAGAGAGGGGCGACCAAAGCGCATGCGCCGCTGCAGAAAAGCTGGAAAAGACTTTTGGGGGTGGTTGGTGGGTGTTTGGTTGGCTAGCCATCAAGAGCACAAAAATCCGGTTCCCCCATTTATGTGTCAGTGTAACAATGGAAGATGCAAGTAGAGTTGCTGGGCTCATTAGTGTCAAGGCGACATATAAATTTGGCACTAACTAGACAAATTCCTTGAGTGGCCAATTAATATGCATGTGCAGCGGCCACGCCCACACCAAGGAGGCGTAACCGAAGGAGGCGTTAGTGGAGAAAGAGCTTCATCATCATAACAGAGCCATCTATCATCCCGGGGAGCTAAATGCCAAAAAAAAAAGGAAGAAAGCAGGGGAAAGAGAAAGTAATTCGGGGCCTTACATCCTGTTGGGATGCTGGCTTGGGAGTCCTGCGCCTGTCCCGCTCTCTAGGTGTTCGAGTGTGTTCAACTGGGTGTCTGTGTGTGTGTGGGGATGGCAGTTTGTTTTTAATCAACGTAAACTGGGTCAGCTTTGGGGCTGCAACTAAAAATATCATTTATGCTGCAGTTGACTTTCCCTTCTCATTTGCCTAGCCGTTTTTCGGCTTTGAATAAGCAAATACATATAAAAGGCATATATTTATGTGTACCTATACCATCACATATATATATATATATATATATATATATGTCCGTCATCAAGGAAACATACTCGACCAACAGCGGCTTCAACTCTGCCGGGCTTTAACATTTAAAGGTAGAGGAGTCGGTGCTGTTAGTGTTACAGCTTCAGCTTCTGTTGCTACTGTTGACCCAGTTGCCTCTCTATAAATAGCACAGCCCACAAATGGGCGGGTCGAGGGGTCAAAGGGCGGCGCAGGGCGGAGCAGGGAGCACGAGGCACGAGGCACGAGGCAGCAGCCAACGAGAATTTGAATTTGAGCAATTGATGTCGGATGTCGGTTGGCTTATGACGAATGCTGAGCGTTCGGTTAAAGAAATTGCATTCTCTGCGAATGGGAAATTACATTTCGTGGCAGTCCATTTGGAGTGGGTAATGCAATATTTAGAATGGGGACTTTCTTGCTTCTTCTTGGTGGCGCTCACTTAAAGTGAGTAATGTAATATTTATGTGGGTGAGGTCAAGGAAGCTGCTTCTTGAAGATAAAATAGTTATGGGAGGTATACTTGAAGTTTCATTGCATATTTTATATAACTTTTCTGAGTTGTACTTTGGTGCTTAAAAAGGGATAAAATATTAAAATTGTATTTTAAATAAATGAAAGCAAATGGATCTTTTTTTCAAGAGTTTAAAATAACCTTTTTAACTTTCTAATATCATCAAGTAAAATTTACAGCTCTCAAAAAAAGCCTTTTAAATTTTTCTTATTTAACAAAAAAAAATCAATTTAAGCATTAAAAGGGTTTATCTATAATCCAAAGAAAGTCATATATGATATGCAAAATTTGCTTTCGTAAACACACATTCACTCAACAAATAATATATGTAGTTAAGAAATAGCCTTCAAGGAAGGAAGCTCACCTCTGATGAAGTTAGGTAGCACATCCTCGAATCGGTGCTCTCAATGGAAGCCTGTTGAACAATTCCGTAGCGTGACTCGCGATCGCTTAGATACTCTGATCGCAAACTATCCTGTCGTATGAACTCGGCCCTTGAAAATAATACCAAATTTAATTATTTCAGTTGATACAAATTATATCTCGACTAACCGTTGTTCTAGGGAATCGGCACGAGCACTCTTGTAACCCGAATCATTGAGGCTGCTGTCCTGCCTTAAAGATGGTAGGGAATCCCAGGGCGAACGCTTGTGCCCGGAACCAGGAACCTGCTGGGTCATCATGCCATGACCCGATCCAGAGCCAATTGTGGAGCTGCCGGAACGCCAACCATCCGAGTGACGGAACCACTGGGCCCGAGCCGATTCGCCAATGCAAGAGGCGCAACGCGAGTTGGAGAAACTATTGAGGAAGTCACATAATTAGCACTGAGTTTCCTCACATTTTCGATATATCTCACCTGGAATTGTGATCTGATAGATAGCCACGATCGCGTTCTCGTTCCCTTTCCCTGATCAACTCATTGCGATCGCTGTAGTAACCATCACGATCGCGATCTCGTTCCTTGTCACGAATAGTAGACAATGGTCGATGCGGCGGCAATGGCAAAGTGGAAGATTTGGCATTGGCTGTGGGCAAAATAGCATACAATCTAGTTAGCTTGACTATATTTAAGAACGCAAAATGCATTCCTAGTTGAAGGCATTCCAAAATCTAGGGCAGGCAAAAACAATCGACTTTAAGCTTCGATTGGCATCGAATCGAGTTCGGGTGGGAGATAAAGCTAGATCATTGAATCTGGAAGAGATCGTGCGGATTCGGAATGGAACTACTTACGCCTACGAAGTGGATATGGGCTGCGCTGGTTCGATCCGGGTAGGCTTTCAGCGAATTCTGATGATGGTTGTTGGATTGTTGGATTGTTGTGGTTGTTATTGTTGTAGTTGTTGATGGTGTTGTTGGTTTGTTGGTTTGTTCATTCATGTGTCGGTGAGCAATGCGAGGAGATTAATGGATGATCAATTTATGGCGTGACACGGATAGCAATTATGTTAGTTTATTAAACAAATTGAGTAATAAATATGGGCAAAGTACATACATTTTGGGAAAACAAAATAACAAGTTTAAAAGTCATAGTTTATAGTAAGAAATTGGCAGCTAACCACATTAAGCTAGAAAAGTCGCACACATCGAAACATTTTTAAAGCTAACATATTACAAGAATATGCCTCAAACTAAGGTATTCAAATTACTCAGTTCTCTTTAACAAGTAATAGCTATAAACAACTCCAAGATGAAAACTTATATAAGTATATTCTTGCTGTCAATAAAAACTTGTAACAAAAATTTTTGATTGGAAGAAGTTTTGATCCAGTTTTAAATATCATTTAATAATTTAATTAAATCATTAAATAATCGGTTAATCATTTTTAAATTCAACTGAAGATTAAGTAAAAATATTATTATCTTTTAGTTAATAAAAATAAAAAGAAATATGTTTGTTTTCTTGTAAAATTAATAAAATTTTTTTTTTTATAATTGGCAATATGTTAGTACCATGAACTTTATAGACAAATGCTTAAGTCGTTGGTAACTAGCTTAAAGAATAATTTGCAACAGTTAATGTTTGATTTTCTCGTCACCATGACATAAAAAAAGCTGTAAGCTAAAAACGTTTTTTTTTTTAATTTTCACACCTACGATCCTAAAGGTATAACAAAAATAAATTACAATGAACAACGTATCTGTCTTACATAATCAACTATTCTCAGCTTATTTGCTTAAATTACTTTATGCCCTTTTCAAGCCCTGGCCAATCCTTCTCCATTACAACATTCAACATTCCACTTCCGCTAAGCATTCTCGTGCCCATTTAATCAGATTATCAAGCCATTCCTAGGCAATCCACCTGCCCCCAAAGCAAGGCAAAAACAGAACAACCGACTTGATTAGGCCGCTGACATGGGTTCGATTGGCTGACTGGCTGACAGGTTGATGTTGATACGTTTCCCAGTGAGTTTCGCCTACCCCAAAAGCTAATTAAGAAAGAAATTCAATTAAGCAGCGAAGCAAAAGAAAGGGAAAACCAAACGTTCAGAGCTACCACAACAACGAAACCAAAAGTGAGGCACCTGGATAAAAAGCTAACCGACAGAAGGTAACAAAAACATGGACTAGGCTCGACCAGAATGTCGCATTGGCTCACCCAGATTCTCCATGCTCTGCGAGAGCAGGGCCTCGAAAGTGTGCAGGCTGTAGGACTCGGCATCCATGCCCTTGGCCAGAGTGTTCCTCAGATGCATCTCGTACTCGAGCAGCAGCCGCGAAGTGGGCGAGCCCGGAGTGGGGGTCACATTGGGGGCCTGCTGATGGTGGTGCTGATGGCGCGAAGATCGCTGCGGCGGTCCCTGCTGCTGCTGGGGATGCTGTGGATGCTGCGGATGTTGGGGATGCTGGGGATGCGGGCCCGAGGACTGCTGCTGACCGTAGGACTGATCCTGGTCCGAGTTGCCATTGCTGGAGCTCGGAGTGGTCGCATAGCACTGGTTGTCGAACATCACGTTGTCCGAGGGCGGCGAACCCTCGATGCAGCTCCTCTCCCGCTCCAGCTCCAAGTAGAGATTACGCGGCGGATAGCCACGTCCGATTTCATGTGAGGATCTGCGTGGTATATTGATAGCATAGGTAATTTATATATTCAGCGGAAATACGGCGAACAAGCACCCACCTCGAGCCGGAGAAACGCGACGACTGACTGCTGGCACGGCCCATCGTGTTGTTGTTCATTATGTGGTGACCTCCGCCCCCGCCGCCCATTCCCATGGCCATTCCATGCTGGTGCATGTGCGGCGGGTGGCCCAATGTCTGGGCCGCATTCGCGTTGTAGTAGTTGTAGCGCCGACGCCCCATCTCCGGCGAGGTCACCGGCGACTCGGTGCTGGGCATCGGCTTCAGCATGCTGCGCTTCAGGGTGCTGGTGTCCACGTTCATGTCCTCGGTGCTCTTGGTCTTCCGCCGGGTGTTGTTGTTGATTACATTGTGCTGGTGCATGTCGTGCGAGTGCGCGTCGCGTGTCTGTTGGCGAAAAGTGGGAGTGGGAGTGCCAGGTGGCAAGTTGTTAGTGGTAAGTGGGTAAAAGAGAGCTCTATTGGGGCACACAGAGAAAGGCGATTCAAAAGCGGGTTTTTGCAAATATAAAAATTGATTCATTTACATACTGCTTTAGCCTCTAATCGATTTACTTATTATTAATTAATTAATTAATTAATTATTAATTAACAACTTAATGGTTTCTCAATAAGCCTACTCTTGTAAATTGAAACGTATAAAGTCCATGTCAATTAAACATTTTTAGTTATAATTTTCATGCGTTGTGTTTAGTTATTTTAAATTTAAAATTTTTTTTTTAATGCACTGAATTAAAATATTTTTTGCTTCAATTTTCATCTATTGTGGTTTTTTGGTATCTTGTTTATCCTCATGAAAATCAGAAATGACATGACCCTATATTCGCTACGTTCTTCACTCTTTTTCTGTGTGCAGGATTTGGATGTGACAGTTAACTAACCATGTCGTCGCCAAAGTCCTTGTTGCGGGTGCCGGTGCCCTTGGAGGAGGAGGTGCAGGTGCCCACGCTCTGGTGCAGTCCGCCGCCGGCCTGAGTGCCCTCGCTCTTGGATAGATCCATGTCCATTTGGCATGCGGCCGGGTCATCGTTGCCCACCTGTGAGCCCACATGATTTTGGCCGCACATGTCGGAGCCCACGTTGCCCACGCCCGTAACAATTACGCCCGGAGTGTTGGTGTTCACTCCGGCATTGGCCACGTCCTGTCTGTCCTGCTGGCCGCCCTTCATCTGACGTGGCAAAGTATCTAGGGGTTTTCGAGAAAAGCCAAAAATTAGATTGATTTTTTTTTAAAGGAGCGTAGGGGACAATCTCACCTGCTCCCTGGCCGGAACCGGGACCGCCGCTGGCCACGTTGTCATAGAGCGAGGTGCTGCTCACCGCACTGACCACCTTGCCGGAGCCCACCTGCTGCTGGCCGTCGACGTCGGTGATGCGGTGCGAACCAACGTTGCGCGGCAGGGTGGATGAACCTGCAATGAGGATGGCGGTGAGTGAGTTGATGGGTGGGGATGCGGTGGATCTGGTCGCCTAGTCGCTAAGCACTGAGTTCGCAAAATGTTCGGGTAACACAAACAAAGGTGTCGGAAAATGAAAACAAAAAGGGCTCCCTTGGGTTGTTTTTTTTTTTTACCGCGGGCTGGGGGGCAGATTTCTGGAGTATAGCTCTCACCTCGAACACGGGGATCGGTGCGCAGGCGCGCATACTGCTCGGCGGACATGCAGGTGCACTGGGGCTCCTGGCGGACGCGCGACGGCGACGCCGGAGTGCTGAGCGGCTTTCGCTTGGCCTTCACCTTGCCCTTGCCCGGGGGATCCAATTTCAGCGAGTACGACGACGAGGCCTTTCGTGAAAATTTGAAAGAAGGCGACTGTAAAACGTCGCACTATCATTAGGTTAGTTGATTGGGATTACAAGGTTCTGTGTGTGCGGTTTCTCCTCTCTTTCTACACTGTCTCACTCTGTCAGACTTTCTTTATCTCTAGCCGCCCAGGATCAAGGATCAACTGGGGTGCGATCTCCACGGAGATATTTTGTGCTCGAGCCGCTCTTAAGAGCTCGGCGAAATTTGCGTGTCTGTGTGTTTTTTTTTTTGGTTACTGGATAGTGTTTTGAAAATATCTTAGAGAACTTCTACGAGTAGCAGTTAAATAGAGGGTGCAGGAAGAAGAGTTTGAAGCTTGACTTTGGGTGCTGAAAGCCTTGTTCTACTTTAGTACAATATCTAGATAGTAAAAGCAGTTTTTTTGATTTTTGAAGGAAGTAGTAGAGTGTGTGTGGGACACAAACGAGCTCTTTGGTTTGGTTTGGTTTTAATTACAGCAGTTTGGCCATTTAGGATCTTTTCTTAATCTCTCTCTCTCTTCACAGCGCTAGGCGCAATTTAGTAACTGATAACTTGATTGTTATATATAGCGATATAGCGTTGTTCCAGCTGGAACAATGACTTAGCCTAACGTTAACATTTCTTTTGATTATACAACTTTGATTTGGGTTAACTTCAACAATTTATTGTAAGCATGTGCGTTTGCTTGAATATAACTATGTTCCATTCGTCTGGATTCGATTCGGTTTCAGAAACCTCCATGGAAGCCGCCTTCGAGGCGATAAATGATGCTCCAAGAATATATATGCGCTATATCGGCAACTCCTTCTGGCTCTAACTAATGCTCTCCTTGGAGTGATACTGGCTTTGGTTTTTGAAAATTGCTTCGATTCGTAAACCGCCCACTTGCATGGGATCTCGGAGTGGGAGAGGAGGATGGATCGGGATTATCGGGATCGGGGGATCGGATTAGGGTTCGTCGGAAACGGATTGTAGGGGATAGGTGACGGTATTGTAGTACAGGATACGTGCGATTGTTTTAAAGCGTTTTGCGTTTTTCTTTTGCATTTTCATTTGTACGATTCCACAGTTATTTACATCGTTCATCGATCATCGATCGTCATTGCGTTCAAATTGTTTGTTTTCAATTTACAGAGATTTTTCATTCAATTTCATATTCATTTTCGGAAATTAAGTTTTTGTTTTAGTTTCAGGTTTTGTGGCACACGTGAAATGCAAACGAATCGAGTTGAAAATATATTTATACATACATAAATATATATTTAGAGTAGTTAAATAAAATTATTGTTAGATAATAAAAGCATTTCGAAGGGGGAAAACGGGGGGATCATATATAGATAGAATAGATTTCAGAGAGAATCGTGGTGTACATTCAAAATGTTCATATTCGGGGGGTTATTGGTATTTGTTGTTGTAGTTGAGTTGTTGTTGAGTTTTGTTTGTTGTTTGTTGGAGTTGCGTGTTTATTCATTCATAAATTTCGAAAGAAATATCCGTCGGTTTTCATTTTGGTATCGGTTGTTTTTGAAAATGTTTCGAATTGAAGTACGAAATGAAATGCATTACAAATGAAATATTTCGAAGGATTTATAGTTTTTGAGTTTTGGCGTGTTTCGACAATGATTTCGAAAAATGATTAGAAGAGAGAAAAAGAAATGAAAGAATATATAATATAAATACATTTAACAAATTTTAGTGTGTGTGTGTTTGGTGTGTGGCGTGTGTCTGTCTGCGTTCAGTGTTATCGGATAGTTTCGCTGTTCATCTTTGCACTTGGATGATTCACATTTACAAATGAGTCCTAGGACCGGCAACTTTCAGGTGAGTTTTCCGAACACTGAGAGTGAAAGCGAGAGAGTGGGTGGAAAACTGGGGCTGGTGGGTGGTGGCTAGTGGCTGGTGGCTAGTGGTTGGTGGCTGGGTGGTTGTGGTGGGTGGACACATAGAGCAGAAAAGTTTACAACAATTACGACACTCAGTATGTGGTTGTTGTGGCGTGAAACACTTATGGAAGGATCTTACTCATGCCCGACGTTGCGGATTGAACAGAGATATTCGTTTAAGGGAGGGTGAACTTTTACATGGATATTAATAATATTTGTATTATCTTTATCGGCGATCAAACGACACTTAGGTGAAGCAAGAATTATTCAGTTGTGTGTGGCTGTGTTGGATGTACACTGTACACAGTGAAAAAGAAACAATATGAAGCGATACTAACGTATTTTTTTACAATGTAAGACACCTGCAACAAATGATGCGCAAAGTAAGAAAAGAAAATGAAACAATTATTAGACTTGGCTAGTCCAGATAGTTCATGTCTGACTACATTATATTAGAATCTATATATTAATAGGCGTATGGTATGGTATGTGTATATTAGATGGGTTCCAGTTTCAGTTTGAAATGTGTTTCTTCAGTTGTAAGCTTTATGGATGAATAGGTCAGAAATTAAGTAGTAGTACAGAGGTTTGAAGTTTATCAATCAATCAGTTATCAATTTATCTTATATAGACAATGAAAATGGTGGCGCTTGAGTACATCATCACAGCTTCTGTTTCTAATTTAATAATTTCATAAAATATTTACAGCACGTTAAGTTTTCATTTTTAAGAAGAATTGGGGACTTAAAACGGACAGAAACTCATTAAAACTTTTGCACATCTCTTACATTTCTCCCTCAATTTCTGACTTTGATTGTTTTTCAGGTGCATGTCTCTGTATTGTATGTGTGCTTGTGTTGCATGTGTGTGAGTGTGTCTCTATAAATACTACGATTATACTTTACTTGGCCAAATTTCTCAATGAATGTTGACTTGAAAACGAAGAACGCAAATTTCCACATACAACTCAATATAGTTTTCAAAACTAAACAAACAAACAAAAAAATTGTTTTCAAATTTTCAGCGAACCAATTTCATAAAATCGTCAAGTTTTCCAACTAATTAGCGAGTACAAGGAAGAGTTATGTTTCGGTGAGTGTTTTTTTAGAAAGTTTATGCGAGGAGACTGTGGTGGTGAGTTTTACTTTGCTTATGCCAACTATGCAAATTTTGTTTACTTTAATTTAACTCCCATTCTATAAATAAATAAATAAATAGATTAATTTAGAAAAATAATTATTATTGTTTACACTGTGGTGATGTATGTAAACATAATAAATATTATAAATACTGGAATGTCTTAAACAATAAAATTGATTTTCTTTTAAAAGCTACATTGAATTTTCGTTTTTTATACCACATATAATTGGCTTTATTTTATTTTCTTGCTGACCTATATAATAGTTTTAAAATGTTATAAACCACATGGTAAAGTTTAAGTTTGCAAAATAACAAATTCGTGTTTGGCATAAACGTAGTAAGTGACTGTGACTATGACAGTGACCGTGACTGCGGTGATAGTGAGCGAATGAAGAGCTTAATTATGATTTCATCTTCAGATTGTTCGAGTGTTTGCGGCACTGAACCTTGAGATTGATTGTGGATATTTAGAGTACATAGCTAGAGATATGTGTTTTATATGCAAAGCAAACATCAACTGGCTCATAACCATCATCGTCATCATTATCATCGTCGTCAGCGGCAGCATCATAATCATAATCGCTATCATTTTGGTCGTCACCATCTTGGTCGGCACCTTGGGTTCTTTCAGTGTTTCTAGTATTAGTCTGTGTGTCGTGTCGAAAGAGTTTCTTGTGGGTGGATGGTGGTTCGGTTTCTTTTGTTTTTTTTGGCTTGGTTCGGTGGCTCTAGTGGTTCTGGCAGTGGTTTTGGGGGTGGTGGCTCAGCTGAGTGCTCCAGCTGGCGGGCATGATTACAGCACGCTGCCAGACCTCTGTTAGTGTTGCTGTATTAGTTGTGGGGTGGCTGAGGTTTTTCGGTATCGGTATCGGTATCAGTTGAGGTTGGTTTTGAATTAATTTTCATTTTTGTTTTTCTTTTGCTTTGACTGTTTTTGTTTAAAAGATTTTTTGATTTTTGGATTTTTTTTTTTATGGGTTTGGCATTGTTGTTGTCGTCGCTATGCGAAAATGTTTGCTTTGCCAGACCGTAAGAGAATACTTACACAGCACTCGCGGAACTGTTTGGCATCGATGGGCGAGGTGAAGTTGAGGCCCCAGGTATCGTTGGTCATGGGGTCCTTCCAGTAGACGAAGCACTCCGATGCCTGGCCAATGCGTGTACCTAAAAGGGTGGCCAGGTTGGCAATTGGATGATGAAGTGGCGCCCAACAATGTGCACTCACCTGGCTGCACAAGTCTCACGTCGAGTATCTTGTCCACCTGACTGTTGTACGCGGTGATGTGAAAGATGCACTCGGGCGAGTCCTGAATGCAGGTGATGTTCACAGGAACCAAATCCTCGGACACTTGTTGCCATTTGACGGTGCCGGCTCCGCTGGCTGACACATGGAAGACCTCTGCCCACAACCTGAACGAACTATTGTTGGTTAATTAAGTTTCGACAATGGATGGAGTGGTTTTTTTTTTTTGATTTGGATTGTTTGGAGGAGATTCGATTCCGATTCGAATTTGGATTTGATGCACAATTAGATTTTGGTTTTTCGGGGGGTTGGAGAGGAAAATTTGGGAAAACAAAGAAACACATTTTGTTGTTATAGTTGGTTTTTTGTAGTTGTAGTTGTAGTTGCAGTCGTAGGTGGGAAGGAAAAGTTGAAGCAGGATACATTTTAAGTTGTTTTGGTGGTTTGTTAGATAGGCCGCATCAATTTGTGTGTTGTTTTGAGGTGTTTTTGTTTCGATTTGTCGTAAGTTGTAGTTGGTAAATTGTATCATTTTATTTGATTTTTTTTTTTTTTTGAAAGAAAGAAAAACCAGAAGAAGAACACAATTAGTTGGATCGAAAAAAGTTATCGAAAGAGCGAATTCAATTGTGGGTCAGTAGTTGGTTGTGGCGGTGGTGGTGGTTGTTGGAGCCCCATTTCGGCAGTCAGAGAACATAAACAGAGTCGGGCTAAAAGAGTGGTTCAGTTCGAAGGGTTTAGGACCAAGACCCACCTCAAAAGATGACCATCGCGACGACGGGAGCTCTGCCAGGGCGAATCCTCATAGCGATAGGCCTTGCGCATCAGCGGGGCACAGGAGCAGCTCAGTTTGTTACCCATGGCGCAGTTGGCGCAGCTTGCCGCAGATCCTGCCACAAAATTGGGTTAGTTTCTTGTGGCGAGTATTATGGAGCAACTAATGTGATCTCACCTTTACCAGAGGCACCCCGATGTCACCACATGCCGCTCACGTCCGCCTGCGAGAGCGCCTGTCCGCGATTCAGGGACTGTGAGCGCTGGTTGTGCCGATGGTTGTGGTAGCGACTCGATCGCTGTAAATAATTGAGAATAGTTGAATATTAAATATACTTTTTTTTACTTATACTTATATATGTATTTAATTTATTAATTTATTGAGTAAATATATAATACTTATGTTAAAAGATAAGGTTTTCTCTACTATCCTTTATAGGCTTACAAGTTGCCATACCATCTATACAAAAATATTTTCGGCTAAGAAATATATATAGAAATCAAATCTTTAAGGCCTAAAAACCTTTCGTAGAAATAGACACCTATGGATTTTTGGAATACATTTCCTAAAATTATAAAGACTTATTATTTCTATTAATTTTAAGATTTTCCAATGTAGGTATTTGTTTATTTTAGGTCATTTAAGAATAACAGCTGCAAAAAAAAGTAACTTGTTTTTGAAAAATAGCCCAATGGAAGTGGTAAAAAGAAGTGGGAAGTGGAAGAAGTGATTTTAATAACCATCTTGAGCAATCATTAAGCTGCAATAAATTTCAAAAAAATTCAAAATATCTGCAACGAAGGCTGCACAACAAGTTCCAGGTCTTCGGGTGCTTGGCTCTGTGAGATTAAAGCGTTGAAGCAACCCACGCCACAGTTTATTATCATCAAGCCAGACCGAGAGGTGCGAACGCTAGTGCAGCAATATTTCCCCGCCACCGCCACAAAAGTTGTGTAGGTGTCAAAAACAAAAGCGATGCATAACTCAGGCCAAACGATGAAAAGCGGAAAATGTGCTTTGAAGTTTTCACGTTTGATTTTCTTGGACACCACCCGCAGACATTGCACTCCGAAGTGATGCAAAATCTAAGGTGTGATGGTGGCACATTTTATTTTTATGTGGATTAAATTTTATAAATATTCACAGTATGGCCCATATGTTGGCCACATTTGTTGTTTACTGGCACAGAAGCACATTTGGATCGCAATAAATATATATATATAAATACGATATATATAGCTATTTTTGTTTACATCGTTTGACCCAGAGGGCGACACACCACACAGACACCTGTTTTATGAATCGATTTTGGCCATTCAGTTGCCGGCTTCCGAACGGTTCGAATTGCGGTTTACGGATCGGGGCTGACGAGATCTTGAAAAAGCCAAAACAACATCCCAAATGCACGCCGCAGACTCAACTAACCGACACGCAAGAAAATCGAAATCACAACGAATTTTCATCTCTGGGGCTTGTAGTCTCTTATTTTTCGGATCTCTTGGCGTCTCGAGAGCGCCATAACGCCCACATGGAGCTCTCCGGCTGCTCAAGAGATCAGATCTCTGGCAAGATATGATGGAGAAACATGCATGCCAGCGATCATCAAGTGGACCACAACATGGGAATTGTCATGGGAATCCGGAATGGTTATGGGAGTGAAAATGGAAAATGGGAAATGGGGGAAATGGGACCGTCATCGCGGTGCTCTCTGTTCGCGTGCTAAGTGCACGTGTTGTTGTCTAATTTATTTTTAAAATCAATCCACTCTCGCCCCGCTCCACTCTCATTAGAATTGCAATTGGGATCGTCTGTCTGACACACATTGGGGGCGATGAGCGACACATCAAAATAGATCATCAAGTTGTTGACAATATTAGGGACGACTTTTATGGATACTTTCGGGAAGAAAAGTAAAAGTAAGGGTTCTTGTTCAAATAATGTTTTGCTGTGGTTTCTTTTGGCAGTTTGTTTTTCCACTCTTTCAGTGGAAATAAATTTTTGTCCTAATTTTGACATTATAACGAAAACAAATGAACAATTTCGGGTAGTTAAAATAAACTTTAAGATCAAATGCTGATAGCGAAGAGGTTTCTAACGAATTTTTAATTTTTGTACTTTATTATTGTTAACAAATGTTTCTAGGGGAATTTTTCGCCTTATACAGAAACAAAAATATTTACTTATTGATATTTGTTTATTCAATTTTAAGTAATTAAAAAAATAAGTGTCTCTTGCTAAACCTAAACCTTTAAAATAATAATACATTATTGAAAAAAAAATTAGTGTTTGATACAATTCCATCCAATTAAAACGAGTAAAAATCAAAAGCCTTTTTATGGCTTTTAAAATACTTTTTCGCTTAAAAACTTTGTTTTGTTTTTCTTTGTCAACATATGTACCTAACGTTAGGTTGTTGGGAATCTTATGAAGTAGGATTTATAGTCGGGCTATGAAATAGTTTGTTTTTTTTTATATAAATAATACACACCTCCACATGGCCCCAGCCATCGGCGTTCATTTTGGCGGCTGCCTCGACACTTTCCTTGGCGCCCATTGTTTTGTTTTTGTTTTAAGATCGCGTTCAGTTTGGTTGATGTTTTCCTATGGAAATTGTATCGCTATTCGCTTTGACTCCTCGGCTTCCTTTTCACTGCCCGTTAAGTGCTTTCAGGATTCGGGCAGCTGTCAGATGTTATTTATTTTGGGCCCAAGCGGAGGACCAGGAGCGTCTGCGTTGAGAGGGCCGTGACTCGTGGGCCAGGAGACTCGGTTCAATGTATAAATATTGAGCGGATTGACGTTGACGTCGCTCCTGCTATCGCACACACACTGGCAAGCAAAAGGACCCGCTCTTTTTTTTTGCTTTTCGAGAGCGAGCGAGGGATGCTGGGGCCGTTGAAGGCGGCTTTCAATCGACTTTCGTCGGGTTGAACGTGCTGCTGACGTTGAAAGCAGTTAAATAATAAAACAGGAGCACGTCCTGCCCGTCGGTGTGTGTGGTTGTTTCTGCGAGTATGGTATCCTGCTGGTATGTCCTGGCCTATATGGCGTATACGTATGCGTGCGTCGAGTGTATTATTTATGCAGCAGAATGTTCTTGCTGATGCTGCTGCTTTTGCTCCTCCTGTGAAGAGTTTTATTCCTTTGTTTGTCCTTTATTTTCTTAGCTTTTTCCTTTTGGTTTTTGCGGTTAGTCAATTTTTTCACTTGATGCTTTTTAACGGTGCGTATGATTAATTTGTTGTATATATTTCAGTTGATTATATCTTTAATTTGTTGAGGTTTTCTTCTTGCCGCAGTGCCTGGATTAGAATTTAGTTTGAAGTTCAGTTAGGGCTTTGTTGTTTTATCCTTGTGGCCTTTGATTTGGCAACGCCTTTCGCGGCCCACCGAAGAAAGGTTCACTTTTGGCTAGCTTTTTCGTTTGTTTGCGAAACCAGCTTCGTTATATTATTCAAGGATCACTGTTCACTATACTTTAAAGGAATTTTGGGTGTTTTTTTTTTTAGTAATTTTAAGCTGGAAAAATCGAGATTTTCCTTTTTTTTCGCCACGAAACGAGCAGGATGAAGGCGCTGTGTATTTTCGTGTAGCCAAAATACCTACAAAACTTGACGAAGCCCAAACGAAATGTTTTCACTTGACGAAACGGGAGAGGAGCAAAGCCGAGAAGAGAAAGCGCGAAGAAAGAGCGGAGAAAGAGAGCAAAGTAGAGCAGGAGATGAGCGTCGAATTACAGCGACAGCCGAAAATTGCTCCCCCATCTCCCTTTCCCACAGGCTTATATTTTAATTTCGATTTCTTTCTTGGTTTTTCGTCGTTATCCTTTATTTTCTATGCCTTCTCTTCTCCTTCTTCTGCTCCTCTCGCTCGTCTGTGTGTGTGTGTGTGTGTGTGTGTATGAGTGTGTCTGTGTGTGGTCTAAGCTTAAAGGTATGTGCAGTGGCTTTGACCCCCCTTAACCCTCCTCTCTTTTCGCTGCGTGTGTGCCTCAAAAAAGTTGCATAAATCACCACACCTTAATTTACTTAAATGCCCTTTCTTGTTTGACAATGTTTGTTACTTGATTTTAACTTGATTAATTCATTTTCGTCTGCCTCGTGGGCGTTTTTTCCACTCAAGCACAAAAGTATGCTACACTTTTTCGATGTTTTATCAGTGACTTTATAGGAATTTTCTTTACTTTTACGCTTCGGTTTTTGCTATTTATTTATTTGGATTTTGTTTTATTTTCTTTCAGTATTATAGTTGAAAGCTTTGTTTTGTTTAGGTTAATATTTTTTGAAGCAAGAAAAAAGCGACACAACCGTCGACGTCGACTTCGAAATTCGTTTTGACTAGTCGCTCAAATGCAAAAGGGATGCTGCGACGTCGACTGCGACGCGGACTGAGCAGCTGGCAGCGACGTCGCTGCAACTGTTGGAATGTGTGCCACACACACACTCTCCATTTTTTTTGGGGTGGCTCTCCTCCTGTTGTTTTTGGTCCTTCCTTACATGTGCTCCTGTGTGCGAAACTTTTAATGTCTCCCCGATGCATATGTATGCGTATGGTTGTGTGTTAATGTAATATTAATGTTATAATTTGCTAGGCGGAAAGGACAACGAACGTGCCGAGTTGGCGACATCAATAATGCAGTCAAAAAACATAAAGGGTATATGCCAGTGAATAAAATAGGTGGGTGGTTTGGTGAGGGGATTAAGGTGTGGGAAGTGGGTTTCCTTTTTGAGCATGCCAATCAACCGAGAAATTCCGAATTAAGGCCCACCTCTATTTTCCAACACTAGCCAAAGTTCGAAGCAGCACGTTCCACATGCCACAAAGTAAAAGTGAAAAGCAACATCAAAATTAATAAGTAGAAAGGATGCTGACGTCGGCGTCGCAGCCGCAGTCGACGTCGACAGAGGCAGAGAGAGAGTGAAAGAGAGAATGACTTCTTGCTCCTGCGCCATTTCAATATTTAACGAAACTTTCGATAAGTCAAGACAGCGACCAGCTGCAGCTTCTCTAACGGTAATTATTCGCTCTAGCCGCTTGCATTCAATTGTTTTTAAATGTTTAAAAATTGTCTTAGAAAAAGTCAATGCTAGTTATCTTTTAGTTTTAAAAAAGAATACATATTTAATATTAAAACTCAGGGCAAGTGAATATACAAGGCTAACCACCCACCCACATTGGTTAAATACCGTTATCTCTCGCTGCCTCCAAAAGACGTCATTAGAAAACTGCAGCTTGCAGCTGACGGCGGCAGAGGCAGCGGCAGAGATTAAAAATCGCGTCACACCAGCACAAACAAAAACAAACCCTCAACTAAAAAAATCCTACAAAATGTATCAGTTGAAAAGTTAACCAAAAATGTCTAAAAAAGGTTTTTATTTTTTTTTTCATGGCTGCAATAATTGGCCATATGTGTGTGCGTGTCCGTCTTTTGTTGTTGCGTAAGGCTTTTTAGGGCAACTGGAGGGTGTGGTTTAGGGTTGCCAAAAACTAAGGGTCACCAAACGGAAACTCCAGCTTACATGTATACGTAAAGTTGATACCTTAAATCTGACTGACTAAAATATATTTTAACAAGATTAAAAATCATCTTTAGCAGCATTTAAATGACTTAAAGGTTCCTTTTTGAGGGTGTGGTTGCTGCGCAGATTCCCTTGCTCATCCTCACAAATGTGCTGGGTGGCAACCCTAACATCTGTTTTTCGGCCAACCTGCAATCTCTTGCACCTTTTCATCTCGATTCATGATTTTATGAATGAATGGCCGCAAACAACAATAATGTAAAAGCTTTTTGCAGGCAACAACCACCAAAAACGAGTTTTACTAAAAGCTGTGATGACTTTAATGTTGAATATCAACAATCATGTTTTTATATTCACTAACTAATGAAAAAGCGCAAAATGAAAATATTTCAATTAATTGTTTAAATATGTTTTCGGGCTCTCGAATATGTTGAAGAAAACCTTAAGTATAAAATGTCTTACAAATCTTAGTGAAGAATATGCCAAATATCCAAAAAGTCCATCGTTTAAATTAAATTTAACAATTTATGCGCTACATTGTTTTTACACTTTGAGCACACATGATTTTAACCGCGAAATTTAAAAAAAGTCCTAAAACATACCCCATAAATGAACTGGTTCCACATCACTCACCATCACCTATCGATAGTTCAGTGTTGGTAAAGGAAACATCAGAACTATCGTTATCGCTTGTGGCGGAGGAAGGAGGAGGCAACTTGTGGATTGAAAAAACACCGACGCCGCCAGAGTTTGAAAATAAACAATTAATTAAATAATAAATACGAAGATATGTTGGAGGAGTTGCGTGAGGCAAAGGTACTGGCCAATGTGACCAGTGCTGATGTGGGCCCCGAGGCGAAGGGTAAGTTAATAAGCGCCAAAATTCGCATTCCAATTTCACCATTTGCATTCGTTTTCTTTTAAGAATATAATTTACTACGCGCCGACGAGGAATATCGCAATGGCAATGTGGATCACTCGATTTACTACCAGGTTAAAGCCCAATTCCATTCCACCGACATGCGATATATTACCGAAGCGGAGGAACTGGAGAAACTACGACCCACAACGGAGGAGCTGATAAGGTCAGCCTCTAGCCAGGAAAAAGTGGACTACAAAAGGTGGGATAACACTAAAATCCCTTAATATTCAAGTTCTTAATAATCATCGACCCTAGCAACAAACTCTGGCAGAACATCCTCAAGCGACTTCAGGAAGTGGAGCAGCAGAAACCGCCTAAACAGCCCACCAAAGACGCCTTTGAGTACATGGACTTTCTGGAGGGCGTACGGAATCCCACAGAGGGTTTAACCCGCATCTCGGATATATGTCATACTATGCCCAGCGAATGGTGTATCCTGCACCTCTGCAAGGGCTTCAATCCCGCCACCACCTACTCTGTGTTCAATGAGATAATGGCCAGCAATGGAGCCATTTATCTCAGCCTGCTGCGTCACTGTAGAAGCCCCCAATTGGGACCCATTTGCCTGAGATTTGCTGGCGACAATCTGGCCAATCTCTTCCGGGAATACAGCACTATGGTGGGGAGATTCAAGCGAGTGGTCTTTGTGGATCCACTCAATGTGAAGAGCAGGGAGGTTAAGCAAAAGTATTGGGAGGAGCTAAAACTTTTTGAATCCTATTTGCAAGTGAGTTCGATGCTTAGGCCTTAAAAATGCATCATACAAATTTAGAATCTTCTCCAGAAACTCCACGCCAACTTGCGGGACATAATCCTTCCCTATTCCTTTCTGTTCTTCGGGAAACGCTACGACTGTAGTGATGCCAAAAGACAGGCCAAGATCATCTATGGTCGCGTCGATGATTTCTGCCTGCTCAACCAGTGGAGTTGTCACCAGCGCGTTTTGCTCTCCCAAGCTGCTCTGCATGCCAATCGACTGGACTCAGCGAATCTCAAGCTCATCTGCTATGAGCTATCCAGCAACGAAAACGAAATCCAGTCGGTGTTCGATATGCTCAAGGATTTCGCCAGCGACTGGAATCAATTAGAGGAGCGGCAGCCGCTGGTGGGCAGGAGATTTCCCACCATCCTGGTGGTCGATGAGGTAGCTTAAAGATTTCAAGTAATGAAACATCTCCAACCTCGGCCTAACCACAACAGTATTTATAAAGCAGTTGGTGTTATTTGTTATATTTAATTTGAATTATTTTGCATTTTTTTAGCGCCTTGACCATTTCAACTGGGAGCAGTTAGTCACCGTTCAAGAGTTTACCCGCATCAAATCACTGCATTGTCTATGGCGCTTGTTTCAGATTCACAAATCGAACATAAAGCATGGCTACTACACTACGAACATCAAGCAAGGCATGTGTGTTATAAATCCGGATGCGGATTTGGTCAACTCCAGTCGCAGGCTGCGCAGCTTCTTTGAGTACTGGCTCCCGCAATGGAAGCATATGTTCGATACAGTGCCCAACGAGGAGGTGATATTGAAGCAGGCCTTTAAGGCGGATTGTTTTGTGTGAGCCGCAAATTTATATGAATAAGAAATGGGGAGACTTTAACTAACCAATTGTGATGTAATTTGTAGCTACGCTGGCCACGGATCTGGGCTGCAGTACGTCAATGGACGCACGATTTCTCGAGCCCAAGTATGCGGCGTGGTCTTCCTGTTTGGTTGCGATTCTACGCGCATGTTAAGCACGGGCCTGTACAGCGCTCTGTACGGTGCACATGATTATTACCATGGAGCGTTATGCCCCTCGATAGTGGGCACTCTAATGCCCGCATTGGATGGCAATATAGATACAGTGTCGGCCACAGCCTTGAGTCTTTGGCTGGCTCCCGGCGATAAACAAGTAATCCCGTGGACGCAAATCGATCGAGTGCCTTGGCTCAAAAGTGGCACTATTAAAGGTGGGTTTTAAGATCAGGGATTAACCTATGATAGGATATTAAGTGGATATTAAGTACTATACAAATATAACCCTTTAAAACCTTGGACAATAATTATATAAAAGAACAATTATTTATTTCAGGAAAGGAGAAAAGCGCGACCACAATGAGTGTTGAGCCCAACTATCATCTGGGCAGCCTTTGCTCCATTATCTCGCTGGTGCAGCAGGGAAAAGTGGAGCCTCAGGTCTACAACTACAGCATTTATGTGTGCCGCGGCCTGCCCGCATGGAATTTGGCCGTTGAAAAGATGCCTTTGTAGACTAAGTTGTGTGTTGTGTCGTTGAGTCGATCTCACTAAGGCAATTGTTTAGCAAAAGAAACCATGTACAATAATCTTATTTAATTGAACTACTTCATTCAAGTGGAAAGTGGTGCTCATAAGATTACATTAAAAGTTATAACACTCAGAATCGTAGGAATAAATCAGTACACTAAAATATATTAAGAAAGAATTCTAAAGCACTTACCTTTTACAATTTATTTGTAAGATTTTGTGAAGTTGTATAGATTTAGCACATTAACTAGAAGTTTCCTTGATTTCGGTTTAGTTTGTTTGTTTAAGTAGTAGTTTTAAGCATGTTTAGGCTTTGTACATTGTGTTTTGGTTGTTGGAACTTGTAACCGTTTATGGATTTGTTAGATTAATTGATTTAGGTTAGAGTTTTTGGTTGCTTTAATTCGAATCATGCCAGAGACAAAGAGTGGAGGTTCATTCTTACATTGCCTGTGCAAGAACAAGGAGTGAAAAACGTTAAATCGAGTTCCATTTGGAATGTGGGTGAGGAAAGCAAAAAAGTGAAAGTGAGGTGCAAACGACAGTCAGAGAGAAAGTTTGAGTGGGAACATTGAGAATTTGTAAAATTGCAAAATAAATGTTAAATCGAGGAGAGATTATCCCACACCCAGTGCCACGGGGCGAATGTGTAATGTCTGAATGGCCAGAAACGCCCATCTATTTATTTACTCGCACTCGTTTGTCGCCCTCCATTCGCTCTCCAAAAACGCGACTCATCTCATCTCATTTCATCGCATCGCATCTCACCTCGTTCCCGTCCTCGTCCTCGTCCTCGTTGTAGTCCTCGTCCTCGGGTTGTCGTTGTCCTTTTGGCCAGAGCTTTTCCCCCACTGAACCTGCGGCGACCTCCAACCGCCCAGCATCGCATCTACTTGACCTACTAACGCCTGTCGCATTATGACACACATTCGTTAATTAGGCCCAACCCAACTCCTTTTCGCAAACAAATTCACTCAAATCATCATCGAGCACGCGGCGTATGCGTAATATACATACACTCATATTCGTTTGGCCCCGATTAGCATGCCATAAAAAACGCACAGCAGGCAGACACACCTCGACGCGCTTCCCTAACTTTATGTGTTACCAATAGCTGGGATGGGCCAGTGTCCTTCGTAAATCGTTAGTCGTCCTTCGGCCTGATGTCTCAATGCCGTGCCCATGCAGCGAGTTAAATCAAATTAGCACCCGTAGGGGCAGCAAATCCGAGGTGCATGCCATGCCACACCCCCCACATACACGGGAATCACACGAGGAGTGGGGAAACAGGGCGCAGGGAGCAGTGAGCTGGGAACAAGGAACAAGGACTTGCGACATGACAGGAGACAGCGTCAGAAGGAGGATATTACATAACAGGCGCTCCCCATGTAAATCTGGTTGTAAATTCAGAGTGTGTGTGTGTTTCTGTGTGTGTGTGACTGTAAGCGAGTGTGCGAGAGTGCCTTTGTGTGCCTTGGTTTTATTTTGTGGCTTGCCCCAAATGAATATGCGATGACGTTGACGTTGCTTTTGTTACTGTCAGTTGATGTTGGCTTTATTATTGTTTTCCCAGTTAAAAAGGTAATTTTCGCATTTTCTCTTAACCTTGAACTCTTAGTTTTCGCCATCATTTTTCGTTTCCATATTTTTTGCGTTGAAAAACTTGTACTTCTTGCAAAGTTTTTGTACTTGCAAAAAAAAATGGTACAAATGTTTTCGGGTTTCCTGTTTTTTTTTTTTTTTTTTTTATTAATAAGTTTTGTAAGTTTTTTAATTGTATTTATTGGTTATTGAAAATTTGTTGCTGAAACGCTTTGTTAACTTTGTTGAAATTCTTTTAGTTGTCTAAGTTATTGTTTTTGGTTTAAGTTGCTGATTTGATTTAGCTGTCCATTAAATTGGGTCCTTTGAATCTGTGTTAAAATGTTGTAAATGTAAATTCCGCCGCGTTGCACACAACAATTCTCTGGCAGAGATCAATTGAGACTGAGCTCGACGCTGGCTCTAGGGTCCCGCATAAGCGTTGCATCCTTTTGGGCATCCCGCTCCTGCTTACTTGCGAAGGACACAAAAGCGCGACAGCGAGAGCCAACGAGCGGGCCCGAACAATGTTGCAAACTGATGGCGAACCGTCCAAACCACAACAAAAACAGCCAAAGGGCCAAGAGTCAAAAAAAAAAATAAATGCAGAGAGAGAGAGAGAGAGCGAGACTCTCGACTTTCTACTCTCCTTCCGGCCATGTCCTCGCCCAATCTGTTTGTTGTTGCTGCTCACTCTGTTTCACTTTCTGGGGGTGGCGACCTGGCACCGGGGGGTGGGTTTCAGGTTTCAGGACTCAGGTTTCCAGCTTACAGTGATTCTGCGTTTTCATGGTGATTCTGTTTGTTGCCCCAAGGAAAGCTCCAATGTTGTCAGTGGCCACGTGACTCGCGAGCAGGACTTCCTTATCAACCGAGAGCTTTAAGCTCGGCCCCAAGGGTGCAAAAGCTCTGACTTTGGTTAGCAGACCAAGGGATGCTCTCTCTCTCTCTAGCTTAATTCATTTAATTGTACTTTAGTCAAAAGCCTTATTTGTAGTATAAAATGAAAGGATAAACTTAGCCTAAACTTATTTTTTGGGGTGCTTTGTTTTTTTTACCCCCTCTTATATCTAAAAGTATCAGCTAGTTTTGTTGTACGTGGGTTTCTTTGATTTGATGCGTGTTTTTTTTAAGATTACCATTTTGTACTTGTCAAAGAAGTTTGTAACTTCCAACTACCAATCCGTTGTCCACGGATCGCCTCAGATTTCTCAGGTGGTCTCCTCGCTTTTCTCCGGAGCTCCACTGCTGCTGCTCTGGTCGCTGTGGGCTTGGTTCTGCAAAAGGATTTAGTCCTCAGATTGGGACACAGGCTCAGTGGCAAACACTCACCACATTGCGGTGCGGGCAGTCGGCATGGAGATGGTCCTCACCCCGACAGCGATGACAGCGCTTCGGCTGGGGACCCAAGGCGCATTCGGAGGCAATGTGGTTGGCGAATTCGCCGCAGTTGTAGCAACGCATGCGGCGAGTGCGACGATTTCTGTGTTGGGGGGAAAGGGGAAAGGAAAAGTCGGGAAAGTCAGTGGGTGGTCGCGGTTGACACTGGGACAAGCCCTTCTCACATGCGTGGCCTGTAGGTGCTGCCGTGGCAGTTCTCGCCCTGCTTCCCCGACACCCTGGTGGCCTCCAGTCCGCGGGACGTGCGCTGGCACTCGAACTCCACCTCCTCCTGCTCGCCCAGCGATCGGAAGCCGGACATCTGGATGACGCTCTGAAGGTAGCAACAAAGGGCATTACTGTTTTGTTAAATTAAACCTTTTCATATTATTAATTTTTTTTTACTTGCATAAAATCAATGTTTTTAAATAAACATAGGTTTGGTTAATATCATGTTGGGAAAATACTTATTATAAGCCTGTTTTTTTAACAAGTGTTTCTTAATGAAAACTAAAAGATTATTAATAGTTGGTTTTTAATAATAATAAAATAATAAATATATTCTATTGTTAAGTAAGCTAAGTTATTGGTAATTGCCTTACCTTTGTAATTATCTCTAAACTTGGTGTGTTCAATAATTTATAAAAACTTACTTGATGTACGAACACCTCTTGGCCGCCGTCGTTGGGGGTAAGGAAGCCCCATCCTTTGGCCACGTTGAACCATTTGCATTTGCCCAGACGCACACAGCCGCATTCCTCCAACGGAGTCGCAGGATTCACGGGATTCGCAGGATTCGCTGGATGGAAAAGAAATCAAATGAAATGAAATGAAAAGGAAACTTGAGTTCGTTGCTCAATTCGATATCCTGTCTGGGAATCCCTGTTCAAGGTTTTGTTATTCAAATGAGCCAGCGGCAGCTGAACAACTAGGGATCTGTGTTTCTGTGTTCATCGTGTCCTTGCCCCATTTGCCGCGAGGCAAGTTCAGCTTGGGTTAGAATGCCGCTCATCCACATCCACATCTACGTCCCCATCCGCATCACCCCTTCCCCCTTCCCCCACCAACTCCCATTGAGGGCAGAAAACAGGTTTCGTTGTTATTATAAGAAATATTTTTGGAAACGGAGAGCTGAAAGAGCCGAGTGGATTCATTCCATTATCTAAGCAGGGGCTCATCTCACTCACACACTCGCACGCCCATCCATTTGGGCTGGTTCATTCATTCATAAATTGTTTTCACTTCGCCCGTTCGCCCGTTCCGTTCCCATTTCGCTGGCTGGGCTGCTTATCTTCGAAACGGCCTCTTGTACTCGTAGTATCGCCCAGATACAGATACTGATACAGATACACGCAGCACTGCATTCTCATGCGCTGTGGCCTATCTGAAATCAAAATTTTCATTTTCGGGGGTTGCTGGCATTTCTAGGTCGCATTTTTTCACTCATTTCCCCGACAACGTGAATGGACTTCTCGAAGATCTCGAAATTCTTTTGCGTCTGATAAGAAACCTAATTGAATGAAAATCTTTCAATTTGGTCAAACCACCACCACCGCCACAACCACCACTGTGATTATCCTTCGGTAGTATCCCTCTTTCCATTCTTATAGGCTATAAGTAGCAAACTCGTTTCGCCGCACAACTAGCTTTGTAAATCTCAAAGATCTTATGCCTCAAATGCACTGAGGCGAGGATAATCCTCACTTGGACAATGTGTCCTTGATCGAGGGGTGGGGTTTGGTGGAAAAGTCGGTCAACGTTCGGGGGTTGATGACACCTCTGTGTATGCAAGCCCCCCATTTGCCAATAAAATATCAAATCAGCGAATGGCGAAAACACAACAGAAACCGAAAAAAAACACACGCCAGCGAATAAAGAACTGCGCAGTATATAAAAAAAGCAAAAAAACAAGCAGACAAAAACAGAAACGAAATATTAGGGCGATCGCAGAGCCAATCAGCTTCGACTTTGATAAGATTCCGTACTGAATTTGTTGTCGTTGTCGTTGTTTTCCTTTTTTTTTTTTTGGAACACAAAACGTGTTTGTTGGGCAGAGGGGGGAAAGACTGGGGGGGGGGGGGGTGTGACGTCTAAGCATAATTGGAAATTATTAACGCTCCAATCTAAACAAACCTGATGAAGTCGAGCTCTGACTGGTACTCCTTTCCAAGCCATTTTCCTGATGCAGATTTTCCATGCTGTTTTTTTTTATTTATTTGATTAGTTTCGCAGTTAAATTGATTGAATTTCGTTCCAAAATTTTCGTTTCAAAACTTCACTGTGAATGCATGGTTTTCCTGCCAACGAACACACATGTGGCTACAGTTGCACACTCGCAGATGTATCTGTAAATTTCACTGCCCGCACTCACACACAGATACAATACGAGCTATTCGATTTTCTTGCGTTTTTCTCTGTGTGTGTTGGTAAGGGGAAAAGGAAAAACGCTGCCGCTGCGCACGACGCACTTCGTCACACTGACTCCGCGTTGCGTTTGACTATTTCTAGGAAGGTCGCAGCACACCCGAAAAATATTTAGCTCAGTATCTTAAAAACACTGTTCGACTCGGAGCGTGTGAGTGAGCGTGGAAAACATCAAGCTGAGTTGAGTGGATTCGCTCCGAATCGGTTTCGGTTTGAGTTGATTTGAGTGTTTGGTGTGGTGTGTTGTGCGGCACACGTAAATGTATCTGACAGATACTCTACATGGCGATCACGGGTGGAGAGCAGCGCAAAGCCTAGAGAGAGCGCTAGAAAGAGCGCTACCGGAGTGAAGAGCGACCAATTTATCTATGTCGAGTTATAGACCATCAAATGGATGTATATGTATCTGTACCTAGCACTCAATAAATGCGTGAGCCAACCGCACTTCAGGATACTTCAGCTTTTTGACTGTTATACAGTCGTTCTGGCACAACTTAATTTATTGTAATTTAAAAATGTATAGAATAAATTATTGAAAATGGTCTCTTAGAAGATGGAATTATCTTCTTAATTGATATTCTTTAAAGATTGTTTCTGTTTCTATTTTCACCATTAAATGTGTATTGGAATAATGTAAGTTAAGAGGTGAAATAAGTTGTTATTTCTACCAAAAGTTTAACATCGTATTATTTTCGAAAACGTTTTTCGAGCGAGCACATTTTCGGACTTTGTGTCTGGCATTTAATACGCTCTTTAAGATACTTCAGCGTTTTTTAGCTGTTATACGGCCGATCTCGATTAACTAAATGGTTTCTTATATTTTCTATCCCCGGAGATTAATTATTAAAACCCAGCTTTTGATGTAGGTTCTAAACTTATTGGGAAATATGTATTTCAATATGGAGGGGACAAAAATTACAGCTTCTACTACGAGTTTTAAAACCGTGTTATTCTGAAAACATTTCGCCGATAGACTAAAGAGAAGCAAAATAATATTGTAATTTTTTTTAACGATGCTAAATAATATTTACTTTCTTATTGGCCATTTATTAGTTCTAGAATAGTTACAGAGGAATCGTAAATTTAAGAATTGTGAAAGGATAGATAGTTTTTTTTAATGTTTCAAAGCTTTAACGGCCAAAATATGTTCTCTTGAAAAAACAAAATAGTTTTAGTTTCACTCAAATATTGAAACACTTAGATTTACAATATGTAACATTTGTACACCCTCATCATGCGCAGTTCTGATAGGCAGATCCTTTTCCAAAAAATGATTCCCGTAAAAAACGAACTGTCCTGATTGGTGAGTGCCAAAAAAAATTTGCAATAAAAAACGGCATTGCAACTGACGGGCTGCAACCCTCGCTTCAGTCGCGTGCCGGGCAGCTGTGAGGTTCGGATGCATATATGCATTTCAACCCCTCGTGGACGTGGACGTGGACGTGGACTTCACCCCTGCACCCGGCTGCGTTGTGCAACATATTTGCGAACGCTCGGCCTGCCCTCTTCCTCCCTTTTCCTCACATGTTATCCGGCTTGGATGCAATTAATTTCGGCACGTGCCTCGCTGGCGTGGCGAATCGATGACCAATGCCATTGATGACAGCGGAGCCGAGGGCGGAAACTGTATCGAAAATTGAACGCACAAGGGAGGTATCAAATGAACATTTTGTGGTTCGTAATTTGGCAAAAACTCTGCCGATTTTGAGTGGAAAGTGGCTGAAAAATATAGAATTATGGGAATAGATTTTGGAGAGTAAATAAACGTTTAAGAGATTGGCAAAAAAGTTTTAAAATAATGCATTTCAGAGGTAAAATTGTATAAATTGTCATCACACTTAATAACATTAGAAAAAAATTTGTATTGCAAATACATAGATAAGCACTGAAAAATTGCTTATTGCTTATTTCAGTAATCATGTCAATCTTAAAAAAAATTAAGTTGAAAAACTTTTTACTAAAAATATTTTGATTATTTTCTAATCTACATTTTTTTTTAAAACAACATTCTTTTAATACCAATACATAGTAGCCAAGACTTAAAGAAATGTTGAAGAACATTTTATAAGCTAAAAATCGAAGTCAAGAGCCTTAACACAGAATGCTGGCCTAAAAGTGTCCGTTATACTATTTTATTGTTTTTTACGTTATAAATGCATTTCCAAAAAACATGTAATTTGAAGACTCAATCGATGGCGAAACTAGATGAAAAGTCTGGGAAAGCCAACAGGGCGGCTGTTGTTAATGTTTGAGGGGTCACTACGGGTCAGTTTGATTTTTTATCAACAGTAACAACAGTAAATAAGCGCTAAAGAACCCAAAACAAAGCCGCTTGAGCCAGCCGTCGCACAGTCTGTAATCAATATTTTGGCTGTCCCGCGCCGGTCTCAATCCGATGGCCACTGGTCCTTCGGCGGACAAAGCCGGCCAAACGGACAAAGGACGCGGCGAGAGCGAAAGTGCCCGTTAGGGATGCGATGGGATGAAATAGCAGGCACTCACATGCGCGTAATTGGAACAGGATTAACAAGGCGTCCCGGCATTCACACAGAGTGCAATTGAAGTTGGGGAAGTGGAAGTGCAGCCTGGCATTGTCCGAGGGTCCGAGGATCGGTTCGAGGCATTTCCGGACACCCTGTGGACGGGGGCGCCCGACACAATGGCCATGAAAATAATCCGCTTTAACTATAAAACGTTGCCAAACAGAAATCAAGGCTGACATGAAAATGAGGAAAATTCCAGCCCTGAATTCTATGCAAAATCGAAAATTAAAGAGCGGTGGGGAGGGGAGGGTTGTGCAGGACGATGCGATGCATTCGCTCCATTTAGCCAAAGCCGTAGACATAGCCATCTATGTGGCATATCCGCACAGCACGCGTTTGACCCGACCTGGCACCTCGTTTTCCTCTGGGTTTTCCGGCATCCTCTCATCCTGCCAGCGATAATCAGGAAATGTTTTTTGTTGCCATCTTTTTATGCGTAAAACGTACACAATTTGCATGTCCAGGGGGGTTAGCGTGTAAGAGTAAGCATTGGAGTGCCCTACTTTCATTGTTGATTGACATGTGATTGATGTTTCCATTTGCAGTGACAGACTGTCAAAGAGCTCTTAGTTGCTATATGCTAAGTTCGCACAGAGGAGCTTAACTTAATTAATTTTTACAAAATTTAGTTGCATGAATATCGATGTGAATATATATACGATAAGAAGGAAAATTAAAGATGATGTGCTTGCTTATCTTTTTAAATGATCTTTTGTTTTTTTTTCAAATATTATAAATAAACTTTAATTTAATTTTACTTTATAATAATAATTAATATCGGTAGTGATATTAAACTCAAAAAATAAAAGGAACGAAAAGAAATTCTCAAAAACCACATTTGCCCCTTAAAGTATACCAACATTTTCCCCAACACTCGACCGTTTTATCCAAGTAGAAAATTGAATAATGTTAGTATGAAATATTTTTGTATTTATTCATTCTTTCGTACTGTTATTAATTGTGATTCTTTAGAGATATTTTATAGAGATATTTCATATATAATTAATAGGAATTTAAGTTGCATTCAAATAATTATGTAATTCTTGTTTTCTGCTCGATTTTGGTTTTTAATGCCTTTTTTTTTAGATGTTTCGCATGTAATTGGCGTATAAATATGCATATAGTCAATTATTTCGTTTATTGTGGTATAAGAGGTGAGTGATATATAGGCGTGTATATATCTTGAGGCTTGTACAAAACAACATTTTTTTCAAGTGGGCTTAAACAGAAACACAATCTCCATCTCGAATGTTAAATGATTACCTTTTAATTGCAATTTTAATTGGGCGTAGCTTTGATTGCAAATGAAATTCGCTGCGTTTTTGTTGTTTCATTTTCTAATTTTTAATTATTTATGAGAACCAATTTTGTACATTTTGTGTATATGAGAGAGAGAGAGAGTGGGGAAACAATTTCGTAGGACATACGTATAACAAAGGCTCTACATCATCTATATAGGGCTGAATTATAGATAATTGTAATTATATAGATTCATACATTTGAAATATTGATTGCAATAAAGGTATACGATAGACTTATTGAATATATAATGGAATATATATTTGGATTTGATTTCTAGAATTGATCCTTGAATCATTTGTGTATGTGTGTGTGTGAGTGAGTGAGTGTGAGTGTGAGTGTGGTCGACCTAAATCAGAGTCACTTATAACACTAAGAAGCAGTCATTTATTCTCCATTTAAATTTACGTTGTGTCGTCACGTTCCTTGAATCCTGAAACAGATTTCAATTACTGTACAAAGTTGGGCGCTTTAACCATAGGCCATAGGTTGTTCGTATGTATAAATAGCTATAGCTATAGCTCTCTACGACTACGTATTTATGTATGTGTGCTTTGTATAAAATATCTATATACCTAGATGCATCCATTTCCGTACTCCATATCGTAATATATTACAATGCTTGCTCAAACAAAAGGTTCGGTAAAATATATATCGAAATGTTTGGGGTTTCGCCAAGTCCACAGCAGACTCTCTATAAGAAGGATCCGCTGTTTGACTTCGGCTGTCTTTTTTATGAGTTACGAGTATTGTATATATAGTAATTCATTCAGTCTCACAAATAGGAAAGTATTATGTATGTTGCTTATTTAAGTAGATTTCTGTAACTGTCTCAAAAGTTGTAAGTCGATGAAACTATGGCGAAAATAAATAAAAAGATAAGTTCAAGGATTGAATCCTTGAAAGCTCAACGAAATATTGCACAAAATGAATGATTGCACAACCAACAAATGTGAGATTTAAAACCAAACGGGAAATAAAAAATCAATTTTGTGTTTTTGTATAATTTTGATTATCTTCTTTTATATTTTCCATGTAAGTAGGCTTGTCTCATCTTTTCTGCGTTTTTGCTTTTCTTTAGAAATATTATGCGTATATATATAAATATTGCATATGCTTAGAAATCTTAGGTCTATCTTAGCCTAGACCTTACATGGCTAAAACATCGCATCGTCACTCTTCTCCTAACTCCTGCTTGCTTTGTATCAAATACAAAAATACAAAAACTTTTGCATAGTCTTAGTCTCAATGATCGGTATTCTTGCGAATTTTCCCGAACTCCCCACCCCCCACCATCTCGTACTTTACAAGACAAATACTAAAGCATTACGAATTGGTGTTGTGTCTTACAGATCGAAGCCGAGCACTGGGCTCAGCCTTTAATTTACAGACCTTAATGGCTAGTTTTATTAATATGCGCTAAATAGATTTATATAGATACTTAAAGCTAGTCAGCCTCATTAAGATTATAAGCTTAAGTTTAGCTAAAGATTTCTCATATATAATATTCAGACGAAAACGAAGACTAATTGAGAGCGTAATTTTGGTAAAGTACAATACGAGCAAATTTTTTGGATTCGGTTTTTTTGTTTGTGGTTAAAGGAGTTGGAATTTGGAGTTGGAGGAAGGTTGAATGATTAAGGCGCAAAAGTAGTTTGGGGGAAATATCCTAGAGTGTTATACTAACGTGTATATATTTTATATATGTTTAGTGTGGTTTACAATATAATTCATGTGTTTCAAAATACAAATACAATCGTAAATGTAAATGTGGACAAATGGAAACAGTCAAAAGCACCGATTTTTCAGCTAAGTTTTCTTTACGTTTTTTGTTTTTCGTTTCTTGCTTAGTTTTTATAAGTTTTTGTTTTTCGTAATAATCATAGTAATCATAATAATGATAATGGTAATGTGGTAATGGTAATCCCTAGAGGTCTATGTAATTTTAAATAGCTAGGCGATACTAGTTCAACAGATGCCGAAATAAGATTTCCTTCTATGTACAGTTTTGCTATCATTTGTTTGTTGCTGCTGTTCCGGTTGTGTATATTTAATAAAATACATATAAATATATAAATATATATGTATAATAATGATATATCCATATATAAAATACGTATATTAGCTTTTCAGATCTGTTCCTATCGTACAGAGATGATCGACTCTAAGCAAATGTTTTCGGTTACTGTTCTTTTCCGCGGGTTTCAGTGCTAACGAAATTCAAATAAGGCAACTTGAATCTATGTATTGTATGAGTAATGTATCCTTATATATGTTTTTTTTGTTTTGTTTAACTTCTAACTGTGTAATCTACTGCTACAGGTGCGCGCCTCAACAAACAAACAAGCAAACAAACAAACAAACAGAGAGGGTGAGAGAACAAATCAGAACTGGAAAATCATTGAAAGTCAAATCTAAATGCATTTCCTCTCGTTCGTTCTCAGTTTTCCGTAAAAATTCTCTCCTGCTGCCGGCTCCATTTATTACCCCATTAACAATCGCTTTCTGTGTTAAACAATTTTCACGTCCTTTATATGTACGGTGTGTATATATATAAAATATTTATCAAAAATAATATGCCTTTAGTGCTCTCCTGCCATGCTGATAATGATGAGAAGAAGAATTCTGGGGTTTGCCAATTGGTGAGATCTAGTTTTCATAGCGCGAAAATGAGTTTTCAATTTCAGGGGGCGGGGGGGTGGGATAGGGGGATCAAAAATTTACGTGGGATCTTTAACTATATACAACTATATAATAATACCATTACGTTTACTTGTGCTGTGTTTTCTTTTTTCCGTTTTCGTTTTCCTTAACGTTTTCTTGGGGACGTCGTCTGTCTGTCTGTCTGCCTGTCTGTTCTTAACTCTATTTGATTTTATTGCACTTGGATTCCATCACTTCCTCTGGTCTGCAGCTGCTCCTTCTTTTACTCTACACTACGGTGTATACCGATGCCCTACGTGCACTCGATGATCATGGGCTGGTTGGAGGACTCGATGACCGAAGGTCTGCTCTCCTGCGCCTGCACATGCTGGCCATGCAGATACACGCCCGTTTCTGGCAGGGATTTCAGTCCCTTGGGCGAGTGTTGCTGCTGCTGTTGCTGCTGTTGCATCTGCAAGGCATGTGGATGGCCATGTTGCAGCAGACGGCTGGGCGACGACTGCTGGTGGTGCGGCGGCGGTGGTGGCAACTGGCTGGCGGTGGTCAGCAGCATGGGTGCCGGACCCACCGAGTGTTGGGCCATCAGCAAATGGGGCGGTGGCACTCCCTGCTGCTGCTGCTGCTGCTGCTGCTGATGTTGCTGATGCGACTGTTGCTGGTGCTGCTGCTGTTGCGGCGCCATGTGGCTGCCCAGGGGTATCAAACGGGGCGGCGACTGACCGCCATTGGGTAGATGCCTCAAGCCCGGATGCACAGCGGGATGCATGTGCTGAGTCAGTTGCTCGTAGGCTTCCCGGGAGTCCGGTTCGGGATGGTCCTTATCTGGGGGTTAGCATAAAATATTTCTATTAGTATAAATCCATTTAAGAACTAAGTTAATAAGTCCTACCCAAACACTCCGAAGTGGCCGCTGCTGCCATGGCCAGCTCCTCCTCCAGATTGTTGGGCTTGCAGCTGGTGGTCTTCCAGTGAGTCCTCAGTCCCGATGCACTGATGTACTTCTTGTCGCAGCCCTGGCACACATAGGGCCGGTCGTTGGTGTGCAAACGCTTGTGCAGCTTCAGGTGCACAAACTGGGTGAACTTCTGCGGACAGAGATCGCAGGCGTAGGGCTTTTGGCCACTGTGCAGCCGCAGATGGGTCTTCAGGTTGGAGGTGCTCGAGAAGCGCTTCTTGCAGATGTCGCACTGGTGCGGTTTCTCGCCCGTGTGCACCAGGTGGTGCTTCTGCAGGTGCGCCAGCTGGGTGAAGCTCTTCGTGCACACGTTGCACTTGAAGGGCCGTTCGCCGGAATGGGTGCGCAGGTGGACCTTGAGGTTGCTCAGCTGCCCGAAGGTCTTGCAGCACACGTTGCACTCGTAGTGCATCTTGCCGTCCTTCTTCTTGAGCGGATAGGGCAGCGATCGGTAGCCGCGCGAGGCCAGCGAGTTGGGACTGAGGGGACTGCCGCTGCGGGGACACGAGTTGCCGTCGGGACTCAGGCTGCTGGGCGGTGAGATCCTCAGCGGCGACAGACGCTGCAGCGGGGTGAGGGGCTGCATCAGCGGATGGTTCAGCATCTGGGTGCTGGTCTGCAGCAAATGCAGATTGGAGGCCGAGCCCGCTCCACTGGAGGCATTCGACTGGCGGTCGAAGGGGGAATGGGAGCTGTGTGGCGGCGAGTGGAAGGTCGAGGTGGCCGCTGCTCCGTAATGGGGATACCCCGGATAGCCGGGACTGGGCGAATGGCCACCCGCCTCGCCAGCGCCCAGATAGGCGGCATGCCTCGAGGGCGAGAAGATCACGTTGTGATGATGGTGGCTGGGCGGCGGCGGTGAGCATTCGCCCTTGATCAGCGTGGCCCGGGACATCTCCTGATCGCCGACCACCCCGCCGGCCGACGCGGACAGCTGCTCGGGGTTCTGGCCAAGATTGGAGCTGCTGTCGGGACTGACGGCATTGCCGTAACGCTGGGACTTCTTGTAGCTGTAGGCCATCTCCGTGGGCGAGGTGGGCGGCGGTGTGGCCGCATTGGCCTGACGACAGGCATTCGCTGCCGCTGCTGCCGCCTCCAGGCGGTGCTGGCTGGTGAGGATGGACTCCAGGATGCTCGAGGAGGGCTGGCCAAACCGCATGTATCGTTCTCCCGGCGGATCGGGCTCGTAGTAGGGCTTACTCAGTGGGACAATGGTGCGGGTCTGACCGCCGGAATTGTGTTCCAGTACGATGACCGTCGAGGAGGCGGGTTGCTGATTGGATTGTTCACGTTCTTGGATCCTCTCCCTCTCTCGCTCCCTCTCCCTTTCCCGCTCCCTCTCCATCATCAGCATATGCTCATCGCCCAGGTGGGTGGTGGTCGAGGGGCAGATGGAATCGGGTTCCGGGTGCATCGCCTGCTCCTCCTCCTCTTCCTCCGGCGGCAGCGACATCTCCTGGTCCACCTCCTTCATGATCGGCTCCTGCTTCACGCAGCTCTTGTTCTTGAACTCGTATTTCAGCGGCATCTTGACCTTGAACTTCCTGTACTCGTTCTTGTCCGCCTCACAAATGGGCGTGGCCGTGGGTGAGCCGTGGCTGTTCATGGGGTTGGTTGTGGTGTTGGCCATGACCACGGCCACAGGTGGCGCACTGCCCGGCTTCTGGGCCTGAGCAATCACTGTCTCCTTGGGCGCGATGGCCTTCTTCGAGCAGTCCAGCACATAGTTGTGCTCGCTCTCGCTGTCGCTGGAGTCCTCGGGTGGCGTGAGTCCATCCTCGTGGCACTCGTTGCTGTGGTAGCCCTCATCCGACCTCACCGACCGCACGCTGCCGTCCTGGGGGGTCATCTGATGGTCCAGGCCGGACAGCGGTGAACCCGCCGTATCCTTGTCGCTGCTGGCCAGAGGCGATCGATCTTGGCCAATGATCACGGAGGCGTGGCGGCCGTGATGGATGTGCGGGTGGTGGGAGTGGCAGGAGGAGGTGGTGGTGCTGACGTGGGCGGGCGGGCTGGAACGGCGGCAGCATTGTGTGGCAGGCGGGGGCGGTGGCGTGGCACTGGAAACGGAAACGGAACCAGCGCCATTCGCCTGGCCATTTGCTGCACCCACGGGCAAATGGAGACCCATCACGTAGGTGATGTGACTCACGGCCACGTCGGCGGGAATTTCCGGGGCAGGCATCGAGTACCGCGGCTTACCCTCTTCCCCCTCACCCTCAGCTTCCCGCTCCGCCGCCGCCGCCACCTCCTGCTCTTCCTCCTCGTCCACCTCCTCCTCCGCCTCCACCGCCTGCTTGCAGGCCCCGAAGATCGTCGTCTCGGGATCCACATCGTAGCCGAGGCGACTGGCGAAGTCCTTGCAGTACCACACCATCAGCTCCTCGTTGGGCAGAATGTCGCGGGTGGTGTAGAAGTAGATGTTCTCCTGGTGCTGGCACGCCACCAGATTCATCACGGACAAACTGTAGGCGGATGCCACATAGCGCATCCAATTGGATTGCGAACGGTCGGAGCCATCCAGATAATAGTAGTCATCGTCCTTGAAGATCTGCAGACACAATGAAAGAGCAAAGAAAGGGGGGGAGTTTAGAGACATTCTGGAAGGTGAAAGCCAGAAAGGATAACGACACAAGACGCACAACAAGGAAGAACAAATAAAGAGCGTTCTACAAGGTAAAAAGATTTAAGGTATGTATGTGTTTGTAAAAACTTTTCAAATAATTTATTCTTAAGTAATATATGTTAACTTAATATCTCTTTTTAGATATATTATATTTTAATATAGTTACTTTTATAAACAAAAGTTTTTTAAAACACATTAGGAATAGTTAAGTAGTGCAAGGATAGTTAGAGAAAGAATTTGTGCTGATTGGGGGATTAGTGGGGGAAGCTGGTGTAAAGTTAGGGGTTAAATACAACAAATAGAAATCAAAGAAAGCATAAATCGTGAGTGGTACCTTAATATTCCCGTAGGTTATGTGGCGTGTTCCCTGCACCTGATTAACCACAATCAATTCGAATTGTTTTCCAAAATGCAAAATTTAATTTTGAATTTATGTTCGTTTTTTTTTATACATAGTTGTGTTCATTTTGGTTGGGTATTTGTGGGATGGTTTAAGATTAGATCACATGAAATAAAAATTGAAGAGAAACGAGTTGGTTAGTTGCATGTTTTTTTATTTTTATTTTTTTTTTTGGCTGGATAATTGGATGGGGGAAGCATGTTTCTGGTAAATGATTATGATTTGTTTGGGGCAACACTTAGTCCTCTTTTTGTGGAGGAGATGTGAGCAAAGAAATGGCAAACAAAAGATATGCAAATGATTTAGAAGCCCACAACAGATGCTTAGCCCTTCATGGAAATGAAGCAATCGAAAAGAGATGTGGATGCTTACCCGCCAGAAATAGCGCGCCTTATTCTTATCATTCGGATAGTTTGAGGTTGGAATGCCTTCGAATGGGCCAAAGCGAGTGCCACGTGGGATGACCCCGCTGCTCCAAACTCCTTCAGTCTGAAAATGGCAAAGAAGATCGGGAGAATAGGGTTAGTTCTATATATTTTTTACTGGAGAATGTTTGCCAACTATATTAATTAGATTTGGAACTTCGTTTGTACCTTAACATTTGGCGTTGAGTAGACCATGGATGACTTGAGTGTCAGGCTGCGCGGCAGCGTCTTGTCCGCCCGATTCGGAAGTCCCCGCTCCGCCTGGACATCCGGCACCAGATAGACGGCCAGCCGCTGGAAGTCCTCCTCCCGCATCCTGGTCACATCGTAATCCTGGTTGCCATCCGGCGTCGGACTGCGACTTCGACTGCGACTGCGCGCCCTTCTCGCCGACAGCTTGTGGTTCGGATGCGGATGCGGGTGGGGATGCGGATGTGGCTGGGCATGGGCATGGGGATGCTGATGCTGATGCTGGTGCGGATGTGGGTGGTTGAGAGGATGGCTGTGGGCGGGATGGTGGGGCTGGTTGGCTGCCTTCATGATGGCTCCTGGCTGCTGCTCCTGTGGATTTTGCGGTTGCTGCTGTTGCAGATGGTTGTGGTTGTGATGTCCATGCATGGCGACTACTAGCTAGATTGTTGCTCTGCTAACGCTATATATATGCTGGTCAATATATATATATATATATATATAGAGGGGGTTCAGTAGTTGCTGCTTATTCTGCTAGTTGCTTGTGGTTGAAGTTTTACTTGATCTGGAATGACACAAAGGAACGGGAAAAAAACACGGTTTAATTATAGACATAATTTTGATTTGGCGCTATAAATAGAGGCGCCTAGGACCCCGTACACCTGCACCCCCTCCCTATTTGGAAAAGCTTCGCTGAATTTTCACAGTGTTGCAATCGTGTTATCGTCACTGAAAAAAGCTAACTGCAAAACGGCAACGAGTAGCGAGTGGAGGGGTCATCCAGAAAGGGGGTTTGGGTGGCAGTGAGTGCAGTTCAAGATTGCGGCCTTAGTGGAGGTTACACATTCACGTTCAGGGGCACCTGCCCCACCTCCCCTTCCAACTCTTTGAAAATGAAATGAAAATTCCTCGAAGACAACTCACTTGAATTATTCTCCTTCATTTGGCTGCCGTTTGCTGTGTTTTGTACTCTCGTTCTGCACTCGCATTGGTTTTCTCCCTACATTGCTTTTAAACTAATTACAAATATTTTTCATTTTGTTTCTTTTTTGTGATTCTTAATTATTATAGAGCTGCTAAGTGATTGTGGGTTATATTTTGTTGTTGCTCCTTGCACTGAATTCGATTTCGGTTTCGTTACTTTTCATTTGGATTTTTATGTGTTGGGCCCGCAAATTACGCATCACTTTCTGTTTCGTTCTCTCGTTACGCATACGCCGTGTGGGCTGCCACCAGTCCCGGAATAATTTTCCGGCTGTCCGGCTTGGCTTGACAATCTACGGCGAACCTCCTGCTGCTGCCCAGCCAGCATTCTCATTTGCACTGCGACATTTAGTTTTTCGGCCAAATTCGCCAGGCGGAAATTAAATGCAAACGCATCTGCGGCAGCGACAACGAAAATGCGAACAAAGATTAAAGCAAATATTTGAATTTGTTAGTTTTCTTGTTGTTTGTTGTTTGTTTTGCAGTTTTTATTTTTTGTGAAGAAGAGCTAGGGAAACGTTGACGCCGCCAACCGAGAGTTCCTACTACTGACCCACATCCAACCGGCATAGACCCCAAAAAAGCTCAAAATTGCAAGTCCAAGTCCCCTCACAAACACACACACACACAAACACACACACAAACACACACACAGACAGCAGCCGGCATTGCACCAACACGAATTGCACTGCAATACGAACGCATCCCGCAAAAGATTCTCAAATTCTCGCTCGGAAAGTTCTCCGCTAGAGAGGGTTGAGAAACGCTTTCCGGCGAAAGCTTCTGACTCGGTGGTGCGGCTGGTCATATAGTGGTTGCATCGGTGGTTCATTGGTGGTTGCCTGTCGACTTATTAAAATGTTAGTTTCCTCCTTTTTTTTTTTATTTTTCGGACATATTTAGCTGCGCAATCATGAATTTATTGTGCAAGGTTGGCCAATCTATTGCTTCCTAGAATTAAGAAAGTTACGATGGGCTGGGCTTTTGGGTCAAAACAACAAGTTGATACAATACAAGTGCTTGATCGTATTTTTTTTTGATTGCATAATTTAATAGAGAGGACTTATGGGTACTTAAACTATTAAACTTTATGAAAACCAAAGAAACTAAATAATAAAAATCAAAATAATCGTAATATGACTCCCAAACTAAGTATTTAAAACAGAAGAAATACAATTAAAATAAAAAATGAAAATTCAATTTCTATAAATTTATTATCATTGCATAATGCATTTGAAAAATATAAGAGAATTAAAAATAATTAACTTATTTTACAAAAGTAAAAATAAATTTGTTTTCAACATTAAAATGGTATTTAAACTATATATAAAAAACAGTTCTGTTTAGTTGAAAATGATGTTTAAAGGCAAAACCCATATTAAACAAATATGGGTATCTTGATTGTTGCAAATTCCCTGTCTATTTGCTTAAATGCAGCAGGAAATACCAGGAACTGTCGTTCTTATCAAACTACTAAGCTCAACCATTTGTTCGAAATGTTATCGCGCCCCCCAATCTCATAAGCAGGAAGTTAACATTGATGAGCACTCGGTGGGGGGGATTGTTGTGGACTCACCCAATCTGTATGGATTATATGGACAATAAATATGGCTATTTGTGCACCATAAAGGGCTTCAACTCCCCCGTGAACCTCTCAAGTGGGCCAAAGGAGATACCAAGTGACGCTGATCCCGTCCGCTTGTAGAACTGTACGCACGTAGAATGCGAACTATACGCCCGTATGCGAATGTGAATGCGAAATTACCGAGCCCCGGCGATCAAAAGCGACACGGATGCAAAATTGCAACACTCTCTGTGTCGCAGATGTGAATGTGTGCGTCCGATGATCTGATGCACTTGCACTTGCACTTGCGAATTGCATTTTGATTCTGTTCTGCGAGTGCGGAAATGTGCGAAAACGATCTGCAGAAAGTGATTTCTGTCTGCTCGTGATTTTCCCATCCCTTGTGGACTTGCTTTTTTTCTCTGCTTTCTGAGTGGGTTTGTCAGCTGGCGCCGCCAGCCAAAAATATGCAGACGAAATGAGGAAGATACAAGCTAGTGGGCTGTGCGAGATACTTTCGATTTCCGAGGGAGGGGCAACGGCTACCCTTTGCGCAATTACAGATGCGTTTGCCACACTAGGAAGTCGAAAGTCTTGTCATGCATACCGTACGAAAATCAACAATATTCTACTTAAATCAACAACTGCAATCGTGAGCGTAACTGCAGATAGCGGGCCAAAAAGCTTTTCCCTATCGCTGTGAAAATGAAAATAAACAGCTGCATGTGTACACACACACACATTCACGTGGACATTAGAAACAAAAAGTAAAAATCAGTTGGCGCTTTGCGTTTCTAATCATCGCACAATTGCATTTGAAGGACACACACTAGACGCGAGCGAAATTAAAAATAAATAGCGTACACAGACCAAGACGTAATCATAAAAATGAAATAAAACAGAAGCGGGAGCGGGAGAGGCAATTGGTCAGTGTTTCAACATTCAACTTGAACGCTGACGACCCGCGATAAGCGCTCAGCCACATTGCGCATACGCCATGTCAGCCGACTGCCGCATAGTGAAAGAAAACTTCCGCGAAGCTCCTATGCTCGCAATGCATCGCATCGCATCGCATCCCATCGCATCGATCTTTATCAGATTGCAATGCGGGAAGCGATTCGAACCGAACAGAAATGAACAGAACCCCAAATGGGGTCTCATACCGCTTGGAATCGGTCGCTCAAGGACAAAGCGAACTGTACTAACCGCACTAGTGCACTACCTATATAAGTACATAACAATATGGTACTATATGTATGTGCACGTTCAACTGATAACTGCACTCTGCCGAAGCGCCGCAGTCATAAATTGTTCGCCATCTCCCTCTCTCTAAGTAGGAAATCAACGAAGCTAAGTAGTTTCAATGAATAAACAAATTTAACGATGTATTTTTTCAAGTGTAATGTAAATATTTACTATTTGCCCATATGCCAGACATGGAAGTACTTCAAAAGGGGTTACGTTCTTTTGCCTTCGTTTTATTAGACTTTAGAAAATATTGTAGTATTTAGCCAGTTAATAATAAGATTTTTTTGTATTTTTTAATAACAAAATATTTAAAGATAATTATTTTAAATTCTTTCTTAATGAATTTAAAGATAATAGTTGTTATTATTATTATTATTATTATTATTATTATTATTATTATTATTATTATTATTATTATTATTATTATTATTATTATTATTATTATTATTATTATTATTATTATTATTATTATTATTATTATTATTATTATTATTATTATTATTATTATTATTATTATTATTATTATTATTATTATTATTATTATTATTATATTAAATTGATCTAACGATTTATAACAGGAATACAAAAAAAACTTTCTGACAAATCCAAAAATAAGTGGTTTATTCTAATTTAAACCCATTTGAATTTATTACTTTTAGCTCAACCCTAGTTTATTTCTGGTCATCTAGGCATTAAAACCTATCAAAGGCGGAACAAGGAATTGCTTTATTTCTGTTTACACATTCTTAGATCTTTACCCATGGTCTGGTCTATTATGACATCGGATTCGCAACACTTTCGAGGCGGTTACAGTGCTTTTGGACTCGGATTCGCTTCGGATATCTAGTACTCGATATTACTCGCAGTTAATCCATATTTTCTGTTGTTGGCCGAGATGATTTGCAGTCATTCAGTGCCCAACAATACAGGGTGTGTGTGACAGAGAGGGCACAACCCGGAAATGTAAACTACCAAGGGGTGGAAACGCGGGAAAAGGGGGGAAAAGCGGGGAGTTCGAATTTAGTTTTATGTGCATGCAAAACGAAACGAAAAGCGAAAAACGAAACGAAGGGGGTGGTGAGGTGGGGCAGCTGATAAAATAAAATTGTGCGCTATTTGTCTGTGTCTCGCTCTCGCTGTCTGTGTAATAATAATTTGTGTGAGCTTTTCAGTGAAAAGGGAACAAAGGCGGGGCGGTGGTGCTTTGGGGGGTGGGCCGTTCAGCTAGAGCATCATCATCATCATAACCTTGAGTCACAAGTCGAGAATGTGCATGCGAATTGAATGCGAAAACAACAAAAATTGCCGCATTCGTCTCACCCATCCGCATTGCAATATAAATAGAAAAAAAAAAATAGAAAAAAAAATACAAAGGGAGGGGGTGGTGCACAGTGGGTGTGTGCAGGTGATTATCTAATCAGTGTGTCGTGAAATTAATATCAACATTTCAAGGACATTAAACAAAAGGTATGCCAGTTATTTTTATGCTGATGCTTCGGTGAAAACAAACCACCACCCACTCATAATCCACCCCTTTGGCTGGTTAGGTATTGTGTTGCGGTTTCGTTGCACTTTAACCTTGAAAATATTGTGCACTCTTTTGTTTTTGTTTCTGCTATTACTTTGATTTGCGCATGTGCAAAACGAATGCAATCTCCACCCCACCAACAAGCGAGAGTGAGAAAAGGCGATTGAACCGCTCCCACCGACAAAATACTTAACCGATTCCCACTGTACATTCAAATCGTTTCACATTTTGGCAGTTAATAAACGTAAATTTTAAATCAATTTAAAATTCACTCCAGCGCAAAAAAAACAACAAAAATAAAAGCGAAAGTATGTATACATCTTAACAAAAACAACATATTATTAATGCAAAACAACAAAAAAAAACATTCAAATACGTTGTTCATTTTTTGTACTACATTCAATTCAAATTCTCCAAAAACAAAAGCTAAAAACGAAAGTATTTAATTAAACAATTCCCAAGAAATACGTTCATTCATTTTATTGTTGTTTTAAGTAATTGAAATAAATGTCCAATGTGTTTGATTTTCGTTTTTAAATTTGTATAATGCATTATTAAGAATTTTCAATGTTGATTTGTTTGTTTTTTATTTGAATACCTTAAGTACTTTTTATAATTTATTTCAAACATTTTGTTGTTTAATAAAATTGTCGTTTCTACCTAGGCCTGTGTTTTTAATAATTTGGTTGTATAACTTGTTTTAAACCTGCGCTACAAAATTATTTTTTTGTGCTTGACTAATTGTTTTTTTTTTTAAACTTTTACTGCTGCCTTTTGTAAATGATAATAAATCAATAGCATTTTTTGTTGTTTTTCTTTTATTTCTGTTTACTTAGGCTTCGACTGTGCCCTTGAGTCGGCTGCCTACATATATTATCAATGTTTGGCTTTGACGGAGGTCAAATATCCATAAATTAAGTGCTATTTTCGAAAGGGGGTTTCTGCCCTCTTTAGCCCTATTCACCCTTGTTTCCAGCATTCTTCTTATCAATGCAGTTTGCGCTTCGAGTGTTTATTTTTTTTTAGCTTCGTTAAGCTTTTGGCTTGCACTTTGCTTCCTTATCAGTTGGCAATTTTTCGCCCTATTGCGCAGTGAAAGTTTTCCATTTGCATGCTGTTGCTGTTGTTGTTCCTGATATAGTAAATGTAAATGTGTTTGTTTGCTGTTTAATTAGGAATGATTAAATTTTGCAATTTAGATGAGCGATAGAATAACAATAGAATGCAGTTGAAGGGCATTTCCGTTTTATAAACATGCTATCTTTAAGTGTTTTAGGAGATACAGTAAGTGCAGCAAATCGCAAATATTTATTTTAAACTTCTGCTTCAAGTCGTCCTCCCATGGCTTACATCATCTAGTGTGCACAAAAGGGTTAACGAACCCAAAGGTCAAATGCTTTTTACCCAGACATAGACGCCGCAGTCGACGCAGGCAGCGGCTGAGGCGCAATGCAAATTCAGCTGCAGCCCAATGATGTTGCCGATGATGTCATGGCTACCAGCAAAGAAAAAAGGACAATAAAAATGTGCATTTTTTTTTATCCTGTGGCAAAAATCAATAAACTACATGCTGAACAACAATTAAAAGTGAATAACTCTTAAGTAGAAAACCCAGGCATCCAGCCGAGCAGGAAGCAAATGAAGGTGCCTCCTTTGGGAACTCTCATTGCGGCAGACGGATCAGGACTCATCGCCGGAAGCGGCTTAAGTCCATAATCCTGTGGGCGACACATTACCTTGACGACAGTTCGGAATGGAAAGGTAAGGAACGGAACGACAACAAACACGACCTACGACAAAACGATTGAAAATGCGCATAAATTCGACAAAGGAGCAGCCAGTGTCTGCCTCCCATTGGCAAAAAGGGGGCGGGCCGGCGGTGAGGGGGCAAGAGATTGGTTGCCAGACCATGACAACAACAAAAAAGTCAAAGTAAAAAAAAACATACATTCGCACAGGGCAACAAAAATAAGGGCCAGACAACAGAAAAGGCGAACGACCCTTTTCAGGCATTTTCAGACGCCAGACGACGCCATCAATGTGGATGTGACTACACTAGGAAAAAATATTGAATGCTATAGCATTAATAAATTGAATTTTCATAGGAAGTCCATTAGAAAAATTTAACAACACAAAATGCAAACAAGCTTGCCTAAATTAATTTTTCCTATACTTTCATGTTATGTTTTGGAAGAATGTAAATTACAATTTATTTAAAGAAATCTTTTTGGTTGACTGTAATGTTGGTAATAAGATATTATTTTAGCAATCCTAAACGTGATTTTTTTTAATCCTATAAAAACTAAAGAATTAAAAAGGTTGAAGTGTTTCGACTTTTATAATGTTTAAGGATTGTCTAATATTTTTGGTCAGTGCACTCCGTTATGTTGGGGCAGGGCCCAGGCTTCGAGCTCAGTCGACTTCGGCTCATTATCCTTTTCGCTTTCCATACATAAATCGCTGGAGCTGCGGCTGGCGTTCAATGAACTCCGCCGGGCACGTACGGTCGTCGTACCCGGGCAAACGGATACACACCCAATACGGAAAGCGAAACACACACAGGACGACGTCGGCGACGACGACGACTACGACGGACGTCGACGGAGGCAGAGGTAGTGGCTGAGGCAGAGGCAGAGAAGTCGACAGGGACAGAGGCAGTGACGCAGTCAGCAGACAGACGCGAAGGTCCTGCGAAACTTGGGTTGGGTTCGCTGCTCCTTTGGGGCTCGCGTGAACGTGGACGTGGACTTGACAGTGTGCAGTGTGGAAAACTCCTCTGCCGCTGAGGAAAACTCCGGTCGTGACTGCGCTGCCTCTGAGGGCAAGGACCTGCCGACTGCCGACTGCAGACTGCAGTTGAGCCGAGCTTCTGCGCCGACGTCATCGTCTGCCCAGGCAGGCGCAGCAAAGTTTCACTTTTAATTTTTTCCACCCATTCAGCAAAAGCGCCGCACGACCAAGGCCATGCGAGCGAAAGAGACAACGGCTGGTGTTTGTGTCTGGGATATAAGGACATAAGTTCGCCATTGGGTTGCTTATGGATGGGCTGCTCTGCATTGGGTTGGATTGGGTTGGGTTGGGTTGGGTTGGGTTCCCCGGGGCGGAGTGCATTACTGAACTGAACCGAACCGAACAGAGCTGAACCGAACTGAACTGAGCTGAACTGAACTGAACTGTGTGTAGAGAAAGGTTGTTGAACTGCGTCGGCAGAGGCGAACTTTCACAACGAAAGGCGAAACAAGGAGCCAGTGCGCTAGGACATGGTCAGCACAAAAGCAAAAGTAGATTTTATGCTAAAAAACACCCAAACCCTTGTTAAGCCCCCTTTGGTTATTGCACAATTTCGAGAAATATTCCGTAATATTCTGTGTCCTTAGGCAAATCCCAGCCCATAGTTACCTTTATGTTTTTTGGTTATTGCACAATTCAAACTCAGTCTCTTTGTGTGTTATGGCCTCAGTCTTAACGGCTCTGTTTCAGGTGTTGGCCAGTTTTTGGTTGCTTTTTAAGCGCGACTTGAAGAAACTGATGTTAGCGAAGGTGTCGCGAAAGTAGATGCGATCGAAGTATAATGGTCTGCGCTGATCGACGTGTGAACACATTGCACCAATTGGTGGTATCTCGGGCTTCTTAATTAGATACATTGACTTAACACTTAACTAACGCACTTAAGCACTCTATGTACTATTCTTAACGCTTTTCGCTTGCTGATTGAACACATGTGTGGTTTAGCTTTTAGCTATAGCCTTAGAGCCTTTAGCTACTATATATGTATATGCACGGGGTCCTGATGATTTTCTCTGCTGCCGTTTTGGTCCACGCAACGCGGCTGTGCCATGAGACATGACCTGCCCAACGCGTTAACATCCCGAGTCAGGACTGAAATAACGGGCTGCAAAAGCTGCCAGCTCCCTTCGATTTCAGCCAAAAGCGGCAGCGAAGTTGGCTGCAACGCCGGCTGCTCTGCACGTCGACTGCAGACAGTAAACAAGGCGGTTCTGGGGGGAGGGCGGCATTGCTATTGGCACTTGCACTTGGCATCAACTGAACTCGCCCAGTGCGAAACAATAACAACAACAGGGCCAGAAAGGCAGCAGCAACAGCAGGAACAGCAGCAAATGCAGCAAAAGCAGCAGAAGCAGCAGAGGCAGCAAGGGCGGCACTTTTCAGCAGGGCTTCGATTCGGCCAGCATCGGGCTTGGGTTCGGGTCTCTAAACTGAACACAAGGGGTGGATCTCTGGGTCTTGGAGCAGAAAAAGCCACAGTCAGGGTTTATTTTCAAACACAAAACATATTGGGTTAGGTCAGTTTAAGGATTTTTAGGACTCACTCAACATTTTGTTATGTTACCCAAGTGCGAGGCAAAAACTGAGCAGGCAATTTGGTTTCTTTACTTTATATATTCATAAAATATGGCATTACTTCTTCAATTTTAAAACAGATTTATACATTTTAAAACTTTACTAGTTTTCCGGTTGTATAAGGGCCTTTTATCTAATATTCTAAGGATCCAAAATTTTATATGAAGTTTATTAAATGCCGTAAACATTAGTATTAACATTTTTAATATCAAGTATTCTGATCCCTTTTTCGGTAAGTAGCAACGATTTTTTCATCTATGTGCAAGTAACTGAAATGAAATAATTTATATATTTCTTAAAACGTAACTATTTCTTCTGAACAGGTAACAATTTCTTCAAGTGCATTGCAGACCTTACAAAGCTCTCATTGCACTCTTTTGCTGCACTCTCTTCTAACCCCATTGGACTCTCTTTTTGCAACGCATGCTCGGTGTATGGGGGTTGTGGCTGCATACGATTGCAAATTGACCGTTGACAATGAACTAGAGCTAATGCCGGAAGTCTCGCTGCCAGGGACATTATGCTAAAGTATTCGCCTGAGCTTCATTAGAACAAGACCTCTTCAAAGTTCAATTCTGCTGTGTCTTTTTTTATGAACTTAGCTGCCAACGAAATAATCATAAAGTACGCCAAGCACGTTTTTAATGGCCAGCAATATAAAACTGTAAAACCGAAAAGTAATAGGTGGAGTACAGCCGGTGAATGTACCGTTAGGTTAATAAAAAGCCATTTTGTCATAGTCAAATTACGAGGGGCTGGTAAATTGGGGGATTACGTATTCATGGCGCGTAAATGAGCATAATTTGGTATCCAGCTTTATTGAGGGGACTGGGGGGCTAGAGAATAAAAAAACACAGAAACATACACAATAGTTGGGCAACTCCAACGCTCCCTGCATTCTAACCTCTTACTCTTTCATCTGACCGTCAGTGATCGTTAGGTTTTATTACCAATGCACTGAGAAAAAAATAATGGTATCAAATTTTATAAGAATTCTAGTCTCCAAGTGAATGTTTGTTTAACAAATTCAAAGAATTTTTAATAATAAATAATTATATATATACAATATTTTTATAACAAAATTAGAAGTTTTTATAAAATAATTTTAATTCTTTACAACAACTATGACATTGCAGTACGATATTTTACAAGACCAAAGTTTAAAGTAATTTTGAAATAAAATAACATTTCAATTAAAATATTCGAGGCGCAGAACCCTATTTTGCTTTTAAAACTATTTTTCTGAGTGCCTGAGGTCACAGTCGGTGCACAGAAAACAATAACAACACCGACACCGACACCAACAACAATGTGGGCATTTACATTTACAGCTAAACATGATAGTGTCAAAGCAGCAACAACAAAGGCGACAAAGGCAACAAAACAACAACATTGACACAGAACCTGTCGCAAGTTCAACGTCAAGTCGAGGTTCGTAACTTGGCTTCGGCTTTAACTTCGGCTTTGAATTCGCGTTCGGGTTTTGAGTTCTGCGCATGCGCCTGTGCTCTCTCCTCTCTCTCCGCAGTGCGTGTGTGTGTGTGTGTGTGTGTGTGTGAGTGCTTGTGTGCTTTGGTTATAACGCGCTTGAGTAGGTCGGTCATTGAACTTGTTTTCTTTTCATCTGCTGCTGCGCTGCTGCCACTTCTTTCGCTCCATTCTTTAGCTTGGCCACACTTTCTTCCTGGTTCGCTCTTTCTTTCTACCTGGCATTTTGCCACCTGTGCGTCGGCGTTCTCTTTTGCCGAGCGGCTCTCTTAACCCACCGTTTTACCTGGGAGGCTGCCTCGGATGACTTGGCAGCTCCTCCGCTGCCCCTTCCCATTCATTTGCCTCTTCCTCTTGCACTCCTCTTGTGCGTGGCAAGTGGCCAAGGTAGAAACAATTTCAGCCGAAGATGCAGCTCCGGCAGAAAGCAAAAGGCAAGAAGAACCGCCCAAGGTAAGTCCACGAGCGAGTCAATAACCCTGGTTAAAAAAAAGCTGGCCAAGAGTAAGAGTGATTTGATTCCCTTTTCATCAGGCCTTAGAAGTGGCAGAACCCCAGGCACACCGTACAAAAAATATTCCACACAACATTAAGTCAAACCAAGAAAGCTGGTTTCATAAAGGATAGTGAAGGTCTTTTTCTTTTTTTCTTTCTCCATTTAATGTTTTCATGAGTTTTATAAAGAAGTTATTTAAAAAAATGTCTTTTATCTATATAAATACTTTAATATTTTAATTTGTTAACACATTGCCAAAAATATTATTAAGTTATTGAAGCGCTTGCATATTTTAAGGAACTAGGCAAGAAATAAACAAAATAATAAGAACTATATTAATAGAAATAGTTTAATCAATTGGTAATCAATTGACAAATTTAGAATCAATTTAACTCGTTTGACGGGTCCTAAATACATCTACCAGGAATAGGGGTGAACTTATTGTCATTTGTGTTAAAAGAACACTGAACCAAGTTCTGGTTTGACTCTAATGTTTTTTTTTTTTAATTTCTTTAAAATAGAGCACTTATTAATCTCTTGTTTCCAGTGCGGTGGCAGAAGAACTGGCTGAGTGCAAGAACCTTTGGCTTGCTTCAGTTGAGCACGCCATGTGCCCATGAGCATTTGCCAGTTGAACGCCCTTTTCACGGCAAATGATTCCCGATGCGCGATGCCTGTACCACTGGGGGATCAGGGAACCAGGAGGAGGTGGCTCAGATAGAGGAGTTGCCTGTTGCAACCTGCCCCAAACCCAGACCGAGCCCCTGGCCCAAGGATGAACAGATCTGAACTGGTTTCCTCTCCTGGTCATTGGCTTCTTCTGCTGCTGCTGCTAGCTGAAGCGGCAGATTCACTTTTCGAGGGGGCCATTGGGGAGGGGATTCTCTAATTCTTGGCCTAGGTCCTTGGCCTTTCCCTATCGCTCTGTCTCGCTTTCGCGCCCAGCTTCCTCTTGGGCTTGAAATGAAAACGAAATCCGAGCGAAGGCAAGTTTGTTGCCTAAGTCATTTGTTTTGAGGGGTGGGGATTGTGTGTGTGGTGTGGCCATCAGTCAATGAACTCTCGGCATGCGTGCCAAAAAAGAAACAACAACAAATGATGAAGAAGCTATTGCCGTAGAAGAATCAGAAGAATTGCTTTCATACACAAACTTAGATGGGGGCTAATTTAAATTGCAAAAAAAGGCAAGCTGTATCCAAGCTATATATGGGGGGATTGAGATATAACTCATTTCGTATGCCATTTGGAATTAAGTCAGGGGATTGACGGCTCTGTGAGAGCAGGTGGCCATCGACAGTACTTGGACAGCTGCAACTGCTAATGACCTTGATATTGAAGTTATCATCGTGTGATTTCGAATCGCATTAAAAATTCGCAATGAGTTTTGATTTCGTTTGATCAGTTTCGTTGTGTTCATTCATCTCGTTTTGATTTCGATTTCAATTTATTTGTTTATACAATATTTTATTGCTGCTGCTGCTACTGCCGTTGTTGCTTTTATCGTCGCCTGTTGGAGCGTGTTAGCGTGCGATCAGTTGTCGAGTCATTTAAAGTCAAAGTCAAGGTTTTTCTGCCTTACGTCGCCAATTATCTGTCGCCATCTCTCTCTGCCGCTCGACCAGCCTATAATTCGCTCTCTGTCCCTCTACCGGCGTGTTTACCCCCATTTTGTTGTTTGTGCGATTTGTTTAAGCCCAAACTGGTTTTGTCTAATTATTTGTGTTGTGAGTGCTATATTGTTGTTTTTGCTGATGTGATTATTAAAAAATATATATTTATATATATGTGAATATGTGGTCAGGAGAGAGGGGTGGTTTGTTATATATGGTTTTTCTAATGAAATGCCAGTTCCCATCATTCTACCATCACCCATTTGCGGCTAAGAAATTTTAGCTGCTTATACCATTTTTCTAGCCTGTCTGTAATTAATCATCGTTCTTTTTTTTTATTTACTTTTTTGGGCTTTTATCTGGAAACGTGTTCTCGCCCAGTGCGGCGTACGATTATATAACCTTTCTATCGCAAATTGACGATTAGCATAAATTGTATGTGAAAGCCTTCTTCGTGGTCGTAAGAATAATAAGATGTTGCTGGCTGCTGTGTAACATCATGGTTAAAATTAAACGCCAGTCATAAATTATGGTGGTTGGAGTGCGAGATTTAGTAGAGAAAAAGTTGAAAATCAGGAATAGAACTAAGGCAATTAAGATGTCAATAAAAAAGTTGAAATAAAGAAAAATTATCTAAGAATAAATTAAAGAAGTTTTGAAAAAAAGTTCTGTCTAGAAATTAGAAATTAGCTAAGCATCAATTTAAAATAAAAGATTTAATTAGAAGTGAATACAATGATATGCAATTTATGGGAAAAGAACAATTAGTTTTAAATCTCAACTGTCATTATAGCCCATTATCATAATACTCAAAAATTTCCTGAAGCTTATTTAACAGACAAATTCAACCGAAGAAAGCTTTCTTTACAGAACTTTCGGGAACCGCTTTACTAAGCAATCATCTATCTCGCAACTTAAGCCATATACCCATAAAAACCCTTCGCCAAAACGTGTAAACGAACATGATCGTTAGCTTCTCAACTATATAATTGACTTTTTACCATAAAAACGCAAATTAGAAAAAAAAAAACATTTAAGTGCATATGAGATAAATCAGTTGAAATACTCACCATGTTCAGTGTTTAAATGCATATCCGTTCCGTATTGTTGAGGTTGCTGCTAATGTTGCGGCTAAATATAAATCCATTACGCAATATATCCAATCCGAAGCCGAAAAGTGCTTGCTGGCTATTTAAGTTTTAATTAAGATTGACACTTTGTAATTCTTAAACTTTACGAATATAGTTAGCGAACTATATTTTTACGATACACAAATGCACTGGTTGGGGAATTGAACTAATTTGCTTAGGTCTAGTGGAAATTTGCATAACTACAAGGGCAGTCTTATGGATGTCACTTTTTGTCAATTTTTGATGCACACAAATCACGTTGGAAGGGATCATATGATAGCTTCTTGGTTTTAGAACTTTTATTGGGTGGGTGTACTATAAAAATAGTCTGGTGGATCAGTGGTCTTTTTGCTGTCTTGAAGCAAGTAGAAGCGTAACGCGTGCGTCTTACGAAATCATGTCTCGATCGTTTTGTTGCTTACGGGAAACTGAAACTACGGATGAGTCGCGGTGCGACTTCAATGTCGATGTCGTTAGAGGCTTCTGAAGGCAGAGCAGTGGCAGCGCGGCGACTGCGCAGACAGATAGACTTTTCAGCATTTCATTACACGGCCTTACGCACACACTCGCACGCCCAGCACTCTCTTCTTTCTCTTCAAACACACACACCCACACACACACAGGTAGAGACCAGCTCAGGTGTCTCAGGTTCTTGATCGCACATTTAAACTGATCAGATCTCAGCGCTCTCTCAGCTCTCTCCCCCTCTCTTTCTCTTTCTTTCTTTCTCGCTCTCTCCTTCCCTCTCGCTGAGCGCAACAGGCCAGAACTTTCATTCAAAGTGAGCGCGCGGGCGCAGGTATCTCTTTCGGCAGCACCACTACTAATGCCGCCACAAATTCCGCCACTCTTTTTCGCACAAAATACACGGACATGGTTCTTAACTCGTCTAACACACAAAAAGAAAAACTTATTTTAATATGATTGGATGAACATCAATTTTTCCAAAACAAAACATGTACCAATTTAAATGTTTATTAAGATAACAAAATATACAAACTAGTTTTTATGCATTGGATTTGAACTCGGGCTTTACAAAAGTTGACAAAAAAAAACTTTTTTAACGAATACATTATCATTAATGAGTTTAAATTATTTTAGACCATATTGTTTTTTAATGTATATGATATTTCCAATAAATAATTTATTTAAGTGTATTAAATCAAAATTTGTTAAAAAGAAGCAAATTTAAAATTCTTAAAGCAGCGTCCGGGTTCGAGTCCTGTCTTATACTATCAAGCAATACCATTTAATTTTTAAGTATCTAACCATATCTTAAGTAAAAAATATATAAAAATGAATAACTATGTTTAAAGGTATATCGTTTTTTTTTCTGTGCACCCACAGGTTGGCCAGCGAGCGTAAATTGAGCATGCGAGCGTAAAATTACAACACCACTCTTCTAACAAGTTTAGAATCCGCGCAAGCCAAGCGCAACAAAAAGCCGTCCGCGGGCCACTTGTTCTCAATTCTCTTAACCCGTTTATAGTGGCTCTCTCTCTTGGCCAGAAGTTTGGCATGGCATGTAATTGGTTCGCTCATGATTTGTTTCTGTTTCAGTTTTACTTGTGTGTTTTTTTTATTTGGGATATCAAATTTCATGATGCTATAATTGCAACCGAACAATTGGCAAACAAGTGTCGCGCTCGAAAAAAGGGAAGTGACAGCAAGAGCTTTTTCGCATCACTTTACAAGGTTGTTCATCATTGTGATGGATTACTTAATTTGGATATTTAAATTTATGTAATACTTTTAAGGAATATTCCGTAAAAGGGTACGACAACTCGGATTTTGTTAAATTTAAATAATGCAAACACATATTAAGTGATTTGATACAAATTGAATAGGGTTCATTTCAGTTAGTAATATAAAATGTATTTAAATGGAATAATGATAACTGAACCAAAAATTAAAACTAATTGCTATTATTGACTTACATCACAATTTAAAAGACTTTCCCAATCATTTTTTTCATTGAGATTGGGTTCCACAAAATATTGAAATGAATCCATAAGTTTTATTGATACACATTGTTTTGTAAAAAACTTATTAATCTACAGGCAATTCTTTTCCTTTTTGTACATTACTACATACATAAATAACTAATTTAATGTAGAATAAATTATGCCATAGAAAACAAGCTACGTTAAAAGTAAAAGTTGAACTTCGAAAGGCTCCTTATAATGAACCCCTTTCTGTGCATAAAGCGATGGTCATGCCATGACTCAAACTTCGAACTATTAATGATCTAATCGAAGTCAATAAAATCGCGCTATAAATAATGTGTAAAGCACTTACCCAACGATCACAATTTGACTAGATAGAAACTTCCTACCAACATGCCCAGCCGCAGTCGTAAAAATTTGTGGTCATATAGTCAAACCTGCAAGCAAATAAATAACTTATCAGTGGGGAGAACACTCAACAAGAAAATGGATAAAGCTAAATCATTATAGTATCACAAGACAAAAGACTTTAACGAAAACTAATTGAAAAACGGGCATTTACATATTTAAAGTGTAATTAACAAGCGGAGAGTTCAGCCACGGGGAGTAATCAATATTTTAAGCTGGCCAAGCCCAACCTTGAACTTTACGCTTGATGGAACGACAGACTCGAAAGACAAAAGCCAGAGGATTGTGCGAATTAAAAGGCGAATCCGCATCCGTTTGTGGCGCGGGAAAAAAGGCCTAACTCTTACAGTCGGCCATTAGTTTTGGCCGCACTCGGCTGCCGTTGCCATCATTCTCTATAAATAACAATTGAAGCATTCAAAGTGGGCTTAGCAAAAAAAAAAGCGAAAGACTCTGTGCGGCAACTGGGATTAGAACCTTTTCTGTTTGGGCATTAGAACTCTTTTGGCTGAAAGCAAAAAACCAACGCGATGGGGTCAATAAATTCTAAACACCCCATGAGCATGAACATAATTTTAATAGTTAATACATCATCACTCATTTGACCGTGAACATGGAGGGAAAGAAGTTTTAAGGAAAAAAATAAAAGTGTTTTATGTAGATAGCTGAAATATTCAATAAACCCTCGCCATCATGAAAAAAAGCAATTTCATTTGGTTGTATAAATAAATAAACAAACCTCGTTAAGAAAAGATTGGCAAACACTAAAATGTAATCAGCGTTATTATTATGATGTTAAAATTGTATACTTAAGAAAACTAAATTCTAAAAGTATACTATCAGCTAGAATAATAAATATGCTTTGGGAAAGAAAAGAGCTTTCAAGTTCAACAAGTAATTTAAATAGTTATTTATTAATGAAGATAGCTTCTTCTGCCTAATCGTGCATCATTAATTTACGGCTGTCCAAGAAAAGGAAAGAACTTTCAACTAAGCGAAATAAACAAAAGTGATTTTTTTCGGTGATTTTAGCATAAAACTATTGCGTCTTAGGGAATCAACAACAAATTCCACCTATCCCATAATTGAAAGTAAAGAAAAGAAAGAGGAAGCATTCTCTTTTAAATAAATATATATTCGTTTAGGCTAAAAGCAAAAGCCTCCGGGGCAACAACAAGTGCCGTTTAGGCGGGACCAAAAATTTGGTTGTATTATTTAACACCCAAAAAACACGCATACACATAGGGGCTACCCTCGCATGTGTAATGTGAGAGATATACGGGCATGGGCATGCGTAGGCCCAAAAGCCGGCATCTACAGCTGGCTTGCTGGCCCGGCTTCTTGGCCAACTCATCACGCGTTTTGCCCGCTTTTGATGGCTCTTGCTGGCCGCTCCCGCTCCCGCTCTTCCTTCTCTTTTTTTGGGCGCAACAATCATTTCTTTTCTTTACATTTCATTTCGTTTTTTGGTTAGCCAAGTTTATTTCAAGCTCACGCATACACGCAGTTGGCCAAGTTCAATGACTTCTTACCAAAAAACGAAATAAAAAAAAAATACTAAAATAAAGGGGGAAAGGAACAACAAATTTTGTATCTTTCGGTTTCTGTTTCGGGCTCTGCCGCGTTTTTTGGTTCTTCTTCGTGGCCGCATTGTGTTCTTGTTGTTTTCGTTTTTTATACATTTCGTTTTCGTTGCTGGAGTTCATTGGCCACCAGCTTCAGCACCATCCGAGCCAAAGAAGCTGCCGGCCGCACTTCAATAAGTAAATGATGGTTGAAATGAAAAGGCCCAGAAAAGTTTCCGCTGGAACATACGCATATATATGTATGTATGTGCGTAGTCGTTATTTATTACATTGGTTTTTGGTTTTGTTTCTTTCTTTTTTGGCAAGCGAAAAAGAAATTCTTCCACTTGCCTTTTTTCCCAATTTCTGTTTTGCATGTTTCTCTTTGGCCCGCTGCGAGTTTGTCGCCTGAGTCTTTTGTTTTTCGGGCGCTGTGATTGATTACTGGGATTGAGCCATAATAAAATTTCAAAAATTATTTTGCATGACACAACATCAAAAACTAGTTAATTTATTGTATTCGATTTGCACGCAATGGCGGTGCTGAAAAGGTTGAAAAAAGCCTGAGGTAGTTAAGAATAATTGGACACTGAGCTGCGGTTGCGCAACTCAATTCGATTTGCATTTCAAGACGCTGGGTTTTTTTTAGGTAATTAATTCCATCTAATTGTTGGCAATTATGTTTTAGTCAGGGTAAAAATAATGAAGGTCATTTCTGGTCATTTAATTTTAACAGTTTGTTAGATCATGATAACTACAAAAACCATTGCAGCAATTAATAATGCAAAAATGTTATTTTATAAGTCCTTTACTTACAGGATTCAATTTTTATTTGTAATTTAAAGCAAAAGTTCAACCAAAATGTCTTTCCAAGAACATGTAATCAATCAGAAATCCCAGAAGGACTAGAGCCCCCAATCAATCTTAACCCAAATCTCTTAAAGACCTCTGATGTTTTGTTTGTTAGGTGTTTGGTCGGTTTGTTTGCTTGGTCACTCAACAAATTAAGGAGTTCGCCACAGTTTGCCACTTGTTGTCAGCTGCTACTAGCAACAACAATCTCAGATCTTGCCATCAATTACGGCTCTGTTGGCGAAAAATATACTTTTTGGCCTTCCCAGTGGGTAAGTAGTTCAACAGTTGCCACCGCTGCTGATGTTGTTGCTGTTTCCATTGGTAATGTTGCAGCTGCTGCCTTTGCTGTTTCTATTGCTGTTGCTGCTCTGAGAACTTGACTCTGAGCCCACGCCAATAGAACAGCAAAATAAGCGAACTGAAGCTCGCCTATTTAACTGTTCGTCAGACTTTACAGCAGCCAAATGGTGGCCAACAGGTACACTGAAAAATTAAACAAAAAACTGAGAATGCTATACATTTTCTTAAAGACTTCAAAATGGCATATGTAATAAAAATAACAGATTTTCAGGACCAGCTCTTATTACATAATTTAAAAATAGCGCCGTAATAAGCAAGATAACGATTTCCTGACATGATCAAGAAAAAATGATTTAAAACAAAAACTACAAGATTGTCATTATATGAAGGACTGCAGACTATGATGTTCAATCAAATTAGTATTCTAGATGTTAGACTTATTTCCCTGGTGTAATGGGGCGCGAAAGGTGTTAAACACACGCGCGAATTTTGCGGTAAAAGCTCTCACCACACTCACAAATGGAAATGGAGATAGAGTTAGAGATGGAGATGGAGATGGAGAGACGTAGACTCATTGATAGCCCGCCACTTGGCGGAGTCTTAGCTCAAGTCTTCGGTCTTCAGTCTGCAGTCTCCGGTCTTCGGTATTGAGCTGGCTGTTGTTGTTATCTATGTGCCAAACCTGATTTACTTCATGATTATGTTTGAAAAATTAGGTTAGGAGCAATGAACTTGCCATTCGTCAGAGGCTGGAATGGCAACAGAATCGCGTCTGGAGACTGGAGACTGGAGACTGAAGACTGGAGAAGGAGAAGGAGGAGAAATGGGATGGGGGCTGGTATTGGGGCAGGAGAATCGGGCGCAGAAAGACGTGGAAACAAAGTGAATGCTTTTCTCTGCTTGCCTGTCAGTCTGTGTTCGCCTGTCCGTCTGTTTGTCTTAGTAATAGACACCTGTACAGGTCAAATTGGTCGGCTGTCTAAGAACCATTCCGCTGGACGGACTCGACTGGACTTTGATTGGTCCGCCGGTGAATGCCTGAGCCCAGGATGGAAAGGCTGTTGCAGCAGAAGTGGAGGTGAAATACTATTTGAACTTAGCCGAAGCTGCCATTTCATATGGACCTATTTGAAGTTAAACAGCAAAGTGGAGAAAAATGTGAATTTAGACGTTCTACAAAACAATATTATTTTCAATAACGAATTTTCGTTAGCTAGAATATAATAGTAGAGTATAGCCGATTCAAAAGTATATTTCAAATTGACTCAAATGGCATTAAATCGATTATAATATTTCCAACTTTTTTAAAAAATCCAAAACTAACAATATTTATGTTTATTAAAAATTTTATATCATCGATGAAATTCCAATTGTTAAGAAACTTTTACAAATTTAATTACTTTATACAATTGAAAGCCCAATTGATAAGTTCTGAATTCCAATTTGACGATCAGATCTGTAAGCGGTTAAGTTCGTTCCCTAATGGCGGATAAAAGAAGATTGGCAAATTCCTGCACATTTAACACTTCACAAGATTAAATGAAAACCGCAATTACAAGCGCCAATAAATGCTTTGAGCCCCGGTCTAAAAAAAAAGTATCTCAAGGTACGCATTGCCATGCGAAGACTGTGAGAATCAATGAACAGTATGCCGATTCACCGATCCCAACTCGCTGCAGGAATTCACTCTTTTTCCGCAACGAAATGAAAAATGTGTGCTAAGCCAATGACCGACAGAAGCGGTACAACAACAAGCGGCACAACAACAACTACAACAGTGCAAACAGAGCGCACACAAAGGCAGTGCTAACTGTTAACACGAATACGTGTGTACGGCAAATTCGCAAATCGCGAAGAGGCAAAAGAGAGTGTGTGGGGGAGAAAGAGGTGGTTTGTGGAACCTCCCTCTCTCCTCTCTCTCTACTCGACTTAAAATGTTTGTGTCAATCTGCGCTGCCTACGTCGCTGCCAACGCCTCTGCCACTGCGGCACTTTATGCTTATGATTACTCCACCAACACTCGAAGCTGGAAAAGAGCTAGACAACCACACACAGCAGATCTGGAAATGTTCTACATTTTACTTAATACCAATTAAATGCGATTTGCCAGACCAACGGTAAATTATAAAAGGAAAGAGTGTTTGGGAAATTTTTTTTGATAAATAAATAATTCTTTGAAATTTTCTATATGAACTACAACAAAGTTTTCCAACACAGCATATAAAATTGAATTTACAAATATGTTTGAGTGCAAAGTTACAAATATTTTCAAAAATTTATTATAAATGTAATTTTGTTAAAGAAGAGTCTTCCAATTTTATTAATTTATATAGTTTAATTGAATTGGTAAAATGACGTGAAATATTTATTTCTAGCCAATAAATTTTATTAACTGTTAAGTAATTTCAAAATAATATTTAATAAAATGCTTATTTTATTCACTATTTAAATAAATATTTATATTACCAATGGGTTTTCTAACTCATTGAATTTTTTTTTTTAAATCTGGTATGAATCCAGTAGAATTAAATAAAATCTTTCCAAGCTGGCACAAGAAGTGAAAAATATATAAAAGAAATTAAGATATAGAAAACCCAGTTGATTTTAAGATTAGCTCATATCCTTTTCCCAAAATGCCAACATAGGTCAGCTCAGAAAACATTTTAAAATTATTCATATCCCATTGACTTAGGATCCTCATCTGTTTACCAATCGCATTGTTGGCCATTGTTATATAGGGTATAATTTGCTCTGCATTGTCTGGCCCATTGTGTCTTTGTATCTTTCTATCTCTCGAGAATGGTTTACTGACCAATTCGGTTCTGCTGCCGTCGATGGCATCGAAAAAGTTTATAAATTGTAACAATGAACTCTTAAGCTGTTGTCGCTCTTGTTTTCGGTTTGTGGACTAATGCTGATTGATGATCGAACACATGCGAAATCGGATACACTGGCACATACGAGTATGCATATGTCTTATGTCTGATGGAGTTTGGCGTGACACGGCACTTGCATAATTATGAACCGTTAGAGCGGTGCTTAATCGCGGCTGTATCCTGTAAAAGGAGCGCTCCCACGATCCAGGACTTCCAATTTCAAATTCCCGATTCCCGATCGTAATTGCCACGGCATCAGCGTGCAGTAACTGTAAACACGCAACAAAAGGATTTCCTACCACCGGCAACAGCAGTGGCATCCTTGTCGGGATCATCGGGATCACACCTGACGAAATCAAAAGCGTTCACAGTTATAAGGACGATATCCCGAACCCATGATGATAATCAGTGAATCAGTCCCAGCATCTGTCGAGGTTTTTCATTTCGATGCGTTTTTTCACTGCTTTTGGGGTTGGGAAACAACAGTCGAATGGGAAATTTTCCCATTCCGCGCGAAAATTCTCGAGTTTTTTATGTGTGTTCCCTGTCTCCGTTTTTTAAGGGTTCCTCCCTTTGATGTGTGTGGTGTGGGTACCCAATAATTATGTAATTTTAGATTTGGGATAATAGAGGAAAATGCCGAAGGAAAATAAGGAAGTGTCAGTCCTGGATTTGTGTGCTCATTTCATTGAGAGATCACTTCGATTGCCATTTGAACGGAAACGATGACCTGGAAAAGCGCAGAGCTCGGAAAGGGATGTGCTGACCCACTTAGTTGGGAAACGGAACTACTGATCCACTTCCCTGCAAAATGGGAACATCACTTAGCCCTACAAATGCGTTTAGCTTTATTCCATTTCCTTTGCTCATTTCCTTAAGTGTAGAAAATGTGTTTATGATCCTGTCAATAACGAAGAATTCCCGATAAAGAAAACATTTTTTATGCCGGCCTCATAAAGTAGATGGATGGCCGGCTTAGCAGCGAAGGGACAATTCCACGGATCGCAGTTTGCCACAAATGATGCAACATCTCGTCACGCCGTCTCAGGTAACACACCCTGACCAGTCCCAAAAACCCTGACCCATTGTCCAAAAAGGAGCGAGACAGACACGCGCAAATTTGGCAGGGATAAACAACGCATAAAGAACGCAGTTCAAGGACTTTGACTTGCTATAACTTTCTCCATCTCCGCTTCTTATTTTTTTGTAGGAGGATTGCGGTCATAATTTTTGCCAAACTCAGGTAGAACCAAACTCAAAATATTAGCCATAATATGAAGCAGTCCTTTGCAAGACTCGTATTTAGCGAAAAGATGCTTATGTAATCTTCAAAAATAAACAAGATTATGATGGCTTCTTGTGTGCGCATCTTTGGCAGCTTAAATTTTCATCAGGTATTTTAAAGATGATGAATAACCAATTTCTGTGACGTACATGACTTACTCATCCTGTGAATGGGACATTAGTAAGTTGTCAAAAGGTAACTCCCACTCCCTCATTTTTTCCTGAGTTCCGCATGCGAGTTTATAATTCGACAGCAATTTCAAATCGAAGTGAAGCACAAAAGAAAGCAACACCGGGAGCAGTTGTGAGCTCAGAACATCTGACACACAGCACTGTCGAATTTTTTACTCGTTTGAACACACCTTCTCAAGCCTTAAAATCGCAGGTGGGTGGCAGGTGGGGCGGGGATTTGGGGATTTCAGTGGGCTTTGTTCAAAGCATTTTGTGAGCGCCAACGCTGTTTGCCAAACTCATTCGACATAATTTAACAAATGCGAAAATACACCAATACTCAGTGCCGCGGTTTTTGCTGACGATTGTCGGCTGTTGATCGTCGTTTCGCTTTTATTCTTCCTGAAATTTTTTTCGCTACCGATAAATCTTTTTGTAAGGTCTGGTAATGAAGTTTTAATTGATATTTTCCGGAAGGGTATTAAGTGTTTAAAGCTATTTATTTAGTGGCTTTAATTGAAATGCCTATGCCCTTTTATTTTAAACTTTAAGAGGTTTAAAGAAGGGATGATGGCACCACACTCTAAGTATCCTTGGTAATATAACTTAAATTATCTGAACTTCCCTGTAATAATTTTTTCCATGCTACTATTGTTCTACAAATTTAAACAAATCCTTAGAATTCTCTAAAATCTAGTAAGTCTCAGAACAAATGTACAGTATTTTCTTAACTTGTATGCAAAAGTATATTATATGTATAAACATCGAATTTCGATCACTCTCATTGTTTGCCCCCTTAATTCCTCCATTTAATGGGCTTCCCTCTATTTATAAAATATTTCCAAATATCCCCATGATCAATTTTCTCATTCAATCGATCCTTTATCATATTTCTCCTGAATCCATTCCTTTTGTTCCATTTTCCCTTTGCCAAATATCTCTTCCTCATATGCCAATTTTTCTGCTCCCATCGGTTTCACATCATTTCAGCTACTGTGCGTGTAAACTGGGGGAATCGAAGTGATTCACTTCACTTTTTAACAAAAACAAAATAACCAAGAGCGACGGAGATCGAGTTATATGTGAATTAACTCTCCCGCAGTTCCAAAAATCTTGACAGAGGAGCATAAAAAGCGCGTGTGCGGGGCGAGAGTGTTTCGTGTAAAATTCGGTGGGTTTTGGGCCAGCTCGCTCTTTTCCATTTCATTTTCGGCTCTGGCCCAAAATGTGTTTTACAAAAAAAAAAACACATACAATAACGTACAAAACCGAGAAGGTCAACAAACTGAGAGCCACGTTAAAAAGGCGGTGAAATGAGAGTGGAGATTGGGGGTGGTGGGGGGGGAAGACGACCACTGACTGACTGACTGTTGGTAACAGAGCATGCATTGTTGTTATTTTCATTATATATTTTGTGCGTTCGTTGAACTCCGGCGTTTTTTTTTTTTGTTCAGCAGTTGAGCAATCTTTTTTTGGGTATATTTATTTTTGTTTTTCTTGATTTTTCGTGCACGTCTTCGTTTCAAAACGAAAGACTTAGGCGACGAACTTCGGAAAGTGGGCGCGCCTTTGGCCTCAATTTTTCACTGGAAACGAAACTGATTTGCCTACCGTGCAAGGACGAAAATGGGTTAAAAGGATTCCCTTGAAAGGAGAAAGGCAGTTAATGGTCAAAGGGAGTGCAATGGGAGTGCGAGTTGGGAACAGACTCGAGCCGAACCCTTTGACGACTGATTTTATGGCTTTATGACCGTGTCCTTGCCATAATTAGGGAATTGTTTTCGGACAGTAGCCGAACTGCTGCTATTTCCGCTGTGGAAACAGAAGTAGAGTGAGTTATCCTTTCACATCCTGTACGCAACATGTGCGTTACAATCGATTGTCTGGGGTTTGGGTAAACACTCAATTTCTCCATCCTTTCTTTTGCCCGCTCTGTTTTTCGGGGCTAAAATATCATTTTTCTCCATTTCACGCAATCAAATTGATTGAGGATCCACGCAATCCCATATCCCATCCTTATTCATTAGTTTGTACGGAGAGAAGAAGCACCTGACGCCGCTGAACCTTTTTTTTCATTTCGGCGGGTTTTTAGCGGTACCTGCCCGAGTATTCCGCTGATGATATTCAAATAAAGCAGACTCATGTCCTGGGCCAGGTAGCGCAACATTCCTTAATCCTTCCTCAATCTCGTTTTCAACCGAACGAAAATAGCTTCGGCTTCGGTATATGTGTGCGCTTCTCAAGCGGATCAAAACGAAAGGATTACGGTAAAAATGTTGTTTTCCAAACCATTCTGCGTCTGTTTATTGTTCTATTGTTCCCAAGGAGTATGGAAAAGTGACGGGGAGAGGTGAGCTGAGCTGAGATGGGGTAGGAGAACTCCGTGGCTCGTTTTGTAGGCGTCAGAGGCGGATACGAACGTCGCTCCTTGGATTGCTTCATTTCGGTTTATTTTCCAAGTGAGAATTGCGAGAAATGGAAAGGAGCAGTGGCAACATAGCGGGTTTTTCTTACTTTTTATTCTGCCGTCGCTGTTCAGTATTTAAATTTTACACAAACACAGGAAACTCGTTTCTGGGTCTCAGCGTGGGCCTTCTGTCAAAAGGATGCATTGTCGCGGCTGCCATTGCATAACTGTGAATGCAAAGCGAGTGGGTTAACAGTTGTCTAAGAGGATGAGGATGTCAAGTTGAGCAACTGATCCCGACGGATATCAATTATGACAGCATGTTGAATGAATTCCTTCGCGGAGAAGAAAAGAGAGAGGTTGGGCATTGAGCAGCTGACGCGAAAAGGATTCACTGGGAGGCACCGTTAGGTTTCGTCTTAGATTTGTTTTCGTAATCAGGATATTTGTGAGGGTTCTTACTCATTATAGTTCCGAAAAAACGGAAGGATGCCATCATCCTGAGAAAACTTAAATTGTTATGTTGGGGTTATGTAAATGCCATGACATCTGTTTGACGAGCAAGGTAAAACCCTAACTGTAAAATGGTTGATTGCGTGAACGGTAGTTTCTTACCATTTAAAGAGCAATTTGTTTTTGATGGTAGATCTAAGATGTTTCCCAATTTATTTAATTCAATTTAAGTACTTAAGTCTACACACTTTAATAATAACTCAAAGTCCTTGACAAGAAATATTAAAGTGTCAAGTTCAATCAATATATTAATAGAGTTATTTAAAGTATACATTTCAAAGTCTAATATTAAAGTGTCAAGTTCAATCAATATATTAATAGAGTTATTTTAAGTATACATTTCAAAGTCTTGTTATCCTTTACCCACATTTTAAATCAATTATATTGGTTTTAATTAAAACTTTAAATAATTAATGGACTTCATTAATGAATACAGAACAGTCAAATACAATACAATACAAAGGTGCAAATCATTTTATGCGAGAAATCAAAATTATAGTCAACGACAATAAAACTGGAATTGATAAGTCAATTTTATGAGAAACTAACGATCTGATGGAAATTGAAATTGCCCGAAGAGTGATCAAAGATCATTTCCCTCTAAACGATAAAATAATGCAAATTATATTCAGCGCAAGCTACCCAAACGATATGTGATTAATGACTCGATCTTTGCTAATTTCGTAGGATTTTTATGATACGTTTTATGCTTTTTCCATAAGTCACAACGTCCATATCCAACGTCCGATCCCCCTTCCCCAAAACCATTATTCCAGCTCTACGTTGGGAACGCGTGTTATCCAAATTTATGCACGATTTCTCACAATAGACTCGCACACGAAGTCATAGAGTTCTTTGAACTTTGCCTGCGACTATAACGATTATGTCTTCATAGGTTCTAAAAGCTAAGCTAGGGCTTTGAGCTGAGCTAAAGAAACGAAAACGAAGTAACATCATCATGACATAAAAGCAAACTACCAAAAAAAAAAAAACGTAAAACTTTAAAGAACTAAAACCCCATAGAGACCGACAAAAGTTCATTCGCCTCACGCTAAGACAAATTAGAAAAATTAATACGCCACTGAGTTTTCAAAGACCCCAAAGAACTCTCCCCCTGTCCCACCGCAAAAGTGCGTTCAAAAATTTGTTTTTGTGTTTTCCTTTCGTGCCTTTTTCTTTTATGTAAGCGAGAATGTAACAAAGTTTGCTGGGACAGAACTTTTGATTTGCTTTCGGGGTATATATGTATATAGTTCTGTTTTTTGGGCAGTTCATTGACCAGCCGACAAAAGAAAGACAAAAGCCAGTCCCGGACCAAGAATGGCAATCTAACCAAATGAACTTTAACACAAAAGCCAGGTTTCAAGATGGAGTTGGGAGTTAGAATCCAGCTGAAATTACTCAACGGCTTAGAAGGCGGAAACGAGATGGCAGTTACGTTAAAAGGAGACGGAGAACGCGACTCAGTCGGTCATACTTTCAAATTGCAAAAAAGACAGGAGAAAAAACTGCAATCGCTGACTGCAGTCAGAAGAACGAAGCGAAACGAGGAGAAGAAAGACCAAAAGAAAGCCTTTCTTTTTGCATTGGATGGAAACTGGTTGACTGCTGCAGAAGAGAGAAAGAGAGATGGCAGAAGAGACACACAGAGATTGGCAATGAAAGTATCTGGCTGAAAGAATTCTTCTACTTAGATTTTTGCGGAAATGTTCCCTCTCTTTCCTTTCCATCGCTCCGTCTCACTCTTCTCTGCAGTTCAAACGAGTGCGTTGAACTTGTGTTCTGCACAACACTCACACAGATGCCCACTCACTCACACTGATAAACAGAAGTGGAGTAGCAAAAGAGATGACAAATAATTAAACGACAGAATTCTACCTCAGGTTTCATTACAGATTTCGGCTAACCGATAAGAAGATCATCAAACTGCTATTACGATTGCAACCGATGCATCCGATGATGATTGTAGATGCACCTCTCGCGCTGGGAATTCTAATGCGATTCGTTTGTCTCTCTATGTGGGTCTTTCCTCCGTCTCTTCCCCGCAGTCTTTCTACATCGCCGGCAGGTTGAACTTGATGTCTTAGAGGATAAGAGCTGGCGAGAATTCTTCTCAGTTTGCACATTCTTCGAATGACTATTTTGAAGTAGAACAAAACTGTGCAGAAATCTCAGTGAGATAATCTATGAGGTCCAAAGGAAAGTCGGAATATTAAGCGAATGCCACAAGTTGAGACAATTGTGGGTCTTGGAGAGCCATGGTAATTGTTAGTTCTTGGCCTCTGCATGGAGCTCAGGCGGCTGTCTTTTAAGTTTTTATTGCATTGAGATCAGATATCCTTGGTGCACTATTTGTAATGATATCTAGAAAAACTGTTTAGGCCTCTGAATTTGAATTTAAAAGGTGTTTGTGCAAACTGCTTCATTTTTGGAGAAATATAAATTTATTTTAATTAGAAATGATGATACTCATTGCCAATACAAGTTCGATTTTAGTTTAACTTGAAACCAGATAATCAAATGTTTAAATATTACCAAAAGGGTCTACTGCATTCTTTATATGAAGTAAATCACAGCACTTAAACCCAGCGAAAAGGCCTCGGCTAACTAGCTGTGGCCCAGTTAGCTGGGGAAATTCCCCCACTCATCGGAAGAATTCCCCAGAATGTTTACGAAATCTATCAAGTTTTCTTCTGGACGGCCTGCAGTTCACTCACATTTGGCCCTAATCAAAACGGAACAAAACAAATGAGTCAGAGATCTTGTTTACATGGATGTTGTTATGGTGGTTACTGTTGTTAATGCCACGGTCAGAATTAACATGTCGGGCGAAGAAGAAGGGGGTTTCTTGTTTGCCGGTTTGTTTGTGACTTATTTTTTTTTTGGCCAGTACACTTTCGGTTAGTTGGCTGCAAGTCTTTTGGCAGAGCGGCTGAGTCAAGCCGTTAGCCCAATTCCTTATGCGCGATATTCCCCGATTCCGATTCCAATGAAAAGAAACTCTCAAAATGAGTCAGCCCAGTGTTATCGCAAAAGGCGATGATGAAGTTGCCGATCAGCACAGAAGTCGTTGACTTCATGAGGCCTCCGTTGGTTGTTTACACGCCAAATTATTACAGATGAACAAAAGGCAAAGAACCGCAGCTCCGGCTCCGCTCGAGAGTTGGAGTTTTCGAGACTTCACGGCAGGTTCAACGACCGTTTTTGTAACACGAACGAAAGAATGGTTCGAAGAGAACCTTCTTACCAGCATTGCTGTTGTTGCGAATAAGAACGCGAATATAACGCAAAACAAAGCGGGCGACGATGGCCAACAACTTTCACCAATTTGTTTTGCTTTCGCAGTTCTGGAGACGTCGACGACAGCAAACGAAAGACTTCGACGACAAACAATTGACAGCCAGAGTCAATGAGCCAAGTTGTCAGTCGGCCAATGCGAATGGCATCTCCCCGCAAAGAGTTCTAAATGGATTATATGTACAAAGGCTTATGCACAGCGAATGGATATTGTCGATATAACTTTGCACAATAAATTGCTTTGAGGCCTGCTCCAAAACATTATATTAAATCGCGAATAGTTCCTAGTATTTTTCAATGCATTTTTTGTTGTATTGATAGTTTCTTTGTTTTGAAACGGCAATTCAGGAAATGCGTTTTAATTAACAGGATAAATTTATAGAGGTTATTGCTTAACAAAAAATACTAACAAAATTGAAAAATCTTTTACAAAATATGTATTGATTACGTGGAAATATTATTTTATTTAATAGCATCTATACAATTTGTTAGGATATTGCATTTATGCCAAATGATTCATATTATTTTCTAAATATATGGATTTAAATATTATGTTTCACTAATTTTTTGTTTAGTGCATAAACCTTTCCGTATATATTTTATTTATATCCCCAAACCTGAAGTTCTTTGGGCTTAATAACTTTCCCATTAAAAGCTAATAAAGGCGCATGCAACTTCCGTTTGGGCCGCGGGTTTGCCTTCATTTGATTAGCAGACAAATAGAACGTCACGTTCAGGCCCGGCCAAGTCAAGATCCACCCCCTTCGTTGATATTTTTCCCCATGTTGGCCCGCACACTAATCAAATGCCTCGTTCAGTGTTCTGGAAGCCTCGTCGTCTTCGTCTTCATGCGTAGCGGTTAGCTTACGGTACTTTTCGATTTCATTGCACGTCAGCAGCGGCAGAAGAAGAAGAGGCGGGAGAAGCAGAAGAAGAAGCATGGGGAAGCAGAAGCAGAAGAAGCAGCAGCGGAGCTGAGAATGTTTAGCCTAGATTCGAGCGCAGGTTCGTTGAACTGACTGCTGACTGCCGTTCTGCCAACTGCTAACAGTTGGCTTCGTGCGCCTTTGCTCGTCGAGTTCGAGTTCGCGTCTGCAGCTCTGCTTCTTCCTCTGCCGCAGCCTCGGCCAAGTTCGTTGCCTAAGTCTTTCGTTTTTGCTTGCGTTTCGAGCGGAAAATTAAAGGTAATCGTTCAACAATTTAATTAAAGCGGTTAAGGAACAGGAGTATGTAAACAAACCAATTTAAAAATATTGATAATTTATTATTATCGTTTTTAAATTTAACGAAGGAAATTAAAACGCAATCGGGATGTACCGGATGGATATACATATGTGTATATAAAATCAATCGATTAATTAAAATTTTTTTAATAAATAAATTTTCCCTTTTACAACTATATCACAAAATAACTACAAGTCCAAAATTGTTTATAATCAACTATAAAATGTTTCGGGCTATTATATAATTGTCTTTTTGTATTCCTTATGGTTAATCCACTTGCATAACATTTTAGATTTTTTAAATGGCTTCAGAAAATTTGACAAAATATACCTACTTATTAAAAAATTCAACAATTTTTTTCGTAAAATACAGCAAACCAGAATAGAAAGAAATTTGCAAAAATGCAAGCCGAAGAGGAGGCAGAAGAAAATGCAGCAAAAAAAGTTGAAGCAGTCGGCCGAAGAGGAAGAAGAAGCTGAAGTCCAAGTCAGCACAAGAAGAAGAAGCAGAAGCAGTTAAAGCCAATGACCGCAAGTAACTTACATTTGAAAAATGTGTGCAAAAAGCACAGCGAAAGGAGACTTGCATACAGATGCAGCTGAAAGAAAAAGAGAGAGAGAAAGGCGGAGGGAGAAAGACAGGCAGAGAGACAGATGCAGCAGAATATAACAGTACTCCGCGGTAGCTTCGCGATTCTTTTTGCTGCCCAAAGATGCAAACCGGTCGCCAAGAAGCATTTTCCAAGAAAATTATTGAGGGAAAGGCACAAAGCTAAAAAAAAAACTCCCAACTACTTTTAGGCAAACATTGGTCAAGTTTTCCAAGTCAAAAGTTCTTGAGGAAACATTCACCTCAGTTCGCTGATGAAGACAATCTCCGACATGCAATTATGAAATACATTCCACTTAATGGACTATTTATAAGTTTTTCACTTACCAAATTATGTTGAGCTGTCGCGGGAATGTGGGAGGCTGTTTTGAAAGTTTTCCAGTCATTTTGTTAAGTTTTCTTTGGCAAGAAGTAAAAACAATTTACAAGAACTTTGGTAAATGAACATTGGAGAAAAGTTATATATACTACTTATCATACATCGAGATATTTCTTAGATTTGGAAATGTTTTAGATTAGGTTAAAAGATCATCAAATAAATTTTATAACAGAAGATAATTTAAAATCAACTTAAGAAATCAAAAAAAATAAGAAGAGTTTCAAATATGTTACTAAATTATTGTTTCAGTGAAGAATACCATTACTGCACAAATTATAAACTTCTGAATCACTTTTAAGTGACCCACCACATAGTTGGTGGTAGTTTGTCAAATTTTAAATTTTAAATCCTCCAGTCTTCTCCACTTTTTGTCTTCCAATGAACAACCTTCTCATAGCCAAGCTCTTCTAGATTCTTCTATCGCCAACCACAACCCACATATCACCTCTATCTTCCAGCAATCGCCCATCTTCATCTCTACCAAAATAACCTTCCAACGACCGCAATTGATGTCAAAAATTCATTTTGTTAACCACAGGAAAGAAAAACGCCAACAAAAAATTGCAACTAATTGAAAATTGGCAAGCAAAAGATATTTCTTGGCCATAATCACACTCAGTGCAGAATGCAGCTGGGAACGCTTCCCAAAACAGCAACAGCAGCCACAAAAAAACGTTAGGAAAAAACGTTCTAACCACAAACAACGGCAGCAGAATGTTGCACAAAAAAAAATTCCCAGTGACCTAATTTTGCGCTCAGTTGCAGTTGTTGTAGCTCTCGTTGCCTTTGTATTTGTTGTGGCTGTTGGCGTTAGTTGGCCATCGCTTCCCATTGCTGTTGCCGTTTTTTTGTTCTCGGCCCGGAAGTTCTTTGCCCATGCGCATGAGAGGCCTAGGAACTTGCAGCTTGCAAATAACTGAAATTATGCCCACTCCGATTCAACCAATTCTGCTCCGACTTTTACGCCAGCAAGCAATAAAATTATAGAGTACAGGAACCGATCACATCGACTGGAAAAGACCAAGTTTCCGAAGAACGTTGTTGCCATCGGCGCATTTGGGCATTGAAAAAATGTCCGCAGAACGTGAAAACCATTCGTGTTTCGATGCAAGCGAATTTTCTTCGCTCGCGGCTAGTCATGGAAAATTCTTTTTACTACACACTGGGAAAAGGGCACGATACTAGTTCGAAACTGTCATATCTGTTAACAGAATTTAATGTGGGTACCATATTAATGTCTTTTATCGTAAGTCTAAATAGATTTCCCAAACTGCCTAGGATGCAAATTTTTGCATTTTGATGATATACTATTTACAAGCTGGCAAACTGAAAATTTGTAGAGCATTTTGAAATTTAAAAAGTAGTTAAAATTATTAAAAGAAAACAGGCCTATAAGATTTTTTAACATCGATTAATCACAGATTTCCATTAATATACATAACAAACTGTTTTTAAACTTTTACAGATTCTATGTTTTTAAAAATTATGGTTAGTCACCTAATGTTTTATAGAATATATATATTTTTTTTGCAAATACTAAATGAAATTAACAAAAAGCGGTAATAAAAACAATTGACAACCAATACATAATATTAATTTCACATTTTACATTTAAAGAAATACATAAAATTATATATTTAAAATAATTGACCTTTAAAAATGATGTTTATCCAAAAAAAAATCAATTTATTGCCAAAAAAATACAAAATATGACCAATATTGCAAATATTTTTTCTCCTTATTGGGACCTTTCTTCCTTTCTCTCTTCCCCACCTTTCTCCCTTATTGGTTCCACATAGATTTCCCCTCTGTTTTGAATCCCGCGCTCTCGTCTGTCAATTGTTGCCCACTTTGTATGCTGTAACAGGAGCGTAATAAACACTCGCCTAACGGGGCTTTTCTTTATTTTCGCCATCGCCAGAGAGTGTGCAACTGCAATTGCCACAACAGCAACATCAGCTAGGTTGCAACAAGCAACAACAACGGGCACAGCCAGAACGAATGGCTGGAAAAGCCAGAGAACCGATCGCTAAGTGAAATGCTGCTGCAGCGAAGTGCATTATAACCGTACATTTTGCGCACAAACACACAGATGCAGGCACTCACATATACACACACTTCACATATATTAGTGCTATGCAATTTTCCACTTTTTGCTTTCAACGTGGCTGGAATACGGATTCTGTTTGCCCTGAGCGGCGACAAGGAAAGCTACAATTTTTTGAGTTTGTGATTCAATTATTGGGAGTTCATTTTAATCTTGGAAAAATTTGTGGGAATGTTTTAAACTTAGGTTCAAATAAGTTATAACTGATCATTCTTTCTTAAAACGACGGTTTATTTTTTTTAAGAGATTTATAGGAACAGCTCTTTCATAACTTAAATACAACTTTTTAGCTCTTTACTAATAAGATATAAAAGTGGTTTACATAGATCCTCTCAAAAATACTAAACCACAATAATAATAATACAATAAAATGTTATCTGAGGTTTCTTAGACATTAAATTTGATTGCTCGACTTTAGCTCAAAAAAATTCTTTTAATAAGAGATACTAAAAGCATTTGTATTTCAGCTTTACTTTTCCGAAATGTGGAAAACGTTTTCCTGCATTTCTTGCACCAACTTCTTTTGCTTGCCTTTGCATTAGAAGTTTGCCATAAAGTTTAGCGTATTTGATTTTGGACTGCAAGAGAAAGCAGTTTTTTTCGCTTCTTTCTTTCTGCAACTGCAGCTCCAATACCAATACGAATTCTCATAGATTGCTGCGCATGCGCAACTCTGTTAGAATGCAATTTTCTGTTTCGCTTCTCTTTCTCCGCCAGTGTGCGATTGTGTGTGTGCGAGTGTCTGTGTTTGAACTTTGAAAAGTGGGTGAATGTACAGTAATGTTTGCTGCATGCTCAATTGCAATGCTGCAAGCAACAACAGCAACAAAACGTGGCAAATTCGTGATGTTCTGTCAGGGCCAAAAGCGGCTGAGGAAAAAACCCAAAAGGTAGAAGGCCACAAAAGGAAATGATTTCGGGCTCGAGGAAAACACATTCTCCCAAGATGGCAATTGAAATGGCTATATGAAAATATGATTTAGAAAACTATTTGAGAAATAACCTTTTTCTCATTGACTTTCTTAAAATTACTTCTAGTACATTTTACTTAAGATATGGTTCTAGTTTGGGTTTTCTGATTTTCAATCGTTAAAATCGTCATTAGCAAAAAAAACTCATTTCTGCGAATGACGAAATGGTATGAGAATAAAGCCATTATTATCTTAATCATGGTTTAATCTTAATTTATTTCAATAAAAATATTTAATTGGTAAAATACTGCACTGAAGAATAGTAACATAGTTGCTGCTTAAGCTTTGCATAACAAATAAATCTACAATATAATTAATTCCTTGGTTGCTTTCCATATCCATATCATAAAATAATGTATATTTAAATGCTAAAAGAAAAATCAATGATATTTAATACAGTGATTGTATGAAATCTATTTTTAGAATGCTGTATATCATAAATTATCCTAATCTCGATTAATTTATTTATTTAATGTAGAAGTTATGAGTTGGATAATATTATTGTTCCTCTATTTTTAATTCATTGTATTTATTTTGCTCCGTTGTTGCGTTTGTGTTCGATCTGGTGTTGAAGGCCACGTTAATCTTGAACTGTTTTATAAATTGGCACACTTATGCAAAGTCAACGACTCGTCGCCGCTTTCCTCTCTCTGTCTTTCTGTCTCGTTTCCTTCATCACTTGCTTCCTCTGTCCGCAAAACAGTTAACTGACTTCGTCGAGCTTCGTGTGAAAAGCCGAAAGCCGAGCTCAGTTGCATAACTTTCATACCAGCATTAAAACAGAGCGCCACGAAAGTTCATTCGCCTCGTGCACTCCATTCGTCCCATCTCTTTACCCCGCTCGCTCCTCTCTCACTGGCTCTCTTGGCCGTCTGGCTCTCTGTTAACCGATTCTCAGCCTCTTAGCCATTGCAGGCCAATTCACTGCCGCGGCCATAATAATAGCAATCAACTGTAAAATATTTTGAAATCAAACGTGTAGTCTAGATTAAGAAGAAAATGTAAGCAAGTATATTATCTATCCACCTATTATCTATCAACTAACATACTGCTTAGAAAGCTGACTTATCAAAAGTGTTGGCTGCTTAAAAAATCTAGTCAAATCCTAAATAAATATTCAAATTTTAATCAACAAAAATAAACTATTACACTCGAATATTATTATGATATACATTTTTTTACATTTTTTACATTAAATTCTGCAAATCCATCCGTACATATTTTTGGTCTTGACTGTTTTGGGATTGCTTTTCTCTTTTTAGTGAGCTTGGCTTTCGTTTGAGTTTGCCTTTGGCGCACAGCTTGAAAAAGTTTTTTGGTGTGTGTGTTTTTAGTGTTGTCTCTTGAAAAAGGAATGTTTGTTGTTTGTCAGCGGCGACGTTTTTGGGTGAATGTGTTTTGGGTCTTGGGTAGAGAAAAAGAGAAAAGTTGGGGGGAGGGTAAAGTCAAAGAGACGGGAGTGCGATGCGGAGATGATGTCGTCGATCTGTGCAGCATTGTTAAAGGTCAGTTCTCTTACCTAACTTTGATTGCATTTTTGTCTGTTTTTTGTTTTATTTTTCTCCGAAGTGTGTGCGTTTGTCGTTGTTTGTTGGTCAACAGTTTTTTTGGGTAAACAGTCAAAAGGGTTTGGTGAACCGAAGCCTTGGGTAATAATTAATAGTTGGGCGAGGGCACTATCCAAAAGGTGCGAAGTGCAAACATATTCTCAAGTGTTCATTAGACAATTTTTAAGGAAATGTTTAGAAGCATCTAAAAGAAAACAAAGATCGAACGAACGGAAGCGAAGAACATATTACATTTTTGCTTAGCAATGCTCTTTTGAAAGTAATTCATCATAGAATTTTAACTTTTAAAAAAGTATTTAAAAATAGAAGTGCATAATGTTATAAAGAAAACAATTCTATTTTGGTCCTTGAATAAGTCGAAATTTAAAAAGCTTAGCATGTTTGTTAGAAAATATATTAAAGAACTATTTGTAACAAGTTATTTTAAATATCTTAAATAATTTTAAAAGATACATAAAAATCAGGTCGGACATCTTTTAAAAACAATATATATATATGCCTTTTACTACTACTTACGCATAATCAATATATAATTACTTATTACTGACATCCACTCCAAATTCAAATAAAAGTCATTCAAAATCTATAAAAATATTCATATACACAAAAGGTTTTCTGTTCCTCTTGTTTTTGCTAAACGCACGCAAAGAGTGCAACAACAATGAAAAGCTTTCAAATCGCTCAGAACAATTCTAAAACGCATACGAACCCACACACAAAGGCAGAAACAACAACAAAACCAGCGCGCTGCAGCGGTGCAAATTGTAACGCCCCATACACACACCCGCACACACATGGGCAAAATGGCCGCGACATTCAACTTGAACTTTTTGCGCACTCGCTCTCCTCTCTCGCTAGCACACATAGAAAATAATCAAGATCAAGTTTCTTCCGGCATTTTCACAACAACAAAACTAGAGCTTTGCGAAAAGAGAATGAGAAAGAGTGTGTGTCAGAGAGGGAAAGAGAACAAGTTTCATTAAGAGAGCTTTTAAATCGCGTTGGCGTGTGTGTTAGTATGAGTGCATGGCAAGTGCATTTCTGTTATCTCCGCTATGATGTCACTTTGGCCGCCTGTAGCCCTCAGTGGGTTAAGATGTATTGTTTTATTTAATTATACTTTAATATCAAAGTAAAGCATTGAAATTTCATGTTAAACACATTACTCTTTTGCTGTTCCTGTAAATTTAAAAAGCCTATTTATATTTTAAAACCTTAAAATAGCGAAACATATGCATACATAATTTGAATAAAGCATTTCAAGAAATCAATTTATCATTGATTTTTTTTTAAGATTATACATATATGGTATGGTTTCTTTTAAGCTCTTAAAAACTATTAATCGTAGCGAATAAGTAAATAAACCATTATTAAGTTTGTGTGCCACATACTCATAAATTAAATGTTGAAGTTAAATATTCCGTTTTATAATTTTGAGAAAAGAACTAGCTTGCTACAACTGATTAAAAAAAAAATTTAATGCCATTAGCTTCAATACAATGTATTGACTTATCATTTTATTTTGCAGTTTTCCCTAGCTGCCCAAAATGAAGCAGACTCATTTTCACTCGCTTGGCGTTGGGAAAGCGCCGCATCGGCCTATGTATGCTATATGTGAAATTCTTGGAAAAGTCGAAAACACACCACTCGGAGAGCAACAACAACGTCATCGTTGCAAGCATTGAACTCGATTTTGTTTTCATTGCCGCCTGAATTTCTAAAACGCAGCTAATTAGTCGAGAGTGTTTGCGTTGCTGCTGCTGCAGTTGTTGCACTTGCAGTTGTTGCACATGGATCTGCGCTTCTTTAGCTGTGTTCCACTTTTCTGGCAGTTTTCCACTTTTCCACCGGCCAATGCTGCGACTCAAGCAGATTTCACACGCGGCCAAGCAATTCATCATAAAAATTATTGCAAGCTGCCATCAATTGGCAGCACTGATAAAAATGTAAGATAAAAATCTTTAACAAAAAAATATATGTTTTACATTTTACTGCTTATTTTATATTTAATCAAAAATAACTTAGTATTAATATAGACCTTACAGGATTGTATAACAACACCTAAAAAAATGAACTGTTAACAAATGAAATAAGAAGTAAGTAAATCTTATGAATTTTAGAACAATAAAATATGGTGATTCATTTTAGAAACTCAACTGTTTCAATTTTCGTAGGTACAACCTTTTTTTTTAGTGTAAACCAGAAGAAGATGGCTAAAACCGATCGACCGGCAGAGTTTTCAGTTGCAAGATGTTTGCTTAAAACCAAATGAAAATAAGTTTTTCCAAGTCCAAGCCCAGGCCGCGCCTTGTGTGTTTGTTTAAATAAAATGAAAGTTTTTTGCTGCACTTTTTGTTGTTTTGCAAATACGCGCGCGCCAATGTTTGACATACATAGAAGACGGCAGCCTGAGTCTGTCAGTCGGTCACTTAGTCACTTAGTCACCTAGTCACTTAGTCTCTTAGACACTAAGTCGATTGTGTTAGTGGAACATGGCGAAATAGCAGACTTTGTTTAGCCAGCGACTTGCAAACGGTCGTTGCCGTTTCGCTTTTGCTGGCCGCTGCATTATGATTTCATTTTCTAATCGAGTTCGTCTTCATCTGCAGCAGCCTCACTTCATATTGCTTTTCTATGGTCAACATAAACGGCGATCTGCTGGAAAAATAAAATCACGCATACGCCGCGTATGACGAAAGTGAAACAGGCGCGACAAAGGAGGCCCATAAAAAGCAGTAGTCAAAATAAAGCCAAGTAAAAGAGAAAGAGCAAAACGGCCAGAGAGCGGGAGGGAAATGAAAAATAAAAATAAGAAGAAAAAGAAAAAAAGAGGGAACGGGAAGAAATAGAGAGCTAGAACGGTAGCTTCACTTTTTTTCGGCAGTTCAACAAACTTTGAAACGAACTTGGGTCAATAAACTATGCAAAACCCACGGCGGGATCATTAGATGATCACCATCATAACGATGATGATGGCGCTTGAGCTGAACCGATTCTTTTGTCTAAGGCAAACGCATAAATGGAAAAGAATAACAAGACAAGAGGTCAATGGCAGCCACACTCGCCTCAAATTGAATGCAAAGTGGTGAAGGGACAAGCGCTGTAATAAAAAAGCTAAGAAAAAAGGGAAAATAGTTTTTGTTTGGGTAAAGAACAATATAACGAAAATAAAGGAGCAATAAAGACTATTAAAATTAGTAATTTCGGTCTTTGACCTAGCAATTAAAATAATTTTAGGATTCCGTTTAGGTTTTAAATCTTCTTTGAAGAATTTATAAAAATATGCATTCGCAACTAAGGCTTAAACCAAGATTTATACCGAAACTGAATGCATCACATTCACTTAAATAAATTGTGATAAAATTGATAATCCCAGGATACTTAAAATTGTCATACTGATTGCAGAAACTCGTTAAAAACATAAAAAAAAGGTTTTTTGGTTAAAAAGTAACTAACTAAAATTTCGTTTGAATGAGCTGCGAGGGTAGAAATAGCGCCATCTATACACTAGATTCTTAAAACAAAAAATCTGGGTTTGAGTCGCGGCTAAAAACGCTACGAAGATAATTAAATACACTAGCGCCTCCACTTACCGATCAAAAATCGATGCGTCGATACTACCGATTCGATAGTGTTATCGAAGTTAGTCCACAAATTTGTCAAAACACAAACAATTTTATAAAAATCCAGCATTTTCTTTAAATATGAGCTCGCCCACGAGTAAAAATGTTAGCGAAACCAATGGAAACAAGCCCAAGAAGTCGGGCAAGACGAATTCGAATGCGAAGAGTGGGCAAATGGACACACGTGCCGAACTGGCGGACCTCATCAAAAAAAAGGCGGAAACCTCGGTGAGACGCAATATAAACAAACACGAAACCGGGCCATTATATCATTATTACATTGTTCGATTGACAGGAGCAACTGGCCAATCTGGAGCGACAGATCTACGCCTTCGAGGGATCCTACTTGGAGGACACTCAGCTGTGCGGAAACATCATCCGCGGCTGGGAGCGCTACCTGACCTCCAACAAGGCGACCAATTCCAAGGCCGACAAGCGGAACCGCAAGTTCAAGGAGGCGGAGCGCCTCTTCTCGAAGTCCAGCATTACCTCCATGGCTATATGCAATCGTAAGTTTGGAATCAATAGCAGTCGCTCCTTAATCCGTTTCGAAAAGTTCCTCATCTTAAGATATTGGTTATTATTGGAACATTGTTAAATTACAATGTATATCTATTCTAAATAATTTTGACATATAAGCCTGTTTATATATGGTTTCCTTGGGAACGATATAAGCTTGAGTTCGTATATACTTCGGCATGCCGAGGTTTCTCTCTTATTTTTATTTATTTATAATTATGTTCTGAAATACGCTTATTTTTAGCCGAGCGCGCCAGCGAATCGGATTCCATTACTAATGAAGACTCCAGCGACAATCAGATCTCAATCAACCAGAACACTACCACGGCCCACGATGGAGCCACGACAATCAAGAGCACGCCAAAAGATGAAAAGGGTAAGGCAGAACTTCCGAAGATGATGTCTGCATCGAGGGGATATAAATAAGATTCATACAAAAGCTAAGATGATGGAAAACATAAGAGGATTTTATGAAAATGAATTCAGAAATCAAAAGAGATTCCAAACGAAGCTATCATTAAAGAGCCTTACCCAACATTGTGATTAATATGATTATTTTTGCATAAAAAATAGAAAGTATTTGAAACATAAATATTTATTCTATACAGACTGAGATGTAGACTGATTCTCAATTACAAATAGGAAACATTTCAGACTAGACACTTAGACACACTAGACACTTTTCTGTGAAACCAAAAAATATATTAAGCTTATAAAAACCTCATAAGCGTTAAAAAGCATTTGTTGATTAAAGGCTCAATACTTTAAAAGTAAACCACTTCCTAAATCAATAAAGAAAACTTTAAACATATAGTTTTAATATCAAATTTTGTAATTATAAGAAGGACCTGCAGTTCATGAAATAATACTTCTCTATTGAAAAACTTGAGATAAATTAAATAATCAAGACTAGTTTATAATTATTAAAGTATGTATACCTAAACTACACCACTTTTGCAATTCCCTTATTAATTCCGTGGTTATCAATTAACTTACAGATTCCCCCTCGCATCGAAATGAGAGTAGTCTGGCAGTTGCTGGAGGTACCGGACTGGTACCTGGATCTGCTGGCGGTGGAGGTGTCGGTTCAGGAGCAACTCTAGGCACACCCACTTCGAATACAAAGAGCAAACTTTCCACTAACTCCAGTGCGACGGCCAAAAAGAGCGGGCACATAAATAAGAAGATTCGACATCGATGATGACTACTACGGTTGGGTCTTCACCGGAAATATTAACTTTTTAAGTTCAAAGTTTTTAAATTTAAATTTGTTCAACTAATAAAACAAATGTAGATTTTAAACTAAGTATTTTTTTGTTGCTTTGGGAAATTCTATAAATCTACTTTGGTGAAATTTTGTTCTTGTTGTAATGAAATAATAACAGTAAGAAAAATGATTAATCCTCGTAAGAAAATCCATTTACGTTATAGAACAAATAAAATGTGAGCGAGCGGAATTTTCAAATGTAACAAGTAAATGGCCACACTAAATCCCGCTGTGCCAGTGTTGCACAACTCTCGATTCGGGAAAGTGACGTGTGTTCTAGTTCTGTGATTTGGTTCCTAAAAACCGGAACCAGCACAAATGAACTGACTTTACGTTTACGAGATCTATTTTTCTGTCGGCAAATCTGAATTGTTAGGAAAACTGTTTGGAAAATTGTTTGGAAAGGCAATCAAATCACGCCTTCAGAGCAAGGTCACCGGAAGACGCGTTACCAAGGTCGCCACTGAAGATGGTCGGCACCACCACAATCTGCACCACCAAGGTGGCTGCGCCAAAGTTTCGTGCAATTTGTTTATGTCTGCTCATCGCCAGCTGCTACGTGTCGCAGTCCCAAGCGGATGAGCACAACCACAAGGTGAGTTTGGGTCCCTTGCCTACACGCAGTTGCACTACATCTCCTATATTTCTAGTACAATGACCGAGAGGAGGTGGTCCTGTGGATGAACACGGTGGGTCCGTATCACAATCGGCAGGAGACCTACGCCTACTTCTCCCTGCCCTTCTGCAGTGGCCAAAAGTCCTCGATTTCGCATTACCACGAGACCCTCAGTGAAGCCCTCCAAGGAGTGGAACTGGAGTTCAGTGGCTACGAGATGGAGTTCAAGAACGATGCCCCGCGATCCGTCATCTGCATGATCACCTTGCAGGAGGAGAGCGCCAAGGCATTCACTTATGCCGTGAAGAACGAGTACTGGTACCAGATGTACATCGACGGGCTGCCCATTTGGGGAAAGGTCGGCGAGCGGGACGAACGGGATGGAAAATACTATATCTTTTCGCACAAGAAGTTCGACATTGGCTACAATGGCCAGCAAATCGTCGACATCACCCTTACCACCGATGCTCGGGAGGAACTGAAGCCGGGCTCGCAAATCAACTTCTCCTACGAGGTCAACTGGAAGCCCAGCAAGGTGGAGTTCAAGAATCGATTCGACAAGTACCTGGACCCCAACTTCTTCCAACACAGGGTGCGTATTAAATATTGTAAACGGAAACAATAATACATTTTTCAGTATATCATGGTAATACAACCTAAGCGGGGAAAAAGTTATATCTTTAATAGTAAATCTGTCAATGAGTAAGCAGATCACGAGTTTATAGATAAAGCAAACTTTGTTTCAAAAACAACTTCCTGTGAATGAATCATTGCAACAGTTAAAGTTGTTTTATATTTTTAAGTGGCTTAAGTTGTTTCTAAAATCAATTGTGGCCGAGTTGAGCTATATAGAACTTTGATATCTGAGATCAGATCTAGAAAATTACCACCATTGGTATTCCAGAAATCTCTCGGGTTGTTTGGACACCACCGTACGAGGATGCCAAACATTATATTTCCATTGCTTAAGCTAATGTTTTAAATTAAAACACGACAAATATATCAAATTCATGTTATTTAGAATCAAAGAACCATAAATATATTTCTGGAATTCAATTTTTTAATTAAGTTACAATTTAATATAGATTATATTTCCGCCAGATGTTGTGCTATTCTTTCCAAAATTATTAATTTATATTTACCCTTTCTTTAAACCCCTACAGATCCATTGGTTCAGCATTTTCAACAGTTTCATGATGGTCATTTTCCTGGTGGGTCTCGTATCTATGATTCTGATGCGAACTTTGCGCAAGGATTATGCGCGGTACAGCAAAGACGAGGAGGTGGACGACATGGAGCGCGATCTGGGCGATGAGTACGGATGGAAGCAGGTGCACGGCGACGTCTTCCGTTCGCCACCAAACACGCTGCTGTTTTCGGCTTTGGTTGGAGCTGGATACCAACTAATTTCGGTGGTGTTTTGTGTGATTATGTTCGCCATAGTCGGTGAACTGTACACGGAACGTGGTTCCATGCTGTCCACCGCCATATTTGTGTATGCTGCGACCTCTCCAATTAATGGTTACTTTGGAGGATCACTGTATGCCCGATTGGGAGGACGAATGTGGATTCGGCAGATGCTGGTCTCCGCATTTACAGTCCCAGTGGCTGTGTGTGGCACGGCTTTCCTGATCAATTTCATTGCCATCGGTTATCACGCCTCGAGAGCCATTCCCTTTGGCACTATGGTGGCTGTCACCTGCATCTGTCTCTTTGTGATCCTGCCCTTGACTTTGGTGGGCACTGTGGTGGGCCGCAACCTGGACGGACAGCCGGACTTCCCGTGTCGAGTGAACGCTGTACCACGACCCATTCCCGAAAAGAAGTGGTACATGGAGCCGCTGATTATTGTCCTCCTGGGTGGCGTCTTGCCCTTCGGCTCCATCTTTATTGAGATGTAAGTGTTTACCGAACATTTTAGGCAATTTTTAATCAAAACATGATGCGCATATTTACAATACAGTAATTATTTACTTAGTATAAAAGCAATCATATCACGAATAATTTACTTTACAATGATAATCCAGAATACAAATTTTTTTCCATTTCTCAGATTAGTGATAAATATATATTTAATATATATATAATTTAATGCCAAAAAGGTCAACTATGAACTATGAATAAGTTTTTATCATAATACATGGCCCCTAAGTACTTATAATTTTCGAAAATTTGCTTTAAAAACAAAATGATCCCGAAAAGGTCGAAAAAGACATATTATATATTGTTTAATTGATATACTATACGTTTTAGTTTGTAAGATACTAATATTATTTAAAGAGAGTAAGTTAATTTTACTGTTTTTTTCCCTACAGGTACTTTATCTTCACTTCCTTCTGGGCGTACAAAATCTACTATGTCTATGGCTTTATGTTGCTGGTGTTCAGCATCTTGACCGTGGTCACTGTGTGTGTTACTATTGTGTGCACATACTTCCTGCTGAATGCGGAGGACTACCGATGGCAGTGGACGAGTTTCATGGCGGCGGGCTCCACGTCCATTTACGTGTATGCCTACTCCTTTTACTACTTCTTTTTTAAGACCAAGTAAGTCGCTTATTTGTGATTAATACAATGATAGTCTTTAATAAATATAATATGTTTTTTGCAGAATGTTTGGTCTGTTCCAAACGGCCTTCTACTTTGGCTACATGGCCCTCTTCAGCGGCGCCTTGGGAATTATCTGCGGCACCGTCGGCTATGTGGGCACGAATCTCTTCGTGCGCAAAATCTATTCCAATGTGAAAATAGACTAAGAGCCCTGCGACTCGAACCGCCGCAACCCGCCCCCAGATCTGTATATCATCCTAATCGATTTACACTTGTATTTATTGAGTAGAGTTTTAGTTCTGTGTGTTTTCATTTGCTCCAGTTGGCTCTTCTCTCCGTCTCTTTTTGCGTTTCTCACTTCTCATGTTGGTGTGAAAATGAATGCCAGTCCAATGTATTCGCACCAAAGATTAAATATTCAGTTTAACGATGTACACGCAGGGCACATATATAACTTAAATAGTGCTTTTCGGAATTGTAAGACTTTGAAATGAACTTTGAAATCTAATTCTGACGAAATGTAGAAAAAATAACATTAAGATATAATTGAAAATTGAAAGCTCAGTTTCTTGCATTTACTTTCTAATAGATTTAAGAGGCAATTATTAATCTTATCTTTTTCAATTGGAGTCTCCCCTAATTCCATAAAATTAATAATTAAAAAATAACCAAGATTAACTTTTGTATTGCTTTGTATATTTTCATATCTAAATATTGATAGTCTTATATTTTCTACAAAGTCCGAAGATTACATTTTTGCCTTATATGTGCTCAGAGTTTGCGTATGCCTGCGTACCGTATACATCAAGTATTTTATTTGAATCGTTTGCCTAGAAAACTTATCAATCTATGCAATTGCAACAAAATGTGACTTGAACTTGTTTGCGCCAATTAAGTTTATGTACGATGCAAGAAATGTGCTGATTAGCAATAGTCGATAATCTTATAATAAATTCAATATATAAAACCAATCCAAAGATTGATTACTTTAGATTTCACCATCATCTTAATCACTATCAAACACTAAGATCGTTAAACGATTCATAATCCGCTCAGTAACATTGACCCTCAAATTGTTGTTCAATTGTTGGGAGGCAAACAACTTGAGCGGTATTCTTTTTCGATTTTTTGACATTAATTGGTTTGCTGCTTATCTGCTGGTTTATTAGTGGGCCAATTACCGATTTTAACACTCTTAATGATTTTTGGGAAGCAACAATGCCAGAAAATAAAAAAACCAGGGAGCTTCAAGTACTTTGGAATTATTCCATGACAATACAATTGATAAAGACTTCTAGAGCGTTTTTTGTTACTGATAGGGTTTCGTTTGGGATAACGTACTTGAGCTATCATTATTATGAACAAGATTAATCCCTGCAGTCCCTCTTTTATACCCTAAACACTTTGGTAAGATAACTGACTTCTCAGTTCAATAATATTTACTTTACTTAGTATATAGTGAAAGTTCGTCAGTTCTATAATTTTTTATAATGTTAGAAAACCCAGAAATCTCTCGGGTTGTTTGGACACCACCGTACGAGGATGCCAAACATTATATTTCCATTGCTTAAGCTAATGTTTTAAATTAAAACACGACAAATATATCAAATTCATGTTATTTAGAATCAAAGAACCATAAATATATTTCTGGAATTCAATTTTTTAATTAAGTTACAATTTAATATAGATTATATTTCCGCCAGATGTTGTGCTATTCTTTCCAAAATTATTAATTTATATTTACCCTTTCTTTAAACCCCTACAGATCCATTGGTTCAGCATTTTCAACAGTTTCATGATGGTCATTTTCCTGGTGGGTCTCGTATCTATGATTCTGATGCGAACTTTGCGCAAGGATTATGCGCGGTACAGCAAAGACGAGGAGGTGGACGACATGGAGCGCGATCTGGGCGATGAGTACGGATGGAAGCAGGTGCACGGCGACGTCTTCCGTTCGCCACCAAACACGCTGCTGTTTTCGGCTTTGGTTGGAGCTGGATACCAACTAATTTCGGTGGTGTTTTGTGTGATTATGTTCGCCATAGTCGGTGAACTGTACACGGAACGTGGTTCCATGCTGTCCACCGCCATATTTGTGTATGCTGCGACCTCTCCAATTAATGGTTACTTTGGAGGATCACTGTATGCCCGATTGGGAGGACGAATGTGGATTCGGCAGATGCTGGTCTCCGCATTTACAGTCCCAGTGGCTGTGTGTGGCACGGCTTTCCTGATCAATTTCATTGCCATCGGTTATCACGCCTCGAGAGCCATTCCCTTTGGCACTATGGTGGCTGTCACCTGCATCTGTCTCTTTGTGATCCTGCCCTTGACTTTGGTGGGCACTGTGGTGGGCCGCAACCTGGACGGACAGCCGGACTTCCCGTGTCGAGTGAACGCTGTACCACGACCCATTCCCGAAAAGAAGTGGTACATGGAGCCGCTGATTATTGTCCTCCTGGGTGGCGTCTTGCCCTTCGGCTCCATCTTTATTGAGATGTAAGTGTTTACCGAACATTTTAGGCAATTTTTAATCAAAACATGATGCGCATATTTACAATACAGTAATTATTTACTTAGTATAAAAGCAATCATATCACGAATAATTTACTTTACAATGATAATCCAGAATACAAATTTTTTTCCATTTCTCAGATTAGTGATAAATATATATTTAATATATATATAATTTAATGCCAAAAAAGGTCAACTATGAACTATGAATAAGTTTTTATCATAATACATGGCCCCTAAGTACTTATAATTTTCGAAAATTTGCTTTAAAAACAAAATGATCCCGAAAAGGTCGAAAAAGACATATTATATATTGTTTAATTGATATACTATACGTTTTAGTTTGTAAGATACTAATATTATTTAAAGAGAGTAAGTTAATTTTACTGTTTTTTTCCCTACAGGTACTTTATCTTCACTTCCTTCTGGGCGTACAAAATCTACTATGTCTATGGCTTTATGTTGCTGGTGTTCAGCATCTTGACCGTGGTCACTGTGTGTGTTACTATTGTGTGCACATACTTCCTGCTGAATGCGGAGGACTACCGATGGCAGTGGACGAGTTTCATGGCGGCGGGCTCCACGTCCATTTACGTGTATGCCTACTCCTTTTACTACTTCTTTTTTAAGACCAAGTAAGTCGCTTATTTGTGATTAATACAATGATAGTCTTTAATAAATATAATATGTTTTTTGCAGAATGTTTGGTCTGTTCCAAACGGCCTTCTACTTTGGCTACATGGCCCTCTTCAGCGGCGCCTTGGGAATTATCTGCGGCACCGTCGGCTATGTGGGCACGAATCTCTTCGTGCGCAAAATCTATTCCAATGTGAAAATAGACTAAGAGCCCTGCGACTCGAACCGCCGCAACCCGCCCCCAGATCTGTATATCATCCTAATCGATTTACACTTGTATTTATTGAGTAGAGTTTTAGTTCTGTGTGTTTTCATTTGCTCCAGTTGGCTCTTCTCTCCGTCTCTTTTTGCGTTTCTCACTTCTCATGTTGGTGTGAAAATGAATGCCAGTCCAATGTATTCGCACCAAAGATTAAATATTCAGTTTAACGATGTACACGCAGGGCACATATATAACTTAAATAGTGCTTTTCGGAATTGTAAGACTTTGAAATGAACTTTGAAATCTAATTCTGACGAAATGTAGAAAAAATAACATTAAGATATAATTGAAAATTGAAAGCTCAGTTTCTTGCATTTACTTTCTAATAGATTTAAGAGTCAATTATTAATCTTATCTTTTTCAATTGGAGTCTCCCCTAATTCCATAAAATTAATAATTAAAAAATAACCAAGATTAACTTTTGTATTGCTTTGTATATTTTCATATCTAAATATTGATAGTCTTATATTTTCTACAAAGTCCGAAGATTACATTTTTGCCTTATATGTGCTCAGAGTTTGCGTATGCCTGCGTACCGTATACATCAAGTATTTTATTTGAATCGTTTGCCTAGAAAACTTATCAATCTATGCAATTGCAACAAAATGTGACTTGAACTTGTTTGCGCCAATTAAGTTTATGTACGATGCAAGAAATGTGCTGATTAGCAATAGTCGATAATCTTATAATAAATTCAATATATAAAACCAATCCAAAGATTGATTACTTTAGATTTCACCATCATCTTAATCACTATCAAACACTAAGATCGTTAAACGATTCATAATCCGCTCAGTAACATTGACCCTCAAATTGTTGTTCAATTGTTGGGAGGCAAACAACTTGAGCGGTATTCTTTTTCGATTTTTTGACATTAATTGGTTTGCTGCTTATCTGCTGGTTTATTAGTGGGCCAATTACCGATTTTAACACTCTTAATGATTTTTGGGAAGCAACAATGCCAGAAAATAAAAAAACCAGGGAGCTTCAAGTACTTTGGAATTATTCCATGACAATACAATTGATAAAGACTTCTAGAGCGTTTTTTGTTACTGATAGGGTTTCGTTTGGGATAACGTACTTGAGCTATCATTATTATGAACAAGATTAATCCCTGCAGTCCCTCTTTTATACCCTAAACACTTTGGTAAGATAACTGACTTCTCAGTTCAATAATATTTACTTTACTTAGTATATAGTGAAAGTTCGTCAGTTCTATAATTTTTTATAATGTTAGGTGTAGGTGTTTGGGTCTTATTTGATAGGTATGACTAGTATTGAGTGAAAATTCTTTCGAAACGAGGAAAAGTAGAGTTTTTTAGAGTATTTATAGATTTAAACTGAGGCTCACAGTCCTCCTTCATCCGGTTTTACTTTTCCGCTTATCTGAACGCTCAAGAGGCCCAAAGTCACCAGTTTTCAAGAGAATGACGATCGTTTGCAAGTGGACACTTACAGAATGGATGAGTGCCACTTATGACGCGTGTTTTCGACGGCTTTGTCAATGGAACTCTTAGATTAGTCGGAAATGTCGTAGAACCTTTTCATTTAAATCCGTCTTAGGAACATATTGATTTCGTAATTTATGCTAATTCTGGCACACGAAAATTATAACGGCGCTCCAGAGAAGATCTCCAGAATTTCCTTTTCAAATTTCTGGGTGTCATTTTGATGGCAAGCGCCCACATTTAGTCACATAAATTGTCTGACTTAATCACAATTTACGACTTGGTTGACATTTGATGCATTTTTGAAGTTTTCCCTGCTGACTGTTGGCCAAGAACCAGAACCTTGCTGACCCGGTTTATGAGCTCGGCCCTTGAGGTCTAATGATATTCGTGTGTATTTTGTTGCATAAATTATCATAAACGTCAGCGAACACCGTGGTAAATGCCTTTTTCCGTTTGATCTGTATAACATTTCCCTTTCGATTGTGGGCTCGGAACAGTTATGGAGATGCGGGAAATGTGTTTTGGGCTTGATCTTGAGATTATTTGGTTTATTTAATATGTACATTAAAATATTTGTCAACTCTTTTGATCTGGTCTCGAGTTTTCCAGCTTATAAAAGCGGCTACCGAGTCCTAGGCTCAGCTCAGTCTGTCTCAAAGTGGTTTCTCATCAGCATCATGGGTTATTGGGGTCTCTTGGCTTTTTTGGCTTTGGGTGAGTTTATAAAGAGTTCTTTTTATTGTACAATTTTGTGATACATTATGTGCCTGTAGGCCTTTGCTCTACTGTTCAGTCTTCTTTGGTGAAATGCTCGTGTGATCCTGGTGCCAAGGGCGAGCGAGGACCTCCTGGGCCGCCCGGTCCTCCTGGTGGCTATTGGGGCTATCCGCCCATGGGTCCTTATCCTCCAAATCTGCCCATTATCCCGGGACCTAGAGGCTTACCCGGTCCACCGGGTCCTCCTGGATATTGTTTTCCCTGTCCAGCGGTGCCACCTGTGGTTCCACCTGTGGTTCCACCTGTGGTCCCACCTGTGGTTCCACCTGTGCTTCCACCTGGAGTGCCCGTTCCACCGTTCATTTCCACCCAAGCAGTTCCTGGTGGAGGAGCATCCGCCTTGACCACTGCCGTGGGCAACATTATAGTCATTCCCGGAGGAACTGGAACAGGACTAACTGGTCGCGCTCAGTTCTTCCACATTTCGCCCGATGGTCAGGTGATCCAGATCGAGCGACCGCAGAATCTGCCCAGTGAACTATTCGATTCACCTGCTGGCCAGAGCCCTCAGCCTCAGTCCACTTCCGCATCTCTGTCGGGGATCACACCACCCGCTGTGCAAGTGGCACCCACTCAGCCTACGCCCGGAGAACTGGTTGCCCCGCAGACTACATCGTTGCCGGAAAATATAGAAGAAACCGTATATGCTGTGGGCAATCGAAAGGACTTCCTGCGAGGAAGCACCGATGCCAGCGATTGGCGGAGGATTCTCCTCTTGGGCGAGAGACCCCCCGATGGATTGCTCACTCCCAAGGGCCACTCCGTCCAGCAGCACAATCCCAACCAGCTGGAGAACAGCATGGAGAACTTCCAGAAAGCTCTGGTCGAGCTCAAGGAGAAGTATGCGACGCTCATCCAACCGCGCAGTTCCAATCAATATGCAGTCATCATTTGAGGAGCAAAGTCGAGATTGGAGTTGGTTGAATATTTAAATAAAAACTGTACTGATAATGTCTAACAATAATCTGACTTACCATTATTAAAAACGATTGGTTGTCACGTTTAATTATTTAGGTATCGCTAATAGTAGTTAAAGTAAACAAAATCAAAGATAAATAAATTTCGACGGTTTAACAAAAATAGAAATACTTATCAGGGTATTCCCATCGGAATTCCGTAATGACAATTATCAACAATGATTATGCGCAAAATATATTCCACAATTATAAAAGATTCTTTAGAGAACCTAAATTAAATGGATAGTACAATGATTTTAAGTTTTATTAACTCATTTGGGGGAATGCGTATCATAAAGACTGATATTTGCGATATGAGAAATTCTGGGAAAGATAGCAATAGATATCAAACAAATCGCATTTAGTTGTCTACTTCAAAATTCAATTTGTTGCACTAGTTTATCAAATTAAATAGATTTAATTTTCTGATTAAAATTTAAAAATAATATTTCTAAGAATTGGTGGGTAAATAATTTTTGGTTTGGGACCTTGATATAAATCTTCAAAAGCAGTTCTTTCCGATCACACCACACGCCCAAAGACAAAGTCCAAAACTAGAATGTTTCGTACAGTTCTAATCGGATTTAATCGCGTTTTTTATGTCTGCCTATAATCAGACAATATTGGTATATTTAGTTTTTCTTATTGATAGGAGTAATCCCCGATCGAATATATTTTTCTCGAGGGCCATGTGTCGCAGCACCTGTCAATTGTTGAGTATTCGTATGACACGATAAAGCGTACGTGAGAATCGTCTAGTGGACGAGCTAATTAAGAGTCCTTCGGCCTGTCAATCACCTCTTCATTCTTCATTCCTTATCACAGGCGGTAAGTCCGTCGCCAACGCACGCGGCAAAGGCCATGATGTGCGGAATGGTGTTCTGCTCGTAGACTCCGGTGAAGAGATGGGCCCAGGGTCCGGAGGCAAAGACGCCGACATCCTCGCCGCCGTGGGTCTCCGACTCCAGGGGCACCGTGGCGGGGAAGAGCTGGTCAAAGTCACCGATGGTGGGCAGACTGGTGGGATCCTCGCGCTCGTGGGTCTCCGTGTTGTAGAAGTCCTCGAAACTCTTGCCGTTCGCATAGCTCAGTGCCAGATAGGGTTTGCCATCCTGGCCCTTCGCCTTGGCCGCTCCGAAGATGTCGCTGCCGCGGGGCTGGTAGCCGGACACGCTGAAGGTGTGCGAGTGATCCGAGGTGACCACGATGAGCGTCTCCTCCGGGTTGGTCATCTCCCTGGCCCTCTTCACCGCCTTCGATAGCTCGGCGGTCTCGTCCAGAGCAATTCGCGCCATGGTGTCGTGATGACTGATGTCGATCTTTCCCCCCTCGACGAAGAGGAAGTAGCCCTGCTCCTCGGTTTCCAGCACTTCAATGGCCTTCTGCGTCATCTCCTCCAGTGTGGGCTCATTGTTGTTCGGATCGGCCAACTGTTCGAGGTGGTAGTGCAAGTGACTCTTGCTGAACAGACCCAATAGTCTGCCCGTTTCGGTGGCATTCACTTCGAGCAGTTTCTTCTGCGTTTTAACAAACGTATTGCCCTCGCTTAAGGCCTCGAATTCCTCGACGAGATTGCGGCCATCGGTGCGTCTGCCCTTGTCGTAGTGCTCCGGACTGTAGAAGCTCCGCTTGCCACCACCCAGCATTACCTTCAGTTTGCTGCCCACTTCGCCATGGATCAACTGGACGGCTATGTCCTGGAGACCCTCCGATTGCTCACCGCAGGCCTCCTCCAGGGCAGCATTGTTCTCCCACTCACGGTCGGCGACATGGGCGTAGACGCCCGAGGGCGAGGCATGGGTCACTCGGGTGGTGGTCACCAGTCCAGCTGCCTTTCCCGCATCCATGGCCCATTTGCCCAGGGAGAAGACATGGTTCTTTTCATCGGCCATGGCCAAGCAGTCGCCTCTCTTCACATGGGCATTCACGCCAATGGTTCCGTAGTTGGCCTTCACTCCGCACAGGTAGGAGGTGGAGGTGCAGGCACTGTCGGGAACTATCTTGTCCACCGAGTAGGTCTTGGACAGCCCGGTGAATGGAAACTCTTCGAACGAGAGCTTCAGCTCTTCGCCTCCAATGTAGCTACGGGCAGCAGCCAGAGTGGCCAAACCCATGCCATCGCCCAGGAATAGGATTATGTTCTTGGCCTTGTTCGTGTTCCTCACATACTCCAGCTTCTCACGGATGAGTTTCTTGCCGGCCGAGTGCCAGTACTCCTGGGTGTCCTCGCCGGCAATCGTACGAAGTCTGGGACTACTGGGCAGATGCGGATGCATTCGCTCCTCGTCGACGGGAGCTTTTCCAGGCACTGCTGCCCCCGAAACGATGGTCAGCAGGGCCAGACCAAACCAGAACTTAGGACTCAGCATTTCGGAGATGCTTTCACTGCGCCAGCCAAGTGAACACTGTACTCCGGACTCACTCACCGCCCATTAATATACCATCAGGTGCAGCTTGGGGGATCGGCTAATTTACGACCTCTTCTTGAACAGACCGTGATACTCACGTTTCTAGGCACTCGAGATAATTAATCGATCGCCACTTTAGATTGCTCAAATCACAAAAACAATCATATGTACAATGCTTATGTGTATGACAGGAAGAACGCTTTGAGAATCGGAGGCTATATAACCGGGCCAATCCGTCTATTTTGGCCAGTCTCGCGGTCAATTTCGAACCGAGCATTTCTCAGCTTCAAGTTACCGCCCCCTCAAGATGGTAAAAATTGGACTGATCGTGTGCTTTTCCGCTCTCCTGTTCATCCAGGTTCGGAGTGAACTAACCGATGACCGAGAAAATGGTAAGTGTTGCCGAAAGAAAATACGAAGGGAGCCCCCTTAACCAATCGTATTCGTTTGGGCTCCAACCTTATCTACAGCCAATTGAAAAAACCCACCTGCCTTATCGCAAATCTTGTGGCTTTATTAGACTGGGCTAATCTATATCTACATATATATGTTAGGTTATCATCGAAAAGGTAATATGATTTACGATTCATTCGTTCATGATGAATGAATGTTAAACGTTTATTTAGTTCTCGTAAACAAGTGAATTGTAAATGATAACTGAAAATATATTGCCATTTATAGCTGAATTAAAAATAAAATAAACATTTTATAGGTATTACAAAATTATTATTAAGCAAACAGTTCAGAAATTCTTTATCTTTAATTCGTTCTACTACAATTTAAAAAAAAACTATAAAAAGTAAATGGATCTTATTTATCTGTATATGCATATCATTTATACTATCTGCAAAAAGAACTAAAATACCTTACAAAAAGTCAAATATTTAACCTTTTGGACTCAAATTAAGAGTCATAACACCTGCATATTTAAGCGATAAAATTACGAAGTCATGATGAAACTATTAAAGATTAAAACGTTTTTAGCACGTTTTATGAAGGTTTAATCAGGTGCGATTTTCCAGCGATTAAATTGAAGCCCATAAATAGCTATAATTAAAACTGATTTATAGATCTAATCTAGGACAGCCAGAAAACATGTTTACCACTTCAAAATGTAGTTTTATTAGACCAACTTTCCCGGCGATTAGTTGCTAACCCAAAGTCCGGTCCTTACAGCCCAACATCCCCGACTGGCGTCATCACGCGACTTCGAGGCCCTTGACGAGGAGCTGGAAACACGGTTCTGGCACGATAAGGCCCAATCGATTCTGGCCGATAAGCTGGCTAGCCACAACAAACTCAACGAGAATCGAGCCAAGAACGTGATCCTCTTTCTGGGCGACGGCATGTCCATCCACACGATAGCGGCCACACGTGCCTTCATGGGCGATAGCAACAAGCAGGTCTTCTTCGAGAAGTTCCCCTACCTGGGACTGTCCAAGACCTATGCGGTGGATGAACGCACTCCGGACTCGGCCAGCACGGCCACGGCCTATTTGACCGGAGTCAAGGCCAACTATGGCACCATCGGAGTGAATGCCCAGGTGCAGAGGGGCGATTGTGTGACCAATTCCAGTAACCATGTCCACAGCATTGGTCAGTGGGCTCAGGAGGCGGGCAAGTGGGCGGGCATTGTGACCACCGCCCGGGTGACACATGCCTCTCCAGCCGGCGTTTATGCCCATGTGGCTGAGCGGAACTGGGAGCACGACGGCGAGATCGTTAACTCAAAGTGCAGTCCGGATATCAACACGGACACGGCCCGCCAACTGGTGGAGTGGCCAGTGGGCCAGGAACTTCGCGTCATACTGGGCGGTGGTCGGTCCAATTTCCGGGATCAGTCCCAGCACGATGAAGTTGGCGTTGCGGGCCTGCGAACCGATGGCCGAGATCTGATCCATGACTGGCAGGAGATCAAGAAACGCCAGGGATCGGAGGGCAGGTATGTGTGGTCCCTCAAGGGCCTCAAGGAAACGGATCTCAGCAAGACGGACTATCTGCTTGGGCTCTTCGACACTTCCCATCTGCCCTACCACGGTGATCGTCGGCGCACCCACTACGAGGACGCGGAGCCATCCCTTTCCGACATGACAGAGGCGGCCATCGATTTGCTCAGTAAGAACGAGGAGGGTTACTTCCTCTTCGTGGAGAGCGGTCGCATCGATATGGCCCATCACGCCACGAAAGCGAGGAAGGCTCTGGAGGATACCCAAGAATTCGCGGCGGCCGTGGAAAAGGCAAGGAAAATGACCAACGATGAGGACACTCTCATCGTGGTTACGTCGGATCACTCGCACACCATGTCTATCAATGGCTACCCGGTGAGTAGAGTTATTGTAGGAATAACTATTTAAAATATTAACTTTGAAAGGATTCATTCCTGGTATAGAAAACCAATTAATATTTATTTTTAATAAGGAGATATAAAGAAAATATTATCAAGAAAATAAAATCAATTTTAAGAAATCTAAAACTTAAGTATAATCATTCAAACATTTTCTGAAGACTTTCTAAGCTTAATTTCTTATAACAACATAAGTAATCTTAAGCTGCTAACTAAGTATTTTTTCTAATCCACTTACCCATCTTCTCTATTTAGTATCGTCGCCAGAACATCCTGTCCCTGGCTCCCAACCTGGCTGATGACGAACTGCCGTTTACCATCCTGTCCTATGCAAATGGTCCAGGATTCATCGATACCTACAGTTCCGAGTCGGGACGCATTGATCTTGCCCATGTGGACACGACGAACGAGGAGTTCGCCTTCCAGGCCACGGTTCCCTTGAGTAGCGAAACCCATGGCGCCGAGGATGTGGGTGTCTTCGCCTCCGGTCCCTTCGAGCATCTCTTCACTGGCAATTTCGAGCAGAGCTCCATCCCAGCGATGATGGCTTATGCGGCCAACATTGGACCCTTCGCGAAGGACAAACTGAATGAGTAATAAAGACTTCATTAAAATCACATACTCGTACGGAATACTCAATAAATAAAGAGTAGTTTAAGATTAGTCCACGGGGGAGTTTATTAAATGGCTCTTAATATTAGGGGAAAATTAAAACGCTATTAAAATGTAGTAAAATCAAAATTAGAATAAACAGACAATCAATAACAACTTTATCATTCTTATCAGTTTCCATCCTGATGATTCATGTTATGGGAAAAACAAACCATTAAAACCAAAACAATCAGGTAGCAATTTCACTGAAAGAGCAGGTAATATCTCATCCCACAAAGGGAAACAATTCTTATCCCGAAGGATATACAAACATCCTGGCTCGGTGTGTACCTGGCTACTTGATTTGCTTGGCCATCGTCAGTTGTGTTTTGCACTCTCTACCTTCAAGAACTACGCCAAAATGTGGCTTATTTTGGCTTCCAGTGTTTCGGCCATTTTAATAGGTATTGTGATCACATCATACATGACTATTTTCTATGGATTCAAACGATGCGTTGTTCAGCCCGTTAAAAATGGAAATGTAACTCCAACGAGCGAAATAGCTTACCGAAAATGTGGACAAGCCCCAGGTCCACTGCCTTGGCCCATTATTGGAAACCTGCATCTGCTGGATCGCTATCGAGATAGTCCCTTTGCTGGATTTAGCGAGTTGGCCAAACAATACGGGGACATTTACTCCCTGACTCTTGGACACACACGCTGCTTGGTGGTGAACAATCTGGAGCTGATCCGTGAGGTCCTGAACGAAAATGGCAAGGTGATGGGTGGACGACCGGACTTCATACGCTATCATAAGCTATTTGGAGGCGAGCGGAGCAATTCATTGGCCCTCTGCGACTGGTCGCAACTGCAGCAGAAGAGGAGGAACCTCGCCCGACGTCACTGTTCGCCCAGGGAGTCCTCCTCCTTCTACATGAAAATGTCCCAAATCGGATGCGAGGAGATGGAGCACTGGAATCGCGAGCTTAGGCAACATCTGATCCCGGGTGAACCTGTCGAGCTAAAGCCGCTCATTCTCAAGGCCTGTGGCAACATGTTTAGTCAGTATATGTGCTCCCTGAGATTCGACTACGATGATGTGGAGTTCCAGCAGGTTGTGCAGTGCTTTGATGAGATTTTCTGGGAGATCAATCAGGGTCATCCCCTGGACTTTCTACCCTGGCTGTATCCCTTCTACCGGCGGCACCTCAGCAAAATCATCAACTGGTCCACGACCATCAGGAAATTCATACTGGAACGGATTATCTGTCACCGGGAGGTGTACATCGACTTGGATGAACCGGATAGGGATTTTACCGATGCCCTGCTAAGAAGTCTCATTGAGGACAAAGAGGTTTCCCGGAACACGATCATCTTTATGCTGGAGGATTTCATTGGTGGACACTCGGCAGTCGGAAATCTTGTGATGCTGGTTTTGGCCTATATAGCCAAGAATCAGGAAATAGGAGGGAGGATCCAAGAGGAAATAGACGCCATCACATTGGAGGAGGACAGACAAGTCAATCTCCTGGATATGAATGCGATGCCCTATACAATGGCCACGATCTTTGAGGTGCTGCGATACTCATCCTCGCCGATTGTTCCCCATGTGGCCACAGAGGATACAGTGATCTCTGGCTATGGGGTCACGAAGGGCACCGTTGTGTTCATCAACAACTATGTGCTGAACACCAGCGATAAGCATTGGATCAATCCAAAAGAATTCAATCCGTTGCGGTTTCTGGAGAAATCAATTGAGCAAAGTCCCAAAAATTCCAAAGGTTGCGATTCGGGCATCGAAAGCGATAAGGAAAAACTTCAACTCAGAAAGAATATTCCCCACTTCCTACCCTTTAGCATTGGAAAACGGACTTGCATTGGCCAGAATTTAGTCAGGGGCTTCGGTTTCCTGGTCCTGGTTAACGTAATGCAGCGATATAATGTGAGCAGCAAGGATCTATCGACGATTAAGATCAGTCTAGAGAGTTTGGCACTGCCTGCTAAATGTTTTCCATTGGTTTTGACACCTAGGAAAAACATATAGAGAGGGTTGTAGGAAATCGAAAGAAATACAATAATGGGAATGTCCCATTAAACGTAATCAGATAAAACAAAAAATAATTATAACTTGTTTACAATGGGTCCAAGGACCAATTAATCGAGTTGATAAGTAACTTTAAGCAATTAATGTTGATTAAGTGGATTTTTTATATGATCCTACTATTGAATATAGATTTTTAATCCCACTCTTTCAATAACTGTTGAGCTCTCCAATCAAAATAGTGAAACTATTTTACTCTCATATTTTCAAAGACTCATATAACGCATAGGCTTAAGTATTTGTAATTCAATTCTGTATTTTGTACATTCAAACAAATTCTTATAGTTTCACGCCACACTATAAATCTCACACGCACTCGACTCATAAAGATTTTAATATTAGATTATTTCGTTAAGAATTTCGTTATAATATGTTAAATGACTCAATATATTTTAGATGTTGCGTAATGTTGTGTTTCATGTATAATTCTTAAGCGCATTGAACTATTTACAATTTTATTTTCTTGTAGAAATCAATGAACTTGGGTCAAAGTGGAACCATATATAAATGACATACAAACTTAGAGCTCAATAAACCTAGCAAGACTTTTATCAATAAATGCGATTTGTTTACAAAATGGTCAAATAAAAAAAATTTTAAAACAAAACTTTTAAAAAGTAAATCTTAAAGTAAAGGATAACGGACTTTGCATGTAGTTTTAGAGAAAATTATCTAAAGAAACTATTGGCTAAATAATCAAACTATCAGGATATTGGTCGACTACTGGGTCTCCACAAGGAGCTGCGGCTTAACGTCCACCGCTGGCTGTTCGGTTGGCTCTGCTTCCGCCTCCTTGAGATCGTTGCCGGCTTCCTCCGGACTGCATATTCCTCCGCCATCATCTACGTCTAAAGTTTTCGGCAGAGGTCCCAATTTCTGCAGTATATCGACTGGCATGATTTCCGTAATGGTCGGCACCGAGCTCACACTGAATTGAGTCGGCAGTTCGGGTAGAATTGGCAGCTCGGGCAGAGGTGGTGGTGTGAAGTAGGGAGCTATTGTCGCGGGAGGTGGCGTAGAGTTGCTTGGAACAGGCACGGGCACGGGCACAGGTAGCGGCACGGGTACAGGAACAGGAACAGGAACAGGACCAGGAACCGGAACTGGCGATGGCACCATGGCAACCGGCTGCGGATAGCCCTGATAGCCACTTCCATCCAGTACGGGAATAGGCTGAGGCAGCACGTTAACTGGCACCGGAGAGAGTACAGCTCCACTTGGCATCGGAGGCGGTCCACTCAGGTAATAGGGCATCCCATCCGGCATTGGCATCGACGACATCGGCAGCGGTGGTGGCGGATGCTTGCTGAAGAACTCTTTCAGCATGGCCGATCTCGTGGCGGGATCCACATGCGCGGGAATCATTGGCGGGCGGTGTCGCAGGAATCCGGGCGGAAACTGTGGCAGGCGACCGGTCTTCATCAGCATGGCAAAGTGCTTGGGATCGAAGGGCGGGCGGCTGGGTGAACGTAGCATTCGTGCGTGAGTCTTCACTATTGCTCCTTTGATGGGATCGAAGTGGAAGTACCGGAACTTGGGCTTCTTCTGCACCAGCACGGGCTTCTCCAGATTGTCGGGCTTGGGTGTCAGAGGTGGCGGTGGCGGGGGCATACTAAGCAGCTCGTCGCGGATCATTTGCAGTTTGGCGGCGGCTTGGGAGCGACGCTCCTGGTATTGCCGCAAAGCTCGTTCCACCGCCATTCCAACCGCAGCGCGATCTTCGTTGTCGCTCTCGTAAGTGGGCAGCACATTGTCCACGAAGTTTACGCTCTTTCGCTTGGGTTTACTGGAATAAATTTATATAGTTAGGATTTTCATAGAATATTATTAGAATTCTTCTAGTTTACCTCTTGTCCTCAATTGGCTCCTCTATTGCAGCTGGCAGTAGGTTCTCCTGCGGTTCCATAATGTCATCGCCGGAGGGCACTATCTCCAAAACGTTCCCCTTTTGCACTGCAACCGGCACCACCGACGCCATGGGAACCATCGGCAGCATTGGAACCATCGGTGCCATGGGAGTCATTGAGGCCATTGACTCCATGGGAACCATTGGTGCCATGGGCAGCTCCCTGAGTACAGAACCCGGTGGCTGCGGTGAGGATGCACTGACCATTTCACCCATGTAATCGCCATAGGAACTGGAGTAGTCTTCGGAGTATTGGGCATAGGCCTGTTCCATGTTGTAGGCGGAGTCCATGTAGGCGGCATACATGTCATAGCCCTCACCCATCGCATCCTGATCCTCCTGCTGGGTCAGCGACATGTTGTAGTAGTAGGCAGCCGCTTCCATTTCCATTCCCTGGTTTTCCTCGAAATAGTTCATGAAGTCTCCGCCAGTGGGTGAACGAGCTCTCGGCGATATGGAGCGGGATCTCGACCTGGAGTAGGATCTCCTTCTGGTTGGTGAGCGGGATTTGGACCAGCTGCGTCGCATCGGTGGCGATGGCGGTTTGAAGGGCAGCGGTGATCGTGAGCGAGAGAAGTGTTCCCGTTCCCGGTCCCGCTCTCGATCTCTATCCCTGTCCCGACTTAGCGAGTGATGCGAGCGCGGTCGCGGAGGTGGTGACCGAGGTCCAGCCATTTTGGCTGGGACAGGAGACAATGAGCCACGTTTCCTGTGCCCAACGATCGGTGGCAGTCGTCTCCGTCGATTTGGACTTCTGCTGCGCGTACGACTTCTACTCACACTCCTGCTGTGACTTCGCCCTATTTTGATGCCTCCTACGGTTACTCCTCCAATCCTCTTACCGTATCTGGATCCTCTTCTCGGCGACGGAGGACGCCAACGTCTGGGGCTCGGGGAACGAGACTTGGGCCTCGACCCGCGTCGGCGTGATCTGTTTCTGGAGATAGAACGCGAACGAGAACGGCGACGATGTCCTGCCGGTGGCGGTGGACTCCTCAATATCCTGGGCTTCGATCGGGACTTGACAATCGTGGGCTTAACAATGGCTATCTCTTTGGGTGGCCTTTGCAGCGCCGGCTTAGGGGACTCTTCAGCGAGTTTCGATGGTTCGGGCTGCTCCTGCTCATCCTTATCGAAAATGGCCGATTTCCTTGTGAGTTTCAGAGGCGAGATGGTCAGCTTGATTGCCTCACGATTGGCATCGAAGATGTTGTTTACGGGAAAAGCGGACTGCTTAATCTCCACCGGTTGCTGAGGGTTTTCTTGTTCATCTACTGGCTGCTGATCCTCACTTGCATTGCTCTTCAGTTCCTGTTTGCGATACTTATCCATGATGGCATTGCGCTGCATGAGAAATAGGGATTCCATTTTGAGTAGCTCCTCGGAAATCTCATCGCCTGCGTCGTAGTTCTCCCGCATCATTTGAATCCTGGCCAGATTGTCCTCGAGACTTTTCAGCTTGCGCAGATCCTTGCTGACACTGTTCTTCTTTTGCTGCTGCTCTTTTCCAGGGACATCATCTAGATTGGCTTTGCAATTATCCGATATTTGGAGTGTTTCCTCACCCGAAGAGTCCTCATTGGCGTCTTCATCTTCTGGACTGGAATCATCGCCGGATTCGCTACTACTGCTACTTGTTGAGGAGGTCTCAGTGCCCGAGGAACTTTCATCGGCAGTGGAATTGCTCAAGGAACTGTTCTTGGAGGCCTCCAGGGTTTCCGCTTCCGTTTCCGTCTCCAAATCCTCGTTGGACATCTTAATACTACTCATGAATTTGTCATATAACTCATGGATATTGCTGGTGGGCAGGTCCGCATCCTTGGCTCGAGGAGGTGGTGTGCTGTTGGCATTCCACAGGGCATTCGAATCATCATCGTCGCCATTGAATTGAGTAGCTGGCGGAGGCAGGGGCGTGGCATTCAGAGAGGTATTGAGATGGAGACTGAGAGCAGCAGTGGGAGTAGGAGTCGGAGTAGCGGGCGGAGCGTTCTTCGGCATACTGGCCATTGAATCGTCGTTTTCCCAGTTATCGATGTAGTCATCCGTATCGGGACTTTCCTGCTCTTTTGCTGGTGGAGGTGCATTGGCCGCCACCGCGCCGTTCCTGACCAGGATCTCCCGCTCCGCCTCCCTGGGGGGCGTGATTTTGCGCTCGATCTTAATGGCGGGTACAGCAAGGGCGGGTTGTTGGGGCGGTGGCGTCAGGTCCTTTTCAATCTTTATGCTGATTTCTTTGTACTCCTCACTGCGCCTTGGTTGGGACCGACTGCCATGACCGCCTCTCTCAAGGTCTTTATCCCAATCCTCTTCACTCTGACTGCCGTTTCTCTGAAGACGTCTCTCCCTGCTCGACGGACGCGGGGAAGACTTCCTTTCGCTTAATACTGATTCACGCTTGAACGGATTTACATGTCTTGACTGGCTGTTATGGTGGTCGACCACTACCCTGTCACTACCAGATCTCCTACTGCTGCTATTTGGCATAGGTTCTGTTTTAATCTTCTTGGGCGCCTCCTTCCTCTCCTTGTATTCATTAGTGCGGCGGAACAGCTGCTCTTTGGTGGCCAATAGGGCCTCCAAATGCAAGTCGCTGTCCTCGAGCAGGGCGCCTATCCTGCTGTGAATCTCGCTGGCCTTGAGCAGTGGGGTCAGTTTATCGGGTTTGAAAACAGAAGCCGCCTTTAAGGGGGGCGTAGTGCTCCTTTCTATAAATACAGCTGGGGCTGTAACGGCAGTGATTGGTCTTGGAGGTGAGTCGGCAAAAATATCGTACCCCTTGGGCCTTAAAGCTTCGCCAGGTGGAATCTGTTGCACCTGAGGAGGCGTCGTTGGAGGAGTTCCTTCTCTCCCCTCCCAGGATGAATTGGCCTGGTCCTTTCTTTTTGACTTGTGGTCGATTTCCCTGGTATTTTCATTTGAGGAATAATGCGGAGTTGCTGCTTTCCTGGGCCTATCCATACCCCTTTCCTTTGGAGTTCCAAACTCGTTCTCCCTCGAAAGGTCGCTACACTTTTCATCTTTCCTTTCCTTTGGTTTTTCCCTCGAGTGCTCTCTGGATTTGTCCTTAACGCTGTCTTTTAAGCATTTTGCTGTGGATTTCTCTCTGGAGCGCTTTCTTTGTTTTTCTTTGAAACGTTCGTCTAGTGTTTCGACTAATAGTCCCGGCAGTTTATCTATTGTACGTTCTGATGACTTTTCTATATCTTTATTTTGATTCGCTTCTTCTGTTGCCTTATCTCGAACTTTTTCAGTGGTTTTCTCATGCACTCTTTCCCTAGATCGTCTTCTAATCTTCTCTTTAGATCCATCGCGCTGCTTTTTACTGTGATTTTCCTCATGCATTTTTTTGTATTTGTCTTTGGATTCCTCCCTAGATTTCTCAGCATGCTCTGTAGATTGTTCTTTTAGCTTTTCTTTGGAAAAGTCTCTGTGCTTGTCTCTAGCTCCCGTTCTTTCCCTGGAGTTTTCTCTACGTTTTTCTCTGGATATCGCCCTGGTGTGATCCCTGTCCTTTGTCTTTCCGCTGGCATGATCTCTGGCCTGGAATCTTTCTGGTGTCTTTGCCCTGGTTTGATCTCTCTCCCTGGATCGGTCTTTCGTTTTTCCTCTAGTTAGAGCACTTACTTGAGACTTTTCCCTTGCTGACGTTCTGGTTTCACCTCCAGTTTGATCTCTATCCTTCGATCTATCCGTTTTTTTTTCTCTGGCCTGATTCGTTTCTTGGACGGTTTCTCGGGTCTTCCCTCGATTTACATCTCTCTCCTTCGACTTTTCCCTTGTCTTCCCTCTGCTTAAATCCCCGTCCTTTGATTTTTCTCTTGGATTTCCTCTGGTTGAATCCCTTTCCTTGGACCGCTCTTTAGTTTTTCCTCGGGATCTTTTTCTGGTTTTTTCTTTGACGGCATCTCTGTGCTGGGATTTTTCCCTGGTCTTGCCCATGGATCGATCTTGCTCATTGGATTGGTCTGTGGACTTGTCCTTTGTTTCGCTGGTGGCTTCTTTGGATTTGGGGGCTGCCGTATCCGCTTTGGATCTGCAATTCTCATGCTTTAAATTCGAGCACTCGGAAACTAGATTGAATACAAATGACACGGGCGGCTGCAAGGCTGTCCACCTAAAATGACACTTTTATAACTTGATATCTTTTCGTAAATATGTTAGGTACTTACGCCAAATCCGATTGGGGTCGCTTGCAACGTCCTGTATTGCTGTTATTTGCTTGTCCAGGTGGTACCTGTTGTCCATATGATCCCGGCGAAGGTCCTTGAGCTGGCGGCCCACCCATCATGGGTGATCCCATGCGGTTGGGCGTGGGCGGGCGACCGAAAAACGGCGGTCGCATGCCCCTGGGCCCGCCCCTGGTCATCCGGGGCATAAAGCCCATGCGGGGGAACTCAAAACAGGGTGCCCTCATATGGAATCTCAAAGGATTAATGCCCAGGAAGGGCGTGGGCGGTGCTTGCGGAAGGGCGGCGGCTGCAGCCTCCTCCTGTTTCTCCTTCCTGGCCTTCTGCACATCCTCCAGGTTCTTGAGATCCTCCCCCGATGAATCCGAGTCCGAGTAGAGACCTTCACTGTCGTCCGCCTCCTCCGATTGCTTCTGCGGTGTTCCCATCGAGCCGTTTTCTTTGCGTGCCGGTTCCACCGTCATGCCACCGGTTATCTTTTTCAGTGTTTTGCCAATCATCAGGTCTTTGGATAGATGCTTTTTGAGGGCGGGACTACCCGGATGATTATGGGGCGGGGTCACCACTTCGCCCGGCTCCAGACTATTGGTGTCGTTGTCCTGCAGATCCTCCGGCGGTTTCGACTGGTTGCCAGGTGCCAGCTCCTCCATTCCGGCGACTGATCCTCCCACTGCTTGCGACATTTTCACATCCGGCGACCTCGAATCGGCTCTCTCACTCCCTTTTTCGTTGCGTTTTTCTTGTTGTGTGCGGGAGCACACGCTCTTCTTTTCGCTTTCTCAATGGCGGCGCCGCGTTGTTGCTGAGTTTCCACGCTGCGCTTCCCCTCGCCGGGCGCTAAAATCGATTGAGCGGCGGGGGCGGACGTCCTCGTCGGTAGCAGCGGTGCACCAGCTGGGCGGTTGCGGTTTCATGTACGTTTTTTAATAATGTTTATGCCATCATTTTGGATGTTTTTGCTATAACAGTGTTGCCAGATGAAAAATTTTGTTTCTTACTAAATAATCCCTCAGAACCCCGATTTCCCCCCTTAAAAATCATGTTTTATTTTGAAAGAGACAAAAAGATATTTAACATTTACTGAAATTTATTGTAGTCTTATTGACAAATTAGGTAATTACCCTTAAAATTATTACCCTCTTAAATATAACCTAGACCGTCAAAAAACCTCTAAGTCTATTGGGAAAACCGCTAATCTGTCAACACTGCTTTCCGAATCCCGTCAGGTTGCCCGCCTAAAGACCAAAATTTACCAACAAAAAGCGGTCACACCGAATTCTTCGTATATCGATGTGTGACATAAATAATCAATTTGTTGCATTATAACGCATTTAGCCTCATGCGCATTTATTTACACAGGAAATCCCATAAGTTTCAATGCCGCATTTAAAATAAGTGCGATAAGAAATCATTCGCTCCCAACGTTTTTAGAAAAAATACCGAAAATTATCGATTTTTAGGGATGTTTGGTTAGTGCCACCACAACAACAGCTGTTTTCTATACACAAGGATAGCGCAATTTTTGATTTATTTCGAATGTAAAAACGGTTTTGCTTAAAAATGACAGAAAACAAGGCACACGCAGCAAATCATGTTAGCAGTACAACAATGAATTTCTGGTGGATCTCTGGCAGGAATAAACTCCCACATACATACATGGCTTGCTCTTTTTGATAACTGTGGTGAATATAAATATCGATACAAATAATTTGAATTTTAGCAATCGCTTTCTCTTAATGTGAACGAGGACTATCGATTTCTTGCTTACTTTCGGCGTTGCCACACTGTCAAAACCGTTACAAAATGGTAAGCTCTAATTTAATTTAAACCAACTTAGCTTTACTTAACAACCGACTTTAACATGCATGAAGAGTTCCAGTAACTGTGTGAAACGCAATCAAACACCAAAATGCACTTTACCGCTTCAAACTGCACTTATTTCCGCTTCCTACTGACTTCAAGCGGCGATCACACAAATGCGAAGTGCAAATAAATGACAAATTACGAGTATCGCTTTGCCCGCTAAACACACAGACACAGTCAGAAAATATATACAATAGGCCCGCACATACATAAGTCAAGCGCATCGTGGAAAACCCGTCGATCCGCAAATATTATGACATTGGCCGCCGGTTAAGGGAGATTCGAAAAAGACGGAAAAAGTTTCCCTGTGGCATTTTGAGATGCATCAAAAAATAATAAGAGCCTGCTCTGGATGCTGCACTTTTGCAGTCACGATATGCTCTTACTTAGCACTGAAAAAATGTTAGACGTAATAGCAAGAAGTTTATAATCGGAGATCAAAATATTTGCAAACATATTTAAAAGTGTTAAATTGAACTTTAACAAATTATGCCTTAAACTTAAAGCCATCGCTGTTTACCCTTTAAAAAATCAATAAAGTTGGATATAGAAGTGTTTTGTAAACAACTTTTAAAATGCGTCATATTAGTTTTCAGATATATAAAACCAAAAAAAATCAATTTATTTTTAAAACAGAAAACTATGTTGAACCTCATCTAAAGGTAGACTTTTTCAGAATTTATCTCACTTATAATTTTGTTTGAGTGTTCTTTTGACAATTTAAGGGATTAATGCGCAAACAACATTCAAATTTGGTCATTGTCCAATCCTCCAATCCACCCTTTTTTATTTAAAAAAATTTAAATCAATTTTTAAATACCTCCAGCACAGTCATTATGTTTCGTTTTCCTTCCAGTGCAACAAAGTTGTCTTTAATTGCCGACAGCGCTCGCAGTTTTTCTTTCTTTTGTAGATTTGCATGTGCAACTTTCACCGGCTGCTGTCCCGACATCTGCTGACGTCGCCGTCGCCGTCTCAGTTGCTGCGCTGCAGCAGAGGCGAAAGGTGCAAATTAATTTGTGGCGACCCACAATAACCTTGCTCACTTTTGTCCCACCCCATCATTACGCCCGGCATAATCTCCTGCATTTAAAGCGATTTTTCTTCTCAGCGGTTAAAGCTCGCCCAAAAGACAAAACCCAAAACCCCATCCCTAAAATGTAACGTGTTATCTCATTTTGAAAATCTCCAACTGCTAAGTGGATGCGCAATGAAAAACAAGGCGAAAAAAACTGCCACCATTGTTTGGGAACGTCGAAAAATCAACGCGGATGTCCCCGAGCACCGCTTGAGTTGAACCTGCGTACAAAACTCATTGTATCCCATCACTGGCGGTCTTCAAGCAGGGCTTTGACTTTGGGGTTTCATGAGCCCACATATTGGCGACCACGAGACTTCTCGAATTTGGCACTTGGGTGCGAAAGCCTTGGGCAGTAAAGTACTTTGGTTTGCTTTGTCCTGAAGATCAGAAGGGGACAAATCAGCGAAGGTGAGACAAAAGCTTTAATATCATAAGAAAAAGTCATCTTCCCATAAAAAGGGCTTAAAAAAACCTCATAACGATGCATTCAATATGATGTACTCTGCGTTCATTTGCAGCATTATCATTAATCATTTAATAACTTCCTGTATATGGATACGATTTATATAAATGATAAGACAAGGCTTTTCATTATTTTTTGCTTCTATGGAAAATCGATTCAGTCTAGTATTTCTCGGACTTCTCCGCCTAAACTTTCATAAATCACTTTCCTTAGTAGCCCACAGCTACAAAGTTGCTTCCTCCAGTACAGTAACTCTTTTCAATTAACATTTTGAATGCCACATTAAGCCAAATATGTACAGCTACAAATGTAGTTAATTTTTCTTCCACCCGCATATGTATTTTCGTGATCTGGCCGGCAATTAATACCTGAGAAGCGTTAAAAGCGCAACGCTCCATGGGCATCGAGGGCGGCACGTTGGTATGTACGAGTAAGTACTTAGATGTGGCTGTTTGCCGGCGTTGACAAATGGGAGCGGTAAATGCTCCGGCCAGCGGCAGTTCCAATCCAAAAAGCTTAGAGCAATGACGAGTCATTGACATTCGCTGCGATCGCTGGCTGAACTAGAAAACTTACAAGTCCGCATTCGAAAAATGTGATAATTGCAGTGGAGTACAATGTAAACGAAAAGATATATGGGGAGCAAACGATACTAATAAAGCATCGATGCTGGATGTACTCTTTTATTTTCATAGAGTTTTTTACCTTATGAATATCAACATCTACAGAAGAGTCGATCAATAGGCAAAGATTTGTAATACCCTGATACAATCACAATCTTTGTATTAAAGTATTTGGATTCAAAAAGATTTAGTTTTCCTATATCGCTTTGAATTTGGCAGCCATCGAATTTATTTATTTTTTAAGAAGTACTTTGGATATGTAACTATAGACCAAGAAAAATGTATTATAAAAATCCTCAAATAATAAGTTTTGTCAACATTTTTCGAATAATTTATGATACCGATAAATGTATACGAACCTCCGTGAGGGTGTTTCAGTATCCCTAACAATATTCATTAATATCCATGTTAATTTATATACATTTGTGTGTACCTGTAAGCGTCGCTAATTGGCAGATTTAGAGGAACCGAGGGGAAAACACGTACAACACGAATGAAGATCTCTGTCAATTTACGGACTGCTAGGCATACAAAAAACTTCTATTGTTCCTGCCCAAATTGGCTTAATTTATTTGGGCATGCTTTCATCACATGCCCATCTGCGAAAGGATGGGATGATGAAGAGATTGCGGGGCAGTTGGACAGGTAACTCCGGATGAGCTTAGTTTCCAACGATGAGGTGTTAATCGACGCTCGCACGTTCGTTCCAATAACAGGCACAAAAAGAGGGGCAAAGATGCTTGATTCTTAGAACGCAGTTTCTCCGAGAGGCAAATACAGTATATACAGAAGTACACGTATGAAAAATTTAAAAAAATCCCCTCGGTTGTCGTTGAAGCATTTGAAATCCAATTGTAATTACTGCTTCGTTCACTCTCCCGTGACGGACTCACATCAAAAGCGATAAAAATATTAGCTGCGGGTCTAGGAAGTTGGGATCCCTAATTGAGTGGGTAAAAGTTGTAAACAAATGAAGTGGAATCTGAAGCAAGTCGGTCTATTTTTTAGAGGAACCTTCTTGAAAAAATTTGAATTTTAGTTAGCCTATAACAGGGCTTAAAACCTGCTTGTTTTTAATAACAAAACAAGCTTAGAATTTGCCAATGGTTTTTTAAACTATTTATAGTTAACATTACAGTTAACCCAAATTACTGACTTATTTACAACTGTAAATACCATTGATATCAATAAACATATTTAGGGGACAATTGTGAATAATTTGAAAATTCTTAAAAATTAAATAATTATGTTTTCTGTACATTCAGTTCCATCAAAATCCCAAGCAAACAGCTTGATTTTTAAATTCCCTTTGCTTTTCATATGCTTGTAACTTTTTCAGTTTATTTTGGTTTTCTTGTTTACCATTTTTTATCGTTATTAGCTAATTTTAGCCAAGCAAAAATGGCGAACTGCGCTAACGACCGAAAACCTTTGTTGTTGTCGCTGCTGTTGTTCAGTTTTTGTGGCTATTATTTATGAGCTTTTTGTGATTTGTTTTGATTTTATTTTTCACATAGACACTCAAAATCAACTTGTGTTCAGTTATTAGGCACTGGCACATTGTATTTCTGAGATACTCGCATGTATCCGTCCGATACCTGCATTGAATTGCCTTTTTTTCATTCATTTTTAGTTTGTGTTTTATGTGTGTTTGTTTTGCTGTATTTTGCTGTATTTTGCTGTATTTTTCTGTATTCATTTTACACAATTCCCAGGCCTAAGACGGTGCCAGTTCGCCGCTTGGTACCTCGTAGCACACGGCATCCCCCGAAAACCCGTCCGGCTCCCAAATAAATTCGCAGTAGTTCCAGCCGGAGACGGAGCCGAAATCCAAAGCCGGGTGCCAATTTGCGAGTCAAGCTAAGCGCATCTTTCTCTCTTGTTTTTCCATTTAGCTAAGCTTCAGCAGAGGTGTTTATAGTCGGCGAAAAAACCCCGATCGTAAAACTTGAAAGCCCCGGGCCCTAAAGCAAATGATACTATATATAATGCATATATACACAACTCTTATTTCGTTTACTTTGCAGCGATAGAGTTTTGCTTACATTTCTTATAATTTTAAAACGTATTATATTTCTAGAAAATTATCTACAGTTTAACTTTCCCTATAAAACCGTGTTTCAAAAGTAGCTAATTGCTTTGAGTTTTATTTTAATTTTAACATTTGCCAAGAATTGATAAGTAAAATTTCAAAATACCCATCTAGACTACAAATAAATTGACCTGTTTGTTTCATTCTTATCGCTAAATTAAATGAATTAGTCGGCATATAGAAGCAGCTCTTTAATATATATGACATTTCACAATAATGAATTACATTTTTGGTTTGACATTGATAATGTTTTTATTAGGAAATTAAATGTTTAGCACATTTATTTGTACTTACGATCACTATAGCAGAAGAATATGCGTCTCTGCTGTGAATCAAAGCAGATAATGATTATTAGTTTTGTATTTTTAATATGCGCAGGTTAAAAACAGCAAGAAAAAAAACTGGTTTACCGGGGAAAAAAGTTTGGAAGGTAAGCCAAGATCGTGAATTATTAATTAGTTTATTATTAGGGCAGGCCGTTTGAGAAAGTAAACAGTTGAAGTCGAGTAAATTGAGGAACCTGAAGCTTCTAGCTGGAATTTCCCAGCTGATTAGAATGCTGTTTCGTAAGGCATCCCAACAAAACTTGGCGTTCTCTACGAACAGCTGGAATAGTATCTGTAAATTTAAAATCCAACCCACGTTACCCACTACAGACCACATTTTCAATTGGATCGCACAATCAGTGATGCAATGAGAAATGAATTTGGTTGTTCATTGTACCATGCAAATTAGGGGACCCACAAAAAATACATTAATTAATAAATGTGGTAGCGACAAAAGAAAGAGGAAAGGTAAATAAAAGCCATGGGATTAGCTGTGGGATGATCGCAATTAGAGGGATGCTGTACCCCATCTCCACTTTCAGGTTACATAAACATAAACAAAGAAAGCCACTTTTTTTTATTTACTAATCACTTGAGTTTGACCAACTTCAAGCGCGGTTTTTATTGGTGGGTTGCCCGCTAGTTCGTTGGCTTGTGACATTTTAATCATAAACCCTAGGAATTATGCAATTAACGTATAGAGTCAAAAGCAGATCTTCGCGTTATATAATACCCGAGGCGGGTCCAATGTTGGGTCACCAAATAGATAATAAACGAGCATCTATCATGATACAAAGCTGTGGCGAAGGAAACAAATCAAAACAAAATTAAAAAGCCAAAACTGGTTTGCCTGCAACATGGCGTATGAGCAATCTCCCTGACTAACAGAACAGTTTCAAATACGGATCATCAGAAAGTCTTATCAATCAAGACCAGCCCTCTTACTTATATTAAAAGCAATTCCCAGAACTGTTCAAAATAATGGACAATCTAAGCAAACAGCAGGCGGCGGCAGCTGTTCCAGCAATCAAGATGAACGCTGACTATATGGCATAAATAGTGGCTACTATATATATCTCTGGTATTCTGCATCTGTATGGGCAAGTGCAATGCTTTTGGCCAGTTACAATCACAATGGAAAAATTACAAAAAAAAAGAGAAATACTACAAAAACTTAATGTTTTTTTTTTCGTAAGCAACCTGAAGTGGTGCAACAACAACTGAACAAGTCAGCTGCAGCAGCGCAGCCGACAACTTTTAAGTCGGGGAGCAAGTTATACGAGGTCTACTCCGGCTGTAAATTTATGTGTGTGATTGTGTTGGCGGAGTTGTGCGAGTACCTTTAGTTTTTAGTGTGTCGCGAGAGCTTTTTCACCACACTCCGCAATACCCTACTCATCCGTGGGGCGTATCGTTATCGTATTTACATAACTTCACAGGTTCTGCTGCTTAACCAAATTTGCTATATCTAATTGCAGGAATGCCTGGCAAATCGTTGATTCTAACATAAAATTAGACTATTCTCAAACAACAATGGCTCTATAAATAGTTGTGTGTACACAAACCATTAAATCATTTAATATAATTTCATTTTTAAATTCAATTTAATTCGCGTTCGGCTAATTGCTAAGCGTCAACGCACAATCACGTGTGTAGCTCAATATTAGGGTCCAACTCAGCCGAAAGCTTTTTCTGTACCTGAGCTCGGCTTGCATATAGACAGTCTTTACACGGTAAGTCGTACGTGTGTACTTTTAAATATTTCTACCTAGATTTGAGATCTGGAGACGTATTTAAATTTTTTATAAACTTATTTATGTATATCAAATATATAAAAATAACCTTAATAATCTAAAGAAAATAGCTTAAAAGTTTAAGGTACATTATTGAGCCTCAAGCCTCTCTAAGCAATAAGGATTTTGAATCCAAAAATTACTTTCTTTCTTTCCTTTCTGTGTAATGTTTTTTTATTTCATTTACTAATTTTAATTTTACCCCGTAGTGTACATTTAGTGAGCCTTCACTGTACCCGTACTTGCATGAATATAGCACAAATGTATTAGTAAGCCAGCCAGCCAGCTTGAGTGTGTTATTGTTGATCTTTTTTATACTATTTTTTGAGTTTAACTTTTGTTTTTCGTTCGTTTGTTCGTATTTCAGCTTCGTGTTGATCGTGCAGCTGTATCTGTATCTGTATATGTATCTGTGTGCTGTAGTTTTTGTATCTCTGTTTCAGAGACCGCTCTGCTGCAGTCGCAGTCGTAGTCGCTGTCTCTGCCTCTGCCGGCGTCGCCGACGGGTACAAAAAAAGTTTTAAATCTGGTAGACTAATCTGAAACGAAACGCGTTTGTGGCTTCAGACGGCGAGTGGCAGTCGTATAACAAAGACGTAGTTCTCCAAAGTTTCCAGAGGCCAAAAATTCTCCCTACTGAAAAGTTGGTCAGGCAACTTTTTCAACCATCAAAACCTGCAGAAAAAAAAAACGCTCTACAAATTCCTTTTACTTTTGTCGAATTTTTGGAAAATCCTCTACGTAAGTGAAGGAATATAAAATACGCTGGATAACGATAACTAAAGCAAGTGAAAAGTGATGAAAGAAAGTGTTCGAGACGGGAAACTGTGCTAGAAATTTAAAAGCGAACTGTTTTGCCATCAGTTGTCCTTGCTTGGATTTTGCGGTCCTGAGTTCCTGAGAGTTAACCGATTGTTCCCCCAATATTTTGTAGTGCTATAGATGACCGAGAAGGATACCGTCTCGATGGCTACCGTGCAAATGAAGCCCGACTATGCGGCTAGCGAGGTCTACAGCACCGCCAGCGAACCGCCACCGGTGAGTACAGTAAAGCCTCGATCTGTTAGCTCCGCTCTCTTTGTGTGTGAAAAATGGCGAGACTAATTGCAAGCAGATTCCTCATTTTGTCCAGCAATTATTTGCGCTAATTTTGGATTTGCACAGAAAGCCGTAATGAGCTAGGAGAAAATACATTTAACGAGATCTAGATCTTTGCCTATTATTGTTTTTGAAACATTTTTTTTTAGAAATAAATCACTTTTTAATTCAGCTGAGATTGTAAAACATAAATCAGTTTAAATTCCATTTGGCTTGCCACACTTAATGAACACATTCATTGTTAAAGGGAAAATACCCAAATGATCTTTAGGAAGCAATCTACATTTTGTATCTGCGCATTTAATATTTTCCTTAGCTTAGCTGACCTGTTGAACGTTGATTGGCCAGCAGCCAAGTGGGTTAGAAAATGCCAGGGTCACCCTTTGACTTATTGCATCCGCTGCCGTACCACAGAGCGTATGCGCAATGCGGACTTTTTTCTGCACGCAGCTGCAAACGTGAGCTGCATTTTCACCAAATCAGTCTGCATTGCATGCATAAGCAATTTGCAAGCCGCCCATTAATGTGCAATTTAAAAAAAAAATTATTACTGTCTGACAGCCGGGAGGGAATCGCATGCAACGTGAGCGGCTTTGACAATTTTCTGCGACTTGACATTTCCCTGGGATAGTCCACAGTCCGCAGTCGTCAGTGTCTGCATGATACGAGATACACTCGAATACTTTTGCTTCACTTCTCGGCAAGGTGTGAATGGATCTGTGTATCCGATATGGTTGGACAACTAGAAATCCGCCTTAATACGAATCTCGGAAAGCTCTAATGCTCCAGTCACGACACGCTAATAACGCAAAACCTAAACAAACACAATACCTATAAAGGCTGTGCCACCGAGTACTTTGGCTTGTTCAACTTGTTTTCCCAGCCATACCATATATTTATATATATATATATACGAAATTATTAGATCTCTGGGTGTGATAGTTTGTGTGGGTTCATTAAAAATAAAAATTTGCATAAATTGCACAGTACATTTTGCATTTGGCATTCAAACGTCAGCATCCGCATCAGCCATAAAATGATTTGTGCGGTACCATTCACGCGAGGGTTTTCCCCTCCCATTATTATCGCCTTAGCAGCGGTACAGTGAAAGCAAAAAGTTATCTAACAGGCTCATAGGAAGTGCATACTTACATTAACCCGAAACGAAAAATGCGGTAAATCTGATTGGTCGAGGTATAAAAACACAGTAAAAGATTAATAAAAAATAAAAAATATTCAAAGATAAAATTTTTATAATCTAAAATTCGTTTACCCTCAACAAATATTACACTGAAAGCTGATAAATCTTTTGGTGTGCTGTTATTACAAAGCATAAATAAAACATTTGAATAATTACCAGTTTTTAATGCATTAAATACGCATTTATTAGATCTTAATGACGATAAACCAAGCCAATGACTGGATTAAAAAAAAGATTTGAACAACCATTAAGTATACAGGGGCGATAAATCAGTAAAGCTAACAAATATCATTAGTATTTAGTGAATAAAAAATATATATATACTTCAATAAAAGCCAATGATTTAAAAAGTATAATTCATAGAGCCGATAGACTGACCTTTCTAATAAATCAACAGACCTGAGACAGTCCATCAATCAATAAGTTACTCAATACGTCAATAGCTCTGTCGAAGCCTTCACAAATCGACCCTTGGCCAAAAGCTTTCCCTTTTGTGCATTATTTACCTTTAAGTCATATGTGTAAGGTTTTTACCTCAAGTATTATTCAGCGACCCCACACAAATGCAGTACAATCTCATTAACTTTTTTGTCTTCTCTTGTTTTTATGTACTTTTCCTTAACATATCGTATGTGTATGTGTGCACAACACTCCAAACAAAAACCACAAAAATCGTTTTTCTTTCGTTTGCTGAAAAATGTGAATGCAAAAAAAAACTAAAAACGAACTCGAAACCATGATTGACAATATGAAATTTTCTCTATTCCCCCGCACTCGCCACAACACAAAAACAACACCCAAAACCAACCACAGATGGGATTTTTTAACTTTAATCATCAGGTTTGTCGCTCAAGTCTTTTGTCTGCACAAAAATCTTCACAAAAAAAGGAAAAAAAAAATTAAAACCTCATCAAGTAGAGTAGAGTAGAGTAGTGTAAAATAGAGTGCCAGGCGATCCATTCACTTCCACTTCACTTTGCCTGGTGTTGATGATGATGATCACTCACTCACAATTCACTTTCGCAACTGCATTTTGGGGCCACGCCAGCCACGCACGTAAAGGTGTTAACAAAAAATAAAACCAAGAAAAACAAAAAAAAAAACATTGCACATTTCGAAAAGATATAGATATAACCGAGAAAGAGCTGCCTCACCTGACTGCACCCACACTCAAGTCGACTCTTCGTCTTCAGTTTTCTCTTGGGCTTGCCATTTCCTTAATTTTGCGGTGGGCTTCCTGTTATGCAATCGCAGACCCCAATGCGGAATATATATATACCTAAGCATTTTTGTGGATATTCCTATGCTGCGGCTTTTTGCATCCACTTGTAAATTTTTGCACCTTAAGCGGAAAGCTTAAACATCAGTCACGGCTTGGCTCTGCTGGAAAAGCAAATATTTGCGGTGATCTAAGACGCAGTTAACTTGATTTTATAAACACTTGCCGAAAAGTTAAATGCGTTTGACAATCACTTATTGTTTATTACCTCATGTCTCATCTTTGGCTGTTGAACTATTTAGCAATTTATGTTGAGTCACCGCTTTTTACTATACACTTTCTGTACAAACTCAAACTTTTTACTTACTTTTAAGCAGACTCAATTTCTTGTAAAATTAAAGTAATCAACATATAAACTCTTTCTGCACCCTGCACTAATATATAAATTCTCTAAAACTTAAACATTTTGAAGGGGAAAACGTGCTCGGCCATGCTAAAGAGTATTTTGTAGAGTAAGGTCGTGGCTTTTACCTGACCCCCAAAATAACTGACACACAGAGAGGTCATAGACAAAAGAGCACGTAGAAATATTAAATTGCATGTAACAAAAACACATTTAAATGTGCATTTTAAAAACCTCATGGCTAATCTTATTTCGTGTCATTTTTTAGGCCTACAAGCGCCAGGCGAATTCGGTGAAGATTGCCAAGATCACCGCCTTCACCATCATCGTGTCGTCCTTCATCCTGGGCTCCTTTATCCTGGCCTCGTCGTATCTGCAGGCCAAGGCCTCGTGCGACCAGGTGCAGGCCCTCGATTCGGTGCTGGAAAAGGAGCTTATGCTCGAGACTCTGCAGCAGGTGGGCAAGGTGAGTCCAATATACATTTACCTCTAATATACCAATCCGCACAATCCGTCGTGCTTCAATGATCCGCTGCTATGGCAGATTTGTATCGTGTTCGGACTCTGGCTTTTAAAATTACATAGTTGGGTAATAATGGCTCGCATCGTTTGGCTGCACACGCCACAGATCGGAGTCAACTCCCAAAAAAAGTTCGAATATTAAGCAAAATTAAATATAATTACCGGAAAATGTAGGTACAATCTGTGGTAGCCGAAAAGTATTGCCTGTTCGTGTGGACTAGGTATAATTTCCCTGAAAAAGTTGTTGACTGCACGCGCTATTAGTTCCACGGGATCGCAGACTTGTGACAGGCACTGTGAGGGGGGTTTTAATGTACGAAAAAATAATACGCGGTATATATATTATTAGCTTAAGGCGTAGCAACTGTTTCTCATTTAGTAGGAATTTCGCCCGGAGAAAACGAAAAATAGTTTAAATTTTCTTGGGTAGTTTTAAATTGATATGTTTTTATTTTATATAGATAAATTGTTTTTACTCAACTTCATGTTGGCTATAAATCACTGAGACTTTTATTAACCAATAACTCTACACGTAAATAAGAAAATAGAGCTAATCGTTTCCTAGACTTTTTGTTATATACAAATCTTTCATATGCCAACACACCTTACCACATAACTGGCAATTTGATCAAAAGTGATTGAATAAGCACCTCAAAAGCCATTACGCATATTCACATGTAATAGCACAAAACAAATTTTCAATTGTGTGCTTCCTTGAGAAATTTAACGCTTGTAACCGTAACCAAATGGCCATTATAAAAATCAAAGTATCAACACCATAAAACGATGGATATAAAATGGCTGATAGATGATTGGATGACTGGCCAAAGAGCATAATTCAAACTTAATGACTTTCGGCCAATCATTTGCATTCGTGTCATCAATATTCAATTAGCCGATATGGAAAGTGCAAAATGAAACAAATTACACATATGCCAGCGAAGGGAAAGGGGGGCTATACACTGTTTATAATACTGTGATCAGGTTGTTCAACTCGCAGCGCAGATGGCTTATGTAAACGAATGAACGAACAAACTCAGCGAATGCAACGATAAATTCAATCAAGCGAAATTCCCATAATTTGACGCTTAAGTGGACACCAAAATGGTGGAGTTCGCATTTGGAGCTTGCGACATAATAACCAGAGAGCAGCAGCAGCAGCAGCAGCAGCCACAGCAGCAATAGCAAACAATTGCGAATCAAATGCCAGACAAAGTGAAAGCAGCAGTCAGTAGTAACAAAAAGCATGTTGCAAGCCACATACAAAAATACAACACAAACAAAATCCACTCAAGCGGGCGTGGGCGCAGCAATTGTTGTTGCTGTTGCTGATGTTGCCGCTGTGCTGATGTTGCTGCTGGGTTGCTGCTGCTGCTGCTGCTGGGGCATCCAAAATGCCAGAGATCATCAGTTGAAAGAGCAGCAGCAACTAGAGATGGTCGGAAAATCGTGAAAGTGAATTTTTGCCCCTATGCAACTTCCCTTGAATGAATGCAATTGTTATGTGATCACCTGAAAAACCAAACCCAGCCAAACCCAGTCAAATCCCCTAAAAATATACCTTTTTGTAAAGGCTCATTATTGAATATATGATCCCAATTAATTTGATTGTGCTGATATTTAATGGATAAGAGTGAAAGCTACAAATAATTGTAAAGCCATCTTAATGAACCATTGTTGCACTGAAGTTTATGGTTAAAATTTGTTTTTTTGAATCTTTAACCAAATTTTTAGGCTGTCTGTAAGTAATTAAATGTTTATTTGGAATGAAATTATGAAATTGAAATTTAATGTCTGTGATACTTAAATTCAATTTTCGGTGGAAATTTGGTTAAAAATGAATTCTGTAATCGTTTATAAGAACACTTTGTCTTAATTCTGAGGAATTCCAGAGGAATTACTCACTTGAATTTTAAGGTTTCTTCGCCTTAATGTTCACTTTGCAGAAACCAGAGTTAAGAAATCCTCCTCCTCCCAAATGCAATTCCCTACACCGCCGTTTGCTTTGGTATCTCCTGCTGATGAAGATCTTCTCACGTGGCCATCGCTTGCAACAGCCGGTCCATAATGCAATTTTACTGTCATTTTGGTTTTTTTCGTTTTTTCGTTGGTTTCTTTTGCCGGCTGGCGCCGCTTGGCACCAACCAAAAATAAGCAGCCGAGCAACCTTTCAGGCAAACATCCCAGGCATCCAGCAAAAAAGCCATCAGCGACTGAGAGACCAAAGACCGAAGACCAAAGACCGGAGTTCCATTGTGGTTTTGGCCATTGCCGTTGACTGTTTGCCATTTAAGGCGAGTTGCGCGCCTGAGTCTTTCGTTTTTTTTGTTGCTTTTGCTTGTTTGTCGTACTTTGTTTTTTTTTTTGTTTTTGGGACAAAGCAAATGCTTTTTTTGGCCTGACGATTATGTAATGTACCGACATACAGGCAGCCAGCACATAGGTAAATATAATTTATCTGCTGTTGTGCAAAATCGTTTGGCACTTCGACAGTGAAGGAATAAAAAGAACGTCAAGAGACGGGGAGAGGAAAAACTTATTATGCTGGCTAAGCAAATGGATGTTTTTATGGATGATTTCCCTAAAGAAATTGCCGTGCGCCGCCTGTAGAATTACAATTGACGTGCGTCAGTCAGCCGGGCTATAAATAAAGATTTTGCAAATTAAATGCCTACCGTCTGACTTCGGATGGCTGTCTGTCATTTTAATTGCATAGAGCGTTCAATTTGTAATCATTTAATTGTCATCTTAATGCGACTCGAGTCGATTCCCCACATGTCCCTCGCAATAAACAAATTAGGGGCAAACAAATGTTCTCTTTGTATTATAATAGATCTTATCTCCAGACGCGACTGGCCTTGAAATTCAACTACGAATGCGAAAATAAACAATCAAATCGAGCGAACTTGTTTGCTGAACTGGTTGGGTTCGGTTTCGGTTTCGGTTTCGGTTTCGATTTTAGTTTTTTTTCTTTTCTGCTGTTTTCCTCCAAAAGTGATGTTAAAGTGAAATTTTCGGATTGTGTGTCACCTGGCCTGGGAGCAAATGACTCAGGTTTGACTCAGTTTTTGGTCCATTTTGCATATACAGGTTTTTGTTTCGTTTTTTCTGAGAAGCTGTGAAAATGAATTATAATTTGTCACACTGCTGAATTTCGTTTAAAGTAAGCGACTTTTTAACTTTGCTTGAATAATTTGGAAGGGCTAAGGGACAGAAACCTTGAATTCGTAAATGGTAAATGTAAGGGTTTTTAAAGTAAGAAACCTTACTTAAAGAGAATTTCTTTGCAAATGATATATAAATAATTAAATACATATCTAGAAACAAGGTCCTTTACAAATATTTTAACCCTATGAGGGTAACATTGTCTTGATGCTCCAAAACACATATGTAGTACTCAATTTCAAGGGCAAATAAATTACTTTCAGCTCTGTCAACAGAGATTTCCTGTTTTAAGAATCTCAGCCAATTGGAGGAAACCCGAAGAGAACTTGTCTCAATTCAATGTCAACCTCTTCTGTCAAGTACATGGTGACCTGCAAAATAAGCCATCCACAAACCGGATATATAAAACATTATCCAAATCACCTCTCTCCGATTCCGACTCCGACTCCGAATCCAACTCCAGCTCCACCTAACTCCCCCTCATTTGTGGCTCGGCATTAATGAGGTTCATATAATTTAAATATATTTTTCGTTTGTTATTTCTGTGGCCATTGTGGTTGGGCATGAGTTTTGTTTAGCCACGATTCACTCAGATATAGCCATTTGTTTGTGTATGCGATTATGTAATTTCATTGCTGTTCGTTGCTGTTTTGTTTGGACTTCTCGAGCCGCAGCAACAACAAGTCTGTTCCGATGGCATTTTACTTTTGGTTTCGGTCGTATGTAGGTTGGGGTCACATCTCCGCCGGGCAATTGACTGCGATGACTGCCACCGGGGTCTGCCCCTCATTGTTTCGAGCACGAAGAGCAGGCAAGAAGCCCCAGCAAAAAATAGACAAGCAAATAACGAAAACAAACTCCGCCGAGACACTCAGTTTCAGTTGAGGGCCTAAACAACTTTGTCAATTTACGACAAAAAGCTGAAAAATTGGGGAATGATATAAGACTGTCTAAGATTGACATTTTGACTTTGGTAAGAACTGGAAATTTCAATTAAGTTAAGGGAAATTACGTAAACTTGTAATAAGAGTAAGATAAACTGTAATGTAAATAAAAAAAAAACAAAAATATTTATACTTTTATGGTTATTGTTATAATCGGTTTTATAAATTAAAATTAGAGACCGAAACAAGCTGAATACACTGCTAGTCTTTGGATACTTTAAACGACATTTGATTTAAATTTAATGCTTATAACAAAGCTAATATAAGCACTGTGGTCTTTGTTTTCAGGAGCTTCCTCGCGCTGAACCACTCCTAGGATCCGCCGGATCTGCCGACGACTCCGAGTTGCAGAGCCTGGAGCCTGAGAGCCGCAAGGCTGAAGCCACCCAGGATGCCGAGGAGCACTCCTCCGACAAGGACAACTCCTACTCCGACAGCGATGAGACCGACGAGCTGCAGAAGTACCCCGGCAAAATGCCGCTCGAGCTGGACTTGAGCGACCTGGCTGCCGCCATTCTGCGCAACAACAAGAAGTAAGAGCCTAAAAGTTAGATAGATAGATTAAAAAATTTAAATTCAATTTAAATTATATTTAATTTAAAACAATCCCAAAGCACATAGACAACAGATAAAACTATTCAAATAATTGATTTTGTTAGGGCAATATATGTAGACTTATTGATTTTTTTGTATTTGTATGACTTTTGCATACAAAATTGCAATTTAAAAAAGAAGGATTACAAAAATGATGACCGACTTAGATAGTACCAATCCTAATCGTATTAAAATCTCTCCCTTCACCCCACAGATCCCGCATGAACTGTGTGGTGGAGCGCAAGCATGCCGAGGAGATTGTCGACTCGCCCTCGAAGACGGTGGCCCTGCCCTTCGGCGTCAACCTGACCACGGATCCCAAGAAGGCCCGCATCACCGGCGAGCGCATCTCGATCTTCTGCGACGGCGGCGACGAGAAGGACAAGGAGGAGAAGGAGGCCAAGCGGCAGAGGGAGCAGGAGGAGGAGGACTCCGACGAGGATGCCGAGCCGCTGAGGCCCATGTTCATTCCCTTCCAGCGAGTGCCCATCCCCTTCGGTCGCATTCCCGACCAGATGCCGCTGACGCACATGCCCCAGAGAATGATGCCCCCGGCCATGCAGATGCACCAGCAGCTGCCCCATCAGCAACAGCAGCAGCAGGGACCCATCATCATCCGCCAGCTGCCGCCTCCGTTCCAGCACCTGCCCATGCGTCCACCCATGCCGCCGCAGGTGATGCAGGCCCCCCGCATGGAGTCCTCCGAGGAGATGCAGATGCAGATGCCCAAGGTCCAGACACTGCGCATTCACATGCAGCAGATCCCCTTCCGTGAGATCCACGTGGCCGACGATGTGCCCGTCCAGATTCCCGCCCAGCAGCGCCAGGAGCAGCAGCAGCGCCAGGAGATGCAGCACCGCCAGGAGATGCAGCAGCGTCAGGAGATGCAGCAGCGCCAGGAGCAGCGCGAGGTCCCCCAGATCCAGATCCAGCCCATGCCCTTCGGCATGGCCCTGCAGCGTGTGGGCATCACCGCCGAGGATCTGAGGAACATCCAGCGCATGGCCGAGGATCGCATCACCGACGAGCTGCGTCGTCTGGCCGCCGAGGAGGGTGCGGAATCCAGCGAGGGCAGTGAGGAGGATGTCTCCACCTCCGCCGAGCAGGCCACCACCGAGGCACAGACCTCCGTGCAGCAGCAACAGCAGCAGCAGCAGACCAACCAGCCTGAACAGCAGGAGGTGCAGCACCAGGAGGTCAGCCAGGAGCGACAGGAGCAGCAGCAGCAGCCGGAGCAGCAGGAGCAGCAGGTGCCCCAGATGCGCATCCAGCGCTTGATCCTGCAGCCACTGCCGGAGCAGCCCCGTGACACCATGACCCCGCCCATGCCCGACCAGTCCCAGCAGTTGCCCTTCGGACGCATGATCTACGGCCGCAGTCTGGCCCAGCCCGTCCGCATCCCAGTGCCCATGATGCAGGCCATGGAGGGAGGAGCTGCTGTCCCCGAAGAGTCTCAGCGACCTCACTGTGAGTACCACCCATTCCTTAAGTAGAGAGTACACTTAAAAAGACCATGACGCCTTAATTTCAAGTTTATCTTATTTTAAATCTTAAAACAAAAATTCCAAATACATTAATAGCAGTGTTGGGGTGTACCTAGATACCTAAGCTTGATGTTTACAAAATTGTTTATCTTTTGCCTTACCAAAGTACTTCTTTACCTATGTAGATCCAAAAAACACTAAATATTAGCCTCTCCAATTAAACAAATAAATGTGTTCTTACCCAATTAATATAACCGTCTAAAGCCCCGATTCATTTTCATAGAATGTATAATTACATTCAAACCAGTTGTATTCATTAATATGCCATTAAAAGATGAAGACAAATTAAATTAATCAAATGAATATTTATGACTCGAATTAAATTTCAGAATAATTTACTTTGAATTACGTTTCAAAACGGATTTATTAATTAATCGACCATTAATTGTTACTCATAAATTTATTTAATCTTGGGACTTTAAAGCACACATTTTTAATATGATTTTTATTCTTTAATCATTAACTAATTCATTTCTCCATTGACAGTCGTCCAGCCTCGTTCCGTTTAAGTAACAAGAAGACCACGCCTGTGATTGCTGCTGTGCGAATCGAATCTCGACGAGATGGAAGAATGAGAAAAACTAGGAGAAGGAGTCATTATGTCCCTAACTGAACCCGAAGAATCTATTGAATTGTAACCGAGTCGTCTCGATTTGTTTTGTTATTAAAGCAGCTTAAAAAAAAAACGTTAAAACCAAAACTAAATCAAAAAGTTTAAAAACATCCCTTCCACCCATTTTGGCCTCCTTTTAAAACCTTTTTCTATATATTTCATATTTGTATATTTTATATAACTGCGTGTATAACATTCCAATCAACAACAACACAAAAGCAGACAGAAATCTCCTGTGAGAAGAAAATTGTAAAAGTTTTCCAAATGTTTTTTTTTTCTTTCAGTTTTTTGAATTGTCTACAGTTTTGTTTTCACATACACACAAATAAATCCGATGGAAATTTTTGTACATAAATTATTATCGTATTTTTAATTAATTAATTGTCTTGTGTAGTTGTTAGTAAATTAAGAACGATGATGGAGCTGATCTGATCTTGATATAATCAAATTCCAAAACCATCGACAGCAAAGATAAATTTGTACATTTTATATAATTATATATACTATATACACACACACATTTTGAAGCGAATAAAATTGTGGATAATTGGAAATCAAATATAATGTGTTTTTGTTTGAAAACCAAAGTGGGAAATGGAACTTTAGAAAAGCCCTGGTGAAATTTGAAAATCAAGTTGTCGCAAGACCTATAGACTTTTTTGGAATGCCATTTTTCTGAGACAAGCTAAATTTTTTTCCCCGATATTTTAAAATTATTTGAGCAAACACCTCTTCAACTTTAGCATCATTTAAATTTTATTTCAATACCTTTCCAGACACGCTTTGGTTTTTGAGATACCGCTGAAATCATACAAACTCGCAAAAATTCGAACAATATTATTTGTATATGTTTTAATCTCCCGCATTTTCCTCGTTTTTACATTTTTGTGCTTGTCTCTCGTTTACAGTTTATGTATATAATATAAGTTTTGAACTGTGTAAGTTATATGCTTGTATATACAGTGTTTGCACGTGCACAAGACAGGGTAATTACAACCGTTGTCAGTGTATTCCGTTGGCTCAGCAAGGATGCGCAGTGAAATTGTTGGATTTTTTCATAATTTTTTTTTACAATTACTTTTTGTAATATATATATATATATAACATATATGACTAATCGTAAGTTGCATTGACAAGTGGGGTAGATAGGGGTTATAATGATTTTAAGGGGTTTTTTTTTTGGGTGGGGTGATGTACAATACGTTTTCGTAGCGCTTTCTCTCGTTAAAACTAAATTCGTCTAAGCCTTAAAAACAAAACACACGCTTGAATACAATTACAGTTCATAACCAAAAGAATTATGAAGAAAACATATGCGGAGCTGGAAATAATATGAATGGATCTAAACACACAATCTTTGTTCCTGGTCGGACTCACTCATCACTTGTATCACTGATTTCACCGATTTAGTCAAGTTCCCGTATCCCTCTTCTCCGGTTCATCTGATTTCTAGGATGTAAAGCTGTAACAACGCGAACGTAATTCCAAAGTAAGGTATCTAATTATTATTATTATTATTAGCACTTTATCTCTTCGTTGACTATGACTACTTGGGGGAAACTATAATGGGGAGGGATGATCTTCTAGCCATTCTCACATTGGTGACCCTCGCAGTTCCCCCAAAATATGCAGTTCCCGACGCCACTGTAGCATATGAGTGACACGGCTGTGAGGAATACCAGGCTGCAGATGGTGCAGGGCTTCCGCTCCAGGAAGAACCCCACCAGGTACAGCACTATGAACATCACGTGGGTTTCCATTAGGGCCGGATTCGTGGGTTTCGGTATCAGTAATACGGGTAGCAGGCATTGTAGGCAATACATTCTGTGTGCGGGTGGGTGTGTGTGTTTTCTAGGGTTCTATTCGCGAGTTGACGTGGTCTTCCGCGCAAAGGCCTGCAAAAGTAAGACCCAGGAAAAAACCCGGGGGGTCGAGGTTAGTCTTAATTGTTCTATAATTACTATCAACCGTAGTCCTGGGCAAAGACCAAAAACGTCAGCAGTCGACGGAGCTGTTGTTACCGGTCTTACGGTGGTATGCATTCCGTGGGATTACCTCTCCTTGGGCCTTTTGGCGCTGGGCTCGCTGTTTTCGTCTCGTTTAGTTGCTCGTTTGTTGTGCGTCGTTTAAAATCATCACATATTTACCAATGCTACCAAAATAGAGGTGGTGAAGTATCGATGTCATCGAGGTTTGGTATGAGTTATCGATGTTTATCCACCTCTAACGAGTATTGAGTAACGTTGAATAATACCGAAAAATATCAGCATTCTAGTGCGTTGTTCCGCGGAACCAGCTGAATCAAAGGCGGAACCGGAACCATTCCATCCCGCTAACAATTTAAATTTAAACTAAAAACTTGACGGTTTAAATACTTTTTATCCTCTTAGAACTTTTTCATAAGAATAAATAAAAATCAAAAAACCTAGTTAAACAATAAACTATTTAATAAAAACAGTTTTCAAAAAAATCACTGAAAAGAAACATAATTGACTGAGTGAAATAAAACGAATCAAAAATACAGCTCTTATATTTCAGATTTTCTTTTAAGTAAAATAACGAAACATTAAATATTGCAACTACATACGTTTTTTAAGTCCCAAGGAAATATTTCACATGGGACTAACAAATTAAATAACTACCATTTAAACAACAGGTCTACAAATGCATTTAAATTTTATATTTCCGTTTTTCTTATTGGGTTTTATATTGGGTTCTAAACGGAAGACATGTTTCGTAAACAAATACGTGGTTATGTTATGGGAGCAGTCAGCTTTGTTTGATATGCAATTTATACCTAAACATGATACATACAAGAATATTATGTACATACAGCTTTAGCTTCTCATATGGCAGCGGCAAATAAACACACAGTAATGGAACTATCCAATTCGATCTTTGCAATATACATTCCAGTAGAGAGTGTTTTGATATATCGAAGGAACGGTAGCCAACGGAAGCAGGAAAATCCACCCAGCGAATCCAGCTATATAGAGGGCAATAGCCACCACTCGTCGCCAAAGATCTTGCTGCCACAGATCCTGCAGGTCTGGTAGACCCATATGGTTGCAAAATGCGTGCACCAAAATCGGAGCCACCACATGACCCGTTCGGGCAAATAGAAAAGCGGAATAAAATCCAAACAACGTGGTGTAGATGAACTGGAACAATCCAATCAATAAGGCCGTGCTCAGCTCCACTCCCAAACTCAATCGCTCGGCTATGTGATGCAAATGGGCCACTCCAAAGAAAAGCGGCGTTATAAAAACGGCGACCAAGGGCGAAAAACTCTGCAGGATCAAAGGCATCATGCAGGCGCGGAACACAAACTCCTCGCTCAGCGGAGCCATCACATGGTTGCGCACCCAGATGATGCTGTTAAAGGATCCTTTCCAGTAATCGAGATCTAAAATACAAATTAATAATATTTAATATAATAGAACATACAAATGGGAGTCAAATTTTCGGAAACATTTTTTAGAAATCGAAACTTATTTATAAATTAGATTTTATATATAAAATACTACAAACCAAAGTATGAGCGTATGGACTCGTTCTGCATGTTGACAAAGATGGGTCCTATAAATAGAAGCACTGTCAGACCGTAGGGAATGAGCACCGCCTGCCATAATCCTTCCAAACGGAATCCCAACAACTTGGGAAATGGCTCTCGGCTGAGGAGTTCCGGCGACGAGAAGAAATATACAAAAAAGGGGGCCACCATCATAACCATGGAAACACTAGCGAATCTTCGCTTAATCGTCGTTGGATGATCCCTGTTGTGTTTTGTGCTCCAAATGTAGAGGCTTCCCACGTAGAGAACCGCCAGTACGAAACAACAGGTCACCGAGGTGACTACTGGGATTTGGGGCAGTGATTTGTGCACTGGATGCTCCTGCATGGTTACTTCGGCTTCCATCTCACTCAGGTTGTTCATTTAATGAAGTTATTCGTCATTCTTCGCTGACCACTGAGCCAAAAAAAGTACACAAAGCCAGGTGTGATAAGCAGCTGATTGCAGTAATGTGACCGTTTTTGCTAACTCGTTTCAGTATTTTTAAAGAACAGTTATAAATTTTATATATAGCAAATATATGAAATAACGGCTATTTATTGACAACTACAAAATAACCGAAAAAAAATATATTAATATTTTGAATGTTGTTGTTTTTATAAATGTCTTGCACATAATCATAATATCAATCTTTTAAATTTAACAACCCTTTAAATTTTCTTGCAATCCTATTTATCTATGTTTTATAAACATTAGCACCAGTAAAAACTATCTTAACATGAAGAAAAGTAATTTCCTCTGAAAAAATGATATATTTAAATAGCTGGAAAACATAGTTAGTGGTCGAGCAAACTATTAAAGATCGGCAAGGTCTCTTTAGCATTACAATTTCTTGATTTATTTGACACTATCAAAAACAAAACTTGTTACATATATGATTTAAATTTTCAATTTAAATCTAAACTGATTTATTTGGTATATTCCCGGTATATTTAAACACTCCACTAACAATTTCCATGTCAGTTGGTCACATTGATTTGTGATAAGCATCGTGCGGCGACTTTTGGTTGTGTTTTTAAACAATTATTGCCGATAGAGTGGGCCGGCTATAAAAATAAATTAAGAAAAATATAGCCAAGAAAGCCAGTTACCCCAGAAGTACAGCCAAAATGTCGTTTCTACTGAAAGCAGCAGCCACAGCCCGTCAAATCGTTCATAAGGTTTCTTGAACATATGTTCCGAACTCTTCACAAAAGAGAAGTTGAGTTGTTGACCTTTGCCTTCGCTTTGTTTATCTTTCGATGATAGGTTCCCGTGCGCCATCTGAATCTCCTGGAGTTTCAGAGCAAGGATCTCCTCCAGAAATACGGAGTGGCCATCCAGCAGTTCAAGGTTTTGGATAACTCCAAGGCAGACACGGAAGTCTTCAAGACTTTTGGTAAGTGGAGGAACCATGCCGGGTGTTTATGTAATCTCTCGGCTAATTGGTGTTAAATGCTTTTTCAGAATGCCCCGAATATGTGGTGAAGGCGCAGATTCTGGCCGGTGGGCGTGGTAAGGGAACTTTCGACAACGGTTTCAAAGGCGGCGTTCATATCACTTCAAAGTAAGATACTCCAATTTTCATATTTCAAAGAATATTTTTTAATTTTATTTTTTATATATTTTAAAATTTGCCTATGGAAAGCATTTGCTTTAAAGTTTTTATATTAAACAAATTTCAAAAATATGCTGTAATTATGTGCCTTATTTGAGTTTATCAATTTATGATTTAAAAGTTGTTTCCATCCCTTTATTAAAATCTTAAAAGTTAAATACTGCGGTACAAGACGCAAAAAAAAAAATTTAAATTTAAAACATTTTTAATAATTATTAGAAATTTTTAAGTTATTATCTATTTTTTTAATTTTCAAGCTGAAAACAGCCTTCAAACTTATTGTAAAAAGAAATAAGTTTAATTTTAATAAGGAAATCTCAGCTTAATTGAAAATGCTAACAGGCAAATCAAATAAACAAATTTAATATATTTGAATAACATTTAAAATTTGATATCTGTGAAACCCAGAACAGACTTTAAAGACAAATCAGATAAGGCGAGCTAATATAATTGTTTGTACTTTTGGCAGCAAGAGCGAAGTGCTTTCGCTTACCAAGCAGATGATAGGAAACCGGCTGATAACGAAGCAAACGCCCAAATCGGGAATTCTGGTCAACAAGGTCATGGTGGCGCGCAGTATAAACATTACCCGGGAGACCTACCTCTGCATCTTGTTGGATCGGGAGCACAATGGCCCCGTGCTCATCGCCTCTCCCGCTGGAGGCATGGATATCGAGGCGGTGGCCGAGGAAACACCGGAGAAAATTAAGACTGTTCCGCTGAGCATTGATAAACCGATTCCAGAGGCGACGCTCCTGGAGGTGGCCAAGTTCTTGGAGTTCAAGGGAGAATCGGTGAAGCGTTGCGCCGAGGAAATTCAAAAGCTCTACACTCTCTTCAAGGCTGTGGATGCCGTACAGATCGAGATCAATCCGCTGGCGGAGACGGACAAGGGAGAAGTCATCTCGGTTGATGCCAAACTCAACTTTGATGACAATGCCCAGTTCCGTCAGAAGGATATCTTCGCGATGGATGTCACCGAGGAGGAAGCCGATCCCCGGGAAGTTGAGGCGGCCAAGTACAACCTCAACTACGTCGCCATGGATGGAAATATTGGATGTTTGGTGAATGGCGCTGGTTTGGCCATGGCCACCATGGACATCATCAAGCTGAATGGCGGCGAGCCCGCCAACTTCCTGGATGTCGGCGGTGGCGTCAAGGAGGATCAGGTGGCCAAAGCCTTCGAGATCCTCACCGCTGATCCAAAGGTCAAGGGAATCCTGGTTAATGTTTTTGGCGGAATTGTAAACTGTGCAACTATCGCCAACGGCATTGTGGCTGCCTCCAAGAAGTTGCAACTAAATGTTCCACTGGTGGTGCGCCTGGAGGGCACCAATGTGAACCAGGCTCGCGAAATATTGAAGAATTCCGGTCTGCCTATTCAAACTGCCAGTGATTTGGACGATGCCGCCAGCAAGGCGGTGGCTGCCCTTAACTAGGTGGATTTCTATCAAGGAGAGAATGTCTTCCAGATTATCACGACGCACATTAGCATTTACATGGATAGGCCTTTTAAATATAAGTTTTTATCGACAGTATAACCAGAATGTTATATTTTAAAACTAAGTTTGGTGTTTCATTCGGGTTTTAGGAGTCCTGTATTCAAAATCACTTTAACAAATTCCGTCCATGGTGTTTGTATATAATGAACCCACCCATGTTAAAATTTTTATCTCTGGACATTCTTTTACAGATACTGTTACACGTACAATTTTAAAATAATGATTACATTTAACTTTAGTAATTGGCTAAGCATTTTCAAAAATTGAACTTCCATGGCACAGTTTTCCAAAATTAAGGGAATGCCCCAGATACATTTATGGTATATTTTTAAACCAAATGGTATAAAAGTATTTTTTTGAGAACCGGACGGTATATTTTTCGTACTATTACGCGGTCACACTGCAGTCACACCCAAACAGCCATCAAGCCAAACAAACAACGAGGAAACCAGCGAAATTCCAATAGAATTTCCCGACCAAAGGATGCGAAAATCTTCCCACATTGCACGCGAGGATTCCCAGGAGTACCTGCCCACCAGCCAAACCCAAAACATCCACACGGTGAACATGAAGCGGCGCACTTTATCCGGAAGCTGTGGCGTTGGCGTCTTCGTGTTTGCCTTTGCCTTCATTGTGATTGCATTTGCAACGCCCAGTTGGTTGGTCAGTGATTACCGCATCACGGGCGCCAAGCTGGACCGCCTGGGATTGTGGGTGCACTGCTTCCGGTCGCTGCCGGATGTGAATGATGACAGCCAGCGGAGGTTCTTCGTGGGCTGCCGCTGGGTATATGACCCATTCACCACGGGCTACGACGAGATCCGGGGATTCCTGCTGCCCGCCTTCATGATAGCCACGCAGTTCTTTTACACCCTGGCCTTCATCGGGATGCTATTGTCTGCCATCGGAGTGCTGATCTTCTTCCTGTGCGCTGGACCCGATCAGAAGCACTTTATCACACTCATCCGATCAGTGGGCTATGTGCTCCTGGGATCCGGAGTGAGTGCTGCCATTGCGGTGATAGTATTTGCTGGATTCGGCAACCGAAATGGCTGGATGCCGGAGCATGCGAACAACTGGTTCGGTTGGTCCTTCATCCTGGCCTGTGTGGGTACAGTGTTCACCCTGGTGGCGGCCACTTTGTTCCTCAGTGAAGCCCATGTGCAGCACAGGAAGCGGATTCAGTTCAAAGAGTCGCAGACGCGATTCGAGCTGGTGCGCGGATAGTCGGCGGTGAGTATATGGCTATATCCAAGTCAGGGCCAGTGGGTTAACCTTCTTGCATTGTTTCTTTCAGTCCCAGCCACTGGCACACATGCACCAAGCGAAACACAGAAACTACGAGCAAATTAAGAGGAGAGTAACACAAAAACATTCCGTCCCCACGATGAATTCTCACCCTAATCATTACAGTCGAACTTCTCCAAGACGAAACATCCTAAGTGAACATTTTAAAAAGTTTAAATTTGAAACTTAAGTTTTCTGCAGCAAATATTTTTGCATTCAAGCTTTTTAATATTTCAAGCCTAAAGTTTTTCTTAACTCACCATAATCCCTAAATTTTTAGTAGTTAAAAAATCATAAAAAGGTGTCTAAGGTAGAAATGACGAAAGACTAAATTCTAGTTTCAACAGCATACTTTTAGACAACTTTTAAAATATCTTTAGAGATTTCTGAGGCAATCGTAAACATTATTATTTATTTATTTAACAAATTTTGTTTAAAAAAAGGTATTTAATCAAAAAACATGACAATAAGGTTAACAAAGTATTTATTTGTTTCTCGCTTAACAATTAAAAGGAAGTTTAATTTGTAGAAGTTCGACTGTAAATATAGTTTTTAGTTCAAAAAGTTTATGCAATTGACAGCCACACCGCATCACAAGCTTTCAGTTTTTGGTACTTATTAATCATCCATCCAATCGACCAGATCAGTTCCAAACGAAGACTGAATGTTTTTTTCGAATGAAAACCACATCAATCGCACTGCTATCATCAAACAAACACGCTCAACCAGATGACTCATGTTCATGTAGAGTATTCTACAGTATTTGCATATCAATTTTCGCTCAATTAACGCCCAGAGACAACCGCCGTCCTCCCTCAACAGTTGTAACTATATTTTTTGCAAAGTCGCAGGCTAGTTGAAACTAGCAACGAAATATTACACTCGTGCCTTAATTAGATAGAACTATTTTGGTATAGTTCATAGTGCCTAAAAACAAATTATTGTTAGATACCTGACCGACCGACCTGCGATGACCCCAAAAAGACCCATTGGATTGCATAAACTTCTGCTAAGCTAGTGCCTTAGTTAAGAACCCAGAGAAAGCTAAGCGAATTCCGACCATTATCTTTAAGACACAGACATTCCCTTTTTAACTCGAAAATTCCGCACACGAAGATTACCTTCTTTTAAAGGTATGAAATAATTAGGTATGTATTAGTATCTGTTCATCTTTTGCACAAAATTTGTATTTGTAACATATTCTAAACCAAGAATTTAGCAACGTATTAAAAGCAATACATCCGTCCTTTACCCCCATATACAATAATATTGGTAACATTTTTTATGTACAAACGACATTTAGCTAAAGCGAAGAATAATAAAGTTTTTATTGTATACAACAGCTGAATGCATCTTTTGAGCGAGTTCAAGGCAGCTTGGGGTCCAAACCGAGGCCCGCAACAATGAATCTCGTCACCAGTCGCATTGGTGCATTCGACTTAGTTTTCCCATGGCGTTTGCGTTTTGGGAAAACCGAACAAACTTTTTGTTGTCAGCTTTCGTAGCAGCTGAGGCAACAGATTCGGATATGCATCAGTTTACTGGAGTAACAATTGATATGCCAACGGATTGTGGGCTGCACCATGTGTCAACCCAACGATTTCGAAGTTATCTTTTGTGCTTAATGTTATGTTAGTGATTGATGAAATAAAGGTATCTCAACAAAAAAGCCACACAGAATTGCCATAGATTTAATGTGTATTTGCCAATTTTTATTGCATACTATATTTTAATAGTTGTGACCTGATATAAGTTCAAAAATTTTAATTAATAATAAGCATGCTATTTTATTTTTACATCTCTGGTTATGTAAGAATATTATCAAGGGCACGTAACGAAATTGTGAACGGCCGTTCAAAGTACAAACTATTCCCTTTTCCCATCTTACTTAAATTTAAATTAGCCATAAATCTTACTTGAGTTTGGCACTAAAAACAAAATTCAGAACGGTAGCTGTCATCTCGGAAATTTATAGTTTAATTTAGTTTTTGAGATATTTTAACATGCTACACTTAAAAAAACCTGTACTTAATTGATCCATCGATCATTGACAATGGTAACTTTCAAATGCCTTAAGTTTACGACATAAACATACTTGATTAATGGTGCATTTAAAATACTATGGAATAAAATATATAATCTGCGAAGGCTTAAAGCCACTCATACGCTCCAAAAACCCACAAAACTATTAGATCATTTTGTCAACAACATATTTGACTCGACTCACTCGGGCACTTAAAAAGTATTTTAAATGGTAACCATAAGAAAATAAAATATATTAATTTGTCTGGCTTATAAAGGCATAATTAGTGAAACAGGTGGTAAGATATATCGATCAGAAAAAACCCCACCCACGATTTTGAGACCCGACTTGGCGGCAATGACATTCAGGGAAGAGACAGAAAGAAAAATGGATCTTTTAAGCGATTGTGAGGACTTGCTGAAGCGTGAAATCTGAAATCTGAAAACTGAAAACAGACCGAAGATAGTTCGAATTGATGGATGGATTAGCGTGCACATTTGCTACAGATCTGATTAGCGCAAAACGAAGTCGATTCAAACCGGATGCCCCATGCCTCATGACTGGACTGACTCAGTCGAATGGCCTTGGTAGAAAACTGCACAAAAATATGTGCTAAACGCAAATTTATTTACGGATTTTGTTATGGCCACCATATCGAGAGTGAGGAACCTCCACATCCACTTTTGGTGACCTCACTTGCCGTTAGATTGACAAACAAATCGGCTTACTTCACTTATTACACGGAACGGATTAAGAACTCTGAAGTAAGGTGGCTTAATCTAACTGACTGTGTGTGAAAATTGTCGAGTTTTCGCTGCTCGGATTTCTTGTTCAGGGTTCTTCTGCTTTGCTTTTGAATTTGATTGACGGACAGCTTCGAAATCCCCTGTGGAAGCGATTTGCTGAATACAAGTGATTTAAGAGACAGGGTAATTAAAAAATGTTCATGGGAAATTAGCGTGGACAAAAATAATAATTATTTATAATGTGGCTAAAGTATACATATGTCTTACTTAATTTATACAAATATGCATCACCAAACCACTAAAATTAATATATTGATTTAATACATTATATTAAAAAGAAGAATACATTTTTGCTTAATTTGTTTAAAAAGGTTTCAAGGTTTTCCATTTGCATAAAATGCTGCCATCACAACATACAGTAAAACTTGATGAGAAGAACCAGAATTTGAAGTTAATTTTCAGCCCGACACGAAGCTTCATTAACAAAAGGCAATATACCTGTTCTTAGGCGCTGGCCAGAGATTAATTGCCATCGCTTTGGCCACAACGAAACATTTTGCATAATATTTTCAATCGAATCGAGCGTCAATGAACGCTTATACACATTGAAATTAAAAGTGGTCGGAGGTATTTATTTTTGGGGGGATAAGAAAATCTAAAATCGAAAATGAGAGTTTGGGCCTGCGATTACGCAAAAGTCTCAAAAATAAACTGTTTATAATCAATAAGCAAAGCCATTAGATTGATTACTATTTGCCACACGCAAACTTTCCTCAAAACCACTCTTTTTTTTTTGAAGTTTTGTTGGTGCTGCTGGTCATCTATAAATATTGATGGGGTCCATGAAGGTCGGGCTTAGTGGGGGCTCATTAAAACTTTATGGACATGTCGATTTTATTTTATTTTCGATATAGAACAGCTTTTATGGTACTTTACACAAATTGGGCTTAAACATTCTCAACGACTTCTGCTGGATTAACTTGTCCAGTTTTATGGGAATAATCAATTTTAAGAGCATTCCTGTATGGTGTTCTGGTCTAAAATGTTTCTATTTTTAATGTCATGAAAAGGACTGTCTTGATAATCTTGATAAGTTTGTCTGCTGGTTTGTGGCTTCTGCTGACGTGTGTAATTAATGAGGAATTTATTTGAATTCTTGTTTTGGGTATTTTCAGTGTGTATCCTAAACGAGATTAGCGTGCTTATAAAAGTTTCATAAGACCTGAGATAGTGTGCAAAAAAAGCAAGTTTGCATCATGAATATGCAATCGAAAAGATGGAACATTTCTTTATGGAGTTGAATGAATTTCATTGTCCGGTTTATTTGAAAAGGGGTTCTTTAAAGCGAATCGAAAGCGGAAAGATAAAATAATAACTTGTATTTTTATATGTTTAAACAAGGAATTAAAGGCTGGGCTTGAAAAAACCCCAAACTTTAAGGCTGACTTGTGGGGGTAAGCGTATTTGAGGGAATTTATTTATTTTCAATGAACGTTCTTCGCAAAACGAAAGTAAAAGTCTTTCTTTTGAAATTCCGAATTCTGTTGCTTTTGTCTTTTCTTTTCTGGCACAGACTTTCATTGAAAGTATAAGCATTTTTAAGCAGATTTGCATTTCTGAAAAATTTCTTTTGCGAGGTTAATGGTATTCAGTGTAATATTTATCACATGTCTAAATAAATGCTCCGCCTGTCAGGTGAAATGTCAGTCCCAAAAATAAAACATCAGTGACTTCTAGACCAACGGCAAAGCTGAACATTCAAAGTTGCACCACCTATTTGACAGAATGAGTATACGAGACGTGCGTCAGCAAGTTCCTTGAACTTCACACAGTTACCTAAAATAGAAGAACGTGGCAGGCGGCTGAGACAGTTTGGTGGCTTTTAGTTTAAAACGATGCTTAGTTATTATAGAATATTATATCACGACATAACCAGTATCCTCATTCTGGCCATAATTCTGTCGGCCCGAGATATTATCATTCAAATGACCCAGCCCCAGAGTCCACAAGTGGCCAATCCGGACACGCAACCTTTTTCGTCACCAAAATAGTGCTGAGCCAACAGATCGTTAGATATGCTTCTGAACTTGCGGAGATGGCACCGGGGACCACAAAACCGGAGACAATGCCATAACTTTTATGTAAAAGACACTTCATAACACTTTGAGATAACAAACTTGTCTAAGTTATGAAAGAAAAGTCCTATTAACACTCCATGCTAGCCAGAACACGTTCAAGCTCTTAAAACTAAACTACATATCAAATTCAAATTTATGCACATTTTGCCCGAATCAAATCAGCCACTTTTTGGCAAATAAAACCAGCTACCAAACGAACTTCGATTAAAATCAACAAAAATTAGAGAATGTGGTTTTCTGGTCCGCCCATCGTAAAAGATCAGTTGTTTGCGGTTGTTCTTGATTGGGTTTTGAATTTTGATATTTTGCAAGATTTTTTTATGATCTGATTTAGAGTGAGCTTTGTGTGCTAATGACAAACCTGAGAATGGATCAAAGTTACCTAATTGAATTATTTCTATGCTAATTTGTGTTTTTCCTCGTCCAAAATAGATCGTAAAATGTTTGCTGTTGTTTTATATGTGCTTTTTTGCTCCTCATTAATATCAAAATGTGACTCCCGAGCCAAGCAAATATTAACTTTTTGAGCCCACAACGGCCCCTAAAATGTTATTTTATTCCAACTCTTCCTTTACTTTAGTTTAAATTAATCTTTGTTTTTATTTGTGCGAAGCTTCAATGCCACCGTTTTTATTTTGCAGGTTTTTAGTTTAGCTTTAATTTCATTTATAGGTGGTTTTGGGATTGTATTTCCTGGCCAGAAAATATGTGAGCGTACGCATTATATTTCGATAAATCAAAAGAGATAACAAATCTGAACAGCTGAGGTGTTTGAGAGGTGTTTTAAGAGGTTGAACTGGTGGGATCTAAGTGGAGAATCCCTCATGCTTTATTTTTGTAAACAATCATTAAACTTTTTATGGACTAAAAGTTCAAACTGGAGTTGAGTTTCTTGAATCTTGACCACTTAAAGTTGCGGCTTATTTTCGTGTGAGCTTAATTTGGTGTCATAATTCAAACAAATGCCTCGCTTATAAACTAATAAATATTTATAGTTTTAATGCCCCGCGATTTTGAGCAGGCTTAGGCAAATATTAGCTCACAACGTAAGCCAGCTCAGGCACTGGTCAAAGTGTATCTCTGGTTTTTTATGCAGTGGAAACGGAAGTATGAAATTAAATTTAATCCGAGGAGGCAGATAAATTTCGCTTGGTGTTGACAGTCAACGAGACAAAAGTGTATTGATTGATTGCAACAAGGTGAAGGAAATTTGTTTGCAGTTTTGTCTGGCCATGTTCGGCCTTGGCTCTTGCTCCACCCCCTCAGAAGGTCCCCTCTTCCACGAATTTGGCTTTAATACACGAAGTTTTAATGTTCTCTCAGTGTTCAGCCACAATTTGTATGCAAATGATTTGTTTATATGTTACCAGCTGCTACTACAACATCTACCTTGGCCAAACAAGTTCTTGGTGTCTGATATCATTGATAAGATGGCCAAGCGGATTATGTTTCTGCCCAAACGCCTAAGACAATTGCGGGCTGTCATTCCGTCAGACCCAGTCGCCATTTGTCTTGCCATTATTTCAGCTTTTAATTGGCCGCGAATTCTTTTTCACTCTTGTGAATTTCTCACGTATTATGCGATGACCAGCGCTGAAAACAGTCGCGGATTGAGGGTGTTAGCGTTTTGGCGCTGATTATTTTATTAAAAATAATATATATCTTAGCCCTAGCAAAACTTTTAAAAAGGAATCTGTAATACGTTAATTTAGTTACTTTTTGACTAAATAGATTTTGAAAAATTTTTTTTAATAGTATAGCTAAAATAAAAAAATTGTTGTGCCCTGACCTTTGCAAATCCACTCTTGATTTAGCCAAAAAATAACTTCATAGGCCTGTTATTCTTTTGATTATGACACATTTGACTAATGCATTTTTAATGATACTGCTCGAATGACATCATTCGAAATTGGTGCGTGTAGAATTAAAAACTTCCAAAAGTTCAAGCAGAAACAATTAAAGCCGGCTAACTCGTCAGAAACTACAATTAAAAGTATAGCAGCTCTTAAGAAATTCCTCAAGAATTTTTTGAAATAATTACAAAATTATTCCCAAGTCTCTCAGCTTGATAAATTCGCTGCTGCCATTCAACTCTGTGAAAATTGCAAGCGGATGCAAATGGGTAAATGTTCCTCTGCATCTGTGACGCATTCATGAGTTTTTTTTGCCTTTCACTTTATATTGAGCAAAAAACTTATCCTTTCAACAGCAGCCTGACATTAAAGGATTACAGGGGCGTACATTTTTTTAATCAAAAAATTAAAGTCCGGAGGAACTTTAAAAATGCGCACGGAAATGCCAGAAGAAGAGTCGAGAAGGGAGGAGATGATCAGGATTTCATAGTTGATTTATTTTTGGGACCGAGATTGCACAAGGGCAACTTTGCGGAGTCATTCAACTCCGGTTACATAAGCATCGATGCGTGCGGCTGAAGACGGAAACAGCTGCTGGCGGGGAAAAATACGTGCATATCTGAAGTGAAGGTCGTCGAATGCAACATGCAACATGGGACCAGGGATCAAGGGACTTGCCCTGCACAACCATGACTCATTGGCTGGAGAGCAAGCCATTCGGCTGAACGATTTATGGTAACGATTCCCCCATCCGACGCATCGTCTCATCTCATATCATCGACTTGAGTCAGAGGCGTTGACTTTTGGTATTTTGACAGAGAGACTGAGACTGCCACAAATTGCTTTTGGTAGGCTTTCTAAATTTGGTGCTCATGTACATGTTCTGTGTACCACAAATATGTTGGCCATTGCGTAGCTCACTCGCCTCCGATTCTTTGTTCGCATGAAATATTGATCTTAGGTTAAAGTTGCTCATTTCTTGTGTCTTTTCTCATATCGAACTTGACTTGGGCTTGTTAAAAACGTATCTCAAATGCGATTTTTCTATTTATAAATTTGATTTCTTGATAGTTTCGCCAACTTATGAATTTGATTAACAAAAATTTAACTTGTTTTGCGATCGATGATAGCTAAAAGTTTTTCGTTTTGGGGTTTTGTTCTCTCAAAGGTCGTTTTCCAAAAAAAAATAAAAAACAAAAGTCATGTATTGTGTGACTCGTTGGGGTCATAAAATTAAATTTTGTGTGGGCTAAAAGTTCGCAAAAATGTATATATATTTATTTAAATTCCACAGAGCTCAAATTTGGATTAAACGCAATTTAAATATATAAAAATTCTTTGTGCCTTTTTACTTCATTAAAATTACTTTGCCCACTTGCTGTTTTTGGGGCTTATCTCGAAATTATGTTTAATAATTTTACTGTCAATGAAACTCTGTCAAAAATGCATTTACATATGAAAAAAATTAAAGCAAAACAAAAGCTCAGTTTTTTAAATGTTTCATTTTGTTTTCTTTTTTTCTTGGTCAGCGCGAAGTTGCGAAAAATAAAGTAAAAAATGTTAAAAATGGTTTGAGAATGAAGGCTTCAGAGGATATGCCCAGATTACTAAGCGATGTCAAGGTCATCATTCGTTGGCGGTAATATAAATGGAATGTTGAGAATGCACTTAAGTATTTGACTCTACTCGGTTTTTTTCAGTGAATCTACTGACTTAAGTTTTATTTTGCATCCTTGCTTAATATTGCCGTTGGCACATTTCTTAAAATTTATTTTTGTTAATTTTTAACTAAGCCCACGTAGACATAATTTACAAAAAGAGCTCCAGCTGCGTTGGACGGTTGCGTGCTGAGTCAAGATTCGATTTTATTGGAATGCTCTTTATTTCAGGTGGGTATATTACCTAAGTTGATTCAACATCGTGTGCAATTTTAAAAATTTGTACCCTCGAAAATATTTTTTTAATATTAAATAATAAATTATACGTTTTAAAAATGATTTGGCTACTTTTAATACTTATGTGAGTGTATTCAACATTCGATTCCTATTTTTTTTTCTCTCTCCCTACTTATTTTTCTTTTTATAGTCGAAAATACTTATACTTTGTCTTTTATACGGTGGGACTTAGCCTTGACTTAAGCATTGTCGTTAAAGTCATCCTGTTTAATGTCCAAGAGCGAAGAAGCTGATTATTTTCTGTGTCAATTGCTGCATTCAAGAGCAAGCCAAGATTTCGAGCCAAGTTGAAACTGAAATTGTTTCCCCTTTTTCGTACAGTCGAGTAACTTAATCCGCAAAATTTGCTTAAATGTCAGCAACTCCTAGAGCAATAAATGCGAAAAATAAAATTGAGAAACATTCTAAGACTTGGCTAATCGGATCATCAAACGGAAGTGTTTCGCAACTAAATGAAAAGGTGTCTGAATTATGGCAAATGGATTTGCAATCCTATCTGACATTGGGTTCGTGATCTCAGAGATTAATTTCTTGGCTACTGTGTGAGTTCATTTCAAGATTTAGAAATATCTTTATTCTGGCTAATTTGTGATCAATAGCTGCAAAGTTATTTTAATTATGCCCCTTGCATACACAGGAAGAAAAATAAATATATACGGAAATCGTGCGAGTTCGTGCGGCAAGCGTAATAAAGCTAAACTCGCCTGGTTTCTTGCTAAGCTTTAATTAAATCAATAAACCATCTAAATAATTTTAGCAACCTCAACGGCAGGAGACAGAAAACAACAACATTCTATTTATCTATGTATAGCTAAAATATCGCTCTACGATTAACGATAAAATTAAATCAAAATAAACACGAAAAACTCGAATTTTCAATTAAAGACAAAAAACGTTCTTTGAACAAACAAAATCGCAAGACAATAAAACATAAAAGAGAATAAATAAGAAAAGAAAAAAATCAATCTTTAAATATTAATGAACCCCGAGAACCTGAAAGTGAACTTAAATTCTTGAGGCACGCAAGCAGATCCTAGAGATCTCGGAGCGCGAAAAACCGAGCGATCCGAAGAGAGTGCTCAATATATCAAGTATACGACCCGGGTCTCCGATGTTGGCTTAGTTCGAGCTCATCTCTCCGGCGCTTGGCCAAATAAATTAACGAATCCGGCGAAAAAAAGCAAACTCGTTCCACTCACACACTCACGCACTTTAAGCCAGACCTTTGTGTTGGTTAGGAGCTGCTCTCAAGTACACTGAGCGCGTCTCGAAATTCGATTTTTAGTCTTTTTGTGTCGAGTTTTTTTCGCCTTTTTGTTTTGCGTCTGCCTCTGTTTATATGGCAAAGACCCGATGCGTTCATCTTCAGTTCGTCCACATCGGTCACCACGGTATGAGCTCTAGTTTAGGCTCCTAAAAGTAAATACTAAAAAACCCCACCATCTGTGATCAATGGCAATCCCAGCCCCAAGCGAACTGTACTAATTGCAAGGATAAACAAAGCGGAATTTTTGCAAATTCCTATCTTTATAGTGTGAAACTGTGCTCGTCTACGATTAAATTCATCTCAAATAAACCTTTTCTTCTTTTTCAAGATTGGAAAAGGGATAACTGAGTTTATTCCGTTGGAAAATAAAAAAATACCTAATTATTTACTGGCGTTTCTTGTGTCAAATAAACCATAAAACTCGTTGCAAAATGACGCGTGTCGCTCTTTGCATGGTAAGTTAATAGAATAATAAAAAAAAACAATTATTTTAAGCGAACAGATTTGATTAACAAGATCATTAAATTTTTATTTGCAAATCTCAAAATTGTTTATTTGCAATTTGATTAAATTTGAGCTTTTCGAAATATGTAGATTGATTTCTATAGATGACCTTTACCAATTTAAACGTTATTAAGTCTCATATTTTGTAATATCTGATGTCGGCAACAACATTTAGCACTTGGTCAAAAATAATGTCAAACATGATTTACAAATTAATATGTGAGAAATACTACTGCCCATTTTGTTTGATTACAAACGAGTAATGCATGGCAACCAAGTTTGAAGGTTCGAGCTCTAAACTGCATTTAGAATACCTGTAGAGCTCATGGCCAATAATTATGCCGGAATTCCTCTTTTAACGAGCGCTAACAAGTCGGGGCAAATTATAACTATTTCGGGTAATTTTTTGTTCCGTTTATTTGCCAAAGTATGGGCTCGCAGGCAACTGAGTAGGTGGAGTAACAATAATAATAGCCAACCGGCGTTTTCTGGGCAAACAAATACAAATACCGGCAATTTTGTAACGATCCGATGCAAACGCAGGTACTTCTGTTTGCTTTACCGCACAACGCAAAAGCAATAGTATTGCCCAGTTTTTATTTGACTGAAATTTTTGTTGTGCTGCTCAGTCTACTGGATTTTATTGTTGTCATCTGAAATCGAATCGATATTCGTAAAGTGTGTTGTTTTTAGTCAGGCGAGTCAACGGACAAAAATGAGGCATCAGGGAAAAATGCTAAACGTTTTGTTGTTTACCAAAAATAACGAATTTCTGGGTATTTAACTTTGAGAGAGAGAGTTAAATTTAAATCATTGCGGATTTTGTTATTGTCTGCAATATGCAAATTCGATTTTGGTATCATTTGTCAGGTTTTTTTTCGAAGGGAACCACATACTATATGTGCGAAAGTAAAGGTTATATTAAATCGTGAGTCAAGGACCCGCTTCATTAGGAAAGACTATCACAAGAGAGTGTTAATTTGATTATGGCAAAATATTCTTAAATAATATCTTAGATAATACTCATCCAAAGCTGTTAATTGTTTATGCTTGTGACTGCTGTTTTCCTTTTTTGCGATTTTTACGACCAAATAAATTCCCCGAAGGTGCCATAATGATGCTCTAAGTGAGCTGCGATATTATCTCGATTTGGAGCTAGAAAAATGATTTCTGTCTCGGGCCATGCCACCTGTCAAAATACCTCCATTCCTTTGACCCGTTCCCTGTTGGTCTTTTGGGGTTAAGCTTTTGGGTTTCGGAATTTATGACCATAGCCTGCGGCTTAAGCCTCTGTTTCGGCCGAGATATTCTGCCAGACACGTACTCGGCAAACAAGAAACAACAAGAAAAAAACAGAAGTTGGGGGAGAAAAATATTGTTAATGCCCAGCGGCAAACGTTGACAGCCCATCTCCTGTTGGCCCACAATTCTTTTTATTATAAATTTGTTCTCAACTTTGGTTGTGCTGAATTTTAAAGAGTGCGCGGAATTTTCTTCGCCGTCTTGTGTAGTGCAATTTGAAGAGATTTAATCGCTCGCTAGGCGAGTTGAGTCATAAAATGGAGTAGCAAAAGTCGAGGTTGGCATGACAAACAGTTGGCTGCTGGCTTATAGGCAATTGAAATAAATTACGGCATTTATTTGGTTGTAAAATGGTGCGTAAAGCATGTCCAAAGAATAGTTTAAAGTTTACAGTTTACAGTTACTAGAGTCAAAGGGAAAATTTTAATAATAGGAGAAAGAATCAATTCTACAAACATGGTTGAAATATCTAGATCTCATCTGTAAAATCTAAAAGCAATATTGCCAAAGGACATAAGGTTCTAGTTCTTAAGAAGAAAAAATATGTGTGCCAATAGTGTAGGGCCTAAAGAAAATACCTGTTTATGAACTTAACTTTAGCTGGACAGACTTCTGCTCAGAACAACCTTACGTAAGAGTTCAGGGAACTTTATCGACTCCCATTCACTTTTATAGCTCATCATACTTCTACCCCTCTTGACTTTCGATATTTGAGGCCCAAAAGGTATTGTATTGTGTCGCTTTAAATTGTGGGTTTCCTTTGTTGGCATATTTCACTGGCCAATTTTAATATGGAATCTATATAGAGGCAGAGAGATGTGTGTATCTAAAATACAAAATCTAGAAATGCAAATTAGGTCTTGATCGCTTGTCGGCGATTTGGAGAGACAATCGCCATAGGTGACCGCTATGGAAATATATGAAGGCGATGATAGAGGAAGTCTTCGGGCTGGTTTAAGTAAAAACGAAAACGTTATACAAAAAGTATTTATAAAGCCAGAGCCAAATGCCAAAAGTTGAAAGTAAAAGTTTTTTTTTTAAATAAAATGATGTCACTCGGGATGTTTGAGCGTGCCAAGCACAACGGTTTATTTTTTAATTGCTTTAATAAATCAGAACAAGTCGAGTGGAAGTTCACTGACAGCCCGAAAGTTAATGAGCTACATTCTGTGGACAAATTCTTTGCTTTGTCTGAGATCAACTTGGCTAATACGTTTGTCTATCGATGTGGACTGGACTCATTAGCACTGTTCTGCTCTCAAAAAAATCTAGATACGGCGCTAATTAAATGCGAGTCTGGATTAACTGGAAAATCCGAACCCAAAAGGCCATCGCCCACATCTGGTTATTCCTGTTTCCTCAATTTTGTCGTTCAAACCAAAATTATTTTTTATTTTAGTTTTTGGGTCCCAATATTTGCCAGGTTCTAGTAACTCTTTTGTTACTGAGGGGAATTTTGTTGCCGTTTAGGCTCATTATGAATGTTTGTTAGTCATTTTTGTTGTCATCTATTTATCTTTATGCAAATGTTTGGTGCGGAGTATGGGCATGTTGAAACAGACATTTCACAACTTTACAACAATGTTTCGTTGAAGAGAAATTTCACAATTCCCTGCAGCCCGAAACTGCATCCCAAAAAAAAACAGTTATCATCGATTAAGGTCGCCGTCCCACAGTCAGTTGCATTTTGATTCGATGTATACAAAAATAAAGATACATATTTTCTTGTTCAACTTATTGGCCGCCGGCAAAAGATCGACCTTGAAAAGTTTAAATACTTAAACGAAAAAAAGTTTCGCCCCAACCGCCAAAGGGCAAAAACAGTCAAGAGGTTTGAGCGAAAAGTGTGAGGATGACTAAACCGGTTACTTTTCGACTGATTATAATGACCAAGATGATAATGATGAAAAAGACGATGTACACGAAATCATGTAAACAAAAACAGAGACTAGCGTCTTGTGCGTGCGAATAAGTCGATTAATAAATTGTCGACGGTGAGTTATGCAAAATTTTCAAGATTCATTGGCTCATTGTGCACACTAGTGGTATCCATAGAACGCTTCGGTTCTCAAGGCGTATCCAAGCGTTTTTTGGGTCACAACGTCAGTTGCCACTCGCTTTGCATGATCTATGCGACTTGGAATTGATTTACTGCATTCGCAACTTGAAATTCGCCTCTTCGCACTTCTTTTATGACCGACGCCTGTCTGCATATTTGTGGCCCACATTTGTTAGTTGGCTTTTGCGTTTAATTGATTGGCAATTGATGTGCGCCTTTGTGCAGCGATCAGCAGCTCAAAAGCGGGCTTGGCTGCCCCTTCACTCAATTTAAGAGCCTTATTACCAGTAATAAATGAATTTGTCAGTTTTCTGGGCTAACCCAGTTTCGAAATCAGGGTAAAGTTGAAATATAAAAAATCACATCAAAAATATATGAACAGTTAAAAATGTATTGCTTAATATCCAATTAATTGCCACAAAGAATTTTTTCGGTTAATCATAATATAGTCAATTTCGATTAACTTAGTTTCAAACTAAAGATTCAAAAGCACTTAGTTTTAATTGTTCAACTCTGTCTCTAACTTTTCAAAAAAAAAAAAAAAATAAATAATAACAATAACACTTCAATCAATCTATAACTTTTTCTTAAGTTTTCTCGACAAAGGAAAAACTTCAACAATATGCTAGTTTCCCATGAGTGAAAGACAAAGTTTTCGAACATGAAACGTAATTCACTTCCATAATAAGTCAAAGATCCATGGGACCAAAAAATTAAAACCTTTAGTAATATTCATCCAGCATTTTTCGATTGACTTTGATGAAAGACACGCAATGTGAAATTGGGGAAAAAAGCTGAAAGAGAAAAAGCAACTTGTGTTTATGAAAAACTTGCCATGCGGCTAGGCAATGTGGGTGAGATGGAAACGACCTCCGTTGTCAGCAGCTGCTAGATATCATGGCATAATAAATTAACAACAAAATTGTATTTTTTATGGACTCTGAAATTTTTGTCCATAATTTCTGTATTTATTGATCAGTGGTGGAGATTTTGGAGCAGGCGATTTTGCAACAAACTTCAACTTGAAGATATGCCAATCAAAAGACAGTTATCCATCGAGCCACCGATTTGCATTAATGAGGTTTCATATTTTTGCTTTTGGAATCTCAATCTCGAGCCGTTCGATGGCCGCGATAGGCAAATAAATTCGTTTTATGAGAAATTCATTTGTTTAGTCGCCGCATTTTCGGTTTCCTTCACATGGTTCGGTTTCCATTTTGTTTGCACCCACAAATACGCAAAATTATTGACCTTATCGCAGCCATTGATAGATGGAATCTATGGCGGGTGTTAACCATAAAATGCCATTGTTTCCCATTTAATTACTGCAATTCCTCTTTAACCTTAAGACAAACACACCCTCGACAAAGAGATGGAGGCTCAATTTGGGTTCGAACAAATCTATCAAATCATAAACGAGTTAATTACTTAGCATAATGCGAAGGTCATTTTCCGCACCTGCCTTTTTCTGTTTCTATTTTTTTTTTTTGGCTACAAACTCAGCGACATATTTAAGAATTATGACTTGATTTATGAATTCTATATTAGGATGTGGTTAAAATACGTTTCGGAAAATAACTCGTTTTAATAAGGAAGTCTTGGCCAAGCCGGAACCTAACTTGATTATATTAATTCTATGGGCAATTTATGCAAATCGATGAACGAAACAATTTCGTAATCTCAGATATTCAGGCAGAGATCGTCGGCCAAAAGATGATCCAACGATTATGATGCCATCGGTAATCGATTTGCAGCCTGCCACTCAGAATGCCAGCAAGTGCGTTTAGAACTAAGCTAATTGTCCATTACTGTCAGTGGAAGCCAACTAGTTTTTCTTCGACTGTGACAAATGTTGGGAAATTAGCATGTTCTACCAAATCAAAAGCCAGTTCCAGTTTGCTAAAAAGTCCGTCAACATTTGACGAGTGAGCCAAGAATGCGCTGTGATTTAATTATAATGCCTTTGACATTTTGCCAGCAGTTTCGGTGAACGGTTTTTACTTTTCGCTTTGGTTTCGAATCGAACCGGATCTAAATGGCTGCTGATTTGCTTGGGCCTGTTGGAGATACACATAACCAAAAACGAGCTCGTGTTTTTGACTCATCTCTGGCCACAGTATGCAAATTGAGTCGAGCCAAGCCAAGCCAAGACTTAAATCTTTAAGATACTAGTTAGGTGTGGGGGCGTGCTATGAATGGGAAAAATCTTTCGACAGCTGTAACTTTTGGGTTTTTCGTCGTTCGACAGTTTCATTAATCATTCACCATCTTTTTGTGTTTACTTTTTTTCAGGCCGTTGCTTGCATTTTGGTGCAATGCGTCTACTCTGCAAAGTTCGATGAACAGAACCGTCGTCTTATTCTCGATATAAACGACCAAAAGACAACGAACCGTCAATACTATTCGTCAAATATTGACACAAGTAAGTGAACACGTTTTACAATTTTCTATCCGTGTCTATCTAAGCCGCTTGAATCCATTTCAAACATCCGAAAAGTAAAACTATTTGAAAAACCCCGATCCATTAACTATGTAAAAATCAGTTAAACGTTGTACTGCCCATTCATTTTTGATATGCCCCATCCATGCAGTTAGTTAGTCCTTGTTTTTGTTAATTATATACCACTTAAGTAGTTAAATTGACCAAAACATTGTTATCGTAGTTGTTAGTAGTACCTTAGTCGTAAGTACTTGTATTACCTCCCCTCCCCTTTTGTTAGATCAACCAACTTACATTAATTAATCTACACCTCAAATCAAAACCACAACCAACTGTAGAACCCTTCTATATATATTCATTTATATATACCTCCGTAGCAGCTTTACTAAACTCACCCAGTAGAACTCGTAGTATGCGTTGTAGCTATACTCAAAATGTAAATATATACACGCTCAACAATCAATCAACCATTTACCTATATATCTCTCTCTCTCTCTTATTCTATGCTACTTTCTCTTTCTCTTACATATAATTATACACTTCTTTCTACAGTTTTATGTAAGCATTTGTTCTTCAGTGGCCAAAAGTTGTACATGAAACTTCTTTAAAAATGCTTCGCATACTCATAACTCTACCTCACCACCTCAAAATTGATTACTTCAACCAAAACCAGATAAAAAGGTTACAAAAAAAATAAACCAAACCAACAAAAGCACACAACAAACACCAACATTTTCTTTATAAAAACATCATCTGATTAGGTTCTTTGTGAAACTTTCAGTTACAGCGCCCTTTAAGAGATGTTAGATCACAGTCAGTTAGTCGAGAGTCTTAGGGTTATATAAGTACACCATTTCCAGGTCCTCACAGCACTCCAAAAAATACAAGCAAAGCACACCAAATCACACCAAAAAAAAAACCCCAGTTATACTCTAAACATTACTCTTCCAAACCAAACAAAACCCCAAACCAAAAACCTACCCAAATCGACACGAACACGATCACCCAAAAGATGCCTATCGGTATGGCTACGATGTCGGCAAGACCGGCAACTTCCATCACGAGACCCGCGGTCCCGATGGAGTTACCTACGGTTGCTACGGGCTGATCGATCCCTACCACCTGCTCCGGGCAACACACTACGTGGCCGATGCCCACGGTTACAGGACTGTGGAGCCGCAGAAGCCAGTGGAGACATTCCCGCCACATCTGTACAAGGAGACCGACGGCGGTCCCTCGGAGCCGGGTATTCTGCTGCAGTGGGAGGAACTCTACTTCCCCATAGGATGTGGAAAGTTTGCGAATGGCGCCCAACACGGAGTGCCGTTCTTCCTAGAAGACGTAAGGTGGCAGGGGAACTCCTACGGACGGTTCCTGGTCATTTCCAAGAATTTGACTTCCTGAAAGGCAACAAAATATTGCATGCATAATACTTTTGCCTTTTGGGTAATTACATTCTGGAACATGGTCGGGAACGCCGATGGAACCCCTTCTAACCGGATAAACCAATATTCCAGTTCAAAACCAAGGGAGGCAACGATGCGATACCATCGTTCTCCTCCAACACACTAGTGATTAAGGGCTCCGACCTGAAGAGTCTGCCCATCCATAGGCCTACTGGTCCACTGGTGCCCCAGGGCACGGGCATCTTCGGCACCGACAAGGGTCACTCCGATCTCAGCCATCCCGGCGATCAGGCGCCGTCCTTCCATTCGGTGAACACCCTGCTACCGGGTAGCAACAGTGAGCAATGAGCTATAGCCGGGTCTGCGGATCGGAAACTGCAAAGTTTGTGTCCTTCTAGATGATGGCCAGTACGTGCCGGACACTAATCCCTATGTGCATGTGATTGGACCCAATGGCGGAAGCGGAGGCAGCGGCTCCGGCGGCGGTTTTGGCGGAAACGGAGGCTTTGGAGGCGTTGGCGGTTTCGGACCCAACGGACCGGGTGGTCCCAATGGACCGAAGGGACCAAATGGACCAAATGGACCAAACGGACCACCGGGACCACCTGGCGGCTTGGGTCCGGTCGGCGCGGGAGGAGGAGCCTCAGGAAAACCGGTCTACAAGGATGGCGATCGCACTGGCCTGGGCAGCGGTTCCGGAATCGGTTCCGGTGATCGCATTAGCACCGGAAACGGTGGCGCTGTCGGTTCCGGCGATCGTTACACCACCGGCAACGGTGGTGGCAGTGGCGCCGGCGGTCGCTATACCACCGGAAACGGTGGCGGCGTCGGCGGTGGCGATCGCACGGGAACGGGCAGTGGCTTCGGAATCGCTTCCGGCGGCCAGTACCGCCCGGAGAATGAGGGAACCTACACCAGCACCTACACGCACACCGAGACCGGTTTTCCTGGGGCCATTCCATACACTCCAGGTTAGCCCTCCAACGATTTTCTTCACATGGAGAGCAAAATTTGAACGAGCTGTGGACGGAGCGGACTAACTTATAAGTACCCAATGACAAAAGGTTACCTAAAAAGCATCGACATCGTATTCCTCATTTAAATGCGCGATCAGTTCGTTCAAATTTTTCTCTTCAAGGTTTTTAGTTCGTAAGAGATGGCTAAATTATCACTATGTCTAATTTACAATAATTTAATTAAACTTTAAACTATTTTAAGGACTTCTCGTTTATTTTCAGCCATGAAAACAATGATTTCGCACCTAACTTCAATATTTTCTATAATTTTATTTTGCAACTTTCCCAAAAGAACATACACACACATATATAAGTCAGGCAATGCTAGGGCACGTTTTTGATTTTTAGTTATCCCTTATCAGAGCACCTTTCCCAAGAGCGCACAATCCCAATCTATATCTATATAAATATCTATATCTCACTTCCTTTCCCTCCTGCACAAAAAGTTATCGAACGAAATGAAAAAGAAAAGCAATTTGGTCACAAATTCTGTTTCTCAGCATGTTTATTTGGCTGAGATCCGTTCACAGTTATATCACCCATGCTTGCACCGATTCTTCAGTTCAACACCCACCCATACACACACTCCAAAACACCCACACAAACACACCCACTCACACAAGAACACACATTTATTGTAAAATAATTACACGGCACATAAAAAAGTAAAAAATAAAACGCTTGAGCAATGACTATTAATCAACTCTACAACTGCAACTAACAATTAATACCTGTGATTTATTTTAGTTTGGTTTTCGGTATTCCTGATCCCCTAACTAATCCCATAGTTTACTACTAATTCCATCCTACTTGTTTGCTTGTTGTTATGATTTGTGTTTTTTGGTGTCGGCCTAGACCGTTTAGCATGTAACTTATTGTAATTATGTAGATCAGTATTAGATAATCCACTGTCGTAGTCTATATATTTTGTAATATACATAGTTACTAGTAGCTAGTTAGCTAGTATCTGTAACTGTAGTTAAATCGAGAGCATGTAGACTGACCACTTCTTACTGCACAGTTTCTAATCCAACTATTTTTGTGATCTTAAAATCCAATCTCTAGATAACGGTAAATATAACGGCAACAGCGGACAATATAACGGTGAGTTAACTATAAACCATAAAACTAGGATAACAAATACTCATGTTCGACTGCCATTCGTCAACAGGTATTAACGATGGTCGGTATTATCACGATGATTCGGGTAAATATGTTCACGTTGAAGGCCCAACCGGTCCTCCAGCACCCCCATATGTCCACGTTGTTGGACCCGAAGGCGGATTCGGAGGAAACGGTGGCAAAGGAGACGGCGGCGGCGTAGGCCCCGGCGGCCCAGGCGGCCCAGGCGGCCCAGGCGGACCTAAAGGACCCGGCGGTACAATTTTTGATACATTTTTACTTTATGAACATATGTAATGTAATTTTAAAACACCAATTAGGCCCCAAGGGACCCAACGGACCTCCCGGACCCCCCGGCCCACCCGGACCACCTGGTAAGTCTTTGGGAAATGCCCTATAGCTTGCACATTTAACACTCTGCATTCTATCGTGTAGGACCTCCCGGACCTAAGGGACCCACCAAGCCCGGACCTTTCGGACCTCCAGGACCACCCGGTAAGCTTTAGATAATCATTCAATTTATGGGCCATGAAGCTAACTTAATTTTAATAATTAAGGACCACCCGGACCCACTCGTCCTGGACCCTATGGACCTCCCGGCCCACCCGGCCCAACTCGTCCCGGCCCACCCGGACCACCTGGCCCCACTCGTCCCGGCCCACCAGGTAAGACATTTAGCTACAATGTCCATTAAAAAGAAAAACTAAAAATACAATATTTCCAGGACCTGTTCCCAACGATCCTCGTTACTCGGACAAGGAAACGCCCGGCTACCTGCCACCAAACCAACCGGGTAAAATCTCAACACCACCCCACTCACAAGTCATTCAAATTGAACCACCCACCAAGCCAGTTTTTAAGCCGAATTACGAACACAACAATGATTATGTTATTAAGAAAGTACCTGTAACGACAAAGCCACCACTAACCTATATTCCTCCTTCTTTCCCAATCACTCCGAAACCCTATGTTCCCGTTCCCGTTCCACCTCAACCGCCATCCCAAAAAATAACCACGACGACGATCGTACAGCCAAAGGTCCCGGTTATCACTATTGAGAAGGATAAGCCCCATAAGAGCGTTACTTCACCGCCAGTGACAACGGGTAATATTGAAAACCACACGTACCTACCACCACCACCGCCGACTCCGAAATACGTGACCAAGACTCCGACTCCGACTCCGTCTCCAATTCCGACTCCGACCCCGCCCCCAATTTATTACGAACCCTCGCCACCGCAACCTTTTGCAAAGGTTTCTGTGACGCCACCGCCACAAATCCAATACCATACGCCACAGGTTCCCACCGTGGTTGTCCCAAACAAACCCGTGACCGTTCCGTACAAACCTGTGACCAGACCGCCACCAGTTTACGTTGAACCGAAAGTAACGCCCCGTCCCTCTCCACCTTTGCATGTGCCATCGATCAGCGAGTCCTGTGTATGTAACGCCGATAAGACGCACTCATCGAAAAGCACCCTTACCTCAACCACAACCACAACCACCACGAACTCCTATCCCAATCCCGCCTCCGTTGACTTTAACAAACAATTTTCCGGCTTCAATGGACAAGCAAACTTCGGCAGCATAATAAACGCCATGTCACTGACCCAACTGCCCGTGATACCCCAAGCTCCCGGACAGCCGGCCTTCTATCCGCCGGACAAGATCCCCAAGGGAGCCGTCATTGCCCTGATGCCCGTGGTCATCCTGCCACAGGAGTACTATTCCAACTGCGAGGAGAACTCAATTAACCAGCACTCGAACATCGATCCCTTCCCGCTGGGCGTCCAGCCCTCGGTGTCCTTTAGCCTGCACTCGGTGCTGACTGGTTCGGCGCCCAAGGATCAGTGCATGTGTCCGTGCTCGTGCACCCAGAACCTGCCGGGAAGATTACACAAGAAGCGCGAGGCCAGCGATGCCGAGGCTCCGGTGGAGGTCAAGGTGGCCTCTCCCTCCGAGGAGGTGAAGGTGCAGGTTGAGCCCGTAGCCGCTCCCTCCGAGGAGGTGAAAGTTCTGGTCGATCCCATCCCAGAGGCCAAGGCCAAGGTCGAACCAGTCGCAGCCGCTTCCGAAGAGGTCAAGGCCGAGGTTGAGCCCAAGCCAGCAGCCTCCGAAGAGGTCAAGGCAAAGGCTGAACCCATTGCAGCTGCCTCCGAAGAAGTCAAAGCTAAGGTTGAACCCGAAGAAACGAAAATCCTGGCCGACCCCAAGCCCGAGATCAAAGCGACTAGCGAGACGAACTAAGACAAGGACAGGAGAACCACCCAAATCCCCTCCCAGATCCCGCTTTAATCCCATCCCAACCTCGATCCTACCTCCCCACGAAAAAAAAAACAACAACTAAACCTAGTCTAAGTATTTTTAGTGTCTGCCAGGCAGGACCAACCAGCATTTAAGAAGGGTAAATCGAGCGGAGAGCCCAGTTAATGTGTTCGCTTTCTTGTGTGTTATTCGAATTCGACGATTTTGTATATTCAGCAGTTTTGGTAAATGCACTCCAGACCGCCTGTCCACGACGACTTTCGGAGCTCTCTTTGTAAAATTTCCCTTAAACACTGTTTGTAATGTAAACGTTTCCTTGAAGAGAGAGCACTTGGAATTGGCAAAAATGAGAAAATTGTTCTGTGACATGTTGTTTATTATGCATTTGTGTATGCTTTTTTATTTCTTTATGATTTTGTTCAGTTTTATTTCTTTATGATTTTTTATCGACTTTAGTTCTTAGTTTATTTAATGTCTACTCTAATAATGATTGAGACGGAATATTGAATTGTTATATCAAAAGAGAAATATTGAAATTAAATAAAAATTAAGAAAAAATGCATTTTGGCTTTCTTACTAGTGAAAAATTCGATTTAACTGGAAAATGAAATCACGGAAATGAAATATGTGTTTTCTATACCTTAAACTAGGTGGTCACCAAGGTAGCTACCCTGTCAATAATAAGGTTTCGAAATCATTGTGAGAAGGACAATATGTTACAAATATGTTCTGGGTACCAATTGATTGAAAAAGGTTCCCTTCGTTTTCCTTTTACAATCAAAAGATAAGAAGTACACTGTTGTTCAATGAGGACGTTTAAGTGACCAGCTACTCACGACCACATTCTGGAAAATGCTGCATACCCAAAGGGCTTATTCGTTATTTTACATAAAAACATCCAATTAAGGTAATTTTTTGTAAAAAGGTTGGTATTTCGTAGAATGGCGCTCTTCGCATTTTTGCCTAAAAGTATGCTGTCACTAGTGAAATTCAATACAGAACTCGATTTAACTTATAATAGTCGTCGAACTTTATTGACCCATAGAAATGATACTGAATTAAATATCTTGCATAAAGGCTTAAATTCGGTGATTTTGTCTATACCAACTTCAAGGAACAAATGTATTCTTCATATATATTTTATATTATTTCCATAAGCTATTCATTTTTTTTTGCATATCTTTAAAGATTTAGTATCTTTAAGAAATCTCTTTGAAGTTGGGCAACCTTAAACCTAAACCTAATTTATTAAAACGAAAGCCCATCAGCATAAGTAAATTACCAATTAGGCGAGCATCTAAATTTACTCACAGTCAAAACAAGTTTAAAAAAATCCAATTTGAAAATTAAATCTTAATAAAAGTGTAAGTGAAAATGATGTTTATAATGACTTGTGTAAGCCGCAATCATCGCCGCTTGGAGCCAGCTAAGAGGTATTCAGGGTATGCGTGACTTAAACTTAACATTTAATAAATACAAGAAAAGAACACATTTTTTTAAAATTCTCCTTGATTATTTAAGCTCATTTTCGTTAAGACTTGAAATTTTCGAGGGTTCGTAGCAGTCGACTACTTCTAATTAGATTTATCTGACGCATATTGTGCGTGAAATGGCTGTCGGCATAAAATATCTGCCATCCAAATATGTGAGAGGCTCCTTTTTTCCAACGTTTGGAGTGGTATTTAATGCATGAACAAGCTAACTCCTCGGAAAAAGGCCTGAAATCAATAGTCGAACAAAAACATGGAGTGAAGCCAAAGTGAAATGGAGACTGTTGTTTATTTTTTTGTATTCTGCTGTTGTGGTTCTTTGTTGTTTGTAAAAAAGGAAGGTATTCATGCTCATAAAATACCTTTAAGGTTGGAAGGCTTGGCACAATATTGCCTTAAGCTTAGGGGTAAAAGAGAGCAAAGATATTTTATTAGCATTTATTAAATTACAATCTGACGAAGACATCCAGCATCTTTGGAAGATATAAATTAAAAAACAACATATTTCGACATGTGTGTCTGATTGCTAAAATTTTAAATATAAAATTCGAGACGATTACTTACAACAACTTTACCTTGGCCCAATGTGTAACCCAGTTTTGGGATCAATTTTACAACTATGTTAGATAAATAGCTGAAAAGTTGCAGTACCCGCATGTCGCAAAATACCCGATACTTTTCACACATTGTATCTTTAGCTTTAGCTGTGAACTCTTCAGTTGGCTTAGGGCTTAAGTGGAGGTCAAAATTCGGGTAAATACAAACACACATATTAAGATAATTTCCAAGCTTTCTAGTCAGCGCCGGAACTCGAGTTTTATGAATGAGTTTACAACTTCCCAAGGCCTTTGGCGATTATGAAATACTTTAGTTCTGTATGCGGCACGATAAGCGGCGATTATGCAAGAGTGTAGCACAAAAAGTTCACACAACCAAACCGAAAAGTCAAATAAGTTCAATATTTGGACAGCAAACTCACTGTGGATAATTGGAATTAAAGATATACTAAACAAGCACGACCTGGCTCGCCGCTCTTCGTATTCTCATTCATTGCGGGGTGGCGGTGAAACTTGAAAGAAATGCGATCTGTGAACTAAGGGTAAATATTCAATGGTTCGCGGGCGGGGTTTTTCTCTGTTTTTGTTTTTGTTTCAGCTTTGCTATTTGTGTTTGTTAAAGTTTTGCAAAGACAAATAGCTAAAATTAAACTCGGCTCACGCACTGGCAAGATGGGGCATTTATTTTGTCACCTGCCTGGTGTAATTGAGAACATTACTCGTATTATTAATAATAACACATAATCACAGTCACTGTGGCAGAAAAGGTCTCCCTCTCTTTAGAACTCTTTAGGGTTGGATAGCAACTGGGCGCCAATTTCCCACCTTTTGAGCCGAAGTTTTGCTTTGGCCACACCAACGTGTCGTATGAGTAATAAAACCAAGCTTGGCTTCCAAGTAAGATACAAAAGTGCGACAAGTGCGAGAGTTGGGGGCTTTGTTTTGTTTCTGTTTCTGTTTCGGCTTGTTTGTCTCGACGACGTCGACAGCGGCTTTAACTTGAGCGTAGCAACTCAGCCGGAAAATGAAAAATATAAATTGGCCCCGTGTCTGAGAAACAGAATTATTTAACGTCCAACAACCGGGCCAAGCAGTTGTCTTGGTTTCCAAAGCTCTCTTTACGGGAAGTTTATTCACTGTATTCTGATTGCTTCTTTTTAAAAATAGTAAAAAAAGAACAATGTTCATTAAGCTATTTACGCTAATGGTGAGTGCTCTGAGCGATATCCAATTTGTGTACAATCCCCAAACACACAAGCCCCCAAAACGACTTTTCAGTTGGCCGTAACTGGAGTCTGGAGTGCTGCCCTGCCCGAAAATCAGGTAGCAACGGCAGCTAGGACGTCGACTGGTGATTTGGCCACAGCCGAGACTTCAGCCAAATGTGAGTACAAATTGGGATAGTGGTATAATATAGGTGGAGCATTAAATTTAATTGAATTCATAGAACTTAATCTCGCATAGTTTATGATTAGGAAATCAGAAGGACGAATATTACATGTTACGCATAAAAAAAAAATATTAAAAAAATAAAAAATTGGATTGGAGTTTAGTGAGATGTTTAGCCCAGAAGAAAAGAATTTAGATATATAAATATTTTGTGATATGCAATATATTCAACATGTTATTTTTATTAGCCATTTCAAATTAATTAATTTCCAAGAATATAATAATATAAGAATATAATATCGTGTAATTTATTTATTGTTCCTTCAAGAATAAAACTCAGATGAAAATATATTTTTCTAGGTCAAAATATTATTTTAATCAACTAATACAAATAATAACTATTTTAAGCCTTAAAGGTTCTGTAAAATGATTGAGCAACTAAAAAACGTTCTCTGTTTTAGTGATAAATCTATTTGGAACCGGCTCTGGCTATCCCAACTATGGCTATAACTACAATCGCCCAACGTACGGCTACAATCCCGGCTATAATACGAACTACTACGGCTCATCGGGATATTATCCAGGCTCTGGCTATGGCTCCACAACGTACTATCCCAACCAGGGGGGCTATGGATCCTCGAACTACTATCCAACCCAGGGCTATGGCTCAGTTAACTATTATCCCACCAGCAGTTATCCCACCACGAACATTCTGGGATCGCAGGGAGGAGGATATGGCGGATATGGCGGATATGGTGGATACGGAGGTAATGGCGGCTTGAGGCAATATTCGGGTTATTGGCAGCGGGACTATCAGGGCCAGCGGAATCGCGGCTATGGCTACTACGATGACACTGATCGCTTTGGCCTGCCTTATTCCCGAGATCGAGGCTCAAATTCCTATCACGGCTACAACTAAGTATCTGCTTTTGTTTGTGTTCCATGTTATAGCATTTTTGTTACCGCTTTTTCGCCTCTTCCCTTGACTAATAATAAATCCAAATTGTATCTCAAGTGCTACTAATTTAATGTGTAAGTTGTCGCTTTTGCTTGGCGCGTAATTAATTTGCTTCTAGGTTACATTTCCACGAGGCATTCAAATTACCTGCGGACACGCCCAATTGCACACTCAAATTTGCCGTTTGTCATTCGTTCATATTCATGCTCTCAGTGCTGATGAAAATGTGTGCTTTTATCAGATGCCTAAATTAAATGCATTTTTGAAGCTTCAACCCAAAAGTTGGCTATGAAATTGTGGTCGAGCACATCGCGTTGCCAACTTTCTGACTTGTTTTACCCGCTCTCTTCATTTACAGGCTATGTGCGCACCACTTTTGGCTAAAAACAGTCCAATGCGAAGTCCGACAAGAACTTAACCAAATGTTACGCTTCGGCACGCATCAAAATCAACACACAAAAAGATCGTAAACTTATATAAGCAATTTATTAGGAAAGACATCTCCGAAGGCGAAATAACCTCTGAGCCGGAATATTTGGTCAGCCACTTTAACTGCACCGACGTACACATCTCCTCAAGTTTTTGCTCGGAAACAAAGTTTGTGCAGCATCTTGTCTTGACTATTAAGTCTTAAATTTTAAGTAAAGTCTTGTTTATGTTTTCACTTTCGCCTTCTGCAAGCTCGTAAATGCAGTGGAGCAAACTTTTCGTTGGAATTTTCCCGGGAAAAGTGCCCGAATCCCTGCACCGACAGTTGAGCATGTGCGGAGAGCAATTTGTGATAAGCTAATAGATTTTCCTTGTTAAATAAAGCAAAATTTTGCAACCAACTTATGTGGGGCCAAAGAAAATTAATTAAACCAAATGGAGCTGAAGCTAAGTTTAAATATAATATTAAGGGCATTTTAAAATGAAGAACTACCGTTCATGATTTTGATAGTTGAAGGTCATCACAACTTTGTTAGGAAACACATTCCAATAGTAACATCTGCATAAGAACTAAAGAACCAAAAACAAAATACAATACAAAATACAATCATAATGGTATTAAAAAGAGTAATTAAATGGAATTCCTCTTTTTAAAAGGCAACAAAAAACAATTAAAATATACATTTGGATTTCTTAAATTCCTTTTAACATAAACAAACACATATGACAAAAAGCATTGCTCATACTGACGATTTTTCCATTTATACAATCTGTGATTTTTAATCTATTTGCTCATTAATTTGTCTCTTTTGGCTGGTTCCATTGAATGCGCTGCTTCCTTCCGTGCAGTCATTAAAATAAAAACAATACCGGCAAAGAAGAACCAGAGATACAAGATACAGATACATAACTCGATGTGTAAATACGTTCATATGGAATTTTTCTCAAATTTATCGCCAAATTGTTTAGAATAGGTACAGGCATAAAAACAGAATTCCCAAGTCATTAAAGAACACAAGTTATGATCAAATGGAATTGAGAGAATACCATTTCATTATTTTTATTTTGTTTTGTTCCTCATTTATTCAGCACTGTTTATTATTGCTCTGCTGTGCTATGGTCTGCATTAAAAGCAAATAGAAATAATTAAGCGGCGCAAACTACAATAAATAAAAATAAAGAAAACCGATAAAAATATCTGTCCCAAGGGGGAAATGGAAACATTTATTTGGCGAGCGGATTAAATGCCGCATCAGGCGTTGAAATCTAATGTTAACAACAATTTAATTAACGATCCAGCAGCTCGAGAGACAATAACAACGCCAACAAATAATGCAAAAATTATTGCATGTAATTGCTGGGTATTGGATAAATGAGTGCCGCGTCAGTTTGTTCAGTACAAATATTTGCCTGGCATATATACCACTTTTTGCTACCCTCCGACGCAAAAGAAAAAAGTTGAATTCAATAAGTACACGGAGTAAAATTGCTATTTCTGTAAACGTTGGCTACCCCATCGCCGCAATTCCCAAGCTCAATATTAAAGGGTGAAAGAAACTAAAGGAAGTCAAAAGAAACTTTCAAGTGCAGTCATAAGAAAAGGTTCGAGTTGAGAACCGCTTACCGAAATTGTTGTATAATTTAAAGGTCTCACCAAGAAGTCTGTAGAAAATGGTCTTCGCCAAGAGCTAGTTTTCGTCACGTTCTTATCAGTCCGAGTAAAGTCCTACACTTTCCTTCTGTATGTTGCGGAAAATGGCGCAACTTTTATATGGCAGTTCATAACTCGCCACAGCTGCTGACGAAAACCAAAACTAAGACCAAGTGTGGTAATTGCAAGGACAAACTTGCACAGCAGTTCAAATGGAGTGGGAAGGTGGCAGAAAATCAGTGCAAATTCCTTGCCATTCCTTGTCAAAGGACAAAGTTTCAGGGTAAGCAAAACGATTTTCGTTCGAATTATTTATTAGTTGAAGAAGAAACTGAAAGGTTTAATCAAGGTTTAGTCAATTGCTTTAAGCGGAAATAGCAGCTAATAAAACATAAATGAACCCTTCAAAAGCAGCTAAGAAGTTGAGTTTCCCAAAACTGACGTCTGAAGAGACAACAGTTGTCCCTTTTAAACGAATTATTTATACGACAAAGGGTAAAGGTCGTTTTTTAAATTTGTTGTAATGCCATAGGCAGCTTCTGTTTTTCAACTGCAGGGCAAAAAGGGTTCAAATCGACTTTTATAATAGAAATATTTAACAACTGTGTTTGCCGGCAAAAAAAAAGATCGAAAAGACCGTAAACACAAAAAAAAATTAACAGCTCCTCAATGAAAATAACTAAAATGGAATCTTGTACAATGCCTGTTTAAACTAACCGTTCAGCTGCACTTTTAAAATGGACACTTTTATGTCGCCATGTCAACCTGTGCTAATAAACAATTAGATGCTTTTTTTCTGGGCGTTTCACAACATTTGCTCCAAATTATCTATAGTATATTAAAAAAAACTCGCTTTCGTCGGATTTGTTTGCTTAGATCGTGGCTTTTCGGCTAATTTTATATAGACCGCGACGTCTTTTGTGATTTTTATTCTAAAAGCGAGTTCAATTTATGGCATGCTTAACCAATTAGCACCTGAACAGGCGCCACGTGCTTCAGTTATTATAATGAAAAGGTGTGAAGGGAGTTTGGCCCAAGTCCAAAGATCACAGAACCCGACAACGAATTTAAAGGGTTGTGCGGGGGGAACAGGGAAAGTTAATTTATCTGACTGATTACACCAAAAACCAAACATAAATTGTATCTGCAAAGCACAGAAGCGCAGACCCTTTCCCAATGATAAGTTTAGCACGTGCCGTCGGAAGGAAGCCAGACTATAAATGATTCAAAATCATTATCATATCGCGCTTTGTTTTGTTTGTGTTTCCCATTAACAGAAAACAAGAGGAGATCGATAGACGCGGTGTTGGCGAAAGGGGAGAAGCGCGGCTGCCATTAATTTAAGCTATGTAATTTATTACAGATAAATCAAAACAAATCGCTTGTTAACATTGGCCGATTGCATCCAAGTGGAATTTATGCATAAATGCATTTAATTATTTGCGTAAAGAACGTGGCCCAATAAAGAAATCGATGATGGGTTAATTTAATGGGGAACCCGAAATGGATAAACCTCATTTTGGGCATTCTCATTCACTCGATTTCAGGAAGAGGAGCCCATAAAAAGCACACTTCACAATCAAAGAGCAAGCCAATGCCAGACAGAGGTAAATCAATCAATTTGTTGTGTACCTATAAAAAAGGAGCAAAATGCGATATATACTTATTTATATTGGATTTCGATGATACTTGTCGATGCCAAATGAAAATGTTCTCGTGCGAGACATTTAAACTTCGTCGGTGGGCATTTCGAAAAGTCTATATTCGGTAAAGTAAGCTAAAATAAAGTAAGGTAATAATTTAATTAATTAAAACAATTAACAGAGTTCTGGCTGAGCAAGATCTGTTGGTTCAACTCAGTTGCGAGTTGAGGCAAACTTTTCTGGTCCCGATGATAATGCGAATTTAGTTAAATTAGTTTGTATTTAATTCAATTCGCACACGAGCTCTAATGGACGCCATGATGCCAGCGACTCGAAATCTGTTCGAGTAACAATCTTAAGTATGTGTGGAACTTGGCCGCCGTGGGATACCATTTCAATGCAAGAATTTCCCCTGAACTACACAAATTTAAACCATTTTCTGTCATTAATTGGCTGGGGTGCTTCTGTGCAAACAACTTGACTGAACGCGATGTTTGTTCAAACTCGTGTCGAATTTCAAATCCATTTGATGTAATTGAATGGCAATTTAATTGATTACAACTCGATGGGGAATAGAATTTAGCTGTGAACTGAAAACGCAGTGAGCAGGTAAATAAAAATTTATATTAGTGTGCAGTCTATGCAAATTAATTTTATTTCACCGTACAGTGTTTGCCAAGTTTAGTACTTGCTCATTAAATATTTATGATGGGTGTTTGTAGGGCATCTTTTTTATTTATGTGCCTTAAAATTTAGTTAACATTTATCTCTGGCACTGGTTGGTTTTCTGACTTTGCTTAGACTTCATTTTCGTCTGCAAAACTCATTGGCTTCAGGCATTTTCTATTTCTGTTTGCGAACCCAAAGATGGGTCATTGATGGACATTGTCTTGCATGTGCCTGTCATGATGAGTTTATGTCCTCAAATTCAATTTGCACAGCTTTAAGGGCAACCGAAAATGAACATAACAATTCAGGCATTGTTAAAGAAATTGAAAGAAGCGTCACAGAAATTTGTGAAAATTGTATAAGGTTTTGAGGACTTACAAAGTCTTATAAAACTCTTTATCATTTACTTTCTCAGGCAGTTCAGTTTTATTTATTTATTTTAAATTGGCAAGTGTTTTGTCTCTTAAAGAAACGGAATTATACCTAAACTACTTCATTTTTATTTTTGTCTTTAAAAAAAACGCACATTAAATTATACCTAAATTACTTAATAAAAAAAGCAGTGCTTACCCATATGCACACGAAGTTATAAAGCTTTTTGAAGTTCTCAAAAACAGACAACAAACAGAAATCCAATTTATTAAAGGTAGTAAAATATTTCTATGGAACGAAAAATTCATTGACGTATTTGCTATTTCCCCCAGGACTTAATTTTAAATGCCCTATTTATTTACATGGAATTCAAGTACGAATTCAGAAACGTATATTCACAAGCAGAATTGACATTAAATAGCCAAATTCTCTTCTGCAAAAAAAAAGTTTCCTAGATTAAATTGTATCGTCTGCCCCCAAGCCTCATAACAAATTAATCATTTAATGCCAAGTAGTTGGTTTAACAAAACAATTACAAGCAAGAGTTTCTGTCTGGGGCAGATAAAATGCGGAGGCGCGGAAACTCCACTAGAAACCGACTTAATTCAGTATTAAATGGTAATTACTAATTCAACAATACGCAGACATTGAAACTTTCACTTATCTGTATCAATTTTGCTGAGGGGAGGCAATAAAATTGTTTTTGGGGTGGGTGGCAGCAATAATCAGTAAACAAATAAGCGAGTAAATACGCCGAGACACGCCCAGACTCCCATCTGAGTTGGTGTTGGATTTTTTATTGATTTATATTAACAACACCACAAAAACAAGGTAAATTGATTAAGATTTCTTGTGGGGCTGCACCTGAGTTTTTGCTCATGTCATCTGCACCCCGTTCCGCCCACTCTGACGTATGCGTAATTTTTCGAGATAAAATAAATACTTTTGGGGGCTGCGTTTGTCTGTGTACGAACGCGCCTGCCCCTCTTTGTATCTGTGTGGGAATCAATAGAAGCCGGCACGCAAAGAAAAAATTAACAGGCTGCCGAGTTTTCATTGCCATCAGTTGGCTCCGTAAGCTTTTATCGTGAGGTTGTGGCTCGCGATCGAAACTGTATCAAAAAAAAATAAAAATTTAACCAAATATTCGCGCAAATTCGTTAGCGATACGCTTCTAAGTTAAATCATTAAGTTATATTCCACACAGATATGCTGTTGAAACATTTAGTACATTATTAAAAACCATTTGAAAGTGTGTTTATCTAAAAGTATATTTAAACATAGATACAGTACTCTATTTATTCGCCTGCTGATTATGGCCGTAAAACTGACCGCGGAATCAATAGCAAAATAACCAGAAAGCTAATTGCATTAAACAGTGAAAAACACTCAGCCTCAGGAAATGATAATTAATTATTTTATTGGAAAAAAACGCATTTTAATCCATTGGAAAAGTAATTAATTTCTGTAAGGTAAGTTGAGTATGACACGCACATCAAATCGGCTTCCGTTATTCAAAAAATGGTTAAAAATTCATTATCGTTACAATTAAGAGCATTAAATGCGTACGTGTAGACGAATTAAATAGTTATACAACGGTTCGAGGGAAGAGTAACTCATTCGTTTCGAGTTCTCGCATCAATAAACAAATAAAAAATCTATTAAAACCACATACACTCTGTTGATTTGTTTGGCAATTGAGCAATTTAAACGTTCTTCCAGTCAGTCGGCTAGTAAATTTTTGTTGTCTGCGAAATTTATCAATGAATTTTTAGCATCCAATAGACTGGCATCACGTGGGACAATAAAAGAGCTTGAAATATAAAGTGTTTTGTTTACTTGCTTGGAATTTTTCTGTTGCGGTTGGCTTACCTGGCAATAAGAAAATTAAATTAAGTTAGTATTGAGGTTCAATTACGTACAGAAAATGCTTAAATATTTATAAGCATGAGAAAAAAGGAATTCCTAATTGAATATAAAATTTTCGGCACTTGATAGACAGTAAGTAAAATATTTTCATTTGTAATGCAGATACAATCCTTTTTCTGTTCATGATCCTTTTTTGCTCGTCATTGAGTATTTGAAATGTCAGCTAACAAAATGTGGTGTCAGCTTGAGTAAGCTGTCTGTTGCATTTCCCTCAAGTGTCCGGCAGCTAAGAAAGCTCTTCCGTTTTAATCTGTTGGCTTATATTTTCTACAACCTTATGCTCAGAGAACATTACGTATTGTACTTTGTTTCCAGCGCCAGAGAATTTCAATTAGAGGTGGCTGGAGGTTATAACAGGTGCGACAAACGCAGCCTTGGTAAGAAAATTATCAAGAGGCGAAGAAAAAGACAAATAATAAGCCTAGTAACAACCTTCTCCAAGGTCTGTGACTTTTCTTGCTACTAGACCGTTAAAATGATGAAAACAGCAAAATATTTAACACAAGTATGAAATGTTATTTAAACGTTAAAGAGCTAGCTGGCATTTCATAGCCATTTTATTTGTATTTTTAAGGGTAAACTCAATTTAAATTTTAAGCAAAGAAACAAACATGAAACATCCAAAATTGCAATCTGAGAAAACACAAAGAACAAATGGCTTTTTCCTGTTCTGTTTTTGTTGCTGCTTGTAAAAGGTAACAAAATGAAGACATATAGCCAACTCTTTCTCTTTGCTTTCCTGGCCGAAAAATCATCCTTTGTTTTGGTTGGTATTTAACCCTTTGGAATTTGCTTCTTATTGCTAAGCCACTAATTGCTCACGGTCATAATGAATCTCGTTAATGAAGTTTCTACTGTTGTTGCGGCTGAAGTGTGATTAAATGTATTTATCTCAGGTTGGCTTCTGTAAACGAAATCCATGCGGCTTGTCTGGATATCGCATAACACAATTAATTACATCAGCCTTGAAGCTGGAAGGTATGAAAGCCTTTTGCCATAATATTCTGGCCGTATAAATTCAATTTTTAAATTACGATACTGATTGGGCTTCACAGAAAGAGCCTGGGGGTGATGCTTTTTATTTTTATAACTTTAAAGAGATTTTCATAGCCTACTTACGCGAGCTTCAATATGATGCTATTTACTTTAAAAAAGGAGAATTAATAAAGTGGATGTTTACTCCAATAAATAATTTATATTTTTGTAGCATATTTTCATTAAATCTACTTTTTGATGGGCTTTTCTGGATATTTGTTGCATTCTTTTATTCATTGTTGTAAAATTACCAATATTTCTACATCTTACAAGTAACATTGTGACTTGTAAAAAATCGCCCACAATACTTGATGAAGCCCGTGCAATGCTTTGTCAGGTTTGCATCGTTTAATTGGGCCATTGGGATGGGATTGCTCATCATTGTCGGCTTTGTTGTTCCACCTTTTTTTGTGGAACATCTTCTACATTGCCATTGTTTGGCAAAAAGGTCAAGAAACTGTTGGAATTTGTAATGACAAATTGTATTAGCTACAAATGGTTGCTCAAAAATTAGCCGAACTTGTGCGGAGGAAACTCAATTGAATAGAGCTTAACTCAGGATTGTTCAAAGGTTCACTGAACGGGTGGCAGATGCTTTGGTTAATTAAAGAGTTTTTTCTAGAATTGAAGACATGTGAAGAGGGCTTCATCGAAAGTTTAAAGAACTTTCAAGGGTGTGTTTAATCAGAAGTTCAGAGACCTCTAAGTGGTTGCAATTTAAAGGATCTCCAAGTCAATTTGAAGAGTTTAAAAAGTCTTCAAACTAATTTATAACATTTGTCTTCAAATTTTGCGCAATTGCAACGTTGAACTTTTCAACATCGGCACAACTTTTGGACTTATTGATCAATAGAAAAGAACTTAATACGTAAATAAAAGGGTGTAATACATATTTATCAATTATCTTTTGCATTTTAACCTTCCTTTTTAAGCAAGAAACTAAAATTATTTTATTTTTTTACACTTTATTTACTTTTGTTACTCCTTAGATATTTTACATTTGACATTTATTATTATTGATTCCAAAATATGAGAATAGATTTACATGGGATTGCTCGTTCCATTTCTCCTCAAAGTGCTTGTATATATTAAAAGGTTTCTACTCACCATCTGTCAATGTGCCAACACACACTCAGCCACGTAAATATTTCTACTTGTCTTCCCGCTTGTTGACTTTTATTGAAAAACTTCCATTTTTCGCTTCTGTTTTCTTGTTTTGCTTTAACGTTTTTGGAAAGAAGGGTTCTCCCTTGCCAAGAACAATGTAAATTTTAAACCCTCCTTCGACAAAGTCTCTGCTTAAAATGTCTGCAGATTATAATGCAGCATTTATTTGCAAATCCTTGACATTTTTTGCCGGGGATAGAATCATTTCATGGTCAGCAGTTTAATGTTTTTTTTGACTGCATCTTCCTGCATAAATTTCTTCTATTTATAATCGAATAGAAATAGCTTCGGGCAGATGATGTTCATTACGTTAAAATAAACGTTGCCTCAAATCCTTAAATGCAAATTAAAGCAACTGAAGTAAACACGTATCATTTTAGCCTGAATATATTAAAGCCACAAATTGAGAAATGTCAATCGAAATCATTCAAGAAAATGCATATTCACATATTCAATGCATAATATAAAGTTTTAACAATAATAAATATGTCAGTTGCTTTGGCATTGATGGACAGGATAATATATCCTATTTAAATTGACTTAGAAAGGACAGAGTTCATCTGGTTAGGTCACGAAAACTGATTAAGCTCAAGAAAACCCCAAAATTTAAATGTCAATTACATAATCAAAACGGTTTATATGTGCTCACAAGTTGAATTATATATTTATTTTCTTAAGTAAGTAAACTTATAAATAGAAATTTTCCATCATCATCACCATTTGTGCTAATTGCACAATTTTCTTAGCTCTATTAAGTGATTATCATTTCATAATTAATTTATAATAGAGAACCATGTTAAGCAGTAAGCTGACCCAAAAATAAAGCCAATCAATTGTTGATATCTTCAACGATTGTCATTAACGACATGACTTTTTTGATGGAAATATCCAGCAGGTCTAGACTGTTCCATGTTCTATTAATATTTATAACATTTGGATAATAATTAGTCGCATTTAATATTTATATTGTGTCGGTTTATTCAACCGCAGAAAGAAGCCGACAATAGTCTGTGAAACTTGTTTTCAACCTGTCTGGCGTTGGTTGTATTCCTTGTGGGATTGAGTTTGGGGTTTCTTTTCGCCACTTGAGATGTCCGATTAGATGTGGGATTCGGTCCGGGCATTTCTTTGGCTTTTTGACAAGGAAAAAACGTGCCAAATGGAGCCGTTTGTGTGCATTTAAATGTGCTGATTAACTTGATTTAGGTCTGTCATGGCCACTGCAATAACTTGTCTGGGTAAAAGTCCTTTGAAATGAGAGCAGGTTTAATTATGTGCACTTCAATTGCTTCGTTGATTGTGTAGAGATGCAGGGTCCAATAGGCAAACAACACATTTGCTTTCAATCAGTTTTATTTAAGGCCATCAAATAAGCATGTCTTCACTTAATTAAGAAACTTTAAACGAAACTTGATTTATGCAAGAACTTATGCGTAACTCCGAATGTCCAGGAATTTTAATTGAATTCTCTAGAGCATTTTGATTGGCATATTTGTATATTTTGCCACACAAGGAATTTGTTTTAATCGAAATTCACGAAATGCCACTCAAAGTGGAATGCAGGGGGCAGTCTGAAGTATGAAAATCTAAAGCTGAGTTGGGGTGAAATAGAATGAAATCAATTTTTATCGGTACAGATATGCTTCAATCTAATAAACACATTTCAACGGAAACAGTTACCGGCCTATTTCCACCTGTCGTCTGGAAATTTTGTCAGCCAAAGGCAAAAAAAGAGGATGAATTTTAAATTGACAGGCCAGCAACTCCCCGCAGACAATGATTTTCTCATACCCCTTCCGCATACGGTTGGTAGTCCGTGTCACAATGACTTTCAGACTTGTAATTTTAGTCTTCTTTTTACCTGGTTAACGTTTAGTTATATAAAAAACCTGAGACATTTTTGAAGGCCCTCATCAAACGGTTTTCTATTACGTTTGATTAAACTAGACATGTGCACGTGGTCCCTAGAACCCTTCTCTAAAGCAAACTTTTATTCCGTTTTTTTGTTTTTCACTGCCTTTAAACTCAAACTTTTACCAATTTAATTAAAAATACGTGTCCTTTTTTCTAAAGGGTTTTTCATATTAATGAGTTGCGAGCAAACGTGATCTGCCTTACAAATATTTCCCTCAATCTCAAATGATGTCATACGTGCACTAAAGTTTCATCCAGATATGTGGCATAAATTATTAAATATTTAAAGAAAAACTTTCTGATAGATCAAAAATAAAAATTCGTAGAAAAAGAATTTTCGGGTCCTAGAAATGTTAAATGCAATAAAAATTTTCCAAGGATTTCCGTGTTTGATTTGCCATGATTTTATTTCGTAATGTTGACATCAATCAATAAGAATTATTCTGTTGTGTGCAAAAGAGCACTTTTAAGATTATCTGTTTTCAATTTCCGCCACATTTTCCGCCAAATTTGCATATGTATTAGGCAAACAAAAAGGAATGAGAATGGTACATATTTTGGCATTCCGTTTGTTCAACATGATAGGTAATATAATTCCCATTTAGAAATGGTGGGCGTGATGATAAAGGTGCGTATATATACTATGTATGCAAATCAGAATGTGTTCAGCCACAAGGATTTAGTGCGCGATGTCAATGTGTCTGGAAGCGTTAAAGCTGATGACACGGAAGAGCTGTGATAAGTGCAAAACTTGAGAGGAAGAGCAGGGCACCCGCTGGTAGCAAATTGGTTTGACTTTGTTTTCTGAGGGTATGCAGAACACTCTTTAATTGCTTATTACTTTTCTTGCTAATTTTTCACTTAGCTTCATCAGCATAAACTTGCCAGCGGAATGAAAATGAGAAACATAAATTTATACTTTTATGTACTATGTATTACTCTTTTTTTTTTTTCTTTCTGCTTACTTCAAGGGTCGTCGGATTCTGTTCGATGGCAAACAGGTTTGAAGTGCAACTTGTTGTGTTTTGAGTGCCAAAATTTCCTCTTAGACGCCTCGTCTTCTTGTGCTTTGAAAATTCCGGCATCGGCTGGGGTTCGTACATTGGGCTCGTGTGCGAATTGCCAACCGTTCAACAGTTGTTCCACCCGAGAAAGAACCTACTGCCAACAGTTGATAACGGGAACTCGTGCGGCCAGGATGCTTAGCTGCCTCCTTCGAAAGAAACCTAACGTTCTGCAGTGAAAGTGAATTCAAATTTTATGAACAGCGAAACATTCGTAACATTTACAAAAGGGCTTTTAATTAGATTTCCGCACGGAAAAGTCTAACGTGGCCCAAGGCGTTGAGTGCCGAAATAAAACTATATTAATACCAATTTAACTGGATAAGTGTTTCGGGCGTGAGTGCCAGAAGAGAGTTTCGTTATTTTTGGACTCACAGCACCTGCGGGTAACACTCACATTTATTACACTTAGTCTGTATATTACGCAAAATGTAAGCCAAAAAATCCCCGTCCTCTTTTTACCTTCTGGCTCTTTTTGTGTACTCTTTCAGAAGGTTTTATTTGATTTAGGCAATATTTAGCATCGTAGTGAAATATACCTTTCCGAACCTTTAAACAATATATTCTTCATTTTATTTGTACAGCCAAAAAAAAATTAAAAAAAAAAAAAAAACTTAGTTGTTTTTAACATAGCCTTTTTGCTAAATATATATAGGTACTTTAAAAAATCTACGCACAATCTATTTTTCATAGAATATCGAACGAAAACACATTAAAACGATGTAAAAATTTGCATCAAACAAACTCAGCAGAAACATTTTAGAACTTAAAATATAATATAATATTAATATCAAAGATAAGGAAATTTCTGATTATTTCAAATTATTTATTATTATTTATGTTAATTAAACATAGCATACTTGACAAGTTCTATTCAAACGAGACTTTCACTCCGATTCAATGGATTGCTTGCCATCTTTGTTCTTTACGAAACACGTGTCCGAGGGAACAGGACACCTGGGGCGTTTTTTAAGAGCATCCTTGCCTGTAATGCGCAATTAAATGGTGTGCCACAAAAGGCAATCGGTGGGCAGGCATAATTTTGTTCTTAATTTTTAAAGAATTTTGGGCTTGCTAATTTAAGTATTTTGCAATTGTAAAATGGTAGAGCCGCAAAAGGGAGCATAAACTTGGCCGGATATTACGCAAACAATGTCAAAGGACCGGCGACCATATTGTGAGGTACTTATCGAGGTCCTTTGGTGGTTACTGAAGGGGAAGGTAGCCCAAAAGCAGAGCAAAAAAATTATAGAAAACGCAAGTTAAATGAACTCTGGGAAAGTTTTTGTCCTCCGACATCTAAAAGCATTTTATCAAGTGTTTTGAACAGAATTTTTGATGCTGGCAATCCTTTTTGGTCAGCGATTGTGGCAAAACATTTAAGCGTGCCTTTCGCAAATTAGTAAGCCGTCTGAAATCATTTACCTGACCCCTGGGGCATTGTGTTTGATGAATTTTTAATTGATTCGCCTTAAAATCCTGCTGGCAGAAAAGTCTCAAGTCGCCATCAATTTGCATAGACGAGGACTTAATAATATCCGGCCTTCTGCCAATTGAAAATGTCAATACCAAGAAAATTAAGTTAAATAAGCCAAGCATCGGGAACGATAAGTAATCAAGCATGAAAAGGTTAAAACGACTTCCTTTGAAAACATTAAATAAGCTAAGACCAGCTCAAAAGGATTTTAATGCCATGCGCTTTTCGGAACTTTTTGTGACATTTTCTTAAGCGGTCCTAATTTATCACCACTTCTTTGACACATTAACTAAAATAGCAACAATCTTAATTACAATCCTCGCTCAACCAAGTGATTATTTATTAAAATGAGACTAGACAGCTGAAAACTTTTGTCCCAAAAGTCTAATCAAACCAGAAATCGTAAACACACGCCGTCTTAGTTCAAGCTTAAGTCCAAAGTCTGTTGGCATTGCAAACAAAGATACACACAGGACCCCTGGAAATTACACGCCCAATTCTTTAACCTTTGGATGGTCCCTTTTCTCACCCTTAAGTTCGAATAAGATATCAAACAGAAGAGTACAAACCGAATTGCATAATGCCCCTCATTAACATAAATTGGATATTTGTTATTTGTTATGAGTTACTAAATGCTATCTTCTTTAAAAAATAAATGCTCTAAAATGAATAAAAGTATGATTAATTTAAAGAATATTTTAAACAGTATATTTATTCGTCCAGTTTTTAATAAGAATATATGTATAAAAATGTGAAATGAAAAGCTTTCTGACAGAAAGATAACACCCCCTGTAAGGGTATTAAAATGGCTTGCGCTTTTATTGGACATGTTGTCTTTTCTTTTCCTTTTTCATTAAATCTGACGCTCCTACTCGGGAATGGTAAAGGCATAAGCCTTCCCATAATGTGGCTGTTGTTCCTCGGCTTATGTGTCGTATACGCATTGCTCAATGTTACTTAAAAGACCAGGACGTGGGAGCTCCCATTGCAATAATACGTTGTTGTCAACTGGCTCGCTGATAGGCCGAACTTTTGAAGCTACGTAACTCGTTGCCATCCAATATAAATTTGTTCTTTGATCTCCCACGTCCCACCGACGTTATATTAGGATACACTTTTAATAATATTCGCTGCTTGAACAACAATTTCCATTCAAAAATTTGTTATTCAATTCACCCGGGTCCATTCCTGAATATTTCGTTGCTACTACGCACGTGCGACCCGTGTTTCTTGTTAGAGTGAAGTCAAAAGTCTGAAAATTTAACAAATTAATGGTTTGGTCCTTGGTGACAAGAATCCCTGTTGCTTTGTTCTCGAGTGTGTTTCAAGTGAATTTGATGGAAAATCTACGGCAGCACTTTTCACGCCGTCTGGGGTCTCCAATACGGAAAAAAATAATAGAAAAAATTTGAAATTTGAACAAAGGGTAAACCTTTATAAAGTTTTGTTTTTAATGCTCAAAACTTAAAACAAATAAAATTAATTTAAAAGGGTTTTTAATTGAACTTTTAAAAATTGAATCTTAAACGCTAAGGAGTTTCATTTCTTAATTCATACCTTCCATTTTCTTAGTGCATCATTTCAAAGGCACACACATGCCAACGTCAGCTTAATGACCCGAAAATCCTTGGTTCTCAATTAGTTGACCATCAAAATTCAAACCAAAATAAGAGGAACACAAATAGGGAGAGATTTTCTTTGACGTTAATTAGAAAATCTCGACGTCTCGCATGGGCAGACTAATTGCTCTCACTGAGTAGCATAAAAAGATCCAACAACTTTCCCGATTATTCCCCCACTTGCCACTAAAAAATTGTATACAATTTTTCAAACAGCTTGCAGCGATTCTTTGCATAGGATCCCACACAAAAAAAAAAAAAAACACTTTCTGGCTTGGCCTTGATGGCTTTGAACCTTTAAGCTGATGAACTAAATGAGTTTGCGGTGGCGGTGGAATCCGACATACACAATTTCAACAATGAACCATCCCAATCTAGTTTACACTTGAAAAATCGCATTAGGTCCTAAGCTGGCGTATTATCTGCAGTTCTCGTTGAGCTACGCAAATAGGTCGAACTTAAGAACTTTGGGCTTGCTTTAAAGAGGATTAGGGAGAAAATGCTTATTATAGTAAAAGGCAACTTGCAACGTATATTTTCATGGAGCACTGCTCATAATATATACGAAATATATGTTAGGGGCAATACCAAAAGAAGACATTTATGGGTAATTTGTGTGCAAGTCACATAGTGGTTCCTGTAGTTTATTCGAAAAAAACAAAAGGTGTAAAATTATTGTACAAAAAAGGCTCTAGAAAATGTCATATATATTATTTAAGTTTATGGTTTCGTCTGGGTATAAATAAAATAGTTAATGTAGAAAACAGGTATACATTTTTATGTAGATTTTCTTCTTGTTTCCATGAATTTTCTAAGCGTTAATATAAATGCAAAACAACCAAAAAAAAAATTAAATAATTTTTATTTTTGGCAAATAAAGTACTAAAGAAAAGTTCTTGTAAACAAATTTTGTTCCTTAATTTGACCTTGGGGGTCTCGCCAAATCTACACAGTATGTTAAGTTATGTGGAATTAATTGTATAAACATGAAATAAAAAAACATTATTGTATAATATCAACTGCTTTCAAATATTGTATACAAAACTCGATAACAATTCTGTCTGCCAATAAAATATACATTTAGTTGTCCAATAAATTAACAAGTCTTGACAGTGTTTACACTACATAAGATAAATTAACAAGTCCCCCAAAATGTTAACAATTCGATAAGTGGTCAATTAACCGCACTGAGAATCTTATTCTCAATCATTCAATGAACTCTGTCAGTTCTGATTTGTTATTAAGAAGCCAACCTTAATGCGGCTTTGCCAACATACGAGCGTTGGCGTTACTCTTCAATAAAAACATAAAAATATTATTGGGGAGTGAAAACTGTTTTTATTAGAAACAAAATACGTGCAGTATTCTGTTTCACTGTCCACAATCACCAACCTAGGAGAGTTGAATTTTGGTCCACTTTCAATTATACAAAACAAACTTTTCACATGAGAAAGCTGACAGGTGATTCCACCTGAGCCATTACTCATGTCCACCCACTCAAATTGATCAGTTCCTTAAGGGAAAACTGAGATTGCTTGTTTGGCTTTCAATGTTATTTTGGTTCATTTGTTTTTCTTGTTGTCTGCACTCGTGATTTACTCCGACCACCAGAATTGTTGTAAGTAACTTTTAAACAATTTTACAGAAGCTGTAAATTAATGTAGCAATTTATATCTCTCTCTTTTAGATAGCAAGAAGCGCTTAAGGATGTATAGCACTACATAAACACAGAAAGGTCAAACTTAAGTACAAGGCTTAGAGGATTTTATATTATCATTAAGCAAAACAAAAACATAGTGCCATGGCAATGGACTTAATCGAGCAGGAATCCCGTCTGGAATTCTTGCCAGGAGCCGAGGAGGAAGCGGAATTCGGTAAGTTGGGTTGGCAAATTAAGGCCCAAATTCGATGACTTTAACTGAGTAAATTTGAAATTTGTGATATGTGGTATTTGGAATTGCTTACAAATGCTATGTTGGAGTATAAGTTTTTATCTAAAACAAGCCCCTTAAATTGACTTTATACATTTCTCTTTAGCATTATAAGTCCGATTCAATTTCCTTGATATTTTTCACTCAGCAGGAATGTCAATGTCGTTCGCCCTGCCACCAACTGACAGACAACTGACGCTTAAATTAATCTGCTTCTGTCAGTTCAGCGAGATTTTCACACTGTTCAACACTTAAACTAAAACAATAAAGATAATTAAGACGCAGAAGATTTTGAATTATAATTTTGCTTTATCTTTTTAAAACTTAAAAATTACTTAAAATTTAAAAAACATTGTACGTTAGGTATTGTTTTATACAATTAGAGGGATAACCAAACCAACAAACACTTTTTCAATTGTGTAGATACATTTTAATTATAACTGTGGGAAAACAGGGAAACAAAATTTAAAACTTAAAAAACTCAATAAATATTTGTAATTTTCGTTGTACCTTACTATTTTTTTGAGTGAGAACAAACCCCAATCATAACTATTTTTAAATCCATTCGCAGAACGTTTATACGCGGCCCCCGCTGAGATTGTGGCCCTGCTGTCCATCTTTTACGGGGGCATCAGCATTGTGGCTGTCATTGGCAACACCCTGGTTATCTGGGTAGTGGCCACTACCAGGCAAATGCGAACTGTCACAAATATGTATATCGCTAATTTGGCATTCGCCGATGTGATCATTGGCCTGTTCTGCATTCCATTTCAGGTGAGTTACGGCCGCAATGCTTAATTGCATTACAGGTAATTAGGCTTATTTTATGTGACTGTAAAATGCATGAAATAGACATCGCACATACGCAGTGTGATTCTGATAAATGGATATCAACTTAAATGCTTTTCGTACGCGGCGCTGTTTACAGCTTATATGCATAAATCACACAAGCCAACAGCATTATCATTAGTTTTCACTTATTTTCGCCATAAATAGGTAGTCCTAAATGGACACCAACACTCATTTTGAACCGCACAGGGCCCAGTGACATCAATTTCGGCATAATCCAACATCAATTTAATTTCCGGGCGGCAAGCGCTCAATTTCAAAATTACTCGCCACACACCTAAAAACCTAGGGTAATGGAATATTACCTACTTTAAATTTTAATGTGATTTTCGGGTTATGTGTTAATGGGATTAGTATTACATTAAAGCCACCGAAATTAAAGTGCTAAAAGCCAAGTGAACAATTTTCTCGCCCTATTGCTGGCGGCAGCAAATTTAAGCAGATTGAATTTGAATGTGATACTGGGAAATGGTAAAGCCATTATCATCAATTGATTTGGTGGTGTTATTAAATACATGCACAAAAAAAGGGTGCTTTGAAAAGCTGTTTAATAAATGTTTAAATATTAATCAGCAAAAACAATTTAAATAAAATAATGAATACAAAAGTTTTTTCTGCTCCTGGTTTTGACCAATTTCGTCGAATTTTGCTCTTTTATTCATAATATATTTTAAGACAATAATTCCTATTTGAGTGAGCTTAGTGAGTCATATAACAAATATACATCATTTATTTTACTCTTAAATAAAAACCTAAAATAAAGCGCAACTATAGCATTCCTTTGAACTTTGAACATATGTCAAAGTCAGCCTTCACATTCCGCACTTAATTTATATTAATCCCGCAATTAAATAGAACATTGGTCCTGTCATAGCCGCCAGTAAGTGTCATCAATAAGCTGGCGAGAAAATTGCAATTTGCGGCGACCATTATTGAGTGTAGCGAAAGGAGAAAGCGCGTTCCTCAAATATCCGCAGTAACCGCATAAACGTTCGCATTCCCTGCCACGTAAATCTCAGTCCAACAACTCAATGGAGATTTTGGCCATTTATTTGCCCATGAGTTGCTGGGACAGGGACAGGGCGAAACCAAAACAAAACACCCCCACAGTTTCCTGTTGTTTACGGACCAGTGTCCATTAATGATGTTTGCCATGTGACTTGAATGGGTTCGCAATTTTGGGTTGATTTAATCATCGCACATCGCACATCGCACCGACATTCACATGTGCGTGCCTTTTCTGTGAGCACTGAAAAAAACGTTCGGCCAAATGTAACCAGCTTGGATTTATTAAGAAAAAAAATATTTTTTAGTAAAATAATTATGACTAAAAAGTTAATTATCATTCTGAATCTTGTGACCTTGAATAATTAGTTTTTCAAATTAAGGTAAGAACTAGCTTTAACCGCGAGAAAATTTGTAACAAATCTTTCTGTTGACATTTAAGAAATATTTTTTCTTTGTGCAGTTCCAGGCTGCCCTGTTGCAGAGTTGGAATCTGCCGTGGTTCATGTGCAGCTTTTGCCCTTTTGTCCAGGCACTGAGCGTCAATGTCTCTGTGTTTACGCTGACCGCCATTGCAATCGATCGACATCGGGCCATCATCAATCCACTTAGGTGAGTCGGGGCATCGCAATTCGGAATCGGCAGGGTCATTAAAAATCGGCTTACCCATGCAGGGCACGACCCACAAAGTTCATCTCGAAGTTCATAATTGCGGGAATTTGGATGTTGGCTCTGCTTTTTGCCGTACCCTTTGCCATCGCCTTTCGGGTGGAGGAGTTGACCGAAAGGTTTCGTGGTAAGTCAATACGATTTTCATTAATTATGTGCCCACGAGCTCACCCATTTTTGCCTGACTCCCAAAAATAGAGAACAATGAGACCTTCAATGTGACGCGACCGTTCTGCATGAACAAGAACCTATCGGATGATCAACTGCAATCGTTTCGCTACACTCTGGTCTTTGTGCAGTATCTGGTTCCCTTTTGTGTCATCAGCTTTGTGTACATTCAAATGGCCGTGCGATTGTGGGGTACTCGGGCGCCGGGCAACGCACAGGATTCACGGGACATAACGCTGCTGAAAAACAAGAAAAAGGTAAGGCCACAGCGGGAAGCGAGTCCGGTCGGGATTTAATTTCCTTTTTCTATCCGCCGTACGCACAGGTCATCAAAATGCTGATTATCGTGGTCATTATATTCGGCCTGTGCTGGCTGCCACTGCAGCTCTATAATATTCTGTATGTCACGATCCCGGAAATCAACGACTACCATTTCATTAGCATCGTCTGGTTCTGCTGCGACTGGCTGGCCATGAGCAATAGCTGCTACAATCCCTTTATTTATGGCATATACAACGTAAGTGAGCCAGATGGTGATGATTGTTTGTCCTGATTTGTTTACTGAGTGCTGAATTCGCATTTGCCTGTCTGCGTTTCGATTGGTGTCCTTGGTTTCAAAGCTGTTCCGCTGGGACACGTTTATTGGAGTCGCACTAAATGGACATAAATCCCAAAAAGGAAACAAAATTTGCCTGGGAATAGTGGGATTGGCGAGGGACTTAAGGACGCTTTCGGATAGTGTTGGGCATATAAGTTGTGGGAGTCAAATATTGACATGAGGATTTTCGCAGGAACTGCTACGCACACAGGAAAAATCCTTTCAAGTTCTTCCCACTTCTCATGTATTTTTGTGGTTAACAAAAACTAATTAAATGGAATTAAAATTTATTAAGTCCATAGATACCAACTTTAAATGTATATTTAAGTTTTTAGTTTTTAGTAAAGAAATGACGTTAATTAAAGTAAATGAAATTCAAACTTATCGTGAATATTATTAAATCGATCTCCGTAGTAGTAATAATAATTTGTTATAAATTATATTATAGTAAGTAATTATTGAAAAATATGATTTTATTTAGTCTTTAAACCAAGATATTTTATTTATCTTTTTTGTTCAAGTTCATCAATTGTTATTTATTGAAAAACTTTTATTTGTCATCAGTTTATTAATTAGTTTATTTAAATTGTTTCATACCTTATCGAATGAAACACTGCTATGGAAGTTTCTTTGGTTCACAGCTCAAAGAAACCTCGAAATAAGGAAAACTCGTCTCTCTTCATTATATTGTGCACGAATCGATAACTCTGTCGAAAATGGAATTTCCTTTTCACTGATTACTAGCATCCGCGTCACATTTTAGCAAAAAAAAAAAAATTCGGCTTACTTTGAAACAATTTCCAATTTCTTTTAGCCGTATACCAAAAATAGCTGACACAAAAAAATTGTTTGTCAAAGTTAATTAAAGCATCGCTTTACTGTAGCCAATAAGCAAACACCTCCTGTCTGAACCGCAGGAATTGTGAACCCGCAAAGTGTAGGCAAATCCACAAAAATCTTCGGAATGGCAAAGTGGCAAGCCGAAAAAAACCCCACGACTGTTTGCTTTGACACTTAAATTGTCTGTAAAAGATAGATTGAGAGCGAGATCTCCGAATGCTCGTAAACTTTTTCCTTTTTTGGGTGTGCGTGAAAACTTTGTCAACAAATATTCTATTTTACTGTCGGCAAAGACAAATGGCATTTGGCAGCGGAGGTGGAGATTTTTCTAAACCATTTTCATTAGCCAAAAAGATGCCTTAGCTGGCGGCAAGTTTCGGCTTCTCCGAAATTTTAACTGCCACTCTTCTTTTTAATTAGACCGACGAATCGCAGAAACTTTGATTCTGCTTGTGCAGCAAACACCAATTTCAGATAACTTGAGATAAAAAAGATTTTATTTTTTCCCTGTCACTTTGTTGGACAGACAATAAAATTATTTTTAGCATATAAAATGTAATTTGTATCCTCGTAAAGACTTTTTCTATTGAAATATTAAATAAAAGTGGTTAAGAATTTAAAAGAAGAAAATCAAGTTTATTTTAACAATTCATAGAGGAAAGGAAGCCAACTTCGGATAACCGAAGTTTGTTTACCGTCTTAGTTATTCCAAAAATAAAATATTATAAAATACGACTGTTTTTCGATTTTTATGGATATATGTTTAAAAAAAGAAGCAATGTCCATTTTGCGCTGATTTTTGCGATCATTCCTAAAACTTAAACCGTAATTGTAAAATAGTAAACCGTTACTATATCTTGGAGTATATTAGTATAAACTAAAAATTTAATGTTTTTTAATGTTTAAGCTTCCGATCCGGCCTGTTCCGAATTGTATACTACTTTTGGGAAAGTTTCATCCTGAAAGACTAGTTTGCGTATAAATAAAAAAAACAGGCCATAAATTATTATTTCACAAAATTAGTTTGTCGTTTTTACATAGAAAAACTGATAAAAGTTTTTAAAAATATATAAATCCATATATCTGGCCTGCTAGCATCTTCAATTTTGCTTTCACTTCTTCAATACCACTCAACACTCAGTTAAGTTTTAGTTGCACAGAAAAAGTTAGAGCAGGGTTTGAATAGTTTTTATTAGCAATTTCTTGGTATTCAGAAAAAATAACTAACCCTTTTCTTCTGGTTTTTTCTTCGTACAGGAAAAGTTTAAGCGAGAATTTAATAAACGCTTCGCTGCGTGCTTTTGCAAGTTCCAAACGAGTCTGGACGCCCACGAAAGGACATTTTCGATGCACACACGCGCCAGTTCCCTCCGTTCGACCTACGCCAACTCCTCGATGCGAATTCGGAGTAATCTGTTTGGTCCGGGCCGGGGTGGGGTCAACAATGGCAAGACGGGCTTGCATATGACGCGGGTCAATGGGAGCGGTGCTAGCAGCGGAATTTACAACGGAAGTAGTGGGCAGAACAACAACGGCCACCAACAACATCAAAGTGTGGTTACCTTTGCCGCGGGTCCAGCTATTTCGGGTCCAGGTGTTGGAGGTGTCTCAATGCCACCGTGGCGCCGTAACAATTTCAAGCCCCTGCACCCGAACGTAATCGAATGCGAGGACGACGTGGCCCTCATGGAGTTGCCATCGACAACGCCGCCCAGTGAGGAAATGCCTTCCGGAGCGGGCGTTCAGCTGGCCCTGCTCAGCAGGAAAAGCTCAAGCTGTATTTGCGAACAGGAATTCGGCAGCCAGACGGATTGCGATGGCACCTGTATACTCAGTGAGGTGTCACGTGTCCACCTGCCCGGCCCTCAGGTGAAGGAGAAGGAGCAGGGAAAGTCCTTGTGGCAACCACTTTAATTTAATCTAGAGTTATTCAAATTATAGCCGTGTTCCACTGACACATTTGAACGCCGTTCACTTGAACAAATCTAATTAGAAATATAACTAGTCATCGGGAAAAACACTGCGTTTTAGGGGTAAATGTCAATATGATAGCTTTGTGCACATTCAACCCCCACACTTTAATTAAAGATCTTATTTTTCATACTAACTGTATATATTCTGGACAAGCAAGGATATTTAAAATATCAATAAGATAATACAAGTAAAAACATAAATGTATATGTATAACCGAATTTCGCAAACTAAATGTGTCGCTGGAACTTGACTAGTAACCTCTGTGATTTCATCTTAATAAATTGTGATTTCAAGTCCCATTGCTGATAATTGGTTCGCAGAAGGATATGTATTGATTGAGTGTGAATGCTGGTCGTGAGCCATGAACAGTATTATAATAATTGTAACTAAAAGGCGTTCCTTAAAGCACAATTTATGTGAATAAAACACACAAAACTTTGTTCAAACAGTGCTTAAAATCTATTGTTTAAAGTTCTTCTTTCAAAACCAAAATTCACCAAATCAATTTAAAGTAAGAAAATAAATCTAATAAGCACCTGAAATAAATTAAGTAGCATTAAATTAAATTATTTAAATAGTTATTTAACAAAAATCCGACAATGTATTGAAACCTACACCTGCACACAGCTGTATGCAAACGGAATGTACAATGTATGTCATTAAAAAAACAGAAAGGCTAATTAATGTAATTATTATTGTATTAATTTTGCAATCGATAACGAATAAACATTTCGAGTCATTAAGCAAACCAACAAAATATACTAGTTTTTTTTTTCATTTAATTACCATGCAGCAGTTTAATTATTGTTAATGCGAGGGCCATAAACTGTACAAATAAAAGTGGCTTGCCATTTCCGCTCCATTTGGTTGACTACAATTAAACTGCCTAAGGAAGATTTCAATATTTTACTTATGGTGTGTTGCTATAAATCTGGGATAAGGAGTAAATGTACTTTTAGATTTAAAGTTTTTTGACTAGAATTTTTTGTTAACTGGGTTCTTCACTTAGAAGACTTTCCATTAGTGGAGACTCGAACCGGAAATGACCAATCAAAAGCCCAAGATGGTCGAAAAGCTTAAAGTTTCTTGTGAGCACAGCGAAGACAAAGACAAGCTTTAACCCTTAGGTGGTGTACATTTTCTTTAAATGCTGATGTAAAATGGAAACTTATTTCACCTGAAGTTAAGTATAGCACCTCATATAAAACCTCTTGTAAAAGAATTCGATCTTATGTAAAGCTTAAGACTTATCGGGAACTTAAGTCTGTATGATTACAAAATCAACCATCATAAATTATTCAATTTTTACTTAAAAATATAATACATATTTCAAAAATATTTTTTAAAACGATTTGGCATGTGTGTTTATTTACATCTAGCGTAAACTACATTTGAGTTTTTTTTTCTTAAGTATACCTAAATAGTTTATCAAAAATTATTTCCATTTAAAAAGTGTAACTAGACAGTTTTTGAAAAACTTTTGCTATTCAAAAAATGTACTTTTAAGTTGGGTTTTTGATACATTTTAAATATCTTTGCTTACAGGTTATTGTGTCAGGGCACGTATTAAAAAATAGACCGTTTTTCTTTTAAGGAAAATTTGTTGTTAAACGGGCCTTAATAATTAAAATTTAAACTCTTAAAGTGTCTAAGCCATAATCATCCCTCGACCGATTAGAACAACTTTTTTCTACGGATGCCAATGCAAGCCATACCAGACTGTCTATATGTGGACAATGACAACTGCCACAAATATATGACGACTGCAGCAACAACCACAACTATGTCACGCAATGAGGTATGAAACCATGTGTGTTTGTACTGAAAGAAAAACGTACAAGTCAAACTTGTCAATTGAAAATTTTAATATTTTTATGACATTTGAAAAGCTATATTCTTATATTAAATTTAAATGCATTATTACCCTGCAAACTTTTCCTAGAATGCCAGACATATAACAATTAACAAATAAATAATTTCAATTTTTAATCTTTAGTTTACTGAGTGTTTTTTTTCAGTACATCCGTGTATGCTGGACTTGCCTCGTTTTTCGCTAGCAATCAAACAACATATGCTGTCTACTCTCGCACGCGACGAACAAGAACCAACTGTGACGGAGGATATGGTCATGCACACACAGACAGAGACTCACCGACAGGGACACGCACACTCTGGCTCACACACTCATCCACACATGGTCAAAAGCAGTTAGAAGGACACACGGTCACATGGCAGCCGCATTGGCTGTTGATAATTGAATAATTAACATTGTTTAAAATGGCTCAACAAGCGGGTGGAATACGAGGGAAAGAGTGAAAGAGTGCGGCGTGACCGAAGCAGGTTGATCCGCCATCTCTTTCTCGCCAGACATCCTGCGGGCCAGGTCATCGGGTCAAATGCAACCACAATGTCAGCCAGGCCCCGCACAGCTCACATTTCAAATAATATATGTATATACCTGCAGGGAAAAGTGCAAGCGGTCGTTCTACACACAAATAGGTATAGTGTAATTGGGTTATAATGGATACACATATATCGTGTGTACTTCATATTAATATAATTGACTTGCGGTGGGAAAATCTTTTCGATATATGTCTGCCGTTTATTGATTAAAATCCCAGTTTTTAGCCGCTTTGAAATTGAAAACTTGTCAATGTTCTTTTTACCCTTGAAGTGAACGGTTCGATTTTGGGACAATTAATACCATTTTAAAACATGCATGAGGCAAATCCTAGTAAAAGTGAGTGATGTATAGACATCGAAGTAACTTAATAAAGGAACTAACTATGGTTAAATCACATTTGAATATAAAAGCTTAAGGAATAAAGGAAAGGTTTAAAAAAGTTGCTACCAAAGAAAAATTTCACAAAGTGTTACTTTAATATTATTTAATAAACCTCACGAGTCAAAATCATAAGTTCAGAGGATCTACATAACTTTTATGAATGAATTATTAATTTATGCTTTTTTATCATGACATTTAAAAGAGTACATACGAATTTTGGATTTTTATAAAGAAAAAAGAGCATAGTTATCAAACAGCTTAAATACAAATTTAGTTGTACATAATATCTTGCACCTTGTGAAAAAATAGCAGAAAAAATCTCAAATGAGAAATCGGAATGTGTTATAAATTCGGCGAAACGAGTAACAAAAACAAGTATTTTATGAAGTTAAATATATTATAATGCTGTCGATATGAATTAATTTGATTTGAATCAATAATATTAATTTATACTATATGCCTTGGTAAAATATTTTAAAATGACCCAAAAATGTCTTTTAGTTGCTCGCAAGGCTTTTTCGTCCACCAGCTCCTCGCGACGTAGTAGCAATGGAAATGGTGGCAGTGGCAGTGGCAACGAGGCCGGGGAGGACGAGGAGGAGCAGGTCTTCCAGGAGGCGTCCTCTAGTACGAGAACAAACAGTGTCGACGGGAGTGGCACCATTCCACACTCGAGTGCCGTTAGTGCGACACCGGTTACGGATTTCTATAGCAATGCCACCGTACTCATTACGGGCGGAACGGGTTTCGTGGGCAAAGTGTTAACAGAGAAAATGCTTCGCTCGTTTGGATTGCGTAAAATTTACATGCTGATACGCAGCAAGGACAACATGAGCGTGCAGGAGCGCTTGCAGGGCTTTTTCAATGAATCGGTAAGTGTCAGCGCCCAGGATGCGGGAGCCTGTCAAGCTCTCCTTCCCGCAGGCAAGGACAATGTCGGATAAAAACCCAACCAACTGCCTCCGACAGATATTCAATAGGATGCGCGAGGAGTCACCGCAATTGTTGGAGAAGGTGCATCCGATACGCGCTGATTACAGTGCCATCGACCTGGACATTGATTCCGCCGACCGAGCAATGCTCTCGTCTGAGGTCCAGGTGAGTAAGTTTTGTTGATGTTTTACCAGTCATTCCCGTCCCTCTCGTCGCCGCATCATCCACGTCCCTCTGCCACTCTTCTGCTGGCAATTCAATCAATGGACTTTTTGTGTGAGAAACTTTGCATGGGCTTTTGTTGTGCTTGCTATCTGAATGGCTCCCTCGATTCCTGTCTGTTCCTATCTATTTACACCAAAAAAAATATAATTCCTAACATTGAATAGATTCGATATATATTGGTCAAGTGAGCAAATGTTTTCATTGTCCATAAACTGAATAATTTCCATAAATATTTTATATTTAATTTATTTTAATACCTACCTATCGTTATTAATTATTATTTTTGAACTATTTTATTTTATTTTTTATTTATTTAATTTTTTATTATCTATTTGAGTTTTACAAAAAATTGCTGTTTTAATACGATTCTATCGATTTAGTTTAAATGAAAAAGTTATAAATTTACAAAATTAAAGAAGGCAAGAAAAGACTTTTAAACGACAGCAAAAATAGCAAGCTTTAAACATTTTTACACTTTTGTTGAAATCGCTGTTAAAAATTATAAATTAAAAAATAAATAATTATTTTAGGACATTAAATGGTTAAAAGTCATAAAATAAAGTGCATAAGGTCAAATTTTTTCAAAGTGTTTCACTGGTTATCACAACCTTCCCCTCGTCTTCTCTGGGATGTGCATTACGTATACGTAAAACGTTGCATGCCAAAGGCAGGCGCAATGTTTACGACAACACCAGCCAGGCAGTCAGTTTATTTCTTTCGTTTCTCGCCCATATTTTTTTTGTTTTGTTTTGCTGATCACAAGAGGCGCACGATATGTATGCATGTGCATATAAATGTATATATATTCTACTTTTCAACAAAAATTGAAATACCCACCGCCACGTAAAACTGTGAAAATGTGTAGAGCATCCTGGCGGGCGGCTGCTCCTGCTCCTGTTGCTATTGCTGTTGCTCCTCCTCCTGTTGGTTATAAAACACAATATATAAATAAATGAAAATTCCTGTGCATGCTTCAAGTGCTCGGCATGCGCGAGCCATTGTCCTGCCATCCTGGCACATCCACATCCACATCCTCATCCGCATCCGTTGGTCGTTTTTATTTTCCCTCAGTTTCCCATGCTGTTTGCGAAAACATTTTGCATACAAGTCACTCGAGCCTGGTCGGTCTGCTTAGAGTCCGCTTGCACTGTTTTAAGCTGAAATTGCTTTGTTGTCGATGTTCAATGCACGCGCCGCACTGCAGGATTCCCGCTCCTGCTCCTGTTCCTGTTTCAGGACCTGTTCCATCTGCCACAGCTTCTTTTTCAGCATTTTGTGTGTGACTTTTTAGAACGCAGCCGAACATTCCCCAGCAGATCGTTGCAGTAATGGTTGTGCCAGTGATGAAAAAGTCACTACCTCAAGGTACATGATCATTATATGTCAATGATCTTGATCTAAAACATATATATTTTTTTTCAAGTTTTCTCAAAAATAAAATTTTTTAAAACCTTAGTTTAATAAAAGTAAGTTTTAATATTTCTTATGATTTGTATATACCAACATATACCAACCAATTACTCTAACCACTTGACGTTCCTATATATATTGTCTAATGTTTAATACTATGACATATTATCCTGATTTTCTATTGATCAGTTTGAAACTTAAGAAAAACTAGTAAAATAACCCATCAAGGAATGTACCTATAAAAACCCAAGTACTGTCTTCACACCACTGACTGTTGCTGCTTTGTATGCACATCTCTTGTGCATTTTGCATGAGCTTCTGTGCTGCTGAGCTCTCGTTTTTTTGTTCTTTTCATTTTTAATATGCATTACAATTCGTGGGTCTGGTTTATCTTTTTCGCCTGTAGATTGTCTTCAATGTTGTGGCTTCGGTGAAATTCAACGAGAAACTGAGCGACGCTATTGACATAAATGTTTTGGGCACCAAAAAAATACTCGATTTGACAATGGAAATGAAACAGTTAAAGGTGAGGTTCTTAAAAATACAATTTTAAATCACTGAACTCAATTTATCAAATTCTACGAAAAACCCAATATATCAGTAATCAATACGCTGGAGTTTAATATTGATTCAGGGCAAATAGTTTTAAAGCCGATTAAAGACACCTACGTTAAATATCAACCCACGATTATGCCCGGCATGGCCATTTTGCCATTAATGAAAATAAATAACGGAAAAATATACGTTAAATATTCACATATCGCGCTTTTAAGTAACCAAAATGCATAATTCCCCTGTCTGAATACATGCAAAAATATTTGCGTATGAATTGTAATATTTACGTACTGTTTTCTCTTTCTCTCCTTTTTTCCCCGATTTCCAAACTTATTTGGGTGTTGCATATTTTACGGCGTTGGCGGGCAAACAATTTCCAACACAATTCAATCAACATTCGACATGCGTGTTTCCCTCCCGATTTCGGTGGTCCCTCCATTTCATCTTTCCCGTGGGCACAGTCCTTCGTGCACATTTCAACACTCTACTGCAATTGCAATCGCAAATTCATCAAGGAACAAGTGTACGAGAACGAAATTGGCTACGAAAAAATCATGCAGGTTGGTAACGCTCACATAAAAATGAAATACCTGAAAAGAATACAAGAAAACACATTTGGAATTTCAAGAACAAATTATTTAAGACTATTATATATCCTCTAAACCAACTTTTTCAAAATCTGAAAGGCGACTTATATAAAGTTTAAATGATTTAGCCCGGAAAATAATTACTTTTTAGGTATGTTTCTTTGTTTTTAAGTAGGTCAATCGGTAGAGTTTTTAGTAGTAAAGAAGAAATTGTTCGATATTTTTGACCTTTTACAACAATCTCTGTAAAACTAAATATATTTAAATCAGAGATTGTTGAAAATTATTTAATGATCGAATTTCAACATTTTATCGAAAATTAAATGTTGATATTTTATGCACTTAATGTAAATTGAAAAGCCCTTTTATATATAACTTTAATTAAGAACATTTTTTAGGTATTTATAACAACAATAGATTTTAAAATATGTGAAGATGAAATATTTTTTTTACGTTTATTGGAACATAAAAAAAGAATTTGCTTGGATGTTTAAGATAAAGCTTTCCCTGTCTGTAACCAAATATACCCTTTTAACAAATGTATACCGCGCAAAAAAAGTTCCACACAAAAATCCTGAATATCATATTTGATATGCGATATGACAGTTTATTTAAATTGGAAAATATTTTCACGGGCTTGTATATATCCGCAGATCTATCGCACATTCGACGACGAAACGCTGGAGAAGATGCGGCACTGCCTAATTGGCCAAATGCCCAACACCTACACCATGACCAAGAAGTGTGCCGAGAATCTGGTGAATCATCGGGCATTCCACATGCCGGCGGGCATCTTTCGACCGCCCATAGGTGAGTGGGTGGCGTGCGGAATATTTATTGCGGTTGCAGACTTGACTTAACAAACTAATTGTCAGATAATTAGCACAAATACCCTGGGGCAGGCATTGTGTAAACATAGCACACAAGGAACATATCCTGCTCTGCCATGGAGAGATCCCCCGAGGATCTCTTTGGCCAAGGAAAAAGGAATATTTAAAATTTTGTGAAAAATGGCCAACAGAGTTGTCTACATTCGGTAGCAGGAGATAGGAGATATAGAAGAAGAGAGAGAGGGAGGGGACTTAGGGCTTACCAGATAAATGCATGTGGAAAAAGTTTTTATATTTTCGGGTCTTTTTTGTGATTTCGTTTGCTTCTTTGTTCGGGCTGCAACGCAACGTAACGTAACGAGCAAAACGTAACAAAAAGTCAGAGGATGTCTGACTTGGTTTTCCCATCGCCTCAGTGCTCAAGGGAGGGGGATTCTGGCTGCCGAAGCTCTCGAGAAACAAAGCACAAACAAATTTTCATTTATTTTAACACAAAAATGCCAAAGCATCGTCCTCATGCAGCTTAGAGCTGGCTGTGCAAACAAGGATGGCAATGGAAAATGACAACTAAATTCCCTTACTTTTAAATTAAGTTAATGAATATAAGAAACTTTTATTATTATCTAAGACTCCTTTGTTAATTTTTATTAAACATTTTGTTAATTTTTATTAAACATTTTTAATTAATATGTAATATTGTTTTTTATTTTGAATTGTTCAACATTGAACAACAGGATCATTATTTTTTTTTCGATCTTAACTTAAAAATAGAAAGGCCATTATACTTAAACAAACGAAAAGCAGTCGCTAATGATCATTTTATAATAATTATTTTAATAAACGATTTCAGTTTGTATTCCATTAACAGTTTATTTTTAAATAAAACCCGATTATATGATTGTTTGATGTTTAATTGAAAAATCACATTTACGATGTTATTTGATTTTAAAAAAAATTTTAAACCTGTCTGATACTTGGAGTTGGTACTTTAGAAAGATTTGTTTATAATTTACAAGTCATTGACTCATGAGTGAACAAATATATTATATTAATATATTTATATATCTTATTTAGATATTTCAAAAACCATTTTTATCCAAACATTGTAACCCCATTGCTCTAGAGTATATTGAAAAAAAATCAAGTCCAAAACTTGCAATTGGGAGTCAGGCATATCAGTTAGCAAAATGGCAAATAGAAAGGGAAGTTCGCAATGAGTTGGCGGAGGTGGAATTGGTGGGGTGGAAGATTGGGAACTGAACTGGCGGACCGGTCGCTACCATTATCACTTTGACGTTGGCTAAAATCAACAAGGAAACTCCCGGTCGCCGCAGTAAAAGTCCTCCACCGTCTGCGATTCTCTGGTGGAGCGAACAAAGCAGCCATTAATTCTTATTTATTCGCAGTAATGTCAACGTACAAGGATCCATTTCCCGGCTGGACTGATAATTTGTACGGGCCATCAGGTTTATGCACTTGGTCTGCCCGGGGACTCGTCCGTTGCATTTACGGCACGGCCAGCTGCAAGGCGAATATGGTGCCCGCCGATTACGTGGTGAATGCCATGATAGCAACCGCCTGGGATATAGCTCGAAGGTTAGTCCACACCAGCACTCAGACATCCTGCTGAAGCGGTGCCAGAGGATGTGTAAAAGTTGTAAAGAGTTGCACCGCAAGCTGATAGCATTCGGTTGTTTGCGAGCGGCAGGAAAAAGGAGAAAATTTGTAAATACCAAGAGCGGAAAAATTAAGATGTGCAAAGGTCGCTGGCTATCACCTGTGGGAAACCGAAAGTAGAATGGAAAAAGTTCACTGGCTTTCTTTTACGCTTTTTATTTACTTTTTGGACCTAATAAAATACTTTATTGTAATATTTAAAAGGGAGAGAAGAATATAATTAAATTGGTTTTTAAATTTTGTATACTTTCATATTGTTAGCATAATTGGAAATTGAAATATTTTAATATTACTTCAGGATTTGAAAGACAAGTATTTTAGTTTATTAGATTGAAATAATAAATAAATATCTTCTCTAACATTTGAAATACACAAAATTAAAAAAAAAAAAAATTAAGTTAATTTTGAAAAAGTATTATTTTTATAACACCCGGTAAAAACTCATGGTAAATCCAAATATTTTTACTTTAAATTAATTATTTTTGGTACTGGCTTTGTATCTAGAGGTGTTACACATTCTAATTTATATTTAAGTTTTGAAAAATTTAGGTTTAAATTAAAAAAAAAAGGTTAATCTACAATATTTTCTTTTGGACAAACCAATTAAATACGTAATAATTACATAATCATGTTTTTAATTTACTTAAAGTAATTTTTATATTTTGAAACACTTATTAAAACATTGGTCCAATTTTTAGCTTGGCCCGAAATAATTACCATAATTTTACTTCGCAGATTTAAGCTACGTGAATGTAAAGTTAATGGTAAATCGGAGCTGCCCGTCTACAATTACGTGTCCGACGTGAACAATATAACCTGGGGCCAGTATATGCACTTGTCGCGCAAAGGATTTCACGAACCTTTCGACAAGGCGCTTTGGTGAGTTTAACACACTCACACACTACTGTGTGGTCTGAAAATAAATATTCTTTATTGAATTTTATCCCGGAAAAAAAATCAACACGAATCCCTGCCGTATTGTATGCATGTCTAATCTGATGCTTAAATATTTTCGAATTTTTGTGAACGGAAAATTTATCTATGCTCTGCTAATACCTTGAAACAACGAAACCTGAACGAAATTCGGAACAAAAACCAAAAAAAAAAAACTACGTTAAAACGAATCCAACGTACACAAACTAAAAACACAAAACGAACTGGGGATTGTCGACCAAACCAAATCGAACCCAAATACCACACGGAATCGGTGAAATCGCCATATCCACGACCCCTCTCGCCCACTCGAATGTATATATCCTTCGATCGACCGCATTATTGTCACAGGTGCTTCTCGTACGTTATAATACCATCGAAGCCTCTGCATTGTGCAATTGCATTTTTCTTGCACAATATCCCAGCTTATATTTTAGATTTAATTGCCATGGTCACCGGACAAAAGCGCATGTAAGTACACTCACACATCGTTTCAGCTGCTCTCACATACAACCACCCTCAACCCCAGGCCACGCCCACCCCCGCCTCCATTGAGAATATGTTCACAGAGGTGGCTATGTGTTGGTGTGTGGGTTTTCGGGGGTCGGCTACATTGAATGGATTTTAAATGGAACATGGAAAGGCAATTGAATGACCTATTCAGGGTATCCATCGGGGGCTTATTTTCTGATATCGAGTTTGTTAAGGATAAAGAAGCAATCAAGAGCGATTAATTTCATAAAAAATGTTCTACATGATGTATGGAAATGAAAATTAAGTTTTCCATATATATCTGTGAAAAGGCAATAACGGAGTATTTAAAAAATTAGAGACGTTTTTAGTTACGAACCATCTATATATGCTTATTACTAGTCAAGGAAAGAGAACGTAAATAGTATATTATACTTGTAGATCTTAATTATCTTTAAATGTATCATTAAAAAAATGAATTTATTTGCAGATCGAATTTTAAGTTAAAGTCTCGGTAATCTCTATATTTTACATTTTAGAAACAATCTTCCACAGAGTTAAAGTCCCAATATAATGACGGAAAATACTCAGTTCATAAATAATATTGTCAACCAATTTATTTTTCAGTAGAGATGTATCCAATTTTTATTTAAAATACATTTCATTTAGTTAATTAAATTGTATTGACCTCTTAGCCAAAGTAAAATAAGAGCAGAGAATGTCGTTTCCATTCAGTCAAGTCTCTTGGCAACTTCTTAGTTGTTGGCGTATACGTTATATTTAACAAATTGCAATTAGATTTGCCATTTATTTATGTAGGTGGACCGTAACCAGACTGCTTTGCTCAACACCAGCTCCCCTCAATTAGCAAACATATTGACAGCAATCTCTTCTTCCGTTCTGAACCTATGCGCGTTATTGCACCTCTACATAATGAGAAACTAGTGAAAATTAAATTATTTTCTTTTATTTCAAAATAAACTTTATATGGTTTACCTACCTTGTATTATTTTAAGTATATAGGTATATAATTTGTGTGACTATTTTATTTATAACAAAATTAATCTTTCACAAAGAAATACATTTTTTTAAAGAAATAAGATGACATTAGGTAATAGATAAAATTATTAATTTATAAAAACTGTTCAAAAATCTGGTGAATTTTCCGACATACAGCTATGTGAAGGCGTACAAGAAGATATCTCGCATTATCGACATGATGGCTTGGTTCGGATTGAAGGAGTGGAAGTTCGCCCATCGCAACATTGACGAATTGAACGAGCTGCTGCCGCACGAGGAGCGTTCAGTGCTGCAGTTTAACATTGCGACGATTAATTGGAGCGAATATTTCCGCTCATACCTCAGCGGCATCAGGCGCTACTTCTTCAAGGATAGCGCTAACGATAATAAATTACAGCAGCGCAAAACTATTTATCGCAGGTGGGTCTGACTCTCCAGGTGGGCTGAAAGAAGTAGAGGGCTAGGTCTTTCGCTAAGTAGTTTTTAATTACACTTTGTTTACTCCCTTTTGCATGCTGCTTCTGCTGCGTCTTTATGCTCCTTCTGCTCCTGTGATGCATCTGTAACTGGACGCGCTCAGGATGCTCCTTTTGCACACGATGCTGAAGACGACATTTGGTCTTTCATTAATTATGTGCATGCTCAAAGTTTATTTCAGGATTTTCAAAATTATGCCAAAGATTGCGCTCTGAACGAGTGTCGTTATAAATTATAATCAAACGCGGGTATTCTTAATAAATTGTGCAATTCTTAAAGTATCTCTGACTTGGCATTACTCATACGCCGTGTGGCGCGAAACTTTTGACAACTTTTTTCCTTGCTCGTTCGCTTCTACGCGCTGACAGACGTCTTAGTTGGCCCCTCACGGTGCCAGGTGAGTAAAGTTACCTTTCCCGAGCATTTTGTGTGAGCGGTTTTTTTTCAGCAATATATGTAGTACGTACGAGTATTACTTATATATATATATTTTGTTGTCACGCTGAGGTCCGTGAAATATGATGCAATTTCTGGCGCGATAAAGTTGCAAGGACTCCACGATCTCGAAGCGCATCAAAATGTGAGCTGTATGTGTTGACTTTGAGTGCGGGAAAGTTAGGGGACCTTGTGGGTAAAGTTGCCAGTTACTCTAACCCAATAAGGTTTATGGAATGAAGCTTCTTAACTAGGAGAAGAATACTAAATCTTTATTATAGTTTTAAATTTAATTTTTATATGTTATTAATAATTTAAAATAAAATAATTCAAAATGATGGTTAAACATTTTGAGCTTACTAAAATGGAGTCAAATATATTTAAAAGATGATCAGATCCGCAATAGTTTATTCATCTGAAACAACACTTCATCTTTTAATGAGCATTTAAGCTCAAAAATAAATCGGTATCGGTATCTCCTGAATATTCTTTGACATATTTAAGGATTTCTTAAAGCATTAAAGCTCAAATTGTGTATCTTCAGGTAAATTCCTTCAATTTTTGACAATAACAATACAAATGTCAATAAAGTAAAAAAATTGTCTGCTAAATACAAAAACAATTCATCGTTCACCGATATTACAACATATTTTGTGAGCGTATTTCAGCAGTAACAAACCGCAAAAATATATCGTGTAGTTTCGCACGAAAGAAATATGGCCCAGAAGTGAACGTAAACAACATGACAAATACAAACACAAACACACACCTTACCATGAGCAACATATGTAAGTGGATAGACGCAGGGGCTATATACATATATAATTTTAGTTAAAAGTTTTATTTCTCGCATATTTCATATTCTTGGCTGAAACTTTTTTCCACCTCGAGCATTTCCTTGTTTCATATTTCATCCCGAAAAAGAAGGACAAAGAAAGAGACAGAGCAGGACCGAAGGCAAGTGGGAGAAAGCGAGCGGGATGCGCGGCGCATTCATTATTGTGTAATATTTTTACATTATTTTATTATAAATCAACAAAATGCACTCAACGCGGCAGCACAAAAAACGACAACACAAGTTAAAAGTTGCATCTACGTCGACGGCGGCAGCGACTGCAACTTCTGCTGCTGACAGCAGAAACACATTAAACGTCATAAAATGCACAACGCAGCGAAAAGTCGCCGACAACGAGGGGGCAGGCAGGCCCTTTGCCTTTATAATTTATTTTTGCTTGAATTAATGTGAATACTTTTCACCACTTGGCTGCACAGAGTTGCCCCAGCTACCTGATAGTGGAGCATTCAGCTTCCAGCTCCCAGACTGTGCCTCCTGATAAGGTAAGTGCTGCCGGAGCGTCCCTGAAAAATTCTTAAAAATTATCCTAAGTGCTTTAGGAGACCCCAAAAGACACATACGAGCAAATGTAGTGCAAATCGAGGTAGCAAGTTGCCCTTAAAAGGAGTAATAAAATAATGTTCGACTTATGCTAAAATATTTCACATTAGTATTTAAAACATACTCACAATTATTTTTTTTTTAATTTTTTAGTCGGGGTAATATAATATTTTGATATACAAATAATGTATTTCTTACTCTTTTGGTAAATCTTTTTAACATAAAATAACCTTAGATTGACCTATTGGAACAATCAAATGTTTTGTTTAATACATGCAATTGTTTTTGGGATTATGTTAAAATATGAAAGCAGCAACTCCATTTTTGGTGGAATATTAAAATTCCTATCAAGACGAATGATTTTTGCAGAGAAGTACCATTTCAGTCCCTTTTAATTTCTGGACTTCCTAGTCAGCTCTGCATAATTGGTCTGGTCATGGCAACCGACGAGAGTTGGACAGAATGGAGCCAAAAACTCACCGACCAGAGGGAAATGTGCAACATCATCAGCTGTCAAATGCCAGCTGCAACATGCAGCACCAACTGCGAACATGCAAGATGTGCAGCGACTGTTGATAATCAAGTCAACATTAGAGAATATCCGCTCATGTGGACTCTCAGTTACGCTGGACGGGCAATGTAGCGTATGAGCAATATTCCAGCAGCAGCATCAGCACCAAAGCTCGTACAAAACCAATAAAATTATCGAATGGAACCCAAGCATAAATCACAAGAATTTAGATCAAGCATGTAAAGAATATTTAGCATGTTGGCCCTCGTTGCCTTTTTGCGTACCTATAGATTTTTAATTTAAAACAACCTGGGCGTAGGTAAGCCCGAGCACCTGTGACCAGGGAAAATGTCCACGAAAGGCCATTAGTTGTTTGTCCAGGACCCAGCCTAATGTCCTCTTGTCAAAGTCCACAGTCAGACACAGGCAGGACACTAACACTAACACAAAGGAGCATGGTTCACTGAGGAGAAATGTAACCTGAATTTTAAACCAATTTATTTATTGTTGGTATTGAGTTACCCAAAGACGTCCATATAGAAAATCCATAAAAGTGCGTTTAGAATTTATTTCAGATATGCCGACTGAACTATTTGTCACCAAAACATGTACGACTTCTTACCCCCCTCTTACCGATATTATATTTTTAAATGCAAATTTTTCTTCTCAGTGTAACAGGACAGGCTGTGTATGCAAAACGTAGCAAGCAATAAAGAAGATTTGTGTCGCCGTCGCATTTTGTGGATACATTTTTACCCCTTCACATTCTCTTGTCATCTGCTACTTCTAGTACTGTCTTTTTTTTGCAAATTCTGCAGAAAATCTCAGACCAGAGTAGAAGTCAAGTTTGGTTTGGGCTAATGACCACAGAATAGCTGCTGGTTGCAGTCACTCAGGTTGGTTCAAAGAATGGGTGCAGAACGGCCATTGTCTGCATTGTAACTTAGTCTAGAAAAGATGGAATAGAAAATGGGGATATAGAAAGTTTTTGAAAATGTTTTGTATAGGTTATGAAAAGGAACCACAAATTGATGACCAAAAACAATATGTGTTAACGCATTTTTCGAGTCCTAATTAATTAATCAAATTTAATAGATAAAAATATAAGCTTCTTTGGACAATCATAATCAAAGTAATGTACACTTAAAATTTCTTTGAAATACAAACCAAATTCCAATAAGAGACCAAAACAGCATTAGTAAAAAACTAACATAGAAAAATTAAAAAAAAATTTATTTGAGATTCAAACAAAATTCCAATCAAAAATTATCTTTTTACTAATTTAGAAAAATAAAGAATATTTAAAAGGAAAATACTAGCATCTCTTATTTTTAATGATTGAATGTTCACACATTTTTAACACTATTATGACAAAAATATATAATATAAAAATATATAAAAGTAAGCACTACTAAACCAATTTCTCCTCGTTTGTAACCTTTTAAAAATTACTGCATAAACCAATTGAATTCTCCACCGATTCAATTTACATTCTGCAACATGTGGCTGCAATGTGATTGCAGTTCCAAGCCAGCTTCCACATTCTCAAACATTTATCGATTGTGCTTGTCTCTGTCTTTTGCCCCCTAAATTCCCTTTTAAGCCCAGTTCGGAGCGATTGAAGCCCATTAAATTTTCCGCTTGCCTGCCCAACTTTACTTTCAACGTTTGCTCCCCAAAGATTATCGCAAATGCACAATGGTAAAATAATCATAATTGCATATAAAATGTTAATGGGCAATGGACCACGACCCGACGGCAGCAAATGTTTGGCCAGCTCCTCGCCCTCTAAAAAGAAAAAAAAACAGGAAACTTTTTAATACACCAAAGGACACATTTGGGCCCCGCTTTTCCACTCCCGGCCGAATGTGTGCGCCGCAAAATGCAAAAACAATTACGAAAACTTTGTTGCCGGGCCCAGGACCAATACTGCCCTCACCCCCGTAGAAAAACAAGGGAAAACTCAACTCCAAACCAAACGTACGAATTTTCCCAAGCACAACTTTATGCTGTTTTCCTTTCGCCCCCATGGCTCGTTGCTTGTTGCTTTTTATTGGTTATTTGTTGGCATCTTTTCCACGTTCTTTTTTTTTCGCTGTGTGGATTTTTGCTTTCATGTTTTCATTGCTCAAAAACGGGGCGATGGGCGGAGCAGCGCCCAACACTTAAATTTACATAATTTCCGCTCCAAGTCACCAATGTAAAAGCTTTGGCCAGGATCAGCTGCTCTTGGTCCATAGACGGCAGTGCTAACTTTCCCCCTCCTGTTCTTTCCCATTTATTTTTTTGGTTTTTGCTCTTTTAAAGCGGGAAAATGTTGGAAATATTTTAACGCTTCTATTTTAGCTGAATTTCGCGCCGTGTTGTGCCCCTGTCTTTTTTTTTTTGGCCGGGTTCTTGTTTTTGTGGCAGACCCAACACGTTGCTGACTTTTTGGCCTCTGGCAAGTGCACGAACTGAAAGTGCAGGCCAACTTGTTGTGGCCCATAATACACCAAGGGCAACTTTATAGGCGCTTAGCAATTATGGCCACGCCAACTATTTTATCCCCTCCCGTTTGCCATCGAGCCATGTGAATTGCAAGTCCATCGAGTGGTTCAATGATAAACGATGGGGGTCCTGCGAAAAGGTACGGGTTGAGCTATCGATCTGTTTGACTGTTCGGAGTGCAAAACATGCAGCAGGTGATAGAATCGTCAAAAATGAATGCCTAGCAAATTGACCTTACTTTGGAAAAGTTTCGACTTTTTGACCCTAACCCACAATTGGATTTCAATTAAAAAATCGTTGTTTTTTCTTCTAAATCAATTTTATTATATACTCCTGCAAATATTTCCAAAAATTAATATTCTTTAAAATATCTAAATTTTGTATGTGATTAAAAACAATTAAGCCAGGGACCAAAATAGTCATTATTCAATAAAAAAAACAGAGTTATAAATTTTGTTCATTTCTTTTTTTGATTTTCTAGTAAACTCTAAATTTATTTTTACTATAACTAACACATTCCTACAGACCCTATTCTGTTGCTTTATAGCTTTTAAATTATTATTATTAACATTCCTTATTAACATTCATTCATGCGATAACGCACAATTTTAAATCTTGCATTTTTTATATCATTATGCTGTTACCTTGATTATTCTGTCTGCAGCTTTTTGATAGCGCACGGTCACACTGAACTGTTGAAGTCTAATAATCACAAGTCATTGACATCGAAGTGACAGGGCATTCGAGGTGACATTAAATAAGTCTAAAAAAAAATACAGGAGATCGTAAAAAAAGAAAAATGAAGCGTGCTTGTGGTTCAGATGTGCCTATCATTAAGAAAATGGTTTCCGACGAACTTGAAGATTCAAATGCCAAAAACGAGCCGTGGCCGTCGACGGAGAATGGTGAACCAGTGAAACAGGATGTGGTTTCTGCTCCGATTCCAGGTGGAACTGATGATGCCGCCATGGCTCTGATTTCTAATATTTCTTCAGAATTAGCTGCTCCCATGGCAGCACCTAATCCTTTTATTGAACTAGCTGCTATTGATGGGGAAAAAAGTGTCCAGGAGAGACAAGATTCGGTTCTAGCTTCGATCTCGGGTAAGTTTTATAATACTGTCATGAATAATAGCCTAATGTAATAATATTTACCATTCAGTTTTTTCTGATAACCAGCTACGAGCTGCAATTGATGAGACCCTCCAGGCTCCATGTTCTTTTGGTAAGCCAGATGCTATTGATGGGAAAAATAGTGTCCAAGAGGATCAAAATTCGGTTCTAGCTTCGACCTCGGGTAAGATTTATAATACTGTCATGAATCATAACCAAATCATAACCATAAATCATCATATCTGCTGCATCAGCCGGAACTAATGTTACCATTCAGTTTTTCTGAAAACCAGAAACGATTGAAAAGAATCTAAAGTTAGGGCTCTTTCGACCCCAAATTTTGTCCAATAACTTCCTTTTTTTTTTCTTATAAGCTCATACATATACCTTTTATAAGCTCATGTTTTCGAATATGAATAAACCCTCAAGCAACTTTGTAATCCCATTCTGAATTTCGACTTTTCTGTTAACAGTGGCTATTGAAGATCCCATTTCGTCTTTGGATCCTTCTGTTGAAATTTTCGCTGACGAGGATCGCATCCAATCTTCTGATCCTGATTCACTTGCCGTGGACACCAGCGGTATATCAATGACCTTTATGAATGAATCAGAGGATAATTCCAGCGATGTGAGTGAACTTGGGCATCAGATGGATTCGAGCGGAGAACTTTCCGTGGACACCAGTAAGGAAATCGGCAAAGGGAGCGAGAAATCGACTGATTGGAATTTGGACATGAACCGCCAACTGCGCCAGTGCTTGGTCCCCAAGGACGCCCCGATGGTCCTTAATGAGTTAAAGGGTGTGATCATCAGCCGCATTGCCAATAAACGCTACCATGACGGTCAGTTCACGACCCATTTGACCGTGAACTCAAAGCAGTACTTTGGCGAGGGTCCTTCTGTAGCCTTTGCCAAAAAAAGAGCCTGCGAGAAGGCTTTGCGCGGCATAATCATTGACAAACTCACCGCTATGCAACATAATGCAAATGAAATAGAAGAAGATGATATGCCCATGATAGAGCTGGCCTCGTTTGCCCTTTACAAACTTTTTAAGGAGTGGAAGATGGAAGGTTTCCATGTTCCAGAGCAGTCGGATGAACGCTCGGAGTTACCCTTCGGTTGGAAGACCATGCATCCCGGCGTGGTTCTTTCTCACTTACGCCCAAATTCTATTTACGAATATTTGGGATGCACCGGCAAAACGCCGAATGAGGTGTTCGAAATGGGAATCGTGGTGGACGGCCAAGAATACAAAGCCAAAGGGACATCTAAAAAAAATGCTCGCCACAATTTGGCTGCCCTTGTTTGCAACACAATTTGTAAAACCAACTTTTCCAATGGTGATTAACGTTAACAAGTCAATAGTAAATTGACATAAAACATTTAAGCTATTAATTTGTTTAACTAAAAAAAATATAAACAACAATTTTTAGTTAAACTAATAAATTGTTAAGCCTTTAAATAAAACTTCTGCATAAATTTAATTTTGCAAATGCATGCTTTTTGTCGAACCAAACTTTTTTCCATCTTTTTTCATTACAGCATCCAGAACCTATGCAATTATTTGCAATCATATTTCCGTCTTCCATTTTCTCCCTCGTCATTATAGAAAGACAAACAAAAATGTACCAGAACAAAGATCTTGGATATTGAATTTAATTAAAAATGTTCATGACAGTTCATCCAGCTTATTATCCTGTCACACTGAGTGAGCAGTGAAAAAAAAATGCGGGTGTAAAATGAAATTGGAAAATTAAATTCAGCCAACTTAATTGAATTCGAATTGGAATTTTTCCGCTGGAATTGGAAGTTGTCTAAATGGACAAAAACGAACACCGATGAGTGTTAATTTTATTATACGGTTCATCAATATCCCGGTCACTTCCGATTCCTTAATGGTTATCCCTGGAAAATGTCTGGGCATCCCCGTTTAATGACAATTAACATTTTTCTAATGGCCGGCAATTAGAGGAATCCCCGGGCTTTGGGTAAGATTTATACGAATGGGGGGATAGTCACTTTCTGGCGCTCAAGTCGAAGCCCAGTTCTCGCACAACGTTGGCCTTATTATTACATTGTTTATGAGAGCGCCTTCTGCTTGGCTTTCTCCCCGCTCGATTTATTGTTTTGTGTTGTGTTGTTCTTGTTGCTGGCTTGTTTTACAAGACCCGTCTCTCCACGCTTACTAGTATATGTCCCTGCCAGCCTCCCAAAACACCCAAAACACCCAACCACTCAGCCCTCCCCCTCCTCCACCCCATTTTTGTGGTCGCAGCATCTTGCGGTCCGCCTCAAGTCATATTTCCTTATTATCTGGGCGGTTTTTGGCTTTGTTTTTTCGTTTGCCGTCCCTTGACTTTTTTGTGGTTGACCTTACCAAAAAATGGAATTATTAATGGCCTCGTCCATTTGCTGCTAAGTGGCGCAAATTGTGTGTTTGTTTATATCATTTGCCTGTGCCGGAAATCTTAAAGAATTCTCTTTTTTCTACCGCTTCCTTAAAGTAAAATTTACGGTGGGAGTCAACACCATGGACAACAGTTTACGGAGCGCATTGAACCTTGCACTTTGTTAATGACCCTTAAAGCTCTACAAAAATGTAGGTGAAGTGGATTTATGATGGGAATAAGGGAGAAAGTATTGGGGCTTGGCATAACACAGGAGGAGGACTTAAGACGTAATCAAATAACAGGAATAAAAAATGTTAGCTTATGTCATTCAGAAAGTTTGGGTAGTTGTTGAGAAAAATTATAAAATGGCTGTGCCATAATAAAAAAAATTGTATTTCCAACACTAATGAAATAAATGGACAAGTTTAATATTTATTGATTTTCTTAGTACGAAAAATTTAGATTAGAATGATTGGAATTAAGTTGCTATTGCTTTAAAATGTATATTGAATCATTCTTAAAATCACTATGAATTTATTGACTAATTGTTAACTATAAGCTGGTTTTATAAGAATTTTAATGTGATGTGATTATTATTTTTTTGGAATATTAAGAGACTATCTAATTAACGATAATCCTTAAGGCTTGAGTCCTAGAAGTGCAAGCTTAAAGTATCTGCTATCCTTCCCTTCTTTCCCGCATAGCATGGTCAATATCTCAGACCACCTTTCATATAGCGGTAGCACACACCTTGCTTAACCTTTCCCCCGCCCACTTTCCCCATTTCCCCCAACTCGCCCTCATTGCATTAATTACCGCATACTTGCAGAGCATCTGAAGGGCGGAAAGGGCAGGAAAATCTGTGGCTGTGCTAAATTGCACTTCAAAACGAGAGCAGCATCCCTCTGGACGAGGATGTGAGTGTCCTGGATGTGCGGATCCTACTCCACCTCGGTTTCTCCTGCCCCTGCGAAAGCCCCTGTCGTAAAGTGTTTGCACGTGAGTTTGTGGGCGCCAACATGCGCTGATTGAGAGTTCCTGCCCCACTCACACTCTGGCACTGGGGAAAGGATAAATGAAGGACGATGCTTAGATCTAACGTACAAAAAGAGAGCAACCAACTCAGCTATATTTTTTTTATGCACTGAAAAAACCTAATTGTTAGAAACATAAGTTATACTCCAAATCTGTGGAAACATAGCTTTATGAGAAATTCTAACTAGACTTTTACAATATATGGTTTTAGTTAAATATAAATATTGAGTGACACCAACAAAATTTAAGGTAGCTCTTATTCTACATCCTTTGATTTTAGCATAAATTATCACAAACAATATATTAGTATTCAATAAATTTTGTCAAATATAAAAAGGAAAAACATTTAATTGATTTTAAAAATTATTGTTATTAAATATCTTCAAAATCTATGTTAAGCATAAAGGCACTGTTTTTATTTAATTTTTTGTTTAGCTGACTATTTTGGACTAGCCTAATTGTAAGAAATTTGATTTCTAAACTTGCGACTATAAAATGAATTGATCTCCTGATAGTTTTTTGTCTGTGTTGCTCTGCATTTTTTCTTGTGCTATTTTCTGTGGTTTCCAGTGATGTGTTGTTCAAGCGCTATGGCAAATATTTGATTTTAATTTTTCCAATTAATTGGTTTTCTATCAAAAATTCATCGTCCTAGCAGGCCTTGTTCATCTATTCTTTTTTTCCAGCCTCACCTGCCCGTCAACATATATACGTGCCTCAAAACATAGAGATTTTATTTTCTTGTTTTTCCCTGTCTGACTTTAAACGTCTGACTTTAAAGGAGAGAAGGGCGAGATGGTGGTATAAGCACAAAAACTTTGTCCTGCAACCGCAAAGTGTGGGGGCGAGGAGGGCGTGGCAAATGTCAACTACAAGAAAATTGTCACTAATGAGTGGTAAAAAGAGCGAGTCGAGTAAGGACGCTTTGTTTGCATAGGCCGAAAGAGCCGGAAATGAGGGGAAAAACTAAGAGGCGGCTGCAAATTCTATAAAGCGAGTGGCTGGATGTTGGTCCACTGTGTACAGTCAATATTGGCAAATGTGTCAGTTGCAGCCCGGCTTTGAGGTGGACCCAAAATGGGCACAGCGGAAGGGAAAGGGTTGCTGGGGCTTATGAGCAGCAAAAAGCCAATCGGCAAGGGATAATGAAAACCACGACAAAAGCGCAAAAGTTCCGCAGCAGTCAAGTAGCCAGGAGTCAGGAGAATGACCTGAAGGACATTGGGTAACCAGGACTCTTACACATTCGTAGTTTTTACATGTAAATTATGCAGGGAAAACAGGGCAGAAATGGGTGGAAAAGGTTAAGGGTTTAGGTGTTGCGGAGATGCCCTTTGGTAAATGAACGATTTTGAAATATAAGATGCAGTTGCAGTATTTTTTAAAGAGAAAAGATGGTTAAGGTTAGGTTAACTAAAACAGCATTCAATTAGCCCTTTGACATCATCTTACCTAGAGATTGACATTACACATTTTTTTTGTATGAAGTTTTTTTTTCTTTTTTGAGTATTTAAGTATGTATTAATACAGAAATTTTTTGTAAAAATCTTCAAAGTAATTTTTAATTACTGCTTAAAATCTATTCTGGCACAGACCAATATATAACAGTAATAATAAGCAGAATTAAATTAACTCTTATTAAACATTGTATTATATGCACATATCAAAAATTGCATCATATATGCATTAAATCATCGAATTGAAGTTTGCAAAATTTAATTGGATAATTATAATTCTGGCAATCGTAAATATGTACGAATCACCATAAAATCCCCAAAAGAAAGGGAGGGTATCACTAAAAGAATCCAACGTCTGCCCGGAACTCCAGTGTTTCGTGTTAATGAGATAAGCATGCAAATGCCTTAATAGAATGAGCTCCTCCAGCTTTAATTTTCCCGCCCAACCGTCCGCCTCCGTTGTTTTTCATTCAGGGGGCGTGGGAGTGGGCGGTAAGGAGAAAGGGAAAGCGCTGGAGAGCTGAGCAGTCAATTAACAAGCCGAGTTGAGCTGCAGGTGGGATAACCATAACCCAGACATCGGGGGCGAAGTGGAAGAGCTGCTCCACCGTTCATCATCGTTTATCTTAATAAACCGCGCACTCAGTCAGACATTAAGCTGGCGAAACCAGAAAGCAGCCAAAAGTCCTTTGGAAAATTGCTTAATTTGCAGTTGGCACTCTCACCCAGAAACAGAGTAAGGAAAAATCAGATTCAGTGGAAAAGCCAGGGGCGAGGAACTGTGGGCGCGGGCGATTCAGTGCAGCGTTAACGCAAACTTGAAGCGCGGCACGTAAAAATGTTGATAAAACGCACAAAGCCAGTTGATGATTTCAATTTATATTTCCAAGTGGAACTCATCTTTAGTGCAGGACGGAAAAGCGTAGCGTTTTCCACCATCCCCCAGCCCATTAAGCGTAACATGTAGCGAATTTGCTGAAGCATATCACGTGCAACATAATTTTTCCAAGCGACTTGCCACTTGCAAGTTGGAGTAGACAGGGGCGTAGAAAAAGGGAGCAGAGCCTGGCGACTGACATGAATGCTCCACGTCACCCAAGTCCTTCCCCCCCTTACCATTCGCGTTGGGATACGTGGCATTATGAGCGTGAAGTAGACTAAATAAATTACATTTGAGCACCAAAGGTGTTATGCACTGATAAAAACTAAATCGAGGGATCATTTTCAATATTAATCTTTATTAAATCCACATAATAATTTACTTATTTAATGTTTCAGTGGGTTTCTCAGGCAGAAACAAGAGTTAAAGAAATAAATTAAATTTTTTAAGAATTAAACAGATACATTAAAATAGAAAAAGTTAAAAGTAAAATACTTCGGAATTATAATAAAGGCAAACATTATATATAACTTACGTGGTAAGCCCGGCGTTACTTAAATATTTGTTATGCATTAAATAGACGTTGTCTTACAGCTTACAGATAATTTTTTATTAAGATTATTTATAATTTAAGTGAAATAATACCATAAAACATCTTAAATAGTTCACTTAATATAATTCCGTTCAATAATAGTCTTTTGCAATATTCACACCTGTAATTATTAAAATTGAGGTCAGAAACAAATATTTCAAATATAAGGTTCTGAGAAAGTTAAACCTATTTACAGAAAAACTTCTTGATTTTCCCGCAGAATGCACCTGTACAACTTTCGGATGTCGTAAATAGTCAGAAGTAGTTAAAAATGCTAATAACCATAAAATAAGTTTAAAAACTTTGCATGCATAAGGTATGCAATTTTCAATGCGTTTTCCGACTTCATCCGTATTTAAAGTTAGCATCGAAGACAGGACCACGCCCACTCCGATGCCGCCTTCCCTTAACTTCAACTTGAAGTTGGGAATGCATTTGGTCCTGGTAAAAGTTTTTGGCAAGCAAATGGAGCAGGAAACAGCTGTCCCTTCATATCTTTTGCTTATCAAAAGTATCGACATAAGGAGAGGAGAATAGGGGGAGAAGGATAGAAAGGACATCTTTTCAGCCCCCCTCACCCTTCCTTTTGCACTCTGTTGTGAAATATATGCAAAGTTTGTTCAGGAGAGAGTGAGACGGCGAGACACGCCCAAAATGCTTAAAATTGCATTCGACTTCCTTATGCCGAAAAAATGGAAAAAGTAAGACAGACTCCAGCGATCGAAGATAGTTTTACTCTTGCGGAGCTATTGTTTCTAATAACATGTTTGCCCTTTTAAAATAATAAATACATGTGTTGAAAAGAAATAGGGTAAAATTACTTCGGTATTAAATATTATATATATTTGCTTTGTTGAACTTCGTAAGGAACAAAATATCATTTTTAAGTTTTTGATATAAAATAAGAGTGTGCTTAGGCCAAAAAACTACATAAATTTAAGGGATATTGGTAAATCTGTATTAAAAAATATGAAAAACGTTTGGATATTATGTTTAAAAACAAAACCTCTTCTTCAAGCAATACAAATAATAAAATGTTTTATTATTATTAACAATCTTAAATCAATAAAATTAAAAAGTTATAAAAAACGAATGGTAAAATATTATAAAGTTTGAAGGGTATCAAAATTTCCCCATTTAGCCTAATACTTATAAAAGCGTGTGTATGTGGATGTTTGCATAGATGAGTGCAAAGTTACATTCAATTTATATGCACTTGCCAAAAAGTTTACACCGAAAAAAGTTTGAGCTGGTACGAAAACTAAACATTTTGTTATCGCTTTGATAATGGACTTCAGATTCCCGCCCACCCTCACACATATATCTAGTCCCGTTCACACACATACTGAGAAGGACTTTATGCATGCATACGTAAATAAACGTGGTTTTTTTTGGATTTCCGTGCAGCTGTAGTCAAAGTTTATTGCATTGAGGACAATTGAATTGCCTGTACAAATTTACGGCAATTTTGCACTATTTAAAAGCAATTTGCAAACTTAAAATACACACTTTTAAGCGGCACACAAAAAAAAAACTATGAAAATTTAGAACGTTTTAAGGGTAAGCTTGTGTTTTCTTTTGATCACTTATCACAGATGATTTTGGGAACGGGTTAAATGTATTTTGGATACTATTTTGCATATTTAAGTTCCCGTTTTTTAGTCAGGGAAATTTGTTATATCGATAAGAATCGTGAAAGCACTCATTTCTTTTATGATTCTAATTTTCATTCCTGCAAAGATGAAACCATTTTAGCACCGACAGCAGTAAAGAATATTCTTATAATAAAGTTCGCAATAAAATTTAAATTAAAGCAAGTGTATGGCGATCAAAAACGGCAGCCTTCACTTATTAACTTTGCCGTTGGCGAACAACTTGGATTTCAAAGTATTTTAGCAACAAGAAATCTAAAAGGGTGCTCCATGCAGCAAGTACAATAACAAAAGCAATGCATCGATTATGGAAAGTCAGACATCAAAATTAATCATCTCAGTTCGCAGCTATGCAGTGGAAAAATGCCAGACGACCGAAACAAGTTGCTTTGAAGTTTTTCACTGAAAGAAAACGAAGCCCAAGGCGAAAAAAGATGGAGATAGATAGAGGGTAAGGGAAAGGGAGGGGAGACGTAGAATGCTGAAAGAGGAAGAAAAGAAAGTGCGAGATGGAGAGGAAAGTGCGCTTTATTTTTATCATCATCATCTTCATTTCTTAGCTGAGCATCCTCATCAGCAGCAGCTTCATCAATGTGCATTTTATTTCTGTCCCTCGGGGTAAAATGCAACCACCTCCACCTCACAAAACAAGAAGGGAAAAATGGAGAAAAGCTACTAGATTTTTGTAACACCCTTGAAATATATAAGACAATATATAAAACAATTATTGACAAACTCAAAAATCTTCCTAACTTCGCATTAAACTAAGAAATTGCACGCTTACCAGCATAAAGTTTCACATCTCCCAGAATATTGGAAGTCGAGTTTGATTATTCCAATAGTTATTTCAATAATAAATATTTAATATTCCCAAGCTATGATAAGTGGCGTTAATTCGTAGTTTAAATAAGATCTTAGCTATAATTTATTTTTTCTTATACCCCAATGAAAGACTAACAGTTTATTTATGATAATATGAATAATATTTTATTATTTTAATAAATTTCAAATTTCGAGCCGGATAACAATTAATATAATTTGGAAAAGTCGCCAAAACCAACTAGATTTAAAAAATGTTATTAACTTTTAAATACTCTTTGCAAGGAAATAACAAGAAGTAGAAAAACAGAAGCAGCAACACCGAACTGCAATTTAAGTAGCAAAAAACAATGGAGCATGGCAAATGTTGTTATTGCGTTCAAACGATGTTCCCAGCAGTTATGCCATTTTCCCGATTTTCCCAGATGGCAGCTTATTAAACAGCGGAGGTCTTGCCACTAACACTAATGCGCCAATACACTGAAAAGCCGAACGGAGAACCTGTTAAAAATAGGAACGGATGAACAAGGAAAGCTAGTAAGCAGATTTTTTATTATTGGTTTTTTGGTTTACATAGAGAAAGAAAAATGTAAAGTGAGTTGGAGAAATGCAATTGGAAATAGAGTGATCTCTGTCATATTGAAAATGGTTTAATTAACGAATATTACTTATTTAAAATCCAAAAATCGAGGGATACAATATGGTAACGTATACAGAATGAGGATAAAAAATATGTTTAAAAGTATCTCTCTAAAATTTTAAACCTACGTACGAATTTTATAAGGTGTTTATTAATTATTATTGTCCTTTTAAGATTCGAATAAAAAAATTGTACTTGAAGTCAGTTTTTCTGGCATTAATAAAAATCTCTAATACATGAATTTAGTTTACTTGTGAAAAGGAAAAAGGTTACATCGCAGGGGTATTTTAAAATTCTGCAAAAAACCTGGAGGTGTTATTAAAATGATTAAGTGTGCGAGGGACCACTGTAGTATCTCGAATGTGGCGTTATCAAAAACCCCCTCCTAGTTTGGATGTTCTCTTCAGCGGTGTTGCTCCGCTTGCATATTACTCATGTGTGCCTGGGGCAGCGAAGTGGGTGGTGGGTTGGGTGGACTGGTGGTGCAGGGTGGGTGGTGCAGACCGTATGTGGTGACTGGCAATGCAGCTGCAGCTTTTGTTCTTCTTGCTGGCCCGTGGCTGGTGCTATACGTTTTTTAATAAATTATAAATTTCTGCAAATATATTTGCAAGCAGGGATTACATTTATCCCATAGCCATTCCTCTTTACCATCCATTTTTGCTTCATCTTTGCATTTCACAAGTTTTTGCCGAGGCCCCAAGTGTGTATGGCCCGCCCACTTTTGGCGCCCACACCCTCCGTTTTTCATGTGTGCTTTTGTATGCACTTTGGAATTTTGTGTTCATGCTTAAGTCACGTTTCGCACATTTGTTAAGAGAAGTTCTTAAGGCGATTGCAATGCCGCTTCAATCCCTCTCTTTCCCACCGCAGTTAGCCGTCTCGCTCCCTCGTGTTTGTACAGCAAACGGAAATTATGTGTAAAGTCTTAAATTAACTGCAAGTGGCAAGCGAAATGCTTGCGATGTGGTTAAATGAAAAGCGGAGAGGGCTAGACTGCAAATATTGCGTAAACTGTCTCGGGGATGAAAGGATATATTTTTTTAATCAATCACAGATCCTTTTAACTCAAGTCCGTTTTCTTTCAGAAAAGGTAAAACCACTGCCAGCGATGCCAGCCCTCGGGAGAAAAGACAATACATTTAGTGTTAAGGTAAATGACTTGCATTTAAAATAGTTTCCTGAATAGTAAAACTATCGCTAAAGTTTTCTGAAAGATGTATGAATATTTCATTGTTTTCAAGTAGTGATAAAAAATATCTAACTGTAAAGTCGTCTTGAAAGGAAGATTTATTCCATAAAGTTCAAATCATTTTGATTATTTCATTTAAATGACTTTCAAGACATTTTAAAGGGAACAAAATAAAATATGTATTATTTTAAAGACTATACTCAAATTGTATAATAAATAATTAAAATTGTACAATAAAAAATTATAAAAGACGAAAGTTTAAAATACCAAAGTCTGCTCTTAATAAAAATTCTTAAGTCTCATTTTCAAAATAATTCCTAAAACAGATCCAAAATTCTTTTTAAGCTGCCGAATTTAAAAGCGTGAGTTCGAAATACAAATTCCTAGAATTCAGCAGAGCTTGACAATAAAAATGTAATTTTAAAAATGATATATGTGGACTCTCCTCGCGCATACACCGCAAGCAAAAGTTGCTCGGTGCCATTAAAATCACGTAGTAAATTTTCTTTCCCTAAACCTGAGCCGCTTTTGATAATTCGTTGTGAGTGAAATGTTCTCGTTCTCATAGGTGAAGTTTTTTGGTTTTTTCTTTAGGTGTCCCGTATTTCCTTGCTGCATATTAATTTGAAATTTGTAGCATACTTTTGATGTTTTCAGAGTATATGGGGAGTTTTGTATTAACAGAGTCATAAATTCTCAGCGATTCTGACAGTTTTCATATTTGACTTTTCCTATGCATGTTCAACAGAAATTGTTACGCCCAAAAAAAGTCTGGAAATGAGGGCTTCGAAAAGTACAGGGGATTGAGGAAGCACCACCTGCATTCCCACTAAGGTGTGAAGTAAGAACTTTTCGGGAATGGGGAGAAATGTTTTGCATATGGAATGAAAGTATTTTCGGTATTTCCGTATCAGAAAAGAGCTTGCTGTTTGAATGTTAAATGGGGAAACGGATTGATTTATTGCATCTGTAGAATCCTTCGATACAAGGGGAAATGTCTGATAAACGACATAGCTTTTAGGGACAGATAACTGGGTAGATAAGGCTAGTATAATGATTTTTGAAAAAAGTTTAATGTTATTATCAGATATCCCCTTTAACCTTATTTGTAGTGTTTAATATTTAATGTATAGATACTTCATTATCCTAAGTTATCCAAGAAATGATTTGATTTTCCTTCTCATTGTGTCTTCTTCCATTAGCCAAGAATCCAAATTACGTATTTATCAGTAACTGACAAAATGTGTCACTCATTCTTTCAAATTGACAAGCCAAAAACAGAATCTTGCTGTGAATTCGAGCACGACAGTGCTATTCCATTCGAATCTCAATCAGGAGCACATTCAATCACACGCAGACATCCACTAACACGGCCAAACAAACGCACAAATATTTACTGAAATTTATTTACTCCTTTTTCGGGTGTCGCATTGAATTACATTTCCATGGGGCGGCACGGGCTTTTCAGATGGCACATACCAAAAACTTTTCAACTGCAGCTTCAGTTCCAAAGCTTCGAGAAAAGTTTTTACGCCATTTCCGGCGTAACGACATTTTTTGGCCAAATTGTGTGTGAAATTGAATTGCAATTGTCAATAATTCGTTGCCAAAAATGTATATACGCTGCTATTGAATGCAACTATATACCGAGATAGAAGAACTGATTCGGCCTAGCTGTGTGTGTGCAATGCGATTACCGACAGTTGAGCCAAACTTTCAAACTTTTTCGCCCAAGATGCTCGTGACTCTAATTAAAATCCTGCGATTCCCTCAACTTGATTGAATGGCACGGGTATTCAGCATTTCTCTCGTTCAATTCTCAACAATGCTTAGCCGATCTAAATCATTTTTCTGCCTTTTCCCATTGCTGCAGTAATAAAAACCAATGACGTGTGTAAAATTTATTTATTTTTTATGTGCTCACAACTAATGTCATGCACCAAAAAAAAAATCAAAGTGAGGCACAAAACACATTGAACACTGGCGGTCCAAAGCAGCTGCAACAGCTTCGTGCCTACCCAAAGTGGCACGTACCAAAAAGTTCCGCAAAGTAATTTTTTTGACTTCCTTTTTTTTTGAGGATAATGTGTGGGTATGCTGGTTTTATGAATTAAAAATACGAATGTGGAAGAAATTAATTCCGTTTCAGGAAAACAGAATTTCTAAAAGTGGATCTATCTGATTATTGTTATAATATATTTTGAATACCTTTAGCTTTTGTTGGTTTATTATAAGGAGTTTTTTTGTAAAACATTAAAACTGTTATTAGGCAAAGATATTTAAAATATTTATTATAATTTCATTATAAAAACCCTTGTTATATTTACATTTTAAAAACTATTACCTATGAATCAGATTGTTAATTTTATTGAGTAAAATTTAATTTTGCAATATATTTAATGATACGAATAGTTAATTTATTTTTTTAAATGTAGGTATTAACAGATTTTTAAAATGTTTTCCTTTTATAGAGAGAATAATTTTAAGAGGAATCTGCAATGCGGCGCTTCAAGCTTAACCTGCCTTATTTATTTTTTATTCTAAACATATGGGCGATTTCAAACGTTTGTGTGTGTCTGCCACAGTTTGTCATAAATTTTCGAAAAGGAAGGAGGGACAGGCATAGGAGGACCTGGGTGAAACTGACTTTGCTTTTTCTGTTGGCCGCAACATTTGACACCTGCTACACTGCCCGCCCTTTTGGCCTGCTCCTGTTTCGAATTTTATTGTTTGCTTGAATGTTTACACAATGAAAACGAAGCGTTTTCCATGTGTGTACACTTTGGGGGAGGAGTGTTTGCGGTTCTTGCTCAGCTTACAAATGTTTTTTCCATGGCTTAGAGACTTGTGATTTATCTACGTTTGCCTTCTGCCCCTGCCTGACCCCCCAAAATGGTTGAGCTTTGTGTATTTATGATATTCTATATTGTACTCAATTGCCAATTATGAGCTGTTAAGGTTCCAGAGCTATGATAAATGTGTGGGAGGAATGTAAATTTTTTCTGGTGCCGTTTAAAGTTGTGCCAAACTTTTGCCTAAAATGTGTTAGGGCCAAAGTGACTTCGACAGCGACGGCAACACTTTTGCCAATTTGAATATTTCATGACATTTGTCACTCCCTGCATGCGACAGACACTCGTTTCCTGTTTACAGACCGATGTGGATGACACAACCAGCTTTTGACTGCTTTTTTTGGCCCAACCTGCTCGGTTTTCCTCCCGCCTACATGACTCGCGTTTTGCTCCGGCTTTCTACTGAATTTTCTTGTCGTTTTTTTAGCGTGTTCAGCATGTCAACTGCGAAAACTCAATTTGCCTAAGTAAATAAACGGAATATGAATGTTTAATTTATTTTATAGATATTAAATAAACACACGACTCCTAACAGAGTTTGAGTACACATGAAGGGGGAAAACTTTGACTTGTAGCTGAACTTCGTTGGGATGCCAGAAAGAAAGCCAATTGTGGAGAGGTTGGCCGCCTGGCTTGTAATAACAAAATATACAATTCGCCAACTTTGAGCAATGAAAATTCTTAAAGCAAAACAATATATAGGAGTGTGTGTAAGAACCTCAAATCAAATAGCTGTTCTCTGTTGTAGTATGCTTAATCGTTTCCTCCTCTGGCAATCTATCGAAAAAGAGTTTAATTAAAATCGCACCACGGAGAGCGGCGAAAATCAATTTAATTAAATTTGCACTCACTCTCGCTTTCTCCATGCACTTTCTTCAGTGACTAATTTTGGTCTCGGCTTCAAAAGCGAATCATAGATAAAGAAATGTACGGTACGCAAAGGAGAAAGAAATATAAAGAAATGCAAACTGTTCAGAGATTGCTTAAGCCAACAGAAAATACCTGCTTTTCATTTGCATTTTGTTTTTTCCGATACTTAAAAAAGTTATTCCTGCCACAGAACATAGCGTTGGATAATTGTAAGTAAAAATAACCAAAAATTTCAGTGTAAGAATTGGAAGTCATGAAAGCTTCCCATACTAAGATAAGTTTTAGATTTTGGTTTTAAGAACCTAAAAATGTAATGCATTAAACAAAATGTATTTAGCAGGATGTCATAATAATAAAACAATAATAATAATTTCATCCCATTTTAAACATTCTTAGTATACAATACGTGCTGCCATGAAGCGCACTGTACAAATTGTAAAAAGTATATTTAAGCCGCATGTTGGTTTTTAATTGAGCCACAAACCTGCACCACACGCTGCGTGTACGCAATGCCGACTGGGACTTAAATTTTGTTCTTCATCCCACATTTCTCATACTGTATCCCTTCAGTTCATAAAATTTTATGGTTGACTCATGATTTTTGTCTTCTGCCTTTTTTGTTGACTTGTTTACATGCTTCCCTGACAAATAATGATGAGTCGCTGCCTTTTATGAATATGAATGCTGTGTGGGCGGTGGTGGGGGCCTTTCAAGGGGGCATGCCCCCTGATCCATAAAAACCTAAACGTCTGCGTCGAAGGCGTTAAATTTGTGCGAATTTTGTTTTTATATGACCGGATCGTGTTATGACAACGCTTACATGCTGTTATCTCACCGAAGGTGGGTGGGTTTTTGAAAAAGGTTGAGGCTTATCTTAAGTGGATGAATTGCCGTGGGTGTTTGCTATAAGAAGGAGGAAAGCAAGTTATCCAATAATTGCTCAAGTATTTTATGATGGGAGATTCGTTCGAACTTGGAAATGGAATAGCTTTTAGATTGAACAAGTTAATTATTAGATTGCAGTATGCTAATGGAAACAGATTAATTATTTTTCAAAAGGGAAATAAATAAACTAATTAAACTTATACACACATAAAGAATCCGATTAATTTTGGTAAATTTAACTATTTTCTAAAAAAAATGTTTCATCATTATAATAAAACCATAAATTAAAATCAAACAGAGGTTGCAGTTCACTGAACTCAAAACCGTAAGCCAAGCTACCAGTTAAGTGCATTTTCCCCCATCCGCCTTTAATAAAAAACTCTGTCCGGTTCAGTTGAGTTTAGTTGCGTTTGCCCCAAACTGGCCATAACATTTGATTATGTTTTCATAAATACTAGTAAACCACTTTTCCGGTTTTTCCATACCCATTTATTTTGCATAAGCTTTTTGTGAAATTTTATCGGAATGTAAATAATTCAAAGTTACCAATTTTCGGAATGAAATTTTCTCTATATCCAAATGGCATTTAATGTGGCCTAAACAAAACAACAACACAGGGAGTCCAGAACTTTTGCTGTCTGTCTAACTGCTGTGCATGCAACATGGAGTGGAATACTCGCGGGAAACATAAAATACATTTTACATAAATGGACGGGAATCGCACATTAATATGCGCCAGAAAAGTTTCATAAACTATAACCCAATGCCAAAATGCAAGCGGGGGAAAAAAGGGATTGCCATAGTTCCAGGAATGGCAATTTGATATACCAACATGTGTCGAGTGCTTTGAAAATGTTTTTGCTGCGATTTGTCTCTCCTTCAACTGCTATGCTTTGAGATTTTGATAATTGTTAGTTATGTCAGGATATCGTTGCAAGTTGAGCATTGGGTAGAAGTTTTCCTTCTATCCCTTCATTAAGTTGACTTCGTTTGGCAATTAATTGTGGGATTCTACCTGTAATTAGTTTTAAGTGTTGTTTATGCCCCAAAACTTTCACTATAAAATTTGGCATTCTTGGCTCAGACTTTACATCTAATAAATGGTACATTTATGAGCTTCTGGTATGTTGGCCTTTGCCCAATTTTTTTTACCCAGCTAAGAGGGAATGTTTTGACTAAAACAACTTGCCATGCTGGGAAAAATCTAAAGCAAAATCTAATTTAAAATTTCTTGATTTAACAAATTTAAATATCTCACCAGCAAACACTATTTTATGTATTTAATTAAAACTCTTTGTATTGGAAATATATTTTCTAATAGAAAGAGTGTCTTACTTTTTGGGTACACCATTTTTGGCAGCGCTTCCCTTTGGCTCTGACTCAACTATGCTCTGGCTAGGCAAATCTAGGCGAAATTGTTTTTTTATTACCCGGCTTGGCATCGAAATTCAGTTTTAGCTGCCACCCAGCCAATCAACAGTTAATTTATGAGAATTTAATACGAAAATCCCATTTAAAATCATTTAATCGGTCTGTAAGGTTGTGAGACAGAGTCTTATCTTCAATTAAATGAATTTCATGTGACTTGTTGCTCAATTTTGTGGGCACCACCATGATTATCCCTAAAGACACGAGCACAAATCCTTGTTCGTCCTGGGGAGCTATCAAAGCGTTACAAATCACTCGAAGGAGCGCCTTCGCGCGTGTCTATCGATTGAAGTGCGACAAATGGAACGCATTAAGTTAACATTATTGCCAAACAATTTGCTCGAATTGTGTTCATTTTGTGTCGTTACTGTCATTGCTACTCACATACATAACTTGCCTTGGTTTCGTTGTTGGTTTCGTTTCTTTTTGTTCGATTTCTCCAACAGCAACAACAACAAAGCTGAACAACTTATCCCTGTGTTTGTTATATATTTACCCCCCAGTCGTATACGTCCTTCCTGCCCCTCACACTCCAAGGATAATTCCTTGGCAATTGTGTTTTTATGTGGGCAACCCCAAATCTGATTAGACGAGCTTCCGAGGGTCGGAGCTTTGGGGCAAGCGCGGCAGTATCAAACTACGATAAATGGCTGAAACTTGTAAGCGAGTAAAGATATTAGATGTGGCATTGTCAAGGGGAAATTGCTTTTAGCCTGTTGCTAAAAATCCTACCCTGTGCCCGCGTCCTCTTGAAGGTCTTCGCTTGCAATCCTTTCGACAGGAGGTTCTACATTTCCAATCGGCTTGTTACCTGTCTGGGGAATTGACTGTGTTAAGAGGCAAATTATCTTATTTTTTTCTGGTCTGGTTTCACTTTTACGTTCGTTTTGTTGCGACAAATTACGGAAAAGGGTTTGCATGTAATTGAAACCAGAAGTGGAGCAAGGCATATGTCTAAAGTGTTAAACACTTAAAAGGGGACATTAAAGAAGCCGTAGAACAGAAGGATGAAATAAATATGTTAAGCGATTCTCAATGATTGAGCATTTGTGCACTTACACAATTGATTTTGAGCGGTGGAATGAAATCGAAAATCTTAATGTTTTCTTTTTTATTGACACAAAATGTTATACATGGAAATAATAGGCGCTTCTAGGCTCAGTATAGCTGTGTCTAATTTTTGTTTAATATATATTTTTTAAAATTGCATTAGAAGGCACCTCTCATTTGACATAGCTGCGCACCGAAGAAGTTTCTCATCGTATACCGTTCCCTCTTCGCAGTCTACCGCATATGGAATGGGATAATCACATACGACATAACGACTGCAATCATTGGGATAGGCAAGCAGAGTTCCCAGGGGTTGGCCGCAACAAATATTGGGGGTGTACGGATCGAGAGTTGTAGGAGGCGCCAAAGTTGTTGTTGTTAACTCTGTCGTTGTTGAAACTGTTGTTGAGTCTGTTGTAGTTGTCTTCGGAGTTGTTGATTCCGTGGTAGTTGGCATGGGAGTTGTTGAGTCTGTTGTTGATTCTGTAGAAGTTGTCTGAGGTGTTGTTGTAACGGTAGTTGATTCAGTGGTAGTTGGCATGGGAGTTGTTGAATCTGTTGTTGATTCCGTTGTGGAAGGGTAAGTTGTAGATTCGGTGGTAGTGGTTGTTCTTGGAGTTGTTGAGGCTGTTGTGGGTTCCGTTGTAGAAGATGATGTTGGGAATTCTGTGGTAGAAGTTTCGTGAGTAGTAGTTGTCTTAGGAGTTGTTGTAACGGTTGTTGACTCTGTGGTAGTTGTCTGTGGAGTTGTTGTAATTGTTGTCGATTCCGTTGTCGAAGGTGATGTCGGGGCTAAAGTTGTCAATCCAGGAGATGTTAGCTTGGGACTACAACCGGCAAGCTCGGGATCCATGCACGTCAGTTCCGTTGGACTGAATTCCAAACCATCAGGACAGTCGTAACCAACGGGTATCGGATATTGGCACATTATATACTTGCTACAGTTTCTAGGGTAGGGCACCATAGAGTCGTCCGTCTTGCCTTCACAAATGCCCTGTGAAGGCTTTGCTGTAGTCGAGTGTGTTGTAGTTGTCCCCGGTACCGTTGAAGAAGATTCTGGCTCGGAGGTGGTTGATATTCTTGTAGATTCCGTAGGATCTTCAGTAGTTGTTCCGGTGGTCGACTCAGTAGAAGATATAGTGGATAATTCTGTCGTTGATTCTGTAGACAGTTCAGTGGTCGATTCCGTGGAAGATATTGTAGACGATTCAGTTGTTGATATAGTAGAAGGTTCCGTTGTTGGTTCAGTAGTGCTTGATGACGAATCCCCTTCAGATGGAGTCGTCGTCGATGCCGAGGGCTTTGCAGTAGTTGTAATCGAACAGTTTGCCAAGGAAGCATCCACACACTTTTCTAAATCCACACTAAACTCATCCCCTTCTTCGCACTCGAAGGCCTCTGCAATAGGTCTATCGCACTTGATATACTTTGAGCAGTCGTTGGGATAGGGGACCAGGGCTCCGTCTTCAGCATCATCACAGGGTCCTTTTTGTGGTGGTGGTCTCGTAACCGCAGTGGTCGTGGTCGGCTCACTGGTAGTAGAAGTCGTTGAGGTGTAATCCCATCGGCATGCATCTGATGGAACATCCGGCCCACATTTTTCCGATATAGGATCGTAGTACTCCCCACAATTGCAGACGTCCATCATGTAAATATAGTCATCCACACAGCGTATGAACCACTGACAGTTCTCCGGATACGGGAAAGTATGTCGACTGCTATTTGTGCACATAGTGGGTTCCGGAGGTGGTCGTGTATAGCCTGGCTCTGGAGTAGTAGTGCTCTGATCTCCTTCACAATCACTCTCCTCCCAACTTTCAACGCACTTCTGTAATTTCGAACTGAAGAATGTATCCTCGGGACAAAAGAAGGCTATTGGAATTGGTGAAACGCAAACAATGTACTTGTTGCAATTTTCGGGATAAGCAATATTCTCGTTTTCATTTCGACCCCCACAAATTCCTGTGGTTGGAGCCGAAGTTGTGGTTTGCTTTTCAGTAGTTGAAGTTTCCTGGGTTGTAGGTCTCGGGGTGGTTATCCTTTCAGTTGTGGTTGCCTCTGTAGTCGTTGTGGTGGTGGTAACTTGTGGGGCTTTGCAAGCATCGGGTGACACATTAGGTCCACACTCGCCTGTCTTGGGATCGAAGTAGCTGGAATATATACAGGGTGCCAGACTCCATATTCCATTGCCCAAACATAGATAATATTTGCTGCAATCTTCGGTATAAGGAAAGGAAGCTCCCAACTCTTGACCTTGGCAAAGCTGATCAGGTCCCAATGTTGTGGCTTCTGTGGTGGTCGTCGTTGTGGGAGTGGTTACTTCAGTGGTTGTGGTCGGCTTGGTGGTGGGAATCGGTGTGGTGGTGCGATCTGCCAGGCACACAACATCATCCGGGTTGTCGCATACAAGCCAGTCGGGATTGAAGAGCAATGGAGAAGGACAACGACCCATTTCCACTTGATTGTTTTGACAAATCAGATACTCGGAGCAATTTCTAATGTAGGCGAAAATTGTGCCATCAGGTAAGCCCTTACAATCATTTGGATCAACATCTGGGGGAAGGCCAGGTGTAGTGCTTATGATCTCTTCTGTGGTACTGGTATAACTTCCCGTTGTGGAAGACCCTTCAGTTGAGGCAGTTGTAGTGATTGAAGGAGTCGTCGGTTTTCCAGTCGTTCCTGGTGTTGTAGGAAACGGCATTGGATCACACCATACGGAATCGGGCGTATCGCAAATGTGGAGCCATGTATTAAAGAGTTTATCTGGCTGGCAGTAATCCAGGTCTGTGCAACCATTTTTGCAGGCCAAGTAGCCACTGCAATTGTAGGGATACTCATAGAAACCATTCGCTTTTGGCATACAATAATCCTCCTCTATACCCTCTGGCGTTGCACCGCATGTCACATCCTCCTCAGTGGTCGAAGTGGGCGGTATTTCGGTGGTGGTGGTGGTGGTTGTGGGTAGGGGCAACTCCTCGCACTCAGCTTGATCGGGGGTATCGCAAATGAGCAGATACTGATTGAAAACCTTATCATCAATACAATAATTCAGCACGGGCCAGCCATGAGTACAGTTAATGTAGGCCTGGCAGTTATAGGGATAATGATGTAGCGATCCATCTTCGTATTCACGACAGTAGTCGTCTGGAATTCCAGGTGGTGCAGGCGGTGGATCCCAACTAGAAGTTGGATAGTTACTTGAGGGAGTGGTCGAAGGTTCTTCAGTATTGGCAGTACTTTCTGTGGTTATCTTTTCAGTACTGGTTGTTGGCACTTGAGTTGTTTTTGGGGTTGTTCCTCCTGTTGATTCGGTAGTTGGATAATTACTTGAGGGAGTGGTTGAAGTTTCTTCGGTTATCTTTTTAGTGCTGGTTGTTGGCACTTGGGTTATTCGTGTAGTTCCACTCGTGGGCTCAGGCGTTTCAATCGTATAGTAAATACACTCCACGGCTTGTGGGAAATTGCATTGCTGAGTCTGGTTATCCCACCACAGATTGGCTGGACACAATTTGACCGTAGGATAGAGACAATCGCACACCAGGAACAGACTACAATTGTCCGGATAAGGAACCAAAGCCCCAAAATCCTTGTCCTCGCACATCACCTGGTTTTCATATCGCTGCTCATTGTCACAGGTTTTATGGCGAGGTTCGACCTTCGGCAGTGCCAAGACATTTAGTTGCCAGCTCCAAAAAATGGCTACAGCCACCAAAAACCATGGCAAAAGGTTGGAAACTCGAGCTGAAAGAAATAATTACTTCAAAGATAAGAACTAAGTGCACCACTTGAGTAGTTTTCTTTCAAAAATAGTTATACGATAATTGAAATGTTTGAAAATGTTTCAGATTAGGTAATCAAAAACCGTTGACCTCTAGAGTGCAGAACAATTTTTCATGTGTTTTAATATGGTGGATATTTTTAAATTAAAGTTATGGACTATTTCTCATTTGAGTCTCCTGTAGAAATTGTATTTAACTTTTAAATTTGCTGTTTTTGGTTCACATTTTTACGTTCTTCTTTTTCTTATTTAAAATAACAAGTTTCTACCTTATTCAACCAAAATCACACTTTACCTTCCATAGAAATTTTTCTTTCCGATTTTTATATTAATATTTTTAAGAAGTCGTTCCTCTTCCGCGTTTAATTTCACACTGACTTCTTAACTGGGCCACCTTTCTTGTCCATGGCTAGAGGTCTTTCTCTGATATGATGTTGATAGCTTATATTAATGACAGTTTGATTAGATTTAATTAGAATTTCTTTGGAAATCGTTATTGTTGGTTTATTACTATTAATCATTGAATGTGTTTAAAGTATGAATTTTTTTGTTATCTTATACGTATGAACTATTTAGTTTAAGTACCATATCAACACGCGCAGACCAAGACGTTAATGAATTGGCTCGAAATTTCTATGATAATCTTTTTTATTTATAAACAAATTACGTATTTAAAGCCTTATCTTGACGTCACAAATATTTTTGTTTAAAAAGGTTAATCTAAAAAAATATAGCAGGAAGTTACTTGGGGGCTGTCTAAGTATTCCGCTTATATATTATACACTAAGATACTTCCGACACGACTTGCTTGGAAAATGATTGCCATTTTATATTCTGTCATTTTTAAGGTAAATCATTTTATCCTGCTGCCATGTGTTTTGTGTGCGCCCTTTGTGACTCTTATTGCTGTTGTTATTACACTGATTGCTCTTGTTCGAGTTCCTCCTGTTGTTGGGACTTTAATGAGGCAACGTGACCTTTTCGGCCCGCAGTTCGAGTCACAATTTATGATCAGCACTCGACGTGTAAATTACACAAATAAAAATACGCACATAAACATAAATGAAGCTAGAAGTTTAATGCGCAGCAAGCCATTAAAATTAAGCGACAAAACATGAGCAGCAAACAAAAAAAAGGTACATAAAAAATTTAAAACAAAAGTAAATATTTTAGAGAAATAATATAAGATTAAAAAATGTTCCAACTTGAGCTTAAGGAATGAAAGGAAGCTGCAGTTGCAGAGGGCGCCGCTTGGGGATATTCAATTTGTGCGAAAAATTACTTAAAAGCATCAAAATCTATTTGGCTGAAAGATGTTTTTATGCCAGCGTCTGAATGAGCTTCTTTTCTCAATTTCCCCAAGGCTACATTGGGTTGACAAACGCTCACGAACTTTGGAAATATAAAGTGCAGCCTGAAAGGCCAAAGCCATTAAAGTAAATATGAAGTCGCATAATGCGGAAAATTGCGGCGTAGCTTAGTGAAATTATTTTGAACGATTCTCATAAATAACATATTTGGCAAGTAATATTTGTGCATATAAAAAACTTTTCAGTGTTTTATTAAATAAACGTAAATAAACGTAAATGTAATAAATACAACATATGAAAAAGCTAAAGCTAATTGTTTCCAAGAAAAATTATTTATTTATTAATGAATGCATAGTTCAAATTAAAGTAAAGGTTTTAAACATACATAAAGATTTTTATGCATACGCAAGTTAATACAAAATCTTGACTACTTCCAATAATACCCCAATTACATAAAAGTAGCCAAATGAAAGGGCATTTATGGGATACAGATACCCATAATCAAATGTCACCCCTTATTTGGGCAAACTTAGCCTTGGACAATTTTTCAGCTTGATCTGTTGGCTGCTGTCAAGCGTTTGATCTGCAACAGATTGAACTATCAATTATGCCCCAGCAGTCGACGTGACCAGCAAGTGACATGTGCCACATACCACATGCCGCATCCCCATCCACAATCTGCAGTCCGCAAAGTAAGGAGCAGGGCCATCAGCAATGTTAAAACGGACGTTTAGTTACAGCTGAGCACCTGGTCGCCTTTCTGCCCGCCTGGCTGCCTCTCAAAGGAAAAGCGGGGGAAAAGCGAGGGAAAACGTGTCCTCCATGCAGACGGCAAAATCTGCTCCCTGACCCATTTCCGGGATGCTCCCCATCCTCCGGTTTCTGTTGCATGAAATTGACCCGGTGCGTGTGTCGCCAGCGCATGGCAAGGATTCTCGACGGACTGACGGTTAACGTGTGTGCCGCAATGCATCCAGGGGCCTTGATTCATGGGAGAGTCTGGCGGAATTCGTGTGTTTTTCCAGCGCCCAGAGATTGTCAGTAAGCCTCAGCAGATCTTCTAAAAGACGTTTAAAAATAACTTTTATTGTTTTAATAATTTTGACGACAACAATCTCAAGTACTGGAGGTGAACGCTGCACGGGAGTCAAACAAAAAATTCTTTGCAATCGTATTTTTAGTAACAATTAAGTTGGTTTTTTTGCATTTAATCCTAAGCAAGAGCTATAAAATTGGCTGTTTAAGGCCAATTTGTATTTTATAATAAATAATAATAAAAAATAATAATATCCAAAATAAATATGAAAAATACGCTTATATTTATTACATTATTTTTTCCTTCAACAGTTCTAGTATAAAAATATTAAATTAAAATAATTAAATTAATTAACTTACAAATTTTTTGTTAATGAAGTGACCCTTCGACAATAAAATGTAGATTAGTCAGCGTGAGTCCGTCAATTGTTATAATCTAAAAAAAAATAAATAAACCAATAAAGCTGAGGTAATTGAAATTCCACAAGAATGCAAAAAGAATGCAGTGAGCGCCCAATTCCTTTGACTACAAACCAAGATTCAAAGCCACAGAGCAAACTGAAAAATAAACAAACAAATTACAAAGTGCATGTGTATCCTCTTTTTTACCACTGCAAATGGTCCTTTGGCTTTGTTTATGCTTTCTGCCCCCATCCTATTTTTTTCTGTTAATTAAAATCCAATGATTCCTAGAACCTGCTTTGGGCTTCTTTTAATTTCTCTTACTTTTGTTTTGCTGAATTTTCATTTTTTTCTGCTCGTTCCAAAAGTCTTTCTTGTTTCTTATTTTCTGTTTTATTTCTTTTCTGCTGTTGTGTGTTGAGAGTTTTTAATTGCACACATTTTTGCAACGCTTGATGATAAGAATTTTTTCGTTTACCTTTGCAGGGCTTGTTGTTGTTATAGGCAACTACAATCAGCAAAATTAAAAATATTTGTTCGGTTACCAGACTGCGGAATTTTTATTTTGGTGCCGGCTGTGAATAAAAGTCGAGATTTATATTCTAGTGAAAATATTTTTACATGGTCGGTGTGGAATGCAAATCGAGTTGGAAATAGCGGACCTGAAAAATGTGAAGTAATTCATTAATTGTTGAATTCATTACTTAAAAGAGTTATAGCAACATACAAAAACAAATTTTTTAAAGCTGAAAAGATATTTGTACAATCTTTTGATTTACAGAATGTGTTAATAAACTAAATATATGTTTGATATGGAAAATGAAAAAGAGCATGAAATTATATGCTATGTATTATGGAAAATCTGTGTATGACTTCATATTTAGTGATTTTGGAAATTGTCTAAAAATGTTGTATTGCTTGCAAACACCTACAAATATTTAAGCATAGAAAATATACCAAAGTAAATAACAAACCAAAGCCAAGAGACAATATTAATTTTTGAGGGCTTACCTCTTTGTCAATTTTATTTTTAACGCAATTTAGGCCTTATTTGGCCCTTAATTAATTATGGCTTTTGAAGAGTTCGTATCCGTTATAAGACAAATAAACAATATATGGTGAAGTCTTAGAAAATCATGCAGTCCCAGAAATCATCCAAATCGTTCTCTCAGCTTGTGCTTCTCAGCCACTTTTTTTGGTGGAGAGATTCTCTTCGCTTTCGAAATCAGATTTGGCGCCTGCGTTTCACTTCGAAAGGAGAACTTTTTCTTCGGCTTTTCGAACGACTAAAACGGAGCGAACTCTATTCTATTCGGTGAAGAAAATAATCAGTTGCTGTTCAGCTGGGGCCGAAGGCAAAAGGTTCGAAAGCGTAAGTCTTTATATTCTTCTTTAAAAATTTCTATGCTCCAAGTCACGTAAATTTAATATCGAATGCGGGACAGTTTAAAAAGTCCCACAAATGCAGCGCCAATTAATATTATCCAGAGAGATACAAGGCACGTTTTTCCTTTCACTGCGGTGAAAGGAAAAATTTACATATTATAGGTGCGAAAATCCCAGACAAACGAAATTGCTGCATTTCGTGTGAAAATGCAATTAAAAATGGTTTCTCTACCGGAGACCCAACATATTAATTGCCCGACAAGGCAAGTCCGAATTGCCCCCTACTGGAGCAATTTTTTAATTGAGCAAGTACATGAAAAGCAAACAAAAGGCATACAAAGGATGCACTTCCCACTTCGCCAGTACGAAGATTAGCTGCATGCAGGAGGAGGTTGTGGAACATGCAAATGCCAGCCATGATTTATGCCGGAGTCAGGGCGAGAGCCAGAGCTTAGAGCCTGCACAGCGAACAAATTTCGCAACATCAAAGCAAAGCAATATATCGTGAAATGTAAATGTTTATTATTTGTTAAAAGTAAAATTATTTAAATTTAAATAAAAATCAGATATATTTGAGACAATTTCAAATTCTAAATTTAAAACCAGCTAATTAATTAATTAATTTAATACTTAATGGGTTTTTTCTCAAATCTGATTGCTGTGGAAATAATACAACAAGCTTACATTTATTACAATGTGCCCAAAACTGTATAATACGTTTTTCTTGTATTGTAAATGAATTATATACATATAATAATTAATCAAAATATTAGTTGCTTTCTAGAGCTTACTATTCAGTAAATTTAAAATGTTATTTTGAAGAAATATTATAATGTCCTGGCAATAAACCTCGATTGAAAAACAATATTTTTCAACAACTTATTTTACGATACAAAGACGAGTTACAAAAACGAAAATTAAATACTTCTAGTAAGGTTTTTGCATTTTTTTTTTTGGTTTGAAACTGAACAGCAAAAAAATTTCTTATCAAAGTTAGTAAATGCATCCTTTAATAGACAGTAAATATTTAAAATTCTTTAAAAATGTATTTTTGTCTTTAATATTGTCTATATGATGATTCACAGTGTATAGCCTGGCAGGCAGTTATGCACTCGAGGCATTTGTTGCATGCTGACAGAATGGGAAAGCCGGGGAAAGTGGCCAGGATACACGGTGTCGGATGTGCATTCCCTGGCCCGGGGGCACCGTGTGCTGCTGATTGTTGTTGGCTCGTGAGCAAAGCGAAACTAAGCCAAGCAAAGGTCCTGCCCCAGGAAGCTCCTAACATGGAGCCCAGGAACGCTTTCGAGCTTCAATCACACTTCATTCGGTTTTCCGGTTTTCCTTTTCATTATGTTAAATAAAAGCGACTGCGAGGTCTCCATTCATTCATCACTCTCTCGAGCAGCTTGACGGTTGCCTTCGTTCGTTCGTTGACAAAAAAAAATGGCAAAACAAAAACAGGTTGCGAAAATGCGCTGTGGGAAATGTGTGAAATTTCCCAGCTGCAGCAGCTTCAGCAAAAACTGTGGCAGAAAAACTTTCTGGCCAGCCTGCTCGGCGTTGGTTAAAAATTTAAATTTTCATTTTCTGCAGCAAATTGGGGGGACACACAAAAAAAGGCAGAGAGTTTTCTGCTAAGAAAAAGAAAAGTGGAAAGGCAAACGCGGACTTTTGCCTGCGAAAGTTTTTTTGTTTTAACCACAAAAGTATGCTCGTTGTCCCCATCTCGCTCTAGCACGATCTTTCCTTTGCATCCTGGCATTGATGTTGTTGTTGGCGCCACAGAGTTTCAAGTGCGAATGCATTCTGCTTTTGTCGCATTTGCGGTTTTGTTGTTTTGTCGGATGGAGTGAAGTGGAGCGGATCGCCGGAGATGGGGAAGGAAGCAGGTAAAGTGAACTAAATGTTGCTGCCACCTGAAACCCGATTTTCAGTACCATCTTGCACTCAAAAAAATGTTTTTTTTTTAATTTTTGACACTTTCTTTACATTTAACTAGCAATTTATCTTTATAATTTTGAAATCAACCGAAAGAAACAATAATGAAAGTTAATTCATTTCATTACAAGTATATGATTTAGATTTATTTGTTTGCATTTTTTATTTTATATGTCTGCATGTGCACATTAGCTGTGAATATATATCAAAAATAATTTGATTTAAAATAAAATGTTTAAAATTTGAATTTAAAGTTCGTTGTATATGTTAAACACGCATTAATGCCTCAATTTTGATATTTTTTTAGAATGTCTATAATATTAAAATATATTTGGAACATTTTTATTATAGATTATTTAAGACTTATTCTACCTCTTGATAAATTTTCTAGATTGAAGACCATTTTATGGTTGATTTATGTCTACATTATTCAATGTGTTCCTCATCTGCTTCTACTCTCACCTTTTCTTTTATCTTCCCCCTCTTAGATTCTGTCTTTATCTATTTGCTGTAGGCAGTCTTCTTTCCAAGTGTCTGGCACAAGCGAATTTTTTCGGTTTCAATTTATGAGGCAACTGCTGCCGAAAGCGGGGTTCAAAGGGGTCTATGTGAGGGGGCTAAAAGAGGTTCCAAAGGGGGCTTTCAAGTGCCGAGGGGGGAGCTACGAAATGAAGTGCACTTGCAGCTCCTTCAACTCCACTTGACTCGAGCAAACGACAAACGACAAGAGACGAGTCTGCCCTGTTTTTGTGGTCCAACCACAGTTTTCCGCTTTTTCTCCTCGAGTTTTCCCCCTTTGGCATGTCATTTACAGTTTTTCGTCGTCTGTGCCTGTAAATGTTTTATTTGAGTATTATTACTTCTACTCTTTAACCACGCACAATGCCGGAAAATTGCAGGAAAAAGCTGCTCAAAGGCGAGTGGTACCTTTTTTCCCACGGTAATGTAGCAAGTATTGAAAAGAAGTGAAACAAATTGTCACGGCTAATTAGAAGAGCAGACATTATATAATTTATTTATTTATGAATATTAATTAGTTCATTAATTTTTAAAGAAATCAGAAAGTTTTTGATAAAATGCTATAAATGCCTATAAATGTTTAAGTACTTGGAATCTATCTAAAGGATCAATGTTTTATTTTAATGTAACTCTTTTGAACTCTGTTATGTAGCTTTCTAAAATCCCCATGAGAATCGGAGAACTAGCAGCCCTAAAGACTTAACTCTTTTTATTATTGCATTGTGCATAAAAACAATTTCCATTTATAAGCTGATTATTGATAATATTTCGCGCCATTACATTCATAAACAAATTAGCGAGTTTCTGATAAGAAAATAGTTTGCATATTACAGCACTATATTTGCCGGGGCTTTGTTAAATTAATAAAAGGTACTTTTAAAGTTTTTGGTTTAGCAATAACAGATGTTCGGCAAATGAATACAAGCCAAAAATATATTTTGGCTAGTGATGCCTCGAGCAAATTTTTCACTAATCCTTGTTAGCTTGTCTGCTTTGAGGTTTTCTGTTTTTTTTTTTCTTTTTGAATGATTTCCATTTTACCAGGCCCACTTCCATGGCAAACCGCCCACCTGCCCCATTTGCTGATGGTGCTGACGATGGCTGGCGTTGGAGCGTGATGAGTGGTGTTGTGGTTTGTTGGCACTTCTATTTAAACTTTTATTGCTGCTCACTTTGCCAAAAAGGTCAGGCTCAGCCAGCTGGGATTGGGATGAAGTTGGGGTGGCCGTGGCGATTGCCAGGTCATGACCCCATCGTGAAGCTTAAACCGGGGTGTGAATATTAATGCTTAATATTTTATTCGGCACCACTTCATGGTTTTTAGTTTTTACTTCATGCGGGTGGACGCGATTTGCTATGCTCTCAGACCATTTAGGCAAATGTTTATGGTTTTGGGGATTCTGCTTTATCCGCTTTCCAGTTTCATGGGGTGTGGAGAAAAGGTTTTCGTTGATTAAAGTTTGGTAAGAAGAAAGTGCTTTGCTGAAGATTTTTCGATTGCTCTTTAAATATGTTGTATCTGTCTCAATGGGCAAAAATGATTATCGTTAATTAAAACCTAAGTTAGACTAAGTAAATGTTTGAAATATTTGCACTTGGCCAAAATTTGAAAACTCTGAAATCGTAGTTAAACTTCTTTTAAAGTCCAATAGCCAGCTTTAAAAATACATTTTTTTCGAGCGCATACAATCCCTTTTGCGATTTATTATAATGTCTCTCAATACAAAAAATTGAATCATTTTCTTTATTATATACCAAGTCAATTAAAATCTGAATGCAGATGTAAACAAGAGTCAGCACCAATTGCGCAACCCACACACCTTGCTTACATATGTTGTTTAATTCATACGCAAATAAAAAGGAAGTTTTAATTAAATATGTATTTGGCAGCATTGAATTTTAATCGCATTTCAGTTGGCGGGATTACTGACGAAAGATGGATATGGACGGTACACCAGAACGTGAGCCTTCAATTAAATGATATTAAGAGCATTTTGTGTGCAATTTTATGACTCAATTTAAAGTTAGTAATTTGAGAAATTTACGGTCCTTGTTTGCGAGGGATGATAATTTAATTTTTAATGACAGACAACAATTTTGGGCAAATTGTCATTTTGATTTTATGAAATTTATTGCCCATTTAAGATAAATGCATTTAAATTTTAACTCCGCTGGTTCATTTTTGCCTAGCATTGGCATTGACTTTTAAATTGATTTTAATAGGTTGCCGTAACATTTCGCTTTCCGTTGGTCATTAATCGGCTTAAAGTTGACATAAATATATTTTTTCAATTTAAATTTATGCTGCTCTCGGCGTGTATTTGTTCTGACCGGTTCGTGTTAATTGGAATATGGAGGTTTGTTCAGTGAGTGCCACCTGCTAAATAAATAATTCTTTGAATTTAATAATTCTTTGTCCATATATATATTTATTTGGTATCCACATGTGCTAGTGCAAATTTACTCAGCGACAAAACTGCGAAAGCATTTTGGTTAATGGAAATGAAATTCTCAAATTTGCTCACAACATAGTAATCCCGTACGAAATGTGATAATCTTCTCGTATCCCTCAGTTTTGCTTTAGTTGCACAAAATGTGCACTGGCATTCGTGGGTTAATTGGAAATTGCTCTCAATGCCGCATTCTGTGTCACACTCATTATCGAGTTAATTGAATTAATTTCCAATGCGAAATGTGAACTTTGAGCAACGGATACATTTGGCTAATTGGCTCTCAAAGATTTCTGCTGAATTGTCATTTTGCATTTTGTGTGAGCGTTGGTTTGCTGTACGCTAATATCAAGCAAAACTCCTTTGCCCTTTTCATTTAATAACCACCAAAAAATAAATGGTTACGAGCGTCCGTTTAAGGGTTAACACATTATAAGTTTAAACAACCATTAATTATTTATAATGCGACATGGTGTAGGTCCCTAATTGCAGGAGTAATACCTAAATACTTCCCATGGGCCCAAGTTTTAAGCACTTGAGTTCGGGCCTAATGAGTTACCCTCCAGGAGATTAGGCCGGGATATTTTAGCGTTGCCATGCGACACTGTGTAAACAGCTCACATGCATTTGCTATTTGCCGTCTGCTGTTTGCCATTTGCATTGACCTGCTACTAATTTGATTAACACTAGACTCTGCGAAATCCCGGGCCTGTGTCAACACGAATGCAAAATGTTCATCCCGAGCTCTGGCCGAGATGCCAATTCAAATATTATTTGATATCCTGCGGTGCCTGGCAAATGGGAATGGCACTACGAATGGTAACACTCACTCATTGTTTGCCCAGCTTTCGCATTCAACTTTTGATTTCTGAAGAGGACTGCCTGCAGTCGGCAGGCACGCAGAGATTGAGTGCGAACAGCGCTGGGAATTCAAGACTCTTGACACTGGGACATTGTTGTAAGTCGGCCAAAACGACGAGCTCTGAAGACTCCTGTCCAAATATATATATTCCACAAGTGTTGGCTTGCTTTGAATGTTAATATTTGCACTTTCAATTCAAGCAACTGGCAAGTGACAATTTATTCGCTTTGGACTTGGTGTTGTTGGCATTTGGTTTCAATTTCGTTGAAATTTTCAGACACTTAAGTGGGCAAACTAAATGCCATTTGCTCTTTTTCTGGATTATTTTTAGGTTGAACTTTTGCTCTATAGTGACATTGAACGGCTTTCGATTGTCCAAAAATTGCATTAAAAGCAAAATAATTTACGAGCTCGAATTTTCTTTAAATGGTCTTTAGTTTAGTAATTAAATGTTCATTTATTTAATAGAGCATTAGTTGTTTAAACAAGTATTTTTTCTTTATTTGTTTATTTTAAATGACAATATATATTATTTGATATTTATTAAAGTAAGTGAGAAATTATGTTTATACTTGTTTATACTTTATAAAGGTCTTCCCTTTCTCATAAGCAAAATACAATTTTTTTTAAATTCCTAAAAACAGAATAAATAAAGCACAAGCTTTAAAGAATACATTTCAACGAATCCAAATAATTGGCCACACCACCTGATTTGCTTGCATATGCATTTTAACACCTATTGTGTTTAATTGGTCCTTTTCTTGACCAAGTGCTCAATGAATTAAAGTTAGATTTGAGCTTAAATTGAGCACAAGAAATCTTTTAACTCACTATCGGGCAGTTGGCCTCACGAATGCTTATTCAGCTAGCACTTGCACACACACTTTCCAACGCCCACGCCACTCAGTTCGTCGTTCAGTCAGTTAGTAATTCATTCAGACTGTCATTCATTCAAGCCCTAATTGCGGACAAAAGTTGCTTCTTCTTGGGCTTAAGTGCTGCCGCCGCTCCAGTTGACATTTGTTCGTTAATTAAACCTTTTTGTTGGTCTGGCAACTGGCAACTGTGCAACAAGCAAATTGATTTATCTCCTCAACACCTTGGAGCCAAGGTCTGTCAAGTTTTGCCCACCTCTTTTACGACTATGCTGCCTTTTAATGGTAAAACTTTTTCACTTAACGTTTACTCATAAATTGATTTTTACTTTTTAACGACTTCCACTGGGAAAGGTTCTCTCCATGTGGTTGGATGTTCTGGGATCAGTGCTGGCAGGAATCTAAAGTCAGAATCAGGTCGTGAATACCACTTCGAAAGATTATTAGAGGTTATTGTAAAACAACATAAGAAATGTATACTTTTTAATTAAATGGGCAAATCATCATATATATTATCGTCCATGATATATTTTAAAATTTAACATCATATGTTCTTATCATTGTGTTCTTAAGCCAAATAATTAAATCTATGCTGCGTGCAAACTACAACTAATTCTTAGAAAAATTCTTAAAAGTTTATTTTTTTTATTTTACGTTTAAAAACTGATGACTTTTTATTTCGAAATTAACGTTAAAAATGGCCCAATCCACATTTTTTTAAAAATAATCAGATTTTTGGACAAGAAGGAGTTCGAATGATTACGGCTAAAAAAAGAAAAAATTCTATCCTATATGAAGAAATGAACAACACTGATTTGGATGGTTGTGTGCCATTGACGAAGGCTTCAAAACCATACCTTGCTCACTAACGTGAGGAAGTCAGAAGTCAGGTTAGGAAACTTGGATGCCTTGTCAAATTATCAGATGACACTTGGAATTTTCAATTAGTCAAGTCAAAGGTCCTGCGGCCTGGTCAAGTTTCCTTCGCCTGAGCCGACGTGTTTGGTAAACAAATTATGTGCTAATTTCGCTTATGGAGAGTTTCCTTCTTTGATGTTGTTGTTTAATTATGACTTCCTCCGGCTTGTAATCAATGTGTAAATTTTCGGAGCATGCCTGGGCATTTGAGAGCAGCTTTTCCTCGTTTTGTCATCATCCAAAGTTTTGATGCGGCAACTGCAGGATTTATGCAACCCCTAGCCTCCAATCCACTAACATTCCTCCCTTCCTTTCGTTTTTGGGCAACTCCTTGTCATCCTCTTTGGGGAAAACTTGTGCGCAATTACATGAGCATTTTGTGGTTGCACATATGAAATATGCATGCAATTTTGAATTTGCCATTCATTTAAATGTTTTCTTGATTACATTTTACGCCAGCAAGCCAAGGCCGTGCCATGCTGGATATCTTGGGCAGAATACCACAACACAAAAACAGGACCTTTAAAGGATCACAAGTAATTTTATGAAACATTTTCATTGTCTCTCAGTTTATGTATTCGTGTGTGCAAAGGTTGTGGTTAAATTCTAAGGATACGTTTAAATGAGCAGCAATGCCTTGAGGTTGAAAACTAAGAAGACCAAAGGCTGGCTAGAAATTAGGTCAATGATGTCTAGCTACTATATGGACTTTATTTTACTTCGGAATAAAATATTACTGCATATCGAAAATTAAAAAAAAAGGTGTTAGACAATACATTTTTTAAAAATCATGTTGTTCTTAACCGTACATTATTTGTCATACAAATTTATACTTATTTTAAATTAAATAACTAAAACATTCTTGTACAAGCAAGAATGTTTTAGTATTAACATTTTTGGCTTTAAGTGGATATCTTAAAAAACGATATTAACATAACTGTTGAGCATGCCTAACAAATTTCGTTAAATATTTAACTGCAACACAAACTTTAATTACATTTGCTGCAACATATTTGCACTTTCAATGACATTCCTTGTGCCCAACAAAAACCTGTCAGTCAATCAATCAATTGTTCTTACTTACTCGTTTAGACTTTCCTTCGATTTCTTTTTCTATTTTTTTGTATATTTTACGGGAAGTTTTTCCGTGTCTAGAGAAAAGTTTGCCGTCAGCAAAGCAGCGAGCGACAACCATGAAGAGAGAGTCTAAAGAAAATTGAAAGTTTTGATTTATAATCCGTAAAGTTTTTCACTTGCGAGGCCCTGCTCTTCCACCCTGCAACCATCTATCTATCTAACGCCATTCAAGTGCATAAATATTTTTTATTCAATAGTACTCTTTTCCCTTCCTTTGGCGAACTTCGTGACCGGGTGCCTGCAATCAGATTAAAAGCATTTTGGTGGTCTAGAGCTGCGGCCATTGAGTGTACAGTAGGCTCCCCTCGGACCGGATCTCATGTCAGCGGGAACCGCACCCCATCAGACCATTATTGGGCAATCAATAAATTCATAATAATTGCCGCTGGCAACAGGAACGAAACGTTAAGTTCCTTGACTTTTCCATGGCGGATTCATATTTATGGCTCGAAAGTTTCGCTCTTGGCGGCTTCAAAAATTGTGTGGCAAGGGGCTGGGAGGATGGAAAAGGATTGGGTTCTTCCCAGAATGATGTGCAACGTGTCTGCCATGGTGTGTGTCATCCTCGATGCCCAACAGAGTCTATTGTGCAGTCGGCCTTTTGGCTCTTGTCTGGGGAGATGCTGTGTTCGGTTCTTTTCTGTTCTGCTGCTTTGAAAGCTTTCAACTGACGTTGGCAGTTTTGTGACACTTAAAAAAAAAAGCATACGATTTTATGCAATATTTTTGACAAACTTTCAAAACAAAATTTAAACGCAAATTTTTAGAAGATTAAGCAACAAGACTTTAAAGATATACAGCTTTGAAATCGGATGCGTGAAATAAAAGTTATGGATTTATAACTGCAGGTTTTGGGTCACTTTTCTGCAAAGACGATTTTTTTCGGATATTTAGAAAGGGGTTACATCATAAAAATGACAAAAAATCGACCCGAAATTACAAAACCATTTTTAAACGCAGAGTTTTAGAGGCTGAAGCCCCAATACTATAAAGATATGCCATTTTGAAATCGGATGTTTACAAGAAAAGTTATGGAATTAAACCTGAAGGTGTTTGGTACCTTTTCTAAAATAATTTTTTTCGGAATTTAATGTCGTAAAAATGTCAACCCAAACTTTCAAAACAGAATGTAAATGCAAAGTTTTAGAGGATTAAGCAACAAGACTTTGAAGATATACAGCTTTGAAATCGGATGCGAGAAATAAAAGTTATGGATTTACAACTGCAGGTTTTGGTCACTTTTCTGCAAAGACGATTTTTTTGTACTATTAGGAAGGGGGTTGCATCATAAAAATGACAAAAAATCAAACAGAAATTACAAACCAATTTTTAAACACAGAGTTTTAAAGACTGAAGCCCCAGTACTATACAGATATGCCATTTTGAAATCGGATTTTTGCAAGAAAAGTTATGGAATTAAATCTGAAGGTTTTTGGTAATTTTTATACCCTTGCAGATGGTATTATAATTTCAGTCAGAAGCTTGCAGCGCAGTATAAGTATTATAAGTATAGCCATGGCAATAGCTGCAAGGGTATATGAACTTCGACTTTCCGAAGTTCGCTTCCTTTCTTGATGAATTAAATATATGTATATTTTAAGGTTTTCAGTTAATGGTATGCCTTTCTGTCTAGCTTTTCTCAGTGTTTGTTCTTGATAAGTCTGAGTGGTGCTCGTGTGTCAGGAAATCGATAGTTTTGACATTGAATGACGGCTCATTATTTTGCATTTATAATCAAAGTCATTGCGAAATTATATGAAATTTTGCTGAATAAAATTATACTCAAAATTATGCTAAAACCATTTTTTTTGGCAACTGTTGATTGATTGATAAAACAATTGAAATTTATTAAAGAAAATCATTTTTTGTAATTTTCATTCCCTTCTTAGCTAATTTGAGCATGAGAAAGCAATTTTATTTTAAGCCCAAGTGACCGTTTATTGTTTCAGCTGTTTTATGGTATTGGGTCAGCGATAAATCTTCGACGCCCGGATTTCACATATGCGTTTCTTTTTCCGGTCCAAATTTAGATTTATTTCATTCGGAGAAACAGTTGAGTCGCAGCAAAACTTTTGACATTTTTCACGCAGGCCGCAAGACAAATGCGATTTTAATGTCAATAAATTTGTATGTCTGAATGCAAAAAAAATATTTTCTATATTTGTAATAAAATGCTAAAGGTAGCCCATGTTTAGCCGGAAACAATTTCACAAAATATTATTCCATGTTTTTTCTGCAGTTATCTCTGAATTGCGCAACAATTGTTAGATAGAAGCTGCATGTAAATGTCACTTTAGTTGTTGCTATCGGCGCTGTCACGAGCAGCATAAAAATGTTGAAATTGTTTAGTGCTTTGCTCAGGCAGATAATAAATCATTTTACCCCAAGGCATGGGGCGTTAAAACCAACTCTTTAGATACATTTAAAATGTTAAAGGCTTCATTTAAAGTTTCTATCCCTTTTCTTGGGCCGTATGATAGTACCCTAATGCATTTAATGTATGTAAAAGTTTGCAGCCTGCGTTCCACCACATTTGTTAAAAGTTTTCATGAGGCTCATCGTGAGGATATGCAGACATTTCCTCGACGCATCCTCTTTCCCTCATAAACCTTCTTGTTTAGCTCTTGTGGGGCAGACCAAACAATGAAATTAAAAACATATTTTCTGCTCATTCTGGTCGGGTAAAGTCGGGATTTAGATTCAATTAAACTGTCAACGGCGCCGGGACTCACAGGAACCGCAAACATGCCGCACTGCTCCACCTTCCTACCCACCTGTCACCACTTGCAATGTTTGTCATGTTGAGAAGAGGCATTAAATTCGAATTAGCAGGGGGAACAGGCAAGAAGTCTCCCTAAGCACTTGGGAAAAATTGAATTCTAACACCGCACAAGATTTATAGGTATCGATAGAGAGGGGACCCCTAAGGGGGTCCAAAAACCAGACTAAAAACCGCAAAGGTCGAAGACTTTGGAGGAGGCCGTGGAAGGACAACAAAGTGTAAATTAGACCGCGAGGATTCCGCAGATGGCGACCGCAATGTCTGTCAAGGCGAAGGACAACCGAGGACAGCTATTTCGAAGGGACTCGAGGGCTGAGGAGCGGACTCGGGACTCGAGGACACGGACCACGGACACCTGTGGCTTTTGGCCAGGTAATAAATCAATTTCCTTTGACGTCTTGACATTGTGTCTAATGGCTGGAGGGAAGGAGTAGCCGAACTTTACCCAGTTCGAGATGTTTGTCTTGGGCATTCGGATTGACTCTTGGTTGTTTGCCCCACATTTGCCATTTGCCTTGTGTGAATGAAATTTCCTTGGAAAAGGCACTAATTTGTGGGAAATATATCAATTTCAAATTGCAAAAATCTGATGAAGAACACATTTTGTGCTTCATTATAAAAACTACCGCTCCGCAATCCCTTTTGAAAGCCATCAACCGATTACCCGAAACAAAGCCACTTGAAAAGTGTAAGTTTCGATGAACTTTTCCCTCGCTTTACTCACTGACACAGTCTGTATCGCATTTCGGTTTCCGTAAGCGAAAAATCTTCAACCAAAATCCGGGAGACCAAACGGTTTGTTTTGCCAAAGTCAGACTAAATTGGGAGAAAGATGAACTCGGGTACTCGGCCTCTGTCTGACCCCTTCCACATTAATAAAGCACTTTAAAGTCACTCCACTAACTGCGAAGTGCGATTTGAATTTGAGTCTCCCAGAGGACAGATCCGATGCCAATGAATGCCAACAGCAGGCAGAATGAAGTACACACTCCGGCATTAGCCGCTCTCGATTTATGACCCCCACTTGACCATCCTAGCCAGTCAGCCTGGATGTGCTCCTCTGTTTTACGTTTCCCCACGTCTCGTGCTCCCCAAAATGTTTGCATATGCGGATCCTTTGTCCGCAGTTCACCAGCTGAATCATCCTCCTCCTGGTCGGCAGTGCATTTCGGACATGTAATGAGCCGCAGCGGGTCTTGAACTTTGAATAGGTCCCGCTACATCATCTCTCCCAGTCATTGGAGACTCACAGGGAGGCCCTGCAATTGACATTTATCGCTGCTGGCCGAGCACCAGACAATGCTGTGGGTCAAGGGGCCGAGGAGGGGTTAAAGGGTGGGCGGACTCTTTCGGGGAACTTAACAACTCATTAACACGCTCCCGGACAACAATTGCTGTCACTGCCGTTGGCAATTGGAGCGCTTAAACCGTTGTAATTCACTTGTATCGCACAATTATTCGCTCATTTGTTGGATAACGAAAATCGGATAAAGGTGGAAGTACGACCGACGACCCTTGTCAGTTAAATTCAATCGGAAGTGGATGGGGGTGTAGTCAATAAAATGCCAGAAGGCTGCCCAATGAGCCCAGAACAAGAGGTAATCGCTCTATTGTCTTGTCGATTCCATTGATTGTGGGTACCAGAATTTTGACGGAGAGATAATAGGAGAATTATTGGAGAAACCACAACGGAAGAAGTTCGATGATATACCAAAAGCATTCCAAAACCATAACCACCTTCGAATTAAATCAGATCAAATAATTAGAGGAACCACAGTCAAATGCTTTCGAAATTCAATCATAAGCTCTGCCTTGCTTCTTTAAGTTCTTAAACATGGTCAGAGAATGATGGAAAATTCCTCTTGAAGGTCAGGTCATCATGTCTGCCCCTTGTCATTCCGTTCCTCACAAAGATCCACATGTGCACTTTGCTTCTGCCCCGGAACATCCCCATCCGTTTTGACACGACTCCAGTTGGGCTCCACCTCTTTGACTCACTCCCACTGGCCAACACTCCCACCTCGACAATTTTTGAATAACTAATGGAGGTGCCAGTTAAATGGCAAAATAGAGGCTTGGAAGCATCAGTAGGATGGCAACAATAAAACAATAACTGGCAAAACACGAGGAATGCGTCATCGTTGCGGTTCGAGTGCCTAGGAGTCCTGGCCTGAATATGAAATTCGGATTCGGATTCAGATTTCGTGCGACTGTCGACATTCATCTTACCAACTGTCTGTCTGGCATTAAGAGTCCTCTGTCCGCCGTCCAGGACTTATGCATCATTGTCAAAATATTAACAGCTGGCACATTCCAAGTCGAGTCCTCCCCGTCCCTCCCCTTATGTGAGCACTTAAGCCTCGGGCTGATTCAGACGATGATGAAAAATAGAAATGGAATTTAAGTATTTCAAGATACATTTTACTGGGCAAACAGACGAATTTGCGACTGGCGAGATGGAGGGCGGACAAATGGGTCAAATCCTTTCTGATTCGGACCAGATTTCCTCTGAAAAGCGTCAAGAAGTTTGAGTTTCTTTAACCTCTGACTTGGTCCTGCACAGCCTGGAGTACATAAATCTACGAAGAGGAAGGTACATGACTAAAAGGGATATTTATACATTTGCATGGGTATGTGAAAAGTTGCTTAGGAGAGGCACAAATAATAACGGATATTTATAAATCGACGCCGAAAGGATTTGTGAGTGAGAATCTGAGAATTTTCCAACATCTCCAAGGAAACTCATTAGGACAGAAAAGTGATAGGGATTTCGTCTGAAAGACAGAACAACGAGATACATTCCGAAAACTTCTTTTGATTTAAGTTGAACTGACTGCAGTGTCAGTGGCAAGAATCCATTCGAATATCGATTTCCATCAATGAAGTGCATGAGACAGCAGTTAAGGGGGATTCAATGGGGGGCAAAAGGGGGCACTGGATGCAGACAGACAAAAGTCTGCTCATGTGAGTAGATGAGAGAGAGAAGAGAGATGGGTTTTGCTAAACAAATTTGCATTTGAGTAAATTAAAAACAAACAACTAAATCAAATATTAAGACTCTGTACCGCGCTTTAACGATATTCAATCTGATCAGTAGCAGAATATAGATTGGCAAACGTAGGAGAAAGTGCAGAGCAAACAGAGAAATTTAGAAAAGTCATTCAGAACATTGGTACAATGTATTTGTTTTTCTGTCTGCGCGCGAAAAAAAACGATGAAAAAAAGTGTCACTTATTCACTCATTCGCAAATGAAGAAACATTTCCCTTCCAAAAATACCCCAAATAGAGTCGTCTACATTTCCATTTCACTGCCTCAGCCTTTTTTCCTCATCTCCATTCTTGTTAGTCTGCGTCGGGGCTGGAAAAACCTTTCTGGCATTCAAATGTTATTTTTGGCGCAACATTTGTGAAACTCTACCCACTTTTCCCCTTGGAAACTTGAAGCCCAGAAAACCGTGTGAAATGCGGAAGTATTTGTTGCTTGTTGTCACTGAGTAAGGGAAAGGAAAACCGCAGCCTTTGCCTTTTTAGGCATTGTGATTTTTTTGAATGAAGATTCCTTGCTTTTAACATTCTGTTTAAATTGCCTCTCGGCTTTGCAGGCTACTTGAGTGCTTCCCTAATTGATGGAAGTCCCTGGGACGAGGGAAAATACCGCTTTTCCGCTTGTAGTTGCTAATTTCATTGTTCATTAATGCCTGCACCTGATGAGCTACCCACTTGCTGCTTACTTCAAATATTTACACTTCGGGATCGGGCATAAGGCGACGATTTCTGGGGCAGAGACCTCAACAATAATTTCGATTACGGCATTTGTGGCCCTACATGAGGGCAGCCGCAGATGCAATTAAATGTTAATCGATTTTGTTTGTGTTCTGTGGGAGGGAAGTGGTCTTTAGCTAGGCCGCACAACTGAATACTCGAGTGAAATAATCAAGACGGGGAGGAGGGTATCTCAAATGGGCGAAGGTGTGTTACCTTGTCAGAGGCGTAATTAATTGTAAATAATTGTGCATGTGTCACTTGCAATTTATTTATTTGCCAAAGTCACCCCCAACAACAAAAAGGTAATGGGGAAATAGGCAAATCTTTACTTGGGTCAGTTTTGAGTTACCCAACTAATTTGTATGCAGATCAGTCTCGGGACTGGTCAATATTAGGGACATCTTAGGCTGACCCTTATCTAGAGCTTCTTTCTGCATCGAGAGTGTAAGGGCAGCATATTGCGTATACGCCGCGATGTTTGTTAAAGTTGTAAATGCCAGAGGGGAGAAACGGTCTCAACTTGTTTCCCTATATTTGCATGTCAATCGCGTGCTAATTTCAAATTACTGCGACACTTCAACTTCGTGTTCTCCCCTTTTTTACTCACCTTCCGTCTTGAATTCCCTGTTTTCTACCAGCTCGAACGCATTATTTATGACTTGTATACGCTTTCTGCGTCATTTTATAAACATTTTCCAAACATGTTCAGCGACCTCGGAAAGTTGTAGGAGGATGCAGCAGCATATAAAATGTATAAATATAAAAAGCAGGCGACTTTATGTTTTATTTATGAGCCACGCACACACAAAAAGTTCGCACGGGACCCCAAAATGCGTGTCGCCTTTTAATGTGACCAGATCAGGGGAAGTGGAAGCAAGAAGCAAGAAGCTCGGGAAATAATGGTGTTACAAAATGGTACGATTAGTACGGTTCGTCCAATCGATGCCGCCATATGCAGATGCCTCATTATCCCGCAAGAGTCTGCCATATGTTCATGAAAGGGTCAAGGATTAAGCACTGCCCCGAGAGGAGATCCCCGAGCAACTTTAGCTTAACACCGCAAAGCACAAATCGCCGTTTAAATATTAATACATCAATCCACTTAATATGCGAGTTTATGCCATCGAATGATGTAATAAATATAAAAGGAGGAGCCCGCAGACGTTTGGATAAAGATGATGCCCATATACTGATGCTGTAAATCCTTCCTCGGCTCCATCTGCAATGTCTGTGGGAATGGGGGCCCCTCATTCACTTCACTTTGTGATGAGTTTTTTTCAGCTTAGGTGATGGATGCATTAGCACACACACCATAAAGAGCCACAAAAGCATTCCCCATTAAAGTAACAGCCAGACTTCAATAGGTTCTTGTATTTTCCCTGCTGACCTATCCTTATTTTAAGCATGGTTTTCTGCAGAAACGACAAGAGTAACTATATCCAGTAAAATATGTTTAAGATGTCCTACCTCAATAAGTTTGTTTTATATCCATTCACTTGTACGCGCTCTCTTGTCGTTTTTGTCTTGCTTTCTAATTTGTGACATTTGCTTGGCCAATGAAATTTAAGATTTTTTTCTTTCTTTCCTTCTTGCTCTTTTGGCTTTTTTCTCTGAACTCTCAAATTGTGTGTTTTCGGCCTAAATCATCATCAACAACAATAATGTTTTGATTTAGCGAGAGTTAAACTCTCCAACCACATTATCAACTCTCACGCTTGCGCAAGAAAACTCTTATACGACGTGGAAAACTCAACGAATATAAACCCGAATGGAAAATAATTCTTTGCCTATGAATTTTAGTTTGCTTCGAACCACGGAACAAATCAGGGGAGCTATGAGGTTTATATTTTAAAAATAACATAAAATACGTATTAAATAAAATATAAAAAATCATTTTACTTTAATAATGAATTGCATAAAATTATTTCCGTCTTAGTTTAAATTTTAAATTGTTTTTTGTTCTAATTAAAGTTTTCTTGTAAAAAAATACATTTTTTAAACAAGCTTTATAACTTAAGATTTTATTATATTTTTTTTTACTAAGTCTTAAATGACTAGTCTTAAATTATCAATTCACAAAAACCTGTATGAATTTAGTTCTCCGTTAAAATCATTGTTAAGAAATTAAATTATTTAATATAAATATTAAGATCTTTAAGAATTAAATAATCCATTCCGCTTCCTCCTTTAAAGTTATCGATCTGATGCCGAATAAAAAAAGAAAATGAAATTTAAGAAAAATTCAACACGCCTCATAAAAATTTCAAGAGGCCAAACAGAGTCTGCCAGTCTGGCTGACATTCATTTTCATCCTCCCGCTGCCATTTTCCCCCATTTCCCAATCCTTTTGATGCTCCAACTTCAGCTACTCTTGGATAGTTGGCGGCAGCTCGTTGCCATAATTTACTCAACTGTTGTCTCAGTTGCATGAAAACTGAATTTAATGCATTTGCCTAGGCACTTTTCAAGTCGGCCATCCTTCTCTTCGCGAAAGGAATTTCCATTGTATACTGTGTGACTGTAGGAAATGACATCCATCGCGCCATATTCTTCCGCAGCACAGCTACCTTTTGAATAATTTACATTTTGCGCTCGGGCATTGTCTGGAGATTTCGTTGTCGTGGCATCAGCTCTCCATCTATCTATCTTCCCAGCCTTCTGTGGTTGAGAGTTCTGGGTAGTGCAAATAAAAGTTAATTGGTAACCCAAGTACTTTCTGCTTTCAAAATCCGCTTACCTCCGGAAAATCGATTAGATGCCGTTGCTCAAAAGCGTGGAGATCTGCGTGTGATTCGTGATTATATTTCAACTAATTCGTACTGCGATTTGATCAGCCTGGTAATAAAATAAATGTTTGTTAAAAATGATATATAAACAAAAATTAAAATTAAGAGTGGTAATCTCTTCAATTATAGTAATTAAATTTTGCAGGGGCAAGCTGTATTTTGTAAATGTAACCTCTTTAAATATCCTCTTTCAATTTGAAATATATAGCGCCTCGGCAAAAAAGCTTTATATAACTTCATCAATACTGTTCAATCAGGCACATACGGTAATAAAACAAACACAATTCTTTTGGAAGCTGAAAAAATTCTATCCATCAATCTTGACAAAGGAACAATTGCATCCATACAAAAAATTCAACACCATTTCATGATCAGAATGAAGCATGTCCGAATTATTTGTTAATGCATCTAGAGCAGAAGCATTGTGTTTGTATTTGAAGCATTAAGAAAAAATATATAAAATTGTATTTTGAGAGTGCTTGGATAACTGGAATAAATATTAAAATGTAAGAATTATAAAAAAATAAACAAAATACTTAAAAGAATTTAAAATGTAAATGAAAAAATGCTATAATAATTAATTTACTTCTTATGAAAAATATATAAATATTTAAAAACAATCTACAAGCTAAAAAAAAAAAATTCAATGAAAAAATTTGAGTACAAGAAAAATGTAAACAGTATTTTTTAGCCCTTATAAATTAGTTTAGCTTTCAGTTACCAGTGGTAGGCAAACCATATTAAATATCAAACAGTCATGGAGTTAATGAAGAGGTAGAATTAAATTAAGGCTCATTGAGTAATATTTTTCCTGAATTTTCTGGGCCTCATTGTGCATAAACAACTCTTTAAAATGTAACAACACACCCTGAAAAGAGGCTGTTTAAATTGTTCCTTTGTCACATTTCATAAATAGAAAAATTTCACATGAATTATGCGGGAAATTTGCATATTTCTTGTGCTTTCCATCTCCTCTGCCACACGTATCTCTTTTACTCTCAAAGTATTTTGATGGTTTCGCTGCCATGATGATGATTCAACTTGTCCTTATTGCCAATCTATATGCAAGCCTTTTGCCATCATCATCATCATCGTGGGCCCGTTTGGACCCTGTCCGCTTTATTCTATTTTTTCTTTATTTTTGACTGCCAACAGTTTGCCATGCGTTTTGACTTTTAGTGCTTTTTATATTTTTTGATAAAGTGTTGCCAATTTAACCGGCAGCCATTTGCAGTCGCCCACACTCACACATAGTCACATACTGAGTCAGCCGCTGAGGCAGCCTTTCTGTTTGATTGCCTCGTGCCCCATTCGGGGGTTTCCCCATTTTTCCCATTTTCCGCTTCCTTTTCTGTCTGTCCTCCTGCCGCCATTTATGGTTTTTATTTTAGTTGAATGACTGTGGAAGGAACCGCAGAAGCACACGAAACGTTGAGGACGCTTTAAATACTCTAACAAAGCGATCGTATTTACTTCTATATCATTAAAGCAAAAGTTTTTCCTTAATTTATTTTACTACATTTCGAAAGAATTACTTTCATAATTTGCAAAAATTGTTCCTACCCCATTCTTTGCTTATAATTATACAAGTTTAATTAAAACAAATTGATTTTAACTTTAAATTAAATTAAATTAAAAATCTTGACTTTATTTCTTTCTACATTTTTACTGAAATATTTTAATTCGACGAAAATCTGTATCAAGAGAAAGTAAATATCAGAGTATACAAAAGGACTCGAAGAAAATCTTAGAGGTCTAGACCATGCGTCTTTTAAAGGCATGTTTATTGTATTGCCATCCAAGACCTTTTTGCGGCTTTAACCAAATAAAAGAAAAGCGGGGTCGTATTATCAGCTATTGATAATGTAGCCACAGCCAATAATTGACTGTTACAAGTTCAAAAAAGGGTTCGCCTTAAAAGCAAACTTAAGTGCGTATAACTCATCATCCTGACCTACTTTGTACCCCCTACTTTTCTTTGAGTAATCTTAATTTGTGTTTTATCATTCGTGAAATTAAAAGCGCCTGAAACAAAGTGGAAACAACTTGGACAGGTGTAATTATGCCCAAACTCAGCAGGCTTTGCGTCAATATCTTCAATTAAACTTTCGCTCCAGCATAATTAATTTGGAATAACAGCGTGGGCTTTCCAAGTAACTGGTTATCCTGGTATGTAGCTTTAAGTTGTGAACGACTTTAAATTTTGTTCTGACCTTTCGCCCGCTGACCTCTCCACAGATTCCTAAGCTTGGCTAAATCAATTTGTACGCTTTTAATTAAATTCAAATCAGCTTTGGAGGCGAGGTGTCGGTTTGGGGTTGCTATTGATTGGAACGATTGCTGTTTGATTTCAGAAATGAGTATGAGGTTAATGAGCTTGTGGGGAGTCTTGTCAATGGTAGTTTTAGGTGGCCAGAGATTTCTTTGTTTGTTTGTTTATATATCTCTCTTTATCAAAATTTAATTACTTAATATTTAGTGAGAAAATATTCAAACGGTAAAAAGTATATACGAATTTATTTAAAATTCGATGCTTGCCAACAAGCTCTTAAAATTAAATATTCCGCTCAAGCGATGCGCAAACAGAACTAAAACAATTTATTTACAAAACACGACTGTTGAACAATTTTCAAAGCAAATCACTTCACTAGCTCAGCAAATAGATCGCTATTTCTGATGATGGCTATGTGTAAACAGAACAAATAGAGGCAGAAAAAATCATTGGACAAACAACCAGTGAAACGCTGATGCAAATGCAGCCCTACTGAAATGTGAGCAAACGCTGCAGGGGAGAAAATTGGAAAACGGTATCGGCGGGATGGGAAATGGGAAATCGGAAGGTGGGAACAGGGGCCTATATCGCGGACGGAAATTGAAAATTTCACACTTGATGATGGCCCACAAATTGGTCAACAGCCGTTGCCTCGCACAAACGCAAACACAGAGAACAACAGGCTGTCAGCCACTGGCATTAGTTTCTGCCGCCTGCCACTAACTGCACAAAAAGAAAATAAAATTGACTGGTTGTCACATGGCGACTGGATCCTATTCTATATCGCTAACGGACAATTGGTGCAGAAAAAGGTAGCCTGACATTTTGCGGTTGCCGATGGTGGGACTTTGGCCAACGGCCATCCGAACAAGGGACCCAAAACCAAAACTCACAATGTCCTTTGTTACTGGCTTTGATTTCCCAGTACGTTTTTCTGATATCTCCGTTTGTGGGAGGTTTTGTCAAAGTGATAGCTGTGGTTTTTTGCTAGCGTTTAATAGCGTAATTGCTAACAGTTTGATGACTTAATCGGAAATGATGATTCATAGCGAATAACTCAAAGATATTTAAAATTTAATTTAGCCAGCTCCAAGTTACAAATAGCTAAATTAAAAATAATGTTTGTATATCTTCTTTGATTTTCAAACACTTATTTTACGAGCTCAATGAATTTAATAATAGGTTTGCACAATCCAAACAAAAGGTTAAGCCTTATGCTCCAATTAAAGCCAAATTTAGCTTCGGATTATTTCCCTTTAAATTGAAATAAGCACGATGAATGTTAACAAGCTTGTCTCAGACTTGTCTGACATATTTTTGTGAATATGTCATAAAATTATTCACCTAACCCAAAGAGCCAAAAAAAACCCCAGGGTGTTTTGCTTTCGTAAATAAATATTTATAGGCTTTTAAATTTCGATCTGTGGGACAAGGTCCGTTGTGGGCGCAGACGTTTCCTAATTTACTTAAAATAGAATGGAACACGAGCCCTGCTGGGCATGTAAATTCTTTTTCAATTTTATTTCAATTCAACATTTAAATTCAATTTAGGCAGCACACACACTAGCACAGCCAAACGCACAGACAGTGTGAGAGGGGGATGCATATGGCGGCTTTAACTTAATCTGATTGTAATGCGATACACTTTACAGTTTGCAGATACAAATCAGCACCCACATCTCAGCTGCCATCCCGGCATATCCTTTACACCCACACCCACACCCACACCCGCACATACCATATACACATACACAGGCAAGGACGAGGTTCTCCATCAACGCAGCTGTTGCTTCCATTGTTGTTCTTGTTGTTGCTATTGTTCTACAGCTTGTGGGGGCTTCGCGCGTACAAATCAAATAAATTATCTGAGGATTTACAGTAATAAAGTAGTAGATAAACCGAACCAAGCTGTTCCACTAAAAGAAAATATTAAACTCTTTTTTAGTTTTAGCTTTTTTTTATATGCATAAAGTTTATTAATAATTTTAAAAGCCTCATGAAAAAACGTTATCTAGGCTCTGCATATATTTTAGAACGAGATATGGAATAATACATTTATAAGTCAATTATAGGAAAGTGAACAGATACACAAACAATATTAGCTTTAAAATTTTTTATTTGATATTTGTTCTAACTTGGCTCTAAATAGTAATTAAACAAACAATTATTTTATTTAGCTAACAAATATATACAACAAAATATATAAAAACTTATTATATTTTTGGTTTTAAACATTTTAATTACAACAAAATGGTATAGGAATTTTCTGTTATTTATTAATTGTTATTTTTATAGCTAACAATTTTTTTTATTTACCTTTAAAGCATGCCTAATAATTTTCTAAGTAAATTTTCAGCTGTGTAAGAGCAGACCCTTTTGAGGTCTAGAAATTCAGTTCAGGGTTCACTAAGCTCACAATGAGTTGTTAATGGGGTGGAGGTCTACGCAGAAGTGTTACGGAATTGTGGATGAGGAGTATCGTACTTCGATATTTGATTCGCTTGCTCAACATTCAGGCCTTATCAAACACTGTCCAGCAAGAAGGAAATGCCCGCTAAAATAAGAAATGGCAAAAAAAAGCCATCTTAATTTCGGGCAACTTAATGACAATGACCGACAATTGCTGGTGGACGTACGAGGTTCGGGGTTTTGAAGCCAACCAAGCAACCACCAAGCCAAGTTGAACGCTGTCTGGCATCAAATGTCTTTATCTTTACGCCGCTTAAAGTCAAATACAGCCACTCAGAGAGTCAACAAACGTGTTTAGCAAACGGCAACAGAGATTCGGGGAGTATCCTCCACAGAGCGGCGAATGTAAATGCCGTAATGGAGATTGTGTTTGGGAAATAACCGCGCTGCGTCAACAGTATTTATTTTATTGACATTCCCGCCATGCCTTCCCTTCCTCGCATTTCCACAGACAGACAATGAAAAGCTATTTTCTGATTTTTGGCGACAAACCAACCTGACAAAGTCCAAAGAGCTGGGGCAATCAAGAGACGGGGTTTTCCCGGCGTAAATGAGCGCGTAAAAGTTTATGAGCCGGGCATCATCGTCCTCATCGTCGTCGTGATCCTGGCGGCAGGAGCATCCAAGTGATTTGACTGTGTTTGGGCCATCAAAAGTTTTCAACTTGCATTAGAGGGAAGTTGAAAGCACAGTCAGGATCTCAGAGCAGCTCCCCGGTGACCATGGCCGAAAACCGAGAACCAGCACCAAAGAGATTAAAACGACGGCCAACTTGTCAAAGTCAATGCCAGCAGTTTGGAGTTTGAGGGCTAAATAATACAATAAGCGTGTTGCTTCTGCAGGACGAATGATAGCCGCCGGCTCCCAAGACATTTGTGTGGTGCAGACCAGGAATCGGAAATGAATGGCATTTGTTTTGGCCAACCTCCAGGGAAACGTAGGCCTGACTCTGGATCAGCTTCTCCTCCAAAGAGAGAATACAATTTGATGGGCTAATCAATGCTAGAGCAGGCAAGACAACTGAACAGGATTAAAACAAATGCGTTGAGGCGGGTCATAATTATCTTTCCTGGGAAATAAAGTAAGAGAAATATGGAAATTTCATGGGGGATATTTATTTCAGCTAAAGAAAATATAATAATAATTAATAAGTGTATTTCATATGATTTTAAGTATTACAATCATATTTTATGACTCAAAACTTTGTTAAAGTACTTCAATTACTAAATTACCTTAACTAATTAAAAAATATTGCGGCTCATATAACTCCCAAACTATCAAAAGACTAGATACAAATGTAAGCAAATATTATTTCATAAAACCTGTGTTGCACTTAATTTCCGAAATACTAGCCTCAGAAATAAAACACTAAAAAGAAAACAAAATCTTTGGTTAAATACAGAAAAAAAACATTTTACTATAATCTGAGATTAGAAGTAGAATTTGTAGGAACACCAAACTCAAAGTTATTTAAGCACAACCAGATTTTGTCGCCCACAGTCCTTTTCGAATAGGATATTTTCTTTATCCCACCTCAACTTTAGCCTTTGTCCTTTTGTGTGTGTGCATCGGACTCATGTATATTTCATGCAATATCCTGTTGAATATTTAAATTTGTGTAGACAATTTCCGCAGCCAAAGGCTTTGACAATGGAATCATTAAGACAAGATAAGCCAGAATTCCCGGCCAGAGTTCCAAATAACAAAGCACGACGATAAGAATGCCTGAGTAAGCTGAGTGCAAAGGTTGTTGTCTCGTCCAAGGAACTAAAACCGATTGGACTGCATTTCATTTTGACCCCTTAATTGCGGCTTCAGTTCAGTTAAGTTCAGCTCGGTTCAACTGAACATAATTTATCAGCAGTCGTCAGACACACGCCGCAACAAATTGACAATTAAATAGACTGAGGAGCGAGTGCCGAGCGGCGTGGCGAGAAAACTTGATTAAAATTTACCAGGGCAAGGGGGTAACGGGGTCCGGGGTCTTGGTTTCCGGGCCAGTCACGTGCGTCAGAGGCAGCTGTTGCACACTGTGGTCATCCCTTTCAGCCATCGTCCTGCTTCCCCTTCGACGGCAGCCAATATATGGCACTCCCGACTTGGCCACGTACGTGACCAACTGCAAAGCTGTCAAAAGTTGTGAAAATTAAAAAATAAAGTCAAACAAATATGCGCACGAGACACAAGAAGCTGCTGCAGAAAAAAGTCAATGTAATGCAGTGTCCAGTCAATAGATTATGTCTTTGTAACTGGTTGCCCTTAAATAATTCAGTATCGGTTTGTATATTTGTTGAATTTATCAGAATCAGTAAGGACGACTTGGTCAAACATATACTTGGCACACTTTCCAAATAAAATAATGTTGGGGTCTCATGTTTTAAAGCTTTACGAAAGCGATATTAGTTAAAAATTGATAGAGATATGCAGATAGAAAAATTCCGATAAGCTCAGAAATGATCGAATTAAAACCCTAGGTTTTTAGCCAGTCGCGGTCTGTAAGCAAATTAGTTATTTAAGTGAAGTCCTTAAATAAAATATGAGCTGGTTAAAGAGAATAAGTACTTTTTAAACTGAAACATTTTTTGATATAATTTTTTTGTTACTTTACGGACAATGTTTCGTTGACATAACTCCAGCTTGCTCTTATTCTCCACTAAAAATGTAATACTAATAATAAAAGCCAAAATACGATTCATAAAGCTGTCACTCATGGCTCCCGCTCTCTACACATTATTCTTAAATTGTGGTTGGCTAACATTATTCCTGACCACAATGTCTACAGAAAAACTGCAATGATATTTCATTGCCCCTGCTTCTGCATAACATCATAATAGAAGAGACCAAATACAAAAAAATGGACGGCAGGGCTTCAACGAGCTTGTTCTCACAGCAGCCACATCAATGGGTCCCCACACAGTGCATCATATTTAGAAATGCCAAAAACAGAGTCACACACTCAGACGCACTCGATGATTTCCGCCCCCTCCGCCAGTGTCATACGGCCATCAAAGTCCGTTCGCGAACAATGCGCGATGTAATTCGTATGCAACAAACACAAATTTCTCTGGGGTGCACTATGTAAAACTGACAGATGAGTCCGCTCTCTGCAGCCCCAATACCCGTGGAAAAAAAAAAACAAAGAAAATATACAAGAAATAGGGAGCTTTACTGTATGTGAAGCTCCAATACATCAAGTATAAGTGTATGTGGCTGGTAGACCAAAAATGTTAAGCTGTAATTTGTGGCAAAACAAAAATGCACATAAAATAACTTTGAAAAGAGGAACTTTAACTAGAATTGGGGTGAAAAGGGAAGTTGTGATTTTGTAATAATTTTTGTTGGTGATGAACTTTGACAACTTTCATTCGACCGGGGACTTAAAAAGGGTAGTATGTTTGCAGTCAAAATGATGGATATGGTGATGTTAGTTCGTTGAAAATGTGATTTCCAAAAGAGAGAATTTCAGGGATCCCACAAACTACTTAACGTGTAGTTTGATTTTGTTTTAAACTCTACTCTACTTAAATAGTCTAAAAAGAATTTTTTAAATTTTCAGATCATTTTTAAAAAAAGTTATCAAGGGGTTTTAAAAGTGTTTTTTATTAAATGCCAGCCATCTAAGAACTTACCAACTCTCTAATTTGTATGTATAATGAGTTAATCTGAAACTTTAAAATATTCGAGGTTATACTTAGGAGACAAGTATTTAATTATACCTTTTGTTACAACTTTACCCAAGTCAAACTAATTAACGCATTTCTACATTTCATCCTGTCTTCGTTGAAAAGTTGTACACATGTAAAGAATTTCAGGCAAAAAATGAAGTCTTTTCACCCAGCCCGCACAAAATATAAACCAAAAGAACTTCAACCAAAAGATTTCTATCATCCCGACCAAACATCCGACCGTACCCCTGTTTTACCACTTCATTCAGCTCTAGGAAAAGCTAACCAAAGTGTTGCACTTACTGCATTTAAATGAAATTAAACATATTTCCTGCAGCGACAAAGCCAGAATTAATTTGTTGAATGCCTTTTCGAAAGGCCAGGGGCGTAAAAGGAGGGGGTCCGCGTATTTGTAAGATGAAAGTTTTGCGCTCCAAGCTTATCTTAAGTGTGCTCCACGCTTTTGCACTCAACTATTTTTGCGATGTGGATGGGAAAGGCTGACTGTAGGCAAAACTTTGCCGACAAATGTGGTTTCCGCTTCTGTCTCGCTCCCTCTTTATTTTCCTCTCGCTTTACATATAATATATATATATATATTTTTTATTTGAGGCTGTAAGTGGCGTCTGAATCTTCGTCTCGCCATGGCATAATTTTCGCGCTTTTGTGCGCATAATTTAAATGACTTTTGAAAAGTTTCTTGAGTGCCGCAAAGCAGGCATTTCAGATAAGAGTGCAAGGTGTCTCCGGCCCACTTTTCTCCGCCTCCGACATCCCCATCCCCCCTCCACAAGCCCTGTAATTATGATAATGTTAGTGTGCCCAAGTGGTTACCCCTCAGACGTGTGAGGCACTTCAGAAATGTTCAAGGAATATTGCGTATAAGTAGAGGGTTCAAAGCCGAAAGGATCTGTCGTTCCCAGTTTTGGAAAGAAAATTGATATCTAAATGTTTTCATATTGTTTTGGTACACTATGTTTTCATGTCCTTGATTTAATACTTTCGTTTTATGATCAAATGGCTAAGTTCTTTTCTAACGGCTTATTAAATACGCAATAATCATTTATTATTAGAATCGCTTCAATTTTAAATGCAATAACTTATGACTTATACTAGTCAATTTTACCTTTTTGCTTTAAATTATTGTTAAAAAGTCAATATGTGTCAATATGTACCCGGGTAGTCAAATATGTATTGCTTAGAAAAGTGACTTAAAACAATATTTTTTAAATATAAAAGTAAAATAAATAAATAAACTGTTATAAAAAATTAATGTTTTGATATTTGATATATATTACTTATGTTTTTAAATTAATATATATACTATTAAAAAAATAAAATGTTCGACAACAAAGTCTTTTATAAGTCGTTTTAAGTATGTTAATATAGTTAAGAATATCTAAAAGCTTTATCGAAAATAAGAACCTTGCCCATCACTTTTTATCCAGTTGTTTTTTGATTAGTTACTCTCCGGTGAATTTGGAATTTAGGAGGTGCGTGTCGAGGTTAATTGTTGCACGTCAACGCTCAAGCTGCTGAAATCTATGCAAATAACATTAAATTATCAAAGATTTTTTTGTGCGAGTCCCCGAAAGTGTTTAGCATATTTTGTGTTAAATTTATTTGCGTGACTCAAATAATTAGTAAACGCACACTGAGGTTTTGGCGGTCTGCCGGCTTTGCACTCAGCGAAAAACATTTGAATAGACTGCTACTAAAGGAGAGTTTCTTCTGTGGGATCAAAGAACTTGTTAAAAATATTTCCGAGTGCACATGTGTGTGTAATTTGGCTGTTCCTGTGAATAAACGCGCTCATTAACGTTGTTTTTTCGTGTGGTGTGGATTGTGAGCACCAGCCGCCGAATGTCAAACCCCGAAAAACAGGAAATTTGCATAAATGCCAGGCCAAAACCAAAGCCAACAACATTGGGCATGCCCCCATGTAATTGAGAGCTAGAATTAAATGCAAATGGTTTAATGAAACAACAGTTATTTATGTTCATTTACTTTGTTTGTTTTGTTCGGTTCGCTTTTTTTGGTATCAATCAACCTAAAGTTTTATTGTTTAATTATTATCGCATAATTATATAACTGCTTACAATTTAAATTTATTAATCTTAATCGTAGGTTTGTTTAATTTACCTTAATAAGTTTTTTTTAAAATTGTTTATTTTACAATAGTTTAGCGTTTCAAACAAAACTTCTGCTAAATGACTTCAATTTAACATGGAACTAATTTTTAAGACAAATTATTCGATTTTACTTTTGTGCCTGTAAGTGGGCATGTAAATTTGTTTGATTTTAAGTATTTAAACAAAGATTCAACGAAAAGCCACAAAACTACCTATTAACAAATAAAATTTGAAATATTTCCCAGATTGATCAATATAATAAGTTATATTTGTTATTTATTTTTTTACACTATGCCAACTTGTTTATAGGAAAACTGATCCGTTCTTATATTTTTATTCGCACAAAAAGCTTTAATCATTTTACACGTTATTCATTTGATGTTCAGCTTATTTTTGAAACACAGGCAACAAACAATATATTTACTTTGTAACGGCTATATTTGTCCTCTTGTATTTTTTGGCTTACTAGCCATTTAAGAGATAATTAAATATGTCCTAGTTGTGTGAACTTTACATTATTCTCCTTTGATATTGTTAATTATTTGCCAGAGCTTTTGACTAATATGTTTGCAATTATTTACTGGCTTACTAAATTGTTATTTTATGAAATGAATTTTTGATGCTTTAATTATACCTTCTCATATTTACACGCAACTAATAGGGTCAACATTTATTTACAGCTATATTTGGTTACATCAAAAATATTATGACCTCAAATAAAATGGTATATTTACAAACAAAACTGAAATTTTAATTAGCGCAATTTACTAATTAAGAAAAAAGGTTTGGTTAAATTTTGTAAACATTTGACGAGCAATTTATTGAAGCCCCAAATGAGCACTGCAATCTGGGTGACAATTTTGTTCATTATTCAGGCAATATAAATATTTAATAAACGCATAAATACTGATAAATTTTCGACAGTAGGGAAAATCTACGACTCCCCAAAGATTGTCATATATCCTTGGCCTGTCGTCTTTTCAGCTGAATTTATAATGCTTAATTAGCGGCATTGTTCGAGTGAACTGCACAGTCGACCTTACTTTACTGTACTTGCCCGTCTGCGGGGGAAATTAAATTAAATACATTAATTTTGTTATTGTCAGGACTTCGACACATCCAGGGCACAATGTTGATTATCAATATTTTCAACGCTGAATGTGCTTTTCTCCTTTTGGCATTAACAATGTTAATAAACAAGGGGGCAAGAGGATGGAAATGGAACCGCTGGCCCGGCGGAGAAAGGCAATTTCGTATGCGGTTTTCCATCGTTCATTATGTTTATGTCAATGCAAACTTTATGCAACACAAGTTGAATTATTAAAATCGTGCAACGACGCCGGGGTATAAATACAGTGAATTGGCGGGCCTTTAACCTGCAACTCTCCGCTTTTCGCCTGCATATTTATACGTATACATGAACCTATATGCAAATGGGCCATATATCTTATGGCCTTAATGTCATTTTTCTTTGCCCCGTCGATATCGCTGCTGTCTGTCTCTGGATCCAGATCCTTCTCACTCACTCCTTCCTCGACCCGGGCATGAGTTATGGCCAATAAATTGGACATGTTAACTGTGTGTCATTGTGCGGGGCCAAGAGACCGCAGGCCACGCAATTTTATGCTGAAATTAATTGCAAGTATTTCGCACGGACGAGAGGACGAGGCGACGAAAGGTGAGGCAGACAGGACACATGGCAACGGGTCGTATGGGTAATAATATAATTAGCATGCACATTTATTAAAAAGTGATGGAAGTGCACAAAAGCCGATGACGATGATGACGAGACCGAAAGCCAGGAAACGGAATCAAGGCATTGCAAATTATTATTGCAAATTTGTACCACAGCACTGGCAGCAGGGAAACGGTTAAAATGAATGACATTTTCAAGGCGCTTAAATGTCACATGGCCACAATATTCAGAGCTCTCGTTGGGCGTTCCGAGGGCGGGGCTGACTTGACACGCCATCGACTTTTTCTTTCATTAAATAAATTGAAATTTGTTGCTTCTGTTTGAAAACGGGTTGAAAAATTTGTCACAAATTGAACGAAGATATCCGGTAGTTAAGTGTCGGGAGATTTAACTTTTTAAATTGCTGTTCAGCTTTTTAAATGTGAATAAATATAATTGAAAGTTCGAAAAATTGAAATAAATTATAATATACTAGAATCCATAGCCATCCACATTCCATCATATTTTATAAACTCAACTTAACACACACTCCAAGTTCTTAAACTATAAAGAAATCGTAATTACCATAAGAAATCATTTAAAAATATACGAACATGAATTTCAGATATGTTATATTCCAAAAAAAATAAAACATTTTTAATCGTGATATGAGTATGTAAAGCATCAGGCCTTCTTATTCTGCGATATGTTGAAAGTCAAAGATTAAGCTGTCAAATAAAAGCAATACAATAATTTCCGCACTTGAAAAGCTTTGCTTTATGGCGCTCTTTTAAATAACAAATCATAAAATGTACGCTTTAACCATTTTGGATTTCAATTTATGTATTGTACATTTAATATTTCCACTTCGTAAATATGATGCAGTGGTTTGTCTTAGGCTTAAAATTTCATAAGTACTGTACATACAATGAGCATTTTATTGCGTTGCAAAATACTGTTTTTTCTTTTAGTTTTCGTTTTAATAATTTTACAAATTTATATAGCTTTGAAGTGAGCCAAGTTTGAAGCATTTTTGTTGTTTTTTTTTGAATTATTGGATTTTGATATACTTTCGGCTATGAAATATGTTGATGTTCCTAAACTATCCCCCCCTTTTCTAGACCCCCTTTGGCTGCATTTTCTTAATGCTTATTGAGTGACTCAAACGGTTTATTGATTTCAAAGCAGAGCCAGATAGAATCCAGAGCCCAGCAGCAGTGCCCTATGAAGCAGCAGGCCAGCTAGAGAAAATATGATTTATTTGGGGGGCTGTCTGGAGGTTCGAGGACTTTTCGAACTTACCCACTGACGAGGCGTACTCATTCGGTGGTCGTTCCGTGTAGAACATGCTCTTGCCTATCGCCAGGGATCCCTTGGACCCCACCGACGAAAGACTATTGCCCGTCGCACCGCCTGGCAGAGCAGAGGTCTGCATGGAAGTCGAGGACGAGGAGGCCGCCGAGGAACTGCCCCCCGAAGATGATGATGAGGCCGAACCAGGGTACAACTCGTTCTTCATGGCATAGCCCACATCCGTTTGCAGGGATTTCGTTGTGTCGTTGCGTGATGAGGGTATGATATTGTCTGCAGATTAGATGCCGAATAATATAGTTTAATGGGCAAATATAGAGTAATAACTCTTAAAAGAGAAGTTAAACTTTTATTCCTATTGATGGTAAAAATAGAATCTCTCAATAATGATAAAAATATTGTTATATATTTTTTACTGTTTTAAAATACATTTCTTAAACAGCTGATTTTCAACAGACAACAAAGATAAGTTGGTTTTAAATTTAAACTATAGATCATAACATTATTAATTGTTCAAATGGCAAAAGAAGTTTTAGTTTTTCTTTGGGGTCCAGTTAATATAAGTTAAGACACTGCTAAAAGAAAACCTTTTTGAAATCCTCTATTAACTTTGTGTCACAGAAAATTAGTCTTTGAAACACTCAAGCTGTCGAAAATCGACATAAACTTCTTGTTTGTTGCCCACTGTTTGTTAATGTGTGGGTCACTATTGACTAGCAAAAGTTACGGACTCTTAAACAAAACTTAACCCCTGCCTGACATGGTTTTCAAGTTAAATTGCGTGGAAATCTTGGCTGCGATACAAAAAATTTATATCGCCGCACAAAAGGCACAAACTCACACATGTGCATCGGCACATACACACAATGGCTCACGCACACCCACACCCACACACTAACAATAACAACCTTTGTTGGCTGACTCCTGGATTAGGTTCCGTTGCATTGCTCGCGCGCTGCTTTGCCAGTCACTTTAAATAAAATATGTTTGGTCTTTTGCTCTGCTCTCCAGCTCGCTGGCTCTCGGGCTCAAAGTCTGCGGCAGTGTTTCAAATGTGTTTCCAACCTAATGCCCCCGAAAATCCTCCTGCCCCCCAGCATAATCCCCAGCATATTGCTTTGCCCAGCGCCAGGACTTGGACATGGCAACGGGAAAAGGAGACGGCCACAAGCTCGGACGGAGACTTGAAAGTGTGTGTACTTTTCTGCTCGACTTGAATTTCAACAGGAGCCAGAGAAAAGCACACAAAAAAAAGTATATAGTATATACATTTTGTTTCATTTAAAAATATTTGCTGCCTCAAAAATATGTTATATAAATTAAATTTAAGTGTTACAAGCCAATAGAATTTTACTTTAAGGTTACTTTTAAAAGTTTATAGTTTGTTAACTCAATTTCAGATATATTTCAAATATTTGAGGTTTTTTAATGATAAAGACTTATAAAATACTCATTTTAACTAGAGTACCAAACAAATTGGCACTATCAAAATAAATTCTTCACGGAGCGTTGATCATTTTGACTACTAATAAATTTCTTTAAAAACTGTTTTCAAATATAGTTCAATAAAAATAATTCCTTTAAAAATTCTAAATTTTGAAAGAAAAATTACAAGTATAAAGCGTTGTACAAATAAAGCGTTTTTCTCCGACTGTGAGTGGAGATGAAGGGAAGCGAAAAACCCCGTCGCTGAAATAGTCAAAAGTGCTTTACTTTATCTCTTGGTGGGCGTGTTCCACTCCCCCTTTTCCCACCCCTTCCCTGTTTCCTTCAGCGCCACCCTGTTTGTGGATCTGTCTGGCTTAGCTGCTACTTTCGCAGTTTTGTTTGTGGCTCGCCGTATCCTGTATCCTTCCCTCCGTGTGTATGTGTGAGTGCGAGTGTGTGTGTGGTGTGACTTTCACGCTCAACGCTGAATGTGTTAAGCGCAAATACGGAGCATTCCGCACATTTTCCCGCATCCGACTGATACTATACTTACTCTCCCTGGACTCGACGGTGGTGTGGGTGACCTGCTTGGATGGTGTGGATGGCAAAGGTATTTCTGCAAATGGAATTGAATAACATTGCATAATTAATAATTATAAAGGCATCCAGCAACAGCAGCAACGGGCAGCCACAGGCAAAGGCGGCCAAAGAAAAATATAAAATTATACAAAATGGTTTTTCATTTCATTATGTCGGCAGAATTTATGTCGGTTGCTGCTCACTGGTTTACTATGTCAAGTGTGGTTTCTCCACAGGTAAGGTCAAACGCACATTTTCCTAGCTTCAGTTGAAGGTGGTCGGGGCTCAAAGTGTGCATAAATTAAAGAAATTTTACTTGTAGTTAAAAGCCTTGTGGGTTTCAGACATAAACACAATTAAGCTGCTAACTTAAACTTAGTGAAGTCTTGGTAATTTCTTAAAAACCTGTTTTTAACGTTGGAGTTTATGATTGGGTTAAAATGTTTGCCTACTTTTTATTTTTAGCCTATATCTTTGTTTAAGGATAAGTTAAAAAGACAACAAGTTGGTGGTATTGTTAGTCGAATAATACAATACCCTTAAAATTTAGTCAACCAATTTCCGATAACTTCGTCTAATTGCCAATTTTGTTAAATTTCACTTAGATCAAACCAAAACTAAATATATCAACGAAGAAGCCAAGTTCAACGCGTGTTTGGCATAACCTTTAGCATAGAGCACATTGAGCATTTGCCAAGTGCACAAGCTGAACGGCAGCTTATAAACAGGAGAAAAACCCGAAAACAGCCAAAGTGCATAAAAATAAATAAATAAATAAATGCAGGCAACACACACACGTACGTATGTACTCGGGATATGTACTATATGTTGGGGGCGACTCCTTGGGCTAGCAAACGATACAAAGTCAAACAATTCCGAAATTCACCTTTATTTTCCGTTTACGTTTATGGTGAATGTGTCTCCGTGTTGCCACGGGGTATGATGATACTGGGTGGATGTGATGGGTGGTTGGTAGTAGAATGGTGAACATTGGGCAGGGGCAGATATGGCCAGACACCAGCCACCGCTCGTTTAGTTTTACGCTCCAGAGGACAACGTATAGTGCACATATCGTGAGGGTCGTGAGGATTCCGGGTCTATAGGTAAAAGCTTTTGGCAAAATTGTGCCACAAAGGGCGCACGATATTGCATTGCTCGGGGTGAGTGTGTGTATGTGTGTGTGTGTGTGTATGTTTGCCGTAACTAGTGCACTTAAGTTACCAATACAAATGCACTTACCGTAAACACGTATGGAGCCTTCCGTTTCCCCCAGCGAGTTCTTCGAGATGCATCGATAGTTGCCAAAGTCACCATATTGTAGGTTTCTTATCGTCAACTTCATGTGGGCACTGCAAAAGGATACGTTAAGCTTAAGGACATATCCATAGAATAGTTTTCCTTTCGCCAGCTTATCTTCGAGTTCGAGTTAGAGATCCGGGGCGAAAACATTTGCACTTGCACCTGACCCCCAAAAGGCAAGTGCAAATGCATGATAAATATTTAACAACACAATTTCGGTATGCTGTAGTTTGTTTTTATTCGGTATTCTGTTTTTGTTTTAAAGCGACTTACCGATAGGAGTTCTCCGTGTAGTCGGTTTTATATTTCTTGCTCGGCAATACCATCACCGAGTTGTATACCCAATAGATGATGGCCCTGCAGGTGGGAAAACATTTCAGTATTACCAGTTAAACTCAAATCGAATGTAAACGAAAATGTGAACTACACACACACACACGGAAATAAGAAAACTAATCAAATTCTCGAATGAAAGTAAATATTTTAACAAAATCAATGAGAAATCGAATGAACTGAATTCAACAGACACACACAGACCCGTTGGAATATCAACCAATACACACTAGCTGCAATCAGCTGCAATGCTAAATTTTTTAAAATCAATACAAATAGAAGGAGTTGAAGTAAAACATACCTAAAATACACGCGTAAAAAATTAAAGGTCTTTAAAGCATACATAAAAATATCTTGGTACAATGGTGCTTTTTGAAATAATAGTCATGGGAAAATATAAAACTTTCATAGCTTTAAAATTAGGGTTTTTTCAATATTGTTAATATCAAATTTATTTTATTAACAAATTTATTGTAAATCTTAGTGTTAAACAAATTGAGGGTGCTCACGAAATGCCTAGCTTTGGTTGGAACTTAAAATAAATTACAACAACTTGCTTTTAAAAACAAAATTGAATTTATTTTTCAGCTTTTTAATTTCAGAACAATGTTAAATATTTTAAGAATGTAACTGGTTATCTAATGTTTTAGCTGTGCTCTAAAATCATTTTAAAATGCATAATATTTTAAAATTAAAATTATAAAATTTCAAATGTTTTGTCTCTAGGTAAATAACATTTATTCAAAATAAACCTGTTTCAGACACACAGCTTAAATGTATGCTACATAAAATTTAAAAGAAAACAATAGTAAAAGGAAAACGAAAGGCAAGGGATGTGGGAAACCATTCCAAAGAGCCTCACTTGGGATGCGCCTCCGTGTGGCAATCGATGGTTACATCTGTGCCGGATGGAGCGCCAACAAGTTGATTCGGCACCCAAATCATGGGTGAAACTGCGGAGAAAGAAGGGTAGAAACAAAAAAATAGGTTGATATGGTACGTAAGCAAATGTAAAGGGCACCTGGGGGTAAACTCAGGTGGTGGGAAATGCGGAGACAGGTGTCGCTGCAAAAGCACGCATAAGCGGCAGCATTATGCCTGTTCAACGTTTTCCAACCACGACTCTACATTTTTTTTCGCCAGCTTAAAATGAAAGTGCAATGACAAAGCTGGAAAACTAAGACGAGAGAAACAGCCAGCATATAAGTGGAGCGATATACAATATGGTTAAGACAACACGTCAGCAAAACGAGGGTACGTAGCTGGAGAAATTAAGTTTACCAGAAAGTACGTGCTCCGGATGGGTTTGTCCCTTAAGGTTGTCTTGGGCATAGAAGAGATTCCCTAAGTAACATAAAAACCATTCTTAGATGTTTTAAAGCATTAACACTTCATAAATTTTATAATAACTAACACCATCAAATCCTTTGATGTCCCTTGACTTATAGTTTGGCATTTAATGAAAATCTATTCTGATTTTCAATTTTGTATAAGTATACAAATTTTGCACAGGTATTTAAAAATTGTGTACATTTTTAATACATTTTAGTCCTTTTTAACGAAAGTCTAAAATTCTTATGTGCTTTCCCTCAATTTCTACCACTCAAACTAAACGCATTTCGGCCATCCCTTTTCCTTAATCGCTTAACATCAGTCTTTGTCTCCGTCTCAATATATTGATCCTTCCATCTCACTTAACACAAAATATATGTGTATTTTTTTTTAAGCCAACCTCAACGAGACTGTATATTAGGTTGCGCATTTTTAGCCACCAAAGTTCCCTCCTCTAAACACAAAACCGAAACCGAAACCGAACCCGAAACCAAAACCCCTTTTCCAAACGAACAACAAAATTGAAAGGAGCACAACGAGCTAGTTGGAAATTTAAAACGCTCCTGACAATGCCTACACCTGCAATATGAGGATTGCTACCTTCCAGCTGGCACGCCCCCTTTCAACGCCCTTTGGTTCAGCCACGCACAAAACCGTTCATAATAAAATAGAGAGAAAAACACACAGAGACACACACGGCGAAACAGAAAAACGCCGTCAAAGTCATACGTGCAACGCCGGCAAGTGACTTTATTGCAGGTACGTGACGTGAATTATTGTCAAGGGGGCGAAATTGGTGGACCAGGGGCGTAGTCGGGGGCAGTTGGGCTTAGAGAAGGGGGCAGGTTGGATGAAACTCGTTAGGATTAACAAGCGTTTACTGGCGCACGGCGTGCAATGGCAGCGTAACTTTTACGCCCAGCGACAGGACACCATATCTAGTGCTCCTAAAGACACTCAGAAAAATTGTTCGGCTTAAATGCAGACCCTGAACTAATTTTTAAGTTTTTAGATCTTTTTTTAATGAAGTTTTAATGCCATTTTTGATTCCTATCTTAAAAAAAATTTAATTTTGGTTTGTAAAAATATGACAGAATAAAAAGCATTCATAAAGTTTCCGCTTTTTCTGTCAGTGTATTCTATACATGTATCCGTTGTTATATATCAGCTGCATTAGATGGCGGCAGCTTAGCTGCGTTTGTCACTCATTGCCGGAGCAACGAGCGTGCAGTTAAATTGATGAGCAGCAGGTACCAAAAGCCGGCGATGCGCAGCTCCATGAAGGAATATGGCACGAAAAGCAAATAGCTGGATGGTTGGATGGCTGGATGGATGCCAGTAAGCCGGGATGGCCGGATAGATAGATGGATGGCCTGGCTGGATGAATAGCCTTCTCGCGTTCCGGTAAGTGCACGCGCGTGTTTCAACTAAACTGACAAAGGCAGCCAACTACGGTCTAATATAATATTCACCCCTTGTTCCCCGTATCCCCTCGTACTCCCCCGTTAGGAACCGTTTTTATTCCTCATTTGGTTGAGTCTATGCCCCCCACTAATCGAATACTCACACTCCACATCCAGAATGATCCGTTTGGACACTGAGGGCGGAACTCCATTGGTCGCGATACACAGATAGGCGCCCATTTCATTGCGACTCACTTTGGTCAGCGGAAGTACATCGCCATCGTACACGAGAACTGATGTAGCATTTTTAGTGGGAAGGACGACGTTCGGAACATGGAAATAAACGTACCAAAAACATTAAGAATTTAAAATGTAAATAATCGTTACATTTTTAAGCAAGTGTGCAAATGATTTAATTCAACATTCCGAGCAATAAATAATCCTAAATTACTTAAAGCTTTGGTATAGATAATTCTGCTGTTTTCAATTATTTCAATATTTTAACAAAAAAAAAATTTAAATTTAAATTTAAAATTCACCTAAATATATTTCAATCAATAATACAATTTTTAAATGTTTGTTTAATAATTAAATAAAAGAACAACAGTTTAATCACTTCCCGGCAGTAAATAAATAAAAATTTAGTTTTTTAGACATTTTTAGAAATTATACGTAAAAAGAAAATCTTTCAAATCAAAACAAATCACCAGAAGCATTTTCCCTTTTTTCTCTTACCTTTTTTCTTCTTTTCGACGGCAATTTCCTCGCCATCCTCACGTCGCCAAATGATTTTTGGGGCTGGGAAGCCATCAGCCCGACATGTCATGTTGATATTTTGATTTTCACGCACCGCCACCGAGGATGGCGTACTCTCAATGTCCAAAATGTTTGGTGGAACTGAAACAGAGCATGACGAACATTTAAAATCGAAATGATTCCAGTTGGTTTAGAGAGGCAAACAAGGGGAATACTCACCAACCACCTGCAGATAGCCGACTTGGCTAATCATCGGATTCGTGTTGACCTGGCACATATAGTAGCCGCGATCATCCTGATGGGCCTGGTTCACGTGCAGGAGCCACGTGTTGTCGGTGTAGGTGATGCTGTATCGCGGAATCCTCGATATGACATGCCGGTGAATGGTCAGTATCATTTGCCTGTCGATGTGAATCCAGGCCACCTGCCAAATGAGGGTCATTTTAAAAATCGATTCACATCATTCGCTCAATCCGTAGTTAATGTCGAAAGTCCTCAAGGCTGTCCTTAAAGACCCAACTATTCAGACTCCCGGCTAAAACACATGTGGAGAGCCCGCCATTATAAATGAACGTCATGTTGTGACGCAGGACCCGAGGATAAAGCCAGCTTGACAGCTGTTTCCGCATTTTTAATACACTTTTTTGGCTCCTTCTGTTCGCACTTTCCTTGGGCTTCTTTTGCCTTTCCACCAAAGAACATGATACACAGTAAGATAAAACGTTCACATAAAGTGCGTTGTCTTACTTCAAAAAAATAGTATTTTTGTTAAAATTTTCAAATATATATATTAATGATTTTATTTGGAAATTAGGCACTCAAAAAAGTGTACGTAAAGTTGTTTGATTTTTAAGTTTTTCCTTTCATATGTTTGTTTACTTACAGCAAATGTGTTTTTTTTTAGGTTCACTAATTTAAAATTATTTTAAGTTCGTGAAAATTTATTTTGTACACAACATTTTTTGTTCGTTTTTTCCAAGTGAACTAAAGTCCCAGTACAATTTTATTTGGAGATTTCCTTTTAATGTGTTTCCATATAAGGTCTGACTTCCTACGGCTTAGTGAATAATTTTCCCCATTAAAGCCTTATTCGTAGCCATTTTTTACACTGGGCTGGACGGTCAGACGGATTCTTTTCGTTGGAAGGATTTTCCCGGCCTTGAGTCAGCTGCAAACTTTTCAAATTTGCCCTCAGCACCAGCACTGACAGCAATGAGTTTCTCGCCTTACTGTCCTCTACCATTTCCTCATGTCCAGGCCAATGTTGACAAAAGGCCAATATGAGCAAGGAGCAAGGACTCGTATTCGTATCCTAGCTGGGTGGTCTTCGTCCTGGGGACAGTGTTTTATATGAAGTTGATATGGCGAGTAAATATTTGTGATTTGTTATGAGCTCGCTGTGTGCCAGCAGCTGAGGGAGATAAATGATAAGTGATTTTCTAGCCATTTTGCTTGGTCGAGAGAGCGCCAGAGGTCCAAGTCCTGGCCAGTTCTGTATCCTTAGCTTATTGTGGATTAGTTGCATATATGCAGCTCTGGCCAGGGCTCACAAATTGTGTCTCCGGGCAAACAAAAGTTCGACTTGCTAATGACAGCTCAAAGTCATCGACGGTGAGTGCTGAATTTCCATTGTAATAGGAGTAATATTTTGATAGGCCTCGTTATCTCTAAGCTGACAATTGAGCTCCCAAAACGTCTGTCATTCTGCCTGCCGTCAGTCAGTCAAACGCCATCACTTCGGTCCTATGGCAATTTGTGAAATTGATTTTTGACAGTGTCCGTCTCGGTTGCAAACTCCTTCATCAAGTGGCCTAGCCTCGGCCATGGCGTTCAGTTTACGCACGATTTATGACAGTTGTCCCAAGTGTTTCCTCATCCCCGGGGTTTTCCCACCGTCCCACTTTCCCAGAATTTTCCCCTTTACCCGTTTCTCACCTTGTAGCCACCCAAATGCTCGACAACACATGGCAGATTGGCATCTCGACCCACGGCGACGGTGACGTTTGGTATCGGCTGCGCAAAGCGTGGCTCATCCATCATGACTGCGAATGAAAGGAGGCGGCCAAAAGAGCCACGGGGTGACTTAGTTAGTTAATGAGTGAAAGAGTCAACTAAAGAAACCTAATTCTACGCCTGACCAACTGAATTTTCGTTTGACTTCAGATGAAGCCTGGAAGCCTGAATAATGGCTAACACAATGCTCGAATTACTTTTGCTCAGGGTTCCAAAGGGAGCAATTGAAGGCCCTTGCAAGCTAATTACCCGGAAAATCGTTACTTATATAAATAAATCTGATGAACATTTGAGTTCACTTTAAAATGTTTTTAATTAATTTAAGAAATAAATATGAAGAAGATTTGTGTTCACTTTAAAAAATATCTACATTTAATGGGAAATAAATAAATAAATTTATTTACAATTTTTTTAGTTTATTATTTCAATAGTTCTTAAAGTATTGACACCGAATTCCAAATTTGGTTGATTAGTAATTTGCCTGTTACTACATTATTTAAAACATACAAAAAAACGAATTTCTTTCATTAATATACTTAATTAACAGGACAGACCTGCCGAAACTCAAAAAAAAGGACAACAATAAAAAGATGAAAAATATGGCAATAATGCCTCTTTTGTTATTATGATAAAATATCAATATCAAGAAGTGTTATAGATACCATGTTTTATTTAGAACAAAAAATAACTAAGTTTAAAAATTACACGGCTACCGACTTTTTCGTATATCGAAAAAAGTATATTAAACTAAAGGTTTTACAATCCGGAAGTGTAAAATTTAGTTTATATAGTGGAATCCTTTAATACAATTTAATAATTTAGTAAATAAAGTCACACAATTTATTATTTTTTTTTATACTCCTGCCTTCCAACAATAATGCCTTTTTTTCTTTTTAATTTAAAATGTTATTAAATAATTCTTCAAGCTACAAACCCTATTTTCTATTACTTTAAATTTCCCTTAAGTTCGTACTAAACTCGAAAGGAAAATTTCTGCCAAAAATAGTTTGCGAAAAATTCTTAAGTACGTATGAATAATTTGTGTGGAAGACACAGCGCTTGCCATGGAAACCATAACGAAGCCACTAAAGCCCAGCGGAGTGTGCCGGGTAATAAAAATAAAGAAGTGCAAATGTTGATGGAGGAGCAATAGCAGCTGTTGCCGGAAATCCCTGACCCGCAGGCCAAATATAATCAACAGCGGCAACGGCAACAAAAACAGTGGCGGCAATAGCAACAGCCACAGCCGCAGCGTCATTATGAAATAATTAAACAAAGCAATTTTTTATCTGGACTGGAGTGGGGCGAAATGGCAGCACGTAGTCGCCGCCTGTTGTGGCTGCCTGATGCAACTTCTGTCTCTGTTTTCCTTTTCTATGCATTCAGCTCGTGTTCGTGCCGCTGTCTTTGCCAGGAAAGTGCTGCACAAAAAGCGAATACTATATAAATAGTGCTTTCAGCCCCGACTATGGGATACCTGGGTAACTGGATAATAATTCTTACATTGCAACTCTACCTTACCTTTTACTCTCCACTTTGATATATTTTGTACTTTACAAAATGGTACATTGTCCCTTATCTTGAAATTCTATTTAGTAGTAGAATAACTGCAGTCACATTTTTTAGAACTTGTAATAAAATGCAAAAACCTTTAAAAATATGTCAAAATACATGTTAAGCAAAGACAATTTTCATAGAGTACAAATGTGGAAGATTTGTTTTACATGGCAGTTAAAGAAGTGTTAAATTGTATATTAGTCCAAATATTTTTATCTTAATGCATGAGAAAAAAATTAATGTTTTATAAAGTACCCCCCGCTTAGCTACACATTTTTTTATTCCTGTGATAAAGAAAACTATTGATGCTCGCTATTTATTTTTGTCAAATACATACCTAGTAGTGTTTTAATCGAAAGGAATATATAATGAAAACCAAGAACTTTAATCTATCCTATTCAGAAATGCCACATGCCCCTGTACCCTGGGTATAAACATGGTCTGCCTCCTGGCCAACTTGATGGGGGCCGTGTTGCCGTGTTATCTGCGTCATGCAGTCGGAGCACGCCCCTCTCCCCTTACTCCCAGCCACGCCTCTTTTGGCCGGCAGGCACCAGCATTGCACCTGTCTCACGGTTCACGGCCTTCACGTGCGTTTGGGTTGGAGTTTTGGGCTCGCTGCGAGGACAAGCGGCATTGCCAGCATTTTGAGGTCTCATTTTCTTAATTAAATTATGGCCAGATCTGACAGTTTCAACGTGGAACACAACACGTTTTCGGTGGCGGAAATATGATCGTATTTAAATGCTTATTAAAGAATTTTTAAAAATGAAGGAACAAGGAACAAGTTTTGTAGGCCAAATAGATTTGATCTAGATTATGCATTCAGAAAATAATGACTTTTAACAAACTAACTATAAAACAAAACTTAATCATCGACTTATAACATGCTAATCCCAAAGCAAACAAGTTGTCATTTTTTTAAATACACTTGAATGCCATACAAAATAATTGCTTTTAATTTATAAAGACCATTCAATAACCCACAATTGAATAAAACAAAAATGAATACTTACCGTGCGTCACTAGATTTGTCATGTAGATGAAGAACATAATCCGTCGATTTGTGAATCGACTAGGAAATATATTAAGTGCTATCAGCAGCAATTTAATTACCGTTAAAATAAACATTTTATTGTTTTGGTTGTTCTGTTATTGTTTAGTTATGTTTTAAATTTTATCTATGTCTGGTTCAAAATAGTTTTTTCGTTGCACTATTTTCGCTGTTGCTGGTATTTTCCGAACGACATTTTTTTTTTGATTTTTCCTCTTTTTATTTTTTTATATTTTACATTAATTTATTTTATTTTTTAAACATTTATTTGATTTGCGTAATTTAATTTGCACACACAAGTGAACACTTTGGCAATTCAAATTTCATTTAGCGTAAAGCTTTAAAAATCGCTTAATTCACTTGACGCGTCGAATTGCATTTTCGCATTGTTTCTGTTGTTGTTTTTGTTGTTGTTGTTGCGGTGGTTGTTGCTGCAGACGAAACAATGAAAATGGAAATAAAAATAAAAATGCAGCCAACACACATGGGGAAAGCAGTGAAAAGGGGCGGAGAAATGGCCACAGAGGAGCGCCGATTTCAGGGGATTATGGCATTTATTATTATTATGGCAGTCGTCCTGCTTTTTGGTATTGTGCTTTTGCTGGTACTGTTGTTGCCTGGGCTTTTCAATATTGTATGTGGACTACAACTTACACCAGCAACAAGCGAACGTAAAAGAATCGAAACTATATATGCCCTTACTCGGTCATTTTGTAAATACATTTTTTATCAAAAGCTTTGCAAGTAAAAAAGAGTCAAAAACTCCATTGATTCATACAGAATACCAGTAACAATAAATAATAGGAAAAATTTAATCAGCTACTCCTTTTTTAATTTCAAAAGATATTTAAATTCAATTTAATAATTGTTTATTAAATTAATTTTAATAATTAAAAATTATGATAAAACAATATTAATAGAATAATTATTATTTTTTAATTTATTTAATAGAAAATGGTTACAGTCCCTGAACTAAAACGTTATTCCATAGCCTGACTGTCCTGCAAATTTTCTCCTGTTTTATTGTTGCATTCTTCAAATTGCAATCGTAAAACCCTCTTGAGTGGTATGCCAACAATGGGCGTACGCATTGCAGCTCGGTTTTCATTGCGGGGAACCCCCAGCTATAAAGGGGGTTATGACTGGTTGGTTGTTTGGCCGTTGGTCGCTTTCGGCCCTCGGTTTGCCAAGTTCATTTGGCCACCTCGCCTTCGCCCTCTGCCAATGCAACATTTATTATTAATAGCACTTTATTCCGGCCAGTCGACGTCTGTGCGGCCGTTCATACACGAATATGTCCACGTATGAATGCGTTCCATTGATGTTACTATTTTATGGGCCCAGAAATGCGTTTTTCGACGATGGATAGCCGGCAGTAACTGCTGTGTCATTGTAACAGTTACTTTTAGGGTTAACGTCACGGTGACCGCTGATTTCTGTTGTAACTCCTGTTGCCAGCGTTTTATAACGACAGTTCCATTGCACTCCAAATGCATTTGTTGCATTTTTACAGTTTTCGTACAATGAGAATTCCAGTGGTATGTTAAGTTTATCCCTGTTTTGGGTCTTGTTTTCCCGTTGAAATGAATTTCAACTGACTGGTTAGGCTGATATTTGGGCTGCACTCCCTGACTTGGTCGCGAACAATTTCGCGAAATGAAATATGAATGAACATTCCATATCAGCTTCCTGCATAGCCAGAGTCGTGCTCTTCCCATTCGTCCTCACAACTCCTCTCCAGCGACCGTGATTCAGTTGATCCACTTACTGAACCCAACTGAGTTGACGCTTCAATAAATATTTAATTCTGCCACAAAAAAAAAGGATGTTTTTGATGCGATGCTTTTGGTAGTGAATCGTTCGCTATCTGACAAAAGATTCATATATTAATGCAGGAGAATTTATTAATTTTGTTTTTATTATTGTGATATTGTAAAACTATTTGTGTAGATACCTTTACTCGTAAAGTCAATAAAAGGAATGTTTTATAAAAACCGATTTATGAAATGTGGGAATTCAGATTAAATTGCGTTGTCTGGTGACATTATATTTGGTAAGGCTATGTTTAGATAAAATTGGTTTTGAATTTTCAAGAAATTCTGTTCCCTTAAGGAATGTCCAATCGATAAATAATAACCTACATTGCCCCCAACTTTATTAATTAAAAGTTTCTGAAGAACGTCAAATAAGGAGTATATTAGCAATCAAACTTTGTATATATCATTATAATAATTGTAAGCCTTCATTTGTTTTCCATTATTCTTAATAAAATAATACAAATAACTCGACAAGCGTAAAAATCAATGGAAATGACCTAGAAATCTTTGTCAGATCATTAGCATATGTCGCCAGCAAAGGACACAAATCCAAACTCAAACGCACTGTGCGTGTGAGGGGGCGTATCCTTTTGGCCTTCATGTGTGTGTATTATTCCGACGAAATGGGCGTGTTGTTGGCTTGCTTTGGTTTTTGACATTTTATTACCGACAACATTGTTTAGCTGGTCAATTCCCCTTTCAGCCCCGCCACTCCCACACAGTCTTCGCTGGGCTTGAAGTAATTAGGTTGAAATTACAAATTATGGGGTCCATGTAGCAGATTATTACGACAGAATTTGGAGAGCTGCTGAAAGCGAAATGGCCATGACTGGTGCACTGGGGAACATTCGGGGGAAAACAAATGCTGGAAATTTTTTGTTTTGCTATTTTGTCCCTTTTTCAAACGGACGACAAACGGCAGCAGCAACCGAAGAGAGCTCGTTAAAAAGCACTTAGGGGGAAAATCAGGGACGGAGGCAGTTGGGTAATTATGATGCAATCAGTACGCCAATGTCCACTTTTAGGCCAGAGCGCAATCACAACTTAACAAGCCCGACATGTATAAATTGAAGCTAACCAGCGTTTCCGCTCGCGCAACTCGGAGAAAGCCTTTCACTAGCAGAATTCCTCAGATGTGACAAGTGGAATTTTCGCCAAAGAAAAAGGAATAAAAGCTGAAAGCGGGAAATTCTAAAAACCACAACGAAGCGAGCCAGGACAAACCATAAAAGACAGCCTCAACTGCACACTCAAGCTGGAATACAATGTAAATTATGCTTGGAGGTAGCAGAAGAAGTGGCATTCATGGCTGTCATCTCCTTCAGCCCGTCCCTTTCACTCCACTCAGGCTGTCTCTTTCGGCGACAGGAGAATTGTCGGCCAGGCAGCTGATCTGACAGCCAGCGAAAATGGAATTGCTTGCAGATGTCTGAATCTGGATACACTACAACACCCAGTTGGAACAGTTATATATGAAAACAGTAATATGTTAAAACAAAGAAGGAATAGAATGTAGTTACATTTTGAAAATAAATAGACCATTCCACTTTTTTTTTTAGATTTAAAGCTTAGTTTTTCAATATATATAAATAATAACTACAATTTCTATTTAAATTTCATTTAAAAGCATTGTGTAGTAACATGCTTTTAAATGATTTTTTTAATGAGCTTAAATTCTTAAAAATAGTAAGATTTTGTTTGAAATCAATATGCTTTGAGCTAGTTTGGCTTAATATAGTGTTCTTGCATTTTCCTTGAAATAAAATTCATTTTATAGTGTAAGAAATATGTAGTAAAATATTGAGCGCAATGTCATAAAGTGCAGCCAGAAAATGCATTGAATTTTCCTTTTCTTTCGCTGCCATGAATACGTCTTTTCCATCCTCGGCAACTGTTTCTAAGGAATCTTTCCCTTTATTTCCTTATTAATACCACCAACAACCAACAAAAAAAACTCAGAATACGATTTGATAATTTTACATTCATTGTGTGCAGCCTTGGGAGTGCTAATTAGTAAATGTTCTTGTTTTCCCTCCACTATTCTTTGTTTGAGTTGGGGAAAAATATAGTCCTAGAAGGAAGAGCCCCAAGCTGTTAATGAGCTTGAGGCAAAACACACAAGCACACATTTTCTTGCGGTCCATTTTGGTAAGAAAACAGCTTATAGTTGGTTTTCTCGAATTTGAAGATTGCTTTTTCGGCTGAAAGTATTTTGCCTCATTAAAAATATTAGGAACCAATGGATTTTAAGGGTGGGGAAAAAGTTCGAAAGAAATAGCAATTTGGGTACGTTGGGTACTATAAAACAAACTAATCAATCTTTAATTTAATGCAGTTTTCATTAATAACAAGTAATAATGAGTTTAAGATGATAATTACCCTGTTTAAAACGTTAATAAAACTTATTTGGGTGCTGTATGAAAGAAAAAAGCCTATAAGCCTTAAGTAATTAATAAATATTATCGTTTTCTTTAAACAGCTATTTTAATAAACTGATCATAAAAATATGTATTTTCCAATTTATATAGCACACTTTGAAGTAAACTAATTATAGTCTTTAGGTGATGATTAACTTGACTTCCACTACGATTTTGAATTTAAAATATTCATAAAATGTTAAAATATTCCACATTTTTGTAATTCAGTTTTTTACTATCAATGTCCTATTTCACTTTTATCTGTTTGCCACTATAACTTTTAAAGTGAACCCAATTAGAGTTTATTCGTTGGCAAATGGCTTCGTCTGGCAGCGATTACATTTCAGATTTCCGCTCCACACCATCACGGAACTGTCAATCCCTGAAGCAAAACGAGCTCTTTGAGATGCAAAAACAATTGATTTATTAATGCACTCGATGGCAATAAAACCGCGCTCCTTGTTGTCCGTACTTTGCCGCACCTAGTGCATTGAACCAGAAAGATGATGATGTTTGAATAACGAGGCAAATGATGGAAATAGACGAACCGAAAATAAAAGAAGATGATAAAAACGGGAAGACCCAGAGCCGAATGCCGTGAGACTTGAGTTTTCACTTAGTTGCCGGCTTGAACAGTAATTCCTTTACAAGCTGAAGGATATTAAAAACAAGAGAGGAAAGCTGGTGCAGCAGCAGCACCGAGAATGTTGCATAAACTTAACATAAATAATGGAAGCAATATTTCAGCAGCAGGAGCCGCCGGGATCCTGCAGAAACACTAGCAGCAGGAGAAGCAGCAGGACCAGAGGCATGAGCAGAGCCAAAGTAGCAACAAATGAAGTTTGGATGACTTGCAGCGCCGGCTGATTGCCGTGAAATTTATGTGGCACAGGGCTGAGTGAGCAACCTTCTCTCGTCTCCCGTCTTGGGCTTCAGTTTCAGCTGTATTTTTAATGAATTTTCCCCCGAATGCAAATGGCTGAAAAAAGAAAAATTGGTCCTTCTCATTCGATTTTCCTGCGCCATGGCTGCATTCAGGTAAACGAAATTTTAACGATCCAACCGCAAAATTTATTTTCGCCTGCTGTTGTTGCGGCACGAATTATTTTTATGACCAACCGCACTCACACACGAAATATTTTATTTGTTTAACACTTTGGCGGGTAATTGAATTTTAATTACATTTCTTTTTTATCTCGGTATAAGCACAAGAAGTAATTTTTCAGAGAGTAATTTGTTATTAACTCTGATTTTACTGTGTTGTATTTATGATTTGATTATTGTTTGGTATTTGGAGATTTTTCTTCTTTGGTGGAAACTCGCGCGGCTGACTGCCACTTCCGGAGCTGGTTCGAGTCAAACTGATTTTAAATCGTCCAGCTCAACGGCTCGCTTCATCGGTACGGACAAATAAGCTTCGTGTTTCCGAAATCCGAGTTTCTTACTTCGTATTCATTCGTTCTCAACTTCGTTTATGAGAAAGAAGAAAGTTTCGTCAAATTTCGAAAATGGTTTTTGGCGCAGGCGTCGCTATTTTTCGAACCAAACACGTGCTCGGCTTCCGATGAGAAAGAAATTCGAGGAGAAAACGGAACCCAAATCAAAACAACATTTTACTTTGCGCCCTTTTTTTTAATATTCTCCGAGCTCTGGCTCTTTGTGACAAAAATGTGGGTGAGAAGAGCGCAAAAGAAGTACAACAACTGGAACAACAACTTGTAAGCAACGCATAAATCTCATTGGCCAAGAATGTGTAGGCCAAAATTAATTCAAACGAGCGAACCGGCAAATGCTGTTCCCGTTTGGTTTACGCTGCGGTTTCAGGCCTCCATAAGGGTTGACTTGAACTTGAATGGGGATTTATGTGGGGATTAAGATTGCTTTTAGCTCGGCGAAGGTAAGTAAAGGTAACAAAGGTGGTTAGAAATGGGGGAAAATACTTTGAGGAAATTTTAAGCACTTACTGAAAAGGTTTTTTTTTAACTGCTGCAAAAAACTTCCCATTTTTTTTAATTGTAACAGCCTAATTAAAGTTGATTTACATATTTTTAATAACCCTGTCCTTATTAAAACAACCACAAAAGCGCTGAAATATAATGGAAAAATGTATTTGTGTTGTAAATTTCACAAACATAAATCTTAAACCATTGGTGCAACTATAATTTATTGATAATTATGTCACTTACATAAACGTATGGTGAGCTTTTTTATTGTTTATAATTATTCTTATATACATTTTTGTGGTTTAACCTGAAATATATATATTTTGCAACAATAACTAGGAAAAAAAAAAAGACTTGGACAATATAAACAACGTTTTTATTTTAATTACTTTATAATATTTTTTTCTCAATTGTACAATCAACCTTTGACAACCTTTAGTATTAAAAAGTAGATTCCAATTTATAAAGAAACCGTAAAACATTTTCAAATTAAAAATCAACTAAATCACATCGACTGAAAACCAACTTCCCAAAAATAAGAAAATGTCTCGTGGGCGTGTCACCGCCTACCATAACAAGATTTTATTATGCTCGTGCAATCATAACGCACAAGTGCACCCAAATACACACTGAAACTGGGACACAATATTACGCAATCATTGGCCAAGGAGAATATTCTATTTCCCTCGCTTATCTCGGGCCCTCTTCTCCCAACGATTTCTTAAGTTTTAATGCAAAATTTTGCTTTGATATCTGCTTGTTTCGAGGGTTGGGATGTTGTTGAAGTTGTTGCTTTCCTGGTATTGTGGTACCCATTCCATTGCCAGTTGTTTCGGAAACCCAAGCTGATGTTTTCTTTATAAGTTCTGCAAGTAAACAAGAAGCCCACTTCCTTTATGCTAGGACCACCGCAGAGAAGGCCAGTTTTGTTAAGGCTGAGGGGGATTTTCAGGAAGTGCGCGCTTATGCCAGGAATTTGTTTTGTCTTTGGCATATTACAAACTTGTTTGCTTTTCTGGCATATTGCGTTTGACTTTTGCCAGCTGCAATAAAAGAAAAAAAGCTGATCCGAAAGCCCTAAAATATGAAGCCCATTGAAGTCTGGCTGCAATTTTAATGGACAATCTTATTGTGGCCCCTTAACGGTGTGTGTGTGCCTTTGCATCCATCAGCCAACCAGGGAAAAACTCATCATAAAGTGAAGTGGCTGAGGGACCCCCATTCCCACAGACATTGCAGATGGCGCTGAGGAAGGATTTACAGCATCAGCATATGGGCATCATCTTTATCCGAGTGTCTGCGGGCTCCTTCTTTTATATTTATTACATCATTCGATGGCATAAACTCGCATATTAAGTGGATTGATGTATTAATATTTAAACGGCGATTTGTGCTTTGCGGTAAGCTAAAGTTACTCGGGGATCTCCTCTAGGGGCAGTGCTTAACCCTTGACCCTTTCACGAACATATGGCAGACTCTTGCGGGATAATGAGGCATCTGCATATGGGGGCATCGATTGGACGAACCGTACTAATCGTACCATTTTGTGGCGCCATTATTTCCCGAGCTTCTTGCTTCTTGCTTTTTGCTTCCACTTCCCCTGATCTGGTCACATTAAAAGGCGACACGCATTTTGGGGTCCCGTGCGAAATTTTTGTGTGTGCGTGGCTCATAAATAAAACATAAAGTCGCCTGCTTTTTATTTTTTATACATTTTATATGCTGCTGCATCCCCCTACAACTTTCCGATGTCGCTGAACATGTTTGGAAAATGTTTATAAAATGACGCAGAAAGCGTATACAAGTCATAAATAATGCGTTCGAGCTGGTAGAAAACAGGGAATTCAAGACGGAAGGTGAGTAAAAAAGGAAAGGAAGAACACGAAGTTGAAGTGTCGCAGTAATTTGAAATTAGCTCGCGTTTGACATGCAAATATAGGGAAACAAGTTGAGACCGTTTCTCCCATCTGGCATTTACAACTTTAACAAACATCGCGGCGTATACGCAATATGCTGCCCATACACTCTCGATGCAGAAAGAAGCTCTAGATAAGGGTCAGCCTAAGATGTCCCTAATATTGACCAGTCCCGAGACTGATCTGCATTCAAATTAGTTGGGTAACTCTAAACTGACCCATTTCCCTATTCCGCCCATTACCATTTTGTAGATGGGGGATGACTTTGGCAAATAAATAAATTGCAAGTGACACATGCACAATTATTTACAATTAATTACGCCTCTGACAAGGTAACACACCTTCGCCCATTTGAGATACCCTCCTCCCCGTCTTGATTATTTCACTCGAGTATTCAGTTGTACGGCGTAGCTTAAGACCACTTCCCTCCCACAGAACACAAACAAAATCGATTAACATTTAATTGCATCTGCGGCTGCCCAAATGTAGGGCCACAAATTCCGTAATCGAAATTATTGTTGAGGTCTCTGCCCCAGAAGCAGTCGCCTTATGCCCGATCCCGAAGTGTATATGTTTGAAGTAAACAGCAAGTGTGTAGCTCATCAGGTGCAGGCATTAATGAACAATGAAATTAGGAACTGCAAGCGGAAAAGCGGTATTTTCCCTCGTCCCAGGGACTTCCATCAATTAGGGAAGCACTCAAGTAGCCTCCAAAGCCGAGAGGCAATTTAAACAGAATGTTAAAAGCAAGGAATCTTCATTCAAAAAAATCACAATGCCTAAAAAGGCAAAGGCTGCGGTTTTCCTTTCCCTTACTCAGTGACAACAAGCAACAAATACTTCCGCATTTCACACGGTTTTCTGGGCTTCAAGTTTCCAAGGGGAAAAGTGGGTAGAGCTTCACAAATGTTGCGCCAAAAATAACATTTGAATGCCAGAAAGGTTTTTTCAGCCCCGACGCAGTCTAACAAGAATGGAGATGAGGAAAAAAGGCTGAGGCAGTGAAATGGAAATGTAGACGACTCTATTTGGGGTATTTTTGGAAGGGAAATGTTTCTTCATTTGCGAATGAGTGAATAAGTGACACTTTTTTCACCGTTTTTTTCGCGCGAAGACAGAAAAACAAATACACTGTACCAATGTTCTGAATGACTTTTCTAAATTTCTCTGTTTGCTCTGCACTTTCTCCTACGTTTGCCAATCTATATTCTGCTACTGATCTGTTTGAATATCGTTTAAGCGCGGTACAGAGGCTTAACATTGATTTTGTTGTTTGTTTTTAATTTACTCAAATGCAAATTTGTTTAAAAAACCCATTTCTCTTCTTTACTCACATGAGCAGCCAGACAAAAGGGCATCCCTTTTGCCACCCATTAAATCCCCCTTAACTCCTGTCTGATGCACTTCATTGATGGAAATCGATATTCGAATGGATTCTTGCCACTGACACTGCAGTCAGTTCAACTTAAGTCAAAAGAAGTTGTAAGAATGTATCTCGTTGTTCTGTCTTTCACATCCCTATCACTTTTCTGTCCTAATGAGTTTCCTTGGAGATGTGGGAATATTCTCAGATTCTCACCCACAAATCCTCTCGGCGTCGATTTATAAATATCCTCTCTTAAGCAGCTTTCCACATACCCATGCAAATATATAAATATCCCTTTTAGTCATGTACCTTCCTCTTCGTAGATTTATGTACTCCAGGCTGTGCAGGACCAAGTCAGAGGTTAAAGAAACTCAAACTTCTTGACGCTTTTCAGAGGAAATCTGGTCCGAATCAGAAAGGATTTGACCCATTTGTCCGCCCTCCATCTTGCCAGTCGCAAATTCGTCTGTTTGCCCAGTAAAATGTATCTTGAAATACTTAAATTCCATTTCTATTTTTCATCATCGTCTGAATCAGCCCGAGGCTTAAGTGCTCACATAAGGGGAGGGACGGGGAGGACTCGACTTGGAATGTGCCAGCTGTTAATATTTTGACAATGATGCATAAGTCCTGGACGGCGGACAGAGGACGCTCGACTCCTAATGCCAGACAGACAGTTGGCATGATGAATGTCGACAGTCGCACGAAATCTGAATCCGAATCCGAATTTCATATTCAGGCCAGGACTCCTAGGCACTCGAACCGCAACGATGACGCATTCCTCGTGTTTTGCCAGTTATTGTTTTATTGTTGCCATCCTACTGATGCTTCCAAGCCTCTATTTTGCCATTTAACTGGCACCTCCATTAGTTATTCAAAAATTGTCGAGGTGGGAGTGTTGGCCAGTGGGAGTGAGTCAAAGAGGTGGAGCCCAACTGGAGTCGTGTCAAAACGGATGGGGATGTTCCGGGGCAGAAGCAAAGTGCACATGTGGATCTTTGTGAGGAACGGAATGACAAGGGGCAGACATGATGACCTGACCTTCAAGAGGAATTTTCCATCATTCTCTGACCATGTTTAAGAACTTAAAGAAGCAAGGCAGAGCTTATGATTGAATTTCGAAAGCATTTGACTGTGGTTCCTCTAATTATTTGATCTGATTTAATTCGAAGGTGGTTATGGTTTTGGAATGCTTTTGGTATATCATCGAACTTCTTCCGTTGTGGTTTCTCCAATAATTCTCCTATTATCTCTCCGTCAAAATTCTGGTACCCACAATCAATGGAATCGACAAGACAATAGAGCGATTACCTCTTGTTCTGGGCTCATTGGGCAGCCTTCTGGCATTTTATTGACTACACCCCCATCCACTTCCGATTGAATTTAACTGACAAGGGTCGTCGGTCGTACTTCCACCTTTATCCGATTTTCGTTATCCAACAAATGAGCGAATAATTGTGCGATACAAGTGAATTACAACGGTTTAAGCGCTCCAATTGCCAACGGCAGTGACAGCAATTGTTGTCCGGGAGCGTGTTAATGAGTTGTTAAGTTCCCCGAAAGAGTCCGCCCACCCTTTAACCCCTCCTCGGCCCCTTGACCCACAGCATTGGCTGGTGTTCGGCCAGCAGCGATAAATGTCAATTGCAGGGCCTCCCTGTGAGTCTCCAATGACTGGGAGAGATGATGTAGCGGGACCTATTCAAAGTTCAAGACCCGCTGCGGCTCATTACATGTCCGAAATGCACTGCCGACCAGGAGGAGGATGATTCAGCTGGTGAACTGCGGACAAAGGATCCGCATATGCAAACATTTTGGGGAGCACGAGACGTGGGGAAACGTAAAACAGAGGAGCACATCCAGGCTGACTGGCTAGGATGGTCAAGTGGGGGTCATAAATCGAGAGCGGCTAATGCCGGAGTGTGTACTTCATTCTGCCTGCTGTTGGCATTCATTGGCATCGGATCTGTCCTCTGGGAGACTCAAATTCAAATCGCACTTCGCAGTTAGGGGAGTGACTTTAAAGTGCTTTATTAATGTGGAAGGGGTCAGACAGAGGCCGAGTACCCGAGTTCATCTTTCTCCCAATTCAGTCTGACTTTGACAAAACAAACCGTTTGGATTTTCTTTTTTCGCTCACCGAAACCGAAATGCGATACAGACAGTCTCAGTGAGTAAAGCGAGTGAAAAGTTCATTGAAACTTACACTTTTCAAGTGGCTTTGTTTTGGGTAATTGGTTGATGGATTTCAAAGGGGATTTCGGAGCGGTAGTTCTTATAATGAAGTTCAAAATGTGTTCTTCATCAACTTTTTCCAATTTTAAATTGATATATTTCCCACTTCCCTTTCCCAAGGAAATTTCATTCCCACAATGCAAATGGTTAACGTGGGGCAAACAACCAAGAGTCAATCCGAATGCCCAAGACAAACATCTCGGACTAGGTAAATTTCGGCTACTCCTCCCCTCCAGCCATTAGACACAATGTCAAGACGTCAAAGGAAATTGATTTATTACCTGGCCAAAAGCCACAGGTGTCCGTGGTCCGTGTTCTGCTCCTCAGCCCTCGAGTCCCTTTCGAAATAGCTGTCCTCGGTTGTCCTTCCCCTTGACAGACATTGCGGTCGCCATCTGCGGAATCCTCGCCGTCCAATTTACACTTCCATGGCCTCCTTCAAAGTCTTCGACCTTCGCGGTTTTCTGTCTGGTTTTTGGACCCCCTAAGAGGTCCTCTCTCTATCGATACCTATAAATCTTGTGCGTTGTTAGAATTCAATTTTTTCCCAAGTGCTTAGGGAGACTTCTTGCCTGTTCCCCCTGCTAATTCGAATTTAATGCCTCTGCTCAACATGACAAGCATTGCAAGTGTCCTGTCTGCCAGGTGAATGGTGACAGGTGGGTAGGAAGGCGGAGCAGTGCGGCATGTTTGCGGTTCCTGTGAGTCCCGGCGCCGTTGACAGTTTAATTGAATCTAAATCCCAACTGTACCCGACCAGAATGAGCAGAAAATATGTTTTTAATTTCGTTGTTTGGTCTGCCCCACAAGATCTAAACAAGGAGATTTATGAGGGAAAGGGGATGCGTCGGAAATGTCGGCATATCCCAACGATGAGCTTCATGAAACCAACCAACAAATGTGGTTAAGTGCAAGCTGCATATTTTCGCAGAAATAAAATGCCCGAGAGTATTTTCATTCACCACGAGGAGAACCATTGAAACTGTATGTTTATGCCTCAGCTTAGCGAAAAAATTCTTTGGACTCTGTTTGCTTAGATAGAATGCGGTCATCGATAACGAGAATCGCATAATTTATGGACATTAAAAAGGCATTTGTCTTGCGGCCAACTGAAATATGTCAAAAGTTTTGCGGCAATGGCGGTCCGAAATGTATTTGCATACGCATTGAAATAAATCTAAATGTGCCCAAAGGTTCGCACATGTGAAATCAGCGCAAGGAAGATTTATCGAGTGTCCAGGAAAATATGCAGATGTCCACTCGACACAAATAAAAGTGCGGCTTAAGTTGTGGGTGTGTGCGTGTAAGGCAATTTCCGTGGGTCGCACGCTGCGTAAGAGCAATATTAATTATACTGGCTTCTCCTTTTATATTCCTCTGCTTGTAATTGGTAGTGAAGAGGGTATTTCGAATTGTTTTTGAGGTATATACATACAGGAGCAAAACTAATTCTTAAAATCTTAATATTTTTTTCATTTATTATGTACTACAAGCCATAGGATCTAAAATATTGAACATACTTTATGGAAAGTTATGCCTAATTTATTTGTAAATGATTAATTAACTTAAAACAACACTGTCTTCTTAATTTATTGCTTTTAGCAAAAATATATTAAAAAAAGTAATCTAATTGAATACACAATTAGCCAAATTATGAATGTAAGTAGTTTCTATTAAGTATCTTATATAACACTGCAGCATGAGCTGGAGTTTGGACATTTTCACGGACTGAAAAAAGGTAAAAAATATTGAAACCAAATGGTTATTACACTTTCCCCAATGGGTACACCATAGTCAGCTTAAGCTGTAATCTCCTTTTGCTTTTCTTATGATGGCTTACTTTTTACATTGAAATATTGATTCATCCTTTTTGAACGCCTTACTCATTTTAATTTATCTTCCCATTTTCAGGGTTTTTCCTTTTTCTTTACTGAAGTTCAGGCAATTCATTAACAAAATGAATGATTGCTGAAGTACCTGGCTCGTTTTTCCCTGCATCTTTTACTGACATGCACATGAAAATTGATGTTCTTGGTGTTATTGTTTATTGATGTATGCAAAGGAAACCGGAGTAAGAAACAACATATACAGAACTTACTTACTTAGCTTGAATTTTCATTTTTCATTCTTCTTGGTACATCGAAGGCCTCGAGCACTTGAAACAGAAACGCACCAGAGCTTAATAAAACAGGGAGGAGGTATTCTGCATTAGGCAAAGAGCTGGTAATTAATTGCCTGATGGAAGATATCAATTATCGAGATGCTGAAACGTAATATTATCGACTTCCAAAAGGAGTTTCGATGATTTACGGGCTTAAAGAGTCAGAGTTTAATTGATATATGTGTATCATAGATTTTAAACTGGGACTTTTAGTTAAATTAAATTATTAGGTAGACATGGTAAAGTACGAAAACAAGGAAACTCGAAACTCGCAATATACATTTAGAATCGTTTGTATTTAAACAAGCATGTTTTATTACCTCGAAAAAATAGACCTGAAACTCAACCGTAAATAAAAATTGTCTGTTTTCTGAGAAACTGATAGCATACCCATATTCAAGAAATTAAACTTAGCCCTAAGCCCGATTATACCCGAACCCTTAAATTGTGTTATTTAAGATTCCTTGTAAAGTTCTCCGTCTTGCAAAGTTAATTTCCCCCTTTATGGGCAAACTTTGTTTAACTTTAATATAGCCAACATATTACATAATTTGTCAGTTAGACTCTTGACTTTCAAATACACCAGACAGCCAGGGAGACAGACAGCAAACTTATGAGAAGTTTATGACACCAGCTTAGCCTGACATGGGAACGCTACACATACGCTTATGTTTGACACGCATGTAAAGTCATTACTCAGTAGGATGAAGTTTCTGAAGCCAGTGCAAAGTCGTTAGAAGCTAAAAATAAAAACGAAACGAAATCAATTCATGACTTAAGGTTAAGTGAAAAAGTTTCGCCATTAAAACTGACAAGGTGACGAAGTACCAAAAAAGGGCAATACACTTTTGTGTTTTTGGTTAGACCAAATATGTTAAAATAACAAAACAAATTTGGTAAATTACATTTAGGCTATGACTTTTAATTCGATTTTCAGCCCTTGAGGCAAGTTAAAAAAAACGGGTTGATAAAATTATAGAATAAACTCCTTGAGGCGACAAACACTGGTAATTTAACAGACATTTAAGAAAAAAGGATAAAAACATTGGCCACCAGGCAAATGTTAGATGAATAATGCAACTGACAATCAAACGACCGGAGCTCAAAAGGGAGAGCAAAAAACTGTCATCAAATATTCTTTGAGAAAACTTCGTAGTTCCATGCACCGCAGGATATCTGAGAAAACCTGAAACTCATAAATCACTGCAGAAAAGCTTGCAAATTTTCCTCTCACATACTATTGCGTACATGCACTAAAGTTAATTAAATGAAAAATCTCGTTTGTAGGTCAAGTCAACATGCTCTTTCGCAAGTGCTGAATACATTTTTGGTTTGCAGATAATGTATCTGATTTAATGTCCTAGCAGATCAGCTGTGAGTTGTTCAAACCATTAATGGTTAAGAGAAAACGTCTGATTTAAATGTGGACAGAAAAAACTCCTGCTATTTACACAGAAACTGGTTTCCCTTTTTTGTACGGATTTTGTTGCATTTAAATTTTTAAATGAGCTGTGGTTGAATTTTCGCATGTTAACGGAAACCACAAAATATTTTAAATTAATATTATTTTATGTGTTGCTGCAGCAGGTTTAATGTCTATACAATTAAAAGGGGCCCCCGAAGCTATTTAACAAATCGATGGGGTTTATCGACCCAAAGTTTGTTCAATTTGTAGCTGCTTTAAGCTCAGAAAAGCGTTCGATTCGTGACCACAGTTCGTATCTCTCCAGCTGCATTTCTGTCCGCCATGGCAGCGGAAAATCCCTGCACTTGGCTGCCAGCGGAAACGGCCAGCAGCAACAACAATAACGGCAGCAACAAGGTTTTTGACCATCAATAACCGACTGCAGGACCTCCGCACGAACACAAACACAAACGACGAACCGGAGAACCCAGCCACGTATTTATCAGATTAAGATACAAACACATGATCGGGTGAATGGCAGGGGACGGGAAAGATGGAGGGAAAATGGAGCAAGTTTGACCAGCTTCTAATATTGTGGCTACGTCTCTACATTTGGGGAAATAATCGTTACTTTTTTTATTTTAGTAAATTGCAATATAAATAAAACACCCTTAAGCCGCTACAAAAAAAACCTTTTAAGTGGAACAGATTTTTTAGCTATTTTATAGTTTTATTGCAATAATTTGCTTTCTAAGGATTCGCGACTCATTAATTTATATTTTCATTAAAAAAACCTTTATAAAAATAGCGTTAAATAAATACCAACTTATAAGAACTTCTTTAACAACTTACATAATCTATATTTGCACATTAATAATTGAGTCAATAAGTAGCACCTGTATGTTTTAACTATTTATGTGTGCTTATTTACTTATTTAATTCTCCTTTTGAATGGGTTCAGGTTCTATTTTAACCTCTACCAAATTTGAATTTTAAGATGTTTTTTCCAGTCTATTTCCGTCTCGTCGCTTTGGTCCGCCTGTTGTTTACGTGAACGGTCGCAGACTAAATGCGGCTGCGGTCTGAAGCACTCTGCGAAGCCTGCGGCTGCCTAATGAACGAGGACATTAAATAAAATGTCGGTCAATTGTCGTTGCGGCAATATTAGCGCCAGACAAGATGGGTTCCGCCAGGTTCTCGAAGGGGAAAATCAGCAGGATGCGACCCAACCAGTCGGATAGTTAGGCAAACGAAAATGGCCACAGATTCCCGGCTATGTGTGTGGTAATTGATTTTCCGAATAACGCCAGTTTCGAGGTCTTTTTATGCGACCGCCCCAAAGTTTTGTGCCAAAACTTTGCCAGCTTGATGCACTTGTTAATGTTTAAGCACTGGCAAAAACTTGTTGTTGGCAGCAGCAGGAGCAACAAGCTAAAAGTAACCACCAGAAGTTTAAAATTTAAGGCTAGCGAAGTCCGTTGCTTGAATGCCCTGAAAGATTTAGGTTTGTTTTAAAATTCAACGGAACAGGAAGAGTACTCAATTTGTGGCATAGGTTTATCGAATCTCGTTAAACATTGCTTGACTGACTTTCAACAACTTGTACTTCGGGAAATAGCAAGCATGAGCTGAAAGTAAACACAGCTCGTAGCAGCTTATAAGCCCCTTGGAATAGGAATAGGCTTTATATCTTCTGGGTTCGAAAGGAAATTTGAGCATTGTTGATTACGAAACCAGTCTCAAATATGTCTGAGATACATCACACATGCCACAGAAATAATCCGCAAGTCAAGAAGTCCGATTAAATAGATGACAATGTAATTACAAAATCGTAGTGACTTCTGTTTATAAAATTCACCATTATTTTATTTTACCTTACTAAAACCATTGAAATCCAATAACAAAGCCCTTTGGCATGTTGTCGTAAGCTTATGTATTAGTCAAAATCGCGCTGAAAGGCAAATCATACAGGACAGGCATTTAACACGGTCCCGCCTTAAAGAAATATCGAGCCCCAAAAAAATATTGACAAAACAAGACACACATATACCGAGTCAGTCAGTCAAAACAGACGACTGGAATAATTCAAAGCGACGCGCGCATTAAATATTAACACTTTAATCTAGCCGATGGCTGGATCTGTGTGTGTGTATGTGTGTGTGTGTGTGTGTGTGTGTGTGTGTGTGTGTGTGTGTGTGTGGGTATTCAAGGACCTCCGAATGTGTGTTTTAGAACCCAACTGCGGTAGGGGTCATAAAGATGGCAAACTTATACAATATCCTCTCCAGCGAAACACTCACGGACTTCTGTGCGCTGCATGCTAAACAGTTTTGAGAAACACACAAAACTCGGCAATTGAAAAATACAACAAACCAAAAAGACATAAAATTCAGGGAAGTGCGGATAGAACGAGAGAGCTATTCCCGGCCAGCACGCGAGCGGGCTGTCCATGGAACATAAATTGCCAAAGAAACATTGTGGAACACGCCCATTTGCAAAATAATTATACGCCTTTAGATGGAACGCCAAAGAGCGTAGGAGTGGGCCGCAAATTAAATCAACAAGCACAAACGTGGCTTGCCCATCAACGCCCACCACAGAACGCAAACTTTTCAACGCCGCAAAATATGAAGCATTAATATTCACGCCCATGTTAAAAGCACATAAATAGGCGTGGCATGCCAGCAGCACTTCCGTTTGGCTCGGCCTGCCATTTATACCCCTCTCCTGCTCCGAAAAGTTGCATATAATTTTCCAGCGTAGCCCATTTACCCGGCCAATAGACAATTGTTCGAGGGAAATTGCCTTTCCACTGCTGCTGAAAAATTTACCAAAGCATTTTCCCCAATTAATGCTTAAACATTTGTCCGTACTCTGCTCTAAAAAGTATGAACTCAAATGTTCCTGTTAATAAAAGCAAACAAAATCAACATTTAAAGAGGTTAAAAAGTCATGGCGATCGCACTTTCAACATACAAAATTTCTGATAAAATTTCAATAGTTATTAATTATTTATTGCTGGAAATTAAAGGTCTTATTAGGTATATTAATAAAGTGTAAAGTTTAAAGATTTTAAAAATTATTTACTTCCTTAATGTTTATGGAAATGCTTCTTGTTTTATAAAAAACAGTTTTGCTAATCTTAAAGCACAGCGAAAATCTTTAAAATGCCTTAAGACTTTACGGAATTTCTTCAGGCAAAACCTCTCGTCTGAGAGCTAATTGAAAACATTAAATTCTCACTTTTTGACTCTGCGGTGTTTACTTACCCTCTAGCCAGGTACATTGAATTGTGATTTTTATTGTTATTTTTCGGCTTAACCCACCTAACTTTGCACCCTCAAGGTGTTTTGTCTTTGCTGGGGAAAAAGTTTTCCCAAAAAAGAACAGAAAATTGAGCTGGGCACTTGTTTGTGCTGTTTGCCGGTTATCTGGTTTATTGGAATGGGCACTCCTTGCTTTTGCGGTTGGCTTGTTACAAGCTTAACTTGCCATGTTTATCTTTGTTGAACTGACCCAGAAACACATAAATTTTGGTCGAGAAAGAAAAATTGTATAATGAAATTTAAGTCGTTTTTAAATTGTATTTAAATAATTTTATTTTCAGGATGTTGAAATTGGCTTATATCTGACCGATATAAATTTAATTTTGGAAATTGAGTACTAGATAAATTTCCTATATAATCCGTAGGACAAATAAATATAAACATTTTAAGAAAAATAAGTGGATGTGAATTTTAACTTGCTTTTTCCATTGTCAAATATGTTTTTTTTTTCTGTAAAAGAACCAAATTTCTTTTTGAGAATTTTAGTTACTCATTACGATAATCGATGCTTTAGCTGTTTATTTGAACGTTCAATCGTTTGTGTTGATTAATTACTAATCAATGCCAGTTACAATATCTAAATTTAAATCAGTAGTAGAGCCAATATACCAACCAACTTAAAGATTTCCTGTTGACGATGACAAGATTGTAAAGTGTTTTTTGAAGCTCCTCTTATTTCCCCGACTAAAATGCGGTAAAGTAAAGCAATTTGACTGAACTTGATTTTGTTTGCTCAGCCTTTAATGGGGCACACAAACCTTGGCTGCCGTGACAGCTAAACGGATTTAAGTCGCCTGTTTTGGCATCGCATTACAAGGCCTAACACATAAATTTCCTACGCCCCTAAACTCTGGCTTCCTTCCTTCACTTTGTTGTCATCTCCACATATGGCGGAGAAATCGGTGTGGATGAGAAGGATTCCAGAGAAATGCAAAACGGATGTGAGCTATGTGGGAAGCAAATCACTTCCCAGCACCAATCGAGTAAAATTGTTTGCCATATAATGTTAACTCCTAATCGTTTGTAGTTCCAAGAGATTGACGCAAAAATCCAACCCTGATATTTGACTTTAATTACGCTTAATGTGGGGATAAAGATAAATCCCTTGAAATCTCTTTTCACACATTCTCACATTGAATTGCAGGTCAAAGGGCAGAACTTACTTTAATGGGGCTCCAGTTCCTTTCAAAGTCAACTACTTATCCCTTAACTGATTCAATTAGCTCAAAGCTTTGCTTGAATCTTTCATTGCTGATTTCTTGAGCAGATATTAAGTGTACACCCAGTTCGCCGGCACTTGTACACAAATTGTTCCGCTGGCCATGGCCAGGAAAACTTTATAATTTCATCAAATTCACAACCGAAATTGCGTGCATAATTTTATTATTTTGAAAGCACTTCAGCGAAGTTTATCTAAACATGTAGAATTCAGCACCCCTTCCATATTCCCGCACTTTTGAGGCTTTGGCCATAAAGTTGTTTCAAACAGCAATTAAAATAAATTACATTTTGGGATTTTAATTGCGTCTAATTGCAGGTAAAAGCCGGCAAATAAGTTCAAGCGCAAAACTTAAGGGTGGGGGCGGGCATTTTGGAGAGGGGTACTGGGGACAGGGGTTCTGGGGGCTCAATTAATTTCCACAGTTGTCAGTTGTTATGAGCTGCCACGACAGCAACAACAAACTTTTCTCTATGGCACTCACAAATGGACATTGCAACAATATTTGGAGAACTATAGAGTGAGTGCGAGAAAGACCAACATAGAGTTATAAAATGAATGACAATCAGCGTCCACGCTGCGTATACGTAATTGTCAACATAAAACTTTTATGAGTGACAATTTTGAAATGGGTTTCGGGTTGGCACCGACGAAAGAGGATGGAAAGGGGTCCCATAGAGTCCAAAGTTCAAAGCAGTGTGCATAAATGATAATGACAAGTGGTGTTTGGAGAGGGGCAGATGAGTGGAGTGCAATATAAATTGAGATTGTATGGAGAAAATTGGTTATTTCTGCATACAAATAATTGCAGATGAAAAACACATATTGAAAATAAAGTGTAAATTAAATTTGGGCCATCCTGTACATTAAATCAGCAAATACTTACTTTATCGAACGACTAACTTATTTGTTTTGCTGTTTTTACCAACATAATGGTCCCATCGCTAATTCCAAATTTGTTGTTTTCATAACAAAAAATGGGAAAAATATGCTTTTGTTTTAAATAAGTTTTAGCTTGGTAATTGCGACCTTAAAAAAGACTTTCTGTGGGTTTCCGCAAATTATACTAAATTCCTTTACAAGCCAAACTGTATTTGCTTAAAGATATTAGACGCTGTTTATTTACCTAACCAAAATGAGTTTCTTTAGTTGACATAAACTTTTTCCCGGAGTGAACAAATATGACACACATTTAAAGTAATAGAAAGGTTAATGCTCTGAATTATGCACAAGAAAAACAAAATTTTGTCAAAGGGTGTGGCTGGAAATTAAAATTGTGTGATTTTATGATTGAGCTGATTGCATGTGTAAACCGGCCATAAGTCAACCGAAAGTGTCCCACTTATGCAGACGTGTATCCTGAGTCCTGCCGGCTGTCATCATTAGTTTACTTTGTCCGACACTCGTGTGTCGGCAATGCTGACAAAATGCTCTTCAGGTGGCTGCCCCTTCAATGTGCAAAGTACCAGAAAGATTGAAGCTGCCAGGCCTGTCTACGCAACTTGAGTGGAAGGTACTTTTTATAGAGTTGAAAATTGAACTTAAAAGGACAGGTCAGTTATCCCTGGAAAACAAAGATAAATGAGAGAGAGAAAAACACAAGCCAGATCAAAAAGTTGCAAAACCAATTAAAGCCAGAGGCAGCGTCATAAGCTGAAACTAGAAACTAGTTTACTCTCAAATTCGATATAACAAATGCACTTAAAATTACTTTCCTGAACTATTCACATTTTTATTTAAAACGATAACAATTACTCATAAAGAAATGCCATCATTGAAAAATGTTGGATTGCACTTTCCTAAAAGGCTGACAGAAAAGCAACAGATTTATTTTATCTATTTAATATTCTGCTAAATTACTCAAATAGAAGTTTAATTTTAAATAAAAGATTATACAAATGTGCAATTCAATAGCGATATTGTAAAATGATCAGTACCTCATTGTGTTCTGTACAAGTAACATATTTTTTCTTTTCCTAAATTGGGAGGGATATACAAGTTTTTAGCTTAATTACATTTCTGACAAATTTGCAATATAAATATCTGCAAACAAAAACTCCTGGAATACTGTTACAAAGAATAATACATTTAGAAAATTATATATACTATTAATGCTTTTTAAGAGTTCAATTTGCTGCTGCTTTTGGAGTCACGTTCAGTTCGTTTATGAGTTTGTCAGGATTCGTTCTTGTTTTAGTTTTATACACAGCCTAGAGCTAATAAAAATCTCGATTTAAATTGTCTAGATTTTAGTACCCGAGAAACAAGCAAACGCACCATTATAATAAAACAGGCAAAGATTAAAAATAGTAAAAACAATTACCAAAAAGCACAAAAGTCGAGTGAAAGATGCTGGTGCTCTGGGCGAGTCTGCTCTTTCAGCCATCCAACCCACTACTAGCCTCGAGGCTGTTTAGCTCATCGTGTTTTCCAGAGCCATGCACAAGTTACTCGGTGAAAAAAAACACCAAGGAAAACATAGAAAAATTCTGTAGGGAAAAACACACTTAAATTTACATCATTTCCAGTCCACATCACTGACGTTGATGCAGCTCGCGTAGCTTTTGGCCGTTTGAAATTGGCTCAGCCAGGTGAAAGTTTCTAGCACTTTTTCCCATATTTATTAGCTCAAAGGAGCAGCTGCTATCTGTTGGGTAACAATGGCGAAACTAAAGCTATAATTGTTTCAAATTGAAATCTATTTTCATAGACCGCTGGCCTGGGCGGGAATTGTGTCAAGTGCATGCAAGCCAAAGTGGTCCAGACCACGCCTCCGTGAGCAGTCAAGAGTTAAAGGGACATCGCCAGGATAGCAACATTTGCATGCAAATGGCGAACGCAGGAGTTACTTTGCCAATGTCAAACGGAGAACGAAGAATACGTGCCCATGGCTTGGCAAATGAACTTGTTTGGTAGCTAATGAGATAAGCATGCAAATGCCAGTGGCAGTGGCACAAAAACGGCCCAGGCGGGCAGACGCCTGAATAAAGTCAAGTTCTGTCAGTGGCAGCAGCAGGACGAGTCAATTAACTGGCATTTCCGCGGCGACTTGTTGGGTGACACAAAAAATAAAGGGTAAGCTCTGGGAAAAATTCCAAGCTAAATACACTGGTCAGGATATTATCTCAAGTTGAAGAGGAAAACAGTTTGAAACAATTTTTCTTTGACTTAATATAAACAAAACTGAACAAGGAAATGCGCAACTAAAAAAAACACTTTTGCATGCATATTATTTACGAGATCAAATAGTTATGAACGCTTTTCTCTGTGTCTATCTTGTTTTATAGTTTGGCTTTTACTCTAGACAATCTTCAGAGCTTATTCAAGTTTGGTTCCAACTTTTATCAGAAATCCTTAAGCAAATAGCCATTTGAGGAAAAACTTTTTGCGAGCATCGCTTTGCATGTTTTGGGCACATAATCATAACTTAAATCACCGCACACACATGACATATCACAGATATAATTATAAACCAAAATTGTGTTCTGCTAATGCATTGGTCGCCGCAAAAGCCACCACCCCTCGAAAATTGTCAACAAGTTTTATGGCCTACTCAAATTAAATTGTTTCAAGCACGAACATCTCACTATACCGCGTCTTTAGCTCGAGAATTTAGTAGGAATTGTCTGGGAACCAAATAAACATGTTGTTTGCTATTGGGTAACAATCTTCTCGAGTATTGTATCACAAAGTGGCTGGCACACACAGCGTATGCGTAATCTAGCAGTTCCTTTTTTTCTCCCTATGCACATAAACATGTAAACACTTTTTGTAGCATTTTTTCCCACCCTTATGCCTTTTTTCCTGCTGCTTTTTATGACAAGCAAATACATGCAAATCTAGAATTTTACAAACGATAAACGCCTTGAGGCAAGCTGCTGCTCCTGAGTCTCCTGCCACACAATTGATGCCGTTTTATGGTCCATGTGTGCTTCAATGTGTAAGGGACAAATCCTACTAATGCCCCAATGCGTATGCTTACGCATTCGAAGCTCATTTTTCTTCCTGCCGTTAAGTCCTGCACAAATCAAATATGAGAGAAGAGAAAACCTTTTAGCAGAAAACAAACGGATATATGCAAAAAAAAAAAAAATTGTTTTGTAACCTTCTGCTGTCCATTATCTAGATACAAAATACAGGCTTAAAAGAATAGGAACTTGAAAAAGAGCTCCAAAACAAAAACCCAATTCGGATTCATGTCAATTCCAATTACAAGCCGGCATAGAAGACCTTTGTGCACAGTGAACTTAACTATTGCCCAACCACAAGACATGTTTCCCCTCATCCTTGCCTTGAAGACGAATCTATGCACATTATATTTACTACAACATTGAGCGACAAATAAAAAGAAACACGAATAATATCTGTTGTCCTTCAAGGAGCAGGGAACAACCACATCTTCACATATGTTCTCAATAAAGTAGTAATCATTTTTTATGTTTGTTTAATTGCGAAGATGAGTAAAAGTGTAATTATTAATTCTACTTGTATATTTACACGCTGCACTTATAATTTTAAAGGTGTAACTTTACTGAACTATAATATTTTTGGTAGCTATTGTAATACACTTATAAAAACTAGATTTACTTGAATGATTTGGGGAACTGAAACCTTAATATATCTCACTGAGATATTATAAATTTACCTTCTATCTTTTGACAAACAGTGTCCCACACAATTCTAAAAAAAGGTTATATCCTAAACTTATCTTAATAAATTATGGGAAAAAATTGAGTTGAAAATGTCTTTGCTGCATGATTTTAATTGCCTATTTTTCGCAGTAAACTACCAATAGTTTGTACTCAACTGTAGCTGCTGTTGCTTAAGAAATTTAGTCCCCAAGGGCCAAGATGCTGGAAACCAAGCAACAGCTGCATTTGAAATGAAAAGCATTTGTTTCTGACACAACTCGTCTTCGCCTCTGGTTGCTGGGTTAGTTTATTCTTGGCAAAGGCTTGGTCCATTGAGAGAGCTCGCCTGAATGCGCTCACTCATTATGTTGATTATCCCAAGCGACCCAGGATCTCAGGGATTTCCGCAGAAATATGAATTGAAATAAATGCGCTTACGGCTTGTTTTCAGTCTGTCCGAAAGATTTCATTAGAAATGTAATAAATTCTGAAACACAAAATAAGAAGAAGAAATAAATGGAATGAAACGGAGAAAACCGCACCATTAACCCTTCTTTGCGGTGGCTTAACACACATGAAGGGACAAAAAACATACACATGAAATGTTGTACAATTTTTTTGCTGGTGACCTTACCATCCAGTGGGATTTATGGCCTTTCCCCTTTCGGGTCATCTAATGCCATTTCATATGGCCAACGTATCCCTCTTCTCGACGGTTTCTCTGGAGTTTCCCCCCTACATTTCTGTGGCGATTGATGAGCCACAAAGCCAACAAGCATGAAATGAAGTCGAGCTCCTCGTTCATTCCTCACTCCTCACTCCCCGATTCCCATTACCATTCCCCAATTCATTTTGTGGTTAATGTGATAAATCAATTTTATGCGAAAATCACAGAGCATAAATTTATTTAACTAGCCCATATGTCATGGTTCTAGTTTGGACGAGTGCCTGAATTTGTCTGCCCGCTTTTGCCTTGGGTTTATCAATTAGTTTAGGGGCATAGATCTGAGCGAGATGTTTGGATTAAATTGGGGTAATTAAATTAAGCTGTGGCTTCAAACATTCCCAATAATAGAAATTCCTAGAAAGGACTTTCATTAATTTGATATATTCATTAAAATATGTATCTTAATACTCTGAAATTCTGTTCATTTTAATTTAATTTTGCTGTTTACCTTTGCGTAACCCTTTGATTCGTTTTTAAATACATATTACATATACCATTTTAATGTATGAACTCTTTTCGCTCAAATAATATATGACCAAAGTAAAAGGGTGGAAAGGGCGGACCACGGGTCGTATGCTTAATGAGCATTTAAAATTCATTTAGACTTTTCACCTTTTATCTTTGTGTGCACAATGAATAAAATTAAAATAATCCGCGGCCAGTCGGCGTCGCCGGGTCTTGATAATATTTTTTTCGCTCTTTCCGCTTTCCCATTTCCCCGTCTTAATTTGAATAACTGAATTGTTAAGTGGACTGTCTGAATGATGGACTTGAATAGATAAGACAGGGCAGGCAGCTTCCGACCTTTTAATTAAATTTAATTGCAAATGCCAAGCCGAAGATGACTTTTGGTGAGGCCCTGGGAAACCCCTCAATCGACAGGAGTTAAAGGTGTTATGGGTGTGTGTTATTACCACAGTTGAGTAGCCCCAGGAGCGGAACTTTCATCTAATGCATTAATTTATCACGCTCGCTTGGGCCCACTCGCTCCCCGGAGACACAACGGAAAATCCAGGTGCCAGAGACAAGCGGCCACGTAACCAGGGCCAGAAAGAAGCTTTTGCATTTCAATGAAAGCATTTGTAAAATATTACTGCATACTCAGGATCCCGGGCTCCCCATATGCGAGTCAAACAGACAGTACTCCGCAGTACCCACATTTGTGTCGCACTCAAGTCACGTTTGCCAACTGGAGAAGCTTCAACAAACGTTAAGCTCAAGATTTATTGAGCTACTTAAGTTGCTGTTGATGATGTTCTCTGCCTTTTCCCGGCTACTCAGTAACACCCACGCGATGTGCAGAAAAGGTTAACCAGTCAGCATCCGACTAAAAATGTATGTATGTTTAGCTTGGCATTGAACACCCACATTCAAGCGACATAAAAACTCATATTTCCTTTGAGAAGTATTTTTAAAAACTCACACAAAAATCCGAAAATCGGAAGCATTATAACCAAGCTGCCAAAGCCCTGTTTAATGAGTTCACAAGAACTTTAATGCTCCTTTTATAAGCAGAACATTTATATTTTTCATACAGAGAAAAGTAAAGGCTTAATGGTAAAAATTCCTTTGAAAATAAACACTGTACAATATTACATTTAATTAAATCTTTCTGAAAATTTTGTACAAAAAATGTTATCCCTTAATTTTGTTAAGAACATTAAAAAAATAACACTTTTTAAGCATGTTTGAAAATTATAAATTGATCATGAATTCTTTAGTCTTAGGATAAAACATATATAATTTATCAAATATATATACAGCTTTCCCTTGATCTTAGCTACTAACTGTCTAGTTTTGTTCCAACCTTATGTTATATTTTCACAGTGTAAAAATTCACCTTTAAAGCATAAATGTTTATATGGCAGCAAAACGTTTTGGTCATAAATAATGCCTTCGAGCTGGGCAAGCACATAAAAATGTATAAAACGAACATCAAGAAGCTGCGTGCAAACATTTTAAAATGAGCTCCAGGTAAAATTTTAGCCAATGCATTTATGGCAGTCAGTTCCAGCTAATGGCCAGTTTTTAAAGCTTATCTGTCTAATGTGTTTCGTATGCAAATCCCGTAGAAATGTTGCTTATCAGTGGCTGTCTGTTTACTAGAACAGATACGAGAAATTTCGTCACACCACATGGCGTATGAGCAATGTGCCGCATCTGCTGCATACAGCTTGTCCCGTCTTCTCTTTACTGAAAAACATTTTCCATTTCTGTTGATCAATTTGTTTTTTGCGATTTTTTTAAGCAATTTTACAATTCAATTGAATTGTTACAAACTGTCCAGAAACATTTTGCATGCTGGAAAAATGTTCATACATTTTTGGTTGGGGTCTGGGGATTGCCTGGGGCATATTTGAATTGTCAAAATTGTAACGAGCTTTTCGGTCTCTCTCCCATTTTAGTGGCCATTTTCAACCCGTTTCGCTGACATCAACTGCATTGAAATGTCATAAAAATTGAAACACGTTCCTCGTTGTGTTCGCTCCTGTTCCCTGAATCTGAACCTGAAGCCCAAACCTCCTGCCGTTTTTGGACTGACTTTGAATGGCATTTCTGATGGTGACTCTGCCCTGCAGTGTTTCTGCTTCTGACCTGCTGCTTTGCATACAAATAACGCTAATCTTCACAGCTGGCCAAACCCATTTCCCATAGAATGCCCAAGCCTATATCTATCCAAAACTCAAACCCAATTTGGTAGTTTGTGTGTCTGCCCCTGACGGTGTCCCGACTTGGTCTATTTCGCTGATGCTGCAATTTTGCACTTTGCACGTGGCCTTACTTGGGGGCAGAGGGGGTGTGGCTATCACGTGTGGGTGCGCTGGATATTATGAAAATTTATTGTTTTACGTGCCAGTAATTTTGTGCAATTTTGAGATACTGCGCCCAAAACCTAAATCAAAGTGCAGTGAAAAATAGTTTTCAGCTTAATCAGCTTCCCAATTTATCTGATGTATAGCTTTAATTGGATTAATTAATAAGCTTCCTTGTGGCTCAATTATTTTCAATTAATTAGGCGAATTATAACCATAAGTCTCCGTGTGTCCCTGTGATTGGCAGACCCACAAATTATCAAGACGACCTACTTATGTTGAATAGGTATACACCACGAAAATGATATGTTTGTGTTTTCACAAATAATACAAGTAAATTTATTTATTCTTCTGGGAGCATTAATCACTAGACTTAAGTTTAAAATACTAAAATACTAAAAGAAACGAAGATAGGCAACATTGTATGTATGTTTGTATTTATGTGTTCCACAAAGGAATATATTTTTTAATATATAGAAATAATAGATTTCGAATGCAGTGAATTTTCAAACAAGTCTCTGAAGATTTAAAGCAAATATGCAAAAAGGAAATAAATATTAAATATAAAAAGACACTATGATTAAAGATGTATAACAATGATTTTATTTTTAAAAGAATAGCATAAATTTTGGATAAATAATATTGTTATATTCTGTGCAGCAAAATTACATAAAAGTCTGAATTTCTGAATACTAAGTCAGAAAAAGACTATGATATGCATTTTATGGCACCATGACACCCACACACATGGTCGATTTAATGGTGGGTGTGCCAGGTTTACTGACGCCCAAAGTACAAACAAAATCGATTTGCATTTAATTGCATCTGCGGCTGCACAAATTTCCAGGAACACTGCGGTAGAGAGGGGTAAGGATCAACAGGGGACAAGGACGAGTAAATTCTGTAATCAGAATTATTGTTCAAATTGTCGTAATGTTTATCCAATTTGTTTTGTTGGTTTAGTTGCTGATGCTTGCATGTGTGTGTGTGTGTGTGTGTGTGCATGTGTGTGCTTAGAACTTGTGTGCACATTTGTGAGAATGTATGTGTTTTATGGCCATAATCCTATTAGAGTGTGTTAAGTGCTGTGCAGAACTTGGCCAACACCTTTTGTTAATTACGTAATTGTTTGGGGTAAATATTGTCAACAATTTACAGATTCTAGGTGCGTGTGTGTGCAACCACTTCGCCCGCTCAACCAACTATTCAGAAGCCTCTAACCAATTTTGAAAAGAGCCTAAGTCAACCACGTTTGGTATGTCAATCTGCCTAGAATTAGTTAGAATTCCATTGAATTTGTATTTTGTAGTTTAGGAAATAGGAAAAGGGTACAACCTGTTTCAAATTGGTGGATTAAAATATAATTTTGGTGAATTCGAAACTATTTTACAAATCATTACAATCAATTAATGGCATTCATTTTACTAAAAATAACTTATTATTGTCGTTAGGTGAGATGTAAATTTGCTAACTATGGTGAAATTTAAACTATGTAGTTCACTTACAATATTTCACAATTTATTGTTGATAACACAAAGCACAACAGTGAATTTAAGGAATTTGTGTATGAATTTAAATGTGTGATACCAAATATATATATCTTAGGAAGTTTGCCTCTAATTTGTCTTTTGGAGAGATATTAATTTGCATCTCCCAGCTGCAATCAAGTGCATCAAGTGCTCAAAGCATTTCGCTACTGGCAACTTTGCTCGAGCTTCCTTCTCCCTTCCATTTGTAATTTCATCCTCCAATGTTTGCATATCAAATTCACGATCCCAGTACACCATCTCCCTCGCACTTTGTTTTCCTATCTCTTACTTCTGAACCCAGCTTGTTATGCATTCGCTTGTCGGCACTTTTTTCATGGCGATTGTTCTTCCATGTTGCTGACAACGTCGTTAGCTATTCAAGTTTGTCAATTAAAAACATAATCCCCAATCAGAAGCCAATAATACCAGGCTGTTGCCAGACAGAGTCCCTCTGCACCCCCGTTTTCACCCTGGTCTCCAGTTCCCCATATCCATATCTATATCTGTATCCGCCTGTGGCTCTGCCTCAGATAATCTAAAATAGAGACTCGCTCACACACCATCAAAAAGTTTTCCACGCTGGAGACACTGTAACGACATTGTCATGGCAAAAGTAAATATTATTTTCTTTTTTTTTTACCGACTGTGTCTGCTTGACTTCATTTTCTCTTTTCCCTGTGATTTTTTTCCAGCGATTTTTGTTACAATTGGTACCCAGACAGGATCTGAAAAGTGAATATTGGTGGAACTTTGTGGGCGCTGGCGGATAATTGCTACGATTTCCATGACTTTGCTTGCAAAGTTCATTTCATTTTTTTTCAGCCATTAAAGTTGGGGTGGGGCTTTGAAAAGTAAGAGATAAAGTTTTGACTGAACTTTAAGTGGATTACAATAATTGGTAATTGATCTGAGAAGTTTTCAGACAAGCTTTGTGTCATTTCGCAGTTTTTAATAGGTAGTCTTGTGAAACAAATGTAATTTGCAAAGAATATAATAAAAAAACATTAATAATTAATTAATAACATTAATTAATAAGTTAATAAACAAAGGTTTTTAAGCATGAAAATCTGTCCAAAGTTTTCTTTAAATCCATTTTCGTTTTATTTTCTTGTCTATTTCAGTTAATTCCCAACCAAACAAAAAATATATATGGTAAATATTTTATTTTTCTTTCAAACGGTTTGCCCGTGTCAAATACTTTTCAATTACGCCCTTTGATCCACAATAAACTGTATTCATAAAAAGCAACAAATTCTCGACAGAGATTGTTTGGCTTTAGGATGCATTGAATGTTTGATTTTGTTTACTTACTTGTTTGTTTTTAATTTGCGCGCTGGTAAATATATTCAAAAGCACAGAAAAATAGATGCTACTATCAGCTGTCTATTAGGAGACTTAAGCCGTACTATGAATAAAATAATGAGAATTTTGTAATTTGCATTTGCTAAGAGAGCGTATGAGGTCCGTATCTCGTGCATCAATCTAAGTCCTGCCAATATTTGCCAGCTAAAGTTGCACACCAAGCTAAGCTTTCGCTCCATCAACTAGTCATTGTGGCCAATCTGCTCCTTTCAATCCCGACCCATCCCAAAAACCGCACCACCGCACATTTGTTGTTCATTTCTGTGTGGGATTTTAAGGGAAATGTTTACTTTTCCTGCCTCAACTTGTCTGCGGTTCTGACCATCAGTTCATGAAGCTTGAAACTTGAAACTCTGATCGTTAATCAACTTTTGTTCTCCTATCTTTGTAAAGGCTTAAATAATCAACCATTCTTTGCTAGACAATGCAACTAATTGCATCATCACTTATACCTTCCTTCATTAAGATTTGCCAAAGGAATCGCGAGGAATCGCAGAATTAATTTGTCAGCTGACAAAACAGTTACAAAACCCCGCGGCACCAGAGCTCGACAAAATGCGAAACAACGCACAAAATAATCAGATTTGGGTAAAGTGAAGAGTGAAAAGCTTTTAATGGCATTTGCGTAAATTAAATGCTATTAAAATTATTTTCATAGCTGCTGCTGCTGCGTGCACGCAGAACGAGGAAAAGCGTTCGAGGAAACTATCAGTATTAAAGTTCCGGGTGGAGAAATGAGGCAGGGAGCTACATCCACATTTATGCAGTTGAAATAATAATAATTTTGCTTGGCATTTAAATTAAGATGCCAAAACAGCTAGCATCAGCTGAAAGCAATCAGATGCAGAGTAGGAAGAACATAAAAAGTTGAAAAAAATAAAATATGTCAACTACTTGGGCATGTCGCCTTTTAAAATCATTCAATTGAATTCAGCATCATGGTTAATTTTATAACATAAATGGAGAAAATGTAAGTTAAACTAAACTTTGCTTTATAACTGCTAATTGACCTAAATTGATGCAATTAAAGGCAATAAAGATTAAACGTTATAAACGTAACGTATAAGTTGCTACACAAGAAAGCAAAACTGAAAGCAATCAACAATCTTAAAATCCAAACCATCATTTCTAAGCTTAAACTATCTTTTACACAAACATATCAAAACCTAAGCCACTGTTGCTAATCCCAAAGGCTGCAAAAAATTATCCCCTTATATAACTTTAAGCTATTATTCACTTCGAATTTGTTCACATTTCATTCTTAATGTCAACTGGAGTTCACAGCAGTTTGTAAACAATAATTTAATAGAGCTCAACTGGCTAAAGCATGAAGAATTCAAATAAAATGAATGAAGATTTGTTGAGACCAATAAATTTGTCTGCATGTCTAATTTTCTCACACACACACATAGGAATCTGAAGGGGCATCACTATAAATTATTCTTATCTACTTCGTCATCGAGACTGCGACGAGCGAATTTTACCTTGTGGGCAGCATGTGCGGTCAGCATGTGTAAATTTAACCGCAAACTTTTGTGCGAGTGCAACACATGAGACCGGAATAGGTGTGGTGTGAAATTAGGGGGAAAATGCACTTGCAAACACTTTGAAAAATCCTACAAAGTTCTAAAAGATGTGCTTGGCTTTCTATATAATTAGTTATATTCCAAGCAAATGTTTTCAAATGAAAAAAATAATGAATTAAAAATTTAAAGATGATTACATTATAAATAAAGCCAAGACACCATTAGCCTCTTAAAAATCAAAAAAGACTTATAGATAATTGTTATATAGTGAGACAAAACATGATTGAGTAAATAATTATTGTTTGAGCTGGTATAGTTAACTAATAATTAATGTTCTCAAGTAATAAATTTAAGTCATAGAATATAAGCAAATTCCATATAATTTGTTACTTTGAGTTTGCTATGAGGACAACAAAATAGCTCTTAATATGAATATTTTTTAAAGTGTTAGGTTAAAGGACTGTGGATCTAGGCAGGGCCAATGTCCATATTGTCGAAAGTACAGACGCATTTATCTGAAATGGCTCTGCGACCAGAACGCAGTCGGGTCATAAATTAAATCGACGGGGGTTCAAGGGAGGTGAAAGGAAAAGGGTTGACCTCTTAGGGAACCACTGCAACTGCAGTCGAAGGCTGCAGCATCGATAGACAGTTAGCCAAATAGATGGGTAGACAGATAGGTAGATAGACTGTCCGCAGACAAGACAATGGACTCGTGTTCAGCCACCCCCTCTTCTCCGACTTCTCATCTGCAACCCAATGCCCTCCGACTACTTACAACCTACAAATGTCAGAACCAGTTGACAATCTGTGTGTAATCCTCTTTTTGCATTGTCTATACTGCTTTGAGCTGGGCTTTCAATTCCACTCCAATTAAGATGTATGCCAGGTGAAATGAATTGTTGTCGTCTCTGGTAGAAATTCAATGCAAATAAGAGTCATTTGCAGGCCACCCAGCAAAACAAAACCAAAAACATTTTTCATTATTAATACATCCCCATATCCATTAGAGTTGTGGTGGGTTCAGGGTGCGTTAAAACTTTGACACTTGGCCAGACCAACTCAAACGATTTGTTTGGTTGGCCAACATGACCAAAAAACAGCATCAGAAACATTGGCTACAAGAAAAACCCTTAAAACCTAAACACAAATGCTTTGGCAAAAGAGTACGGGCGAGGCAGATACTTTAAATGACTGCCAAAGCCTCAAATGGGTGTATAAATCCCCTGCAAGGAACATCAACACAAAACAGATATCGGACTAAAGGACTGAAAAGGGTTTTTTTGTAAGCCCACAAAATCCCCAGCTAAATCCGTGTACAAACACTTTTCTCAGGCTTTTGAATATTTAATTCAGTGCCAAACAAAAGTCTGTCTTTTTAGTGATTTTTAAGACGAATTTTGGGGAAGGATAAAATCACTTTTATCAATGCCAAATAAATATTTAAAGTTTTGTAATTTTTGGGTCCGTCGACAGGAAGAATTTAGCTTCAATAAGTTTTTCAGTTAAGAAAACATACGTGTTCAGAAAATGAGACGAAAAGGGCTTTCTGGTTTTGGCTTTAAGTTTGTTAACATTCTTAAATATTGTTTTTTTGACAGCTTGTTATAAGTAAATAATTTCTACACATTATTCTACTTTATACATTTTTTTTAAGATAAATTCCTTTCTATAGCAATCAAAAATGTCATTTAACTTCCGTATGACACTTGTTTTTGCACACAATATTCAACCCAAAAACCACATTAAAGTCCAAGCAAAAACTAGTCAAAAGCCGTCGTTAGTGGGCATGACAATTTATTTTTGGTTTCAACCCATTGTCGTCCAGCAAATAGAAAAGGATATGTGTGGTACCGACACAATGGAGCTAACAATTTTGAAGCTCTTTGTTGTTAGCCAAATGTCGTAGAACACAGAAAAATAAACTCTGGAAAAATTGGCTGAATAAAATGAATGAGAATTTTAAATGCAATTCATTTGAAATGGCAGGAAGTGTAAGAAATGCTCAAATAATTGCAGCTCAAAATGGCCATTTTGTGACAAAAGAAATCAAGGACTCGGCCGCCGTCCTTTTATGAATTTCCGTGTCTGTGTGTCACTGTCTGCGTCCAAACTGAAAGTGCAAATATTAACATTCAAGACGATGTGCCAGGCACACTTGTGGCTTTTGTTCCGTCATGTCCTTGCTGCCACTCAATCAGCAGGACTCGGGCCAGCAGGTCCAAGACTGATGTGAGCAGGACAACAGCTGCTGGCAAGGACGAACCATGCATGGCACATGTGTATTAGTTGTACCTTTCAGGGCAAAACTTTAATTAAATTGCATATGTTTTTGGGCCAGGCTATGCAAAGGGAAAATTCCACTTACCTTTCATATTCCTTTCGAACCCTTCGGGCGCTGCATAAATTTATTAAAGTGATTTTCCCGCAAAAACAAAGCCCGACGAAATCCCATTTCTATTTCCTAGTTCACGGCTGGCCAAAGTCTTAAATATTAATAATGTCAAATGCAAAGCACACACATCAAGACAAGGCTCACAAGAGGGGGATAGCAGATAGACCAGCACATAATTGTTTTCAATGCCTCATTAAGTGTTTGAGAACTTAAGCTCAAGTTTGTTGCGCCCGTTCTCACATGTGCGTTTGGGTGCCAGGAACAGGACCAAGCCAGCACACAGCAGGAGATTATTACGATTATTATTAACTTTAATGAAATTTTTGTGGTGTATGTACACTGAGGAAAAGTTCTGATAAAAAAAATATAAACAAAACTATAATTTATTTAAAATATTATAATTAACTAAAATTGCTTAAAGACCTATCAATTGCACCAAATTATTTGTTTTATTTTTTATTAAACAACATTTTTGTTAGGTAAACAAAAGAATTTTTCTTATCTTACTTACAGGTCCTTTTCGTCGGCTAAATATCTATTTCAATATAAAATCCACTTCAATTTCTGTGCAGGTGTATAGAATTTCTTTGTAAGAGCGCTTGTTACTTGCTAAAATGTTATGAGATTGATAGTGTTAGTATTACAACTCTTCAGTGTAATTTGGTGCGAATATTGTTCGCTCTTTAAAGCCACTTCACATCGAACGTTGACGCTAACGTTGGCCTTCTGTTTCGAATTATCTAACTGGCTGCCATAATTGCCAGTTCCGTGTACTGCACTCCTTCTCTTTCATCCTCCATCTGCCCTCTCTTTCTATAATTCTTTTACCATGTGTGTGGGTGTTTTTAGGCAAAGCCAATCATTTGGGCGTTTCATTGTCATTATGTCAATCTTGGCACCACCATTCGCAACGGTCACGTGTGTGGGATCGTGTGTGCCTGTGTGGGGCATATCCTCCAATTTGTGTGGGTGTATTAGTTTGTGAGTGTGTGTGTGGAATGATAATGAGTCAGTCGTTATCTTTTCCATGATGTTCTGTTTTTGGTAGTTCATTTCGATGTCGTTAAATACACGTTCCAAGTTAATTGGTTAAAGGGAAAAGTCTTAAGGGGAGATACCCACATAGGCACCCATTCATTACCACCTTTCCCTTTTTATTATTATATTAAATTAAAAAATTTAAATTTGATTAATCTAGTAATCAAACTACTAGTTTTTTAATTTAATTTTACTGTTTTCCCTACTTTTTTGTTCAAATGCTTTTTAAATAAACTAAATGGGCAATTTTTTAAGTCATTTAATTCAAAACCCATCTGGGAAGATATCTAAGAATCTGCAGTCAATGTGGTCAGTGCAGTAACAACCACCTTTAATAAAACAAAAAGCGTAGATGCTTGAATTTGCAAAAACACAAAAGCATGCATCTAGAATGTATTTGGAAGCTGCTCGTATTAACATGTTCTTAAAGTACAGCAAGAACCATAGAAAAAAACAATGAACAGAACATTTTTTATTTATAATTTTCTAGGAATAATAATGTTCCTGTTGTGGCATTGTTTTGGTGAGCATTGAACAAGTTTTTCTTTGTTATTATGACCATAAGCAATGTTCTGTTTTCTAAGCAGTAGCTTAAAGACGTGTTAAAGTTTTTAAATTCCCCAAAAGGGTTCCTGCTTGTCCTTCCTAGCACCATAATAATAACTCAGGCTGAGGAAATCGCGTGCATTAAATATTTACACTTTAATCTACTCAATGGCAGGAGCAAGAAGGCAGACAGTCTCCGTTTTTCTCTGGGGGAAAACGCAGGGGGCGAATTCCTGTGGCCATAAAAAATAGCAAAATATCTGGGAAATCAGACAATCCGACAGGCCAAGGAAAAGCGAGCCCTCCAGTCGAGTCTGTTTGAATGCTAAGAACGTGTTTAGAACTCAACACATATATTTTTGCACAGAATTTGCAAGTGCCAGTGAAAAGGAGTCCTTGCCGGCGGGCTCCAGCGATGAAGTTATCCTTGAATTGGCAATCGAAACATGTCTGTTACAGGGATTAAAGCCTCAAAGTCCACAAGTTGCCCATAATTATACGCTTCGAGGGTTCGAAAAATCAACAATATCGGCCACACAATCATATTAAAAGCTGAACGGCACGAAAGCCATGCTTCCAAAATAAAATATGAGACATTAATATTCACACCCATCGGGAACTGACCTTTTCTGAGAAAGGGCGACGGCCAGGACGACGTACTTCCTGACGCCTCAAATTATGCCATAAAATGTTGCCCAAGGGATGAATTCATTTGCACACACACACGCTCAGTTAACAGAACCATTAAATCACCCAAAAACAATGGGCTCGAGCCTCAGACATCGTCCTCTGATCCTGGATGGTCGCTTCTCCGCATGAGGCTTACCTTGCGAAATTAATTTCATTTGAATTAAGCACAGGCAATAATGCCGAAATTATTCACAGACACCCCGACCGAGACCCAGGTTATGGCCAAAATCTGAGGCCCATGCAATCAACGCTCGATTCCCGTTCCTGGGTACCAAATTGTTTACCAGTCAACTCGACAGCACTGGCCCCCATACCATACCATACCATCCCGTACCCCAAAACCCATTTTGGGGGCTCTTTGTCGATGCTTAAGGGTTGCTGATTGTGTGGTTTCAATGGAGCTGGTCGTGGGGTTGGTGGTGCTTAGTGAGTGGGTGTATGGGTGTAGTGTGGTGAGGCACCGAGAGCCATCGGGGCGAAGAACAATTTCTGACAGCTAATTGAAAACATTAAATTTTGTTTGCCTCGAGATTTATGGCTTATATCATTTGGAATTGGAAAAGACCGAAAAATCTTTGTTAATCCACATTTGTTCACACATTGAAAACGCCATTTCAATTGGGGAAACCGAAACTAAAATACCTTTATAATTAATAAGTTACAAAAAAAAAACAGCAGGTCAACTAAAAAACTTATTAGTATATATAATATATAATATAATATATAATAATTTAGCTAACTGTTTATAAAAATGTTTTTCTTTATAGATTGCTTACTTATAGTTAAAACTAAGATCTAAGAAAAAAGGTTTGATATATACATAAACAAAATTTATATCCCCAAAACACACAAAAATTCGAATGTTTCCATACCCCCTTGAAGAGTATTCGAATACAAAAGTTCGAATGAATTTTGGTGATTTTTGCTGGCTACGCATTTGCAGGCAGCTGTCCAAGCATTTGAACATTTTGCTGTCCATTCGGCTGGGCTCTCCTGTCAGTTGAGCTGTTGCCAAGGGTCAGTCGCTCGAACAAAGCGCTGCCCTTGCATATTTAATACCACAAACGGGCAATTCTCTCTGGGGATAAATAATATGAAATATTTACACGCCCCCTCTCGAGGATTTAGCCCCTTAAACGTAGTCAAATCTGCATGAACAACTGACACTTGTATGGGCATACAGATATATGTAATAACAATAATAAAACATTATTGTTGTCTTAACGCTCCCAATGGCATTCAGCCGAAAGCAAACAAGCAAATACTATTTGTTTTGACAGTTGTTACAATTTTCATTATAATTTTTGATAGAGTCGAATTCAAATGCCACTAAGCGATACTTTGAGTGATAATACTTATGATAAATATTTTTCTCAAGTACTTTTTAGGAAATCAATTTAAATCCTAACTGCTCTTAGGCTTAATTCGTTTTTTTTTCCACTTTACTTTTAACCAATAATGTTCCGAATGCTGTTTTTAAAGTATCAATAATAAATATTTAAAAAAACTTCGAAAATATCGTTGCCATTTTTTATTTTTTTTAACTTTTAAACTTACTATTGTCAAAGAAGTATCTTTTTTTCCGCTTTTTAGATAGCATCCTCCTACAATGGAAACCTGTTTTGCCAGAAGACCCGCTCCAGGTGGGTTTGTTGTTCCGCTTCCTTTTGCAATCGCATTGGATGAATGGATGCAGGCGTAGAGCATCAGGCATACACCCTTCACCTTTTTTCCTCAACATTTTTCGCCTCAAGTTGATTGCATTTTTCAGTGGAGAAGAAAGCAGCATGGGAAAGCAGAAAAGATGGGGGAGCTTGTCAACTCTCGCACATAAGGAAAACAATCCGTTTGGAGTCAGCTTTTGTATGCATCGCACGTTCGTTTTTGGTTGATTTCTTGCATTTCTCATAGCGCAGGGATCGACTTTGCTCCACACTCTGCATTTATAAATCCCGGCATCGCGGGTCAATTTCATGCAACAGCGACAGCGAACCTGGACGAACTCTAGGACTTCACTGAAAAACAAACCTAAAGTTAAAAATTGTTAAATTATATTTTTTAACATAAAACAAACATTTTTAACATAAAAATTTTAACATAAAATAGAATACCTATAAAAAGTCATTTTAAATGTATTTTAAAGTGCTTATTCATTAAAAAAAAGTAATATTTAATTATTCACGTTTTGTTTAAAAAGAACACGCTCGATAATTAAAGAAAGTTTAAGTAATATATCTTGGCTTCGATTATTATAAAATATACAATAACCAATTTTTAACAGCAATTATTAGAAGACAATCTGTTTCTAAACCAAAACAAGAAAGGCATAATGTTAAAACATATGATATTTTAAAAATTGGAAAAATATTTTCACTTTTTCCTAAATTTTAATCATAATTTTGCCCAGAATATTCTGTATTTTTGCATTCAATATTTCAGGTGCACTTGCAGAACCTGGACAACGGCACGTATGCGCGTTTTTCTTCATGCCACTCAGTCTCACCTTTTGCCCTTCGCCTTGGCTCGCTTTGTGGGCGGTGAGGGCGTGGCGTCTGGCGGCACGTAATTGATTGTTCAATCTGTTCCAGATCAAACGAAGTTGCAAGCTGGGGGAAGAGTTCCGCAACCTCTCACCTGAAAAAGAGAAATTTCTGCGCGTATCTAAAAAATTCCCAAAGCAACCCTACGTAGCAGAATCAAATGAACTGTGAGCTGTTTGGGCACTCAGTTGATTGAGTCACCTCACCATCGTCCTTTTCATTGAAGTGCAAATGAGCGACTTTGAGTGTCGGGAAGTACGTCGTAAGGGGTTACAATTGTATCGGTATGTTTTCCGTCCTTTAACGATCTTTGACCAGCGCGCCCTCATTTGTATGCAAAGATGGTTTCAAATTATTGCACGGCTGTCCTCGATGTTTAGAAGCCATTCTACACTGCAGCTGTCGCTGATTGCTCACTAAATCAGCATTTCGATGGCTCACATTTGTTTCCAAATTGAACTTTGAGGCTCTAGTGCCAAATCACCACTTCAAAAAGCCGTCCAGCTGGCAACTGGCCAGTACAAATACTTGAATACATCCTTGTTTCCAGTCAAACAGATGGCAATCGTTGCATTTGGGGCTATTAGCTCATAAATAAAACTTTGAACTGTCCGAAGGAGTGTATACTTAATGCTGATGAGAAGAACATTGTGTATGAAAGTGGCTAGCCCTTAAAGTTAATTCAACTTTAATGTAAGTTGTGCACCAATTGTATAACAAAGCAATTACGAAATAAATAAAATCAATCTGAAACATTGCATTTTAAAATTTGGTAAGTTGTAATAAATGATTACTTTCCTTTTATAATGTTTAAATATTTACAAATTGAAAAAGAAAACTTAGAAAAGACCTATATAAAATACAAGAAGTTTGACCTATTTATATTTAATTGCCAGCATAAACGCCATTAAAAGATGGATAGAGAGGCCAAAAACAATCTTTGGTAATTTCACTTTTCAAGCCGTAAAATCCCGTCCATTCCAGTCAAATCGATCTCATTCAATTACGTTTCATAATTCATGACTGGAGCTCTGCGATATTTTCCGGATTTGCTTTACAATGAATATGCATGTAAGTCTCTCCCTCAGACTGTTTGTTTTCAGCATTTTTTGTTTCCATTTTGCCAATCTTTTTGCCTTTTTTTTATTTTGATTGTCCATTGGGCATTCATTGGATTTTTGTGTGTGATTTCTCTGTTGCTGCTGGAGCTGCTCCCATGTCAAAATTTTGGACAGTTTGTCACTTTAATTGAATTTCCATGCAGAGCCAAACGAGGCAAATAAAAAGTTTGGTAGTTTGTTCATGCGATTTATGGCAAATAGGACTGAAAACAAAGGCAAAAGAACTGAACTTTTTGCATAAATTTTCATACGGCAAAATGTTTAATTCAGACCATATGGTATGTGTGTGTGGCAAATGCAAAACATGCCTCTTTGCCAGATGTTGCTGCCTCGCCCTTACGACTCTACAATGCTACAAAATGCTACAGAATGCCAAAGAGAATAAGCTGAGAAAAAAGTAGTATGTACTCAGAAAATGTGAACCAACAAAAATTAATTTTAATAGTTTGGCTTTTTGTCGCCAATACCTTTAATGTACCCAAAAATTATTGTTAATTTCATTTTTACCTACTGCAATTGATTTTGTGCCGTTTTATTCGCAACCACTCCTTAAAATACTTACAATGTTTGTACTCTGTTCTCTATTATACACCAATTTCATCGACCAGAAAATGTATTTATAATTATTTCTTTTTTTTTTTAGTTTTGTTTACTTTCCAAGTAAACTTAACAATAAACTTAATATAATTTGTACAATTTAAAAACTATTTGATTGTAAATTTTAAGCTGTGGAACTGTTTTTTTACCCAAATCTTTAAAATTTGATATATATATATATATATTGTAAATTTTTTTTCGATCTTAGTTCTTCGAAAAAAGCGGTTCTGACTTTTCAAAAATTGCTCTTACAAAAGCGTAAATATTCCAATAGTATTTATGATTTTTTGGCAGTGTGTCTGAGTACATTGTAACCATTGGCACAATTCACGCTTCTTAGACATTGCGGTGACGATTTCCGTCTTTCATCTTATTGTGGAATGCTACAGCTTCCCGTTCGAGACCCCATACATCCCATCGTCCCGTCGCTCGTTACCTCAAAAGCCGCTAACAATGCTGTGAAATTTCCTACGCAGCTCGCGGGGTTGTATCCTGCATCCTTCCTCAATGCTACGCTGAAGTTCTCGCTCCTGTCGAGCTTGCGGAATGTTTTATAAGCTATGCAAAGCATCTAACGCCTTGTATCTGCTGCCAAAGTATCTGATGATGGTGATGCTGTTGTTTTGATTGAAAACATCTTAGAGCGGCTGCCATAGTATTTCATATATAATAAGAGAAGTCACTGAGGCGAGCAAACAAACTATGTCAGCCGACAATAGATGTTGACAAATATAATTTAAGCAAAAGTTTTGAACACACAAGGAACACGGGTGAGATACTCTGAGTTATCACTCACTCACACTCTATTTAACCATTAATGCACAAGTTTATCTTTAATTTAAACTTTTTAAACTTTTGAATTTGACATATAAAAGTTGAAATTCTGCCATTCAGTTTCAATTTGCATGAGGGCAGAGAATGTTGATGATGATTTCACCGGATGGAGACATTTTTTTTTTATTGACAAGGAAATGCTTTCTTCAGAGAGGAAACCAACTACGGATGTAGTCAAATGTTTCCTTCTCCCCGTTTGACCTTTTGCGGAACATATAAAGCGCATGAAAAAATGTTAGTGCCATCATTTTTAGCTTAAGGCCTGACTTAATCTTAGATGGTCAAAGAATTGCAGAAGAAAACTTAAGTGCCACACAAATTGTCGCCCTAACACCTTGTAAGTTATGGTAGAGGCCGAAACTTTGGACAGGACATAAAACGGACACTCAAAGTAACCACAGACAAACACTCATAAACACTTTATGACAGTGCCGCATTGGATCAGGTGAGGAGTTAGAGGCTCCGGGGGAAATCGGAGCAAAGAGGGTTAAACCCGTTTCAACTCCATTGCTCAAACACTGGGGAAATCAAACGGACATGGCACGGGATCGAATCGCCTCCCCATCAAATCCCTCATGTCCACAATCGGACAACGGAGATGTGACAATGAAATCAAACCGAGAACTGTGCGAGTAACTGGAGATACATCTGTGTCCCGCTGCGGGCTACTGCCCAAGCAAAGACCAAAGAGAAATTTTGGGTAGTTTCTCGAACCGAAGATGGAAATACCCTTAAAATAGTATTGGTTGAGATATTTATTTATATACAATAATTTAAACAATTTTTTTTTAATTTTGCTAGTCAGGTGAAATTCTACTTTCGTTTTCGGTTGTGAGGCACCGAACAATGAGTTAGTACTTATCTTTAAAGCATATTTTTTAAAATAACTGCATTGTAATTTATAGCTCTGAAACTCGAAGTTTACCTACTGAAGGCTTATGATTTTTTTTTTGTAGATATTTTTGTAGCCCACATAAACATCCCTTCAAATGGTTGGGTTATCTTTTAAGAGTAATAAATTTAAATTTAAATAATAAAGGTTTTAAAGACTTTCTCGCTTATATTATCAGTTAAAAATAAGTAGTTTTCCAAGTAGAAAGAGTAAGAATATTTAATGATATATCTTAACATACTTATTATGTCATGAAGAACAAATTAAATATATATGTTTTTAAATATACTATATCCTGAATTATCCTTTTACAATAGGTATCTTACTATATTTCATATCTAAAAAGTAATCTTACCTGTTGCAAGGGTATAAATCGACCCACCGAGAGATAGATTGGGAAAGGACTAGAGCTAGAGGCAAAACCGCAGTACTACCACGACTCCGACCCCTTACGATTGCCTCACGCACCAATGTCTTCATTGTGGGCCAATTTGTGGACCATCATCAAGTGAGAAATTTCCAATTTCCGAAATGTTCAATTGGCCAGCAAAACGGCCCGCAGCCACAGGCCAAGGCAACTATTGTCATGTCCCCGCACTTTTGCCTCCAGTCCTCACTTCTTAGCCCACAATTTCTGTTTGTATTTACATTTAGCGTGGTATTTTTATCAGTTGCCAGATGCTTTGTATCTTTGATCTGGTAGATATATGTATAGGAGGAAGATGAAAATAGAGGTGCCTCTACAACTATTTCGTAGTCCCTTACTTGTATTATTTGTTGTTTGTTTTGCTGCCAATGCACAATTTCTCTTGTGGTTCAATTATTTGGGTTGAGCTCCGTATCCGTTTGACTTTGGCTTTTAATTGTGTTGCCCTCACTCTTCTGGGGACTCAATTGTTTCTCCATTTATTGGGCAAGCAACTTCTGACCTCCCCTATCATTTTTCGACTAAATAATGCAAATGGATTTTTGGGACGGAGGCGGTGTGAATGTCGCATAGACTGTGGCCTGTATGCGAGGCTTCATTTAAATAATTGAATGTTGAACGCTGAAATTAGAGGGAGTTCGGTATAGAGCATATTTATCCTTGATTACAGTCCAACATATAATTATATTCCAGGGGACATTTTTCTGAAGATACTGGGAATTCGTTTCAGGGGAAGTTTTTGATCAAATTATTGCAAAACCAACAGGCGAAATAATATCGCTCACAACATAATCATTATTTCAAATAATGATTTTTTTAAAGAAATATAAAAAAACTCAAAAATAATCATTACTTCTGAGCACAATCAATAAATTTAAAAAATAATAAATATTTGTGATTTTTTTGAATATCGTTTATAATAAATACAGTTAAATAGGTAATACCAATTGATCTTCTTTTCAGAACAACGTGCTACTGAGATTAGATTGTTCTTAGAAAGTTAGACCGTTTCGTTTTAAGAGTTAGAACAGAAGAGTTAATACCAAAAGTTCTTATAGTGATACCAAAAGATATAGAGCTGTTTTTAAGACACAAATAGACACTCTTTTTCGGTAGACTTAGAACGTTTTTTTCCCTAAGTGCATTTCTTATATTAAAGCTTAAGGATTTCAGCCGAACCGTGTTTCTCCAAATAGTCTCTGTTGAGCTTTTAATGAAAATTATTATCAACGCTCTTTTTAACCTAAATGACAATTATTGTCAAGTGGAGAATATTTTAAGCCCACACACAACAAGTGTCACTCGGCGACAAGGGGAACCTCCGCACAGAATTGTCGGCAGCGACATTATCCTCATGATGAGCATCATCAGCATATCCTCATCGGCAGGAACAGAGTCAACGACCCTTACTTTGGTTAAAAAAATATAAGCAAGCTGCGTCAACAGTATTTATTTTTATTGACATTTTGTTATCCACCCACCTCCGACCATGGCCAAAAAAAAAAATCTGAAAGCGCGACCGCTGGGAAAAGCGGGAAAACCTCTCAGTGAAAAACCAAGGCGTGCGATTTACGTGACGAGACCGCGGCGGCCATTTAATGCCGCCCCTCCCCCATTTTCATTCCCAAAGCCCCGCCAGCACTTACACACTTTTCGTTCGCTAAAAGAGAAACTGAAAAACGCGGTGAGCACAAAGAAAAACGCCATTTTCCATGTTGGTCATAATGAATGCGTAAAAGTTTATTGCGCCAGCGGGGTGTGGAATGTCATGGAATGGGCGAATTGGGTGGAATTGTGTGTTGGTCGAGTGGAAAAGGAAATTCCAAAAGAGCCTTGGACAGGTGTGAGTGCCAAGCAAAAACACAAAATGATTTATTCTTGTCAAAGGACTTTAAGGTAGCGACAGCCGATTGTCCTGGTCAATCAGCTCAAGTTAAATGATGGAATCCCGGACTTTCTTGGGGTTAGGAAAATACATTGAGACAGACTGAAAATAGCACTACAGTTAATAAGGAGTGATTTTAAGTTAATAGGAAATGATTCTCGGATCTTCGAATCTCAAGACTCCCATTTGTTCTTAATGGAAAGTGGGATTTGTCACTAAAATCAACTAATTTAGACATGTTGCACTTTTAGTAGAAGTATTTTTGAAATATTCGTTAGCCAAGCAAAAAAAAATTTCAAATAGACCTTTATTTACATTTTTACTTTAAAGTCACCTGTGTTTTATGGTAAATATTATGCTACTCTAGACATCTAATCATAGGCTCAGTAAGCTAATAACAAATCTTTTTCTATTTATTTTTCGGGTATTTAAAATGTATATATTTATGTTTTATAGTGGGCTTATAACATATGTTTACCTTAAATGTAGGGAGTTTAAGTCATTATTTCAGTCATTTACTCACAGCTCTTTTATTTATAGATCGAAATTTATACTGTACATATAGAAAATTAAATAATATATATGATAGCCCAGTTGGTCGTTTTAATAGCATATTTTGTTGCAACATTTTTGTTTTTTGATATGAACCTTAAATAGTTTCGATTGCTAACACTTTCCTCATTGATTACATAGTTCGGTTGATGGAACTTTAATTTTGTAAGTCTTTGCTGTGTGCTGCAGCTCCCTTGACTAGCTGGTCGTGCTCTAAACCATAAAACATAACCCAACGTTCGTCGATAACCATAAAATGGGCTTCCCTTTTGCCGTTTTCCTTGGGGTTTTGGCTTGGGCTCCTCTTTCTTTCATCCTTGCTGTTACTTTTTTATTGTTGTTTGATTTCAGCATAAAGGACGGATTTGGCAACAAACGTTATGCATTTGGTTCGGTTTCGGTTTGGGGTTTGCGTTCTTTTTTTGGTCAGGCTGTGGTGGTGTTGGTGGGATTTTGGCCTTTGCCTGCGACCCAGGGATTGCTGTTGTTCGGTTTGTTTTGAGTTGCTCTCGAGGCGTTTATCGTTTTCCTTACCAAACCCAACAACACCGCCTCGATTTGCATGTCGAAGTGCGAAGAAAAAAATGCCGGAGGCTAAAGCTTGTTTTGCCCTCTCAACGAGTGCCAGATTACGCATACGCAATGTGTGCTGCCTTTGTATTACATTGTGTTATGTTTGTTTGGACAAATTATGCAAATCGCAAGAAAATATACAAGTGGCAAAAAGCATTTCGGCCAGAATGTCTCCTCACTGTGTTTTCTTTAGCTGTTAGGCAAAAAAGCGATTTCCTGGACATTCTTCGCGTTGGATTTCTCCTTCTCCCAGGCATTTCATTAAAACACGCCCACGTTTTTATGACTTAATTTGGCTTGCGTGTCAGCCCGAGGCCTTGCCACCCCATCACATTTCCCCATAAACAGCTTCACACAATGAACTTGTTGACACTGCTCTGGTCCGAAAAAGTCAAACAACACTTCATTAGTAGCCGCATTTGTATTTGTTTATAACTTAATCTACCCAAATGTCAACACGAAGCGCGCCTGGAAAATTTCAATGAGTCCTGGTCACGCACAGGACGAGAAAATTAGGTAGCAGAGAGCTAAAAAGAGGAACTGGGTATTTCTAATAGGAAGTGCGTAGACAAAGCTCGATTAATTTGTTTGTGCTTCTCAAATTTGGCCCGGTTCGTTTTAAAGCTGATCTTGGTTATAATTCAGCCGAGTCGGGGTCGTAAAACTCAGTCAGAAGATATATATGGGTGATATATGTGTGGGTATATATTCAAGCGACAACTCGACAGTTTATTGCAGGTACGTGTCTTGAATTATTGTCAACACTTTGCCAGGTTGGAGATTAACAAACGTTCACGCCTGACGTTTGACTGCCCCCATCCTGTCGCATTTTCCTATTTCCCACAGTACTAGTCCTGCTGCCGCTTTCTTCGCCGCTCGTTTTATGCCTGCAAAAATTGATGAGCGTGTAAACATGTGTCTGTGCGCTTTTATTTATGGATTTCCATAACAATCCAGCGTAACATATGTGTCTGAGCCGTTGATTGAAGCACTTTCCCGCCGCTTCACAAAGAGGATAGAGGATGTTTGCCAAGCAGTAAATATGTGAAAACTGGGTCAGTCCACCGCGTGCGTTTGCTTTTGGAGTGGTTCCTTCTTGAAGTAAAGCTCAGGAAGTCGCAAACTCCGCAGTGAGTTTGGTTTTATGCTTAGGTGTTACGTGTTTGGCTTCAGCCCCTGGGTTTGTTTACCTATCCTCATTTTCTCACTCTCGGTTGAGAGTGTTTACTTTTAAAGTAATGAAGTTGGTCTTTTAAGCCCCTTTAAGTTAACAAATAACTAATAAGATTACCGACTTAATCTACTAAGTCCCGTTTTACCGAATTAATGATAAGCCTTAAGTCGGTCCTGTACTTATTAGTGTTAGATTGGCATACTAAAAAAATTGTGAGTTAATTTGTTCCTTTTTAGTATTTTTAAGATTTAAGATTCACATTTATTATACTCTTGCAGAGGGTATTATAATTTCAGTCAGAAGTTCGCAACGTAGTGAAGAAGACATATCCGACCTTATATTATATTATAAACTTAATTCCAATACTTTATTTAACACAAGATACATTTATTAATAAAGGCTCTAATTATAATATAATAAATGAACGCAAAGGTGTAAGTATTTAACTTAAAAGCCCCTGTATTTTGATTCATTTTGCCTCAACGGCGCAAACGAATTATAACACATTAAATCACATTTATGTCACCCCCTCCTCACATGCGCAACGTTTAACCCGATATACTTTTTTGCCTGCAGTTCTTGACAACTTACTTTCCACTTTTTCGGTAAGTTCCCGGGGGCCAAAGTTTTTCTTACCTTTTGTCACCAGCCATTGCTGGCATAGTCTGCGTGGAATTAACATGACCGGGTCCGTTGTCAACACGGCAAATGGTTTGGGTTCAGGTGTCAAAATTGTTTTGGCGAAAGTTTGTGGCTGCTTTTACGGCCACGCTTATTTTTGTTGAGCATTTTAAGCACAGGCTTGAGATGTGGCTCAAACCCGATCCCCTGATACACCAGCCTACATAGAGAAAATACCCAATAAAATGGGAGATTAAATATGGCTGTTTTAAATATTAAAAATTAGATCAAAAACTTTTAAAATTAAATTTATATTACAAAAGGAATTTTTGCAAGTTTGCTCAAGTACTTAATTAGCTTTATACTATTTTAATCCTTTATTATGTATATGAACCAAACTATTGCTTAGAATAATGAAACTCATAAAAAAGTTTAATAATGTTCAAAGGACCTTATATTTTTTCCCGTGCACTTACCTAGGCTAAATGGTGCAGGCGCTGCGCTGTCGCTTTGGATGGAAAAGTTCTGTGTTGCAACAAAAGCGAAACAAAAACGCAAAGGAAAATATGGTGGGAATTTTTTAACGCTTCCAAGTTTGCACGGCGCCGACAGCTTGCCAAAGGAATGGACAGGGGAGAGCGGGGGGATAAGGTAAACTATAACATAACACGCATTATACAAAAGGTGCCAGCCCAGGATGGTAAGGCATTTGCCCGGGGAAAAAATGCATAAAAGCGCATTTTATTATTTCACTCGAAACTTGTTTACGGTTCGTTTTCTTCTTGCTGATTCGACACCCGTCGCGCTCTTTCATTATGATGTAATATGGTTTTAACATTATTTTTATTATAAATCAACAAAATGCACTCAACGCGACTTTCCCAGTTGACGCCGCACAACTTTCCCCCAAGTGGCAGTGAAAGCCCAGAGAAAAGCGCAAGCAAAAGGGTGCAAGAATAAAGGGAAAAGTGCTGGAAAAGCGGGTAGTTGGAGGCCAGATTGGACTCTGATTTATTTAATGCTATTATAGTTATGGCTTTATTACTTTGACGGATAAAAATGACGGGGCGGATAAAAGCGGAGTCAGAAGCCACTGAAAGATCTTCTTTGAAGTTTAAAGAAAGAAAGTTTTATTGAACAACAAACTTTGCTATTTCAAATTATTATTAATTTAAAGAAAATAAATAAATTTTAAGAAATTGTAAAAATTCAACAACATTTTTGAACTGCCAAATTTTTTCATTAAACAACATAATATTTATTTATTAAATTTGATATAATTTAAAATATGTACGCTTTGAATGTAACACTCCATTTTCCTTGAGGTCTATCACTTTAAATGGCTTTTTCAACCGCTTGCCAAGAGCGTGAAAGTACAGAGACCACATTTATCTTTCGACTGTGCGAAACAACAAATGTCACAACTGTCTGTCAAGTCAGTTGCATCAAATGGAAAATCCTTGGGGCTCAGAACACAGATGCAATTTTTTGTCTATGCTGCGTTTCAAGGATAGAAGCCGTGCCAAGTTTTTCCGCCCACACTTATTAATATTTTTGCTGCTCAAATGTCAGCGGAATTTGTCAAATTCATTGCGATGCCAGAAAATTGTCTCTAGACAGCGAAAGTAGAAGTTCCATAGTTGAAAGTGAAAATATGCTCATTAAGCAATACCAAGAAATTATTTCAACTTCAAAACATGTTTAAAATTAAATATAATAAATATGAATGAGGTTAATTAAATATATATACTTATGAATATTATTTAAACGAATATCCTTTTTCGTTTAGTGATACAAACATTTAATATACATTTATTCCAGTGCAACCTTTCTCCCACTCTGATTTCATTTTGATAAGAGCTCTGCCATATTTAAGAAATAAGAGCTTTGCCTGTTGATTAATGCGACTTGTCATAATGTCATAATGTTCACCGACTGTTTGCGCTGTGAATTTCGAATAAGATGCATTGGCAAGAGCTATTACACTTACACTTCTTGCATTGCAATTTCCTGTCCTTAGCTGGCGATTTGCATGCTGATCTCATTAGCACAAAACAAGTTCATCTGCTGCTCCTTCCAGAGAAGCGAATCGACTGCAAGTGCATCATTTGCATGCAAATGTCGTTGGTAGGCCACTTTCCCCTGCCTTCACCCTTGACTACCGACCCCTTCGTTGGTTGGCTGGTTGTTCATTTTGCACTTTAGCTCGCCTTTGTTGTGGTTTCGTCCTGCAGGACGAAACTTGACTTTTCTGCAGGGGCCAAGAGCATCCGGCTCTAGGGCTGACTGGGCTCATAAAGCAGAGCTGCACTTACGACTGCCGTTGACACTTTAGCCAATATTCAGGGCACGAAAAAAATGGGGATAGAGGAGTGGCTGGAGGATGTCCTCCTTTATGAAAAGTTTCTTTTTGCGGCTGGCAAAACTTCTTGTTTGGCAATTGTTGGCCCTGTCATTGTCGTTGTCGGTTTTTATTGCTCAGCAAACGTGGTCTTTATCCACTCATTATGGACAGTTTAGTTGCACTTTTAGTGGGGCTCCCAAATGGGAAATGAGTGTGCGCAGTGCTTTAATTTCATTCCAGCACTTTAAGAGTTCTCTGGGAGTCATCATTTTTCATTAGTTTACACCCGACAAGCTTTGATTTTATTTTCAACCAAAATACAACGCAATTTTTGCACAAAACTATTGGCATGAAGCAATCCGCTTACAAATAGCACTACCAGAATATTACGTATACGAACTGTTCAACGCATTTTCACAACATTTTCCAGTGCTGCCACTTAAAGAGCAAATAAATAATGCCAAAAGGTAGTTGAAGCGTCCACAAGTACCGAAGCCCATTAAAGCAATGCGCTCCAACGCGTTTCCCAAGTACAATTAAGGATTTCAACGAACGCCAAAAGCCATACGCCAAAATATATTGTGGCCAGGAAACAATAAACAAAAAAAAAACGAGGAGCCAACGGAAGAAAGTACAACCTCAACAGCTGTAAATAGGGCCAAGACTTGGGCCCAAGGCCAAGTTGTGGGGAAATAAACAAAAATGTAATTTGCGCCACTTAGCAGCGAGCGAATGGACACTGCCATTAATAATTCCATTTTTTCGGGTATTACGGCGGTGGCACAGATAATAAGAAAATATGACTTTGTTCAGGGGCTCCTCGCTTGACCTCAAAAATAAATTGTGAAATGAAAAGCCGGAAGAAAATAAATATATAATACAGAAAAAATAATCAAAATCAGAAATGGAAACAGCAGGAGTTGGCATTGGTAAAAAGTTAAGTCCTGAAGGAAAAATAAAACTTTAAACATATATATTCTCTGCTGGCGAAATATATTTATTTTTGAAAAGCTTTCAGTTAACTTTAAGTTCCATTAATATTTGAAAAATAAATTAAATTAGATTATAATTTACAAATAATAAAACGTATTCGTTTCCAAATATTGAAAACAAATTTCTAGAATAGTTTTCCTGGTTTCTCTTTTCTAAACAATTTTTTACAAAGTAAGCCTTAACTAATTTACTAAACACAACTATATAAAACAATTATTAAATTCCTTTGACTTCTCTTGAAAATATAAACAATAGTCACATTATTTTGTTGGGATATACGTCGTTCTTTGATTCCTAGCACTGGCATGGAAATTCAATTAAGTTGACAAACTGTCCGAATTTATGACATGGGAAGCGTTAAGCCCCAAAGGACAAAAGGAGTTTGAGTGGGATTGAGACACACTTGGGACGACCCTGATTCGTATACCTATATCCATTATGCATATTCATGGGCAACGGGCGTGGGTCATGAATTATGAAATGTAATTGAACGAAATTGAATAATGACGGTGACCGGTGTCAGTTGACAAGAAAAGTGAAATTCCAATGAGCGATTTATGGGCCAATTTGAATTTAATTTGGACAGCCGCAAAATGTCAAAGTCAAACGAATGAATAATGCACGAACAATGGGATCTGTATATAAAAGGCGGAAGCAAGGTAGATGTCAATTGCATTTTAACATATTGTTGGTACCCAATGCATTGGTGGCTACTCTTATTTTTGACGTTATCCTGCGAGGGATTGCAGGAGCTGGAGTTGGCTTATGGGGTGGCCGAACCGCAGCGCACTTCATTGCTGCAGAGCAGTCTGATACTGCAATTCGCGCAGGACTATAAGCACATCCCCAGGATAACCTACTTCACGTGCCAGAAGCCCTTTTCCCAGACCTCGACCTCCGACCAAATCCCCAGTGCAGAACTTAGCGACGCCTTCGCGGCGAAGAATGTTCAGCTGATTAAGAGCCTCTACGAGAGCGAGCTCTTTGTGCGGATTGTCCTGCTGGATGTCCTGGCCCCGGCGGCTCCTTCGAGTGCCCGACGACCGGGCAGCGGGCCGAGCGGAGGATTCAGCCAGACGCCCAGTCAAGCACAGAGCAATGCTGACTGGCTGGAGGGCGTCCTGCGGATGGAAGCCCTCAGGCAAATTGCGGTCGTGGATCTGGCATGCGGCCCCATCAGTCGCCGTTTTCTCGAGTTGGTAAGTTGGGGCGATGGAGCGACACTTGAAAAAAGTAAAGTAGCTGTCACTTCAATTAAGTCGGGAAAAATATGGTATCCTTATACTTATATGTCATAACTAGCTTATAATTAAAAGTGTTTGCTATGTGCTTTTAGTTGTTTTTAGAAAAAATCGTGGGAAAATACTATATAATTTTAAATTTTGACTTTATGTCAAAAACTGTCTTAAAATAAGAATTTTAAGATTAAAAAATGTTTTTCATCATTTATAAATTTCTACAGCAGATTGCCAAAAATAAACAATAATAAAAATCATCCTAATTATTTTTTAAGATCTATGTATTAATTATGGTTGCCAAAATAACCAGTAAAAAATTTGGACTTTGGTTAATTCGCCATCGAAATGAAAACCGGTATATAAAAATTATACGGAAAAAAAAATATTTTCAGTTAATTTAGAGGAATAAAAAATACAATGATATAAAATGATTGGATAATTCATGAATTAAACTGTTCAAATGGCAGTTTTTAATTACAAATTTAAATCATTGGCTTAAAAAGAAAATTGGTCCAAAATGTTAAATGTAAAACAAGCAGCCGTAATTTTTCCTGGTGCTGGCGCTCATCGCCTTGTCAAGTTCTAGTCCCCTTATTAAGTGCTCAAGTACAATCATTTCAAAGGCTTCCACCAAGATGCTTTACAGCGAGAAGTTTCACTGGTTATTGATAGAGGATTTCGCCTGGCACGGAAGGACCCAGGCTGGCGAAGGATCGGCGAAACGGGAGGAGGAGCCACCGGGGCAGCAAATTCAGGCGACCGACGATGAAGACCTGCCATCCATCGACAGCTTCTTGGGGGGCATGAACCTGTACATGAACACCGAACTCACTTTGGTCAAGCGAATGTCCGAGGCAGCCCACTACACTCTGTTCGATGTCTGGTGAGTGATTTAATGGGCCTGGTCATCCCACAATCACAGCAAGCTTCACCATCCACTTGAGTTAAATAGTCTTTTACCTTAAATATGTTTGCAATCCCCTGAAAGACTGAATGCTTAATTGCCTTAACAAATGTTTATTTCGTTATCAACAAAATTTGTGATTTATTGTGTGGCTAGTTCGTGGTTACCTATAAATTTTTGATTTACAGGCATTTAATAATGCCAATTAAATGAAAGTCCAAATCCAAATGTAGGTATTTTACTAGTTGTTAGTAATTGATGTATATAGTTGTTTCTTCTTCTAGTTAAGTGGATATTGTTGTTTATTAAGGAATTATTGCCTTATCATCTCCAACCATATTAACCTCAAGCAATTGGCATGCATCCAAGTATTCGTAAATTCCTACAATCAAACGACATGATATCACTCCGACAACATTTGACTTTAAAATGATTCATTCCTCTAAAATGCCAGAACAAATTCTTACTTCTGCACTCGCCATCAACACATCGGTCATAATTTCCCAAATGTCGATTTCCCGGCTGCTAATTCCTACTACGACCTGCTCCCGTTTCGAACCCTCGCTTAGGAACCCCGGACTCAACTACGGCGGACACGTCAATCTGACCGAAATTGGCAGCTTCACGCCGTCAGGAGGAATCCAGTTGCACGCCTGGTTTCGGACCACATCCACAGTTCGTCGCCGGATGGATATGCAGCATGCCCGGGTGCGCTGCATGGTTGTGGTGAGAGGCAAAGGGGAGTGGGTTGGGAATCGAGGAACAGGAAGATTCATCATCTTCCGGAAGGACAGTAGTACACTCGAAAGAAAGTGGTGTCAAAGTGATCCTTTTTCATTTTCAGTTATTAACTAAAGCATATGTCAGACCGACAAATTTTTTATTAGATGTGTAATATATTATTTACAAATTTGGTCAAAAAACTTGACTGTGTGGCCAAACTAATTATTTTGAGATAATTTATCTTATATTCTAAAAAGATTATCATACATCGCATTTTGACACATATTTAATTAATTTTCAACGGAAAATATTTCGAAAATAGTAATTTTAGTATAAGAATGATCATATCGTTTAAGTTAATTCACTTATTCTTTTGCTTTGAAATCAATGTTGACCAACTTTATCGAAAGCTGGTGTCTAAAAATACATCAAAGTTTAAAAATTACCCTCTCTTTGGTAATTTTAAAGCCATTTTTAAATTCTTTAATGCTTTTTTTACATTTTTGATAGATTTATGTGGCTATTATTAAGCTGAACTTTAAACATTAAATTGAATATTTTTATTGCCCTTTATATGTTCTGATAATGAAAAGTTAAGTGGTTTTTTTAAATACCAAAACCAAAAACCAAAAAATAATAATTTATAAAGACAGCAAAAAGCCATTTTTTTTTTATTTTTTCCGCGTTTAAGCTAATAGTTTTCCCCAGTGCAATATTGTTTGAGATTGAAGTATTGTTCGATATGCGACCGGCAGGTAACCAACAAAAACATGACGGGCACCCTAATGTACTACCTCACCCATACGGTGTCCGGTCACATCGACACGATGAACCGCTTCAACTTCAATCTGCTGATGGCAGTGCGCGACATGTTCAACTGGACGTTCGTCCTTTCCAGAACGACGTCGTGGGGATATGTGAAGAACGGTCGGTTCGACGGCATGATTGGAGCTCTTATTCGCAACGAGACGGATATTGGCGGGGCACCGATATTCTACTGGCTGGAAAGGCATAAATGGATCGATGTGGCCGGCAGGAGTTGGTCGAGTCGTCCCTGTTTCATTTTTCGCCATCCGAGAAGTACCCAAAAGGATCGTATTGTATTCCTTCAACCGTTCACCAACGATGTTTGGATTCTAATTATGGGCTTTGGTGTTTTGACAGTATTAATTCTTTGGTTCCTGACCAACATTGAGTGGAAACTGGTGCCTCACGATGGCTCAGCTTTGATTAAGCCCAAAGGAGGAGTACCACCACGTCAAAATTACCAGCAGCAACCGCAACAGGAGCAAAAGGAAGACACAGTGCGTCCCATCACTGCAGTTTCAGTGGATGTTGGTGAAAAAAAAGAGAATGAAAACATAGAAGGCAATGAAGATACCAATCGCATTGATGCCGAAGCCCTTTGGCAACGCTGCTACCAGAAGATAAATAAGTACATCAAAGATCGGAAGGCCAAGCAGACGAAATCTCCAGAGCGTGTGGGTCTCTTTCTGGAATCCGTACTGTTTTTCGTGGGAATTATTTGCCAACAGGGACTTGGCTTTTCCACCAGTTTTGTTTCAGGACGTTGTATTGTGATCACCAGCCTGCTGTTCTCGTTTTGCATCTATCAATTCTATTCGGCCAGTATTGTGGGCACTCTGCTGATGGAGAAACCCAAAACCATTAAAACTTTAAGCGACTTGGTGCACAGTTCGCTGAAAGTGGGAATGGAGGATATACTCTACAACAGGGATTACTTTTTGGTGATTAGTTAATATATTAAGTTACAGTTTTAAGAGAACATCTATTTATAGCACACCAAAGACCCCGTATCCATGGAACTGTATGCGAAGAAGATTACAAGTGTGCCCGCCAACAAAGAAAACGAAGCCGATGAAGATGAGCCAGTGGATCCGAATCCAGCTTCTACTGATCCTGCTAAATCATATCGGGATATTGTCCACAGCCATGAAACGGGTGCCCATGCCAAGGATAATGCAGCCAGCAATTGGTTAGATCCCGAAACAGGTTTACTTAGGGTTAAACACGAAAGTGAGTGCTTAATTAACCCTGATTGACATACTCATGATTTTATCTTAATTTCGATTTTAGGATTTGCCTTTCATGTGGACGTGGCTGCTGCCTACAAGATAATTGCGGATACTTTTAGCGAACAGGATATTTGTGATCTCACCGAGGTCAGCATGTTTCCGCCCCAAAAAACCGTGAGCATTATGCAGAAAAATTCGCCAATGAGGAAGGTTATCTCATATGGGTGAGTATGGGTATTTGGTAAAAACAGTCACTAACATTTGGGTTTTCCCAGTTTACGACGTGTCACTGAAACAGGAATCCTGTCATATCACTTTAATGTCTGGCACTCAAGGAAACCGCCTTGTGTGAAGAAAATCGAGACCTCAGACTTGCATGTGAGTTACCGGAACTTTCAAACATCCCCTTTCAAACTTTGAAAGCACCCTTAATTCCAGGTTGACATGGATACCGTGAGCTCGGCCCTGTTGATACTGCTCTTCAGCTACGCCATCACCTTTATAATACTGGGCACCGAGATCCTATACTCGAAATGGCAGTATCGCCTCGTAATCAGGTTCAATTAAGTTGACTCAATAAAATTGCGAAAGCGGGGCGTTTAAACTCTGACACTTGAGCTCAACTGGAATTAATTGTTGTCGAGGAAGTTTTCAGTTTATTTTGAATGCGCGCTTTCCGATTCATTAGCTCGCCACAAAGGGAAAATTCAATTTTCGCGCAGACGACCATGAATGTGTCAATAGGTAAAAGTTTAATTAAATTAACTTCGCTGCGCAGCAAATCAAACGGGAAGGAGGGTTGAGATTGCATAATTTAATTGTGTAAGTTGCTCAATGTTTTTTTTCTTTTTGTGAGAATCTGGAAGCTAATCCACTTAGCATGTGAAACAGAGGGATTGATTAAATTGCGTAATGAAATGAATTATAATTTATTGCAGTCCCCTGAGAGGAGCTTAATCTCGAATTTGAGGCAATCAAGTCCACAAGATGGTGAAATTGTTTCTTGGGAGGAAAATGCCTTGCGGCGGGCGGAGAAAGAGTGAGTCAATTTTAGCCACAAACGAACTACAAAATATCCATTAAGATAACAAGTTTTTCAGTAGTTGTAACACAGTTTTCCTTCCCTCTATTCCTCTCATATATATATTTTTTTTTTTGGATCTTTGCCTTTTACCGGGAGGCTTGTTGTCAGCGCTCATACAAAAACACAAAAGTTCTCGTCCTGGCCCTGTGTTATTTTGGCTCTTTGCCAAAGTGCCGCTCTTAGGCATTTCTTTTCCTCGTTTCTCCCGCTTTGTGTTTGCTTGTGAAATTTAAAAGGACTTGTTCTTCTTTCAGTTCTAGGCTGAAAAGCCACAACAACAGCATCAAGTCGAGGCAAATCAATTACAAGTCGTGAAAATCTGTAAAGCGCCACGAAACAAGCTGCCCAAAAGTTGTCAACATTTTCATTTAATGTCCTTGCTCATTAGTAGTGACCCAAACGGAGAGAAAAACCAAAAGTGTGGTAAATGTTCGATGGGCGGGTGATGGAAAAACTGTGTGAGTTTTCGGGTTACTCGGTTTCTTTCCGAGAACACGGATGATTGAAAAAGTTTCCCAGACATATGGGTTTGCTTCGGTTCGTTTTTCGTGAGTAAGTTTCCATTTAATCCATACACTTTGGCTATTTGTCCTCGCGCCATAAAATGCAATTTGGTTGCCTCACTTCGTCGACTGTGACAATTAAATTGTTTTGGCTTTGTTTGAGCAGCAAATTGTGCAACAAAACTTTGGCGGTTGCCAACAAAAATAAACACCAAAAAGAACGTCGTGTTTGAGTGTGAAGACCTGCAGGAGCCGTGGCATAATTAACAAAAGCGCTCAGCAGGGCGCGTAATTTGCCCGCTTTGCCAGCGTGCTGTTGCACTGAGAAAAATGATTATCAATTTTTAATTTATTTAGGTATTAAAATGACTTCTCAGAGCAGTGAATTTTAAGCTTTATTAGGTTTGTTTTAGCCCAAACAGTTTTTAGGTGTACTAAGTGTTTACAATATAAGATATAAAAGAATATTTAGGTATACGAAAAAAATTACAATATTAATTTAGTGAATTTCATTGCAGAATAAGAGTAATACCACATTGTTAGCAGCTTGGAAACATTTTATATTCTTCTTCCTAAGAAGATTTAAGATTTAAACGCTCATAACAATTTATTATTATTTTTTAAAAAATGTATTTGTGACATATTTTTCAACCTAAGATAAGCCCAAATCCTATTCCTAAAACGGGTAATATATATTATTAATTTTTCTTGTGTATAAGGGAAATTATGCTCTCTCTCTTTCAACTCGGGGCTTGGCCAGAACCCAAAAGTTTCCGCGCAAAGCCAAACTAAAGTAGTTTCCCTTAAGACGGCGCCGGGCGAGATCGGGTCGAGATTGGACAGTGGAACGAGGAGCTGAGCATATGCTTTGGGGCTTGTGTCAAAGTGTGAAAAACTTTATGCGTCTTAATTAAATTTTATATACAGCGCAGGGAAGGAATTATGCGCCAAAATATTGCAACAGCTCCCACAGAAATCCCTCAACTCCTCCGCGAAGGCAACTTTTCAAAAGTGACAGCTGCATCGGAGGGCTAAGGATTCAGAGGAGTCGAAGGTCTGCCCGCTACTTGACTTTAAGCCAACCAATTAGTGCAAACTTAGGGGATAATTGAGTGCCTGATTATCAAGCTTACTTTGCCCTTTTTTATCTCCGCTTTGTGGTATAATTTTTACGGCAAATTTGGTGGTAGGTAAGTTGCAAGTGATGTGCAAACGTTTTGAGGGTAGTTTTAAGTTCCTTTCAACAATAAAATCATTATTTGATTCTTTTGTTTGTAAAAGGCCATACTATAGCTTGATCCCTTTTTTTACACATTGTGGGCAAATTATAAATGGAAGATGTCCGCAAAAATAAATATAATTGGTTAGTCAAAAAACTAATAAGTTTAACAACAGCAATACTTTCCTGCAAACTGAAAAACCCACAAATATTTCTCTACCATTTAATTTAACAATTATGTGGACCACAGTTTCTTTCATACATGAAATTCAATTATCTCTGCTTGCATTTCATATTCAATATATACCTCTGCTAATTAACTTTCTTCGTGTGCCAAATGAACTAAACAAATTGGGACAGAATTCTAGGTATTTCAGGATTCTCATTATCATTCCGAGCATATCCGACAGAATGTGTGTGACACACATTTGAAAAGAATTCAGACGAGTCGGATGGGAAAAAGCCAGACACGTGGCCAATTTCGAGTGTCAGAGCTCGGATTTTTTCCTTGTCTGCAGGCTCATGAGTTTGGAATGCTGAAGTGTGATTTGGCTTACTTAAAAAGATTTTGTTTTTTCTTAATAGCCACAGTTCATTACCAGCAAATTGCGAATAAAACAATAACCAAATATTTCAAATGTAAATTAGTAAAATTGTATAAAGCTTGCTTTATAACTAAAATAAAAAAAGCGCACTCAAAACCATTTAAATTTATTTATGTATTTTGGATACTGAAGTAACAAAAATAATTCAACACGTGTATCACTTTAATTATACTATTGAAAATATTGTCAACTATGCTGAACGATTACGTGGGCTTAATTAATATTGGAGTTCACAAAAGATAAATTATTCCAGGACATGAAAGGCCATAATTGAGGAACATTCATGGTTTATGTGTAATTTAATGTTTCTGCAAATGGTTTTTGCCTGATTCTCTTCTGTTGCAACTAATTCCCCAAACAAGTTGTAAACTTTAATGGCATTTTGTTGCCCTCTCTTTTTTTTGGTCCTTTTCGATTTGTTCAGTTGTTTGGCCCTCATAATAGTTGACAACTGTAATTTATGATTATTTTTTGCTGCTCTGGCGGTTTGGCCAGTTGCCAAACTATTTTTTCTCTTACAATTTTTTCCATATATTATTTTTTATCAACTCTGCAGGTGACCATAAAAGGTGAAAAGTTAGTCATAGCATTGTTAACTAATGTGCAAATGCATTAGATGCAAATAAAGTTAATGGGATAATAAATGTTGTTACGTAAAATCTTTTAAATACTATTTAAATAATAGTAAAACATTTTTGTCGAATGCCATGTTTTCGACAGAAGTCATTCACAGATAAAGGAAAATAGACAGCCAAGAACATCATTAATACGCATTATTTACATTTCTCAAAAGTTCAAAATCGATCAATTGTCATTTATTCGTTTTCAAGTTCGGTCTTTTCAGCTGTGAAAGTTTCTCCGTCTGTGGAAAATTTCTTTTCAATTCTGTCTAGCCGATGGCACCGGAAGTTTCCAAGCAGCAGCAGCATCAGCAAACCGGAAAGAAAAGAACCCAGAGAAAATCGAAAGTTTTGATTTATAATCGAACAAGTTTAGAGCTGCCTTCAATTCAGTGCTGTTGCATTTCCCGAGTTTCCCGGGCTTGTCCATTGACTTGGAAGCGGATTTGTCATGGCTCAAGAATGGAAATGAAATGACAAACTTTTTAAAGGATTGGTATATTTAATTTATTTACAATATCGGCTCGCTATTTGTGCGTCTGTCAGGTTCAGGTGTTGAATGGGCATTTTATTTAAATGGGCAAACAATGGCCTGACTTAGGCCCAATAAATTTCAATTAAAATGTCAACAATTTGCGGAGAAGCGACAAGATCTCTCTTTCACAGCCACGTCTGCATATTTGCAATATATATTGGCTGGGGAGGATTTATCGCTGCCATTTGCTTATTGACAGCTGGGGAAAGTGAGCGTGACATGATGGAAAGTAATCTAATGGAGAGGATAGACCAGCTGACTCAGGTAATTCATCATAAATATGCTGAGCGCAAGCACAGCCCTCACACCTGTGGCTGTCGCCTCTGGAAGTCATCAATCTTGTGAAAGGGAAGTTGATTCCCCTTTCCCTTCTGCCCCTTTCTATATGAGGGAAGTCAAAATTTAAATAAATTATATTGTCAGGAAATAAAAGACTCAGTCGTTGAATTGTAAACTTAAATGTTGCAATGAAAAATGTATACGTAAACGAAAATTCATCGGATTAAATAACCTTTTGGTAATAAATTATTTGGAAGTATGTCGATTTTATTTAATTAAATAATTTATTTGTGCATATAAAAGCATTAAAAGAATAAATGTTTCTCTTAAAACCTTAAGTTGTCTTTCATAAATTGGGTGATTTTATAAATGTTTGGTCTAAGCTTAAATTGTGTTTTGTATCTGCAACCATTTAAAGCAGTTCAATAATAAATTAAAATATATTAAAACATTCGACCTTAGTAAGGAAGTTGTTCTAACGTACTAATTCAGCTGTGTTTTTCCCTATCTTTTTTCTGAAGCTTCTATTTTTTTAAGCAGCCGCTGGCAAAACGTTTTAAGGCTTGAAAAAAAAAGAAAAAACTGTGTTTTTGTCGGCCTTTGCGCATAAAATAACATGCAGAAGGAAGCTGTCACTGTAACGACTGAGCCCCTTTGAAAAGCCCCACACAGGCACTAAGGGGTTAAGAGGCAGCATTGGCCGGCAAAAAAAATGCGAAATAGCGAATCCCGAAATGTTCGAAATTCAAAAGCGTTCCAAGGGGGACAGCCGAAGTGGTTAGTTTGCGTCCTCCGCTTGATGAGTGCGTTCACTTGATTGCCGCTTACCAACTTCCAACTTCCACTCCCATTCGAATTCCCTTTAAATCCTAATCCCCACCCAACTTGAAACGAGCCCTAATGACACAAAGCGCACTAATTCGGTGGGCCATTGAACAACCCATTCAACTTCCGATCAGGATCTCTATTTCCTGCCCTCCGGCGACAAGCGAATTATTGTAATCCACTTGAATTTCATTGGGAACACAAAAAAGAAATTGGCGCTCCAAATGCACTGAGTGCAATTATTGGGGATATCCAGGTTTGTTGAATGACTTGAATCTTGTAAGTCGCACAAGAGACAGAAATTGCAATTCAACAAGAAACCAATGCAGAATTTTTTTAAGAGGGAAAAAGACACCAATTAGCCTCCTAACTTTATCATTTGATTGCTGACGATTGCAGAAAATAAAATATTAAGAAATTATTAACGGTTGGCGGTGCAAAAAAAACAATCAATAAATTTATCATAACATTTTCAAACTAACTTTATCAAAACAAAAGTCCATACTAGGTTCAACACAATATTGAACAAAGTAAAGAATAAGTTGTATTGCATTACATAAAATTAAATCGAGCTTTTTAAACAATCAACAACACAAATATACCAAGACTGGTCAAAAAGTGGTAAAACAAATTTTTCTATGTTAAATATAAGCTTTTGAGACAACATTGACTTAACAATTCTCGACCGACTTTGTCCTTTGTGAACTTAACTCCAAGTGTCCGAAAGTAAGACACGAAATTTCCATTTCATAAATGTGCAATAAAAAGGTCTATGCTTACATTAAGATATAGAATATTCAAATGAAACGAAAGTATGGTTAGAAACTTTGGCCAACTCGAAATGCGACTCGTGGGCATTCGGCAGATACAAACGGCCAAAGATACAAGATACACTCAATGTAGAACTTAAGCTGACGACTTGACCACCAATGGGAATACGAAATTCGAAATGAAAAACAAAAGCCGCAAATCCGGAATGATAATTCCACGATTATGTTGTGCTTATTGCAAAAGTTTTTGTGTTCTCTTATTGGAGTGGGTGGGAAAAACGGGCAGCAGAGCAAATATTGTTTAAGGGACAATATTTATCATTTGCCTACGCTTAACACGTATACGCCCCCATGGTAATTGCTGCATAATAAACAAAACTGAATCTCTGACGCTGCTGCCACTCGTCTTCCCTTTGTTATTTGCATTGTCATTTGTGGAACAAAAGCGTTCAGTACTAGCCTGTGGGTTTAACTAATAAATACAGCAAGAGACCGATGAAAATGAGAAGAGAACATATCCATTGTCACAAACCAGACAAATGGTTCATGTTAAGTCAACAATAAACCAAAAATGGTAATGTAATATAGATGGCAGTTTAAATGCATGTTGAGATAGATTGTAAATTAACGGGTAGCTTGGGAATCGCATTTTAATGGAGTATAAAGAAAATATTCAATTTAGACAGCTGCAGTCTAAATATTCCTATTACAATTTTTAACATAAGATATATTCAAGTTTGTGTAGTTTGTGTAAAAACGAGATAAAATTAAATATTTCTTTTTAAGATGAGCAATGTTTCTTATAAATATAATATTTGCGCACTTTGCCAAAATTAAATATTTTATTGCCGTGTATGTTTTTTTTTTCTATAAATATAAAAAGCTTACGAATATAAATAAATATAAAATCTGGTTACATTTGGAGTAACATTTTAGTATAAGCATATTATTTTAAATAAAAATATTTAAATTAATAATACTATAAGGATCTACAAATAATTGTTATAAAAGTGTTTATAGCTTTTTTATATTTTTTTTGTGGGATTACTTTAGTTTAAACTATTTGTCTGAGTCTGCACTTAATAGTCTCATTTTTTTCCTCATTGATTTAGACGCTTTGACCTTTGTCGCAGTCTCTCAGAATTGCCCAAAATTACTCGCACGTAAAACAATAAATTTTCATAATGTTCAGCGCACCCAGACGTGTGCCACACCCATCCACTTGCACCTCGCCCACGCCTGTAAAGAATGGATGCAGGCCACGTGTAAAGTGCAAAATTGCAGCATCAGCGAAATGGACCAAGTCGGGACATCGTCAGTGGCAGGCAAACTAACTGCGCGATTGGGTTAGGGATTGGAAAATAGGGGGTGGAGAGAATGGGTTTTAACATGGACAGGGAAATAGGTTTGGCCAACTGAGAAGATTAGCGTTATTTGTATGCAAAGCAGCGGGCCGAAAACCAGAAACACTGCAGGCCAGACTCACCATCAGAAATGCCATTCAAAGTCAGCCCAAAAATGGCTGAAGGATGAGGATTCAGGTTCAGCAACAGCAGCGAACACAAAGCGGACGTGTTTCAATTTTTATGACAATTCAATGCAGTTGATGTCAGAGAAACGGGTTGAACATTTTGTAATGGCAAGGCTAAGGACTTAAAAAAAATGGATTCAGTTTTGACAATTTAAATTTAACCCCCAGGCAAGACAAATTTATATACATTTTCCTCAACATATCTGCACTGTTTTCTGTTTGTAAGAACTCAATTGAACTGTAAAATGTCCAAAACATAAAACACAAAAAAGTAAAAGCCAACGATGGACTGCGCATACGCCATGTGGTGGCTGAATTAAGCAAGGAAAATACCTTTTATTTGCATTTCAAAGGTCTGGCGAAGAGTTCACCTAGAACTCACTCATTATTTATGAATTGAACAACCTGAACAGCCAGAGTAAGAGTGAGAACCTCCATGTTTTATTTATGAGACTTCATCAGGTTGCCCCTTTTCTGTTTTAAGGGGAGCTAGCTCCTTTTGTGTGGCCTGCCAAGAACATTTGTCGGTTGTGCACATAATGTTGTGGCATTAAAAAGAAAACCGTTGACAATTAACCGCAAAGTTCACTAAAGTAACAATGAAACTGTAATAAAGTAAAATTAGATTGCAGAAGATTAAATACAGGACACATTGAAATAATTTGTCATAAGTAATTTAATAAAAAGTATATAGATAAAAAAAAAGCAACCTTTTAAATAACCTAAAAAGGAAAATTAATTATAAATAATCTATATTCCTAGTTCCCATTAGTATAGGTGCTTCTAAAAATAACAATTCGAGGTGTAATTAAATTGTGCTAAATATTGATATTCTTATTAGTTAATTTTCTATACTGAAAGTGCTCTTGTAAGTTATCGAAGGTGCCTATTTTAGGCCTGACTTAATGACTTATTGGACAAACTATGGTCATACACTCATTAAATGCACATTAGGAAAGTGAGCATATTAGTGATTCCACTCGGCCTATCATTCATCGGGTTAATCATATATGAGTAGCTGCTATTATTATTCATTTTCTTCCTACTTATGGCACCTGTCTGGCAGCCGAATACAAAACTCAAATTGTGGCCCATCAGGAGGCGAAACTTAAGTGAGGCCATAAATCCTTTTGGAGCCTCTCATCAGAGACATGAGACACAGACTCTCGGCGGGAACGTGACTCTCATGTCGAGATACAAGTAGCTATATAGGATGGGCCTAGCGTGATAAATTAACGCATTAAAGCTATATTCGAGCCCCCACGCAGCGGCTGCTTTTAATAACACAAATTGCAATCGAATCCAAAGAAAAAAGAGAAACGAACACGGAATGCGAAATGCGAAATGAGAACCCGGAGTTGTTAACTCAATTTTCAAGGGGGAGTTTTTCTTCACTCGGGGCAACTTAAAGCATGCATATTCAAGCCGAAACTCCAATTAAACATAAACAATTTCTATAGTAGACTATGATACTCAGGAGAGATAAAAGAGAACCAAAGTTAGACTCAGCCACAAATAGAAGCAGCAAATAAATAATAGTTGGCACATTTGAACTGTAAAATATAATACAAAAGACGTAGAGAAGTGCATGTACTCAAAATAATTGGGGTAAATGTGATTTAATATCACAACTGGATTAAACTTATTTTAAACATCGAAAAAATGAAATGTTGATTTATAACGTTTAAAACACTAGGTTAAATTTAAATTTTGTAAGAACAGTGATTGGGACTGAGAAACGTTGATATTAAAGTCTGCTTAATACAAAAAAAAATGAAAAGTAATTAAATCATATTGATATGTTATAATTATTTAAAAAATATTTGTATTAATTTTTTTAACTTTACCTCAAAACAAAAATCATCCTTTTTTTTGAATGTAAAGACTCAGCTAGGACAACTACAAATAGTTGGCTTAATCAAACAGCATTTACCGAACCGAATTGTCCTGGTGCGCACCTGTGTGCAATGAAATCGAAATCAAAGCACATCCATCCAGCAAAATGGACAAACAATGAAATAGTTGGACAAATGTAAATACCAACTGCAGGACCCGAAATTTATCAATACCCGAACTAAGCAAAGTTTAACTATCTTTCATATGGGGGCCCTTTAACTATGGGTCGCCAATTGCAGCCAGTTTTCCACTTGGCGAAGAAGGAAGAGGGAAAACCCACAGGACTTCAAAAGGGAGAGCATTCGAAGAGCCCGCAGGAGGCGACATCTGCCTGGTTTAGTGGAAAACTGATTGACGCCATGTCTTTTGATTTCCCTCGTGTGGCAGCATCCACGCACTAGAGAAGCGGAAAATCCTTTTTCCAAGGACTCAGCCCATATGTCAGATACTCGATGTGGGCATCACTTGATGACCCGAAAGTAGGTCAATGAAAAGTAATTCAATTAAAGACAGCAAAAGAGGTACAAAGCATCGTTTTTGTCATTTGTTGGTTAAGAATATCCTCTTAATTAAAAACAATCAATACTTAAATTTGGTTTCCTTAAAAATATTCTGATGATTTAAAAAGAAGTATACAATTTATTTAAACATTGTAAAGTTATGCTCCTAGTTCTATTATATAAATTTTAAATTCTATAATTAAATTTTAAATGATATGTTCACAACAAATATTTTTATAAGGTAAATTTAATATAATAAAAAACAAAAATAAACAAATTATCAATAAATAACTATCTAGTTTGTATTAAATGATTGTTTAAATTTGTTTTTCAGGTGCAAACACAATCAGAATTAGGTATACTTTATTCATTTAAATAGTTAATGATACAAACAAATCCTTTCAACAAGAATTATTGTTGCATTTTACACTCATAAAACAACAAATTAAAATTTAATTTAAATGGAAATGGAAATAAATTAACAGATATCGCACAAAATCAATACTCATTTTTATTTAAAGGTAAGCATTTCGCTAAAGCCTTTACTAAATCAAAAAGCCAGACTAAACTAATAAACTGATAACATTTTCAATACACAAGATACCCAGATAAAATTCAACAAACAACTTGTTGCAACAAACAACGTGATTTCATTACTCAGTTGCAATTGATATTGATGCCATTCTAACTCAATAAATAATTTGCAACTGGAGCGAATATTCTGCACTTTATTTATTCTGACCAGTGCCCTTCCCGTATGGCACATAAAAGCCTAAAACTGAAATAATTTCGATTTCTACAACTGACAATGGCTCAAGGGATTTTCGGTGGAAAAGCGAAAGGAAAAGCGGAGTCATCTTCAGGATATTAACACTCTCTCTTCCTCTTTCGCTCCCTTAATGGATTGTGTTAAGTTCCGTCTAATTGCATTTGCATATTTTGATAATATTCCAAAGGGGAAATGAAACTGGCAAATGCATTCTCCATCCGAAATACTCCGCTTAATGCGGATGGAGCGTGGAATTCAATGGGAAAAGGGATGGGAAATTCCTAAGCTGGCAACGGAAATTTAATTGCATCGGGTGAAGAAATCCCGTTTAATTACGGTGATTAACTGAAATAATTTATTAGTTTTTGCTTAATTTGTGACATGTGCAAACAATTAGTGAATAAATCGAATGGCCAAAAAGGAAACAATAATAACTTTGACTAATTAGCTATGTGGTGGGCTTAATTCGTGACGAATAAATGGTACATATCTAAGAGAAATCACAAGCACTATTTATTTTTCAAAAATAAGTATTTTTTAATATTTTTAAAACAATTAAAGCTTGTTTTATATCATAAGCACATGCTGTAAATTTGCATTACGATATTTGTATATACTTTGTAACTAAATTGAAATGATTTTAGTTTTTGATACATGACAAAAAAATTAATATTTCATAGCCATTTTTCATGTCCATTGACAAGGAATATTTAAATATTGCTTTTCTGCATTCAAATTTTTAATAAATTTAAGTTTGTAAGGACATGTATTTTGCGTTTTTTAATTATTTAAATTTTTAGTTATTATGCGCAGCGATTTCATACTGTATACATCGTTACTACATAATGTCACAATATTTGCTTTTTTTTAATCTTAATGTTCATTTATCTTTAAGAGCATTTAATTTCTAAATAGGTGTATTTACAAAATATTCAATTAATACGTTAACCATATATGTAATGTAAAATAGGATTCTTAGACATTATTTTACACTGTTAAATGAAGCAATTATGTAAACTCACTGCTGTTAACAGTGCTGCCACAAATATCTACATAACTATTTATACATAACAGCTGAAAACCTAGCTAGATTTTTGGAAATATTCTTTGATATTCACTAAAAATTGTATCTCTAATCAAAAACAATAAGCCTTAAAGATATATTTAAGAAGTAAGTATTTAAGTATCAACAAAGGTAAGATACCTTTACATTTGCAATAAATAAAAAAGTAAATTAAACGGCTAGGAATTCAGCACTGCCTAAAAATAACCTAGCGCTTTAACTTTCTCTGTTATCCGCTCGCCGTTTGTCAACACTCGAATGTAAAACAAATAATCTTAGATTTTTTGCCAAGCACCGAAACAGCAACTGTTTGTAAAATAGCATAAATTATTTATTAAATTCATTAAAAACTACCGAGAAATGGCAGCAAAAGTAGCGAGCGGTACAAACAAGGTGTTCCAGAACGTGAGTATAAGTGAATCATCAATGGGCAGCTGATGAGGGTAAAAAGTAACCTCACTTTGTGTCTGTTCCGGTGGCCCCTAAAAATAATATACTTTGGCATATAGGTGTTTCAACATAAATTTGATGTTTATGTTCCAGAATACATAGGGTTTTTGCCATTCCATAATGTTCAAACACCTCTATTCAATAAGTTTTATCAGAAAACATTGAATACGGAAAAACCTGTCCATCTGCCACCTTAGTCACTCATTAAATTTTAAACATTCTAGCTTAAGAGTATCCTTTTGTAGCTTATTGTACTATTTTTAATAATAGTACGAAGAAACTAGAAAGACTTGCAAATAAGTTATGATGGACGGTTGAAAATTTTTAAAATAAGCAGATACTTCTGAACTTGTTAAGGCACATGCCAGTTTGCTTAGATCGTATATTATACTACCGAATTCAGCGATTCTAAAAAGATTTATCTCTTGGAAGAGGTTTCGTATACGTAATTTGACTGTCAGGGCATGGAAAACTCAAAATTAGACTATACTTCTTCTATTCTAATTGAGTTTCTTTTTCCAGCACGATGACGTGCACATCTCCTTCGAGGACCAGCAGCGGATCAACCGCTTTGCCAAGCACAATGCCCGCATGGACGACTTCAAGGCCGAGCTGGAAATGAAGCGCAATGAGCTGAAGTGCGTGGAGGAGGCTCTGGAGGAGATTGAGCTGTTCGATGAGGACGAGGACATACCGTTCCTGGTGGGCGAGGTGTTCCTCTCGCACAAGCTGGAAAAAACGCAGGATCTGCTGAAGGAGACCAAGGATCAGGTGCTCAAGGAGATCGCAGGCGTGGAGGCCAAGGCCAAGGTTATTAAGGCAGAAATGGACGAGCTGAAGGCCCATTTGTATCAGCGCTTTGGTAGCAACATCTCTCTGGAAAGCGATGACTAATTTACACACCCTCATCATTGTGCATTTAACGATTTACAAAATAGAGTACATTTAATTTAAACTCGCCCAAACAAGCTGCTTGCTCTTAGAGCACTAAGAAGTAGATGATCAGGGCGATGATAAGCAAAGTGACCACCACGCCGCCAACGAATATCCGACGATCTTCGACCAGCCGGCGTTCTATTAGTTTCATGGTGTGATTGGACAGACCCAATGTACTCCCAATGGCCTGAATTCGCTTGTGGGCGCCACCCAAGGTCATTCTTTGGGATATAAGGCTTTCGAGGATGCCACTGCCCGAGGCTATCATGTCGTCCACTCCTCGATGCGCGTTTCCCAGCTGGGAATGGTGTTGCAGTTCGTAGTCCAGTTGAAGGCGGGTTTCCTCCGGTTGGGCGCTATTCGCCGTGAATCTGTGATTGAGTAGTTGTTCCCTTTCCGAAATCTCCTGCATTCTCCGCTGCCTTCGTTCCCTGGCGGTTTGCAGGGATGTCTGCAGGTGTCTTAAGTCATATTTCAGTTGATCCACTCGAAGTTTGGAACTTTGCCTCTGGGAAGGTGGAACCTTAAACAGCAGCACATCCAATCGATCGCAGTTACTGGTTACAGAACAAAATTCATTAATAGTACTATATCTAGGGATGCATAAGTTTTAAACACCCACGAATTGGCCTGGGTAATCTTCAGTTGAATTCCGTTTTCCACGTCAAGGGATTCCTGGGGACTAAGTTGACTCAACCGCTGGAAGTCCCGCTCAATTTCCTTTACCGCATTATTGGTCTGGTGGTAGAGGCTCTCCATCTTGGTTCCTCTATCGATATTGCATCTATGGTCAGCCGGTGGATTCGCCAATTTATATTAATTGCCCACGAAATTGGTTTGTTTAAAAAGCTGACGCGTTGCATTAAACAGATTGTCATGTTACTTAACAGCGCTGATAACATAGCAGCTGCCAGGCGATCTGGTATTTTTGGTGGGACCAAATTTTTTTCGTGATTAACATATCTACATTCAAATTTTCATATATATTCTTCGTCCCCTTAAATTGTACAAAAAAAATTGTATAACTTATTTATGGTCTGACTGCATTTTTAAGGACTAAAAAATAAGGTACAGCGTTGTTTTAAATTAACAGCCATGAGAAACAGACTTAATACAGAAACAGATTATTGGCACCTCCTTAATTGGCTTACAGAAAGATTGGAATATTAAAGAATAAAATATAAAATTACGAAATAGAACAAACAAATTAAAACATTTATAACAAATGCTACTGCTAAAAACGTTTTATCTTAACATTTCTAATTGTAATTCGAATTCAATAATGGTATTTTTTGAAAATGTCACCAAAAGTATGATTTACAAAAAAGGCGGTATATTTCTTTGTCTAATTCGCGGTCACACTGTTTCCTTGACTTTTCCGCGGTCACACTATTAACCACAATGGCGAATACATCAAGTACCGGCGTTGGTAAGAAATAAAATTGATAAATTAACGATTTGCCAGCGAATAAACGCGATCTGCACCAGCCCGACACTATTGACCGTCCGTTTTCCGCATTTCCCGCTGCCCGGCGTCGATTTTTCCGCCGCAACGAGCCTGAAAGGCGAACCGCAATGTGTGTGTGTGTGAAAAACGGGGAAAAAGAAGACGAAAGCAAGGGCGAAAGACGAAAGAAAGCCGATAAAAGCGAATGGATATTTTCTTGCGGACGGGCCACGCCGCTCTTGCAGTTTTCTCTGCCCGCTTTTCCTTTGGAAAAACTCCGTTGCAATTTCGTTTCGTGACTTGACATTTTCCGAAATATCACCCGCTCCACTACCCCCTCCGCTCTCTGTCTCTCTCGCTCGCAATCGCTTCTTCTTGCCATCATACTTTTAATTTTTTTTTTTTGCACACTTGCGTTTTGCAAGCTGTCTTCTTTTCTAATTAAATTAGCTGCAAATTACATTTGCTTGGATTGTTTTTGCAAATGCAGAAATTATGTTTCTTCCCGCCCCCCGCCGACACACCCTCCACCGCCCTTGGTTTTTAATTTGTGCTCTTCGCATTTTTTTTGTTCTCTGCACGAAAATGCGTGCAAAGTCACACGGGCGAAAACAAAAACAACACAAGACGCAGAGCACAAACAACAACAAAAAGCGTACCCATATGACCCCACACTAAGAGGAAATATGGCTATATAAGTGTGAACCAAAATTTGGTTTTATTTTTTTCTTTATCTAAAATATTGGCCTGATATTTTTATTTTTGACTCAAGACGATGGATAACAATTAAAAAAAAAAGCATAAGACGAAAACTATAAACAATATAACAGCACACTTAAATAAAATAACATTAAAAACAATCTAAAACTTGGAATTTCTATAATAAACAGGATAACAACATCGGAATTTTTGATTATCGCCAGCATTCTAACAAAACAATACACTTGGAAAAATTGGATTTCTTAAGCTCTTAATACTTGTGAAAAGTTTTGAATATTACCAAATGGCTTAAATCGTTAAGGAATTTCTTTTTTCAAATCAATAAATTGTTTTGGAAAGTATTAAATTAATAGTACAAACATTTGTATGCAGAAAAAACATGCTACCAACAAAGTTAACGACAGTCTTTAAAGATTAAAGTTTTTCAGTGAAAATGCATTATGTCATCGAGTTCTCACCTCTTTGTTTTTCACATTGCAGTGGTGCCACGAAATTTCCGCTTACTGGAGGAGCTGGATCAGGGCCAGAAGGGCGTGGGCGATGGCACCATATCGTGGGGATTGGAGAACGATGACGACATGACGCTCACCTACTGGATCGGCATGATCATCGGTCCGCCTAGAGTAAGTTTCCATTCAGATTGGAGTAGTGTATGGCCCATTACAGCACTTTCCTCACTTTTCTGTTGGCTACGTCACTAGATAAGCACGAATTATCAGCTATTTCGGTAGGATTATTGACATTTTATCGCCTAAGTTGCGTAAAATGATGAATATGAGGTTCGTTTTTAATGGCACTCGCGCAATTCGTATATAAAGAGGGTTTTGTTTGTCTAGAGAGATGGAGAGTTGGTATATTAAAGCTGAAGGTCATCTTTAAAATGAAACAAATGATATTTAAGAAAATAATAGCCACATGAAACTAAGTTTTTTGCTTTATTATCCCAATAGGTTTTTTAAATTTAATAAACATTCAGTTAAAATTCTTGAATATATTTATAGTTTATGAGCACTATTGAGACCAAAGATCTCAAAAATGTTTTCTGAATTATCATTATTTTTAGTATGAGAACTTTCTGTTAGTTTTGTAAGCTCATAAGAATATTTTATTTTTAATGAGCATTTTTCTAAGAAAATAGTTTTCCATTTATATATCTACAAGAAACTAGAAAAGAAAATAAATTTGCATTTAATTTGGTATAGTCTAGGAGTGTTGCGCGCGCCGCCGCATGAATCATTTAGGAGTTAGGGTGGAAGGGTCTCCCAACAGAACCCCATCATGATTTCAGTTGCAGTGGCAGTAGAAAATAGAAAGCCGATGGGAATGAATACCTGACTCATCGACACTATGGTCGTTATTGTATATAGTATTTAGCGTATAATCAATCGTGGCTTATTAAGTAGTAATTAAAAATTCTTTTGCTTACAGACGCCATTCGAGAATCGAATGTATTCACTAAAGATCGAGTGCGGCGAACGCTATCCGGATGAGCCACCGACGCTCAGGTTTTTAACTAAAGTAAACATTAACTGCATTAACCAGAACAATGGCGTGGTGAGTAAAACCAATGCGATTGCGTGTTAGAGGGAAAGGAAAGCTAATGGTCTTACTAAAATTCCCACAGGTTGATCATAGATCAGTTCAGATGTTGGCCAGGTGGAGTCGCGAGTACACTATAAAAACGATGCTGCAGGAAATCCGTAGGATTATGACCATGAAAGAGAACCTGAAGTTGGCACAGCCGCCAGAAGGAAGCTGTTTTTAGTCGTCAAACATCCGTTAGCAACACCAGCAGCAGCTGCGGCAGCAACGACTGCAACTCCAGCAGGAGCAGCAACCACACTCTACTCAATAATAGCAGGAAAATCCCATCAGTCCAAGTCCAAGACCAAGGTCCCACATTTGTGGAAGAGGTTGTGTGGCGGCTGCTCCTTCGAGTTGCTGTTGCGGCAGCGAATGATTATAATGAACGTAATAAAGATCGAGTGCGGTTATTGTAGCAACAACAACAACCAAATGCAAGCTATACTATAAGTAAAGGGAACAGCAGCGAAAAATGCGATAGAAGCGTCACTATGAAAAGGTCGTCGTCGTCCCTTCCGTCATGAACTATGTCATCGTGTTTGGTTACTTTACTTCTACTTCAGTCCCAATCAACAACTTCTTATATAAGAAATAAAACAGCAGCGAAAAAAGCAAATGCCTGTGAGAAATATGCGAAAAATCAGTTCATAATTTAAACTCAGCAACAAAATCCATAAACTAATCGAACAGAAAAGCAAAGCATGAAAAATATAAAGATTAAATGAGATCCCAGCATAAGAACGAAAAGAGGAGCATAATTATTGTTTTTTGCCTAAACTAAAAATTTATTAATTATATACATAAAGCAAAATATATATTAATTTTAATAAAACAAAGAACAACATGTCGGAGAGCATTTTTGTAAACGGCGCCAGTACGAGACTTTTTTATTTGAAGAAGCGATTTTTAGTTCATTTTGAATTTTTTTTTATATCTTCCTCCCGAATTGCTTGGGACGAGAGACGCGATTTATAATCATTGAAAGTGGAAATTATAGATATATGTAGAATCACACACACACACACACTAAGCCGATGAGGAAATCGAGCGGACAGAATGATGAACGATGATTAAAATAATACTTTACTTTAAGCTTCTAAATAAAACAATTAATCCAATAAAATATGCAAAAATGGAGATGATTTGTCGTCACTTATGGAAAGTATCTATTGAAAATTGTCCATAAATGACGATAGATCTTGCAAAAATATTTCTTAATTATGTTTTCCATACAGATCAACTATACTGCCAACATATGTAGATAATCCCAGTTAATACAATTGGCAATGGGCAATCAAGAATCCTTTAAACAGATGGACATTGAAGGCCGATAACATGTATTGGTAAGCGAATATAATTGTATTTTATTGTTTATATTGCGTGGCAAATTATTTGTTTGCATTTTATTGGGACTGTAAAAATGAAAAAAAAAATTTTTGTAATCTTTACTTTTGCAAATTAAAAGTGATCAGAATATAAGCCAAGAAAATATAAACTTGAATATTATTTACTATAATAATAATTCACTATTAAACTAGTGCCTAATACTGAACCGCTCAGTGTAGTCGCCAGACTTCGACTTTTTTTTAAGAACTCAGAAATCATCATGGAGATAAATCATCGCTTTTCTCTTATATTCTTTCCCCAAATATCAGACTTCATACATTCTTGAAGCCAACTCAAAATATCCCATTTCCGCCTCTCTGGAATGATTTCTTAATAATCATGTCCATTTATTTGTCAATTGTTTATTTCTTTAAATACATAATTGAATTATCCATGCTATACACAATCAATGTTATATCTGGTAGTTTCTTTAGCTTTAATCCCCCTCTCATTGCATTTCATTCTCCGATTTTCTTCGTTTGGTATTGGCATACCCAAGTTGTTATAGATTTAGCTAGTTTTATTTGGATCATATGGTTGGCTCTCTCAAATTTTATAGTTTTTGTGTTTATTTCTTCGTGGGAAGAGAACATTGACTTGGTAGTTTCTGATGCTGTTGTTGTGTGTTTGGTTTTGCTTAAAATTGATTTATCTTTATTAGTCGATAAAGCCGCGATAACACTGCAATTCTTCACACCATCAAAATCAAATTCAAACATTCTACTTCTCCTTGGGCACGAACACGATCTTTCGCGACTTGAGCGATGACCACTTGTGTCGCTTAATGTAATACGAGATGACGGTCAGGAAGCCGAGGATGCCGATCACCTTGATCAGCAGCTGCTTGCGGTCATCATGCTCCGGCTCGGAGGTCCACTTCAGGAAAGTGGCCACATCCTTGGCCAGCTGACTCTGTGTCGGCGGTGTGCCGTCCTCATACTCAATGACCTGAAAAGGGAATATATACATTAAAATATTGCAATTAAGGCGATTTTTTTCAATTTAAATCCTTGTTTTGATTCCTAGTCATGTTCTACAATTAGTCTGGATTATCGAGATTCTTTTGTTAGTTAAAGACAATCTTTCAAAGCTTCGATTGACCCATACATTTTAGGATATATATTTTACGAAAGGGAAATAGTGTTTATAATTCTATTAATCGATTCTTATTGACTTCAAAAAAAAAAGTGAATTTGAACTCGTAGCAAGGAATATACATAAATCTCTATGCCATTTTAAAATTGACAATCTTTTTAAGCGCGACTTGAAATTCCTTCTTGTGTGAATACAATGACTAGCATAGAATCATTCATACAAGAATCTAATCTATGAACAATACCAACCTCGTTGTACAACACCTGGGCCATGGAAATGGCACCGCCCGGGAAGTACGGGTTGAAGTACTGGCCCTCGCGCAGCACGACTCCGGCAGGAGCATCGTGGTAGCCCGTGAGCAGCGAGAAGATGTAATCCTCTCCGCCCTTGCGCGCCGAGACGATGTAGCTCAGATCCGGCGGATAAGCACCGTTGTTGGCAGCACGGGCCGCCTCCTCGTTGGGATAAGGCGACGGGAAGTAGTCCGACAGCTTGCCGGGACGATTGTAGTAGTTGCCGGTGTCATCCGGACCGTCCCTGACCTGTTTTTGGGGTATGCAAGTCAATTAAAATCTATAGTAATTGAGGTATTCTTTCAAGGACTTACCGTGATCTGCTCGGCTTCAGCCTTGGCTTCGGCTTCGGTGTGGCTGACACCAACCAGATTGCGGTAGGCAATGTATTGCATCGAGTGGCAGGCAGAGCACACCTGCTTGTACACCTCGTAGCCACGACGAACGCTATAAGAAATTTAATAAAAGTCTATAAGTTCTATTGATCAGAAATTTTGTTTACTTTTGTAAGGGATCTTAGCTGGGGATTTTTTGATTTTAATGGTTTAAATTTACAAATTTTAGTTGTAAAACACATACAAAACACTTTACAAATGAATATAATGAAATTAAAAAACAAACAATTTGGTATACCATTTTTCTATTCTAACTGTGGGTTACATTTGAGGCACTTAGAAATTAACTGTTTCAATATTTAGTTGTAGTAATAGTTCATAATTTTTATAATTAAATTTAAATTAATTGTTGCAGATATGCATAAATAAATCATTATTGATCATTGTGCTGATCACCTTTCCCGAATTATTATTATGACCCTAGTTATACTTATGCATTATATTTATATTTACTAATGCTATCAGATTTTAAAGATAAGATAATCAAACTGCATTAAAACATTTTTTTTTTAACTGAGAAAACTATTGAACTGATAAACCAAATTGTTATGCCTATCAATATATCTGCATAACTCAAACTAAAACTATATTCTGGGGATAACCACACGATTTCTAAAGTTTTCCCAATGTTTGCGTACATTTGAATCCTAAGTTCCTGACTATTTGGCAGTATAACTGAGCATATGCCTTACCTCTGGTGATCCAGGGCGTCGAAGAGGCCCTTGTGGTTCCAGTTTTGTGCGGGGGCGTGCACCTCACCGCCGGACGCCTGCACGGATTGCTCCAGGGCGAAGAGGAGGGCTCCCACTCCGCCGGTAATCGCTCCCACGGCTCCGATCAGCTGTTTCGCACACACACACACACGTACACCCGCACACAGGCACCGAGAAGCAAACGCGTTTTGAGGTTAGGTCCGGTCGGGTATTATGAAATGCCAAGTGGGGAATATCTAGAATTCCTGACTCGCAAACTTACCTTCTTGTTGCCACTTGCCCAACTTCCGGCGGAGGAGAGGTTCTTCGCCTGCAAGAAGAGAATATACGATTTTAGTCTCTCGGTCGGCCAAGGAGAGTACGATTTTTTGCACGGAGTTACATAATTGGGGTGTTCGGTTCGTATCTTTGCAGTGGACGACCCGTAAGATTGGGAATCCCAAACTATAGGCACTTTATGTTTATTTCAAACTCTTCATCTTGGTGTTTCATCCGATGGAGTCGATTTATTTGCGGTTTTTCTCCATTTGACGACACGACCACTGCGAAGTGGTGCTGCCTGGGTCTGTGGAAAATTTGGCTTCGGTGGCTCACGATTTTTACCTGCTGCAGGTTGAGTGCTGGCGCGGATTTCAGCAATCTCAAGCCATGGAATCGTCGCAATGTCGCTGCCATGGTGGCCGGAGTTTTAATTTCTGCGTCGTCTGGTCGTGTAAAGGAAACTCTGCGGGCAGCCAATCGCCAATCGAATCTTTCAGTTCCACTGGCACAACGTCTTCCTCTTCTTCGGAGCTCTCTCTTTATCGCGGAGGTGGTGGGCAGATGTTTTCTCGCCCGCTCTCATTTTTCACTCGCTCTTTTGCGTCGATAGTTGGTATTTTTTTTTACCATTTCGTCTACTTATATATTTCTAATTTTTATAATTTAGATTTAATTTAATTTTTAATATATGTTTATGCATTTTTAATCTATACCCTGTCATAAATACGTTTTAATTCGTTTTACTTGGTTCTATATTTATTTTCGAAAATATTAATAGCATGTGAAAGATAAATTGAATTTTAAAGGTTTTCAGGACAATTCCAACTTATCTAACTAAAACTACCTGTTGCTATACAATTTTTGTATTTATTTTTTGCAACCACTTGTTGATATTGTTTCAAGTAGCCCAATACAGAAAACTTAGCAGAACTTTAGGGGCAACGCGAAACTTATTGAAGATTTATTTTATTTTGCTGTTCCTATCCTAATTATTTTATGAGACTTTAAGACAATAAAAAAGTAAGTTATTTATTTAAAAAAAGAATATGTTGATACCTTTATGTTTATGTTTACGCGACGTAAAATGATTAGTAGTATTAGGACAACAAGCATCTAATTTGTACTAATTAACTTAAATCCAATGCTTTGGTATATTCTGATTGGGAAGTACAACCGATGAATACCTTTTCCCGCTGATCTGGCATCCCTCTCGCTCGTCTGATTAGTCGCTGTCGATTTTCGCACTCCTTCGACTTATCGATACCAGCTGACCATCCGTCACTCGCAACAAAAAAAAAAAACCTAGCAACGCATAAACAAATGCGAAGAAAAACCCCTTATATCGATTTCCACTAAGTGCGGTCAGCGCAAAAAGTGGATAATTGTTCTAAGTGGATAAAAAAACAAAGCGCAGAGAGTCAGAATCTGTATCACAATGCCGCAGGAAGAGGGAAATAATGGAACAACGGGCCAACAACTCGATGACGAAATCGAGAATGTGCGTGTGGTGGTGCGAACACGGCCCATGGATAAAAATGAATTGTCTGCCGGAGCGCTAACTGCGATTTCAGTGGATAAACTGAACCGGGCCATCACGGTGATGAAGCCGAATGCCACGGCCAATGAACCACCAAAAACGTACTACTTCGATAATGTTTTCGATGGCGGCTCCAATCAAATGGATCTTTATGTGGACACCGCACGTCCCATTGTGGATAAAGTTCTGGAGGGCTATAATGGCACTATTTTGGCCTATGGACAAACGGGCACCGGAAAAACGTACACCATGTCCGGAAATCCCGATTCGCCGCAAACAAAGGGCATTATTCCCAACGCCTTTGCCCATATCTTTGGGCATATCGCAAAGGCCAAGGAAAACCAAAAGTTCCTGGTGCGTGTCAGCTACATGGAGATCTACAACGAAGAGGTGCGGGATCTGCTGGGAAAGGATGTGGGCAAAAGTCTGGAAGTCAAGGAGCGACCTGATATTGGGGTCTTTGTCAAGGATCTCAGTGGTTATGTGGTGCACAATGCCGATGATCTGGAGAATATTATGCGATTGGGAAACAAGAACCGTGCAGTAGGAGCCACCAAAATGAACCAGGAGAGCTCGAGATCCCATGCTATTTTCTCCATTACCGTGGAGCGGAGTGAGCTGGCCGAGGGAGGTGCCCAGCACGTAAGGATGGGTAAACTACAGCTGGTGGACCTTGCCGGCTCCGAAAGGCAGTCCAAGACCCAGGCCAGCGGACAGAGACTCAAGGAAGCCACCAAGATCAATCTTTCGCTTTCGGTGCTGGGAAATGTCATCAGTGCTTTGGTGGATGGAAAGAGTACTCACATCCCTTACAGGAACTCCAAACTGACCCGACTTCTTCAGGATTCCTTGGGAGGCAATTCCAAGACCGTGATGTGTGCCACCATTAGTCCAGCTGATAGCAACTATATGGAAACTATATCCACCTTGCGCTACGCTAGTCGTGCTAAGAATATACAGAATCGCATGCACATCAATGAGGAACCCAAGGATGCCCTGCTCCGTCACTTTCAGGAGGAGATTGCTCGTCTTCGAAAGCAATTGGAGGAGGGCAGCAGTTTGGAAGAGGAGCCGCCAAGCTCCGAAGAGGAGGAGGATACTGCCGATGACGAACTGGAGGCTCCCCTGGAGATCGAAATGGAGTCGTCGACAGTCCAAGCTGTGGAGAAGAAACCGAAGAAAAAGAGGGAGAAAACCGATGCGGAGAAAGAGGAACTGGCTCAGCGCAAAAACGAACATCAGAAGGAAATCGAGCATGCTAAATCGGAGCAGGAATCACTACGCAATAAACTGGTCTCTTTGGAAGGAAAAATCCTCGTGGGCGGAGAGAATCTCCTAGAGAAAGCTCAGACCCAGGAGATGTTACTAGAGCAGTCCATTGCAGAGCTGGAAAAACATGAAAAATCCGAGGAAGCACTCAAACAAACGCTTCAGCAAAAGGCCACCGAAAGGATTGACATTGAAGAGCGTTATTCTACGCTTCAGGACGCAAGTACTGGCATTACCAAAAAGATTCATAGGGTAATGCAGATGTTAATGGGTGTAAAATCGGAACTGGCAGATCAGCAGCAGGAACACCAGCGGGAGAAGGAGGGCATCTACGAGAATATCAGAAGCCTATCAAGAGAACTAGCGCTATGCGAGTTGGTATTGAATTCCTATGTACCCAAGGAGTACCAGTCGATGATTAATCAGTATACCCACTGGAACGAGGACATCGGGGAGTGGCAACTGAAATGTGTTGCCTATACGGGAAACAATATGAGAAAGCACATCTCGGCTCACAAGACGAGTGGTAAGGAACCCGAATTCATGGACCTATCGCATGTTTATCTAAGCTACAACACCGACGGAGTGTCCAATCCGCTGCGCTCCAAATCCGCCAGGCCAAGAACTTCGGGGGTTCCCAGACCCACAACCGCGAGGCGATACTGAATCGAGTTTTGGCAGGGCAATCGACTGCTAGTCCAGCTGCACATCCTAAGCGATCTGCGCGTCCAGTTTTGGTTTCTTCTCCTGCTTTAGCCTAATTTTCTACAGCTAATCCTTCATTTGCTCAGCGAATTTCATCTTGTTAATTTTCAGTTTTTGTTGATTTATTTTTTAGGACATACTTTTTAGGTTGAACAACGGTGCAATACATTTACAACTGTGTTTTTAATTTTAAATTTTAAATTATACCTATTTTATAAAACTTATAACTAAGTAGCAACAAGATTTTACTCGAATAGGCACAAAACAGAAGGTATTATTGATGTGCTCTTTGCTTTTAAATAAAAGTATGATACTCACAGAAACTTTTGACTTTTTTTAATATTTCAAGAAAATATATAGAAACGAATTGCACTTTTTGGATCTCTGGCTGAAAATTAAATGGAAATCTCCATATTAAGGGTGCATATTTTTATTCCATCCCATTTTTTATTTGCTTTGGTATTTTTTGGACAGCTGCAAGGCAGGCTATGTTTTTTTATCCATGTGCTGGACAAAACTGAAATTTAGCCGGCCCCGACTCAACTGGTTCCATAGTGTAGCGGTTATCACGTCTGCTTTACACGCAGAAGGTCTCCGGTTCGATCCCGGATGGAACCAGGTGAATAAAAGCATTTCTTTTATATTTAATTAATAAAAATTCATTAAAAAAATTTTTTTTTGTATGGTTAAATTCGTTTTAGTGTAGCAGATACCAAAAAAGCGATTCAAACGTGCGGCACAATAATTTCAATTCTGAACAGCTTCTTAGTATATTCTAAATAATGTTTTAACTTAGGTGTGTTATAAACGTTGTTTTTATAAAATGGTGAAGGAGAAAAGTCCGAAAGAATGTTATACCTTTTGTAACACAAACATCTTTTTTGTTTAATTACTCTAAGCAAGCATTTAAATCGTTTTGGACTGCCCTTCACATACTAAGAGTTTTTAAAAATCCAATATAGTTTTAAACATCAAAAAAATTCTTATGTTTAAATAAAAAAACAAAAAAGTTGATTTCCTCCTGGTTCCATCCGGGATCGAACCGGAGACCTTCTGCGTGTAAAGCAGACGTGATAACCGCTACACTATGGAACCAGCTGACAAACGTGTGGCAAAGTTCTTATACAAGACAAGGCTCCGAAAGGTTCTGGAAAATAACGCACCTTTTGAAGTGTTTAAAGAATTTTTGGGAATCTGTGTTGCTGGTGATTAAAAATAAAAATAAACCAAAGAACGTTGGTTATTAGCATATTGAGATAATGCCTGGCCTCGACCGATAAATAATAATTTAATAGCTTTAAGGTCCTTTCTTCTTTATTTTATTTTTCTTTTCTGTCATGCGCTCATTTTGTCAAAACGCCTTCCGCTTAAGTATTATTTCGGTAGCGCATTACTCATCTCACCTGCAGGGGATGCGATTGTTTGTTCAGGTAAGCCCGCGATATAAAATTCAAACTGTACTTTTTTCTACTATTTACCCACGACTTTGTGCTAATTTGCTTGCCTGTAGCATTTTTAAGGTACCCAAATTAATCAAGCCGAAAGCATTTCCGCCATACCACTAAAGTCTTATCGCCGCACGTTTTGTTTGCCCGTTTGGTTGGGAGTTACGATTTGAGGGGCGGAGTTCCATGCAAAAACCGATAGCGGTAACACCGAAAGACGTCACGAATAACCGTTAAATTTACATATGCACATGAAATCAATTCGCAAAGTGCGAGAGAGAATACCGTTGCCAAGTGGGAAAGATCGAAATGATAAAATCAGGGGAGAGTATTTGAGAGCAAGGTGAGATTATTATTTTTTACTCACCGGTTCATAAATGAGTGAAAAAAAGAGCCTCGAACACTGGGCAACAAGGAAACGGGGAACTGTTTTCTGATAAGAAATAATTTTATTTAATTAATAATGTTTATAAGATCCAAATATTCTCAAGCTATTTAAAATGATACTTACGGATACTAAACGTCATTTACAAACAATTGCAACAAATATCATGCAATGATTTTTATTATTACAACCATCAAAACGTTTATGTGCATTAAAAAAAAAGAAGACCCTTTTTTTGAGCGTTTGTAAAAAATTAAATGCATACATTAATATATCAACTTCATTACCTTTTTTTAATCAAATATTTTAAAAATTAGCGATTTTGTAGCCTAGTGTTGTTGAGTGGTTTGTCTCGTACTTTCTGTGGACAGACCGAGCCAATAACCGCCCGATTCTCTCGAGTCGAGTGAAAACCCACAGAGTCCAACGATCGTATAACTCTTCGGTCGCAGGCCCACAATATCAGTCTCTCCGCTGCGCATCGTCGAAACGGAAGGAAAATTGTGTTAATTCCTTGTGATCTGTGTTGCGAGTCCAACTCGATTTTTTACTTTGTTGTTATCTTTTAATTTCACTTGGATGTGCAATTGCCGACGCTAAAAATACGTACTATAAACAAGAAATAAAGAGTATCGGTCGGCGCTCAGTTTAAAAACCTAAGCAAATAAAATAAACGCCACGTTCTCGCGTTCTACAAAACTCTCCCATTAAAACACTCGAGCAGCGTATTACATATACTCGACCACGCTGTATAATTAGTTACTTGCCGCTGATATTTCAAACAATCCGCATGGCAACAATACCAAACATTTCAATGATCTGAAGTGACACAACTGTTTTAATCGAAATAAACGTGCGTTTAGTGCTCAAGACCCACTAATAAACAACTCGAATAGAGAGTGAAATCCGGAAAAAGTTATATACACCTTACCCAGTGCGTTTCCAATGTAGCCCTTCATGGATAATTAACACGAAATCGTTGTGTGACTATATAGCAATATCGTGTTAAAGCAAATTTCGCAGTGGCTGAATTTAGCAGCGATCCAACAAAAGGTGCCCCCCAATCATCTCAATACCCCGGCGAATTTCTCTCATTTGTCAGCGCGGAATTTGCCTGAGTCACGAGCCATTTCAATTTTCCGGTGAGTTGTCCTCGCTCTCGATCTCATTCCGAACCCGAATCGGTAGAAGAGTGCTGAACTCGGGTGTTAAGTGTTAACTGTTAGTGGAAACAGTTCCATTGTATCACTATTGACCTCGAAATGCCATGGCGAAAATCAGGAACGCGTCGCAATATCTGTTTACCGACCAAAATAGGGTCAACATATTGCGATTGTCTGGTTTTTTTTTCCAATCAACGGGTAGGGAGACATGTGAGGATTGTCTGGGGTCCGGGGATCGAAAGATGATACGCAATAGGGGTGGCTGTCCTTTGAGTGACTTTTATTTAACCACCAAAGGTGTTTTTTTTCAGAGGTTTTCCATTTTAGCAGAGTGGTTCCTATTTAAATTTGTATGAACCACAGTATGAACTTGTTAACTTTAATAACTTTATTTTATGGTGATCATATATTAAGAAAAGCTTCTGTGAGACATTAGAAATATATTTAACGGCTGCAGATGTGGGTATATGTTCAATATTTTTCATATTTCTCGTTTTCTAAAATTAAATGTGTTATATTCAAACCCCTCTGCCTTCTAAAATTAAAATGAATAGCGTAATAAAGCAGTCAAATTCGAACTATTTGCCCTATATATATTTGTTGTCGAAAAATATGTAAAACTTTGAATGATTTTTTATGAAGAAACAATTTTTAGTTGTTTGGAATATACTTTTGGCAAGCGTATATTTCCTCTTAGTTTCCTAAATGATTTTAATATTTTATAATTTTGCTCCACTCTTATCGGCATTCATTGCCTTTCTTAAAGTGAATTTTAATAAAGTGACCAAAAAACAGATTTATACGTAAAAAATCATACGCGAAAAAATGTTGATGTTTCCTGTACCCTTATCTAAGTTCATAGGGGAAATCACCATGGTGAGGCATTTTAGCACATGTCGTCTCTTCAGACCCTCTGATTAAGTTCTGCGAATGACTTCGCTATCGGTTATCGGCTGGACTTTATCCTGAAGCTGAGTCATCAGTTAAATAACAACTTGTATATATTTATAATTTCGGTATCTGTACATGCTGAACCGTAGGAGATCACATGAGTGTCGAGGAGAATGTTGACATGGGTGAAGACCCGGTAAACAGTGTTCCACGCGATCTATTTACCGAAGTTCTAGTAGAAGTTCGCCAAATAAACATGTCATATGAAAAGTAAGACATAGGGCGTCCAAAAATACATCGTACTTGACGTATTTACGTAGATTGTGCGACTGTTTTAGTGTCTTTTCCGCTGAAACTTCAACTTTATCTCCAGAAGATAACACTTTTTGCACGAGACGAGATGTGGGCAATCCAAATATATCAAAATCTGTGGCAGTTTAGTTCAAGCTCTACCCCTGAGCAGTTCGGTGTGGCCACTAAGAAAAATTTAAAAGAAGTTCATTGAAAATTAAACCAATACAAAAAATGAAAACCTTGCGGACAAGTACTTTTTTGTTTGCTTGAACAAAAGTAAGAGTTCAACCTCAAAAGCCAATGGCCTAGAATACAAGCTCCGCAATAAACTTCTCGAATTACCTTAAAAAACGCTCGCACTGGAGAGGGGAGATTTTTTGTGCCTAGCAACAAGTTTTTGTCTCTGTTCCACTGGGCATGCGCGGCTCGTTTCAACGAATGTTCTTCGAAGTCTCTTCGTCTTGAGCAAACAAATAAAGGCAATAAAAACTATTAAAGCAACAAGAGGGGCAAGTCTTTCCGCGAAGTTACCAAGCGGCCTGGCTGCTCCTGCTCACATTCTTATATTCCCACAGCCCCAGACAAATGAGGTCAAAATCCTTGAGGTTCTTGTCCTTTCTGGCTTGGCGTACAGTAAAGATTTACTAACTCAAACTGGCTAACGGCATGTGAAAAATTGAGTAAATGGAAAATATTCTTTGAATTACTTCGAGGGATTTATTTGATTTCTATTAGGAAATATTTTTCGAAAGTTATTTACTTAACCACTTTTTAAACTTTAAAAATTAAAATGTAAACTTTGTCTTAGAATAGTTCAAGTTATAAAAATTTCACTGTATATGGGCACAACATGGAATGCAGACACTACAAGAAGAAGAAGAACAGGAAAGGAGAAATATGAATCAGTTTGAATAAAGGGATGATATAAGCAGGCTCTTTAAGAGTCTTCAAAATCTCCCATTATTTCTCTCATAGCGATCACTAAGAGCTTTGTTTGATATTGACCGACAATTGTCAATAAAATGGCTAAGGAAAAGACAGAGAGATAGAGATTAATCAAGGTTATCCGCCGCCATTCGATTTGCCCTCTAGTTATGTGTATGCCTCTGTGTTTCATGTTCAAGCAAACTTGTCGCCATTTTAATTCATTTCAATTGAGAGCAAGCCCCCCAGAATTTTTGATTGACCCCAAAAAAAGACTCTTATCAATTTGTTGAGCAAAGAAAGTGAAATGCACTAGAAAGCATTGGGAGACAGAAAAAAGAGAGAGGAAACAAAGTGACCAACAATTTTCATGGGAAAACCATTTTCAATTGCGCACTAAAATGCGGCTCAATTAAATGTCAATTTCAATTGTAAAATTGTAGCCAAGCGGAAACTCGATTGCCTGTCAGTTAGTAGTTAGCATGAACAAGTGCATAATGCGCAAATAAATCAGCCGTAAAGGCCATAAATAAATCTGACCAAGAAACCTTGCTGAACTAACCCAGAACCTCACGTTCTCCGACCTCCGATCGCGGTTCTTCGGCAGAGATAACTGCATAGCTGGTCATAAAGCGCATATAACACCTGTCAAACCGAAGAGAACCCAAAAGAACCCCCTCCTTTACAATGGCGGCCAAGTTCAATAGAACTTTTGATCGCAAAAACCCGAAGCTAGATGCTAAAGCGTATTTTCCGAACTATAAAATACCCAGCTCTCGGAATGTCCTCATTTGTTAAAGAGTTCTTAAAAATCAAATATGCAAAATACATTTTGTGGAATCTCGCAGCAGTACCATTAATTTTCAATATGTTAAAACACCTAAAGACGTCAAAGAAATCTTAAAAATCATAGACTAATTCGGTGGTTGGTAAATACCCATTTCTTTTTAAGACTTTTATTAACACACTAGGTGGAAATCAAGTAGTGTCATATCTCAAATTATAGTAGTGTAACGAGATGTTACTAATATATTTATTTAAGAATATCAAGATAATTTCAGCAATTAGATAAGAAATGCCAGCCTGCACAAAAAACCACATACCCGTGAACTTTCCGTTAGCGGGTATGAAAATTTCGCACGATTTTCCCGCCTTCGTCAAGTGGCTAGAAAAACCCGAGACCCGAAAGACGAAAAGCCGAGTGTCGAAAAAGCACCGCCAGTTTCGGTGGCAACGTCAAGGCATTCGCACGATCCAAACAGATACAGGGCGATCGGTCTAAGAGATTGACGTAAAGGAGATTCCGCTGAATCTTTAAGATACTTATTCAGTGCAGATTTTTCCGGTTTACTGGGCATACAAACAATTTTAAAATATAAATTAAGTCGCAGTCCCCACGAATTTCCAGATAATTGCAGTTTATTCAAAAGCAACATAGATTTTTGGTAAGTGACTTGTCAAAAGAGGTAAACGAACTTACGAACAGTGGGATTCCTTAAAAATAACCGGTTTCTGTTGCATCAGAATTAGTGACCTGATAAGTATTTGAGAACTCTTTAGAATTATAATATAATTCGTTTGTTTTCTGTGACTTTGTCATTTAAACAGTGAAAAAAAACTACGCAATGAAAGGCGAAAACCAAAATTCAGAAAAAGGAAAAACCATAAAGAGGAATAAAACAAACCTTTTGTAATTAAACAAATTTTAAAAGTTGAACTAAACAAACTCTGAAATATTTACAAAAGTATACAGCCTAATAATGAGGATCTTATGTAAAGTCAAACCTTTTGAAAGGGCATTATGACCACAGGAAGTTATAGCATTTGCTTATATCATTGATTCAATAAATCGTTGCCCCGGGAACGCAAAGTAAAATAAATTCACAGGGGACAATGATTTCTCTTTTAATATGCGGATTATTCACGAAATCAAAATGATCGCAAATTATGAACATTCTATTCTATGCCGATTTTATTCCCTGCCTATTAGCATATATTAATTAAGAATTTCCCGCACCAGCCCCTAGCTAATCAAATATATATACATTTGTTGCCATATTTAATCTGATTAAATCAGCAGACTGAACGTATCGTTCACAACTCAGTTGCAATCAGCTGGATGAGTCGTTGGCATCTCGATTATCATTCGATTGGAGCGTGTTGGATCGAATCAGCTGAGATGAGTGAACTCACAGTAGATTCTAATGGAATTCTACGCCTTTGGGCCTTTAAAGCTGTTCATCACGTTCAACCGCCCCAGTAAATTCCCCATGCTCAATCTAAGTAACCTGTCCCGTCCACGTGCGGAAATTCTGTCTGGAACTATGGATCCCCCAGACTCAGACGTCGCTATGCGGCGCTTTGGTGTTTTGTCTGTCTGCCTGTCAGTAGTCTAAACACTGGAAAAGGGATCCATTCCGAAAATGTGCAGTCCCCACAAAAGATATGGTATCTGCACTGCGAAAAATAGTTAGAGATATAATCGATTTTTAGTTTAATACAACTTTGTAACGTAGAATTATTATTAAAAACAGCTAGCTTTACAGCTAATTTTTAGTGTTTTGTTATAGGGATTGCTTAATAACTATTCTTTCATAATAATTGATGCATAAAAAAATATTATTAAAAGACCACAATAATTAATTCATAGTAATTACAGTTTAGAACTCAACATTAAAACATTTAAATCTGAAGGGCTTGTAATCTGGTTACAAAACTGACAATCTAGAAATAATTTTAGATGCAGTTAAGGAATTTATTTCATAAATTATAATACAGTTTTTCCTATCAGTGCATGCCATCCGCAGTGCGCCGCTGTCTGGCATTACAAAACAGGCGCATTCGCTTTGCTGACTACCAACTTAGTTGCCCAGGCATCAGTTTACACGGCACTCACTCCAGACTTTGACTCGGATATGGGGCTTATCAAATCGGCGGCGTTGTCAACTGGATAGCGACGCGTGGCAGCGGCTAGGTTAGCAGTTTTTTTTCGCTTCACCTCAATCGAAAGCCATGAGAAAGTTATGCATCGTTGACGGATCGTGGGCATTCATTGAGCGATTCCCACAATAAATAATAAACTTAGTTACCAATCTGCTCTCAAAAGCATTTATTTCCTTAACATGGAACATTTAGATATCGAGCCCCCGTTCTACTACTTAATGCCACATGTGGCTTTCGGAATTCTAAGAAAGATTATGAATTTGTTGTGGAATTATATATTGTAGACAGAAAAAAATGTATTCCAAGTATGTGGGTTTGTTCCAAGTGTTTACTTAGGTTTTGTATTTGAAATGTATGAACAATAGAAATTATGGCCAGCTATCAAAAAATTCCATTAGCAGTGGAAAATCAATATTAATCAAGTACTCTGTTGCCTACATTTAGACAGATTTTAATTATAGATACATTTTTTGAACAAAAAGTAACTTAAGGAGCACGTGGTTTTTTTTTATTTTTGTGTTTATCTAGTTCATAAATTCTTAAAATTGAAGGTGTAAAAACGTACAAATAAAACGATATTTCTTTCCTTTATAATGTGGAAAAATTCGATCCTGCTTGATTATGATTTATCTTATCTGACTGAACTATACAGAATTCTGTTGATTGAACTTACGTCCTTAATATGCCAAAAGCTAGACATGCATATCTAAATATTGAACTAATAAATATGCTGGCAATCTTATCAATATTTTTCACTTGGCGACAGCAAAAGTAAATCCCGATTCGGGTCTGGCATGTGTAAATTATTTACCCCTGACTAAGTTTTGATGGATCAACTGACAAACGGTTGTAAGCGCATATAATAATTTTGTCAGGGCTATGAAAACATTGTCACTATCTAGCTTAGTAGCGCATATGGGAATTTATGTGGATACATTTGTATCTAAAAACAAAACAACTGTGTTTGTACTATGATAATTATAATAGCGTTAATCGAGTTAAGTGAGTTAAATGAGCTGCAAAGACGTCAGTGGGATCTCTAAACTTTTCCGAAGCTTAATGCTCCTCGAGCTATTTTAGATCCTACGTTTGTTTTTAGCTTTTTTGCCATGGCGCTTATTTCCTACGTCAGTAGAAGTTTACTCTTAACATGTCAGTTGGCTTACTATATACATACTATATATATTGACAGCCTTGTTGAAGGTTGTGGCCTTCCATGACGGCAAGTCAATTAAGTTCTGTTATGGATTACCTTTAATATGTTTAAAAATATAAACTTATTTTGTTGATGCCTTCGATTGATGTGCTGACTCTTTTCACTTTAGCTTGATTGCTGTTTATTTTCACAGCGAACTGAAATTGAAATGAGTGAAATGAAAGAATTTCCGTTTCTCCTTTTGCTTTCACTCAGGTTTATTTCAAATCTATTGTTTACATTGGGCCTTGAAATCATTGATTATAGCTAACGCCCTTTGATTAGTCACAGATCTAAAATCGTTACTTCACTTAAAGCGTTCTAAGCAGGTAATTAACAGTTAAACGGTTAAACACTTTAAAAGTGCTATTAAAATTGTGCACAAAAATAATTTAACTTTGCATTGCAAATTATATACAGTGACCAAGTAATTAAAATGGTTTTATAAAAACAGTTTAGTTAACGGGTTATAAAACTGGTATTCCAGTTAAATGACCGAACTTTGAAAAATTTACGATTCAAGTACTTGAAAAAGGAATAGTTTTTGTGGAATACATTTTGTACATAGTCATTTTTTTAACGATTCAATGTCATAAACTCCCAGACTTCATTAAAGTCCCATTGTATGTCATATCAATTATGTGCTTTGTCACAAAAAAAAAATTCCAGGCCTTAAGATTATTAACCGCAATTGAGACGATTAAGGGTTGTGCCAACGGCCACTTATAGTACTATAAATTATAAGGGATAAGATTAAAGAAATATGGAAATAGTTATTGATTGATGGGTCGATGTGAACCCACAGATTTCTAAGAACTCAATTACGAGCGAATACTATTTTAACAAAGACCACCAGCCAATTATCGATCATATATCATATCGTATATACAGTAATTGCCATGATCAACATTTTATGACAAATAAGCCAACAATAATAAGCGCGTGCGCCTGCTCAGCGTTGTTCAATCGAATCCAAAGTAAACAAAGACACTCCAGACTCATCTGTGGATGTCGGCAGAAATCAGACAAATCACGAGACGTGCCACCAATTGGCAAAGCAAACAAAGAAACGTTGATCGATGGTCTGAAAAACTTATAAAGAGGCTCCTTTTAATTCAAACACCAAACTAAACAACAAATATAATTATATTTCTTGCAGTTCTTCAAATGGGTTGACTTGTGACACTGCAGCTTCCTGGACCCGGGAAACAAAAGGTAAGATTCTAAACAAAATAATTGAAAGTATTGCTCAGATGTACATCTGCTGAAGCAATTAATTTTTGTATGCAAATACAAATAAATTCATGCCAAATTTCAATCTAATTTCGTTGGCTTATAGAATTATTGAATACAATCGAAGAAAAAAAACCCATCAATATAAATGTTTAATTGTATTAGCCTGCTGACTGATTGATGTTAATACCATTCAGATTTGTTCAAAAATTTGCAAAGCAAACACAATTTTTCGAAACATTTGATATTGTAAGAACATTTTTCCCCACGTGCCAAATGTACACAATAATATTGTTTACCACCGACTAGTACAGGTTTTATTTAGCTTCCGAATGGAATTTTCAATTTACATTAAAGATTGTACAAGATTTTAATTGGCTGGCATTGGCTTTGAAATGGTTATATTTATAGATGTGAAGCAATTTGGTTTTTGTAATCATAATCTTGTTTATTAATTAACTAAGGACAAACCTCAAGACAATCTAAATACACTGATTGAAACTTTTCCGCTGGCTCTACCTTCTATTCCATTACGATCTTGAGGATTTTTTAATTATGTAGATTTTTGTACGAGATCTGCAGAGCAGGTGAACACCTGCTTATCTTTCTTAGCACAATCTTACCATTTCCCCAGCTGCTCTTTGGCCATAAAGCAATTTCAGCCACTCGAGTACTATTCGAGCTATAAAATTAATTTATTAGTTTTACAAATGCTTAAGTTTGTTTACCTCTCTTGGGATTGCCAAAAAGGAAATTCCTTTGCGAAAAGTAGCGAAAGTGTGAGATAAACATTTGGATTATGGGATCTTCAGGGAGAGTGTGTAAATATTGAAAATGGTTCAAGGGCACAATGTTGGAAGATTCCGGTAGAGATTATTATACTTAATGAGCATTCAGTAATAAAGGCAATAGGAACACAAATCATGGAAATTGTTTATTATTGTTAGTTGTTGAGTAAATATTTACAAAATTTAATCGGTGTTTACAATTTGGCATTAATAAATAAATTTTTCTTCAATACGTCATATCTGTTGATATATGATCTTGTCTTGCGTGCTTTCTAAATAATCAATTCGATAATTTCACATTACAGGGATACAACTTGAACCTCAAAAGACATAGCCAAGCTCCACGAACCCACCGCCACTACCGAAATATCAATTAAAGTCAATAGTTAATCAACAATATAAAACCTGGAAACCGTTGGAATCTCTGCTTGAAAGCAGCGCACCACCCATGAACCACTCGGCCAAAGCGCTCAACAGCGTGGCCAACAAGACTAGCACCTCCTCCTGCACCATCACCATCCACATCCATCCACAGAACCACCTGCACACTGGCCACCTGATTGCCCACCGCCTTGGACACTCCTACGCAGCTCGCGCCGATCACAATTATTCGGGCTAAATTTGTAAAAAAAGGGAGTCTGAACTTTGGAATACTGCTTCTTGGATCGTTTTTAGAGGCAATTTTCTTCTTCGAATCGCAGCAGCTTCACAACGGCCGGCACAATGTTGAAAGTCGTTGGTGCATCGTGGCAAAAAACGCGGATAGGGACCTACATCCTTATCGGAGCTGGTCTGTTGGTCATCGGAGCCTTCTTCATTGGGTATATGGAGCGGCCGGAGTACGATGGCACCTATTGTGCCACCGCTCTGTGGACCAAACAGGTCGGCTTCCAGATTGAAAACTGGAAGCAGCAGAACGATCTGGTCAACATTCCCACGGGAGTCGGCAGGATTTGCTACAAGAATTCGGTTTATGAAAATGGGTGAGTGTTATTAAATAATAAAAAAAATATATCTAAAGAAATCGAAAAGGCTTTGAATCAATTTAAGCGGTGTCTGAAAGTATGCAACAAAATCCGCTTCGAATTAAATCCAATAGGCTTCAAAATTAAAAACTTATTATTGCATACTTTTAGACACCTTTTTTTTTAATTTTACTCTTTTATTTTTTGTAAGCTTTAAACAGCTCTAGGTTCTAATATAATTTCTAATAATATTTAATAGATGGGCTCAAATCGAGGTGGAGACGCAACGAACCTATCCGGATTGGGTGCAGGCCTATGCAGCTGGAATGCTAGAGGGTTCGCTGACTTGGAAAAACATCTACAATCAGTGGTCCAAGTAAGGTTGCCCCTTTTCATAGTTTTCAACATCAAAGATTTTAACAAATTGTCCTTTTTTTGTAGTACCATTTCGTCTTCCTGCGAGCGGGATGAGAGCACCCAGAAGTTCTGCGGTTGGTTGAGGGATCTCTTGACCACCAACTATAATCGCTTGAAAAGGCAGACCGACAAGGCTGAAAATGATCACTATTGGCATCAGTTGCACTTGTTCATCACCCAGTTGGAGGGTCTGGAAACGGGCTACAAACGTGGAGCATCGCGAGCACGCTCCGAACTGGAGGAGGAGATACCATTTTCCGATTTCCTGCTGATGAATGCCGCTGCCGATATCCAGGATCTGAAGATCTACTACGAGAACTATGTGCTGCCCAACAATACGGCGGGTACTGAGGAATCCGGAACCGATCAGCCGAAGAACTTCTTCTTGCCGAGTGCCTCCATGCTGACGAAGATTGTCCAGCAAGATGAGTCGCCACAGACACTTCAGCTGCTATTCGGTCACAGTACGGCAGGTAGTTACTCTTCCATGTTGAGGATCCAGAAGCGCTACAAATTCCACTACCACTTCTCGCCAAAGCTAAGGAGCAATACGGTGCCCGGTGTGGATATCACCTTTACTGGCTATCCTGGTATTCTGGGATCCACCGATGATTTCTACATGATTAAGGGACGCCACCTTCATGCAATCGTGGGAGGTGTGGGCATAAAGAATGAGAACCTGGCGCTGTGGAAGTCGGTGGATCCCAAGAAGATGGTGCCTTTGGTGGCTCGTGTCATGGCCGCCAATCGGATTGCGCAGAGTCGTCAGACTTGGGCCAGTGCAATGGCCAGGCATCCAATCACCGGAGCCAAGCAATGGATCACTGTCGATCTGAACAAGCTAAACTCCCAGGACAATCTGTACAACGTTTTGGAAGGCGATGATAAGCACGATGATGCCCCGGTGACCCTAAACGAGAAGGATAGGACAGCCATTCAACAACGTCACGATCAGCTGAAGGACATGGTGTGGATTGCCGAGCAGCTGCCGGGAAATCTAACCAAGAAGGATGTGACTCAGGGATTTCTCGTGCCCGGCAACTCATCCTGGCTGGCCAACGGAGTGCCGTATCACAAGAATGTCCTCGAGGTCAGTGGCGTGAACTACAGCGAGGATCAACAGCTGTCGGCGGCCGATGAGGAGGAGTTGACGAACCTTAATGCGGTGGACAAGTATCTGAGGACCCATGGCTTCCGTGGAGATCTGCTGGGCAGCCAGGAGTCGATTGCCTATGGCAACATAGATCTAAAGTTGTTCTCCTACAATGCTCGTCTGGGAAAGAGTGATTTCCATGCCATCGCCGGACCCATCTTCCTGCGCATTCAACATGTCCAGCCAAGGGCGGTGGAGGATGACGGCCCGGATGGTCTGCCCCCCGCCGCCTCCATGGGTGATGAACGACTCAGCGTGAGTATCGAGGATGCCGACAGTGTGGCGGAAATGGAACTCATTACGGAACGGCGGCCAGTGCGAAATGATATGCGGGCCATAGCCATGCGAAAAATTGGCAGCGGTCCCTTCAGGTGGTCCCAAATGAGTCCCGTGGAGGAGGGCGGCGGCCACGAGGGACATCCCGATGAGTGGAACTTTGACAAGGTCTCCCCCAAGTGGGCCTGGTAGGAGCGAAGGAGAAGCTTTTTCACCCGTAGAACCCAATCGAATTTGTATCCCAATACCCACCTCCATCCATCTGAAAACTGGAAAGCAATAATTGTTTAGATTCAGTAATTAGTGTATCGTATCTTCCCCTGTGTCTCGTTTAGTTCGTGTGTTCCTAGTTGGTACATATCTTACGTCCATAGTCTTTTAGTGTGTACAATACCTATGTGGGTGCGGCGTGCCCAATTCGTCAATTGTTGTCTTCCAGTTATTTAACTTTTTATTTCATGTAGGTCTTTTGTAAATTAGCAACAAAATTGTAAACTTATTTTTTAGCAGCAAATTTTTGTACTTTAGTAACTTTATAAAAGAAATAAACAAAAAAACACAAAAATTAACACCCTTATTTTGTTGATTTCTTATTGGAAAATAGTGGGCCACAAAAAAATTTTAAGCTTTTGGGTTAAAAAAAAACCCAGACTATTTTATTTAAATTTATTTTTGAATTTTCAGGTTAGTTGTTATTTTGTGGAAGTTCTAGTTTAGCAAAGTCAAGAACCATTCTTAAATAAATTGGCGAAGCAAAAGCTTTTTTGGGAGCTTTACGATAAAGATTGTTGTGTTTTGGTAAATATATGCTTAATTCAATTAAAAATAATTTAATATTTTAAATCCAAAATAAATTCGTCTTCATAAGCTTTGACCTTTTTTATTAATTGATCATGATTATGTTTTTTGTTGATATAATATATTTTGAATATCTTGCCAATATAAACCCCAAACTTTTGGTTTGTAGAGGATCGAAACAAGTGATTTTTAAAATCTAGCAAAAAAAGATAGGTAAAACTAATCTTTTGTGAAGATTTTTTGTGGATCATAGGTAAAAGATAATTTTTAAAATACTTAAATATTTTGTATTTTAAATTGCTTAGCAATTTTAATAATGGCTACACCCCCATTGGCCTATGCCGATTGGATAATACTCATCGGCTCCTCCCTATAAGGCCAATCTGATTGGGGCTCTTCCTATTGGCCCTCGCCTATTGGCCAATACAATTTGGCCACGCCCCTTGGCAAACTTTTCATTGGTTAAATTCTGTAAGCTCCTCCCCCTCAATCATAATTAACATTTAATAACAAACGCCCAATCAAAGTTCTTATTTAATAAACTATTTAAAAATTGTTCGTTTTTATGTATTTACAAATTTTATTATTTATATAAGCTTATTCGGTTTTTTAAACCTTTTCCCTACAGATCTCAACTTCCTTTTTATTATATTCCAGCCTTAAAGAATAGAGAATAGAACTGATTGTATTTTTAATCTTTTACACCATCTGACTTTTATTTCTGACACACTTCATTCGCGTCTTGTCTCAATAACACTCCTATTCTTCGGAGCGTGAGGACGAAGGACCACAATAAAGTACGAGAGGAAACTTGTCAAAAACAATTCGTAGGGGAGCCCTGCACCAATTACCAAACTCAAATAGATCTATTTCGAAATTCAATTTGCTCTCGCAACGCGCATCCCGGGCAGCCAACAAACGAGGCCAATTACTTTAAAATATTTCGTTGAGCAAACTTGGTCGACAACTTTCAAAAAACAAAAAGAAAGTACCAAAGAGGAAAAGAGGTTCGGTTCTTTTGTCTTGGTCGGAAATAAAGAACTGGCAACAGGCTGAGAAGAAGATGCTGTGCGGGGGACTTAGAATAAAACAGAAATCCCTTTTATGCTTTGATTATGGTAATTTTGCGATTTGTTTTCATTGCAGTGAAACATGCAATTTTCCCCATATATATGCTTGCTTTATACATATATTTTATGTAAACTATGTGCTCTAGCAAGTCGCTGGTATGCTACTTCTTAGCTTGACAAAGACCAAGCCGAAGAGTCGAAATTTGCATAAGTTGTGCCAACGAACAAGCTAGCACAGTACACTCAAAAAAAATCTTTACACATTTAAAAATAATAATACCAAGGTTGCATTGCATTTATAAAAAAATGCTATGTGCGCATTCCAGTTAACAAAATTTCAAAAATGTTAAAAAAATGTTAATGATTTTCGAATTGTATAAAAAAATGTATCTAATGATCGCAGCCGGTAGGATTCGAACCTACGCTCCCAGAGGGAATCTGATTTCTAGTCAGACGCCTTAACCGCTCGGCCACGGCTGCTTGATGAGAGGGTGACGCGAATAGATGTACAAAAGCTAAGCAGTAGCTTTAAATAAACAGCAAATACGATATGATAAATTTATTAATAAATTATTTATAAGTTGATTAAACAAATGGTTTTATGCTATCTTGGCCTTTCTTTCTTGACAGTTTATTTTTATCTTCCACGTTTCCTGTAGCAACGTTTCACTCGAGTTCTAATTATAAAACTGCTTGATAATTGGCAATTAAGATATTGTTGGGGTTAAATAATTCTACTGAATGAGTGATTGGAAGTTTTTGCTTAAGGTTGGATTAAAACTATTCTATTAAACGTTTTTTGTGTGCATATATATGTTAGCTAAGTGCAGCTTTAAACAGTTTTCTTCACGGTTATGTTAAATATGAAAACTATTTCTACGTTGAAATCAAACATACAATGTGTTTCTGAATGGCGACAGTCAATATTTTAAGCTCCCAGATTTGCTAACATTGAATAAAATTTCAGTGCATATTTTAACAGTTATTTTAGTGAAATTAAAATCTTGTTTGCATTTTTTTATAGTGCAGCAGACGAGAGAGAAAATATAACGTCGAAGTATTTTGCATACATTCAGGTCTTACCCCGGATTCCCTGCCAGCATTCTCCGTCTCCATTGCACTCTTTGTCCATACCTCTGCCTTTGCTCCTATGATTTAGCTGAATTATAGCCGCCATTCAGTTTGTTTCGCCCTTGGGCTAATTTATAAACGTAAATTTACTTTGATGCTAATGACGTTACCAACGGCAAATAACAACAAACATTATCCTCACACAGATTGTTTTCTGTTGATATATCAATATGCGAGCCAAAGGTGAAAATTAGTGCATTTGCTTAAGGGCAACACCCACAACCCCCCGCGGACGGAATTCTATACCCCAGCTCCACCACTTCCAACCGTTTTAAGCCCCAGTTTGGTTGGCAGGTGTTGGCATGGTGCAGGCATTGTGATTTATGGTTTAGCCACGCAATTGCGTACCGTCAGTGACCAGCATTTTTAAGTGTTCAACGCTGCGTATGCGTAACATATGTGCAGCCAGCATTTCTACCTGCGTGGGCGTGTATATATTATATTTGATTTAATTATGTATGCGTGGAAGTGGAAACATTTGCGGATGTATTCCACTTTTGGGTTGCGTCGCATGGCTTAAAAATGGTTATAGAAAAAATGTAAAAAATTACTAAAAGGATACACTTATCAAAAAATCGTAAAATAGCCAGATTTACATCATCCAATAGTTATCCAAGGCTAAGGAAACCAACTTAAATAATTTATAACGGCAACAAAAATTTATTTTTAAGATAAAAAATATCTTATTTACTTTAAAAAGGTGTGAGAAATTAGAATACAAATATTACAAATAGTTTTTTTTCTTAGCAAAATGATGCAAATTTTAATTAATTTGATTTTTACAAACATATTTAAAAACTATAATGTTAAGGTACATATTATTGGTCGACTAAGCACTAATAATTTATTTATTTTTGTCACTTTTTTATATGTAGTAGTTTTTTTTTTATAAAATCGGTAAATACGAGTCACATACAACCCTTGACTTACAGACGGATAAATAAAAACATTTAATCTAAATGTAAACGTTAAATTAATTACAAATGCTTTTACCTTTAGGATTTTCCTGAGCACAAGCGATCAAAACCCTATTATTCAAGGTTCAAGTAAATCAGTTGACTTACATTTCGGTCAGATTTGCTTCCCATCAACATTCAATTTATTGTGACCAGTAACTCGCATTTGATGAAATTAGTTTTTGGCGATATGTGACCCGGTGGACAGCGACAAACTGCGAGGGTGTGTTGGTGAGTATCTGTGTATAGTGAGTCCTTCCATTGCTTAAATTGCTTGCCCGGGAGCGGCATTCTCGAGTGCTTATCACGCACCAGACAACAAAACATACCTGCGGGGGCAGGGATTCGCCATTTCCCAGATATCCTGTGACCAGTCTCACAAAAGAGACTTGCTGGGGCAACTTGTTATTTATTTGCTCATTTATTTGTGTCCTTTTTTTTGGGGGGGGCCAGCTTCGTTTTTTGTGTTTGCATCACACATCTGAAGCACTTTTTTGGGTTAAACATCTTAATAACAAATTTGTAAAGCTTAGCCGCCACAAAGGCTGCCTGTGTCCTTTAAAATGCTGTGGCCTTCCCTTGTACGCCAGCTGCTCAGTGATAAGGCCTTGACTGTTGACTTTAAGGCCTTTAACCCTTCGATGTGGCAAACAATGACCAAACCGAACATAACACAGTCCCGCCCACAGGAGCGAGGTCATCGGGTCATCAAATTGAAAAGTGGAGCGGTTTTTTGTCTGTGTTCTCTGTTTCTTGTCGACTGCCGCAATCCAGATGCGAATTAATATGACCAAGTAGTCAAGGGGCAAAGCTGGGTTACGGAGGTCATCAAAGTGGCGTTTGCCGCAGCCTCTAATTGCCTTGGATTATTGGGTTGTTTTTCACTTATTTTGCATATCCGCAAACAAATGTTATTTTGAATCCTTGTCCAGCTAAAATGAGGTCTGAGCTTCTTTTATATATAAGCCTTTAACAGCTTTAACTGACAGTCAAAGCGCAAATATTAAAATCGCTTGAAATCTCTTTTCATTTATGTATTCTGTCATATTAAAATTGACATTATCTCTGGCATATAAATGTCAATTTGTACACTATGATTAACATTTTATTTCTGTTTTTATCGACCCGATTTTATGTACCTCTGTAATTCAACAAAATATAATTTATCTTTGTGGATCAATATTCAATAATCTAAACATTTTGAAATAAAAACATAACATTTTTTGGCGTAATTATGACTTGTTTTGCCATACCACACATTCACTGTGCATGCTTGTTCTGCCATACCATTGTGCATCCAAACTACTTTAGACATAGACTTAATGTGCAGCCAAGCACCTTTAGTCACACATCAAAGCCATAACTCAAACAAGCCGCCCTTAATGCCAATAAGCAGCTGGCAGCAATCTTAACCGAGCACTTCCGCTCCACTCGAAGTATTACGAGTTGGAAAACAATAAATATCGTCCGCATCAGGAAAGGGCTGGGAAAGTGGGAAATCTGTTACACAACATGAGTGGAGGAACATGAACTGGAACACGTTCTGCATGACAGTCATGACGTTGACAAAAACAAAGTCATCAACGATGCTGAAGTTGAGAACTGCAATCAAATTGAACGGAGGGAGTGATCCGGCGAACAGAACATTGACTGGGCGACTTATTTTACATTTTTGAAGTGCCTGTGTCCCGGTTTATGATTAAAGTAAAAGCTTGAATATCGAATGCTCGCCATGACATGGCCTCATCCTCATTCTTTCGTCCAACTCCCTCACTTTTGGCAACTTCATCATTGTGATAAATGAGCTTAGCTTGTAGCACATTTTTCACAACAAACTCAAATTTTGTTTTGCCCCTTTTTCATTTTTTTGTATGCTGCTGCTGCTGCTGCTACTGCTGCCCTTAACTTTTCCTTTTCCCGAATTGTTATTAACAACTTTTTTGTGTGTGTAATTTTGTACAGTGCAAAAAAGTTCAAAGCTCAAGGATTTATACCACATCGAAACTAACGAAACAAAGTTTGAACATTCACATTCTCTCATACGATCGTCATCCTCCTGGATGCAAATGTTTGACATGCAATAGTTGGTGGGAAATTCTTCTAGCGCCAACTGTGTTTTGGAGCAGCATCTTCAGAGAATGACTTTGGCACTTTTGGCACGTGCCCTTCCCTCACTTAAAACTTGGTTAGTTTGATTTTGAATGGTTTATTTGGTTGGCTTGGCTTCGTGGTTTCTCCCTGATTCCTGTGACTGAAGCTCCAGCTTCTGCTCCCAATTGTTATCAACCAATTTGCCAAGCAACAGGGGGAAAATGGGGAGAAGGCCACAGGAAAACTTTCTGCGAAGGCGCATTTGGCGGTTCGCCTTTTCTTGGTTACATTTGCAAACATCATTTTGAGCGATTGCCAAAAAGGAAAATGGGAAGAACTTTAACCCCAAGTAAAGAGACTGACTAATGCGTTTAAATGACTTATTCTCTTCGGCATTTCCGCTGTCGAACGGGAGACCAAGATGAGCAGATAATTAGTATTAGTAGGACTTTAAATAATAATGTTAAAAGGTTAAGATCAAAATAATAAAAGGAAAAACTATTACGTTCTTCAAATTTTTTATACATTTTATAAGTTTCGACAACATAAATTAAATTTGTAAGCCAGTGCAATTTAAATATTCCTTTCTTGGTTACAAGAAAATTGAACATTGTCTATACACATAATAATGTCAAAAAAATTTTAGAACGTATATACGAAATTTTATTTAATAAAATGAAGTATTACTTTTATAGACAATAAAAGGGATACAATGTGACATTTCAATTGTATAACAAATGAAAATAGTAATTGTAAAAGATTGAATTTTCCCTTATTGTATTTCCTTGAAGCAGTGGACTTTAAAAATATGTAACAAAAAAATGTGCTAAGACTTATTGAAAGGCCAAAGTTCGTTCGTTCGTTATCCTCTAGCATAGAAATAAATATTTCCGGCTCACACAAAATGTAAATTTTCTTAGAACGGACAAGGGTGGGGGTGGGAAAAGTGAGGGCCAGGTGCCAATGTGTCCGTGTCCATAATGCAATGAAAATAGGCCAGAATTTTCTGCTACTTTTCAGCTCAGCCTCCTTCCGAAAGTTATGCGAGCAAACCGCAAGGTAATTAAATTCCTTAACCTTAAGCAGCATTATGGGTAGCCGGTTTCGTTGGCGGATGGGCCATGTCCTTGGTGCCAAAAAGGAAACACACCCACACAGGCACAATGAATGTGTTTGCGGTGACATCAATGTGCCTGTGTGAGTGCTTGGCACTTGAGCATTTAATTGAATTTTTTTGGAGACCAGATAAGGACGCGAAGGATGTCTCAGCATGTTGACTAGGACCCCCCAAAACGCCCACCACCCCTTCCCCTCGACTCTTACATAGTTTTACCCGCGGCGCGAAATGTCATAAATTATCTAATAAAGTTTTTATTTAACGAGATAGAGAGAGAAGTTTCATTCTTGTGCGGTTTTAATTACATTTTTGAATAAAGAATGCGAATGAATAGAAAATTTTCCAGGCATGAAAAACAAACAAAGTGTCCTTTCAATGTATTGTCATTCTGTTCAATTATTATGGCAATTTTCCCCACCACCTGGAACAGTCCGTGGGCTCACTTAAGCTTACATTTTGCTGATTTGGTATTTTTCCATTTTCTCAACTCAACAATAATGTTTGAACTAAATTAATAATGTGCAAGAAGTATGTCGGAAAATGCAATAATGATGCATACTTTTTGGCATGGTAATTTGTGAAACTACAAACAAAACTAATTTGTAATAATAACTTAAATTATTAAATTAAAATCAAAGCTGAATAAATATAATTTTGTTTTCGCAGCAATTAAATATTAAAAAATCTATTGTACCTTGTTCATTATACTTAATGCAAAACTCTTTCCAAAAAATGTCAAAAAACTTACAGGCAATGTTATTACGAAATTTGCACTCTAACGAGGAGAAAATCCAGTGGGATAACATTTTCTTTTTCTCACAAAATGAAATAATGAAATTGTACAAAAGACCAGGCACAAAAAGAAATAGAACGAGAAGTCTACAAGAAGAGCATAAAGAAAAATGGAAAGCAGTGCCATGTAATCCAATTGCATGAAATGTACACAAGGACACAGGGCGGCATTTAATTTAGGGGCGTGCCACACACACACACTTAGACGGTGCGAAATATGTTAAATAAATATGATGGAAGAAAAAAAATGCAAAAAAAAGAACTGAAATGGGAAAAGGAGGAAAGTTAAAGAAATTTACATGGATGGCTTTTGCCTTTACTTTTAAGTGGTTTCCCTTGTTGCCTTTGAGTGTGCGTGTGTTAGTGTGTGAATGTGTGTGGCTGTGTGTGTGTGCCTCTAACTAAGTGTGTGTGACTTGGCCACACTTTTTGGCTCAACTCGTTGGCTCTTTTGTTGCTTTTAGCGCTTTGAAGTAAGTGCATTTAATGCTTCTCCTCCCGCTGAACGCACTGTGGTTCAAGGGCGTAGTCAAATTTGTTTATAGGCTGTGGATAACAGTTAAAATTATTTGAAAATATACTAGTTTTCCTTACATACTTTTAAAAAGCAATTTAATTAAAAATACCAGCGATATTTTCTCTAGAATTCAATACCTAAAAACCTTTTTTAGTGATATTAAGCAGTTTTTAAAATTGTTTTTTTCCTAAATCTATTTTATTAGCTGTAAATAAGTATTAACCCTGAAGTTTGAATTCTTTGCCATTTTTGGGACCCCTCTTGCTACTTCCCTGCTCTATTCTCCTACTCTTCCTTTAAAAGTGTTAAGTGCGCTTGAGATTTAACCTCCTTCTTCCAGCATCCCTCACATTTTCGAGCCTTGTTTACGCTTTTGACTTTTGTGTGCCAGTGTTTTTTTTATGTTTTTAATGTTCCTTGGCCGCATTGTTGGTGGCGCGTTGAATTGTGCTCCATAATTCAGTTACACACTTCCAAAATCTATTATGCTAAACACTCGCCATTGCATTAACCCACTGTGACGGGTTTTCGCGTTTACATCAAATGCGATTTTCGGTTTTTAATTTAACCGTTGAACTTGGCCCGGACTGTTGAACAATTTGCATTTATTTTAGAAATACAATTTCCATGTTTGTCCTGGTTGGAAAATCGCAGTCCGGAAATTTTTCGCTCTGCCTCGCTCGCTCTTGCTGCCTTGACAAAATGTAGCCGTTGAGGGCCAAAAAGTCCCTGACACGGCCAAAACCGAAGGCCGGCCCCGAATTCCAAATTTTATCTTTGTTCCAGATGTTCATTTTGGTGATGCTGTTGCTGCTTCTGGCGCTCTGCCTGCATTAAATTCAATGCATTTAAAATAAAATTATGCAAATTTATAAAGCATTTGCTCTGTGCTCCAAAAAGTATCCCATTCATTTGCTGCGGAGACGAAATCCAATTTGAAAGTACGCAAAATGAGCAGTTGATGCGATGGGTTACAGCTGGACTCGATGGGAATGGATTGGATTCTGGTTAATTAGTGTTGGCTTCTATGGGTATTGACACATTTATTCATGTTGTGCACATTTCAAAAATATTTCTATAATTTCCCATTGGATTTGATTGGTTTTCGCATAAAAATGAAGCTTCTTTTTGGTCAAATTTGATTTACTTTTCTCAAGAAAAGCACGGGAAAAATTACAGTAAGCAGTGATTGTAAAATTCTTTTTTGCAATCAGTGATAAAACAATTAATCAATTTGAATGGCTTTTGCCTTTATTTTCACAAGTACTAATGAATATGTGTTGCAATTATGTTTAAATTTTAAAGCAAATTAAATCCAAAAAATCAACTTTTACTCCTTTATTCAACATATTTTTACAAATTTTTTAAACAATTCAAATGAATTGTTTTGTTTTTGAAATATAATGTTGTAACTCTTAGAAAATGAAACTCGAGGTAGGCTTAGTAGTTTTCGACCTAAAAGTGCCGCTTCACATTTATCAAAAATGTTGTATTCGTTTAATAAACCCAGTAAGCAGGCATAAATGGCGTATATTTTATATGTATGATTTTCCGCTGCCCATTGAAATCTTTACCTAATTACAACAATTCACTAGCTCATATGGCATCCATAATTGTTGCATATTTGCTGCTCATTCCATAACCAATTTGCCACGCCCCTTGCGTCCCGATCCGCCCGCCTTTTGGGCCAGGAAGCTGCTAATTCATCAGCTGCATTACAATTTGAGCCGACTGCAATGTTGATGCATCTGCCTGGCTCCGGCAATTGTTGTTCACGTTCCTGTCGCTTCTGCTGTGCTGATGTAGCTGCCATTGCTGTTAAATGTTAGCAAATTAGTGACGGCGGTTTAGGCCAGCTGCGGGGTGTGGATGGAGGCTTCTGGGCATGGACAATGCCCTGTGGTTGTCACTTGTCGTCAGTCGGTTGCCATGGTCGAAGCTTTGTCTGTGTGCTTTCGTCCTGTCACTTTTTGATTAGTTGCAATGCGAGCTGGGGAGTACAACGGCGATATCGCCAGCAATTGGTAATTGAAGCTGCAAATGTATTTCTTTCCCAAATTTAATTTTTTTTGCTTTTTGAAAAGGATTATTAAAAGCAGAACAAGTATCGTAAAGAATTATTATTATTAACCAATTTAATTGTGGTATTTTACTTTAATTTTTTAAGGTAAAAACTTCTGAAATTCCATATCATATTTTTTTATTACTTAGTTTATAACAATTTTAATAATTCGATTATTTTGACATTATTGTTAAGATTTCTTTCCTGTGTATGTATTCGTCTAATTTGGAAAAGAGTTTTCCCAGGGCCCGGGGCAAAGTTTTCCTTGCTTCCTTCTTTTGTGCGTAAGTCAGCTCATCTTCAGCTCTCGTCTTGTGTCCTGCTCAGTGCAATTGTAATCCTTTAAGCATCTCGTCGAGGGAACTGGATAAATGCAATGCGCTTCATTTAAAATTTTCCTTTCTTTTCCGCCCGTTTCGTATTCACCGTGCCGTTCGCTGTTTTCCCGACTGCTTTTTAAGAGCCTCTCTGCCGCGCTGTTGGTTACTTTTTTATGGTCCACTTGGCTGGTAGCTGTAGCTGATTGTTGTTATCACAATTGGCTGAGATTACGTTTACAGTAACGGGGTATAAAGAGGTCACTTAACGTGCGCATTGTTCGAGTTTTAGTTAAAACTTGGCCTGAGTGCTCATAAGTAGTGGCCTTGTGTCTCTTAATGTAGCTAATAAATGTTTCTCCTTTCCCAACAATTTTTATGTCCCTCCAGAGAGAGTTAAGGTGCCAAGTTCCGTTCAATTTCTTTAGTGACACTGCGATAAACCCTCTTTTTTACTATTGGCTTTTTAATTTGCATTTATTTCAGGCAACAGTGTTTGCATTTTTTTTTCTTTCTTTTTAAACAGTTTAATGTTGATGTGCTCATATATGCACATAACAAATTTTTCCCCCTTTCTCTTTCTGTGTTTGAGTGCAACAAGTTGGCTGCTCTGGGGAAAACTTTTTGCTCTTTGCATATTTAAACACTTTCCATGTGTGTCCAGCTCGTTTGGCTTAATTCACTTGCAGCAAATGTAAATCGCTTGCAATTATCAATTATGAAAATGGGAAAATACCATTTGTACAAAATTTATACAAAAATCAAGGCTACAAATTGATAAATTCAGTTGCAGAAATCCAGCTCTAGAGTATGGAATTCCCCTACTTTGAATGCCTAATTCCAATTGGGGTAGATTAAAATGATTTTATTACAGTATTGCTGCCTGCAGAAGTTATAAATTGTGTTGCTACAATCAGTTATAGTTTGATTTATTAAATTATCGGTTTTGCCAAAAGTTTCATAAGTTAAATAAGCAAAAACCCTTATACACATAAAAAAATACCGTATATTTCGTTTCAAGCTATATAATTTAATAATTTTTTTTACCAAATATATTTGTTAAATATAACTAGGACATTAAATATTTAGCTAATATGATTAGTAAAATAATTAATTTAAATAAAGATAACTAAACTTTTCATTAAGGCTTCACAGAAATTTATTGACATTTTCTAGTTGATATAAAATATTCTCAATTTCGGACACATCTTTTGACATTTTAAATTGGACTTTAATACCTCTTCCCCTTTGGCGAGCTATTCGATAAATCAGAAATTTTAAAATCCACTACACATACTGTCAGCCACTCCCAGATCCCAGCTAACCCACTCCTTTTAAGCACACTAAGCAGCCACACACTATGATGATGCTTTGACACATAACCATTTGATTTATGGCGTCAATGCAATTTTTTTTCAATTTCATTTTCACAAGTACCGAAAAGGAAGGGTAAAGTAAAGGCGAGCCACTTCATAGATTTGCGATATTTTATCGTTTTGGGCCAACGCTGACCATGTGGCCGCCGCCGCCTCAAAAAACGTTCTCCTCTGGGTTTATTCAGTGTTTGTGTGGGCAGCTCCTCCAGTTGGCCATTGGCGTGACCACGGCCAATTGGCCAGTGCCAAGCAGCTGCCTGCCATCCTGCCAACCTGCGATCCTGAAAGCTGAAAGCCAGCCAGCTAGTCAGCCTGCCCTCAGCTTACCTTGAATGTCTTTTGGCGTACAGCAACTGCAAGCTGCAATATTTGATAGGGTTCAGTTCGAGGGATGTTCCCAAAAACGATTCAATATCCAAATGAACTGACTTGCTAGTTCTTAAAATAAAGTATTGAAATAATGAATAGTCCGACGAATTATAAATTCTTATAATTTTTGATACATTTCATGCGCTTTTTTCTACATTGAACTTTTGATAGTTTTATCTGTATAATGAAACTGTGTGAACAATTTGCATGTTTCTTAGACAATTTTATAAATAGAAAACAAAATGAAGTGTGACTGAAGATTATAAGATGTTAAATACAGAAGTCTTAAAATTTTTGTTTACAAATTTGTCTATATTTCAATATAGCTAAGTCTTTTTATGTTGTGTATTTTTTTTATATGTCATTATAAAACTAATTGTTATTAAATTATTTGCTTACTCTTTCGTACAACGAAATTTTGTCAATTTTTTTATTCAGATGCCTTTTTTTGAGGCAATGGACATTTTCGGTTATGTTTTTTGGCCCTCTTATTGCAACTGGTTTGCTTCATTATGCCACATTTGCTGCAGGACTGCCCCGTATAAAATGAAAAGAACTGAACCAAACTAAACTAAACGGACTGCTTGGCTGATTTTGGCTGGTTAGCCTCGGTTTCGGTTACCGCCGTTCGATCCCTGGCTTAAGGCCAAAAGTCATAATGCCGCGATGTCGACGTTGTCATCAACGGTTTTCAGTTTTCCGTTTCGGGGCTTTCCCTGGCCGATGGCTTGGCTCGGAGTCCGGTTGATTTGGTACGGTTTTGTTTGGCGATAGTCAGGCTTAATTGCCATTGAGTGAATTTTTATGGCCGCCATTGTGTGTGCGAGTGTTTTTGGCATATTTCAAACGAGCCAGCAGGGAGGTAGCGAAATGCCTCAATCTATGACGAAAACTGAAATTGAATTGAAAGCACATAAATTTTCCGTTTGTGCTGCTTTTGCTCTTGCCATTGCCATTGCGGTATGATGTTCTGCGCATCTTGTTGTGTTTTTTTTCGCTCTATTTGGCAGCACTGGGGTGACAGGGTCCTTCATAGCTAATTAACTGCATTTTTCGCATGTCATAGCGCAGACTGACTGACTGACCCCGATGTCCCATGTCCCCGATTCCAACGCAACACTCGCTGCTGCATGTCGCATGCATTTGGGGTGTAATTAAGGTCAACAGAAGTCAACTAGCAACTTGGCCATCTCACTGTGTGGCATTCGGGAATTGGGCCAACGACAAATGTCACCCCAGAATCCCCAGTTCTATATATTCTCTGGCTGTTATCAATGTTATGGATCGTTTTCTTGCGCTGCAAACTTTGTAAACGATAAGATTTTGCTTCGCAGCAACTGATTATTTTTGTGGTAATTGCCAAAAAAGTGTGCCAAATTTGTAATAAAAATATTTCTGGTTAATTAAGGGAAATTAGCCGTTTTTCGACTTAGTAAAGAAGAGTTTAATGAATCTAAACATGTCTTAGGATTGAAAATAGTTAAGCTTATCGAAAAAAATGTTCAAAAAATGGTCATACAACTTAATGAAATTAATTTCAAAGATCGTTTTAAATATGCTTTATAATTTATGTCAACCAAATGAAGGACTTATCATTAGGGCTAGAATTGAAGATAAAATTTAATGAAAGCATACGAAATACTATTTTAAATAAGTAAGTTATTGTATAGCCAATAAACTCTAAGAAAATTTCAAAACATTTGTAATAAACTTTTTCTTAGGTTGCATTGAATTTACATATCTTAATTTTCTTGACCATAACCTTCTGTCAGCATTCCATTAAAAAGTTATCTCCATTGTCATGAAAATCCTGAGCAAGCAGCAATATAATTTGTTATTTTTATATTTTCATGACGCCAGTCTCGTCGGTTTAAACCCTTTTTTCGGGAATTTACAGGCTTACCGAAATGATTAGTTTTAATCATAAAGCTGAGTTTACTTTCGTTTTATGTCTTGGCCGGACTTTAATGCTGAATTCTTGGAACTTGATGGGCCAAACCTGGCGAACCAATTCCGTTCGGGTAAATCTGCGCTGCTCTGTGTGAATATAAATTCGCTTAATAAAGTTTTCATATTTGCAATTAATTTCATTTCGTTTTTCATGAATAAGTTGTATGGCTGCAATGGCTTTGCCGACTTCAGCCTGTTCGCAATTTGCGCTCCATTCAATATAATCAGAGCAGCCAAGGAGGATGGATGGACAAATGGAAGGATGATGATGATGATGATGATTATGATGATGATGGGAAAAGGGTACGGGAGGTAATGTGAGAGGATGGAATGAAGGACAGGGAGCAAATGGAAGCCGGGAAAAGGTTGTATCCAGGCTGGGGTTTCATTACAACATGACGTATACGTAATACGCACAGTATACTCGTCTTTATAACCGAATTAACCGTCTGGCAGTCGGAGAATGGAAAATTTAACATTTTCTTACGCTATTATCGGCAAACGAAAATCGTTTAATTAAACAGAGCTTAGAACCTGGCAAATCTCACTTCATGGCCTTAGATAATTCATGCGACCTGTCCGTCGTCTGCGTTCTATTTGACTTGTCATCCAATCCGAACACCGAACTCTCCAACTTCGTTCGTATGTGGTTATTGTAATTATGGGGACATAAATTGAGCGGACTGATGCCCGAACCGCTCTCTGGGAAAATTGCTATTTAAACATTTTAAGTGCTTTTGGTGTTAATAACACATCACCGCATGTTTCATTTGCCTGAGTCAACAGTTTAATTAGAGTTTGTGCATAAATCATTCGCATCCATCTCGCCATCCATCTGTCCCAGTCGCCATCCGTCCCGCTCTCGAGCTGCAATCTGCTATAGAATCGGATATATACACAGATCCGACTGCAGCTTCTTCTGCCCATTTGAAGCTGGTATATTTGATGTCGTTTTGCTCTGGTTTTTGCATCGCTTTATGACCCACGGGCGGCTGAGTGTTGGGGAGGGGATTTTGATTTAATTTTGTTTGCTCAAATGTGTCAAACGAGGAAAGATATCTTCATTTGGCAGAGTTAACGGACAGTTTCATAAGAGGTAAAGATTCTAATTAAAAGGTCGCTTTAAAATTTTTGTGAAATCAAAAATGCATGCATCAAGCTTATCTCAAAATATATTCATACATAATTTAATGGGAACAATTTGTACTCCACTCAAAGAAATTGTAGTCTTGTTGATATAATTTGTTTGTGTTAAATTAAAAGTAATTATTGTCAAATTTATATGCAACATTGTTGAATCAAAACTATCACAATTTTTTTAAAACCATAAAACTTCAGTTATGAGAAGGCAGTTTTATAATTTTTAAGGATCCTGATCGGTATTGTATTTAACTTGTAAGGGGTTAGTTGTAAATTTTGTGATTTAGACACACAATTTCTAACAAAAGAAACAGATCAAAATAGGTGCAGGAATGTTTGGCAGTGATTAAAAAGTATAATTAATGTGTAAAGTAGTATAAGTATATTATTAAATAGGGACTGCAAGCAATGCCACCTATTCGGGAGAAACCCTCCAACATTCTTCTTGTTTCTGCTTCTCTATTCCGTCCCAGACATTTGTAATAGTTCATCTCAAATTGCTTTTGAGGTCCATTAATACAAGAGCAGCCGTGGCAAGTGACAGTGCTAAAATTAATAGAGCACCACGACTTTCCACTCATCTACTCCACCCCAGCCATTCCATTCCGTTCCAATCCAATACAATCGAATGCTGCTGGGCCACGTGGCGTATGCGTGATTTATGCGAGGGCAAGCGCATTTAATTGAAAGCCAACTAATGGCGTGCCGCCTACCTTTATGTACGATCTTAAACGGAGAATATATATTCATAGTTTGACTGTCCGAGATTTTGACTTTTGGATGCTGCGAATTTGGCCAATGAATAGACAAATATTGTGGCTGGCTTATTAATGGGCTGCTTAAATAACGATTATTGCCGCGCCCAGCCAGCAGTCAGTGCAGTGATGGTAACGAACCTGATAACGATGATGATGATGTCTTGGCTAATTAAGGCAGCGGCACTTGACGTCACAGGGGAAAGGAAAGAGAGGGAAAGAGGGAGAGAAAGAGAGATAGAGAGTTAGCGAGCGGGAGAAAGCATCGCCGACTGGCGATGGCGGCAACAGCTGTTCGGAGTGCAGCCACCACCCACACAATAGTAACTCCTCCCAGACTTTTCCCTTTTTCCTTTTCCTTTTTGACTGCACCCTGCACCCACGATTTTCCGAGTATGTATACCAAATTCAGTTGTTGAGCCTTTTGGCATAGTGGCATTCTCATTCGGAGAACTCCCCCGGCTTTTTACATAGCGCAGTCGCCGGCGAACCTTCCCCATCTCTCTTCCGGAAAATGCCCACTCTCCGGGACATGCGTATTGATTTCAGGATCCACTCGACAACCTGCTAAATCTGCAAAAGGCGGAAAGAGCGAAACTCTTTTGCCGGCTTTTGGCCTCTCAAAACAGCATTAATATTTAATAACACACGCAGAGCAAGGATTTTTTGTTCTCCTTTGTTGGCATCAAAAAGTTTTTCGGGCTGTCCTGTTGCTCAGTGTCGCCATCTGCCGCCCGCTGCGTTCCCCAGGACGATAGCTCGGGTCCAGCTATCAAAAGTTAATTAAAACGCATACTTAATGCGTTGCCTTCGCCAGACAGCCCTTCTCCTCCCCCAAAAAAAACCCACTGCTATCGTGTTAGTTTGGCCCAGCCTGTATCCCCATATGATATGCATGTTTGCATACGAATTGTAGGCACTGTGCGATGTTATGGGTTTTGATTAATTGGAAGTGTTGCTTGACTTTGCTCGATTTTAGGGGGCTACACAGGACGCAGGGGATTGCCTTTTCAAAGGTTTTCCCTTTGACGTTTGATTTTTACAGCTGAGGAAATTTTGAGGAAGCCTCAATAGGATACCGTAGTAACTTCTCTTGTAAAACGTTTTGTTTTTAATTTTGATTTTTTTAATGCTTTATTTATTACAAAAAAATATATACAATACAACACTTTAATATATAGTCACTTTAACATATTGTGTTTGTTTAAAAACAAGTGTAAAAAACTATTAAATAATTTTCGTTGTTTAAGGTTTGTTAATCTAATTTAATTGAATCTAGTATATCTTCTAAGTAAAAACGAAGGTTATTTCTTTATTTTTTTATAATGCGTAATATTTTGCAAAACTGTATTGAATACTGATTTCTGAAAATCATTTAAAGAGCCATTTAATGTTTTTATTTCACCCTTAGAAGGCATAATTCTCAGTCTTTTTGTACATAGTTGTCGAACAAAACCATTTCATACATATCATTGAATTCCCAAGCATGCAATTTTAGAAAAGGCAACTCCATAATATCCGCATTATGTAATCCCAAAAATGTTGGCAACATTTTTCGTCGGAATTAACATAAAATATCAATACGAACTTCAAACCCTCGGAGACTTGCGTTTACCTTTCGTTGCGTTGCCGGCTAATCATAGATTACACTCAATGGAAACACTCTCACTCACCGAGGACCACAATCCCCCGAAGAAACAGCCCGTAACGAAATAGCGCGAGGTGAGATGAAATGAAGCGAAAATGTAAAACGATTTTGCATACAAACGAAGCATAAAGCCGGGGTTCAGGGGTCCAAGGGTCCAGGGAAAATGAATGGTCACCCAGCCAGCCACCCCCTGGAAATAAAAACCCCCCTCTGAAGGACCAACCCCGCAGGACTCGCAGTTCATGGTGGCCAGTTATCGCAGCGTTTCTTTGCTCATAACGCGGCGCATACATTTTTAAGGCCGCTCAAGGGACTATTAAAACTATTATCTCGGAAAGAGTCGCCGCTTTTACTCCGCTCCCTATTCCCCGGCCATACGTTGCAAATGGGATCTGTTTTTCTTGTTTTTTATTCCATTTTTTTGTGCTACTCCTTTTTGGGGGCAAAAGAAATTAGCCAAGTGCGCAAAATTTAAATTAATTTCATGCTTCTGCAAGCCGAGTCAAAACTAAACTGGCCAACACAAACATCGCGACACACATACACTAGCGCACACCCACTCGCACACCCTCGCAATCTCACACATACTAGCGAGCAACATTTTTACCGCAAACATTAGCAATTCTAATTTTTCGTGCAATGGTCGTACTTTCCCCCATTCACTCCTTCCCTTTGTTTTTTGTCCCAGCGGTTTTTGGCTGGGTCAGTCATAAAAAGGTTAAAGGAAGCCCACCAACACACCCACACACACTCACACATGTGCAATATTCATTGTTTAAAATGCAACCGCAATATACATACACTCGCACACTTTGTGCACACATCCGGTTTCAAGGGAAACATTTAGCTGTCTGTTGCTCCAAAACTCTCTTATTAGGATCTTGGGCTGGGGCATTCCATAACTTTGTCATTTAAAATTGAAATGGGTTTGTTTAAGGGAGTCTGGTGGACAGGACTGGCAGATATATCTGTATATGTTGGTGGGGGAATTGAGATGGTACATGTGTTTAGATGGGTAATAGAAGGCTTTTAATAGTTTCTGAATCTATGAAAATGTAATTGCTATAAGGTAAAAGCATAGAATCTATTAATATACGAAGAGTATAAAATGGAAAACCAATAATAAAACGAATGAAGGTAAAATCCTCTGATGACTACTATTGTTTTTCAAATTTCTTTCTAAATTTCTTCTAAATATCTTAGACGAATTATAAGCTATTAGTAGTAAAGTGCAACTCATTTATGTAGCTTACTTTTTATACCCTTGCAGAGGGTATTATAATTTCAGTCAGAAGTTTGCAACGCAGTGAAGGAGACATCTCCGACCCTATAAAGTATATATATTCTTGATCAGCATCACTAGTAGAGTCGATCTAGCCATGTCCGTCTGTCCGTCCGTCTGTCCGTCCGTCTGTCCGTCTGTCCGTCTGTCCGTCCGTTTATATGCAAACTAGTCTCTCAGTTTTAAAGCTATCTGCATGAAACTTTCCCAAAAGTTGTCTTTCTATTGCAGGTAGTATATAAGTCGGAACGAGCCGGATCGGACGACTATAGCATATAGCTCCCATAGGAACAATCGGAAAAATAAATGAAAAAAAATTATAACTTTGCTGTTTTTTAATTTTTTGTTTAGTTCTTCGACATTTATTTATGGTAAAATATTTCCGATTTACGGTTTAAATTTCATAAAAATCGGACGACTATAGCATATAGCTCCCATAGGAACAGTCGGAAAAATAAATGAAAAAAATTATAACTGCTGCTTTTTAATTTTTTGTTTAGTTCTGCGAGATATAGTAATGGTTAAATATTTCAGAGTTACGTTTTAAATTTCATCAAAATCGGACGACTATAGCATATAGCCCCCATAGGAACAATCGGAAAAATAAATGAAAAAAAATTATAACTTTTGTTTTTTAATTTTTTGTTTAGTTCTTCAACATATGGTAATGTTTATTTATTTCAGAATTATGGTTTAAATTTTATCAAAATCGGACGTCTATATCATATAGCTCCCATAGAAATAATAAAAATATATAAAATAACTATCTAATAATTGAGCTGCAAATCATCATAGTTTCAATGTTTTTCAGCATATACTCAAGTAAATCATAATTTAAATATTTCAAAAGTATTTAATTCATGCAATAGCTGCAAGGGTATATGAACTTCGGCTTGCCGAAGTTTGCTTTCTTTCTTGTTATTTTTCATTTCTATGAACTATTTCTATATGGATTTTTTTAATAATTAAATAATTTTAAAAGAATTGATTGTGGCTTTTAAAAGATAAGTTTACATACATAAAAGAAGGTGGAAATATTTTAAAAAGCCATTAAAATAATGTTTCTTGCTTAAAAATGAGTATTAAATTTATTCTCATAAGTCTGGCGAGTCCACACTTTGTTTAAATATTTTACCCCCGAATTTGCAAGTAATTTTTGGACATTTGGAAACATTACTCATACGTCTGGTGGGCCCACTCACAGTAATTTGGCCTGGTTTCTCGTGCAATCATTGTTGCCAGCGCCATCTTAGCGACAAACTTTTGGCCATCAATGCGGGTTTGGCTTCGGATTTGGCTTCCACTTGGATTGCACAGCGTCAGACGAAAGACGCGACGGCTGCTTAATTGCCATTGACTTTTGTTAAGACGGCAGGGCCAACTAAGGATGGCACCAGAAAGTGCGCAGTCAAAGGCAAACAATGCCAACGACATCCTTTTGAGATTTCTCACTGCCCTTCGGACATGACGAGGCCATGACGGAGGATGTACGATGGATGGCAAACGACTGGTGGCAGGGGCTGGCAAATGGTCTCGCCATTTTTAGTGAGACAAATAGTTGAGTCTGGGTTGCATTTCCATTTGAGAGCGCAATTTATTTGACTGCGCCACCACGAAGAAGTTTCAAGCAGCAGCCATGGCCAGAACCGGAAACTCTGCAGCGGAAGTGCAGCCCGTTTTTTCTGGGCCCCTCCCCACCCCCGTCTACCCTTTTTTGCCCATCCACCACGGCTTTCTCTTTTCTATTTGATTTCTTTTAGCTTGACTTTATTCTGGCCCCATTTTCGGTGGCTGGGCTGTATTTGTTGTCTCATTGCCCCGCTCGCCTCTTTCCTTCTTGTGGAAGAAATGTGACTTTTACTGCGACAATTTGTGTATCCGCAAATTGTGATTAATTATAGCAGCCAAATGCAGAGGCCAGATAACTCCGACTGGTCAAAACGATATATTTTTTTGCTTGGGCTAATGTGCTGTCATCTCTCGCTCTCCCTCTTTCTCTTTTTGACCCTTTTAACATAAATTATGTCAGGAATTTGCCATGTAAATTTATGAAAATATTAACATTTTCATAACTTTCATTTACGATTTATTAATATTAATACTTGGCTGCATAATTGTGTAATTTCATTAGGGAGAAAATAGTTTTTTTTTTTGACATATTATGATGATGTAAAAATGCATACCAGGGTAGGAATTTCTAGACTCTCCCAATCGAGAGCTTTATGCAAATTTTGCCCAAAGGAAGCCACCTTTCATGAGCACTTTACAAAGTTTATTCAATCTGGAAAACTCTCTGGCTGGTTGTATAACTTAAAAGTACATAATGCAATTGTGCCCAAAAAATGTTATATAAATCCCGGCAAATGTATGTGTCTCAGGTGCGACAGCCACAGGAAAGAATGCAAGGCATTAAGAGCTTAAAGACTTAAAACATTAACACACACACACACACACAGACGCACACAGGGCAAACACAACTATTTCAGTCAAGACGCACTCAAAAGATGGGCGGGATTGCGGCCAGACAGACAGTCAGTCAACGGCAGTTGAGCTCATGATAAAACTTAAATCCGTCAGGTGTTTTTACAACTCCCTGCCAACCGCACACATGCACATGAACATGGTTATAATTTATTATGCGCCAAATCATGGCGAATGCATTAAAATTTTCGTCTACACCGGCAAAGTGTGGCCAAAAATGTCTGAGCTAGAACGATATGGTCATGTGGTTAAAACAGACGAGCGGGTAACGGGCAGAAACATTGGTTTTGCGGTGTTTCTGTTTGTCAAATTTCTTTGCGTGAATGAAAATTGTGCAGAAGGAATCTAAATGGCGACAAAATTGTTAGAGATGTCACCTTTGAACCTTTTTTTTAAGTTTTTTTTTTTTTTTTTTTTTTTTTCTGAATCAACAATATGTTGAGAATATTCTGTTCAAATTTCAACCCGAGTAAAACTAAGGGAGTTACAGCGTCTTAAACAACCGGGCGTGCTACCAGATTGTTCACGAATGAAAAACTTTAAATCGATTAAAAAAGACGTTTTCAGCAATATGATTAAAAAACAAAATTTGTTTAAAAATGATAAAAAAATACCTGTTTTTTTAGAATATGTCGTAGTAGAAAATATTACAGTAATATCAAGGTATTAACCTCTTTTACTTGCCTACTTGTTGTCAAGATATTATTTATTCGTAGAAACAAGTATTTCGCTTGAAAAAAAATTTTTGTAATCCAGCAAAATCGAGAAAAGTCGTCGTTACTGGTAATTTTACTACTATCAATACTACTATTTTATGCACCTTGATTTCTGGAATATATGGACCAATGACTTTAAAATTAATCTTTAAGAAATTTCAAGTTATGTAAATAATAACAAATATTTATTAGAATTAACTTCAGAACTAAAACTACGTTTGGGTCTGATTATATGCGTTTTATATTCTATTTTTTCATTGAAATCCCATTGAGACTCAGTTCATTTCCACCGCTAGTAAGGGCCACATGGTACTGAAAAACGTTGGTCTGTCCCCATTTCGCTTTACCTCTCCAAATTTTTACGTTTGTGTGCTGAGCCCTCGGTTCTGACTGCATATTGTGGGTGTCAAAGAGAAGTGGAGCTGCGGGGTTTTGCTGGCGGTAAACTGGCGGGGCAGACAGCTCAGTGTGTCTGTGTGTGGGCACAAATGTCAACAACAAGATTATGACCAAAACGCAGTTGTTGCTGCTGTCGTTGGTTAGCCAAGCAGCTCAAAACATGGTAAAAACCTGCATCAATGGCCACCATAAAGGAACTGTCCGCCAGGGCAAACAACGAAATTAGATTGCTGGTCTCCATATGTGGAAGTTCTATGGGGCTGAATGCATAATCCATCAATTAATACAGCTGACAAGCGTCTAATTAAATATGTCATGACAGTTTTCCCCGACCGCCTTTGTGTGTTCTGCGGTGAAAGCAACTTAATGAAGCTTTGACTAAAGACCAACTTTTCGGTGGAAAGGGTAAAATTGTTATTCAGCCACGAGGCGCGCGTTCGTTAAAGTTTTAGTCCAATCCATAGATAGATGACTTTTCGCATAACCGAAAGTTGGACAATAAAGAAAGTCTTATAGGAGGTGTGGCAAGCTGGCAACTGGTCATTTGTCTTATTGGCAGCAAATATATGGCTATTGAAAGACTGTAGGCTATTTTTGAGAAGATACAAATCGGTTTCAGTTAGTTCGGTTAGTTTATTTTTAGTATATATATTTTTTTATTGGCTACTAATATTTTTGTCAGATATTAAGTTTTTTTTTTTTATATATAATTATTTATTAACAATTACTAAAAGCAACTAATAAGAATTAATATATAAATATATATTTTTTTAAATATGCTTTTTTTTTGTCGACAACAAGGTATAAGAAAAGAAAATCAATAAAAACAAGGTTTTTTCCTGGACATCGATTGGTTAGTATTCACTTATTCGAAAATGTAGATGCATTGGCAGTTAAGAAAGATGTATATAAATATGAAATAATGTAGCTTTATTCTCAGAACCTATTTTTTCCAGCACACAGTCGAAGATCCATCAACTCAAGTTATGCGCAGACTAATACCATTTGATAGATCATCTTTACACGAGCAGGGGGAATACATACATATATAGGAATTGTGACTGCTGCCGTTGCTTCTCTTCGTTCTTTTGCAGCTTTTACCTTCTGTCGAGCGACGCATTTCGTTGCTCTTAATCCTTTTTGCACACTCCCATTTCGCTCCCTTTCTCTTCCGTTCAGTCAAACAAAAAACCTTGATAATGGCAGCTCGACACTCACACAGACGCACATTGGCACTCACAAGGACCCGCACACACTATCAGGGATGGCTCGACTATATCCGTTTGCGCATATATGCCAGGGATTAGTGAACATGAATGTTGATAGGCGGCGTTTCAGTGTTTGACAGATGAGTTTTATGGGTTTTTGCGCTTGTCATGTGGAGATGTCTCTCTCTTTATAAGACTGTGTGTGTGTGTGTGTGGGTGTGTACTGTTTCCCTGTGTGAGTGTATGTGAATTTCGGTGCCTGTATATGTGATAGTCGTTTTCCCCATGTTGGGCGCCATAATAGCGCCGAAATTGAAAGCATAAAACTCAATTAAAGCAACTTTATGTGCAGTCATTTCTCCGGTTTATGTTTGCAGTAAGCCTCGCGACATGTCTGTGCACCTGCCACGCCCCCTTCATCCACCCACCTGCGCCTCTTCAGATGCCACTCCTACTTGCTGACATTTCCTAATTGCGCGTCAACAGCCAACGACAACGGATATTGAATGAGCTCTTCGTGTCTCCCGGTCTCTCGCCAGCAAAATTGAAACGACAAACAGCTTCATTTTGGCCCAAACACAACTCACACACACACACACACACACAGGGAGAGAGAGATAGAGAGTGAGTTTGCCATCTATTCAAAAACCCGCTAAATATTTGGCCACCCCTCACACTCCAAGAACGCCTCTTCGCGCTGCAGTCCTCCCCAAAATCTCTTGCACACACCCCACTCAAACTGCAATTAGAGGTGGAAGGATGGCCATATCTGTCTCCTGTCACGCTGCCATCTCTATCTGCAATCTTCAAGTGCATACCTTGGTAGCCCCGCTTCTATTATAGTCTCCCCTACCCCACTTAAGCCCCCCCCGAACCTGAGAGCCCCCAGCTTTAGCCCCCTTCCAACATTCCTGCGTAATTTGTTGTAACTGCATCATTTAACATTTGAAAGACTACTGAGAAATGCTAAGCAAGAGCGGGCAAACAGGGGAAAGCAATTTCTTCCTCAGCTTGCCCTTTTCCGTGTAAATACTTGAGTGCTTTGACTTGCTACACTGAAAATAAATTATATTTTAAAATTTAATATTACATAACGCACCTTCCAAAGTAAACAAATCTAAAAAAAAAAACAACAAATGGTTTTTTTCGCCAAAATCAATTTATTTTATTCAAAATTTTTAATGACCTCTACGTCTGAATAACGCTTTCCTTTCATGGGCAAATGCATTTTTCCGAAAAGGAAGAATAGAATTAATAGTATATTGTATCCATTATGGAGTCTTAATTTTTCGATTGTTTTTAAATAGTTCGAAATAAAAACTAAATCTCAATTTTTGTTCTGTGCATCACTGGGCTTCTTTTCTTCCCGCCACGAAAACGGTTGCCACTTTAGCTGCCATTTGCTCAGGGTAAAAGGGACAGAGAGAAGTGTGCGAGTCTATCGGTTGCTAGTTAGGGATAATGGCAACAGACAGCAGTTAATGTTCCGAAAAAATGCACTACAAAGTGTTAAAAAGAGAGTGGAGAAGACCAACTATTGCAGGACTGACGTGGAGAAAAGCTCTGTTGTTTTACAAGCTTTGAGTTGGCTACCGAGATTCTTTTCCCTCACGCCCTTAAGTGCTGCATTTCTTTGAAAAGTTTGTGTGCGGGGTCGGAAAAGCCAACACTGAATGGAAGTAAGAAATTAATTAGCTCTGGCCAAACAGAAGTGAAACTCAATTCTACTTAACTCTTTCATGTTGATTGTTTCTTCTTAAGAACGTACTTTCATATTTAATCGAATTTTTCATTACTTTTATATAAACAAAATTGATGCAAGCTTTTGAAAGAAAATGTCTTAAGAAGCTACAAAATTAAATCTTTAAAAAATACTCTAAAATATTTATTTTCAATATTTTAAAGTTTTTAGAAAGAAGCTAATAAATCATTAAATAAAACTGGATCATCAAAGGGTTAAAGCCAGTTATATTATTGCTTAGCAGAGGGATAAGCATTCCCTTTGCCAGCGCAGTGACTTGAAAGTTGCGACTCCATTTGATCAAGTCAATTAAAACTAGATTTATACTTGCCAAAGACAAACAGATATGCAAACTAAATACACTTATACGCAGTCCCAAACTCAACTCTCTGTCAAACTTATTAAGCTCCCCGACCGAGCAATCAAGCAGGCAACCAAAAAGTTGGTCATACAAATCATTTGGATCCCCAGAGACCACAGGAAAGTCGACAACAAATAAGTTTAAGTACATTTAACTTTTGTGGCGAGAGATACGAGATGCAGGGTAACGAGTAATGTCGAGTTGCCTCAAGAATTCATTAAAAATCAAACAAAACTTATTCCTCCGCACTCAGAACTATGATCAAAAACTTTGCCACAGGCAATTGCATTAAAGATCTATTTCGCCTCATTATGACATTCCGGCAACTTTTCGTATGCATATTAATTAAACAGCCAGTTATCAAGTCGACAAATTAGCATATATATCAGTCAGTCAGTCAGGCCTCAAATTAGTTGGCCCAGGTACAACATCCACTTGCTGCTCTGTTTGGTGCAAAAAGTATTAATGAAACTTATTAATTTTGTTTGTCAAACTTTGAGCACGACAATGAGCGAAGTAAACAGGCGACACAAAACGCCATGTGTCACTCCATCAACTTTGGATTGGGGTTGCTGGGGGGACGGAGCTCTGGAACTCTGAAAAGGGATGGTCTCGTTAATTAGGGTGTGAAAATAATTTGCCACGTTCCCTTTGTCTGCCCAGGCAGAAAATGGAGAATCGGAATGAGCACTACGTGAGCTGGTGGGACAATTAGGAGAATCGTATAGGAGATGGTTAAAAGAAGATATGTCAGACACAAAAACACTAAACACAAAAGAAACCTTTATGCACTTTAATTTATAGGAATTAATAACTTCTTTAAGTGAATACTTGGCAACCATTTTTCGCTTATTAATTACACCCTTGCAGAAGGTGGTATAAACAAGGTCAGAAGTTTGAAAAACAATGAGGAGGATTTTCGGTCCGGTAAAATATATATATATTTTTGGTCAGCATGACCATACGAGTTAATAAAGCCAGGTTCGTCGACCGATCTGTTTTTATACCGCAGACAAAGTTTAAAAATACGGTCTCAACTAAAACAAGCAATATGCATTTGATTTATGCGTTTTAAACGTTTAAAACAAATGTTTAAGTTTACAAGTCGTGATTAATTTTAATTTGTAAGGGGTTTTATTGAATTATTCATTAAGAATATAATTATGAAATCCATCAAAAGCTATTTTATTCTTCTTTTCTTAATTAGCCTTTTGTTTGATTTATCAAGTCTTTCGCCCGTGTAAATTCCAATTGTAGAAAAATATTCTTTATCAGCTCTGCAGTTTCCCATCTTAATTTTTTTCGTCCTTGTCTTACCTCGATAAACTTATAATGAAGCAATGCGCCGTATCATGATTTCGCATCTCTCCTCTCCCACTTTACTTTCTGAACAGCCACTGCAATCAAGGCAAATATTTCCATGGTTTTTTTTTTCAGCTCATTTTTGTCTTTTCTTCTCTTTGGAAAGCAATCTTCACCGTACTTTATGGCAGTACAAACACGGCAACTACCGCTCATTAAGCCAAAAATGTGGTAAGGGTAAAGGCGCAAAAAAGAATCATAAAACTATCAATTTTATGTTTGAACAATGCGCCACAAAGTGAAAGCCAGAGATGAGATATGGTATACGCGATATTGATGATTTTGCCTTTCAATAATCGTAATAAAGTTGATGACGGCGCCACATGGAAGCCCCAGGCGATATTACATAGTAAAAGGGGGTAAGGCGAACGTCATTATCGTCATCGCCAGAAATTGCTCAATCAGTGCCGCCTTCTTCGGCGATGGAAATATGCAAAAGTGCCCGCAACAAGACCTTCTCCTTCAACCCCGGCACTTTTGGCCCCCTTTTTGGTATTGTAACTGCCGCCATAAGATATGAAAATGACGGCCCACCTACAACATCAGCAGCAACATCAACAGCAACCAGTTAGGTCCAGCCATAAACTACATGGCAACGCCTTGCAGCAAAAGTTTCAAGTAGCTGCATAGTCTTTAAATTTACGATGCAAGGCGGCCCATTTCCCATTTCCCATCTTCCATTTCGCCATCTCCCGAAAATAAGCGAAACAGAAGCCGCACCAGAAGCAAAGGCCAGCCCAAGCGTAACCGAGAGTCCTGGCAGGATACATGGTATGGGTACCAGACAAGGAAGTCTCAACAGCGGTGGACGCGTGACCCGATCAGGGGTAGCATAAAAAAGTTACGATCCATTCGAAGCAGCTAGAGTTTTTATTGATTTAAGGACTAAAGAACTCTTTTGTTTTGAAACTTTATTGTGCTACAATTCAAATTTAAAGGTTGTTGTTCTAGTATTTGAGAAGAAATTGAAGATTTTTATAAATGTGTAAATTTTAAAAGTTTCAAATATACAGTCCAACTTCCATAATAAAACTAAAACTGAATGGAAGATTTTTATATGTATAAGTTTCTTACATTTAGTCGAAATTCTATAATAAAATCGAGTGCTGGAGTCTGTAAGGTTACAGAATTGATTTTATCTTGATTAAGTTTCTTTATTGTCAACAAAACTACTATAGCAGTCTATTGAAAGCATTCGTGTTATGGAAGATCGACTGTATGCCATTTTAGTGAACTAAATAAACTATACTATTTATTTTGTTTTTTATTGTATTTAATCTTTAATTAATTGTGTTAAAGTGAGATCTAAAAAATTTTTTTTTTTGTATAATAAGTAGTTTTCAGATTTTTCCTAAAAATTATTAAATTATTAAAAAAAATAAAATTAATTAAATTAAAGTTTGACAATAAAATTAATTATTATTTAAAATAATTGTGCTCAAAGTTCATTCGAAAAGAATTATTGTAGTAAAGTGTGACCTAAATTTTATTCTAGAAATTATTAAGTTAAGTTAAAAATAGATTTTCGGATTGCGAGAATCTAAAAAAAGGGAAATAATGATTTAATTGTTTTAGGGAATTCTAAAAACGGCTATGTCTTTTTAGTTTTTGAAAAGACAGTGCTGTTTTCATTGTCTTTTCTTGTTTTATTATAAAATTTACACATTTTTTTTATAATCTTTTTTTTCAGAAACCTTATCACGGAAAAAGCTCCCCTGAGACATCCATTTCCCGTTGCCATCTCTAATTGCGAAAGTTGGCTGCGACTCGGAACGTTTGCTAACTGCCAGCGGCGGCCGGAAACATAGCTCTGCATGAGGCGTACGAAGAAGAAGCAGGAGCAGAAGGAGAAGTAGTACAACCAGAAGAAGCACAAGAAGAAGAAATAGTATCAGAAGGAAAGCGATAGGAAAATGGAGGGGGTTACGAGATGATAAAGAAGCAGGAGCTCGGGCAGAACCAGAAGTATAAGTATAAGCAACTTCTGCCACCGCCGTTGCAGTTGCCTTTAATTTAGCGCCCATTGCTGTGCTTGCGCTTGACACGCCCCCTTTTGCCGCCCACCAACACATTGACGTCCCCGCCCACGAACACCCACACCCACTTACACACACACACAGCCCTTGCCCACTTGCCCGTCGGCGTAATTTTAATAGACTGCAACAGTCTCAAGTTGCAAAGTTGATTTGCCAGTGGTCGTCCTTCCCATGTCCTGTGCCCACTTTCCACCCCTTTTGCCCCGGTAGAAAACTTTATGGTCCCCACGCCCTTTTTGGTACCAGGTCCTGGTATTCGTTTTCTGCTTGTACCGTTCGTTTATTAGCTTCAAAGGAGTATTAGCTAGATAAGAAAGGGAAAATTCCTTTGTCCTTTGTTGACAACAAAATAACCTTTGATTTCTTTAAATTAAAAACTGGACTCTCATCAATTAAAACTCATTAAACTTATATTCTCTAATAGTCGTGACGATTGCTCTTTTAACTATTAAAATTTATGATTTTTAATTTTGTGTCGAAAAATGATTAGGCATTCGACTAAATAACCAATGGTCAACTTTTATGTAACAGCTTATCGAAATTGTTGATTATTAAAAATGTAGTTCTTAGAGTTTGTTGGGTATCATTAGTTCCATCAGCAGCCGGTCTAATTTACTTTATTTTATAGTTTGCCGCTTTGGCTTGGGGAAATGGCGTTTTCTTACTGCCACTGAGCGACTGAGACTGGGCAGTTTTCTCGGCCTGTAATTCCCCATGCCCCACTACAGTTCTTCCCCCGGGGGCCTAGTAACACTAAACTGCATGCGAGGGGCAATGCCAAACGGAGAACTAGGGGGAATCTGAAAGTGAGGAGTGTGTGGGCAGCTTTGCACTTTGGTTTTGTTTCGTTCATTGGAATTTATGTTCAAATTTCATGAAAAGAACTTGTTTTCCTGCAGCCAGTCTCAGGCTCCTCGGGCCAAAAAATACTTGTGTGCTTGTGTGTGAGAGCCTTGGCTTATTAAACATCAACAGTAAACGCCTCCAGGGATCCGAGTTTTGGGCTCTGGCTTTAGCTTGTGGTTTCGCCTTCGGCTTCCTCTCGCTTTTTTTCCCCTCTGTGGGGGAGGATTTTTAGAAAATTATAAAATTACCATAATTAGTGTGTTGATATACGATGAAAGTTTTCTAAGCTGATTTATACGACACGCTGCTGGAAATCCGGAAATTCTATTTCCCTGTTCAGTAAGAGGATTTCTTATGTTTTTTGCTCTATAATTTCGAGTGCTGGCCGTTTGATAGGGGAGTCCAACTCAACTGTAGGTCCCTAGATAATTGCTCTAATGAACTCTACGTCAGCTGGCAGTTGGGCCAATTAAAAGGTGTAAAATGGTAAATGATAAGTTGCCAGAAAAGTTTTCCACTCGGAATAAGTTGCAAATTTAAAAATTTTAACGGATGTCCGTTGACTCCTTTCTATTTTTACTCCTCATTTCACACTTCATTCTAATCTGTTAACTTTTGGTATTTTGGCAAGGCAAAGCAGGGCCAGCAGTTTTTTTTTTCCGGAGAAGCTCTTGCCAAAAAAGCATCTACAAATTTGGATTACCTATTGACTTTTGGCCAGGTTGTGCCTAAACCCACACTGCCCACTCACATACACTCACGCATGAGTGAACTCTCTTACACCCACACACACACGCGGTAAATCCCACACACATTCTTGCTGGATGTTATAACCTTCTCAATGACCTTTTATTGACCTTCTGGATGGAGGGCAGGAAAAGCTGAAGCTCTGATGTTGAAGCTATCACTGCACAAAGAACAAATAATTCATTACTATTTAAGTGTTGCAAAAATATCATAAAGATTTGTTGAACATGTTCTTCCAATTAAGAAATGGATTGTTAAATCTTAAAGACACATGCAAATCCGAGATTTTATGAATAAGTTTGATATTTTTAATGATTTTTTTTTTTAATATGCTGAAAATAGATGGATTTCAGTATTTGTATAGATAGGAATAATTTTTCTGATCGATAAATCTTTATAAAATATATTACTAGCTTTCAATTTGATTGTGTTCATTTTATTTAAATTATTTAAAATATATTTCCCTTAGTGGAAACGCCCCCAACGAGAAGAGGAATAACGATAGTGGAACATAAACGCCAACACATAACAGTAAGCATATTTCATGCACTTTTTATTCGATTGGCCGATGGCATAGCCCAGGCTACCAGGATACCCCCATCAGAATGACTGGAACTCCGGCTCGTTAAGGTCCGGAGTCCGGAGTCCGAAGTCCGGATCCTGCTCCTGACTTTGTTGCTGGCCTGCCTCGAATGGTATTTTGCGAATTTCAGTTACATTTTTGCATATGCAATTCTGATCTCCGTTTTGCGGTTACAATGCTCTTTCACGATGCCTGCGGTTGTTGTTGCCGCTGCACTTGCAAATGACAGCAGCAGCAGCAGCAGGAGAAGCAACACTAGCAACAGCAATACTGCCAACAGCAGCAGCAACTGCAACTACAACACCAAATACACTGGAAATTGTGTTAAAGGGCAGCGACGTCGACTGAGGCAGCCAATTGGCAGCCCTGGCAATATCCTTTTGAATAAACGCGATGGGGAGCGCTTAAGGACGAGGGGAAAATGCAGCTCTTTTCGCCTGAAGTTGGCCAATGAGTCGCTGGCAATTGTAATAATACTCTTTCGGTTAAATATAGTGGGGTATTTGAACGAGGGAGGAGTTTTGTCTTTATTTCAAGAAATTTCCTTGCCTTTGTTGCAATTATTTTAAAGCTTGAAAATCTGGAACTTTGTATATAAAAATTATACAAAATTTAATATCCACAAACAAATATTACGGTCGTTAAACATAATAGTGTCTTTGATTAGTGTGACTTTGATTAAACAATGTACTTCTTCTGAACCCGTTAACATAACTCTGGTATTTAGATCTATAGCCTGTCTTTTATTAATGTAGTAAATTTCTTTATTAACCAGCCCTTTCTTTTCATAAAAAAGCGTTTTCAAGAAATATGTGATTATGGCTGTTTAATTTAAGATGAGTCTTTAGTGAAAAAATTTTTTTGGGATAAAAGTAGTAAGATAAAAGTGGGATCCCTTTTTTTTTTTGGTATTTAATTTTTTTTTGGAGTTTGACATTAAACAATTATATTTAAATCACAATACCCTAAAAGGCTAATGCAAGTCAAAGATTCTAAGAAGATGTTTGTTATTTTTAATGATTTTTCTATTAGCCGTTTTAATAAGAGCATCACCTCCGCCTCCTTGGTGCTGCAGTTGCTAGTACCACTAGCTAGTTACCACTACTCCTGAAATTCCTTGTGCTGCCCATGGCAGCAGTCCCTTTTACAGTTGCAAAAACTGCAGTGTAATGTAATGTATGTCCTTCACACACACACACAAATAACAAACACAGACACAGACAACACCCCGAGACACCCACACGCACATATCGCAGACCGCCCATATCCTGTTTGTTTTTGTTCACCATCGCTTTTCCCCCGCCCGTTCCCATTTTCCATCGCTTTCCACGATTGCTGCGCTGCTTGTTAGCTTCGGCGTCTAACACGCCGGGCATTTGTAGTTGTTATCAAGTGCAGTATTTAACTGCAGCAATTTTTACAGTCGAATTTGTAGCCCCTAAACTGTGCGAATATGTGTTTGTTTCCGTGGGAGCGGAATGAGGGGGAGGCATGCAATGCAATTTAGATTTCAATCGAAGCGTATGCGCTGCGACTCGATGCGATGGAAATGTTTGTTAACATTGAAATTTATGCACTTTGCCAACTTACAGCAGAACTACGAAACCCAACTGACAAACTAAACTGCACACCTTAACCATTAGTTTTCCACCTTTTCTACGGTTATCCATCTTTGGAAATTTGCAAAAAGCAATATAGTAAAAAAGCATGTCTATTGGTTTTTTGGCCAGCGTCTGGCCGGCGCTAGCTCGTCAATCATGTTAATTATAACAAATCTGTCACGTACTCAACATTTTGAAACAAAAAAAAAAGCAAAACACAGGAGCCGTAGAGCACACAAAAAAAAAATAAAAACAAAAGAAGACCGAAACGCAGGAAAAAGCACGAAGCGAATGTCAGGATCCGTGCACCTCATGAAGATGATGGCGATGCCTGATTTTATGGCAGTGGCGTGCCCGTAAGCGTTTTTTAAATTGCTGCTCTGCATAGGACACAGGACTAGGGACAGGATCCTTCTTCCTGCCAGCCAGATAGAACGTTGTTAGTCGAAGGGCACAAAATTCCACAACACTGAAAGTACCAAGTGCACGGTAAATTATAAATTATTATTTTTTGTTATATAATATTTTAATTCAAAATATTGCGCTTGATTTCTTAATAAAAATTGTTTGGTTTTGACTTTTTTTAATATTTTGAAAGATTTTTTCAAAAATATTCCTTTATTTATCTTGCACTTACTTATATTTTGGGTTAGAATTGATTTTAAATTGTTAAATACAAAAAACAGTTCATATCCACGTCAAATTAGTTTAAAAAATTTTGGTTTGATTTTTCTAAAATATAACTTAGATTAGTTTAAATTTTTAGAATTGTGTGCCCTTTTAGTTTAAAACACTATTTATTTATTGGGACAATATTTTTTTTCTAATAAATTCATTAAATTATTTCTCTTTTGATTTTTGATAAACATTCGTTCCCGATATTTTCTCAGTGCAGCATCAGGTGGAACGTGTTGCATTGGTCAGGAGCTCCAAAGACAAAGACCGATAAAGCGTTATCCCTGAACCATTATCCTTGACGCCGGCCAGAAAATGGCTCGCAAATTGAGTTTGTTAATGGGAAAGAAAGAAATCAAATAGAAAATGCTGCATTATAAGTAATGCGAGTATATAGTAGAACGAATGGAAATAGGGCCGGCAAAGTTCCGACTATGACCATTACCGGACTACGCAGGACGAGTTTGTTGCCAAAAACGAAACATGTGCCTCCAAAGGGTGTATGTGAGTGAAGTCATGTGCGTGTCTGCAAAAAGCAATAGCCAAGCTGGTCTATAGAAATAAAACAGAAATGCATTCAGACGGAAATGCAAATAAATCTTAGTCACTGCAAAAGGCAATTGGCTTTGGGTCAGCCTCAGACGCCGTCTCTGTAAATCGAAATGGATGTGGGCTGAGCATTTCGTGCGTATTTATATAATGCCAGATAGCATATACTCGGGCTTAACCCAACACGTGAACTGGTCAAATCAAATATATAAGGCTCCTTCACTGCTTGATTATGTATCCCTTTGGGACAGATCCGATTGGGACTTTATATTTGCATTGTGGGTTGGCCATTGTTAAGGTGGAACTCCAAGGGAATAACAATGAATGTTTGCCACTTATCCAATGTCCCTGGCAGTTTTTGTACTTAACCTTTGGAGAGGTCAATTTTGTTTGACAAGTGAACAACTAGCAAAATTATAACCAATTTTTGTTACAAGTTTTCGACTTAAGATTATAAAGATTACAAATATTTTTCAATAATTATTGACAAGCAATATATAGAAGCCCTTTAAACTATTTGAAACTCTATGTAAAGTACATATATTTATGTTTTAATACTTGAATGTGCTTAACTCAATTAAATCCAATCCCATATACTTAAATTCTAAGCTATTAACATTGTAGAATCATCAATTATACTAAAGTTACCAAATAGCATAATGAACATTTATCGAATATTTAGATCACCACATATTCAATTGAGTTGTTTTGCAATTTGATTGGAAATCGCTTTCAAATGAAGAGCTCCCTAAGTCGCTCACATGTTCTCACACAACTCCAACTCAGTGTCCATTTTCCCCTTAGCAACATTTAATTCAATTTGAACTAAAAGGAAAATTCCTTTTAGCCAAACACACAACCAGCACATCACCCCCCAGCATATGCATAAAAATCAGTAAAAGATTTTGCCCATCAAATGAATTTCAATGTTGTGGAGTCAGTAAAACAATTTCGAAGATTTGTTACGGATTTGCACCCAACTCAATGCAAATGCAGACCCGACAATGCCAATTGCCAGCCAGAGGAATACAGAAGTAAAATCAAATAAACACAATGGAATAAAATGAACTGGGATACCAAAAATAAAAACAAAATGTGCTCTAATGCTAATAATGTGCAAATTTTGTTGTTCTCATCCTTGTTGTGGCCCCGACTGACAGGAACCTCGGGGCGCTAGTTAGTATTTATGTCTGTGCTGGGCTTAGAGAGACAATCGGTGGGCATTAGTAGGACATTCTTCCCGCAGGACATGCTTTCCCAGCCCCCTTCCCCGTTTTGCCTAGGTCCCGAGCTGTTTGTCTTAACCTTTTGCTTGTCGTCCTCAAAAACCTTTGCCTGATCTGCATATTTAAAATTCCTCTGTCTACGCATGCCAGCCATATGCTGCCTACCTATCAACCCATCTCAAAAAAAATAAGAAGCAAAGCACAAATCCACTGCAGGCGACTGCATACATATGTCTGGGTCCAAGTCCCCGGGGCTTCGTTTTAACAAATACCAAATGGATGGACAAAATGGCCCTTTATGTCCACTTTGTGTGTTTTGGGTACATCTTGTGCATAGCTTAGCCTATAAATATTTCACCATTTTTCAACAATAAATATTTTTAAATATTTAAATGCTCGACCGCAAGAGCACAGCACACACAAATTTGCTTTCCATCCTGTTTTCCTGGGTCTCCATATATATGCCTTTGTTTTTATTATCTCTATCGCCATTTTGCTGTGATTTTCAACAATGCAGTTTAATTTTATCAACAACTAATGCCCATACACATGCATGCCAGCTTGACCAGAATATTGTTTAAAGTTTTTTTCGGGTGGTTGTCCTAGAAATACCCTTTGATGGAGGCGGCTTAATGGCTTGCTTCGTTGGGGTTTATAAATATATGAGAGGGACCCATTTTCTTGTTTATAGCAGAAAATATGCACACTTTATTAATATATATTAAAAAATGGAAACAAAATGGAACATAAAAGTCAATGGTTTAAAACTGTCTAACTTAAATAGCAATACCAAAAGGGAACAATTTTACAAGATTTAAAAACTAAATCACAGAATAAAAGTAATTTTAATATTTGAATAGTTTTATGTTAGTTATACTTTTGTTTACTCTGGTTAAATAAATATAAAAACTATGCTATTATATATTAAGAACTAATTAAGAAACTTCATCGAAATTACAAAATTAATACGTATTAGATATTCAACTTTAATACATACATTCTAAGCATACTTTTCTTGTCCAAAATCAATAAAGAATATTAAAGTGGTCGTTGTGGTCAAAACTTTTTATTTAAATCCAGCCTTCACCCACTCCTCTGGCAATCTTTCGACCACTTTTGTTGCAGTTTTAGTTTGGCTTTCGGCTTGTCACTTTGGCATTTGCCGTAATTGCCTTTACAATGTTTGTGCACAGCTTGCAATATGCATACTTCTTCTTTGCGTTGTTATTGTTAGTTAGTTAGTTAGTAGCTATTTTGATTGTTGTTGCTGCAACTATTGTTGCTGCAACTGTTTACCATGATTTGAGTTGCTTTCAATTAGGCAAATTTCGACTCCTGCGGCGTTTGTATTGTTGCGTCAACTATTATGCTAACTAATTTGTAAATTTTCACCCAATCGTATTACGATTTGCCACCCTCTACATAGCTTTCATATATTCTGTGACAATTTGCGGCCCATTCATATGTTCTCGTTTATATTATTTTGGCTCTTAATGCTTAAATTGTTCTTTTTCATATTTTTGCTGATGTGGTGGTTGTACTTGTCGCTCCGTCTACTGTTTTTTGCTTGTGTATTTTGCGTAATTTTTACATTTACGAGCCATTAAAAATATTTTATTGCATTTATATTTCGCTGGCTGCTTTATGGTTTGCCCTGCTGGAGATTTTCCCGCTTCCTTGTCTATGTGTATAAGTGTGTGTGCGTATCCTTGACAGAGAGTGTGTGTGTGTGTGTCGTCTGCTACTTTGTTGTTGGGTCGCCGCGTGTGGGGACTGCTGATGACGACGATGATGATGATGACGACGTTGATTTATTTGACTCCTGTTTATGGTATGCACTCACCTCTATCTCCATACCCCTCAGCAGAGCCCCCTTTCAGCGCCTCTCACATTTCATTGGTTCAACAAAGTTGCCAACCAAATTTACAGGGAAATATTTAATGCTTATTTTCAGTTAAATGTTTTTGACTGTTGTAAAATAATCCGTTAGGAGCACTTTATTTTGGTATGTTAACTATTTTTTTTATTTGCTAACGCTGTGAAATTTTGTAAGCCGTAGCTTTATTGTTTTGGGTGGAATTACAAGTTTCAGTAAATTACAAAAATATTTTTGGCCAGACTTATAAATTTGTTAACCTATTTAAATCTCAGCTAAAAATATTGATTTTTAAACTTATCTGATTAAAAAAGGCTGTTCGAAGGTTTATGTTTTCAACTGCATTTATTAGAAGCTTGCGAAAATGAAATTATTGGGAGTGCGAGAAAATTAATTTGTATAAATTTAAACCAGAGAAGAGATGTCTAGAAGTTTGAGTAAAATTTTCGTTGTCGTGGTTCAAATTTTATTCATATTAAAATTCCAAAACAAATGAAATTTAGGTATCCATGTTAACATTTCAAATATTTCTTGAAACCTTTTTTGCCCCGCAAAATCCAAGCATACAAATATGTCGCTTAAATTTGTATAAATCCTCACGGAATTCAAAATGCAGGAAGCGAATCCCAGACCCAAAACTCAGGTTCAGTTAAAGCCTTCGGGCACATACTGAGTGCGAGCGTGTGGCTTACTTGTTTATGGGTATTTGGGTTAGAAGCTCAAGTGTTTTGTTATTGAGTAAACATGTAATAAATACCGTTATACAAAATACGTGTTCGTGTTTCATGCAGAGCGACTCGTCTGTGTTTGCATAGCAGGAAAAGCGTAGAAAAACGGTGTGCTTATGTGTGTGCATGGCGAAATCCTTTTACTAAATACAAACTACGTACATGCGTCTCATGTTTCAGCATCATAAAAAGTTGTTAGGATTTTAGTTGCGGTGGTATGGGTCTGCGAGGTGGTGACGCTTTCTCCACTGATTGTGGTGCTGTTATTAAAAATGCCCGAAAGGCTTAGAAAATAAATGAAGGTAAACCTGGTTTTCTGAGCCCAATGAAAATGTAAGTTTAAGCTTAATTAAAAGTTTGAGTAAAATCTTTATGAACCAACCTTTCAAAATAACATTTAACAACCTTTAAGCTTGTATGTATATTGCAAAAATTCTGTTTGCTATCTCTTTAGATCTTTACATATTCAAAATATTCAATCAGTTTCACATTTTTCAAACAATTTGCTTTATAACGCTCATTTATTATTAATTTCTAGTAATTTTTTTTTAGCGAGCCACACGTTTTGTTCTCCCCAGGTGCATAATTTAAATAATTCAGTTTAATTACTGTTGGTAAATTACTGAACATATTAGGCAAATACAAACAACCACGCACACACACACGTTCGCCTGAATAGAAAACCTTCTGTGACTCATATGTCAATAGGCGATGTCCTTTTGTTTGCCCAGAAGCGTCACATAAATTAATTATGCACAACATTTATTAATTGTCAGAAACAATTGAACGCAGTTAGAGGTAATACAATATACGGAGGGATTCAGGGAAGGGTGCTGCAAATCAAATGAAATCAATTATGGGTAAAGTCAACTTGGGCCGAATGACAAATTGAATTTAATTGCCCGTCGACGTGGTAGAAATGTTCCCTCTTTCGTTTCGGTAAAGGTTGCCCACTTTTTGCTCGCCTCGTTCCTTTTTGTTGTTTTTTTTTCCTTAAATTGGTGTTTGCCCGACACTTGACACACTTGACAATGACTCCGCATTCGCTTGGCTTCTCTTGGCTCCGACTTTTCCACCATTCACCATCCGCCCCGTTGGCCCAAAAGCGCAGCACTCAGCACTGAAAATGTTTGCCGTTTAGGCCAGCACTTACGGAGACTTTGGGGTGGGCGAAAAGGGAGGTGAAAGGGGGTTCTGGACGCCTGCAAAAGAGCTGGCTGTAACCTATAACTTTAAACAACACAGGAGAACCAAATTAAGGAGGGTAAAAGGAAAGTTTTCTCATAATTTCAAAACAATTTATAAGATTCTAATTTTAAAGTGTATTGTTTTAAAGGCATGTTTTGATTGGGAAACATATAAAAGATTTTTATAATTTTTAGCTTAGCATACTTTAAATGCACATTTTATTCGCATTAAATAAAATTTATTTATAATATTTCAAAGTTTTCGTTTCACTTTGGGAGTTCTAAAAATATTTTGTAGTCTTGAGATTGTTGTAATTGAACACAATGTAATTTATTTTTAACATAATTCAAACTTTTTTTAATTAAGCGAAAGGCTAAAAAAGAAATAGTAATGCAGGATACATTTGACTTCTCTCTGGCCAAATAATCTAAAAAAAAAAACAAGAACAGATTATCCTGGAAACAAGATGAATGGTCAGCACTATCCTGCATATCTAGCTGTCATCTGTGGACTCGTTTGGAACGTCCATTCCAAACCATACCATCGCATGCTGGTCTCTGGCAAACTCATCAGCATTCAACGTTATTGTCACTGAAAAATACACACAATTATCGTTACAAATTGCTGTTAACTCTCACATGCACAGTCTGCGGGTGGAGGAGGAAAATGTTAACATTTCGCTTTTCTTTCTTGCATTTTTTTTTTTTTTCTTTTTTTGGTGTCAATGGAAAGTGCTATTGGAAGTGTATATGTGGGCGACCCATTCACATGGACACGGGCCACACCCACAAACAGGCTGGGGCGGCAAGAAATAAGTGTGTCGGAAGTCGCCCTCAAGGCATGCGGATTGCACATTGTTGATGAGGCTGCTGTTGCTGTTGCTGTTGCTTCTGCTGCTGCTGATGATGATTCCGATCCAGATGCTCCTGCATGCTGGCTTTGACAATTGAAAAATGCCGAACCGAGATGGCCAGAGTTGTGGCTATCCATCAGGGATGTGGCTGACCCGCTTCAAACGGAGAACTCCAACTTGAACTGGCACTCAATTATTCAAAGTGATTCAGCACACACACCTTTAATGAGTTCATTTCGAGTTTATGACGCTGGCGCGGCGCGACGCGGCGTTAAGTACATTCTTCCGCTTCCAGCTCCAACTACTAATTTGCATTTCATTTGCCATTGCGCAGGTTAAGCCATAAAAAGGAAAAAACGAGGCCACACAGCGGAAAAATTAATTGGTAACCGATGACGTTCTTTCCCGTCCATCTCTCTTTTTATATAAAACATGAATCCTTTGTTAAAATGTTTTTTAATCAAAATGTTCTAATTTTCTTTTTTTAATAAAACTTTGTCACTAACACAATGTTCATTTATTAATAAAAGGAACATTGTTTTTGTATTATACTTGCGTGCATGCGACAATTCTTTTTTTTTCGTATTTACATTTCAACTTTTTTTTTAACTTTTTTCTGTGCATTCAAAGAAAGCAAAAACGCAAAGCTCTTTCTGAAATCATTAACGAAGAAAAGAAACTCTAATGGCAGACTGATGAGGTGCCTTTGTCTGTAAATGTGTGCCAAGGAGAAGAAGCATTAAAATCAGCGCAACAGTTCATAAACCTACACAACTACAAAGCGAAATTTAAATTTTTATTAGCACAAAATATGAAGCACACTTTTCAGGGCAATTTATGGCTCTTCGCTTTCATATTTGCCCATTCAATGCCATTCATAGCTATTGCAATTTTAAATCAACTTCAATCGATTCATAACTTGATGGCACTGCTGCTTTCAATATTTGCATACATGTACATTTTATTAAGTATTTTTATTTGCTCAACATCTCTGTTTATTTGTGTGGCAAAATTCATTTGCGTTTGTGTCGCACTGCAGTTGCCCCAAAAAAGTCTGTGTGCGTGCACCTGTGCCACAGTATACACCTACTGCCTTTTCTATCAGAGTCCTGTTTGGTGTCCATATCGTGTGCAAACAGAACACGAATGTTGCAATCGTGTCAGGGCCACCAGTGAGGCGTTAAAATTAAAATAAAAAATTAACACAAGTGAAGCAAAAAGTACAAATTACAAATAATAATAATAATATTTGCATAAAGTTAAAGTATGAAACACCACGGAATGCGGACCATCGTTTTGACAAGGAGCATGCATGGGCACAAATTTAATAAGCCCGGCAACCCTTATTATAAATTTATTTATGTTTATGTAGAGCCAGGTAGCGGGGCCCTCAGTCTCACTTACTGTTTGCTGTGACAGCCGCCAGCTGCGACAAAGACACATGAACATTTGAGTACTTTTGGGCTGTCCTGGATCCACGTCCTCTACCACAAACCCATACACATGCAATTCAGATGCAGAATGGAGCTGACGTTTTAGCTATTATTCGCCAAATAATTGAATTTTATCATGACTTTAAAACGAAATAATGGGTTCTTGTTTGTTAAAAAAAAATCTTTTTCTTTATATAAAATAATAATATTTTTAAAAAAGTGAAAAAGATGATGTAAGCGATTGTAAACTTGTCCTATCGACTTTGAAACCAACTGAGGGAAATTAATTCATTTTCAAGCACAAAAGACAAAAGAAATTAATTTATTTGTATTTTTAATGTCTCAAAATTGTCTTTAATTTTACTGGCCTTCCAATTATTTTAACATAATTTTTTTGGGGTTACTGAGAGTATGTCAGCACTGCTGCAAGCTCTGCCTCGCCTCGGCTTTTGTCAAAATATATGATGCTCATATGTTAGCCGGCACTCAACGTGTGCCGCATTATTCACTCATCAGCAGCCCTCAGCATGCCCATCATCATTATCATTGTTCTTCCCTGTTGTTCCTCTTTCTCTGGGCTGTTGCTGTTGTTGTGGTTGCCCCTGTCCCTCTTCAAAGCCCCCCCACTTCCCACCTCCTTTGGGTCTTGATAGTGCCACTGGTCGTACCACCGATTTTCCCCGAAAACTCGCCTGCTGTCTCTTTGTCAGTTTCATGCACTGAAAAGTGTTTTAAAGTAGACTTTACTTTGTTGCGGTTGGCTTCCTTTATATTTATTTCGTTCTTATTTTACTTCATTTTTTTTGGGTTCCTTTTTCGAGAGGCTTGACAAAAAGGTTGGCGGAAGGGAAAGAGAAACAGGAAATAAACCGAATATTTAAATAAATGAATTTAAAGACCTGGGAAGCCCACACAGATTTTTTAAGGTAAAGTCTTAGATCATGGATATATATCTATGGCTTAAAGTTCTAAATAATGAAGCACTTTATATATTTTGAACTATGTTTTTTTCCATTCTTTGTATAAATTAAATGTATCAATTATTAATAAGATAAACCTTATTTTTAAAGAGTGTTTGTTCTCTTTATATTTTGAAAAAATTTCTTTTCTTCATTTCAGAATTGAGTAGCCCAACCTGTACAATCTGTAATTCTGCTGATGTCAGCTAATTATTTCTATGCCTTGAATCATTTTCATCTGGGATCTTCGAGTGTCATCTTTTAATTAGAGCTTGATGACCCCCCAACTGTAAGTATTTTTTATGTGCCCCCCACTTGGTTTCATAATTTCCTGGGAATGGCCTGCACTTTTTTTTCTCGCTTTGTATTTATTTCGAGCTTTTTTTTTATATCTTGGAAAGCAAATCTAATTTCTGTTGCTGACAACCATTTAAATTCAATTTCTGTTAAGGGGCGCTGAGGTGGGGATAAGAAAAGAACACTCCACGATTATCTTGGGTCGGCGTTTTGTGGGAGGAAATAATAGTAGATGAGGAGCCAAGGATCAGGAACATACATATATGATTATCTAAGCTTTATTTATGCTGGCTTGCGCTTCTCCACTTTCTGTTTTTTTTTTTTTTTTTTACTTTTTTCCCTAACGTTTAACTTTTCTCGTTACCCTTTAACTGCTTGATATTTTTCATCATCATCATGCTTCCGATGGCAACAGATGTTTTGGGTTGCTTCTTGAGTATTTTTTACTTTTTTTTCGCCTTTGTAAAACATAATTTGTTGATCCTGCCCACATCTATGGGTTGTGTCCTTTTGGCTCGCCGCTTGGCTTATCCCTTTTGTCCTTTTCCGCGTGTGTGGCGCATTATTAAAAACTACTTAAAAAAGCCTTACTGTGAGAAAGAGATTTGGCAGCAAAAAATACACAGCAAAATGTCAGAGGGACCAGAAAATGAAAAACAAACACATTTGTTTCGCCCAACGGTTTTTGAAAGCCGAGCAGCTGGCGTCAATGTTTGAATGACTGCATGAATGATTGAACGAACGATGGACTGTGTTACCAGCAGTTGCTTGCCAAATTGAGAATTTAAGGACAGAGTAAAAGATTCTAGAACTTTTCCACTAACCATACTTTATTTATGCTGGCAGGGTCTCGAAATGAGCCAAAAGCTGCGGGTCAGCGTGCCCCTATCCGCTTAAATATCCAACTGGCCATAAGTAAGAAAAATGTCTTGCTTTTCGTATCGAAAGTAAAATGCCCTTTAGGCTACACTTATATATCCAAGACCCATCACACTTTATTTTCAAATAAGTAGCTTCATATATGCTTAAACTCTATGCCAGCTAAGCATACTAATTACTTAGTTATTAAAACTAAAGAGGGCTAAAAAAATTATAATAAAAACGGCTAAGGTAGGGAATGAACTATTATTAAAAAAAATGTTCTTGATGTCAGGGGCGTATGCCAAAATTATGAAAGAGTAAATATCCAATGGAAAAACTAACCCCAATAAGAGGCGCCACTTGCTGAAAATATTCGCTGTCCGTAAGGATATTCTTATATAACTATAAGGATGCAAATGTTGACATACATAGTCGTACAACTATAAATATGTTGACGTGTGAGGGAAATTTCTGTTGCTATGCGGCTTCTCTTTAGCCGCTTTTCCTTCTATTTTCACCACTAAAGTACACATGAAAGATATTTACAAAATGTCCGCTGCTCTTTTCGTATCTTTTTCGGCGGTTTCGCTTCTCGCTCCTTTATTTATTTTTTTGTTTTTTGCTTGGCAAACAATTCGGCGCCAATAGGAAGGCGAAGAGTTTGGGGAATATGAACTGAAGTGGAGGATGCTTTAACACGTTTTGGTAATTTCATCAAGGACATGAGGATAAAACATTTTCCCTGCAAAACAAACAGTTGAAGGGGGTTAAACAATATTAAAGCTGATCTTGAGATTATAAAGGGATTGTCACTTAGTTTTGAAGCGATTTGAAGAAGCAGGAATTCTCTTCGGAATTTTTTTAGTACAGCACGGATGAAATATTCATGTTGACCATTTTTGAGCAAATTAAAACATGTTCTTTTACCAAGATCTTTTTGTCTTGAGCTAAGGCTTCAATTGAAACAAATGGTTGTATCTTGTTTTGTAGATTAAAATTTTCATTTCATTTTAAAATATTTAAATAAGTTCTTACCTATTTTTTCCTAGATGTTTGTTTAGTAAAAGAGTTGATAGCATCGCTTATATTTTTGAACTTAATATTCTCTTAATTTTATTTAATGTTCTCTTACAGGTTTTTAATTGAACATAGTGAACAGTAGTATAACGTAACGATAAGGTCTTCTATATTTCACGACTTTCCTGCATGTCCCAATAAAAACCACTTCCCTGAATTGATAACAACTTCCACCTAATACTACTTCGATTTTCCAGTCACCCACAGTAGCCACAAAGCTCGAACATGGACTTCATCGGACTGTGAGTGCGGCAACCCTTTTAACCCCTTACCATTTGCGACAAATCGCATTAGGCCCCCCTGACGAGTCGACCGCCTCCACTGTGTCTGTATGGTTTATAGGACTGCCCCTAAGCCCATCCAATCGGTTGACCAGGGCGCTAAGCATCGTCTATGGCAGATGGCATTGAGCTCAGATGGGAAATACAATTTCCTCGACCAATAACGGAAACGTTCATCAATGACCATTTTGGCACTTTCGGTTTCAGGCCAGTTCATCGAGTTCATTGGGGCCAAATCAAGTGAGGAATCGCCGTCCAATAGCCAGACATCAGACAAAAGTCAGCCGAATCAACTGAAGTCCGACCGCAAGCAATCCGTAAAAAAACGAGAAAGACCCCAACGAAAAAAAAAGGACACACACCAAAGGAGCAGGACCAAGTGCACTGCGGAAGTAAAACTGGAAAATTTAATTATCACATACATATACAAGCATAGTGAGAGGGAGAGAGGAAAGGGGAGGGGGCTAGTAGAAGGATATACAGATATAGACGGACTGATGCCATGTTCTTGTGAATTGTCAATGTCAGAGTTGCTTGTTCCTCTGCCTGCTGCTTTTGTTGTTGCTGCAATTGCTGGTTTCGTTGGGTTTGTTAGCGATGCAAGCCAAGCAGAAACCGTAACTGAAGTCTTGAATGTGTCGCCTTCTCTGAGTTCGACCATATCTGCACAGACAAAAACTAGGCCGAAATTTGAAAGCAATAACATTTTTTTTTTTCTTTTCAAAACCCAAAATATTTTTTGCTTAAAATATTTTTTAAGCTCTTCATGGAATTATTAAAAAATCAAATTTGAGTTTCGATACTAGAAAATAGCTATAGCTAGGTAATTGTTGCAGACGTCTCAATTGCAAATACGGATATTATAAAAGAAATTGATGATTATAGGAAACTTCAGAACCCCTCTTGCAAATATATTATTTTTTATGTTATTTTTTCGCCTTAATAGCCTGTATGTCCTAGACGAATTTCATAAATAAAAATTTATATTTTTCAATGCAAGGGGTTGGTAAATAAATAAAATTTTCAATAAACGAGGAAGTTATTGTGTTTTTAATTATTTAAAAGTATTTCGATATCATGGAAGTTATTTACCTAAACTCAGACATTTTCTTAGTGTGCTTCGCTGCTCTGTGGGTTTCTGGATTTTGGTTAGCCTTCAGTCGCGTGCGGTTTGTGTATCAGCCATATACCAGCCTCCCCTCTGGGCCACCATCCCCCACCGCCTATCTCAATCATGGCCATGGTTTCTTGTCTTTGCGGTTCTCGTTGTTCACAGAGTATGATGTCAACTTGTGACAGCTGCGGCCCTCCCCCACAGATTCTGGCTATATGCCTCGAGGCATATTATAAAAAAGAACGATGAGCAATTAAAGCCATGCGTGTCCAGTTCTCTCCAACTGGCCAAGGATGTTGAAACACAGTTTTTAATTAAAATATAAATTTTGATGGCTTGTCTAAAGAAGAAGATCTGTTAGCTGAAGTTTTTTCGTGTTTTTTTTTTGGCCTACGGGCCATTTTGACCACATGGCGGATGAATAATATTTGAGGCTGCAGATCTAATAGGGGAACTTACATTTTCAGGCCTTCAGAACATATTTAAAAATTATTTTATATTTTTAGAAATATACACAAAAATGTTGGTTAATTATGAAGACATTTTCTATAGTGCCCAAATTTTATGCAGTTAAACTTGTATCTCATTTTTTTTTTGTATTTAAATGAACTGCACTTACAAAATATCTCAATTAAATTGTTTTATTAAACTGTCGACTAAGCAAACTATTTATAATTTTAACCCGTGGTAGAAACAACCCCAAATCCCTATAATGTTCTCCAATGCTAGTTTTCTTCTATTATTTTAATTTCTGCCTGCCATTCATAATTATTTTCGGCTCTGCCTGCTCCAGCCTAACACATTTAACAGGCCAACGCAAAACTTTGGCCATAATTAAAACTAAAAGGCGAAAATTTTCTTTTTATTCAAATGCTTTGGGGGAAATGGGGATGGGGCTTAGCTTTTCTGAGGCAACAGTCGGTCTCTAAGTGCAGCTGACAACAATTGCATTGAAGAATATGCGGGGAGCAGGAGCTGAGGGGGTACGACTGAAGGCATAAAACACACAAAAGGCGACCAAAAATTATTCAACAAGCGTTGGCGACGCCTGCTGCTGAGCGAAAGAGACAGCCGTCGAGCGGGCGAAAGAGAGGAAAAGACGGCGACATGGGCAGGACATGCCGCCATTTCTAGCTGGTTTCCTTTTGTTGTGCGCTTTTGTGTTTTAATAAGTTTTGAATTTCAGTACAAGCGCGTAACTTCAAATCTTAGTACGCCCCTGCGCCCGCGTTACTTTGGCTTTTGCCCGTCCTTTCTTTTGGAAGATTTCCATTCATCCATTTTACTTTTTTATACCCTAGCAAGGGACTTTTAAATTGCGCTTATGGATTTTCAAAACATCAAAAAGTGGTCCTTCACCTCTGGAAAGTATTACATTTTAAATATATATATACTATACTATAGTATACTATTAAATAAGCTATTGTGCTAAGCTTGTTTATTCCTTCGTCTGGGTTTTTAAAAAAATTGGGCTTTATTAGCTTAAATACATAAATAAAATACATAAATTAAATAAATAAACATTCAAATTAACAACAATTTTATTAAGTGCATATACATAGATTATTAGACTATTAATTTCTGCATGTACATACATTCGTACATAAAAAATAGTCAATATTTATTAATTATTAAATTTTATTGTATTCCAAAACAGTAAATTTAAAATTATTATCCTTAAAGTTGAATTAAACTTTATAATTTTCTGTTAGTCTTTCATTGGATTTCTGCAAATCTTTAGACATATTGAATATAAATAGGGCACTCTTTAATAAATGAATTTTATTTTCGAAATGTGTGTTTAGGGTGTTTACAATAGCACATCCCGAGGCTAAGCCTCCGTTCTTGACTATTTACATTTTTTTCGGCGAGTGTGTTTTTTTTTTTAATTTTCTGTTTTTGCCACAAAACGAAACGAAGCTGAAACCAATAATTAATACCCAAACTCGTTTTTCGTTTATTATCCTCCATTGCTGGCGCTTTCCTTGGCCATTTCTCGTTCCGCAAACATTTTTGCCATTCGATGCGGCTAAAGCTTCGTTAGTTGAATACCACTCACACATTCGCAATCGTCCACTGGCCAACACACAAGCACACACTCGAGCGCTTGAATTGCAGTCGTTTTAGCCTTGTGCCATGTATCTTCAGTTTTATTTTTGCTATTTTTATTTTTCAGCTCTCTGTTTTACTTGTTGTTTCTTGGCTCTGGTTTCGGGGTTATTTTGCTCGTTTTTTGCGATTTCAATTTTTGTTGTTTTCGTAGTTTTAGCCGTAGCTGCCGTTGATAACTTTGTTTTATAGACATTTGTTCTCGCCGCTGTTACCTAGCGACCCAAATACCCCGTTCAATAGCTTTGTCCTGGCCATCGCTTCCCTTTGCTCTTTTTACGGCTTCTATGGCTTGGTCTATTCCATTTTTTTCGCCTCTTGGCTTACGATTCTATTTTTCACGTTTTCACGTTTGGTTTTAGCCCAGCGCAAATCTTCTGTTGAATTTGTAGACACAAGGGGAGTGCATGGTTTGGGCACACAAAAGGTAAAGATTGTATAACATGAGATGGTCTTGTCAGAAAGATTTCACTTTGGGGCAGATTCTGTATTTGAATTTACGGAAACTTAATAATTGCAGTGTGGAATATTTCAGACTGTAAAGATTAACTAGCTTTCAAAATAAAGATTGGAATTTGAAAATTATTTTACTTATCTACTTTATTAAATAGTTTAACTTTAATTTTTCTGTTTCTTTTGTGTACAGAATTTTTTTAATTATTTTAAGTACTGTTAAACCAGAATAAATATTTTTCTAAAATAATATATAATTGCGCTTAGTTACGATTCGCTTGTTATTAATTTTTATATTTATTAATTTAGAAATGCTCTTCTTTTTCTTTTGCGGTTTTAACCAAATATAAAAAAAAATTTACATTTGCCCCAAAAAGTAAGTACTGTACTAATTGTTCAGAGTTAAAAGACTCAACCCCAGGCGTTAAAGAATAAGAGAAACCACACACTCGCAGGGATTTCTTTAACCTGTCTGTAGCCTTTGGCAACATAAGAACCCAACAAGGATTTCACAATGATGAAATTATGCGAAAGCGAAAGAGGGTGAGAGGATCAGGTCCAAATGGCATAAGAACTTTGCTGCTTACTGGAGTGGGGAATAACGAGATGGCTAAGCCCATGATGGAGTTTACTTTTACAGTGATTTACAATTGTGCAGTGAACTTTTCTTTTCCTATTTTTACTTGCCTGCGTTTTTTTCCACCATGTTTTCTCATATGTCAGGGGAAGTGAACAACAAAGCTTGCTCTGGCTGTTGGCCTTTAATTCTTATCAAATTGCCGTAGAGCTAAAGGCGCTTATCAGCTTCAGCAAGTCCAAGCACACATTGAGGTACACGGCGAAAAGAAAAGTCCATCAAGTTTAAAGTCAATCTTAGGGCTATTCAACAAAAAAAAATATTTGAAAAATATCTGTTTTTTTTTTTATTAGTTGCGTTTTCACACGCAACTTTTCCGTGGTACTCCCTATATATATATTTGTACAACTATTGTTTAGTTCATTATGTAATTCATATTATTTATTTATTCAAATGTCGAATGGTCAAGGGTTGAGTGGTCCAAGGTTGAGGATGTGGGATTGGTTTGGTTTGGTGGGCACTTCAATGGCAATGATTTGCCAGAACAGTGGAACGCCAGCACTTGTGGCATCAATCGTGGCTCAATAAATCAAGCAACTCTCATCGCTTCGGGCCTCGTTCATCGTTCACCGTTCCACCTACTCTTACCATTGCCGTTTGTTTGCATTACACTTCCGTTTCCGGCTCAAGTCAAATGCCATGGCACGCAAATTGAGACGGAGACGAACGTGGTGTGGCTATGGGCATATGAATGGGATGCGATGGATTCCGATCCCGAGTCCAAGGATAAGTCTGACGGTTGACGTTTCTGTTTTCCCTTCTCAGTTCATTGTGCGAAATACAATTTTAGTATACCCCACACCACCGCCCATTTCCTTGCCATCCGCAATTCTCCTGAAGGCATAGTTTCGCCTTATTGCGGTGCCAGCAGAACTTTGCTTTGATAGCAATTGTGATTGAAACTGAGACACGATATTGCACTTAAGATATGAAAAACGGCCCACAGGGATTGAAGGCACATCCCATTCTCTCATTTCGATTATTTTTCTTAAGGTTTTGGCCCAGTTTCTATCATAAATGTAGGGGTTTGAAATTTAAATCCAAGAACCAATTGAGTAACGATTCCTTTGAAGGCAGAAGAAAGCCACTATATACAACTGTTTTCTTGCTATTTTTCATATATATTTCCTTTGCTTAACTTTAATATTTTAAAACACTATGTAGGGGATTAGCCATGATTGCATTTTCAATTAATTTCGAACAGTAAAAATTTTCAGATTTGTTTGCTGACAAATTTCGTAAGCTAATATAACTTTTAAAACCCTTTGAACATCTTTAGACAAGACCACAACTCACAATAAGGGAGGTATTTGTTTGCGCTTCATCCTTACCAATATTTGCCTATAGTTTTCGTGTTTACCGAACTTCAGAAGTTTCCTCAACCAATTCATAATTATATTATACATTTAATTTGGAGAGAAACCAACAACCAAAGACACCTTTCAAGGCATTTTCCATCTGTTTGCAGAGCACTCCACCGATAAAAAAATAGAGTTAAAAAATCCAAAACTTAAACTGTCAGTGCCGCCTTGGCAGGCCAAAATGCTCAAATATTTGGCCAGGCGAAGTCTGTTTCTAATTTGAAAATTCTCCACCCGCAACACTTTTCCGCAGGCATCGCCGCCTGCTTCTGCTATTTGCGCTTGCTAAATATTTAACTTTTGAATTTCAAAGCAACGTCGAATGTTTGGTGAACTCCGCATTTCCCCACATTTTCCGTTCGGTTCAGCCCACGCCCTCCCACCTCTTTTCAAATCACAGCTGAAGGCCCACGGACACATATCGGGTTACATACGTATTAATTTAATATTTCACAGAGCACGAATCGGGTTTGTTGTTCCCCAGTTTTTTTTCCGGTTTTTTTTCTTCCTTTTTTTCCAGAATTTGTCATCGTTTCCGTCACAAAAATGGAGAAGAATAAAAAATATTGAGGGGCTCTCATGTGTTGGTAACCGCAATTTGTTTACTTTGTCGGTTTTTGTGCACGCAGCCGAGTGTTCAAAATTGAATTTTAACTTGGTTAACAGCGCTCTGGCCAGGGCCCATTCATTGGGGATCATCCAACAGCCCGCCCACCCCATCCATTCCCGCATCGCTTTTCCGCTTTTTGTCCATCTCTGTCGCTGTTTTGCACACGCCGAAAAATACACACTTTTATTGTGATTTTTTTCTACAAAATAAATAGTTTTATTGCATTCGAAATTAAAATGTGTCGTGTTAGATGTAAATGTTATTAGTTAAATAATAAGATTTAATGGCTCAGAAAAATAAAGTCAGTAACAGAAACATTTCAAGAAGTTTTCTTTCGTTTTTGTGATTTTTTCTTATCATAATTGGTGAGCTTAAAATGAACACACATTTCTGGGGTACAAATTCATGACTTTGAATTTATTTAATTTATATTAAGTAGATTAATTAAGAAATTGTATACAAAATTAATATGAAAATGAAATTAAAGCTGTAAACTTTATTACAAATTGGAATAACTCTTTTCAGCTAGTTATAATGTTTATATTATTTTGGTTTATTTGGTTTAATTTAACAAATCAATATTTAAATAACATAGTCAGGATAAGATTATACTTTAATAATATTTATCAAATAAAAATACTTTTCCATTTTAGTTATAAAAATTAAAGCAAGAGTCTTAAATGTTTTTAATTGGTTTGAAACCACATTTATTGAATCAAAAGTTGGATAAGAAAGTTTACATAAGTGTACTAAAATAATACTGTACTAAAATGCTCTTTATTGATTTAAAATCAATTATTGAAATCAAAAATTGGATAAAAGAGTGTACATCATATGGTAAACCTACTACAGCAGATATAATTTCCTTTTTCTTAACCATAAAACTTCAACCAATGTAAAATGGTTTGGTTTTTTTCTGAGTGCAGCCGTGCTCTCGTTTTCCCAAATTTGCGACCGCCTCTAAGCGTTCGCTTCGCGTTGGCGGCGTTGATAACGTTATCCATTAGGGCGTATGACAACAAGCCTGGGCTGCGTGGGCGTGGCAGGGGCCACTTTAGGCTGGCAGCTGAAAAAGTTAGTTAGTTTTGGACATCAGCGGGTTTTTGGCGGGAACGGCAAAGTGCTCTGCCTTTGGTTGCGTCTCGTTTCGTTTCGTCTCGTCTCGTGTTTGGTTTTGGTTTCGTTTTTAGTTTTTTAAATGCAATCTTTTAAGTGCTTTTTGGTCGAGGAAGCAGTGGCAGCAGCAGCAGCTTCAGCAGGAAGCAACAGCAGCGACTTTTAATGGCACTCGGATGTGGCCTCAATTAAAATGACGAGTTGCAGGGAGCAAGGGATACCATCCATCCATCCATTACTTCTCCTTCTCAGCCCTCCCAAATTAAACGCCAATTTTGCTTCACAAGTTTCAATTACCAATTACAATCGCTGTTAAAGTCTGGTTCTATTACTTTTCCTTTGTTTTATTTACTGCTTTTGATTGAAAAATATTTTAGTAAGTACCTCTGCACACTCGTACGGTTACAGCTCGTTCCTTTTGTGCTTTTGAATTTTTCATGTGGCAAAGTTCAAGAAATGTAATAAATACAATTTTATTGCCGCATTTTTTGGGGTTTGCCTTATTGTTGTTTGTGGCTCAGCTGCATTTACAAGAACAACGCTGAGAGGAAGAATATTTGCTGCATTGGCGCAGCATCGAATGAATTTTCGAGGCATAATAAATTTCCGCGCTACTCGCAGCTTTCAGCAGTTTTCCTTTCGAAGCGAAATTTATTTACGCCGTTTGGCCAGTAAAGATGTTTGTTTAATATAATAAATTTCCGGATGGCGTTTTGCTATTTTTTGGTGTAATTTTTGGTAATTTAACGAAATTTATTAAGGAAACTTTTATCTTAGTGTCGCGGAACACAGTGCGTATGGCCAATATCCTTGTAAGTATTGAAAAAAATTATAAAATTTTCGTTCTCTGAAAATTGTTTAACTTTTTCTTTATTTTAGAAATTGCAAATAAATTTAGGATATATATATATATATATGTATATATATATTTATATATATATATATATATATATTTGGTATTTCGTTAAATATATGCCAACCAATTAAGATTTAATTTTATCTTTCTTGTCTGCCAAATAAGTTACCTAATTATTCTTAAAATTAATTAATATTATTATTACTTTTCTTAGTTTACGACGGAACTTAGTTAAAATCCTCTTCGCTTTTATGACTTTTGCTGCACCCAAATCTTATTTTCTGGCTAATTAGACAACGCTCTCGGGTCTCTGAAATCAATAGTTGGGAAAACTTTATTACTGCTAAATTAGACTGGTAAGTAAAAGTACTTCAACTCGCTTAAGACCAACCCCTTTCCCAACCCCCACACCCCAGGAAACCCTTCGACAATTTTATGAGCCTCTTGAAGTCTTTAGACTTGATTTCAACACAAATTGAGCACATTAATAGAGTTTCCTGGCTTTTGTTTATGGCCAAAGTTTTCAATTTTTTTTGTGCTAAGCCTTCTTTACTATAATTAGGTGTTTAATTACAAGGTTGAAGGCGTTTTGGATGGCAACTCGCAGCTTAGTGGAAGGACGTTTGTTAAATGTAAATACGCACACATTTTTGTTCAAGTTTTTGCTCAAAGTTCGACTGCCAATAATAATGAGCAAAGATTTCTGACGCCAGAAAAAAAAATATCGGAAATTATTCAGACTTGGTATGAGAATGAGGAAACACTTGAGATATGTCAGATAGAACATTGTTTTTGGCTTGAATCCTTAGGCCATGTGGGTTGTTTTTATCTAAGACTGTGTGAGTGGGATTTCCCCATTTAGTGTGTGTATTTTTGTGTTTGTATATCTGGGTTCATTGTTACAATTTCATTTCAAACATATTGGGTTTCAGTCAACGACGATGACGACAGTCTTTCGAAGGAATTTGGTCCAAAGGTCACGTACCACAAAAAAAGTTGACGGAAAGGGAAGATGAACGTGGAGAAGTTAAAGCTGACAAAAAAAATTACGATAGGAGGAGTTTAGAAATCCTTGAAAAGTAAGAAGAATTGGCCACTGTCTTTTTTATGCGATTTGATCAACAGAAATTGGCATTGGGAGCTAAAATCCCTAAGACGTCATTTAAAGTTAGTTCCGTTCGCATTTAATCGCTAAGAGAAATGCGGTCAGCTATGTTTTATAGTCCTGCCAAGGCTTCCATTCCAATCCATTCATCCATGCGGCGTCGTCCTTCATCATCATCGGTTGTAGTCTCGTTGCCAATATGCCACGTTTAGTCGCCACTAATCCATCGCGTAAACAATATAAATGTTCCAACCAGAGCCGCAGCCGGCAGGATATGCTGATTTCAGTGTGTAGTCCTCGGCATGCATCCCCTAACTCCCCTAACAAAACATTTCCCCCCCATCAAAAATACACTAATAGAAATCAAATTTTAAGATTTCATTATGATTCTCATAGCTGGATGGCTTACATTTTTACCTAGAGTTAAAGAAAAATAAAATCTAACTTTACAATTACATTTATTTATTTTGCTGTTTTTATGTTTTTAATCGGTCTTAAATAAATTTTTTGTAAATTTTAAGTTTAACATTTCTTAAATCACAATTAAAATGCAAATTCTAGAATACCCGTGTTTTAACATCTAAGTCTCAATACCCTAAGTTAAATATTAAAATATGTAAACGTTTTCAATACTGATTTAATATAAATTAAATGTAAGAAACTGGTGTACTACAATTTTCCGATTTATAAAGCATTTTGTTTTAAGTGTAACTATGGGCATTGTGTGGTGCGGTCCTCTTTTGTTTAACTAAAGGATTTAAAGTTTTTGTTTTGCTTTTTCATTCATTTCAGCAACGTTCGTCATTCATTGTGTTTGTGTGTGTGTGTGTGTTTCTGTTTGCGTGGGCTTGTGTGTGTGAGCCGCCATATTGAAATCAATGTTGGAGGCGGTTCCGTTTTACCCCCTACATCCGCTTTCCCTACGCTTCAGCATTGTTCGCATATTTTTATTAATAGTCGCGCGTTGTCTGCAATTTTCCCTTGGCTCCCAACCTCCAATTTTCCCCCTCTATTCATTGCAGTCCTGCAAAACTTCGTCATGGATTGGGAATCCCTCTTTCCCAAGTCTCCCTTTTGCCTCCCCCCCTTCTCTGGGCTTATGAATTGCAAATGGTTTTTCTGCTTTTTGCCTTTTGCGCTTAGCAATCATTTAATATGCCGACGTGCCGAGAAAATGAGTTGTTTATAAAGCGTGAGGATTGCAATGCCTTCTGAGGATTGAAGGGGTGGGCCTTAAAATGAGGCTTAGATGGGGAAAGTGGGAAGCAGGTCAAAGTGCAAGCTCATCCGTCTGTCCAACTAATGATGAAAAAGGGTTTTAAGATTTTAAGCTAATTTTAGGCAGAACTGTTATTTTACGCTGAAGGAAAAGTCTTTTTTGTGTTCGTTTTTGTAACAAATATAATTCGATTTAGCTTGATGTATTCTATAAGTATCGTACCATCCGAAATTTAATGAAAGGAATTTTTTAATTAATTCAATAAGAACAATAAGCTATAAAGTTTATTTTAAAATTCCATCCAACAAATAAAATCAATCGTAAAATCACGATAAGCCTAAAAAATCTGTTATTAAGTTTGTCCAATTGGATGTGGGTGGCCTCTAACGAAAAATTTGCCGAACTAATTACGCTTACACTTCAGTGGTCTAGACAATTCGGCTGAATATTTCCGCTTTACATTCCCATTGCACAATGCTCTGCCCCTAATTAACTTTGCCCCGAAACTTTCACCCGACTTGGCTTTAATTAAAGCCATCGCAATAAGTACTCCACGAGCGCATAAAGATCTCTGCGAAAAGTTTTTGGTCAAACTTATGCAGAAGCTTCAGCCGCCTCTAGCGCAGTTTTCTTCATCGTATTCCTCCTCGGCAACTGCCCCCTTAAAATTTCACACGTTAATTTGCAATTGCCCCCGGAAGGCAAAAATGTTAATAGCGAAAAACCCAACGCACTCTTTGGGGTCTAGGCGAAGATAAGATGTGGGGCTATGTACACTCAGAAAGTAACAGAATAACAAGTTAATATTCTAAGCCCTGCAAAAATATTATTATGTTTGGGCTTAAGTTTCAATATATAGGTACGGCATAAACTATGTTAAAGCCATAATTTAAATTAAATGCCAACTGAATGTTCAGGAATTAAATAAATTTTATATATTCATCTGATTCTATATTTCATGCTTAATAATATAACATTTTGAAAAGATATTTAAAAATATTGTACCGATTACATAAAACAGAAACAGTGGTTAATGGTTAAATCTAATTTAAAGTCTCTCAAGCCTTAAAAAACACTTCCAAAGGTGTCCAAAAAAATGCTACAAAGTAATTTTAATCCGGTCGTCTGAAGGATCAAATTTTAAAGTGATTTTTTTTGTAACACCCCCGATTTACGACTCTTAAATAAATGTTTTAAGTGTACCATTTTGTGCGTTGGCAGCATCAGCATTTGCCTCTTCTCTTCTTTGCATCGTGCCCTGTCTCTCTTTCGAGTGACGCACAAAAGTATGCAATGAAAATTTTACAATTTACGCGTGCAAAAGTTTATGAGCGTTTCGTATCTTGAGGCAGCATTAGGCTGAACTCTCGGAAAGAGGGGCGGATGGACGGGGATTGGGGATGTTGACAATGACAAGCAATTAATGTTGCGGAAAATTGTGGCGCGAAAATGGCCAAAACAACAAAGGCGATACAGAGAAGAAGAGCAAAAGTGCGCAAGAAAATCCACTAAACACTTTTAAAGTTTTGCATAGCTCGAGGCGCATAAGCAGATTTACCAACCGCCCCATGTGCATGGGTGTTTGTACAGGTGTTTTTGCTTTCCTCCACCTTTTTTTTTCGACAACACAATTTATTATGCCATGTCAAAATCTTTGGTAAAATGCATCGCAGACAGGAAGAGGTGAAAGGGAGAGTTTGAAGATGGGAAGAAGTAAGAAGATCAAGAGCATGAGAGACAGTGCGAAAAACTTAGAAAAATGTTTTCTTGGGATTTAGGTATCACCAAAAAAACGTGAAAAAATTTTATGTTGAACGTTTTGTACTCTTGCTTTTATTCCCATGTTAAAAATATTTATTATTTATTTTCGACCACACAATCTATCGTAATATTATATTTATGTGTGTTATAATTGTAATGTTATTATTTTTTTCATTAAACATTTTTTTATTTTTCCAAAACGTGAATTTACTTTCTTTGCTATATATAATAAATATAAACATTTTAATAAAACTCAAAAATAAATTGAAAAAAATTAAATACAAAGCAAAGCTTTAAAATCGAATATGGCTAAAAAGTAATTGACAGAAATTGATTTTTTTTAAGACGATATAATTAAAAAATACAAATTGAACTATAATAATAATATTATCCTAGTTTTAATAATAATATCTTAATACTTTAGTAAAAACATTAATTAAATTGGATCTTTCAAAAAGAAACACCCAAGCACACTCTTTCAGTGGAACTTATGGTGAAAACAAATTTTGAGGTAAACTTACCAGAATTCTAAGACTTTCTGTATACTCTTTAGTAAAATAAAACAAGAAAGAAAGCAAACTTCGGCAAGCCGAAGTTCATATACCCTTGCAGCTATTGCATGAATTAAATACTTTTGAAAACATTTAAATTATGATTTACTTGAGTATATGTTTTTTAATTTTTTTTTAGTTCTTCGACATACAGCAATGGTTAAATATTTCAGAATTATGGTTTAAATTTCATCAAAATCGGACGACTATATCATATAGCTCCCATACAAATAATAAAAATATATAAAAGAACAATCAAATAATTAAGCTGCAAATCGTCATAGCTTCAATGTTTTTAAACATATACGCAAGTAAATCATAATTTTAATGTTTTCAAAAATATTTAATTCTTGCGATAGCTGCAAGGGTATATGAACTTCGGCTTGCCGAAGTTTGCTTTCTTTCTTGTTTTTTTTCATTTATTTTTCCGATTGTTCCTATGGGAGCTATATGCTATAGTCGTCCGATTTTGATGAAATTTAAAACATAATTCTGAAATATTTAACCATTACTATATCTCGAAGAACGAAACAAAAAATTAAAAAACAGCAAAGTTATAATTTTTTTTCATTTATTTTTCCGATTGTTCCTATGGGAGCTATATGCTATAGTCGACCGATTTTGATGAAATTTAAACCGTAAATCGGAAATATTTAACCATTACTAAATGTCGAAGAACTAAACAAAAAATTAAAAAACAGCAAAGTTATAATTTTTTTTCATTTATTTTTCCGATTGTTCCTATGGGAGCTATATGCTATAGTCGTCCGATCCGGCTCGTTCCGACTTATATACTACCTGCAATAGAAAGACAACTTTTGGGAAAGTTTCATGCAGATAGCTTTAAAACTGAGAGACAAGTTTGCATATAAACGGACGGACAGACGGACAGACGGACAGACGGACGGACAGACGGACATGGCTAGATCGACTCTACTAGTGATGCTGATCAAGAATATATATACTTTATAGGGTCGGAAACGTCTCCTTCACTGCGTTGCAAACTTCTGACTGAAATTATAATACCCTCTGCAAGGGTATAATGAAAGACGTGCGAGCAAAAATATTTGCAGCCAAAAGTAGCTGGAAAATCACCCAAAAATGTCATTCAGGGAGCTCAAAGGGGCGGCAGACAACCAAGGTGGGTGTGTCTGACGCTGGTGTATGGGTGATGGGTGGCGGGGCGATGTGTGGGAATATGTCCGCCCCTTGTCGTCTGCGTCTGCTGTGATGAGAAATAGTTGCAGCTGCTGTGACATACGCGTTTGCTGCATTAAAGGATTACCCTCAAAACGGGGAAAACTCGGGCGGAGGTTTGGGGTTGCGTTGTTACTATTCGGGACGAAACTTCTTTTGCAAGTTAAGTTTTTAATCATTTTTCAGTCTGCATACATATATGCACATACGTGCATATGTAGAGAAAAACACATTTTTCACTTTTTGGTCGCCTTGGCATGCTTTACATTCCCCTCCATCCATCTATCTCTTTCGCAACCCACACTATCCACATTCACCGTCTCTTTCGCTGCTGGTTGACTAGTGGACATTTTTTTTAAGATTAATCATGCGCAGCACATCAAATAAGTTGAATACGCTTAGAAAATGGTTTAGAATATTTGGAATGTGGGTGTTACAAGCGACTTGGGAGTGAAAGGATTTTTTTTATCATTTCTGCTGCCCAGAATGTGTAAACTTTTGCCAGCATTAAACGGGAGTATCCGCGAAAGAAACATAAAAAAGATAAATGATTCAATTACTTAGGCAAATCCATTGGGGTTTGGGGTACAAAGTTTAAAATCAAGATTCTTTCTCCTTATTTATTACAAAATTAAATTAGAAATAATTATAATATATAAGAAACATTTTTAAATAGTTACGATACCGAATAGTTACCTTATTCAATAAATTTAAAAACAGAATCTGTCTGTTTGAAACAATAAACTTTCCTTTTTAATTTACCACATTAAAAATCCTAAAACTCAAGACAAATTATTTTATATAAATTTAACTAACAAGAGCCACGAACAAAGAAATATTGCAAAACAATTAAATCATAAAAACGTCTTTAAAATAAATTAAATTTATTCATATTAAAACCACAATGCAGAAGAGAAGCAACAATAAGTAAAATGTGTTGAATTATAACAATTATACCGAATAAATTAAAACTCAAGTAAAAGCATGCAACATCAAGTTGAGGGTGCACATGTTTTTCCAGTACTGAGGATACCACAGAAAAACTAGGTGGATGGAGGTTTACTTGTCGTAGTTATCAACACATTAACACACACACAAACTGCTTGGCAATTAGCAATGCGGGGGAAAACATTAATGATGAAATATTAAACAGAGCAAAAGGAAAAACGAACTACGTATAAATAATGCAACGAAGGAAAAGGGGAAAAGTCGGGAGATGGAGCGACTTACAAAATGCTCTTTCAATGCTCGTTGTAATTCAGCCAAAAACTGCAACAATTTGTTGTTTCTGCTGCCGTTGTTCGATAACCATTTGCAGCAGTGGCAACAACAAAAGCAGCTTGTAATGCCCTCATTGAGGGGGCTGGTGGGCGGCAAAAGGAGGCGTGGTCCTTACCAACACAAGAAACAAAATGTTGACGTCAATTTCATTTCATTTTCATTCCCGTTGTTGCTGCTGCATTTTCCGCCATTTGGTTGCTGCCGATAACAACAGCAAAACGGCAACACAAACAACAATTGGACCAACTGCCAAACAGTATTTAGGCGGTTAAATATATATGAACTACAATTGCAGCAGCTACATCACCAGCTGCAACAACAGAAACATGACACTTGAAATAAAAGCCGCAATTAAATTCTTGAAATCGGCTCAAATATAAATGAAAAATATAAATACTAATCTTAAATGACTTAAAATTTCCTTGAATGGTGCCCAAATTTAGAGATGGGTTTTACTAAATTAAATAATCAGAAATTAATTTTAAAAATCATTTTAATTTAAGCACCTTAACAAAATATGAAAAAAATTCATTCAGTCTTAAATTTTTAGAGGAATATTCGTAGTTCTTGGAAATAAGATTTTGATATTTTTTCTAAGTGCAAAAATTTTTCCGTTGTTGCTTGCAATTCAAACAAATTGAAACTTTTGCTACTTAAGAGAATGTTGCACATTCGTTACGAGACCCAAAAAAGTCCCCAGCAACCTTCCAAAAATGTATAAATTAAATGAATTGCGACAATTTTGTGCAACGTTGCACTGTGCTGCTGTGTGTTTTTGTGTGGGTGATTTTAAGAAAGAGGCGTGGGTGTGGGCGTGGCTATAGGCAAAAGAGTCTTTCAAATTGGTGGCGGCGAAGAGGCAAAGGGGCGTGGGCGAAACGTGCGACATTTGAAACAGAAACCGGAAATTGGAATTGCAATTTATGCTCATCGCGTGTTGCACATTTTCTGTTCCGCTCAACTCAGTTCGGTTCAGTTGAGTTCGTTTCAATTCGCTGCGATTCGAGTCGGCAAGGCATTCCGTTTAGCTGGCTGCAGATTTTGTATCATCTGGCATAATCTATTTGGGGGTCATAAGCATAAGGTCAACACATGCCATTTATTTCCACCCCCACAAAATGTTTGTAATTAGATGGGGGCTCGTGGGCATCCTTAAATGGGTCAGCGGCAGTTTTCGGTATTTTTGGAATTTTATTTATGGCGCAAATGCAAAGAATTTATGTGGGGTGGTGAACGGGGACATAGGCGATATTAATTTCGTAACATTTTGCGATCTATTTCGAGGGGGAAATAAGGGGGAAATTGAAATTCGCATTTTGGCAAACGTTTGCAAATTAAACTTTTGTAAAAGTTTTGTTACCGAGAAATTTCTTGAACTTGGGCAAATAAAATCTTTAATTTAAATTCGTTTAATTTTTGTAATTATTGAATTCATTTAAGCCATAAAATAATAATTAAAAGTACAAGTTTATTTGTTTAAACACAAGTATCTACACAAGTCTCTTGTAATTGAAACTTGAAATTCGAAATAAAAATCCGTTGGCATTCTGTAATTTAAATTTATTTATATTGCTTTTGGCATCATCTTAATTAGCACAAAAATGTTCTGTTTTTTAAAGACCATCTCTCATCGGAAATGACGTTTCTCCTGTCATGTAATCGTAATTTCGTTAACTACAGGACAAACCAGCTTTGTCATTGGAGCATGAGACACTAACAAGCCCCGACTAACAACAAAGCTGACAACTAAAATGGTCAAGGAAAATCCCGGCCCCTTGCTCCTTCCTAAGCCGGCAGCTTTAAATTACACGAATGTCCTGTCAAAAATACTTAGCACCGACCAACAAGGAAAATAGGAGCTTTGAGGTCAGAACGGAATGGCCAGAGACAGCTGTAAATAAAGCCGGCAGCAAGAAAAGGCACCTCCCAACCAAAACCCGCTTTAAAGAGCCATTATATATTGAGTACATTGAGGCCTGTAACTTCGTTTTCCCATCTCTATTCGTGGTCTTGTTTTTCTGCTCTTGGTTTTCATTATTCGGAGCGTTTTCGGCGCATGGAACATTTGCTGCCCAGCCAAGCGAAACACTCGGAATGCTGGAGGGGAGGGTACTGTATAGAAGTTGAGACAAGAGTTAGTTCCTTGCCTCCTTCCAGGTGACTTTGGGCAATGTCCTGTGGCGCATGATAAACGCAGTTTTGGCCCTTTTTAAATATATATTAACCCCCCCCCCCAAAAACGCTTGGCTTCAAGTGGCCGGTAATATATAGACCTGTATAACCATTTTTTGTTTGATAAATTTAATAAATCAAGCGATTATTTTGTGTGGAAATGCAATCGCTTGTATATAATAGATGGCATTTTATTTATTGCGCTGCTTGCCAGCTAATGAATGCTTATTAATAACCCGATTAAGCTGGTACTAAAGGGGATTTGATTTAGGTGCACACAAAAGAAATAAGTAATAAACATTTCAAAAGGAATATGAACAAGTAATATAAACATTTTTAGTATTCATGATAACGATTTTTGTATACAAAAGACCAAAATTACAGATCGATTTAAAATTTATATTTTTCTATTTATACTATGATTCAAATATTTTTTTTAATTTCAATTTTTTTCTTAAATACGTTTAATTCTTATTAATTATTGCTTTTGATAATATTTTTCTTTCTATGTAGAAAAGTCACATCCCTATATTCATGTCATACTCAAACGAGTTCCCAATCAAATTAGCTCTAATCGAATCAGCCAGTAGACAATCGCTGGTTCAAAGTCTCTGTTCTATGATAATTTAATTCAAGCGCTGAAAATAAATAAAAGACGTCTACCGCTAAGGATAAATTTGTCCTTTTTTTGAGAGTACGATGAAAAGGGTTTTCTAAGCCAACAATAAAAGGAATTTTTCCCTACCGATTGCGAATGAAAATTCCGAGTCCGAATCTGTTTTTTGTTCGCACAGATGTTTACGCGGTTTAAAGCTCGTTAGCGCCCCCGGGGAAAAGAGGGTGTGGTTTTGGGGTTATTTAGAGGGTTGCGGTCTGCTTGTTGAAACATTTTGCGGGGCTCTACGGCCCGGCAATTTGAAGTCATTGCGGCCTCGGACTTGAGAGATAATAGAACTACGAGCGCAAATATTGCCTACAAAACGGGGGGAAGAAGAAACCCGGGAAGAAATAACCGAAAAAGGGGAGATTGTTTGCCCAGCATTGTGGCAAAAAGGATTAATACCAAAGCAGATTAGATTGTCAAAATGGGACAGCTGGCCGCTGCTGTGCAGAAAAATGTTGACTCTTTTTTTTTTTTTTGGTAGCAAAAGGATTTTGCAGAAACCAAAAACTGTAACAGAGTTATCAAAATTTTGACAGCTCAAATTGGGGAACAACAGCTAAAAACAATAAGCGGATTTCAGAGTGAACAGCCGCATTAAGTACTTAAAAATTGCAGATCCCCTAACAGAAGACAAACTTTCATTTAATGTCATTTAAATCAGTGATGAGTTTCGAGCAATGTTTTATGTTAGTCATTAAATCATATCCTAAGCATGTTAATCAGTGGAATTGTTGGTCGCCTGATAAATGCAATGATAAGAAAATAATGATTCATATCAAATTAAATCGTAACCACTCAAAATTTACTGAAAAGTTAGTTTTAGAGAACGTTTAAGGCTTAGCCAAACTTTGAAGTCAAACTTTATAAGAATAAATTGTATATTCTCCGCTTTCACAATAAACTTATTTATTCGCTATAATCTCTTAAACTCTTCCCCAAGTAAGATTACGTTTTTATCTACCTAATAATGAATATTCAATTGTCTGCAGTTTAATGAAGTTCGAAGTTTATATACAGAACTTCCCTTTAAGCCCTTGAATACCTCTTACACTTTGCCCATTCTGCGGATCAATCACTCACTCAAAAAGCTTTGATTTTTTTCTACTTTGGACAAGAGTCTGGCAGCGTCCACTAGTGAAGTTGGTTTTCGTGAAGCTGAAAAACAATTTGTAGACCGAAATATACAAAAGAAAAAAAAAAACATAAAAAAGCACGAACTTTAAAACAGGTTTTTTTTTCTTAAGCTATCAATCAAACTGCACAGAATAAAAAGAAAAATACAAATCTTATGGAGAAAAAAATAACAGTTTAACAGTTTTTCTTCACTTTAGCTAAAAGGACTTTATGAAAATGTTGTTTGAAATCAAATTTTTAAGCTTTAATTTATAAGTAAGGTAAGTAAGGTAACGCACTATCAAAAATGCTTTTCCTTGTGTTTATATAAATTTGTAAGTATTACCAAAATTCCTAATCATAATCAAAAGTTGCTGCTTTAACAATAAATGATGATTACGGAGTCAGTTACGATGCCAAAAAATCATTTTCATTTGCCGCCTAATGGATTTTGCGGGGGTCCAGGGGCTGTGGAAATGGGGCCGGAAAAGTGAGCGTAAAATTCCCCTGATGTAGAGTTAAGAAAAGCCACAGATGCCACCACATGTGTGTGCGTTTGAGCGCCTTGCCACTTTGAGTTAATTCCCTTTACTTGGTCGTAAACTTTACGCATTCACTGTAATCAAATTTTATGAAATGCTCAGACCCAGTTTTCTTCTCCTTTTGTTCAAGGGGTTTCCACTGTGTGGGGTGGGTGTGGGTGGTGCACTTTAATGTCTTTACTGTGGTTTTCGGGTGGCTTGGGCTTTGAGTTTGCGGCCTGTGAATGAAAATTTTGCGGCATAGATAATTAAATAATAAATTGTTGTAATGTCTACATTTGCGCCCCTCGCCTGTTGCATTTAGCTGAAAGACCATAAATGATTTATATGCACATTGAATGCGTCGACGATAGATTTAATTTAACGATGTCTTGGCGACGATGATGGCGATAATGATGAAACCGGCGACGCCGCCATTTTGGCTTTCCTCAATGGTGGCTTTTCCGCTTTTCCTCCTTTCCGATTTTCCCCACATAGAGGTAATTACGCGGAAATAAGGGGCTGAAAGTGGGAAAGCTTACATCAATATTCTTCCTTCAGTCGCATATTAAATCTATGTCATTTTATATAAATTAATTTTGCCAATGACATTCAATGTCTGCTCGTGCGAAAATGGATTATGAACGTAATATATGGCAGAAATGTGGGGTGTTCTTTGATGTGTGTTTGTGAACATATTAATGCGATACTGAAAACCAAAGACATTGATAGGGAAGTTGAATTGGGAGAAAGATTGCGAGGCGAGGACATTTCGCTTTTGGGAATTTATTTGCGTTGAGCTTTACTGCTAATGATATGTGGTTATTTTGGTTAATAAATAATATTGTATTTAATTTATTGGACCTGCATTTCACATATGTATATTATATAAGCAATATTTTAAGACCATGAATTCTGATAGAAATTGATTGTTTGAAAGCAATACTAATCGAAAAATATAAATACAACTAACTAACTAACTAACTAAAACGAATATAGCGAAACCAAAGATACTAGAAATAAATAATAAATAAATTTAAAATTGTTATTAAAGTATCTTATTTTATTGTTCAGCATAACATTTTTAATAATTAAGAGAAACAAATAATAACTAATAAAATAAAAATAGTTAAATTACATTTTAAAATCCTTTTTTTGAATAGTTTCTTTCCTAAAAAAAGTATTTCAAAACTGAATTTAACTTGTTTATCTTATTAATGGCATTAAAAGGAATTGGCTTTCTAGTTAAAATAAAAATATAGTTACACTTGTTGTTATTTCATAAGCCATTTTTTAGCAGACTAAATCATTTTTAAGTACTCCTTCTTAAACTGCAGAGAATTCTTATTCTTCCTCACTTATTTCCTGGACTCACGGGTTAGACAGCCTTGAACTAAGTTGCTTTGTATTCATGGACTAGCAATTACCGACTGCAATTTGATTGAATTTAAATTCTCGAACTCGCCTTGAGCGGTCCTTATCTCAAAGTCAGTTTTGTCCTGTGACAACCCCGACTATTCCACTTTTCTCTCCTTAGGCGAGTCATAAATTATCCTTAGATCACGCGCCAACAAAAGCGTGTTCTACACTTCACTTCTTCTGGTTCTGTAGTCTTTCCTATTGTTTTTTTTTGTTGGTCCTTACGCAGTGACCTATACAATGCATTCCATTGGGAAGCTAGTAGTAGTAGCAGCCTTTGCCCCCTTTAGACCCCATCCTTCTTTTCATTTTTTAACTAGCTTGAATTCCTGGCAGTCACATGCCGACAGAGGCGCAGCGCCAAGATGATGGAAACAGCTGACATTTCACTTTCTTGATGCGATTACGCAGCGAGGAGTGCACCCCCCTTCAGCCTGCCACTGCTTTACCACCCCCTCACACCCACTTTTCCTCCCGGCCTTTCCGCCCACACTGCAAATTGCTTACGGTCACGTAGCAGCGGTCTTTCCTCTCGCTCGCTCCCCAAAAAACACCCACTTCTGGCTGCTTCCTTTTTGCTGCTGTTGCGCGACAAGAATTTTTTGCGCTTCAAGCCAAGAAATCGTACACTGAAAGAAAAAACATTTCTAAAACTACTTGATTAAAAAAACATTAGATGTTTATATAATGTTTGGATAAAAACTATTACTATTTATAATGATATACAAATAATGTGTTGGTCTAAAAAAACGTAATTTTAGAGAGTGGTTAAAAAAATTCCTAAAGTTAAAGTTTCTTTAAAGATTTTTAATTTTACAATTTTTTTCGGATTGCCCTTAAACTTAAAATATTTATTTCGCTTTTATTTACATTTTATAAATTCTTATATTGAAATTAGTTTTTCCTTTCACTGCAAGGGTGGGAAATATGGATGAGAAAGAGCAGGCATAGGAAAAAAAATGGGGTTGGGAGTGGGCAACAAAGGGAAAATGGTGCCAAACTTAATGAAAATACCAACGCGTCGTCGTTTTGGCCGCAGAGAGGCTGTAGCCCCCCGAAGCTATCCATCTTGCATGCCATTTCCCCAATATGTTATTTTTCATGCGTTTTAGGCGAAAGTGTTTCGAGGCACAGTGCGTGAAAGTCGGTTTTTTTTCTACTATCTACCCCATCATTCCATTTATTGGGATTTTTTGATTTCTTGCTCCATTTTTCCCGCAAAGTAGTTCCTCGAAATGTGTCCTAGATAAATTAAGTGGTGTAGTTTGTTTAATATGTATAAGATCGATTACAAATATTTAAAGCATTAATTTTATTTACTTGAAGCCTTTGTAGCTCTTTGTATGAATATAAGCCTTAAAAACTTAAAATTATTACTTAAGACTTTTTAGATTAGTACCAGTATTTTTTGAATTCTTTAAATTTATTTCTTGGTGATGTTTACTTTTAACCTGATTTCACTGTATTGACATTTTTTGATTTCTTGCTCCCATTTTGTTGTATTTTGTTTTTGTGCTGCGACTGCTCTGGGAAAATTTGCATATCTCGATAGTGTCATTAAATTTGCATATTTAAGATAAATTTAAATTCCTTGCATGTTTTGTTGTATGTATTTCCATTTTTTTGGACGCCTTTCTGCGTTCCAATTTCATTTCGATTCTTCTTCTTGTCCTGGCCCATTCTTCAAATTTTGCCGTTGCTATTGTAAATTTATTGTTTGTAGGCTTAAGAAGGCGGAAGAAATGGCATAACATTGTTTACAGACTGTCCTTATATATGTTATAGTGGTGAAGTTTTTGAAGTCGCGGAGAAATATTAGGAGTAATACATAGTTTATCAATTAAAAACACAGTGTATATTTCATATATACCCATTTTTCTATCCAATTGATTTAAGCTTATATTTTTGTCAAAAAAAGTTTTTTTTCAAGCTGTTTTGTTTGTTTTTTTAATGTTTTATGTTGATTTCTGAAATCCTTAAATTTTTAATTTTGCTATGCTTTAAAATTGAATCTATTGTTTTGTCCCCAGCTGTTTGCGTTGGGGGAGTTAATGTGGGCGTGGCAATGCTTTACAACGCGTGGGAGTCGCTCCCATCTCGTTTTGTCTGTTTTAAGCCTCCAGTCTCCTTATTTTTCGTTGTCGTCATCATGCATCATTTGTTTAGTCCCTTAGTCCTTTGTTATGTGCCAAAAGCTGGGGAGGAGGTGGGTGTTGGAAGGACGTGCATGGGCGGAATGATATGTGGTGGGTGTCGCACTTTTATGCGTCGCACTTGTTGAGAATATTAATTTTATTTAAATATTTCAAAATAACACACAAGTTGCTAGCTTCGCAGTTTAGGATCCTTCGTTCTTTTATTTCATTCATTTTATTTTGCGACATTTGCGTAATGAACTGAGCTTATGGGATTAAAATCCCATCCCAAGTAGAAAGGAGCAGAACGGAAAATTTTTTTTTTAATTCACCCCAATAACGGTTTTTTTGAACATAAAAAAATGAATTTAACATTCTGCACAGGAAACAAAAAATTAATATTGAATAAATTGTACATTATATTTTGGTAAATGTTGATTAAATATTTAAAAATATAGCACACACATGTTTATATAATCATTGGGCGTGTTCAGCAAAACAACATGATCACTTTGACATTAATTTTTTAGTTTTTGCTTGTTTTTTATTTCAGTTTTTCTTTTTATTCTTATCGATGCTTACGAAATATATAAATTCTTGTATTTATCCCTTTGCTGAAAATATTAAACAAAATATTTATTATATGTTTTTTAAAGGATAAAAGGTAATTAATAAGTATTTTCAAACTTATTTTGTTGGCACTTAAACTGCTTAGCATACAATTTGTAGGCTAGTGTGAAAGTTTGGTATTTTTATTTTTAATACCGCAAATTTCTTCGTTTTTGACATAAAAAATATCGGGAAACTGAGGCGTTTCCGTAATAAATCCTGATTCAGAGGTAAATATAAAGGTTCTTGTATTCTTTATTTTTTGTAAACTGGGAGAGGCGCTTTTTTGCCAATTCCATTAATTAATTATTTAAATTTCTATTTGCGATTCGCAACAGCAACAAATTTGTGAGAGCAAGAGCGCAAAGTTTGCCGGCGACGCGCAGGTAATGAGAGAGATAGCAAGAGAGAGCGTCGAAATTTGTGTGGCTTTTTCGCTCTCTCTTCTACACTCCCACACTCACTCTCATACGATTGCCGTCGCTGTCGCGTTGTGCTTTCTTCGTTTTTTTCGGTCTGCGCAAACTTATATTTTGTCGTTGTAATATTTTGCATAAATATATAAATTAGACCGCGTAACGAAACAACAAACCAATAAAGCAAGAACGAAGGAAAAAGCGAACAAATCGAAACGAAATCCACATAACTTTCAAGTGCAAATTGCGTGTTTGTGTGTGCGTGAGTGTTTTCTGTTTTCTGCGACTGTGTGTGTGTATGTGCTTGTTTGTGAAAAACAGAACGTGCAACAAGAAGCAAGAAGAAGAAGCAACAGCAGCTGACAGGCCAACAAAATAAATTAAATTCCAATAGTAAGCAGCATAAAAATAAAGCAAAACGAACAAATAGAAAACAACCTTTGGAAGCCCCGCAAAGCAGACGTAACAATGGCAAAAACAACAAAATTTGCAGCTCTCAGCTAATTGAAAGCGAATGTTGTTGTTTTAGTGCAATGCACTCGATAAAAATAAAACAAAATGGCATAAAAATAAATGAATAAGAACATCAGGTCAAAAAAAAAACAATAAAATTAAAAATAAATAAAAGGTTCTCAGAGAGACATAGTGAAAAAAACCAAAAAAAAATTCAGAGAGAGATAATGATTAGTGTAATTATTTAAATCTTATCGTAGTGCAAATATTTTATTTGTTCTTTTTTGCTTTGCTCACTTGTTGTCTTCTTTTACCGGCTGCTCTCTCCCGCTCATTCTTTCTCTCTGTGACAGCTGTCAACTGCGCTCTCGCTCTCTTCTCCCGCTGTCATTGTCCTTAAATAAGCAATAACAAAAAACAACAAGTGCAATTGATAAAAAGCCATAGCGTAAAACAATTTTCAATTGAATAATTTCCCCCAGCATATCAATAAATTACACGGCCTGTGTATGTGTGTTTGTGCCTGTCTGGCAGCGTAAAAATAAATTTGCAAAAAAAAGTTGGCTGGCTGTGTGCTATTTTTAATGCCAAAATGCAAATGTTGCAACTACCGAGCGGGAAAGAGAGAACAGAAGTGCTAAAATAACTTGCTCAACGCTCCGTTGCAAGAACAAAAGCAACAGAAACAAAGTGCTGCGGAAAACAAGCAACAAAGTTTGCAAGTGAAATATTAATTACAAACATATAACACGGCAAAACGATCTGGATTTGGCACATAATGCGATAAAAGAGCGATATAAATAGAGAAAGAGAGAGAGAGAGAGCGAAAAAGTACAGCGGACAGTGTTGCCTAGCTGCAGGCAGTGTCAACGGGTTGGGCTGAAAAGTGCAGTAGGAAAAAGGAGTGACAGGTGTTTACCCTTCATGCCCGAAAAAAAAAATTCTAAGAAAATGTTGCCTGTTGGCAACAGTGGGCATGAAAGCGTTAATAAGCTAATGCGGGAATATTTTGAACCCAACAAAATAAAACTCAGATAAACTTTAAATAGAAAAAAAACCCTAAGATTCACAGTTAAAAACAGGCGAAAGTAATATCCATATTTATTAACACATTTCAAAGAAGATATTTCTTAGACTTTTAAAACCTATTTTTTACCTTTTTTTTCTATTTCCAGCTCTTTAACAACGGTATCAATAAAATTAAATTTTATTTTCGTTGTTAAACCCTAAAAATATCTGATTTTTTATTTTATTTGGGTCGATTTAGTCGCACCATATAAAATAACCAAGCCTTAAATGGTATTCAGGCTACCGAAAATGCTACCAAAACAAAAAAAAAAACTGCCCAACATTTTGTGCCGATTCGCCTAAAACCCGAGCTTTAAGCTGATTTTATGTAATACTCGCGGACATGAGTAAATTTTTCTTATCTGTAATATCTTAATATTTACTTTATTTTGCAGTTGCGAGTCAGAGAGTGCTACTAACTAAAAGTAGAAACAGTTAAAGATACGCGTTTTTGCCATGCATCCAAGGTACAGCCCGGCCCCGCCGCCTCAGCAGCAGCAACAGATGGGCGGTCCACTCCACCAGCAGCAGGGTGGCGGAGGAGGTGGAGGCGGTAACATGAGGGGACTGGTGAACGCCCAGCAATTGCCGCCGCAGATTCCGCGATCCCAAAACTATGCAAATGTAAGTCAAAGTCACTTCTATATTAAGGGCGTATAATTTTAGATTATTATTTATTGGCTTGCGATAATTTCAAGTGATTTGGGTCAATATATGTTTTTAGACTCAGAATGTTTTAAAAAGCACATATAATAAAATGTAACTCAATATGTGACAAGCAACCTTTTTAAGGTTTTTAAATTTTTATTTTAAATTTTTTTATTCAAATGCTTAAAATATTTTATTTTAACCAATTTTTTTGTCATGAGCTTGTTAGCATATATTCATTTTAAACAGAACTTTTAGAACCACATTATTTTTGCAAAAGACTTCAAAATTTTATTATAATATAAAACATATTTATTAATTTACTTAGCCTTCCAATGACTTCAATGCAAGCGACATAGTTTTGATAGGCCTAATAACCTCATAACAACTCTAAACCAGTTTGTAGCAGCCTTGCACAAAAATTGTTGGCCAAACATATAAGCATTCAAGGACCAACAACGGCATCAATCAATCAATTGCTCCATGCATCAATCAGGCAATCAAACGGCTTACTTGCTCGCACTCCCGGCAGTCAGTCAGCCAGTCAGTCACACAGTCACTCACTCAATCGCTCATTCAAATCGGACTCAGGCTGATGATTTCTGATTCTGATGCTTCTTTCCACATAGAAGGCGCCATTTTTGGCTTGCGGGCGATAGAGGGCTCCACTGCAATCGACATGTGTCATACGCAGAGCCTTTTGAATCCAGGAAATGCGGGAGGAAAATGGGGCAAAATCAGGGAAAAATGGTTAGAACGGGACTGGCGGAGAGTACGCATTTGAGTGGAAAATTGCTCCCGCTGATGCGGCTGCCATGGCCTGGCAATGATACGGATTTCTTTTAACCATTTTCGCCATCAATTTGCTGACAGTTGCAGTGCAGCCGCCCAATCTCGATGAGAGAATCGAGGCAATAGTGCCCCATTATCCTCATACCTGATAAATCATTATTCACATACACCCACTCACAAAGGGCTCTGAAGAAAGGACTATTTTAGCTGGATTTCCTTTTTGCTAATTTCAATGGTATTACACATTTTTAGCTGGTATGGGCTTGTGCATTGTGAAATTTCCATTATAATTTATGCATTTGCTTTCTAAGCACCAACAACACACACACAAATAGAAAAAAATGTATATCATGAAATGGTAGTCACACAAAGGCAACATTTGTAAGTAGAGCCATTCGTCCTTCCTCAACTGACGAAATTCGGTTTGCCTGCGTGTATATGGGTGCACAGAAATAAAGATTTCTACAATTTTGTACAGTCAAAGTAATTAAAAAAAGAGGTCCTAACTGAAGAGTAAATAGAGTTAGAAAGTAGTTTTTAATTTTATTTCAAAATAAAATCGATATTCAACTATTGCTACTTATTTCGATCTTTCAAAAACTCAGTAAAACCCTTCAGATTTCTTTTTTTATTTAAGATATTTGTAGATTGGTTTCTTTAACTTTTTTGCTTTTAATAATTATCTCTTAAGTTATAAATTCACTGATCTGACCTTCTCATACGTTTTTCTTGGTGTATATGGTTTATATATGTATTCCATATAATAAACTATTCAAAACTGTTGCGGCATAATGCTGAGAGATGGGGTGTACAAGAATCTGGTCCTGCTATTGCTCGTTTGCTGCGTTTTTGGGTAGTCCAATCCCTCCCTGCAATCCCTCCAGGTGTGCTCGCTTTGTAGGCATCATCTATTTGAAATCCTCTAATGGCCAACAGGCGTTGCTTTGGCTTTCCACGGGAACGTTCTTTCATTTAAACAGCTTTCAACTCACGACAACAACAACAACAATATGCTGGCAGACCACATCAAAATAAAAATACAGAAAAAAGAAGTTGAGGGTGGGGAATAAGTGAGGAAAATACTGCAAAAATTGTAAACAGTCGCGCTTAGTCAGCGCCACAGTCGACGTCAGTTATTGTGGTTGGAATGAAAATTATATTTCGCATTTTGTGTCCTACACAGAAAAATGAAGAAAGGAAAGTAAATAAATAAAAGTGGAAATGGGCAAGTTGCTGAAGTCTATGGAGTTAAGAGAAGATATATTTAAAATTACTTTGAACCGCACTTTGTGATGAAAATGGGCGAGAGTTTTTTGTGGGTAAAGATTATTCAAGTCGAGTTTATAACGAGTTGGGTATATTACATTTTAGGAAGTTTTCAGTTAAGAAAACTGTTAAATAAAAGAAAAATAATAACTATTAAATTCATGTTTTCATCGCTACTGCAAGCGAAAGTTCAAAACATTGAAATTGAATTTTGCAATTTTGTTTTAAGAAAATACGAAAGACCTTTTTTATTCAAACCTTTTGTATAATTTAATCAGCTTAAACAAATTTTTGTAACCGATACTATATATTAATATATCAGTGACAGAACACAGTTCTGAGGTGTTCTCTGTATTTGTAAAAAAGCAGGTGCATTGAAAAAATCATCAGTTTCCATCGTTGGATTTATTTTCCCTCAACTAAATTTTTTAAGGATCCGTTTTTCATTAACTGTCTTTGGAAATGATCTTTTTGATACGCCAGTTGCCCAGAAAACCAAATATCTCTACCAAAACTATTTTTCCTATTAGTTTTATTTCTTACAGTCTCTTCAATAATAGGGAAATTAAATACTTCAGAAAAATAACCAGAAAGGAAATATAATTTAAGCTCCTTTGATTTGCTGCTTTATTTGCGTTTACCTAAATAACTTGTATTTCCTTGGCCTTTGCCCACGTATAATTTTTGATTAGGCTATTTCTATGCGAGTTTGCTAAACGAAAAATTGTTCGGAGTGTCTCGAAAACTTTCAGTATTTGAGTTGTATGCGCTAAAAAAAACGCTCAACAAAATATTTATATTTCTTATCAGAAGTTTTGTGTGCTTGGTCACGTAGTAATTTGTGATTAAATTCAATGTTGACAATTGCGAGCAGGCAGAAAGTTGTTACGGTAATTGCGACCGCATAGGCTGGGATGCATTTCAATTGAAGTTGCTGACCAGACGAATGGGGATACGGCACTCTCCGCCTCCAAAAAACAAGATGCTTCGATGCAGCGCTGAATGGCACACGAAACGCCTTTGAGTCCTGCGCCTGCGTCGGCTTGTGGATCCTGTTGCTGGAAAACAATTTTGCCGGCTCCCAGTGCATGCGATTCCACGAAGTGCGAAACCGAAGCTCCAAAGCCGAAACGAATTGCGAAGCTGAGACCTTTACTCAAAACCTTACTCAATGAGAAATTCAGAATCCATTCGACGATTGTCAAGTTCAGTTACAAACGCCTTTTCCTCATTTTGCGCACCACAAAAGCGGAAAGCGACCACAGAGCCCCAAGCACACAGAGATTGCCTGAGACAACCAGCCAAGTCTGAAGCCAAAACCGAATCGAATCGAAATCCAAAACGAAAATCAAATTCAAGCCCAAACCAATCCTATTTAAATAGCCAAGCGAGGAGCCCGAGGAGTCCTGCAAACATCCTTTCCACAGTGCAAGCTCGCCATTTTGTGTTTTCGAGAAAGTTTTTAAAAGCCATACCGCTAAATTCAGCATTAAATATATATATTTATATTTCAATTTCCCGTGCGTATACGTAATCTGCGTCGAAGTCAGTTCATTCTGTCCATGATTTACAAATATATTTATACATATTAGCCACTGAGAGAATCGGGAAGTGCAAGTGCAAGTGAAGTTCAGTATTATTTACAAAGCGTAAAAATCTAGAAGTTTACACAAAATATTCTGCTCAAGAACTCACTACTCAAAGTAGTCCAAAGATTCCAGTCTCTCAGCGCAACAATTGTCAGCGATCAAATTCCTACGAATCTTAGTAAACTAAGAACTTTAATTAAAAACAGAAAACAAACAACTAAAAAGGGTTAAAAACTCTCAAAGCAAAAATATAAAGTAAATGTTAAAGAAAACTTTAAAGTGGACACCAAAGGAAAATATATACAGTATTATTTTAATAAAATATATAAAAACTCTAAGCGATAAATAGAGACAATAAAATAAAAATAAAAAACCAAATTAAATTTGTGACTCTAGCATAAAAATAAAACATTAAAAAACTAGCTTAATTGTGAGTGAAAAAGATTTAGCAAATTGCCCTTAAATAAAATAAAATACGAAACTTTAGTTGAAAAAAAGCTTAGCTTGAATAAAAAAAAAACCCAAAAATTGTGTCTATTGATGTGTGTGCTTAAGTAACTGCAAAATAAGAAAATAAATAAATTAAATTTCCACATTAATAAGTGTTCAGTGTTTAGCCAATATAAAAATCGCATTACTAACTAGTCAATGTTCTAAATAAAAATCAATAAGAAAACTAAGCCAGGCAGACACAAAGGCAGACAAGGCTCAGACAGTCGCAGACAAAGGCAAATAAAAAGGGAGAACGCGAACGCAAGCCCTCGACATCAATTTACAATCAACCTGCTCACCAATAGCCATTAAAATTGCGTCAATCAAGAGAAAAACCTCGCCATTGCCCGCAGCAACATCGAAGCTAGCCAATTTCAGCCAACAGGACCCACAACAGGAGCAGCAGTCCGGCGATTTTGAGGCAGCAGCTGTAAGCCAATTGGTGGCAACAGTTGGGCAAGCACCAGCAGTAGCAGCAACAGTAACAGCAACAACTGCAGCAGCAGCAGCGGCGGCAGGAGCAACACTCAGAGGAGCAACATCAGGCGCTAAACATCCCAAGGCCAGCTCCTTGAGTCAACAGCAAACAGCAGTAGCACCACCACCACCGCCGCCGCCACCTCCACCACTACCGCAGGAAACAGCAACAGCAGCAACAACAAGTGTTGCCGGGACAACAGCAATCGCAGCAACAGCTGCAACATCAGGAGCCAGCCAGGCCAGCAAAGCCACAAGCAGGACAAGCAGCAGCAGCAGTAACAGCAGCAGTAGCAGCGATAACTGCCAAAGCAGCAACATCTACAGCGGCAACAGCAACAACAGCAGCAGCGGCAGCAACACCACCGGCAACAGCAGCAATACCAGCACCACCACGACGCTGTACACGTGCTCCAGCGCCTCCTCGTCGCTGATTGCCCAGCCGCCGCCAACAAAGATATTTAAGACGGATCACCATCTGTGCGCCGCCTACGGACTGCCGACCGCCACCGCCGCCGCTGCTGTTGGTGGGCATCCCTGCGTCTACTGCGTAATACCTGTGCCCGTGGTGAGTGTCCTCCTTGAGATGTAAAAGCTATTAGCACTTGCTAAAATCAATTGACTGAAAACTTAAGCTTTCTTTCAATGATAGACTATATTTTAACACTGTTTTTCAAAAGCGTTCTCCGATATATCTTACCTTGGATATAACATATGTTGGCACTGATAAATATTTTTTTAATTGGTCTTGAAAAAATAAGTTTTACCAATTAATACAAGAAAGAAGGCTATACAGAAAGTTACCGATTTTTTTTTTATATATAAAAAAAATCAAATAAAGGTTAAATACTTGTTAATAAATAAAATCCTTTTTTTAATAAAATTATAAAACAAAATTTTATATACCATTGGTTGTTATTGCAACATTATTTTTTAATGTTTTCTTTTATGGCCTAAAATGTGTTTGAATTTTTATTTATTTGGAAAAATTAAGCTCAAATTATTTTTTTTGTAAGTGTGTCATTTGCATAGGCATCTTTTGATTTTTACAGTCATTAAATATTGAAATAATTACGCAGTTTGGGGATGTGGGCCTTAGCTGGTATCTTCTGGTTGTTAGCCTCCTCAATGCTCCGTAGCCGCCGTCAATTTGCTTATCTTGTCTGTTGATTATCCTGTTCCTGGCTGCGTGTCGCGTACCGGGCGGTTTCTCATTATCATTTATTATCCGTAGCTGTAGACTGGAATATTGTTATACTCAAAAAAATGTATACTGCTGATATTTGCAAAATGAAAAGAATGTTTAAGGGGCTTTGTTGGGGTAATCCGAAAATCAAATGATTTTGTTCAGGTTGAAGAAGTATGTAAGGAAAATGGCTTTTGCGCCGGAGCTGTGCACTCAAACGGAATGGCTTTTTGGTTGGATATTGTTTGCCTTTTTATGATTCAAAATTTTTTTATTTTTCTTCGAATGTTTTTGCGTATGTATATTTGATTGTTATTATTATTCTAAAAAGGGTTTTGCTTTGTGCATCTTATTAATTTTAAATCTCTTCAAACAGTAAAAATGAATAATTCTAGTTTTATACACTTTATAGGAACATATTTTTAGTCAAGGGGCTCAAAATCAGTAGAGATTTCAGATTCGAAGTATATGGGTATATATAGGACTTCACCTTAGTTCTTTTTAGTGTGTTGACCATTAATTCTTTCGAAATAAAAAGCTCCTTCTCCTCAAGGGAAATAAAACAGAATGAAAGAATAATTTGCATACATTTTTCAGCTTTGCAATACAAATTACATGACTCTCGCGCAAACAGAGGCGGAAACTGAAGACGTAATCTTGAGCTAAATAACAGAAATCTGAGGCGGGCGCCCCAACAACACCCACCACCCACCACCGAAACCACAGACCCACTTCAATGCCCCCTCCTTCGCCCGTTGCCATTAGCAGCGTCAGCTGTTTGTCCACTTAAAGAATGCCCAGATAATCGGGGCAACAAATGTGCCTAATGTCAATGACAATAAAGACAAATTATACAAATATTTGACTAACTGACTGACTGACGAATTGGAATGATAATGACACTCATTGTTCGTGTGTTGAACAAGGAAAATTTCATTAAAAATGCCCACAAGCAAATGGGCAAATCATTGGCTCAAGAGGGTAGAAAAGTGGAAAACTTCCTGGGCCAGCGCATTTTCAATAATTACAACAAACACAGGCGAGTTACAACAAGAATCAAGCCCAATGACCGCAAATAAATCTGAAATAATAATGATTATTAGCCTGTGTATATGGTCAGGGGCTTTGCGAGGGTTGTTTGAGCACTCATAAAACCACAAAAATGTTTTCAATTACAAATAATTGAAGAACGAAAAGTCTAAAGAAAGCATGGATAAGTTTGGCAACGGGAAAAAATGCAACTGAAAAATCTTTTCATATTATTCATTCATTTTCATTGTTGTTTAGAGGGGGCGAGGAACTTGGTCTTCCCTCATTGTCCATTTCCAAGAGTGAAAAATGTTTTTCTCTTATTATTTCTATTTATTTTTTTTTTTTGAGTTCCTTCCTTTTTTTTGGCTCCCTCTTGTGTTTTCCTTTTTTTCTTATGCTTTTAGGGCTCAGGCAAACGAGATTTATGTAAGGCACTGTCTGAGCTGGGCGCTTTTTCGTTTTCTGTTCATTTTGTTGATTTCTAATTAATTTTACTCGAAGTGAAAATGAATTGGCAAAATGCCCTGCCGACACAATACCAAATCCGAAAAAAGGGCAAGCAAAGCGAACTTAAGTCAGGGAGGATCCTCCAGTTAAAATGTGTGATTTCTTCACATATTTTGTAGCTGCAATTTCATTTTCCTCTCGTTCTACTTTTAAATTAATTACTTGGAGATTGCTTAGCATGCTCAGGGAAATAGCTACATTTAATGACAGGAAATTGCAGTGCCCTTTTATTTGCTAGTTATTTAATAAAAAAATCGACAATTTTCAAAAACATTTTAAAATAGTAAAAGAGTTATGATTTACTAATTGAACAAATATTTCCATTATAAATAAATCAAAATCTAATAAAACGCTCAAATTAATTGTTTGTAAACATTTTACATATTGGTGTTTATTTTTAAATTACTTTAAATAATCTTTAACCAGTTTTGTCGTATGCAAATTCTAAAATTCGCAGGCAATTTCTACACTTAGGGATCACTTTCAACCTACTTATCCGATCTTTGGCAGCAGTACCTGCATTTAATGCATTGCATTTTTCTGATGTCGTGCTAAGTGGGCAGATCGACACGCCCACCGCGTGGAAAGGCACTTATGAGCTGCGTGTTGCAGTTGTTGCTTTGACGGTTGCAGCGGCTTTTGCTGTTGCTGCTGCTGCCTGTTTCAAGGACTTTTGAGTGGTGGCGTTTCACGTGGCGTATGCGTGACATCGTCACATAGAAGGCGCGCCTATGAATATGCATTATTATTTCTATATGCGCCGGGGTCCAGTGAAGTGCGGCTAATTAGCAACTGACATACATTTGCAACTAACCCAAATTGTGGCTGGCGACGAGGTTAAGTGCGCTGCTTTAAGCCCGGAATTTTTAAGTCCCGCGGCAAATTGTGTGGAAAATCTTTTCAGAAAATATTTCGTACTCTTGCATACCAAATGAGATGAGTTTTTGTTTGGTCCTTGGTCCTTTTGGTAATTGTTATTGATGTGGAAATATGTGCGATTAGCCAAGCTCTCTGTCTTTTGGTCCGCTCGACCCTCGACAGGGCAAAAACTTTTCGGCCCCGAAACTAAAAAGTGAAAATTTTATGGCAGAGGAAAAAAGGGCAGAAAGCGACGCCATATTGGATAACATAAAATGGCGTTTATGATGGGCAAAGTTTCATCATTTGCAATTTGCTTTTGACCCTCCTCCCGCCACCAGTGTGTTTGAGTTTTCCAGCAAATTTAACATAAACCATTTTGGTTTGATTTTTTTTTTCGTTATCTCGTCCTTCTTTTTTTTTAATTTTTTCGTTTGTTGCAAACTGTTTTCATAAATGATTTTTACCCCCAAACTTAATGTGCCCCATATATTTTATATTTGTACTCTACATGAAATTTTTAACTGATTCAATGTTCCTCCTCTGTTCATAGTTTGCTCAGTTTAATGCCAGTGACTGAGCATTTAATTAATGTTTTTACGAACTGTGGAAAAACGATGAAAAAAGGTTGAAATTGTCCTGTGTGCTTACTCGCATACGAGCTTACAAAATAAATATAGAAAGAGATTGGTGAAAAAAGAAAACTTTACGAGCCAGAGGAGGAAGGCAAAAAGTTTTCCGGGTAATTCCATGAAATGGCATTTCATTCAATTCAATTTCATGCTCTGTAATTATTTTGTACAAAATGTTCGGGACTATATACTCTGTTCGGTACAACGACAACTGTCGCAACAACTAATCAAGTTGAGTCAATGAAGCAAGGCTCTCTGCACAAAGGGGGCGTTTTGCGGAAAGGGAGGTTAAAAGTCAAAGTTGAATATGTTTCGGGGGCCACAGCCAGGACCAAAAAATGTGAGGAAAATACTTCTCTCTGCGTGTGCCGTGAATTAATAAAAAAAAAATATCGTTTAGATTTTGACAAGCAGAAAGAAGATTTTTTCTTTTGATAGCCAAATATCCAATTTACTTTAATTATTTACCGCCTTTGGTCGCCTTAACCGAGTTTATTAATCCATATGCATTTCAATTCACTTTGCATTCGTGATTGCAGGTGGTCCTGCATTTAAATGCAACACATCTAATTTACTAATCACTTATTCAGGCATACATTTCTGCCAAAATGAATTCCAAGCTGTGCAATTTCATCCAATCAATTTTCCCAACTTAAAATCAAATTGTGTAAATTTTAATCCAATTGAGGAAAGTTATGTATTTACCCTGCTTAAATTTTCGGCCATTATTTACTTTAGGTCTTTTTGCCAACTGGTATACTTTGATGGAATAAGTTTTCTTTTCGTAAATCTTAAGTTGTAATTTTAAAGAGGATTACAAGTTCATAAATTTGAAAAGACAATGAAATCTGTTTTGTTCTTTAATTAATTTGACGTTCAATTTGCGTTCTTTACTAAACATGTAGAAAACTAGAAATTATAAATTTGTGTAAAACAAATCTTCTTTGGAAAGCTTACAGCAGACACAAGTGTTTATAAATTCTTTGAAGTACAAAGTCCGTTTATTAAGAAGTAATCATACAATTTTTCATGTTCCGTTAACATAATTTAATATTTTAATATAAATGCTAAAACATTCTAAAAATAGTCATTGGCCATAACTGGATAATATTCTTTGTTCCCAAAAAATTAAACTAAGCACAAATTACATTTTTTGCATTTGAGAACACAACTAAATAAATCCTACTGCTGAGAAACTAGGAAAATTGAAGTCTTAAATAGATTTCCCAGGGTGTGTGCACTAACAATTCTTTGACTTTTGCCACGCTTTCATTTCACGCTTTATTTTTGGCATCAAGCAGCAGTAGTAGCCTTTTGAGATTCGTTACGCTACAACGCCTCGCAGATGCGCCTCGCTTCTTCGTCCTTAAAGCTATGCGGTGTTTGTGTGCTTGCGCCTGAGTGTGTATTTGTAGGCTGGTGCTGGTGTGTGTGTGTGTCCTGACACATGCTTGTGCTGCTGCCAGAGCCACTTGGCCAAAGTATTTTAACCTAAAATTTGTAAAAATAGCACATCAAGAGGCATTCTCGGGGCGCCTTCGTCTTCTGCTTCTTCTTCGAGCTTCAAGTGGATGCTCTAGAGAAATGTACTCACACTCACACATACACAGTACACACACAAAGAGAAAACGGATGGGTGTGTTAAATTTATCTTCTGTACCACAGTGCGTATGCTTTATTTATTTATTTAATTTGGCAGGGCCAAGGGGATGATGAAATGAGAATAGAAGCACCACTGCATTGTCCATGGTTGTCCATTAGGCTTCCTTTTTTCTTTTCGATGCATGGGAGCTTGTGGCATAAAATATGTTGAGCAATTTGTCAACAGGATAACTCACACCCTTCCATCGCGTAATGAAATGTCATTAACATTAAAACAACTTTCAACACTTGGTCTGCCTCTCGCCATCTCCCTCTCAATGTGTGTGCTGGGAAATCATGAAAAATAACACACAAAAAAAACTGAAGGCCAAAAAGATTTTTATGTATGTGCCATCGTCATCAACTTTTGTCGCCTGACTTTTTCTCGATTTCGTTTTGTTAATGAAAAAAGTTTGTGCCTCTCTCCCTTTTCTGCTTTGAATTGTTTGATGAGCGAGAAAATATTTTTCGATTTTTTTCCCTTTTTGCCCTGACGACGCCTTTGACGTCCCGGCTTCATCAAGTTTTCATTAATTTATGACACGCCCTGACCAACGCCACGCCCATCCTGCCACGCCTCCATTTCCCCGCCGATTTCATAATCAGTGTTCAGCATTTTTTTTTGGGTTCCTTGTCAAAAAGATTCCTCATTTTTTTCCTCTCACTTTTGCTGGTTTCAATCAATGTTTTTATTAAAAAGTTTCTGTTTTTGTTGCGCTCCTATGGGCTATAAACTTTGACATTTTGACTAATGTTCCGTCGCTTTGTTGCCTTTGAATACATTCTCTCTTGTTGTATATATTCTGTTAGTAGGTAAATTTTATTGCTAATAATATATGTTGGATTATTGTGATGTTGACAACAAATACCAAATAGGAGATACACAGATAGTTATTTTTAAAAATAAATTTAATTTTGTCTAACTTTGGTAAGCCAAACTAACAAGTTTATTAAGTGAAAGCTACTCCCCTATTATTAGTTTTTTGTATTAAACCAGCCAAATAACTATATAAATAAATAAAGCTAAAGTTGAATATTTAGCTGCTCGCAACTTAAATGACTTTGATATTTCTTTCTATCCTTCCCCATACTCAATACCTTCCTGCTCCTAAACAAATTGCAAGTTCGCAGCATCATTAGCTTTGTCCGAAAAATGTCACGTTCGGCACACGTGTGTGCGCAAAGCTGCATAATCCGGTTCCTTGTGTCGCCTAGCTTTCCCAAATCGTTGTCGTCGTCCAACCATGACCACTGTTGGTGGTCGTCCTACCACCTCCATTTCGCCTTCTTTTAGCCCTCCGTAACCGCCTCCTTCACATGGCTATCTCTCGGTTCTGTTAACCAATCCAACCGCCAACGTAAACCGCTAAGTGCTTCCCTTTGTTGCGTTCCATTCTCGTGTGCTCGTTCCTGTTTTTGCATTGTATTTTGTTGCAGACCTTCGGGGCTAAACGGAAGTTTGCTATTATTACTTTTGGCGTTCAACAACACTGTTAGCCAGTGTTGGCCACTAACAGTTAAAATCTAGTTCTATCTTGTTAAAGTGCAATCTAAAATAATAAGCAACAACAGATAATCATAACAAAAAATGTAAATACAGAAAAATTTTAGATTTTTTAAGAAGTTGACGAAAACCCTATTCTAATGCATTTTCTTATTACTATTTAAATATGTTAAACAGCTTGTGAATAAGCTGGATAATTTTTTAAATATATTTTTAACCCAGTTGATTAAACGAACTAAAAATGGTTGGTACGAAAAATTATATCGAAATACATTTATAATAGAGACAACGTTTTAGGAAGTTTACTCTACTAAAAATGTTTGCCTTTTCTAATTTGTTACCCGAAATTAAATTTAGAAAAGTTACAGTTACCGTAGTTTCACTGTACTCCCCTCTATTTCTGGAGTGTAACGTGCTGACGACTTTCGCATGAAACGTGCTCCGCATAAATCGTTTTCGACTTGAAAAGAGGGGAAAAATAAGGAGACGATTAGGGGTTGTGTGAGAAGTGGGATCCCCCGCTTATGTGCGATATATAGTATATGTTTTGACCCTCGCTTCGAGCACTGCAGAATGCTCATTATTTTCCCAGTCGCCCTCTGATTCTCTTGCCACACGATAGCAGTTACTTAGCTTATTGCTGAGTTGCATTACAAAGATTTCTTTGTAAGAGATATGATTTAGTGATATCGTGCGGTTGCCCTCACATCACATTCTATAGTGCTGTTCTTGATTTGCGTTGGGGTTTGGTGAAAAAGGGTCAAATATGCGTCTTAAATGTATGAGAATGTTATGTACTTGAACTTATTAAATCTTTTTGAAATGAAAGTCAAAAGAATTGACTGTTTTTTTTTTTTTTTGAGTAATTTTTGTTACTTTATAATTTATCCCAATTTAAAGTTTTTTCGTTTTAAATAGGTTGCTAAAATCCCTTTTACTATTTTTCCACTTCTTAAAACTAAACATTGCTTTTAGGGAAACAAACTGAAGTTGCTTTCCATTCGAATCCGACCGAGTTAAGCCAATGGCATTTGGAAATGTCAAACTTCAGGACCAAATATATCGTGTCTGTGTCATAATCAGGATGCAGTCAGTCACATAGCAACCCCGGCTGCTTTATCTCCCTCGTAACCCCCGTTTATTTGACATGCACTTAGCGATTGGCGAGAGTGGAGTTAGTCGGAGTGGATTTTACCCCGAATCCTGATGTTCCCCATCCTCATCCACATCCCTCGTGTGTATGTAGCTTCTTCGAGGAATGCGAAATGTATTATTAACTCTCGGCAACGTTTTTGACACATCCATTGATATGCACATTTGTGACTTGTCGCACTGCATTGACTGTCAATGTGAATACAACGCACACATAGATAAAAGCCAGTGAAAGATGTGGCATGCAGAGAGAAGGGCAGCATTACAGCTGCGGGCTGGCACATTCGATAGTGTTGTAAAATGCATAAAAAAGTGCTTAGCATATTAAAAACAGCCAAAATGTGCAGCTGGGACGGCAAGTCTTTGGGGAATACGTGCCCAGTAAAAACGAATGACATGCATTGGGTGAGTGGTGGAGTTGGAAAATCCCCACGAATGCACGCACCCATTATCTACAATGCTATTCTGATGCAAAAATATGACATTAAGTACAAAGATTGTGCGCTTAAGAACTCAGATCATTTTGTATTTAAAACTTGGTGAAATTTAATTTTTCAACATGCCAATCAATTAATTGAAAATATAACAATAATACTTTCAAAATTAATTGATATTATTATATTAGAGCGATACAAAAAAGCAATTGAATTAACTAAACAGGCAAAAGTAAAGTAATTATATTCTGCATTAAAATTGCTTCTAAAATTGATGATATCCTAGAAGAGTATAAAAACTTTCGCATAGCGAAGTGGCTGCCACATATCCTTTACATTTCCTAAAAATTTTCAACATTTTTGCAACATTTCTGATTTATTCGAGTGGTTCACCCACGAAAAATCACCCACAAACATGGCTGCAGCCTAATGCATATGCAGCATTTTGCATACGTTTCTAATAATTCATCGTCGTGTTTTGCTTCTCCTTCAAGCCGCCCCCTTTTCTCCTCCTTTACTATCTTCTCTTTATCTCAAATTTTTTTCCAGCAGCAACTTCTTCTTCAGGGCCGTGTGTAAAGTTTTTTTTGGCGCAACTTTTGCTGCCTCAGCTCTCTGCCACTACCAATTTTTGCATATCTCTGTTTGTGCAGCTTTGAACCTTAACCTCTTGCCACGCCTCCCTTCTTTTATCTCCACCCCTTCACACATCTTGGTGTGTGTGTGTGTTTTTTTTTTGTCTACATTTTGGAAAATTGGAAAATAGTTTTTCCGTCTTTTTAGCTATTTTCTGTTTTCGTTTCTTTTTCCATTCTTTTTATCGACTTATTGTGTTTGACGGAAATGTGCTTTGTCTGTCTGTGCACATTGCTGCCACGCCCACATTTATCGACGAGGGGGCGCAAAAAAGGGCGAGTTACAATGACAATGGCAAAAGGGTCTGTTGGCATCCGTAGATATGTTGCGAGTTGCGATATGTAAATGGAAAGTTCGGGGGACTTAAGGGGGTTGGAAAGAGTTGTAAGTTTGTCACATTTAAGTCGCTTGAAATATCTTTGGAGAAGTTCGATAATGTAATAATTTTGGCCTGAGTCTCTCGTTTTTCAAAGAATGATAAGAGCTTTTCTGGAAAATGTAAAAAAAAAATACCAAAAATTAGAATTGTAATATAAAAATGGTTTAAGTTTCTTTGGTATATTATGCTGAAGAAAAGGTAATTTCGAAAATAATTTTTCACTTAAGGCATCTATATTTGCCACAAGTGCTTATTCCGTGTCTGGCTCTTCACTCTTGTCACATAACTTGGACATTTCTGAACGAGAAAGCCAGTTGCTCCTCTCACTATTTTTCCTGACAGTCGCCCGCAATTGCTTTATTTCATTTTGTACATCTCATATTTCTCCAGATGTAGTTGCCGCTGCAGCTGCTTCCTCTCGGAATAGTTTGAATGGCTAACTCCTTTCTGAGGCTGCATCATCTGGTCACATTTCATATTCGACATTCCCTGACTCTGAGCTCTGAGGCTCGTTTCCTGTCTCGACGAAGAACCTCCTCTCGTCCTGCGAGTTGAACGCAGCCTTAAGTAGTTTTTTCCTCGGTGGCATTTCCCATTGGCATTTCCCACTCGAACTTTTGGCTTTGCCAATTGCTGAGGAAAGCGGACGACTATTGATGGCTGCGGAGATGCCAGCTACTTTGGCAGCTGGCTTACCCTTCGATTTCCCCTCGCCCCACTTAAAAAGTATTTACGTTAAATTGAACTTTTGTGTTTGAATTTTCATGCGGCCAACTTCACATTGCGGCTTGTCCTGTCTGAGTTGACTGCACATTATCCGACCCATCCAGAGTGTCGACATTTTGCCCGACGACGCTAAGCTATTTTTATTAGAATTCCCTTACCAGCAAATAAAAAGAAAAGGCGAGATTGCCGAAAGACTTTCAGAGTCTGTCTGTCGTGGCAATTTTCGGTTGCTTCTTGCGGCCCAGCAATTTCATTGGAATAATTAAAAATTATAAATGTGCATGCAACTGAGGCTACGAGCTGACCGCATTCCAAGCCAAATTAAAAGCCAAAAATTGCACTCGAGCACCATCAAGAATGCCGAGAATGCTTTTCACTAACTCCCTTCTCCTTTTTTTAACTGTCGCTTCAGTTGCTTTTAATTTGCCCAAAAATACTTAGAAAATGGAACAGAAATGAAATCTACATAAATGTTGTTTGCCACCTTCCCCAGCTTTTTGTATTTTTGGGTGGCACTTCGTCTTTCTCGTTCCTTCTCAAACCTTACTTTATTCCAAGGGTTTTAGAATTATCTAGTGATAAATAAAATTTGTATTTAAAATTATAAAAATAATAACTAAATATTTGACAAACATTTAATAATACTATTACATATTTATTATTTTGTTTTACCAAAAAACTATATGTTTTAGAAAATTATTAACTAAAGTCGTATATATTCGATAAAATTTTAAAACAATTAAAGAACAAATTATAAGAAAAAACAACATCTTACATTTATTCGAGTTTTATAAATTTAATCTCAATGGACTACAAGGATAAAAGATTGCTTAGACTTACCCTAAATCGTTTATAGAGGATACGAGTACTTTACGAAATGCTTGATTTATAAAGATTTATAAAGAGTATGAACTTTCCTGGTAGTACACACTTCAGATAATATCCATTGCGTAAGTTTGTTATACAGGGCGTATGCTTAATGTGGAACAGCGAAAAAAGCTAAACACCAGCTGAGTAGAATCAGAAGCCAAGTAAAGAAGTGCAAGCAGATAACATATGAGGCATAAGTAGATAGATGAGTGGCCGCTGCTCAGCTCAGTTCCGCCTTTCCCCTGCTTTTCCAGCTTTCCTGCTTGTCCTGCTGCTATTACTGCTTTTCTGCTAATGCAGCTTGTGATGATGCTGTGTTTAGGAAGAACCTGCAACTCTGGAGAGTGAAAAATCCAAAGCCGGAAATGAAAAGTGGCATGTGTGAGTGCTCTGCAGTGTTGGTGGTGGTTGGGGCAGAAGGCGGGTGGCGGGAGTCGGTTTTGAAAGGGGACATTGGGAGGATTATAGGACGAGTGGGCGAATGTGGGTGTGGCCATTTTGCAAAAGCGCAGCTGTAGCAACACAAATGTGTGTGCGTGTTTGTCTATGTAATGAGGGCAATTTAAGGGCACTTGAAGCAATTCAATTCTCACACACACTCACACTAACACTCAAACTCAACTGTCCTTCTGTCTACGTGTGATGTGAAGGGGTTGGGGTGGGGTGTCAAGGAGAGGCGGGAAGGCTGTGGAATGGGAAAACAGACGTGGCAAGTTTTTAGTGTTATTAATATGCATGCAATGCATATGCTCAACGACCGCCATTCTCCTCTTCCAGCACGTGTATGTGTGCGTGTCTGTGAGTGCCTGCCGCCATTTTGCTTGATGCCGCCATTGCAGCAGCCTTTAACCCCTGTTTCCCCTTCCGTCCCGTTTCCTTTTTTGGGGGCAGCAGCTGCATCGAGTGCTACGCTAGTAATATTAAGTGCCCTCCCGCCTTCTACTGCATAACGAACTATGGGGCAGGGGTTATTAACCCATAACTGGAATACGTGTGCTTAATTTTTTTTAAAACCCCCCTCGCTGAATGAAAGACGAAAGGCGACTGCCGGCTGTGCACGGGAAATTTCCCAGGATAAGACGCATTAATGGATTATTTGAGAGATTTGTTTCATTTCTATTTTCATCTTTTTGCGTTTGTTTTCCTTAGTTTTCGCCCATGTGTTCAGCTGTGCTCGGTATTGTGTTGTTCTGCAGTGTTTTTATTGTTGCCTAAATTATGCAGATGAGCTTAAGGAAAAGCTTTTAAGGGAGTTAAAGTTGCGGTAATGCCGAAAATTTGTTTGCTGCTTAAGAGGATTTAAAAGTTTACATACATTAATTTAAATCGGTTTGAGTTTTGTGATTGCGAATTATATGTTGGACTAATGCTTAAGAATTTTAAATATTTAGGAATTACTCTTAAACAAAAATTGTAAGGAAATGTGCATTTAAGCTTATAAAAAAATGAAACAAATGCCATTTTAAAGAAATTTTTTGTTTGGGAAATTTTTACTTGGGATCATAAAAAGTACTTAAACCTTTTGATTCCCTCAGGGTTATATATTTCAGGTACAACATTTTTTAGTAGGCCAAAGCCGTTTCAATTTTAACAATTAATTGCCATAGTAAGAAAGTCTTTAAATGTATTTCTTCAACAGACAAAGAAAAATTTTCAAGGAGACAAAGAAAATCATTTTGCTTTCGTACATTTACTAGGATGTGAAAGCGGCTGGGGAAATGGAAAATGGGGTGAGACTTGAGGTGTAGCATAAATTTATACCGTTTATAACACGTCAAGCAAATACAATTAAAAATTATGCTACCAGACGACGGCTTCTAGACATGTGTGTGTTGGTGTTTAGGGTCCTTTATTTATGTGTGTGTTCGCATTCTTTTGAACGAATGAGGCTGTCTATGTGTGTTGCCTGAAAATGCGATGGGCTTCTACTCAAAGTAATTTACACTAAATTACATGCGAACAAGCAAAATGAGAAAAGCCTACAAAGCTTTCGCTTATGTGAGTGTACTTTTGTGCTTGTGTGTGCTTTCATTAGTGTGTGTGCGTGTCACAGAGGGGCAACGGAAACGAAAATAATGAAGCGCGCTTTTGTGCGCACATAAGCAAAGCCAAGCAAAAAAACCCAAGGAGACAAGGAAAATTGAGTGGGGTACCTTAAACGAGTTGGGGGTGTATAAAAAGAAGAACCCGCGAAATTGTGCGTTGTGTCAAGTTAAAAAAAATCGTGTACACATATATATATATTTGTTATTCCTGGGGTTTTGTTCTAACCCTTTTCGTTTTCCCTTCCATTTTCGCCATTTTGTGCACGTTTTGTAAATTTACATTTCATTCAAATAAGCGCCAGCGAAAAAAAACATGCTTATGGAGCAAATCCACTTCCTCCGGCTTTCAAGTACATTTTCCCTATAGTTGTTAATGAAATGTATACAAAGTAAATTAATGCAGGAGCACAAATAAATCCCGCAAAAGTTTTCCTTTACCTTAGGGGAAAACAAATTAAACAAACCCAGAAAAGGTTCATCAGTTCAATGTTGATTTAATTGATCACCAACCTTTTTTTACAATTGGTTTTTTTTTGTGGAATCATTAACCGTTAACCGCTGACCTTTCACAGCCGAAAAGCTAATAGCATTACAATCCCGACCTGAATTTCACTTCCCTTACCTGCTAAAAGCTGCTTAACTTCAAGAGCCGCGGTTTTGATTGGTTGCTCTTTTATTGCCCAGTTTTTCCTGTTTATTTTACCTTTGTTTTCGTTTTCATTTATTTTCATCTCGTTGACAATGGTACTCGTTGTCTTGCGCTCTCGATTTTGTCAAGCCGATTTGCGTCCCGGACTTTGGGTCTTTTTAAATAATCATTAATTTTTAATGCCCAATGACGATTTAATATTGAACATCCGGCGATGTTTATCAGGCGAGTGAGCATACATATAGACGGATATATTATATGTAAACCAATTTTTATTTGCATTTTATATTTTACGATTTCATTTCTTTTTTTTCGGGTTTTGGTCTCATCAATTGCAGCTGCTGTCTGTTTGTGATGAACAAATTTCTGAATTATTAAATCGGCATCAAATTTCGTTGACTTTATTGCTTTGTTGTTGACTCGATTTCAGCCCGCTTCGCTTTTTTCCGGCCACTTTTCCCACTGTTTTCGTGCTGTAAATTATTTCTGTCGTTTTGGTTGGAATTTTTCACTTGACTCCTCGCACTTTGCTGCAATCTGCTGATGATGGATCCTTATGCATTATACATGCGCCTCTGACTGATAGAAAATTCTCGGTAAATTTATGTATTTGTCATGAGTTCTACAAAGTTGAGGAACTGAGTTGACAGTTGAGCTGGGTAGCTGTGTTTCGAAGGTATTAATTAAGGCCATAAGCTATTTTGAGTGGTTGAGTCCTGAGGTTTAATACATTTTTATTCTTATTTTTTAAAGGTTTTTCTGAATTTAAAACTGCAAAGTTTTCAAATCGACCCTTATATTTTATAATTTTTAAGTCCAAAGGTATACAACGTAACAACGTATAAAGAACCGGTCCTCATTTCTGTAGTTTGCACAATCGATTAGTTTTTGTATAGATTTTCTTTTTATTGGTACAAAAGTTTCTACCACCTCCACCTCATCGATATCTGACAAAAGTTGTTGGCCTTAACTTTTGTTGATCTACGAATTGTGTGTAAAATTCAAGAATTATATGTTCCTCAACTTTATGCAAACAGACAGAGGGAAGGGCGGCAGCTTGGGGGCATGTCAATAATAATAGCAGTAGTGCAGGGCCACGCCCCCTCGCCCCTTACCTGCCATTAGCCAGATTTGTCAGACTAACCTGACCAACTCATGCATTATCCTTGGGTTTTGCTATTCAAATATTGTTAGCTTAACCGAGTTGTCAGTTCCGAGCCAATGCATTTGCCTTTGCCTTTGCCTTGCTTTATATTTTTTGTTCCCCCAACACGAAAGACAAACAGCAGTTGCCCCCACTTCTCCGCTCATCCGAACAGTGTGTGTAATTTCAGATTTTTTTTTCTTTTTTGTACTTTGACAATGTTTGTAGAGAAGTGATGGGATGGAGCGTTCTGGTTTGGTTTCTATTCTGCTGGAATCTTTCCTGCCTGCTCGTGGTCTGTTTGTTGTAACCTGGTCACACAAAGTAAAACCAGCAAAAAGAGAAAGAACCAGAACAAACAGTCATTCGATTGAATAATTTCAGGAGGGGGAATCGAGGAAGCGGGTACGAGAGACATCCTGCACATCATCATCATCAAAGTGCAAGAAGTGCATAAACTTTGGCCAAAGTTTTTATGTCATTTGCGATAAGGTGTAGACAGCAGTAAAAAGAGAAGAATAGAAAAAAGGGATGTTATCCCGAACTAGAGACTATCGTCTGTCAATAACATTAAAAGTTGATGAGTTTGCCTCCCAACCTGATTATAAATGGGTGTGATAATCACGCCCACACCCAAAACACCTGGTCATTTCGCATCCATCCTGTCCATTGTGTAGCGGAAACATTTGCAGCCACATCCTGACTGCCTTTGTGACTCCTTTTATCAGCACTTCCGTCATTTGCTGGCAGGACCTCTGAGTCCCCATCAGCTTTGTTGATTTTTCTCCATGTGTCGCAAAGAGTTCTCAGCTTCACTTGGTCAGACAACGATGTGTCAATAGCAGCAGGAGGCTAATGGAATTGAAATTGAAATGGAAATTGTCGAGGGGACTTTACAAATATTTATATGAAACTGCAATTGTTATCGCCTTTCTGGTGGTCAGTCTGTGTGATATGCTTAAATGATTTAACGGTGCTCTAAAGCTTCAGCAAGTTCTATATGACGTATCTGTTACAGTCTTTTTGTTTTTTTTACTAAATTAAAAAGAGTTGTTGTTAAAAATATATTATTTTAAATATTATAAATTCATTTCTAAACACAAAAACGTGTATAATTTTATACAATTATATATTTATTTTATTGTTTAACTACACTCACAATTGCAATTAAAAAAAAAACTTCTGAAAATAAGAAAAAGCTATTACTCTACAATTAAATATATTCTATGGATAACAGGATCCAAAGATAATTCTTATCGAGTTTCGTTCCAATTAAACCTAACATATTTTTATTGCCACTCAAAGATTGATTGCAGTGCTGTTTCCCCCTCTTCTTTACTTTATTAAGGAAAATAACTACCTTTGAGGAAAATAAATTGGTTTGACATTTGAATATTTCCGAGAATTTCTGTTTTCTGCTCACGTTCATAGAATCCAGTTCGATGAAAAGCCATAGCATACTTTTGGGCTTGGTCACATCAATTAAAACGGATTTTCCACCTCTAATTTTCGAGAAGTTTTTCCCCTCTGCCATTTTCTTTAAGAAAAGTTGGTAACAAGCTAAAAAGCTGAATTTCTTAGGACAAGTTCAACCCTCTCCCCAAGCTCGTAAAATGCCCAATGTCGAAGAAACTGGGCGCCAGTCAAGTCATAAAACTGCCTGCCTCTATATGTATATATGTATGTATTCGTATCTGTATTTGCTTCTCTCTACAAACTGTGTATCTTTTTGCGGCTGTCGCTGTGCGTGGCATTCAGTTGTTGAGTTGTATGCCAATTGGCAGTTGCTTTCCATTTGGCCACATAAACTTTGCTGCTTTCCATACGCTCTTCATAAAGCCCTCAACCAAATCCTTTTCTCGTCCTGGAAATATATATAACCAGATGGGCTCACTGTTTCGTTTCTGGTCATGAAAGTTTAATGAATCCCAGCGTCTTGGTTTTGGTTTTTTTTCCACCGCCACGCCTGTCGCAAGCATAAAAACTCTTGACAGGATATTCTTTTCCGTACTTTGAAAGTGCGCTCCTTGTGCGCTCTTTTAGTGTCCTCGCTTATGATGCAAAATTGTTGCTGATTCGTTTGATTTTTATTCTTAGTTTATGCGTAAATATCTTTCAACTTGCGGTTGGCACTTCAAGATACATTTTGACAGGGTGATGGAATACACTTCTTCTTAAAGTTGTCTTTATTTTATGGTGACATTTACAATACAGGTAACGGAAAATGCTCTCGTTTATATAATGTATAATTACTTGAGATTGTCATCAAACGATTTATCCAAATTTATTATTAAAAGAAATTTTGTTGGCTTAAGCTTACCAAAAACGTTAGAGTTTTTAGAAATTTAGTTTTCTCCCTTTTGAACTTTCCTTTACTAAAGTTTTCTTTATTTTGTCTCTTTTTAGGTAAGTAAAACTGCATCTTAAAGCCCATTAAACGGATGAATACAAAGCCCAGTTAGGTAAATTTGCTTTAAACAACAGTTTAAAGAAACTACAAGACAAAGAACTATTGTTGCCATAAATTTAAAATTTTTCTCATAACCTGAAAGAATAACAATAATTTTCCAACCTGTCGGATGCACATTTAAGTCTTAAAATGTGCTTTTACACTCCGGTTTCTGCTGCGGTTGCTGTCTCTACCAGTAAATTCACATTTGTTTGGGGCCATCGCTCCGTTTCGGCATAGCCATCGTCCTTCTCCGCATACCATGTCCAGGTACATTATCCATTAAACCAAACTGCCGGCCGCACATTTGTCAAGGCTAATTGCCAGGCCGAAGCCGAGGCATCCCATTGGAGCTGACACGCACCTTCTCCGTGGCCGAAAACAACTAACGGCCAGCATCCAGCGGCCAACACCCAACATCCAATGGCCAACAGTAAACGGAGAGGATGCGGATGCCCCAGAGTGCTTCACCGGCTTTTCGAATCCGACGACGATGGCTGGCTCAGCAGGATACTTACATATACACCGACAGACACGCATTCTGTCTCAATGGCATGTTTGGATTTTTAATGGCCAACACCAGGAGCTCGGGCTCTTAGATTTTTCGACAGAGATTTTCCGGTCCGGTAGAATTTTCTCATAATTTTTCCACCGCACACACAAGCACGCAGGGAATATCGATTGATGTTTTTTGAGATGGCCGTCCGTCGTCCTTCTTCTTCGATTGCCTGCATGTAATTTCATGTATTTTTAATGCAAGCCATGAAAATACATCAGGCCAGGTTACACTATACCTACCTAGCAGACCGCACTCGACGACATTAATCATGTTAAGGTTTCCTCTGCCGGTTTTTTGAGCCCGGGGCACCAAAACATGTGTACATCCTATAGCCTGGAGCCGATATCCATATATTAGGGGCAACTTGTTAGTGCTTGAGGCGTGGGCCACACCTTTCCAGACTAATAGTTTTGTTCTCTAAAGGTTTTCCAAAGCTGTGTGTGTAGGTAAAAGATTTTTACATCTAAAAGGAAAACATATTTGTTTTTTTCAATAATGTTATTTAAGGATTACTCAATAATTTCCATAATTAACTATTAACCTCAAGTCAATTAACAATGAATTCTTTTAAGGAGAAAATTTAAATTTATTATATAAATTATTTTGAGTATCTGATCATTTTAGTTTTGAGCTAGAGGATGTGACAAAAGAATTTTAATTTAAAGGTTGTAGTTAGTTTAACAATGGGATCAATTCTAATCGAATTCTAAGTTGTTGTTGTGTTGTGATTACATCACTACCATTTTTTTAATTTAATTAAATACTTTCGTTGTGTGAATTAATACTCATTTTATTGAGTTTAAAATTAATTTAAAAATAGTTTCGTTTTTTTTTTTTGGTGAATTGTTTTTGTGTGTGCCAAAATATGTGTTTAAAAATCTAGACTGTATCACATTTTTCGGTTGTGCTAAAAAGGATTTTGCCATGTGCTAAAACCATGGCTGCTAGTGAGATTTTTCCCTTAGCTTGTGGATATTTTTCAATAGCCACTTACACTGACAGGCGGGGTGTAACCAAACCCCTTTGTTTCTTCCTTTCTTGTGATGCTGGTTGTAGCCGGGCTCATGATTTAGATGCGGTGTCGCCATCGTTGCCTCTGCCTTAAACAACAATGTCACCATTTTGGGCTATTTGGTGGGTGGTCTTTCCCCGCCACCCCTCTTCGCCCACATTAATGCCACCGAACATGAAAATTAGAGAAAGGTGAAATTGCACGAAATGAGTTTATACCTTGGCTATGCGTAGCCAAACATATTTACATGTCCTCAGGTGTGTGTACTCTATCCTCGTGCATGAATGTGTATAAATTGGCGTGTGTGCAAGGATTCTTTACGTGCGTAATGATCGAAACGGTGCTGGGGGCAATACAGTGGTATGGGCCATAAAGGGGCTCAAATTTCAAAGTTCTAGTTCTGTTGATCCCTATTTCGGTTACCTTAGGTTAGATTTAACAAAAAAGGGAATATAAATTTTAAAGAATTTTATTTCTATAAAGAATTTTATTTCTAATTTATTTCTAAAATTTTTAAAATTAAACATTGTTAAAGTATTTCGAAAGCTGTTAACTAAAATTGAAATAACTTATTCAAAGTGATAAATCGCTTCGTTTTGTTTCTTGCCTTCAATATATTTATTTATCATAGTTAATAATAGGTTAAAATTGTTTTCATAAAATATAATGTTTTTTAAATTTGCCTTTTTCAAACTAAAGAAACCATTCGACATTTTTACCTTAAACTTCGTTTTAAAGGTATGAACAATATCCTTATACAATTATCCTTGATTTCCTTTTTTTTTAGCAATCTTTATAAGCCAGCTGCCATAAGAAATTTTGAAGTTTGTGCACCTAAACTTTGTTCAACTTTTTTGTGCGATACACGTATATTTTCTCACCTTTCCGGATGGCTCCCTGCGGACTAAGCCACTGGCTGACGGTTAAGAGCTCTACGGGAAAAAAGCGAGACCTCCTCCGGACGTAATAACAAAGCCTCTTGTGCGTGTATGTTAGTGTTACAGGCCACATATGTGCGTATCGCAGTGTAAGTGTGTAACCTTGATGATGGCACTATATGGGGGCGTGGGGTTGGAAGTGGGTGGCAAAAGTTGGTAGGGATCCTTGTGGAGGTTAGCTTATAAAACGCGCCGTTTCGTTGCCTGTAGGCTACTTGTCAAGCGGTGGTTGGGGGGTGTCAGAGGGGCTTACGAAGAGTGCTACCAGGGGTGTACAAGGGTATACCAGAGATTTAGAATTGGGGACCAAGTGAAAAAGGGCCGTCAGTTTCAGCATATGCTTAGGGGTTTTTTGCATTCCCTACCCCCATTCCTCAATATGCGTAACTGAAATGAGGGCTCTTTACTGGTATTTCACCTGACTTAAGTGATTTGCACGATATATGTATAGGTTATATACAAAGAAAAGGTTCTTTAAAGAAAAGTTCTTTAAAGAAAAAGTAGAAACGGACATTGTCACACTGACCATAACATTTGCATGCCGATAAACTCTTGAAATTATTCTCAGGGTGAAACTTAAGTGCTCAAATAAATGTTTTTTCCACAATATAAATATTTTTACAAACTTTTATAATAATTTTTTTTGGCAAAAGTCATTAAATCCTGAGATATATTCGATGTCAGTATTACAGAAAAATAAAGTTTTCCGCTTTGTTTTAATACACCCAAAAAGTGATTTAATTTTCTAACCGATCAAAGTATCTGCAAACAAAAGTATCGTCACCATCTGTCTGGGAATGATTGGCCCATTAAATTGCATAGAAAAAGCATAAAACTTAAACTGAAAAAAAAAGAACAGCAACTAGAAAAACTACCAAACAGACAAATCCAGATTTCTCAAAAGAGGCATTGAGAGGGAATAGAACTGGGAAGCTTTCGCCATGGTTGGCTAAGTCTTCCGATGTTCCTCTAGCAAAGCGCCTTCCACCCCCCGCCCACTGCACACCTATCTGCCCCACATTTTCCCCTCACCGCCCATGTGACTTTGCTGACTTGTCAAGCAACATTCCGTTTTAGTTTTGTTTCTTTTTGTCATGTTTTGCAGTCAGGTTTTAGCCATAAGATATAGACAAAAAAAAAACGAACCCATCTTTGGACATTGGAGGATGCTTGGAACTCTGCCCCTCTCGCTCGCTCTTTGTAGCCACCTCTCTCGCTCTTTGGGGGCCTTTAGCTTGCTTTACGGTACTTTTGTCAGTCGAACGGCCTTCGCTGGCATTTGGCAAAAAGCGGCAGAGCCAACTGCAAAAGTTGCTTGCCTTTGGCCTAACTCCCACGCTTCCGTCTCTTTTTGTCACTTCGCCCCTTCTCTTTCTACGACTACCGATCTGCCTGCTGTGACGTATGACTGCAGATTATTCCCAGGATTTATTTCACTTTTCCGAAAGGGTAGTGGTAATACTAAGCATTTAAGTTCCTTTTTGGGTTGCTTTATATTAACAAAGTGCTTAATTAAAGATTTTAATCCCTAAATTATTCTATACCAATTATATCGTCAAATGTTTATATAAATAGTTTTGCTATTAATAAATTACAAATGTTCCTATATAATTATTTTTAAATTCTTGAGTGGAAAAATGCACAAAATGAGTTGTGATCTCAATTATTTTATATCAAAAAGGCAAAATATTAATTTCTATAAGACTTTACACAACCGAATCCTTTAACAAGTTTTGTTGCCCAATAAGTAAGATTGATTAAAAAGAAAAACAAAACGACAGACAATTTTAAACCAAAACCAAATTCAAATACATGGCGTACAAATAGTTGCAATGCAAGAGAATTCAAGTTTCGGATCCCCAAAAGCTACCATTTCCATTCCTATTTTTTGGTGATTACGTTTTATTGCTGTTATTGTTATTGTTTTTGCTGCTGATTTCTTGCTTGTTTTTTATGTTGTATTTATTTTATCTACTCGTTAGCAACATTTTTGTTTGGTTTCAGTTTCGTTGGAGCTTTTGTCCTCTGGCATTAGTTCTTTTGTTCAAACTTTTTCAGCTTTTTCTATAAGACACCGACAGATACCATCCCCCTTGTTTCGTGCCTTCGTTTACACGCGCATTAATTTTTGCCATCTTTTTTGTTGTTTGTGTAAAGACTTTTGGAAAAGTTTGCGGCTTTAAGTTGAGATTTCTCGTCGGCATCCAAGAGATTTCCTTTTGCCGCCTGCTGCTGTTGACATGTGAAAATCTTTTTGAGAAGGAGATAGCGAGCTGGTTCCTTTTGGTGCCATTTTCATGGTTAATTAATAATGCACCAAGCATGCCACTCAAGCAACTTGCGACTGCAACTGCCAACACAATTTTCGCCACCACCTCGAAGAAAGTTTTCCCGGTCTGCAATTAAACCGCAACTCTTGAAATGCCGACAAATTCCCTTTTGAACTCGCCAAAAGGAGAACTTGAAACTTTTCTCGATATGAGTGGAAGTCTTCCCATCTCTGTTTAAGATTTTTATTGCCCCAAAACAAACATTTCTCGATTTCGTTCGCATACTTTTTGTTGCCATTGTGGTTTTCTTAACAAGGGTGACTTTTGGCAAGTTGTTAATAATTGGCGATCTGGCCAAAAAGTTTCTCGGTTTTGCCTACAATAAAATTTGGTTCTTTCAGTTGTAAATAAAGTTTAGCTTTCTTGGGGATAATCTTCATTTTCGCTGGGATTATATCATAAAGTTGTCACCTTTTGAAAATGGGGAGCTTATATGAACTAAGGATTATGTGGCAAAACTGTTATATTTTTATGCGAATTTAATGGGCTTACGTTTTAAAACATTTTGAAAATAAATATAGAGTTAATAATGAAAGAAACACATATTTTTTTCGTTATTCGTTATTCCTTTTTAATGGGTTAATAAATGTCTTACGAGATTTATAAGAATGTGGTAATAAATACATATACAATTTGATTAATTTAATAAATTATAATTTGATATCTTAAGTTTAATATATTTTATGTTCATTTTACAGTTATTACTTTACTTTATAGAGCAAGTTTTAAGCAACTCTGTGGTCAAGTTTTGACCACAAGATATAATTCATATGTAAGGGGTTACAGAAATCTCTTAGACCACATCATGCCCAAAATAACGTTAGCATGAAACGAGCAAGATTAACGGATATTACTTGGTTAAATTTCAAAGACCACAAAACCGAATAGGTTCTTTCTAAGAATATAACAATTTTCTTGTCTGAATTTTCCTGGGTCCCGTCTCCACAACAATAAAGTTGAGAGCAAAACAGAAAATGACTAACAGCAGTAGTTACAATAATAAGTGCAGCAACAACAAAAGCTACGCTCCACAGAATAACAGACGCATTCTCAGCTGCAGTTGACGTCGACGTTGACTGAGGCAGCGGCAGTGGCAGAGACGGTGGCAGCGACTGAGGAGCGGCCGGCAAAATATTTGCAACGAACCGGCAATAGAAAGAGACCGAAGAAACAGACAGAAAGAGACGGACAGCCGAAGAGACAGACAAAACAGAAGAGCGCAGTGCAACTTGCCCGGCAACTTTACACTGAGAAAAAAAAAAACCAAAAATAAATTTCAAGATTTCAGGATCTATTAGCAATGATACATAGGCAAATATATCTTGTGAAATACACAAGGATTAGCATTATGGCAGAATTAGAGCTACGTTATTCAAAAACTTAATGAAACCCGGTTTAATTGGGTTCAAACTTTTGTCACGAATGAATTAAGACATTTATCAGCAAATACATTGTCAGTCGAATAGCCCACCAGCAAATGTGTCAATTAAACTATTTAATATATATATATATATAGTAAAAATTTCTTATAGTCTTGATATGTTGTTTTTTAGCTTAATACATTTATTTTCAAATATCTATGCTTTTTATCAACATTTATTTTTCTCTGTGCACAACATCTGCTTTTGTCTAGCCAAGGAAAACCTGCTGGCATTCCTCCCCCCTTTTGCCACTATTTCCCGTACCAGTGCACCTTTGGCTCCACTGGAGTTGCATGCGAGAGAGCGCCAAACGATAACAGTAAAAAAAATCCGACAGACACAGGAACATTAGGATATAACGACTATAATATACCCGTTTTTCTATATTCCTATATCCTTTAAGGATAATCGAAATTTGAAACTTAAATTTATCTACCTTGGCAAAATCAAATTAATTTTAAATAAAACAATCGAGCAATTAGGCATAAATGAAACTTTATTTTATTTGAAAATACTCTATATTTAATGAAATATTATAACAGTGGGGCTGCAAAATATAAAGTGGTTGTGGGTATTTTGGAAGCATAGTTTAAAATAATTTTTTAAGCTGGCTTGGAGTTTCCTTTTCGTCTTCTTTAATTTGATCCTGGTTTTTTGGCTATTATTTGTTTATTTTATTCGTAGAAGTAAAAAAGATCTAAAACGTAAGTTTAATAACACAGTTAATGGGAAAAATGGAGTCATGATACCCTGGATACCCCCGAGTACTGGGTAATAAAAGCCAAAGTCTCGACTCATATGCAACGCCCGCAGCAGTGGTGGCAGCGCTGCCAAGAGAGCGACTGCGACGCCGGCAGAGACTTCAGTTTCAGATTCAGAGTCTAGAGCCCGGCACGTTCGGCAATTAGTTGAACTTCGTTGCTCGGGTCGACGAGACGAAAACGAATCGAAACTGGAGATATCCCCCAAAAAACAAAAAACAAGCCTACATCAAAAAATAAAACCAACAACAACAACAAACTTCCACGGGCGCGCTAAAAAAGACACAACTTTTTCCATTGCAATATCAAAACAATTAGTTAAAAACAAATTTTACAACAGTGAAGAGATAGAGAGGTGAATTGAACTTTAGGCAACTCTGAACTTTGATTTTAATGCAGCCTCAGCAACAACAACAACGGCAGCTATAACAACTGGCAACCGGCGTGTCTGGCTCAATACCCTACACTTTCCCATTCCCACCAGTGCTTTCAGCCCAAACAACCCCCCTTTGACGACGCCCCTGCTGCTCTGCCAGCGTCGGCGTCGACGCCAGCGTCTCCGACAAATTTATCGATTTTTTCAGCCGCCACATTTGTTTGTACTTGCGTCGTGTTGTTGCTTTTTGCTCCGCTGTTTCCCATTTTCCGGCTTCCCTTTAACGTTTAAACATTTGAAATATAGTGTAATTACTTCCAAAGAAATCGAAATTGTCGATTAAATAACAAGGAATAAAAAAGCTTCCTTTTGTTTGAAAGTTTCGGTTGTGTTTCGTGTGATTCTGTGTGTGTGTGTGTCTGCACTTGTCTGCCAGGCTTGCCACCTTTTCGCAAAATAAAAAAATTAAGGAAAGCACGCCAAAAGCAAGCAGAACATATTGGGTGGCCACTCCCCAACAACATATACCAGCAAAAATAACAACAACAAGTTGAGTTAACGCTCTGCTAATAAAAAACGAAAGTAAAAGTAAGCAAAGGTAAATATCTTGGGAAAAGGAATGCCAAATTTGTAACCGAAAGTAAAAGGTTATTAAGCGATAGTAAATTTGAACCATGATATATAACGTTGCGAACAATGAATACAATAAGTTTAATTCGTTGCCATTATTCATTGGCTCTTGTTGGATATTTTTTTCTTAAATGTTTGATTCTCTTAACTTCTTGACATTGGGTTACTTTTCATTATTTTTGAAGACCAGTTTATATTATCTCAATTATTAGTATGGTCATACATCCTTAAGTAAAAGTAGCGAGGGGATTCAATTGTATTTCATATTTGAAATTTCTGTAGCCCAAATAAATATTTATGGATTTTATAAAGCAAATTTAATAAATTCTGCCGTTTAGAGAACTTAAATTCTAGAAACGAAACCAATAACCACGGTATAGCGATCCCAATTTTCCGACTGCAGAATCACTGCAACAGTTTGAGGACGTGCCAACACCAACGCGACACCCCCTTATATTTCCACCGCCCTTCCCATCTCCCATCATCATTATCGCCGCTGTCAGCGTCATCACCATTCGCCTACTCTCTGCCTTGGCATGTCAGCGTCTTTTTAGCGGGGGCGTTGTGGGCGTGGCCAGGGGCGGAGGCGAGAGGGGGCTGGGGACTCTTTTTGGGGCTTGCCAGGAAGTTGCGCTAATTTTGAGCGGAAGTTTATTGCCTGCTTCATAATTTGTCTGTCGCTACTGCTGCTTGTGCTGATTTACCCCCTCCCCCCCCTTTCTTTTATCACTTTTGCCGCTGCTGCTGCTGTGGGTGCTTCTATTTTGATGGCAATTACTGTACGCGGAGAAAGCGTTTTGGCTAAAATTAAATTCTGCCTGCCTAATCCCATTAAATATCTCGTGAATTGTGCTAATCAAGTTGTTAATTTAATGTTTGCTAAATTTTTAATTGAATTATGAATAAATGAAATTTCATTACTAGATCTCCTTGATGACTCTTTCTCCCTCTTACTTCATCTTCGCTGTTTGTCTTTGTCAAGTTGGTTAATTAAAATAAATTACACGTTGAAAACTGTACAAAAACCACTTCTCTGTGTAAAATTGGCGCAAATGGTAGGAAGTTGTGGCGGGGAGTTGAAATAGTTAACTAGCTGAAGTTGGGAAAATTTTTGCCTAACGAATGCTGGAAGTTAGTTGGTCACAGGGAAATGGAAAAGACTGCTGCTGATGAGTTGACAAAGGCAACGACCGCAAAAATAATTCCAAAATTTCGGATGCACAAACGAAGGCATAGAAGCGAACGTTGTTGTCTTTAAAATGTGTTAACAAAATGAAAATTAAGTACTTCAATATTTAACTTGAGCCATTTTGCTCTAAGCTTTTCGTTTTCGTTTTTAAGACATTTAACTGAAAACAAAATTGAACATTCGTAAACGCATGTAATGAAGTGTAATTGATATGCCATTCCCAGAAGTGTGTGTCAAATCCTAGAGTCCATATCATTTATGCTTTGGTCAACTGTTTCTAGCTATTGCCTTTATGGTACTGCCTCACTGTATCCTATTTTTTATTTTAAATGTACTATTCCATTATATCTAACCCACTGTCCCTATCTACTTTCCTGCTAATAAGCAAACTCATACGCCCCGTGGTGCACTGACAACGTTAAACCTTAGACGTCTGCAATTTCGATGACTACGGCAACAACTTTTTGTCGCCTATACGCTTGGATGGACCGACTTGTCTATAGGAATAGCAAAAATCGCAGATAAAGCAACACAAAGTTGTTGCCGTTGCTACAACAGTCTGCAACAGTCTGCAGATTGCTAATGGCCATTGTTAGGGAATCTTGTTTTGCGGCGGGTATAGATGGCAGAGACCAAAGAGAACTTGCTTAAGCAAAAGTGAAGCAACAGAGTGACAGAGAAAGACAGAGACAGAAAGAGATAGAGACTATAGAGCATTCATAGCGAATTCCTATATCTCGGTTCACAATCCAGCTTCAATGTTGTTGAACCGTTAGAAACGTCTTTGCTTCGCGTCATTGGAAGATGTTCTGCCCCCCACAATTTCTCCCCACTCGCAACTAGTTTTTTCTCCTCCTTCCCCTCTTAATTTTCACTTTTCTGCAAAGCTTTTTTCCTGTTTTTTTTTTTTTTTTTTTTCCATTGGCGTTGTTCCGCTTGCCGTTGTCCAACATCCAACATCGTCTAATGCATCCGCTTAGCCTCGCCTCGTTCTTTGAATGGAATGGCTAAGCCAGCGGCGAAGCCAAAGCCAGTTAACGCCGAACTGACTTGGCCCAAAGGGGTTTTCGAGGGGAGGAAAATGCGTTTAGAGCTTGACAGTCAATGCACCTGCTCACGGACTTTTCTTTGTCCGCATTTGCCTCTGTCCCTCTCGGGAGATTGTCATTGTCTGGTATTTTATCGCTACTCTCTCTATCTATATCTCTCCCTCTGACCAACTCTTCCTCCTTTTTCAATTTTTTTTTGCAGCTGATTTCCATTTAATTGATTTCACATTCCATACGCGTGATTCATGTGCAATCATTTAGACAAAGTTTGCCATTTTCCCGAATCGAATAGAACTAAAGTTTAAATAGATGGACGTTTAAAATTAAGAAAATTTTTGAAAAATGCTGACAATCGTAATATATGAGGAGAAGGGATATGCGAGTAAAATTGATAAAATAGAGGAATGGTATATATAAGCATTTTAAGGTAAAAAATTTTTAAGAAAAATATGTTTGAATATTTCTAGTAAATTAATTATAACACAAATATAACTACTTTACGTTTTCTTAAGTTAATTTAACCAAATTTTGTTTGGCACTAATAAGTACTTTTTATTTGGAATTAAAAATTTTAGCACGGGTGAAAATTTAATATGCATTCGCATTTTAAAATGAAAATAAATACAAAAATGTATGTTTATTTATGAAATTAAATTTCAAACACTAATTAAACAGTGACTGGTAGCCGATTGGGTTGTAAAAATGTTGTTATGTTCAATAACTGTAACACAAATTTTGACAGCTCTTTACAAATTTATCACGACATGAAATTTGTATATGGTAATTTTTGTTAGACCTTCACTTTTCAGTTATATACTAGCACGCTAATCATTAACTGCATATATCGATATCTTAAAAAAAAACTGAGTTTAACAAGTTGGATTTTTATATAATACTGAAGTGTTTATTTCAAATTTAAACTCTGACGAAAAAGCAAAAGGATGGACAATTTTGAGTCTCCAGTAAGGGGAAGGGCTTAGTATGTTGGGTACAATAGATCACTATTGTGAGTTGTCCTTAAACTTGCTGGTTTAAATTATTCCAACAAAACTCAGATAAACTAGTGCCCACGTAGAGATGCAGAAATTGATGGTTTTGGAAACCATCCATATATCCTCCGATTACCCCTTTTGTCTATCATAATTATGACCATAATAACCCCCATCAATTTCCGCTATAATCGCCATGCAGTCAACCGAACATCGAGCCACTTATTCCATTGTCACCTTATCCCACATGGTAAATGTTTATTATGCCTTTTTATTTTCGCTTTTGTGGGCGGCCGCGGGACCGGGTGAAAGTTAACGAACCATAAATCACGGGCACGATCAATGTCCGTATCTATATATCCATATGCCATGTCTTCGATGCATTCCATGCTGATACAATGACATCAATTACATGCCATAACATTTTGCATGTGCAATTTTGCCGAGTGTTTACCTCTCTATCTCTCGCACTCGCTCTCTCTCATTCTTTAGCATTCGTCCTATCTCGCTTGCTCTGGGGGAGGGGATATAGGGACCTCCCCCCACTTAGCGCCAAACGACCCAAAATGGCCAGGGGAACGGAACTGAACTGAACTGAACAGAACGGAAAATACAGTTATTTAAGGCCTAAAACAATTGCATGCCTCGCTGGCTTTTCGGTCGATTCTGGTTTTAGGCCCAGTCTTTCCATCCAACAACTCCCTGCAAGCCTTCCCCCCGGTTTTGGCCCACCCACCACTTGCAGACTGTTTAAATAGACAACCGTCTGTGTCTGGGGCCTGAGTTTTCAGTCTGACCGTGCTTTAATGCGTCGCTTTCCCCTACTCTACCTCTCCCCTTTGATTTTCCCCCTCAAATGCACTTGAAATGCTTTTTCCAAGCGCATTTTCATTTATTTTATTGCAGGTTGTTTTTGTTGCTCTTGTTGTCTCTGTTACTGAGAGGTTCCTCTGCAGCGGTATGCAATTTGTTTTATACGCTCATTGCCTGCACTGTCTTTCTTTGCCCCCCCGTTGGGGCCTCCCCCTTTAGAAACCCCCTGGAAACCTGCACCCATACTGCCTCTGTCTCTGTCTATCTGTCTGGCAGCCTATCGAGCGCCGTCTATCTGTCTTTCTTTCCTTTCTTTGTATGCCTCACAGTGGTTTATGGGGGTATATTAGTTCCAAAAATTACAAGGCAACATTTCTTTTCAAACTATAAAAGACATCATTTATATTCTAAAGCAAAGAGACATTAAATTCACACCAAACAATTTGGAAATAAAATATAGCCTATTAATATATGTTAGCAAGAAATATCTTAATACCAATTTCAAAGAATTTCATATCTCATATTTTGTCGACTTAAGTTTGTACGTCCGTGCTATTTTAATTTGTGTAATCTGGGAAAAAATTACAAGCTCAGAAATTGTTCAAGCCCTTTTCTGGTTTTAGCTAGGATATTTCTGTGGTAAATTAAGGTAATTTGGTATACTCCATAGGGTACTATCCAATCGACACCTTTTGCAGTTTTTCTGGCTGCGTGCTGAATGTGCCACTTGCAACTCTCGGGCCGCGTTCAATGCTCAGCGTTCTAAATTAAAGCCTGAAGAGGCGCAGAGGCCGACGGTCGGCAAACTGCAACTCGAACGTCAGCCGCTATATCCACTCCACTCGACTCGACTCGACTAGCCAAGCAAAACTCGTCTGCGGAATGAGACTTAACAAGTGGAAAAGTCTAAAACCGCAATCAAGTGGCAAACAGACCAATACACACAAAATACATTTTGTATTATAGAGAATTTTGTTTTATTTTTAGAAATTGCCAATCAAACATAAACCAATCAAACAGAGTGGGAGACGGATGATGGTGGGGCGGAGGGGCGGAGATGAGGGGCTTGCTAGTTACCTTGATGGATTCAAGCTTACTGCTGGTTGTTACAGACGATTTGGCCCCGTCTCCTGCCACTAACGCCTCTCCAAGTTGGTCAAGTTTTTGGCCAACTTGTCCGCTTGTCGGTTGACTTGGCCTGACTTGTTGGCCCATTTGGCATTGTTTTGGCTTCAACAACGTCTAGCATTGACATTCTTGAAATGTCTGCCACGCCCTTTACTTTGCCATTTGCATGCCAGTGAGAATTTCACACTTTTTCTCTACCATTAGAATTAATTAAAATATTTGCCCATTTTATTCAGTTTTGTTTTAAGCCCAAAATTGGTTAGCCGCCGTAATTATTTGTAAATCTTTTATCAATATGCGAAAAAATTCTCTTTGTTTATAAAATATTTACAATGTTTTTTACAATGTCGAAATTTATTCATTTTTGTTTGCCCTTTTTCGGAGACTTTTTACATTAATATTTCTGCGAACATCATTAAAATTTGTGTGGCAATTTTTTATGCACACACATTTATGCACATAAATTGCCATTTGCCATTTTGCGGTGAAACAAACAGAAAAACGTATTTTGGTTAGCCCTATCTACCTTTATATGTGAGCTTTTTAAAATTTGCATATTTTTCATTTGTTTTTGGCTTTTTTGCTTTGTGTAATTGCCCGCCAGGAAATGGGCATAAAGAAATTATATTTAATATTTTATGCAAGCATAAATCAAACAAGATGTGACATTGATACGAATGCGAATGTTATTACAACGTTTTTCAGTACAATTTCGGAGTTCCGTTCTGGATTAGAGGTTCATTTGATATATGGACTCAATATAAAAAAGGAAATTGTTTTAATTCAAGCGAAAGAAATCAGTATAATAAATAAACTAATATGAAGCTTTTGAAATATTCAACCATGTCAAAACATTCTAAGGTTGAAATTTAATTTTCTTACACATTTTATAATTGTTGATATAGAGAAATATGCAGATACGTTGTGTATAGTTTTTTAAAATGATACATTTTTTTTTAAACATTTTTAATCCACTTAGAAACAAAGACATATCTAATTAAACTTAGTTCGCGGCTAAACACAAAGCTAACCATAGTACATTTTGGACATTACTCATACGCCGCGTAACACGCTTTGAGTGAATGAGAACGAGCGAAATGCAAATGAAAGCCAAGAGAAAATTTTAATTAACTGTGCTCGTCGTGTGCTTTTTATTAAATAATCTTAAATAGAATTACGTGACTTTGCTGCGCTTTGCCAGACACTTAATTATATGTTGAAAACCCCACACAAACACTCTCATTTTGGTGAACATATACGCACACCGCATACATAGATAAACACACACCTTTAGGTCCATGTCCAAGTGGATTCCGAGGTTGGTCTTTGGGGTTTTCCGACTGCTGGAGGGGAAGGAAAAGCGCTTAGTTGTTTTCTTTTTATTATTTGCTTACATTTTCCTTTGTTTCATTTGACTGTGCCGTTTTATTCATATTCACACACCCCTAATCTCACTTCTGTTGATTTTTATTTCGTTTGCAGCCTTTCTTTCGTTGGAGGTTAAGTATCTGTTTACCTTTCTTTCTACACCTTATTCATTAAGTGCGTTATGTGCGAATTTGTTTATTTTTCGGTCCCTCAGTACATTTATTTGTCTGACAACAAACTTTTTGTACTCTAATTAAAGAAGGTTAACTTGGTTAGTATTTAATAAAAAAGTTTAGAGAACTACGTTGTTGATATTTTTTTTATAATCTTTTAAACAAATTATTTTGTGCTAAGTTACAAGGAAATGCAAGTTAATTTTTTAGTTTAATTTAATTAATTTAGTGGATAGGAAAATATATGTGTTCCTTTAATTTTTATGATTTGCGATAATTTTAAGCAGTTATACATGTCTTCCTTGGACTACATTTAATTTTTTGTTACAAAAAAAATACTAACATGGAATTTATTTCAATTTATTTCATAATATTTATTTTGTTGTTTGTCTGTTACCCATCTGCACTTTTGGCAGCTTACCCTATGATTTTTCCTTAAGAACAACAAGGGTATTTACCCTTCGTTTGCCACCAATAATTTTTCCCATTGTTTTCCTTCTCCTTGACTTTTGTTATGCGCTTGCAACAATTTGGTTTAATAGAAATTTTTGCTTTATATCGAGTGTTTTGTCGGAATTGAATTCGATTCAGCTCATTCCGTTTTATCCCGCCCACCGCTGAGCCAGCAGCATTAAATTGGTGTGGCCAAGAAAATTGTTTAGCTGGGATTAGCTTTCAGCTGGCTTCTGCCGCACTGCTCCTTTTTGGCTCGGCCTCATAAAAAGTTCATTCGCCAAAATGGCCAAATGTTTACTGTGCTTCAATCTAGCTCCTGGCCTTTGTGATTCCGCTCGCATGTGGAATGTTTTTGCTTTTGTGGTTGCCTCTAGCCGATTGTTGTTTATATTTTGGCTTATTTTTATTGGCTGTTTTTGCCGGCATTGTTTCGCACGCTCTCTTTGGCCGAGTTGATTGCCTGGCTCCTTGCCGGGAAATTGATTTGCATTTGTTGCTGAGGAGGTTGGGAAATTGCAGAGATCTTTCGATAATTGAAAATTGTATTTCACACGATTGAGGGTCAAAGGTCAGTGGGAAAAGCGTCACTGGCAATGAGCTTATAGAAACCGAGGAAGACAAATCAGAAAAAGAGTTAAGTAATATATCTGAAAGCTTCTAAAATAAATTAAAAACATATCATTAAAATTCTTTAATTAGTAATATTTAATTAAAATGAGGCATGTACTAGGTATGTAATAACGTAGTATTTTACGTCAAAATTGTTATATAAATAACCTCCATTAAGACTTTAATTTTCCCCTTATGCAGTTGTGAAAACTTTTTTTCAAGGCAATGTCTAGGGACCAGAAAATCGAAATAAGACATGGAAAATGCTAATGTGTAACATTTTCCATGTCTTTTTTCGATTTTCTGGTCCGTAGACATTTGGCATCACTTTGTGGCTATTACAAACTTAACGGCAGAACTTCTGGCCAACAAGATGAGGTCACCTTCTGATCAAAAAATAAAAAAAAAAATAGTTGAAAAAATCATTGCATTGGGGCATAGAATCACCAACATCGTCCCACCAAACCGACCTCCGCTTTTATACAGTCCTGTGCAAATAGGAGAAAGCAGCTGCAGTTTGCAGTTGCCGAGTGGAAAATTTAATTACATGCAAATACCGTTAACTGTGCAGGGACAGTGGATTGTGGAAATGCTTTTTTGCGGCAGGGTTCTACACAGCCAACATGCCAAAGGACTCGGGAGGATGATGCCCATGGCCAAAGGACAATCGTCTGACGGTTCCTTGTTATTGTTGCCAGTGGTGGCTAAAAAAAAAAGAAGAGAAACAGAGTTTTTCTTTTAGCTGCAATTGCAGTTGTTGTGGTGGCTATTTTCTCCCACATGCAAACACCAAACACACATGCATATATGCAAATCCCTTCTCATAAAGCTCGTTATTATTCCTGCTTGGTTTTTCTCCCATTTTTTTTAGTCTCCTCCATGTTTTGTTTTGTCTTGGGAACTCTTTGGGATATTTGTTTTATTCCCGCATGCATGTTAAAGCTAATATTTGCATATTAGCTGCATTTTTGATATTTTTCCCCTTCAAGCACTTTAATATAAACAAAAAAAAAACAGCTTAAAATAAAACCAAACAAGAATTTATTGCATAAGAATGCAATTTATTTAAAACGCATTTTTGCCTCAGGCACCATGGTATTTAATGGAGCATGACTTTATTGTTTTCACTTGTTTCAGGTCAATAATGGATTTAATCATTTTTATTTGGTATGCTGCTTTAATACACTTGGAGTTGTTTTTAAAACATACATATTAAAGCTTTTACATTTAATAAAAGAAATAAACATTTTTTAAAAAATCTTGTGGTTGGGTTTTTATTAAGCTGTTCCAATGCCCTTGTGTTAGGGTGGCCTAAAACTTGTCTCGCTGTGTTTTGATTTGGATGGAGTATTGCTAAGTTTTTGTCTTTTTTCTGTTTTCATGTCTGCTCTTGTTTTTTGCTGTCAAAGTTTTTGCAGTTGACCGCATGAAGCTCTTGTTTACACATAGTTACTGTCGTTGTCAGTTAATGTAAATTTATTTTTACATTATTTGTGGTTCTGGATTTTGGGTTAAACTAAAATTTACAAATTGTCTATTTTTATTTAAAGAGAAATTGGCACTCACTACCTTTATTTCATATAAATAATTTGCTAGCCTACAGCCCATGCAAATCCTGTTTCCTTTTAAATATTTATTACTGCGACACTGCGTATACGTAATGTTTTTCCTGAATTTCTCTATATAACTGATTTTATTTTATTTTACCTTAAATATCTGTTAATTTTTCATTTGAAGTCCACTAAAGCCCTGAAACGCCTTCAAAATTGAGCTTCATTCTTTCGACCTCACTGGCGGGGCACAAAAGTAGCCCAATCAATTAGTCAGAAGTTTTCATATGTGGGCCCTAACGACGCCTGCTTTGACTTAATAGCAGCCAAAAAGGGGGCATGAAAGAGGGGTAATTCACACGACGAACCACTTAACAGGCAAAGGTGAGTGTTAAGCCCCAGATTTATTTACATGGCCGGGTTTCTTGGGACCAGTCACGTCAAAAAGTGCACAAATTACCTGTGATTGGTCGATGGATATACTATATATGCCTACTCTAGTTACAACACCCTCCTGATTTTCGCCGCCCCTTTTTTGGCGCAGTCTGACAATTAATCACTTTGTCATAGACGCCGTCGTCCTTCGATTTGCCGGTTCGAACACACACACACACACACACGAGCATTCAATCATTAATTTATCATGTGCACTTAGCAGGAAAATTGCGACAAGCCCCACAATGTCCTGTGTCCAGTGCCATACTTTGTTTTTTGTTTTGTTTGTTTCTTTCTAGGTTTCATTTTGTTTTGCATAGTTCGTTTGTTCTGCTGTCGCTGACACATGACGCCGTGTGGGCGGCAGGGGCGTGGCAGACGCAGTTTAATTACCGCAGTTGAACAGGGGGCGTATCACACGTAAAACTACAAATTAATTGCGCCAACAATTTGCTGCAGAGCGGCGATGGTGGCGTCGATATTTACACGCAAAATTAAAAATTAATGCAATCAGCAAACAGCGAAAAAAAATTAAACCACCCCTAAAGGAGAGCTCATTTTTTATGCACTTTGATTGTTCACTTGATGAAATTTTAATTGTATTTGAGTGAATGCAATTTATTATATTAAATATATGAAATATGCATAATACAAAAAACTAACTTTTGTTTCTTCTTTATTTTTCGTTGCAGGTAAGCCGAAAATTCAAACATTTTAATTACGATTAATGGTTCAAGGTAAACGAAAGAATTTCAGCCGGAGAACATTCGCATTCAAAGGTGGTACTTTAAGCCTTGAACTGAAATTTGAAAACCATTTAACTCAACTCTATTATCTCTCAGCGACAGGCAAAACCACAATGTCAACCCCTTACCTTCGTTTGTCCCTCGCGCTGATGTCGAAAAATGCAATTTTTAAATTTCCATTAATTTCGCGCTGTCGACTTTTGTGAAATGTCGCTGGTTGAGAATCCAGCGCTCGAACAAAAATAAAGACAGCAATGTCTCCGGGTGCAACAACAATGTTGTCAGCCATGCAAATAAGCACAGGTGAGAGAAAGAGTGCTGTTGGTGGCACAGGTAACCTGCTGTCTGAGTGACTGATGCCCGAGAGTGTGTGTGTTCTGTTTTATTTTTTCCGAGGAAAATGGGAAAATGGTAAGGCTCCTCAGCGGGCCGCCGGCATCTGCTTCCCGTAGCGATTTTTTTTTTTTTTTTGTTCCGTGTGCTGTTTTTAATGACACACACGGGCCACGCCCATCCAAACGCCCATCGCTTGTCGAGAGGTGGCAATAACATAGAGAGGCCACCGCTTCAAGGAGCGACGTCCTACGACTATTTTAGCCAGATCCTCTTGTTGTCGTTGTGTCGCTGAACAAGCGACTTTACACAACGCCAACGTGACATTTAATTCAAAATGTTTTACGCGCTTTCTCAAACCAACTCGCGTCCCTCTGTTTTCCTCACAGACATTTTCCTCTTGTCGTGCTTGTTAAAAAAAAGAAGGAAAACCCTGAAGGATGGATAACATGTAGAGATATGGATATAGAAAAGCTGTAAATGGCAAATTGATGCTGCTGAATCACTACTATTCAGGAACTATTTTTAAAATTGAAAAGCACCATATCAATCTAAAATAGAATGAAATTACTCTTTCGCTTACGAAATCGAAAGCTCTTTGATAGTTTAACTTATAATTTGTATATTTTAAAATTTAATTTTCATATTTCAATGAGTGAAATATTCAAATCGTAAATCTAGTGACCTAATCTATTGTATGGAGTATAAAATTGCATAACAAATATGGGAGTCTTGGCTCAATCGTGAAAAAGTTTTTGGAGCTAGTCATCGTCTTCTCCCTCGCCACCCTCGACTTCACCGCCTCCACCGCCCTCCTCCTCTTCGACCATCTCTTCCGACGAGCTGACCTCCACAATGGGCTCGATCTCCGAGACGAGATCCTCCTCGAAGTCACTAATCTCGCCCAGTTCTTGCAGACACTTGTCGTAGTTCTCATCGAAGCGAATGTTCTCATTGAGAGATCTAACCTCCACATCCTCATCGGGTGGCAGCAAGGCAGGAGCCGTGCCAGGAGGACACTCCGTAATGTTTCTTATTTTGAGTGTATGTATATGGAACATGGCCGATCGGTTCGATTCAAGTAAAATCTGATGAAAGACACTCAGCAGACGATCAATATTACCAAACATCCTGACCGTGGCACTCTTGGGATCTTCACCCTCCTCCAAAATACGACCCACAATGTTGTGGCGATACGGATCCATTAGATAGATGAAATCCGACTTCTTCCACAGCGAGTACATCTGATTGTTGATCTGAAAGATCACATAATCATTGTTATCGAGAGCCTTCTCAATCATTAGATGAAAGTCGTTGAACTTGTACATCGGCACGCACTTCCACCAGCCCTCGTAGACATTTGGGGTGAGCATAATCTCGGCCACAAACTGGCCCATGCGAATCTGTCGGGGGAAATCATCAAGATCCATGGGTAGACTGGGATCAACGCACGGTTCCCAGCAGTTTTTGCACATATTTACGCCATAGCATATGACCTTGTCGTACATCTTCATGTCCCAGGTGGCCGGATGATCGATTTTGGAGGCCAGGGCAGTGGCCACAGCTACTGGCAGAGCACTACGATTCCTCAGGGCATCCTTTGAGTTCAAAGTGAGATGTAGATTAGACTTGACATAGGCATAATCCGAGGCTATCACATCAAACTGGCTCATTCGCATCCCATGCTCTCGCTCCCAACTTTGACCCGTGCTCCCAGGAGTGGCCATTCGGACCACGAGGATCTCCCTAATCGTAAATCTACTTGTCTTCTCTAGATCACTCTCTTTCTTGATCAGCCAAATGACATTGTCAAAGGACTTGAGGCCCAATATCAAGGGGTAACCCTCCTCATAATTTGGTCGCATGGTGTTCTTGTCCCTGCCATTTAGATCCAACACCATCCACACACCCTTCTCCTTCCAAATCAGGAGATACCAGTTGGGTGTGAAGAAAATCCCGTATTTTGCCTTTTTGAAGAAGGCTCTCAAGATCCGCCGAAGATTTTGTATTATGTTGGGGTAACCGTAGATCTCGAAGGGAGCCTCCAATTCCATGGCAAACTCAATTTCGTTGATCATAAAGTGACGCGTCACCCTTTGCTCATTTTCGTCATAAATATCCGGAGATTCTACCATATTCGGAGGATCCATGTTTTCGGAATCGTTGAACAACACCTGAGCCTCGTTCATCAACATATCAATTGTCTCCGGGTTCCACTCATCGCGACGGGTGTAGTATGAGTGAGCGAAACCCTTTAGATTTCCAGCAAACCGAACGCTTTCCTGATTCGGAATTCCCCCCTTAACAATCATTGTACCGCAGACTACGCCAATGGGATAGCCCAATGATCTGTCGATGTCATTACGACGCATTCGCGCACATGCTTTCGGATCGAATGGCTGGACATAGGGCTCATCGTGTCCACCGAAGATTAGGCAATTCTTAAAGGAGCAAGGATTGTAGGGCTCCGGCCACAGTTTTTTCAATCGCACCAGACTTAATAGGGATTGGAATAACAGTATATATAATGGGGAATAGCTATACTTACGGTGGATCACAGGGCGGGCAGGCAGGTGGACAGGTAGTTGGACACCTTGGAGGGCAGCATGCTCCTGCTTTCATGCGATTCGCCATTTCAAAAATTTCGAAAAGAAAAATATGACTTTTCTATTACAAATAATTTTACGAGATCCAATCGTCCGTTTGCCTGATGTTGACAACTAATAATGAAAAAGGTTTCTCAAATGTTGACAATTTGGTAACTTGGTTTAAAACCAACAACGGCCAACTTATTGCAAATATTAAATTTAAAAGAAGTTAGTAATTTGAGGTTCCTTTTATTGTTTTAAATTATCTGCACTACACATTCTGTCTGTGCAAATGCAAACGCTTTAATCTATACAAATCACTTATTCGTGCACTTAACCAACCTTTCATTAGCCACTCCTTTCATCAATTGACTCACCTTCTGACAGATTTGATCTGGTATAAGAGCTCAGACGAGACCACAACGGAAAAGCCCTCGACTTTCATTACACAAATTGCGTTTGCAGTGATCGGAGTCGGTGGGCACTCACATGGGATGGCAAACTTATGATAATTTTTATTGTGCACACGCCAAGTCAGCAGTGGAAATCAGTTGAGGGCCATTTTTGTTTTTGGCTTTTACGAGGCCGGCAGTTAATTCCTTATCCGGCCAAAGGAAGAGACAGTTAACAGGCAACAGCTAAATGTAATTGGAAAGCTCATCAAGTGCTGTCGTTCGTTGTTCGTTGTTAGTTGGTTGTTGTCGTTTGTTGTTGTGGCTTGCCACTTGAGTGGGCCCGCAAAAGTATGCAAAGAATTTGTGCTGCCATCAAGTTTGGTTTATTTTCCGCTGCTATTTTTGCCGTGCGGTTTATTGAAAACCAGCGCTGCGTATACGTAGCATCAGCATCATCAGTTGAACCTCGTCGGAGTCACTCTGCTTAGCTAAGCTGCTTTGATGGCATTTACGAGCGAGCCCTTTATTGTCCTTTTGTTTTTGCTTTCTGCTGTTCCTGTCTCTGTGTGGTATCCACGTAATTGGCTTAGCAAACAAGAGGTTTTTGGGGTAAAACATATATATATATAAATATATATACATACATATGTATATAGAGAGAGAAAGAGCAGTGCTATTAACAATTTTGTTGTGTGCAACGTTTTTATTTCGTGTCATCCAATCAGCAAGAATTCCATTTTCACCCACACCCCTTTGGGGTACATGTGAGATTGATTCCCCGAGCAGCCATCAAAGGGGATTCCTTTCTTTATTTTCTCGTCCTCCCCTCTGAGATTTTTCGTTTTTAGAGTTGGGGGTTGCCTTGCCCCCCAGACGGACGGACAGCCCTTCGATATCTATTCGGAGTGCAATAAATTTAGCTCGAATCGTAAATTTTAAACACTTCATTAAACAAACGAAAAGGAAGCGAAATCGCTTAACGATTATCGCCCGGTTCTCACCCACTCAACTCGCTGCTCCGCCCATTACTGCCTATGATTACACCGAGAGAAACATATATAAAATTCGACATAGTATAATATGATTCACAATAAACAAAAATATTAAAAAATATTACTGTTTACGTAATCTACACCATTTTTAAGCTTTGAATTTAAAAAGATTCGAATATGAACTAGATTATCTAGAACTTAAGTCATTTTATTTTATAATTTTGTGTTTTATAATTTGTATAAACAAATTTATAAAAGTTTATTTGTGGAATATTAAAAAGATATATTTCTCTAAAACTTTAACTGCTTTTTTAAAGAAAATAAATTTATATGAACATTTCCCTCCTGAGCATAATTAATACTTAAAATCATTTATGAAAAATAAAAATTTTATATAATAAAGAAATGCATCACAGCAAAATATATTTCTGTGTTTTGCGCCACTGGACTGGCTCTTAAACATTTTCTTTTCATTTTCCATTTTCGGTGCTGCACCGAAGCCCGTGGGGAAAAGTCTTGGCAGTGCAGCCGAAGTGAACGGGATAAGCTTCAATTCCTCCTGTGCATGAGCCACCATGATGACCACTGTGGACTGGAGCCAAAACCTTTCCTCCTTGCCAGTTTTCTAACCGCTCAGGCTGTCGTCTGGCTCAGCGCTCAATAATGATTTCCATTGCGAATTATTTGCATTTCCCCAAACTCATTATGTTTGCATTGTGCAAAAATTCGCCCCGACGTTTGCCATGGCCATCTACCTGAATTTGTTATCCGGCTTTCCCCATCTCAGCCTCTTGATCCAAATTTCGCCTGCCCTCCATCCGAAAATGTTACCAAATGCTTTGTGAGCTTTGGCGGTTTTCTGTGGATGCAGGAAAATTCTTGGAATTTTGAATGCTTTTCGCTAATGGAATTTCACTCCCGCTGATTGAGTTGTATTTCACAATTACTTTAAATTGGAGCCATTTCATTATGTGTGTTCAAGCCATAATTTTATTTAATACCTTCATAACTGCGTTTCCTTTTAATAAAATACAGCGTTAGTGAATTTTTTAAATGGATATTTCATTTAGGAAATTAACAATATGTAAATGTTTGACTCAAAACTCATTCATTAAAACCTGTTATCCATTCACCTATATTTTATAACAAATATATGCTCACCGCTTAAATTTTAAACTAATTGAATTAAACAAGTTAACATCCCAAATGGTTCGAAAAAAATACGAACAACTTTGGTTTCGTGGTCTAAAATTGAATTAGTTTTCTTAATAAATGAAATCATGAAGCATGTATGTATGAGACCTGGACAAACATAAAATGGTTTGAAAAATGATATTTCCGGTGAAGAAGGTGGCTGCCCTTCATCCTTATTTAACTCACGCCATCTCGACCATTTCATTTCGTTCCGTTTCGTTTATTACATGTCAGGCGTCAATGAATGTCAGTTTGACAGTTCATAAGACAAATACGACAATGGCAGCTATGGCAGCGGAAAATGGTGGGATAGTTTTGGGGGTTTTTCGCTGCGGCGACTGTAGGTGTTTCAGCACAGGTGCGTCTGGGTGTTTCGCTGCGGACATTAATGTGTCAGCGTGTGCAGCGTCTTGTGGCATATGAGGGACGTGCTCAGGCGTCGCGACAGCACCCCCTTTGCCACCCAAAACTCCCACCCGCCCATCCGTTCCCTGCATTCCTGAATATTGTGTGTGAATGCGGCCCGAAAGACGAAGCCCGTAGTCTTTGGCCATTCTCGGCGAACGTGTAAGTGGCCCCGGGCAGAAGGGATATTGTGGGTGGATGCGGTAGGAAGTGGCAGGATGTGCGAGATGCTGCAGCTGTCGTCGGAACATGACAACTTATTGGCATTTGGCTGCCAGCTTCCCTGACAGTTTGCTTCTTCAGTCAGGGCATTAAACATTTCTAGGTGTAAATTGAAAATCATATAAAAATGGGTAGCTCAGAAAAAGAGATAACTATCAGTTTAATGAATTCAATAACTATACATTTTTAAAACACATAAAAGATAATATGTGTTATATTTTTACCATAGTGCATTCATTTGTTGAAAATTTTTAAAAATATTGAAACAATTTGATTATTTGTTATTTTATCAAAACATTAAATGCGAAAAAAATGGACAGGCTGTCATATTAATACGTTCTTGAGAAGTTTTAAAAGATTTACAAGGTTTGGTTATATTTCCAAGCTATTAAATTATTTAAAAAGTTTATGTTTTTTTTTTCTGTGTACATTTGTGCTTCGAGGACCCTGCTACCCAGAATTTTCTCGCCTCTGGAGTAACTCTGCTCCCTTATTGACATTTCCCCTCCCCTGTTGACAGCCTAGAACTTTTCAATGCATTGTCATAAATCATTTTGCGGCAAAAACAAGTTGAACGCCACGCCCACACATCTGACTGCCACATGCCGTGGACATTCCATTGTGTTTGCCAGGGAAATGGCCGTGGGTGCACGGGGGAAAATGGTAAAAAGGGGCAGGGAAAATTCGAGGCAGTCCGAGAGAGAGAAATGTCAAAGTTGAGTCAGCTTTGTGTGAAGTGGTGGGCATGGCTGGAATTCCCTCCCTGTTGGAATTCCACCTCCACTTATTTTTGCTCAACTGCCTTGCTTGCCTCGGCATATGTCAAGTTCCTCGGCCATACCTGGTCTCAAGTAGAAGAGAATTCTATAGTTTTTTTGTCCTATTTTTCGTTGCATTATCATCGCCATCATCTGGCCGAGTTGAGTGGTGAAAACGGCTTGAAAGTATGCCTTGGGTACCACCCAATATTGCGTATACGCCGCATTGTTCACCACTTACTGATGCGCAGCATTCCGACTTCATATATCTCGTTATTTTTAGACATGATTTTAATGCTCAACATAACTGATGTATTTTATTATGTTAGATACTTGAAGGGTGTAAACTTTTCAGTCCTATGTGTGCTGTCTACATCTGCTGCCAAATGGATTTCAGCTCCTTTTGGTTCTGTAGATTGAAATTGTTCTTGGCAACAAGAGATTTTGATGTTTTCAGCAGCCTGACATAAGCAGCTGCTTCCATTTTTTTGCAATTTAAAAATATTACATATTATCTTTATTAACAAAGAGAGCAATATGAGGGTTTAAAGAAGTTGTACTTTCTTTTGACTTCCAAACAGGTTATTTTTTAAGATTATTTACAGGCCGAAAATCAGGTGGTGGAATTTTAAAAGCCCTTAATATACCAAGTGTGATTTTTTTAGAATTCTAGAGGTACACATGAATTACACAACTCCTAGTTACTTAAACATGTTGTTTGGAGCAGGAACATCCGTAATCCTAATAATCCTCTTTCATTCCTACACACAGTACACTTCTTTTAATTACCAACTAATTGTTTGCTCTAAAAGATGCAGCTTTCTTTGCGACTCCTTTTCTCTGTTCTGCTGCGTTTTTTGATTATTTCAACCTGATATCCGGCATTATTTGTTTTAACCCCTTCTTTGGTCTCATTAAGCAGCCATTTCTCAAATTCTCTCTCACTGTACAGCACAAAATGGCTGCCACTTCCTTTAGCTGCTGCTCGATGTCCTGATTACTGTGAACTGCTTCCGTTTTTAATATTTATAATCCAGTGTAATTAAGACGAGAGCGCCAAAGAGTCGCGTACCAAAACGAAACGAGAAGAAAAATGTAGCATTAATTACCAGGAAAGCTTTTTATGGCAAGGACCCAGGACCGTCGGCGAAGAAAGTACATATATAAAAGGAAAGTGCATGAATATAAATGCGTATCACTTGAAAAATGTATAATTAGTGGCAGTTAATAACTTTTTCGCGAGTTCTCACGCACCGAAAGAGGTTGAACCGCACGCACTAATTAAATATAAAGTGGAAGGCGGGCTTTGGGAAAAAATGGGGGTTGCTGGTTTGCCCAACCGGGCTATAAATTATAAAAGCCGAAAAGTATTTTTAGTTGACCTCAGGAGGGGTGGCGAAAAACCGCAAAGGCAAGTTGACAAAGGGCAGACCACGCTGAAAAATGCGTCTCAGATTGAGATAAGTTTCATCCCGAGTCAACCTCTCACTCCACCTGCGAAAAGTCCTTTGCCGATATTCTTGGCCTAATTTGTGGTTTTTCTTTTTGCCTTTTTTGGTCTAAATTAGCTTCATTATTGTAATTAACTTTGTTTGCTCAGTCGCTGTCGCCGTATCTTGGCTTTTGTTAAATTTGGCAAATTAGTTATACAGTTTACTGGTAGGGGATTGATTGTTTGCCTGGATAATTGAATGCCTAAACAAATAGCAAACGATTGAGCTGTGCAATTGACTTTGATTTGATTGGATTTATCTAGACATCTGGCTACCAGGAAAGACCTTTTCTATTTTCGTCTGAAATTGAACTCATTACATTTGAATTGAAAAATGGGTTTATCCAATTAAATACATTTTTCACTCCGATCACATTTCCTCTACTCGCACATTTCTCATTCGAAACATATGTAACATTTATTCTTGGCCCGAAACCCAAATCAAAATTCAATTCGTTCTTTATTTGTGTGAGTGAGTGTATGTGTATGTGTGTGGGCCTCACTGCTTCCGTTTCCGTTTTGTGGCTGCCACGTGGCTGACATGTTAAAAGCCTAAATAATTGCCAACATTTTATTTATTTATTTATTCTCCTCTTTTATTATTCTCTGGTTACCAAAAAAAGGTTTACGCTGCTGGGATATTTATTATTTTGCTGCTGCTACTGCCGGGCATAAACATTTTAATACCATGACAAAAGTGTATTATAATTTTGATGAAGAGGCCAGGCAGATTTATAAATAGAAGAAATTCGAAGCTTTAAATAAAGATTACGATTAATAAAATATTATATTTCCCTTAGTCATCAAACAGTTTTTCAAAGACGGTATTATAGACATGTCCTGCTTGGTTTTCATGTTTTTGTTTGTTCCTAAACATATACATTTTTGAAGTGTTTTATTCTATTATAAAGAGTTTCATATTCAACTCGTACATACATGGTCTTCAAAAAGTTTTTTTTGTATTATTTACAAAACAAATTTGAAGTACACGTGTACATTAAGTTAAGTTAAGCTTTAATTAAATTTAAAGTCTTTTAAATATACATAAAACTCAACGTTTCATGACCTTGTGAAAAAAGTGTTAAATCAAAAACAAATTTCAGTCCCAACCTACGCTTTTATTTCGTGGCCCTTGACGACCCTTATCCCCAAAGTACATTTATCCAAACCTACGCAAAAAACCTAAAAGAAACGAAAATTTTGTTTGGGAACAAAATGCGCATAAACAATAATTACTTTTCGCTTTTGCCATGAAAAAGAGCCATTAATAAAAGCAAGAGTACACTTTAACCTCGACGAAAAAGGCATGATTTAAATTAAGACCCCTATAAAAAAATGCCACGTTTTTCCTGATTTTGGGAAATTAACGCGGAAACTCGATTGGATTTACAACATGAAGTAATTTAGCGGCTCTCTTCTTTCGTTTTCTGAATAGAATGTTGTTGCTAATGAAGTATTATTTTCTAGTCTAAGGAAAATTCTGAAGTTTTATTTTCTAGTCTAAGGAAAATAAAACTTTATTTGTTTTTTTTTTTTGTTCCAACAATTGTATTGGCTTTTGAATGCTCAGATTTCGCTGGCCTTCAATTGAAGTTTTCAATTTCATTTGGCTGCGGAGAATTTCAGTTTGTATAGTCTCTGCGAGTCTGGACTTTCTGAGTTTTGTCAGTGTCTGTTTTGAGTTCGAAGACTTGACTTCGGTGGTGCGTGACAAATAGATATATAGAAAGTTATATAGATATACCGATGCCACATTCATCTGGCTCTCGGTTTGACTTTAGCGACAGTTTTGAGCGGCTGCATCGTTTGTCATTGCTGCGATGGCATTTCAATTTGCATGGCATGACTACCGATTTGCAGGGGGCTGCATTTGAGCCCGGTGATGGGAGTTTCGATGGAATGGCAGCCAACAATCAGTATCAGATCCAGCATCCGCAGCAGCAACGCCAACGCAATCACAATCAATTTGCACAGGGACAGAACCAGCACCACCACCAACACCAGAACTACCAGCAATATCTACCCAGCATTTCACCCACCCAATTTTCATCGGGGATTCCCCCGGCTTCCTGGCGTTACCATGGACGGGATCTGGTCACCCCGAATCGCGGACATTATGTGAGTTATTTGCTAATTGCCGCAGCCGAAATGAAAAACAAAAAGCAGTCAAAAATCGTGGAAAAGTTTGCTCTTGACAGAGGCGTGGCAGCGACATGTCAACCGCCGGCAACATGACAGCCAACAACAAAAGCCCATGAAACCCTAGTTTTCAGAGTGCGAAAAAGCGAGAGGCCCTGCCTTTGGTTTACATTTCCAAATGAGTGCTAAACACTTGGCTGACTTTGACAGCCAGAGTTTTACTGAAGTGATTTATTTTGGATTGCATCGTTTATGAAGATTTTTGTAAACCCAATAAACAAGCTAAATATTTAAGAGCTTTCAAGGCTTAATGGTATTTAATACAGCAGAGCAACGTTTAAATCATATAACGTCTTTTAACTTGTCTAATAACAAAATTATGTTTTATTTTAATTTATATTTGAACGTTATATCTATAAATAATTTAAAAAATACAAATTTTATAAATACATTTATTTTTTAAAAACTTTTGAAAAATTATTTTTAATTAGATTCTATGATAGTTTGTTTTCTTTGAAAACTTTGTATCTGCAAGTGAAGAAATTAATTGATAGGTAGCTCCAATAATTGTGGGGATTTTAAGAAATATCAGTTGTATTGCCAATATTCTCCCATCCCAAAGCTTATACATTTATTTCGCTCTCCAACCTTAAGGATTTCCATCCGTAATTTCAGAAAAAATGTTCATTGTTATTGACAAACAAGCGACATTGTGCGGCTTTGATTGTCATCCTGGCTGGCTAGGATGCACCAACACGGGGCCACACCTCAACTGTGTTCCGCTCGCCGCATCTCGACTCCTCTTAACCCCTCCTGGCCCCACATTTAACCCCCTTTGGCCGCCTGTCTGTGGCTTTTTCCGTCTTCGTGCGCTTTGGACGTGTCGGGACACCACTTAATTTCCGGCAATGCGAGTCACGTACGCTCCATCCTGCCTTTATGTGCAATGACATTTTCATTTTGTTCACACTCACCAACACACACTCATACACACGTCCGCACATCCCGTGCAGACATGTTACAAAATGGCAAACACTTTTTGGCCTTGCGAAAAAGTTTTTGTCAACTCATTTTGTTGCAATTTGCACAAACTCAAAACAAAAAAAAGGAAAGACGACAAGAAACTCGATTATTTTTAATTAAAACAACATTGAAGCAAAAGGAAAAGGCTCTAGAAAAGCTAAGCAAACGAGTTGCACGATTCAATTGCAGGCTTCTGCGGTCAAGTAGCGAGTTTAGGGCTTTTCCTTAGCGTTTTCTTTAATTACACGCTAACGATGCCGTCCTACCAAGCTGAGCAAAAACTTGAATAGATGAAAACAGATTTTTCCGCGGAAAAACCAACCAGACCGTAGGATTAGTGGCGCAAAACAAAACCCAAAAGTGGACAATCTTCACGGAACTCTGTCTCCTTTGAAATGCGATTCTTGTTTGGCTTTTGGTGCGTATCATAATCGAAGCCACCCGCAGAACGCAAGTCGTATCCGATTTAATGAGGGGCTGGGGGAAAATGAACGAAAAGGAGACCCCAACTGTTTGCCATCATCGATTTGTTTACATTAAGCGGAAACCATTTGTTTACTTTGGCCCTATGCTGGCTGGTTTTTTTACCCGGTACTCTTAGAGTAAAACGGTATATTGCGTTCGTTGAAAAGTATGTAACAAAGGAAACGTCTCTGACCCTATAAAGTATATATATTCTTGATCAGTATCAATAGCCGAGTCGATCTAGCCATCTCCGTCTGTATGAAAGTCGAGATCTTGGGAACTTTAAGAGCTAGAGATTTGGGATTTGGCATGTAGATTCTAATGTTTCCTAAGCTGCGCAAGTTTTTTTCAAAATGGAACCACGCCCACTCTAACGCGCACAAATCGCGAAGCAGTAAACACCTCTGGCACGTCACTTTGAGACATAGTATTGGTATAGGATAGGATTTGTTAGCCCGCTAGTAACGGGTATCTAATAGTCGGGAAACTCGACTATAGCATTCTTTCTAGTTGATTTTGCCAAAATGAAATTACATCCGCCAAACGTGTTTGGAATTCCGAAAAAATGAGCAGAAATAACCAGTCTACCAGGTGCTTTAAGTATTTTGGAATTAGATTCATAAAGAAAACATCAACGGATTCTGGGAAAGTCGGCAAATTCTATAGAATTTTATTTTTTAGTTCAACAAAATGTAATTTAATTTGGAAATAAAATGTTTTTTTTTCGGTCTTTTTAACTGACAATTTCATATATATGGAATTTCAAAACGCAAAACTGCTGCCAACCAAGCCTCTCGTGGCAATTACACATCCTAAATTGGATAATTTTCACAGACCTCCCCACTTCACACACTTGAGAAAATAATTTTCCAGTTGCCACTCGAAATGCAAAGGCAGAACCGGAAATTATAATTAAATTTTGCGTTTTGCATTAGCCTCTCGAGTGGGGCGTGGTGGGCGGTGAGGGCGATCTAAGCCTCTGCCACGCCCTCGTCCCTCTGTCTGCGGTTTGAGCGTTGAGCTCTGTATGACAGAGACGGAAAACCGCTAGACAAAAGACCAGCAAGACAAATAAAAATAAAGCACAATGTGTGAGGGGTAGTGCGGAAGGAAAATCTGCAGCTGGGGTCTTTCACTTTGAGTGGGTGGGTGAGGTGGCTAGCGAAGATTTATTGGCTGGGCCCAAAGAAGGATTACCCGAGCGACAGGATCCTTGTTACCATAAAGCCGCTTAAAGATTTTCATTTTCCAGTCACATAAAAAAAAAAAACAAACAAGGCAAAGGCGAAACAAAAGCCCTTGAAGACAAATGAAATAAGGAATAATTAATTTTATATGGTCGCTCGTCGTTATTGTTGTTTGGTTTTTAATTCCGAATGGTAAAAACTTTAATTTGTGTGGCTGCTGATAAATTTACTTGATAATTTGTTCGGTTTTAATTGTTTTTGGGGAGTAAAAAAATTTCATAGCCTGCTTTTTGGCCATTGCCTTGTAATGTGCCGCGTGCGCATTAAAAATTCAATAAAAATACTCAGTAAATATAAATGCAGCTGCAGCATTCGAACTGCGGCAGCCGTGGAGAGCGTTAAAAATTTTCATTAAAACTAAAATTGCAATTTCGCGGGCGAGCGGGATAAAGTTTGCGGCGGGGGCCGGAAATTTATGATGCTTACGTGACCGCTGAAAGGGGGACTTAAATGATGGCTTAAATGAGTCGTGCCTGCCTGGCATAAGTTCGCCATTTCTCTTCAACAACCACCCCGCTCTTGCATTTGCCAGTTGCATTTGAATTTATTAACAAAAGTTGGCCCACGTCCAGTCGCTGGCAGGAAAACTACAAGTGAAATGTAATTTTACGGTTGGGCCTAAAATAAATAACAGTTGCCTGCCTGCCTGCCGCCGGATGCCGAGGGAAATGGAGAGCGCGGAAAAGCAGACTTCGTACGTGAATATTTGAAAATTATTTTCTATTGTGGAAATTCCCATTTGGGCAGCAAAAGGCTAAATTACTAAATTGCATTTGGTCAGTGCATAAATGGAGAATCTGTGTACGATTTTTGATGAGAGAAAATTAAATTCCCTTCAAATGAAAAATATTTCAACGCTAAATTCGATTTGTTTTGTGACGGTTATGTGATTTTTGAAAATGTTATCATATATTTGTCAATAATATTTTTTTATTGTTGAAAATTTGCATTTGGGCAATAACATATTAGATTCGGAATTTTATTTATATAAACGGTTTTCGATGAGAGAAAACCAAATCCATTTAATTTTAAAAATACTTTTAAAATGATGATAACCCAAAAATTTAAAAAGTTAATAAAATTCTTTTAAATTGTATACAAAAATAAACTTACTTCTTTAAAAATTTTTAGAACTACAACACGCTTAAACTAAATATGTTTATATAAAGGTAGTAAATATTAAAAATAAAATGGATTTTAATGCATTTTGTACTAAACTTAAATTTCAAGGGCCCATTTAAGTGCAGTGTATAGTTAAGCTTAATGGGATCTCGCTGAATTTCTACGATACAAATAAAATATAAGCATAAATAACCCGGAAAACATCTGTTTCCTTAGTTTTCTTTCCCCGTCGTACGAAATCACTTAGTGCAAAGTTTCTTCATTTTCCCCTCGATTTTTTTGTTTTGTTGTTTTGACTGCTGGTGCGCCCCAAAGGCGTTAAAGGCTTAGACGTATTTTCTTCACCTAACACCCCGAGTTTTCGTCCAAAAAAACCCCTGTTCCTTCGTTTTGACTGCTGGAAATGTAATTTTGTCGTAAATGTCATTTTTTATGTTGTTTCGTTCTTTTGTCGCTGTCGTCTGCAATTGTTTTTGTACTGCGTTGTGTGGGCCCCGAAAATAAAAAAACCAGAGAAATAAGCGCAAGAAAAATGTGTTCAAATCAGTGGCAGCTAAGCCTTTCCACCCAATTTCCCAGCCCCTAAGACGACGACATTTCAACTCGTTCATTTTATTGGATTTCTCGTTGCTTGGGCTTTTTTGCGCTCTTGGTTGTAACATTTAATGAAAATTTGTTGGCAACGTGAAAGGCGTGGAAAATTTTAAATTGATTATTGCACAGGCGGGGGCAAGAAAATATCCTGTCGGCTTCCCTCACCGCATGAGATTTTGCTGCTTTCCTTTTCGGGATCTCTGCTTAATGTTGTCGGGCAATGTAATATATTATCGTTTATGATGTTAACATAAAACTTGCACGCTTCGTCGGCTGAATTGGCGGGGTCCGTTGTGCTCTTCAGTACCTGGCCTCATCCACTTTTATGCCTCACTTGCCACGTGCTCATAAAATAAACGCCCTAAGATGGATTGCCTCCCCCTGGTCATCCATCCATCCATCCGAATGGTAATCTTGATCCGTTGGGAGAGTTTTCCCCAAGTCCCTTTTTATCATTTTGCATAATGGCAATTGTAGACATTTTGATTCGCTTGTTTTATAGTCATTTTAGTTGCGGAAAAGCTTACTTTATGGCCGTATTTGGAAAATGAATTATGTCATTGATTTTCCTGATATTCTTACGGATTTCACTTCTTAGGAAAAGCCATTTCGAGATTTTTATCTTAGTCATCTTACTTGAACTACAAATTAAATTCGTTTATAAAAATCGAAAATAAGTATAACATTTTTAAATTACTCTACAAAAGCGAAAAATAAGTTTATTTTCCCTTCTATTCAAATCATAACTAAATAATCAGTATTTCTTTAGCCGCAAAAAGCGGATTAAACTTAAAATGGCTAGACCCAAATTTATACAAAATCGCTTTTCAATTTGCAAAATGCTTGCATAAAATTTCGAAGCAACAAATAGTGAGTACAAAACAACTTTTTGCAAGCAAGCCATGCATATTCATACCCATCCCTACTGCAAGATAGAAAAAGTATAAATAAAATAATTTCGAAAAAAAAAAACAGAGAAGCTTTCCCTTTTTCCTTGCCAGAGTTATAGAAAAATATGCAAAATAGGCAGGAAAAGTTGCATATCATATGCACTGCACACACACACTCATACACATAAAAGCAGTTGCGCCGCGCCTCATTTTCATTTTTAGCTGCCGCTTTTCTTCTGTCTGCCTATTTTTAGCCCCCGAGTCGCTATCTTTATGTCTATATAAACCTCCCACTTGGCCACGCCCACTCTCCATCCCTTAGGCGCTTTTACTCGTGAATTTTTATGCAAAAAAATGAGAGGGCAAGTGGGCGGGTGCACAAGGAGACAATACGAAAATTTAATTTACCGCATAGAATTAAAATAGGCAAAAGTCCGGAAAAAATAAGCGAAAATTTTGCGCCTAAAAGGCAGCAACAAAATGAAGGAAAATCCTTTTGTTTTACGTTTTTGCGCCTACCCACGATACACCACTCAACCGCCTTTAAAAACGTCACGCCCCCTCCCTTGGAAAGCCTCCCCCGAGAGATTGTTGTTGCCTTTGCCTCTGCCGTCGGTTTTAATTATGGAAAAAGTTTTTGCTTTATTTAGTTTAAACAATAAGTGGTTGGAAAATATGAATTATACAAAGAGACATCTATGTTTGGATGTGTGTGTGTGTGGGTGTTTGTGTATTCGTCTGTCTATGAGTGTGTGCAAACATTTCTTGAGAAAAGTGCAAATATTTTTTGTTTCATAATTTTCCACCTTCGTCGTTTTTGGTGCCTTTGCATGGCAAGTGAGTCGTGAGTCCCAGTTTTACTTTTTTCATATGCTATTCAACTAGTTTTTGCGTTAAGTAATTTGAAAATGTTTGAGTGGGTATTTAGGGGTATGTTTGAATTTTAAGCCGTTTAAAATCAGATCAGCCAACACTTTGGTTGAATAATAAATTATTTAGTTATTTAAAATAATTACAACATTGCAACATCCTTACCAATTTTCATTTAGTTTATTTTCATGATCTATTTATTTTCTAATTTCTCTATAAATTTGATAAATACTTTGCCTTTAATCCTATTTAAATTTTAATTTCTATCCTTCTTAAAGTATCAGGAGTCCGGAACTCTACTCACTCTCCCATTTTCGCCCACATTATACCCACTCACGTATTTCTATTCGCCCGCAGCAAAATCGAATTTACGCATAAATTTTCAAAAAATGACAATAAAAATGACAAAGGCTCCTTGTCGTAGCCACGAAGCTACACCACCAGCAACAACGACCGCTAATCACAAAGCGTTTATCAGAGGATACCCGCCCCATAGCAACTCCGCCAAACCCCAAAGGCCCCCAACCATCTGCGTGCCTCCTGTCTCTCCACCTGTCAGTTGGTAATAAATTATTATCATTAATATTTTGCGCTTGATTTTGCACCAGGAAGGACTATCGCAGGATAACGGCTGAAAGAACCAAAACGAAACGTTTTTTGCATAAAAATTAAGCGAACACCAATAACAGAGGCGAGCAGTTTTCGGGGTAATAGAATATAGAACAAAAGCGTCAACAAGAATGTTCGAGACACGACCAAATTACTAGCAAGGATAGTCTGTTGTGCACTGAAAATAGCACTTAGGAATTTTCAATTCTTTATATTTACTAAAACGAGTTTTAAATCAAAAAAAGGAAAAAAAAAGTTCTTGACAATTATATTCTTATGTCTGAAAGAAATAGATATAACATTTCCTTAAAATACGAAAAAAAACTTGTTCTATCTTAAAAAAACTTACTTTATTTTTTAGTTTATTGCTAGCTTTTAAGTTCTTTTATTTCTCTATGTGTATTTTTGTGTGTGCGTGAGTCGGAAAAACTTTACAAACACCCTCGAAGTGCACGCGATAATGGCTCCCAATTTGGTAATTAATCACGTCCTCGTTCCTACTCTTGTTCCTTTTTGCCTTTTTCGTTTTTCTCGCCAAAAACAGCCACAGCTGCCCATTAAGGCTGGAGGATGTAGGCCAGCCACCTAGGCTTCACATTTTCCATTAGCTTTCTATATACCTTTATACCTATGATATATATCTGTGTAGAGGAATTTTTCCAGCCGCCCGACGTCGTTGCATTCAACGTTAAAATTAAGCGAATTTGAACGAACGATAAAATAATTACCTTTATGATTATTTTCGGTGGCCGTTGGGGTTGTCGGGGTTTTTCTGAGGTGTGTTTATGTGTGTGTGTGTGTGTGTGTGTGTGGAAGGGGGGGCTTGGTTCAATGTGCCAAACGTGTCTAATTTAGCGGCTTAAATTTATAGCATTTGTGCGCTTAAAATGTTTGGCTATTCCATTTTATGACCCACCGAAGGCAATTGATGGTTGGTGCGGAGTGGTGGTGAATCTGCCTGTCATGTGCTAGGGTGGAATCGCAATAAATGGGGAATGTGATGGCCAAAATGGATTTAGACTTAACTTTTAAGGAAAATCTACGGTGCCAATGTGTTGGCAATTTGTATAACATTTTTGAAGCCTACATTTTAGCTTTAGAAATCGAGCAGCTGTCTGACTTTTATAAAGATTTGCGAATGTATTGCAACTTTAAAACAAAATATTTGATTAAATAATTTCTGTCATTGGAGCCATTAAGTTATAAAGAGGTAAGGTAAGAAATTCCGAGATATCATCTAAAACAAAAATAAATAAGACTTATTATTTACAAAAGGTTACAAAATTTTTGTTTTCCAAAGGCGTATTTGGAGAAACAAAAAATGTGCATAATAATGATTTTTTGATTAACTTTTATAAAAGGGCAAAGCTAAATTAAAACGAATGCAGTGTTATGGTTTCTTTTGCTCGAAACTATCACGTACCTTTGCTTTAAAAATCTAATTCTTTGGTCTGAAGTTTATGTCAAAGTGCTGTCACGCCCTCCTCGGTTTACGTTTTTACTCCATTTTCCACCTGGCAAACACACACGTCCGTCCTCCACTTCAATTCGAATGGCAAGCCATTATTACTCGTTCTTTGCCATTTAACTGCCAAATTACAGGCACCCACAGTTCAGCCTTCGCTCCCTGAAAACCGCATTCGTATTGCGTGCCCACGAAAATTAACTGAAAACGTGAAGCCCACCCCAACGAAAAATGACGAGTGAGTGAGAAAGCAATGTGAAAAAAAAAACTGGGGTGAAAAACAAACTGAAAATCAAATATTTGCCATATTTTGCAATTGGAAAATCAGCGACAGCACGCAAGGCACCCACTGAATCCTTTTAGAAACAAGGACATACACACGAGTTCCTTCCTACCTCAATCAGGCCGAAAACAAAAATGGCGGAGCTCGTTTGTTTCCGTTTTCGTTGCGTTGAGTTTTGACCTTTTTTTTTTGGCTTTTCTTTCGGTTTTGTTTATGCCATGAAAGATTCGACGAAACGCCAGAGAGTATCCCCAAAAACATCACATTTTTCACCTTTTATAGTTTTGTGGAATATACATTTCTATATGTGAGCCACAGAGGCGGGTTTATTTGTGTTTATGCCAAGTGACCCCAAAGAACTGGTGAGGGAGTGCACAAAAAAAAAATGGCCCAAAGCAACAAATGCATTTGCAATGCAAAACTGGAGCACACACTCACACAGGAAGCGACCCGGCAGCAAGGACACCAGGCGACTGTTGCATCTGTCCACGCCCAACGCCCACCGGCTCCCCTATGTGCTCCTTTCCACCAAACTGGGAGTTAAGAGGGGGAATTATTTATAGCAGGCATGTTTCTATATAGATGATACCCTGTTATTTCTTTAATAGGGAAGCAATGGGGCTTGGGGAATCCGTACAGGAAGCAGAATAATTGATTTCGTTCAAAAATCTTTCATATTGGCTTAACGTCTCTTTAGATCTTATTGATTATTGTAAAAGACCTACTTTAAATATGTATAAATACCGTTCGTTTCCACTACCAAACAAATTTCTCAAAACAAAAACCTGATTTTGATAACTAGTAAATATACCAAACATTATTATCTTTTGAAGTATTTCTTGAATTATTTGTAAGTACATATGTACGTGTTACTGGGTAAGAAATTATACAGACATTTCAATTGTGTAATTTTTTCTTATCGTTTTGCAATGAATGCGCAACTGGCACTCAATAAAACAAAATCTCCCTGCCATGATTCATATACACTATGTGTGCATTAGAACGGATGTCATGGCGGTTTTTCTAGCGGTAAACAAAAGCTTTACAGCCGAGCCGCAGCTGCCGCTCTGCGGTTTTTATTTACGCCAGAACAAAAATCCCACACAGAACCAGATTATTTATGCCGAAACTAAAACCGCACAGTGGAAAACCCAGCAATGTCCGTTCCACATTGCCCACCTGAGTGTTTTCATAGGGCTGGCCAAATATTCACAGATCACGATAGGAATTTCTATATTTGACAACTTTCCTTTTGATCGATTTTTTGTACTTTTGGTATTAAATATGAAAAAAAAGAGTCATATTCATTTTTCTTATAAATGATTTAACCTATTTCCACAAAAGTAAGTATAATGATTTTTCGATATTTTATCAATACCGTGAAATATATAAATATACATACCGTGAAATGAATACATTTTGTATTATAGTCAACTTGAACTATCAACTGTTTTCTGGATAAATCCTTTCTATTTATCTACAAATTTTGAATTTTCGATATTATATCGATTTAAAAATAGTGTTGAAATGATTTTAGCTACATATTATTTTTATTTACATTTTTCAGGGGAGCTCGTCTAGCGCCGCCGCCGCACCGCCAACACCGCGCAGCGCCTTCCCCGGCGCACCGCTCACCGCCTCAGCCGTCGCACTCAAGGGCGCCCTCCCCCAGCGGCCCCCGGCCATGACAAGTCCCGCTGCCGCTGCCGCAGGCGCCGCTTTGGCCGCCGGTGCTCCGTACCGCGGCGCCGCCAGCTGGACCCCGCAGGGCTATGCCCCGGCCGCTGCCGCCGCCGCCGCTGCCGTTGCCCAGCAGGCTGCCTACCGCTATACGGCGCCGCTGCCCCAACCGGCGTACGCCGCCTACACGCCGCACACGGCCACCACACCGGCCACAACCACGGTGAGTACTAGGTTGCACTTCAAAGCCAAATAAAGTATTTAACAAGATAAATGTAGATAGTTTAATTGGCGAAAATACATGTTGTTTGTATTGTACAAAAGAAATTGCAAGAAATTGAGCCCTTCAATAACAGGTCTAAATGCTGTCTGAATTAGAATGTCGTGTCTCTGGAATGAAAATATGAAACTGTTACTAGAACAATAATAAAGAAGAAGTTTTAAAGTATAGTGTTGATAGTATTAAGGTTTTTTGAATTTAAATCAAGAAATGTTTAATTAAACATAAATCATATGCAGCTTTTATCGTCTGTTCGTTAATATTTACTTCTAAGCTTTAATCAAATCCTCATACCAACATTAACCCGCATATTATTTTACTAAACCCATTGTCAAATTGAAAGTCTGCAGGAGCAGCAAATTTTCCCTTACATAAAGCAAGCCAAAAAAAATCTACTTTGATGAATTCTTCGATTCGTGTCTAATGGTGCGCATAATCGAAAATTTATTAATCTATTAACTGGTTACTCCTACTTCTGAGCTTCCATTTCCTTTCAACTTATTGATTGTCAAGTGTAGTTACTCAGTTTGACAAAAGATAGTCGGGGGAAAATTGTGCAAGAGGTATACCATTTATATTTATTGAAAACTGCTGAGGCAGCATTTTATTTATGACACTCACTTTCCATTTAAATTTGTTTTGGCTGAGCCTTTATCTGAGGGTTAATGGTCTTTTTCTGCGATTCTTAGTTTTCTCAGCTGAAAGACAGATCTTTGCAATTCTTATGAAACAAGCTCGTGCCTTTTTCTGCGTTTCTCATACTTTCAAGGTATTGCTAAAGGATCACTATTTGTCATTTTCATCTCCCTGACTTTTCTGCTGGCAATCATTTGTCTGGTCCTCTTTTTGATTTGTTTCCTATGTTGGAGAATGATTGAAACTGAAATCCCAGTCAAGTCTTTGGGCAATCAATTAGCCCGTTTGTGGTTTTTCACACTCGGACATTCATCAAAGTCGATACGACCGCTTCTCCTCAGTCATTTTCAATTTGAAAGTCAGACAACAGCCGCAGTATCAGCAGCATCATTAATAACGAACAATTAAGAATTTCGTGGATAACTGCCGCCTGTGTGCTGGGTGCCATCGACTTAATCAGCATTATCCGACTCCGGACTCATTTTCCAGCTTTTTTCCTCCACCCTGGGGCTCAAAAGTTCACTGCTGTGCAAATATAATCCTGGACCCTACCCTGCCCTGCCCAGGCAGAAAGATTGAATCGAGGGGCTCCATCATGACGAATGATGTTCGCTGGTTTTGACAAATTTACCAACCACCCCGTCACAGCTTGTTATGTGCATAGCATTGCTATCTCTTTGGCGGGGTTTTCAATTTGATTTACAAATGATTTTCAATTCGACGGCAATGCGCTCCTAAAGGAAAATTCGCTGCCTTTCAAGAACATTTTCGTATTCGTTTTATTTTTTTGCCACCCCTTTTGTGGCCCAAAGGCTAAACAACTTCTAATAAATGCGGCGAAAAAGTGCTGAAAATAAACGAGCAAATAAATAACCAGCCAAACAACGAACGCGCCACCCCCTCAGGTAGTTTTTCCTCAGGAGTCGGGAAATTCTTGCATTTTTCTCGGTTTTCGTGGCCTGCGGGCCACTCTCATACCTCTAGCTTTTATTTCTATTTGCTTTGGCTTCGCTCTCTTCGGCTCCCTCCTCCTGTCAGCCAGCCATTCATTCATTCAACGTCGTCAATGGCAGTTAAATAATCCAAAAAGGAAATGTATTTTTTGTGGGCGTCATCGTCGTCGTCGTCGTCTTCTCCTGTTGTCCAGTTCCAGTTCCAGTTCGATGGCCATTAAAGCTGCATGCGAATGTTGCTCATAAATATAAAGTGCGGCTACTTATTTCGTTTTCCTCTTTTTTTTTCCTCACCCCGGCTGTTTCTGTATTTTATGAAAGGTTTTCTTGCCGGGGGGCCATAGATTATCGCTTTTGATTCGAGTGTCGTTAGCCCGACGGCGTCGCTTTCTGTTTTCCCAAACTGTTCTACTCGCTTGATGTTGGAGAAAAAAGGCGGGGAAAATTTCAAGCAAACAAAACTGAAATTTGCTTTAATTATAATTAGTTTTGTTTGGGGTCCACCGTGTCTTGATTACTACTTGAAAAGTTTGAAGGAAGTTAGGAAAGTCTGAGGGTTATGGTCATTTGTTTCATGACTTGTAAAAAAAGTATGACTTGCTGTTCCTAAAAAAATATTTCCTCCCAGTCTAAAAATGTAATACTGAAGTATATCTGTCATAAGTAGCATCCGTAAGCTTTAAATAATCTACCTTATCTAAAATATTCTTCCCAACTACCATTTAATATTTCCCTAAGACGTCTTTTTCTATATACTACAGTTGGAAATACAATTTAACTTAGCTTAAGCCTAGATTTTTGTCGTCATAATGCAGAATCCAATTCCAATTGTCTTCGGGCCTTGTTCAAGTCAGTAGCTATTCAGTGGGAATTCGTTTGGCCTGAGAATACAGAAGATTATTATCATCAACTGAACCAGCACGGCCAAATGTCCTTCGTCCTGTCCATTTCTTGTGCATTGTGTCATAAGTAAAGGATGAAAATAAGGGGGAAAATCCAGTGAAGACATCATTACAATCGCAAGGAGCGCTAGTTTTCTTCATTGCTATTCAATGTTCAGTTACATTTCCGTTCTGAGGACACATCTCCCTTGGTTCCGCTCTCTTGGGCAGCTGGATAGTTTTGCAATAACTATAAACATTAGTTTAATTTTAAACCAGTCCATGTATATTCAGTTGGCTCCTTTGAGATCTGCACACTTGAGAGCGTTTTGCCGCTTTCCTTCCGTTTCTCAACTTGTTGAATTTGAATTGTATTCCGTTGAGCGCAAGGCAAGCAGAAGACAGAAACGCATAAATGTAAATATTATTCTTGTGCATTTTATTCCGTTTTAAATTTTAATTATTTTTAGCTGCCAGCAGCAGTTGCAGCAGACGAGATGGCAGCAGGACACTCCGCAGTGTTCTCTCATGAGAAAATTGAATTTGTGGCGGCGGTTGGGGTGTTCGGTCTGAGCAGTAAGACAGTTGGACGCATCTCAGGGCACTTTAGCTTCAAAAGCAATTATTGTTGAAATATTATTTACATATTCCACAGCCATCCCTCACTCACCCTGCCTTGACTGGCTTTTCCTATCGCCGGCTATGCTCACGCGTCGTATGGGTGTTATGCAAATGTGTCGCAACTAAATGCAACATAATATATCATCAACTCTCGTTTGCCAGCTTTGCATCCCAAACGAGTTATGAAATTTTCAAAAACCGAATTTTGTTCAAGCCGCAGAAAGAGGTAAAAGAGGAATTTGAAGTATAGAATTGAAAGTAGTAGCTTAGAGTTTGCATTTGAATATAAATAGAGTTGATTGTTTTGTCAAATAATAGCTATTCACTTGTAGATAAGATAAATATATATTTTAGATTTAGAAATGTGATCTACAAAATTAACATGCCAACAAAAGTTATTGAGTTAACCTTCAAAGTATAAATCGAAAAGAAATCCCAAGCCAATTGAACGAATTAAATTGGTTTTTGTCCAAATACGATTGAGTATTTAAAAGTTGAAATTAAATCGTCCTTCTTTAAATCTGTAATTTGAAATACAGGCTCAAATTTCTGTTCATTTTAATCCAATACTTTACAATTAACTCCTGAAATTGAGCATTCAAGCATTTTAATCTGTAACAAAAAATCTGTTGCATACGTATATGCGCGAAAAGTAGAAAAATATTATTTATGAACACAATTTTTTTTGCCCATATTTAATGTAAAATTAACATTTCTTTTTGGACACTTTAAATGAAATGTTTATCATACTGTTTGTGCGAGTTTCAGTTGTATTTAATTTCATTCCTTTCGATGCTTTTATTGTTTTTTCTGCTGGATTTCACAATGACCGCACATAAATTCCACAACTGGCGCACATAAATCAACAAACATGCTCAATCAAAATTCCAGCTGGCCAAAGGGAAAAGAGGTTTATAGGGTGATATGCGTGTGTATTTTCACAACGACCACAGAGGGGAACATGGGGGCGTCCACGTACTGATGTAATCAATAAAAACACATTAAACTTTATTTGCCAAAAAGACAAAATACAAACAAAAAAAACAAAAAAAAATAGTAGCAATTAAACCGGAGAGAAGCAGCTGGAAAAGCAACGCAGGTAAGGGTATATCTGGAAAATCAGGAAAAGCGGGTATAGCGAGAGCAACTATCGCTGGCTGCTGGATTAATTAAAAGTGCTGAGCTGGCAAAAGTGCAGAAAGGCAAACAGCGGAGGGAAATGCCGGACATAAAGCGATTAACTCAATAAAGCGTAAGCGTTAAAACAAAAGTGACAAAGTGCACAAGTGCCACACGCCAACAGCCAGCAGCGAGGACAACACCAGCGCCGGGCGAACAATGCAAATAAACAGGCAAAGGCGAGAACAGGACAAAGGACACCGCCCAGATCACGCATACGCCCCGCTGGCCGGCAGAAAAACAAGCGGGACGAAGGCTGAACAGCGCTCGAACGCCACAACAACTGTTCGTCTCCGCCTGGACAGACCTTAACCAAGTGACCAAAAACATTCGGCTTTGACCCCCCCAAATACAATACAAACTAAAAGAAAACGACGAAAAAGAACGAACAAATAAAAGCAAAAAAAAAGCGCTTTTATTATGTGTACTCGTCTTTAAGATATTCACTTCCATTAACTGAATAAATATACTCATTATTCACCACTGAAATTGTTAATTTCAGTTCAGAATTAAGAAATCTTATGCTGCCATTTTTGCTATTTTTTTAAAAACGAAAGTCTTTGGATTAATCTTTTAATCTAAAGATAAAAGGTTTTACAACTTGATTTTTCATATAAGTCTGTGACTGGGCTTGTGTAAATAAAACAGAACTGACAGGACAAAAGCTTTTATAAATTTTTTGAAAATTGTTTTTTGTAATAAAAATAACTATATAATATATAACTATAAATAACTAAATCCGCCATATAACTTTTCATACAACGTACCATTAAAATTAATTTACTTAATACTCGTTGCAACACCTTAAATTAAGTGTTTGGGTCCCTAAAGCTGTGGTGCCCCAAATGGCAGCATCTGCCACAACAGCTGCCTGCGGCTAATGCAATGGGCCATCGGGCCCCAAGTTGTTGGCTTGGTCTGGCAAATTATGGAACTTAACTGCAAGTGACAAGCCACTGCTGCTGTTGGTGATGTTGCTGCTCCAGCAGCAACTTGCGATGTTGCTGCAACTGCAGCGGCCGCACGTGCCACGCATCCTGACATTTGGCGGCGGCCCACAAAAACTGGCCAGCCTCGCTGACACTTGACATTTTCCAGCAGTTTTCTCCGTGGGTGGAAAGTTCAAAGTGCAGCTCACGCGGGGGTAATATTTCAATAAAAAACAAGAAAGAAAGCAAACTTTGGCAAGCCGAAGTTCATATACCCTTGCAGCTATTGCATGAATTAAATACTTTTGAAAACATTAAAATTATTTTTTACTTGAGTATATGCTGAAAAACATTGAAACTATGATGATTTGCAGCTCAATTATTAGATAGTTATTTTATATATTTTTATTATTTCTATGGGAGCTATATGCTATAGACGTCCGATTTTGATAAAATTTAAACCATAATTCTGAAATAATTAAACATTGCTATATGTCGAAGAACTAAACAAAAAATTAAAAAACAGAAAAGTTATAATTTTTTTTCATTTATTTTTCCGATTGTTCCTATGGGAGCTATATGCTATAGTCGTCCGATTTTGATGAAATTTAAAACATAATTGTGAAATATTTAACCATTACTATATCTCGAAGAACTAAACAAAAAATTAAAAAACAGCAAAGTTATAATTTTTTTTCATTTATTTTTCCGATTGTTCCTATGGGAGGTATATGCTATAGTCGACCGATTTAGATGAAATTTAAACCGTAAATCGGAAATATTTAACCATTACTATATGTCGAAGAACTAAACAAAAAATTAAAAAACAGCAAAGTTATAATTTTTTTTCATTTATTTTTCCGATTGTTCCTATGGGAGCTATATGCTATAGTCGTCCGATCCGGCTCGTTCCGACTTATATACTACCTGCAATAGAAAGACAACTTTTGGGAAAGTTTCATGCAGATAGCTTTAAAACTGAGAGACTAGTTTGCATATAAACGGACGGACAGACGGACAGACGGACAGACGGACAGACGGACGGACAGACGGACAGACGGACATGGCTAGATCGACTCTACTAGTGATGCTGATCAAGAATATATATACTTTATAGGGTCGGAAACGTCTCCTTCACTGCGTTGCAAACTTCTGACTGAAATTATAATACCCTCTGCAAGGGTATAAAAAACGGAAAAAGATTGAAATGGAAGCCACAGATGCGGATGCGAAGGGGGCGCTTTTCCGGCAACGCCTCCGCTTGATCCCAAAATGCTTAGCCGTTTTCCAGCAGCAGCCCTTTCACTCTTTTCTCGTCCTTTTCTGTGTGTAATATTATCCACTTTGCCTCTTCCTGTTGCTGCACTGCATCCGCCGTTTCCCTCTTCAATTGTTCCTACTGCACAATTTTTTTTATTTTTATGCCAATAAATTTGATTGCAATGCATTCGAGTGGCGAGCGAATCTTTTGCGGTTGCAAGGCGAACGGATCGATAGCTGCGCACGTATTTATTTATCGAAATTAATTATTTGATTTTTAAATTGTATGAATTTATCAATTAAGATGCAATTTAATTAATGACTGAGGTGCGTGCATTTAAATGTTTTTGCAATTAAATAAGCCAAGCACTTGCACACAATTCATGGATTAATCAACGAATGTAATTATTTATTTAAGAAGTTAAATTAGACAATAGGTTTTTGCATGACATTTTTCTGGCCTTATTTATTGACACTTTTTTTTTTCAATACAAAACTTTTTGGTCAACGTTTCAATTTTAGGTTTATTTTTTTATTTATTTTATTTTGATAAATAGTCTTAAATTATTTATTGCTTTAAAAATCCTTGTTCTGAAATTTAATCTTTTTATTTCTAGATAATCTTCAAAGAATTTTATCAAACTAAATTTCAAATCCTTTAACTTTACGTTTGGTTTTTCAACCTCTGGCACATGTTATGCTCTTGGCTTTGCCAAATCCAATGTAAGGCTATTATTTGTGCTGTTTTTCCCCTATTTTTTGGGAATCCCTCTTCTTTAATCGAAAAGCAAACAGCAGTGGGGTCCGAAACCATCGTTTGCTTTTTCCGCGGACGGCGGCTGCCCATTATAAATTGTCTGAAAGTCGCTTTACAAGGTTTTCGTATCATATTTTATTATTACGCGGTTTTCACGCCCTCTCCTATCCTTCCAACCCGGCGAACTTCCTCGGACGTCGATGCATTGCGTTAATTTTGTTTTTATACCCCAGAATGGGGATGGGGGAAAACCCCGTGTAACAACAATATTTTATGGTTGCTCGCAGATTTTCAGACCAGCGAGCAACAATTTTCCCTTCACCCAAAGAGTTATTGCAAAAGTTTTCCCTCTTCGTTTTACAGTTTTTAAGCTTTTCTAGGGGATTTTTAAACTGCTGCAATGAAAACTTCGTGGCTAAGGGATGAAAAATCTCTGACCTTTTTAAATACTTGATGTGGTACTTACGAATATCTATGGGGGAGGGATAATCAAGGTCAGGCCTGCCTTGTCTGGTGCATTTGAATTTTCCTTTATTTGCTAATTGCTTTTGCCATTCTGTTTTGTGTGTTGGAGAATCTGTCAGATCGGGACATGCCACAAAAGGAAAGTGGTCCGAAAACCAAAGAAACACCAGAGCATGGCCAAGAAATCGGATTGTCGAAGAGGGTGGTGAACTTCTACTGCCATTTGGTTGCTAATTAAGTTAGATGCATCTTTGTTGCATTACGCAACCGAATCAAGTGCAACCGCAAAGTGCCAAGAGCGTATCTAAGCCTTTCTCCTCTCACCAATCTCCCCCACCGATATGGTCGTCTTGCACAACTTGTGGAGCATTAATTATTTGCCAGTCTTTTGGAATTCCAGTTTCCACTCACAAGGATCCCAAGGACTTTAATTTGCCAGACGGGCCGCCGATATGCCTTCTACCAGTATCCAACAAACAATTGAAGCAGACCGAGCATAAATTACACTAGCTCAACACCTGATTGGGTACGGTTTTCGTAGGTGGGTGGGCAAAATGGTTGGTTGCCAGGACATTCAAGAGGGTCAACCCACACCCACTTAGGTGGCGAGCCCTTTGTTGCTTTGGTCATTGATTGTCTGCAATTTGCATTTTCAGACATGAACATTGCTCGATGTGTAAACGCGGGGGAGAATTTGGGGTGAAATTCGTCTTGAGAATGGGGGAACCCTTAGTGAGGGATACACATAATGATTGAGTATTGTTTGGCCTTTGACAGGTTTTTCAAAAATGTAACATGTGGTTGTCTAGTTCACATAAACATTTTCTATTTCTCTTTGGATTTTAAAGATAAACGTTTTATTAAAAAGTTGTCTCGGAAAACTAAAACCTTTAATATTTTTCACATTTTGCTATGCCAACACTAATAAAAAATTATTTTAAATTTAAAGATTAAGATTTTGTATGAAATTGAACTTAGTTTATTTTTACTAAAACTCTTACCGATTTTTCTTAGCGCAACCACCTAATTATATATTACATAACTGCTTGAAAACTTGTAACGTTTGCGGTTCGGTTTATTTTACCAAGATTGACGAGGACTGTCGAGGTCATTGCTTTGAAGTTGAAGTTTCCGCCATGTAATAGTCGTTTTCACAGAATTGAATGAATTATTAAGCGACTTGGCTCGTTGAGTAATCGAAATCAATGTGTAGTTTATAGTCCTGTGGCCATAACAGCAATAAACACGATAATTATCAGAATAAAATGGATATTTCGTGGAAACAATTTCGAAGGATCAATGAAGGGGAAATTAAAAACAATTACAAATTATCATATGCATTTTGAAGTATTCTTTCCGTTCAATCAGGACTGGTTGGCGGGCGTTCACTTAGACCCCTTAATCATGCATTCAATTCGTCATTCACTCACTTAGTCATTCAGGCATATGATGATGCATTGAATGCAGAAAAAGGAGCAAAAAACTCATTGAATGCCTGCTGTTCCTCATCTCCTTTCACTTTGACTTTGGCCCAGAGTTTTCCATATTTCCATTTCCATTTCCACTCCCGCTTTTCCATTCCCATTCATCCGCACGCTGTGCATTCACAGGGAAATGAACATCAGCTGCAAACGGAGAGCGGGAATTATACAAAAACAAAGGGAAAAACTACGCTCGACGAGAGCATTGTTATAGAAACAAAAAGTAAAGAAAAACGCAAAAGAAAATCGGGCACATGAGTGGAATACGTGAAAAAAAAAACAGAAAAGTTGTGCAAACGGATGAAACACTGAAATTAATTTCCGTTAATATGGTAGAGTGTTTGTGAGTGTCCTACAGTGCGTATGGGTATTTTGTGTGATTGCGTGTGTGCAGGAGTGGAAAGTTTCTGTTACGGAAGTAGAATTTTCTTAATTGCCATTTTAATTGAAGCCATCGAAATGAAGCACTGAGAGTGCTGAAATACCAGCGAAATGGTTTCAAATTAATCCGAATGAAGGGGTGGCCATTTGCCATTTTATACTCTCTACGAAAGTATTTTAAGTTTTTAGTTTTCGTTTTTTTTATTTATTTGTACGCCAGAAATTGTTTCCTTTTTTATGTTGCTTGTTAGGCAATGTTAAATTTAAGTCCCCGACAAACCAATCAAAGGCAAACTGAAATGAAGAAATAATAACTGATATTTATGCTTTTATAAATTTCTTAAACATAGAGTAGCAATTTTAATGGAACAAATGGCATTGGGCTGCAGGCTAAATGAACTGAACTCAACCGAAATGGATCCTGACCAAAAGTACATTCACACGCTTCCACACTTGCCCCTGGGTAAACCGAAATTTATATTTAATTTGCAATTGTTTGCAGCACACCAAACCCAACCAAAATGGAAAAAATCTCTCATGTAAATTCAATTCGATTACCGCCGGCATAGAAAAGAGCTTCGTCCGTAGTTTTTTCCCCCAGCGACCTGTGGGGGAAATATCAGACAATCCATTAGATGTGGCAGAACTTTATGCGTGGCTGATCAATGGCCCCCCACCCAGCGAACCACTTAATATTCCATGGCAACGGACAACGTCGATTCGACATTCGCAACATTTTGGCTGGCCGTCACAAAAAACAAAAGATGAGATGCGAGCCAAACCAATTTGTGCTCATTGGGGAGCAAAATTCATGGCGCTTAGCATTTGAATTAGGGCGGCAGTCCGCCGCAAGAGGGCGTGGCCCTGGGAATACCGGATTTACGGCAGCAACAACAAAAAAAAAGTAAAGCTAACAAACCAGAAAATCCGTGATTATTTATTAATTTGGCAAATTATTCATGCGACGCGCCATCACAAATCTGCTTAGTTGAGTGTTAGTTCGACGGGTGTCCTTGGGGTGTGGTGGCGAAAGAGGGGCTTGGAGGGGTTGACAGGTGTGGAGAGGGGGAGTCAGTTTGCATTTGCTACGTGCCCAGCCATTGTCTACTCCAAATTGTATGTGGGTGGGTCCCTAAAGTCCCTAAAGTTGTTGCTAGTTTTTTGCATGTCAAATTTCGGCATTGCTACCAGTGGTATAAAGTTTATTGAAAAGCAAACAAATTTTAAAAAATATATATCGTTTAACCCCCATAAAAACCAAAAAATCATACAAATTATAATGTTTTTATAAGTACAAATGAGCGACGTTAGATTTTATAAATTGTATGTCCTTTAATTTGCTAACTTTTTTTAATTTTTACACTTTTACAAACAGATATCTATATATATACGTTTTCGAATATTCTTAATTCCTTGAAATTCTTTGTTCCAACAAAAAATCAGTTCTTATTATTATTTAATATCAAATTTTTCAATACCACTGTGCAATTTAGCAGCTTTTAAACTTGCTGCGACTGAATGCAGTTCGAAATAAACTTTTTTATTTCGGATGTTAGGGTTGTTGGCTATCCCCAGTGGCCCGTGGGCGTGGTCCTTGAGGGCATTTTTTCTGCTGCACAATTTCGCAGTTGCAGTTTGAGCCAACTTTTCGTTGCAGTGATTTATCATAAACTTCGGGGCCAAACAAAATTTATTTACAGCAAAAAAAAAGGGATAAGAAAAATGTTAAAAAATTGTCCAAATTAATTTCGTTATAAATCGCAATACAAGTCGATAAGAATGATTTCCCATTGATGCATTTTGCAACAAAACCAATTTTCATTGATTGAATTCACAATTTTAATTGCTCTTTGAGCGAAGTGAAATTTATTTGCTAATTTGTTTTAATTGCCAAGCTAATTAATCAAACTGGTGAGTACTTAAGTGGGTGGGACCCCACAGGCCAATAAAATACACACTCACGCAGACAGGTGTAAATATTTATGTAAAAACTTGCTATAATTAAGTTGCATTATAAAATTACTCTTCATAAATATTAACATTTTGCAATATGGCATAAATTCACAAATGAACGAATAAACACAAACACAAAATATAGAATTTTACTAGACAAATATCATTTGGACTCATTCAATAAAAAGGGAAACTAGTTTTTGGGTAAAGAGAAATGCTACTAATGGCATTAATCTGCATTTTTTCACATAAATCAATAAACAGTCATTTGGGCAATTAAAGTGTTGCATGGCAACCCTGCCTCGTCGCCCCTTGCCACGCCCACTCATTGTTTTAGGCCCAGCAAAATGGCATAAATCAAATTTAACAGCTGCAAGCGATGGGTCCAAAGGATGAAGGACATGGAATGGGGATTTCTAGGGGGCTAAGCAAATAGCCAAAACTAAAGTTTCACTCGACCAAAATTCTGTGTATTCTTGTGTGTGTGCGTTTAAATTGTTTGTTTGTTCATGTGTATGGCAGTGTGTGTGTATATGTGTGTTTAGTTAGCATTTACATCAAATTATTTTGTTTGTCAGGCTGTGGTGGCAACGCCTCTTCTTTGTCCTGCCGCCCCCTTAGCTCCTGTGTGAATTATTTGGCCCAAGGGTGGGGATATTTGTGTGCATTCTGCTGCAATGGGAATAATTGTTTCATTCCAGCTGTTTTTGTTTAAGTTTCTATGCGCTGTATTGTCTGTATTCCTCAACAAATTGCAACTGCATAAGGACAATAGTTTCATTTCGATTTAAGTTGTTTATTTTTCAAAAATTGTGACCGAAATAAATATTTTCAGCTTTAATTAAAGGCCAATCAGAATATTATTTGCTGCATCTAGTTGGACCCTAACTATTTCTTACCTAATTTTAAAGACATTCGTTTAAGATGAATTATTGTTTATTATTTGTTTTTCTCAACCTTTATACTTTAAAGCTTTTAAGAATTGCAATTCTAATTCCGCCTTGAGCACTTTGTGTCCAATTCTTTATAAACAACTAGAAAGCAGCACTTTTCCCATTCGACCTCACATCCATTGTCATTTGTTTTATGCAAATTCAACTTGAACAAAACTTGAGAAACCATAAACTATAAATCCTCCTATCTATCATCACGGAAACTTTTGTTTCCAAACCCATCACTAACCATATATTCCCCTTGCTAACCCTCTGGCGACCACTTCCTGTTTTGTCAACGGCAAACTTTAACATTGCATTTAGACAATTGCTCTGGCTATGTTCAAATATAAAACTAAAACTATTTATGTATGTCCTGCCGTACATATATTGCCCGTCCCAAATCCCCCATGTTGGCTGCCCATAAATATATGTGGTCGAAGGAACCGACGACGATAAACCCCATCACATATATTGCCGGCAAACTTTTCAATTACGTTCGGGTAATTCTAAACTTTGCTGCTGGAGGAAAAAAAGTCCAATAAGGAATACAAATCCCTGCGGCGCTTAAATCTATTTATTTCGCTGGTTCTTCTATTTCCACTATTCTCGTTACTTCGTGGGGTCAGCTGAAACTGGGGTCAGTTTCAGTGCAATGAAAACTTGTGGCGTGTCCACTGAAACAAGAGAAGTTTGTGGCCGTCACAATTTGTACACTGACAAAAATGTAAGACATCTTTCAAATGATATACTTCTTGATTTGATACTAATAAGGAAAGAAAAATATCTTTCGAAACTAATATTGATTTTAAAGCTTATATTATATATTAAATATTTTCAATATTCTATCCAATTAAGAATAACACATAAATGAGGTAGGTAAATGATGTGCTTTTTAATCTTAAACTCTTATTTAAAAAAAAAAAAATATGACATTTTTAGTTTTCTTCTTGCTAACACCTATAGTTCCCGAAAGCACATGGGTAATTTAATTTAATCCCTTACAGATGATAGATGGATTAAAGAAATCATGAAAATAGATATTTTAAAAATGTATGTTAAATGACTTTCTTTCAGTGTGGTGCTGTATTTCGCTTTCTCTCCTTTTACCAGAGCGTTCATCAAGATCCGTGGGGTTTTGTCCATTCCGCTTTTAATCTTGTTGTGCGTTCATATTTTTTAATTGGCTGACCAACATTGAAGAATGCCTCCCGCACTTTTCATCAGGCTCTCACCGCTTCCACTTCCACTTCCATTTCCACTACCGTTTCCGCCTATTACTCTCAGGCAAAGTCCGTTAAGCGGATTTAAAATGCAATCTGCCAATCGCCGTCTATCCCTATCCCTATCCCTTTCACCCATCTCCCCCCATCCCATTCGCTCTTCTTGGGTTTCTCTGTTTTTTATGGCTGCGTAAATTGAATTTCGAGTGCAATGGATGCACAAATTAATTGCCGGCGTGTTAACCTCGAAATTTTCTTGTATGCCAGTTCCAAAAAACCAGCAACAAATACCGCTCAGACTCCCACGAGGAAGTGAGATGGCATGACGGGGGTGAGAGTGAGATAGATAACATGGCGCCGTCGACGTCGTTGGGGCGGAATTTTTCGCCTCGAGCGCAGGCGTCACTTTTTTTTATTTAACGAAAGAGAAAATGCTCGAGATGCTCTCTTAGTTGCGTATCAAAGAGAGATTTTTATTAAACTGATATTGAGTCGTAATTTAATTAGGAATTTAATTTTAATGCAATTAAAACCCACCACTTCTCGCACTTTCTTTTAAGCTAAATCATAACATTTGTTGTGTGTTTCCAAATTACATAGTTCAGCGATATTTGTGCGTTTTAAAGGGTGAAGTAAGTGGGCTAAGGCTTTGTTTTTTTTTTGGGATCTATAATGTCAATAATACATTAAAAGATAAAAAAATAAATGAGACAGTGATATGATAGGTTTGAAAAAAGCAATAAAAAACAAAAATATATGGTGTTACGTATAAATCACAAATCATTTTTGTTTATATACAATTTTTTTCATTATATTAGAATTAGTTGTTATTACCAAATAATTAATAAATAATTCACCTTTCTGCCAATTCTTAAAAATCGAGTCTTGCTTCTTAAATAAAGCCTCTAAATCTAAAACTAATTATCGACCGACTTATTTGCCGCTATTGGAGTGTTTTGGCTGTCGATGTGGCTTTCTAGTGCGGCAACTTAATTAAGAATAAGCAAACGGCTCGACAGCCAAGAGGGGTGCACTTAAAAGGTGGTGGCAGGGGGTGAAAAAAGGGAGAACGGAATGCCACCCACCAGCCTCCCCAGCTGCCATAGTGACGCGCTTGGAATAACAAAAACGGAAATGAAAGTAATTTAAAGTGTTATTAAGTCGTGGGCTGTCCCTGTCAAAGTCGGTGGAAAAACGCGGGGAAGCTGAGGAAATGTGGGGAAGCTGACTAAGGGTAGCTTGTAAAGGAAGTGCCTCGTACGGGATGTGTGTTTACTTGGTGTGTGTAAGTCATATGCAGTCATAACAAACTACAACAAGACCGGGAAAAATCCAAAGACGAACTTCATTGCACAACAAAATACTTACACACAAACTTTTATGTGTATAAGTAGTTTCGTTAACATATATATGTATTCCCTTTGAGCTTCTTGTGTGTTTGGATTTTTAATTCAAACAGAATTCCTATATGATTTGTATGTTAAAAGGAATTAAAGGATATGGTTAATTAAATATATTGGTTTAACATGTTTGGAAGTAAAGCCTGATAGTCACCAAAATTATAAAAATCTTTGAAAATAATATTTCTGTAAAAATTATTTTCAGTTAGTTTTTGGATACAAATTTTTGTTAAATAGTTGTTTTGACAGAAAGAATTATAACTCAAAGAAAATGTATTTATTTTCGAGTTACATACATTTAAAAAAATTGTTATCCCCCACAACAAGTTGCATCTAAAAACTACTCTTTTTACGGGCTTGGCACAAATCGGCAAAATTATACTTCTTATTCATGTTTCTGCGTATATAATAAAGCACTTAAAGTGCCGCGGCACGAGCATTTTTGGTTCCATAGATGACACCAAAAGTCGTTCCCCTTTCCTACAGACCTTAAATCCCAAAACCCAACTCTCATAAAGTGCGTGCACGCACCGCATAAATAACCGAAAGCAAGAGGGGAAGAGCAAAAACTTTGAGTTTTACGCATATGAGGCCAAGTTTATGACTGTGTCGTATAACTTAAACTACGCAGAATTCAATTAACTTGAAGCGCCAGCTTGGTCCTGATTGTGGTCCTGAACTTGCTGTCCTGGTCCTTGGAATTATTTTTTGCCTTGTTCCTGGACCAACTGTGTCTTGGCTGACATCTTAAGCTGCTTGTGTGTAAGTGCGTCTGGCTTAATGAGAGACGCATTTGCCTGTCAGATTCCAACTCTTCTTATTTATATATATATATATATATATATATATATTATTTTCCTTGCCGCTTCAACAAAGGAGAAGACTAGTAGCCTCGAGGACGGAAGTTTACTACACGCACACATGTTGCAGAAAGTTTTTGCCCAAGGAGCAACAAACTTCAGTGACATCCCTCGTCTGCCAGACAGCCAAAAAGTATGCAGCACGCATTTTAAACGATTTTAATTTACAGACTGCCAGCTATGTATACGAATATATGGATGTCCTGGAATCCCCGAGCTTAGCGGACGAATCCTGGTCTGGAACTCCTTGTCAGTCTTCAGTTGTCATGGCATTCTTTGGCCTCCGTTCTTTCCCCCTTTGCTCGTTTGTCGTCTGTTTTTGGGTATTTGCATTTTTTTCCGTCTACCTTATTTTTTTTGGGGAATTTCGTTTTGTGTCGTAATGCCGTGTATTTTGTTGTTGGTTTGATTGATGGCATTTGGCGCCATGCAGGGAAAATTTCTGCGTTTGTCATTTATAAATAGTAGAACAACAATGACAGCAAAAGGAATATAATAAAACATTCCGAAATAGATTCCGCGAGGGGTGAGAGATTCGTGAGTGTGCACGGCTTTATGTGACCCCCATAAACTCGAGTGATACGGAGAATTAATTGTGACTTAGTTTTTTTGTTGGATGATATTCAGAAAAGAAGAAAAAAAATATTTTCATCTTTTTGGAATTTTGTTACATTTATAAGTAGTTGGTTATTTTTTTTTTGTTTTATGTCGTATTATTTGCAATTTTAAATTCAGACTGTTTTTAATGTGTTTTTTTTATAATTAATAGTTCAAAATTCATTTATTTATTCTTGGATTTCTAAAGACTATTTTATTTTAGTAACCATAAATATATAAAGTTTATATATTACAAATTACAATACTCTAAAGATGACATATAGCCTTATCAAGTGCCTATACATATGTGTGCTGTTAAAAAACGGTCCTTCTGTAAAGCAATCACCTTAAAACAATAAATGAATTCCAATCCATAGCATACTTTCGAGCATTTCTTTTACTGCCGCATGAACAATCAATTGTATTTAGCATTGGCAATAGATCTTTTACCACCCAACTAACTTGCTCCATACCAATACACCTAAGTCCCTTACAGCTTCGAGTGCCTTCCCCTTTGGATTTTCCGCCTCTTACAGTCATTACAACACCCTCTAAGAATTGCCAACAAAGTAGCCATTTTGTATGCTCGTCCATGCCGCAATGTGTGTGCGCCACAATAATTAATTACAGCATTCTCTCGATGGCGGCGACAGTGCTGCCGCTTTGTCCTTGCCACCGCTGCTAAAATCCGCTTCTGCTACTTCCTTCCCCATCCTCTGAGCCTCCTTGATTGCTGGCCGTGTTGTTGCTGCTGCCGTAATTGTGGTATCCTTGACATTTAGGAGAACAACGCTCGGTGCAAAATGTCCGCCACGCTCCTCCGCCTTCAACCGGAAGTGAAAAATTCTTTAGCAGTTGAACCAAGCGAGTGGGCGAAGACACGGAAAGAAGATTGCTAAAATGGAAAAGAAACTACACTCAAACAAAATATTTCAAGATCTGACGTGGTAAACTTATTTTTTTCAAATGGTTACTTTTAATTTGTTTATAAATTAAGTTACCAAATAAACCGACAAGTAATTTAATACAAAACCATTGAACAAAATAATGATTTAATAAAACATTCTTAATTTTTATATATAAAAGTAAATTGTGTTAAATAGCGTTGAATTTAAAAAAATAGGAAAAACTTAATTGGAATATAATTTATTTTGCATCACATATGAAAAGTAAAATGGTTTTCAAGACTTTTTCTCGGTGTAGTAAAGGAAATAAAGTTTCACTATTAAACACCAAAAAGAAAACTTTATGGGATGCCTTTGGTGACTTGGAGATTCATTTGTTGACTGCTCTAAACCACTGGATTTTGCCCTCTCCATTTTCCTCTATTTTTCCCTAACCTTATCCCTCCACCACTCCATTGTTAGCCTCCTTTTATATCCTGTGGAACATTTCTTGTGGCTGGCAATGCGAATTTGATTTTGCTCATTTGGCCAAACTAATTCGTGCATTTGTCTCTTTTCCTTCCGCTCTTGTGTCTCTTTCTCCTTGTAGTCTGCCCGTCTCTTTCTCACTTTGTTAATGCCCTGCAGCTGTTGCTGATTGGTTTTTATTTTATTATTTGACATATGTTTTGGGAATAGTTTTTTTTTATGCCTCTGTCGTGTTGGTTAGCTAATGATAACGAGTGTTTAGGGAGTGGGATTCGGGCCGAGAGAAAAAGAGAAATTTGCCAACTTTTTCATTTGATTTGCATGTTTTTGGGAAGGAGATTGGGGTGGTGGTGAGATCTAGGGGGAGCTCTAATTAGATTAAAATGTGTGACAAATGTGCGACTCGTTTATGAGGGCAGCTGTTAGTGACTAAGCCGGCTATGATGGATGCGTTTTAAATGAAAGATAGTACAGTTTAGGGACTGAATTAGAGAACAATGCAGAGCCAGGAAAAAATCAATTGAAGTAATATAAATGTTAAAAATCATTAAAAAGGGAAATCAGAAATTGAAAAATAGGTTTTCAACTAGCTTTAAACAATTGTGTTTGATTACTATTTAGAAGCGGTTTTAATAAATTAATTTTATTACACAATTTACCTGCCAAAAAATCCGATGCAGACAGAAAAGTATATAGTTGTAATTTTATTTTAATTAAACATATTTTTTTTACACATTTTATTTGAATATATTTATCAGCAGCCATAAAACTGCCACCTCATCGATCAATTTCAAATCCATACATCTTGCAAGTCAAGATTTTTATTATTTGACCCCACAAACCCTTTCGAAAATAACCCTTTACTTTATCGCCAGTTACTCTGGGGTTCCTTAATCCATCAATCCAAAAAATGGCGTTGCACGCTTTAAAATTAAAAGCAATTCATGGTATTTCACTTTTAAAAGAATTCGAATAAAAGACAGGCACCTGTTAACCCAAAAACAGCTGCCTTTTTTTTTTTAATTTCCTAGAAAACATAAGGGAAAAAGCGAAAACTTTTACAAAATGTTAATTGCGAGGAAGCTATGACGCAAATGCCGCCCACGCAGCGAAAAAAAACACACAAAGAAAGGAACAAGGAGAAAGCAGGAGAAAGTGAAAGGGCCCGACTATGGCTAACGCCCTCTGGCGGCCAAGTGTCGAACGTTTATTAATTGACTGTCAGCTTCATATCCGTTCAAAAACAGAGAATAAAAAAAGAAAAAAAATTGATATCCCGATGACAGTTGGCATTGTCTGTGCCACTCATTTCATTGCTTAACCAAGTTCTCCGGCTTTTTCTTTTGGATTCTTTGGTGTCGCCCCCCGTAGCTCCCTCCTTTTTTCTTATAATTTTTTGTCGTACCCCAAAACCCACCTCTTTTTTCATGGTCGACTGCAGAGGCAAAGTCCTTTTCAATGACATTGTCATTGCCATCCATTCGATTTCGACTCGTTTCTCGCCCTTGTTGCTCAACAGGTTGTGTCCAGTTTCCCTACCCAACTAGACCCTCCCAAAAGACTACCCTATATATAGTATATATGTATACCACCCACTCCCAAGAGAACTTTTTGCTGCCACACAGCCACACAGCCAAACAGCCGGCTTTCAATCATGGCGGTCGGTCTCGGACACTTTTTGCCAACTTGGCTCTCAGTCAGCATCCGACATCGTTTCGAGCTGAATGTGCGTGCGCTAAAAACCAGGCAACAAAAACCATATTCACCACGCTCTGTCGCTGTGTGGGTGCGGGTGTATCTGTGTAAGGGTGCAACAGCTGTTCGGGAAATCGGGCAAATAACAAATACACTTGTCATTAGGAAGCCTGCAGAACGGAGTGTAAAGTGGAAGTTTTTCGTTTTCAGTTGACACTTGATTAAAAAAGTTGTGTTTTTCCGTCTTGTAGTGTTTTTCCCAATTTTTTTGTTTTTTAATATATATTCCGGGTAAGTTTTCCAGCAGCAGCATATGGCTTAAAAGCCACGCCTACACGTTTGATTATTATATTGTGTTTTTTTTTTTTTGTAAACTGCCAGACGGGCATTGATTCGCCGTGCCCACCCTTCCTGCATCAATATTGATTTTTGTGTGATTGTTATTTATTTTTCATTTTGCACAGACACTTCTTCGAAGGACTTTTCCTTGACTTGTCTCCTGCCCCGTTTTTTTTTTTATATTCCTTTCTTCTCCGTGTAAATCTTTGATGTAATTTAAAGCTTCTCTGGCTGCTTTCTTTCATTCATTCTTCTGCCATATGTTGGCCATATGTGAGTGGGATGTGAGAAAAGTGAGTCTGAGTCCCCGACTCGCAGGACTTGCGCCAGCTGTTTTCGCACAGGTGAAGGGTAAAAATTGTTTGCACACCCGCAGACAGGATAGATTGGGTTAAAAGAGAGAGAGAGATAGAGAGAGGGTTAAGGGGTGCAAGCCGGTCAGACTCAATTGAAAGATTGAATTGATTTATCTTGTTTGGATAATATTTATTTTCACTATGGTGATTGAAAGTGATTTATACTTATTTCATTTACATTTGCAGCAAGTGCTTGTTGGGCTTTAGAATTTTCTTGAAAGTCAAGTTGGGCTATGGTTTTTTTTTTACCAACTTAACTAATATACACATTTTTCTTCTCGTTTTAGGTAAGTTTTCTAAACCAACCTGTGGACTATTATTGGGTAAGATTTTACTAGAACTAAAGCAAATATAGAATAAAGTCTAAAGCTGGCCAATCTTTGAAGGTAAATAATATCCTTATTAAAACTATAAAATTTATTGTTGTTTTTGGGAATTAACAAGGCGAATAATAAATTTAAAAAAGAAATGGCCTTAAAATTAGAAATAATTGCTTTTAATTTAAGCGTTCCATACAAAATTTAAAGCCAATATTCCCAATGTTGAGAACATTTTTCCTAAAATCAAGGACAATTTTTTTTTTCTTAAGTAGAGAGTTGAAAAGATGATAACTATCCTTTGCAAATAAAAATTTTTAAAAAATACTTTTGATAGTATCCTTGATGCTTGGCCAGCGTTAGAATCCTTATAATATTAAATTCCCACCTCAATAAGCGTTGCTAAGGGCTATAGGATTTTTATTAACTTTCTTCTCTTTATAATATTTCTTGCCTTTTTTATACAACCCTTTACCTTTAGCAGCAAAAGTTAAAGGTCATGAAAAACTCACAAAAAATCATTAAAAATTGTACAAATAACTCAAACAAATATTATTTGCATTTCTTTTCGTTGAATCCTTCTTGCCCCGAAACATGCAAATATACGAAAAATATTTCCAATCAAGGAATGGGGACTCAGGAATGAAAGCCGCAACAAACAAAGTCCAAAATGTGGCAACAGTTGTGGCCAATACAATAACAATACAAAATTGGGCAAAAATAAGAAAATCCAGAGAAAATGCAGAGAAAATCAAGAGCTAACCCTAGTCAGCGAAAAACCAACGCCCAAGGGGAAGTTCACCCACCTCTCAGATTGCTTGTAGAAACTTTGTGTTGAAGGCAAGAAAAATCGAACAACAAAACTCAGGGAATTACTTTGAAAATAGTTTGCAAAAACAACAAAAGCAAATAATGAGCATTGGGTGATAAAACTCGATGCATGGAAATGGGGGGGAGGGGTAGCAAGTGGGCGTGGCAGATAAAAAAAGGAAATGCAAAAATGGCGAACGGCAAACTCGAGTTCGTGAATAAATCGGAGATTGAAGTGGTTAAAGTACCGATGGCTATTAAGCAGAGGAAAAAGGAAAAATCAAAGAAATAAGGGTGATCTTGAAGAAAGTTTTGAGGGGTTAAATTGGCTAAGAAAAAGGGCTGGGACAGCGACAATTTGGTGGCGTTTGCGACAGATGGAATCAAAAGGCAAAAACTGGGAAGTTTTAACCGCGAAACGGCAAGGAAAATTTATGACTGAATATCTCATCATCTTCAAAAAGAGGGGAAAATGGCAAAACTATGAACGCACCTTCGTAAAAGTTTGATCAAAACGTATCCAAAAAGATACATGACTAAGAAAATAAAATCTCCAAATTTTCAAAATTTTTACTACGCACAATTAACATAAGTTTTGCCAACAGTAAAAAATTGCCTTCACAAAGTTTTATCATGAGGCTATTTAAATTAAAAATCGAATATATGTTTTTAAACGCATACCTTTCTGTTGGATTAAAATAAATATTTATTGTCTAAATAGTTTCCAGGCCATTTCATTGCCATTGTACAATTTGCAGACCGATTAGCCGCAGGACTCAATTTGCAGCAGTGGCAAACATGAAATTAATTATCATCATAAAATTATGCACACCATTATAGACACGCCCGCCTTAAGCCACCCCACCAAAGCGCACCAGAATAGTTGAGAGAAAATAATTTGAGAAAAGTTTTTCTTGGAGTGCGTAATAAATGTTTACGCAAATTGGGCAACAGTCTGGGATGGGGTGTTCTAAGTGTGTGTTTGCGCCCCGGGAATAGTGGCTACCAAGTTAAAAAGGGGCGGGGTCGGGTTCCTGCCCCAAAGTGTGCCAACATCACTTAAGCTCCTCTTTTTTGAACAGTTAACTAGACAAAATAATAGTTGATAATAATAGTTGCAAGGAGTTTGCTAGCAGCAAAAGTGCAACAGCGGGGGATCAAGTGAGAAAAAGAGGTGCCGGTGCTTGGAAAAAGTTTTTCCGAATGCACCAGGAGAACCCTTGAAATTTCCTGGGAAAACTGCGATGAAAACACTTCAACTTCGACGGGGGGGACAAATGTGAATGGGGACTATGCGTAAAGTCATTGAAAGAAAGATAATAATTTATGTGGAAGTGGGGAAAAAGGAACAGAAAAGTTAAGAAAGCTTTCTGTAGCTATCCATTCTTCACTAATTTGGAAAACTACTCCATTCATTTACGCAATTTCTGAATTTCATACGTGTTATTTTGTGGAAGTACTTTTTTGGCTATAATATATTGGATGCCGTTTTAAAGCATGCAGTTCTTAGTTGTGCTTTTCTCAGTAACGATAAGTTAGCTTAAAATAATAAGTAAATAAATTTACATATTTTGCAACGATCCTTTAAATGGCTCAAAATCAACATTTAGTGTAAGCCATTTATAAAAACTCTTCGTATTTTAACACTCTTAATTCTTTCAACCTACTATCCCCATTTTCTAAAAATTGTTGGCATCTAAAGAACTTGTCAAACAGGAATTTTTCTTCAAAATTTTTTTCCTTCCTCTTCGCTTTCCTTTATCTTGCTTCACTTTACGGCTTCATCATTTTTTTTTAATATTTCACACGTATACCTCGTATCATCCTGCCTTGCAAAAACTATTTTTCCCTCCGCTGCTCATTAAAACGCAGCCAAACGAGAATTTTAATTTTTTTCGTTATTCTTTTTAATAGTTTTTTTTGGTAAGGACCAAAAAAAACAAGTTATAATGTTATATCTATTTTAATTGCAAAATGCTCCCCAAACTTCACAGTAATGGAGTCTTTCCACCACGATCCTTCGGAGTTGGCTTGGGTCTTGTGGAATGGTGTGTCTGTTTCGACTCCTTGCCATAATTAAACTGCCATTTGGCACGTACGCGAACTTAATGATATTTACAGCAAAAACCCTGGAACACAAGTTACAGGCAAAATGACACAAAAAAAAATGTACTGGGAGCCAGGAGCATGGACATGGCAAAAAAGCTGCTGACACGTCGCGAAGTCCTGTCCCTTCAGTCTGTCACTCCTGAAGTCCTGTGCAACTCCTCCTCCTTCTGGACTACATGTCCTTTTACCGCCCAATTTGGGTGTTCGTTCTCGTTCTTTTTTTGACATTAGCTTTGTTGGCAAAACATATTTTTGTGTACACATTATTTGGGCGTATAGGTTTGGGGAATGCATTTTTAAGCTGAAAACTATTATACTTTTAAAGAAAAATTAAGTCTCATTACGTTTTAAAAAATTGAATACTTTTTTTTTAAATTGCGAATATAAAGTTTATTTGATATTCTAAACCAGATCGAGAACATAAAGTTCATATATCAATATTACAGTTATGACAGTTATGTTTAAATTTACAAACCTGGTAAAGGGTATTTAAAAAAAATTGAAAAGACTCGAGGGTGTGGTACAATTTCCGCAACATCTACGAAAGGTGCAGTCGGAAGACGTGTTTTTTTTTATTATTTGAATTCTTAAAACATTCTTTATTTTCTATCCATATTACTCCTCGAAAGTTTGCATGCTTTGTTAGTCCCCACCAATTTTATTAAGTTTGAGTTTTTCTAAGAATAGAATTTGCCTAGTCTGTGGCGCTTCCTCTTATTTCCGCTGCAGCTTGTTCTTCTTTAGCTTCTAGTTTTTTCTTTTCCTTCCTGGTATGAAAACCTAACGGGAAAATTAAGAAATTCCTGAAGGATAATTGCTTGGCATACGTGCTGGAATGCGCGCTCTTCTTCCATCTCACTCTTTCCTCACAGCCTTCAAAGCTGCCATATACCGCTCCTTATTTTTTTCTACACTTTTACTTATTCCTTTTTTGGAGCCCTTTTCTTCTTTTACTTTTTAATTCGTCGCAAATATTTTTGCACATAATATTCAAGTTGCGTGCTTTGGATAAACTTTGTTGACCCCTTTTGTTCTTATTCTGTTTTTTATTTAACTACTTCTTACTCATTCTTACTCATACTTTGCCACAGTACTCTGGTACATTTTTTAAACTATTTTTTTTTAACTCTTTAACTTTAAGTTCAAGTTGAAGTTTCGTAAGTTCTTCAAGTTGTGCGCCAGGTGTAAAAACAGCCTAAAGGTAGAGAAGAGAATTTGGGGACAAGAAGGGCAGAGCCAAGGAAGTTTAGATCCTGCTTGGTTGCGTTTTCACTCACATACAAAAACAACAGCGCATGTGAGGCAACCCCAGACAGGGTTGCCAACTTTTTCGGTGGTTCCACCCATATAAACTGTTGGTTTCAGGGGGGTACAGAAGAAGAATTCTAAAGGGGAATGGCGAAAAGGCAGAACCGTAAAAGAGCTTACTGCGGTTTGCTCTCTCAACTGAACACGATTTTTGAATTAATGCATAAAATGCAAGTTCTTCCTGGACTGCTTCCCTTCATTTTCAACCATTTCTTCCGCTCTGTTCTTCTTCATGCCCGCAGGACCTCCGTTTTTGTTGTGCTTGTAACATTTGCAGTGTTTCAGGCCAAATTGAAGTTTAATGTCTAGAATTTTATTGTTTTCATTTTTTGGTTAGCGCGGTAAGTGGTTGAGGATGTATACAAAAGCTGTTTTTTTCACAAAAGCTGAATGCGGAAAAGTTCCCTTCATTAATATTAATAACTTCCCTTAATTTAAGGATTCCATTCATTATTAGAGCAAAATTTCAAAAAATTTACAAACAAACAGAATCACCTTTGGCAAATAACTATCCCCATTGAACTAATGCAATTTCTTTCCTAGCCTTTTCTTTTTCTTTTTTTTACAGTCCCATATCAATTTTGATCAACTTCAATTGCAATTTCAACGCACTCAGTCTTTCCACCGACGACAGCTTTCATTTGTGTGTGAAAATTTTCATATTTCTCAAGACGTGGTGCCTGCTGTTGATGTCCTCTAACCCGCTCCAACCCCTCAGAATTTCTGCCATATTTCTCATTCCACTTCAATTATCATTATAGTTCACAATCAGCTGCCAAACGCGTTTATACTTGAGCCCCGCCCACTCCTCACCGCCCTCAATCATGCGTCTCGTTTTCAATTTTCTCAATTCCCCAATCGATGGCAGCTTTTCACTCTTCGCAGCTCGGGAAATTCAAAACAAGCTGAACGCAGATGGAAAATAGTCGAGGAAAACTCAAGAAACGTGAAATGAAGACATATTCAATTATGCCAGTTCCGGGAGCCAAGGGGGAAAAGCTGGGAAAACAAGGGGCAGTGGGTGGCCGGGCTTTCGGGTGCTGGGAGAATTGGCAGCGGAGCATAGAGCGCACTTCATCAAACGAAGTGTCAACAAAGTTAAACGAGAAACTGCAGCGACAACAGCAGCAAGAATGGTAATACCCATGGCACACGCAATCCTTCCCGGAATTCCTCCCCCTGCTCTTCAAAATCATCGGCCGCCTGCTCCGGGTGTGCAACAAAACATAATTCCCAAACAAATATGAATGTCAAACGTGACTGAAATGCAAACGAAAAAGAAACAGAGTATAATCCCAAAAAGGTGCAAATAAGAGAGAACTTTGAATTTTGCCAGGAAAATTGAAGACACCATGCTCTGTAAAACTGAGTTCAAACAAACATTTTATTCTCATTTTTTCCAAAATATATATTCAAAAATTAATATACGATGAGTAGCAAATTCAAAACATTAACATATTGATAATCAGTTTATTGAGATAATCCAAAATATTTCGTATTGTTTACAACATTTTTTTTACTCTGGTCATATTAAAAAGAAATCATTATAGTCTAATAAAAAAATATTGAATATTAATATTGAAAAATGAAAACAGTGTCCGGATTCATAATCGCGGCTAAACTTTTTTTTGAGAAGTTTATTGCTTTGAAATTTATAATAAAGTTTACAAAAGATATTTATATTTTCTAACCTTTAACATATTTTAACTAAAAAACATTTCTTTAGGTAAGTATTTAAAATATTGGAGAATTGTGAGTAATGGAATGAAATTTTCAATACAATTTGAAAGTCTTCACAAACCATTGTAACTTTACTTCTGGAGTTTTGTTTCCACTTTTGAGTCCCTGAATTGCATGCAACGGTGCGGTTTTTTTTCTCTGAGGAGTGGTAAACGGATGGGCACTTCCAAACACCTCTAGTTCCCACCTTTCGCATTCATCTATTGTCGCAGTGATTTCATTTATGCAACCGCACAGAATTTCGGACTGAAGGCTCTGCTCTTGCCACCGCTGTGTTGCATTTTTCAAGGGGTCTCCTCGACACGTTGACCGTAAAAGTTTGCGAGCTGTTGGGATTCATTAATATTCCATGACTTTTGCGTGGGATTCGTTTATTTTGCTGTTCTCTTGTTTGGCCTTCTTCTTTTCCTAGGCTTTGACTTAGCTTTTGGGTTTTCTGTTTTGTTTTTTTTTTTTTTGGCATCTTGTGTGCGCCATGAATTGTTAATATTTATGTGTGACACTATCAATCATCAATCTCTGTCTATGAGTTTGTGGCCTGCTGCTGCCAGCCACAGCCTATCCATCAATATTTGCATTTCTATCTGTGGACTGGAGAAGCTCATCGAATTTTACACGTTTTTTGCTCTTTTTTGCTTCCAAATTGGAGCAAGTTGTTCTCGCCACTTCGAAATGCTTTTGTTTGTGGCTTTTGTTTTGAGATTTTGCGGGCAGAGGGTTTGTGGGGGATTTTGTTATTTTTTTTGACAAATTGTTGTATTTCAGCAAGGAGCGGGAGGGTTATAAATGAAACAAACAGCAAATCTTGAGAGATGCCAATTATGTCGGAGCAAAGTCAAAAAAATTGTTATCAATAGATGGATGGATTGGAAGTGATAGCATTGTATGGGAAGATATTGAAGAGGAATAGATATTCAAGTGAGAAAATTGGATAAACAAGCTGAAATAAATTGCTTTCACTCCGAAGAAATAGGTAAAAAAAATTCCTTATTCCTAAACACGATTTAATATTTTGTGTAGGCTCAATAATTGTAACAACTATTCTATCGTGATTGTATTTAACGCACACCTACACCCTTGTGATATATAATTATTTAGTTTAAAATTGTATATATTTTTTTAGCCTTATAGGCTAAATAATAAATATTTTTACAAGTCAATATTTTCTGAAGTTAAAGCTAAAGCTTGTTTTTAATGAAACACTCACGTTCTTATTGAATTATTTGCAATATTTGGAAAACTTTTATGTTTACTTATGATGCAATTAAACTAAAGGTTACAATGAAATCGCACGAGATTGTATCAATAATTTGATGCTTAAAAGGGGTTTGGTCTGTAAAAAATAAAACAGACTAAAAGTTCGATACGATTTAAAAAAAAAAACTTGACCAAAACTTGTCACTTAGTGCTGTTTTGATTTAGGTGTGTTCAAAAGATTTAAAAACTCTTGGGATTTCAGTGATGATATTGTCAAAGGACCTTTAAAATTATCCCAATTCATATCACTCATCGGCTTACCGTTTACTTATCTTTCTCTTTCTCTCTTTTTTGCAGGTAAGTTTCAAAAGAATTTTTATGAGGTAAACAATGAAACAAAAAAAAAAAGAAGCTAAGAAAGAGGTAAGTTGGGGGTTGAAGAACCCCGTCGGGGATAGGCCTTCGCCACTTGTTCCCTTTTGTCCTGCTGCAATTTGCCGTTTAATTATTCAACGAGGATTTGTATCCTTTAACTATAGTGGGTACTCCTACTCTTTCGCTCCCTCTTTTGCGAAGCCAAAAGTTAAAGTCCCGTCCCCGAAAAAAAGGAGCGGTAGGGGGTTAGACAAAGCTCAAATCACTTTGTTTGCCCTGCACTTAGGCCACGCTGCCACACGGCTATAATCGGCTCAAAGTTAACTAACACACAAAAAAAAAATAGAAAACGAGAAGAGGAAAATGCTTCCGCCCGCTGTTTCCCATCCACTTGTCGCACATTTTAATTGGCAATTTGGTGGAGGCTGTCAGCAGGAGATGAAGGGGCTGCCGGGATCAGTGGAACGACGCCGAGAAGGAGCAAGAGCAGCAGTAGCAGCAGTAGCAGCAGCAGCAGCTCCTGTGTAACACAATAAGCCGCGACATGTCCCAGAACCTCCTTCCACGACATGTGAGCATAAACAAACAGTTTACGCCTCACCACCCACCAGTTTTCCACCCAGAACCTCTCGACACTCCCAACCCCTCCTCGCATGCTGGTAAAGCGAAAATTGACACTTTTAACAAGTCGAAGGAAAAAAATGTCGCCTGTCGAGAGTTTAACCCGAAAAAGGCAGCAAAAAATTGGCAAGGAAAAGAGGAGGAAAGCTCGAAAAATGGCAGGACGAGAAATTCGCGGGCTTAAAACCCACCCGGCCAGCAAGATGAAAGCCAAGTGACAGCGGGGAAGCTGGAGAAAAGCAGAGGAAACTGGGCGGAAGGCGGCTGATACTGTGTGATTCGTTAAGTGGCATTCCCGTTAGTCAAAAGGCCAAAGCCCCTGCTATAAAGCCCCAAAAAACCCCCTTTTCCCTCATGGACGTGGCCAATTTACGCGTTGATAAACTTTTTTGTTCCTTGTCGACGGCATTGTTACTCTGAGGCTTGTTTAGAAATTAGAAAAGTTGGCACAACAGGCGGTACAACGAATAACGTCAATAATTTTAAAAGACAATCCCACACACACAAGCACGCCCACTCAGCTTAAAATTCCTTGTTTCATTGGCATTTCCATTTAAAAGGTTTGACTTGTAGCTTTGAAATGGGACGATTTTTATTTGTGGAAAGAGGTATTCTGTTCTAAAAATAAGTGTACAAATAGTCAGCTTTATAAGCTTTTGAGCTCGATGATGAAGGTTTGAAATCAGACTGTATTGTTACTTAAGTTTTTGTTGGCCTTATTAAACGTATCGCCTAAAATAAAAAAAAAAAAAAAAAAAGAATTTAAAATTAAATTCAAATTTTTGATGAGGGTGCTAAATAAAAAACTTCTCCCAGACATTGTCTCAGCTTTTAATTTTTTTAATTGTAGTGAAATTTAAGCTGAGCAAAATGTTTTTTTTTGTAAAACGACCTGCGCAAAGTGGTTAGTGGAAATGTGTGGGAGAGGCCCACAAGGAAAAGCATTAGCGAAGTCACATAGGTGGGTAATACATATCCAGATGGGGTGGTGTCGCATCTATGGCGAACTGTGGCTCATGTAGGGGGTGTCCAGTAGCGGGTCTTTCGGCCACCCACCGGATGTTCATAAATCACTTTTTCCCGTTGCCGCTGCTGCTGCTGCTTCTGTTGCGCTTTTAATGTTTGCTCTGTGATCAAATTCAGATTTGCTGTCAACCGAAACTGGGCTCCATAAGAGCACTCCTCCATCGCGCTTTATACCACACACCGCTTCATGTTACACACACTGGCACACCCTATATCGATGACCTTACACACAGGAAAAATCCTAGCACTATCAGTCGTAATTGTGGTTAAAATATTTTATTCTAATGAATTTGCTGTTTTGCATTTTGACCTGATAATAAATTCTCAAAGTTTACATTAATAAAAATATCAATTTTTACCAGACTACTGTTTTAACTCTTGAACTAAAACATTCTTTCTTCTCATTTTTTAATTGTAATCAATATCAGTTGTAAAATGATTTCTATATTCTTGATGCTTTACATTTTCTTAGATTATAAATAAATATTGTAGGATAAAGTATTCTTTACATTCAAAACATTGTTATTTGGATATACCAGACAGAGTTCTTACGAATATCAATTTTTTTCTCTCTACTGGAAAGTCTCATATGAAAAGTGGGTGTATATATTGAGTATATCGGTTTACATTGAATTACGCTTGACTGATGACACTGCCGTTTCGGATTCTTCCTGGCCTCTCTTTTCCTCCTTCAAAGTCCTTGTGTCCAGTGAAAGTCATGTAACGATTGTCCCCACCCATTTATTCCACTTCCCACTTGCTCTGGGGCACACTTAATGTTCATTAAATTTATGAAAATTTCAGCAATGATTTATGATCCTTCTGGGGCTGGCCCATCCACCTTCCCTCACTCTCTTTCTCTCCCTTTCTGTCTGGCGGAGAATCGTTTTAATGAGCTTTGAAGTCAATGTGAGCTCAATTTAATGGATTTTCTAGGAATTTCTTCCATTTCTTTTGGGTGTCATTTGGGTAGATAAAAGCTTTTCTTGATTGAATTAGTTAAATCGGATTTTAATATCATGTGTGGATTTAAAATCATTTAAAATCATTTAAAATTAGTGTTGAAATTGATTGTGAAGATTCTTAATAGGGTTTTTTGTTAATTTTAAAAAATTTCCGGCTTAAAGTTCAAAATAAAAAAGTCTAGAGTCAGAGTTTTAGAAAAAGAACATCTTAATATTTAGGATAATATAATATAAAGATTTACTTTATGTTAATAATAAAACTGTTTTGGGGATTTTTCCAGACATCTCATACAAAACTGGACCCAAGCAGCATAGCTGCCATTTATCTTACATTATGCGATACTCCATTTGGGTCCATCTGCAGTAAGTTACCCATTCTCCGAAAGATAACTCCCTTAACGGTGGGCTGAGCACGCACCAAATTAACCTGAACATTGAATGCTCTCGTTGGAGCACCCATCCCAACCATTAAGATATCAATTTTATGCATGCCCACAGTTCCAGGCTCGGACAAATCCTCGACTCAGTTGCCCAATTTTGCTCATACATAGAAATTATATATTACCGATTACATACAATTTATGGATGGGGTGGAATATAAGTGTGGGGTTTTTGGGGGTAACTGTCTAATTTAGTCCGAGACATGACTTCAAATGTCAACCAATTGTTGGCCCCTCACACTCCGTCCACCAGTTAATGTCCATTATGGATGGATGTCCATTAATGTTCATGTTTTCATGGTTATGTTTGTCATTAAAATGGACAACACGCACACACAGTTACACCAACGCATATTCACGCTACAGGATATCACACACACATGCGCAGCTGTAAGAAACAATTCCCTTGTTATCGCTATCGTGTTCAATTTAGTGAAAAGTGAGGTCAAAAATTTACTTGGCTTAAATGGATTGACTTTTATTTAATTTCTTCATCACCAGGTGCCAAATCTTAATTAGAATACGAACTATCCCTAGATCTTTAAAAGTTTCAGCTATCTGTTTATCATTTTCCTTAAATTTTCATAATAAGTCCCCTGCTGGCACTGCTAAGTTAAGCTAATTTCCATCTCTATCATAACCTTGAAATTGCTTGCCAGACCAACAAGCTTTAATGCACCTTTTTCACCCCTGTATTTCTTTACAATTTTATGGGTTTTAGCCCCCTTTGAGCTGATTTTCCACCAGCAGCGGATGCACTTAATGCAATTCCTCTTATTTCTTGGCAATTCAGGAATTTTATTCACATTTTACACTTGAACATCACCAGCAGGCCTTTCCCCTTCCGACATTCTGTGGCGTAGTCCTGAAGAGATTTTAAGGGGGATTATGCCATGGAATTTGTGGAAACTCTGCTTTAAAACCAAGGAGTACGCCACTGCTCTCATTTCTGTTATATGGAATTTTCTGCTTTGCATATTTTCCCGTGAATTGCGAAGAGTTCCTACCCATTTTTTGTGCTGGAAAATTTTCGCCTAGAGTTGAGATAATGAGATTATGATGGATACATTCCCACTCGGCTCCATCCTAAGGTGGCTTAGTTCTTGTGTGAGGGGTGTATGATAACGAAAAGGGGCAGGGACTTTGAGAAAAGCCTGCTTAATGGCCAAGTATTACCGCAGGATTTCCCTGGCAAATTCAAAGTTGACAAAGTCAACGCCAAGAAAGGAACTCAAAAGGCTGAAATGTACGTTCCGCCAACCCTTTTCTATTTTATCTCATCGTCAACGCCCACAATTTTGCTCCGTAATTTCCCATTAATTGCAGTAAATCTGTTTATCCTTGATGTGCTTATCTTAAGTTCACTCTTATCGCGTATTTCCCAAAATAAACCGAACGCAAATAAAAATTCATAGTCGATAAGAAACGCCCACATTCGTTATGTTATATATTGTTCTCATAAGGCGAAAACATGTCATATTTTAATGCAAGCCTTTTTCCGTTGCCACGTTTTATTTTCAACCGATTGCCAATAAATGTGTCAAAGTAATAGAGTAAGTTAGTTATCTTTGTTATTTTCAACCATACATATTATTTTTTAAATTTTTCTTCCTAAAATCACAGTTTTGATTTTTACTTAGAAAATGTTCTATCTGCCCCACAGTAATTGTATGTGATATTAAAAGAGTGTGAGCTGATAAATATTGATTCATAAATACGAGCTTGGCCATTAATGTTAAAGCTTTTATCTTGAACTTCCACCAGCACCAGCCTACACACGGTCTCCTCCCATCCTTAATACCCATCACCGACTCCCTTTTTTCGCACATGTTTACTTATTTATTTGGATACACATTTATATTTATTTCCTGCTGCGATAATTTTTGCGCTGCTGCTGCGGCGTTGACAACAACAATTGCCAATGATTGACAGGCGACATGCAATAAAAATGTTTGCCGAATACACTTGAAGCCAAGCCTGTATTAACAGGCAAACTATTTTATCAGTTTTAATCACTGTAATGACATAAATAGTTTTTTGCTGTAGTATTATGTTTATTATCACTATTTTGTAGGTGTTTTAGAAAATAATAAAGGTGCTAGTGAACAGATTTTTTAAATATCATGCATATTTCTAAGTATGCGAAAATCATTAATTTTTTACATCTTTTTTATTTTGTTGTTATTTTAATTAAACATTTTTTTTTTTCATATGTATCATTATTTTTAACTACCGCTGTGTTAACTGTGCGCTGAGAATTCCATGTGGGGGGGGTGGTTTGGGTGGGTAAGGACTTTGTGGTTTAGTGTATAGACAGTTTTGGATGGTCAATCGGTCAGTCAGGGACAGAAATGCGGCAAATTGATGAGCAGCTAATGCTGCTGACGCCGCTGCCACTGCTTGCGTCTCTGCTGGCGTATCTGTCGACGGCCCCAGCATTTACTGGCAAGAAAATAGCGAAAGAAAATGGTGAAAGGGAGGCAACGAGAAGAGGGGCCACAAGTAGTTGGACTGATAACAAAAACGAACGTATGATGAATAAACCAGAAAGAAAGGGAGTAGAAAAGACCAAGTAATGAGGACTTAATTTTTTGACTACCTGCAGACAAATAAAAATGAATGAAATTAATTATTTTAGTCGTTTTAAATTATTTATTTCTATCAGTGTATAATTAAACAAGATGCGATAAAAGATATAAGATTATAGCAATGTAAATGGGAGTCGGAGTCAGAGATGGTAAGTGGGAGATGAGAATGTGAGTAAAAGTTGGAAAGGAAGGAAAACTAGAAACACATGAGCAACAGTCCAACTACAACGAAAACGTGGAGTCCAACTCGCATAACAGTTGAACAAACAGTAAATGCTATTAGAACAGAAGATGCTGCCTGCGTCACTAGCGAAAGAAAAAGAGATAGAGGGTGGATGTCTCTGCCGGCGTCGCTGCTATTACTGTAATCGCGACGCCGCTGATAATGTATTTAATATAAGCAATTGCGGTCAACATAATAGTTCTAACAAATAAAACTTTTTTGTTATTAAAAAATTCCTGGTAGGAAATTCTAACTTTAAAGCTTACGAAAGAAGATTAAGTGGTGTCTTTTATTTTTTTTAATAAATACATTTTAGAAAGCAATAGCGAGAAATGTTTCATCAACTATATATTTAAAACAAATGCCTTTAACATTGTAACAATTAAGTGTTTGGAATAGCTGATAATACTTTCAACTTAATCTATATCAGTTTGGAATATAAATATAAAAAGAGGCCAATAAAAATGTATATAAATAAAATTAAGGGTTGGTAACACGTTTTATTTTTGTTAACAACTACGATATTGATCCTGATAAAAAAAATTAAGAATTTATAGCTTCGGTACCGCTTCCTTCTAACTGTTACATGTTCTCTTCAAGTAATGGGTATAAAAATACCAGGTTATCAGACTTAGTTTGCGGCAATTTTTTTAGCGTTCTATTAATTTGGCCTCAGCTGTGCGCACCTATCCCATGTGTGTGTATTTTTTTTTGCCCCATTCACACCCCGCTTTTTCTTCTTCTTTAGCGTTGACGTCGACTGCGAGACGTCGACCAGCATGAAAATGCAGGAGGAAAAAGAGGAGAAGAAGGGAAGATGCCGCAAGCCGATAAAAAGGCAGGCAAAGTCGCAATTTTCCCCACAGACATGTGTGTGTGTGCGTTTTCCATATGGGCGCATTTATACGCGTTCGTTTTCAATTGAAAATTCCCCCCGGCTTTCGTCTTCTCGCTCTATAATATTGTTTCTCTCTCTGTTTCGTTTGTTTTGCTATTATCATGGTTGTTCCTTCATCTTTCCTCCCCCTTCCATCCAGCCTTTCCTCTTAACCCACATACAAGGTTTTCTTTTTTGCCAACGCATTTTGCTTTTTATCAGCTGATACTTGCCGTCTCCCTTTCTCCCCTTCCCCTCTAACGAAAATAAAATGTAAGCCATAAAATTGCAATTCTCCATTGAAATAGCTTTCTTTAATTCGTTTCTTTTGTCTCAATGGTATTTTTGCATATATTTATTCAAGCCTTTTTTCTTGATTTGATGCTTTGTTGGATTTTATGTAATTACAATATAATGGTGACTTATTAAAAAAAATAATTGGGCAATACTTAAAAGACAGAACTGGTTTTATAGAAAAACTCGTTGGTTTAATTTTATGTTATATTTTCATATAATCTAGTTGGTCATACAAACTTTTATCATAATAAATGACAAATTGGAAATATGTATATATATTTTTCTGAGAATTAGTCTATTACCTCAATGGGAATTTCTTTCCCTTGTTCTTTTCATTTCGTCAATTAGGTAATTGTCAATCTATCAGTATTCTCAAAAAGTCAAAGATTCATTCGCTGTGAGATATGTATGGGTATTTCCAGTATGAACATCTATCTTTAAACAGGTTTCTCTGAACTTCGTGAGTGAGAAAAAAACAATGTTTTATTTTTCAATATTACAAAAAGTGGGTAAGCATAATATTTCAAAACGGAAAAGGAATTTCTTCAACTCAAACACACAATCTAGCACTCTTGTTTAGCTCTTAAATAAATTGGGGGAAGTTATTCAAGGCAGACAGGTGGCCATTATAATATTTTTTAATGTTTTTCTTTTGGTGGGATGGTTACAATTTAATAGTTTCGCTTGTAATTTTTCCCCGGCTTATTATTTATTTTAACGAGTGGCAAACAAAACAAAGTCGGTCCAAAACCCGCCAAAAAAGTTGAGAAGGCGACAAAATTTGTAGAACAGCTCATCAGCTGGTGACTTTTGGGGGGTGGTGGAAAATTCGGATGCGGGCTAATAGAAGACAGTGGATATCAGACAGCCGCAACACTCAAATTTCTTTTACACGGCCAAGCCAAAAAAAAACCACTTGTTAAAAACTACTTATGTGTACAGTGGATGATTGATGAAATGAAAATGCTAAAAACTGATATTAAAAAAATAAAACAATCAATAATTGTTTTTCCAAGAATTCCGCGTAAAGTTTTTTTTTATAAAAATCTCTAAAGTTTGAAATGCAGTTGTTTCTTGAAGTAGTCAACCTCTATAAAGACTTTTTTAAACCTTAATTTTACTGATTCAAAAATTCTCTTCAAATAAAATTTTTTTTATACATGTTTTATATATACAATATTACCAATGTGTCTGTTCCTATTTTTTTTTTCAAGCTAAGTACATATACATATAAGCGAAAGGAAAATAGATATACCGAAATTGGCAAAATGAGAAAGAGAGCGAAATGATGAATGAAGTTATATTTCTGCCACACGTCTATTTTCTGCTCCACTGTGCGAATTTTTTGTGTGTTTGTTCTGCTTCTTCTCGCCTTTTTTTTGGGTGGTGGCGCTTTGCAACGTAGACAGAGGCATCGACGTCGACTGAGACAGAGGCAGCACTGACTCAGACGTTGACGTCAGTTCTTTCTCTCTCTCACTTCCCTTTTGCATTTGCACACTCTCTCTTTTGGGGAAAAATTCACCCCCGCCGCATAAGAAATTTCTTTTTCCGGTAAGTTAAGGGTGTGGGTGGGAAAGAGAATGAGGGGAGTTTCGTTTGCCGGCGCTTTTCTACAACTATTTGCCTCTGCCGCTCTCTTCGCGTTTGCTATTCTCTTCCCGCATTCCCGCCTCGTTCATTCATTCATTAGGCGCTCCCTCTCTCGCTCTCTGCGCATGCCCTCGGCCGCGCTGCCTCTGCCGCTGCCTACGTCGACGGCGCGTTGCTTGAATTCCGTTTTCAGCTCGCTTCACAGTTTGATTTTAATTTTTGTCGCGGTTAGTTCGCAGAGCGCGAAGTTTGTCCACTATTAAAAGAGAATTTTGCTAAATCTCTCCTCCCAACTAACTTCCTCCCAAATTTCGAGATCAGCTGCTCTCGCAACAACCATAACTGTAGTTACTTCGACTCTTTTCCATCGTTCGTTTTGCGTGTGTGTGTGTCGCCAAGTGTTTATTTGTATGTGCGTACGCTTAAAGCTGACGAACATAAAGAAAACGAAACAAGAAAAATATAAATTATAGCAAAATAATAATTTATAAGCAGAAAGAGAGCGTGCATACGTGTGTGTGCGTGTGCATAAAAAATATATAAAAATAGCAATAGAAAGTTGTTAAAGCGTTGGCAAAAAAGCCAACGAACAGCGAGAGGAAGCGGAGAACAAAATAGTTAAAGCCAACGTTGACTGCGCTGCCCACGACGCTGCCAGCGTCGCACTTGAAAACGTCGCAAAAGTTTGTAAACACGCCAGTGTGTGTGCGTGTGTGTTTTTGCCGGTGTGACAGTGTGCGTGTGCCTAGAAAAGAGTAAAGTAGAAGCCGAAGAAGAAGAAGAAGACGAGGAAGAAGCAGAAAAAGCAGCTAAGAAGCCGACAGCAAAAAGTAAATAAAACCAAATAGCCTTTGGCAAAATACTATTAAATTAGACACATACTCAAATTAATAACAAAAAGAAAAAATGAATGATTCGCCCACACACACACTGAAATTCGCCATAAAGTTCAATGTCTGTTTGTTTGTTTGTTCCAACATTTTAAATAAATTTCTCTCTCTTTGTGGCGTGTATAATTAAATAATATCATAGTGTGTGTGTGCGTGTTGAGATTTTTGTAGAACGTTTCGCCAGCGATTAAAGGTTAGCCACATTTTTTGGCACAAAAAGTCATAAAAAACCAGCAGACAAATGCCAAACATCAAGATAAAGTTCACCAAACAAATGGAAGGAAGGGAACTAAAAAATCAGCTGATTTTGATTTCCATTGAGAATTACCAGCCTGAATTCCAGGAAAAGTTCTTTCTGCTCTTTGTTTTTGTTAAGTTTTCATTGTGACGTATTTTAATTTCTGAGAAAAATATTGCTCGCAACGAAAATTGAGAGTTTTTCCCTTTCTAAAATTACTGATTTTATTTTTTTATAGTAATTGGTAGATAATAAGGTAATTATTTAGTTGATCTCTATTGTCACTAAAACTCATTGAACTTTACGCTCAGTTCTAAATTTAATATGACTTATAAAATTGTCTTCATGTTTCAAATATATAATTCGTTAAAAATCTTTTAAGAACAAAAAAAGCATTGTGCTTTACAGATTTTCTATCTTAACGCTTATAGAATAAAGAAGCGCTGCTTTTAAATTAGTCAGCCCTCGGAATCATTTGATTCAGATTGCTGTGAGTATATGTCTGTACATGAGCTGGTGGTGCCATGCACGATTGTGTAGAGTGCAATCGGCCCTACTCATTTTTTATGCACTGAAAAAAACATTTCATATTTAGTAATCACAAGTTTTAAGATCTTTTTTTCCCAGTGGCTTTTCCTGAGTTGTTCGAATAACAATTTAAAACCAAAACTTTAAACAAAGAAGTACTTCTCTTTTGGAATTTTTAAGTTTAGTTTTTGTTTAACTTGTCTTAGTTTAATTATTTTTGACCATAAAATTGAAATGTATTTTGAAACAAACAAAACCAAAATAATTTCCAGTGATATTTTACCCTATTCAAAGAATACAGTCTGATATGAAAGCGACGAGGCAACGACTGATTAAGTCGCCCGACTCGCCCCTCGCGCTTTTGGCACCCCTTTCCGTCCCTTAGCCACGCCTTAAGGTCGAAGTGCCAGTTGAGCTTGTGAAGTCCAAAGTTAAGCCTTTATTTTGGGTGTTTGCAATAGTAGTAGTGCCCGGTTGTGCGATAAAAGAGGGCAACTTTATTTTTGGCGTTTTTGGTGGCTTTTGTTTGTGCACTTCTTTCCTTGTGCTTCCTCTTATCGTTTGCTACTTTCTGTCCTTTGTCTCGCCGAAAAGGAATAAGGGAATAAAGAAGACAAAGTAAGACATGAAAACAACCCTCGAAAATGGGCAACAATGAAATTTCTTAACAGCTTCAAGGAACTTTCTCTGGAAACAAGTTGCAGTCATTGCACCCTCCTTCTCTTTATATCCTTTTTTCTCTTCTCAGCCCACGCCCCAAAAACAAGGCGAGCAGACTACATCGTTAACCTGTCCCAGGGCCTTAGGGGATTATTTTGCCACCCCACCGCCCCCAAAAACCTCATCTTGTTCTTTGTTTTATTTCTGTAACAAAGTAAAAGTTGTAAAAAAATAAGAAAAGACAGCGAAATAAGAAGAGGGAATAAAAAAAGCAAAGATGCTGAACGTGAGCGGAGAACTGTGAACTCTCACCTCAGCACATGTCCTTAAACAGCTGAAGCATCCCCTCTTGTGACCCAACCACCCATTTAGTTTCACACTGAAATAAATGTAATCCCAAAATTATCAAAAAAGATCCTAATTGTTTTACTTTTTAAAATGCAAAATGCAACGCGTAATTTTAATGTGATCCAATTTATTAGTTTTTTATTATCCCTCCAAAAAAAAAAGGTACCATTTTGAAATATACTTTTCAATCTTCAGGAAAGAGTATAAGGGTTTTGTGAAAATGTTAATATGAAAAATAAAACTTTATAAAAACTTTATCCTGGATTTATGTATAAAGACATTTCTCAGTGCAATTTTGCAGCCTGCTCATCTTCATCTTTTTACCATTTTCGGGGTTTTCCTTTGCTTTTGCCTGGCTCATCTGTTTTATGTCTTTTTGGCCGCAGCATTTTTTATGGTTTGTTGGCAATTTCAGGATTTACATATTCCCTTTTGCCCACCCATTTTATCCGCCCACCCCCTGTTTTATCCACCCCCACTCTGAACTTGTACTCGCTTTGCTTTCCAATTATCGCGCGGTGTTGACTTCCTGGCCCAAAGGAAAAAGGAGCAGAATCGGACAGAACAATTTGTTAGTCAAGTTGCTACATTTTCCTTTTTCATTTCGGGGGGTTGCTAGGCGTTTTTTTTTCGGTATTATTTGTGTGGAAAAGCGTTGGTGTGAACTTTTGTACGTGCTCAAAAATGCAAATCCACCGAAATGAAACGCAGCAATAATAACAAAATAAGACAAAAGAAAATATAATAAAAAGTACATGAGCGACAAGCGTAAAAAAATAAACAAATAATGGGTTCTACACATTTGAAATGTTGAAATAATACAAAAACAGAACAAGCTTGGGAATAAAACACAAATAATTAAAAAAAACGGTTAAAACCTATGGAAATAATAACATTTTTAATACAACTTTGAAGATGGGAGGGCGAGCATTCTTTCTATAACTTTCGCTTTTATTTTGCTGAAACACAATATTTTATATTAATATAAAAAGCCTTTTAGATAAAATATCAAATTTACGATATTGATGCGTCATGAAAGGCTCTTCGGTTTTCCCCATCACAAAACGTCTCGAATGACCATCAAGTTTAAAGTTTCCATTTTATCGGAAATTAACTTGACATTAAAAATTTGAAATTGAGTTTTTCCCCCTCTTTAAAAAACTCGTATGTTACAGTCCAAACAAAACCCATTTTGCTAATCTAATAAACTTCAAACAAATAATGGTGAATTCCTGGAATTTACAACGAATGATATGGGAAGTCGTCGAGAAAAGTAAGCGAGCGGGGGTGGAAAAAATAGCCCCCGGCACATTCTCCTCCCTCGATAACAATATCGAGTTTAGTCAGCCCCCGGCGATAACACGAAATGTCCATAAACCGAAAGTAAAAAATATTTTTCCCCTTATCAGTTTTGTGGAAAAAAGTACAGAAAATATTATGTCAACTGTTTGACAAAACAAGAGTGATAGATACTATATGTATAAATATATATATTTATACGCTCGATCAAGTGACGCGACTGCTGATGAAACTTTTTTATAAAAATGAGTCAACGCCGTAGAATGAACGTGGCAAGGGGTATAAAGAGTAGGGCGTTTGTAATCAGGTTGAGAGTGCCTAGTGGGAATATGAGAGGGAGAGACCGTTTCCCCGAGGTTTTAAAGCTACGCTATGTTAATATGCACAGAAATTTGTAAGATAAATTTACTTGTTTATCCCTTATTGGTTCTATTTATGAGCAGTGTGGTTGATAAAATTAATAATAGTTTAATTATTAAAAATTATTAAAAAATATATCAAAAGCAAGTTGCGTCAGAAGCATGTAGGCTATACTTTATTATTGGGTCAAGGTTTTTGTTTTGATATTCAAATACAAGATAGATAGCAGAAAAATGTAGCTACTGTATTTTAATTTCTTATCATATGAAAGATTTCCAAAGTATTTAATATTTTGTGTGTAATCTTTTATGAAAGAATATATTCAGAATAACCAGGTCATTCTGAACTATTTTTAAATACTTTCGCAGTTTAAAAATCGTGATTTCTGAAAAGTGTATAATTTAGCTATCATAATCTAACCTTTTATAATTTTTCAACTGATAAATGTTTGCCTTTATTCTAAAATGTAAATTAACTCATAAAATGGTTTTTATACACTTTTGTTCATTAACAAAGATATACAGATTTTCATAAGTTTTTACTACTTATCTATTTCTGGACTTCCTCTTCTTCCTTCCGCTGTATTTTACAGCTTCTTCCAAAGATGATTGAATTTTAGCTGTTGTCTTGGCCACAAAGTGTTGTCAGGTGCTTTTTATGGTTTTTGCTTTCCTGTCGTTTCTCTTTTAAAGGTCAATTCGCTTGCGCTTTTTTGTGTGTGTTTCGATTTTACTTCGTTTGCTTTTGAAGTGAGTCATTTTCAATTCACACAAAAACACAAACACACGGAGCCCCAGTGCTTTAGTTTGCTTTAGTTGTTAAAGTTCGTTTATTCCGCGGCTTTTGCTGGCCAGTGTAATTAACGTAGGCGTTTTGTTTGCACGGGGGACACATTTGTCTCGCTCTGAAGCTTGCACTATCTCTGTTTCTACCCGGCACATGTGGCGTATGAGTGATAAAACATTTTGTGTATTTTCCTCTATTAATCGCCAGCCAGAAACAGGCAAAAGAACAAAAATAACAGATATCACCTTTAACAGTTGCAACCTGTGCTCTGGTTTTCCAGTTTACTGGCTTTTCGTGTTGATTTTGTAGAGTGGTCAGGTGCTGTTTAAATTGGTCGGGAAAAATGGTTGGGAAAAAGCGTTGATGATAATGGGAATGAAGTCGTTTCACATTTGCCTAATTGTTAATGGAGTGTGTGAGTGTGTGTGTGAGCCTCTGTATACCTGGCTGTGCAAGTTAGGTCAAAACAATTGCAGGTGCAATGATATGTGGCATATAGATGATATGTTTCATGTCGTGTAGTGAACATCATTAACGTTTTGAGTTTAATTTCTAAAAACTTAAAGAGAGCTTTGGGAAAAACTGAATTAAGTTCGGCTTCAAATTACTTATTTTTTTTAAATGAAAGACAACCTTTAATAATGTTTATCTTTGCTGACTTATTTTAAAATACTTAGTATATACACAGTATAACAAAACGAAGCACGTGCAGTTTTCCGTATGCCGATTTTACAAAATATCCGTTCTTGTCGCTAAAAAATTGGGAAACTTGTGTAATGCGGTGAGAGTCGGTTCGCCAGGCCTATTCACATAAACTCTACTCCATTTTCCTTGCTTCAGTACCTTGTTATCTCTGCTGCCCGCTCATTATCCTTTGCCCCCCCAAATATCGCCATTCCATCCCTTCTTTTGTTCCACCAGTCCCCATTGAACAGTTCAATTAGGTTGAAAATCGGTCGGGGCGGGTGCTTTTCACCTCAGTAAATGTTGTTGCCCCTCCTAATTTGCACTAAATGGAGATACAAAGCCTGTCACTCCGCTCCCTGTTGCCATCCTTATTGGTACCACACTAAATCCCTCATTCCGACGACCCCCTTAAAACGTTAGTAGTCTGACCAAAAAACCACTTAGCGAAAGAGAGGGGGATAGTGGTGGAGAAAGAAACAGAGGCAGCCGAAGCCAGCAGAATTTTAGGTTTTGTGCTTGAGTTGACTTGCTTTCAGCTAAGTTTTCCTTTTTGTAGCCATATATGGGTAAGCTATTTGTTGGGTAGTCGGTTCTCAGGGGGAGGGACACACACTTCTGCACTTCCTGTCTGTCACAGAAAGAGAAAAACGGCCGAGAAGCGAAAGAGACAGACGAACACACACTCACTTAAGGGGGAGATGTCAAGAAACCGCTTTCCTTTCTTTTTTGTCAGCTTGCAAATTAAATTTAAATACCCGCATAGAGAAAGAGAACTCTCGGAGAATGTGTGCGAGTGAGATGGCCATGGGTTTTAAGGGGCCACTGTAACTTTTTGCTGCATAAAACGTGTTGTCTTTGTCACTTTTCGGGCTGGCATTGTCCGTTTTTTTTTTTTTATGGAAGTGTGTGTGACTGACACTTCTGTGAGAGCGTGTGTGGAGTATTCTACCTTCCAAAACCCCCCCGAATACGACCTACACTCCCCTCGGGCATCACCCCCATTCATCTTTTAGAACCGACTCGTGCTCGTGTTTGAGTTAAGTGTTACTTCCGCTACACACGCATTCGACGAGACTCGATTCATTCATTATTTATGGGAAGAGAGAGGTGTAATAGAGAATGGGGAGAACATTGGATATTCTTCTCCACATGGGAAAAAAATCACAATAAATCCGAGGATCCATCAATGTAATTTTATATAAGTCAAACTGCCCATCTACTATTTTCTGTAACTAAAAATTCTTAAAATGTTCTAATTCTGTGTGCCCAAAAATAACACTGGAAACACGGTAATATGTTCTAAATTCTTAAACATTCGAAAATTAAACAGGTAATGTTTTAAGATTTGTATGAACAGAAACCAACGTTTTTGATCTAAACTAATAAAAAATATTTATAAAGTCTGGCAAAACAATAATTAAACCCTCGGAAATTATATCTCTGACGAGCTATCGTTCCCAAGACATTTGCTGCTACATACTGAACGACAGATGATTCGTTTTTGTGTGGTTTTTAGGATCCAACATAGGATGTTTTGTCCGTTCAATGTAAGGATAAGTATTGTTGTCGAAGTTTACGTCAACAGGGCCCTTTCGATTTATATTTAAAAATAACAAGTCTGCTATGCTATAAACAAATGTTTGAACTTTATTTCCGTATCTTAACGTCTCTTAAAACTTGAATTTTTTATGCGCCAAGTTTCAGGTACGAGTTTCTAAAGTTCGACTGCATACTGTTCTGTGTTTTTCGCTGTGTAGTTAAAACGGTAGATAGTGAGAATGAGAAGAGAATGAGCCGACTTTTCGTAGCTATTTTTCATTGTATCGCCTGAAGCTGAATTCAATTTAAATGCAGCATTTTTGTATTTAATTGGCAGACACCGCGAAAAAGGGGAGAGAAGGTAAAAGGAGATATGGAATCACTTACATACATAACCATACTATCCATACTTCCCGCTCTTGGTGTCCAAAACCCACTTGACCATTCTTTAACCGCGGCTTCCGATCACGTTCTGCAGCTTTATTTGATTTATTATTTGCAATTGCTTTTACTGGCCATTCCCTCTTGCCCTTTACCCCATGTTGTTCTTTTTGGCACCCACTCACACTCTGAGTTTTCTGCACGTTGTCACATAAATTATTATTTTTTTTACCCAAGCACAGAAATACGTTTATCCCTCCACCTCTCTCTCTTTCCCTCTGTGATTAGTGGTCATTGCTAATGTGGCAACGTCGGTAAATATCACGCGCCATATATCATGTAATAATAACCCAACATACATCGTATATCTATAGAAATACTTGCGTTGCATTGGTCAGAACAACAAAGGCGAGATCTGAAAGATTCGTTGGTTATAATGAAATAAAAATCTGGAAAGTGAAGGCCAAGCAATTTCGGATTCCCTAAAAAACACACCAAAATCTTTTTAAAAAAAGTCGTCAAACATTTAGCCTACAATTCTCACAATAAGCGTTTTTTAGACTACCTGATAATTCTGATATTTATTTAAAACATATAATCAGAAGAATTTCCAGCCAAATCTAATACTTTTCATCCTCTTTCTACTGGTTCAACTAGGCCCATTTAAATCAGTCGGATACTTTGAATTGAATTACCATTTGATTGACATGCCTAACTAATTTGATCGCCTTGTGCCCTTTCCCCTTTCCTAAGGGCTTCAATCTTCATTGAGACTGCCAGTTTGCTTTTGGCCAGATGCCAATCAAGGCTTAACTTTCTGCAGAAATGAGTTTGGTACACAAAATTGACAGGAGCAATTATGAGAGATGCCTTCCAGCCCAATCAGGTTATATTACACCTGAAAATACGTCTGATATACCCCCCCTTTTTCGGTTCAGTGGGCCTAACTAACTTTATATTTTGTCGCAGCAACATGCAAATGTCAATTGCACTTGGTAACTTGATGAACTTTGACTTTAGATTAGCAATTTACGGTTCCATCATTGATGGGATAGTCAAAGATACTTTTTGTGCTTCCTACTTTTGCCTGTAAATCCTCGTAGGGAATGGAGAAGAAGTAACTGCATCAACTGCAGAATTCATTAGCAGCTTCCATTAATATTCCATTTCCTGCTAAAAGCTTCAATTAAAATCTTATTTACAACCATTTGTTGTTGTTTTTGTATCTTGCTGATGCCCATTCCAAACTACACAAACAACGAAAACCATGGCCCAATCATACACTCAATTAATGCTAAAATGTATTATGCCAACAGACAATCGCTTTGGAGACCTGGAGACCCTTAGCCCCCTAAGAGCAGACGGGGCGGGTCTTTTGACCCCCTATATTACCCCGTTTTCTCCCACCATTCTGTCTGGCCAAGTTTTATATAATATATATATATATGTATACATTTTTGTTGCCCCTTGTTGGACTAATCGCGCTAAAATGCTTTCAGTGTTCCATTTTGGCGATAAATTTCTTGTTGGGCTCTGCCCTGCCCCTCTCTTTCTTTTTTATTGCCTTCCCTCTTTCACCTTTCGTATCGATAAATGTTTATCAGAATTTTGTGCTATCTTTGTCAGGTGGTTAAAGCAATGCAATCAGTGCGAATAGTTGAGAAACAACTGTTCGAACGCGTTTTCTGTCTGATTATGAATATAAAAACAGCTTTTCTTGATGACGCATTTTCCGTTTATGAGTTAACCGGCAATCGATATAGCATTCTTATCGTCTAGTGTTCATTTGGTCAATGGGTTATGATTTAATGGCCCTAATCACGCATAGGACAGAAATGGAAAGTCACGAAGTTGGAAATACCCCTAGAACATTGAAACTTTGATTAAAAATAGAAGACTATATATATACTCTTCTAAACTAAAACTGTATAGCTTATATTACAAGATTGATTAAAATTATTAAAGGAGAGTTTGTTGTGATAAAAGTGTAACTTATCTTGGATTTTATATATATTTTAAAAGTTCATAGAAAATTATATTAATTATACTTCAAATTAAGTAAGATATTTTATACCTTTACTTTATATAATCATAAATTTGTTGTAGTTTTCTATGTTTAAATCAAACATAAACTTTTAAAATTAAAAACACTTCATTCTTCATCGCGAATTTGAGTGTTTGTAAATCAAGAATTTAAGAATAATTCTTACAATAAAGGTTATTCATTCATTGCTTCACCTCAATTGAATAGGTTGCTATTCCCTTTTTTCTTTGAAATTCTTTTCCGTAATGCTTTTCCCATTCTTTAACCACATTTTCCCATCTTTGGATTCTTGACTCATCTTTTCTGGTTTTTTCTGTAAATGCCAAGATGCATTGTCGTCCGACTTCTGCGCGTCTTCTTGCGCTGGCCTGTCCACTCAATTGAGTTATCTGCTTTAATTCAATAAATTTATTGCATTTTATTGTGCGACTGTCGCCAAGTGGCTTCTACTGAGTCGAGAGTCTGGGTCCCGCCGTCTGTTCTCCATTTTTCGCATATTTGCGTAGGCCCCGCACTGCCACCCACTCAAGGGATCCATCCGACTAGTGTCTGTACTTGTATCTGTATCTGTGTCTGCCGCTGGAATATCTCGAGCTATTCGAGAGTATCTGGCGTTGACATGAAATTTAAACTGCGACCCATTGTCGTCGGGTTACACACACATTTTCCCTCTGCCCATTTCAATATCAAAACTCAGACATGACTTTTGCTATCTACCAGATACTTTTTCCGTCTGTCTTTTGTGTGTATGCGCGTGTATGCAACAAAATGTTTGCGGTTTAAGTTGGATTGTGAAAAACTGGGGAAACGGGGAAGGCATTTCCAGTGTACACAAGCGTAGTCAACGTTTGTGGCTTTTATTATCATTGTGATTATGCTTTCGAAAGGGGCGTACACTTTTATTTGCTGAAATAATTATGATTGAAAAATATTTGAATTGGCCATACATTTATAATAGTATACGCGATGAATACAATACAAAAGTATCGTCTTTAAATACCAAAAAACACAAAAAGAACAGTGTGTTCCTCTTGTTTAAAGAAGTTCAACCGAATTAAGATACATCTCTCGACAACTGTTTAGATAATTTATGTTTGAGTTTCGTCTTGTCTACTCATTCTTTCTTTCAAACAAAGCACGTGCTCATTGCGACTTCCAATTTAAGATAATACCGCCCCAAAAAAGAAGTAAAAACCTACTCAACCTTTTCCGAATCACGTAGAACAAACACAGAAACCTTTCCGCTTGATTAAAGTCTTGATTCTCATGCCATTCCAATCCGTTTTCTAACCTTTTTTCTTTTTGGGTCACAATCAGAAGTCTAACAACGAAACTTCCCTTGATTAGGTACTCAAAATTATGCAAATTTAATATACATCTCGTATAGAAAAAGGCTTAACCCAGGGCACAGTGAAATCAAAAATTTGTCAACAATTTTCTCCTTGTCGCTACGGACAATTTATTTATATTTATTATTCAAATAAAATGCCAATTGCGAAATTCCTATTAAAAATAGAACAAAGTGAAAACAATACAAATTTGTGTCAACCAATAAACTCGCAATGTTTACAAAACGAACTGAACAAAAAATCGTTGAAAAACAGTAAGGCAAACGTCACTTGTCCATAGAGTGTCAAATTTAAACTCAACAATGTGACAATAACTAGGGTTCAATAATAATCAATAGCAAAAAGAAAACTGAATTTATTTTTTTGCCGAAAAAATTGTTTGATTTTTTTGGGGGATTTTAAAATTCCGTATATACAAACAATTGAATTCAAAAATAAATACATATGAATAACAAAACAATATTTAAATTTCTGCGCACAAGAACGTTTATTTATAAATGAACTGCAGTATATACTAATTTATGGGGTCACTTGAAATGGCATACAATTTCTTGAAAGAAATTCATAAATTTTCTTTGATTAGACTCACCCACGAAGCAATTACCATCTTATCACGATGATTAAAAAAGTTTGCGAGCAGCTCTTTTCAGCCGAGATAAATTATACAACTTTATTTTGGTTTGAAGGTCGAGTTTAATAACCTTTTCATGGTCCGCCCAAACAAAAGAACAATGAAATTATAAATAATAAAAATTATGAAAATGTCGTTGAACTGATATAAAGTCCTGCCTATAATTGAAAATAGAACATTTTTTTTACAGAAGGAATTATAGTTGACGGAGGGCTTTGCTTTTTTTATTTTTGATGGAAGTTGTGGAGGTTGTCATATATTTTCCTCGTTCTCTGAATAAAATTCCACCTGCAGATGATTCGAAATGATTTGCCATTGGCATGTCAAACATTTGCAGAGGCAAACGCTGTCTTAAACCCCTAAACCCCAGTCATGACTTGTCTCCATCATTGGGGAGTGAAAATTCTCTTTTCACCCCCTTTCTGGGTGTTTTCTGCTGACTGTTATCTGACGCCTAACATTTCCGTTCCAGCAGTAGATGAATTCATCTATTCATCTATCAGTTTCATGCCAGCTTCCAATTGGAAACCCAAAACGCATTTAATTTATATAAGTCACGTGAAAGGCATTTTTTATGTTGCTTTCCATAGGAAAAACCCTCCCCAATCAGAAGAAAAGCTGGATTTGGCTCGCTGATTTGATGAGTTTTGCAACCCTCCCAAAGGGGTTTTCCAAAACGAAATCCGCTCGAGAAATAGAAACGTCTCCAATCGTAAGCGGACACGCATCCAGCTTTAATTTAACTCCTCATAATTCCCCATTTCACATTGGGTCAATGGCCAGTTGGGTTCTACATATTTTAAGAGCTCTTCGGCACCCGAAGTTGAAAGATTTTGGCTGGATTTCAACCTACATATGCTAACCAAATTTGACAGGCTGTCAAGCACTTGGACAAATAATAACTGTCACTAATCATGACGGAGTGGATTTATGCGGTGACTGATTTAGTGACTGAAAATAAGTGCACTCCATTTCGTATGCGTCTTTGGTCTTTGCATTTTGATTTATTAGTCAAGACATCCATGGTGGGGGGGATTGAAGGGGCTGGAGGGGACTCTGGGACCCCCCGAAGAAATCCAGAAGACTCGGCTCAGCTTAAGTGAATTATATTTTATGTGTGGCGCTCATGTCGTGGCGACATCATAAATCAAACAAAAAGTCCATTTGGTATTTCACACTTTCTGGCACGTGACTTTTTGAAGCGGATCTCGGAGATCTTTTGGATTCAGTTTCTCGGTATACATTTTGGTGGTTTTGCGGCTAATAATTGTTGATGACTTCTTAATGGAGATGTTACCATGGAGATGTTGTGATTGAAATTGGTGAAGCATTAATCACTCTGTCTCTTGTGCAAAGAGTTTAGTGTTTTATAATTACTTGATTTCACTTGATTTCCTGGAAAGGGAATTCATATTTTTGGGTATTTGGATTTATTATTTCTTTATGTCATATTTTACTTTGAAGTTTTTATTTGTATTACTTAAATATCTTTTTCAACTTGCTTAAACCGAGTTTTAAGTAAAAGCACTCAACCAATATTTTATCAGAGCATTAAAAGAAAAATGTCAGCTGTCAATCTTCATAATCGATTTATAAGGGCCATTTCCTTTCCTTATAAAACTGCCCGTTTTCTCAAAGTCCATGAACCCTTCAACTCCGCCCCCCAGGAAACTATTGTCTAATCTAGTAAAACCCAAATGGAAGAACAAACGAACAGTCATAAGTTCAGGCCATTAACAATTGCGTGTTCTGGCATCGTCATCGTCATCGAATCGAATCGCCGACGACATCATTGCTCGTTGTGTCCCATCGCTGCCGGTTCGCAATCAAAAAGTTTAGCTAGCTTATGCCATCAAATTGTATTTTTAGTTTGTTTCGCTGTTGCTTCGAGCAAATGCAATAAATAAGTAAACAAATTAAATGCGCATAAATAACAGCGGAGCGGCAAAGAGGTTAACATATCCCAACTATCGTGCTAATGTGCATAAACTTTAGCTCAAACACAGTTGGCCAAAGTCTCAGACTCAGACACGTGTGGGCCACAAAAATCAAGAGGAAAGCATGAGAAACATGGAGAAAAATAGCTAACGAAAGAGCCGGCAAAACGGAGAACCAAATAACTTATTAAAAAGCGAAAAACCGCGCAGATTTCGCAGCGTAAAATTTTTTGCAAATGACGCAATTTTTGTTGCCAAAAAAAAAAACTAGAAAAAAGACAACAATAAAAAGCTAAGCCGACGAACAGAAAATTAAACAAAATAAAAAGGCAGCCAAGTTGTCGTTGCTCATTTTGGCGTGACACACATAAGAATACACAGATACATCACCATATAGTATGTATAGTATATAATTTGTAGCTTATGCGGATTGTCCGTCGTTGCTGTGCGCATAAAATTATTAGAACGATATAATTTCATTATCAGACAAGCGACGAAGCAGCGAGCATACAGCGATAAAGTGGCAAAAAGCCGAGAGAGAAAAGTTCATTGGCACACAGGGCGTATGAGTGTTGGCTCAAGTATATTCGCACACTTATTCGCGCACACAGCGACAGATAAACAATTGCTGACTACAAAAATTGCTGGCTAAATTTATTATTTAATTATATTTTGCATACGAGAAAAGAAAGGAAGCAATTTCGTAGGAAAACTGTACAAAATATATCTTCTAGAGTGGTTCTGTGGAGTAACCTAACTAACGAGTTTGGGGAGTCAAAGTTGATTCGAACAGAGCCCAGAGATAGCGAAAGAGTTTATGATTTGTGTTGGTTGCTTGCAGAAGCGTGACTTTCACGTCTGATTATAAAACCCCAAAAAAAATATAAAAAAAAAATTTGTGTTGAATTTATTTTATCAGCCAAACACAGAATACCTTAAGGGAATTAAGTATACTACTAAAATACATTAAATTTTGTTTTTCGATATTCTGTGGTGTTCTGGCATGCTTAATCAGCTTAAATGACCGTTGAACAAAATACACTTACTTGAACTGATAAATTTAGTCTGTATTCGCTTAAAAATTAATTTTTATCTTACTACTTTCTCTCAAATTGCATTCAATTTTAAAGAACGGAATGTAAATAAGAACAGTCCCACAACATTGGGAAAAACCAAACCATGCTATAAACAAACACAAATTTTTTGTAGATCCCACTTGATTTCTGCCACTTTCAGAGATTTACGTTTTTTAAATCAATTTGTGACCTACGGAAGTATTAGCCACAAGCGAGGGGGCAATCATGACACGGCTCAATTAGCGAGCTTTTTTTTTATAGCCCAACCCCCCCCAATTCAGTGGCTTTCATGCAAATGGATTTTGCGGCTTGCTGAAAAGTTTTCAAATCCCCTCCCCAAAACCTGAAACAAAAGAAAAATTTAACAAAAAATGTTTGCTTGATTTTCGCTTTGCAATTTTTGGGAATTTGCAGTGCAACTTTTTGTTGGTTGCATATTTTAGCATTTCCCGCTGATGTGCGGCTGCTGCTGCTGTGCGAATAAAATAATGTTTTTGGCAAATTTTCAAAAATGTATCAATGGCAAAGTTTGTTGGAACTGTGTTTATGTGAGTGTGGGGCCATTGTTTGTTGCATACAAATTTTATAGATTTTCAACGCCTTCGAATGCAGCTGCCAAATATCCTGCAGCCTTATATGCAAAGCTCGAGCCGATCTCCGCCTCCTTCTTTATTCGTGTCCCTCTGGCACATGTGTGGCATTTTAAGTGAAAAACGCCATCGTCAGGGCTGTCGTCAGCATGCCAATGTGCCTTTCTCTTTCTTTCCCTGAGTCTACCTTCATACCTCTCTCTATCTGCATGGCCTCCTTAGCTCCATCTCCGTCTCTATCTATATAGCTATCGCCATCCCTATCCATTGTGTGTGCTGAGCCAAGCAGCATTCAATAACTTCGAATAGCAGCTATTTCTGTTGGAATTTCAATAAAAATACTTGCACTGCCTCCAGTTGTCGCTCTTCCTTTAGTCCACTCTCCAGCCAAATCGCTTAATATTATCGACATACTTTTGCACTATACATTTTAATATTGCCTGCAGCTGTGGGATGCAGAAGAGTATGAAGTACTTAGACCACATGAACATCTTTAAAAGTGTGATATGATTTCGTTTAAAATTGCTTTAAAAACAATTGGGTACCGAAATTACCAAACAAAAAGTCCGAAAATCTTTGTTAATCTCTTAAAGGGGTTTAACTTCTTAACGCCGATCTTAACTTATAGTAAATATATTGGTTATATGTTTACTTGAAAATTTGAGCACTGTTTTCGTTTAAAAGTTTAAAAACAAATTTTTTTTCTGTTGTAAGATCATAGAAAAATCGTATTTATTCTGTGTACTAAAGCCATCTGTTCTCAATTTTTTTGCAGTACGGTCAGCGAGTGCCGACGGCAGCCTCACCGAGCAACACCAACTCGAGCAGCTCCTCGAACACGGGCTCCCAGAGCGGCACGCTGAGCACCAGCCTGAGCAACACGACGAACACCAACACGAACATGGGTCCCAACGGCACGGTACAGAATCAAAACCAACAGGGCGGCGAGCAGTTGTCCAAGACAAATCTCTACATTCGCGGACTGCAGCAGGGCACAACCGACAAGGATCTAGTTAATATGTGTGCACAGTGAGTACCAGGACCTAGATTTGGGCTACCAAAAAAAAAAAAAAAGCCAAAGCCAAAACCACTTCAATGCATTTCAAATCAGATTCAGATATGGGCACAATCAAGACTATCAGTGATTTGTGCGTGTGCATGCCCTGCGGTCTTGTACCTCGTCTCTGCGGTCCACCTGTCACATTAAATTGCATTATATCTAACACAATCTCCTTGGGCAGGCCATTATGCAAATTCATTTTAATTGTTTTTGCGGCTCCAAGCTTTCACCCTACTGAAATATATATAATTGCTAGATGCTGATGCCTTAGAGCAACCAGAGCAAATGCTTATGCCCTCGAGCAAGAAGCATCTACATCAATTTTAATTGAACGTAATAACAGAATGAGAATAGCCAGTTATTGATGGAATAAAATTATATACAGAGTAGTCTATTAAAAAGTTCTATTGCCAGAGAGTTCGAATAGGTCAAGGCAAAATAAATTCAAGAATATATTTTATAAGATCTTAAAATTTACACCACAAATGCAATGGAAATATATTTATTAAACCAACTTGAATGCTTGTATTCCATTCCGACGTCCGTTTTCTTTTTTCAGCAGTATCTCTCAGATACGCTTGTAACTTTGATGCCACATCAAAATGCCATGCATACGAAAGGTCCTAATTCGAAATGTGTGTGACCGGACAACTATTGATTTGCTCCCACAGAGTGATTTTGTGTGTGCGTTTGGAGCGGAACGGAGAACGGAACCCGAAATCCATTTCCATCCGTTCTATGCGCTCCACCTCCCCACAAACCCCGCTGCTAATGAGCGGCTTAGCCTCAGTCCATTCCGCTTGGCTGCGTTTCCATAAAGCCACCCCGTCTCCTTTATCCTTCGGCCCAAAAGTAACCCCCAAAAAAGCAACTACCCCTGACCTTCTTGATGGACGAGGCCAAGTTTCTGCAAACTAAACAAAATCCACTAATTAGTGCGTACGCTTTATCAAACAAACAAAAAATTGGGTATCCAAAAAGGAAATCATTTTTGTGGTGTACCAACAAAGTAAACTTATTATTATGTGTGTATTACGCATACGCACTGTTGGTCGTTTCTTTTATGCATAATAACAACTTATTTGCGGCGTCCCAAGTGATCCCATTCCCTCGTTGTGTAAGTCAAGTAATTAAATTGAAGGTTAATTTATTTTGCTTTTTTGCCGCACAGCGTCCTTTTCTCCTGCTGCTGCAGGCAATCAAAATAAGCGGCTTATTAGTGGGCAAAACGGGGGTTTGCAGGGTGCCTTAATGTTATTATAACTAAGTATTTATAAGGTTGAGAGTAGGGGAAACTAGTGTAACTAGGAAGATATCGATTTAATTTCACCCGGCGGCCAAAGGGGCATTACACACGGACTAAGTCAATTATTGCCAGGCATAAATGAGCAATGTAACGCCCTAGGAAATGGTAAAACGATGGCTAAAGGGTTGTGAAAATTTCCATTGCCTACTTTGGCGCGCACGAGCATAAAAATTGCATTTTAATGACACTTTAATTGCCTTATAGTAAGGTAAACCCGGCCCAATCAGAGGCACTAGCCAGGTGTCTCATCGATCAACCCCTTAACTTTAAGCCCCCATCCTATATAGTATATATATTTACTATGGCACGTGGCACCGGACACGCACACAAAGACACCCTGATGAGAGACCTGAATGTGTTTATAATCTGATTATCCATTATCCATTATCCATTCTTTGCAGTCGTTGTCATGCTACGAAATCCCATTGTCCTTTTAATACGATTTCCTATTTAACCCACCTGTGTTTCTTCTTGTCTGCAACTTTCAGATACGGAACAATTATATCAACCAAGGCTATTTTAGATAAAACAACAAACAAATGTAAAGGTATTTTTTTCTTCACCATTCTCATCATTATTTTATTTATGTGTGTTTTTGTATAAGTATTATTAGTATGTGTTTATGTAAAAAAAGATATCCAAATGAAACGCAAGAAAAGAAAATATAAACAACCTAAAAACTGAAATTTCATTAATTTCTTACTTATTGGTTTTTTTTTAATATTATTAATGCTAAGTGTTATTGGAAAAATGTTTTAATTGTGTTTATCTTAATGCTGTTCGTTTTTCTAAGATTTTTTTTATTTGTTAGCTCAATCAATTTTTTTGTTATTTGGAAAATTTCCAAGAACGCTCAGCATATTTTCTTATTTTCTTTAAATACAACTATTTTGTTGAAGTGATCACAATTTACCGCTCGTTCGTTATTGTATGTAGTTTGTTTAAGGGGTAGCGTTTTAAAGGCGAAATTGCTGATGAATTCTTCGAGGCTATCACGAAGAGTTTTTATTTTGTTTTTCTATTTTAGCTAAAAAAAATTGCACTTTTTTTTTTTCTTAAATAGAAAATATACGTTTTCGGAAAAATCGAAAAATTGGCCGGTCGCTCTAACTTCGTCAGTTTTACTCGGATGACTTAAAAAAAAATAATAAAAAACAAGTTTAAAACTCTACCCCTCCCCTTAAATATCGGTTAAATATATAAAAATATCGTTTTAGTCATTTTTAAAATAAATGTTTGCAATTTCTTACTTTGTTTTCTTCTACTGTTTTTGAGTTTTTTAGTTCGATTTCTGATCATTTCGCAATCGTGTCATTCATGCATCTCACTCTACTATTACAAATACTATCTACTGCTACTGGTGCACTCAACTAATGCTAATAATAACGATTACGATAATATGTAAATACCCCGATAACTGAACAAGCTGTAAAAATAGTGTATCTATAAAAGACTGCTCTCTATCAATGTGTGTGCGTGTATCGATATAAATATATTTTTTACTCAGTACTTCTCTTTTTACTTGCCTTTGGATCTTTTTTTCAGAAATTCTGTTTGTTAGTGTTTAAGTTGAATCCAATTAATTATTAATTTAATTTTCACCCGTTTTTTCTTCTATTTCTCTTTTCCCGTTGAACGAATATTTTGTTTTTGTTTTTGTTCGTTTTTGTTTTTGTTGCACGTGACCCAATGCAAAAAATCTCATTATTTTTTTCGGTTCTTGATTAAATTCAATTTCAATTTTCGATTTGTGTGCCAACCAAATATTGGGCTATAAATAAACATCTCTTCCTCTCTTCTTCTGTCTCTGCAAATATATTTATATATATATTTATACATGCAATTAAAAAAATAAAAATAAAATTCCCCCCACCCGCAACACACAAAAACAAACAACAAAAAAAATAAACAAAAACAACAACGAAAAACAAAAACAAAATATGCTTTTTTGCAGGTTACGGCTTCGTCGACTTCGAGCAGCCAGCCTTCGCCGAGTGCGCCGTAAAAGGATTGCAGGGGAAGGGCGTGCAAGCTCAGATGGCCAAAGTGGGTATCTGGGTGCTTCATAGGCCGGCCATTGTACGTTTGTTTGCATGCAAGTAATACTCACCCCCCACACACCTCAAAAGTGTCCCATCCAAACCCTCCTCCCCAGAAAAATAGCCCGAAAGCTCCATCCTGAATCCGAACCAAAATCTCCCTTACCCAGTCATTTGTGCATTTCGTTTACTGTGCTGTCCCCTAAGCTGCCTCCAACTTCTATTATTTGAGTTTGATTAAGACTGAAATTAGTTTTTGGTTAGGACCCACTATTCGTGCTTCCAAAAAAAAAGTTGAAAGAAATAAACCGATTCGTTTAAGTTACAATGCTTTGCATCAGCTTAACCCTCATAACCCCTATATAATTGTAATCTTTTGATATAAAGATTTATAAAGGTGGCATGATCGATATCTTTCTAAATTAAAAAAAATAATATAAAGAAGCGTTTTTAGGCATGAGGACTAAAACCTCTGCCAATCTCGTGTGTTCTTTTATTTATGATGTATATTTGTTTTTATGAGCATGAATGTGGGTCTAAGAAGTATTTGTGTGCCCACTTCCTGAGAATCCATTTTCTCAGATAGTATACAACTAAACGAGGCGCTAAAAGTATTTACTTTCTCACACCGCAGAGTGTGTATTTCTGTATTTTTGCTATCTTTATTTATTAAATTTCCCACCTTGATACCCCGATCCGAAAACCCCAAAGCCAACCCCAATCTCTAGTTCGTAGTGTTGTTCCAAAGACTCTCTTTGTATTACCGTTTGTCGTATTCCAAAAACCACACTTAATATTTCTATAGCCGACTATATAGACAAAAACATATTTTTAGTAAACCTAAAAACATATTTTTACATTTATTTCCTTGTTTTGAATTTCTTTGCATAGAGGTAGTTAAATTGATAGCGTGATACATATAATTAGTTAATTAATTGAGAATAAATTCATTTATTAATGGCATTCATTAGTTCATTTTTATGAAGCTGAAAGTCATAAAATAAATAATCCTTCTCTTTAATCTTCCTTAGCAGTTGAAAAATGAACCCCCATAATAATGACATTAAGTGAGAACAATTAAAGTTTTTAGCGGTTTTGATTGGTAAATTATTTGCATTAAGCATACACAGTACAGGTATATTTAGAGTTTAGTGTAAAACATTTTCCATAAGGTATTTTATCTTTACAAGAATGCAGTACATCCAATACAACCCTCAATAAAATCATTATTAGCTCAGGCCTTATTCATCAAGGTAGACATAGATTTTGTCTAAACTTTAAAAATGTAACACTAATTTTTCTTTCTCAATCAACCCGGATATTTAGATTAAATTTTAATAGATTTTTGTTAATGAATCCATTATAATAGAATTCTGTACAAAATAAATGTTGAACATGCTTACTTTATTTACTTTTTTTAATTGTTCTGCGATTTAGAAGGAAATATATCGCTTTTTAAATTTGTCACTCATTCTTCATGTGTTTTTATTTCTAAGAGGTATAGTAGCTTAGTTCCTAAATGGGAAATTGGGTTATAGATACTAAATTTAAGTAGATTTTAGTTAAATAACTAATCGGTTTAAGTAGACAGAGCCAAATTCAAATAGTATCTCTTTTCCCCGATTTTATTTAAAGAGAATATTTTAAACATCCCAATATTATAATCGTAAATCTTAGTCAATAATTAGCAGCCTTTTACAGCGGCTTACGGATGCTGGGACCTAGCATCAATTTCAATTATTGGCCATTCATTCGTGCATATTAATAATTTGTTCACAAATCAAAAAGTTTTTCAATCGAAGAGCTTAGCAACTTTTTTCACTTCCCCTCTCGTTAGCTTTTCCCAACTGTTGTAATCCGATGGCATTAAATTCTCATTAAAAAAACATAGCCAACGAAATAACGGAAAGTTTGCTGTACAAATAAAACACAGACCACATGTATTTGCGTAGGCATTAATGATTGTAATCCATAGAATAGAACAATACTCACACACAATAGAATCAGTACAACTTGCGTATATCTCTCTTCATATCTGATATTTTAAATATATTAAATCTGTATATTCAACTGTATAAACTGTATACTCGTATTTTGAAGTTATAGCCAGCCAAGTATATAACCAACCTCTACTACATCAACCTACTACAAAAGTTTGTTGTTTGAGTACGCAAATTGCTACAAACCTGTGCCGGCCAAAAATCAAACCAAAAACCAAATACAATCTAAACTCTAAGTATAACAATCAAACAGATCTCATTAAACCTTAAGACATAATTACTGAGCAGGTATTTAACTTAATTAAGCATATGAGATGGCAAATTATTGATTGAGATTCCATCGATAGGATACAGTTTATAGATCGGCAAGTCTGTGTCGATGCTGAATATCTAAAAAATCGAATTTATTCGGACAATGATCAGTGTTTTTTAAAGCAATAAAGCAACTCCCACCAGACTTTAAAAAATATATATATGTGAATGTTAAGCATAGTTATCTATTCCAATTAAAAAAAGTGTGTTTACTATCGATGATAAATTCAATGTTTTGCCAACTCTATTAACACTGCATTTTCAGGGGGTAAATGTTCCATAGGCTATCTTTTTCATAAGGTATTCTCCGATAAGTCTGAGGCATTACATAGCATCCACACAAACACATACACTTTCGCAAGAGTCAGGCACACTTAACACCACACTAACACACTGACAACAGACAAACAGTCCAAAAAGAGTTGACAACAGAAACATTTTTGGCAAGCAAACTTGAATATTTACTAATGACAAAATCTCTACGTTCTTAATTTCTCTACTCCCCTCTTTCTCAACAAAATAAAAAAAAAAAACACACACACAATCGCAACAATTTCACATACACACACAACAACAACAACACACCCATCAAACGCATACGCACACCAATTAAACACACATGCTTACGCCAACTGCTTTTGTGTAACGTTAATTTGTGTGAAACTGAAACAAACAACCAACAAAACCCACCAAAACCAAACCAACAAATCAAACTAAACCGATTCAATTTCAACAACCGTCCACAATCAACAATCAACAACCAACAATCGACCACACCACACCACCCTGATCTGACCCAATTGCATACAACAACCACACAGCAACAGGAACAGGATCCCACAAATTTGTATATTGCAAATTTGCCGCCCCACTTCAAAGAAACTGATCTGGAGGCAATGCTATCGAAATATGGACAAGTTGTTTCGACCAGAATATTGCGTGATCAGCAGATGAACTCCAAGGGTAAGTAGAAAGTTATTTAAACAAGGTTGCCGTCATTGATATAAAATAAGAAAACATGACATTTAAGGAGCACGAATTATGAAAGATAACATTAAACAAACATGAGTTGTTTTTTTTTTTTGAACAAAATGTTATTAAAAAGCCTCATGACATAAAGTTTAAGGTTATATGTTTAAAATATTAAAAAAAAATCTTTAAGAAGCAATTTTTTTTTATTTCGTTTACGATTTTTCTAATTTATTCAAGTGGCAACCGTGACTGCAAAATCTAAAATAATTATTATATCTTATATCTTCCCCCAGGCGTTGGCTTTGCCCGTATGGAGAGTCGTGAGAAGTGTGAGCAAATCATTCAGATGTTCAATGGTAGCACAATACCGGGTGCCAAAGATCCCCTGCTGGTGAAGTTCGCCGATGGCGGACCGAAAAAGAAGAATCTCTTCAAGACGCCCGATCCGAATGCGCGTGCGTGGCGCGACGTTTCCGCGGAGGGGATTCCCGTGGCCTACGACCCCACTATGCAGCAGAACGGCGTCAGCGTCAACGTGGGCACGCCCATCGGAGTGCCCTACTCCCGCTTCAGCGCCCCCCAGGTGGGTGGCTATCCAGTGGCCGGCTCCCAATGGATACCCGGTTACATGATGACCCAGCCGATCACTCAGGTAGATGATCAGGTGAGTAGTGGAGTGACTTCCATTATGGGTATGTGGCACTGGACTAAATTAAAAGAGTATATTAACTAAAAGCATGATTGTCGTGAACTATATGTATGTATGTTTCAATTTAAATAAATTAAATCGGTCATTTTAATATTTAGCAATAGATTTCAGTTAAAAACTTTTTTTTTTTTTTTATTTGAATTTTTTTTTTTCAATTTAACATTATGTTACAAAAGATTTAACCTAACCTATACCAAACGAATAAATTTCTATTTATAAAATACACGTGACAAAATATATTCCTTACTGCTATTATAATGCTTTTTGTCGTGCTCAATTTATTCCAGTGCCGTACGGGGTTAATTTGAACTTTAAACTATTACTTATTAGCCTTGTTTCTCTCCACAGTACATGCAAATGGCGGCTGCCCCTCAGCTGGGTGTGACCTCGTACAAACCGGAGGCGGTGAACCAGGTGCAGCCACGTGGCATCTCGATGATGGTCAGCGGCGACACGGGCGTGCCATATGGAACGATGATGCCTCAGTTGGCCACCCTGCAGATTGGCAACTCTGTAAGCCACCGATCCAGTGATATTCTCCAGAAACTGGACACTCGAAACTCTTTCTTTCGAGTTTCCTTGCCTAAATGCAGATATGCACATGACCATATTGTAATTGGATGTGCACGTCTGTTTGAATCCTTGTGGATTGAAAAGAAAGAAACAGAGTTCTCAGTTCAAGATACACTTCAAAGATCCTAGTTTGTGCGATCTTTTGGGTGTGAGCTGTGTGTGTTTAAGATTGAACGTTGATACATAATTTGTACTCTTTCTATTCCTTTCTTTTACTCCAATTAATTTTTGTCTTGCTTTCGATTGATTTTTTGTTTGGATTTATTTTTGTATTTTTTTCGTTTCTTCGGTTTCTTTTATAGAACTTTTCTCCATCGTTACAGTACATTAGTCCAACTTATCCATATTATGCACCACCACCAACTATTATACCAACAATGCCAATGACAGATTCCGAACAGGCTAGCACAGCTGCATCACCCGACGAGGCATACACACAGTATCCACATCAAGCCGCTCCCAAATAGGTCTTCGCGAGGTGAGTGAAAGTGAAGTCTTCTCAGCCACTGTTCTCTCTCTGTTCCTGTCTCTGTCTCTGTCACAGTCTCACAGTCTCCGCATCTATTAACTTCTATGCTTACCAATCTTTGGCCCATGCGAGTCATGGCCATAAAGCTCTCACCCAAAACCCTTCAATCAAACTTTCTCTAAGTTGAACTTTTTTTTTACGTTTTCTAGATTCTTTAGGCCAAAAAAATAACTTATTTTTCAACCACAAACAATACTGTCATATCTTTGAATAACGTAATACCTACCAAGACATGTCTAATGTTCTGATAAAAAGAATACAAGTGATAAAAAAAAACTTTAGACGCTTGCGCTTGACTTTCAATTTAATCTCTATTATTTTTTTTTTGGGTACAAGAGACTACAGTTTTTTTAAAGTAAAATGAATTTGTTAAAAATGTAGTGAAAAGTTGTAGGTATTGGACTTATATCAATAAAACATATATATAAATAAAAAATTTTTATCAAAAATTTAGACCAAGTTAAGAAGTTCAAATTGAGACGGTTTGTTTGAATTTTTTTTGGTTGGAGGACCAAACCATAATTTTTTCCAATATTTCTTTGCATGTATGTATGCTCATTGCTTTTAGAGCTCTCGTTATCCTCCACCATTGAAAGCCATCTTACCCCAAAAACGATAATTTCACTTGCCATTTTTAATTTGCCTTCACTGTGAGCTTTCCCTTTACCTAAACGCCTACGGATTCATTGTTTTTAAGAACACTTAAACACACTTTTCAAAATAGCACCTACAAAGAACACACTTATACACTGACAATCATCGGCTTCATGTGTTTTGTGTGCTCTGCTTGTTGTTGCTTGCCTGTTTGCTTCAGATCTGTTCATTAACAACCAATATGTTTCTACAATTTCTGTTAATTCTAAACAAGCGTACTCTGTTTATTTTCTTTACCAATGTTCTGCGGCTTCTTTTTGAAACAACAACATGGCTGAATTTCTTATATAGTATAGTTACTAAGCAGTCTAATCACTGGTAATCCATACTAGGTAAATATCATTCATATCACTCATATAAACACTTGCATGTAACCCGGCTGTGCCCCTTTCCTTGTTGTTCTCAAGGATTTCATAAACCACCAATTTTCCATAAAAACGAATTATGAAAAACAATTGTATTAATTCAAGATTTATTCCTTTTAGCTATAATATATTAGTACCCCATTTGAGTACTATATAAATTGGACGAGAGTGAGAGCAAGCCTGGTGGAAGCGGAAAAGTCAAGGACCATGGAAAATCAAGAGGAGTGGAGTAACATCAAAAGCAGAGGATCGGAAAAAGGAGTCAGCAACCACCACATGAACAAGAACTAGAAGAAACGGCTAAAACAGCAACATTGGCAGAAGAATCGGAGACACAGCATGCAGTTTACGAAAATAAATCTAGAAAAAAGCCATCCCATAAAAAGAGGGAAGATCGCAGCAAGCTGAGGCAGAGAAAGAAATGTATAAAATTACGGAGGTTGGATGTGAGGATGAAGTTTAGGGGGTACATGAATACAATGTAAGCGATGCGAAAGGGAAAGCCAGTCTCCGAAGAGACAAGCGCAGAAGACGCAAGTAAAAAGTGAAGAAAAGCAAAGACTAAACTTAAATAATAGAGAATAGTTATACACTAAATAAACAACCAGAGAAGCAACAGCAGAACGGCAACAATTGCCAGACAACAGCGGCAAACGAGAGAAGAGCAGTCGAAAATATTTACAAAAAGAGAACTGCAGAATGCGAAGAGAAAGCAAAGTCAAAGGAAACTCACTTGGGAGTCGAAAAAACTTGAGGAAATCTGCCGAGAAAAACCATCGCAGATTAGAGTTAAGTTAATTTTGTTAAGCGCAAGAGGAAAAACAATTGCAAGGGGGGAAACCGAGAAAGAGCGATGTAAAAATAGAAGAGAAAATAAAAAGAAACTATTTTGCTAATTTTGAGCTAGCAAAACCTAAGCAGACAGAAATTTGTGAAGTGAAAGAAGAAAAACCGAAACAGAAACAAAAACAAAAACAAAACTAAATGTGTGTGCAATGTATGTTAAAGAACCGTAAAGAAACACAGAGCAAATAAAAACGAAACAAAACTCATTTCGATGATGATATAAACAAAGCATAACTCTTAAGTCAAACTGCAGCGGCAACAAAGAAACCCCCTGAAGAGCGAAGAAAGCGCAAGAATGCGAAAAAGAAAGCAAAACTTTTTTACCTTAGAGGCAACGTTTTCTTTGTTGTGGCCTGCTAGAGAAGATTTTTACGATGAAACTCAGACTCTACCTTTGTTTGGTTCTGTTTGTCTAATTTGTAATATTTATTTTGTATTTTTGTTGAATCGTGTTGAACAGCACAAAAAAACGGAAGCTGAGGAAAGCGTAGATAGCCACAAAAAGAAAGGAGATATTTGGTTTGTTTTCTCCTTATCTTGGTTTTTTTAAACCAAAAAATGCAAATTGTATAAAGCAAAGATCCGAAAGCAAAAACAAAAGCGAAAAAAAATGTCTAATTCCCCTTTTTGACATTCGTTTTGTGCTATCCAAGCAGTCAAAAGGAAGAAAATAAATGAAAACAAAAGAAATGAGAAGAAAAAAGCCTTTGAAGTGGGCAAAAACCTAGTATTAAGACTTAGCAAAACAAAAATAAGAAAATTGCATTAAGCAAAAACAGATTTAGTAGTACTAGAGATCTTTAAGAAAACAGGATGCGGGAGAATAAGCAAAAGCTTAGGATGACCGAGTGAAGAAGAGAAATCTTGTACTAGTTTTTAGCATATTTTTTGTGCTCATCAGTCGATTTAATGAATGAATTTTTTGTAGCTGTCTACAGTTTTTTACGTTAACTGTTTTTTAGACATATTAATGAAGAAAGAAAAAACAACCATAAACAACCTAGAAATAGTATATTTTTTCTGCATATGACAAGTTGTTGAAAAGCAGAATGTGAGGCAGGAAAAGAATGGAGTTTGATTAGCATGGAAACCAAGAGGCAAACACTTTTTAAAAGGGAATAGCGAAACAAACCGAGACAACACACAAAAGTAGCAAAACACAGGACAAGAAAATAAAATTTGAAAATGTAGAATTGTAGTTTAGCTTTGTGAAGGCCGGTGGAGAAAGTACGATTTTTTGAAGGATCAGCAAGGATCGAAAAGAACAACAACAAGAGCAGCAGCAACAACAACAACAACTGGCACAGGCAGTAGCAGAAATGTAAAACAAAACCAAGAAATTACTGTTAAATGAAAAAAAATAAAACAAAAAACAAAATGAAGAAGTATGAAGTAAGAAAGAAGAAAGAAGAGAACTACGTTTAGTGAACTTAGTTAATAAGCGAAGATTTCTTTAGTCTTGTAAGCGTCTCTTAAGTAGAGTTGAAGAACAGAAGGACGGAGTATAGAATTGAAATTTAACCTTTTTCAAAGCCTAGCATATTTATTTTCCCAGAACACATACTCACACACACACACGCACACACTGACACAAAAACGGAAACGGAAACACCAACACGGACACACCTATCAAGCCTAAGCATTGTATTTGTGATTTTTTCGAATGTTAATTGATTAACGAAACACGATGAGCAAAATAAAAGAAACAAGGGAACCATCAAGTGGGCAATGTGGGTGAAAGAAAGTGAGGCGAAGAGAGAAAATATTCAGAATCTCCTTTTGAGCAAGGACACCCTCGCACCACAAACAACATTCCTGAGCAAAGTCTTTGATTTGATTTTGATATCTAAATGTATGTGTTGATACGATTTGATTTTCGAATTTAGAGTTGTCGAGTCGCCTAACTGAACTATCTACATATATATTTATTATATATATACATATATAAAAACATAAGAAACACAACGCCAAAAGTCTTCCTAAGCCTAAAACCAAAACAACAACAAAATGCAAATGTTTTTTTTTTGTCTTATAACGATTATTTGCTTTAGACTGACTACGAACTGAAACTGAAACAATAACAACAAATGCAGGATAAAAAGACCCAAAACAAAAAAAAAACAAACCTAAACTCACCTTTTAAAGTTAATGCAGGCATCGGAGAAATATATATTTTGCCAAAACATTCCAAAAGCGAAAAAAAGAAAAGCGAAATTGTTTAAAAAAAATTGTACGAGATGCCTGCATTTGTTGTCCTATACAAGAAGAATCACAAATACAAAAACCAGTCATTGGGAGAATATTTTTAAAAGATTTTCAATCCTGTTTTCCTTGATACAACTACAAAACACGCCCACGCACACGCATACACTACCCCAAACTCACACAAAGTGCAATTTTCTTTCTGTAGTTTTCATTGATTTTACTTTGTTAGCAGCAAACACAACTTAAGCAAATTGAGAAAGCATTAAACTAAGTTATTTATATATCGACGGAAGAAACGAAGAGCTGGGGGCGTGTCTTTCCGCCCCCTCCCTAGGAAAGTGAAAAAGAAATTTATGTTTTAGAGAACGAGAATGAAATCGAGTCGATGCAGGAGAAGAACTTAGTATATAAGATCAAAGCCTAGTGCGTAAGTCTAGAGAATCTAAGTACAGTGTTGACAAGCAAAGAAGAACGCAGAAGCGGAAACGAGTAGCGTAGAGCGAGGCAAGAAATGTAGCAAGAGATACGGAGACGAGTAGGACATATGATTTCTAGTTGGTAGCGAAAGGAGAAAGAATAGTTGGTTAGTTGGAGTGCAACACATGTAGCAAGTTGTAGTTTTTGTGTAGTTAGAGCGACAGTGTTGAAAAACGCCGCGTCGCACAGTTTGAGGTTAGGCTTAATTTTAAAAAAGGATAAAAGCAAGGACGTTGGAGAGGGTAAACAATAAAATCAACCGACGAGGAGTGTTCTTATCTAAAGCTAAACTGACTTTTTGTGTGTGTATTTAAATCTTCTTTGACAAGAAACTAAACTTGGAACTCGTTTGTTTTGCGTCTGTATTTTGTTTTAATTTAATGCGTTTTACTTTAGTTTTTTAACTAATTTTAAGTAGTTAATTTATTATTTGTCTTAAAATCGCCGAGACCCCAATCAAGATTCAAGATTGCTTGGGTTTCTCGCCCCTGATTGAAATCCTCTCGCAAGAGGAGCAAATCGATTAAATTTGATGCAAGTGTTGAAGTAATTTTTAAAATGCAAACAAAAACATGTCTAGTGCGTAAAATTGAAAACTAAAAACAACAAAAATTTCAATAAAAACTTTAAAAAAAAAACAAAAATAAAACAAATATTTTTGGTTTGAGTGTGTTTTCCTTCGTTTAGTTTTGTCTTTTGCGTTTCCTTCGACGTGATTTCTTTGTAGAATAATATTTGCTATATAAATTACCAGTAAGCTTACTTACCCCACACCCAATAGTTTCCAATAAAGAATTCCTAAATTAATTGAACCCCTTTTAAATTGAATTGTGTTTTAAACAGGAGACAAACTTAGTCGTCTTAGTCGTTGTTTAGGGGCGGGCAGAGCAGAGTGCGAGAGGCGAACGGGAGAAATAAATAAACATTTTTTAATTAAGCCAATTTAAGGAAATGATGAATATATATTTTTTTGAAACTTTTTTGACGAAACCATGAATATAAACAAAACAAACAAAAACAAAATGAAAACACATAATAGGGAGAGCGGAGCCGGAAGAATGAACGCTAGCAAATCGATGGGACAGGCAGATTGGAAAGAAAACAAGCTCATTAAATTTAAAAAAATAAAAAAGACAGTTTTGGAAAGACGAATGGATATGAAAGTACTTGGAGATTAGGGGAAAGGAACAAAACACGACGACAAAGGCGTAAACTAACTTTAAGTAAGCGTAAAATGCAAGCTGCTAATTAAACTTAGAAACAGAAATACTTAAATGAGAGTAATGTACATTTCGCTTGTTGCTATTTTTAAGTTTTAAATCAAAGTCTTTTAAAGAACTTTATTCATTTTCTTATTAACAATGATAAAAATCTAAAAACCACAAAAAAAAAAAGGAAAGCAATTGCGCAAACTGGTTAAAATTAAATCAGAAAAAAACTAAATCTCTCTTTGTAATCCTCCAGAAAAAATACTGAAGGAAAGATCGATCGAAAGCATGAGGAATCCTTTTCAACTCTCTGTGTATTTTTTAAAGTATTATTTTTTGCATCAATGTGACGCTTTTAAGCATTTTTATATGGCAAAAGAATTGTATTTAAATCTCTAGTAAAAGCTAAAAAGAACACGAAAAACAAAAACCTAAAACTGACAAAGGACATGAAAAATGCGAAAAAGCGAAATCTTTGCTACAACTTTCCAATTTATACGCGTACTTTTTGTGCCCTCAACTTTGATGCAAAGGATCATTCATGAAGAAAACTGAATTGGAGATCAAGAGATAAAAGTTAAAAACCAAAAATAAAAAAAGAAGAAAAGAGTTTAAAAATGAAAAATTAGTTTAAGCAAAACATTTTGCAGCTTTTGTGCTTATTTCGCTTAAGACTAGTTGAACAAGAAAACAAAAACAGAAAGTAAATGAAGAAAACAAAATTAAATCTAATTAAGTAAGTAAAAAAGAAATGAGAATAGATCAGTATAGAACAGAACCGAAAGCGATAGAATCAAGCAAGATGCTGAGCGAGGGCAGGGCGAAAGATCCTGAGCCCGAAATAAAGCGACAGAATGCATGGAACCGAACATAGCAAAAGATTTAACTGTGGGCGTTGAACGAGTTGAAGAACACACAAATGCAAAACATGAAAAAACGTAACGTCTCTTTGGTAAGAAAAAGGAAAAACTAAAGAGCAAATGCTGTCATCCAAAAACCCAAAAAAAAATGAAACTGAACTTTTTCTGAATCAATAAAAGACAAATTGATTTTCTGTAAGAAAACAAAAACCAAATGCATTTTTTACTGGTCGGACTGGGAATTTAATTTGATAAAATCTCAATTTCGTGTAAGTGTCACACAGGGTTGCAAGGGTAGGCACCCTTATGAAGAAGAATTATCCTGTCACGGATGCCATTCGGCCCAAACCCTTGTCCTCGTAAAACGTTTGGGACTGTGGGGGGGGAGGGTTGGCGTGATGAACTCCTCCCTTTGGCTATCTTTTCATCCCATCACCACGTCTCACAAACAATGTATTTACGTTACTTTTGGGAGGCGGAAGAAATATGAAAGGCCCACACATAAACTCCTAGTCAGTGGGCCTATGTGTGCGTGGGGGAGTCGCAAGGATGAACCTGAAAACGTTGACAGCAGTTCGTCCTGCTGATTTTGCTGCTATCCTGTTCGTTTGACTTGTTTGATGGTTTTATGAGTGTTAAAACTTGACAGCTTAATAGACATTTTTATGGCAGGCAATCGCCATTTCGTTGTTGTTGCACGGAGTGGATTGGGAGCAACATGGAGTTTTCAGGACGAGGTTTTCAGGGAGTAAGGCACTCCCACACAAACACAAACGAACGGCAACTTCCGGGACAAAATCAAGGGATGCTGTGAGCCCCACCAGAAAAGCTATGCCACAAAAACAAGCACTCCAAAAAATTATATACTAACAAAATTGTTAGCTTTTCCTAAAATTTTAATTTGGCAAATATTATTCGCTAACTTCTTTTTTAATTTATCTAAATATGGACTGCGTTAAGATAATTTTTTTTAGTTCTTATAAAATAACGATAAAAGAATCAAAATAGTTCATATGGTTACGAAACGATTCTTCTACTAATCAAAATATTCTTTTTAGAGAGTTTGCTTATAAGTTTTTTATATATTATAACATTAATATTGCCAAAAAAATGATCAAAGTAACAGACCACCTTTACGCATTTTTCCGGATTAATCAGGATACTTTAAATTAATAAAATAGATTTGATTTTTTTAAATTTAAAACAAATTACACAAAAAAAACATTTTTAATCATTCCAATTCAATTTTTAGAATTGTATTCAAATCTTATTATAAGTAAAATAATTTGAGTGGTTTATAGGTTTCTTAGAACACACTTTTTCTCTGAGTGTACCGTCACATTTGGGTGTGTGTGCAGACCATCCCCAAAAAACAGCAACAAAGGCATTAACATTTGTTCCCCTGCTTGTTTGTTTACTGGCCTACCGTTATTTCGTTTTCGCATTTTGGATTCTCGTTGCGCGACTTCTTGTAGAGTTTTCTGGGCACCTGTTCGCAAGTTGTTTTTTGTTTTAGTTGTATGTGTGAGGACAAAAAGAATATGGTGTTAGTTAGGATGACATACGGTAACATTAAGAAGGACCTTGAGGTAAATCCACCTTCAAGCCGAATAGACACCACAAATTTAAAACCAATTTCATGTATTATTTATTTATTTGTTATATCTAGTTCAAATGCCTTACGGTTAATCTGATAGGCATGCTAGTTCCATTAGTTTGTGTACAGAAAACTGTTTAAACTATAAAAACTGACACTGTGGCTGCCAAGCCGTACAAAAACCGAATTGTTAACTGTTTGCACGTCTATATAGGCTATATACGCTATATTCGCTCCCACATCGGATATCAATTTTTGTGGTCTTGGACAAATGGAAACAATGGCTAACAAATTACGAACTACGCGGAAACAAAATCATATAAAAATCGTTAAATTTACACGCCACCTGCTCACTTGCCGCCAAAACCGCCCATCAGATTCCCCAGGCCACCCAATCCGCCCGCCGCACCCTGTTGCAGTTGCCTCATCATGTTCTGGAGTCCACCAACGCCGCCCATCTGTTGCAGCATCCGGGGATCAATCATCTTGGCCATCTGTTGGTTGAGCTTTGCCATCTGGGTGGGATTCACGTTCTTGGTCATGTCGCCCTGCTTAAACAGGCCCTTCACGCCGCCCATCTTCTTGACCACCGCCGCAAATTTCGTATAGTGAGCAATCAGTTCCTTGACCTCGCGCTCCAGGACTCCAGCTCCTTGGGCCACGCGGATGCTGCGGTTCGGCTGCTTGCTGAAAAGCTTCGCGCCGTCGCGATTGTCCAATTCGTTGTCTGACATACTGTCCATCATGGTCATCATGCGCTTGATGCGCGCCATCGACTCCTGTTCGCCTCCCTTGGTCATAAAATCTTGGGAAAAGCCAGGAATCATGTTCATGATCTGCGAAAATGGTCCCATCTTCATGATGTTCTGGAACTGCTCGTACATGTCGCGAATGGTAAAGTGCCCGTGTTTGATTTTCTCCAACAGTTCCTCGTTGCCGTCTAGCTTAAGTTCATTCACCTGCAAAAGAAAACGATTAAGTTATATTGTAAAACAGTAATGTAGTTGTAACTTGTAGGGGTTTTTTCTATTTCTATTTGAAAAGAAGCCTACCTTATCTATCAGTCCTTCGATGTCTCCCATGCCAAGCAACTTGCTCACGAAGGGTTTCGTTTTGAAGGGTTCAAGATCGTCAATGTGCTCGCCCGTACCGATGAAGATTATGGGCGACTGCGTGGCCGCCACGGCGGAAAGGGCACCGCCTCCCTTGGCGTGGCCATCCAACTTGGTGATGATCACCGAACCAATGTCCACCTTGTCCTTAAAGGCCTTCGCCTGAGCCTCGCAAGCCTGTCCAATGGTGGCGTCCATCACGAAGATAATGTTGTCGGGGCTGACGGCATTGGACACGGCCAACATCTCCTCGAACAGCGATTCCTCCTGCTTGTGACGACCCGATGTGTCCACGATGATCATCTCGAAGCCCTCGCGCTTGAACATATCCACGCCCTCCTGGGCAATGACAACGGGGTCGATCTCCGTGTAGCTACCGTAGAAGGGAATGCGTGCCTTGGTCGCGTTTTGTTTCACCTGATCGTAGGCACCGGCACGGAAGGTATCGGCGCACACGAGGCAGGACTTCCAGTTGCGCTTTTGGTAGTGATAGGCCAGCTTGGTGCAAGTGGTGGTCTTACCAGAGCCCTGGAGACCCACAAACATGACCACGTTCGCTTTTCCCTTGATGGGTTGGTAGGGTTTCACGCCGGGATCCACGAGTTTGATGAGCTCCTTGAAGACCGCCGACTGGATCATGCGACGCTTGTTCAACCCACCGGCCATCTCATCGAAATCAATAACGGCACGGACATTCTCGCGCAGCTGCTTCACCAGCCGGATGTTCACATCCGCCTCCAGGAGCGCCGCGCAAATCTCTTTGAGCATCGCATTTAGGGCCTCCTCATTGATTACTGTTGCCTTGCTGAGCGAGTGCAGCGCCGTGGTTATCTTGCGACCCAAATCCGCGAGAACCATCTTGCCGGTGCTGGTTGTGTGTGGTGTGGTGCAAGGACTACTGGCAGTTTCTGAATTTTGTTAGGCTATGCGCGAATGGCCAGCTAAATTGTATATTTTTTGGACTTTCTTCGCCTGACACGTCGATGTGGAAGAGGAAGAGCCTGCTGACCACTGGCCATTCGCAGCGGGCGCGTGTGCAGCTGTCAAAACAAAGGCGGCAGTCGGTTATCGCTTGCGTTTCGTGGTAACTGGCTTTCGGAAGAAGCAGAGTAGTGATGTCAAAATATATAGCTAAATGTAGCTTAAAAAAATTAACTAGTTGTAAATACAACCTGTTATTTAAAAAGTTTAAATAGGATTTGATATCGTGGTTCAACATATATTTTCCAATTTTCAAAAGCGATAAAATCACATTGAAATAATTCGCTGAAACTAAGTAGCTAAAAGAAAATTTCAGGTACTGTGTAATGGAATAATAAAAGCTGATTTAACAACACTAACCAAAAAGACAGTTGTTTGAATTTATTGCGAATTTTTCGCGGCTTTGATTTATTTATTAAGTTTATGGGTGTAAAGGAATTGTGGGGAGTTCTTACTCCTCATTGTGAACGTAAACCTATTAATGAATTGCGAGGCAAAAAGGTGGCCATCGATTTGGCCGGATGGGTGTGCGAATCCCTCAATGTTGTGGACTACTTTGTGCATCCAAGGCATCATTTAAAGTATGTTTTTAAAAAATACTTACCAGTCACTGCTTATTTGGCTAATTTTAATTATAATCTTTACCTTTCAGAAACCTCTTTTTTCGCACATGCTATTTGATTTGGGAGCAGGTTACTCCTGTTTTCGTTTTGGAAGGAGTGGCTCCAAAACTCAAGAGCCAGGTTATTGCCAAAAGGAATGAGCTGCAGTTTCGGGGCGTAAAACCCAAGAATTCTCCAGAACTCACCCAAAACCAGGCGCCCAAAGGCGACAAGGGACGCACCAGATTCAACCATGTCCTTAAGCAGTGCGAAACACTACTCCTCTCCATGGGAATCCAGTGCGTTCAAGGTCCTGGCGAAGCGGAGGCCTACTGCGCCTTTCTCAACAAGCATGGCGTAAGTGAATAGGTTGTACCCATATTATCCATTATTATATCGTTTCTACCCCAAGTTAGTTGACGGCGTTATTAGCCAGGACTCGGATTGTTTCGCCTATGGAGCGGTACGCGTTTATCGCAACTTCTCAGTTTCCACCCAAGGAGCTCTGGCGGCTGCTGGCGGAGCTGTGGACATCTACGACATGCGGGAGATCACCTCCCGCATGGACTTTGGCCAGCACAAGATCATTGTGATGGCCTTGCTGTGTGGCTGTGATTACTGTCCAGATGGAATAGGTGGAATTGGAAAGGATGGTGTCTTGAAACTCTTCAACAAGTACAAGGATACGGAAATTCTGGACAAGTAATAAAGTCAATGAGTAAAATCTGTCCCAACTTATAGCATGCTCCCTTTACAGGTTAAGAAACTGGCGCAACGAAACCAATAAATACAATGCATTGGAGATCAGAGTAGATGACAAATCCATTTGCAGCAATTGTGGGCACATTGGTAAAACCCAGAGCCATACCAAAAGTGGGTGCAGTGTTTGCCGCACCAACAAGGGCTGCGACGAAAGCCTCTGGAAGTAAAAAATATTCTGAAATTAAAGTAAACATCTGTATTAATACAACATTTTTCTCAGAGAGCAACGATTATCCATCAAAGCAGAGTTAGCTTTGCGGCGAAAAGCCTTACTATCTCCAGATTTTCCCAACGAGGAGATCATTGCCGAGTTCCTCAACGATCCGACTGCCATCCCAAATTTAAATCTCAACTGGCGGCAACCAAATCTAGTCAAGTTCATCAAACAAATAGGACATCTTCTACAATGGCCGGAAATATACTGCTTCCAGAAGTTCTTTCCCATCCTCACGCGCTGGCAGGTTCAACAATCAAAACAGGAAAATATCCTTATTCAGCCCATTGAAGTCATCAAAAAGCGTACTGTTAAGGGAGTGGCCAGCTTGGAACTGCGTTGGCATGATCCCGGCGGCAGTTTCAAGGGACTTATTCCAGATGAACAGATTTCAGAGTTCGAATTAGAGCATCCGAAGGGAATCGAAGAACTTTACTACACCATTGAGCCATTGGATATGCTGGAGACAGCGTACCCAGATTTGGTAGCTGCATTCTTGAAGTCCAAAGAGAAGCCCGCTAAGAAAACCACGCGAAAGAAAAAATCTGCTTCAGAACAAGCAGATAAGGAAAATGAACCAAATTTAAAGCCAAAACGAGTGGTCAGAAAGAAAAAGAATGCACCTGAACAGGGTCAGCCTCTGCTACAGCAATTCCTGAGGCGTGAGAAGGCAGTTACTCCTGCCAAGAGTTCTACTCCCCAACGCCAGCAGTGTTCGACTCCCATTACCAAGTTCCTGCCCTCAGATCTGGAAAGTGATTGCGATGCTGGGGAGTTCGACATGTCGGATATAGTCAATGGCATCATATCAAATCCCGATGCCAAGACAGCACTGGCCAAACACGAAGGTCGCCAGCTGCATTACGAACCCGTGTCGGATGATTTAAGTTTACGCCTGGCGCAAATGAGTCTAGGCAATGAAGCGGAGTTAACTGAAGTGAAAGCGAAAAGGGACCTCTCACATATCGAATTACCACAGAGCAAGCGGTCATCCATGGACGACAGCTTTGATCTGTTGGTCAAGGGAGATCTTAAAATGCTAGCCAGGACTCCAGTAGAGCGGTTCAAGGCACAGCATCGCCTCAGCGAAATGATTCCAACACCAGTAAAGCCTTTAGCTAACTTGAGCTACTTTTTTGATCAAAGTCTAAACAATGCGGATGCTTTTGAAGAATTAATGAATGCAAGCTTTAGTCCCCAAGATGAGGAGGAAAATGAAGAAGATGAAGAGGATGATGAACTGGTGGTGATTAGTGATTAAAAATTCAACTTTTTACTTAATAATTCCGCAATTTGTTCTCCCTTCACATTTTAAATCATTTAGAGAGGCAAGCTTACAGCTAGCACATTTTGGAGGGTGATCACATCTAAAACCTACAGGTAAAGCTTAGCGTACGCATGTGCCTTGGACATTGCCTGCTCCAGCTGCTCCTCGAACAGGTTGCTGACTCTTCGATCCTTCATGTTACACACAACCAGCGGATTCTGGCCTTTGGGCACAGCTATCTGGCCACCAAAGGTGTCGGCGAATGATTGCAGCCAAGCGGAAGCGTTAAATTGTTCTGTGACGCAGTTCGATGGTACGCAACAGCGCGCCTTAACGACGCTATCACACATGCTGATTACCAGAACGGGCCGGTCCTGGCAGAGTTTGGTGGCTCGCTGCAAGGGAATCTCCTCCACCAGAGCCGAGCTAGTTATGTAGTGCAGAATGAAGGGGTGAGAATCCACAGGCTTTTCCTGCAGCAGGTTGCGCATTTCAACATCCACGAATTCCCTGAATATAACGATGTTTTAATTGAGTTGAATACGTCTTAGATGGGTAGGTTAAAACTTACTTTAGGGTTGTGCGTGAGGAATCTTTGATTCTTTTTAACATCTCGGTAATGCGTTCTAGCGTGTCCATCTTGAACGCATATGGCAGCTTAATGTCCGTGTGCAGGATGTTGTGACGAATGGTCTGCAGTTCCACTTCCGTGGCATTTGTGAGCTTATCAGTCTGGAACTGCTTCTCGAGAAGATCAACACGATGGCGTAGCAGGGCAGCGGTTTTCAGCACCTAAGGGAGATTCAGTAAAAGTAAAAGATATATTCATCTATAATTTTTGCCACCATCACAATTAAACTTACATTTTCAGCCGCCTGGCCAGCCACAGCGGTGAAGGCGAATCTCGCTCGATTTGTCTGCTTTAAATTGACAATGCAAAAGCAGGAAAGCTCACTGGTGTTGGTGGCATGAGTGCCACAGCACAGCTCCTTGGAGCTGAGCTGAAGTTCAGGGCTGTCAACGTTGACCAGTCGTAATCCCTGCTCCGGATAAACCTCACCGGGCACCATCGTGATGTCATTTTGTTGCAGGACTTCAGCGGCACTTAGTAGCTCCACCTGAACCGGTGTGGCAGAGCAGATGACGCGGCTATAAGAGAGGATTGCCAGTTAAATTCTGTGAAAGCATGTAATGGAAAGCTGACTTACTTGATAAGATCTTCAATGAGCTGCACATCGCCCTTTTGGATGCGCTTGCCCAGCAGTCCCAACTCTAGTTTGCAGTGATCACTGGTCACCGAACTTGACACCTGATAGGTTACCTTTTTAAAAAGTGAGCGGATTGCAGCGTTTAGCAGATGGGTAGCTAGAAGTAAACAATTGTTTTTACCATCTCTTAGTTTTATCAAATTCATCCCACCTGTATGATGACAAGTATTGAGTTGTCTCCGCTGGGCATCTACCTGCAGTTCCACCTCGTCTCCAATGGCCAGCTCAAATGCATCTGTAGAACTCGACAATTTGCAGACATGAACCACACAGCCATTGAGATTTTTCACACAGATAACGTCCAGCAGATGAGGAAGCTCTGGCTGGTGGTGATTCTTCACAAAGATCTTTCCACCATCCGATTGCTGACCACCAGATTCATAGTAGAAATTGCTGGTAGTGGTTACAATTGAAATAAGGTCGGTGGAGGGTTTCTGTAGGCGACTGCCTTGCGTTCGCGACACTTCCGCATCGTTGAGAAGCATTCCCACGATGCGACTTTTTAGCGGAGGTATCTGGTATGAATCGCTCTCCTTGTCAAAGGAGTAGGCATATTTGTGACTGTTGTCGGTGGGTGTCAGACGCTTCGTTAGCTTCGCCTGAGCTTCGGCAATACGCTGCTCATTGGCCAGATCGCAAAGCGATCCTTCCTCGCTTGCTCTTTGAGTGCCCTTGGCTTTAATCTTGGCCAGACTGACCTCAGCCCTGTAGCGCTCCAGATCACAGTTCATGTTCTCCAGTTCGGCCAGCTTAAGAAAGCTCTCTTCGGTAAGACCATATGTATCCGTCAGTTTGTAGAGAAAATCTCCTGGTATTGTGTTATTGGAAAACTTGCAGCGTTGCACCCGAAACTCCCGGTAGGCGGGCACAAACCCTGGGCACTCCATCAAATCAATATCATCCAGATTGGGAAACTCTGTGAGCACCTCTGCAAATGCTTTGGAAGAACTTTCTCTCAGATTCTTATATACCTCCTGCTCGTGGTTAATCAAGTCGACGACTGCCTGCTGTTTAGATGACATCTCTGGATAGGCCTCGCCCAGAGTCTCGACCACAATAGGAACTAGTTGGGTCAACAATTTGTCATGGGCAAACACATGCTCCGAAATGTTGAGAGCTTTGCGGAGCACACGGCGCAGTTTTTGGCTGACGAAGGGTTTGGATTAGTAGGGTAAATAATGGGATCTACGAGTAAGCTCACTTTTGATCTGGCAGCATTCCATCGGCCAAACAGGCTGTGACCATGCGGGCATGATCGGCTAGTATCCTATAGCTGGTGTCCAGTAGTGCTGCATTTCCTCCATCCGAAAAGCTGCCACTGTAAACCGGAGCCTTTGCCACCTGCTGAATGCCATCAAAGAGCGGTGTAAACAAATCCGTGTCATAGTTGGAATTCTTGTTTTGCAGCACTGCCGTCAAACGCTCGAATCCCATGCCAGTATCAACATGATGGGCGGGTAATTGAGAGATGGTTCCATCCGCATGACTAGGATGAAAATAAATATTCTTAATTGGAAACACAATGCGTTTTAAAACCAACTCTTACCGGTTATACTGTATAAAGACGAGATTCCAGAGCTCTGTGAGATCGGAGCGACCTGCATTGACCAATTTGGCGCGCTGCTCTACGTTGCCAAGATCTGGGCGATGATCTATGTGGATTTCGGTGCATGGACCACATGGACCAGTGGCTCCCATTTCCCAGAAGTTGTCTGCGCAGCCAAAGGGTAGTATGCGAGAGGCGGGAAATCTGCAAAGATTAAATAATAAATGAAAAAAAGGTACAGCACAGATATTATGTAATAGCTAGTACCCCAGGCTCCTCCAAATCTCAAAACACTCCAGATCCGCTGGAATACCCAGCACCTTATCACCAGCAAAGTAAGTTACATATAGGCGACCTTGGTCAATGTTGTAGGGACCACGGAGCAGCTCCAAAGCCATGGTGCAGGCCTCCCGCTGGGAACATAGAGAGTATAACAAAATATAGCTAAAAAGAAGGGAATATGGACCCACCTTAAAGTAATCCCCGAAGGACCAGTTGCCCAGCATCTCGAAGAAGGTGTGATGATAGCCATCCGTGCCCACCACGGATAGATCATTGTGTTTTCCACCCACACGGACGCACTTCTGTGAGTTGACGACGCGCTTGTGAGGCGCCTCTGCTGTGCCCAGGAATACCGATTTGAACTGGAATTAAAGCCAGGGAATAACGAGCGAACAATGGCATTAAATGGGCCTGTTACCTCACCTGATTCATGCCCGCGTTAACAAAAGCCACCGTGGGATCGCAGAAAGGAACCACCGGACTGGAGCGGACGAACTTGTGGCCATGGCTCACGGTAAAGTGGTCCAGGAACGTCTTACGAATCTCGCGGGCTGTCAGCACGCGCTGCAGCTGTTTGGCCGAGTTGTACATGCCGCAGTTTGATTAAAACCGGCAATTAAAAGCCCTCGAAATAAATCTGAGCCCGAACAGCTGATCGACCTGCCATTCACAACGCCGCAGTTACGATTCCAATCAGAGTTGCCATTCGCCGGGCAGCGCTTTTACCCGTGCAGCTGTTCTATTTTTTACGAGCGCAACACGTATATTTTGGCCATAATAAAAAGTACAAAATTAACAGTAAGTGCAACTAAGGGGCTTAGAACTACCAAAGAAAAATTAGCTAAATTAACGGTCAAGGTTATGTGACAGCCTTTGGTGTGGTACAACTCAGGTTAGTTTGTATTTCAAGCGTTGAACTTTGACACGTTCAGTTCTTCCGCTCTCATTTTCACTTTGTTCGCAGTATAACCAAATACGGCAGCAAACAACGCAGTTTGTTCCGAACCTACGAGCCCAGTCCATCGATGGCCACCAAAAGAAGACCGCTGCGTCCCAATTTGGGCAATCCCGGCAACTCCCCCTCCGGCTCCAACATGAACTTCAGACCCGGAGGACCCGATATCACCCGGTCGGAGGCTCGTGGAACAAGACCCACGGCTGCACCGACAAGTATCCGCGAGATCCTGGTCATGGGCGTCATCCATCTGTGCAAGAAGATTATATTCTTCAACACGGACCTCAAGGTGGCCTTGTATCTGGGCAGTCTGTTTGTGATTTCCGTGATCGGGGACTTTGCGCCCTTCCCGAAGACCTACTTCGCCAGATCGGACAACCTGTTCAACCAATACTTTGTAAAGGTGGGCTGGGGTTGGACACTGCTCTTTGTTGTGCCCTTTCTGGTACTCTCAGCCTACACGATCACCTGCGGAGACCACAAACGAATGCTGAGGCACCATTTTCCACGCATAGTCATCGCCACTTTCTTCTGGTTCTTCTGGACGAAGCTGTTCAACATTGTGGAGAACTCCTATGGCCGCTGCACCACAAAAGGTTGGTTTAAATAAGAAGCCCCTTAAGAAGTTAATAATTCAAAACTCGTTATTCCAGGCTTCCAAAGCAAATCAAGCTGTCTGAGGGCGGGACATCTATGGAAGGGCTTTGACATATCCGGTCATGCTTTTATACTGATCCACTCCAGCCTGGTGCTGATCGAGGAGGCGCGTCCCATCATCCGATGGGAGACCATCAAGGAGCACATCCGCAACGAGCGTCACAATCGCAGTTCCGCCCAAAACTCGGGCACAAATCCCTTGAGAACGCTGAACGAGGAGCAAATGCGTAGCCTGCAGTTCTTGTACAAGCGCCTGACGCCGATCATCCGCACTTTGTTCATTGGCATGGCGGCTCTGCAGCTGCTGTGGGACATAATGCTGGTGGGCACTATGCTGTACTATCACCGCATGATCGAGAAGGTGATCAGCGGCATTATTGCCATACTCACTTGGTACTTCACGTACCGTTTCTGGTATCCCACACCCGGTTTGCTGCCCGAGGCGCCTGGAAATGGAAGCTTCAGTTACCAACGCGAAATACCTACCTTCCCGTTCAAACGCCCCTCGCATTTATCAACGGGAGCCGCCTCGAGCTCGGGATCCAGCACCTCGAGGACGAACCTCAATGGCAAGGCCGCTACGACGGGGGTGACGAGGGATCAGCAGATACCTACTTTCATGGGAATGCCGCTGTTCACCACTCCGAAGGCGGCCAGTGCAGCCGCCAATTTGCTGCTTACCGAGCAGCAAAAGCGGGACAGGGAACGCGAGCAACAGCCGCTCGAAAGCTGAGCCCTTGGCGGTCCGCCTGACACGCCAAGCAGACATCAAGCATAGCAGGAATTGATAATTAGGTGACGGATTGAAATTTATACCAAATTTTTGTATATTCAGCGACGATGAAATGATGAAATCAATGATATTACTAAGCAGCCGAGGCTGGCACTGGATCGCGTTCTGCTTCACATCCTCCTCCGCCTCCTATCATGACACCCCAGCATCCTTCATCAGATCAGCAGTGCGTAGCTTTAAGCGTTCTTATGTTCGTGTGTTTATATGTGCCCAACTTTAACAGTAAAAGGATTTGTTAACAAAGTCTGGTTGTCCCGATCCTCCGCTCACTTGTGCGCGAAGGCGGCGAACATGGCCATACCCAGGAAGCCGGCTCCCGCTCCAAGTTTATAATTGCCCGGCGTCCGCGTCCACATCTCGCGCAGGATGGCAAAGTTGCTCGGCTGCAGGCGGTGGAAGGACTCGCGCTGTCGAAAACGCAGGAAATAGGCCTCAACCTGTGGCAGTTTTCCAAATGCCCAGAAGTGGTTCTCGAACCCGAGCTGGTATAGCCGATGCAGCAGCAGTCCCAATGATATATCCCCTACGGTTAGCTCGTCACCGGCCAGCCACTCGCTTCGCGGCGCTTGGGCGGATAGTTCCTGCTCCACGTAGAGCAAAAAGTGACGCACGGCATCCAAAACTTTCTGGAAATCCTCGCGGGAGGAGGCTAGCTCATGCCGACGTACTTGTATATCTAGCTTGTGCTGCAAAGCTGCCTTATTGGTTGACTGCTCGTCCAGGGAGCGGCGCAGCAGGTCAAGTACCTTGCCGTTGTTTTCTGCGGGTAAAAAGAGTGAATGACTCAGTCAAGCTTATAGTTTGGGACAGGAGTTACTTACTTAGACAGGACTGGCGCACGGGTCCTATGAAAGGCGCCTTGGGCACCAGCTTCAGATCATCGTGAATAAAGGAACCCAGGCTGAGAGTTCCCACCGGAAGGCGACTTATTGCTTGCTCCAGGATCAACATCTGGTCGAAATCCTTCGAGTTGTGCGGGGGCTTCAAGGAACGATGAATTCCTAGAATTAGCAAGCTAATTAAATAGGCAAACTTAAAATATTCCGGTTTTTTCTAAACTACCTCCTCGGAACTTGCTCTCCACATAGCTTACGATGTGCGTCGAGTTAGGAATAACAAAAGCTCCGTCTTGGAGCACTGGGACATCGCCCTTGGGATTGAGGTTCAGGAACCAGTTGGAATACTGCTCGCCATTGCACAGATCAACAACGTACGGAAAGAAGTCTATTTTTTTCTCGTAGAAAACCATAAGGACCTAAAAATATGGGTGGAGTTGTTTGCATTACAATTTCATACATTATTATTACACTATTTTTATTGAATAATAAGTTAAACACTCTTTGCTAACATTCGAAATTCCTCCACGTTTAAATTATATTTATCAAAAAATAAAACTATAAATATATATAGAATGTAACTAAAAAGTTAAAAGATTCGTATACATTTTTTTTCCATTTTCTGCTTATATGTACTGTATATAAGATGACTCAAATTTGTATTTATTTTTTAAGCTTACATCACTTCTTTAAATCTTGAGACCCTACATATAAATGCAAGATGAAGTATTTCGAACTTGTAAAACCGTTATTTTTTGTATTAAAAAGTTGAATCATTAAACTACAATGCCAATTAAATGTAGACTGAAAATTATTATTTGCTTTGCCAAAACGAATCTGCCAAAAAATAACAAAATTTATTAAAACGACTTTTTGGCATTAACTGGATTAGATTACTGGCAAAACAGCCCTATTAATAAATTGTATATTTTTGGCAGTTTCGGTTTGGCAACCAATAAACCATTTAAATATTTCGGTTCAGTAACTTTACTTGTATCTGCTACTGTAGATTCGTTCAGAGGTTTGTTTATTTTCGCGCTTATATTATTTTGTTTCTCCCTCAATCTGCCTCATTAGCACCTGCAGTAGCTACGTAAACAGCGTATAATTCAATCCTATGCTGTCATAATGTAGACCCCGGTCTGATATCGAAAGAACTCCACTACTCCGCCATGCCACCCGCCAAGTCATGCTTCATTGCACCCGAGAACAGAGATATTTAATGAGAATTGTGGGTGGATAAGCTTCAGGGCGGGGGCATCCCATCATTACATCGAAACAACGAACAACGATGACGATGATAAGTTTTGTAATTTCGCTGTATTAGCTGGTGGACTTTGTTGGGCAAATGATATTTTCAAAGATCACATGATTGGAGCGCTTACTAACTTTTTGCGCATGGAAGTTGTAGGGATGAAAGAAGAGCACTGGTTTGTTGTCCGGAAGATCGGGAGCCTTGAAGTCCTGGATAGTGGGCGGAATAGCCTCGATCTCCTTGGCCTGGTCACTCATGTTTTTTGAATTTTATTTATAAAATAATTTGTTTCTAAAATTTAGTTTAGTTTATCTTTAGTTTGACGTATGGTTTTTCACTAGCAAAAGGGCTTTTCTCGTATCACATGCCTCGCCGACGGTTGCGAAAAGTTACCCAAAATCGTAAGCGCGTGCCGGACTAAATCGGAGCCGGAGACTGGTGTACTACTGCCGCCGACGACTGCGACTATAGTGAAGTCAGATCCGCCGGTAAAGCTAAAGCTTCTCCGATAACTTATTAATTCGCACTTTTGGCTGATTGCTCTACAGGCACTTACATATGTATATGTTTTCGACCCAATAACACTCCATTATGTCAAGCGATTTTATCCCACTTTGCGGTTTGTTTGTCATACTTATTTATCTTTGTTTATATTATTTCGTAACTGAGCGTTTATCTTGCTATTTGGAGATTTTCTTTTCAAAAAGTCTTATCTGCCAATGACTGAGGAACGAGTTGGTGCTCTCAATTGGAATAACCATAGAACCCATTGCCTTGCAATAATTTCTATATTAAGCAATATAATAAATAATTATGTGGGTTTCTTTTGATTAGTAAGCAACCGCAAAGATAGCTTTTCAGCATTTTCAAAATTGGCGCCACTGGCATAATAAGCTTTTGTCAACGTTGTGAATGGCAAACGGGGAGGAAGAAGAGAACAAGTAAACAACTTGAAGATTTGCGCCCTTTATAGTTAAATTAGGAAAATCAATTGTTAGGCAACGAATCCTTGGATCCTTTTTAAATATTTGGCCTGAAAAATGATCCATCTTGGCAAACAACTGGTGGTCAGGGCGCCAAAGATTCGATTAAGTGCTTGCACTGTGAGTGGAAGTGGTCAAAGTTCAAGTCGCGATCAAAACACCAACGATTGTAGACCAAAACTTGCTGGCCCAAATCTTAATCAATGCCACAAACGTTTGTCAAGCACTAGTAGTCAAAGTTCAAACGCCGGCCCGATGAAGCGCTTAGCAGGAAAAGTAGCCGTGGTTACCGCCTCCACAGATGGGTAAGAAATCAAAAAAAATATCTAAATTTATCCTTGTTTATTCCTGCTGAATCTCTCAACAGCATTGGGTTCGCTATCGCCAAACGTTTGGCAGAAGATGGCGCTTCGGTGGTCATCAGCAGTCGGAAGCAAAAGAACGTGGACTCTGCTCTGGCGGAGCTGCGCAAACTGAACCTCAATGTCCACGGACTCAAGTGCCATGTGAGCGAGCCCCAGGATCGCAAGCAGCTCTTCGAGGAAACCATCAGCAAGTTTGGAAAACTCAATATTCTGGTCAGCAATGCCGCTACCAATCCGGCGGTGGGTGGAGTCCTCGAATGCGACGAGAAGGTGTGGGACAAGATCTTCGACGTTAATGTGAAAAGTTCTTATCTGTTGGCCAAAGAGGCGCTGCCTCTACTCCGCCAGCAGAAGGACTCCAGCATCGTCTTTGTCTCCTCCATTGCGGGCTATGATGCCTTTGAGGTTAGTCCCCTTCTTATCTCTTATGTATGTACTGTACATCCCTTATCTCCAATAACTTTATCTTGTAGCTACTTGGCGCCTACTCAGTCAGCAAGACAGCGCTTATTGGCTTGACCAAGGCTGCCGCTAAGGATCTGGCGCCCGAAGGTATTCGCGTCAATTGCCTCGCCCCAGGAGTCATCAGGACAAAGTTCTCCAGGGCTCTCTATGAGAATGAGTCGGCCAATGAAGCGGCCCTGAGCAAAATACCCATGGGTCGCCTGGGCACCAGCGAAGAGATGGCCGGCGTGGTGTCCTTCCTCGTCTCCGAGGATGCGGGCTACATTACGGGCGAGTCGATTGTGGCCGGCGGCGGAATGACTGCGCGTTTGTAAGCGGTGTACATAAATATATTTCCTTACGGTCTATGGATAACAGCGGTGTTCACAGTAATTACAAAAAGGTATAGCAAAAGTCTAAGGACTAAGAGGAGCGCAGTTTGGCCAATTGATCGGCAATATCCTTCTCGGTGCGCTTGCCGCTCGTCTCAAAGTCTGAGGTGCCCGTGGCCGGGATGCTGGACATTTTGCCAGAGATTTCGATGCCGATCTCGTCGAGAACCTTGTTGACCACGGCATTGGATTCTTCCTCGTCGCCCGACTCGGTCAGCATGTCGTCCAGTGTGTCGTTTATCATCTCGTCGGTCATCTCCATTTTCATGTTGGCCGCCTGGAACTGGCGCACGGTTTCACCAATAGCCTCCGGACGCATCACCTTGTTCATTTCACCCATCGTCTTGGCTGTGGTGCCCATGGCCTCGCTGAGGGCAATATTGGCGCCCATGTTCTTGTTCTGGTAACCAATGGACTGGATCTTTCCGGAGGCTGCGTAAGTGCGGGACTTTTGCTTCCTGATCTCCACAAGCTGCTTGGCCAGGATGCGGCAGGCATCGTTGTTCCCCGCGGCGGCATTGCGTCTGATTTCCAGCTCCAACTTACGCTCCTCCTCCTCCAATTTCCGGCGCTCCCGTTCGATGTCCCTAGTGGCCTTGCGCAGCGATCGGTCGTTTTCCCGCTGCTGCTCCTTTACGGTGGGCTTCTTTCCGAACAAATTGTTGAACATTTTTGAATTTTTTGCGAGTTTAGACCTTAGCTTCGAGACTTCTAATGATTTGTGATGGTTTTTCCTGATGATGATTCACACGGAGATTGGATTGGCTCATTGTAAATATCAAAACAGCAAACAGCTGGTCTGCATGTGTTTCGTTGTGAGTGTTTAAAGCAGGGTCATAGGCGCAGGTGGCAACTTTTTTGAGGGGAGTTATCCAATTTATAACTAAATTGGTTGTGTAGATTTTAAAACGGTATTAAATAGTTGTAATAGAAATTTGTCATTTTATATATTAAATAGGCTAACTTGGTTAACATATTTTTATTATATTTATCGGTTTTTTTTTCTGAGGTGATTTTTGAGCATTTTTGTTATGGTTCCTAATACACCCTAGGTAAACTACTTATCCCCACGCCCATGTCTGGAGTTGCCACTTTTTAATCGGACGAAAGCGCCGGTTTGTTGTTAGCAGAATTATAAAATGTCTCTGGAAATTCTAAAACAAGGAGCCGAGGGGCGTCTATATCTGGGCGATTTTAAAGGAGAGGCCTGTCTGATCAAGGAGCGCTTTGTGAAGAAGTACCGTCACCCGGAACTGGACACCCAGATCACGCGGCAGCGCATGAAAGCCGAGGCAAAGGCTGCGGGACGATGCCTGGCCGCCGGGATTTTGGCTCCAAGGATCATCCACTCGGACCTAAACAGCCACAAACTGTATATGGAATACTTTGACAAAGCCAAGACCGCCAAGCAGTTTATACTGGATACAGTGTCCAGTCAGAGCGAGGACCTGGCAAAGCAATCCCTCCAGAAGTTTTGTACGAGAATCGGATCAATCATTGGAAAAATGCACTCAAACCACATTATTCACGGGGATCTGACGACTTCGAACATCCTTATCAATCCGAAGGGCAGCGAATACGATATTATATTAATTGATTTCGGATTAAGCCACTACAATCAGGCGACTGAGGACAAGGGCGTGGATTTGTATGTCCTCGAACGGGCCTTACTGAGCACCCATAGCGAGCAACCGTATCTATTCGAGCAGATCCTGACCGCCTACCGCACGGAATGCGGAAAGGACGAGCAGGCTGTTCTATCCAAGTTCGAGGAAGTGAGAGCCCGTGGACGCAAGAGGACGATGATTGGTTAACAAATAATAAACTTTAATGGCTGTTACACTACTAAACTTATTCTATCCTCTTAGAAAGCTCTCTGGGAGGGTCATCCTGGAGCTCATCTATCTTGATCTTCTTGATGTACTTCCGTATTTTGGTTTTGCGTTTCAGTTGCTCGTGCTTGAGTGGTTCCATTCCCTCGACGACCGGCTCCTTATATTTCTGATATGGGCGCTCCTTAACCTTGGCGATGGCATCTTCTAGCTTAAGACCAGCTAAACCCAGCTCCTCGTAGTACAGGCGGTATTTATCACAGAATTTCGAGTGTCCCTTCTTGAAGGCGGCTGTCTTGGTCGACGGGTGCTGTAGGAGATTACAATCAATGATTTTGCCAGTGGAAGCCTAGTACTATACTCACCCTAGCATCAATTGCTCTCGCGCATCCTCTGTGAAAGTTGTGCAGGTGACGCAGAAAGGATTCATTGGGCTTGATGCCCTCTTCCAGACTCAACTGCATGATCTCATTGATGTAGCTGAAAGATTTGTTCGCGCATCCCTGTCGCAGCATGGCGCCTAAAATAGGCATGTTCATCTTTATGCCCGCCACTTGCATCTGTTGCAGCAGTTCCCTTGCCTCCTCTTGGGTGCGGCAACCCAAAGCAAGTACACCGTAGGTGACAATGTCCGGCCGCAAGCCCGCCGTTCGAATCATAGTAAGCACCTCCCGTGCATTCTCGTAATCGAACCGCATGGACCGCTTTTTGATTAGTATGTTGAAGAAGTCTATGTCCGCCTTGAGTCCAATCTTTCGCACAAAAGTGAGCAGCTGCTTTTCTGCGGCGTTTGTAGGCGGTATCACCTCTAGTAGTGTAGTAAAGGTTTCTATGTTTGGTGTGATTTTGTGCTCTTTCATGTGCTCTAGAAAACCAGCCAGACCGCCGAGAAGTAGAAACCGCTCATGTGGTCGTGTAACATCCTCCAATGCCACCAAGCTGCCCAGATGAGGCCGAGGCAGCAAAAGGTTGGGTAGTTCCAGCTCGCTCGCTGTTGTCGACACCTCGATTTGCGCCGGTAACGAAGCGGAGGCTGAAGCTGAAGTAATACTGGGAAGTTTCTCATTTTCCCCTTCCTCCAACTTAGGAATGGGTTTTTGCCCAGTTGCTGCCGGAGCGATCTGATAGAGAACCTCCTGCATCGAGTTCAAGTCACCAAAGCCACAATCCCTAGCACATCTCAACATCGTATTGAAGCTATAATAGTCCGGACTGATACCGCTCTTGAGCATTTTGTGCCATGTGAGCAGAGCGTGCCGAAATCCATGCTCTGGATTGCTGGCACATGCCTGCAGCAGAAAGTTGAACGTATCGGCATTTAGCTCCAGCTGGCGCTCCGCCATCTCGTCGGCCAACATGTAGGCGGTGTCTACATCCCCGCACCTTCCATAGGCTTTGATCATTGCATTGTAGTTCTTCACATTCGGTTCGTAGCCCTTCTCCAACATGTTCTCCCGCAGAATCTGGGCCTTGGCCAGGCCGTCTCCCACAGAGGGAGCATTGGCGCAGGCGTTGAAAAGCGAGGTGTAGGTTCCACCGGTCACTTGGAGGCCCCGCTGACGCATTTTGGTGTACAGGGCGAAGGCCTTGCGGGTGTATCCCGCCTTGGCGCAGCCGCTGATCAGCAGGTTGTATATGTACTTGTCCGGTTTGACGCGATCCTCCCGCAGCATGCGCTGCTCCAGCACGGCGATGGCGTCACTCAGGCGGTTCGCTTTCAGATGATCCTTGATCTGGCGGGCATATTCCACGGCCTTTAGTTTCTTTGAGCGCCGCGTGGGATTGCTAATGAACTCCTCCTCTTCGAGATCTCCGGGGTCTTGAGTTTCATTTATATTTGCACCACCAAAGGTATCCGGATCCCCAAAGTCCACCTTTTTTTTGGGGCTCTTCTCCTTAAGTTTATTTTCTGGCCTAAATTTGTGCCGCTGCTTGGGTGCTTCTATGGAAGGTTCCTGCAGGTCTTCTTCCCGGAAAGGATTCTGGTTCCTGTTGGCCTCTCGCTTAGTCTGTAAACCGGCTTCCTGATCCGTAATCCTCACGTGCAGCAAGCGATTCTGTGCTAACGACCAGGAGACTGGAGTAACCGCTGGCCGACTCAAATAATAACTATTTAATCCCTTTCTGGTGGTGTTTAATTGCAAGCCACGCATGTGCACGGCCATCGAACGGCTAAGCAATCGCAAAGCCATTGTTTCTGTTATAATTTTCTGTGATTTTTATGTAATTAAATAACTATTTCAAACACGCTACCCGCGGCGGTGTAAATAAAGAAACAGCTGATACGCAGTGATGCCACGTATCGCAAAGTGCCATTCACACAATAACGCCAGCAAATCTAACTGACATTCACATTCCTCGCATACGGCCCTTGCCATCTGACCTGGTTTTGGATTAAATTGGTGAAAATTAAATAAATTAAACATGAGCATCGACCCGCGCCGCAAAGAGAAGATAATCCGCTACAAAGCGCCCAAGAACCAGGGCCAAAGTGGCGGCGCCAACGAGGACATGATGCCGGATTATATGAACATACTGGGCATGATTTTCTCCATGTGTGGACTGATGATGAAGGTATACCCAGTGATTGCACCCAAATGACTAGGCAATAACCCGTATTTACTATCCCCGCAGCTCAAGTGGTGCGCCTGGTTTGCCCTCTACTGTTCCTGCATTAGTTTCGCCAGTTCACGGGCCAGTGACGACGCCAAACAGGTGCTCTCCTCCTTCATGCTGAGTGTTAGCGCCGTGGTGATGTCCTACCTCCAGAATCCGGCAGCCATGACTCCGCCCTGGGCTTCCTAGCACTAAAAAGGACTATAGACTCGATGTCTAGTCTAGTGTAGATGAAGATGTATACTTTATTGCGTTCCGAGAGGGATTAAAGAGGGACTATGAAAACAAGCGGCTGGCTCAATAATTAATAACTTAAGTAGGCGGTGATGTGGAGGTAGTACAATTTAGCTACTGCGGTGACTCCTCGCACGGCGATTGTGGCTAGGTGGTGAGCAGGTAGTAGGCGAACAGCATGAAAGCCACAATGTAGACGGTGCCGAAAATCAGGACGTATTAAATCTCCCCAAAGCGTTGGTGTCCGGTTTGCTTGGCGTGTTCCTGGGCCTGCACCTGGCCAACCAACCTTACATCGCACTGCATGCAACGCAATGTGAACTTGTCCACATTGGTATACTGACGCGAGGACTGCGCCTCGTTGGCCAGTTGTTCCGCCTGCTGATAAACGCCCAGTTCTTCCACGGGGAAAATGGTGGCCGGAGCAGCACTTTGGGAGGTCTCCATGTACAGCGGATCGTAGTGAATGCCATCAAAGAGCAGGAAGACACGCAGGCCGAAGTTCTTGTCCTCGCCAAAGCGGTTGATAATGGCATTTTGGATGTCCACCACATCGATCTCGATGCCATAGTAGTTGGACAGAATAGACACCTCGATGGCGCCGCCCCACGAGTCCGCCTTCTGTATCCAGGCGCAGTACTCCGCATTAGACTTGCCCAGCACGGCGTCGTTGTAGCTCTGGGGATCGGCAGCCACCTCCTGGGCGATGATATGCCGCATCATCTCGCTGCCCTCGTTGTCCACTTTGCCGTTGAGCACAAAGCGGATGCTGGTGAAGAGGCACGAGTTGTCCGCCGGCACAACCTTCTTCAGCAGAATGCCGTTGAAGTCGCCGTTGGGGCCGCTTTCCGTGGGCGCCACAGGGAGTTCGGGAACCTGGGCGGGAACTCCTCCGGTTGCCTCCAGGAGCTGAGCTTCCTCTTCGGCCTGTAGACGACGCGCCAGCGCCTCGTCATCATCCATGGTGTGGGTTGCAGGCACAAAGGCGGTGGCAGTGGGTGCAGCCTTCTCCTCCACAATCAGTGTCTCTCCGCTGTTAATTCCGACCGTCTTGAGGTCGCGCTGCTCCTGCTGCTGCGATAGGTCCAGTGGTTTCGGCGGATAGCCCACCAGGACGTGCAGCTGGGGCGCTTGTATGGCGGTGGCCTGGACTATTTTCGTTTTCAATTCGCCCAGCGTTGTATGCTCGTTCAGGTCGTTGACAATGAATTGACCTTTTTTGGACTTGAGCTTCACACTGAAAGATCCCGTCATTGTTCGAGTTCAAACTCCTCCTGCGGGTGTATGTGTGGGTGTGGACAAAAATTTTATACTGACTCTGATTCGATAACTTATATATTGTCTAATTTGGTTTCCTTTTTTCGTATATGTATTTTTTTTATTGTTTAATTAGAGATGGAATTTATGACGATTAATCGATATTTTTTGTGTTAATATCCGAGACTCGATGTCCACCTCTATGTTTAATGGCAAGGCGTGGCCGGATTGTCTAACTTTTGAGATGTCTGGTAAACTGGCGCTTAGTTAAACAAGTTTGAAAATGTAATAAAAACTTTATTTAAAGGGTTTATTTTATATAAAATCGATAAATAAATAAAATAAATATAGTTCATGAAGTACTTTTACAAGCATATATTAACTTAGTTTTAGTTTGTAATACAAACAACGGTTTTTATATTTATATTTTTATAATAATAATTTGAATTTGCTTGATTTTTTCATGGTCATGGTCGGCACATCCACAAATGGTAGAAAACATTGTTTGACATGTACTTTACACAGCACTTATTACAATTTCAAAAGTTGGCAGGACGGTTTGACCTATAAGGCGGCACAAATTCAAATTTAATACTTGTAGTTTTTCGCGACAGCCAATTGAATGCCTTTCAGCAGATACACTTGAAGAAGTACCTATTTTCGGTTGATTCAGCTATGCCAGCCTATTATGTAGGTGTGAACAAAAAACTAATGGCTAATCTTAGCGTTAAGGCCAATGTCAAGACGCTAATTAATATTTAGCGGAGAATCTGCTCGCAGCTAATGGCCTGCTCAAATAGAACCCAGAACCAAGGAAACACCGATTAGCAAAAAGAAGCAAAGCCGGACAAACCACAAGTCAACAAATTGCTCAAACATAAGGCTCAAAAGCCTAACAAAAGGTAGCCCAAAAAAAAAGGAACCTGGCTTTTGTTATCGCCATTGCTTCACATGCGTGGTGGGGTAAAATAACATTTAATAGTCCAAACAAATTGATTCCCCCCTCGACTCGTGAATCAGTGTATTTTTTGCCGCACCGCAGCAACACGTTGATTTAATTTCTATGAAAGACGAGCGGTCTGCCGGCCGAGCAACTCATTGGCAACTGTCTGCCTCTGGCATATAAATAGACGGGTCGGCGGGGTCCAGTGATCAGTGCAAGCAGGTCTGTCAACGCGCAGTGCGAATTCATCGATCATACATCTCCAGCCCAACCGAAGCCCAGTCAACATGAAATTCTTGCTCCTGGTGCGTCTTTAAATATGGATTACTTGGAGAGACCTTACTCACTGTGGACTCTCCACATTTACTCCTTTTCAGAGTGTGTTCCTTTGCCTGGCCGTGTGCTTCATGGTCACCAGTGCTGCTCCCCGCGAGGAGGCCATTCCTGAAGGTCTCGAAGGACCCGGCAGCGAGTCCGTCAACCCCTCCGACGACCAGTCCTTCCTGCTCAAGCTGAAGCTGCTCAAGAAGCTCCTGTTCCTGGGTTAGGAATTAAAACATCACATTCATGGATTTTAGCTTAACTATGTGTTTAGGTCTTAAGGAGGAAAAAAAAAACAAATAAAAAAAATGTATTTGGTAACAAAACATTATTTTGACTTCTCTTTTGGACTTAAGGCGAAGATGGCGTTGAGGTTTTTCTTAAGAATTTCGATAAAAAGAAACATCTAAACTAAAAAATTTTAATTTAAAATTTTAGCTTAACTTTGTGTTAAGGTCTAGCGGTTTACCTTTTTCTTGGAAATTTTAATAAAAAAAATCTAGAGGAAAAATAGTTTATTATATTATATGCCCTCCGCTGCTTTATTTTCTATAAAAGTATTTTCAATACAAACAATGGCGTAAAAGAAATCAAGTTCGTTTCTTCAGTCTTTTGTTTAGTTTTAACAAACTTACTCAAAATTGTGCTCTTAGTGTTTTGCATTGGATAATATCCACTTAATTAAGCTACCACAGAACGAATTTATTTAAAAGATAATGGTCGTATAATTTGTTAGTAAAATGATTTAGTTAAAAATTTTAATTCCTCTTCCAATATATTATATTACTAATTTTTTTAATTTTGTATGCATACTCTATTATTTAATGTAACCAGTTTAAGATAAAAACTTGTTACTATAAATAAATAAATCAATGAAAACTTCATTGATGAAAAGCGTAGCCCATTAATCTCCCTGTCTTCCCCTCAAATGGTACACAATTAGCACACCGCCGACTTTTCATTTATGTGGGACGGCGATTGGCCAATGCACTCATGTAAGGAAGATTCCGCTCGCATTTCACACTCTCTCCCCAGAAACGATCCGAAACGAGTTTTCCACTCAGATCAGGGAAAACAAAAACTCGACCCGCCGCCAGTCATTAGCTCCTTTTCGGTCAAATATGGAGATCCCCGAACCCCAATGACATAAGAAAGCCGACTTGGATGAAAATTACATTTATTTTAGTAACGATTACGTATACTTCACTCGTATGTATGTGCTTGTGCGTGTGTGCTTATGGTATTGTCTAAACAAAACGGGGTTGAAAATCGAATGCAGTGTGGGCGGCAAGGTTCCCAATTGGTTGGACTAGAATTTGCTCTGGGCGTGGCGGACAGCTGGCATATGCCTCCTAACCCAGTAGCTTCTTAAGCTTGAGCAGCTTCTTCAGCTTGAAGATGGCCTGCGGATCCTGAGGACGCTGAACGTCATCAAAGGCCGGCTGGTAGATGTTGTCCCCGATCAGGGACTCATCCACGGGCACCGCAGACACAAGAACAATAGCCAAAAGGCACACGAAAAGGGTCTGAAAATGTAATACAAGAACTGTTATTAACAAAGGAATAAGTCTTATATCGCTGATACAGCAATTTTAATGTATATTTGTTCCACTCAAATAACAAAAGGAAAAGTTAAAGCCTTTTCCAATTAATATTTTCAAAAACCCGTAAGAATATTTTTAGTTCTTAATTTCTCATTAAAATAAATGAAATCAACATATTTATATGTATAAAAAAGAAACAAACTTTAAATTGGCACTCATTCAAAATCTATTTAAAAATATGGTAGAGCGCCAATAAAAATTTTAGAATTAATTCTGGCCTAAAATGGCATATTTAATTCGTCATTCCCACAAGGTTTACAAAGTGGATTCTATAACACAGTGTTTTGTATTATTAATTTTCGATTGTTTTTTAATTCCTTTTTTAAAGCGTATACCACTTAATGAAATAAAATCACTAAACTTACCAGGGCTAGGTACTTCATGTTTACTTCTGCTGAGTAGATGATTACGCTGATTAATCCAAATAACGACTGCACCTACCTTCATCTGCGATCTGGGCCTTTTATAGCCGAACTTTGGTTGACCATCGTTGATAATGTCATATGTAAACTGCAGTCTTCAAAGGAGAAGAGGACAAATGAACGATACATAAACAAAAGACGGGCGCATAAATAAAACGGTGAGCGAAAAAGAAGTATCAACTGAAAAACCTGGCCAAAAGCACAGCCAAGGGGCGTGGTCCGGTTGGGCAGGTGTTTTTTTTTTTTGGTAGATTTTAGCGGCGAGACCGAAAACCAAAGCACCAAAACCAGGCCGCCCTGTTTACTTGGCTTTTGGTGGCATCTTTTGTTTGCGCGGCTTAGCCACTGAAGAATTTGATAGCTGATTAAATAATAATCATACTGAGTAAACGAAAACCGCGCTCCAATGAAGGTCATTTCGAATGCGGTCAGCAGAGTGATGTTTACACACAATAAGGAAGAAGACAATAGGAAGTTACATTGCTGATTCTTGTGTCAACAGGCCCACAATCACCCAGTTAACAATAATATTGGCTTACAAGCCGCAACCACCTCTCAAGTTCATGAACATCTGCCGCTGCCCCTTTCAAATTGATCAATCACTGGCCAAGCCAATTAAATAAATTATCACTTGAGAATAGGATCCATAAATATTTGGCACTTTTAACAGCTGTCAAGCCTAAAGAGTGGAACACTAAGTCAATAAAAGCAAAGCTACTCGATATTACCATTTTGGGTTGGGCTGTAGCATAAAAACTAACCCGAGACTGATACGGAGGCCAAGCTTTCTGCACAGTCATCGTGGAAGTATCGAAGATGACGGCGATCTTGCAGTCGAAAACCGGAAACATTTGCCCTGCTCTCAATATGTAAATATACGAACATTCGAGAATGCCGCCACAAAGTCAACTTAATTCAAAACATTCCACAGATTGTACTCGAAAATAAATATGTGTGAAATGAATACCACCGTGGCGACAAAGTAAAATATTGAATTAAATTAATATCTTTGAGTCAGACCATGTCGTCGGCTTGTCTCGCATAGATTTATTTGAAGTTTAACATATTTCCCATGCCCCTGGGCCTTTCAATTAACTTAGTTGGGCGTGGCTGTAACATGTGTGAGATGTCTCAATCTTGCTGAATTTTTTGTAGGAGACAATAAATTTTATTACCCACCCTAGACTTGATGAATGAAAGGAAAGATTATAAAAAATTGCAGAAATTGTGAAATGAGTTAACAGGTGTGTAATAAAAAAAATCGCACAACAAAAAAAAAGTTGATTAATTTTAGCATTTTTAAGAACAATCTTATATATTTTAAGCTCATTGATATTTATTAACAAACGTTTTGTATATTCTATTTTAGTTTAGTAAAACTTTTATTGCTGTGAGAAATAGTTTTAATTTTATTGGTAATCGATTGAAGCTTCATAGTTATCTTCAGCAGGTTCGGTGACCTCTGAACTTGGATTATCATTTTTTAATTCAGGACCTTTGGTGGTTTCATCACTTTCCTCGCTGCTTTTAGTCCCCGGTAGTTCGTTATATCCAGGTGGGGTCTTCAAGGCAAACTTAATCCTGCAGGAAACTAGTTTGATAACTTCCTCATAGACTTGTATCAGCTCAAGAAGTACTAAATATCTTCCATCGGGTATTCGAAAGGGAACCAGCTTGGCATTAATTGGACTATTTTGCACATAGTAAAAACCTGGAACCAAAGGACATGAGACCACGAAGGTGGGGGGCAAAAGACTTTCGCCTGGGATCTCCTCCAGAGTGATATTGCGAAGGGCATCGAGAAGCTTGCAGAGATCTCGGTTTTTGAATCGGATCAGATCTACTTGATCGGGTCCACCCACTTTATCGGACAGCTTCCGCACGAAAATATGCACAAGGAGCTTGCCTGGAAAGGGAACTTGAACTGTTAAATTAAAGCTAATTCCCTCAAAATCTTTAATGTCATAGGCCACATAGATATCATCGGGCACAAAAGATTTTGCATAGAATTCCTCGATCCTCAGATTTATCTGCATACAAACTATTCTATTAAGATTCTATTTTAGCTTATTTGAACTACTCACACATTGAAGAGCTCTAAAAAATATAACAAAAATTAAACTTTGCAAAGGTCGCATGTTTTAATGCTTTAGTAATGAACCTATCCAAATAACTGGCCAAAATTTGCTGACATTAGGCAACTGGGAAATGAGCCTCATTTCGCAGCTGTTTAGTCAGGCCACGTTAACTGGACTAATGACTTTGTTTCGCCCCGATTCTTATCGATCAATGCCCCAACCGTGATTGCGTACCCTATGAGCCAGCAGGGCGTATGCGTAATGTGGATGTACAAGATGTTGACACGGCGTATGCTTAATAAACAAATTCACAGCGACAAATATTTTCTGATAAATCAGCTTGTGATGAGTATTTACCCAATGCAAAATAGTCGGAGATTTACGAGTCAAATGTGAAACCTAACAACGCATTTATGAAGACGATAACTATGGAACCTGAACCCTGTTGCGAATTCAGCGGTCGTCGGTGGCCAACTGATGAACTTGAACCAAAAAGCGTGAACGAATAACTGGTAAAAACAGCAAAAGTTTACCATGTAAACGGACATAAATTGTGCCGCCGGAAAGCAAGGCGAACAAAAGTCTCGGATAAATCATCCCAAACAAAATATACGTATGCCGTGGACCATAAATTTGAGCATTTTTATTGCAATTTGCTTGTTTGTACCAAAAACAAGTGCAAACAATGCCAGCAATAACAACGCCGGCAAACAAATGCTGCCTTAAGCCGCAAACTACAGTGAAAGTGACGTAATGCGATGGCACCACCACCACCAACAAGACAAACAACAACAACAACTGGCTAAAAAATATGTATAAAACCATTAAACAACGACAACAAAGTACAACAGAGAAAAGCAAGCGAGCAAGCGGGCAGAAAAAAAATGTCAATGTCTTTTACAACGAATTTGAGGATGAAGCAGCAGCTGACCAAAGGTTCAGGGGGTGGGATATGGGTGGTTCAAGGGTTGCAGGGCTGGGTACCATTGAAAAAGGGCATGCAACAGCAGGCATTGCGAAAAAGAAGTACTTTGTTTGCATATGTCTGACCTTTTTTAATGGGCTTGTTGGCACGTGTTTCGACTATCGAAAAAAAGGCAGAAAACTTAGGTGAGAGTAACACATATCGTAGAAATTTGTGTCACTGGAATAAATAATCGAGTTGATAAACAGGGAAAACTCAAGTGAGCGTAATAGATAAGTTAAATAATAGTAGCCTTACCAACCTGTTCAATTTAGTTACTCTTCTCAAAATTTAAACTAAATTTGTCGTGTAAAATATACTAAAAGTAACTAAAGGTTTTCAAAACAGTGTAATCCTACATTTTAGATACTTTAATTTGAATTTAATCAAGTAATATATATATACATATATAAAAAATAATTATTTGGCCTCTTAAAGTAAAATATCGTAACGCAATCGAACTCATATCACGATGTCATCTTTATTGCACAGCTATCGTGGCTTTCGCGCACCACAAGAAAAAATTCACATGCATCGGATGTCGGCTTACATTTTATTTACCTCTCCGCTTCTTCGTTTGCCTCGCTATTCGTATACTTTATGCGTTCAACATTTTTTATCGCCTGCATTTACAATTCAATGTCATGCCGGGCATTGTTGTTGCTCCTTCGGTATTGCCAAATTGAGGCAAAATGCAGAAGATCAAAGTGAAGAAGATGCTGTTGCTGCTGCAGCAGAAGATCAACAAGATCGTTTTGCTGCAGAACCGGTTAGTGCGACCACTCCTCTTCGATATCTAGTACTCCCCTCACCATCGAACCCTAGACAAAGCAGCTCCAACGCAAAATGAAGTGTGTAAAGTGACCTTGAGACCCAAGCACCAACTCCAACTCCAGCTTTAAACCACAACTGCAATTGTTGGTCATCTTGGGTGCTACGCCATTCAGGTATTATTTATGTATGCATGTGGTGTCCATCGAGTTTTATGAACTTGCCCGCCCGATAATAATTGTTATTGAGCCCATTACATGATGTATTGGTGGGCAGAGGAGTAGTGATAGTGATATCATTAACAGTCTAGGCCAGATCCATCTAGATATCGCTGTAAACGGTGGCCGGGACAATGTCTGGGGTTTCCGCTTCATTTTCAGTGGCTGTCATGCCAAGTTACGTGATGCTGGTAGTAGCTTCATCTTTTAATTTATTAACTTATCTTAAATACAACTTTTAGATTCAATAAATTCCATTAATATTATCAAAAATTTGTTGCTCATTGCAAAATGTATAAATTTAAAAATTTTTATATGATAATTTTATATACGTAGTTTTTCTTCAAGAGTATTGATTATGATATTTTTATTATTGAAATTAGCATCTTATATCCAAAACGACTTTTTTAGTATTTAAGCTTAAATCAGTTTTCACAAATAAATGAAGACCTCGCTAAAACCTACTTAAGAGTAGTAAAACTACTGCTGCCATAAGACTGCTAAGTTTTAACAGTTTTGTGGATAATCAGCATTTAAATAACTCTGTGGCTAAGTTCAATGCTTATTGACGAGCATGAAGTGGATCTGAAGTTTAACGAGGGTTGCTAAACAATATTTTTTGTCAATAATATTTTTAAATTTAAATAAAAATAGAATATATTTAATAATTTCAGGCTTTAAATATTCATTAATAATTAAGTATATTACACTTTAGTATTGTAAATTAAATAGTCAACCCTCGGCAATGGAGAATCTAGGTTTTTGTGTTTATTTCCTTCATTAAACACTTTGGTTTTTTTGAATTTTTGTTGTTTTCCCATCAGTTGTTAAAGAGCTTTAGGCCGATTCATTCCAGAGATCAATGCTATGTATTTATGGGCAGTACAGAAGCGAGCATACCATACGAATTTGAACACAATTTTATCGAGCGTTGTTCTTTTGTTTTGTTGATTTAGCACTTGAGATCTTTGTTTTTACGGCGGCCCACCCACACGAACGACAAACCGAATATATAGTGGCAAAGTGTATCCATAGATAAAATGCAAATTCCCGTTAATTGAATGCCAAACAAAAGCGCAGTGGCAGCCGCAACATTGAGAAGGGGATCTTGTTGGCGGCTTGAAATGGGGTCGGTTGAAAAATCAATTAGCAGCATAAAATGCTTTTTCGGTTTAAAGGCCGTACCTGGTTTAGTCTTTGTAATATTATTTCTCCATCTCTCTTTTCTACTTTGTTAAAAGAGAGCAAATCCCCGAACCACCTACCACCACCCACAACAAGTGAAAAGCGAGAGAGGAAAAGCAGTGGAAAAACCGCAGCTGCTGCTTTAAATTTATGCCAACGCGGCATTAGAAGCATGGCTTGCGGTTAAATGGGCAATGGGTGGCACCCGAAAAGGGGGGTGGAAAATGGTGAGGGTGGGGGTTAGGGGTTATTTCAGCCATATTGGCTAGGTATTGGTAACATGTATGTATGTTTGTGCGCCTGTGGGTGTAGAAAACTGCAAGAAATCAAGGCTTTAGTTGCGGCGGTCGCAACGAAAAATGGCGGAGCGCTTTATGAATATTTATAACACAATGGAGCATGAAAAAGACGGTTTGTAGGTGTGGGAAAAAGTTGGTTGAATAAAAGGGGGGGTGGTATGAATATATGCGGGGCAAGAAGCGATCCAGGTTCAAGCGTCTGTTATCGATATCAATGCCCGTTTTACAAGGACGGGGTTAATGGAAGGATCAAATCCTCAAAATTCCAATAGAAAAAAGAAAAATTTAATTTATTACAAAATATTTGTTTTAGGGATATTTCAAAATAAATAAAATAAAACAAATTGAACTAAACGAAAGCAGTCATATACTGTTGATCCAAATACAATCGATTTTTATTGTAGTTTATTTTTTTTCATTAATTGTTATTTACCCCTACACGCTCCTGTTTCTCCAGCTAAAACCGTTCGATTAAGCTAACCGACTTACAATGCAAATGGAAATGCAAGAGAAGAGACCCAACATCCAATTCCACTTCCTGTGCAGTCATCCTCGCATTTAGATTGGCAATAAATTAATACTTGAACATGGGAAATTCCGCCATTGGAAAGGCGAATCGAATGACACACATTTGAAAACTATTTAATTTGGCAAAAATGCCAATCGAACTGAGCATTAAGCATGCACTCGAAGCCCAAACTCACTTAAAAACCTTTGGCACTCCATATCAACTGCATATTGCGCATACGCAGTGTGGGCGGTGAAATTAATTCAAAGCTTATTGAAAAGAAATTTACAGCAAAAGTTTAAATTAAAAGTTGTGCAAAAAATTAGGCAAAAACAAAATTGAATGGCAAACCAAAACCAATTCATATATTGATTGGGTGCGTGTTGAACGGGGGGTGTGGAGTGGGGGTGGGCCAAACAGGGGAATCCCCTCCGTCTGTGAGCACGTGCTGGCGCCATCTAGCGGTCGCTGCATGCAAATTGCCAAATCAGTGCGTGACTTGTAAAATTTCAACAAAGACTGCGAGCAAAAACTCAAATGCAAACTGTTAGTTATGACAAAGCAAACTTAACTAGCGGCTATTTAGTGTTTTTTTATTTTTGGGAAAATTTTGAACTGGCACGCACGTGTAACGCCCCACAATGAAGTTTGTAGCACAAAAAACGAAAAGGTGGACCAATCTTTACGCGCCGGTCAATTACCGAGTTTACAGAATACCCCGGCTAATGGTCAGCTCACTCATGACTCGCTTAATGGCCCTCGAGCAACTCTTTTCTTCGCTTTACTATCGTTTTTTTCCGCCAATTTGAACAGCAACTGTCAAAGTCAAAGACTAACAAGAGACCATACAGTGTGTCCATTCATGACAGCCCCTCCTACCCATATTTTACATCGCTTGACTGCCCCTGGGAAACGTTTGCCATTTGTGTATCTCCATCTCGATGCCTTTTAAATGATATCTTTCTTTTGGCATTCGGTAAACATCTTTGGCTGGAAGTCAAACTTGTACATCTTGTACATCTTCAATTTATACTTCAAGTGCCGAAAGTGGGGCAAACTAACATTCCCATCGATTCCCTTCGGTGCGGGTGTCAAAAGTTTTCTGGTCAGCTCGTGCAGTTTATTGGTTTGTTTGCCTGGACTGGTCAGAATACTAGAATCGGGGCAATGGGAGCGTCGTTTCCCACCAGCTTAATCGACTCGGACACTTTACAACATGTTTATCATAAGTATTTGCCAAAAAGAAATATTTTTATCAATTCCTGGAAAAGCAAACGAAAGGGGAAGCAGAGAAAGAAAAGCAATACTTTCAAGTAAAAGATTATAAGAGCAGAAAAAGGGGGGAAGTGAACTGAATGAAAGCTTAAGAGGTTAAGTGTTTTTCTTATCGACAACAGATTAGTTTAAGTGGAAATTGTTGACGGCTATAAAAAAGGTAAATTTAAATTACCAAAGGAATAACTGTAAGTTTTTATAGCTAAAAAGAATGTTTATTTTAAAGGCTTCAACTCATACATTATATTATACATTTATACAATTTTAATAAAGAGTTTCTTTAAACCCAAATTTGTAAAGAGCTGTAAGTTAACGTCTCTTATCTTGCTCCAGTTGCCACAATCTTTCCGGATGTTTCATCTCATTTCATCTTTGCCCCAGCTGCACATCCTAGCATTTAAAATTTATGTCAAATTAGCGAGCGCCTCAATGACAAATGCGCGGGCTATAGAAAAGGCCGCGAAGAATGCAATTTTTACAAGCCCGACCAGAATGGAGCAAACCAACTTCCTTCCTGGAAACCACTTCAGTGCCACCCCCTGCACCACCCAATGAATGCTGCACCCGCAACCGACCAACCACCCACCTCCCACCACCTTGCCGCAAGGCAACGGAAATTAGTTCAACGGCACTCACAACTGCGGCAGTTAAACGTCGCCCAAGACTGGAGTGCAAGTAGAACCAGACTGGGATCCCTTAGGGATGGCATACGATATAAGATGTTTAAAAAGTTGATATATTATTTGATGGTTTTTAAAAGCTATTTCTTATCGGCATAAGCCTATATTGTCCGTCCAACTATATATGTTTACAAAGTGAATTTAAAATACATATTTTAGGGATAGAACAAAAAAAATAAAATGAACTAAACCAAACAAAAAGTGTAATTTGTTGGTGACCCAAATGCAATCGAATATTGATATAGTTTATTATTTTATCAGTAGATTGATAAATCCCATTTCATTTATTTTTATTTCCAGTACACGCTCGTGTAAAATGCTTCAAAGAAAAACCCAAACTCCATTTAGATTGGCAATAAATTCATACATGAACATGGAAAATTCTGCCAAATTATTTTTTTAATAGATATACCTACTCAATTATTTAAATTTTAAATGAACGAGTTTCTATACTATTTCTATTATTTTAATTAGTTATTATCATGATCGACTATAATCATTTTTGTGATCACCTTTGAAATGTCTGGTATCAATGGACAGTGTAATATCAAATCGACTTTTTTCTAGTATTCACATCACCATGGGAACTACTATTGTCCATACCCTCCTCTAAACTGCAGACACTTGTTTTTTATAGCTGCAAGGAGGGTGGCTTGGGAGGCCAGCGGACATTTGAAGATGATGTAGTGCGGACATAAACATAAATAATGGCAATGCGCAGTTATTACTTTTCTTGGTCTTGGTCCTGGTTCTTCTCTCGTCCTTGGGCTGTGCTTACATAAAAATTAAATGTAAGTAGAGTGGGGAGGGGAGGAGGCCCCTCCTCTGGTTTGATGCTGCTCATTGGTCTTGCCTTTCTTAATTGCATTCTGACTGCCGCATCAAATGGCAACCGCTGTCCTAATGGGTTAATTGGGCTCAAGGCAAGGATCCGCCGGAGGGCCCCTTGCCAGGACCTGGTGATTTATCTGTGCTGGCAAATTGACAAACGATTCGCGCTTAATGGAAAAGTTACTCATACGCCATGGATTACAGAGCGGCGCATTATTAATATTCATTTCAGTGCGCATAATTTGCACATACATCAGCGAAGCGTCCAAGGATATGGGAGCAATAAAAGAAAGAAATTGCCATGATTTGGCAAAAGTTGCCTACGATCTTTGCAGACACAGAGAGTGAGAGAGAGCGGAGCATGCAGATTGCATGGCCTGGCAACAGGATGCATACGCCCCAGTCATGCATTAACAACAACCCCATCCCATTCCCAGCAAACAATCCGAGCGAAGAGCCCCAGCCAAAAACATAAACAATAAACAGAGCTGAAAGGACGAGTACGATGCACAAGAGCAGGGGTAACGCACTCCGCTAATGCACCAAAAACTGCATCCACTACTCTTAGCCTCGCCCCCTCCTTCTGCCCCCCAGTTCCCCTTCCCCAGTTACTTAACAATATTTCTCATTGTTGTTGAGACGTTGCAGGTGTTTGCTGAAGCATATCAAAAGTATATATACGGCTAAAGCTGCGACTACGGCGACGACTTAAGCCAGGGCCAAAAGCAGTTGGGTGAGTCAAGGCAACTGGCGGTCTGAGGGAGATGATGGAAAATGGATGGAAAAGTCAGGAACTAGTTCTGGCATAACGATTCTTTAATGATTGACCAACCATCCTGTTAATTATTAAGGTACTATATAGAAACCCTTTACAGTGAGAAAAAAACAATTAATGTTGGTATCATGGTAGTGTATAATAAACACTTTTAAATTATAATTAAATAGCTTTTAATATTGGGACTTATGAAAGTTTAATTTCAAGTGGCACTACAAATGAATACAAATACTTAAATGGAGATGTTGTAAGTATTTAGCTTATGTTATGAGTTTGTTATGAATTACGTTTAAAAGAACAATATTTAATAATTGTGTATTAACTGAATATTGTTAATATTTTGTAAAAGTGCTTTGCAGTTTAGCAGCTCAATCAAGAAACGCAAAGATTTTTTAAACAGAAGAAAGCTGTTAGTTAAATTGAAATAACCTTTAAAGCTGTAGATAGTTGACTATTTGAGTGATCTAGTTCCATTTGCGAACTGGATGTAGCCCGAAAGTAGGCAACGCTTGTGGCATTTGCCACATGCGGCAGAAGAAAGGCCGTCTGCTGCACTCGTCTTGGTTTCTCCGCCTTTATCCTCATCTCCACTTGGCTGCCTTACCTTAATTATGAGTTACTTTTGTGCAGGCATTTTCTTAGTTGCTCATAGCAGCCACCACCCACCATACACCACTCACCGCCCATTTTGGTTGTCCCCGTATGCGTTGTTTACTTTTTTGTGCAGTTTAAATCAACTGTGGTGGGTCCAAAAGGATCAAAAGGAGCAGGGGCAGGGGCAGGAGCAGCGAGGCAATTGCTTGGGCCTGGGCTTGTGTTTGCCTTTGGGCCACAATGCCGCTGGTGGGGAGTTGGGGGGGAAAACTTCTACAACAAAACAGACGAAAGTCGCTGGCGGCATTTGCCGCATTTGCTGCAACAGGAGCAGCAGGTGCAGCATGTGTAGGTGGGTGAAAGGAGTGGGTGTTAGTAGACTCCAGTCTGCGGTCGGGTCACTTGGAGGGGAGGGGGCGTGGAGCGGTGCCAGCTGCTTATGCTGTGTAATTCCGCGTAAAATGCACAAAGGGACAACCCGTTAAGCGCCCCCCAGCCGACTGCCTTGAACCGCAGCTTTTCCACCTGCATGACACCTGCCATTGTTCACGAAAAGTAGACAATGGAGCCTAGCAGCCGCTAGGCGGTACGGAGCTGAATCCCAAGAAAGCACAATGAGTATAACCACCGAAATCCATAAAACATTCTATTTAGCCGGTGCAGCCTGGCCTCAAAATGATTCATTTTAGCAGCCAAAAATAAAGCAAAAGTGTCCACATATCCGAAGCAAACAACAGTGACCTACTTAAAAAAAAGGAAACAAGAAAAGGTAGCTTCTTAGAAACATAAAATTAAACTCTATTAACACGAACGCTCTATCATTTTCAATAAAATGCTGCTTGCAATGTTTCATTTGAAAGCGAATTTGTTTTAAGTACAAGCTGCAACTATAAAATGTAAACCCCAGAAGCAACAAGCTTTTTTCTTATGACGGTGACGATATAAATTAATTTAAATTTACCTTAACAAAGACGCAAGCTACAAATTATAAATGTTCTGGGCTGTGAATATATTTTCCCCCGCAAACTGGCAACTATTTCCCATGCAAATAACTCACTTTTAGTTAATTTCCAATTTCCTTTGGAAGTGTTCTAAATTCGATTTAGTTTTATGTGCTGGCAAAGTTGGGGGAGGCCATTTGGAGGGGCAACTTCGTCGTCGGCTGACCGGAAATGCAACAGGAAATCAGTATGCAATGCCAGTAAATGGTGCTGCCACGCCCCCTGGCCGTCAAACGCCCACCGCCCACCACCCAGATCCTCCACATGCGGCACGTTTTCACATTGCACATTTTGCGTTGAATAAACTTTGCTAGCAGTTGCGGCAGAAGCGAAGGAAAAGCGGGTCGAAAAGGGAAACGAAACAAAGTCAAAATAAGTCAAGCTGGAAATATTTCCCATGCCTCAGCCTTCATTTTACCATTTTCCTCCGTGAAAAGCGGGGCACAGGACCAACTCCGGGGGCCATTTTGTTATTACAGTTGCTGCAATTTCAGCGTCGACGTTTTGCTGCTTTAGCAACAATTACAACAGTCGGCCCAGAAGAAGAAAGCCACCAGCACCAGTGGAACGTGGCCGAGAGAAGGACAACGGAAAAATGCCAGGCAAGAAAAATAGAAGCACCCTGTTGCACACTTTTGCGCGGGCTGTGTGAGGGGAGGAAAATCGGTAAAAGCTGGCGAAAAAGTTGGCTAGCTGGGGCGGCGACTTGCCGCCACTCAAGTGAAGCAACAGTCCGCAATCACAACATGCCAGTTCACCCACGCACACCGATACCGGGCACATATGAGCCCAGATACACCGAGAGAACCGGAAATTATTCCATAACAACAGTATATTCTTATCAGTTAAAGTATCTCTTATATTTGTAAAGTCATGACCCTGCCTTTAAGAAGGTGAGCAGAAAAGCCCATAAGGAAATAAAATCAATTAAATACATTTGTTAAATAGATAAAAAAAATTAAGCGAAGGTATATTTCCTTTTAGTGTAAAACATAAGAGAAAGAATACCCAAGATGATATTATGAATGATATTTTATATAAATAATTCCGAATTTGTCCTGCTAAAGTCATCAAGAACAATTTTTGCTAATTGCAGCATATTCCAAGCTTAAAGAAATAATTAATATATTTATTTTCGGGCAAAGTAATGTTTTGAGCTTAAAATCATACAACATTGATAAGAGAGTAACGAATACTCAATATTGAATTATAATCTGTTTGTATATTTTTTTCGACCTTTTAGGGGAAAGACCTCTTATCAGTAGCATTGCAGGTTTGTCTACATGTTCAGAAATGTTAAATTCAAATTTCAGTACGTTTGGAAAGATTGTTTAGAGTGGTACTATTAAAAATGTTGATGCTGAAAATCTACTTATTAAGCGCATTTGTGGTTCTGACTATCCATCGGGTAGGCTGCCAAGATAATACTCAGTCTGTGTATTTGCACAGCGACTCTCAGTGCGAGCAACAATGCCTCTCGAAACTGGAGAGGATTGAAGACGAGCAGAGGAACATTCTCGACTGGTTGGAAAACTTGCAGACAGACAGGCAGATACAACTGGATGCCCAACTATTACAGATGGAGCTGAAAAAGCGAATGGAATCGCAACAGGAAGAAGACTACGGCCCGAGACTACAGAGCCAAATAGACGTTCTGCAGACAGCCATGCAGAGACTTCAGGCCAAAATGGAAGATCAGGCAGCCGCACAAAACAAGCTTGAAGGGGCAGTAATGGCAGTGCAGACCAGTCTGCAGGTACTTCAGGAAAAAATTCGATTCCAAAACCCAGACTTCTCTACGAAACCAGCTTCCCTTGTAACAATTATCCCGCCGGGGTTCGAGCGAATTGGCAAGGGATACTACTATATTGAACATAATATTTTAGTCGGTTGGGACTTAGCAAGAAGCACATGCAACAGTTTCGGTGGGATACTAGCTTCAATTCGAGATGAAGAAGAACTTAATTTAATCCAAGCGAAACTCCGGAGAGATACGCATTACTGGATTGGCATTAACGATCGTGAGTCAGAGGGCAAATTCGTATCTCTGGCCTCTGGAGAGCCACACACATTTTTGAAGTGGGCGGTTAATCAACCCAACAATCTTGAAAATCAGGATTGCGTCACTCTTTACAACGGAGAAATGTTTGATTTTTCCTGTCCCACTGAATATTATTTTATTTGTCAAGTTGATAACATCTAAGATAATATAATTCAATTAATGACAATTGTCAAAGTTCCACAGAAATATTTAAATATTAAAATAAAAAAGTTTTTCAATGGAATGTTCTTGTTATCACATATAATATGTTTCCTGTGTGCACCCAGAAAACAAGGCAATAAGAAGCGTTTTAGGTCTCAAATTGAAGACTCAAATTTATGGCAATTGTTCTTTAAAGTAAGGTAATTTTTCCTAAAATCAAGGAATTTTGTTTTCTGAGTGTACGGCATACTCAGATACAAAGCACACGCATGCATATACCCACACTAACATTTGTCTGCCGGCAATGACAGCGTCAGTAAATTGAAAATGGCGACCAAATGCACAGCGAAAGCAGGCGGTAAAGTTGGCGATTACCGCCCCTTAGTGCCCCCTGCTCCCTGCCCCGCCTCTCCCCTGTGTCACTCACTTTTCGGACCGGGAATATCAACAAGGCAACCTTCAGACGCTTAACAGTTTTCCAATTCCCGCTACACGACGCATCTCATTGCTGGCCAAGAGCGATGTGATGCCCAGCAGATGCAGATGCAAATGCAGATACAATGCCATGCGGTGCAGACTGAACGGAGCGAGTAAGCAGCCCACAGGAGCCCAAGGATGCTAAGGATGCGTGTCCACCTCGCTTGGCCACCAGTGGGGTTCAGCGTAAGCAGCCAGCGATGCCCTGTCTAAGGAATCGCCTTTGGCAGTAGCCTGTCAGTGACCATTTCAATATCTGGTGTCATTTATTGATTATCATATAAAGCTGAAACTGCATATACGTAATGGTTATTTTTGAGAAGAAACTCAGTCAACACACAAAAAAAGGGTTTTCTTAAATTAAATTATAATTTTTTTGTATATGTTGACGCGTGTCTTTAACCAGCCCTGATCTATTAATATAGACTTTTCCTGTCTATTTTTTAATATATGTGAATCATTATTATATCAAGCTTTACAACTTAATGGTCATTTTCAATAACAAACTGATACAAATCAGTCTTTTATTAAATTAACCTATAATTTTTTGGGCAGTGTCATTTTTTTGTAAATGACAGAATTAAATTAATAAGCCCACACTTTTAAAATCACATTTTTTTTAGGCCCATCGATTACAATGAAGACATTGATTTAATCCAAAATTGTAAATATTTTTATTTTAAACATTTTTGAACGAGACGACTTTTGGAAATAGATATGTTTTATGTGAGTTACACATAATACTTAATTATACGGTTTTTGCTGAGGCCTTAGAATACAAAGTTGCAAAGGTGCATCTCTAATGTTTTGCTGTAGCTATGGCTACACTTCAGTTTCGGTTGCTGGTCAATTGCAAGCGACGGCTGCGGCAATTGACATTGATCAGCGTTGACCTTAACGGGGGAGGGGGAGAGGGGAGGACATCAGACATCCGCCCAGACAACCCACCGCCCCCAGTCGATTGCTGGTCACTTAATGCGCTCAAGGCGAGACACAGCGGGAGTGACGGCACTCGCCTCATCATTATGCAGATGGAAACACGGAGTTGTCCTTCGAGGCATGCAAATGGAATGTGAAAAGTGCGCCTATGACAAAAGAGCAGGGTGGGATTTGCAGGCTGGGCACCTGATAATGAGTAGTTTTACCCCTTTTCCACATGGCCTGGAGTAATTGCGGAAAATGAATTAAAGGCAATTTGCGGCGGGGCAGGAGCGGGAAGCCCAGAGAAGATGGCGAGCAGCAACAAAACAAAGTGAAGGCAAACAACGTAAGCTGTTGCTGCATAGGCGGAGCCGGGTCCTGAGTCCTGATAAGGCAATGTTGCCGGAAGCTGGCAAGCAGCAACATCACCGTGCAACAGCAGCAACATCGACCGGAAACAGGATGAGATCCAAGGAGCAGCAATGGCAGCAATGGTAACATGTAAATGGGCATGGCACACACTTCCCCCTGTGTGTGTGTGTGTGTGTGCGTGTGTGTGCTGAAATTGCATTTAAAAAGCTAAAAGAAAAGCGGATGCAACAATTTGCCATTGTGCAACTGTCAGGGGGCGTTAGGCACTCCACCCCCCTGATTTTCCACCTGCCACACCTTTCTCCGCCCTCCTTTCACCGCCTGTCTGAGCGTCTGTCTTCATGACTTTCCCCAGGCAATTTAAGCGAATTTCGAAGTCACTCGAGGAGCGGAGTGGAGGTTCTGGAAGGTCGGGGGAGTGGCCAAATATAATGATGGTAACCTGATGCGATAAGTATTTATGCTGTGGTGCAGCTGTGGCTGGAGCCAATTTCACCGAAAGGGGAAGGAAGCCCAAATTGTGACAAGAAATTGTTGGTTTTGCAAGGGAAACGGAAATCGGTTCTTGGAAATATTTTATGAGATTCATATTTAGTTCAACGCAGGGTTGTCTTCTCGTAATAATTTGAAATGTAAAAGGTTTTGTAAGGGCTTGATATGTATATATTTGTTATTCAGACCTTATACCAGTTGAACTTAATATAATGAAAACAAATAAGATATGGGAAATTATAAGGACTTATGTTCTGTGTTTATGACCACTGGTCAAGAACCATGACCTCGAGCTCAAGCAAGTAAACTTCGAGTTGTGAAACAACTATCTTAATTCAACTGGCTAACTATTATCTTTCTGCATTTAACATCTTTTTAATTTTTTTGGGAATACTTAAAAATAGTTGAGTTGTTTAAACTGTTAATTAGTGTTTAGCACAATATATATATATAAATATATATACAATTTTTAATATATTTATAATTTTATTAATCCAAAACTATTTGAAATAATTTGGAATGCATATGGTTTCACATCCTCACCCGTCGACATATTATAATCCCTTTTCCCACCGAGCTATTTTAAGCTGTGTGCGAAAAAAAACGTAGTTCAACACTAATTTGATTTTAATTTGTTTACTTTGTCGTATTGTTATGTGCATTTTGTTTGTTTTTTCGAGTTTAATTAAAAATGCATTTGTACAATCACACAGGGACGGGAAGAATGACAGAGTTAAATGAAGGTAAAAATACTTTATTATAGGAGTTGCAGGCACGCTTTATAAATTACAGTAAAATAAGTCAATTACAAAAATGTTCAATGCCCCTGAAAACCTCCTCCCTATTAGCAACCGTAATGGAAAACATGCGCTTTCCGTTTCCGCTTTTCCAGTTGATTTTTGCCAAACAACAAACAAACAATACGTACTTTTTTTGCAAACTTTTTATTTCCGCTCCGATTGAGCATTAAATGTATATACATTTTGGCTAAAATAAAGCCGGTCCGAAGGGCAGCAACAAAACCTATTAATGTCTAACACATGCACACAGATAACACACACACAGGCAATCGAAAACACAGACACTTACAATGGCAAGTCGAATGCAAATAAACAGTAAATTTGCATAATCAATTTGTTTATTGATTCGTATAGTCGAACTATTTTAATTACGTTTAAGTTCAGACCGTATTTCGATACGGTGCGAGAGGGATAGAGGAGTTGTGTGCGAGGGAGAGGTTGCTATAATCAAACCAAAATTTGGCAAATATAAAAAAGCCAATCATCAGTAAACAACGAAATCATTTTTCTCACTGACAGTTGCCATTTGCATTTGGCAAATATTTAAAAATATTTTCTGTCTGTAGATTAATCAAAAATCAACTACAGCAACAAAAAATGAAGGGCGTTAAACATTATGCTGTATGCGCAGTTTAAAATCACTTCATTATGATAAAAATTAAATAGGGAGACGATCACATTTTTTTTTAGCTTTTACCATTTCATTTAAATTTAGAATATTATAAAAAAAATTTTAGCTAGGGTATTACAACAACAATTAGCCATATTCGGTAAAAGTCCGTCGATATCTGTTTCCGCCTATAAAAAACTTAACATACTTTCAGTATTTCGCATAAATTGCCTTTTAATGGACAACAGACCAAATGGGAATCGAGTGGGTTGAGTGTTCGGGAGCAGCAGGTTCTTTATGGCTGGATAAACGCTTAAAATGCTAAAAGCCAATTATTTACCAGGTTTTTTGCGAGTACGCAAGGTTGGAAAGCAGTAACCGAAACGAATGCCAATGAAGCGAAAGAATTACACAAATATGATTGTTGACTTCCTATTTTGGATTGCATAAATGGTGGAAAATAGAGTCCTTAATTAAAACGCTTATTCTAGAGAATTTGAATCCCCTAAAATCTACTTGTCTGCATATAAATATCGAACAGAAATTTCTATAATTGCCTAAATATATATCAGTAAGGTTGAGTTTAAGCTTAAGAATTCTATAAATTTTTATTTAAAATTGATTTATTTTTACCTAAAATATAATAAATGAGTATTATATAAAGGAAACGAAAATGATTTGCGAGTAATTTTTTTGGAAGAAATGGTACCTACAAATAGTGGCTATAAAAAAATCAAACCTATCAGTGTACTGTTATTTAAAGATGTAGGTAAATGAAAATCTGCCTGACTTCGAGTATGATTTGGTGCACTTTTCCGACTGTCATCGTTGAGAGCAAACTCCATCAGCATCATCGTCATCGTCAAGTCACAGCCCCAATGACAACCAGATACTTGTCTGGTGGAGCACCACTGCCCATGATACTCGGACTCAGGCCAGAAACCAGAAACTGGTGACCAGGACCAGAACTAATGTCCTCCAGCCTAAGCACTCACCTCGTGTCAGGGACACGCTCTCTGCTGCTCTCGATGGTGGCCAGTTGACCAGTAGTTCAGTTGTCCAGTTGGCCAGTGGAGGATTTCCAGAGGACAGTTCCGAGTTGGCAGTCAATCAAGGGAGGCGTTAAAATTTGTTTTCCCTTCCCTTCCCGTCCGTTTTTTTTTTTTTTGTTGTGCCCCCCTTTGGGAAGAGCTTTGAAAACGACGCAGCGCAAAATTTGTTAAGTGGCTACAAGTGGGCACAGGACATGGGACACTGATGGGGTCATGTGATTCGGATCCGGATTCGGATCCCCGGATCCGGGGACAGAGTGTCAACCGCAGAGCAAAGTGCAGTGGCAAGTGTTCCCAAACATGAAAAGTTTTCCGCTGCGGCTGCGGTTCGCTGTTCCTGCCGCTGATTAAATGAAATGAAAAGTTTGCGCCACCACAGGGTAATTGGAATTAGCCAGCAGCGGCTGGGGCACTGTTCTCTAAGCAAATGCAAGCTTAACCAATGCTTAAAGTGCTGGCAACTCAAAAAGCAATCACAAATTGTATGGCCTGGCCAAGACAAAAACTCAGTTAAACAAATGATAATTAAATCAGTGCGAATAACGCCAGATAAGTCTCACTCTGTCTGTGTTTCTCGCCAAAGAAACCATCAACTTTCTGAGAGGGCAATAGAGTGCATCATGGTGCCACTTGAAAAACTTTGATTAAAATCCTTTTGAAGTGCTAACAAATAGCGCGGGACAAAGTGTCTGCAGGAGCGTTTGAGGTTGGCTGGGCGGGTAGGATTCCAAAACGAGTGTCAATGTGTGTCCCCGCACTTTTTGAAGTCTAAGCCAGGAGCACACGAACTCCAAGATTTGCATTTTGTTTTCCATTGTCTTGCTACCCATCTTCAAGGTCGGTGATTTTGGGTAGAAAAGAATCTTATTATCTTATTATCTTATCTTAAAGATTACAAACCTATGTTAAGGTAAGGGACTTTTATTGAGAAAATTCATAAATTTCTAAAGTTTGGCCGATAGCAATGATAGCAACAGTTTTAGGTTAAATATAACAAAACTATATTAATCAAGGGACTTTTATTGAGAAAATTCATAGGGGTAAGGTAGTGTTACTCCAAATCCATTAAATTTTATATTTTTTTAAAATATATAATGTCATATCCCGCTGAAACCGTTTTATAGTTCCCAATCTATAAGCATTCAAGCTATTCTATTAATAACCCAGTTCTTTGGGTACTCTATTGGTCGAGTTCTTTCCTTCCTGCATTCTTCCTTTGCTGTTGTTGATGTTGTTTCTGTTGCAGTTGCTCGAATCCTTTTTTTATTTCCTTGCTTTGCGCTAAGCTTTACTAAATCCTTCTGTCGCGACGAAAGCCCAGCAACAACAACAGAAACCACTGGCCACAGCAACAGCAAAAAAAAGGAAGGAGAAGCAACAACAAAAGCAACAACATCAGAAATAGCAACAATACCAGCGAGAACATCAGCAACTACAGCAATACCAGCAACTACAACAGCAACTACTGCAACTACAACTACAACAGAAGTTAGAAGTGCAAAGGGAGCGTCAAAGCAAGGGGCGGGGCTTCTGGGGACTTTTTGAGAAGAAGAAGAGCAACCATGACGACGCCGGCGACAATGCAATAACTCATGTGCAGTAGTTGTTGCTGCCGTTGCCGTTGCTGTTGCCGTTGCTGTTGCCGTTGCTGTTGCTGCTACTGCTGAATGTTGGTCATGATGACACTTTGGTTGTTGCTCCCAGCTCAAAATCCCTGCCCCTGCCCCCCGACCCCTGCCCCTGCCCCTCTCCCACCCTGTTGTTGCTCGGCGCTTTGTGCTTTGGCAAAAGTTTTGTTTGATAGTCCCACAATTGCAAAAGTTGGCCACGCTCTTTGAGCTGTGAGCTCGGGATCTGGCTTAAATGCATTTTAAGTTACATCAACTTTAATAAAATGCCACATGTGAAGCTTGTTTACTGCTGTTGCTGCTGTTGCTGCCGCTGCCGCTCTGCGGTGTTATTGTAGTTAAGTGCACTTGAGAGCGCTTTAAAGTTGGAGGCCAAGCGATAAGGACACGCAGCTTGCACTCGATGTGAAGTCATCTCTGGCCGCCACTGCCGCTCTTTCCATACCGATTTTCCCCGCACAGCCTTTTGTACACCGTGACGTATGCGCAACGTTGGCTTACGCCGCCGGTTTATCATACGCACCGTTGCCGAGACGGAAAGACTGTGTTTTTGTGTGGTGGCTGTGGCTGTGGCAGTGGCAGTGGAAGTGGCAATGCCGAAAGAGTTTCCAAGTCATCATCTAGCTACGCCGCAACTTGAAGGTCGTCTAAGTTAGTTCCTGGAGTCTGTCAAAAAGCATTCTAAAGATTTTTGGCTCTCAAGGGCTAAAGAATTTCTGTCTTTTATGCTGGCGAAAAAAAAACGATAAGACTCTGGGCGGAGCTAACATATAAGTTTTGTCTATAAGTTTTGTTCCCGCAAGCCAAGAGAGATAGTGAGTTCGAGGATTGCGGGACTAAGAAAACTTAATTAAGCAATGGTACGCAAAAATATCATGTGTTCCTTTAAAGTATAGAATTGTGTTGTTTTAGTTTTCCAATTAGAACAACTAACCTGAATAGGTAAGCTTAATAAATTATAATTTAAGAAAAACAAAAATCATATTTTGTTAGATTACTCTGTTGTGTAGTATAAAATATTACGAAATATAGAAATGCACAACGGATTTGTTTTCTTATGTATAATATATATAATTGAAACTAAAAACTTGTATTACTCAGTTTTGAAAAAAAATTCTGTAATATGGAGGTAAAATAAAAACTTAACAACCTATCAGCTGCAACGACGAGACTGACAAAGCGTTACCTAAACTTCCATCCTAGTATTATTGTTAACAAGAAGTAAATATTTAAGAAATCACAAATGAAAAGTGAAACCACTTCAGTATTCTTGGCTAAAATATATCCAATCCCCAATGTTTTGAAGGAGCTTCTCCCATTCATCACCATTTCTCTCCGAACAAAAATTTCTTTATTTGAAAAACCCTTTGCTGAACCATCCATCATACGTCATTGGACGACAAATGTGTGTGCGAGTGTGCGGTTGAGGCCGACTGACTTTGTTCGCAAGCTGAAGGGGTTAAGAATGAAGTGCGCTCACCGCAGAGCCCCTTTGAATCCTGCCCCGCCCCCTTTTACATTCAACTTTCCGAGTCATTTCAGTGCGTGGCACTTGAGAGTAGCGCAGAAATGGAGAAAAATGGTGAACGGGTGTGGAGGACGTGGGACGAAGGACCTCAGTCGAGTGTCTAAATGTCACGTTTAAATTTATGTTGCAGCAACAATAACAATGGGCAAGTCCTGCTGCCTCCGAAAAAAATATGCAACGTAAACAAAAACAGTTATGACAACAATAGGAACAACAAGCAGCCAAGAACTATGACAACTCGACAACAGCAACAAATGGCAGCAACAACAACAATTACTGACACAGCACAGAAGGCAAAATGTTGCCGTGTGTCACCAGGGGCGTGCTGCAAGCTGGTTGAAAGGGGGGTGAAAGGGTGGTGAAAGGGTGGTGAAAGGGGAACAAGGGGGGGGGCTGCAGACCGAATGAGATGCGGGTGCAACTGTCACCAAAACAATGTTAACCAAAATGGCAAAAAAATCCTACGGGGAGACAAAATATTTCCAGCAAAGCACGAAAGCGAACAAAAAAAAATGATTGGAATACATTAGAAATGTTCGCTATTGTTTTGGGGCGAGCGAACGAAATGTTAGACGAATGCAAATGGAAAAGTCTGCAATATAAAATGGCAAAGAAGTCATCTTAGATGAGGTTCCAGAGTTTAACTCATGTCTGTTGCTAAAACTATCCCAGATAAGTGTAAGTTATACATGGTTATATTCTATTTTGTAGATCAAATTAATGCTATTCTTTAGTAATCTCACTGCTATGAAAGGGTAAACTAATTAAAATGTAACAACCTTGAAGATGTACTAAATTGCCAACAAATGTTTCTAGCAATTATTTTAAATTGTGTTAGATACATTTTCAAGCGCCATGCCATCTTATTTCCATGAGAATTTTCCCCAAAAACACATTCAGCAATTTGGAGAAAGCACAACTCTCACCAGAATTCATATCAAATTTCGTGTGCAGCTGCATTTTGAAAAACTCCCAGAGTATTTCTTAATTTACAAACAATTTTCTGCACCATTGCTCGCTTGAATGTTTTGGTATCAAGTATAAAATGTCGGGCATTTCAAGGGAGGTGGGGACTTGCGACCCCATCAGCCATTAGCCTTATGTTTATATCATTATCAAAGTTATATGAAACTCAACTACACTAATTATTTTGCCGTTTCTTTCCAGCTTCAGAGAAGGAAAAGCATTTAATTGTGCGAAAAATTCAAGGGGAGTGCGCTTTACATGCGAATGCTGCCTTAAACATGGCTTAAACGACTGGCGTGCTTGTTGTTGGCCTGATTGTGATTCTGGTTCGGGATCGGGATCGGTATAGGGCTCGGGTTCGGGGTCTTTCATTATTGTTTCTGCTATTTTCCTGTGTTTTCCTACGCTTTCCCAGCGCCCTCGTCGCTGAGCTTGCGATTCAGCAGCAGTGCATTGTTGCTGGCATAATATTTTGCACGCTTGTTGTGCCACACACAACTGCAACTAGAATGGCAGACCGCAATGTGAAAAAATGTTTTCATATTTATTTGCCGCTTTCCCACTTTTCCCCGACCCCACAACCCCTCGCCCCGCCATCCCCGCTTTTCCGCACACCCGCACACCCTGACTTTTCCCCCACAGGACTCGCATAACTCTACTCAAGTATGCAACTTTATCATTTTGATTTAAATGTTTTGCTGCCGCTCTTGTCTGCCGCATTGTGACATGCATGTGCCTGCTGTTCGAGTGAGCAGGACGGCATGCGACGGAGCGAAAGAGAGAGGGTCGAGGGGGGGCGAAGTGTGTGAGTAGGCGACAAACAGTAAAAATTGCATTGTTGTTTAGGTTTGCCAGCTTATTCAGCGCGGCGTTTGCGTGATTTTATGAAAAGATTGTTTTTCCTATTCTGCGCTTTGTTTTCTTTTTTCAGCCAGCTAGAATATTGCAAATAAAAAAGAATTATAAATGGCATAGAGTGGAGATGGCAAGAGAGGCACAAAACCAAACTGAATTATATGGCAAAGCAATGTGAAGCCACTTGATGAACTATGGCACGCATAAGAGAGCAGACCAAACTAAGAATTATAGATATTATTTTGTAGTATCTGTTGATACTTTCAATGGGACAGCAATCAAAGCTTAATTGCTGCAATCAAGTTGGACAAACAAATTTACTTTTATGAAGTCAAAAATAAATACGCCTTTTTTGTATTTTGGTCAAAGGAATGCATTTATTTTATTACATTTTTTTGCTCAGTAGCAAATATAGTTTAAATATAAAAACCTTATACCTTAATATAGAAAATAAAAAAAAAACGATATCAGATACAGATATTTTGTAATGCGGATAATGTTGATGTGTGTAATGGCTATTCAGTATTTTCCGGTACATATAAGTTAACAAAAAATTCTTAAAATAAAGCCTCGGAACTCTAAATATTTCCTTTGAATTAAACAAAATATTTACAACAAAAAGGGTAATATAACGTTCTGGAATCCTATTATATGGTGTCCCTTACAAAATCAACTGTGACATTTCCCCGCACTAATTGGCTTGACTCTCGACCTTTTGACATGACATAAATTAAGGGAATTTCGTGAATATTTCTCTGACAGAAACCCCTCCGTTTTGCACCGAACCCACACCATTTCGCCTCTGGAAATGTGTGCGTCAGTGTGAAGTGCAAAAATTAATTTAATTAAGTAATTTCACATGTCATGCCATATATAATTTATGGTTTGCCTATATTTTGAGTTAATTTTAACATTTTTTCGCCATACATTTTATTGCATTTCCATTTCTGGCTGTCACACGAGCTTGTTTGTGCGATTTTTTCAAATTGTTTTGATGCCACGCTGATTCAGTGTACGAATGTGGAAAAATCTTGCCGTCAACAATAATTTTTTCCCTCTGGCTTGGTTTATTTCTTCTATCTCTATTTTTTTCCACTGTTTCTACATGTTTATAATATTAATTTGTGAAAACAAATGGAGGGAAAAAATTGTCCTTCATGCATTCAATGTAAATATTTTAGATTCATATAATACCGAGGAGATTTTAAATGAGATTGAACTAATAAAGTATACTAGTTACAGTCTACGGTTAATTAAAGAAATTAAAAGGTGAATGCTGAATTGAGGAAAAAGTTTTAAATGAAAAAAAGGGATAATTTTTAATAAAAGTTCGGATACATTTTGTTTTGTTAATCACCCATAATAATATGTTATTTGAATACAAAAACAGTCATTATGTCTCTTTATAATTTAAAGAAAACATTCCCTACCTAAACTAAAATTTCAAATATTTTGTTTTTCATTACCAATACTAACTGTATTACCCTGATTTAACATTTTTCAATAAACATTTTTTAATAATGAACTAGTTTTAAATTTATTTTGTATCCGTTTTGTATCTTTAATTAATTTATAAAGGATTTATTTTGGGAAACATACATGAGGTTGCACAATTATTTCGTAAGCCTTATAATCATTTGGCTAGTCTAAGTCTTGTTATTTGTGAATAAAAAAGTTCTCTCTTACACGGAAATAGTTATTTAATATTTTTTAAAAATCTGCAATGAGAGTTATTTGGTTGGTCCTTAAAAGTGTCCAGGTACAGGACACATCCTGATCCTGTTGGTGCTCATAATGAAATACGAACAATGCGCACATTCTAGTGATTAGGTTGGCAATAACAAGTTTACTTGTTAGTTGGGTGCATCATGGTTGTCAGCAGTATTTGGGACCCCCCTTAACCCATTCCATCCCGCCCTTTAACCCCCGACGAGCCCTGCGAGGACATAAATTTTCACTCATTTATCCGGAAATGGGCGTACTGCCAAAGTGAGCAACAAACAAACAAAATGAGTGGCCATTTAGTTTAGACCGGAGTTAGCAGTAGGTCCTTCTTAACCCCCTGCTGCCCGAATGACGGCATTGTTTACAGCCAGACAACTTTGTCAGCCAAACGGTCTGCTCTATCAGTCAGTGAGGAGTACTTTATGCAATTAACTAATTCGATGTGCCATGTTCTTAGAGTTTACCCCCCAAAAAAAGCAAAGAAAACTGAACCGACAGGAAAAGCACACAATAGAATTTATGTTGTCAAGGGTCAGGACTTTCAATCCCCGGCGTTTCAACCAATGCAGCAAAGAGAGTGTTGAAAGCCCAGTTGAGGGCCAAAAGAAGAGAGAATTGAATGCATTCGCAAGGAAGAGATAATTGAATGCATTGACAACAAAGAGAGCATTGAATGCATTGCCTAGGAAGAGAGTATTGAATGCATTGGCGAGGAAGAGAGCGGAATGCATTGGGAGTGGAATGCTCTTACTGGAAGGAAAGAGTACTTTTCCAGTACTTTACCCAAAGTGGATTCAATTATAAAAAATTGACAAACCAACAACAACCCCCAACCCATTTTAATTGAAAATGCATTGGCAGGAGCTTCGTTTCAACTTGAGCCACTTGCGAAATTCTTGCTGCATACTTGCAGGCTTAATTCAAAAAGCAACAAGTACAGTCGACTTCACTAAGCGATTTACGCTTAGGTGTTAGTGTGTACAGTAAACAGACCCCCTTCTTCAAGCCAAAACTCACTTAGTCCTGAAAGATACATTAAGTAGTATCTTTAAAATTATATTTCTGAGGGATTGTTAAACAGTTTTACAAGGGCTTGCAATACCTAAACACACCAAAGGTCCAGAGTTAATCCATTGACAGTTGGCTAACTTTGAAAACGTAAGAGGGCTCTATAAATAATTTTTATATTATTCTTATTTTTTTTTTAATACTTTGATTCTTTTACACAATGTACAAAATGTTTTTTAAAAATTGTAAAAGTACTAAATTTAAAGCATATATCATTAAATTTCCAAAAACACAATTTTAAGAACTTATTTTTCATTATTAAAAATGTTCAAAATTATAGGATAAGATTTGGATAAAATTAAAATGTGATCTTAATCTTAAGCCATTTATGTTATATCTAAACAGAAATTAAAAACCATTGACTTGTTATCATACGGTTTGAATATACCAATACTAAAACAATTAACTAATCAAATATAATTACTATATTAACCACAAAATTGTGTGACCAAAACCTCTATACAAAGTCTAATAACCCCTTGCTTTACATTTTGACACATTCACCATTCTCCAAACTAATCCCGTCCATGCGAAGCAATTTAGCTCCCAAAACGATGGGCTACCGTTTCCAGCATTGATGACAGTTGATGATTATTAAAACAAAACCCGAAATTAGGCACTGTTGGGTGTGAAATGCCTGCAACGGAAATGAGGTTTCGCTTTGATTTACGTAGGCATCGAATGCAGCACAGCCTACCTCCCACCCCCTGAGTTACCTGCACTTCTGTCCTTGCACTCAAAGGACATGGACATGGGCAGCGGCCACTCGGACAGAGCAATACTCCCCCTATCTGGAGAACATACGCCCCCAATCCTGCCTCCTGGAAACTTGACACGCATATTTAGTGGCAACAACAAACCTAATTACGTGTGTCCAAATGCGACGACCACTGCAGCACTTGGGGGCGGGCGGGAATAGCCGCCCCTCTTGCCACAGAATTACAGTGCATTTATGACCGTGCCTTATAATGGTATGACTCGTCCGGAGTCTTCACCTCAACACGTACTCCCCATGGCTGCAAAATTCATCCGACTGCTCGCCTACTTGTGAATTCCTCGCCTTGCATTTCGACTAGAACAGGCAAATACGGTGGGAAAACAGCCTGGTAGAGCATTTAGCACTAGTTACCTGAATGTTTCTAAGTTATAGCTATGAAATGCGTTTTTAGGTTTACAATTGTTTAATATTTTAGTTAACTAGGGATTTACTTAACGAATGTTCTTATAAATTTCCAATCAGTTTATAAATTAGATAAAAAATGAGTAATTATTTGGAGTAAAAATAAAATATATATATATTTTAGTATTAAGTATTTTTATAGCCACACAATAATAATTATTTATGAAAATATTGGAAACGCTTAAAATTGTTCCAAATATTTACATTTTTATAGCTACGATTAAGAAAAAACTAGTTTTAACAGGTTTATTTTAAGGCAGATTTATATACAAATTAGAACAAACAAAAATGTATTTATTTTACAAAATTAATAAAGGGCTTAGACTATGTTCTTTAAAGTGATGATATTCCTGGTGTTATTCCAAGAAGACTGAGTCAGCAAACTTGAATAATTGTTTTCGGATTTTTAGCTTGTTCGATAAAAAACTGAAAGATTAGTTTTTACAAAAGTGTCTTGAAAATAAACTACTGCCAGTATAAAATACTTAATTATACATATAAGCCCTTAACTTTATGGTATAATTTCTATACCGAAAAGTCTGCAGTTTAAGGCCTTACTTTTAAACCACATAAGTTTTGTTTTGATACTTTCGTGGTGTTAGTTTTATACTTATTGACAAATTTTTCAAACAAATAAACGTTAAATTTTTTTCCAAATACCTTGTTCACTGCTGACCAAAACAAGTCGCCCTTGATCCGGCGGCTGCAGCATTTGTCATGAGCAGGGACTGCTCGACCACCTCGAAACCTCGAAGCCTCCATCCTCACGCCTGGAGTTCACATCCACCCAGGGGGATAATGGTTGTGCTGCGAACAGATTCTATGATTGCATCTGTTTCAGTCAGCTACCAGTTGCCAGCTACCAGCTATAGGTACTAGTTACCAGTTTGGGGCTGGCCAACTCCTCCTATTCCGATCCCCAGATCCATAAGCTATTCCCTGTGAGCTCTTCCCTGGCAATCCGAGTGTTGTGCGCCGGTTTGTGGTAGCTAAATTAGCTGCGATTAGGCCTAATAGAGCCGCAGTGCATGGAATGGATTCTGAACAGCTGCATTGGCTGGCACTCTCGCTGCTCCGGTTCTGCTCAGTTAAAATTGTTAGCTTACTTCTGCAGGCCATCAGCAGGCAACTCGTCCCTGAAATCGCATTTACCAATCACTGATATTTGTATGCCGAGTGAAATCCTAGGGACCGAGACATTAGCAATGATTATGTGGCAATTTGACTGAGTTTATGCAGTGGTTACTCCATTGGTAAAGTAATTATGAGGGATAGAGTAAGCTTAATATTATATTTAAAATAATTATATCGTTTAAAGGTATGATTTCAATATATGCTTTTTTTAAGCCAATGTTTTTGATATATTAGAATGAATAATAATGCTTTAAAAATACTTCATTTTGTAGAAGAATTCGTTAAAACTTTGTAACATACCTTAGTAGGTTTTTTTTTAGTAATTGCACTCTGTTTTTATTTATTTATAATATTTTAATAATATTTTAATAAAATTAAACTTAAACCACGAATGAGTTATTTGCCAGTTCTTGGTTAGCAAATATTGCAAACTTATCTAATAACATTAGTACATTTCGAATAGCTTAGCAGTTATGCCTCCCAAAACACTCATATTTACATGTGTAAACAAAATCAAAGGGGTGTTCTCCACAAGCAACGTCCATCGCTCGTCACATGAAGTGGAAGCCAGCCATGTGACCACAACCGAATCCACTGACGGCCTGCCCACCACCCTTGGCCCACATCCTGAATGGGTTAAGACCCCCCCGCTCCCCTTAGCTCCCCCAGCCACCCCTCATTCCTTCAGTTCGCCTTTGTGCCCCCTTAAACACTTGTCAATTCGGACTATTCATAGTTCTCGCCTGCTGTTGTTCAACAAGGGACATGCATAAAATTGACCATGATTTTGCCTGACAAGACATCAACTTGGACAAAAGGGTGGGGGTAGAAGGGGTAGAAGGACGAAGGACGAGAGATGTCATCAAATTTGTGGGCAGCGCCTATGCGTATGCAACAAATTTGCAAGCAACTGGGGAGAGAGAAATGCAGAAATTTTGGATTAGAAATGACGTGTGTGTGTGTGTGTGTGGGGGGTAACTATACCAATGTACAGCTGGTAAAATAATTACTTAATTAAATTTATTGACTTGTTTAAGTTAATTTAGACTCCAAGTGGTTGGGCGTTTCATTCGATTTGCCACAAAGCAATCAAAAATTAAGAGACAAGCCAGGGATTTGTGAGTCTGCTGGCAAAACCAAATCAATTTCCGCACACACACACACACACACATACACACGCACAATCAAAAGGGAAAAATCGTATTAGCAATTGTTTAGGCCAATTGCGAGGCATGGCCTAAATGAAGAGCCATAAATTTCGTTGAGTCTCTCAATGAATTTTGCATTTGACAGTTGACAAAAAGTGTTGGTTTATCTGTTGCCCAGAGACGAAAATAATGAAATGTTTGTTTGACCGAAAGCCCACCGAATTGATTTTTCACCTGCTGACTAATAACTTTTGACAGGGCCAAAACAAAAAAAAGTATTCGCCAAGAGCAGAGCAAACAGGCAAACAAAGGCTGCCAAATATTTTGGGTTCGAGCACACAGGAAATTGTTGCATCGAGTTGGGCATATTATGTAAATCACTGCCATTGACAGCCGCCAGCAACAACAACAACAACAACAACAATAGAAACAACAACAATAGCAACAGAAGCCACAATTTTCAGCAGCAAGAGCAACAAAATACAACAAACTACAACAAACTATTGTGTGCAAAGCCCGAAAACCACTTTGGGCCCAACTTATTTGTGGCTAACAAATTTGCATGCATTGATGCATCATCATCGCAGTTGCCAATTCATCTGGATGTACGTAGATATATATTCTATTCCCTTTTTTTTTTTTTTTTGTTGCCACAAGGACAGCACACGAGACTCTAAATGCGAGTGCAAATCTTGGGCAAATCGATTGAAGTTGTGAAGAGCAGGCAAAAGCGTCCTCAATGTGTCAGCTCAAATGCCAATTTGTTGGCTGGGATTTCAGGGATATCGATGGTACAAGCGATAAAACAGAAACTGCCATGGTTTTTGAGACCGATTGAATGCGAGTTTGTAAGGAAAAACCCGGAAATGAGGAAAGAAAATTGAGCGTAAAAGGTATAAAATGGAGAGGGACAAATGTAAAACATCAAATTTGGCATTAATTTGAATCTTATATATTACTTACCCAGCACAATTGTATTTCGTAAGTTATTTTATTTTTTAAAATATATTTTTTTTCATCAATATGCAACTCTAAACCACTTTGGGGAAACTTTTTTTGAATAATATCAGTGCTGCCAGCAGCTAACTTAAAAACAAAACAGAGCAGGCCATTCGCTTGGCTTCCGATAATATGGACATGCAGCAAATCGGATTTCGTTAAGAATAATATTTTGGATCAAAGTATAAACAAAAATTTACAAATGACTAAGGCAGAGAAAAATAAAATAAAATAAAGATTTTGTATTTTTTTTAAATCGCTTTTAATGTAGGTCAAAAACGGAAATTTTGCTAAAAAGCATTTCTAGAAAAAAATAAAATAAATACAAAAAAAAAATTATCTCATGCTGATTTTTCTGTAGCACTTTGGTGCTATTTATTTAATAAATATAATGTTCAAGTTGTGCGCTATCCAACATAAGGGGATAAATGTATTCAATTCAGTTGATTTATTCGAAATCCCCGTTAAATCCTCGTTAAAATACTTCTTTAGCGAAACAAATCGAAACCACTAAGTGCATTCATTTGCCCTGATTATATTTCGCACTGAGAGCTTTGCAGCGATCGTTTTACGGATATTTGTCTGCCTTTTTTTTGAAGGGCTTCGGCTTTACATTGAACCAAAAGTGATGCCTCATTAGGCCACTTTTCACACACTGTGAAAAACCTCTGCAAACGCACAACACAACACACAGCACAACGCACAGCACAGCACACACAATCCCTCTCATCCTGGGCCATCGATAGGTATTTGGGGTCTAATTACAAAACACAAATGCACTATAATTTCAAAACCCACCAGCTTCCTGCCTCTGCCCATTCCCCTCCCCCCTTGTTCCCTTACTCAGCCTGCCTACTCCTGCATGATTTCGTAATTTAAACGGCAATCACCTCTCTGGGTTCCCCAAACCCCCCGATTTGCCCCTGGTTTCCCTTGATTTTCCCCCCGATTTCACCACCATATGTCAACAGGCAACAAACAAACTTCTGTCAGCAAAATCATGCAAAATGTGACACCGACCGAAGGGAGCTGCGAATGGCAATGGAAATGGAAATGGAAATGGGGGAAATTTCGAGTGGATTTCAGGTCTGGAACAATGTATCTTACGCCTCTAACTGGGCGATCCCATCCCCTTTTCGCCCTTCTCAGTCCACGAGCTGCGTGTCATTCAAAGCTTATTGATTTGGATTGAAAAGCTGACATTTGCACATATTTCACATATTTTGCGCTTTTTTATGCGGATGATTTGCCGCCAAAGAATGGAACAAAGTTAACAATTCAATGAGATTTTCATTTCAACCCAGAAGCTGTTTTTGATTAGTCATGGGTTATCCAAAATAGTTGCCAATTAACGTGTAAAGGATTCAGATTATAGCTCAAGGGAAGTAGACTATACTTTTGGTTTTTAATCTAAAAAAACTAATAATGTTGACTTTCCGTCAAAGCCAAAAAATATTCTATATAAAATAAATATAATATTCTATACAAAGCTTTCGAAAAATGTTTCTTGTAACCTTACATTCTGAAATTTACATTTATATTCTGAAAAGAAATACTTTTAAATGGGAAAACAAAGTCTTTTGGTTGCTATTCCTCTTGTTTTGGATAAATTTCAATAAAAAAGATTTGAAATTTTAGATACAAAAAAAATGTATAAATTAAATTTAATTAAAAAACTTTCTAATACCTAGTCTACAACTCCTGGGAAATAGCGCACAGCAGTACAGCAGAATGAGAAATCGAGGAACAAAATTAAGAAGGAAATCATCTGAGGGAAATGCAATCTGTAAGCGATGCTGCCTGATTTGGTTTGTCTGCCTTCATTACGACCTTGGAGTGCAGTACCACCCCCTTTTGTCCTTCGTCCTTCGCCCACTCTGGGGCAATCACACAGGCCATTTAACTTTAACGACAGTCCAAGAAGAGAAGAAACAGAAGGAACGAGGACCACAATATTTCCGTCTAGGCTCAACCCACTGGCCAAAGTTTCTTGCTCATTACAATTATATTTGAAAAAGTTTTTCTTTTGCCCCCGATTTTCCGCTTTTCTTTTCCGGATATTCAATTTCTTACTTTATGCCGCGTTGACTCCGCTTGAAGTTCAATTATAAATCTTTTCGGCTTTATTTTATTCATGTGTTTATTTGTTTGTCGAAATACTGCATTTTTGATAAGACAAGAAAAGCAAAGGCAAAGTTGTTAAAATTCTTTAGGAATCTGAATAATTAATAGGACGATGGTGTCAACGGAAGTTGGAGTTGGGGCACACTGCAGCACGAAAGCTGGCTAAGAATATTTACGGCACAAACAAAGAAAGTGCAATTGAATGGATTTCGTTCAACCTTTGACCTAATCGATAGCATCAAATCGTTTTTCATAACTATAAAGGGCAAGTGCTGGTTTTGCCTTTTGTTTCAAAATGCAATTGTTGATTTTAAAAAGAAAATAATTTTAAATGGTAGATGTGGGAAGTACATTAATGTTGTTTAACATAGGATGTGAATAATAGTTTTAGTTTAACGAGAAAACAAAAATATCAAGTTAATAAATATTTAATTTTACAGAAAAACGTTGTGTTAACTTTGCTTTTACTCGAACTTTCAGGCATTTATTTGCAGAGTTAGTTTATTGTGCCTTCTATTTTATTGGTTAAAAAAATTTCAGAATATACGTCGCTCTTCGTTATCGTCATTTTGCGATATCTTGTTAACATTAGTACTAGACTCTAAACAAGCAGTTTCACTGTGTCCTTGCTTTTAGTCCTCTGCTGGAAGGTGTCTCGGCTTTAAGTCATTGTTAGCTTTCCGCCGCTGCCACTTCCGGTGCAAATGGCGCTGCCAAATATCTGCATAAGCGAAACTTGGTTTTTTTGCTATAATATTTTGCGTGGGCTTCTCCTTTTAACAGCCAATTTAACAGAGCAGCCTTACAGAGTCCTGTTACCAGAGAGAACTAAAGCGGAGACACCCTCCCATGCAGACGTTCAAAAGCCGAGTCGCAAACCCGAGTCACGAGAAAGCAGGGACACAACCCCATAACTTATCTAAATCGTGGAAAAAAAACTTCTTGAATTACAATTTTAAGTCATCACTTTAAACAACTTTCGATAGTGGTAAAAAAGCTTTAGAAAAATGTTTTACCTAAAGGGCTTTTTTATATTTGAATAGACTTAAAAGAACAATAGCCACAAATGTTATAGAATGGCATCACATAATTTCAAATTCATAGAGATATTTTATGGGTTCACCAGGGCATCACATATGGGAATTCACATCAATCCAACGATACCGATCAGGTGCGCCTCTTGATGATGGCCATGTTCGCCAGCTGCAGGATGCGATTGAAATCGACCTTGACGTGGGCGCGCCAGAACTTGCAGCGTCCCCAAATGACGGCCGGATAGTTGGGACTCGTGATGCCGTGGAAGATGCGCGCAATGTTCCGTCCGCTGAACGTGTTGTCCGGATACATGTTAATCAGGGCATGGACGTCGTCCGTGATGCTTTCATCCGGCACGTTGCTGGGCTGAAAGACGAAAGCAAAATTGTAATTAACGTACATGAATATGGTGGGGGCCAAGCAAGTACCTCCACTTCCAACTCCAGATCCTGCGGGTAGTCATTGGCAAAGTAGTTCCGCACAATAGCCTTTAGTTGCTCGCCCCGATCCTGGGGAAAGTCCGCATTGCAGCACTGGCTGCAGGAACTGTAGGCCACCGCCGCCAAGCCGTGGGCCACATACTGCAGTTGGATGAGCTGGGTCCGCTCCTGCTTCACAGATCGCGTATAGAGTGTGTCCAAAGCACTGTCGATCTCCGTTTCCGTAAAATCGCCCGGCACCTTGATGCGGAAGCCCAAGTCATAGAAGCTCACCGTGATGGGCGAACGCTTTGGAAATCCATTCACTTTTTCGAGGATTGTGGTTATGAAACTGTAAGGACTTTAAATATGCAGTACTATCTCACCTTTTACCCACTCCAAGTCCTTCAGTTGGTACTTGACCACGCCGCTGTTCCAACCGATTCCCGCTGCAATGTCCGTCACAGAGAACTCAATGATGTTCGAGTCCTCCTTGAAGGTCTTGTCCCTAATCTGCAGGGCAATGGCCATGGCCAACGGTGGACATTCTTTTGCTGCGTGCCTGAAAAAGGGGGAAAAACAGAGAAGTAAGCTGAGATCACTTAAGGCATCAAAATGTAGCATCACTACTCACTTCAGGTACTTGGGCCCGCCGTAGGAGATCACCTTGGCCATCACATATGCCGAGCTGAGCACACTGATGCACCAGCGCGGTTCGAGCTCCATGTAGCAGAGCAGCGTGGATATGTTCTCCGCCGGGATGTCCAGCATCTCGACGGTTTTCTCCACGGAGAAGCCTATTTCGTGACCCGGACACACATGAACCCTCGGACCGTCGCCTTCGAGAGCCATTGGAGGAATAGCAGCTCCCTGGGAAGCCTGCTTGTCGCAGGCGCACGGCACAAAAATCTTTTGCAACAGCTTGCGGATCACATGCCGATCAATGGAGTTGGAGTAGACATGCCGGCGCAGCTCACACTGATCGCCACCCTTGGCGTCCAGGAAGAGGTGGCAATGGGATGGCAACCCATCGCGACCTGCTCGTCCGATCTCCTGCACATAGCTCTCGAAGTTCCGCGGCATATTGTAGTGGATGACGGCGCGAATGTCCGGCTTGTTGATGCCCATGCCGAAGGCGATGGTGGCCACCACGATGCGCAGCTCGTTGCCCATGAAGGCCTTCTGGACAGTGCGTCGCCGCGAGGCGGGCATTCCGGCATGGTACGGCTCCGCCTGCCAGTTGACCCGCTTGCGCTTCTTGCCCTGCTCCTGGGCGGGCTGTCGCCGATCCTGCACGCATGTTCGAATGAAGCCAGCGATTCGCTCACACTCGTCTCGCCGTGTGCAGTAGATGATGATGGACTGGCAGGGCTCGAAGCTGGAATGGAATGATCGGAAATCGTAAGAAGAACAGGCCTTTCAAGGAGATTGAGATTTAAGTATACCGCTCGCTATTGAGTAGCTGGAGCAGGGCCGCATCTCGGTTGTGATCCTTGGAAACGGACAGCACCAGATTGTCCGGCAGGGGGATGTCGCTGATGACGCCCCGCTCCCCGTCCGTGATGCCCAGGTGATTGATGATGCTCACCCTGGTGGGCAGCGTGGCGGTGGCCGTCAGACCCAGGACCGTGTGGACGCCCAGATTCTTTCGCAGCACCTTGCAGATCATCAGGTAGCTGGGCCGGAAGTTGTGACTCCACTGGGACACACAATGTGCCTCGTCAATGCAGGCGAATGCAATGGGCGGCAGCTGGCGGAGAATGGCCCCGAATCCGGTGGCCCGCTCGCCGGAAACCACAGCCTCCGGCGAAACCAGCAGAATGTCAATTTCCCCGTCGGCAATCATCTGCTGGATCTTCATACGCTGCGGCGCTGTCTGGTTGGTGTGCAGGCAGTGGGCGCGCAGGAAGTGCGGCACCCCGGTCACCTGGTCCTCCATGAGCGACACCAGCGGTGAGATGACCAGCGTGATGGCTCCCATTTTGCGGCTATACAGATAGGCGGGCAGCTGGTAGCACAGCGATTTGCCACTGCCTGTGCTGAGGGTAACCAGCGAGGAGAGACCGGAAAGGGTGCGCATGATGGCCCGATCCTGACCTGTTAAGGGATTAATTAAATTAATTAAATTCTAATACAATACAATGAAATGTAATGTAATACTCTTCTTACCCTTTCTGAAATTACTGTGGCCAAACATGTGCAGGGCTTCCAGCACTTCCGGCGTCGTGTCCTGGACACTTCCATCCGGCAGGAGGTCGTATAAGGGCTTTACCCCGCCGTGCTGGCTGCTATTCGAGGTGGAGGCGGTGGTGTCCAGGCCAGCCTGCTTGAGGAACTCCTCGGGAATCTTGTGGCCAACGTATGTTTTAATGGGCGAAGCAGCTTTCTCCTGGGAAAGCGGCTGACTTAGGGAGGCTTCGACTGCTGCGTCCAGAGCCTCAAAGTCGATGTCCGGATCATCGCTGGACCAGTCCGGCTCCGGATGCGGTTGTCCCTCCTCATTACCGCTGCCGTCTTGAACTTCCTCCTCGGAGTCATCGGATTGCTTAGATTCCTCACCCTGCAGGATGGCCGCATTGGCCGCCTGGGGAAGTCTGGAGATGTTGCGACTGTGGGCCACCACAGCTCCCTGGCTGGCCATCTCCTGGGCCTCGGCGAGCGTGGGGAATGGCGAGGGATCCTCCTCCAACTGGGCGGATAGGGGCAACAGGCTGTCCCCCTTCACCTTGCACTGCTGGGCGAAATGTCCCACTCCGCCGCACTGGAAGCAGGTGAGCACTCCGCCGTCGCAGCCACCCATGTCCATATCCGGGCCACTCAAGGCAGCCACGCGCTTCTTGTGCCGCCACTGCTGCTTCTTGTACTTGCTGAAGTTCACGCTCTTTTTGCCGCGCACAAATTTCTTCTTTTGAATGTTGATGGTGACAAAGTTTTCGTTTAATTTCCCAGTAGCTATCCGTTCCTCCAGTTTCTTTCGGGCAGCGGATCGCTTTTCATCCACCAGCGGGTTGGATCCCTCTGCTCTGTTCTCTGTCCTGGGTGCCGCTGCAAAAGTGCTTATATAGCGCCGCGCAGTGGCGTCTGCTTTCTCCAGATCCTGCTGATTGATTCGGGGAACGGAGGTTATGTCGCCTGCCTCCAACGCCAGCACGTACCTCAAGTCTTCCGGATTCAAGGGCTGACTCTGTTCCTCCTCCTCGGCAACAGGCGGAGGCTCAGCAGCAGAGACCTTCTTAGAGCTCCTTGGCTTCTTCTCCACCTTGGGTTTCTTCTCCGCTTTGACTTTGGGTTTCTTTTCAGCTTTGGGCTTAGCTTCCGCCTTGGGTTTGGGGGTCTTCCTTTTTCCGGCTGCTTGTTTGCGCTTTGCCTGTTCTTTCTTGCTCTTCTTCGGCTCATAGGTTGCATCCCCATCTTCGTCGGCGGAGAAGTCCATAGCATAATCAGCCTCTGGATCGACTGGAGCCCCAGCTTCAGGTTTCGGTTCGGATTTGTTGGCTATTTCAGCTACTTCGGCTGCCTCAGAAGATCCTGCTGTGGCTGGCATAATCCTGCGCCGTTTGGCCAGCTGTCGGTACTCCTGGGGCTCCGGTTCCTCCTCGCTTTCAGCCACAACAGAGTCTGAATCGGAATCAGTGTCCTGTTCTGCAGGAGGATGTTTTAGCTTGGGAGCAGGTGGCTTCTGGTTGGTTGCAGCAGGAGCCGGTTTCTGGTTCATTATAGAACTGTCAACAGATTGCAGCACCTCTGTGCTGGCTACCGTTTCGATCTTTACCGGCACCAGCTGCTCCTCCTTGGCAGTGGACTTTAGTTTACTCAAATCAAGATTGGCCAGTCCAAAGTTGGTTTTCTTTGGCGGACCATTATTATTATGTGCTGCTGGAAGGGGCGACTCCACCTCAAGAGTATTCTCCTTTGTGTTCCGCTGCAGCCAGCCGTCGTCCACCTGCGTTTTGATAGTTTCCTTAGTGTGATCGCCGGCCAGCAGCGTGTTAGTGGCTAAGGCCTGCTCCTTCTCCTTGTACTCCTGCGCCTTGCGTATTAGTATGGTCTCGAAATCGGGCAGTTCTTCTGCCAAAGCAGAAGGAACTGAGCTGAGGGATGTGGTTGAACTGGATGCGTTGACTGAAGTGCGTGACAACGGCTTGCGGGGATTTCGTTTGGCAAATCCGCTTGTGGATTTGAATAGCTTGGCACTCAAGCTGGGCTTAAGACTGGCGGTAGCCTTAAGCGGTTTTCCCTGCACCGGAGCCGAAAGAGAAGCCTCTAGGGGTTGCCCCAGATCTGGTTGCTTCTTGCTGACTTCCATGCCCCAGGCATTCCGGTTGATCGGCAGCTCATCCACCGCTTCGAACTTACGGATCACATGGTTCTCGTCGCGGTTGACCAGATTGGTGAGCACTTGGCGATTGGGCAGATCCTGAAGATTGGAAAACGAGCCCTGCGCCTGTTGCGGATTCTCGCCCAGATTGGCAGAGCTCTGTGGCTCCACCAGTGCGGATATATCAAGGGGCAGTTGGGGGCCACCACCAAGACTGACATCCTGATCCAGCAGGCTTACGCCCAGATCACTGGCCTGCGACATCTCCAGGATATCGTAGCCATCCTCGCTGAGCACATCGTTCAGTGTTTCCTCTAGGAAGGAGGTCTTCAGTTTGTAGTACATCTTGTAGGAGTCGCGAATCTCTTGGCTGGCCTCCCGTATATCATACTGGCACAATAATTTAATTTATTTTATTTAATTTGACGATAATATTATCTAGATCCCAATCTCACCTTCGATGGAACCCGGCCATTTTTCTTTTTGAAATCCTTTTCCCACAACTTCACACGTAGCTTGTATTTCTGGTATTTCAGCTTAAACACCGAATCGTCCATATCGGCGGCTGTCTTTAATTGTTATTTATATTAGGAAACAAACATTTGGAACAAGATTTCAGCAACTAACAAACCAACACAAGTGAAGCTGTTTTCGCTGAGCCCGCGCTTTTTCGCTGTCGTTGCCAGACCGATGCCGATGCGATAGAGTTGCCAGACTATCGCATGCAGAACAGTGGCCAACAAATACAGGAAATGCCGTTTAATCGTTTTATTTATAAAACAGATAGGGTATAAAAATTATAAATTATATATATCTTAATTAATAATTAATGTGTTATTTATTTTGTATTATAATACAATACTTACTGCACTATTTCAATCAAATTACATATTGCCGTTTTTATATTTTAACTAATTTATAATCACCATATTAACTGTGTAAAGGTTTCCAAATGAGTTCTAAGAATACTAGAACATTTTAAACTGTACAATTTACAGTGCATGTCAGCTATTAGCACCACCGGAAACAAAAACTCATTACACATAAAAAGTCTATAGATATTGCTGCGCATTTTATTCATTTTGTGTTCGTTTTGTTTTTGTAGTAAAAAATATCCAAGCTTGGCCGTTGCAAAATGCAGTGTTCACATTGATGCTAGGTAAGTGACTTGCAAAGGGTTTCCCTCGCTGGAATAACTGAAGATTACGGGTAAAAGCTACGTGGATATGGACAGGAGCCAAGCAAAGCAGCCGCACGGGACTTCCAGCGGGGTGGACAAAGCGGAGGAGGGAGAGCGGCGAAAGGCAGGGCGAGAATGTAAACATAGGTGTTGAGGGACCTACATGAGTATCAGGGCAATCTCCTCCGGCTGCATCGATGGACAGCGCCAGTTGTACAGATAGTACTGCAGGTTGCCATCCCCGGCACCAAACTTCAGCGGCGCAAAGTACTTCTTGTTCTCCATGAGGTCGAGGGCGTTGTAAACGTCCATCTGGACATTACGGGCCGAGATCAGGGCGTCATTCATCAGGTCCAGCCAGGGCGTCTTCGTGGACACATTGTAAAAGGAATAGGCGGCGCGCACGGTCTTGTGCACCGGATGGTGCATCACCGATGAGGGCAGGCAGTAGTAGCTGGTCAGATCAGTGATGTTGCCCTTCTCGTCGGCCACCACGAAGCAGTCGATGATGCCCTCCTTGGGCGTGAACCAGTGGCGGAACTCCTCCTTGCTGAAGACCGGACTCAGATGAAACCGCTTCAGATAGTCCTCCAGCAACTTGTGGGCCTTGTCCATGTCCTTGGCCGTGATCCGGCGATAGCCCTTTGTCTTTGGCTGATCAGGCAGTTTGTACAGCTTCATGGTGCGCTGCATGGTCATGTTGCGGGCCAGATGCGAGAAGCGCACGTCCACCAGCTTTTTGGGATTGAGGGAGCGGTGCCAATAGCGGCAGGTGGCCACCGGCGTGGGCAGCACCACCCCAGCCGTGTAGGCCGCCTGGAATATCCCCGTCAAATTGACGCGACGTGTGATCTCACGGATCAGTACTGGAGCCACCCGCTTGCTGCGCAACTTCTTGTGAACGCACAGGAAGTTGATGTCAACCACCTTGAGCACCTTGTCGTAGGACTTCAGCTTGCTGGGAATAGCCGAGATGAAGCCCACCAGCTTGCCGGACTTCTCCACCCGAACGCCCACATGCCAGTCGCGTTTCCAACCCGGCGGCTGCAGCGACCACTTGAGGAACTCCGGCTGGTAGTCGAACCGGAACATGGCATCGTCGTCCTCGACGTAGTTTTCATTGAGGAGCGTGTACAGCTCCTTGAGGTCGTTGGCATCGGTCAGGTCAAGGGTCACCCACTTAAAGCCACCGGGCAGAGTGTAGGGCTCCGCCCGAATCTCACTGACCTCCTTGTTCGGCTCGATGCACTCGTTGGTGGTCACCTGCTCGTCCAGCTTTGTGACCGGCTGTGTGGACCAGAAGGCGAACTTCTTGGCCATCTGGCGGGTGCTGGCCATCGCATCGGATACGGCCTGTAGCAATGCCTGCTTGCCTGGAATAGAAATGATTGATTTTAATGAACTATTAACATACATAGCTGCTCCTTCCCCAAAAATAAATGGTTTATTACCCTCAAATTGTTGATACTTTAGTAAAAGTGTGTCAGATAGAAAATTAGAAGCAATTACAGAATACTAGTTTCGCATGATTTACAAAAAAGCAAGGCTAGCTATACACACCCCAAAATTGGCTGTTTAAACATGTTCCATGAATCATGATATCATGAAGTTACCGAAGGCTGACTGTAAATTACGCAAAAAGTAGATTTAGGTTTATTTTATTTGTAAAAGAAGTAAGTTTACAGTTTTCTGCTTTTGTTTTCAAAACATTTATGGTTTAATATTTTCTTAAAAGCAAGATAATAATTTTAGATTATTTTTGGGAAGATATAGATTATTTATCTATTAAATAGAATTTCGTTGTTGAACTCATAAGGCCCAATAATGTAAAAGAGTTTTAAAAAAAAATGTATTTATGATTCATGAAGTCTTATCCTTCAATTATTAAATTATAAATTAAAGTTAAAATTATTATTTTTATATTTAACTCTTTTATAAGTTTAACAAATGGAAGCAATTATCTATTAATTTAATTAATTAATTTTATTAATATATTGAAAAGTTAATGTTAAAGTGCTTTGACTGTAGTTTCCGACCGAACCTAACCTCATTTTCCAGTTCCAATGAAAGACGCTTTATTCGGCGTTCGTTAAACTTACTTGCATCCGCGGACACTGAAGCCTCATTCTTGGCCCCATCCGCCTGCTCCGGATCCTCATTTCCGGCTATATTCGCCGACCCCGTGTCCTGGATCTTTAAGCCGGTAAGAACCTTCTCGAGCATTTCCTCCGAGGCGACAGCCACCTCCTTGGCCTTCTGCTTCAGCTCCTGACCGGCCTGGTCGTCTGCGTTTTCGTTCGGCATGGTCCGCACTGTATTTCTGTTTAAATAGTTTAGCAAATTATAATTGCAATGAAATCGCAAAACTACAAGCAGCTGACTCAAAAAGCAGTGTGACCGACGGCTGTGAAAGCTAAAAGCTTACACGGGGTACCGGTTCAACCGGTCAACCGGTTATCGGTAGAAAGCCGGTCATCTTGAAATTTTCTGAATATTTTACATTCATTTTTCAAAAAAACAGTCAAACCTTTTTAGCTGATGCAGTAAAATTCCGTAGGAAGCTGCCTTCTGTAACTTAGAACATGCAAATTGAAGGCTTAGCTTGACTTGGGCTTAGGGTCCTAAAACTACTGTATTTTGATGGAAAAAAGAGCAGAACAATTTGAAATATTATGTTAGCCTATACTTAGGAAATTATATTTTCATTTGTAAGCACCACCGATTCTATTGATCCTACTATGTGTTTAAGTTATTTATTTAAAAAAATATGCTTAATTATAGTTCTTAATTTAATTTTCAATCACAATCTGTAAATTATTAGACTTATTTATAGTTATTGAATTATTTTATAAATGTAGGTCATAAAATTATTTTACCGTTAATTTAAAATAAGGCGCGAGCTTCACCAAAAGTTTAGTGTAATTTGGCGATAGACCGTAAACTTTCGTTGGGATTTAGTTTACTTGAACTGGTCACTCTGGTCGCCGTATTGTTTATATAGTTTCTATAGCCTAGCCGGACGAGAATGCAATGTGGCGATATCAGTTGCTGATAAGCACTGGGACCCCGCAACTTACAACCTCCGACACAACCTTCGCCTGCGCCACCCGACGACGATGACTGCCACCAAGAAGCGCCTAAAGATCGTTGCTGCCGCCTCGCTGGGCCTCCTGCTCCTGGTCTACCTGTACCGGGCAATCAGTGTTTCGGCAGGTGGAATGTCGTCCATTTCGATTTCCGCCGGCGATGAGGTACAAGCCCGATGGCCGCCCACGGAGAGTCCGCTGCAGAGGAGCCTCCAGATGGCCTACGAGGAACAGAGTTCCCTGATCCGGGAGCAGAAAGCCGAACTGCTGCGTACCAGGGAACACCTGGCCCAGTTGGAGGAGCAGATCCGTAGTCTGCAGACGAGCACGCCGCGCAAGTACCGGAAGGTCAAGTACCTTAACTACAAGAACCGCAAGCGCATCTTGATCACCGGAGGAGCTGGCTTCGTGGGCTCCCATTTGGTAGACGACCTGATGGTTCAGGGTCACGAAGTCATCGTGGTGGACAACTTCTTCACGGGACGCAAGCGCAATGTGGAGCACTGGCTGGGGCACGAAAACTTCGAGCTCATCCACCACGACATCGTGAATCCGCTGTTCATAGAGATCGACGAGATTTACCACCTGGCATCGCCGGCCTCGCCCCCGCACTACATGTACAATCCGGTTAAGACCATCAAGACCAACACCATGGGCACCATCAATGTGCTGGGTAGGTAGTAGTTGAAGTCAGATAAAGGGGTACAAACCTAACAGATTACTTTTTAAAAATGATTATGGAAAAGGACTGGCCAAGCGAGTGATGGCCAAAGTCCTGATAGCCAGCACCTCGGAGGTTTACGGCGATCCCACTGTGCATCCACAGCCGGAGACCTACTGGGGCCATGTGAATCCCATCGGACCAAGGGCCTGCTACGACGAGGGAAAGCGCGTCTCCGAGACTCTGAGCTATGCGTATGCCAAGCAGGTGATACATATTTCCACTTTATTATTCTATTCTATTCTTCTATTCATTACTTCCTATGTTGTTTTGTATTGCTATCAGTGGCAGAGTAATTACCCTTCTACTGTCAACTTTTTCTAATCTTCATTTGCTTTTTTTTTTATCAAATAAAACGGTCTAAATGCAAAATAAACTTTCAATATCAAACGCTGATTAAATAATGACATTTTACCATTTAAAGTTACAATCAAATAACAATCATGACAAATAAAAATATATTTCCGTATTTAAAACTGAGATATAATAATAATAATAATTTTAAATATGAACAGATAATATATCAGATCGTTTTTATCGCTGTAATCTTTGTGCATTAATAGTAATTCAAATAACATTTCACAAAATTAATTGACGGTGACCGTTCTTTCCGAGAACCACATTCCATGAACTTAGACTGGAAAATAGAGAAAACCAGAATTGTAGCAGATCTTTCCTGATTCAATCGGTAGCTGGTCAATGAATGATCTCAATTGAAATGTCATTAATTGGTGTTCTGCTTCGCTGCTTGTCACAAGATAAGATTTCTACATCTCTCGATCTCTGCCTGCAATCTGACTCTCGAACTAATTGCTATTGCATTGTATCTATATCTTTAGGAAAAGGTGCAAGTGCGCGTGGCGCGCATCTTTAACACTTATGGACCCAGGATGCACATGAACGATGGACGCGTGGTCTCCAACTTTATTCTCCAGGCGCTTAGAAATGAAACTATCACGGTGTATGGCAATGGCAAGCAAACCCGCTCCTTTCAGTACGTTTCGGATCTGGTGGATGGAATGATAGCCCTGATGGGATCCAACTACACGCAGCCGGTGAATTTGGGCAATCCGGTGGAGCAGACTATCGGCGAGTTTGCCGAGATCATCAAGCAACTGGTCGGAGGACCCAGTGTGATAAAGCAAACGAAGGCCATGGAAGACGATCCGCAGCGCAGAAAACCGGACATCACTCGTGCCCGGCAGTATCTCAACTGGGAGCCGAAGGTTCCCCTCGAGACTGGACTGCAGCGGACCATCTCCTACTTCCGCAACGAACTAGCGCGCAGCGATCGCTTCCAGGAAAGCTCCAACAAGTACTTCGATACACCTTAGCATTAATTGAGTTTAGCTTTAGTTGGTGATGATGCAAAGTCTCTAGTCTGCAAATGTAAATATGACCATCGATAGCACTAATTGTAAGCCTTTTGGACCAAGCGAAATCTTTAAGGTCATGAGCATGGTTCTTTTTGTGAAGTTTTGAGATATATCTAACCAATAGATGTAGTGTTTGTTGTTAGGAATTGGGAGCCAATATGTACAAATGCGATCAAATTTATAGCACTGAAGTTTGGGAAAATCACTTGAAAATATAATAAATTCACATTTATTTGAATCACATTAAAAACAACTAAAACAACATTAACTTTTCTGAAGACATGAGTAGAGCCTTACGAGAAAACCCAAACGAAAATGAAAATTCATTTTAATTATCAAAGAGTTTCTCACAAACTTAACTAAGGAAAATGTTATTGGGCTTACAAACATTAGTAATTAAATTGATTTATTGTATAAGAATTAAAAGTGCTATTTTCTTTGACCGCAAGTGTAACACATTAACAACAAAAGCACTGGGATATATGCAACTAACAAACAGTATAATCTTTTGTATTCAAACTACTAGAAAGTACTTTAAAGAGCCCGAAAGTTTCCACATTTCATCAAAACCATTGAGAATTGCATTGAACAAATTATTGGAGAACTGTGACTCATTTACAATTCATGGTGGATATTCAACACCTGTAGGCGCCTTTATCCAGTGTAAACACGCCCCGATTCTAGGCTTAAGTAGGGTTTTGAGTTGCTGTAGTTGGTAGCCCATTAAAAAGAGGTTTTTTTCTCTGCGAACTAATCTAACCCGACAAGTATTTTACTATCTATGTACATGGCTTATCCTACGCTTAATCTACGCCAGTATACGTCCAACTTAAGTTTATATTTGCACCTTTGCTAATCAGCTAGATCTACTAGATTGGCCGCCCGCATTGTTTTTTGTTTCACCTGGCCAGCGGCTCGAGCATCTCGAGAAATAGTTTCTTCATGGTAATAACCTCATCGCGTGCGATTCCTCGCCAGAATCTTCGCAGGATGTCGTCCGCTTGCCGCAGCGAAGGCAGCAGCAGGAGCAACTGTTGCTGGTGCGAAACTGCCGAAGAATGGCGCAGCAAGTAGACAACGTCGTTGAGGGAATTGAGAATCGTATCGCGAAAGGCGCGCAGCGAACTCTGATCATCCAGCAGGATGTCGCAGTTGGCCAGCAACAGCGCCTTTAGCAAGTAGTACTCCTCCCTCCGTGGCGAAATCCTCTCCATGCGTTGCGCAATCTGCACGCAGTGGTAGTAGAACTCCGTGTAACCGCACTCCTTGGCCAAGAGCTCATCCATCCAGACATCGGTGGCGAAGCACAGTTTGCCATTGAACGGTAGGGAGCGGAAGGTCAGCTGGAGGGTTAGGATCTCCGCCCAAGACACCTGGAGCAGCTTCATCTGGTCGTTAAGGGGAAGCTCTATAAAGCCGGGTATTTGTTTGGCCCAGCCAATCACGCTGACCAGCTCCTTATCGTAAATATCGCTTAACACGCTCAATATCTCATTCGGGTCATTGTTATTGTTGTTCTGGAAAATGCAAGTGCCATTGGGCGTGACTCCGACGCTGGACTCTAGCTTAATGCTGCCCGAGGAGGAGGAGGCCTCATCATTCGCAATTGTAGTTGTGTGTACTTGCGGTGGCGGCGTTTGTACGCTCAAAGCATCTGGTTCGTAAGAGTTGAGCACCTCCAGAATTTTCACATCGCACAGCGATGTGGTGTTGGATTGGTAAAGTAGCTGCATGGTTTGGTATGAGTTGGAGACCGGATTGCGACGGTACTTCTGCCGCCCTCCACGCACTCGATCCAAACGCACGCCCTCCTGAAAGGCAAGGAACAATTAGTATTTAATAATTGATGTTTTAGATTCACATGTTACCTTAAGCATGCCCATTAGCAGGCACTTTTGGAAGCGACACGCCTGACAGGCCTTGCGTCTCCGCTTGTTAATCTCGCACTCGTTGTTTGCCGGGCAGGTGTACTCGATGTTGCCCTGGATGGTGCGTTTGAAGAATGCTTTGCAGGCCTCGCAGCTGGCAACGCCATAGTGAAATCCACTGGCCACATCCCCGCAAACCAGACACAACCGGCGGAGCTCATCCCTCACGGATCCGGATCCTGTTCCGGCACTCGCATTGCTGGCATTTCCTCCACTGGTACCGCCACCTCCTCCTCCCCCGACTGGTGCCGCTGCCGGCTCCGCCGCCTTTAAGACTATCACCGTCGTTGCTGAGGGACACGTTGTGCAGATCGCAGGATAGGGAGGTCGTCGAGCTGCAGAGCTGTCTCTCGGGTGAGACCGAGGGTGAGGACTTCATGCCGTTGGTGCCACCCTGTGTGACCGTCGACTTGGAGCTGGGACTGAAGCAGGAGGCACTGCCGCCCGCTGATGAAGTGTCCACTTCCTGCTTTATGTGCAAAATACTGACGCCGTCGGACATATTCGAGCCTTGGCTGTGGAAGACAAAGTGAGGGAATACCAGTCAAACTATGATTTGTACATATACGCATATATAATTAAAATTTTTTAAGACTTAAGGTTTAAAAAGGGTAGAATCATGTTTAATATCTTAAATCACTAGAATATAGAACATATATGTAAATACCAAATTAATTGCGCGCTCTTTGCACTTTATTACGCTAAAAATCCGCCGCAAAATTAAAACTAAAGGGTTTGAAATGTGGAAAGCACGTTAAATTTAGCTAAATCATCACGATAGGGATCGGTTTTGCTTAATGTCAAATAATACACACTGCACAGTGGTAAAAGATGCCCCCAAAAATGATAACTATCAGCTTTTATCACCACTTATCAATTAATTTTTCGACTTTGTTCCACTGTGAGGTCTAGTCGCACAAAACTTGGTCACAGAATGCTTAATGAATGCAAAATGTAATTGTAATTAAGCCGAGCCAAAACAAAAACAAACGATAGACAGCTTAGTGCAATGGGTTGCGATCCCTAATCCAGAGTATATTCATCCAAAACTCGTAGTCGTACCCTTCTAAGGCGTATAACTTCATCGGTGGTCGTGGAAAAGTACGGAACAGAACTGAACTTAAAAAACCGAACAGCGTACTGGGAGTGCGATAATGGTACTGTGCGTGGAGTACCTTTCAGCTAACGGTACTACAAATCACGACGCACAGTGCTGACATTGATTAGGCGAAATAATTTTAAAACCGAACAATAGGAACATCGAAAATCAAATACCCTTAAATTTGTTCGGAAATGTTTATGGTAATAAAATCACGAAAATAAAATTGTGGGCATGCTTTATTAAACGTTTAATCTCATATTTATGTCACAATGTTTTTAAATTGTTTCTTTAATAACTTTAATATGTATTTATGTATTTATTTTTGAGGAACATATTTAGTGTGAGACATACTCTTTTAGTTAAGTATACATTAATTGTTGGCTTGTGATTGTTCTTGTTATAATTGATAAATTATCACGTTCATACAATTCTATTTGAAATTGTAAGTTCAAAAGTCATAATTTTACTTTCCGAAAGATGAAGTCAATGGAACGCTTCGATGGGGGAATTCAAGGAAAGTGTTAGTGGGTAGCAAAGTCCCATCAGAATAACAAAGACTCTAAGAAAGGGTATAAAACGCGCGCTGGCAAAGACAATGGGGGGCAGTAGTGGTGTAGTAGGTAGACAGACAGCGAACGCCATCAGCCAGGTTGCAGATGAAAGATAAGCATAGGCACTCTTTCCTTATCAGCCGCTAGAAAGCCGATGCCAGGCGATTAAAGCCCAAGGTGGGCCTGTCCCTATCTGTTTACATACTTACATAAAATAGTTTAGAGGATCTTTTGTGTAATCAGCTCTACTTCAGCGCGGCGACGTCAATACATATCGGCCTGCTTCACCGTCTGTATGTATATATTTATTTTGGTCCGATTCAAGCACCTTGTTATTGTTACTGTTATTGTTTTCGTTTCTCTGCATCTTTCGAAACTCAAGACTTTTGTGTTTACTTTATAGATGTTTTCTTAGCGTTTATTTACTATGCATCGTGGCTTTTGGCGACCGATTAAATGCACTTTCCATAAGAGTGTGCGAGCGATGCAGACAGCATCTGCATCGATTTTGTGCGTCTGGATTGGGATTAAGCACTAAGTCAAGGCACAAAATGTCTTTTTGCGCAGGCACACGTCACGTTTTTTTAACGCTTTTTACTGTCCGCATCCTGTTTTCGCTGGATTTTGCACATATATTTGCATATTGGAAAGATTGAAATGTAATTTTATTTCTTTTGAGAACCAGACCTGGCCAGTGCTGGAAATTACTCGAATACTTAGCCAGGGATGCAGTCGTTGCTAGCTCACAGTCATGAAACAGTGGTTCCTTTCCGTGAAATCAGTTTTGAACTTTTAAATAAAACATACAATTCAAACGTTTGAATTCACATAATTAATAGATATAACTAAGCAAGAGTATGCTATATAGTTACAAAACATCTATTATTCCATTTTTTTTATAATATAACCACTTTGTAATTTTTACACAATTTATATTTACTAAATTAAATGACTGATTTTTAAAATTATAAACCATATACAGCCCAAAAGAAAACAGAACGACATTTATGAAATGTGTTTGCATCTATCGTAGCCAAATTTCCCAATAACATCTGTTTAAACAATAACGCAATTTGTTGCCTAAAGAAAAAACACACTAGTTACTCTTGTGATGGCGTTAAACAAAAAAAAATCTAAGAACGCCAGAATTTAAGTTAAAATGACCCCTTACTTATTAAATCGTGGAGACAACTATGCCCGTTTTGCATAAGCAATATGTTTTTTTTTTGTGTTTTAATAGGTAAACATTTTAATTTTTTTTTAAATGTAAAATAAAAAAAAATCTAAAATATTTCAACATGGATTTTTAATAACATGATATAGTTTATGTGTGATTGAATCAGTACATCAAACCAAAAAACTAAATATAGTTTTGTTCAAGTGTAAAAAACAAATTCCCATCGCTTTTCAACACTGTCGAATGCAGCTCTGCGCTCCGTTCGGTTCGGCATCCCTGCCTCGCTCTGTTGCTGTCCACCTTGTCTATGTGTGGGTGCTGGTGTGTTTGTGTGCAAAACAGAGCAAAAACAATTGCGCGACAAGAAATCCAAATATCGTTTAATATTACATAGCTTCAGTTAAGTAAACGTCTTTCAGCTAACAACAAGTCGACAGCGGTGTCCTGCGAATATCGAAAAGGCTAGAACAGAGACTTTAGCAATACAGAGAGGTAAAAATAAACGATTCCCAGTCACGTATATTTCGCAAGTGTAAGAGTGTGTTTTGTTTGTTGTTGTTGGTTTTATCAGCAGCCCCAAAAAGTGTACACACATTCACACACACGCGCGTGCAGAGTTTGTTATTGTATTTATTAACATATGAGCATATATATTTATTACTTTGGCCCACGCTTTGTTTGCGCCATTCGCCATTCCGTAATGCGCCATCGGAAACTATCCCCAAATATTTAAAATATCTGACAATTTCTGCCCAATCTGTTGCAGGATCTCAGCCCCTCCCACACAAGCACCATGATGAGCCTGCTCGGGCGCCCGGACGTGGATGCGGGCGAAGTGTTCGTCAATTTCAACCAGAACATAACGTAAGCACCCAAATACAGTGGTCATTCGATAGGGGTGTCGATAAGGAAATTTGTTGCAAGAGGGAGGATTTAGGGTGTGTTTAGGAGGGTGTTGCCCAAACCCCCAAGATAAAGTTCTTTCTGTGTAAAATAATATTTAAAAATTATTTGTTTAATACTTTATTTCTAACAAACAAAAATTTCTACAGAAGGGATTTATTGTTTGTACATAAAAGTTAATAGCACTTCAGTAGTTTTTAAAAATGTACAATTAAAAAAAAAAGTATCAGCGCAGTAATATTGTTTTCGAAATAAGAAACAGCCACCATTGATATAGTCAATATCATTTTGTTTAAAACATTAAAGACTTTTTGGCTTGTTGCTCCTTGCCTTTCAATTAAAAGATAACAGATAAGTAAAGCACACCGTTAAGTCCCTTTAGGAAGCCTTATCAACATTCTATAAATAATCTTTTGTTCCGTTTCGATTTTAAATTAAAAACTGGAGCAACACAGATTATCATTTATTTTCACTTATGCCTGTTTCGATGTTCTCAATATCCATAAAAGACAATGGTGCAGGATCTATGCAGCTTCGTGAAAATTAAATTGATTTTTTATTTGATAAGGATCAACACAAAAAGGTTTAAACTTGCGTTAAGCCCATACGTTTTTGTTTGCAAACCTATGAGTCATAGTTTCTTCTTGTGGAATGACTCCTACATTAGTTTTACTTTCTACTCCCAAACATATTCACATTTAACGCCCTTGCAGTTCGCTGGCCGTGGCCACTAGTGGCGGCTACAGCCTGTACAGCCTTGGTTCCGTGGACTCGACGCTGGACAAGATCTACCACACGAAGAGCGACGAGTTGTTCCTCATCGAACGCCTGTTCGAGAGCTCTCTGGTGGCCATAGTTTCCCAGCGAGCTCCTCGTAAGCTTAAGGTGTGCCACTTCAAGAAACAGAGCGAGATCTGCAACTACTCCTATGCGAACACAATTCTGGCAGTGAAGCTCAATCGCGAGCGTCTGATTGTCTGCCTGGAGGAGTCGCTGTACATCCACAACATCCAGGACATGAAGGTGGTGCACACCATCCGCGACACGCCTTGCAATCCACAGGGCTTGTGCGCCCTCTCCTCGTCCTCAGAGCACTGCTATCTGGCCTATCCGGGCAGCGTGACCGCCGGCGAAGTGCAGATCTTCGATGCCATTAACTTGCACGCCAAGACCATGATTCCCGCCCACGACACACCGCTGGCGGCTTTGGCCTTCAGTCCCTCGGGCACGGAGATCGCTACGGCCAGCGAGCGTGGCACGGTGATCCGGGTCTTCAGTTCCCAGGATGGTAGTCGGCTTTTTGAACTGCGACGGGGACTCAAGCGCTGTGTGTCCATCGTTTCGCTGTCGTTCAGCACGTGCGCCGAGTATCTGGTTTCCAGCTCCAACACGGAGACGGTGCACATCTTCCGGCTTGATCGCAGTGCCACAGAGACGGCCGAGGGTCATGGTGGAAAGCAGTCGAGTGACGACTGGATGGGGTAAGCGGTGTTGGATTCTGATAACTTAACTTCTGTTTTGTAGCTTTGTAGATAGTTGTATCACTCTAGTGTGCGGTAACGGCTAAAGGTCAATTCCTAAGGTGTGGGTGTTCTGTACATAAAAGCTGTATCCTCCCAAACAACTCCATTTTATTCCAAACCCAAAACCTCTATTTGTCCATGGCTTCTGTTGCATTTTTGTATCAATCATTTGTATGTGTTCTCAAAATTCCTAATATATGATTTAACAAAACATCACAATATTGGAAACATATTTCTAATCTTCATTTTAAGAAACATATGTATTTACATATAACACAAAGTTTCAAATTGAAATCATTTTATAGAAAAACCATAAGCACATTCATAAAAAATATGTTTCTTTTTTACTTTATTTAAAATTGTTTCCAAAATCAGAGTCTGGTTAACTTTAAATACTTTAACTCTTTTGAAGAAATCAACATAAAACAGCAATAGTAGATAATAATCTGAATTTCTTGGAAAAGCCACAGTTTGTAAAAAGCGATTCTAAAACGGGACTAAGATTGAGTACATTTGAATAGGACTATTATGATTTTTTGATTTTCTTCTATTTCTTGTGTGGCACTTGACATTTATCTATTTTTCTTTTCTTTCATTTTGCGAAACCACCAAACACGAACCAACCAACCACCTCAACAACAACAACCACAACTCAACCACTCACCAAATCTACTCTCTCATGCAAGTTACTCGTTTTTTAGATTCTTGAGCAAAACGGTCACCAGCTACCTGCCCACGCAGGTGACCGACGTGTTTAGCCAGGGCCGGGCCTTCGCCTCGGTATCTTTGCCGGAGGCAGGAGTTCGAAGGATGTGCGCCATTACCACGATACAGAAGCAGCTAAGGTGAGTCTTAAATCGAGGTTCGGTCTTCAGGCAAAGTTTCTACCTACTTCCATACTTATTCAAAGAATTTGTATAATAAAGTTTTGTTACATTGAAGGAGAATTTTTGAAAAGTACCTTTACCTATTTTCTGGGAAGCGTATTAAATTGCATTTTACCTATGTATTTTCTCTTGTTTATGATTGAATTCGTAGAAAGCTGGCCAATTTATTTATTAGGGATATATTTCACATAATGTTTAAAATTTATTTACCCTAAAGTATGCTTAGATTCGCCTGCGTTTTTTCTCTCAGGGCAGTAAAAAATATCGCTTAAAAACTAAATTACTTGCTATATCATTTACATTATCAAGTGGAATGTGGCCTACAATTGGTTTGGGTTTACAGTTAAAATACTAATTTCTTAATTTCTTTTTCAGACTGCTGATTGCCTCGCAGGATGGGTACCTGTACGTGTACTCCATTCCCACCGTCGAGGGTGCAGAGTGCCAGCTGATAAAGAGGCACGACCTGCGGCTGGAGGACCACTACGCCATGGATATCAAAGGTGCTTAAACAGTTCGCTTCTCGCACACACTCCACACTCACACACATCCCAACCAAACCCACAATCGAAACAAATTCTCTAGTTGATTCACCTCAAACTCTAGGCCTGAACAGTGGCGTGAGCATCGGCGGAGCAGCCGGCGTTCCGCCCGGTGGTACAGGCGGTGCTGGCGCCGGCGGGAGTGGTGGTGATGGCAAGTCGGCGGCTCCTGTTGTCGGTGGCGGTGGCGACAAACCGGGCGGCTCATATGCGTCGGCAGTGAAGGGGGACGAGCCAGCCGGACCCTCCTCCTCCTCCGCTTAGATAAGGATAATGTTCATGAACAAGAAACGCAGAGATGGTAAACGAAACTCACTCCTCAAAGTACTAAGGACGATGATGCTAAAGTGATTGCGATGATGCTTGGCGACTGGCGACGGCGGCGATGATGATAATGATTTAGCGACGGTGGCTCTGTGGCGTCAAGCGTATTTAAGTAAATAAATAGGTCATAGACTTAATTTAGCTCTTAACGTTGTCAGCGACGATTCTTCCTCGTTTTGTACCAGCAACAAATCCTTTCTACCGCCTCTCCCTACCCAAGCAATTTTTATAGTTTTAAGCCTCGTTCCTGGCGCTGCCATTGGAATAGGAAATGCTTTTGTCATACACTTCTAAGTTAGTTGTTAATTAATAATTTAAAACGATTTATAGATTTGCTTTGATATTTCAGTTGCCCGCTTTTTATATAAAATAAACGGTCTTTGCAAATTAGTTTTATTTCCCCGCATATTTCTTTTTACCTACCCCTCATCCTTTGACAATCCACCGAACTCGATTTAAATGTAAAGTTCTCGCCTAGCTATTGTTTAATCAAATCAAAATATTTTGAATTAAGCACATCACCACAAAAACTAAACCCATATATATATTTATCTTCAATTTGAAATCAAACATTCAGCAAAAGAAAGAGTGAAACAAAATTCGAAAAAATCGGAGTGTGCAATGGAGGAACAATTTTCGGCATATATGAATAGGATATATTTTGTACAAAGTCAAATATTTTAGAACATAATGTTTAAAAAAAAACAGTTTACAAACGAAACTCATACGCTACTTTATTGTATTCAATAAATTATTTGAATTAAACTGTGTTGGTGGGTCTTTTCACTAACTAATCAGTGAATACTGCTAAATACTATTTTTATTATCTAGTTTAATGTGGAATGTTTTCAACGGCAATGGGCTACGAAGATAAAAACCTCAAGCTGATCTCAGTTGAATTTTTTTATTTTAAACTAAAAGCATTCTAGTAACTAGATCATTAGTAACTATGGTTTTCCACTCTTCTAGGATGGCATTGTTATGTTGATTAAAGAGAATAAGAATTTTAAATTTGTTGAATGAGTTTCTTCTTCTTGATTACAACATGGTGATGAAAATTTAATTCCTTGACGGGCTTAAACACCAGTTATCGATATCTAGAGCAAGTTACATCTCTATAGCGGCATTGGGTTTAGCCCATCACTAACTGCGGTGCTCAAAAGAAAACAGTGAAAAAAGTCGATCTCAAACAAATCGCGAGAAATACGGAAAATAAAGAAAGTTGCGATATTCCCAGGACGCGCGAGATGAAGGAGAACAACAAGATTCTCCAGCTCATCTATGTGGCGTGGCGCGAGCGCTGGTCGGACTCCCAGTGGGGCATCAACATTAAAAAGGCGAGGCAACCAATCAAGCAAAATCCACAAATCCAACAATCAATATTCGTGTCTGCCACTATTTTATAAACGCAATTAAGCATGTACATAGAGAATTTTAAGGGCTGAAACCGGCCGCCTCCTTGCTTTTGGCCTTGGGCTCGAAAACCGGATCCTCTGCCTGGGACAGGGCCAAAACCAGTTGGCGCTGCTTCACGGAGAGATTCCGGGGAATGCGCACTTTTAGCGTGACGATGTGGTGGCCCACGCCCTCCTTGGACCGCACGCCCTTGCCCTTGAGCAGCACCTGGGTGTGCGACTGAGTGCCCGGCTCCACCCGCAGCTCCAGGCTCTCGTACAGGCCACGCACCTGAAAGGTGCCACCCAGGATGGCCTCCGAGATGTTCAGTTGCTTGTCCGTCTGGATGTCGTTGCCCACGCGCCGGAAATAATCGCTACCAGGCACCGTCAGGCGGTACGTCACCTGCTGCTTGGTTGCCGGATTAACTAGGCTCAGCACATCCCCATCCCGCGATCCGGATGGCACTGGTACCATAACATCCACGCTAGACACCACAAATCCTCGATTTGAGCAGGTTTCGCAATCGTTGCGATTCGTGAACCGCTTACCCTTGCACTGCGTGCACGTGTTTACCGAGGAAAAGGTAGCCGTCTTAGTCGTCACCTTTCCAGTGCCATTGCAACGTCGGCAGGGCTCCTTACCCACGTCCCGGTGCGCCATCAGCTGCGACTTGCCCTTGCAGGTCTCGCACTTGCGCAGGTAGCGCAGCTCCACTCGCTTTTTGCAGCCCACAGTGGCCTCCAGGAAGTCCAATTGCAGATCGAACTCGTTGTTCTTTAGCTTGTTGATATCTGAAAAGGAATTAGCAAGTTTTGAACGGGTTCTCTGTACAAATCGCGTATTTTTCAAAATTCACAGATAAATCACTTTTGCGAATAATTAAATTTCTAATTTTCTAGTCAATCTCTAGTTAAATATTTAATAAGACACATTGTCTTATTATTTAGTATTTTTAAAATGTACCATTTGGAGATCATAAATTTGGTTAGTTAGTTTAGTTAGCCAAAAGCAGCTGGAACCCTCTGCTCACCGTCGTTTGCCGTCTTATCCGAGTCCAACTTCTTGGCCTCCTCGAGGTCCACATTCATGGGATTGCCTGCCTGCTCGAGGAAGGCGCGCTCATCCTTGATCCCGCCCAGCTGGTCGTACTCCAAACGCTTTGTCTCGTCGGTGAGGATGTTGTAGGCGTTGGACAGCTCCTGGAAGTGCTTCAGCTTTTGCTCCGAGTGCGTGGAGTCGGGATGATAGCGCTTGGCCAGCGCATAGAAGGCCGATCGGATCTGCTGAATGGAGGCGTGCCTATTGACGCCCAGAACCTTGTAGTAGTAGTCCTTGGGCATGCCGCGGCCCTGCGTGCTCTTCACGGCCGGAGACGACACCTGTTGGGGCGTGGATCCCGCTGTCGGTCGCTTCGCCTCCTGCTGGCGATCTGGATAGTAGGCCTGTTTCGTGGTCCTGAATTGATATTGACTGACCAACCGCAACCATACCCAGCAGGCGGCGGCAGCTGGAGCACGATCCAACTTCAGGCAAGGTCCAGCTGCCTTCCCAAAGCCTCCATTCGCAACTCCGCTGATTAAAGTGCTCAGTGCGTCCCCTGAATTGCGAAAGATTTTTAAACGAAACATCACTTATCGCGCAACGAAGAACGCAACTTAGTATGATAATATACAAGTGAAAATCCTAACTCGATGTTCTATTTGTTTTGTATTGTATTTAATGGGAATGTTATCCCGATTCCGTGTGGAGTTTGACAGGAAAAGAAAGTGTGTCATTGTCAATGCGATAGTCTAACCAATTGCTTTTCCTTTTGATTACTTTATCAGGTGCTGCCAAGGGGAGTCAGTGGAGATGTATACAATCTGGCGGATTGTCTGATGCAGCAGGCACTCATTGGCTCGACAGCAAATCCGGTGAGTAAAGTAATTGACTCAAGAATTTTATTTATTTATATAAATATACATATATTTATAGTTGGTTCTTAACTACCTGAAGCACTCGCTGTGCGCACACCTCGTCTCGCATGCCGCTGTCCTGCGCTGCATTGCCAAATATGACAAATTGGAGCGGGTCTACTGCATCACAGCGCTTCTGGAATTCCTGGCCAGCATTGTGGATGGTGTGACCTGCCGGTGAGCATCTCTAACCCTTAAAACCTTTGCTTTCCTAACCCCAAGTGCCCTTTTTGCAGCATCAAATCCGAGGAGTCTGTGCTGCCCAGCTCCATGGTCCAACTTGTCTACTGGCTGTTTCAGATATTTGCCAGAACCGTGCAGCACTACGAGCTGTACGGGGAGATAAGCGCAGAGCAATCATACATGCTGGATCAGACGTGCGTGGTGATCGAACGCCTCAGCCAGCAGCAGTTTTTGCTCTCCATGCTGTACGTGGGTTGCCACGAAGAGCTGGAGATTTGTGGACGGATTCGGGATAAGTACGCCAGCATCAAGGGATCGCTGACGAACTCCAATTTCACGCTGAATGCACCAAACGTGGAGCAGCAATTGCAGCAGTTGGCCTACATCGAAGCCAAGCACCTGGATATGCAGTCACTGAATCCGCCACCAACTCTGGAGAAGATCTCATGCTGTGTGCAGCCGTTGTTGGCGGTTGAAGTGCTGCTGAATCCCTGCAAGGACACCAGCTACTACGTGGCTGAGTTGCAGATGTTGCAGCGTTTGAAAAGGTACTCCAACACACGCCTCTTCTACGAGATTATCCGCGCTGGATTCCTTACGCTGAGCAACGTGGCGGATACCAGTCCGGATACAATGTGGGGTGCTTTTATGTTCTTCAAGATGCCGCACATCATCAAGCAGTTACATGCCCTGCAGCGGATTCCCGGTGAGCAACCACCTCCCGCTGATTACATACCCGAGTTGGTTGAGGCCTTGGAGCTGCTTATCGAGGATAACCTGTTGCTAGACTTCATGGACACCAAGTGCTCCTGCAATATGATCGAGTTCCTGCTGAACGACTGGACCAAGCAGCAGTTGGTAAGCGATGTCCATGTGAAGAAGTTCGCCAGTCAGAGGTAAGTCTAAAGGCAATTGTTCTTTGAATACCATTCTTAAAGATCTAATTTTTAATACTCCTCTAGGGAAGCCGCCTCTCAGCTGCTTAAAAAATGTGACAACGGCCAGCAGACTCCTTCCAATATCAACTTCATCAAGCGGGCCGAAGTTCCGCTCTCCGGAGTGCTAAAAACGCTGTGCACCAACAAGGTGCAGGACATGGTGAATGTACTCTGCCAGGTGCCGGTGGGCAACAGCTTTGAGTTGATCCTTTCGGTGGCTACTGTCGAAGGACGTCTCAAGACTTTCGTGTCGCGCCTGATTCAGTGCAATGAGAACTCCAAGCCAGTTCCAGGCGAGCTGGGCAAGCTGTGCGTCATCCGATCCACACTGTTCGATGTCTCCTTCCTGATGCTGACCAGCATTGTGCAGACCTATGGATCTGATGTACATCAATTTAATCTAAATAGTATCACTGCAAATATTAATGGCCTTTTGCATATTCCAGGTGGTCTTACCCGAGCGTGGTGACTCCTTCTTCGAGAAATGGGTGCGGGAGTGCATGGTGGAGCGAAACAAGCTGAAGAATCCGCGCCAAATTCTTGCCCTCTGCGATGACAGCATCGTGGATGAGCTTTTGCTCAGCTTAAGCAAACCTGAGGCAACCCAACTGAAGCCAAGCAACCTTAGTTGGCAGGAGACCTGCCTAAATCTGCCCGGAGTGCTCCATCACGTGCTCATAGCTTGGGAGCAGGAGACCCTCTCTTCGGCGGATGTAAAAAGTATTCTGGACAATATAAAGCGGCGGCTTTTCAGCTTCTCCGTTTGCGCCACCAGTTTCCTCTGTGCCTACATGTATTCGGTAAAGGAAACAGAGCTTCTAAAGCCGCTGAACATGATCCAGCAGTTCCTGGCCCCATTGACCAGCGAGGAATTGTCCAGCCAGGAAAACGCCAAGGAGCGGCTTGCTCTGTCCTATCAGATCATCAGAAAAATGCAACACGATGTGCATCCCGCTCCCAACACTAAATCCCGCCTGATTTCACACTCCCCTCTGGTCGAGCAGTTCCGGGAGGTGTGGCGAACTGTAGTCGACGCTGGCCACCTGCCCGTTCGCGCCGCTCAGACACTGGAGTCGTTGCTGCTGGCCGGCGGAGCAGCGTGGCTGGCCACGCAGCTGGTGGAGCAACTGCTGGCCTGCAAGTACACAAGGGACATGTCGCGAACAATGGATGTGGTGTTTGCCGCAATGCACCTGGACATCGAAAAGACCACGGAAGCCTTGCTGATGTACGTGGTGGCTCCACTAATGCTCCGAAGACAGGGGTAAGTACTAAGTTTTATTTTTTCACTCTAGCATTTAGAGGTATCTCTAATCTTAAAACTTTAAATGCTTGCAAGTCCTCCTTATGGCATTACTTTTAGAATGGTTTTATTTGTATCTTACAATGTTTATTTATATCCAAAGAATCAAATCAAACTAATGGTACTTTAAAGATGTGAAAACTGAAACTATTATAGAACTCTTTCTTATAACTTGCTCTCTTTATATTCTAGTGAGGACATTAATGAACCGCAATCCCTGGTTCTAGCACGCCTGTGTGTCTACAGTATTATCTCCTGCCTGGAAACCCGCAGCGGGAATATCTCCTCCGCTTTGACAGCCATGAAGAAGCGATCGCGATCACACGATGAGGAGGAATTGGCGGCCAATGCAGCCAAAGTGCGCAAGGTGATTGGCGATGGCAGCGACAATTCGAGCGATTTTACGGATACCGCAGCCGGAGCTGGGTTGGGAGCTATACTGGGATCCACATCCACCGGCGAGCTGCGAACCACGCCGATTACATTAAGAGAACCGCTGCAGAGAAGCGTGCAGCATATTTTTGGAGTATTCTTGCAGTTCGTCAGTGGCGACGAGCTTTCGCCCAAGGCCGTATTTGTGTATCAGTTTATCTCGCTGCTGGTGGAATGCGGCGGTGAGCGGGTGGCTCCCGTGCTGCGTCTACTGCCCGCCAGCCTGGTGCAGCAGCTGCTCAAGGTCCTGGTCACCGATGACATACGAGTGGGCCTGATCAGCAGACTATATGACTTGAGAGTCCAGACGGGAAGGCAGTCGGCGGTGGCCGATTTGTGTCTGTGGCGGAACATGCAGTTGGCTAGGCACAGCATCCACCTGTGAGAGAATTCAGGAGTGCCTCTTTGGGCTCGAATAAGATTAAGAGACGGGCGGGCGAAGTTGCTAAATGAATTGTATTAAAAACTAGAAATTGGTGACTCGACTCGGCTTCTTCTTCGCACGCAGTGGATTTTGCTTTCGTTTATTACAATAATTTGTTGTCGCCGTTGTTCGTCTGTGTTTGCATCATCTTCTCCAGTTAGCGGGGGTAGGTTAGGGAGGGGTGTTTGGGCAGGCTTAAAGTAAGAGACCTTCGGATTCCCTATATCACTTGTGCAGACAGCACTCGAAGTAGGTCTCGCCCACATAGCCGCCGCGCATCGCCTTCTTCACATTGTACTCGAACTGACGGCGGTTGGTCTGCAGGACGTCGGCCGCCTCCTTGTTGAGCGGATCCTCGGGATTTGGTTCCTGCAACACCATAATTTGGCTTTAGTCTAAATTTTTTTTTAACAATATAAGATGATTTAAAAATGTATAATTTGATCCCTATTAATTGACTACTATATCATTTTACACACAATAATTTAATTTGGTGTGTTTAAATACCCATATATTCAACTAGTGTTTAGTTAAAAAATCAAAAACTATCTGTCATAGAATGTTTAGATCAAATAACTTTAAAACAGAGACTGGTTGGCGTTCGGAAATAGGAATAGATTTTTGTGGGGTCGCTTGACTGTCCTGATTGAATAAAATTGAGCAGTAAACCCTCCCGATGGCAAATACAAACCAAAAACAGAAACTGCAAGCCATAAATGATGGAATTGATGTTCAGCACTGGATTCCAGTCCTCGCGCAGAATGTTGAGGCAGACGTTGCCCTCCAGATCAATGTTGGGGTGATACACCTGGGTGGCGCACTTCACCTTGGGCGGCTCATGCGGATAGTTGGATCCGACGCGGAAGTTGAACACGAAGCGCCCGTCCCTGTAGAAGCCCTCGTCGGGCGAGATGATTAGCTTGAAGTTGAGCAAGTCATCGGGATCGGGGAAGTCTGTGGCGCAAGTGTTTGGCAGGTTCAGTTCGCTAATATCTGGGGGTGAGAATCGAATCGTAGTTGGTTAGGTACTGGCTAAGAGGCACATATCCCGGATAGCACCTTTCTGGATGCGCAGCTGGGCGGCGGAGGCTTTCTTCTGCTGGCCGCCGCTCCCCTTTTGTTCGCCGTCTTTCTTCTGCTGCTTCAGCGTGAAGAGTTTAATCATCTTGGCGTCCTCGTCTCGCTGGCGTTTCTTCTTCTGCGTTTGGCTGTGCGCGGATTAATCGTTCTCCTCGGGGTTTTTACTGCTTAACGGACGGGGGGCATGGTTTTGAATTTCAGTGATTAGGAAGCAATTGTTTGACTCAATCTATTTGGCATACCGTAAACACTAATTCTGATGTGAAATTCGCTTCGAGTGCTTTCTTTACTTTAGGGTCGTTTCTCCTTGTTTCTTGATGGCGATGGCAGCTGCCAAGCGATTAGTGTGAGTAATCGATGGTTGCGGGCGATGACAGCGCTGGCCTTGGGTCGATAGCTTGGCAGTGTTGGTGAGTGACGGAGGGGTTTCCAAGCCCTTGATTTTCAAGGTAAAAATTTTATGATTTATTAATAATACTATTAACAAAAAAATAAAATTATTTATGTACCATTAATTTGCTCGTCGTCCATGTATTTTATTGCCCTTACTCGAAAAGTGGGAATTTTATTATTTCTAAAAGGTTAATTTCTTCTTTACATACGACCCGTTTTTTAATTAAAGTCTAAAAGAAATCCGATTAGTTAAACACTGAAACAGGGCTAATATCTTTTAATACATATTTGGCTACTTTCCAGCCAACTTCAGTTGATTTCGTTAGCCGTAAATGCCATCCCTAATAGAAACCAGGGATGTCATCACCAGCACATGTTGACTTGGCGGACTAAACTTCCTTTGCTTCGTTTATTTTGAATATTAAGGATTTCCACCATGTCGACGGAGCCAGCGGTGGCCAAGGATGCAGTCCTGAAGCGCAGCGAGGCCCTGCCGAAAGCAACACCCCAAGTTCGGGGCTACGACTTCAACGAGGGCGTAAACTACAGCAAACTCTTCGAGTCCTATGTAAACAGCGGGTTCCAGGCCACGAATCTGGGCCTTGCAATTCGGGAAATCAACAAAATGGTAAGTTAGTGGATCTTTATTTAATTGCAATGTGTTACAAGCTTCTAACACTGGCAGCTGGATTGCAGAGACCAGCCACTGGAGCCGGATCAACTGGACAAGTATGAAACCGATGACTTCATCCGGCGGAGGAGCAAGTGCACCGTGTTCCTGGGCTACACATCCAACTTGGTTTCATCGGGCTTGCGGGAGAACATTCGCTTTCTGGCCGAGCACCGCATGATCGACTGCATTGTGACCACAGCCGGCGGCGTAGAGGAGGATTTCATCAAGTGCCTGGCGCCCACGTTCATGGGTTCCTTTGAGCTGAGCGGCAGGGAGCTGCGCGAGCGGGGAATAAACCGGATAGGCAACCTCCTGGTGCCCAACGACAACTACTGCAAGTTCGAGGACTGGGTGATGCCGCTGCTGGACGAGATGTTGGAGGAACAGAAATCCCAGGGTACGGTCTGGTCGCCTTCAAAGATTATCCATCGATTAGGCGAGCGGATTGGCGATCCCAGTTCCATTTACTACTGGGCGGCCAAGAATCAAATACCCGTCTTCTGCCCCGCCCTAACTGATGGAAGTTTAGGTGACATGATGTACTTCCACTCCTTTCGCCGGCCTGGACTCGTCGTCGATATCCTGTCCGATCTGAGGAGGCTTAACACCATGGCCGTGAAGGCCGTCAACAGCGGGATGATCATCGTGGGCGGCGGCGTTATAAAGCATCACATTTGCAATGCGAATTTAATGCGGAATGGTGCCGATTACTCGGTGTTTATCAATACCGCCTCGGAGTTTGACGGCAGCGACAGTGGAGCCCGGCCGGATGAGGCCATATCATGGGGCAAGATCAAGAAAGATGCCACCCCCGTAAAAGTCTACGCCGAGGCTAGTTTGGTGTTTCCATTAATTGTGGGCGAAACCTTTGCTAAGCGACATCATTGCGACGGCAAAGAGTTGCCCCGGGAGACTAACCAAGTGTAAATACACATATACAAGAAAATGAACACAATCAACTCAGATGTAACTTATTAAGAAATGGAGCTGGAACGCAAATGGGTCGTATTGCGAGTCCGGAACGGGAGTCCCCGAAGTGTTATGCCCCGCCCAGATGCATACTGTCCGGGCAGAAAGCCATTAAGCGTCGTCGGAGATGCTTGCTGCATGTGATAAACACCACCGGCAGCCGCATTGCACTCGGCCACCTCCAGCGGGCAATTCACATTCCGCCGTAATGGTTCTGCCGGAGTCGCTTGAGTGCCGCAAAAATGCAACTTTTGCCGGCGGTCACAGATGTTGTGTTCCCTTCTTGTTTTAGTTTTACGCAAATGTTCGCTCACTTCTGTCCTTAATTGTTTGCCAAGTTCGACATGGCTGGCCGGAAATTGTACGGGACGGAACAGTGCAGCCCCATAAGCCGACGAAATGTGTCATTAACTTTATGCCACTAATGTAAACGCTCGGCTTCCGTCACTTTCTCAAATTTTCCTCCGCATTGGCCACCCAAACTTTGGCTGTCTCTACGCATCATTAAAGTCGAGCGGAAACTTTTTTCGCACACTTACTTTTGTTCCCCCATCTCCCCCTGCTTCGCCAGTTGGCGCTACATATTTTGAGCTATTGTCAGGCGGCAGTGGAGAAGGATGGACTAGCAGAAAGTTTGGGGATTGCAGGCACACTGCATTTTCTTTGACAACTTTTTCGCAACTGCTCGGAACTTTGTGCTGGTTTTTTGGGGAAATGAATGGTTTTGGGGCTGAGGCAAAGAAAAACTATTATATATGTACTTAGGCGGTCATATGGCAAGCAATGTTGGCTTTATCAAATTTGAGAAAAATATATGCTTTTAAAAGCGGCAAAATTTGCATGAGTTTGCTTGGTGTTTCTTTTTAGTACTTTTTCATGGGTGACAATTAAATAAAAGATAAGTAAATCAAATAATGCCGTAGTTTTGGATTTTTTTTAGAGAAAATTTGGATATTTTGAAGGATTAAGTATATATAGCTTTTCAGTTTAAAGATCTTTGTAGTAGCTTAAATTCTTGATTTTTTTCTCTAAGTAATGCAAACCATCTTAGACACTTATAAAGCTAAGCCATTTAAAATAATTTATTTGCTTGAAATTTATGTTCGCTGCCAAGAAAATCAATTGCACTTATTTGTTCCAAAGCCATTATCGGCAGTCAGCCATCGTTAAGAAGTGCTTAACTGCATGTTGTCATAACCAATGGCACACCCACACACACACACCATTTGCGCCCATTTAGGATTTAGCCCCCTTTCACAAGCTCTTTCGAAGCGCTTAAAAACTAATTACGAACAAAGCTGTTGCTGCTCTTCCTACTTTGTTGTTTCCGACTGCGTTTTCTTTTCTCATTGCAGGCTGAAGAAATAGCCAATACACAGGGAGAAAAACTATGTATGAATCATTTTTATCATTAGCCATAATTTGAATGAAAGAGCTTTCTTAACTTAAGATAAGACAAATTCTTGGTTTTCTTATTTCCAACCACTTACCAAATGTTATATTGATTGAGCGAAACATTATATCAAGAGACCTTTTTTTGCGTTCACAATGTTTTTTAAAAGGATGAATTTTTTTTATTTATGAACCGTATATTTGATGGTTTGTTATTTCTAAGTATATTAAAAAATTTGTTAAAATGGTTCTCCTTAAAAAATTGCTAAACGGTGGTACATAAATTCTTGGTCTAAAAATATTTTCAAAATAATTTTTTCGCAGCGTAAGTGCGCCGATGATTGCCGACTTTCCAGGACTACAGCCAATTCCCTCCGTGATTACGAGAAAATTAAAACTACATTAAAAGTTTTGCAGTTGACAGGGACGCAGGCACTGAAAAGTGTGAGAGGTGGCAGAACTTTTCAAAGCAACTTAACGATTTATTGATTCGAACAAGAAAATAGAAAATATATATAGGAATGTGTAGGAGGATTACCACTTGTCGATGGACAGATCGGATAACTTTTCCAGCTCTTCAGCGCTCTTTGATATTCCAAATTGGCAAATTCTGCATATAGGATCTATTGGACCTCTTTTTAAGAACTTTTCCCTGTGACAGAATTCGCACTCTTTTATCCTCGGACTGGCCGGCTCTTCAAAGGGCTTTCTGGGAATTGTGACAATGGACTGGTGCCTCCAGATAAGATCTTCTCGGCGTTTCAGATCCTCGGACAGCAGCTGCAACCTTTGGCGCTCCAGCTTCAAGGATTCCTGTACCCGGCGAACCTTTCCCTCCCTTTCATTGAGCATGTCCTGCTGATTATGCAGAATGTGGTCATACAGGATGCGTACGTTCTCGTCCCTTCGCGTGCAGATCTGTTTCACCATTCTGTCCAAGACGTCCTCCAGGCTGCGGTCCAACTCCGAGATATGTGTGCTGGAAATCAGGTCGCTCCGGAGAAGGGGCTCCAAGCAGGTGGCCAGGAAGTTGAGTGGCGCTTGGTCTCCCGGCCAACTTTTTAACAGATCAATGGCTGCACGGCAGGCCCGATAGATACTCTCCTGCTGGTCTATCCTAGATTTCTCGGCCATCTTCTGCTCCAGCAATTGGCTTTTGGTCTTGTAGTGCTGCTCGGTTTCCAGAGTGCGGTTGTGCAGCGAGTCGATCTCCTTGAGGAGGGCCTGGTTCGACTGCTTCACGCTCTCGAATTCGGGAAGGGTGTTCGCCACGGACACTTCCTTGGAGCACCGACTACTCCCGCCACCATAGCTCGAGGCATTAGTTTCCGCTTCCTGGGCGTCTTCCACTGTCGCCGTCGCCGCCGGTTGCTCCTCAATTCCCAACTCCCCATCGTACTCGTTCAGCAAATCGTCCATGGAGCGCTGAATATTCTCTATTTCGGTGAACGGCTTCCTCAGGTGGCCAGTCTGCTGAAACTGGTCGTACATCATCAGCGTCATGCAGTTCCGGGCGTACTTGTCCTCGCCCTTTGCCTGCTGCAGGTGATCCATCCAGCACTGTCGGAGCTCGCATTCCTCCTCGCTGATTGGATGCTCCTGCGAGTACAAGCGCAATTTGCGCAACTGGGCGGTAAAGTGCCGGTCCAAAGCGCACTCGGATATCGAACTCATCCCTGGAACCCTTTTTTTAAGTTTTTAAAATTTTAATTTAAATTTTTTGAATTTTTTTGCTTTTATTTTTGTGAAGTTCGGGTCGAGAGTAGTTGACCGAAAATGTGAATACTGAATTGAAGTAACATAGATGCTTCATATTTACGGATTAATTTTTTTTTGTAAAAATTCAGTGTAAAAATTCAATATACTATAAGAACGTTTAATAATTTAATAATAAAGGTGGAACCCTTTACACTTAATCTTTTAATGTATGAATTTCGGATTTTTCAACGTTTTTTAAGTTAATTAGTTTTTTAAACAAAGGAAGTGATTTTATAGTTGAAATAATCATATAGTAGAAAACCAAATACAAATATATATCATTAATATACCAATTTATAAAATAGTTTGTTCCTTTGCTTAAAAAACCTATTAGAGGGCAAAATTAAAATGCCATTTCACGGGAGGCCATTTAAGCCTAAGGAACCCGGCAATGCCCTTTACGAATTTAGCCCGCACGTGCCAAGTGTGCGTGTGCAACAACAATGGCTTAAATTGGCCCAGTAAGTTGGAACTGAGTCAAAGACTTTGAGCTGCGGTGTCAGCGACGTCAGCTGCATGTGTAAACGCGGCCTTCGTCGTATGCCCACTAACCATGCATATGTTGTATGGTTAGTGTTATATTCAAGTGGGCACTGGCAGGGGCCCTATATAAACTGGCCAGCCCGCTCAACTCAACATCAAATCAAGCTCACAGCTCCAAGTAGTCACTACTAGCAAACAAAAAACCAATCAAACAATCAACATGAAATTCGTAAGTGCTTCGAGGACTTTAATTATTTTAGGAAGGCAAATAATTTAAATAATTTCAATTTAAAACCGTAGTTCGCCGTCTGCTTCTTCGCTGTTGTGGCTGTGGCTGCTGCCAAGCCCGGAATTGTGGCTCCTCTGGCCGCCGCTCCTCTGGCTTATACCGCTCCGGCTGTGGTGGGCAGTGCCGCCTACGTGGCTCCCTACGCCTCCAGCTACACGGCCAACACGGTGGCCCACAGCGCCGCCTTCCCCGCAGCCTATACCGCAGCCTACACCTCCCCCATTGCCGCTGCCTATACCGCTCCGGTGGCCGCAGCCTATACCGCTCCCGTTGCCGCTGCCTATACCGCTCCAGTGGCCCGCTTTGCCGCCCCCTACGCCGCCGCCTACACCTCTCCCCTGGCCTACAGCTCGCCCTATGTGGCCAGTCCCTATGTGGCCACCGCTGCCGCTCCTCTGCTGCTGAAGAAGTAACTCAAATCCACGGAATGTGAACCCTACCGAAAATAATACCTTCTTTGGCTTTTATTTTCCCGAACTCCAAAAGCGATTTTAAAATTGAATAAAACATTCTAAAATTTATCACTCAAACGCAGTTGGGTGGTTATGCTTACCTCAAAGTTTAATTTAAAATGAAGTATAAAACTCAGCATTTGCTTAACTCACATCTAAAAGCCATAGCAATGGGAGTTTTTGATTTTTGCAAAAAGCCAAGAGCTCTTGAGTGTAAATTCATTGCATACTTAAAAGCGCACATCCTGTAAAACGCTTAAAAATCGTAAGGGCTGAGGTTGCCTGCATTTTTGTCACCTTTCGCTGCCGTTTGCCTTAATGGCACAAATACCGGAAATACTTTCGAGAGGCCACCTTTGTCGTCCCTTCGCTGCTCACACTTCCCAACTGCCCGACTTCCTTATTAATTTCTCGAATGCTGCTTCGGTATTTTTTCCACCCGCCTGCCACTCATAAATTGCGCAAATTCCTTTTGTGAGCGTCAAAGAAAAATGTCATCAGGATGGGAAGTGTGCAAAGTTGGTTGGTGTGGTCACATCTAATTTCTCTGCATGACCCGGGCATGCTTATTAAAGTATAAATCATTTGATGGCTGCTCCTGCAAAGTGACCAACAAATACGTCGCAAAGAAGAAACCGGCAATCAACCCAAAAAAAAAAAAGGAAGAAAGGAGAAGGTCTAGAGTCCCGACTGCACTGCACTGCCCGGCTGGTTAGCCAAAGTACATTATAGTCCTTGGTCGGTTGCAGGCGGCAACAAATGTAGCAGAAAACCGCAGCCGAGAGTAGTGCAATTAAATACAGGAAATAATGGCCACCACAGCACCAGCACCAGCACTAGTAGAAGCAGTAGCAGAAGCAGATGCAGCTTCTGGCCCACTTGGAGCCGGATCGGAATTCGGTTTGGTGGTGCACAGGAAACGACAGGATGCAGGAAGCCCCAGTACAGCATCTTGGTTGGCCAAAAGCCGCCTGCTGTTGGCCAGCAAATTTAGAGGCGGAAAGAATCCAGCAACATTTAGCCAGATGAACGCCGGTGTATGCTTTTGTGTAGACACATTGAACAGAAACGAGTGGGTTGTGCTTGGGATTATCCATCTTTCAAGCATTTTTTAGAATGGATGGTTGTGGGGAAATTAAATAATGTTAATGCACGAGGAAAATAATATATAAAAAAACGTAATTAAGAGTGTTATTTAATCTCATCATCTTACAAAATAAACATTTATAAATTTATAAACTTAACCATTACGAATCCAAAAACCGATATATAACGGTAAACTAGTTTGATTCAGAAAATTATAATGAGTAAAGAAGTGAATGCCATTATTTATTCTATCAAACCAATGTTTAAGGCTATTTTTTTGGTATACCAATTTAATTTAAGAACTAATAAGTTGAATAAAGGGAATGTTTTGGCTTGACTTTCAAGTTAATGGTCAACATTGCACTGCCAAATTTCGTTGCCTTTCCACTCACATCGCATACTTTAGCCAACTTTTAGTTGACGAAACAATGCTCCTTGGGAAACTTTTTCGGCACCATTTTTAATCGAAATTTCTTGGAAAACATCTTTATTTACACCCGAACGAGTTGACTTCTTAATGTGGCGCATTCCGATCGGAACCGCACACTCGCACCCAGAGACGGCATCTGGTTGTGACTTCCTATGTCCTGTTTCGATGAAACTGCGTCTCAGAAGGACATCTCATCGACCGTGTTTGCATGCCAATCTGTGTGAGTGTGCGAAATATTTTATAATTCAATTTCCAATTGGCAGGTTTGAATCTGTGGGTATGTCTGCACATCCACAACCTATGTATATATAGCCCGGAGAATGTAGAATTGCATGGGTTGTCGGGTTCTAATTGAATTCAATGTGCACTTAAGCGACATCCGTTCATAATGAAATTTCGCAACAAAATTGTGGCAAGGACAAAAGAGTAGGCAAATATTGTTGCTATGCTAATGCAAAGTTTTGCCTCCGTACGTTGGTGTACATATTTTTTTTATTGCACCATAAATAATGTGAAATCGGACGAAGAAATGGGGAGAAAGCGGAGCCTGGCAACGGAGAAATTGAAATTAAATTGCCGTTCGACTGAAGGAATCCGATGTCGGCAGCCAATGCCAAAGCAACGGCCAGCCTGCTAGCCATATCTTATATATGTATACACATCGGTACATAGTAAATACATTTCTGTATTTTTATTCCATTCCGCTCTGCTTTATTTCATTTGACGTTTTATTTTGCACTCTGCAATAATCGATTGTCAGTCAGCACCAACTGACGGGCCGTTTGACTCTCCATCGGAATGTTAGCTAAAGTATGAGCAGCTGCTTCAATATTGCGCATAGCATTTGAAAATTTCACACACTGCCGGAAAATTGAGTACTGACCGATATAAATGGGGACATCATAGTTCAATTAACTGCCACAAGTCACTTTATCAATTGGCAAACACTTGAACTTAATTGGCAATACTATTTGCAATATTTTGGTTCTGTTGACACAATTTGTTGGTCAATTTTGATCGTAAAACAAAACCAAAACTAGGTCGCTCAGAAGGCTATTATTTTTTAGGAAAAACAAAAATAAAAAAAATATTTTTTAAAAATATATTGTCATGTTAGCATGTATAAAAAAATTTATATCAATCGAAATGTACTATATTACCAGATTTTTTGAATTTCAACGTAAATTTATTAAATAAAATTAATATAAGTGAATTGAAATGTTTTTTAATAACTGATTCATATTCCTCCATGCATACATTCACAGTTATGATTCTTGTAATTATGACAAGTAATCACTAAAAATTTTAAAATGCTGAGCTATTAAATGAACAGCTAAGAAAATAAAAGGAATACATTTATTAAAAAAAAACCTTTATATATAAGCTTTATTACACTTACTTAATCACGAATAAATCACTTTGCTCAGTGTGTTTTTCACAAAGCAATATGCGTTCGAGTGGGTGTTGCGCAAAATTCCTTACGATTGACTTCGCCTGGCGTTTTATTGATTGATTTGCAGTGCCCACGAGCGACTGACAACCAGCTTCACGGGCTTCCGATGGAGCATCAGCTCCAGCTCACGTTGCGTATGCGTAATATTGTTATGCCACATCCTTGCACGCTCCTTCATGGAAAGTTTGCCCAAGAAATTCAAGCAATGATCAAGTGTACATTTTAATGAAGCCGTCTTTGTACATATGTATATAAATATAATAAATTGCGTACAAAAATCAACTCTATTGCTACCAAATTTCCGGAATAAAAATATGAGGCCAGTTTGTATGCAGCGGCATAAATATGGCTCGCAGTCGGAAACTTTTTTCATTAAAACTCTCGAACGGTGGCAAATTTGGCCGAGAAGTGGGGCTGCCCAGCTGGGCTAAGTGAGTGCAAAATGTTATTTTATTGTCAGCAAGCAAAGTTGCCGAAAACACGCAGAAGACGAAATCCAGAGTCGGAGTACTTGTCGTGGCTGATGTCAAATTTATTTAATATGCAGCATAAACAAGGCAACCAGGACACGACACGCTCGTAAACTCATTTGCCAGCGAAAACAACTGTTCCCAATTGCTGCTGTTGGGAATTTTTTAATACGACCTCAAGGACCGCATCCCCCCACCTCTCATCCTCGCGTTTACCCGTCTTATGAAATATAAATATTTTTGTGTTTTATATCCGACTCGGACGGCAACGCCCACAAGTTTTTTCATTAATTTCATCGCCAACATCCAGAGTGCCAAGAGCGGGTGGCGATTAGTCCCCGACCAAAAATCCTCGGAAGGCATTTCGTAAAAGTCAATAAAAGTGTTGTTTTAACTTCTGGCACTTTTGGTCCTCTTCAGGCTAGTCATTATCAACTTGTGCTGTCATCACAGTCCGGGCAGCATCTGGGCAAATTTTCATAACATTTGGCGACAAAATTAAATTGATTAATAAAATATGAGCTGGTGGGCAAGAGGATGTTTGCCAATGGCAAAAGGCAAGAAAATATTCCTCTAGTATTTGTACGGAATCGATTATGAAGTCGGCTTTGGTAAGAAATAAAAATATCGAAGTGAAAGTAATCCTGTTAAAATAATAACCGTTTTATGGGTTTTTGCATGCACTTCAAAAGCTTATATGACTGGGAATTAGTCATTTAAGAGCCGTTTAATTTGAATAGGCATTAAAATAAATTGCTAATGTGTAGATTATTGTTCGACAGCATGCAAAATATTGTTCCTATGTAGTAGGTTATTTAACTAATATATGTTTTTATACCAAATACGAAGAATGAACAAATATATCAATTTAGGTCAAAATATATGAAAAACTACAATGTATAAAACAATTGCAATAATAATAAACATTTTGTAAACCAATTGTGTAATTGCTTTTAAGATAGTTTCATTTGATTCGACAACCTTAAATGGTAAAACTTTAAACAAGTTTTCAACTCTGATAAAATCGCTGTAAGCTCATAATTGAAACAATGATTCGGTTTTACAAAGGTAATTGTTATGAGCTTGTTTGTCTTTTGTCATAAAAACTTTGTTTTTTTTGTTACATGTTTTTATTTTTTGCTGGCGACAGAAGTTAAGCACAGTATAAATATTCGCAGCTGCAGTGCTTCCATTGGTAAAGAAAACATTTCAGTTTTTCAGGACTAGTTAACATGCAAACTTCAGCGGCAAACTATCTGCTAACTTTTTAAAGACGGATTCAAACTCATCTCGAATGCGTGCCACCCAAAAACCATTATTCGTATTCCATCTGGCCAAACCAAAGCCACCGGAGGAGGAGCACAGAAAAACAAGCAAAGTCATCCATATGCATGATGCATGTCGGTAATGGCATTTCCAAGCCAACGACAAGTTGCTAAAAAAATCATCAAAAAATTCGCGTTAAGTGCTGCAGGTTGGCGGTTCGTACCCCACCACGTCCGCATCCGCATCCATATCCAGTGCCACATCCTCAATCCCATCACATACCCATCGACATCCTTATCTGTCATGCTCTTTGCTGCAGATGCGGTTAGAGAAATGCACGAAAATTGTAGGAAAGGGCCAAGAACGAAACTAAAACCGCACTCAAAAAGCTGAAACCGGCAAGAAATTGGACTGGCAAAATTCCCCTTAAAGCTTGAACTCAATATGTGCATAACTTTCGCTTTCCGGTGACAGGGCCCGATTCCCCTTACGCCGTTCCTTCGGGTCCTTTGTCCCAGGCAATCTGTGACCCAAATCCAAGGAGCGACCGCCTTAAAGCCTAAAACAAACTGTGTCAGTTGGCAGCCGCTCCTCCACTGCTGCACTCCCCTACTTGACTTTTGCCCCACACCATATTTCCCTATATATCCTTTGCTGCTCGCATCAAAAGGCAAATATTGGCACTTGCCGCAATAACCAGGTAAGCGCAGGCTCTATCACAGACTCGAAAATGGGTCGCCCTACAGTGGTGACCAGGAAAACAGCGGCATTACGATAGTTGTTTTACGAAACCACTTTTAATATTAACTTGTGTGGTTTCAAGTTGATATAGAAAACTAAAAGCTTTTCTTTCACTTAGAGAAATCGGATCCAATCTAATCTAAGTAAAACAATAAAAAAAAATATGTTTGCAAGCTCATAACATTTTAAGAAACATTAAAAAATTAAGAAAACGTATTTAATATTCACAGGCCTGGTTAATTGTTTAAAATATTATATTTTAGCTTTTTTTGTTGCTGAGTGATTTTACACTTTTCTTTAATATTTTATAACAAATTAATGACGATGATTGATATAAGTTATTCAAAAAGGACTAAACATATTAGCAAATATTAACTTGTCTAACAGGTTACAGGTGTCGTCGGAGGAATATGTACGTACTTTACAAAGACTACCATTTTGATCTCATCTGTAAGACGAAATATGCTAGCGCTGGTATGGCAAGTAGAGGAAAATTCGAAGCAAACTTCGAGCTTTTGTAATTGCGTCACATATGCGGCTTCATGACTTTAACCCTTCAACGACGAGTGGAGGGCTTTGTGCAGCAGATTGCCATGGGTTAAGCCCCGCACATACGCTCACATGGCTTTGAAATTTTAATGGCCTTTAAGTGAGTGAACAGGGGCGTGGCTGTCGCGCTTGAATTAACAAATTAATGCAAATGATTTTGGAAAACATTCAGCTCGTCTTGTTCTCGCCTCCCCTTGAAGATGTCTCGACTTAATCTTAATTTAATGAATATTTATGAGGCTGTGACTGTTTTGCCGCTTCTTATTTTTGCATCATCGTGTTGACTGCATTTCGATTTCAGGCTCTAACTTAATTGCAGAAAGGGCGGGGCGAGCAGGACAACAACATCCGTTTCCGCTTGCCACGACATCCCGTCAAGTGCGGCAATCGCATTAGAATGCGCTGCGGACCCGTCCTGCGTTTTTCGTCCTTCGCATCGCATCCTTGGCCTGACGGATGAGCTGGCAGGTGCTCCACTACACTCCCCTCTCCTGTCCGTCGATCATTGCACTCTGGAGTCCACGTTGTCCGTAGTCTAATACCACGACAGCCGGCGGCTGCGACTCCTGCTCGCTGCACTCATTTAATTGCATTATGCCGCAGGTTGTCGCATTGCCCTGAAAGTCCTGGCACTCCGCCACTCCAAAGACACTGCATTAATTTGCATGTGAAAAACTGCAGCCCGCTGTTGTTTTTGTTACTTTTATTGCTGCTCTCTGTTTTTACCCAGAGTTAATGAAGTCAACAAACTGCGGCTGCATATCGCCAGACGGAGGAGCTTCAGGCCAAAAGGATTTCCAGGAACAATGCAAGCTGCAATTTTTAGTCAGCTTCAACATCTCGGAAAAGTTCATGCTTCGCTCGAATAGTCAGGCAAAGCCATTCAATATCTGGGGTGTCACAGTCTCTTGAAAAAAACGTATTCTTTTATTAAAGTGTATTACTACTGTACTATAGCAATTTTAATACTAAAATTATAATAAAAAATACGATTAAAAAAGGATTTTACAAAAAGTATACAAAAAAGAATGTTTGACAATAAATTGTTATATTGTTGTTTTGGAGATTTAAACCGTATTTTTAAAATTCTAAAGACTCTCGGTTTGTTAAACACAAAAAAAACTAAAAGTCTTATAAGCTTGTGGTTAAGATTGTTAAGATATTTTTCATTTGATAAAATAAGGGAAAATAAATTTTCGAAATCTGATGCAGGATCACCCATATCACAACAGAACGTCTACATCTTCGGTTCCTTTTAAAATTTGAAACAATTATTTGCAATGCCTGGTACCAGCTTGATGTTTTCCTTGTCCAATTTCCGACAGCAATAGGAGTTTACCTTTACCCCACTTAGATAATTCTTCCGACTAAACCAGGAGATGTGGGCACGGCCACCGAACCTTCTGATGGCGTTCCTTATGCTCTGATGGGCATTGGCAGCAGCATCGTTGTTCCGATACCCAAATATGTAGATGAACTCATTGTATCGGAACTCGTAGACCCGAAGGATGGCAAAGGGATAAATCTTGCGCATCTCCTGGTAAACTTGCCATGGACTGAAGCTCTTGTGCACCCGATTTAGCAACAACTCGCGGTTATTGTTCGAAGTCAGTACCCTGATTTGGATGTTCAACTGGCTGAATCTCCTGGGCAGGCTAAAGTTGTAACAATCAATTAATACTATTTCTATGTCATTGGCAACGCGAATAGCTTACTATTCCAGTGCCGCTTCCTTGAGGGCTTCATTGATGTATTGCAGGTAGGCATAGCCGCGACTTTGCCCCGAAAAATCGATCTTGAAGCGCAGGGCGTAAATCTCACCCAGCTCACTGGCCACCTCCACAATCTTTTCCGGTGTGCAATGCGGATTTTGGCGGATAGCGGTGAGAAATAACTTAAATTGTATAACTTTTTTTTTTACAAACTTTTTTTGATTGTATGCGATTTTAAGAGCTCACCTCACCCGCTCCCTCCTCCAGAGAGGACTTAAGATCCTTGTCCAGCTCCTTACGCGTGGTTATGTAAATAGTGCCATTTACCTGACTTGTGCGATAAAAGTTCTCAAAATCCATTTTAATCAAAAAAAAAAGAAAATAGAGATCCACGCCACGCGTGCGCAGAAAGCAGTATGACCAAATCGCACTAATCGTAGATTGAGAGGTAGGCGTTGCCAGATCGTTGGTCATTCTTTGAAATCGACTTAAAATCCAAATGATTATCGGACTTTAAAAGTTAAATAGGGGTACTAATGAATGGGCTTATTACCTATGTTTGTAAAGCAAAAACATATGAATTAGAGAAACAACAAATGTTCAACTTTTTTTTTTAAAGCTAGTCCTCTTTGTTTTTAAAATTGATTAAAAAATATTAAAAGCAAGTTCCTTGCAGCAGTACTGGAGTTTGAATAATGATATTGTAATAACATTATTGTCAAGAGTTTAGTTTTCTTCTTGTCATCAGTTTGACACGAGTGAGTAATAATAAAAACCGAATTTTGTATTAAAAAAAAGTTCGCTAGGATCCCATTGCCTTTTATAAGTCTGAACTGCACTATTACTAAGGTATTCTATTTTTACAAGGTACGTTATGCTTTAACCTTACTTTTCCTAACCGCTTTTTGCATGTCAGGCCATTTCTTTTTCATTGCTCTTGCCTGCTTTTTGCTTTGTTTTGACAGCCGGCGCGTGCTTTTTTCTAGCTCATGTTTAACAATATAAATTTATGCAGGCAGGCGGTCGTTTGCAACTTTTGCTCGCAGTTCGCCACAAGCCGCAGCACCTACGTAACGCTGTTGTTGTTGTCGTTGCGGTTAAGCCGCCCATTGCCTTCCACCCATTCACCTCCCCCTCAACCCACCACCCACTCATCCCACCAGGAGGCATCTTGATGGAGGTTGCGGTGCACTTCAAGTGCCTGCTGCCGCTGCTGCTTCATTTTCCTAATTTATACGCGGGCTGTGCTAATGAAAATTTACGTGGCAACGCAACCGCACACTCTTTTGCTGCCGTTGCTATTACACTTCTAAAATATTGCCAGAACATCGCCATTAAAGTTGTTTATAAAATCCAAACATTTTTAGTCCAGATCTTGAAGATATTTAACATAAAATTGTATAAATAAAATAAACATTTTTAATATAAGAAATTTATATTTTCTAAAAACCAACCCCTGTAAAGTAAAACTTGTTTTCGATCTAATAAAAAATATTCTTGGAATTTGAATTCAGGGCATTGGAAATTAATTAAACTAAAAATAAAAAATTTAACAAACATTAAATTTTATCCCAAGCTTATTTTAAATTTTACAGCTCTTAAAAATGTTAATTTATCGCCAATAAAGAAGATATTTTCAAAAGCTTGTATATTTTTTTCAGAGTACATCTTATGCTTCTTGTGCTTGTTTTCAGACCTGGGCCTACCACTTGATGCAGCCTGCGGCTAAGAAAAGCTCAGTGACAGCCGCATAGAAAAGCCCCATAATCTCACTCCATTTCCATTTACATTTCCCGTTCCCGGTCTCAGCCAGCGGGTTGATTTCATTCAAAGCATTCAAATTTTTAAGTAAAACTCAAAACTAATTTTTGGCAATAAAAACAGTAGACTCCAACTAAAAATGAAAATATGGCAATGACAGAACCGAGCGAGTATTTACTGGACCGCCATTTCAGACAGCAGGTGGCCAATTACAGAGATGTAGACCATTCGAGGGCCAATCCGTCGGATCGCCTGATAATGGCCAAGTGGATGAAGGTGTTCGAAAGGACTCCGATCGACCAGAAGCTGGCACGGAATAGTCTGATGCTGCTGATGCATGGCCACTTGAAGGACTTTGGTTCTCTCAAGGAACCCTTCGCGAATGTGTTGAATTGCAGCCGCAATCTAAATGAGATTTTGGACGAGTACAGGGGTCAGCCATGTAAGAATGTGTCTTTTCAGAATAATAAATTCACCAACAGAGTCTCGGAATCGCAAGCAAAGGAAAAGCCCAGATTGGAGGCAGGCAAATCCTCCACTCCTTCCCGGACTGTGTCCTTCAAAAGGACCACTAGTCACATACTGCGGACCAGAAAACTGGAACCGATTCAAGAGGTTTCCGAGCCCAACTCCAGCAGTTTTGGCAGCTTGGTAACCGTGATCCGAAAGGGAAACTCTCATCCCAATTCTTCGCAGGAGGGCTCCGAAACTTGCATGAAATGCGTTCAAGAGACTAAAATACAAAGTGTGAAGCATAGAATTCAAGCCCTAGAGGAGGAGCTCTCCAGAAATAAGCGAGTTCCTTTGAGTACAAGTTCCTTGGAGAATGTCAGAAAATACTACCACAAAAGCTTCAGCTCTAGTCATAGTGAGGTCTCTGGCTCCAGTAATGAAGCCGTTGGGAGTGAGAGAGCCGATAACTCTAAGACCAAGTCTCAGGAGCAACTTATGAAGATTACCAATATCATAGATCAGGTTACCCGTCGTTCAAGTGCTGTGAACAATCTGAAAAGCTGTTTCGAAGAAATGGCCGAACGTTTGAGGAACAGTTCCGATGGTGAATATGTTACACCCTCACCCAAACCGAGGAATCCGTCACCTGTACCCCCGTGGAACAATCAGAGCTGCAAGGAGGATGTTCCTGCTTCGATGCCCAGGCAAACTGGAGGGCAATCTCCTGCCCCAAATTTTTTCGAGGACAAAACCGTTCGAGATTTGTTGACTCGCCGGGAGGAGCTACGTGTTCAGTGCTTGCAGTACTACAATTTGGATGGCACTCTGAAGGACTTAAAGGATATGCCTGCGCCTCCAAATGATACTAAAGAAACTGAACTTAGGGTCAATGGATTTATAGATGGATCCTACAAAGCGTTGGAACGTCTGAAACGCTGGCGCGGAAAACCCAATCACCTGAAGTTTTTCAGGACCTGCTTCCGCGAATGTGGAGGCTTGGAGGACTTTGGCAAATTAAAAGCTCTGGATCGGAGATTCGAGCAGGTGGCTCTCAAGTGGCACCGCCACAAGATGCTCGTATGCCGACGCAACACCTGGCGTCGTTACCGCCAGAGTGTTTTGGCTAAGAAACCATCACCCACCAAGGCGGATCTGCTCCAGATGAATCACCAGCTGGAGCTGCAGGAGGAACTTCAGCGGGAGCGAATGGTCCACCTGGCCAAGGTCATAGAACTGTGCCAGACCCACTGCAGCGGAGTCATCAGACCGGATGTCCTTCGCAAGATGCTCAGCCGCCTGGATGAAGAGTATGAGCACCTGGCCGGAGATCTCGGCTTGTTGCTTAGGCAGAGGGAACAGCTTTTTCAGTAGAGGATCCTGCCAATCCGCAAACTTCCTGGCACCTGTTTGTGTAGTTCCTGTGCACTTGTAACAACATTAACACCGCCAGCTGCGCTGCTCATTAATTTATTTAAATATGTACTACGCTTTATTAAATTAAAAACTTGCGAAAAGGGAACAATGCCAATGCGAAAGGGGGCTTGGGGGAGGGATAAAGCTGGAGATGACTACACAATAAACAAACAATCAACTCGTAAACAGCAGCTATTTTTTAATTATGCAATGTTTCCGTTGCAGCTTTTGCGAAAACAGAAAGCTGAGCTGTACTGTAGGAGTTGAATGAGCATGGGGACACCCCTTTGTGGTTTGGTCAGTCATATTAAAAACAAAATTTGAAATCAGGGTTCTAGTTTCCTATGCTAAGTATAACCGCAGTTTTTTTTGCTTTGTAAAGTAACATAAAGTAGGACAGATACAAACTTAATGGAATTTCTGCCATACAATTTAAATCAACAAATCAAATCAATATATTGACAAATAACCAAAATTAAAAAAAATTGTGTTATTTTTTCAACATCCTGACCTCGAGCCGGCTAACAATTAATATAAAAAACTCAATTTATTTATTTAAATAACTCTCTAAACTATTCAATATTTTAAATCAAATGCGATACATTTCAAATTGAGACAGCCCAAAAACCCCAATTAGCCCCTACTTATCCAGGGCATCAATAACAAAGGGAAATACAAGAGAAATGGCTACCAGCTGCGACTATTTGCCATTTTGTAAGCAAGCCGGGAATTAGTAGCAAAAAACCAGCCAGCAACGAAAAAATACGGAAAAGAGCAGTGGAAAACTGTCGCTAAAAGCAGTTTTCCGAAGTACTTTCCATGAAGTTGGCTGGGCGTGGTCGAGCGGAGTTGGCCGGTGGAGTCCATCGGTGGTCAGTGAACTTGCCGCAACTTAATATCCGCAAGTATATCGACGACATACATATATAATTATGGCCAGCATAAGCATCTACTTATATAGTGCACAATGTACATTGTACACAGTTAAAGGTAGGGCATAAATGATGGCTTCATCGCTTGGCTGTGAATTTATGGTCTATATTCAGAAATTTGCATAGAACGCTCTCGTCTCCCCCGCTTGTCTGCCTCTGAATTAATTAATTATTTATAGCTTGCGAAACCAGCTACCCATCGTTGGCTACCCATGTTTACCGAGTTGCAAATTTTGCTGGCGTAAATGTTGTGTCCTAGACCGGAGGCTTTAAGCAAGACGTCACCCTGGCGACTTATCTAACCACTGTGATCGCAAAATATGGTTTTGTTTCAATCCCCGATTTCAGGCTCATGTGCATGACAGGCACGCACACATAATTATAATTTTTACAACGTCTAAATAAACTCAAATACGTTATGCACAGGGGCAGTTCTCAGGGGAATGGGCTTCGAAGTGAGTCAGGTAGGGCGGTGCTACCTGTAGTAATGAATGACAGTCCAAAGAAGGTAGCGCGACGTTCGCTGCTAGCCATTAATTGTAAAAAAATACAAAGGGTAGCAGCACTGGAATGGAATGCTTGAGCGTTAGACAAACTTTGTGACGCAGCCGGATGTGGTTCTAAATACGAAAAAACTTCATCGAGAGAAAGCGAAAGGATGGTTATTGTATGCAGTGGTGTTTATTGTTTCTATATTATTTAGAAAAATACAAATATTTTTTAATTTTAATGGATTCCTAACATTGTTAATTATTTTTAAAAAGATTTCTTTTCCACTTTCACTTATTTTCCTTTTTGCCTTGCACATGCCCTTCTTAAATGTTGAATATATATATATATAATTAATATATTAGATATATTTATTTTAATTGAACACAACTAATACAAATATTTTAAAATATTATTAAACAACAAGCAGGTAAATATTCCTTAAATTATAAATTATAATTAAATTACCATTGTATTTAATTTTTTATAATAAATAAGTATTAAAAGGACCTTGTGACGACATTTAAGTATTCAATTTGCGGTTATCATTATTCTAAAATTACTTTCATCTTAAGCACTTTTTAATAACATTTTAATGACCCATAGAGTATTCCGAATTTCATCATTTTGTGTTTTTATTGGTCGTTGTCTTATATTTATTCTTTCTCAGCAATTTCAAACAGCATTAAGAATATAATTTATGCTACTCAGCGCGCTCAGGTCTAGCAATATTAATGATGGCGCAACTTCTCCGGCTCTCTCCCCGATTCTCGGCGATTCTCTTCGCCGATCCCATGTCATCCAGCCAAAGGCTATAAATATGATTGACCGACCGAACCCATCGACCAGTAAAATTTTGAATTTCGTACGCTAAGTCAACCGGAGGAGCAGTAATCGAAAGGGAGCCATGTTGGTCAAGGTCTTAATGGTGAGTGTGCCGACGTTCTGCCCTCGGAATCCAGATATATGTGGATATTTCAAAACGTATCAATAATCCTGCCAGCTCGCATTGCTCGCGGTCCTGAGCCAGGCGAAGCCCCAGCTGCTGGTCACGACGCCAGTGAGTTATGCCACCGGAGCGGGAGGCGCTTGGCTGGCTCCTTCCTCCGCCGCCTACTATCCGGCGTATGCCAGCTATCCGGCCTACGCGGCGTATGCGTATGCACCGGTTTATGGCGCATACGCCACGTATCCCTACTATTCGTATCTAAGGCGATGAGTCCAATGCCTGTTGCTCTTGTCTTTTGTGCTGGATAGCTGAACTTGCGGTTATTCCTACTATACGGAGACAGGAGCATTTTAAAATGATTTATAAATTATATATTTAGAGTAGGAATGTAACACTTATTAAATGTATGAAAAGATACAATTTAAGATTTTCTTGTTGAAGATTATTGTTACAATTTCTTACATGTAACCTAAAATAATGAAGTTTGTTTTATTGTCCGCAATATATTATTTATCACTTTGAAGTGCTTGAAACAATCCGTGAAGTTGTATTCGATTTAAGGAACATTTTATGAGCAGTGTTATTATAAAAAGCAAATTTATGGCCAAATTGAAATTAACAATATTTAAATAAATTTGCTTTATCTCTAAAATGTGTCAACTTAAACGTTCAAGAAACCTTAGGAAATTAAAAGGAGGAAAAGTATATATATTATCATGTCCTTTTTTTTTACTGTGAATATTTGTATGACTTTTTGTTTGTGTGAGCACGGAATAATCCTGTTTTCTTTTCCCTCGCGCTTGATTCGATTTGGCGCCTGAAATCAAAGCGGCATAAATACATAAAATGGTAAACAAATCAATAAATGGCAAGAGGCATCATCTACCTTCAGCCGCGTTCTGAGGGATTTTCCATTTGGGTTTTCTCTTTTCCAGCTTTCCCCCTCTGGTCGTTCCACAAATTTGCTTACATCTGCGCATATTTTCACTTGCACGTCTTCAGTTGGGAATAGGGAGTTGTGGGCGGTAGAAGGGAGGTATTTCGGGAAGGGCAGGATGTCGGTGAGTATCTTGGTAACCCGCTACTGATTTACCTTACGTGTATAAATCTTTTATTCATGTAATCCATTTGAAAAACACGTTTGCACATGATTGTGTTCGTTTCGAAAAAAGGGAATCTTTCTAACATATGTATGTAGTGGGCCAACCGACGTATGTGCGGTCCGTGTGTGTGCGGGTGTGTATTTGATTTGAAAAATCGTCAAAATTATATAAAGTGAATACAAATTTCATTTGCTCGGTTTTATTGCTTCGCCAGTTGCCATACAAACACTGGTTGCCAATTGCCATTGCCACAGCACTGGCAATCAAAATAGCCACATTTCGACTCTGCCACGGAATTAACGAAGGGTAAAGCGATTTAAAGTTGCAAGGGTTTTCTTGTTATAGCGCTTTGAGTTAAAATAAATTCCCATATTTTGGTCAAATTAAAAACTGGTAAAAGAGTTTAAAATTTGTTCATTTAAATTAATGATTTTTTGAAATAAAATATTTTTAATAGATTTAATGCAATGATTTTTTTTTTGGTGGCTGGGGTTTAAAGAAATTTCATCGATTTTTTCAAGACAAAATATTTTAAAGAGCTTAATATTTGTGGAATAAGATATATGATTTGGTGCGAACATTTAGTTTACAATAATTGGATAAACTATTGTGCTTTTTTAATTTTACAATGAAAATAGCTGAAAGACGAAAAACGGAATTAAATTTGGACACTTATGTTATATGTTGTTGTATAACACAATTTTTAAAAGGCTGAATTTTATTTGAAGCCCCCAAAGTTTTGCTCATTATACGAACAAAATCCTTTCAACAAACTTGCCATCCTGCTTATCATATTTTCGCTTACCTTTGACAACTTTTAGCCAACAAAAAACAGGCAAAAAATAAAAAACCGATGACAAACACGATAGGGCGACAGCGAGCAATATTCAACAGGGAACGGCAGAAAGTTGCCTGTGCTCTACGCAGTTTTATTGAATAAAAGGTCATTAAATTTGGACGCTATCTGTTGCGAGAACTTGCGAAAATGGGGCAACCATTTTACCCCTCGTCCGACTTTCCCCTCCGTGGATTTTACTAGTCCTTTCCGCTTAGGTAGCAAACTTTACAACTACTTGGCATTTACCACCTGAGCGAGGGGGGAGGGGGAGGAAAAAGGGCGCTTGGCGATGCCAAAGTTATGATAAGGAGCAGCAGGAGACCGCCGGGGGAGCAGAAGGCTCCACTCGGGCCTTTCAACGCGCAGGACAAAGTCAAGCAGAAAACTTGACTGCAGCCGCTGGCTGCGGATGGGGCGAAAAAAAAGGAGAGAGCGCGCAGGAAACGCTGAAAGGAAGCATATTTCATATAGAAAAGAAATCCTTTTAAATGGAAAGTTTAATCCTAGCCAAGGCAACGCGCAGACTTGCCGCCTAGGTGCCGATGGAGCAGAAAACGCGGAAAAGGGGACGCCAGATGCCGGGCTTTCGATAAGAACTAAGCTAAACTGAACCGAGTGGTAAAAGCGGAGTACAAATTGCTCCCCATCACTACTCAGAGCCAAAGGAGCTCATTTTGTTCGGCCAAATTGCATAGCAGAAAAGGGAAGTAGTTCACTGTCCAAATACCATTTACTTTTTGTTTTATTTATTATAATTCCTCTGAAATGTGGTTAAACCACAGCTATAAAAGAGTAAGCAAATGTAAGGCTTGTATTCGAAAACTAAGCAATCTACAATCAAATATAAATTTAAACTTCGATTTAACTTACAATGTGGTTGAACATTTATTTTAAATCTTCTAAGTTAATTATAAAATAAAATGTTGTTATTTTAAAAAAAAAACTTGGCAAACTGCTACTTTTGAAATTGTATATGAATTCGAATTTTAGTTTATAAAGCTATTTTTATGCCAGATTCTATCCAATAATGAGGTAATGCTCAAAGCTTTTATAACGTTTTTTCAAGTCAATACAAATTATTTTAATTACAAAAATTCTTTCAGTGTGAATACTTTTGTAAGAAAAAGAAATGCTCGGCTTCGTTGGTATGTACAATTCTTTATTTACACAGATTGGTCAAGATGGGATTCACAGTCGGTCTGTTTACTTCTTCAGGAGAACGGGAGCGGCAATGGGGGCGGTGTAGGCCGCTGCCACGGGGGCGGCGATGGGAGCTGCGAAGGGGGTGGCGGCATAGCGGGCAATGGGGGCGGTATAGGCGGCGGCAATGGGAGAGGTGTAGGCGGCGGTGTAGGCAGCTGGTGCGGCGTAGGCGGCGGCAACGGGGGCGGTATAGGCAGCGGCAATGGGGGAGGTGTAGGCGGCGGTATAGGCTGCGGGGAAGGCGGCGCTGTGGGCCACCGTGTTGGCCGTGTAGCTGGAGGCGTAGGGAGCCACGTAGGCGGCACTGCCCACCACAGCCGGAGCGGTATAAGCCAGAGGAGCGGCGGCCAGAGGAGCTACAATTCCGGGCTTGGCAGCAGCCACAGCCACAACAGCGAAGAAGCAGACGGCGAACTACGGTTTTAAATTGAAATTATTTAAGTTATTTGCTTCCCTAAAATAATTAAAGTCCTCGAAGCACTTACGAATTTCATGTTGATTGTTTGATTGGTTTTTTGTTAGCTAGTAGTGACTACTTGGAGCTGTGAGCTTGATTTGATGTTGAATCGATCGCACCTGCCAGTTTATATAGTGGCCACAGCCACATGGATTCCAAGGCCGCGTTTACGTTTACCCATGCAGCCGGCATCGATGACATCGCAGCTCAAAGTCTTTGACTCCGTTCAGTCAGTTTAGTGGGCCAATCCAATTCCCATCCGATGCGATCCGTTGTTGGTGCACACGCACACTCGGCACGTGCCGCGGGCCTAATTCGATTTGACTTTGTAACCGCGGGCTGGGTAATTGAAATGCGTCAACCCACAAGGCGGAACAAAGGCCGTAAAGCAATTATGATCGCAGAATCCCTCTTGAGGGGTGGCTATTCAAATGGCGAAGGATTTTAATGGATACCTGAATTATTGTATAACTACAGACTATTGGAAGAAGAACTATGACTTTGATTATAAAAATGCGACTAGCGCAATAGTCACAAGTTTAAACTTTTAGCGCTGAGCTAAATAATTAAATAATTTTAACAAAATTAAATTAAATAAAGGGAAAAAATGAATCATTTGTTTGTATTAAAAACTTTTAACATCCTTCACTATAAAGATGCATACAAAATAATGTAATATTAAGTTAAATTTAAAAAAGTTAAAGCTCTCAACCCAATTATTATACGTTAAATTGATTATTTAATTAATTATTTATTTAAGTATTTTCATAACTAGCAAAAATCTATTTTTGCTTAAACTTTAAATTCAATCAAATTTAAATGGTATTTTTAAAACTTTAAGCCAAAGTGGAGGTTTTCCATAGCCTTTCTGCTCTTCCCCCAGGAAAACTGCTTTGTTCTCATGAATAATTTGTGGAAACCACTTAAAGGCGGCCGCCCCTTCTTCAACTGCCTCCAAATGTCGCTCGAATTTTGTAGTCGAATTCAAAGCAAAAAATTTTTAATAGACTTCATCTTGATGAGGGCTTGGGATACGGATACGGCTTAGGCCGTTTTCTCGAGGTGGGGGTGTCATGTGTGCCGTTCGCTTTTTACGGCACTTAAACGACGCATTAACGCGCACGCACAGCTGCTGCCACGCCCTCGCCTTTGTCGAACAACCACCGCCCCCAGATCCTGATCCTGATGCAGACATAACCCCGGCCAAGTCAGAGGCAGTTGCGCCTTTATTACGGCAATAAACTCAACTTGGGCCAGCGACTGAGTTTGAGTCTGGGAATGGGAATGGTGATGGCTGAAAAAAAAGCAAAAGTGCGGCGAATATTTCACGCAACTTGTTCAAAGTTCCTTGGTGCTACCCTATGTACCAAAGAATGTTTAAGGGGTAGCTTGGTTGATAGCAAGTGCTTAAATTTAAAGGATCAATACATCAATACATACATTTAAAGGATGATTCATATAAATATAAATAGATACATACTATATACTTTATATATTAATGACTATTTGCAGCAATATTGGTTAACATATGTTTGGGATTTGCTAAGGATTTTTAACTTAATTGTGAGCTCAAAGAAATTACATTTTGTTTATACAACGAATAAAAGTAAGTGTTTGGATTATCCTGTGCAATTTGTTTCTTGATTTTCATTTTAAATAAATAAAAAAAAGTTGCCTTTACTTGAGAAGAATAAAACATAGGATACGGCAGAGTCGCGAAAACTTCTATTGTTCACTTCTTTTGGCTTCAAAGTCCTCGTCCCGAGCTTTGTCCCTGTCAAACGGAGCGAATTTTTGTGCGCGACTTTTTGTGGAAATTTCTTGCTTTTTAATTACTTGCTGGCACTCGTGGCTACATATACATCATCCCCGGCTCCCAGGGGATTGCTCTTTGATATGCTTCGCGTTCGGGCCACTCGAGAGTTGCGGGCGCTGCACTTGAAATGGCTAAAGGAGAGATCGACGGTCGGCGGGCGGCGAAAGGTTGAGGAAGTGCCATCAAAGCTTTTAGGCGGATTAACCAATATAATAATTTCAGTAGCAAGTCCTCGCCGCAAACTTGACAATGAAAGTGGTTTGGTGGCCAGGAGGGAAGTCAAGTGTCAAAACAAATATGTTTGCCGCCAAATATGTTGCCGTAGCAGTTTTCAGTTCGAGGCCCGCTCCTGGCAGCATGATTGTGCATTTAGTAGACACCTCCTCCACCCATGCCCATCCAGCGGGGATCCAATAGGCTGTCTCGTATGCACAGGCACATGGCAAACACTTGAGCCGCACAAAGGGACCGAAGGAAGCGGCAGGATGCGCGCCAAATCCTTCGCCAGCAACATCATCATCAACAGTGGCTTGCGAGCAAACCAAAAGAAGAACTGGCAACAATTTATTCTACTCAGAAAAAAAATCACCAAATACTGCTTTCTTCGTCCACAAAAATCTTAATGATTAAATATTTAATTGTTAAAATCTTTTCTTTGAAATAAATAATTTAAAATATTTAATTAAAAATCCACAAGGATATTTTTTAGTTGCTTGGTGTAAATCATATAACATGTTTCGCTTCTTTTGTATTTTATGAAAAAAAAACCCCAAAAGTATTTTTTTGGAGATCAGACTTACGATGTTTTTGAAAATATTATGTATGTTTTAACCTAAGATGAACAAATTAGACTTCGGAGGACTACAAGAATTTCAAAACATTTTTTATTAGGATACGGAAATTTACTTTTTATGTTTTCAAAAACTTTCTCAGTTTGTGACAACAAATAATAGTATTGAAATATTGAATGATATTTTAGAAACACCACCAAAATAAGATTTAATGTACAATCAATACAATTTTCTTGTGTGCAACCTCTCCACATCCCCTTGAGTTTACCACCCTTTTGAGCAGAGATTCTTTTCAATCCCTTTCCCTTCCATTTTATCGCCACCGCTCACCAATCCATTGCATTTCTGAATTCGCGTAATTGGCATTTTTAAGCAAAATTCACGCTTCAACACTTTTTCAAGTGTGAGACTGCCACTGCAGGCGTATCAGGATATATGTGTCTGTAAAGCCAGTAAGGGAGTGTGTGGAATTGCATCCTTATAGCATGTCCTTTAGCACATACGACAGCCTCCACTCGATATTTCTAATTAGTGAGTTGTAAGCTCTTTGCCCGCCATTTGCGACATTTATTAATTAATTTCTGCCAGCGGTGAGAGTGGATTATTAGACTGTGATTAGCCGGATTTATTGTTGGTTATTAAAATGGGCACGCAGTAATGGGGCGGAATAAACAGATAATTTCCTGATGAAGCGTTTGAATAACTTCCATAAATCACACGATTTTAGCTACCTTTTTGGTGGCGGTTTAACCCGCTAGACCTATTAAATTGTAAACGCATTGGAGACGTCAAGGTCAGGGACGAGTCGAAAGCGAATCGAAGTAACGGACGCTCAGGCACGCACTAAAATAAGACATGGCCAGCTCTAGACCACGAAAACTTAAAAAAAAACAGTAGCAATCCGGCCAAGAATTGCGCATGCGCAACGTCAATCGAAAGTCGTTGACTTGGCAGCCATCGATGGCTGATCTAAGAGCGTGATCCGCATTCGCAAGCAGCTCAAAAGTGTAAGTGGCTATAAAAGAGCCGTGCAACGCTGTGTTGGACATCACAAACCAATTGGCCATCCACCAAGTGACAATCCAAAACAAAACCAAATCCATCAAGATGTTCAAATTCGTAAGTTTAAAATAACTAGTTTTAAGTACGACTTTTTTAAATGCAGAAACCTTTAAAATGCATCTTTTTATTTTGCAAAAACAAAATTAAACTACTGAAAAAATATTTTTTTTATTTATTTGGATCATTTTTATTCTGTTAAAAAAAAAACATAATTATAATGTAAAATAATAATATATAGATAATTTATATTAATATTTTACATTATAATTAAACATTATATATATAATTTTAAGCTTTTCGAAATAATATATATATAAAATCATAGTAAATATAAAATACATTTTTGCTTGTCGAAAGCTTTCCTTAATTTGAAAAAACAAAAAAATATTTAAATAGTAGTTTTTATTAAAATATTTTAAAAATATCCTTTTAAATAATATTATGTTGTTTCTTGTAGGCTGCTATCTTCTTCGCTGTTGTCGCTGTGGCTGCTGCCAAGCCCGTAATTGTGGCTCCTCTGACCGCCGCTCCTCTGGCCTATACCGCTCCGGCTGTGGTGGGCAGTGCCGCCTATGTGGCTCCCTACGCCTCCACCTACTCCGCCCACACGGTGGCCCACAGCGCCGCCTTCCCTGCAGCCTATACCGCCGCCTACACCGCTCCAGTTGCTGCCGCCTATACCGCTCCGGTCGCCGCTGCCTATGCCGCCCCCTACACCCGTTTCGCCACGCCCTACGCCGCCGCCTACACCTCTCCTCTGGCCTACAGCTCGCCGTATGTGGCCCGTCCGTACGTCGCCGCCGCTGCCGCTCCTCTGCTGCTGAAGAAGTAAATCAACGGCTTGTGAAACCTGCGCAAAATATTGCCCTGTGAGCTTGACTCATGGCCTGGCATTTATTTTCCAAACACCCCGAATTGTGATGCATTAAACCTCTAAGAATATACTTCTATTGTTTTTATTAATGGGTGTTTTGGGTCTAATATCCAAATTGCAATCGAGAATCTCATGAATTTTGTTGTCATTTTGTCAAGATATTACATTTTTTCGAATAACCATTTAAGGAAACATGTTGTTGCAATACAAATATAACACAAATCGGTTATTTGAAAAAAAAATTCTACAATTTCCAAATAAAGTTAGTTTTTTGTATTAGCTTTTAACACCTGTCTTAAGAAAGGGTTAATATAATATTAACGATGAGATCTTTAGTAACTCAAATACGTCCATATATATTAAAACATTTTGCTCCTAAATCTTCATAGACCCCTATGACATTCCAGAATGGATTTTTATGGATTAGCATGCGCAGCGTTGGCCATCACCGCATATTTAAAATGCTCCATTAGCGGGCGGTTTTTTGCGGCTATTTGAGCTAAGCGTTCAATTATTGCTATATGTCGAGGCTGCAGATTGGGGCTGCATATCAATGAGGATGGCTGAAAACCTCTTTCATCTGTGATGAAATTGCTGTGCTAAGGCTGAAGCGGAAAGCTTCAATGAGTTTGATTGTATCCTTAAGCGGGGAAACCAAAGTTACCGCAGCAACCGCAAGCCACCAAAATATGGGTTAACATCTCATCCCAAATCCGTATTCCCAACCCCCCAAACCACCCACCTCAAGGCAAACAAACATCAGAGATGACAAGCGGGCTCAAGGCAGTAAATTAAAATTGACACCTGATGCTGACACAATTTGAGAGGCTCGTCGAAGGCCGACTTGGGTTTACTTGGCTTGCCAGCCTATCTGCCAACTCACGGCGCTAATGAGGCCTGAAACCGAAATGCGTCAACAGTCAGGAGGACCGCCTCGTGATGGTGATGATGATTTTGATGACATTCGAATAAGGCGCTCCATTTACCCGTATTTACCCGTACCCGTACTCATTTGTGCTCCCAAAGTCTCCCAAAGTCCCCCAATCCCTTGCTTTCGAGTACTTAATCATTATTAAATGGCATATGAATTGCTCGGCTGAACACTTTAGTTAAGAGATTCCTAGTGAGCGTTCTGATTTGAGAAGAACATTTAGTTAATGAAATCGGGTCAGGGGCTTGGCTTGGATTCCTGGTCTTGATATGAAGCTGTTGTCAACTGGAATTCTAATAATAATTTTATGTTTTGAGTGCTTGTACTTAGCTGAGTTAATTAAAAACTTATTTGGATTGTGCTGGAGAACAAAATGGGTTCATGCTTAAATTTCATGTTCCTCGTTTGAAATAAAGAGCTATACATTTAAACAAATGATTGTTATGAAAACAATACATGGGGATTGCATAAATGTTTATTTATATTTATTTTGTTTACCGTCTACACTTTTAGGTTAAGATGTGAAGTCTTTTCAACAAATTTCAGAATATAAGATATATTTTATTTATAATGCTTTTATTTCCGGACTGAATCTCAATGTGCGAAAGTAAGACTAGAACGGTTTTCAAGCCGTGTAGACATTGACCAATGTTTGTATTAAAAAGTTAGTCAGTTATTGGCTTTTAGGGGTTGCCTTATTCGAAATAAAAGTTGTGCAAAAATAAAGGAGACAGATGAAGGAAGGAAGGGAGGCCCGTCTGTTTGACTTTATTGTTGACTTGGTTAAATGCGGCTAAATGGCCGTAAATGACCAGCAACAAAAAACCACTTTGCAATTTTGGGCAGCAACAGGCTTTCTGAACTTCCTCGCATGAGCGTGTGTTTGTGCAAGGCAGAATGTTTTTAGAGTGTGTTGGTGCAAACAGGAGCAAACATAGACGGGTTAAAAGTTTAAGCAGTGCGTGATTTCTGGGCTCCAGGACCCCAGTTCGTGGGCTCCGCTCCCTGTGCGAAAACTTTCTGCATATGTTGGAAGCTGTCCGCCGGCAGATTACCGCAAATTTTGCGCTTGAATAATCGCCGAGTGAAGGGTTCTCGGCGAAAGGATGGGCATGGAATCAGAATGAGACGGGTTGTGCCAGCATCCACTCTCATTACACAAACTGACAGCCCGTAAGAAACTTCTTGCGGTTGCTCTTGTACGGAAAGCGCAACGAAATGTAAGCAAAGCGCACGGAGAAAAAGTCTAAGCTCAAAAATACTATTTATTATTAATATGCCAATTAGTTTTATTTAAATTTTATTTTAGATTTGATTTGGGGTCCCAAGAAACCTCAAATTGATTTGCTTTCAATCCTTGCAATATCATTTGCATAAATTTTTTTAAAATATTTAAAGGGGTAAATAAAAAGCAAGTTGTTAAAAATATACCAAACAATAAATCATGTCCTAAAATGAATTAATAGTATCAACCTAGGATTTAAATATGAATTTATAGGTGTTATTTTCGAGCTTTAATAGAATAACTGTTCGCTTTTTAAAGTGAAACAAATGTCGAAAATTAATTTTATTAGAGCTAGATACAATATAAATGGCTATTATCACAAACAGGCAGTTTTGCTTGAAATCGATTTCCATACCAAATGTCTGGTAATTAATTAATAATTACAAAACTCAAAGCTTATTCTGTTTCGACTGCCCTGCGATGCAAGTAAATTGTATTAGTCATGGGTCGAACCTTTTACTTGAATTATTATAATTGTTTCCCATGTTTGTAGCTTAATTTCAAATAACCAACCGAATTTATTTATATTGCTTCGTCCTGGAACTGCTTTATTTTAACAAACTTATTGTTCGCGTTGATGTGGTTCTGATTACAACTATTTATGGAATTTAACATTTTCCTCCACTTACAGCACAATTGGTTCAATATATCTCGAACTCAAAGAGCCTGATTAAAACTTATTTATACGTAACACTATAAATTATGCATAATGGATTAAATCCTTTGGTGAAGGTGTTTTCGTTAATTTAAATATGGGTTTCATCAAAAAAAAGAATGAATGAAAAGGTTTATATAATCTGAAAAATCGACCAACAATTTGTATCGAAATTGTTTACAGTTTAAAGGCAAAAAAGACGGGAATAAAGCGAAGATGAGCAGCAACAACAAAGCGGAAATACCTCATTACAACAAAAAGTCGTTTGGATCTTATACTGCTACCTTTTTTCTCCTGTTTTGCTTCCTTTACCTTCATTGCGTTGGAATTATGCGGCATTGTCTAAAAATGAGTTTTCGTTGCTTGTTGCTATTTTTACGTTTCATCGAACAAAAGCAAAGTACCTTGCCGTAATAACAAAAACAGGACGTAGCGCAGTGAGGACACGAACACGAACAAAGAGCTGAAAGCTGGCAAACATAAAGCATTAAGCAAGCTTCGGCTGCAAAGGATCTCGAAAAGGAGCAAGGAACAGCGAAGGGCTGGTGCGAGGGGGACAGACGGACAGGCGGAAAGACAAGCCACAAAACACTCAGCGAAGGTAGCAGCCCAACGAACCATCACTGCGTCACTGCATCCTCAGCACTCCCATCCTTCCCAGGACATCAGTGCATCACCAGACCCATCCTTTCGCATTGCAGTACGTAGTTGCAGAGCGCACAATACGCACGCATTCGTGACGTGTAATGCACAGCAGCTGACAGGCGACAAAGGGTGGTTATTTATTTGCTAAAAATATCAACAACAAAATAATTAAAAATCCTTATTACTAAATATTAAGAAAATCTTGAATAGTATAAAAATTAAAGTTTATATTTCTGATTTAATTACAACACACTTCGATTTATGATTTTTAAAATGGTATTTTGGTATACTCACAAAAAATTGTAATAGAAACTAAACTATTGTAACATGAATTTTAAACTGCTGAGTATATTATTAACAACACCTAGTTCTCTTTTGTATAGTTGTGAAACTAAAAAGTATAGGGGTTACATTCTTTATTAACACTTGTTGTTGTTTATGTTCACTCCACTATAAATTATTTGACTTTTTGACATACGTTTTTAAACATTATGAAGTTATTTTGCTTTATCAAATGTTTGTCGCCTGGTCGCCAAAGAAATGCAGCCGCCTTTGTAGTTATGTGCATGATGAAGAAGCGAGCTTTCTGCCCACCCTTCTGTTGCCAGCCCCCGAATGGCATTCCATACTCCTCAGAAATGCGGGCTGCTGGCAGTCGCCGCATTAAGTGAAGCACGCGGCATGTTGGATCAAAATGAAGTGCTGACAACGCAATGCTGGCAATGTCCTGAAGGACAGGTGAGGTGTGCTGGATTTTGGTAAAGAGAGGTGAGGGAAGGGAAAGGGAGGTGTGCCAGGTAAGCGTCTTGGCGCAGACCGCAGCCCTAAACAAAGGGATTCGATGTGAATGCGGCAGATCCTGCTGCTCGATGGCTGCCACTTCAATGGCTCTCCGTCTCCGTCTCCATATCCCTTTCCGACACCCAAGGATCCCCATCTGGCACCTACTCTTCGGCTCCAACGGGCTGTTTAATTTACGCGCTGCTATTATTTTAATCTTGTGCGCTACACACAGCGTGAAATGACTTTCACCTGGCCCCAAGCTCCGGCTTCAAAGCTACAGAAGCTATCCAAGTTGGGGTTTGGCCAGCGCCCAGAGGCGTCTTGGTCCAAAGTATTTAGCACCATAGACATGCACAGACGGGGTCAAAATAATAGCAGCATGAAGTTCGCCCATTAATTTAATTTATGGGCATGCACTGCACCCGTAATTAATAATTCATCATCTTGATTTAGTGAACAATGAATAGTGGTTAAAAAACACTGGTTTACAAATTTTAATCGACAAAATCCTCTTAAGATAAAAGTTTGGTTTTCCAGTGCAGTGACTATCAAAAGATGTTGAATGGTACTATTTTTTTAAAGTTCATTTCAAGTTATTCACCTATTTTATGCTTATTTTATTTTTCTTCTTCACTGGAGTCCATTTTGTCGATTTAAATTTGTAAGGCAGTGTAATAATCGGGTACAATGTATATCAGGTTAATTGGATATATTTAAATTCAACGTAATCTTCTTAGTTTTCGATAATAAATGGCATGCTCTCAACTGGATAGCTTTAATCATAGCATAAAAGTGATTCCATTCACAGCAAATAATACAAATTATTTAACAATAAATTGTTTTCATTGCCTTTAAAATAAATAAACAAATTTGATCCTTTTAAGTTTGTTAATAGATTAAGCCTTCGTTTGTTTAGTTACGAATCCTAACTTGGTGTTGTAATAACACATTCATTTTGTTATCAATTACAATAGTTTAAAATGATAACCAAACGAGACTTGGAGGATTTTTTTTACCTATGTTATTTACGTTGGGTTTTGGAATAAAACGTTCTTTGCATATACGCCGCACAGATTGATTTCTTAATATATATATATGTTTTCTACAACAAAAAATCAGAGCATGCTATTACTTAATAGTAAAGCAAATAATTTTCGTTATATTGCATTATGATATATTAATTATGATGTATAATAACTGGTATAGCAACTGTGTAATTGAGTAATTTTACGACAAATAGGTATAGAATTTTTATAAGTTTACCCTGCACTGTGTCCATAACTTAGCCTCCTACACCTGAATCTCTTTGTCCAGGTGAAAGCGGAGTCGCTCGGGCCAAACGACAACTGGGGGCGTGGCACTGGGGGCTGCCGGAAGCTGCTGTCACTCGCGTTGGCCTCAAGGTGCTGCAGGATGTGTTGTCGCTACCCATCCTCAGCATTTACCATTGCTTTTTATTGTTTTATGTGGCTGTCTTTTGCCGGAGTGGAGGAGGTTCCTCTTCCTCCGCCGCCTGCCACTTCAAGGTGCAAAATGTACGACGTGCGTCGTCCTGTACATCATCGCATGCTTTGTGCTCTCAACACTGAAATCTTTTACAATCAACACGAGGGAGGAGCAAAGCAATTTTGTAGCCAAAAAAAAAGAACAGACAGCTCAACGGAAGCGAAACCAGAAATGGCGGGCAGAAAAGCGGAGTAAAACCGGAGCGAACATAATGCCTCAAATCATTTTCATTTCTTGCATGCGCTTGTCTGCAAGATGAGGTCCTGGCTCCTCGGTTTCTCAGCTCCTCCTTGTGGAATGCTCCATTTACGGACTTTTCCCCTTCGGCTTTCTTGGCAGTTTGTGGGCGTTCTTTTACTGCTCCACGGCACTCAAAGCGCTTAAACCGGTAGTGAGCTATTCCCTCGCCTCGGTCCCCTCTTCACCCACTCAACATTACAATATTTTAAAAGATTTACTGACCATGTATTTTCAGCTCAGCCAGCAAAGTGCAAAAAGCTGTAAAATATTGCGTATACGCCAAAGTGCCACCTGAGCAGCACAGCACAAAGTCAAATCTAACAAAGCATAGCTAAGCGTTTGCCGGGGACTTAAATGGGGAGAAACCAAAAAGAGTTAAAATTAAAGTTTTACTTCTCCGGAATTCGTGGGCTTCACTGGGGCTAGAAATTCCATTTGGAGCAAGTATTTTTGAAATTATGGTTATGACAACCAATAAAGGAAGTTTAATGCTTACAACTCAAATATAATTTGGTAAAAGTCCTGAAGACAGAAAAACAAAATAAGAAAATACTGATTTGTAACTCTTCCAGTTTAAATACATAAAATTCAAATTTTTGCCAAAATTCATTTATTAAGGACTAAAATTTGCCCAAAATAGTAATTTATTTAGTGTTTTTATTTTAACTAAAATAAATTTAGTTTTGTTAAGAATTTTGAAGTCTCTCAAGGAAACGTAAGCTCTTGTTAGCTTTTTACCATTACTATTAATTCCCTAGCCTTAATTTATTCTTCCAATTAAGGGAATATATTTTTTTTGTTAGTTTTGCTAGCACAAATATACGATTTCTCCAGTTGGACCAGCAGCCAAAGCTGCTTAAGAACAAAAACAAATAGAATTTTAAAGTAAATTGGGGCTGGCAACTCACTCGCCGGCGAGGACTTAAAACCGGGAACAGTGCCAACACTTTTGTTCCAAAACTTGGCCGACAAACATAACTCACCAGAGCAGCAGGAGATGGCGAGGAGGTGCATCTCCTCGGGAGCCACCGAACCACCAGCCGCGCAACAAATGGTGCACATTACAAGGGCCCAAAGCTACTTTGCCAACGCCAAAGGAGCTACCACGTAGCGACTCACATATTTTATTATCTGCACCACCACAAGGAGTGGGGAAATGTGGGGGAAAGGAGTGTGTTTCCACAGGACCAGGACCTTGTGTGCAACAAGGCGCACAACTTAAGCGGCGAAGACAAATTTTTATTGCCACAAGCCCAAGTCGATTTCGATTATTGACTGCAGTCCAAACTGTTGCACAAGGAGCAGTAACAGCCCCAGCAGACAAGACAGGGGGATTCCCCTTTGCCAGTCCCCATTCACCATTCTCCCAATCGGATCCTTTCCGGCTGCCAACTTGTGTCTGTGGCTGCTGTCGCCGTCGCTCATTTGAGTCACATTTTATTATTTTCGTGCATTTATCGTATGCTCGGTGTCATTTTATTTTATTAGCGTGACATTTCAATTGATAGACCCTCGGGTCCGTACTTAACCGACTCAATTTGATTTTGAAAACGAAGTGTGCGAATTGGATTTGCAACATTTGGGGGAAATGAATGGCGATGTTAAATCGGGTTTCAATATTTCTGGATTAATTTTCCAGGATTTACATCACTCGATATTTAATTAAATTATATACACTACATTTTTTTTATAAATAAAGTAGATATTTAGGTAAATAACTAATATCTAAAGATTTGTTCCTGAGTATAGGAACTATATAATTTTAAACTACTCAGCAACTCTCTTAAAAACTTTTCAACCGAATTTAATAGGTAATTTTTAAGTGGTTTGTGCAAAGATGGTCACTCTTAACTCGTAACTTATACATTTAAGGGCTTTTCAACACTTTTTTAAAGCCCAGGTGGCAACGCTATTAATGTCACATTTAGATTTGTCAAAGTGCAAGCTAAAATATCTTAATTTTCATTTACGCTTATACTTAGAACGAGACAATATACTATTCGACTATTTTTAAATATAATATAACGTTAGAAAATAACATAAAAACAATCCTTATTGAATTAAATAATTGGAAAACTATGGTTTACACCGGTTTCGAAAGTAACGGGATGCAGAACGTTGAGGAAACTGGTAAGCGATGATTAAGATGATTTCCGAAATATTCCTTTGAATGTATAAATTGTAATTGCCCTTAATCAGAATGGGTGCAATATGGAGAACCCAGCGACTGGGAGCACGGACTTGCAGTTTATGATGGAGTCGACATGTTTAGCGGCGACGAGCAGGACCTGAAGCTCTCCAAGAACCGGATGATGAGCCTCATCGACTACGAACTGGCAATGAAGCATCCCATTCAGCACACTTGGACACTGTGGCACTGGGAGAACGATCGCACCAAATGCTGGACGGAGATGCTCAGCGATGTGACCAGCTTCAACACTGTCGAGGACTTCTTCAGGTCGGCCATTTGTTCATCTATCATTCCACCAATCCCTATACCTTATACTAATTAACTTTGATAGTGTGTACTACTTTATCAAGCCACCATCGGATCTGAAGATATTCAACGACTATATGGTCTTCAAGGCAGGCGTCCGGTAAGTTTGCTAGGCAGTTAGGCATTTAAGATTATTAGATTATTCTCCTTTAGCCCCATGTGGGAAGATGATGTCAATAAGGAGGGTGGCCGTTGGATCATGCTGTTCGACAAGGCCTCCGGTAAATTTATAGATAAAATGTGGCACGATTTGGTAAGACACTCAACTAATGCCATAAAAATAAATTGGATATATTATATTTATTTCCGTATAGATTTTGTGCATGATTGGCGAGTGTTTTCAGTATTCGAATGAGATATGTGGCGTGGTTGTCAACGTGCGCCACAAGGCTAATAAGTTGTGTAAGTACATCACCTCCATTTTATTGGGCATTGTCAAATATCCTTTTTATTTATAGCCCTTTGGACAAAGAATTCGCGCAATGTCCAGGCGATCCTGTCCATTGGCAGGCAAATGAAGGAGCTGCTGCATCTGGGCGAGCTGGAAATCCATTACCAAGTGCACAAGGATGCCATGGTGCAGCACGGACCCAATGTCCATGCCCTGTACAGGATGTAGGCGTCAAACGGAGACGCTATCGTAAATGCCCAGTTCTTGGCTAGAAATGTGCATCTACGATTGCACAGAGCTTATGCTAATATATATGTCAAACTCACATTTTATCCACGCACCGAAGCTTTTGAGACGGATAGCGGCTTCAGCATGAATAAAGCATTGCATAGAGAAATAGAAACTAGTTGGCCACGTTTCGTGTGGTGTCCTCACGTATTCTCCGGCGAAGTGGGTACCACTCGCTTTAGTACGATTATCCCTGGAGTCATAATTTTGTCCGTCTCCTCCCATCCTTTCACGGCTGCCTTCTCGCGGCCAGGGCTCAGTGTGTATGAGTATCGTCCTTTTCTGGATTCAGGGCTTTTGTTTGCGCTGATGCTGCGCATAGCAAATTGTGACCAAATTATGGAAATATGCTAGGGACGCGTTCACTCTAAGTGAGTGGTGCTGCCTCAGCAATTTTTGCAGGATATTAAGGTTGTTTTTGGGCCTGAGATCGGATGATATTGAATTATAAATAATTTCAGATGTATTTTTATTAAAAAGTCAATTACTATTACAAAATGTACAATAATTCGTAAAAGAGATGTTTTTCAGAGCAATACCAAGAAAATAAAAGTATGATCCACTATCATCCTTTAAATAACATTTATTAATTAAAGACAAATTTATCTCTTAACGCAACCAAGTAAAAAGAGTTAATGAATATTTATTTTTATCAAAATACAATTTTGATTAAAAAAAGCAAACAAAATTAAAATAAATCATCTCTTGTTAAAAAGTTTCAATTTGTAGTATGTATTTTAATATTCTGAGATATCTTCCTTTTTCAAAAATATCTTATTGAGTGCGAGGTATGGGTCGTCATCACTGGTGCACATGCGACTCGTATGATTTGATTGCCGTAATTTGTAAGGGTTTTATTTTTATTGTTTTATTGAATTATGAAGTGGCAGCCACCAAATGACTGAAACGTGATACACTGTACACCGGGCTATGACAGTGCCAATGGAAGCGAGTCCCCGACATCCTGTCCACCCTTGGGGGCATGGCAACACATCCTCTCCCCAGTGGAATCCTGCTTGATATAAGCAGGATGCCTTGGCGCAAATGAATGCATGCAGTTATTCGGTCCGTAACGTGAATTGATATGCCAACACGTACGCGCATTTCGAAGAGGATCTGGATCTGGATCTGGGGAAAGGTAACAACCGGGGATATGGCAAATAGTTTGCCTCGAGTTTAGCACTTAAAGCGCAATTTAATAACCGCTGTAAAAGGTTTTCTTTTGCGCAGGAAAAACAAAAGCCAGCAGGGAGTGCCCTTTTCCTTTGGCAGCGGGAAAAGCAAATAGGGGATAACTGGACAAACACAAACAGAGAATATCCGGCAAAGGGTAAAGGGCAGCTAACTAATGTTCTATTTTTTTCCCCATATTAAACGAAATGCAAGCTTAATTGAAAAACGCTGACTTTGCTGCACAGAACACTATTTTAATCACGACAAAGCTGCTATTTTTTTAAATTTAAAAATACAAATATGAATTAACTGCAAAATATGTTATGTATATCAGTTTATATTATAAATTAATTAGAAATTAGAAAATCTGTGAATATTTTATGCACATCTGTGCTGTTTTATTCAGCGATTGCAAATAAGAGTTCCTAAGCTGGAAAGAAAATATATAGGGATAGTAAAACACATGCAAAGCTCTTATTTTAAAATTTAAGAGCTGTTTAAATTACTATTTTATTTTTAGTTTTAGTAACAAAAATAATAGTTGTTACGTTTTCCTGGTTAAAGTGTTAAAGCCCTTATAAAAGCTTAATTTTTGATATTTTTGAATGAAAACTTAATAAAATTTTCTTTCAGTGTCATTATCAGGCTTCTGACTTCCTATTCTCCTGTTGCTGCTTTAAGGACTTAGTTGTGTAGCCTGTTGCAATTTTAATTAAACAAAAAGCGTTAAATGTTTGACCATTTCCACCGTGTCCTGCCGCTCGTCCCCATCTCCGAATTAGAATCCTCTGCTCCCAATTGTCTTCGGCACGTAAATTTTCTTTGCCAACAAGCACGAAATTGTTTGTCCCTCCGCGGGTGTCCTGTGTCCTCAAGTCCAGAGTCCTGGTGTCCCTTTTGCGCTGGAAAACAAATTAATTGTCTGTTTTTCATATAAACTTTTGCCGGTCTCCAGTTCCCACTTGGCACCCAGTTTCAGGCCCTTCTTCTCCAGCTTGAGGTCCTGCAGTTGTCCTCGTCGCGTCTGTCCAATTTTCAGCGCTCTGTTTGTTGCGTAAATTGCGGCTGTTCTGTTTGTAATGGCCACTCCCCCGTATTTCGCCCACCGCCCCCAAACGAATTTCACTTCGCCGTCGCTTAGCTCATTTGCTGCACATCACTTTTGGCTTGGTGTTCCGTTGCCATTTTAGTCATAATTCAAATGTAATTTCCCGGACACCCACTCACACACAAACACACACACACTTGCCTTCCCCCTCCTGTCGCTCATAATTATTTTTTGATTAAAGATGCCACCCCGCATTTTATCACAGACCAGAAGATAGCGCCATTCTTTTGTGCACTACTTTGTGGGGGAAAATTATGAAGCTCAGCAAAGAGAAAAATGTTGATAAAAGCTCTTGAATTTAAATTTCAATTTAATTCAAGTTTGGGAAAATGTATTTTTCTAACAAAATTAAGTGATTGATGCAGGGGAAGTCCTCAAGCGAAACTCCTCCCTTTTCAATGTTTTTTTATGATGCCCTACGATGCTTTCCTAGATGATGAAATATCTTGATTATTTTCTCTTTTTGCCAAGCCAGCAAATAATTTTCTCATCCAGCAGCAAGCTGCACTTTCAGTTTATTTATTGGCATTTAATACACAACAACTTTAAAGGCAAAAGGAGAGCTGGGAATGCAATTAAAATAACGAAAAGTGGAAAATGCAATAAACACTTTTCGATTGCCAATCGTACAGAAGTACAGGCGGGGAATTAACCAGATTAACTCGTCGATGGATGCGGCAAATCTGTTTTCCACTCTTACCGGGCATATGACAAATTCACAGCACCAGTTCGCAAACGCAATTAAAGGCATTTGATTTGGGGCAGATTAAATCGAAACAATTCTGGAGAAAGACGAGCAAAGTGTGTTTTTTGCTGCCAGTTTGTAGGCGATTTGCATTTTAAAATAACGACTACATAAAAAACTAGTTAAAAGTTGACAACAATGAAATGTCAAAAGCGTTGCAAAACTTTATTCTACATTCCTTCCCCCCCACCACTCACCGAGTCTAGGGTAAACTTTTTTGTGTCTTTCTGTTTAATGCGACTCCACCCCGTAGACCCACCTATTTTTCCGAACCCATCCTTTTTGCCAGCTCTGCGAAAGCCTTTTACCCCTTTTGTTTTGCCCGAACAATAACAGCAAATTTTTCTAAAATTTCATGTTGCCCTCCCATCACCGCACACCGCCTCCTCTCCACTGCCACGCCCCCGGGCTAAGCCCAGCCCAAGCTATTTGCAATTTAACTTTTTCTCCCACCCCAACCCCCCCCACCATAAACAAGGGGGTCGGGGGTGTTTGGGGGCAAGTCAAAACAGGGACACGTAGCCCAACTCGGCTTTAGTTTTTAGTTGGCTTTTATTAACTTTTGTCTCTGTCGGTGTTTTCCCGTGTACCGCTTGTGTGTGTTTTGTATCTGTGTAAGCTCTTCTCCGACATTTCCACTTATTTTTTGGCATTAAAGTTGCACAATTACCGAGATTTGACACTAAGACGATGGCATGGTGCTGGGGGATACCCACCAACTGCTCGACCAATTTAGAGTAGTGCTCGAATTTCAAAAATCAACAAGGGAAGCCAGTCCCTTGGGGTTGTTTGCCACCTATCCAAAAGTGGTAGCACACCAACTCAACCCCCCCATGTGGTCCCCCATCGTTTTGGTCAATTTAACTTGGCAGGATTAGGACCTTAAGTGCTGCTCCTCTTCCTCTTTAAAGGACAATCGGTACTGCGGACCTCGACCAGCGAGTGGTAGATGCGATCCGGCGTCGGCAAGACGTTGATGTAGCAGAAAAAGGCGTTAACAAGATCGCTGGTGATCGAGTTACGGATCACGGCATCCTCCAGCATTGCGTATACGCCCCGGGCCCGCAACTGCTGCTTCCGGATGGCCATCAGCCGACTGCTCCTGGTGGCCTTGTCGCCCTTGACGCGCTTGTACACCGCCTCGTTGAAGTTGCAGAACACCTGTTTGTAGAGGATCTAAGTAAGGGGGAGAGAAACAGTTGAAAAACGTAATTACACTTTAAAAAAAATATTTTTTTCAATAATCAAATCAAAAGAAACTAGATACTTAAAAGGCAAGTGTTTTGTCATTCTGGGGTTCACGGATAGGTCTATCTAATTTTAGTGTACAACATTTATAGGAAATTATATGCAGCCCAACACATACCTCAAAAACCAATTCGGCGACTGTCAAGCGCTTGAAGTCGTTGCAGCGCTCCTCGGTGGCCAAGACGAAGGCGAACTTTAAGGAGGCGGGCTGGGCGAAGCAGAAGCACTGCTGGGCGCTCAGCAGACGGAACAGCATGATTAGGCAGTTCAGGGCAATCATGCAGGCGCCCGGGTTCGAGTCCTGCCACTTGGGCACCAGTATGGCCCAGTCCGCCGGATGGGCATCGCCATCCTGGGCCATCAGGCCATAGGCAAGCCAGCGGTGAGCGACGGGTGCCTTGAAATAAGGGGGCAGAATCATCTCTGCCCCCTGGAATTCCAGGGCCAGGACGAAATCGAAGCGAATCAAGCGGCGCCCGTTGCTGCCGCGCTCCATGGCCACGATTTTGTGGACAAAGGGCACCCGGTCGAGGCTCCACACCGAGTACTTGAGATCGTAGACCAGTCCGGAGCAGGAGCCCACACAACCGAGCTTGGCTATGGCCCTTTGCAGCTCCTGCTTGAGCAGCAGGTTCATGCTTTTGGCATTCACCGCATTCCCGAAGAAGAACGGGTGCTGGGCATTGGGCCTGGAGAACTCCACACTGCGTCTCTTCTCATCGTAGCTGGGCACCACGACCATCGGCAGGCGGATGGGCAGAAAGATGTCAAAGTTCAGCGGCATGTCCAGGTTCATGTTGCTCACATAGGCGGCTACTCTTCGGAGGAACATGGTTGAAGGTACTTCCAAAGAGGAACCACTCAAAAATCACTGCTCACCCGTCTTGTGGAGTTGCCCCAGGAGGCCATTAAATACGGCGTCGTCGTCGAACAACTGCCGCTGGATCGCAGAGGACAGCTCTCGCGAATCGTGGATGAAACGATAGTGCTGATCCCTGTCCACCGTGAACTCCAATACCAAGCCTTCCATTAAGTTGAAAGTTGATTTATATGATTCGAAATTATTATACTGCGTCAACAAAATACGTGAAATCTTTTTAGAAAGATATAAAAAACCCTCTAATTCTAACGCGACGTTTGGCTTGGAATTAGTTTGTATTAATATTGTTTTGTAAAAAGAGTAGAAAACCTTTTTTTTTTTTGTAAATGTAATAACTGTTCTGGGAACCTTTTTTCTCCACGCTGACGATTGAATGAAAAGAATTTTTGACAAGGACTTGACAGGTAACTATTGACATGTGTTGGAAAATATTTAAGAACAATTCATCTCATTTTACTACCCTATTTAATTTTGTTTTAACGATTACTACGGTTACTTTAACTTTGGTATAACCCTAGTTTAGGGTTCACACAGCGATTTCTTTGCGGTCGGGCATGGTTGTCTTGTAATCGATAAAAAATATAGCGCCAAGGAAAAATTTTATTTTTATGTAAATATGTTTTAAAAAAGGAAGCTAAAGCAAGTGAAAATACACTTTAAGAATTGGTGCTAAACTTAATGTGTGTTAAAGTAAACCTTATCTCATAATTTAAATATTGTCTTGAACAATTTATAGGACTTGGTTTTAAAAACCATTCCAAAAATAAAGGGAAATAATAATCAGTTAAAATGTGCAATTAATAATTTTATAATTTTTTGAATAACTGTCATATAGTTGCCCTGCTGTCGACACTTAAAACCCATTAGCATGTAGTGATCAACTAAATGTGGCCGTGAGAGCTGCGAGAGCTTCTCTGTGAATGAAGCCGAATGGAATCCAATTTACTACGAGTTTACTACGCTCCTGTTGATGGCCCTTCGGATGAGGAGTCTGCGCACCATCCCCAGCATCCACTGGCAGGTGGGGATTGGAATGCGGGGGTGCACATGGCGATGTGGCCACTATGCCAACCTGCATCTGCACAAAAATCCTGCGGGACAGCGCAATCAGGACTCAGTTGCTGTTCGACGTTGCTCGCGTGCGGTTGTTGTCTGCTCCTTCTTTTCCTTTGGCAGGCGAGTAAGTGCTGGAGCAAGCGAGATAGGGCGAGGTGCGAGGGAGATAGAGAGAGAGAGACCTGTTATCAGAAAGGCAACAAAAAAATAAGAAGACCACCGAAGAGCGCGCCGTCGCAGTTGTTGTCGCCAGTTGTTGTCGTTGTGGTTGTCAGTGTCGCAAGTGCAATTCGCAATTCGCGTTGCAGCAGCAACAAGAGAAGCGGCCAACGTGCGTGCCACAAATTTATATACGTACTTGCCCCCTATATACAGTGCCGGCCAAAAGTGAGTCCGTGTTTGTGAGTGCAACGTGTGCCGGCCGCCAAGACAACGAAAAATCCGGCATGTATGCAACCGTTAAACTCGCGCTTGATAATGTTGTGTCTAATGAAAGGTGTTAGCCCACCCGAACCCGATTTTCCCCACCCCCTAACTGTTCGTCTTGCATGCGCGTAAATTGAAAATAAATTGAATTGCAACAACGTGCTAAAATCTGAGGAAAACAACAACAACTGCAAGAACCGTGTTTTTAGCTCTATTTTTCGAGTTTGTTGCCTTTGCCTTCAGAAGTGGAAAAGTGCTTTTCCTCGTGAGAGAAAATTGCATGCAAATTTGCTTAACTGCAGATAAGTGTGTTGTATCAAGAAATTGAATGGGTTTATTTGGGAGTGTTTATTTTCGACAAGCATATTGCTGTTATTTCGTACTAGAAAGGGTACTATGAGCGATAAGAAGTATTTTTATAATTTTTGGAATTATTGAAATAATTTTTTCTTATTTAATCTCAATTAAAATAAGTTGTCAGAATGTTAATTACAATTTAAATGGTGTTTTTGGTTATTAAATTAAATTAGCTAAGTTTTTAAATGTTTTCCAAATACAACTTTTCATTAACACCAAAAAAATGTTTGCTTGAATCAGGTTATTTGTTAAGTGTAAGCACTGAAATTAATTGGCACAGCTATAATCAAGATTTTTAAATTAGACAAGTAATATTCGTAAAATATCATTACTGGATGTATATGCAAGTTTGCTGATAATTCGTTTTAAGTCGGCGAAATATTTATGGTTAGCAGTAACAATATCTTATTTGAAAAACAATATAAGTTCATAATCACTTAAATTAGACTTTGTAAAAAAGTGAATCTCATCTGTGAAGGGTTCTTTGAGTACAAAGGTATGCAGTGTATGAATATCGCAAGAAGTGCGCCATATGGAGTCCTTTTCTTAGTTTGCCAAGAGTCCCCCGCCTGGGCTCATCAATAAGGCATAATGCAATCCTGTTTCCTGACTACCTGGGCTGCCTTGAGTGGCCAACTTCCGTGGCTCTGCTTCTGGTTCCTGGTTCCCTTCCATTCAACCCCTTTTTGACAAGCTGAAGACACGTTTAGCAACGCTTTCACGTAGCAGCCGCCCCCTTCTCTGGTCTTATGGTCTTCTGGCTCGCTGCTGCTGGCACTCTCGAGCTTTCTGCTAATTGCCGCTTAATTGTTTGACATTTTCCCTGTATTGTGTTGAGGGCAAATGCCATTTATTTATATTTCTTTTGTGTCAGGGCATCTTGCTCCTTGCTCTCGTTTCCTTTCCTTTCGTTTCGTTACGTCTCGCATGCAAGCAATTAGCAGTCCTGCGTGCGCTCTTCCATAGTGCCTATATACTCCTCCGACTCTGCATATATGTGCATATATGCCCAGTACCTATGTAAAGCCAACACCGGCCGGCTAATGCAGTGAGAGAAACGGGTGGGGGATGGCCGGCATATTGATTTTATGAACGAAAACTGCAGAATGCCTCGTGAGCGGGAGAGAAGCTGCAACTATTTTGGACGCTGCCGCCATGACAAACTATAAATCTGTCTGTGCCGGCACATACTCACTCACTACGTATATATATATGTATATATATGTATACGTATATATATATATGTGTATATTTGGCATATCTGGCTTATAGTGCTGAGGGTATTGTTGTTGTGCCTGCAACTGCTGCTGCTGTGCTGCACACACAAAATTTATCGATTGCCGCATACACACATGTCGCATGTTGCAGCCTCTGTGGCTGATGTGTAGTAGTAAAAATGGCTCGTATTTCATGCGTTTCACAGCGGAAGTGACCAGCACACACACACACACACATACTCATACACACACTCGTGCGTAGTAGTTGTAGTAATAGTAGTTGCCGGCATCGAGTTTTGGTTTATTTAAATTTTCGGTCATCGTGACGCTCTCACTCTCTCTTTGTCTCTCCTTCTCTTTCTCTTTCTCTCTCTTCCTCTTTCGGGGATTATGTATTTTTGGGTGGTCAGGGCAGCAATTGCAACAGCTGCCCGCAGTGCGTATACGCAATTTTTGAATTGCCCCACGCTGCGTATGCGCAATCTGGCGCTTAAGCAGCAAAATATGAACCCATCGGGCAAATAACGTCCTGCCACCACTGCTACTGACATTAATTAGAAGGCGGCACAAGTTTCACTTTTACACCCACCCAGAACATGATCCATCATTTTCCACAAAAGTCACGTACGACTTTTTTCCGGGGCCAACTCAAGGAAACTTTCCTTCCTGCTTTCCACTTTAACCCAGAAAAAACGGGGGACTTGCGAGTAAAGGGGTTTTTCCTGAGCTGTGGGTAGGTTAAAGTTTTTCTGTGTAGCAAATTAAGAAATCACTTTCCCCCCGCGCCCATATGCAGCGGAAATTGAGACGAGATTGTCGGAGGGGTAAAGAAGTGCCAAAGTTGCCAAAAGTTGAGAAATGATATTTTGTTTGGCTTCATATTTTATTCATACTTAAGCGACGGCCCTGTGCTTTTGTGTTTATTTATGCAAGCAAACATGCTTTTGATTGGCGTGTGACATTTTAAGCGCGGGCCTGGCATTTCAAAATTATTGCTGCGGGTCGACTGCTCTTGATTGATGTGCAGCAGTTCGAGGGGTGAATAAGTCTTATCCAGACATCCACTGAGACACGCAAAGTTGGAGGGTCTGAAAGGGTCGAAGTTAAATTGATTGGCAGCCAGATGGGGGAAGTCCTCCAAAAGCAAGATACAAATAATTAAAATTGGCAAATGTGTTATTGCACTTGTGTGTTATTTTTTGCCATACCAAAAATATATCCGCATAGTTTACTTCTCGCATTTGCATTTCCTCCGACCTTCTCATTATTTCAGTTTCCAAAATATTTTTCTCAGAACCAACTCATGCACAGTTTTTCCTTGTTTTTCATTTGGTACATATTTTACTTAACCCAATATTCGGCTCGTTAGCCGGGAGGAAACAAAAGACCATAGTAACGGGCCCAGGAAAAATCACTGAGCAACCAGCAACTATGGCAAAAACAAAAAACCAGAGCTGCCAGTGACCGAAACGTGTTGGCATCAGCTGCTATGTGGAAAAAGTTTATGACTTTAGACCCATTTTGTGTACATCCCCTCTGCTGAACTCAATTTTTTCCCCCTGAATCACGGCAGCAGCATGGACTTACCTTGGGCCCAGCTGGAAAAGGTGGGAAATGCGGGGCAAAGCGGGGCAAAGCGGGGAAAAGCGGAGAAAGCTGGAAAAGCTGGGCAAGAGCCTTCTTCCCTCCGTCTGTCCGTCTGCTTGGCTGCTGTTTTTAAATGATTTTTATGTGCACTTCAGTGCAAGAGGGGAGAGGGCCTCCATTCTCGCCCCCTGTGCTTTCTATGTTGTATATATGCAAATAATTTCTTGCACAATTTTGTTGCTGGCTTTTCATTTCACAGTTTGTTATGCATTCCAAGCTCTCTCTCTCTCTCTCTCTCTCTGTTTCGCTGGTTTTTCGCTGCGCTTGTTTGTTTGTTGCTTCATGCCTCTGCCTTATTGATTTTCTTCCTTTTTTTATGTTGCTAGTTTCGCTTCTATTTCCACTCCTCGGGTTTTTTTGTTTGTCTGCTGCTGTTTCTTTATTTGTTTGTTTGTTTGTTTGCGGCCAGCCGGTCGGCCAGTGTTACAATGCAACAGACGACAGCCGGTTGGCCATTACAATTCCAGCTCGCTGTCCAGTGTTCAGTGCTCAGTGTTCCCTGGCCTCTATCCACTATCCACTATCCACAATCCTCTAGCCTCTGCCCCTTTGTTTTGCCAGCCGAGATTCCCATGCAGAAACTCCGGCTTCTCCGGCCGGGCCCTTTTGCATTCTATTGATTTTTTGCGCCTCTGCCAGCAGCCGCCAGAGACGCCGTAAAAAGTCATTAGCGAAGGGGGCAAAGGGGGCAAAGGGTGGCCAGAGGGGGCGAGGCCCGGCCCTCGAGTGCATAATGGCACAATTTAAATACGGCTGCGGCGAGGAGCGGAGCGGATCTGCCATGTGAATGAACCGTGAACTATGACCGCCTGTGGCAGCTTCTGGTCTGCTCTGTTTAGCGCTTAAAGTGTTGTGTTTTCACATGCCGGATGTGCATTGCACAAAGGATTTAAGGCCTATCCTGGTTTAGAAAAAAGTATGTTTACTAGGGTATTTCGAAAATGTTTAAAGTTCTTACAAAAGCGCTGAAATTTAGGAATTGATGAGAATATTTACAGCAGCTGATAAACTTTTTAAGTGAAACAGGTTTTAAAACTGAATTCAAAATTATAATTATAGACTGTATAACATTTTTTGGTTTGATTCAGGCACAAAAAAAGGATTTTAACATCAGCACTTTTTCTAATTTAGTAACCTCAATTAGTTAAATTTTGTTAATTTCTTAAACAATATTTTAAAACATAATAATTAAGAGCAGTTTTATAGTGTTCCCATTTCGAATAAGCTCTGAGAATTTAGAACAGCATTTCGTTTAAAGCTATTTATTTAAGTCACTTTTCAAAAAACAAAAAAATTAGTTCACCAAGTTGCAACCTACTTAAAGGTACAACCAAACGCGTCTCACCTCAATCCTTACACGTGGCTTCAGCTGGTCGCACATGTTTTCTATTTACCCACGCAAAACAATAAGCTGAAAGCCATTTGATTTTGATTTATTGACGCACGTAGCATATAGGGGAGTAGGGACGAGCGAATGGGGGCATGCAACAAGCGAAACAGACTCCAGACATGATAGAAATCGATGGCATAATGATTATCTATTAAAATAAATCACGTATTTGGCAGACGACGGCTGTCGTACGGCGGCAGACCAGACGAGAAAAGTCCGGACCCGGCCAAGCGTTGAAGTCTATAAATTGCACTTGTCTTGGCATCCACATCCCCATTCCCATTCCCAGCCCCATTCCCAGCCCCATTCCCAGCCCCATTCCCAGCCCCATTCCCAGCCCCATTCCCAGCCCCATTCCCTCGGCCACATGAGTAGATAGGAGGATAGCTTCGGAAAGGGCGGCCTTTAATGCATTTCCCCGGCACAAATTGTCACAGACAGAGAGCAAAAGACCGAGCAGACAAAGTAAAGTGTAATATAAATAAATCGAAGCTGACTTCAAGTGTTTAAGCCGTTGGCAAAGACGGCCGGGAAGCAGTTCAAAGGCAGGGCGATGAAATAGGAGAAGAAGCCGCTCACAAAGGCGGCTTACAAGAGCATTTCCACTTTGATGCAATCATGCCCCTTTTGATTGGGTCGGAGACAAAGTTTGCTCAGCCATCGGAGCCCATTTAAATGTTTAATATACTGTCTAGTCTTTCAACGAATTTTATACAGAGCAATTTATTTGATCTTAGCCGGGGTAACTACTAAAGTCGTGATTTCAACGAACTGCTAGCAGGGCAATGCGGCGTATACGTAACATCTCCGTCGGGAAATTTTCCTAATCATCCGTTCTTACTTTGATTGGTTAACTTTGGCTTGTATATGAAGCAATGAGAAAAGTGGTTTATATATTTGCATAATATACATGACTTACATATTAAATGAAATTCAAATTAATCATTGCCGTAGCATTAAGATATTTTAATTTGTACTTATTTGTTGCAAAGCAGTTTTAAAATTAGTTTACAAAAGAATATATATAATACATAACCTATTTTCATTAATTTTTTATTACTTTTCAAAAGAGATTTCCAGGTGATTTGGTTATGGGAACCATGATACACAATACACGCTAGCAAAGCCGCTTAGGCTTGCAATTTTGATTTTTTGCTGTCGCACTTTAAACTAATTGCCAGCAATTTAGCAAACGTTGGCAGTGCAATGCGGCGTATGCGTAATATTTATGTCTGTTCGCCTTTTGCCATCCGCCGTGTGTGCGAGCGAGTCTGTTTCGCTCTTTTGTTTGCCAGTGTCGGTATGCCCAGTGCGCACATTTGCCGCATAATTGCCAAGTCATGATTTTTTACACACCAAGAAGAGCGGAGATGGAGATGGAGAAGAAAAATACAACAAGTAACGAAGGAAATAAACGAAGCATTTTCAGCAGCATTTCCCCACTTCCCCCTCTCCCATTCCCCCACTCCCCACTGAATTTTTCCATCCATTTTCCGCCCGTTCCGGCTGCCCGACAGCCATTGTCTGTTCCAGCAGTTTGCTGATGATATTCGCACTGGGCATAATTTCCATGTTGCTTAAGCGGCATTTTGTTGTTACAGCTCGTATACCCTGCTGTATACCCCCCAAAAAAATCCCCTCCCCTGCCGCCTCTGTGCTTTATCGTTATTGACAGTTTTATACGTTTCTTTTTTATCTTCTTCGTATCAAGTTGTCCTGTTCCTGTCCCTTTTGCATAGTTTCAGTTTCGGCAAATATCGTTCGGTTCGTGCCGCATTTTTTTTTTGCTCCCTTTTGGTTTTTACAATGTCCAGAAGCTTACCTTGGGGAGTCGTCTGGCTTTGGGGAGAGGTCCTGTCATGGCTGGCCATAGGAAAAGTTAATGTAATGCCAGTCAGGCAACAAAGTGCAGGGTGTATTGCGAAAGGGGGGTAGGGGATCTGCAGGAAGGACTCCCGATACCCAAACACAGACACACACACGCGTGTTTTAGCATATTTTTGTCATATTTTGCATCCACGAGATACTCACACTCGCACTCGGCTGCAGCCGCAACTTCAGATGAGGATGTCAGCACTTCAGTGGCAACTTATGGCGCTCCAATTTCGCGCTGATGCATAATTTTTTCGCCTTCATCTTCTCGCATAAAAATGCGCTCAAAGGGGCGCAAAAGCCGAAACCCGGAAAAAGGGGAAAACTTTAGGGAGCCACAGCACCAGCATCACTACCCTTTTTCCGGGTCTGGAGAATGAGGAAAAAGTTTATGCACCACAGCCAACTTTAAATTTTCCTTTATAAATTAAATTTTAAATATTTTTTTAAAATTAAATATTAAAATTTTAATCCTGTAAATAAGAAGATTTTCTCCCTTATAATTTCAATCATTAAAAAAAAAATTATAATTTATTAATTTATAATTTATAAAAAATATTAAGCCGTTGAGCTCCTTTTAGTTTTATCTTTGAAACTAAATAAACTTAAATATTTTCTATTAAAAATTGTTAAGTATAATAATATATAAGAGAAACAATAAATATGTCGAATATTTTTACTTTAGAAATTGTGATTTACAAAACTAATCTAAGAAAGCTTGGTGTATACAACATATTTAAGAAATGTACAACTCAATTTAAGCTTAGCATAGACATTGCGCTTATTCTTTCAATTATTTTTTTGAGTGTTATTTGCTTTTGTTGTTCCGATATCTGGAACTGCCAGATTTCTCCAAGTGGTTCAGCTGGATTGAATGGGTATGCGCTTTGTGGCGCTGACTTGACATGATTAATATCCCCGCTGACATGCGAATCGCAGTTGACTGACTGTCGTCAAGTGAAATGAAAAGCAAAGGCAGCAGCCCCATTAACCACATCAAGGCAGCTTAAAGCCATTTGAATGAAAAGGGTTTTCAAGGCAAGGCAAAACTCAGATATGTTACTTCATCAGGCTATAATATTTTAAGAACCATTTTAATGTTCTTCAAAAACTAAATTGTTAAGCAAACCAGAGAAAAAGATTCGGCTTGAGCAGCAAAAAAAAAAAAATTAACGCATTTTGAATGCAATCTATATATTTGTATGTAACAATATATTATATTTGTCTTTTAGGCAAAGCCCGAGCATTAAAATCACTGGGCGCATAAATCTCTGGCATCGCATTCGAAATTCTAATTTCCGTGGCGCGTAATACGGAAAACAAACAAACAACAAGAACAACAATAACAATAGCACCATCAACAACAAAGTTGAGCCAGAAACCATTAACATTTTCAGCTTCAATCACAGCAACGCATTTGTGGATGTGAGAAAGAAATTAAATAAGCGAAATAAACAGAGCGAACGCGAACAAAAACGACAGCAATAACAAACAAATCAAGCGAAATTCGGCATTTAAAATCCAGATATAAAAAATGTAATGGAAAGCATTAGTGCTCATAAAAAATGGATTTTCACAGCCTTTTTAAGGCCATCCTGATCCTGTATGTCATAAGAGGTGAGTACTGCCAGCCCGCATTGTTTGTTTCCGTTCCCATAAAACACAAAAACTCTAATCGATAGTATAGATTCGTTTCGCGTGATTGACATTTGCTAATGGAGGGGATAGAGGGAATTAAGCGGACCACTCATTGATGGTGGAACTTTGGTTGAATAACTGGCATAAAGCTCTTAACTATAAATACCGCTCTTAATATAACACCATTTATCCGTTTTGTCTGCTTTTAATTCGGTAAACTATTTAAACTAATTACAATAAAAATCATCACTTCCTTCGATTTTTATCGATAATATAATCGCTGTTTTGCCAGCTATATGCCGCTTATTTTATCCCCCCAATGCGATGCCCACAAAAGTATGCAATTAAATTTGCAACATAAGCCCAAGGAACAAGTGATCTCGAGGGGGGGCAGGGGGTGGTGAAGGGAATTGAAAAGCGAAAAGCATTTCAATTAACGCAGCGCCTCATATGTAGCGTACATATATTGCCGTTAATGAGCGCCTGCCGCTCAACTTTCGCGAGTAGACAAAAGCCGGGCGAAGTTGCGGAGTTTGTGCCATAAAACTGAATTATTGAAAGGCACACGTTTCACTTTTGTTTTTGTTTGTGTTGCGTTTGCGTGGCGCTCAAAGAAACGGAGTCAACAGCAAAAGTTTGCATGCCAGGACATCGAGCAGGACGAGCAGGAGTCACACGAGTCGCAGTCGCAACCGCAACCGCAGGAACAGGAGCAGGAGCAGGAGAAGGAGCAGCATTTATAAAACTTTCTGCTGCTGGCGTGGCTCGACACTTCAAGGCACACACTCACACACACACACACACAAAAGAGAAGACGCCAAGGGGGTGGGAGGGGGCCAAACAGGCTGGATCAAATGTTAATTGCAGTTTTCGAGCCATAATTAGAGATCCTCATTGTCTAATGTGTCACGGCATTTAGCAAGCGAATACTACTGCACCCACAGCAACTGCAACTCCGGAGAAAAGCTACGGACAGAAGCGACTAACCCCAGCTTAACAAATGCACAGCTAGCGCAGTGAAAGAAATTACCCGTCAGCACGGCACCGACAGGAAAAATTAGACTAAAATGATACTGTTTTGACAACGTAAAACCATAATATTTACAAAATATTTATATTTGGATATATTTACAAATTTTTGACAAGGGTGATATCAAGTTGTTATGCCAATCTTTTGAAAATATTATTACCAGCTTAACGAGGTATAAAATTCCATATTTTAATTATTTTTACAAAGGTATTTGATCAAATTACAAAGATATAATGGTTTTATATGAAAATGCGCATGCATATAGGTATTCGTATATTAAAATTGAAAATATAATATTTTTAAATTCGTATAAATAAAAAGTATAGATTTCCATTCTCGTTCTTTACATATTTAATCAGATTTTCATAATGAAAATTGTTTTTACACCTTAGACTACTTATTTAGCTGTCTGTAGCTTTGAATACGGCATGGTACGAAATGGTGGGAAAAACTGAACTTCGCACAAAGAAAGCCAGGCAAGAATCCCCTGGCTTTTGGCTAAGATGCCCCGCCCAGATTGCTTACTTCCCGCCAAGTCCGCTCCTGTGAGCTGCTGATTCTATAGCAGCTCCTGCTGCTAATGCTGCTCCGGCTGTACTTTCCCCCGCTTCACACCAAGTTCAACAACACGCCCTCGAAATGTGAATGACCTCGAATGTCACGTTTGCTAAGCGCATGAAAGCAGTGGTCTATGGGTGGGTTAGGGGTTGGTTTTATGAGGGGTTTTGGGGTGGCGGGTTTTGGAGGGGTTCCCCTCCTGGCAGTTCGTCACATTGCAGCGCAGCAGGAGGGCCAAGATTATGCAGCTTCTGGCTCCTGACTGCTGACTGCTATTTTATGAAACAAAAACAAGCCCGAAGAAGCAAAGCCAAAGGCAGGCGGAGCAGGCAAGAGCTTTTGTGAGGACCTGGCAACATTGTCCAAGGAGGAGGCCGGGCTTAAGTCCAAAGCATGCAGAGCATAATCAGCTTCATCATCAGTAGTAGAGGCAGTAGCAGCAACAGCAACAGCAACAGCAGCAGCAACAAGCAGTAAGCAGTAAGCAAAGAAAGGCCTTTACTGTCACAGTCAGCAGCAACATCGGATCCGACCAGCAGCAACATCAGCCCGCAGCTTAGCCATGGATGGAATACAAAGCGCCAGGAAAAGGACGATGTCGACGACGATGACGAGGACACGGACGTGGATATGGACATTGCACTGGCGGGGGTACAGTCGTTGATCTTTTGCTGATAGCTTTGGCTTTTCGAGAGTGCCACACAAAAAACCCTGAGGAGTGAAGGGCTCGTCAAGGAAGTGTTGCGGGTACAAAAGCTGGATAGAAATCCTCAAGCCCAGACTGGCAACGCAGCTTAATTATTTTCGCAGAGAAATGCAGCCTGCTACTTGCAAAGTGCAGGGTAAATGTGAGTTCGGATAATGAGATTGCTGGGGCCAGATAGCATTCTTTGGCCCAGTGTGTTTGGGCCTTAAAACATTCAAGCTTTCAATTTGAGCAATTTTCTTGTTTTTCAGCTTGTTTAGTCAAAGCAAGTCAAGTTGGAGCAAGAAGCCCTGGTGTGCCCTACGTGCTCTGACCTAAGCAAATACATTTTACACTCAGCTCCGGGTCCTGCTCCTGGCACACACACATCCGTGGAGTATTCCGCTTTGTTGCGCACCCAGACAGATGAAGATTTCGCTTCGACATCGCATTAGTCGGGGCTTTTAAGCAGAAAAATGCGTGCACTTGAGGGCCACCTCCTGAAAGCCCGGAACACCCGGATTCGCCTCAATCCCCAGAAACATCAATCCCCTCCCACATCACTCATCCGACCCGTTTCCCTGAGCCGTGTGCTACTTTAAATATTAAACGCTGCCTACTTTTCGGCTGCCTGAATCAAATTTGCCATTGGCTACGGCCGCGTTCTCAATTTCTATTTTTTTTTGAGATTTTCAAATTTGTATAAACATAACAATTTAATTTTTTAAACTTAAGCAATTAAGTCTTAAAAAAAAATATAAGGCTAAAAAAATGTATGAGAATTTATAAAGAAAGAGAGAACGGAAATGTCATTACAAATTTTATTATTTAATGTTAATATAGATAGTACTGCTTAATTGCAAACAACAAGTTTATTCAAATTGGTTTATACAACATTTTATTGCATAAAAAGGGTGAATCCCTTATTAAATATGATAGTTTTAGTTATCAATTTAACAAATATAAATTTTAAATTAACAAATTTAACTTTTTGTTAATTTCCAAAGATTAAAGAGAGATTTTTTTAATTTAAATATAAAAAAGAAACTTTCTTAGCAATCTGTCATTTCCCAATACCTTTAGAAATCGTTGAAAATCTTCATAGTATTTCCCAAAAGCCTTGTGAAAGTGAAAATCGGAGCACCACAACGTATACTTGTGCGTTTGTATTTGCCAAGCCATTTCGCCTGACGCCATACAAAACAGCAAAGGAGACAGCAGATGGATGTAGATAGAGAGTCAGCGAAGACAAGCCCTCTTCTCTCACAGCATATGCAAATCAGCTTTAATGTTACTGCTCTTCTTGTTCAGCGATTTTCTTCTTCGCTGTCGCGAAATTGCGTTTTCATTTAAATGGTGTGCGGGAAAAGTTTTTCTGATTTAGTGTGCGCTTTGAAGCTGGCAACTGGAAACTGGCAACTTCATTATTATTTGCAGACACTTTTCAAAAAGATTTTTCCGCTCGCTTTGTTCCGGCGAAGTAAACGTAATGTGAACTAAAATCGCCATTCCACGGCCCGTTTTCTGTTTTCCGAATCTCTTGGAATTTCCTCTTAATTAAGCAGGGCAACACTTTGAGAATGTTCAGCAGTGAATGGGTTAAGACTATGGCCACAAATATTTACATAAAAAGGGGTACGAAAGTACTGAAAATTAATACTCATGGTACTTATGCTATCAGATACACATTATATATCTTATATTTAATTTTATTGACCTAAGACTTCAAATATTTTTCTCTGTGCATCTTGGGGCTGAGTAGTCGCCGTCGAGTTTGAGTTGAATCTTTTGCTGCTGCTGCTCATTTGCATTTTGTCTGCCCGCCTGTCAGCGGTCCGCCTTTCCTTTCTGTTCTGCTCTTCTGTTTTGCAGCTTTTCTTCTCCCATTTTCCATCTCCTTCGGCGGACTCAGTCATTTCCCTTTGCAGCTCAGCTTCACGGCAATTTTTAATGATCCGTGATAATGATGCAGGCTGCCGCTGGCAGTGCTAGTTTCATTTAGTTTTCCATTCTCCAGCTTGCGCGTCTCCTGCCGCGTAATTGATTTTAGCTGGGGGAAATGTGCGCGGCACTTACATTAATAAGCCCCGCTTCCACCACCAGCTTCCTTGATTGACGGGGCTGACAAATCGAGTCGTCGGGTGCTTCTGTTTCTGTTGCAGAGCCATCGCATATAGACGACGACTATGGCCATTGTCCAGGACTTCAGCACTTCGGCACTTGGCCAGCACAGGAGCCCCATGAAATGTGGTACACTTCGATGACAGTTTGCGCCTGACGAAGTGCTCTAATTAGCTGCAACTTGTCTCGGGCCTAAGACAAAGTTTTAATTGAAATCCTACCTGCAAATCTCAATCATCCCGGGGAGCACACACACACGCACCCACACACGTTCTGCAATTAAGCTGATAGAAAAAAAAAAGTACCACTCTTCGGATGGATAATTAAATTTTCATTAGACCGTGTCTGGCAGAGGAGTAAAGTTTTGGCCGGGGCGAAACTTTATCGTAAGTGACTTAAAAACTAAAACTGCAAATTTAATGCGCTCCCCCGTCGTCATGTGGCAACCGCTGCAACTTGCGGCAAACACTTTTTACTTTCCGCAAACATTTTGCTTTTCGTTTCACAGTCTGTCCTTTTTCTGCATCCTTTTGCGGCGCATTTCCTTTGGGCATTGCAGTTGACAGCGTGTTGCCAGGCGGAGGAAAAACCAGGACGACGACGATATGAAGGGGCTCTGGAATGGTGGAATGGTGGCAAGGGGGCCTGGGGGGCCTGGGGGGCTTGGGGGGCTTGGGGGGGTGGGGAAACCGCAACGAAAGTGGCACAAACTTTGCTACACTTTGGGGCCTGCAACCAGGAGAAGCTCGGCCGTCGTTATCTACCGCCTAATGCCTTTTTGACAAAACAATTTTTCATATTATTGCTCGACTGCGGCGCTGCTGGGGTTGAAAATTGCTTACAAATTTAGTGTTGCATACTTTGCGGCTGCTGTTGTTGAAAGTGCCACAAGGAGCACAAGGAGCGCTCCTTGCCAAGTCCAAGTCCTGTTGCCAGGCAAGTCGGGCCAAGTGCCAAAGAGGGATTCTTGAAGTGACAGAAAGTGATAGAAAGATCTCGGAGAAAACCAACATTCTCCATAAAACCCATGCACTTTGGGAAATAGAGCCCGGCTATTATTATTAAAGTCTTGTTAAGGGAAAATTGTCAGTGGTTTTAAGAATCAGTTTTTCTAAAAGTAAATTATGTTATCAAAATGATAACTGCAAATTAGTAATCTGAAACCGAAAGTCAAATATTTAAGCTTTAGAACCTTTTTAAGCCATAATAAAAACGTATTTTTACTTGGAACAGAGCTGTTATTTAGCATTCACTTTAATGCTCAACAAAAAGAAATCTGTAATGATATAAAATCATGTGTTGAAATTTTAGAAAATTATAAATTATACTGTAAGGATGTATTAATGCGAAACTAATTATATAAACTTTTCTATTTCAAAAGGGTTGATTTAAATTAACCTGATGTTGATTTGATTATTACGCAACATTTTACCATTAACTTTATAGTCTTTTCGCTTCAAGACACCTTATTCACAAGGGATTTATGGACAACATTTTACTTATTAAGGGGTGATCGCTTTCCCCTTAACACAGAAATTTGTAGCAAGTAAATATTTTAAAATTCCTCAACGCCAAGACGATTTCCGAGTGTAGGTGGCTGGGCGAAAGTCCTATTCCTAAATTATTCATGTGTCATAGTCGGCTCACTCGGTGCACATGAATTTCTGGGTATTTTCTGGACAGCAGACAACGCCTTAACTTGTCCGGCCACACAGCTCCTGGGCTGGTGCCTCGGAATGAATAATAAATAAGACATAAAAGCCGCATCAAAAGCAATTTTAAAGTATGGCCGAAATTATGCAATGCTCAGCGCCTGGTGAAGCAATTAGAGGCGGGCTTTTGTGGCCGGCGACCGCAACAATGGCCGGCAGGTAAAAAGCAATTGTCTCCGCAGCAGCCTTTGTTGTGGGCCAACGGCACTCACGACGCCTCATTAAAATTTGGGCCAAGCCCGCCCATTCGAGCGGAAAAGTCGGGGAAAAGCCAAAAGCCGCTGGCATGCTCGCTACTTAATTTCGGGGGAGAAAAGTTGCCGGCTCTAACAAAAATGGAAATTAACATTGGCCAACACACACACACACACGCACACACAGAGAATGCCTCCATTTAATTAAAATTTTAAATTTACCGAACTTTCCCCCAACTTCTCTCATTTCTCGCCCCGTCTTCTCTCTTTGCAGCCGAAACCAGCCAGATTGTAAATGGACTGGATCTGCAGGGACCGATTTTTCTCCATGAGCCACCGCATCGCGTCGAGTTCTCCAACAATTCGGGCGGACTCATAGAATGCTCGGGCCACGGCAGTCCCCCGCCGGAGGTGAGAACTTCCTTCCACTTCCTTTCTTGCCGGCGCAGGACTTGGCTCCATTCTTTCCTCGCTGCCATTTAATATTGCTGTTTAATTATGCATGGCTGTGCGGCGTTTGGCTCCGCTTACTTCCAAGTTAATTGACTGGCCAACAAACAAATGCTAAACGCTCGCTGAAGCACTTAACGAAATTTTACTTTTCATTTGAATCAGAAACCCTACAAAATTAAATGTCCTATATAAAATTTAATTACTTATGGTTTTTGGTAGGCGTCAAAAACAAATTTTAATTAAAATGATATTTTAAATTGTATTTTTCTTTAAAAAAAAGGTTAAAAGTTGTATTTATAATTATAATTTATATATTTAATTTATAATTTATTTTTTAAAACTTATATCATGTATTGTGCTGTTAAAATAATATTATTATTTCAAAAAACCAATTTATTTCAATGTGGTAAAACTGTCTCTTAAAATAATAATGTACGCAGATTTAATTTATAACAAAAACAAGATCAAAACATTTTTAAAAGGCATAATATGGTTTAATATTTTTACATTATGTCCCTTTTTGTCAAAACACACGTATGTATATGTAATGATTTAGTTGCACTGCCTTGTTATTTTTGTTTGATGATATTTTCATAGTGTTAATATTGTACTGTAAAACTTCATTGCAAAATATGTTTTAAGTATTTTTCTGAGTGCCCTTCTAATTCCTCTTGCCGTTTCCTCACCCAGGTGGAATGGACGCCCATCCCGCCGCAGCAGGACATGGTGTTCCAGCTCTCCAACGGCAGCATGATGTTCTATCCCTTCACGGCCGAGAAGTACCGCCACGAGGTGCATGCCACCGTCTACAGGTGAGGCCAGAAATAATTTGCCACCTCCGCCCAAGCCCAGCACAGATTGATTGTTAATCCTTTTGTTCTTTAAACCGGCAGATGCAAACTGCGCAATTTGATGGGCACCGTGCTCAGCCGAGAGGTTCATGTGCGCGGCGGTAAGTCGAAATAAATTTTAATTAATTTACGTAAAACACAACCAGCGAGCGAGAAAAAAAAAACTCGCTGTGAATTTATAGCTACAGAGTTGATTTGTGCTGACGAAGTGAGTTTGGCTTTCGGCGCTGTCCTTGTTGTTGTTGTGGTTGTCGAAAACTTTGGCCTAATTGGAAAGTTTTTCGCGCTGCCCAGGGCCGTCCAACTCCCACTTGCCGTCACTTTTCCCCCAGTCCCGATCCCAATTCGAGTCCCCATTCCCAATGCCAATCCCGCCGAGCAGAAGCCTAAAAGCAGGCAACGCAAGTTTTAATTACTATTGCTGCCGGCAAATGCTGTCGGCCAGGCGCCATCTCTTCCCTCCTCATCCATTTATCCCACCAAACCAACAATTTCCCCCAAAATGCCATCGTAGCCAAGCGAAAAAAAAATTGTATGCTCCGCGCTAATTTGGCGCCTCAGTGTGTGAGAATTGACTGCGGAGAGCATACCCTTAAGTTAATAGGATACTCGGAGTTACACATGACCTAAGAACTAAGCCACAGGATAAATATTAATTAGCGCAAAAAAACACTGCAGGAAACTATAATTATAATGTCTATTAAGAAGCATTTAAGTTGAAATATCATTCAAATAGATTTTTCTGAAAAATTTAATAATAATTGAAGCTTAAGTATTAAGTTCACAGCATAACTCAAAAAATTTATTACAAAGATACAAGTATTACAAAGGTACTTAAGCCAAATATATAATCGTAATTAATTAAGAAGGGCAGTCAAACTAAAAACTTAAAGTGGCCTTTGTAAGCTATATTAAATGGATGTATCAATTTTAAATCTACATGTTTTTTTCCACATTGCTGTCCTAAATTTAATTAAATTAGATATTTCAAAAGTCTATTCTGCCATTAATATTCCGATAGATTAGGCAGAAAATTTAATATTCATGTTATACCCTCCCAAAAGCGCTGTCTAACTGCCACGAAAAACTTTCCCATTCTTCGCTAAACTGCATTAATGAACTGAAACTCGGCCATCGTCGGCCTGCGAGGCAATCATTTTGATTGCCATCACATGTCGCATAGATTTTGCGGCTCATTGGGCACTTCCACTTGGCCAGAAAGGGCCAGAGACAACAATTAGCCATGACCATAAAAGATATGCCGTATAAATGGGTTTCGGGCTTTGTCAGAGACCAAAGGCTAATCCTCAAAGGGTCCACTTGAGTTTTGGGCTGGCGTTTAATTAACAGACGGCAGGGAAAAAAGTACGGCAGGGGCCCGAGACCACGGGAAGTCAGTTCAAAGCGAAACAAATGGCACAAAGTCGCAGCCGCAAAGATCTAAGATAGAGTCGGGACCCACGCACATTTACATTTACTATATATGTACATATGCACCACATACTACTGTACTATGCCATGCGTAGCCTTTTGTCCATGCAAAGTTCCAACGTCCGGCGGCCATTTTTCAGCAGCTAACTCAACGTTACGTATACGCCATGTCCGCTGGCTTATTTTATTTGCGGTCTGCCCGGGTTTCGGGCCCCCAAGTCCTTCTGTGCGCCCCGTCCTCTTTGTTTCCGCTTGGTTTTTATGTGCGCCAGAAATTGTTTTTTCCCCCGATTTTCGTGGCGAGAGCTTTCCGCTTGAACAATTTGACAGCGCGTAGATTTGGAGCAAAACGTTTTGCCTAATTTGCAAAAGTTCTCGCAGAATCTGCGATCTCTGTTGGCCAGTAACTCTGTTGCTAATGTGAGCGTTTTGGTTGGAGTCGCCGTCTTTAATTGGCAGCGCTTAGTTTGATGCGGGGTCTTGGAACTTGGCAGCCAGGAATTCGAAGGGACTTGGCTAAGTGCGCGTAATTAGCGCAACTTTGCAGCAAGAAACCCTTGACAAATTCCCCCCATATATATTCAAGTCAAGCTTAAACGCAATTGCTGGCATTTGGTTTTGTCAGGCCACAGGACATCACCCCAACCCACTTTTCTCCGCAGAACTTCTGCTGACAGTGATGAATGATGCTCGGAGCCACAAAGTTGCCGCAGCCACGACTTTTCAGCGCTGACTTTTCCTGCACTTTTGCATTTCATCAAACAAAGCGCACAGGCACCCTTAGATAGACGACCATGCATAGGTATAGCGTATACCTATCCAATGCACATAGAAAAGTCCTTGGCACATCTTTGCAAGATTCTGCGCAAAGTTTGTGATTGAGCTAGAAAAGTTTGCTCAACTGCCGCTGGCTGCTTGTGTATGAAACCTGCGTAATTTGTTTCTAATTAGTTGAATGCACATTGTTGAGGATGCTCCACCCAAGTTCGCCCCTAATTCCCCTTTTTAACCGGCAACAGGATACGGAGTTCAGAGAGTTTTGCATACGAAACTTCTCATTTGCGTGGAAAATGCAAATTGGAAAAGAGAAGTCCAGAAAAAAGCGCAATACATTTTTTTTTCGTCTTTCAATTCTAATAATAAAATTTTTCTTTTTTAAACTAAATTGAGTTGATGTTTAGCTTCTGATTTGCCTGCATTTATTAATAATTTCATATGAAAGCCAAACAAAAACATATTTAGTTTTTCAGTAGCAAATCAAATTGAATGATTTGAAAATTCTGTGATCTAGAAAATTTGTACATTAGTTTCGTGTTAAACTTTACACACTGTCCAACTTGTAGCTTAAAAGATAAAAACAGCAAAGCTTTTGCACATAAAAATTTCAAACACTCCCGGAATTAAAGTCACTAAATTAAATCTTATTAATTTGTAATAAAATTGCTAGTCAATTATATTTTAAAATAAAAATGTTTGTAAACAAGTATAATTAAATATTCTGCTAATATGAGCTCAACAATTTATTAAGCGCTTTGTTTCTGCAAGACAAAAACGAGTTGCCAAATTAATTCAAGAAATTGTAGATGACAACATTTAGGTTTTTCCGTAGTGGTTTTTCGTATTGGAATCCGTTTATGAAATCAGAGCACCATCAAATGATAATTTAATAGTCGGAGAGGCAACCAAAAAAAAAAAAAATTCCCGGGACTGTCGAAGTCCGCACAATAACTGCAAATCAGCGAAGACTGGCATACCAAAAGCATCTTTCCGGCACGCACATCATAAACATAAATTTCCCACACCCCAAAAGCCCCCGAAAATGCCCAAAAACCCAATTCTCCGCAGGAAAAACTTTCCCACACACAAAACAAAACGGAAATGAATTTCCGCATAAAATCCAAGTGCAGCAAATGTCGCCCGCGCTCTCTTTTTGCACTTACTTTGTGCGGCGACTATAAACTTAGCTTTCATACTTACTTTCCTGCCCAGCTGTCCTGTTCCTGTCCTGTCTGTCCCCCCCCCTTCCACCCCTATCCCCCGTCCTCCTTTTGCAATTCTACACCCCCCAAAACAACATTGTTGGACGCCCCTGTCCTTCAGTTGCGAAATTTCCATGCAAAATGCAACATGAAAGGCGAAAAAACTTTGCCGTTGCTGAAAATAGAAAACTCTACACCGAAAAAGAACAAAAAAATGAAAAAGGAAGTGCACAAAAAAATTGGTCGGTTGTTCGGGAGTCTGGCAATACAAATAATGAAGATACAAAAACAAAATTGTACTAAACTACACAGCGCGGCCAGAGGAATTATAATAAAATGTTGTCACAAAGTTTTTTCAGTCACTGTTATAGCACCAGCAAGCCAGCAACAACAACAACAACAACAACAACAACAACAACAACAACAGGAACAGCATCTGGGTAGAAAACAAACAAAAACAACAACTTTTCAAATTAAACTTTTATCCAATTTTAGCATATTAAAGTTGGCAAACAAACGCCGGAGCAGAAAAAGCCAAGCGTGAGCAGCATTTGCGAGCGGTTTCATTTTGGCCAAGTTCGGGATGCCGCTAGGCAACGACCTAATCTATTTACGATTAGCCCTCGCAGGGGAATCCCCGACGAGGGCCCAGCAACACTGGAACGCACTTTACGCACGCCAGTTGGCAATCGCCTTTGTCCGTCTTAATTAATTTTTCAGCTGCCAGCAGCAACTAGACCTGAGCTACGCTTTTAATTCATGTAAAGCATTTGGCAAGTCGCACAGTGGCTTTAAAGGCTTGCAACATATTGACTGATTTTATATTAGGAATTTATTATAATCTTTTGTATGAATTCGATTTGTTAGTATTCATGTTTTTTTTCAAAAGCTACTCACTTCGCAAATAGAAGAGTGACCAAAATGAAAATTCAATCATTTGGAAGCCAAAAAGCTATTAAATGTTTTAAAATATCCTCACTTAATTTCTATCCAATTTATCATCATTTCGGAAAATATGAAGAAAACGCAGCAATACAAAACAATAATGTTTTCGAAAATTTGTTTCTTTCCTTGCAAGATAAAGAAAAAATATGCCATCTGCTTAAAATATATAATAGTTCATGTCTCACTATTAAAAAATTATATTTGTGTACCTCTAGAATCGTTTGTCTTCGTTAAAACGTCTTATCAAACTTTCTGAGGCCAAAACCATTACATACATTGCGATTTTTGCAAATTGAATTTTAATTTTTATTTATTTTATTTTTTTTTTTTTTAATTTTTGTCACCCCGACCACTGTGCTGCTACAATTCTGTCATGGTTAGGATCCTTGTCATTCTTAATTTCGCGCTGCGCTCGCGCCATGGACACGGACAGCGAAAAAATCTTTAACTCAAATTGTTAAATCCAATTTTTTAACGGCCTTGTCACCCGCCTCTGCCGCCTGTCGCTGCCTCCCATCACGTCCCCTTTTCCGCCCACGGAACAACCTTCGTCTGGCTGACAAACGGCAACACTTTTGTAAAGTGTCACAATGTGTTGGACTTGCTGGGGCAGCGGGTGGTTTTTTGTCCGGGGGATGACTGCTGAACTTAATGTGGCACATATTTCGGCTGTCGCAGCCAAGCGGATCCCTTTTTTTATGTGGTCCTGCCACATTAAAAATTAAAACTCACACAAAAAACACAATACAAGAGCAAATGCGAGGTCCTTAAGCTAATAAAAACAAACTGGGGGGCCAGAGGGTTCGTAAAACATAATTGTTTCGGTTTGTTCTTCAACTCAACGGATGCTCGCAAATGCTGGCCACGCCGCGTATACGCAATATTTCAGTCACTCAGCTAGATAACCCGAAAAAGCCAAAGCAATTTGCATAAAATATGCTTTTTAATTCGTTACAGTCGTCAACCAGAAGTACGCGGTGCAGGTGCACGACGAATACGTGATGACGGGCAACACGGCGGTGCTAAAGTGTCAGGTAAGCGTGTATTTATTTCTTGCAGTGCACATCCCACATCCATTAGCTCCTGTCAGCGGGATTTGGCCCTGTCTTTCTGGGCGGCCAGTGAAAGTGGCCAAAGCAGCCGTAGCCACTGCACCGCAAAATTCACTTAGCCCGCAAATCACATTTATTCCATACTCACCCGAAACCCGTTACCCGAGACCCGTTACCCGAGACCCGTTACCCGTAAACCGTAAACCCACAGCCCGTAAACCCCAAAAACCGCCCCTGGAAAATGCTCATCAAATTTGCTTATCTCACACCCCGCGACATCGACGTCGGCGTCGACTGTTTATTATCACAGGTGCCCAGCTACATGTCGGAATTTGTAATGGTCACCGCCTGGGTGCAGGACACCGGTATGCACCTATATCCGAACACGGACATCGGCGGCAAGTACACGGTGCTATCGAACGGCGAATTGTACATAAATAATGCGGGGCCCAATGATGCGTACAAAAGCTACACATGCCGCACTGTAAATAGACTGACAGGTACGTGATAATCGCATTGCCAGCTTAATCGTCCAGCTGAGCAATGCATGAGTTGCTCCGGACTCCGGGACTCTGGACTCCGGACATCGGACTCCAGATCAGTACGGTTTGTTGGCTCAAGGGCGTGGCAGCTATAATTAAGTTGAATAAATAACCAATGAAGGGCATTTTGTGGAGTGCCGACTTTGTGCGTGCCGACTTTACCACGACAATTAAACTGTCTTTTCTTATAGAAACATTCTGGAAGTTCAGCATACTTCAGTTTTGCAACCAAAGCCTCTTATGGTCGTGGGTTGTTTAAATTTACCCAGCTCCCAAAATAAACAAAAACTTTTTATTTTTCTTGAATCTTACAAACGCCTTACCAAAGTCTATATTGGTAAGGTAATAATATAACCTACAATTTTTATGGGCTTAAATTTAATTATTTTTGTATTTTAAAAATCCATCAACATTTTACATATCAGTTTTTTTTTTTAAAGATATATTTTACTGCACATGTTAAGAAGACATTTAGCCTTGAAATTTGTAAACATGGAAATGGATTTTAAGTCTATGCAACATATTTAAGCCTGGATGCCAATAGCTCAAACTATAAATTACTAAGTTTGGTACTTAAAGTAACATAGTTTTTTATGGCCAGCAAATGGCAAACAAAAATTAAATTCACAATAGAAAGATTGGTCTGCTCCTTTTTCTGTGTATTCTTCTTAAGTCCCAGCAAACAAGCTGTAGTTTTTCCTCCTTGGCCAAAGTCAATTTGTCGTTTTGTGCATAATTTATGATGCGTGACATTCAATCGCCAGGCTAAGGGCATTGAGCTCTGGGGAGTTCTGCTCCAAAATGGAATCTCCTCCGTTCGCATATGTATACATCGCATATGTACATCTGATTCTGGTTGTGTGTCGACAGTCAATACGTGAGATCTTTTCGAGATAAATTCTCTCCCTTATTTGAAGTTTATTGTGTGTGAAAATGCGCTTAAGCTGAATTTCTATTAGCCTTTGTGCGCATATTTCACATCATCAATCAATACGATAAAAGTTCACTCCTTTCAACCTTTTTTTCCCCTTTTATTCTTTTCGTTTTCAATCTTTTCTTTATGCGAATGTGAGTGAGTGTACGACTGTGTGTTTTGTTTGTCCGAGATTATTTACAGTTCTCTCTGTGTTTGCATCTTGAAAGCTGAATTTATATTTATTCCTGTTACATTATGGGTTACATTTTATGGGTTTTCCGCCCTCGAGTCATTTGTGGTTGCCAGCCAGCCAGCCAAACATTCAACCAGCTATTTGCTTAATTAATCAAATTGAATCGAGCCGCAAAAACCGCAAGTTTTGCTCGAGTTTTGGCCAAAAGCGAAAATTATGATCTGCATATTAGTTGGCCCTGGCAATGTGTGTGCGTACATTCCGCCACCAAAACGAGCTCGAGTTGCACTCATTAAAAGTGTATAATGAGGTTGGAGGATGTAGAGCGGTCATGGGTAATTCATTTATCAGGCACGGCATGCAGGCTGCATACACCTGGTTTTTGGGACCGGCTCACGTAATTACAATTTATACCAGAGATCCATTTATTTGGGACAATAACTCGACGGTCGAACACAATGGAACGGGGCCAAACAACGGGGCCTTTTGGAGCCAAACAATGGCCTCCATAATCAAGATGCAGAATTGAGTTAGGCTGCATAATACGCACTCTAAAGTTCGTTATAGATTCCCATGGTTTTTCCCCGATTTGGGTGCTGTGCGTGACCTGCCTGCATCTCTTATAAAGGTATTTATCCAGTCATAAAAAAATCATGATGAAGAGGGTTTAACAACAGAACGGGGGGAAACGGGAGATAGCCACCTGCTCCCAGCAATCAAGTTGATTGCTTTCATTTACTTTCAATTAATTAAAATATATATAAAGTGGGCATGTACGGCAGGGACCGCAGGACATGCCATAAATTTTGCGGCGCTATAAATCTAAGTAAATGCCACGGGGCCACTGTCAGCTGCCATCACTTGAGCAATTTTTTTCGCATATTTTCCAGCGTTTTCACTCTCTTCTCTCTGCTCCCCAGGTGAAATACAAATTTCCACATATCCCGGCCGCATTATTGTAACAGAGCCCAAGGGCATGGTACAGCCGCGCATCAACGTGGAGAAGCATTCGATGCGGCATGTTGTCCTTAATGGTCAAACAACGTTGCCGTGCATAGCTCAAGGACATCCGGTGCCAACATATCGGTGAGTGAAACACAACAACCACGCGTAAAAACGCAAAAAACGCGAAAAAATCAACAAGAACAGGGAGCACTTGGCACACGTGGCCGTGTCACAGGACACGGGGCATCGGGGCATCGGGGCATTGGGGCATCGGGACGCAGGACACAGGACACACAGCTGCGGCTCTCAGTGGGTTCGGCGGTATTCAACCCGCAGCCGCAGTTGGCGCGCACTTTATGACAATGTGAAATATTTAACGCTCTTGGCAAATACAACAAAAAGGCGGCAAAACGAACCGAAAAGCGAAAAAATGTTGCGGCCCGCGATGTCAGAAAAAATCATAATAAAAATGTCAGCCAAATTGTCAAAATGTGGAGCGCTCGGCAGCAGGGGAATTCCCTACGGGCCGACCTGTGTGGGTCGAATTCGGGGTTAGGCCGAATCCGGCAGAGCCTTTCTACACGATTCTCATGGGAGCAGAGGAGGTCATCCTTGGGTTTGAATGGATAATAATAAATAAGCCTATGATTAGCCAGCTGGGAAGAGACCTAATAGGCATATCAACAGGTTTAAAAGATATTTATAGTAAGTATATGAATAACTCAGCCTTATAAATATAAAGTCAGGTTTCAGAAGCCGATGAAAATAAAAATCAGTGGTTTTAAATTACCATTGGGAACTAAATTTATAATAACTATTGTGTATTGTTTCGGTGTGTAGTTACTTTATGGTTGGAAAGCATTGACCAAACAAATATAACATCGAATTTAGCAATGAATGAAATCTCCCAAAATATGTAAAGACTACCAAATGTTTTTAGACAGAGGCAACGAAAAATTATAAACCAGTTTTTAAGACCAAACATTGTGACGGAAGTTTTTAATTAGTAGTGGTTAGAAGTTTTTAAAAATATTTTAGTTCTATAAAGTAAATAAAGTTTTAGACGGTTAAGAAAGATTATAATACAATATTTTTAAATTTAAAAGGTTGTCCTTAAAGTAAATTTTTTTAATGCCAGCTAACTTATAATTGTTAAAAATTAAAACAAGAAACTTTAAAGTCAAAAGCAAGCACACTTACAGTTTTAAAAAATTAAAACAGCTTACGAAAGTTAGCCAATAAACTTTTACAGTCAATGTTCTTAAAGCCAGCTCACTTAAAGTCTTGGCCAACTTTATGGCATACGTAGCTTACTGGCAACTTTTGGGCACTTTTTTTGTTTCGTCCGGGAATTTATGCTTACGGCCGTTTTGGAGAGCGGTTAACAGCTGCCAGCATTGGAGCGCGCCTACGTACATCAAAGTTGTTTATTGGGCCACACTTGGAGGCGTTTGTCTTGACGCGAGCCGGGGGATTGGATTCCCTGACAGGGACACAAATCAATCAAAAGCCGAGCAGCGTTTATGACCGAAAATGGCAAATTGCTTTCTGAAATGTCGCTCAAGTTTTTAGCACTCCGAAGATAAGGCAAGGGACTGTCGTCCGTATATGGATGGCCACTTTGGCACTTGGCTCATCATGGCGATTTTTGGGCACTAAAACATGCATGGGGAAGATCCCCCCCAGCCTCGTCCGAGCAGGATGCCATGTAATATGCCATTGTAGCTGGCAGCTCACGGTTCATGGCTGTCCTCTATTCTTCTCTTCGTCCTTTGTCCTTCGAGGTGCATGCATAAAAAATGCGCCCAGGATGTGCCACATCGCGAGTGCCTTTCATTTGATGTCTCCCGCTGTGCCGAATGCAGAGAGGAGGAAATCCAAGGATCTGCAAGGAATCGCGGGGGCGGCGACGAGTTTTGTTTGCTGCCGCTGCATTGTTTTCCGACCTGGAGGTCCTGGCTCATAAATGCGAAAATAGTTGGCCATGTTGCTGCTCACTGCCTGGCAGTCTTCTGTGTTTTCGGGTGTTTTTCGTTTTTCGCTGGCTCCTATTCGAAATCTCTTTTCATTGCATAGTTTCGGGCGAGTGACGCCTTTGTTTCGCTGGCAATTCCTTTGTGCTTTTGTGTGTATTCCTGCTTTCGATTCCATTCAGCTCCCGGTGCCATATTGATGCAGTTGTTGATAATCACTGACCATATTTCCAATTTAACAGCATTTCATATGCAAATAGCTCTGAGTCCCAGAGTCATCGGCCAGAGAAATCGCCAACATCCCATCCCCATCGCATGCTCGGCATTTTCCATGATTTTAATTAAGAAATGCCATGCCGGGGGCAATGGGCATGCCTTTGCAACGCCCTCAAAAGACGAGAAATGCACTCAAGTGCAATTAAAACCAAATTAAAATCAATAACTTTTATGGGAAAAAATCCAATTGCATGTGTGTGCCTTGAAAATATGCAGCAGGGTGGGCAGGCATCAAACAGATTATGACACGCGCAGCAGATAAAAATGAAAAATCTCTGTTGATTTACGCATTTGAGATATTTTCCACCTTCATATACAACCAGTGTTTCAGTGATTTCTTCTGGTTGAGAAATGCTTGCACAGATACTTGAAATACCCTTTATGAAAAAGATAACTACAAAACAAAATGAAAAAAAGTATACAAAGGATATTATATTCATCTCATAAAAAATACTGATACATTAATGAAATGCAAAGTATTTTTTATAAATCAAAGTTATGTAAAACATCATAAAACAGAACTGAAGTTTAAATGTTTAGTTTATTTTCGCTGCAGTTTCCATAAATCTCTGTAAAAAAGCAAACAAAACATCACATATGCCCGGCACATCGGGAATCCGAGCATAAATACCCGTTTAATAAGGCAGTGCATATGCATATATGAATAAATCCCACACCGCATACTTCCCCTCGTTATGCCCACTTAAGTGCAATTATTTTTACGAACTATTGAAATATATTTCATCTGGCATGTGGACCTCGACCTGTACAACAAGCCAGCAATCAAAAGAAACGTGCAAAAAAAGACAGAAATAAACCGAGCGGAGCGGAGCGAAATTATTGATAATTCAATCGTCGTTTCAATTTGTTTAAAGCCCGCTCGCACCACTCGCACTCAACCGTCAAAATCTTGGGCAAACAAAGCGGAAATGGATTTCCCGATTTTCGATTTCCGAGTCCCATGCGCCTTGTTTGTCTTTGCCTTTGGTCCTTTGTTTGGGCGGCGTTTCATCTCCCTGTCATATTTTTTCCCGCTTTTTCCAGGTGGTTCAAGGAGGAGAACGAGCAACTGCTGCCGCTGCAGCTCAGCGAACGCATCACAATCGTATCCGCGGGGCTCCTCAAAATCACCAAGGTGCGTAGCTACACTGCATACAAAAATTTGTAGATTTTAAAAAAATATTAAATAAATTTATAAATTTGAAAATGTTTATTTTATAACTTAAACAATTGCAAAATTAGTAAATATATTAAAAACAATTGTTTTAATTACATAAAAGCATAGAACTGAAAAAATGTTCAATATCTCTTTGATATGTAAAAATGCTAAAAAATTTTTCCATGCACCCTTAAAGGGCGTAGTCAGAAAGACATAGAGGGGGTGAAGGGGATGGGAAACCCTGCTGATTGCCAATTGATTTCGTCCATTGCAGGCACGTCTCGAGGATAGTGGAAAATATTTGTGCTGGGTGAACAATACGGCGGGCGAGGAGACCATCCAAGTGTCGCTAACGGTGACAGGTGAGTGGGTCTGGGTTTGGGCCTCAGTGTGTGCTCTACCGGCGACACAGACAGAAAAATGGGTACTAAAAACACCACCATCCCCTTGGCCAACACAGCTCCTTTGACGGCACACCTGCAGCCACAGGTGCAGACGGTCGATGTCGATAAGGATGCGCAATTCCAATGCATTGTCTCGGGCCATCCGGTCCACGATGTCAACTGGCTGCACGACGGCAAACCCATCCTCAGGGACAATCGCGTTGAGGTGAGTAGATACTCAATAACTCATTTTAGTCGGAGATGATAGAATTATGATTAACATCATGTTTATTTGAAGGTGGAAAATCTTGTTGTTCCTTTCTAAATTTTTGTTATTATAATAAAATTAAAAAATGTTTTTTCCACAAATGTTATATATTTTAAGTTCAGACATTTTTGTCCTTTTATTAAAAAAAAAACGGTGGTTTGAAACTTTCAACAAATAAACCATGGAATCTAAAATTTTATATTTTAATTTTAATTTACAAAAATCTAAATCTTTACATACAGATACTTACCGATCCGCCGCGACTGATTATCAAGAAAGTGCAAAAAGAGGACCCCGGCATGTACCAGTGCTTCGTGTCCAACGAATGGGAGCAGATCCAGTCCACCGCCGAGCTGCAGTTGGGCGGTAAGTAATGACCTCGCCCGCCCACTGGGGCTAATAAATTGGCCATCCATCGTTATGGCCATTAATAACCACTTATGACCGCCCACGCCCTCGCACACACACCACACAGCATACACCACTCAAACCCCCAAAACATCTCATCTCAATCAAAAGCGTAATTTCCGACTCGAAGCCGGCGAATGACGACCGCAGACCGCACAAATAAATGTTTGTCATAATTGCATTTCATTATTTTCTAATTTAGCAAATTGCTAACATTTTTCACCAACAACAAAAACAACAACAAGCACGCCAACAAATCACAGCGGAGCAACAACAATGAGGGGCTGCCCATAAAACGCAGCGACGACGACTTAATTTTATTACCAGCACTAAAAATCTAGCCGCAGACACTAAACAGTGGGGCATAGCACGTATTAGGGGCAGGGAAACCGGGATTTTGGATAGGGGGTACACATTGTATCGCTTAGCTGGCTTAGGGCCACACAAACACATGCGAAACCGGAGCAGGATAAATTAGTCTGCTTGGAGTGGTTTATGCGTGACCCAAATACGATTAATTCTAATCCGGGATCATGCGAATTACGGTGTGGCACTTATATGAATGGTATTGTGTGTGTTCTGTCTTAAGTAATATTTCTGATGAAATACCGACGAACAAAACAACTTTAATTTATTTTGTAAGGTTCGGTAGCTATTTTACCGTTTAGAATCCTTATCTTATATACTATATAGTAATTATATTTTATAGTAAATAAGAAGAACAAATGTAAAATCTCTCACAATTCATATCTTAAAGGCCACAAAATACCCCAGATTGTACACTTCCTTTTGGAAGAATAATCTTTTTTGTCAAATTTCCATCTGTGTTATCTCGTTATTGCATCCCGTATAAACATCTGAGTAGACACATTTGCGCTTTGTCGCTTTGGCAACATTTTGTGATTTGCTTTTAGGCGCAAGCGGAAATTGATTTCGATATATTATTGGCATGCTTTGCACAATGGAGCAGGGAAAAGAGGAAGTAGAATCCCCTCTCTTTTTGCCTTACGGTGTTAAAAGCCCAGCCCCCCGAACAACCACCCCAAGCCCCCCAGCCACCGAGAAATGCGCCATTAAGCGGCCGGATATGGCAGCAATTGTGTCAACGCTGCAACTGTATTCGTGTACTCGTGTTTGTACGTCTCGTGTAGTGTGTGCCAGCGCAAATAAATATGGCAGCTTATAACTGGGAATGCCAGAGCCGAAAAATCCTGCCACTGCACCAGAGGAAATTGATACAATTTCCATCAGCTGGATAGCATTTGCTCGCTTGTCAAATGCATTTTCCGTTTTCCTTGGCCCAACATAAGCAATACGCAAGGAAAAGCAATAAAGGCTGAGCAAATGGCTGCCCAAAGAAAAGTGCAAATCTAGTTTAAGCTACAGAAATGTTTAAAAAGAGGTGGGAATTTCCTTATCTGAAGTTTCGTTAATCTTTTCAGGGTTGCAAAAAAAAGTAATTAGTAATAACACTTAAAATAGCTTATTTGGGTATAAAAAAAACAGAATCATATGTTTGCCTGAAAAATAAATGTAACTTCAAACTTTTAAAATTGTTAGTGCTTATATGGTAAATTGGTATGGACTCATCATTCAAATGATTTAAAAGAACCTTTGATTGCTCAGGCATTTCCTTATATTTACAAGTTCTTTGAATTATAGTCAACATGTTGAAACCTCAGCTTGTTGCTTTCAAAACGCAAATCAAATCAGACTTCACTACAAATATGTTTTTTTTGCTTCGTTCAAAGTATTGAAGTTCCTTTGAATGATATTTTAATGAAGATTTCCACACCCATTCAAAAGGCAACTCATTCATGTGCATAATTAAGAAGCAAGCCATCGATGCAATCATCATCTTTCTGCAATCAAAAAAGTAAAGTTAAAGGAGGAGGAAAAGACACAAGCTCAAACACCACAGCACATGTCTGGCAGAGCCTTTTCAACAGGCACTAATGAAAGCCTCACAGACAGACACACATCCTTCCCACAGAAGGCTCCTCATTTGAGCAAAGTTTCAAAACTAAAGCCCCCCCAACTTCCCTCATTTAATGTTCATTTCAGATGCCTCGCCGGAACTGCTTTATTGGTTTTCGGAGCAGACGCTGCAGCCGGGACCCACGGTATCATTGAAGTGCGTCGCCACCGGAAATCCACTGCCTCAATTTACATGGTCCCTGGACGGATTTCCGGTGAGTTTAGCCACCAAACTTCGCCTGAGCTCAAGACGGAAATGCAGGCAGTACTTCCGTTTCCGCCAAGCAGTTGCTGGCAGCTAAACCGCCATTACAAACTCTGATATAATGCCCAGATATTTGTCCCAGTAACTGTTATAACAGAAACATTCATCTTCATCTTCTGGAATATACATAAATATTTTAGAAACCGAATTTTTCCTTTGCCCAATTCACAGAAAAAAAACAACACACACTAAAACCCACCCAATCCAAATCCTTGTGAGCCAGCTCTAGTGCATACTTGGGATGCCCATCTTTTGCTTGGCTTTACTCTGTGCTCCTCCACTTGAGTTTTTTCGTTTCAGGAATTTCTCCTCTGTTGCCTTTTTTTGCCTGGCCATATTTTCAAGGATTTGTTTCGTTTATTTGCATAAATTTTCATTTTCCTTCCGAGAGTCCCACTTCCGCACTTCCACTTTTCGGTGCACTGCAAATTTTATGCAATTTCAATCAATTCGATTTACATGAATTTTTCAATTCACCTCGAGCCTGCGAGAAGAGCTTTGCTAATTGGACCACTCTGATAACGAATTCCCCTCTTCAGATACCAGACAGCTCGCGCTTTTTAGTGGGTCAATATGTTACCATCCACGACGATGTCATCAGCCACGTGAATATATCCAACGTCAAGGAGGAGGACGGCGGAGAGTACACCTGCACGGCCCAGAATGCAATTGGCAAGTGAGTAGCCGCAGTTCCATAAATAAACCACACTCGGTGAGCCCTTTCCTATGAGGGTGAATCGCCTGAATGGTCTCGATAGGTTGGATAGGTTAGAGAGGCTGGTTATGTTGGATTGGCTCGGCTGGGGGCATAAAAAGCATTTCCATGCTAAATCATAAATTTATTTGTAGCATAGCAAAAAAAAAATATATAAGGCTGCGGGACACAATGGCCGGGCATTGTTTGGTAGGCAGGGGAATGGCATAAAATCCAAACAATTTGCTGAGCCAGCCGAGGCAACTCACTTCTAGAGATGGAAAAGCTGAACAGGCCAGGCACGAGTATTTAAAATAAATCTAGAGGATAACAGAGCTATATAATCAATGTGTAAACCATTATAAAAAATAAAACGGAAAGCTGTTTAAAAATCAAGAACACTCTCATTGGTCGAACTAAATATTTTTAAAGTATAAAATAAATAAGAATGGCAGGGCAAAGTGTTCAATTTTTTAAATTCTTTATAAAACGGAAAGTAGACAAATTTAAGAACTACTTTACTGGCAAAACTAATATTATTGTTTGATTTATAAAATATTAAAATAACATAAATAACATAACCTAAAGGCATATCAAATCCATTACTTCCAGGAGATAAAATATTCAACCGAATAAATTCCAATATTCTCAAAAACATATATATTTGTTGCCCCTTCACGAACACATCTCCGTACCAAAACTAAACGTCTGCCAATGTTTTATTTCCAGAGTCTCGCACAGCGCCAAAGTGAACATCTATGGATTGCCTTACATACGCGAAATGCCAAAAATAACAGGAATTTCTGGCTCTGATTTGATTGTTAAATGTCCCGTGGCTGGTTACCCCATCGATAAAATTCACTGGGAACGAGGTGAGCCAAACATAAATATATCTTTGTGCCCATTCGGATATGTGATGCTCTGCGATGTGCGCAATATATGTATATTTGATTTATTTTTTGGTCATTTTGATATTTCGCTGTATGCTTATTTGCCTTTTGGCCAGTTGTTTGTTATTAAAAATGGTATGTTTGTTATTGCGCATATCAGTGAAAATTATTAAAACTACAAAATAAACGCGGTTTTTTCGAAACTGTTTTCCTTCGGACTGAAGCGAAATTTAAATTCGAATATTCGCGTTTTTTATGATTAATAATTATTATCTTTGGGCGTTTGCATGCGGGCTTGTCAACATGCATTCGTGTTTATCATGGTGAATGTGGATAAAAATAAATATAATGACCATAAGGCCCGGAGTCGGAAATGCACTTTCGAGCTCTTATTTGAGACGGATAAGTATTGAAATATGTGAAGAAATCAATATGATGCTGCTAAGTTCATTTTCTTTAAGTAAATAAAATTTAATGTTTATCGGATATCAAAGAAAGACAACTGTTCTGAGAATATAGAAATTGATAGAAATAAATCCAAAAACATTTATGTATTGCCCCCAGATGTTGCAATAAATCTACCTTTACTATGCTCATTTCTTCATCAAAAAGCTCTTTAAAAAAAGTTGTCCTCCTCCTCAGCTAGTGTATGCAAATAAATTAAGCTGGCCAAAACAAAAGTGCAGGCACCACACCAAATGCTACATGGCCAGTCATAAATCGCATAACTTTGTTTTATGTGAGAGCAGCCAAATTAATTGCCAACCTCCTTCCGCTTTCTCGTTTTTTTCCCCCCATTTCTTCCGCTTTTTTCTTCATTTGGGGGGGTGGTCGGTGAAAAATAAAAGATGGCCAAACGCTGCCCATAAATCGCAGGCAGCGTGCCTACAACAATGGCACCTTAATTATCGAGCAACTGCAGCGCCTCGAGGATGCGGGAACGTACACGTGCATGGCCCAAAACAAACAGAAGCAAACATCGCGGCGCAACGTGGAGATCCAAGTGCTGGGTGAGTGTATTTGCCAATATTTAAAATTAGAAGTGGTAGTGGTAGTGGAAGGGGAAGTAGAAGTGGTGTTAGAAGTCGAAGCTGCAAAAAGCCGCTGCAGCTGCTACAATGAAACTATTCCAATTAGAGTGGCGAACGAAACTATGCAGCCGCAACAGCAACAGCAACTATTTTCCCAGTTAATGCACATGCAGGCGGTTGTGGGTGGTTGGGAAGAGGTGGCTAGTGGGCGGATAGTGGGCGGATAGTGGGCGGCTAGTGGGGCCGGGCAGACCCACAATGAAGTCATTGACTTTTGTGTTCTGTCTGCGGCAACTCCGCCTCGTCATCCGCCTCCTTCTCACTCTTCATAATAATTCACTCGGCAGCTGTTGCTAAGCCGCAGCTGCATTGATGCGAGGGCCACGCCCACAATTGCCACTACCACTAACGCCCCCATCTCCACCCATCCTTGATAATCGGGCTCACTGGGTTTTATGCTCAAGCCAACTGCCATGGCAATTGTTAGCCGGTTTCGCGACACTCAACGTTTTGCCCGCGGAATGTTTTCGGTTTACGGCATGAGTTTTATGTTTAATGGCTTCCTTCCGATTGCAGTGCCTCCGAAAATTATGCCCATTCAGGCCATGACGAACATGCTCCGCGAGGGGATGCGTGCGGCCATATCCTGCCAGATCCTCGAGGGCGACCTGCCGGTCAGTTTTCGCTGGGAGCGCAACGGAAAACCACTGATCGGCACTGGGTGAGCACTCGAATTTATTTTTTACAAAGAAATCACCAAAATATAAGTTCATAAGTAGTTTGACTTCCAATTTGGCTCTTAGTTTTATTTTAATTAACAATTCGAAAAAAAAGTTGTAGCAAAGCAATGGAAATTGAATATTTTTCGCAGTTCTCAAACTTTTACACAAATTGTATAAATATTAAATTATTATTACACACCTTAAATTTTAAAACATTTTGAAAGTTATAATAAAACTTATTGAATTATTATAATTATACACGAACGATCAAATATTTGTAATTAATTCAAAGCCAATGCTCAAAACATATCAAAAGTTGTAATGAACCTTATTGAACGTTATATTTATCTATACCATTTGTATACCAATAACCATTCTAAAGTACTAAATAGTTTTTTTTGGCCCACAACCAAAGGTCAAATCATTTTATTTAAATAAAAACAATACTAATGTAAGCAATAACAGCTAAGATTGCTTTAGCTATAGCTGTAGCTATGTTACTTAATATGTAAATTCTGCTAATCTGTTTTTGTGACAGCAATGAGGTGTTCCGCCGCCTGGACGAGTACTCGGCGAGTTTGGTCATCGAGCACATATCCTCGGACCATTCTGGAAATTACACCTGCATAGCGAGCAATGTGGCGGGCACCGAGAGGTTTACCGTGCCGCTAACCGTAAATGTGCCGCCAAAGTGGATCCTGGAGCCAAAGGACTCGAGTGCCCAGGCAGGGGCAGATGTCCTCCTGCACTGTCAGTCGTCGGGCTATCCAACGCCAACCATCACCTGGAAGAAGGCCATTGGACCAACGCCCGGGGAGTACAAGGACTTCCTGTACGAGCCCACCGTTCAGCTCTTTCCCAACGGAACCATTTTCTTCAAGAAGATCAGCAAGGAGTCGCAAGGACACTTCTTGTGCGAGGCCAAAAATAACATTGGTTCCGGAGTCAGCAAGGTCATTTTCCTCAAAGTAAATGGTGAGTATACATATCCAAATTTTTTATGGTATTCTAAAATATATTTTAGGATTCTGTAAATAGTCGTAAAATATTTAGCTGAAATGGGAAATTTTACAAAAAATATATATTTCAAATAAAATATATTTGTTGTTACAAAATTTGTTAAAGACCTAGCTAAAAGAGACAGTTGAAGTTTAAAAGTTAAAGAAAAAATGGTAAATAATATATGTAATTTTAAAAGCAGTTTCAATATCAGTGCTGTAACTTACCTAATGTTTCTTGCCACTCCTCTTTTTGGTAATTCACAGTGCCCGCCCACTTTCAGACGAAGACGAAACAGATTTCGGTGGCCAAGGGCAAACAGGTCCATGTGCAGTGCAACGTGCAGGGCGACAATCCCATCGACTTCAAATGGAAAATCCAGGCAACGCAACAGTATCTCGACGAGTCACTGGATTCTCGGTAAGAGTGCCCCCCCATTAAGTCCTTTTCCCACTCCAGGATGTCTGCGTGTCCTGGCGAAATCAATTCCAAGTCGATTGCAAACAACAAATTGCTTTTAATTAAAGGAGTTCTGTCGGGGCTTGGATTTCGGTTTGTGTTCAGACTCTGCCCCTTGGTATGGATACCAGTACTTGGCCAAGTTCTAACTCAATTTTCACCAGGCAATGAGTTTTGAGTCTCTCTGTGTCTGCCTCATATTTTCGCAATAGGAATTCTCATATTGCTGACTCTAATCAAGGGCTTTCAATTCCTTTTTGTAGTTGCCAAGCACTTGGGAAAATTTTGGGTTGATTTTGAAAAACCATCTTTAAATGGAATATTTTTTTTAGTTGAAAGTCTGTATAATAAAGACATTAATATATGTAAATCGGGAATAGACATTCTCTTTTTTTAAAATTTATAAAAATTTATATATTTTTTCAAGTTGGCAATAGAGTGTTATTTAATTAAACCATACAATTTGTAAGAAATTGTAAAGAGTGCTACAGGCTGTACATTATATTTTCTCAACATGCCAATTAAGAGAACTGAAAATAGGTCAGGCTTGTATGAAGTTTAAATACTGCATTTAAAATCTTATCTAATTCTGAGTCATTGACAATTTTTTTCCAAGTTTTCTCTCTCGAGAAACTTTACAGAGACCATCCAATAAGGCAAGGAAAACTTGCAGCTGCCATTTAGAAATGCCATTTCACTGGCCTTATAGTTGTGCTGCATCCATTTTAGTGCCCACTTGTGTCCCTGTGTATTTGTGTATCGTAAGTGTTTTAATGTATATGTATTTCCGGCTTTCTCTTTTCTTCCGACCCACACCAACATCAACACCGCCACCACTATCACCACCCACATGCCTTTGGCTTGGCAAACAACTGAATATGCACATGCGTTTTATTTATTTATGCCATTTGCACACGCACACAAATGCCATGCCACGTGCGTCTGTGTCGGTGCGTATCTGTGTGTGCATTTCGGACTCGTACGTCTTCGTCTTTGTCAACAAAACTACAACTGCCACACCAACAACAAAAACAACAACAACACAATAATACAACGACGTGGAAAACGTTGTTATAAAATTGCATTGCATCGCTCACGTTGCGCAAACACGTATCCACATACACATTCACAACCACGTATCCGTATCTGCATCTCCATCTGCATCTGTATCTGCGCCTGTATCTGCATCTGTATCTGTGCGCCTCTTAAATGCATTTACTTACATATAAATCACACGGCACACACGAACACACGCACACCCAGCTACACAATAAGAGATCAAGTGCTCGACGACGGCATGGTCTCCGAATTGGGCATTTCGCACACATATCGCCAGGATACGGGCATTTATATCTGTCAGGCGAGCAATGCATTCGGACAGGTAAGTTGCAAGGCTGACACTTTTGTGTGGCACACAACATGCAACACACAACTTGCAACACACAACGCCGTGATATTATTATGTATCGGGTTGACTTAAATCAAGCTGTCGCTGGACTAATGGAATTGGGCCGAGTCGAGCTCTAGTTTATTTCGATCGGTAGTTGCTGCGCAGTCACACTATGAGAATGATAAATCACTGGTATACAAACGGATAAATCATGTTTTAAATGTGTCAAAATAATCTATGTTTAGCAAAGTAAAAAAAACTTAAACTAAAAAACTTTTTTTAATTTTTGTTAAAAGTATTTTGTGGACTTTGTAAAATATTTCTTAGTTGTCACAAAATTTGTTAATTGAAATTTGTACTTCTGCAACGAAAGCTAAATTCGGTAGCTAAAGTATCATCGAATTCCAAACAGGATGAATAACAACATCCTTACACTTAAACTTTTCGTATTTTTTTATTTTTTTTTCGTTTTCAAACATCAATTTCTATTATTAAACTTTATTAATCTTTTTTTTCAACATATATATATTAAAAATTCGTAAAAACAATGTACATAGGATTTTATTTATAAATCTGTAGCTTTGTGTACAAAATCTATAAATTCGTCTGCCAAACTGCAGCACGCACAACTCACACACTGTCAGAAAACTTTTGCCCCAGCCTCGACTGTCTGCAAGTGGGCCCAGAATTCAGTACCCCGTCCATCTGCCCCATCAGCCACTGCTGGTAACCCTAATTTATGGCAATTTGAATGAGACTCGGACAGCAGCTGCAGCTGGCTGCCTGTCATGACTTTCACTGGGCGCAAATGAACTCTTAATGCGCCAACTCGGCCCAAGTCCATCCCCATTACCAACATCAGCGTCAAGCGAACAGCTAGGCGGAACTGACACAAACGCATTCAATTTTTGGCAGGACGAGATGTCCATCCAGCTTATTGTGCAGGAGGTGCCCGAGCAGCCGAAGAACCTCCGCATCAACTCGCAGCAGTCGCGCAGTCTGCAGCTCACCTGGAGCCAGCCCTTTGCCGGAAATAGTCCCATCGAGGAGTACCACATCTACTACAAGCAGATATCAGGTGAGAAAAAGTAGATTAAAGTTGTAAATTCGAAGGAAAGTTCGATGTAGCATACACTTACCTACTGCTTCAAAAGAAAAAAATAGTTCTTGTTATTGAGATAATCTAAGAAAAATACCTTAAACGTAGTCAAAAATAAAATAACTTAAAAATACAAGAAAAAAAAGTTTAGTTATTTGCAACGAATACAATAAAAGGGTATAAAAAGAACCAAAGCCAACAAAACAATTTAAACTCCAAATTATATTCACTTAAAATAAATATATTACGTATCCGCCAAGGTGTACAGACACATTGTTTTCATTGAGCAGGCACAATTATAGTACTTAGTACATAATACACTGAATATTTGAAGAGCTATGCTTATATTTACATATTTATTAAACGTAAAACGAGATTTGGGAAATATTAATCTGATTGAATATAAGGTATAGCTTGAATTTGCATTTTGATAATTGGATAAATTGATTTGGAAACTATGAACTTTGAAATCGTTTCCTGATACTTAAATGTTAACCAGTAAATACCACCGATAACTGATTAATTTAATACACAAATAATTAGACTTCTTCTCGCCACCAGATATTTGGCAAAACGCGGAGCACCTGACCATAGCCGGAGCCCAGACGGTGATCAACATCCAGCAACTGCGTCCGGCGAAGGCCTACCACATCCGCATGTCGGCGGAAAACAAACTGGGCGCCTCCGAGTTCTCGGAGGTGGTGCAGGTGACCACGCTGGAGGAAGTGCCCTCCGGTCCGCCGCTCACCGTGCGGGCCGAGCCCAAGAGCTCCACCGAGATCTTTGTGACCTGGGACGCCCCGGAGCGAGATCACTGGAACGGCATCCTGCTCGGCTATTACGTGGGCTACCAGATGTCGCTGACGCCCGAGGACAAGGAGGTGAATCCCACGCAGGGCTTCAGCTTCAAGACCGTCGAGGTGCGGTCCCACTTCGGCGGCGAAACGGTGCTGGCCAACCTCAACAAGTTCACCCAGTACCATGTGATTGTGCAGGCCTATACCAGCCAGGGCAGCGGACCGCCCAGCAAGGAGATTGGCGTGCAAACAATGGAGGACGGTGAGTGCCCAGTGGGTGGTATTCGGTGGTAGTTGGTGGTAGTGGGTTTCCATGGGAGATGGCAGGAGTTGGTTTCAGGGGGCGGAGGCGGGTAATGGCAAGTGAGCGCTGGCCACCTGGCACGCATTGATTGGATTTGTTAATTGCCCGTACACGAAATCTGACCTGGACCACGGCGACCGGCTGCCATGCAGTCTGACTTTCAGAAGGCGTTGGGCTAAGCACTTGGAGAAAATATTTCAAGAACTTTAAGGCATTATATGTTATACACTTTTAAGGTTAATTTCAGAAGGCAATATGTTTATGTTATGTTTGATCCAACAAAAATAGGCTTTCATTTTTATTTTATATAAAATATAGTTTATATATGGATAAATGATGAATGAAAAGTCTTATGACATTGGCAAACTTTATATTTTAATAAATGTTTTCCCCTTAAAAGTTAGTTAACCATTTTTTCAAGTGTGTGAAAAACGTTTAATAACCCGATTCCCCTTTGCATCTCCCACTGTTGCAGTGCCCTCATCCCCGCCGGAGTCGCCGCAGTGCGATGTCCTAGGCTCCACATCGATTTATATCACCTGGTCACCGCCGGACATTGACGGCCAAAATGGAAAAATCAAGGGCTACAAAGTGTTTTACATTTCGGTCGACGAGCTGTACGGTAAGTCCTTTATGTCTCTCGATTCCCATTTACGCTTGGGAGGTTCTCCTAAGGGGTTGAATTCAGTACTTCAGCACACGGAAGTATTTAACGCGAAATTAAATCGTACAAAGCTACAGATTTTATGAAAGGTATTTGTAATTTTAACAAAAAATTAAGCTGTGTTTATATACCCATGCAGCTATTACCAAAAATTAAATATTCTTTAAATAAACTATTATTCGATTTTAAAGTGTACAGGTTTGAAAACAGTTTGTTTCATATATTTGTCCGATTTTTTCTACTTGCTATATGATATACTCGTAAAATTCGTATTCGTGTTACCTGCAATAGAAAGAAAACTTTTGGGAAAGTTTCATGCAGAGAGCTTTAAAACTATTTTGCGTAGAAACGAACAATCAGACTGACATGGCTATATCCACAATAAATATACTTTATAGGGCGGAAATTATAAAACGTATTTGACGAACATTTGTGAAATATATGGGGAAATAGTTTTATTTTAAAATGCGTAGGTCGCATTCAAAAACTCATTACTCGAAGTCCTCGTTCCCATTCAATTACTGCCTTTTCATTGGAATTCCGCTGCATATATACACCACCAGCGATGGTCAATTACCGCGCTAAAATGTGTCCAGAATGTTGTCGACCGAAGCGACCACCACTTGGCCAACTTATTTTTGAAAATTATGGCACTCTCCAATTAATTAGCCCACTTCATGGTCCTCATATTTCCAATCCGTGCTAATTGTTCTCGTCTCTCCTTCTCCTCGTGCTCCTGCGCCTGCTCCTGCTGCACTGCCTCGGTTACACGTGCTCAGAAACCGATCCGGAGGTTGTCAAGTCAACAAATCAATACGTCACCATCGAGAATCTGCGCAAATACACCAACTACACGGTCTGGGTTTTGGCTTACACCAAAGTAGGCGATGGCATGCAAACCAAACCGTTTTATTGCCGCACCCACGAGGATGGTAAGTGGCGTTCGGTTCAATGAACGCAAACGAGGTGCGGCACAGCCCACCATCCCATACCATCCTGCCCATCTCCAATCCGGACTCCGGAATTCGCACCCCCAATCCCGATCCTAGCCAGCCACCTCGGTTCGTTGTCGTTGGCGCGCTGGCAATTTCCAAACACACACCCATCTGCTGATATATACATTTATTCATATACTTCACATCTATATATATATATACGTGCATTTATTTGTGCAATCGCAATTGTGGAATGCAGTGCCCTCCGCCCCGCAGGCCATCAAGGCGATTCCCGCGTCGAGCTCGAAAATCATAATATCCTGGCTGCCCCCCGACCTGCCCAACGGTGACATTGTAAGTCTATTTTTCGCAACCCATGGGGCACTTATTATTAGCTTGGTCAGGGTAGGCTAACTGGTCAAGGTCAGCCTTATTAGATCAATAGTAAAATATATAATATATAAGCTACATTACAAGGAACAGAATTCAGAGAATAAATGCATCCTAAATCGCATCTAAAGTAAACATTTACAAAACAGAAGAATGACACTTAATAAGCTTATGGAGCCTAATAACGATTTTTTAATTTGTCAATAAGTCTAAGAAATTGTTTCTCTGTAAATATTAAATTATTGTTTTAAAAAGAGCCAATAAGTAACAATGAATGACACTTTATTAACTACTACGCTTTTAGAAGAAGTAATAAGAGCATTAAGTTTCCTTAAAAATGGTGCTTTATAATTTTCCATATCAGTACTCTAACACATTCCCCGTTTTCTCAAAAGGGACGGACTCTGTAAATGCTCAAAATTATTGTTTTTTTAACGAAGCAATATATAAAAGCAATAAACTAATTAGCTTTTACTAAGTGTAATAAGTTTCCCCCACAAATGGTGACCAGCAATCATATATTAATTTGTCGGCTTACTCTGAAAGTAAATTGTTTTCCCATATCCGCACCCTAACGCCATCCTCGTCTTCTCCACCAGACTGGCTACACCTTCTACATGTCCATGCTGGAGGGCGGACGCGAGGAGGGCACCCACAAGCGGCTGCTGGGTCCCTTCGTGGAAATGCACGAGACGGTGCGCACCCAGGAGTCGGCCACGTACCAGTTCTGGCTGACCGCCTCCACCAAGATGGGCGAGGGCGAGAAGACGCAGGTGGTGACGGTGCCGCCGAACAACAAGGTGCCCGCCCGCATCGTGTCCTTCAGCCAGCGCATAGTCACGCCCTGGAAGGAGCACCTGGAGCTGCCCTGCAGGAAGGTGGGCGCCCCGGCTCCGGTTACCATTTGGCGCCAGGATGGCCACAACATGGAGACGAGTGCCCGCAAGACGATTGCCAAGAACGGCACGCTCTACATGAAGGAGTGTCAGGCGAGCGATGCCGGTAACTACACGTGCAGTGTGGAGAACACCTGGGGGAAGGACGAGATCGTCTATAATATTGTGGTGAAAGTGCCGCCGGAGGCGCCCAATCTTACGGTGATAAATGCCTACACGGATAGCCTGCTCCTGGAGTGGATGGACAACAGTCATGGCGGCAGTCCCATCCTGGGCTATGTGATCAACTACAAGAGGGACAACGGGGACTGGGAGGAGCTGCAGGTGGACTCGAAAACTACGTCCCATTTGCTGACCAATTTGTGGTGCGGCACTCGCTATCAGTTGTACATAACGGCCTACAACAAGATTGGAACCGGGCTGCCCTGCGACATAGTCAACTCCTATACGAAGGGCAATCCCCCCGTGCAGCCGAAGCACTCACAGATGATCACCAACAACTCGACGAGCGTCACCTGCTGGCTGGACTCCTGGGGCGATGGGGGCTGTGGCATCCTCTACTTCATGATCGAGTCCAGGGTTTACGGACGCTCCTCGTGGGCGGTGGTCTCCAACCACATCCCGCCCACGGAAAGGATATACACGGTCAGCGACCTGGTGCCCGGAACTAAGTATCAAATCAAAGTCACTGCCCACAACAATGCCGGTTCCACCATTGCCATTTACAACTTTACTACGCTGTCCACACAAGGAGGTGGGTTTTGGGCAGCCCTTTTCTTCCCTTGAATGACAAACTTATAGAAGACTTTGTTTTTTAGTGATGTACAACAACGATCACTCCACACCTGTTTCCCACCTGAGCGATCTGCCCTTCTATGCCAACTTCAAGCTGCTACTGCCCATATGTATTTCACTAATAATGCTGCTGGCCTTAATTGGCGCTGCTCTATTCCTGAGAAAACGAAGTAAGTGTTCTTTTAAAATTGAAGTAGTTAACATAAATAGGTGTAAAAATATTTGTTTTTTTTTTAAGTTATTAAATAAAAGCTATAAAAAATTGATAAAAATGGAAAATCATTTTAAGATCAAGATAAAAATGTAAATTCATTTTGTGGATTAGTTTTCCAATAAATAACTGCTTCCCACTCATTTGTTTGGATTTAATTCTTGGCAAAACTGCTTAATAGTTCAGTTTAAACTACACTTTAAATTTGATTATAAATTATTATTATTTATTTATTTAGAGCTGAGCAACCAGGCTCGTCTGGCCAGTTCCTCGATGTCGGAGTCTCCGTCGCTGGCCAATCTGCAGAACAAACAGAACCGGGATCAGCAGTATCTGGCCGTGCGCTGTAATCCGGGCACATCTGCCCCACGGGGCTCCAATTCCAATGATTCCGGGAGTTTTGGCAAGGCGGAGGGCAACGAGTATATCGAGGACATCTGCCCCTATGCCACCTTTCAACTGAACAAGCAGACTTATAGCGAGAGCTCCTACAGCGGCAATGTCTACAGTGGTCCCTACCACTCGGTGCGCGGATCCTTTGTCTACCACGATGTCAAGCCGGAGAGCTACCACGTGAGTACAGTAAATATCGCTAAAAAAAAAAGATTTATTACAAATTGCAATACGATTTTTATTTTGAATATCATTGAGCTACGATAACATTTATTAGTTTTTAAATAAAATATTTGTTCAAATAAGTATTGTGTTTTATTGTTTATTTTAAAAACTTACAAGTTACTATCAATACCAACCCTAAAATATAATTAAATAATTAAAATTACAGTCAAAGGAGCCGGAATACACTAAGGTGCGCCGAAAAGTTGGCCGTCTCAGGGATCCGCATTCAGAGAGCCAAGGTAGCTATATCCATGGTTTCACTGTCACCCCGCCCACCATTTGTGCAGTCCCAGCTCCTGCCCCCAACCCAATAATCCCAGCTAGCTGTAAGCCAAATTGAATCATCGTTTGTCACAGTCGCATCCCATCCAAAAACCCATCCAAAACGATCCTCTGAGCCCTTGGTTTAACCCATCTTTTTCTCATTGCTCTCAACGTTTTTCTCCATCCACATTCGTACATCATCTCGATAAAACCAACAAACAACGTACAAACCCATCGAATCGTACTAAACTTTTTAGAATCGGACAATCCAGGTTCAACAGATTCCGAAGTTAGGAAAATCCTAACGCTTCACATCCCAATTACAGAATATGACACACTCGGCTCCGAGTCCGACAATGATGTGTCTGCACGCGCTCTAAACTCGGCCAAGTATCGTGCACAACGTGGTAAGTAGCCATCGGAATAACCCATAAAAGTTCACTTTCGAAATTCGCCTTATGTTTGCTACTCAAAATATTTTAAATTCATTTAATTAGAAAAAAAGAAAGGAAGGACAATGAAGTTTTAAAATAAGAGCAAAATGGAAAAGTATTGTCAAAATATAGGGTTCTGTTTTGAGATACTTAGCCAGGTACTTGAACATTCTCTTAAGGGATGGGTAGGGTTTTAAATGCAAAAATAATAGCTATTTTTTTTTTATTTATTTATTTTTTAATGTGGAGAATGTTGTGCACTACATAGTCAACTCAAAAATGTAGTTTGAAAAGTTATAGGATTTTCCCGATAGCCCTTATTTTTTATTTTGAAGCACTTTAATTTTAAATTAAAATTTTTGATAAAAAATATAAAAGCTTTTTATTACCGGCAGATTTATGTAAAGAAAATATGTAAAAATTTTTGAAAAATCGGATTGGCTGTCAATTGGCTTCAGAAATGGCAGTCGTGAAAAAATCAACTTAAAGTTTTTCTTCTTTGAAAATGCAACTCGCTTTGTCAGTTTTACTCCGAATTACCTGAAATCTTGGCTCAACCTTCTCGAAATATTGTAGATAAAAAAATAAATAAATTTGAAAACCCTACCCACCCTTAAAACTAATAGACATTTTGGATTCCACGGCGAATTTTTTACTTTAGAGATTATTTATTTATTATTCATCACTAATGGCGGATTATGCACTTGCAGATACCCAGGATGAGACTTCGTCCTCCTCCGAGACCACGCCCACTAGTATGACCCGGAAGTCAAAGCCGCCCTTTGCCGCCCGGAAGGCGGGAAAGCCGGGAACGAGTGGAAAACGGCACGTGCGAAGTTCCAGTGGCTACTCGAGCCACAACGAAGAAACTACTTTTAGGTAAGTGATCGCGAGGAAATGCCAAGTGTCGATTGCCGCTACTTACGTAATCAGAACTCTGTACGTTTAGCATATCCAACTATCCACCAAACTATCAGGACCACATAAATCCACCAGCTCGTTTTTCGGATGCCAACGACAAGACGAAGACCCAGACGTCGCCACGAATGCGTGCCAATCAGAAACTGCACCGGGAGGCCTTCCAGATAAACGTCTAGGCCCCCGGGAAGGGAGTTAATTTTAAACGTAATCTTAAACTGAATGTAAAAAAACGGAAATCGCGTGAAACGAAATTGTAAGCTGTAAAATTTGTTGTAAATCCACCCAAAAATGAGAACGAGAAAAAGAATTCGAAATCGAAGTCGAAATCGTATTGAAATTTCGAACGGTCTTGACAAAAGCCCACTTCCAGCTAACTAACTTGAAACCAATACCTAAAGGCAGTAAATCTACAAAGCATTTCAACTATTTACAATGGAACGAACAAGAAATGGCAGTGAGGCGATGGGAGAAGAGCAGCGAAGTGAAGGGAATCGAATATTACAAATTTTAGAGGGTACTTTGATTTTCAACGAACATCGGTTTTTGCAAACGAACGGATAGAGCACGAAAAATAAACCATAAGACTTATTTACACACTGATTATGCTTAGTTGGACTTGAAAAGCTGCGTAAGTGTAATGAACATGAACTTTAACTTAAAACAAGTTCAGTCAGAGACAGAAACAGGATGAATATAAATAAATTAATGTTATAGATCCTAAATTAAGCATTTAATGTATGTATTATAAATCGAACTGCGGCAGGCCGCAGATGTGAAATATCGGGCAAGAGCAGACAACATATAGTACTATATGCGCATAACAATACTATAAAGCGAAAATTCTTGCATTTGTAGTGAATTATAAACGTTTCGTTGAACTGCATTGTTTGTTTCCATTGATCCAGTTTTGCATCAGTTTGTAAGTGTTTGCGACAAGAATACTTGACAACTGTTAGCTAGTTACTTAAATGAATTAAATTAATTTACGGGGATACAATAACACGAATGCATTCAGATAGTTTATGAAACTGTTGTACATAGCTAAGCGTCATATAATTACTTCTTAAATCGTATTATACAACAAAACCGAACGATTCAGCAGCATAAGAACGTATTAAATGTTAGTGGAAGATATTACCAAAAGCCAAACCAGCATGCATTTCCATAAGCCGAAACTAAGCGACCGCTCGAAACTAAACCACTACTGACCCGATACAGAAAGATATAGCCGAATATTGCCAAATAGCATTACACATCCGATACACAGACACTGCTCCTGTACCATATAGACACGCGTATATGTAACTCTATTTTCCAATAGCTACAACGACAAACAACCAAGCAACCAATTACATGACAATATGACACAGCAAGTACATTACATATAAAAAGCATTAACGACAAAAACCAAAGATTGTAAGCGTAACTCCCGTCGTGGATGATACAACTTATAAAGTTGAAGTTGAAATAATTAATTAGCATCGAGACAAATTTGGCAATGCAACTATTCAGACTGCACAAAAAATAAAGAAACAAAAGCAAATTGTAGGCATTTAAAATTCTTCAACTGCAGTACTTGGTTGTAAATTTGAATAAAGGTGTTCTGGCACATTGCGATTAAGAAAAACTACATAAACAAGTTGTAAAATTACACACGAAAATTCTTCTAAAACAGCACTGTTTATGTACATTGAAAATAGTTCGCGGAAACAATGAGAAACTTCAAATACATGACATGACATATGATAAAACCAAGCAAAGATCGATCTTTTATTTGGAGACAACAGTAAGTCGCATTTATTTACATTTGATAGTTGAGTAAAACAGATGTTGCTGGGCGGGAATATGGGAATATATATACTCGACTCGTACGTATGCGGATATATAATATAGATTCACACCGAAAGGAAAGCTTCCTTATAACTACGCGTCCCTCACATCGATCTTGCAATTGTTGCATTTAAAGCATTTTCATATAGATATACATTACAGATAGACAGTTTCGGAACTAAGAGCTATACATTGATTGTGTTTTACTTACACATAACTTAAGGCTAGGCAGGTTACATTACATCTTAGTTGCTTTACCGCGGATACAAAAGGGAATTCTAACGTTTCGCTTGGAAACTCGTACACGCGTACAGAGGGGCCAAAGTCATAAAACTCAAAGTTACGGTGTATAAAATTGTAGTAAGGAGTAGCAAAACGGAATCAGAAGATAGTTGAGGCCACAAACTGGAGGCTTATTAAGGATAACATCCAAGTCTAACTCGTGAGACGATTCAGCTTTGATTGGTTTTGATTGCTTGTAATTGCTTATGGCAAATATCAGAACATGATGGGCTTGTCCTTGCACTGGTCTATTACGTAGCCCGTGAAGCGCTTCAAAAACTTCGGATACTCGCGCTTGTACACAGCCCTTAGAGCGCTCGCTGGCGCCCAGCCTCCGGGATTAACTAGTCGATGGAGATCACAGAAATGAGGCAGATTCCAATGGAATAATGACAATGATACTCACCCACAGAGCAGTAGGTTATTTTGCAGGTTAGATCGTTGCGATTCAGTGGCTGTCCCTTCACATAGTCCTCGGGCAGGTGGGTCTGGCAGGCCAGGATGACGGTCAGGAAGATCCGCACGCACTTGCCGTTCTTGGACTCCTGTTTGGCGTACTCCGTGGAGTTGTTGCACACCACCCACATGTCTCGGGCGCCCGGCTCCAGGTTGTCGGTTATCTTGCGCATGTGCGACCAAAACTGCGCATCCCGCTGGCTCGCCGGCCATATTCGCTTGTGGGTTTGCAAAAACAGCAGGGTATCCGCCGAGATTTTCTCCAGAATTGTGCAGTCCTCCAACGTTGCTGAGGGATATAGAATAATTAAAGTTATAGTCCAACTGAAGTAATAATAAATAGCACTCAGCAATAGCACTATAGCCTTTTTAAAATTGCATTATTATATAGCTACTTTAATTTATATTTTTGTACATTTTTATCAAGATATACTCTAGTTAAGGACAAGTAATCAATCAAGCTTCGAAACCAGTGTTTGAAGTTCTTTTATACTAACATTAAAAGGAGTAAAAGTTTATAGGTAGTACAATTAAGTTTTGCTTCTTCTTTTTCCTTAGTGGGTATTATCCATAGATTTTAATTCGTAGTTTAATTTAAGTTATTACTAGGCTTAATTAACAAAAAGCAAAACAAAAGCAATCTTCTTTATTTAACAAGCGTAACCTTTTGCAGCTAAAGGTTCCTCACGTTTATGTTTAATTATTTATGATCGGTTTAGCAATGTATTAAGGAAAAGAGCTTTTGTTCGATTTTAATTTCGCTAATAACAAAAAAGGGCCCACTAAATGTAAACACTCACTTTCCCAGTCATTCCGGAACTCGGGCATGAAGAAATAGTGGCACATTTCCCTCGCCGTCACGCCCTGCACCGTGTGATAGGCCTTCAGGGGATCCATGACCAGCCCGTTGACCTCCTCCTCGCGCTTGTACATTTTAATCTCCCCCTCGTCGGCGAAGATTTGCCAGCCGTTGCCGTCCTGGCCAACGCCCTCGCGTGCGTAGTGCAGCTGCTCCTTGCACACGCGATCAATCTGTGGGACAAGACAAATCCAATTAATGGCTGGATATTGGACATTGGATATTGGGGGGCCAGATTGGCAATTTCCGGTCCTACCTCGGGCCACAGGGCATGGCTGATGGCCTCCGCCCCCGTGCCGAACTCCTCGCGCGCCTCCTCGCCCTCGGCCACCGCCTCGTGTGGAACGTTGACCAGCGTCTGGGAGATCTGGGACTGCAGCTTCAGCTTGAAGCGCAGCTGCATGTCCTCCTCGATTTTGTCCAGGCCCGTTTCGACAGCATCAAAGAACTCATCCTCCGGCAGCGTGGAATGTGGACCCTCCTGCAAATTGAAAAGGGAAATGTCATGTCATAAGTACACAACTCCATTGGCATCGGGCACGCTCTGTACTTATAAACTAAGTCAAGTTCAGGCCAAAACATCTTCGAAGGTTCGGCCTAATTAATTTTAATGACGAAACCGCATTCAGTCCAATTGGAAAGAAATGGAACGTGCTTTGTATAAATTAATCGCCCGACACTTGTGCGGCCAAATGGCCCAAGAAAATCCACTTTATGCTGTTGTTTTTTGCGCCTGTGCCATTCCCTAACCAGTCGGCTGGCGGAGATTCTCGTAGTCGGCTGGCATGCGTAATTGGGCGAGCATAATGGACACAAAGGCGCATCATTGTGCCATGAATACGAAAGCAGAAGACCGCCAGACGGGGCTTGGTACTTGAATCCCATTAAAGCAGTGGAAACTCCCGACGGAAAAACACTAGAACTTATACAAAAAACCGCTTGCTAAAATTAAATGTATTAAATTGCCAAAATTATAAAATGCGCATATTTTAGCCAGCTTTTTTCCCTTTTTTTGATTTTTATTATTTTTTTATGATAGGAATGTTTCCTGGTAAAACTTCTTATCAAAATTGTTTTGTATTATTTAATTTTTGTAAACATACAACATTTTTTGTAGATTAGGATATAAGTCCTCAACTTAATAAGTACCAATATTTCACCTCAAAAAGGATAATAAAAGAGAGATAATCAAGCATTAAAACGAGGGTTCACTGTACACAGTCTGACGTCTGCGGGTGGCGCGTGTATCCCCAGAACGTCCAGCGGCACAAAATAAATGCCTCGAATGGAATTTTTGCGGAATTGAATTTGTATTTATTAATTAAAGCAGACATGTGCGCTGCCACAGGCGGTGAAATAAATACACCCCCCGGTGCGAACTGGAGTGCATTACATCTTGACCAAGTGGCACTGCCAAATGGCCAGCGATGAAGTCATGGACTATATGTACTTATTCCTGAGGCGTCGCTTTGTCTCCTCTTACCAGGCTCCTCAGCGAATTGCTGAATTTGAACCACAAAAAAGTGTTTCTAGCGGGCAAAAGTTTTTCCTCCTTTTCCCAGCAGGTAAATAATAGGAATCTAACCGCGAGAGAGCCAAAAAGAGAGAAAGGTTTGCGTGTGACAAGCGAAAGCAGAGAAAGCGAGCAAACTAGCGCCCTGGCAAGTCCTTCCGTCGAGCACAAGGACACGAAACAAACTGTTGCTGGTGGCCAAATCGCAAAGTCAATGGGGCCAGGATGAGAGGATAACAGAGAGAAAGCCAGATAGAGAGAGAAAGAAAGCAGGAGAAATCGGGTGGCCGAGAGTGAAAAGCGAAAAGCCCGCACAGCAAAAAGCTTCAATGAAAAGGATTTCTCGCATTTAAATAATAAATCAATGCGTGGGGTTTTCGCCACCGCACTTGGAAACTTATGTACAAATGTTCAACAGGGCGTGTGGTGCCCCACAAATGAGGCCAATTTGGTTTGAAAAACGCACCGCCAACATTTTATCCCTCTTAATTTGAGTAAAAGCATCGACACTTAAAAAATACACTATTTGAGTTATAGTTTTAATTTAAACTTCACAAGTCATGTTCAAATACCTTTTGAATTTCTGACTTCCAAAACTGACCAAATAAATCTTTTAATCATATTTCTCTTACTTGATAAACCTTAAACTTTTTTCGTGATTCCATAAAATAAATGGCACAGAGTAAATATGATACTTTTTGTTTATAGATTTCACGTATGCACTTTTTAAATGTTATTATAATAAAAACACTTATTATAACATTGCTTCTAAAATAATCATTTATGAGACATTTTATCAATTAGATATATTGTAACTTTTGCGCACAACAAACCGAAAAACTTGGTAACATTCCCTCTAAGCCACACTCCCTAAATATATATTTTTTATTATTTTCTTCTGGTGTACCTTTATTTGTTTGACTTTGCCCTTCTGAAAGGCGCCAGAGCGCCAAAGAAATCGCGCCGAGGGCATGGCGTTGACGTTGTTTATAAATTTGTATATTTATCTTTTTATGCGTGCGGCGATTTTAGATTTGCTAGCGCACTCGGTACACTTGTGTATATATGTATTTTTAATAGCTCTTTCAATGCAATGCAAGAATTTCACAATCTGCACACTCAATTAAAGCCACGACAAATATGAACAAGAAACGGTTTCGTTTTGAATTGTTTGCCTAGCGAATTGGTTTATGATTGGTACGTGTTGGCTACTCGATCGCTGACCGCCGACTGACCAAGCCAGCTCATAAGCCACAAGCCTGACAGCTGTAAGCCAGGTCGAAAACCAGAGCTCATAAATACAGGGAGAAGTTTAAATACTCTTGACTGATTTTTAAAGCGAAATATGAAAGATGTTAACGAATATTCCTTCTGAAGAGGTAAAAACTTATTGACTCTTGAATAATTAGTGGAAATAGATTTCTTATTTCACATACTTTTTTATCAAGATTCTTACATAACTTATTATTTTTAATAGCAAATACATTTATCGTTAGAAAAAAATTTATTTTGTAGTCTATCAGAAAATGTACCCCTTTATAGAAAAAGCATGTTGACCAACTGCTGGCTCATTTGTCAACCTCAATTGCTGCAGTCTTCGGTAACTTCGGACTGTCAATCTACAATCAAGAAACCGTCTAGACGCCCATTCTTTAAGCTTGAGCAGTCGCCCAATGATTGTACCAAGAAGCCCGTCCAAATCGAGTACTTGAAAATCATCAGATACTCTGTTTTGAGGATCAGTAACTTTTCTAACAACAAACTATTATGGACGTATGCGATTAAATTGTAACGAAATTGAATGGGCAAACAAAAGTAAGGCGGAAATCAGACAGTGAAAACTACATTGCATGACACATTGCAGATAAGAGCAAAACATGGGAACTTCGTGTCAACCAAATGTCGAAGCCAAACATAGCTATACCCTGATTCATTTGGAAACACTTAAATAATAGTTCAGAGTATTCTACTTTCCATACATATGATGAAATCTCTGACACAACATCGAACCAGGCAGTTTATTTTAAGACGCAGACAAATCACACGCAAATCGCTTTTACGAATTTCGCGCCACACTCTCGTTCGGCGATTGTTTGCTTTTTCAGTGGGAACGTGTTTGGCCCCGTATCGAGCAGCTATGACCGTGAAAGCGATTACGCTTTGCTTTTACGGCCTGTAAAATTGGACTCACCTCAAAATCTGGGCCAGGATATGATAAACGCTTCATTTTCTCGATTTCGTCTTTGAGCTTTCTGCAAAAATAAACCACAGGAGTTTTTGTTTAGATTTAACATTTTCAGAATGGATAAACTTGAAAAATTATTTTAGTTATTATTTTTAGTTTAAATTTAATAATTATATGGCTATAACGTTGATAATTTAGAAATTGTTCAACAAAAATACATTTAGTTTGAAGCTTGTTAGCTAAAGTAAATATTAAAGGCAGAAAAATCAGTCTAAATTGCTTCTTCCTTTCGAAATCTAGTCCGACTAGGTCAACCTACTTGCTTTGGTCCTCGGAACGGCGGCGCTTATCAATTTCCCGCTCCAGTTTCCGTTTCCATGAGTCATCGCTCTCGGAGATGATTTCTAGGCAATGCTGCAGGGTGGTGAGCACGCCGGACGTGGTGGCCCGAAACGTGATGGATTCCCCCTGAGATATTGAGGGTTGCACTGAGTATACATTGCAAAGTGTTTCCCGATAAGTGCTCCACTTTACCTTGAAGTCAATGGACTTGAGTCCGTCGCCCAGGTCCAATGGTTGGGCATTGTTTTTGTTCACCTCCGAGCAGGCGTCGAAGTATCGCTGCAGGGTCTCGATCTGTACAAACAGGATGTCCTTGAAGGTCTCCAGCTCGCCGACCTTCTCGCGCAGGTTGCGCTGCGTCTTCTTCAGGCTGCCTCCGCTGGTCAGCGAGATGGTGTTCGACTGCAGGCTCATGGTGCTGCCATGGCGCCGCAAGGATGTGGTGTCCGTGCTACCCGTGTCCTCCTTGTACAGCTGCAGCACCTCCACCCAGTGCATGCGGTCTTCGCTTGTCTCCGCCCGCAGGCACCAGTTGTTTAGGTTGTTGACCACCACATCAAAGCGTAGCTCGTCCGACTCGTGGGCCTAAAAAAAAAACATGCACTCGTTAGTTTCTAAATTAAAAAATGTTTTAAATATACCAGTCAAACCGTGGAACTTAAAACTTACAAGTGCTTGTAGCTAAATTAATTACCGATTTCATGGAAAAAATTTGGAATCTATAATATAACGCAAGGTTAAAAGAGGACTTTATGCCAGAAAAGGGTGTATATTTCACAACTTATCGTAAAGCAATAAATTCGACAACTTCAAATATGTATGGCAATAGTAAAATTAGGGCGGCTCGCAAATCAATGGTCATTAAATGCCTACCATTAAAAGGAAAAACACCCTAATACAAGATTGACCTTCAATTATGTCTGGAAATAGAACATACAGTCGAACTTCCAAAACTCGAACAACTTCGATTTATGGAATCGATTACATAATAAACAAAATGGCACTAAATTGACCCTTATTATGAAACATTAGTCTTTAGTCACTATTGTGTATTGCTGGTATGAAAATCGTTTTCTAAACTCGTTTGTTTAATCATAATCATAATCATAAGAATGTCTAAGTCGTCTGTGTCACCGTCATTGGGAAAAATTCATACAAAATAGTTTTTAAAAGCCTAAAATAAAACATTTTGAAACCAGATTAAGCTTTATAATATTTAAGTAGGATCAGGAGTTCTAACTGCGAATGAGTCACCATTGTTTATATGGTTTTTGCAGCTCCGGCCCTATAAATAGATAAGTACACACTCGTGGTAAAACACCCTCCCAGAACAGCACGCCCTCCTGTCAACAAAAGGCATTATTGCGGTGGGCAAGGGGCCTCCACTTACATTGATGACTTCAATTTGGTCTATTTTGGTCGCCCAACGTTAATTGATTGCGCTGCATTGATTGCGTCGCTCGGAATGGGAATGGGAATCGGAATCGGTGTGGGTATGGGTATGGGTACGGGTATTGACATGCCAATGGAAGTAGAAGTAGACTGAGACTGAGAATGAGACCTCGGGTCGTGGTCATCGTTGGTTAATGCGTCCGAAACACATGCGCGCACACTCACGCCCATTACTTTTTTATTAGTCCAATTGAAAGCACTTGCCGGAGGAGGAGCACTCCGCCCTCCCTTAGACTTTTCCCTACCTTAATGGTGGCCTTGGTCAGGCTGATGGCTCCGCGGCACCCGAAATCCGACTCGGACTCGGACTTGTAGTAGGAGAGGGTGCCGTCCTTCAGGACAATGTAGCGCGGCTGCCAGCCGTAGATGTAGTTGGTCCACTTGCTGAGGTAGCCCCTCAGCTCGATGCTGTTGTCCAGATAATCCTCCTCCTCGGAGACGTCGCTCTGGGATTGGGATCCGGCCGCCGCCTCATTGCTTGATGGCGGCGATGCCGACTCCCCAGCTCCAGCGTTCGCGTCCATCGTCTTCCAGCCACTGCAGGGTTATCTGTACAAGGTGCGACGGTGGACGGGAGGCAGTATCTTAATCAGCAGGTTGCCGCAGAAGATTAAAAATATATTGCGCCACGTCCGCGCAATGTAAACAACTACAATGCCGGCTGGCAATTTGATGGGGCCCATATCGTGATAATCCAATTCAATCAGCACACATCGCCTGACTCACATTTTCCACTGGGGGGGTTTCTTTCCCCCGACTCCGGAGCAGCAACTCGCCCCACCGAAAACACTCACCGTTCGCTTATTGATTGCCCCGGCGATCCGCAAACATCTGTGCAACACGTTAAGGCGCTGGTTTGTTTGTGCAGAGTTTGGTAAATAAACGAAAAGAACTCACGACAAAGTCTCGCTGCGAAACCAAAACAAAGCTGCCAGTGTGACCAGACGGTGGAAGTGCGTTTTTACTCTGATGAGAAATGCAGTAGGATAACACTGCGTTCTCACTGTGCAAATGAATAAGCTTACAATTTAATAACATTTAAACCGAAAAACCAACTGAAATTATGAAGCTCATTTATATTTTCCTTAAACGTAGTATGTAAGTCACTATTCAAGAAAAAGCTATCAGTAAGCCCATATTGTGAAGCAACTGAAATTAGTGTTGGCTAATGTAAACCTTTGAAGTTTATGGCGCGTGATTCAAAATATTTGATAAATAACTTTATCCCAGCAACTTTGGATGAACGATGCAATTCGGCTGGAGGGCATAGCCAAGAATATATTCATGCTCTATTCTTCAAACTGCATACCCGTAGGCCACCTAAAACAATTGTTTGGCATTATATAAGCACCTTACACAAAAAAACCAATTGGACATAACGTATACGCCGTGCTGGCCAAGAATGAAAGCCATTTGTTTATGTTGAAAAACGGCTGCAGCAAAACGTTTGTTAATCGGAATTATTTGTATATTTATTGGACAAGGTTTCATTGGTTGGAATAGTGAGAAGTAACTTCACTGAGATTGGAGGGGATTATGCCACAATTCAATTATTTACAGACCACTAGGCAAACAGAGATACAAAACTAAGCAGTTAACAACGCCTACGACTAACAATAAATACAAAGCGTAAATAAAATAAATAATAATAAATTAATTAGTACACGTTAATTACAAGCAAGTGACTTTGAGGGCGCGCTCAATTCAATCATAATCCTAACAACTAGACGAGGTCAACAATGGGAGTTCGCTTGGGCGGATGGAGTGCTTCTACATATACACATCGTTGTCCCGCTCCCGCGTGCTGGGCAGCTGGATCACCTGCTCCTCATGATACTCGCCCACGGGTCTGTCCGTGGGTTTTGTCCTTTTCGTCTTGGCCGCAGGAGCTGGCTTGCTATATTTGCTGGACAAGGCCTTGAAGATGCTCTTCGGGCAGTCCTTGAAGTAGGGAAAACACTCGCCTGGGGCCTGCTTTCCCTCGCCCACCTCCTGAGCTTGAACGTAATCGGGGACCAGGTCGGAAAATGGGGACTTTGTGACCCTAAAAAGAAGAGCATTTAATTAACAATATTTTATTTCAAGTTTAGTAAATAATTTTAAAGATCTAGTGATACTAACGTTAAAAACAGCTTGGTCATTTCACCAAAGACACCGAATTTCTCCAGACTCCGCGAGTGCATCTCGCAGATGGTCCTCAGCAAACAGGCCTTGCCATCCATGCCGAAGGTGGACAGGAAGTCCTCCACCACGCCGTACAGCAAAACCCTCTCCCCGCCATGGAAAATATGCTGCAATCCGGAGGGAAGTTCCGGAAACTTCGGTCCCTCCTCGTGCACCTTAAACGGATGGTCCTCGTCGCTCCTGCTGCGCTGCTCGCTGAGGTCCCTCTTCCTGCGCTGGACATGCAGATACCGGGCCACGTATTCACCCACCATGTGACCTGCCTCGTGGCCAAAAGAGCGGGCGAATAGCGGCGGCAAATCCCCCAGAGGATTCTGGTTGTCCGTTAGTCCCAGCTTGTCGAAGTCAACTGTGGCGAAACCATCGAAGTTAATTGATTGATCACACGCAGAGAAAGAGTTGACTACTCACTGGTGACGGGAAAGCTGATAGTCAGGTTAGAGAAGAATCCCTCGGGCGGATGGCGCACCAGGGGCATGGCAATGGTTGGAACAAAAGTCAGCGAAGTGCCCGGCGGCAGGGCCAATCGTCCATCATCCGTGATCCAGATGAGACGCTTCTTTCGTATATGCGGCGTGTCAGAGGAGTCCGCTTCGTAGTCCGACCTTGCCTGGGCCTCCGCATCCGCCAGCTGTGCTGCCACATCCAAATCCCGGCCAGCATCCGCCTGTCGATTGAGTGCCAATGCAGTTGGACATAAGCTGACAAGTGGCAGCAGTAGTAGGAGGAGCAGGTGGCTGTGGCGCCTTAACACGTTTTGCAACTCCATCCTTGGCTGAGGTGATCAGTGCTAAGATGGTAATAAGTATTATTAAAAGAGAGGCGAAACAGCTTATTGACAATTGATGATCTTATTAGTATACCCAACTCATGGCTAAGGCGCTTTAAAAGATAAGACCGAACTAACTCAATAACAACACTTCATTTTTTAAATTATGCTTGAATTTTTAAAGCTTATTGAATAATCAAGTCGATGCTGTCATAATAACGTTAAGATGCTAATAATAGTGATTAGAGTGGTTAGAGCCACATGCAATATATTGAACATTTATTGAATGAGAATGCCATTTGGCCATTTGCTAGCTAAGATTGCTCTATTTCAAATGAAACTGAAAACACTGATCGACTGACTTTTATAGCTGTTTAAGTATAGTTCTTATAAATAAGAAGACTGCCTAGTTTGGCTTATTTAAATACTCCTCTAGTTTTCACCGCAAACAAAAGACTAAAGGAACGAACTCGGCTGGCGACTACTTTCAACTAGTCAGCAATTGAGATGGCAAAAGACTGGCCTAATGGCCATCATTATACAACAGTTGTATAACAGCAATTGTGGCACACACACATGGCCTCACCTACTGGTCTACACACCCCTTTCTGCATTCTCAACTAGATTTTGGATCCCACCTCTTTGCGCCTCAAAGCATCCCCCTGTTTTTCAATTTTTTAACTGGTTTCTTTGCTTAGAGCATATGTCGATTTTTTGGGAAAGCTTTCCTCCACTTCTTGGCATTGTTCCAGCTGCAATGGCTTGAACCGTTAGCCTTGGCAGCTTGAGTTCTGATTACAACTTGCAGCAACAGCTACACAAATTCACATCAATCGCAGTTGCTAGGGGAATTGGCAATATGCGTATGTGTTCAGTGAAAGCATGTTTACAAATTGATTTATAATTCTAAACGAAACCAGTTGCAGTAGAAGTCGATTTCACCCCGAAAAGTATTTAAATAGAGCAAGACGCACTTTTACCACACCACAAATGATGCAACTAAGCGAAGAACTTGCCACTTGCCACAGCCGGTTCGCTTTAGTTGGCAATATACTTGTATAGATAGATGAAGTGTTTGCGATCCGTTAGCGATCCGAGGCGATCATTAGAGCCCCAGCCAGAAGCGGCAGCACTTTCCCAAAGGCTGCAATTTTAGATCCAACTGGGAGGTGCAGGTTCCCCATCTATCTAGACCAAGGCAATCCAGCCAACTCGACACACTCCTTCTTCAAAATCATCAACGCAAAGGTTTCGCCAAATTTCTCTCAGTTTGAAGTAAACAAGATATCAGACAGGCTTGTGGGCGTTACTAGTGGTAACAGATCTTTGACTTAAATGCTTGTAAACAAAATCTAGTGCTTTGGTCTGCCAGCAGAATTTAAGTTAACAAAAATAAAAAAGAATTTAAAAAGTGCAAAGATCCAAATGTGTCAAAATGTGATAAATAATATTGATAAATAAATTTAATTACAATCGTTACCTCTGTAAAATTGCTATGTGAAATATATTTTTTTGGTGGCGAAATAGATTTAACTTTTTAAGGTTGCCTAAAGGAATTTCTTTTTTAACTTTCAAACATTTTTCCCGTTTTTTAAAGATGCTAAAGGTCGATTTATTTATTATTTAATTTTGATAAAAACAGTGTAGTTCGGTCAACCAAAAAATTTAATTTAAGTAAGTCAAGTATTTCAGGCTTCATCTCAATCAATTAGCACAAGGTTTGACAGAGTTTCTCGGCAATTACAACGCTTCAAGGAAATTAGGCCTAAGCAAACTCGGTGTCAAGACGTCACTTTGGGCAGACAGGCGAACAGCCGGTGGGCGTGACCATCGAATAGAGCCAAAATGCAGATGAGATTAATTGCAGCTCGGTGATAGAAGCTAGAGCGAAATGGGGTCACTATCTAGGCTGCACATTGAGAAAGAGGAGGACAAGGCGGAGCAGCTGCCTCGGAATGGGCAAGTGCGTTGAGGAAGCGTCACAACTGGCCCGTCCACTATCCCCACTTCACTCTGCTCCGCACCACTCCTAACCAAAGCAATCCTCTTCAGTTGACAGCGACTCTCGCTTATGGCCATGAATGGTGGCCTAACACATGTTGGCCAAGGATCACTTCGACTTCTACGAAAATTAAGTCGAAGCTTAAATGCCTTTCAGGCATTTCAGAAAATAAATTACTACTCTGGTCCAAATATTGGTGAAAATTTAAATGCAGATGTATAATGAATGTGTTTGACTATCAGCTTTAAATATTCATTATATGTGGTTGACTTTTTTTTAACATCAAAGAATCTTAACTAATTATAAAATTATATGGAAAAATAACAAAGGTTTTTATTTAAAAAATGTGTATTTTAAAGCTTTTGAAATATTAAAAAACTATAAACTTTTACGTTTCAAAAACAAGAATAAGTAAAGGCAGCTAAAAACTTCGTTAAATTATTGAAAATTAATTTGTGCGTCTGCTAAGTATTTTTACAACGACCTACTTTAAAACAAGGTTCAATAAGTGACATCCAAAAGGTCCCCTACAAAAAGACCTGACAAGTTCACAGAGATCGTAGAGACTACTATGATATAACTTAAAAGTAGGTAGGGACATTAAATGTGCAAAATATGTTTACATTTATTGAGCATTAGATTTACAACTTTCGGTAGCCAGTTTCACGTGCCAGGGGAATTACCCTTTGGTAAATAACTTGGCAGACACTAACAAACAACAAACACGCAACAAATAGCAGTTGGGAATGTGTGAGGAGTAAGTTGAGGCAGACACATAGATCGAGAAGGAAAGGAGACAGAGACAGAGACAGAGTCAGAGAAAGAGAAAGAGGCAGTGTCCGAGACAGTGAAAAGCCTTGGCAACTTATGGCGAATTAGTGCAGCTGAGCTTTAATTGGCGCCTGCTAAGTATGGACGTATCCACGTCCGTCCGTCAGAATCCAGAGAGTTTTTGCTTTTACGGCGACATAAAGAAATTCACTTAATTTTTGCAGTGAAACCGAAAACTGGGTCAGCAGGTGAGCGCTGGCACTTCAGATCGAATAATAATTTTGATTATTTCATACCCGATCGCAGCCAAGTTGACACACGCCGAAAAGTTCGTTGCTCAAGTCTTTCGTTTTAGCGGGCACGTTGCACCCGCACTGCGAGAAATGCTGCTGGTGCTGAATAATTAATCAGAAATGCGGCAAACAAAACAAAAACAATGGTTGCGAAAGGTAATTTTGACGGAGGAAAGTGCAAGTGCCCACCGGATTTCGATTCGAATTGGATTTGGATGTTGATATGTCCGTGCCTTGAATAAGTGAAGAAATCAATCAAAAAGAGCGGGTGTAGAAAGTTGACAAGCGATAACGCCGGATGCATAACAATTAGGTACTTGGCTTTTATTTTTTTTTTTGGCATATTCTGCGGTAGGAGACTAAGGCTTACATAATCTTCAGTTGCTGAGAAAAATCTCCCGAACTGGTGAGGTTGCCTGTCCTAGTTTCAGCTGCTGAACTCTCCTTCCTCTTCTTATAAAGTTCAGCTGAAGATCAAGCGTGTGTTTCTTTCGAATGCAAAGATCTCAGCACGTTTCTCACTTTTCAAACTGCGCGTGGTGGTCCTTTCGACTGAAGGAAAAGCGCCTGTCAAAGCCTCAATAGGTTTTATGTCTCGGTTTTTCAACTTTTTTCGGGACACGTTCCGACAACCGCGCGCGCAAACGTTTGAAATTCAACTAAAGCGGCCAACGGTCGAGGCGAGCGATAAAAAGCAACGACGAACGGGCCAAACTACAATGCAAAAGTGAGGCCAAGAATTCAGGGGCTCTTGCGGGGAACTCAGGGGGAAGTAGTCGGGCAGAAGCTACCCGCCAGCCAAAACGGCAAACCAGTCAGCCAGGCCTGAAAATATTCGTTTGATCTGGTCTTCGTGTTCGAGAAGCTCTGTGTGAAGTTGCCAATTCGCTGTTTGATTTCCTTTTCCCTGCGAGGAGTATCTCAAGCTACGGGGGAGTGGAAAGATTTAACTGTGGATCCGGAGGGAGCTGGTCTAGCTGGGAGCTGGTCTAGCTGGGGGCACTCCACAGCATTCCTGTGACTCATCGAGAGGGCTTTCCTGGTTGGAAAATAGGTTGCGGCTTGGGCTTATTAAGCTGGAAATTAATTTCACTACTTCAGAGTACACGGAAAAACTGGCATTCTATTTTGTTAAACACTGAGCCGATTAAAATGTATTATTAGAATCTTTACAATCATCATTTAAATTGAAAACCAATACGTTAAAATCTCTTTGAGCAAACAATAGAAGATATAGGTTAATTAGACTCTAGGAACTAAAAAATATCTTTAAATTTTATAATCATAATTAAAATTGACCACCAACACATTAAAAGTTGTATTTAAACAAACAAAAAAAGAGGTAAAAATTAAATATTTAAAATAATTAATATAAAGAGACTTAATTTATATTAATTGACACGAAACCTTCTTTTTCAGCACAGCATTAAAGGTTAATTATTTTTTTTTTTTTTGGCAACCTTTTAATAATAAACTGGTATTTTTAGAAAAAGTTTGTTGAGTTTCGAAACTCATACATTTCATTTGAAATCTCTTCATTAATTGAAAGAAACGCAAGATACCATCGAAAACATTATTTTCTCGAATGATAGTGATCGTTACTTGTCTTTTTTTCCCGTGTGGACCACGTCCATCAGCATCGGGCCAATCGTGGGACAAGTTCTCGACTAGACTTTGGCCCCCAGATCGTCTTAGGCCGGCACAATTAAACTTTCCATGCGAAATGGATGCGACAGTGCGTGCGCGCAGGCGCATCTGGCATGCGGTTTCCAATTCGGTTGGCAATCGAAGCAGTTGGCCAGCTTATTTGCATGAGGTGAGATGCATAGAACATGTTTCTCGGCCACTTCCGCTGCGGTTTGAAAGTGAGTCTCGTTTCGCTGTTTAGAAGCAAAAGTTGAGATGTGGGTCAAGGTCTCTATTTGGCAAAGATTTCCGTGGGGAAAACATGTGGAATTTCTTGAAAACACACCATAAATGTTAACAATCCCATAAAACGAACTCTTTAGCGTCAAATGGCGCCATCATCAAGGTACGTGGTGAAAATTTATTGGAGTCCCCAGCATTATCAGAAAACCTGACCTACGTGATCGCCGCCTTAATCGGGCTATGTACCCCGATTCACATGGATTTGCACGCAAGTGGGCTTTCCATTTGTATATCATTTAAAGAAATCGTCAACGTATTTACAGCTTTATTGCGTAATGTCACAATCTACAAAATAGATTTTCATTTCTAAATGACTGGTGCATGCTGGCATGTCGGTATTGGAAAATCGTGTAAATTGGCTGTGGTCGAAATTTTAAAACAATAAAATATAATGTTCACAGCTAACTTAAAATATATCTTTTATATTTTCCAATATTATTGCTATTAATTTTTAAAGTTAAGATAAATAATAGAGGTTATGAGCTTTTTTGATATAAATTAAGTGAACTGATTCTGAAATAATTTTCCTTTAATTGAAAAATTCTATCAAATTTCACAGTAATAAAACTATAGACAATTAATTAATTTTCATATTCAATTTCTACTACCACAAAAAGCATAATTTGAATTTTAGCTCTCAACTTCATTTAGAGATGACAAAATTATTTTCGATATCAAACAGCAAAATTAAAAACATCTTAAGCACATATCGATGACCCACCTATCGATAGCCAACAGCTGATATTGCGTATCAATTAAATTTAGTTTTACTTCACTCTTTGTTGTCATTGCAAAACAAGGGCCGCAGGCAAGGGAGACCTGTAAACGGCCAGAACGGTGGCCAAAAGATGACCGCCCGTAATCCACAGACGCTGATGGCACTGCCAAACGAGGAGAACTTCGACTTTCTGTTCAAGATTGTCCTGATTGGTGACTGCGGGACGGGGAAAACTTGCATAGTGGACAGGTTTAAAACTGGAAACTACATAGAACGTCATGGGAACACCATCGGAGTGGACTTCTCCATGAAGACCATTGCCGTGGAGGGCAAGCAAATCAAGGTGCGAATAGGATTACCAAACTTTTCAGCCTCTTATGACTCATATCCTTTCACTTTCTTAGCTGCAAATTTGGGACACTGCTGGTCAGGAGAGGTTTCGCACTATTACGCAGAGCTATTATCGCTCGGCCAACGGGGTCTTAATTGGTGAGTCCAGTATCTTTCGGTTTCGGGGCCTACGCCCATCCATTTGTCATGGCAAATAAGTACTACTGATAACTACTGAACGCTTTAAAATGATTGCCTGGCGCTGATTTTAATAGCGCAGCGCCTTATCAGTGGGTGTTTGTTTACTTAAAACAACCATGTGTTTTTCTTGCAGTTTACGATATCACCAAGCGGTCTTCCTTCTCCAACCTGCAAAAGTGGATCGAGGAGGTGCGCAGGTACACGGCTTCCAATGTTTTGATAATCCTGGTTGGGAACAAGTGCGACTTAGAGGAGCAGCGTGAAGTGGACTTCGAGGAGGCGCGCCAGATGTGTCAATATATACCTGAGATCCTGTTCGTGATGGAGACATCTGCCAAGGAGAATATGAATGTGGAGGACGCCTTTCGCTGCCTGGCCAACGAACTTAAGGTGGGATTCCTCCTCTTACTGTAAACCAAACTAATAATACTCCTATGACAGCGCCAGCACGACGCCAACAATGTGGAGGAGGTGCCGGAAAACACAATAACTTTGGGCCAGGGAAAGCCTTTAAAGAGCTGCAGCAGCTCCTGCAATCTCACCTAGATCTTTGACCCACTGACCCCGCTCTTTATTTTGCTTTTACTTTTGTGATCAAATTGTTTGTGTGGCTATATTTTAGTATGCTAACGTTTTAACCTAATCCTAGACACTAACTTTTACACAACCATGTATTTATTTTAGACGATAGAGTACAAACAATCTCACACATCAGCGAATCGAGCCAACAATGTCAATTACAAGGCAATGCTCAGAGAGGCAAATACGTCCATGCGTCCACTTCTCTATTTGTAATTTGTATTCAATTTGATACGCGACAGTGTCGAAATAAACTCGTTTATTTTGTAATTTTATTGGAAGTATCGTAGTTAATTGGCTTAGCTCCTAGACATTATCCATATACACGTAGATTTAAATCGTTGAGGGGTCTCCCGATCAGACGTATTTTACACTAAATAAAATTGGCTTGGCAACAACTTTTCAAACAATTTGGAAACGCTTAAAAATTGTTTATATCAAAATTGGTTTACTTTCTCTAGTCAGCTAGTTGTTAATGATTAATTAGCTAGTATAGCGTGTGGCGGGTCATTTGTTCTTGATGCGCTGCACTATCCACTCCAGTCCTTGGTAGAGTCCTTCGCCAGTGAGCGCGCAGCAGGCCTGAATGTGCCACTGGTGCTTTTTGATAGAGGTCAGGTCCAGTTGCCGCGATATTTCCGCCGCTGACATGGAACCCTTGAGGTCCTGCTTGTTGGCGTAGACCAGCAGGCTGGCCTTGCTCAGATCCTCGTGCTGCAGCATTCGGTACAGCTCTTCCCGCGTTACGGCCAGCCTTTCCCGATCCGTGGAGTCGATGACCATGATCACCAGCTCTGTGTTCGTGTAGTAGGTGCTCCAGGCGGCTCGGAGGCTCTGCTGACCGCCCAGATCCCAGACCAGGAAGTGGATATTCCGCCAAACGACCTCCTCCACATTGGAACCGATCGTGGGACTGGTGTGGACCACCTCGTTCATGAGGAACTGGTACAGGATAGTCGTTTTACCCGCATTGTCCAGACCGACCATCACCAACTTGTGCTCCTCGTTGCCAAACATCCGCCACAGTCGCGATAATAACAGTCCCATATTGGAGTCCTATATATTTATTTGTTGATTATGCTGCAGCTGCTATTGTTGTTTTTACCGATTGGTGATTTGATTTCGGACGATGACGACGATTGCCTCACACACAGGTTATCGGCTGGCTGGCCTGTGTGTATGCGTGCAAATGCGAGGTGCGTACGTATGTGTGTGTGGGTGTAAGTGAACGTGAAACTTTGTTGTTGTTTCCTCAGGGGAAGGCGAAGGCCGAACGGTAAATTATTCACTGATTTAACTATGCACTCCCCACACACACACACGCGCAAAAACACACTCCAGTTATTGTTGTTGCTTGATTTTTTTGGATGGGTTTGATTGGCAACTTCCTAGTGGTTTTCCTTTGAGTGGTTTCCTTTTTCTCGTTGCAACAACTGATGCGTGGTCGTTTACAATTCGCAGTGGGTCAGGAGCTGCCGTTGTGGTTAATTAAATTAACGCAGTTTTAATTAAAAAAGTAAACAGTAAAAGTGATTAATTAACATCACTTGGAATCGATAGTGTTGCTATCGATAACGGCGGGCAGTGTGCGACAGTGTGTAGAGACTAGAAGGACCGTCTGGCAATTGGTGTTGAAAAACGTTGCCTGCTTATCATATGGTTTAATATATTTAATGTGGCTTAACAAATTATTAGAAAGCTTATTTATCAGGCGTATAATTATTTAATTTTAAAATATATTGCCTTCTTATATATTTATTTTATACAAGTTAATGTTTGTATTAGATTTTTAATTTGCGTCCAAATAAAAACTAAAGCTTATCTACGATTGAAAAACTTTAAGCGTATTGTAAACATTGAAAATAATTTTGAATATATCTTTTAAGTGCCTGTTCACAAACTGTTCCACGATTTTGACACGTTTCCCAGCACTGCCAATTTAGCAGTGTAACCAGCATTTCTGTGAACATCTGTTCGCGCGGTGGCTGTTGTTGTTTTTGTCCACCAATTAGCTTCGCACCGGTTGCAATGAAAATAATTGCTTACCTGGTGCTTTTGGCCCTCTCAGTTGGTCAGTTGAACGCCTCCAGGTCCCCCAAATCCGACCAGGTGATCATCGGCGAGTGCCCCGGTCGCAGTGTGTCCCAGATTCGAGCGGAAGCGGCCGAGTCCGAGATCTCGTTGCTTTTCTACTACGTGTCGTGGGCCAGCGAAGCCCGGCAGGCCCGACTGGTGTACAATGGACTGGCTCACTACTACCAGGAGTACGCCTTCTTTGGGGCCATCGACTGCTGGCATCTGCAGTGCAACTGCAGCCGCACGTTGATGCCGGCGCCCGGAGTCGTTGGAGCAGGCGGCTATCCGGACAAATGGCCCACTCTGGTGGTGCGCTACGGCCAGAAGCAGATGCTGCAGTACCAGGGCGCTTGGAGCTTCGAGGAGCTGGCCCGGTTCATGAACCACCTGCTGCAGCCGCTGGACCGGGCGCACAGCAGCCAGGAGCTTGCCGCCATCCGAAAACACTCGGATGCAGTGGTTCTGGGCCTGATAGACTCGCCGGACAATCCAGCCTTCAAGCGATACCTGGCCGCTGGCCTGCGCTGGCTGGAACTGGATCCGGAGAGGAATATCCGCTTCACAGTGAACTTCGGCAGCAGTGCCCATAAGATGCTGAAGGCGCCAGACTCCAGACTGCCCCAATTGATAGTCATCGACAGTCGAAATGGAGTGCATACGTTCACCAGTACTTCCGGTGACTGGAAGACAATGGACATTCTGCGCTGGGTGCGGAACACTCTAAAGAACATGTCACTGTTCTCCAACGGATATGGCACCCCCATGACCATTGCCATGAAGGCGCGCCATGTTCCCGTGCTGGCCATGGGTGTGCGGATGAATCACTACCACCATGCCAGTGTCATGGGTGAGGAGATGGCCACTGCTCAAAAGAAACAGTCTGAGGGGTGCGAGGATTACTGGAACACATCGGAGGAGCAGGCGAATGATTCCTTCTCACTAATGCAATTTCCCAAAGAGCTGTTTTGGGACACAGATCAAGCGCAGAGCTGCCATCCCATCTGGAGAAAAAGCCAAGCCACGTTGGCCAACTATTATCGGATTAACTCGTACCTAAACCACGTTTGGAGGCAGTTCGCTCACAGCAATCACCTAAGAAATCGAAAGGTTCCCCTCCTGCTGAGGCTGCACTCGCGGAATCTCTGCCTGGCTCACTCGCAGCATGGAACGCCGGCCATGAAGATCGGGATTGCCAAGATGGTCACCAAGTATGGCCAACTCATTTGGCAGCACTCTGCAGAGCATGCCGCCCACAATCGTTCGCTGGGGGTGGTGATCTTTGATTCGGTAAAGTATCGGGACTATCTGCATCAGCTCGGCATCCCGCAGCACCATCAGCAGGTTCAGGTTTTCATTGTGGATGCGGCGGAGGAGTCGATGTACGTGATGCCTCAGCAGCATACCTTCTCGTATGTGGCACTAAAGGATTTTATACGGCAGTTCTACGCCAGAACGTTGCCCAGGACTCACAGGAACGCGCCTGCTACGATGGATTCGGGGTACAGCCGGAAATACAACAGGCAAATGTTGCTCAAGGCGCTCCAGCAACCTAACGCCACCAACGTGGTATTTATGCATCGCCCGGACTGCGCACTATCTGGCGTTTTGTCGCAAGCGTTCCTGCAGGTTTCGGCGCTACTGAGCAGCGCCGAAGTGCACTTCGTTAGCTTCGATAGCCAGGCCAACGATCTGCCCTGGGAACTGGCCATGCCGATCTCGCCGTCGCTGATTGTCTTCCCGCAGGCAAAGCCCACCGAATCCGTAGTGTTCCCCACCGACGTGCGAATTGATGTCCAAAGCGTATTCGCCTTTGTGATCGCCCAACTGGAGCCGGAGCAGCAGGTGCGTTCGGTCCTGGCCAGCTGCAGGCGGCGGATGCGAAACGTGAGGAGCTGCCTAGACTTTGCCCGCAACCTGGTCCTGCAGCACGTCAGCCAATACCTGAAGTTCTGGGAGATTTACGAGCGGGAACGGGACGCCATACTCTCCCACCTCAAGGAGTTCAACGATTTGCACATGTCCATCGAGAGCAGCATTCGGTTATAGCGAATTCCCTCCGAACTAGACTCTTACCTAGTACTTACCGTTGATAATTCCAGGGTAAGCAACTGCCTACCCGCTTACTTGTAGCTTGTAAGTTCAAAGTTGTCTCGTCATAAGGTATTTAACACTCATAGTTGTATCGAATTATACATAAATAAAAGGTAAATCAATTTATTAACAACAACAAAGAATGTAAAGAAATCATTTTGAGTTAAATTGAAACTTTGGTATATTTCAAGTTGTTTATTTATTCGACATCCGAGACGGGCAAACAATTTTATTGTTTTCGCATACATAAGCTTTTTTCTTATATGTAAACAAACTCAGTGGAGACTGAAGTTTGGAAAAAATAAACATTAAGTTGTTATCCAAAAACATTCCAATCTAAATAACAACGAATGTTGAAAAATTGAAAAGATCTGCCACATGAAGATAGCCCGTATTCAACTGAGCCGAACGAAGTTTCTGGAGCAGGACCTCAGAAGTTTTAAGGCATTTCTTAATTTCCACCTGATTCATACGCACGAATATGTTGTGTCCCCTTGCCCAGAAAAATTCCAGCCGGCCAGCTCGTAGATGATCCACCAAATGGCTCCACATCTCCACCAAAAGAGTGCCTAAGTCCCTTTGCCAGTCAACTTCGTCAATTCGAAGGAGCAACACTGTTTTCAACATATAGCTGGACAAGTGCGGCAACGTCATAACGTGGGCGTCCCTTAATCCTTTCATCAGACGCAGCACGTTCTTCAAATTATCCGAACCCTTCATCATTTCACGCTCCCAGTGGGGTGCACAAACCATGAATGTGGTCTTAGCCTTTGACTTCAGCATCTTTTGCGGAATAGCGAACCAAGGCCAATTTGCGCGGACCTCGGCACGGACTGGAGGAACCTTAAGTGGCCATTGCCGTCCCGTGAATTCAAAAGCCGGCACCAAATCGAAAGAAATGGAGCGACTTTTGCCTACGGCTACAATTGTATGGGCACAGCCATATCCCTCAAGAGTGTATCTTAATTTGTAAGTTTGGCCACTGGAGCTGGTAAACGTTGGATATGACTCGAACACCTTATGGAATGCATTGCGCAACCAATCTTGAACTTGAAGGCGATGGATGCGTTGGCACGGTGCTACAATCAAAGTTCCCTCCAAATAGATAAACCCATCATTGATACTTGCAGAATTCGGGCTGATATCAAATGGAAATTTGAGTTTCATGTGCAAGTCAAATTCATCGGGAACGTCCAGTTTCACGCGGTCCAAGTAGCTTCCTATAAATAAAAATACTTTTTATAACTACATTTTTTTCTTGGAAAAATTGATATAATAATGAAGGAATTTATCAATTTAATGTGTACACTCTATAATCAGGCCCCTCAAGGTCAATATTTCGATCACACATAAAATTCACAATAAAAAATACATTTCATGGGAAACTGCACGTTGGAGTAGTTCAAACTGATAACTTTGGTTATCTCTTGTAATTACGAGGGTAAAAAAAACCCCCTAAGGGGTTACAACTTATAAGTATGTAAGTTTGCAACGTTTTATTGGCTTTCTGTCGATTCTGAGAACTTTAAAATAATATTTTATTTGATGGATTTGTGTCGGTTGCTCACAAGTTCACAAAACTCGATTGTTTAATATCAAATTACTTACCACCCAGGCTTAGTCCGTCGAAAACGTTGCGAAAAGTGGCGTCTACTCGTTTTAGTTCCTCTACCACATAATTTTGAATTTCCTCAGCGTCTTTTGTATAAACGGCCCGGCTTTTATCAGAAATTAACAATTTCTCCAAAATCGTTTGCAAATGCGAAGCAAAGCTCATTTTTACTTGGAAACCAAATTAAGAACTGTGAATGGTGGAGCTTCTGAAGACAAATGATGAGTATTATTCTGGGTTTCCCCTTTTTATGGGACGGCTACATTTGTTTGCCAGCACTGCCTTTTTGTTATCAAGTGTGGTGAAAACGGCTGAACAACATTAAAGCGTTGATCAACACTGCTTTAGAGATGCTCCAGCAAAAATGTCCCGAAATTCCGACAAAATAAACCTTATAGACCAATGCACTTACCAGAAAATTAGCAAAAACGATGATAAAAGCACAGAGACCAGGAACACTCCGCGAAGCTCCAAGTACAAAAACAAGCACAGGAAACCGGAGCAGCAAGCGTCGCTCCTGGACTTCGTCGTCAAGCGGCCAACGCAGCGGCAGATCAAGGCCAGAAAAACCAGAAAGCCACATTTAATCATAACAAGGAGTATCTATATAGCAACCAAATCCAAGGGCAAAACGCGTCTCGATCCCAAGATAAAGGTTACGAAATTAAAGAAGTCCGTACGTAGCTATCGCACTTTGAAAAGGGCTGATAGGGAAGTCGCTGAAAAGGAAACTGATGAACTCGTGGCAGGTTGTCCAGAGATCCATGAAGATGCTATTCCTGTGGAACAACATGTCCAGAAGCTAACTCTGAATGAGCCCGCTCCCAAAAACAGTCCTCAAGCAAAGGAAACTCATTCCATACACTCACGACGCTTCAGAAGGTTTGCTCTTCGCGTTTATACTCCTTAAAGATATCATTTATAATCCTCTCCAGCTATTGCGACAATTGCACCCGCCCGCGCCTCAAGGAGTTGACCATCCAGCTGCTCAAGGACTTGGATCGCTTCCAGAAGCGTGCATTTGCCAAAAACGAGATCAAAGCCCGTGCACATCCCCGTTTGGTTTTGGGTTTTCGCGAGGCTCTGGCCAGGCTGAGGATCAACAAGGTGAAACTGCTACTCCTGGCCACCGATTGTGAGATCTGTCCGGGAGAAAGTGAGTAACCCAAACATTTGGAAGACAATAGATAACAATTTCGTTTTGTAGGTGGTCTGGATGAGACCATAGAGGGCTTGAAATTTCAGTGCCAGCAGCAAAAAGTGACCTATTGCTTCCCTCTGGTCAGAAGGGAGCTAGCATATGCCCTACAAAAGCGGGGACAGATCTCCTGCGTGGCCATACTAGACTTCGATGGAGCTAATGCCATATATGCTGATCTTCTCAAAGAAGTCGAGGATGCTCGTGCCGAATATAAACGCCGAGTTGCTTTGTGAGAGTTTATTTAGTGCCAAAGCCAAAAATAAAAGTGCCAGGAGGTGCTCTAAATATTGAAAAATTCAAAAACGCGTAGCTTTAGCCCGCCGGCGTAAGCATGGTGGTGGTCACCAGGTCGTGCAGCGTGGAGCTGCCATTATCCATATCGGTGGCGGCACCAACCAAGCCGGCGGTATCATTCAGCGAGTTGAACGTCTGGATGGCCTCTTTGGCCTGCTGGGCGGCCAAATTGAACTGGATCAGAATGATCAGGTAGCTGGTGATCCCGCCACTCACGCCATACAGTGTCTCCATGTCCAGAGTGAAGAAGCCGCAGGCAGAAAAGTCCACCGAGTGGTTGAGCAGCTTCAGCGACAAGTGGTTTACTATTTCGTAGAGAAGATTGTCATCTGCCACCACACCGCACTTGTGCAGACTGATGCCAGTGCGCTTGGAGGCCTGCGAAGTCTTCCAGCTCAGGTAGATGAGGTACACACACTTTCCGGACGTATAACTCAGGACGATGACCGTGATGAAAGGATTCTTGGCGGAGCGGAACAGTGAGGGAATCGACTGGAACTGTGTGGCGCAGTAAAGGAAATACAATTGAGCCGTAAAAATCAGGAACCCATAGGCCATCAACGACAGGATGGGATAGCTCCACAACTCGTTCATAGCCTTGCCAATCTCGCAGATCTCGTCGTGCACCTGGCACAGAGTGTTTAGCTTGTCCTCTACTTTGGCAGCATTTCCCAGTTCGCTTTCGTGGACCAAATTGGGGGCCAAGGGGTTGGGTGGAGGCTTACCGGTGGCCGCATTGATTGGTTCTCCAAAAGAGTTCATGGAGTGGGCCACGGGAGCCACCTTATTCTTTCCCGAGCCCGACACCGAATTCTTTCCAATAGAACCCATGTCCAGGCCTCCAAGTTCCTTGTACAGATACTCCAGATTGCTGTCATACTGAGGCGGCTGGGAGCTATCCAACGGAGGTGGGACATCCCGGCCGCCTTGGAGCCACAGCTTATACTTCTCGTGTGTGTCCACCAGCTCCTCCAGCGTAGCATTGATGGCCTCAAAACGCTCTTTCAATGCATAAAGCGAAACAGCAAACCAGATCTTGTCCAGCGTGTTAATGAACGTGGGAATAGCCGACACTAGCCACAGCAAGGACATCCATTGCGAGTAGTCGACTAGCTTGAGATACGTGGCCAGCAAAATGGACAACTCAAAGATGACCGTCATGACGAGCATGATCCGGATGCGCCGACCAATGGTACTATTGTCCATCACACAGTTCTCCTTGTACAGACGCTCGTCCACCAGACGGATGCGCTCGTAAATATCACCAATCCTGCCCTGGTTTCGTAGGGCGGTCAACTGGTCGCTGGCCATCATGATGAGCCCAATATAGGTCAGGAACAAGCCAATCACAAAGGTCAAGGTGCCTGAGAAGGAAAAAAACTAGGTAATGAGTTTACCCCTTCCATGGGTTATGCTTCACTGACTCTGCGAGGCTTTGAGAGTTCGGTCCTCCTCCCCGAAGGAGTAGATTAGAAAATTGTAGGCCAAAACGTAGACGATAAGAGTGCCAATCATGTAGATCATGCCATTGCGAGATTTCTCCATCCGATTCCGGGAGCGAAACTTCTCCAGATCTTGCGGCAGAATCCCGGCTATCTTTGATATGAAGAACAGCTGCTGAAACTGCTGCAATAGGGGTTGCACTGTATCCTCCGTCTGCGCCATCCTGTCCGTTGGAAACTAAAACTTCGAATGACCAACTTCGTCCAACGTTTAGCTATTACCTGCAGCTTGCACTTAGCCTAATTAAATGGCCCTCCAACCCCCAATCGATACTATCAACATGGTCAATCTAGTGCGCCGTGTTTGGTCAACTCCATTTGCGACTATAATGCGGATGAGCTGACTTTTTGTGGTATTTATTGAATAGGGAATTTGCATGGGTTTCATATTGAACAGTTGTGTGTAAATTTAAAGCCAAATGTACACGGCCCTTTATAATTTATATGCGAATAAATTTTTAGAAAGAGATAACTACCAACCGCCTTTTCCCTCGCCAGATGTTTTGTTTTGCTGGTTGGGCTTGTTTAAAGATTGACTTAGTTTCTCTTGCGACGTTCATTCTGTTTACGCTCCTCCTGCAAAAAATAATGAGTATTACTATTTATTTCCCATTGTTTTCAAAGCCAAGGTCACAAATATAGTTTCACAAACAGCTAGAAAACTTTGCAAAAAGTTCCATTCGCAGTTCCCGGAAATAAATATACTTCCCACAAGTGTTTACAAACATCCGAGGATCCTAGCCTGACTTTGTGAAAGTATACTTATTGCCTTGGCTGCATGAAATACCGTTTGAAATGGTTTATCACAGCGAATTTCATTTTGGAAAGCTTTTGCAAAGTGATTAGCGACTGTTCAAGGATTATCTGACCAAGATAATTCGGCCGATTCGATTGGGCGTTAATCGCCTTAAACCATGAAAGTCTTGAGCTGAGTGAAGTTGGCTATACAGCAATTGATCGGTGGAGTTAGCCCAGTCCTGATGACCTACCTTTTGTGTCAGGATAATCAGCAAACGACGGAACATGCTAAGCACATCGAAGAACAGATCTAGGGCATGCTGCACCACATCTCGGTTTCCGTTCCGGCACTTCTCCACGATGTTCTGGGTGTCATAGACGATGAAGGCTGCCATCACGAAAACACCGACGTAGAGTTGAGTCTATAAAAATGTATATTTTATATTTAATAATAGGTAATAAGACTTAAAAAGATTTGAAAAGTAGAAATATGTTTCACTCACCACTTGCACGAAATATGACTTGAACACCATGTTGAAGAGACTCAATAGGGCCATGGTGTTGATGACGCTGACCAGCATTCCGCCCAGGTACAGGTACTTGCCCTGCTCGGCCAAGAGGGCGGCCAGGGAGAGCGTGACGAAGGTGACAAAGGTGCCGGTGAGGGCCGATAGGATAATGGCCGGATTAATGCTGCATATATAGCCGAGGAGCGGTCCGAGGGTCTGGCCAGAGCAGAATCCGAATGCGTAGAGCATGCTCAGTCGTGTGTAGTAGTTCTTGCCATCGTCTTTGTAGAAGTGCAGGCCCAGGACCAGGATCAGTGTGGCCACCGCCGCCAGGACTCCCAGATCGAGGAAGCCGCGCATCTGGAGCAGGGCTCCCATGGCCGTGGCGGCGGCAGTGCTGCCCAGGACCATGTAAACCTTGGACAGGTGCTCGCGCACGTAGGGCTCACTGGGGGCAAGGAAGGAAGAGGAGGAGGAGTCATAAGTATACCATTAGTTTCAAGGCCCATCGATCCGGTGGTCGACCAACTGTTGATGTGGTTGGATACCAAAACAACACGTCAGTGTGACGCAGTTGAACCCAAGACTTTGCGCTTTGCGATGACCCATCGGCACGTAATACTTACTAACGGTCACCGAGGCCGTTCATAAACGTCTGGAATCGTTCGTGAATGAAATTTGCAGTGTCTGCCATAATGGTCTTTCTTTTCTAGAACTTTATGTTCCTACTTTCCGGTTAAAGTTTAAATTCTGGATCAAACGGAGGAGAATGCGAACTGTTGAGGTCGAAGTTTTATATCTGACTGTTTGTTTTGGTGCGCCTACTTCAGCTAGTCTCTTTTTTCTCGTTTTCCTTTCTGTATTTCACAAAATTTTCTTCGCCTTTATCAGGTTTCAGTGTTGGGTAACTCTGCAGTTGCTGCAGCGAAAGATGATAGCTTAGCTTTTTACAGCTATATTTAGCTTGTACTTTAAAAGCCTTTTTAAATTTATTTAATCCTTTTAAATAATCGGCAAAAACTGATCCTCAATATCCTAAGTATAAATAATATTGGAATTACTTTCGCCTCTTAACTCCCTATTTTGGAAAATGAAAAGTGTTGGTCCATCAGCGGCTTTGAGAGTAGTAAGAAAAACCAGACTTTTATTTGAATCACCAGTATCAGTTATGGAATATCTTTTTGCTAGAAAAATCAAAATTCCGTCAACACTGGTGATAAGGGAATGTTTTGGCTTTTTTACCTGCGTCAGTGCTGGTTAACGGTTAAATTTTACGAACCTTCCAGATGGTTGTATTAATGACGTGTGAGGTGCGCTCGTCATACTTTCCATTTGAAAAGTAACGAAGTTCGATACGTCTAATAAAATAAGTTTTTTATTTTGCGCTAGATCCAAACAAGTCAATTGACGTATTTTCTAAAAACATAGTGCAAAGTTATAGGTATTTTGTAAATCATAAAGTATATCCAGGATTTGACTTAAGATCCTCTTAATTATTTGTAAAACAAAGGATCTCCAAAAAGTTTACAAACTATATATAGAGTCCCATAGAAATAGGACAACTTTACCTGATATGGCATGACTTAACAGACAGTATTCGTTTCTATATGTAATTTCATATGTACTTTGTTTCATCAATATCACAATCTCAGTCAAAAATTGTAAGCTCATAATACTCATAACACCTTTAGGCTCCCGCTCTGCGGAGAGTTACAGGTACTTTTAAATCGTAGAGTTGCGTATACAGAGGTGTAATTGTAATTCGGGTTTAGTGCGACATGATCTTAGTCGAGTATCGTTTACAAAATGTATGTACAAATAAAAAGTAAAGCTAAAATTTAAAAAAGTAAAATGTAGATGATACAATTGGAAAGCTAAGTTTAGTAAAATGAGCCGCGAGTAGTACAGTATCTCGGTGGGATCTAAACAACTTCGTTTTTTCTTTGAATCTATGTTAGGAACTACATCAAATTCGAGCGTTAGTAAAGTAAACTACGCTAAATGCGTTTAGGACTTGTTTATAGACTAATTTAGTCTAAAGTTATCGTATTTTGCCAAAAAATCATACACTCGACTTATTCTATACAAACATATTTCACTATGGATTCCCCATCCGTATTTGAGGATGGGGTCAGTCGGCATTCAAATGCTACAATTCCACTCACACTCAGTCACAGGCACACAACTATGATCGACTTAAATTTATATGATAAATAAAAACATGTTTAAACAAATGCATGGGGGATGTTTACAACAAAAGAATCGCGAAATCATTGAAAATACATTAGGCCTAACGATTTTCAGCCTCAGTCGGCGGAATGATTTTGTTAATATAACAATTTCAATTTTAATTGCACGCACAAGTGCAATAATAGTTTTGGTATTTTTACATACAATGTTGTTGTACAATTATAAATTCATTAACTAATAATTTTAGGTTTGGTTTTTGTAATAAGAGTACAAAAAGACACACAATTCAACACAGTTTTTGTAGATGGTTTTTTTTTCTGGAACAATTCTTTTTTCATACGTTTATGTTTTATTAAATAAACCGAAATTTTAGAGTACAATAATATTGAAATTCTGCTGCGACGGCGTTGCAGGACTGCTAGGTGTTTGTTGTTTGATGATCCAGTGCCCACCAATGTCTAAAACGTCCAACGCTAGATGTCCCATTGCCTCCTCGACCGATCCTCCTGCTGCTTACTTCGGTGTCGCTTTTGCTGCTGCCAGGATGCTGGGATGAGAAGTCGGAGATATCCAGAGGCAGTCCTCGTCCGTCGTTGGTAAAATCTTGTCAGCATTTCGGCTTATTTTAGTATGTCTAGGAGAACTATGCTGTATGCCATATTCATATCCTACGTATTGGTAATGTTAGATACAAATCGAAAATCTGTTAATTGTGGCTAGCTTGTCCTCCCACAAAGCTGCGGCTTATTGTTTGTTAATAGAGTGTGTTTAGTTATCTGTTATCTGCGTTTCATCTTTACTCTTGATTACGATCCACTGGCGCTGCTCGAACTCCTCCATTTACGGCAGTCAATGCCGGGAACGGTGCTCCTCGCGCCTGTCGCGGTCGCGCTCCCTCTCGCGGTCACGGTCCCGATCCCGATCCCGCCGCTCCCGGTCCGAGGAGCGGTATCGCTCGCGGTCCTCATAGTAGCGCTTCGATGATGGCGCCTCTGCAGCCTCGGCGACCACGGGCTCCGGTGACTTTCGCGGACGTACCGATCGGCTGTTGTCGGAGAATGGGATGCAAATTAACTTTCTGTTCACACTTGGAATTAAAGAATAATTCGCCTGCTATTTTCACATTTGGTTGGACGTATCGTGAGTCTTTCAATTAATTTAAGCTTATTAAGCTAACACATTTCAGAATGTATTTTCGTTTCAAACATTTCTCTCTATTTTTTGGTGGAGATTTTTAAGTTTTAGATACTGAAAGTTCTTTGCAAGGAACCTACTACTTAAGGTTTGTTTAGTTTCTTTTTTCTTAATGATTTGACATTTTTTAAAAATATAAAATGCAATAAGATAAATACATTACACTTTTTATCAATGGAAGATTATACAAGTAATGTTAAAAAATAAACGTTTTACGTTTTACAAATAAGTCTTAGACTTCACAAATTTTGAATTTTTCTGAGTTTTACTGCAAAAATACATCAGAAAATCGGTTTTAAAATCAAATTTTGACATGTGGTTATGAGAGCAAAGTTATTAAATGTAGAAAAATAAATAATTTATCTCCAACTTTTAAATGAGACAGCGAAACGAATTATATGCAGTCGAATTTCTTTACCTGTCATCTCTGTAGTGATCTGGAGCCTGACGTTCCCTTTCTCTGCTGCGTGACCGCTCCCGATAGCTGCTGCAAAGCCATAAAAGTTGTACGTATGTTTATGTGAACATTAAATGATGTCATAATATTGAGCTTACCCGCCATCACGCTCACGCTCACGATCCCGATCGCGTTCTCGCTCCCGAGAACGCTCGCGGTACCTCGAAGTGGATCGCTCACGCCGTTGCCGGCTGCGATGGGATCGCTCCCTGGACCGCGACCTCTCGCGCCTGTTGTAGCTCTTGGCCTCGATGCCGTGCAGCGTGTCCTGCAGCGAGCTGATCAGGATCTTGCAGCGCTCGTCATGCGCAACCTTGGACTGTTTGATCAGCGAAATGGCTGTGACCAGCGTTTCGATGGCGCTCGAATATTCTCCAGCGGCCGCATCAGAAACAGCTCTGAAATCATAGAATTGGAACGCATAAATTAGCATAGAAAACGGGCTTCTCGAAAGTGTTAACAAAAAACCGCAACGCAAACAAAGGTACGAGGAAAGATTTTTCAATAAAACAAAGTAAAATCTTTGAAATGAACGAATTGTTATGCGATGAATTGTAATTAATTTAATTTTGATGCAGACTCTTTTTTAATTTTAACTTTAAACATTGTTTTTTAATTCGACTCATGTTTGAACCACGCAATGAATTTGTAATAAAATAAATAGTGTATGACCCAATTTGTTAACCATGTTTGAAGATTGATATTATGTTAAAATTAATATGATTAACTTTTTCAGTCGTCTGATAGTCGTAATTAAATTATAATAATTTCATAAAAATTCGCGGACTTTTAGCACTCACCTGGCGATCGCTGAACTGCTGACTGTGCGATTTCTGCTCATCACCTCCTCGAACTCCACCTCCGTCAGTTGTGGACCCATCTGCTGAGGGTCGGGGAAGGGACCCGGTGGCTTACCCTGCGGTGGCGGCCACGGACCACGCGGTCCATGCTGGGCGAACTGAGGCGGCGGTCCGTGCTGCGGCGGCATGTTCATGCCCTGTTGCGGTGGCATGTTCATGCCAGGCTGTGGACCGGGGGCTCCGTGGGGCGGGCCACCCATGCCCGGATGCTGGGCAGGGCCGCCGGGCTGGTTGAAGAACGCCGGATTCACGTGGGGTGCGGGGGCGCCGTGCGGTCCGCCCTGTCCTGGCGCTGGCGGAAGGCCGCGAGGTGGGCCCTGCGGCGGGAAACCACCGTGCATGGGCGGACGGCGCCAGTCGGGACCCGGCGGACCCCTTACGGGCATGCCCATGGGTCCTCCTTGGAACTGCAAGGCGAAAATATTGGGATTAGTTACTGTTCCTGAGGAGGGCATACATGTCTTAGCTAGGATATGAGTGGGTGTTGCATGGACTGATCTGTGGAATTACTTTAAATGTTCTGAATACATCGCTTAAGACTAAGTTAACTAAGGTTAACTTAAGTTCGGTTAGTCTTCGTTTCTCTCTCGGTTTCTTGCTTTAGAGTATATAGTAATGGCATAGATTACAAAGGACTCAGTGCTTTGGGGATTGTTACCATTGGTCGTTGAGGCGGTCCGTTCGGTGGACCTGGTCGTGGTCCGCCTGGCCGCTGACCTGGCCATTGGCCCTGCGCTGACGGATACCGGGGTGGCGGCTGTTGGTTGCCCATGAGCCCGCCTTGCGGATGCATCGGCGGCTATATTAATACGTATTACGTTTATGTTGGAGTAGTAGTTGTTGTTGTGGGGTAGAAGTGTGCGTAAGCGTTGTCAAAGACATGGAATAGAACGTAAATCGTAATACATAAACATTTTGTATAACAATAGCGGTTTTTTTTTTACAATTACAGATACTCGTAAGAAGATACATTAACAGAATTAAATCAAAAGGTATAGCCTAATTGGGGGCACTTAATGCCTTTCTGACGCTCGATTTCAAATTATTACAGTTTTTTTGTTCATGACTAAGGGTTTATAACTAATGCAAAGAAAAATAATAGAATACAAAATGTCTTACGCTGAGGAGTGCTACGAAAATTGCTCTGAAATAATCATATATAAACCGAAATAATTTACTATATAAAGTACTTAAAATCATAAACACCAACAAACTTAGAAACTTAGTACGTACGACAGCTTGAGTTTAGTTTAAAAATGTACAAAATTTTAAGAACAGTGTTGGAACTCAACCATTTATAAATCACATAACAAGTCACATAATTTTTTTTTGTTGCTAGAAACTTGTTTGTACGAAGGCATGAGTTTAGTTTACAAAAAAGTGTACAAAAGAACTGTGAGAAACTGTCGAATAGTTAGAACGATCAACAGCAATATGATATATTCGTCTATAAACTACATATCAAGTCGTATAACTAGGTTTTCTAATTTTACTTAAGTAAGGAAATTTTGCATTCAGAACAATTTTGATGAAAATCGGAAAATTATAAAATGTGTAGGAATGTAGAAACAAAACAAATAAGACCCGAGCGGTGTTTCTACGAACAATGAGACCTATTAGGGCAATGCGGGGGCCAGTGAAATGAAAACACACCTGCATTCGTGGAGGTCCGGAGTTGGGTCCGCCCACCTGGGGCACCTGCGACATGTGCTGCGGCCGGTACTGGCCCGGCTGCATGATGGTGTTCATACCCCGCGGCGGATGGCCAGGCGGTCCACCTCCCTGCGGTCCGCCCGGATGTCCAGAGGGCATTGGTCCGCCACCCATGCTGGGCGGTGCCGGACCCCTCGGTGGTCCATTCTGCTGCGGCGGCGGGACCGGGCGCGTCTTCTGCAGACTCTCGAACTGGGTGAGCGCCTGCTTGCTGGGGTACGTGACCACCGGTGCCTGGCCGTGCATCTCCTTCTTGGGCAGCTGGTCAAGCACGGCGCGCAGGCTGGACTCCGAACCGAGCGAGATGACGCTGAAGCCCTTCGACTGCCCATTGGCCCGGTTCTCGAAGAACTTCACCTCCTGCAGATCATTCACACCAATGTCCCGCAGCGAATTGGCGATGTCCTGGTCGGTGGTCCACCAGGTGAGATTACCCACGTACAGCTGGTAGCGGCGGTTCATGGTCGGAGTGAGGCTACCACCGCTCTGATGGTAAACTCCATTAGGACCGCCTGAAATCCGTTCGCCCGAGTCCCCGGAGCCCGGTCCGGCTGCTCCATCTGCGGACGGCGTGCCGCCGCCCCCACCACCGGAAGCGGCAGCCTCTGTGGGACCGCCTATGTCATCGTACAAGTCCACGCCATCGCCACCAAATTCGTCCTGTAAGGAAAAAGAAAGTTAGTGTATGGGTTAACGAAAAGTGAGCAGGTTATTTTGCAGAACAACTAAATGGAAAAAAAAAATGAATATAATTTGGTTACTCATCATTCCTTTCTTTCCTTTAAATTAAATGAATTCCTTAATTTCAGCTTCTAGATTAACATGTGTCTGAATTTTCAAGCTAAAATTTAAGAAGTCTAATCTCGAAAACACCATGTGTTTAAATCCTCCCTAGCTTTTAAGGCAGCATGAGCTTAGATATATGTTGCTATAACCAAGATTTAAGAACTCATGTTTGAAGGTTACTACTTGCTGAATCCCCTCAAAATAGCGTTCACCCCTTAACGACTTTTTTCGGCACATCGATCCACCCTAGTGTATACATACACACGCGCCCGGAAAGGGACTCCTTTTTTCGGTGGCTTACCTGAGCCTGCCCGGCAAAGTCCTTGTCTAGGTCCTCCGCGTACAGATCCAAGACCACGTCGGCCATGTTGAGCCGGAAAATGAACTCTTGCTAGGCGTAATAACTGATTTTTCGCCGCTTTTCCAACTTTCGCACGCACACACACACTCGGCACTCGTTCCGTCTCTGTCGCACTCGCACTCACGCTTCGTACAGTTTTCAGAGCAAGCCGGAGCAAAACCGGCGTGCTTCTCCTCGCTTTTACCGGGGAATCTCTCCCTCAAAACAATTAGCAAGATAATTGCCTTTGCTCGTAGTCGTCCGTGGATGAAATCTAAAACTATTTACATTCTACTCGAGCACGAACTATTTTCTCCAATCTTGCGAAAAAATTGTCAGCGTAAAATGGCGGACAGTGTGACCGCGGAACTATCGATAATTTATACCGTCCGGCGCTAAAAATATACTATTTATATTTTGGTAAATATACCATAAAATGAATACCAGACAAATGGATGATGTCTTAGCTAAATGTGGAGGATGTCTCCACTATATACCGAATTATCGATTGCTTAATCAAATTTGAATTTTTAAAAACGACCGTTTTACCGGTATACAAGTGGGAGTGGGGTTTTTAAATTGGATTTGTCTAAATTTGAAGTTGAACAACGTTAAAATCTCTAGGTCTAGTTTACTATTGTTCAACTCTTTAAAGGATCGTGAAAGGACCGAACAAGGACCTACTAAGGTTCCACTTAGGATCCTAGAAATAAAAACAATGAATTTAAATATAGTAGTTTTATAGAATATGTTACTTAAAATTAGTTTACTTAAAATAATCAACATCAAAATATCATATATAAATCATACCATAAAATGTTGCAATCATGTTTCTACCAACCTTACATTAAATGAATATGCATAACACAAATAAAAAGACCACTTCCTTTAGACCACCATCAAGCACATATTAATTAGCATAAATTACAATTGCTGCATAAAGCCATGCATAAATTACATTTGCAGACCCAAATGGACGCTGGCCGTGTCACTTGCACAACTAGACAGCGCACTTGGCCAAAGCTCCAAATTTAGAATTTAAATATAGCAATTAAGCTGATTTATGCAGCCCGTCCGCAAGTTACAATAATTGCTGCTAACAACTCGGGTCTCCGAAATCTTCGAGCTTAACTGAAGGCTGGAGGCTGGGAACCCAAGAGAATTGTGGCGCCGACTACTTGGCAACCTGTATGCAAATGTGTGGGGAAAAATTGGAAAAAATCAAGACAACATTTTTTACTCGCGCATGTAAATAAAAAACCCATATCCCGAAATCTAGTGCATGAATAACCACGTTATTCTTGTTTCTCTTTTTTTTTTGTTTTTATTTAGTGTTCCACCTGGTATTTAGTATTTAACTTTAACTTTTTCACTCACATGTGTTAGCCGCGTTAATGAATTGCCTTAAATGTCAATTACCACTGGCTTTTATCGTCGAATCTCAACAAACGGCAAATATAATTGGTGCTCTCGCCTCGTGCGATTGTGTGTTTAATTACTGTCGTCTGTTTAACTGCTTTTTAATTACGATCTTTATAGATGTTTCTGCCAGCAATACAGCGAGTCTCAAACCTTCGCATTTGTATTGTAATTGAGTTATTGGAAATTGGACTTTTATTATTTTCATATATTTGCCAGGTGGGCGGCTCTTCGCAAAGCCACTACGCAGTTGGAAATTGGCTGATGTTGGAGGCGAAGGTGCAGCCAAATTAAATTCTTGGCTAATCACTGACATTTCTGGGGCAAAGCTGCAATTAAAGGTGCGTCGTTGGAAGGGAAAGGGGATGTGTTTTAGTATGGATAATTTTTTAAGAACGAGAAAATATTTTTTTAATAAATACAAATTTATTCAAGAAATAATAGATGGGTTTCCTTTAAAAAAAGTATAATTTAGTTTCTTTAGCCGCTTTAAATATTTTTTCTCTATGTTTTTATAAAGGTTTCTTGTAGTGAAACATATATTCAAGGCCAAAATGTTAATAGACAAATATGTTTAAAAAGGATATAAGCACCAAGATTAAGAACATTTTTATTCAGATAGTCTATACAAATAAATTTCAGTGTAAGCTTAAAGATGGTTTCTATGAACCTGTAATAATATAATAAAAACTCTCCCTTCCGAAATATTCTCATGTTTATTACTCATACGCCGTGTGGCCTTTGCTTGCTTACATATTTACATAAATGTTGCATAAGTGTTATTTGATTTTTGTGATAATTTAGATCTACATAATGGCCACCACTTATATCTATTGCCCCCGTCGGCCATTTCGGACATGCGTAAGTCGTGTCAAAATTTATTGCGTGACCATTGGCGTGGATACTTTATCATAGAGCGGCACCGCTGCTACCAAAGTGCCAACTTGCAACTTCCAACTGCCCAGAAGCCGTCGAGCACTTGGTTGGCCAAGTCGGTGTTCCGCACTGCCAGTTGGGCAATGAATACCCAAAGCAGAGCGGGCCAGAACATAAATCTCACACTCACTCACACCAGAGTTGGCCATCAAGTGCACCTACACAGCCATGCCATTCGATTTGACTCGATTCGATTCTATTCGATTCGATTCGGTCCTGGCCAAGTGTCGAGGTGCCAATTAAGGCTACACACTGCTGGGTATTTTGACCAGATCATACCCCGCTGCATGGATACTTTTTTACTGCAGTGCAGCGCAGCTTTTTTGAGCAGCCAAAATGGACCAGGCCGAGTGTCATTTGATTCTTGTGGCAGGCTGGCGGCGTTTCATGCGCCTTTGACATGCAACCAGGGTCCGAGTCCAAAGCTCCATGCCGAGTCGGCACAGTTTACACGAATCAGCAATAGCAACAATAACAGCAACAACAGCCAACAAAAACAAAAACAAAAACGAAAAAAAATTACGAAATTTGTCGTCTGACAAAAAGCTTAGAAAACGATATAAATTAAATTTACGATTTTGGTGCTCATTAAATGTTCACAACTTTGGGCCCAGCGAGGCATTTTTTTTTTTTTGTTCGCTTTCGGTTGCAAAATTAGAACATCGCTTTGGGAAATCGCCAAAATGCAGTTAATTGTTTTTCGAGCTCTTGTTACAGTTTCTTTTTTCTCGCGAATGTCACAAATTGAATAATGTCTTAATTGCGAAGCGGAGTTTCGGAGAACATTCAAACATGCAGGCCGTTTGCAATTGTTTGGCGCAGTTTAAGGCGACTAATTACGTGCCGATCCGGTGATCGGGCTATTGTATAATCGTGCCGTTTGATATATATCCTGGCACAGCTGGCCGATCCCGAAAAAAAAGTGAAAGGCAAACATGCAACGCCCACTTCTCACCGGGATACTGGGCCATTCGGCCATTCGGCCACTCGGCCACTCGGTGCCCAAGTATAACTAGATTATTATATAATTGTTACCATTTGACTAATTTGCCTCGGGGCCAGATAAAAGCCGAGAGAGAAACAAGGAAAGCGACTCTAGAAAGGCGGCAAAAGGAGTTCGAATCTGGCCAACTGGTGGCCATTTGCCATGTCACGGTGCAATCGCACCACTGACCAACTTATGCGGCTTTGGCCAGCCAGTCCGACAACCGGCTCCCAGCTGAGCCACTCCGAATATGGGTCACCGACGTGAGCTAATCTATGCACCAGATGCAATCTTAATTGCCAATCAACTAACGGAGGCGAACAGGATAAAAAAAGTGTGAAAGTGAAATTCAAACCAAGAGCAACAGCTTTAATTCCTCTCTTAATTCGAATCTAAAATCTGGAATGCATTCGTCCCGGAAAGTTATGAGCTCTGTGGCAGCGACTCAGTCTGCTGAACCACTTTATATAGCCTCTTTTGGTATGGAACTGTAAAGGACTCTGGAAATCCCTCAGGCCAGCTTGTTGCTCAGAAGCTAAACGGATTTAAAAATTAATATATATTCAATTTTGGAGACAACATTGAACACTTACTCTTGCGTTTTGAATCGTTCTTCTCAGAATGCGTGCTGCGAGTTGGTTGCCAGACACTTGGCAAGTTTATTATGACCAGACGTGATAGGCAAATCATTGCAAAAAACTAATAAAACATAAACTAATTTACTATTACAATTTAACCGATAATCTTCGTTTCAGTTTTCGTATGTTGAATTCTGTGTAAAAGGAAACTGAATGAAAATGCTTAGGCCAACTGATTGAGTAAACTTTTCCCGCTTCGCTTTCATTAAACGCGTGTGAGTTTTGCAATCGAGAGTGTAGAGAAGCTGACCAGGCTAAGACTCGTTCCAGATCGAGATCTCGGTTCCCGTCTCCATCTCCATCCCAATCCCAATCCCCATCCCCATCCCCGACTACGTTTTGGTTGGTGCAAATGAAATGGAAAACGAAGCCAAAGCGGGTTTTGCTCGAAATGGGGCAGAAGCCGGCACAGCGATTCCTTACATAACCGGCCATAGAAAAAGCACACATATGCACTTAGCTTCATTTTGCGAGCAGTTTTGCAACCACAGATTTAGTCTAGAAGATGGTCCAAGCGCAACAGCATGTATTCCTTCTTACATGAAATGGTTGACTAAAGAGATTATTTCATTTTCAACAAATTTGTATTTTAAAAAATAAGTATCATAAAAGTATAAGTTTTAAAATGTGAAATTAAACAATTTTCTATCAGGATGTTTTTAACTGACTTGTTAAGTACAACATTTATTGAACGGTCAATTTAACCAAATTATCAGTTTTTAAAAAGCAATTATGTGTAAGCTTATAAATAGCTACACAAAAAATTATAATTAATAAAAGTATAAAGATATTAATATTATTACTTATCTTTAATTTAATGCAATTTACTAATAATTCTCTTATATTAATATTGTAAAATTTAGTAGTAAAATTTTAAACATGTGCAGTGAAAATTTTTAATTTATTTGTTTATTAAAATAGTTCGATTTTTTAAAATTATTTAAGCGGTTTTTTTTACCGTTTTTTCTGAACATTTTTGTAGAAAAAAACTTCTAAACAAAATAAAAACATAATTTACTATGTCCAAAAACCTCTAAAACTTTCTATCAAGTACTTTCATTCAAATAAAATTTCCAAAAATTGCCTTAAATTGTATGGGTTACACTGAACTAGCCTCTTAAGGGCACTCAATTTTCAGAGTGTAAAAGCACAGTGGCATGTGCAATTTATCTGGCCGCAGAGATCTTTCCTGGGTGCCTAGGATACCACAGTTAGTGGGTCGTTGTCAGCCGCAAAAAAAAACAGATTCAGAGTCAGTCGCAGTCTCAGTTGCGTTTGCAGAGGCAGTAGCAACATGACTCGCTGGCATGTGGCTTAGTTTCGCTTTAATAGCGCCGACTGACAGGCATTTGCATTGCGCCATTTCTAAGTCATAATGCAGTGACACATTTGTTGCGTGTTAGGCAGCCGCTAAAGGGCAAACGAGCTGCGTCTTAATTACGTTAATGGCAGCCAAAAAAGATACTCGCGTTGAGGCGATCCATGTGCGATTCTCGTTGCCTCAGCAAGCTCAGCAAACACAGCTAGTCAGTGGCTCAGTAGCTACGGCAATAGCATTTGTGTAATGTGGGTAATTAAGCGACGCTTTCTGCGCACACCGATGCACCCAACGAGTTTTCCCACGATGGCCACTCAAGTCCCAATCCAAGCCCCCCTCAATGGCCGACTACTGTGCGCATGCGCACAACAAACAGCCGCCAAGTACCAGAGGCCAATGATATATGCATTTTTCAACTATACCCAACAATGGCTGCCTCTGCGCGCGTTGCTTATAAATTAGAAGCAGCCGAAATAATAGCCATATTTTGCCTGCTTTTCGCCGGTTTTGGTTTGCTTTTTCGGACGTTTTTTTTTCTACATTTTTCTCCTTTTGCCAGACCCTCAGAAAAAGGTCAAAGCTTCAACGGCTGCAGCTGCGCTTGGTTTATCTTGGCCATCGTCGGTTGTTCCATGTTTCGATAATTTGGCCACTTGCACAGGGGGAAAATTTTATCACTTGCCATCAACACCTTTATAGTCATTATTTAGGAAGATGTGAAACCAGTCAACAGTTTTTTACTTAAAACTTAATTAATGGTTAAGAAACAACAGTTTATATTATTACATATATTTATTAAATGAAAATGAAGGTGTGAAACCAAACAACAGTTTTTACCAGTGATTTTTTATTACTTAAAATGTTATAAATGGTTAGGTAAGAACACATTTATATTAGCTTTATTAAAAAATAAAGATTAAAAGACTTACGAATCACTATAAAGTTGTGTAAAATAATTCAAAAAGCTTAAATAGTTTGCCTTAAAGATTACCGTATAAAAACCGCATTATTAATTAATTCCTATTGTCTAAAAAAAATGCTGAGATAACTATTTAGAGTTAGGTTATCTATATTGTTCATCTAAGTAAATTGAATCTCAAGTAAAATCATTACTGAATAAACAAATAAATAAATAATTAATAAAATAGTTTTAAATAAACACATTAGATAAGAAACTACTATACATCTTAATAATTTTTCTCAGTGTGGCTAACTAGCCGGCAGACTGAACGCACTTAAAGCGATTTTCAAGCCAAACAAATTGCGCCGCGATGAGCGATGGTCAATCAGGGATCATGGCATTTAAGAGACGTTTCTAATCCCCTGCAGCTCTGACCCCCCTTTTTTTCGGTGGACCCATGCAAATCGATGACGTCAGGTGGGGGGCATTGTGTAAACCTTACTTGCGGGAATGCTGCAATTTGTGGCCAAGCACAACGTCATCGGTTGACCACATCCCTGCAGAGCTGCTGTTCCGCTTGGCCGCTTTCCACTGAAGCGCATAATTTCGCGGAAATGCTTGTGGCGGAGACATTTCTCCCCCAAAAACCGATGGCTATATAAATACCCGACGAGCGCGACACTTCACGCTTAGTATGCGAGAATCGGGGGATCGCCATCGCAGGGTTCCAGTCACCACCAGCCAGCCATGAAGAAGCGTCGCATAGCCACCAGCTCAGCTGGGGACATGGATGAATGTGGATTTGGACCCGAAGAGGCCAAGACCCCAACTCGTTTCGGCTTCCGCATTGCGTTGCGAAGAGAGGCACGCGTTTGCCACGCGGCGCGGCGCCTCAAAGATTTGCTGCCCCTGGTGGCGCTAATTGCTGGATTCGGAGTGATCGGCGCATGCGCAGCGGTTGGCTATTCCTACGCGAGATTCGAGGGTCCGGTGGCGGGGCCGGAGCACCTGGTCACCGTCCACGACGGACGCACCGTCGACTATGTGGCCCGGCCCGATTACAGCTTCGCCTATGGCGTCGAGGATGGCAATTCGCGCGTGCTGCAGAATCGCAAGGAGACACGGACAGGCGACGAGGTGCGCGGCGTCTACAGGTGAGTTCCCAGCCACTGGAAAGTGGTCGGTGGTCAGTGATCAGTGGTCACTGGCGATGGGATGAGATCGGATGGGGGGTGACGGGTTGGGAGACAACTTGTCAACGCATTCATTAGCGTCACACTGAGCTGAAATTGATATGGCATCGTGGCCACTTTAATACCACTCAACATCAGATACTGGCCACTGCTTGCTCTGAAAATAATAGAAACAAACACTTAGCTACATTACATATAATTACATAAATATTTACTTATTTGCATAACACTTTAAAAAAATAACGTGGTAAAATTCGGATCTCGTAGATTGTCGAAAAATAAGCTTGGCCTAATTAAGTGCTTAACTTATTAAAAAAGAATACTAAAAGTTGAAAATAATGTATTGATATTACTGACTGTTCAACAGTTACTAATCATTTTTTTAGAACACTTATTAATGTCTACATAAACTAATTTAGGTTAACAAGATAGAGTTTCCCCTTATGCGGAACAATTTATTTTTTTTTGGAAACAAAATAGGGTCAAAATACAAAAAGTAGTTTAAAAATTAAAGTTTTGAACCGCAATTGTTTTCTGACCCTTTAAATTATACAAAATATTAGCAACTTTAAATTTAAATATAGTCTTCACCACTTCATCACTTTCATGTCTTCTTCAAATTATTGTATGACCAGCTTGAACTGACTATTAATAACTACCAACTTGACACCTATAACATACCTACGAACATGCATTAATTGCCGCTTTGAATTAATTTTATTTATTTTTTATTCAATGGCCTCCACGCAGCGTAGTCGATCCGGATGGCACCTTGCGTGTGGTTAAATACACGGCCGACGATGCCAACGGCTTTCAGGCGGAGGTGATTACGAACGGTGTGAAAACTCTGCATGGCCATGGAGCCGAGGTCGATGCGGGTGGCGGTACGGTGGACAACCAAGTGAGACACGACAGCTCCGAAGCCCACGAAGCGGATGATGAGGAGGGCGAGGAACAGGAGGAGGAGGAGGCCCCTCACGCAGCTCCTCACAAGGGAAATGGGCAGTACAAGGTGCACGAGGACTACGACGAGGGCGGTGGCGGTGGCGAGGAAAAGGAAAAGGATGCAGAAGGGGAGGAGGAGGGAGACCACCAGGAGTACGAGGGCAGCAGCGAGGAAGGATACGTGGAGGCCGATGCTCACAGTCAGCAGGAGGAGGCCAGCAGCGAGGATTACTAAATGGGCATCTCGCACTATTATGAATCAATTAACTATATTTCTTATATTGTGATACAGCCAAAATAAACCACTCTAAATAATACAAAAATGTCAAATTAATAAAGGATCAGTATTTTAATACAAAAATCTAAATAAATATTTGCTTAGTAATTTTAAAATTATTTTGTTTTTATTAAAAATTCTTGAAACCTTTTATTGCAATAATGGTCACAGTATCTAGTTAAGATTTATAAAAATGTATTGAGTGTCCGTGCTCGAGTAAACAAAAAAAATTAATAATGAAGGTTATCTTTTTACTTTATGATTTAACTAATTTTAGTGTAACATTATCCTTTATTAAATAACTAGTAAATCTGATAGTTACGCCGTTTCAATTGAAATATATTTGCATAATCCCGAAACTCCTAAGCCGAAAGATTAAGAAATATAAATAAAACGCTAATTGAAATATCTGGCGAGCTTATGTTGCTGGTTCAACGGGGTTAAAGGCGGCAAGGGGGCGATTTTTACGCAACCACAACATCAACATCAACGTCAAGTGGATATACACACATAGAGTATATCGGCCAGGCCGTTGAAGCGTGTGCGTTCGAAGTGGACTCCATTGGAGCCCGACTCCGACTTTGATTCAATTTCGATCTCGATGTTGTTTTCTTTTTCCTTTTCATTTTCGTTTTCATTTTCATTTTCGCATGGACTCAATCAAGCGGGCCGATGGACAGGCAAGTTTGTTGCATGCTCGGAAAATCTATTTTCCCCCAGTATGCGTGATCCACTTTGGTCTGGCTGGTGGTTCCATTTCGTCACTCGCTTAATTTCAAACGCGCAAATGCGCAAAATCGCATTAAATGTGCGAAATGCAGAGAGCAGACTCGAAAGTGGATCAAACGACGTCTGGTTGTGGCAGCGATGCGGTAATAATGCTGAAATGCCAGGCAGCCTGACCAACTTGGCGTCGGTAATCTCACAATTGAGCCGGCGACAAAATTGGGCTGACGTCTGTAACCGGACCGGGCTAATTGACAGTCGACTTATGGTCCACTAATAACCCCTTGCAGACCCCATTAGCGGCATACTATTCAGAATGATAGACCGAAAACTCACCAAACATGGCTAGCATGCGTCTGTTTCGGACGTGCCAGAATCTTGCTGAAGGAAATGTTTTAATTAGCCAAAGTCATACGATGCCTAGGTGTAATGGGATGCCCAAAGAGTGTCGGAAGTAGTATCGGGATTATGTAATATCCAGCGGATGTGATCTTAGCGGATAAGGCGCGTTACGCATACGCAGCGTTGTGCAACGCCTTGAATTACACTGCGTGGAATGTGCGCTGCACTCACTTTCTAATTGAATCCATTGTCCAGTTAAACATAATGCCATAAAGCCAAAAGACCTTCAAGTTTCAATCACGAAAGAAACAAAAAAATCGCTTTGCCTACTGCATAAATCAAGCCACAAATCTATAACTGTCAAGTCATTTAAGCCAAGGGGTAAATTTAAGAAAAAGGTGATCAAGTCAAATGGTTCGACTAAACAATGACCAGTAGGGAACATTCGTAAAGTAATTAAAAAAAAAAATATCTGAGTTTTGTATTTAAATGTATCAATAAGGTTAAAATACATAAATAACTAACTGAAAAGTTGCATTTAAATTTGCAGTATCATAAGTTGTAGATAATTATTACTATTGTTGTTGTATTATTATTTTCTTAGCTATAAAACGAATATACCCCTACAGCCAAGGCTCAGTTATTCGAAAAACATGCAAAGTGCGTTTAAATGTTCAATAGATAACCATTACCCTCCGAGGCCCCGCCCTAACGGCCGCCCGCCCACATCAAACCATTGTCCAAACATAGGCAAACAAACTGCCAGATCGGCGGACATAAATCAAGATAAAATGCTTGTTCTAGTTATCGACAGGCGGAGCCGTAAGTATAATAAATCTCAAGTTAGGCGCGCAGAGATATGGATTTCAGGCGGGGATTTCAGGGGGATATGCGTGGACAAGTGCAATTAACGCATGCAAAACAATTCGATCGATCAGGCAATGTCGCTTGGCGGTACCATTCCATTGCGCAACCGGCGATCCAGACAAAGACAAAGCTTGTCGCAGTCATTGCGATTTTCCAGCTGTCTTGTCCAGTGACCAACTAACCAACTAACCATCCAGCCATCTAGCCATCTAGCCATCCAGCTATCTAGCCATCCAAACCGAACCCCTGCAACTCCTGACTCTGTCAAAGTGCGATCGTGACGTGGCCAACTTGTTTGGCCCGGACTCTTTTTTGTGTTGGCAATTGTTTCGAGCGATTTTCGGCCAGCCGTGTAAATGTGTCGCCTTTAAAGCCGTTTTATGTAAGTCGATTCTGTGTCTTTGTCTCCGCTTTCCATGCTAATGGCCAGGCCCAGGCCAAAGTGATCTCTTATAGTGCGATCTGAGTATCTGTTGGTTTGTCTCGACTATGTTTTTTTGGTTTTTATTTTTTGTTTTTCGGCCAGCACATTTTGCACCTAGCAAACGAACACTGAGCTTTTTCCCATCGTTTGCCCAGACGACAGGCAGTCTCCCCTTTGCCCACCCCATCTCTCGGCTGTTTGTCTCCGTTTAATGGCCACTTGTGTGTGTTTTATAAGATACAATCATAATTTTCTGATATGTCATGCCAGAGCGGTTTGCTTTTCGTTGTGGGTGTTGCCTGAAAAAGTGTCAAAAAACTGATTTTTACGAGTTGAGCAAGCATGGAACAGGAGGAGTTTGAGCTTAAGTCTTTAGTTAATTTATGTTGAAAAATGTTGAATGAAACACTTTAAAGCAAATAACACTTTTTCAGCGATTTCTTGTATAAATTGCCATTTAGAAAAAATTAATAGAAATTGCTAATGAAATGCTTATGAAATAAATGGAACTTTTTTTGTATATTATAAATATTCATTTGCCAACCGTCCAACATTAATTATTTATCGAATATTTTTTTCCGACAATGCAGTTATAGTTTAACAAAAATATTGCAAAACCATTTTTGTATAATATTTGTATGCATTCCCCACTAATTGTTTATCTAAATTCCATCTAATATTTATCATTTCTCGCAATCTTGGCGACAAACATTTGTCACATGCCTCGGGTAATATTGATTGAGCCGCGTTTGATTTGCTTAGCCAAGTCAAACTATTTGGCAACATCGAAATTCCGCTCACAGTTCTCCAGATCATGGAAATAACAAACTGAAATCGGGCGCAAAAATGTCAGGCAACAAATTGCGTGGCATGAAAACTACGCAAGTTTTTGGATTTGTTTTCCATCGTGTCTCGTTGGTGTTGGCGTGGTAATTATAACGACGCCCCGTTTGATTGCCACATATATGGTAATAATATTTTTCGGCCAACTTGTGCGGACCCGAATCGATCGTAATTATGTCGGCAAATCAATAAATAAAGAGCTTAGATCATTAAAGCCAATGCAAAAGTGTCGCTTTCAATTGCAGCGCCGTCATCAGCGAGAGGCAGACAAACAGACAAACAGTCAGCGAAACTAAGTCACCGAACGCCTTCTCAGGCCGAGAAACAAATGCCGCACCTATCCAAAGAGTTTCGAGGGGGCATGGCTGGGGATCATTGTTGTGGCATATGCGTGGTAGGGTACCACTGCGCCACTGGCAACTGCCAACTGGCATCTGGCTTCCCCGGCACCAGCAGTACCACCAGCAGTACCACCAGCAGCACCATCACCCACCCCAACCCACCGGTGGCACAGCTGCACCGCCACCGCCATCGCTCGTTCGTTCCAGTCGTCTATAGTCGGGTTGCAGTCGTCGACGGCCGACGCGTATATAAATACTTTTGGTCATCGTTGCAGACATCAGTTCAGCTAACGATTTCGTGCTCTTAACGGTCCTCAGTCACTCGAGATCTCCTCACAGCCTCCTCCACAGGAATCAGCGTCCAGTCGTCCTTTGTCCTTTTAGCTACGTGTTCGCGTCGTGTGTCCGTTTGCCGTTCGTGCTCGATTAACAAAATGAAGGTGTGTGCTAGATCCCTGTCCCCAATTATAAAAAAAAAACGAAATTCCCAAGAAACCTCGAAAAACCCTAGTGAATCCCCGATCCTGATGCTCACTTCTCCACTCTCTAGTACTTTGTTGCCATCGCTCTGCTGTTCGCCGCCGCTCAGGCCGTTCCCATCGAGCTGGGCCACTACGCCCCGGCGCTGGTGCACCATGCGCCCGTCCTGTCGCACGCCGTCCATGCCGTCCACGCCGAGCCGGTGGCCTATCCCAAGTACTCCTTCAACTACGGCATCAAGGATCCCCACACCGGCGACATCAAATCGCAAGCCGAGGAGCGCGACGGTGATGTGGTGAAGGGTGAGTGAGATCATAAATTATAAATTACTCCATCAAAACAGGGTTCTATCTGTTCTTAAATTTCGTTGAAATGGGTAAATTAACTTAAACAAAACCAAAGGCTAAGGCGACAAACTTACACAGAAACACATACAAGAACTAAATACAAAAGACTTTGGCAACGAACTTGAAAATCATATAGAAACAAAAAGACTTAGGCAACAAACTTGAAAATATTAATGATTTGTCACAAATTTAAATACTTTCTTTCTGATGAAAATCTAAAGATTTCGTCACAAAATTGATTTTAAAAAAATTTGTTAATAACAAAGTATTAAATTATTATTATTAATTTGAGTGCTTAGTTTCAAAGTGATCTTTGACAATTCATTTATATTCACTTAAGTTAAATATTTAATTACAAATTTTTATTTTAATGGTCCAAAAGAAAAGATCTGGGAAACGAACTTTATGCACTTAAATATTTCATTGGCTGCCTGAAGATATAAATTTGATCTAAATTGCCTAGAAAGTATGACTTGGCAGTCTAAGCTGAAACATAATTAAGACATTTAAATGCGTAAGTAATGGATAGTAGAATATAAATTTTAAAATAAAGCACATGACAATTACTAGTATAAAAAGAATTAAATACATTTATTATTTAATTGACATACTTACAATTTCATCCCCATCCAGGCCAGTACTCCCTGGTGGAGCCCGATGGTTCGGTGCGCACCGTTGACTACACCGCCGACGACCACAATGGATTCAATGCCGTGGTCCACAAGACCGCCCCCACCAAGATCATCGCCCATGCGCCCGTGCTGCATGCCGCCCCCGTGCTGGCCCACGCCCCCCCTGCTGCACCACTACTAAACGGCGGGAGCCTGACTTAGTCACCAAGGTGCTCTCCCTGTCGCTCTCATCCATCCACAACCACAACAGAAACATCATAGGAACAACAAACAGAAAAACGAACAAAAAACCACAAAAAAAAATCAAACAACAAACAAACAAACAACGAATATGAAAATTCTTTTGTAAGTAAGCGTAGCTAAGAGTTTAGTAGACACGGGACCGACTTAGGGGGCGTGTCCCGGCACCCGGCTGATCCTGGCATGGCATAAGGACGAAGGAAAAACGAACAGAAAACAAAATAAACCAGAAATTCTCATAACGACTTGGCACTCGGAATGACTTGATCGCGGATGATAAAGTCTTAAAGGATAACAATCGGAATTGGAGTGACAACTTTTTCCACATGATATATGTTATATTTGTTTATATATATGTATGTACGACTAACCGAAACCGATTTTCCTGGCAAACTTTTGCAAGCAGTGCTCCGAGAAATTCATTTCTAGGATGGCACAAAGGCTTCTCCCAAGATATTTCCTCACTCTGTACATAGAACTTTATTTATATGCCTAGTTCTTTTACTTTTCCAAGCTATACTTTTGTAATATATTTATGACTGTCTCTGCCCTGTACTTTATTTTCCCTTTCTATGCTCTACATTCTTTAGAAGCCTTTGTGGAGACTGTCAGACTGTGGCCAGCATCCTTAAACTGCCACGCCCCATTGAGAGCAACGGTGGGCGTGCTAACTTGTGTGCCATTGCGGGACTTGCTTACAGTTTGGCAGGCTTAATAAAAAAATGTCCTTGGAGCGCAGAAGATTGCCGGTGATGGCCGGTCATTGTGCATTAGTAGCTAGTACTCTAGAATTTCCACGCTGTTATCCACGTGACCTCATTCCGCCTCTTTCTTCCACTCTCACCCGTCTCACTCACTCACCGACTCACTATCTCTCTCTCTCTCTTTTAATGTCTCTCACTCACTTACTCTCAGTCTGACACCTTGTATCTAGTTTCATTTTTTTTGCATTTAGTATTTTTCACATTTATTGTGTATTTATAAACAATTATGCAGCTTAATTATAAACAAACAAAGCTAAGAAAAAACAAACGAAAAAATACAACAAAAAAATAAACATTGTACTCAATTAGGAGGATAAACGAAGGAAAACAAACTCTCACATGTCTCTCACGTCTCAAAAGTTCATTTGAGTCTTACACTTATGTACTATATATTCCCCATAAACATTTGTATGCAAAAACAACAACAAAAACAGCAGCAAACAGCAAACGAAATGCGAAAACGTTATTATGGAAATAGAAAGAAAAAAACTAAAAAAAAAAATAAATAAAAAATCATATTTAAAAAAATGTACGATATGTTCTTCTCTTCCTTGGGCTGGATTTACGCCAAAGTTCGCGAAGATTAGCATGAAGGGGCCATAATTATTACTTTTATTATGCCAAGCATAAAACAAAAATGAGAAAAATAATTAGCATTCCGGCAAAGTGTTTCTAATGAGGATTCGCACCCACTCTGAGGGCCTCTCCATTTCGTTTTGGGTTCTCGGTTCTTCAGTCTGCCTTCGCCATCGAAAGTACGCGCAACTCGCAGTTCAAAAAATTAAAATCGAAATAAATGTGACTTATTTATAGGCGAAAATAATTAAAATTCAGCATGGAATGTTCGTCAAATTTGTTGTGGTTTTTTGTAAGTGCGTAGGAACAGTCTGCTAAAAAAACAAGAAATGTATTTCACATTGGTTCATTACCTAGGAATTCTTGAGTTGTGCTCAAATTTTATAATGTTCTGGAAATGGAATAAATGTGTTGAAGTTAAATTATTAATTGATTTTATTTTTCTTAGCCATTTTGTGAGCTTGTAAAATCTTATATATTTATGGCCATTCGTGTTTTTCTAAACATTCTCTTCTATAGTTATTTTGTGTAAAAAAATTGCAAAACAAAATTTGGTATAGTTCTGTTACTATTCAGTAAATTTTGTTTGAACTGCAAATAAATTTTAACCATAAAGATACTAAATCTATTTAGAAACCGTGCGTTAGCCAAACAAAAAATTATTATACCCTTGTTTTTTTTTTCAATTTGTTAGATTTTAATAATGTTTTGAAACAACTCTAAAATTATAAAAAAAATATTGAATAATGTTTTTTTTTTGGTCAAATGCATTTAAAACGTTTTTTATTTGGTATATTTTGTTAGCATTTGTCAATCACAGTTTTATCTTAATAATCTTAATAAAGAGCGATTTAAAGTTCGTTAAAATTGAACAACACAACCCCTACAATATCATAAGTTTTGTTTGACAACATTTTTGTTATAAAAACAAACTTAGAATACCCTTTTTTGCACATTTCCTAAAAGACTTGTGTAATTTTTAAGCATCAACATATTTTTCTCGATTTTAGCTAAAAGGCTTTTAATTATCCACTGAACCAACTTAGCGCCTTAGTATTTGCTATACATTTTTCTTTACCAGCAAATTTTCCTATTAACCACAAAAGTATACGCCGCGGTGTCCACTCCATTGCCAGCAAAAAGCGGAGCTTACAACAAGGCAGCAGCTGAAAATGAGAGTGGAAAAGCCAAAGTGAGCAACTATTTTCTGCACGAGCCCTACGGTAGGCCAAATAAAATATTGTACAATAGGTTGGATTACCCAATTAATGCCCGATTTTATAAACAGGTCCCAACACCTACGCCTTTGGCTACGAAGTCGATGATCCGCAGACGAAAAACTCCCAGTTCCGAGAAGAAAAACGCTTCGCGAATGGCAGTATCCAGGGGAGCTATGGGTACGCTAGGCCTGATGGACGCATTGAGGTCACCAAGTATAGAGCGAATGAGGATGGGGGATACTCTGCTCAGATTGAGACTTTCAAAGCGGGGGATGAGAGGGTACAGGCAGTTTGGCCTACCGAAAGACCCGATATTCTTGTAGAAAGAAGCAAAACAGAGTCCCCTTCAAATGTGACTTGGGATCCTAAGAGTCATCTCAATGTGAGTGTTTCCCATGTGGCAGATCATGTGGCCCAACAGCTAAAGGAGCAGCATGGACTCGATCTGAACCACATCGATGTGACCAAGGACTTACTAAAGCCAGCGGTGCTCGATGTGATCCAGGGCAAGGCCCCAGCCAAGGGTCTGCCGGTTCAGAATCTAATACCCCAGCAGTTTCCCATAGCTCCATTTCAACTGCCAGCGGATCAAGCAACCGCCAAGGCCACCACTGCAGAGCCCCAGAAAACCGAAAGTTCAAAATACAACCGAGCCAAAACCAACAATGCCGAGAAGGCTCCCCAAGTTGAGGAGACGGAGGCAAGCTTACCACCGCCCAGGCCACTGGTCAATAGCAGTCCCAGCACTGCAAATTGGCAACAGCGAACCATTGAGGCAAATCGCCGTGAATTCCTGGCAAATTTACCCAACCTGAGTGGGGCCAGGCTGGAGTAAATGTCTGAAAATGTTTCACCAGGCCAAATGCTTAAAAGTGTTTCACCAAGAAAACTAAAGAGGAGGGTCTGTTACCCAAATTACACAGAGAAAAGCTATAGTTAAATTTTTCTTTGAATTAGAAAAATAACACAAGTAAATATAAAATAAGGAAATAATAAAGCTTTGAAATTTATTTAATAAAATGATTTTGATCCATACGGAATCTATGCTTTAAATTTTTTTTAATATTAAATATCATAGATTCTGAAAAAAAATAATATGTTTTTTTATTCTTGTATTAGGGAAATAAGAAAAAATTACAATTTAGGAAAATGAGAAAGTTGTAAACATTATTTAAATAAAATCATTTTTATCCACAATAAATCTATGTATTCAATTTATATTTTGTCATACAATAAAATAAATAAATTCAAGAAAATCCAATTTTTAAGAATTCTTGTCTACCATTCTAAAAATGAAAAGGAAATATTTACAGAGTTTCTTTGTTCATTTTTTAAGAATTCTTGTCTACCATTCTAAAAATGAAAAGGAAATATTTACAGAGTTTCTTTGTTCATTTACAAAAATTTACTGATCGTCAAAGCCTTAAAAGCATAGCCTCGACACATTTTGAAGTGGTCTAAGCATTTAATATTTGATGGTATTTTTTTACAGGTTTTTTATTGGTAATAGAAATCATTTTAATGGATATTACTTATTATCTTTATACTTACATTCTTTGTTAAATATTTTAAATTTTTTTGTCTCTGTGAACGTAACAATTATTAGTCGAGACAAGAGCAAACCCTGCGCTAGTTATTAGGTAAGCTTCTTTCACTTTTCATTCGCCACGTCTATCGCCAATACCTTGGCCATAAAAAAGTGATCACAATTTGGCCATTAAAAAACCAAACGAGCAACAAAAGAATTCCACACACTGAACAGCATAATTGAGGCTGCAATAAAAAGCGCCGAGTGTCTGTGGCATTTTTGAAATATCTTCCGGGTGCCAAAATGGAGCAGTCAGAGTCTTGATCCCAATCTAAATCGCTTGCCGCCTTTGAAGTTACATTTTTCTTCGCCTCTGTAGGCTAATTTGGGTCGCCCACAACGGGCCGGATTGGGTTCGCTTTCAGACGGATTTTCCCCGGTTTTCCCATATTCAGGAAGACATCGCCCGCATCACGTTGCAGTCAAGTGTAAATGTTTTGCCATTTAATTGCTCCAAATTTCCAAATGCGTTTCCATGGCAAGTGCCAAGCTCAGGCAAACTCGAATAAAAACGGAAGGAAATGCGAAGTGCATTTTGATTTCTGTTATCGTTTTTGCTTTCAACGCCATTTCTTTTCTCTCCCTCGTCTGATGCATATTTATGCTGATTTATTATTCCATTATTGCGGCAACTTTAAATTGTGGCACGCACACTCGCCGTAGATTGCGAAATTTTGTTGCCAAAACCACTCCAAGCTCTTTAAATTGTATTTGTTATTTTTAAGCATTTTACATTTGTATAGTCTGATTTTTATTTACCGTGTGCATTTATTGCCCACGAATTTGTATCTTGTCCGTTCACTTTTATGCTTCACTGAGATGGCTGAAATATAATCTGCTTCGATGGGGAGGGGCTGCAGTAAGTAGGAAATGCATATGGCATCTAATTAGTATAGGCTGTGTTCTTAACGAGAAAATTATTTAAATTTGATTTGTATTTCTTAGACTGTTGTTTAGTTAGTAATTAAGACAAAGCAACTTTCATATGCACTCGCCTGATTTGTTGTATGCTAATTAAACTGCTGCTACGTTCATCCACTCAGTCCATTCCATTCCAATTGATTGCGTTCGGTTTCTTTCTTTTTGGCATACATATTCGGTCATTAACTAATTGCTGAGGCAATCGGTTTGCACCACCGCCCCATTGAGGGGCTCTGTGAAAGTGTTTCTGATTTTCTCCTTTTTTTTTTGGCTAGGGCGTGACGTATACGTAACGTCTGCATTACGTAGCCGCACAGTGGGCCCCCTCCAAGTGGCAAGTTTGCACTTCAACTTAACATTGAGATCGCGGGCGTTGTCCCTGCGGCGGCCGGCTCATAAACAAACTAATAAAACGGAATATATTTGAGCGGGGCAGAGAAATATGTGTGTCCGAGCTGACAACTTGATTAGGGGATCTGCAGCCGGTTTTTTGCTTGGTCCTGCCTTCCAGGCCCCCAGGCGGTTGCATAAATTTAACCATTTTATAATCTCGATATGGCACTCGAAACTGGAAAATTTCATAATATCCGGTTCGGGCGAGCTTGAAAAGTTGTTAATTTGTTGCATCTCTTCGGCAGTAGTAGCAGCAGCAGCAGCAACAGCAACAGCAGCAGCAGCAGGAAAAACAAAGCTTCGCCAAAAATGACAGCAATTAGCCGGCTACGGAATAAGGTAAAAGTATTTAACCTACTTTGCGGCGGTACTACCCTCTTCTGCCCCCTCTGGAAAAGCGCTTTTCACTGCAGGAAGTGGTGAAGCGGCAGGGAGGGAGACACATTCAATTGGCGCCTAATTAATGAGGCATTCGGACGGGCAAGGAAGTCGTCGTCAGCGAAAAAAAAAGAAAAGTCATACCGCCCGATTTCCTCAACCCCACTCGTGATGTGTGAAAATGGCAGTGGCACTTTGGAGTGAAATTAAAATATTTAACAGTTAACGCGCGCCTGTGAATGCAAAGCGTAAATATTTTGATTAGTCAATGATACAATTAGAGCTGCGAGAAAATCAATTGGAAAATGGCACCGCCAGCAACAAGACTTTGCACTCTCGCCTTTTTCCGCGTCTTGCTCCACACACGAGAGTTGGAGTGTCGCCCGACTGTCCCAGCTGCCATATGATATGATTATGTGATTTGGCAATTTGCATTTAATTAATTTCTTCAGCTGTTTATTATGTCAACGGCAGCAGGCGAAGCCTAAGACCCGCGGCAGAAGTCGAGGGGCTGGAGGAACCAGAAGGGGCGGGTGCAATTGCTGCTTTGGCTGTTACCGCACCGAATTCAAGTGAATATTATTTGTTACCGTTGAAAGGCTTTTCAGATTATGCCTCGACGCCGGTTATATCACGGAATGCATAATCAAAGCTGACGGCAATGACGGGTGGATGCGATTGAATAATGAAGAATGGCAGATCGAAGCTGACGGGGCTTATCCAAGCATCCTGGGGATAACATTCTAATATCTCTACACTATAAGATACATGAGTTGATAGCATTAAGACAAGACTCTTACCAACTGACCAATTACCAATATTTTTGTGTATATGCTTGTATTTTCTCCTTAGCAAATAGCTTACCCAAATCCAATGTCCACAATTTCTCCTTATACATATTTAACATAAGCAATATATGACCGATGCATTTTAGATCTAATTATTTCCCGACATAATGTTAAATGAACAGGTGATGATGACTACACGAAACTATATTTTATTGCTCATACGCACTGTGTGACTGAAGAAAACGATCGCACAGAGGAAAAACTTGCTGTCCACTTGCTGATTCACTTTAAAGTTCAATGTGCGCTGGCAATTAGCCGTGTATTTCTCTCGCATTTTCCTTTTAACCACACACACGCACATTTCACTTTGCGGTCCGAATCAACCAGTCTCCAGCAAATTCGTGTTTTATTCGCATTGCCTTTAAATAAATTAATATAAATTGTCGGTAATTGAATGTGTTGGGATGCCCTGGCACAGCGGAGCTCATCGAATGTAATTTTCAATTACAGTAGCCACAATCGCTGCCGTTTTGGTTGCGTAAGCTCCAGTCGCATAAAAGGATAACCATTAAAAGAGCAACATCGGCAGCCACAGTAGCCAAAAACTAAAGCCAAAGCCAATTCCCACAACAATTTTGGAAAGATGCACGCGTCGCTGGCTTGTTGAGTTGTAAGGTTTTAGCCGGGACTCTAATAAATATGAAACAATGAGACAAAAGTCAAAGTTTGCTGCTGATTGCCAGCCATTGTTGTTGTGTGTTTGCCGAACGATCGCTTAGGGTACACCGAAAAAAATCGAGTTTAAATTGGATATTTATAAAAATTATATATATTGCAAATTAATATTATATAATGTTTTTGTGTTCTCTTTAAAGAAAACATTTTGATTAAATATCAATAAAAACAATTACAATATGTATATAAATATATTTAATACTGACCTAATTTCTTTTTTTTAGAATGTTGACAAGTATTTTGACTTTGTATATATTTGCATACGTGCGTTTTCCATATTTTGGTTAAAGGTACCAGCCAATCCACCATTATTAGTGACACATTTTTTGCAGTGTACCAAACTTTTTCCATTGCTTTGTTTTATTTTGTTTGGCCGATGTCGCAAATGTACACCAGAAATAGCTAAGGCTTTAGCTTTAGCTTTAGCCGCGGCAGCAGGAGCACTTCAACTACTTTTGGCCAAGTTAATGCATGTACTAAATGTCTAACGGTAAATATGAGTTACTAGGTAATTGCTTGGTCTGCTTACCTGCAGCTGTTACATGCGCGCATGCGCATAACCAACAAAAGCAGCAAAAACGCCGCATTCAAGTCGCGTTTTGACTTTTCACTTTTGTGAGTGGGAATTGATTGAGTGGCCAAGCGCTCTGGGTAAAAGTAAGCCACATTTAAGCCAGGCCAAACCAAAAAAAAAAAAAAAAAAAAAAAACTGCGAATCTAAACTATAGCTAACCAAAAAATTAACACCTGCTGGCCAACGAGTGTGAGCGGGAGGAAACGAGAAGAGAGCAAACAAAATGAAAATTTTGTGTGCAATTACAACGACAGAGTACAAAAAAAAAATTTCGAGGCGATAACTAGCAGAGAAATCAACCGAAAAATGTTGCACAAAAATGGGGGAAATGGCTCAAAAAGTATACCCGACATCGTATACCCTTATATCTGGTATTTACAATGCCGATTTAATTCGCCTTGCTTTTTCACACCTATTGCATTAAATAAATAACGCCTGACGAATCTATTTAAGCATAAATATTTATTTCCCCGTAGGTGATTTTTGTATTTAGAAAGAATGAATATTTGCAATTATGCAGCTGATGTGGCTAACTGTGATCTTTCTATTGGGCACCGCAATCTTAGTGGACGGAAAATCCATGCGTCCTAGAAGGGGTCCAAAGAGACGTTCGAAAGATTAACTCAAAAACTTTTGTAGATATAACAAGAGCATCCGATACATAGCAAATAATTATTATGTGATTAACAATAAAATATTTTTTTTTTTTTGGTTTTACTCTTTGATAGGCCAAACATTTAGAGCAGAAAAAAACGATTAATATATCAATCAAAGTAATTATTTCAGTAAGAAAAGTGGTATGGAAAAAAAAACAAATTTTAATTAAAAACACAATTTTTTCCAATCACAACCCTAGCGACCTCATCAATGTATCCTTCTTGGAAATCCCACAAACTCAGAGCTGAAAATTGTATCAGCAATGCGTTCAATTTGCGGCGCTTCGTCGAATTGCCAAATGCTGCGGCAGATACACTATGGTACGTGACTGTATGTACATTTGGAATGCCACAAAGGCGACTTTAGCCGTTTGTCGAGTGTGGCATGTTGACTTGCGTTATTTTTTCCACCTGCCGCGACGCCAACGCTCCGCGCAGTAAAACAACAGGAGACGTAGACCCCAAATCGTGGGCCATAATTAAGCATTTATTTTATTTGCCATATTTCTTATGCTGCTTCGGGATTTGCGGCGGATTGGATTGGTAATCATCGTGAAAAAATGTTTGTTTTTATCCGCTGCTTTTCGGTTTGTCATGTCTTGCAATGTTGTCAAACGTTGTCGACCATAATATAGCAATTAAAATTGTGTCTGTATTTAAGAGTCCATCAACCCGATGTCATTCGTTTTGCTTGGACTCAATTGGACTGGATCCACGGCAGATCTACTGGAGAGCCTGCAAATCGGGGCTATGCAAACTGCACGAAATCCAAATCCAAGTAATTTCTCGAGTTATTGGCAAACAACTTGCCGATGAACTAGATAAACGAGATGGGAATGAGTTGAACGAGTGGATGATGGGCTGGAATTTGAATGTGTGAGAAAATTTAAAGGAATTTTTTTAGGGCAGTGGCAAAGTTTAATCGAATTTATTATTAGACTGATTTGACTTCGATATTTAAAATATTGGAAGGTTCCTTCCAAGTTTACTTTGGTGTATATTTTTATAATAATGAAGCTATTATTAATATCATTGAAATATTTAAATCAACATTAATTTTGATTTAACAATAGGAATTGCAAAATATGGTTTAAAAGACAAAAGATTTTAGAAATATAGACAAGAGGTAAATTTTCCATTTTTATCATTAATGTTCAACAAATGATCTTAAGCTAACTCCCAGTAAGCTATTCAAAATTGTAACTCTACATTATATGTATGTGTAGTTTAAAACATCTTGTAATCCGATTACATTGAATTGGGCAACAAATGTAGCCGAAAAACAAAACACCTTTGTGTCACTTAAATGCATTTAACAAAACTATTGTCTCAACCTTCGAGGCAAGAATCCTTAAAACACAAAATTCAACGGCTGGCTGCCTAATTAGCGCCAACCAATCGCAAATTGACGAAAGACTCAAAAACATTGGTTAATTTTCCCCTAACGCAATTGTGGCACTTAACTTTGAATTGAAGTACAGGGCAGCCCGAGTATGTGGGACCCCCAAAAGAGCTGTGAACAAAACTTCTGTTTTATGGCGAACAATTAAGTATTACAAAATAGGTCTTTATCAAACCAGCCTGCAGCCCCTATTCAATTTACAATTCCCCATTTACGGTTTACGAAAATCAGCGCATTAAAAGTAAACGATTAACCGGAGGCTAGCCGCAATAGAAGGTTGCCCCCAAAAATGTTGCCCAGCAGCAGCCACGAAAATCATCAGGCCGAAATTTGGGTCAAACAGCGTTTAATGAGCGTACTTGCAGAGCAACAACAATGCAGACCTGCAATGCAAATAGGCTGTGGTAAAATACCGAAATATTATTAACAAACTTCGGAGCGGGGCTGACAGCGATGTTGCAACTGCCGATCAGCAACAGCGATGACGACTTATCAACGCCATCGCATGCGTCACTAATGACACACAAAGAGTCCTGGACAACAAACACTCGACAAAAAATAAGCAAATAGTGTCCCAACTCTGCCCTTAATTGAAATAAAATAATTATATTAGGTACATGTTTAAATTTTTGGGCTATAAAAAAACGTCAAAAACTGTTGGCATTTATGGGCAATTTAAAAAAATACTTAAAATAATTTATTTGAAAATTTTCACTTTAATAACTCAGTTTAAAATAGTATAAATAAATACATTAATTTTAAATGATATTTTCCTAACTAATTGAAAACTTAAGTATTTATCCCTGTCTATCTTTATTTTCTACAATTTTTTGCTATAGCAAAAAACTCTATGACTTAATTGCAATGTTTCGGAAGTTCAAAAAATTTGAATATCAAAAACCACAAACGGTCAATTTCAGAGAAGAATTTTTTAGTGTGGTTGATTTTAAGGCGACTTTTAGTTTTTATTCTGAGTGCAGCGGGGCAGCAAACATCGAACGTCAAACAATGGCAACCAACAACCACATCTGAACTGTTTTACATTTGGCTCATGAGACGCTCCGCTCACCAAAGACGGCAACGTCGCTGCTCGAACCACCGCTGCTTGAACCGCCGATCCACCGACCCACCGATCCACCAATCCGACGAAGCACCGCTGCCAGCCGATTCACTTTCTTCCTAACCATATAAAAGCAGCGCATTTTCGTTGCAACCACATTATTCAGTGGTGAAAAGTCGTTGCGTGCAGTCATCCACTAATCTCCAAACAAATCGCGAACTTAAATTCATACTAAAATGGCATTCAAGGTGAGCAGCAGCAGCCGAGGATTAAGGATATTGATTGTGATCTATGAACTGTTCAACAAAACATATCCCGAAGGATATACCAAAACGATCTGTGGATCATGTGCTATGAACCATAAACCAAGTGAAATAGTGCTGAATCAAGCTGAATAAGTGTCTCGCTTAAAAGGATACTAGCTCCAGGATGTGCTATCATTTTATGGGCCGTAATGATTTATAAAACAAATAGAAATATATAGAAGTTCAAAATAAAAACAGTAAAATGTCCTAGTCACAAAATTAAGATTTAATGATCAGGATAGGAAGGTTTTAGTAAAAAAATTTAACATGAATAAGATCTATTACTAAGCAATTATAAAAGTAAATAGGACCTCTTAGCTGAAACTCGGTAACAAACTAATACGAAGCCACAAGGAAACCACTATTTAAGCTTAAACGTCTTTAAAACGCTACATTTTTTTTGGAGCAAGAAAAAAACTAAAATAATTGTGTTAGTTTAAAAAACTCCCTCTGAGTTAACCAACATATTTACGGGCTGCAGTTTAACCACAAAGAAACCACTAAAAGTACATCCAAACAAAAGCGTCAGTCGACCACAGCAAACACTTGATTATGAATTCATTAAGACCAGCGAGAGAAAAACCTCAGAAATTCGCCTTAAAAGCAAACATTACATGGATCGCGACAGTCGGTGGCCAGCAGATCCCCCTCACTTTTCCACCCACTCAGTTTGGCCACCGCTAATTACAGCACTTGCAACTCCACTCCGTCAACGGAAACAATTAGCCGAGGTCTGAGCCCCGTTGTTAATTATGCACCTGCCTATCTAATCTTTCAGTATCTGATCTTCGCCTCGGCCCTGTGCCTGAGCCTCGCCTATCCGCTGGAGCACCAGCACCAGTACTACGAGGAGAGCCACGGCTACGAGCACCTGGCCCACCACGAGCCGGAGCCCGTCCACGAGTACGGACACCACCAGATTGAGCGCATCTCGCTGGGCGAGGAGCACGGACACATCGACCACGCCGAGCCCCACTACGAGACCCACGAATCCCATGGCCATGACGAACATGTGGACTACTATGTGAGTTTGAACAGTAAGGATTTAATTGTCGAAAATGACCCAATTCAAATTAAAAGCAATTATTTCAGATTTAATTCATTCTACATTCTATTCATATTTTATGATTATTTCGATTTATGATACCATATTGGATACCACATTGGAACTATTGCTCAAACATTTCTTATGAGAAATCCAACATAGTTTTTTAAAGACACTAAAATCAAGTGAAAAGATTTGGCGATTTCATAAGAGAAAAGCAATATCTATATCCATTTGTGTTGAACCTTAATTGATAAACCTAGCATGATTATATTTTTGGTTTGTTAGGCATTTAAATTTGTATAGTACATTTTTAATATATTTTAAATAAGATTATATCTCGTGAAAAATTTGGCATTTAAAATATCTAATTATATTTGACAGGCCCCTCCCAAGTACGCCTTCAAGTACGGAGTGAATGACTTCCACACCGGAGATGTGAAGTCGCAGCACGAGACCCGCGATGGCGACACCGTCAAGGGCCAGTACTCGCTGGTGGAGCCCGATGGTTCCATCCGCACCGTGGACTACACCGCCGACAAGCACAATGGCTTCAACGCCGTTGTCCACAAGACCGCCCCAGTGCATCACCACGAGGAGCTGCACGAGCACCACTACTAAGCCAGCAACCACTGCGCACTAGAGTTAGCCAAATTGCTCATCAGCCGAAAGTTGGAGGAGGATTATGAGGATTAGGAGGAGGGACAAGCATCCACATCGATCGACCATGGAATCAGCTTCATATCTCGTAATTAGGACATCAGCACACACCCTGGCCAGGGACCACATTCGAGGACTCTTACCTCAGAGTGGCCACGACCATTTCATTAACATTTTGTATATTGTATTTTATTCTGTGATAGCGAATAACTTCTATGTGTATCTTCCGCTTTCAACTGATCCTTAGTCACTACCTGCTCAGACGAATTTACCAATCACTCGACTGTAAACTGTAAACTTTAATCCTTAATCTATAATCTATAATCTGTAATGTATACTTATGTCTTCTCGTAAAACTTGTTACAGAGATCGAACGAACGAATTGTAAATTGTGTAATAAAGTGTGAATTATGTACTTTTTATAAAATCAAAACTCACCCGACCACTGGCCATAATATTTGCAGCCGGGGCCAATCATTGAACTTGTACTCCTCAAACAAATGGCCAAATGTCTCAACTGACCAACTGGTTTATGCGTTTCCAGACGTAAACGGCAATAGGCAAGATTACCACAAATTACCAGACATCGTTAGACACATTTTCCGGCTCCCAAACAAGTTCTGCGTTTCGTTTTGCTTTGTTTTCATCGAAATTGCATAAGTCGTATTTGAAAAGCTGCTCGAAAATGCTTCCTAACTGTCCAAAAAAAAAACAGGAGTTGCCGTAAGCCGTGATATATAATCTATTTTTTATTTCAGATAAATTAAATAACAAGTATCTTTATTAAGCTGAAAATTTAAATTAACGCGCCTTTCTTAGTTTTAGTTATCCAACACTACTGACTTATCGATAGTAGTAGCAGTATATTTTCATTTTGATTGACATCTCTAATAAACTGTTGATAAGAAAGGGCAGAGTACAGATAAAAAAACATATATCAATGATCAGCTAGCAAAAGGCAGAAATATAAACAAAATGCTGGAGAAAAACAAATATGTACCACGTGTGAATCAGGTAAACTGAGAACGGGGACATTGACGAATAAAAGCGATGAATTGAGACATGTTTACCTTGCAGATAGATGCTATTTTTCTAAACAAGGACATTGCCCGCCTGATACGCGACAATCTGCTGGAGAACTTGCAGGCGATATCAGTGAGTATATAGATAACACTATCCCTGATCTCCTTATAACTTCTGTATTTTTTAGCCTGTTTTGTTCATCAAAATCCAGCCCGAGTTAGATTTGCTAATACAATCCGCCATTTGGTTCGGTTCCGTTGGCAAGCGATGCTCCACTTTTGGCCAGCAGCTCCTGGTCCTGGCCTATGATGCTGAGAAGCTGACCGTGTCTAGGTTGGTGCTCCACTTTGTGCTGACTGTCCTGCCGGGCTATGTGAAAAGCTGGGAGGAAAGGCGTCTGACCAGGCGGGTGGAATGGTTCAGTCAGGCCATAACTTGGGCGGAGAACAGTGCGCTGGTGCTGAACATCCTCAACTACTTTCGGTTCCTGAAGACGGGCCGAAAACCCACACTGGTGGACTACCTTTTGGGATTGGACTACATTAGTCTGAGGAACAATCAGAGGAGGGACATAGGCTACAAGTACCTGACGAGAGAGTTGCTCTGGGGAGGATTCATGGTGGGTGTTTCCTAGATCTCCTAGTATTACTATATATACCATCTTGTATAACAGGAAATCCTTGGTCTGGTGCTGCCCATAATCAATTTCCGTAAGCTCCAAAGGGTGTTCAAAAGTTGGACCTTTGGACAGGTGATTTCTGGACGTCGGATGGAGGCAGGCGTTAACAGTGTAGCGCTCCTGGCCCCGCAAATGACCTTGAGCACCACCTGCACCTTCTGCGGCGAGCGACCCACATTGCCTCACCACATGGGATGTGGTCATATCTATTGCTATTATTGTCTGAGCGCCAATATTTTAACGGATGCCAGTTTTGGCTGCCCCAAATGCGGTTCTGTGTGTCCTGAAGATGGAATCCAAAGTCTTTGATAGCATGGAATTGTTTGCTAGTGATGTTTTTATATGTCTTATATAGATTTAAGAGAGAAGTGGGCTGTAAGTACATAATAAACAAAAATTGTTCATATTCCGCAAAAGATTTTTAATTAGTGCTGGTAAGCGTTAGGAGAGTAGTGTTAGCAGTCGTCGAAAATCAGTTGTTGTTTACAGGCAAGGTTCCTGGTGGTGTCTGACAAAATCGCTTGTTTATTCATAAAGAAAAACAATTTAATAACTAAAAGAAGTGCAAGTGAAGTTTCAAACATTAAAGAATCTGAGAAACTAGAAGGGTCTTCAAAAACATTCCTGTTAAGCCCAAAAAGTAAGTTTAAAATTTTAATTTGGCACTCTTATAAAAAGCGCGCGAAAATATAGTAACAGCTGTTGCGTGTTAACCAGCGTTGCCAGCTGTGCCGATCAAATGAAGCAATATCATGAAGTATTTGCTTAAGTATTTTTTATATTTAAGTTATTCACTAATTTCATAAATAAATGTAATTATTAAGTTCTTAGTAATGTAAAAGTAGTGAGCGAACCACACCCCATATGTTTTGCGATTTCGCAAATCAGCTGCCTGCGGCGATCCGGCAACGCCATTATTTTGTTATTATCTCATTTTTTCTGCTGCGCATTTCGCCTTTGTCCGAATTTTTAGAAGAAAACAATACGACTTAACGCTGTGCCAGAGGGCACGACAAGTAGTTGAAAGTTCACAAATATTAAGCAATTTTACGAGCGTTGCGTAACTGCATAAAAATAAACAAAAGCGTCAACTACCAAAAGCCAGAACCACCAAGCAAACAATCGAAGAAACAGAAAGTGCTGAAATAATAGCATTAAACACACTTTGGCATTAATTGCGTATATATTCGATTAAATATATTCGCAATCAGCAGCTGATTTCACATATCAAGGTCAGTGGGTTCGTGATTCGAAAACACAAACAATAACAAACAAAGATCGTCCCACAAAAAAAACAGGAAACATGTTAGATCTGGAGATCCTGCCGGAGAATTCCTTGGGCTGCGATGCCTGGGAATTTGTGCTGGGCATGCACTTCTCGCAGGCCATCGCCATCATCCAGTCGCAGGTGGGCATCATCAAGGGAGTCCAGGTCCTGTACTCGGACACCAATCCCCTAGGCGTGGATATCATCATTAACCTGCCGCAGGATGGCGTCCGTCTGATCTTCGATCCCGTCATCCAGCGCCTGAAGACCATCGAGGTTTTCAACATGAAGCTGGTAAAGCTGCGGTATGGCGGCGTCTACTTCAACTCCCCGGAGGTCCTGCCCAGCATCGAGCAAATCGAGCACTCCTTTGGAGCCACCCATCCCGGGGTTTACGATGCAGCCAAGCAACTCTTTGCCCTCCACTTCCGCGGGCTCAGCTTCTACTTCCCGGTGGACAACAAGTTGCACTCGGGCTACGCCCATGGACTGGGCTCCCTGGTCTTCCTGAACGGAGCCTCGCCCGTCGTTTCCAAGATGTCCCTGTACGCGGGCAGCAACGTGGCGGAGAACAGGGCTCCATCTCTCCCGCTGGCCTGCTATCACCGTCAGATGTATTTGGAATCGGCCGCAGTACTCCGCACCTCCTTTGGTCACACGAAGGGCCTGAAGCTGAAGCTCTTTACGGAGGGCTCAGGCAGAGCATTGGAGCCACGTCGTCAGTGTTTCACGCGGGAGCTGCTCTTCGGCGACAGCTGCGAGGATGTGGCCACGAGTTTGGGTGCACCCAATCGCATCTTCTTCAAGAGCGAGGACAAGATGAAGATACACAGCTCGAGTGTGAATCGGCAAGCGCAGAGCAAGCGGAGCGACATCTTCTTCAACTACTTCACGCTGGGCATCGATGTGCTGTTCGATGCCAGGACGCAGACCTGCAAGAAGTTTATACTGCACACCAACTATCCGGGGCACTTCAACTTCAACATGTACCATCGCTGCGAGTTCCAGTTCCTGCTCCAGGCGGATCGCCCGTCGATGAGCGACAGTGGCCACGATCTGGTGACGCCCACGAAGCAGGACCATGTGAACATAAGCGCCTACACCAAGTGGGATGAGATCAGCAGCGCCTTGGCCACCTCAGAGCGGCCAGTGGTGCTGCATCGCGCCAGCTCGACGAACACGGCGAATCCGTTCGGCTCAACCTTCTGCTACGGCTACCAGGACCTGATTTTCGAGGTTATGCCCAATAGCCACATCGCCTCGGTGACGCTGTACAATACGGCGCCGCCCAGGCAGCCGGCGCACTCCTGGCAGCAGCACAAGATGCAGGACATCCGCCTCACAGTGGCCTAGATTTGTTTGCTCCAGTGCTGGGCTCCCTTCGCTGCTCCATGATGCTGAACAAGGGAACGCCCGCCTGTCGTGTTCTAATCCTTAAGCTACAACAATGATCTAACCTAGGCATAAAGTAGACACATATATTATATAGTAATATATATACATAATACACGTACATTTTCATCGTAAGCTAAGCCAATCATCGGACATCATCGGAACTCTGACCAGGTTCATTCCGCCGTATTCCATTGTGTTAGCTCGATTCGATTTGTTTCGACCCATAACTGACAATTAATCAGCCTCGTACTTTTAACAATTGCATGTCGTTAATATATTTCAGTACTCTAAGCTCCAATCGTGTATCTCTCTTTAAAAAAGAAAAAATTAAAAAAAAATATATAAATATAAGGTTTCGACAAGAATGTTTATGTTCTTTTTATTTAATTATGGCCCAACAATTTAACAGGTTACAGTTTTGTTTTTGGATTAAACCAATGATTTATTTTCAGTCTGTAAAAATGCCAGAACAAGATCAGGAAAACCAATCTCCGGAGCAGCAAACGTCAGCTGTGCCTGCCTACAATCCTGAGGTCCTGCAGGACATGCTGCCCGTGTACTACAGACGCCTCTTTCCCCACCAGCCCTTCTACCGCTGGCTTTCTTATGGGTTGAGTAAGTCTATCCATCTGTTCTCTAATTCAGCTATCCACTAATTGTCTTACATTTCAGCTGAAGATGGCGTCTTCTGCAATCGTGAGATATCCTTTACGCTTCAGGACGACATATACATTCGTTACCTATGCTTTGAAAGCCAGGCCGAGTTGGAAAAGGAGATCTGTTCGAGGAGTCCAGTTAAGATCGATATAGGACCAGTGATGCACACCAGACCCAAGAACCATCGTACTGTTCCAGGCGGATTAACGCCCGTGCAACGTGAGCTGGTCTTTGATATTGACATGACGGATTACGATGATGTGCGCACCTGTTGCTCGGGAGCAGGCGTGTGCCTTAAGTGCTGGAAGTTCATGGTGCTGGCTGCGAGAATTTTGGATGTAGCACTGCGCGAGGATTTCGGCTTTGAGCACATTATCTGGATTTTCTCTGGACGTCGTGGTATTCATTGCTGGGTATGCGACCACCAAGCTCGTCACTTGGACGGACGTGGTCGCTTTGCCGTGGCGGAGTACCTGAACATCATTTCTTATGTCAACTTCTCGGGCAGCAATTCACCCAGGTGTCCAATGGGAGATCGCCCGCATCATAGTTTAAAGCGAGCCCTGAAGATAGCAGAGCCCATGTTTGAGGAGATTATACTGGAGGATCAGAATTTGTTTGGTACGCCCAAGGGAGTTAGCAAACTCTTAAACATGGTCCACGATGATGCGGCCCGAGGCGATCTGGAATCGTATCTGCAAAAGAATGTAGAGGACGGAGCACACTCGCGACTCGTGTGGGAGAGCTTTATCAAGTATGCCAATTCCATGAGAACGTCCACGGCAAACGCCTGGAGTCGGAAGCTCAAGAACATAGTGCAAGAAGTCCAGTTGGGACTGCTCTATCCACGTTTGGACATCAACGTCACCAGGGGATTCAACCATTTGCTGAAGGCCCCATTCTGCATTCATCCGGCAACGGGAAAGGTTTGTGTGCCATTCAGTGTGAGCGCTGTGGCCAAGTTCGATCCCACCACAGTGCCCACGATCACCCAGCTGCTCCACGAGATCAACGCTTTCGATGACAAGAGCAAGAGCTACATGGAGGCGCCGGAAGACAAGAGCCGGATCAAGGACCACAAGAAGACCAGCATGTTCAAGGGCGTTGTGGTTTTTGAGGAATTTCTGCGTAAACTGGAGCGTAGCCATAAAGCTGCCACTTTGCAGTTTTAAACATAACTAAGATAAAATTAAACATGGTATTTAAACTTTCTTTTCGTTTTTCGTTTGCCGCTTTCGGATTTATTTTTATTTTGAGTTTGTTTTGTAATCATTAGGCTAGCAACAATAAATAGACTAGGCGACAGCGCACCGATTCCGGGTCGAAGTCCGGCTTTCACATGCAGCGCAGTCGCACCAGCGGCACCACGTTGCCGTCCTTATCGTCCAGGTCCACCTCGACCTCCAGCTGGTAGAGTCCATCCTCCGGCGTCGTGCTGTTCGGCAGGCGGGCCAGTATTTCGCTCTCTCCGGTGCGCAACTTAAAAGAAGCGGCCCCATTGTCTCCCTCAGCACCCTTGCCCTCCTCAGATTGAGGCAGTGATATCCGTATCTTGGCAGGCAGAACGCTACCTCTTCCGAGGACCAGCTTGGCGTTGGCCTCGTCATTGCCATGCCAGATAAACAGATCATCCTCGGACACCACACAGTTGTCTTCCTTGTGGAGCTGCTGTTCGAGCGGTTCAATCAAGCACACTGCCTGGCGCGCGCAGCCGATGGCCACCACCTCGTCCGCCGAATGGCTGTTGTGCAGCTTGGCGTCCGGAAAACGAGCGCCTACAGCCGCCTGAAGCTTTGGGATCTGCATGGTGGCTCCGAGGAGCACAATGTCATCGATGCTACTCAAACTGGGGTGCTCTTTTTGCGCCTGCTCCACACACTCGCTAAGTTGCTGGATAAGATTGTTGATCACCGGCTGGATAAGACTCTCAAAACGAGCGCGCGACATCTGGGCATTGAAGTCGACGCCGTCCATCAGGGAGTCGATATACAGTTGCGTGGAGGGCATCGTGGTCAAGATGTGCTTGCAGTTGGCGGCGGCGGTGCGGATCTTGGCAATCGAGCGACGCGATTCGTGGGGATCCAGCTTGTACTTGCGGCGGAACTCCTCGCAGATGAACTGCACCAAGGCCTCGGTGAACTGGCGGCCACCGATGGGGAAGGGTCCGAAGGTGGCCAACTGAACGAACAGGCCGTTTTGCACGGCATAGAAGGCAATGTCGCTGTAGAGGCCACCGCATTTGATGGTCACCACATGGCGGCGCTGCTCCGCTTGCTCCTCGCCGATGCTGTAACCCAAAACAGCAGCCGTGGGCTCGGCAATGATCTGGGCCACGTGGAAGCCGGCGGTTTGAGCAGCTTCTGCTAACAGTTTGTAGGCCGGGGCGGGATAGTAGCTGGGTATGGAGAGGACGGCGATGGGCGCCTGTTCCCCGTCCGTGTGGTATTGATGGGCCAGCTCCAGTTCGGCGCGTAGCAGCTCGACCGTCACCTGGAAGGCGCTCAGTTCCTTGGTCACCACCCGGTCGTCCTGGTCCTCCTTTTCAGAGGGCACCGTGTGCTCCATGCGGAACACCAACTCCTCCTTGTCAAAGTCGCAGGGGATCTCCTTCAGCGCACTGGCCAGTTTCTCTTCCGTTAGCTGCTCCTTGGGCTGCAGTAGTTGGAAGCTGTGGGCTACCGCCTGGCGCGGGCGCGTTCCCATTTTCTGTTTGGCCGTGAGGCCACATTCAATCTCCGAAACTCCGTCCCAGAGAAGGCACGCTTGGGACACACGGTCGCCCTGTTTGTTGGCGATCACCTCCGCCTTGCCGTCTGCTCGCACGTGGGCGATGCAGAGCGTGCTGTTGCCAATCTTGATGCCAAATCGCGGCCACATCTTTTGGGAATCGGATTCGGAGGCAGGAGTATCCGGAATTTAGGAATTATCTACACAAAATGCGACGAATTAACGCGCACGTTTTTTTCCTGCACGCGCGGTAGTGTTGTAGGGCAGTGTTGGCAAATGCTCAAGGTGTTATGAAGAGAGTGATGACACTAGTTCGATAAAATTAACTCGAGCTCAACATTTCCTTTAATTTGGAATAAAGTTATTTTGCGTTCCAATTATTTTTTCAATGTTAGGGATCTTTTTTAGGGATCTTTACTTAAGCAGCTAGATTTTATATGGATTATAAAAAAAACATTTTATGGTTTTTAAAAAATATATATAAATAAATAAATACAAATTTAATCTGTTTTGATTAATTCATGTATTGAACCATATTATTATAATAAACTTGTATATTTCCAAATCAATTTTTTCGAGTACCCTTCTAAAAGTACTGGTAGTAATCGATCCTTTTGAAAATAGTTGCTTGCCAACACCAGTAGCGACTAGTACTGTACAACGCTGAACAGCTGTTCCCTATCGATAGGCATGCCCAAATATCGACCTGCTCCTGACCAGCACTAGTTGAAAAATATGTAAACAAAACAGAGGGAAAATTGCATAAAAATTGCTGAAAAGCCCGTAAAAAACGTAGCAAAACGGGGTTTAAACAATGTGACACAGTTTTGCAGAGTGTTGGTTATTAAATAGAAACCAAAGTATTTTTAGAAAGCACTTGCAGCCACTGCGGTTAACGAAAAATCCATAGGAATCCGATTGCAAGGCGACGGCAGCTAACTGTTGACCCCGCCGACCCCACCGCCCACCACCCCCTTTCGACACGCCCCCCGCGAAGTGGGCGCTGTGTGACATACATGCGCGTGTGTGTACGCCCCCAAAAGCCCAACAAAACCGTACCGATTCGTCATCGATTTACGGCGGAACCAAGCCAAACAATGCGACTCCGCTGAAAATTGGACAAATTAAAACCGAAATCTATAAAAAGCCAGTGCCGCGGCCTTGGAGCAGAAATTGATTTGTTTACCTGCCCTGAAAATGCGCAATTCATAGGGCTTACGAATAAAGAAAATCAGGAGCTCGCACACAACAAAGAGCAACCCATTTTGGAGTCCCCGGACCTAAGGCAACCTTGAGTGTTCGGAATGGATGATAATCTGAGCACCAAGTCCTCGGAATCCTCGATAACGACCAGCGGGGAGTACGAAATAGTGACCGACAGCAATGTGGCCAGTCCCATCGAGCAGGTGAAGCAGGTGGTCAGCCAGGAGAGGATTAAACCGGAGGAGGGCAGCAAACCACCTACCTCGCTGAGTGCTCTGGCCCTTTCCTCCCCCGAAGCTGGGGGAGATCGCTCGCCCACACTGGACATGGCCCACAATCGCAACCTGAGCGACATGCAGCACGAGATGACTGACGCGCTCAAAGATCTGGAGCTGGAACGCGGCGTAGGTGAGTACGAAACCACAACTGAGAGGGTGGAATCGGTTTCCCTAGGTCCCATGAACTAAACTCAGTCGCTGCCCAGCGCCAGCTGTGTACACATCGTCGCTCCAAAAATTGAAAACACCATTCGATAGCTAAGCCCAACCAGCTGCAATCTTATCGGCCGCAGTGCTTTGCTGTCATGGAAACAATCGACAAACAAACGGAATAATAATACTTTCCTAAAAAAAAATTCCCCTCAATTCGTTTCTTGTTATTGCTCGCCGCGTAATTGTCAATTAAAATATTTTGCAGCAGCCGCTGGGGAGAAGATCGCGCAACGCGTCCCAAATCACCAGCAAAAGTCCCTGACCTTGCCGCTCACGGGATCCGGCGGCAGATCTGCCGATCCCGAGATGCGTTTCCCCTGCACCCTGTTCTCGCCCAAGAGCGAGGAGACCCTGGACGACGCCTCCAGCTCCAACAGAGTGGGCCACTCGGTGTTCTACGACTGCATAGACGCCAGTCCCGCCTGCATCGAGGAGAAGCAGGATGCCATGAAGCCGGAGAAGGGCGACACTACCGACGAGGAGGGTGAGTGACCTTAAATCGAGAAAGAATACTTAAAATCTCTGGAAACTACAAATACTTGGGTTTCCAAGTGAGTAGGGCTCTTGTAGTAAACTTCAGAGTGCTTTTTCTGAAGTGTGCTCAACACAAGTAACAATAACCTCAAAGACTACTGGTTTAAATTAACACTCTTGCGCTTAATATATTGTTTTAATATTTTACACAATATAAAATATTGTGTATTTCCAAATTGTTGTTGGAGTTGTAGCTAAAGTGATTTCAAATCTCTTTCTTGACATGATAAACACAAATATGATTTCTAATTTTGTTAACTAAATATTCTTTCAAAACTATAAATTCTTGATTTCCAGATAGTTTAATTATTGTTTTTGTATACTTCGATTTTTAATTGTTAACAAATATCTGAGTTTTGTAATTCTGGCTTATTCCCACAGTTTCTGAGATCGATCAGGGCTGCACTATATTCTCCGGAGTCACTTACCTGGGCGCCGCCAACATCAATACCCCCAAATCCGAGACGGAGGTGTATCGCATCATGGGCGAGCTGAACAGTGGCTCCAAATCGGTGGGCCTGAAGATAACCGTGAGCATTCCCAACTGCTCTGATGGCCTGGTGGTGTGAGTAAAGTTGTTACTGCCCCTAGAGTGACTCACTGAGCGACATCATGCTCCTCTTACAGCCTCCACGATGCGGAGAGCAATACGATTATTGCCACCTACGAGATATCCAGCATTATCCTTTACTATCGTGGACCAGTGGACACGGTGGAGAATGGGTGCTTCGCATTCACTTGGCTGCATGGCGACGCATTGTTCCAGTGCCATGTATTCCGGTGCCATATTCCCGAGGCGGTCAATCAAGTCAGCGGTGAGTCAGATCATCAACTTCGCCTGAGAGTGATTTCATCTGGTTAATTTTAAATCTCTGCCCGCAGCCTGCTTCCAGAAGGCATTCCAGACGTATCCGCCCAGCATGAGTTGCAGCCTCAACTCGGCCGTGGACATGGCCAATTCGGTGACCTCTGATGTGAGCGGGAATCCTCTGAACTCGGCCGGCTATGAGTTCATAGTGTCCTTGGAGATTCGCGAGAGGGTGGCCAAGAACTCGTATGCCGCAGTTCCGCGTGATAGGGGATGCTTTAAGCTGCGGGCGAACACCGATAAGGAGGTGTGCATCACAGTCAAACAGACTCCGTCGAATATCCTTCAACCATTGCATATCGAACGATGTTTTGGAGTCCTGGTGGCGCCTGGTAAACTAGTCGTCCAAAAGGACATGCATCTCATTGACATGCACAGCATGGGATACCAACCTCCAGGTGGAACTGGTGGAGTTATTACCGACTCAGACAGCAACTCGCAGCCCAACTCTACCTGGCCCTATACCATTCGAGCTGAGTGGAAGGCGCAGGAGAAGGCCTTTGAGCAGTTGAATCTTGAGTCGTCCAAGACCAATCTCACCGTGGCCGTGGACATAGTGATGCGTCGCATTCAGGAACCAGTCAGGTTCGTCATCGAGACCCCAGTGACCATTCAGTCGGCCAGCGAAATGCGCATTATGGATCACTTCATGTCCAAACGCCCGATGACGCTGCGCTTCTATTTGCACCTCAAGCGTACAGACGAGTCCAACTGGAAGGTGAGCAGTATTGATCCCTCGGAGGAGATCACGGAGCAGCCGGGTCACCAGCAGAGCTCTTCCTCGCTGCTCAAGATGGGCATGAATAATCTATCGCGCATCGTGCGCAGTTCGTCCATTGCCTCTATTGAGGATGACTGTCCATCGGACTACAGCAGCGATGGAGATGAGCCGCTGCTCAGTGGCACTGGTGAGGTGTCCAAGGATTGCTCGCAGGACACGCTGGACGAGTGGGATCCCATTCTGCGGGAGTGGGATGGCGAGAAGAGACCCAAGAACCTGGCGCCCTTGGTTCGGCTCGGTGTTCCAGAGGCGCTACGCGAGAAGATCTGGCAGAAGCTGGCCAACGTCGAGGGCAGGCTGGAGATGAACGACATGTACAAGATCCTGATCACCAAAGTGCGCTGGCTAGCTATCTCTATCATAGGGTCAAAAGTAATGGCATATTTTCTTGCAGGAAACCAAGTGTGAGACCGTTATCCAGCGGGACATCCATCGCACTTTCCCGGCGCACAAATGCTTCAAGGAGACTGGTGGCTCTGGTCAGGATGCTCTCTTCAAGGTATCCAAGGCGTATGCGGTGCACGACAGCGAGGTCGGCTATTGCCAGGGCTTGAGTTTCATTGCAGCCAGTCTGCTGCTTCATGTGAGTTATCAAAACAGTCGAGATACTATCTGTTAAACAAAACAACTTTTTATAAAACTCCTTTTTCAGATGCCTGAGGAGGATGCATTCTGTGTTCTGGTGGCCCTGATGTACGACTACGGCCTCCGTGATCTCTACAAGGCGGGTTTCGAGGTCCTTTATCTGCGCCTCTACCAACTGGAGCGGTTGATCAAGGATCAGTTGCCCAAGCTGCATGAACATTTTACAGCCTGCGGCATTGAGACGCACATGTACGCCTCGCAGTGGTTCCTAACCTTGTACACAGCACGTTTCCCGCTGTGCTTTGTGTTCCACGTGCTGGATGTCTTTCTGCTGGACGGACTGCCTGTGCTCTTCCAGGTGGCCGTGACCCTTTTGTCGATCTGTGAGTCCGATCTGAGGCAGCTTGACTTTGAGGGAATTCTCAAGTATTTCCGGGTGACGTTGCCCAAGAAATGCCGCAGTTCCAGCCAGGCGCGCAAGGTGATGAAACAGGCCTGCGAGCGTAAGATTAAAAAGCTAAAGCAGTACGAAGAGGAGTTCCTGCTGAAGAAGCAGCACAAAGAGCGTCTGGAGAAGGAGGCACAGATCTACGAGAATCGCTTCGGCGAGGAGAGGCGCAAGATGCAGGCGGAGATTGATGCGCTCAATAAGCAGCTCACCTCCGCCAAGGAGCGAGCTGTGGAGAAGGAGAAGAAGCACACGGGCATTATACAGGAATACAAGCAGATCATTCAGCGCCAGGAGCAGGACATGAACACGCTCAGCGAGACTCTGGGCAAGATGATGGTGAGTGATCAAGCAATTAACATCCGCTAGCACAAGAATATATTTATTCATCCCTTGCCTTCCAGCACATGGTTTCCAATTGCCGGGATTGCCAGCAGAAGATCGACGCCGGCAACGACAATGCCAAGACGGATGGTGGAAACGCCAGGCGGCAAACCGATGCCATGCGGAATGCCAATGAGCATCCACTGGGTCCCCTAGATCCGCTCAACGCCGCCTCGCAGCGCATCCGCGAACTGGAGCTGGAGCTGGCCCAGGCTAAGCTGGCCCAAGTGGAGGCGGAGTGCAAGAACCAGGACCTAAACCATCAGCTCAGTAACACGCTCAGTGAGATGCAGACCAACCGCAACAGCTGGCAGCCCTGGCTCTCGAAGACCTTCAACTCGCTGCAGGAGAAGGTGACCACCCGTGGCGGCCATCGGGATAATGGCAGTGGCGGACCCACGCCCACATTCCAGTCGTACATGGGCCAGGCGCCCACCACCCTCAGCGAGGCCAGCTCGCCCAGCGGCAATCAGGTAACTTAGGGACCACTGATCCGCCCCCACCATCATCATGACCGAAACATGCACAGCTTATTTTTAATTTTTGTATGTTTAATTTCTATAATTAGGACAAGGGTAGTCAGCCCGAGAGCTGAGCTCCAGGAATGTTGTCGAAATACGTTAAGCTCTCTGGCATACCCAACCATTACTTACCATTGTTTAATTTATATACGCGCCCACTCTCACATTATGACATACATGAAGAATCTTTATTTAGTCGACTTTATACAGGCATTGAACCTTCCTGCTGTTTCTGTTAGCTCCCTGAATCCCCTGGCTTGCTTATGATTTAATTGATATTTTGCGTTGCAAATAAAACCACGTGTATATAACATACTAAATCCGATTCTTTTGGTACCGCCCACGCCCCCGCCCCCATTGGCTGCCCAGGAGTACAAGACGTTTGCATTTGCCTCGGTGGGTGGGTCACCGAAGTTGCCCAGCAAATTCCAGGCCACCAAACTGCGCAACAGCATCGACAGTCTGCGCAATATAGTGGTGCCCCTGGACACCGGCAAGTCGCTGGCCGAGAATCTCAAACAGCAGCTGCAGCAGTAGGATCTACTGATCTGCGGAATAGGTACTACAGATACGGTGGCCTAGGTGGCTCTGGATAGCAGGCAGTCCTACGGCATTGACTACGCCTTGGTATTATTTATCATATTCGTCTATATATCCATATACAAATGTGCATTTTGATTTCCATATATACGCGTAACGTAATAGACTTTTATTGTTTTGCACCTTTGAGGCACCCCAAGGCCAGTGCCTGCCAAGGTGTGCCCCTGATCACTTGGGTGGGTTCGAGGCGATCTTGGCAGTACTTTGTTGTTTTAACTTGATTCGGGGCACAGTTTGGCTCGCACTGGCCAATGCTACACGTATAACGCTATAAAATGAATAAAGTAACCACTAAAATGCTAACTATCTGTAGTTATTTATTCTTTTTAGGCTATAAGGGGATATATATAATATATAATATAATAGGTATATGTATATACTTTGAGACCTGTTCCCAATTTAAATTTTGACTAATATTAAACATAATAATTTAATTTATAAAGAATTTCCTCAAAATGTTTGAGAACAGCCAAAAATATTGTATTGCTAATCATCTTGTCAATCACATTCGAATGAGGAACAGGTCTGCTTAACTGTGACCAGATCCCGACCAGAATCACACTAGGCTTTAATACTATCGTTCCCACGGACATTCCCCATTCCCCAAATTAGATGAAGAACAACCGCTGCACTCCCTCCGATCTTTTCTGTGGCGTCGATACCACCATGGCCGCATAGTTCATGAGAAGATCAGCAGATGAACTGCGCTGGATGAGCCGCCTTCTGCCGGCACTGCCACCTGCCGTGTTGCTAAAGGATCGACTCCTCACATGAGCTCGATGTCGTCGCTTGGGTCGCTGGGCTACGGCTCCAAAGCAGGACACCTGCTGCTCCCCTTCGCTCTCACTCTCGCTGTGGTTCGGCGGGCTCTCCTCCATCACATGGGACTGGAGGGTCTGGTTGGAGTACTCCACATCCCTGGTGATTGTGTCCGACTCACTTGCCTCCTCGGCATTTAAGCGAGCTCGCTTTCCCACACTATAACTGGATGGATCCCGCGACAGCTCCGAGCCGAAGTTGCTGCTACTCCGCTCGTGTGGAAGATTGGTGCCATAGCTCAGGAAATCCGGATACGGAAGATGCAGTTCGTCGCCAGTGAAGGCCTCGGGCGAGGAGAAGGTGTGTCGCAGTCGCTGGACCCTGTAGCCCCTGCCAGGTGGCACCTGTTGCACCACCAACCACGATCGCTTTAGGTACGTGTGCTCCGTGCAGTTGCTACTGGTCTGCTCTTGACTCTGGTTTGGATTCTGATTCTGGTTCTGGTCGGTGGTCACCGGACTCCCGGCCGACGTGGAGGGCAGGCCTATAGTGAGTGAAATGCTGAGGGAGTCGCCTCCCTGGGTGCAGTCATCCGCCGTGCTACCGGGCGTCGTGGCTGACCCTGACCCTGACCCGCATCCGTCGGCTGGGGGTAGTTCACCCCCAGCGGATAGCGGTGGCGGGCACGCTGAAATCCCCACGGATTGGAGCCGGACCCCAGGTTCCTTTGCTGCCGGGAGAGACGTGCCTGCAGTGCCTGCAAGTGGGACTCTGTGGGTAAGTTAGCGACTGCAGGGCGGGATTGGGGTAGAGGTAGACCTAAACCTACCACATATAGCCGTGGCGAGGAGCATCCGCTGGGCCATCGTCTGGACCTGTTCGGCATCCTCGGTGGTGTCCGTGGCAGCCACCGCATGGGTCATGGCCGCTGCCGATGTACTGGGCTGCTCCTGATCCCGCTCCAGGCTGCAGCTGTGATGGATTGGAAGCACGGATTGCATGGTGCAGTTGCTGGCGGCGCGACTGCAGCTCCGATCACGCGGCGGAGGACGACGGGCGCGACGCTGGCGACGTGGTTCCCTCAGCTCCTGCTGCATTCCCACCTTGATCACCTCCTCGTAATCGGGCGGTGCCTCGTAGCTCGGCGGCTCATCTGGCGTGCGATCCTCGTCCTGGCGATCCAGCAGCTCACTGATCGTCTGCAGGTGACTCTGCAGTTCCCGCTGGTGACGTGCTCGCACCCCCATCCTGTACAGGATCACCATCCAGCCGGAAAGCACACCAAAGATTCCCAGCGTACTGATAATAAAGATGCCCGTAGCCGTCTTGAGATCCGGATATTGGTCTATCTTGGGGAAGTAGTAGTTGGGCTTGTGGGAGTACCAGCGGCGATCGTGGTGCAGGTGGGCCCAGTCCTCCTCGCAGGAATCCGGCTCATCTGAGCCATCCCCACAGTGGTCGAAGCCATCGCAGTGGAGTCGAATCGAGATGCAGTGGTTGTTCCCGCACAAAAACTCCGAGCCAATGTAGCAATCTAGGTATTTGAAATATATTAAATATTATTGTATTATTTTTTAACTTAGAAGGGTGGCGTTTTTACAATTATTATTATTATTTTTTTTATTTTTTTCTACAGTATTTTGAGATTACAGACGTTACAAACGAGGAAGCGACAATCGCGTTTTTATGATAAATTTAAATTTATTTTTTAACGAATGCCATTTCTAGAGTCGGTAAGCATGCTAGCGCCGAACCGATTAGTTTTGAAATTTTGTACATAGTTTCTATACAACAATAAACAGAACATCACAATACTTTTATTTTAATTTTAGATTTTTTTAAATTAAAAACATTAAATTGATTAGAAAGTATCGAATTTTTCAATTTCAAATGGGAATATTTTTGGATGCACCTTTTTGTTTCAAGAAATTTAAAATGACAACAATTAAAGTGTATTAAAATTAAATTGTACAACATTGTCCATATTTTAAAAAACAAAACCACGAAATCGTCTCTTTTTATGGTCTTGAAAACCCTATCCCCCCTTCAATAATCCCAATTTAGGTTCGTACTCACTCAAGTAGTTGAACACACTATAAACGATGGCCAGTTTGGAGGACATCCCGAATACCCCGCGCAGGCGGATGTAGTAGCCATTGAGGATGGGCGCCACATGGCTCTCCTTGCTCAGTCCATTGTTCGGCCACATCACGTTCTCGATCTCCACGGCATCGGAGGTGGTGCCCTGCCGGATGGTGAGCTCGGAGCGGGCGGCCATTCCGTAGAAGTCGTCCACCCGCAGTGAGATGTGTGTCTTCATCATCATGTAGTTGTTGCCGGGCTTGATTATCCAGATGCAATCGAAGAGCCGCACGTCCGTGGCATTTTCGATCATGTTCATCATGGTGATGGCCCCACCGGGTCCGGTGACCATTCCACCGCAATCTAAAATTTTTTTTATTTTTATTATTTATATGTTTGGGTTTAGGCTGAGTTCTTTGTCCATTTAATTTCGAAACTTAGTTGGAGAAGGACATAATTGGTGGCATTTAATTACTCTTGCATTCAGCTTTGCTTTGTTACATTATGTGATCCACTAAACTAATCCAAATGGCTTGTGTTATAAACGGTCCAACCTTATTCAACAATGCATAACTAATTCAACCCCTTACATATGAGCGGTTGCCCCACCACCAGTTGGGCAATGATCCAATCCAAGAAATCGATTGTCTTACCAAACCAGACCTAACCAGAGTGTCACCCAGTTTCCACTTCAACGCCTTGCATTGACATTGATATTTGTGAAGAGCACACCGCCCACTTCCTCTGCCAAAATCAATACGACGATTGCCTGCAGACCTTCAAGTGTCCGGCTAATCCGGCAATTATTCCAACGTCCCTACTCCTACACAGAAATCAAGCGTTAGCCCTTGTTACAGTTTTCTGTTCGATCAAACTGAATTTACTTTAATGAAAATCTACAAAATCTAAAGTGGTAAAATTCAAATTTTTTTTTCGAAAGGATTAGAAATGGTTTTGTAACTAAATAAAAATCGTTAGCATATGGGTATTATAAATCTTCATCATATACTCATTAACAGTGAAAATAAATATAATCTTTTCTTAACCTCTTATGTATGTAACTATTTTGTGAATATGTTTTTTGGATTGATTAGTCATAAAGTAAGGTGACAACTATATATTGAATTATGTATTTGTACATAGTATAAATAGTAAACATGACTTTCCAACAGAGTCTTCTGTTCAGTGTAATAAAATCCACCCACTCACCTGTGTAGGGCACCAGTCGTTCGTCCTTTAGCTGCTTGGACGACACAAAGCTAACTTCGGCCCGGAAACCCACTCCGGTGGCCGAATTTCCACGGAACTGCAGGAGTAGCGACTTTCCGCTGCTCACCGTGATGGGCGGACGGAAGTGCTCGCCCGTATAGGAGTCCAGCATCTGGCCATTGGAGTCGAAGATCTCCAGGGTGGAGGCGAGGCCGAGCTGGAAGTCGGTGAAGTCCAGCCGCACCTGGCAGTTGTCCGCCTCGCAGGTGAGGATGTGCTCGATGCCGTAGTCGCGGGGATATGGCATGGGGAAGTACGGCGTGGAGATCACCTGCGGTGATGAGTACTTGGCACTCCCGTTGCCCACAATGCTCTGCTTGGGGGAACCACTCACAATCCGTACGTTGCCTGATCCGGGGAAAACCTAGTTATAACTACCTGGCATTAAACTAAGTAATCCCTTGATCTTACGCTCTGAGAAGTATTGCAGCGAAAAGACGTGGGCATTGTTGGTCCTGTAGAAGAACTTCAACTGCAGTGTCCTAGTTTTGCTCCGGAACACCTTGCCATCCCCGCAGAACTCCTGACCGGAAATGGTGGAGTCGTAGGGCGGCTCCGAGAACTGGATGTGCTCGCAGGGACACATGCTGGACTTGCCACCCGTGTTGCCGCAGCTCTTCGAGAAGTTCGCATAGGTGAAGGCCACCCGGATGACGCACTCGGCGCAGGTGACCAGCTCCAGGCTGCACTGGTACCACACATCCCCAGCCGCCGCACCGTTCTTGAAGCCCAGCGGCGAGCTCTGTTTCGTAATCCAAAGTTGCTGACCCAATCCCTACGACAACCGGTGGCGGAAACACTCACCCTATAGGCGGTGGTGGTCACATTCCGGGCGTGCAGCTCTCCGGCCGGACTGCCCAGCTCGAGGAAGTGCCGCCGCCCGTCCCAGTGATTGCAGATGTCCAGATCCCGATAGCTACTGCTGGCCGGATATGCCGCTCCTGGCCAGCAGAGCAGGCAGATCACGTAGGCCAGCAGGTAGCCATAGCCCAACACTTCGGCTAGCATCGATAGTTTCTGGCTCCTGATAGTGGATCCTGATTCGCCGTCTAGCACCGCCAAGTGTTGAAACACGACTGTGGCCACATCGCTGGCAAATCCAATAAACCCGGGCCCAGAGGAAGCCATACAAGTGGACCGGCCATCGCAACGAGGCCCACCCTCGACTGGGTTAAAGACCTCTCGAGTCCGGTATAAAAATACATTTATTTGAAATTTCTTTTCCGTTAGACGTTAAGGGGAAATCGGGGGTTTTTTTGCGTCTCGCAGAGACAATGAAACAGAGTAAAACATGTTGTTAGCCTAGGACACACACACATCTACATAAACGAATGGAAATATAGTGAATATGGTGACGAGGACGAGGCTTCGCTGAGCGGTTCCCTAGAGGTGCGAGGCCTGCGGCTCGGACTGTGCGCCGGCTAGTCACTTGGCGGCGGCAGCGTTCTTGGCCAGGGCGGCCTCCAGGTTCTTGGCCAGCGTGTCCATGAACTCGAACGTCTCCTGGTAGTCCTTGCGCTCCACGGCACTAATGCTGCCCTTGATGCAAATGGCCAAATCCTTGGTCATGGCGCCGCCCTCGATGGTGTCGATGCACACCTGCTCCAGGGTCTCGGCGAACTGCTTCAGCGGCTCGTTGCTGTCCAGCTTGGCGCGGTGCAGCAAGCCCCGGGTCCAGGCGAAGATCGACGCAATGGGGTTGGTGGAGGTCTCCTTGCCCTGCTGGTAGAAGCGGAAGTGACGCGTCACTGTTCCGTGAGCGGCCTCAGCCTCCACGGTCTTGCCATCGGGGCAGAGCAGGACGGAGGTCATCAGACCCAGAGAGCCGTATCCCTGGGCGACGGAGTCGGACTGCACATCACCGTCGTAGTTCTTGCAGGCCCACACGAAGCCACCCTCCGACTTCATGGCATAGGCCACCATGTCGTCGATGAGGCGGTGCTCATACCAGATGCCCGCCGCCTCGTACTCCTTCTTGTACTGCTTGTTGTACAGGTCCTCGAAGATGTCCTTGAAGCGGCCATCGTACTTCTTCAGAATGGTGTTCTTGGTGCTCATGTACAGCGGCAGCTGGCGGTCCAGGGCGAACTTGAACGAGGCGTGGGCAAAGTCCACGATGGAGTCGTCCGTGTTGAACATGCCCAGGGCGACGCCGGGGCCCTTGAAGTCATTGATCACTTCGTCGATCACCTGACCATCAGCACCCTTCCAGGTGAGAGTGAGCCTGCCGGGACCGGGAACCACGTAGTCCACGGCCTTGTATTGATCGGCGTGGGCGTGGCGGCCGATGACGATGGGCTTCTGCCAGCCGGTGACCAAACGGGGAACATTCTTGCAGATGATGGCCTCACGGAAGACGGTGCCTCCCAAAATGTTACGGATGGTGCCGTTGGGCGACTTCCACATCTTCTTCAGCTTGAACTCCTCCACGCGCTTCTCGTCAGGCGTGATGGTGGCACACTTGATGCCCACATTGTACTTCTTGATGGCCTCGGCGCAGTCAATGGTCACCTGGTCCTCAGTCTTGTCGCGGTACTCAATACCCAGATCGTAGGTGTGCAGCTCAATGTCCAGGAAGGGCAGGATCAGCTTATTCTTGATCGAGTCCCAGATGATGCGGGTCATCTCGTCACCGAGGACATCCACCACGGGTCCGGCAGGGATCTTCTGGGCCATCTGTTCGGGAGAGCATACCGCAAATGAGTGCTTGAGGGTGGTAAACAATGATCTTATTAGCTAGGCGAAAAATGAATTTGTGTCTGAAATCTGGCGTGTAAAGGGCATTCACCTCACTCGCGACACTCATGGAACTCCTTTCATTATCCATGGATATCTTGTGCGTACTGGGTTCCTAGACAGAGGCGAAACAGGCGAAACTTAAATGAAGATGATAAAGTGACAGCCGGTCAAGACAAAGTGAACTTTGATCCGGCTGGGATAGGGTGGGTCGATTGGAATAGATGAAAAATAAGCAAATCGAGGAAAAGAGAATTTCCTATATTGTTTTTTTTTTTTTAAATTTGGTTTTAAAAAACCAAAATGGTATGATAATGTTTAAGCTTAAAAACCTCAAAATATCGACCAACCCTATTCCAAAATTCGAAAAGCAGAGAGATTTAGGGCAACAGAGGAGGATACAATGGGAACCTACCGCTGCGCTGATGGCGAAATTGGCCCGGAAAACTGCCTGGGTGAACTGCTTCTGCCGGTGGACCGACGTCATCATGGCGGCGGTGCGGCGGAGGGCGAACATTTTACAACTTGGAATTTATTATGAATGAACCGACTGGAAACGAGAGACGAAACTGTTTGTCACCAATCTGGAACAATACAACTGACACTGGAACCCCGGGAAGGCGAGAAATCTCCGGACAAAAGAGCTGTAAGCGTCACCCGCGTCCTAACTCAAACTGATAACTCTAATGTGCTGTTATTCGCTGCAGTTTCAGATTCTCTCTACAATCAAATTGTTGCGCAATCGGCGTAATCGCAACGTACTAAACGGCTGGACAGATAAGATTTAGCCCGCGGACTTTGATAAGCTGCTCCTACAACTCCCGGCGCACTCAAAAGCCACAGTTTTAATTAATAATGTAACAAAAGCGAATACAATCAACACTCGGCGTACTCGTAAACATGTAATCGTTATCGCCGGCTGACTTGTCAATCGCTTTTGCATTGCGGGTGGCACCTCCTCCCTTTCTATTTGTCAATGCCTCTTTCTCGTTTGCTCTCTCCCGCTGCCAACTGTTGCTTTTATCAGCCCACAAAAACTTTTCCACTATTGGGGGCTAACTACTTTTATTCTAAGTTCAGGGCCGACTTGATAATACATCTCCATATACATATATAAAATATTGCGCGTGGCGATCACATTTCATCTTTTCTTCCATTCACTTAAATTTTTCAACATCTGGTACATCTTAGGTATCGATATCGATAGCCGACAGTGATGGGTAAATGTCATGTCAAAGCTTAGATACTTTTTGAACCTAGGCGCCAAAATCATTTGTTGTTGCGAGGGAGGCTCGCTCTGATAATCTCAAAGCGTCTACGTTTCTTATCGTCTCAGTCAATGCGTTCATTTGTATAACTAATCGCAATTGCGTGATTCTTTTTTTAAGTTTTCTATTCAAGTATAATAATGACAGCGTCTAGCTTTTTAAATAGGTCTTTAGATCTACAGTTGTATCTTCCGCAATCTAATAAACATACCGAGGTGGCGCGATCGCTGAACACGCCATAAGCTTAAGCCACGCCCTCAAAATAAAAAAGAGGGCGGCTGCCGAAAAAAAAAACAATATTTATGCTTTCACCAAATGAATTTCACAAGTGGGGTTTCTGCCCATCTGGCAGACTTCGAAACACGGTGTATTCAATACCAAACTCCAACACACCCCTTCCACTTTTTTCCATTATGGCCGATAAGATTTGGCATTGGTAAATAGATTTGCGATGACGAGGAAACAAATACTTTAGATTCTATCAACATTAAATTTTTTTAATTTTTATTTTAAATTAAAATTTGAATTTGATTATTTAACCTTTCTAAATAACGTTCTTTTAAATAAAAATATTTGATTAGTAATATAAAATTCTTGCGGATAAAAATGTGTATAAATCCGTAGAACATATTTTTTAAAACATTATAGCTTTTTAAAATAATTATCGTAAAAAAATAAATAGTTAGCAAGTGTTTTGTAATTTAAAAATTTACGGCATTGCACAACGTGCACATGTTTTAATTTTCTTACCTACTGTACAATAAAATTAAAAAAGTAACTTTTTACACACTCGTTAAAAATGTGAAAAACAATTATTAAGCCCAAAAATATTTTTAGTTGATTTATTTTTAGAAATACAAACAAGTGATATTTCTTGTTCACTAGGCCGGTCCTACTTTGAGTTTCAATGAGGTACGAGCCCTAGTCAGAATATCTGGAGATGTTCTCGAACAATCTAATTGCAAATATGCATAGTAATTGTATAGGTTTAATTAAAACTGTCGACACAAATTCAAGATTAAACTTTGGACACCACCTGGAGAATCAGGTGGAAGAGAAAAGCCTGCCGAATGGGTTACGTGTCTGTCTCTGTCTCCCCATCTATGTATACCCCTTTCTTTCATCTTTTTTTCTTTATTATCTATATCTCTCTTTTGGAGGGAGGCAAACCGGTGCAAAAAAAAAAAACAAACACAGCGGCAGACAGATAAATTGCATATAAAAACAGACCGGTGGGGAAAGTTCGACGCTAAATATGTAGGTTGGGGCCAGGGGTTATGCATAAACTTAAACAACGCAAATTATTCGCATAGAAAAAAGGCTCGAATTTTGCCATTTACATATCACGACGGGTTAAGAAATTCACCATTTTTAATCGCTCAGATATATGCAAGTCAGCGTTATAAATGCAGTAACTAATTGAGCGAGATGAGATTAAAGTGGGTGGTAGGTAGGGCGTCACTTTGGGACCGTTTTATATAATTCTCAAGTGCTTGTGCTTCACTTACCTTTCAGAATATTTAAATCGCCGGATTTAGAATGTAAGAACACAGACTAATTTATTTGCTGACCGAAAATGGGCGAACCACTCCCAACCGAAAGCAACGAATAAGTGATTTGGCGACGACAACAATAAAGAGAAAGAAGTGGCCTGATGGCGAGCGCGTGGGAAAGATAATTTTGTAGATAAAAACATGTTTGGCCGATCAGCTGTTTTTGAAAAGCTTTTTCCAACTTTAAGCTTTAATTTGGAGTTCTCCAGCATTTAGCTTTGGTTCGTCTTAATGAACCGCCAAAACCCTGGAATTTAAATTACTAATGGCCAGATCTCCAGGGGCGCCGGCCAACTTGTGAGAGCAGCGTGCGACCGTTTTCTTTTACGCCACTAAAAGAAAATCCATAAAATGTGATCCAAAAGTGAAATGTTAGTCGAGCTCTCCAACTGGCCTTAAATATGCAAATAAAAAATCTGCAATCCGGTGTAGAGGCCGCTCTTTTAATGTGCGAAAGTGTGCTGCCGTCAAAGCGCGAATGCTACGTTCTTCCGTAAAGGTCGGCCTCCCGTGATCAGCTCCATACCGCCAACAAATAATCTCCATATTCATTTTTAAACTGGCAAATGATGTACTTAAAGACGTTTCTTTATTGGCTTCGCAACTAAATATCCAAGCTTAAATATTAATAACTTTACATATATTTATAAATTTTTTAGAAATATTTACGTTTAATTAAGTAGGGCACTTAAATTGTGTGTCTTCTTCCTATACCATAGTTATAACAAACAAAATTTATTATGGTTAATATTAGCACTTGTATTTTTTAAAGTCTTTAAGTCATATTATTGGGACTGATTGGAATGAAAATTATTTTTGAAAAAATATAATGCTATTTTTAAAACTGATTATTTTTGTAATAACGTTTTGTGTTAATATAAAAATACTCATATTAGTATTCGAAATTGCTAAATGTGTTATTTTTGTCTGCGTTCTTTTTTTTGTATTTTTAACATTAATTTTATTTTCTGTGTATTTTTATGAATGCAATATAATGGCAATAAATATAAAGTAGTTTCAACGTTTTAAGAGCGTAGACAAACAACTATTTTGTTGCGGATATTTACCCATCTCGGCGATACTTGTCTTAGTTATAAATAAATTTCATTTTAGTTATTATTTATGGCTTAGCTTTCCTCACAATTGACGATTATTTTGTTTTCTTTTATTTAAACTAACTTTTACCCATAGCATTTAGGCCCGCACCCGTGGAGCATATTCATTTAACGCGGCTGAAGACTTCAAATGCGGCGACGACGGAAAACGCATGAAAATCACTCGATCTTGGGCCTATTATTTGACACAAACTGGCTAGAAAAACTCGTCTAATTGTGCCGCTTTCTTTGCTTTTGCCGTGTGGCATTAGATAAGCGCCGCTTATGTGTTATATAACCTCCAATTATAACGAGTCTTAATTTGTGCATGCCAATGCGTTAAATAACATATTCGGCCCGTCTTCTCAGGTAAAACAAACGCGTGCCGGCGAAAACTCGGCTTAGACGTGTCTGATTTGGTTTCTGCCCTGCACCACCACTCCACTTCACTGTACTACTCCTGTCTGAGCCACCAGCCATTCGCCATTAGCCATTAGCCATGTCAATGAACGTGAAATGGCCACTGGTTGCCAGTTGGCCACTTGCTCTTGCCCAGGCACATCATTCACACATCGGCTGGCAGATAGCTTCGTGGAGTGCGTGCCCAAACTGCCTTATTTGTTAGTTGGCATTGTTAAACTATTTCTTTTTTATTTTCGTCGTTATGTAAACAGATGGCCGAAGAAAAAAACTGAAAACAGCAAAAAAAAAAATAAAAAGCCCAAAACAGAAGCGTCTGGTAGACTACTTTTAATTTCAGCCAGTGGTGGAATGCTAAGGAGAAAAGTAAAAGCCGCAGAAGCCATCCTAAAATATTAGCTAAATATGCTTTCTGTCTCGTTTTGAAAGTGAGTAGCGAGCGCCCTCGAATGAAGACAATTTGCATAAACAACAAAATGTGGCAGATCTTCAAAAGCGTATAGAAAAATGCCCGTAAATACTGGCGCACATCACTCATCCGCCGGGTGAGTGGCTGGCATTCCTAACTTTTCACTTGTTACCCATACGCCCCGTGGTGCGGTGCGAATTCCTGGAGGCCACCCGAAGAATTCCCCCCACTGAGATGCCGTGCACGTGCAGCGGATCTCGCTGTGATGTGATGGATTTTCAAACGCCTTTCGATCTCTAATGCACGCCTGCAATAACAAATCACTTCCTGTCCACATTCCAAGCAGCCGATTGTTGTTACCATTCTGAAGACGTGTGTGTAGCCAAGGCACCGGAATATTACTATTAATTATATTGAATGGAGAAAGTCAATTTCGTCAAACAAAAAACAACATAAAAAAAAAACACTAACACACAAAACGAAACAAAAACAAAAAACAGACCAAAACGAAACAACTCCTATGCTGAACAGCAGCAACAAAAACAACACCAGCAGCAGCAGCAGCTTGTCTTTTGTGCGCCATTTCTAAAGACGATGTGTGGCTGTCAGTCAGTCAGTTGGTCAGTTAGACAGTAAGCCTGGCCAGTTTCCATTTCAATGGAGTCAGCGATGGCAGCGTGCTGAACGGGAGTATTTAAGGTGCTAAAAACACTTTGCCTTGGGACCTCTTTTATTAAATTTCAAATAAATTAATAAATAGTTTCAGCTCAATATAAGCTTTCTGATTTTATATTCTTAATTAATTACTAAAGGAACTTTAACAAACTTATTTATTTTAACAATACTTCTATATAGAGAGCCTTTGGCGCAGCATGGCGCCCGAGCATGGAACCCGTGTCATCACAGAATTCCAGCAACTTTGTTTTTTGCGTTTTCGTGTCAATTTCTCCAGGTCTCATATCTCAATACTTCAAATACTCAAAGCGCTTTCAACTCACCTCTTATCTTTGTGGAGCGGCACTGTTCGGCGGGAAAAAGGGGTGGGATAGAGGCAAGTTGATATCTTAATCGCATTGCCGATCTGGTATGGCACATATTTCATTTCTCGCCCAGCCCAGATGCAAATGTCTTTTACGAGTAGAATGCATGAAATGGAAATCTTCGACTCACCTGCTCCATCTCTCTTTCTGTCTTCTAGAAGGCTTTTTGATGTTATTTATCAAGCGCTCATTTCATTATGTTAACAGTTATGTATCGGTCTTTACTGCTTATGCAAATTTATGCTAAGTCGCCACGAAAACAGCCAGATTTGAGCCCCCCATTGACGATGTGGGCTACTGAGGCATCGACTTTTGCTTCGTCTTCGTCTTCGGCATCGGCATCGACATTGGCATCTTCCGCGGCATCATTGACTTCCCATCGATTTGATTGGTTTTTAATTTGACTGCCTGTCTAATTCGGACGTTGGAGCATTGTTCGTCAGTCCATCAGGTGAAAGGCGTTAACGTTGTCAACTAGGAAACCTTGCCAATAACTTGCCGAGCTGGCGAATGGCTTTCAAAACGAATGCAGCACGTGAAAATGAGTGCAAATCATTAGCAGCATGACGATTTTTTTCTATACCCTTGCAGGTGCCAAATAATATAAAAATAAAACACAATAATTTATTAAAAAGACTATCAGTTAAACTAGAAAATTAACTAGAAACCGAAAGATAAAAAAAGAAACTTTAATTTTAAGTTAAAAATATTGATGCCTTTCACTAACATAGTTAATATTGCAGATTGGTTTTAGGGTCATCTAAGAATTTTGACCTTTTTTTCATTTATGATTTTTATATGTTATATAAACTTTTTGCCGATTTTCACAATAGACTTTCAGCTCTTCTTAGGGTACATATGTAAAATCATTCAAAATCGAAAGCAAAGCCAAGGCATTTGTTTTTCCCATTTCGCTTCTGAGCTTGCCAACGAAGTGCAGCCAACTGGCGGCGCTGAATACCAATTGTCCACTGGGTCAATGTATTGACCAGGCCCAGAGCTATCCACAAAAGACGCCGTGGGCCAAGGGCCAAGATCGGACCTACGCAACTCGGTTGTGCATCCACCAGTTTTCGCATCGCAGCTCCAACTCCATGTGAGAAATCATTAATGCGCTCTCGAACCGGCGATCTTGGCTGGCTTTCGGCTTTCACATGGTTAGAGCCAGACATGGACTGCGTCTATTGTTGTGTCAGCTAAATATGGCCAATAGCCAAATATTAATTCATGTGTTCCATCTGGTTGTATGCAAATTTTCACCGGCTCGAAAGTAATTGAAGCTGCAGCGGAAATGTTGAAAGCGATTCGGGTTCTAGGACGGGGAATGGTATTGCGATTGGGGTTGGGAGATGGGTTGGATGGGTTGTGAGATGGGTTAGGAGATGAAAACGGCCCAGAGGCAGGACAATAGCAAGGAGACAGGCTACAAGCGGACTCTTGACTTAAGCATCTCTTTAAAAATATAATTTTAGCTTACAGATTAATGCTTACTTTTTAAATGCCTTTTTTAATAATAGAGTTTCATTTTCGCTAAAATTTTGTGTATATGTTTATTTGAATTGGTTAATTATTTCTCATTTTCTTTTGTTAATGACTGAAACTCTCTTTTCGATGGAATACCTATTAAAGATATTTATTTATTTTAAAAAGTTTCTGTTCCCATTAAAATGGGGATTGTTATATTAGATGTTTAAAACCAGCTTAGGAAATTCAAACTAATTTACATGTAAATCTCATAAGTGTTTGGGAATATTGGTTACCAAGCAGCGACCCTTGATTACAGGAAAAGACTTTTTATAAAGTTTATTTATAGCCCACGAGTTGTATAATTATTTTCCCATTTCTTTTGTTAATGAAAGAAGCCCTCTTTTTGTGGAATATTATAAACATAAATTTCTGTCAGGTTTTCGGCATCTTAGCCAAATGGCAAATGCCAAATTCATTGCGACCATGACAGGCCTGAAGTTTTTGCTTAAACCCTTCTCTGTCTTTGGAATGACTTGTACTTTGAAGGGTGAAAATCAAACTGAAAAGAAATTTAATTATACAGCATAGGACAGCGCAAATAGTTCCACATTATCCATCTCGTTTTTTATTTCAGTTTGAGACTCACTCATCGCGTCTTCCGCCTCCATTTAAGATCTGTCTTTTTGTCGTCGAAAGTAAAATTTCCAATTGATTTTTGAGTTTTGCGCGATGTTTTATACGCTTTTCGTTTCCATCATTCCATTACTCAGCCCGGCAATAGTTGAGCATCATGCCAAGGGGAAATGACACCAAGAAGAATCCAATAGTGCACAGAAAGAAATAAGGTGCTGGGTGCTCCAAAACAAAAGTATTTGATCTGATATTCATCCTTTCCGTATTTCTTAAATTTAAAAAAAATTCCAGATTAAAAATGAATTACATTTTGGATATTAAAAATAAAGTTTCGGTGTATTTTTAATAAGGAATAAGTCAAAACATTTTTTGTTTTCAGTGCCTTTAGATAGGCAGCACTTTCTTCGTTTTACGCTAAAACGCTTACGCAGCATGAGATCTTCCGCGAATTCAACTTTTTGGTAAGAGTTGTGGCCCACGAGTGCTGGAGGGCAGCCGTTGCCTTCTTTCGCGGATCCGTGGCGTTTTGAAAGCATCAGTGCGGCTTAGCGAGGAAGGAACCGTGGAACCGAGGAACCGGGCAACCTTCGCTTTCGAGGCACTTTTCGCACCGCAGATAAATGCCAAACTTACCATTCAAATGCCAAAGTAATCATTACAGTTTTCAGCTGGTGGACAGTAATGATGTGCTAATGATGCCCCCTCAACGTGTTCGGCAATTAATCTTTTCCAGTATAGCAGAGCACAACACTCGTATTCGCATTCGCATTCGCTCATTCATGCACGATGCGCGTTTTATTAATTGATAGCGAAATTATTCGAAATTGAATGTGTCTTTAGGCACTTTCACTTGCTTCCAGCTTTTTATCTGCCGAGAAGAGGAGGAAGTTTTCTAAAGGCTGTATATGGTGGGCAAACTAGATTTGGCTGGTGAGTGAAAAGGAGGCTATTAATTGTGGTCTAAAATGTATTCAAAATTTATTTACGACTACTGAATGTAAAAATGTAGTAATTTAAAAGAATTTTATAAAAAAATGTGATACCTAAATATGTCAATTGTAATTGCTTAACCAAATTGTAATGAAAAAACTTCTTAGTGCCAGCCTTATTCTTAATTTTTTCACTGCACTCTTCTATACTGTCATAGTATTTAAATAAAAATTGTGAGTTATTAAATATTATTTTTTAAATTATATGTCTTTATTTTTAATAGAGTTTGTATATCCCATCAAATAAACAAATCTTTAAAAATCTGTCCAATATATACAAAAGCTTATTTAATTCAGTCCGAACGGTTTTCGTTTTGAAGAATTTACTATATATAATTTCTGTAAAGAACTCTACCCACTCACTTTTTCGCTTCATTAATCTCCATATTTACATAAGAAAGTTTCGCTGAGTGATTCAAAGACACCGATTAGATAATCTGTGTTAAAATATTGCCAACTTTTACTCATCGCCCCCATCCGTCTGTCAATGGGATTCATTAATCCTTCTAAATGCGCAGCGAAATTAGCATAATACCGCATAATACCGTGATATGGTCGATGAGTCGAATAGAAATGCTTACATAAAGCGGGCATCAAGAAACTAAATCGCTCAAAATGATCAATTAAAATTACGTATACGTAATTTGTATGCCAATTTAACTTTTGCTGTCCCTTGCCTGTAAATGAGTCGCTACATGTTTTCACTTTTAATATACTCGCTGGCCGTGGAGGAGAAATGAGAAACGAAACGAAGCATTCGAAACATTAAAGTTTTAGTTTTGCTTTTGCTATAATTTGACTCTGCTGCTGCTGCATTCATTCACTGGTCATTTTTGGCATTTAATGATCATCACCGGACATCGGCAGCAGCTCACCTGGTGCGTGTTCCCCCGATCTCCACCCTTTTTGGGACGCGTTAAAAGCCTTTCATGGCCCAAACGCTGTTCTGCTTCATTTTGTTTAATGACAATGTGCGCTACAAACAAAATGTTTAGCTTACGTTTTGCTTTCGTTTATGAACTTTCACGTATGCCCGAATGTCGAAGAAGATTTGAGCGTTTAAATGTTTTCTTCGCTGCTTCTGTGCTTTTCGAATTACCTAATTTCGGTTACGAAACAAATCAATTAATGTATGCTTCGGACATAAAAAAAAAATGAGGAAAAAAAAAATAGAGTGGGGCCTAATGAATCTCGAACGTTATTCAATCGGCCGTAGAAAGCGTCCGATGGAACAGTTCTGGGGCGAATTATATATGTAATGGTTGGTGGCTGTTAAACCGCAAGAGCCACAAGATGAGATTTCACCTGCGTTTTCAACTGTGCATTTTAATGATCAGTTTTCGTTTCGCCGCAACGGAAGCCCCGTCCCGCCCCTTTGGCCATCAATTGCGCAGTTTTCCGCCAGCTAAACCGCATAGTCGCCCAATTGCAGTTTTCCATTTTCCAATTGCGCCAAATCAAGTCGTAAAAATATTCATCTGGGCAAATCGTTTTCTAATGGCCTGTCATTTTAATTAAAGTCGACTTAGTATGCCATCCGAACCCCACGACCGCTCCTCGTTTCCTTTTCGCACTAGAAATTGCTCATACGCCCCATTTGCCTTGCAATGTGCGTGTGAGTGCAGAGAAATTGTGATTTGTGCTCCAATTGATTGGCATTTCCTAATGGCTAGCGGGGCACTTTCTAAGGATAATGCAGTTGGGTGCCAATACAAGGAACCCAAAAGTAAGGCCGTTGTAAAAACTTTGAAGGCAATTCACTCTACAGCTAGCAAGGCGATAAAAGATTTCAAATAAAATAAAGCCGGCCATTTTTTTTTTCATTAAGTAAGTTTCTTGTATTACTTTTGTTACAATATCTGGCATTCTTTCTTTAAGAGCTTCAATTTATGAAGCCACTGGAGTAAGTTAGCCTTCACAAAGAGTATAAAGAAGATATAAGAAATTAAAGTAGAGTTTTTTTGGAACTATTACATTATATTTTTTTGTTAAAAACTATTTTCAAAAAAAGTAAGGTATTTTTTTGTTCTCTTGATTAGCTTTAATTTATAGAAATAGTGTAGTTATTTATAGGTTTTTGTAGTTATGTGGTTTAATTTTAACAATTTAAGTTGGAATTGTTTTTTTTTCTTAAAATTCTATATTTGTTCTCATTTTTGTTGTTTCATAAACCAGTCTGACATTGTAAATAAGACTTAAATTTTCTGGCAGAAAAAGTTCTTAAATGGTTCCAAGTTTTTGGTTGCCTTTTCGTTTCTTCAGCTTTTTCTTTGGACTCCCAACTGAGACATCGAGTGCAGCTGCCAGACCTCCCGAAAATATTGCCCTAATGAATTTACGATCTGTCGTGGCCAGTTTTCAGTTCTCAGTTCTCGGTTCACAGCCAATTCCTTTTCGGCCGGACCGTTCTCCATTGGCCATTTGAGGTCTTCATTGCCGGCCAACGATTGTGCTGCAAGTTGGCCGGTTGCACGGTGCATGTCAGTGGGTTGGCTTGAGTTTGAGGCCAACTGCTACTTACTGCAAGACTGGCCATAATATGTAATTTCAATGATTTGCATACAAAACACTTTTCACCAAACCCAAACGAAAGAGCCAACCACTTGGGCCATTCCGCAATCCGCTTCTCCAGAGCTCCAAAGCTCCTCCAGCTTCTCCAGCTCAAACTCCAACTGCAGTCCAGAATTCAGAGCTCAGGCTGGAGCTGAAAATGCGGCAGAAGCCGTGGAATTGGCATGGACAAACAAACACGTTAAATACTTCCGCGTTCGCGGTGCTCCGATGTGGATTGGTAGTAGGCATGGGGATGAGGCTGCGCAGATGGAGATGGAAATGGGCATGGAAATGGGGATGTGGATGTAGATGTGGATGTGGCTGCCCGTGACTTTACTCCACCCCTCCGCTGGCCCACACTTTGCTCTCAAAAAATATTCATATTTGTCACGAAGCCAAATACCTAAACAAGTTACACCTGAAGAAACGACAAAGCCGATTAACCTATCTTAAGCAGTGATGACAACGATCTAATTGGAAGCTGAATGAGGTATTTGTCAGTTGTTGACTGCAAGCCAAGAGATTTTAAAGTAGATAGCTTGAAATACATTTTAAAATATTGTAATTTATGTAATCTTATTGTATAACGGTAAGCATTTGAAATATAATTTAAAGTTTTTATTTCAATGACTCGTCTGAATACTACTTCCAGTTATAAAACTACCAGAGGATCCAGAAGTTAAAGATGATACTGGTACTACCTAAAATTTAACATAAAATGTTTTATTTGAGTCCTTGATTTAATTGCATGCTAAAAAGTGTTATTATTCTATGAAATGGAACAATAAAATTTAAGGATCGTAAGATCGTAATGTGATCATTTATATATATAAATATAAATATAACAGTATAATTTGTTTTTGATTTTATTGCATTATATTTGAAGGCCTTATTCAAAAATATCAGAACATTTAACTGTTTGATTTGAATTATCCTTAAAAGTGGGCATAAATCTAAGCAAGAGTTCTGCTCGACGCTTAAAAGAAATATATTTATGTGGTCAAAAACTGGTCATCACTGATGAGCAATTAGGGGGCCATCCGTGTAGGGATCTTGTGTTTCTAGCAGTGTAGAACCTATTCGGGGGCTGGGACTGAGGCTGTCATGTGGCCAAGCCCAGTTCCTGGACCCGCCGGCCCGAGAATGGGGCCAACCTAATGGGGGACGCTGTCCGGGCAGCTGCGTGCGATTCTGCGAAAGCCGAAAAATTATAATAACCAGTTTGGGCTGCTATTTTTTGTTTGTTATTTCGTACTTGGTTTTTTTTTTGTTTGCCAAAACCTTTGGTCAATGACCCGACAGGGATAGGGTCCCAAGATGGGCCGAGAACCATGGAAAGGCAACTCTCCGTTTTTGCAAATTCTGCGGCGAAAGTTGATCGGCCACAGAGATGGAGAGCGATCCCCGAAAAAATCCCGAAAAAAAAGAAAAGCACATTTAGATTTAACGAGATATTGGACAGAAGTGGGCAAAAGGTTCGGAGGCCTTTCCTTTGGCACATGGCCAGAAAACTGCAATAAACCAAATGCCGACAGTGGCCCAAAATGAACAAACAGCAGCAGAATGATGTTGTTTTTTTCTCTTCTTTTTTTTTCGTTTTTTTCGTGTTGTGTGTCTTCTGTTGAACAAAAATTCCAAAAGCAAATCCATTTTGTTCCGACTTTCATTTCGGAGCAGCGGCAAGCGCTGCACAGCACAGTTTGAAGACAATTGTATAAATGAAAGTTTAAGATCTCCGGCGGCAACTGTTTTTGGGCACCTGCATGTGTGTTTGTAGGGCAGTACGAGCATATGAGCTAACGTCAGGGGCGGGGGGCGTGGCAGATCGGGTGGCAGAGCAGCAGCGACAGCGACAGATACACCGGCACTCGAGATCGATAGCAGCCAAAGCCAAAAAGACCCGGCACGTGTTGCCCCAAGAGCAAAGCAAAAGCACTTTTTCAATTGTTCACCACTCGTCGATGATCGTGGCCATGATAATGATGCCACCACCGATATTGCTGCTGTCGATGTTTGCTGCTGCTGCTGTTCATGTTGCTGCTGTTGCTGCTACATCTCCCGACGATGATGAGCATTTCTCCAGTGCACTGTCTTCGACTTTGCTACGATTTCGATTTACTTTTGCTTTTCATTGTTCCTAATGCGACGATGGCCACTGGCTGCCGGGGAGTTGCCGCCTGTGCGTCTGTTTGTCAAGACATCAATAACAATTTCATGGTTTTTAACACAAAATTCATACCCAGAGGAAACTTTTCCATCAATAGTTTCTATTGAATTTGTTTGCAGTTTTTGCAATCCTCCTACAATGCTACTGATATATGCTAAAGTCATAATAAAGAAAGGGAAATGCGTGTTTTTTTCAACTCCTACCGCAAATTATGTTAAAAGAGGAATATAAATAATTTTGTTTATATTTCAATAAAACGTTTGATGGACAGAGGAATATAATGTAAATCTTTTGGATATTAATGCAAATTTATTCCAACATTAAACAATATTTTTTAAAAAGACATATTTTTATTAAAATATCACATTTATTATTTGAAAAACATATTACCTCGTTTTTAAGGATACACATATATCTTAAATCACTAGAAATGGAAAAAAATGTATCAGATCATTAATATGATAAGTATGATTATACAGAATAATTTGCTTAATTATAAAGTGCTTCAAAAAATATATTAGCTAACTTATCAGTGCAAGTATAAATTAACAGAATAATTTTCTTGTCACTAAACACGGTTTGATCTTGGAAACTTTCCTTAGTTCATCTCAGATTTGTTGTATCTTCAGAAAAGTAATTGGCAAGGGTTGAACCTCTGCCATTTCCTCGGTCCCAATCGATTGATTCCGTTGACTCCGGTTTCATTGCCCTCGCCCGAAAGCGCAAAAGCAAAATTAAGCAAGTAACCGTGGACAATCAGCGGCAATTATGTCCATGTTCCCATATCTATATGCCCGTAATATGCGATTTCGATTCGGGACAATCAACTCTTTTTTCGTGGAGGAGGTTGCTCCGCTTCCGGTGCTTGAAATAAATCTTCAAATTAAGATGCTGTCTCCCAGAAAATGCTCGAAAATCGAAGCAATTTTTTGTAGTTTTCGCCGAGAATGAGCGAAACAAAGAGGGCAGATATAAAAAATTGAATGTGAAATCAAAAACGATCAAAAGCGCTTTGAAGTGACCACTTGGCACAATATGCGATGTCTACACCCGACTTGAGTTCTCTCAGTTTTATTCGTGGTGAATGCGTAGGTAGTTTGAGGAGTTTATCGGAAGAAAGTTATTGAAAAGAAGGGAGAAATAGGTATAAAATTGATTAAAAAATCTTTTTAATTTCATAAATGATTTTCTAGACTTTACAAATACATTTCTGACCTTCAAAGGGTTCAAATATTCATTTTTTTTAATATTTAGATGTTTATTTGATATATTTTAACAAACAACTAATTAAAACCATAACAGTTATTATTTTAAATTGTATTTCAATTATTCAAGAATCATACAAATGATTATAATATAATATAATAAATATATTGCAATTTGAGTGACTTATGAAACATTTTAATATCACATTAAAAGCAAAATTTATTTTTTCCTTCATAGCAATATTTTAAATACCGCCCTCGGCGTTATCTGAAAATCTGACAGCAGCAAAACAGTTTGTTTAAAATGAACTCAAATGCGAAAATTACACCCCAAGCGACCAATTTAAAACCATTAAATTATAATTTTAAATTTTAAAGAGCTGGAACGACTTGAAGGGAGGGCAGCCATAGCATTATTCAATTAGGGAAGACGCATTTGTATACTTTTTGGACTTAACCAAATGGAGTGCGTTGGATCCAACCGACCCCTGCTTCGGCACTTTTCACTTGTAAGATTATTCTTAGCGTTTCGCAAGTCGATTTCAGTTGCTTCACTTGCCTCATTGCGATTGCAACACGGGTTCAACTTCAAGTGACGGAAGTGGACAAACGAAAATCGGCTACAGTTGAACTTCTTTATCGAGTACTTTTCTAAGTATTTAAATCTATATATAACATGATTCAAAATAAAAAAAAATTCATGGACCGAAGCAAAATTTTGATAACACAATTAAGTATTTCTTATGGCTTTAAAAATACTTTTAAATGAACTATTAATATTTAAGCAACAAGCTTATTTAAATTTTAGGCAATTATGCCTAAGCCTAGATTTAACTTCTTTATATTAGGAAAGTAAATCTAAAATAAATAAATCTTAAGCCAAAAACCATATTGTCGTGAATGGATCTATGGAAGTTAGACTGTAAAATAAAACGGTTAATTTCGAACTGAATGCAGTTGCTGGGCAGTTAAGTTAAAATTTCGGCGTGTAGGTGTACACACGTTTCGCCGTTTATCTCTCTTAATCTGTGCGTTCGCACTCTCTCAGACCTGACACTCATAATTAAAGAAACAAATAAAGCACATTTGCATAGCAGCAGCAGCAGCAGCACGAGAGCAGAGGCAGTGGCAGCAGCAGCAAAAGCAACATCAGCGCAGCAGCAACATCACCAGCAACAGCAAAAGCAACAGCAGCAATATCGCCGGCAACAGCAACAACATAAAGAGTTAAGACCTCGGCACTTGTCGTTTTTTAAAAAGCTTCGCTGCCTTGACTTTGACTTTGGCCAAAAGCTCTCTTTTTAGCCAACAGTTCGCCGTTGTAAGTTGTTGCTGTTGCTGTTGATGTTGCTGCTGTTGCTGCTGTGGCTGCTGCTGCTGCCGCTGATGTTGCTGCTGCTGGCGACTGCGACCGCGGCTGCTTGTCTTGGTTCTTTAAGTCCGTGGCTGGCTGGCTCCTCTTCAGTTCGTTGCTGACCATCGTTACGTGCGGACGTGCCCAGCTCAGCTCATCTCCGTGTGATGTGGCTGCACTTTGCACACTTAACTTAAGACCTGAGCCCCAAACATTTTCAAATCTGAATACCAAAAGTGCCGCGACGCGAGTGACAAATAAAAACCCTTCGCCTCAAAACAAAAAAACGGTAGCTAAAAAAAATTGTCAATCAAATAAAATACAACAGAAATCGAAAAAAAAGAAAAAGAAGGAAATAATAATAACTAATGAACGAAGGGGTATTTTTTGGAATTGGACTAAGGCGCGGCCATCGGGCTGACCAACTGAGTGTAATTTTAGTTTTCCTGCGCAACACACTCAACACACACACTCGCCAGCCAGAAAAACAAACAAACAAACAAACAAACAAACAAACCAACCAACCAACCAACCAACAAACAAACAGCGAGCGGCCAGATAGACAAGCATACATGGGAAGGCAGTCAAGTGAAGACAGCGCAGCGTTCTCCTGTCCAGTTTGCTGGAGAGATGCGGTTGGAGATGCAGTGGCTGTGGCAGTGGCTGTCTTAGCAGCATAGAACTGAACAGAACAGAACCGAACAGAACAGAACAGAACCTAACCGAACCGAACAGATGCAGATGCACCCAAAAGCCAGTCCAGCTCGGATCTGGCTTTAGACTCCGACTCCGGCACATGTGGTGTGTGCTGGTGGTGCTGGTGCTGCTGGTGCTGCTGGTGGTGCAATGGTAAAGTCGCCATATTGGGTGCATAACGGTGCTAGAATCGCGCTGCTTTTTTTGCCTTGTGTCTGAGTGTCTTTGGCTGGCTCTTTGCATTCGCCTCTTGCCGTCGGTGCATCGCATCGCATCGGCATCACATCTTAGTGCATCACATTGCATCGCATCGCATTGATGACGACCGACCCAGCGACCGATAGACCAGGCGCAAAAACCGCAAACTAAAAATGCTGTTCCCCAGCCAGCGACCCTCTTCTCTGCGGTTACCACTGCCAGCCCAACACTTTGCACATGCTGATCGATTGCGGAAGATCTCCGCCATCTCCATCACCATCGCCATCTCCATCTCCATCTCCATCTGTTTCTGCATTTGCATCAGCAGAAATAGCATATTCCCGGCTGACTGGGTCAAAAAATTGAACCGGGCAATCGACCAGACACGCCCACTCACGCCCCCTTGACCAAGTGCAAATAATCAACAGTAATTCGAGACTTAGAAAAAGCTTTCAAAGAAATAGCAATATATTAGGTTTTTTGTTAGAAAATATGTTTTGAAAGATAAAGCGGATTAGCAAGAGTTTTAGTTAGATTAAAACAACTCATTCATCAAACACTTAATTTTACTACTGTTTGCTTTAGATAGTTAAATAAATACCTTTTAAGATTTTCTTGAAATACGAGAATTAAATTGGTTGTTTAATAAAGGCAGACATCTCTCATATTTTAAAATGAAGTTTAACAGATTTTTTATGATAAAATAGAGCTTTTACTGTGCATAAATGTATTTAAAAAGTCTGTGAAATGCATTCTTATAATAAAATAAGCTGAGGAAACTGAAGTGGAGCTCAAAAGTCAATTCAAAAATAGCATTAACTACAAATGAATAAATGCTTTCAAGTGCATGCTCCTTAAATGGCCCCCGTTTAAGTATTCACATGATATATTTTGACTTGTGAACTCAAAAATCAGCAAACGAGGCACACATTTTTCACCGTGCAACAACTAGTTCTCAGGCCATCTCACCTTAGACCAATTTAAATCGAACTCCTAAGCCCTGCTCCATTGTCAGCTCCGTTTTCCCTTCCCTTTTTCCCATTTTTTCCCATTTTTATTAAGTTATAAAAATGCTGGAGTTAGTAGAAGTTTTATATCGGCATGAGGCTCTTTTTTTATATTTTTCTTCCTCTTCTTAGCCGCCTAACGGTAATGCCCTAGAGCGCCACATTCTCAGACCCAGTCTCGAACTCTTCGGCCCAGACTCATGCATTGCAATAAAATGAAATTTTATAACAGCGTCAGGCAGTGAGCAGAGATACAACGGCGGCAACAAAAACGTTACCCAAATTCCAAATAAAAAAAAGACACAAAAAACGAAGAAAAACAGAGCAAAAGAGAGAGAGAGAGGGAGACGGAGAGGGAAGACAGACAAAGGTCGTCACAGCAAGTGAAAATAGCAAAAACAAAACACGAGACAGCGGTCGAGGAAAATAAACGAAATAAGTTTAAGGGCCTAGTGGCGAACAGCTAGGTGGTTCAGGTGTTAATTTCCCATTTTCGGGTTTTCGACTGCCGCCGCAAGTTCGCTGCCTAAGTCTTTCGTTTTAAAGTGGAGCGACTGCGCGCCGCTCGAATGCCCATTGAATGCGAATGAGGGGCGTGTGAGCCGCAAGCCGGCCGGTTCGCTTCGCCCGACAACTGCAAAATAATAAAACAGAAATTATTATTATTATTTCCCTCTTTTTTTTTTTTGTTCTTGTTAGTGGGGCGCATTTCCTTTACCCCAAAAAAAAAACAAAAAAAAATTAAAAAGAAACGAAACGAAACGAAAGAGAAGAAACGTTTTCGTTCCGTTTTTGACCCTCAGAGTTCAGAGTTTAAGTCAAGTCTCCCCTTACCAACGGCTCCTTTCCATAGCACAAAACATATATTAACGACTGCAACGAGAGGAGTACCGCAGACCAGCAAAATAACCCAAGGCAGTGGGTACAAATCGAAAGAAAAAAGCAGTCAAAAAACATACAAAAGGAGGGAAAAGCGAAAAAAGCGAGAAAAGCCTTCCCAGGGAGATCCGAGCCAGCTTCTTGGAGATTGGATATTCAGAAGCGGCAATGACGGCCACTGCGACTGCGAGGCAGTCAGCAACATCGAGAAAGCAACCTGCGATCGCAATGTTCAATGGCAACGCTTTTACGGTTAAGCGGCTCTTAGCGGTAAGTAAACTCATCTTTGGCCAAAAAGTTGCCCTCCCCCATACAAAAGTGATCATTTGGGGCGTTGCCAATTCAAATCGCTCCAAAAAGGCAGCCAAAGCAAATGTTTGTCACCTGGTCAGCTCCATTGTCGAACACTTTTTCGCTTTCTTAAACAAAAGATTCATTTTTTGGCACCATTTTGAGTTGCTTTTTTTCATGTATTTTTTTTTTTGGCGTGGGCACTTCAATCGTGGGCCGCTGCTGCCCAAGTTCTTCATTTCTCTCGTGTGTAAAGAGCTGTGAAGTCGGCCATTGGGTCAAATTGTAGCTGATAGATGGATAGGCAGGCGTCGAAGATCATGATGAAGTCGGTTCTGTTCGGTTGGGGGTCGCCACTTCAACGGCTGAGTAATGTGGGCAAATTAATCTAATAAAAGGTGGGAGTCAGGAGTCTTAGTTGCCTTTGCTGCTCTACTGGGCCGAACATCAGCCAAAAACAAAAAAAAAAAGCACAAGATGCCGCATTAAGCTTAGTGAATTATTTGCTTCATAAAATTTCATTGCCTGGCACTTAATCATTATTACTGCGGGAAGAGTCATTATGGGAGTTCTATGGGAACTAGTTTGACTATTAATAAACGCTTCTATTAAATTACTTGGCTATTTTTTTGATTCCGGGAAAGTAGGAACTTAATAGAGTCAAGTTCGTTGCGTAGTTCAAAATTTCTTTAATAAAGCTTTTTTATTATTTGCCAATTTTATTTATTTTTTATGAGCTTAACATTTAGGTGGCAGAAAAAACTAAACCTAATGTTAATATTCTAAAATATTATTTCAATATTTTTGTAGAACTAAACTTAAGTCTTGGTTGAACAAGAGTTCAAAATCAATATTAAATATAGGTTTATCGATAATATTTTTTCATTAATTGATTCCATACTTTTTTAATATTAATAAGAACAAAGTATTTTCTGGATCATTTGCATTTCAAATGTTCTCTTTTCAACCTTTTCCAGAATTTTCAATCATCTTTTGTAATTCAATTAGATTCTCCTATCCAATAAAGCATTTATTCAATGGTGCTAGCCCAACAGATTCCGTTCGGTAGAAGGCAATCGGCCAAGGGCCATGGAAAATTTCCTTCCACCAGCTTTTCCACTCCATCCAAGGCTAACAAACAATTTATCCGTTTCGATGTTGTTTGCTATTATGTTCGCTGCCCTCGGTCGGCCCATTCAACCCATTTCGAGCCGTGTGCATCGAGTCTTGGCTGGAGAGTCTGCATCTGTGCGCTCCACCTGCATTCGGGGTGGCCAAAGGTCAGCAGACGGTCTGGCGCCCGACGATCATTAAAAAAGTACGAAAGTAATTTGTAAAACACGAAAAATTATTTACTCTTTTTTCGCTGCAACCCGGACTTGCCGTTCCTTTACTACTTACGATTCTAAATTACAATGACTGCGGCGGCCAGAAGGAAACGCCACTGCCACGGGTCTTCATTAGCACACAGACTGGCCGTAAACCCCAAAAAAAATGGAAATAAATAGGCAGAAAAATAAATAAGCCAACTCAGTGCGCCCGGCTGATGAATGGGTTTTTGGCAGCTCATAGCTTAAAGACTGGCCTTTTGGCCAGCAAGATGAATGGCCGGGCGGAGGATTACAAATAACCGGGTGGACATGGCTTGACGGCTATTAGCCTTCAACCAGCAGATCTCTATTTACCCTTGTCTCTTCGCTATTTTGGTAGCTGTCGACTGTAAGCCAACAACGAAAGTAACTCTTGGCCGGCCGTTATTGGGTCAAATCGAAGCAAACACTACGTCTTTTGTGGCCAACACATTCGCGCGGCCTCTCTCTTTATTCTATACAAACAGCAGTGTCTCGTGCTCAAAAGCAGCGTAATTAAACAATTTCTTCTCTGTTTATTGACATTTTATTGATGCCGACGAGCTTGAACGGTTTCATTTCATTTCTGGTTGTGGTGCGGCTGTTTACGATTCCAATTCCAATTCCGATACTTTTCACATTCGAGGCCGTGTTTGTGCTGTTGCTCCCATTGAGCGATACTCCTCAGGTGGTCGAGGGCTTGTGGAGTGCTGCAAGTGTTGTTTTGATTGAACAAGCATCGAGTGAGTGGCGAAATGATCTCGAGACTCGAGGGAAAACACCTCTGAATGGGTATAATGTGCTGTAGTTTATTTATTTATTGTTATTTTAAGACCCCGAAGAGCAGTGCTAATGGGTCTTGTTCAATAAACCCAATATAATGGTTTTAATAGTCAAATAAAAGTGTAGGAGAAAGCTATTAAGGAAATGTTTTACTTAATTAACCATTGGCATTATAGCAAAAAAATAAAATAAGTCTAATTTGTGAATAGACTTTTCAAAAGAATCATGGAATATCAATTTAAATGTTTAGGGAAGAGATTCAATAGTTAAAGATTGACATTTCCAATATAATAAACATTAATTTTAGCACCAAATTAAAATAATGTACAATGTCAACAGAAATCTCATGAATATCATAGAAATTCAATTTAATTGGTTAATTTATAGGTAATATATTTAAACAAAATGTTTTCCAAACTCATTTCATAGTCCACAAACAAATTCATTAAATGGTTATCCCTGCACTTTTTATATCATAAACTTCTATTTTATTTATTTAAAGTCCATATAAATTTAATAATACAAGAATCTTAAAAAAACCGCTTTTCTGGTGAAATTAATTGCCCCATGACAACTAAGTAATTTTCACATTTTTTATTAAAACCATTTCACATAAACATTTATCACAATCAAGGCAGCAAAGTGGCCAACAAAGTTGCATTCCGCCAAATGATCCTAACTGTGGTTTTAATGTCTCAACTTGTACGAATTGACCAAGAGTTGCGTGTCTGTGGAATTGGAATCCAAATCGGGGAGTTCTTACCAATTAGCTGAGGCAGGGGGAATTGGAGTTCCCCTTGCGAAACCGAGGCTAAACCGAGGCTAACTTTATGTAATCATTGGATTTAATGCGTTAACAAATTCAGCAAAATTCAGAAAACTACAACACCAAAGGCGGGGGAGTTCGTAGTACCGTTTGCCAGTATGCCAGTATGCAAAACCCAGAACCAGAAATGAAGCTCAGTTACCTAACTCTACTTGTATCTGTATCTATTTTGGTTTTGGTTTTGGTTTTGCTCTTGGTTTCGGTTAGGTAATGGCAATTCCAGAGTCGGGGCCGTAATTAATGGCGTGTGGCGCTCATTCGCGATGAGCAGAAAGTACATTGCACTCTGTGTGTCGGCCACAAAATTCAGCTTATTTATTAGCCAGTTCTAACTGCAAAAGAAACGCAAAGAGCAGAGTACCCTTGGCTCTGCTGTTTGTTTCTTTTGTTTTTTGTTTTTTTTTTTTTTTTTAATTATAGATCCCGGCCAATCCCAGCCCCCACCTTCGAATGGGCGTGTGTTCGGTGTTCAGGCAACTGTTAATTTTGTTTTACAACTCGCTGGCAGCTCCAGTACTCGTATCTTTGTAGCATCTGATATAACGTTAACTGTGTGTCTGCGTCGAAAACAACAGCCCGCTCGCAGATGCCAAGCTAGTCTTACACACATCGCACTTCATTCATAAAAGAAACAACTGCGGCTCATATGATCTGCTACGATTAACCACAGATTTTACGGCACTTTCGTCGGACGCTTGGGCCGCTGGTATTCCGTGTACTCGGGCAATTTGTTCGGCACTATAACAAGACTTCTTCTTGGTCAAGACTTTACCGGCCAATTTAGTGGCTCATTTCGGTTGAGGCCTCATGCCCGATTTAATCATGGTTTATGCAAAGCTGGCCACCTAATTGAAAGATTTAAGTGATGTAATAAATAACAGATCACAGATCTTAGGCGGTTGTTGAAAGTTCAGGTCGTTAAGTCATTTGGCATTTCTCTGATAGCAGCTTCTAAAAAGGAGGTAATAGTAGAGGAAGAGTTTTACATTCCTGTGGAATTAAGTGTTATGTGAGCTAAATGTGCAATTTTTAAATAGCAACCCCCTTTCATAGTTATTAAGAATAATTTAAGGGCACAAACGGAAATTAGATTGTGTTAGTTGTGAGCAAAAAAGGTCAAAAACTGTGTACAATTAAAATGAAGATAAACATTGGTTCAATGAGATCTTTTTTATTAGCTGCTTACTTTTAGCCTTATATATTGCACTCAACATAAGGGTATGAAGGGTAAAAAAGTAGAGAAATATGTATTTAATTCAGTTTATAAAGGTGGACAATTTGACTACTCTAATATAGATAAATGGACATACATAAAATTAAAATTTATCAATATGTTTTTACCATTATATTTAATAGGTTTCGCATATAAACAAGACTAATTTCCCTGTTCTTTTGAACCTTTCAGCTGCTAATCATCGTTACAGTTGTGGATGCGAGTCGAGCATTGGAACTGGGGGACAAGTGCCAGCATGATATGGACTGCACGGATTTCATCAAGGGCAGCAGCTGCTCCGCCCTCGGATACTGCGAGTGTGCCCCCTACTTTGTCCAGTTGAATTCCAAGCGCTGTTTGTCATGTAAGTAGGCAAAGTCAATCTTTGGCTAACCCCAAAGTGGGAGTACAGAATGTTTGCGGGCAAACAATGGGGCGAAGATGTGTGTTTGTCCACAGAAGAACCGTTAGTCGCATTCACTGCAACTTTCTTTACACACAGAAAAGAATTCTGACAATTCCCTGGGTTAAATTATGGCTAATTTAAATTACTAGAGTCAAACCAAACCCAAATTTACTTTTATTATTTGAATTAAACGTTAATGGCACCAGCAACAATGCTTAAAATTAGGTCATATTGATCTCAGTTTTTAATCTTAGGCATCTTTACTTAAATAAAAGTACTACCAATAATAAAATTTATTTACATATTTACAAAATTTTAAATATATTTTTATTAAATTGATTTCAGTTTTTCTTAACTATTTGAAATGAAATTCGAAAATTAAGAAATTGGTTATTTTTAAGCTAATTGATTTCTTATTTGTAACTTATATTTTAAAAACTATTTAATGTTTTATTTAATATCTACTAAAAAGGAATTGCACCTCAAAAAATGTCTATATATTAAATTTCAATTTAAATCTTTTTAGAACCGTCATCATTTTAGATATATTGTACGGCCTAAATGTTTTCATCAACAAACACAAAACAATTTTTGTAATTTCTCTTAATGGGGCATTCAAGGTTAATATCAAGCTATCAGGCTTTGTGTAAAATCGTTAAATTTTTCCCAAGAACGACTCCGTTTAATGGATCGGCTAAGAATTAAATTTAATTTGATTTTTAATTATATTTTTCTCTTTGATTATGCCTGCAGCGCAACTTCTTGGCGGCGACTGCCAGCTGAGCGAACAGTGTTCCATGAAAGTGGCCAATAGCAGTTGCCTGGAGGGGGCATGCCGCTGCGTCGAGGGATTCCTGCAGTTCCGCAAACACACCTGTCTGGGACGTAAGTATCTGCCGATCGCCGGCCAGCTATTGTGGCCCTAAACCGAATGATACTCCTGGATAATATCATTGTCACTGTCACTATCACTATCATTAACATTAACATTAACATTAACATTAACTGTTCGGTATGCGGTGTTTGGTGAATTGCAATAAACGGACGGCAGCCGACTAATAACAATCCCCACTCTGATTGCTTATCATTTCTCGTAATCCCCTCCTGGAATGTCACGCAATGGCCCAGCATGCACCCATATGGGTATATATCTACATTCTAGAACAGAGCCCACTCCTATTTCCTGTTTGCCGTTCGTTAACACTTCGGACCAGCAGAGGGTTTTCCTTTCGCTGCCACTTGACACTGGCAATTAACACGGGCATAACACCGGGAACGGCTGTGTAACAATAACAATAACAATGAAAATACTCCGGCCTTAACAAGACAATCGTGTCACTAATTATACGCATAATTGGTTAATCTTCCAAGAACTGGCTAACAAACTGGTAGAAAACGACCATCAGGCATATACCATTTACCATTTACCAGCCAACAGCCACCACAAACTGCAGATCGTTGTACGTAAAAACGTTAAATGTAAAATGTAAATGTTTGGTTTCGATCTCTCCTGTTTCTGTTTGTGCATTGCCATGTGTGAAAGATACATTTTAAGATACTTTCCGAGATGCACCTGAACTCTTCTAGGGCTCTGGGCTAAAAAGAAACCCGTGATTCATATCCCAGACTTTGGAATAAGTCATTGGCATTGTGACTCATCTAGTGACTAAGGAAAGTATAAAGAAGCAAAATAAAGACAAGCTAGAATTGAAATTTATGGGGAAAAGATTAGAATTTGTTTCAGCACGACATTAAGAAAATCTATTTTCTGTTAAGATAATATCTTTGGAGGGACGATCAGTCAGATGTTTTCGTTGTCGTTATTAAACAATTCTGTTGGAAAGGCATGATGTTACAAAAAAGATTTTAGTTTAAGAATTCTATAACCTTTTATTTTCCGTAATCTAAAGCCATTTAAAAAAAAACTTTATTTAAAGCGTCATTTAAAGTTTATACAATACTTTTGTATAATTTATATTTTATTTATTTATTTATTTCCTTGTAATAGTGACTGTGAAAAATGTAAATTTAGAGCAATGAATAAGTTGAGATTGGGTACTTAAGATCGCTGCCAGCCCTGCATTGATAGCCATCTAGTTTGAATTCGCTCCACTTCCTTTTGGCACATTGGCGCCAAGTGGCGTTAATCTGATTAGAATGTTGACTGGAATCGAGAGGCCATATGGCGGGGTTAACTACTCTCCGCTCCCCCCCTTTCCCACCCCTTGCCATACAATGACTTCTTTAAAGTTTAAACACGCCAAAAGCAGAGCAATGAGGCACGATCGAGGACATGGAGGCATTGCAACTGGCGCAGTTCGTGTCATTGCCATTCACCTGATGTTGCAGTGTCCCCTCCTCACTCTCGAACCCCCTTTTCAGCTACTGACTTAATTGCACAGCATAAGAACTCAATATACATTTATATGTATATGTGCGGCGAAAGGGGCGTGGCAGAACAGCTGGCCGAGAGTGAGCTTGATATTTAATTAAGCGTAATTTGAATGACAAAGAATTGAGTTGGCCAGGAGGTGTATACACGGAAATAAATAAATAAAATTGTAAATTCATTTTTCTTGTTGAATTAAAATACAGAATGAGAGGTAGTCATAAATGTTTACAAGCTGAAGAATTAGATAATCATCAGTATTTAATGCTGATGAAGTAAATTCCCATAGATTTTCCTTTTAAACAAACTTCTACCATCTGCCTTTAATTAAAATCGATTTATGCCGCTCTAGAACCTATCGAAAACTAAATTGGTGATAAAAATTAATTGGACATTTTCCCCTCTCAATTGTTTCGTGTGTAGCGGGGTATTTGTGGCAAGTGCAAGAGGTGGCAAGCCCGTCATTTATGAGATACTTTCACCAAAAAAACAATAAAAGAAAGAGGAGGCAAGACAGAGAAAGAGAGTGAGAGAGAGCGCGAGATAGAGAAGGAGAGGAGTGAACCTTTCACCAGAGGCATCCTGCCATGGTAGCCTTTTTTCTTGTGCCCCTCCGAGCCTAAAGTCCCCCTTTTGATTTGTATCTTTGGCTACTTTACATGGCTAATTGCCTCGACTCGTAATTAAATTGCACTGATTAGCCACCAATGCAAAAGAAAGTCCAATTAGTTCTCAGCGCAAAAGAGAAAAATGTATATTAGGAGACAGAGAGAGGCAGGATAGACAGATCGCTGGAATTCCCGGCAAAAGAAAAGCCAAAAGCCATAAGCCAAAACTTTTCTTGTATGCAGTTGACAAAAATGCTGCACACATTTGGGATTGGCCATTCACTTCATCCTATCGCCATTTCGCTCAGTCGCAGGTCAAGTGAGGCAAGTGGTGTGCCAGATTCTGTTGGCTTGTCAGGCTTTCCATTTAGCCACTTGTTCCAGTTTCCCATGCACCTTAACCCATCGGGCCCAAGCCCATTCCGGGATTGGCTCATTCAGTTACCCGTTTTTGTTTTTGTTTTTGTTTGGTAGCCAGCCGCTCTTAACGAGCCACCACCACAACCACCAACCACCGCCAACAATGAGCCACTTCCTCCCATCTCCTCCGATCTTTATGAGTTATGTATGCACATATGACAAACCCCCCTCCCCTTCTTTTATCACCGGGCGGCTCTTTAGTCTACTCTACTCTCCCCGTTTCACGGGCTGCGGGAAAAAGTATGCCAAATATACATAGTGTAGTGTGCTATAGTATAGGAGAGTATGCGGCAAACAGATAATGAACAGATAGCCCAGACACACGGCCAAACAACGGAGGCTGCGACGACTGTCAGTCCAGATCGAGATCTTCTGCATACAAAGTTGCAGGAAAAGTGCACCGCTCTGACATCGTCGATCATCGGGTACACCGGAAAATAATTGGCAAACTTTTGCTGATAATATAAAATATATAGAAAGTTGCAGGAAGAGTGAATCGCTATTTAAAAAAATGTTTTTAATTATCCATGAACATTATTTGCATATCGGAACTAGTTTTTTGTGAAAACTTCTGCGCCGTCTTCCAAATACATCGATTATAGCCTTATGTGGCATTCATTATATAAGGCCTAGGAAACTACTAGTCACTGTCCCCAGCAACTCGGCTCACTTTCTTCCTGCCCAAAACACCTTCGCAAGCCAAAACATGGAAAATACTTTCCATTGCGACACCTTGCACCCAAAAATTGGCCAAAATGGAAAGACAAAAACGACCAAAAGCAAAAGCCACCGAAAAATTCCATTTCATTTCGCATGACCCACAAAGGCAGCCAGTCAAACTGTGTTAATTTGCGGCTAGAAACGAAATGAGAAAAAATACGAAGAATATTTTCTTGAATGGCCATTTCAAACTAAATTGCGCCAAATGCCAAATTGCATGCTAATTATGTGGAACAGCAACGGCGGTTAACATCCGCAAAAAGACAATAATAATTTTCCAAAACTTCATATTTACTCGCAACATTTCCATTTCATGAAAATATCTTCTTTAAATTGTATGGTTATTTTGCTTTTTGTATGGCAATTGGTATTGCGCCTAATGAAAGTCGACGGCATAAATAGACTTATTATAGCCGCAGGAATGCTGGCGCAGATTGAGATACATTTGTAGCTCAGTATCTGTGCGTGCCAGGCGGTTGACACAGTTTTGCAATTCCGGCCACCGGCGGCGACTCAACCAAAGACAATAACGCCGAGGTAGCTGCCTTTTAATTTATTCTGATTTCGATGGAAATTATTGTTCACGATGGCAGCCATCCCGCCGCGCTCTGCATTTGCTCCACAGAGCTCTCAGATACTCAGATACTTAGATACTAAGATACTTAGATACTAAGATACTCAGATCCACTGGGCAATTTTCACACGCGTCGTGGAGATCTTGCAGAGCGGCTTTACCCGTAATCGAAGTGGGTTAGGTTAGCAGTTGCAGTCGTGCAGCGATTCGCATGCAACCTGTCACACCAGCTGCCCCCGGGGGGCGGTCAGGGCGGAGTGGGGGCGGGGCCAGAGTTAAGTGGCCGTGGCATTGGCCCCCAGCCTATCGATCATCGTTTTTGGTGGCCAGCACAGAGGCGTCGGCTCTGGCCCAAGATGGGCCAATACAATTGCACACACGAAAATCTTTCAATCTTTGCTCCATATTTAAAAAATGTATCATCATACCTATAAGCTTGGAACAATAATGGAACAGAAATTCAGTACCAAATGTAACAATGATTAACTAGGATATCTTAAGAGTCTAGTTTTTTTTTTTTTTTTAATTGCAGTACTCTAAAAATACTGTATATTTTAATTAAAAAAAATTAAATTTTTAGATCAAAATCTATTGAGCATTTATTGAGTTTGTCAATTTTAAATCTTTGTAGGGCTTTAGAAGTAATTAAATATTTGTTGGCATTTAAAATCCGGTTGTTAAAAAAAATTTTATGAGAGATAGAAATTTATATCAATTACAAAGTAAAGTAATTAGAACACGAACTATAAAAATTATTTTAAAACCAACACCAAGAAAAGTTTGGTATAAACTTTAGGTTCTTTTTCCTAATCATTTATGAATAGTGCTATTTTTTCCTGTGCGTCCGCTTCCAATGCTGTTATATAAAAGTGAAAGATGAGGCCAACCGTTTGGGGCCTGCAGATACCCTCTTTGAGTCTTCCTGCTTCGCGTCGAATCCATATTGGTGTCAAACTGCGGCAATACACGTTTGAGCTACTCGCATTTGGAATGGCAGTGGAAATGGCAGAGCGCAGTGTCAGTGTCAGGCTTCGCATTCGTTAAGTATACGCCACGCTGGCCGTATGCCTTTTATGTGCCTCGGAGTCAAGCGCTCAACCGCTCAACCGCTCAACCTCAACCGGTTCCCCAATGGCCAATGCCAGAGCCTTTTGTGTGTTGCCGACAAATGTCGGATTTGTGGCCGAAATTCCCGCGAGAAAAGCAACTTTTGGCTGGCCTAGGATACAAAGGGTATACAGATTTATGATCTTGCTCGGATTCCAGTCCAATTGAATGCCAGCTGGGGTTAATGGAAATGGAAATGAAATGGATCTCCTTGGTCAGACACTGCCCAAAGGGCAACTGCAGGTGGCTGCATTGGCCAGTGAAATGGTAAATGGTAAATGGCATGTCGCCAGTTGCTAGTTGCAACTTGCTGGTTGCTAGTTGCAAGTTGCTGCTTGCTGGTTGCTAGTTGCAAGTTGCTGGCAAGCCAAAAACGAAACAAGTGAAAACAAGTTGGAGCGGCAGTCCGGAAAGTGGGTCAGAGCTGAGATTCCAGCGGAGGACAGTGGCAGACACGCAGGTGGCTCAGTCTTCGCCGTCGTCGGTGCAACCAACAGTCGCCGTCTCTTTTTAGCCAGTGCCAGTTATCGGCGAGTGGAATGCTGATGAGGAACAGTAATGGGAATGGGCGACGTCACCGACGTTTCAGCGTCATCTTCTGGTTCCCATCTGTTCCCCTTCTTAGCCATTTATGCACAGAAAGAATGGGGATATCGATATAGTTAAAGAAAAGAAAATTAATAAATCTTAACATGTCAATAGATTGTAAATCAACAGTTACAAATAAGTTTATAAAGTTTACCTGAACTTATTTGGTTAATATATAGTTAAAAGTTGTTTCTAGCGACTTTGAAGAATAAGTAGGTCTAAAATATTATCTCGTTACTAAAAGAAAACGCAGTGTGACCTTAAACCTAAAATTTAGGTTAAAAATAGGATATTTCTTAAAAATAAACGTTACCTAAAATTGTGACACAGAATAGATTTACTTAAAAATATTCATAATAGCACATTTTCATTTAACTATTCTTTTGAAGGCTCTAAAAATTGTAATATAAAATCTCCAGGGAAAAATATTTTAATTTTTTTTCTCTGCACCGATCTCGGCTATTCTCTGCCCCTCTCTTTCGGTTATGCGTTGAGGTTGATGCAGTTGCAGTTGACTTTATTGACGGTTATTAGGCTTGTCGAAGGCGGGCTAATGCTCTGATGTTGTTCTTGTTCTTGTTGCGGCTGCTCCTCCTTGTTCTGGTGTGGCTGTTCATGATGGTTATGATGGGTTTTTAATATGCATTTGGTGCTTGGAGTTCGGTTTACGGTTAGCTTAATAACACATCCCATTGCCCCCATATATATTAAATATATACATATGAAAAACACACACAACTTAAGTCAGGGCAGGCAAAAAAAAAAAACAGAATCTCACGAGAACTTTTCGCGACCGATCTTTATCTCCCACATGCAGCTGCCCATCCTGGCGCCGTTTGCTACAGCCACGCCCACTGTCAAATGTTCGACACCCGCACCCACTGTGACTTCCTCATCCCGAATTTGTTTGGACGCTGCCAGTGCACGAGTCCCGCCAAGATGGTTGCTGGTCTCTGTGTGGCCCCGGCGGCGGATCAGGAGGATCCGAAGCAGGAACAGGCCATCGAGAAGGTGGAGCAGCCAAGTACTACCACGACGACGACGACGACAACAACAACTCCCAAGCCCACTACAACTACAAGGAGACCGACGACGACGACAACTACTCCTGCACCCACAACAACAACCAGAAGAACAACGACAACTCCTGTTCCCTTGCTCCTAGAAGATGAGCTGCCCGCCAGTGTGGAGGAGCAATCCCTCGAAGAGGACGATGGTGAGGCCACCAAGCTGAGACCTGAGGTCACCGATGTGGACAATGGCGAGAAATTAGAGGCTGTGGACATGGCCCATGAGGAAACTGAACTAACACAGCAGCAACACCAAGAAGAGGAGCAGCAACATCAGGAAGAGGAGCATAAAAAACAAGAAGAGGAGCAAAAAGAGCAGGAAGAAGAGCAGAAAAGGCAGGAAGAGGAGCTGAAACACCAAGAAGAAGAGCAACAGCAACCTCAAGCGATCATCCCACAAGCAAATGAGCCGGAGAATACGCAAGCCTCTCAAGATGTCACCACTGGAGTACAGCAGCTACTGACACCCGCAGATGTGCCCACCGAGAATGCCATTAGTGTGGACCAGGAAACCGAAGCTGGACCCACCGAAGATTATCCCTATAAGATCGATGAGGAATATGCCGAAGAGCACGATAGCAAGCCAGAAGTACCAGAGCTGACTGGAGAGCAGTCCGAACACGAAGAGTCGCCTGTGGCGCCTGAAGTCGCAGTCGCACCCATCGCAGCGGATGGGGAGGAGGCTGTGGAGGCCTCGGGTGGCCAGGAGATTGCCTCATCGCCCATCGACGACACCATGAAATTTGATTACGAATCGCCAGTCGACGAAGCTGAGCCCGCAAAGGTGGCAGAGGTGCCCCATCAGACTAACGAGGGGGTGGTGCCCATCGATACCGAGAGCGGAACTGATGCGGAGACCAGCACCGAGCACCACATCCAGACGCAGCTGCTGGAGGAGGACGAGGAACCAGTGCCAGAGCCAGAGAAAGAGCCAGAACCCGAACCCGAACCCGAACCTGAGCCAGAGGCATTCCAGACAGTGGCCGATGAAGAATTGATCCCAGTTAATGAAGCTGAAACCGAAAGTGTGACGAAGACAGTCGATGCGGCCGGGGAGGAGATGCCAGAGGATCTGGCTTCGGGGGATCATGAGCTGGAAGTGGCCGTGGCCAACGACGAGGTGGGGCCAACAGAAGCGTTGAACATCGAAGTGCCAGCCCAGGTGGAGAGTGAAAGCCAAGTTGTCGAGGTGGGAAAACCGGAGCAGCCAGAAACCGAAATGGAAATAGAAAAACAAGTGGAAAAACAAGAAGAAAACGAACAAGAAGCAGAAACAGAAACAAAAACAGAAACAGCAGCAACTGAAGCCGCAGAAGTGGAGCTGGCGGCCACAGAAGCCAAGCCCGATATGGAGCCTGAGATCGATCAGGCGGAACAAAGCGCCGACATCAAGCCGACAAGTGGCGAAGATGATTTAAATGAAGCCAATCAATTAAATCAAGACCAAGTCACCGAGCAGCAGCAGCAGCAGGAGGAGGAAGAGGAAGAGGAAGAGGAGGAGATCGGTGAGAAAGAGCCCGAACAGGTGGTGGAAGTCCATCAAGACGCAGAAACAGATGCAGATGAAGCCACAACAACAGAGAAACCAGTCCAAGAGCTGGAGCTGGAGCTGGAGCTGGAGCAGGAGGTGGAGGCAATCACCGAAGCAGAGCACGAACAATTGACATACCCAACAAATGATGATGAATTGGCGCCAGTGGAAACAGAACCAGAGCTGACCACAGAGGAACCAGAAATTGTTGAGATTACCACCGAGTTGAACGAGCAGCAGCACCAGGATGGAGAGGAGAAGCAGCAGCAGGAGGAGGAGCATCATGAAGCGGAGGAGCAGCATGAGGAGGAGCAGCAGGAGGAGGAGCCCGAGGAAAATGCAAATGCAATTAAGACGCCCGAAGTGTCGGAAGCAATTGCAGAGCCCCAGGCGGAGATGGAAATCCAGTCTGCCGCCGAGAAAGAAGAGATCGAACCAGATGTCGAGCAGGTAGCCGAGCAGATTCCACAGACTGAGCCCGAAGTAGAGTCCACGTCCACTAATGACGAGGTGACGTCGCAGGTGAATGCGGATCAGGCCAAACCAGAGCTGGTCATTAACAGCGATGCAGATAGCACTGCGGAAGCCACTGAGGAACCCGCTCAAACGGAGACCGCCCCCGAATCCGAGTCCGAACCAGAAACCGAGGCCAGTGAAAGTGCCCCGACTCTGGAGGAGATCAGTCAGCAGCAGGATGCAGTGGAGGTCGAGAAAACTGAGAATGACAACATTATCCAGGGAGCAGAGCCCAATGAAGAGGAGGAAGTGATACCCGAGCCAGTGGCTGAGCAAGAAAAGGAGGAATCTCCAGTGGCAGAAAAGGAGGAATCTCCAATGACAGTCACCGAAGTCCAGGAGGAAACCCCAGTTGCCCAGGAAGAGGATGAGTTGGCCAAGCCGGAGTTGGACTACACCAGCATTGAGCATCTTCAGGAGATTTCCCAGCCTGAGGAAGAAACCACAGCTGCCATTGAAGCGGAAGAGGCCGAATCCACCTTAACCCCGGAAGTTGCCGAAGCACCCATTTCCATTGTGAGCGAGGAGCACGATCCGGAGAAGGATCCCCAGAACTTCCATGAGAGCGAGAGCATTGCCGACATTCTGAGCGACCTGATGCTGGAGGGAGACAGCACTGTACCCCCAGTGCCATTTGGTGAGCAGCCCGCCCAAACGGTTCCCATGGTGGAGGCCAACTCGGAGAACGAGGAGGAGCAACCGCACGAAGCCATTTCCGATCTGCAGGCCGAGGCCGACGAAACCCAAGATCACGTGGAGCAAGTGCAGCCGGCTGAGGAGCCAGAACCCGCCATTCCCGAACTGTTCGCCGAGGCAGCCAATGATGAAGAGCAGGAGGATGAAGAGCAGCAGGTGACCCCCGTTCCAGAGCAGCCTGCGGAGGATCAACCATCTCAGGCGGTGGAGGAACACCAGCCCATAAAGGAAGAAGAGCATCAGCAAATTGAAGAGGATGCTCAGCGAATTGTAGAGGAGCACCAACAAGATGAGGAGGAGCATCAAGAAGGTGAAGAGCAGCACCAGCAGGATGAGGCGGAAGCCCCCAAGGAAGAGGAACCGCTGGAAACCGAATCCCTGCCAGAGGAAGCCACCACAGAAAAGTTGCCGGAGTCCGAGGAGGAACGCACTCTCTCACCCGAAGAGCTGCCCTTCGATCTCACCGATCACTCCGATGCCATCCGCTTCAATGAGCTGGAGTCGGACAACCTGATCCTGGAATCCACCACCAGCATCGATGGTCTGCAGGAGCTGGATAGTAACCACATCGAGGAAGAGCCCGCAGCTCATGCGATCCCGCATGAGGAGGCCACTCCAAATCCCGCCGACATTGTAGAGATCACCACACAGACCATGTTGGGCTTGGCCAGTCGGGTGACCCTCATGGAACCCGCTGCTCCCGTGGTGACCACTTTGATGCCCCTGATGACCGCCGATGAGCCCACTCCGGAGCCCGTGGCCCCGGCTGCCATTCCTTCCGCCTCTCTAGCCGCCATCAAGCCCGGTTCGGAGCTTCGCAAGCGCGTGGACTTGGGTCTGGAGGCAATCTCCCTGGGATTGGCCTGCAGCAGCGATCGCCAGTGCCAGCTGGCCGATCCCCACACCGTGTGCAATGGACGTGGAGTCTGCGACTGCGCCGTCGGAGAGCAGGGAACGCAGTGCAGCGCCGAGAGAACCGGATGCAGTCCGGGAACCTTCCAGGTGAGTTCTTACACTGAGAGAAAAACAAGTTGATATATTTAATTAATTTTGAATTCTTTTGAAAATGAAAAAAAGAATTTGGTTAATTCATAGACAAGCTAAAACGATGTCCTATTTCTTGACTCAAAATTCAAGACTCTAAAGCTAAGTTCAAACGGTCAAATGATTTGAACAAAATTACCTATATAGACCATGAACTTCCAAAGAAAACTGGATTTTTAGTTTTAAAACTTTACACATGTTTTAGGAAAATGAAAAGACAAATTTGTTTAAATTGGTTCAATTTGTCCGTCTGACCGTAACTTTATTTTATTCTTAATTTATGTACAAAACTCAAATTAAATATTTATCGATTTGATTTCATCCATTGCGGTTTTTAGTTATTTTAAATATTATTTTACATTACAATTTTGCATTTTACTATGTTCGGAATTGATTTTAAAATCTGAAAACTTAACTTAAATTTAAGCCTTTAATTAAAGGCTTTTAAATCGAGAGGAAGCTTTTCTAATTAAAAATATTTTAATATTAAATCATTCAATTTAATATTCATTATATAAACTTTAAATTCAATTGACAAGTATTTAATTTAAATATTTCATTTATATATAAAATACTTAATTATTTGTATGTCCTTTCCAGTGTCGCTCGAGTGGCGTGTGCATCTCGTGGTTCTTCGTGTGCGACGGGCGGGCTGACTGCAACGACGCCTCCGATGAGGAGTGCACCCACAATGCCCGCCTGAGCCAGAGCTGTCCCGCCGAGTCCTTCCGCTGCCAGCGGAGCGGTCGCTGCATTTCGCGGGCGGCCTTATGCGACGGCCGGCGGCAGTGTCCGCATGGCGAGGACGAGCTGGGCTGCGACGGCAGCTTGAGGGGCGGCAACGCCTGTCCGGAGCACACCTTCCGCTGCGGCAGCGGCGAGTGCCTGCCGGAGTACGAGTACTGCAACGCGATCGTGTCCTGCAAGGACGGCAGCGACGAGCCGCCGCACCTGTGCGGCTCCCGCGCCCTCCCCAACCTATTCATGCGCCTCATCGAGGCCGGCGGCCTGCTCGGCGGGGGGCGGCGGGAGGCGGACGCCTACTGCCCGCACCGCTGCAGCAACGGCCTGTGCCGCTCCACCGCCATCGTCTGCTCCGGACGGGATGGCTGCGGTGACGGCACCGACGAGCAGACCTGCGCCGTCTGTCGTAAGTAACCAATGAGAAATACTTTAATTGCTTACCAATGTTTCCCTTTCACTGGTTTTTCAAAAGTTTAATCACTATTTCTGGCTCACCAGTCTAAGTAATATAACCAAGCCCCGAAATTGGTACAAGATTTTTTCAAACTTATTTTTAAACAATTGTTTTTTAATTTAAAAAAATATGACTGAGTTGAATAATTTAATTCTAAATTCTTTATATTTTATTTTCTCTTTCCAATAATTCCTAAATAACTAAGTAAAATTTACTTTAAGACCTGTAAAAGCACAAGATTAAAAAGTTATACTGATTCTTTTGCTCTGTCTTAGCTTATGGAAAAGTCAACTTAAATAAATGGTCTAAAATAATAGGTACATGTTTTAAAATGCAAAACCTTTTGTAAATCAAAAATGTGTATTTTGTTACGGTCCTTATTCCACGGGATAAGTAAATGGACTTAACAAACAAAAGAAAAAAGTAGATGTTTTAAATTAAAGAACAACTTAAAACTTAAATTATTAATAAGAGTCAATGCAATTTCACTTGAATATTAAAATACTATATTAATAATATACTATTATTATTATTAAATATGACGTTCTATTCACATTTGATTTAATTTATTTCCAGGTTGTCCCGCCCCGACTGCTGCCAGCCTGCCCGCTTTCCTGGCCCGACAACGCCCCATGCCGCTGTGGTAGGAACTTGCACCACTTGCAGCAGCTACAACACCTTAAAACCAACCACTTCCGGTCACCATTTTGACCGATGTTTTGCCACAAACTGTCTTCCGACCCCTTTAAAATCTATCGCTATACCTGTACCCAGCCGCATTCGAAACGATTATTGTCTAGCATTTAAGTGGATATTTAAAAAGAATTATTTATTTATTTATTATGACCTTAGCTGCGTCCAAGCCACGCCCAATTGCCACCTTGCTATCAAAGGCGGCATTCCGCCCCCTTTGAGCCAGTGATGTTTGTCAATTGCGCCACTGGACGCAACCCTAAACCACATATGTATGCCACCACACACCACAAATGACACACCCAAACATCGCCCCCATTTCGTCTATTTATTCTACTCATCTGGACTCATCAAAACTATTTATTTATAACCCCCAACACACATCACCCACAAACAGACACTACAACACTCGAAAAGGATTCTTCATTGAACTTAGTTTTATGCAATTTTCCAATTTATTTAAATTATTGGCCAGGCATACCAGTAACGGAAAAGATAACGAAAACCATGAAATGATGCATTTTTATCGATAAATATTTTGTAAATAAGAGTAAACGTGTTCGATGTACATGATAAACGAGAATGCCTATAAAGAAACGTAGGGTATCTAACATAACACAATCAGATCATACTCCCTATATAGTTTATTATATGTACGTACGTGTGAGAGGCACTCACACACTTTTCTCAAAGTCAAAACGCATCACAATATAGCTACAAAAATAAAGAGATGACAATAAAAAATCTATTTTTAGAAAACTATTTAAAAAATAAAACTGGTTGTTTTTATTTGAGATATATATTAAAGAGGGGGTATGGGGTATTTGATACTTCTTAAAGATCTAATATTTTCTAAAAAAATATCTGAAAAAAATATGCAAAGAAATGATGCAAATATTTGTTTTTTCTTTTGTTATTCATACTGTTGCCGTTTTCCAAATATGAATTTAGTGTACACCAAAAGCAAGCATAATTTTTCTAATTTTGTATATACATATATTTCTATCAACTATTCGTAGTGTTATCTAATCTTTCCTTGTTTTTTTCCCTTCCCTTAAATTTTAATTTTATGTGTTTTGATACCGCATAAAGTTGAGGTGGTGACCTTGCCTGTGGCCAAACGAAGATACTTGACGAAAATTCCAACCACCAACCACCCACCACCCTAAAAATTTTCGCCGTGAACCAACAAGTGTGTGTAAAAAAAGCAGAGGAGGGGTAAAAAGGCTGAGGAAAATGGAAGGGACAGCGTGCAAAATACCGACGCAGCACGTGTCAAAAATAAATCCAAAGTGCGCAGACTCAGTGAGTATGAAACTCCGCATTGTACAATTGGCAAATAAACATTGCATACTTTCAGGCTTCACTTGCTAATGTGCAATGCATCGCGTGTAGCTGTTTTGGATGCACTCGGAGAAACGGTTGAAATATGAACCCATGCCAAATCTTTGGTCACAAACATAAATTATAACTTAGCAGCTATGACTGCTATTTTTCGCTATATTGTAGTTTGTAACTTTAAGCTTAAAGTTTGTAAATAAATAAATATATAGATATAATTCAACAAAATACTAATCAAGAAATATTTTATTTTATGTTTATTAACTTAATAACATTTATTTGTTATTTTAACGTCTCAAAAATTTTTCAGTTCGAAGTTCTGCAGTTTAAAGACGAGCTTTTCAATTTAAAAACAAAATAAGTCTCACATTGTGTGTCCATGAAAAATTTCAAGCCCTTAATTGTGGTATAAGTTTATTTCAACGCACAATAATTTTTCGTCACAAATCTTTATTTCTATATTTCGTTTATGGAAGATGCTATCGTCACTACTTTCTTACCTCTTAAGATATTTTTTTTGCTTGATATATTTTATATTGGCTGGCTATATACCCGATACCCGCTAATCACTTGCCAAGATAAGCAATTTGTGGTTACCAAATTGGAAAAGTTACCTTATCTTTCAATGTTCTTCAAAATTAAATGATGTCTATGGTTCTTTTTGCTAGTAGCTGCCGTTGCCGCTGTTGTTGCCCACCAGCGAGGGTGCAAAAAATCTCACATCGGCAGCGTTCGTCATCACTCGTCGGAGGTCTCCGTCTATCCGTCTCTCCGTCTCCGTTCGCTGGCAGTCGCACAGAATAGCCACAACCGCTCAGTCGTTCGCTCGTACCGCATTAACCATTTGGGCAGCAAGGACCTGGGTCGTAAACGCGCATCTATTCCAATTCTATGGAGCCGCTGCAAATCGCACTACAAATATTTGTGTATTTGCAGCAATCAATAGGGATGTACATATGGCGATGAGTTCGAGTGAGTGAATCCTGGCCCATACGCAGGGTATTCTCGAGTTTCCAGGCCGTTCGGAAAAGTTTGCAATTTTCGCGCGAGAGTGTGTGTGTGTATCCGTGTGCGTCCTTTTCGTATCTGTGTATCGGGGATTTGTATCTGTGTATCTGCTGGCACTGTGCTCGACAAAACGATTGCGATTTTACGCTGACGCTGCAACAGAAGCAGTTCGCTTCAATGGAACTTGACATAGTACCTCCCACCGCCCCCTAACCCCCTTTTGCGATATACTATACTACATATATATGCACTGGTGTGTGCATGTGGTATTTTTACCACCGTCGAGTGTCCTCGACACACTCACACATCCGTAAAGTATCCTGCAGCGGAACCCCCAGCACGTCATTTGCCCCTCATATACAATTCCCCAAACTATATTTTCATTATTATATCTATTATACATTGCTTTTGCTTTTTCAGTGACTCTTTCAAGTGCATTTGTCATTAAAATTCAATGCACTATCTAGATGCATGGCTAGTCATTAAAAGCCACGCCAAAGTGTTGTCACTTTTTGATGCCAGACTTAGCCAGTTCCTCGCTAATTTATTTAAACATTGTTAAGCCATTCAAACCGAACAATTCAATTAGATAAAGTCTGCCAAATGCTGCGACGCCTCCATATTGCGATATATGTAAAAGTGGGGCATAATCGAAATTTGATATCACGTCTGGAAGTTTATGTAGTGCATTTTAAATTTAAAAACTTCCTGTTTATAAAAAATATAAAGTTGCTTATTTTGTTATCATCAATTGAAACAGAAAAAAATAGGGGCAGAGCTGAGATTTATCGCAGCCCGCATATCTCGGAACCCAGACCCGACTAGACTCAAGCATTTATCGTGCTTAGAAAAATTTGTTGGGTAATGTAGTTTTTTTAGAAACTATTAAAATTATATAGACTATGAAGTTAGCAAGTGCCCAGTTTCCCAAGATAAATTTTATCAAAGTTATTCTTACATTTTGTATGTAAGTTTGCTGTTTAAAGACAACATGACCAGCACATTTTAGCACACGTTTGTACTTAAAGTAATAAAGAAATATAAATACTTAACTGAAATGCCAAAATGGTATTTCCCCTTTTTAGACTGCAAACACTACCATAAACCTAGTCATCCCTAAAAAATCCCAGTACTGGGTATAAAAATCATATAATCATATTTAGCTATCTAAAAAACGTGTCATAGATTAACACAACCAAATATCTAATCAATGTTTGTTGCACGAAACTGCAAAAGGTGGAAAAAAATGACCGTGGACGGCATCGTGATCGATGAAATAATGCCGCTGAAGCTCAGATCCATCATGAGGCATCAACAGCTTTATTTCCCTATTCAGTTCCCATACGCCAAACGCCATACCCATACCCTCATACCATTACCCATTTATATTTCTATGTTTGGGCTTCGTCCCATTCGCAAATCTAGCGTCGAACTGTTCGGACCGCTGACGAAACGCTCAGCAGAACGTCGAAGCGATGTAGTTTAGCAGACGTTGCATTTCCATTAATTAAATTCGCCAGCCGCCCCTTCCGACAACCCCCATCATTGGGCCCAGCCAAGGTTGGCCAAATAAAATGTTATTTATATTCCTTTTGGCTGGTAAACACTGTTGGCAGTGAAACAGGCAGCGATCTAAATGGGTAAACATTATGCTGGTGCAATGAGCAAACGTTTGTTGACCCGGAAAACTACCACGTGGGAAAACTATAGCTAAATCACAGTTGTGTACAATACAATAAACAAAACGTACAAATCAAAAACCGTAATAAATGGAGTGCTTTAAATTTCCAAATAGGACTAGTGCAATTCAGTCAAAAGCAAATATTTGTTTTGATTATGTAAATCTATCAATTCTCAATACACACAAGAGTGCTAAAAATCTAAAAATATAAACATATAAAACAAAATCTCTAATGAACCTAAACTATTTATAAGTTATGTGTCGAAAATGTATTGAACAACATAAAATAACAGTGCCAAAAGTTGAGAATACGAATGAATAATAAATTAGACAATTAACTTTGAAATGCAGAGTTCCGGACATTCTCAATTATAATCTCATCAGACTTATCGTATTCGGTTTCGCAAGCCTTGCAAGCAAAAAAATTAAATTATTCATTGTTTACAAAGAAAAAAAGCGACACTTCACAAACTGACCTTTGTAAAAAGCAGAAAATTACATTTTCAACCTAAAAAATACATGTATTTTGCATTCGTCAGCTATTATTAACGGTACGTTTTCAATTTCAGCTGCGGAATCAACAATAATAAACCAATAAAGGAAAAAAAGACACTGCAATAAACATTCCAAAGGTACCTATATATTTTTAAAGTTTTAGGGGTGGTACAACATAAAAATAAAGACATTTTTTGAGGCTTGCTGTGGCCTATCAGCAGCGGATGTTGACATAAAGTATTTTTTCTTTAAATTGATTAAAAAGCTTTTAGAACCCCTGCCGTAACAATATAATACATCATTTATTGAAAGAAAGAAAGAACTGTGTTTTTATTTCCATTCTGTTTCTCATAGATACGTCATTTGCCAAGTACAGCTGCACTTAATAATAATTATTATTATTATTACAACTAGATTTTTTATGGTCCTCTATAACCCTTAAGTTTTATAAACAGCAGCTGTATATATATAATTTTTTAATTTTTTAACTCAATATGTAAAGTAGTGATATGTACACACATTTATATACCCTTGCAGAGGTTATTTTAGTTTCAGTCAAAAGTTAAAGGACACATTGTGGTTTTTAAATATTTTTAGTATAAAAGGATTATATTTATTATTATATTTATTAACTTTATTAATATGACTAAATTTGGATCTCTGCTTAAACATATTTCTATTAAAACAAATAGCCCCCATTTGTCACCAATTTTAAAATTAAATCGTACAATTTAGAATGCATAGAACTTTATATTATGATTTTATATTTCATTTAAGAATATAAAATATTACATTTTTTATTTAATAGCCAGGTATTTATCTTAACTATTATTATTTTTTTAAGTTTATATATTCTTGATCAGTATCACCAGGCGATTCGTCTTTTTCTACGCTGGCTAGTCCCTTAGTTTTAAAGTAATGAAATTTTTCCGAAAATTGTCTAATTTAAAGAATATTAAATTTGGCTGCAAGGGTATATTATAAACTTAGGCTGGCCGAAGTTTGCTTTCTTTCTTTTGCTTACATTATTACATTTTTATTAACTCATATAGCAGTCTTTTAAGAATATGTCCAGTAAATGTCTCAAAAAATATAACTGACACATCCATTATTCCAATTTTTTTTTCTGTCAAACTAAATTTTCAGTTGAATTGGATTGATTTGGATTAACTAAGTATTCATTTAATTTATGAACATGAGTAGCCGAGCGTTTAAATGACATGGCAGAGAAACGCCTACTGCTGGAGCGATCCGACGCCTCAGAGACGGAGGAGCTGGAAGTACAAATGACCCGACGGAGCGGAGGAGTCCTCCATGCCATCCATCACCGATCGCTGCCCGTTAGCAGGAAGTCGGTGCTCGGCCTGCTGGTGTCCTTTGTGTTCTGCTACTTCCTGATCGGACGAACCGAGTGGGCGAATGTCCTCGATCTGGATGTCCTGCATTCGAATAGCTATGTGACGGTTCAGCATCAGTCCACTGTGATGGATGGTGAGTTTACCTATTTTTCGTTTATGTTTTTATTGCATGCCCGCTATTATGATTTTCTTTCGCTTTTTTGTTTTCCCCTCCCCTATGTTTTTGATTGCCCAGTTGTCACCGAGACACATACTGAGATTGTTCCATTTGTGCCCCCAAAAGGCTTCCTGGTGTATAGCAACTCCTGCCGGATCATGGAGGTGGATCCCTACAAGAACGAGGTGATGCGCCACTTCAAGCGGCTCAAGTACAAAGCCTGTCAAAAGCTGCCGCCCTTGACCCAGGTCAAGTTCCAGGAAAAGTCCCAGAAGTACGTACTCAGCGTAGATGGAGCTGCTTTCAGTCGGTATCCGGTGGGCAATCAGCTCCACTGCTGCTACATGGAGGTACAGCGGGTTAGCGAGGTGGAGGTCAAGTACACCAAGTGCAAAACCTTCAAGGGGAGCACGGAACTGCCCAATTCCGCAGAGGGAATCATTGTCAAGTGCGATTCCGGGGGACGGCGGATCTACATCAATGGCCATGCCACCGTTCCCGTCAAGGAGGCAGTGCAGCAGAGACTCCAAAAGGCATCTAAGGCCAAGGAAGCCAAGAAAAAGGATGAGGTCCAAGTGAGGCCACCAAGTGTTCTGATGCTCGGCATCGATAGCATCTCCCGCGTGAATCTAATCAGGGCCATGCCTAAAACAGCCCAGTATCTCTACGACAACGGATGGTTCGAGCTGGCGGGTTATAATAAGGTGAGTTCGAATTTTACAGATTAGATCTTTGCTTGTCTTTTCGTGCCCAAGTAACATAGAAGTACTCGAATGCCTAAAGAAGTTCGTAACAGTTTCCAATGCAATAAAATTTAATGAAAACTGATAACAGTAGAGCATTTTTTAATTGTGTATCAATTTTTTTTTACTCAAAACGTATAGTTGATATAGTGTATATTTTTGACCATTATGACTAGACAAGTTGATATGGCCATTTCCGTTGTTACTTTACCATTTGCGAGCTCAATTTCTATGTTTATGCAGATTAAGTTTGAAAAGATCGGACGTTGTATATCTAATATATCGATAATTTTTTGGCCCCAGATTATGTTTTCATAGTGTTCAGAACAAATCCCTTGAGTTTTGTTTGAAATCAACTTTAGCTTCCACATTTCTTTAATAATTGGCCGATTTTAAAACTTTTCCATATAAAAAGGATCCGCGTAACACTTAAAAATGCTAGTGCTAGTTTAAAGAATTATGCGGTCAACCTAATTTGTTTGCCTTATATAACAGTTTTATATAGATTCGAAACTAATAACTATAACTTTTAATATATATTATTATATTAATATATTTTTATATATATTACCTTCAGGTGGACGACAACACATTTCCGAACATCATGGCAGTGGCCACCGGCTACAACCTCCAGAACGCCATGCAGGCGTGCTCCCCCTACGTGGTAGGTGGCCTGGACAAGTGCGATTTCATCTGGAAGCTGTACCAGCAGAGGGGCTATGTCACCGCCTTTGCGGAGGATGCTGTGAAGATCAACACGTTCAACTACCTGAAGAAGGGCTTCCGGAATCCGCCGGCGGACTACTACTTGAGGCCCTTTCTCTCCGCTGCCGAGGCGCAGCTGGATCACACGACGGTCAATGGTCTGCTGCACTGCCTCGGCTACGAGACGGAGGCGGAGCACGTGTACGACTATGGGCTGGAGTTCACCAGGAGATACGTGAACGATACGTACTTTGGATTCTTCTGGACGAACACGCACAGCCACAGTGATATATCGCAGACCAGCAGCATGGATGACTACATGGCGGAGTATCTGCGGAAGTTGGTGCGCCAGGGCACCATGGACAACAGCGTGGTGGTGTTCTTCAGCGATCATGGCATGCGTTTCGGACCCACCAGGGCCACTTGGTCTGGTCACCTGGAGGAGCGTCTGCCGGCAATCTTCATCTGGCTACCTCATCACCTGCGTCGCTCACATCCGGAGTTTGTGCGTGGCCTCCAGTTGAACAGGAATCGCCTGACCACGCCCTATGACCTTCATCTGACCATGAAGCACATCCTCTCGTTATCCGGGCGAGTCGACATGGAATCATTGGGGCCGGCACCCGACTGCCCGCAATGCCAGAGCTTACTGCGACCCGTCTCCCCGGTGAGGAGTTGCTCCGATGTGGGCATCGCGGATCACTGGTGCACCTGCTGGGAGTACGTCACAATTTCGAGCACCTCCAAGGAATCCCGGATGCTCGGCAAGCGGGTGGTGAGCTACCTCAACAGTTATGTGGCGGAGTTCCGCAACGGAACCTTCGCCAAGCTGTGCGCTCCGCTCTCCCTGCACAGCATCAAATCCGCTTTTCGGGCTCATCAAAATGCCCTGGATCCGGAGGAGGTGCACACCTATCGACTGATCTTCGTCACATCGCCCAACAAGGGCCAGTATGAAGCCACCTTGCGGCACAATCGCACGGATGATTCCGTTCAGGTGACGGGATCTGTGAGCCGATTGAATGTCTATAGTGGAGAGGCGGATTGCATGAGTGATTTCGGTGCCAAAAAGTATTGTTATTGCCGGAAAAAAAAGGGATAGAAGTGGCCGTAGAATTAGAACTACGGCTAGTGCCCAAGTGCCGTTAATCAGATTAGAATCTGACAGTACAATTATCTTAGTCTTATATTATAGAAACCTCTTCCTCTCTATGCCTGAAATAAAGTTGTGTTGTTGTGAAACTTCTGGAGATTTTAAAATATAATTCAGGGTTTCTGAAAATAAAAAAAATGAAAATCTTTAGTTTATAAAATCAAATATTATATATACGAAGAGTAGTTATTTACTTATTATTTACAAATCTTCAGAAGTTTACGAAACACACATGTTCAAGCGTATTTTAAGATTAGTTGTTACCCATGTAAATAATTTACTATCCCTGCTCCAAGAGACTTTTGCCAATAATTAGTTTAGTCATCTCTTTATATATAGTTAGTCGCTTAACTACTAAACATTACACTTATGATTTGAGATATATATGTGTTTAACTCATAGTGATATTATAACTTGAAATAATAATTCTGTTAGAAATAAAGGGTCGAGTAATTGAAGCTTCTAATCAATTTGGCATTGATATCTAATAGTATGTACATAAAAGAGATTACAACGTAATGTAGTCAGTTTTGGTCAGATTTGGCGCAGAACTCCCAGGTACTGGCCTTCTCCTTGAAGCTGTAATTGCCGAGCAAATTCTTGAACGCCTTAAAAAGCTTAGTAAGCGGACTATTGCGCTGCAGTCCGAGGAGATCTCCCGGCAGTGGCTGGACATCCAGGCGCAGCTCCTTGTAATCCTCACTGGCCAGCAACGAGAAGAAGCCACGCAGATTCACCGCATATTGTGGATTGCCCATTCGGGTCTTTGAAAACTCGATTGTTTGCTGCAGCTGGTGGGCAAAGAAGGATTGACCCGCTCCACGCTGGAAAGAGCGGCCTGTCCAAGTGTCATAGGATATGCTGATCAGCCACTTGTAGTATCCGGGTTCCTCCGAATCCTTTAGCTCGATATTCAAAGCATAGAGCTGGGTTAGCACGTCCTTAATGGTGTCCACATAGCAGGCCAACCAGTAGTAGTATATCGGTCGGTTCCCATCTAATTTATTACGGCTCAGCACAGCGTTGCGCAAGCATTTGAGATCGTTTGTGGTGGGCGTGATCACATGCGATCGCACGATGGGCGGGGCATTATATATCCCGCCCGTCTCAATATTGGTTTCTTTTGACTCACAGACCGGCTCCTGCGTCTGGATAGCTTCCATTTTCTGTTGCTTTCGAGGAGTGGCCCTCTCCCCCTTTTTGTCCGCCACTAACCTGTCAGCCACTAGCTTGTCTGCCAAGCCAAATAATAGATAGTCATATAGCTTCTCTGGCTGTGAAGTAAGTTCTTGATCGCTGCATGCTTGAGCTGCCAGAATTATGCATTGTCTAATGTAACAGAGATTCGATTGGGACACTGACTTGGCCACGTTGTGCTGCAACTCGAAGGGATCCTGTACGCACATGGGTCGCTCTAGCTGAAATGCTTCTGGGGTTTCACCCGTCGCATCTTGCATGAGCTGCATCTGCTCGTCGTACTCTGGAAATCCGCCAGGCATGCCCAGCGTAGTCTCCTTGTCCAGGCAGCTGCCCAAAAAGGGACTTAAAACACTCTTCTCAAAGTTGACGGTACTGTAGTATACAAAGAAATTTTTCATCAGCTCCAGCGGGGACATCCGAGATGGAATTGGTGGCGTTAGGTCCAAGCTATAGGCGTAGTTAACGCCACCCATATTAACCGGTGGGCAGAGCGACTGTAGCTGCTTGACGGAAGGCAGCATTTGATGCACTTGCAAATTGACGATGATCATGGTGATCAGGCAATAGCTGGTCATGCTGCCGTGACCAATTAACTTTAGCTTCTTAGCCCAGATCTTAAGGAAGAGACCGAGCTCTCGGAGCCGCTCGTCTCGGAACATGAGTTTTCCGACAAAACGTGAATTGTATGTGCTATTCGGATTGGACATATTGATGTCTATGTTAAGTCCGGTAAGCTGATGCTTGCATCGGATGATGGGCACACGGGCATGACGGATGGTGCAGATATCCTCGAAGCATTTGGAGCGCCGTAAAAAGTATGAGACCTTGTTGTACAGCTGCTTGTGAAACATATGTGGCTGCTCTCCGCAGGGCTGCAGGTACAAATCTATGTCGCTTTCTAGAGGAAAAACATACGGATTAGGTGCCTTCTGCAATTGCTGGTGACCACTTACCCTTCAGGGCCAAACCAGTGACCAGTGAACCAAACGGAAACACCCTAACCCTGCCCCTCATCTCCTTTTCAATGCAGTTACGGACGTGCCCGAAGCAGGCCTCCATTTTTCGAAGATCACTGGCGTAGAAGTCCAACACCGTGCGTAGGTGGCCACCGTGTGGCGACTTGTCAAGCGCTTCCCGGAGCTCATTCCGCTCGGTTTGGGCTTGTGCGCTGGTGAACAGCTTGGTTATGGCATTCAGTCGCTGCCGCATTTGTTTTTGCGGCTTGCTTGCGTGCTTCAGCAGTTCGTGGGCCAAGCAATCCTGCATGTTCTGGAAGGGAGCGGCGCAGACCATGCACAGCACCACATTATCGCCACCATCCCCAGGCGGTGGAGTAATTTCCGAGCCAGGAGCCGGCATTTCTGCAAGAACGCGTTTAAATTAATGCTTGACGGTCGTCAGGTTTATTCAATAACAATGATCAATAAGTAAGAGACTGCCCCGTTTTCCTGTCCACCACCTTTAGGAAATATGATTTGGATATAAAGCCATTGATTCCTGGACAGAGCAGTACACCATTGCTGGAGCGGTAGATGGGTATGCCATCGGCTAAAATCTTTTCCACATTAAGATATATCAAAATTTGACAATCGCTGCGGAATCCACTGAGGGTGCAGTCGGTTCTATCGCTGCTGGCAAAGTGCACATGGTTGCGCTTCATCCTGCTAAGACCTTGGGTCTGTATCGCTTCCCAATGGCGGTAGAAGGTGCCGTGGACTGCCAATGGAACCTGTCCCTTGAGGTTAATCCTGTCCAGACCGCCAGCTTCGCCGTCCAACACCGAAAGAGAGTGTCCCTGATTGGCGCGAATTTCGTGAAGTCCACAATCTTCATTCCAGCGAAGAGTATATCGCTGCTTGGCATCCGTGGATACAATCTCCTCCAATTTTTCCAAAGTAAAGGCCCTGTACCGCGGGTGCTCCTGCAAATCGGAAACACTCACAAAGCCATCGTCCCGGATGGGAATCCCCTCCGTTTTTGCACCGTGCCGCAGCAACCAGGACAGCTTCTTGCTTAGCTGCACATCGATTTGCCGTTTGTTAAGCATTGTTTGCGAATTAAACTTACTTTTTATCACAATCAAAACAATTTTGTAGCTTGGACATCAAAACAATTTTGAATAGTGTGACCGCGTCTTGTTATTAAGAACTTGGACATTGCGTATAAAACAACGTGTCCCCACTAGAGTTCAAAAATTGGGCACCAAAACCTTTCCACTATTTTTAATGTCATATTTTTATTCATAAATTATAATTTAATTATGCACATTTTACCAAAAGCAATATATTAAATGACTGACTAAAATGCAATTTTTTCCAACTTCTCTTGAAGTATTCTTTCTGCCAAGAAGTCATTCCCTGTGAATGTCTTATTGCGTCACTGCAACTGTGGTCACACTCCAATCAACAAATTCATTAGTAATTTAAATTTCTATTTAAAAATTCTATAATATGCGGCTGCTGGTGCTCTATGGCAGTCAAACTGGAACCGCCCAGGATGTGGCGGAGCAGATCTGGCGGGAGTCGCACCAGCTGGGTTTCCAGGGTCCCGTCCTCTCCTTCGAAGAGTACGAAATGACCAAGTTGATAGAGGAGCGCCTCGTGGTTTTCGTGGTGGCCACCACCGGCGATGGTGTGGAGCCGGACAACATGAAGCTGGCCTGGCGGTTCCTGCTGAAGCGCAGCTTGCCCGCCCAATCCCTGCGAGAAATGCAGTTCGCCTGCCTTGGTCTCGGAGACTCCAGCTATCCGAAGTTCAACTATGCAGCCAAAAAACTCAGCAAGAGGCTGCTAAATCTGGGCGCCACATCCGTGTGCCCAGTGGGTCTGTGTGATGATCAGCATGATTACGGACATTTGGGTGTGTCTTTAGGCTGGACAAAGGATCTTTGGGCGGCACTGAAGGGCATCTCTGGTCTGGATGAAAGCAAGCTCAACAGTGGTAACCAAACAATAGGAAAGTGGTTGGTAGAGGAGTTGCCTAGAGATTCCCAACACACTTCCTCGGAAACCTTGAACTGGACACAAAAGCAACCTTCGCACGCTTTCAAAATCCGGCAGAACCAAAGGACAACGGCGGTGGACCACTTCCAGGATGTGCGTTTCCTACGGCTACAAAGCCAAACTGAAGATCTAAGTTGGGAACCCGGTGATGTGCTCGATGTACAGCCCCAAAATAGCGACGACTGCGTTAAAACATTCTTCGATCTAACCCGCGAACACAAACTAAATTTCGATGAGACCACTGTGGTGGAAATAACCAGTGCCCATGTGGACATGCCCCTTCCCAGAGCCTACTCCATTCCTTTAAGCCTCCAGCAGGCGGCCAAATATGTTTGGGATTTGAGTGCCAAGCCGCGGCAACGATTCCTCGAGGTTCTCGGTCAGAATTGCACTGATGAATTGGAAAAGGAGAAGCTCCTGGAGTTCTGCTCCGCCGAGGGAATCGATGACCTGGTGGCCTATGTAAACAGACCGCGTCGCAGTATCCTGGAGGTTCTGGACGATTTCCGGCATGCCACCGCCAGTTTAACACTAGTTCAGCTCTTTGAAATGATGCCACTGATCCAGCCTCGCAGCTTTTCCATAGCCTCGGATGAGTCCTGCTCTACTTTGGATTTGCTGGTGGCTGTGGTGGAGTACAAAACAATTATGCACACACCTCGTTTGGGTTTGTGCTCCAATTGGCTGAAAAATCTGGAACCGGGAGCAGACTTGCGTGGAGTGATTAAAAGAGGAACCATGGTCTGGCCAAAGGACTTGAGCATACCACTAATCATGGTCGGACCTGGCACGGGCATCGCTCCCTTTCGTAGTGTCATCCAAAATCGATTGCATGCCCAATCAACAGGTTCTGCCATTGGACCCTTGATTGTCTTCTTTGGCTGCCGAAACAAGACTGCCGATTTCCACTTTGAAAAGGACTTTTCTACTTGGACCACTGCCAATCAGATAGAAGCTCACATAGCCTTCTCGAGGGACCAGGATCATAAGGTCTATGTACAGCATTTAATCACCAAGAACGGTGATCGTCTGGCGAAGCTTATCAAAGACCAAAATGCCTTTATATACGTGGCTGGAAACTCCAACAATATGCCAAAGTCTGTTAGAGAGGCCTTTATAGAGATCCTCGAAGGCGATGCAGGTTACGTGGACCTGATGATCAAGCAGCGGCGATATCAGGAGGAGACCTGGGCGTAAAAGCTTTGTTATATATATATATATCTATTTGTACAATTTTGGACGGAAATTATATTGTTAAACTCTATTTAAGGCAATTTCAAAAGTCTTCCAGCAGCTTTTCCGATGATGTGTGGCAGAACGGACAATAACCCTTCTGCAATACTTGCAGCTCAAAATCTTCGGCATAGAATAGCTGAAAATGGATAGCATAGAAAACCATGTATGGATTTTGGTTTATCTTTAAACTCACCAGCAGACATTGGGGACAATAGGTGACCTGTAAGTCGGGCAATATGTTGCGATAGTAGACATTGCGAACATTCTTTCCTCTCCGTTTGAGAATTAGCACATGATTGGGATCTATGGCACGCAGACCATTGCGATCCAAACTTAATGGCAAGGCACTGGCCACATCCTCGTTGAATGGGTCCGAATCCTCGGCATGCTTTGCAGGAGCCAGCAGCAAACGCTCGGCCTCTGAATCTGATATATCCACTTCTGGATAAAATTGTACTAAGGGTAGTATTTCTGAAAAGTATGTACATTTGTGAATTAGAAGGAAAGTTAAAACATGAAAAAGGTCTAAGATCTTTACCAAAAGAAACGAATGAGAAAATGTAGTCCTGCCTGCAGGTGGGGCAGCAATTGCTGTTCAAGTGTTGACTGTAGTTCGAGCACTTGTAGCAAAGCGGCAGGATCTCCTCTGGATCGTTGAAGCCACTCTTGCAGGCTTTGCTATTGAGAAAATTGAGCTGAAAAAGTCCGTTCCAATAAGGCATTTTGAATGAAAAAAGCTTTTAGCTACTCACATCGATCTGTTCTTGGACTCCGGCTGGTGGCTTCAGGGATTGCAAACGTTTGTTGATAAGAAGGCACAACTTGTTGGCCTGCAGAAACTTGGCTTGCTTGGCCAGAGTAAAAAGAACCGAACTAAATGCAAGGATGCATTGAGGATTAGTCTGTTTATGAAGTTTTATCCCATAACTTACAACATGCTGACTCCTTTGGGCACACCTTTGTGCTCCACTTCGTTGAGTATAAAACGGCTCACGTTAAACAGGCTCACTGGGGAATGTGTGGTAAAAGGTTCCTTCATATAAGAATATATGACGCTGTAGGCGTAATAAACCTTGGCAATACGTAAATGATTTTTGTACTCTGTCAGGTGGTGGTCAATGGGATTTTGTTCACTGGGAAAGATCAAAAACATGTATTTTAGAATTAATCTAGTTTTGAAATGGAATGTAACGTACTCCTTGCAATGATATACATCTAAATATTGCTTGGCCAGCAGCCAAAAAAAATAGCTAGCATCTAAATAGCGCTCCTCCGCAATGGCTGTACTGCTCAGTTGTTTGAGCAAACGATTGGCTTCCTTGGTGCGTCCTGCCTTTAAAAATGCTGCAAAGAAAAAATTAAGATGATCATTATACATATAGACTTGGATACGAAATCGGGGGTGCTTATACTCTGAACAATATCTTGTTTATTTATATACTTAAGGCTCTTACCCTGATGCGCCTCTATAAACTGATCCGTTTCGGCCAGCCATTGCCCATGCTGATAGTGAACTGTGGGCAGCAGTTCTGGCAAAGATTCAGCCAAACGAAATGCCTCCGGCCAGTCACGAACTTCAATATGCAGCTGAACAACCTGAGCCTCATCGCCTAGTTTCTTGAAAATCTCAGCAGCCAAGGGAAGAGCTTTAAGGGCCTTCAGATTTTGGGCCACTGACTCCAAAGCATCGCGTTCTGTAAGACTCAGTCGACGTCCGATATCGAATAGACTGCAAAAGTGATGTTAGTTAGTCACGGAATTAGCAAATTGCTTTGATTATCTTACACATCGGCCCATCCCTGTTCGGCAACAATGTCAATGGCCTTTTGGTTCTCACCAGCTGATAGTAAAAGTTCAGCAGCAGCACGAGGCTCCTTCACCGAATAAGCCCACTCCGCCCGCTTGCGTACCAGTTCCTTCTTCTCCTGCGCAGTCCCATCCTTGATATACTCCTGGGCCAGATCGAACATCCGCAGATCAGTGTACATCTCAAGTGCTCTCGATGATTGGCCGCATTTCAGGAATAGACGAGCTGCCTCCTTGAACTTCCCAGCGAAGGCGCAGTTCTCGGCGAGAAGGACCTCCTTGGGCACAGCCGATCGCTGCTGCTGATCTCGCAGCTCACCGATCAGTTTGAGCCACGGAAGGTTCCTCACTTTTACGTAGGCATCGCGAGCTATATTTATATGAAGGGCCTCCAAAGCGGACTGGGCTAATCCTTCCCAGTCGCTGGTGGTCACACCCAGACAGGCAACCTGGTAGGCTTCCCTGAAAAGCAGGAACACAGTTACTATTAGCAGGGATAAAATATAGATTAATATGCACTTACTCAAATAAACCAGCTTCGATGAACTGCCACATGGTGGAACCCAAGGCCAATGGCGTATTGTGCATGATATTTCCGCGCAGACAGAAAGCTGTGGCTCCACAAAGTCCCACCACCACGCCATGCATGTTTTGTGGTGCCCTCGGCGGCAGATTGCCCACTCTAACGCTTAGGCCTCCAGTTGTGTGGGTATAGCAGAGCATAGAATCCAAATGCGTGTTCCAGGTGACGCTATTCACACCCGTATCCTGGTACAAAATCGTGTCGTTGACTATGTCCCGCACCACCAGACGACCCACATCATCTACAACGGCGATCTTGCTGCGCTTAGAGTTTATGTCCAGGCACCGGACCGCAGATACAGCAGTGGTGATCAGCAGCGGCAGTGAGTTGTTGAGAAAGATCCGAAACACCTGGCCATTCTTGAGGCCCACCATCAGTCCCTCCCTTCCCACTGGACCGCCGGTGACTTTAATGTATCGTATAAACGAGTCCATGATCCACTCTCGCTGCAGGATACCCATGAAATCCAGACATTGGAGCCGTTTCTCCTGGCAGAGGACGATGTGGCGTCCACAGACCACCAGCAAACTGCATTCGAACTTCTGCTGGATTTTCTCCCGCACTTTATAGTGCATGGGCTGATCCTCTCCAGAGCTCAGTTCATAGAGAACGACGCGTTCCGGCAGCTGTACCGCCAGTCGGTTCCGATAGATGGCTATCTTTTGCACTAAGTCCCGACACTTGATGCGCACCTTTTGGCCAGAGATCAAGTGCTGAATGATCACGTCGCACATATTCTCCCGGAAGGCATACCGCTCCCGATACAAAGCATGCACGGTACTCGAAGCAATGTTAAAGCAGGCCAGCGTTCCATCCTGACAGCCAATGGTGTAGGACTGGCCATTCGGATGCAGGGCCACCGTCCAGATCCAGGTATCGAAGCTGTCGCCCAGCGTGCCCAACCGTATGCCTTCCCTGGTAAAGAAGTGTAGTCCTCCAGTGCAGCCGCCTACCAAACAGAACTCCCCATTGGGGAAGTACTGCAGGCACAATGGATCGAAGCCCAGAGTTCGCTCCTTGCCAATCATCTGGCCACTCAAGGTGTGAAACGACAGCGTCTGACTCCAGTCCACCACACCAATGGTGTCCACACTGCCGGGACCACTTGCCGGACAACACTGGACACTGAAGACGTTGCTGTTGGGACCACCTGGTCGATCTATTCGGCCCTTTTCCTCGCCCAGCTTGTTCCTTATGGAAATGGTGCCATTGGCCAGACCCAGTATCAGGTACTGGCCGTCGTTCGTCCAGGAGCATCCATTCACGCGGGCGGAAATCTTATACTTCTGCACCGCCTTCTGATCCGCCGACCAGAAGGCAAAGTCCGACAAGGAGCACGAGGCCAGGTGATGTGAGACGGGATTGAAGCTCATGCACTGAATCGAGTCACCGTGTCTGCGGGAAAAATTATGTAAGCATTTTGTTGCAATCAAATTCCTTTAAAAAAAGGTAAGCCAAAAAATTGTATTGTTTTAATAATAGTGGTGTGCTATTTAATATTTAAAAATAGCCATCGCAAAATCAAAAAGGTTTAAATGATAATACTTTTCATGAATTTAAGCTTTTTACATTATCAATCATTAAGAGTCCATGATATTTTCAATCAACATTTATTCACGTTATTAAGTAAAAACGTAAACCACCAGGTTACATAAAAAAATAATAGTTTCAAATCTTACAGCCGACGAATGGTTTTTAATTTTCTCCGGCTGTTAAAACATATTTAGCATCAAATTGAAATGTTATTATGTTTATATATCTATCGAATGGATCTTAAGCCATATTGATTTTCTCCCTGTGTACTTACGAATACTTGAGCAGGCCCTCGAGCTGCGGCGACCACACGATGACCATTTTGTCGGAGGCTCCGCTGGCGAATCGCTTGCCATCCCTCGAGTAGGCCACACAATTAACCGTGTCCTTGTGGGCTTTCAGGGTGTTTAGGAGGGATCCATCGTTGGGATCGTAGATGAGCAGCCGATCCCCCGCAGCCACCACCAATTGGCTGCCATCGGGAGCATAGCAAACATTGTGGACACTGGAAAAACGGGGTTTCCGATTACCGTTACGGAGCAACAGGTTGCTGTTTTTTTGGGGCGAGAAAGCTTTACCTGATCTCGTTTTCTTTGCTGTTGGGAAACTCAATGCGTTCCAGCCATTTGAGAACGCCCCTCATTGTTGCACAAAACGAAATGCTTAGTCCTGCATAGTAGGTAAAAATTCCAAGATTCAGGTGCGTTGTTTACACACAGATTCCATGGCAACCGAATCCACAACAAATGTTGGCGTCTTGGCTAGTGATGGCACTTTGGCTAGTTTTTCCGTTAGTTTTGGTTTTTAAAAGCCTAACTTAAGAAGTAAATATGAAAATTACTAAATAAATTCACCTTTAAAACAAGTTACTGGAAGGAGTTATATAGTTTAGGATGTTATTTGAAAGAAATTTTATATATAAATATATAAAAAAATTAAAAATTAAAATGTTATTTATTTCAAAGTAGTTGGCAACGCGATATTAAGCAGTATGACCGCACTGTAAATACCTAAAAATGACAAAGTTCTCCCACCCAAAATAAAAGACAAGAATTAGTTTTTACATTTCAGCAACAATTGTTTTGTTTCAAAAGGAATTCTGTATATAAACGCTTTAAAATGAACAATTTGGACAGTTCATTGCAGGCGCACAACAAATTGGAGAAGGTACATTCAGATGTCAGCCCAGAAAACCTCTTTGTTAATTTTTAATTCTAATAGGAAGCTACAAATTTGGCTTTGCTTAAAGACCGAGTGGATAAATATCATGATCTCTCCACGCAAATGTCCAGTATCCTTACAATCTTCGAGAAGCGACTGGGCAATCTGGAGCAGACCATATTACCCGTTTACCAGGAGACAGAGCAGCTCCAGAAAAGGCAGCAAAGTAAGTTTGAAGATAACCCTAGGGATTCCCTGATAACTGATGGGTCACCGCCTCTACTTTAGATCTGGAGGCCACTCTCAACTGCCTGGAAAGTGTACTATCGCACTACGATGTCTCCCAGGAGGTGTGCCAGCTGATTCACCAGGGTCCGCAGGAGGGAAATATCTCCGTATTTCTGGATGCACTGGCCAAGCTGCGAGATGCCAATGATTACTTCCGGCACAACAATTCACAGAGTGTGGAGCTGGAGAACGTCACCAGTTTATTTAATACCGGATGCGAGGGTCTCAATCAGCATTATAGTATGCTGCTAAAGAAGCACAGTGCTCCGCTGAAGCCCGTGGAACTTCTGGATCTTATCTACATTGAGGATGACTCCAGCGATGAGTACACCTCCTTCCGGCAGCTATCGCAAACTACTCGCGAGGAGCTGTACACCATATCCCACTGGCTGGAGCAAAATTTGAGGGAGTACACCCACATCTACGCCACGGAACGGGGTGATGTGGTGCTGCGATCACTGCAGCTGCTCAAGGATCACCAGAAGAGCAATAGCTGGGGTCACGAGGCACTGGTGAGTACTCAATTATCTTTAATCTGGTACCAGGTACTATTGTTACGGAGATTATTATGGGTTTTTTTGTATATTGTAATTAAAACTGTTAAATTGCTTCTTGAACTAGTATAACGTGTTATAAGTGAAAGAAATAGACAGATATGTAAATTAACAATAAAGTTTCAAATACGACTTACTGAATAAAAAAAAACAATAATTGTAAGTATTTTTATATATTTTATATTCTTATAATTTTCACTTTCCAAGTTTCTTAAATTTTTATTTTGTGTACTTATAGTTCAATTGAAGAAGTTTATTCTTCTTTAAATTTTATACAATTTTAAAACATATTAATGTAATAAATTTAGAGACATGTGACTTGTACCTGTACAAATTTAACTTCTCCCATCTTCGAATAACGGAAACGCGACTTGTACCTATCACAACTTCACTTTTTCCATCTCAAAGTGTTTCGAGTAACGGAATCGTTTCGAAAAAGCTTCTTGTGCAGCGGCAAAGCCGTTCAATTTCGGTAGCCGCCATTTGTCAGCTTGAATTTGCCGACAACAGTTCGTTTTCTGTGTGTTAATATTTAAACGCATTCAAGATGGAGACCTGTTGCACACCGAAAAACAAAACGAAAATTATCCTTAATCGCACGCCAATTTTAAAAGAGCGCAGGTGGAACACCTTGAATGTGAACACCTCCAATGTGCGATGCTCGACGCCAATATTTGGCAACTTTCGATCGCCCAATCTCTCGCCCATCGAGGATATGGGAGTGAAAAAAAGTCCGGTGTCGCCCATGCAGTTCGGAAACTTTAAGAAGCCGCCGATGCAAATGCATCATTATCATCATCATCATCATCAGCAGCACAACCAGCATAGTGGACGCACTCATCTAAAACCCCCGGTTTTCAACTTGCCGAAGGATGCGAACGAGCCAGACCGCGAATTTAAGAGCAGCAGCAGCCCGGACACATTTTCGGATGACTCCAATATGGAGACCTCGTTGACCTTGGAGTCGCGTCGCCGTTCGATAACAGCCTCCAACCACTCGTACGCCGTAAACCATGCCGCCAATGTGGAGCAGATTCTCATGCACGTGGGCCTGGAGAACTATGTGACCCACTTTGAGGAGGCCCACATCGATCTGGTGAAACTGGCCTCCATGGAGCGGGCTGATCTAATCAAAATTGGATTAAAAACCGATGAGGATTGCAACCGCATCATGGATGTTCTGCATAACCTTTAATTGGACTGCCGGCATGCCCAATTTTTCATTGTAGGTTAAGATTTTAAATGTTTTATGTGAAAAAACTGTGTTTTTATTAATATATTGTAAAGGGCCTGGGGCCTTAAAAACTATTTTTCCTAATCAAGCAAAAAAAAAAACAGTGTACTAATGTTTAAAATAATAAATAAGCTAGAAATAAAAAACGAAATCCCAAAAATATTATTATTCATTGTAAATCATAAAAAATGTATTAATTAAAATTTTGTAAACACTCATCGATATAAATAAAAAATGGGAAACTAATATACAGTTTAATAGTAAAATCAGGAAAACTGTGTTATGTTTTACTAATGCATTGAGAACACAATTATACACTGAAAGGGTATTTTTGAAATCAAAACTGGCTCTTCGTTTTATAAAATATAAAAACTTTTGCAGAGACCCCGACACAGTGGACGCCAAACGGAACCCAAAAAGAATACGTCAGCGCGCCTGCAGCAAATGTAAGACTTAATTTGTATTTATAAACCAAAATTAACTAATTGTATAATCTTCAGATTCGAAAAGAAGGCCAACAAGTTATATCTGCGGGCTACCCAAACCATTGAGCAGTCCACTGGCTTTTCGATCAAGAAGGCATCCTCACACAGTGACCATTTGACCTCCGAAGATCTGCTGGATGGAGATCAGGAGCTGGACAAGTACTTGGTCATGCTACTGGGATTACAGCGACTACTCAACTGGGAGCGAGCCATTATGCACGACATTATTCCCCAATCAAAACACAACGAAGTGTTCGCCCGCCTGGCCTACAATGCCATCGAGCTGGTGGTCAAGGATGCTGAGGCCATCACACAACGCATTTTGCGCTGCATCTCCCGCAAGGAGTGGACCTCGGCACTGGGTATATTCTCTGCCCTGAAGCGGGTGATCCTGCTGCAACCGGACATCGAACGCACCTATGATTCTGCGCAGCGGGAACAGCTCACAAAGGTGCTAAACAAATTGCAGCACACTGGAGCCAAGGCTTTGGAGCACTTCCTGGACGTGGTCAAGGGTGAATCGAGCACGAACATTGTGGGCCAGAGCAATGTTCCAAAAGATGCCACCGTTCACGAGCTGACCTCCAATACGATCTGGTTTATTGAACACTTGTACGAACACTTTGATGTAATTGGTTCGATTTTGGCGCAGGATGTCCTATACTCCACACAATTGGATACGATTTTGATGAAGAAATCACTGCCTGGTGATGAACGTAACAAGGCTCTGTTAGCCATTTATATAAGTGAGTGCAAAATAGGAATCTTTTCTCAGCACCTTTTTAATTCCTATTTTATTTTGAACAGAGAAAGCTTTGGCAGAGCTGAATCTTTCCATCATGAACAAGTGTGAGCAGTATAATGACCAGGCAACCAAGCATCTTTTCCGTCTCAACAACATCCACTACATCCTTAAGTCGCTTCAGCGGTCCAATCTTATTGATTTGGTCACCCTTGCAGAGCCGGAATGCGAGCACAGCTACCTGGAGATGATACGCGAACTGAAGGCCAGCTATCAGAAGACCTGGTCAAAAATGCTACTGGGCATCTACTCCTTGGATGAACTGCCCAAGCCTGTGGCCGGCAAGGTCAAGGATAAGGATCGCAGTGTGCTCAAGGAGAGATTTTCTGTAGGTCTATGGGTTTTAAAGATCTTCTAAAGTCTAAAGTCAGAAAAGTATAAATTTAAATTGAAATTCGTTTAAAAGAATTCGTTTTAAAAGACTTGATTTTAATATATTCTTATTAAGCTGACTATTACACTGTAAACTAAATTCCTTTTCTGGTTCAGAACTTCAACAAGGACTTTGAGGAGGCTTGTAAAATCCAGCGCGGCATCTCCATACCCGATGTGATTCTGCGAGAAGGCATCAAACGTGATAATGTGGAGCACATATTACCGAAATACAATAAATTCTATGAAATGTAAGCTTGTAGTGTATTAATCTATTAATAACTAATCATTTTTTTGTAATCTTTAGTTACTCCAGCGTACAGTTTAGCAAGAACCCGGACAAATACGTCAAATACAGACCGCACGAGATAAATGCTATGCTGAGCAAGCTCTTCGATGACTCCGCCTAGATTATAGTTACAGGCCTGGGTTCAAGTGCATTCCTTGTAAGTTCGTTGGGGGCTTTAATTCAAACTCAATAAATATCGATTTTAAAAAAGTACAATACAAGACTATAGCCTAAAAATATTAAATGCCAAGTGAAATGAAGGCGCCACGCAATACATCCTAGTAGAGGAAGTTTGTGGATGGTGCTTCGGGGCGGCCACAGGCGCCGTAGTAGTTGACGTTGATCGTCTGGTTCGCCCTGCAGTTCTCGATCTCCAGGAAGCAGTCGTTCAAATAGGTTTTATTGTCGCTGCCGCAAACCGGCTCGAATTCCCTGGGACAGATGCGGGCACATCCTTTAAGCTGGAAGGCGGCCAGGCAGCGTTTGAGTGGCACCACAAACACATGCTTGCCGCAGTTCTCCTTGCGCATGTGGCACTCGGACTTGTACAGATTGTTGTCCGATCCGCACACGAAACTTGGCGGCTGGGCATCACAATCGGATTCACAGTCAGCGGTCAGGGCGCAGTTCTTCAGCGATACAGGAACCACACGGAGATTGCAAGTGCGCCGCTTAAACTCGCACATCGAGGCGAAGGTATTGCCATCTGATCCGCACACCGGCTGCTGCTCCAAGTCCGCCCGAGTGCAGGCATCGCCGCAATCCTTCGTCGGCGAATTGAGATCCGTGCAGGGACCAATGTGGGCCAGATTTACGCCGCGTCTGAAAAAAGGTTGCGAATTAAAAATAAGTTCATAATTTAAAAAAAATATATAAATTATACAATAAAATATTATTTTGTGTTAAAATTTTACAGCAAAGGTTAAAAACATTTTTTGGGAAACTTGAAAGGTTAAAACTTTTCTCAATTATCTTTAAACAATCGAGAAATTGTAAGTCAAGTTTAGTCCCACAACCATTAACGACCTTTAAAGATCTTAAAAAAACAAAAAAATTGTTTATGCTCTCCTTGAATCTATAAATCCTTTTTGCAATACAACTCAAGATTTTTGGCTGTTATTCTAAATAAAAAATCCTTTTTTTTTTTTAATTTGGTGTCCATGGAACAAGAACATATTTTTCAATTGTTCTTGGAAAACAATATACGAGTATAATAATAAATAGTAATTTATCGAGTTTGGTTTATATTTTATGTACTTACAGACAGGTGGCATGGGCCAGTTCGCACTCATTGTTGTAGGTCTTGGCATCCGTGCCGCAGAGCTTATCATTACGTTTCGAGCTGAAAATGGAGCCGAACAGGCTGTTGAAGTCCTTGCAAGGAGGCAGTTGCTTGCAGCGAGTCAATCGACTCTTGCACTTGTCCATGCTCACCTTCTGGATGGACTTGCGCTGGGGACTGAAATGCATAGATTGGAACCAGGATATCCTTTCTTACAAACCCATCCAGACTCACCCGCAATTGAGCATCTTCAGTTCGCAGAGTGATGAGTAGATATTACCATCGCTACCACACACGTACTGCGAGGAGGAATCCGCATCGGCCTTGGGACACTCCGTGGGACAGGCATCGGAGGCACTGCCGTGCCGCTCCTGCGGCATGCAGAAGGACAAAGGAACCTCGAAGACGTGTTTGCCACAATTGGAGGAGCGCATCTTGCAGGGACTGGCGTACAGACGGCCATCGGAGCCGCAAGTGGGCCTGGCCACCCGCCAGCAGGACTCTCTGCACATCCTCGTCGACTGGCAGTGCTTCCTGCTGGTCTTCACCACACCCTGTCCACACGTGTGCAGCTTCATCTCGCACGTCGAGTTGTATACATTGCCATCCGATGAGCAAACTGGTCCATCCTTGGGGGCACTATTACAATCCACCGGACAGGACTCGCGCACAGCACTCGTATTGCTGCAAGGACCTACGTGCGAGAGCTTAACGGCTGCCAGTCCCACACGACAGGATTGCACCCGCAACATGCAGCGATTCAGATAGGTGCGTCCGTCCGTTCCACAAACCGGATCCTTTTCCGAACTGCAGCGATGCTTGCAATCCGAACCCTTGGAGCGCTCGCAGCCGTCGCGAACATCCTTGATCAGGGACACTCCGCTCCGGGAGCAAGTCTTCTTGCGCAGCTCACAGAGATTGGCGTAGATGAGGCCGTCACTGCCGCACACGGGTTCAGCTCCCACTGTTATGCTCGGTGGACAGGATCGGGGACAGTTTCCGGTTGTGGAGGCACTCGCCCGGTTCCGTCTGCCCAGCTGGGCCAGCTGCTGCTGCTCCGTCTCCTCGCGGAGCAGCGACTCCAGAGCCGCCGCCGCCGCTCCTGGTGCCTGCATCAACGTGGACGACAGCTCCGGTTGGGCATCCTGGCGGTAGTTGATCAGCAGTGAGTCCGGCGCCGCATCCGCACTGCGGTAACGGATGACGGGCGCCTGCGCCGGCAGCCGAATGATCTTGATGGGGGAGTCTGTTACAGCGCCTGCGTTTAAAATTAGAATGTGGATAATTGTTAATAATTTAAAGGGTTTCTAAATTTGTAATATTATTTCATAGGGCTATTTTATTTAGGTTCAGATTATGATAACTAATTGATTGCTTAAGGCGAAGATCTTTCAGTTTCTTAAACTAAAAAGTCGGAAGGTACATCGTTGTTTTCGCAATATCCACACGTAATTGGATAAAGTTTTGGGATGACTAACAAAAAGTTAACTGGGGTTAAGCTCAGCTCTCTTTATTTTAACATTTATCATAAAAAAGTTTTAATTTCAATCGGGGTTAGACTCAACCCTCTTTATTTTTAAACTTTTATCAAACAAGTTTTAATTTCCCGCCCTTCATTTTAATACCCAATTCACTCAAAAGTTTGCAACGCAGTGAAGGAGACATTCCCGGTTCTATAGAGTATATAAATGTCTTCATTTTTAAGCTTATGTTGACGTATCTCCATTGGCTACCTTTAAAACAATATTTGACCCAAAAACTGTCTTAAAAAATTGATGAAAATTTAAGCTTGCAATGCTCCCAAAGGATATAAATATATATGCAAATGAGGCACACTGAAAAAAAACTGAAAGGACGAACTTGTAAATAAATAATAATTAATTAATAGCCACCGACCGTATCAAAAGATGATTTGATGGCTCAAATTATGTATTTCTATCGTATTACCAAGTAACTTGTTTTCCCTTTTTGGTTAGCACTTTTTTCCCGCTTTCAATGTGCTGTTTACACTTTCCTCATTTTCCCAGGGTAACTCAGTTTCGAACCGACCAAAAAAAAAAAACTTTCCCTTTGAATTTTCCTCCGCACTTTGGCCGCACGCGGAAGAGTCGGCTCTGGGCATACAAATGTCAGATTAGTCGCACGATCATAGGGCATTTTGCGCAGTTGTGACCCACTGTTTGGCCCACCTCTCCAGAACCTCACCCCGCGCGCTCTCCTACTCCCCCGCAGCGTCCGAGTTCTGGAGTGATCGCATGACCGACTCAAGTAACCAGCCATTAACTTGAATAATTCCGGAGGCCATGGGAGCGGGAGCGGGAAGAACGGGGGGTTGGGGTTCCCTTTACTAACGGTAACGGCAAATGTTACCCGTCTTCAAATCTCGATTCCAAGTAAACGACACAATGGCATTTATGGCTGGGGATTTGAGCACAAGTATTATTATACACACACTATCAACGACCTCCATCTATAATTGTTCATGCTAATCCCCTTCAGAAATCGTAAGCTTAATCTGTGCTAAAAACTGCAAGTGAAATTTCCACACTAATTGCCAACGGCACCGAACATATCTGTTGTCTTTGGTCGGATGTGGAACCGCTGGTTTGGTTTGGTTTGGATTGCTAAGCTTTGCTTTTGCTTTGCTTTGGATTTGTTTGCAAAGAAAGCTGTGTGAGCCGCCTCCGGAGGAAGCACAAGCACTCAACTCAGTTATACACATACCCACCAGCAGTAGAAAATCTATTAGCGCTCTTTGAGGCTGCCACGATTGTTTGGCTGCGATAATTGAACCCACGTTCATTATTCCAATTTGTTGCTGCCGGCCATAAAGATGGAAATTTCAACATCCAGCCAGCCAGTCAGCCAGACGCATTCTCAGCTTAATGGACACTGACTCCGACTTAGTCTCTGGCTGGATCCGAATCCGAATCGGAATCTGAATCTGAATCGGATACAAAGGCAGAGAGGCATCAAGCGGAGCCATTAAGCTTGAAGAAAATTAAGCGGCGTTAGGAATTAATGCACATGTAAACGATCCGCTGGAATGGTCAGAGGCAAAAGCCCAGACCACAGCCTATCTCATTCAGCAGTGCAACTATGCGACCTCAACTGCCCCACCCACTCTCACCATTCCTGCACTCGAAGAATAATTGGAGCGCATCGTATTATAATCCTGGGAAAATCAAAATAATTTTAAGATTAATTAGTATGGTCAAAACTGAGAGAAAAGCTCAAAATTATTTGATATACAACATAAATAAAAGTTTTATATTTTATAATAATGAGTTGCCCTGTTTAGATTAGTTTTTAAAGAGGTTTAATTGAATCAAGCGTCTAGATCCACAAATCTCTCTGCTCTAACATTTACCCTTAACAACAAACTATTGATCAAGCAAAAAAGTGTTTTTTTACAGATATAAGGATATTATTCCCTAAAAAAATTGAAGAAATAGATTAAGAATACATTTTAAATGGTTTAATAAGTTTAAACTAGTATTTTTGTCTATTAAAACTCCATTGAAGCCTAACATCTAAAAAAAACAGAAGTTTCCTGGATAGATATACAATTGATACAGAACTAAATTTTATTTTGTAAATTACTTCTTTTTACAAAACAACGAAAATCGAGAAGAACTTCTATCCTTACAATGAGGAACTTTTCAGTTACGCTTTAAATTTCTTAACTATGTCTAAATTTGTTTTAGTATTTATGTAAAAAAACAAATAAAATACTGATTTATTCAAGTGCAGGCACATTTTCCTGGCCTCCAGCGAGTTGCTGCCAGGCTCCTGCCTATCGGATGCCATCAATTGCAAAAAAAAAGGCGAGAGGCATAATAAATGCAGCCACCGTATAATTTTCAAAAGTGGAAAAATCCAGCAACCAGTGCGTTGCATTGCTGGGCAGGGACTTTTGCATGATATATACATTCTATATATAAAATCTGAGTGCTCGGTTCACTCTGGTTTGGTGTGGTACAGTGGAAAGCAGTGGCAAGACCAAGCCCAGTGATGAATCACGGCGCCACTAATTGGGCCCATTCAATATGTGAGATCACAGCGTCCAAGACTAATTGATCTTTCACCCATCAATCTCATCAATCTGCAATAAAGTGCTGTTATCAATTAAGCAAATGATCGCGCTTACAAGTAAAACAAATCATTTCGCTCCGGGTCAACTTTAAACGTTTAACCCCCTGCCAGCTATTCACGATTTTGAGCTCAATTCCACTGTGCGGTCAGTTTGATTTCCCCATGAACTATTCCCCCGTTTTCAGGGCTCCCCTGGCTTCTGTATCCCGCCTTCATGCTTTTAATGAATTTATTTGAATGTTGGACAAATTGTACACGAAAATATTTACGAGCAACATGCGCGTCGGGGAGTGACGGTATGAAATGGGCAGTTCGGAGGGTCTAGGGGGGATCTCTGGGGGGACCTTCTCATGTGTGCCAGTTTACATTCACTTTGTGCGGAGTAGTACCTTAGAAATTAATAGCTGCTACGACGGCCTTTCTACCATCGCAAAGCTGTAGGTCTTAGATCCGGACCCCGATTCACCTTCTCCGTTTCAACACCCAGAGAAATTAAGCGGTAATTGAGACAGTCAGTCTAGTGACTAGTCAGTCCCCGACTTTCCTTTAACCAGAGATTAGTTACACTTAAGAACTTAGATCTGCCTAGAACTCGTATTTTAGTATTACATCTGGATCTGAAAAGACCCTTCAAAACTGATTTATTTTATGTAAAGAAAACAGAATTGCGACAAATTTAAAATTGTGTTTGCTTAAAACTCTTTCAAATCCTTTAACGATTTTTCATGTTGAAAATAAACTTAAACGTTTACTACTTTGATTGAAATTTTGTTTAAGTTGAATACCCAGCACTTTTACATCCCAAATTTTTATCAAACGAATTTCTTTTAGTTACTTTCCTTACAAAACCATCAATTAGACTGAACAAAATATCCTGTTTTCGTTTGCTCTTAAATTGCCTTAATTTGTATTTATTGGAATCCATTGGTTTCTTTAAATAAAAGATTAAACCCTACTTTAAGTTTCCCATAAAAACCTTAAACTAAACTACAAAATATAACAAATTTCCCCATACGGTAAGAATTTAAAGAGTTGCAAAAAGAGTTGTTGGACCTTTGTTTTTTAATTTTTGGATAGTATCTTTCCTTCTCTGGTATTTTAATAGTGATTTTTCTTATGTTTTCCATGGTTTTCTCGGAGTGTGGTGCATTTATGACTTACCATTCGAGGTTGACGCTAATGCCGCCAACATGAACATGGCCAGCAGTGCGCCAAACAGCTGTCGACTGAGGCTGTGGTCGTAACTGTGCTCCAGGCTTTGGCTGCGACGCTTGATCTGGCTTATAGTCTGGCTAAATCTGTGGGTCTGGCTGTGGGCCTGCGTTTGGGCTGGTTTTGGGGCGGGGGGATGGAGGTGGAGATGGAGATGCTGCGACTGGTACATTTTCGCTGTCTGCTGCACTTTTCCTGCTATTTGTTTGTTGTTGTTGATTTCTGTGCGTGACGGGCGGCGCTTTCGCTCGTTAACAATTGAAATTGAAATAGTAGCAAACTTTTATGCGGCTGAAGTTCACGAAGAAAGTTTTTTTCTCTCTCTCTCTATCTATCTCTCTCTTTCTTTCTCTGTCTCTAGTGTAAACTATATAAATGCTCGTAATACCGCAGAAGCTGTTCGAATTAACGGTATTCTTGCGGTCATTTGGGCTTGGCCTGCTCTTCTTCTTACCCAGTATTGCCTTCTCTTTTGCCCTTTTATGAGTTCATTCGTTTGCCTATTAACATTAAACTTGTGTATCTATCTCTTTCTCCTGCCTGCCGGGCACTTGACCTCTCACACAATCGCACAATGGAGCATAATTTCTTTTTTATCGCCCTGGCTTTATTTCTTTCTTTTTATTTTTGCACGCCGCCTTTAATTTGATTTCAATTACGTTCTGGTAAGGCTTTTTTTATGTTATTATGCACACAAAACAATTCGCTTTTTTATTGTTCGTTACTCTTTCGCCGTTTGAATTTGACTTTGATGCGCGCTCTTCGAGATTCGATTCGCATATGAAAAATGATCTCTCTTTTGGATTTGGATGCTGCTACTGTTTCAGCCTCTGTCGCTGCCTCTGCCGACGTCTATGCTGCCGTTTACTGCGACGTCGACTGCAACTGCGACGATTGCATTTTGTATTTCATTTATTGTTGTTGAATGAATGAATGAATGGCCACTAACACACACGCGCTCGCATCCGATTTGTACAATTTGTATAGTCGTCTTCGTTTTTTTTTTTGTATTTTCTTGTATTATTTTCCCCTTGCTTTTTAGGCCTTTGTAGTTTATAGTCGCCCAGAAATCAAATCTCGGAAAGCTAAGCTCCAATTGCGACTGAAAGGTTTGACAATGCTCCGACGAATGGCAAAAAATTTGCAATGAAAAGAAATTTATATGGGTGAAAGGCAGCGCTGTCGGCGGCGGCAGAGCAGAGCATCCAACGCTCTCACATGCTGTTGTTGTTACCGCTACACGCGGGGAAAAAGCTTTTACTTATTGATTGTTTACATTTGCTTCAAAAATCGCATGAAATGCAGCCCTACTTAATTTTAGAGGTTAAAAACATTTGTCTAGAACTAGGTTAAATTGTTTAAAACTTAAAAAATTACCATTTTTGAGATTTCCAAATCAAACAGAAAATAAATGCAATTATTTAAATTTTCGGAGATTTAACCAACACCCAAAAGATAATGGCTTAAAAAGGGTTTTAAAAATATGTGAGGTATCATTAGAGATAAAATTTCATAGAAATAAAGACATAAATATTACTTATCTATTAAAAGTACCTAAAATGGACGTTTAGAATACTTATGAACTCTAATGCCCTATTGTATATATTGTGCAAAAAATCCCTATTGTTTTATTTAGAAAGGAAGAATGGAATCTTAATAAATTTTATTAATGAGACTTTACTGTCAGTCCGAGTGCATATTTAGCCAAAGGTAAAAGCTATACAACAAACTTTTTCTTTCACTTTTATAATGCCAATAGTTTTTCAAGTGCATTGTTGCCTGGCTGGGCATATTGATTAAATGGAGTTGTCGGTATTTAAAATAACAACTTGGTCATGTCTGTTGGCCTAATCGGTTTTGCGTACAAATTTAATTTGCCAAAAGTGGCAGTAAAATGCAACCAAAAAGGCGAGCCGCATTTGAAATTATAACGCACACACACGATTCGATCCGATCAGATCCATCCGTGCCTCTCCAATATCCAGCATTGAACATTCAACATCCAATATCCACGATCCACGATTCAGTTTCAGTGGTTGAGGCAGTGGCAGTGGCAGTGGCAATGGCAGTGGCCAATGCATTGGCAGTTGCAGTTGCAGTAGAAAGTGCAGCCTGGAAGCTGTGTTTATAGACTTGTAGACTTTAAAGCCATAAATTTTACGCCTCAGAGACTGTTGCGAAAAAGGGTCACACACACACACTCTCCCAAACACACACACACACACATAGTCGACTCTCACGGCGCACAGTGTCCTGATTTTCAAAATTAGGAACTATAGAACTCTGTTTTATCTGTTTAATTAGCGTTTTTATATTGGTAATGCGTTGAAATTATTTGTCTTGAGCTTGTTTAATGTTTAATAATATAATATATACATATATAGAAATAATTATATAATTTATAATATAAGATTTCTACCTCCTAAAGTAAATTATCATATATTTATTTAAAATATTTAAGTCATTTTTAACAAAGTGAAACATATGTGTACAATGCGTTAGCATTTCGCTTTTAAATTACTTTTATTTTAACTTCCTAACTTTAAAATGACTTACAATGGAAACAATTTAATATTTTGATGTTTTATCGAAGAAATTAGATAAAGTATTTGGTTCCCCCATTTTTTAAGAAGCCACTGCTCAGAACTAACTTTTTTATTTTTGGATTTGAATTATCTTAAAGTTCTTTTGAAGTGATTTAGAGTTCATCCCTCAACTTAAGGCAATAAATCAAATTCTTCCAATATAGGCTATCATTTTTTTTTTGAAAATAAACCACTGTGCTAAGGCGGCGGGTGGAGGAAGGTGAAGAAGAAGCAGATCATTGGCGGCAGAGTCGCGTGCATTAAAGAAAATTGAGTGGAGGTGGAAGTTGCCGCCGAAAAAGAGGTCAGTAAGTGAATGTTTACAGTTAGCTTTTTGGGCAGATCAGAGAGAGCCAAACGCCGAGCTCAACACAAAAAGGCCAAACTGCATATGACAGGCGTGACTCGGCTTTAAGCGCCAGCGCCCAGAACTAATATCCGAAACACGACAACCTGCAGATCCCAAAAAATAAACACAACAAAAAAGATAAGAAACTAAAGACAGAAAACCAAAATTTAATTAAAAGAAAGCCAGCCGGAGACGTAAAAACCTTTTGGCAGCCGTGCAGTTTCTTTTTGGCCAAATATTTGACGGCACTCGCCTTCCATTGCCAATAAAAATGGAAAGTGAAAATTGCGGCTGCAGTGGCAGTGCATATTAAAAAATAGAAAAAGCAAAGTAGAAACAACCGTGTGCGAAAAGATGGCCATAATAAACGATAGAAGGCAAGAGCCACGCACCTGTTCTACGGGTTTTCTTTTCATCTAATCACAGCCTTAGCCTTGCGGACCAGTACGAGTATTATATAAATGCGAGGCTGTGGAGCCAACGGTAAATGGCGGAAATTGTATGGCAGGGGGTCGGTTCTCGCCTCTGGTGGAAAAATACATGAAAAACGAATTATTCATATTACAACTAACAATCTTCAATTAAAAAATGAAAACTCCGATAAAAACTAATCAGTTTTGGACTTGGCATCAATGAGATTTTATGAGAGGTAAAAAACCGTTAAAAACCTTATTAATAACTTTCCCTACTTACTGTACAATTCGATCTTGACATTCAACATTATCTGGTAAAAAAGCTCCTTCGGTTACATTATTAAATTATTTCAATGGATAAATGATAAATAATATAGAGTGAGTACTATTTATATATTTTGTTTATAAAATATGCTTACAAAATATGCTATGTCCTTTGGGTACTTAATGTTTTTGAATAAATTCGCCATTTTGTAACGTCTTTTTAGAAACGGTCAACACTGACGTCACAGTCGAGTGCAACCCTCGGAACAGTGTGCCCAGACGCATAGAATTTGGTAGTATTTACTGGCGTTGTAGCCGCGGTCACACCGACGTCGCACTCATTGAAAAAGTCGAAAATATTGTGTGGGTTAAAAAACGCAAACGTCGCCGAAACGCGTAGCCCCAAATGCCCACGCCAAGTGCGGAGTTAAGGATAAAGTTAGCCCCCCAAATCGCACGCTTTGAAGATCGGGGGAAAATCGGATAGATATAGAAATTGTGGATAAACTAGATAGGGAAAATCACCACTACAACTACGCAGAGGGCACAACCAACAACAACAAGAAGGAGAAGAAGAGGAAGCAGAGGCAGCGCAGTCGGCAGCGCAGCGGCAGAGAGAAAAGATGGCGACGAGAGGCAGTGGAACCCGTGTGCAATCGCAGCCAAAGATTTTCCCATCGCTGCTTTCCAAGCTCCACGGCGCCATCTCGGAGGCATGTGTCTCCCAGCGCCTGTCCACCGATAAGAAAACGCTGGAGAAGACCTGGAAGCTGATGGACAAGGTGGTCAAGCTATGCCAACAGCCCAAGATGAACCTGAAGAACAGTCCACCGTTTATCTTGGACATCCTGCCAGACACCTATCAGCGTTTGAGGTTGATCTACTCCAAGAACGAGGACCAGATGCACCTGCTCCACGCCAACGAGCACTTCAATGTGTTCATCAACAACCTGATGCGAAAGTGCAAGCAGGCCATCAAGCTCTTCAAGGAGGGCAAGGAGAAGATGTTCGACGAGAACTCCCACTACCGCCGGAATCTCACCAAGCTCAGCCTGGTCTTCTCGCACATGCTTAGCGAACTGAAGGCCATATTTCCCAACGGGGTCTTCGCCGGGGATCAGTTCCGGATTACCAAGGCGGATGCGGCCGACTTCTGGAAGAGCAACTTCGGTAACAGGTGAGTTTGCTGGTGGTGTAAAAATCATAGTGAATACTTCATAAAATTTTGATTTTCGAAACTAAACCGTGTCGGAAGAGGATATTGAGTTTGCTTAGGGCTGAGCTACAAAATCAAATGTGTTTAATATTGATAAAATTCCAAACAATGATAAGGACAAACATGATAAGGATAGTTTCCATAGAAATGAGACTCTAAAAACGTGTCATATTTAAACCAGTTTTAACCGGTTACATCTTGTTTAGCCTTTCTAAAAGTATCTCTATTTACTTTTAAGAAGATAAAAAGAAACTGAGAATTCAAATTTCTATTAACCTAGTTTTTAACTTTTTAACTTACGAATGTTATAGATTTTATAGTTTCATTTCTAAAAATGTAGCAGCAAAAATGGTATCAAGGTCGGTTTATGATTAACTTTAAATTCCATGTTTAATCTGATAATACTTAAATGATTCATAAGCAACAATATTCCACAAACACTTACATCTTCTTCATATTGCAGCACATTGGTACCCTGGAAGATATTCCGCCAGGAACTGAACAAAGTACATCCCATTATTTCCGGTCTAGAGGCCATGGCCCTCAAGACCACCATCGATCTGACCTGCAACGACTTTATTTCCAACTTCGAGTTCGACGTATTCACACGCCTCTTCCAGCCCTGGGTAACGCTGCTCCGCAACTGGCAAATCCTGGCCGTCACACATCCGGGCTACGTCGCCTTCCTCACCTACGACGAGGTGAAGGCGCGCCTGCAGCGCTACATCGTCAAGGCGGGCAGCTATGTCTTCCGGCTCTCCTGCACGCGGTTGGGACAGTGGGCCATCGGCTATGTGACCGCGGAGGGGGAGATTCTGCAGACGATCCCGCAGAACAAGTCGCTGTGCCAGGCGCTGCTCGATGGCCATCGGTGAGAGAAAGAAGATTGTTATTGTCTATCTAAAAATTAACCTTGGATTTTAAGCTTAAAACACATTTGGATGTTTCTTAACCCGTGGTTCTAATTATGTATTTTTAGAGGTTTTAATCGCGACTGGTTGGGAATGTTCGTTAATTCGTTTCTTGTTTACTAATAAAGATATTATTTTCCATTTTCAGAGAGGGCTTCTACTTGTATCCAGATGGCCAAGCCTACAATCCGGATCTGTCGTCTGCCGTTCAAAGTCCCACCGAGGACCACATAACCGTAACCCAAGAGCAATACGAACTTTACTGTGAAATGGGTATGTTTTAGTTGGATTTTCTACCCACCTATATCCCCTTTACTAACTGACTATTTTTCCGATTACAGGCAGCACCTTTCAGCTGTGCAAAATCTGTGCGGAGAACGACAAGGATATCCGCATTGAGCCCTGCGGGCACTTGTTGTGCACGCCCTGCCTCACCTCCTGGCAGGTGGATTCCGAGGGACAGGTGAGCGACGTCGATTCATTATTAATGATTTAAGTCTTAATTGACCAATGATTTGTTGCAGGGCTGTCCCTTCTGTCGGGCCGAGATAAAGGGCACCGAACAGATCGTCGTGGACGCCTTCGATCCGCGCAAGCAACACAACCGGAACGTCACCAATGGGCGACAGCAGCAGCAGGAAGAAGACGACACTGAGGTATAGTTTTGTTCACAGCCTGATCAGCCTGATCCGCCTGCTCCGCTGCCGCCTGTGCTGCTATTTATATACATATTACTCTTATGATTACCTTTGGTTCGTTTATACAGTTATATATGCCTATATATATCTATATATATATATATATTATATAATTTAGATTTTAAAACTGCTATTGTTTATATAAGTTTAATGTTTAGCCTGCAGTTTGCAGTTGCAGTTTCGAGTTTAATTTTGTTTGTTTAGCTGTAACATATTTAAATTATTAGCCAAACTCATGCAACTAACACTCACAGACCCACGCACACACAACAACACACACAACCATTGACCATCGCGCACATGCATAACGTAGTTAAAGTTCTTTGACCGGAAGTCGCTCATCAACCATTGTTTGCTATCGCTTCCTCTGTTTTCTCCCTGCTGATTTGGTTTGACTTGGTTTGTGTGCGTTCGTTCGTTCGTTTAGTTTGTTCGTTCTTCCTCTCTCACGCTCTCTCTCTCTTTATTGATCACGTTCGCCTCTGTTTATGAATCATTTTAATCGGTTCGATTCGCCCTCGATTGCACTTTTGTACATAGGCACTATGGAATTTATAATTGTAACCTGTTCTGTATTTGTATTTTGTATTTTCTCTTCCATACCAAGCTTAATTAACTCTGTTTCAGTATACGACAGTATTTTTTGTATCTATCCCTAACTCTAGAATCATGGTCTTATTCATTTTACTCCGTTATGTGTTTATTTCATTTTAGTTTATTGTTTAATACTTCCAAAGATATATTTAGTTTGTAGTAGCGTGCGTTTACTTCCCCTCATCAATTCAATTTTATTTGTAAGCAGCTATCGCGCTGCCCTAAGACTGTAATTTATTATTAACAAAAGAAAAAAACGAAAGAAAATTAAGAAATTAGGCTTAACCATATGGGAGGCCTCGAATCGATCGATAATTTAGTTAGATTGTATGTAAATTAATTTTTGATTTCCTGTGTCACAAGGCCAGAATTTATAGCTCTCGTTGCTATCAAAAACACGAACGAAAAGTATTAGCAGAAAAATTTTATAATCGAACTCATCTTTCGGCTCATTTCGTTAACTTAATATAACACTAAAACAGATCGCATTAATGTACACGATAATGATTATTTATATAATACATATAATGCAATTCTTATACATTTTAGCGTATAGTTTTTGATTTCCTTAATAAGTTTACGGCTAAAAACAAAAAAACAACAACACAACAACAACAAAAAAATGAAACAAAACAAAATATATGCATAATACGAATATTTAAATATTGGTTTGAATTGATTTTTATGTTTCCTTATTTCTTTAGCTGTGTTTCTACTAGAGACTTCTTATTTTCCTCAGATTTTCTGTTTGATGTGCATGCCCAATTCCTCCAGCCAGCGGCATGCTCTATGATCAGCACAAACTATTTGCTTAATTGGTCAACATTGTGCAGTTGGAATTTTATACATGGAATTTGAATTAAAATTTTTAATTGAACATTTTTAATATTAATTCAAAAGATTCTACAAAAGTCTAGAGAATTTCTGATAATCAAATAAATTTCAAAATTTCTTAAAATGCAAAAGAAAACAGTTAAATTCAAGATCATCAGTTTGAACAAGTCAATATTGTTTTTTTTTTTAACAAATTATAATAATTTCGAATCCTTTAATGTTATTATTCAACTTTTTTTCTTGAAATATTCATTATTCGAACTCATTGTCAGTAATTGTGTGATTCCATGTCTAATGTCCACTGAACTGTAAGGAGACCTTTAATCTGATTTCTGTTCTGGATATGTTTAGGACATGGGCGACTTCAACATAGCCACCTCCTCGCTGCACGCACTCAGCACATCCTCAACGGTGGCGGCCGAGAAGCACAGTCCGCACACATCGCCCCGTTTGGGGCGGCGGAGCACCACGCCCAGCTTGATGGCCGTGCAGAACGATCTCTATGCGGGTGGGACGCCCACCCTCAGCCTGCCCAGCAGCTCCTGCTCCTCCATTGCCGCCGCCTCCACGTCCTCCTCCTCCTCTTCAGCATCAGTGGCAACAGTGGCAGCACTATCATCATCATCAGCATCATCATCATCCTCCTCCCAGCACCAGCAGCCCCAGCCCTCGGCACCACCAGCTTCAGCGGTCCTCAGCAATGGAGGCGGCGGTATTAGCACCAGCCAGAAGAACACCAACCGGATGAGTGCTCCGCTTATCGGGTCCTGTGTGGCCAACTCCACCTATGGCCAGAAGTTGCCCCAGAGCTCCAGCCACAACAACAGCAGCACAACCAGCGACAATGCCTCCAGCTCGAGTTCATATGCCATCTTGCAGAACCTCCACGATCCGGGTACACCCGGACCAACAGCGGCGTCAGTGGCGGTGGCTCCCCCACTGCCGCCCAGGAAATCGTCGCCTGGCGTGGAGACGCCCAGCAAGGCCACGGCACCACCACCGCCCAGCAGCAGCAAGAGCATCGACAACATCCAGTGCAGCTTGGACAATGTGCCGCCCCAGACGACGGCGCCGCCGATTCCGCCGCACGTCTCGCCCTGCGTGGACACCTTGGCCGAGGATCTGATGCGACAGCAACGCATTGCGACGAGTACCACGTCGCCGGTGCTCTCCCTGTTGGATGAGGACATCGTGGAGGTGGGCCCGGCGGAAACCATTAGTGGGGTGATCGATACCCGCCCGCTGGAGGCGCGTGGCGTGACCTTGAGCCGACAGGACTCGGCCTCCTCCCATTACACCCAACTCTGCACCACCAGCAGTGGTGGTAGTGGTAGTGGTGGTGGTGGTGGTGGTGGTGGTGGTGGTTCCGCCGCAGCACTGGCCAACGGAAAGAAGGCCACGCCGGCCAAGCAGAGCCAAACGACAACGACGCCAACAACAGTGGCAGCGGTGGCGGGCAACGGGGCCAATCCTCCCCAGCAATCGCAACCGTTGCTCTATGCGAACGTGACGATCAATCAAAAAGACTGCGGCACCGTGCCCTACGAGAACATTAACCTGGAGTACATTGCCCGGCTGATGAACGCGGGCTACTCCAAGGAGAACGCGATCACCGCCCTGGGGATTTCACGCAACAACATCGAGATGGCCGGCGACATCCTGCGCGAGTTTGTCTCCAAGAACAGCGCCTGAAGTGCCACGCCGGCGGATTGTTAAATCGGATGAAAAGTGCTTAGCCCAAAAGCCAAAAAATTCAATCCGCAGTCGAACTTCTCTAACTCGAATCAATATTTAAATTATATTTAATAGAATATATTTATTTATTTAAATAGGTTGTTACATTTTTGTAAAGTAACCAAATTAGGATTTTATATTTGGTGGTAATTTTGTTTTGGAGTCAGATACGTAGTTCGTGTTATACAATCACAAAAAAAAACAACAAAAATTCCTAATATTATTTTAGTGAATTAAAACTAGTTTTTCGGCTTATTTCTAATCCCTTAGCACTTGAAATTATATCAATTTTTTTAGTATACATATGTATATATATATTATTTTATTTAAGAAATTTTAAACCAGTTTAAAAAGAACACAACTAAGCAAAACCGCTTCAGTACAGCGAGTTTTTTATTTTGAATTTATTGATGTTCTTTCTGTGTTTCAAATTAGAATACCAAATTGTAGTGCCATTCAATTTAGTCAGAACTATGCGAAAATTCATTTAGAGAAGGTCGACTGTAATCAAGAATCATACAAAATTCGCATTAATCTCTAAAATCACGGTAAATATTCTTCGATTTAGGAGTACCAAACTCACACCTGTCCCATAGTTACGCTAAGTTAGTTGACCCCAGAAGAATAAACTCTAAGAAGTCCCCACTTGGCGTAGCCAGCACAAGCAATTCAAGTTTCCCCGGTTGACAATTTATTGAAGACAAACAAAATGATAAATTAATAAACAAAAATTTAAGCACCATCCTTAAATATCAAATATAGCTATGTACACTTAAATTAAGACTATCTAACTTCTTCCTATTAAGAGCAAACAAATATATAAGAAATTATAACTCGTATATACGCAGTTCTAGAAGGAAAAACTTGCCCACCCCAAAAACACACGAAATTAAAAATTTTCTCTCTCTCTCTCGTATAGAATTACAAATCAAGAGCCAAAAAAAAAAAAAGAAAAGACATGGTTAGATCTGGTTTATATATTGCATCTCAACTAGGTCGATGCTTTCTTTCACTATCATGCCCATGAGCCCATCTATAAGTAGTCCATCGTTTCATCCAAAATAAAACCAACAGAGTATTTGAATTGGATGCCCCATCGTAGGAGATCAGAATCGAACACAGCCATTATTGAAATGCCTTCGGCGGCGAATGCCTCCAACAAAACACAGAACTCTGAGTTTCCCCTTAACACCAAATGCAAGCAAGGATTATCCGAGTCCGAGTAAAGGACATAACACCCAACCAGATCCGATGCACTATCAAGTTTACCTCGATTTTTTATACAAAGCTTGAACGTTTTTGTAATAGTACTTGTAAGTTCGAATCGAATCAATTAATCTCCCAAACCAAGTTAAACGAGAAAATAATCATAATTCAATTTGTATTACGAATCCCTTTTTACTGGCTTTATATATGATAATCGATCGATCGGTTTTTAAATTCGTCAAAAAATGTTCTAGTCCCACACAAAAAAACACCATTTTTGCCATATTCGTATATCTACTAAACCTAAGCGATATATATTTATAAAATAGGCGATATATTAAACGTGCGACAACCAAAAATCGATTCGAATCGAAATCAATGCAATATATTCACTAAATGAGAAATCAATGCAAGCGTTAAATCATAAGTTATTTGACATAACCTCAACACATACGAGTATAGAACTACATATATAAACGAAAAACGAAAGGATCTTGAACTTTAAGCAGCATAAGAACAAATGGCAACTCCCAGCATATAGAGAGCCCAACAACCGAAAGGAAAAAGTCAATAAACTGTCAAGTTTTAAGAAGCGTACGAGAGTCTAAGGCGAAGCTAAGAAACGATGATACCATACCATAGTCATGTCATGTAACCGAACAAATCTAAGCAGATATAAATTATTCTTATAAATAAAAACAAAAAATAAAACAAAAATATCGATCTTTGTTTATTTTCTGTATGGGGAAGTAAGTAAAAAAATGTTCAATGTTACCAGTATCTCACATGCTAAGCTAGAGATGATATTGAAAAGAAACAAACTATATTCACAAGTCATAAGTTTCAGAGAAGTATATACATTCTTGATCAGAATTAGAGACAATCTTGCCAAACCGGAAAATCAACATGGCTTTATTGTTTTGAATCTTTCTTTTATATATTATAAGCTTTACAGATTCCCAAGAAAGCTAAAGTAAAAACACACCAGCGATTTGTAGTTTATTGAAATATGTATTTATTATTTATTCTGTTGTTGTTGTATTATTTGACTTATATAGTTTGCGATTTTTTTTCGTATTCAAGCACATATGTATGTATGTATTTTTCTTGTATTTTTGTATCTTTTTTGATGTTTTTGTTACATTTTTATAGTTTTTTCAATTTTTTTTTGTGTTTTGTTTGAAATATTTGTATGTTGTTTTTGTTGGTTTTTCGTAATAAGGATTTTAGTTACTGTGCTGTTCATTTCTTGCATTGCATGAATGACAAAACGCCCGGCCGCCGGCCGCTCAGAAAATGTTTTGGGCTGAGATGGCGTTTGGCATTTCTGTCGACTATCTCATCAACCTTCAGTTACCCCACCCGCCCTGCAGATAAATATATATCCCGCGGGATACACAATCCGCATATATCTATATGTAGATGTATAATCGTTATACAATATTAAAGTTACTATTTTTTCTTGCTCTTTGTTCTGGTTTTGTCTGTGAGTGTCTGTGTTGCTTAGTGTATGTTTTTGTTGTTGTGGTTTTTTTTTTTTTGCTTTTGTAGTTGTATATAACATGGCTATAATAGGACGTACTGATCCCAAATTTGTTGTTAGCTTGTTAAATGTTTTTTGTTTTTTTTTTGTTACATTAGTTTTTTTCTTTAGTAATTGAAATTCATAATTTTCACAATATTTGCTCTTTGTTACCGACACACGACACGCTCATAAGGTTTGGTTTTTTTGTTTTATTTTTGTTTTTTTTTTTTTTGTAGCTTTTTCTCGTATATATAGATTTTTTAAAAATTATTTTTATAATCTTCATTAAATGGTTTCAACAGATTTGGCGCAGCAAATTTAATTTGCTCTTCATCGTCACACAAAACTTTTCGTAATTTCCTTCTCTCCTGAATATTTTTTTTGTGAGTTTTCGTAATGCATTTTGTTGTTGCTTTAAATAAATATTTACGATGTAGCATGTATGTTTATGTTATGTAATAAATTAATGCAACCCTCTGAATGTAACAAAAGAATTGGCGAATCAACTTGGCGTGTGTTCACAAGCGAAGATCAAAACAAAGGAAATAATAACATTAATATTAAGTATGTTTACGGTAATGAATATGTAAAATATATATGTTCTGTACTTGTAGATATAAATACTTTCTTCTTGCTACACTCCATTGATTGGTTTCTTGTTTGATGTTGCTGCTGCGGTTGTTGTTCTACATAATTGTGGCTGCCGCAGTACAATTATTATTCAATAAATATAAATCGTTAACAGTAAGATTGAAAGCAGTGAAAGAACAATTTTCGAGAAGTACAAAAGAATACGAGTAGAGCAAGATACAGTAGAAGCAGGAACTATCCCGGCCATAGACAAATGTATTTAGAGAGTGTTGATTTTATACAATTTCTAACGCAATTATGCAAGGATTTCGTTGCCATTCTAGAATAAATACTTCATAGATTATGTTGTTTGTTTCCTTCCTCTCACTTTGTTTTGTTTTTCGCAATGGTTTTTTAATTATTTAAAATTAAAGCAAACTAGTAGAAAATAGTATACGTATACAAACGTTTTGGTTTCATCTCTCAGACACTTGGATTTCAATTTCATTTTGCTTCTAACTGGCCACAACACGAATCACGGTTGAGTCTAGTTGAAAACAAAGTGTTACAATGGTGGAGGGTTAGTTGGTAATATTACAAATAAGTTTCGATTTCAGACACGAAGAGTTCTCTTGTTGAGTTGCCGTTAAGTAGTTTCGTTAATATTAAATGTATGCCTTTGCTATCAATTATTATCAATTACGATCGTTTTCAATAGTGTTTTTTTGCTTCTAAAGGTTATATTCGTTATAATTGTTTGTGTATATGAATAGGGCGACAAGTTCACGTTGCTGTTAGTTGGTTGATTGGTAGCCTGCTCGCTTATGGCTTGCGTACAAGAATATATATAGCTGTAGGTAATTGTCTTTGATGTGCATCTAATATCCTGGCTTGCCTGTGTAACATTTGCAGCCCTCTACTCCACCAAGTTGCCTGAAAGATTGATATTTCTCAATCAAAACCGTTTTCTAGAATTGGGGCATATGCGTTATCTCACCTGGAATGCGTGGATGACGCGCTAAAACGGAAAAGCCTTTGCCCTGCGGTCCCTTTGGTGCACGAATGAGTATTAGGCGCGGCACAGTATCATCGCCGTTGAGCTTGAGGCGCGAGATCAGACGATCTGGACGATCGTTTATTTTCAGAACATTGCAAGCCGAAGACTTTCCATTACGCTAATGGAAATAGAAATATACCTCGTTAATATGTAATGCACACAAGTTTCAAGACAAGATTCAACCCACCTGATTGGTAACCACGGAGAACTCCACGGTATCGCCTGGATGTAAGGCGACAGTATTGCCCTGCACCTCGGACATGTGGAAGAACAACTTTTTGCCGTCCTCCACCTCAAAGTTGAGAAAACCAAACTGTCCCTTGATGGAGTCCACAGTGGCGCGTTTCTTCTGCCTCACGGCATTCACATTCGCTGCCCGACCGCTTTCATCGATACGGAAACTAACCAAATCGCCCTTCTGAAGCAGATCTCTCTTGTTCACCAGACTTGTGATCCCGAACTCATGTTGCGAAATAACAGTGGTGCGTGACTCGTCGAGAATCTCAATTAGACCGGCATACTCCTGCTGGTCAGGATTGATGCAGCGCAGCGGACGAGCCACCACACCATTGTGGGTGGTGTCCAGCACAGCAGGCTGGGGAATAGAGTTCTTGGGCAGCATGCGGACATTCTCCGCCGGCAGACAGTTTCCAGAAACGGATGTATTTCCGTTGCGGGCCAGAGTGTACTCCACCTCCTGACCCAACTCCAACCAGTTGGGGTTGCCCAGATAGTTGCTAAAGTGGAAGAAAACCTCCTCGTCGTGGGACAAAGTCTCAATGAATCCAAAATTCTCCTTCATTACGGCTATGAAGCCACGGTACACCTGCCCAGCCTCGGATCCGGCATGATTGTTGTTCTCCAGCTTAAAATCGTCCATGTGGCCCGGATTGTTGCTGCCCACGCTGCTGGTGCTGCCACCGGGGCTGCCGTGCATCACATAACCATTCTGCAGCGAGGCGTTTGAGCTGCTGCTACTGATTCCATTCGACAATCCTGAAAGCTGGTCGTTTTGGTTAAGGTTTCCCCCAGCGCTCGGCTGATTAAGCAGCAACTGTTGCTGTTGCTGCTGCTGTTGTTGCTGCTGCTGCAGCGAAACTTGCTGTACGTTAACGGCTATACACTCCTTGTTACGTTTGACCTAATTAACAACATAATTGTAAAGTCTTAACTAATTTCCTTGAAAATCACCATTTTTTCAAACTCACCATGTAAATATCGAAGCGTACTCGCTCCCCAATCCTTGGTGGTTTTTCGCAGTCTTTAAGAAAATACATAATAGTCTTTTTAACATCGGCATTCTCGTAGGTAATCACACCGCCCTCGACGCGATCTTGAGATTTAATTGGGCTCTTGGGTGCCTCGCGTGTCACGCAGCCTGCTCGTAGATATTACGAATTAGTAATGATATAATTTGAATGCGAATATTAAAGGCATACCCTCTATGTTGCTGACCACTAGGGTTTCGAATTGCACTGAATTGGGCGGCAAGTGTTTAATGCGTATGGCCTGCAAACGCGAGTTATTATAGGCCAATCCAGGCTCCTGGATAACAGTGAATTCCACCTCATCGTTGACGTCGATTTCGCGGCTCTATAAAAACAAATATTTGGTTATTGATAAGCAACTAATAAGCTTCTTAGAACAAACTTATTTATAAGAATGATTCTCACCGTATCTAAAACTTCAGTAAAATGGAAAAATAGACGAGCCTGTCGCTCCACGCAGCGCAGGAAGCCGAAGCCCTCTTTTAGGGATGCAATGGTGCCCTGCTCCCGCTTCTCACCGGACACCTTAAAGGTCTCGTCCAGCAGGGCGATCGATGTGGCCCGCTGCAGCTGATCGCGCCGATCGGTGGCAAGCAGAAACTGCACCCAATCACCATGGCGCAAGGTGAAGTCACCCTTCTGATCCTTGTCCCCGAACGGAACCTCCACCTCGGAATAATCCAAAGCCCTGTAACGAATGCGACCCGGCAAGGGATCATTGTTTTGGCGCACCGGATTGTTGCGATCGAGCGACTTGAGCACCTGGCCCTTGTACACCGTGCTGTCCACGTCTTCAAAGATAACCGATCCCGGTGCTAGGCGCGTGATGTTGCACGCAAATTCACGGCCCTGCGGCGGCACAGAGGCAGACTGCATTTTTGATTGGAGGATGTTGGGGTTGGTCGGATCGCCGCTGCCACTTACGCTCCGCGTCTGGATGGTAAACTCGACATCGTCACCGGGGCGCAGCTCCACATTGCCCTCGGCTTCCGAAAAGTGGAAGAAGATCTCTTTAACCACATCGGCGCGTTCGATAAAGCCGAATGACTCCTTCATGGAGCAAACCACGCCACGATACTTGACCGGCTGAGCCGGATTCTCCAGGCGAATATGGCAGGCGCCTAGATTACCTCTGTGATAAATAAGATACAAAAATATTTAGGCTTAAGTAGATACTTTCTTTTCTATAAACTAATTCTTACCTTTGGTTCGTTGCGATTTGAAAGCTGACCTTGTCGCCAGCGCGCAAGTTGACATTGCCTTCCACATCGTCTTTGGTATAGGGTAAAAAGAAGCATTCGCCTCGGTTCTCATAGCTAATGCGACCGGTGGTCTCGCTGGAGTTGAGCAGATTATTAGCGCTATCCGTGCGCAGCTCGGTGGTCACTGTGCCGGTGACCCGCTCCTCGGAGAGAACAACCTCTGGGGCTATCTTGGACACTTGACTAGCTATCGGCTTGCCGGTGCGGCGATCGTAGGTCATCTCGAACTCCACGGGATCCCCGATTTTCAAATGATCAATATTACCGCTGAATTGCGAGAAATGAAAGAAGAGTCGTGCCTGCCGCTCGCAGCACTGAATAAATCCATAGGAGTGCTATAATTAAGGGGAATAGAAAATGTAAAATTAGATATTGCGGTCAAGTAAAAGTTTCCGTCTCCTACTTACCAGCAGCTTCTCGATGATGCCAGTTTCCCGGGTGGTCTGGCTGGGATCCGCAGCTGCAGCCGACGAATTGCTTGACTGGGAGCCAAAGATAGAAGAGGAACTCCCAGCTCCGTTAGTCAAAACGCTATTAGATTGGAATACTCCGATTTGAGGAGGATTCTGGATGACATCGTTGACCTCGTTGGCATCAAACATTCCAATGCTTTGATGTTGTTGCTGCTGCTGCTGCTGATGCTGTTGCTGCTGCTGATGTTGTTGCTGCTGTTGCTGATGTTGCTGCTGCTGTTGATGTTGCTGCTGCTGCTGATGTTGCTGCTGCATATGCTGCTGCTGCTGTTGTTGGTGTTGCTGCTGCTGCTGTTGCTGATGGTGATGCATATTCTGCTGCTGTTGCTGCTGAGCCGACGGTCCCTGACCTTGCGGCTGCAATCCCAGCGTTGTTGAATCAAGCGTAAAGGTTCCAATGGTCGGAAATGTAGTCGGGATTCCCAGGTTGCGAATGGCATTAATGTTGAAGTAACCATCGCATGGCAAGTTGTCATAGATTTCTGAGTATTTTTAAAATTATTATTAGTTAAATATCCAATTTTAAAAATAAATCAAAGCCTAAATGTTTTGTATGTAAGAGACCCTTACCTTCGCCGGTGCGGTACACCTTCGATTGCGTATTCATGTTGAATTGATTGATATTGGATATTAACAAACAAAGAAAAATGCTGATAAGGACTAGCAAATTGGAGACTGGTTCTTGGCGATGGTGATTGCAATTGTTATTGGTATTGGGTGGTCAGTGGTATAACCCGATAATGGATGCGAATGCCGAAACGAAAGTCGATTGGAACGAAAGTCGAACTTGAAGAAAGCGCGAGAAATGACCGAAAACAGATTTATTGATCTCACTTTTGTTTGCTCTTTAGGGTATTTTCTTAAATTTTTTTTTAGTTTTTATTTTAATTTTTTATATCAAAGAGAAAAAAACTAAGCAATAAATACGTATTTGTTTTTTAGTTTTTGTTTGTTTTGTTTTTTGTGTATATATATTTTGGCTAAACACTGGCACAAGAGGCACTGAAATTCCTTGTCTTCGAAGTTAATAAAAATTGTTGTCTTTTCTCGAGGGCATGCCCCACAAAAAAATGGTTGTATTTCTTAGCTTTCCTTTGCTGTTGTTGGTTTGTTTGTGTTCCTTGTTGTGTGTGTTTTTTTTTTGTTGTAAAAAATGCCGACAAATATTGTAACGTTGTTGGTTTGTTTTGGTAGTTTGAAGTTCCTTCCTGGGTCTGTTATAGGTTTTGTTTCCAAAGTTGTTTTTGTTTTTTTTATATATTTTTTTTGATCGTTTTGTGTATTCAAAATATTGTTGATTTACGATGAAAATGCATACCAGCTGCTGCCGTTGGTGTTTTTTGTTTTTTTTTTTTCGAGTTTTGAATTATTATTGAATTATTGCATTTTGTTTGAAATGGTTTTGGTTGATTTTTTTATATTTTTACTTTAGTTTTACTAGAAAAATACACTGGGAATACTTTTTACTTTTGGGTAAGATTAGCTTTTGTTTGATATTTGAATATTTTGTGTGTTTTGCTTGATTATATTGTTTTTTGTTTTCTATATAGTATACATATATATAATATATATTTTGTAGGCAATCGTTGTGGTTTATAGGAAGTAGTAGTGATTTAATTTTAAATTACTTTCGAATACCCTTAGTACAACGATGATTTTTGGGGACGAGGTTCGATTCTCCTTCTTATTCTCCGGCTGCTTCTTCTTCCCGGGACTTCCGTTTCCGGTTCCTCCCTCTCTATATCTTCGTCTCGATTTTCTCTTTTGTTTCGCTGTACGTTGCTATTACTTTTCGGTTGCACGATTTGTATAATTTGTTTGTTGTTTTTTGCTGTTTTATTGCTGTTTCATTTACTATTCACTAAGCAAAAATTATGAGTTTTAAGGTTTTTGTTTTTAATATATATAATAGATATAGGATACCCGTTATGTGAAGTTATCCTCGCTCATTTACTATGTTGAACTTTAAGCCTACGATTTATGTTGTTTTGTTTAAATATATATTTTTTTTGAATGCGTTTTGAAGTCTTTTTATAACCTAGGGTTTTTATTTTGCTTTTTGTTGGTTGGTTTTGTTATTTTTCACTTATTCCTTTGTTTTGTTTTCTCGGTTCTCGCTTACTAGATTTAAGCTTAGTTTAATAGTTTATATAATATAATATATAATATACTATAGTATATATGTATCGAAGTCCTTTAAGATATCACGAATTTGTTTCAATGTTTTTTATCTTTTCATTTGCATTTGCTCTTAAGTGTAAAGTTGTTGTTGTTGGTTTAAGATGTTTTTCTGTTATCTTCGCCTACTCCTTCGCTCCTTCTTCGCCTATTGTTAAAAATTACGGGTTTTGCCTTTCATTCCATTAGAGATTTTTTTGTGGTTTTTCTTTGCGTTTTTTTCTTTTTTTTGTTTATTTAAATTTATAAATTTACAGTAATTATCACAGAGTTGTTAAATCTTTCTTTGAATTTGTTTTGTTTTTCTTTTCTCCGTTTTACTTCCGTTTGTTGCAGTTGCTTTTGCTGTTTTAGACTTTTAACATTTCTCACTAGGTACACTTATAAAAAAAACTGAATTGAAAACTAGTAAAAAACAATGCTTTATTGGAAAAAATAAAAACTGTTTCTTTGGCACAAGGCCGCAGTTTTAAATTTGTTATGCGTTCTCTATATATATTGTATTAATCCGTTTATTTTTCACTAACTTATTGTTTTTCTTATTAAATTTATTGGCTAAGTTAAATTGCTGGTGTTGTTGTTGTAGGTCTGTGTAAAACTTGACTTAAAACTTATAGAATTCTTGTAGATTTTTGGTTTTAAATGTTTTCTTTATTGTTACCGTTATATTTTTAGTATATATTTTTTATTCACACTTTTTTTGCGGCACAATTGTTGCTTAATCGGTTTTATTCTGCTCTTCTTGCTTCTCTTTCCGTCTCTCACTTTCTTTTCGCCCCTTTTGGGCCTTTATCAGTTTGTTCTCCTTTACGACTTAAATTCTAGCAGTGTTTTTTGTTTAGTTAAATAATTTAGATTGATGTTGCGTTTTAAATTAAATCGTTTTTAATATGTTTAAATTATTTGTTGTTGATTTACTCCCGGTTATTTTGTACTTTAAAACATTAATTCAGTTGTTTGTTGTTGGTTGGTTGTTGTTTGTTTGTTGTTGCTGATGCTTTTGTAGCTCGGTTGCTGTTGTTGTTGTCTTAATTTAAATTAATTAGCAAATTGAATTCACTTTGACTTAACAACAAAAAATTCGTAATTAAATTAAAGCTTTTCAGGAAAAATAATGAGGAATTTTGGGATTGATTTAGCGTTTTTCAAAGTGTTTATTTTAGGATTTTTTTTTATTCGAGAGTCCGAACGCCGCAGCGCCGTTGCCTTTACTTTCCCGTTAGTTGTTTCCCGTTTCTTTTTGTTTTCAGTGCTTTTGCTGTTTTCTTTTGAACTCCGCTTCACTTGCTCCTTCGTAGTTTGCCTTTTATTTTTAGCTTTTCTTGTATTTTTTTATTTGTTGGTGCTTTTGAGTATTGACGAGTTAATTTCACAGCGTTTCAATTTGTTTGGTTTGTTGTTGTTGTTGGTTTTGTTGTTGTTGTTTTTTTTTTTTTTTTTGAAAGTCTTCGTTTCAAGCTTGGCTTGTTTTTTGTTGTTTTGTTTTATTTGCGCAGTCGCTTTATCTCCCTCTCTCTCTCTCTGTCTGTCTCGCTCACACCCACGGGCGGCGTAAAAATTCTCGTTTTTTCTGTTTGTGTATGTTTTATCTTTGCAAAGCAAACGAAACAAAAACAAAGAAGAGTCCAAAAAACTTAAAAAGTTTTTGCTTTGACTTTTTTCCTTTTGAGCTATGTTGTTGTTGGTTTTTTATGTATTTTTGCTGTAACTTTTAATTATTTGCGATTTATATTTTGTATGTATTATTTTTTGATTCGTTTTCGATGGTGTTTTTTTATTTTTTTATATCATATTTTTTGTTGTATTTTATATTATTATTATTTTTATTCAGATTATGATGAAAGTGATGTCAAAACGGAGTTTTAGTTACAAAAGCTGCGGGGTGAAAAAAGAGAAAGGTGGAAACGATTAGACTCAAAATCAAAATTTTTTTTTCTTTTTTTGGCTAGTGAAATCTACACCGAAAAAGTCTTGCTGCAGTTTTATCGATTTTTCAGTGTTGCAAATGGAGAGATTTTTGCCTGCCGGAAAAAATTGCACACACACATCAACCCACTACGCACACACGCACGCTCATACACACGCATTTGCAAACTGGCTGGCAGCGAGAAAAAATGTTATTTAGGCATTAAAAACCTTGTTTCTCTGGCACTTTTCATGTTTTTCCATCACAGCTATGTTTGCGGCACATTTTCTGCATATTTTCGTTCCGAATTTGAGTTAAATAATAGTCCTATTTGAAGCGAAAAAGATTTTTCTCGACCAGCCACACGTACCACACGACAGCACAACAACCGGACGCCATTTTGCCGACAACAACAGAAAAAAAAATACCGTTTTGGAATGTGACCATATTCGTTTGCCCGTTTGAAAAAGGTTCCGTTGCAGCAAAACATAAAACTTAAAAATATTAATTGTGTTTTAATTCCTTTATCTTCACCCGAAAAAGTTATTCTCCAGCGCTCTAAACATAACAATACGTGCTATAAAATAGGAACAATTTTAATGTACTGCTCTAACTTTGGTTTGAATTTTTAAAGGCCAGGGAAATCTCCTGTTTTTACCGCTCTGTTCAATCGGTCACAGATTGCTTAAAAATGAAACAATATTACATTTTTTAAACATTAGCTTGCCGAAGCTTGCTTCATTGTTTATTTTTGAGATAAGCTTATGAGTTAAATGTATTTATGCACTTTCATATGACCATAACAAAAGAAACTAGATTATGAGGCAGACGAGCATATTACAATTTTCGCTTTACTTCATTAATTAATTGGATTTTTTACAACAAATACATTTTGTGTGTAACAAGATCTAAAAAATCTATCCATCGCTTAAAATAGTTTTGCGATGATTTTCGAAGACATCATTTTGCCGCCAGCGCAATTTCAGTGTTGCGAAGTGCGCGAGTCAGGGGCAATTGTTACGTAGTGGCCATGGTTGCAGGCCAGGGGGATAGCACTGTTTTAATTTAAAATGTAATATTGTAGTCACTGTAGCTTCGGTAAAAGTTAAAATATCTCAATAAATCACAAAATCAAAATATTTCTCATTGTACTATGTTATAAAAGCATTTTGTAATTTTCATTTGAAAGAAGCCAAGATATTGCGATGCTATATTTTGGTTAAAAGGGGTATTCTGGTCTAAAAAATTTGAAAGAAAAAAATATGGAAAAACCCTATTTTAAAAGTGTAAACTTTGAAAATTGTGATCCTTAAAGGATTTTTAAAAATTCGAATTATTTTGGGAGGCACAGTCAATTCTGTGACGTAAAGTCCGAGTCATTAGAATCGTTTTCTAATCTTTGAACGCGTTTTCCTTAAAACTTCTTATTTTTTTGAGGTGGTTGAAATAATTTTTCAAGTTCTACTGAACGGATTTCTTAGATTTTTTTTTTATTTCTTGTTTATACTACTTTCTATCGCGTCTGCCTCGGTCTTAAAATAATTAAAAGTATTTTTAAGTAATTGTTTTCAAGTCGACGTGGTTTTGTTACTTTTAATTATTTTTTTTAAAGTGATCAACCCGATCTCATTTTTTTTTTTTCGTGTCAATAAAGAACATAAAAATAAATGAAATTCAGGCTTATTAATCGTTAAAATGTTATATTAAGGCTTGGGAAAAATATCAAAATACAATTTTTTTCTTTATTTATTGGTTCCTACATTTTTTAAAGTTAAAAACTAAACTAAACAATAAATAAGCATAATGTATTTTCTTTAAAAAACCGTAACTAAACCTGGAATATCACCTAGAAGGAAAATGTATATGCATTCACTTGTTTCAGAAACAAACGCTCCCTCTTACATTTAAAAGATTTTTTTTTGAAAAGAACAGAATTTAGAGTATTTCAAACCAAAAAAAAAACCTTTAAAAATTTTTGGGACTTTCAACGAATTTTTATTTACGGCATTTCAGCAGATCTATCGATAATTAACTTAGATAGTATACAGTATGGGCTCAAATATTTTGCCTTTTCTTTGTAGATTTAAATTTACAAAATCTAGGTAGTTGGTTACAGTGCCTTTTATACATTTGAAGTGCCAAATATTATTAATTTGAATATGTTATCAAAATGCCCTGTTAAATATGTCTCTGGGCTAATTTTATTGAAAAAGTTTTAATTTCCCGAATTGATTAATGTTAATGATTAACGGCACCTCGATTTGGTCACAATAAATTGCATCTGGTTTTGCTTACTTTTCGGTTAATTAACTGCCTGGATTGCATAATACATATTTAGAAAAAGGTCTTAAATTTGGTCTCTGTGTGTTTTCGAGGTTTTACTTACTTTAGCTAATATTTTGTATTTGGTGCAGTTTAAAGGAAATATATTTTACTTTATGTATGTACAGTGCATTTTCAAATATTAAAAACCATTTATATTTGGACACAATATTGAATCAATGTTCTAATGATTTAAAAACAATATTTTATTTAAAATGTCATTAAATTGACTCTATAATTGCGTCCATGTCGTACAATTGTTCAGAGAGCTCTAAAACATACATTTAACACAATATAGTTCTGAAGAGTGAAAGTGAGACATGGCCGATGGATCCATCTTCTAAAATGCATTTAATGAAAAACTGCAAATAGATTTAAGTCTCACAGAAACATTTGGAGACAACATGGTCATGAAAATCGTTACACAAAAGAGTCAAGAATTACTGGCAGTTCGCCAACTCACGTGCAATAAAAACTTGACTATTGCGGTCTTGAGTAATTTACAAATGTTAAGTACAACAAGCAAAACTGAAACCGAAACCTAAATGCAAATGCTCAATGAGTTTTACATACACAATTGTTTGCTATGTAGGTATTAACTAACGTTACATATTATTCTCTTCTCTTTTACTTAAGAACTATGTAAATATCAGCAATTAACTACGAAAACAAGTTGGGGCAAGGCGGATAGTGGTGTTCCAGTTTAGGGCTTGCTGTCGAAACCGGCAAAATCGGAGGCCTCCGACTCATCCTCATCCCGTTCGACTCCGATGCAGTGGATTCCGGTGCGCAGCATGGGCGTGCCCTTGCCCTTCCCCAAAACCCGGGCGGCGATCACTAGCTGCAGCAGCTCCTTTGCATTGGATGAGCTGACAATGTGAAGGACCTCGCGTAGCAGCTTCTCCTTGTAGGCAAAGAACTCGATTTTCATCTCGAAAAAGTCGTGCTCGTCATGCTTGGTGCCCGCGAACTCCGTAATCCTGCAGTGCAGACTCGGCGCGGCGCTGATCACCGGCTCGAACTTGCTGGCCAGTGTCCGTGCATCGCCAAAAAGCGACGTCGGGACCTTCAGGTCGATCAGGTAGCGGTGATTGATCTGTAGGAATCCCAGGCTAACCACAATCGTGTCGCCCGACCTTTGATATGTCACACAGCTGTCCGACTCGAAGTCGTCCTTCACCGTGTTCGTGTCGAAGTGCACATGGTGGTCTGAAATAGAGAAAGGTAAAAATCAGTTTTTGGAAACTCAAGTGATAAGTTAATTTTGTATTAAACCTGTGTAATATGCCAATGACATATTGTGTGCTTATGTTATACACAATAAAGATAACTGATTTTATTTATTTAGATTCCTTATAATGCCTAGTCTTTTCCACAATATTATAACTATATTTATCTAAAAAAACTTTTTAAAGCTAATTTTAAGACGCTTGTTAAATTAATATTTAAGGTTAATAAAGGGATGCTTCAGTTTTTGAAATTTTTTCTATTTTCTGGTCTTTATATTAAAAATTTAACTTCGTTCCTTGGTATTGAATTGCCTTATATAAAACTGAAATTTTACATGCAACAACAGAGATTCCCCTTGTCTCTATTGCTTTCTAAATTGTTTGCAGTTTGGCGATTTGTAAATGCAAACAGAATTTAATTAAAACCCGTATTTGTTGAACGAGCTGAACAACAGATGAACTAAAAATTATTTTTTCAGAGCCAAAGGTTGGCCAGGTAGACAAGCAAAATCGAGTAAAATTACCGTAATAAGCAGAAGTATTCCGAGATAAACAAACAAGCAAACAAAAGTCTTGCCCCGCCTCGGGTAAATTTTCCCCAGCGGCATTTCCAGCGGAAATTGCGTGTAAGCGTGTAATTAAACGCGCCTACCGCTTACCCTGTTTCTACACAGAAAAAAAACATAATAATTAAATTGATATTATACGTAATATATTTTCTATTATTTTTTTAATTAAATCGTATAGGTAACTTTTAAGATTATTACTTCAAGTACCTTTAATATACAATATTGATCTTATAACATTGCAAAAATATTTTAAGTGTACGAATAAATAAACGAATGGGGAATCGGGGAACTGGGCAAAACTTAGGGCTTAAATCACATTAAAATTGGGTCAATTGGGACCAAGTGCACTGGCTGTCGTTTGAGATTTAAAGCGTCAAATTTCGTGCTGGCACTCGCACTCCAGAAGGCGTTTAACTGAATTTAAAAATAAAAATCTTCCGCTGGCTTTTAATTGTTGCCAAAATATGTAAGCCAATTGTGCGGTAACAATGATGAATGAGCTAATTATTTTCGAATTTTAGCTGCGGTGTTGAAAGCTACTCAACGTATCTATTACATAAGTGGTCTACTTTGTTGACAACTAAATATAAATGTTTAGCTTGAATAAATAAAATTTAGTAAAATTCTATACTTTTCCAAGTGGTTATTCTAGAAGGTTTTTAAGAGTGATACTAATTATAAATGAGTCAATAAAGTTTATACCTTATAGATCACGTGTAGGTTAACTACACTTAAATAAACCATTTCCGTGTTCAAAATTGAACAAAATTTTCATTCAATTTGACACCTCTGCCCGAAATAAATATAATTTACAATCAAAATTAGCGCTGAAAACTAACCAAAGCGCAGCACGCTAATGACTGGCATAAGGCATTGCATACCTTAGTAAAAATCGTATTTTAATAGACCGCCTGTTTTGCAACGCAATTAACAAATCGCTGACAAATGTTTTTGCAGCTATAAAAATTTGACAGCAAAACTAGCCTCTAATCGGACTCTAAATCACAATCGTTCAATGCCCTGAGATATCTAGAAAGTCGCCTAGTTAATCATACGCGATTGCCGCATATATTTGTTTGCAATACTTCATGGCCCCGAAAAAGTCGTGGTTCACTATAAATAGAACCCTTGACTAGTTGGTCATGGCACTGGCATCGGCAATTGTGGCAAAAGTTTGTTATTTTCGGCAGAACATTTCCACATAAACGTGGAGAGCCAGACAGTGCGTTTCAAAACTTAAAATACACATGTATTAATTATAGTTTGTCTTTAAAAATGTTTAATTTATTAGTTTCAATACGGGTTTACATAGTTCCCTTTTCTGAGTTGCATCATGAATTGGTAATATTTTTTATTTAAATGCCTCTGTTCATCTTGCGTTTACCTATGTTTATAAAATGTCTTGTATCTTTTGTTTTCCGTTTTCAAATAGATATTTTGTTCTGTTCTGATGTCGCAACGATTGGAATGTCTGCGCAAACGGTTGAAATTTTATTTTCCCTTTTTTCTTGACCATATTCCTGTTTTCTGTTGTTTATTTTGGCTGATCGCCCGCTCAGCAGAACGTAATAATTCAAATTTGCACTTTAATGTGCAGGAAATGTGGACATGATATTTATGTGTAATTTAAACGCAGACGAATGCGAAATTGAAGCAATTTTCCGGTTGCTCCTTTGCCGTTTCGCAGTATGTAAGCAATTTATTGTAATCCAGCTTAATCTGCTTAGAGTCGATTCAACAATGGAGGCGTCGTCCCAACAAAGCGAATTCATCCGCTTCGCCAAGTGCCGCGGGGGAAAAGTTGATTGTTCTTTTTATAAATTTCATTTAGAGTCATGCGCCACACTCAAAAAACCGGTTGTCTGGGAAAAACAGTCTCTCACGTGCCCCCCCAATCACCATTGATTAACCATTAATGGAAAATTACAATCGATTCGGCAACTGTTATTGCTAGAAATTCAAATTTGAGTAGCACATTTTTGGGATTTCATCTCGCTCCCATTGCCGCAATAGGTTCAATTTTTGTATACAGATAAATTATCTGATGCATATCTGACAGATTGTCTACCAATTGAATACTCGTTGGCTTTTTCTCTATGTATTTCAATTGGTTCGTTTACTCAAATATTTTCTAATTTAATGTCTAGAAAGTATGGTAGACCATTTATGAATCTCTTGATGCGTTGGAATTGCGTGACCTAATCATGATTTAGGCATATCGATCCTCAAGGAGATTTTATTTGAATTTATTTGTTTTTAAGTAAGAAGACTATTCATAAATAAATTATATAGATTATGGTTCAATATGTTAATATCCAAACAAAAACTATAACCTAAAATTATAATATAATAATTAATACATGACGTATTATAGAATATAAAATTGACTTTTATCCAAGATAATATATCAATATATTCTTATCAAACTCTAGGTACGATAAAGGTTTTTTTGTCATGTTTGCCCAATTTGTCAAGAGACTGCTTTCCACCCTCACAGCCGGAATTATATAATTTACACCCACCAAATTTGGTGTGTTTTTTATTGTTTGGCGGTACTTGTGGGTCTGCCCCATAAAAAAAGCAGGTGCCAAACTAAATCGTTTAAGTAGCTTCCCTACGTGGGATGCCATAAAAAGTCATCCATTTGCTGTACGTGCCAAATTGAATATAGAATATAGAAAATGCAATATGCAAAATGCAAAATGAAGAGGGAAACAACAAACTGCAAACATGCATAACAATAATGTAAATTTTGTTTTTCTGATTCTGGAATCGAAACAATTGAAAAGGTGTCCGTGTCCCAACGACACAAATATCAATCACAGGCACCTCATGGCCGGTGGGTGAGTTTTGGGTGGTAAACGGGGAGGTGTGTGCTCCCTCATGTAACAAATACAACGAGGCCAAACAACGTGCCCGTTGCTTTCCCCGACTCTATAAATAGCCCAACTCATGAGGATTACACAATTGCATATCACTTTATAGAAAGAATACAAAAAAAAAAAAAACTACACTACAACAATGCAATCTCTGCTGGCGGTCAGGTTATATGCAATTTAATTAGCCCAATGGGAGGGGATCATTGTCACTATTATTATGAATGTTGTCGTTGTTGTAGTTTTTCGTTCTGAGTGCTGAAACTATAATCTCCGGGCGGGCGCTAAATGAATTTACAATTAGCACTGCCCACGAAACGCTTGGCAAATATTATCAAGCGCTAACTCACGACAATTTACATGGGTCGGCAATAAAGTGTAGGAGAAAAAATGTAAAATACTCTACAAATAACCACGTTTAGCCAAAAATAAATAAAGTGAAACATAATGAATTTTTACTGGTAGCTGCTAAGCAATTTGTTTTTATATTACATCAATAGTTTTCTATTCTGCAGGTTTGCTTAAATTGTATTTATAAGGAAGGCTAAGTATATAAACTTTTTCACTTTCAAAGTAAGAAATTGTTAAGTTAGCTAGTGAGGACATACAATTCTTAAAAATCAATGGGAAAGCTTCGCAAATTCTTAAAAATATTAAAAGAAGAAACTTTAATTTTCGACTTAAATAAACTGCTGAGCTGTATAATTCATAATAGATCGAATAACCGCCACTTGAAAGTGCCCCTCTTAAGGCGAGATAAGCTCTAATTGATACAAGTTTGTACACACAAAAATGAAAATTATTTCTATTTTCCATGTGTTTATGGCACACAATTCATTAATTTTTGTCAGGAGATCATAAATTAAAATTAATCTAAGACAATTTAAGAACGCTTCAACTGGCTCAACTGCCACTGATAAAATTTTGGTCGAGCGCCGTTTGAAAAGATAAGAAACCCATTTCAGTCACGCGAATTGCGACAAACGCAGGAAAATCATCGATTTCACCGGCAAATGTCAAATGATTTCTGCAAGGGCGGCAAGTGGGGTGGTCAGTGGGTAAAATTGGCTTAGCTGTGGCCATGAACAAATATTATTTTTAATATTGCGGCAGAAAACCAGGAAGAGGTCAAGAAATAACAATAAGTAGGGAAGGGGAGGACAAGATAAGGGAATGTGTGAAGTAGACAGGAAGGAAATGCCAAAACTAACAGTTCAATGCTTACACTGATCAAAATTGGAATTCTTTTAGAAATCAATTACATATTTTAACATATGTTCAATAATAAAATTTTTCTAATTTAAAATGTATCTTAGCGTAAAAAAATTGTCATTACAATTAAGTTAAGCTAATGGACAATATAACGATCCCGCGCATGTTACATAAAATATTTATCCCAAAATAAAATAAGAAATTATGGATTGCAACCTAAGCCTTTTTAAATAATTTTTAATCAGGGGTAGAGATTTCCACAAATGTTGTGCATCAAGTCTTTTCTTTCAGTGTGGCACATGCATGAGAGTTGCTTAGCCAAAATGCAGATGTCCTGAATCCCAGAAAAGGTCAACGTTCAACAGGAAACGAACAATTTTTCTTGGGTTGCCTGACTTGCCTAAATTTATCCAATTTTTCTCTCATTATAATTAAACATTAGCATAAGCCAAAATCCACCGGAGTCACTACCACTTTTACCGCCTTTTATATGAACAGCAAAGAAAAGCCCCAAACCACATACTTTACCTAATGATATTTTAACGCACTTGAAAAGGTTCTATTGAAACATTAGAGAACCGATTTCCACTTAATGGATATGCAAACACCGAAACAGAGCGAATTTTTACCTTGATGCTCCACATTTTCGACGGCTTCGTCGCACATTTTTATGATCTAAAGATTCGCAGCTTCCTTTGTAATTTATGTCTTGGTGGTTTAGTTAAATGCCAGCGATTTTCCGTTCAGTCGATGTTTAATGCAACCAGGCGACGCGCTGTTTCAAGTTTTCTTAATATTATTAGCCGATTTAAATCAGTTTCCAGTGTCAACGTCCCAACAACAACAAAATAAACAACAGTCCGTGGTAGTGGTGGAAGGGATTGTCATCGATGTTTTTAAAAAATCGGCTATATCGATGTTGTTATCGAAAAATTCAATTTGCACTCTGAGATTGAGAGAACTCAGAAGATCTCTCTCTTTCTGTTAGTTCGACGTTTCGCTAACATTTCACTACAAAACACAAACCCACCACAAGCACGCAAACTCACCGCTAGAGGTGGAGAAACATCTGTGCCAACATCAATGTCATCGATGTTTTTAAAACATTGGTTATATCGATGTTGATATCGATGTTTCACCACCTCTAAGCAACACCGCGCTGAACAACATGTTGCTTGCCACGGTCTGCATGTTGCCTGGCGATATATTGTTGCACACTTCTGTTAGTTTTCACTCTAGTTCCTGGCGCCATCTGACGGAGGCATGTTAAGATGAACTGTATAAAAAGAGTATAAGAATAGCGGGGCTGGCAACGCTGGAGGATCTGACAACGGGGATAAAGCTTTGAAAACGGAGAAATTGAGTAAAAACTGCGAAAAGTACATTTTGACGGTCTCGCAAAATAAAGGGCGCGCCGATCTAGTCCACGCCCACGGCCACTCACAACAACACTTTTTACACTGACAAATTTGTAAGACCATTAAGACATATTTGTAAGACCTTTGTAAGAGTTTAATGGTTGGAAAACGGGTGTAGGCACTCTTACGTACTACAAATATGAAAATTAAACAAATAAAAAATAAAATAAATAACCGCTTGTTTATTTTGTTTTCTCCATTTTAATAAAATAAGGATCCTGATGTTTTTACGTCGTAACTACAATGTAAGGAAATTTTTCAATTTTATTTCAAACTCGATAAAACATTGATGTCTTGAAATTGTTTTTTCATCTTTAAAGTGTCGTCGCTGCGGAGTATGTCTCCGCTATCTTTGAAGGGTGTATCCACTATCTATCGATAAGTGTGTCTGCAGAACTGAAATTAGGGCTGCCGGACTTCAGTAAATTTTATTTTTGGGAGTGTAAGAACCGAAATTGAAATTAAAGTGATTTGTTTGTAAATATTTAGTATAAAAAACAAAATTAAGTCTCTAGAATTGAATATTTTTAATTGAAGAGTATAAAAATGACTAGAACAGCCATTTATAAAGAAATTCGTTTATTTGATTTCACCAACAAAAGCTACTTGCTATGCCACGACTGCTGGCTTTTTTAGCCCCTAGCCTGCGACCGTGCTGCCATCTTTCCACAACCAGTGCTGCCGGACCCTGCAAAGTATATATTTTTACAAAATGGTGGCTTCTTCGCGGAGAAATTCGTAGTGGCGATTATTAACAAAAGGCACGCAATTTGGCCAGCGAATTATAGCAAATTGTTGGCGAAAACACTCGCAACGACGCTGGCTGCTGCGTTTGGATGGAAAACTCGCGGAAAAGCAACCAAAAAACGCGCACGAACCCAGTGAAAATAACTGAAAGCGAAGGCAGGCAATAAAAAACGCAAGCAAGCAACCAAAGTGCGTGCCTGTGTGTGTGTGTCTGTGTGCCGTGAGTGTGCGTGTATGTGTCTGTACGTGAGTGTGTCTCTCTGTTAGTGTGTGTGTGCGCAAAGTGTATGCAAAAAAGAAGAAGAGAAACGGAGAGGAGCATTAAAAAAAAGCGTACGACGAGTTTCACGCGCCCAACAACAAAAACACCATAAGCAACAGCAACAAAAACAACAACACTTAGCAGCGACGGCAATAACAAAAACATCAAAGGCAGCAGCAAAACGTAAGGAAAATCTACAACAAGTGTGCGAAAATTAATTATTACTAAGTGTGTCACTAATTTAATTTGAAATCGCAGTTGCGCAGCGTGCAAATCATTTAAATTTATGCGACGTCTTTCGGGTAAAAAAAGTACGGAAGAAACGGAAAAAAACAGTGGCGGTCCCCCTTAGTTTTTAAGGGGGGCGGGCGAATCCAGTCTATTATGAACTTTTTGGGGTAGAACAATGCAAACACGAACGAAGGCTCAACAAATTTGCTGAAAAGGAATCGCAAGCGCAGCAGCAACAGCAACAAAGCGAAATCCAAGCGTCAGCAGCAAAGGCAAAAACAACAGCAACTATAACAGGGGCAACAGCAACCCACCACCGTTGTTCCCCTTTGTTGTTGTTGTCGTTTTTGTTATCGTCGGCGTCACCACCGACGCGACGCTCTTGCGGCCAGCGCACCCACCACCCCCAAGGATGCTCCTGTTTCTGACCCCCCCTTCTTTTCCTTTTGCTACGCCCCTGCGCCCGTGACCGCTGTTCCTCCTGCTGCTTCTTCTTATTCAACTGCTGCTGCTGACGTCGAAAAATGTATTTTGTTGCTTTTTTGTTGGCTGATAAATAAGCAGAAATACTTACTTTTTATGCTTTAGTGTTCAGGATTTCCCTATTTGGCAGGCTGATAAAAATCCGAATGTGAATGTTTCATATCCATAATGTCAAACTTTCCTAACTTAAAGGCACTAAAGCCCAACTATTTTTATTGCCAGTAGAGAACAATTTCTATAGATCCACAGACTGTATTTTATTTAATTTGCTTTAAGTTTAAAAGCAAAACTAAAAATTAGCAATTCAGAATAGTCTGTTCTAATATCTATTTTACAACGTTCAGCATACCTATAATTTTTCTATAATCACGTATATCAAACCCGTACAAAGCCCATAACAATAAAGTAAAGTAAAGTTTGAAAACCGAGTACATTGGCAAAACAGTAGAAAAATGTTTAAATTACCAAATAGACAACGTGTAAACTCAGTAAGTTCTATACCCCCAATTTGACCACGTTTCCTAGAAAGACTGCTTCTGTTGCATTGTTTTTTGTTGGGTGTTTCAACCGCCTCCGCCCTCTCAATTCTTTAGTTTGGTTCTTTTCTTTTCTTAATCATCTCCCTCAACTCGGCTCTCACCTACGTCATCTCTTCGCCTTCCAGCTGTGTTTGTGCAAATTAACCAAAATATACATTTCCGGCTACTCGCTGCCCCCTCACTGAGCAACAACTACAACAATACCAGGAACAACAGGAGCAGAGCAGCAACAACCGAGACCGCCCACCCCTTCGCTTCCATCGACCCAGCACATCATCATCATCATCATCAACAACTGGAGTCTGGAATCTGGAGACGGAGACCGACGACCGGAGTTACTTTGCCGCCTGCTGCTGGAGAGAGGAGCTTCTTCGGGAGGAACGCCTCGACGATATACAACCCCGACCCGGATTCATGGTGAGCCAAGACATCTGTTCGACCGGGCACACATTTAATTATAATTATTTGTTTGCTTAATTCGATACTCAACGCTGGCCCCGTCTCATGTGTCACATCCCCTGTTGTTCGGAAGGGTTTCTGGGCTAATGGAGGAAACTATTTTTCAATGGGATCCCAAATCAATTAAACAAACTGGGGGCGTGTGCCATAATCCGCTGTTATTGTTGGCCATATTCGGATTTCTGCTGCACATTTTTGGTCTGGTATTTAGGGGAAATACGATTATTTCACAGATAAGGTTTATTACCCATAATTAACTAAACCAGATCTTTATCGCTGCTATTGTAGATTCCTAATGAGTTGCCTTGTAGAGCAATTATAATTCCCTTGTTTGGAGCGGAAAATGTTGGACGAGGTGAATCATATGAGAAATTCTATAAGGGAATTGTGGGGGCTTGTAAAAACAAGTGTTTTCCATAATAAGTTAATAAGTACTGAAACTTACAAAACTGCTCCAAATCATTTATACCATTCTGCCGATGGTGCCAAACATGTTTACAGCTAAACTGCAAGTTTAAACTCTAAAACAAATATATAAAATTGGTTAGAAAAATTGACATATTTTGAAGTACTCATTTATAGGTTTGTCGCTTTATAACCACATTTGATTTACCCAAATCCAGTTTAATAGGTTTATGTTTATTGTACAACATTTACTCAGTAATTGTAGGCCACTTGGTTTTAAAATATTATAGTGCAGGCTTAAATAAGACATAATGAGGGATTACCAGTCATATGATACTCGTATTTACTGATTGTTCAAAAGGGATTTACGGATCTCGTTATCTTTTCTAATGAAGTGCCTTCTTTACCTTTAACCTGCTTTTCGCCAAGTGAAATCCCAGTCAGTTAGTTCTTGATTTCGAGGAAATTCCCAGACAATTTGCACCGCTAGCAGCGCTTATCTTTAGGCCCGAACCGCCCATTTCCACTTTTCCATTTGCTTGGCGCGTATGCTTATCTCAACTAACCAGCCCAGCCCACAAAGAGTGCGGCGGCGAGGCCATCCGATTAGAGACGCATTAAAAGGCTGGAGTGTTTAATTAATAAATAACGTGCTAATAATGCATTTAATAAAAAGCGAAACGAACACTGCGAACGGAAACTCAAGGGGCACAAATAACACGAATATTTCAGAAATACAAATACCAAATAAAAAACATAAAATGCTGTTGAGAAACGGATGAGTTCCCTTGCGGTTTTCCTGCTCTTCTGGTTTGGTATGGTTCGGTTTTGTATTTTGTGTTGAGCTTTTTTTATTTGGTGTGTTACACAGTTGCTGGCTGCCTTTGATGTCGGGGTTTTGTGCGCGCTTTCATATTTTATTATTAGTCATTTGGCTTATTTATAAGGTGCCGTTAAAGTTTAACTTTTATTAATCTGTTTTGTTGCGCTTTTAATTTATAAGTGCTGCTTATCTGATTGAATAGTCCGTCAGTCTGTCCGCGCACACTTGACTCGAGTGTGTCGATTTATTGATGTCGATTAGAAGTAAGCGGAAGGTTTCCCTCTTGACCAGAACCTCTGAGTTCGCCCTCTTTTAGCTCTGCTGTCCATTACATAAGCTAATTAATTAGCATTGCTGACTGGGCAGCCAAGTGGCTTGATCTAAGCCATCCCCTTGACTAAAGCTGTTTCAGAGTGTCTGGAAAACTTTGGCCCTAGAGGTGTGTACGTGAGATAAATTGGTGCGGTAGTAACTGGTAAATGAAAGGGTAAACACGCGGAAGTTTGTTAAACTCAAACCACTGTCTGACACTTGAAGAATATTGTTACTAATTACTAAGTGATTGGTTATCGATCACCTTAAAAATAAACTTGATAACTTGGAATATTGACTAGGAAACTAATTGGTTATTTTTGTGTGTAAACAAAGGAAAGTACCAACAGTAGGTACTTCTAATCAAAAAAACATATCTGATCTGCATCCCGCAGAAAAATGAAGCTTTCATTTAAAATAGTTTTGTTTAAATAATATTCTTTACATTACCTCAGGATGACATCGTTAGTCAAACACTGCCAGTGCTAAATCAATCCCATTTACTGTTTCTGTTACGTGTTAACTCCCATTTAGCGATAAGATAATTAGCACACAGAAAGCGCTTATTAAAGTGTACAATGCTGAGCGATGAATTTGTGGCTGTATGTTAGCGTATTATTATTATTTATACTCTATAAAGCGAGAAAAAATATGAATAATTAGCTCGTGTTTATCAGTGTAAAATCAATGAACAGTCCAAAATGGGTGAGAATATAATGCAAAAGCGTGTTAAATGGGCCCATAAATCTTTGGCGTTGTGTGTAATTCTATTAGCTGAGCGTAATAATACGGGCTGAGAGTTGGAGGCACATGCAAAGAGCTCATTTACAAACATACAGCCACTCGTGCAATGGCAAACAAACAAATAACGACAGTTCCATAAACATTAGAAAAAAAGGGACAACGACGAGGAACAAAAAGGCACGGGAAAAAGGGCCAGACACAGACACCCTGCACATCTTGCCGTCTCCAGACGAGACACATCCCGACATAAGTAAAACGAAACAATTTCCAAATGAAGCGCGGATAAGCCGCAAAATCCTTAAAATACTCGATAAAATTACATAAAACTAATCGCAGAAGCACACGCACACACACCAAGCCGCAGACTACAAAATTGACTGGATACTTAGGGCGGAAAAAGGGGGTGGAGGATGAGCAGGAGGAGGTTGATGTTGAGACGAAGGACGGCGTGCAAAATGATGAAGGTATCTACACCGACAATCTGTTTAACAACTTCATGAGCAAATCCAACAAATCGTATGAAACGAAGCCGACAGCAGGCCAACAGACACGAGCTGACGTCGTATTACGATTCGGACTCGGATTCGGATTCAGATTCGGTTTCGGATGCAGACGACCCCAGTTCGGATCGGTTCAGCTCGCATCGGATCGGGCCAATGAATTTGTACCTGGGGTGGACCTTGAATTCTGGGTTTATAGGAAACACGAAACAAGTAAAAAGTATACGAAAGAATTTATTGTTACATCTCCAAAATGGTCTACCAGTCTCATATTGCCACGCAATGATTGCAAGAATATCAGACAACCAATATTTATCGTGGTATATTCTAAACACATTTGTTGTACTTAATTTTCTTAATTCAACATGCAACTAATGGTAATATTTTTGGCCTATTTATATATTTTTTATGTAATTGAGGGCCTCTAAAATTTTCTCAGTCATCTCTGACTTTTTACTGCTTTTAAAAAATATTTGAAACGTATATTTTAATGTGCCATAGATCATATCGATGATGCCATGATTTTTGTCGTTATAAAACAGTTTTACAATCATGTCTTTTGTTTGCATATTGTAATGCAGATAAAGTCTAGGCTTTAAATTTGAAATTACTGTTTAAGAATGTTGTATTCAAGATTAGATCTTAACTGGTCCACCCTAAAGCGTGCAGGCTAGCAGAAAAGGGGAGTGCAGGGGCAGTGCTGTGGGTCGTTTATTTGGCTTTTGGAGCGTTGACTCGTCGTCGTCGGCTGTGCGATGATGATGATGACGACGACGACGACAGAGACGAGGCTGCTTGAATAGATGCTCAATCGTTTGGGTTGAATGAAGAAAAGCATGTGGAGTGGCGAGTGGAATGGAGTGAAGTGGCCTGAAGCCCGTGTCCATGTCCGTATCCGTGTGTGTGGCAGAGATTGGAGCATGAATAGGAATGCCGGGGAGAAAACGAGGAGGAGGAGTAGCTCCAGCGTGAGTGCCACTGCGGTGGCATAATGTTCTTGTTGATGTTGAGTAATGGGCATAACAACTGTAAGCTGCCCGTCCAGACAAAAACGAGAAACAGAACGGGCCTGGAACCTGACACAAACTTGGAGCGAGTCGAAAAATGTCCAACAGAAGCAAACAATTCCATTACCCGGGCGAAGAAAAGAGAAATTTGTTTTATGGGTTTTTGGTTAAATGCTTCGTCTCTCTCACTTCCTCGCCACTTTACCATCGGGCTTTGTTTGTTTCTTTCTGACTTCTGCAACGTCTGTTTTGACTTGTTGTGAAAATTTGGCTTTCACAACACGAATCCGGCTACTCATATACATACACACACACACACACAAGTTGTCTCTGCAAAGTGCCTACGAACATTTAATGGGATTTCCGTACTTGACACGAACCCTTCAAATGGACAGATGCACAGGCACACCGTTATTCCCTCAAACGGACGCTATATACGTAAGGTGTATGGTATATACCTATATATATGCCTACTTTATGCCCCTCGGTCAAAATGCCTATGACGAACTCAATTGGCCATGCTGAATGGTTAAAATTTGTGTGTGCGGCTCGTCTTGGTAATTAAATAGACTCCTCTCGAACGCCTTAATAGAGAGGCTTTTGTTTATGCCCTCGGGAATGCAGCAGAGCTCGGCAATTTCAGTTGGGTAATTTAGGTGATGTTTTTAGGGGTTTTCAAACGGTTAACTTAGAGGAATTTCATTTTGTTTATAGAGGGAGTTAAGGAATTTACAGAATTAATTTGGATTGAAATAGCCATCCACATGAATGGCTAGTAAATTTGTTGTTATATAGCATAAACAAGTCTGAACCCAAGTAATATATTACCACTAAAATATTGGGCAGGCATATTTGAAAAGTTTTGGTTTACTAATTTATTACAAAGAAAATAAATAACATATTCGGGGTTCGTTCAAATAATAAATGTATTATACCAGTGGTAATATTCCTCAAACTGAAACGAACAACCATGTATACACATATTTGTCAAAATTCTAGAGTGCACTTGAGTGTGTTAATTTAAAGGTCTAAACTGAATGAGTCATTGAATACACAAATGGGCTATAAATAAAATAAGCAAAATAGCCATACACAGAATACAGGAATACAACTGGGATCAAAGGTTCGGTTGAGTGGTTCAATTGAAAGTTCCGGTCGATTGGACAAGTTCAGAGCGATTGAACCCCACTCGAGTTGTGGCGAGTCAATTGAAAACTGAAGGATTCTACGTATTCCACCCTTTTGGATGGACGGATAGACGGACAGGCGGGGTCTCTCAATCACAGCCGGGGGTCTAATTCATTTACAGCCGTATCACTTAAACTTCACCATCGTGAAGCCCGGGAAACTAACCTAATAATCTCTCGCTGAGAGTCCCGTGTTGATAAGGCTAAAGTCTCGGGTTTTATGGCCACCCTTAATGTACAGTTGCGGCATAAGGGGCCCTTCGAGTTGTCTGTTTGACGCTCTTATTAACGCCAGCGTAGTTGTTGCCGCCGTAGCTGATGCCTATTTGTCAGTCAATTAGTCAGCTTATTGGCAAGCGATGATTACAAAGAGAAAAACAAGCTAAAAGCTAGCGCTAAGCGGGAGAGCCAAACAGCCGACAAGCCAACCGACGACGACTTTCAGTCGACAGCTTTTCCATTTCAAAATTATACTCGGCGCAGTGGGAGCAAGACAGCGAAAGACAGACGGCGAGTGCGAGCGGGAGGCCCCTCGTCGGATTTTCCCCACTTTTCCCGCCCCACCCCCCTTTGGGAGCCACTCGCGTCCGTTTAGCCGCGTGCGTACACACAATTTTCCGCTACTCATGCTACAAATTGTTTATTGAATTTCCTCTTTCTGTGGCCGTTGTCGATGTTGTTGGTTGTTACACTCGGAAAAAGAGGATGTTAAAATATTATTAAAAAACATATTTCTTAAATAATTGTATGGATTAGATACCCCTATGTATTTATCATCTAAGTTAAAAATCTGAATAGTGAATATTTAATCTTAATTGATACTTCAAATGTATGACACAGAAACAAGTGATTTTTCTCTGTGTTATTTGGCTGGTTCTGCCGTTGGTTTTTCAAGTTTATATTTTCATTTACATTTCTCGCTTTGTTTTCGTTTATGTTTATGGGCTGTTTAGAAAACAATTTTCAGCCACAGATAGGGGGCGAGTCGAAGTTGTTAATCCAGTGTAACTTTATAATATGCGATGACATTAATTGAGCGAAGACGGACGCGCCAGTTGAGACTGACAGCATTATTGGCCTTAAATTTACACGCAGGTCAGTTGGGGCCGAGAGGAAATTGAGTGAGGGGGCACACAAAAAGCCAAAGCTGAAACTGGTGCTGGAGCTGGAGCTGGAGCCAAACCGACACTGCTGACTCACAGAGTGAGAGCCAAGTACTCGAGAACGTCACGTAGTCAATGTACAGACTCTACCCGACTCGTGCCGTCTCTCTCGCTTGCTGTATGCCCCTCTCTTTCGCCAGACTGTGTGCCATAATTTGTGGTCTTTTACAGGGAAAAAGGGACTGCAGAATGGAAGGAAAGCAGGAAGGCAGGCAGGCAGGCAGGGAGTGGCAAACACACAGAGGGCACTTTTCGGTGGTGGCAAATGTGTTCGAGCCTTTCGTTTTGTCTTTTCAGATTTTATGGCTTTGTGCGTTTACAACGTCGCTTTTTGTAGTACATTTGTTTTATAACAGCCGCCCGACACCGCCAGCGGAAAGCCGCCGCAGAATAGAGCCACAGGCAGCGGGAGGAACAGCTTAGCACATTGCCAGCAGTTATTACACAATTTTTCCCCAAGCGCCAGCCAACCAGCAGCCCAAAAGGCAATGCACAGTGGAAAACTCAGTAATAAATCAGGGGAAAATCACTTTTGGGCAAAGATTAACTCGATCATTTTCCAGGGTGACTATATATTGCAACCCTTATTTCCGATTATGGGTAAACATTAGATAGCCTTAAAACCAATTGACTGAAAGGTATATGATCAGCATTCCCTTAAAAAGATAACATATGCCTTTGAAATCTAAACTTTTTGAACAAAGTAATAGATTAACATAATTTTCTTTCTGTGCTGCAGCCCGGGGCCAACGGCAGCAAACCCACCGACAATGCTCGGCATGTGGGGACTGGGGATTCAGTCGGTCGCGTGCCCTGCGCCCTGGTGGCCACCGCCACCTTGTGTGTGTTTATATGAAATTTTTCCACTCACGACTCCCCCATAAAAAAGTTTGCTGCCAGTTAAACCAACCAGCCAAGCAGTCAAAACCCAACCGGGCCAACAGGGCCAGGCCAAAGCCAAAGCCAAAGCAAGTAACCTGGTCCGATGTGGTGTGGTTTGGAATGGTGTGGTTGGGTATGGTACGGTATGGTGTTGCTGCTGATGTCGTTGATAAGTGTTGGCCCCAAACGCAGACCGTTTTTGAAGCACAGTGGAGCAGAATTTAAAATTCGGGGTTTCAAGTCGTTAATTTTCTGAAATTAAATCTTGGTGGTTTCAAACCTTAAAAGCAGATTTATAGAAAAAATTAATTTAATGACAAAGAAATGTGTTATTTTACTTGTGTCTCAAAACACTTTTTACAGCTTTATTGGACTTTGAGGGTGATCAGGAAATAAGTAGAACACTACTGATATCGAAATGCAATCCATTGATATCTCGGCTTTTACGCTGGGTAAACAATTATTCATAGGTAAACATTCATTGGCATATTTTACTGGCAGTCAAACAAAAGGCAGCAGAAATACTACAAGTATTCCTTCCCCCTGACGGTCATGAATATTTCATTTGTGTGCCTGTGCCGACGAGGGGATTACCGAATCGAATAGAATCGCTGTGACCACGGTGCAACCCCAGGTCCAGGCGAGGTCCTCCACTCCCAGGCGTTTGGTGCCCCTCCTCCTGGTCCACCTCCTCCGGGTTCGTGGTGTGGAACCCTCCTCGTCCCGCTCGCCGTTGTCGTCAGTCATTTAGGCGGCGTGTCGTGCCTTATTGAGTGTAAATCTGTCGACAATGCGCACATACACCTCTATATGAGTATATATATATCTGTTTTTTGCTTTTTTTTTGTGCCTGCCTGCCTGTACGGATTCGATGTGAGTCGGGCAGCCGTCGTCGTCGCTCCCGTAGCTGTCGCTGCATTTAATTAATTGATTTTAATTGCCATAATTTGTGTGCCGCTGCCACACAACCGCAACACCGCCGGCATTCCTGATGTGAGACGGCAGGCAACGCACTACGTCCGTCCGTTCATTTGCCTGTCATTGTGCATTGCCAATGATATTGATTCATAAGCAAATTTAATGATAATTCCTCTTGTTGGGGTTGCCATCGGAATGGGTATGCTATGGTATGGTATGGTATGGGTATGGTATGGTTTGGACGGATGGGAGATGGATGGGGGTTGGAGGGCGGAGGAGGCTTACTTAACCGCCTCGTTACAGTTATTCGCGGACTTACTTGAGCGGAAAATCTGTTTACAGCTGCACGCACACTCGAGAGACAGCGCCAGACAAGACGAAGAAACAAAAAACCAGCCAGTGATGGCTTGAAAAAATTCAGTAAAAACTGAAGAGTTGAGTTATGTGGGAAACCGAAGCTGGGAATACCCTAAGGCGCTGTACAGATTGACCTAAAACCGTTTAAAAAACAAAAGCAAGTTATAAACATTTTAATAATACGATAGAAATATATTTTATGGGTGTTTTTTAAAGGTAGGCTTTTCCATTTAATGATAAAGTGCTTTTTTTATCTATAATTTGGTGTAAAAATAACTTAAATTTTAAGTTTTCTATAGCATTCTAGCTAAACAATATGAGTATAAAGCCTCTATAACTACAAACAAATGGTTGAAACTAAAAAACCATCTGTTAAAGGGTAGAATAAATGAAGCAGCTAAGCAAACCAAAGCGAAAAGCATACCGAAAGCAAAACCATTCGTCTGTCAGTGCCACAGTCCAATCCGCCAACCCAACCCACCGAATCCCCCGGGGTCTGTACGCGGCGGTCGCATTAACATATGCAGGCGATTAAGTGGCAGAGAGACTCAATCGTCCGACAGCATAAACCCCTAATTTCCCGGCCCCGTGAGCCGTGTGCCCCGACCATTCCCTCCTCGCATAGCCACTACATCGTTCGCACATTACACGGCATTATTTTTATGGATTATTTATTTATGCATGTTGATATGAACTTCATCGCTTTATTGAAAATGCTTTTTATGCCCCACCACTTGCCCCTGTTGCCGTGCGTTCTCTCTCTGTTTGAATCCTTTTTTTTTAACGAATTTTCTCTGTGTGCTTGGATCTATTTGCAGTTGAATTTTCATATCGTAGAGGGCATAAAAAGGCTTAACACTGGACCGGAAGCGTGTTTTTAAAGGGTGATGGCGGCCTCCACTCAAGGAGAAATTCGAGTGGGTCCCGGCCACCAGGTAAACGATGTCTATGTACGTACATAACTCTCACAAATCAGAAATTCAGCTCACGGTAACAAAAAAAAAAAAAAACAAAAACAAAGAACTACAAAATTTAACAATTATGCAAAACGAAAATATAGCCCTTATTTCTTTTGTTTTGTGCAAAAGTTGTAATTTATGATCCTTTGTTCTTCCACTTGAATGTCTTCAACATAAAAAATCGTTTTTTTTTTCGTGTAGCCTTTGAGAGAACGCGAAATAAATAAAGATTTAAATGGTCCTGTTTCCGTTTTCGATTTCAATCAAGTTCGGTGAAAACGGAACTTACATATAAAGACTTTGCTTTTTCTGGTCAATTATTAATACTAGTATTTGTTATTCTGCTTCAGTTATTTTTAAACATCTAAATTTCTTAATCTTTTGAACAAGTCTTTCGTTTCTGTTAATAATTTAATATTGACACCCAAGTTCTTTATATACTTATATATGAAACCAGAACTTATCACTATTCGATTTGACCGTTTTCTTCCAAAAGGCTACAACATAGTGCATATCTCTAAATATTTCGGTTATTTTTAGCATAACCTTTTCAAAAGTATCCCCTGTATAAAACGCCTAATCCCTGTAAATAATTCGTAGTTCTAGCGTTTATGCAATTGGCTCTTTATAGTTCGAATCCTCGACGAGTAGATGTTGACCCAGATCCAGATCCAGACCCCAATCAACTTCCTTGCTCCTTTTCCCAAAATCCGTTCGAGGAAATCCGTAGCACACATTATACATTATTCATCCATAATCATGCATTAGACTTAAGTTTGTGTATCATCTCGTGGGTGCTGGTAATCCCCCCGGATTGCCGGCACTAGCTGTCTTGCCTGTGGTGTGTAGTGTGCGTGGTGTGGTTGTGTGACTAACCCATCAATCGTTCTCCTGGAGTTTTTGAACTAATCCCGAAACTTTTCGTTTGTCTCCTATGACGACTGAAGGCAAAACTGCCCGATTATAATCCAATCTCAAGCTTCCCCATCGACAAGGAAACCGATGAACGTGAACTAGAGGAATCAAGATGGAGTCCAGGCGTTGTGGCCGATGGCGACTTGTTAATGTTTCTGCGTGCGGCTCGCTCCATGGCTGCATTTCAAGGAATGTGTGATGGCGGACTAGAAGACGGTTGTTTGGCTGCCAGTCGCGACGACACCACAATAAACGCACTCGACGTGGTGAGTCTCCTGATTCCGTGATTTCGAGATTCCGAGATCCCGACATGATATATGCATATTCCTTGGCTTTGTTTAATCTATGAACTCTTTTTTTTTTAGCTCCACGATTCTGGCTACGATCCAGGCAAAGCTCTACAAGCGCTCGTAAAGTGCCCCGTATCGAAGGGCATCGACAAGAAGTGGACCGAGGACGAAACAAAGAAGTTCATCAAGGGTCTGCGTCAGTTCGGCAAGAACTTCTTCCGCATCCATAAGGACCTGCTGCCGCACAAGGACACGCCGGAGCTGGTCGAATTCTACTATCTGTGGAAGAAGACGCCCGGCGCGAACAACAACCGGCCGCACAGGCGGCGCCGCCAGAGCGCCCTGCGCCGCAATCGTGTCACGCGGGCGAACAACAGCAACAGTAATACACCTCCCAAGAAGGAGGACACACCAGAACCACAAACTGCGACGACGGCGACGGCGGCGGCAACCGCGGCGTCCGAGACGGCGAGTCGCTCCTCGCCCGCTGTCTCCAAGGAGGAGAACAGCTCGCTCACCGAGGACGACGCCAGCGAGTGCGACAGTGATTCGAGTCTGACCCACAAAAGGGATGAATCACCCTCAAGGATGAGGACGCGAAACAAGCAACAGAACAACAACAACAACAGCAGCACCACCACCAGCAGCAGCAGCAGCAACAACAACGCGGCCGGAAACGGTGGCGGCAACGCCACCTCCATAAGCAGCGGTTCAACGGGCGGCGGTGCCGCTGGCGGCAACAGCTCGTCCAAGGATCAGTCAGCCAACGCCGTGGCTAATGGCAAGCGGCCCAAGCGGGGCTCCGAAACACCGGACGTTGCCGGCGGAGCCTCGGTCGACAGTCCCAAGACGCCGACGAAGGCCGTGGCCGAGAGTTCGGCCAACAAGCGCAAGGGCGGCAAACAGGATACGCCCAACAAGAAGAAGCGGACGGAGCAGGAGGCCTGCGAGCCGAGTGCCCAGGAGGAGAGTGCCGTCAAGGAGAAGCGCAAGCGGCCCGATAGTCCGGTGGAGAGCATGAACTCGGACAGCCGACCGGACTCGGTGCTCGACGACGGCGAGTCCAATACCACGGACACCACCACCGCCGAGCAGCAGTCCACCAAGGACAGCAAGGAGACGGTCAGCTGCAAGGAGGAGCGCGACATGGTCTCCAATGACCTGGAAGCCAAGGCCGAGGAGAAGGCCATCAAGGCAGAGGCTCTGGCCGAGGACAGCAAGGACAGCGCCATCAAGAACATGGACGAGGAGACGAACATCCAGGCGCCGATCGGCGTGGAGACGAGTTCGGCCGAGGGCGTCAATGCCAACGCGGTGGCCAATCCCGTGGCGCCGCCCATCACCATGAAGGTGCCCACAATTGCCACTGTGGAGGCGCTAAATGCCTCTGTGGATCGCAAGGAGGCCATCGAGAAGATGGAGTCCTGCGACAGCGATCCGGAGATGCTCAAGAAGCTGGCCACCATCAAGCAGGAGGCTTCTCCGCAGCAGCAGCAACAGCAGCAACAGCAGCAGCAGCAACACATGCAGCAGCAATCGCAGCTGCAGTTGCAGCAGCAACTGGCTCCAGTTGGCATCCAACCGCCGCCCGTGTGTGCACCCACTGAGGCGGTGTACATCAAGAAGGAGCCCATGGAGGACTCGATGGACGCCACCTGCAATCAGAACAGCAACGAGCCGCAGGACCTGAAGGTCAAGATTGAGATCAAAAACGAGGACGCTCTCAAGCACAGTGTGGGTGGAATGCCGCCCTCTGGTCCCGGTGGACCACCTTCGGCCCTGCATCCGCTGTCCGGAACTCCTGTAGAGAGTGGACAGCCGGAGCCGCTGCATCTGCAGCACATGCCCCATGGACCGGTGCCGACACAACCGCCACCCGGCTACCTAATCGATGGCCAGCTGAAGTACGGACCGCCGGGACAGGGTGTGCCGCCACAGCCACCACAACTGCACAGCGATGCGGTGGGAGGAGGCAACGGAGCACCGCCTGGAGCGCCGACCACGCCGCAAAAATATCCGCCCGAGATGGAGATGAAGTTCGCTCCCCAAGATCTCAAGTACCCGCCGCCGCCGCCCCTGGACGCACTGAAGTACAGCCAGGAGATGCAGGCTGCGGCGGCTGCAGCAGCTGCTGCCGGCAAATACGACATGAAGTACATGATGGAGCAGCAGGGCAAGTATCCCGTCGAGCTGTCCGCTGCCCATCAGCCGCCAGGAAAGCCGGGCTACCAGGATTCGCTAAAGATTCCCGATGTCAAGCCCGCTTTTGGCCACCTGCCGCACAACGTTGGCTCGCCTCTGGATGTGGCCCATAAATACGGACCGCCGCCCACGTCGCAAGACTCCCAGCAGCAGCAACAGCAGCAGCAGTCCCAACCGCCGGCGCACCAGTTGCCGCCGGGAGCCACGCCGCCACCTGGCATCGCCATGCCCAAGCCGCACTACCAGCACGACGTGCAGACGCCACCGCTGGGACGTCCGTTCGAGCCATCCGGCCTTATGCTCAAGTATGGCGATCCACTGGCGGCCAAGTACGGTCCGCCCCAGGATCTGAAGTACCCGATGCCCCCGGTCTCCTCTCAGGCGGGACCAGCGGACGTGAAGCCATATGGCGGGGAGAACCTGATCAAGTCCTCGCCATATGGACCGCCGCCGGAGAGTCCAATCGACGCCTCGGCGCGCTCGACGCCTGGTCAGGATAGCCAGGGCAGCAATAGCAATTCGCAGCCGCCGTCGATGCCGCCGCAGCCGCAGCAGTTCCAGTCGCCGCATCCTTCGCCGCACATGCCTTCGCCAGCCGGCGGTGGCCTGCCACCGGGCATGCATCCGCAAAATCTCATCCATGGCCCGCCACCAGGTGCATCGGGTGCTGGTGGTGGCGGCGGCGGTGGTGGTGGTGGTGGTGGCCCCCAGCCGCCTCCGCCGCCCACGTCGCTGCATCAGCCCGCGCCCACGGCTCCAGGTCCGCCCAGTCTGCAGCACGGATTGCATCCTGGTCACCCGCAGCACTCGCAGCTGTCGGTGGCCTCGTCACTGCCGCCGAGCTCGATTGGAATTCCACCGACGCTCTCGACAATGGCGCCAACGCACATGCACCCGCACCTTCACCCACATGCGCATCTGCAGGGTCTGCATCGGCCGCACGACTTGCCGCCCAGCATGCATCCGCATGCGCCCATGCCGCTCTCACTGCAGGGACATCCGCAACACGGTCACGGATTGCCGCCCTCGCACGTCCCCCAGCAGCAGCAGCAGCAGCAGCAACAACAACAGCCGCCCGGCGGACCAGCCGGCACGGTGCGAACTCCATCACCTGCCCAGCAGCCGCCGAGATCCCTGCACGATCCGCAATCGTCACGAGAGCCGCCCAATTCGCAGCCCTCGACCACGATGGCGAGTTCGGGTGGTGGTCCCGGCGGGCCCGGTGGACCGCCGCCGCAACAGTCGCCGCACGCGCATCGCACATCGCCGCTGCCCGGCCTGTCGGGCAGTGGACCGCCGCCGCCGGGACTCATCGGCCATCCGATGGCCATACACCCGCACCTGGCACACCTGCCGCCCGGCCATCCGGCCCACGCAGCGTTGGCCCATCCGGGACACCATCTGCTGTCGCACTCGATAGCGGGCCTGGGACCTGGCGGCGGACCCATCGCCTTGCTGGCCGGACCCGGCGGACTGGGAGGCATCCCAGAGTCCGCTCTAAGTCGCCGCACCCCGCCCTCACACCTGCCACACTCGCACGCCTCCTCGGCCCCGCTGACGCCGCACTCGGTGGCCAGCATGACGTCCACCAGTATGTCGCTGACCACCAGCACGGTGCCCTCGTCCGCCTTTAGCCGCGCCAGTCCCAGCGTGCAGATCTCGAGCGGTGGTGGCGGCGGCGGCGGCGGTGGTCCTGGTTCTGGACCCGGAAGCGTTGGTCCCGGCGGATTGCCCAACTCTTCGGCAGCGGCGGCGGCAGCTGCTGCAGCGGCTGCCCATAGAGCGGCCTCGCCGGCGTCCAGCGTGAGCAGCCTGAGTCGCCAGAGCCCGCTGCATCCGGTGCCGCAGTCTCCGCTCAGCCATCATCCCTCGTCGTCGGCCTTGTCGGCCGCGGCAGCCGCTGTGGCGGAACGGGACCGGCATGCGCTGATGCGACAGCAATCGCCGCACATGACGCCGCCACCGGTGTCCAATGCCTCGTTGATGGCTAGTCCGCTGAGCAAGATGTATGCTCCTCAGCCGGGTCAGAGGGGTCTGGGGACCTCGCCGCCGCCGCATTTGCGGCCGGGAGCCTCGCCGCCGGTCATCCGGCACCCGCAGATGCCCCTGCCGCTGCCACTGATTGCGCCTGGCGGAGGAATACCGCCGATCGGAGTGCATCCGGGACAGTCACCCTACCCGCATCCGCTGCTGCATCCCTCGGTCTTCTACTCGCCGCACCATCACCCCTTCAACTCGCCCTACGGCTATGCGCCCTATGGTCCTGGATTCCCGGCCTACATGAAGCCACCGCCTCAGCCAGGTCAACTGGATCCGGCCGCCGTGATGGCTGCCCACCATGCTGGTCTCCAGGGACCGCCGCCCCAGCAGATGCGCCAGGATGAGCAGAATGCAGCGGCCGCTGCGGCAGCAGCTGCTGCCGAGAAGCAGCATCAGGCCGCTGCAGCAGCAGCAGCAGCTCAACAGCACAAGGCACCGCAGCAACAACAGCCGGGTGGAATGCCACCCAATAAGCCGCCGACGCCAAAGACGCCGCAGGGTCCTGGTGGTGGAATGCCGCCGGGGATGGGCGGACCGGGAACACCGACGGGCCTGCCGCCAGGTGCCTATCCAGGCAGTCATATGCCGGGATATCCGCAGGGACCGCCTCACGGATCACCCTTTGCTCCGCAAGATGGTCAGCCACATGGCCTGAAGCCCACTTCGCACATGGACGCCCTGCGAGCGCATGCACACTCGGCCAACTCGGCGGGCATGGGCGGAGGACATCATCCAACGGAGCCATGTAAGACGGGGCAGTCTCGAGAGTTGTCAACTAAATGTAAACTAAATACCTTTTTGCAGTGCCCATCGATATTGAGCCGGATCCGGAGCCAGAAATCCCTAGTCCCACGCACAACATACCACGTGGTCCCAGTCCCGAGGCCAAACCGGACGACACCGAGTGCCATCGCTCTCAGTCTGCCATGTAAGTGTTCTTTTTATGGCTAACTACATTTGAAACTTTGAACTGATTAATTGTTCTATACGTTTACAAACACAGATTTGTGCGGCACATCGATCGCGGGGATTACAATTCGTGCACGAGAACGGATTTGATCTTCAAGCCGGTGGCCGACTCGAAGTTGGCCCGCAAGCGTGAGGAGCGCGACCGTAAGCTGGCCGAGAAAGAGCGTGAGCGGCGTCAGGTGAGTGGAGGAGATGCCAGTTAAATAAGTTGAGCCAATCTAAAGCGATGTTGGATCCCCCACAGCAGCAGCAACAACAGCAGCAGCAGCAGCAACAACAGCAGGCGGCAGCCGCTCAGCAGGCGGCGCAGCAGGCCAAGATGAAAGCGGAGCTGAAGCCACCGTATGCGGACACACCTGCCCTGCGCCAACTGTCCGAGTACGCTCGTCCCCACGTCGCCTTCAGGTGAGTCGCGCGGCAATGGAGCCACCACACTCCCCGCGGAATCTTTCGTCTGGTGTTAGGATTCGGTTCAGTTGTCTTCTGTCGTTTGGCTCTTTCTGAATTAAACCCCCTAATGGGAGTTCAATTAGTCGCGTTCGTTGATTGTAACTATTTTCATTCGATTCAATTTCAGTCCTGTTGAGCAGATGGTGCCATATCATCATCCAATGGGCCCCATGTACAGAGAGAGGTACAGTACCAAAGCCTGCCAAGCCCTCAATTCAATGCGAAAGCCAATATACACACTACCATTAACCCTCCTCTCACGCCTCGCAAAAATTCCATCCGCACCTCACAAAAACTCGATTCACCGATCACCTCCTCATTTTCCCATACTAAACAGTGCATTTCAGGATCTTACGACTAACCCAATAAGTTGCAAACAAATTTTGTTTAACCTAAGCTAAGGGTCTATTTTCAATGGAGCTAATATGGTTATAAATTAAATTAAATTCTCAAACCCTCTCTAAATTTATTTTATAACAATAACTTAATTGGGCTTTTAAGGATTCTGAAACGCACTAACATTTCCATCAATTAAACACACGAACCATTGTGAAACGCACCCACATTTCCCCAGCTTAAACCCCGCCAGCTTTTTTAAAAATTCGATATATTATGCGCACGTCAAAATTTATGCTTGAGCTATTTATCATTTGCAATATAATGCCTACCCCAAGCCACGATTCCCCAACAAAATAACACATATGCCAGACTTTAATCCTGGTGCTCGTACTAAATTGTTGAATACTTGCAGGGAACTGGAGGAGATCAAGAACGCACAAGCTGCTGCGGCGAGCCAATCCCGGCTAGATCCGCACTGGATGGAGTACTATCGACGGTAGGTTGAAGCATCTCAGATATTATATGACATCAAATTAATTATGTAGATCGATTTCCTCCAACAATCCCTACAGCGGCATCCACCCCTCGCAGTTCCCGCTGTACGCGAATCCGGCGATATCGCAGATGGAGAGGGAGCGTCTGGGAATTCCACCGCCGCACCATGTGGGGTTGGACCCGGGCGAGCACATGGTGCGTATGGTAGGCTACACTTCTTTTTTACTCCACTCGACTCATATTCACAAAATCAATCGTATTTGGAACGTCAAGCGATCAAACGAACCGCCAAACCGAACCAATCACTATGTCCACTTGTCAGCTCACCTGTTAACCAGTCCAGTGTCCAGTACCCGCATAAAAACCCAAAGCACGCGTACAAATCCTGTCATGCTGTTCATGTCCTCTGTGCCTGTGCCTGTGCTAACCATTACTTGCCATGCCATGCTTTTTGGCCCCCTCCTCGATGGGGCACCTAACCAAAATAAAACAAATCGAAACGACATCTGTCGCCATCTAACCCGCATTACGCATCGTTACATACAAACTCTGTTAATCTTCTGTTGGCGTCCACGCCCACGCAGCACTGGCTCTTTTGAAACTTTCTACGATATTCAATAATTTTCAGATACGATTGACGAGAGAATATCATGCACACTCTCATACTCATTTACATTTGCCTTTGCATCCACAGCCGCAACCACCGGAGGCCGGTTTCCAACTGCCACGTGAGTTTGTATAGCCCTCGAGGTTTTAGCCCCGTTTTATACGCCCCACAGAACATTGAAAATAACTAATCTACCCTTTTTTTTTCTCCCTTCTCTCCCCCCATTTACATTTCAGCGAATGTTGGCCAGTATCCGCGGCCAAATATGCTTATACCTAGGGAGCCGCATTCGGATGTCCTGCTGCGCATGTCCTATGCCGACCAACTACAGGTTTCCCAATTCCCCAAGCCCGCATCCTAACTCATTAATTACATATATACAGTATTTACAGGCCGCCGAGTTCCAGCGACAGTCCCTGCATGATCAGTACTTCAGGTGAGTTTCGTTGCGCATAGGCAAACTTAAGTTGATGGGTGTCTTAAAAGTCTGTAACACATTTTAAATAGAGGGTAAGGCTACAAAAATCTCTTGGATTTTGTAAAGATATTTTGTGACTAACCTAATAAAAAACTTCAACCTTTTTCTTTTATTCTTTGTTTATTGTCAAGTAAAACATTTAAGAAATATAATAGAAATAAAATAATTACTTACTGTTACAGACTTTAAAGACACATACCAGATGATAAGAATCGATCTATATTCAGTAACATATAAGATTACAAAGATGGGATTGATAAGATAAACATGAATTTGGCAATTGTATTGTGAAAATCAAAAATTAAGTTAGGCTCATCCAACCCATTTATAGTTGTAGTTTATCACCGTTTATTTCGTGATTGTTTATGTTGCATTTATGTTACTGTTTTTGTTTCCGATTCCGTTTCCATTTCCGTTTGATCATCGCCCGCCTTCTCTCATCCCCACAGACAACGGCCCAGATAAGTGGACAGACAGCAATTGTAGAGAGCAAGCAACTGAACAAAGACAATACTCGGGCCGCGGCCGTGAGGAACTGCTTTGTGTGATTTTTGTGTTCAAGCGTTTACATTTTGTTTTCCGCACATACAAACCCCACATACTCACCACAAAAAACCATCAACATCAACATTATCAGCAGAGACGACGTCAGCGTATGGCTCAAAAATCCAGAAACCAGAAAACCAAGCGACTCTAAGTTGCGCAACGCCTTGTCACGTTTTTATGTAAAAAGTTAGTAAGCCCGTTTTTGATTTAACTCATCCTCATGCTCGAGCTCATTTAGTAAATGTTTATCCTGTGATTATCCTGACTGTACTCTCGATCTAATATGATATTTTGATGAACAGGAATCAGCTGCGTTAATCGGGAGTGGATCGTGGATCGTTCCAGCTGCACACACAACACTTCACACCAGACACTTACTGACCAAGGCATCCAGAATCAAAAAGCAGAAACCAACTACAAAACTAAACTAAACAAAACAGGACACGATGGTCGCAATATCTTAAGTACCCTCTTCATAGTGTATAGTGTTAAATTCTTAAACCTAAGCGAGGCGAAGGAGCATGTTAAATACGGTCTAGACTTATTAAGGCAATGGAACAAAAACGAACTTGGCACACAACAATTTTTATTGAGGTCTTCAAACTGCTTATAGATATGAATGTGCTGCACTTCGACGTCAAGAAAAGAAAAGAACTAACTATTAAGCTATACAAACCAATTGATTTAGACACGATGATAACTAAGCAAAACCAAAACACAAACTCAAACGCACTTGCTGCAGGAGGCAAGGTACATAAATTAGTATAGTGAAACGATTTCGGATAGCAAGGATGAAGCAGATAGTTCATACATATTCGAGTGTACTGTACAAATGGATTCGGAGATAGATTTTCTTTTTATAAAACATTTTGACACTCTATCCAATAGATACGCCTAACGCCTAATATTATTTAAATGTACTTCCAGCCACAATTGAACTATTTAATGTACGATTCATATAAGCTTGCTGCTTTCGACTTTTTAGCTAAAATAAAATGGTAAACGAATCACGCCAATGCCTAGATTTCGCTTTTTGTAGTCCCCATTTGTGTTAGCCCAGCAAGCAGCTTTGCCTACCAACTAACCTGCTACTCATTATTTATTATTTTGCTATGACTAGAGTATTATAGGGGCGCGACAGATGGAAGTTTGTAAAAAGTGCATAAAAAATAACGAAATAAATGTATGGGTATTATGTAAATGATTTGATGATGCTGCTCTCAAACCCAAAAGCACAGCACAGCGATCATAAGTGTGTCATGCAAGCATTTGAAGCAGCTGTAATTTCGAGTGCTTAATTTAAATTAGTAATTTATACAATTTATTATACGCAAAACCATGCATTAAATTCACACAATATATAACAAGATTTAAATGTTAAGGCCAACGAACCACGAAGGTGGATTGATGGAATGGCAAAAAAAAAATGCGTGAATTATACTAAACAAAAAGAGAAAAACAAAGGAAACATATTTTTAAATACAGTTTTTTATTTCACATTTTGAATATACACATTGATATAAATATATTGTAGCTATATATATACTAATTATGAAAGTTTATTGTAGGAGTCTTGCAAGCATATTCAGTGGCACACAAACGACAAGAAAAAACAAAACAAAAACAAACCAGATTTTGCGTAGTTAACATTTAAGAACTGTAAAGTGAAGATCCATACATATTTATATATATACAAAAAAAAAAAAAACAACAAACAAATGCAGCTATATTATTGCAGCTATATTACTAAATAAATTATAAAACAAAAAAAATCATACACAAAAGATAAATTATTGAAACCTGTAAAAACTAAGTAAAACAAAATAAATTTAGTTACATTAGTTACCAAATACCTGAAAAAACTCTTTGGAAGTGGTAACAAACGGGTTTCAGTTGAAAATTTACGTTTTTAAATGGGATTTCCTAAGATGGTTCAAACAAATTTCGATTTTGCAGCATCTTTATTCAGATTTCATTAAAATAAAACAAACTTTTCGTCTTTAGATATTCAGTATAACAGTTTATTTTTGCTAAGTAATACAATTCCATAAAATCTATTAGTTTAAGGGGGGTCTTAATAAAGACTTACTAAATTAGTTGAATAAATTTTAATCAGTGGCTTGGTAATGAAAATAAATTATCCATAAAATGCGTTCGTTGCGGAATACGAAAAACAATAAATACATGCAATAATAAATTAATGTAACTAGGGATCAAGTAGTTATCTAGACAAGGCGGGCAGATGAGCAGGTGGCCCCGGAAGTGGCACTCTGGGGTTCCGCTTCGATTCCATTGCCAATCCCCGCCAGACTAACTGCTTTTCCGGTGGCGCTGGCCAGAACTCGCTTGTAGTTGCTGCTGCATTGCGAATCCGCCACCGATCGTCCATCGCCCTCATCCCGCCGACAAAGATCAACGGAGTAGGGCGCTCCGGCCGTGGCCGTGTGAATCTCCAGGCGACGCTCCAAAATGTCCGCCGTGGTCAGCTCACTGGCCTGCACCAAACTGCTGTCCGGCACATTGCTCAGCCAGGGCTTGAGGATGCTCTTCTTCTGAATGGTGGCTGCCTTGCAGCGGCAGATGACTTCAGCGGGCTCACCACAAATGGGGCAGGTGGCTTCAACGGTGGGAACAGTGGATGAGCCCTCCACTTCATTGCCACCGCCACCCACCACCACCACCGTGGGCATGGTGGCTCCCGATGAACTGCCACTTAGCTCCAGTTCGCTGACAGCATCCACTAGAGTTTTGAGGCTAGCACCCGATTGTGGGCAGCCCTCGCCCATGGAGACCACCTCCTGCTCCTCGTAGTTGGTACTCAACAGAAGCTTGGACAGCGGTGGAGCCAAGCCCAAGCCCAGATTACGTTCGTGATACAGCTCTGAGAGGCTGGGTGTCAGCTCGCGGTTCATGTGCCGCATCATGCTGTCCTGCAGGCACTTGCCATTGGACTTCGAAGCTGGCGGAGATTCCTCCTGCTTGGCTTCATTTAGGAGATCCGCATCCGATTGGGAGAAGTACAAGCTGGATGGATTAAAGACCACATTGGAGACCTCCTCCTCCTCGGGCAGTGCCAGTGGTTTCCTTGTGGCTGATCCATTGCTCATGGCATTAGCATTACCTCCTCCCGGTGCACTTAGCTCCGTCCGCACACTCAGCCTGTCCATGAAGAGAGCATGCTCCTTGTTAACCCGTGCTGCCAGAGAACTTTGGGCACTACCCAACTTGATCTTCGGTTTGCTACGTCCTCCGGCGCCCACGCCCAGATTGTGATACGTTGGTGGCCGTGGCGGTGGCAATGGTGGCGGCTGTTGCGGCATTGTCGCACTTACTCCACGTCTCAGGACGGTCGCATGTCCGGATCCCTCCCAATCCGTGGTGCTGCTCGCCGAACTGGAGCTATCAGGCCTCCTGCTCATGGCGGTCGCCGCTGGAGGCGCTGCAGCCACCGAACTGGTCTGCGAGTACAGACTTCGGATGCGCGTCTGATGAGCCAGTGCCAGGGACAAGCTGGGATCGGTCACGGGTGGACTCGGTGTGAAGGCGGCATCGCTCTCGCCGCCACCACCAGGTCGGGAAACCCTCACCGGAGCCCGCATGCTGGCATAGCCCAGGCGGGGATTGGACAGCCCAAAGCCCGGCTGAGTGGCATAGCCATCGGACAGGGAATGCTCGCTGTCGGTGGTGTTGGCCAGACTGGAATCCAAGCCGCCGCCGCCGGCGCCACCTGCTCCGCCGATGGCTTCAGTACGCCCGCCATCCGGTTCGCCGCGACGTCGCACATACGAGATGAAGGCGCTGCGTGGATGCAACGGAAGTGGCGCCTTGGTCGCCCCGTTCACGGATGGCGTGCTGCTGGCCACAGGCGGAGCAGGTGGGGCATCCAATTCCGTTTCGGCCAGGGACTCGCAGCTGCTGCTGTGCTCCGAGTCGGGATCCAGGCCCAGATTCTTGGGAGCCTCGCGGGTGTCTAAATTAAAAAAAACCATAATAATCAATATATGGTATTTAACATAGGTCTGGATTACTTACCAAACAGGGCGAGTAGTGCCTGCAGCACAAATTGGCACTGCCGTCGATTGGCCTGCTTTCCCGTGCGCAGGACCACCTGATCCGCACCCACCTCTGTCAAATCGAAGCCCACGGAGGCGAGCAGCTCATGGCATCCAGCCACGCGCCACAGTCTTACACTCAATGGCATCTCGATGAAGCAGGTCTCGGCCATCACGTCCGTCTTGATGGAGCTCGAACCGGAGCCGGATGGATTTGAGCCCGGAAACTGGGCCAGGATGTTCCGCACCACGGCTATAATATCCTCTGCATGCTCGGCACTGTTCACATGGACCAACTTGGCCAGCGCCTGCAGGGTGGCCGGGGTCAGGGCGAGCAGGGCCTGGAGACTGGCCGAGCACTGGGCCAGTTGCTCCTCGGGATCCGCCTGGGGGAAGAAGACGCTGGACGGAATCCCATTGGCAGCCGGCTCGATGCGGAAGCCCACAGCCATTAGCAGATCCTTCCAGCCGGCAACCGGACCCGCCTTATTCTCGATACTTTGCTGCGTGGTGTACATGGCGTTCTTTTGGCCGCGATGAATCCGCTGCAGACTCTTCTCCACCAGATGCAGGCAGACGCGGAGTGCATCCCGACAGCGCTCCGGCGTCCGCAGCAGTTCGCAGAGGGCATGGCGCAGGGCCACCTTGTTCGACAGCCGGACATTGCTGCCCACCAACAAGAAGCCAGCCCAGTTGGCTGGATGGGCAAAGTGCTTGGTGTGCTGCACCGTTTGCATGGCTTCGGCCAAGGCGCTGAAAGAAATCAGACCACATCATCAATGATTATCATTCCGAATCAAAAGAATACACTAGCTGATGGATTTTTTCAAGCGAATTAAGGCGAAACAAATTTTCATTCTGTTTAATTATTAAATAAAAATTTTTTAGAGAAATAAGAACAAAATAATTAAAAGTTTAAATTTTTGTTTTGTTTTGTACAAAAGAATGCCTCACAAAAAAAGTTATCCGACATTAAGTGATCATATCAATCAATAAATTGTGATTTTTTTAACAGCTTTTTCGTTCTGTTTCTCTACATCAGCGATCACCGGCAGAGCAGCGGCAAAGCACTTAATAATACAGCTATAGTAGTGTCTATTGATCTATTAAAAATCTAGTTTTATAGAGATCTATTTCTTTCTATAAACTAGTGTTACAACATACCGGGCTGCTCGGGCACCTTGCAACAAGGCGGAGTAGAAGGCGCGCAGCAGTATCTTGGCCGCCGTTTCCGGAACTGGCCATAGCGAAATGAGCACTGCTCCGGCTCCAGCCAGAAGCCAACTGCCGGCCAGCTGGGCCACTCCGGCACCGGTGATGGGCTCCACGGAGTGATAGGAGCTCAGCACCACCAGACGGGCACTGAGACGCAGCTGACGCAGTTCACCGGCGGCCAGGGTGAAGTCCGCCAATTGCGGTTCATGTGGTTCCTTTTGCTCCTGCTGTTCGGCGGTGACCACATCGCCGGGACTCAGGACGACGGCACCCGATTGCCAGCTGATATTGGCCGCAAAGTGGACGCACTCGGCGGAGGGCAATTCGGCCAGTACGGACTCCTTGGTGGCATTGGAGCCGGCCAGGGCGGTGGCCTGCAGCATATCGGCCACCATGGCGGCCTCCTGCAGAGCTGCCGGAGATTCGGCTGCAGCCCAGCCCCAACGTTCCGCCAGGCTGGATGGAATCCGAGGACCGCCCACCACCAGCGCTTTGGGTGCACGAGCTCGATCTCGTCTACTTCGGGGACGACTACGCAATGACTGCAGTGACGGGGCGGTCAGGATGGCACACCGCTCGGACAGATATTCGCCATCCTCTCGAGCCGCCCTCAAAATGGCAAAGGGTACCAGGTAGAGCGAGCTATCCAGCACCAGGATCAACTCTCTTCTGCCCTGTCGACTGGCGTTTGCTCCTCCCGCGGGCAGTAGATCATCGAATGGAGCCAGCAGAAGATTGTACAGGGTGTGCAGGCAGGAGGGTCCATGCCAGGCGGGCAAGGCCGGAGCTCGCCGTGAGCTGCGACTGCCCACGGATCGCATGGAACCCTGGAGACTGGCTACGGAGCCACCAACCGAACCCACCGAGAACAGCGAGCTCAGGGAGTAGTTCGAAGAGTTGAGCAGTTGATTGCGGCTCACCATGCGCAGGAAACCGCCTCCGCCGGCGCCTCCAGCTCCGGGCAGATCCTCCAGCAACTGCTCTGTGCTGGCTCGCCAGCCACTTCCGTCACCCTCGTAAAGGATGCTCTGCGAGTTGACACCCAGGTTGTCGCGCACCAAGTTTACATAGCGCTCTAGGAGGCCATCGGCCTGCTGGGAATTCCGCTGATCCTCACCCTGAACTTCTTCTGCTTGTTCCCGCTCCAGTTGCAGCTCCCTCTCCCTCTCCATCTCTAGTTCCTCCTCCTCCTCTTCGCTGAGGGACAACGGAAGCTGCAAGCTATGGGCATCGATGCGAGCAGCATGGAAGCGCACGATTCCAACCTGTGGTTTGAGTAACCAGGCGAAGAGCTGCTCCCCAGCCAAGCTGTAGTAGAGCACGGGCATCCTACCTCGGTTGACCGTCTCCTGAATGGCCTCGCTGTCCGCCAACGGAACCTTGGAGCTCTCCCCGCTCACGGCATCTGCTCCTCCGCGGGCCTTGCACCGTTCGGCGGCCACCAGGGCGTCCTCGTTGCGATTGAGTGCCACCAGGAGAAGCTGCAGCAGGTGGTAACAGCTGGTCTGCAGATCGTAAAGGGCCAGTCGCGTCTCCGGACTTCGCTGTTCGTGGCGCACGGACTCCAGCAACTGGGCGGCGGTCTCCAGTTGGAGGTGGGCTCCTTCGGCATCGCCAGAGGAGCGAAGGGCAAGACCTGTAGAAAAGATCAAGGGACAAGATAACAATTTATTATTCATTTTAGACCATCAGGATAATATTTCTTTGTTCAATATGGTTTACAAAAATATACCAATGATATAAATGAATGTTTGTCCTTTATTTGTTTTCAATATTGTCTATAATACTCAAAAATGAATTGTCATTTATATTTAGAAGAGATACTTTAAATAAACTCTTTTTTAGTCATATTATTTACTTAATTCGTTTTATACAAAATATATATATATATATATATATATATATATATATATATATATATATATACAAAACAAGAAAATTATATTTAAGCTTGAAACAACGTTAGTCATAATTGTTTTCAATGTAAAAAGAATACTTTATTTGCACTCACCTAGTTGATGTCTTATCTTGGCCTCCTCCTCCGACTTTCCCATGGACTGCGCACTTGCCAATCCCTGCCGCAAGTAGTCCACCGCCTGATTGTGCTGCTCCAGCTGATGGTGAACCCTTCCGAGGGCCAAACACGCCAGCGCCTTGGCCAAACGATCCGAGCTGAGCTCCAATTGCCGCTCGTAGCACTTGAGAGCTTCGGCCTGCTCGCCCAGCGATTCGTGGACAGATCCCAGGTTGCTCAGGGCACGAGCCTGCAAGGCGGGAGCGGATAGCTCCGTGCAAATCTGCAGATCCTGCCGATGCAGCTCCAGTGCCTCCGCGTGCTGACCCATTCGCTGCTGCACCTGACCGAGGGCGCACATGGCATCCGATTCCAGGGCGCGATCCTGCAGACCCTGCGCCAATTCCCGCTGGTGTTCCAGGCAGTTCAGCGCCTGCGCATGGTTACCCAGGGCGGCATGGACATGGCCCAGGTCTCCGTAGGCCAGGGCCTTGATCTCCGCACTGTGCAGCTCGTGGGCCACCACCAGACGCTTCTCGAGGCAAACCAGAGCGGCCGGCAGCTGTCCCAGTGCCCTGCGCGCCTGACCCAATCCTCGATAGGCGCGCTCCTGATCCCGATGGCTGGTCAGGCCCAAGGCCAGTTGGAGCTGCCGATCGTGACACTTCAACGCCTCCTCGTAGTCCCCCAGGGCGGCATAGCAATCTCCCAAATGGCCCAGGGCTCGAGCACGATCCGCTTGCGTTGAGGGCAGAGACACACGCTCCAGAGTTCCCAGTTGCGCCTCTAGGCACCCAATGGCCGCCTCGTAGTGGGCCATGTTAAGACGAGCAATGCCCAGGTTTCCATGCGCTTGGGCCTCCACTGCAGCGTCCCGCTGCTCCTGAGCCCGCTCCAGCTGCTCCTGGTAGCACTTCACTGCATTGGTCCAGCTGCAGAGGGCCATGTGAACGGCTCCCAAGTGTCCGTGGGCGCGACACTCGCCGGACAAGTCCCCCAACTCCTGGCGCAGTGTCAACTCCTGGGTGTGATGACCCAAAGCCTTGTCCCACCGGCGCATCAGTCGATGGGCCAAACCCAGAGCTCCACAGGCAGCCGCCTCCATTGAACGATCGCCGGCGGCTCGGGCCAAAGCCAATTGACGTTGGTACAACTTGATGGCCTCCTAAAGGAGATAAATAAAAAATGTTATAATATATAAGTTAAAATATATAAAATTGTTTTAAATATCACGGAAATATGGTTTAATCCAAAAAAAACAGTAATTTCTAGCTTTGAAAAATATTAGGTATTGAAAATCAATGGGGTGAATTTTTTATACTGAAACGAGACCCAAGATTCTTGCATTACGTCATTGTTTTTATGCTTTATTTTAACCAGAAAAAAATATAAATACTAAAATTTAGAAAGTCCTTTTTTTTAATTTAAAAATGTTTGAACTATGAAAAATATATATAGCTTGAAACCAATAGTGGTGAATTTTCAATATATGTATTTACAACCAAGATTCCTGCATTACGTCGTTGTTTATTAACTTTATTTTAATTGTAAAAACGAATAATGCGTACAAAAAATATATTTATGAAATTTAGAAACTGATTCAGTAAATTAAACTATTATAAAAAATTCAAGTTTTACATTTTAATTTATAAGCCACAATCGTGAATACAATAATACAATCATATTTTGGGTCACAATACAAGTTTTTTTTGCTAATCAAGTATATTCCTTCGAAAAATTGTTTTGAATTGTTTTTCTTAAATAGGATTTGATTATTTCTGATAAGATACCCACCTCATGTGACCCTGTTCGTATGAGGATATCTCCAATGTTTCCCAAGGCTCTGAACTTGGCGGGAAGCTGGTTGGTGGCATGGGCCACGGCCAGGAACAACTGCTGGCACTCCAGGGCGGCGGCAGTGTGTCCCAGCGCCAGATGAGCCAGTCCCAGATTGCAGTAGGCCCGTCCCATGTTGGGTCGATGCTGGGCATCCTTGGCCAGGGCCAGATCCTGGTCGTAGTAGCGCACGGCGGCGCGGTAGTTGCCCAGACAGAAGTGTGCGTAGCCGAGCAGGTGGCACGCCTTGCCCTCGGCGGCCACATCGCCCAGCTCCTGGGCGAGCATCAGGTAGCTCTCGTAGTGCGGCACCGCCTCCTCGTACTCCTGCCGTCCGCTGAGACAATTGCCCAGATTGAGCAGGGCACATGCCTCGCCAGCGGTGTCCTTCAGCGATCTAGCTGTGGCCAAGTGCGCCCGATAGTGGGTCAAGGCCGCATCATGGGCACCCAAAGCCTGATAGGCCACCGCCAGATTGCCATGCGTGGCCGCCTCGGCACTGCGATCGTTCATCGCCTGATTGATGGCCAGCTCCTGCTTGTGGTACTTCACCGCCGCCTCATACGATCCGGCCATGTGGGCCATCCTGGCCATGTTCCCATACGCCCTGCCCATGCCCGTGCGATCGCCCAGGGAGCGAGCAATGCCTAGGTGGGCCTGGTGTAGCTTTAGCGCCGCATCGTGGGAGCCCAGCATCTGATAGACAATGCCCAGATTGGAGCAGGCTCGGCCCTCGCCCAGTTTGTCCCGGGCCGCCAGCGCCATGGCCAACTGACGCTCGTGGAATCGCTTCGAGGCGCTGGCATCGCCGGCACACCGCGCCGCATGACCCAATCCCGCATAGGCGGCCGCCTCCATGGATCGATCCCCCAGAGCCTGGGCGATCCGGAGCACCTGCTCGTGACAGGCCGCCGCCTGGGTGAACTGCCGCCGCTGGTGGTGAGCTGATCCCAGATTGGAGTACGCCCGGGCCTCCTCCACCTGGTCGTGCAACTTGCGCGCCAGTCTCAAGTGCTGCGAATGGCAGTCCAAGGCGGCTTCACACTCGCCCAGGGCCAGATAAACCGCTCCCACGTTGCCAATCTCGCGGGCCTCCTGCAATCGATCTCCCAGTTGCTTGAACAGCTGCACACACTGCTTGTGGGAGGCCAAAGCATTGGGGTAATCCCCGCTAGCCGTGTACACGTGGCCCAGTGAGGTTAACGCGGCCGCTGCCGCCTGAGTATCCTTGCACTTCATGGCCAGCACCAGTTGATAGCGATGCGCAGTGAGCGCTTCCTTGTGAGCGCCTTGACTGAAGTAGGCCGAACCCAGGTTACCATGTGCCCGGCACTCACCCGCCGTATCGCCCAAGGATTTGGCCACCGCCAGATCCTGCTGCATGTAGCCAATGGCCTGGTCCAATTGATTCAGGGCCCAGTGGGCGGAACTCAAGGCACTGAACACGGAACCCCGCAACTTCAGCGAGCAGCTGCCGATCCGCAGCGCTGCCTCCAGAACGGACACCGCCGCCGGATACTGGGCCGCCTGGAGGAGCTCCTGACCCACCACCGAACTGACCACAAACGGCGACTCCTGCAGCTGCATGGTGCGCAGCTGCTGCAACGTGGGCTCCAGTGCCGTGCGCAGGGGACTCTTTAGGGAGGCCTCCACCAGGCCACCCATCAACTGCTTGTTGGTCGGCTCCTGGGACAGGCCGGAGGCAAAGGAGGCCAGGGCCTCGCCATACCGACCCAGGCATTGGAGCGCCACGCCCTGGCGGAAGTACGCCTTCGGCCACTGGGGACACAGGTCACGCGCCTGCGTCGCATCCTGCAAGGCGGCTGCAAACTGGCCCTGTTTCAGCAGGGCCGCCGATCGATTGCTGTAGAGGATGTGGTTACCCGGGTCCAGCTGCAGGGCATCCGTGTAGAGCAGAACCGCAGTGGCAAAGTCGCCACTCTGGCAGGCGGCATTCGACTGACGCACCTTCTCCAGGAAGAGGGCGCGGTTCGCGGCGGGCAACTCCGGCGTGCATTCCGGCTCGTTCTGCGGCAAAAATAATAAATAAATAAAATAATAAGTGCCTTAAACATAAGAATTTCTTCTAGCACTAGTGATAGTAAAAGAAAATACTATTAAAACTGAAAAAACTATACTAAAAAAGAAATAAATTGATCTCCCATCTTAAAAAATTATTAATTTTGAAATAAAAAATTAAAAAATAAATACAATTTCAAGCAGTTTTGAAAATACAATAAAATATTACATTATTGTAAAATATATATTTTTTTAATAGGAATTTTTAATATTTTAGTTTTGTTGTTCTTACGCTTATAGCCTTGCAATTTTACAGCTATTTGACCAAGAAATTCCCTTAGATCGAGCTTCCATATAATATTATAATTGTAGACAGTAAAAATAGTCATAATAATACTCCAATTTATATTTCCCTGTGCAGACGCTTTACCCGTTTGCAGGAGTTAGCATTGATTAGGGCCAAATTACTGGGATGAGGAGCATTGCACAGTGCGATGGCCTAAGTAGAGCAATAAACACAACTGTACAGAAGTGGAGGAGCAGGCGGAGCACGAAAGGACGACGAGGATTTGCAGAATTGAGGGAGAGTCTGGTTGATTGCACATCTGCCGTTGTTATTGGGAAGAACAGTGGGCCTTAGCCCTGTCCCAAAACCGATTTATTACAGAAAATCATCTGATTTTTATATCCTTGGTTAAAAAATATCTGTAACAAGTTTCAATAAAAAAATCGAATTCTTAAAAGTTTTTGAATTTAATTTATAAAAGACCTCTAAGAATTTCCATGTTTTGTGTTTTAATTTATTCCATCTTAGTTCGGATATTTGGCTTATCTCGTAAGACCTTTTCCAGAAAAACTCCAGCTGGGTGCCGGTGACCCACTGTGCCATCGTCACTGGGTTGTAATTATGTTAAATGCCGACGCACCAGCTTGGCGGCTAAGACGACGCCTGCCCTTCGGAACACAGGTATGCGGCCACCGAGTCACGTTTTCCGGCCAACTGATGTTCGCAGCACAGAGCTCACAGCTCAGAGCTCAGAACTCACAGCTCCCGATCCTGTTCGCTGGCCATCAAATGCGGAAGCAATTCCACGAATTCGTGGCCCAAGAACTGAGCCACGACTGGTGAATCAGCTACTAGCTACTATCCTACTAGCTACTGGCTGGAGTTCAGACCTTTTTTGGCATAGACCATGGTCACGGCCACGGCCACATCGCCGGGATGTTGTGAGACGAGACCGTGACAACGACGTGGAAATTTTTACATATTTTTTGAAGCAATTAAATGCAATGAGTATGCAAATGCATTAGGCCAGCCCCGAAACGGCGACCGAGTCGCAGTGTCAGTCCTTGATAGGAAACGTGGCCAGCCAGCAAGTGCTGATGCTGTCTTTGCAGCCTTTGCTGCTCACGGGGTGTGAGTTTCGGCCTTCTGGTCGGACCGGGCCAGCTCCGAATAAATCAGCCAGCTACAAAGTATCTGACAGATGCAGAACGCAATTTTCGTCTTAGGCAGCTTATAAAAACGAGCAACGGACTTGGCCCCAGCAATAAGACCCAAATGAAGAAGGCGTTACCAAAAAAACCCCAACCACAAGAAAAAAATAAAAGAAAGGAAGAAATACTAAGTTTGGGAACTAACTTTCAGAATACCCTTGGAAACGCAGGTGAGGAAAGACATTTTAAGCAAAAATAAATAGTGTCTAAAACCTTTACTAGTCCCAAATCAACACCATAATCTATTTATTGCACATCCGATGTTGAATACATTAATAAGTTAATAGTTTAATTGGTATCAATTATTTACTGTGAATGACAATATAAAAAAATTTAAACTATCTTCCAGAACTCATAATCGATTGTTCAATCACATTGCCTTGAAGCTTAATAATAAATTGCGTAAAATCAGAAATTTATTATTCCTGCTAAAGCTGATAAAGAATATATAAATTTTTTTTGCCTGAATGTTTAAAAATGTATTCATTACTATAGTATCCTTAGCAAGGGTATACAAAAGAACTGAAACTCTTCTCTGCGGAGCGTTGGCGGTACTAGCCGAGTAGATCTCGCAGACAAGATTGCGGAACTGCTGCCAATGGTCAAAGGCAAATAAACACGCACAGAGGAACATGCCCTCGAAACGGCCGACGAAGATCTCCGGCGGAAGGGAGCGCCGCTCTTGGTACCCAGACGGAATGGCATTAGCAGATGTTATCACTTTGACTAAAATAATAATAATAATAGCTGGCAGTCGGGCGGAGTTAAAGTTTAGAGCGACTTGAAGCGGAATGTCGATGGCTTGGGATAAGCTCAAGCTGTGGGAATGCTGGACATGAATAACGTGATACAGCGATGACAGATGGCAGACATTTCGTTGAAGTATACTTATAAGTACGTGCAGTTGGGACTTTAAAACCCCTCGAAGAAATACTGTCTTAGCTCTTATCGATTTAATGCTTTATTTTACTGCTCAGATTGAGTGCAAGCCCATAAGCATATAAAAAGTGTTATTGTTATAAATTTAATTTCCTTTAAAGGCTTTGTTGGCTTCCGCATTTATTAACTCTTTTCATTTTTAAATGTCACTTGGCTCTGAGCAAAAGAAAAATAACGCAAGCACTTCTTTCTTTATTTGTATCTCCTAATTAACTGCCTTTCTTTCTTTTCTGGAGGGTAAGAATCTCAGTGGATGTTTTTCAGCATTTTCTGCCCTTTCGCTCCGTTTTTGTTGCAGCGTGCTGTATGTCAACTTAGGAATTGGCGCCCAAATGGCACATAGAGAAGTCATGTAAAGTGATACGCTAGCTATCTCGCTTCGGCAATTCCAGCTAAATTGGCAGCAGCAGCAACAGCAACAGCAACAGCAGCAGCAGCAACATGGCCAACTGCAGCAGCAACATCAGCAAACCAACAGCAGCATTTTAGAAAATAGTCGAAGACGGACAAGAATTTTATGCAATGAGAAAGGGAGAAAAAGCGGGAAGAGAAAGGAAGTCGGCGGTGGAATTCAGGAATGTAAGAGAAAAACCTGCGATTCGAGAACTGGTCGCCGTTTCTTGGCTGTCCGCCCAGCAGCAAGAGCAGCAGGAGCAACAGCAACAACAACGGCAACGGCAACAGCAACAACAGCAGAAAAAAAAAGCGCGCAGTAAGACAAAAAGTGGCACCCATAGATGCACTCGGGCGGCTGCCTGGAAGCACACTAGTGTGTGCTAGTGTGTGTTAGCCAAGTTGGTTTTGTATATACACACACATACATACATGTATCTATGCATATATCTGTGTTAGCCCCAGAGGCTGGACGGAACGGAGCATCGATAAAGTCCGCCACATTGGAATGCGAACAATTTCACGATTGCTTGTGGCGCACATTGGCATGTTTTGCGCTCAAGCCGAGAATTTTGTTGCAATTTAACGCGTAATAAAATAATTAGCTGCGGGCTGAGGTCCTCGCTTCTCCTCAAAATCGCACACGCTGCGCGGATAATACCAGATTATCCCATTCGAGGCGTAGGCAGGAAGTCAACTTCTCAGAAATTAACTTAAGGCATTCGAATCTTAATTTTATAAGGCAAACAAAAGGTGCAATTTAAGTACTTATTCCGTATTTTGTTCTACTTGATATTCTCTATAATTTAGCGATATTAAGTTTGTTATAGTAGGCTATGAAACTTGAACCTAAGCTTTCAAATTTGGAATTCCATTTATTTTTAAATGGTAGGTAGGTAGGTAAAATAAAGGTTAAAGGTATACTTTTTGTCCTCTGATTTTTATAATTTTTGAAATTATATATGTATATATCGTTTAGATCTACGCCAATTTTGATATGAATAAGAGTTCGTTTGTGCATGTCTGATTTACTGATACTTTAAAGTATAAGTTATTGTACATTAAATGCTCACTTTTCCGTATTTTTTAATATGTTAGAAAATTAAAGGATTAAATTTTGTATAAAAACCCAGCCATTTTTTAAATATGGCTATGTTCTTCTTTAATTTCAAAGATTATAGGATTAAATTTAAATAAAAACCCCTTGCATGCTTATCGCAACAAACCGCATTCAACACTATCTTTGAATATTCGTCGGTTTAGGCTTTAATAGGAATCGACATTAGTCTGGAATTTATGCACTCATTTAGCTGCTGTATCCCCCAGTTCGCTGGCCACCAACCCGAAATTCCTGGCCACGCTTCTCCGATCGCAGAATGTGGGGATGGGGGATTGCGAATGGGAATGGGAATGGGATTGGGAATGGTCACTTCCTATCGTCCGTCTAGCTGCCAAAGGGACACTCGAAAGGCACGCAGGCAGTCAGATAGTCAGTCAGTCAGTCAGTCAGTCGACGAGACAGCCCGCAGGGGTCTGGATGCTCGACTCCGATTTCGACTCAGACCCAGACTCCCTGATGCTGGATTCCGAATTGTGGACTGGTCCGCCGCGGAGACAGGGCCTGAAACTTATCCAACATCGTTGACGTTGTCGTCTGTTCCTCAAGATGTTGGATCTTTTTTTGTTCTTGCCCATGACATGACAGCGCGGAATATGATGAAAGGGCCAGCCAAAGAGTCAGGGTCAGGAGCTTGGGTTAGTCAAAGTCCCAGTCGCAGTCGCAGTCGCAATTCATGGGGTTTTGCGTTTTGGCATTTTTATCTCCCTGTTTGGCTGGGCTTTTGTTTAATTTGGCCCTTGTAGCTTAGCCCTTTTGTAGTCTTGCCGCTGAGTTAATCAACATTGAAATCATTTTGCCATCATTTTGATTATTGCCCCTGATTGTTTTTTCTTTTTATTTTTGTTTTTATTTTTTGGTTTTGTCTTTTCCTGTTGCGTCTGCGTTTCTTCGTATGTCGCTGCCTCATCTCTTTGTTGAATTTTGGAGAGCGTAATGCCTGATTAAGTTTTATATATTTGAAGGCCATAAATAATTGTCATGGTGTTTGAACTGCAAACTGGAAATACATGGCCAACAAACATGTTTTTGGGGTAGTGGAAATGGAAATAAAGGCAACTGGCAACTGGCGACTTCCACAACAATAATTGAACAATAATTCGATTTCCTTTCGCCTTTCGACTTACCTCGGAGAAATCCCGCTGCGACATCTTATTCAGCAGCTGCTCGCCACCGATGGCAATTTTGGCATTGTTCTCATTATTACTGGCGTGATTATTTGCATTAAAGTTTAATGGCAAATTTATAAGGTTCTCATAATTCGTCATTTGTGTGCCAGCGAGGAATCATTAGGGCGTCCTCTGATCTCTGGGTTTCTGCAAACAAAAGATGTGTATATACGTTGTTTATTTATAGAGCGATTTTGCGGCAAAAGAAATAACAAAAATAAATAAACAAAAGCAAGAGCAAGAGCCCCTGACAATGAGACTTTCAAATGCCAGGCAATTCTAGGGAACCAAGGGACGCCTCTTATGCAAATATTGGCCGATCCTCAGCCGCAGTCACATAAACTTGACAATTGAATGTGGCCATAAATTTGTGCGATCCACAGAGACCCCTCCTCCATCATTCTGGTTCCCCCCCCTGTTTGAAAGACAAGACTGCTCCGCGCACAGTGGCCTCAACCACGGTGAGAATTCTGTATCCACTTTGGGTTTCGGTGTCGACTTCGGTGTCGACTCCGGTCTGCGAGATTCTGATTGCGCCATTCACTTGCCAGCGGCGCCTGCCTATCATCAGCATCGGAATTGGATACCGCCTCTTCCCTTCGAATTTGTTATCATTTAATTGGCTCGCCTTCTAGAGAAAGTTGCAAAGCAAACAAGAAACGTGTAATTAAAAGCACCGAAATCAATTAAAGCGCTTTTCACAGCCGGAAATTCGCAGACCCCGAGATGCGATTCGAACCATTCTCGTGTGGCAATTGTGCGTGTCTTTTAATAGGCTTCCATTGTTGGCCAGAAGCCATAGATACGGCCTTAATTGAAATGTTAGGCCCCGTGACAAGAGACGTGAGTGACAGGCCTAGGAAAACCGCAGTCACCACGGATCCCTGGAAAAGTGCGTTCCCCCTGAATTCATTTCAGTGCACTGCCTTGGAATTGTAATGAGATAGTCTAGAGTTTGGAATTTCTAGAGTCGAATTTTATTGAGTGACCAATACGCATTGGCCAGAGGCAATTATGTTTCGCTCTGGCATGTTTTAATGGCCGTTACTGTGCTCTCAATTCAACGCTATCTCCGGGAAAACGGCCAGCAAATAGGCATACAAAAATCATAAACCGTAATGCATTCAACTTGCTGCCATAAAGCGCTTATCAATTGGTCAGCGTCTGTGTGGCGGCACTTTTAACAGTTTGCTTTTATAACTTTTATTGGTTGGGTTGTTGTTGTTGTTGTTGTGTTTCCCTGACTGCTCGCCTATTTTTTTTTTTTTTTTGCACAATTATCATTGGTTTCTGCGACTGCGAGTTTTTGCTGGCTTTTTACGATTATGATGCCCGGTTTCATAGCAAATGAGCTAATTTAGATGCCTTAATGGTTTTATAATTGTACTTGGTCGCAGATTTTTATGGCAAGCGTTTCTGTTTTTGTGTGTAAGCTGGATTACGATGCCCGGTGTTTGAGACGGGCGAATTATATCTGCTTTTGATTGAGTTTTTTCTGGAACTTTTTGCTCGCGTACCTGCAAGTTCGTGTCCTAAGTCTTTTGGTTTTTTATTTGAGTCGCTTGGAAATAAAGTTATTTGGAAATTTCTGTTAACTAAACAAACAGAATATAGTCTAAAGTCACCATTTTTTAAAATACTTTCTCTTTTGATTTATTTTTTAAAATATTGTTAAAAAAAAATAAGAACTGAAATCTACGGTTGCTTAAGTGTAAATCCTTGTACCTTGCAAAAAGCGTTTTTTCAATAATTAAGAATTGTTTTTATTTCAAACCTATTTATTTATCCTTACGGTCCACATTCCAAGCTTCGCGATTGGAGAAACACATTTTTTATCGACCCAAATAAGGTATGGTGTGTTGCAGTCGCTTGTCTCTTTTTGTAGCTAATGAACTCTCACAGTTTATTTGCGCCTAAAAGTCAACAAATGCCACACCACAGCGGCACCACCAACCTCAAACCAGCAACAAGAACCGCTTTGAATTGCTTTTGTCAGGTCATTAGCGTTGACTAAAGTCGCCTTAACTTAGACTCCTTTGGAGGGGGGCTCAGTACCCTCGTTCTGGCCACGCCACTGTCACAGTAACAAAGTGTTGCAACATTGTTGCATTTGGCTACGTTGGCGGTCGTTAAACGAGCACAAAACCCAGCCCTGGGCAACATAAAGCAACAACAACAACAACAACACGGAGGAGAAGGCGTATTTCGTCCCCATCATCAAAAAAAAAAAAGACATGACCACCGATAGGTTCAGAAGAGGCGGCGGGCAAGCTGCGACTTTATTACCACTTCTATAAATGATTTCCGCTATTAAAGTGAAACATTTTTGCATAATTTTTCACTCAGAAAGGACAACAAGTAACAGCACCAACGAAATCGTTCAGGAACTGGGGGGCGGGTGGCGGCGAAATTCCTCACGCTTCATGTGGCCCGCCAGGTATGCCCGAAAATTCCACACCACAACGCCTACCCAGACCCATATACTCTCGTGATCCGAGTTAAGGGCCTCCTGCCAGTCCTCGTTCATCGTCATCGTCAACGTCTTCTTTGGTCGGTTTTTGATAATGCCTCTCCTCCAACTCCAACTCCAACTCGATCACATCCGCCATCTGAAGACCCCCACCCTTCCGCCGATTCGCGTCCATCTCGTAACCTGTTGAAATGTGTGACAAATTGGGCGTAAAGAGGCCTCGGTCCTTCCCCTTCCCGAGATTCTGTCCCATTAAACCCCCGAGCATGAAACGTGGGCGTGACAGCACCGATTTTGGTTCAGATTTTTTTTAAGGCCTTTCTTACGCGTAAAAGTCTGAAAAGTATGTTTTGTGCGTTCTCAGTGCAGAGATTGAGTCATAAATTATTATGTTTATTACATTTTGAGCTTAAGAGCAGTTTGCGGTATGAATATATGTACAAAAATATGGGCTTAGTACTCAATGATTTATAGCCAGCATTTCAGCATAAAGAATTGAATGCAAAGAAATGTAAATTTAATCTTTACTTATTATATATTTTTTTTTAGTTTGTTTTTTATTCGTTTTCAAGTTTTAGTTCTATTCCTCGTGATCTCTTTCTTTATTTTATTGCTACTTTAACATACGGAAGCTTGATGTTCCTGATCTTTGTCCATAAAGAAAGTTTATTTGCTTGTTAAGCTCGAGGTCGTGGTTGGTTATTTGGTTGGTTATTATATTTTTATTGCACAACTTTACAACTTATGTATATAAGACGAGTAAAATTTTTTTTAATTTAATTAGTAGTGAACCCGTCTATCATACCTATTTCAAATTCTGTTAATATTTTATTGTCAATGTATTCATTTAAACAATCTTAAGTTGCTTTTGTATTTAATCTCAATTTAATTTATGATACTTTCTGGTAAAATGAATAGTACATGCCCTCCTTCTTCGGTTAAAATCCGCTCACAGTTGTTTTTCCCAGGGTTTTAAGCGTTTTCACTTTCCCCCTTAAACGGCGGCGTCTTTTTCCACACATCGGTCACTTGTTAACGGACAAATCGGCAACAAAATTAATCACACAACATGAGATGTGTTGCGGTTAAATGGTGTTTATGTTTTTTCGTAGTCTTTGCGTTTTCGCAGCCGTAACTGGCATCTTGTACAATTTCTTAAAAACTCATTAAAATTGTTGGCTGGCAAGGAAACATACGAGTAGAGATACATATTTCCCAGTTGCCACAACATGAAAACAGCATTGAATAGAAAAAGGAAACAAGGCGGACGAAAGAAGAAAGATGCAGGCAGGCCAAACGAAAAGCAATTTTAATGAAGCCAACGTCGCAGTCACTTGTTGCATTTTCTGCTGCAGTTGCTGTTGCAGTTGCATTTGCAGTTGTTTCTGTGGCAGGCCGCATTGTTGCTGCCTTATAAGCACGGCATGCATTTGTTGCCCGCAATGCGAGTGGCACGATGTAATTGACATCATTAGACTAAAGCGCAGCGGGTTCGACTAGAAAGTGGCCGGCTCTTCCTCTTCCTTCGCGGCACCGTTAGCAACATTACCGTTCTACGGGCGACACAACCCACCCACCGCAAGTTCGTGTCCTGAGTCTTTTGTATTCTCTTGGAATTTATTTTCTATGAAAGAATGTGGATGGCATATTATTCCATTAAATTTGAATATTTTACAGCGAATGGCATATGCTTTTGTCCTTAAAATGGATTGGAAATCCCATAGAAAACTGTTTTATTTATAATACTCAGAGAATAACAAAATAACCTTACATTACAATTTCTTGATTGATTTTTCATAATATTTCGTCAAGTAGATAACAATGCTAAGTGAGAATGTAAGTGTCCTCAGACTTTTTCTATGATTATTTTTGAAATATCAATATCTATCGATTTTAAATACTATACTTGTCATTCCAAAAAGAAAGTATTTTAAAAGGACAATTGGGCGTGAATGTTTAACGAATTTCTTTAACATTATTTGAGCTTTTTAACACATTTACACGTATTTAATTATCAAATTCGTGTGTCCGTCCTATAAACCAATTAGGTTTAGTTTTAACATGAAAAACCTTAAAGTACTTTTTATGACATCGTGCCACGATGCAATTCACATAATTATACTAAGGTCAAAGTAAAAAGAATCCCCTCCACTGCACCATTACCCCGATTACCGTTCCACGGGCCGCACGACCCACCGCGATGAGGAGAATCACAAGGAACCCCACAGCGAGTCAACGAGGGCCCAATTATGCAAATATTTAAATGAAAATAAAAATTAATATAATTATTTCGTGCTGGAGCTTCGAATTCCTAATGCCATTGTCACATAAATTTCGAGTTTAAGCATTTTCGGTCCAGACTTTCGTTGGGAATTTATGGGGACTCATGCTCACCATGGAATGTTGCTGGAGACTGGAAACCGCTGGCTTTGTTCTCCTTTCCTCTCCACTCTCTTCTTTTCTTTTTATTGTTTCTCGCTTTGTTTTATCACAGGCTGCAGAATTATTTTGGATTAATTTAATGGGTGAAAATGTGGCACAAGAAAGTGTAATTATACGGAATTAGAGCAAACTTGATTGCGATTTCCTTACGATTAAGTTGGCAATAGGTCAATAATTATAAGTAATGATCAGTTTGTCTTAATTTATGCACTCAAAGTGATTAATTTGCTTATTTGTGCGACCGTTATTTGCTTGTTATTCGCAAGTTTTGTTTAAGTATTATATAAATTTGAAAACTTATGCAGCAGTCGTGGTTGCATAAATTAAAAATTCATTTTTATGGCTCTTATGTGTCATTTTGGTTAGTAATTTATGTAGAATACGGCTTGGCCAACAACAAGAATCCAACGAAGAAGAAGAAGAAGACGAAGGAGAAGTCGCACTCACTCACACACACACAGTCTCACAAAAACACAAACGCGGGTCAAACAAGTCAAGCAACTTTTTTCATCTCTTTGGCCAATCTTTGGATTGCCTTCCTTTTTTTCTCTTCTTTTTATCCCCCTTGTTATTAGTAGCATTTACTTAGGAATGCACCAAAGCGAGAACGTTTCGGAAAAATTACAACAGCCACAAGTGCACAACTGAAAAAATCAGTTGGAAAATGCTTTTGGCCTGGTTTTCAACGGAGAAAGAGAGCGAAAAGGGAGACAAAGAGAGAGATTCATAAATTCCCGATCGCGAACAGATGTCAAAGCCAGTTGTCGAGTTCAAAGGCCGTTGCCGAAAATCTCTCAGCTTTTGGCCCGCATTTTTTCGCAACTTCACTGACTTTTCGCTTTTGTTTTTTTTTTTATTTGGCTTGGTCAACAACAAATTTGCAACAGCCACCGCTACACACACACACACAAGTCAACACACACTCACTGATCTTGTTGTTGCCCGAACCGGAGTCCGCGTTTTTGTTTAGATGTTGTACGAGCCGCATGCAAAATTCAACTGTGCGGAGAAAATCGAGGTTTAAGTCGAGAGAGCGGCTTAAAAAACAGGTACACAACTAAGTGGCGCCACAAAATCCATTGAACGATCTGGTCACTCTAAACGAGATGAGAGCAATCAATGCTGCCAGATGGTTTTACACACAAAAAACATTTTAAGATTACTTTTACTCCTGTTCTGGTTCATATTAATATATCTTATTCTGCTTTCTAAGTTTTCTTCACAGATACCGGCCTCAATCAAATTTCCACCCAAAATAATAAAAACTACAAAATTTACGCAAATAAATTGGTCTTTATTTTTTATTGAAAATTGAACGTAAACTACTTAAGTTATATCTTAGAATAAACGCTAATACGATACTTAACCAAATTAATTTGTACCTGAAACGTTGGGTCCAAGTCGTCTCGCATTGCTTTACAATTCCTCTTCGCCGCCAAGAGGAATAAAAGCGGGCAGGGTCCCAAGTTTTGGTCGTCTGCGAAAGCCGCTTGTGGCTTCCGTTTCCGCTGGGTCCTCTTTCTTCACTTCCGGATCTTCCTCGTTGGGTATTGTTACTTCCACCTGCTCGCCTTCGCACCTAAAATACCGTGATGTGGTGGGCAAATCCTCCTCCTTGGCTGGCTCTTTTGGGATCTTCGGAATGCTGAGAGTTTTACCTCCCGCTTTAGGACGGGACTTGACCAACCGCCTTGATGACGGCTTCTTGCAGAACACGCACTTGGACAACTCGCACTTGCCCTTGCGTTCCAACTCCGGGCAGGCAAACTCGTGACGCTTGTTGCACTTAAAGAAGCAGGGGAGTTAATGGGTTATCACCGGATCTGGTGACCTGACCAACTTACCTCGGCAGCCAGCGGACAATAGCCGCGCACAAAGTCAATGCAGATCTCGGCCTTCCTGCTGAGCTTCTTGTGCAGGTAGGGACAATCCTCGCGGACGCAAACGCCTTGCAAATAGTACCGACACACGGGCATCTTCTCCAGGGTGATATTGTGCGAGAGCAGGCAGTCGGCCTTGGTGCATTCGCCGCGCAGGAAGCTGCAAATAGAGGATTTCAAGAAGGTAACCGCATTGGGGACTCTGCACTGGAAACGGCATCGAAGGGTTAGCACTCCTCGCTTGGCCTGGGACAAACCTGACACAGATGGCGACCTGCCGCTTGTCGTGCAGCTTGCGACACTTGCCACGGCTGTGGGCAGCGCACTTGCCAAGTTTCTGGAAGATGGCACAGGGCACGTTGGTCTTCACTAGCGACTTGTTGAGCAGCGTCAGACTTCTCTGCCTGGCGGTGATCAGGTGGGCTCGCGACACGTGATTGCTGGTGCGTATGAAGACATTCTGCGTCTTGGGCGAAGCCACATAGGTAAGGCCGCCAATATCGATGCGCCGCAATATGCTTCGATTCACGCTCATCTGGGAAGCAGCAGCAGCAGCAGTTGCTGAAGGTGGAACTCTGGTCAAACGGCAGCCGGATGGATCTAAGATGAACTTGTTGCCGCTAACGAATAGCGTTCTGCCGGAAACGGAACGCTTGAGGGTCCTCGGGGTCTCCGATTTGGTTATCCTTGCTGAACTGGCATCCACCTTGGTTATCTTGTTCTTCGATATCTTCCTGTACATCACGCCGTGTATGCTGACCATGCTGAGGGATTTGTTGACGCCCAGCTTTAGCACCTGTGGCTTGGAGCTGTGAGAGGAAAGGTACATTAATTTAGACAGTACCCACATTTCTTACTTTGATTTCTTGTTGGGGAATAGTAGGCTTTGCGACTTGCATGCTCGTTGACGATTGGAAACTGAAACTTACCTCAACTTCTTTTTGGGGTCTGCTTCATTGGTGCGTCTCAGGGCGTACTGGGCCACAAACTCACGCAGAGGACGACGCTTCTTGACCAGAGGTGTACATGTCAGCGATATGGAGCGCACTAGCTTGTACCTGGTGCGTTTGGCAGTTGGCACAGGCGGAGGCGGATGGGGGGCATTGACCGTTGACGTGGCATTTGCAGCTCCTTGACGCACAATCTTCCGCTTGGAAATGCTTACCAGAGGAGGCTGCACGAGGCTGGAAACCGGGTGAACGGGCGGAGGAGCAACGGACCTCACCGGAGCCTTGCGCACAAGACATGTGCTCGCTTTGCTGATGATCTTAGCGGGCGGAGGAGGTGGCGTGGCCCCAACAGAACTCGAAGGCAATGGATAATCCGGTTGGTAATAGGAGGCGGAAACCTGTTGCAGCAGAAGCTCCTTCTGATCCCTTTGCAACTGCTCGTACATGGCCCGCTGGCGCTGCAGGAAGTGCGGATTGATGTGAATGGCGGGCTGCGACTGCGGGGGCGCATGGAAGGGCGCCTGGAAGGGCACCTGGAACGGCAGCTGATGCGCAGTTTGACCTTGCAGTTGGAAATTGGGATTAATGTACACCTTCCGCGACATAGATGGCTGGCCCTCGTCGGCGCTTATGTGGGGCAACATTTTGTCACTTTTCTGGGCAAACCTATTGATTCAATCGTTCTCTGGTTAATTTCTAACTTTTAACACTTATTTCTAATGCTTCTTTGTACTGATTTTTGTTACGTGTGTTGCAGTGTGAACATTAGTTGAGTTGTGTTAAATACCAAAAAATACTGGATTATGGAGTAGTCAAAGAGTACTTAAAAATACTATTGGTATACCTTTGATTTGATCATATTTTATTTTTATATTTAAAGTTTAACCATTTCACAGGTAAACGTTTCAAAACTTTTAATTGGAACCAGTATTTTTTTAAATCACTAATTTTAAATTTAAAACATTTTAAAAAAGGACACAAATAGAATACCGCGCCAATATGGTCACACTACATAACGTTTAAAGTTTACTGTGAATGGCAACATCATATGTCTGGCAAAACGTGGATTTCATTTGCGGAGAACTTTTTAAACGGCAATTTTGAATTAAAATGGGCAAGGATCGCGGCAGGGGACGCAGGAACCATCACTCAGGGCCGTACAACAAGAGCAACTGGCGTGGCCAGAAGAGGGATCGTCCTCAAAACAATGGAGGCCAACGCAACAGGTAGATATGTATGTCATCTTATACACAACATACAATTTTAACCGGTTTCTATTTTCATGGGCAGATCTACGCCACAACAGAAATCCACGCTGCGTGAGAACCAAGTGGGCATTACAGAGTTCACCAATCCGGAGGCACCTGGTTTCACGGGCATCCTCAAGTCCCGGTTCTCTGATTTTCACGTAAACGAGATTGATAGCACCGGAAAAGTCCTGGAACTTAATGATCTAAGCGTGCCAAAAGTGGCCATTGTGGGTTTGTATTGGGTTGAGTATAGTAAGACTTCAAAGTGTCTATGTATGTCATCATATTCCAGCTGTGGCCGAAAAAGAACTGGACAACTGGCGGCAGGAACTGGAGGCAGTGATTGGTCCCGAAGTCTGGAAGGATATTGCCAACTTGGCGGAGGCCAAATACGACCCAAAGCTCGATCAAAAGGTGGAGATCGACGTTACAAGTCTGGACAAGGAGCAGCGCACACAAGTCCATCAGCTAGTCAAGCAGCTTTACAAGGGTAAACTGATGTCCACCACCATTGGACAGCCACAGGTTAAACCCAAAGCACCAGAGGATCCGGCCCTGGAGGGAAAGGATGCTGCTAAGGATGAAACACCAGCTCAGGAAGATAATCAGGCACCAGCGGAGGAGAAGAAAACTATAAGGATAATTAAACCAAAGCCAGGACGTAGTTAGTAACGTGGATTATCAAGAAAAACTTAACTTTATGATATCATTTAAATAGGCGATAATAGATGGAACTTTCCAGGGGATTATGTTACGTTCCTGGTGCACAAAACCAATTTGGTGACCAGTGAAGTGGCCTCTACTCTGGCCTCACGAATACAGTAAGTTAAATTGTTGCTAAATTAAAATTTAGGGTGGTTCGCTTCAGATTCTACAACTTTTAGTTAAGATTTGAAAAATCAACTTAAAATGGAAGAATCTAATATCGTTGTTTTTTTCAAGACAACTCTCATATTAATTTTAAAACATTTTGTTTTAGAACCCTTAATAATAATGAATTATTTCTCAACAGTCTGCGACCGTCGCAGGTCAACTACAGTGGCATTAAGGACAAGCGAGCCAAGACCACGCAGAAGTTCTCCATTAAACGCCGTACGCCGGAGAGCATCTTGAACGCAGCTCGCTGCCAGCGAAATGTCCAAGTTGGCAACTTTGCATTCCAATCCAATACACTCAAGTTGGGAGACCTGCAGGGCAATCGTTTCCGCATCGCCCTGCGGCACATAGCCAAGGAGAAACGGGGCGAGATCGAAGTGGCTCTGGAATCTCTGCGGGAACGGGGATTCATCAACTACTATGGACTGCAGCGGTTCGGCAACAGTGCCACCGTGCCCACCTATGAAGTGGGTGTGGCCCTGCTCAAGAGCGATTATAAGCTAGCCTGCGAACTGATCCTCAAGCCGCGCGACTCAGACGTGGAGTTCATGCGTCCCATCCGCGAGGAGTGGCTTAAAAATCGCGACTCGGCGGCGGCGGCTGCAAAGATCTACGGGGACAAGTTCATCGAGAAGAAGCTGCTGGACGGCTTGGCCAGATTTGGGGAATCGGATTACTCCTCGGCACTGCGGCAGATACCACGCAACATGCTTATGCTGTATCCTCATGCCTACCAAAGCCTGATCTTCAATAGGATTGCATCCAGAAGAATTAGGGAGTTTGGCCTGAAGCTGATACCGGGAGACTTAGTTTATGTGGAGCAGGAGAAATCTGTGGACGGTGTGGAGGAGCAAGAGCAGCAGACGGAGGATTTGGAGGAGCAAAAGGAAGCTGAGACTTCCGAAGATCCGCCAGAAACCGTTGAAGAGGAGGAAACCATCGAAGAGGAATCGCTTTTCAAGCGCAAGGTTCGCCCACTAACTGCTGAGGACATCGCCAGTGGCAAGTTCCAACTGTCGGACGTGGTGCTGCCTCTGCCGGGACACGACATCACCTATCCCAGCAACGAGTGCGGTACCTGGTACGAGGAAATGCTGGCCGAAGTGGGTCTCTCCTCGGATCAGCTCAAGCACAAGGAGAAAACCTATGCTTTGGCTGGGGCCTATCGCAAGATGATCATATCCTCCAGCGATCTCAAGTGGAGCTTCAGGCTGTACAACACGCCGGAGGACACCCTGATTGCCTCCGACTGGGAGCTACTAAGGAACATTCCAGTGACACCAGAGCCCGCTGAGAATGAGGCCAAGTATTTGGCCCTATTGCTGGAATTCTCGCTGCCCACGGCCGCCTATGCCACCATGTTTCTGCGGGAACTCTTGAAGCAGGACACATCCTCAGCCTCGCAGACGCAGTTGGAGAAGGAGGCCATGTGTAAGGGGGAAACCGAAAAGGAGGCGGAAGCCATGGAGGAGGAAGTGCAGGCAGCCAAGGAGGCGGTAATTGAGGAGGAAGTGCAGGCCAACTGAGATACCAAAAATCAATATGCTAAGGGAAATCAATTTTACGCGCGCTTCGTATCCAACTTCAAACCAACCACAACAATAACAAATGCGCACGTGAGGACAAGGGCTGCTCTCTCGCATCCTCTTTCGCGCTCTCTCTCTCTCTCTCTCTCTGCTCTTCGCTCTCTTCGGTCTCGCTCCCTTTCTGCCTGGGAGGAGAGTCCTTTGGTCCTGTCCCTTTGGCTCTTTGGCTGGCGATTTCATTCGTTCGGTGACCAGCAATGTGAAAGCTCGAAACGACGCGCTGCGCAGTTTTCCCAGCTCAAAAGTCCAAGTCGCACGGTTTTCCCCCAGCGTTCTCAATGAAGAGCAATAACAAACTATCAATTAACAATAAATAATAAATAACTGTGGTACCCCAAAAATCCAGAAACTCGATCCAGTGCATCCAAAGGATATATTAAAAGCAAAATAAATAAAAACATAAGGAAGAGAGCCAAGGTGAATTACCAGTTAAATGTAGCATTTAAACGTTTTGGGCGCGTATTTTGAAAACCCATTTATTTAGGCGTAAGTATAAAAAATCGAATTGTTAACAAATCAGTCTATAATTATAGAAGCGGACAACAACAATGAACTAACAGCCACAAAAGCTGTACAATATTTTATTTCGGCTCTGTCCGCTTATTGATTTTTGTTGTGTGCTTGTGCTGAAATCAATCGATAATACGGTGTTAATACCAAAAGCAGGGTTTCGGGAATGGGAATGGCGATGGCGATGGTGATGAATATGGGGAAGGTGGCTGGCCGTAGGAGTAGTTCATATATAGTGGCTTAGTGCGTCGGGGATGAGCACTTGGTGGGTTCTCGGGGGGGTAGTGGCATCCGTCGTTAAGGGTGCACGACGCTCCTCGCTCGTTATGTTTTTGTTTCGGCCCTTCCCCCCTTTGGGAGTCCTCAAATGAATAAACTAAATGCTTGTTTTGGCGTCGTCGCCTCTGCACCCGCCCCGTCCCGCCTCGGTGGGGTTCTTCCCCCCGATCCGCTCCAGACTTGGGGATATTGGACATGTTATTGCTTGCGCGCGCACTCTTTGACTCTTTGACCAGTTCTGTTCCAGTCGCCAGCAGCTGCGTCATAGTAGGAGTTTTTTGGCGTGGCTGAATTCGATTTTCCATCGCCTACCACCTGCCTACCTCGCCAAGCAAAAGTTTTTTGGCCATACAGATTGCTTCCTATTGCACTGCCATATTATCCCCCAAGTCCTTGGTTTACAAATCTCTCTGTATTTTGATGCTTTGTCTTGAGGTTCATAAAATACTTCTTTGTTACCTTAACACTTGGTAGTTGTTATTCGAACTGATACAGTGATATATCTAATCTCGTGTCAATAATTCAAATAACTTTGAACAAGCCCAGACTCAATTAGAAATCATATATTAGTAGAGTTACAAACTTTTAAAGGGCTCAAAATGCAAACCTTAATGTTTAAATATTAATAGCAGACCATCTGAGATACATGACAATAGAATGATTTAAATGTTTAATTTTAATAAGTTTGATTTAAAATTTTGCATAAAGTTAAATAAAGCTTTTGTATAATATTTAACTGTGGCAGACTGGTTATCTATTATTTTAACTTGTGAATTATCTGTTTATCAGTAAATTAAGAAAGCTGTGATGAAGTAAATCTAGCTTAAATTACATTTTTTAATTGAGATTTGACTTCATTAAATTAGGTTTCTTTAAATTTTCCAATGCAAGTTGACATACAATAATCAATTTGTTTTTAAAAAACAATGTATATAGTTAAATCATTTCCTTAATTTTGATTACAATTCATTTTTTAGTTTCAATTTAAGAGAGTTAGTGTGATGATTTCTAGTAGATATCAAATTTACAAATGATTTCTAGATGAAAATAGTGACTTGCTTGTATCCTAATATTGTAAAATTCCTAAATAACTATATCATCGATTTGCTCTTCGTTGAGGGCGCGCAGATTGCATTTGCAAAGGTAGGCCAGAATCCTTTTCTCCGCCTTGATACGATTTGCTTCTCCGAGTCCTTCGAGCAATGCCTCGATCCTCTTTTCCGTTTTAGCGGGAGCAGCTGATGGAGCGGCAGCAGCAGGATTTGTGGGTGCTGGTGGAGGGGCTCCCGCCACAGCCAACTGCTCATCCATGGCCTCCTGCAGCGGATCCTCCTCGTCGTTGACTTCCTCGATGGATTTCATGGAGCTTCTACTCACATCTCCCGAATTTCGATGATTTATTGGGTGGTGATGATGTTGTAGGAAATGTAGTTGAGGCAGGAGGCTCCAATCGGAGCCAGCACCTCCGGCCTTTTCTTTGGACAACTCCCGTCGGTGCTTGGCCGCCAGATAGTTCCACCGACTAAGACAGGCACAAGCTAAATGGGCATATATGATAATTTAATAGTATTCACTTAAAACATATAAAATTGTTTACCATCTGTATTCAAGGAAGTGGATATGCTGCGCCAGATTTCCGTATTCCGCTTTTTATTGGCCTCATAGGGCGTGCTCCTTAGTTCCCGCTCATAGAGCTTGGGATTGGCCCTCACCAACTCTATAAGTCGCGTGTCAAACTCCGACATTTCAATATTTTCAAAATGAAAACAAATAACAAGTTTTGTAAACAAATGGTTAGCGGATATGTGTGACCGTTATTCCAGTTCGCAAATATGCAGGGACCAAAGAACAGGGTTGTTGGGCACGCAAATTCACCACACCTGGGGTGGTGAGGTGGAAATGGGAAATTCAAAAAGGCCACCCCATCGTCTGGCGGCATTTATTGATTTATTTATTGATTTTATCGTTGTGCAGGCGCTGCCCGCCGCAGAGATGGCCGCCGAAAACTATCACCTCAAGTGGGACTCGCACCTCTCCTATCTAAACTCTTCCATAGCCACACTTTACAAGTAAGTAATTAAATAAAAGAAACCTCTTAATTGCCAAAGTTATTGTAGCTCTCAAGTGAAGACTAGTTTAACGTTTAATATTCTTATAATATTTATGTTTAAAAAGCATGGCTTCCTCTTTTATTTATGTATACATTAATGCATATATTTAGTTATAATTAAATTTCTTTACAAAAATCTTGGCAATAGAAACGAATTTTGATTGTAATTTACGCCTTCATCTTTGAATATAAAATAACCTTGCCTTTAAATATAAATAAATCTAGAAAAACTAAATTAAAGTGTTTTAAGAACTTTATCAAATAAACTTCCAAAGCTCATGCTAAAATTAAATATAATCGACTATTAACACTCAAAAACGCTTTACTTTCAATAAACACACTCGTAAGATCAAAGAGAGAATTACTAGGGCAAGATAAATAAACTTAACTTTGTTTCAATAAACTTGTCTATTTAATTGACCCAAATTTTGTTACTCTTTGTCCAGGAACGAGAAGTTCGCCGATGTGGTCTTGTACAGCTCCTACAACAGCAGCGGCATCCCTTCGGACATTCCCACGGTGGGCATCTCGGCCCACAAGTTCATCCTCAGTGCTTCGTCCCAGTTTTTTGCCACCATGTTTGAAACGGCACCGATCACAAATCCAAACGGAGTGCTCTACGTGGTCCTGCCGCCGGATCTCAGTCACCGGGCCATCCAGATCCTGGTGCAGTACATGTACAGCGGCGAGGCCACCGTCTCCAACGACATACTCAACGAGGTGCTGCGCGGCGGCGAAATCCTCAAGATTCGCGGCCTGTGCCGCACCAGCTCTTCCAACGTCGGTGGCTCCGGCTCGGTGGTCACCACATCGCACCATCCTCATCCGCTGACCGGGCATCTGCATCCGCGGGAGTCGAGCGCCATGTACATGTCCAATGGCACCCGTTCCGCCCTGCCACCTCCGCCGCCGCCGCCGCCGTCAACCATGTCGGCTCAGCTGCAGGGAGATCTCTATGCCAGCAAGCCGGGTGGATCGACACGATTCGCAATGGACCACCACCACTTGTCGTCGCATCACAACCACCTAAATCACCATCATCCTCAGCAGCAGCAATTCCGCGGCCTAGGCGTTTCCGTGATGCCCAAGGACTCACCCGTGATCATCAAATCGCCCAAAATGGCCGCTCACACGGGACTCCTTACCGTGGCCAGCAGCAGCAAGTTGGGCATTTCGGTTAACAAGGAGGTGGCCATCGATCCGGAGGACAAGTGCTGCTTTGCGGCACCTGGCCAGGTGGATACACAGTCGCACCCACCACCACCCACCTCTACGACAACGACTGGCGGAGGAGGAGGAGGCGGAGGAGGAACAGGTGCCCCAGCATCCCAGCCCATCTCAATTTGCACGGAGGTGGGCTGCAGTAGTTGTCCCATGACCACTGGACCCAGTGCGGAGCAGGCGGAGACGACGCTGCGGAGGACGGAGTACGAGGAGCAGGCACTTCGAGAGCGGAACGAGGTGGGACTGGTCTTCGAACGACGCCTCAGGAGGGAAAGCGCCTGCGAAAGATGTGAGTTATTTGGAACATTTAATTAAATCTCTTAATTGTTTACTTCAAGCCTCGTAACGATTTTAAATTTGGTTTTAAAAAAATTCTAAATCATTATTATTTAACGTTTACGCAAGTCTAAAAACACTAATATGTAAAAATTTAGCTTTATTAAGTCATTACTAAACGACTTATATTCAAAATAATTACAAGCCAAAACAAAAGTCGAACTGCTCAAATAAATAAACAAGTAATAAATGTGGGTTCCTTAAATCAATATATGCTGAAGAATTCGATGATGGGATGAAGAAAAGAGTATGCCAAAAATAAAGTCGAATTCCTCAGCATAAAATAATCTAAGGAATAAAAAAAATAAATTATGATAGAATTTTAAAATAAAGCTTTAGAAATAAAAATAAATTATGATAGAATTTTAAAATAAAGCTTTAGAATTCGCGAATAGACTATATAACTTAGAGTTTGACCACCCCAAGAAACATTATTTAATATTTGCTATCTCTTTAAATATAGATACATTTCCAAATTATAAATACAAATCTTATTTAATTATCCATCAGCTCGTGATTACTATGAATCTCAGCACTTTGAGCATGTGGTGCCATCCCGCCTGGCTGCCACACCACCGCCACCACAGCAGCCACCACATCCACCGCCGACCCTTCGGCATCCGCACAACTTCCTCACCATCAAACAGGAGCCGACGGACTGGAGCAACAACCCACCTAATGCCGCCAATGCGTCCAACAACAACAACCTGGAGGAGGGGCCACTGGGGTCACCCAAGCAGCCGTTGGACTTTAAAATGTCCGCCGTAAAGCTGGAGGTTAACCGGGATCGCGGAACTCCCTCCGAGGAGAACGAGGAGCACACGCTGCGCGACTACAACAACTTCAAGCAGCTGCTCGTGTGCGAGATCTGCCAGAAGTCCTTCGAGGACACCAAGATGCTGGTCCGCCACCTGGGCACCCATGCCGGCGATCCGGCGGGCGGGACGGAGAGGAACCTCCTGCCATCCAGTGCCAGCGGGAGTACGGCGACCGCCTCCAGCAATCTCGCCCTGCGGACCGTCAAAACCTATGTGCCAAAGAAAAGACGCCGAGTTTCGGTGAGTGATATAGTGATTATGATATTAATATTATAAGTAATAAATCTTATAGCCCTTTTAAAAATGTTTTGAAAATAAAAAAAAAAATTTTAATTAAGAAAAATATTTATTTTAAATTGTATTGGGCTATGGTTTTAGAGTTATAGTTATTTGCAGTGACGCCTGCACACTTTTAAAATACATTTTTTTTTGCTGCTATACAAACTTTAGTGAGCTAACGTTAATTTTAATAAATTGCTAATTGGGAAAAAAGTGCACAGGCATTATTGGACGAGATTTTATAGTTATAGTTTTTATTGTATTTCCTCTAAAAATTTCAAATCGTTATGTGAACGGATATGAGGGCATGTAAGATGCTTAATTGTAAAATTCCGTGCACTTTTTTTTAGGTATAAAGCAAAAAACCAAATTTTCTAAATTTTTTTAACCTTCAGTGTATTTTGGCAAACCATCCTAATTAATTATGTATGAATATTAATTTTTTGCAGCAACAGGAAAACAATATGGACCACGATCATGTCACCCTGCTCTGCGATTTGTGCTCCACGTAAGTAGACTTGACACAATAATCCTACCGAGGGGTTATTTTTTCATATGTTGCCAACTTCCATCACCGCAGATCTTTCGACACGCCCGCGGAATGGGTACGTCATATGAACAGCCAGCACACGGAGATCGAACTGGCCATGTTCAACAGCAAGAAGGATGGCGAGCAGAAGGGGTGTGTGTCCTAAGGGCTAGCACGAGCACTCTGACGAACTCTGTTCACTTGCAGCCAGCAGCACCAGTCGGCGACCAGCAGCTCTTCCACAGTGTCCACCAGCCAAATGCAGCCAAAGTATCCCAGCTCCACCGCCACCCGACCGACGCAGTCCCAGTCCCTCATGCTGCACAAGATGAGTAACATCAATATGGATGCAGTGCCAGCTGCAACCACGTCCTTATCTCCCGGAGCAACCACCTCACCGAATACCTAAGGACAGCCATCCGGATAAGCACATGGATCCATGAATCCAATGATTAGCACTACATCATTTATAGCTGAAGAATTCGAGACTTGATGACATGAAGCCCGGTGTACAACGGATATCACCAAAACCACATTTTGTTCGATAAATTCAACAAGTCGTCGAGTGATTTGATGCTGAAGAATTCGCGACTTGATGACATGGATCCAGGGGATCAGCAGATAACATCAATACACCATTTTGTTCGATAAATTCAAGTCGTTCCAGTAATGAAAAGAGGGATGTTTATAATGCAACAGCAAGAACCGTGATCAAAATGCAACCAGTTTGCATATTTTATAGAGCAACAAACAAAATACAAAATCGCAAAAATAATTAACGAAACTGTAAACGAAACTTAGAATGGGAATCGTCAGGCAACGATGCAAAACAAAACCAAACCAAACCAGAAATTTGAAAACGAAACGAGAACAACAATTAACTCAAGTGTGTAGAATTTTTTTAAGTGTACGTATTTACTTAGTTTTAGCTACTTATTCCCCATGTAATTACTGTAACAACAACGCGCAATTGATACGAAAAAAGATAACTATACAATTTAATCATTTAAAATGTACGAATTACTTGAATAATTTTCATCAGCGGACATTGTCAATAAAATAAAATTTGAAATCCCTTGTGTAAAGCGATTTTCCAAAAGGTTAAACCGAAAAAATACACTTGTAGGACCAAAATCAGCGAAAAGATTAAAATGCTTTATGATAAGCAATTGATTGGTGCAGCGAATATTTCTTATTCTTTATTACTTTCCAATTTGTTTGCTCTTTTTGTTTCTCGAATATAACAACTGATAACTATTTTGTATGTCGCTATCGCGGCTTTATGATGTCAGCAACTCTGTTGTATTTGTACTAGTACTTTTATATATGTTTTATAAGACTTCAGCTTAAATTTCGAGAACTTTTTTGTAAATAGATTAAGTTTTATTTTGAGAGTCCGCCGATCGAAACTTTTTGCGAAAAGTTTATTAACTTAAATCTCTAAATGTGTGTGTAGTAGTTGGAAATTTAAATAAACAACTCCCCCCAACCATGTAAAAATATAATATATATATATAACAAAAACATACATATATATAATATTTACAAGCAGGCGTGATTACTAACAAACTAAGTAGATGTATAAACAATGCAGGAGGAAAACTGTTTCTTCCCCAAACAAATCGCAAAATGTAGCAAAAGCGTTTTAAATTGAATAAACGTCTACGATGAGAAATCGTTTTTAAAAGCGCTACCGAAATGCCGGCAAAATTAAGAGTCTTGTTGCGAAAAGCTCTCGAGCGATTATTCACCAAGTTTTATAAATACAGAGCGCCGACGAAGAGAATTTTCAGTTTGGGTTCCAACGTCGCGTTGACTTCAACAATTAAGTGCATTTTATTTCTACTCCGCTTCAAGTTTTGCAATAACGAAAAACCAAAATGAGTTCTGGTAAACATTTGGCCAAAGGTAAGAGAAATTTACGTGTTGGCGGTGGTAAGAGCAACGCCCATGGCATTATTAATTCATTAACAAAAACAAGTTCTTCAACATTCCACTAACTTAACAAATATCAGTTCACACAATTTCATGAATTTCATGATTTTACTACATACATATACATGGCTATGAATAATGGGGATTTTAAAGTGAATAATATAATGTTTCACGATGTGATCTATAGAGATTCCCATGTATATTTAAAGAAGTTTATATACCCATTAACGATTTTCATTAAAAACTCTTTACTAAGCGATATTCAGTATTATTTTTAGAAAAGAAGAAGTCATCAAATCAATCATATTTTTATTAACTTATCATTTGTTAGTTTAACCCCATTCGTTTTAAATGAACCATAATACTTACACTTTAAAAAGATAACATATTAATGAAAAATTTGTCGTATCACGTCTGGGGCCCTATCAACTTTAAGCCAATGACTTGCAATACTACAGGGGCGGATCCACAAGTTTCCGAGCCCAATCAATAACTAATCAATAATGGTATTTAAAAAATTTATTGCATATAAGACACTCAAGCAAAAATTGCTATGAACACAATCTGCTTTTATGTATTTTACTAAACGGCTTACAAGAAATTCCACTGCTAAATCAATATTTATAGGTTCTGCCAAGCCTGTCCTGCCAGAAGATGGACTCCTCCGCCTGTTCTCCATGAGGTTCTGCCCCTATGCCCAGCGAGCCCATCTCGTTCTGAATGCCAAGAAGGTTCCCCATCACACCGTTTACATCAATCTCACCGAAAAACCAGAATGGTTGGTGGATGTCAGCCCGCTGCTAAAGGTTCCCGCCCTCCAGTTGGTGGAGGAGAAGGATCAGCCCTCACTTATCGAGTCGCTGATTATTGCCGAGTACCTGGACGAGAAGTACCCGGAGAATCCGCTCCTGCCCAGGGATCCGCTGAAGCGGGCCCAGGACAAGATCCTGTTGGAGCGCTTCAACGGCATCACAAGTGGCTTCATGAAGATCCTAACGCAGAACACCGGTTTGGATGAGTTCTGGACGGCGCTGGACATCTTCGAGCAGGAGCTGGCCAAGCGGGGCACCCGCTTCTTTGGCGGCGATAAACCCGGATTCGTGGACTTCATGATCTGGCCTTGGTTCGAGCGCCTCTCCGTGATCGAACTTCAGTTGGGGCAGGAGTATAGCTTCGACGAGAAGCGCTTCCCCAAAATAACCCAGTGGATTGCCCTTCTGAAGGAGGATGCGGTGGTCAAGTCCTTCTATGCCACTCCCGAGCAGCATAACGAGTTCTGGAGGACCCGCAAGGCCGGCAATGCCAACTACGATTTGCTGGCTTAGATCAGTACCTAAAATTAATTTAAAAGGCAAGACATTTAAATATTTTAGTATAATAATATAATTACAAAATAATTTAGAAAAAAATAAAACACAACACCTTGTTTAAATATTCATGTTTTTCATGTTTTTTTTTATAAATTTATGTACCATCAAAAAATGATTTCCAACTGACATAACGTGGCGTATGAGCAATTTTTACGGAAACTTAAAAATAAAATTGTTTGGTTTTTGTATACATCAACCACATTAAGCGGTGAGAGTAAAGTATTTTGTAATGTACGTAACTTTTTATTGATAATTTAATCAGGTCTTTTTAGAGTTTACTTATTTAAATATCGTCTTTTTGACTTTAAAGTTTAAGCTTATGTCATTCAGCAAAGACCAATACATTCAATGATTTTCCGAACCCCATTAGGAATTTGCATTATCTAAAATCTTTTCAGAATAGTTTATGTTACTTTTAATTAAAACCTATTGGTGTCAGAATAATAATGCTATCAGAATATTATTTGTATATTCCTTTTGGCGAGTATAAAGAGGCTTATCTGTATTCACCGGACTGAGCATGTGTGTCAGCCGCAAAGGTTGCTCCGGCCGCCAAGTTCAGTCGCGTAAGTAAAGCCAGCCGGCGAAGGGCAGCTAGCTAGTGGGTCTTTATATACCACTCGAATGGCAATCACAGTCATCACTTGCATCTCCAGACCCCGAGCACGCACATCATGAGCAACGGCAGGCATTTGGCTAAAGGTGGGTGGGTGGATGTGGATCTAGGCACTCAGATGCCACTGGAAACTAATAAATCTCTCTCGTGGCAGGCTCATCCACGCCGGATGTGCCCGAGGACGGCATCCTGCGGCTGTACTCCATGCGCTTCTGTCCATTTGCCCAGCGCGTGCATCTGGTTCTGGACGCCAAGCAGATCCCGTACCACAGCATTTACATCAATCTCACAGAGAAACCGGAGTGGCTGCTGGACAAGAATCCGCAGGGCAAGGTTCCGGCTCTGGAAATCGTTCGGGAGCCAGGACCACCGGTGCTCACGGAGTCACTGCTCATTTGCGAGTACCTGGACGAGCAGTATCCGCTGCGACCGCTCTATCCACGTGATCCGCTCAAGAAGGTGCAGGATAAGCTGCTGATTGAAAGATTTAACGCGGTGCTGGGTGCCTTCTTCAGGGCCTCCGATGGCGGTGAGCTGGAGCCCTTCTGGAGCGGCCTGGACACCTACGAGCGTGAGCTGAGTCGGCGCGGCACTGACTTCTTTGGCGGCGAGCAGACGGGCATTCTGGACTACATGATCTGGCCCTGGTGTGAGCGCCTCGAACTCCTAAAGTTGCAACGCGGCGAGGACTATAACTACGATGAGGAACGCTTCCCGCAGCTGGTGAGTTGATCCTCTGGGTTAAAGGGGTAGGTGCATCATTAACCGATTTGTTTTAGACCCTTTGGCTGGAGCGCATGAAGCGGGACCCTGCTGTGATGGCCTTCTACATGGAGGCCGAGGTCCAGGCGGAGTTTCTGCGCACGCGCAGCTTGGGTCAGCCCAACTACAATCTGCTGGTCAAGGATGCCTGATGCCCGATGCTGATGCACTTGGTTTATTTGAATTGTTAGCATGGAATGAATAAAACATAGTTGCAGTTCAAAACCGGTTTCAAAGATTTGATCTTCACATAACCAGTTGGCATTCTAGAGCTTGCCCTTGAAGGCTATGTCGTACTGGGGATTGCCCACAGTCTTGGATTTCTGGAACTCGGCATGCAGCTGGACATCCAGAGCGGTCTTCTGCACTGCCCCATCCTGAGCCACCAAGTCGCGCCACTTAAGCTGAAATTGTAGGGCTTAGAATAAGAGATCCTCTTGAATTATGTTGTTTTTACATACCAGCTTCTCAAATCTCTTGACATCCAGTTCGTACTTCTGCTTGGTATTGAGTTTCATGATTGGAAAGCGTTCAAACCAGGGCCAAATCATGTAGTCCACGATACCAATGGTTTGGCCAGCGAAGAAAGGAGTTCCTCTTTTGATCAGCTCCGTTTCAAATACATCCAGGGCTTTCTCAAACTTTTGTAGAGCATCTGGAGGAGCATTGGCATTGCATGTTAGCACTGGATAAACAGCGCTGACCACTGGAGCAAAGCGTTCGATGAGAATCTTGTCCAGCGCCTTCTGAAGGGGATCTGTGGGAAAGAGTCGTGGCTGGGGATACTGCTGATCCAAGTACTCCGCAATGATGAGCGACTCCACGAGTGTCGGTTGATCCTCAACAGCAGTGAGCTGCAGGGCAGGAACTTTGCCCAGAGGACTGTAGTCCTTGTACCATTCCGGCTTCTCAATCAAATCAACGTAGATCTTGTGGTGTGGAATGTTTTTGGCGGCCAGCAGGAGGTGAACCCGCTGGCTGAAGGGGCAGAATGCCATGGAGAAATAACGCAGGACTCCATCTTCGGGTAAATCCGGTTTGGTGGAACCTGCAAAGCCAAGAGAAGAGTTTTATTAATTGGCTAGGATTAAAGCAGAAACCCAAATACCAGATGAAGATGCAAAGATATCATTTCAGGGTACATATATATTGTTTTAATAGTTTCTCGCTGAGCGGTTTCACAATCTAAGCTTAAGTATTTTGAATCCTGTTGCACAGGGTACTCATGTTAATCTCAGCCTGGAACTGGCTAGAGGATCTACAAGGGCTGAAAGGCAACATCATAGTTGGGCTTGCCCTCATGGCGGGTGCGCATGAACTTGGCATGAATCCTGGCATCCAGAGCCGTGGCCTTGACAGCCTCGTCCTTGGCCACCAGATCGCGCCACTTCAAGAGATTCTGATAACGTGTCTTGTCCAGCTCGTAGGGCTCATCCAGCGAGTACTTGAGGGCGGGGAATCGCTCGAACCAGGGCCAGATCATGTAGTCCGCAATGCCGATCTTTTCGCCACCGAAATAGGGAGTTCCCCGCTGGGTGATCTCCTGCTCGAAGACATCCAGAGCGGTCTCGAAGTTCTTGATGGCATCGGCCGGCGGATCCTTGGTGAAGAACACCGGATAGATGGCACTGACGGCGGGAGCCAGGCGTTCGATGAGGATCCTGTCCAGGGCCTTTTGCAAGGGATCCTTGGGGAAGAGTGAACCCTCGCCGGGATACTGCTCGTCCAGGTACTCGGCAATGACCAGGGACTCCACGAGTGCGGGCTGGCCAGGAAGGTGTGGCAACTGGATGGCCGGCACCTTGCCCAGTGGACTGTAGTCGATGTACCATTCCGGTTTCTCGCTGAGATCAATGTAGACCGTGTGGTGGGGAATCTTCTTGGCGGCCAGAACCAAGCCGGCACGCTGGGAGTACGGGCAGAATTTCATCGAGTAGTAACGCAGGACTCCATCCTCGGGAATTTCCGGTTTGGGCGAACCTGTTGATGGGTGATTTGTGACGTCAGCGGAATGTTCACCATTAGGCTTGGGGCTACAATTAAATCTATATCTGTGGGGTATTTACGATTCTCATGATGGGGGACAGATACTACGATTAAATCAGTGGCCAACTTCTGCCGCGTCACTATCCCGGTGACCTTGAAGTGCCCCCCACTTACCCCTCTTGAAGTGCTTCTGCGGCAGGGCCATTTTGTTAACAATTTTCAGATAACTCTTTAGGCGAGAAATGTCGGTAGATGGTTTCAATCGAATGACAAACGAGCGAAGATTCGTTGGACCTTATATAGTAATCGCTGGAAGAGCAAATGTATCGAATAGTTATATCGAAAGGGCGGGTCACCTTAAATTATTTGAGCTTACAATTGCATTAATTGAGACCTAGCAAATTAACAAAATTAAGTTAAAAAAAGATAATTTAAACGTTTTCCTCTTTTTAAACGTAGAATTAGGTTTAAAATTCATTATACTACTTTTTTTTTTTATTTCGAAATAATCAATTTTGATTTTTTTGACATCAATTTGAAATTCGTAAAGTTGCTTTGAAAATTCATTTATTTTTCAATCACAATAATGCTGCTATATGTATGTATAGGTACAATCAAAATTAAACTTCATAATATGTACATGCTGATATGTATAATATAATATCTTTTATGACTACTCCAATTTGGCACGCTTGGCTTCATTGCTAAAAAAAACGTTATTAAATTATATATATAATATTTAGACTTCATAACCTACAAGAGCATATTGTAGTCTGCTTTGCCCGCTCGGCGGGTACTCATGTATTTGGCATGGGTTTGTCCATCCAAATAAAAAGATTTGACTGCCTTATCCTGGAGCATCAAGTCGCGCCACTTAAGCTGGAAATACAAATTTTAATTAAATCATAGATAACTTTAGATATCCTTGCAAACCCACCAAAGAAGCAAAACGCTGGGGATTTAGTTCGTAGCTATTACCCATGCTAATCTTTAAGGAGGCAAAACGCTCGCACCAGGGCCAAATCATATAGTCCAGCATTCCCGGCTGGGAACCGCCAAAAAACGGAGTTCCACGTTGCTTCAGCTCCTCTTCGTAAATGTCCAATCCGGCATAGTGGTCAGTGTCGCCCAGCTGGTCGGGATTGTCATGGAGCACCAGGCGGTAGAAGGCGGTGATAAACTGCCCAAAGCGCTCGATCAAAATCTTCTCCTGGGCCTTCTTCAGCGGATCCTTGGGATACAGGGGCACCTCCGGATACTTTTCGTCCAGGTAGTCGCAAATGATGAGCGACTCGATCAGCACGGGATTCCCCGGTTCATTTACCAGCTCCAAAGCCGGCACCTTCGAGGAGCTGCTCACCTGCGGGAACCACTCGGGTTTTTCGCGAAGATTGATGTAAATGTCATGGTGCGGCACGTTCTTGGCGTCCAAAACAAGGTGCACACGGTGTGCATATGGGCAAAAGCGCATCGAATACAACTTCAAGACCCCATCATCCGGGAATATGGGCTTTTCAGAACCTGCCAGAGCGAATTGCATTTTAGTACACCAAATGAATTTAAAGATCTCAATACTAACCCGTAGTTAAATGCTTAGTATCACTCATTTTGGCAAAGAGAAATAACAAGGCAACAAAATCAACTTGTTTTGATGTTTGGAACTTATCGATGTTTGATTGCAAAAGTAAAGGTCGCTCGATAGGTTAGTTATGACAGTGATTACAAAAATATATTAAACAGACTACTGGTTTTTATTCAAGGTGAGGGATTTGCACTGAATTATTTTTATTTAACATTATTTACAGTTTAAAACGTTAAATCCAAATTTTGAATATATAATTCTATAAATTTGACATTTGTTATGCAGTAAATGTAAATTTCTTGTAAGTGTCATTTTAGCTTTTTAATTTGTATATTTATTTAGTTAGTTTAATTTTAACTTTACTGTTTTCATAAAAATGTTTTTTCCCGGTTGAATTTGAAACCACTCTGGAGATGTGACCAAATATTGCTGCCGACATATAATATACCCAAAAAACCACCTTAAAAAAACACCAAAATATTTCGCACAAAACTATAAACGGTCACTCTGCACTAGCCGCCTATCGATAATTGTTATAAAAAAAATTGTTATAGTTGCGGATTTTTTGTGTTTGGTGTGTGTGCGAAAAAGAGATGGCAGCGGCATATGTTTAACGTGTCCGGAGAATGTTTACAGTTAGCCCGCCGCTTGCGTAATTGAGCCCGTGTTGGTGTTGGTGGCCCTATCCGTGCAATATTCCGCCGCTCCGGTCGGATTATCCGTGTCAAATCGAGATTATTGCAGCGTAATTGACATTCGGCGTTATCTCGACGCCGCCTTTAATTCACGCCCACCGCATCGGCAGTAGCTATAGCCCCAGAATCAGCCAGCATTATCTTCGATCCCGCAGTCACTCTAGGAATTGATAAATAGACCCGCTAGTCCCTTTGAGTGTGTGTGTGTGTGATGTGCTAAACAGTCCGGTAAATTCACTGGTGAGTAGTGGTGCAACTATATTAATTACCCGTATTCGTGATTAAACCATATTTAAGTTTAGTATGAGAAATGCATGCGACGGGCCCCCCATCCTACCAACCACCGCCCACCACCCACTCGCATTTATTTATAGCGGGCAATTTCCATGTGCGAGATTTTGACACCCGCTCACTTACATACTCACACTCACACACGCACACAGATGCACACGTAACTACACTAACATTCAGCACGTTTTTATGCTATTTTCGATCGGCATACTTATAGTCATGAGTATTTTCTATACATAATTCAACGCAATGCCGAATGCCATTTCCATTCGCTATCTTCAGAGCCTAATTACCCAAAATCAGTGGAATTATGCGTAGTAGCAAGAATGCTTATCTATCAGTGACGGGGCTGGAAAATGTTTTAGAGGGGTCTAGCCAAACCTTGAATATCAAGAAAACTAGAGCATGTTTTCGCAAAGGGCGCAGTCGTGGCAGTCAACAAAAAAAATCAAGTGAGATTACTATAACGATTGTATCATCGTTACTTCATCATTACTTTTTCAATTTTAAAATGGAAATATTTAACCAAAAATTCTAAATAAATACTTACACAGCTTTTGTACGTTTTTTGTTGTACTTTGTACTCATGGCAATATATAACACATTCCTCTTATGGAATCAAAAATTCATCTAAAAATTTAATTTTGTTCTCACGAGTTATTATCTGCCCGACCCCTTTATTCAATGATTACTTAAGAACCATATGTGTACAAACAAACATATAAAATAATTATTTAATTGTCAAAATTGAAATGAAAAAATTGTTATATACATTTTTCAACTTTTTCTTTATAATGTTTAATATAATATATCTAAAATATGAAATATCACTGAACCCGGATGATTAAACGCCTTTTGAATCCGTCACTGTTTTCGCCACTGACCCATATATCAGCATGTGTTTCTTTCGCACTTTTGGCTGCTTTCCACATAGGTTTTTTTGTTCAAAAGTGTAGGTGGGTGCGTGAATCATAGATAATGCCGGTTGTGGCCAACAGAAGAATCCTTATCGGCCGAGAACGGTTCCGTTTCTGCATTCGTCCACAATGCCGCCAATCAATTATTCACGAGTCAGCGAAATTTGCAAACCTATACTTGCAATATGCGATATCAACCACAATTACCGCCTTGCAACCTGGCGCCGTCAGCTGAGGCAGCCAGCCACTCGATACGGAAAACAAACAATTCTCTACGATCATTTCGATGCCCCCAGATGAATTATTTATCGCTAATGGCCAGCCCTTCAACATCAGTTATGTGTCAGTCGTTATACTAGTGGAATATTAAACCGCCAGTCCACGTAATTCACGAGTCAGCCAGTCGACGAGCAATGCAAGGTCAGAGCCTCGTCCCGTCCGGATTCGATCCAATCGGAGCGGATCCGCAACATTTCATTCCGATTCCGACGTGATCGACCTCTGCAAAAGTCGGGGTTATATGTTAGTGCTTCTATCCATCCAGAACTTCGAATTTAATTTGTTGGCCGTCACATGACCCGAGGTTTTTCATATCTTCCAACAAAACGAGTCAGTCTACTGAAATTTCACATCAAGCTTTGAGCCAGCAATTTACTGGCACACCGTATAGGTAAAAAGATAATGCTCAAAGGTGTGTGGGTATGTTTGGGTTCTTAGGTACACACACATTTTGCAGGTTTATTTGCCTGAAGTTTCAGGTATGAAATTCGTTTGTCGAGAGACCAAGATAAAAGATAAATTGCTGAGGCAGGTAGAGGGCATTTTTCGAGTGTAGATGTAGATGCCTGGTTGAAATTTCAGGTCCAGCAACTGGAGATTGCGTCAGCATTTAGTAAATATGTACGTTATAAACATATTAATCGTGCGAGAAGTTTTACGAGTTAGTTCCCAGGTTTTTGCCGGCTTTGCACAATTTCAGGTTGTTATATGGCGAAATTGTGATATTTAATAGTGCCGAGTCAGACGAAGGTTCCAACGTGAAGATATCATGTGAAATTTATTTCAATTAAAAGTGACTCATCAACATGGCTGCTTTTTTATGATTTGTACTTTGAGCGATCGCCTGTGAAATTTCAGTTTTAATGTGCAGATGCCATAATGAAATTAGATTATGCGACCTAAGCATTAATGGGGAATAAATTCCAGGAAATCTGAGTTAATGAAATGGAGATTTCATGTGAAATTCGAATACGTTGACTCAGACTGTGAGCGAACTTCACAATTTTGCGAATTAAACCCTCGGAGATGTAATGTGAAGTAGGGAATGAGTAGAACCCCTGTGGCCACGTTTATTATTTGTGCGGTCGGCTGTGAAATTTAAGCTGTTATCGGTAGATCTCAAGACAGATTTTTATTTTGCGTACCGAACGTAAATGACGTAAAGAGTTCCAGAAAATCTGAAATGGACCAGCCAGTCTGCAGCATTTGTTGGAATTTCACAATTAGCCAAGTAAAACCCACCCTCCATATGAAAATTCAGATGTTGGGTTTTTGCGAAAAATGTAACTTGTTTGGTAAAGAAATGAGTCAAAGAAGGTTAAGGATTGGATTTGGCTCAACTTAAATTTCAGTTCAGGAAAATTACACACTATGCGGAACACCTTTTTTTATTCAGAACAGAGTTGAATGACTTTTCCCCACCATTAAAAGTAACTGCGGTTTTTTCTGTAAGTCAGCAAAACTCATTGGAGATATCATGCGAAGTTTTGTGCATTTAATTGAGTCAGCAGCGAGTTCAGTGACTTTCTGACTATAGCATTGCCCCGAGGCCTCGAACAACCCAAATGGAGATGTTATGCGAACTCAAATTGAGACAGCAAAAAAACAAAGTAGAAAAAAGGCATAGAAAGAGAAATGGTTAACATGGCCGACCTATAAAAACAAAATCAAATAAAGGGCCACTACATATTTATGAAAAGCCCTCTTATTTTTTGTTAAATCTATCTATTTATAAAAATAATTCAAAAATCTGAACAATATTGGCATATAGAAAATAGAACTCTTAAAATGAAAATCTGCTATTATTTTATATGTGTGTTTTTGAAACAAATTTGTTGTATACAACAACATGTTTTACATTGTACTGAGTTTGAACACAACTGCTTCTCAGAAACCCAAAAATATTAATTTATTTAAAGTTCCTGAACAAAAACAGATCATAATTTTCCGACGCAATAAACAAGAATATATATATTTTATATATTGATATCAATTGAATTTCTTTGATTATTTGTTAGTGCAGCATTCGTAGTTCAAAGATTTTTTAATACGATTTTGATGGATAGTTTAGCAAAAAACCGTAAAATGTTTTAAATTTAATTTTGTTGTTGAGCCAATTTATTGACATTTTTATTGATTATAAGTTAATCAAAAAAAGCATGAAGCATTCCGCTTCGTCCAAAAAACAAACTTGAAGTGGAATCGTTAGATTCTGTCGTTCTCTTCAAAGTTAGCCATGGTCCGAAATCAGCCACGCCCCGTCCAGTTAGTACGCCTTCGATGTGGGTATGCTTTAACGTGGTCTCCATCATATATGCACACTCACTCAATTAGCCAGCAACACGAGACTGGCTTATAAATCAAACCGCAAGCGACGCGCGCCGCTCAGTTGCAAAGTGTGTTCAAAGCTCGCTGGTTGGTGGTTCTGCGGATCGCGAATCGGTTCGCTACGGTTCAGTGTTTCCCAAATAGAACTCCATTCGGTACGATATTCATCCCAGTTATGTTTAAAAGTTTTCCAACAACTTGATTATCAATGTGTGGGCTGAAAGAAAGTGAATTCAATTGATGACCCTACGCTCCAAAAATTTGTGGCATTGAAACCATCATAAAAACGAGCTCGTTAAACATTTTTCTCCCAGTGGTTTCATTAAAATCACGCGAACAGAATTTAAATGAGACTTGATTACAAAAAAAAAAAATAATAAAACAAACAAACCGATATAGTAAAAAACGAAATACAAACTAAACAGCCAGTCAATGGCGGCAGCACTTGGCCAATTGACTGAGATTGCAGGATTGATTGGGAATATTTGCCGATGAATTGGGTCTGATCTGATTTGGGAAATTTGTATGCAAATAAGTTGCCTCGTTGATTGGTTTTTATTGCCTTGAAATTAAGTTTCTGCCTTGCGGTGATTGTTCGCGAATCCCTCTGGCAGTTTGGCGATTTGGCAGTTAATTTCCTCAACAAGTGCGAACTTCAGCCTCAACCTTTAACACTTAACCCTTCGCCAAGGCGACGTGTGTCCTTGTCAATGCCGCGGGTGCAATGACAGCCCGCCCACTTCCTGCGACCTTGACGCACCCCCCTCCCCCCCTCCACACTCTTTTTCAGTTTATGCAACAAAACAATGACGTTTCTATTATTATCCATAGTGTTTTGGCTTTCGCTTTTATTAAGTCGATAACCAGCAAGCCACCCACGTGTAAATACATGCATAACTATATATGTATCTACCTGTGTCGTAAATTTTCGCCAAAGTTTTATCAATAAATTGGTTTTCAATGCAGGACCGTTGGACCAACTGCCCAAGTTGTGACATTAATGCGCAATTGCAAAATTGTCTAAGTCCCACACACACACACACACACAAGACAACAATAAAAACAACAAGTCGTTACAGCCAAGTACAATAACAAACTAAATTTTCAGTTAGTGGGGTGGAAAATTCAAATGCCGCCTGGCAAATTTTCTTTTTTGGCGCGTGCCACTCGTAGTTTGCTCATCGAAGAAGCCGCATGGCATCGACTCTTTTAGCTCCCGACTAGGAGCTGAAAACTAGTTACCTGATTAACCATAATTGGTATAATTGAATGTGCTAGAGTTATGTAACTTTTACGCGTTGACTTCTTTTGTTATTTGAAGTGTTATCATCTGATACTGATGTGATATCAGATTTCTGATTCTAAGGCCAAATGCTTTAATAAGAAGTAGGAATATTAAGACATTATGGATTTAGTAGATTTTTCAACGTGATAAAAATGTCTGAACATTTTAAAATTGTCTTTATCAGGAGTGATGAAATTAAAACTACAAATACTTCCTTTGATATTTTTGAGGCTCCTTTCTCTGTGCTTAGATAATTAAAAAATAGATTTGTGTACTTACTTATAATACAGATTGACAAGATTAAGAAGTTTTTTAAATGCACAAAATTATGTTTAAAGCTAACGATTTATATAGCCAAAAAACGCAATGCTAAATACCATTTTTTAAACTGTATGAAGTGATCTACAACCCAATTGCCATACCAGCAGAAGTCTTTGTTTATCGCAGACAATTCGTTGCAGTGAAACCGCCCATTTATGGCCATCTTGGGGCACCTGAAAGCAGTCTGTTGTTTGGGCTGCTGCTGCTGCTGCTCCGTTGTCCCATATTTGGAGGTGTCGATCCACCAACGAACGAACGAACGATCTTGAACTTCCGCTTTGGTTCGCTGACTATTTTGGTTGTGCAATGGGCAAATGGCTTTTGTAAGTGCCTTAATGAGTGTGGGATGGTAACAAGGGGCTGGCTGACAGTAGAGAGCCCCATAAACGATTTTTTATCAGATAGAATTTCGTGTTTTGTGTTGGTATTCTGTGTACGCTTGTTTTCGTTTTTGGCTAATCTCTCTAACCGACTTTTCTCGTTCTCGTTCAATTCCAGATCGAATTAAGCGCGCCAATCAACAACGACTGACTGAGTGACGAATATATGTATAATGATCGCGTCGGATCTTGCTGGGCAGTAAACCGAAACGAGAGTCCGAGTCATTAGCAATACACCCAGCAGGAGTGGAAGTACAAGAGGAAGAGCAAGTTCTAGAGCAAGTCGGTCCTGAAAATGGCACGTCACATTATGGCCGTTTGCGTGGTGTGCCTGCTCTGCGCGCACCGCCTGCACTGCCAGGATCACATCGAGAGTCTACTGGGCCCGGCGCTGGGCATGACCCACGGCCAGGAGCAGCTCAATGCCCGCGTCTATTCGAACCTGAGTCCCTCCAGCGAAACCACCGATCGGCGGCAGCAGCGATCCGCTTCTTTCGGCGACGATGACACCCCCGACTACAGCACCAGTCCGCCATCGCGGAGACAAAAGCGACATGCTGGCCACGACCACGGCCACAGCGTCGAGTCCCGCCTCCCGCAGATCACCCAGTACTATCTCGAGCAGCTGATGGCCCAGAACGACCTGATGAACAGCAGCATATTCGATGGCCTGCTCCAGCAGCTCAGCCTCCACTCGTTGGCCAGTGGGGCAAGTGAGGGAACTGTGAGTATATGCTAAAAGCTAATCTCCTTCTTATAGCAAACTAAGCCTTGTTTTTCTTACTTTCCCCCAAGTGTGTGCCCGCTAGTCGGCTAGTGCATCATGTCCAGCCTCACGATCATCATCATCATCACCATCAGGAGGAGGATGAGGAGCACAAACAGCTGCAGCCCAACAATTGCACAGTCAGCCAAAATGGTAGCAACTCCAGTGTCATCCAATGCGCACCCCTGCTCAACAATCACACCCATCCCCTCAGCGAGGAGGCCAAGAACTTTGCGCTGAGTGAAAAGGACCTGCTAAACCTTTGTCCGGTTCTCCTCTACGAGCTGAAGGCACAGAGCGGCGGATGCATAGAGCCCTCCGTCCTGGTCGACATCGACAGCACGGAAATGCTGCTGGAGGCGGAAAAGGACAAGGATATGTTTTACGGTGCGTGTTTTACGGCACGCTTCCACATCCCAGCTCCTCTTTACTTATCTTCATCTTCATCTTACCTTCCAGTGTGGATCTATGCCTTCATTTCGGTGTTTGCCTGCGGACTGCTCGGCTTGGTGGGCGTGGCCATCATACCGTTTATGGGCTCACGCTACTACAAATACATCATCCAGTATCTGGTGTCGCTGGCCGTCGGCACGATGACCGGCGATGCCCTGCTGCACTTGCTGCCTCATGTGAGTAGAACTGATGATAACTGCTTTGGTTTTACCTCGGCCATGACTAATGTTTAAATTCCCAACCGACAGTCTCTGGCAGGCCAGGATGAGCGGGGCATGATCATGAAGGGACTGGGCTGTCTGGCCGGCATCATCTTCTTCTATGTGACGGAGCATGCGCTGACCATGATCTCCGAGTGGCGCAAGAGCGTGGAGAAGAAGGAAACGAAGAAGCCGTCGCGGGCGAAGGTGATGCGGGATCCCGACTCGTCGGTGAACAACTCGGTGGCCGGCGACAAGATCTGCAAGCAGAAGTATAGCTCGTATCCCTACTGCTACGACGAGATCACCATGAACAACAAGCAGAGCGAGTGGATGCACCTGCCCGGCGACGGAGTCAACTCGTCGGCGGGCGCTGGCGGAGATGCTGCCTCAGCCTCGGAGGTGCGCAACGGTGTGGTCGATCACGATGGCTCCAGTGACATGGCCGCCGCTGCCGAATCCCTGCTCTCCACGCTGCACACGAACTGTGTGGAGATGAATCACCACAATCACAATCACAACCACAAGCACAACAGCCATCAGCAGAGCCAGGAGGGGCAGGACAACAACACCATTGTCACCGATCTGGACGGGAATGCTGTGTACGCCTCGAACAGTGCAAAGGAGAAGGAGGGCGGCCGTAACGATCATGTGACCGTGATCCTGCGGGAGCACGAATCCTCGCATCACGGCCACAGCCATCGACATGGACATGTCCACTCGCCGCCGGAAACGCTCAGCGCCGTGGCGTGGATGATCATCATGGGCGACGGGCTGCACAATTTCACCGATGGCATGGCCATCGGCGCAGCCTTTGCGGAGAACATTGCCGGCGGCTTCTCCACCTCCCTGGCCGTCTTCTGCCACGAGCTGCCGCACGAGCTGGGCGACTTTGCCATCTTGATGAAGGCGGGAATGTCGGTGAAGTCGGCCGTCTACTATAACCTGTTGACGGGTGTCCTGAGTTTCATCGGCATGATCTTCGGCATTGCCTTTGGTCAGTCGCAGGATGTGGCCCAGTGGATGTTTGCCGTGGCGGCGGGTCTATTCATCTACATTGCCCTAGTCGATATGGTGAGTTGTCTGGCACACACTTTGCTCAATATGTTTACTAATTTACTAATTCATGGTTCGACTCCTCCTGCAGATGCCCGAGATATCGGCCTCGCACAAATCGCTGGGCCAGTTCCTGCTGCAGATACTGGGCATGCTGAGCGGCGTGGGGATAATGCTGGTGATTGCCCTCTACGAGGGCGATCTCATGAGCGTGTTTGGAACGGCGGGAGGCGCATCGCTTCAGCACGTGCATTAATCACATAACTGAAATTGTAAAGCAACCGCAGCGAATCTTGTAGCGTATTATGTGAATTGCAGCGAATTAACTGCAGTGTATTAACTGCATTTTTCCGCCAGGCCAATAGGACCTCTTGAATTATTATTTTTTGTATAATTTGATTAGATTGTTGTTTACCTTAGTCCACAGAGTTACACATAACACATAACACACAACACAACCACCCACAGACACAGCCGGTTGGCGCTTATCAAACGCATTTGTTATCCAGTTTATGAAACACACAACCACCACACACACACACCCACACAAGCGACGCGATTCAGCAAACTCGTTTTATTTTCGTTCCTAATTTTGGCATCTGAACTGCGTTCGAGTCGACTTCACACACGATTTAATATAAGATGTCTTACAAATTGCCTAGGTTATAAAGTGATCTTGAATTTAGAAGAAACCAATTGAAAAAAGCATGTCGAGAAAGTTGCTCTAAAACGACACACGCGAGAACAAATAACAGAAAATTGATTGGATTGGATTGGATCCGTATCCCAAAATCCATTAATTTCCGATCTTATACACTGAAAGCAGAACCTAAAAATTACGATATATATATATATATATATATATTGTAGAATATGTATACATACATATAGTTTTTGTATTTTGTAGTCTATAGGGTGCGCACGTTAACTCTAAAGCCCAGAATTAAGAGATGTCCACTGTTATGATTTCTGACAGTACTTAAAATGACTCTAACGCATATGTTTTCCACTTTAGGAAAAACACAAAACCATTTAAGCTTAATTTATTATCGTGTTTGTAATAAATTGAAAAGATTATTAATCTGCACCCTCATGTATAGTTTAGATTTTCGCTACCTCGTAGCGCCTTCGTTTAATTATGATTTTGTAATAAACCAAGCTAAAACAAAACCGATTACTTTGTTCTTTTTTGAGTTTTATTTTTGTTTTAATTGCGCACACAACTAACACGAAAGTGATTGTGATTGAAAATGAGTAACTAACATTTGTAAAATGGTGCGACTTGCGACACGATCGCCCTTAATAACTATCCCACACACACCGATCTGCACACGATGCTATCACTTAAACTGAGCAACTATAAATATTTTATAAAGCCACACTATGTGCTACTGAGGCAGTAAAACCTACATTAATTCTAGCTGTAAGCTCTGCGACAACTACAAACAGGAAACCAAAAAACAAAGAATAAAGAAGTAAACATATATATACATATACACACTGTGCTAAAGGAACTTTTGGAGAAATGGATGTAATACTAATTACTTTGGTGATATCACGCAAAAGGCAATTGAAACAACTAACGAAATAATTTTACAATAATGTATTGATAAACATGTTTGTAAGTAAGTCGTGTAAAAGTGCACCAGCACATGCAAATGGCGCATATTTTGCTAAATTTTTGTTTATTTTGTAACAGAACGTAAACACTTTTTAAGATTTCAAAATAAATGTTTTTCCACCTCAACGTCATAAGAAAATTAAGATAGCGAGTGCTTTTGAATTGGGCGGGCTTAGGTGGTTATCGATAACAATGATGTGAGATTTTTTTTAGAACACTTGATATTTAACATTTTTGCGTGCATGTGGTGTGTTTGTGTTTTGCAGAGAAATGTTAGCGAAACGTCGAACTAACAGTGAAATGTTAGCAATACGTCGAGCTAACAGTGAAATGTAAGCGAAAAATCGAACTAACAGAGAAGACGGATACGTATCGATAGTCTCTGTCAAACATCGATAGGAACGATGTTTTGAAAACATCGATGACATTGATGACTTCTTGGCATCGATGTTTCTCCCCCTCCACTCTTTTTGTCAACACATAAATTGCAAAATGCGGCCTACATTTCCAATTCTGGCCCTTGTTTTGTGCTTCCTGGCGTGGAATCCCTGCTCCGAGGCCACCGGCAACCTGAGTCCTGGGGCCGTGGGCGTGCACCGACGCTTCGAGTACAAGTACTCGTTCAAGCCGCCGTATTTGGCCCAGAAAGACGGCACCGTGCCGTTTTGGGAGTACGGGGGAAGTGAGTACGAGTGGAAGACGCAGCTCCACGTCAGTTGTTTTGGCCCACTCGCTGCCGCTCTGCCGCCGTGGGTGCGAGCGAGATGGCGCGAGGCGGCCAAGTGTACACGCAGGCACTTTGTTTGGATTTCGATTTGGGCGTCTTTCCGGGTGTTTCTATAGCCACTACTTGTTGCTACTCATTGCAGATGCCATCGCCAGTTCGGAAAGTGTGCGCGTGGCGCCGTCGCTGCGCTCCCAGAAGGGTGCCATCTGGACGAAATCCCAGACGAACTTCGACTGGTGGGACGTGGAGATTGTGTTCCGGGTGACGGGACGTGGCCGGATCGGAGCCGATGGTCTGGCCTTCTGGTACACCACGGAGAAGGGTGACTACAACGGACCGGTGTTTGGATCCTCGGACCGCTGGAACGGTCTCGCCATCATGTTCGACTCCTTCGACAACGACAACAAACACAACAATCCCTACATCAGTGCTGTGCTCAACGATGGCACCAAGCTGTACGACCATGCCAACGATGGCACCACCCAGCTCCTGAGCGGTTGTCTCAGGGATTTCCGTAACAAACCCTTCCCCACGCGGGCGCGCATCGAGTACTACAACAATGTGCTCACCGTGCTCATCCACAACGGAATGACCAACAATAACGATGACTACGAGCTGTGTCTGCGGGCGGATAACGTTAATCTGCCCAAGAACGGATACTTTGGCATCTCGGCCGCCACCGGCGGTCTGGCCGATGATCACGATGTGTTCCACTTCCTGACCACCTCGCTGCATGCCGCCGGCGCAGGTGCACTGGAGCAACCCAAGGTGGACAACCAGGAGAAGCTGACGCAGGAGTACAAGGAGTACCAGGACAAGCTGGAGAAGCAGAAGCTGGAGTACAAGAAGGAGCATCCCGACGAGGTGAGTGCCACGCAGGCAGCCGATAAAGATGGCTTATCTGCATGACCGATAATCAATAATCGCATAATCCAACAGCACAAAGACGAGGAGGACTGGGAGGAGTTCTACGAGTCGGAGAACCAGCGCGAGTTGCGCCAGATCTGGCAGGGTCAGAGCCAGATCGCCGATCATCTGCGCGAGCTGTCCCGCAAGGTTGATGAGATCATTGGACGCCAGGAGACCACGTTGTCGCTGGTGTCGCGCAATGCCGGCCAGGCTCTGCCTCCGCCCGCCGCCGGTGGAGTCCAGCAACAACTGCCCGTTGGCGCCGTGACCAGGACCGATGTCGATCTGCTGCTAACCAACCAAAACGTACTGCTCAGCTCCATCCGCGAGATACGCCAACTTGTGGGCGATATCAATGTGCGTACTGATAACATTCAAACGAATCAGAAGCACGCGCCCACCGCACAAATCCAATCCACCGGCTACGATGTGCAAACGCTGATCGCCGAGATGCGCGATGGCATGAACCAGGTCAAGCAGGGTATCACCCACGTGGGCCAGAGGTGAGCAATATGTTAATCAACAACTCTTAATTTTTAAAACCAGTTGTCGTCCAAGTTAGCATTTTATTCAATGAGCATGGCTAAACAATCGTTATCAGCTACGTTTTTGTTTATACGTTTTAAAGAATGATTTCTAAACTTAAACTAAGCTTATAAAAGAAAACACGATAGGAGTGACATAGAGGGAAATTATAAAGTCTAAAATATGGTAATATTTAAATAGCTAAAAGTTGTGTAATGGACCTTATCCTGAATACTAAATTGTTAACTTGTTCAAAATCAACATTTTTATCATAGAGTTAATTTTAAGTTGCTAAAAATGGTTTCATCAAGTGTTAGTAGGACCTTTAAATTTATTTTTATAAAACCCGGTTTGCATGTGTTAGATATGCGCAATAAGTTAATTATAATAATGCAAACAAAGAAAACTATAAAACCGAAAATACGATCTTGTAAGGGTTTTTATGAATCAATTAAAATATGTTTCCGTTTTTTGTAAATGCTAAATATTTCACCAATAAGAATAGGAGTAAAGTGAATACTAAATTCCTAAGTAAGTTTAATTATTTGATAAAATAATGTTTTCCATAGAAATTATTTAAAAAGTTAACATATGAAAAATTTCATAAAAAAATGTTTCTCATTAAAAAATAGTTATTTATATGAAACATAAAACAGGAATAATACGCAGTATGTGTATGTCAGATACGATAAAAATGTTTTCTCCATTAAAATGGTCACATAAGTTTATCTTTAAACAGATTTTGGTCCTTTAGCTTTTGTTATATTTTATGTAAATAGTGAATAGTTTTGGATGCTTTGTTGTGGTTAATAATACTGATACATATTCAAAATACATTTTCTTTATAGATTGGGCGGACCACAAGGAGCGGCGCAGGTGGCCAATTGTCCCACGGGCAACTGCGTTGGAGTCACTTTGTTCCTAAGCGTAACCGTTGTTCAATTGCTGCTAATCTTTATCTACAACGTGTTCAAGTGAGTATTGATTAACGTTTGACACAGGAACTTTAACTTATCAATTTTTGCATTATTATTCGTTGCAGAAACCGCAGCGAAGCACAAGCGAAAAAGTTCTATTAGGCAAAATCGCGACTTTTTGGGATCGTAACGAGCAAACAAACATACAAGCACACACCCACACAAAACACGAGGAAACAAATTCGCACACCTGACTAGGCAGCAACTACAATTAGTTAAAATGAAAGATTTAAGACTTCTGCGTACCATGCTCTACCATTACGTATAATTGTTTGTTTTTGATATAGAAGTCTGTTTTACAAGTCAGGTCCCGAATACAAATTCAAATCGTTACTTAATCGAAGAGAGAACAAGAAATTTGAACAATGAATAAGCCTCATGACAATGCCACGCAATACAAAACGAGGAAACCGTCGAAGAAGCCACAATACAAACTTCCCTCTAGATTACTATTAGCCCGCAGAAGATGTTTTTTATTGTTTAGCAAGTCAAGTCGAAAGTTTCACTCCATTCTCAACTCTGCATATCATGTGTGCAGGCATTTCTATAAAACAAAAAAAAAACTAATATAAAAAAATAAATAAAAATCGAAAAAAACTATAAATATATGAAAATTCCGTAAGCATAGCTAATTTTTAAAATATCGTGGGCTCGCCTCCCTAAAAACTGAATTGGCAACACAAATCTTTTTTTCCATTTTCAAGCGCTATGGATTAAACAAAGCGACTCAGCCAGTTTTTTTGTTATTTAGCCTGAAAGTGAATTTATTTAATAATTATGAAGAATTGTCAATCTAAGATTTTGTTTTTTTCGCATGACTTTGGTGCGAAGTAAGAAAGTTTTCTACTGAATAATCTTAATATACAAACTGATAAATTATAAAACAATTGAAGGAAGTGTGTTTTTATATATGTTGTCCATTCCAGTCTCGATAGAAATGTTTAAACTAAAAATAAAAATCAATTTATAGAAAAAAAAAACCGTCACAAAAGTCTATCCTTAACTGTCCAACTTTATCGCTTGGTTGAGCTCTTTTATTTTATTTTTATACTCCCCCGAACCCGAAATTATTTCCGCTGATATCGACAGCGGAAAAACTTTATTTCTCGAAAAGTCCTCGTAAGCATAAACTAGAATCCCTGTCAGTTGCCCACTCTCGTCCTCGAATCGATGACAATGCGGCAAAAATGGCGCCACTTGGTCGCCAAAGTGCGTGGAGCTGGGGACAAGTTGGGTCCTGGTGAACTTTGCCCGTAAAATGTAACTGCCATTGGTGGCATTGTGGGCAGGTCCTCTGTGGTTTGGGTTCCCATTCCACTGCCCACTGCTCCCCCCGCCCAAAAGAATAAAAACCCAGGAAAACCCAGCCAAAGATAAATGGACAGAAGCCAACGGCAGTCGCGGCCCATGCTATAAATTCACTCCGGGATCGGGGAAGGGGTTATGGTTATATGTGGGGCTTAGAGACTGGTGTGTGGTTGGATGGTAGCTCCGCTTATGTGCTCCGAGTCTTATGTACTTCCATTGCGCCGAAGCAGGACCAGTTCAAAAGGGTATTGGAAGGGGGACTTGAACGACTATTAACTTTTTATAACAGCCAATCGGCATGAGGCTCGCAAACAGAGAAAATGGTTCCATTCTGAGAGGGTTTTCACAGCAGGGATGAGACTGGTGCACTGTAACAAAACCTTTTCTATAGTATAGACTCCACACAAGCAACTAAAATATAATATATTTTTAAGATATGTTGGTTTAGTTATAATAAATGATCTTTGTCTGTAAACTTTCTCCGTCTACGTAAAGTATGGTAAATGCTTAAGTTTAATAATACTTTAGCCTATGCGGTTTAAAAATAAATTGACACTATTAAGTAAATCTATCTTAAATTAAAATATACTAAATTAGCTTATTTTATTTAAATAAAGATCAAAAACGAATTTTAATGGTTTAATAAGGGGAAATTATCTTTCATAATTCCCAAAACAGTTCCTGAATCTGAAATTATCAATTAGATTATTCTTAATAAGATTGTTATTATTATTTCATATTTATTTATTTCCTTTCTTCGATTATTTTAAATCAAACTACGTATTGTGCTTATAATACAAAATAGTGGATTGAATTAAAACGAAATTTGTTTTAAAAATTCCAAGTCTCTTTTAGATCCGCATTGTTTAAAGTAAATAGCAGTCCTAGTTCGCTGTTAGAATATTTAGAGGAAAGGTAAAACGTATTTTTTGAATGGGAAAGGGATGCAGGCTTGCAAAACAATTCCTTAAAAATATACAACAAACTAATTTTACGATATGAACATCAGAAAAGAAATGTAAAATGTATTTAATTTGAAGATTAACCAACTTAGGTTAACTATCCATCTTATTGATAACGATTAAGAATAATAATGTTTTGCGTAAACTAAACACTTAAATTTTATTACCATTTAACCATCCAGTTCAGTATAGACACATTTTAAAAAGGATGGCATAACTTTATTAATCCATATTGCATATTTACACATCTGTGGAATTTCAGAGCTCACCACAATCCATTAGTAAATGAAATTCATAAATCCCCTCCCGAATGTCCTTATTCCCCGCCCTCCTGCAATCGGCAAACCAACAACGAGGACGACAGTTCGCAACATTTGCCAAACATTTGCGAAAAAGGGGATATAAAATCAAAGTCAAAGTAGTTACGATGTAACGGGGTGGATCTGGCCGGATATATCACTGCGATATATGTAGCTGCGGCTGTTGACAAATCCCCAGCCCATGTCCCTGTCCTCGGGATTTCTTTGCGATGAGGAGCAGTGGCAGCGTGACAAATGTTGCGCAAACAAATGGATTACATTGGTACGAGCAATCTCCGCCAGCTACCCAAATGCCTCACAATGAATCATAAATTTCCATAACTGTCATCCGATCTGGGCAGATTTCTTTTCTCCGTCAGTCGGCGAAGAAAGCAAATTGGCCGTCACCGGATTACAAACTTTGTTGCTAATCTGAAAATTGAATTTGCCTCGTAATTTGCTAATGACCCGAAGGCAGCTTAAGGGAGCTTAAGTTAAAATGAATTTAGACTCATCTAATTATCTTATAAAACTAAACAAAGTGTTTTTATCCATTTCGTTTGTTGCCTTCATCAGTGTCAGCTTAATTAGAAAATTAACTTTAAAATTGATAGTGTTTTAATATTTCTTTTCAAACATATTAAATGCTTAGTAACATTTTTATAAGCGAATTTATTAATGAATCTTTAATGAATTATTTTCCTAGAATTTAAAAATAAAATCTTTTTACAAAAAAAACGCAGAAATGCCAAAGTCACATCAAATCCTTTTATTAAATTGTTTCACTTCATTTTTCCGGTTTAGAAGGTGAATTTATTGCAATTCTAGTTGAACAAATTAATTTGTTTTTTTAAAACAAAAAAAAAACAAGACACAAATGAAAGGTTAGAAATATGGCCTGACAAAGCTGGAACTTATTTTATAAATATTATTTTCTTTAGGCGATGTTTTTATATTTATAAATGCAAGCTAATAAAATTCTAGAAAAAATAGTGTCTTAAAGAGTTCTGCGTTTTAAGTAAAACCTGATGACAAACCAAGTTATCTTGTAACGATCAAATAAATATCCTTCCATCTGCGTTTGAATGTGTTTAAAGATTTCCATAGGAAAATCGTCCCACCCAAAGTGCAAGGACAATGGGAAAACTGCTCCTCGGATGCTGGATGTTTGTGCAACTGCTTTAGTTTGCCGATGCCATTAAGTCGCGGGTCGGAGGATGACAAAGGATAGTCCATTAGACACAAGTCACAATTCCATTGAAGCGAGCTGGCAAATGGAGTCCCATTGAAACCCGTCGCCCTATTTACTGGCATTCTGCATCGTGCATCCAGCATTCCGAGTCCTGCACCCTTTGTGAATGTTTTTGCGAGAGAAACCAGAACAAAAGTTGGGCCTGGATAATATTTTGCGCTTTTTGGTATGACGAATCCACATGTCACACACGAATCGAATGGCCAAAGTCACCTCCTCCTCCTCCCCGGGAGAATCCCTGCCCCTCATCCGTTTAGCGGGCAATCAAGCGTGTAGGGCAATTCAATAAGCCGGGAATGGATGTGGATTGGGGTTGGGGGTGCCACAAGTTTGGAGAACTTTATCAACACCCATGTCGGCATTAGTTTTGTTTACAAACTTTCCGTTGCCTTTTTGACAGTTCACCCGGGGTGGACTTTTCCTTCCCTCTTCCCCCTCCCCAGCCATCACACCAACATTTTCCCATTCCGATTTTCCCGGGGTGGATTTTTGGCGGGGATTTTTATTTATGAGCACTTAAATCGAAGCGCAAACTGAAATTGCACACTGCACATCTACATAAATATGCAATTGCGGGCTTGTGAGAAAGTAGTCCCGCTGATAAATGATGAAAAAATTATAAATAAATACGGGATACATATCAGCTCAGCCCCACCTCCTTGTTGTGTTATATGTGTGTTGTTGTTGTTTTTTTTTTTTTTTTTTTTTTGTGGGCCCATCCCTCATGTTGCCGTCACCCCATCACGGTCCTTAGATGACAGTTCCCGATAATGGTGACATCAATTTGAAACTCAATTGAGCTTGTTCCCAGCTCCCTGATAAATGCTGTGCTATCAGCGGCGTTTATCGTCCGCCAGTTTGTGACTGGGTGCGACAAGTCAGCGAATTGGAAACGGAATTGGACAGCCAACCACCCAAGGTAAGGGGTTCCCACTCCCTGCTCGGGATGCCATCTCCTCCTGCTCATCCCAATCCTTGATCTCTGGGGCGTTGCGAGCAGTTTACATGTTTAATGCTTGCTTAATTGCTGGCACAACCAGCGACAAAGATCCCTCGGCTGGGATAAGAAATCGTCTTCTAAGCACTGACATGTCAGCGGTCCCGAAAATACTCCATTGAGGGAAAATTAAGTGAAGACAATTAAGTTGAAATGTATTCGTAAACTTTTTACAGAACGATAGAATTGTGGTGTTTTTCGGAAGACCTCAAGATTGACTTCGAAATAGTTTGAGATAAGAATGCATTTTCTCTACCATAAAATAATGAGCATTCAGTCAAAATTTTTGGTGAGTTAAGGAAAATATTTTTATAAATGCCAGACAAATGTTGTTTCGGTTTAAATATTTAAAAAAGTGAAATTTAAACCGTATATCGCAAGTACATCGTATATATGAAATTGTACTTCAACAAAAAATAAAAGGAAAAATAAATTATTTACCAAATTATTTTGCTTAGGTTATATTATCTTTGAAATATGCCTAAAGCCATGATATTAAAATCAGAAAAGTAAATAAAATTATAAACAATATGTTAGATTAAGAGCTCTCGAGTACAGAAAAATACAATTAAAATGTTCATTAAACGCATTGAACAAACACCTAAATGTCTGAACCTACGAATAAACAAATGCCTTGTACGCATGGAACTTTTAACAAGTTCATTGCACCACCTCTCGTTTAATTCTGGACACAACCTCCTCCACTTGACACCCTTGACACTAAACTGAATTCCGAATCCCAAACGCCTCGGATTCAAACTCAACCTCAACATGGCCATTAGGCCATGTCGGTGCATGGACTCGCCTGGATAAATAGACTGTTGAGTCATTAAACAATTTACGCAGCCATAAATTTACGCAATTTACTTAGTGCGCAAACACACATCCCGCAGGATGCCGAATGTCCTGGACAGCGCAATAAAAAATACCCCTGTTCGGGGCTGGGATCGAGAAACATTAACACATCTGGCCAGATACAAAGTGCCGGGCCGTCCGCCTGAGCGATTAACTTTTTGCATCCTTCACACTTCGCTGGGCGAGTTAACCCGCCGTCGTCATCTTCATCATCTTCATCATTTTCATCATCTCCTGGATCCTGGAGCAAGGACATCGCCCACGCGCCGCTTGTTTGCATTTTTATTGCCACACGCTGGGGATGCAGGATGTAGATTTTCAGGATTGCCGCCGCGGCTGTCTGAAATTTTAATGAAATCGTCATCAATTAAAATTTGCTCTCTTCCATGTCCATGCCTCCAGACGACAGTGACAATGACAATAACGCGGTACAATATCCACTCCCACTTTCGTTTTCACTTAGAGAATAAGGCTTTGTTATATTGACTCATTGAATTTACTTAAAATCAACAATCAGTATCTAAGGAATCTTACATCAAGGAATGTTATACATTATACAACTAAGAAGAAATATTTTAAATATTAAAATGATGTAAATGTTAAAAGTGAAGCTGTATTTTAAAAAACAAATCAAAATTGAGGTCTAATTAAAAATGTAATCATATATATTCCAATAAAATTAAGCAATTTTTGTTGAAATTCCTTAAACTTTCTCAATGTTTTTCACCGTGCAGTCCTTTGAGTTATTCTCATCTTTTTACGACCGAGACGTCCATCCGGGCACTTCCATGGGCTTAGTCCCGGATTGGTTATGAGATTCTCCGGCGCATAACTCGCCGTACTCGTGCCTGGGATCGGGCTCAGCTATAAAAATAATTTGTGGCCAAAAACTCCCCTTCTACTCCACTCCGCTCCGATCACGGGTTCATCCAAGAAGGGGTTTGAGCGTGCCGTGGATAGGACGTGGACGGCTGTCGGCAATTTGTAGTCGCTGGCTTGTTTTTCCAGCCTCGCCCTAATGGGTTTTCATAAATTTTTATTGTTCTCAATATAAGTTTTATTCTCGCCACTTTTTTGTATTTGCCCGCATGCAAATGTCGTTCAAGTGCTTCGAATTTGTGGGGAATTTGTCAAGCAATATTTAACGAGTTTACGCATTTCCGGAATATGAAAAAACTTTTAAGGGTTACAAAATATTGTAAATAAAGGACAGTTGAAGTAATTATTGAAAAGTGTATCGAATTTCAAAGAATTAAGTTAAATTTTATATTTAAAATGAAAGATTTTGAAGAAAACACTTTTTATATCTTTATAATTGGTAGAAATCATACAAATTTTAAAGCATTTTTTTCTTTTATTGTGAGTTATTCTTCAAATATATATTTTTAATAGCATTATTTAGGAAACTTAACACAACTTGCTCTTTAAACTCTGATATATTTATAAAACTATAAGTTGCCACAAAAAACAATTGAGTGGAAACTTCTCACCCTCATAAATTCTTCGTTTGTCCCTATCAACATTTTTCACTGCATTAAGAGCTCAAGTTCTTTCTAGTTTCGAATGCCTATAAAACATGATATTTTATTAATTATATTTTACCCATTTTATTGGTCTCCAAAGAACTCTGACGACTCCACATCCGAAACTAGAAAACTACAAACTCAATTAGATGGTCATAAATCTCGCCGAGGGCCAAAAACCCTCTAAATTTTGGTTGATAAAATGCCGAAATTATCACAGCCAAGGACATGATATATGGGCACTTGGCCAGCTTAACCCATTAGCCAACCGGAAGATCGCTCAATTAGCGTTGCTCCTCGCTGGTCAGTCCCAAGTGGGTCACTCGAGGAAAGGATTTGCGAATCTGGTTTTCACATCCCATTCCCGGACGGGCGCAGCCCCTTTGTTGTCCCAACAAAGTGACATAAATCTTGGCAAGCGCTGGCAGAAACTCAACCGGAACTAAAGCAATGACGCAGCAGGAGCACCAGGAGCACGAGGACCAGGACACATGTCGATGCGTTCGGCTTGGCCGGCAGTCATAACAGGCGTGTGTGTGCCAGTGAGTGTGCCAGTTCCGAGATTTATCGGTCCGAGGGGTGAGTGCATATATGTATCTTTACATCCTCTATCTTCCATCTGCGTATCTGTATCTGCAGGCCTGGATCGCGGGACATCAATGCCGGATGCCCAGAACGACAGGCGTTCGATTGAAATTAATTGAATTTGCGCCCAAGCCTCGAACTTGACTTTATTTCAAGAAATTTCACAAAGTAGCAAAGGGCGGGCCATATGCACAGGGGAAAAATATATATTTTTTAAGATTTGTATATGTACAATGTAACAATAAAGTTATATTGTCGGTTAACAAGGACTAAGCAATAAATGATTCCTAATGATATATTGATTGAAATTCCACAAAAACAACAGGCATACCGGCTTTTTTTAACTTTTTACATGATTTTTGTCCTTTTGTTTTCAGTTTTTAATTGTTAGTTATTTTTTTGGATAAATGATTAAATATTGTGTCTTTATATAAATTATATATTTATATATATATATATATATATATATATTTATTTATAAATTTATCAAATAATCGTTAAAAAAGTTAAATTTTAACCCTCTAAGTCCAAAATCAATACATTTCAGCAAATAACATGCTAAGAATCGTGGTAACCATTTAATATATTCATCTGGTTCTAGCAAAGGAACGTTATTCCTTATGTTAAATTGTAGACAGTTTTAATATATTGTGTATTATCTCAAATCAAAATCTAGCTTTATTTATTTTCTGTGCAGCAGAAGAAGAAGCGCGGACGCTTGCTTCCTGTTTATGCTCGAGATGTTTTGCAGCATAAATTAAGCTTACACATATACCCATGGACGCATATGAAATCCTTGACAAGTCGAGAAAGGAGGAAAAAAACAGGAACATTAAATTTATTTTTATTTGGCTGGCATAGGGAAAGCAACCCCAGTGAAAGGGCCCCCAAAGACGCGCGCTATATGCGGTCCGCTGACTTTGCCAAAGTCATGAATTTGCTCGCTTATTTTTATGATTTTGGCTAGTTTTTGTTTTTCGGCCCTCAGATTGCCCTTCGTTGTCGGGGGTTGTAAGTTGTACACTTGGCTGCCCTCCAATCGCCCAAAATCAAAACGGAAACGATGATCGTCTCGCAGAAAATTCAGGAAAAGCGGACAAATTTATCAAGTTTGTGTGGGGGTGCGTTTGTGTAAGGCCAAAAAACCTTCATTAATCATGCTGCTTGGTATTAAGATTTAAATACAAACTGTTGGATCTTTAAGTCTTGTTTTGGCAAAACAGCATTACTTGGCAGCTTTTTAAAATTGGCGCCAGCCTTAGGGTGACCCTTAACTTAACAGCCTGTTGTTCCTTTGTAAAATTTGTCCTCGCTTGGCAGATATTTTTTTTAGATATTTCTAGAGTAAGAAAAATAAAAGTGTACTATATTTTTTAAAAAACTATTCAAAAATTAATCATTTTTAAATAAAATACACTAACGCCAGCTTCAGTTATCGATATATCGATAGCTGCGCGGCAAACGGCCACACTGTCCTACTACGACGAATTTATTGTAAAGTGTTTTTATAGTTTTATTTACTCGGTTTTAGCACTCTTTAAGCCCTTTTCGCCGTGTGTTTCTGTAAGTTAACCAATGTTTAGTACCTGTACAGTGAAATTCAGCCAATAGTGATTTTCCGCGGGCGGGAAAAGCGGGTAAACAGAGCAAGTGCAAATTCAGCTGCGGCCTGGCCAGCAGTTTGGTCGCATATTTTGTTGTTGCCGCCTAGTGGGTGCTCCTCCGGGGTGGAGTCGTCATCCCCCCAATACGTAACACAACCCTTCCCCCTCCGGATTTTGGTCCACCCCGCCAGCACATTTGTTGTGATGGTCACGCGAATTCCGCCCTTTTGGCCAAGTTTTTGTTGTGCGCCACTCGTATAAAAAAGGGAACGCCCGCATTTGTTTGTTTGTGTATGTCTCGCCTACGTTTTATGCTAATTAAAGTGCAACTTTTTTTAGCCAAAGCTGCGAATATAATTCAATTAACGAGGGTCCAACTGCGACTGCGGCGCATTATCAGCGCAGCAGTTGGTTTGGTTTGACGGCTTTATCGGAGTTGATTGAACAGCTGGAGAGGGTGGAGTGGCGTATGTAGGGTGCACTGTACATTCCATCCGCGATAAGATAACCCCGGTTGAAGAGTCGGAATCGCGGGATTCGCAAATTGCCTTCAATTCTCAACTTAATTGTGGAGTTAACTCAGCAACCCCCGAAGATCTGAGGACCGCGAGACTCGTGCTGACGTCCCGCTGGCACTGGTAAAAAGATTTAACTCTTCCAGGGCCACAGTCAGCCCCTCAATTGCGTCAATAATTGGGCCTAATTGAAGTCAACAGGCCATTCCTTTCCTTTTGTTTACGCAGTTTTTTACTAAAAGGGGAGAGTAAGTTATGTTCCAGAGCTCTAACTCCCCTTACCAAAAATCTGCATCAGATAACTAGTAACCTTAGTTTTATAATAAGACTCTGTAACCCTTCCTTTTTTTGGATTAGCAAAAATTTGGGTTGTAGAAGCTGACCCAGAATGCGTTTCAAGTGTTTGGTAGTTCTTTAATTATTATTTTAAGAACCAAAGAATAAGTTATACAAAAAATTCTCTTTGCTTAAAAGAGATCTTACAATAATTCAAAGCTTACTCAATTTATTTTCTAAATCAACTTTGAAAATACCAAAAATATCTTCAGTTTGGAAATGAAGAAATAATCTTTAATTTAAACATTTTTTCCTGCGATTTCCACCTTAAAATGAATATAAGAATTGCGTATGTCACAACATAAAACGCTTTATAAAAATATAACAAAACAAACGTTTTCTCATAAAATTTGAATAAGTCAACAATATAACCACGTTTCTTTTGATGACAATTACCAAATAGCCTAATTGGGCTTGCCTGCCCTTGGATTGTATGAGCCCTATATAGTTGGTAGCGGTAGCAGTAATGCCTTTTTCGTAGAATTCCCGAAGTGACTAAGCTCACTTCCACTTCCACTTCCACTTTGTCGCTTCCTCTCTGGTTATTTGTGAGAAGAAAGAAAGAGCCATAAGTTGGGACCAAAAGATTAGTCACCATTGGCGCGGGTCCATCACCTTGTGGCGGTTGGCTTCCTCCTCCTGCCCTCTCTTTTGCTGGCACCTTTTGTTTTGTTTACATTTGCAGACGGCGATCAGGAGAATCCGAAGAGAGGAGCCTAGCAGGTGGCTCTCTTCGCGGCTCTCCCATCTGTTGCTCATGTTGCTCATATTTCCCATGGAACCCAGCGAACCATTCGCCTCTACGGCCCGCTCATTCGAGTTTTGTCCGCCGTCGGTGCCAATTCGTTCGATTGTGCCGCGCCCGATATCGCTATACAAATTTATATATATATCTCCGACTCGTACATACAGATATATATATATATATATCGCATATCGCACATATCGTTCAAGTTCAAATATCAAAAGAGTTTCCAGCTTAATTGTGGAAAATAAAGAAGGTATACGAGTGCGCGAGTATAAGTGTGTGACATATGGTGTTATTTTTACCCATTCAGAGGGGAATATGTGCCAGAATTAAGCAAATCCATTGTGTAACTCGATTTGAACGTAAATTGTGCGTTACGCCTGCGCGTTGTGCGCCGAAACCCTCGGAAAACCTTTTTCCGCAATTCGGATTTTGAGCATTCTATAAAACAAGCTACAAAATTACCTCATCGCTCTGTCGGCGCCTGCGTCGACGTCTGCTTTTTGATGTCTGCCCCTGACTTTACGCTAGTTCACACAGAAAAAAATTGGGATTATTTTCGATCATGATGCTATACCTTAAAATGCATGCAACCTAAAATGTTAGCTTATCGGATTATTTTATATTTTCAATTTCTATAAGTATTGCCTACTTTAAAATGAAAGTTCAGTTAAAAGTTGTTCAAATATTAAAGTTTATATTCAATTATGTTTTTATAATTTGCTCATTTCATAAAACTGGTTATTTATATTATTATTAAGATAATGGTTTAAATGCCTTTTCATTTGCTCAATTGAACATTGTATTGATCTATTTATTTATATATTGTATTGATCTCAAGAAGAAACCAATATTCCTCTCTGTGTACGCTAAACAGACACAGATATTTCATTCTAAATTTCTCGTTTGCCTAGCAGCTGGCTGGCCTCCCACTCTACTCACTCATAAATACGATTTATCTTTAAGATACACATACGCTTAGATTTGTTTTGTATCTCTATGTAGATTTATTGTTTTTGCTCTCTTTCCGCTCTCTTCTTTATATTTAAATATCTCGCGCCTTTCGGTGTTTTTGTCATAATTTCTCTGCCTTTTGTGCTGTTTTCCTCACATTTTTCGTTCGATTGTTTGGCAAATTTCGCCGTCGCTCCATTTTGTGGGCGTATTTTGTATTATTTATCCATTATCTCAAAATGTCAATGCGCTCGTTTAAAGCTGTTGTTATTTTCAGCCTCTCTCTTTCGAGCTTTTCGACCTTATTAGTGGGCATCGGTTTTGGAATGCCCGCCACATAAACACGCTTCGGAAACATAAAGAAATCGAGATCGGAGCTCATTTTCACTCCATGTCGCTGTGTGGGCAGTGCATCGGCTCCACATCCACCAAATATTTCGGACTTGGACGTGGGGACGCTTTGCATCCGCTAAGCCAAAGATACACTTAACAAACACTTTAAGGCCTAGATAATTATGACACTATTTTCATCAAATAAGTTAGGTTCTTTAAAACAATATATGTGTTATTCTTGTTTTTGAGTTTTAAACATTACTCTTGGTAATAAATGTTTTCCAGCATTCAGTGTTCAACTGATACATTCTTTTTCATAATAAATACATCAACATTAACACCAAATAGATAAGGTTTTTGGTATATGTTAGACTTCTCACGCAAGAAAAATTGAGTGATTGTTCTACTTTTACCATCTTATCTTGAATTTGATTTCCTCGTATTCTCTAAACGCAAGATATGCCTTATATAGAAAAGAAAGTTATACCAAATGTATAAAGAACTTTATTATTAATTTTATCGGAAAATAGGACCAAAAATTATTTAAGTGATTGTCGGGTCTTTAAAGTGTTATATTCTGGTGTTGCTTGTACATTCGTTTTGATAGAGCAGCAATTCATTGAGTAAACTGATTTGTAACTCGGTCACTGGTGGAACGCTGGTGGGCAGCAGCTTGTGTTGCCCATTTTGGGGCACGTTTCGATTGCCGCTGTTGCCAGACAAGTGACTGCATTTTCCACTTGTATCTGCTTTGTTTTTTTTATGGTTTTGCATACTTTTTGTTCGCTGTTTTATTAATTGAGCTGTATTCATTAATTCGCTTTGCTCTGGGCGAGACGAGAGACTGAGTGCAAAGGTCTTCCAACGAACGCTTGCCACACAACTTTCGAAAAAGAGAGTGATGTCCCGGGGATGTTTTTGCATCGAGCATTACTTCATATTTTCGGGATTAATTAAATTTTATTTGGCAAGCGTTAAATTGGTAGTTTATGATTGGTTTACAAAATTACAAAAGTCACTGTAAAGGCTTCAAAGTTATTAAAAAAGGAAATAAAAATGCATTGAGAGGTTATAAAGTACCATTTAATATTCATTCAATCATGTTACCTTTGATTTATTTCGATTTTCCAGTCATTTGTCCAATGCATGTTTCAAGCTCAATTAAAGCAATTTAAGCCACCCGGCAAATTTGTTACAATATCAAAATTCAACGCTCCATACAACTGTCGGCAACCAAAAGAACAAATGCAAAACGAACAGCGTAATAACAATTAAAAAATAAAAATAACAACTGGTGTGTGCGCTCTATTTTCTTAACGCCTCAGCATTTTCAATGGTTTTGTGTTGCACTTCAGATACATAATGGCGTACATGCTGAATATACATAGGCTATATATAGATACACTGAGAAAATAGCCATCAGATCTGGCCTAACTTCAGTTATAAAGACAAGAGATCTTATAAGAAGACCGCTGAAAATCAATCATTCTTAAATAAAGAAGGTTTATAATGTCTTTAGTTTAAATTATAATGGATTTATTAAAGTCAAGCCTATTAAATGTAATTAAAATGTTTATATAACGTGTAGATCTTACGTTTTCTCCTCTGTACAAGAGACACAACAACTTGGGGCTCATGTGAGTTTATGTGGGCTTAATGCTGCCGCACACATGTTTCGCTTTTGCACCGGACCTGAATCAAACAACCGAAATGCTAAATAAACAAAATGAGCCACAAACTCAGAACTCGTAGAAGATCCCATATTGAGTTCGATTGGTTGCTCCATATTGTGGAATAGTTTATTGTTTTGGAATGTTTCTTAATTACGCGGAACTCAAGTGGCGGAGGTGGAAGCGAAGAACAGAAACGACCATCTGAATCGGAATTTCGAGCATTTCCTTCTTGCTTCGATTCGATTCAACTCAACTCGATTCGCATTCCCTTTTTGCCAGCACACTCATCGTTGAGTCATTAAAAGTCGGATGGAGAGAGAGGACCCCTTGTTTACTATTAATGCTGATAAAAGAATATGCATTCGCTTCTAAAAATAAACTTAAAGTATTCATATTCATTCGCATTTGTTGTCTGCCTTCGGCGGCATGACTTTTATTGTCACCATGTTTGTATGCAAACAAACGCATGCGAAGATTTATGCAAAAATTAATTTTCCCCATCGACTACCGAACTCGGCGAGAGGACGTTTCATTTTATTTGTTTCGTTTATCGCCGGTGGAAGTTGGGCTGGGTTGGGTTGGGCCCCTCCGATCGGCTTGTCGTCTCCTATATCGCTGTGGGTGTCGTAAATCCCGGGTTGATTACGTCAGTAATTCATTGGCGCTTTTCTGCTCTGCGGACTTGTTTGCTTGAGGGCCGAGTGAACACGCATTTGGGCACTTCATCAATCTGTCAGTCCATCAGCCAAACGATTCGATGCGGTCAGTCGATATGTCTGTCAGCTTTGGCATTCCCACTGCAACGGGTTGCGGTTTGTCACACCCCCGAATTCCCGCTGAGCGGGTTTATAATGGAAAATAGCTGGAAATCTTGAGGATTTCAATTTTATAGCTTTGTAGCGCCAAGGGAAATGTCTAAAACTGCTTTTAAATTTCTCTAACTCTAGCCATTAGAAGAAATGTTTACACAGAAAACAAAAAAATCTTTAATTATGATCGATTGGCTGTTGAATAATGAAAAAAAACTTGCTTTTAGGCGGTTTCAATGGCTGTGAACTACAACAAAAAAACCCATAGGACAAATAAAATAAAATAGCAATTTCAGCACCCAATTTAAATATTTTTTCTTAGTAAACGAAATTGAAAATTGGTGTTGAAAAAAAAGTATATCCCTCTTAAAAATCCATGTCTGTTTATATATTTGTGGTATTCTTACTGAAAAACTCTTAAATAGATATTTGTTTGATCTGCAATAATTTCTTAGGACCTTGTAAATTAAGAAATTGCCTGTTATTAGTCCCCCATTTTATGCATTCCTTTCCCGATTTGATTATCACTCCAAATGACTGCTTCCCCTTTTCCCGAGACTGTCGTGTCCATCGGCAGTTATCGCTAGGCTTGGCCTTGCCTCGCAATTTATTTCCATCTGGCTGGGGGATTGGGTGCCTCTTTTAATCAATGGAACTGCTTTGTGTGTCGCCAGTGTCAGTGAGTGAGTGTGAAAATAAGAATTCATTTCTTATTCGGCTTATGGATGCATTGGCATTCGAGTGCTGCCCCTCAAAGTCAGGCCAGCTGCAGGTCCCTCTCGCAGGGATGCCCCTGACTATTTGTTATATCGCTATGTATAAATACGCACATATAAATTTCTACACATATATGTTGTGTGGCACTGTCGCTTTTGGCACTCACTTGTGCGAAAATCCATTGGAGCCCGACTGGCGGGAGCCTAATTTTTTGCCGTCTCCGATTGACGATGTCCGTTGTGGATGAGGGGCAGAAAACGAGGGTGATGAGCAGGAGGTGGCCACCAAAGAGGGTGACTCAATGGAGGGGCTCCTTCTTAAGTGGGCAGGCAGTGGCATGGGAATGGAACTTGGCATCCAATCATAAAATTGCTTGGCAATGTCTTTCGTATGTAGATGGTGTAGTATACGTCGAGAAAAGGAAGGAAGGAAGCGAAGGCAATCCATGTTGGCAGGAAATGTGAAATTTCTTGGGGGGAATATACACTGGAGTCTATAAATGTGCTGACAGGCAATTATAAGAGAGGAATTAAAAATAAATCTTAAGTTCAAATTCCAAGACCAAATTACATTAGATTTTAGGAATTCATATTCATAAAATTTCTTTAAAAAAAGAATAAAGAAAAAGAATGCCTACATAGTATGTGTTTTTCTGTTGTGACGCAGTCTTCTTTATGAATTTCTAATTATCTCTTAAAATATTACACATAGTTCTTAAAGTTTATCTTGAAGTACTGGACTTGTCAAGAAACGTTTTTTTATGTACTCTTTGATTAATTATTTACGAAACTGGATTTTTTCTTGCAATCAGAGTTTCAATTTTTTTGTAAAAAGTTTTAATTTGAAACAGTTTAGTCTCATAACAGATATTTTAAAAATTACAAAGTTTATCTAAATCTTTGAGAATTTGCACTCAGTTGCAGCTGACTGCTCGTTCTCAAATGAATGCTACTTACTATACAGAACGAGAATATAAGTACTAAGCAGCTTTGTTCATGGATGAGCTTGTGTATCATGAGCTTAGCTAATTACAAGCACGCTTCTTAAAGGATTGTAATTAGAACATTGATCCTTATCACTTGGCTGACATAATTTGGCCACATTATTTGATGTGCCACCACCTTGATGATAATTGAAAATTACAGGACCATCGAGGCTATTCATTCAACCCGATCCTATCTCATCAACCCACTGGCTGCAGCCTCCCCCTTTTGACGTCACTTTTGTGGTCGTCGAATCATTCGATTTGATTTGTTTGTTTGTCTATCCCACCCACCCATCCATCTATCCATCCATCCTGGGATCTCCATCCATCTATCCATCCTTTGGCCGTTTGTTCGTGTGTTTATTTGTGTATTTTGTTACTTTTAATGCATCTTTTATCTGGATTTTGCCATCATCATTGGCTGCCCATTGTTGTTGCTGGCGATGCTGATAGCGATACACAAATTTGAGCCCCATTGTTGGCCACATTGCCCATTGCTCATTGCGGAGTTGCCCCGGCGACGATGTCTTGTTTACTCAAATTACAGCCGCAGTCAGGGGTTATCCAAGGTGCATATATAGTCTGTATGTCAAATCTGCCAATTTGACCCCTGTTGTGAGTTCGAAAGTGCTGGGTGCGGGCGGGCCTTGCTTTTTATCAGGCTACTTAACTTTGCTACTTTTCCTTGGGGAAAATTTCCGAAATCAACTCAAGCTCAAGGAGAATGTTATTTCAGCCAAAAAGTGTTTATTGGCGATCATTTGAGTTGAGTTGAATGACCCAAGCAGATAAAAAGGAAACGTAAGAACGTGACTGCTGTTTATAAGTGCTGAAAATGTAAACGAAAACAAGTTGAATGTGCAAAAACGGCAAATAAACATTATAACGTCTTACGTTTGTGGGCATTGTGTATCATGTCTGATTTTTAAAAAAAAAAAAAAGATCAACTACTGATTTTTAAATATTTTTGAGTTCGAAGGGTTTTCTTCTTATGTATTGATTGCGTTTTTAAAACCATTTATTACCAACTCAACATTTCATTTAAAGCTTATGTTATTGATATATTTTTAACATCGTATATATAGACAAAATGAATTCAAGAATGAACATTGTATAAACGTTTGGTTAGCACACTTTTCCCTCAGTCACTTAATGGCTATACAAACAATGCCTAATTATAGGCGTCCATAATCAGAACTCTCTTCCAGCGAAAAAACATAATGTTTTTACGGGAAAACTATGTTAAAACTGAGTAGCTTTCGACTGGCATAACTGCACTCATTAAGTAATTTTCAGTACCTTGTCACTGGATCGTGACACATTTGTTTAACGACCTTTTTTTCACTGACCGCTCGTCAATTTTCGCTGACTTGAAAAGCGAAATAAAACTTTTTGCATGAGTCGTTTGATGCTGCTGTTACATTACTCAAGCGCAACTAATAATCAAGCGAGTCGCCGGTGGGGATCGCTCTGGCCATCTGTTGGACCTCTAAACTGGCCCCGTGTAGTACACTAAAATTGAAATTTCTATAAATTCAGCTATGACTCAGGGTATGAGCAAATGAATGAGCCAAGAGTAGCATCATCATCGTCATCATCATCATCATCATCATCATCATCATCGTCACCACCAGCCAAGTACAGTGAAAGCTCTGCAGGGGGACTATTTCATTGGATTAAAGATCTGTGTTGTATGTGATCGCCTGGGGGAGAAATGACTACTTTTTGGGAACCTCGGACTCTTCGCTTAGGTGGCAGTGTTCTATTTCCAGTCTTGCATGGAAATCGTGCCACAACTTTGGTCAGGGGGCAACTATGATCCGTGGGGATTGCCTTTCTTCACACTTTCAGTTTCAACACTGTTCATTGATTTGGGTGCGCATCGAATGGAAAATCCAAGAGATTTGTCTGCTCCACAAATATTACTTTGTTTACCTTGAAAGTTCTCGTTTATGCTCGGTATTTATAGCGTTCCATATATATATAGAATGAATGTAGGATTGGGCACAACTAGTATGGCGTATGAGGTCTGAATGTTGTTTTGGTTTAATTAAAATCTGTTTTTCTTTTATCGTATAGGGAACTTTTTTGAACACATTTCACGTTGAATTTTCTCTGGCAGTTTATTTAAATTCTCCTTTCCCTTTCTCTACTTTTCTTTTTTTTGAGTTGTGATATGATTTATAGCATTGGAAGCTGATTTAAGCACTTGCATGTGTAGTCATCCTCCGCCCGCATGTATGATGTATTATTTTATTTGTCTTTATGTGTGTACATTATTAGTATTTTTTGACATGGGGTGACAGACAGCTATTTTAAAAGCTTAATCCAATAATGAAGATTAGCTTATTTATTAGTTGGAAATTTGTTTCTTAGTCATTTGTATAAAAGAGAAAATTATGTAATAAATTTAATTAAATCTTTTCATAAAATAGTAAACATTTTATGAAGAGAGGTACTTTGCTTGACCTGAGTATCTCGAGAGCAGCATGAATATCCGCCGGTTTTTATCTCGGATCTCCGCATATTTCCTTGTCCTCGGGTCAATAAACCTATTCAACAGTTCCTCTTAATCTGGCGTGTCCATGTTGTCTGTCTTGGCCATAAAGCACTCGGGAACCCTTTCAGCAGCTCGGAGGTTCGGCATTGTAGAACGTGCCTGAGCACCTAACCCGACATCTGGCTGCATGGCAGAATCGTGCCAAGGTCTCAGATTGTGTTCGCTATAACTACGTGACACTATCGTTTTGTAATTTTGATTGCCCCGCGAAGAACGAAATACATACCCACCAACAACCCATGTACAAACGCAATCAGCCGTCGACCTACTAAACAGAAACTACAGAAACTACAGAAACTTGTCCAACGCCCACAATCGAATTTTCGCTTTCATTGAACGGAGCAGGGGTGGGGGAGGCTGGAAGGGGGCCAGGAGATCAGTGGGAGGCGCCCACGCCCCAAGCTTTTGTCTTGCCAATGAGTTGAGGACTGACCTGCACCTGTAATTGACTCGGTTGGGGGCATATAAGCCGAGTGGTTTTAACCCCATGGTTACTCTTGTCACCAAATGGCTTTAAATAAAATATTAGGAAATTATTTGAAGCCAAAATATTACAAACTATTATTTGTTTTATGGTAACGAAAAACTTTTACTAAAACATTTCTGAAGTTTTATATGTTTGACTCATTATTTAAATGAATAGTATCTTTAATAATTTTTTATTTATTTATGACTAACAAGGCTCTGATCTCTAAAAAGCTGTCTGATTACATTTACATTTTGTTCAAGCTACTGCTAACAAATTACTCATTCTCTGGAAAGTTTGCTGAATGATACGTTTTTATCAGTAGAGTGTCGTTTTTGTTTTGAACTTAAAATGTGGTTCGTCAAATCAAATATCTTTTAATATTTGTTTATCAAATTCTTAGTGCCATTTTTAAGAACTTTAAAGAAGTCCTTTGTTTGTATACAGAAATCTACCAGATTTTTTTTTTAAAAACACTCTAGTGGTTATATAGAGGGTTAATGGTCAGAAATGGTGAAGACAGCAGCCGCATTCTTGACCAGCTGCAGCTGACAACTCTCTATCCGATCCTTCCGACTCTTTGCCCGATCCCGCTCTGCTCCATTGATGCACTCTTTTGGGCTTTTGGGTGTTGATTGATATTTTTTGTTGCTATAAACAAAAGTCGCTGGCGATGTGCGAACGCTAATGGAAAAGTCTGGTGCAGCATTCTTGGAATGGTATTCTATGTGCGCACATATCGGTGGCTGCTCTTGCTCCGGCTGCCTTGGTGGCATTAACCGCAATGCCGACATCTAGCCATATATGTGCAGCTATATCGGCTTCGAGTCGGCGGCCCACCCCTACCCTGCACCTCCAACTTGCCCCACCTAACAGACTAACAGACTCATCCACCCATCGGCGCCGAGGTCGAGCTGTGCTAATATGGAAAATGAAAACAGGAAAAATGCTTTGTGGAGTTTGGAGTGGATGGCTTTGGGCTTTGAAGTTGCCACAGTGGCAACTTTGTGGATAGATAGAGATTTTCCTGCCGCCAGGTTTGCAAATGCAGTTTTAACCGTTCGCTCTGCTCTTCTATTTGCAGATCTTCTAAACAAACAAATCAAACAAACGACAACCGCAACAAGCAACGAAGAAACAAACAACGTAACGACAACGACCACACACTTAACACTGCCAGCACTTACACACACAACAACACACGGGCGGACACACAACAAACAACTTTCGTTAAACACATTTCTCCACTATCTTCTTAACAACTGAAACTAAATCGAACAAACCAATAGCCGGAGATAAGCGGCCAACAACGAATTTGAGGTAAGTAAAAGGTGTTTAACAATATTTGCATAATCAAATAATTACTTTTAAGATTAGGAAGGAAGTGCTGTTTAGTGTTTACTTTCTATTTTAATAGCGTTGCCATCGACTTATTCACTGTCTTATTTGGCATATGACACCTACTTTTGCCTGTTTATATTTAACCTTATCATATCTTTGGCTTTTAAAAGAATGTTTGATGGGATGTTTTGATTGTGACATCAAAAAAAAATTATTTTTGAGTGTTTTATCGACAATCTAATTTGTTCTGTTCAACGAAAGTTACCAAAATTGCTGATCTCACGACGATTTTTTACAGGCACGATAGAAAATACGAGTTAAAAAACTCCAACCTGTATTTATTTGACCATCATCCTTATCTATCTTTATAACATTTGTCATTTTATTGGATAGTGAGAAAACTGCTGCTTTGGTCGCACTGAAAAACACAATTAATCAAGGAGATCTAACGGCCAATATCTACCTATAAAAAAGAAAAATGCCTTCTTAAACTTTATGGCTCTGTTTTATGCCTCAGACGAGTCCACTGTATCTGGGCAAATTCTATTTTTCCACTTAACAAACAAGAATAAAAACTGTGCAAATTACATAAAAAGGCTCCACATTGGCGCTGCCCGATGGCATTCTGTTATCCTTTCCGAAGGGACGGGAAGGGAAGAAGGCAAAGCAATCAGAGGGAAAACATGGCTGCGAAGGAGTAAACGTCGTGTCCCAAGACAAGTGAAAACTGTGCAGATTCCTTGGCGGCCACCACAGGACTCCTACGCAGCCACACGCGCATCAGGACGAAGCACACACACTTCGGTTATATGGCCAGACAAAATGGTGGCTTTGGCGCCAGAATGTCGCGCCAGTCGAGCTTATTTTTTTGTTCTCCGTTCGCTTTTATGTCGACAGCGATTGCACAGATAAGTGGGAGTGGTGGGTGGAGATTGGGGCGATAGGACGATACTCAATTGTATCTTAAAGATTGTTGCACACTGTGCTATGGACGAAATTTACTTAACTCATTCGGTTACAATTAATCAAGCAAATCAGATTAATTAAAGAGAAGTTAGAAAGCAGAGATCTCCCGCTGTCCGATTTCCCGGTATTCTTTAACCATTATTCATTTTGCATGCCCCGACGAGATGTTGTTGTTGTTTCCCCCAGCGCAAAAAAGAGCCAAGTTTAATTTATACAATTTTGGCCATGTAAATGGGCTTTGGCAAAAACAATTCTTCTGTTGTACATAAGGCGAAAGCGAAGTTCAGCCATTGGCGGTCCATTGCCACCCATTGGGCGCTCCCAGTTGGTGGTGGATTTTCCGCACACATAAAACCAAGAAAGCGAAGTGAAAAAGCCAAAATGTTACTGTGCAACCCAAACCCTCCCCGTTTTGGCAGCGGAGGATAGGCAGTTTTTACGATCTCGCACAGCAGCCCACCTACTCACATCCTTTTCGCGCAGCCAGGCAAGAGGGTAACCCAGGCACATGCCATCTCATCCCGGCATCCCATCATCCCAGCATCCCAGCATCCTGGCATCCTGTCCGCGGAGCATGCGCCGATGTGCCGCCAGGACGACGCCGTTGAGTCGCGGATTCACACAACGGTTACGACTAGTGGAATGGATGATGCTGACATCAGAAGCTCACGATGTGTCGCCGGCATAGCACATCATTCTAGGCCTAGCCGCTGATCGGGCAGGACTTGCCAGCTCAGAGACCAAGTCAGAAAAAGTGCCAAGTCAACCGCGTTCTGCAACCGTTTTGTGCCTGAGTTCTTGTTGAGTTTTTAAAAACCAATTCGTTAAGTTTCAAGCGGTCAAGTGCCTTTTGTACCGTTTCGGTTCCTGTTTTTCGTCATAGTTCGTGCCTTATCCCTAAGAAGTATTCTTAACTTTTCAAAACACACAAACACACACCACACACACACACTGCGTTGTTGTCGTCGAGTGCCTTGGACAGATACTTTACTTTTGATAGACCTTAAGTCAATGCGATCCAATCGCCGCTCAAAACTCTGCCACTAATTTGCCTTAGAACAAAAAATAACACAAAAAAAAAACATTAAAACAAAAATAAAAAACACAAAAAAAAACTATTAAAATTTGTTACCAAGCTTTACACGTTTTTAAAAAAAAATATATACACAAAAGTCAGACGTTTATATATACTTTACACCATTTACACAAAGAAAGCTTTTACACTAGAGAACTCGAAAATTTTAAACGTTATTTGTTAAAGCCAACGAAAATTGAGAACATTGAGAATTCCCACGTTATTATGATGTATACGCGTTTTTTAAGATTTTCCAAATTGTTAGCGGTTTTTGCCATCGTTTTGTGTTGAGTATTTGTAAATTCAGTTTCGGTTCCGTACACATTTTGTACAAAAACGGTACGCTCCGTTGCCAACACCACAAACGTGCCTCAGCTCGTCGAGCAGTTGCCCCGCAGGATCCGCAGGACTCGCAGGAGTCGCAGGACTCACCTGACCCAGCGCTGCCGTCGCAGTCAACGATTTTTAAAATCCCCTTTCGACACCCCGTAATGCCTTTCGATGACAACGTCAACCGATCGATCGCAAAGATCTTGTTAAACACCAAAAAACACACCCAACACCACACACAAAGAAACACACTACGCCCGAGCGTGCCTTTATAAGCGTTTAGACCTAAAACCGTAACCGTAAGCTTTGTGCCTTAACGTTTTTCGATCGTCAACCCACGAACAAACTTATTAACATCTACGAAAGAACATCGTTGTAAACAAGATCCCACGATGAGTTTTACAAAGTGTTTGAAAAGTAAGTAGAACTTATAAACGTATAGAAATAACAGTACTGGTACTTTTTAAAACGAGTTTCTTAAAAGGATTTATCTAAATATTTTAGGGATTTTACTACAATTCTAGATCAAAAATTTTATAAAAAAAGCTAAATAATAATTTAAAAATTTGAATTTCTGATATAAATAAAAAATGGTTTTTGGTTTCTTTTAAGGATTTGTCAACACATTCTATATCAACTTTTCAATCAAAAATTTAATCCTTAAAACTTAAATTTATTAATGGGTACTTCTCATATTAAGGCTTCATTTTTGTCAAACTAGCTTAGTTTCAAATTTGTTAAAATCGAACTTTTAAAAGATTACTTTAAAAATTGCCCTGTATGTTAAAATCCATAAGCCGCCTTGCGATCCAGGTCCACACTCAATTAATTAGTTGTGCTCATAGAAAAACGTTGTCGGCAGTAAATTACATCCATTAGCAGCTCAGTGTGACTTCTGGATGGAAAGTGGTTGCCAATTAGTGACTCCACCGCCGACTCCTTGCATGGGTTCCATTTGCATTCGGATGGTATCGGTTGGTGGCCAGCTGTGGAGGAGGAGACATCGCAGTGCGGGCGGTTGGAGGGGGAGGGTAAATAGCTTGGGCCAAGCGCCCACTGTGAAAATTCGTGGCAGCCGCAGGCCATATTCGCCTTTTCACGCCGCCTGCTCAGTTTGCACTAAAATTAACGAATATTTCCTTGATTACCATGTTTTATTAGCCATCTGTAATTTGCTGTCGGTGGTTGCTTTACAAAACAAGACCGACGGCGAATGCAATACCGTTTAAATAGAGGGCTCATTCAGCTAGATAAAGACTATCCTGACTCTATGTATATTCTTGTTTGTCTTTCCATCTATCCATTCATTGTCCTTTATCAATTTGCTTGACGTGACTCTGACAGCTTTTCTTCTCTTACTCGTTTTTTTTTTTTTTTTATTCTGTAGGAACATGTGAGTTGAGGCTCCTTTCTCTTTTTTGGCATATAATGTTGATTGAATTAATGGTCTGTATCTTGTTACAATACTCACTTTTATATGGGTTGATAGATGGTGTCTAGTAACTTATTTAAGTATGAATAGTCAACGAAAATACAGCATTGCTGCTATAAACTGAAAAGTTAAGTTATTTTTAAAACCAAAACGGATGTGAAGTCTTGAAAGTAGTCTGTTTTTTTGTTAATTTTTGCTATATTTGCGTCTTTAAAAATGTTTTATTATCAAATTAAAAAAAAAAGCAATAAAGTGGCTTAGCAAAACCAATTTGGTAAACAAAAATTTTTGTAAAACGAAAAATGAAACAACCTTTTTTAAAATATGAAACCCACAGAAACCCACAAACAGAAAGTAAAGTGCTATAAATGTAAACTCCACCATTCGCGTTTGTTAATTTGAAAGCCAAATAAGCCCTTTCCAAGTGCTTCGCTTCTATTTGAACCTGTTTTGCTGTCGCGCACTGTAGATAAGTATCGGATTACGCAGAGGTTTCTAGCCACCGTTTTCCCCATTCACCACCCTCATTTTCCGGCTGATGCTGCGCAGGATTCGGATACTTTTTGGCCGGCTGGCGCCACTCAGGCGCTCTAAAAAGTCTACCAAGTCTCCAAGGCAAAAAGTAAGAAAGGGGAGAGAGTGAGAGAGAACTCTCCACTGCCGCAGATGGGGTGACTTTGCACTGGCTGCACCCTTTCGTCTGAAATTTCTCACTCTCCAAAGAAAGCACTGCGCAGGCGTTGCTCTCTGCTGCGCTCTCCCCGACTTTCTCTGCCCAAATCCTTGCCACCACCAGAGCAGACCAGACCAGGATGTCCTAGACACCAAAAGGGGATGCTGATGCTGACGCCGACGTCGACGGAGCAGCATCCCTCTGCCGCAGGTTCAGCCGCAGCGTTGAGTCAGCCTTTTCATCACTTTCGTGCCAGATTCCGTGGAAAGCAGACGTGCTGCTCCTGCCGCAGGATGCCGACAATCGGTGCCATTCACAGTCACAGCCACAGCCACAGCTACAGCCGCCATATGGAACCGTCGTCCTGTGGTCCCAATCGAAAAAGTAATTGTGATAGTTTATTCGTGATTTTGTGTGTGTCGTCTGCCGGAAATTTCAAGTGCTTCCTCTTGCTCTTTCCCTGTGTGTGTGTGTGTGGTCTCCCACAAAAAAAGAAAGAAAAACAAAACATTTGTGTAAATTATTGATTTTTGCATGCTAGAGAAAACAATAATGGCAGCGTTTTTCCACCCGAACTCTGACACACTTAGAGGCAGCTTTTGTCTTTGTACGTTGGCAGGATCGAAAGGCGGGCGATAGAAAATCAATTACGCCCGCTTTTCGGGGATGGAGAATGGCATTATTAAGGGAACTTCTTGGCTTAAAATCCAAAGCCTAATAATGGAGAGAGTGGAGAGTGGAGTGGAGTGGAGGACGGAGAGAGTTGGAGATGTCGCCAGAGTGGGCTTACTTTGCTACCCCAGGAGGCAACTACAATGGGCTTTCAGGCTTTGATTTGGCAACTCAAGTGTCCTGTTTTGCCCTCTCCCCTGTTTGTGTGAACTTTGCATCCGTATGGGTGTGTGTATGGTTCTAGAGAAGATTTTCATCAGCAATTTTATCGGTCGTCTGCGTTTTGGGTGGTGGCTGCCATCGCCACCGCCCCTGCTCCTCCGCCGGAAGATATCCTTTGGGGGTGGTTTCGGTTTTGGTGTCGGCCTCGGTCGCTGTTTCACGGTTCCCAACTCAGAGTTTCTGGTTTCGGCTTTTCTGGTTATTGTTTTCCACTTTCAGTTTGTCCTGTTAAGTACATTCAATTTGGATTTTACTATATTTTTATATGGGTCTTTAACCCAAATTACCATATAAGTGTACAGCAATACATTATTTTAATAAACTCCACTTTCTTTTCCATGAGAAATTTGTTTTTTTTTGAAAACTAGAAATGTTTAATCGATTAAATTAATATTTTATCACCTTTTTTTTAGACAAGACAGATAGAAATAGTTTATTCGGTCAAAAAATGGGTTATTGTCTAGATTCTTGTATCTCCAAATTGGAATATTACTCTATTTTAATATGGGTCTTTAACCCTAAATACCATATAAGTGTATTGCAATATCCACTTTCTTTCCAATGAAAAATTGGTTAAATCATGAAAGATTTTTTAAACCAGAAATGTTTTAACGAGAAAAATAATATTATGATTTTAGACAAGACAGACGGATATAGTTTATTCCTTAAAAAAAATGAACATTGTTTAGATTCTTCTATTCCCAAACACACTTCTTTAAGCAAAAACATAAACAGGATTCATCCCCCTTAAGATATTAGTGATTTTAGTACTCAAAAACAGCTTTTAATCCCTAATTTTCCTACTCCCCTATTGCAGTGCCTTTTTCATTTTCCACATCCTTGGAAGTTTACCCAAGGAAACGACGACGAGGCGGAGGAGAGAGGAGTAGAGAAAAAGGAGCAGAGAGAGTCGAAGTGAAGCAGCAAAGACGACGCCAGGATGTCCACGCTATCGCTGCGCATCCAGCTGGAGGGTGGTCGGGTGACCAAGACCATACAGTTCCAGCCCAACACCACAGTCTTCGATGCCTGCAAGGTCATCCGCGATAAGTTCGCCGAGGCAGTGCAAGGACAACGTAAGTTAAACCTTTAAATATCTTAAGCAGATTTGCTCTTAAATAAAACATTTCCCCCTTGTTTAACAGCTAGCGAATATGGCCTGTTCATTTCGGACGAGCAGAACCAGCAGGGCGTTTGGTTGGAAGCCGGACGCACCCTGGGCTACTACATTCTGCACAACCAGGACACGCTGGAGTACCGCCGCAAGCTACGCACCCTGCGTGTTCGCATGCTGGACGGAGCTGTGAAAACCATTTTGGTCGACGACTCCCAGCCGGTGTCGCAGCTCATGGTGGTAATCTGCACCAAGATCGGCATCACCAATCACGAGGAATACGGATTGGTGCGCGAGGACAACGAGGCGCAGAACGAGAATCTGCCGGACAACAAGTTTGGCACCTTGACCCTAAAGCGCAAGATTATGGAGAAGGATCGCGATGCCAAAATGGAGAGTTTGCGCAAGAAACTGAAGACGGATGATGAGAGTAGGTTAATGGTTAAGTCACTTGAAGTTAAGGTATTAAACTTACCTTACATTTCCAGTGAACTGGGTGGATGTGAGTCGCACCTTGAGGGAGCAGGGCATTGACGAGGCAGAGACTGTTTTGCTGCGCCGTCGCTTCTTCTTCTCGGACCAGAACATCGATTCCCGAGACCCCGTGCAATTGAATTTGCTGTATGTGCAGGCCAGGGACGCCATTCTGGATGGCACGCATCCTGTGACCCACGATAAAGGTGGGTCAAGTGTTCTAAGCCTCTAAAGAAACCCCATTAATAGCGATTTAATTTCCCAGCTTGCGAGTTCGCTGGTATCCAAGTGCATATTCAATTCGGACCGCATAATGAGGCCAAGCACAAGCCCGGATTTCTAGAGTAAGTAACATTCTTTATATGTGTATATAGCATAAACTGACTTCTTTAAAATCTGTCCACTAGTTTGAAGGACTTTCTGCCCCAGTCCTATGTGCGCGTCAAGGGCATTGAGAAGAAAGTCTTTGCGGAGCACCGCAAGCACTCGGAACTTTCCGAAATCAACGCCAAAGTTCTGTACACCAAGACCGCCCGGGAGTTGCCCACCTACGGCGTTACCTTCTTTCTGGTCAAGGAGAAGATGAATGGCAAGAACAAGCTGGTGCCCCGTCTGTTGGGCGTGACTAAGGACTCGGTGCTGCGTCTGGACGAGCGCACCAAAGAGATTCTCATCTCGTGGCCATTGACCACAGTGCGACGTTGGGGCGCCTCGCCAAACACCTTCACCCTGGACTTTGGCGACTACGCCAATCAGTACTACTCGGTGCAGACGACGGAGGCCGAGCAGATTGTCCAGCTCATTGCTGGCTATATTGACATTATCCTGAAGAAGAAACAGACCAAGGACCACTTTGGAATCGAGGGCGATGAGGGTTCCACCATGGTGGAGGAGTCAGTGGCACCTTCCAAGTAAGTTACAGATGTTTAATATTAAAATTTAAGTTTTAATCATTTGTTGTTTGCTCATAGGGCCACCTTCTTGCAACACGAAACTAATCGCATGGAACAACTAAATGTGGAGAGCTTGGCTCATCCGGGCATAATGCGCCCCTATGATGGTAAGTTTTATTCACTTTAATTTAAGCACTTTAGCTTTCTGTATTTATTTAGTGAACAAATGTCGATGTTTCTTTATTATTTGAACACGAAACAAACTATGTTTTATAAAACAAACAAAAAACAAGCAAAATAAAAAATAGTTTATTAAAATTAAAGTTTATGACTGGCTAATACAATATTTTAATGTAATGGTCTTTTGAGTCTAAACTTTTTAACACTGTGACACTAAAAGGTTGTTTTCATATATTTGTTTTATTAAAAACCATCGACAAAATAAGTTAGCTATTTGCTTGATGTATTTTTGAATTGCTTTTCTTGTATATGCTAATTTATGTTTTTATTTTTTTTACCAAACTCCTTTTCCTTTCGATGAATTCAACCATAGGCGAGCGCTCTTTTATGCAGAACGAAGTGCAGACCGTGCAGTATGGTGCCTTCGTCGGCCAGGTGAACCATGCCCACCAGCCGCCCTCGGTGAGTTAACCCCCTGCTCAGCCATCCCCCACTAGCCCCACTCCACCCCATTTCCACTCAGTTAATCATTTGATTTCACGCGCTTTTTGCTTGAGTTGCCACTGCACTTACTCGTTACCCTAACATAATAACTGAACTGAATCCAAACCAAAAGCCATTAACCCACCTCATCCGAAGCAAACTAACATGAAGCATTCTCTAATCCCTTTCTCCTGACATGCTGCTATCTCCGAATAAAGCCAGTGGTCATCCAATGTTTTACAAAGTATGCAATCTGCTGGAGAGCAAAGCTTTGGCAAACCGAAATATTAACTTGTTTTTCTTAATGTGTCCCTTTAGACTAAGGAAGTTCGCATTAGTTCTGTGAATCTGACGGAGCCACAGCGAGCGCTGCTGGGCTACATATCCGCTGGCCAGGATGTCTTGATTCGCGCTGACGAAGAGCTGCGCACCAAGGTGAGATTTGAGAGCTCCCCTGGAGGATTAGCAAACTAATCTTGAGTGAATTCCCCTTGCAGGCACCCATTCAGGAGCTGGGCAGCGATCTGCGTTCCATTGAGTGGCGCGAGAATACTTTGGACACTTCGAAGCAGGCGGTGAGCAGTCATGTGGCCGCTATGAGCGCTGCCACGGCCCAGATCATCACCGCCTCGCATCCGGATGAAGTGGATACGGAGGCCATTTCGGCGTCTGTCTCCCAGATTGCCCAAACCATTCCGGAGGTTACCAAGGAGGTGCGCCTGATTGCCGCCCTGATGGAGAACGATACGAATGGGGACCAACTGCTGGAGGCTGCCCGCAAACTGTGCAACGCCTTCAGTGATCTCCTCAAGGCAGCCGAGCCGGAGAGCAAGGAGCCGCCGCAGCACCTGATCAATGCGGCCAACCGAGTGGGCGAGGCCACCACCCAAGTGCTGAGCACCATTGCCGAGGAGGAGGTGCCCGAGAACCGTGACCTCCACGACATGCTTCTGGCGCTGGCCAAGGCGGTGGCCAATACCACCGCCGCCCTTGTGCTGCGCGCCAAGAACATTGCCGCCAACTGCGAGGACGAGCAGGCCAGGAACCGGGTGATTGGCGCCGCCAGTCAATGTGCCCTGGCCACCAGCCAATTGGTGGCCTGTGCCAAGGTCGTCGCCCCCACGCTGCACAATGCCGCTTGTCGGGAGCAACTGGAGGCGGCCGCCAGGAACGTGGCCCGAGCCGTCAACTCGCTGTGCGAAGTGTGCAACGAGGCCAGCAACGATCCCAAGCTGAAGGCCGATCTGCTGGCCGCCGCCCGAGATGTGTCCAAGAGTCTCACCGACATGCTGGAGCACGTGAAGCTGAGCACCAGGGAGCACGCCAATCGCACCAGCACCGAGCTGAGTCCCGTGGAGAACGTGATCATCGGCACGGACATTCTGGTGTCCACCCACGATCCGCAGGAAATGGTGCGGCATGCCCGCACCCTGGGCCAGACCACCGCCCAGCTGATCCAGAGCATCAAGGGCGAGGCGGACCAGCAGCAGGATGCGGACATGAAGCGGCATCTGCTGTCCGCCGCCAAGCAGCTGGCCGATGCCACCGCCAAGCTGGTGGAGGCCGCCCGACTCTGCTCCACGAATCCCCAGAGCTCGGACAACCAGAACGCTTTGCGTAAAGCGGCGGAGGAGCTGCGCGAGATCACCACCACGGCGGCCAATACGCCGGCCATGAAGCGTGGTCTCATCCAGCGCCTGGAGTTCTGCTCCAAGCAGGCGGCCTCAGCGGCCACCCAGTGCATCTCGGCGGCCCAGAATGCGGTGCAGCACAGCCAGGACCATCAGACCAAGGAGACGCTGCTGCAGGACTGCAAGCGGGTGGCGGACACCATTCCGCGACTGGTCACCTCGCTGAAGACCACTCGTGCCCAGCCCGACGATCCGAATGCCCAGCTGAATCTCATCGAGGCGGCCGAACAGTTCGTGGAGCCGGCCCTGCAGGTGTCCAAATCTTCGAGAGCCCTGCAGCCCACGGTCACCGACATACCATCGGCCACCCAGCTGTCCAAGGGTGCCCTGCACTTGGGACAGTGTGTCTCCGAGCTGCACTCGGTGGCCCAGCGGGCACGCGATGCCTGTGGCGGCCAGGAACTGGAGTCGGCCCTGGAGGAGGTGCGCAAGCTGCACGACGTGCTGGACGACACTCGCCAGGCGGCTGTGGCCGGCCAACTGCGTCCGCTGCCGGGACAGAGCGTGGAGAGCACGGCCGATGAGCTGCGCAAGTCGGCCAAGAATGTTGGCATCGCACTGAGCCAGCTGCTGTCCTCGGTGCTGCACAACCAGCGCAGCTATGCCGGAGCCGCGGGCCGGGACACTGCCCTGGCCCTGGGCGACTTCACCAGGAGCGTGCACGGAGTGGCGGCCACCACCCAGAATCCGGCCATTATCGATTGTGCGGATGATGTGGTCACCAGCTCGGCGCGACTCATCGAACAGGCGCAGCGCACGCTGCAGGGAGTGTCCAATCCGGAGGCTTTAACCCAAGCCGGCAGGGAGGTGACCGGAGCCCTGTCCGCCACCGTGGACTGCATTCCCGGACAGCGTGAGGTGGATGTGGCTCTGAGAAACGTCAGCGATCTAAGTGAGATCCTGTCGATGAGCGAGTTCCCGCCCTCGGGACGTCCGTATGCCACGCTGCAGTCGGAGCTGAAGCAAGTGGCGGAGCAGCTGAGCAGCTCGGGTGGCCAAATAGTGGTGTCGTACGCCTCGCCAGCTCTGCTGGCCGAGAGCAGCCAGAACTTTGCGGCCAACTACCGGGACCTGCTGTCCGTCAGCATGGAGATGGCCGGCCAGACGCACGAGGAGGAGGTGCGCTCCCAGATGATCGAGTCGCTGCGCCATGTGTCCACCCAGTCGTGTTCCCTGCTCTCGACGGCCAAGTCGATTGCCGCCGATCCCGGCCAGCCGAATGCCAAGAATCTGTTGCATGCCGCTGCGCGCGGCGTCACCGAGAGCATCAATCAGTTGGTGGATGCCAGCATCCAGTCCGCTCCCGGGCAAAAGGAGTGCGACAATGCCATGCGCAACATTGAAGCCCTGCGCCTCATGCTCGACTATCCGCACGAGCCGATCAACGAGCTGGGCTACTTCGATTGCGTGGAGCAGGCCACTGGGAAGTCGCGCAACCTGGGCTACGCCATCTCCGAAATGATCAACAATGCCAAGCAGTCGCAGCACGTGGAGTTCAGCCAGTCGGTGAACAACGTGAACGACTCCATCCAGGGCCTGATCGAGAGCTCTTCGCAGGCGGCCTACCTGATTGGCGTCTCGCATCCGTCGAGTGTGGCCGGCCGGCCGGGAATCATTGACCAGGCCCAGCTAACTTGGGCCTACCAGGGCATCCGGCAGCACTGCGACATTGTGAGCAGCCAGCAGTCGACCAAGCCGCAGATGATCTCGGCCCTCACCGTGATTGCCAAGCACACCAGCTATCTGTGCTCCATTTGCCGCCAGGCCTCGATGAACACCTCGAATCCGGTGGCCAAGAACGAGTTCATTGTGCTGGCCAAGCAGGTGGCCACGGCCACCTCGGACCTGGTGCAGGCCATCAAGGCCATCGAAGAGCAGCCGGCCAGCGGCAGTCGCGACCGTCTGGTCGATCCCCTCCTGGAGGCCGTGAAGGCGGTGCGCCAGTATGCCTCCAGTCCGGAGTTCAGTTCGGTGCCGGCCAAGATATCGGCGGAGGGCAGGAAGGCCCAGGAGCCGGTCATCCAGGCGGGACGCGGTGTAATCGACGGCGTCGTGGAAATGGTCAAGGCGGCCAAGTCGCTGGCCCTGTCGCCCGACAATCCGCCCGTGTGGCAGCAGCTCTCGATGCACTCCACGCCGGTTTCGGAGTCGGTGAAGCGACTGGTGGACAACATTCGCGACAAGGCGCCCGGACAGGCCCAGTGCGAGCAGGTGCTGCACACACTGGGCACCTGCACCCGCGAGCTGGACAGCTGTGCGCTGGCCGTCAATGCCCAGGGTCTCAGCCAGCGGCGGGATAACAATCTGCACGGATTCAGTGGGCAGACAATGAACTCTGCCTCCGAGCTGGTGGATAAACTGGAACCCATTCGGGTGGCCGGCAAGAACAATGCCGAGCAGCTGGGTCACGCCGTGGGCGAAATCTCGCGCTATGTGGTGCCCATGGTGAACGGAGCGATTGGAGCCTGCACCCACATTGTGCACAGCCAGCAGCAGATGTCGCTCATCCAGCAGACACGCTCGGTGGTGGAGAGTGCCATCACGCTGGTGCAGTCGGCCAAAGACTCGGCTGGCAATCCGCGAGCCACTCAGGCCCATCCGCGACTGGACGAGGCCATCGATGGCACCAGGGAGGCCATCCAGGAGCTGCAGCAGACCGTGGAGAAGATCAGCGCCGAGACGGGCATCGTGACGGGACTGATGGACCAGATCAACCGGTCCATCACCCGGCTGACGGACAAGCGGCAATCCCTGCTGAACGCCTCCTACTCGGACACCTTCGTGGACTACCAGACGCGCATGGTGGCGCGGGCCAAGGAGATCGCCAGTTTGGCCAACGAGATGAACGCGAAGAGCAGCGTGGAGCCGGCCGCTTTGCCCCAACTTGCCGTGGACATGACACAGCACTATCAGCAGCTGACCCAGGACTCGGTGGGTGCGAGCACCACCACCTCATCACCGGACGTGGCCATGCGCATCCGCACCACGGTCATCGACCTGGGCCGCTCGGTCAGCTCGATGATCCAGTCGTCGGCGGGCGGAGCACGACCCAACGATGTGAGTGCCCAGAAGGACATAGCGCGCAGTGCTCGCGAGGTGTCCGAGAAGGTGGCCCAGGTGCTGGCCGCCCTGCAGGCGGGCTCCCGAGGCACCCAGGCCTGCATCAATGCCGCCCACACGGTGTCCGGTATCATCGGCGACCTGGACACAACCATTATGTTCGCCACCGCGGGCACTCTGCACTCGGACGGGGATGGCAGCTTTGCTGACCATCGCGAGCACATCCTGCAGACGGCAAAGGCCCTGGTGGAGGACACCAAGGTGCTGGTGACCGGAGCGGCTGGCACCCAGGATCAGCTGGCCAATGCAGCTCAGAATGCGGTCTCAACCATAAGTGAGTTGTAATTAATTGTTGATCTATGAATGGAAACTAACTTATCCCATTTATTTTTGCCAATTTAGCTCAATTGGCTGAGGCAGTGAAGCGGGGAGCCTGCTCGCTGGGATCCTCGCAACCCGATTCCCAGGTCATGGTCATCAATGCCGTCAAGGATGTGGCTTCGGCCCTGGGCGATTTGATAAACTGCACCAAACTGGCCTCTGGCAAGTCCATCAACGATCCCTCCATGCAGGATCTTAAGGAGAGCGCCAGGGTAAGCACCTACTTTCCCACTTACTTTCCCCTCTGCCTTTCTCTCTCTCTCTCTCTCTCTCTCTCACTCTCTCTTTCTCTTAGTCTTACGTAGTTTTTTTAATCTCTTGCTAAAAGGCTTTCGTTGTTGTGGCTTTTAGTATAAGCAGGCTAATTTCCTTAACTGATTTGAACTTATCTCCGATTACTATGCACTTTTTAAAGCAGTTAAGAGAATTACTCTGTTTTAGTTTTTCTTATCCTCACTCACCAAATTGTAACTGACTCAACGTGGTTATGGTTTGCTCCTAAATTTTATAGCAAATTTAAAAAGAAGACAAATGTGTACGGACGAGTATTTAAAGATTGAACTTTATTTATTATTTCCATATATTATTTAATATATTTTCTTCCATGCATAATATGTAAAGCGCATACATAAATGTTGTTTGTGGCATAATGAAAAATCAACATAAATAAACATCAAATGGCTTTGGCACTCATCTACCCATACATTTAAAAACAAAAAAAAAGAAGGAAATTCACATGTCCGCTCCCCCAAAAAATAAAAACCCACCACATAAATGTATCTGTGTATATTTGGATTAACCCAGCGAAAAAAAAACTCTGCTGCTGCTGACTGATATACTCTATGTTTTAAAGCGATGCCACTGAAATGCGTCACTCTCGCATCCTGCTCCCCCTTAAAGCTTCTGCCGCCACTCAGTGTTGTCGTTGCTGTTGCTTTAATGTTATTAATGTTATCAATGTTTAACCGAACCCGAACGCACCCATGAAAAAAAGCCCACTACTCGACTTATTTCCCTGGCGGCATCGGCGGCAACAAACACCCTTCTTCTGGCCCAGCTCTAACCCACTGGTCATACCCGTACCATCCCATCCCTTCCGGCTCTGCTTGCTGCGCTCTCTCAACCACCGAGGTACCCCAACCACTTGAACACCCAAACACCCGAACACCCACCCTTCCCAAACACCCAACCACTCAACCACAACCACCACTTCCAACGTTTGTAAAAAGAAACCAAATGGGAAAATCCATAAATTGATGTACGTTTTTTCGTTTTGCTAATTCGTTGTACGCCTTCGACGTATCTGCTCTTCTTTCTTTTCCCACAAAAACAAACACACCAAACAAAAAATACCACTCATGAACTGTACAAAAATGCAAATCGAATTCAAACCGCTCCACGCTCCTCCTTCTCTTCATGCGCTGCGCTCGCTGTGGGAAACAATCTGCTATCAAATCGATATCAAACCAAAAACTCCATTCATCCGCATATATTTATACATGTCTATGTATGTATGTACAAATCGAAACAAAAAATCTAAAATTCAAACAATCAAAAAATAAGCAGACGCTTCAAGATGTTTGCCAAGCAGCTGCCCACCACAATGGCCATTCAGAAACTAACCCTCAGTCAGAAATGCGAAGTGGCAGCCACCTCCTCCTCAGCAGCAGCAGCACCGGCATCGACATCATGGCCAACTGAAATTCTGCGACCAAATTCTATATGCATTAATCCATTTTGCACAATGAAACATGAATTGAATTCAAACTGATTGTAAGAGAACTTTTAAGTGCTGGGAAGAGCAACGTAAATGAAGTCCTCTTGAAGTGAATCCTCTGAATTTATAACGAATAAAAAAGCTTACCTGGCGCCTAGAAGTTCCCATTTATCTCTTCTCAATGTTACCAAGTCATTTTTAAACTAATTCTTATTACTTATGCGTATAATAAAAACCAATTGGAATATCATTTGACTTTAATTTAGTTTTATATTGATTTGTAAGAGTGCCAAAGCCATTTAGAATGTTGTAGTAGTAATAGTAGTAGTAGTAGTATATCATATCATATATAGTGGTAGAGTAGTTTGTATCATTAGACAATTTACTATCTATAAGTAACTCTCTCCAACTCTCCAATCCCCTACTTTTCTGACCAAACATTAATCATCAACATTTCTGCTCTGCCCCCCCAAAAAAAAAAAAAAAAAAAACGAAAAACTTAACATTCGAAAACAAATAGGTGATGGTGCTGAATGTGTCCTCGCTGCTGAAGACTGTGAAGGCTGTGGAGGATGAGCACACGCGCGGAACTCGCGCCATGGAGGCCACCGTGGAAGCCATCTCCCAGGAGATTCGGGTAAGTTTCTCAAAAGATTTCCTGTTCCAGAAGAATCAGATCTTGAGAATCATCTATTAACTCCTTACTTTCCTTGTCTTGCAGGCCATGCACACCACCCCACCGGTGGGCAATACCCAGGTGGGACCCGAGGAACTGATCCGAGTGACCATGAATGTGACGGCGGCCACAGCCAAGGCCGTTGCGGCCGGAACCTCCAATCTGCAGGCCGACATCGTGTCGGCCGCCAACCTTGGACGCCGTGCCATCTCCGACATGCTGATCGTTTGCCGCTCGGTGGCCTGGAACTGTGCCGAAACGGAGGAGCTAAGATCGCGCACTCTGGAGGCGGGCACAGCGGTTGGCGAGTCCTACCGCGACCTCCTCAGTGGCATTCTGCACAGCTGCAGTGCCGACGATCGCATGCACTTGTCGCGACGCGTGGCCAAGTGCGTCACCGATCTGGTGGCCATGGCCAGGCTGCTCAAGGGTTCCGATTGGATCGATCCCGAGGATCCCACGGTCATCGCCGAGAACGAACTGCTGGGCGCCGCTGCCTCCATCGATGCGGCGGCCAAGAAGCTGGCCTCACTGCGTCCACGTCGCCAGGCAGATGTCAAGGTGGGTTTCGTTTTTTATATTTCCTTCATTGCTATAAATGGTAAAGGATAACTAACTCATCTTAGTGTGTAAGCGGTGCTTGATTTTCCCCCTAACTAGTCCTTCAAAACCAACTAATTGATGGTTCCAGTGAGATATGTTTGATATTCTTGGTTGTTTCATTCAAAAGTTCACCCAGGAATCAAACATATTATTACTGTGACCCTCGCCAATCTACTAAAACAACTCAGCTCGAGACCTCGACTAAAACCGCCTGGTGATTGACTGTTCATTGCTTTTACTGCCCCGTTGAGTCCAGTTTCTAATGGCATTCCGCCTTTGATTTTTCTGTCCCACAGATCGAGCTCGATGAGAACATGAAGTTTGACGAAATGATCCTGGAGGCCGCGAAGGGCATCATGGCAGCGTCGGCTGCTCTGGTGCGAGCTGCAAACGCCGCCCAGCGGGAACTCATCGACACGGGCAAGGTGGCCCATCGTCCGCTGACGAGCTCCGTGGATGGCCAGTGGTCCGAGGGTCTAGTGTCGGCCGCTCGCCTCGTGGCTGCCGCCACGCACAGCCTGGTGGAGGCCGCCCAAAACCTGGTGCGCGGCGTGGGCACCGAGGAGATGCTCATCTCGACGGCCAAGCAGGTGGCCGCTTCCACGGCCCAACTGCTGATTGCCTGCAAGGTGAAATCGAATCCCAACTCGGAGGCCGGACGTCGTTTGCAGGCCGCCGGCAATTCGGTGATCAAGTCCACCGACAACCTGGTGCAGGCCGCCCAACAGGGCCTGGAGGCGGAGGAGGAGCACTCGCTGCGCATCAACACGTCGATGGTGGACGGCATGGCGCAGGAGATCAACGCCCGGTCCGCCGTGCTGCGCAAGGAGAAGGAGCTGGCGGAGGCGCGCGAGCGTCTGAAGTATGTGCGCCAGGCCAAGCGCTACGGCAAGAATGGCCAGGGATTCACCACGGACGAGAGTGAACCCGAGTACGCCTACGGAACGCTCAACAAGAGCCAGAACAATGTATGAGAAACGTTTTTTCATTTACCATTTGTTAGAATTTGTATTTAGTTTGCAAACGCACCGGCGAAAGAAAATTGGCATTGAGATCGATGGCAAAATTGAGGCACCATTTTTCTTTCCTTCAAGTAGTCTAATTCTAATTTGGTGTGGGCTTGGGGCTTAGCCAATCTAACACGTAACCAGTCTAACCGGCAGTATCTCTCCTCTCTTCTCTTCTCTAACCCCTAACCCTAACAGACTTTGGGTCGCAGCGGTTACTACGGTTCCAGCGAAATGCCCAGCTCGCCGAGCTACTTGTCCGGTGGCCAGCAGCAGCAGCAGCAGAAGCACCACTACAACTACGCCAGTCCGCAGCCGCAGCACTTCCATCATCCCGGAGCGGTGTCTCCGCCGCCGTCCAACTATCCGCAGATGGACGACGCCAACGGAGATTTCCCGCCGCCGCCACCACCGCTGTCCACGACCATTTCTAACATGCAAACGGCCACGTCGGGTCACAGTTTTCGCCCTAATCCCAAGCTAACAGCCAATGCCGTGCCTCGACCCTATCCGGGCAGTCCGGCGGGCGGCAGCAATGGCCTAACCACCGCACCCACCACCTCGGGCACACCCACTAACACCAACTACCAGCAAAGCTTTGAGTCGTCGTCGAGCATTAAAACGCTTAACTCATCTCCACCGGCGGTGCCAAAGAAGCCCACTGCCAGCCGGAATCTGGAGGCGTGTGTGCAGGATCTGCACGACAAGACCTTTGGCCAGGGCGGCGTAGTGCAGCTGACGGGCGGAAATGGCTATCCAGGTCAAAGCTACGAGGGATACACATCCAGGTGGGTTTGCCTTCTTAAGCTATCTCTATGCGTTTGCTAATTTCTTTGTTAACGAATCGCAGATATGAGACGCGAAACTTTGACAAGTCGGCCAACAACACCACCAGCAGCAGCAGTGAACTCGGCATGGTCAAGCCCCTGGAGTCGAGCTTCTCGCAGATGACCCTCAACACCGATGGCGGCAAGATCAGCATTGTGGACCAGGGCTCGGAGCGACTCACCTCCATGACACAGCGCGTGATGGAGCGCAAGTCCTTCACCACAACAACGGAATCCCGCTCGGAGACCAAGACGGAGAAGCATAGTTTTCGATTGGACTAGGCTCAGCTCTCCAGGCTGAGAGGCGATTCTAGTTGCTTAAGTAAATGTTCTAGCTTGGGACGAGCATACGAGCATAGGAGCATGTCGATGTTTGCCAAAAGTGCTTTTAACGTTTACACACACCCGTACACATACTAATAGAAGTAATTTAATATTAATTGTAATTAGCCACTAGCGAAACTACATCTATATGCCTCTACCCATACCATATAATCAGCCTAATATTAACAACCTAATATCGCTATTCGATCCTTCTATGTTTTCGTAAATCTGTGTTCTACGTGCTTATCTGCCATTTAATTGCCAATATATATCGATACACGATGCGAACCTCTTGAAATTCAACGAAATTACAATTAACCCTTAATGAGCGTAACACTTACAAAAATTGGTTCTTCACTTTGTTGTTATTTCGATGCAATTTATTACTGTGCACTAAACATGGAATATTATTTTCTAACGTAAGAAACCTCTTGTTTTGTCAACGATACGTAGAATAGTCAATCTATGTTCTACGGTTAATTTTTATTTCTCTTTGTATATACGTACGTATGCGAGTCGTGTATGCAGTTGCATATTTTAATTGTGTATTTTTTGTAAATTAATAAAAACAAAATATAATACTTTAACAAGGGGTTAGATGTGTTTTGAGTCTTGGAAACATTTTTTATTAAGGCACATGTAACATTGATTGATAGCTAACTGATTTCACAAATCGTCTTAAAAAGTATAAATGCAACATTAAGTCTGTCAGGTAATATAGTTGGTCCACATAATTGCCATAGTTGTCGTACCATAAATGCATTTCTGGAACTGCCTTGGAATCCTACTTGTACTCCTGGTTCAGCTGGCGTCCAATGAGCCAGCGCCTGATCTCAGAGGTGCCGGCGCCAATCTCGTACAGCTTGGCATCTCGCAGGATGCGACCTGTAGGATTATCGTTGATGTAGCCGTTGCCACCGAGGATCTGAATGGCGTCCAGGGCCACTTGGGTGGCCTTCTCGGCGGTGTAGAGGATAACACCAGCGCAATCCTTGGAACTGCGGTTGCCCGCATCGCAGGATCTGGCCACCGTGTAGAGGTAGCTCCTGCAGGCACTCAGCGTGCTGTACATATCGGCCATCTTGCCCTGGAGCAGCTGGAACTCGCCAATCAGCTGGTCCATCTGCTTGCGCTGGTGGGCATAGTCGAAGGAAACGTCGCAGGCGGCCTGCATCAGACCCACAGGTCCGGCGGCCAGCACCAGCCGTTCCAAGTCTAGTCCCGACATCAGCACATAGACACCTTTGTTCTCCTGGCCCAAAATATTCTTGGCCGGCACTTTGAGATCCTGGAAGACCAGCTCACAGGTGCTGCTGCCCCGCATGCCCAGCTTGTCCAGCTTTTGTGCCACACTGAATCCCTCCCAGGCCGTTTCCACTATGAAGGCGGTGATGCCGTGCTTGCCCGGAACTCCACTGCCTCCTGTCTTGGCATAGACCACCAGTGTGTCCGCATCGGATCCGTTTGTGATCCAGAACTTTGATCCGTTCAGCACATAGTAGTCTCCTTTGCGTTCGGCCCGCAGCTTCATGGACACCACATCGGATCCAGCTCCTGGCTCGGACATGGCCAGTCCGCCAATGTGCTCGCCACTGCACAACTTGGGCAGGTACTTCTCCTTCTGCTCGGGAGTGCCATTCTTGGTCAGCTGATTGATGCACAGATTGGAGTGGGCTCCGTAGGACAGGGCCACGCCACCAGCCGCACTGGTGGATAAGGATTTGAAGATTCTTATTTGGGTATGACAGAGGATGGGTCTTTAGCTTACCGCGAGAACTCCTCCATGATGATGCAGTGATCCAGGTAGCTGCCCCCAGTGCCTCCAAAGTCTGGCTCTGCTGTGATGCCCAGAAAGCCAAGATCGCCCAGTTTCTTCCAGAAGGGACGCATGTCCTTGAAGTTATCCAGTTTATCGATCTCCTTGGCCAGAGGAGCCAGTTCCTTCTGGAAGAAGTTAAATGCCACCTCCCGCAACTTCTGGCGATCCTCGTCCAGACCAAACATGGCATCGTTGACGGGATAATGGCTGAGTGTGCGGGTCCAGGACAAGGGACGATCGCCACGTTGCAGCAAGGATCTGCATGACTGGGCCACAAATTTGAGAGCCATGTTGTCGTTCGATTTTTGGGGGCCAATATACTATTATCTAACTTCGATCAGCTGTTCGCACTCGCACACAAAGTCAGCGAGTAGCATTCAAACAAGTGGGGGCCATATGGCAACGCCAGCGAGATCAGCGAGTAAAGCCGAATAATAAATGAAACCGTTACGATCGCCAACAATATTTAGCAAGGCATTTTTGTTTTTATCAAGAAATATATAACTGGTATATATAATACAATTATTAGAACGAAACTTCCAAATGTTTCTTATAATAATTAAATAAACCAAACTTTCCAGAAATCCTAAATCTATAAGACTAGAAAATCGTGTTCTTCTAATTACTTTTATTTGTTGAATTTTGTGAGTATTAAATTTAATTTATGATTGGATATATGTTCAAAAGTCTAAATTAAGTTTAACACATACTTTTGTATTACTTTTGTATAACTTAAAATAAGATCATAAAGCTTGAACGTAGAAAAAACAATTTAATTTGCCTTTAGCTCTATTTAAAATTTTAAAATCAACAGATCCCGCCAATTCACTGTTATCATCTAATTGGTTTAATTTTCTCATTCAAAGACGAAATTAAAATTTGGTAATCATAGAATAAAACCAAAAATCAAAGGTATTGTTATTATACATTAAATTTACTTACCATTTTGAGTTATAATTTAAATCCACCCGCCATCTCTTAGACAAACCGCGTCCGTGTGCGCATGATTCTCCAATGGCCCTTAGAAGCAACCAAACAGTGACTGCGTAAAGTAATCTCCCATCCTGAAGCAGGTCAACAGAATAGCTCCTAGACCTGCATATCAAAGGGTATTCCTGCAGTGGGCAACAGTCCCAACAGCCAACAGTGCGCATGATTCACCAACGGCAGAAGGACGGTCTACCGCTGCCGATGCCGGCAACAATAGCAACAACTACAACAACAGCAACATGAAAGGGCAGTGCAGGCGCAGGGATAAACATAAACAGAGCCACCAGTCAACCAGTCAACCAGTCAGTTTCGGTTTCGGTCTAAATGGAATTGTAAAGGTGGCGGCGACCGAGCCCAAAAGCCATCAGTGCCGCAGTCGGTGTCCATCGCAGTGCGTTCTCCTGCTGGCGGATATATCGGATTCCGAGCCGGACTCGGATACGGATACGGATACGGAAGTGTGTTGCCCAGCGGAAGGCTAAAAAGGATAATTAATTGATGGGCCTGGGGTAGGAAAAGGAAAAAGGCAAAGCCGAATGTGCAGTGGTGTTTCAGTGTCTATTTCGGTGTTCGAGGGGCAGGTGTAGCCCAAATAATTGAACAATTCGGCAGGCAAATCGATAAATGTCCTCATAAATAAGTCGCTCCTGACAGGTGGAGCTGCTCACGTGTGTGCGTTTGATTAATGGCATCTAACCGGGTGAATGTTGCCAAGGATCCCAGCCCTCAATATCGTGTCAATCAACCTAGAATTCAACCCAATGAGGAAACAGTTCGTATTGTAGGTTTCCTTGGAACTGAATCTGGATATGTTATCGCTGTTGTGTCAAGCACGCTTTTCCATGTTTAGCTTTAATCCACGACTCTCAGACTCATCCCACTCACTGCACCTGTGTTAGCTGTGTGTAGAATGTCCTGGTGTTGGCCAAATTGCCTCGACTAATGCCAATTTAATGACTTGCTTTGTGCCTGATTAATCAGGGGACGGCTTGAACGCTGGCCGCACCATCACTTTTTATGTAATCAACTAAGGCGCAACATTCGTTCCACCCTGCAACACTGTACACTTTCCCAGCAATTAAATGCCGACCGGGTCTATAAACAGATCTCACTGTCAGTGTCTGTTGCAGCATTCTTGGGATGTTTGTTGTTCGGGCGCACTTAATGCCAAGTGGAATGAACTTGATGAGCAGCAGTTGCCACTGTTAGTGGCCCACAAAGGCATCTCCTCCGATGGCAGCTGGTAGTGCGGCAATTGAACCCGACTGCTGGGCTGTTGGACTGTTACTCTGCTGGTTGTAGGGTCCTCATAAACATGGCTGAAATACAAAACATGCAATCTGCCGACTCAACAACTTGAACTTGTCGCGTCCACTGCACAAAACTTTTGATGAACTTTCTGTTTCATAATCGTAATCATGGTTTAATGCACCCCAGATAAGTTTAAAGTTTTATAATTGGAATTATGATGAAATTCCATGGGATTATAAGGGGAGTTTGGCAATGCATCACATCTCAGTTCTCTCAAAAATGAAAGAGTAAATTATGAAGGTGATTTTGAGCTAAAAGAGGAAGGCAAACATTTGCTTTTTAGCTAAACCATTAAATTACAAGCCATTATTAGTATAGATAAGATTTAGTTTAAAATTTTATTTTGCTAAAAAAACGTTTCTAAGGGAAAGAAAAAAAGAGTTTTAGAAAAGTTAACTATACTTTTTATATAATAAATATATTTAATTTACATACTTATACAAATAACAATCTAGACCTCACAACAGATTTATTGATTTTCGCAGACACATTAAATGAACAAAATGTATAAGCAATACCAATATGTTAGACTTTATGGCACCATTTAATAATGGCTAGAACTTCACCACGTGTTTAATAAAAGATTATTTTGGAATTCAATCTGTTAAGTCTTAAAAAATCGAACACATCTGCCAATCTCAAAACCGATCAGTGAAACTCCCTATGCTAATGGTTAGCCCCACAATCAATTCCTTCCATTTTCAATTAGCGTTTCCCATCAATCTGGCTGGCAATCAACCAACTCGAGATGGCAGAGGCTATACCTCTAAAAATACGCTATATAGTGTGTGATAGGCAAGTGCAGTTCATGTGCAGTTCCACTGACGAATGCCGGAAAACCGGAGCGCCGGAGAGCGGCTCCGTGAAAATACAATTTTCGGCCAGAGAACACACGGAATAAACGCTCGCGGCGTGTGACCAGTGACAAAAAACAACACGGTCCAAAAGTGAAACCTACCGAAAAGCTTTCCGAGATGGCATACTGTGCGCAGGTTTAGTCGGCATTAGTCGCGCGCGGTACGGCACGGCAAACGATCCACGATCGACGACAAAATCGACACTAAAAACTAAAAACACAAATAACAAAACCACAACGACGACGCATGGACGGATCAGCGGACTCCGTGCGCGATTTTCATTCACTTTTCATTAGCCAACTTCTCGCTCAGTTCTCGAATGCTAATGCTACGTACATATAGATATTACTAACCCGAACAGTAATAAACGAGCCGACCGGCCAGCGGTTTCCCAACTGTCCAGCGGTTCGGCAGTCCAGCGGCGGCAGTTAGAAGGAGAACTCATAATTATCCGTACTAATCGTTAGAGCCAACTTCGCTGTCACGTAATGCCCATTCAATTGAGTTTCATAGTTAATTTTTTGGAATACAATCGGACTGAGGAAAAGCGTTGTCGCCGTTTCTCGTGATTTTTTGGCAAGTAAGGAATATGAAAAGTGACCGAGTGTGTGTTAAATTAAATCACCGCATTATAAATAACTTGGGAAAAATTTTAAATCTAAAATATATTCTCGCCAGATAGATATATATATGTGTATATATATACATACGTATACAAGAGTATCTGCATACGCGCCAAGTAATCGAAGCGACAAAAAATACGCAAAGTTCGAAAAAAACGCGACAAAGTGTGTGCGGGACTGTGTGTGTTTGGCAAATGTCACTTGTGTGTGCGTCACCGAAGATAAACCACGAGCACATAAAAAAACACACACACTCGGTCCATCCGACATAAAAGTATATATTATTCTATTTACGCGCGTGTCTTGTAGCCAAAAAGTAAATCTCAGTCAGTGGCAGCAACAAAATGGAGTCGAAACGCTCTAAAAAAGGACGCAAATCTCGGCCAGCTCAGGATGAGCATCCTCACCAGCAGCAGCAGCAGCATCAGCAGCAGCATCATCATCCCTGGGACGAAGGTAGGCCCATCAAGTCCAAATGGATGCATGCCCACATCGCAATGCCCCACAAATTAGCCGCGCATTACGCATACGCCGCGTGGGTGCTGTAATGACAGTCGTTGACGAATATAGAACAAGTCGTATTCCGTGGGGCTGGTTGAACTACATACATATGTGCAGGGGACTAAGAACATTACTTATGATTGCCTGCCAAATTGAACGGCGACCAAAAACCATGACAAGTTCTCTGTTTTGGCGCCGCAGCGGGTAAGCGGTTCCCCAATTATAGTATACCCTCGTATAGTATGCACAAGCCGACTCCAAAGTTCCCAGGCCCCTGCCTAGACCCAGTCCAACGGAAATCGGCAATCAAATGCAATGGCCCACTAATATCACACAATTGTCTGGCCATTGGGGTAGTACTAAAGCACTGGGTAGATCAATTTAATATGCAGAACGCCGCGAAATCTGTGAACTTGGGGGTTACCATTTAAGTGGTTAATTGAATTTGCCTTCTTTTAAGACTTTTAAGCACTTTGTGTGTGTCAAATTAGATTGGTGTACATTTGCAATTAGACTGCTTTAAGCGTTTGAATTTTTGAAACATAAATAAGTAGCCCATAGAAGGAATTTTTAGACGACATTAAATGTTTACTTGTCTTGTATTGTATAGATTTTAACAAATTTTAAAAATAATTTTAATAAACTGATTAACTTATTCTGCCTTTTAAAAAAACATACAGAATTTAACAATACGTAAATTTACTAGTTCAAGGAACAGCTTTATTATTTTTCCATTTCATTATAGCTAATAATTCTTATTCTTAAAAATATTGTAGAATTCCAAATATCTCAATCATTTTTTTCCATGACCAACATAAAGTTTGCCCTTCATTTATGAAACAAATTTTTTCTGAACAACAAAAACCATAGTTTAAAAAAAAGCTTTGAGAATTTTGAATAGTTTTTCTATCTCAAAACCTTCAGCTCTTTTATTTTAGTTTCATTCTTAGTCATTCTTGACCTTCGCTAGGGCATAGGAAATTCTGCATTGGGAAAATAGAAATTTCCACACAAGTTAACTTATGGATTTCGGAATCTTGTGAATTGCCTGGCATTCAAATAAACAGACCAGACGAACCTAGACGAGACCCATCAACTTGGCTAGCGGCATCTTCTGTTAGCCGAGCACAATGGGCGTGGATCTGGCTATGTGAATTGCCAAACCGGTTGTGAATCCAACGAAGCTGGGGCTTTTGTGAAGTACCGCTAGCCGTTGCATCGATCAAGATTAAAATAAACCATAGAACGAACGTGATCTACAGCCACTTTTATGACTGATGAAAGTGAAAAACAAGCGCAACAAAATTTCGTGCCTATTTCCCAACAATAAAAGCTAGACAAAAAACCGTTTGTGTTCCCGTTCGCAGACGGCCTAAAAAAAGAGCCGGGTTCTTATCTCCGGGGAATGCATAGAACGCAGTGATTGCCACTTGCCGGAAATTTGTTATAGGCAATTAAAACAGCAAAGAGGCCAAGTTCAAGTCCCCTTGTAGCAGTGAGTACTGCACACTGGGCTCAGGGCACGTAGACCGTTCTTCAAACGTCACATGGGTCATATGATGGGGCAGTAAACATATGGTTTCGTTATCTTATCGACGGTTTGGAAACAATTGGTGTAGCGACTTTATCTATTTAACAACCCCGCTGATAAGTAAAAGATCTGTTGTATAATTCTGCGTTTGTGTTTATGACGCTGAGACCTTTGCTCTTTGAGTTTATTGGGAAACTACCTAGACAATGCCTTAACAATACTATCTAAACATTAAAACTACGATTGAAAGCCAAAAACATAATAACTTTATGTTATTATGTCATTTTATTAATTTAATAGTTAAAGGGTTCTCAATTGCACTTGTCTCTAAATAAATTATATAAAATATTACCTAGCTTACCTAGTCTATCTTGGCAATGGTTTCCTGCATTAATGTATTATTACGGCTCTAGACATCAGTCAATTGTGAAGTCAGCTGCTATTCTTAGCAGGCACATTTATGATTATTATATTATGAACCATAAATCAATAAGCTCCTCAAGCTCGCTTCAATTTGATATTGCAGCTACTTTTGTATAATTTATTGACAAATCATGCAGTGTAGAAACCAGGGGTAAATTCCTGTTAGCCAACCTGTGCTAAAATGTTCAACCTAAAATGACGGTAAAAACTTAGCATTAAATTAGCATTAGACGGTAAATTAGCATGGCGAAGAGAACCGATGATTCAGACTAGGTGAAAATTGCTGGTAATTGGCAGCGGAACTGGTCTCTGATCGGTTGGAGGAGGCTGCCAAAAAAAATACAAAAAATAGCACGGCTAATGGTGGTTTGATTGATTTCCAATTAGCAACAAATCGCATCCCATCACATGACCAGCGGTTTGTAAAACAAACTTTGACCTAATTGCAGGCCTTCCAGCATCGAGTCCCCAAACAAATAGAGCAATTCCCAGCACGGGCACAGCACTGACCCGATTTTTGACCTGTATGGCACCAGTGATTGGTAAAGATTTGTCCCTTTTTGGTCTTGTTCTCTGTTCCGCCATGTTCATTCACAAAGAGATCAAGAGATTTTCTCTGGCAACATGTTGCCACTATTGTTTACATTGTGTCGGGTCTCCCGATGGTCTGCATCTCATTCCCATCGGCATCAGAGTTTTATGTGGTTCGAGGCTCATCGGAATCGTTCACTCATTCTTGTCCGTACTTTCATTATTTATGAGTGGTGCTCGTGTTTGTGTTGTGGCAAAAGTTCCTTAACTTTTGCCTTTGATTTAAGTACTCAGTTTGTGCCGTCGTTTCTTCAACCCATCCAACTGTCTGTCATGTGGGCTACCTATACGTATACGTTATATTCTCCGCCTGTTTGATTTGATTGGATTTCTGCTCTGTCGCTTTCGTTTCGTATCGTTTCGTTGTGTTCCATTCCGTTGACGTCGTCTTCGTTTTGTTGTCGCCCGCCGTCGGTGTATTTTTATTTTCAGTTTGGAACTTATCGTCAAAATGAAGGAAAGCCAAAATGTATGTATATGCCAGAGTTCTCCCTGAACTATATTTATAGGTACATAAATAATTCAATATCTGACCAGTCAAGGTCGGAAACCGAAAGCTTCTGCGTGGGCCGTTGGCCTGGGCATTGAAGTGCAATAAAAATATGGAAAATTGCTGGGCCCAACTATGAGTGGAAATCAATTAAGCTGGGCAATTTCCATTTCAGTTCTGCCGGTTTGCATTGGCTGGTAATAATTAAGCCGTGCAATGAACTCGCAATGCTGCAATTGTGTCACCAGAATTTATTTTCACAACAAGCAAAAACTGGCCGAGCAAAAAAAAACAACAAAAATTTAGCCGGGATGGCGACCTGAATCCACATAACGCATACGCAATGTGTGCCAGATTCTCATCCACACCGCTCATTCATTAGAATATGCTCAGCGGTGGCCAGACACATATCTTCCAAGCAAATTCCAACCGAACAACAGGAAGGAGTCTAGGTACAATTTATTTTCGGTTGGAAATATCTAATGCTTTACCAAAATTTTGGAAACACAACAAATTATTCATTGTCTGAAAATTAAAAATTAAATTATAAATTTATTTTAGTTTTAACTTTTAACATTCCCCAAAAATTTCTAAGACCCACTTAAAAATAAATCATGTTTACATTTTAAAAGCAATTTTTACTTCTCAAGATTTCAACTCTTTAAAGCAAAGGGTAGAGTAAGAAATTAAATAAGATCGGTAAACGAAAAAAAAAAATTAAATAACAATTATTGTTAGTATTAAACTAAACTATCATTTTCATAATTTTAGAGAGACTTTCGCAACACTATTTGTAAGAGCAAGTGTTGGAGGGCAGGGCAGACTAATGAATTGATTTGCCAAGTGCTCTGGCTAGGACCAATTCGAAAACCACTCATCAATAACTTGGCATGCCGTGGCGGCCCTTGAGTGCGTTACGCTTAAATGATTCTAAATATAGTGGAGAGCGCCCGGTCGCAATGGCGACCTTGAGCGCTTGACGTCGCCACATTCGCATGCAACCAGTGGCGAAAGTGCAACACGCTGGTGGATCCCATGGAGGAGGTGGATGAGGAGGTGGATGAAAAGGTGTCCCCCTGTCTCTTCTCTCGCATTTCAATCAGCATTTCACGTTCAGCGATTCGAGAGCAACGTCAAAGCTTCAACGTCAGCGACAAGTTTGCTGCCGGCGACGCTGCCACAAGTTTTGCTAGTTTTGTTTTCAGCGTCAGTTTTTTACTTGCTAGTATTCAAAACGCGATTAGACGTCTAACATGTGAGGCTCAAGCGCCGTCCAGAAACATTAGCTACGTTTTTTTCTTTTCGGTTATTTTTTCCAAATTATTATTATTTTGTTTTTACGCAATCTATTTAACTAAGCTACCAATGATACTAACGAAAAGTTCCTACGACTATGGTTTATGTTTTCCTCAGTGTCGCTGGCAATTATGGTGAGTGAGCCGGCAAACATTTAATTGATTTGCATGTTACGCAATCCGTACGGGACAAAGGTTCAGAGTTCGGTAATAAATTGACAACTGTGTAATGGTAATGGGTGCCTTGGCTCGACTATTTATAGAGTTGATGTATCCACACGCGCATTACGTATACGCAGCGTTCGACGGCGGCGAGTTCTACTCCGACTCTCCCGCCGGATTTCCCACCTCTTTATCTGACTGCTCACAAATTTGTGTTAAGTTCAGCTGCGACAGTGCTCATGAACTTGTCCGTGATTCGGTTTTGTATACGGATAGGATTGATTTCCATTGAAGGCCGCGGAGGAGGCGAATGCTCCCGGAGGCAGTTGTCAATGCTCATTTATGTATGAAAAGTTGATTTTGAGGAAAAGCCTCAAACCGAATTCACTCAACTGCAAACAGAGGCTCTCCATCTAAAGCAAGTCAAGCCAAGGCAGTTACGCTCGAATTGTTATGGTAAATTCATCCACACGTGGATGTTTGAACAAGAGGAAAAGCAAATATGAAATGTGTTAGAGGGGAAATCGGTCCAGTTGATTGAATGTTGTAAGATCAAAAGGTATGTTCAGGTATTGTAATGCTAAACATTTTACAGGGCTGAGAAGTCCAAGGGTGAGAGATCAAAAAGTAAAAGAAATGGATGAACAGAGAATTTCCAACATTGAGAAACATGTAGTTGTTTTCTTAAAAAAAATCTACCCTAATTGGTTTTCTAACTAAATAGGTACTTTGGAAAAAAAAATTAAATAGTCATAAAAAAACACTTATTAGGAGAACATATTAAAACAAAAAAAAAACAAATATAAATAAAATATATTAGGTAAATAAAAAGACCATCATTGATCAACAAAAAAATTAAATAGTAATTACTAAGTCTTTAATCTTTAAAATAAAATATTGAACTTTGGTCAACCTTTTGTCTAAGTTCCTACATCTAAAGTTTATTTGGCATCATTTTCTTATAATTACCTATTTAAGCATATGTCAGAGGAGTATAAATTTTGCCATGATGTCACTCTCAAAGGGAAAACAGCTACGAGAGCCAAGATTCTTACCTCATTAAACCCCATATGGGAAGTGCTTAAAGCGATTTGTCATGATATGACAAATTGAATATAATGAATGAAATTTTCCTTATTTTTGATTGCATTTTTTGGCATACCATATCGATAAAGCTCTTCGTTCAACCAAAGGCATAACCAAAAAGGCGTAACGAAAAACGAAATGTTGTTTTGTACAAACAATTAAGTTCCGTGGGCTTGTAATTTTTGATGAGATTACGTTAGACCCCAGTACATGCTAATATTATATGTACTGCAGACACATGTGTGTCTATATAGCAACGATAAGCAAACAATAATTGTTGAATGTAAAAACACACAACGAGAATTGGGCTCATGAATGTAAAACGAAATTTACTTTTGATTTTTGTGGTTTTTTTTTTTTGGCTTTTTTTTGTTTTTGGTGGTTTGTAGTTGGTTCCTCTAGGTGCTCTTGTTTATCCGCGGTGTGCTAAATTAACGATAATATGTGTGTAAAAACTGCAAATTGTTTACGACTGGTTGTGTGTGCAACTATTTCTCGAACGCGGAGCAACGAAAAACTAAAACAAAATAATGGCAGAAACCATGAGAGAACGCGAGCGAGGAATAGTAAAATTTGTTAAGCATAAGTATAAGTATTTTGAAAGAAAAACAATTGAGCGCAAAGCGAAGGAAAATTAGTCTCTCAACGGTTTTTTTTTCGGGGTTCTGTGCTGTACTGTGCTTTGCGAAAAATCCGTTTGGACGGGCCAGTTGCCAGTTGGCCCCGGACAATTTCAATGCACGGCTCGTGTACCCGCGAATTGCGCTGATATCCGAGATATTTGTGAGCAAATCAAACCCCGAGAAACCCAACCACGTTCGATTGATTTTTATTTTCGAAAATAAAAGGCAACCGAAAACGAACAAACCAACGAAAAACGAGAAGCTGATATCGGCCAGGATTTGAGTTATACTGGTTGATCAATTGTGGTAAAGGAACATATACTTCACAAATTTTGCATTTGCCATTTGCCATTTCGCATTCGACATTTTCGCATTTTGTATTTCGTAATTGCAGCTTTCGATATCGAAACTGAGAATTGTTAAGAGAATGTTTATATGTCCACCAGCGTATTGTATTGTGTTGTCTCTCGTTTCTCGAGTTGCGACTTATGTAACTATGTCTTGTCTAGTGTCCGCCGTTTGCGCTTATTTTTAGCACCTGTTGCTGGCAGAGTGTAAACACCTCACTTACTCTTTACCCTGTTTGTTTCTCACCCTCTGGGTGCCCCCTTGTAGTGTCGCTACCTGGCGCTGGAACTGGCCCCACTGAGCAGCCGACCATACTCCTGATCAACGGCATTGCCAGCGATTCGCAGCTAGAGGAGAAGCAGGTGAAAGCGGCCGCCTTGAAGCTAGCCCTCGACAACAACAACGTCGAGACACCGACACCCCTGCCGCACAAAGTGCCCACAACGCCCGGCGGCTCCCATCTCCTGGACTTCGAGTCGCATCTCATCGAGAGCATTGCCGACGAGGCCAGTGGCGTGGGCATTCGGGAACTCACACCCTTCGAGCAGGAACTGCAGCAGGGCACCTCCAAAGTGGGCACTGATGACGCGGAGCCAGTGATCGAGGTGGAACCAGCCGGTGCCAAGACCAAACAGCCCGTGGAAACCTCGCCGCCCACCCGTCAAATCGCCGAAGTCGACGAGACGGCCACTCCGTCGGAGGAAGTGCGTCGCACCGCCGAGCAGTTGGTGGATGAGATCGAGCAGGAGCTGATCCAGGCCCTCAGCAGGGATGTAGACGAGGCACAGCGGGTGCACCAGGATCAGATCCAGCGAGACCGCAACCAGATCACCGCACTCTCGCAGCAGGTTGAGGTGCAGCTAAACGAGCTGACCGGCATCTTGAAGAACAAACCCCAGGCGGAGATTGTCTTGGAACTGCCGCAGGAGGAGGAGCAAAAGCCATCCAAGCCACTGGTAGCCGCGCCCAACGAACTAAAGCTAGTGGAGGTGCCAACGCCGAAGACCGAGGCCGAGGAGCAGGAGCGCAAGGAGTTCATCGACTCACTGCCGCAGATCGAACAGAATCGCCAAACCGGAAGCGGATCCGAGGAGACCGATGCCCAGCGACTCTCGGCGGACTGCAAACGGGAGTATTACCAATCCTTGAAGAAGTACCTCCTGCACAGCAGCCAGGAGAAGCCACCAGTGCCACTACAAACATATCGCTGGGAGGATCTGAAAAGAGCCAAGGAACGGGTAAGTCAATGTCATGCAAATCTTACATTTTATTTTTAATTTATAGAGCAGCTTTTACTTTCTAGTATAAAAATAGCATTTCCTCCAACATCAGGAAACTATAATATTTTTAAAAGCCGCCATAGTTTTCAAAGCACTTAATGCACAACATTTTAAAAAGGCATAACCAATTTTATAAGTGGAAAAGCTACATTTTATTCTTTAATAGCAAAAAAGCTTTTATTTTCTGAAATATCAATCAAAATTCCAACATTATTTGATGGCCTTCAAAACATTTAAGACTTCTATATGTGGTTATGCCGCCTTGATTTATCCAATAGAAATAATAGAACAAGAATATATAAATAAAAAGAAACGCTTCAGTCTAGGTGCCGCGACTATAAGGTATTGTTACTCATCTTATTAATTTTAAATTAGATATGCCCTCGAAAACTATTGGTTTTATGGTGGAGCCATCTGATCCTGATCAAGAAAATATACTTTGATAAAATCTAGTCTGAGAAACACAACATTTCAGATAATGAGAAGCAATGATCTAATTGTAATTTCAGTTTTCAATAGATTGTATGATTTTCTTTTCTCTAATTATTTTTTTTCTTAATATAGAGCGGTAGTAGAGGAAATAGGATTACTCACAAAATTTAATTTTAGAAATAATTGTATTAGTAAACTGTAAATTTGAGGTTTCGAAACTGATTCTGCTTTTGTTTTCCCAAGTAAATAAGCGGCAATTGAATTCAAAACAAAGAATAGGGACATCAATTATGATTTTAATTTATAAAGTTTAGTGCCAAGATTTTTAGATAATTAGGTATTTAGGGAAAATATTCTTTTTTTATTATTATTGTAGATTGAAATGCATAGGTATAGATAGTATATAAGAATATGCCAACTAAATTCCTGATCAAATCCCGGCTAGTTGTCATGGTTTTTTCCTTCTGCTTCGTCACTTTCAGGGCGGCTATCCCTGGACACATCTGTACAAACGACCACTGGGACCCGACGAGCAGCCGGAGATTGTGCTGCTCCTGCGGAAGTCCCAGGAACTGCGCTTCAAGTCCGAATCGCCCAAGTCGCTGAAGAAGGTGCGCTACGACGAGCAGGTGCTGGTAAAGGAGACCGAGCGTTACATCCAGGACCTGTCCGAGGACGAGGCGGTAGCCACCACCACCGACGACAGCAGCGAGGAGTCCTCCGACTCGGAAACCGAGTCCGAACGGGAACAGCACAACGAGGACGCTCTGAGCGAGTGCATCTCCTGCGTTTCCGACTCCGTGCTGGCGGTTGGAGGTCACGCCCGACCACGTAAGACGAACCGCCTGGCCCACATCCGCGACCTCATCCGGCGCAGGCGCAGTGGTCGCACCCACGAGGACGCCCAGTCACTGCCCGGCAACTCCGCCAATCCCAGTCGGCAGAGCAGCGTTCACGAACTTGCCCCGCCGCCGGGATCCCTCATCCCCGGCACCGAGAAGCCTGCGAAGACCAGCAAGCCCAAGCAGGGATTCGACATCATGAAGAAGCTGAAGAGCCTGGCCGAGCGCCAGAAGAAGCGGCTGAACATCAAGAGAATCACCCTCAAGAAGGAGGATAAGATCGTCCTGGGCGAGCAGCAGAAGATCATGAAGCTGAAGGCCTCGCCCAAGTCAGATCGCAGCGAGATTCCGCATTTCATCGAGAAACAGGATTCCGACGACATCCTGGAGCTGGTGGAATACGATGAGTCACCCTGCCGCAAGCGCACCAAGGAGGAGCTGCTGGAGGATCAGCCCAGTGGCAGTGGAAGCGGTCGAGTGCCGGAGCCCGAGGAGATCATCGAGTTGCCGGTGATCAGGACTGAGACAGAGGCTCCCACTCTGGAAGTCACCCAGCCCGCAGAGGAGAAGCTGGAAAACAAAGAGGAAAAAGACGCTGAAACTGAGGAGGACCCGCCCAAGAAAACACCTCGCATTCGGCGGGAGCATGTGTACGAAGAGATTGGCCAGGCTGGAGCAGTTCACGAGCAGGTGGCGCAGCCCATTCTGGAGCTGGAATCCCTTAAGAAGTCCTTGACGCGTCAGGACAATATGGCCATCGATGAGATCGAGGCGGCCAAGGCCGTGCCGCTGGATCGCATGGGCAGCAGCGAGGAGGAGCAGGTGACCGCCGGAAAGCCCGGCGCCCTGTTCGCTCCCATCTCGTCCATTGACTCCACCTCCTCGGACGAGGAGCGTGCCCGCCTGGCGCAACTTTCGCCCGTGGCCGAGGAGGGTGATGAACCCATGGAGCCTAGTGCCGATCTGCGTCCCTCCCTGAAGAAGGAGGCCTCACCAGCGCCCTCGGACAAGAAGGTGACCTTCTCGCACGTCGAGGACGAAGCGGAACCGCATCGCGAGGATGTGGAGCTGCCCGAGGACGTCCTGGAGGCGGCTACCAATGCGGCCAAGTGGAAGAACGAGAGGTAAGTGGGAGAAGAACTCCAATTGTGAAAACCCCCCAAAAAAAAAGAACACCACTCTTCCCGGCTTGACACTAACACTCAGCACAACCCCAAATCGGCTGCTGTTGCTCTAACCATCTTGCAGACGCTCTAACCTAATTGACTTGCTCATGAAATTGTTACTAACCTTGTTGCCGGGAGCTGGAGGTGGAGCTGCTGGCGAAAGCAGAGGGCGCCGCCGGCTCACCAAGCACCACCGTGCACCACGGTACCAAGACTACCACTACACTACCGACACAGACACCCACGGTACACCCACCACCCAACACTCCCCACGCACCTGGCGCCTCCGGGTCAAGCGATCCGCATCCTGGACGCTCTGCTGCTGCTGCAGTGCCGGCGCCACCAACAAGTTTTGGTAGCGGGCTCAGGCCGAAAGGTGGCCTGAAATGATTTAGACTTAAGGTAAGACCCCAAGTAGAGTACAGTGAATATCGGATTAACAGACACTTAGGCGTCAGAAATTCTATTTGAAGTAGCATTTAAAGTGCATTTTGACATGGTCAAAACTTAAACTTAATGCTTAACTGCCTGAAAAACAGTAACTTTGCCTTCTTCTTGTTACAAGAAAAAGAATCAAATTGCTTAAAAATATAGCTACACAGGAAAAAGTGATGACAACTGATAAAATGTAATCCTCAATTTCCTCTTAATATCGTAATTTACTTTTTTATATCAATGTGGTGAAAACTATGTTTTTTATCCTTGCTGGGGATATTAATTTTTAGTTCAGAAGATTGTAACTTAGTAAAGCAGATATTGACGACCCTATAAAGGATATATGTTCTTCCTCCTATATATTCTTTGCCGATTATTCAAGCAGAGTAACAGCTATAAAATTAAAAAAACTTTTTTTTTTTTAAGCTTGGCCAATTGGTGGTAAAACATGTATTTCAATTTTAAAGCTTTAAAGTGTCTTTTAACCGATAACTACTCTACTCCACTGCACTTTCCTCACAAAAACGTGTCCGTCCTTTAACTCCCTTCATCGGTGATGGTTAAATAAATATGAAAATATGTAAAAAACATATTTAAATGTGTGGGGATTTGGGTTAATGGATTTACGATAAAAGCGGAACGGGGTGGAATAAGCAGGAACCCTTGACTTCATGATCATAAAAGCACTACTCCCAAAGGTCACGCCACGTCCGCTTCCTTAGGACAAATTCCAAGAAGTAATTACATGGATAAGTGGGGAGCAAACGACGCGTGTCAAGCTAAAATCAAACGACAAATTGAAGAGTATATTTAGCGCTCTAAAGGTCGACGAATGACAAGAAGATTTCCGGCAGGCGTACCAAAAGGCCCCCAAAAATAGAACGATAAAGTGCAGGCCGAGCGACTAATTGTTACTCCTCCTTGTTCATCTCACCACTGTCCTCCGCCCCACCACCCCACTCACCACAAAAACTCACCACGATCGTAATTATGAGCAGACAAGTAGCTGTGTCGCCACACTTATACAAAGACGCGTCTAATCCGTGTCGCTTCTACATAAAGGTATACATATGTACATACATATGTGTGTTTTTGCTAATTTTAAAGAAAAACATTTTCATCTTTCGAACAAGAAATTCGGTTGAACAATTGTGTCGCACAAATGGCGAAAAGCTCTCCCATTCCTCAGTCCTGGCCGAAAATCGCAACGATGTAGACGCGCTCGCGCATTGACAATCAAACCACCACACATACACATAACGGGACCAAAAACACCAGCTCAAATGCGAGCGACAGGGACAACAACATAGTGTGATCCCAAAGCCCGGTATCGATAATCGATTATTAACCACTTAGTTGAGTAACTAATTGAAACGATTGCAACACAACCAGAGCGAAATTCTTAGGTGCCCCGCAAGAATTTCGAATTCGGGGCAGAAATTAAATTCAATGTCTGCTCTGGTGGTGCTTAAAAATAGCCACCGACGACGACGACCGCACAACGAAAACGAACAAAAGCACAGAGATTGGCAATAAGCGGAGGAGGAGCAGGAGGAGGAGAAGAGGAGGAGGAATTTCGTCCGGGGACAAGTGAACAAGTAATAGTTGGCGATCATGTTGAACTCCCGCCGATCGGCCTCCGTGGGCGCCTTGCCCGCCGAGAAGCGTCACTTTGTGTCCCGCCAGGAGAGTGCCAGTGGCGCCTCCTTGGACGTCCGCTGTGCCTGCCAGTACTTCATGTGTGAATCCTTACTTCCCGAGCGAGTAAATCCCGTGGACTCGCGTCCAGGTTCCCGCTTGAGTGGTCATGCCGAGGAGCAGTTCCCCCCCGCCCATCTCAATGTGCTGCGCGATGATCTGTCCGCGCACAGCTTCGAGGTGGTGAGTCATGCGGATGTGGCCGCACCTTCGGTGGACCTCAGCTTCATGGAACGCTATCCGGAGCTAGAGCAGACTGCCCGTTCGCGGGGATTGGTGGTGCGCAGCATCTCGGACGCCACAGAGCCGGATCAGTACTCAGCCCCCCATCAAGGTGTAGGTGGACCCATTGTGGGGGGAAGAAGGCGACAGTTGTCCATGGGTGGCTTATCCTCGGGCAGCATGGGTCGCTTTCCCGACACCCTGTCGATGAGAAGTGGTCCCTCCGTGCGCCGCATCTCGGCCGGGAACTCCAAGACGGACTTGTACTGTGCGGACATCAATATACCCAGTGGAGCACCAACGGGAGGACGTCGCTCGGCCAGCACCAGTCGCAGGGCGTCCAATGCCGATCTCTTTCAGGCCAGCATAGTGCCGGGATCGCTGCAGCCGCCGCAACTCAATCTGATACCAGCCACAGCTAGTCCGGCACTGATGGACCAACCACCTCTCTTCCCGTCGCACCAAGCCTCGCCAGCTCCCTCGCAGCAAGACTTCCGAATTGCCAAGCCACCACTTTCAACGGATTACATGCGTCCCAGCGCTGCCAATAAGGAGAACCAGCAGCCCGGAGATATGTTGCCCCAGAATCGACCCATCGATGTGTCCCGCTTCGGAGGTGACGCAGTGCGTCCCTCCTTCCTGGTGGAGTCCGATTTCCAACAGCTGCAAAGTCCCTATCAGTCCACAGTCACACCCATCGATCCGCTAGCCCAAACTGTGGCGGAGTTGGAGCATATCGCCCAGGAGCACAGCATCGTGCGCATCCGGGACAATATCCAAGCGGAGACCAGACGGCCGCCATCCATTGGCGGTGATCTCAGTGCAGCACCCCTGAAAGTGGGTGAGCTGACCAAGATCGAGATCATCCATGACATACCAATGGTGGACATAGATCAATTGGTCCGGGACGAGGAGGAAAGGGCAGCAGAGCATCGCAGCCGGAGTCCCAGACCCTCGCCCAGACGGCCCAAGTCCCCGCCCGTGATGGCCACTCTGCAACTGCCCTCCAGTCGGACCACTAGTCCAACGCCAGCGGACCAATCGATGCCGATGCCGATGCCTCCAACTGGCCAGCAAATCCTCAAGCGCCAGCACACACCGGAAAGGCAACTCTCGCCGCAGAGGCAACTCTCCCCCCAAAGACAACTCTCTCCGGAAGGGACCACCATGTGGTCACCGCAGCAACAAAACGTGGCTGGGTCATCCCATCCCACGCCCACTGCCATCAGTCTGCAGGATGCCTCGCCAGAGGTCAAGACTTCCTACACCTCGCGATTCAAATCGATGTTTGGCGCCAAGGAGCCTCGCCAGAAGTCACCCTCTCCCGGTCCGCAGCGTTCCCGCACCCCAAGTCCACAGCTGGGAAGGCAGGAGAAGTCTCCATCGCCGGTGAAGCTGCTTTCCGTGTTCTCGCGTGGGAAACCGCAGGCCATGTCCGTGGTGACCACCTCATCGGCGGCGGTTAAGGGCAAAGAAGCAGAGCCACTGGCGGTCCGGGTGACGGAGACCTTCTCCCTGAAAGTGGACGACATGGATCAGTACTGTTCCCGGCCAGCTAAGCCGCCGGCTCCGCCGCCGAATGCGCAGACCATGTACAGCAGTCGCGAGGATTTCGCCGCCTCGGAAAGGGCATCGGTGGACATAAGCGAGGCCTTCGCACCCGTGGTGGTGTCCTCTGTTCCTCGCGGAGGCAGCGTGAGTGGGGGCAGCTTTATGGCCGGCAACAGGAACCTCTACTCCAGCGAGATCGAGATGCCGGACCCGGGATCGCATGGCCACCACATGAGGGACTCGGCCAGCCGGGATGTGTCTCTCGGAGGCAGTCGACCCCTCATCTCGGTGCCCATTCAGATATCGGGAAGCGGCAGTCACGTCTACCGACCCCTGCACCAGCGGGCTCCCTCCGAGCAGCGCGGATTCGGGGGGCTGGGGATGCAGCGGAAGACCTCGTTCCGGGAGCCGCGCACCCAGTCGCACGACCGCAGCTCCCATTTGGGCCGATCCCAGGAGCAGCTCTACGGGGCCGCTCGCATGACAAAGACGGTTAGTTTCCATTTTGACGAACGCAAATCGCGCCTCGCGGATTTCGAGTCCAACGCGCCCCTGACCCAAAAGCAATTAGACCACAGAGACTTCCTCGAACGGACATATTTCTCTCGGTAAGCCATCGCCACCTTCGCTGTCCCCGATCCCGAGCCCCCGACCTCGACACTCAAGCAGCAGGCCTTCTCTAACCAACCGCTTTTACACCACACACGTTCCATGTTTAAGATCTCTGATCTCCAGATCGCTTAAGCTAATCTTTTGCACTCTATTTATCTATTTTGCAGTGATCATGAATACGAGCCCGTGGGCGTGACGCTGGCGCACGAATCCTCGCCAGCACTTGACGCCCAGGCCGAACTGCACGTGCCCATGGACATCGATTTGCCGCTCAGTTCGGCGGGAACAACGCCACGCACCGAATCGCGCACCGACTACGAAATCCACACCAGCCAGGTGGACTCCAGTGCCCTGGAGGAGCTGCCCCTGCAGCCGGAGAACCGTCGCAAGGGCTTCATGGCTTCGGCCCAGGATCGCACCAAGAAGATGCAGGATGGCCTTCGTCAGCAGGCGGGCAAGCTGCGCACCCGGCTCCAGACCAAGCCAAAGCCCAAGCCCGTTTCCGGCAGTCCCAAGGCCAAGGCCAAGGAGCGACGTCGCTTCAAGGCGCCCGAGTTCTCCAAGATCAAGATGCCCGAGATCAAGCGACCCGACATGTCCAAGCTGAAGGAACTGAAGCGACCCGAGTTCACCAAGTTCAGCAAACCGGACATGTCGAAGTTCAAGTTGCCGGAGAAGTTCTCCACATTGAAGCTGCGACGCAGCAAGAGTTTTAAGGAGAACGAGGGGGAGCTGGGATCGGAGGAGACGCCGGAGAGCACCGGAGCCACTGCATCGCCCACCCAATCGCAGGCGACGCCCAAGAAGAAGTTCGAGTTAAACTTTGGCACCTATCCGCGAGCCTTCCGCAAGAAGAAGCCAGCCGAGGAGCCGGCTCCAGTGGCCATGGAGTCCTCGTTGGGCACAGAAGGTTTGAGTGTGATTCCCAGCACAGAGACGCAACCATCGCAGACCTCCACTAGTTCTCCCCAAGGTGATCGTGGACCAGGACCCGTGCGCTCTCGCTGGGCGGACAAGTTCTCCGATGTGAGCTACAACGACAGTGAGGGATCGCGATACCGGCGCTATGGCAGCGAGCTGGAGAGCTTCGACCGAGAGTCCTCGCTGGAGCGTCGCATGAAGGAGGACCTCGAGGGCACCGAGGACACGGCCAGCGAGGCGCAGCCCCAGAAGGAGATGGGCATCCTGGGCGTGGTGGCCGATAGCAAACAGTTTGCGGAGTTCGATGAGGAGAACCGTGCCATCCATGAGATCTCGAGCAAGCGGTCGCGGGAGTTCAAGCGCCGGCCCATGGTTCATCAGGACTCGGATCTGCGCTCCGAGGACAGCAGGGATGCCGAGGGCTGGACGGAGAAGGACATCCAGAAGAACAAGCTGCTGAGGAAGGCCGAACTGGAGGCGGAGGCTGGCTTCTACAAGTTCCACGACCTGCAGGACGCCCAATCCACGGCCAGCTCGGGCAAAAAGGTGGTCATGGAGCCCATCGACGATGACGAGTTCTTCCTGCGCAAGCGCGGCATTTCCGAGGACAACATCCAGTTGCGTCAGTACATCAGCGAGGCCATTCGCGAGGGCTACGACATGCCCAATGCCCTGAAGCACGTCGGCTACTCCGCGGAGCAGGTGCCCACGGAGTACGGCGACTATGATGTGCCGCCGGCCAAGCCACGGCGCCTGCACCGCAACTACCAGCCGGACTTCGACTCGCAGGAGTTCCAGCGCAGCGACTACGGCGACGATCTGTCCATGTCGCAGAACGGCAGTGAGTTCACCCCCAAGCGACCACTGCGCAAGGCGCGCAGTCGCAGCAAGTACTCCATCGAGGGCAGCCAGGACATCCCCCAGGATGGCGGCAGCAGCATCCAGTACTTCGACGACGACGAGGAGTACCTTCGACCCCCGGCGAGGGATCAGCCGCAGGGATCAGAGCAGGCACTCAACAATCTAGATTTCGGCGGCAAGGCAGCGGCGATGATGCAGGAGGAGCTGGAGCTGCAGCTGGAGCAGCAGCAGCAACAGGAGCAGGAGCGACAGAAGCCCCGTCCGCAGGCACCGAGGCGCCAGAAGAAACGCACAAGGGACGACGCATCCGTCGAAAAGGATGCGGACTCCTTCATCAACGGCTTCGGTGGTAGATCAGTATCGAACACCTTTTTGCAGCCACACGAAGATGTGAGTAGAAAACGGGGGCATCTTTATTTAATGATCCAAATTTAATATGTTTCTTGACTTGTGAATATCAAACTGTTACTGGACTTTCTTTTATTTATCATCGATTAAATATAGTTGATTGGAACTGCTTAATAAATCCCTATTTTCCGTCTCCAGGTAATTGTTTATCGCACTGAGCACGAATATCGTCACATACCGCTAGCCACGCCGGATAGATTTACGGACGGAGCCTCGGCGCGAACACAGCGCTCCGAGGATGACCGCACGTCGCGCGGTGCCGACTCCCTGATCCTGGACGGACACATTAAGGCCAGGCCGGAGGCAGAGGACAACGAGGATGTGGGGCCGCGGACGAGGAGCGATGAGAAGTTCGTGATCGACATGCTGGAGAGCGATGGGTAAGTACACCAAGCACCATGTCTGCCAGCTGGAGAGTTTGCCAGGAGTTGCTTTCTTGCCCGCTTCCAGCTACGCGGTGGTCCGCAAGGAGCCGCTCCCGAAGCCCACGCCACCTGCCCGCCGGAAGAAGTTCACCCGGTCGCCGGGCGAGCGGTTCGCCACGCTGCCCAGCATCCGCGGCTCGCGGGGATCGCCGCCACCGGCTCGACCACCGCCGCCGCAGCAGTACGTGCCCACAGAGGACTCGCCGCTGGTGCCGCGCCGCAGATCCGCGGCCAGCCTGGACGAGATCCCCCTGATGATCAAGTCGAAGTAAGAGTATAGCCTCTTGAGCTTTGACCTTTAGTTTTTTTTTAACGTTGCCGTTAACTTGTTTCGAATGCATTTCTGTTAAGTTTCTATTCTATTAATATTCCTTTTGTTGTTAAGCTTTAGGCTAGGCTAGGCTAAGGCCACTAATCCGATCCTCCCGAGACACGCACTCCACACACACACAATAAAGCAGTCCACCACACAAACAAACACAGCATCTTCTTGCCTTTGGCTTTTGCTCAGTTGCCCAGTTGCTCCGTTGCGAACTGCAGTCCAAGCCCATGATTCTATTTAATGATCCCACCCTTTTCCCTAGCTACGAGTCACAGAAGCAGCAGCAACAGCAGGAGCAGCAAAAGGAGCGGCAGCAGGAGCAGCCGAAGGAGGATGACTACGAGGAGCCGGGTGCACTGGAACGCACCAACCTGCAGTCGGGTGCGGTTATTAACAAGATGAAGTTCCGCCCACTGCCGCCGCCACCGCGTCCTCCGCGCGAGAAGCGCTCCACGCGAGCGGGAAGCCAGACGCTGGAAAACTACGAGGACAGCGAACAGGTGGCCAGCTCCAGCCAGGCGGATAGCTACGACCAGGGTGAGTTCGAGGTGGAGGTGTCCACGCAGACGGACCCGCTGCCCGATGACTTTGTGTGCGAGGAGTTCGAAATAACGGAGGACATGAAGATCATCGAGCCGCGACGCTCTAATGGATCGGGCAACAAGACCCTGGAGGATCTGCTTCGCAGCGTGGAGGCAGCCCAGGAGCAGGACGTCGTGGACGGGGCCCGCGTCCTCACGGAGGACGAGCAGCTGGCCAAGGGGCTGCAGAGGTTCCGCGACGCCAACCAGCGCAGCATGTCGGAGCGATCGAGGGCCTCCTCCCAAGCGGATCGTTCCAAGTCGCTGAGTCGTCCGCAGACGCCCTCGTCGGCGGTGATCATCGAGCGGCGGGTGCCCACGCCCAGTCTGACGGCTGGCGAGGATGATGCCGCGGTGCAGGCCTCGCTGATTGTGCGACCCATCAGTGCAGCCGATCTGATTGACGACGACCTGCGGCGCGAGGAGGAGGAGCTGCGTCGCGAGGGCCTGCTCTCGGACAGCTCGGTGCAGAGCAAGTCCGACGTGGAGGATGAGCACGGCGAGGTGGCGTTGAGCGACTATGCCGCCAGTTCGGCGGACCTGGATGCAGCGGTGGAGCGACTGCAGCAGGCGCAGCTGGAGAGTGACTACGAGAGCCGGCTGGAGGATGACGAAGTGGAGCGCACGCTCCGGGACAGCGAGTACGAGGAGGAGGAGAAATACTCGGAGCAGGAGGAAGAGCAGGAGATAGCCCGACTCGAAAAGGAGCTGACGGAGCAGGAACTGGAGGAGGCTCTGGAGAAGGAGCTGCAGGAGGCCATGGAGAAGGAGCTGTCCGACTACCGCCAGAAGGAGCGGGATCACGAGGAACAGGAGCAGGCCTTCTCCGAGGAGGAGTTGGCTGCCTCCGATATCGATTACCACCAGTCCGAAGAGGAACAGGCCACCTCCGAGGTGGAGTACCACCCATCCGAGGATGAGCATCCCTTGTCAGAGGGAGAGCAGCCACTTTCCGAGGAGGAGCATACGCTCCCCGACACGGAACAGCCACCATCCGAGCCAGAAATCCTGGCCGTGGAGGAGCCCATCCAGAAATCCACCGCTAGCGAACCCACCGAGGCCGAAGTTGAGCTCAAGTTCGTGGCCACGTTGCCCACCGAAGAACCCGCCTATGCAGCCAAGGTGGACGAGCTGGAGGAGGCACCTCTGCCACCACCACGCCGCAAGTCCACCACCGCCCTGGAACCCATGGCCACAGCCATTCTGACCATTGCCGAGCACTCCAGCCGCGAACTTACACCCATCCAGACGGTGCAATCCCCGCCAGAACCACAGTTCCCCAGTCGCCTGGCCGAATTGGAGGTGGAACGATTGCGGGTCCATGCCCTGCAAGCTGGCCAGATCCAGGTGTCGCAGCTCCATGGCGGCGAGATCAAAGCAGGCGATCTGGAGTGCAAGTCCGGACAACTGGTGGTGCAGAACATCGAACTGCCGCCCGGGTTCATCGAGGACATTGTGGAGCGGGTGCGGGAGCAGCGTCCTTCGCTGCTCACCACCGAAACCCAGACCAGCCGGCAGGCCAGCAGCGAACCCGCCTCCTCCGAAAAGGAGCAGCCGGTGAAGCCACCACGTCACAGCAAGACCACCGAGCAATCGCCCGCGATCGCCGCCAATCTAGACGAGCAGACCCAGACGGAGGCGGGCCTGCTGCCTCCGCCGCCGGCAGCCTATCCCAGTGTGGAGTACCTCCAGTCACTGGCGCCACTGGCCTTCTACAATCTGCAGCGCAGCGCGGAGGCCGAGCAGGCGGAGGCCTCTTCGGAGCGGGCCGATCGCAAGGCACCGCACAAATGCCGACGTCGTCATGTCCAGGAGCACATCGAGCCGGAGTCTGGCTCCGAGGCGGAGGAGCAGCTGGTGGAGCGACCACGTTCGCGATCGCGACGCTCGCGCACCCGCAGTGCCACCCAGCCACTGGAGGAGGATTACGACCTGGAGGACCAGCCCAAGACGGTGGTCCAGGCGGGACGCCAGTTCATCTCCGCGTGCAGTCTGGAACTGGTGAACATCATCAACCAGCTGACGCACTACGTCCGCGGCGAGGCAGTGGAGCCACAGCAGGCGCCACGCAACGTGTCCGCCCTGATGGTGCTCTTCATCCTGATCACGTTCGGAGTGCTGGTCTTCCTGCTCACCGGGCGACAGGTGCACACACACCACTGGGACTACTTTAATCCGCCCGGGAACGAGCACGGACGGCAGACGTGAGGGACTGCGGGGAGTCCACATGCTGGTTTGGCTATCCCTTGGGGCGGTCTTGCATTTTGGAGCATCGAATCTGGCCAAGAAACATGGCCACGGGGTGGAGAAACGAATTTAAACGCGGCCAGGTGTCCGCTCGAAACTTGAAGGCCTTAATGATACTAACGAGAAATTACTTTAGGAAAGGTGCGCCGGATGGGGGCGGAAGTGGGCGAGGGGCGTGCCCGTGCTACTAGTCACACAAAACAATCGAAACCAGAATCCCAGTTCAATCATCCATCATGCAACATGCATCGTCATACACATACCGACATCTAACTTGTACTAACCAGAAATATAAAGGGGAACACATTTTTCAACATTGTCTACCAACGATATAGAGAGATCTATATGAAAACAACGACCATGTATTAACTATGTACTTAACACATGCTATGTATGTACATAGACGTTTTCAGTTTTCAGTTACGCGAAGTTTCATGCGAAGAAGGAGCGAGGACCACTAATCCAATAAACACTTATTTTGTTTGCTCATATTTTCTACCACTTAAGGCAAAGCGAGAGAATCAATTGTTGAACAAATTGTTGTTTAATTTAGACCAAAAATTAGCAATTAATATACAAAACATACACTCTTTTTCATTGAATTCATTTGAACGTTATTATTTGAAATGCGAGTACTTAGCCAGAAAGTGAACTTATATCTTAAATATATAGAAGCGTATTTTCAATAAAGCAAAATGATATAAAACAAACGTAATTTTGTTTCCATACCAGGAGCGGGTAGCTAAGTAAGTCTATAGACTATAGATGTATTTGCTTTACATCAAGAAGTCCTCATCGTATTGAACCATCTCGCGGTGATCCTTGTGACTGCCTTTTTGGGACTTACTGGCGGCTAAAATTGTATGCCATGTGTTATGTTAGGGCTCAAAGTATACGTTTTAAGTACTCACCAATGGATGACCAGACTGCCGACGACGAGGCATCGTTAATGGGCTCAATCTGGGGCTGACGTCTAGCCAGCTGCACCTGCAAATTGATGCCATTCACATTCTTTCCATGCATTTCCGCAATGGCCCGATCGGCGGACTCTGGCTTGGCGAAGGAAACAAAACCGCGACTGCAAGAGATTAACAAGGTATTTAAGAATAAGATGGGAATATGGATGTGTAAAAGAACGGGAAGGCAAAAAAGTCACAGGTGGTATTGTAGAACAACCGGGTGATGCAGAATTCTCTTGAAAGTGTTGAAAGCGTTTTTACCTCTTCTCAATCTCCATGGAAACATTGACAATTGTGCCGTAGTCGTTAAAGGTCTTCTTCAGGAAATCCTCGGTGACCTTGTTGCCGGACACGAAGATGGTGTTACCAGCTCGTGGCTTCTCCGGCTGGACCGTGTCTATGACCACCTTCTCGGGCATGCCGCGCTCCTCGCGATCCCGCTCCGTGGCAAAGTGCTGGTAGAGATTCTGGCGGCGCGGTTCCTCCTTGATGATCTCGCTAATGATCGTCTCCTGGGCCACGTCGTTCTGGGTGGAGGAGAAGGGCTGGTACGAGGCGACGCTGGTCTCCGAGGTGGAGCGCTTGGCCCGCTCCTGTCCCTTGGGTCGCTTAAAGGAGGTTTGATCCTGTTTGGTCTGCTTTTGGATGGCGGGAATGGCGCCGCTTTTGATCAGTTTCCGGGCCACCTCACGAGCATCCCGGGCATCAGTTGGACGCTTCAGTGTCAGAGAACTTTCTGGCTCCGGCTTGGGTGCCTTATGCGCCTGCAGTGCCTTTTTCTGAATATTAAAACGCATTTAAGTCGAGAACAACTAATTTTTTTTTAGGGCTTTTCCTCACCTTCTTCTTCAGCTTTTGGTACTTGGCCTGTAGCATCTGCTCTTCTTCAGTCAAATTGCTGGGGAAGTGTATGTAGACCATTTTTGAAAAAGATAACTGTATATTCTTATTTCTTTTGTTTTTTTGCAACTAGTTGAAAGGTTTGTTTAGCCTCTTGTACAAAATATTACGGATTGGTTCGTAATGTATACAAATTTTCCTTGTTTATTTTTTTCGCCGCTATGACTGTTAGAGATGGGTTAGCCAGTCACGGAAGTACCGATGTATCGTATAAGAGTGCGAATTCAAAAACAAATTAAATTACTTTTGTTTATGATAGCTATATTTATATGGATTGTTGTTCCTTTTCGGAAATATTTAAGATACAATTTTCCTAGGATTTAGATTAAGGAACTATATCAATTTATAGATTTTTATAAGAAAGTCGTTAGCTGATCGGCTTAAAAGTTCTTTACACGAAAAATTCAGGTTATTTAATATACATTTACTAATAACATTGATTTAATATAAACTCTACATACATTTACGTAAGATTACGAGGTTATTTAGAACGAAAAGAACAATAATATCTTAACAAAAGTCCCGGCTAGTTTATTTCGAAAATGATTGAATTTCTAAACATTTGAAGAGCTTATTAAAATGCTTAAAATATTTAAAAACAATAAACTCTTGAATTTTTGAAATTTTGTTTTGAATCAAATCGAAAAAATTTCAAACGCATGTGCACAATTTTGTTGTAGTATTGCAGCTTATATATAAAGTTTGACTTAGATAATTTAAAATTTTTATTTATTCATTATTGAAGCCTGGATAATGGAAAAGCTACCCAAACAAATATCCTATATATGTCCATTTTATATGCAAACAATTGTTGAATGTTAATTGCAATATTTTAGAAACCAACAATATTCTTGAGTACCCCCACTATCTGTGCTTCTCAACTCTTTAGTGTGACTGCGTAATAGAAGGTAATAAAATACCGCCGAATGTGCTGTCGATTTGCTGCCACACTAAGGTGTGCTGCACAACACTAACCCAAATGCAACTCTGCGTTTAGCAACACTAACGCCATGTTGCCACTGAGCTGTCAAAAATGTTCTTTCCTTCTCTTTCTTTCCGGTTAGCGTCATGGTAAGAATCAACGAAGGTTTCTCCGGATCGGTTGAAAAATGTGAAAATAAAGCAGTCTTAACGGCCCGAGTTGAATTAAGTCTGGCGGCCAAGTGAACGGGTCAGTGCGTTGAACATATGAAAATAGAAAACTGCGCACAAGCCAATAAATACCATTGGAAATCAGCCCTTGAAACAATTCACGTGGTGGACACCAACACAAGCAACGCGCTGGCCATGCAGCACCTGAAATTACACATTTTGAGCCATTTTTAATGGGCATCTTTCTGCTTGCAGCCTTTCGAGAGATTCGTACAAACTGGTCGCATTGCCAAGGCCTCCGCCGGTCCCCTGAAGGGGCGCCTGGTGGCCATTGTCGACGTCATCGACCAAAACAGAGTAAGTGCATCGTTTCTGGAGGGAAGCGCAGCACAAAATCGCCAAATGACAAGCTCTTGCACATGATGATAATTTGTCTTCTTGATAGGAAGTGCCAACTGACACATAAATGAAGCTAGTTTAACCCACTGAAAGCAAGCAAGCAAGCATGGCATTTGTTGCTGTGCCCTGCCCCTTAATCTTCAGTAGATGTAACCCCTTGACTTACCTTTGGTTTCTTTAACAGGTGCTGGTTGATGGCCCCCTGACCGGCGTTCCCCGTCAGGAATACAGATTGAACAATCTGCACCTGACCAAGTACCGCATCAAGTTCCCCTACACCGCGCCCACGCGCATCGTGCGCAAGGCCTGGACAGAGAGCGACCTGAAGGCCCAGTGGAAGGTCAGCCCCTGGTCCGCCAAGGCACAGAACATCTGCAAGGTATGTATGGACTCTTGAAGGAGAAGTCTTAGTTGTTAGGGAGAGGATAACCTACCCAGAGAAGACAATGTTTATTGAAATCTGTTCTTAGTCGATATTAAATATCTCAGATCAATAAGTTGATACAATACGATCTTGCTCTAACTTTATTACCACCTATAAAAAAATGTGTGAAAGGCTTACAAGTTTGATCATCAAAATAGGTCTCGTACTATTTAATTTCATTTTTATCTTGCTACTTTAAAAATATGATAGTTTTTTTTTTAATGTTTGTTTCCTCATTATCAGGGAATTTCAATTCCTTTTTAATTTTGTTGTCTTATAAACATATTCTGTTTTTGAAATGCTTGCTTCCTATAGTTTCCATTGATCTTTGAATTATACAACCTCAAAAAAGCACGTGTGAATGTTAATAGTTTGATTTTTCAAATCAAACAAATTTTAATAAATAAAAGTTTATCGTGAATGTTTTTGCCTGCATCAACATCTCTTTTATATAATTATTTAATGCATGCTTTAACCAAATACTCAGTGAAAACCTATAAGAATTAAGTAAAGCATTTACTATTTTAATCAATTTAATATTTACAACGCAAGAGCTCTATTATTTTGTAAACATATTTGAACCCAAGCCTTTTGAATACCATAAATAAATAAAAGTGCTATGAATTCCGAGCAATTTGCTTCAATTAAGATTATTTTTCCAGTAAAAGTCACTTTAGAGATACTGAGATAGTGTTACATATTTCTTCTCTGAATAGTTATTTACCTCCTTCAACTGCACATGATGATAGTTGAAAGTTCTTGATAGGAATTGCCGGCTGACACATACATGAAGCTAATTTTTCTTTTATCTGATCACAATTTCATATAGAAATATTCTAAATCTTTTTGGATAAATGCAAATTATTAAACCCCGTCACTTTTCCATTGCAGCGCTCCTCGTTGAACGACTTTGACCGCTTCAAGCTGCGTTATGCCAAGCGCCAGCGCAACAAGCTGCTGACCATCGCCTTCAACACACTGAAGAAGCGCACCAAGGCTGACGGCACTCCCCGCGTCCTGAAGAAGGATCGTCGCGAGCGTCTGCGTGCCGAGAAGGCCAAGGGTGGCAAGAAGGCCGCGGCCAAGAAGTAAAAACACTACCTTTAACGAAAGTAACTGCTTGATGAACATCCACCACCATGGAGAAAATAAAAGAAAGTGTTATTTTTAGGAAAAACACAAGCCCAGAGCCCTTTTCTTTTGGATTTAACAGTTTTATTTGCTCTCAAGAAACAATATGATCTTAACAGTCCAATCTTTAAAGCACAGTCCAGTCTACCAAACAGAGAACGACCAAGGCCCCGCTCAAGTGGGACACTTGCCGTAGATGGTCTGCCAGTTGTTGGGATGGTTGTAGCCCAGCAGGATGGGCAAGTGCAGGAACAGTGTGATATGTTCGCCTTGTATCGACGTGGATACCTTGACCCACTTGCGCAGCCACTCGATCATGGCCTCGCTGCTAAGACTGTCGGGATTCAATCCGCGCAGAAAGCAGGAGTAGCGCAAAGCCTCCGGGGTCAAGTTGTGCACGCCGCCCTCACGGTTGATGGCCTGGTCCATGTAGTGCACCAGAAAGGCATGCTCGTGCAGGCGATGTCGCTTAAAGATGCTGCTAGGCAGCCCATGAAGGTTGACTAGGTTTCTCTGGAATGTGCGGATTAAGTAGTTGCACCATATCTCTTTCTGTTCAAACATACGACGTGTTTCCGCGACATTCCCAGCAGCGAGTAAGGTCCATCGGCAAATATGTCCTTGACATCTATGAGCATTTCGGGTGTGGGATGTGTGCCGCTGCCCAGCTGTCCCAGGATGTCCGCAAAGGCCGAGTGCTTGGGATGCGAGGCGGTCGCCTTGAGCTTAGCCTGCAGGCAGCGGAAGACGTCCTTGTTGTTGCACAGTCGCCGCTTCATGTAGTAACTCTGGAATTCGGAGCGCTGCTGCGTGGTCCAGAAGTGGGCAGTGAGAAAGGAGCGGGGGTAATAGAAGCTATGAAATACATTCCAATTACTATTATATACCGGGAATCTGAAGCCACATGAATCTTACACCAGGGGAAAGAAGGCGTAGCCCACCATTGGCAGGGAGCAGCCAATAAGGGCCGGTGCCACCTTCATCATGTCGCGCGGCATTTGCATGTACAGCTCCAGCTCCTGGCGATTCAGGGCTCGGATTCCCTGGGGCGAATCGTTGGCTATGCGGGCAATCTTCAGGAAGCGCTTCATGTCGCCGAAGAAGTCCTTGACGCCATCGAAGAACACCCGATACAGCTGCATGGCCTTGGGGAAGTTCTTTTCGAGCACTTTGTCGTAGTTCTTGACGTAGTTAAAGTAGCGCGTGAATATATAGTCCTGCATATTGTCCCGCATCTGATCCCGCTTGGATTTCAGAGTGTCCAGCTCCTTGCGCTTCTCGTCCTCGGGTTTTTTGGGCGACGGCGTTGGTGGGGATGAGGAGGCGTTGCTGCTGGGCGGGATCTTTGGCTTGTCGAGGGGCTTATTGGCATCCCAGCCCGTTTCGTAGATGACCTTGCCCACGCTGGTGATCTCGGCGGCCACATTGCGCTTGATTTGCGGCGGGGCCGCCGTCTCGGGCTTCGTGGAGTAGTTCCGGCTGCAAAATGACCGCGGCCTGTTATCGCTGTGGCTAGATAATTGAGCTTTAATGCCGATTGCTAATTGGGGTCGGGGTGCTCACCTGCTGCACAGGTGTAACAGTCGCCGGCGATCCCGGGGCCAACAGTTCGTCGGAACCGCGGCAAATCGGGCCACGCGCAACGCCAACGCCATTCTGGAACTTCAACTGCCGACCAGAAACCAGGAAGAACCCCCTTATTACGCAACCGCCGACTCCAATGCAGGAGTTGCCCACAAAAATAAAAAAATCCAAGGAGCAATTCCGAATTCCTAGTTTCGAACAGCTGTTTCAGAGTAACCGTTGCCTTTTAAACCAAAAACACCTCCAAGGATCCAGGGCTGGACGTTTAGCATAGACTCCAACCAAATACTGCAATTTTACTTTACAAAATGTCAAGAAATATTTATTTACGTTACAGGATTTAGGCATGGCTAAACCAAAAATATTTAAATTTCTTGCATTGTGAAATTACCTACATATAAAATGTATATTGTAAGGAATAGAACTTTAAAATTTAGTTTTCTTTTAACACTTCAAAAAGATATAATTAAGAAATTGAGTAAACGAAAACGAGACTTTGTAAATCCTTTATTATCAGTATGTTTTTTCTATGATTTTCTAGGAACAAAGAGTAAATCATTAAAAAATTCAAATAGTTTCAGTTTTCTTGAAAACGGAAAACAAAGTTAATATCTATTGACTTTTAAATTGCTTTATTTTTATAATTTTGCTATTCTGTTTGTGTGGCAATTTTTCTAATTTAAAAAATTTATCTTCTATAAATAATAGATAAGACAAAGCTTATGAAATTTGTATGGTAGTAGTTATAAGTTTAATGGGCAGCCTAAGACAAGGATAACTTTAAAATATGAACTTACGTTCAAATTATATTTATTATCCATAATTTATTTTTCTTTATTTTCTAATTGAAATTCTGATCTATATTTCCTTCACTTTCCTTTTCTTCCGTTTCCTGTGGCCCATTAAATTTATTGAATAGCTTAGCGCCAAAAAGCAGTTGCGCACTGCTTGATGGTGAGAGAGGCTTTCTCCCAGGTTGCAGAGGAAATTCCGCAGCTGCTGTGAGAGCGGAGAAAGCGCGCGTCAGCTTCAGTCCACCCGGAGTCGTCTGTTGCGTCGGTCGCTCGAGTCCTTTCCGCTCGCAAGAAAACACGCGGCATTTGTTTTCGCCTCGTACTAGATGCTGTCTGCAGTCGGACACAACAAAAGCAAAAGCGGTGGCAATAAAAAAAGCCACAGCGGCAGCGAGGAGCGAAATTAAGCGGAGGCGCAGGAAGAAAACAAAAAAAATAAAACGTAACTAATCACCAGGCCATCAATGGCGGCCACTTTAGGCCATTTTGTGGCATAAGCGGAAACGGAAATGTGCGTTAGTTGTTTGGCAGGAGGACGTCGACAGGGGCTCCTGGGCAATGGGAAGGGGCGGGAAAAGGGGCGGCGAGACCTTCAGCGGGAAATTGAGAAACTTAGCGCGTGTCCAACTAGCTTGACTTCCCACTTGTGTCAACGTAGGAAAAGCGGAAAAGTGGAAAAGACGGACCAAGTTGCCCGAAAGACACTCTCGAATGTCTCTTTCTGAAATGCAGACTGTGTGTGGGTGTGTGTTACATGGTGTACATATAACAGTGCGTATGTGTACGCGTGTTTTTTCCGTTTAGCTTCTGTGCGATTTATTTATCTGCCACAGGATATGGGATATGACGTGTATGCATGTATGTACACCTATCGAGCTGGAAAAGTTTCAGTTACACTATTGACACGAGCAGTAGCAGCACATCGCTGGCCCCATTTGTTTGTCCGCCCCCTCATAAAAATAGAACCAAGCGAACGGCATAAATACAACCGCCAAAGTGCCTGGTGGCCAGGTTTAATTGAAAAAACGTCGATACACTCCTTCGGGCGACCACCCGTTGGCTCCCCGCCTGCCCGAAACAGACCTTGGCCAAACTCTGGCGAAGTTCAAGGTGCCCATGCTGCCCATATTAAGTCAATTCCCACGCCTGGTCCGCCGACCATGTTCTGTGCGATTACATAAAGTGCCAATCTTGCCATCAGAATGCGTTATTCATGGAGATTTCCCTTCGCCGCCAGTCGATTCAGTATGGATTTCGCTTTATTGAATTGCCCGGCTATGAGTTGCACTTTATGAATATTTTAGTTTAGTACATTTCCATTTGGCTGGGCCATGGGAAAACAATTTCGTCGGATTACTCAGCACAATCCTTGGAATGGGCAAACATTAAGGAAAACGACAGTTGGATGAACCGGAGATGATATCACACAGCAAACTTTCATTTTACAAAATTCCATTGCAGAGGAAAAGCATTCACGTTTGCAGATTTGAATATACTTTTGCCAAAGATGGTTGTAGATTTCGCATTAAGTAATAACGAGACAATTTGAATTAAATTGTATACTTCTTTTAATTATATTAAAAAGTACAGAACAATTTATTTTACAAATTAATTCATATTTTTAGAAATGCTATATTTTCAGTAGTATGCTTAATCGTTTTGATATATATTTTTGACTAAAATCAACTACATGATTTAAAACATATTTATTTAGACACAGTACGTATAACTCCAGCTCAAAAACAAGGAAATTTGGTGTCTAAACGATAACTTTTAACGTAAAGCCACTAATTCGAAATGAACAAAGAATCAATTACCCATTCAAACCCATTTATGTCAAATGCAAGCGTTGCTCCATTTCCAATTACTGGGGTAATCTGCATGTTGATGCAGCTAGTTGTGGTCGTTCTGGTATAATTAAATTAGGGTTGCTTGCCAGCAGGGAAAGTTCGAGACCATTAACTGCCAGCGACATCCAATCAATATAGTCGACACAAACGGAAAATCGTGGCAGATGGCTAATTGCCACTTTCAGAAACTATGACAACAATTATCATAAACGGCAACACAGAAGCCGCCTAAGTGGTGTGTCATACGGCACGGCAATTTGCTGCTCGCTAAATGGAAGTTCTTTGGCCCCTTCGCTTTGCCGCTGCTATAAAGTTAATCATACGCACCGTTGAACCGCAGCCAATTCCATTACATGCTGCAATTTCAGTGCCAAAGCACTTGCAAACATGCACATGCACAGGAAAACAAATACTTGCATTGAAAAATAGTAGTCGCGAGTGGAAAATCGAGAATTGTCTTGGCTCGACCGTGAAATGTTTTGTAATAGTTTGGGTTTATTTTCCATTTGTTACGGATGTTTTCCGCAAATGCAAACACATGTAAATACTGGTAAAACGTGTGAAATTAGCGAATCAGGGATATAAGCAAATGTGAGTGACCCATTTTAGAAAGTTTTTGGTAATTATTATAGTAGGGTGCACTTTAGATGTTTCAAAGAATTTCAATTTGTCTTCTGAAACTTTAGTACTAACTACTATTACAACGCTTTCGAATGAGTGAAAGGTTTTAATGACATGTTCTGGTCAGCACTTAAATCTCTATAAAGCACTAAAATTGATATTAAAATATACTGCCCAAAAACTGAACACACAAATCAAAATGTAAATTAGCTTGAGTCACGGAAAATAAATTTCTAAAGATTAAAAATATAATTTAATCTTAAAGCGTGCTTTAAAAGTTTTTTGAACTTCTTAATCTGACTTTTGTATATAAATATTAACTTAAAATTATGTTTAAAGCAACTATTATTTTACTTTAGATGTTTTCCTACAAAATGTTCAAGTCATGACTTTCAAGGTCAGAAAAAAAGTTTCTAGATTGCTATTTCTCGGCACATCTCTCGACTTCATTTGTAAAGCCCGCTTTTTGCTGTTGTCAGGGTTTATTATCTGCAAACTCATCGAAATTGGCTTTTCTTGTTTCATTGTGGATGGGGGAAAAGTGCATAGTTTGGATTCCTTAATGCCCACAAGAAGGTGGCGACAATGGCAAACGACGTTGGCGAAAAAATTCATGGCACGCGAAAATGCGTTTAAAAGTGGGCTTAGCTGGGGTGGCAGCAGTAAGCCCATTGTGCAGAAGTCCGGGTGTGGAATTCGGGGTCCTCGGCATATATGCAAATTCAATCCTTTGCTTTTCTCGCACTCATAGACACACACACACACACACACACACACACACACACAAAGAAAACAACCGCCCAGGGAAAACAACAAACAACTGCAGTGAGTTGTGGTGAGTGTGAGTGACAGCCTAGCAGACACCTTGTCAATGTCTTGCGGCTACGAATAACCCCGGTCCGTCCGGATTCCCCCACTCCGGAGACATATCCACGCGTTGCCAGGCAATGTAAAGTCCACAGAAACTTTTAAGACTTCCTAAGTTTTTTTTCAGAATTTTCCTCTTAAGATTGAGAAAGACTTTGGAAAGTTATTTTAGTACAAAAAATATATTAAATATTATAAAAAAAGCAAAACAATACAAAACAAAGAATAATACGTATTTATTCTAAAAACAATTAAATTAATAAAAAATGTAAAATGCTAAGATTAAGCTTATATTTGTTGTTTAAACCTAATTTCTTGTGATTAAATATTTATTTTATTAAATTTGAAATGTATAGAAACAAAGTAAAGGTACTTTGTCCTGCGCATTGAAATTATTTTCTCAGGTATACCATTAATTTAAAAAAATGTAAACATCGCAATTTTTGAAGACAGATTGAAATAGTTCAACAATGCAACATGTTCCTTTTCCAGAAGTGGAAATGAAAATAGGTGTTTAATTGATGGGATGTAAAGCACTAATATTTTTTTTCCGTGCACCAAACAACTCAAGTAAGACCAACAACAGCAACAATGACAACAGACGAGAGCAAGCCAAGTGGCAGCAACACAGCTGACTGACTACACATTTGCATACACTAAGGTGTATTTCTTTTTTTTTTTTCATTGAAGGTGGCACAAGTTTGAACACTGTTGCTGCTTTTGTTTTTGGGCCTTGAATGAGCCGCGGGTGTTGCTTTAATGAATGTGCAATGTTAATGCATTTCTTTGGCAAAATTCGAAGAACAAAAAGTGTGGCATACTTCTGTGGGCCCTGCAGGAATTCCATGGAGAAATGAATTAGCTTGGCTTGCAGAACGTCCAATTAGCATTTTAGATATTTTCATGAGCTGGTAAATTTCACACTAATTTCGGAAGCCGAAAAGTTTTGGCTGCATTTCCAAAAACAAATCATTTTATAGGAAAACCTTTTTATAATAATAATAATTGAAAGTAAAGTTTATAATGTGCACATTTTAATTTGATTTAATTCATTCGAAACATACTTCAAACTTTAATAACAATTAATTCTTTAAATTAAATTAAATAAACATTTTTTTTGCGGTATATAATGACTTTGTAATTCTTTCAATGATAATTTAAATGAACATTTAACAAAAGTCACAAAATTAGATAGAAACTTTTTGGTAACTTATTCGGTAAAGTTTCGACTGCTGTCAAAAACTTTATTTTTCAATTAAAGCATTAAAAAGAAAAGCCCAACTGAATAATTGCACTTTAATGACTTAATAAAATAGATAAATGGAAGCAAACTTTCAGTTGCTGAACAAAAAACTAAACTTTCACTTAAATGCCTCTTATTAAAAGCATTTTAATCGTTTTAAAGTGATCTGTAAATTTCATATAGATTTAAGTCAATTAAAATCGTCTAAGAATAAGATTGATGGATATGTGATGCCTCAATCAAAAAGCGATTAACCGAATTTAATTACAACTGGCGAAATAATGCAAAATGTCTATTTAATTAAGTTACAATCTGGGGGGAGAACAACCAGAAAACCACAGCGCAATCAACACATTTCAATGGGCATTTCAAGCGCAGCTAATCCGTCGACAGTAAATTTTGGCCAGCTTTCCCAGCCCAGACTCCGTTAACCAACCCGAAAATCGATTCCCTGTGGCTCTCCAACCGAAAGCGCCATAAACTGCAACGTAGTTGTCTGTGGGCCAGATTTGCAGACTGCATCATAGATAACCATTTACATTTACGTTTGTTAATTATGTATGCAGCCTGGAAATGTGGCCAAACAAGGAGCGTTGAAGGATATTTGGATGGTTGAGGGGCCAAAGGAAGAGCACTGCAAATGCAGTCGAGCCCAAGAGGCAAATAAAGGCTCAAGAAGTTAAACCAGTCAGTTTAAGTATGTGCCATGTAAACCATTCCAGCACACACATATAGTTCGGATCAGTGGGGTGTGTAGGATTCCGTGAAGAGGGGATTTTGTCTTTAGGAAGGGCCTTATAAAATAATTTACATAAATTATCAGTAGGTAACTAAAATTAATTTTTGTACAATTAAATTTTAAGTTTATAAGTGCTTTGGTTGCTGCCTTCAATCTTTTATAACCAAGTGTGATATTGAAATGGCGTAATGTAGCTCACTATCTGGGTATTTATAAATAAAATAAATTCGATTTATTATTGTTTGTTGCTAAAAATTGAGCATATATTTTTTTCTATATATTTTTTTGAGATCTAAGATCTTACTAAAATTTGATTAGTCCATAAAAACCAGTTAAAGAAAATATTCTATGTGTGTTAATTACTTTGCTTCTACATTTGTAACATGCTTTTATTTTTGTTCGTATCCCAACTAAAAGGATTTATTACCCCAAATGGGGTCCTTTTCTACACCACTGGCCAGGATAGCATGTTGCTCTAGTCTCCGTTTTGCCAACGATTTGCCGACTCAAAGCACACAGGCTCACAAAAACGGCTTTAGATTGTTGCCATGTCGAGGTGGCTTCGCTCAAATTTATTTAAATAGCAAGAGGACATGGATGGGATGTATGGGCGGAGTGCGGATGATGCTCTCTTTGCGTGCCGCTGAGTGCGGGAAATTGAATTAAGTTTTCATTTAGCAAATAAGTTGTAGCTGCCGCAGCATACACAAATTGCATTATTTATTGCACTTTACAGGGGCGACCCCAAATAAACAATCATCACATAAATACGTAATCAACAAGCGGCCCCAAAAAAAAGAGACGCTTTGGCTGGCAGCCAAATCGGCAAACCACCCACCGCCTACTACCCACCACTCACCACCCAGCCACCCACCGCAGCATGTAAAGCTCGGGGGGCGGGGGGAGTGGCACAGACACTTTGCGAGAAGGCGGAGCAAAAGTGGGAGTGAAGCGATGTGAGGGCAAAACAGTTTGTAATATTAAAGAACAGACGCGAGGAGGACGAGCACCTGTTGCTGAACCGGCCAAAAAGGACTTTACCGAAGTGCACTGGACGGGGTGAGAAAGTGGCGGGGAAATTTCTGGTGAAAGGTGAAAGCCGTACACTGCAACAATGGCCGTTAATGTACTGGACTACGATCACTTCGCCATCAGCGCCATCGTGGTGGGCAGCCTGCAGCTGTTCTTCTTTTTGGTCAACTCCATGCTCCACATGGACAAGCTGACGGACTTTGCCGGCGGTGTCAACTTCATCATCATCTCCCTGCTGACCTTCTTCCTCGGCCAAATCGATCGCCCTTCGAAGGTAAGTAAAATTTACTAGTTTTTTTTGGTTCTATTTTACGAATTTTTAAATTTAAATGCCTTTAATCTATTTATTTTACTGGGCTAGCGTTTTTTATATTTATTATTATTATTATTATTGTTAAGATATGGACCATATTATTAATCATATTCGTATGAGGTAAGGCCTACACAAAACTTCAATTTAAAGTTTGAGATAAAAAAAATTATAAATTCTGATGCTCATTTGAATGAGTACTTCAATATCAAAGTGCAAACTATACTTTTCTTACAGATTTCAGCGTGCTAAATGGCTAAAAATAGTTAATGGAAATGTATAAAAAACAGTATACATTTTTCATTGTAAAAAAATGGTAAAATTTAGTATGCCAATTTTTTTACAATAAGAAAATTTATATCTCAGCACATTTAAACTTGGCTAAATAATTATCCATTTTGTTTTTTTTATAGGGCAAAAGTAGTACAAAGACACTATTTTACTCTGCAGACCTTTCTTCACTACCAATAGTAAAAAACAATGGTTAATTACCGTTAAGCGAAAAAATAATTCAATGAAATGCATTAATGCTTATCCAAATATATGTTATCTAACACTGTAATTATAATATGTATTGCTACATTTAAAAATTAACATAATTCATTCGTTTTGTTGGTTTTTTGTAGCTCGTTAGCTTTCATTGTATCGCACATTTTGGAGCAAAATTAAATTCTGTGAACTTGAAGCGTGACCATAAACATTTCGCCCAACTGGGCGTGAATGGGCTGCTGCAGTGGGTGGTGGTTTATGGTGGGTGGTTGGTTTCGACTGCTGACATTGAAAACTGAGTTTTGCATACGCACGCAGACACAGACATCAACGCATACAGACGAAAACATCCATTGCCGACAAACAAAAGGTTACGCCCATCGAGGCCCACAATTCAGCAGTTGTTTCTCGTTGTTGGCTGTTGTTCCTTTTTGTTGTTGCTTTGTTTGTAGTTGCTGTAGTGCTGCTGTCGCCTGTAGCTTGTGGGTCTCCTTCTGGCAGAACATGACCTTGGCATCGTGAGGGTCCTCGATCTGTCTGTCGGCGTGTCCTTCCGCCAGCCTAACACGCTGCCTGAGCAGCCAACTAAAGCTGTTTGGTGCCAGCCTGAAAGCGACCTGATGGCGAACCAATCCAACGCTATCTATCTGCACACAATTTTCAAATAATTAATCCGACTTGATGGCCAATTTCGTAATTATCCCATTCATTAGCACGGTGGGTAGAAGGAAAATCGTGTTTACCTTAGTGATGACAAACAGCCCATTTTAGGACCTCGTAATGGAGTGAGTGATATAGCAGTTGTAGTAGCAGTACAACCGGGATACAATTTTAAATTTGTTTAGTTTGTACTTTTTTAAGACACAACACAAAAGAAAGCAACTTCTGTAAGCCGAGGTTTATATATCCTTGAACCTTTTGCAAAAACTAAATATTCTTCAAAATAATTTTACGTTAAAAGACAGTAAAGCTATACGGAAATTCCTAAGTCCTGAGCTTAGAATCGTTTTATGCTTGAAAATGTCTTTATCCTTTTTTAATCTCTTAATTTTTAATTCAATATTGTCCAATCTCTAATATTTATTTAAGTAGGGAGATAATTCTATCTTATTTTCTCAGTACCTTGTTACAATAAGTCCAACATTTTGGCTTCAATATATGAAGAAATATATTTGCAATTTAAGTGCCACATGTTCGTAACTTGTATTTTAAATACCCCACTATTTCAAAAGAAACCTATGTTTATCCTTCAATGCTGACACATTTATACCGCAGGCTCTTCAATATAATTACTTCCGTGCAGACATCAATTCAATAAAATTTGTTTAAAAGATTTTAATGATGATTATCGTTATTATGAAGTGAAAGGCTCGTTTTCAATTTTCAGTGTCCAACTTTCGTAATTATTGGCTGTCATTACCGAACGTTGATTATCTTAACTGCTGTCACTGGCATGCTAAAGGCTCTTTTGTTATAATTAATATAAAGCATAAACCTATTTTCAGTTAATTAAAAACCTCTTGGAGAGAGCTTTATTAAGATTTATTTATAATAATAATTGAAATATGAAAAGACTAAAGGAAAGTGCGAACAAAGGCCGTAAGAGCTTTTTGTTTCAGTTACCGATTTTAACCACCCCTCAATGTATCGATTTACTGAAGAGCCCAACGAACAATTCGCACAGCACGGCACAAGCAAATTGAGAAATAAATTCTTACTTATCTGCTGTTGATTTTTGTTGGGCAAACAAAGCGGTATGCAAAAACAAACAATCAAGGGAAAAGCCAAATTTAAAATCTTTTCTAACACACCCACATCCATTGAAGTAGATTTAACTTTTACGCCCACGTTTTTGTGTGGCAAACACATCCACAAAACAAACAAAGAAACGAATGGCAAAGTATTAAATCTCATCGACCACGCAAACTGACGTTCAATTAATTTCTGCTTCGACATTTTTGTGGCAATAACGAATTGGCCATCGATCGTAAATTAAAATGAATTTTCTACCGCCACCCATTAAGTTAGCAATGAAAATGTTTTTAAAGCCATTCCGCGAAGCGGAGACAGCCGGCAAAATGGCGGACGCAGGACGTCGAGCGGAAACGGAAGTGCTGCTGCCATTGCTTGTGGCTGCTGCTGTTGTTGTTGTTCTGGTTTTTGTTGTTGCTGTTGCTGTTGCATGTGCTGCACTATGGCTCCGCAGCTGTGTGATGGCCATAAAAATGGTTTACTGCCCTTCTATACAGTCGCCTGTCGATGCTTTATCGTCGTTCAGTCCCGCTTAATAAATCGAGCGATAAAATGGCTTGAGCCTCGGGTGAAAAGGCAGCTCAATCAGACTACAAAATAGGCAATCAGGCCGCTCTGCCATACGACAAACCCATTAAACTATCAACAGAGAGGCCATATCCTCCCAGCCCATTTTATCCATGACCTCGCCATCGCCTTCCACCCAGTGACTTTGGCTGGCGGTTACGGTTACGGTCATGAGCCGCCAATTCACTGCCATTGACAAAGCAATTTAACAATTTTTCCTGCATTTTTCATGAGTCGTTTGACGAAGGAGCGGCTGGCTTCTCCATCCATGCCGAATGCCGTATGCATTTCTGATTCGGTTCGCCCGTCAATGCCGTTTATAAATATGCAAAGTGCAGTCGACTCATTCATTATTGACCCCTGCCCGACTGACCACCCTTGGCCACAATTTTGGCAGGGCGGAGCATAGAACCGCTGGCACTCGTGCGTGCACCGCTTTATTTATGCAAAATTTGCATGACCACCGAAAGTGGTTTTGTAAAATATTATATCCACTAAAAAATACACAAAAAAGTTCTCCTCTGACGCGGCAAAAACTGAAAACTCGTGCAAATTGCTCGTTGGCCAATGAATTTTTGTACGTTCGGTGGTGCGGAGACGAATTGCAGGATACCCTAGGTGAGGTCAAATGGCTTTGTTATTGTGAAGACACTAAAATAGTTACGAGAGTAGCTTCCTGTCCAAGGATACGTGGCAGCCAAGCCTTGAACTCGAACTTTCGCCGAGCCTTCCTCAGTTGCCTTAAAAATATATCTCATTCGGAAAATGAAAACCACTAAATGTTTATTGCAATTCGGACAGGTTACGACCACACTCGGCAGTTTATTGCCCAAAAATCTGCAGAAATGGAAGCATAGCCTTGCTCTTTAAGAGAAGGAAAATTTTCTTCATAAGAAACTTTTTCAACTTGTATTTGTTGTAAGCCAAACAAAAATTGAGAAAGCCATATGTTAATACAACAATTTAAACTTGCTCTTATACTGGATAGAAAATATTTATGTTTTGTGCTTTCAAGTCTTTCAAAGTTAAGTTACTTAATTATTTTGAAGTCAAAACTAAACAGCTTACATTTTTAATAATTTGCTCATACATAGTTTATTTACAAAACTCGTTCCTAAAACTTTCTTACAAAATAATTATTTCTCATTCTAATAAATATTTATGTAACATTTTTTTGAGTTTAAGTTAAATTTGCTACCTATGCTTATTCATTATAAAACGTTTCAGTTTTTAAACTATAACTAGCACATTAGGATAATTTTTACCGTAAACTTGACATAAATCGGTTCGATAGGTGTATAACTTGTAAGTGTATTATTTAATTTTTGGGATGATAGTTTCAAAATGACTTAAATGACCTTAACTGAATGATTATTTCTTTATTTTATAACCTTTTTCAGGCCTACGACAGTCGCCAGCTGATGGTCACGCTCTTTGTTTGCCTGTGGGGCGCCCGGCTCTCCGGATATTTACTATATCGCATTATAAAGTTGGGCCGCGACAAGCAGTTCGAGGATACCCGGAGCAACATCATCCGCTACGCGGTCTTCTGGACGTTCCAGGTGAGCTCGGATCAATCGCTTGCGTCAGCCACTTTTCAATTCAACTCTCAATGACAGAACCTTCAACTTGGAGGTGGAAAATCAATCAAACTGTCACTAATTGACACGTGCGCAAAGGTTTTGAAAATTTCATATTTCAGCACCTGTCGGCTTGTGCCGCCCCACATGGGTGGCAATGATCCACACCCACAGCAACACCCACAGCAACACCCACACCCACACCCCCAACGACCAACAATTAAAACGCCATTCTCTGTGGCAGAGTGACATGACACATGTGGGCGACACCAACTAAACGTTGGTTGGGTTGTGGGTGGTGCCTTGCTGCAAGTGGCAAGTGGTGGCTGGCTGTCCGGCCTTCATTGTGTGTGGTGCTGGTGCCGCCGGCATTGGCGTGCTGCAAGTGCCATGTCCTGCCATCGTTTTGTCTCCATTTATTTCGCATTTTGCCCGAATTCCAATCACTTGTTGCCAGTTGAAATTCTGGCATTGAAATTGGAAATATACAACTGCCAAATTGATCTCAATCACTTGTACCTCACAATAATAAACTTTTAACGATGAGTATTTATCAAACTATTAAAACGATAACAAGAAAGAAAGCAAACTTCGGCAAGCCGAAGTTCATATACCCTTGCAGCTATTGCATGAATTAAATACTTTAGAAAATATTTAAATTATAATTTACTTGAGTATATGCTGAAAAACATTGAAACTATGATGATTTGCAGCTCAATTATAAGATAGTTATTTTATATATTTTTATTATTTCTATGGGAGCTATATGATATAGACGTCCGATTTTGATAAAATTTAAACCATAATTCTGAAATAATTAAACATTGCTATATGTCGAAGAACTAAACAAAAAGTATAAAACAGAAAAGTTATAATTTTTTTTCATTTATTTTTCCGATTGTTCCTATGGGAGCTATATGCTATAGTCGTCCGATTTTGATGAAAATTAAAACATAATTCTGAAATACTTAACCATTACTATATCTCGAAGAGCTAAACAAAAAATTAAAAAACAGCAAAATTATAATTTTTTTTCATTTATTTTTCCGATTGTTCCTATGGGAGCTATATGCTATAGTCGTCCGATTTTAATGAAATTTAAACCGTAAATCGGGAATATTTAACCATTACTAAATGTCGAAGAACTAAACAAAAAATTAAAAAACAGCAAAGTTATAATTTTTTTTCATTTATTTTTCCGATTGTTCCTATGGGAGCTATATGCTATAGTCGTCCGATCCGGCTCGTTCCGACTTATATACTACCTGCAATAGAAAGACAACTTTTGGGAAAGTTTCATGCAGATAGCTTTAAAACTGAGAGACTAGTTTGCATATAAACGGACGGACAGACGGACAGACGGACAGACGGACAGACGGACAGACGGACATGGCTAGATCGACTCGCCTAGTGATGCTGATCAAGAATATATATACTTTATAGGGTCGGAGATGTCTCCTTCACTGCGTTGCAAACTTCTGACTGAAATTATAATACCCTCTGCAAGGGTATAAAAATGTTGATATAAGTGGCTATGATTGAATATTAAAATTAAACAGACTATTATGTACCAAACCATTAAGAACAACAAAATGTGTATATCAGAGACTGTGATATAGGAATTTATTCTTAAAGAACAGTTTTTTATGTGTTTTGTGGTTTCCTTCAAAATGATAAATAAATTAGATTTCTAAATGATATTCAATTTTCAAAAATGTTATTAAAACCTTCAGTGTTTCTTTTATTTTGTTTGCTTAAACTCGACGTCATTGGATATAGAATATTTCTAAAATACAACGTTTTAAATAACTTTCATGCACTGAACGCTCATATTATTATTTTATCATTTATTTTATATTTTTTTTAGGCCGTGTGGGTTTACATAGTGTCACTGCCTGTAATAATCATAAACTCGCCGCGCCACTCGCAGCCGCATGCCCCAAAGACGATGACCACACTGGACTCCACGGGTACGGGTATGTTCATCGTGGGCTTGCTGGCGGAGACCTATGCGGACCTGCAGAAGTTCTCGTTCCGCCAGGATCCGGCCAATCAGGGCAAGTTCTGCAATGATGGTAAGTCAGATTATACATAATTCTCAATTAATCAATAAGATATAATGGATAATATTAATAAAAGGCCTGTGGAGCGTGTCACGGCATCCCAACTATTTTGGCGAAGTGGTCATCTGGTGGGGCATTTTTGCCATATCCCTGAATGTGATCAGCGGCCATGAGTGGGTGGCGATTGCCTCACCCATTTTCACCACGATGATCATTCTCTTTTTGTCGGGAATTCCCTTGCGGGAACGAAGTGCCGATGAAAAGTACAAAGAGTAAGTAGCGCATTTAATACATTTTTTTAAATAGCTATAAGTGAAGTGAAAATAGTAACATTTCTTTTTGGAGAAGACTTTTTTATTGAATCATTATAAAAATAAATGATTAGCTTTTAAGGTAATAGTTTATCCCATTGGTAAGCTGTTTATCCCATTGCCTTACAATTACTTATAAATAGACACTGGATAATAAACAAAAGCAGATTCTGAACATTCGATTTTAAGAAAACACAAGTTTTTTTACATAAAAACCTAATTTGATTCAAACTAAATATAATTTTGATTAAATTAAATCAAAGTTTGCTTGAAGTCGATGTCTTCTTTTAATAACAGGGACCGTAATTCTTAAAAGTTTTATTTTAAAGATCCTTAAATAATAAAAAATATTAAAAGTTAAAACTGTATTGTTTAGTTCTGCAACGCTTCTAATATTATATATATATATTTGCAGCCAGCTGGAGTACCGGAAGTACAAGGCCTCGACCTCGCCGCTGATCCCAGTGCCGCCTGCCGTCTACGTGGAGGTGCCCAGTGCCCTCAAGTTCATCCTGTGCTGCGAGTTCCCCATCTACGACTCGATGCGGATCCAGAAGGACCTCAGTCCGTACTCGCTGTCGATAGCGCGCTCGCACTCGCACATCTAGCAGTCAGTGGCCCACTCCGGCAGTGCGACGGCTGGCGTGGGTCAACTGACCGCCCACTCGACGGGCCATGGTCAGGGGCAGGGTCATGGCCAGGGTCACTCGGTGGCCCACTCCCTGCACCGGGGCCAGTGCTACGGGGCCAATGGCGGCGATGCCGAGAGCCACCACAACTGCGGCGGTAGCTGCCGCAACGTGCACGTCAAGTCGAATCCGTACCAGTGCGAGTCGGGCTACGGCCACTATCCGGTGTGCCACACGGACGACGACACGGACGACGGGATCATCTACATGGACCGCACCCACTTCTACCACGAGCAGGACGGCCACCAGGCGAAGGCGGCCGGCGCCAAGTGCAGCTACCTGGCGGAGGAGGAGCTGGCCTCCGACTACGACGAGGATGTGCCGGCCATCGACCTGAGCAAGGCCACCAGCGTGGAGACCTTCGCCACCCGGGTGCAGTCGGAGCAGGTCGTGAATGCCGATGGGTTGCCCGTGACAGTGACCACGATTTTGTGATTGCCACTTTAAGATTTGCTCTCGATCGGATTGGAATTTTATATTGGATGTACAATGGGGTGGATCTCTGTTGGCTGATATTTTAAAACCATAATATTTAAATATCTAGAAAATTACACTTGAGTTGGAGTTTTCGCAAAATAATCACTCATACGACAGGTAAGCCAGTTCCTGTCAATACGTATGAGTGATGTATATGATAGGAATTTATTCAGCAGAAATACTCCAAAGGTCGTTTTAGATACTTAAGAGGTTTATGTTTATCAACATTTCGATGGGTGAGTTTTGGTGAACATAAATATAGAAAATGTACTATATGTTTTAGGAGCTTTAGATCAAAAACAGTCGTTTTCTGGCAGCCCAGGGCCAATGTTCTTGTAAATAAAATGGGTGACCAAAAAGTAAATTGAAATGGGTTTGTTAACCCCAAATCGAAACGAAACCCTAAGGTACAACCTTACATTTTTGTTGATTCAACTGCGTTCCACCCTTTTGTACATACATAATGATGGGGAAAGGGGATTACTTTAGCTGACGAATGCCAAAATACTCACAGCTGTCTAACACTATAGTCTCTATGCTATTGTTGCTCAAATAACTAATGTGCCTCTTATGTGCCCAGCGCACCCTTAGATTGTTGCACTCTTTCAAAGTTTACGCTAGTCTCTGTTGAACCCACGTTGCTCCGCGACTACTGTTGCCACCCCCCCCAGATCAAGAATGGAATTAAAATATATCTCTATATCTCTGTAGCATATGTATTTTCTTATCGAACCGCAAACCATACCCCACCAAACAAAAGGAACCGAATCTGAGGCCATTTAAACTGAAACATATCCCAAGGCAACGGCCATCCAACCAATGGGTCGCCATTAATTAAAATAGGAAGAACGTTCAATAGCCATTGTTATTTTATATACTGGAATATCTACTCGCAGTAGCTAATGACAAATATACCCCATGTTACCAACAATGTTTGCAATAAGTGTACGTGTCGGTGTCTAGTTTGTGTCTCAAATGTTAAGCAGTATTACCTAACGAACGAATTGTACCTAATTGATTATTGATTATGCTGAGTATGGAAAATAATAAACGAAACTTAAGAAAGTGGTGTTTAACTTTGTGTTTAACGAGGGGTTTGTAAATGATTTTAATAAAACTTAAAATAATCTAAACTTTGAAAACATAAAAAACAAAAACTTCCGGAACTCGAATTACCATCTGTCACCAAAATAAGATCGACTTATGAAATCTTCAGGTTATATAAATGATTTTACCAGCTTTCTATGGACAAAACCAATTCGTCTTAAAGATTTATTGAGTTACGAAAGTGCATTAAATAATAAATGATAATATTAATATTAAGGAAAAGAAGTAAATTAAACAATTGATTTTTGTAAAACTTTTTTCAACTTATTAAGTGCTAACTTTATCTTAATTTATAAGTACAACAATCTTTCCTGGAGCCCAATTCAGTCCGTGTAGGCCATGGAAAACCGGAGTAGATGGCTCTGACCCATCCGTCACCCGACTTCCCGTTCCGTTTGCTACCCGACCCCGAGCCATCACCCATAGCTTCAGTATCCGTAAACGTCTCGTAGAGTTAACAACTCGGTAAAAAAAATTGATTGTACAAAAATTACCTGTTATTAGATTTACTTTTTATTTCCACCTTATTGGATACTAAATTTTAAGAGAGTTAAATTCTCAGTTCATTTTTTCGGTCTACTGACATTTTTTTTTGGAGGGGTACTTGCTTGTAAGGTAGAACGCAGGGGCAATGTTTCGTAAATCGCATCAGCTGCTCTTCCGCATCTGCAGTCGGTCGGCCGTGAGCCACCAGTATGCGCCGAAGGTGATCCGGCGGCCCTATGCCTCGCAGGCCATCAACCAGATGCTGTTGCTCCAGCAGATGGACATCTGTGCGGACCAGCCCTCGCGGGCGTTGGTCATCGGAGTCTACGCGGACGAGGAGGACAAGAACGACGCCGGCATCCTGACGCCCGCCGGCTGGCGGTACAACCTGCAGAAGACCAATGGCCGACTGATCGAGGTGCTCCGGATGTCGGGACCCATGCCCAGGAGGGGCGAGGCCCGCCTCCTCTTCGCCGTGGAGCCGGATCGTATCCCCTACTACTCCGTGGTGGCCGTCGTGGGTCTGGGCAAGGAGTGCCTGGGCTACAATCCCTACGAGGTGCTGGACGAGCAGAAGGAGGCCATCCGGCGATCGGTGGCCGCTGCCTGCCGGATTCTCGCCGAGCTGGACACCGACCGAATCGAGGTGGAGAACTGCGGACATGCCGAGTCCGCAGCGGAGGGAGCTGCCCTCGGAATCTGGCTGTACCAGGAACTGCGCGACCCCAAGACCCGAATCTTCGTCCCGGCCATCGATTTGTACGCCACCAAGGACGAGGTTTGCGACATCGAGGGATGGCGCATTGGACTTCAAAAGGCTGCCGCCCAGAATCTGACCCGCCAGCTGCAGGAGATGCCCTCCAACCTGCTGACTCCCACTGCCTTTGCCCAGAACGTCGTCGAGGTGCTCTGCAAGTCCGGAGTGAACGTGGAGGTCAAGGTCGAGGGCTGGGCGGAGAGCCAGTCGATGCATGCCTTCCTGGCGGTGGGCAAGGCCTCCTGCGAGCCACCCATCTTCCTGGAGCTGAGCTACTACGGCACGTGTGCCGAGGAGCGACCCATCGTCCTGGTTGGCCAGGGAATCACCTACGACGCCGGCGGTCTGTGCCTGAAGAAAAAGCACGAGCTCTTCCACATGCGCGGCGACATGACCGGAGCCGCTGTGGTGGTGGCCACCTGTCGGGCTGTTGCCGGTCTAAGATTGCCAGTAGGTTACTTAAACGCCACCCAGATTCCCCTAGCTAACTATCCTCCTCTTAGGTAAACATCCGCGGCCTCATCCCTCTGTGCGAGAACGTAGTGGGCTGCAACTCCTTCCGACCGGGTGACATGGTGAAGTCTATGAACGGCAAGACCATCGAGGTGCAGTGCACAGACCACGAGGATGTGCTCGTGCTGGCTGATGCCCTGCTGTATGCCCAGAACTTCTGTCCCAAGTGCATCATCGACATTGGCACCTGCTCGGGATACATGCGTCAGTCGCTGGACGAGGCGGCCTGCGGAGTGTTTACCAACTCGGAGATCCTCTGGCAGCAGATTAAGCACGCCAGCATGCACACCGGGGATCGCGTGTGGCGCTTCCCCCTGTGGCACTACTACACCAAGGCGGTGCGTGCCGGAGGACGCAGTGATGTCCAGAACTACGGCATCGGTCGCGGAGGTCGTCCTTGCAAGGCCGCCGCCTTCCTGCGAGAATTTGTGCCCTGCGGCCAGTGGATGCATATTGTAAGCTGGTCTCTTTTACAATTTGTAGGACATCCCATTATCTCCTTTATCCTTTTAGGACGCCACCAATGTGATGGTCACCAACGGAATCGACTTCGAGTACCTGCGACGTGGAATGGCTGGCCGACCTACGCGCACCCTCATCGAGTTCATCGCCCAGACAATCTGCAAGGACACCGCTCCTAAGATGGGCAAATAGGAAGAGAATTTGGGGGGAGGAGCAGCTGACCCAAGATGGCCACATCCCAAAATCATTAGCAGCGCTGACACCACGTACACGTTTTGGTGAACTTTTCTTTTTAGTCTGTGCAAGTCCCTTCACAGTTGCAAACGAGATTGTTCCCAGGCCAAAAAAATTGTTTGTTTGTTCTAAGTCATCTATTATTTAAACAAATTATCTTTCGAGTTAAATAAAATATAAAATATAGTTTGTTCTAGTGTTATTCGGAAATCAGACAAATGGTTCAAAAGGTTGTTTAAAAAATTTATCAATTTCAAACTAAAGGTGGCCCCGAAAAAAAGCTGTCTTTGGTGGCGCCATCTGCAGGACCTCCCGCTTTCTAATGCGGAGCAGCGGCAGAGTACGTCACGAACAGTGTTGGCATATCAGAATGAATGAAGTCGTAATATAACATAAATGCCATTAACTTCTAAAATATCAGCTCGATTATGAAAATTTTAATCTACCGACAAATACGACAAGAACTCACAAACACAGAGCAATAACTAACCTCCACCATGTTTCAGAGTGACTGACATACTTTCGCGATTTGTGGGCGTTAGAGTGGACGTGGTCATGTTTTAAAATTTTCATGCGCTGCGGAGGCATAACTAAAATCTGCAGGCTTAATCCAAAAGCTCACGCTTTTATAGTTTCTGAGATCTCGCCATGCATTCGGACGGACAGACATACAGACGGTTATGGCTGAGTCGACTCGGCCATTGATCCTGATAAAACAAAATAAAAAATATATATACATATATACTTTTCAACTCTCTCTAATTTAGCACTCGATTGAATCAAATTCTTTGCACAGTGTAAGCCGTAGCAGGCACGGTCTTACGAAAAGTATTTAGCCCAAACGATCTTATAGATCTAGCAGCCTTTTAGATTTCTCTGTCAGTGCCACGTCGAAGAGGTGCCACATAGGACCGACCAGCTCAGTATCATTTTTATTCGTTTCGAGGTTGAACACGTACACATTTTTAGCTAATCTGGGTGAAAAAATTCTATGAAATATTTTAAGGTGGCACAGAAAATCGAAAAGCAAGTTTTCCTTTGCATTGATCAAAGTTTTAAGTTCAACTTCAAGCAAAATGTTTCGTTTATCGCGTAATGCACTTACCCGGGTCTGTACCATCGCCATCCGCCGGCCGGAAGTGGTGATCCGTCATCGCAAGTACGCCTCGCAGGCGATCAACCAGATGCTGCAGCTCCAGCAGATGGAGATCTGCGCGGATCCCCCATCTCGTGGCCTGGTCATAGGCGTCTACGCCGACGAGGAGGACAAGAACGACGCCGGCATCCTCACGCCCACCGGCTGGCGGTACAATGTGCAGAAGACGCACGGCCGGCTGCTGGAGGTGCTGCGCATGTCGGGACCCATGCCCAAGAGAGGTGAGACCCGCCTGCTGTTCGCCGTGGAGCCGGAGCGGGTGCCCTACTACTCGGCGGTGGCGGTCGTCGGGTTGGGCAAGGAGTGTCTGGGCTACAATCCCTACGAGGTGCTAGACGAGCAGAAGGAGGCCATCCGGCGATCGGTGGCCGATGCCTGCAGGATACTCGCCGAACTGGACACGGACCGCATCGAGGTGGAGAATTGTGGCCATGCTGAGTCCGCAGCGGAGGGAGCTGCTCTGGGTATTTGGATCTACCAGGAGCTGAGGGATCCCAAGCGGCGGGTGTCGGTGCCGTCCATCGATTTGTATGCCACCAAGGACGAGATTTGCGACATCGAGGGATGGCGCATTGGACTTCAAAAGGCTGCCGCCCAGAATCTGACCCGCCAGCTGCAGGAGATGCCCTCCAACCTGCTGACCCCCACTGCCTTTGCCCAGAACGTCGTCGAGGTGCTCTGCAAGTCCGGAGTGAACGTGGAGGTCAAGGTCGAGGGCTGGGCGGAGAGTCAGTCGATGCACGCCTTCCTGGCGGTGGGCAAGGCCTCTTGCGAGCCACCCATCTTCCTGGAGCTGAGCTACTACGGCACCTGTGCCGAGGAGCGACCCATCGTCCTGGTTGGCCAGGGAGTGACCTACGATGCGGGTGGCTTGTGCTTAAAGGAAAAGCAGGAGCTCTTCCACATGCGGGGCGACATGACGGGAGCAGCAGTGGTCGTGGCCACCTGTAGAGCAGTGGCTGGACTAAGATTGCCAGTAAGTAGCTTTCACTAGTTCGGTAGTTTGGGCTTATAATCCCGGTTTTAGGTAAACATCCGTGGTCTGATCCCCCTGTGCGAGAATGTGATTGGCTGCAACTCCTTCCGACCGGGTGACATGGTGAAGTCCATGAACGGCAAGACCATCGAGGTGCAGTGCACAGACCACGAGGATGTGCTCGTGCTGGCCGATGCCCTGCTCTACGGGCAGAACTTCTGTCCGAAGTGCATCATTGACATTGGTACTTGCTCGGGGTACATGCGCCAGGCGTTGGATGAGGCGGCCTGTGGAGTGTTCACCAACTCGGAGATCCTGTGGCAGCAGATCAAGCACGCCAGCATGCACACTGGGGATCGCGTGTGGCGCTTCCCCCTGTGGCACTACTATACCAAGGCGGTGCGTGCCGGAGGACGCAGTGATGTCCAGAACTACGGCATCGGTCGCGGAGGTCGTCCTTGCAAGGCAGCCGCCTTCCTGCGGGAATTCGTGCCCTGCGGTCAGTGGATGCATATTGTAAGTGCAGATTTTGTAAGCCATTTGTCTTGCATTTATTGATAATTTTCCTCTCAGGACGCCACCAATGTGATGATCACGCGCGGCGACGAGTTCGAGTATCTACGACAGGGCATGGCTGGACGGCCAACGAGGACACTCATCGAGTTTATTGCGCAGTCCATATGCAAGGATACGGCTCCCAAGCTCAACAAATGATCCTTCGAACGGTGTTTACTTGTTTTTTCAGACGATGCCACACTTACATCGGTGTTCTTTTAACGACTGACCAACCTATGACTTCTTTAACGTTCAGACTTTATCTAATTGGGACCACAGAATGTTAAAATTATTTCGTTTATTAATGACATACAAATTATAAGTCATATAAAAAAGTAACTATGGGTGTATACTTATTGGAGTTCCTGTAAAGGTGCGTTTCGAAGATTGGGGCTAACGAGAATTGTAGTTGATTGTTTGATTCTTTCTTATAGGGGCTTTGCAAGCATTTGGGCATTTGGATACATTATGGGACGTCTGCTACGCCAACGACCCGGCATGAGTGATCACAATATTAATATCAATGGGTGGATAGTTTTGCAGCAGCTTAACATTCGAGGCAAAGTCGTTTTCTAAAATGGTTTCCCTTTGGATTCTGGAAAGTCAAACAAAGTTAGTCTTGGCTTTCTATGAGTAGCTAGCTAGTTTCCCTTACAATATCATGGAACAGCAGATTTTGATGAGGAACTCAAAGCGCTGCTCGTCCGCAAACACGGAATCCCAAATGCGCAGCACGTCCGGCAGTGGAAACTCCTGCGAGAGGAGCAGAGTGAGCCACCTGAAGCTGTAGTACTGCGGGTGCAGTTCTTGGCTCTTGAGCAGCTCGTATATGTTCAGGTCCTTTGATTTCAGCATATTCGATAGCCTCGCCATCATGAACTTGATGCCGCCCTCGGCATCGTCCAGGGTTTTGATGAAAAAGTCGCGAATCTCGCTCATCAGGGCGGTGAAACAGAAGAAACAGTCTGCCTCGGCGTGAGCGCGATATGATAGATCCGGATCCGAGGCCATAACATAGTAGATGGGCCCCACAATCTCGTTCATGCCCTGGACATATCCCTGGCCGGGATTCAGCTTGGCGTAGATGAACAAAATGCGTTGCACAACCTCCCAGTGGGCCTCCTGGCCCTCCTCCATGGCGGCATAGTTCTCCACGGAGCGTTTGGTAATCAGATTTATCTGCGAAAGGCATGGAGCTAGTAAGATTTAGGGCATCTTGAAGTTAGTTCACTTACTTGCTGCTAAAATCCGCATGGCATGCATAAAATAACACATTCTGAGCTTATTAACTAGCACAAATCCGGTGCGAAACTCACCTTGGTCATGCCCAGGCCCTTGCGCTCCACATTCGCCGAGCTGAGCACGGTGGGCACCACCCGTTCGTGCAGCCTGCGTCCGTGCTCTCCCTTGCTGTGGACCACTATTTCGCAGGGATACTCCGTGGGCTGCTGGAAGAAGGATATGTCCGGGCACAGGCGTCGCACATCCTTGTCGATCTGCAGCAGGAACTCGTTGTCGTTGAAGAAGGTGTTCCAGCGGCTCTCGGGTCCCTCGCTCAGCGGATGATCTTGCAGGCCAACGCCCCTCGAGTCGGCTTTGTCCCCGTCTCCTCCGTCAGCTCCGTCTCCATTGATCGAGTGTCCTGGCGGCAGGACCAGCTCCTCGATGAACTGTTTGTACAGGGCTCGTTTCTGGGCTAACGTCGTCGTCCAGCTGCTGCGCCTGGGGCCCAAATAGCCCAACAGAAGCTTCCAGCTGAGGGCTCGAAAACTTTGCACTTCGGGCACACCTGTGGATTGTTAGTATATCAGTTTCTGGCTCTTTAAAGAGGCACTTTATTATATGTTACCATTAAATGCAAGTCGTCGCAGTTGCTTTAGGTCAATCAAATCCTGTGGAGCCGCCAAAACATCCTCAAATTCCTTGACCCTGCGAAGTGGGTGGTGAAAGTCATTGTTTATTAGGCCAGTTTGGATTGATCAAAGAATATAAACTTACCGCGCTTTGAAAATAGACATGTTGTGGCTTATGTGGGCGGGGCTTTGTTGGGCCCATGCAGTACCCTCATGTGAAATTAACCAAGGCTTTATCTTCTTTAAATGCTGGCTGAAACTCGCAGATAAACACAACAAGCAGCAACAACAAAATGATAGTGGTGGTCGTGGATGGTAATTAAATATCGATTATTAGTCACAACAATCGATGTTTGCTACCAAAGCGAACAGCTGAGAGTCTGGCAACGCTGGGTAGCTGGAGTCGGTGACAAATCACTAATCACAGATTAAATTGTTTTCGTGAACGCTTGTAATTATCCATCAGTGATCAGTGATCATGTTGTTTTGCTGAGTGCGTCTTTGATTTCTGTGGTCAAATTTCGATGTAGCCAGACCGTGATTTATCATTTCAAAGCCAATGCTGCCCATTCAGCTTATAAGCGCCATTGCTTGAATTCTAAATTCAAATAGCAAAATTATATGTGTAGTTTTGGTTTCAAGAGCAGTTAATTATATATAATATTTATGATGATTCATAATTCCTTGCTCCGCACTCTTTCACCTGCCTACCGAGTGATTAATATTTGGCTTGCGCTCATTTCCTCTGGCTTTTCGTGTGTTTCTATTTGATTTTTCAATTGCCTAGTAGTGAACACACACACGCAGCCGCGAGCAGACGCGTTCGAATAGTAGAATTTAGCGCACATTTCTGAATGTGCGGAGCATTTCTTTTGTTTACGCTAGTCGCTGGCCAGCAATGACGACCAGCAGATCAGCGGCGTCGTCCGCGTCATACAGGCGACCGGCTTTCTGGAAGGTGCCCGGTTACGAGCTGCCATCATCCTACTACCGCCCACAGCCACAGCCACCATCCAGTCCGCCCCATGTGCCACAGCTGCCACCCCCTTGCCGACGGCGCAGCAGCAGCGGGCTGAAGAAGCGCGTCCGTTTTGCCGACGAACCAAATGTGGGGGTGAGTTCAAGACCCCAGAAACAGAAGGCGAAGAACAACCGCCCCCTTAAATCGCTCGACTTGTCAATCATCGCGCATGTGTGTTTTCGTATTTGTGGCCCCAATTCACACCAGGCCGTCTCAGAAATCAGTTCAATAACATTTCGCCCCTGGCTGCTCGTAAATTTGTCAAGCCAAATCTAATTAATTGGCCACTGCTGCACTTATGGTGGCGACAAAAAAAAAAAAAATAAACATGGCCCAAAAAGATGGATGGAATCAATTTTTCCATTGCCACCAAATTGACGCAATTCGCAATGCAATCGGTTAGGATATTCAAACGATTTAGAGCCCCCTCAAGGCTGATCTGGGGTAAATGTCACTCAGAAACATTACAAAAATTCCCACTGAAAATGAAATGAAAACAATTCAAGCCGCAAATAGTAAAAACATTTCAAGAACCAGCCAAAAAGTGCCGAAAACAGAATGTATAAAATGAAAAATGAAATGGCAAGCCATATATTGTGTATATATCAGCGGAAAGGCGAAAGGCAGGAAAAGATTTTTCCGTTGTAAAAAGTAAAAATGCTGCCAAAAACCGAGAGACAGACGGAATATTCAGCAGCAAATCAACGTCCTTCAACCGTTGACCCATGCACATTGCTTATACGTCACGTTGTACGTAGACTTTTCCATTGACTAATGCAGTAAAAATCTGATATGATTAGTCTGTTTAAATTGGCCAAGAGTGGCGAATTTGTTGCTGTTATGTTAGGATCGCCTCAGTAAATAAATTTAATTACCCTCTCTCTTGGTTGCCTCATCGTTCGGCAAATAAGTCTGGGCAAACAAAAAAAACTAATAAAATAGCTGAAAATGTCGAAAAAAACAGATGCCCAGAATACTTGATTTTTTTTTTTTTAAATCGGGCAGACTCATCAAAACGCTCGTCAGATGATGACATGTGGCATTCATTTCTTCAGGGTCAGCTGGCAAACTGGATCAAGTGCTGCCCTAAAATGTGGCCAACGAAATGCAGAATGCCAGAAATGCAGGGCACAAGCCAAATTAAACAATGAGAGCAATGAGGGGAAAAACTAATGAATTTAAGGTGGTTTTTGCACACTCTTTTGTTTGTTAAAATTGTTATTATAAACCCTGCGTATGCGTAATATCCATTCGTATGCCACATTAAGTATACGGCATGTTATCTTTTGTGAAACTTAATTCTGATTTTTCTCAAACATGCAACAACCTCTCTGAGATATTTAGAGTACTCTTTGCGAAAAACCCCATTTAACGATTAGGATTCGCCAATCGAATTCATGTTTCTCAGCATGTAGTCGCCGTTGCCGGCGGATATAAGTTGTATATATATATGTATGTACGGTGTACATTTGTGGCGCAGTGTACTCGTGGTATACCAAGATTCTGCTGCCGCTGTTGCTGCTGCTGCAAAAAGGAATACAATTCGTATTTTAAAATTAGTACTTGAGCAGCTTTGCGATCGAACAAAACGCTTAACGGACTGCAATTTCGCGCCGCCTGCGCCTCGCAGGCCAGATAAATAATAAACAAATTTGCAATTTGGGTGAACTCCTCTTCCCACACCGTTTGGATGAGCCAGTGATCCGAAATCATTCGATCATCGCCTCAGGATGAGTCCCAAGCTGCATGAGTTCGCGGTGGTTTTGCTGCGCGATGGTCAGGCCACGCCCTGGGGCATCCGCCTGGTGGGCGGCAACGATCTGGATACGCCGCTAATAATTACCAGGGTGGGTAACACGCCTTATGTAACCAGAGATGTGCCGCCACTCTTTTGTCGCCCTGTGGTGGTGGTGGCGGTCGCTTGTGGTCCATTCATTCATCAAAATAATGCACGGCGCAGGCGAAAAGCGATTTGGCCTTTGTGCCCCGCTCCGCTTTCTGTTCTCAGCGCCCAAATAAACAACAACAACAAATCAAAATAGCGAAACGGGCACAGCAACAACAACAATAAAAACGCTCTGCAACGTTGCCAAAACGCGACGCCAGTAAAACTAATTGAGGCGCAACAAAAGCGCCCAAAAAGAATTTTCCCAATTTTCCTGCCCCTGTGCAACGTAAACACTCAGAGTCTGGCGATCATAATTCTGTCTGCATCTATTTAGGCATCCATAAATCTAAGTCAAGGCTGCACTTAGACCCTATACAATGTGTATATTCGAATGACCTTCCTTCCGTTGCAGGTGCAAGTGGGCAGCCCATCGCACGGGGAGCTGCTCCGAGGCGATATCATCGCCAAGATCGGCGAGTACGACGCACGCGACCTGAGTCATGCGGATGCACAGCAGCTGTTCCGCGGTGCTGGCAACGAGATCCGCCTGGTGGTGCACAGGTGAGCCAGGAAATCCGTGTTCCCAAACCAAAAACAAGTGAGATCAAAGATCAGTTCAATGTGTTTCAGGTCGATTACAAATTGCTTACGGTAAAGTATAACTTTTATTTTGATCTTTGGTGACTTATACACCCAAAAAATAAGCTGAAAATTTTGATTTGATAAGTGTGTAAGTATAAAAGTATAAGTACTAATACAATACTAAATAATATAGTCCCTATACTATTTGGTTTCTTTTCTATACCAAACTGTAAGCTTTAGTCTTATTTTCAAAATTTTATTTTGATTCTTTAGTGGTATTTATTTAACTCCCACCCTATTGAGAAATTTTTCATACACAATAGTTTAAAATAGTTTAGACCAAATTCAGAAAGTAAATTTAACTGCAAATAAAACCACAAAATATATGTTTCAACATTTTTTTGTGCCAAATTTAAAACTTTAAAGTTAGAAAAGTTCGAGTTATGTTGGCCTTTGTTAAAGTTTTAGGTACCATATAAAATCCTATTTCATTAGAAAAAGTAATGAACTGACTTTTATTTCATATATTTGAGCTACGTTATTAGACAAGTATTAATTTCTAAAATTCCAGGGACAACAAAATCGCATACACGCAGGGAGCCACTCAAGAGGCAGGATCTGGACCACGGAGCAACTCCACTTTGCCGCCGGCTAGTCCGGAACTCTTGCCCCACCGTGGTCCATCCCCCTTTTTGCCTGGACCCAGTCACTTTGAGAGGGCTTTGCACATGCCAATGGACACTCTGCCGCAGACTGTGTTTCCCCAGCTGAACCCCTCTGGCGGATATGAAGTGCCATCCACTGTGTTCTCTCCAAAACCAACACGGGATCATCAACAGGATGTCGACGAGGAGCAGGCTGCCATTGTGAACCAGGTGAGTGGATTCAAAAACAACTTAATATTTAATAGGAAATCGTGTACTTAATAAGAAGTTACATTAATTACATTTATTCGTTGACATTGTTAAGTGAATTGTGATAGTGATACATTTAAAAATTACTTATTCAAAAAAAAAACATATTTTTAAACCCTTTAAAACAAAAAGTGTACTTTAAATCTTAAATTTATATACAAAGTTTTAAAACACTAGATTAAATTTAGAGAATATTATTTTTCAAACGATTTCAACATTTAAATCTTGAAAAAAAAAATAATTTACGGATTGCTTAACCTTTTTACTTAAATTATTTAGTTTTTTATAATTTTTTAAAAGCAGATTTCAAAAATAAAATTAAAATGTAACTATACATTGAGCAATCATTTGAATGTTGCATACTTTTAGGCAAGCGAAAACGTAAAATTTGTGTAAAATGAATGTGAAAATAAAATTTATTCAGTTCTAACAAAATTTTGAAAAAAGGACACTAAAACAAAAACTTTTGCTTGTCAATTTCATTGTCAGTGTATGTTGCTACTGAAAATGTGCATGTAAAACAAATCGAGAAGTGTAGAAAACTCGTATTTTTTTGTAATTTAAACATATTGAAACGCTGACATCAGCAGATAGCAATGCTGGTGGTCAAGGTTCCGCCGTTTACATCCGCTAAATATAGCCCATAGATCGAGAACGGGAGGGGGGCGCTTAACAGGAAAAGGCCCAGTGACGCAGTGCGCAGGTGGAAATTGGCGAGAAATCAAACAAAAACAAATACAAGTCAGAAGATGTAACAGAGAAGAGCCCGCCCCCAAAAAAAAACTCTGCGGAAAATGCCAAGAGGCAAAGACGCAAATAAACAAGAAAACATTTCGAAGCTATTTTGGGCAGGTGAGCGAGGGTGCAAGGAGAATATTTTGATCCACTGTCCATCCCACCTTGTGATGCGGTGGCAATGCCAATGAAAGCACCACCCCCCTCCAAAAGTCCCATTCCCATTCTCATTCCCATTACCCCAAGATGACGCCGCTAATGAATCAAGACACTTGCCAAGGTCGCAACTTTGTGTTTGCCAGTGCGGCACCGAAATAAAAATCAAGGTGCCTCTACCTATACGTTTTTAATGTTTGACGATTTGTCATACAGAAGTGTGAAAAAGGTGGTGTTGAGAAAAAGTTCCAGATCTGGTGACTTCTGATGACTGAAAGTTGGTCTATTCTTGGGATTATCTTCCCAGGGGTTATTGTACCTTTATTCAGCTAATTTATGGTTAATATGTACCTTGAATGCGTTCTATTTGTTTTCTTAATTTCACTTTGTTAGAGGCACAAAATGCTACAAAAAACCATCAAGCGGATTGTTTATTGATCGTTTTCTTTTAAACATACGTGGGTACACAAAGAAAAACAAAAGAGAATAATTTCAAGTGGGAAAAACAATAAGTAATTGAAGTACTTACTTTACTAATAAATATTATTTTTTAATTCTATCGAATAGTTTAGTATAAAATATACAAACTTTTTTGATCTTGCTTTTTTAAGTGATTTCTTGATAAGTTTCAGTTGATTTGGTAAAATTATTTTATTTACTAATCAAATTGTTTTCTTAATACCGTAGTCTCAATGACCCGAAATTATTTGTGGCAGATGGCAGCTATAAAAGTTTGTCTTAAAAATTGTTATACTTTCTCCAACTGTAATTGAGTTCCCAGAAAACTAGTTCCTACAGTCGAATGAACTGCAACCTTCGCATTGGGAAAAACAACATTCCGTGTAAGTTATGCGTTCCTTGGATCTTCCATCTAACTTGAAATGTTTCCAACAGACTTTCAAGGCTAATTACACCTGCTCGTGTGTTTTTCGGCCTGTCAAGTGATAAACATCAAATGATTTGCCCAATGCCCAGTTCCAATGTCAATTGCTTATAACAGGCAGAGAAAATACAGAATGCCAATGCCAATAATGATGGGCTGAGACTTTGGAACTGTCCGAATCGGTTGACAAATTTGCGAACCATCGTCAATTGCTAGTGATCAGTGTCAGTGCAAATCAGCGAAAACAAACTGAGCAAATCAATAACTTAGCTGCGAATCTGCAAGATATTTCTAATTTTGCATTCGGGCAAAACAATAACCTCGGACCCGATAAATATTTATGCCTTATATTTGAAATGAGAAAAAAATGGTATGTGAAATTGCTCCACAAAAGCAGCAATTAAAACATATACGCGAGATATTTTTTTTATATGTGAATAATTTTCGACTGGGGCGGCAGGACAAACAACAACATCCGCTGGGGGCAGGGGGAAAAGGAGCGTGGGCGGGAAGAAAAAATTAAAGAAGATAAATATATATCACACCAAGTCCAAGTTTATACGCTGTGTTATTGTTGTTGCCCGAGTTTGCGCTCGGTGAACAAGCTATTTGCACAAAAACATATTTTGTGTATTTCAAAGATCTCAGCTCTCTCTCCGAAATATATAAGATTTGGGAGGGGATGGGATGGAAGTGGGTTGGTGTGGGTGCGTGGGTCGAACGGCCTCTGACCGTCAGCACTCACTTTTTCTATGTGGATATGGCTATGGCTCACACAGACAGACACAGACAGACGGACACTCTCCAACCAATACCGTGGCGGCTATATAGACAAATTGGAATTCCGCGCAGTCGGAATAGCAATAATTCGCCAGCATTTGAAAATTTTCAAATCAGTTGCGTTCGGAATATTGAAAAATAAACAACAATATAAGACTCGAACTCGAGCATCCTTTTTGTAGTGAATCCTAGTGAAACGATCTACGATCTCACCAGCTGCAGCGTTGATTTAAACGTGCCGAAAAAGCAAGTTACCAATCAAATAACCCCTACTAGCCACGATAACCAAAAAAAATAATTTCAAAAATCAATTATCGAAACTGACGTGATCTTCCATTACGTAATTGTCCCTGGCTATAATATTTTTCGTTTCTATTTTGTTCGAATTCTGCCCTGCGAAGGAGTTTAAATTAAAACCCAAACACACACACATTACAAAAATGGAGTACGTTCAGTTCAAAAACGGATCCCCAGTCTACTACAAGGAACAGCCAGACCTCAATGAATGCATTCAATATCAAGTAAGCAAGAAAGTGAACCACTAACTCAACTTTAAAACTGAATAAATAAATAAAAACGTTATAAACAACACAAGATTCTGGAAATAACCTTAAAAATATAAAACAAAAAGTGTGGTATTTATGGAAAATATTTTTAAAAATTTAAAGAATATATTTTCGAGTTAAATTTAAATCTGGATGAGCAAACAAGATTTTTCCGCCGTATTTGTGATATAAAAGCGATCCTATGTCATACTGTGATTTAATTAATTTTCCACCCACTTATGTATAAACAAAGATTTCTAAACAGGTTATAAATGCCTGACAATCGTCGAAAATCCAGATGAAACATTTCACCTTTACCGTCAAACATTTGCTCTTGGAATTCAAGTTCAAATACAAATGCCAAAACCAAGCGACGTGTATATTTTTCGAGGTTTATGTCTTACTTTTCCCTCAGAAATATATGATTGAGAACGAAGAATATAGAATGTAGAACGGCATATAGCACAGCTATAGGTATATTCATGCATATATCTGACTGGCTGATGGCGGTTCTCTGCGCCTCTCTGCATATAGCTTATTATTCAAACATTTGTTCGCCTTTCGTCAATACGCGCCGAAAGGCAGGCAGAGTTTTTGAAACATATTTTTCATTGCGCTCTTGCCTGTGTGCTCAATGTAATTCATACCACCCAAACGGGGGGATATTTTTAGAGCCAGAGAGCGCAGGAAAAACAACAATAAGCCAGCAAATAAATAAACAAAATGATTATAAAAGAAATTAATTTTATGTCGAGATGGCCACAATCCCACACTGGTGTTAATTTGACTCGAACGATCTGAAAACCCCTCGAAAAAACAATAGCAGACTTTCCCTACTATTTTCACAATTTTTGGCACGAATCAAGAGATTCAAAACTTGTGGCGCAGCGAAAGTGGAAATTGTTTTCACTTTTGCGTTTTGTATATTGCAGAACTATTTTATTCTTATTTTCTTAGGGCTAACAGGAAACGAATTGTCTACATAGTATTGGTCAACGGATCGGATTAGAAATAGATGATGGGCGCAACATTTACTTAAATTTATTACACACACAAAGTCCCAAAGACTCGATTCGATTAATAGTCAAGCAAAATGTCGAAAGTGACCCTCAAATGATATTTCAAAATATTTCAGTGCTTGCGCCAGCCACGAATTTTAAAATTAGCGTCAAAAAGTGTTCTTATACATATACGTGTTCGTCCCCAAGGTGAATGAAAATGAGAGAGATGCGCAATTAGCCAGCGGATTGTCTGTGTCTGCCACACTAATTTCCCAGAGGTAATCATCCAGATCGTCACTTGCCCAGGCAGGCGGTGTCGCTGAGAATCGAGGCGATCAGCTGCTTGTCGCTGAGGGCCGCGTGCACCTCCTCCTCGTCCCACTGCAGCAGGACCTTGTGCAGGCGCGGCTCCTTCTTGCGCATGATGCGCAGGATGCCCCGCGTCTCCACCAAATCCACGGTTCCGATGAACTCCGTCTGGTCCAGGGCCAGGATGTTGCGTTTGGCGCACACGCGCCTGTACACCTCGTGCAGGCGACCCATGCTGATGTCCTTGTTGCGCTCGTTGCGCAGCATCAGCACCAGGGTGCACAGCATCAGCTTTTGCTGCAGCGGGAACGAGGCCTCAATGTCCTCCTCCAGATTCTGCGAGGCTCCGTACACTTTGTTCAGCACAGCAGCCACTTGGGTGACCTGTACGGGCTTCAAAGTGTCTGAAATAACAAAAAAATGATTTCTTATTACATTTTCTTATACAAAGAACGCCAGTCTTCGATTCAGATCAACTATTTCCTTCTATTTGATGACCTTTAAATATATTATAGTAGCTAATTCTGGTTGTTTTATCAATTTGTTCCAAGTAACCCATGATTTATACTACCTTTTTTACAGAAAATGTAATTATTTTTGGTATTTCGTCAGCGAAATAATTGCTATCTGGTCTTTGAGTCTGTTTGATTATTATTGATTCCTTAGTTTTACAAAGTAGTAAGGTACTTACCTTGCTTTTCCTTGGCCTCCACTGCCTCCTTGCCCTCCAGTTGAAGGGCTTTCATGTTGAACTCCTTTTCGCCATCGCGTTTCTGCTGCTCGGCAATCTCGACTACCCGTCGTCCGATGTCCAGCGCCCTGCGCACATCCCCGCTGATCGCACTCACTTTGGCGGCCAGCAGCTGCAGGGTGACGGGCGGAAAGACGTCCAACACCTCCGCCTCGGCCAGACGCGACTTAAAGATCTCCACGATCTGCTGCTTGGAGTAGGGCGGGAAGTGCATCAGTCGGGGCTTCAGTTCGCACCTGGCATTCAGGCGCATCAGCGCCCGATCTGTGAGATCCAAGCTATTGGCAATGCCAACTAGAAGAATTCTTGAGCTGGGCAGAGCGGGCCACTCGAAGATAGTGTACAGCACCTCCTGCCTGCTGGTGCACAGCTGGTCGATCTCGTCCAGCACTAGCAGAAGCATTCGCTTGGCCGTCCTCAGATGCCGCTGTATGGCCTCCAAGTGATCTCTTTCAGTGCGACCATTGACTTTCAGCTGGAGTTCAGCACATAGCTTCTTGTAGACAGCTCCCACGCTGGCTATGCTGGTGCAGTTGATGTACACGCGTTGCAGGCGCTTGGAGAAGTCCGCATCTCGTAGTAGTAGCGATAGGCAGGCGGTCTTCCCTGTGCCCGGCTGTCCGGAGACATAGAGGCTGCCCGAGGTCTGACTTTCCAGGTGGCTGCTGAAGAATTCACGCAGCTCTTGCAGTTGGGCCTCACGTCCTGGCAGGTTTTGGGTCTCGGCGCTATTGAGCACTCGTCTGGCGTTCTGGTATTTGTTGCGGGAAGGCGAGGGTAGGTTATCCTGGTGGGGTTCCTCTTTGGTTGGGGGCTTCTCTTGCTGCTGCTTGATTGGAGGTTTCTCTTGCTGTTTGATTGGAGGTTTCTCCAGCTCCTTTGGTTTTTCTTTGTTAAAATGTTTCTCCTGCTGCTTGACTAGAGTTTTAGTCTGCTGCTGGGCAAGAGGAACGTCTTGCTGGAGCTTATCTTGCTTGGCCAGAGGCTTCTCCAGCTCCGTGCCAGTCTGGTTTTGCGCCTCCTCCTGGCGTTCGTCAATGCTGAGCCTGTCCAGCAGCCGCGAAGGACTGATCAGATGCTGCGGCAGTGGCTGCAACTTGCGCTGCTTGGGTGGTGAGCCATGGAGCAGGTCCGCCTCCTGCTCCTCCTCGCTGTCGTCCAAGAAGATCGTGATGGCCTCTTGGTTCTGCTCCGCTCGTTTGGCCCGTGAAATAGCAACTGATTGGGCTGTTTGGGCTGATTTCTTGCTGCTGCGTGGCGTCTTTGGGTGCTCCAGTGGGGCGGCCTGCACCAGCACCTGCGAGGTCCTGCGGCGCGAGGTCTTGTCCATTTTGTTGAGCAGATTGCGGTTCTCGTTGTTCTCTGAAACGGGGCGGGTCAGGTCATAGGTCACCTCCTCGTCGTCGCTGTCGGCAAGTACTTTTTTCGGCTGCCTGCGTTTCCAAACTTCCGAGCGACGCGGCGTCTGCGTCGACTGCGGCAGCGGAGAGGCGGCCGCCGCCTTGCTGATGCTACTCAATCGCGTGGAGCGACGTACGGCAGCCATTTAAGCGTTTGTTTTGCAAATCAGCAGTTAGTTACTACTTAATATTAGTTAATTATTACAATTTTCTGTCACAGTTAAAAAAGCGCGCAAAACCCGTTTGCCATTCACCCCGAGCAACAGCTGTTTGAGCCCTGTTCAGCAGGGTGGCAGCCCTGGCCCACGGCTGCTTACTGCCTATCGTCTATCGATAAGGCGCGCTTAGTTACAACATTTAAACCACAGCCACCCGCCTCCTATATTAAATTACTTACACACTCGCTCGAAGACTGCCTGGTAAAAATAAAAACTTTTCGCAGCAGATACAAATTCTAAAACGCTGGACGTTGAACACGCTTACGTAAGCGCCTAAAAATATTTGCTATGGCTGTGGGATATTTTTAAAGTATATAAACGGGCGAACATAAAATGGAATTTTGCTATATAAAAATTATGCACGCACACACGCTCAACCAGCGAGCACCTAGCACAGTGGGCGAAGATCTGAGGATTTCTAGAATCGAAACAAAACTCTGGTAATCGTTCGCTGATTTATTTATATTATCATTTGCCACAACGGCTGCCAAATGTGTGTGTGGCCAACCCATTTAGGCGTAAACAAAGTCGTTAATCTTGACTGATCACGTGTGGTGTGCTTCCGATCCGTTTTCCAGCCCTACCGGACAACTCCGCTGGTCCTGCCCGGCGCCAAAGTGAAGAAGGATGCGCCCACGACAGAGTCCTACTTGAGGCACTATCCCAACCCGGCTGTGCGCGCCCACCCAGGACACGACTACCATGACAGTATCATGAAGCAGCGCGTGGCCGACACCATGCTGCACAAGGTGGTCGGTTCGGAGGCCGACACTGGCCGCGTAAGTACACGGGGAAGTCCCTTAAGATATGCAAACTAAAATATAATTTGTGGAAATAGCGAAAATACGGGAAATTCTACATTTTATATGGGGATTTTCAGTAGCATTATTTTGATCTTGTATTTGTGTGATGTTCAATCATTTCCCATTTATAAAATATTTGTTTGTTTAGATTAAATATAAATATTTCATCGTTTTATTACGAAGATTTAAAGGTATACATGTATGGAAATTACAAAATATTCATCTAATTTTGTCAGTTTTGATCAACGTTCTTTCCTAACAACTTTAAAATCCGATTTAGACACTATAATACTATATAAATAAATATATTAATTGGTGATACAAATTGAATAACATTTTATTTTGAATTAATTATAAGAAGTCATCTTCAATAATCGTTATAGCTAAAATTGGTTGTCAAATGTAAACTTTTTAAAATAATTTTTGTAGTTTTGGAAAGGATCTTAAAATTTCCATTTTTGTTTATTGAAAAGGATCATTAAAAGTATGAAAAATTATGATAAGTAAATTTACTTGTAAGAATCCGGCACTTTATTTATTAAACCAACTATTTTGTACATGAAATTTAACCAATTGCTTGTCTTCCGATCGCAGGTCTTCCACAAGCAATTCAACTCGCCCATCGGCCTATACTCCAACAACAACATCGAGGACACCATCAGATCAACAGTTCCGTAAGTTGTCACCCAGAAATTTACCATCTGGAAACTCTTATGCTTAGCTCGATACAATGAAAAACGACTAATATCTGAATTTTGAAAAACGCTTGTCAAATTGAACATTTAAGCCTATTATTTACGCTTTTTTTCTTTGGATTTTGCTATATTTGAATAAATCTGCGTAGAACTCTTCGAAAGTTTTGATGTAGCTTTTCTTTTTGCCAGAGAGAGAGAGAGCTACACGAAATGCGCCTAGTAGCTTGAAACTAATAAGCGAGTCACGAACACGGTTACGAGTAGCAGTAGCCTAAGGTCCACATAACCCGAAATTGGTTCCTGGTTAAGCTGCGGCCATAATCCACTAACCCAAAAAGCCACAAAATCAAAGTCGAAACGAAATTTACTAAACCGAAGCACACACGAAACGAGAAACACATTCGAACACACAATCAAACAAACGAATAAATAAACCAGTCCATAGATGTTGTACGTACTACTGCCTACTGCCGGATCTCTGCTATACATATATATATGACTCTCTCTATATATAAATATATATTCTATGTGTATTGTTGTAGCTTCGCCACGAGCGAAAGCAATCGCTTGAGGGACAGTCCTCTGCATCGTCCTTTGCCAACGAAGCTTAACGGGTAAAAGTAAATTCATATCTTGAGCACAGCCTGATTTCGTTCGTTGATTGAATCCTTCTCACTTTGATATGGAAAGCACACGAGCAAGAACTTGAGATTGAACCTGAACTTGCCTTGAGACAAATTGAATATGATTCCCATGTTTTCCCCGCCTGTCTGTACAGATTAACCCTCGATTATTGTTGTCTCCCGCAACCACAACAACTTTATTATATATAGTCTCTTAAACCCAGATGCAATATCTATGTCAGAACAACAGAAACAACACGACACAAGTCCAAGTCCCGATTGCATGTGCTCTGCTGTCTATATATATATATATGTTTCCTAAACTTTCCTCTACTTCTTCCTGTTGCAAAGAAAAGCTCCCATGACTCGAGTCTGTGATATGGAAAACCTTACTGTGTAAATATGTGTACTTCGGGAAACTATTTTCACCGAAACCCCCAACGAACTTTGTTTGTCTTGAGGCTTTCTTGTTTGGTCTAAAATAATCTGAAAGGTATGGCAAAAGTGGCTCAGGAACATCGGGAAGGGGTTTCTTTGGTAGGTCAGGTGCTGTATCTATAGTCAATAGTTTAACCCAATCCAGACTATACCACTCTAGCTCTTAGACCCATATATATTTAGAACTTAGCTGCACGATTAATGTTAGAATTTTCATCGATCTATCTTTCCTGGAACGAAAACGTGTAATTCTGGAGCAACAAAAGCAAAAAGACCAACTTGCAGAGCAACAACGTCAACAGCGCCAGCAGCAACTGCAACTACTGTATCAACAAAACAAATGATCAAAGAAATAGTAGCCAAAAACTCCTCCCAATTCTACTAGACAAAGAGCCAACCTCCCCTCTTCCAAGACCCCTGCTGAAAGTCCCTTACCTTCCTTTTTTTGCCCGCCAAAACCCAAAAGACTAATCCAAAACTAAAAGACGTTTGCTGAATTATATTTACGAAATGTTTGAAAGACAGCATTGAAAGTTCCTATTCATGAGAATACCCCGCAACCCATCCAGTATTAACCATGCAAAACTAACTAACCACCTTAAACCCAACCGATCTCCAGGCTTCAACTCATCAAATAATATTATAAAGAGCATAATCTCGCACCTTGTTATGCAGTTCTGTTTGATTACTCTTAATAATTAGCTCGTAAGGAATTTGTTAATGAGTTTCCTATTAATCGCAATCCGTTTGAGGAGTGTGCTGTGCAGTTTCAAGACAACGAAGCACACACACACTATTGCCCACCAACAACAGCAACAACAAACTACAATTACAACAAAACAAAATAATTCTAACGTATTTTGTGCACATCCTGTTTTCTCTTTCTATTCTCTCACTACTCTGTCTCACGCTACTCAACCGATGTAAAAAAATCAAAAAAACAAAAAAAAAAACCAAAAAACAAACCAATATATTTTTTATGAATCTTAATTAACCAACAACAATAAAACGATTTAAAAATACAACTTTTAAAAACTTGCATAACAAAAAAACCAACGAATAATTGACCAAAATAACGGCGCTTTCAACGATCTCAATGCAAACCCCCGAATCTGAATTACGAATCAATGACCACTGCCATCGAGCAGCTATAAGAAAACTGTCCAGTACGATCCCAGGAACAGCGATACCTACAGAGCCATTCAAGAAGAGGGCGGCTACAGCAACTACGGCAATGCCGCGCCACAGGAAGTAACCATACCTGTGCAGACTAGGGTCTATCAGCCCAATAGATTGGTTCCAGGAAAGGTAAGATCGTGCGCCAAACGTTCGAAAAAAAAAAAAACAAATCAAGCAAATCTCTCAATCAAACCGAATCAACCCGACCTCAGTCGAAACTCTATGTGAAGGCATCCGACAATATCGCTCGATTCTCAAGCTCATCCTGTACAAAGTCTATCTATCTATCTTTCTCTCTCTGTTATCTGTTCGTATATCGCTGTCTCTCTTTCTGTGTCAATGTCAATGTTGGTCAACAGAGTGTCCTGCGTGTCCCTATGTTAACGCGTTGTAACGACGACTAACGGGTCCGAAAGTAGTGTTACTAACCTGGTTTTTTGGTCGATCATCGGCTGGCATCGAACTACACTAAACATCCATTAACCCCATCTCTGTGTATATTTTCCAAATCACAAGCACACACATATTTTTTGGCATTCTAACATAGACTAACATCTAACAAAAGCTCATAACAGTTAGAGATTGCATTTGTGAACAAAATTGCTGGAATTAGCCAGATTTATTAAGCAAGATCTTATCTCTTCACTGCATCCAAATGCTCTTACAGAAACCAGTATCAGCGCCAGTATCCCGGCCGCCGTACAATGTGAGTAGCTCCATACGACCACTGTTAACTGAATGTTAATGATATATTTTTAATCCTTAGGTGGTAAACACCCATGATGAGAACATACGCCAGAGCGGCTCCTTCAATCGTCTCATGTACAGCGTTATTGGTGCCACCGAATACTAAATAAATACTGCAGCAGCAACACCAGCGACAGCAGCAACATCAACACCAGCAACAGCAACATCAGCAACAGCAGCAACAACAGCAACATCAGCTGCAGTTGCTGCCGGCACCGACAGTTGTTTATCTCCTAACATATTTAGCGGATTTTTATGAAATTCTGTTTAACTTACTCAATAATTTGTATGAAGAACGACAGGAAATTGTGAACCACTAACAAGCTTAATGATAAATTGGTTTGGTAAACGATTGGAATCGAAATAAATTTATGATATATCTAAAATTTAAACACAAATTAACTCCGCCTCAACCTATTTACTGTCTCCATATGCAATAGAAAGTCCATATAAAATTAAATAAAAAAGAAAAGTAAACTAAATTAGCGGAACCTTTGATTTATAGTTATGTTTATGTTATGCTGATTCTAAGTTAACAACCGTCAGGTGTGTTAATGTCGAGTGATTCTAGTCATGGAATGTAATAGGTATAAAGAATGTTTTAATTAATAAAAGTGAATTTGATTGGATAAAGTTCCTTAATTGTTTCATTAACTAGTCATATTTTAAGTGTGATATAATTTGCATTAAACATTTCAACATTTCAACGGCAGCGTAATTGTATCACAATGATTTGAATATGAGGAGCTCTTTTGTCTGTCTACCTTCTTTAAGACATAAGTAGTGCCCAGCCCAAACCAGACCCAAAACAACCCAAGCCAACCCAAGGAGTAGCCGAAAATCTTTGCATAACATGACGCTGCAAATCTGCACTTATTCCATCAATCATTCCGGCAATTAAACGTATTTATATTGAAACTATATGCACACATGAGCCGAGAAATGAGTGTACCCACAAATTTGACTTTAATTTGAATGGAAATAAGTCACTCGAGAGTGTACGTGTGTAATGTGCATAACAATTGTCGGCCACACACATAATGTACTTTCACTTCACGGCTAAGTAAGCCACAAATGTGTGGTTCATTTTTCTTTTTCTCATGTTTCTTGTTTTATTTCGAGCTGTTACAATGTCAGTGCGATCCCATTAAACGGTCAGCCTGAGCTCAGCCCCATTCGATTGCGAGCTCCCCCGAAACGACCTTGTCGACTACGAACCGATGCAATTCAGGGCGTACGACAACTGTAACATCAACAATAGTTAATGCTCTGTGGCAATTGTAATCAAATATCAAATTCAGAGTAGGACTTATGGGGGTTTAATGACACGATCACATGATCGTTCGCATGCAAAGGGCTTAGAGTGCAGAAAAAGATTTGGCAATCGGCGACATCGAAGATCGTTTGAACCCATTCAACCGCAACGCAAGGCAAACGCAACGCCAGCTACAGATTCAGATACATCTATATACAGATAGATACTATAGATAGATAGAAAAAAACGTTTACCTCTATTTGGGTCAGTAACAATGGAGGCGAGGCGGCTCTGCACTTGTTGGGTTCGATTCGAATTTTGACTCGGGTGTGGCTCCTCCAATCGCATTGACCTCTTCTTCGAGCCAAGCGATTAATTGGGCATGATTATCTAATGGGAAGCCATCAAGACAATTGCATGGAATATCAGTTGAAGCTGGCACGATGGAGGAGTCGACCGCAATGTAATTTACATTTGCATTGCGTTGCATGCCTGCAAAATGTGTTGCAATACCGCAGAAGTGTGCGGGGGGTGCTGCAGATGACAAATTCGGGAAAGTTTTCAAAAGCCCCCCCATCCCCCCTCGTTGGGTACTAATCAGCTACCTCTGCTAGCCAAGTTAACAGCTGTTGGCCGAGATCACGTAGGGTTACAAAAAAAGCCGAAAAAAAAAGCCTTTAACAATGGTCCAGGTCGAGGGTAGAGGAACTATGCTTTCAACGGAAGTGACAACCGAGTTGGGGATGGGAGATGGGGATTGGGGGGTTGGGAGGTTGGCCACCCAAAAACAGCTGTTGTAAATCAGCCAAGAGAGCCACATTATGGCCAAGAGAGTGAGAGAGCAGAGTCGACTGTTTGCCGCTCGACGTTTGTCGATATAAAAGTGCAATTTGGGTCCGCAGGCAGCGCAGATACGTTTGTGGCTCCGCCGAGGTTTCAGTTAGAGTTTGAATTTGAATTTGAATTGAAATTTACACTTGAGTGTCCGTGTTCCGTCGGTTGAGAGTGAAACATAAGCTAGTAACATGCAACTCCTGCTTGTGGTGGCCACTTTGGCCCTTTGCGGCCTTGTCAGCGGACAGCAGGGCGTGGACCCCGCCTACTTGAGGCAGTACTACCAACAACTGCAGCACCAGCAGCAACAGCAAGCCCAGCCCCAAGAGGGCACGCCCATTTACGAGCAGAATTCGGAGCAGACGCAGCAGTATGTGAACTCTGGCCAGCAAATCAGGATCAAGGATACGGTGGCCGAGCAAATTCGTGCCCAGCAGCAGCAGGGATATGTGGCACCGGCTGTGCGGGACTATCAGGTGGGTTTTCCCATTCCATATTTTTAATTTTAATTTATATCTTATTGGGTCTTTAACTATTTACTAGCAATACCAGGCGCAGCCGCAGCAGTCTGCCTACCGTCCAGCACCTCAGGCTGCCCCTCAGCCACCGCGCAGGGTTCAACAGCAATCCTACCCAGCACCATCCACTTCGATCCTCGGCAAAGGACAGCAAAAGCTGTCGCTGCAGCAGCAACAAGAGGAGGAGGAATACGATGATGTAAGTCTCGAACACACAAAAAAATACCATGTTTTTGGGGGAGATATATTGCATTGCAATGCATTAGATATTATAACAAGATTTTTTTTGGCTTGGATTGTTTTTATGTGTTTTTGTCTATACTGTGATTTATTGATGAGAAAATGTTGTTTAAATATCTTTAAATGAAAAAAAACACAGTCCAATAGAAAAACCTTATAATAGTAATGGGTATTTGAAGGTTATACATAAATATCAAATTCAAAATGATACTCTTTTTGCGGTGCAGATCTACAGTTCGAATTCGCATTCAAGTGGGACTTTCGCGCACTTTCCTTTTCGCTTCACTGCAGCAGCAGCAGCAACAGCAACTGCAACAGCAACTGCAACATATACACTAGCTACATATACAACAGCAACATAATTACAACTGAAGCATGCAATGGCATTGGGGGTTGGATCGGGGGAGGGAAATGTGACTTGGGGTTCATTAACCACGCTCGGCAACAGTGTGGATTTGGCCATGGCCATATGTGTGTGTTGCATTGTGCATGTTCATTGGCCCGAGTTCGCTCCTGGTCCGGTCCGCTTAGCCACTTAGCAGCCATAGGCGATTGTTTTATGGCCTTTGCATGCGGAAGCTGGCGAATATCCGTTGCCAAAGTGAGCATAATCCATCAGCCTTAATGCTGCATCAAGCTAACGAGGTGGGGTTAAGGTGCTCAGATGGCATGTCACCTTTTTAAGCACTTAAAATTAATGGCAGATAAGTCTTGAAAATATTAGTGGATTAATTATAATGGGTAAAAGTTTAAAGACATAATATTAAGATTTATGTATTCATATACATATTTGTAGTTCAAATGCGGTTCTATTAATTTCACTTCCATTTAGAGCCATAGAGTATGAGCCCCATAAAATCTGCATAGCCACTGAGGGGCTATTTACAAGTTCAACCTGAAGTGGCCACTCGATATTGCAGTTTTTATGGCTCGCTGCTGTTTTATGCCTTAAATATGACACTGCCGCTGGCAACTACATTCTCCGCCAGACAATCACTTTCAAAGGCGACCCATATACCCCAATTCCGATCCGCTCCCCTGTCCCAAAGACCTGCAACTCGGTGCCCAAGTCCCATTCCCACAGTGCACGCATTAGAACCGGCTTGCCAACTGGCTTTGCCTTTCCATTTTTCGGCCTGCAGTTCTTTGGCTATTTTATTTTCTGTTTTGGGCCACGTCAGGCCCAAAGGCTTCTGAACATAATCGAGGAATCGATCGGTGGCCACGCCTTCGAGCCACGATCTTCGGGTTACCTTAACCCAGTTGCCATTAATCTGCGATGGCAACGACTTGACCAACTGAAGGTCTTGCTGCCGTTACATCCTCACAGAAACAAAACAAAAAAAACCAAAAAATAACAGAGGGGGAAATCGCCAACCTTGTGCATAAATTATACAAAGCCTCGAAGTTTTATGGGTGGTGCTTCCACCGCCTGGTCGTCGTTATATAAGCCGCAGTCATCGGATCGATCCGCTGATCCGCTGCAACGGCACTTTGATTCCGTGCGCCCGGACCATTAAAATATGCAAGCGGCTCCAAATTACTTTCACTTGTGCGTGATCTGGGACTTTGAGTTACTTTGAGTTACTTGGAGTTACTCGGAGTTACAGCCTACGCGCATGCGCCTGCGGCTTCTGACGTAACCACCGTCTGGACACGTTTTTTGGGCCAGCCAGCCACGAAAGTGGGTCAGCACCATGTTGCAGTACGCATTTGAAGTCCCAATCGAACCCCACCCCACCCCGCAACGTGCTCAATGTGATCTTATTTTAATAAAAAAAGTAATTGCAATACGATAAAATCAATATTATACCATAACAAATTTAAGTACATTTTAGATTGCCAATTATGCCTTTCAAGATTTAAGAGGAAGTAGATGAAATATCGTTGGTATAGTTGTGGAGTTTCTAGAAACGATTTTAGTTTATCTTTAAATACCGTATTTATTAGAAATATTACGATTATACATAAAGCGAAATTTAATTGCTTAAGTCATTTAATGTCAGGTTTGTTTATAATATTTCTATAACATAATATATATGAATGGAGCTTAATTTCATTATGACAATGGATATTATCTCATAAAAAATAATTTCTAGAAAAAATTAAATAAAGAATTTCTCAGATTATCTTTACAAAACTGTATTTAAGTTTACGTTTATATACTTTAAAACTTTAAAAATAAAGCTTATTAAAAAACAATATATTTTTTAGATAAAAATGTTATTTTTGTTTATCATCTTTTAAATATCGCCAGAGAAGTTAATATTTTATCTTACTCGAGTAAATTACATTTAAATAAGATGGTTTTTTTTTAAGAATACGTTAGTAAATTTTAAATGTTATGTCTTTCAGCAAAACTCCTCGTACCAGTTTGGATTCGATGTGAAAGACGACGAGTTCACCAACTACCAGAATCGCAAGGAGATCCGCGATGGTTCGGTGATTAAGGGCAGCTACTCGGTGGTGGACTCCGATGGTTTTATCCGCACCGTCAAGTACACCGCCGATCCCAAGGAGGGCTTCAAGGCCGAGGTCATCCGCGAGCCCACCGACATCGTGGTGAAGATCCCCACTCCCCCGCCACCGACGCAGTTGCTCCGCGCTGGAGGCCACAAGGCCCAGCAGGAGTACAGCTCCGGACCCAGCAAGCAGCAGTATCAGCACCAGCAACATCAGCAGCACCAGCAGCAGCCGCAGTACCACCAGTACCAGTAGGCAGTTGGAGTCGGAGTCGGAGTCGGAGTCGATCGGACCAGATCGGAGACTCTTTTCGAAAAGCTCTTGAAAGTTCCGCAAGTCCATGTAGTTTGTAAATATGCCGAGACTCGATTGGCACGAGATTATAACATTATTCTATTTTATGTCATTCATTTAGGTTCGACTTTCTTGTTTAGAATATTAAATTAAAAATTTCGAAATACATTACATGCGTTTTTCTTTTGTTTATCGTTTTTCTGAATACAACTATATTTAAATGCAATAGTTATAATTATATAACAATAATAATAGAGCAATAACTTGAGGGTGCATTTAATTTTAAATATACAGTATAAATTTAATTGCGATAGCAAGCAAGAAAACATTTTTAGGCGATTTGCACTTTGTAGATTTATTTTGTTTTTTAAAAAAAACAAAATTTTTAATCTCAACAAAAATTAAAATTTCTAACAAAACAATGTATAACCCTTATCAAAAATGCGAAATTGAAGGAAAAAATGTTTTTTTTTGTTTAAACAGTCGGTGAGTCAAGAAAATTGAATGCTTTGGGTATTGGTAAAATTAAAGATTTGGTGACCTTAAAATAGCATTCCAAACAGGTGGTTTGTAAATTACGTTTTTTTCTATTACTCAGTTTAATTTCTTAAGTGAATAACTTCCCCCCTACGTATACATATATAATTTCTAAGCTTCCTTCTAATTTAAATATCTTGGGACAATCCATGGCACATCCGAATGTCCAAATTTAGGTCACACCGATGTCTGCCAACTCGAAGGTAAACAAAATTTTATTTGCGTATAAATCAATGTGCTAACCCCGAGCGATTGGCGAAGTTCATAAAGGACTCAAGACCAAGATCCCAGTGACACCCAAGGAACATCTGAGGACAACCCGTTCGGGCAGTTGCTGACAAAGGCCATCTAATGGCAGTTCCCACCGGAGAGGCCGTGGATCGTGGTCACCGAAGACACGGCTTTGGATTCGGACCCGGCCGGACCGGTCAGACCGGTTGTCCTTTTGGGAACCTCGCACTCGCACTCACTCAAAGCAATAGCTAAGGCAATCGCAATCGCATCGCAGTCGCATCCAGTGTCCTTCTGCAGTGTCCTTGCATAAATTAGATGAGCGTGTGAGAACTTTGAGCAGCAGAATACCCCTTGCCCTGATGACCTTATCGCCTAAGAAGAAGACCTTCGATTAGGAACCGGTTCTGGACAATCTCGAGGTGAGTTGACTATGACGACTATGACTGACAGCCAGCGCCGATAGCTTCGCTAATGACCCGCATAGCAAAGTACCCTTGCAACCCATTTACATATGCCCCGGACTCAATATTGATCTCGGGTCAGGATCCCGAACATGTGCATGGTCATTCGGGCCCAAGATGTAGGCAAACAACAACTGGACATTAGGCCTGTCCGCCGGGCATTTGTGTCATTTGTGTGCGGCCGACTTGGAGATATGCAAATGAGCAGAGTCGAAGGCGAATGCAACCCCCGAGGTCACCGGCGAGGTTACAAGACCCTAAAGCATCTTCAACCCCTTCTGCTTCTTGGCAGATATTTACATTTACATATCCCAGCCCGCATGATGGACTGACTGTCTTGTCCTGTAACACTAAGTAACTGCAGGACATTCGGGTCACTGCAGAGAACCAGTTTCCGGCTAAAGGATGACGATGGCCCGTCGCCAGTTGACCTTTTTAGGTGGCCGCAAAGCTGCTCAACCGGTTGGACAGTCCACTTTTCCGGAGCGGCGTGAGAAAATCTCAATCTCAGATGACCCAAGACAAGATCGAGAAGGCTGCATGCGTATGCAAATCTTTTGCAGTGCTCTTCCCAATTTCACGCCAAATCATTGCCCTTAAATAAATAATACGCCAAAATTATGAAAAGTCACGATTTATGCGAGTTCTTTGATGGGTATGTACAGAGAGTGGGGGAAGGGGTTGGCAGGGGAGGGAAAGGAGTATGCAAATTGAGGATGATCAGAGGTGCGCTGCTCAAGTAGATAGTTTTCCCTGCGCCATGTCCCAGCGGTGTTCGCCGTGGCCTCCACGACGATCTGTCCAAATCACCTAAGTCAGGAGAAAGCCACGCGAATTATCTGGAAATTTATTGAAATTAATCTTGAGCTTACCTCGCCCTTGTAGCGGTTCGTGCCTCTCTGCGATTCGAAGCGTTTTTCCTGAACCTTCGGATGCTTCAGGACGTGACCATGACTCCGCGAACTGGGGCCATCAAAGCGCATAAAAATATCACTTAATTAAGAGATTTAAATTTAAGTCTAGGGGCTAAAGGATCAGTTATAAATTCTGTTTAATTAGGAATTGCAACTAAACCATTTGTGGCCATCAAAGCTTGAAAGTATCACTAAATTTAGAGATTTAAATTTAAGTTATATGGCTTAGTTATAAAATTTGTCACTACAAAATAGGCAATGTTTCATTATTAAAAGCAAATAAAATTCGTTTTAAATCATTTTATCATTTATATCCACAAAATATGGAAACTATGTGCCTTTTCTGATTATTATATTCAATCAAAGCAATAAGCATTATGTATGCAACCACCACCATTTTGTAAAAATATTTTACGCATTTTTCACCCTTTTTCCGGCAGTAATTTTCCAAGTGAAAACTCGTGAATAAAGTAATTGTGAACTATGATTGCTTATAAACATGAACGAAACCACCACCATTTTCTGCCACTGTTTTCCTGTAGTAAATTCACCCAATTTTCAGCTATATTGGTCAAGTAATGATAAATATGGTAGTAGATGTTAGGCATGAAGTGCATGTGCAATTTTAAATTCACAAACCACCACCATTTTAGCTTTGAATTGCTTTGAACGAGTTAATTATTTTAAATATGAACTGCTTTTGTAGTTTCCGAAAAAAAAACCACCACCATTTTTTGTTACATCAATTAGGGCAATTTTTCACCCATTTTCCTGGCCAATTAACTTACTGAAAGTATTTGGTTTCCTTCGTTTTTGGATCACTTCGACTTCTGGTTTCGGCGACATCCGTATCCTGATCCTTGGCAAACCTCCTGGGTCGCTCCGTTTGGACAGATTGCGATTGCGAAGGTTGTTGATGTTGCTCCTGCAATCTGGCAATCCGCGGTGGTATCACATGCAACACATCACTGGTGAATAGTGCCGGTGGCACATTGTAGAGTTGCTGCTGCTGCTGCTGCTGCTGTTGCAAGTGCTGCTGCTGTTGCAAGTGCTGCTGCTGCAATTGCTGTTGCTCCTCGGCGCGACGTTGAGGTTGCTGCAGGGCAACCCGTTGCATCGGCAGATAGTTCCCCTCATAGCGATACTTGGCCAGTTCGGCATGCGGAGCGATGGTCCTTTGCTGGTACTGCACACTTGACTGCGGATAAAGAGGCGGAAGGGGCGGGGCAGGAGCGGGCAACTGCTGTTGCTGGTAGTCCAAGGGCAGGGCTGGATAGCTGGGGCGGTAGTTGATCAGCTGGAAGTGCGGCGTCTGCTGTTGGTAGTGCAGAGGAGCCGACGGAGGAGCAGCCGGACCATAGCCGCCCACAAAGGGCGTGGCTGCGGAATACTCAAATCTCCGAAGTCGCGGTGAATCGTAGTACAGCTGCCGCGGATGAAAGATCAAGTGGTGGTGCTGCAACATTGCCGGCGATGCGAGCAACAGCAACTGCAGCAACATTTGCATCTTCAGCTGGCTAAGCAGTCCGCATATCTTCCCAATTGTTGGCAGCTCCATCGCGTTGCACTCTCGTCAAATTTGTGGCAGCATTTTGACAACAACATAGCCATTTATACTTTGGACTCTTTTCGGGGCTTGGCCAAGTGTTGTGGCGTGGCTTGGTTAAAAAAAAAAGCCGGAAGTCACTTGCCCAGCAGCAGCAGCAGCCAGCGGTGTGTGAAATCGATCGAAGCTGCCCCGGATTGTGCAATGCTCGAGCGGTCAGGCAGCAGGGCTGGCCTTATATAAGATTAGACAGGGAAAAACAAGAAATAAAATTGGTGGAAATAGGCGAATCTGGGGGCGAGAAGACCTAGAATCGCACTGCTGGCAGCTGCCGGCCTTAGCCCGTCATCAATGTCAAAGCTTGGCTGTTTAGCATATGCAAAGTTTCGGCTATTTCATTGTCAACATCTGTTTTTGGAACTTCCGCTCCCGATGACCGTTAGAACCCGCCATATCCAGTTTTGCTGTGCTCCGATTGGCTGGCCACATATCCTGGCAGCCTGTTGATTCCCTCAAAAGGGGTGGAAAGCCAAAGCCTTGGCTGTGACCTATAGGCCGTGGGCTTTTCAACCCCCTGTCATCGCAGGCCACGACGAAGCAACCCTTAAACCAAAGGCTTCCTCGTCGAGCTGCTTCGGTTAGGCAAATCATTCGACTTCTGAAGTTGAAACCCACAGCACCTCTTAGCATATTCCAGCACCAAACTCCTTGCTCCTCCAAGCGAAAGACATTTGGATATACCAGCGCAACCAGAGAAGAGGTGAGTCTTGATAGCCATAACACATTTATAATATAGATCAATACTTCAACATGCACATGGGTACGGGTACAAACTCCAGATCCACCAAAGTTACTACACGGAGAGCATTATAGATACGGTTATAATACAAAGATTGTGGCCTCCACGAGAGACTGCTGCAACAAGTTTTCAGTGCTTTCGATTCGATTTGGTTTCGTTTTCGGTTTCGGTTCACAACAGAGCTAGAGTTCGAGTTAGAGTTTGCCAACTCCTTTCAGCCTAGTCGGCCATGTTGACATTGTTCATGCGCATCTTGGCAAAGTCCTCGAAAACAATATTGTCATCGTCGTCCTGGTAGTAGCCCTTCACATTGCGGTGCTGCTCGATGGACTTCATCTTCTTCATGGCATTCGAGCGCTTCTTCTCAATAGTTCCTAAGCCACAACCCATTTGGTTAGTCAAAGCATATGATTTGGGAGTATCAAAGACCTACCAGGTGCCGGTTGGAGCAGCTTGAAGGGCACATCCGTCTGCATTTCGCCTCCCAGAGTGCCGCAGTTCAGCTTGATGCGCACCGAGTAGGAGATGACAATACCGCAGGCATCGCCCGTGGACTTGCCCTCCTGCACCATGGTGGATGAGGCCAGGTTGACATCCTCGTCCTTCAGATGGCCATCCAGGGCAATGCCTAAAAGTGCGCTGATGATAAGACTTACTTATAAATCATATAAGATAGAGAACCCACCATGACGATCCTTGTTGTTGGCCGCCAGGGGAATCAGGTAGAAGGTCTTGGTTAGATTGGCGCCCGGGGTGATGGGGCAGCCCTCCTTGGTCTCCAGCTGGGCCACGTGCTTGCTGAACTGGGCATTCACCATGGTGATCTCGGTGTGCTGGACGATGAAGCACTTGATGCTCTTGACCGACTTCTTCGAGTTGTTGGACACCTGAACGGTGGCGGCCGTCTTCTCGCCGTGGTAGTAGATCTCCCGGTCCAGCGTGACCTCCAGACTGATCTTGCCGTTCGAGAAGGTGAATCCCTTGCTGACCAGCGAGCTGGGCAGACGCTGGCCGCGATTGAGGGGAGCGTACTGGAGCTTCTTGATCACCAGGCTGACCATGCTGCGCTTGTGCTGGCGGTCGTCCTCGGAGTCGCCCACGAAGGCCCGGATGGTGTACTCCACGCCCAGCGGCTTGCCGTTGTCGTCGCCCTCCTGCTGCAGCGTTACCGAGCTGGGCGAGTTGGGCGGGAAGTGGAAGGTGAAGGGATGGGCGTTGCAGCCCAGCTTGCGCACCAGCTTCTCCTGCATGGGGGTCATCTCCATGTTCGGATTGGTCATGGGCACGATCTGCTCCCGCGACAGAATCAGCTCCTTGGAGAACTTCACGCCCATCACCTCGTCCTCCTCGCGGCCATAGCGATAGGTGGTGGCCAGTTGGCCGAACACCTTGCGGTTCTTCAGGTAGTCCGGCTCCACCACAATCACCCCGTCCACGGGATCGCAGTAGTCCAGATGGTCGATGAAGTCGCGGCGGCCCAGATAGAAGGTGACCTTGCCGTTGGGCGTGGCCTTCTTAAAGACCTTCACGGAGACAACCATGATGGATTTGCTTCTGTTTCCTGTGTTCTGGTTCCTGATTCCTGATTCCTTGGCTTATAATTCCTGGTTCTTTGCTAATGCAACTGGTGAGTGGGTGCGATGCGCGTTATTGAGTTTTCCGTTCGGCGGAGGAAAATGCGAAACGCAAGTGCCGTGCAACCTGCTTATATACCTTTGCCCTGGCCCTGTCCGTGGGGTTTCATTCTGGCCACTAACTGGATTTGCGCGTTATGCAGTTGCTTGGACATCGCAAGACACAAAACACAAAAAACAAAGAATGAAAACTGCCAGCAGGCTGATTCTAGGGGTTGGTCTAGTTTTCTGCGCAGTTTGCCACTTGCCCGAGCAAATTGGCTAATGTCAAGTATTTCTCCCATTCCGACCCAGTGCGAGGTCGTTTGGCCAACTGTTGAATAATTAGTAGTAGTAGACATGCAGCAGGATTAGCATCTGATTCGTTGTTACCGGGTTGTCATCGGTTGGGAAAGCCTGTTTTCTTAGCCAAGTCCCCAGTGGTCGGCAGCTGAAACCCTACAAGTTTTAATTTTGTTATGGATCAAACGTCGATATATTGATTTGTTTGTGGGCGGCATAGTGGTCGGCAGAATGCAAATTATATTGTTTTGTAACCAATAAGCAAAAGGTCAACATTTTTAGTTACATACGATTTAAGACGTCTTACAAACAAATTCACAAAAGGTCATAAGCTAAATAAATGGGAAGATTTGTAGTTTGTATTATTGCATTCATGGAAACAGCCCTTAAATTTACAAAACTAGCCTCAGTGGTAGGTTTCATATTTCTAAAAATATTTTTCCCAAAAATTTGGGCTTTTCAAGTAAATGCAAATTACAAAAGTTGGGCAATAAAACACCTATTCCTGAAATTTGAGGAAAGTCCATTTACTGCGTGTAAGAACAAAATGAGGTAGCTGTTAAAAGTGTTTAATCTCTAAAAAATATACAACAGAATTTCTATAAGTTTCAGTTTTCTGGATCTTGTCTGCCCCAACAGGCAGTTTGGCTTAAAAATATAGGATTATGACTTTGAAAAAACCTAATAAATTGTTAATCTCTATAAAATTCTGTTTCCTTACAGTTGAGAGTGAAACGCAAAATGCAGACTCAGACACACACCACCACAGACCGACATGGCTATAGCCTGCGCTTTTCGCCTTTCGAGGCTAACTATTTGCTGCTAGCTACAAGGTGAGACCCCCTTAAAAAAACCCACCAATCGACTATAAATTAATCTTATGCCACTTGGTGCAATCCCCAGCCAAATGTACGGTCTCGCTGGAGGTGGTTCCCTCTTCCTGCTCGAACAGAACGCCAACGCAACCGCCTCAGATGGCCAGAGCCTGGGGGAGCTGTGCCGTCTGGAGTGGTCCGACGGCCTGTTCGACGTGGCCTGGTGTCCCTATGCCGCCGACATCGCGGCCACCGCCTCCGGGGACGGGTCGCTCCAGATCTGGTGCGGACTGGACGGCGAGTCGGCGGCCAACCAGCAGACGCCGAAGCAGCCGCTGATCTGTTTGCAGGAGCACAAGAACGAGGTGTACAGCCTGGACTGGGGCGAGAAGTGGAACTACCACACGCTGCTTTCGGCCAGCTGGGACTGCACCCTGAAGTTGTGGGACTGCAACAGACAGAACTCCATCACGACCTTCGTGGGCCACAACGATCTGATCTACGGGGCCAAGTTCTCGCCACTGATCGCGAACCTCTTCGCCAGCGTAAGTACCGATGGGCATTTGAACTTATGGAATTCTCTTGATTTTGCAGGTAAACCCCTGATGAGCATCGAGGCCCATGCCAGCGAGGCCCTCTCCTGCGACTGGTCGCACTTCGACCGCAACGTCCTGGTCACCGGCGGTTCGGATGGCCTGATCCGGGGATGGGATCTGCGCAAGATGCGGACGCACGTCTTCGAGCTCTACTCCGGGGAATTCGCCGTGCGGCGTTTGGCCTGCTCACCGCACTCGGCAGCGGTCTTGGCATCCGCCAACTACGATTTCACCACACGGTAAGTGGGTGTGCTCTATAGGAAAGGAGGAATTTCCATTAATTTAATATGATATTTCCCCAAAAAACTCACATAACGATGATATCCTTCAGAAGGGCTTATGTTTCTGAAAATTTAGGTAGCATTTTGGGATTAAGTATTTCATGAAGTATTTACCGTTTACAACTTTAGAAAGAGAAATTTCAACTTAAAGCAAATCATTTTAGTTAGAGCTGTTTCCAATTTCAAGAACATCAGAAAGAGTTTAAATTTTAGAACGAAAAACTGGGGAACTGCCTATAAACCAGAAAAAGAGATTTTAGATATTTTAATTGAGTTTAAACTCAGTTTCACAATATATTATATCAAAAATGTAAAGATTTAAATTGGAAGGTTTGTAACTTCAGTATTATAAATTTAAATTTCAAACATGGAATAATATAGCAATTTTTTTGATTTTCAGTAACATTGTTTAATATAATAATCTGTGAAGATTTTTAAAGCAGCTGTTAGTATTTATAAAAAGAATATTTTTTTAATTTAAATTCAAAAGTTAATTGATTACTAACAACTTTTCCTCATACCGCTTAATAGGATTTGGAATCTAGAGCGTGGCGAATCCGCCCAAGAGATCAATGCGCAGCACACGGAGTTTGTATGCGGAGTGGACTGGAATCCCCACAGGATCCATCAGCTGGCCGACTGCGGCTGGGATTCGCTGGCCAATGTGTATACCCCTCAGTGCCTGAGTGGCGAAATGGCCGCCTAGGGTATCACTAGGGTATCAACTGGAAACTGGAACTGGTACTCCCTAAATACCGCCAACACATGTGATAAGGCGCTAGTGGCGTCGAAATAGCCAGGCCTACAAACGGTGCACCGCCAACATATATAGCTGAGCTATACCAAATGCCTTTAAGGAACTCTATGGAACTCTATGGAACTCTAAGGACAAGGACCCGATGCCAAGGACTCATCTGCGGCGATGACGTGTAAATAGTTGTGTGATAAACGCTGAACGGGCGAAACTTCAAGCAGGTGCTTCAAATGTCAATAAAAGCTTACATATATTATGCGGATTATACAAATTATACGAATTATGTGGGCTTTGCCTTGGCTCTCTGCTGTTATTATGCCCTTCACAATAAACTTCTTTGCGCCGCTGGCTATAATCTGCACTCGGCCCTTGTCTTAACAAGAATTTAACGGCACTCGGAATTGGTTAGGTGGCAAATGGTCGGCCGATGAGCTCCATTGGGATCCTCTTCCGCCTGACTTCGCTCTGAAACAAACAAACACGCAATAAAGCGCTAATTTGCTGCAACGTTTTATTGCCTGACTGACTGACTGGGCCTGGGTCCCAGTCAAATATCCCTGACATTCCCGGAATTGACACAGCCAACAAGAGATGGCCCCAAGGAGTGCCAGCTATCGCACCTTTTCAACCGACATGGTGTGAAAAGGCAGCAGCCAATCCCCAATCCCCAATCCCAGATCCCGTCATTATCGCAGGCTGAGCTTTAACTGCCACTCGGGGCAAATATTTGCTTTGAAGCCAATTGGCGCTGATTTCTTCTGACAATTGGGGGCAGCTCAAGTGAGGTTGGGGCGATCAACAGCAGCAGCTGCCGACCCGCAATTATCTGTACCTGCTCGCCAGTCAAGTGAGACCAAAATTGATATTAATGCCTTGTTTGTGTTAATAAAACTCGAATTTTTGGGTTTTGTGAAGCTGGGAAGTGCTGATAATATCCTAAGGCGCAGTCAGATCTCTATGGTGAAGATGGCACTTTATTTTATTTTAAATAATTATTTAATGAAGGGTGAGGGCTGATTGTTTTTGAGTGATTCATGTATGATGTATACCAAATTTGTTTTCACTTAAGTGCCAGAAAAAGGTAAGAACTACGTTTTACCTAATTAATCCTAAAACAAAATAAGTAAAAATAAATTCGTATGCCTTTTTGGGGTTTCAGGTTCAACAGGAATTCCGATTATTAAATCTAGCCCTAATGCAAGAAAAACTATAAGTCAACAGCGAAATCTTTGGCGTTTCAGGATTTTTAGAATATCCTTTTTAACAATCTTAACCTTTTTATTTTACAGAATTGTAAAATAGTTAAAAAATTCCTGATGTTTCCTGCGACACCAGTCTCTTGGCGCCACCTGTTGGTTTATACAGTACCAATAAATTTTACATGCATTTTACATTCTGTACGTATTGTTTACTGCTTCGTTGCTATGGGTAAAGCAGTTCAAAGCAGTAGTTGGCGCGTGAATTTAAATTTAAAATATTTTAAGAAAACATAAACAATAAAATTAGTTTGGCGGGAAAATTTAAATAGTAGAGAACAATAAACCTGATTTTACATAAAAGTTTTATATGGTTTTTAGATTGAGAATTTAAAGTTCAACAGATAAAAAAGTCTATATACTTAGCAACAACACGACTTCTTGAGAACATGTTTTTAGAATACGTTTTGAATCCCTACTTTGTGTTCCTCCTCCATCACGAATTTTTCACCGTCATTAAACAGAAATTGGTTTTGGGTGAAGCAAAAATCCTTAAAATTACCCGCAGCAAAAGGCAAACAGTTGGAGCAAACTATAAATTAGTGCCAAACAAAGTTGCAGTTGGCTGCTGGCTGCTGGCGAAAAATTGGACACTTACTGCACAGAGTTGGCTAGACCCACAACCTTGAGTGGCCCCACGGATCTCGTCAGTGTCAAGGCTGCCTGGCAGCTTGTTATAAATAAACAGAAAGAAGAAATATATATCAACACCCAGCACGCGGCTCCCTCGAAACTCGTACCTCCCCGGGAGGTGAATGGGGACTTAGTTTGGGATTTGGTTGGGGATCGGGCTTGGGATGGAGATCGGGGCATCGGGGGATCGGCGTGCCTTATCGTCAGCAGGTTCTGGATCGTGTCTCTACCTGGGACTCTTTACTGCACGCGCCGCTCTTTTCAGTTCAGCAATTTAAATTGCCTCCACGAGCATTTTGATGGCGATCACGCGCCCCCTTTGAAATCTCACTGCCCAATCTGCGCCATAAAGGATCCGCAAACGCAGACGAAGACGCAGACGCAGACGAGGAGTCCGTTCTGTTTCTGGTATCGTATAGTGCCTTGTTTTTACGACTGTCTCTGGTATTAATTTTGTTTTAGCGTTTTGTTCTGCTGCTGCTGCCGCTGCTGCATCCTGGTTCGGTTCGCTTTCGTTCAGCTAACACGTGTAGTTCTGTAGTCTGGACCTCCTTCGGTGCACAGTTGGTGCATCATCACAGAACACACCGCAAACTAGATGCTAACGAAATGGTTTATACTTTTTTTGGAGTTTGAGTGGGCGTAACGCAAGAGGGCAATCTTGATAAGGAGGGCGTTCTTCGTTTGAAAAGACAAAAGAGTGCCGGAAATAATTGTCAGGGGAATGACAATGAACGGCAGGTCCAAAGGCTACCTGTCTTCACGGGGGCTAATGAAGCAGCAATCACAGATCCTGGGCCAGGGCAATTAAAAATTCAAAGAGCCAGAGCGGATGTGGCTACCGTTAGATGGAGTGTGAATTTATTCACCTGGGAATTTATTTTGGAATTTATTCATAAGATCCGGCGGGAACAGGAAACTCTTGACGAGGTGTTGAATGTCTGAGTTGGCAAACGTCGCTGGCCTGAAAATTACCTAAACTGCGCACGCCGTGATCCTCGCTGATCCTTGCTGATCCTCGCTGATTCTGCCTCGCCTTTGTTCTAGCTCGCTTATGACATAACGAGAGCAGCCAGCAGTTTTACGCAAGTCCTGCCAGCGGCGAACGCAATGTTATGCAATACCAGGACAGCAGCGTTGTGGGCCATAAAACCAAGGCTCACAGGACCCTTGAGCCTAGATCTAGATGTCCCATAAATACGGCCACTGAACTACATTCGCTGCCTGGCCGTCGCGACCTGAAAAAATCTGCGCACATTTGTTTATGGCATGTTGTTAAAAAATTCAGGACATCGAGAGCGAATTCGTGGCCTGTTTTTGGGATGGCAATTTACGCAATTCTGGGCAAAAAACAAGGCCAATTGACCCGCTGTTAGTTCTGGGAAATATTTTTGCGTTTTTTCCAGAATTTCCTACGCCCAGATCCTGCAACGGAATTACATCATCGTCGGGCTGCTCTAATTTTTTGTTACAATTGTTTTTTGCATTCGCGTGGCAGGCTCGTTCTTTTCAATATTTTTTTTGTTTGTTTCTTGAGGTTGACCCAGACAAACAAAAATTTGTCCTAGATAAAGAAAAAATTGGCTCAGCCTCAGTCGGCAGCGGTTCGACTGTGCAGACGCGTGGCGGCCAAAAAGGACCCTACAGATTCTGGCTAAATAAATAAAAAATGGTTAATAGCAATTAAACACAGAAACCACTTAATTAAAGATTTTCCTTTATTTACCCATAAATCATATTTTTAAATTCCTGGTAGCGCCAGGAAATTTCTGGAAACTGTTTGGTTATTTACAAAAGCTGATCAACAATTTATTTTCACCAACTAGATGATGATGATGAGTTCTTTTCTAAAAATATTTGATCTAGTGTATTTATGCCCCGTGTTGAGTGATCTTGTTTTCTTCGCCTTTGAATTTTCAATACCGTTTTGTAACCTTCAAATTATATAGAATTTCTTTAGTGCAGCTAATAAATTTAAAGACTAAAAATTGCATTTTATTAGGTATCCATCCCGCAGATTGATTTATTTGCATTGTGTATCGCCATGGAATTGGAATTTTTGGCTGGCATTTAATGGCTGAGGGTGAAGGACGTCTTACGGCGTGCTCCAAACATCAAATACAATGAAATTGGCAAGACGGACAGCTTGGGGAACAAGGTCGTCTCGCAGTTGGCTATAAATAAGATTTTCATTCCGTGCAAAATATTTTGCGTATAAATAATTTGTTGGAAAATAACAGTGGCCGACAATCCGTCCGCGGTTGATCTGTCCGACTGTCTGCTTGTTTTTGAACTCATGACCAAAATACTTCAGCGGCCCGTCTCACGGCTAAAAATAGTGCCGCCTCCCACACAGATCAGTCCCAGATCCCCCGGATTCCGGTCGCAATGATGAAAATTATCGACATCGACTGACGTGCGCCGCGATGACGCGAATTCATCCGCGAAACTGGGACTGGGCTGATTCTAAACAGAGGGCTCCAGTTCCAGGTGATGACGATCGCCAGTTTGGCCAGCAGGGCCAAAAAAAATTGGCGAAAGCCGTATTGAATACGGATCGCAATTACCGGGTCGAGTAATGTGTGTTTGGTGATCTCCGTTATGATGATGATGGAGGTCCAAAGGCGTCAGCATCGGGCCATAAAATGAATTTCCCAGTACGATAACAATTTTAAGATTTAAAACAACATTTTCAGTTAAGCGAATGGGAAATGCTCTAACCGAATATTATGTTATATACTAGATTTGTCTTTTTTAAATTAGTTGAAAACTCTAGGTACTTATAATTTTTTTTTTTTATACTATTTCTATTTATTATTTTTGCCAATTTATTAGAAACTCTTTTAATTTTTAAAAACTCTGTCTAAATACTAAGCCTAACGAACTTTTTTCTACCCTATCTAAGCACTACCCTAACGCAAAACACATTTAAAACAAAAATAAAAAAAAAAAAGTGCAAAAACGCAAAATATTTTTCACGAAAAACAAATTCCTTTGCAGCACGTCAATGACGTCAATGCGAGACGGGCCTGTCAGAAAAATATAACGAACGCAAACGGATCACGACCAGAAGCGGATTCCGGGGAAAAGTTTTCCCCCAAAACAACAAAAAAAAAAAGGAGATGAGGGGCGGATCGCGTCTGTTAAATCCAGACGTGGGCGTGCAAATCGGAGGAGGAGCTGCCGCCTATATGCTACATGCTGTTTTTGCGGCCAAATCGACTTTTGCCTGGCGATGACGCGTGAACTTGCCTTTGATTTGTGCGTTCTCTCTCGATTTGGATCTCGAGGTGGACTGGCCAAAAATAACAAGGTGGGTGCTGCTGGGGCATTTGCATTTTGTTATTTTCTCGTTTAGTTATTTTGATATTCGGTTATTGCTGGTCAGGCGGCTCGCACACGCGCCTCAGTGGGTGGCTGGCTGGCTGAGATCTTTATAAACTGGCCCGGCCATTTGATGGAATGGCAAATAAAGCTGGCTTATTTCGGGCGCATTTGCCTCAACTTCCGTTGAGGGTCATGAGGTGTGATTACCAATTAGAGCCACTCATGCGCAGCCGCACGTGTCCTTCGGAAATTCCCTTCGGACAGGAAGGATGGGATCCCTAACCAGCCACATGCTCATTTCGAGTCCCATCCTCTTTGTCGGACGGACACCTCATTTTAGTGTCATTTCCGCTGGCTCAGCGGGCATTAAATTAGCCATCATTAGGCTGGAAGATGACCAAATCCAAATCGCCGGCAATCAGCATCCAATTTGGCCAAATGCCGTCAGCCTTTTTAATGCCGCGGCTGCGGATTTAGATATAAAAGATTTGCCCCAGCTCCTGGCACTGCCTTCAAGCTAAGTGAGCGTTGATTTCGGATTGGTATTCGTATTCGTATTGGGATAGGGATTGGAATTGGGATTGGGCCCACCTGTTGCCCCATTGTCCTCCAAGTGCCGGCCATATAAGTGCAAGCCCGCCTGACACACACATTTATACACATATATTTTATTCGGCTTTTTTGCTTGGCCGGGGCCGTTTGCGAAATCGCATAAACATAAAGGTAATTGCACAGACATGCCAAAAAATTATCCGATATTCGTCGTCGATTCGATGTAAGGCAGGCGGTGAGGATGTTCGACTATATAAAAAACAAAGCAGCGAAAACGAAAAAGAAACCATCGATGCCTGGCATTTATTGTGATCGCCGCTTATTGCGCCGGGGCACTGAGATATCCGAGAGTGCCAAGGTTTTTCATTTAGCTCCCGAGGTTCGAGGCGGTTTTGGCTTTGCCAGCTTTTTAAATGCGCTGTAAAATGTTCGAAAGACAATTATTAAACAAAAAAAAACATTTAAAGCATAATAAAATAATAAAAATTTTATTTTTGGGTTTTGAAAAGTTTTTTTTAGTACGGTAGTCTAGTTGGTTCACTTTTTGTGGCATTAACTTTTACAATTCACAAAAGGGAGTATAGGAAGGTATATACAAAACACACAATGATATTAAATAAGTAACTAAAAATTTTATTAATCTTTAATTGATGTCTGAACTAAGCAATCACGTTACTTCACGTGCAGGGTGACAATCCCCAAATAAAAGTGATTGTTCCCTTTAGTCCCAAAATACAAAAAAAAAAAACGGAAAAACACAAAAACCGAAAATCGGCTAAAGATTCGCATTGCCTTTCAGCTGCTGCGACTTCTCCTCTGTTTACATGGGATGCTGTTGGCGTCGTCACCGCTTTTTTTTTGTTTCAGCACGGGGAAGGGGATTCGAACAGGGTCGGAGGATCGCCTTGTGACATATGCGAAATTCATTGTCGCGTGTTGCGTTGCGTTGTCCGTGGATGCCAACGACTTGGCAACCAACCTTGGCTGACGAGCAAGATGCTCTGCCTCATGTCCCATCCCCCATCCCGCCACCCACCACCACTGTTCCATCTCTGCGGCCATTACAGGTGCTGCTGCTGCAAGTACACTTTAAAAATATTTTTTACTTTAGAAATTTTAAGATTTATTTGGTCATTTTATACAAGTATGACCTCTTTGGCTTTTGGCGATTTATATGATCATTGGCTTTTTTCACAAAATAAAACTTAATCTTTAAAAGCATCAAACATAATTGGGAAATAGCTCTTATTCTTCTGTTTGATGGATAATTATTACATAATGGAAACTGGTACTTAAATTAAAAGCTATTAAAAGTCTAGATAATGTTTTGAAGACAAGAAGATGTTTTTTTTATGTTTAAAAAATTAAACTATTACTTTTCAAAAAGTCAAACTCTCTGTAGCACAAGAATCATGTTAAATATTGAAACAATGATCTTTTTTATTTCCTTTTAAATATGATATCAAATGATAAAAAAAAATAAGGCTCATAAGTAAACTGTTTGTATATCGTGGCCTATCTTGGTTTTTTCTCTTAATCCCACTTTATATATCAAGTTTAAATTTTTTTCTTGTGCAGTCAGTGCCATATTGAGACGGGCATATGCCGGGCATTGAAAAATGGCCAATTGTTGTGGGCCAGCGGAGAAACACAGACAGCCAGCCGAAAACTGAAAACAGAAAACAGAAAACTGAAAACAGAAACAGACAGACTTTAACTGGCCGCTTAAACGATCGCTTAACTACTGTTAATCTGCGGATTGGGCTTTTAAACCGGACCGCGATAATGATAATCCTGGTCCAAGGTTGAACGCCATTCGCGCTGGTGCGTGCGTAAGTGCAATTAGTGTAATGCAATAATGAGCGATGCCCCGGCAATTTGCGCATACACATTTTAATGGGATGCGCTGTGCGGGGGAGTCTGTTTGTGTGGGCTACGATTAGCGTACTTTGGATGGATGGGGCAGAGATGTGGATTCGGGCCTTAGAGACCGGGCCACGCGTCTGCAGCGCCTGACGCACACGGCCTCATGTGACCGCAGATACGGTGGGTATTACGTCTGCAGTCCGCCTCCTCCTCCTCCGACGACGACCGGCACCATTTGAGTACACATTCATTCAGCAGCATTTTTCCCCAATGCCCCCCCCATATCATGCCAGCCGAAAACACACATCCGCACGCAGTTTTCTGCTATTCAATGAGCCAAATTAGCAACCGCTCTCTACGCAAATCTTTGACGTCAGCATCCGAGCGGTGGGCACACACACATTATTTGGGTGAATCAGGGGAATGGAAAAGGAAGGGGATTCTTGGCAAGGTGAACGTGACCAAATATGGGGAATCAGAAGTGGGTTATGGGAAACCTGTGCTCTCTGCAAGAATTTCAAGGAAAACTAGTGCTTTAAGCTTGAGTTTTTCAAAATTTTTCAGATTATTTTTTTTTATATCCAAGAATTTATCAGACCACAAAAGATCACAGTATTTCTTGAAATGAGAATATAAGGAACTCAAATACAAAGCCAAAAACTTTAAAAGAAATGATTATGGCAGTCTGAAACGCAGTGAAAAGGTTTTAGTGTTAACAGTCTAGATAAATTATTTTGGAACTTATAAACTAACAAAGAAACCATTTAAATATTTTAAAATAAAACAAAGAACCATACCAAAAAAAATTGTAAAAAAAATTCGGATATATTATTATTGTATGTGACCTTAGTTTCATTGCATTAGCTTAGAATATTAATTAAATTATTTGTTTATATTTTTTTTTTTTTTTTTGAGGGACAACTCAGTAAATTAATTTAGTCAATTTAATATAAAAACAACGATTTTTGAATGCGTCAGAAAATGTGAAAATCTCAAGAAGATAGAAAATTCCATAACATATCCCCATCCTCAGCCAAACAGGATGCAAGGCAGTTAGCGTGTTTAGCAGGTGCCCGAGGCATTCCTAATGACGAAGCGAAACCCCTTTCCTGCGGCCTGCTCCTCTTCTGATTCTTCAGTTTAAGATTCAGATTCAGATTCAGTTAGCCCAAGGTCCCACTGTTTGCACAACAACACGACGCCGAGCTGGTCGCCACTTGAGACGCTGATTTATGCACGAAATGCTAATGGAAATGCAACTTCAAATGCTAATTGCGGCGACGGTCAAAGACTCGTCTTCGTCTCCGTCTTCGTTTTTGAGTTGGGCATCCCGGCACCAAGATTGGAAGACATTCGAGGGGCTGAGAGACGGAAACCCAGAGAAGACCCGAGGAGACGACGACAGTTCATCACAATTGCGTTTGCAAATCAACGAGGCGACAAGCGAAGGCGCGCATGCGCAGCGCAGAAGATTCAGATTGGATCGGTGGCCAGGGCCTAACCCACGCCAACTGAGCGCTGATGGCTCTGTCTCCTTCGCTTCGCTGTGCCTCATTCATATGCAAATCTGTCCACGCTGGTGACCACAAATGAAATGCCAACACGCAGAAATGCAAAGAGAGCATCGAATTGCAAATTATGGGATGCCAGCGTTGACAAAGTTGCGCCTGAATAATTCCAACCCTGTTAGAAACGACAACTTAGCGCTTGCGAGTGCGAGTGCGAATACGAATACGACCCAGACACAAGCGCGGACCCAAGATCCAAGACCAAGTCCCCAAGACCCCAATCCCCAATCCCCAGACCTCAAACCCCAAGGTAAGAGAAGCAAAAGCGCGTGCCCGCGGTCTCTACTTCCGCTGGTGCCAAGTGTTCGCTTCCATGCGTGACTATATCTGTATCTACAAACGTATATCCACACGATCAGGAGCGGACCGAGGTCCGCACCTCGGAAACTTGCATGGTTAGCTAAATATGCCAGAACATACCGAAAAAAGTAAATAACTCGAGGAAATCAGAGATTCTTGTTTGTGCAGCTAAAACAGTGAAATTCAAGTACCAAATATGCAAACAGTTTCAGGTCTTAACTCAGTTTGAATTACTTAAATGTCAATGAAAAAATTATTACTGAACGGTAGCAATAAAGATATTACAAAAATAATTTTGCAACAAAGAGTTGATTAAGAGATTTTTAGTTCATAAGCCATTAAATTATAAAATCAGAGTTTGTTTGAGAGTTTTTATGGCCCATTGTTTTAGTTGTGATGAGTAGTTGGTTAAGATATCCCGGATGTACAGCCAAATACTATTTAATAGATATATTTGTGTAGAGATATTTCTTTTGCTTAATTTCATTTATTGACTGCACTCTTTTTCAATTAACTACTTGTAACCCCCAGTCTCTAACTCCGCTCCTGGTTGATGGTCAGTGAGTTGACTCTCCCCAGAAGCTCTTTCGCAAACTAATGCCGAATGCAGGTCTGTTTCTGCCGGTTTCTGTGCCTCCATTCCCATTGCCATTCCCATTGCCAGCCGTTTTGTAGTCGTTTTTCTGGTGCTTGGCTTCCAGGAATCTGTGTTTGCTTGGTGACGAACCCATCGCTCCATTAGCATAACCCACAGAGTTTGAAGGGGGCGGTATCTGGGGATCGGGATGAGCGGTCCAGAAGACAAATCTGGCGGCGGAACGGATGTGCGCTTGATTATGTTGTTTGCTCGACTGCTCCTTCATCTGGCTGATGATTCTACTCTCCGACTTCGACTGCCCTGCCTGACATTAATCATTCTGGTTTTTGAATTCTCAGGCAAACAGCGCACGACTGACGCCAGGCGGTCGGCTACCAGAAAATAGGAGACAACGACAACACTCTCCTCGAAAATACGGTGGCTATCAAAATAGCTTCGTACACGTTTCAGCCCACCCAAATGGTCAAGGGTTTGGGATCTCGGTCTCTGTTTGTGCGATCACGATCACGCGTTGTCCGCCGCTTTGTCCTAATGCCTCGCCCTGTGCAAATGTTTATCCAAGACAAGCCCAGGCCCGAATCCGAATTCCAGCCCGAAAGGATTTGTCTCGCCTCGTCATCATCAGCTTCAGCATCAGCTTCAGCATCAACATCAACAGCAGCAGCAACTGGACGCATCATCATCATCCGCATCGTCGTCGGCGTTAATGTGCGGGCAAACAAGCGTGATGTGGCAATTGTCTGGGGAGCGATCTGTAGTTGGTGTTAGGTCCAGACTTCTCGATTTTCCCTTGTTTGCTAAGTAGCCCCTGGTTAAAGGCTGGTTCCGATTCCGATCCCGAGGTGTAGATCCATTAGCTACCAGTCGAGCGGCCACACAGGAGTCGCAGAACATACGGACTCTGATTCGGGGTACAGCACATTGGTGGGTGTAACCCGACTTGGAAAATGCCTGTTTTCAAGGGAAACTCGAGGAAATGCGAGACGGATTGTGGTTTGTAGCTGCCAGTGCAATCATGTTTTTCTCCCAGCAGTTTTAGATTTTTATTTAAACCACTACTAACTTTATTTTTGTGAAGCAATATATTTTATTAACTTATATATTTATAACATATTATTATCTAAAACCTAAAACCGTTGGCTTCGAAATGGCTATAAAGAAATATATTTTTGATATATACAAATATTTTTATATATCATTAATCCCATAAAAGAATATTATTTATATATATGACAAAACAAGCTTGTTAAATGCTGAGTTGCTTACAAGCTTATTGAAGCTATTATAAAGGAAAACGATTGGGACTTTTAGTTCTGCATAAAAAACACTTAGTAAGAGCAAGAAAGGGATCAGATCTGAAATATAAACAGCACTCACTTACTTCATGTAATTGTTCATTACCTCATTTAAGGGGTCAGCTATAATTCAGGGGTTCGATGTTATTGAACACGACCTAATTGCGATCAACTAGGCACCTCTTTATTGGCTGCAGTTTGAGGAACCTGATTGATTAATCGGTTCATTGATTAACTAATTGTGTGTTTACAGTTCCCAGGCTCGGTTGCAGTCCTGGAATGCGACTAAACAGCTTTTGATTGCCATTGCCTGGCCAAAGCCCCAGAAAATGAATTCTTCCCCTTCAATTCCGGCAAATGAGCTTCATTAGCAGTACTCTTGCTTTGCGCTCGGGCTTAATTATCACGGCTTTGCAGTGGAACACTCATGGAAAAAGTGGAACAGGACTGACAGGAGTGAAGTGGACAGAGACACGCACCTGCCACTCGCAGTGAACTTTCCTCGGTCGCAACCCGACAATTGTCGCCAATTAAACCATCAGAAATGAAGAAAAACGAGCGTGGTAAGGAGGTCTGTTGGTCCCTGCACCGGAAAAAATATGTATGCACTTTATAAGCTAACAAAATAAATATAATATCATTCTTATATAGAAATTTTAACCATTCCAAATAATTTCATGAAGCATAAATACAGAAAATTTATCTTTAGGCTTTGACGTTTTCTATAAAAAAATAAACATTATAATATATCAAATAAAACATTTCAAAAATTAAAAAAAAAATTTCGTACTTTTTTAAAAAGTTTTTTTAATAAAATTTATAAATCAAACTTCAGTAATACCCTAATTTTTTGCTGTTTACACAGTTGAAGTAGCACATTAATCAGTGGCAAGTGGCGGTCAGAGAGTTGCGCGAAACGAGTAGCTTATTGGGCATATGCAAATTATTCCTGATTACCTTCCGCCCCCTGAGTTCTCTTCTCCTTTATCAATTGAGTCAGCAATCCCGACACGACATAAAGAGATATTACAGAGGGCAGCAGATTCGATTTCAAGGTTTCCAATGAAAGTGCTGCCCGCGCCAAAGTCGAATCATTTTTAATCAAAACACTCGGCTGGCTAATGACGGGCGACAAGTCAGCGAGTCCACGGGACTTGTGGATGGGGACTGGCTCATCGATTCGCGGTGACTCCGACTCTGTGACACGCTTCTGGTCAATGTCAGTCGGGTGGGTAACCAGGCGCAACCCGATATGCCCCAGAACATATATATACGATTCGCAATCCCCCGGTGTTTGCACTTTTATGCCCCAGTTACCCCGACGATTGCACTTATCGCAGTCGTATGTGTTTCTCGGAAATTGTTTACAATTTGAGCACGAAATGAACGCAGGAATTCACATAAAATAGAGCATTTCATGGATCTGAGATTTGAGATCTGGGATCTGTGGCCAGTTGGCCAGTTGGCCTTGGGCAAATCGGTGCACCCAAATTAGATATGCTTCCAGATCGGCGTTCAAGTTCAAAGGCAAGTTGCCGGAGTGCTAAAAAGGGTTTCGGCCCAACGGCAGCTGTTCGCAGGCCATAATTGAAGCATTTCGTAGGTAATTGGTGGCGATTTTTTATGGCCAACGCATAAATTAACACCAGACCAGAAGACCAAGTCTGAAATCCGACTCCGAATCCTCTGCAGATTTGTGTAATTGCGCTCCACTTGCAGCGGGCACATCCCATCCTGGGCAGATTTAATGCGAGTCCATCACTGGATCTCAGTCGCCCGGGTAGAAAACGTGCAGTTTGGGTCAAGAAAGGGGACTTCCCCCTTTTTTTTTTTTGATTTCGGCTTCCTTCGTTATTTTATATGTTAATTTTGGCCAGGCCCAAAACTGCGCTTTTTATTTTGGCGATTCTGTTTTCTCGCCGGGCAAACGTTTTGTACCTCATTAGAGCGGCGAAAGCGCGTTTACAAGTGCTAAATTGGCCAAATTACGGGTTGTTAACAGGATATAAAAGTAAAAGTGTCTGCCGGCCGAAATCTCCGCTTGCAGGCAGGTGCCACAAAAAGGGAAAAGGATGCCCCATCTCGCACTTCGGTTTCAATTTGGGTCCCAAGCACATACTTAAGGATTCCAAATTTATAGAGTGATGATTGAGAAATATCGATAACACTTGTGCCTTTGTCCCGCGGCAAAGTCACTCCATAAATGCCCGCTTATAGGCGGTGAATGTAAATATTTAACCAACATATTTAATTTGGGTGCATCGGAATGGAATGTAATGCTTAACAATTAATGTTAACAATTAATGTTAAAACCTAGAATAAAACTAAGTTTTTTGAAAACCCATTATATGGAGAGTGTTAAGACTCTTTAAAAAATAAATTCTTAATAAAATAAACTTTAAACTATAATAATACTATAATACATAATACATACAACTATTTTAAAAAACAATTCCTAGGCTAGTGCTATTAAGTCTTATGATGATATGTTTATAAAATTGTAATCACATTAATTTACAAATGACATGGCATTCCATTTTGAGTTTAAATGTTAATCTTTCAGTCAGTCAACTTAAATCTTTCCCCCTTTCCCTGAACATCTGCTGTCAATGATCATTCAGATACAGCATCGTTCGGAGTTATCTGGCCATTATCGTCTTTTGGGCCTATCTTGGCCCCATCAGCAGCTCCTGATCCGGCTCCTTCTCCTTCTCCAGCTCCTGGCTCCAGGCTCCAGGCTCCATATTCTCGACCTGGCGACCACATGCGGCCAGATGCAAGCGAGGTGATTAATTGCCACCCGAGTGTCCCAGCGAACTGGTTGGGCTGTCCGGCTCCGATCTTACCTTTACCTGTCGCCGGTTAATGTTGCCAACTTAATCGCATTTTGCCAAGTCTCTTGATAATGTTGTTTATGTGCAAAACGATTTAGCTGCCCAAGATATGGGCGCTGGTGCTTGTGCTGGGGGAAAGCTGATGCCGATCTGCCGATAATTAATGAGACGGAGTTGTGTAATTAATAAAAAACTTTTAATTACTGAGGGCAGGTCTGGCCTTGAGCTGCTGCTGAAATCCTAATGAGGGCCGAAGAAAAAAGTTACAAGTCCTGGATGAACGATAGATGGGCGGGAAAAAAAAATCCGACATCCCATCGGATTTTTGCGTAATTTTCTCAAGGCCATGCGGGACAACGTCTAAAAAGGACGAATTTCTTACGTAAGTGACCGAAATATTGTTTTTATGGGAGGATCATAAATTTTTTTCCCTCAGAATGGGAACGCGTTCTCGTTCTCTGATCTCAATGTTCTGATCTCGTTCCATTTTTAGCGGAACTGTCCGCTAGTCCACCAGTCCTCTGTCCCGTTGTCCGCCGCCTCGCAACATGACATAATTTCGCATAATTTGCAACAATCCTCGAAGGACTTTTCGGCCAGAGGACACCCAGCACGTGACAAAAAAGATGAACAAACAAAAAAGAGGGCGACCTGCTCGCAGATTTTTAGTGCGAATTCTGCAGGTCATCGCCGACATTTGGTCAACATCTTATGAATCTGCATATTTTGCGAATCGAGAGCCTCGTCTCGCCGCTTGACATGTTCCCATTTTTTGTTCTAATTATTTTTTATGAGTTCAGTCCACGCGCAAAAATTGTCGCACTTCTTTGTGGCCAGCCGCAGTCTGTTTTTGTCGTTTTTGTCTAGACGATTTGGTTCTATTCATGATTTTTTATTAGCCCGAGCCCTGCTGTTCTTTTTGGCCCTGTTTTCTTTTTTTGTGGTCGGAGCTGGACCCAATTTTTAGCTAATAATTGTTGCAATTTTTGTGGTTTTCCGTAGAGACCTGTTCTGGATTTTGGCTTAAGACCTGTGAGTTTGGTTAGGTAGCAGCATGTGGTATTAGTGGTGATGATTCCAAAACTCTTCATTAAATTAGTAGACATTTTTAAACTGTTTTTAGGGCTTAGTTATTCGCAACGATCTACTGATATAAGTATTTTTCCACTGAAAAAATATCACTCCTTCTGGTTTACTCTCGCTCTCACTTTGCCTTTTACCTTTTCGCCTAATGATCAAATTTAACCTTTGGTAATGACAACTGGCCAGAATCGATCCACCTTTGACCTTGACAAATCGCCGTCGCTTGGTGACAGATGAGGGGTTTTAACTCAGCTTGAAGCCGAAACCTACAGACCTAAAACACACCATCACCATGTCAACACTTTCCCTGTTAACCACCATAAATACTGAAAAACCCATAAAATCGCTGAAACTCTTCCAGCGGTAAACCCTTTGCTACAATTAAAATGTTAAACTGGAGTAAATATCATAAAACCAATAAAAACCCAGACGGATGCCGAGGAAATTGCTCTACTTAAGGCGAAAAACGCGATGCTCAAAACAATTCCCAAAAAGTTGCCTCAAAGCAAAGCAAGACGAATTTTTAACAAAGCAAAAAACACAAAAACTCTGGCACAGATCTTCCCGGAACCATTCGCTTCAAGGGTCACCAACGGATGAAGGGTTGGGATCGAACACCCGAACTAGGTCACTGGATCGCTGGGCACAAAAAACGCACAATGCCGGACAATAAAAAAGTAGAGCGCATCCCAGGACCTCATTGTGCCGAAGGAAACCCTTTCCCGGTTTTACGATCCACAGCAGTACGGCTTTTTGTGTTCTTTTTTGGAAACTTCCCGATAATTGTAGCAAAAAATTGGTGCACATCTTGGTTGGTATTTACATAGAATGCGACCTTCGTTGACGTTGCGTTTAACTTTTGATTTGGCATCTTGACTGGGAGAGAGTTTGAGGGGAAGTGAAAATGGCCGCGGGAAAGGCTGGGTAATGGCTTTACAACTTGTTGTCTCTAATTATGGTCGAAATGGGCCGTAATCCTTTGCTAAACGCAGCAACACAGACCGCCCAGTTTCGAGTTCCCGCGAAATCCGCGTCATGCTTAAACGCGGCTAATCCTTCCTCCGTAAGCCCTTCGCAGCGACCTGAGCCCGGTTCAGTGCAGATCTGTGGGCGTTATTGTTTAGTTTCGAAATCAAAATATTGGCAAACATCCCGAGGGAAATACGGTGAAAGGGAAAATGTGCAAGGATTAAGCCGAACACATCCTTTCGCAACCTTGGACGTGCGAGTGTAGCCCTTCGCGCACACGCTCGCAATTTTACGACTTTCTCCCAAGCCAAATGGCATTTTCGCATCCTTGCCACGATCCTAGTGCAGTTTGGTTGGCTTTCGTTTTTTAACTCGCCCTCGCTCAAGACAATCCTTTGCCGATTTGACCATTGTTGCGGTTGTCACAACTCCTTTTTTGTGTGCCGGAGGGTTGCATCCTTTTGTGGTGGCGATTGTCGAGTCCTTTGTGGCGAATTTCGACCCGGGATCGCTGTTTTTTACGAGCCTCAACGGGTTTTATGGCCTCCGTCCGCCGTTTTTTAAGCCTTTCTGCCCTGCTCTCCTCTGACCCGTTCAGTTCAGTTCAGTTCGGTTCGGGGTCAACTCTTTCGGGTCGTCCCTTCGCGGGTTGTAAAATCAGTCTGGAACAATAAAGTTTTTTACTCAATTCTTGGAAGTTTAAGGCGATTTTTTAACCGATTATTCGGCCACCTCATTTTTTAGAAGTGCATTTTACTTTTGGCAAGGGTTTTAGTGAAATTTGTTGGGTTTCCGGGAATTCTCCCCTTTCGCAATTAGGCAAAAGGCTTAAAAACGGCACACAACCTTGGTATTAATTGACGGTGATAGGCAAAGAAAGATGTCCTATGTTTTTAAGTCGAAAAGCCAAAAAGTCAAATATGTTTTTTTATCGGAACAAGACAAAAATGGTTTTGCGCAGATTTCACGCGGTGAGGAATCAGTTTTTTCAAAAATCCCAAGAACTTACAAAGCCGATCATAAAGTAGGTCTTAACCCAAAGTTAATCTGCTTTAAAGGGTAAAACACCATGGGTGTAAACTCAGGGAGAAAAAATAAAAAACTGTAGGTGAGAAATGAAGATTTATACTTCAAAAATTGTAAATATAAAAAGATAATTAAGTTTTGTTTATATTAACATATAAACTTTAGTTTTTCCAGCATATCAAACGTAAGTACTTAACAAACTAATTTCTGACCAAAGTTACAAAACAGTAGGTTGAAAATTGAACAAACTCATTGAAGCACATGATTTCAAAGCCAGAACGTGTCCGATTTTTGATTAGCTTTATAAATTTTTTTTCCATCTCCAGCTTGGTTTCGGCATTTTCCATCTATGCATGTAGCCAACGAGGTTAATTATCGCCGCATTGCTCAATAAGAAAAATTAACATTTTCTCGGTGGTGCGACTTCCTTTCGGGGCAAGACAAAGAGCAGCTTGGACCCTGACTGAGCCCCTTCAGTGCCCCCAAATCAGCCCCTCCCCCACTCGCCATATAGCTCATTACGCGGGTCGTGACTTGCCGAAATGAAAAACAAGTAAAATCGGGCAGGGGAGCAGAACACAAAAAGAGTTTATTGCAACGGATGCTTGTCGGAGATGCTGATATCCGAGTGATGGCGAGCGGGTGGTTGGGGATGAGGGAGGTGGCTTAAGAGGGGGCGGGGCAGGGGGTGAGGGATCGACGGACGGGTGGCAGACGCAGCAATGTTAATCTCCATAAAATGAAAACAATGCGCCGGCGCGACGATCGCTCGCCGGCCAGCCTCAAATGTTTCAGATCTGCAGCTCCCGTGTAGCCCCTACCCATCTTCCTCTTCTCTGTATCACTCCACTCTACACTGACAAAAATTAAATCATATTAAATTGTGTATTTCAAGCAGCTGTGGTACACAAAAATTATTTCGTAAATTATTACCAAATACGTTAACATAAGATTAAAAGGTCATATTAAGAGTGCTATATTGAAAACGACTTCAATAATTCGTATTAAAATTTAAGAATAAGATATTTTTTAAGGGCAAAGCTTATATTAAGATCTATTTAAGTTCTAACAATATAATATGATAACACATGATATATTGCAACAGTATATAACTATATTAAAGCGAAGGTCAAGTTGACCTCGTTACTCATACAACTTTCTACCAAAACTTAAAATTGTTTGAATTTTTTGAATCATAAGAAAAGCAAATGGTTTCCTCAGTGTAATTGTGGAACCCCAAGCGAGCTGGCCATGCTTCGTGGAGCGCGCATTTTGCGCAATAAGTGTGCCAGACGATTCGGATTCAGATGCAGACGCTGGCGCGGCAGGACGGACAGTTGGACCGGTTGGTCAGCATTCGGTGGTGCCCCACCAAGATGCCCCTGCCCCCATTCCCGCAATATAATTTATGCAGCAGCAGCAGCAACAGCAGCAGCGGCAGCAGCAGCTCAAGGATCTGGACTGGGGCTCCCTGGGTCTGTGTGTGCGTTTAGGTAATCGCTGGGCATGATCTTGGCGAACCTCCAACGCCACCGCCGTGACAAGCTGCCCGCTGTGTGGATTGGGATGTGGCTGTGGCTGTAGCTGTAGCTCAGGCTGTGAATGCTGCAGCACTCGAAACCCCTTTTTCCTGGACCAAACACCACCCCAGTGCTGCAGCGAGTGTAAATTACAACTTGCCTCTTGGCTCAACGCCCCGACTTTTTGCGGATCTGCTGCTGCTGCAACAGCAATTGCTGCGGATTTTGCTGGGGCCTGTCGGTTTCATTCAGAGAGTTCAATAGTGCATGCAACGCCGGCCACGACTTGCCGGTACCGCCCCCCTTCCCCATCCCCCTTGACCAATCAACTCCCTGCGCATTTATGATCGATGCCAGAGTCGATTTCTTTGAGACTGCCTTTTGTGATTGTCGTCGTTCGGTTCGGTTGGATGATCGGCTGCTTGAGTTGCCGGTGAGGTTCAGTTTCTACTCCTCCTGCACGCGATTGCCTTGTAGGGGGCAGGATATACCCTTCTGTCAGCAAAGGTGTCCTTTCTTTTTTGCAAAAAAAAAATTAAGTCAATCGTCTTAAATTTGGGAGAGTTATGGTCAAAAAGGTCTAGGTCTCAATTGCCTGTATCAATTTAATAATCACAGATCAACAAACATGGCCATTAAATAAATGAATTTTTGAACATATCACAGAGGTATGCCAAGTAACAAGAACAAAGTTTAAACCCATTTTCCAAATATATATATTTTCGAATTTAAAAACTAACTGCAAAACATAGTATTATTATGTTACAAAAGGTTTTACTTTTATTATACAATTCGAAGATATGAAGTTACTTCTAGAAATGTATACCATATCTTAAATAGAAATTACTAAAGAGTGTAGAACATACCCTTTTAGGGTATTTTCAGTTCGGCCATCTGCAGTTTATAAGGCCATCACTGCTAGAGCCTCGACACCTTCCTCTGGGGCTGCTGGTGGGAGAGCTTTCGGAGCCTGGGATCTGGGATCTTGAGTCTGGATGGTGCGGATGGTGCTTGTATGCGGCCGTGTCTGGGTCTGGTCACGATTTGTTGAGACTCGTAAAACATTTTTAGCACCTCGACGACGACCAAGACGACTGACGATCTATATACATCGATCCGCGTGCATTTCTGCAATCGGACGGGGCACTCGATTGCCTTTGTTCTCGCTCAGTCTGCCAGCCCGTTTTAATGGCATTTTTGCATTTTTGTGTTTCTGTTCCAGCTACCAAGCAGAACGCCCACTCGGTGGGAACTCTTTTTTTGTATTTTTGTATTTTTTTTTTTAGCTGAATGCTTCCAAACAAAACACATCCTGTCATTAGGAAAATATTTATGTAGATATCGATGCGAAGCAGCAGCTGCCGCCTCTAACGGTGCCCCCAATTTAGAGGCAGTCGAATTAGTCCCCCCACATAATTAACTCAACAAGTTTTTCGGTCAGACGAATTTATTTGGGCATCGGCATCGGCATCTGAATTAGGCGGCTTCTCTTTAGAGCTCCTTAGTTTTTGGTCTGGCGATTAGCCAAATTTATGCAGAGCGCCCTCTGGCGTTGGCGAAATGATATTCCCGGAAATTGGCAAGGATTCGTAATCGTCTAGAAGGGAGAAAAGGAAGGGAAGGGAAAGGAAAGGATCGAATCGGGATGGGAATGAGTTGCCTGGGTGCGTGGCATGTCGATGGCGATGCGATGGCGATGGCGTGTCGTAAAAACTCTTTTGCGAATCAGGCAGCGGCAGCAGCATCAGCATCAGCGGTATTAGCCATCAAGGCCACCAAAGACATTAGCTTGGTGGATCGTAAAACCCGGCCAAAGACTGAGCGGGCTAATCCGTGGAAACTCTAAACTCTATCCCAGAGAGAACCTCTTTCGGCGCGAGACACAACTCGGCTAGGTAAGGGTCGTGGTCGAACTCTTTCCACTCTTTCTACTCTTTCCACTCCTTCCCGATCCAAGCCGAGCCTTACCTGTCCTGCGAGTTTGACGTTTGCGCCCGCCAATTGATTTGACATTGAAGGCCCTCGCTGCCGGCAAATAACCCTAAATAAAACCATAAAATCCTTCTGCATGCTGCGAACCCATCCCCTTTGGCCATCACCTCACCTTGAGCCACCCGCCATCTAAGGATGTTTGCGACTTTTTTTTTTGCAACGCGTTTTTTAGCCGAACTCGTAAATGTGAGGAAATCATTTTTTATGCAATTTCTTGTCAACGTTTTGTGAAAATTCAGGGAACTGCGTTCGTTTTTTACGCAATGCGATGTAACGTCTCTGCTGTCTAGTTGTTGTTTCTTTATGGAGGCAAGTTGACTTTTTTAGAGAAAATTATAAAGGGCCGAGTGGGAATAAAAAAAGGGAGTCAAGAGTCAAAGTATCGGTACCAGGAATTTCTAAATAAAAAATAAACATAAATAAAAAAACATTTAGACATTTGTATGTACTTACTTGCTCAAATCCTCTCCAGAACTCAACTTTCAACGGGTTAACTTGGTCCAGAGGCGTGCGAGTTGGCTGTAACCCTATGGCTAGAGTTAGAGGAATACCTGCACCCACCACGCCCATAATCCTTTTATGGCAAACAAACAAACAACGTCACGGCGACTCAGTCGCGAAGGATTGCTAGGTAAAAAGTGCCAAAAGGGTGCAATAAACGGGGTTGAGACTGAAGCTGATGCTGGCCAAAGGGTATGGATGTGGATAGGGAAGAGTTGGCCGAGCGACTGATTGTTGCACACGCGCAGTGGCATTGTTGCACACTCGGTTTTATGGGTGTGTGGTTTTAGCCCTTTGATGGGCATGATCATCCTGTTAATAGAAAGCGTGGAAACCCGCCGCAACCCTACCTGATCTCTAATCCTTTCCGCGGCGATCCTGAACCCTTTGGCCCATGATCGCCGGCCACTGGGCGAGCGTGTCTAAGGCGATTTAATTAACGCGGTCGCAACTAAGCCACCGATACCAGGATACCAGGATATGGCTTAAATCGGAACCCTTTCCTCGTCCAGGAGGCGTTGGCCCTGCTAAAAGCCATCCGGCTACTGTGCCGAGGACGGGTTAAGGATGCAGTAGCCGTAGGGGCGTTATTGGAAAATTCCAACGAGGAGCGGTGGGCGGAAGGATTTGACTTCCAGCGAAAGGATTGTCGGACTTAACTTTTGGAAAAACTCCAATATTTACCAAATACCAAAAGGGCAAGGCACTGCACTGGACGAAGCACTTGGCCAGCAGTCGAAAAGTCAAGTCTGGTGTCGGGATTTCACCAGCAAATTAACCGGCTGAGCACCTAAAGTGAGGATCCAAAAGTCATCAATATTCAGCCATCTCTATAGGATTAAGAAACAATGTAGCTCCCTTTTTGGTTATTTGTTAAGGCAGTAAAGAAGAATAAGTTTTAAAATGTAGGTTACAAACTCGTATCATGTTAAATAAAAACTTATTTCATTTGAATATCATTGAATCACTATTTTTAACCCCCTTAAACTGGCATCAAAAATTAATTTCATTTTCATTCGTAGAGGTCTTTTAGAAAACATTTCAAAACTTTTAAAAGTCAATTAAGATAATAACACACATTTCCTCTTCGAATTCCGCCGTTATAACAGATCAGTTTCCCATACCCAACTGTTGATTGTATTTATTAACTTTACTGTTAGATACCGCTAAAAAAATAAACCCGTTTGAACTGCCCCCTTTTTTTCAGTTATCCGTTTTCCGCATCACGCGATTTCGATCCCGCGGCTTCCTACTTTGCCCTTATAAAGTCGTTCGGCCACCCAAACCACAAAAAAAAAAAATTCGACACAAAAACAAACGCATAACGAAACGAAGACAACAGCCTCGAGAAGAAGAGGAGCGAAATGTATTTTTGCATTGTTTTTTACCTGTTGCTAAATTTAGAATGTCTGTCGTCGGGTATTTGCTGACGTTTGTGTCGAAAATTAAGCCTTCTGCCGGGCGAAAACCCCTTCACCCCCCGAACTCCTGTCTTTCATTACCACCACCCCACCCGAAAATGAAATTCTGGGCAAAATGCGTCGTTACGCTTAATGAGTAATAAAATACTTTGCACAACAACCGCTGCGAAATGTGGGGGAAGAAATTCGAGTGCCAGCTCACTCGCACGCAGTCCGTCCCTCTTCCACTCACTCATCCTCCCACTCGAGTTTGCCAAATTTTACAGCGCCATTAGTTGTAATAACAACAGCATCACCATACTCACCGAAAAAGATTTAATTCAATTTGGGGACTGATTTTATATTTTATTTAAACCAATTTACTTTGTTTTTTTTCGTTACAGAAAAAAATGATTATTTTTTATGATGCTAAGTCTTGGCTCCTAAGAGGGGTTATTGTATTGAAGCCTTCAATTCCTTTCAATTTAGTTGCTTTTAATTGACCTACTGACCCCTTTGAAATTTTTTTAAAGTTCCTTTTTAATGCAAATTCAATTTAAGCCAATAGTTAAACAAGTGTATTTAATTTCACACTATAAAACTATAATATAAGATCTGAAGAAATCTTTTAAACGACATTGAAAATGTCATACAGTTAATTTTGCTACTGATCCATTTATGACCCAATTTATTTACCATTTCAGTTGATATTTTGGCTCAGTGTAATAGCAACTGATCGTGCAAATGTGGCGCGCGTTTTTAACAGCGTTGGCGATTTTTATGGCGTTTTAATCGCGAGAGTGGCGCGCGCGGCTAGAAATTTATTTTCGCCGCGGCCCTGGAGCGTCCGCTCTACCGATCGCTCTCTCTCTCTCTCTCTCTCTCTCTCTCTCTCTCTGTCGCCCCCGCCCCGCTGAGTACTGTTATTTTAAGTTACATACCGCCGTTGGCGACTTTTCGATTCAGCGACTTAAAAGCGGCGCGTGGGCGCTTCTGCCGCTGTTAAAATCGCGACGTCGCTGTTAGCGGAGGTCTTCAACGATCAGCAGTGATCATCGGTGATCATTCAATGAGCAGGGCTCCCGCGGTTTATGGGGAATTATAGGGGGGAGGGGGTTGCTTGAAGGGGAGCGGGTGGATGTATCTGGCGCTGTCTATTTATAGACGCAATTAGCAATGCGCACATTTCTGTGTGCTTGCGCCTTTTCGACTATAAATTTTAGCCACAGTTTATTTTAGACGCTGCATGTGATCGAGTCCGCCAGCAACAACAACAGTATCTACAACAACAACAATGGGGCGTCAAATTGGGCGTTGAGCGCACAAACAACTGCGAGTGTATCTGTATTCGTGCGGGCAGATTTAGCGGTGTATCCGTGAGATACATCCACACCTTTGGCTTTTTTTGGCCAGCGCGAGCATGATGTAAAACACCGCCAACGTTTTCCGATCTCTCGGTTTTGTTTATTTTCTTGTTGCCTTTCGTTGCAATTAAATTGGCATGCACAAGTGCCGCCTCTGCCACCGCCACCGCCACCGCCTCCGTCGACGTCTCTGTCGACGCTGACCGCGGGCGGGACGCCTTTTGATCGGCTGCCAAATTGTAATTGGAACGCGAAGGTGTTGTCGACGTCCGCCACTGCCGCCTGAATATAGTACATATGTATGTGTTTGCCGAATTGCCGGGGCAATGTGTTTGCGGCATGGCAACCTTCCGTGGCGACCACAAAACGCACAGCACTAGACAGCCTCCAAAAATGTCAGAAATTCCACAGATTGTTGTGGATTTTACAGATCGTTAAACATGCACTTTTGATTTGCCTCAATGAATTTGATCCAAAGGAGTGACTGATCTAGCAAATTTAATCGGCGAAATGCCTGAAAAACAGGGTTATACTCATATCTTTTTACCCAAATATCTATGAACTGTCTTGACTCATCTCCTTTAAAGTTAACTTAATTAGTAGATGACTGTCTCTCTGTCCCATGAGTAAACCTCAAAAATACGCAAAATCCCCCATAATGATCATAAGACAATTTGTGGTTGAAAAATATTAACTTGAAGAACATTTTCATATAATGAATGGTTAAAGTTCCATGTCGTTTTTGTGTAATATTTCCCATAAGCAAACCTCACAACGTAAGTATTTTCCCTGCACAAGGTCTTCTAACCCGAATATATATCATCACCTTTGACTGATCTCATCCCAAATAAGCTAAATAATTACATGTCGAATTCGCGATTCTCTGTTCCCAGAACAATAACAATAACCTTCGAATAATTAGAAGGTTGAAGCAGTTACCTACTTAAAATTTCACTTTCCGCGTGAACTGCTTCACTTCACAAACTTAAATAGATATGACTTTCTCCAAACTAAGATAACAAATTTAAGGCTAACTTCTCTGTTGTGTAAACAATTTCACAGGAATCTTTCTACTAATCGCTTGCTGCTACCCCCAACTCTTCCTTGTAGTGGCATGCAATTACAGCCAACCTTCGATAAATCATTAGTACGAACAAAAAACTAAAAACGTGAAAATTCAGCGCCGCACGTAGACGCCATCAAAAGTGAATCTAAGCGTCGGTCGGAGCACGTGTGATCCACGCAGCCTTGTCCGTAACGATTTCCATTTCATTTAGCTTGTCGGCTATCGATCAAAAGCCAAAGGGCGGCCTTCACTTAATTGTGGCGCACGGCATGGGGAATGAGTCGATCGTACAGACTGGTCTGGACAGCCGCCACCCACTGAAAAACCACCCAGTCACCCAATCACCCAATCACCCAAACACCCAATCACCCAACCACCCACTTCCGCCTGGCGTGCGCACAACCTTGTGATCTTGTTTACTGTTTAGCGACCCCCGAACCGCAGATAAAACAAAAAAAAAAAAAGAGAGAAAAAACATCGAACCTGTCGCACTGGGGTGGCGTCATATCGCCAGCTATTTTCACCTTCTATGGGACTCCGTCGCGTTGGCCGCATGAATCAGCATTGGTACCCTGGTACACTGGCTCTACACGAGTTAGCAGAGAGCAACGCAGCAGCAGCAGCAGCACAGCCTCTTGTGAATCCCTCGCCAAACCAAAGCCAAAGCCAAAACCAAAACCAAAACCAAAACCGATCGCCAATGGGGGTTTCGCAGTGTGATTTCCAGAAAGGAAGAAATGCCCGTCGGACCCAAGGGGCGTATGAGTAACGCGGGGTGTACGACTTTAGGTACCTCATGCCTCAGTCCAGCTCAACACACGCACACCAGCGAGCAGGTAGCGACTATAGCCCTCTAGGTAGCCGTACTTTTCGCTTTTCCCTGTATTGGTGCGGTCGTGTGGCTCGCGCTCGCGTCTCGCAGCGGCGATTTAGCCAACGAACCTGTCGATCAATCGTCAGTCGTCCGCCGAGAGCCCAGCGATAAGGTAGTCCCGCTTCGCTCCGCAACAACCCGCAGCTGAAGCACATATACCATATAGCCTACCCGCCGATATATATATATATATATATACATATATACGCCCGAAGAACCCGACTGCGATCGATCTTCGTGCCGAGTCGTTTCGGTCTTTTAATCGCACTGCAGCCAGAACCTGCTGCTCATTCGCCTGCCGCAACTCGTAGCGTGCGGTTCTATCGCTCCGCCTTTGAAAACCGTAAATCCAAGCCAAGAGAACTCGACAGTTTTTACGTGCTACGCGAAAGTGAAACCAAGTGAACTTGAAAAACAAAACTGAACTGAAATCTACAAATCAGCAAAAGAAAAAAAACAGTGAACTCAGAGCATAGAGAGCAGCAAATTCATATTTGCTGCCCAAGTGAAACCCCCAAACTGTGCCTCAAACTCAACAAACAATATCTGACCGAAATGGTTACCGGCGTTACCGCAGCCAACATGACCAACGTTTTGGGTACCGCCGTGGTGCCGGCCCAGCTCAAGGAGACGCCGCTGAAAAGTGACCGTCGGGTAAGTGTCTTTTCTACGGCAAACCGAAGAATAAACAACTCCCCCTCGAAATGGATTAAAAAAAAAACCAAATAGAACCCAGAAAAATATGGATTAAACCAGCCAAGAAATTCCCTTAAATGAGAGCCACCCACTTCGAGCTCGACTTGATTTCCATATGCCATATGCCTTGTGGGCGACTGGCCCCATCAATCCCGCTGCCCAAATGCATTTCCTTTTTAGCCATCTCCCACATGGCTAAAATAAATACTCAACAGCACAAAATAAAAAAAAACACTCTGAGCCAGACCAAAAACAGTCGCCGTCGGCGCGCCAACACAAAGCGAATTTATCTCGCGTCGCGTTGGTGGCATTTACTATATGGCATATGCCTACCACTCCGACCAGACACGATCCATTCATGAGTGCCGCCCAAAATTGGCTGGCGGAGCTGCCCACCAGCTCCCCGGATTCGGATTCGGATTCGGCATCGAATTTGACTTCCACTTGGCGCGTGCGTCGCGTGGTCGCTGCAATTTTGGCCAGGCGACCGGTTCAAAGATCTGACTTCATCCGTTGCCAAATTTGGCAAGATCTCCATCACACATGCCCCGCTTTACGGGGCATCTTTGAGTTTCCCGCAGTGACCTTGCCGCTCTCTTTCTCTGCCGTACCTGGTGCTGCTGGTGCTTACTTATTTATAGCCCCTGGCTGTAATTTATAACCGCCAAACTATTTTTAACAATGCCTCGCCTGAGTGGCGCTATAAATAGAGCACGCGCCGTGCGACTAAATTTGGCCGCCAGCCAGTCAACCCATTGCCCAGTCCCCCAGATCCTCATCCGTCTCCTCGGGTCTCCATCCAATTAAAGACCCATGCAGCTTCCTCTATTTTTGGGTCGCTGCATGAGGTCAAATTAGCCATGCAAAAGCCGTGACTAATCGCTGTTTTTTTTCTTTTTTTTCTTGCCTCTTGCAGTCGAACAAACCCATCATGGAGAAACGCCGACGCGCCCGTATTAACAACTGTCTCAACGAACTGAAGACTCTGATTCTGGATGCCACCAAAAAAGACGTAAGTATTTGATAATAATAAGGGAGAAAAAAATGGATAAAAAAAACGATTATTTTGAACATAATTTTAACTTTTTGAAGATAGCTAAAATAAACAACTTAGAAACATAGTTTGACAGTTTCTAAAAGTTCATAATTACATTTTTGATATATATTTTTTTAAATTAAATATTTAAAATGTCTTTTAAAAGGCAGTGGCAACTTTTAAAAAACAAGATTAAATTAATTATTTTTTCTTAAGACATTTACTAACTGCTCCATTTTTTCTCTCTACTTTTAGCCGGCTCGCCACTCCAAATTGGAAAAGGCCGACATTCTGGAGAAGACAGTGAAGCATCTGCAGGAGCTGCAGCGCCAGCAGGCAGCCATGCAGCAGGCCGCCGATCCCAAGATTGTGAACAAGTTTAAGGCCGGCTTTGCCGACTGTGTGAACGAGGTCAGCCGCTTCCCGGGCATCGAGCCCGCCCAGCGTCGCCGCTTGCTGCAACACCTGAGCAACTGCATCAATGGCGTGAAGACGGAGCTGCATCAGCAGCAGCGCCAGCAGCAGCAGCAGTCAATCCACGCCCAGATGCTGCCCTCGCCGCCCAGTTCGCCGGAGCAGGACAGCCAGCAGCCGACGGCGGCAGCGGCGCCCTACCTCTTCGGCCAGATCCAGCAGACGGCCAGCGGCTACTTCCTGCCCAACGGCATGCAGGTGATCCCCACCAAGCTGCCCAACGGCAGCATTGCCCTCGTCTTGCCCCAGAGCCTGCCGCAGCAGCAGCAGCAGCAGTTGCTGCAGCACCAGCACCAGCAACAGCAGCAACAGCAGCAGCAACTGGCCGTCGCAGCAGCAGCAGCGGCAGCAGTGGCCGCCCAGCAGCAGCAGCAGCAGCCCCTGCTGGTGGCCATGCCTCAGCGGACGGCCAGCACCGGATCCGCCAGCTCGCACTCCTCCGCCGGATACGAGTCGGCGCCCGGTAGCAGTAGCAGCAGCAGGTGCAGCTATGCCCCGCCCAGTCCGGCCAACTCCAGCTACGAGCCGATGGACATCAAGCCGTCGGTGATCCAGCGCGTGCCCATGGACCAGCAGCCTCTGTCGCTGGTGATCAAGAAGCAGATCAAGGAGGAGGAGCAGCCCTGGCGGCCCTGGTAGAGGGTCCCTAGCCTCTGGATAGGCCCCCTATCGAATCTCCCGCTTTTAAGACTGATCCCCCACCTCAAAACCCATCCCCCACCCACTTATCATCCACATACTCACATGCGCAGGCGTTGTGCGCATGCGCGTAGACATTTCACATCATTCGCCGGGATAACGCAAATGTTGCTTCGAAGTGCCGCCGCACACATGCGAATCCTTAGACGGTCCACAGCCTCGTCGTCCCTCATTTCTCGGCTCAGATCCTGGAAATCCAGCGGCGAGGTCAGGACCTCCATTACTCGCATAAACACACTCACACACACTCACACACTTTGTTATATATTATTTATTATTATTATGTAATCGATTTGAGAACGGTATTCTACCAGGACATCGCCAAACTACCTCAGTCCAAGTACTTGGTGTTGAATTGCCTCATATATCATGTATTACTATCTTTGAATAACAGCAAATCAGCAAAAGTCTTCCATACACTCACAAAACAAACAAAACAAAACAGAACAACACAAATCAAATGAGAAAAAAAAAACACTTGAAAAGCTGAAATACTTTTTATGAAAAAGATAAACGCAAATGCATAACTCTTAGATATAGACGTACATCTCCATTTAAATATAGGTTTTGTACTAGGTTTTCTCTCGCTCTTAAGTCTAATCAAAGAATAATTATATTTATAAATCAAAACACAAAAAACTATTCGTAAGGCCACGTGATATAGTGAACATAATGAGCTTCTAAGAAAACAAAACAAGAATTTGATGCCGACAAAAGCAAAAAAATCAACAAGAAAAGAAAAACAAACAAACAACATACTAAAAGGAAATAAAATTAAAAGATTCTACTAAAAAATCAAATACGCAAAGAAGAGTTCTTATTGGTTTGGGTATCTTTTTTCCTGCGCTTTCGGGTAAAAGTCTCTTTTTGTTTTTGGAGGTCAAAGCAAGAAACCTATCGACTTAAACTTATCGTAGCAAATTTCAACGCTAATTATATTGCCCATGGTGAAATTCATTCCGCTGGATAGGATCGGCGATGGGGGTTCCACAACAACACAACTACGTTTTAAAGGGGCTCGATTGCTGTTTCTGCCACTGCTAATGTAATCAGCACGACGGGTTGAAGGCCTTTCTGTGGCCAGACCGGAACGGATATGCCTGTGTGTATGTGCCATGATTTTCACACATCCGGACGGCAAAGCCCGATAAGCATAAAATCCTATAAGTGTGAGCAAAAGTCACAAATATAAATCCATTGTCTTGTACTATTTCAAAATGTTTTGCAACATGAACAGTCAATTTTTAATGGAAGTGCAGGAAAATATTGTGAAATTTAAAACTGCTTTTATTTGATAGTAGGGAATTTTATCCCTTAGCTGGCAATTCAGTAATGTAAGAAATATGGAATTTCAAGGGGTTCTCGAGTTCGTCTTATCGCGCTATATTTAAATGGCTTTAAATACCGTGTGTAATATTACAAATGCAGTGATTCCTTTTCTCGGAAACACCCTGGATTTATCCACTCCGTTCAAGTTAGTTACAAGGTTCGCTGCCCCAGCACATGATGCATATACATATGCCGTATGTACTGCAGTAGGAAAATCAGTTACCTAGAGTCACGCCCTTCAATCCCCATTCACCCCCCTTATTCTAATCTGAGCAAATCCCAGGCCATTAAGCGTCATGCTCGTGACAAAAGTTTCCGCGAAGTCTGCGGAAAAAATACCGCATCATGCTGATAATATGAGAGTGATAAAGCGGATAAGTAAATAAATTTGTTTTCCATTTGCGCTGGGCAGTTGGGCAGCTGGTGAATCAAGTGCACTGAGCAAACAACTTTCAGTTGTTCATCACCGGTTGGGTTGCCGTTCCCGTTCAGATGCATCTGACTGGATGCTCTGGCGACTCACAAAACCAACTCGTGCAGCCTCAAAGTCCAGGGAAAACACTCGTAGAAGCAATAAAGATTGCACACACCAGTTGCACATCGACTGTCGCATGTTCTAGAACCAGAATAGTACAGTGGAAACACGAAAGGAGGAAAGTCCGATTTGGTGGTTAAGTTGTGTGGCTAAGCTGAAAGTGCATAAGATTAGTCACTGGGTGGCGGACTTTCGGCCCATGAATGACTCATCGTCGCTCGTCTAGCTTCAAAATGTGTACCAGTATGTCTGCTAATTTACTACGAAACCCCCTTTGAAGAAGCGCCCATTGAGTCACCTTCATCATCGTTTCGTTGGCGTAAATTGGCAAAAATCTGGTATTTTTCAGGCCCGCGTTCAACAGAAATCCGCGAAATGGCCACTGATTAAGGCAATACAAATTACCCTGTTTTGGGTTTTTATAAATACTTGTATTATCACATGACTAATGAAAATATGTCCCGAATGTCAAGGGGGTGCCTGAATCAGAATGGAATGTGAATTTTTTCCATTTCACAACAAGGAAGATAGTGTTCCGGATTCGGTTTATATTTACACAATGATAACATTTTTCCCATCACTTTTATTTATACACAACTATCTTGAACATTCCAAATGAACTAACGCAATTGCTTGGTAATGCGATTTTGTATACTTTTAAAATGATGAAACTAAAGGTCTTACAAAAGTTTGTGTAAATATCAAATTTTTAAACTATTTCTTAAACTACATTTTTGTTAGTGGTTTGAACAATTATTAGAAAACCTTAAGTGCTCCAGATAGCTCATGCGTGCCACCTAATTGCCAGATCCCTGTGCAAATTGCGATTTGCATAGCTGCATTCCTCAGCGGGAAGTCAGCATGTGGTTCGGTTTTCGGTTCTGCTTGGAAGTCGGTGGTCCTTCGATTTGATCTGCTTCACCACCGCCACCGAGCACTCTGTGAAATGAATTCATCACAGTTGCGCACAAATGAAATCGAAATTAAAGAACTTCGGGGTTCGGGCTGTGGATTCCCTTGGGCTCTGGGTTCTCTGGGACTATTTTCTGGGGGTTGTACAGTACGTGGTGGCGACATTTGAGGCTACTCGCGACTGCGTGGAATGCCGCCAGTCGCCAGTTGTCACGTTTTGCTCTGGCAAATGACCCCAAAATAAAAAAGAAAAACAAAAGCTTTTTGTTTACGACAACGACTCGTGTAGCATTCCGCGGAATTGTGTGCGGCATCGAGCACTAGCACCGGCACTGCCACTGGCACTAGCACTTCACTCCACTACACTCCACTTCATTCATGGTAATTGAAGACCGCATCGTTGTCGCACAAATTTCGGCGAACTGGCGCGAGATAAGCCAAAGTCGGAGTCGAAATCGCAAACGGAATTGGAGTCTGCAGCTGGAAATTCGGGGAGTACGCATAAACAAGTTGAATGAACCGGGCCTGGGCCAAGAATTAAGCGACTCTAATGCCAATTCACTTCCACTGCCACTTCCACTTCCTCTGCCTCTGCCCCTGCCAATATTGGCAATGTCAAATGCTAGCCAAGTTTAATGACACCCCCACTTGGCTTTGTTTGGGTTATTGCTATTGGTTTGCAAGCTTTGTTTTCACTTTGGCTCGATGGGTTTTTGAACTTGTTTTGCTAGTCTTGATTTTCGCATACGAAATGAGTGCGAGTCCCGTGCCGGGGATCTCGGAAATGTTAGGTGCCATTGAACCATCCGCTGCGGTTCAAGGAGAGTAGCCGTCGACGAGATTCTAGCTGCTAACTGGGCCTAAACACAGTTACACAGACGGCAAGGTCGTTTCGTCTCCGTCTGGTTTCGATTTTGGCTTTGGTTTGGGTTTTGGTTTTAGTTGGCCAAAAGACGTGCTTGGCATAGACAAACGGCGGAATCGAATTCGGTGGCTTTGACATTCAACTCGCTGGCGGTGGTTCAAGTGGCACAAACCACTCCCCAAAACACTGAGCAAGGTCAGTTTTCTGTACCGGCTAACTAGCCCCACTAGCCAATTCGTTCACCCACTTTACACTTTACACTGCGCCATTAAAAACTCGAGGGGGGAGGGGGCATGTCAGGTATTTACACAGCTTACCGCTGATAGTCGAAGGGAACCACCCTATCACCTTGAGCGGCACGTGACCAGCGTATTGGGTGGTGCGAAAGAATTTTCCTCGAGCAACCTGATCGCTCGATATTGGACATTTGGGAAGGGGACTGGCTTCACTGGAATCTTCGCAGCACTTCATGTAAATAACAACGGTGCTTCGATATATGTACAAGTATCTTTCAAATCAGCCAACGCTACCACTCCCCGTACCTTATATGCAGACAAAAAAATACATTTGCTCATAACATTTAAATTATTTCGTAAATTAATAACTACAAAAGTTTTTTATACAAAAACTAAAATTAATATATAATTTGAAATATTTACATTTTTAATGACAATCTTAGAAGCATCAGTTAATGACCGTTAAATTTAATTTTGTTTTTGAAACGATGCTAAACATACATATATTTTGTTTCTAATAAACATTTTGAACAAAAAGAAGACAATTCGTTCAGTTCCGGTATCTAAGATATTCCTTAAACGTTTCAGTACTTCTAGGAAAAAGTCAGAACACATTAAATCCGGTTGTGGAATGCTAATTTCTCTCAGTGTGCTCGTTTGCAATTTGAATTCTGTTTTTGTTTGCATTCTGTTTTTCAGCTGTGTTCAGTGCTGTTCGATCGCATCCACTTACAGGCCCCATGCATAGCAAACTGCAGGCCACGCAAAATATTTCACTCAAATAAATATAGCTGTTTATTTTGGGAAATTGAAACAAGCAATACCAAGTGCACAAAAAACAAAAAAAAAAGTATTGTATATAAATAAATAAGGCAGCAAATACCGCAACGGAACCCACTCGAATCACGTTTTCTGTCACGCAATTTGAGTTCTTTCAATGAAACGGATTTGGAAATGGGAATGGAAATGGCGCAGTTTAGTGGGCATATGGTCTTCGTGGATCCACACTTCACCACTCGGTGGTTGACTTATCAAGTCAAGCAAGTACTGTAGCCAAGTGGTGGGGAAAGAGAGATAGAGAGTTCGAGGCGTGGGTTAAGTCCGAATTGGGCAATTGAACGGGCAGCTTCTGTTTGATAGTGGTCAGCGTTTGCTATGCTCGTTGTCCATATAATCTGATAAAGTGGATTCAGTGGTTTCCGATTGGTTGTTAGTCATGTCCAGAAACTTAACATTCTTTGGTCTAGACTTTGTCTTATGTGGGGAAGAAGCTAATTATTTTGTATCTGCTATTAAAAATACCTTTAATGCAAAGAGGTTTAAAGAAACTTATATTTCACTAAGTAAGAATCGTTGCACACTTCTGCACAAAGATATTTAAGCTATAAAACAATTCTACTTTTAAATTTAAATTATAACATAAACACTTTCTCCTCCATTTTGCATTTTCATTTCAATTGAGAAATTGCCTTAAAAGAGTTATAAATTGTATAAAGAGTGGAATACTCCCTAAAAGTAGCAACCTCATATGGGCATAAAAGTGAGCCCATATTAACGATTTGATAGTTTTATCTCCCATATGTCTTACTTTGGCAAATTACTTAATAGCTGGCAACTTCAAACGGGTGTCTAAGCTCCGTGGGTTTACCCGAAGCGCCGTCAATCTTATCGGTGTCGCACTGTCGGCAAACTAAAAGCACAAGCCCCCCGATTTGGAAACTCTGGTGCGCGTGCCAAAGGAAAATGCCATTGGAACGGGGCTGAATGTGAGGCTGGGGCCTGACCCGGCATTGCAAGTGGAAAATTTTCATGGTTTACATCAACGATTCGAGACCCGCCAATGAGAAGTGTCAACATGTGCTCATCTGATTAGCACCGCCAAAGGCATCGCGGTTTTGGGGACGTCAGCCAGGTGCCAGTCGCGTTCGCGGTCGCGATCTCAGTCGCAGTCGCAGTCAAAGCCCCACCCCGGGGAACTCACGCCCACTCCCAGTCCCAATCCCAAACACAATCACAATCACTCCCGAATCATCCCCTCCCTACTCCGACGGAAATTAACACTCATCTTCCTAGGCTCACTGAGTCCACAGAGAAAAAAAAGATGATGGAGTCAAATTAAAAAAAAAAGTTTTCTTACCCTTTTATTAATTAATTAAAACAGAAAACAATTTCATTTTATTTGGAATTAAGATAACAAAAGAAGCAAAGATATTAAATATGTATTTACAATACTGGAATTTAAAAAACTTCACTGTGACCGAGTAATTTCGACTATAGGATTGTTTTTTTTTTGCTTATTACCATTATATAAAAAAAAAACTAAATATAACATAAAATCTTTAGACTTTATTAGAGGGCAGTCTGAAATCCATCTCTTTTGAAATAGCTTTCAAAAAACATTAATTTGATCGACATTTAGGAAAAACAAATATTGCATTTGATTTTAAAGGTTCGACAAGAGGTGATCGTAGATTGATTGAATATTATTACTTTTAATATTATTCCAAATTATCCGTTGATTTTTGATCCGACATTATTTGGTTCCGTGTTTCTTGTAGAGCGTTCAGGAATTCTGGTTTGGGACCTGATGGGGGAATTATTTGCCAATCGCTGATGTTGTTGCCAGTTTTCTGCTTTCTGTTATTCTGATATCTGCTGTTGTTGTGTTGACTTGGCACATTTTTGTTGTGATTTATTTGCGCGGCGTTTTTTGATTGAAATCACCAAACAACGGAGCATATTGACGTTGACGCAACTGTGGGAATATTCCACTGCAGCGTGCGCGGTTTTATTTGTTTAACTGGCTGCTGTTGCTGGCACCCTTGGCACCTGCCCCCCTACCACCCACTTCCACCCTCCCCACACCCGAAATTTTACCGCCCACCGGAGAGCGCACGCCTCCTGCCGCAAAACGTGTTAATGGATCAACAGTTTTGTGTTAGTTTTTTAGGGGCGAAGTAGCGGACGGCGATTGGGAGTTATTATTATTTATTTTCTCTTTTTTTTTGACAGCCAAACCCCCTTTTGATTTTGCACTCCACCCCAAATCGAACTGATTGATTGCCCCGCTAATCAGCCGGTCTAAATGGGCTTTTGTCCCGTGCCCGTCGGTGTGCGGCGCCAATTTTGCTTTGCACTGTGACTGTCTGCCGTCACTTTTCCGTGAATTGTTTGTTGACACAGCCATTTGGAGCGTGCGAAAGTGGATAAGGTTTGCCCGGATTACTGGACCATCACATCCCATCTTCGGGAAATATCCCCGCTTGTTATCCATCAATTTTACTATTAAATGGCTCGCGTTGCTCCAAACGTGACTTCCCTGACGTTTTTTTTTCATCAATGACGGATACTTAGACCTCGGCAAATGAATTGACAATGACATTATCATTAGCTGTTTATTGGAACGATATTATTATACTATTACATCAATGAGTCACCTTATGGTTGACATTCAAATATGATTTACTCTGGTATCTTGTTAATACAATAGTATAATTTATAGCATACATTTATTAATAAATTCTTTTAGAGAAGTCATACTTCGTTTTCATGCTCGCCACGTTCCATTATCACCTTCATGGTTTTTCCTTTTTCGATCTATATGTATCTGGCCCACTGTACCCAATTCATTAACTATATCTCTAGAGCACGTGGCTTACATTTTCGCAATCAATAACGATTTTTGGGAAACGCCAGGCCGGGAAAATCCGGCAGCTATTTTGGGAAAACATCCGCTTTGAAGCGGGCCGCCCCAAAAATAACCAACGGCTCTGGGGTGCTTACTTCTAGCCATCTGCATTAGCAGGTCACTCGAGCTGCTTTGGGCCTTAAAAACTTAACGACGGGCAGTTCAAATGGGGTTCACCGCCAAAAGTGCTCGATGATAAACTCAAGTGCAAGCGTACTCGCTGGCGGATGAGTAATGGAATTCCCATCATGCAAAGTCCGCCATGTCCGCGACTGATGGTGTGCCTCTTGATAACGTGACTTTGACAAATGAAATTATTTGGCGAACGAGGCAATATGGGGGTACCATAAATCAGTCCTGCCAAGAGCTACTGGCTTTGTTTTATTAGGTGTGTATAAAAGCAGGGGTACCACAATAAATGGTTTTTATAGATTATTAAAAGTATACATCATATCTCCTTGCAAAAGTACTTTCTTTCTGAGAAAGATCGCAAAGTTTTTCGGGGTTTTATCCAATATAAAATTGATAAGATAAACGTTTCTGCCAGAACATGAAAACATTCCATGGCAGATACCATTCAAACAACATCAATCTAGCACTGAGTCTTGTCTTCGCCTAAAGTGACTCATGTATTTGCCGAAAATGTGATGAAATTTCATCGTTTGTCGCTCAAGTGTCTGTCAGATAGGGAAAAAATGCCGGTGATAACAATCTGCCATTGACATTGCTGGCGGTTCCGTGGCTAACCCGAAGAATGTGTAAATTTGTACAACTCCCAATGTGGAGAATTTCTTCTGGCGCTGGCAGCAATCGTACAATTTGTATATTGAACCCGTTGACATCGCCAGAGTGCCGGAGCTGTTTCTCGTAGCAAAGATTAATTGGCAAGACTGAGGCAAGACTGTCGAATAATTGGGGAAATACCCGATATTAACCTGCCGTGGCCCCCGGGAAAAAGTTTTAGGTGCATATCAAATGTGCGAATAACTTGTGACGCATTGCTTCGGAGATAAAACAAATTCACTGGGAACCTAAGTAGCTGAACAGCTGAATAGCTGGACAGCCGCGCGATTTCGGACAATCAATCAAAATTCAATATCGACGGCTGGCCGGAAATGACCCACTCGCCGACTGCCACGTACTAACTAACGATGTCTCTAAATGCTTATTAGCACTCGGAATTAGCGACTTGCCAAATAAAAACCCGAAAACCCCTCCGCCATGACGTCGGCAACTTGTGACTGAATTTACGAAGTTTGAATCTCTTGGGATGGTTATGGGGTATATAAAAACATATATACATTTCTGGGGGGGATAAGTCATAACTCGTTCATGCAATCGCGCAGATAGATTGGAGTAGCACGCGCCCATCAACTGAGCGTGTGGCCAATGGATATGTATCTGTATCTCTCTCAGGATCTGAATCTGAATCTTTGGATACCGCGTATCTGCTTGTGTGTGGAAAGTTTCGGGCTGGACTATTTGGGCTGGCAATTGACACAGCTTGATAATGAATGCAAATACAAATCGATTATCACTTTTAAACGACGACGCGACGCTGGCTAACACAATGCGGTTAGCGAATTCCTAATGACTAGCACACGGCGTGAAGGATTAGGTTTTTCACGGGAAGCCACAGCCACAGCTCCAGAGATTCAGATTGGGATTCATACACGCATTCGTGTTCATATTCGAATTCGGATTAAATCGCAGCCTGACAACAGCGGTGATCACGCGATACGCTCTCGCCATGATTATGCAAGTTTTCGCAATGCCAGCGGCAAGATGCGTCAGTCCGCCAATCGCTGTCTGATGTCTGCCGTTGGATTATGGGTAATTAGCACCGCTGATCACCACTGACTACTGACCACTGATCACCCTGTCCACTTGATCACTCGATCACCTTCGCCGGCTCCTCGGTTTTAGCCAGTCCGGTCTAGTCTAGGTGTAAAGTGCGCCGCAACAGAGCCATAATCCTAAGCCGTTGGGCGCCTTTTTAGTCAGGATTCGGCAATCCGCGCTGCTAAGCCACAGGTAGTCCAGGTAACAACATAGAACAAGTTGCATAAGATTGCTCAAAACTCTGGTGACTGCATTCACACACAAACTAATTACGATTGTCTGTGGTCGCGATAAGAAGGTTCCACTGAAGGCCGTTTCTGTAACAGGACGGAAATGTAATAGCAGATTACTTTCCGAGAATGCGAAAGCAAAGAGTTCAGGATGATTTCTTGGAATTAATGTTGCTTTTATCAGAAACAAGTGTGTGAAAAGGGAAATACTGTTTCGCATTAGTAATATTAAAATTATTAATTAATAATTAATTCGATATGAAAATATCAACATATGAACATCAATATCAGAAAAATTTCAAAACAAACAGTTCAACCCAAACAGTTTAAACAAAATAAGTATATGCTTTCAATTTACTGGTATTAAACTGTGTAAAAACTTTCAACTAAATTTCAAATACTTATCTGGTTCTCAAAACTCTTGAATTGCATACCTAAAGACATCCAGATCATGCGGAATTCTCTGCAACAACCCCCATAGCCTTCTGCGATTCGCTCGACAAACACCCAAGCAAGCATATTCATAAATCGCACCCTCCGCTTTCTGGGTGTATCGACATAATTTGGCCTTGAGTGGTTCAAGTTCGACGGCGTCACTCGCATGGACAAAAACAAAGCGGCAAAATGGAAACAACAACCATGTAGTCAAACAAAGCTGTTTCGCTTTTGGAGCTGCAATCTGGGATCCAGTCGCACTCGCAGTCGCAGTCACAGTCACAGTTTTTGGTTCCAGCCCCATTCACAGTCCCCCAGTTCCGTTCCCAGATAGCTGGCTTTACTTTTGTGTGTTTTTACTGTCAAAGTTCCGGCTGAGCGCCAGACTTCGAAGCCCACATGCCGTGGCTATAGCTACTATATAGCTTCAAGTGATGTTTTTTTTTTTTGTGGTTTTGTTTTTTGTTTTGTTGCATACGCTTATGTGTACAATGAACGCGCCTTGTGGGTTGGTCGCATTTAGTGACTTTATTGCGCATACGCCGCGTGAGCCATTGGAATTGCTATTTACTGTTTCGCCGTCTCTTATTCCCTTGTTTTGATCTGGCGCACACCCCACAAACCCGATCAAAAACGGTCGGCGATCAATTGGGTCATTGGACGAGCCAAAATATTGCGTTTGCACGATTATAACGACCTTGCCCGACCTTGAACGTCGTTAAAAACATTGTTAGCTTATTCAATGGCCAATAACAAAAGCAAGAGCAATGGCCATAAAATGAAAGTTATTACCAATTGGGTGCGCTGTTATAATGGGCCCTATAGTTGGTCTAAAGAAATTGGGAAAATAGTTTACAATTTTGTATTATCTATTATTCATATAATATAACATTTGTTTACAAGTTCCAAATATTTAGGCATTTCAAATTTCTGTTCATACATTTCAATCTGGCTTTGAAACTTTCCAAAAAACAAAGTATTTAGATTCAAGAGAAATGGCTTTATGTACCTTAAAAACAACTTAAGTGACTTCGCAAGCTATCCAGCATCTAAATTCTTTGAATTGAGGATATTAATGAGATTCTCATATCTTCTTCGGCTCATCCTAATTTAAATTCAATTTAATAATCATCGAATAATCACGCCACTATAATTTGACTACCGAAATATAAGCTTGATTCATTTGGAAATTTCCATACATAATAATAGTAATTAGTATGAAGCCAGTGAACGCTCGCAGCCAATTATAAATCAACAAATGATAGCTTTCTCCCTGTCTATCTGTCGATATAGTAGCTGTTTTCTGTTGTTGCTTTATGATTCGGCCTTACTGTGGCAGGGCTACTGTATAATTCCAGGCAGTGGCAAAAAAAACAAACCGAATAACCGAAAATAAACAAAATATTCAAACAAAAAAGCCAACAAACAAGCTGCTTCTAGTTATTTGCGACTGATTTATGGGGAATTCCAGGTGCGTCAGCTCGAGTGGTTCTGTGGGTCGTAACTCTTCCACTGACACCGAATTGGGTGTCCAACTGTCGAAGGTAGTTTCGTCAGAAAAAAATTAAAAACGTTCAATAAAATGTAAATAGCAGGCAAGTTAACAAATAAAGCAAATAAGAAATAAGCCCAAAACATTCTTGTGAAGGTGGATTAGTAGACTTTGTTCTTTTAGGGGGTAGATGTTTTCAAGAAAAAAAATATAAATAATTTTTAGCTATGCTCTTTTTTTTTTAAATTTTGTCACTACTGGCTACTAACTAGCCTGAACTCTAACTAAGTTTTCTGTTTTTGCTATTTAAGATTCAGCTCTTATTTTTGTTTTATGGCGCTTTGAGTTATGGTGCTAAACTCTTTTTCTGTTATTTTTTTGTCCACCAGCGAAATTCCAAGCAAGGTGACTTTTTTCGCCGTCTGCTTATTTCTGGGTGCGAATTTGAAATGCAAATTTTGTTCGCCGTCGGACCCTAAGCCCGATCATAATGCTCGCAAGATCTTAGCTTATATACGGATATGTGGATTTCTAGTGTTTTCCGTGCACATAAAAATAAAAGGTATTAATTAACAATAAAAATAACTTGACTGGAGGCACGCTTTGGTGTTATTTCATCGTCTCGAGAGGGGGGCACAAATGTGAGTAAGAAGTGAAACAAAGCTGCCAAAATCACAAAACCTCAAGAAAGCAACCGTCCAATGGCAACAACAATGCCATCGATCTTCAGACCGAAACGCTATTGTTTTTTGTGATATTTTTGGCACTGTTTATTTATTTATAAAGCAGTCACCGAAGTCGCAGTCACATTTGTTTTTCTTGTGGGCACAATCAATCTATGGCGCGAAAGCCAAAAATAAGTCGATCGCTAAGCCTTAACCGCAAACTTAACGCCTTGGGCTCAGCCGGAGATATCGTGGTCGTGGTCCGACCTTATGACGCAAGTATCACGTCTGATTATCCAGTATTCAGTATCCAATATCCAGTAGCCCGCTGCCAGCGGGGTTAAGCCGTCCGAACCGCTCGAGCCACCTCTGAAAGTCGTGAGAAGGGCCACCACTGTTGACCATTCACACCCTGGACCGTCTAGAGCGGAAGATTTTTTGTTGCTTTCCTACGCCATGGAAAACTACACCAATTTGCTATCATTAGATAGACTCAGTCCAGCGTATTTACAAGCTTTACGACGTTTAACACCTGATAACATTTGATTTAGATGTCACAATTAGCGGATGACAAAAATTTCCATATCAGTGTGAAACTCTATGTCTGGAATGTCAGGATTTATTTCTGTAGTTTGTTCTGCTTCGTTTCCGAGATTCGTCTATTTTTAGATAGGCCACGGACAGGTAGATATCTTATTATATATAATCAGTCTGAACAAGGACTTGGAATTAAGAATTAAGATCATCTTAAAGTACCTAACATTATATAAAGGCCACACATTTTTGTTTTTAATAAACAAAACTTATATATAATGGCCAACTTCGCCAAATTACTTTAATAGTTGCTCACCAGTCAGTCATTTTCGAAATTCCCCATACGGCGACAATGCCTTGATAAGCCTATTTAATATATAGTTTCGCAAAAAGACTCCTTATAAGGTCACAATAATGGGCATTATTGATTAGGAGTTGATAGAGTAGTATCATAGTAATATTTTAATTTTAGCTATCAATTCAGCCCCTTTGGTACTGGAGTATAGCAGGGTATCACCATGCGGAAATAAGTCGAGCCCCGAATATGGAAATTCTTTATAATGTCAGGCAATTAGATCCGCGACTGGAACCGATATTAGGTGGGTGGGTGTCCGAATCGCCAGACGAAATCATGCTGATTGCATGCATCGTACGATCTGTAGACCGATTCCGATCCAGCTGCTGACGTCAAAGTCTTTAATCGAAAGTCGAGGCAGCGTGACCCACATAAGAACATTGAAAGCACAAGTGTTGGCCCAGCCCTTAGTCGCTGACTAAAGTCGGCCCGGGAACTCAGATAAGGCCTAACAGACCGCGGATCCCATGCACCGCACCACGTACTCCTTGACGAGGTATGGAAAGACACTGTGAAAAAAGGGGAGCATTTTCTTTCCATTTATCGATGATTTCCATGTAGATGTCATACATTTTTAATAAATTCTAAATGTATGCTCAGCTCATAATTAAAAAAAAAACAAATTTTATTAAACTATACGCAGAATATTTAATTATTTTTTAGTTTAAATAATAGGCGCCATTTCCAATTTCTTATAAAAACATAAAAATTCTAAAAATCATCATTATGTTTTTTCAAGAATATTTCTGTTTTTGCATGATTTTCATTTCCTATCCGGCATTTAGCCAAAAAATTTTTAGAAACATACAATTATTTATATGTTACCTTTTTCAGTTCAGAAGATACCTTTATAAATACAGATTTTGCAAAGTCAAATGATTTGTTAGTATAGAATATAAATATGATAGCTATCAATCACTTTCTTATTGTTTTGCCTTTGTTGTTTTTAAAATAAAATAAAGCTTAGTTGCTTTATAAATCATGGTCATGGTTGGTTACAACATTTCTATAAATCAAAGTTTTGAATTGGCTTTCATCACACTCGCACTAACTAAATAGTCGTATATTATGATGTTTTTCTTTCAGTGTGCAAGCAGAAGCCGTCTACGTGCGCTGCAATGCGGAGCACGAGCCCCGTTGTTAATTTCACCATTTGCCTCCTCGCACAGTGAGCACTCCGATAAGAAGTCGCCCGCATGCTATAGCACACACTATACTCTGTGTATATAGTATATAGTCTCACTTATGACTGATTGTCTGCCGAGGCCCAAGACGTCGGTTCGACGTAAACAGCTTATCAGCTGAAAGCGTTGTGGTTACCCGTCGAAACCGCTGGAACTGGGACCGCAATGAAAACCTGTCACAGACAGAGGCCGAGACACCGGCGGCAGCACATGCGATCGCTCGCCGGAGCAAAGTGCGCGGGACCAACGTCATCGTGGAACGCTGACGCAATGACCTTGTCGAGCGACCAACCTCCCGACTCTCCCACGGCCCACCCACCTTAATGACGCCAGCGCCAGCCAGACCAATGTCCAACTGGTAGGCGGTGAATCACCGCTCGCCAGTGACTCCCATTAGACTTAGACTTAATTTAATGACTGGCATTCTGGCGGATCACAGATTGCAGGATGTTGGGCGGCTTAGTTTTTCTCGGAATCTCGGAATCCCACTGAGCAATGCCGTGATTTTATGTGGGAATGCAAAACGGATATAGCCCCCCGATTACGAATGGATATTAACACGGAACTGAATAAACCTTTGAGACTTGATACATTTAAAAATTTAAAATGTGCTACCGCAGTACATTATTTGATTCATGACCTTACACTTTTTAAAAACTATAGAGATTTACAAACTCACTTGTAAATTTAGGAATTTACAAGTGATGACTAAAAAACCATTTAACATATTGGGAAAAAAGTGAGTATAGATTCAACTTAAATATTTAATGCATTGAAGTCACTTCAAACATAGCCGTAGTGGGTAAATTACAATTCCCAATAATATTATCCAAAAAAAATATATTTTTCTATTACATATTTAAATTTAAGAATTAATAGGCATTGATTAACAGCTTTGTTAAGCAGCTTTATCATGTAGATATGAAACCCAGACGACTTGAAGTGATTTGCTTTTGATGGATTTGAAAGATACAAAATTGAAACATCGCTCAACTTTCAAAAGCGAAGTCGCAGACAACCTGAGAATCATCTTGCCGAACATAAGTTCTCTTTTATTTTAAGAAAAAACCCTTCTTTATATAACATGATCATCCGACCCGTTGCCTGTTTCCACAGATTTTGACCAGACATGCCCTGCGGCCATATATCTACGACCAAAACGCAGACACCACACTCAGTTAACAGCAAGATTTTTAAATGATGCTCTTTCAAGTCGGACTTAATTTTTTTTTTTTTTTTTTTGGTTTTTTGTTTTTGTTTTTTGTGGCTTTGTCTTTGGCGCCGTCTAGCTCAAAAATGTCTAAAACTGTCATTAATTAGAATTTGCAGCGTGTCGAGTCTGTGCCATCCGTCGTCGCTTGTCTGGCTGTTTGGCATTAAAATGTTATCCACCAAAGGCCAATAAGGGGAACCAGACCGCACTGAAACGTTGGTGGAATTCCCCAGCAGCAGAAAAAAGAAAGCACAAGCTCAGCGAAGTCCGCCACAAGAAAAATTAGCCAACGAGCGCGTGTTTGCCAAAGCAAAAAGAGTTAAAAATAATCATAAACAAAGGTAGGAAAATAAAGCAAATAGTGTCGAGACAAAACCAGTCGGAGTTGCCGTTGGCTTGGTGGGTCACGAGGGGGGGTGAAGGTAAGCGGGCCGGGTCCGGACGGGCCCCACTCTAAGTCACTACTGAACCACTTTGAGCCACACGCGCCGCGCTTTTGTCATAGCCTGTCACAGTCCACGCGACTGCAGCTGAATTCACACGCTTCATTGTGGTTTATTATATTTTTTTCCACCTTTTTAATCCATTTGATTGTATACCGCTTCGTGGAATTCGCGGCGACATTCCCAGCACACTCCGTATATAGTATCTACAGACATGTGGATATACGGATAATGGCCCACAGTCTGGCTTGTCTAGTGAGAACTCGAATTGGGGCTGGTTACTAAGGCTAGTTTTGCATCTCAAATAAGCCAATTCAAACACCTTTGGCTATTCAGAGTGCGACCAGATTTCGTTTCGCATTTCTATCGTTCACAGATTTTGGAATATTTCCGTGGAATTTTTCGCATAAATTTTTTATGAAAAGTTAATACAAATTGAGCTCTTAACATTCTGAAACATATTAAACATTTTTGAAATAAATACGAAACATAATTTAGTTTTTCTAAAAAAATTAAAAACTGAAGAATGAAAGAAATTTAATATATCAAGACACGTTTGAGTCAAAAAGGCAATACGGCTATTCAGAATAAAGTTTAGCAAGTAATATATATTTTGGCGAATCCAGAATTAACCAAATAATTTAATCATTTGTGTAATTCCATTATAGGGTATAAAATTCTCACCTCATATTCTTCCATCAAGGGTTATATCCACTGTAATTGCTATTTTCCGACATTTAATTTGCAGCTGACGTTGTGTCAATTAGCTCAATGGAATGGACCAACGACTGTGTGGGCGTTTGATTGATGTTAGAAACGCCGCCACCGTGCGATACTCAAATACAAATAATGCAGTCGACCCACCAACTGACACACAGGTGTCTGTGTGAGGGGATAGGAATCGAAATGGGACAGGGATCGGGAGTGAATGTATATATGGCAGCCAACATCGTGCTGGTTTTTCCCTACAGAATTACCTGCACAAGCAGATAAAGTGCCTCATAAATAAATAGTATGTAAATAGCTTAACGCGTGTGTGTTCTACTTTATTTGCTCATTGAAGCTCATAAGCTTTGCTTTTATACACACAAAAAAAATCCACACAATTAAGTCCTGGAAACTAATTTTCAGTACAAGATTTACAGCTACCAAATTGAAATTAAATTGTTAGGCTTTTGGGTGCTCAAATATTAAAAGACGTAATTTTTAATATTTATCTTAGATATTTTAATTGAACAACATCCCTGGCCATTTTTCTTGTGTACATTTAGAGTGAGTGAATGGGCCAACTAAACTTCGATTAGCAGGCAACGAAACGCGCTTGGGTTTTAAACCATCGAATTCTTGTAAGAGATCCGCCGAAGCTGCGAATTGAGGCACGTTTTGTTAATTATGGCTCAGTGCAAACTCACTGCCGAAAGTCCACAACTTGGAGCGTCTTGATTTACTCTGTTTCAGTGTTTCGCAAAAGCGTGCTATGTATAATCTGCGTGTCGCACAATTCTTAAGTATCAACAGTTTTTTCTTTTTCCTTTTTTGCGATCAAATTGGTCAAACTTGCAGAAGGTTGCGTAAGAAACCTCCTATATTTCTTGGCAGTAGAATTGCTTCCTTTTGCTCGTTTTTTTTTTATTTTGGTCTAAATGAGCGCGTGTCAGCACCACGCTTCTGTCTTTTCCTTTTTGGCTTTTTATTGAACAAAACACGCTTAAAAACGCCTTAATTCTAAAGAGACATTTTCAGTGGAGGATAACCGTATTATGACGAATTTTGAAGCACTTACGTGCCACCAATGACAGTTACAGAAAGCGGTTACAGAATATTTTAAGAACTTATTTTTTTTACAAAGTCATGTATTTTAATTAAAAAGTAATTGATTATCGCATTCAAAACGATTACGAGTGCTATTGTATAACATTTAATATGAAGTAACTAAACAAGTTACGCTTAGCTTATTTTCTATTACATCAGATGTTTCTTATTTTCTATTACACAATTTTCTATTCAAACAAAAATTCAATTAAAGAATTTCTGTCTACTTAATAAATTAAACTATTATTTAGCAAAATTAATAATTAATTAATAAATTATTATTTATCTAATTTTCTTTAAATAAATAAATTTATAAATAAATTTTATAATTTCTGAACTGAACTTTTGACTCAGCACAGCAAAGAAAAGCACAAAAAAAATTATGCAATATCAAACATATTTATAGAAAACAACAAACAGAGCAATAGTTCTAGTTTCTGCCGATGAAGCTCGGCGTAGGGTGACACCTTTCTTTAAAATGCAGATCAATAACTTATCAAGTCACAATAAATAAAAGCAAAGAGAAAGATAAAAATGCACAATGTCAACTGAATTGGAATTTTGATACAAAGTCAATGCAACGCTTACGTAACGCCCATGAAGACACCGTAACCCGCGAATTACGCAAGTGAGTTGCAGAAGAAAGGGGAGCCAAAAGAAAAGAAAATATTTATGCTGGAAAAAAGAAATGTCTCGGCAGAAATTGCACAACGCTGTGACCCAGTAATGTGAGCCAAAAATAAAATTAATATGCAATTCTAGACACGCGCCATCTTAGTTGTGCCAAGTGTCCAGGTAGATTGATCAAGGATTCTTAAATTTATTTTAGTATTTTTATGTTATAAAACCCATTAACAATTTATTTAAATTTCTTTTAAACCGTTTTCTTAAAGTTTTTTTTAGTAATCTTAAGACATACCTAACGGCTTTAATTGTTGAATATAAATTACTTAAACTTATATAAACATTTAAGCCCCTAAAAAAATTAAAAAAAAATAATTTGACAAGCTGGAAAGAAAAGAAATTGTCGATCCCATTCCGAATCCCGGTAAACCCAAATAAATCCAATATATCCAAAATATTTCTAAGTTTATTATGTGCTCTTTTGTGAAATAATAAGATTAGCTTATACTTTCATTGAATGTTTGACTGCATCGTACAAATTGTATTTAATTGCACAAATTTTGGAAATTAAAATGACTGATTTGACAAGCTGGAACAAAAGAAATGGTACTTTTATCATCACCCGAAACTGAGTTATCCAGTGCGGTCAGTGGCGACAGCAGCAGCTGCGGCGATTGCTAAGGAAATCGGGGGAATTTAGACGGGCGATCCGGCATGGCGACAGTCCAAGAGTCAACAGCAACGGGTGGAAAAATAACAAAAGCTCATGAGCAAACAACAAACAACGCGGCGACGGAAATGGAGAGCGCTCCGCCGGCGGAAAGGGGGGAGCGGAAGGGGGCGGGGGAGGGGGAGCGTCCAGAGCAATGGAACCGCGCTAAGATTGTGCGGCACGTGCCGCTGCCGGCGTCAGCCGCAAATGGGGGCCAATGGCGAGTGAGTGAGCGAGCTGGCGATAGATTGCCGAGCGTTTCAGAGCGTCGAGCGACGTGCAATTGATCGCGAAAGCGCTTCGCACGCCAAACCCCCCCGCTTACCGCCTGCCCCCACAATCAACGATCGATCGTTCTACCGCTTCTGTTATTTTTCTTTCTATTTTGCATAGAGGGGGGAGGGGTCGCCTGGGGGTTAATGGAGCATGATGGCGTTTCCATTTGAATCCGGAGCCATCGGGCGCTGCACAAATTATCACGAGTTGCCACTGGCAAACAGCAGCGATAGCTTCTGCAAACAACGAACATTTCGCTAATGTACTCAGCTTTTTATTGAATTATTGCTACGGCTAACGTGACGGCATAAATGTACTTGGCACCTTCTCTTAATATTTACTTAACTGTATTTGAAAAAAAATATTATATACATTTTGTTTAATATTTAAAAGCCATTAAGCCGTACTGATTGCTTTGTGTTATTTATTCAGAGACTATGGCATTTAATTCGTTTTATTAAAATCTTCATTTAATTAAAATTATATGATCATGATTTTTTTTTTTTTGTAACGTTCTTTTTATTTTGAAAGCATGTATGATTTGGACAAGCTATGAAATTAACATTTGCATTTAATTTCACTTAGTTAAATTCCCTTTAATATTAATTTAAAATAATTTAGTAAGTTATTACTGTATCTATAGACCTAAAATAATCTTTGTGAATGTCAATATCAATATGAATGAGCAGGCGAATTTGGTTGAGGAATGTGAGTTTTCGACTAATGAGGTGTTTAAGTATTTCCCGAAATTAATGAAGGCTTCTCGCTGAGTATATTAAAACTCGATGTGAATATGTCGGAATTAATTGGTCGAAGTTCGCGTCGGAGCGTGTATTCAAAAGACATTGGCCCACCCAAGAAAATACATACTCGGGTAATTAGAAAGTTCAAATCTATAAAAATGCCAGCATTAATTTGCAGCTTAGTGAATGGTCAATAGGCCTTTGGGTGGATGATGATATATGGGCTAGGGGGGTTTTGTGTTTTCGGGAGGAGGTTTTCGACTTGGGAGCACGCCAAGCCAAGGCATCACACTGGCAGATCATGGGCTCTGGCAGTACCGGCTCCAAGTCTAAAGTGCTCGGGCTTTGCTGACGCACGAGATGATTATCAGGGCGGCGCTGTTTGGGGGGCTGGACCCCGAAAAGGGGGGTGGGGGAGGGGATGGAGCTGGGGCGGTCAGCGGACGGCGATCGGTCCGCCGGCAATCAGCAACACGAGCCACAGCCCCAATTGAGCGTGCTGCTCGTGCTGGCAGCTCGTGCCGGCGAGAAAACAACAACGCCAATCGATGATCGGTCTGTCAGTCGGTCATTCAGTCATTTCGACAGTCACTCTGCCATTTTGTCATTCAATCAGCCAGCCGGCTCTGAATTCGTTATGGTAATCATCATTAACGCGAGCGTCGTACTCGTGCCAGACTTGCCTTATTTTAGCCAAAGGTCAGTCGCTCGACTCGGGGATCCAAAAATTCAAAAAAGCACAGGGGGTGCGGGGAATGATTGCAAAACCTAGAGAAAAGCATTTCCGTTTAACAGGAATCGATCAGCGTTTCGCTGGAATTACAAGTGTCTCCCGTTGATCTTTGCATCTCGATATTTCTACCGAGCCGACAGGTTTCGCTCTCCATCTGACTAATCAGCGGGTCCAAGTTCTCGGAACACGCCACTCGAGCTTTGTCACCGAGCTCTGACTTCCTGAAGACCAGATGCCAAGGGTCTCTTACAGAAGGCGGAACTGCCTTGGGCCGGGTGCTTAGTCGCTGGACGGCTTATCAATCGCCAGTCATTAGTGCCACCCGCGGGGCTCATCGAGGTCATCCGCTCAATTGTCTTGATAAGCGACTCACTCGAGTGGGTCTGGGGTCGACAGCTCTACCTCCATCTCCACCTCCATCTCCACCTCCCATCCACCTCCACCGCCATCCAAGAAATCGACATAATAAGCCCCTCGAGCTGGCTTTATGACATTCGAATGCCTAATTAGCGTCCGTACTCCAGTTGTTTACTTAGACGCCGCATTAGATGCGATTAGATTAAGTGCGCTGGTCGAATAGTTTATTTTTAGTAGCGCTCGGATTATTAATATTCATTTTTATGTGACTCCTGGACTCCTCGAGTGCCGTGTGTAATCAGCTTGCAGAGCGGTCACCTTTTGTTTGTTCCCTAGAATTTATGGCAGACACTTTTCTGCGCCGGACTTTGGCACACTTGTTCCAGGGGGCCTTCGGCTATCTAGGTCTATGGGGCACTCAGCTGCCACTGCCGCTGCCGCAGTATTATCGATGGGGGTATCGCCGCCCGGTATCTATTTAGTACGGCGCACTAAACCAGACGCGGCTCTTTCTGCGAAACCATGTGAGCCACCACGTGACTTGCGGCACACAATGGCACACTGTTCTCTTCGTCCAGTGCTGTAATCAATTGCAGAAGGTGTAATTAAGGTCGTTGGGGAAGGTTTATTCACTTGGTTAATGGTTGATCAAATAGTTATTGTTCACTCGAACTTAAACAATATTTCCTATGAGAGTTAAATAGAATTGCACTACTGTGTAAAGCGGAAATACCTTTACTTGCTGGTATATTACACTTTAATTTTAAAAAAAGTAACGATGAACGGTTTTATTCCTCAGGTCTAGAAGAAGTCTAACTTCTTAACAAAAACTGTGATTAACAGGATCATAACGATTCTTTTGATCAGTTATTATGATTTAATAAATAGTCTTTGTATAAGATTTATTTTCGATTTTCGTACTTGATATTTATACAAATTTTGAACCCAACTCCTACTTTTTAGGTAAAATCTTTCAATTTCTTTAACATTTATTGTGAAATAGTTTAGTTCTATCACAAGCCAAGTTTTTCCTACATTTTTGTATTATTTTTCACACTTTTTCCATAAAAATTTTGATTCACTAAGGAGTGATTTCATTTCCATGGGTCTTATCGTATTGGTTTTTATCTTGAACTCGTTCTAGTCGATGACTTCTGTAGACCCGGCTGGTAACCCTATGGACACCACAGCCAGCTCCACCCACCTCCGATCGATTTGTTTATCTTTAAAAGTCGAGCCCACTTGAGTGGCTGGCCCATTCCATGGCAGCGAGTCAATAACACTTGGGAAATTGACCAAGTCCCCCCGGAGTGCTTATCACAAGGAGCGTGACTGTTCCGTGGCACAGCTCCCGCCCTTATTTGTTTTCCCCTGGCTGCCGTCTTATCATGAGATCCAAAACCCGTGCCCTCCACGGTTATATATGGTATATGGTTGTTTTATATATTTTTGGGGGGAGCGTTCTTATCGGACGTATATATTTGAAGATAGGTGAGCATACACGCATATAGATTATATCTAGGTAGTTGACAGGGGCATGACTTTTTGCGTGTGCCATGACGAATGCGAAGCGGTCTCTCTACCAAATAATGCTATTTTTACACCGACACCGACCGTTCACCACCCACAGCCCACCACCCACCGAAACAATGAACTGCCAGTTGTTGGAAAAATTTTCCATGAATCGTTGTAGTATTTGTTTTTTTTTTTCGCCCCGGGCCTGTGTTGTTTGCCTGTGCAACATGTATGTACTACGTAGACGTAGTCGTAGAGCCGCTTTTATCAATAATTATTTTGTTGTGCTCGCCGCGAGTTGTGTCGAGTGGTTGTTCTTATCACCACCTGACGCCCGGTGGGCGGTCTGGTGTTTCCGAAGCAAGGTGGGGGGCTGTTGAGGTTCTGTAACTGCGATGGGGATCTCGATCCGGGGCTGGTCGTGTGACACAGACACACAATCACGTAGGCCCAGTCGTCTGAGCCCGGGCTGGGCGCTATAATTAGACAGTCTCAGTCAATATAAGCCGTGCAAGGCTGGCACGATCGACCGACCGATCGATCGAATGGAGTATCTACACTTGGGAAAATAATACATACATGGCTCATCATTGATCAGGTGCTATTGAATTTAAAAATATTAGTAATTGGTTCGAAAAAAGTAAAACTCTCGCTAACGGGGAATATGGTCTCCTCTAAAATCCTATTCACAATACTAAAACAAAAAATTCCCCAAAGAGAGAATCACGGTTTTTACCAGTCCTTGTATTATAATTTAAGAAATCTGTAAATTATTTCATAGATTTCTTTAAGGTCGCTAAGGAATACTTTCTTATATAAGGAAAAAACAGATTATTTATTAAAATTAATATTTTAGAAAAACATTTTTATAATTAAATATTTGTTCTACCTAGAACTTATGAACTTAAGTTGATAAGTAAAAAAATGTTTATTTTAAAACATCTAAAAATATATTTACATGATTGTTAAAATCCCGACAGACTTCGTGGTATATTATTTATTATTTATTATTTATTATAAGCTTTGGCAATCAAAAAACTTAGCTAAGTTTTTAACTGATATTGCTAATTGTTTTTTCCGTGCGCACAGAAAAAACTAACTATCGATCGACTGTTGCCATGTCAACCATACCCTTACCTAAGCTATTCCACCGATCGCCGGCGACGGGCTAATTGATTGACACAGTAACTAAGGGGTAAAAACTATATGGCATACCGGTATCGTATCTACTACACTCGGAGTTGGATTTTCAAGGGGTTCGGGTCCGGTCTTATCGCCGCCTCCTCGAGTGGTGGAAAATTTGAGCTTCCATGGTGGCCATTTTCTTCATGGACATGGGACCAGCAGGTTTTCGGCTGAGCCGTGAAATCGATGGGCAATTTAATGTATTGCAGCGGCCATTACTCAAAAATGACTCTATCCCGCTCGCAGGCCATCCATCCCGTTCGCTCCGAAACTAATTAAAGTTCGGCATCGGGAGCAGCTGCTGCACTTGGGTGTTAACTTGCTTAACGTGCATCAAGTCGCATGCAATTATGAGATGCAAAAGGGTTTGGTCTTGCGGCGCACCTCGTTCCATCTTATAGCATCTCGACATCGACATCCACATCCACATCCACATTCACATGCACATGCACATCCCAGTGCTTCGATTCGCTGCAAATGCAAATCGCCGCTGTCGGTGCCCGACTACCCAAGTAGCCCTTGTCTCGATCCCCAGCCTCTGTGTAATTGAACAATTTTCTCCACCGGTCCGAGATCCAGACAAAGGCCCAGGTCCAGGCCCTCTGGACTGCAGCAATGGCGGAGGAAGTCACAGTGGTTAAAATAATGAAACGACTAAAATTGATTACTATTACAATTACTATTACTAGTTATGGTAAACTTAAATATCCACTTAGTTATAATAAATGTTAATCAGACATGTTTGATAGTTCTAAACCTAGTTTGAATAATAATTATAAATTAGATAAAGACACATGGACAATTTAATACATGCAATCTTCTATAAAATTGGTAATTTATATTTTTAACCAGGGACCGCATCAAAATATCAAAATTAATCATTGTCTTTGATTTTTATTGATAATGCTGAGAACTAATAAATATTTATTTAAATATTTATTTTGTTTTATCGGAAAGTAATAATTATTACAATTTTTACCAACTTCCTACTTTATTAAATATACAGCAAATTAGTTTTGTGAATGTATTATGTTAGTCAGTTTTTGTCATTTATAGAATTTAATTCATATAAAAAGAATTTAATTCATATAAAAAAAAATGTTTGTTGGTTTTTACAAAGAATATGTTTATTAACTTTGAATATTGTTTAACTTTTAGTAGTGAACGGTTAATATGTGACTTAGCAACTGACCAATAATACATTTGTGACTCAAAACACTACTCATTGGCCCAGGGTCACTTTCAAACTCAAGTAAGTTGCTGGGCCCAGTGTTTATTTGGGCCCAACCGGCTCTCTGGCCAAAAACAACAACAGGAGCTGCCGCACACGACGTCGACAACAACTAAAACAACGGCCAAGATGGTGCAGGGCAAACAAAGGCGTTGGCCATAACAACTCAATACACAATGCAGGGACAGAGGATCGGAGGATAGCGGGACGGGAGATGAGATGAGATGAGATCCCCAGACTGGGAAGGCAAACTCATCCTCGGCATTGGCAATTTATGTAAATATCCGTACAGCATTGATTTCCATGTAAATTCCATGGGTTCTTTTAGTTCGGGCAGGTGCGAACTACTTTCAAACTACCGATCGGGGCAATCGGTGGGCAAACAAATACATCGCATTCGTATTCGTATTTGTTTGCCCAGCCCTACTGTTTGTGCAGTCGGATGGCAGCTAATTAGTCGGTTGCAGGTTCTAATGCGGCCAGCCGTGCCAGCGGTGCGTATGAGTAATGTCACACCCAGTGCTCGCGCACAAATATTGACTGCGTTTTGCTTTTCGCGCCGGGTTCGAGCGTCAACGACTCTTGAACAAGCCAACGGATCTGTTTCTGTCAGCTCTCCAGGCTTATTTTCTTTTCGTTTCTTTATTTTTTGCAAGGCAAACATGAAAGTGACTTGCAAATATTGACAGATCGACCGATACGAAGGGTGCAAGCTGAAATTCAATGAAAACCAAAGCAAAGCAAGGCTGCTAGAAAGGCGAGTAAATGGAGGAGAAGACCAAGGAATATATTTACCAAGAGTATACTCCACCTTAACCCCACCTGCCCAGTTGCTGACGTAAATGCGGCTGGTGGCAGCGAAAAACAAAAAACTTCAGCACAGCAGTAATCATCACAAGGCATTTGATAATGACGCGTGCTGTACGCCGCCCCTACTTCCCTTCGCCACGCCCCCCCCGCCACCGGTTCTTTCCTCTGATAAAAGTGTTTAACATTCATTTAGATTAATATTTAAAAAAAAAAAACAAAGGCCGCGCCTGCCAAACCAGTTTCAAACAATTCTTTTCTTTTGTTGCGCTCAATGTATCTTTTCAAAAATATTTCTTTACCCAGATTTTTTGCATAAATGTGTATTTCTTTTCACGCGACATTCCCCATAAACCAGAACCACTTTTGATGTCTAATTTTTCAACTGGTTCTCGCTGCCGCATTATAATATGTGCCAGACATCCACACATATATCCTCTGTATTATTTGATAATCAGTTTGAGGCTGAGTTTTGATTCTTTTCTCAGCAAATTCTTGGGTGGAGCTTATGAATTAAATTTATGGGGCTCGCTTGGAGCTGGTAAATTACCGATCGTATGAAGTCTGTAGAACTGATATCTTATATATATGAAAGCATATGGCTTGTTAATATGCATAAAAAACAACTGGTATTCTGGTATAACTACTGGAAATGAATGAATAAAATCGATAAGAGGTTGGGATTTGTGGTTTAGTAACGATGACTTGAAGAAATGTTTGGGGGACTTTTTATGCTCGCTGAGTGCAGAAACCCCCGTAAATTTAAAATAAGTATAGTCATGTTCTAGAGAAAACTAAGAGGAAATGTTTCCCATTTAGTTATATCAGAAAATGCTTACATTTAAATGTAGGCCAACAAATTCTGAATCAACTCTGCCAGCACCGAGAATATTTGCCAAGGGGCCTTTGAAATATTTTTCGAAGCGCCACAGCAACTAGTATTTTGCTAATGAATATTTATGAGACTTGGCTGAAAAATAGTGAGTATATGTTTTTGGGAGGGAAGCAGAACAACAGTCAGGTATAATCTAGTATAAACTATTCAGAATCTTCGCCTTATTAATATTGTATGGCTACCCTGACGGAATAAATATTTGCGGGGAATTAGCATAGAGCAGACTAACCCCGACTTGGTGCCAGATGTGGGGACAACGTCGCGAGACTTTTCTAATTCCATTTTAATTGTTTTGGTGGTCCATTCGCTTGACGTCAATGGTATTATAGAAACAAATACAGATACCTAATACCGAATACCGAATACCAAATACCTAATACCAGCAACAACAAATGTGACAGTGACAGCCTGCTGACCCGAAACTGGTTCGATCTTCACGATTTTTTCAACGGTAGCAGGAGGAATGTCGGAGCTGTCGGTGGAGTCATGAAAGCCGTGACTTGGCATACAACTTGACATATCTCCGATGTGTACATATATACAAGTACATTATCGTACTTTCCAGAATCTTCAATCTAAAGCGTTGGCGACGCATCTTTGCATCCGCAACTATTAAGTTGGCATCTAAATTCGAAAGAATCGCCTTGGATTGGGCAATATTTTTGTGCCTTTAGGGAATTTTCCATGGCATTTCATATTTTATTTGTTTGTTTGTTTCGTTGGATCGCTTGTTGGCTTTGCTCGTTTCGCACAACAAATCAACGGAATTCTGCCTTCATCATTGATAACGCGAACAGAAAATACTCTCACTTTGTCATCTAGGAAATTTTCCAAACCTCAAAACACTACTGCTAAAAACAAAAACACCCTTATCTCATACCACTATCTCACGCAAAAACAGAATGCAATTTATAGGCCTATATGTTTACGTGCCAGTCGCATCTCTAAAAAATAGTTAGCACTACAAAATACTGCAATAAAGTACCAATTCAAATAAATTTTTTAAATTTCAAATATCTTTAAACCTTCATAAACTAAGATTGTGTTGGCATCTTCAACATTTCGGAACAATTAGAATCCTCCGATTTGAATAAAATAAAACCCATAAATCAAAGTGCACCGCATTCCATCTGGGAGTCTATCTCGCAAGTAGCTAACCCCGCCACTGGGGCCATGGGACCCCTTCCCGATCAGAGTATATACACACATAGAGCGAGCACTTTCGATGGGCCCCCTGTTTTTGGGTCTGTTTCGGCCTTATCGCCGCGCACGCCGCTCGCAAGTGAGACCCGCTGATTGCTGATTGCTGATTGGTCTCTATAAAAAGCCTCGCTGCTGTTGTGCCAGTTTGTTTTCGCCCGACGGACGGCCTTATCGCCGGAGCGTCTGTCATTATCAAGCGATGACTGGCCGCTCTAATACTATATAATTTATAAGACTTTGTTATTGTCACGCGACCTTCGGCGGTATCACGTGTTGCAGCCGATCGCGTCGTGATCCAGGGGAGGGGGTTGAGCTCCGAAAGATGAGGAAAGCGGAGGACGCCCGTTGGGGGTGTTAAGTCTTTGATAAAGCCAATTTATGACACCAAATGGCTCTTTTGTGGGCCAGTGTGAGTGTGTTGATTGCTTGGCAACGCACTGCTGATAATGATGACGTCGGGAGATGTGCGCTGAAAATCTTCCGTAGCTTTTTGTTCGAAAACGTGACCGGGGCCGAGAAGAATGATGGGATCGGCTGGAAAGCTTCCACGAGTGTGGAAAAGTTTCGACCCAGTCATGCCGGAGGGGGTGGAGGGGGGCACTCACTTGTGAAAAGTCGACTCCATTAACACCCGTTGTCCCCCAAACCGAGCGACCAACCAACCGACCAACCGACCGACCAACCGACTTCGTGTCATAAACTGTCCGCACAAATTCTAATTTGTGTCATCGTAAATAGCGTCAAGTTATCAATTAAGCTATTGATTTATGGCTGTCGTAAATCGAAAACAATAACACTCCTGTCCTGGTGTTCCAAGAGTCTGGTTATGACGGCCTTTTAATAGCGTTTCCATTGCCAAATCGGTGGATTGCGGGGAGATCGGTGGCACCTTCAATTAAGGCTGCCACACCAAATAACCGGGCGTTACGTGCTCTCACTTCGGTTATCCTTAAAGGGTTTTTAATTAAATTTTACAAGTCCCGCGGAGGCAACGGCGGCGGCAACGGCAGCGTTCCTTTTTAATTGAAATGTGTTAAAATTACTTTGAAAGTGTGAAGTCGCTGCACGTTCGCCGCCGTTTCCAAGGAGGATCTCTCTTCCGCAGTGCGTTGTGTTTTTCGCAATTTACGTTGTCAATTTTAACGCCCCGAAATAAAAGTTGAAACAACCTCCCCAACTCCTTTTGTTGTTTTCTGTTTTTCACCTTTCAGTTTTCAGTTTTTAGTTTATTTTTCGTGCGATGGGTGTGAAGTGGTGTTGATAACTCTGAGGGTCGCTTAACGGTAAATGGCCTGCTTAATTGTTATTGCTGATGACGTCGGTAGATGGAAGAGTACCCACAACCTCACATATCAGATATAAGGCCTTCGAGAAGTTCTGTTCAAGGTTCCTGATACCGATTGATGTCACTGGGATGTCAGTTCTAAGACTCTAAGATCGATAAGGTATATCTGAGGAGGTGTAGCATTGAAATCCTCCTTCTTATCATAGTTTGTAGTTTTAATAACTTTGACATTGAATCAAGGTAATCAAGGAGAACCGAATATAAGCTTATAAGAAAATTAATTCCAACATCTTTTTAAAATAACTGTCATATTTCAGTTAAACAGATAGTATTTCTAGCTGTCTTTTTGTTTATCTACTAATAGTAAAATGTTCTGAAAGTGAAGTTTAAACAAGTGCGTCTTGTAAATAAACAACAGACAGTATTGAAGTATATATAATTATTCATTACTTAATAAAATAAGCCCTATACTTTTCAGTTTCATTTCCATACAAAAGAGTCTATTTTGAAACCATATACGTTTTATTTTGATATTAATTTAACAAATATCTTGTATTTCCGATTTGTGAATACGTTTATTTCTATTATTTATGTTTAATTTGATTTCTATCATTCCCATTTATTCAATTCCTTATGATTCACGAAAACATTCTATTCGGTCAATAAACTTCCCTTGACTTTGCTAATTTCGTTAAACGAACAAACAAATTCACTAAATGTGAGCTGAGGGGCAAGAGTCGACAATAGACTAACAATTTCATGCATAAATAAAATATATGTATGGAAGTTAAGCCGACAGAATAACCCAAATAAAAACAAGCCGCAAACGAGAAAAATGATTACGAAAATTTCCCAAAGTAAAACGCGAAATGTAATATAGAATGTGCGAGTCCAACCAAATGGAGCAATTTACAAGCGGGGGAAATTCCGCAATTACTTTGATGCCACGCGCAGCCACAAGGTCGGAATTATCATAGGGAAAAGCTGATAAACGACAAAAACACACGGCCATAAAGACAGTCGGCACTGTTCTGTAATAGATAAATGCGCTGCTCGATAAACTTGACCCAGTTCTAAGTTTTCCAAGCGGCGATAAAAACGGAGGAAGACACTCTGGGCCATGAAAAATGCAGACCGAATCGAGGGAATCGAGGGGCTAGTGCAGATTCAGATCGCGTGCAGCCAGAGGACCCCAGGTACATAGGTCCACTCTGGTGGGCCGTCACTTACGTGAGCTTTCGTTTTTTTGAGCCGCAGCTCATTTCCATATTTCGACCAGCTGCACGGGTCTCCATCGCCTCCTGGGCTCTTGGGCTCCTGGACTCCCATGTTCGGACCTCGTGTGAGGCGACCGCCAACAGTCACGACCCCACAGGGTCTTGCAGAGCCCATCGAAGTTACACTGAAAGAAATCATAAGCTTATTTAAAAAACATCTTCCTCCACAGATGAATTCAGCACATTTTTGGATCCATTGTATAAAAAAAAACAACAACAGAGTTACATAGTTCTTAGTCAATATAAAATGAAAGTATTTCTAGTCATTGGAATCAATAAATATTGTAAAAATGGTTTGACTTTTGCTTTGCTTAAGTTGTCTAAGAACTAATCACTATTATGTTAAATTATTTTAAGACATTGCAGCTATAAAATACTTTTAGTTTTCTGATTATAGAATTGAACATAGATTTGTATACAAGGTATATAGGAAATTAAGCAGAAATAAACAAAAAGTATATTGGCATACATCACAATCATAATAAAATTGAAATCCTTTATTAAATTTGTATATATATAAATCATTTGCTTAATGAACTAACCGAATTAAAGGTATTTAAAATCTTTTAATTACTATTGCAGTTTCATATTTAATTTAAATATAAAGTGCATTTAAGTATCTCTACGAAGTGTATAATATTTGTCTGACATGCCGGCTTACTCAGCTATACTGTTTCTCACAGTGCCCCTCCTGGCCCATTCATGTGCCGCATCGTGGCAGTTGCAGTCTGAGGCCGCTCACTCAATTACTATAATTTGCCTGCATGCCCGGCGAGTGGAGAGTAGAGAGTAGACGTCTCCTGGCTACTGATTGAATTTCAAATTGCTCAATTTTTGGGCGCAGATTTGCGGTTGGCTTGCCTTCCAGTCTTCCAGACCCCGAACCCCAAACCCCAAAACCCAAACCCCAGACCTCAGTCCCAGTTCCAGTTGCAGACTCATCGCCAGCGTCGCCGGCAAAAGCGAAATTATGTTATTCCAGCGATAAACTGTTTGTTCCTGCGGCATCCACATCCGACTCCCAGGCCGATGGATCCGAATCTGAATCTGAATGGAGGGACCACCATGTGTGCGGCACCAGCTCGCCATCGGGATCGAGATTTTGGACGCTTTGCAGCGGGTAATTAAACAGGTCCCAAAAAACAAACAAACCGATTCAGTTATCTTTGGAAAAAAGGGCTACAGATTCTTTAAGCTGCCCTAAAGAGAAAGAGTATCATAACTAAATCAAGATCAGCTAATAAATATTACTAGCAATATATACTATTCAGTAAACTCTACTTTTCTTTTGAGGTCAATGGTTAATTCCTCTAATAAATAATGAAAGCCACTCGATTAATAAAGTGCACCGAACTTCACAGTTGTTCTAAAGTCCACTGGAAACCAACCCCCTTTTTCAGCATAATTTGTTTACGATGATTGAACGTTATTTGACAAAATCTAATCGGAATCTGAGTGGAGACCCATAAAGTTAAAATGGGAATTTTGTTTATAACTAAATTATGATGAAGCGCTTTGACGCCTTTAAACAATTTCAAATCGTTTAGGTGCTCACGTACTCCAGATTAAGCATGAGTAAATTAGTAAAATATTTTGGCAAATAAAGGTTTGAAAACATGCACTGCTTGGTAAATGATTATTACTGATTTATTTATATAATCAAGGGATCAAGTAATTCTATTAATAATCACTAAGCCTTGATGCATTTCCCTTATATTATAGGTGCTTTAGAGCATTAAGGCTTCGGCTCTGCAAAGAGTGCTCTTAATCTTTCTCTGATTCGATTGGGGCGCCGGATGTTATTAATTAATGCCAAAAGGCAGGGTCTGCGATTGCGGCTCTGGGATATCTGGCAGTCGGCGTTATGTGGAATGTATGGTACTTGTTAGAGGCGGCGGCAGCCTAAACTAATCAGCTAACAAGCCGCTCACGCCGCAGCCTCGCCAAAAACTTGCGGAGAGCCCAGACTTTATAAAGTTGTTTGTTACGCATGCGCATCGCCTTTTTGCAGCCACTTTTTTTTGTGGGATGTTACTGGCTTTTTCTTTGGTTTTTATTTAGTGTTTTTTTTTTTTTTTTGTGCCATTTTGGCGACGGCGTCATCTCGTCATCGGCGCGGTTTGTCGGCGCTTTTGCTTTGACGCGGTTTTTCCATTCATTTGCATACATTTTGCCTTTGCACATGGCAGCCAGACGTGGCCATATCGCCTGGACTGGATCCCCTCCAGTCAGCAGCAATGTTGCGAAATAACTCTGGACACACGCTCGAGGAGGGCTTTTTGGTGGGAGAGGGTCGGACTCGGAATCCGGCCCTTTGAAGACCGCCAAGCAAAAGCTCGTAAATGCCAAACCGCAAGTTCATTTGTAGCGATTTTCACAAGTCGTAGCTAATTTCTGTTGGTTTCTCGCTTGGCTTCGCTCCATTCATTATCATCCGCCGCCGTTTCGGATTCTGCATTTTGGCTGTGGCTGTGGAATATTTCTGCCGTGTGGGAATGAAATGACCATTGCTGCGGAATGCCGCAACTTTGTTGGCGATTCGGGTCGAGTATCGATAGTGGTGAGAAAACCAAAATCAAAAACTTAATTTTAGGTTTCAAGTGTCAAAAACAAAGTGCTACTTTGCTTTAACTGGATAAATTGAAAAGATTTAAAGATCTTTCAATAAATTTTAATGGAAGGGCTTGTAAAACACGTTGAGAAAATAACTTAGGTATATTTTGGCATTGGAAAAACACATAAGTAATTTATAGATCATTTACATAGTTTAACACAACAAGTATTATAAAACTCGTTATTTCAAATAAGCATTTAACCATTTGAAATCATCAATATAGACCAACATTACTATTATTGAATTGTGAAATTAAAGATTAAAAAATTACAATTTAAACTACATTTGAATCAATAAAAATTCAACAAATCAACAATAATCAAACCATATAAAGCAGTCTATTTAATTGAAGTCAAACGGAAATTAATTTATTAATACAATTAGATCAATATTAAAATAACAAATCTACAAAACTCAAACAAATCAGCATCAAATTAAAAATAGATATCTTAATGAATGAATAAACTGTCGAAATTTTTAACAATGCCCGCTCATTAATATTCATTGGTCATACTTCGAGTTAAGTGCAGACCTTAGAGCCGAATTAGCCATTAGCCACACGCTCTGGGCGGCATTAGTTTCATGTGTACCGATTTGGACAGTTTGCGGCTTTGGGCCACCAAATTTGTGGCGCGTACGTCCTTCACGCTTGGCTGCCATTTGGGCACTCGTACTCGCCGGCAGTCAGTCGTGGCCAAAACATCATGCCGGCACTCGGAGCTCGTGTTAAATGCAGTAAGTAATCGAGGCTTACTTGGCTCAGGAATTTTGTTTTCATTACGGTGTGACTATCATGAGCATGACGCTGGGATGCGATGGGATGGGGTCTGAAACTGGCCACTGGCCGCTGGCCACTGACCACCAAAGCCAACGATCTTAGCTCTTAATAATAAGTAACACACGCGAAACCTTTGGAAGGGAGATAATCCTATATGGGTTTGAGTACTTGATTAAATAAAAGGCAAACTTGTTTCGTTAAGTCATTGCCAGATAAATTCTTGAAAAATTTAAGAAGTTGAAGATTTTGTAGCATACTTTTTGGGGATATTTTAACAGAGAGAAAGGTAATGTTACTTATCTAGCTAGCTCAATAGTTAGTGTAAATTGGCTTACATAAGTTATGTACTTAATTTAATTTAAGAGCAATGCTTAATGTTAATCAAATACAAATTAATGGTCTTTATACCATAACAAAATTCCCTTTTCATAGCTATTAGCTTAAATTTAAGCTTACAAGCTGCAGAACTCAATCAAATTGTACTAGTGCCTTGAGTTCTCACCAAAAGAAGCTCGCATAGGTTGAATGATTGATGATAGAGTGCGCCCTCGTCTACGACTTCATGCCACTTGGGCGTGCCAAGTCAGTCAGATCGTGTAGCCCGAGATCCATATCATTAGCAACCGTAGCTCCAACTCCGTTTCCATTTCCATTTTCAGATCAGGGGTCTTACGTAAGCCCCGGCCGGCAGTTCAGTTCAGTTCGCTTTCAGTGCCGAAAGTACAAGTTAAGTACATACATCGTGCCACTATTAACGCTCCACTGACAGCCGCAAAACACGCATCAGACACAGACAAATCGGCAGAATGAAAAATCGACAGCATTACTGTGTAGTAAGTGTGGTAGCGAGTGAGCGAAATGCTAAAACGCTCGCTCGCCGCTGCACCGTGCAAAACCGGGGGAAAATCGGAGTTGGGAACGGCAAAAGCAACCAGCGTAGAGGAGCTGCGAGGCAGCGATGCGATTTGATGGATATTAAAATGACCGTAAAAAGGAATTAAGGTCTGTCAGACTTGCTGTTCGCAGCACTGGGTTGCAACCGAGTGAATATGCCGTGGCGGCAAATGGCAAACAAAAGCCCAAAAACCCGATCCAGATGCAGTGTCCGGATCGAGCAGAATTTCGCATAATAACCGAACAAATATGCCACCAGAAGACCCCCGAAAAAAACTGCATTCGCGGTGTCGGCAAACTTGCAAAAGCATCCCCGCGACGCCAAACAAACAAATCACGCGCATGCCACTGGGAATGTTTTTTGGGGGGATTCTTATGGGAATTACTTTATGAAGGGAACCTCGAATGGCCGGGGATATGGTCACAAACCGCAGATCTTAATTAGTGTCATGTTGCACTCAAGCCGAAACAAACGGAAATCGGCAGGACGCCAATGTCGAATGCACAACGTTTTGAATACTGATGATGACTTCCACACCATTTGTTCAAGTGCCAGAATAACCGTCTTCCAGAGTCCAGGGATGGGCAGCAGTACTATAAATATTATTTACTTTCAAATACGATTCACACACATAATCAATTTAATTACTATAATCATACAAAAGATACATTCATCAAAAAAATTTGTTTATTATTGGTAAACAACATTATTTACAGAAGGCTTTATCAGGATATTTTTATTATATCTATATATCTATACTACACATGATTTCCCTTTTATAAACATTTAATTTCTTTAAGAACTTAAACAGCCCTGTATAATTCGGTAGCTTGTAGAATTTTTAAATTAATGTATAATATTTTTAAAAATTCTTTATTATTTTAAAAGGGTTATTAAATTTACAACTCTCTAGAGTTCGTTATGAAAAGACTTTTGCAGCCATCGCCTTGAGTAATATGACTTAATTGCTTGAAATCCTTGCCAACTCTGATGGTTATCTGGATATCTTGCATAACCTCGTGACGTTTAGTTCGTTATTTTGGCCCTTTTTCGAGTCATCGTCTTGGACAATTTGGACAATGTCTTGCCGTTGGATTGGAATGGCCAATTTGACTGATGAGCGACCCACACAGCGCCGCAATGTCCGATGATTATGTGTGAGCCAAGATAGCCATCATCCCGCTTACTCTCCGACCAACGTGTGAAGTCCATCAATCGTGCGCCGTATCTGTATCCGCGGCTCCGTGCCTCACAGTGTATCTGTATCTGAGGCTGCGTATCTGTATCTGGCGTGCGACCTGCGCTGCTTGTTCCCCCATAGTTACTTCGACCACCTGGGTGGGCATGAGATTCGTTTTCAGTTTTGCGTTTGATGTCTTTTCTGCAGAGAAAGAAAAAAATCATCACAATGTCATCTCAAGTTCTTAAATTAATTGTTTACTATTAATATTTTTTGGTATGCACATTTAAGGTACAAATAAAGTAGGAAGTTTTTCAAGTGACCTATATTTTTGTCAAGTTAAGATGAACTAAAGTCAAATGTTAGACTGAAATTGAGCTTATTATTAATAATAGATTTTAAAATATTTTTGCTTTGGTAATTTTCGAACAATTTTTGTTTTTACTTAAATTTTTTACAGATAGATAGATTTTTTAAACGTAAACGTAAAGACACCAAACTTGGATGGTGATTTTAAAATGACTGCCTAAAACATTATTCTCAGTGTATGAGTGAAGAACTCACACGTCGCTGCGGTGGCATTAATCATGCGAACGGACGAAGGATCAGGGCAACACAAAATGCCAGCCACAGCCCCCAATTAGCCAGCTCCAAGATGCGATTAGCCAAGGCCTAGGACTTTCGGTGTGTGTGGTCCTTTTTCGGGGCAGCAGCTGAAGTCGGAATGCTCCAGGCTCGGCCTTAAACTTTTCGGTGAGCTTGGCAAATTTCGGCGAATGGCTGTCTATAATTACTGAGGCATTAAGCCTGTTTCCATGGCTTGGTTTTCGGTTGCGCCTCGCTAGCCGGCCTCCTTTATGCTGGGCTGGCTGCCTTGCCCACGCGTGCGCTACCGAATGGAGCACCACCACCCCGCGACCACCCCTGATCCACCCCTGAGCCACCCGCACCAGCACCCCCTCGCACCACCCAGCACAGACGACTAATTTTCCAATTGGAAAATCATGTGCTTTACATATGAAAAGACCGCTGCGCGTGTCGCTCGGCCAACCATGTGAGTGAGTCGATGTGAATACACTCGAATCTGCGATATGAGTATATTCCACTGAATACTATACTACACTATACTATACTATACTATATATACATTCACGAAAAAACGCAATTATATCGGTCGGTTGCATTTCGATACATTTGGTTGCCTTACGCCGCACACGACTGACCGCGCATGTTTTCGACTGGCGGAGCAGCCGAAAAGGGGCCGGAGGTAGGGCTTATAGATCGGAGTCAACACACAACAACACACCACACCACACCACACCACACCGACCAAGCCTCGTTTCAAAACTCAAATTATAGAAAACCAAAAGTGTGACCGCTGCACAAACACAAATAGAACTTGCGGCAGGGGTGTGGAAATAGCCGGGGATGGATTTAAAGGGCTCTCTAGGGGGGTTACGAAAAGGTTCAGAAAAAACGAGATTATACGACCATAACGAATATTGTCGCACATCTGTATTATCATTGCAGAAATATCATTCTGCACAAGGCTTAAAAACAGTGAAGGATTTTTAAAAGAAAAGTTTTTATATTTTTTGCTTTTACTTTTGTGACAATTTATTATATTAATTTCGTTAAAATCCTATACGCTACTAAAACTATTTTCGGCTTTGAAATTTAATTTTGATTACTGGTTTACCTAATTAATAATTGCAAGAGTTGATAATTTTACTCGTCCATGTAGCCTACACAGCTATGAATAATAATCTAAAATACTGTTTAATTTTAAAGTAACATGTTTATTGAAGTCCTGAAGATGTTCAACAGTTAGAATCCCCCTTTCACTACGCCCCTGTCCATCCAGCTATTATGTATATTTTAGACGGCGCTTTGGACAGCTGAACGTAACCTCGTCTTGACTTCCCCCTTTGGCCCTGTTTTGGTGATTAATTTGCCAAAGGCAAAAGACTTTGATAGCAGTAGCGTGCCGCAACGCTGAGTCCGAGCCATAAGCTTCGTTTTGGCCCAGAACCACCCCACCATCCCCCTCCCCCCTTCAAAGTCCGTCCTTCGCGTTTAAGTGAATTTGTTGCGCATTTGCATTTAGATGACGGAGGCCGCACTTGTTTATGGCCAACACTTGACTGGTAGAATGTGGTCGACCACTTTCGATGATGTTGAGCTAAGAAACTAAATAAATGTGGTAGCAAGTAATCGGTCAGACGTTGTAATTGAAAACAAAGTATCGTATGTTACAACTGCTAGCATGTAAGACACTTGCTATAATCAACCAAATTATAATCACAAAATTCTTTAAGCAATGTCGAATATTAAATAAAGGACTTATTATTAAAACAGCAAATCCTCGGCAGTAAATCCCTGACACTCAAAAAATTCTTTTTTCCTGCCAAGAGTAGCAATTACGTGTCCAACAGCAGCAACTTTCTTTTTCATTGCAGATAATAGCAACCTTGAAATGTCTAAATTTGCCACACCGGACAATCCTCCATCGCGGATAATGTATGGGGGGCAGAACAGAAATTCGTTTAACCACGTTCATTTGGGTAGCCCCCAAACGCCGGCGCAACAAATTATTGCGTTTAAAAATAATTTCCTTTAAAAATAAACTTAATGAAACAGCGCGTGATGTGCAATTGACACGAAGAGCTGCGAGGCTTGGATCCCAGACCTGCGAAATGGATATGTACAGGGGCAATGCAAACAATTTGCCCCACAGATTCCAACGGCTACTGGCTGCAAGCACTTGAATCCAAGCCTGAATCTGAAACTGAACCTGAAACTGAATCTGAATCTGGAGTTTGGAGTGTAGAGTGTGGGGAATGGGTAAGTAAACCCATAATTATCCGTGAGTCCAGGTGTCGTGTCATGAGAAAAAACGTTTATATGTATAAAGCTCCAATTTGCCAAGATGATTTCGCAGCTGCCGCTGGTGGGCTCTCCTCAGATCTGTGGGCATTATAATTAATCAAGAAATGTATGCACAGAAATCAAAAATAATCATCAATGCCTCGGCCGGAGGTGTGATGAGAAAGTGTTGCAGTGTTGTTGAAAGCAATTGCCCAGAGCCAATTCCCAGTTCCCGGCGATGACAGCCCACTCCGAGCATGAAGTGTCCGCCATTATCACCATCACCATCACCATCATCATCAGCATCAGCAGCAGCAACATCCGCGGCATCGTGATAGCCCAAACAACAAGGCCCAACAATTTGGCATTACATGGAAATTGCACTCGATATTAGCTGAAAGGGAACGGGAATGGAAAAAAGGAAACCCGAATACGGAGATGGGCTGGCTTTGGTTTCGTTGGGCCGGTCCTCTTGTCTCGCACCATTTAATTAGATGCCGCGTCAACAAGGTGCTAAATGGGCTGCCATTATGCTGCTGCCAAGGAGTTGGGCCGCGTGGGCTGGGCGGATGCAGCACACGGAGAGAAAATATCATTACAATTTTGGGAATTTCGATCTCATAAAAATTGCATCGTTAAACAAATAAAAAATCCTCCTTTGGGACCTTCTTAATTTAAAGCCTACATATGCCAATCTCTTTTGCATAATTTTGACATAAGTAGAAGACTCTATATCTCTATATACATATAAATGTTGGAGCAAACAATATTATTATAGTTTTTCTATATCTAAATATAACAATTTTAGAACCTATTTTACAATTGATTTGTTCCAAGGGAACTTAGTTGTTACAATGCTTGAGTTTGTTATGTATAGCAAAACAAACTAATTGCATTGAAATCTAATATCTTCTTCCATTAGTTTTCTTTCAGTCCATCGATGCTGCTCCTGTTACCGAAAAAAATGAAAGCTAACCGGGCTGCAACCAGCTGTCGGAGGAGCTGCCCCACCCGGGGGCATGCGTTGCTCTCGTTGTTCGATGTGCTCACCTCGTTGACTCGCCGTCCGGTTGTCCAATTGTCTGGTTGTCTGGTTGTCTGGTTGTCCGGCAGTGCTGATTATGCAGAGGTGATAATTGCAGTGTCCGACGCGTCAAGATTTATTTTTTGAGCTTTAACGATGTGTTAAAATAAATTGCATATGTGCTCGGCTTCACACTCTCTCTTCTCGCGCTGTTCTGGGCAGCCCGTGAAAACCCACAAAACGTCGCGCCTGTGTACATAAAAATTTAATGGGCGCCTGCCTGCCGCTTCTGCCAGAGACCCACCTTGTATGTGCCCCCGATATAATTGCGAGCGGGCTTATTAAAATATCATGAAGTGCTGTAAGGGGGAGTCGCGCGCCCGCCCATAAATCGCATAAATCGACTTTCTAAAAATCGCAGATTTATTGCCCGCTCAAGTTCAAGTTAATTTTTTTTTTTCTTTGGGGTTTTGGTCAACTAACGGTCGGGGATGCGATCGTAATTCAATATCCTTCTCAACGGCCCCCCGTCTAACCTCAAAAATGTCCGTCTGCCTTCCAGTGAATTCTGCTTCACCTCTGGCCCCAAAACAGATTTCTGAATTTCTGAATTTCTGGTAATCGGAGCCGTTCGGGGATATCGTATGTATTTTTTCGACTTGCCTGTTGCGTTTTTCTGCCTAATCAGTCGTGAATAATTTGCAGCTACTGTGTACGCCCCAGGATTTGGATGGAGGATCGGGGTTCGGGGATCGGGCATCGCGGAGACGCTCCTTCCGCTTGGCTAAAGCGTGTCTGCAACATATGGTTCCCTCTGACTCCCTGGCAGCCCGTCTGCAGCTGTAAAAAGTCTGGCTCTGGCTGCACTTTGCATTTCTCGACCACTTTTTGCGCCTTCTGTTCTTTTTTCGGGTGTAGCACGTGCTTCAATGCACATGACACCAAATCAGAATCAGATTTTTTGCACCAGGGCTCCGGACAGGAAGTGAAGGAGTCAGTTGGCAAGGGGAACAAGTGGTATGGAAAGTCTACAAAATTTCAGTTAGAGTTATAAAAAAGCTAAGACACTTTTTTGGGACTTATAGTTTTGGTTTATTTGCCCTCGAAATACAAACGGTTTTTCATATACCAAAGCTATTATGCAAATATTTTGCAACATTATTTTTATCGAAAAATAAACGCATCCATAATATTATAACAAATATTAAAAACTGCTTATTTTTAAACATAAAGATTTTTCATATTTCCAAATCATAAATCAATTCTTGGAAGAGAGAAAATGACTCTATTTATAGACTATGAATCTCATGGCTATAATATATTAAAATATTTCAAATATCAAAATAAGTTTTCCTAAGTCACAAGTTTTCTTTGGTAGTTAGCTTATTATGTTCAGTACAAGATTTATACTTGATTCAAAATGTTGATTAGATTTTTACAATTATTATTGGGAACTCCAAAGCCGATATGATAATACCCCAAAAAATCATCAAAGGGAAAAAGTGGCTTATGGACAACATTTAGTGTTTAGCCAGAACGCAGTCACAATCTCCGGATTAGGCAAACCCATTGAACACTCAGAATGCTCGACCCGCCTTTGTTTTAATCGCACATTTCCCCGAAATTCGCAGCTTTGACCACCATCAATCCGCTGCGAGTGCCACCAACGAAGCTGGCCAATTGACCACTTCCATCCTCGATGGCAGCTGCCAGCAGAGGATTGGGATCGCTCGCGGCCAGGGACATCCGCCCAGGGCCAGCCAACTTCCCCAAGAAATTCGGCAATCATGAAAGCTCCCGATTCTTAGAAATTAGCCAGCCTAGAGAAACTCTATCTAGTCAGAGGAGCCGAGGGCAGGCGAGCTCATTGATTTTGGAGGCGGCTGTTTGATCTTCGACCGGGCGAGCGGATCGATGGATTGATCGACTGCCCGAGCTCATCGACAGCTGTTTCAGCTGGCTCGTCAAAGTCTCAAATCGCGAAAAAGGTTTGAAAGCTTGCGCATGCGCCAAACGTTTGCTCAGCGGTCTAATAATAATCCCCTTCCTGGGACAGTTGGCCAAAAGCCAGGCTTTGCCTGGAACTGGATGCTAACTGGCAGTCGAGAGCGGGGCTTGTTCTTATAAATCTAAAGCAAACACAAGTTCCACCAGCTGGCTAAACCCCTTTTATGAATTATTATGTCTTGGTCTGTGATCTTTGAATGAAATACAGCTGTTGACATTGGATTGGCATGCATTGTAGTTGCTGTTCTTTCTTTTTCAATAACATTTTTTAGGAATTTTAAAACAAGTAAGAAGGCTTTAGTCGTGTGGCCAGATGTGATGTGTGACCAGATACTCGTATCATTATCTTTGTTATGTCTTTTAAACTTCATTTGTTTTACTGAAAAATGTAGAAAATGTTAGACTTGTCGATAGATATTAACCGAAGATATACCACTTTGACATCAGATGCCTGAAAGAAAAGTTATGGATTTAAAACGGCAGGTTTTCACTTTTCTGCATAGACCATTTTTTTCGGAGATTAAGAAAGGGGGTACATCACAAAATATGAAAAAAATCGGCCCGAAATTACAAGATTTAAATTACAAGATTTAAACGCAGATTTTTAAAGAAATAAGCCACAGGACTTTAAAGATATACCATTTCGAAATTGGATGCTTGAAAGAAAAGTTATGACATTAGAACTGTTCGCTTATGTTCAAATTTCTGCAATGCTATTTTTCGGAAATTAGTTAAGGAGTTAATATCGTAAAAATAACAACACAAAATTTGTAAACAAAATTTAAATGCAGATATTTAAAAATATACAATTTTAAGATTTCTGTTTCAAGTAATATAGTTATATTGTATTCGTTGAAAAATATGTAACAGGTAATAGAAGCGTTTCCGACCATATAAAGTAAATAAATTCTTTATTATTATTATTATTATTATTATTATTATTATTATTATTATTATTATTATTATTATTATTATTAAGTCCTCTGCCACTGCTCTGCCGGCAAACTCCTATCCTATAGGGCCTTGGCGATCGCTGATGTATGAAATTGGAAGGGGGGTGCTGCACACTCTAAGCTTAGTATTGCAAATGCAGTTCCACAGATGGCGCCACCTAGACCTCGATTGTTTTGGGAGGAATATCAAGTTCAAAGTTTGTTAGCTGAGTAACGGGTATCTAAAAGTCGAACTACTTAAAACTTATATTTTAATTTGTAGATCATTTTACATAAATATTTTACATGAATTTACACATTTGTAAGTATTGGAGCGCCATTTCAATGATGTGTTAGAAAAAGAGACTAACTTTCTATAAATTTCGATAGTCAGATATCGATTGTTATAAACGTGATCTCAGATTTAAATTTTATTTTCCATTTTTGGGGTCAGAATTGTGAGCGGAATTTATATCTGCAAATGCAACTGCCAAGTTCTTTTAAATCGATTTTTTAATAGAAAATACTGTACACAATAATTTCTCGAGGAACAGTTTTTATATTTCTAAAACCACCATTAAGCCCAATAATTGTAAATGCGTTTATAAATGCACCTTGTTACGCGCATGTTTTTTATGAATCGTTCGATACATAATTCTTATTCATAAAGCGACCGACAAATTAATGCTAAAAGTACAAAAACTTCCATAGTGACCTAAAATTATAGGGAAAATATAAGGGAGGCAGAGGTCTGGAAAAACGGGTATTTAACAATAAACGAATTTATACTCTATCAGCGATATAGGCATAGCATATATACGATATTGAGGGCGCTAATCAGTAAAATAAATATCAATCTGTTGTTTTGTGTTCTGCATTCATTCGTTTAGGATTCCAGGCTATTCTCAGTCTGAGAGCTTTGTGCCGCCACTTCACAGGAGGCGAGCCAGCCAGTCAGTTAGGGGCTTTAGTTCCTGATCCTTGGCGGAGGCCTCCACAAACTGAATGTTCTGTGCGATGTGTGAGAACTCGAAATCGCGTCCATGTTTGCCCAATGTGATGGACTTGCTGGCATCGTCGTCGCCCACGGATTGCAGTTTGCGGCTCCTGGTATCGCGCACTATATGGAGCTCCTTCTCTAGAAGATTTTTGATCACCTGAGCGCTCTTGGCGGTGGTTTGATCCTGTTTGTTGCAAAGGACCAAAACAGAGCAGGGCTGGGTGGCACTGTCTGACAAGATGGTGTACAGGAAACTGGGAAAACAAGCGGATTAGCAAGGGTTCCAGCTAAAACAACTCTTTCAAACTCACTCAGCAACATCGCGGATGTCCTTCTGGGCCGTAACAGAGTCCACTACAAAGACAATGCCCTTAGCCCGGTGTTTATACAGCTCTAAGCACTTGTCGCGCACCCTGTAGTGTCCGGGTATATCCACTAATCTGGCAGATGAGCTGCCTGCCTGGTAAACCTCCACGTTCTCCTTGATCGAAGTAAAAGTAGTTGGGAATTTGCCATGGAGCAGCTGCATGAAGATGGCACTTTTGCCAGATTCACTGAGGCCGGCGAGCAGGATGTCTTTGCGACCAGCAGAGCGTCTTCGCAGGATCACAAAGATGGCTAAGGGAATGGATTATTAAAAAGGGATTCCAGATTTCAGGTGAGACTCCCGGGGACAAAAGGCAATCAGCTACCACGTGGCGTACTCACCCACTGCAATGAAACCCAGTAAAAGGGCCACTAAAATGGGACCAGTGTCGATCTCGCCCAGCTTGATTTGTTTCCGCTCCCTTGCATTTTTATTTAGTTTGTCCATTTTCGGCTAGCAAAAACACCAAACAAATTGCTTGGGGGAAAATGACACGCACTCATATAAGGCGAGCCCTTTGCAACACTGTCTTAGCGAGTAGTGTTGAAAATCCAACATATGCAAGGGCGCTGGATTCAAAAACTTTCCTATGTGAAAATACATTTATTTTATGTGTTTACTATGTTTACAAAAAATTGGGCCGTTACATTAATAGTGTTAATGCGTGATGAAGCTTAGCAAACCATAACAAAGTACGTAGTGTCGAGCGCTCTCTAGCATCTAAACTAAATGGAGGGTTTTCATCCGAACTAAATCACGCCCTGCGGTTTTTCACCAGACCGTAGATGAGGCGGAAAGTCAGGTTGCAGGAGAAGGCCCAGGCGGGCACGGAAATTGCATTGGCCACGCCGGTGGGAAAACTGAGGAGGCCCGTGAACGGTGCTAGGCTGATGCCCTCGTCGATGATCATTACGGGAGTGCCGCGATTCCGGATGCTGACAATGACCGTGATCAGCGAGAGCAGCACCTTAGAGCCGTAGAAAACGGCCGTGTCGATGCCCATCCGCATCAGATTCTCCACTCCCCGCGCGGATTTAAGTTTGGCCTCCGCCTCCGTTACTTTTCGCTCGGCGCGCATAATTTTGATGGTCCTGGCATATTCCCCCGAGTGCTCTGCATTGCGCACCTCCTCCACTTGTTCCCGGGCGGACTCCACCTCCTTCTGCAGCTGCCGGATTTCCGACGAGTTCCTGGCGCCCCACAAGCGGGACACTTTGAGCTGTGGAACGAAGGGTAAACTGTAGCGGCGGGTTTCACTCCTCCGGGCGATACTCACGTAGTTCCTTATGAAGTCTGGCAGGAATGTGTTCAGCAGGCTGAGCAGCGCGATTAGTCCAAACAACGTCATGGTTTTATGTCAGTTTTAATTCCAATTAGGGGAATTATACGGCCAGTCTGTCTGAATTGCGTAGGAATAACAATATAGTGTGGCAGTATTGAAAAACGGCGTACAGAAAGTCAGCTGATTAGCTTCTGACATGGGCGTCGGAGTGGTAGGGGTCCACTCATGTTCATATATTAAATCTTTAATAAAAAAACCAGTTGAAATTTAAATATATTTAATTAATATTGCATATCGTTTACCTTTTTCTAAGTACCATAGTATGGATGGTGTATACTCAAATATAAATAAAACGCTGTAGGCTTAGATTTATACAAAATGATATATTGGAGTTAATGGTAAGGGAATAAATTCAAAACACGTAATTTTATGCATTGCAAGCGCCATTTTTTATTCTGATAAAATGTCATGTTTTCAGAATTTATAAGCTCAAGCTCCGCCATTTGAACAATGTTATAACCCTTTTATTCAAATAAAGAATTTATTTTAGTGTGAGCACAGTTAAAATACTTTTATCTTGAAATATTCAATATTCAGTTTAAGATTTGCATCAGAGTTTTATTATAAAACAAAGATTTTGGTGACGTTTTAGGAAGCCCTTTAGGTAAGGTAAATATGTTTAATGCAAAACTCTAGCTACGCCCATGTTTCTAGACTACAAGCAAGTTGACAGCACCGTGTCAGCCAGTGCTGGGCAACTCCGGCAGTTATCAGCTGTGCCGGCAAAACAAAAACACATCTGCTCGAAGTTTCTTGAATATTCCACGGGATTGGAATTAAGCGAAGATCCGATGAGCCACCACGACCATGGAAGACAGGAACGAAGAGGTAAGCATCCTACGTCCTACGGAGATAACATAAATAACGCCTAATATTCTCGGCAGATTGAGCCATGTAGGAGCATCGGGCCGCACGAATTGGAAGCGGTGAAGAGCCAGGCGGTGATTAAGTTGTCGCCTGTCCAGCTGCCCGCCCACTTCAAGCGGCTGGAATGCAATACCAACCTTAATCTGCCGCCCCTCAACTGGCTGACCACTTCGCACAGCAGCCACGGATTGCACCAGGCCCTGTACCAGAGCGCCGGATTCGCCAGTTTCCGGCTGGGCCAGATGTTCCCCGACTGCGTGGGCGAGGTGGATGTGGTCAGTGATGCGGAGAACATCAAGCAGCTGCTCAAGCTGCCGTATAGCGCCCAGAGCGCCATCAGCATGGTGGTGCACAAGGTGGGGAACACGCTGCTCCTGGACGAGTTTGACATACAGAAGTATCTGCTGCGCAAGGCGGACGACGATTGGAAGTGGCTGCGCACGTTCATCCTGGAGCACATTCTGACCTACGGCGACACCCAGCACAACTACTGCCTGAAGGAGCGTTCCCGCGAGGCATTGCAAACCAAGAATCTGCTGTCCAAGTTCCTCTATCACAGTCTTAAGCAGACTGGCGATGAAGTGGACTACGACGTGGCCACCACGCCCACTCAGTTGACCAGCAGACGGCAGGGATTGCCCATCACGGGGCCCGTTCTGCCCGAGCCCAAGATAGAGGAGAATGTTCCGGACCCGAAGTCCAGTCATGCCTTCAATAGGAACGTGGTCTGGACCTTCGAGGACATACGCATGCTCATCGGCACCGACATGCCCATTTTTGGAGGACCCAACAGGCCGTGCATCAGTCTGCGTTTGAGGGACGCCGCCCAGCCCATAAACGTGCTGACCGGAATCGATTACTGGTTGGACAATCTAATGTGCAATGTGCCCGAGGTGGTGATGTGCTACCATTTGGACGGCATTGTGCAGAAGTACGAGATCATCAAGACTGAGGACCTGCCGTATCTGGAAAACTCGCAGTTCTCGCCACAGGTCGTGCGCAACGTGGCCCAAAACATTCTGGCCTTTCTCAAGGCCAATGCCACCAAGGCGGGACACACCTACTGGCTGTTCAAGGGGCGCAACGACGACGTGGTTAAGCTGTACGATCTTACCACTTTATGCCAGAGCCAGGAGGCCAAGAAGTCGGAGGGTGATCCGCCCCAGCAACAAATGAATCCCTTCACCGTTCCGGTGGGCATGCTGCTGTACTCGGTGGCTCGCAACATGAAGAACACACTGCCGCACATTAGTCCCAAGGCAGCGGGCAACATACGTGCCCTGCTGGACAACTGCATCAAGCTGCTGCCCAAGGAGCAGTACCCGCAGATCGTGAGCTCCTCGCACTACATACTTTCGGATTTGCATGTGCCGGCGGGCATTGATCCCAAGGCGCCCAAGTTCGAGGAAGTGGATTCCGACGATCAGTCTCTCTACGACGACGATGAGGAGGAGGACGAAGAGGACTATGAAGACGAGCTCCTGGACTGTAACTTCTCAAGCGAGAAGAGCTACCAAAGCAGCGAGCAGGGTGGCGGCAGGGCCAACGTGGCTGTGCGACATATTTGCGATGCGTTGAGAGACTTTAAGTCGCATGCCAAGAAGTCAAAGCCGGCTCCACTCTTGGCCACAACTGCCGAGCGGTGCAACATCTCACTGGAGCACATCAGTGCCGGACTCTCCTGCCTGCAGTACTTCAACGGGAGTCAGGAGGAGAAGCTCAAGGAGTCGGAGACAAATGCCAAGCAGGAGGAGAAGCGACGCATTCTGCACGAGGAGCAGAATCCCAATATGGCCAAGCCTTTCAGTGCCATTCCTCTGCCCTATGAGCAGCTTAAACTCAGCCAGCAGCCGGCGCAGCAGCCGGTTGTGAAGAAACAAACGTCCAAGGCCAAAAGAAGTAAGTCCAAAGAGCTGGCCACAACGGCAAGGTCCAATAACGTCAGTGCCAGCAATCGCCAGATGAGTGCCAAGTTTAATGCCCAGCACTTTGGCTCCTGGAATGTGCACTTGAAGCTGCTGCTCTTGGAGAAGGCCTGTTTGACATTTGCAACGCTGGCGGAGCACTACTACGAATCCCGTAGCTACGGCTCCACGCTGCGCTCCATTGAGCTTGCATGCCGCTGCCAACAGGTACTCAACAAGTACATGGCCAATGTGGTCTCCCAGTACAGTTGTTTGCTGGGTCGAGCAGGCGATTGCTTCTTCCAAATGTCCAAACACTGGGCGTCCATCGAGGAGTATGTGCAGCAGTACGAGGAACAAGATGCATCCATGGGCGTCATTGGCGACGAGTTGGCCCAGGAGCTGGAAGGAGAGGAGGCGGATTGGCCCTCCCTGGCGCCGGCCAACAATGTGGAGCAGGTGATGCTGCACAGCTGCAAGTGCTACGAGCAAGCTTTGGAGCATGCCCACAAAACGGAGAGCAATGAACTGCTGCGGCGACTGGGAAATGTGCGGAATGAGCTGGGTCTCAAGTACATGTACTGGGCTCAAGGTAGGTCACCTAAATATGAGAATCATTATAGTACTAAACCCAATATTTGTGTTTTAGAGGAGTACAGTGAGCTGATGAAGAAGAAAGAGTCGAACAAAGCCACTGAGTATGACCATGCAGCAAGTGCCGATCCTGCCGAGCCGCTGTATGTCAAACTGACTGTCAATTCTTATGATTGCCTGCGTCGCGGCATCGAAGCTTTCAATGCCGTCGAGGATAATGTCAACCTGGCCTTTCTCTATTGTAACATGGGTCGTTTCATGCGCCTGCGCGCCCATCTCACAATGCCCAATGAAAGGTAAGCCATATATTGTCATACTGACCATTAACCATTTCTCATTTTACATTATTGTTATTTAGTGCCATCACCTTAGACAGCCAAAAAGCCTTTTACAGCGAGGCATTCAACTACTACGAGAAGGCCAAAGATTGTCTCGATACTCGTAAGGCGAATGCCGAGCTCTGGGACCTTGTCCACTGGGAACTATCCACTGCCACATTTACGTTAGCCAAACAACTTCAAGACTACAGTGCAGCGGACAAATCAAGTCTGGTTGATGCCTCCAAAGAGGTGCTGGAATTGCTGCAGAAATCGTTGCGACTGTGCGATGTAGAGCACGCTGGAGCTCGCCAAGTTCTGTACAGCTTTCGATCGGGACTGATACACAAAAGGTAGCTCTCTGGCACTTCTAAATATATATGTTTACTAGGTTTATCTTTGACTCGTCCAGGATTGCCTCATTCCACTACTCGCAGCTGCGTTCTCATGGTTGTTGTGATTTTGCTCAGCTACCCAAGTCTACTCTGCAACTTTGCAAATACCACTACGAAAAGGCCACGCAAATACTGGAGGCTCTCAAGGAGGTGGGTGACCTGTTGGTAGTGCAGCTGGAGAGGATCTCCCTCCACGAGTTTCTGGCCGAACGTGAGTATATAGAAGCAAAGGTCACAAGCCATTGATACTTATGAATTTTCCCACCAATCGACCGGCAGTTTCCAACCACAACGCCCAGAAGATCAAGCAAATGCAAGCGGCTTTGGATATTTGTTTACAGTGCCAGCTCGTGTTTGCCCACGTCATCGATGCTAACAGTGGCCAAGTGACCGACGACGAGTTTGCCGGCCATTTGACGCTCTTCGAGAGCCGCTTGCAGAACGCACTGAAGACGCTCACTAAGCTCACGCTGACCGGCAAGGATCCCAAGCAGCTGTCCAAGCTGTACAAGCGCATGTATATGGAAACCTTGACTGGGAAACATGGCCCAGGGGCCCAGCAATCGGCGACAGCTTGCCTAAAGCATTTGCACATGCTGCTCGCCCGGCTGCGGGCCATGTGCGATACCCAACTGGCCCGCGACTAGACGTACGTGTCTTCTGATCGGTTTCAGCCCCCCAGAACCCACCACAACCGTTCGAATTGTATGCATTGCTCGTCGCTTGTTTATTGATGTCTCATCTCAACCCCGCCGCCCGCAGCCGCATTCATCGCTGTCCAAGTGGTCGGCTCCCATCTGCAAAGCAGCCAGCATCAGCAGCACAGCCAACTGTAGGATCTGCAGATCGAAATAACCATGAGTGGCGGACCATTAGCGATGAACAATCAGCCCCAATCTCACCTTGCAGCGCAGACTACTCATTTTGTAAGCGTTTGGAGCCAGTTTTCTGAGCTGGTCATCGGCAGCTCGGCTCTTATAAGGTCTGAGTGCCCTGGCCCAGACGTGTCGTTTATCTAGATTAGCCCCAGTTAAATATCTTGTTCAACAAGACATCTGATGGATGCTCGGGTCCGTCAATCTCAGCTCGAGGTTTTAGCCCATTTTCACTTGCGTTACAAAGCGAATGCTGTTACAATTACTATTATTTATCGTGTCTTTGGCTTTAGTAACAGTTTCCAGACTTACAATAATACGTTTACTTAATTCCTAAGAGCAAGGTAACTAGCTAAAACGCAAAAGACCAATAAAGAAATCTTAAAAGAGAAAACATCCGGAGAAAGATCGATTTCATCCATCTGGTGGCTGCTGTGGCCCTGAGCCTGGCCTACATCTAAATAATTCATTATTCATTATATACTATCAAACGTTTGTGCCCGCCCCATAAGCCATTCACAATTTGTGTAGCGCCACTTCTCACTTGCGTATTATAAAAAGCTTAGCGCGGCAGTTTGAAAAGTCGAACGAACGGCTAAGTGTTTATAATTTTATTGTAAATTTTATCTCAGTTTTTTTTGCTTTTGTATATAAATTCTACCAACGCAGCAGAAAGTTCAGGCCACTGCCTTGACCGCAGTGTGTCACTGAAATATCGGTGTCGAGCTCTCGGCACCGTGGGCCAAATAGCCCCTAAAAGCGGTAGAAACTACGCAGCACGAAGAGTCATGCGGTCGGAATCTTACGTAATGGGGTCTCGTCTCCGGCAGACAATGGCGTAAGCTTAAGCCACACTATCTGGACCGGACCGCATCGAATTGAGAGCCAGCATAGCATTTTGGCCCGGGGGGACTCATTCGGCCTGGCTGCACGTCTCCGGCGGCGTCTCGAGATTGCCGGACAAAGTGCTGCTCCGGGAGACCGGAGAGCCCAAGAAACTTGCATCATATTTGTCACGTAAGAGTTTGGCCTCTGCCTGGATCTGGTATAAAAACAATTAAGTGTGGCATATTGAGACATTAGTTACCTTCGCATCGATCAACTAACCAATTCAGTCTCAGAATGATGAAGTATATGGTGAGTCTAGTTTTCTAAAACAAATTTCAAACAATTTTTAAATAAGAGAGCATCCTTAAAGTGCAATATTATGAAGTGTAAACGACCAAACTAATTTGTATCTTTCTTCAATCCTTTAGTGCATCTGCCTGTGTGCCATTGGCGCTGTTTCGGCCAAGAGTTATGGAAGTGGATATGGCGCTGGTGCCCCCGTGGGTGCCTATGCCTACCAGGTGCAACCCGCTCTGACCGTGAAGGCCATCGTTCCCGCGTACGGCGGCGGATACGGCGGACAACATGGAGGATATGGAAGCAACGCCTACACGGCGGCTCCTGTGGCCTCGGTCTACAGCGGTGCTGATGGCTATTCCGGCTCCGGCTACGGCTCCGGCTACGGCTCCGGCTACGGTGGTGCTCCGGCAGTCGATAGCCAGGCCATTGCCCTGGCCAAGCTCGCCCTGGCCGCCCCCAGTGCCGGATCTCCATTGTCGTGGAAGGAGGCTCCCAGCCACATCCAGCCCGTCTATCCGCCCATCAGCTACGGACCCCAGGTGTACGGAGGCGCCGAGAAGGTCAAGGGCGGTTCGGCAGCGGCTGCCGCCAGTTCCGTGGCCGCTGGCCAGAAGGCGCAGTGGAAGCCCAGCTACTAAACCGCGAACAGTGAATCCGAATCATAAGCAACTAGGTCATAACAATAAAAGCCAAACATCAAGACTTATATTTTGGGTGTGTTCATTTGCTGGGGCCTACAGTTTTTGGTCAAGAGCTTGGCTCTGCATATCTTGCTTGAATTGGCCCAGACTTTGCGTTTTTGCCATGTCACCTGAGACTGAGACATTGAGTTAGCTAAAATTTCTTGGTCTGTAAATTAAATGAAAATGCTGTCTGTTCTTCTAGCCAAAGAAGTGGAAAAGTTGATTTAAAACTTAGTTTAAATTAGTACATACGCTAGAGTAATATATTAAAATAGGTTTTTATTTTTATAAAAATTCACTTACAAATTCATAGACTTTGTAGTAATTTATATTAAATTCTATTTGAATATAATATATTCTATTTTTATAAAATTCACTTAGCTTCAAAGAAATTGTAGTAATTTATATTAAATTCTTATGAGCATGAATGTCTGCATCTTAACATAATAATTCCCATGTATTATATATTTTGACACAAGAATATAAAATATCTCAACTACAATTTTCGAATTTGTTTTAGAATTTACTAATGTAGATGTATAATAATTTTTTAAAAATAGTAAATAAAATATATCCAGATTTAACCAGTTCTAGAAAAACTAGCCCCTATGCTCCGGACACAACCGATCCGTAAACCATTACCCCCAAGAATGTGAAAAACGGATAGTAAGATACAACTACAACAAATTTTGGAGTGCATTTGGAAATAGACGCGTTCGTGGGTTCCCAATTGAGAGATTCGCATGTGAGTGTGGTTTTGTGGAACTATCTAGACCTAGACCGAAACTCAAAGCCCGGGTTACCGCTGCAATGGCACATCGCGTAACCAAGCGATTTTATAATGGCCCAACAACGAGTATATGGAAATACATAAATCAAATATGAGTATGTTCCATGTGGCGGGCAATTATGAAACGCGGTTTCTGGACTGAAACAGGCCAATGTGTGTATATAGGTCACGTAAATATCCAGACTTATTTTCGCGTATAAAAGCGGGCGTTGCTGGTCGGTAAATCATAGTTTGATTGATTACCCCAAACCATGAAGTACCTGGTAAGTTTGTGGAAGCCTTAAAAAGAAAGTGGCAGCCAGCTAATCCTTGGATTTTTCTTTTGATGCACAGATTGTCTGTGTTACCCTGGCCCTGTTCGGCTACCTGGATGCCAGCCCAGTGTACGGCAACCATGGAGGCTATGGTGGCTATGGTGCTGGTGGCTATGGTGCTGGTGGCTATGGTGCTGGTGGCTATGGGGCTGGTGGCTATGGAGGTGGTGGCTATGGTGGTGGTCAAAGCGTCGTCTACAAGGAGGTGCCCTCGTACGGCTATCCTCAGGTTCTGCAATCGGAGGGAAGTGGTGGAGTGGCTAGTGCTTCCGCCGCTGCATCCGCCGCTGCCTTAAAGCCTGGCTACTACCAAAAGCAGCTTGTGGCAGGGTGGGAGATCGATGGTGGAAGCTCTGGCATTAAGATCGGACACGGACAAGGCTACGGTAGTCACTACTAATTCCCAAACCCCCCGCTCCGTCGGCAGCAAATCAAACTATCGTTTACTGGTTCAAACCCTCGAGTGGCTGTCACAGCGAAACTCCGAGAATCTGCGAATAAACACATTCTAAACGATTTGGAAATTATTGAACAAAAATGCATTTTGAGTTTTGCAATTTATTGGGCAGTTGTTGGGTTTAACCGTGTGGCATACTTTGGGGTGCAGTACAATTGCGGGCAGAAGCTGAGCTTTAAAGCCCTGAAAATGACAGCTCAGATATATATTGAAAATTTCACTCCTAAGCACTTTACATACATTTTAATACCACAAATAATCAAATCATGTAGTAAAAACACAGCTATAATCAGTCGCTACAGCTTTCTTTCTGTTTTAACATTAAAGTTTAGTTTCGTCAAGTTAGGTCAGTGCTCGTAATATATAATTACTTGTATCAAATTTAATTGATTTTAAATACTAAATCACAAGCACTACTCAATGGTTAAATAATATAAAATTTAGCTAATATATTTAAAAAACATCCATAACTTATTTTTAAAAACAGATATTTTTAAATCGATTTATTTTCATACTGTCATGCAGAAAATAAATTTGTATGTAAGGCTTATATTGATTAAAAGTTAAAAATACACATACATAAATCAAACTAGTTTTAGGAAATATAAATACAGGTAAAATCAATTCCTAACTCATGCTAATTTCAATGGCATATAAATAAAAAAAAAATATTTTATATAATGATGATATAATAAAAAAATATTTGAAGACAAATATAATAATATTTTATTTAAAATATTAATTTAATGGGCCGCAAGAAGATTGTATTATGAAATGAAATTTATGGGCATCTTAAATCTCCCAATCTTAAGCTTTGAAAATTATATGCTGAGCAAAAATAGAGGTTCCATTGCCAATACATAATCAATAGATTAAGATTTTGTCACAGGCACGTCGACTCAACCCTCAGATACCTTCCTATCCTCTTAATCCAGCTGCGTTCCCTCACGCACCGCACAATGTGGCCGTAAAAAGGCCTGATTTTGCACCGAAGTTGGGTCATCTGCATCGGCCACCTCCAACGAAGGTCGACCGCCGAATGTCTGCGATACGGGCTGTTGTGGCGAGAGCAACCTGCTCAAACCAAAGCGAGCCGAGTATGGAGGCCCGATATCTGGCTAGGAAAAGCCAGAAATCCACAGAAAGTTCACCAGCAAACTGGCCGAGCAGAGACGACGCAGCCAGCTCTTGAGCCGTGATAAATTTCTGGGCGAGATCACGTTTCGAGTGCAACAATTATTTTTGCTTATATAAAGAAGTGTGCTTGCCATTCAATATGTTAATTCTGCCAACTGCGTCAAACCCAGACATCATAGCCATGAACAAGTTCGCTGTAAGTAAGAGGGTGTCCCTGATGGATGCTCCGTGTTCAGTGCCCAGTTGGCCATTTCGCAAACGCAGGCTAATTTGGAATTTTTCCTTATTTTCCAGACCCTGGCGGTTATCTACTGCGCCTGCATCGTGAGCAGCTGTTATGCCAGCGGCTACGCTGCGCCCCAAAGCTACGGACCCCAGAAGAGCTCCGCTGCTGGGGGCAACCAGCAGTATGTGCGCCCCGTGGAGATCATTGCGGGTGGACCCAGTAGCGGCTATAGCCCCAAGATCCAGCCACCCATCCCGATAAGCGGAGGATATGGCGGCATCCAGCATAGTGCCGGATACAAACCCCACCCCCGTTGGTCCGTCCAGCCCGCCGGAGCCACGCTCCTCTATCCCGGCCAGAACAACTACCGCGCCTACGTCTCGCCCCCGGAATACAGCAAGGTGCAGCTGCCTATCCGTCCCGCCGCTCCGGTGGCCAAGCTCTACATCCCCGAGCAGCAGTACGCTGGCAGTCAGTACGGTGGCAGCCAGTACAGTGGCAGCCAGTATGCTGGCAGCCAGTACGGTGGCAGCCAGTACGGTGGCAGCCAGTACGGTGGCAGCCAGTACGCTGGACAAAGCAGCAGCGGCTACTAGGCGTATACTTGATCTCAGCCTGATGGTGTACACAATGTACATAATAAACTAGAAAACAAAAAACCATAATCATAATGCTCTTGTTTTTCGGGACTTTTGGGTCGTTTGGTACACAATAGCTATGGGTAAACTAATTTCGGGTCTCACAGCTCAAATGCAGCTGCTGCAGCTGTTCGGAGCCGGAGAAATATTCATTTGATTGCAGTCGCCGCCACCGGGAATGTGTTTGAGTGGCTTGGCGGAAACGTGCTCCGGATTTGCTTGCTCCGGCTCACTCGCAAATCACTCACCGCCACCCAAGTGCCAGAGCCATAAACATTCAATTATTTATTGTGTCAGTCAAGTCAATAATCTAGTGGCCAGAAAGCGCCACAGTTCACGATATACGATTCACAATGCGCCGATTGTAGCGCGTATTTTCTGGCTGGTAAGCAAATCAATCTGCTGAGTTGTTTGGCCCAAACCCAAACTCTTGGCCACGAGCTTCAATGCTGCTGGCCATCGCTTGACATTCGAGTCGAGCGCTGAATCACGCCAAAAATTCTCGCTTCGAGTGCGGCACAATTCATGGAAAAAGTTTTGGGTTAACTTAAGACCGTGTGTGGCGGCATTAAAAAGAAACATATTTTCATATTTCATTAACATTTTTCAATTTATCTACGTAATTGTATCTTTAGAAAATACTTTAACTAAAGTTAACAGACTTTTAGATTATGAAACTTTCTTTTTGTATTTAAAATAAAACAAATTATTAACAACGTTTAAAATTCTATCATATGAAATATCTATCTCAAATTTATAATATGATAAAAGAACACAATTCCATGCATATTTTCTTTAATTGATAGCTCATAAAATTAAGTAAAAAAAATTTCAAATTTGTATCTTCAAGACTTCAAGTTCAAGTCACCTTAAGATCATTTCAAAACTTTTGAGTTAAATTTTTTTTTTATGTAAACTTTTATGGTAATTTTGGTTTTTAGCTGCACTTAGGTGGGTAGATCCTTTGGTATTAAAATTGGCCAAATTTAAATGTCAATTATTCAACAAGACAGAAGATTATTTATCTACAATCTGCAAATTTAAAAGAGAACAAACTTGGTTAGTATTTGTTAAATAAGAAATATCAAATATAAATACGATATTAATTTATTATTATGTTCTTATTAAAATAAATAAATATTAATAATAAAATTAGCTTGTATACAGTTAAATGTATCTCTAAAACGATGTTAAGATCCATGGACTGAATGCCATAAGTTATCGACTTATAAATTGCGAACCTGGTTCCGGTTCATGTTCATTGAGCAGTGGCCTAGGCTTAGCCCCAACTAGCCCCCGACTTTCGATGCGTGCATTGGCCGGATCGCGGCGGAGTATGGCCAAAGCCCCGATACCGCACACACCAGAAGCGAGCAGAGCGTGCCGAGCAGGGGGAAGTCGCTATCAATGGAGCAGCTTCGCGGGGTTCGTGGTGTGTGCGGGGTGTGCGCGGGGTGTGCGGGTTGCCCGGGGCAGTGCCTCAATTTGGCGCGCAATTTCAATGAGCATAGAAATTGGAGACGATCCCGGGGCCTTATCTGTTGCCCGGGGACAGAGACAGGGGGGATGCAGGGGATGCAGATGCTGTCGCTGGCTGACGCTGACGACACCCCGAAAGTGACTGGTCATCGGCTGGTTTGGTCACGTCTGGTGAGCTCACAAATCGCGGAGCAGCTCAAATGGTGTTGCTATAAAAGCAATTTGGACACACGCTCTGGCTAATTAGTTTTCGCAACAGTCCGTTCCTCGCACCAACGCCAAATACTCCAAAAATGTCCGCCACCCTGCGCCTCCTCTGCCTGATGGCCTGCTGCATTGCCTTCGTCGTGGCCAGTCCGCAGCCCCAATACGGCGGCTCTGGATACGGCTCCATTTACGGGGATGTGGTCAAGGCCGCCGAGACGGCCGAGGCCCAGGCCGCCGCCCTGACCAATGCCGCCGGTGCCGTCGCCTCCGCCGCCAAACTGGGCGGAGCCGACTGGCAAGCCCTCAACCAATATGGATGGGAGCAGGGCAAGGAGCTCCTGGCCAAGCAGTACGGTCCCTTGGAACCGCTCTACGCTGCCGCCCTGCCACCACGCTCCTTCGTGGCCGAAATCGATCCAGGTGGGTTGCTTCTTCATGGGTTATGATTAAAGAACACGAAATCGAAGCCAACAAGTGACAGTGCTCCATTGATAAATACCACTATTATTTCTTCCAAAGATTCTTCTTCTATAAACCAACTTACCTTCTCTTCTATCTCTACTTTTCAGTCTTCAAGAAGAGTCCCTACAGCGGAGCTTATGGCGCGGGTGCGGTTCTGAACACGGAATCCAAATTGGGTGTTGTGGCTATCTAAGAGCTAGGATTGTTTAGCTCCAAGAGTGTTAATAAAAAGTGATAGCTTAAAGCAAAATATCATATATAGAAAATTAATTTATTGGGTTGGGAAACCATTTCTTGGGTTGAAGTGGTTAAAAGAATAATACTTAATTTAAACATGTATTATCAGTTTCAGACACCTGTTTGTTTTAATGATTTTACAAACATTTAAGTTTGTATTTGAGCTATTGGCAATAATAAATCATTTTAAATGTCAAAATCTCAAAAAAGAAATTAGATTCTGTAAGGAAGTCCCTTTTTTCCATGAGCTGTACATTGACCTCATAACTCATAATTTCGTCCAACTAATCGAACGTTTTTTTGTTATTTCACTTTAATGTTAGCCCAAGACTTATGATTTTGTTATTCAGAAATACCAACCAACTTAAACCACCACAATTCCAATGTATCCCCTCCAAAAATTCCACCAGAAAAAGGTTTACCAACTTAAAGACTTGCATATTATCCCTCCTACACCGCTGTCACCCCATTAGTAAGATTGATTTTCACTTATAATTTCTTAATTGTTATTATTATGAATAGAATTTCGTTTTTATTGCAAGATACAAAGTAAAAAATGTGAAATTTGCTCAGTTTTGTTGATGTTGATTTAATGTAAAATTCAAATTCGTTACGAGCACACAGAAATTTACCTACTAAACATAAAGTGAACTAAAAACAAATAGTAGAAGCGGTTGTAACTCGGTTAACTCGATGCTGCAGTGGCGTGCTTAGTGGGTGTTTTGGTGACGATTATCATTTCCATTTCGTGTTTTAATTTTTGTTGTTGTTTGTTTGTTTGCTTGTTTGTCAAATGGTCTCCATTCAAACGTTATGGTTATGGCCAACTCTCGTTCTCTCTTCTCTACGTACATTAGATCGTATGTGGTATATCTATAGCGCTAGCAAAACTCTGCCAAGTTTTCGTTGATTTGTTTTTATTTTTGTTTTTAGGTTTTCAGGTTCATTATTTTAATTAAATTACATGAACTTCAAAATAGTATTATTATTATATAGATAGGATGTGTAGTGTTATGTATTTATAGTGTGTAGCCTATACGAGCCCCCGCCGAAGTGCACTGGGATCTTGGTGGTCGCTGCCTCGGCGTTGGGGTGACAAAAAAATTTAAATTATAAAAACTTTCTCACGCATTTCTCGATCTCGTTCTCGTTCTCCTGATCCTGATGCTCCTGCTCCTGCTCCTGCTCGATCCTCCTGCACTGTGAACCTGAACACTCCGCCAGATGTTGTTTCGGTTAGCTCAGTTCGATTCGGTTTGATAATGAAATGATCTCGGTGCGGGCATGGCGTGATGCGCTCTATTCGGTGATCGTCCTTGTGGTCTCCTGGATGTACACCTGGGAACCGGGCACCGTCGATGTGGTCACGAATGTGCGGTGCTTGGCGCGGATGATGTTCAGGCTGGACTCGGCCGTGTCGGCGCGATCCTCGGCGGCCTCCAGCTCACGCTGGAAACGGCGCACCCGGGTGGTGGTCTGCTGGGAAACACCCTCCTGCTCGGACAGCTGGCGGCGGTAGATGTTGATCTTGGCAGTGGACTTGTCCAGCGCGTCCTGCAGCAGGATGAGGTTCTTCTGGTCCTCCTCGCACTGCACTATCACCTCCTTGACGGTGCGCTCCTTCTTGCGCAGGATCTTGATAGTCTCGGCGTGGCGGCGCTTCTCCTCCTCCAGCTCCAGCTCCAGATCGCGGATGCGGGCCTCCAGCTTGCTGATGATGCGCTTGCTGCCGGCGACGGCGTTCAGCTCGACCTCCTCCAAGCGGATGGACAAGTTCTGGGAAGGAATAACGGATTAGATGAAGTTATTTCATACGCTTCTTCACAGAAATCTGTTATAGCTAACTTTAAAAACCAGTTAAACTTCAGGGCTTGTGTTCTCGTCTTGATGGTCAAATGAAAGACATTTTCATGCTGCAATGTACCATTCGTTTTCTCAGCTGAAAACATACTTAAAGCCTACTATACAAACAGGCAAAAGGGAGTAAATCTCAAACCGAAATATATATTGCGGAAACAAAAATATTTTTAATTTTAAGTTAGAATATTGAAGAAAAGGATTTATTTTAGAGCAAATTCTCTATTAGTTCTGGAAAATTATCTGGATTTTTTAAAACCAATTAATTGGGACACCTTTAATTGTGTTTGATTTATAGAAACAAAAAGTTTTTGGAATTTGATTATCTACTAAGCTAAGGAAAAAGTCTAAGAAATCGACTGTTACTATGGATTTTTAAGTTCGTTTCTCAAATCAACCACTTAATGAAAGTCTGATATTTCTTTGACACTCCTAATAATGCAATTATCTCCTGGAAATCCTGAAAAAAAAAACAATTAATTCACCCACCTTGACTTCGACTTCCAAGGACTTCTTGATGGTCTCCAGCTTAACGATGCGCTCCTGCTCCTCATGCACCTGCTCGACGACGTGCTTCAGCTCCACCGAGACCTTCTGGTAGCGCTCGTCGCTGATGCGTAGCTCCTTGGACACCTCCTCGTAGTCGGAGGCGACCACGGAGAGCTCCTGCTCCAGCTTGGACTTGATGGAGACGAGGTTGACGTTGACGGTGGTCAGCTCGTTGATGCGGGAGGCGGCCTCCTCGTACTGCAGCTCGACGGTGCGCTTGGCACGGTTGGCGCTGTCCAGGTGGGAGCGGACCTCCTCCAGCTCGCCGTTCAGGCCGGCCAGGCGGCGCTGGGCGACGGCATACTGGTCGAGGGTGGCCTGCAGCTGGCGCTGCACATCCTCGTAGTGGGCCTGCAGCTCGGTCAGCTGCAGCGACTGCTTCTTGATCACCTTCTGCAGGTCGATGTTGGTCTTGTTGGCCACGTCCAGGGACATCTCCAGCTCGGTGATCTGGATCTGCAGCTTCTTCTTGATGCGGGTCACCTCGGTCTTCAGCCGGGTCTCCGCCTCGATGACGCGGGCATTGAGCTGCTCGATCTCGATCGAGGTCTGCTTGCTATAGGTTTGGATAATTCACATTAGAATTTGTAAATACTTCCCAATGGTATTAATATCAAGAAGTAGCCACCCGCCCAGAAAGCCACGGTTTACCTCTCAATGACCCTCCGATGTTTCGCTTTGCTGGCTCTATTTTTGGCCCCAATGTCTGACCCACAAATTGCATTTTTCGCACCACTCAGCAGAGCAGTCGAGTGCTTGGGCACTCAACCACTCAACCACTCAACTCAGGTGCTGTGGCATTGTCAAAAATGTTTCGTTGTTTCATTGTTTCGCTGGCCGCTGCATTTGCGAATTTCTGTGTATTTTTACGCATGATAAAGACATCGAACTTGTCACAAATAGCTCGGGTTTACATGCCAAACTATTTTGCCGAGAAGTTCCCTTTCCCCCCTCTCTACTTTGATTTGTTTTTTTTTTTTGGGTAAGTGCATCATGCGTCTATTCTTGGGCGTAGGTGCATTTGCATGCCAACTAAATTTGAGTAATGTATGTATTTCTAATACTCTACCTGATTCACTTTCTAAATTGAGTCTAAAAGGAACCTGTTGCAATTACTGTTTTATTGCAAATGCAGACAATTTTTTTTGAATATGATAAATAAATATGTAAATCATTTAGAAAAGTTCATATTACTTTGGAAATTATACTTATGTTAAAGATTAATTAAGCAAAGGCTTTTCAAAAATACTACAAAAAATAAAGTTACTTTTGAAGTCTAAAATCGTTAAATAACTTCTTAATATTTAGGGAGTTTTGTAAAATGAACACTATTGCTAAAATCTTTTAATAATTCTTAAGTTAGTGCGTGTCGGTAATATCAGCCACAATTTCTTAATTCCGATGATCTTTATGTTTAGTTGTGTGCTATGTTTTGAAAAAGTAAAACCCCTGTGTTGGTTACTTAATCTTCAAATCGTGTGTGTGCTCATTGCTGTCGCCTTGCCAAGGTATTTGGCTAGCATGGGTCTTAGCTAGAAAACTTAAGTATTCCCATTTAGATTTCAATTTTTCCCTGCCATTGTTTTCAATGTTTACGCAAAAATATTTGCTAGGTCTAATGTTGTTCTTCTCTTTCCCCGTCTTTTTTTGTGATTGTTTTTGCTGTCATGCGCATCAGTTTTCCTCGGTTGAAAATAAAATATATCTCGAATTTGAAGGACAAATCCCAAACAATAGTTGCTCGGACCATCTACGCGCAAATCGGACTGACAGCCTCGAAATATCTGAGGTGCGGGTGCGAAATATGATAGGACTGGGTAAAAACGTCGATATTTCAAGGGAAAGTGATGAAATGATTTCGGGTAGGATTAAATGGGTCTCTAGCTATTTAAGTAAAATAAAATCTGAAGGATTTCATAGAATAGAAAATCATCTTTGGAACAAGGAAATTTAGCTTGAAATTATTTAAAAGTTTTGAAAATTTAATAACATGTTTAGGTGAAACCTAAGAAAACGTCTTTTTTGGTCTACATTTTTGTCAGACAAGTTGGTTTTGGTAATCAAAATTTTTGATTAAGAAAAATTAAAACTAAAATTGAAACTATGTTTTCACATACTCTAACATATAGAAATTTTTAATTTCCCTGTCCTAAATATTTTTGTGTGCCTAACATAATTGATAGCTTGGTTTGGTTTGATATTTTCTTCAGAAACCCCCACAAAGTTTATAATTAATGACGAAATTGCTGGCGTTTCTATGCAATTAGCCGTGGTCAAATATGCTGCGCATAATTCTGTATAAATAATTCACAGAAGACTGCACAACAGACACAATGGGAGATGCGGCCAACATTGTGAACGAAACAAGACCGCGATCGGCGAAAACTCTTGAAACGAAAATACATTTTGTGCCAGACGAGAAACGACAAACAGACAAATAGAGATGGCAAATTGCTGGGTCGGGGGAGGAGGTTCTAGGATGGGCAGACAAAAAATTGAGCTGCAATTCAAAAATGTTCGCATTTATTCAAATTGCCCGGATGCGAGCAACCCAGAGAAACAGATCGATCCACTTGATATTAACACATTGTTGTAGGTTTCAAAGAACTCTCTTGTGGATGTTTCTCGTTGGTGAAATAAAAAATCACCAAATTTATTGTCTTCTAAAAATCATATATTTGATTTTTAAAAGGGTTTTTTCTAACTCTTCAACTGATTTGTTTTTGATTTCAGAAAATGTCGCTTATATACTTTTCCAGATCAAATCAAAACACTCTCTGAGATTACTTTTACGATCGTCAAATAAATTAAAACTTCCTTTGCATTGGAATCTAAGATATCGAATGAAGATGAGTGCGTGGGGGGTCAAAAGGAGGAACTGGGAATGGGAATGGGATTGGGATTAGAGGCCCTAGTGCTTCCAATATACATAGCTGTAGTCCTTGAGCTTGGGATGGGTGCGCAGGACCTTGCGACAGATCCAGCACTTGTCCTCTATACCGCACCTGCTGTCCGCGTAGAACTCGACCGTCTTCTGGTTAAGGGTCGACAGCTGGCGCTTCACGTTGTGCAGCGAGGAGGAGACGCGGTGGTCCAGCTTGTCCACCAGCCGGTCGTCCATGAGCTCGATGTGGAGCGCATGGGCGCGCAGCTGGCCGTCGAAGGGGGAGGAGGAGCGCGAGCGGGCCCGCGAAACGGCCCGACTGGAGCGGACCAGGGTCTGAGCGATGTAGTCCTCCTCCTCCTTCTTGGCCGTCTTAATGTTCTTCTCCGACTCGGAGAGCAGGGCCTGGGCAATGGCACTGGCCGACTTGCCGCGAATCGAGCGCTTAAAGTCGTCCGACATCTGGTCCAACTCGTTGTCCAACTCAATCTTACGGATGCGCTGCAGTATCTTGAGGGTGTCGCGTTTGATCAGATCCTCGAGCTCCTCCTGACGGCGGCGGCGGCGCTGGCGCGATCTCTCGACAACTGTGTCCGGTTCAAGGTGCTTGGCCACTCGCGTTGCGTCGACCAACTTTTGCACACTGAACGGCGATCGCTTCTGGGCCCGAAAGCTAAGCAGAATCTCGTCGGCCCGCGCGGCACAGGTGCGCGACAAGCGGACGATCTCGTCGGCGTTGTATTGTCGCACCGCATTGGAGGGGCGGTACTGTTTCAGGCCCCGCTCGCTGACCCACGGCAGGTGCGGCTTCTTCACCTCCAGACCCTTGGCCTTGGCGTCCAGGTAGTCTAGCATCGGCTGGTAGAAGTTCATCGTGTAGCCATAGTTGTCCTCGTACGTGGTCGTCGCCGGACGAAAGCGGGAAGGTCTTTGTTTGAGGGCAAGGGCCATGATTTCGGGAAGGGCAGAGGGAGGGGGGGTGTGGTCAGGGTTTTCTAATGGGTTTGCGTGTGATTCTCCTTAGAGTACTCTAATTAAAGCTACAATTCGTCGCAGCCGCTGCCTCTGTGTCGCCTTGTCGCCCAGTAGCCGCAAAGTTTTCCTCGTCTCTTCGGGTTTTTCCTCGGCCGTTGGCAGCAGTTGCTGCCGCTTTGCAAATAAATTTTCAAATTTGTCGAAATCTATAAAAAGATTGCATTTCGTTCGTTCAGCTGTTGGCATCGGGCTAGGTATGAGCATAATGACGACAATAACATCATCATCATCATCACCATCATTTGTTGGCAGTCAATGTGCGGCAATGATTGATTCGTTTTGGCAACTAGCTCATAGACAATGTCATAATAGCAAGGCACTTTATGCAATACCAGTGGAGGACTCAAAAGATCTAGGGAAAGTTATCAAAAGTAAAAGATCTCAAAATATCTAAGAGGGAAATGGCCCTCAAACTGTCTTTCGAATCGATTTAAAAATAAATTATATATACAGTATAGGTAGATTTTCTTATCAAATATAATAAAAATATATCCTACTTTTGGAAATGATTTGCATTTCTATAGCAGTTAATATTTCTTACATTTTTTGTAAGATTAATTAGAGATCAATGATCATTGTGTAAACATTTTACATTGGTTACTCATTTCTATCAAATGCCAAAAACATTTCACAATGTCAGTTAGACTTTGTCAAAGCCAAGATAAATGTTATGCATATTAAAGTAACCTTGAGCTAGGTTTTAGAACCCATATTTACTACATATAAAATCTTTGCCACGCACTGACCACCAACTTTAATGATCCATCAACCTACCTCTTGCTGGAGAGCCTTTCTTCAAGTCGAAAGTTTTCTCAATGGGATCTTTCGATTTTCAACAACGAACCCACTTTGATTGTGTAATCACAGCAACTGCGCAATTTTCTGCGGGAAATGTTGTTAGGGTTTCATTAAAAATCCAAAATCATTCCAAAACCAGGTGAATCAAACCCACTTCTTGAGCTGAGCCTGCGAACCTTTCGTGGGATCAGGATCTTTTGCCTGGCTGAATAGAAAACTAATGCCGTTGCTTTGTGCGCGACTAAAGAACTCGAACTGATTGCTAATTGCTAAATGGGTCAGTTCACTATCAATTGTGTTGGCAGTGGAAGGCGATTGCGAATCAATCGATTGATTTCCCATGGGGGGACCTTGAGGGGTGTTTACTCGGTTGTTTTTTTTTTCGGGGCTTCCGCTTTGGCAGGGGAAGCGACAAACCAGCGATCGACCTTCGTCTGTTGTCGCCGTCAATCGAGTGGCATGGGCGTAGGGGGCTACTTCCAAAGGGGGTTTACTTAAGTTACTTACCGGATGGCCTCGACCTCCTCATCCTTCTCAGCCAGACGACGCTCGGCGTCGTGGCGGTACTGGTTGAAGTCGGCGGCCAAACGCTGGCCACGCTGCTCCTCAGCCTTGCGGCCCTAAAAACCAAATTAAAATATTGAAAATATGTAAGTATTGTGGACCCTTAAGTGCGTATTTTCAGTTACTTACAGCCTCGGCTTCCTTGTAGGCAGCGGTCAGCTCATCACGCTCGTTCTCCAGACGACGCAGCTCCAGTTCCAATTCGTGCAGACGACGGTTCATTTCGTTGATAGCACCCTTGGCCTCATGAAGATCATCTGGGGGTTTAACGATTAATAATCATTAATTATTTTAATATTGTTATGTTTTTTTTGAAAATCTCAGTATCAAATGGTTTTAAGCTTTTATCTTTCTAGTAAATAAGGCATTACTTTATCCAACTAAATATTTTTGCTTCACAAAGAGCTTACGAATTTTGCATTTGAAACTTTTCTTTTTTGAATAATATTAAATAAATAGTCTAGACTGCACCACAAAAATCTATTATTTGTTTCTACGTTGAGGCCTGACTTAAACTTAGGAATATTTTAGTGGAATATTGAGTGCATTCCGCATAGTAAAATATTTAAAAACATTATTTTAAATGTTTTTTTTTAGTAAATCGAGGCTAGATGGCACTACTAGAACCTAGTGTCTCTTAAAACCTCAACCTTATGGACTTTTAGTGGTAGTAAAAAATATGATTGGCTGAACGCACCTCCCAGTTTCTTGTTCTCGCGGACCAGCTGGTTGTTGGAGTCCTTGACCTTGTCCAGTTCGTGGACGGTGCGGACGAGGTCGGCGTGCTTGTTCTTGAGGTCGCGCTGGCTGTTCTCGTACAGGATGACGGTCTCCTCCAGGCGGCTCTTCAGCTCCACGTTGTGCTTCTCGAGGGTGTTGACCGACTTGGTCAGCTCCCGGCAGCTGTTGTTGGACTTCTCCAGGTCGATGATGAGAACCTCGACCTCGCTGGCCAGGCGCGTCTTCATCTTCTCCAGGTTGTTGACCTTGACGATGAGCGACTCGATGTGCTCCTCCAGCTCGGTGATGCGCACCTGGTATTTGCGACGGATCTCCTCGACCTCCTCGGCGCGGGCGGCCACCTCGGAGTTCCACTTGTTCTGCCAGGAGGCGGCATCGGCATTGGCCTTGACCAACTGACGTTCCAAGTCGATGCGGGCCTCGGACTCCTCCTCGAGTTGATTGCGAATCGAGTCCAATTCGATCTCAACCTGATGCAGTGAGGATTCGAGCAGCGAGCGACGACGGTCCTCGTCCTCCAAGCGGCGGCGGGCGTCCTCCAGCTGGGAGATCACCTGGCTCTTGGAGAACGAGACCGTGTCCAGCTGGACCTTCAGATCTTGGACGTCCTTGGTCAGCTCAATGTTCTCCTGCGAGAGGCGGGATCGGTGCGAGCTGATGTCGATCACGGTGCGGTTGAGCTCCTCGATCTTCACGTTCAGCTCGGTGATCGAGACCTCCAGCTTGGAGATGTGCTTCTCCGACACGATCTTCTCCTTGTTGTAGGACTCGATCTGGGAGAGCAGCTCGTAGACTTCGGTCTGGAATTTAGCCTTGTCCTTCTCGGCTCTGCAAGCATTCGGTTAAAGAGAGGTTTCTCCAGTTTAGTGGGTTGGTCTATGATCACGATCCCGATACTTAGGCATGGTTTGTGAGATCGGCCGGGCTGTGAATCGCTAGCAAGCTTGGGTGGATCTGCGAGCCCTCGGCCATCGATCGAAAGCTAATCGATCGCTGGTCGAGGGCTCAGCAGGCCAAGGGTTAAGATCTTGATTGGTCTGCCTGGAAGCAAGCTATGATAATTGATTGGTAAAATAATAATGCAAAAGCTCGTACGGCAAGGAATGATATGTAATGAGGTTCAATCTGATCTTGGCAAGTATCGGAAACAATAGATAAATAATATATGTTTAATCGATTTTTAAGATAGTTTTAAATTGATTTAGAATATTTTCCTTATTTGTAAATACATTTTATGAGATCATCAATATGCAAAAATAGATCCCCCTTTGTTTATTTATCAATGAAAATTAAGATCAGTAAATATATAAAGTGCCAGTGATTGCAAAAAATCTCTTTTAAGAAAAATATGTTAAAATCCAAGATTGGCATGGTCACGTAGGGATCAAGATATTAATCGTTGATTGATCTCAGGTCTTGAAAAGTTCAAATTAATCCCATTACATATCGCTTTGATCATTAATCGAATTTTCCTTGGGCAATCCAAGGCATTTGCCAGCTTTTCCACCTGCCAGGGGGCATAGATCGGTGCAACCGACCTTTCCCACCCACAAGCTGAAAAGCCAGAAAACGTATCGGATTTCCATAATACTTGATGGGTCTGAGCGGGACAGCAACAAAAACAATCAACACATTTTGTATATGATTCAATCAAAGACATATTTGGGTTGGGGCGTTGGTGCGAGCGAGAGGCAGCGATGCAGGGAAGGTGGCGAGAGCGGAATGGCAACAGCAACAAAGAGGCTCTCTGCTCAAGAATGTGGATGAAAATTTCAAAATTTCTATAAATAAATTTCCCCTCAGAAAGAAAATATGGTATGGGTGGTGGGCTTAACATATGGAAGAAAGTTTCGCCAACGAAAGCTTTTGCGTGCGAAGCTTTTTCGATAGAAAGGGACAGCTGCTTGATCTTCCGACCGTCTTTGTCTAGAAACGGAAGTGCGCAAACTCGGGCGCACCTATCTTAAAGGTGGGAATCCTAAGTATCGTTAACTAACTAGTCTTTGAACTTGAGTTAATCGAAATTAAGACTTTAGATCAATATTTGTTTTAAATAACACACAAAGTTATCTACGTGACTTGATTTCTCTTTGGTTAGCCTTGAATTGGCAGCGGTTTCAACATTCCTGGGAATTTATTTTTGGAAATCGCTCGCTTCGATTTGGAAATATGAGAGGCGGCGGCCAGCAACCGAAAGTTTCTCGAATTTTGCCTATACGTATGGCTTTTCGGCCACAATTTGTGTCAATAGAACTTGCAAGCCATGCAGGTTTATGTCTTCTCTTCCATTTCGCATGTCATGGCATTTTAATGAATTGTTTATGATCTGCTTCGATTTGTATTTCTTTTTTTTTTGGGTCAGCGGGGCAGCGCAAGGTTATTGTATGCTATTGTTGTGTTACTGCACGAGATCGAGAGACATTGAAATGTCCGCCAGCGCCAGCTGACGCCACTTGATCATCATCATTGCGGGCAAATAAATATGTTCTGCGGATGCATGACAGCTCGAAGGATGGAGATGTTTATGTTTTGGATATGGATATGGTTTCTGGGTCAATGGATTGGGGGCGTCGAATGGCGCTGCCTATGCCTACCTAGCCTTGTTTTTCGTTAGGATTTCAACCTGTTCCTGGAAATCCGTGATAATTTCGTTGTGCTTTTTCTTCAAAAGCATAGTGGTCTCCTCCGACTCAAGATGAACATCCTCAAGCAGCTTGCGCAGCTTCAGCAGCTCAGCGTCGCGCTTGCGGTTGGCTTCAAACTGGGAATTTCGATAGGTAGACATTAATGGCTATATCTTGGGTGTATCATACACAACTCACTTGATGTTCAGCACCACCCTCGGCCTCCTCAAGACGCTCGGACATCTGAATGACCTGAACGCTGAGATCGGCTTTCTCGCGCTCAATCTGGAATTTGAAAAAAAAACCCACATTAATTTAGGATTCTCTTGGGCACTGTGTACAATCTGAAATATCTATAAATACCCTGCGCTAGCTATGCTCTATGGCTACTCAAACAGTCCATAATAAAAATTATAAATCACATTAATCAGTCAAAAATAATTATGCACATGCAACACCTAAAATAACAATGGCACATTGCCAAAAAATCTTCCGCACAGAGGTGTAGCCATAGTCCGACTGCATTTGCATCCACGATATAGGCGTATATATCTTTTGTGGGCGGCCGCACACAACTTTCCTATTTTGCATTTCCAAAAAGGCATTCGAACATTTTTTCGCTTGAACAGAAACATTTTTTGTTCGTTCCCTCGGAATCTAAACATTTGCATTTCGCCTTTGTGGACGACCTCGTTTTGGGCAGTTTTGCGAATTGCTATTAAATGGTATTTTATGAGAACTGTGTGCTAGATGCAGCCAGTGGGATTTCTGGTATTTGGAGCTGAAAGAAGCGATCATAAAAAACACCTTCGATACCACTATATTGGCATATAATTTCCTGATAAAAACTACAGCTATAATATATATTATATGAAGTCTAAGTTGGTGACTATACGTAGATAAACATGAATGTATATTTGGCATAAAGGCCACGTAAGTACGGACCGTAAATCCATTTGCGCCTTATGTATCTTGTAGATACATGTTTTTTTATGTGTATATGTAGGAGATATACCAGGCGCGGTGTGAAGGCTTTTAATGTGCATGAAAATTATTTAATTTTCCCACAGACACACACCCACAGACAAATGGTAAGATTTTCCTCAGTGAGCGAGCAAATTTTCCCTCCTCTCTTTCGCTGTTGATGATGGCATTTTGGCTACTTTATTTTCTTTTCTTCTCTGCTCATATTTTGGTTGTTTTCAAGTTAATCATTCGCTTCTCTGTATTGAATGTCGTGCGCTAATTTTAGCCATTTTGTTCCATATATTGTGCGAGTGTGTTGGGGGGCGTATCTGTGTGCGAGTGCGTGCTAATCCATAAGGCAAAAGTAATTAAAGTTATTTCCAACAAAATATAAAGAACATTCTTGGCCAGCCCATTCCATTCCGGCAAGAGCTCTCCGCATTTTCTAAATTTGTAATGCCCCAGAGGATCGCGCTGAATGAAGTGCACTTTCGGCCTGCGAATTTCCCACTTTTCTCTGACTTTTCCTCTGGCTTTTCTTCTGTCTTTGCGGCGGCCGCTGTCTTTGCAAAGTCAGGCGAAAAATCATTTATCAATGCTCCGCGAGAAAATGAAAAGCCAAACGAAAGCGATTGAAGTTCAATGCACATCATTATCATTTACTTTCACACTTTCGCAACTCTGCGAAGGGTAGTTTATTCTTAGATTTGCATTTGTTTGCTGCCTTTTCTATTGGTTCTATCGGCTCTGCTACTTGTCTATTTTGATTTTATTTTGGTTCTCCACATATTTATGCTGTTTTTAGGGTGACATTTGCGAAGGCACAAACGTGAAATTCGTTTTCCCTGGCGCTTTGATTTTCATTGGAGTTTGGGGAATGCAGGTTGATCTTTTCTTACTTCCTTAGATATGTCATATCTCTCAAGCTAATTTCATCAGAACAATGGTAGCTTTCAAAATAAAAAGGGTCTTAGAAGTAGGGTAAGCCCTAGAAGAACTTATCAGTTCTTAGACCTTTATAGCTTAAAGTGCCAAAGCTGACTCACAGGGATCTATATTAATTTAGAATGTAATTCAAATTGGGGAAGAAAATGTCTAGCACTGAAAATGTGATTTTAAAAATATAATCCCTTAAAAATATAACAAAAAAAATTTTTAAAATTAAAAATAATAATTTATTTTTGTGGATTACTCACCCTTTGACGCAACTCACGTTCAACTTCAAGATCATCCTGGAGCAAACGGATCTTGTCCTGCAAGAAAATTGAGGATACATTTATTCAGTGTGTTCTTTCATGGGGTTCATTATTTCATATTTTGTGATTTTCAATTTTGATTAAAACACTTTTTAGCACAGCATTGATTTCTTCACAAATTTTTCTTCGATGTTTTCGTATATATATATATATATATATGAACGTATCGCTCGGAGGTGGCCATTACATAATTTTTAGCAATGCATATGTATATACAGACACGTATAGGTACATATAGACATCTAGAATTTGCTTCACCGAATTTCTATATTTCCACACACAAGAACGCGGCGAGAACTTAACACACAAAAATATATATACGGTATATATGTGCATTTGATATACGGTGTAGATGAATTTTTCGGGTTTTTTACTTTGTTTTTCTTATTTTTTTTTCTTGATTATTTTCTAATTCTTTTTCAGTCTCTACACAGACACCGAAACAAGAGAGAGAAAAATTCTCGTAGATTTTGAAGAAATTTGGCGCACACGCATTTCGTTCGGAATTTCTACGGTTCGATAGGTTAGAAATTGGCCGCAGGCTCGATTCCCGATCTTAACACCGATCCGGTCCGATACGATCCGATTCGAGCCGATCCAATCCGATCCGTTCCGATCCGATAGGATCCGATCCTTACCTCCAAGCGGGAGAGCGAGCTCAGGTCCTGGATGTATTCGATGTTCACATCGGCGCCACCGGGTCCGGTGGACGTGGCCCGGTAGGAGTATTTCGAGGAGCGGACAGCCTGCGATGACGACATGTTGCTAGGTCAGATTTTCGATTCTGCTTGTCTTAATTAATTTGCGATCGATTCGCGTTTCTAAAATTATGATTTGTATATCCTCTCAAGCGAAAATCTCTACAGCACCGCACGCAGTTTTGTAGTTGTCACCGAGTCACCGAGAAAATTCGTAATAAACGTCGGAGTAAGGCTGGTGATCTACTGAACAAGAGATCCCGTTGTCGTTCGAATAAAGAGTATTTCGTTGATTTGGCCGCTGGTCGCTGGTGAATTCGTCTATTTCAACGATTTCTTCGGCTCCCTTCGGCTGAATTCGTTGCCCATCGGCTGCTCTCCGATCTGAGTGGGTTATATCTTCCCAAAGATATATGCAAATATATGTATGTGTATATCTATCTCCCTGATCTCCCTGTGAGTGGGACTTTCGAGTGACTTTTCACGCGCCCCGTGTTGTTGTGTTAATTGCTCAGTTGTGTGGAAAATTCTTTGATTTTTACATTTTGGCCGCCGCTTGTGTGAACACATTTTCACGCTAGTTTGGCGGAGAGCTTGCCCCCTACGAAAATAAACTCAAAAACACGAAGTACGCGTGCTTTTCTTTTCTTTTGCTTACCTGTAATTAGCTTGTGTCATTTGTGCGTTTCATTTTGTGTATCTAGCGTCTGGCCAGAATGTATCTACACATAAATTTTCCCAATTCTCGACCGTACACATAAGTCATGTTGAAATATTTGGCTTATTCTTTAAATCATAAAGTTCATAATTTATATTTATTGGCTTATTTTGTTGGTTCAGAGGCCGTGGCTAAATTTTATTTTTTGCTCACCCGGCAAAACAATATTCCACCACGTAGCTTTTTGATAATAAGGCTGCTGAAGCTTGTTTTACAATTATTGGGGTTTTTGGTAAGATAATGAAAGAATGACGGGACTAGATTTGTAGAACATTTTTTTCGAAAGGTGCCTTGGTTAAATCTTACTAAGGTTTCAAAAATGTAAGCTACATAATTCGCCATCTTGTGAGAATTTACTGTTTTAAACCGAAATCTATACAGCAACATTAGTTTAGTTTGTTTCATAGACCTCATGGTATCCACTGGTACTCTGATTGATTTTATATTTATGTCATTAGCTTGAGAATCTAGGCAAATACAAAATTCTTGCCCAATTATAGGCCTTACAGGCATACGACATACAGATCTTGAAGGTGTTACAACATTTTTAAATCAGCAGAAAACTCATAAAAGTGTCAAAATTTTCTATGATATTCTTTTAAAATTATTTGCTAACAGCCAATTAGGATTACAGCAATGTGTTCTAATAATACTTGACTTTTGGCATCGAAATGTGTTATTTGCCAGCATAAATAAATAAGCGTAGAGAGCGAAAAAAGTGTGCGAAATAAACAAAAATATACAATTTTGAGTGAATCCTTGGCCATGCGGACAACAGTCTGCTCAGCCTCAGACAATGCGTTGTCATCTAACAATTGTTATTCAATGGTCACGTAGATGCCTGTCTCAGTATATATGTGTATTTTGGCAGCTGACTAGTCCCTCCATGTGCACATAGTAAATAACACATACAGTTTGTGAATACATTTGTTACATTTTGAGTGGACTTGATGGTGCGACTTTTGGCTCAGTTTTCCAAAGGAGCCGAAGCTTTTCGAGTGAATATTTGGTTCGTTTCTCAAGCGATCTCCTCCACCTGTGCTCCACACACGAACACACACGCCCCACTATACTTAAAAATGATTTTTCGCTTATTTTTAGCAACCGAAATTCATGTTATTTCTGCCTTTTTTTCGGCTTGCTCATAATCGTGTTCGTTTTCCACACACATTTCACCTGAGGCTAACACACACATCTGCAAATCTAGATGGGCTAACCATCCTTATATATAAGAGCAGTTTTTTGCTCCGTTCGCATTGGTATCTTGTAGATACTTAGCTCTGGCTGGCCATAACTTTATTTATTTTATGCATCCATATATACAATGTTGCCGCTACCCTGTGCATATATATAAGTGCGCGCCAGGCAGCCGTAGAATAATATTTAACATTTTGTGTGTTTGCCACATTTTGGAATGTGTAATAATTTAAAAATAACCTGGCGAATATGTAGCAAGCCGTTCGCCGATAAATAAGTCAGACAAAAATAGAATGAAGCCAGACAACGACACCTTTAGTCAAAAAATCCCATTCTCATCACGATTTGGGTTCGGAATGGGCAAATCTCTGCTCATGATGCTTTTTCGCCAGGTGTCTGTGTGAGTTTTCCGGCCCATTGCCCATCATTTTACAGCTGCACTGAGGTCAGTGATGGGGACAGGATCCCCAGTCCCATTCCCATTCCCATTTGCCTACCTCCACCTCAAGACAGAAATCACTCAGCGAACACTGGGTGTCTTCTATTTCTTTCATGTTTCGTGTGTGCCAGCATAGAAAATTGGGTCAAAATTGTTATGATCACAGATACACACGCACACAGCCTGCAGCCCGCTGCTATGCAGTTAAATATAGATCGACTTCAGCTTTATAGAGTGTGTGCCTACTTGACGAGCAGCCACTTTCTGCAAGACACTCCTCTTGGCCCAGGAGCAGGGTAAAGTGGAGGGCAGTAAAGTGGAGTGGAGTGGAGTGGCTGCCAGATAAGCTCAAGTGGGCGCCAGTCGAGGCTCCAACTAGGTGGGTGGTGCAGAAAAAGAAAATTCCCAGCCACCGGCCGGTAAAAATAGACCCCTAATGCATTCAAAACAAACAACAAAGGGTCTAATGCGTTGTATTTCCCTGGAAATCTACAACATTGCTTCCCGGTTTTCTTGGGTTTTGCGCGAATTTTCCATTTTCCTCTTTGCCATTTGGCGTTGACAACTTCGAATCATCTGGCTGATGATTCACAGGCGCTGCTCTCATAATGTCAATAGCCATTGTATGGCCCGTGGAAATGTGCCGTTGACAAATCTCGGATTTTGCATGTCCCGAAAGCACCCACTATCCGTTGGCCATATAGCCATATAGCCATATAGCATCGACATCGGGCTGTGACGTGGCGCACAATATCTGACTCACTCGGATGAAAAATACGGCAAACATGCTAAGATATATTCTGTACAAGATATATGGGTTGGTGGGTGCAAGAAAGCGTGAAATATTCTTTAATATTGCGAGCCGATCTAGCTCAAGATTTGATCTCAAATTTTAGCTATAAAAGGTCCAACGAATTGTTAGTGTTTTATATTAAAATAAATGAAAACTCATTTCTCCATGAGTAACAGAAAGAATTTCAGAATGAACGTAATCTGTTTATGAATAGATTCCGCATTTATAAATAGAAAGCCAAAATTAAACTTCTACTACTAATACTTTTAGCTATATTTTCTATCTGCACGTTTACTCTTTCCCTTGCATGTTGATCTTACCAATGAAATTGGCTGTTGACAGATTTATTCCATGGCAGGGTTACTCTAAAGTCATATGCAACTTGTCAGCATTAAAAAATTGTGGTTTTATGACCAGTATATTTTTAAATTACCATAAATATTTTTTTTAAATTTCAAGAGCATTTAAAATAAATAAAATCGCAGTTCGTTATAGGGTATTTAATCTTAGTTCATGATGTTTTTGCTTTTGGCTAAGCGATTAATCATCAAAAATATTTGCAGACCGTGATGTTAAATGCAATCGAGATTTAATTAATTCCGCCAGAGAAAAAAATTACATTTGACGTTACAAATTCAATTTATTTGTTTCTGTAAGTTGTGCGCTAAATATTTGTTGTGTTTAATGTAAATATTTTTAGCAGCAGTGTCATCGGACATTTGCAATTCTGTGTGTTTCATTAATTTTTGTATATGTATATATTTTATATATGTAGCTAGAAGTACGCGTTTTCGGAATTAAATTTACTTGTTTACAAGTAACTGATTTCTTTTTGTTTTCTTTATGTTGTTTTCAATAGTAAACTAAAGTACATAAACATTATACATAAATCAATTACTTACTTATTTATATTTATGTTAATACATCAGAAATAAATATTTTAAAAATACAAATATTTTAACAATATTCAAACAAAAATAACTCAATTGTTAACAGTGTATTAACAGATATCTGCTGTTCACTGCCTGGATTGTGGTATTAAAACCGCCTAATTGCACGCAATGTAATTTTGAAAATTTTAAAAAACTGCCCAAAAGTATGCATTTCCATAGTACAGCTAAAATAAAGTCAATACTTGAATGTTATATTTGTCTGTATGTTTGCTGGCAAAGGATTAAATTTATAATTTTATTTCTGCGATAATAATAACTAGTATTTTATCAACTTCACGGGTAAAGTGACGTTTTCTCCAAGACCCATTTGATTACCAAAATAATAATTTTAAGATTACCGAAAACAACTTATTTGAACAGACAGACGTACATTGATCCTGATCAAAACCATATATAATTTATAGGGTCCGAAGCGCATTCATCTACTTTTTACTTTTCAACAAATACAATATACCCAACATATAAGAACAACGTTCAATTAAATCTGATCTGCTATTAAATAACATGCTTGTAATAAATAAGAAATTGTTTTGGTTACTTTTAAAATATAAATATATAATCACAAAGATACAGGTGGGCTTGAAAAGAAACATCAGGAAAATATAAGCCTAAAAAGTACTAATTAAATTATATTTTGATTAGGGAAAATAATCGTTTTAGTTTTCACTAAATTATTTAACAAAAACCTCTAAATTCACTGCAAAAAGAACTCAATCAGGTTGGTAATGCGACGCGTGCTAACGTAGTTGATTAGCACGGCGTAGGCATAGCAGGTATAGATGTAGGCCCACCACTGAAAGTGGTATGGCTCTTTGGATCCTCCGCCTCCTCGGAGACGTCCGAATCCCATGTACCCATTCGCCTGCAGGACGTGGGCGTGGCGCCGCTCGGTGAGAAGGCGGCGGAATACCGCTCCGCTCAGGTAGACGACGGTCAGCAGGAGAATGAGGCGTCGCAGGTGCACCAGCAGCAGCGCCATTGTTGGTATCTGCACATGCCAACTTAATTTCTCATCAGTAATTAAAACAACTTTAATGGGAACATACCTGAGGAAGTTTTCCTTAAAAATTAATGTTTACTTGTGCGTTTTTCGATTTATTTTTTCGCATTTACGCGAGCTCTTTTCATTCCACCTTGTCGTTTTGTTTTCATCGCATTCTTCGTTTTCCTCTGTGGTGGATTTGTATATATAAATCGGAAAAACGTTTTGGCTGGCAACACTTGCCAAAAGTTTTCAAAACTATTTTTGAAAAAGCCATAAAGCTTTTCATGTTTGGCCGTTGCAAAATTTGAACTGAACTTGTTTGGTTCAATACAAAACACTTGTTAAATTTGTTTATATTTTGTAATAAATTCCAAGCGAATCTAACGAATATTGTCAGTGCTTGCCAAATCGAATTAAAATCCACTTCAAATTGAGCATGAAAAGCCTCTTCAGATTGCTATCAGCGCCTCTGACATAAGCTATCTCTAAGTACTGCCACAAACAAATATCTAGAAAAATCAACAGGCTGCATCCGATTAAGATCGATCGAGTCAGGGGCGTACTTAAAGGGGTTATATATAAAATATTGAAATAAAATGGAAAAGCAATAATCATATTCATTATCATTAATGAGAATTTAATTAAGTAGCAGAATAGAATAAAATAAATTTGTCAGAATACTTATAAAATTCTAGGAAAACCCCATCGACCCTTTCCTCAGCTTCTGCGTATACGCAATGCGTATACGTAATTTTTCCATGAACGAAACTAAAAGATATACTTGAAACAGAAAGAAATACTTAAACAGCTCCATGCAATGCAACCTTGAAACGGCGATCAAATCGCCAGTATATCGTAGCGGGAGCAGCCTAAGCACCAACACATCCCCACATGTTTGTCGGAAAAAAGCAAACAAATCCGCTTGAAGATTGCAACACGCAGTGAGGTTGGTTAAGAACAACAGCCAAAGGCCGCGGCATAATACAATATTTAAATTAAATATTAGCACACCGAAACGGAGCAGATCGCCGTCTGGAAAATGGGGAAAATGTGAGACGAATGTGTGGCAACAGCCATCTATCTACAACCAAACGGAAAACAAGATGTAAATAACAAAAAACTAAACAAAAACATAAACCAAAAACTATTAAGTTCAAATTGGGGCATATTGTATTTAACTGTGACATGGCAACCAAAATAAGATGAAGTAAAATTATGTTTGATGTCTTATATACTACTATATATATATGACATGTTTACGTTTTTATAGACTTTTTCGGGCAAACAGCTGCCTGTTAAATTAGCATTGCAACAGAGCAATGTGTTAACTATAAATTGACATATTTAAATAACGTAATAAACATTATAATTAAAAGAACTTTTAAGGTTTAATAAGCACAATAAAAGAATGGCGCCTTACTTTATTGAATATTCAGATATACATTTTGTCTTTGCATTGTATTGTGAATCTGGGGATCTACTACTTGGACCCTTTTCCCCAAAAGCATCTGACCACAAAACAATTTTCTCTGCTTTTATTGTGTTTTATGTGCACGCAAACAAATCGCTTTTGCTCGACAAGCCGCCCTCTGTTCCTTATCCCCGATCCCCGATCCCGGGTCCCCGATCTAGGATCCCTCCCCCTGGCCACAAAACACTCGATTCGTTTTATTAACTACCGTTTGCATCGTTTCATTGCATAATCTGTCGCTGAAGGCACGCCCCCAAAAGGCCGCAGACACACTCGTAAATTACAACTCTGAAAATCGTACGAAATGATTGAAAAGCCCAGAGATCGGCCACTGGGATGCGGATGAAGATGGAGTTGCTTTCAGCGAAAAGATCGCATCCCATAGGAGCCTCTGGGCTTGCACTGAAAAAAAATCAGCTCGAAAACTTTTTATTTACCTATTTGTATATTACAAGAATGAGGTTTTAGTTTTTCTTTACAAGCTTTTACATCAAATCAAATGATCAAATGATTTGATGATGCTTAAAAAAACACCTAAGAATATATTCTTATACTTAAAAACTTGTATATAAGCATTGCACATTAATTAAGATTAAATTAAATTTAAAATTTTCTTAACGTTTGAATTAAAACATGTTTGAAAGTAATAAAAATAATTTTCTTAAAAAAAAAGTAAACTTGAATTGTTTATCATAATAACATTAAGATCTTTCCCTTAATACTTTTAAACATAGAGTAATCCATTTGAAATTAATACCTATCATATAATTTCAGGCCTGCTTTTGTAAGCTAGGATAGACAATAAGGCGAATATTAATGAACAGTCTTTTTTCCATAAGATTACATTGATCATAACTCAGTATATATTTTTTTCTCTGCAGCTGAGTGGCTGGGTAAGGGGTTGGCATGGGGCAGCATGATTGACCGACTGCGTGGTGCACCTCGCCGTTGCTCCCGGGGATTGCCGGTCTGACTTTTATGGCCGTCGGTGTATTTCTTTTTATTGCCTGCCCAAAATCCGTTTCTAGTTTTCCACCGCCGTTCCTCTTGATTTGTTTGCATTCAGTTTTCATTTTTCGGCTTTTGGTTTTCAGTTTTCGGTTTTTTCTGGGTTGCGTTGGCGTTGGCGTCACTGCCGGCAGCACGCACTGGGAAAATATTTGTGGAAAGCATGCGAAATGCACGCCTGTTGTGGATCTTTTATATTTTTTAATGCAGCGCTGAAAGCTATTTGTATCTGTCGGTCAGATTGGGTTAAGACGCCGCCGCCCTGCGTGTCTTTCGTCAAAGTGTCGAGCCACTTTGCCGGGGGCTATTAGCCCATTGATGCCGTTGCCTTTGGCTTTTCCTCCCTTTTGCTCAGAGGTAATTTAGCATCTTTGTCTGATTTATGGCACAGGCAACGCAGGCATTCTATTTCACATGAATGGTTTTTGACATTTTGCGCATATTTAGTTTAAATGTTTCTACTAGAGCCAACGAATGCCAGTTTTATTTCGTGTTTAGACGTCATCTTTTTAGCCGCTCGTTTCCGGTGACTGCCGGCAGCAGTGGCAACTGCAAAAGTAGCACACAGTTTTTATTTTTAAAACCAGAACAAATATGCGATATGTGTCGTCGTCTTCTGCATGATATCTGTAATAGTTTTCTCGGGGTATTCTGTGATACACAAATGAACCGAATAATGCCCGGGGGCAGAGGGTAAGTAAGGAAGTAAGGGGAATCCATCCTATTAGGGGAGTCAAAACAGATGAAATTGAATGAAAATTATGCAATAAGAAAAATACAGGGCTAGGGTATTTAAGTAAAAGCGACTAAATGTTTTAACAATTGTTTATTTCAAAATGGAAAAAGATTTCATAATTTTTAGATAAATACCACATACAATTATAATTATTTTATGAAGCTTCAAAAATCATTTAACATATTTTGAAGACAATTTCAATATTAATCCTTTATAAATAATCAAATAACAATTCGTAAACAGTAACAATTTTTAGTCTTCACCAATCCATATGATTTTAGAGAACATTTTATTTTAATTTTTCAAGCCCTATGTGTATGTGATATCTAATTAGCACATAAGTCTCAGGAATATGTTAAGCTGAGAAAAGTGTAATATTCGTTTTTCCTCCTAGACAGATTATAATCCGAGGGGACACCTCATCAGGTTCAGGTTGTAGACCCCCGTCAATTGTTGGCCTGCCTTTCGCTGTCTTTCATTCATGGGAACATGACAGACTGCATCTGTATCTGTAGATGACAATTATCGTTTGCAACATACATACTTTTTTATGTCTTTTTCTGGACACCCCAAAACATGTTCCCGGCCTCCCAACCCAGCGCCCACTCATCGATTAGTCACCGATGCCAAAAATATTTAAATTAAATTATTCGACCAATAATAGACGAAAATAGCTGGGATGGAATGAAGCAGTCCCAAATAGATGTAAAATACTTTTGAGTTGCATTTTATGAGCATTACAAGAATTTTTACGCATTTCCCTACACTGTGGTAGTTGAAATCAAGAAGCTGGCACATATAGTCTGTTGGCCGATTTCTGTCAGATATATGCGGAGCAGATGTACACATAGGAAAAGATAATTCGATGACGGGCCGAAGCTTTAAATGCTCTTTGTTATAAGTTAAATTCCTTTGTTTGGTTGAAGTAACTAAATTTTCTGTCATTGCATTAAATATATGTCAATTTATTTAAAAACTTGTATCAATACATAGGATATGCTAACTAAATTGGAAGTTGCTTTTACATTTTCTTAAAAATAAAGTTAACTTACATTTCAAATAAATGATGAAGCCCAAAATTTATCACTTTTTATTGGTTTTTTTTAAAATATGTTCAGAATTAGTTGTATTTCTTCAAAACCATAAGACAGCATTTTTCTTTTTAAGTTGAGTTATATTGACAATATTAATTGGATAACATAAGCTTAGTTTAAGCCTATTTAAGTTTTTTGATTATTTTCGTAAATATCAGGAAGTATAGTTTCGTTTTATAATGTTTAAAGCTGTCCGATTAAAGAATTTGTCGATGAAAAATAAGGGTGATTTTACTTGATTTTAAGGAAATTATCCTAACAATTATACCCCCCTTTTAGAGTATATTAATAACTTTTATTTTATTCTCTATTGCAATTTACAAACGCTGCGATCGTCGACGGAGGAGAGCCGGAAGAATCTCCGAGAGCTTCTTCTCCGATTCTCTCGCTTGCCGAAAATACACGCACACCCGAAGCAAGAGAGGCGGAGACTTTCCTCTGCTCAGCTTTTCACGCAATTCGCTGCGAGCAGCCAAAAGAAAATCTCGGCACGAAAATATTTTCACAGCGACCAGACAGTTTTCCTTTGACAACACGCCGAGTCGCACACGCTTTAAATCTCGGCCCGATTCAATTCGATTTGCAGTGGGCCAACAAAATCGAGAACTCAAAAACAAAATCGCGTTTGCATGCGACAAAAATCTTTCAGCGAGTGTGTGAATGTTGCTAAATTTATAAATAACAGCTTAAGTTGTGCTGCTCCCAAAGTAAATTGAAATAAAAGCAAAAGTGATGCGTTCGCCGTCGTCGTCGTCGTCGTGAGCAGGGAAAACGGAGATGGAAAATGGGAAAATAGGAAAATAAGAAAAATATCAACGCATAAATAAAGCGTGGCGTTCGCGTCCGATTCTGTCGCATTTGCCGGCTGCATTCCCAAATAGATCGGGGCGCTATAGCCTATAGCTGGTTGTATGCCCGTTGGCACTTCGGTGCGAGTATATATCCCCAACCTGGCCGGTGCGTGCCGGTGGATTATGTAAAGTGGCACACGGCCGAACCCCATACCATTATCTCGCTATATCGTCGAGCGCGAAAAAAACAAAGGAAACGGAATGAAAGTTTACCGAAGGAATAAATGAAATGAAAATAAAATAAAATAAAAAATAAAATAGAATACAGAGAGTGTCGTGGAAGATCGCTAGAAATTTGTAGCACGCGCGCGATTTCAGTAAGTGCATCTAATTTATTTTGCATCTATTGCAATTGAGAGGCGTTCGCCGAGTGCATCCGCCAGATACGTTTTCGTAATTGTCGTCAGTGGTTCGAGTTGCTCCGTTTCGATCGCGCGAGTGTCCGCCAGATTGGATTACCAGCCAGGCCCAAAATAAATTATACAATTCTGAAGCGGGCACAACATATTGCGAACAAATTTTGATCGGAACGATCGAGGATCGCCTGCCAAAAGCAACGTAATGTCGTCCTACCGCAGTTATGTAAGTGCTAGTTAATGCAGCGCCAACTATCCGTATCTGTATCTACGTACCCGTACTATATAGTGTGTATCTCGATCTGTGTATCTGTGCTCTGTATCTTTTTGCAATTCTTCGCATCCACGAATTTTGTTTATTTCTAATTTGTTGCCTTACCTCATGCGAGAGTATTTGGCAGATACCTATACACACATGTACTGGCAGATAAAATGTATCTGAAACTTTTGCCCGCGTATCTGTGAGCTCCAGTTCCATTGATAAACAATTCAAATACAAATTTGCTCGTTCGTTGTCTGGTTTTCGGTTCGGATTTCTGTCTAGTTGATTGTTCTAATTTTCTATCCATACAAATTATGGCCGAGGTGTGGCAGCTGAATGACCGAATGTTTTAGTGTTTGAATAGCAAACAAATGTAAATGTAAATAAATGGCTTTTATTTTGACAGAGCAGGTTGAATTGTTTGTTGAACTTTTCTAATTTGATTAATGTTCAAATGCACAATTTTTGAGTATTTGACTGATTTAATGCTGAATATAGTCAGCTCTTAATTATATGCTTTGATTTATTTATTGTTTCATTACGTTATTTAATCTCGGTAAGGGAGGTGTGACTAAAAAACTATTTTGTTTCCTTCTAAGACTATACCCTCAATTTAATACCCAGCTTCTAATCCCAACACAACCACTCCATTTCGGTTGTCACTCCACATTTTTAATCGTTTTTCTTCTAATTCCCTTCATGTTCAACTCATTATATCCTTTTGTTCCCAAGCATATAGTTTATGACTTTAGCTTGACTTCTGACTCATTGTGCATTAATCAATTAAATATATAAACTGATAAATTTATGGGTGGCAAACAACAAGTTTCTGCCCCTCCGCTCCACTTCTTCCACTTCACTTCTTTCACTTCACCCCGAGTCATTTCTCCAATTATATTTAGACTGTTTCTAAAAATGTTGGAAGTAAAGCAAAATGATTTCTGTTTCTTTCACGTTGACGCAGTCTTCTGCTTCTGGTTGGAGTTGGTACTTTGTTGAGGATTTTTATGGCCAGGAGGAAGTTGTAAATATTTATGACACGCATAAAGTTGAAAGTTCTTCGGTGAGAGCCGCGAAGCACGCACCACATAATTAATTAACAAAGTGTGAATATTCAAGCAATTTGTTTTCAAGGAAGTAAGTATGAGGGAGGTAACATAGAAAAAGAAAAAGAAGGAGAGAAAAGGATCATTAATACATGATAAAAATTGTATTTTTTAGGAAAAATATTGCTCATGTATGTTAGTTATTATCAAGTTCTTAATTTGCGTTGATGATCAGGTATTATTTGAATCTCTTATCAAAGCGTATCAAAATTTTGTGTGTGTAGGAGAAAGGAAGGCGGTGCTAGGCGCTTCTGGAATAGGCTTCAAGGTCAAGTTTTTTTTGTAATAAAATAAAGTTGTCTGTGTCTGAGATTAACCACCCCCGTTCTCTCACATAACCACCCCACCGCCAACTGCCTTTAAACGACACATCAGAAATTTACACGGAAAAAGGTATTTGTATAAAAAATATAGGAATGACGCGGCGTCGTCGTCCACGTTGCAAGGTGAATCCCTCGTTAGCGCTGAGGAAAAAGAATCAGGAAAGTTCTTCCAGTCGTCCAAAGGTGGAGCCGCCACGCCCACCGCCCCTGCCGGATCCGCCCAGTGAAGAGCCGCCGGAAAGTGACTCCACCTCGAGTGGAGATGCCGTAGTCGACTCGGACTACAAACTCTTCCCGGAACTCTACGATCGCCAGCCGCCGCTGCCCACGTTTGCCGATGTTTTCGGCCAACCCTCTTACGAATTGGTGGTCAAGGGATCGGATCCAGCCACTTCTTCTACCACGTCGAAAGCGGCGGGCATCCGGAGTACAACCGATGGAAAATTTACCAATATTCCGCCTTCCATGCTGGGCGATCGGTTTGGCATCGTCGGACTTTTAGCCTCCATGCGAGCGACGCACACGGATCCGGGCGCCACGCAGCTGGTCTTTGGCGAGGATCTGACCACCTACGGACTGGATCTAACCGCCCAGGGAGACATCTATGTGCACTTCAATGGACCCCTTACCCTCGAGCCGCCCGAGAGGAGCTCCATGGACTGCGCCCTCGAGCTGGGGATGCGCGCCATGCGGGATGCGATGGACAGGTGTCCGCTAAAGCCTCCAAGTTGTGATCCATTCGACCCGGAGACCCGACATCTGGGCCTTATCAGTGGTTTGGGCCAGTTCGGGACCCAGAAATCCGACCCGGTAACGAGCTCGGATCCACAGCCAACCACTGATGAAGCAAGTGCTTCAAAAACGAATCGAGAAAGAAGCCAGGACAGCTAACACAATCAAGATCGGCGCCAAGGTTAAAAACGTAGACTTAGCCAGCATAGGATAGCAGCTTGGCAGTTGGATAGGTCTTTGAAAACTTGGTAAAATTGTTGATCTTCGTGAATTGGTGGCCCTTCCAAATATGAACTTGTTTGGCTCTAAATATATAGAATCGGTTTAGGAGTAAAGATGGTTTTTAATTGGGGAAAGGAATAATTAATTGATTTGCTTTCAATTTATAAATTTAAAAATATGACGATAAAACAGTTGCTAATTGAAATGAATTTTCTTTTTCATTTTGCATTAATAATTATAATATTTTTTGTAGTGCAAAATTTATGATCTTGTTAGAATATGTTTTAGGTTTGTGGTAAATTATAATTTGTAATTGCACCCACAACTTTATAATAATTGTGTTAGATCCTTACCTGCTCTAAACCACCGCCGATCTTTACACACTTTAGTTTTCGTGAAACGCAGTTTCGACACATTTGACAGAGCAAACTAGAGAAGCATTTAAAAATAAATCATTTGTCTGGCACGCGAATATTCAGTCGCCACTTCGACTCATCTGGGGTCACAGTCCAAATACTCTGTGAGTGGATGGTTTTTTCTGGTGGTGCTTTATGGGCCTTGGCCACTGACTGCTCCTGATCCCCGGTTCCCAATCCCTGGGGCTCTCCTAATTGAGACCGCATAATAACGCTGTCAGAAGTGCGGCACTCAGCTGGAATCGGTGAATCGGCGGCGAACAAAGTACACATGGCGAAGCCATTCCAGCGAAGATCCATAGACCCGTCCACACGATCATCTTGGCTCCTCCGGCTGAGTGTCTCCGTATGCTTGCTTTGCACATTGTTGGCTATTTGTGTGTTTGGCATTCCATTTCTCTGAGCGAAAACAATTAGCCGAGACTGTCTGTCTTTCTTCCTCGCTCCCTCTCGCTCACACGCCCATTCTTCACATTGGGCGGGCGCTGGAAAATGTAATAATATTATTTTTTATCCCCCGATAGTTGTCATTCGCCGGGATTGGCGCCACTTGGGACCGGCCCTATTTCAAGTGATTTAAGTAGAGAAATTCCTGTGCTGTATTTTCAGGGCCAAATTCCATCACAATCGTGAGAGTTCATTAAAGGTTAAGAAAATTGAAATAGTTTACAATTTATGGTAAATAGTTTTTCAGCGATTTTATCATATTATAAGCGTTCTTGAAAGTATAAAACTCTTTGATACCGAATATAGTTATAGGACATTAATAAATTATTTGTTTTATTTGTTTTATTTGTTTCACCTGTTTTCTACTATTTAGTATGTCAAAAGCTTGTGGTAATTTTTTTTAATTAAGGGTTTCTTATGAAACTAAATGATAAACCTTAAACAAATCAGTTAACATCAAAATTAAATGTGTTAAAAGTGAAATAAAACCATGCTTCAACAGCATTTCATCTGCTCATAAAAGATAATTTTCAATAATTAGCCAAAAATCGTTTGTGTTGCCAAAAATCTTTAAACCGACGACACGTATTTTGCAATGTTAAATGGGTGCCTGATCCTCAAAGATATAGTTGGGTGAAATTTGTCAACCCACCGCCCCTCTCCTCAATGAAGAAAGGCCAAAGTGGTCGGGGCCCCCGCAATTTTCATTATATTCGAGGGAAACTCAACGTGTCTCGATGGACGAGGGCAATCGTCTAATGCGCTGCGGCCGAGATTAGAAGGCAGATGTTGAAATAATCGAAATGAATCTGTTTACACGTCCAAATTAATTGAAAAACGCGTGCTGCAGCGCCATTTAATTGAAAATGAAATAGACGCAGCAGCAGAGATCCCAAACCGAATCAGAGGGAAATGCATTGGGCGAGTTCAAAGAGGCAGCAGTCCCGATCCCAGCCACAAATAGTCCATCGAGGAAAATGGGGGGCAATGGGATTCCTTGGCATCCGATGCCGATGCCGTTGCTAATGTTGATGTTGATGTTGATGTGGCCGATGTGGTGAGGTAGCTGCTGATGCGATGCTACTCTGTGGCTGACGATGATGAAATGCGTGCGAATAATTGTCGAGTGCACAGCTCATTGAGAAAATTCCCCGGGAAAATGGAAAAGGTGGTGCTGCAGTCTGCAGGGGGCGGAATGTGGGGCAGCCACTTTGTTTTCGTCTTGTTTTGCTGGAGTCAATTGCTTTCGGACTCTTAGAGCGCCAATCAATCAAAGCCATGTGATTGCCCATCAGTTTCAATTTCTTTTGAATGAGAGCATGCACATCTTGCCAGCAAACCCCACCGACCGAAATGAGCTATAAAGAAATCATTCAGTCTTTATTTACTGGTCGAATTCACTGAGAGAATGAGTTTAATTTAAATTTGCCAAATCATTCGTATACATCGTTAAACATATGTGTTAAATATTTGTCCAATGAGGGAGCAAAGACCTTTCTCTGACAGGGGACTTTATATATATAAATAGGATCTATCATTTATTTAATTTTGAATTTGTAATCTATATATTAATAGTTTTTACATTAATCCCTAATTAATAATTGGCTTTCTAGACAACGTTGACTAGTTTTTGTCATGTATATGTATATCATGCATGATACTTTCTTTAAGATTTATTGATTATATTTTTTATTTTCTTATTTTAGACCCCTTGGAAGACGAGCTTGGGCAGTTCCTACAAGCCTGCCAGTTCTTCGGTGGGTAGCCTAAAATATATACTTAATCACTTGTCTAATTGAACTTTACCACCCGCAGTATGGCACCTCCGGTGATTCCACATCGCGATACACTTCGCTGGCCACGCCTAGCTCCTACAGACCCTCGTTTTCTGGAGGAACGTACCGCCTCAAAAGGGATCCACCACCACCATCAGTCACAAGTACTCCAGTTACGAGCTATGTCAGTCGCTATGCCAAGACAGAGCCCAAAGAAGCAGCTCCAAGTGAGCGAACTAGTCCAGTTAAAAGATATACGGGTACGTCAACCAGTTCGCTTGGCAAATATGTGAGATCTCGAGATCCCAGTCCAGTGGCGCTGGAACACACTAACCGCAACAAATCGAGAGACCCAAGTCCCGTCAACGACAGTGCCAGGAGTAAACTGGGAGCCACATACCGCGGTGGTAATACGACCACCTCCAGTTCATCCTCTTCGGGCACGAGAAACGCATACAGCAGTCGCTATGGAGCGGGTTCTCGGATCTCGGGAAACGGAAGTGCCCTTTCCTACCTGACCACCAGTGACTTCCATGCCAGAACTGCCAGCAGGGCCAAGGCCAGCAGAGAAAGGGAGCGGGAGAAGGAGAAGGAGCTGGAGCTGGAGATCGAGGAGAAGCCCAGCGAGGTATCCAATGGCAAGGACAAGACTCCCGAGAAGGAGAAGGAAAAACATCCAGCAGACGACACAGAAACCAATGAGACCTTCATCACCATTTCCGTAGTCACTAGAGCCACTTCGCCAACCCTACCGGGCAGCACCACCGTTCAGCGAACCCGTCGCATTGATCCGGCCAAGACGATCGAGAAGACCATCCAAAGATCCACCAAAAAGCGGGAGACGACGGATCAGGAGATTCAGTCGGATAGACTGGACGATTCCAGCAGATATCTTCGCTACAGTGCAGGCAGTAGTATAGGCTCGACCTATAGTCCACACAGGGATAGGATCAGCAGTCTGCGTTACAGCGCCAGTCCATTGAACAGTTCAGGATCAGCGAAATCCAGTTCAGTGGGTGAAGGAAAACCGATTCAGTCAATACCAGAAGCCGTGTCACCAGCTAGAACCAATGGTTCGGTGAGCTCGGCCAAGTCCTCGGAAGCTCTGTCGCCGCCAAGAACAAATGGATCTGTGAGTTCTGCGAAATCCACTGAGCTCCTTTCGCCACCCAGAAGTAATGGTTCAGTGAACACTTCAAAGTCACCAGAAGCTGTCTCACCGCCCAGGACAAATGGCTCTTCGAGCTCTTCGAAGTCCACAAAGTCCAAGCTCTCACCGCCAAAGGCCATACGCCTGAACTCACGGCAATCTTCGGTGGAGAACTTGGTGAACAAGCCACCGGCACCACCCAACAAGGCGGACTCACCCACCAAGACCTGCAGTTCCAGTTCGGGCAGTTCGGCGGTAAAGTGGCCGAACAAGGACTTTCGCAAGTCGTCTCTAAATGTGGGACCCACGGACAGGCCTCGAAAGTCGCGAACTCCGAGTAGCGGCGGGGAATCCGAGGATCTACCCAATGGTAGTAGTTTGGAGCGATCACCCAGTGCCGGATCCGAGGGTAGCTTGGCTTCAGCTGGCTCATCCAAGAAGTCAAACAAACTGAGCAACGGCAAGGTGTCTGGTGGCAGTTCGAAGCCAAAGAGCCACAAATCGTGCAGCGAAACCACCACCAGCACCACCGGCAACTCATCCTCGGCCACCGCCTCCGCTTCGGATAGCGAGCAGCGGGTCAAGACCGTGAAAAAGCAAGCCAAAAAGAAGGGAGGAGCTGGCAAGGTCGCCGTCGCCGGTGCTACCGCCCACAACAAGCCAAATAGCACCACTGAATCACCGCCCGCCGTGGCCGATGTGGTGCCAGCGACACAGACAAGACTGAAGAAGCTATCGGCGGTATCGAATTTTTTCGCCAGCCGTCAGCAAGACGCAAATAACGAGCCGATCTTCCTCGAAAGCTCCGAGAGCTCGGGCGAACCGGAGGCGCTTTCGCTGCCAGTGATCTCGGGCATATCGAAAATCTCTGGGATCAGTCTGAATACAGATTTGCGAACGAACGAACCGCGAACGACGCCATCGAGCGAAGCGAAACCCTCACCTCCAACGAATTCCCAGAGTTCGAGCACACGTTGTCCGCGGGAGAGCACCACGGGAACAGGGACTAGACGGCCCACCACCACCAGCATCAGCACCATTAGCACCACCCAGGAGACGAGTCTCACCACGACTGCCAGCTTGACCACCTCCGAGCAGGACGATCCCAGTTGGTGGCAGGACACCAGTTTGCAGATAAACACGGCCTCTGCTTTGGATCAGAATAACCGAGGCGAGATGCCGCCGTACAGGCTGAGGCACATCGATTCTGGGGAGGAGCAGGCCTGGTGGCTGCGCCAGGATGAACAGGGCGATGAGGACGACACTCTGGCGGAGGAGACTCTCAATCCGCTAGATGACGATGCCGCCCAGGAGCCGAGCAAAGGCACCTGGTGGAGCCAGGAGGAGCAGGACTCCAGTAGTCAGGTGAAGCTGATGCCCAGGAGCAGACTGTCGCCGGAAAAAGATGCCTGGTGGCTGGAGGAGGAGGAGGAGCAGGCCGAAGGGTCTCCCAAGGAGCAAGTGAACGATGTCAACAACAACAGCGAGCCACATGTAGAGGTGACCCTGAAATTACCCTCGAACGGCAGTCAGCGGAGTTCCAAGGCTAGTGTCTCGAAAAGTGTAGGCAGCTCCAAGAGTAATGGATCCAATCCTTGGTGGCTATCCGGACCCGCCCGCAAGATGTTCAATGTGCAGCGCGTGGAGTCCGGCGAAAGAGCATGGTGGCAGGAAGAGCCCGAGGAGCCACCTCAAGAGGAAAAGGAGAACGAACCGCCGCCGGTGAAGCCACCCACTCCACCACCGCGAATCATCCGGCACTGGGAGTCCGGGGAGCGGGCCTGGTGGCTGCAGGAGGACTCAGCTCAGCCCGCGGGCGAGGATGTGGAGCAGCCAGTGAGTCAGCAGGACTCCAGGGATGAAGTGGATCTCAGGCTGGCTGCACCATCACCACATCCATTGGCATCTCAAGAGCTGAGCAGCTCTTTCAACTTTAATGCCTCCTCAGAACGACCTCCTCCCCTGGGTCAATGCGCCAGTCCCGTGCGCTGCCCCTCGCCCTACGACAACATTCCAAGGTCGCAAGTGCAGGAGGCACCACCACCGCTCATGTCCACGCCCCCTGCCACCCTGACCCCTCTGCAGCCGCGCTTTTCACCACAAACACGACGGGCCGGCGAAAAGCTCTTCATCTCGCGGCACCAAAACATCGACGAGCTGCTGGGCGGGGCCTGCCGCCCCCTCAGTCCGCTGTTCTACGGGAACACCCATCCTGCGGAGGCTGAGCTGACTCCTTTGGCCAGCAAGAACATGTTCCTGCTCGAGGAGGTCACCCCCGACCAGGTGCGAATCCACGACAGCACCGCCCAACTGCCGGTCATCCAAAGAATGCAGCGGTAAGTTGAGATTTAAGTTGCTTAAAGTTAACAGTGAGGCTTGTTTTTTTAGTATTCCTTCATTTATGTTTTCATTGTTTAAGAACAAAAATTTGCCACTCAATATTTAAGTGGATAATGCCTTTAACAACTTCTTCATTTAAATAATGCTAAGGAAGCTGTTTTTTAGTAAATGGAAAAACCACTAAAAAGTATTATTTGCGCTTTATTTATTTTTAGTAGATTACAAGGGTGTTAGTAAATAAGTACCAACTCAGGTGCGATAATTTGGCACTTAATTCTGATAAGAATTCTCAAAATAAGGGAAACTCATGAAACTTATATGTAGGTCCCTGAAAATAATGTCGAAGATAAAGCTTTCGGAGTGAGCTTTTTTGTTTGTTGTGTGGTGAATTTGCTCAACATGTGGTTGTTAATCTTTCTCTCTTGATCTTGCAGCGATGTCGAGTGGTTGGAGAATGGCAGCAGCTTTTACGAGCAACCCAAGCATCAACAACAACAACAACAACAACAACAACAACAACAACAGCAGCCGCGCAGGGTAAGTGTCCACCCATCCAGCCCCCCACCCCCTTGGAATCCCCTAATTTCAAAGACGATTGCAAGCGTTTTGGCAGCCTGCCCGTCTTGTTGCGATATATCGACTGCCGCCCACGCTTCAGTTTATTTATACAAATACCCTCAGTCGGTGGAGTACATTTTCGGCAAAGTATATTGGCTCGCCTGTTGGTATGTCTTTCACTTAGATTTCTTCACGACCTTCTAAGAATCAAATGGCTTTACTTTATAGATGACTAACAAATGCGTTGTTTATAATTAATTTTAAAGGGGAAAGTTTTAATAAGCGTGAGTCTAAAATTTAGTTTTAAATGTGCAAGAACTCTTTAAAAGATGTATGGATTATTTGAGTAAAGATTCACTTAAATTCAAACTATTATCATAGGTAACTTATTTAGTAGCCACTCAAACTCTCTCCTGGAATTTATTGTAGCTTCCTCATAGCCTCAAATTTGTTTATCCAAGCGACCTCACTTATCGGCAGATATATTGATAAAGTCGTAGCCCTAGTCCCCCTGGTGCCTTTCACTTATCGCAGAACTTTTGACACTCACCGCCCCGTATCGCTTACCTGCAGCTGGGCCTTCGATTTAAATACCTGGAATGACAAAGGGCAAGGCAGGGCGAGTCGAGCTGAGCCGAGCCGAGGTGCGCACCCACACCCAATTGAGCGTGGTGGTGCGGTGAAGCAGTGGTGCAGTGGTGCAGTTATCACCTCCGGCATCGCCAGCCAGATTCGGTCTTGAGTGACAGCCCTCAAGTGGTTGAGGCAGTGGAGGGGACGGGGTTCTGTGACTCAGCCGCGGTTCGCAGGCTCTCTTGTATTCTGAAAATAAGAAAAATCACAAACAATAAGAACCCCGTGGTTTAGAAGTCGACTTTTCGATGACCTATAGTTTGGAAATTGTTAAAAACTTTAAAGTTGTTATATTTTTCATGTAGCAAAAGTTTTAGGGCCAGCACATAAATAAGTTCGGTTTGAGAGCATTACTACGTCAGGAATAATATAAAATTAAAAGCCTTTCTCTAGTTTAATATATACTTCTGATTCCCAACTGAAGCTCTTTTATTTAAATGGCTGATAACTATCACTTCACAAACCCTATGTTCTACAAACCGTTTTCTTTATAAATTAATAAATTTTTATTTAAAGTGAATGATATATATATAAAATATATATAATTTAAACTGCAGCCCAATTGGTATATTTTTATTGACGCTTACAACAATAAGTAGTAGCCAAGACCTTATATACCCTTGTAAACCCTTCAAACGAGTGTAAATGCAAATACAACAAAGCGCAGCGATGTCAGAACAAAATGCGGAACAGCAAAGAGAATAAAAACATGAGCACACAAATTTTATCTTAATTACATTCAGTCGGCGACTTTGGGGCTTCCTTCCCGGGATTTGGATGGCGGATACAGAGTCGCGCTCCAGTTTGATGGCCAACAAAATAACAGCACAGTTGAACACCAACAAGGGCCAACGGGGAATGAGAACAACTCTCGGCTAAATGGGTCATAATGCAATTAACATGAACATAAAGTCAAATCAAGAGGGGAACGAAGACGCTGCCAGCGCGATAACTGTAAATATATTTTCAAGCGAAGAAGAGGGGACAAATTTCGATTGCAAATATTTGTTTATTCGTTTTGCTTCTTATGTGCAAAATACATTAAAGCAATTGTTGACTTTGTGCCGCCAAATGTGGCCATAAAAAGCGTCGCCGAACATTAAAAATCGAGAGTCCGTTCAACTCGCCATAAAAAATACTTACGGAGATTCCCTAGAAAAGCAAAATTCTCACCTCTGAACCCAAATGAGTCGCTAACCAAAAATAGCAAATGGCATTGATGCGTGGAAACCAAAACAAAAGCCCGTGCTGAAAGTACCCAAATTACATTATAAGAGACATTTAGTTTTATTTATCGCAGCTAGGGGGAAAAAAAACAAATGAACACATCAAAAACATTGCGACGATCTGAGGATGACTCAGTTTCGAGTAGTCCCCCTTTCCTCGATCTCCGGATGCTGTCTTTGGTTTGTTTTCAAGGCAATTGTTGTGTTTCTTTTTCGGGCAGATACAACTATATTATCAGTTCTTGTACTGTTTTTATGGTGGTTACTCACTTTTTAAGCTTGAATCGGTGTTTGTAAATGGAGACAATTGTCTAAGCGAGTGACGTTTTTAATGGTATCTGGGAAAACCTAGTGTTGAGTTATATTTTTGGTTGCAAACGAAAGACCCAAGTTATGTTGGATAACCATCACTATCGCAGCGTTTTTAGATAATAATTTAAAAGGAGTGATTCCTTTTCAAATAATGTGAACTTTTTTTATATAAGTGCACCCAATGTATGTATTATGTATAAAGTTAATTGCGTTGAAAAAGGCATTATCTAGTGTAGAATATTTTCATAAATAATTAGCCGAGCTATTTACTGTTTGAATTGCCTGCCATAACCATCGGCATTTGCAATAAGCGATTTGCAATTAAGTAGCATATCGAATGTGCGCCCATTAGTCGACCGCCGCCAACACTGCATTCCCTTCCATTGGCACTTGTAAATCAGCTGCCTGCACCCAAAATTCATTGCCCATAATGGCAACCTAGCAACCACACACCCACCGCGAAAAGTATGCGCCCATCGAGCAGCGGGAGAGCCGCAGCCGTGGCATAAAGTCCGGCTAATGATAGGCTAACGCTCCATCAACGATAAGGCCAAATTGTGGCACACGCGCTGCCCGCCAAGCTATTTTTAGGCCCTCGCATGGGGAGCACTTGCAGGTTGCAGCGAACACTGCGCGCAAAAATTTGGACTGAACTAGGAATAAGAACACATTCTATCATACTTTAAGAGAGCATTTTTTATTATACCAACAAAGAATTTAAAAACATTTCCTGAAAAAAAAATAAACAAAAATAGTAAACTTAAAAAAAAAGAAAGGAATAGTTTTAAACATTTTACCAAAACGAATCTAAGATCTTAAAGAAATTTGTGTTACTTGCGAATTTTAAAATTGAAATGGACGCTCTTAGCGGTCATTATATTTCCATTTGGAAAACATAAATGTTTTTCTTAGGTTTTCAAAAAAATTTTTGTAGTGCATGTTCAATTAGAGAGACAAACACCAAGTACAACAATGTTGCAGACACTTACCTGACCACACTCACACACGGTTAACAAATTACAAACACGCCAAACTCACCACGCTCGCAACCTGCCCCAAGTTTTTTTTACGTCTTGGGGTCTAACGAGTACCATACGTAAGCGACTTTACGAGATGTAGTAAGACTCGCACCGTGGGACAGAACTCATAAATTTAGTGGTCAAAAATAGAGGTGGAGGAAAGCAAGTTTTAAAATCTAAGTATTAACTAAGAAACGCATGTTGTCCTAATTATTTGTACCAAATTATTTTCCTTCCTGTTCTAAATACAATTTTGGTCATAGCAAAAAAGTCAATCCGTCCCACTGTGCGCCGGTGTCTTTTCACCTGAGTATCTAGTCTTACGTAGTCTCTCTCTCTTAGTCTCTCACGCGGCTCCCTCTCTCTCTCTCTCTTGGCCGCTTCTTCTTGTACCTTCTTCTTGCTCCACCGTCTTCGCTGCTTTGGCGCTCGCTTTTTTTCAGGCTTTTCAGTTGCCTTCCAAACGCGCTTAAGTTCAGTCGCTTCGATTTCGACGCGGGTGGACGTGGATAAAACACATCCGTGGAAACACAAAACAAACTTCGCTCAGCTGCGCGCGTCGCGTTGCCCTGTGTGTGTGCTTTTGTTGTTGCGGGCAACGCTTATAATATTTTAACTGCCTTTAGTTGCTACAACAATCGGTAATTGGAAATGCTAAACAAATCCAGTGTGATTAGGCCAACGAAAACGAAACGGCGATAATTGTGCGAAACGAATTGTGGAAGAGGCGGAAACATCGTTAATAATAATAAGCAGCCAACTAGCCCACATATAATTGCAATTTGCCTTAAAGATTATTATTGATTTTTTGGCGTGTCACTGTGTCAGTGTCAATGGACAACATAATCCGAAAGATTCGTCTTAATTGAGGTCTCACTGTGGGCGCCACTTGAGTTTGAAACTCTTTGGTTCAGTGTCAAAAGTTCTTCAATTTGGGGAACGGAACAGCTGTCTTTGTATAGTATTGTTTCCATCCTGCTCTGTCTTTGATTTCCCTTTGGTTATTGGAGAAGGACAACACCAACTCACACCTATTGAGGATCTGTCCCTGCGAACAAGAGGAAGGAGAAGAAGAAGCCACATAGCCAATAGTGGTAGTAAAAATTGAAATATAAAAAAAAATAAGATAGAGAGAGAGGGAAGCACAAAGCCCAAAACCGGAATTGTGCAAATAAATCTCGATATAAGTCGAGGTCCCAGGCTTCTTTCTTCTTCTTTGGCTCGTTTTCCGCAAGGAAGCAAATTGTCGGTGAAGATTTGGGCAAATTACGAGCTGGAAAATATTGTTTATTTTCGATCATTATACGAAATTGCCCCCAAAGGCGATAAATGATCGTGCTTTCTTTCGCTCTTTCTCTACAAGTACTCTTGCATTAGTAAATGCATTGCCATCTGTCACCTGCTAACCCACAAATTATTGACAGTAAATTAGCTTCATTGTAGTGCTCCAAATACCAGGGCCCTCAACTGTCGCTCAATTAGACTTGATTGCATTATATTACACTGCACTACACTACACTCCATATATGTTTACTCGAACAATCAGGTATATGACCAACTCAACTAAAAACTAACCCAGCCAGCACTAAAACATACTCTAGTTCTTCATCCTCGTCTGCTCTTCTCGTGCTTGGCATTTATTTACTTTTTAATATGCAAATAAAGAATGCTGTGGAATTTATAATGGCGAAACAGAATAAGTTAATTCAGTTAGCTCTATCTACTGTGCAAAAAACTAAAATAAAAGAGCAGCTGTGTGAGGGGGCGGCGCGGGTGAGCAAACCCCATTTCAACGCGGTTAGTGCGCTAAGTACGAAGTACAACACAAGAGCTTCTATTTAGTTATAGACACAAGCATGGCAAATTACAGTCGCTTGTGAAATTCTGCGGACTGATTTGGCAAAAAAACGTGCGAAATGTCGTAATGGGAATGAATTTAGAAAATATAAGCCTTAAGATTATTTTAGTAACGGTGCTTACTTTATTAACAACAATTTTTATTAAGTTCTGCAGGTAATTCGTCGACTGGTAGGATTGCAATTAAACATTTTTTGAAGATCTTAGGGGACTTTTTGGAGCTATTATACATATTCAAAATTTATTATTAAATTTAAAGCCTTTTCTCTTATCGAGATCTTTTAAATTTAATTTTATTCATGCTTTACTCAGGCATTACAATAAAATGTTAAGTATTTAAAATACAAAAAATATATTCTCACAAAAATAAAACCGAATAACTGGTCGAGCTCTGCTTCTTTTATTTTAATAAGTTTGCTAGTTAGGCTAGATATAGCGAACACATGTTGAGAAGGAAGCATCTGTAAGTGAGGAAAAAATCCCCAGAAAACGTAAAAGACATCCAATTTGTGTTAGCCTGCAGATTTGACGCTAAAACGGAGATCAAAAAAAAAACTGAACCAATTTTCGTAACTTTTGTGCCAAATGCGGTGACCCTACCTCTGAAATTTTAGCCAAAAAAAAAGGTGGCATACTTCCCGCACCCAGTGTGCCAGGTCCGTCGTAAACGTAGTTACGATTTAAATTATCTGCCGACGTAATCTGCCAGCGCCGACGTCGACCGCCTGTTGACGTGCCAACCGCGAGACACTTCAGATTTAGCCAGGGCTTTTCAGCTCCATCTTCGGCGACTTTTCACTCTTTGCTCTGCTTTTTTTCTTCGCGCTGCATTCGCTAATCCAATTTTTTAATTGTGCTGCCGCAAGAAGAAGCGACCGAACACCATCCTGCACTTAGTCTTTATAAAAAAAACATCTTAAGCAGCAGGAAAACCCCACCAATATACCTACATATACATATATCTCACTGTCTTCCGACTGCCTTCCTGCCATTTCTTGTGCTTACTTTTTCAACATTTTTCGCTTAGTTTATGCGTTATCTTTTAGCGCTTATCTGGCTACCGAGTTGAAGTCGTTGGCTGACTATGCAAAGTCAAGGTGAAGCCCAGGTGTGTGTTTTTTAATTTCTCGGGTGGGGGGCATCTAATTCGCTTTAACCACTGACAGCTAATTATAATTCTCAACTTAATGCCAAATTAAGGCGAGTGACGAACAGCGTGTATATGATCTGTAATCGGCTTTGGCCGACATCCAGCGTTCAATTGCGTGGGAAATTTCGTCTCTCGGCTTATGTAAAGCCCCAAAAAACCCGACTCGTCTGTTATCGGGCTGTTGAAAAACTCTTTCAGCTCATTAACTAACAATCAAGTTTGCAGACAATGCGCATTAGTGAGTAATTCCCTTTATTTTTTTTGCATTTTTCCCCTCCATTGTACATACGAATATTTGTGATAGATGTGTGTTGTGTGGCCGATAAAGCGTTGGCCAAACAACGAAAGTGTTGGTGCTGCAACCGCACCCCGAAAATTAAAAAAAGTGTTGCTTTGCTGTCGGTTTCTTTGGCTCTTGCTAAATGCTATGTGTTATTGGGGTCAGTTGCTTAGTACACGCCACAAAAAGCACTCGCTAAACACACAGGCCTCCGCAGTTACATGCACATCAGCCAGGGAAATAAATAACCCATTAGCACGAAGGTCCAAGCCACTAAACTTTATTGATTTATTTGCCTCCTTGCCTCGGTTTTTCTTCTCACTTTCATTGACATGGATTTCGGATATATTCTTTGTGAAGCTCGTGTTCTCTAACATTGACATGTTGCACTACAAAATATTTGCAGACAAACTATGCTTTTGGTTCGTTTTCAGGTCAAGGGCTTCAAAATATTTTTATATATTGATTTTTTTGCTTTGCTTGGGCACATAAATAATTCAAAGAAGCAAAAATAGTTAGCAAAAGCAAAACCAAATGCTTAAAGTCTTGAGAATAATTAACAAAAAAGGAAGGCTTGTGTAGAATAACTGAAATAAATAATTTTATTAAAATAAGATAATTCTTTTATTTCATAGCTTTCAAGCTTTTAAAAAAATACTGTAAATGTTATTTATTTTAAATCAGTACCATATATTTCGTAAACACTTCGAATTATTTTTTCGTTATTCTTTTTTAAGATACCATCAAAACCCCGTATTTTCAATAAAAGAGCTGTCCATTTTCTCTGCACTAAACAAACATGCCTGTGTAAATCGAACACTCAGCTTTCCTTTCATTTTTAAGACCCAACTCAATTAGTTTTCGCCCCCGTACCAAATGTCTAGCTCTAATGAAGTGATAACTTGTCAATGGGCGGGCTTATCAGCAGGGTTCAACAAATTTTCAGTGATTTTTTTCACAAGTTCAAACATCTTCTCAGTGGCTTTGAATGGGCCCCATAAAATCCCATGGTTGGTTTCGGTTGGTGCACCCGTGTGGCACCAAAAGGGTTCATAAAATGCAAAGTGCTTTGATTGTGCGATCGTAAAAAAGTTTATGGCAGGAAAAATGTCCATAAAAGCAATTAACTGAAACAAGCTTGGCTCATGTAAAGTCGGATTTGCAGCCTCTGGAACGCCGGTCTTTTGTAAGGGATCACATTGCCTTGAATTGATTTGCTTTGGCTTGAGGTTGGGGAAACAATTTGCGGTTTTGTGGCTCGCAGAATGTTTATAAATAAAAAACTGATTACAGCATCGCGTTCAGGTTATTGAGAAATATAGCGACCTTGATTGTGATTGTGTTGTAATGATTGGAGGAGGCGGATTTCAGCTCTTTATACATTTCTTCCAGCCAACCATTATAACTTGGCGTTTGAAATTGCATTTCGAATCAATCAACCTCAATTTGACCTTGCCCCGTCGCCACAAAACCCATAATTTAACACTCAAACTAAGTTGGGGTCTGGAATTGCATGGTAGGCACTCCCCCAAAACCCAAGATAGTCGAAAACCATCATCAATTTATCAAGCGTGTGCAACATTTAAACGGGATGGTTGCATAAAATCTGCATAAAATTAATACGGGGTTTTGTTGATTTTTCACTCCTCTTTTTCGATAAATTTATATTCGCTTGCAGCGTGAGTCGTCAATGTGATTTATGCTGGAAAATGCAAGGCTCTTCGTTTTTTTTTTTTTCTACCTGTCTTGGCAGATGCAATCGGCAAACAAATGAAAAAACCCCAAAAAAAAATGTTTAAATACAAAAATTTGTATGTAAGCAATTTATCATGGCTAAAGTGAAAACACGTCCGAAGATGAAGAAGAAGATGAGGAGATAAAGCGCATTGTTTATTAGACTATAAAATGATGGCTGAGACTCGGCTTGGCGTCGCTCATTAGGCCGAGAAATTATAAAAATCAAATAAAAGTCGGAGCTGTCGCTTTAATATTGTTATTCAAATGGGATGAGCTGTTGAGTGAAAAGCGCTCATAAAGAAAATTGGGCATAAGCCATGACTAAACACGTTGGGCACACAGCCTCAGCTATTTACTTTCCATTCATCATCAGCAGCTGAGCAGAACATCAGGGCAAACATCCGTCGCACGGGGCGTATGATTAACCTTTCAGAGGGGCTTTGGGTTTTGTCATAGCACAGATCTTTGGATGTTCAAAGCTGAAGAGGGTTTTAAATTCCATGAACCTTATCTGATAAAAATAGATTGATTGCCCAATCCTTTGATATTCAACAAAAATTCTTTAAAAATTCCAATGCATCAGTTTCAGTTTGTCTTAAATCAAATGTTAGATCGAAACATTCCGAACATTCATGTTGTTAGAGTCCACATAAAAATAACATAAAAATATCGAAATTGTTAAGTGTTTGACCTGAATTTGACCAGAAAATTGTCACAGCTGAGAGCAGAAGATGCTGAAAACTGGGCCACTTACCCTGACTGTCTCTCTGTCTCTCTCCCTTTTGGCCAAAAAGTATTTTAACTTTATTGTTATTGTGATTGTTGTTGCCATTTGTTGTCATTTGCATTGCATAATCATCAAAATCGTGGCCAAGTTGTTTCGCTGCACTCAAAATATTAGTCACGCACTCACACAGACCAGCAAATTAGTAGAGCAAATGAAAATCCACATAAAAGATATATATATATACGATTTATCAGTATAAATATATATTTAGAGTATTGTGTGTATTTCAGTCTGCTGATATTTTGTAAGAATTCATGTCGCCTGCATAACAAAAATAACCGCAAGATGGAAATGGACCTGTGAACCGGGCCACATCACTATATGACACATCCGAATGTAAGAGGACCCGATAAGGGGATGGTTGATGGTGCCGGGTGATCTATCAAAATGACAAAATGTTCAACACGAAGATTCTGTCATTTGTTATGTCAGATTGCAGGGAAAACTCATGTTTGAGTTGCATTACTTTCAGGTAGCCTGAAAGATGCCTTTGATAGCGCGTTACTTTGGGTAAGAGAGATCTCAAAGTGACTTTCCCACGTAACACATAGCATTTATCTGACCAAATGAGGCACATAAATTATAAAACAACTCACATTACATTCGTAGGAATGAGGGGTTTATCTTGGGTAGTTATCTGAAGTTTACTATTATATTAGGCTCAATGCTAATTTCTTTGATGTTTTCGGCTGACCTTTTATAAAGATAATGTTAAGTGTTAGATTTACAAGTCGTAATTAGAAATATAATCCAATTTGTATAAGTATAGCTTTCATCGGAAAAATTGATTTAACTTAAATTCAGGTAAACAAAAAAAAACAAACTTCAAATATTTTCTGTGATTTTTATTTGAATGCTGTGAGAATGTTATTCTAAATGATTCTTTAAATTACAGCCCTATAATTTAGTTTGACCTCTTTCGATAAATCTTTTTCTGACACTTTCATCTTCTTTTCCTTTGTAAATATACAAGCATAATTTAAATTTCTTTTATTCATTTTCTATAAATCACTTTCCTCTTTTCGAGTGGCTACCGATTCGATGCATTTTCCATGCACACTCGAGCTGGGAGAGTAGACCACTTCTGACTTGACCCCAATCCGTGGCTTCCACAAGCTTTTTTCACCTCTTTGCGAGGGGCAATTAACATATTGACACTTACGAATGGCACGGCTCCAGATGGTAAGCTGGGAATTTTCCAGATGAACACGCAGTCGGTGATTTCCTGGTCTTAGTAGTGTCGCCTCTCCATTTCCGTTCGCCGAGGCTTATGACAATTACAAGCGGCCAAAGTATTGTATTGTTATAATTAACTGTGAAGAACCACCTTCCATAATGAGTTGGCATTCTTGGACTTTGGCTTCAGCTCGGCATCCGCTGCATACGAATTAAGCTGAGGTTCTGGCCATCGTCCAGTCGAAGAATTCAATAAATCAAGCGCACACGAACATTATGCCTCGGTATGCACGTGTGTCTTCGTCTACCGATCCATGGTTTAGGGGATTGGATACCCCGCGATCTCGGGTTTGTTGTGACCCTCTTATTTCTTTTCGTCCCTCCTAATGTGTTCCAGTGTTTTCCTCAAACATTTAACCGTTTCAAACACAAACGTGACACAATTTTCTGTCTCTGTGCGGTTCAAACTTGTTTCGTGGCCTATTACACTGTCTTACAAGTTATGGGAGCATTATATAAATTATTTCCTTCCATTTTTCTACCACTAATTCGGTTTCATTCTATTATTGAATTCTAATCAACTAGTATTAAGTATGTCATATAAGTTTCAGAATTAATTTAATTCAAAGCCTTTTTTTCACAAAATATCTGAAGAAAGTCATCACTTTTTGCATACTATAAGGTTTTTAATAAAATGGAGTTGGTGAACTCAAAATAGAACATAGTTCTGGGTAAAAAACTAAAATTAAAAATTAAAAAAAAAAAACCTTTTAGAGCATTAGATTGCATAATAATATAATTATGTCATATGTAAAAGGTGTATTTATACGTTCCGGTGAGCCCCCAAGGGAGGCATTTTGAAAGATGTATTTGAACCGTGTTAACTAGTGTTAAACCTAGCTTTGGAGTTCCAGTTCCAAACCCAATCCACGATTCAGTCCCTGCACTCAGGCCAATCATCGTTGTTTGCCGTGTTTTTCTTATTGGCAGCTGAAATTATTTTTAAATGCAGTCGCTTAACAATTTTATGTGTTGCAGTATGTTAGCCAGTCCGCCTGTCAGTCAGTCACTCAGTCAAGAGGTCAAGCAACTTTTCTGATGATTGCCAGAGAACCTCTACCCCTTTTTGCCCTTCTGAAGCCACGCTCAAATTATTTGTTTACCCGTGAGTCTTGGAAAACGCATTTGGTTTCGTTTTCTCCAGCACTTTGTTCCTAGCGTGACAAATCATCTTGGAATGTGGAACTGTTTCCATAAGCCCATACTCGCATGAACATATATATGTATATTCATGTATTTTCTGAATTCGTTTGGCCAAATATTTGCTGCTCAGCGAGCCATAGCCACAGCCAAAGTGGGAAGCTTTTTCAGCTGGTTTCCCCTTATTTTTTGCGCATTCTGCGATCCCATTGAACCTATCTGCGTTTATGTCTTTATTAAGTCAGCGATAAGTATCGCAAATGCTTAACTGATACGTTCGCTGGAGACCGAGACAAGCGTTTGGATTGTTCACTTCGCTGTTAACTAGCAGATAAGTCCGAACCCCTAAAGTTACAAGCTCACCAAATTAAATTGTTTGACTTCGAGTGAACTTGAAATCGATCAAGTGTCACGTGAGTTTAGCAAATATGTAGTGTCTATATTGTACTGCAAAAGGGTAAGCTTGAGAAGTAAATATACATGTCAAACTAAATTGTATATATAAACTGGAGTCGTACAAGTGCTAAGTGATTAGAGGGCTTGTTGAAAGAGACTTTTAATAATAAGTGAGTGAGCTATCGATGAGATTTCGTTGGGAATCAAAATATTTGGAAAACCCTAATTGATTAGGACTAAAATGTCCAATTCCTTTACTTGGTTTAATTTCGATTTTTTTTTTAAATAAACGATTTACAGGATAAGACCATACTCATTACACTCATTATACTCTTTGCACTATTTCCTGTTTTGGCTTTTTCGGTTGAGGGAGATCTCAAATTAAAATGTATACAACTCCCCAATAGACCTGAACTATACCAATGTCAATGCTCCATCGGGATCATTGTGATCATCTGGAAATATTAAGTGGATCAGGGAAATAGCCGTGGGTAAGACTACTGCACAGTAGCTGTCAATTAAGCGTCTTTGGGAAATTGTTAAGTTATTAGCCATCGTGGCAAGGAAAATTTGCATAATTGATGGCATAAAAACTGAAGAAGCAGCGGCTCCGCGAGCGATTGCAACATGGGTATGGTGATTGGGGGAGGTGAGAGGGTGCAGCCAGTAAACGACCACGAGGCAGTAAAAAGTGAAAGTTCATTTAAGCAAGTCAAGGCGAGTAGATCCAAAAAAAAAGAAAAAAAATAAGACAACAAAAAGAGGAGACCAACAGCGCCAGCAAAAAAAAAAAAAGAGTTTCCTTGAGCCAGCGGGCGGGTTTCATTACCTGCCAGTTGTTACTGTAGCTCACTGTGGTTGCTTTTGTTGGGGGTGCCGCTGCTGCCAAATTGCGCGACTGACTGCAGCATTTGCATAAATTATTTACACTTTAATATGGCCAACATTGGCCGTCCGGCGCCATTGTCGTAATTTGTAACTAAATATGCCGCTGTTTGCCAGCCAGTCAGCCAGCCAGCATTTACAATGGCTTTTAGTATTTCCATAATATTTATTTAATTTCATTAAATTTCTGCACGTCGCCGACAATGAGGAAGCCATAGACAAGCTAAAAACGATTTTGGCTGATGGGCACTTAGCTTTTGACTTGGTCGAAACCCTTTTTAGCCAACAGGAATACGTTTTGTAAGCGTGAAAGTAAAATCATTTCTTTTCGGCCCCAACTTCATTTTCAGTTTCAAAAACGAAACCAAAAGGCGGCCTGCCTGCCACTTGACTTTCGCATGTTGAGAACAAGTTTGCCGGTTTGCTGATTGTTGGTAGTTTGGTTTTTTCCCTGCTTTTTGCCGGTTCTTTCCAGTATTTTGGCACACCTGCCTGCTGCGAAAAGGAAGCCTGGCAAGGCCCGTCTTTCTTCCAGTTCCCTGTCTTTCAATTAAACCTTAACTCTTTGTTGTTAACTTCCTTTCTGAACCCTTGGCCCAGCCCTAAGGCCCACCTGAAAACACCTCGGTTCAACGCTTAATGACTTGACTGTATTTCATTTTATTTCACATTCCGTAGAATCGAGCATTCGAACCCCGGTCTTTGGAACAGCTGTTTACGTTTACACAATATTCTTGGCTTTTGTTTTCCCTTTGTTAACCGCTTTTATTAGCCTTTTTATGGCTTTCGTTTTGTGTTTTTTGTTGTATTTTTTTGTTTGTCTGTATTCACATCGTATTGCCGTTCGCCGTTGCTTCGCAATGAATTATTGCAATTAAGCGCGCTTTTTGTGGCTTTTTAAAAGCCGCCACTTTTGGCATCTGTGAAAAATGTGTTGAGTTAGTTGCTAAAATACAAAATAATTACATGTTGTATAGTACAAATTGCAAGTTAACTTATTGCCAAATGGTAGCCCCCGAGAATCGAATAAGTGAAAAATGGTTACAACGGAATTTATTAATTGGTCAGCAAGCAGAAGAAAGCTAATCGATGAAATTTATTAAGTAACATCTTAAGTGGCTAAGCTAAGTTAAAAATATGCTAAAGTATTTTCGTATTAAAGAGCTGTCTACTCAGTTTTGAGTCATAACTACCTTGAAATAAAAATGTTACATATTAAATGCTTTCCGTTAAATGATTGCTATAATTGTCTTATTTTGAAAAGAATATAAAAATTAAAGTTTATCTAATGAGTTTTAAAAAGCTATGAAAACAATCTCGACTAATTGCAAGTTAATTGTTTTTGTCTTCCGCGCACTCATTAAAATACTTTCTAAAATGCTACCATCTCGTCTTATTTCAACCCATTTCACAAGCGTCTTTGGACCTCCGACGAGTTCAATGTCAGTGTGCGACAAGTGTTTGAGCCGAGTCTTCAAGTCCAAGTCCAAGTCCAAGTCCGACTTGAAGAGCAACTCCGGCGGCAAACGGAGTCCATTAGAGTCACGTTATGAACAACAATTATGCGGGGACACAAGAGGCAGGGTGGAGAACTACGGCTACCGGCCAGAGACCACTCAAGAACCTCGTTAACAGACCCTCCGACCATAAACCACAAGCCACAAAAACCTCTGCAGCGACTCTCCTGCATATTTGCATAAACAGCGCACATAACGTCTGACATTTAGCGGTACCTCGGGGAAATAGACATAGCGGGTCCAAGACGTCGCCCTCTTGATATTTCAGGCCTGATTTGGTTTCGATTTGAGGCAGTGCCCTGCATGCTGATGATTTGATTGCGACGGGGCGGGTGTTTCGTTTCTGGTGTTTCGTTTGACTGACATTGAATTGAAAGTTACACAACAATCCAACCGTCATGACGTTATGACGTTATAAGCCAGCCAAGGCGTTTTGTCGTCCAACCAGAAATCCAAAGACAAATATTTACACAAATGAAGAGAAAAGCGAGCGATCCGGTTCGCTATAGCAATTATGCTGGGAGAGGGGACAGTGACGATGGGGTGGGCGTGGCACGCCAACAATTTGCAATATTTAGCATAAAATTGCGCAACATGCGTGTGTACAATTATGCAACAATTTTTTTGCCAATTCGCCTCCGCTGTTGGGGCTTGGCCCAAAGAGCCATAAAAATCAAAATTAAGGCAAATTGCAAGCAAAATTAAAGCAAACAAATCCCATGCCAAAAATCCATTTCAGTTCGACTCAAGTGAAAATGTAAATAAATGCTAGAGAGAAAATCGCGAAAAGTAAATAGACCCAAATTAAGTAAGACAAATGTGCAAAAGTGATTGAAAGCCAGCCAAAGCAACCAAAATGATTGTGAAAATGGAGCCCGACGAGCTGATCACGTTCCGTGTGCAGTATCTGGTGGACAGCGATCCGCTCTCGGCCTGTACCGCCTTCCCGATCCCGGTGCGGGCGCCCACCTACGCCTTCGCCACCAACATGCCGCTGGCCAATCAGCTGGGCACCATCCTGCGGCTGCTGAATGCACCCCAAAGCGTAAGATATACAACTTTTACACTCAGCAAAATAGATCTTAAATTTGAAGAAATAATGTTTTTTTTTTCCCGTCGATTTTCACGAAAATTTTAAACTAAAAATGTGAAAAAAAGTGGAATAGTAAATATGAACATCTAGATATTGAATACAAACTTTGATATTTTATAAATTTATCATAAGGATACTTAATTTTTAATTTTGTTATTTTAAGTGAGAAAATCTTACATTTTCTCTCGGTTTACCATTAAATTTTTCTTGTAAGACAATGTATCTTCCACTCTATTTTCTGTATTAATCGCTCAACTAAAAGAAATGGGTTCCCCCTTCTTTTTCGGTCTTAACTGGCTTAGCTTATCTCTTGGCCGCTTATCACTGGCAAAATCTTTCAGCCGAAAAAATCTTTTGTTGTGCAAAATTAACCAAGCCATACGCATACAAATATGAAAAGGCATTAACTCTTTTACTGCGCATATACATTAAAAGGTGGATAGCAGCATTATCGCGATCAAGATTTGGATTTGAGTATTCTTTTTATTCTCTATAGTTTTTGAAGGTTGTGCGAAAAAAAAAATTTATTTTTATACCATGACGACAACTATTTTGCAATCGCCAAACTACTGATACAACTGCTGATTAGTTTAAACAGTTACTAAGAAAAATACATATATTTGAGCTTCTCAATGAGTAACAATTCTTATTAAAATTAATTTTTTACAGCTCTAAATTATTGATTATTTAAGCTGTTTGTATTAATTTAGTTGTTCGTATGCAAATTCAATATTTTATTAGAGTTAAATGGAGGTAAAAAGTCGAATTTAAATAAAGCGAGGTCTACGCAATAATTTGCATAGCGTGTTATACACAAATGTGTGTTCTACATCGCTTCCACATTTCCTATAAAATAAACGATTGAAAGAATAATAACTCGTTCAACGCAGGCAGGAATAAGAATGAGCCATTATTGCCTCCGGAAAAAAACACCAAAAAGTAAACAGAATCCACAATTGATTTATTTGAGAAAATTTTGCTTAAAAGCCAAAGTCTAAACTTTGGCCACAATGCTAAAAAACCGACATTGGTCGAAGGGCGAGAGGAGTTTGCCTTTGCCAAGTCAATTGAAACGGAATAAGTTTTATTTGCGGCCAGCGAGTGAGCGTTGAATTGGAAAAGCCACAACTAAAACAAATAGCTGGAAAGTTTGGGAAATCGGCAAAACTGGTAATTGGTCAATAATAAAGGGAAAAGTTTCCAGGAAGCAAAACTGAAGTGTTTAGCATGTTCTTGGCTGGCACTATTACAATATTTTATTGTGTGGCAAGCGATTTGAACAAATGATGCATTGCAAGCCAATGAACCTTCCTTCTCCTCCAGGAGATCCCAGTCGAAAGACAATGGCAGATGCAGCTCGGAGCCTAAGGCTCTGGATCTGACGAGGGCTTGGCCATTCTCTGGCACTGGCTCGATCCACTGCACTGGGGGAAGAGCTGGCCCGGGGCTGGGCTAACTTATTGCTATCGCACAATCTGTGGCAACTAATAGGAAGTTGGAGGGAAGAACTCCAGTTGGGGCCACTTCGCGGAGTGCATTGTGAAAGCCAGAAAGCCAGAAAGCGAGCTAGCCAGCAATTATCTAAGCCTGCCATTGTTTGGGCCTGACTTTGACTAATTTGCAAAAAAGCCACTAAGGAGCACATCGAACAGCCCCATTCCCTGCCTGTCATCTGTCATCCAGTCGGCGGGATGTTAGCTGCTTACAGTCGGGAGCCGGGAGCCAGAGGAACCAGAGGAGCCGCAAGGATACGTAAATCTTGACAAGCGGCGGCAATAAATTCTAATGAGCAAATCGCAAAAGGAAGTTCCGCTGGCCTGGCCTCCCCAGCCCAGGATGTTGTCGTCGCGGCCAGATTTATGTGGCAGGCAGCAGTTGCAGATCTGGAAAGCCGGAGGAACCAGCAGCTGTAAATGCCATTTGTCCAATTAGTCACCGACCAGAACTTTTCTCACTGCTCCCCTGCAACTTGTTAAATTTAGCGCATTACAATAGATTCATAAATTTTCGCCGCGCCGATCACTAATCTCCAATGCCGTCGTCAGTGTCTTCGATGACATCAGACAAACAGATTGAAAACGGACAAAGTTAAAAATATAAATAATCATACCCGTTGCCGGCCAGGCCAATAAATTGATGTGGGTCTCAATAAGTTTATCTAGCCTTAAAAAGTACATCAGCTATGAAAAATTAAATCATGTAGCTCCTATCAATTTCAGATCACACCTTAATAATCAAAACAGGAACAAATTTTAGTTAAAAGCATAATCTCTAAGTCTTGGTCTTAGCTATTATATTATACGCCAATTCTTTATCATGACAAATCGATAATAATTTTAGGAATTAAGCCAAATAAGTCAGTTATAATATAATAGTATATTATTTGACAACTTAAGAAGCAGAGCATAAAGCATTCGACCAACTCCAGTAGACTTCAGTTTGTTTTGATTTTGAATTTTATTCTCTTTGCCAATTATTTTTGTGGCTGTTGCCTTTGCATTAAGCACCTTAGCAAAAAATCACAATATACTCGTAGAATTAGATAAGCATACACGGAGTACTTCCAATCAATGGAAACCAAACAAAGGCAGATAAAAGAATTAGAATCAAAAAAACTGAAGTGAAAAGCCACAGCAATCAAATTGAAACGCTTTTGCGGTTCAGTAATTAATTGTAACAAAAACTAATTTAATCAATAGTAATCGTTGAATTGAGGGCATTGCGTCACTTACATGTGTCATTCACACGACCGGACAATATTTAAATTCATAGTCAATCAAATTAGTTTAGGTCAGCTTATCCGCTTGAATAGGCCAGGAAATTTTCCATTATCCATTTTACAATTTACTCACGTTGGTCAAATATTTGAGCCACGTTGACACTTACGCATCTCCGGTTATTTGCAAAAATCATTTGCACAAGTCCTCCTCTCTTCTTTGAAGTTTTTAAGTTCAATTAGCAGAGCCGTCCATCAGATTTTGCGGTCAGATGAGGGTCAATCAACTTTGATTGATGTGAAAGCAAAAGTGTTAGTCACCTAAATCAGCACACTTAAACAAGGTCAGGTCTTTGTTATACGATTTTTTATTAGTTGTTTAAAATTATTTTTAGATTGTTAGGGAACCCTGATCCTATCAACCAAATGACACGATAATCAATTGTTTTAATAGTAATTTTTATTGACGTTGAAATCGATTCAAACAATATATCATGCAGTAATTACAGACATTAAATTATTTTATATACCTAAGTTTTATATATTTAGCTCTTCACTTCCAATTAAAATTCCTTTTTAATTTGATTCGCCATTTTGGTTGTAAAAAATTAATGAAAATTAATTTGGAATTTGTCATTTTTATCCATTTAACTGGCTGTCAATAGTTTGAAAATATTTATTGCTTTTCCAAACCATACTGGATTTTTAGCTAGGTTTTGTTTTGCTTTTTTACATTTTCTCCTCGTCGAATTTTATGCTCGCCGCCTTAACTGTGTCAATAGCCACATTTATGTGTTTGGCAAAAATCATTTTGATTAAAAATCTTGTCATGCTTCACTCAAATAAAAAAAAAGAAAAAAGCCACCGATATAAAATTTGCATAGACCTGTGAATGAATGAATGAGTTTGAGTGTAAAAGAGGAGGCGAAATATAAATAAATCATAAAAGCGAGCCGGAATGGATTTAGTTTTTGGCCAATGTTTGCTTTGGTTTTAATTGCCCCTTGGCTTATATAAAGAGGCGTTTATAAATATCGACTAAGCACGCATTTGACACATAATTTGAATGCGGATTTCCAGTTTAGGTAAACAATGACGGACACACTTGGTCTAGAAAGTTTTTCCCTGCCTTAATGCTGAATCAACATGCGGAAGCTTGACCCAAGGCAAAATTTGCTCGGAAAGTCGAGAGCTCTCTTTTTGATAAGAAAACGTGACTCGCTAGACAGCGTGGCACTCTAAAAATATTTTTTTTATTTAGTGAACTGTCGGCGAGTCATTTACCTAAGAAATCTTGAATTGGATTTTGTGGTCATTGCTCATGTTTGTTAAGTAAAATGCAGTAATAGATTAATCACTGTGAAGTGTTTATAGAAAAGTTCTTTAATAGTTCCCAGAAAAGTCATTGACCAACAACTGGTCAATACTTAAATTTAGCAAATGTGCTTTGTTAAGAGAAAGCCCTCAGGACATGCAAGGGGTATTTTTGAAGGTGTGTCTGGCCAGAAGCCAGACAAAAAGCGCTAGCCAAACCCAAGCCCAAACTCGCATTCTCTGCTAATACCGGGGCGTGTCCAAGGGGGCGTATGTGTAATCTTCCTCCCGGATAGCGGACAGTATTTCTCCTATTTTTTTTGCCGTTTTGTTTATCTTTTTTCACACATTTAGCAAGCGTCGTCGACACAAATATTTCCATGTTGTCTGGTAATTGTTCTGTAAATGCAGAAATAATTACTTTCAATGCGCCAATAAAACAACGTCTGCGACCGTCGTCAATCAGCGCATTTGTGCACACGCAGCAGGAGCTTGATCAATCAGCGGCTGGAAAACGGAAAACTGAAGTCTGAAAACCGAAAGCAGAGAAAAGTAGGTGACCAGCCGGCGACGACGCGTCATCTTGGTCTTGGCCAGCAATCAACCGGCGGCCTCAATGTGCGCCTAAACGAAATCGTCTGCGGACTTTCAATGCAGCGTCCTGCACTGTACACAAAAAATAAACAGTACATTTTCAATAATGTACATAAATATATTTAAAAGTGATTTTTAAATTTAAGTATGGTTTCTCAGCTTTTTGCATCCGTCTGTCGTACAAGTGTATGAGCATAACAAGAATAGTTTATAAAAAAAACTTGACAACAAAATGCACATTATACTCAAAAAGTTTTTTTTATTTTTTAAAATGTTACAAATTTGTCTCAAAATGTTCATTAATATGAACAAAAATTTCTTTGAGTGCCTCAAAACGTTCTACGCTGCAGCGGCACATCAACCTCTGCAACTGCAACCCAACTCAAACCCAAACTCCATCGCCATCGCCATCACCATCAGCTTCTTTCTCTTTTCCATGAGCCGAGACCATAAACAACTTTTACTGCGTAGTGCGGTAGTGGCGAGATCGGCGTTGGCATTTACTTTTAGCCAGACTTTAATTATAATTGCCAGCGAAACTAAGCATCTTCTCTTCCCCGTTTCAGATCGATGATGCGGCCATTCAGGTGTACAAGGATGGCGACTACGGAGCCTACCTGGATCTGGAGTCATCGCTGGCCGAGCAGACCGAGGAAATCGAGGGACTCAACGTGAGGTGAGTGCGGCGAAGACAACGATTTGTGGGGAGCCCCGCCAACACCTGACCCAAAACGCCGGCTAATGAGGTTGGACAGAAAAGAATTGTCAGCCCACATGGGGCACACCTGGTGCACTTCACCCACTCGCAAACATTTGTCAGGGGATTTCACTTTTGCAACTATGTCTGCCACTGCTGCTGTTTACCTTGAACCCATTTTCCTATTTTCGGGAACGTTGTTGCCAAGCTAGCTTGTTTGTAGCCACTAGGATGTTAGGATAGTATTTTAAACATTTTGAAGGACTTACAAGAAGGTCTAAAGTTAATATTTATTGCTTAAGAGGTGGTTTTATGTATTATCCGAATATCGGGATAATTTCATCTCTTATTTTAAATATTTTTTAAATGTTAAAAAATATACACAAAATACATATTTGGCCATGCTAGAAATTTGTATCTTTTGTGATTGTTAAATTTATGTGAATATGTATCTTATAATGATTTGTAGGTAAAGCATACAGCGACCAATAGTTGCTGTTAATGTTTGTAATGTAATGATCGTGGATTAATTTTAAACTTTTTATAAAGCTTGATTTCACCACTCTTTGTAATCAATAGTTAGCAATGTCGATCAGGAAACTCCGAACCAGTCGAACCCCTCTGGGTTATTGGGGCAGTTGATCGTGGGTGGCTCTGTCGGCCTTTCACCGAAATGCAACATATTACACATACGCCATGGCGGTCCGCCAGCATCGCCATCGCCATCTCCGCTCGCTAATAAAGTTATTTGGCCGGGCCATAAAAAACTGTCGCTATCTGTGGCACAGGAAACGGAGTTGGCTATCTGCCTACCTGGCTGGTTAGCTCTACCTGCTTAGCTGCCTGCCACTCTGCCACTATGCCACTCTGTCGCACTGTCGCTCTGGCCGGCACTCACCGGATCGCAAAGACATTTGCATGCCACGACATTGCTACGTGCAACTTGTTGCCGCTGCAGTCTGCAGTTAATTTGCATTTAATCCGCGCACAGCCGCAGAAAAAGAAGCACAGAGACAAAACAAAAACGCTCGCCACGTCACATTTGAGTCGTTGTCGTAGCAGCCTGCAGTTGTTATATTTACATTTTTTGTGGTCTTTTCTCATATCTGGCATAAATGTACTTTATGCATAAGTATATTTAAGTACCCCTTAAAAGGCAGTGGTTTTCGGGTCTAATGGAAGTTGTATGTTAAAGGAAAGTATATTCTTAGGCTTGTAAAATTTGAGATATAAAAAACGATTAAAAATCAGTGGTATTTAGCACTCTGCACTTAATTTAATAGATTTATTTATACATTTTTCAAGAAAACCGAAAAACATTATAGCAAAAAGAAAATATGTTTAAATGATAAAAAATAAAGTTTAAAACGAAATTCTAAATACCATCATTTGATTTTAATAATGTGTAGAAGTTTTGTGAAACTATTTTAGCCCTTTAGAGGTATTTCTTAGTCTTATCAAGTTCTTGTTTTCTCACTTCTTAGTTTTTCTCCTTTATTTTCTCGGCCAGTCCGGAGAACGTGATGTCATGGCATAGGCAGGCGCTAAGACAGCTCCACAAAACTTGGGGCACGAAAGAAAAATGATGTACGCGACGGGGCACAAGTGTCAAAGTAAGAGCAGCAGCAGTCGCCTATGAAGATGTTGGCAACAGCAGTGGTATGGTATGGTCATAACCGTACCGAGTTCAAAGTCAATGTTCTGGAGTTGCTTAACCCTGGGCCGGCGGAATGGATGGATGGATTCCTGGTCTATTTCTGACTTTCACTACAGCGCCGCATCCATGATCATCAGTCATTTCGGGGCGGAGCAACCGCTTCTAAGCTGTGCGAGTATCTGCAGTCTTTGAAATTATAACGTAAATGTCGCCGCGTCTGCGCAAATTGCCGCCACTTTGCGGCGCAGCTCGTCTCCACGCCATTTACGAGTGTTGTGGCGCCAATGGCAGTGGATTGCTCTTCTTCTGGCCATTGCCATGGTCAGAATAGCAGCTCCGCTCAGTCCGATGGCCACTAATCATGCTTATCGCATTAGTCATGGCAGCGCGAGCTCGCATGCAAATCATGCGCTTCAATTCGCATCAAAATTCCGCAAAAGGTGCCCGTCAATCTGCAGAAAAGAAGACACACTTTGCACACGCACAGGTGTGTCTTGGACATTCGCGGCTCAGACACTCACCTTTGTTGCGCACTCTCGCCTATACTGTATGTCTATATAGATATAGCTTGTGAGCCCGGTGTCGGACTGCCTGCCGCCCCATAGTCCGTTTTCAATTATCTGCGTCGTTTGTTATTACTTTTATTATGACCAGCTGGGGCCGGGGTGAAGCGAAGCGAGCACCAGCGGGTAATCAATGTTCTTAACTGGTCAATGAACTGGGCTTGGACTTGGGCAGGAGTCGAGAGTTGCTGGAGGTGCCAGCCAGCCCCCCATTGTGTTTTGACGCTCCACATGGGGAAAACTGGTTCGTAGTGTGAGGTTTATTAGCTTAAATTTTGAAAAAGTGTGAAAAGAAAGAAAAATATCTTAGTACTAAGTTAAACTTAATTGCAATTTAAAAACTATATGTTCTTCCAGTGAACATACTTTTTTGTCTAATAGTTTTAAAAATGTATTTAATATTTTTTATGCAGTGATAGCATTTTGGATATGAACCAAAAATATCAATTTAATATAAAAATGATCATTTCAAACAATACAATTTTAAAGTTTAAACATTTTAGACTATATTTGCTCACAGCCATTTCGCTAGCAGCAAATTTGTAAACCAATCTACGAGTGAAAGTGTTTGAACAAAGTTGTTTAATTTTTACACTGCATGGGAATGGGAACAAAGCTGCCGGAGAAATAGTATTGAAAATTAATTTTTATTTTTGACCCACAGCCGCAAGAACTCTCTGGTGGTGCGAACGCAGCTGAATGTGCGCGTGCACGCTATAATTGGTAAGCGGAATGAAAAGCTTATTGCGCATACGCCTCGTGCAACCGACTGACTTTGACTTTTTGCAGAGAAACTCCTATCCGCGGAGGGCAGCGACCTGCGGCGCGCTCTCTTCTCGCTGAAGCAGGTGTTCCAGGAGGATAAGGATCTGGTGCACGCCTTCGTGGCCCTCGGCGGCCTCAATTGCCTGGTGCGCGTGGGCAATTGTGCGGATCAAAACTATCAGAATTACATTCTGCGGGCCCTCGGTCAGGTGAGTAGCACAGATTGCAGTGAGCGCCCATGGGAAGCTTGGCTAATTATGTCATTCGATGCGGCTTTGGCAGGTCATGCTCTATGTGGACGGCATGAACGGCGTGATGAAGCATGAGCCGACGATGCAGTGGCTCTACTCGCTGATTGCCTCCAATTACCGATCCGTGGTGAAGACCGCCCTCAAGTTGTTGCTGGTCTTCGTGGAGTACGCCGAGACCAACTGCTATGCGCTGGTCAGTGCCATTCACGCGGTGGACGGCTCCCAGGGCACTCTGCCCTGGTCGAATATAATGAGGTATGTCTCCTTTTGGATAGTTGAAGATAGCTATTCAAATATATAAAAGATATTCTTAGAATTGTACTAATTTAAACATACTCTTCTCAGACTGCTTAAGGACTATGACAATGCCGATGCCGAGTTGGTAATCTACGCCACTTCGCTGATCAACAAAACACTAGCGGGCCTGAACGATCAGGATAGTTTCTATGACGAGAGCGATCTTCTGGAGCAACAGGGCATGGAAACCGTGATCCAGCGATATATGTCCAAGCCGGGCACTGACTTGGATCTCCTGGATCAGCTGCAACTGTACGAGGCTGTGCTGAAGTGAGTTTACTACTTATTTTGGGGATATCTAATGAGCTCAGATAACATCAATATTTTATTACTCAGATTTGAGGATGGTGAGTCGGACGGACAGCGTTTGCCGCAGAATTCAATGCGTAAAACGCAGCGTTATCGTCCGGGGACAAACACCACCGAAAGGCGCAAGTCTCGACGTCACAGCACTGACAATAGCCCCGCCCCCTTGACCAAGGTCCTGCCCACCACAGTCCTTCGGATGACGCCCACCCAGGGCACCTTGGATGAGGATAGTTCCGGATCCACCAACTCCACGGAATTCAGCGGGGGACTGTTTAATGAAAAGAAACGTAAGTTCTGGAATAAGAAACTAACCACAAATATAATATTACTACACAAGTAATGGCTATAAAAATATAAAACATATACAGCTGCGGTCATAATAATAGTAGTGGGACAAAGTAAAGTGCTTAAATACATACCTTCGAGGCATGGGAATACTTTAGTTTTAATTTTTTAAAATAATGTAGTAAATAATCGTTAAATAAATCCTTGGTTATCTGGACTTTGTGTTGGAATAAAAATATTTTTAATATCTGACCTATTCTTTAAATTAGAAACAAATAGAAATTGTTGTATCAATATTATTTTAAAATATTTTGAAATGTTATATCTATGATAAATTGGAATTTTGTATATGAACCAATAGTAAAAACTTCAAAAAATATAAAAATAGATTTATCAGTTTCTTTTAAACTATTGTAGTTTAGAAAGTTATTTTCATAAGCTAAAAAACTCAAATATTTATGACCGCAGCTAATGTAACGATATGGGGACAGTTAATTTATTATATGAACTTCTCCATTAATCCCATTAGCTCGCGATGGAGCAGGCGTAACTCCAGGACTTCGCAGGAGACGAGAGCGGGCGGAGCGGCACAAGAGCTTCCTGAAGGAGCAACAAGAGGCGGCGGCCAATGGCATATTTGCTGCTCTAGAGCAGCGCGAAGGTCTGGGTAAGTTTCGAATTGAATCAAAAGGAATAGTTTATACAAGCTGCTTTTGACTTGGGCGACTAACTAACTTGTGATTCTCTCTCCCACCACAAACGCTAATCACTGTGTGTATTATTGTCCCGCTGTTCACCCGCTGATCATGCTAACCACAAAACCAAAACAAAACAAATCAAAAACACCATCCATGCCAAATATAAAAAAGGCCAAATAGTAACTGCCATACCCGCCACCATCCAAGTCGGCGACAGTCCGCCCGAGTCTTTGCAACACGAGGAGCCGCCGTGCAACAACCTCAACGGAATCGGCAGCCTCAGTAACAACAATGTGAGCAGTCTCAGCTGCAATGACACGCCGAACAACAGCCTGCTGCTGATGAGTCCCAGCAAGCAATTGCTGACCGGCAGCCACAGCATCTCCATCATAAACAACAGCTTCGACAAGGCGAGCAATAACAACCAGAGCGAGTTCCTGACGAAGAAGAATCTGTTTCGGGAGCGCAATTCAACTGTGATCAGTGGCATTATGAAGAACATCCAGCAAACCGATAGTGCCTACAAGAAGTACGAGAACGAGGCGAATCGGCTGAACAACTACTACAGTCAGTCGCCCAAACACCAGATCCATCAGCCCATGCAGCCCGCACCGGAAGTGCTGTTGAGTCCCAAGAAAACGCTGAATGCCTCGGGATTTGACTTTGCTCCCGCTCCGCTGAGCTCCACCCCCGTTAAGTGTGATGTCCTGCCCGAGCCGGAGCCACTGAGTCCGGTTAGGAAGCCCGTGGCGGCCCACCCACCGCCACCTCCACCGCCTCCGCCACCACCACCGCCCCCTGGCTGGTGGCACGCCCCCATCTACAGCAGCCCGCCCGCAGCTCGAACCCTAACCAGTACTAACCCAGATCTGCTGCCGCGTCCTGTGGATCCTTCAGGTGGGTCTCAACCCTAGCCCCTTCTCACTCACCCCTTCTCACTCACCTGTGTGTTGCATACTCGCAAGCGCCGCCAAAAAAACACCCACATTGCATTGCGCACCTGCCGCTGCATACTTTCGAGAGCTGAAAATCATATGAATTGTGTTAACTTTTTGTTAATATCGCAGATATGGAGCACGAGGACAAGCAGCTGCTGCAGCAGCTGAAGCGGGACCACACCGTCAAGGACCTCACCCAGAAGCTGAGCAACCTGCCCATGAGTCCCACCCAGGAATCCGCCAATCGAGCCCTCGTCGGCGACATGTCCGGCCTCATTTCGAAAGCCAAAGAGGGTCTGGCCAAGAGCAAGAGCAAAGGAGAGATATCCAGGTAAGTGATCCGGATTGGAAGATTAAGATTACGTTCGCTCAGTGTGGAATACTATCATTGGGCGAATGGGGAACTAAAAGTTCATACCCTAGCTAATCTATTTAATTATTATTCACTTTCTTATAGAAATTTTACTCAGGGAATATTTAGAGAAAAGGCCATGCTTTAAATTGAATACCAGTTGGTTTTTTCGACAGAAAAATTATTGATGTTAGTTGTTTGACATTTTCATATAAATAACCTAATCAATTTTGGCACAAAGTTAAGGTACTAATCGAAATTATTTACATTTCCTTAAATGAAGCTGAATTGATGGCACTTCAATACAATGTGCCTTTTTCCCGCTTTCTACTTACGCTGGGCAATCTTAACTAGATTAGATAGGGTTTCCTTCTGTCTTTACATGGTTTATGGCCAGGATTTACGAGAATATATGGCGCCACCAGTGGAAGATAAGTATTTGAGCTAAGCCAGCAGCGATTAGCAGTGCCACGCTTGCTGGTCATCCGATGGCAAGTGTGCCAGGGCTCTATGACGCTAATCTCAAGCCGAACAACTCAAAGTTTAAATCAAACAGACAATCAATTAGTTCACAGGTGGTCAAGATTTATTGGGGTGTCGGACAGAGTCGTAAACTATGGCTTATCCGTAGATGGGGTTGTACTTCTCGTACAGGGCGATGTAGGCGGCCTTAGCGTCGTCGACGGACACTCCCTTGCGGCTCAGCCAGGCATCGTACTTGGCAGCGCCCTCGGCATCGGCGGGCTTCTCGATGGTGATGTCGCCCTCATGGATCTGCTTGTACAGGCCGTAGAACTCCAGGAAGACCTCCGTTGGGGGCTTCTGGCTGAAGGCCTTGGTCTTCTCCAGGATAGCGTTGAACTGCGGGGGCACAAACAGAATTAGCGATTCCCATATCCAGATCCTGACGATCGTCAACTTACATCGGCCATGTTGCTTGAGTTATGCCTGACAAATGTGTCTTGTCCCGCTCAGTGCACCACCTTTATACCGCCCGGAAATCGAAGAATTATGGTTAACAACTAACGCTTATCGGTATATAGCAATCGATAACGGTTGCCAATGCAAGCCGATAATGCGAAGAGTCCATTGTGCAAATGTAGCTAGATTAGATTTATGTGGCAGTTTCGTAAGAGTCCAGGTTTTCGCACGATCTGAGCAGTGCCAAAAAATCATGGTCCTATCATTGTTCGTCATCGGGTTTCTCGGATCTCTAGAAACTTGTATGTCCCGCCCCTCATCGCCTGATTTCTCATTTCTTATCGCCTTTAGAGTATATAGTGCGTCTGTCGCAGATAAGGTCAGACTAATCATTTATGAGACTTCTTAACATGATAACTGAAATTATTTGGGGGAAAGAAAGAAAGTTTAGTCCGATGATATAATATGTTTTACCATTTAGGTCTTCGAGTGTGGACCAGGACCTGAAGAAGTCTGAGCCCAAGAAGTCGGAGAACGAACTTCACTGGGAGGAGCTGGTTAGGAACAGGACGAGGCCCCTGAATCTCTGCGACCTGGACTTCACGGATCTGAGGGATGATGACGAGAAGGATGTGCTGGCTCCTCGTAGTCTGGGCGCCGGTATACCCCCTCCGCCACCGCCCCTGGGCGGAGCCATTGCCCCACCACCCATGATGCCGCCCAGCCTGGCACCGCCGCCCATGTTCGGATATGGCGGCAGTCTCACCAACAGCGTCAACTCGCTGAACGGATCTATAAATGGGGAGCTGGTCAACGGGAATAACACCATCAAAAAGAACAAGAAGACGGTAATTGAGCAGCAATTACCAATTTTATAAGAAATGAGAACTAATGGCTTTTATTTATACTTACAGGTCAAGCTCTTCTGGAAGGAAGTGCGCGAGGACATGATACCACAGGTGGTGGGCAAGACCATTTGGGATGAGTTGCCCGATGCCAATGTGGACACCCAGAAGCTCGAGCATCTCTTTGAGTCCCGGGCCAAAGACTTGATGACCAAGGTGCGTTTGGTAACATTCTAGCTGTTATAATTCCCAATTGGTCAGAGGTTTTCGAAATTTAACGAATCTACGATAAGTGTGATTAAATTAGCCATAGACTCTCCTTTAAGTGTATGTTGCGTTAACAAAATGCGAATGATTTTTGTATTCTTCTTTCCCCTATATTTATGGATATCTTGTATAATTCTTAATACATACTATAAATGTCGAACGGTCTGTTTGCGGATAAATCTACATAAATGTTGTGCTAAACTCAAAACCAAAATGCAAATAATTCTCAAATATTCAAATGTTTCCCATGTCTCTAGGAGGTGAGTGCCAATCAAAATGTTATTAAATTTGTTTGTCTTTCTGTCTCTCTCTCTCTCTATATATATCTCACCATATAACTCACGATCTGTCCATATTGTTTTGTGTTTTGGTGTTGGTTAATATCACTATTTCTTGCACACTCTCTCACACCCACGTACACTCGAAGAAACGAACAGAACAGCACAGAAACTCCTATCCAACTTTGCACTTTGCACTCTACACTCTCGTTTAATCTTTGCACCACTGTGTTTATTTTATATCTGACCGGTCGAACACACTGATCGAATGGTATTAACCCCATTTCGCTGACCTTGCAGAAACAACAAGAGCTGAACAAGAGCAAAGAGATCATCGTGCTCGACCACAAGCGCTCCAATGCCATCAACATAGCGATCACCAAGCTCCCTCCTCCGCGGGCCATCAAAACAGCCATCCTCAAGATGGACGCCACTGTGGTCACGCGCGAGGGCATCGACAAGCTGCTCAACATGCTGCCCACCGACGAGGAGCGGGGCAAGATTCAGGAGGCGCAGCTGTCCAATCCCGAGCTGCCCCTGGGCAGTGCCGAGCAGTTCCTGCTGACCCTGGCCTCCATTTCGGAGCTGGAGGCCCGCCTCAAACTGTGGGCCTTCCGCCTGGACTTTGACAACAGCGAGGTAAGTTTTCTTTGGATATCAAGGAACTTGATTTAAAGGTGTAGAAATATATATTTACAAAGTTATTTAAAAAATGGTGCTTTAACAGTAGGTTCGAAGCCAGGTTTCCAAGTCTTACATTTTAAAATAAGATTCAAAATACAATCCCAAAAAGAATTTTCATGTTTGAATACTTGTTTATATTTTAAAACCTCTTGAATTGTCTTTTGAGTTAGGTACTATTGCTATAATTTGCTCTGTTAAGAACGCTATGATTTCTAGAAATTGTTTTGAAGCAATGGATTATTGCTATTATCGTAAGGATGCTTAGATTTCCATACAGTTTTTTCAGACATAAATAGCTGAAGGTAAATGTTGTATTTTACTTAACTAAACTAAATTTAAATTTTCTTATATTACCCAACCACAGAAAGAGATTGCGGAACCCCTGATGGATCTCAAGCAAGGCATTGAGATCCTGCGTCAGAACCGCACCTTCCGCAGCATCCTCTCCACGCTGCTCTCCGTGGGCATCTTCCTGAACGGAGCTCCGGTCAAGGGATTCCAGATCGAGTACCTGGCCAAGGTGCCGGAGGTGAAGGACACAGTGCACAAGCACTCGCTGCTGCACCACCTTTGCCACATGGTCATGGAGTCGAGCAGCGACACCAGCGATCTCTACTCGGAGATTGGACCCATCACGCGAGCCTCCAAGGCGGACTTCACAGACTTGGCCCACAATCTCAACCAACTGGAGGCGGAATGCAAGGCGTGCTGGGATCGTCTGAAACTGATTGCCAAACACGACTGTCCGCCGCCGCTGAAGCAAAAGTTGGTGGACTTCCTGGCCGACTGTGCGGAGCGCATCATCATCCTGCAAATCGTCCACCGGCGGGTGATGAACCGCTACCGCAAGTTCCTCCTCTGGCTGGGCATGCCGCAGCACAGTGTGGCGGAGTCGCGGCCCAACGAGTTCTGCCGGACACTGTCCGAATTCGCACTGGAGTACCGCACCACCAGGGAGCGAGTGCAGCAGCAGCTGGAGAAGAAGGCCAACCACCGCGAGAGGAACAAGACGCGCGGCAAGCTGATCATCGACATGGCCAAGTTCAAGACCAAAGATGACGTGGCCGACGACGAACTGAAGTGAGTATTGAGGGCATTACATCATAAATTCTTATCATTCCATTTCCAAAGATATTTTATAATCTAGTCACCAATATTAACATGACTTAAGTACATCATATTGAAACGATAAGTCAAACCAAATCACCTGCTTATCGCTATTCAAATGACCCGAATTTCCGGAAATATAATATGATAAGCTTTTTTAAAGTGAGACTAACATTTCTCAACGGCTTATTGCTTTATCAGAGGAAAGGGTTTTATAGATTTTTACATTTACAAAAAGATTTAATGTGATCTAAAGATTAAAACTTTTTGTGTTACAGAAAATTGCTAGACACATCTAGTGCAGATCAGGCTGATGGAACGCTCACCTGGCGGAGAAGGCGGGCGGAGCAGCTCCGTTCGCCGATCACCCGCCAGAGTGAGGAGCAGTTCACCGACGGTGACGATGAGATATTGGAATCTCTTGTGAAAACCGCCACAAAGGCACCCGGAACCCGGACAACTCCAAGGGAACGGAAACGGACGCGTCACGCGGATCGCAAATCATGTAAGTTGACCGCTCCCACAAGTCAATCCATTCCAGATCCACGTCCAAAAACTCTGACAGTGAGAATACGTTTTTTAATGAAAAGGTGCTGGTCTATATCTTTTCGAATCACACACAGCGCGCTATGTGTATAACCTCTAGCTGGATACTTCAAAACCAGAAACACACTACACCAGCAGCAACAATTCCAAAAAAAAACTATATAATTTTATAAATATGTATTTACCACACACAAAATTCCAAATTCACACGAAGCCCTGCAGTTGTTCCCCTATTTACAATATATTCCCCATTTCGCAGCTTTTTTCCCCCTAGTTTTGCCAGCTTACGAATCTGTTGCCTTTATATTGGGTTTTAATTTCTTTCCATTTCGTTCTATTACCATTAACGCACCAATCCAACAAACCAAATAAAAAATCAATAAAACCAAACCCAACCAATCTGAAATATTGACTATCGAAGTGAAGCGCAGCCGCACGCGCGAAGGATTCACAGTTGAAAGAGCACCATCGCCGTAGAAAGCGTTACTGTTAACCGTATCCGTAACCGTTGCCAAAAGAACAGCCAACTGTTTTTTAGGTTTTACCTTTTTTGGTTAGTGAATTGATTTGTGTTGAGTTCTACACCTTTTGTTTTCGAATAATTTGTTTCAACCCCAATTGGCTGATACTTGTTTCAGCCTTGTTTTGTATTTTGTTAAAGATCCGGGTTTTATTGCATGGAAAAATGGGTCGGCTTTTGCCTACACACCTATTTGTATATATAAATTGCATTTGCATGTGGCCTAACGGATTTTCAAAAATAAATGCTGCATGACCTAAAGACTTAACATAGAATGACAGCCTAACTAAATCATTGTTGTAAGTCTTTTTGATTTTTATTACAACACATTTGATTCATGTTTTGCAGTGCGTCGCACGCTGAAGAACGGTTTGACCGAAGAGGAAAAACAGCACGTGGCTGCCTTAATACAAACCTATTAGGATTAGGCGATTACCGCATCACGTAGATACCCGCATCACATCCGAGATAATCCCATCCCCAGTGACGTCACAAGTCGGGCACTACGCGCACAGACTGAAATTGGCGATCTCAGGCGAGCAAGCGAACCCAGAAAATCCCTTTTATACGACAACGTGCGCATCATCAGTACTGCAACGATATACTTGTATAAGTACCAACAACATCAACGAAAATGTCCTTAAACAAAAGCGTTTTTCCTCGTGTTTTTCTGTTATTTAATTTTTTGTTTTTGCTTCAGCTAAGTATTATTAATTAAACGTAATTCAAAAAACCTGTATTAGTAGTTGAAAACGATTTCAATGTTACAATTTCGATCACAAGAAATTTCGATATCCCGACCCACATCATTAAAATTTGTACCAAAATACGACACGATTTGTGCTTTCTAAATTAACTTAAATCTACAAGTTATGTCTAACTTAATTACGAAAATCAATAAATAAATACATATTTATTACATATAAAAAAATATGCGCGTTTTGTGTGCGACTTCTGCAGCGCCAATCACAATTTCCTAGCGATTTTTCTCGCATGGGTCATGTCAAGGGTTTTAATAAAGAGTATTGCATACTTTTTGGATGAGCACTAGAAACCATTTGTACATGGCTGCTGAACATAATCAAGGCAAAATCCCCGGTTGTCTATATCATTGGGAGCCTCTACGCCATCCGTGTGGAAGTAAAGTCTAAATGGACGAACGCTGGCTGTCAGGATATAAAGGAAATTATAGATGATATTATTAACAAGTCAAGGAAATCAATTAATAGGTGATAAAAAATGAATACTATAAACTCCAACTTTAAATTAAAAAAATTTTAGGAATTGTTATATTTTGTTACAATATAATAAAGATCTTAGATTTCCCCTTTAAATTTGAATACAAGAGTTTCTAGAAATCTCTGCAAAATAATTGAACAACTTTGAATTTGAAATAATACCTTATAATTTTACTTACACTGCACCGTTTTGGCCAGCATCCCAGCCTCCGCGCTGAAAGTTCCGCCACAAACGCGATCCTCACAACCGGGCAGAGGAGGAATCCTGTCCGCCGATCTAATGCAGCCAATCAGAAGCCAATCGCTGACACACCCACTGGTGGTGGACACCTGAGATCCTCCACCACCCACCATTGTGGGCACAGGATTGTTCGAGTTTCCAGTCAGCGTAAACGCCCTCGATCTGTTGTTCTCCAGATCTGGACAGGCGTTGTACTGAATTCCGCAGAAGTTTCGCTCGTTACGAATACAGATGCTGTAGTCCTGGTTGGACAATTGTCTTCCAGCCAACGTGTTGTAATTGAAGCTGCGCACCCTTCCACTAATGGCCGTGTAGTACTGCAAACAGCCTTGATCCGCTCGACTTATGCTGCCGCAGTGGATTTGGGTGACGCGAATGCGCCACAGACGAGGAAAACTTGCGCTGGTGATCACCGACAGAACAATCGGGTTGCTCTGCCCCAGACCCGCGTCAATGTACACTGCGAAAACACAAGGTTGGCATTGAAAAGTAAGCCGCTTTTGTTTAGTATTTGTACACACGGTCTGGGGGTGATTTTTATATATTAAACATAATATTTGTCAAGTCATAAGCATAAGATGATGACTAACAATGCACTCCACTAAGCCGATATGGATTGGTATATTATTTAAACAAGCTGTGAAATTGAATTTCAAAAAACACTTAGAAATTTAAAAATTAAAAATAAATTAAAAAAAAAAAATTTGCCACAAATGGAAAAATTACGGAAACACAATAAATTGTCTTTCACTCTTAAAAAATAACACAACTGGTCTTTGCAAAATTAAATTTAGCTATTAAGCTTTTCATACTTTTCGTTGAATAATCAATTTGTATTAGTTTGATCAAATCTTCTGGCGAACTCACTGTGATCTCCGGTTGAACTGCCACAAATTGTGGGTGTGGGACTGCCGCCCGATATCAAGAGCTGGTCCTGATTGCACAGATGATTGGCCGCTTCTGGAGGGGCTATTGAAAACATATCCAAGTCCAGTCGCAACTGGCATATATCCGGGTGAAGTTTTTGCACCGTCACCTGGCAACTTCCGGTGCCGTCGTAGACATCCGGATGATTTGGATTTACAAAGTACGTGGAGTTCTCGCGTATGATACCGCCGCATGTCTGAAGGACTGAACAAAACAAATAAATAAATGCATTTTACCGGGACTCGCAGTCAGGTGAAAACTTACAGATGCAACACACGCCATAGCCACCGCCACAGGGACCAGCTGGAATGCCATTTCTCAGCACACAATCCTTGCTGGGAATGCAATTTCCCTGTTCGCCCGAAGGCGCTGAACAGCTGCCAGGACCAATGGGAACCAGGGCAAAAATGGGCAAAACTGCTGGGTGTTACACAAAATTTAATTCAAACACTCTGTCTATTGATGGTAATAGGTTTTAGGACCCACACTTGGATTCTCGCCAACGCGGAGCGGGTGTTAGCCATTTGCTGCCGAAAAGCATGTCCCGCCAACTATTTGTCGGCACTTGCTTGTGCACTTTACAGGTGGCCAGGACCAAAAGGCTGAAAGCCACAGTCAGTTGCATGGGCAACATGGTTAATAATCCACTGGGGAGATCGGTAGGCAGTTGGCAGATCCGCTCGCGTTGATTTGTGACTTTGTTATGAAAGGCTGCGCTTGCGGGGGCGACAATTTATTTCACTCGGCGTGGCAAAAAGTTTAATGACCGCAATTTGTTCAACGCTTTTCGCTTTTTAGTTTTACTAAGCCCCCAGCTGAGTTTAGCTGAATATTAATTACAATAACAAAACGCAATCGTCACAACAATTAGATGCGCCACAATCAGCGAAATGCCGGGGGGCCCTGTTGGATTTTTTGGCTGTGTTTGGATGGGAAGTGGTCCCATCTCTGTGCTCTCGCTTTTCACTGTTTGTTTCCTGTTGCGAATTTGTTTTTCCACACCTCTGGGCGCCCATTAAATGTGGAGCAACTCCTCTGCAGACCGAAAATCAAAGCATTAAAGTGCTGAGCAATTTGATTTGGGTATCTGCAGCACCGTAAACAAATGTTACAGTATATAACAATTTTACACCACTTTGACGTCATTGCTTCACATATCTAATTTGATTACGCAGCACCGACGAAATTGGGTCAATGTCAATTAAGTTGCTTAATTCAATTAGGGTGTATTTAAAATTGATGAAGGTATTTTTTTTGGTTTTTTGGCTTACTTCAAAACTTATTTTTTTTTTATTCTGAGGCCAAAGAACTGACCTTCGCAACGGAATTTGCACTGCTTTTGTCCCTGGTAACGTGAGATGACCAAAACAATGATAAGCTTTTAGCTGAAGGGTGATAAAAAGTTTTATATGGCGCGAGTTCTTGAAAACTTATTTGGGACTTTGACTTATTTACAAACAATAAAAGAAGACTATGAAGGACAACTAAAAGTTATTTTATCAAAATATCATGCTGATATTAATAAAGCCAAGAAATAAATGTTGTTAGTTTTTTTTACAATACCTTTGGCTATTATATAGAAAACTATTTGATTAGCTGTTTACCACGCTCATACCATAGCTCTTAAGAAATAATTTGTAATACTTGGAAGAGTAATTGCAAATGAAAACTTATTAAAAATCTTGTAAGCCCAATTCTGTTCTATTCAAAAAATGTTAAAACCATTTTAAATTAAAACAAAAATCATAGAATGCAAACAATAATTAAAAGAAAACCAATACGTAAAGAACTAAAACTTTATGTGTCTGGTGTTTTGTAATTTCTATGAATCTCACTTAAGTTAACAATAATGATCAATTATCATAACAATGATAGCAAAAAAATGAATAATAAAAATAAATATTTGACTATTTAATTAAAGATTTTATATATAATATTGATATTAATTATTAAATCTTAATAACAGTGCATATTTAACTGCATGCTTAAGAATTAAAATATTTGAATTAATGTGATAAATATTAGATTTAAAATAGTTTTTGTTTGATTACCAGTGCGCTGCTGATAGGGTTAAAGTCGAGTTGCGCCTTTTAATGAAACAAATAAATGTCATTATTAATTAAAAACATAAAAAATTTATATTTATTTATTTGAAAGGTATTTTTTTTTATTTTGTACAAATGTTTAAAACTCATTTCCTTTACTCTAAAGCGGAGCTTCTCTGTCGCACTCAACGGAACCGCCAGCTTCGCAAAGGTCCACGCAGTATTTGCCAGATTTAATGGAGCAGATCTTGTTGTCCTTGCACTTGGTGACCTGGCTGGTTAGAGTGGACCCGTCGCACATCTGGAAGGTGGTGCGGCTGGTGCAGACGAACATGCTGGACCCATCGCAGGAGGCGCAGGATCCATCGGCAGCGGATTCCGAGCAGGCTGGTTCAAAGGCGCCCTTTTCTATGCATATGATTCCCAGGCTGGTGCAGACCTGACCATCGCCACAACGGGCGATCTGATTGGGAGCCACATTGGGGGAGCAGAACCTGTAGTGTGTTTCATTCAGGCAGGCCACTCCGTTTTCCTGGCAGTTATTGCACAATCCGAGGACCACCACAGCCATAGAGCTAAAGGCCACAAAAAGGCACTGAACAGTGGAATTATTATTATGGTTTTCCCCTTACTAAATTCCCTCATAAGCTTACCAGATTTCTCAGCATTTGGGACTGTTGCATTTTGCTTTTTTGATGCTTCCTAACGGACTAACTGAAGTAGCCATCAGGTACAGGCTTTTATAATAAACAGACAGTGAGCAACAGCAGATAGCGTTAGAGTTTTATACTGAGGATTAGGTATGCTAAAGTTCTAAAAATATATGGCACTATTTGCCAAGAAGCGCTCCCGTGCTACTCGAAGATTACCTTACTAGGAAGAACAGCTTTACGGTCGCTGCTCGGCATTGAAAGATAAATGTTATGGCCCCGGGACCACTATAAAGATATGACCCCAGTGCGGGGCTTATAAAGCTGTGTGGTTCCTCCTTTCCGATTTAATCGTAAACTCACAATGAAGGCGTTCATGCTGATCGCAGTGCTGGCGGCTCTTTTGGCCTCGGCCACCGTAAATGCCTCATGTGGTCGGTGCGTGGATTCGCACAGCTGCATCGGTGAAAGGGAATTCCAGATATGCTTTGACGGTAAGGTGGCCTAACTTTCTCTTGGGAATCTTCCAACTTATGACTTACTAATTTTGTAGGTATTCGCGATCAGACTGTCAACTACACCTGTCCCGACGAAACTCCCATTTGCACGGACTACAGTGTTATTTGCTTTGCCAACGGTACGGATGTCCAACGTGGCTGTGGTGATGTCTCGAAATGCGGGCAATGCGCCGGATCGGCAACCTTCGCCTGCACTTCGCTGACCACCTTTGCGATTTGCAACAATGGCGAGGTTTCCGCCAAAGATATATCCTGTGCCGAGGATTACGTTTGCAGTGCCTCAAAAGCTGGCATCGGAAATCCATGTGTTACCCGCTGCGAATCCACCGATGATGACATATGCGATCGGATTGTGGAATCAAAAGATGATAGCACTACTACAACTTCTGATACGCCAACAACAGGCTCCACTTTGGAATCGAGCACAGAAAGTTCTTCAACAGATGCTTCCACGACAACCAGTGATTCATCTACCGGAAGTTCTGCTGAAAGCTCCACAGAAACTCCTTCTTCAGAAAGTTCCTCAGTCACGGAGGCCAGCAGCAGCACCGAAGGCACCGCTACAACTCCAGTCTTCAACGAAATCGTCTATTGCCAAGGAATTAGCTCAACGGGTCGCTATCCCATACCCAACGATACAGTCTGCACCAGGTATTTAACTTTTCATTGATCGTGAAAGAAATATTAATTATTCCGGATTTTTCCAGCTATATCTACTGTGTATATAAGAAAAACAACTGGGCAGGAATCCTCTATAATTGTCCCAAAGAGAAGCCCTATTTTAACGCAGACATATTCAATTGTGCAACTGTAAGACCAGCTAATGCGGGTTGCACTAATTAATCCTAAATATTTGTTGTGTGCTTATTTTATAATAAACAAAAAAGAAAATTAAAAGTATATTTTAAAGTCCAGAGGGGTTTATTAATTTTCACAATATTAAATATTCTGTAACAATTAAATTACTATTCCCCTTGATAGTTTTACAGATGGATTCAATACTTATCCCTGCAAAGGTGACTCTCTATCGCACTGAAGACCAGTACCTGAATTCATTGCTTTGCAGCGATCCACACAAAATTGCCCTTGACCTATGGCACAAAAGGTGTTATCCTTGCACTTTGTGATTTGGCTGGAAAGTTTATCCCCATCGCACATCTGAAAGGTGGTTCGACTGGTGCAGACAAACAGGGATGATCCATCGCAGGAGGGACAATTTACGACGGCATCCGAGCCACAGGAAGGTGGAACCACTCCCCTGGGCATGCAGAATTTGGCATAGCTGGTGCAGACCTGGTCATCGGGACACTGCATCACCTGGTCCGGTGAAACGCTGTCCAGGCACAAACTGAAGTGGGTCTCATTCACGCACTTCACATGATTTTGTTGGCACAAATTGCATGTTGAGTCGCCGATAACGGCAACTACCATGAAAGTTATAGCCACGTTGAAGCACTGTAAAAAACCACTTGATAATAAAACGATTTTTAAGGATTTGGATATTAAATTACCAAAGTTCTGAGGAACTGCATTATGCACGCTCTGAGATTTTTAAGCCGACTAAATGCAAAATTTGTCATGCGATTTTATTAATAACCGCAAAATGCAAATAGTGCATCTGCTTTTATGGGGCCTTACTCCTAATATATGACAATAATAAAATAGTATCTGGTAAATGCACTTAATGACCTCACACTCAGATGATATAATATAATAACTTTACGTAAAGTTCATAAACCTCTTTAAACAAGTAGTTTTAAAAGATCAATTTGAAGTCTTGTATTAAATGCGGTCAATAACCTTAGTATAAATATTTATATGCCAAAACAGTTTTTGTTCGGAATAATGGCAATAAAGAGAATTGAAAGAACATTGACCAATTACTAACAACTTTCTTTGCGCAAGTCGTTCCACCTTTTGAAAACCTTGTAATTAAAAGAGTTATTCGACTTCTGCTCAATGTCCGCAACCACATACCAATCATAACCATTAGAAACGTTCTCATCATAAGACCCCATAAAACAGCGATCATGTGGAAAGCCAAGTCAAATAAAACAATTAGCAGAGAAAAGTAAAGAGTAGATAAACATTGGAGACTAGACATTGTAGTTATCATAAGCCAACTTTTAGTATCTTCAGAGCCTTGACAGTGAGCAGAAGCAGTTCGGAAACCTAAAAATGTTATACAGGATTGAAAATATAGTCAAAGGACTTGTGGTGGTAAAAGTTTTTTTGGTATTTAAGAAGAAAATTTAATTTAACTCATTTTACAGGTGTTGCTGGCTTTTATGGTTGCTCAAACTGTGTCCGATTGCAATGTCTGTCAATCAAATAAAGTGGCCTGCATCAACTCCACCTCCTTTTACTTGTGTTTTGGAGGTGAGTTTAAAATATAATCCAAAGAAAATGTGAATAATAACTAATATATGTTAATGGGGTTTAAGATGGAACCCCTCACCGTGACCAGTTGTACCATTGCCTGGAGGGCTTCGACTGCACAAATCTCACGGCTATTTGTGTTCAGAAAAGCAGCCAACGTCCTCCGAGCTGTGGCGATACCTCGCAATGTGGCCAGTGCAGCGCCAATCGGAACTATCTGTTCGCTTGCCAGAGTCGTGGCATCTTTCAGATGTGCTATGGAGCCACCAGGCCCACTGGAAAGTTCGGGTATTGCCCCCCGGGAACGGTTTGCGATGCCACCAGCACTGCGATTTGTGTGCCCGAGGTCGAAGGTCAAACGCTCACATGCGACATAAATGACGAACTGGTGGACACCACCACTGCGTTCCCGGTGACCACCGAAAGTAGCAGCACGGATTCTACAGTGAATACCACTACTGAACTCACGCCTGTGACACCGGCGCAGATGTGCGCCCAGCGAAATGCCACTGGACTTTTTCCCGTCTCACCCGAGGATCCCTATTGCCAGCGGTGCGTGCATAACAATGCGTAGAATTTTCCACATCATTCATGCTATTTACCCACTTATCTTTACAGCTACATTAGTTGCTACTTTAAGAATAACGTTCTTATCAGCTCGGCGGAATATAACTGCCCGACGGATTCGTACTTCGTTTCCCAAACTCAGAGATGCGACTACGCTAATCCGGGCTACTGTCTGTAGGGCTGAACTCACGCACCCAATAAACCATCAAATACTCTTCGCTTAGAGAATGCTTTATTAATTTAGATCCACGCCGTTTAGGCTCAGACTTGCCACTGTGGTGGAGCAAGTGGCTGGCAAAGAGGTCACGCACATTTTGCTGGCACTGTTGTAGTACAAGCTGCCGGGACAGGTGTACAGGTGGCCATTCCATGCTCCGTCCAGGAGGAAGCACTCGATGTACTGGCGACAGGTGGTGCTGGCCACCGTGCCCACGGGATAGGAGCCGGCCGACTGCATCTTCTTGCAATATGCTCCGGGATTACTGGTCGTGGGTGCCGCCGTCGTCGTGGAAGTGGTGGTTGCCGTGGTGGAACAGGTGGACGGCATGCCGGGCACACACATTCCCGAGGAGCTGTCGAAGAACAGGGAGCCCGGACAGGTGTAGGTCTGACCAATCCAACTGCCGCTGACCAAGGTGCAGTAGATATACTGTCGACAGGTCGTATACGCGTTATATCCGACCGCATACCTTCCCTCCGACTGAACAGCCGCACAGTATGCGGATGCGGAACTGGTGGAAGGTGGTGCCGCTGTGGTGGTGCTGGTGGGGCGGCTCGTCGTTCTGATGGCTGTGGCAGCAGCATACGAACAGGTCGCCATCACCTAGGCGGATGTGCATATTTATTATTCACTATGTGGCAGAGACAAATATTTTATTCTGTCACTGAAAATGAAGTCTTTTATTGAAAAGCACGTGCAAAACAAAATTGCAAGCTTTTAAAACTAAAAGGAAATGCATGTGATCCATAAATTAATCTTAAATGATTTTTTCTCCTTTTGCCATTTATGAAAGCCTAAAAGTTTTGCCTAATAGAGCTTAAGCTTAAAAGGTTTTGGGTAATGATTTAGTTTGTATTTTAAGTTTGTATTTTAAGAAGATTTAAATTATATGACTTTGAATTATATTTAACTCTGATAATTTTAATGGAAGTTTTCTATAGAATTTTATGAAAATCTTTCATTTTCTTTGTGCTAAAATGTTTGTTTACTTTTGGGTAAGTTATTTATTTAAAGATGAGTAAGTCAAATGCAATAAGACCACAAAAAGCGTCTAATAAACTAGAATATTATCTTGAAAGAACATAACTAAACACACTTTTCCTTTAAGCAAACAGTATACAAAGTGTTTTTGTACTCCCATCAGTGGTTATGAATCCTAACAGAATAGAATTTCTTGATTGTTTAATTTCCTCTCCAACTTCCTCCTGCACCTGTTCCTTTTTGAGACATCACATTTCCGCTCAAGAAGACCAAAACTTAAGGAAGGACAAACTTACCCCACTGGCTGGCAGACCGCATATCTGGGTTTCATTGGTGTTGCACACATAGCCGGAGGCACAGGTCCCCACCGAATCCTAGACGGTATTTGTGCCCAGGCAGAGGGCGAAGCTCTGGGTTCCGGTGCAGGCAAACGTTTGGGTCGCATCGCACTGGTTGCACGACTGGCAGTCCGCCTGACTGCCGGATGACGTATTCTGCGGCTGGCAGAGCACCCCGCCCGATCCGCTCACACAGACATAGCCGCTGGGGCAGGCGGTGGGCGTGGCCGTGGACTGGACACCCACCTGGCAGGCCTGCATCTGGGTGGGGGAGTAGCAGGTCAGGTTGTTGACAACGTTGCAGACGTTGCAGGTGCCGCGGGTCGAGGACACCAGAAAGGCCAACAGGAGCACGAGGCTAAGTGGCAAACCAAGGCGGTTGGGCGACATTCTTGGCTGCAATTGTTTTTCAACTGATGTCTGTGGCCAGCAGTCAGGTGGCTTAAATAGAGCGTTGTTGGTTTTTGGCAGCTATTTTGCAGATTGCTCTTAATCCGCAATGACCTCGGCTGACGGGACCTTGAAAGGTGCTCCAATTTAGATAAAGCTACCGGCGTTTCAGTCGAGCCGAAAAGCTTTGCATACTTTTCGGCGACTACACATTTTTCGTTGCTCCGGTCTGCACAAAAAAAATTACCTAACATCGCGATGCATCGATTTTAAATCAAGCTTTATTAAACAAGTGTTTTTCAAACATTTATAAATTATATAATTTATTTAATTATATATTTATTCTCAGAAAAAAAATTTTCAAAATATTTTTTTAAATATACCAATTTTTGCACTTAATTTTTAAGTCACACAGGTTAACGAGAACGAAAGCTACATTTTACAAACTACAGTTTCGCTCTAAATACTATTAAGATAAGATATAAAAAACTGGAAAAAATATGTACTATGTATATTAAATGGCAATTGAAAATGCATGCATCCACTTATATTTCTGTGCAAATACCTTAATCTAAATTCGCTTTCTGGATAAGACTGATACCTATATCTGGCTGCGGTTTAGTGAAAGCCCCAGTCACTCTTGAAGATGCTGCGCCAGCTGCTCGGTCTGGGAATTCTTTTGGCCATCCTGGTGGGATTTAGCCAGGGCGAGTGCAATGCCTGCTCGGCGGAGAGCAATGCAGCCTGCGTGTCCACAAACCAATACCAAAACTGCACGGACAATATTCCGACGGGGCCCATCTACACTTGTCCAAACAATACCAACTGCACTGGATCGGCGGAGCGGTGCACTTCTAATGCGACTCTATTCTCCTGCAATGATTGCAATAAGTGTGTTGGCAAACTGAATTTTACCTGTACAGGTCCCAGCACTTTTTCGCGTTGTGATGGGTTGAGTGTAGTAAGCGTTGAGTACTCGTGTTCATCAGGGCAGGTGTGTAATATCAACAACAAGAACTACTGTGCACCCCCGATAAATGGAACAGGCGCCACCTGTTCGTATTACAACAGTACAACCGTAATCGTAGATTTTTGCAACACAAAAGCCTCCACGGGTCGCTTTCCATATCCCAATGATTCCAGCTGCCTTAGGTGAGCTTTTGGATTAACTGATGATCTCCTAATTTCTAAATATTTCTATCTACAGATATATTTATTGCTTTAGTAAAGGATCCACATGGATTGGAAATACCTGGAAATGTCCTTCAAATAAACCTTATTTTAGTAACATCACTTTAAATTGTGTTACTAATAAACCTTTGACTTGTGTTTAAAATTTATCTTTAAGGAAATGACAGCCTTGAAAAACTTTAGAATTAAAAAAACTGTTTTTTTTCAAAGCAAAGTTAAATATCTTTGTTTATCAGTCTGCACTTACCGTTGATCTTTGGTAAATAATTTAAAAACAAGTGTTTGAGGGACAAGTAATAAAAAGATAAAACGCGTTGCACAAAAGGTAAATATTCAGTTTATTAACAAAGAAGCGTGGAAAGGGCACATGTTAACAAAATAAAAAGTTTAAAAATAAATATAGTTAAATTATTATCCTTATTAATTTTATTATTAATTATTCTTTTATAAGTAAGACATTTTATTTATTGACTTCCTTAAAGTCTTCATTATTTTGAATTTAATTAAATGAAATAAATGAAACTAGGCCTTAAATTAAGGCTTTTATTAATATAATGATTTGTAAGATATATATATATTCATTAAAAAGTCTGTGCATTAGATTTCATAAAATTGAAATGGTCTTTAGTTGAGTTTCTTGCACAAATTGACCTAAATTCGCAGGCAAGCTCTTAATCCCCTTGCAGTTATAACTCTGTGGTGTAAGTTCTAGTTTCTGCAAGTGATAAGATAACTCCTAGAGCATAAAGACACCTGCTTGACACCAATATAGCTAGTTGCTGTTTGAGATGCTGCGTTTTCTGATCTTGCTGGGAGTCGGAGTTTTGCTGGGAATCCATATACTTGACACTCAAGCGGACTGCAATGTGTGTGCATCCAAGAGCAACGTTGCCTGTGTATCAAATACTTCGTTTCAATTTTGTTCAACTAACGATTTGCCCTTCGGTCCGGTTTACACTTGTCCGACGGGATATTATTGCACGGCGAATGACGCTATATGTAACACAAATGTTGCCTTAAGATCCTGCATTGGTTGTGGTTCTTGCAATAACAACAACACATTCGCCTGCCTCACCGCCAGGACTTTTTCGTTGTGCTTGGGGACAAGCACTCCTTCGCAGATCCTGGGAAGCTGTGGAGCGAACTACGTCTGCGATTACAACAATCCGAATATTTGTGGTAGTCCCTCCGCGGGATCCCAGGCCACTTGTCCCGGAGACACTACTGAAACTGGACTAGATCCCACAGGATTGACACCCACCGCCTACTGTTCACTTGTTCAACAGCGTGGACGATTTCCCTATGGCATCGACCTCAATACCACGTGTAAGCAGTAAGTACTTAAGTTAGCTTATCTCCTAAATACTTTAACGAATAATAAATACTTAGGTACATATATTGTTTCCTGAATGCAACTTACTGGCGGGGAGGTCTCTACTCTTGTCCCGGTCAAACGTATTACGATAGCTCATCGCATTACTGCGAAACTGAAGTGCCCGCAAGATGTACTTATGGAGTCGCCACTTTGAGCCTCACGATTCCATAGATGGTGTGACAATTGAACACAATAAATATCAGATAGGTTAACTAATCTTAAATTAGGTAAAAATTTTTGCAAGCAAGACAGCATAATACAATTAAAATTATTTCTCATTACCCTAATTATTTTTCATAAGTTACAAGTTGAAAACAACACCTTACTTAGATTTGAATTACTACTTGATTTGTATAACCTTCTCCTATCACGTGATGGAAGTGCAGCCACAATTAATATAATAGATGTTCGCAGAGATAAGCAAAAAGATAGTAATGCACTTGGACTAGATAGACTAGACTGGATAAATTCGCTTACAGGGTTTTGGTTTCCCCAGTTCCACTTAAAGATGCTCCGCCTACTGATCTTTCTGGGAGTGTGCATCCGCATCCTCGGCTGCCAGGCAACCTGTAATAAGTGCTCCGAAACACTTGTTTCCTGCGTATCCCAGACCGAGTTCCAGTTGTGCTCCTCCGATGGTGTGGCCATTGGAGATCTGTACACCTGCCCCTCGGGATACCATTGCATCGCCGGCACACCATTTTGCAGTTCCTCGTCAGTCGAGCCAGCCTGTCCAGGATGCAATAAGTGCAGCAGTGACAAACGCTTTGCCTGCACCAGTCGAAACACCTTCGCTCTGTGTCTAGGGGAAACTACTCCCAGTGCTTCGATTGGAGGAAGTTGCGGCTCGGAATTGGTGTGCAACGTGGAAAACCCCAATATCTGTGGCTCTCCCACCATGTTCTCAGTGACCTGCTCCGGCTCAGGTTCAGGAACCTGCGGATCCACGGCCATCACCGATGCCACCGACTATTGTCGAACCATGAAAAAAACAGGAAGATTTCCCTATGGCGGGGTAACCTCCACCACATGTAGGCAGTGAGTATATTTATTGTGTATTCTATTGGTAAAATGCTTTAATTAAATTAACATTTTTTCCCAGATATGTGAACTGTTACACTGCTGCTGGCATATTCTATGGAAACGTTTACACCTGCCCCGGACATACTTATTTCGACAGTACTTCCAACCTTTGTACTACTCAAACGCAGGCCAGATGCTCGGATACTGTGTCTTGTTTGACTTTGAATGACCGATTGTTGCTGTAGGGCTCAAATTGTGAGGGCTTAGCGCATATTTATTGAGTTAGTAAACAGAGGGCAAGGGAATCTTAATCAAATAAAGTAAGTGCATTATGAAAGCAAGGGTTTTACTATCAAGTTAGATAAGATGATTAGGTTGAGCTAACTCAAATTCATCACGGTTGTTATAAAACAAGAAAATGGAAATTAATTTCTGTAAAAAGATTTTTCTGCGGTTTCAGTACTTAATTTAGAACATATTTTCTATTATGCTATTTTCATGAGTGCTCTCAAATTAAAAACGAAAATCGATTATACCGACCATGCGGTACTCGCGAGTGGTACAACTCGAATTTTTGTTTTCAATTCATCAATGGGATATGGCTTAATAAACAAAGTGCAACTTAAATCGATTTTTCCCGCCATTCAATTTAGATTTCAACAGATGCTTCACATTCAATCCACAGCTACACGCAAAAGGTAGGCCACATTTATGACGTATACGCCCTGTTGGCACTTGCACCTTGAAACTTTTGCTGGCCTCGCAGGCACAAGTTTGAAGAGAGCTCGCATTGAATTATGAACTGTGCCCAGTAGCTTTAACGTTCAAATTTATTACAGTTTTTTTCCCATATTTTTTGTACCCTATGCCCAGCTATGAAAAATCTTTGGCAGACATTCGCTGAATATTTTTCGGTCCTCTTCCGTCCAACATTCCCAGTGGGTTGATTGTGGGTCAGTTGTATGGCCGCACGGGTCGCAAAAGTTTGCGGCCTGGTGGCATGCCACCAAAAATTCAATTCGATCCCAAGGCTGGGCCACAAAAGTTTTCATTCAGTGCTTTCGGTTTCAATGGTTTCGATTTCGCACGCCCCTGAGCCCGGCAGCTCCAACCTTTCCCTTTCCTCCTGCCGAAATTCAACCAAAACACGCACATAGTTTCTGCTGTGGCTACGTGCACAATGTGCAATTGATTGGAGGGGTATGTGCCGGAATTCCGGGGCCATATGTGGAGGTGACTTGCACACTTTGATGGACACGGTTGCCGCTGCCCTTCCCGATGCCGATGCCGCAAATTTCAGCGTTCTCGTGTTCCCTTTAAGCGTAAAACTAACCGCATACTGAGTGAAAATTGGCAAGGTTATTTTAATTTTAGGCCTCGCCGCATATCTATATCCCCGCAATGCTATATATCTTCGGCCAGGGTGATAATCTCGCCGTAGGCGTTGGATTTTTTCGCTTCCTAAACGTTTTCATTTAGATTTATGACGCTGGGCCAAATAACATATATACACGCGGAAAAGAAAAGAAAATTATAAAATCACTTAAGCTAAGTCCGAAATGACTAAAGATTATGAATAGCTTTGGAAAATAATATTTTTCTTTAGAAATTTTTAGACCTCAAAAGATTCCGGTATTGCAAACAAAAATATTGATATATTGTATGCGAACACAACAGAACGAATATAAAGGATCTAAAATAACTTTAAATAAATTTTTAAAGCATTTTATAAATTTAAAATAAATACCAAAAACCTATGCTGATACAAACATATATTTTTTTATATACCCAAAAAAATTGACTAAGGCCTGATTTCAGCCTTGACTGAATTTCCTTAAAACGTTTGCTCATCTAGTAGGACAAATATAGAGTTGCTGGGGGATTTCAGTTGGTTTCAACTTTTATTTTCACCAAAAACTTTTGTCCCAAAACCGGCAGATAATGCATATTTCATCAGCTATGTAATCATGGTACTCCCGTTGGTTTGGCATATGTGCCTCGCCATATTTCCCAACCGCCAGCAAACTTTTTGTTGTTCTTGCGACTCATCAGCGTCAAGAGTCAACAGACTCAGCGACGTCATCATCATCCCCATCCCCATATCATCGTAGTTATCCATGCCGACGTCAAGTATAATGGGACTGCACTTAGGACAGATGAATTCATTAATTATTTTCCCTAATAGAATGAGAAAACGAGGAAGTCTTACTAGTCTAATTAAATTGAATGTGCCGAGGCCCTGAAACTGAAGTATCTCGAATTCGATGAATGCAGGGCCAGATCTTAAAGCCCTATTGGGTAAAACTCTAGAGTGGCAGCCACTCGTGGCATCCTTTCACCTGTCGTCGGTTTTGTGTTTGCCAACCAGCCCGTTTCACAGCTCTCAGCGATTAGTTTTAGCCGGGCTGTAAAGGCAGGCGGCTTTAATGCAGATGCAGCCAAGTTGCCGAGGCGAGCGAACTGCTACAACAGACGTGGCATCGCCTTCGAGTCATCTGGAGCGTGCTTAGTCGTCGACTGACATACAGTTTGTATCATCGCATCTGAATGCTGTTCCCATGACCGGCTTAAAGCGCGAAATACGGCCTCTCAGAGCCATCCCCCAGAAATAGGGCCAACTGAAAATAGGCTTTAAATAGCAGAGAGCACCCGCTGTTTGCCCTGTTCGTGCATATGTCTGCAAAGGCACTGTCAGAAATAGTCAAGTAAACCGACTGCATACCCACAAATAGTTGTTCAAGAATTTCTCTAAATCATTACAAATTAGTTAAATGGGTAATTGACTTTAATTTGAAGCTTAAACAAAATTGTTGCCATAATTAAGCATGTTTTATGTTCATGACAAACATGTAATTATATTAATTTTTTTTTCTTATTTTTTCAGTGTTTGAGTATTAGTGGGCGCCTGTATGTGTGAGAGCAACTATTTTCCTTATTAGAATGTTGACTTATATTATTTCCCCTCGCAGCGCTGTTTCGGCGGTTGCCGCTGGCTCTCTCGGCTTTTAATTAAAGTTCTATTTCCATCTGTTGTTTTGGCTCGTCGACCGAAAATGCAGCATGGCGCCTGTTGTGCCTACACCCCCTGCCAGCTACCAAGCACCACCCAAGCACCACCCAAACGCCACCCAAACCACCGATGGCACCGCCCACCTGCGGCGATGCCGCTGGCGACTGCAATTAATTTATTTCGTTTCTCAATTCCGATGAGCGGTGGCCTATACTTTGTTTATCCATTAATTTCTGGTTAATTGGCTCTACTGCCAAATACATCGAACTATTTGTTTGTTTTGCTTTAGATAGCTACGAAACTTTGGAAATAGATTTTGTTTTCGGAAAGCACCCAGCAGCAATTTTTTATGTAAGAAGGTAATGCATTTAAAATAGAATACTGCTTAAGAACCTGAAGGCTTTATGTTTTATAAATATATTTTAGAAATACGTCATTCTAAGTTAAAGTCAAACAAGCTTGAAGATGGCAGTGGTTTTATTTTTATGTTGCGTTTTTATATATTAAAGAAATAGTTGCTTTATTTTATTTATTTGTTGAAAGTAAAGGTTTAAGTATGTATATTTTTTGTGACATATTTTAAAGTTCCATGTTTATCTAACTTTTTCCGCCCACCTGCAGCTTTAGACTTTTAAAGTATGTTAAATAGCCAAAAATCGATTCAAGTTCGAAGAGCCGGTTCAACCGATACAAACTTGGCCCCTAAACGTGACTCGCAATTATAAATATGCAAAAGTGCGCAAAACCGCTCGATAGTTAATCCTGCCCCGTGGAAAACGAGAACAACAAGAGCACGTAAGCACGAGAACAACAACATTTCGGGACCCCCTAGACCCACCCCCACTTCCACCCACACAGGTTGACAGTTCAAGTACACGAGCTTGTCGAACAATTTTGACACAGCCATGCGATGAGGTCAACGGGGCCATGGCACACACGCCCATGTATTATTTTATAATGCGGCACTGCAGCAGCTCAACCGCAGATGTTGCCACCCACAACAATGCCAGAGAACAGGATCAATGAGTGGGGCTAGCTGGTGAACAGTGGTGTGATAGGTACTTCATTGTTTCCAATTTAAAAGTTTCAATCACCACTTTTTCACTGAAGAGGATTAAGAATATAAATTTCAAAAGTACTTTCAAAATAAAAATAGGTGTATAATTCATGCTTTCTTCAAAAATGTCATTTTAGAAAGCTAGAAAATAAGGCAAAAATTATTATTCATTTAGGGATTCTTAAGAACCACTCATAAAATGTTTCTACCCTCAATTAAAAATTAAAGGTGTTTATCCCAAGTTAAGCTTTGTATTTTAAGTATTTAATTTATGGCAAAACTTTTTAAGAATTGGTCCAATGGTATCCAAATGTAACATATTTAAGTACTTGTAGGCATGTCCCCAAACACAATATCTAAAAAATTCGCATCCCTGGTTGTGAAGGACGGGAAGTAGAATGCCTGGCATGTGGCACCGCGCAGGAAGGAAGGATTGGAGGTGTATGGCAAGTCTGGGATTCCGGGATTCCCGGATTCAGGGAGATAGGAGCGGAAGATCTGCATAATGAAGCGCAGTGGCAAATGCGTCACATGCCGTGAGCTGTGAACTATGTGCCGGCAAAAGGAACTGTCAGCAGTCGGAATGACAGACTGCCACTGCCACTGCCACTGCCACTGTCGTCTCTTTTGACCTGGCCCAAACTGTCAGAGTCACCACCTTGTGGGCTTACATTTATGGACTTGCAAACACATTCATAAATAGTTGATGTAAATTTATGTAAAGCCCTTCAAAAAGGGCATTATTAAAATGTATTTAACTGATGGATTTTCATATTGAAAAATAAATGTACATACAAGTAATGTTAATCTCTTCATCTGGATGTCTGTTTATCAGCGGTAAACCAATATTTCACTGAAATATTCTCCGTTTATAGCAACGAAAAATTGCAGTCAGCTTTAAACGTGATTTTATCGAGACATTTACACAATTTAAATGCTATTTGATTGGGAATATCTTGATCAAATAAGAGAAGCTGACAATTTACAACCTTCTTAACTTTTAATGAAATGTGTAAGAATATGTAAATTAAATCTGTATTGTAAAAACTGCAACTTAAAAAATAATTTAATTTGAAATCTAACCTGTATAATGTCAGTTAGGTGCGTGTGTTAATGTATCGCCATTAATTTTATCGTTATTTTGTTATTTGACAACCAGCAATGTCACAAATGACCAAATGAAGTGTGCCTGGCATGGTTGTCAAACTTTTGCATACAGAACCATTTGCAACGAGCTTTGATTAGCAGACAAATGCAGGTCAGCTCTTAATTATTCAAGTCCATTAGTTTTTTATGCCTTTAATGTGATGTTTGATGCAAATTTATTTGGTCGCAATTTGTTTCGCTTTTTTTGCACTGATTTGTAAGCTATATAATGCTTGCCATAATATAGAATGGGTAAACTTTATTGAGCATTGCAAAATGCAGTGGAAAATAGTTTTCTGAGTTTTTTCTGAAACGATTAATTATGTTAAAACCACCAGGTTGAAAAGTTTTAATTTTCATTTGAATCCCCAAATGAGCAGCAGTTAATATTTTTCGTCATAGAAAAAGAGAGTTTGTTAAAAAAAGGTTTCCAATTTAAATAAATTAAATAAAAAAATTAATTAAACTCATATTGCCGAATTAAACTATAAACAAGTATTTATTTTAAGCATATTCTCTTACGTATAAAAACACTTATGGCCCCATGTTTTCGATCGAAACACCAACTCCTAGCATCAATTAAAATAGATTGCAAATAGCCCATGCAAATGACTGTAATTTACCATATGGAGTTGACTGCCCCAGCCGCGAGAACCTCCTCTTTTTACGGCCTTCTCGCCAGTCAAAGCTCAGTGGCAGACGATGGGCATTAATAAGGCACGATAGCCGTTTTGAAGAATGCGGAACCCAGTTGGGTGACAGACCATCTGACCATCCATAAATCAGCCGAGCGGTGTGGGAACAAAATGGATGCTCTTCCCTCGCTAATTGCCGCTGGCAGCGACATTTGTCGCAGCCAATTGCCGATTGACATGTGCAAATTGTAAGTAAATTATTTTATAAAAGTCAAACATTGTGACGGCTGCTATCGAAACGAGCACTTATCCGATATATATGTCTTATCTGTTGGGCTGACTCGTCTGGGCCCACACAACGCCAAATCTGTGGCAGCTCCGTGGGTATCTGTATAAATCCCCTTTTGAAACTTCTAAGCCCCTGTGCAGAGAGAAAAATCTTTAGTTAAAATAACTCACTTTAAACAGCGTAGAAGGTTGTTCTACTTAATTAAAAAATTGATTTTATATACTTAATTAAGTAACAATACAAATATTAATATAAATAAAAATATTGTAATATTGTTGAACTCGAAGAAACACATGTTGTCCAGTATTTAATTGAGTTATTTATTTTAAGACATTAATAATGTTACGAACCCTTTTAAATATCTTCCTCTTATACTTATGCAAAAAACGATGATGTAAGGTAATTTAATTTTCATAATCTAAATTTAGGTTTAAGAGCTTTAAAATTAAATGATTAAGTAAATAAAATTAATTGGTTATTATAATGATTAGGGATTATTTTAGTTTGGCTTAGTTAAAACAATATTAGGATTGAATATTAGGAACTGTTATTAAGTTTTATTATCTATTTGTTATTAAGGAACCACACAATTTGATAACTTCTCTCTGTGCAACGCAAGCAGTTCAAATAAATTCTGTTCGCGTGTGGATTTCAGTTGATAAATCATGTGGCAATAGCCGAGTGTGGGCAGCGTTCGCTGGTGTCCACTTTGCCATAATTTGCAGCTCTGCAGTTCACCTCCATTCCGCCGCTCGACCCACTAGGCCCACATTGCACAACCGTCCAGGGGCAGTGAGCGGGGCTGGAAGGGGGCGGAGGGATTGGGCGACAAGTGGGTGGGTGGGTCACTTGCCGCTGGCAAATGGAGCCATTAAGTGGCTACTGTGAGAGTGGACTACTTTCGCCGTTCACTGCGATACTTTCATTAGTCAAATAGCCGGACACTCAGTCGCTCTTGAGGGCGGGCAATTGGCCCCGCTGGAGTTCCGCCTGTTCGCCAGTGGGTCACTCAGTCACCCAGCTACTCAGTTACTCAGCCACTCGGTTACCCAGTCATCCAGTCATCCAACTGGCAACCTCTCCATCCGCATGACTCCCATTTAATTTTATGCTGCGTCCGTAGGAAATTCGCTTAAATTGCCGCTAATTGCAATTTGCTGTGAAAATTGCAATGCAATGAACGCGAATTAAATTAAAACGCCGCCGCACTGCAAACACATAATTTGTCTCTTTATTTTTGATCAGCATTTGTTTGCCGAGCTCTCAATCAGAAACGGTCAGATACCTATTGGCCGGCAAAATATTTAATCAATGTAAATGCCAATTGCCATTTGCAACCGCCACCGCCACCGCCTCATTCCATTCAATCGACCGACTGTCGCCTTTTCTGATGGCGGTGGCGCCTCGTTTAATGTCTGTTATTGCTTTGGGATATATGTAATAAATATACTGGTGCTGGTTAATATTTGCACAAAGAAATTGTTATATACACTTTTTTATCTCATTAAATCGGGCAAAATAAAAATGGTTTTTTGAAACCACGCAGCATAGTTTATTTTTAATGAATTTGTCATTTGTTTATTTTGTTCTTCAATAGAAAAACAAATATAATTTTTCATTAAAACGCTTGTGTGCCCACTATTTGAGAACACATTAATACATAATTGAGTTTGATTTGAAAGAAAATGGTTTTAAGTTTGCATGCCGTTATTGATTTCATATTTTTTGTACCTCGTTTTTCGGTTAACTAAAAGATTTTATAGAATTTTCATGCATTTAAAAAAGTGCATACAAAATATTTATATCTGTTTTATTAGCAGGATTATAAAATAAAACTATTACAGTTTAGTAGCTAGGGCAAAGTGGTTTTGCTATGGCCACTTCATTTTATATTTTTGTATGTTTTTGGTAAATGCAAACGATTCGATAGAACTGACACGAATTTTCATGAATTTATTTGCACTATTTTTATCAGTAAGTGCTGCAAAAGTGCCTTAAATCATTTTAAAGTTATTTTAAAATAAAATGTATATTTTCCCAGAACAACCTCTAATAAAGTGTTAGTTTATTTACAAGAGTACTACACCTGTCAGGTATAATATTTCTAGCTATGAATAACATTGAATTGCTATGCATAACGTGAGGCAATTAAATGCAATTTGTAGCGCGACTCATCTGCGAAGTCATAAATTAAGTATCCAAGTATCTGTAAGGCTTCCACTTGGCCTCAATCATTTATCACCAGCATCGCAGTGGCTCCTATTGGGTTTGTGGCAGTTGATTGTTGCCGTTGTTGACTCGTTCTGAATTCAGCGACTGACGTCATAGCCTGCATTTTGGGACTCCTCTTTCGCAGTGACGCAGCTGCAATAACCATGGCTGGCGCCAGTGGAATCCCCAAGGTTGGGCCGCCAGCCATTTGGTCACCGTTTTCGGTCTGCCACCCCCTTTTTTTTAGCGCCTGCTTAGACGACCTTGCCCCGAGCACTAGCGAAATGGGCGACGGTGCCAAATATCGATTGAAGCTGCGTAATGCATTTTTCAGTGGCCCAACCTCTTTGATAGTCTGTTGGTCTAAAGCTAAAGCGGATCAAGGTCATCGATTTGTGTGACTCATTTTCGTGCAAAATCACGAAAAGAAAGGAAGTAAATGTTGTATCTTTAATTGAATAATACCCTAGTACATTTTCTCAGATGACCTGTTGACACTTTCTAAAAAAGGCATTCAATAATACTTTTAAGGACACAATATATTGGCTTAATTCGTTTTAAGGCGTTAAAATCGTTTATAAGCATTATTTTACAAGACTACGTGTATTAACAACTAACTTGTAACACATCAAGAATCAGAAACCATTTGAAAAGCAAATCAAATATACATTGTTGATTAATTTCCCAATATTAAACTAAATTAAATTAATATTTATAATATTTCAAAAGGTGAAAATACAGAGACTTGCATTGAAGAAAATACAATTTTGTTAATAAAATTTAATTTTTCGCCATTATTCAGAATAATTTAATAATGAGCTTATTTGCTAGCTATTACTTAATTATACATTTATATTTTATTTGGTTAATTAAGAGCTTAAAAAGAAAATCGGGTAACTATTTTATAATAATAAATGTATAATAATAAATATTATTAATAGTAATATAATATTTCGAGCTTGTCTGACAGCATACCTAATTATAATCAATTTGTAAGTCAATTTTAAACACAAGAACTTTGTTCATTTGCTGACAAATGCTTTGAAGCTTTAACAAACATATCTTTAAAGATCCTTTGAACTGCAAATGACAATAAGATTACTTTGTGGAACGGGCTTCGAATGAGGGTCACATTCCGTTTCGAGAATACCGACTAAATCAGACTCCTCAACTGGCACTGTTCATCTGCATCTGTAATTTCGTGGTCATTTAGTTGGTGTTCGACGGACCGCCAGAGGATTGCGGTTGCAGCCCCCGCTCGGCATTTGCGTTCTGATTATGTTGTTGCCTTTGATGTAACAACACCGCCATTGTTTCGGTTAATTAAAATTTGTGGTTGCCGCATGCATGCCGTTGGCTGGGTGTGCGAATCGCACTAAATTAGTGCGGACTCTTCAGCTCGGTTTGGTTCGCCTTTTGGTTCTGGTTTTCGGCTCTGACTGTTGCCTTAAATATTTAATATGCAGAGCTCCGATGCGGACGGGCATGAAATTGCCGCACTTGAAGCAGCCCGGGCTGTTTTCGCTGGCAGTCTGGAGCTGGGCAAGAAGTTATCTGCATTCCAGCATAACCAGTTTGCCATCCCCATCCCCATCGCCATCCTCATCGCCATTCTCATCCTCATCCTCATCCTCAGCATCCATTTCGATGCAGGCGCGGTGATTCATGCACCATCCACCAGACTCGGCAGCGTCCGATTTGGCCGTCTTTGTTTCGCCTCACTTTATTTCGCTTTGGCTTTGCAGTGTCGCGAATCTTCTGGATTCCCACGCCGCGAACACAAAATAGCTCGAACAACGGGGCGTATACGTAATCAGGCTAGGGTCGTTAGCCAGTTGGCCGGCCCCCCCAAAAAACTTTTCGCATTTTCCAGCCACGCATGCCAATCTTTTCATGACAAACTTCAATCGCCATCGGCCCGGTGTTCTTTTTTCCCCCCAGCTGGAGCCCCAGTACGCAAAAATCTTGTTAAGCTCTAAGCCCCCTTTGCTGCCACCGCTGGCAACTATTAAACTTGTTTCCTGCTTTTTCTAGCCAGCGATGAGAAGACAAGGAATTTTATAGAATTTATGGCCGTCTCTTCGAAGGGATCGCAAAACTTTTCCAGCAAAGTTACAGTTGAAAGTTATTCGTATCTTTTTTTTGGCAGCTTCGACAGACTTATTGTAAACTCTGAAGGATTTTCGGTTTTTCTAAGCGAAAGTTAATCTGAAGCTATATATAGTTTTATAGCAGTTGGCTAAGAAAACGTCTATGGTGTAAATAAACTTTTTAATATAAATAGTGGGATTGATTTTAACATCTTTTTTTATGATCTAGTGCTTTAGCTATTGTTAAACAATGTGAAACGCAGATATATACCATCTGATAAAAAAGGGATTTAAAATTTGTATGGCATTCCAGCTTTTATCTTAAGCTCCAACACTTATGGGAGGATAAGATTCCGATCGGGAATACAAATATTCCATCAACATAATGTGGTTCAACAAATTTTGAGCAGAACAACCTCCTGCGAAGTCAAAGGCGATGGGACCCTCGATAAGGAGCCGCGACACACGACAATGGCAAGACCCCAAATCAGCATAAATAAAAAGCCCAAAGATTTAACGTTTGAGCTACTACACACACACACACAGTGAAAAGTGAGGACTTTGGCTGGAACCCTTTGGGGCACAGCAACTTTCACGCGTCCCGCCGAAAACAATGTTATCATAGGCCCATATTTGTGCAGCAGGATGCGGAGAAGAACACGCAAAACTCGTATTTAAAAAAGGCCGGTGAAAAAATGTTTAGGTACCAAAATGAAAGAAAACGAGCCACAGAAATTCCAGGCCAAAGAGGCCGCCGCCCAGCTCAGATACATTCACACAGATACAGATGCTCCGAGTCCATTTGCCAGTGTAAGTGTATTGGGGCAGCTCCTCATGCGCAGACGCGCCGGCAGAAGTTGCACGAATTCGCGAAATTGGCCACCGCAGCAGTCGGAGCAGCAGCAGCAGCAGCAGCACCAGGAGCCACGGCTCTCGGGATACATATTGAATTTCATGGATTGCCATTGCCATTGCCATTGCCATGCCCAGAGCCATCTGCGGATGACCTTTCCCCAAAACCCTTGGCCCCAGATCGGCGTTGAGTTATTAAACAACTGAAGCGAACGCGAGCGCGCTGCTCAACTTAATTACGGACGGGCGAGCTGGGGAGCAATGTAAATTGCCCGGACGCCTGTCGTTTATTTATAGAAAATAATGAATTGAACAGGTGAGATCGAGCCGATGATAAGCATAGAAATTCCAGCATACCCGCACACACACACACCGCCGGACCAACTAAAACCGAGCCACACGGCACAAAAACTAAGCAAAACAAAACAAAACAAAACAAAAGCAAAGCAAAACCAAAGCAAAGCAAGCCCGACCGAAGGAAGCTCAACTGCAGTTGCCAGAGTTGGCATTGCGAAATCGGCGAATGGCGAACTGTGAGCCGGGCAAAAAGCAGAAAGCAATCCAATTTACTGATTTATTTCTTATTTTACTTTGACTATGCAGCAGCAGCACCACCAGAAACAGAAACCACAACGGAGGCAGTCACGGCAGCGGCTTCTGAGCCTCGAACTCAGCTTCACATTTAGCTCTACACAGCAAGAAACGATGCTGAACAATGCCATATTCATTATTGAGTTATTTGCAAAATACCAAAAATTATGTTAATTAAATTTTATAAGCAAATAACATTTTTTTATGGCGATGAAATTCAGGAAAATACTTTTTTTGGCAACACAAACTATTGATATACAATTAAATAATAACAAAATAAGAATACAATTTTAAATTGAAACTAGAATATAGTTCATTTTTTTAAGCAAACAGCTTTTTCTTAATTCAAAAAGTTTTATAGTTGATGAGGATAAGTTAAGTTTGCTCTTTAGAGCAACTTAAAGGTGACTTATTTCGGTGATTTTTTTCCCTGTGCATAGACAGCTTCAGTGCCAGCTCCACTGCTCAGTTGGCTCTCCTCGACCAATGTAGTTAGTGGGCTCTGCTGGGCTTCGCTTTGATCTTGATGCTGGGCTGCGACGCCTGACAACGATGACGAGGCACAGCCCCCGCTTCTGCTCCCGCCCCGCCCCCGCCATCATCGCCATCTACATCTGCCAGCCTCAGTCAATACAAAAGGCAAGACAAAAAGAAGTCCAGGAAAGCAACGTAAAAAATACAGAAAGGGAAATCCTTCTTGGCATATGAATATGATAATACCCTTTTCAAAAATAACACAAACTTTAGTTTAAATCAATAAACGTTATATTTTCTCACCAATTTCCAAACGATCCTGTGTGGGCTTTCGGTTAAACAAAATTTTTGAAGCACATTGGAATAAAATAAAATGCCATAGAGCAATAGATAGTTAATAATTAAGAAACATTAAAAGTAAACCAAATTATAAATTTCTACTGAGACAGTCAAACCACGATTTAATCATCAGTTTACTTTTAACAAAAGAAAAGCTTGAGGAATAGCTTTGAATTAATACAAATGAACAACAAATATAAAATGTATTATAGAAAATTGAAGACATGCATTTTCATCTAAGACAAAACCGTTTTTTTAAGCACATTTCTAAACTATATGCTTTCAGGCAATATGAAAAAATTATAAGCCCAAAAATATCCGCAGAGTACAAAAAACTGGGATGAGGAAGCGAGGCAAGAACAATTTGAAGATTCGTGTAGGCAAAAGCTGCTGGCTGCTGCCTGCAGATGTTGTTGCTGTTGTTGTTGGCTGCACAAATGCAGATGCCACGACATTATTTTTGCCACTTGGCCGATGGGAGCCGCTCCACCATCCACCATCGAACATTCAGCATACAACATCCACAGCCACAAAGCGATGACTTGGTTCGCATCTTCGTCGCTCATGCTTTATTTAAGGTTTCATGTATAAATATTTTTATTTATTGTGCAACACATTCGCACACGTTGCGAGCTTCACTTCGGGATGCCTTACTGTATGGCACGACTGCAACTGCAACGGCAGCAGCAGCAGCAACAGCAACAGCAACAGCAACAGCAGCAACACATGAGCAGCAGCAGCAGCAACAGCAACAGCAACGCGACCCGGTCTCAAAGGCAATGGCAACAATAATGATGATGATGTGTAAACTCGCGGTGGGACGCTTAATTTCTACCTTGGCCAAGGCCCAGGCTGGGATTCTGAATCGGGATTTGGAGTGGGAATGGGAATGGGAATGGTTATTGGGTTCGGCTTTGGCCATCGACTCGCCATGGGTAGGGCAAATATAAATACCCCGTGTGCCCGTATTTATATGCCGCATCTGTATATAACATACTTGTATTTATTTATGGCAGAGTTCTTGAGGCCCCGGCCCTGTTGCACTGTTGCCAAGTGCATTCTGTCCATCTGTCCCATCGTCCATCCGTCCATCCGTCCAACCGATGTGATATCGGCCGCCGAGGGCTAGTTTATGGGCCCGGTCAGGAGTCTGGGTCCGTTGAGTGCAGTGGGAACTCCACAGCCGCCGGTCGAGATGCGAAAGTGATAATACAAATATGATGGGGACCATAAAAAGTGAGTGGGCCAACGGTGGGAAAGTGTCTGTGGTTCTCGGGGTGTTCTCAACTTCGTGACTGCAGTGGGTGTGGGTGCATAAGGTAAAAAAGGTTATAAATTTTCTATTTATAAATCTAAGTGGGTACAAATGGGCATTACAAAATGTATAAAATGACTAGTTCCACTGAAAAGGCTTTTTATGGCTGAGTAATTATTACTCACAAAGTCATGGCCCAGAAATAGGGACGAAATTAAAATTAAATACCAAGTCTTCTATTAGGTAAGGCAGGTTTAAATATTTTAATTTTGGCAATCTTAATTTACATATATTAGTTTTTCTGATTATAAATTAAATTGAAACTTTTAGCAATGCAAAGTGTAAATATATTCAAAATTTCTCAGTGCCTTAAAAGAAATGAAGTGCTCTTATTTAATTGTAGACTAGGAATTATATTTCAAAAGGAAGCTTTAGTCAAGTTCCACTTCTATTAAAATATCCGACACATTCAGCTTATTACCCCATGACGACATCAACGACCGACTTATGTTACTGCCCCCCGTGCATCCATTCTATTCTAAAGCCATTGTCATTACTAGCATCACAACAATCATCATCATCGTGGACTGGAGCTATCAGCAGGCTAGACCCAATCATCAAGAGCAAGAACAAAGGCAAAAAATCGATTTCATTCATACGCAATTGCGTTGAAATCTGTCAATGACACGTTCTCGATGCTCGCCTGCCACCTCCTCCACCATCGTGCCACCCCAAAGGGAGATCCACCAGTACCACTACCAATACCAATACCCAAAGGTAGATCCACTCCGCCAGTTTCAGTTGCTCTAGCAGTATCCCTGCCACTGACAGACCCTGGCCCAGAGCTCTTCCATCCGAACTACTGGCACCTGTACATGGGATTCTGCACAGAGAATAATTCAAAAGGAAATCCTTCTTTGCATGTGGATAGAAATAGATTATAAAATATTTTAATAAGCAATATTTAATAATTTAATAGAGGTCACTAATTAGACAATGAGGAAATCATAGCAATTTCTTTACTGTGCGGCCACACCGATTTTGTTGTAGGAAATTGTAGGAAAACTTTAATTTAATATATATTTTTTAATTCGGAATAGTTGTGATTTTAATGTAGGGTTTTTAAGTTTTAAAAATAAGTCTAAAAATTAATGAAGTTTTGGTTTTTTTAGCCTATAATGTTGCTTTGTATCATATTTTTAAATTGTTTTCAACCTTAAATTTAAAGATATACAATTTTTTTTAGTGCAAGCTTTGGGTTGCAAACAGGAGTGGGGGAGAGAGATGTGGAAAGGGGTGGCAGGGCGCACACTCATCATGGCCATTGACAAGTAGCTGTCATGCAGAAGGGTCAAGGGGGAAACACGAGAGAGCAAGCGAACGAGCGAGCATCAGGACCACTTTTTGACACAAGTAACTGGGCTGGAACCCTTGCCCAAGGCCATGAGGGAGGGGATGGTGGAGGGTTGTGGGTGGTGGGTCCAATGTGAGGGGGCGGCACACGCATCACAATGTGCCAAATCAAGCACAAAAATCCAATATCCCGCAATGAAATACAATTACACGGTGCACACAATTCGATTTGGCCCCGGCCAAAGTTACCTTTAATTTTGACTTCCCAAAATAATTGGCACAAGTCGGGACGTAATAATAATCTTGCAGTGTAGGGTCTTGCATTGATTGTTACATGATGAAGTGCTATCGATGTCTGTTTCGTTTGACTGATTCTCAGATTCGATGGAAAAACGAGCAGCCCTCGAGCAGCGGCAGGTGTGTGCGTGAGTATCTGTGTAAGTGAGAGTATCTGTGTGCCCATTTGCCCCGCTGTGTGGGTATGGAATTTAAGGCCCTGGCACTGCAAGTGCCGCCCAGGTCTTTAAATGTGTAAGACGTCGAGGCTGGCATTCAAATCTGTGCCCCAAGCTCGATGACTTCACACATTCCTTAGCAAAACAGTGAGAAAGGGGGGTCCGCAACGAGAACTTCCTTGAAAACCCCTGTCTAAGCCAAGTGAAGAACTTAAACGTCGAACCAGTTTTTGGTGAATGAAAATCAACAAACCCAAAAGTTGCACAAACTCCAAAAGAAGCAGAAGAAACCCGAAACGAACGAAGTACAAGAAAGCAAGTGGGGGCAAAAGGGGCAAAGATGGGGCAGCCTGGCAGCTAAAATATAATAAAAAGAAATTAAAATAAAATTCAAAAATGTGCAAAACGAGACCGAGAACGAGAAATGCTGCATGCCAGTCAACGGGAAGAAGGAGTGAGCGGTACAGGGAGCGGTACAGGGAACGGTGGAGAGAAGAATCTCCATGGAACCTGTTGGACCAGTCACACACAAACACACACGCACACTGAGGGAAAATGCCACCAACGTGTTTGTGCCAGGATAAAAGGCAAGCCGGGTCGGGCTCCGTTCCAGCCATCTCTTTCTGGCCCGCTCCGGAGGATTTCAAGTGTAAAACGCTGTCGCTTGTGGAATGCGCACACACATCTACATCTACAGATACAGGCATAAATACAGATACAGATACAACTGCATAGATAGCCCAACATTTGGCCACATTTTGCCTTGACTGCACTAAATCAAGCGTTTAAACGAAACTCGAGTTGGCCCAACCAACTCGGAGAGCTCATATTTTGCTGATCGCCAAAAAGAAGCACCATAATTTATAGATGCCGTTTGACTAAATTCGTTTAATTCCAGTCTTACCCACACACACCTTGGTATATGTGTATGCCTACATTTTACCTGTACAAAAAGGCGAGAGAGCAGGGAAAAGGGTTTCGGTTTCGGTTTTGATTTTGGTTTCGGTTTCTTTGGGACCTTCGCTCTCATCGATCGTTCCGTAGCGTACATTATAATTTATAACTTTATCTAAACGATGTGGTGGTGTTTAATTTTCGACCTCACCTTTTCCAGCTCTTTTTTTGTTTTTAGTTTTTTCTGTTTTTTGTTGCCGTTTCGCCATCCCATCATCATCATCATCATCACCATGGTTGTTTCTGATGTGGATTCGTTTCATTGGAGAACTGTTTCCGCTTCGCTGACTCACTTTTCGCTGTTAGCCCGGGGCATTGGTTCTTTATTCCTTTTTTTTTTTTTTTTTTTTTGGGAGGTCTTTCTTTATCGCACACTAATTTGAATAGGATTCCATTTCGTGATGAACATATCACCGGCATCGGAAAACATCCATGGGGGGTGGTAGGGCGTTTGCGCCCAGCTGGACACCCGCAACTGACCACCATGAAGTCCGCTCCTCCTCCCCCCTCCTCCTCCTCCTCCTCCTCGGGCATGTCTTGTTAATGAAGAAATAGATACAGACGCTCCGAGACGCCGAGGTATTTAAGATCGAGGTCGGTGCCCGCGGGGGTGACGAGTGAAAGTCAGAAGAGAGTCGGCTTGGGTCGTGCATTGTCTGCCACACCGCTGCAGCCTCAAGACAATCGCTTCGTTTTGCAAATTGCAAAGGGAAAAAATACGAAAAAAAAAAACAAGACATCACCACACGTGCTGTGCGAGGTCATGACACGGCTATCCATTTAAATAGACATGTTTAGCCCTAGGAAAATACTGCCTGACTGCCTTTTCGATGGCGTGAAATCCGAGCCTGCTCTGCGAGTTCATCAAACCGATCGTAAAACACAGCCAATGAAACAAAATTAGAACTCATTCAGACATCAATTAGAACCGAGCATGCAAATTTTTTCAAGCGGCATCGATAAAAGCACGTATTGAAAGCCACCGAGAACTTGAGAAGACAACTGTGAGACGTAGTGATTTACGTTGAATATGCAAATATGCAGAGAACCACCGTTGAAAGCTTTTAGAAGAGCATTTAGAGAATTCGGATAAATATTTAGTTCTACTAACCAGGGAAAAAATATAATAAAGCCAACTCCTGGAAGATGATTCACAGGTGACACAGCAAAGGTAAACTTAAATGTGGTTCAAAGAAATGTCGGATGCCATAAATTAATTTAACCAATAATTAAAATGACTAGGGCATAAAGAGAATATGCGAGTATCTAAAGGATGTGCATAAAGGAGAATGAGATTTCCAATTATCTTACACTTAAAAATTATATTTTTGATTTTCATTTAATACTCGTTTCACATTTTCTGGCTAAGTAAATTATGAAATTCAATATTTCTTCAGATAATCAAGTGCTTACAAACAAAATGTTTGTACTGCATTAAGTATTGTTTCTTGATAATTGCTAAATAACTAAATAATAAATATTATATATAATTATTTAGAACACGTGGTAATAATTTATATTTGAAGAATAACTGGTGCTTAAGTTTTGAAAATCTTAATCGTCAAATAACAATTAAACTTAGAAAACATTTTAGCTAAACCCCTGTTGGCTTAAGCCCTCAGTCAGTTTTAGTTTAAGAGTTAGCTTACATATTTACAAAACTAAATAAGAGTATTACACTGTTAATTAGAGCATTGCACCACTGTGCCATCATCTGTTCTTCGTGTCATGTGCTCGCACTTTTCTCTTTAGTCCGAAAGAGAGGGCGTGCTCGATACGAGGGTGCTCTTAGTCACCGAATGCTCGGCTGTTCCTCTCTTTCGCTTCGTAAAGCACTGCACTCACGGCGGATGGTTGATGTGAATGCGGAGTGGTCGAGTCAATCGGTTCGGACTGCTCGTCGTGAAAGGTTCGTTGAGCGCGCGGGAAAACTGAAAAGTATCGAGGCGATATTCGAACGAAACGAAAAAGTGCTACAAAATAAGGCGAGTGCAATTCCTCGACCTGCAAACGCCGGTGGCTAAGGTTGCCAAGAAGCCTCGCAATTAAATCTATTTTTGCCGACAAAGAAATACACAAACGGAAAGCAAAAACAAAACGCAATCGCTGGCAAATCAATTGCTTAAGGAATTGAGTACTATTTAGGCGTGTTATGTCATGGAAAGTCTCTGAGCGAGTCTCTTGAACAAGTTCAGTTCAATATTTGTGTGAAATATTGCGACCTTTTGAAAACTGCAAAAGTAAAAAACAAAAAAAGTGCCAGACACGCGCGTCAAATTTTGCACACTTTTTCTAGCGGCGTCGAGAAGAGAAACTCCGTGCTCTCTCCCCCTCCTCCCCAACCACCCACTATCCCACGTTTACTACCACTTTTATTGCTAACGCGTGTTTTTGGGGCATTTTGTTTTGTGCTCTCGTATTTGTGGGCCGTGTGTCCCAGTGTGTGTGTGTGTGCGTGTGCGTGTTAGCCGGCATTTGTGCATTTGTGTGTGTTGCCGCGAACAGCTGTTCCCCAGACAGCATGCAGAAGTAAATACGAAGAGCGAATAGTGGTGCCGAAATATAAAAATCCCAAATCGCGGGGCTAAAAAGATATCTCAGAGTCAAATCAAATTTCGCCGCATCATCCATCAAAATGGCGACCAGGAGCATCCGGCTAGCGCAGCTTTTGCTATTCACCCTGCTCTGCGGCCTCATCGGCCTCTCAGCCGCCAAGCACCTGGATCTGGATGGCCACGGCATCCACCACCATCAGCACCACCAGCACAGCGCCACCACGCACCACCGGCGTCGCCTGCAGCGGGACTCGCGTGCGAAGGACGCGGCTGGCGGACAGCTCCACCAGTGCGATGCCGTCAAGAGTTACTTTGAATCGAACTTGAACTTGGACATCAAGTCGAGTGGGACTTACGACGAAAAAGGTAAGGTTCACACCAAAGCCCTCTGGCTACGAAATCCAGAGCACACATAGTTATGCGGGCTGGACGATTAAGTTCCGCCACCTCCAACTACCGGCACATCTTGGGTCCCTTGGGGAGCAGTTCCCTTAATTAATAGACTTTTTTAAAAACAATTACAAAGCAGCTATTTTAAGTTTGGTGCTACAAAACCCTTTAAAAAACAGGAAAGAGAAATTAAAGCTACAGATCAGTAAACTTCTTGTGATGAATCAGAGTAGCAGAAGTTATTCAAATAATCAAATGCTAGCGAATACAATGACATAAATGCCTAATCATAATGTGGTCCTAAATTCAGTAAATTAGTGTTCAAAAATATATTTAGAAATAACCTTCAGACAGCTTTAAAAAATTATGAAATTTAAAAGCCACTCAACAAATTATCGTCGGTTCTTTTTTTTTTGTAAAACGATTGAACTTGTCGTTACTCATAGCTTCTTTTTAAGTAATAACATTTAATGTTGAATAATAAAATTTAATAGACTAGTTGTGTGATTTATAGTCAAATATTTTGAATTGTGTGATTTCCCTGAGAGACTATTAATAATCCTAAAGCTTATAATTTAAATACAAGCGTAAACTTCTTTTTATACAGTTTTACTTCGTCTTAAAAATATCATTACAAATTGGTAGTAAATTTTAGCATAATAATATAACAACAATAATATATTTTTATTTATTAAAATAACTGATTAAGTAGCCAAGATTAATCTGAATCTATTCATTTGAAAAAATCCCTTCTAAGCTCTTCGCTTTCTGTGAAAAATTCATTGCCCGAATTCAGGACTTAACTTAAACGACCGCCATCAGGCTTAAATACTTCAACCAAGTAAATCGCGCGGCAGTCAAAGTTTTGTCATCTTGCAGCTGCAATTTCTCTTCTTTCTGTTTCGTCCAAGAGCCTCGTCCGCTCCCCGATCCCCGCTAGAAACTAGAAGCATATGCAAATTCATTGAACTGACTAAAGTCCTCGAGCGGGCAGCCACTCGAGGCGAACTATGACCACTCGAACGGTCGAACAGTCGAACAGCTGAACAGCCGGGCGCCGTTTGCAATTAGAAGATTGCGCATTGAGCAACGCCTCGGAAAGTTTTCGACGGGCCGTGGATAAAGTTTTTGGCCGGGGCAGGTTCATTACATCTCGCAGATACAAAGATACACAGGCGGCGTCATTTGTTATTCCGATTTCTTGACAGTGCCATATCAAGTGGCACGCATCTGAAGCCAAACTGTGTGAAGGCTATGGGAGGTGTATAAATATATACACCGATATCCACCAGATACTCGACATATTTTTGTTTATGCATATTTCACACATGAGTTGCTGGGCTGGCAAACGAAGGCAGAAATAAAAACAAAACCAAAACCAAAGACCAAAGACCAAACAAAGCCAAGCAATCGGATAAGATCAGAAAAGCGGCCGAAAACGAGCAAATGTATCTCTTCTGATACAGAGACGTGTAATTGAGTGAAAAATAATTATTATTGATTAACCGACCTTGACTTGGTATTTACGCGTTTACGCACAATTACATGATACACAGCCACGAACGACTCGGCTGGAATACAAATGTATCTGGCGATGATGTTGCAAGTTTGCCCCGTGGAATGCTTACCTGTGGTAAAGTGGTTCTCGACGTTCTTTCTTTCTGTCTTCTGTCTTTCTTTCCCACACGCAGGTAGTTAACGCCAAGAAGTATCTATGAGATACATTGCTGAGCAGCCCGCATTGCCAACACCATGGCCTCAAAGTGTGAAGAACAACCTGGCGAGAGTTACAAGTGCATGTTTGTGTGTCTCACAGTATCATCCACCTGAATGCCCGCCCAATCGAGTTGCTAGTTGGCAGTTATTAGCGTTGGCTTTGTGGAATTTCAATTTGGCTAATGCCAGTTCAGTTCATTCCAATCCAGCCGCCGTATCTCCGATCGGCATCCATGTATCTCACTATTCTATGCCCTGGTCGTTGCTCCTGCTTAAGTATGCCGAACTTTGTTTTCGACATTTATTTACTGTTTACACAATTCCACTTGCCTCCTTCTCCTCCACCTCCGCGTTATTTATGCCCTGCCAATGTATCTGTATCTGTATCTGTATCTGTTTCCGTACAGTACGTAGTACGTATCCGTATCTCCATCTATATCTCTTTCTGTTTGCTCTCGAGTGTGTTACTTTTACGTTTATGTGCTGTTTGTGATGCTAATCTCATGTCGGTGCCGTGCATACTAGAAATGGTTCTGGCCGCTTTGCTTTTTCCGTGCAGCTCGCCAGGTAGAGGCGCTCGACATAAAACTAAATTTTAATTTAATTGCGCACACCACTCGACTGCTAATTGAGTTGCTTTTGGTCAACAAAAACACAGTCGGAGTAGTGCCGAATTAAAAGCTATATTCCCTGCCCATTAACATGAACATTAACGCGTTTCGAAGAGGAACAGGAAGTCGCTGCTGCAGTATCTAATCATATCTCGCAGTACATGTATCTGTTTGCCAACGAGTGAGTACCTGTATCTGCTTTCAGGTTAAGGCAGTTCTTCCAATGCCCCTTCACCGGCCGTGTTACTAAATATTTAAGCAACTCGCAACAGAAATTAGAGCAAACTATGAGATATGAGCCCGTGTATCCGCGTATCTCCGCCTGCGACTGTGTGTGCCGCCTGGCTAGATAAGTGAAAAGTGCAAATAGAGAAGGTGAAGGCAGACGTGACTCGTTTGGAGCGGGGAAATCGGGGCAAGACGGTGAAAAGCGGGGGAAAACTGCTTAGCCGACAACTTTTTCAAACGGATTCCATGACATGGGCCATGTGTGTGCATGCCTGCAGTTTTTGGGTGCGTGGGTTATGTCTTCAAAGGAGCGCATCCCTGGGTAAAAATTTTAATTAACTCGAAAGCTGCGCAAATACCCCACACTGAAATCATTAGTGGCTATGGGAAAGAGCTCGCTTGTTTGGCGCTGCCAATTAAAAGTTAAAGATCCACTTGGAGTGATGGCAAATGGAACAGAACTCCACTTAAGGCTTAACTGAAAACATAAATGTGCCAAGTTTTGACTAAGCGAAATTCGTCAAAAAGTAGCAAAACCCATCAAGCAGAACCAAAAACGATCCATAACACTTATGTCGAACCGATCGTAAAGTTCGTCAGCCAAATTCCAATAGTCAAAAAAACTCGTTTCTTGTTTTGTTGTTTTATTCATGAGATACATGTTTAGTCCGGAATATCTGGTAGATAATTAAAAATTTATCTCTGTTCCAGTTGCAGTCTCAGCTACCCTTTTAGATCGATGCCCACCTCCATTCAAGCGTAGAACACTCATCGCATGAACTTATCCCATCAATTAAGTTTTGACTTCTTTTCAGTTGAGTTTAATTGCTGCCCCTTTCTCCCGATCAATTAAACTCTAAGCCAGACAAAATTCTTAATTGATTTGGTGCTGGACGCAAAACTAATTACGACTGCGTTTTAAGTAGTTTACGAAGGTTTCGTCCAGTTGCTTAATGGTTAGAATTGAGTTTTCTACTCCGCTTTCCACTGAGTCAAGTGGGAATAGTCGATGGGCTTGGGGATAGTGGCTCCAAAGTTGGCTTAATCGGCATTCATTACGGCACGTCTTTGTTTAATGCTTTGGAAAAGCTGAAACGTGGGAAAATCCATTACAGAGAACTGTAAAATAAGTCTGACATCGATAAATCACAGCTAAGGAACTAATACTCTTCAGTTTTCTTAATAAAATTCTATTTAAAGATGCACTCTCCGGTTAAAGCTTTTTTGAAGGCAAATTATAATAATAATTATTTATTATTTTAAAGTGTTTGCAACTACTTTTTCTAGCTAGCTCAAACTAATCATTATTTAGGACAATATCCGACATTTATTGGGCAGCATAAATGCCTTAAATCATGGTATAAAGCTAAAATACTGATAAGATACAAGAAAACCGCTTACTACCCCTTCGTAACGAAAAGTTTATCATCAATCTTAGAAAAGCGTTTTATGCTCCCATAAATTGAAACAACCTCTTTCTGCTTGATGTTTTAGACAAAGGTCTTCATCAGCACTCGGCTTCATTGCTGATATTACAAAATGCCCAAAACCATTTTAGATGTTTTTTATATTTGCGCTAATTAGATTCAATTAAAATTAACGACGCCCATGCCCATCGATTTCACACGCATATAAAAAAGGCGAAAAAAAGCAAGTAACAGACAGCAAAACATAAAAATCTTGCCTTTGTATGTGGCTACTTTCTTAATGTTTGCTTTAATTTTGTGTTTTTTACACATCTGACCTCAATACAAAAGGCAATTCGAGAGTGGCTCGCTTCGGTTTCCAGTGTTCAGTTTCCAGTGTTCAGTGTTCAGTGTTCGAGTTCTGTTTAATTTCAGATATTTGTTTCGAAGGCGGAATGATGTCATTGATTGGCTTTCGGCGTTCTGTGCGCGGAGTATCTGGTAGTTCTCAGAGATCCATGGATCCAACAGATGTTGTCGACTGCTCGCATTCAAATTGGTGAAATATTTCATCGTCTAACTCTCATTCATTCTCAGGTGTGCTGTGTTCATTGAGGGAACAAAACGATTTCCAGGAATACACCATTCTACATAACAAAACATGAGAGGTAGTGACAATTTTTTTTCGTTGGTTCTGTAAAACACATATCTCATTTTCATTCATGGGACATGATGAGTTCAGTTCGGGTTAGCTTAAAGCTGAACCTGTTTGGGTTGCGTTTCAGCCACCAAAGGTCGTCGTGCTGTCCGCACATTTTAATTAGAAACGAGCCAAAGTGGAAGCAATTATGTACGTGCAAAGCTTGTCCAAAGGAAGTTGTCAACTTGTTGGACTCTTCCGTTTGGCCATACTATACTTCCATCTCCTCTTCTTTCTGGCCAACTGTCGATAAAGGTGGAATGCATTCGCCGATAAGAAAGACCTGCAAGTCGGCTTGCGATAAGATAAACTTCGAATGGCAACCAATTAAATATTTAGCGCTGGCCTCCTTTGTGTGTATCTGCTGGATGCGCCCCCATAGAGCCATAAAATGTGTGAAATTCGTCTAGGCAGCGGCACAGACAGGTAGTAGATACATTTGTATCTCACGCTTGGTACCTGCTGCCAGCAGCTATTTTTAAACATTCACCAGTAAATTCGTCAAACAAACAAACAAACGCAAGAGGTCGCAGACAGCAATTGTATTTGTAGCTGTTGCTGTAGCTGTATCTGTGTCTGAGGCTACAAAATCGAGGCGGTGTATCTATAGGCGATACAATTTTCCACTCCTTTTGACCGATTTGCTTTGGTCAATGTCGGGGCAACTCGTTGCTTATGCAACGGTGATGCAGCAGCAGCAGCAGCAGCAACAGCAGCAGGAGCAGGAGCAGAAAAGTCAAAGCCAAATTCGCCGACGACTTACTCACTGGGAACAGGAACACTTTGCCCCTCCCGCCGAATCGTATCTGCCAGATACTCCGATACCTCTGCTGGATCTCCATCATCGAGTTCTTGGACTGATGCTGCTGCTGCTGCTGCTGGTTCATTGTTTGTCCATGTCTTTTGTGCCGCGTAATCGCTGTTTTCCAATGAACACACACACACACACACTCTCTGTGAGATACAAACGTCGCTGGATTCTTTCGGTTTTGTGTTTTTTGATTCATGGATGCCAGTGGCGCGTTGTTGTTCTTGATTCTTTATTTTGGATTGTTATGTTCACGGAAAAGGTAAAGGTTAATGCCTAGTGAAGTGTGCACAGCATCGCAATAGGATGGGTGAAGGGGACGGGAACGGGAACGGGGACTCTCGAGCCCAGATACAGATACAAATGCAGATATGTGGATACATAGCTAACTAGTTGGCATTTCCGCTCCAAGTGGCGTTACTTCGGGGCTATAATGCGTGTAATGGGATTTGGTGATTTGTCGGCCAAGCATCTTATTATCTTATTTAGTTGGTATAATTTGGTAAACACTTTCGCCACCCTGCCGTTGAGATGTGCTAAACACTGTTTGCACCTTTTTGTCTGAGAGATTCCAATCTCTTGGCTGGGCAAAAACATTCATCCCATTTGTGTAGACTTCAGCCCAAGTTCCTAACTCGAATTTACATTGCGCCATGTCTGAGGCCGCGCATAAATCAATTATTTGCACCTTAAGCCCATAAATCATTTTATGACGAGCAACAGCAAAAGACAAACATTGGGACTGGTCAAAAGCACAGACATCTGGACAGATAGAGGGGGTGAAACACGAAAAGGCCCTCCACTGAGCCAAAAAGGCTAGCAAATTGCCGGAGTGGATTTCGTTTTCGCAATCTTTCCTTTTTTTTTTTTTGGTTTTTGGCCTAAGTGCCCTGAAAGCCTGGCTAATATGGCGTTGGCGGTCTTGTCTTGTTATCGCAGCAACAAAAGGCCACAATAAAAATATAAACGCACACATATGTGTGAATGATTTCTGAAAATCACCAAAGGCACTTTGATTTCGTCTCTTTTTTTGTAGAGCTTGTAGAGCTTTGCCTAAGCCCGGTTTTTTTTCTTTGAGTATTTTGGACTTCATTCAATCGCCATCCGACGCGCTCTCTTTATTTTTGTTCCCCTATTTGCTCGGCTCTTTATTCCTGCTTCTATTTGTTGTTGTACATTTATACGGTTTATTGACTTTGACCGGAGTTTTTTCGTTTTTAGCCAGTTTTTTGCGCACTAAGCTGAAGTATAAACAAGAGTGGAAGTAAATGCAAACAATAACAAAAGTGTTAAATATGTGTAGAGAGTGTCCGAGGAGAGGAGAGAGGTTTCTTCAAATATATAGAATAAATCAGTAGACATAACTTCTTAACTTTAAAGCTAAGAACTCTTGAGGCTAAACATTTTTGTATACAAAATAAAATTAATATATAAATGACAGCATTTGAAAACACTTTTAACAAGAAAGCTATCTTTTTTGCTGATAACTTAATATATTTTATTTTGTAAAAGGATTAGCAAAGACTTAATTGAGAACATAAACATTAAACATTTAATATAAGTAAAACACGATAAGAGTCATCATTTATCTACGAACTTATTCTATAATTTTATACATTTCTTACCAAAGACTTACATATATATTTTTTTAGGCAAAAGCAAATGCCTGGCTTACTTAATAAAACTTTTAGATGGGAGTACATATCTTACAATTTCTTATTCAAGCTCTTCATAATTGTGTATTCTGGTAGTTGTTTTATCTGTACCTTTTTGCTAAGAAATTACCAAAGTTAAGCACTCCAATTTACACTACCCGACGTTTGACTAATATTCTATATCTATTTGCTCTTCTCCATTTGCAGGTGCGTATTATGAACCAAATGTCTGAACAAACAGGGAAATGTTATCTGCACAAATGTTTGCTTTCGCCGGTCATACAGCAATATGCTAGATATACCATAGATATTGGGTATCTGTGCGGTAAGTTGGTCAGATAAGGCCCCCAAATGCGCATTCAACTAGACAGCTTGGCGTTGCGACCCATGGCGAATTATGATTTCGGTGGTGTTTGAGTGTGGATGCTTTACTCATCCGGCTAGGGATCATCAATCATTTAATAATAAATGCGCGACTCAACGCCAACGCTAAAATTCAAAAGAGCGACTAACTAAAATCACACAAAAATAAAAACAAAAGCGATCCAAAAAAGCGTAGAAAATCCCCCTACGCTTGAGTGGTATACAAATCCACCAAATATGAATATAAATGCGAGCTGAGCTCTGGCAGAACAGTAGGAAAATTTAATAAAATTTGGAAACAGGAGGGCGAGAACTGCTGCTTTGTCTGCAACTCGATGCCACACCATTCACTTTTCGTTATTAATATATTTTTTTTCGGTTAAAATTATGCTAATCCGTTGAAATATGATTATGCCGAATGACAACAGCGTGACGGGGGCGGAGGGCGTGGCCGGTGTGGGGCGGATCGGTCGCATATATGTCGGCAGGTGTGCCTATTAAAAGCGAGGGCTTGTGCATAATTTGATTGCCTTTCGCAGCTAATTTCGTTTACTGGGAAACCCGAGAGCACCGCCAAGCACTCTCGTCTAATTAAACCCATGACGGAAATTTTCATATTAAATCATTGGCGGGCTCTTCTTCCAGGGCTGAAGTGAAACTTTTTCAATTAAAGAAAAGTCGCCGAGTCGACCTTCAAAGCAAACAAATTTCGAAAATGAAATTGTAGGCGAAAAAGTAATTTAATTAGCTTAGCCCAAATAGGAATAAACAAAACGAAGCCGACTCAGAGAAAAGTCCTTTCTGCCGCAGCGTCTACGAGTCGAAATCGAAAGGGTTGCAGGCCAGCTCTCGTCGCGTGCTTTCATTTTATTTGGCCGAGAAAGTTTCACTTCTTTGACGGTGCCAGTCGCCAAACTTGGAGGCGCCAAAAGCAAAAGCAAAAGCAAAAGCAATGGCAAAGGCCAGAGCAGAGCTGGTGGCCTAAGAGCTATGCAAATTGGAACTGGAACCCGCGAAGAGCTGGCCAAGTGTTGATTTTCGTCATCTGCAAATGAATTTTTTAAAATTTTAAGAAATTGTGGTGGAAATGTGAGGGAAGTTGAGTTTTCACGATCAAAGTGCCATTTTCAAAAAATGAAACAGCATTCATTAGTTTATTCAGCTCTATATAACTATATATCCCCGGGCTTTAAAACTCACCCGTGTTCCAAGCGATCGAATGTCCTTGACTTTAAAATTCATCACCACATTTTCAGGCAGTAAGTTCATCTAAATTTCAGTAGACCATGTCCGGCCAACTGTTGAAACTTTCTGCTTCGGGTCGGCAGTCAAGTACCACCAGACTTCACACAAATCGCAAGATACTCCAGCTCATGAAGTCCTGGTGGTATCGCAGGCGCTTTGATGGTTTCGAGAAAAAGGAGATCCCGGCACGGCAGCCAATTCCAAGGATCCGCCGAAGTCGCTATCCGGACGCAAAGGAAAATCCGTTCCGTAGAAGTCCCGAATGTCTGCCAGGAAGGGGAGAGGTCCTCGAGCCCACACGCATTCAACCGCCGCGGAATTCAATGTGTTTCTCGGTAATACGATTCTTTGGAAGCTCCGCTTTTGATGGAGGATCCGGTGAACCACCGGAAGATCGGGAGGGCAAGCTGATTAAGTTCCCTGTGAGATCTCGTTCAGAAAAACTTCAAAAGGGAAAGTTGAATATCTCGAAAACAGAACCGCTTGCCTTTGGCACAGATACTTCTGCCGGGAAGGAATCATCTCAGTCAGATCGTTTATTGGGATTGTCAGAAAAGTCTACGACCAAGGAGTTAACTCCAGATACCCAAACACCTAAGGCTTTGGATCAATCGGGAAAAGATGGGGAAGACGATGAGCTCGAAAGTGTTTTACTCAAATCCGTAACGGAGTCTATCAACGCATTTGATGAGTCGAATGAACCTTGGAAATCGAATGATCCCCTAGGAATTCAATCCCAACCACCGGAACGTAGCCAAAGTGGAAGTAAACCACCAAGCAAACCCCCTTCAGGACCTAAAAACCCTTCGAAGCCGCCGACAATTGGAAAGCCTCATCCATTAACCGTGAATAATGCCGGAGCGGGAGCTAAGCCTCCTATGAAAACAGCATCTGGAGGTAAATCGCCCACTAAACCTCCTACAGGAAGTAAACCTCCCAGTAAACCGCCAGCGGGAAGTAAGCCACCTAGCAAACCTCCTACTGGAAGCAAACCTCCCAGTAAACCGCCTGCAGAAAGTAAACCTCCCAGTGAGGCGCCTACTGCCAGTACACCACCCACAGGAAGTAAGCCTCCGACTGGAAGTAAGCCTCCCACAGGAAGTAAGCCTCCCAGTAAACCTCCCACAGGAAGTAAGCCTCCCAGTAAACCGCCAGCAGGACCCAAACCACCAACTGCCGGCGAATCGAAGAGAGGCGGAGCTGGAGGCAAGTCAGAAAAGGATGCAGATGGAACAAGAGTCATAACCCTAATGCCTGGCGATGGCATTGGGCCGGAGATCTCGATGGCGGTGATCAAGGTGCTGGAGGCCGTGAAGGCACCTCTAATCTTTGAGCCCGTGGACGTGACACCGGTGAAAAATGCCGAGGGCCACACCACAGTGCCCGACCAGGTGATCGAGAGCATGAACCGGACGAAGGTGGGTCTGAAGGGTCCCCTGATGACCCCGGTGGGCACTGGCTTCCGTTCGCTGAATCTCACCCTTCGCCAGCTGTTCAACCTGTACGCCAACATTCGACCTTGCAAATCGCTACCTGGTGTGGAGACCATTTACGGCGATGTGGACATCGTGACCATTCGGGAGAACACCGAGGGCGAGTACTCGGGCATCGAGCACACCCTGGTCGACGGGGTCGTCCAGAGCATCAAGCTGATCACGCGGCCGGCCTCGCTCCGGGTGGCCGAGTACGCTTTCCAGTATGCCCTGGACATGAAGCGGAAGAAGGTTACGGCCGTGGCCGAATCGCAGGCCATGCGAATGTCCGACGGATTGTTCCTGACGTGCGTCCGCGAAATGGCCGCCAAGTACAAGAACAAAATGGACAAGGCGGGTATTGTTTATGAGGAGTCGACGATGACCACCCTCTGTCTGAATATCGTCCAGGATCCCAAACGATACGACATGCTGGTGCTGCCCAATCTGTATGGCGATATCATCTCGGACACTTGTGCCGGATTGATTGGCGGACTGGGTCTGACGCCCTCGGGCAATGTGGGCACCAATGGCGCCATTTTCGAGTCGGTGCACGGAACTGCTCCGGATATAGCTGGCAAGGATCTGGCCAATCCCACGGCCCTGCTGCTGTCCACTGTGATGATGCTGCACTACATCGGAATGCACGAGCACGCGGACAACATAGAGCAGGCTGTGCTGAAGACCATCAAGGAGGACAACATCCGCACCATGGACTTGGGCGGCAAGGCCAAGTGCTCCGAGTACACCAATGCGCTGATCAACAACCTCAAGTGACCCAAATCGATCCTATTGAACTTATACTTATGTCATTGTTAAGCTCAAATTGTCGTTTGAATGCCCTTGAGGTATTTTGTTTACAACTAATTAATAATTACTTACAAACTTTTTAAGAATTAAACGCTTGTCATAGAATTGTTTTCTACTCTGGCCTAAATTGATATATGTATAGTTAAATAACCGTTTTATTTGATGACTTAAATCAATCTTCACTTCAAGCCTCATAATTTTTATGAAATTCAATAATAGCGACTCCCTGTCGTGCCAAAATGACTTTGTCAAACCATCCCTGCCCGGCATGAGTTATCTGACGGCTCTGATCACACTAATTTTGCAACAAGCTATGAAGTAACCAAACATCACAGGAAACCGCCAGCTCCGTCCGAGAGAGTCAAAAGCCAGTCCAGCCAGAATCGGCAGAGACCACAATGCCACTCAGCCCCCCAAAAACACTGCACTGCACTCCTGCCCCACTCCACTCCGAAAATTCCCAGCCAGCCAGTCTAACCAGTGCCAAAGTCAAAGTCGGACTGTCAAAGAGCCAGAGTCAGTCAGTCTCTGGGCCCGGCGCAAGTCATCAACCGCAGCACATGGTCGGCAACTGGGAACTGGAAACAGGGAACTAGGGTTCCTGCCCACTCCACTCCGCTCCACTCCACTCTACTCCACTCTACTCCACTCCACTCCACTGTCTGTCCCCTTGGCCAAGTTACGTTGCATTTTTACATGCATGTTCTGTTCTGTACTGTTCTGTTCTGGTCTGTTCAGGTCGGGTCGGGTCCCAGCACAAACTGAAACTCAAACTCCGAGTGGGACTCGACTCCTCGGTGAGCTGCGTTTAAAAGCACAGACCCGGCTCCTAAACAAATCGAAACTACTAGCCAACAGCAGCAGTAAAACAAGTAAGAACGTTGTAGTTACGGGCAACGACTAGCAGATACCCTGCCTTAAAACGGGTCGAACAATCTTTGTAGCCTACTTCAAGGTGTTTTACATATATTTGTGGGAAGAAAATAAAACTTGCTTTACATCAATCCTTTCGATTCTAAGGGAACTTCTTAGGTTTTTGGAATAAAAAAATGGACTACAAAGTCAAGTAGTCTGACAAGCTTATTGCCTTTTCAGGGAGTATGGTTTTATTGAAACTTGTTAGGATACTCATTCAGTTTGACTTAAAATTTTAAGAATTAAGGACCTTACCCATAAATAAATAATTATTTTAGGGACTTCACTCCACAGACTTCCAAATATACCTATTCTATAAGTTAGAAACACTGGGTATGAACGAATAGAACAACAAGTAAGGGCACTCCTTGGTTCGAGGTTCAGTGGAGCGTGCAAGAAAAAAGAGCAGGAAGAAAATGCCACAGAATCAGCCAAAGAGCCATATAAAAATTAAAAAGAAACCAAAGGAAAAAATTTAATTTTGTGTGCCAGAGTGGGACAGAGCGATGGCGGTTAGCCGTAAGTGTGTGTGTGTGTGCGTGTGTGTGTGTATGGTTGTGAGTGCATTTCAAAGAATTTTGATAAACAACAAAAGCAGCGGTGGAAAAGAGAGAGTGAGGTGGTCTGGAGGACCAGAGCAGAGCCAAAAGATAAACTCCGTTTTGTGTATGTGAAACAAAAGTCGAGAATTTTTCAACGCACAGTAACCGGTTTTCGGTTTCATTTTCCCCCTGCATCCGAAAAACTGAAAACTTCTGAAGCTGACACCATGAGCGTGGTCAGGAAGCGGAAAAGGGGGTGGCCTGTGTGAAAAAAATGGGGGGCGCCTGCAACTGGATGCGGCCTAGTTGTCGCTGTCTCCCATTCATAAGCCCTCAACTGCAGTCGCCCAATTTTGAATTGGCCAAAACACGCAAAGGCCAAGTTTGGCTTTCTGCTGACTCGAGCAGAGCATTGCAGTTTTCCTTGTGTTTATTTTTATTTCCAGCGAATTCTGCCAGAATTGCAAATAGACCAAGAGGAGAAAAAAACCTCGGCGCCATAATTGCCGTGCACCATGCCAGTCCGCTCATTAGAATGCTAATTTGTAAATGCAATCCGTCGGCTGGTCTTGGCCCGAGCTGTGAACATTTGTGCCCTCGTAATTGCCCCCGCGGATTTGATTTCCCTGGAAAAGCCGCAACGTGAGTCCCACGAATGATGGGTAGCAAAATATAATATATATGTTTGGTGCCAGCCCAGACAATGTAAGCAGATTTTAATGGAGAGGCGGTGGAAAACCAAATGAGATCACTTTTCTTCGCAAATAGAATGCTAATGATCGGACTGATACTCGCGGAGGAATTCTTGGAAATAACTAAAATACAAGCGCAATAATCTAGCTACCAGTATTTTATCTAAGAATATTTGCTTTTCTATCATTGCAAGTAATTAGCAAAGTCGCCCTGCTAGATAAGTGAAAAAATTCATATTTATAACATTTGGAGAGCGCATATTGATAACGAAAATGTCGCAAATAATCAGCCAAACTTGGGGCTATCAAGTCCGAGCCACTTGACTATTTATATGTAGTTATCTGGCTGCTTTCATCAATTTATATTCTAAAGTGACTTTCCTTTATTTCGGCTTACTTTTCCATTAGGCGATAAATTCACTCATCCATAACCTCGCTGGCTGCTTGAAAAGGGGTTTAGTTTGATGGGTTGTGGAGTTAACCCCGACTCGAAAACTGATTTTCCATGTTCGTACCCACATTTGCACGCCCAACCCATCCACCCTGACATGGGTTCCAGGCACTTTTACAAAGATTTACGACCGCTGTCAATAGAGCTTTGCATAACACAAACTTCCACTGGGAGGCAGAAACAAAACAGCGTCTACAAAAAAAGTATTTTCGAATTTAAATCTATTTGTCACTTGCAAAACTTTTGCTACCTTTTCGCCAGCAGCAGGCTAACACTCAGCAGGCCAACGCTCGCTTTGATGGTCGTACAAAGGTCGGACCATGAGACCATCGGCAAAAAAGGTAATGCAAAGTGGCAGTTACAAATTTGCTGAAATCAAATGCGGGATGAACAACAAAAACAAGAAGTGGAGCACAAAATAAGACCGGATATATATGGGCCAGAGAGCCGAAACGTTCCATTTAAATGAGTTGGATGGCCCATGCTTAGATGTCCGTCCCACCCCAACACTTGTTTCCTCCTGCCCTTAGCCGCCACCCTTGGAACATTTTTCCCAGAGCCCTTTTCAATCGCAAGGTCCTCCCAAAATCCCAGGGAGACTAAACACTCCATTGCAGTGACAAGTGGGAATCGTTTAGGGCAGCGTATGATTTCTAAGCTATCCTGTATTCAAATTCCCAATTAATAGGAATAGTATTAAATATTAATCTAAGAATTTAACGATAAAATGAACTCCATTTAATTCCATAAATAATAAATAAAAAATAATAAATAATAATAAACACAATTTATATATTTTGTATGTAAATTAAACTATTATTGTTAATACCAATTTTCAAACAGGACCTTTTTTACAAATTTAACAATCTTTAAATCTTACTGCAAAACTACCAAATACACCCACTTTGGTCAAAGGCTACTGGGTATGAAGTGCTCCATCTAGATGGAACAATAAGAAACAGGAGAAAAAAAATGATTTGCATTTATTTATCTTGGTAGCTCTTCATCGTTCTCCTTCTGTGTTTGAATTTGTTATTATTCTCGCACTCAGGAGGTCTTTGCGTTTTGCTTATTGTTTCGTCCGCTCCATTCCCCCGCCATCAACCCTCAACTCCATTTGGATCCATTCTGCGTCCTGCTCCACTAAACATTTCTATGCGGCGATGGTAAAAATAATCCCATTTATTGTTTAATGCTTAATAAATAAAGCAATTTTTATTTATTTGCCAGCAGTTTGTTGCTGTTTGTGTTTGTGTTTCAGTTGATTCTTTTGCGTTCGCGTTGCTTTCGTGCAATTGCGTTCTGTGTGCTTTATTGATTTTTATGCCTCGGAGATGGCGATTGGAGCACCGTTTGTGGTTGTTGTTATCGCCGGCAAAATACTTTCAATTGTTTATTGTTTTGATAATGCGTTCGGTTGTACTTTATTGTTTGTACTTGTGCCGAGCGTTTTGCGTGCAATCGTGGGAGTCAGCGATATGGGCTTCGTGTCGACGTAACAACTGCTAGCAAAGCGATAGTTAATTGGGATCAAATTGAATGTGGTTTGGACTTTGGGTATATGTATGTATGTATATGGGGTGCACAATTAATTGACATATTGAAGAAGTAATGGAGTCCTATTAAGCTCTATTGTTAAGACGCGTTATAGAATTGGTGGCTTTCTGTTGTGAAGATCACACAACAAAACCCCTTCATTCAAAGCTTTTCAAATTTTTGCTTTGACTGAACTTGAATGCGAATTATTGGCTGTATAAATATTAATAAACTATTCTTAAACCCAAACTAGTTTTTCAATATATTTATAACAAAGATTGATAATAATCTTTGGCTGGCGCCGCAAGTTGGTCATTGATATATTCGTCGTAAAGTACGCATTGTCTTTTATTCAAAATTCAACCTTTGTTTAACCACACTTTAAATTATTGAGGTTAGACGATCAAGTTATGGCGATACCATTTAGGCTTATTGTTCTTTTAAATGTGGTTTCATTTTGTATTTACCTTTTTGCCACAATCTTTGATTTTATTTAAGAACTTATATTAATAGCATGGCCAAACTTTTGATATTCTTTTGAATTTTCTTTAAACGTTTTAATGCTTAATGAGGTTGGTCTCACTTGATTCTCTTTCATGCTTAACCAACTCAATCTTTGACTTAGTTCGACTTTACTAAACTTTAATTTTCTGTAACCTTAGCCCAAGCTTAAGATGTATATCTGGCTTCGATCCACATGACAACCAATTGGCCCGCTTCTGGATAATGGCGTTCAAAGCCCCATCGGGTCTGCATCCGTTCCGGTGCACGTTACACCGTAGACTCCGACTCCGGCTCCGGCTGCCTTTCCGTCCGTCCGTCCGTTCACGGTTAAGCAGGAAACCCGCTCGGGGTCTCCATCGCTCCGCCAGCTATCGCGATTCGCATCCACACATACATATATGACGATAGTGAAGGCGGTGGCGATGGCTACCGTGCATCCTGCCTTTCCGCCTGATTTGCCCAATTGTGCAGCTTGGGAAACTGCGCAGTGAGTGAGGAACGAGCTTAATAAAATTGATTGCATTTTTCACGCTGGAAGCTTGGCTTCCTCAGAGCTCACGACCCAGTTATTCCACACGAGCCGCCGTCAAGGGCCCAAGCCCTTACATGCTGCCCAAAAAATAAAATAAACGAGAAACGAGCACGGAAAATGGAAAATGGAAAATAACACAACGGAACAACTTTTGCATAATGCGCTTGCACTTGCAAACAAAACCCGAGGCCCACTTGCCCGGTGCATAATAGATTTTCCGTCCAGCCGAACATGGAGTGGAGCTTTGGGTGCACGGTGACCTTTGTCGGGGTTCATTGGCTTGCAGGTCAGCCGACGCTGCTTGAGCTACATTTCAGCCCAGATTGCTTAAAATTTCATACTGTTTATTAATTTCCAGCAGTGGCTCTTTCTATATACTTTCATGGCCCGGTTTGCCCAACTTTTCCCATGGCATTCGCGCAGGTGCGGTTGTCGCCTCATTTGAAATTTACAACTTTTAATTGAAAAACACTAAGCAGGATTTCGGAATGAAATATTACTGCAGCAGTTTGTGTACTTAATTACGTGAAGATATAAAGGGGAAATAAAAAGCTCAACAAGTGACTACAGAGGCAGAATTTTAGCTGCCCAGCAGTTCGTGTCACGTATCTGCGGAGGTTGGCTGGTTGGCTGGTTGGTTTCGGTTTCGCCTTACGTTCTTAATCACCGGAACTGGCTGCACTGAGTCCAGGTAACCAGGCGGCAATTAGTGTCTCGACCACGCCCACAAAAGCCCCACCAAATCCTCTGCCCCACCACCTACCAGACAGCACCCACAGCCACCCATTTAACCATCCATACCACAACAATGGGGCCGGGTAAGTTTTCTTTGGCAGGTTCGTGTTGCTGCCCCTGTTGCGGGTTGTTCTAGTTAGTTGGAGTGCTTTGACTTGCCAGCGTTTACAACTTTGCCTAAGCTTCTTTGGCATTTCGCAAAGCATTCGAAATGGCCGGGGAAGAGCACTTAGGGAATTAGAAACTTCCTGAATGCAGTTGCCAAACTTATAACTGAAACGATTGGTAAATAAAATATAATTTCTTTTGAATGTACTCTGGCAGGGGCTTAGTAAATAACTGTGTGCCCCTTACTTCCTTGAGACTCAAATGCTTACTTAAAAGTGCTAAATTTAGCTTGAAACCATAACAAAACTGAGATGGCATTTAACCTTGATTTAGTTGGCAAGCTGCTTGAAATTTGAGTATCAACAAATATTTATTTGTTTGTTTTAAATGCTGATACCCAATGTATTGCCAGCTGATCCAAACAAAGATCTGCAGCATTATTTGTTTATTATTTGTACTCGCATTTGTATACATACATGGAGAAACATAAGTGAGCTCGACTATCCACTGCGATGCGTAATTCTTTTATGGGATTCTCCTTCATCTTCTCGTGCAATTTCAATTATTCACACACGACATTTAATTGCATTAATTAAACCAACACGAGAATGTTGAACATTTATTACTCTCTCTCGGCGTCCAACCACACTCTTTCCTCCTGGGTGACCATGTCCTTATCAGCGACTTTTTCCTCTTTCCTTCTGGAGCGCGTTTCCGGCGTTAATTGAATGCAGATTCCACGGAGACGGAGGTTTTTTATGGGAGTGGGTTGGTGAGGGTTGTTTGTGGGTTGCAAGGACAGTCGGTTGTCATTGCCAATTAGCGCACAGTCCGAGGTAAATTAAGGAGGAGGGGGAGCGGGAGGAGGGCAGTCTGACCTCTTGGCTTTTATAAACTCTTCGGATTGCCAATTTATATTCGTTGATTGATTATGGCAAATACATTTTTTATTTTGTCGATCGATTGATTGATGCTGTGCAATCGGTATATGCATATTTATGAGTCATTTCGATTGCTGGGTCATCATGGAGCAGTGCAAAAATATAAGGAAATAATAATATTTTTCGCCCGGTAATGTTTCACTTTTAAGTGTCCTTCGCGTGGTTATGAAAGTTCCTGGATTTTTCTGGTCCATCAAAGGCCATTGCCACGTGTCGCCAGGTGGAGCGGGAAAAAACACCTGCCTCTCTGCCTGCCCCCATTAATAATTTATTAAACAAAGAGCATGCCCAATGGCAGCAGTGACACTTTAAGCAGCACTGTCGTAATCCCAAAATGCCAGCCGCCCCCCCACTCCAGGAGCCACTTCAATTTGCAAGCCAGACACAAATTCATCCGAGTTTCTCCCTCCCCAGGATCATTGTTCCAATGGCATAAAAACAATGGCAACAATAATAATAAAGCACATAAATAAATGATAAGTCGGCCACATGCACAAAAGGACACGACACACGTCAAGGAAAAAGAAGGAATTGTCATCGGGTTGGGGGCACGAATTGTAGTACTTCCTAAGTCTGAAACTGTAATTCTCAACACGACGAAACACTGCCAAAGTTGTTCAGAGAAAGGTTTTTTATGCTCTGAGAGAATATATATATTTATATACGAATGTTGGTAAAAATATATTTTTATGAGCGCTTCCTTGAAAAAAAAAAAATCTTTAAAGCATGCTTGTTATCTTGCGATTTATTAAAAATTGTGTATAAACTAGTTTAAAGGTCCACATTCAATATTCATTTAAAATATGAATTTAAAAGAAACATGAAATAATGTAATATTCATATTTAATGAATTACTATTAAAATTTACTTTTACTATTATTACTTTTTAATTATCCATATTATGTTTTATTATAATCTGGAATTTACTTCCCCATATTAATTTTATTAAATAACACATACCATAAATTTATTTAGACTAAATTAACTTGTTCCCCAACTATTGCTCGAGATGAATCTTCCAGCTGATGATTGCAATTAAATACACATAATTCCCGGCTAATTACTTGGCTAGAAACGGGCAGAAAATCAAACGGAGCCGCGCTTATCTGAGCCACGTTAGGCTGCCAACATAATTTAGGCCCCAAAGACACGCAGACTGCCGCTGCCTGGCTCAAATAATCGCTGTTGCAAACACAAGCGCACACAGAACGAATCTGAATCTGAATCTGAAAATGAATCTTACGGCGGCAAGTGTTGGCCGCTTCCGCTTCCGGTTGCCGTTGATGATGATGCCGTTGATATCGGCCTAAGCCATGCACTAAATAACTGTCAGCCGGTCTACGGCAGTCCTGCGACTTCCCGCCCATTTCCAGTTAAAGTCCCAGTCAATATTGGTAGCTGGCCAAACTTTGACAATTTCTATGAACAGACTCCTTCTGTGCCTAAAATCAAGCAGACTGAGAAAGCTTTTGCATCTCGCCAGCTGTAGTCTATATGGAGAATGGACAAAAACAAGCCAACATCATTTCCCCCAACTCGGGAACTGCTGGCCATAATTTACATAACTCTGTGCGCAATAAAAATTAATTTGCTGCCCATTTGGAAGTGCTTAATTTGTAAACGAGACCATTGGGGTCGTCATGAATTCGCTTCAAACTGCTGACTAAGGTTGGGGTTTGTATATATATGTATATATATGTAGACATGGCTCTGGGTGTTGGTGGTTTTATCGGTGTTGCCTTTACATGTCAAACAAGCTGTGCTTCCCTTTTGTTGTTTCCACAGGATAAATTAACTTTAAGATGGAGCAGAAACAAAAAGGAAGTGTTGAAATGATGGGAAAACAGCATATTGAAGTTTCTTCGTCTGCTAAATAAATGTAAACAAAAACATTTTTCAATTATGCTTTCTTTTATTTTATTACATTTAAAACAAATAGTAAACAATAGTAAGGAATTTGTTGCTTCTTTTTGCCATGGAAACTTTTATCAAATGTTTACAACATAATAATATAAAATTTGATAATAAATATTACTATGACATAAACAGATAGTTAGATAAAAGTAAAGCTTTAAAGAAATTATGACTGCATACCTTAAAAGCATTTAACGCCAGAAATTTTTGTTAGCAGCACTGAAGCAAAACAAAATTTTATAGGGCAAAACAAAATTATATATAAAAGGTATTTTATAAAGCGTATTAAAGCTTCTGCTTTAACTGGCTGTCATTCTTTGGCATTTATTTCGGAGATTTTATCGCTGCTCAACGGCAAAAGCAACATCAGCAATCCGCAAAACACGAGCAACTTTTATGGCAAAAACGCAAATGGCGATGAATGTTTGCAATAAAACAAAAGTCGAACAATGCCTGGTTGTTTTTGCATTTGTTGTCGCAGTGTGTTGATGTTGCTGTTGTTGTTGCTGTAAATGTTCCTGTTGTTCCCGTTGTGAGTGCTCTTGTTGTTGTTGTTGTCGTATTTATTGTGTGACCCCCAATAGCCGGTTGATTTTTAAATGTCTCTGGTGCTGTCGGGTGTTGTTAATTATGTAGTTGACTGGACAAATTTATCGCTGTTCTGGTCGGGGAGCAATGGGCTGAGGAGGTCCACTCGACAATCACCAAATTCCCTGCACTTGACACTTGTTCAGACATAAAATATCAGTGTGGAACTGTTGGAACCTCTCAAGTAGCAACTTCCTCATTGCCACCAAATGGGTTACAAGAGCAAATGCTCGTCGTTATTTATCGCCCAGTTGGTAGTTGATTAATAATTGTCAAAAGCGCAAAAAAAAATAAAAAAAAATACAAAAACAAACAGAAAACAGAAAATAGAATCATCAACATTTTCGCTCTTGACTTTGACCTCTGTGGGTGGGCCCTCCATTGGGGACTTCCGCTCGGTTTTGGATTCCAGTGGGTGGATCCCCTCGTGGGCTCGACAAAATGTCAAGTAAAACGCGTCAACTGTACAGAAGCTGCGACCTCGACAGTCCGGGGGATGAGCCTGAGCCCTGCTGGAAGGCCAAGAATGGGGTGCAAACTGGGGACCTGGGGCCTGTCTGGGATGTTTGTCTGTAATTCCGCTGATGTGGGCGGGAGGGCATTACGTAAATCCAGACGAGCTAGCTGTCTGTCGCCGTGCATTTAATGCATACAAATTGGTCTGATTTAAAAAGGCCTGAAAAATGCTGAACAAATTTTGACGAGGCTGGGCTGCAGATTAAACCGAAACTCGGAGGTGGTGATGGTGGCATTAAGGAACGACTGGTGCATCATCTTCGTCCATAAGTATAATGCGCCACTCAATGAGGGTGTGTGTGGGTTGTGGCAACGTGCATGTCTAAGATACATCTTATGGGGTTAATATTTATGTACTGCTCGGTTGTAAAACGTTGAGCACAAAGTGATGGCTTTATACTCTGCAGTAAGATGGTTTAGGCTAAAATCACTCGGTTCCTCACCTAAGGTACTTACACAAAAACAAATAAGCAAAGTCATAGTGTAAGGAAAATGATTTTAAAATAAAAAGTAAAAGAAATACCTGCCCAAAATATGTATATAACTATTATAAAACCAATATAAGTATATTATTATATATTAACAAACCTTCGAATTCTCAAAAACAATACTAATATTTTCGCTCTGTGTGTAAAAGCCAGTCTAAAAGCATTTTACGTTTGCACTTAGTTTATAGTCCCTCAAAATGGATTCAATCAATCGAGTGATGGCCACCAAAAGTTTTTATCCGTCGAATGGAAGGCCAAAATGAAATAATTAATAACTTTTGGAAATGCACTATAAAGCCAGTGGGTTTCTGAGCTGTCAGAGACAGTTGCCCCCAAACTTTTCCAATAACCCCGCAGTAAATCCAGGGTCTGTATAGGGCATCTGGTAAGTGGCTATCAAGGCTTTCCAATCTGTCCCTTTTTCCGCTGCAGCTTCCCCAACATTTATAAAATTGTACATTGCTTTTTGTCAAGAACTTTTTACGCTTGCCACCCCATTCCTGGTTGCGTGTCAACGCGCTGCCATCACATGCACACAATGTTTTCAGCTTAGCTGTTTTTAAGCTACATTTTAAAAGTTGCATTAAACTGGTAAAGAGGATATTTTATTAAAAATAAAATTCTGTGCATACTAATATGGCAATTATAAAAACCCTGAAACAGAAGAATGATTTTTTTTTTAAATTAAAAGAAAAAATGTTTATATAAATAAATGTTTGTTTTAGCTTAAAAAAATTCTGGACTATTATACCAAAAGGTTTTTCTGTTGATTAAAAGTAGTTGTAAAGAATTAGCTTACCATCGCAACTTATATAAATTTATATTTATAACTTAAGCACTTTTAAGCTAGTTTGATTCGATTTGGCTTTTTTTCTAATGTGAAGTCGACAACACTGCTTGAAAACTCATAGCGAACTGTGTCAGCTGTCATTTGGCCCGTGGTCCCGTCGACTGACAAACTGCAGTGCGTGTGGTGGTGCAATGTGGCGGTGGTGGAGCGATGGTGGTGCCATGGTGGAGCTGGAGCCAACCACTTGACGATGCGTTATTTGTCTTTCGACACGGCGCATCATCAACAGCGGGGTTGCTGTGGCTCTTCATATTTTATTCAAGGCAAGTGTCATGTGCACATGAACGCAGTCAGTCGGTCGGTGAGTGAATAGCAGCCACTTCCACTTGGCCAGGCATGAGCTCTGACCCCCTGGAACACATCCCCCCCTTCACCTTATTGGGCATGTCCAGCTGGTAAATGGCTTTTAATTGCCGCCATGCAGACGAGACGATCAAAAGGTGAATCGAGGTAAACAGTGAATTTCCCAAACATTTTCACTCAATAAACTGCACTAAAAATAGACGCCGCCGCATGTTGAACTTTGACACACAAGCAAACAAACAAATTGCCTACTGTGGTCGGGGTTCAAGTAGGGGAAATCTTCTTTCACGCCCAAGTTGCATTCTATAAACAAATCTGTTTCCATCAGATCGCTTCTCCGTCACGATGTCAGTCAAATGCATCCACTATTTCAGATTGGTCCCTGTTGTTTAGGCCGTTGTTGCCACATAATTAAATCTGAATTCAAACAAAATACGCTAAACATTTCAAAGTATTTTATGGCTGTCGGATGGCAACAAAAATTATAAAAACGAGAAGGGGAATTTTTCAAAGAAATAGGAGAGAGTGATGGGAAAGGGATGCAAAATTTGATATCTATAAGAGAACTTATTTTCATTTAAAATAAAATTAATATAAATATTAAAAAAAACTCAAAATGACCATATTAAAAACCAACAGATGTTAAATTTTACTCCTATCTTAACATTAAACCTCTTTGAATAATTTACTAAATATGTGTTACTTTCTTTTCCTTTCAGGTAAGCTACCAGTTCCATAAGGCACCATATCTGTAGTTGGTATCTGAATTTTGCTGAATACACATAAGCATAAGTATCAACAACAGTTTGGCTTGCCAGACACGCAACAAATAAGTGCAAGTGGTACGAGCTGTTTGTTGACTGCTTGATGTCCTAATGCCCCAAACAACAACTTTAGCGGCAAATAGCAGAAAAAAAGGAGTAAGAGCAGCGTTAACAAGGAGAACAGGGGAAATCACAACAATTGCCAGCGAGGTCTTTAAACGGCAAACGGGGACAGATAGCAAGACACGGGCTGCTGCTGCTGCTTCTGCTGCTGCTGCAGCTTCTTGACAACAAATGATGGCAACAATTGTTGCAGACACATTGACGGCAGCAACTACGAGGAAGGAAATTCACTTGGCAGGAGTTCAAGGAGGGGCAGAAGTGGGGAGAACAGCAGGGGGAGTTAAAGGAGCATTGGGTTTAGTTTTCCGACTCGTCTTCTTCTTTGGCTGCCGCAGACAGACGACTGTTGCACGACTGACTGAACGCACATTCCGGTGGCAACGTTGCTGCCACTCAGTGGAGTCGCTACTAGCTAGAAATTCATAAGATTAATTTAAAGTTTAAACAATTTAGACTTTTTTTATAACAAAACAATTTCATCACTTAATCTGAATAATTCATAAGAATTATAAACGTCTTTGACGTCAATAAATCATATTATCTTATCATCCTCCAAAAATATATGTTTCACCTTCAGATTATTGCTTTAAAAATTCAAAAACAAAATTAAAAGATGATGGCATTCAGATCATAAACCTCTTCGAAATTTGTTTGCCTCTTTACGGTGATTTGCGCTTTCATATCAAAAACCTATATATACCAAAAGCTTGGTTTATTTGTTAATCTTTCAGCAAAATACATGTGAAGATTTTTTAAAACGTAAATATATGGTCAGAAGAAATTAAAAAAAAATTACATTGAAATACATTTTTAAAAACTTTTTATTATTTTCACAAAATCTTTCAATAATTTCAAGCATTGTCGGCTAGAACCTAGCCAAATTAGCAGCACTGTTCCTGCTGCCTGCAGCATGGAATATTGATAATGAGCCGCAGACCAGACTTCAGAGCAGCTCACCATGGCCTGCCATATTTGGCAGCAAATGTCCAATGGTCCCAGCGGATGAAGCTGAATGAATGGGCGACCGGGGCTGGAGTTGCATGAATGACTCGGCTGACCAACTGCAGATGCCGTATATAGTGCAGTTCAGTAGACTCCCCGGCAGTTTGTCTGGGGCGTAGAAAGCAATCAAGCGTGCGATAAGATAAGCCCGGAGCCAGCTCATACCTTACAGCTCAGCCAACTGCCAACTAAACCTGGCTCCATCCCGAGGGCAAAAGTTTTAATTATGATTGACATGCGGTTGGCGTCGACGGATCGACCTCCCCTCACAGCAGCGGCATCGATTTCGACACAACTTAATTTCTGAAGAGGGTTGTTGATTGCCCCGCTCGCAGCAGTTCCAACCCCGCCAGATATTCCGATGGCGGTGTTGAAACTCATCAGTCAAAAGCGAGACAATTGCAACACAAGTTGCTACCACGGACCACGGAACCATCCCTCAAAACGAAAATCTGCCCTAGATGAGGGTTGATGTTGATGTCGATGTCGATCCGCAACGGGGAACTTGGAACAGACGGACGGAGAGACGGTCGAGGACATTGTAACATTTTGCACACAGAAATATTAAATTATAGTCGCATTAACTGCAAACACGCAACTCGACGAAGTCACTCCGCTTGCGTGCTTGCATAAATCTGGCACGCAACAAAAAATATTTAACTGATGGGATTACCGGCGATAGGGTGGTCTGGTTGACGGTCCAAAAGAAAAATGAACAGTTGTCCTATCGATTTATGAAAATTGCGGTACCTAAACAATACCCTCGAGATGACATCGGAGATGAAAATCATTTTTAGTTGTTTTTATGTTTAACAGGAGGTTTGGTTAACTGTAGGAAGTCGTTGTAAATACACAAAACTAATAATGGCATCAGCAAAATGGTAATTATTGTTTCTAAGTTTTAGTTAGTTTTACTTACCTTTTCTTTTTGTTAATTAATAATGCCTTTAATAACCTTACCTACAAGCTTGTGCCAAAAACAAAGCAATCAAAACAAATACCAAGTTGACTTTTGGCAAATTGTCCATTAAACAACAGATAAAAACTTATTTTGCCATTAAAGTCATACCTTTTTGGCTTATTATCCTTCGTGACAGGCTGGCAAATGTCCCGAAAATGCTTCCCGGGGAAGACTCCACATTAAAGTGAAACATTTCCCTTTATAATCCTTCGTGACAAACATCACTTATCATTCACACTGTCGTCCCAACATAATGTCAGATTTCTTATTTATATAATGGTCGTAAAGCAGTATTTTCTTTCCGCCTGACTCAACCCGCATTTGAATATTAAAGATTATGCAAACGGATGGGATGTTTTAGTTGGCCGCAGGGGGTCTGAGCTGTCGCTTCCTTGAACTCTCCCAGTTTTCTTCCTTTTTGTCATATGAGAATGGCCAACCCATTCAATAAATACACTGCGAGAAAGGCGGGGCAAGGAGCAGGGAAGGCAGAAGGGGGCAGACAGACGGGCTGGCTCCCACAACGCCCAAACTTCCGTTCCATTTAAGCCGTTAAACGCGCAACGCATTCATCTTAATTAACAACTCGGTGCGGGGGAATCAGGTGGGTTGTGTCGCTCAGTGTACGAGGGTAAACAGCCAAAAAGTTTCCCGACGCCAGCTTTGACGTCGCATGCAAAAAAAGCAACACATTCTCGCACACAAAAAGGATTTGGTCCGCAGGAGCAAACAGGCAATTTACCAGCCCCCACATTTTGGGCCACCCATCGACCACCACCCTAAGACACCCTCCTCCCCGCCGTCGCACAACAATGCCGCCTGAATGCCACTATGAATGATTGCAGCGGCGCGCTTTGTTCATGTTCGTTTAAAATTTTCAAACTTATCACTGGTCAAAAATGATTATCTAATTTTTACTAAAAAACTAAAATAAGTCTAAGATACAATTCTAAAAGAATATGAAAGTAAAGATTGCATGTTAGGCTCTATGAATTACTTCTTAAAACTTTAATCTTTAAATATTTTAAGGTAAGGGCACCTATTTCTACCATTTGAATATTAGTCGCAATGATGCTTCCATAAATTAAACAAACTAATTATGACAAGCTGACAAAATTTTAGGAATATTTTATTTCATAAATTCATCAGATTAATCTTATTGGTTGACGAACAGTTTTACAAATTAATTTGGCAACATGGCATAAATAATGATTCTAAGTTGTTAAAAGAAATCAAATAAGAAACCTCAATCATTTTTTCGCCGTGCAGCCAGGATGGCCAGACGGGACTTGGACTTTTTGTACGGCGCATCGGATGTGAAGCAAAGCGGAAGCGCTCATACGCCATGTTGGCTGGCAATGGGGCGACGTTTGAAAATTGAATAAGCGCTAGTTTCGCGTGCCAAAAATTGTGTTTCTTGTTGCCGTCCGTTTTCTTGGCGCTCCCCTTTTTTCATTACCAGAAACTGGCACTAGGAAATTACTCGGGACTTCGACCGGCAGCGGCTTGCAGATACTTGGCCGGCGATAAAAAGGTCGCGACTCGGCCCGTACAACTCAATAAGCCAAGTTAACAGTCGACTCGGTATCGAGTCGGTCCGTTTGTGTCTGTGTCTGTGCTTGTGTTTGTGTATGTGCGACCACGACTAACCCTTGTTGCTTTGCGGAACTGACAGTTACCTAATAGCAAACATAGATAAACCATTAAGTTTTCGGGGAATCCAGGCCCAAAGTCAAGCAAAGGAAACGAGGCAAAATGTGCAGAGCGCTAAAGTTAAATTTCAGTCGATGGCCCGTCCTGTCGCTCATATGAAACGCGATCGATTATTCGGTCTAAAAGATAAATGCCCGTTAAGCCGCGGCCAAGGCAGTAGCCGCAGTTGGCTAATAGCGTCGCTGATTCCATTAATTTGCCAACTGACAGCGGCAAAAAGTATCAGCTCCAGCAGCAGGATGCTGACCTGCCCTCATCCTGAGACCCAACATCAGCTTCATTTTCGCCTGGAATCCCGAAATCCGGCTATGGCTCGCGCCATTTTGACACTAATTAATTAAGTTTTATTCTCTGTTGTTTTTTCGACTAATACTGTGATTCCCCCTCTAGGGAATTTATCTTAGGCAAATCAGAAAATTGTAGCTGACGTATTACTTGCTATTTATAAAAGAACAAAAACAGGCAACATGGCATTATATTTTCAACGAACAAAACGAAAAAAAACAATATTTAAAATTCTAATAGGCAATAATAGGATTTTATTTTATTTTAATTTTCTCAGGAGAATTTTCACAGGAGCTCATAATTTGCAGAATGGAATTTTATCGCTTTTTAGCTTAAACACAAGGCATAAACTGAAAGAAATATCAGACCCCAATATTTCTTGCTCAACTCGTAAAATATATCACGCAATCGCATAGCAGAAATCCCTTTGGGGCTTTGCCCTCAACAACTCATCAAATGAAATGCTTCAAATGTTTGTGAACTGGCCATATCTACAATAAATAACTATGGTAATGGATCGGTTGCAAAGTGTCAACACAGAAAACTCTGCTCTCAAGCCTCAAGTAAATTCAACTATAAATAAATATGAATTAATTCTGTGGCACACATAAATCTCCACCGAAATGCATTCCGTCTGCTCCCCCAAATAATGTCTCATATTTTTTTATTTATTGTGAACACGTTGTGTGTATGCTTCTTCAAAAATTTCGAAATATTTTTCTTCACTGATTTATTAAACAAATATTTGACCAATAAAATTGACGGAAAATACCGCGGGATACCGAAAACAAAAAAAGAGCAATACCAAATTGCTGTAATAAATATAAGCTAAATATAAATATTGGCCAAACTATATGAACGTGTGTATATATATCGGGCGAATGCGATGCCTATATCACGTTCAAAGCGGCCCACAGAAATGTTGGCACTCAGCCTTTACAGCATTAAAAAATATAAAGAGAGAAAATTTGGTAAAATAGGCAAAGTATATTTGAAATGCTTGGGTCGATGCCTTTTTTATGTTTTATTTTTTGGCGCGCTGCTAAATTTAGCAGGCAAATATTTGCGGCCCAAAGCAAAGAGAGCAGAGCCAAAGCCCACTGCTTATGCAATGCAACCCGGATGGGCAGGGATTTGAATGGGGATGGGAAGTGGTATTTTCGGGGTGCCCCAGCCGCTTAATTGCCCCAGCTACCAAGTGTCAAAGACCCTGTGACCGAGTGGACCAGAGTGGCAAATCAAAAGAGAAATAAAATCTCAAATGAAATGTTGACAACTTGGCAACTTTTATCGAGAGGCGCTTCATTGCTTTCAATTAGATGGCAGTCGGGCAATCTCAAACAGACCGGTCTGTGTACTTATTTATTTAAGTGGAATCTATATATTAAAATTCAAGAGGAAAATCAACATTACACCGATATTTTTCAGTCATTAAATAAAATATTAAAACAAAATGATTTTTTTGAATTTAAGCAAAAGAACATATACATGTAATCAATATATGTTTCAATTGCCCCCAATAATGTTTAAGAATTAAACAAAAATCTTTAAGAATAATATTAGAAATGTAAATAAATGATTAAATGTTTCGTTTTTTAATTTATTTACCTTCCTTTGGCTGTTGGTAATAGAATTAAAACTTACCGATAAAATTGAACAGTGGAAAAACAAGCCTTAATATTTACCAAATATACAGACACATTTCATAGCTTAATGACTTCATTACATGTATTATGCACTCTGCATATGTGCAAAAACTATGTATGCAAACTGCATAATAAAAATGGTTTGCAAATCAAAAGACTATTAAAAAATGTAGGTACATACATAAATATTGATCAGCCTGAAGACCCGATGAACACTAAAATTCTAGTACGTCATCGTAAACCATTTTTGTCTTTAGCCTGCGGGGAGCTTCTAGCATAAATATAAGTTCCCACCGGCAATGAGTAAAAAATAAATTGCGAAAAAATGGGCACTGGGAGCAGACACGTTTTTGCAGTTGCCAAATTAACGGGGCGCAGACTTTTAGCACAGACTGTCGCCGGTCGTCATTGTCGCTCGCTTGGCTGCAATTGCTGTTGCTGCTGTTTTTGTCGTTGTTGCGATTGCTGCTGCAACTGGCGATGAGTCAGGCCGCATCCTATGTCTACGTCTCAGTCAGCAGTTTGCATTTTAATTTTCATTTGTGCATTTGGCTGTGAAAATCGCTTTTCTATATGCCACACCAAAAAAAAAAAAAAATTAAACAAAGAGCCAAGAGCCGAAAATGCAATTGTATTGTCTTCTTTTTTTGGCAATTTTCACACAAATGCGATTTTGAAAATAGTCTTTCCATGGCCTTTTGTCTCTAAATTGAATGCGTTTTAGTTTGCATTAACTTGGTTTTTCTGTTCCTGTTCTTCTGGGGTTTTCAGTCAATTTTTTTTCGCCTGCACGTGCTATGATGATGCAATTGAAAATCGACACACGCTGCCAGAATTCTTTATTCACAAACATACAAATGGGTACATATATGAACAGCCCACTGTTCGGCTGCTCAAATAGCAATCAGCCATTGGCAATTGGCAATTGACTGCTGTGCTAATTGTTCAGCCAACACGCAACAAACAGAAAGTAAAGCTGCAGTGTTAAATGAACAAATATAATTTTTAAATAATGAAAAAATCTGTGCATCTGGATGCGACATATGAATTACCTAAGCAAACGGGTTCGAAGTGTTAATAAACACCATTTAGCTAAATTGTTTTTCTGTGAAGATTATCCAATCAAACGACATTCTTAAGAGTCCACTCCAAACTAGTTCAGTTTTCTGGGAACTGTTTGTTTTTTCCTTTAGCGGGAAGCCCCGGATTTTCACATGATATAAAGTAATCTCTATCTTTCAAGTTCAATGTCAAATTCATAAAAGCAACGATAAGATTGTAGTCGCACCAAATTAATATATGATTATTATATTTTTCCAGGACGTAAACATGAACTAGATAACCATATCACGCTGTAACTGCATTGTATAAAAACAGAGATTCGTTTTTTTTCTTTAAAAAGCTTAAAACTAAGTCGTTTATAATGTTTTTTACAGACATAGTTCTTAATAAAAGCAATTAAAATATGTATATATAAGTTTCTTTGTAGGAAAAAGCGATTTAGTTTTTCCTAAAATCAGTGCAGACGTTGTTAGCACCAGACATCCCGACGACAGCAATCAAAGTGTCAAGTATGTTGAACGGCAGCAGCAATATTGCAGCAAAACAGCAACACTGCAGCAGCAACAACGGCAACTAACTGCAATCACAGCCAGTTATTGGCATTGTCCCCCTTCGCTGTTGGCCAAGTGACTTCATCCACATCCACCCTGCCCAGACCGAAAGGCAATTAAATATAATGCGTCTGCCGGATTTTCTCAAAGCTATCCGGACATTGCATCTAATGCCAACTCACGGCAGCCTTTTTTTTTACCAATTTAATGACATGTGATTGATGCATTTTTATGACACTCAAGCGTGGGTGCTGGCGGTGAATGTACTCGTAATTGTTTCTAAATAGCTCGTACCAAAAATTCCACCCATCGTTTGGCTAACTGCAATAGAAAGTTGGTGCCATAAAGTCTCCGGTGAGCAACTTCATTAGCTTATTTATTTATGTATTTATTGCGGCTCGGCCGGGGCAGCTGAACAAACTTTCGCGGGTCGCGGCGTTTAACACTTAATTAATGCATATTTAACCGCCGGGCAATTTGAGGCTGGCTAATTACAAGACCCTCCATCGCCAACATCATCCAACCCCCGAGGGCGTCGATTGGAAAAATGCGAGAGGGGCTTGGTGTTAATTTGAATATACGGCATCTTTTTTTTCGAACACGCAAAGTCAACTCATTTGCCTAACCGCCAAAAGGCTTCGGGCATAGACAGTCACAAGACCAGGTGGAGTTTTGGCTTTTTCCGCCTTTTGACAGCGCCCTGTCAGCTTGCATTTAACTCGAAACGTTGTAAAATATATAACATTATCGCTTTATCGTAATTATTTCCCGCTTCAAAAAATTCTCTACACGTTTTTCTGCCTTATCAGCGGCTTTTGAGCTTGGACTTGTGTTACATGTTTTTTTTCGCAGCTTTTGCTGAAATGCCATAAATATCTTAATTTATTGTTAATGTTCTCTCAAGGTAATTACACAACTCTGAAAAACCTTTAAGCCTGTAAATGTTTTTTCTTTTAGTTTACTTGATGTTGGAATCGATAGAAAAAATTCCCACTAAAAGATTGATGACTTTTCTGACCAAAAGGTTTAAAAAATTTTTTTTTTCTCTAATGAAGTTAAGTCAACTGTGAGCCACTAATTAATTGATCTAGAAATTAGTTAAATTCCCTTATTTCCAAAACCTTGGCTCTTCATTTTGAATATTTTTCTTTGGATTTTTCTAATCTTACTCCTCAGCAAAGATTTTAATTAACTTTAATTTAGCTAATTAAATGTATTGATGCTAGCGGTGCCGCCACTCGCCTTTGGCAGTTTATTAACAGCAATTAGTTAATTTTAGTTAATTTAGCCGGTGAACTGTGATCTCACGTTGTGCCAGTCATTCCGTCAGTCAAATAAATAATAAAAATAAAAACCACATGCATTCGATATTCGATGTGGCCATATATAAGGACACATATGACACATGGCAATGTCGCCGCCGATTTCGTGACAATTTATTGGACATATCAATGACAACAAAAAAGGCAAATGCAATTGCCCGAAATCCATTTGGCATAAATTTTGCCAAACTACTTTCGGGTTTTTCTCTCAACACATTCGTGTATGTGGGTATATGAGTATTTCTTTTACACAAAATCACAAACGTAAATGTCATTTTCTTGTGGTTTTTGTTTGTTTTCGTTGGCTAATTCTGAGATTGCAAAACTGAGAAATTGTCATCCGAGTTTTCTGCTGGTTTTTGGCTTTGTTGCCTGACCAAAAATGGTCATGATGCAAAATGTCAAACGCAAGTCACAGCCATACACGGCGAGAAATAAGTGGACGGCATGTCAAGTCATCATTTAATTGGCCCCAGCCATGAATTTTATTGTCAATTGCATTTTCTATTGGATATTTTCAACGTCGCCAAATTATTAACGGCTTGGCATATTTTTATGCACAGGAATAAACCATCATTTTCCTTATTACTTTTTTATATTTCGTTAATGCCTTTATCAAAACTAATTTATTTTACTTATTTACAATTTTTCTTAATTGGTTTAGCTTAATTTCTTAAAAATGTATTGCTTTTTTTTGTATGTTCAGTGAGATGCTACAAATTAATCAAGTTCAAATTTGACAAAACCCATAAATTCCCTTGATTGGCAAAACTTGTTTAAGTAGCCGAACGTGTATGCAAAACTATGTCTAAGATAAATCGCAATCAGCTCTGTTTTTCTGGCCGTTTCATCTTTTCTCCCGGTGCCCGACTGCCAATTTATGGCCTGTGACCACGTTGGCCAGGTTGTGTTGGCCAAGTTTTCTTGCGGCTGTTCCGCTGGCGGTCTGTGTGTATGTCTGTGCCCCGTCATCGTCATCCTTTTAAAGCTGCTTAGGCGGCACGCCTCACTACCAGCAACAACCAGGCAACGATGGCATCAACAATAACAATAACAGCCGGCACTCAACAACTTCATTTGCACCGCTCTTGGCATAGCTCATATTACACGCACCGTCTGCTTAGCGAAACCGTCGCCGTGTCGCCATCGGTATGGCCATCGCCATAAGGTCCTCTTCTCCTTCGCTCCCATGTCGAACTCATGCACAATTAGTCACTTGCAAGTCAATTAAGTTCCCAGCGCGGCAGCCACAACAAACGCCGGCTTCCCTGCCACATTCCCCCGAATCCCCACAGTCCCGCAACCTCATTCTCAATCCCAGCCACACATCCCCAATCGGTTGGGGCCTGGGTGACGATGATGGTGATGATGGTGGAGACACACTCACGGGATACCTGTGGCACCGTCTGCGAACCGGGACCCCTGGATTCCACGGAGAAAAATGCATAAATGTATTAAATTTCGTTCCTGAAACACAAAACAAGGTGTATGGAATAAAGAAAACTGAATAAAGGTTAAATATTCCTTAATTATAAATCTAAAATTAATCACTTATAGAATGATATACAAAATATAAGCGACTGTATTACTTCTTAAATTAAATATGGACCAAAAAAACCTACTATATAAATTAAATATCGATGAAATATTAAAACTCATTTATCGAGTATGTCCCAACATAATATAAATATAATAAAAAGGATGCAGTTTTTATGTAAATAATAATAACTTTTATAATACTCAATTAAATTTCAATTTTTAAAGTACATTTTTTACATTTCTTGAATACTCATAAATCATTGGATAGCGTTGATTTTTTTTGCAGTAAATTTCCAAATCAGATCTCGTCAGTCTCGAATTCAAGTCCTGATTTCTATAGAATTAATTTCCGTCAGTGTAGGACTGGGTGAGCGAAGGAACTAGCACGGACCGCGGCACTCATTTGCAGTAAAAAGCAATGACAATGTCGGCGACAACGACTGCGACAAGAAAATTAAAGACAGACCCCGTAGACACGGACTGGAACACGGACACTGGGCCATAAGAGCGCTGAAGCGGGGGATGGGGGGCAGTGGTGGGTGAGACCGGGCTAAAAGTAAAACAAAAACCATATTATTAACGCCTCATTAAATTTTTAACGATTTTAAATTACAGGCTGCGGTGCGGGGATAGCTAATGAATACAAATTAGCCGCAGAGTGTGTGTGCATTGAGCCTCGGATTAAGACACAACGGCCTGGCTACAAAGTTCACCTTAGTGCGGCTGTGTACGGGACCAATAGAAACAAGACATCGAGCAATTTCTGGCCTAAATGCTTTTCAGTGTTTAACAATGCGTAATTGACATCAATTATTGGCGGGGCCACACCCTGCCAGCCCAAGACACCTCTGACGTATCCGAACCATGATTATTAATCAGCCTTTGGCCCGTTAGTTGTTGCTATTTTTCCCATTTTTTAATTGTATACACTTGTAACATGCAAATGAGTTTTGGACACAGACAGGGGACATGAACAAGCCCAGTCGGGCACGACCAGCCATCAAAACAGAGCGGCGGGAGAGGTCAGGGTGCTCTGATATATCACGACTTTGACTTTCCGAGGCAAACGATTCAAAATACCGATCCAAATGACCAGCACCGCCACCGCCACCGCCAGGCCTATGAATATTCAAATGTAGTTTTTCCATTAATTTTTTACCCCGAATCGAAATATTTAACATTCTGCCTTTGTCTATGCTCGACTTTAATGGTCTTCCCTCGGTTGTTCGCATGGCAAATTAAATATATAATTAACAAATAAATTGCTTCCGTTGACGTTTATTATGTGACAGCCTCTCCAAGAACTTGGACCAAACAACAAAAGATTAAATTGAACGGAACACTGCTGAGAAACTATTTTTTTTGGTGAATATCCGTATTAGCCAAACTTTTTTAGCAAGATATTAATTTATTGTTTTGTCACCGAAACAGTTCCCAGGGAATTAAACAAAAACAAGTTTACATATATCACTATTTTATTACTCATAAAATCTTGTACCCAAATGTATCACAAGCAATCACTAGACCAGGAAATATAACCAAAATTAAAGCAATCATTATAAAATGAGAACGAAAGCATAAATATTATAACATTTTACTGCCTTAAAGTTTAAAAATATTTAATGATAAATGTTCTGCCACCGACTATTTGCGCATCTTGAATTTAACTTGACTTATTACTTTCGATACAATTCGTTTGGGGGTTAAACATTTGCCACAATTTACTTCCGCATCCATTGGTAACATTTTTGTCGATTTTGTCTGTGGCCTTCTTGTGAATTTCTCTTATATTCTATAGCGAAAATTTCGCCTTCCTCTGACATAATTTTTCTAAAAGAAAATAAACGAGTCGCTCGCACGCTCGCCGGCTTTTTTGGCCGTTGTTGCCGGACGATTTAATATCAAAGAACGCCGACAGCAGACACAGGGCATATATAAACACATAGTGTATAGTTATATACGACTGGGGCCACACCCCCTCGGAATCGTCCCTCGGAATCGTCCCTCGGAATCGGCCTACGCGTTTGTGGTTGTTTTTGAGGGGTGCAAAAGCGAAAACAAAAGTTAAATTGTTCGAAACATGAACTTTTGCCGAATGTTTTCTTTCCCACTCGCTGTGTTTTTCTTTTCGATATTTATTTTGGGCTTTATTTCAGCCGAGGTGCAAGCAATTTGCCAAACAAAGAATGGCAAAAATTGAGGCAAACAAAATACACCGTAGAAATAGTCAAAATTCGAGAAATCGAGAAGTTGAAATTTATGCAAGCCTCACGCGATAAGCCATCTAAAATTGGTGTTTCTCTGGACGATTGCGTTTGCAGGTCCGAATCAAAGTGTGGCCAAAATCAACTTTGATTTTTGGAGCCTGTGTGGGCGCGTGTTGTAGCCAACATTAAGTCAAGATGGTGAGACAATCCGCCGAGCTACGACCGGCCAATAACTGGTTTGTCTTGGGTCGTTTCATCGTTTTCGAAAATAGATTTCATTTTTATTGAAATTATGACATTCATCTTAATTTGCGCTATCGCATAACTTATTAATTTTGTATTTGTCTCTCTCTTCATTTGCAGGTGTGTATGCGACCACAGGCCAAAACAGGTTTCATTTCAACTCAACCAAATGAATCGAGAACGATGAGTAAGAGGAGTATCTATCTATGCATCGTTATATGAATTTGTCAAGACAATCTGCTGACTTTTGCAACTCATTAAAAACTGCAAAACGTTGCACAAGCGAGCTTGACAGCTAACGAAGGTCCTTAGCCAGAAGTCCTGTTGCCATTCCCTGTTCCCAAATGCCACAGAGTAACTGAAGTGCGAACAGAGGTATTCTCACGTTGACTGAAAGATACAATTTCTTGCTGGCGAAATGCAGGAAAGCTGATGCTGAAATCTGTAAACGTTTAAAGTCGTGTTTTTAAAAAATGGATAGGGATATTTATATTTAATAATAACAAGGATAAGAGAAATAAGACATTTATGTTTGGCATAGGGGATATTTAACAACATAACCAATTATTAAACCAACAGTGGTTAGAAATCAGGTCTACAAAAATAACATGACTAGTACGTTTAATAATAATACTTAATTTACAATGCATTAAATCAAGTTCAAATTGTAATCTTATTTATGTCTCAGACAGCTATAAAAAAGACCAAGGATGGGAAAATACATGATAGAATAAATAAAGACATGCAAGATTTATTTAAAGATTTAAAAAACTAGCAACATCCATTTCGGTAGCTCTACAGGGGTTGCCAAAAAACACTTTAGGATCTCCCTCACTTAACCTTTGGTTTTTCCCTCAGTTCTTTTGACCTTCCGACCCTCAATCATCCTTGAACCCAGTGAAGAAGTCAACCCTGGAGTGCAACTAGGACTCCTCTGCGGACGCCACATGCAATTACTTCGGTGGGGTTGTCGTCATGCCTCATTGCGGCAGCTGACACATGATAAATTCCCGGGGACTCTCGTTTGTAATTCAATTAAAAGGAAACAAGAAAACAGAACTGCAAGTGTATCATTAATTTGAGCCTGTGCCAAGGCCTGCCGTAATAGTTATCCAAGTCCATATCCATATCCATAGCCATAGCCATAGCAATAACCATAGCCGCATAAATATCCATGTGCATGCCTGCTGTTTGGGGCTGTCATTAATCTTTCGACAGCTCCCCCGCCCCGTGGCAAAACTGTGAAAATCATTTTCAATGGCAAGGCTTTGTGCTGGGTGCCGGTTTCTGGGTGCTGGGTGCTGGATGCCTTTGTCTAATGATCGCGTGCAGTTTCTCACATGTTTTCCATAATGGGGCCAGGCACCATACATCATATTTATGCCAAACTATTTCTATATACCCATGCACATTTGACAACCCGAACATATATCTATGGCAGGAGCGGGAGGCCTCGTTTGCCGGCCAGATGGAGAATTATCTCGGTTGATTAATGTTCGACTTGCTATCCAGATGTCAGCTTTGTGCATATGCACAGCGTTAATCACGGCAGCATTTTCAGCTTTAATTACCAGACCCACTGACCAGGCTTTCATTCCACCGGAATTATATATTCAAAGAGAGACAATTGATTGATCCCTTTCGACTTTGTTCAATAACAATTTATTCATTGCCATTTCAATACTTTATATGCAAACAAACCTAGGCCACCCGCTAAGCCGGAAAGTGTGGCAATTCAATTTGAATACTTGCCTTAGCAAATTGCCAGCCACGGAAAGAAAAAATCTGTAACAGAAGTGTTGAGATCGCACTAATTACATGTCAACAGACACACACGCCCAGCGGCAACAGCAACACCTATCCCCGCGGCAACAGCAACAGCAACATCGGTCCCAGCAGCAACAGCAACGCCAACACCTTGGCGCATAAATTTATAGCCAACGACGCATGTCACTGGAAGCCCCCTTCCTTCCTATCCTTCAGATATATGTCCATATATATATACATATATATGTATATATATATATATATATATATATATATATATGTACATGTTGCATGTGGAGCGGTGACTGCCTCTATAGTGTCAAATGTGAAATTTATGTGGGCAAGTGAGCGACAGGCGGAGCATGCGCAGCCATCCAACCTAAAAATTATACAAATTCCAGATGATAGTTCCTGCAAACTGCTTAGCATTTTTTAGTACCAGCAATTAGTGGACTTGCAAATTGCAGAGACGTGATCACCAAACTGGGCCACAGCTCATAACTTCACCCAAGGCAGAGCTTTTAACAGAAATACACTTGGTATAAGGGTATAGTACTACAACAAATTGAGTCTAGCCTTTAAAATCAACAATAAGTAGCAAACAGAATATTTGATTTGTTGTCTGAACAGATTAAACATCTAGAAAACTTAAGATAAATATCTACATGGCACATGCACCCAATCGACAATTTGATAGATTGATTGACAGTTGCATTTAGCAATGCAAATATGCATGCGCATCACATACGTTAAGTATTTATTTATTACAATGCGGCAGAAAATAAATCAAGTCTTGTTATATACATGCTGAACACAATTTCTTTAATGCAGCCTTTTCCTTTTAAAAGACCCATCGCTTTGTTATTAGTTCAGTTCATCGATCGATTTTTCAGTAATTTATTTACAGATTTCCCCAACTATTCCCCAAGCGGCATTTTTCCAGTTGCACGGTTTTCCCTTAAAAAATAGAAAAAGCATTTGCACTGTTTGCACTCATTAATTTAAGAGCATTTGCGATTCAATGCAAACGGCCACGCATTTCTTGTTTTCAAACTATTTTTTTATGCGTTTCTTTTTAAAAATGCAAATTTGTTCGCTCGCATATTGTTTGTCGGTTTGTTTTTATTATGCCTTGCGAGATATGTAGCACACGTCCATGTGGAACCGTCGCTCGTCCGTCCGTCCGTCCGTTTGTCAGTCTGTCAGTCTGTCAGTCTGTCAATGCGTCAGTCATTCAGTCAGTTGGGCAGACAAGCGTGTCGCTGCATTGCCAGCGGCTTTAGTTTTACAAAAAAAAAAAAAAAAGTTCATTCAGTCACGCACACTCATAGATCGAGATACATTCATTCAGATTTCCAGCCGTTGAGCATTGTTGATTTTATGTTACTTAAATGCTGTCACACAAAAGCGCACAAATTGAGTCTTTACTGTGGGTGCATGTGCGGACAGTGAGGACAGTGAGGACATTGAGGATAGCCAGGGGGAGAGAAAATTCTTAGCATTCAAATGAGCATGGAGCACTGCACGCCCACACTGTCAATTATGTTCGAAATAGTATTCGTTTTGCTGTTCTATATTTATCAAGTGACAAGGCCTGTTCAATTCAGAAACTATGTTTTGCCTGTCAAAAGCAGTTCAAGGGTATTTTGATTAATGACTCGGCGGCAGGAGTGAGTCACTCGCTAAAATGGTTATATGGGAAATTATTTTGGGGACCAAAAGAAACTCGGTTCGCACCAAGCTAATCAATTCACTCGTTGCTGGGTGCGTGGGAAAGTCCCTTTACTGTAATGTGCTTTTAATTGCAACGCGCACAGAAATAATTGCACTCAACTTGGTAACCGAGGTAACTTTCACTGGCTGTAATTTAAACTGATATCTCTTCCCAAGGGAGAACTCTTGGCCTGCAATTACAGACACAAAAAAACGCATAAATTACGGCCCAAAATTGGCATCGAACCGAATGAAAAAGAAAAAAAAACTTTATAAGGAAGTTGGGCACCTACGTGTCGTATACGTAATTACAAATTTATGTGAATGTCGGTGGATGTGTATGAAAAACAATTACACGACTGCACAACCCAGAGACTCGAATGCATAATGCAGCAGTTGCAGTCGCATTTTTAGTCACTCTGTCATTTAGTCAGTCGGTAAGTTAGCCATTCAGTCAGTTGCCTTGGGGCCACACTTGCCAGGAGTCTTAGCAATCGAAATCAATAAGCTCGCGCACACTACAAATTTGTGCGGCTGCCAAACTGGATAATCGGCCCACGCCCGAAAATCGTGCAAATAAAAAGCCGGCATTTTGCAATCGTATCTAATGAGGTGCGAAGAGAGGCGTTTCAAACGCCCCGAAGAAACGTAACCAATGCAACAGAATATTGTCAACAGCTTTGCTTTACAACAGTTTGCACTTTAGGCCTAATCCCAAAGAAGTCTGGCGTATACCTATATGCATATGTGTGAACATATAGTGGGGCCTATCTGAAGGCGACATCGACAGCGAGTGGGCCGAAGTCGGGGAAAACTTGCTCCTTAGACCGCAAGCCACTGATGATGAAGCTATTAAATTGAAAATTATATGCCGGCATTCGGTAATTGGCCAAGTGCATTGAAATTAATCCTGTTTTTGTGTCTTGCCATTGGAGTCTAAGTGTGTAGACTCGGCATTTAATAAAATCGGACATTAAACCACGGGAATAAGTTCGAGTAATTTGACCAAATGGATTTTTTGAAATAAAATATATAAGAAACTATAAGAATTAAAAAAGCAATAAGGTTTGATTACCTTTGAATAATTCCGCCTAATGAATTTTAGAATAAATTAAAACACAAATTAAAGTTGTTTTTTATAGATTAATTACATTAATCAAACATAAATTGGATTGCAAATTCAATAGACAAAAAGAAAAAGCAATCCAGATAAAAAAAAGAATGGCTTAAAAGCGGCTAAAAATATTCCAGCGAATTTAATTAAACAATCACTTAATAAAAAGCAAATGAGATTTTAATTAAATTGAAAACAAAAGGGTTAAGTCAGCATTAAAATTTTGAATTTAAAAGCAGGGGATTTGTAATTGTGTCAGTACTGGCTTATGCTTAGTTAAACAGACTGATATCCTCTTAGCATAACAACGACTTCTTTAAAGAATGCGACTGGCAGACGACTCATTCAATTTCCTTTTTACTTTCAAGTTGTAATAAATTCTGCAACGCAAATTTAGGCATGCATTAAAGGCCCAGGAAACCAGTGGATTAGTATTTAAATTCTTTCAGTATTAGCTTTGCTGGAACATTCCATGCTGTGGCTTAGATTGAACCAATTTCCTCCTTCGTATGCATTATTCATTCCATTGCACGAGTACTTGGCCTATGCATATAAAGTAAGAAAAAAGTTCGTTGAATTTCACGATTTCGCGATTTTTGCGCGCATTTAAAAATAAGAAGCAGCCCACGGCCAAATAACGTTAAGGAAAGTGATGAAAAACAGGAAAAGACAGAGAATTCGTTCCTATGAATGAAGGCGCGCTATATGAGTACGTCTAATTGCTTCCGTGAAACGAAACAGACCAAGAAACCACATATACAAACATATATTTTTGTGTAATTCAAACAATGCCAAGGAGAACGAAAATGTGAAGATGATTTTCCGCAGAATTTTATACGGTCCAGAGAATCAAAGCCGAACGATGACGTGTCTGTGTTGCGTATTTTTTCCAATCGCGGGAACTGGTAAATCAACAAGCACGTGAATTATAGAAATGCAAAATAAAACAAAACAAATCGCGCAATCGACAAACAAAACGAGGCGAGAAAACACTCATGTATGGGCCAAATCATCTAGGAAAACTTGGCAAATTTAGCTCGCCCCAAGCAACCTACGTGCGCAGCATGAAAAGATAAACCAGGCCCGATCCCAAAGTGTTTGCCCAAGAAAATGAATGGGGGAAGGATGGTCGGACTGAATGACTGACTTCTATGTTGGTAAGACAATGGCAAGAACAAGTGGAAAAGCCGGGTAAGAAACCGAAATGAAAATCTCCGCCAATGTTTGCCCTCCGTAGCGGCGTCTTTTCTTTGGCTTTCTGTTTGCTTGGCGGCCCTAACACCAAAACTCAATATTTATTCGTTTCGATTTACCCCTTTTCGGTATCCCCCGAACCTCAAACGCCGGCGTGTATCCGCATTAAGTTTTATTTTTATGGCGAAAGCGTAGAGCGCACAAAGCGCTATTGGCTCTTGGCCGAATCTGGCTTGTTTGTGGGCGTAATTGAAAATCCCCGACGCTGAAATGGCCACAACTAAATTTGTAAGGCAACTATTTAGTGCTGGTTTCACTCCTCGAATTCTCACCCCCTCCCCCTCTTAGGTTGTTCCCCTAAATCGCTGGCTGCAGGCTTCGACGTGGCCGGTCAATGCGGCGTATGCGCAATTTGTGCTGCACTTGTGAGGACCTTGGCTTCCACCTCAAAATAAAACTGTCGAAAAGAAGACTTGCGGGCATTTGCCAAACGCTTGAGTTCAACACACAAACTGGCCAAGCTTTCAATGATTTTCCCCAACCTCCTTCCTCGGAATTGTGAATCTGGGGTTGGTGGTCTCTGTCTCTGGCAAATATTGAAGCATTGAACACGTTTCGAGTAAATTGCAATTTTATTGTCCCACCTTTTGGCATTGTTCAACTGACAGAGATGTAGGTATTGCAACCGATGCGTTGGCTTTCGAAGATTTTATTATAGGAGTTAAGCTAGGGTGTAAAATATGCTGTTTGTTCTGAGAAATTTTAAAGGACTTTCTTTCTCACCAATTCTGTTTCAATATTATTTTCTTAAAGAAAACTTTATTTTTTCGAGCAAATATAAAAAATGGCCATTCATTTCGATTTTTTATATTTAATGATTTGAAAACAAAGTCGTTAAATTTTTCCAGTACTGCATTGCTTTTTTCAGTACTAAACATGAAAGAAATTGCTATTCACACTTTAATGAGTCCTTCGTAATTTACTAATTTTTTTCATTTACATCCCTTCTTAGTTTCACTCTTTGTTCTTTCTTATATCATCTATTTTCAAAGAGCCCTTTAAATGCTAACAATTCCAATCGTTGGCATGTCTCATCACCTGGCACCTTAAGCTCGCTTTGCTTTCCTCAATTTAATAAACATTTACGGGAGAGTTCATGCAACTCAAAGGTAGGCAGGGGCGTGGCAGGAGGGGGGTTCGCGGTGCTAGGTGAGTGGAACCAAAGCTCTCATTGTTGTCATGCAATGCGCAAACACAAAACTAATTGAATTTTTCGTAGCTCCTCTCTATCCTCGGTTTTTCTGCAAGTCAGCAGAGGCGTGGAGTGTGTGGGGGGAAGGGGGGTAGAAAACTAGAGGATAAAGGGCGGCCTTTTGTCTATGCCGTACGTGCCACAATTCTGAATTGTCACGATGTTGTTGGCCGCTTGTTTGCTGCTGATATTGCTACGAAACATAATCAACATATAATTAAGAGCTACTAACATGCAACACATTACACGCAAAGTATATTGTAGTTACACAATGCAAAGTGGGTGGGGGTCTTCAGCATCCCGCCCTGAGGCCAAGCCCCCTAGAAATTCCATGCCGCCCACTTCGTTTTTTTCCCCTCTGTCGTTCTGTCGTCGGACTGACCCAAAAATCCACTTCATGCCCGAAGAAAAACAAAACCAGAGTGCCGTTTTTATTATATTTATTTCATTTTTATGCTGAGACTGGGTCTTGGCTCCATTTTTATGGCCTGTATGGTGCGTTGCAATTATAATACATATAGGACAACGTACAGCAAGTGCTGCTTAAGTGCTCCAGACAACAACAGCAAAATCTGATTGTCCAAAAATTTAAATGTGACCTAATTGTGAGTTTGGGGGGGTCTCTGTTTCAGTAATAGTTGTCATAATTCACTTATGCTGCTCCACATTTTATGCGAACTTTGCACTTATTTTGCTTAACCGGTAACCTGAGTGGGTTTTCGTTCATGGGATTTGTATTACTAGAGTACGAAATACTTGAAACACGAGACAAACGCTGTGAGAGCGTAATTATATAGCCCTGCTGTCAGACAATAATAATAATGCCTCGCATCGCATGGCCCATATTTAGTAAACTATGTTTATCGCCGGTCGCTATCAGCTGCAGCAGCTATAGCACCATTAGCAACAGACGACCCACTGGAACTAAATTAAATATAAAACTAGTGCTCAAAAAATCTGTTTTGTCAGCAATAAAGTCAATTAGTTTATGATCCGTGGCGCACTTTAAGTTTTACAGCATAAACAGTATTAAACACAGCGAAGTGCAGCGGATCTGGTCGTTGGTTCTACGATTTTAATGGTCAGTTCTTGGAGTTTTCTAAGGTCTTCATTCACTTTGCTGCCTAATTCCCGGAATTAAGCAGCACTAACTGCAGTTGCAAATGCCAGGTGCTGAGAGCAACACTCAATAATTTTGCTTTATTACCCCAGCAATGCAGATATTGCACTAATTTCTTAAGATCCCAGCTTACAGTCCCTTCTTATACGCTTTATTTATATGTAGTTATGTGCGCCCAACGGCATTCAAAAGAAATTTGCGTACATTAAGCCCCTAACTTTTTGCTCTGCCATTGGCGGCATGACATTTGCCGGCAACGGCAACGGCAACGGCTGAAAAACAAGTTAATTACAATAGGATTACCCGGCAACAAAGGCAGCAACAACAAAAGGGGCTGCTGCCCAAAGGCCTTCCGTTGGTGCGCATACTTTCCCATTGGCATAATCTCATAAAATGGCATTTATGCGGGGTCCCGTGCAGATTTCCACCTCCCTCCGCGGCGGCTTGTTGATGCGTTAATTTGCATGCAACATGCACTATGATTACCCGCAATTTGCAGCAGCAGCAGAAAAGCAGCAGCAACTAGATCGCCATTAGCCGGCCTTGCACTCCGACAAAATTCTTTGTTTTGTTAAAAACAATCTTTTGACTTAAGGAAATCAATTTTTTAAGTTGGAACTTTTTAAAAATGTACTTTAGTTTTTAAACATTTTATAAAAGAACAATAAATGTTATGTTTCTTAGCAAAGTTAGAAAAAATTGTAATGTTCCTAAAAGAAATATATATTTTTAAATATTTTTGAACTTTGTTCTTTTATTTAAATTAAATAAAAACAAAGACATATCGTATTTAAAAAATTTGTTCTTAAAAAACAAGCGATTTAAAGTCTTCTTTATATTAATATATTTCTATAAATAAATTTGCTAAGCAAACCTCAATTTTAAACCTGCTTAAAAAATCTACATTTTCTAGAAAATATTTTTAAACAGTTTTGAATGAAAAGAAACTTAAGCAACAACAATGTTAGGGCTTTAAATGCATTTTTCTATTATACATGCTAAAATTATATTTGTGTTGTTTTTGAAAAAAGTCATTTGCAATTCATAAATTGTATTTATAACTCCTTCCTAGATTGCAAAGCTAGATTTTTCAAGTGTGGCCGCTGGGAATCGAATTGGAATCGGAATCGGACAGCTGGCCACGACCATGGGCAACTGGGAGCGCAGAATGTGTTGCTCTTTAGACGCATTTATTTGTGGCCCTTTGTTTGTGTGTTGTGTTTTTGTTTGCCGTCGATGTTTGCACAACTGCAGTGCAAAAAAAAAAAAAAAAAACGACAAAAAAATAAATAAAAACTGGAGGGCCATGGGGGAAACCCCGATACTCCCGTTTTTTTTTATGCTGGCTTCCATTTGCTGGGCGCCCAGTTGTATAATTTGCAATTGTTTGTTGTTGCTGCCGGGCTGCCCAGCAGCAACATGCAGCAGCTGAGCTGGTTTTAATTATAAAACTGCTGCTGCAACTGCGGCTCCTTTTACGTGTTTGTCAGCGATTTCCTCAATTATTTGCTTTCGTTTGTGCTCTTGTTTTCACAAAAAAGAAATATCCTCATAAGTTCAACATTTTGTTGTTCGTTTATTTTCGATTTGTGTGTTTAACATTTGCTTGCGACCAGCTTGTTGTAATTTGATTTCTTTGTTTACTCAAGTATATTTAATGCCCGTTCCTTTGTGTTTTGGGGCTGCACTTCATCATCATCATTGGAGATGGAGACGGGTGAATCATGATGATGATGAGTGGAGGATATGCATTCTGGGGTTTATTAATAGACTTTGATTCTTTGGCATTTCTGATGGATGCCGTGCATTGGCATTAAGTTCTTTGTTCGCTGCATTTGAAATCTCCGATTTGGTGCGATATTTGCAATCTGTCGGCTGAGACAGAGTGCAGATCGTGATCTGAGAAATAAATGTTCAATGGTGTTCCTCTAAGGCAAGTAAACTTTCCATCCAGTTTTACTGCTCGACAGTAGTTCAGTTCTTCAGATATCGCAGACATTTGCATATAGATTGACTCAACTCGACGAGTCGCACAAACAACTCTCTTTCTGCTGCTGCAACATAAATCTAAATAATTAATAATTGTCACTGCCCCCGAAGACGGCGGCTGCAATTTGCGGCTAAAATGCTTTTCAATTAAATTTTTAATATATTTCTTGCGGCCGCAGAAGGCAGACAACGGGAATTTCGCGTTGCGGCCAAGGCGCGTCTGCCTGGCGCCTGCCAAAATGTAAGCCAATCCGAAGAGCTGGCCAAATATGGGGGCAAGCAACTGGCAACTAGCAACTAGCAACTAGCAACTTGCAACTAGCGACTGCAATTCTGCAACTCTGTGGCACGCATAATCTCAGCTAATATTTTCATTGCAAGATTAGCACAAAGTGCAGTGCGTGCAGCAAGCCGAAGGAAGCTCAAATTCAGATACAGATACAGATTCAGATACAGTTACCCCGAGATACATTTGTGTGCATTCAATTGCGAATGCAAATAAATGGCAAAGAGATTGTCGCTGCAGCCGACGCAATAAATTTTACATGCCTCGCAGACGTGGCGCCAAAATCTGCCAGCTTCGATGTCAGCAGCAGCAACAGCAACACGAGCAACACTACCAGCAGCAACACCAACACCAACTGCAACAGCAACAGCAACAGCAATGTAGCAAGTTAGCATCCGTGCGGAATTTGCCACACAAATTGAAAACTTATGCGGCACATTAACAATTTACCAGCAGAATTGTTGGGATTTTCCCGCGTGGCAGCTGCAATGCCAAATAATCGCTGCCAAACATATGCAAAATAACAAATAATTGAAAATGCCACCACAATGGCATGTGACTAAAACGCACTTAAAAGATTTGCTATACTGATTTCAACATAAAAGTTCAGATATCCTGGATTTTATTAAACTATTTAAATTAGTTGTGTGAGACTTTATAATGTTTTAATTTCTAAAATATAGTTTTTTGTTTACTGTAGGATTTAATTAAAAATCGAACTTAAAATTGGTTTAAATAAGTTCACCTATGAAGCTGGCACATTTGATATCAGTTTCATGGCATGCAGCGATCCGTTTGCTGACATTGATTCGGCTCAAATTAAGGCCGCTTCGATAAGATATAGAAATCGCAAACATACAATTGTGGCCCATAAACAATACGGGCGATGGTTAAATTTAGACGGGCGCAGTTCAACGAACCAGAAGTAAGGTTAGATTTTGGGTAAAGAAAAATGGGGAAAATGTAAAAATGGAAAGGGGGCGAAAGGAAAAGACCTCGCGATCCGACGATGATCTATGTTTGGGGCAAACGTGTCATAACAGCAAACAGAAACCAACGAACCATAAAACGAACATCAGGCCAGGCACTTTGATATGGGGTTCCCTAACCCCTGAACCACCCAGCCCCTCCACCGCCATTTGTTGACTTAATTGTTATCGCCCTCTGACTGCTGCACAAATTGTCCGTGTTTGACAAGTAGTTGTCAACAGTTTTTGATAAAAAAAAAAAATTAAATTATTGTGTGTGACATGCAGGCCGAAACCCCCCAACTGCCCATTTCACACCCCCCTCCTCTCCCCTGCAGCGGTGATAGGAAGACCGTGGCGACCACGACGGATGTTTTTATTTGGTTTGCATTGCAGTCGCTGCACGTTCATAAATTTATTAGAGAATTTATGACTTTAGGCAATCGTTTTGACTATTTGTTGCGTTGCGTTGGGACCTGTTTTGTTGTGTGTGAGGGGAAATTAAATTGATTTTCAATCTTGGCAGTAAATTATACGTAAAATATATAACCATTTTTTGGGGCTTGTATTTATTTCATTAGGTAAATATTAAAGCTGAGTTCGATGGGATTTTTGTTTCATTATGTGGCCACAGATTTGACTTGATAGCGTTCTGGTTTCAGTTTAGCACTTTTTTTAAAAGAATAAATAATAATCTGAAATATAACGTTATTAAACTTAGTTTTATATAGTTATTTATATATTTTTTTTCAGAAATAGAAAGACAACAAATAAAAATTAAATTTAAACAAATAAAACTTTTTGAAACTGTGCCTTGTTGTCTTATTATATTTTATATATATACCAATTTAATTTGTTCGGGCAAAAACTCCTGTTTACTGCGTAATTAAATTATTTTTTAAACAATGCATGTCAAAGAATTTCGGCAGGCTTTTAATTACAGCAGCCAGGGCCAACTTTCCGACATTTTGACGGTTGGGAAATTCTCCTGGCTCTTGGCTTCATTATTATCAACACGTTTACAGTAAATTGTGCAAATTGAAAACGCATACAAGTAGCGTATGCCACAGGGAATGTCTCTGTGGGAAGAGGAGTGGTGGAGGGGAAGTGGGAGGTGTAGGCGGTGGAGTAAGGACACTCGAAATATGTCAAGGTATGCAAAATCCACTCCCAGAGCCAAGTGTTTTGCGGGCTAAGCGCTTTCTTGGCTACCAGCCAACTTGGCTAATGCCAAAAGACAAGTAACCACAGAGCCAGGGCCTATCTGAATGGATATATATGGCTCATATGTGGCTCATATGCACATGTGCGTGTGCCATTGTGTTCATGTGTGTAATCCACCCGCACTCCCCGTTTTGCAGTGAAGACAATTACAGTAAACAAATTCGCACACGTCGTCAGTTGCATTTGCGGTGATAGGCTGGAAAACAAGGCCTGAAAATATAGTGAGACAGTAGCACAGTGGCGGAGGAGGGGCGGGCGAAAGGGGGGACAGTGGCCCCATTACTGTTCCCTTACCCGTCCCTCCTCCATTTTGCGGTCAGGGCCGTTCCTTGGTATTTTTGGCAGAGCATTTTCTGGCCATGCATGAGATTTGCATTTTTTACACCCCTCCCAATTGCTGCTGAAGCACTGTGAAAAATAATTGACAATAGGACATGGAGAAAAAATGTTTTTCAAATATATCAGCATTTTTACACTTTTATACATTACATTTGGAAAATAATTATTACTTTCCACAATTTATGATACCAGAAATGTTAGGTAACACTCTAACAGCTTTTTAACTGATTTGATTGAAGATATATGTGTGAATATATATCCGATATTCCGATCTGTTTTAAAAACATTAAATTTTTTACCGGCTATAACACGATTAAGCCCAAAAGATGAATTATAAAGCTCTGATAAGAAATCACACTGTTTGAAGGAGTCTTTGCCATGATATATTTCAATTTTTACGAATATTTAAAATCGTTAAATAGCGAAAATCGTTAAGTATTCTTTTGAAGGTATTCTCTTTATTTAAGATTTAATCATTTTTTGTGTCTGTTTAGAATGCACTATGAATGCTGACCTCTTTTTGGTTATATTTTTTCTGCCTGTGTTGATACATCTCTCTATTCTCGGAGCTTCCCTGCCCTCCATTCTGCCCGCCTCCACTCTGGGCCTCCCTTTACGTTCCTTTGCAATTTGGCAGTCCGTTGCCAGAAACAGTTTGCCATAGCATACTTTTCTGGGCCACGACATGATATATGTATGCAGGTCCTGCTGTGAGTGTGTGTGTGTGTGTGTGTGTGTGTGTGTGTGTATGCACGTTGCAGCAATTGAATTGAATTTCTGCTGCTCGAGTTTTGAGCTCTTGAGCCACAGAAAAGAGTTGGAGGCGAATTCCAACATTTTCGGGGCAGGTTTAACTCGCAATAGCTTCCCTTTTTCACTTTTCCTCCGTTTTGTCCATACTTTTCTTTTTGTTTGCCCCCCTCACAGAGTGACTCACTGACTGAGTGACGCCTGTGGGACTACCTCCGCCTCGGTTTCTGGCCAACTGCCATAGGGGAAGTGCTCCCCGTAACTCTTTGCCATGGTCGCAACCGATTTATGGCCGAGCCGTTGCAAAAACGCATAAACACATCATGGCCAAAAGAGCCTGGAGGGCAGCTCCCTAATCGATAGCTTTTACAATGCAATCGCAAGGCAAAGGGAAGCCAAATCCTTTTGGACCCAAACAGCTCGCAAATCGATGGCACATAACTAAAATCAGTTTGGCTTTCGTCTTTGTCGAGTTTGATTGACTGACAGAGCAGGTCAATTCGGCTGGATCGGTGCAAAATCGAGATGTAATTGGGCCGATGGCTTTGAGCCAAGTCTGCTGTCATTTTCCATTTCATTTTCCAGGCCAAAATCATGTCATGGCCCCGACGGCGGCGGTTAACTGCAACTATTGATGTTTGCCATTAGTTCAAGCTAAAATAGATACTGACTGCATCTGCATCTGCATCGGCATCGGCACCGGCATCGGCATTTGCTTTTGTCTTTGTCAAATTCATTTCGTTTCTCGTTTGCTAATTTTACGACAGCAACATATGGCCCCCGAATTGGGGCACTCAGCGTATATATGCATATGAGCATATGAGCGATTGTAGGCGCTTCAACATCGTGTAAAAGCCATTAATTTAAATTATAAACTATAAAGACGGAGTGGCAGTCGTCCATAAAAGTCGTTTCTGTTGTTGTCAGTGCAGTTGTCATAAAAAGCCTGTCACTCGATTTGTTTCTCCACCAAATTTATGACACCATCATGGGGGGATTCCCCTCATTAATAAATATAAATCGCATGTGATGCTGGGGAGGGGGGCCCGTTCCGTAAATCAGGATGAACGAGTGAGTAAGTATCTTAGAGATACCGAAAGGAAAACAATTCGCTTTCAATAAACCCAAGCAATCAGCGGTCTTTTGTCCAGACATTTATTGTCCTGGCTAGCAGCGTTTTTCCGCCTTTCATTAGATACTGTTTTCTGGGGCACAACGATTAGTAAGCGGGAAATCGTTTTAGCCCACTTTCCCCCTACATCCATTGTCATTAGGGAATGCGCTCGTATTTCAGTGGCAGCTGAAAAAACAATCATTGCCTGCTGCGAGTTTTATGGGCCAACATCAGCCAAACTGCTCCGATTGTGTCGTTCAGTAAGCTTAAAAATTGCAATTATGAGCAATTTAAAAGTTATTAACGCTACCCCCAGTGACGGAACAAGCTGGCCCAATCGATTCCTACTTCTGGCTGTGCATTTATACACTGTAAATTGCAAAGCCCACGCCGGGAATCGGAAACTGTGGCCACTTTGTTGCTGCAGCCAAGCTGGCCAGCACGCCCACTGCCATTTTAAAGCCATAAACAATTAAACGAGACAACCCACACGCCCACACACAGCCACAAAAGCTAAAGGTAAATATTTGATTTGTGCGATAATTCGAAAATGATATGGGCGCAGCAGGCGTATCATAATTATGCAACTAAAGATGAGCTGGGATGATGGATAAACGGGGGCCATTATTACAAAAGGCTATCTTTTGTATTTCGATATTTACATATCAATATGGTCTTGTAAAGGATTAGCATTATATTCGTTTTATGAATATGTTTTAGAAACCGTGGTATATGGCACTTTAAGATGAAGCTGAATAATGGTTTTCTGCTAAAATATATTCATATTATTTAAAAAGCAAAGATTGACTCAATCAAATAACATGGTACTTATCATGTCTATAATATATTTTAAAAACAAAATTTAATCATTTAATTTAAAAACCATACAATAAAATTTATATAATATACCTATAACAATTGTATTATTATTATAATTATAATTATTATTATTATAATTAAAAACCAACTATTTAATTTTACAATAAAATTCAGCATGTTTTCTCCGATTTGTAAGCTGCCTAAAATAATGATAAACGATAAAATGTCAATATGCAATCCGTACTCATTTGCAACATATTTTGTTTTTTCCAGGCGCCATTTGCGGTGGAAGCTGCTGCAATAATGCCACGGAGCTGCAACTGCGTGACAAAGCCGCCGCACAGTTTGAGAAACTGCTGCACCACCACACCACCAGTCTGCGCGGAGTCCTCGAGAATACAGCCGACCAATTTCAGAGTGAGTACGATGAGTTGATCTGGGGGGGGGGACGGGATGAAAGTATTAGTGGGGATTGCCAGCGGAGCTCAAGTGAAATCGAAAGGAGTCAAACATGCCTTTCTATGCAAATCTCTGGCCAAAGAGTCTGGAAAGTTGGCTGGACTTTTTGCGGGCCTTAGACCAAAGTATATTTTCGTGGCAATAAATAATTTATCATATGCAAATTCCAGGCATTACTCTGCGCAGAATTATGACGATATAAAAGTTCGCCTCGCTATCTGTGAAGTGAGCTAACCAAATTAAACTTGAAACGCGAAATGCGAAATTGATTTGTAATTTGAATTTGTATGCAGATCAAAGCGACTGTATAATAAAGTAAAATAAAAATATTTCCGAGGTATATAAGGATTCATAACCATAACCGAACTGGCTGTTTTAAAATGCAGCAAACGCGACTCTTACTGCATCTAATTAAAAAGGCATTAAATAACGTTGTAGTCCCTGTCGCTGTTGTTGTTGTTGTGGCCGCTGTCCCTTTTTAGACAATTTTGCCAACTTTGTCTGGGTCACGTTTTGGGGCTGCCACGCCCCCACATCCCATCGCCCCCTTTTGGGCTGCCCCTTTCACACAATGCCTGCAAATTGTTGTCGTACATGCTGTAAATCTCGCTTCACTTTAAGGCAAGTTTTTGGGGTGCTGCCGTTGCTGATGTTGCTGCTGTGCTGTGATGTTGTTGCTGTTGCTGTTGCTGTTGTTGTTGCTGCTGCTGCTGCTGATGCCTCATTGTTGTTCCCGCCGGTCTGGGTTTGCAATTCTTGGAAATGGGCGCGCATTCGAAAAGACTTTAAACACGCCCTCCTCATTGTACATGCCCACACATATTCGAATATATACTGAATGTTTGTGCGAATCCGCAATTTATATAAATACATTTGGCGAATTTGTTTGCATTTTGTGTGTTGTCATCAGCTTAATTTATGCAAGCCCATTGATTCATTCGTATAGGGGCTCATTAAATTTTTGAGGCTTCCTCTGGGCTATATGACTGCAGAATACAAAAAACAGTAGTCATTAAATACTTGAGTTTTAAATTTACCAATTTCTTAATGAGCACTTAAATGTTTGACCTTCAATTAAAGACAAGCTCCTTGCTCTTCTCTGATTCATACTTCAAATTATAGCATTTTTAAATTTATTATCGTTACTAAAACCAGATGACTCGACCATGAACTCTTAAAGGCACAATCAATCCTTTTGATAATGGAACTGAATAATTTCTGCATTTGATTTCCAGCTAAATTCATTTCCAATGTACTCGAATGGCAAAGTATTCCTCAAACAATTAGCATTCAATTTGCATTGGAGAATTCAAATACACAATGATGTCACACAAGGCAAACACAGAAAAGTCCCACGTTTTATTCGATAAGCAAAACATGCAAAAAATTAAAATGCAATCGGCAAAGTCATTTAGCCTAACAATCGAGCCATATAACAAATAATAATAATTATTTAAAACCAATTGCGGGAGCAATTTGTTTGCTTTTACGAGCCAGTCTGAAAATAAAATCAATGCGATCGATTGTTGAATGAATGGGGTGCAGTAATGCTCGGTGAGATTTATGAAACAGTTCGCTGCGATTTTATTTAAAATATAACATATATGCCTGATAATTAGCGGATCGCGCCTGCTGCTGTTGATATCGGTAACTGATGGTTAATGGGAACTGAAACTGTTTTGCTTGTCTGCCACTGATAAAGGGTTGCTTTTTGGCCAAACATTCTGACCCAAATGGCGCACTTGTGCTTATCGGCGAGTCGTTGCGTTGGCACGCGTTTCCTTTAGTTGCAGCAGAGTGGCCATAAAAATTGATTTACTTTCTTGGAGCACACCCGGCGTATGCGTGATGTTCTCCGCTGGGAACAGCACTCCAGCCCCGAAAAATGCGCAACTATAAAACTTTATGCATTTCTTGGCAATCGCTGGTGTTATTGCTCTTTCTCCTGGCCTCTGACGCATAAAATATTATGGTATGCGAAATAAATGCATATTTCTATTTTTTACCATAAACTTGCCAACTACAACAGCTTGTGGCATATGCAATACAAGCCGGGGCTTCCTTCCTGTTCGAAAAAACCCCCCTTTTTCCGGCTGCAGCGCATCCGCCCCCGGGCCACGCCCTTTCGGCCATGCCCCATCCGTTTCCGCGCCCATTGTTGTGACTCCTGCTCTCTCTCTCTCTCTCTCTCTCTCCTTTGTGCCTTTGTGCTGGCTGCTTTGTTCGGCGTATTATTTTTAAGCAAGTATTTGCGTGTTTAAACACGTTTCGCAGCTTACGAATTATATGGGTCCGGGCCGCCAAATAACCCCAATCCGCAGATCTGCCCGATCCCCAATTCCCCAGCTACCCCGCTTAAATGCGTTTCCATTGCACTTACCACGTAGCCGACGTCACCACCATCATAATCATCATTATTCCTGATACCATCGTTGTCGCTGATGCACAGAGAAAAAATATCACTAACAACTATTTGCTGCCTCAAGATAAATATGGTTTTATATTAAATAAAATGTACTTACCAAATAGTACTGTATCCATATTCGCTTATTAAGAAAAATAAAAAAATCAAAGCTAGAATTTAATATTTATTATTATATATTAGCTTTGACCATGTTTAAGGTCATTTTATTATTTGGTTTCATTAAGGTGAACAAACTAAGAATGTCTCAAGGTATTCAACTACATTTAAAACATTTTTTAAAATTTATGTTATTATTTTTGAAATTAGGTTATGTTCTAAAAGTTTTTTTCACTGTTTATTGTCATTTTTGTTTTGGTGTGTTGCTCGCGCGCTTAATGCGTTTGGCTGCAAAACATCTCCACCCTCCGTCCCGTTACCTGCCCCCTCTCAACCCCCTTTTTGGGCCCCCTCCGCTCCTGCATTTGAGGGCAGGACCGTGCGCCAGCATAAAAGTTCCAAATGCTAACTTACTGCTCTGCCAGTACAACTTTTGCCCCTTTAAGCAAAACAAAAACAAAAACAAACTGCAAAAGTAAAAATGGGAACTGCAAAAATTATTTCTTTATTTTTGTGGCAGCAGCGGCAGCTGCAGCAGCAATGCGTGCACTTTCATAAGTTGCAACTTGCAACGTTCCCCCCTCTTGTTGTTGCTACTTGGCCCTGACTTAAGTCTTCTCGGCCATATCTTGTACTTTGCCTGGCTGCCTTCTTGTCTTTACGGCTAAAGTGGTTTTTTGGCCGCCATCGCTTGTTAGCCGGCTTTTGTTTGTCTTGTCACACAGAGTGCAGGCTGTGTGAGGTTGTTTGCCAGTGCCTCGGCCTCAAGTTGTTGCAGTGGCAGGTCCCAAGTTTCCTGTTGTTGTCATTAGGTTTAACTATGATTGAGAGACGGGGGTGTGGCAATCCCGAGTTGAGCACTGTATTTTTCATGACCTATTGAGAAACATAACGGATTTGAAAGAACAAAACAGATATTCGTGTGATACTTAAATATACAAATGATAGGCAAATGAATTTAATGATTTATTCCTGTCTGGGACTGAATATAAAACGAAGTTTAAGTTTAAGAAAAAGTATAGTTACAAAATAAAATGATTGCTTTATATTTGTATCTGTGCAATGAGATGCATGATCTGGAAACAAACCAATACTAAGTTAAATAAACTTCTAAATTTTTTTATTTCTTGTTATTTTTTAGAGGCGACGACCTTCAGACTCCAACTTCGATTTCTCAATGAAATCGATAGGAAATTGAAGTTCAGAGCCAACGAACACCTGCGGATCGTGTGGCTATGAAACGCCCCCGACTAAAACCAGTTGTCAATCTAGTTGGCTCCAAAGATCTATTATTATTGATTTGTTTGGCAACGCAAATGCCGCATTACTAATGGAGCCGTCTTAAAAGTTAAATTTCCACTCGTTTCATTAATTAACAGCGTCTTGAAAAAACACAAGCGATGCCATTTTGTCTGCCACTTGCGTTCCAATATCGCCGTTTGTGTGCATATGTATATAATTACCATAATTAGTCGCTTGGCAAATTAAACGCTGAAAGCTCGCGCTTGTAATTAACGCGCCACCAAAAACGGAAGGCAACTCGATACCGCTGGGCGAAAAGCAAAAAAACAGCAGGGGCTCCCATTCGGAGATGGGTAGTAGGGATTGCAACTCGGAGACATGTTAGATCAAATAACTTCCATGCCCCGGCCAATTGATGCATATGCTTTGAAGCACTTCAATATGTCAGAGCGGAGCTAAACCGAAAAAGGTCGACCTCCCCGCCTCCTCCACTTGGATCCCACAATGAAAAGTCATCCAATTACTTTGACATTGTGTAGGGGCTCCAGTCGAGGAGGCCCCTCTGCATCGCTCGGTAGACTGGGTTGAGTTGAGACTGCCTGCCAAGAGCATATTGCCGCAGGGCTCACAGCTGTTGGAGTGGCGAGTTGGTTAGCTGGATGCCGGGATGGCCGGATGGCTGAATAGCTGGATGACTGGGTGACTGGATGACGGGATGGCCGGGTACTCCGCCAAAGGGGCGTGCCGAGTTGGCACGCCTGCAGATAGCTAGTTACAATACATGCACTTAAGCCGCCTGCCACGCACAGTGGGTTGGGTTTTAACTCCAGATGGTGCAGTACGGCCTAGAGTGAGGAAAGAGCTCATTGGATCCCAGTGAAAACATATTGAAGTTGGCTGTTAGAATAATGGGTAAAAGGATTTTTACAAATTGTAAATCAATGATCGATGGTAATTACGTTGGGCATTGTAGGAGACACAACTCGAAGGGTTATTAACGTCAATTATTTTATTTCACTTTAAAACGATTTGAAATATTTAAGTTGCATATACCAATTGCTATATCACTGATAAGACGAGCATTATAAAGGGCACAACTCCAAAAGCCATAAATGCAACTTTTTATTTATCTTTAAAAAGTAGTATTACACTTTATATATTTGATTTAAAGAATTTGACTTGAAAAATACCACTTGATTAACTTTATGAAATGAAATGGTTTTTATCTTATTATCTATTTTGAATTGTTATTCTTTAATGTTTTCAAAGCTCATTCAGTTATTTTGTTTTTAAGCAACTTAAACGAAGGGAAGAATTACAGTCTATTTTTGCACCTACTTTGTAATTTAAATTTACTTCTTAAATTTGATGGTTTAAATAATTGGTGTAATTATTGGTGTAAACAAGTTCTTAAGGAATTCTTCAAGTCCAAGTGACATTGAGTCAAGCCACTGTGCCCATCGTATTTTTTTTTTCCTACTTCCCCCTGGTCACTGGTTGCTGGTTGGCAAGTTCAGAGGAGGGAACTGCTCCAGCCAGACGGACAGACGACCAAGAAGGCGACTTCAGGGCCGGGAAAAAAGTTGCCACAGTTGAGGACGAAGCTAAACGCGGCTAAAAAGCTAAGCCCGCCGAGCGGCAAAGAGCGAACAAGAAGCGGGACTGGCAATGGAGGGCACTAACAAAGTTGCTGGGGCATTCATGAGGCGGCAACGGATACCACAGTTGGGATAGTGGGCAAATACATGCATATAAAATGCAAATAAAAAATGCGGCAGATACTAAAATTGTAATATCCGCACAGGAACGCAGGCAACAAACGAAATACAAGCAAACAGCAATGTTCTCTGTGCCCTGAGGAGCAAAGAAGTTCGGCCGCAAAAAAAAATAAAAATGAATAAGAAGAATATGTATAAAAATACAAAGCGGCCGGGAAAAAGCGGGCAAAATAAAACTAAACCTGTGGGCTGTGCTCGCTTTCGGTGAATATGTGTGTGCTGCATATTTTTGCCAAGGCGTGGGAAACAACAACACAGCCTGTGGACCGCGGTCGCATCTGCCACCGGCCACCGGCCCCGCCCCTGCCGCCTTCCGCCTTCCGCACCGTTTTAAGGCTTGCCCCTGGGCACGAATCCCCATCGAAATCCCCATCCGAATCCGAAAACGTATCCCAAACCGGTCGCAGCCTGCAACTTGGCATGCTAATCTCGCTCCTGCCTGTTAGCCGACGACTTCTAATGAAGCAATGAAGCCAAAGACCCAGTCGAAGCCTTTCCGATATTTGCTCTATGCGAATAGCTAAGAAGTACACTGCTCAAAATATAATTCTGAAGGTATTTCGGCACACAAAGAAGCTTTTTATCCTACATGCTCACTCCACATGCTTAACAAGGAAAATTCAGTTTATCATATTCTAAGATGTAGTTTTTCACTAAATTACCACAATAAAGCAGTTTAAAAATGTAGGTTTCTTATGTTTATTAGAACGAGAGTAAAATTAATCTTTAGTTTCTTAAATTTAATTCCTTAAATTTTTTTAATACCAACTATTACTTATACAATAGAATTTTAAACCGTCTTCCAAATTTATGATCATAAACCGGGACTCTGGTATATTACATAAAACCAATTAATTGTTCCTTTCTGTGTAAAGACCAAACTGCCAGACATATGAATGGATTTTTAGTGTCTGTTCATGGGTTGGGTTATCGGCTTGCCCTGGGAGCCAAAAGAACTCATTTTGGCCCTCCGTCCTCCGCCGGCCAACTACACTGGCCAACAACTACACTGGCCGCACTTAGTTGTCTAATTCAATTTCATTGTCTGTTTGCCCATTAGTGCGCTTTTCCATGTGTGACGAGCGTGGATACCTTTGCCATTTTCCACCCACCCGGAAGGTCTTGAAAAAAAGAAAAGCACAAGCGTAATGAAATTTTCATGTTTCATTGGGAAAGCCATTTGGCCTGCTTTATATTTGATTGCAGGTCGAGTGTGGATACTGCGAAATCCCTGGCTGCAACAATAAAAATGCCCTTGGTTAATTGTCAAAGCTGGTCAAAGGTGGAGCGAGCGAGAGGGCAGAAGGACGGACAGAAAGAGATGGAGATAAAGAGTTAGAGATAGAGCTGGAGCTGGACAGAAATTGCAATTAGTTGCACAATTCAACGCAAAGCAAAACGTCCAACAAATTGCATATGAAGTTTTGTGGGAGCCCGCAGGTGAAGTGCTGAGTTAACAATTTATGAGATACAAAGATACGGAGATACAAATGCAGGCCACCTGAGGCGGCTCAGTTTGTGTGCGTGTGTCTGTGTGTGTGGGCCCCAACTTAATTAAGCGTATTAAGCCAACAAAAGCGACTGCAATAATAGATATCAAGCATACGCAGCGTTCCCCGCTGGCAATGGCCCTCGCAGAGAGTTCATTAAAATTGCAATTAGGCAATGAAGCGAAGGAAGTGCCACTGCAGCCAGCCAAATATGCCACCAAAGGAGTCTGGCAATCCGGATAAGGCAAATTGCCAGGGCATCCAAAGAGGATGGTAATATTTTCAATCAATAGAAGCTATTTCAGGCATGTCAGTCATGCGATTGATGTCCGCATCCGCACTTCCTCGGCAGCAGCTCCTAATTGTTCACTTTGAGCGCCTTCTCCCGCCGACTTAATGAGCCAATCGAGGCGGGGCTCCCGATGTCGCATAGTGTGAGAATATATATAGATATCCGCGCTTCAACACGTTCGACGCGGCGTGTTAATAATTAAATGTTTCCGCCAGTCGACGCTCCACTTTAACTATGCCACGTCAATGAGATTAGCGACAGGATGTGTGAGCTCCCCACCTTTCCTGCCCCGGATCGCTATCCGCGGTATCTCTGCCATCTGACGTTATTATGGTTGCCCTGCATCGCGAACGCGTTAAATCAATTGACTGGCATTGTTTATCGCATCCTGCGCAATTGTCAGCCGCTGTCGTGCGTTTAGCGGTCCCACCAGTTGGTCCTCACCTAAGCCACTGGTAAAATCTCATATGAAACACACATGAATAGGTCTTTACTCAACTCCATGTGCATTCATTTAAACCAAACATATCGCTACACTACCATATTTAAATATGGTAGCACAAAGCAATTGAAAAATGAAAAAAATAATAAAAAATAAACCATTTCGAACATATCATAGCATAGCTAAATCCTGGTATATTCATACCTGACTCAAATATTATTTATTATTATTAGAAACTTTGTAATTAAATTGTCAAATAATACACCTAAAAAAGGGTATACCCATATAAATCTCAAATCAAGGCAACACATTTTAACCTGATAATATAACGTCAACTGGGTAATAAAAATGCCGTTAAAAATTTGATTGAAGATCGCAAAAATATGGTATTGGAATCTCCCGTGGATCCGTCACACCGAAAAGCTTTTTTGATCGTAAACCCTACCGAGTTGATGGCCATTCTAGGGCCATTTTTACGCTTTGCACCATTTCCTCTTGGTTTCCAATGGTTGGTTGATCCAAGCATCGGGACCCAAACTCGTAAGATTTGCTAATTAAAAAGGGTAAACTCTGCCCGCCTCGGATGACGCATCAAAGACCATTAGCCGATAAAGCGAGACCCGAATGCAGAGACCTCAGGCCGAGAAACTGACACATCGACCCACCGCTCCACCGCTCCAGCGCTCCAGCGCTCCAAGCCAAGCCCAAAAAGCAGACACAAAGACTTATTCAAACGCTGAGAACGGAAATGCTATGCTCCAACTCGAACATCAAAATAAAAAATGAGCCGCAACGCAGAGCACACACAGAAATAAAAAAAGAACAAATCGGGAAACACTTTTGCCCTGTCGAAATGTGTGTATTCTGTTGTTTGTCCGTACTCCGTTCTTTTGTTGCCAATTAACAGAGAGATTGACACTTTCGTTTGAAAACGATATACACGACAGCGTATTGCAATTTAGAATTTGTCCGGGGGGCCAAAAAAAAATGGGAGGGGCGGGGCGGGGCGATTTGTGTGTGTGGGAAATCACACGCCGATTTGACAGTTTCCCTCGATATTATCTCTATATGCCGATATATATCTGGCCTTGGCCATTTGTAATCTGCGCTAATGACAGGCTGCCAGAGGAGTGTATACGTATCTGTGGCTGGGTATCGATAGCCAATCTGTGTATCCAAATCAATTCGCACAACACAACTGCCGCTGACACCTTGACAGATAACATTGTGTCACATTTGGTTTTTCTTACGCTCAGCTATGTGATTAGTGTCTGAATATTAAGAGAATTTATCAACTTTGCCAATTGATTGACAGATTATAGATAGTAGTCGAAAGCCCTGAATTAAAATCTTTTATATGTATCTAATTAACTTTGTATACAATTTAAACATTTGTTATTTGAATGTTTATGTGTTTTATAATTTGAAAGATTTGTATGTGCTTTTTGGTATACGATTTTTATATGTGACTTTTACAATTTTAACCCAAAGAAGTTCTTTAAAAATAAGAAGTAATTTAACTTATATTTGTTTATGTTTGTTTTCAAGAGTTATTTAATACAGCTTGTTGTTTAATTTTTTTCAATAAATGTAAGCCTTTGTTTCACCAAGTTTATTCATATTTAAGTACACCAGGTCGAGCCAACAGACATATTAAATTGTATTTCATTAACTAAAAGCTTACTTACACACAGAGATAAAGAGCAATGGCAACAATTCTTTTTTTCCAAGTGGGCGGAAATGCCAGCCAGTCCATTAGGGCAGAAGTTCCGCAAATCCCAGCAGGGGAAAACTTTAGTGGCAAAGTGATTAAATTTCGCTAGGAATAACAATAACCATAACAATACTTTCATGGATGCTTTTCTCCCTTTCTCCTTTTTTTGCGGCAGGTCACGTGCTGGAATTGGCTCAGATTTCGGAGAACTATACCCACTACCAATTCGCCAGGGTTTACGACAGGATGGTGCCGCAAGCCCGCATGATGATCCAGCACTTGTACACGGACATCTTGAAGTAAGTGGCGATAACTCCACATTTACTGGTTTTACCTGAAGTTTTCACCAAGAGCATAAGATTAATCCTGAACTGAACTGAACTATTCCCTATGCAGCCAACTGAACTACGCCTCGAACTACACAAACAGCAATGGTCAGCAGGGCAGGCGTGGCATTGGGAGTGTGCACAGCAACCTGGAGGAGGCTGTGCGTCGCTTCTTCGTGCAACTCTTCCCGCTGGCCTACCTCTACCAGGTGCACATATCCCTGAATAGCACCCTGGGCGAGCTGCACGAGGACTACATCAACTGCCTGCAGCACAACTTCGACGACATGCGTCCCTTCGGCGACATTCCCCGCCAGCTGCAGGCCAGCCTGGGCCGGAGTGCCCACATGTCCAACGTCTTCATGAACGCCCTGCTCCAGTCCGCCGAGGTACTCAACGAGGCGGACCTCCTCTACGGCAAGCAGCTGACGGACACCTGCAAGCAGCAGCTCCTCAAGATGCGCTTCTGTCCCAACTGCAACGCCCACCATGCGAGGAGCGAAACGAAGTTGTGCGAGGGCTACTGCAAGAACGTGATGCGGTAAGTCCGGCATACAAAAGCAGCAAAAAAAAAAAAAAAATGTATTCATCACTACTTTTTTTGATGAAATCAATCGAGCTGTCATAGATAAATCAATTTTAATTATATATATTATAGTAATTTGTATACACAAAAAATACGATTTCCTTAGATTAAATAATTTTATTATGAATTTAATTTGTAAGGTTTTTAATGGAAAGTGAAAAGTAGAAAGTGAAAAAGTAAAAATTTGTTACGTCATGTGTTTGTTCATTAAATTAAAATTCAGTTGCTGTACTTTCGAAGGGAATTTATATAAATTTAAGGATTTCATTCGTAAAATAACATTACAAAATGTTTTAAATAAATTCAATTTTATGTTTTATAGTGGAAAGTCAAATATATATATTCAAGTAAGAAGAAACTTTTAGAAAATATAAGCAATTACTTGAAATATATAAATGTAATAATCAATAATTTGTGTTATTTAACCTCGATAAATTGTTGTAATCTGTAAAGTAGGGTAGAATTGACCCTCATTAGTAATGTTTATTTTATTACTCTATGTTTACACTTTGTGTTTGTGTTTTATGATCTTCAGCGGCTGCTCGGCGGAATATGCTGGCCTGCTGGACAGTCCCTGGTCGAGTGTGGTGATTGCCCTCAACAACCTGGTCGCCACCCACATTCTTCCGGACAGTGGTATCGTCAACGTCCTCAAAAATCTGCCGCATAAGCTCTCCGATTCAATTTTGTTCGCCATGACCAAGAGCCCTGATTTGGACCAGAAGGTGAGTGGCTTACTAAAAAAAACTATTTAACTATTGAAGGTTAGATATACATCCGTGAAGTACGTCAGTAAAGCACATTTTGAAACCGAAAAATCAAATATTCCCAAGACTATACAAATATGTATTTCAAGATATTTAAAAACCTCGGGGTACAATAATTTTTTAAGCAAATCCAACGATTTTGAATGGTGCCTTAAGGAATTCTTTTTATCGCCAAAGAACGAGGAATAACATAATTAATTTTAAAGATAAAACGAAAAGTCAGCATAGGTTTTACAAAGTGTTTTTTATTTTAATGAGAAATCCAGCAGAAACTTATTGTTTATTTTTAATCAGATGTCCTTAATTTATGTGTATCAAATCAACATCGTATTCTTACATTTGGCATTTAAAAGCAATCTCTTTTGAGGACACGGCTCATCTTTTTTTGCCAACGAACTGAAGATGCGATCGGTTCGATTACTTTTGTGTCCCAAGGACACGGTCGTTTAATGGTTTAATTGCCATTTAATTTATGAACATTTTAAATGAATTGAATGAATCGCAATTCAGTTCCGGCCTTCAAACTTGTTCTGATCACTGCAGCAGCGGCAGCAGCAGCCTCGAAAAAATATCTTAGGAATTTCGAGAGCTTGTTAAACGTGCACATGACATCCAATTGATACACCGTCGCATGATTACTGGCATGTCGCTGGGAATTTAAAATGCTAAATTGGAGTGGAGTTGTGCCCCGGAAAGTTGCAATTTACATGCAGGGCAGCGGGCATCAGGGCAGCTTAGTAGTGGGTCAGGTGGAGTGGGGCAGCACGTGCGCCTCGCATGAGCGGCGGCGATTAGCAAGTGGAAGTGGAGCCCCCACTCCTGTGAACCGGAGCTTATCCCCCTTTTTGTTTTTTTTGCAGGTGAAGAAGACGTGCGGCACGCCCAGCCTGTCGCCGTATTCGTCCGGAGATCCGCATGCGAATGCAAAGCCCGCGAACTACAAGCCCCCGAAGTGGGCCAATGCACCGGATCCGGGCATGGTCATTTTCCTGTCCACCATCGACAAGAGCAAGGAGTTCTACACGACCATCGTGGACAAGTGAGTACACTTAGACGATGCCACAATCTTTATTTGGGTTTGGGTACTACACTAAGTACATTGACTGACCAAACTATGACTTAACAAAATGGGTATCCTAGCGCTTCTTGGGTCCGGTGATCATGGCAATCACGTCCTTCAGCAGGCAGTAGTACAGCGGCGACACAATGGCAACAAAGAAGATCAAGTTGGCTAAAAAACCGTTTTTCACTGGCAAGCGACAGCCCTGCAAAAAAAAACATTATTATTACTACTCGATATGTAAATTATATAAAGGGCTGATGTATAGGACGAACAATAGAAAGCTTCATTTATAATTTCCGCACGACTAGGGCTTATTAATGACAACGCTTTCATTTGCATTTTAGGGGTGAAATGCATTTTCTTAGAATTTTTAGTCTTTTGGAATATTTAATTATAGATTTTCAATAGAATAATAAATGTTTGCACACACAATTAACGAGAAGGTTTTCGGCTGGACCATATATTTAAATAAAGAAGTCTAGAAAGCGGTGTTGTTTAAATTTTAATTGAATAGTTTATATTTAAATATAAAATTATTGGTAAAGCCAGACTTACATGTCGTGGTGGCGGAATCAGTGGACGAGCCAAGCAAAAATCGTGGGCCATCCGATGCATCCAAAGAACGAGCTCCTTGAACATCTTGTTTATATTCTTTTTTTTTAAAAATATATATATAAAAGAATTTGTCAGCAAGGAGTAGTTGTTTGGGAAGTTTTGTAAAGCGACATTGACAATTTTGTTTGAGTTAAATAAGAAGGTTACTTAGTCATCAATACATTTTTAATCAACAGCTTCTGCAACGAGCAAAAGTCTCGCGAGGATGGCTCCTGCTGGACAGGCGATCGCTACGGAGACTACACCCAGCTGCTGATTGAGTCCGGAACTGATAGGCAGCGCTACAACCCCGAGGTGCCCTTCAATCCGAACACACAGGTCAGCCAGCTGAACGAGCTGGTCGACAAGCTCATCAAGATCCGCCAGAGCATTGGAGCTGCGGTATGCTTGGAACATTCGTTTTGTTGAGAAACTCTTACTAATGCAGGTACTTTTTTGAGCAGACACCTTCCAACAGCATACAGTCGTCGCACGACATCCAGAACGATATGGGGGAGGGCTCCGGCGGCGGAGAAGGCCAGATCGGCGACGATGAGGAGGAGTACGGAGGCGCACATGGTTCCGGAGATGGTTCCGGCGATGGTAAGTTATTTGTATTCACTTATTCAGACCACCAAACAGGACTATCAAATTTATTGATATATTTTATTTATTAGACAAGTATCTAAGTAAAAATTATGTATAAAAGCCTTTAAGAAACGGGTTTTATGGTTTGAATTTACCATTAAATCATTATTTGATCTCTTATTAATAATTTCAGGACCCCACACGCCCATCGAGGAAACCGAAGATTCCACATCGAACCAAGTGGAGTCGCGCGACGGCGACAAAGCTAGTGGGTCAAACCCGCTGGCGGCCACCGCGACGTGGATGCTCCTCACTCTAGTCACAATGCTCTTCAGCAGTTGTAGTTAAGGATGCTGCCCCACCCGAGGGATTGGACACAATATGTGCCCCGCTGCGAGGGCAGGGAATGATGAAGCCACAACAAGAGCAACAGCAACAGCAAATGCACAAGAAACGAGTTAAATCATTAATTAATAACTATTATCATTATTATTATTATTTGTGTAATTCTTAAGTTGTTACAAGTAATTTATTAGGCCCTAAGCGCATTCATCTAGCAATCGACTAACAATTTACACACCAGAAGCGAAAACTGAACCCTTTGAAGCGCACCTCTCCTTCTAGCTTTTCCAAATTTGGAGCTCATCGAATTTCCATGCCGAATCCAACTAGACTAGTGTGCCATATAAACGTGTTGGAGGTTTTGCATACGAATCGAGTAATTGCTAAATATAACTATACGAAAATTACACAAGATATTCTCAGATTCAAGCAGAACCCTTTCCATAGAGTGTGCAGTTAGTTCAGATACATGTTAATATATATAGTATAGCGTACAGTACATAAAGCTCAATGTTCAAAGCAAGTTGTTCCTTTTCGGTGTAACTAAACAAGTAAACAGAAACGAAATCAGATTCAGATTCAGATTCAATGGCTAGTTCTTGGAGCGATCACAAATATTATACGTAATTGATATAAATCTGTTAGCTGTAGCTCAGTGAATGTTAAACTTAAACGAAATTATTGTTGTCTACACATTTCGAACTGAACGAATGCGAACAATTTAAAAATTTATCAATTGGGTAATCGACGCGAAATGCAAACGAATGGAATTTAGTTGAGTAAACGCACTTTACGGAAAAACTAGAAGACTTACAGCTTTATACGCAAAACAAGAACGAAAAAAAAAAACAAAAATCTAAAAACGAAACGAAACGAAAATCGATGAAAATCTATTGATAAATAAACGTATATTATATGTAGCATTATTTAAATTATATGAACAAAGAGAGAAGACCTTGGGGAAATGTCATGAAATGCATTCAGCTAATTAGAGTTTATGGAGCACTCGGAGTTCTGAGAGAAGGTGCAGAAAATGCAGAGTTCAGCGCACAAATCACAGTTCGCAATTTGCAATTCGCAATCTGCAATTCAAACGAAACTATTGTTGCAATCTAACGGATACTTTACAGTGGGGCAGAGCGCTGCTGAATCAAATCCAGAGAGCAGCGCTGGCGACACTCTAAAAATCAAACAAATAAATATAATATATATATATACAAATGAATATGAAATATGCATTAATACGAGTACGACGCCAGCGATAAGAATGAAGTCTATAAATATATATATATATATATATACACGTAAATGAATTAACTAATTAAATCGTAATTATATGCTAGTGCGTAAACTGTAACGATTAGCCCGTAACGTGTAAAAAGCAAAAAGTTGACCGAGAACAACAAATTTAGTTAGTAGCAAATTAACAAAGGGAGCGCCAACTGACGCCGCACACATCAAATTGGCATATTATCGCATGCTATACACATCGATCCGATCAAGATCGCGATCAGATCGTGTGCGTGCGGACGCGCTGTTTCAACTATGTATAATTATTATTTGTACCATTATTATTTAACTATTGCATGTGATTAATAATATTTAAGTTAAACGTAAACGCAACATATTAAATTGTAACTTATGTATACCGCAACAAAATCAGCCACAATGTGCGAGGAAAAATCACCGTTGTAAATCTATTTGGATATAACCAATGTGAATCGAAAATTGCACTAAAAATAAATGTACTACGTTTAGATGCCTAAAAACCAATAAATAATTATGTAACAAAAACGCAAGTCCAACAAGTTTATTGAATGCGAGACGCAATAGTGCTATGAGTAATTGAATGTAATGGCAGAAAAACGAAAATGAAAACTTTTGTAAATTTCATTTAAAACCTGAATAAACGTCAATATTTGAAATTCAAAATAGTAGCGGTCTTTAAATTGGGGTGGCAGCACTGTCGAATGGTGAACTCCCCATGAGTTGAAATTGTTTTCTCTTTATAGTCGAGGCTCGAACCTTATTTTGAAAGCAATTAATTCCACTGGTTCGGATATTGGATATTTCAAACCGGATAAGCAGGTGTTTTATAATTTAACCATATCTTTAAATTTCAATTATACGGCAATATTGGAACGCCGTTTTAGCTTTTTAATGTGGCAATAAAATTTTGCATTCCAGTTTCACAACAATTAGCTTTTGTAAGGCTTGAAAATGCTGCCAGATCTACCATATCTGTGATCTGGCAGCCTTTCAATGCGATACTATCGATTTAAAACTTAATTCTAGTTCCATCTCTAAATACAACGCATTTTTGGCGGGAAGCATTTTCCTTGCTACATTTTCTCAGCATTTCCCGGCAAACAGCGTCTCAAAAAACACCCTTTTCAAGCAGCTGTCCTCCATCAATTGTCCTTTGTTGAAAAAGCAAAAGAAGCAAGCGCAAAATGGCTCGACGAGACTATGCTCAGGATAGAGGTGAGTTCAGAAAGTGTCTCATATTAAGGAGACACTAAACATCCAATGTTTTGTTGATTTGCAGAATCAATCAAAACTTTTTTGTCGGAATTCTGCAAGTGCGACGACGATGGCAAAAAGGAGTTTGTCTACGGATCGCAGCTGGTGAAGCTGGCCCACCGGGAGCAAGTGCTGATCACCATCGATCTGGATGATCTGGCGGAGTTCAACGAGAGCCTCGCGGAGGCGGTGATCGATAACTGCCGGCGGTACGCTTCCATTTTCAGCGACGTGATTGCCGAACTCCTGCCCAGCTACAAACAGCAGGAGGTGCACGCCAAGGACGCCCTGGATGTCTACATCGAGCACCGCCTGATGATGGAGTCCCGCACCCGGAATCCCATGGAGCAGCACGACGAGCGGAACAGCTTCCCCTCGGAGTTGATGAAGCGATTGTGAGTATCTTATATATCTGAATATTAACCCTTAGAATTTTACCTAAACATAAAAGAAAGAGAATTTTTGGTTGTACTACTAAAATTTCATCTTTAAATGCATTGTTCTCAAATTCACATTATTAAGTCGACTAGAAAACTAGTAAACTGAACGTTCATAGACTCGTAGATTAAAAACAGAATTTAAAGTTAAACTGCTTCTACATTATAACTATTATATAAATATATATTAATATTTTGTAAAACTTAAGATTTGATAAAAGGAAATAGCGTAATTAAGAAATAGGGTTCGATAATCCATAACCCACAAAAGGGAAACTTTTTATAATAGTTTCATTTTCCAAGTTAACCTTAGTTTTGCTTGCAATTTAAAGATTAAGATGCATTTAATAATTAATTTTCCTATTCTTCCAGCGAGGTGGGCTTCAAACCCCTGTCCACGGAGAAGGCGCACTCCATCCGCGAGGTGAAGGCGCAGCACATTGGCAAACTGGTCACCGTTCGCGGCATCGTGACCCGCTGCACGGAGGTGAAGCCCATGATGGTGGTGGCCACCTACACGTGCGATCGCTGTGGCTCGGAGACCTACCAGCCGGTCAACTCGCTCTCCTTCACGCCCGTGCACGACTGTCCATCGGACGATTGCCGGGTGAACAAGGCAGGCGGTCGCCTGTACCTGCAGACCCGTGGCTCCAAGTTCGTCAAGTTCCAGGAGGTCAAGATGCAGGAGCACAGCGACCAGGTGCCCGTGGGCCACATTCCCCGCAGCATGACCATCATGTGCAGGGGCGAGGTCACTCGCATGGCCCAGCCTGGCGATCACATAGTGGTGTCCGGAGTGTTCTTGCCGCTGATGCGCAGTGGATTCGCCCAGATGATACAGGGTCTGCTGTCGGAGACTTTCCTTCAAGCCCACGTGAGTTTCCTCTTATGCTTATGCAATGAGTCAATGTAAATCTAATATAATCTGTAATTCCCTGCAGCGCATCATTTGCATCAACAAGAACGACGAGATCTCGGACAAGGATGCCGAGCTGACGCCCGATGAGCTGGAGGAGCTGGCCCAGGATGACTTCTACGAGCGACTGGCCACCAGCTTGGCCCCCGAAATCTACGGCCACTTGGATGTGAAGAAGGCCCTGCTGCTGCTCTTGGTTGGCGGCGTGGACAAGCGACCCGATGGCATGAAGATTCGCGGCAACATCAACATCTGTCTGATGGGAGATCCCGGTGTGGCCAAGTCCCAGCTGCTGGGCTACATCAGTCGCTTGGCCGTGCGGTCGCAGTACACCACGGGACGAGGATCCTCGGGAGTGGGCCTCACGGCGGCGGTGATGAAGGATCCGCTCACGGGCGAGATGACACTGGAGGGCGGAGCTCTGGTTCTGGCCGATCAGGGAGTCTGCTGCATTGACGAGTTCGACAAGATGGCCGATCACGATCGTACGGCCATTCACGAGGTGATGGAACAGCAGACCATCTCGATAGCCAAGGCGGGCATCATGACCACACTGAATGCGCGCGTATCCATTCTGGCCGCTGCCAATCCCGCCTTTGGCCGCTACAATCCCCGTCGCACCGTCGAGCAGAACATCCAGCTGCCCGCCGCTTTGCTCTCGCGTTTCGATCTGCTGTGGCTCATCCAGGACAAGCCGGATCGGGACAACGATCTGCGGCTGGCCAAGCACATCACCTATGTGCACAGCCACAGCAAGCAGCCGCCGACGCGGGTCAAGGCCCTGGACATGAACCTCATGCGACGGTACATCAATCTGTGCAAACGCAAGAATCCCACCATTCCCGATGAGCTCACCGACTACATTGTGGGCGCCTATGTGGAGCTGCGGCGAGAGGCGCGCAACCAGAAGGACATGACCTTCACCTCGGCCCGCAACCTACTGGGTATCCTGCGCCTCTCCACCGCCTTGGCCAGGCTGCGTCTCTCCGACAGCGTGGAGAAGGATGATGTGGCCGAGGCACTGCGACTGCTCGAGATGTCCAAGGACTCGCTCAACCAGCTCCATGAGCACCAGAAGGGGCAGTGAGTATTGACCTGGGCTCTTTAAAGGGTTGCCTGTTCTCACTAGTACCTTCTTTTTACCCTTTCAGTGTTCCCAACACCTCGGATCGCATCTTTGCCATTGTGCGCGAGCTGGCTGGCTCCGGAAAGGCGGTCAAGATCGGCGACATCATGGACCGCTGCACCACCAAGGGCTTCAAGCCCGACCAGGTGGACAAGTGCATCGACGACTACGAGGAGCTCAATGTTTGGCAGGTCAACATGGGACGCACAAAGATCACATTTATGTAGATCAGATCCCCCAGCTTACAATTAGCTTATAAGTTTTTGTCTCTTTATCGCATTTCGTTACAATTATTCCCCATTCACACATACATTTGTCACTTTACCATTGCTCATTGTCGTAAATAAATAAGAACTTTGTATTTGACTAATAGGATAGTATAACTTTAATTCAAGTTTAAAAGACATCCAAATAACAAAGCATAATGTTTGCAAATTGCATTTAAAACTACCATTGATCTGTTGAAAGCCACAGCTTGTGTAGGTTACGAAAACAGCCCATGATCCTTGCCTATAAATTCGTTGTACAATTCCTTTGAGGACCTCACACAAAAACTCAATCTTCACATGCACACACGCACACACTGTCCACGTCACTGTGGCACAACAATTTACACACCGAACAGATAGAGATAAGTTTCACATACAGATACATAGATATACATAGTTATATGGCCGAATCTACATGCTCTTGTTGAAGCTCAAGGCGGCCCGCAGTTTGTTCCGGATGCGTGGTGAATTCCAGCGATTTCCGCCCGCCGATCTGAGTCCCACAACGGAGCGCAGCTCGTTGGGCGGTATGCCCTCGTCCACGTCGTCCGCCTCCGTCTTGATCTCCATCTTCTGGACGATGAGACGCACCAGGTGATGCTGCTGCTCCAGCATGCGGCTGATGTCCCGCAGTTTGCGCCTCTGCCGCTCCAACTCGGCGTTGATGTAGTCGTCATTGTTGTCGAAGGATATTGCGTCCATGGAGGCTGCATGGGAGTGAAACGTGTATACCATACCAAATCTCATACCGAATCTCTGGCCAGTCAACTTACAATCCTCGGTGAACGGATTCGAGAACCACTTGCGCAGTATGAAGTCGCAGAGGCCCAGCTTGCACTTGGCCTCGTTGGGATACTCGATGAGCTCCATTTTGTCCACCCGCTGCAGCCAGACATGGGGCAGCTTCCTCTCCAGCTCCGTGTGGAGAACCACCTGCATGGCCAGCCGCTTTAGCTGGGCATTGCGACGCACCGACTCAATGTCGCCGACGGCCAAACCGATGAGCAAGTTCATCAGCAGAATGGGCATGAGGATCATGAAGACACCTATCGTTGTTTAATCAGATTACTTATTAAAGATGTTTTCAAAGGAAGGGCAGTGACTCACTCAAAATGAGGAACGAGGTCATGGGCACCTTCAACTGGTCGCGATAGTAGGTGTTCACATAGGTGCCCACAAAGTCCAGTTCGCCCAGCATCATCGAGAAGGTTCGCAGCAGGGACATGGGTATGTTCGAGAAGGACAGGTGGTTCGGTTGGGGGTCAATAATCTGCAGGAAATAAATGCTTTTAATGCAATAAAACACCCAATTAGAAGTGCCAACCTTAGAGAGCAATATGTAGAAAGCCAAGCCAAAGGCAATGATCAGTATGGAGAACACCATTAGCACCTTGATGAGCGTCTGCAGGATCTCCAGGAACATGACCACATAGATGCCGACCTGATCGAACCGCTGGAGGAACAGAAGCAATCGGAACCACGACAAGAACACTGCGATCGATGCCGCCGAGTAGTGGACCGTATTGATGGCTCCATCCGGCTGAAAGGCCGGCGCCACCATAACCAAAGCCGAAATGTACAAGACCCACGATATGATGTTCACCGTCTCCAGAATGTAGTGCAGTTTTTGCTGGTAAATCTGAATCAGTTCCCGCAACGAGTTGAGCAGTATATAGACCACGATCACCACTGCGCAGAATAGTATGGCAGTGGTGCGATTTATTCGCTCCTTGCACGAATCCAAACGAATCTGGGAGGCCACCGCTGGATTCTGGGAGAGATTCATGGTCAACTGATCCCAGCTAAGAAAGAGGATTTCATTTTATGAGCCAGAAAACGGGTAAGATGGACACGAACTCACCCCATGTTGCAGTACTGACTCGTCGTCCTGTTGTCTCCAGCCCTCAACTCGATGTTGTTCATCATCAGCGAGGAATAGATGGTTACAAAGACCAGGAATATCGAGTAGATCAGCAGGTTGGCCAGGTGAAAGTACTTGCCGTACGAGTTCCACTTCATCTGCAGGTACTTTTGGCTGAGCGGATGGGCCAGCAGCTCCACTCTGCCATGGGTGACCATGGTCTAACCGGGATTAAAAGGATGAATATCTTAGAAATGGATTTTATAAACATTTTGATAAACACGCACACGACATACAGGATACAAAAGCCAGTTACAGTGAGTTGGTTAGTGGGTTAGTTTTTGGGGGACGATACATAATTGCAGAGCTCTGAGTTCTTTAAGAGAGTTCGGGGTCACTCACGTTCACCACGGCCAAAGGCGCGGGTCGCCACTTGGGATCATTGAACTCTTTGCGCTTGGCCTCGATCTGTTCGGGTGTCTTTTGGTATGGCCAAAACGAATATTTTATCTGGATGGTAATGGTAACCAAGTAATGTTTATAGAGGTTGGCTGTTAACCATTATGATGAACTATGGATCATGATATTGCCGCTGGCCCTTAATCTGTAACCCATTTCAACCGATTTAGAGTCGAGTGCCCCGACTTTTAATTTTCCTTTCCTTAGTTAAAATATTTCAAAATAAAAATATCCTTAAAAAAACAATGGAACTTTTGGTGGCGCCATCTGCCGAGAGTAAGCCCTCTATAACATATGAGCAGTGTATGTAGTGACGTCATAATTACAAATTTCCTTATAACTTGTAAAATAATGGTACAATTTTTAATATTTTTGGTGGTGTCGTTAGATATTGACCGAATAAACATTTACCGCCCAATAATTCACGAGTAACCAGTATAAAACAAATATATAAGGTAGGGGCAGGAAAAACAACATCGAAGCATGCAACAGATCTGGAAAGAATTCCAGGTTCCGCTTACATTCAATGCCGGCAACGGAATGGGACTTGCGGTCGTGATCGACTCTCCGGTTTTCTCGTCAATCTTGGCAAACATATAGGGGCATTGCAAGAATGCGAAAGAGTACTTGATCTGGTTACGATGGTTGGATGGGGTGGGGGCGAATAGAAATCAATTAGCTTCGATGGAATGAGATGAGGATTGTGAGCACCCTGGGAAAACGGCACACTTACGTAGAAGCTCTTCGAGTCCTTCTTGCAATTGGCCTTGGTGATGCACTTGTCCTGCACTGCCTCGAACACCTTGGGCATGGAGGCGATCAGGGCCAGGGTCACGCAGGGATGCTTGTCCGACCGCAGGGCCATGACCTCGTTGGCCCGCTCCTCGTGGGTCACCATGGCCAAAGCCGCCTCCGGGTATTTGTAGTAGATGGCATAGTCGATGGCGCTCATGTCCAGGACATTGTAGACCAGTTTGCAGCCCATGGACATCAGCACGGAGATCGCATGTGGTTTATTCTCCATGGTGGCCAAATGGAGGGCGGTGTTCTAAAAGGATTACCCATTAATTGTGGTATGGGAAGTTACCAAAAGTAATGTATATCCACTCACCCCATCCTTGTCCACCTGATCGAGCAGATGCGAGTGCACCGAGTGTAGCAACTCGATGGTCTCAGTGTATCCGGACATGGCCGCCAGCTGGAGGGGATTGCGTCCGGTATGATCTCGATGGAGCAGGGCTCCTCGATTGAGCAGCAGCTGCACCACGCGCGTGTGTCCTTGCTGCGAGGATATGTGCAGTGGGGTCATGCCCGCTCCGTCACTCTCGTTGATGATAAAGGATCCTTTCTCGGAGTCCAGGAGCTGTCGTACCGTGTTGTACCGCCCGTAGCGAGCGGCAAAGTGCAGCGGACTTTCGTTGTTGTTGTTCTTCAGGTTGATGCAGGCGCCCAGCCGGATCAGGTTCTCCAGCGACCGGATGTGCCCATCCCGACTGGCGTAGTGCAGCGGCGAGCAGCCCATGCTGTCCTTCTCGTTGAGCAGCAACTTCAGCTGGGCATGCGTCTGACAATTGGCCACCTGCTCCGCGAAGTCCGTCAGCCGCCCGCCATTCATGATGACGAAGTGCAGCACGTTGCGGGAGGCGGCATCCTTGACACTGATGCACGCCCCCAGGCGTATTAAGAGGTGCACTGGAAGAAAAGGAAAGCAGTAAACAAATTCGTTTTTTTTTTTTGCACAATAAACTTCACTTCCATTTAAGGCATATTTATATACATTTACAAAAGAACTTTTTAAATCAAAATTTAAGATTAAAAAAATACGTTTGCGAAAAAATAAATATATAAATAATATATTGAATTGGAATTTTGCAATGAAACATTTAAAAAACTGGTCAACGATCTTAAAGACAATATTTTTATAAAAAAAAAACAATAATATAAAAACTAAAATATAATTTTTTTTGGGGGGGTTTTTAAGATACACAAATGTTACAATATTAATTCAGAAATTTATACCATATATACGAAAATTCTAAATTGGAAATTAGCTTTTTTTTTAACAGTATAAGGTTCTCTTTGGGATAATAGTTTAATTTAATTTTTTTAATAATTCAATAAACTTGTTTTATTAAAAAAAAAAAAAAGAACGATTATTATTAATGCTTACAACTAAAGCACTGGTCCCAGTAATTGGTAAGCTTTTTTTCAGATTTCTCAGTTTGTAACTTTGAAAAGTTTTGGGAGGACAATGGGTTAGGGGGTTCAGGACTTACCCGTTTTCCAACCACTGCGAGAGGCGGCCAGTAGCAGCGGAGAGCGGTGCTCCTTGTCCAGGGCATTAATGTCCGCCCCCTCGGCCACCAGATAGGACACGATGTCCGGATGGTCAAACATGGAGGCGCAGTGCAGCGGCGTCATCTTCTGCACATCCGTGCAGCTCAGGCAGAGGCGCTTCTCCAACGGCTGCATCTCGAACATCAGCTTCACAATGTCAATGGCTCCCTAAAAGAAACAATACAAGAAGCAAAAATGGAAAACCATGTCGGTTTCACTCATCCGAAGTAAGTATTTCACCATGTGCCATGCTTTGTCGGCGGCAAAGTCACGTTCGTCTTAGTGTATTTGCATAAGAATTTGTCAAATTAAAGTCGGTTCAAGACACCAGGACACGAGTCGAATCGAGAGAAAACCACATAGTCACTTTCCACGGACTCGTGGAAATGCTTTAACACTGTTTTCCTATCGTTTTCTGGCCAAGAATGCTTTGTTTGCCTAACTCTTTGTGGAAATATGAGATTTGTTAACCCTCTACCGCATCTGTCGATTGTTAACTTTTATTTTCTTTTTTTTTTCTTTGCACTATCTGGTATTTAAATGAATTTTAAAGGCATTTTTTGCGCTTCTTTATTTCCATGAATTTTGTTAAGGCGACTCACGTAGGTAAACGAAAGTTAATACTTGTTTTTAAATTCCAAATAAACTTGGATCCAAATAAAAAAAATGAAAGAAAAATTGTTTGAAAAAAATATGGTCAAAATATATACTATAATACTCCGTGCTCATGCAGTAGAGGGTTAAGTGCTTGACTGCCTGTCAGTTAACCGCCGTTGAAGGACTTCCCAGGGCCATCGGCACTATTTACTTACCTGGGCACAGGCCAGGTGCACTGGCGTCGACAGATCGTGTTGCTGCGTGGATATCTTGGCCCCGGACTTGAGGCACAGCTCCACCGCCTTGATGTCGCCACCGTGCACCGCCGAATGAAGTGGCACGTTGCCCTCCGAATCGTAAAAGGATATCATCTCCTCGCGGGTGCAACCACGCTGCTCGCCCCACTGCAAGGAGTAAAGATAAACTGTGTGATTAGCGGAAGAAAAACCGACTGTGATTTCTCTGGGAAATAATTTATATAGAACATCATTTCAACGAAGAGTTCTCTTATTTCAAATGTTGAAATTTTTAATTCTAATAATTGTTAAATTCCAGTAAGATTTCACTTAAAGACAATTGTTATTTTAATTTAATATACTTAAAATGCTACGCACAAAATAAAGCAAATTAATAAATTCTAGAAACATTATTGATCTTTGTTTCTAGCCCCAGGAAATGTTCAGTTTCCCCTTAGCCTAAAAATGCCTCTAAACAACCAACAAATATTGTCCAAAGTCAATGACCGACCCAGCCAGCGTTTTTCAACATTTGATATTTTTGCAGCTTAAACTTTTGTGTAAGACATGTTTCCCTTTTTGTCTGCCAACAGTGAGAGTGACCCATAACAAAATTGATACTTTTTAAAGAGGACGCTGTCAACGCGTCGTATACGCAACTTCAATCAAGGAGTAAGGGAAATAAAAACAAGCGGGGAAACACGAAAGGTCAGGGGTGGGGTTAAATAAAAGAAATCAAGTAAATCGGTCCGAAAACCGTTGGGAATAACTTGCACAATAAGATCAAAGACGGATGAGATGACATAGTTATTGGTTGACTGAACGTTTGCATGCAACATAGATATGAATGGCAAAAAGGAAATGGAACTGGAACTGGAAATGGAAAACTTGCCTGGAAAAAGACCTCCATTGTCTTGGAGCTGGCATTCTTGGCCGCTTCGTGTATGGGATAATAACCATTGTTACAGGGCTTACGGGGGCATGCATCGAACTCAGTTATCTGGAAGATACGATGAGTTATAGTAAACAAATATGAATGTTGTCTAATTTAATATGCTAGCACTAGGACACACACACACCCTCAAAGATTCGGCCTAGTACAAGGGCAGGCAAAAACAATGTTCTACTGAGGATACCGACCTTTTTGTTTGGGTTCTCTATGATAAATTAAACTTTGGTACGGATGAGTGTGTTTCTCGAGAAGGTGAGGATGGATGAGAAACGTTGATTAATGGCTGAATGTAAACCAAACCAATGCAAATAAAATGCATGAGTAAATACCCATGAAAGGCTAAAAGTAAAATAATTACATGAATCGATTGGCAAGGACTCACACCACTTACCAGGATGCGAGCGCACTCCTCGTGATCGTAAATGGCGGCCAAGTGCAGAGCGGTCCGACCATGCTCCCCGCCCTGCTGGATGTCGATGACATTCCGGTACTGGCCCATGACCCGCAGCGACTTCACCTTGTTCAGCTCCGTGGCCAGGTGCACGGGGGCCTGCTTCTTCTCGTTCAGCACTCCCGTATCCACCGGACTGTGAGGATTTGCAGGAACGAAACAGATTACATCCTAATCAGACTCAATCGGCCATGGCAAAGCGACTTACATGGACAGCAGATAGTCCAGGGCCTCGTAGGCATCGCACTCCACGGCAATGTGAAGCGGAGTGTTCCCGGCATTATCCTTGGCGTTAAAGTCTGCAAATCACACTTGATAGGCGGACCCACCTAATGGTTAATTTTCACCCACTTACCGCCATTCTGGTCGCGAATATACCGCAAAATGTTAACCCGATTACGGGCAGCCGCCTGATGAGCTGCCGTCCGTCCTTTTCCATCCTTTAAAGCAATGCGCGAGTTGTCCGCCGTGAAGAGGCGCTTGAAGTCGTCAAGGTTTCCGGACTCAGCCGCCTGAAACGGAAGAACAGGTGTCTTATAGTTTGTAGCAACTTCAATTAAGCACTAAGCTCTGTTTACTCTGCCAGCACCGAGCGAAAAAGATTTAAATTGTGATAACTTAAGTTTTAGTTTTAAGTTTTTTCGCTAATTCACAGGATTTCTAAAGCCTTTTTGTATAGGCTGACTGAAAGTCTAAGAAAATTTAAGAAATCACTGAGTACCCTTGTTTAGGTACTAATTTTTGGTGACCAATCTTTAGACAGCAAATTTATAAGCCAAACTCAAGTCTGAATTTGTCAACTTTTACTACACTATTTTGAAAGATTTCTAAGAAATTTTGGTTTCATAAAGATAAAATATCAATTAAAGTAATTTATTTTATTTACATGCAATTACATAGCAATCCAAAATGATATTAGTCCGTCAATAACTCTTTTTCGGACATAAACCAAATTATTGTCTGAATTTTTTTTTTTAAAGAAAAGAGCAAGAACAACTTAACAAAATCAAGGCAAAGGTTAAGCTTTATTTCTTTTCTCTTCGCACATTCTGTTTGCCTTTCCAAGTGCAAGGCAAAGAACAAAGTACAAAACATCTTTCCACTGCAAACTGTCAATAGATTTTTGAACATTAACGCCTTCCGGCATCTGAGTAATTTGATTGTCTTATTTCTTGTTCTCTTTTATTCGATAAAACAAGGTTGCGAATACCCTTTTTTGGAAATGTCCAGCAAATAGAGTTTCTGCGAATCACTTTTAAAGTGGAAACGCAACTTTTAACCCCCTAGGTGCTCTTTACTAATTGAATGAGTTCGCCGGCCAGTAGTTTTACCTCTAGATAGTCAACGATTTGTATCTTTGGCGTTGAGGACATCCGCAGGATGCGGGCCCACATTTTGGGCAGGTTAAGAGGAGTCATTGCGCCACGTGGGCTCTGTCGCCCATCAAGTTTCGCAGGGAACTAGTAAAATCCTTACGCTTCGGGGTCGTCTTGTCACCCGTTGTCATCGTCGACTTTAATTACATTTAAGTTTAGTTAGCAGATTAACTCTTATTGTCTTTGGTGCTCAGCAGCTATGGGCGAAGTTTCTAGAGCCTTGACTTATGGATTTTTTCTGATATAATTTCCATATGCGTTTGTTTGTCCTTCCGACTCAGCTGTGATTGGCTGCTATTACGTGCAGATTTGATTCGTCTTTAATTCCAACCGACATGCAATTAGATTGCGTTTTGCAATCAACAAAAGAGGATTTAAGTTACGAAAAGTATCACTTTCTTTAAGAAGATTTGCCTTACGAAATCAGCTTTATGGTTTGTTTTAATTTTAATTCCGATCGAAACTCAATTAGATTGCGGTAATCGGAAATTGTACTATGTTAGTTAAGACAAGTGTTAGCCTTGATATGCATTTGTTTTTAATTGCAAAAGAGTTAAGACTATTAAACTGTTTTCAGTTTTTAAAAACAGGTTGCAAAAACAACGCCTTTTTAAATATTTTATAAATGTTTTATAAAACTAATATTTTTCTTCTGCACTGTTCGTTATTTCACTATTTGCATGCCAAAAAGCTGCCATACAAAATAAATATTTATATATTCTTGTACAAAAAACAAATTCTTCCAAATAAATTGTTTCACTTTCACTTGATTATTCCATAGGTCGTTATTGAGTTAGGCAACCGCAATAAATGTCACAAATCGAATCGTTTTGACACTGAATTTCTTGCCAAGTAAATATGACTTTGGGTTAGAGCAATGGAGGGTAAATATCCGGAGGCAATAGAAGGTTAGGTCCACGCAGGAAGAGCCGCTGAATGACTGAAATCTCAGACTAAGCATTCCTGCTTTTATAGCCAACTGGCAGCAGCTTCGTGTTCGTGTGGCACAGGTCCTTTTAGAAGGATGTGCTTCGTGAATTTTGTTCAATTCGCCCGTCAACATCGGTTTCAATTTCAATCTATTTTTCTATGCCAACAGGACTTGTTGCGCCTTTCTCTATTAGTATTTTGGATGGTAAATATAAATGCATGGATAGCAAAATTTATTAACAATCTAGCAGAGACTTATATATATATATATATATAATATACCAGTACCTAAAAAGGTTTTTGGGAGACTCTATTACTTTTCACTAGAGTAGAAAGAGGTTTAAGCCCCCTAAAGGATCCGCGCATGCGAACAGTTATATTTGCTCAACCATACTTTAAAATATATATATTAAAACTAAAAAAAAATCGTATTAGAAATGTAACTTACACCATCTAGCCAAAGCTTCTTTTCCCGAACATTCGAACACCCGAGGCAAAGATTCAATCGGGGAGCATTTAGCGTAGGTCTCGTTCGGGGAATTGCCACAATTCTTCACTTTAGAGAATTGCGGTCCCCTTCACCCCCACATGCATTTTACCCAACCCGATCAACTCACCCGCAAAATCCTGAAGGGGCTGTCACGCAAAAGGCAGACCTCCGCAGGCGGTTCGGCTGGCAAGATGGCCTCCAGCGGAGTGTCCGCATCATCGCCATCGATTTCCATGCGCTTGGGACCCGCACTGCGCTCGATTATCATTGAGAATATCCAATACTGCAAAACAAATGTCAAAAATGTGATTTAATAAATTTAAGTAAAAGTAACAACAATCCTTTTCCTTTCACTTTTTAGTGGTCGGCACTAAGGTCTTGCCGGCTGAGCTGCAGCAGAGCGGCAGCAGACACGAACAGTATTCAACCGCAGTCGGCATACACACACTGACAAGTTTTGCCCTGCAAATTACTAACACAAAGAAGTACGAGTACGTTATAGTACGTGTGCCGACTACTGGTATAGACCCACACAGTAAAACCAAATATTTTGTAAACCGATTAGATAAAGTTGCATCTTGAGTAGCAGTGCGCTAGTCGATAACTGCTTGGTTGTTAACTCAAAAAATAGAATAAAATAAAATAAATAAATTAGCAAAGAGTCTTTTGAGTAAACACTGAACTTATATATTGAGGCCTAGCTCTTTTTCAAATATTTTGGATGTCTAATAAAAAGGAAATAATATATATGTTATATTTTAAGGGAAATTTAAAGAAAATATTTTGTTGGCAACTTGAAGCGTAAGATAATATTCATAGGTATATATTTTAGTCATTATTAATGATTACATTTAAGGTGTAAAAAAAATTATTTTTTTTTATTAATTCATTAACATTATTAGCATTACAAGGTGATTAATTTTATGGTACATTGAAAGATGTTGCGCGTGACAAAAACCTATTGTTGATAGACCCAATAAAATATATTACGTCGTATAATTATTGCTGAAAGGGGCTTCACGCACTTTACATCTAATTATTTTGCCTAGGCGAGTTTGTTAAAAGCATGTTTGCTTGTGATGTAAAAGAAAACCTCGTTTGAAATTTTGGAAAACTGTTGAACTGGACCTAGAGGGATGGACATCAAAGCTTGTGACTGATTTATTTGAAAACAAAAAAGTACATTTTTCTGTTACTGTATTTTAAAATCAATTGACTAAACAAAAAACTTATATACCGAGAGTATTGATCAGAAGAAATTTGAATTTTATTTATTTATTTGGGATATTTGTGCATTTGTCTAGCTTTAAATTTTTATTTTAGGTACCATTTATGATATGTAAAACCCTAAGTTTTGGACACTTACCTTGCTGTTGCGACCGGTGCTGCCGCTGCTGTTGCTGCGTGGCTTGGGCACCAGCTTGGGCTGGGCCTCCATGAGGTCGGGGGGCGAGAGGGCGCCGCACTGGCCGCTGTAGACGCCGTTGTAAAGCTTGGGCATCCTAATGCTAGTACCGCTCGCCTGCCGGTCCGTGGCCGCTGCTGTAATTGTAAAGGGCCGCTGGTCGCGACTGTACGTGGTGTTTAGTACCTCATTGGTATTTCGCAATTTATCACACATCATTGGACCGGCACAATCAGTGGGCTAATTAGATATTGATTGGGCTAAACGGTTTGTGTACGCGTAAGCCGACAGCAAACCAATTTAGATAACCCGCCTGTCAAATGATATCGCCCGATAATAGAGATAACCCCGAGGACGATACAATGGAGATGACTGTGTCGGACCAGAACCAAATCGTAACTGCAACTAGGACTAAGTGTGAAGTAACCCTTGGCCAAATTACACGCACTGTGCGTGCATATATACATATGTACGAGCATACTTGATGGCTAGCTGGTCAATGGCCGTTTGTCATTCCCCCTTTTATAGCTTCTGCCCGAGGGAATCGAACCCGGGACTCCGTTCCGCCAGCCCATTAACTGGAAGTGTCTAATTAATGGCTTGTTTATTTTCGCCACTCGGTTTCGAGGAATTTGCATAATGCCAAGCCCCTGTAAATCCCGACTTACTCCACTTTCTCCAATTCCTCCAGACTCATTTTGTTACCGCTTTCGCCGAGCAAAGGATTCGAACTGCAAGCCTAGTCGAAGTGCTCCGAAATTTCTAGTCGAATTAGTAACTCCTAATTACATTACACCGATTTCTATCGGACGGACGATTTAAGGCCTCGATTTCGCGCTCCTTACTCGGTCTAATTAAATTGAAGGTACTGCCCCTCAGGTGAGACAATGTTCTGATTATTTCCACAGGCAGGTGGATGAGTTGACGAAATTTGTGGCAATTCGATTAGTCTAAGTGGTGATGGTGGGCAAATATCAGAGCAAACATCGGTCGTCCGTGGGGTAAATAAATCCCTTAATTAAAAGACCTTTTTAAAAGGTTACTTTAGGTCAGGTTTTAGTATTTTCGGTAAAATTTTCTGTTTTCGGACTTGTATATATATTTATGATGTCACAAAATCTTAGAGGTCTAAGCATACAAAAAATAATTTAAGACAATAATTGGAAATAAATGTTAACAGCAAAAGGAGTGTTTATATAGTTATAGAGAAAATTTACGAAAGGCGACAAGAAATTATTTTTTTGGCCATAGAAAATTTTTACTCCACTTAAGCTTTTGAAGAACATTTTTTATATAGTTTTTAAACGAACAGTTTTGTTGCTTTAAATAATGTAAGAAACATTAAAAAAAAAGTAATTGAATTATACTTTTGGTGTAACACAGTGTTATTTAAAGTCAATACGGTCGATCAAACAAGTACAATAAAAACCTCACCTTAATTTTCCTCAAAATACTCGATGTTCTGTGGATTTTCTCACTCGATTAGCGTCTTAAATAGTTCCCCAATGAGCAGCGGACGAGAATAACTTACATCTTCAATCGACTTTGAATTTAAAAAACTTGAACTTGATTTTGATTTCCACCAAGACTAGAACGGAGAACACGGAGCAGGCACAACTGCGACAGCAGCAGGAATTTTCCGAGTATTTTCGAACTGAGTTTAGCCGCATTTAAGGCTGCTTGCCATATGTTTCACTGCCGATCCGTTCCTGCGACGTGGATGAAGCACTACAAAAACGCGACCAAGGACTCGGCAATTTGCTGCGACGGAAAAGGAGTGAGACCAAAGGATATAGCGATATAGCCAAGTTAAGTTGAAACTCTCACAATTGAGATGGACGTCAGGCACTTTAATTATGAAAATTAATTAGCACCTTTGATGGGAAAGCGTTGGCTGCTGACTGCAAGGGGTTAATTGTCCCTGGGAGTTTCCTGCTAAGTGATTTGCGAACCGACAGCTCCGATAGCTGGACACCAACTGAACGTGGCAGCCTTTCTGCCCTGCAAGTTTCCCGGTCAGAACGGTTTAGACCAGTTCGGGGCGGTCCTGATAAGCGTTCTGACAGCCTTTCGTCACTCTCGCCTCCTGTCGCCACAACTGCCGCCATTAACACATTAACACCCCGACTAAATCGAACCGATATAGATACCATATGTACACATAAAAACTCACAAACTAGCGAATTGCCATTTTGTCACCCTCATGGTGAAATAGTGCAATAGCTCTGGGATAGTTCTGGATTTTTTAAAGGGCTTCTGTCGGAAGTTAAAAACCGGACAAGTGATTTGCCAAAGTTGCCAATCAGAGTTTGAATCAATAAGTAAAAATGAGAAGTTTAAAAAGCTAGCACATACAGAGTCAAATGATATAATAAATAAAATACATACTTAGGCTCGACTAAAAATGTATTTTCTATAATTAATTTTACTCTCACTGAATTTTACCGTACTTTTAATACTTTCTTATTTTTTTTTTTAAGTGTGGAAATTTCATACAAATTTTTTGTTCTGTTTGTTAATGTTACTACTAATGTATTTAAGCCAGCCCTTGCACAGGAGACAAGATATTTGAAAAGGTCGCTAAAAATGAGTTTTAATAACCTACAATTTGTAATTTAACCCACCAACGCCATTAAAAAGGACAACCTGCATCTGTGGGCTTAAGTCCCAGTCGCTATTATCGCATTTACCCCCTTGCACTCAAGAAGGCTATTAGTCTTTTCAATTAATTACTTTTAAAGTGACGGAGTGGCTGTACAACAAGTTAGTTTATTGAAAAACTATTAAAATGAAAAGTCAATTAAATTTAAACTTCAACAATATAAATAGAAACTAACAAACAACAAAAAAACAAAAACTGCTCACTCAAGTGGGATTGTCATTAGCTTGCCGGGCAGATTAGAAAAGAAGATCACCAGTCCCAGGATAACTATTAATATAAATAGAGTCCACAGGACATATTTTCGAATGACGGGCCAGAGGATGAGCCTTAGGGACTTGCAGGGATGCGTCAGCGGGTTGAAAGATGTATCCGGCCGGCTAAAGGTAAAAATAAATAAAACAACATTCAGCAAAGTATCAATTTATTTTTATAAATAAAAGGAGACTTACTAGGGTGGTTCCAAGGCCATTGGTGGGTCCTGTCCACGACCCGCCGGTCGATTGGAGGCCTCCACATCCGAGCAGATCTCAATATTAAGCTGGATTTTTCCCTGAAAATGCGCTGGAGGTCAGAAATAAGCCTTCATTGGAATGCAACCATCAACACTCACATTTCTAACTTTAGCTTGTGAGTGTTGTGAAGGATGTAGATTATTTTGAAGCGGAAACCAACCGCTGATGACCTTGCGTTTAAAGAGATTGATGCGCTTCCTCGTTTTGGGATACGGCTTGCAAAGCTGGGCGTTCGGATACGGAGCGTACATATTGGAGAGGTTAAGCTCAAGGGCGGCCAGGTACTCATCCTTGGATAGCACATCCTTGTCCCAGACCTGCAGATAGATAACCGGAGGCTTTTTGAACTCCATCTCCTCCAGCAGACCGGCCTTGCGGCGAACAACCATCTTTAAAATATAATTAAAAAACGGAAACGGGAGCCAAAGGAATAATTAATGCGGTGGTGGTAGCTTGTGTATTGTCTACCATGACCAATTAGGAAGGTCAAGGCTTACCAGGTCCTCGTTGGGGGAATACTTCATGCCGAAGACCAAGCGCCAATTAAATGCCGCATCGCCAGCAAATGAGCGGTAATGGATATCGGTCGTTTGGCGCTTGTCCTCATCCTCGCACCAGCTGCAAAGTATCGAGAAAAACGTCGGTAATTGCATATCGTTTACTCGGATCCGCTTGTAAGCCACTGGTAATAAGCCACCCCCAATCCCAATTCCAATCCCCATTCCCATCCCCATCCCAATCCCAATTCAACGACCCACTTACCCTATCACGTAAATGTCGCTCATTAGTTTGCCAAAAATGTTTTTGTCGCCAGCCTGAATTCCATGCAGATTTTTGACCACAACACGCACCTCGAAATCCGATGGCGGCACTGGGGTTATGTCGATAGGATTGGGCACATAGATGTTCGCCTCGAACAGCTCGATCCACATCTGGAGTTTACCCTGTAGATTAAGTTTACAATTAAGCCAATCCCTCTACTTATTCATATCACCAAAATTATGCTTTAAAAAGGTCCCTTTTCTAATTAATTATGTTGTTGTATACCATTTTAATTGATAACATGAAAGCCATTCGATAAAACCACATTCGTGGTCTTTTATCAACAATTATACGTTAATGCTATTACCATAAATTAGGTTGCTATTTATGATAATGGCTGTCTAGACCCTTTATATCACAACTAATTATAGCTATCATGGTGCTAAGCTATTTTTAGATAGTTTGAAAAATGAGTAATGGTTCATTTGATTGGGTTAGATTAGGCACATAATTCTTTTAGCTTATGTTTATAAGTTACACCTCCCTTTAACTGGTTTTGGTATAATACCTTACCTGTTCGACGTTTGGAAAGTCATCGCGATAAAGGGAACGAGTCTCCACATGCTCGGGAACCAGCTTGTAGCCAAAAGAGGGCAACTTTTCCATGTTCTTAAGCACTGCTAGACTAAGTCGTTCTTGCAGCTCCTCATCTGAAATTAAGCAAGAATCTAAGGGCACTTGATCACAGTTAATAAAGTTGGGAGTTACTCACCCTTTGATATTACAGTTTCATCTCCGAAAAGCATTCCGTCCACTTCAATCACATTGCCATAATAGTAGGGAGCCTGAATACCCCTCCGATGGCAGAGATTTATGAGAATTTCCGAGGGCAACTTCAGGTCGTGCCAGTGGTTATAGCCGCTTCGTGTATACTCGTTGGCCAAGCCCACCGTGGCTCGATGCCTCGTCCTCCAGCGATCCTCCAAATCGATGACTGTCTGACCAATCACTTCGTCCTTGATCTTGTCATGATCATACACCATTATCTGCAGCATATGATCACCGGGTAACGTGGCCTCCATTTCAAATAGACGACCAAAAACCGGATTGCTATGATTGGGGGAGAAGTGGGCTCGATCGGAGATCATTTTACCGCCCAGAAAGAGTTTCACATAGCAATCGGAGTCGCCTTTTAAATCCCGAGGACGCATCTGCACACCCTGCACTATATACACACGTACGATTAGCTTAATGATCGTATTCAATGACTGGAGAGTGGACTGATATCGCGGATGTATTGGGTTTGCCATGGGGCGGGTCATGTCTCCACCACCTCCGGGATCCTCGAGCACTGGGCACTGACAAGGGGTCAACTTGAGGTGCAGCTTCAAGGTGGCATAGATATCCTCTTTGGGGGGAGCCTGCTTCTTGAACTTCACCCCATGAACCAACTGGACAGGCACGGCCCAATCCTGGAGGTAACTAAACTGAGCCTGCTTCTCCAGTTCTTCGTGGTAGATGACCAGGCGATGCTTATGATCGTGGCTCATCTCCGCCGCACTCCAGTACATTGAGTTGTAGAACTTGGTCCACCAGGTGAACTCTCGTTCTTCGATCACTTCGCCGTCATCCAGATCACCATTGTTCCTCAAAGCCTGGCGATTGGCATAGGCAGCGGGTCGTAGACCTACAGCAAACATGAATCGCATCCACCAGTTGCTAATCCTGGTGGGCTTGGCCTCCTCCTCTTCCCATTCCAGTTCGTCCTCCTCTTCCTCCTCCTCGTCTTCATCCACACTCACCGTGGTGGAATCTTCTCGGGAAGTCTGCTCCATTTTGGGCACACACTTGAGCTTCCTGTTGCGTTGCAGGAAATTCGAGGAGTTGGGTATGAGCGCAGCTCCCAAAACTGATTCACTGCTGAAGCCGGAGAGCAGCACATCGGTGGCTATGATCGCTGGCCAGTATTCCTGCTGATCTGGGAGACTCTGGAGGCGGTAAAAGATAGATGAGGAGGCAATGTCCATTAGGATTAACTTACAACCACACCCGAAGCATAGGCCACCAGGAAGTTAATGCAATTGCGGAAGCGCGCTGTGGAGGGTCCACTGGTCAAAACCAGGTCACCCATCATCACCTTGATCTTCCGCTTGCCCGACGAACTCATGCTGCTTTTGGAGTAGTTGCGCAGTCCGACGAAGAAAACCTCTAAGCTATAAATAAATGGATTAGACTCTTAGTAAATAATATAAATTAGAAAACTCACACAAAGTTCTGCATATTGGGTCTAATGACAGACGGAATTCCCGTGGCGAGTATTGGCTCCTTCTTTATATCCTGACCACTGGGATCCACTGAGAGCTCAATCAGCTCCGCTGACATCAAGACCTCTGCTTGAACAGAACCCTTCCTGGCTACTGGCACCCATTTAAGAGGAGGTGGAGTTAGGTGTTTCAGCCTTTGCAACTTTTGAAGGGGTTTTCGGGACCAACCCAGTCCACCTTCATCCTCCCAGCTGGAGTCAGTGGCCCGATCCTCGCTAATAACGCTCACTGGCACACTGCCCATGCCCACGAGATCATCGGGAAGACTTCGTTCTGTATTGTAGAACTCCAAAGAGAGAAGAGGAGGATTCTTCAAGTATAGATTAACACTCCCGGGGAGAGACAAATTATTAAATGTTATGACAGCATTCCAAATGGGGGAGAGTGTTCCGGGGGATGTATAAGTTTCACATGCCTGCCCAGCGAACAGGATCCGCAAGTGGGAATCACAGATGTTCTTCTTTTCGCCACCAGGACGAACTTTGGCCTGGTGAACGTAAACGTGGCAGAGGAAGTGCGTCTGTGCAGGATTTGGTTGCCACAGCATTGGTTCTATGCTGGTCCAATCTCCACTGATCACCGAGAGAAACTCCTTTCGCTCACGTTCCACCACAATGGACAGACATCCCAAGACTATGGCCGTTGTGCAACCACAGTTGGGACAGGTGTGCGTACAACTCGAGGCCTTGAAGGCGAAACTCTTAAGTCGCCAGCACAATGTCTCCTGTTGAAGATCTGTATCTTGATGTTGATTTTGTAAATGTAAAAAGAGCTTAGCGTTTAGCCGGCAAACTCCCAAATCCTTTCCACCTGCACTCAAGGAAAGGATCAATTCCGGCCACTCGTCCTGCGTGCGAGCCATGCTAGAAAGGCCTCCGATTTCGGCTACCAGACGCTGCAGCTCCATAACCACATCAGCAATGGTGGCATCCAGGTGCTCCAAGAAGCAGTTGCGCAGCTTCTGTTTCACTTGATGCAGTTCCTGTGGCAGTTTGGCGAAATAGTCGAGCAGGTAAAGTTGCCGGTTAAAGTCCCAGGTGGTGCGCTGGGGTTGAACGTCGTGGTCGAAACGGTGGGCATCTAGACCCTCCTTAATCCTGGTCAAAATGTTACCCACAATGGCCTTCAGGCACTTGGCCTGCTCCTCTTCCTGTAGAGGATGCTTCAGCTGGAAGATCTTGAAGGTTTCCAATTCAGAACGCTAAAATGGAGGGGAAAATCGTATATATCAATATATTCGGTTTAAATCCAGTAGTGTCTTACCATATAATTGACTAAATCCAGCATAAAGAAATCGCTTTCATACTTGGCTCGATTGTCTGGCAAACGGACACGAAACATGCAGCTGCGAAAGGGAGCCTCTCGACGGAAACTTCTTGTATGGACGGCGGATTGAATGCGACCCAAAGGTGTACTTAGTTGACCCTCCAGCACATTAGAGCTGTGCTCAGCCAATCTCGCAGAGATCTTGTACGCGGCAGCAGTTGTGTGGATGTGTTGACCGAGTATTGGAAGAAACTCAACCAGGTAGACATCGTCGAGCCAAAAACGTGACTCATCCAAGCCAGGCACTGTCTTTGAATCCAAAATATGATTTGGTTGCGAATCATTTAACATTTCAGAACGAAGTTCCATTAGCAGGCGACCCACATAGGTCATGGGGTTGACGGGATCGTAAAGATGAAGGTAGGTGGGGCCCAGTGATGGGGTTGCTACAGAAAATATATATTAAGAACTTTCACAAAACTCAAACTCACAACTTTGATAAGGGTAACTCTTTTGGTGACCCCGATGATTTAAATAACACTAATTTGTTTAAAAGACCTAATTCCATAATTTAACAAGGACTCACCCTTAAAGGCGATCTCTTCGAGGGACACTTCGTACTCCGCCACGCACTTCCACTGCAGATGCTCTTGGGCCAAAATAAGGATGAGGAATCGCTGCGCCACCGATGGATACATCCAGGCAAAGTTGATCTCGTGGTTCCACACAGGCGTCGTCGTGTTCCTGGCCACCGGCGTTTTGCCCTTGAAAGGATGGAATCTGTACTTTAGAAACGGAAAAACCAATTCAATGCCGGGCGCCAAATACATTGAAGCCGGCAAACGATACTTGAATCATGTAGTTGCTCTGCTTGGTGAAGTAACCCCGGTAAAAGGCGACAAAGTAGCGGATGTTGCTGGGAGCGAACGAACTCACGTTGGTTAGGAGGTTCCTAGCGGAATCAGATACTAAGAAATAAATCAGATTCAATTCAATTTTGTACTTACTTCTCGATGTCATCATAATCGTGATCCACCGACCATTTGTTCAGGATTTGGTTGTCCTGATCCTCAGACCTTAGACCAGTGATTATCGTACTGTGCTGGGATACAATGGCCAGATCGAGTTGCAAATAGCCGTGAGATTGTGTGGTAGTCTCCAGAGATTGGTGTTCCCCAATGGGTGCCTCCAGGCGGCCCCACTTCTTGAAGTAGCCGTGATTGGACTGGTTCCATACACTATGCAGATCCACCAGCAACTCAGCAACCAGCACATTTTTCTTGTACGTCATGTGCTTCTTGAGCTCAAAAAGGATCGTTAGGCGCAGGAGTTCGGTTAAGGTGCAGTGAAACTCAAAGACAAAGTACTGAAAGAGGTTAAAATGCTGATTAAGGATATTATTATTTCATTAAGTCATACAAACCTCATTGAAAAAGGGATTCTCGGTGTTGGGGTACGACTTGGTACTCTTGGTCATTTTGTCCAGACTAATCCTCACATATAAGTCTCCAGAGGTCACTCCCACTTGAACGGCCTTGTGGACGGTAATGCAGATGAGAAACTCCTGCGGAGCCCCCGCGAAACAGTCCTCCATGTAGCTCATTCTCTGTCCAACTCGTCTGGGAAACAGGGATCGGGGATAGGCATTTTCAAAGTCAGCTCGGAATTTGAGTGGAAAACGAGGGCATCGGCTTTTTAGGGCTTTGCTTGAGCAAAGGCTCATGGCTTGGTTCGATTAGCTCAGAATTAAATTTTGAAAATAATTTGAAGTTAACTAGATGTGTTCTTTCAATTTTAATTGTATATATAATGTTTTATGATGTTACATGAGTGCCTTTATGTTATTTATATTATAACGTTAAGTATTGTTTTCTACCGTTTAAATTATAGACTTCTAAAAAAGAAAACATGATTAACACGGTTTCTGTTTCAGACCTCTATCTAGTAAAATAAAATCCGTTTTACTTAATATTCTACAAAATTTCTCAAATCAAAAAGATATACTCTTTTAAACATTCCTAATTACTTAGCCGCTGGTGCTAGAGGGTAAAAGAAAGCACAGAAATGTAACTTATTTCCAACAATCTGGCAACGGTTAAAAAGCTCACAATATGACTTTTGGTCTTTCTGGTGTTACTGGCGAGCCGAGCTTTCAGCTAGAGCAACCTGCTTTCCGCGCATGTATTGGTGGTGGCTGTGGCAGCAGCAGCAGCAGCTCAAAAACGGCTTCAGTTCGAAAGCAAGCTTCCAAGCAGACGGTCGCACATCCCACTGATTCGCAGCTGAACGAGTGCCGAGTGATTTAAGCCACGATTCGAGTCTAGTGCCGAGTGCAGTTGTATCGTGGTCGGTGCCTGGAAGCATCCAAAACACACCCTACGCTCTCTTCTCGGGCCCCAGTTTTAAGCCATCGGTGCGTCTCTATCTGAATTTCGCTGTGTGCGTGATTTTGTGTATAATTTTTTGCGCGCGCTCAATCAAAACAGTGCTGCGTACTCCCCGTTCACTTACTGTATGCCCCAGCATCAACAATATTTACCAGCCGCCAATAACTTCCCCCCCATCAACAAGAAAAATTTGTTATAAAAGTGTTGTGCTCTTTTTCGCCCTGCCAAATATTCTAAAAATACAAAAATATTCCGGAATCATTGCAGTTTGACATATCCAGTGGGTCGTAAATCTTCGACGAACCGTAAATTATTAAATAGCTCGCTACGCAGCGTGCTCATATTTTACAGGTAAGTTTTTGCCTTAGTTTTGGAAGTGCGCATATTTCTCAAAAGGAGAATAAAAAAAATTGTACGAAATAAGCATAGCGAGTGCTACTGTTCCCAGTGAAAAGCCACCAACCCACCACCCACGCCCTTGGGCATCCCATCATTCGGGCCCAGCCCTCGACCATCCGCTTTGTTGATACGCACACACTTTTTGCGCCGCTCCTGCTCCTGATTCCCCGCCCCCTTTTTTTGATTGCTGATGCTGCCCCCACTCCACTCCTGGATTCCTTTTGCGCTCCTGCTCTTGGGTACCGTTGCCTTTTGGGGCCGCTGCCCTGGCATCTGTGCCACTTTTCAATTGCGCCGCCTTTCTTTATGTTTATCACTAATTCTACATTACCTCTCCAATAGGGACAGAGAAAGAAATTATTATTTTCATTTCTTATTACCAAAAAGTACCATCTCATACCGGACATAGAGCATAAAATAAAAAAATTAATTTTTTGTTTTTAGAAATTCTTGTTCAAATAAATTGTTTGATTGCACATATGTTTAGGATTATTTTAAAATAGTTTCCATCACATTTTTCTATAGCAGTACTTAATTCTGGACCACCTTATAATCAGTTTCCACTGTCACTTAACCAATGGATGTTAAAGATATTCTTACGGAAAGACTATGTATTGCTGATTATAATGTCGTCGATGTATTGTATGGCTACTTACATATTTTTCCAGTGTATTTGCAGTGAAAGGTTCCCTTTTGCAGTTTCCTTTCCATAACTCTTGCCTCTCTCCCTCTCTCATTCTTTGTTGTTGTGAAGTGTGTAAATTTTTGTGCAATTTCTTGAGCTACACCGCCATTCGCTTTTTGATCTTGAAAACATGCTGACTCCGGGTTCTCTCCCCTCAGAGCAACCTGTCCGCTCCGCTAGAGTTTCGAACAAGTTTGTCAGGAAAACCAATAAAGCAAGTAGAATTGCTTATTGGAAATGAGCTAAGAATGAGACGGAGAAACTGAGAGAGAAAGAGAAAGATAGAGGGAGAGAGCAAAAGAGCAAAATCCCACAAATCTCGTATTTGATATCGCACTAAATGGGGGAATGGGGCTACGAGGCTGATTATTATTACTTTCCAGAACTGCAGACTCACTTTTATTTCTTTAGTTTATTACCTTGCGAAATTACCAATTTAGTTATTCGAAATGTTTATCTCTGCACGGAAATGTGGAAAATTATATAAACGTTACGTGACTGTAAATTCGTGTTTGATTTTAATCTTTTAATCAGCTGACAGCAGTCTGTATAAATAATAATTAAAGGGGTGCAAAGAGAACTAACATTTTAATGACATTGAAACCTGAAAGAGTTTTGCTCAATTTATCGGTTGCACTGGCCATAAATTGTGGGCAAATAAGTATTTAAAAACGGAATTCTCACAATTAAACAACAAATATTTTACGAATTCCTTTAAACTCGACGAAAACCTTGCTGACATTTTCATAAATATTTAAAATTCCTTTAAAATGCAAGCAATTTTAATATTTAAAGCTTTCCGAATGTCGGGGGAACTGATTTAAAAATGTAAACAGAACAAAAGAAGAAAAGCCATCAAATTGAAATTGTGTTTAATAAATTGTTGTTTAAAGAAAAAACTAGAGATTTATATTTTTAACTTAATTGAAGAATGTTTTTTGCAAGCCATTTACATTTTTTTTCGGACAAGACGAAAGCCCTCAGAACATATTAATGATTAAACTTTAATTCAATATTATGGGAATCTTATTTTATTTTGAAAGTTGGTTTAGATCGAAGTTTTTAAGAATGTTAAATTATTCACCGGAAAAGGGTAGTAATAAATTCTGAGCCAATCAGTGCATTTTTCTACAATTTCTTAGGTCTAATAGCATTTTTCATCTTATCAACCCACTCACATCTCCATTGCTTGGGGGTTCGCCAAAGCACCCGTCAATTGCGATTAAGTAAGTGCTTTAAAACTGGCTTCCCCAGCTTCCTATCTGTTCGATACATAAAAACTAAAAGGGTAAGAAATCATTGAAACTAGCTTAAGCAGGTGATGAGCTAAAATGTTATGTACTTCGTTTAGAAAGGTGCAAACTGCACCTGCAACTGGGTGCCAGAAACTTAGGCAAACATTTGAGGAGGGTTTTCTTATGGCTCGAATCGAAGGCGTGACAAAACGATTCACAGCACTCCGAAAACCGTTAACCGTGTTTGCCAAGCCAACCCGTTTTGGCCGACGATGTGCTCGCACACAGAACTTGGTCTAAAGAGTTGGCCAAACTTTCCATTGCGAAATCTCAGGAGAGCGCACGCTAATGCACAGCCAAAAGGCAATAACTCAATTGGCAAATATCCGCAGCAGTCGCAGAACCATGAAGCCGACTCGCTGACTTGCCGAAATGTGCAACATAACTCAATTAGTCGAATAAGAGCAGTGTACAAAACATCAGGTTGTCGAAACGACGCCTCAGCGAGCATGAAATTGGCCAAAGGCCAATGGATTTATCATATAGAGCAAACCCCTTCATATGAGGGGATATATAGACCACGGACTCTTTGACGCTTTTGGCCCCCAAAACACGATGTTAAACGACTTTTTTAAGCGCCGTTCCAAGGTGAACGGGGCACCCTGAACAGGGCCAAGCTGGACAGTATCTTTAGCTGTATCTGTATCTGTATCTGTGTCTGCAAGTCCACTAAAATGTATCTGCATCGGGTTACGTGTTGCGCATGCGTTGTCTCTACATATTTTATGGTAATTTAAACTTGATCCACTCGCCGCCTTGGACTTTCACACACATCACAGTCACACACCACCCTCATCGAGTGGTGTTCTTCGCCGGTCCGGTGGAATTTCCCACAACCTTCTTGTATTACATGGGCTTTCTGTTTGTGGCTCGAATTACGGCCGCATGGTGGCAAGTTCATTGCTTCTGGTCGGCGGTCAGTTGCATTTAAAATCAAGCCAGCAATTCTTCACCCGGCAACACTTCATTCCAGCATTAGATCTCCGCCTCTTTGGCGTAAATTGCCTGCACTTTCAGCGGAAACCCAGCCAAACAGTACACATATTTCGAGTGGCTGTCCCACTGTGATTTGCGGCAATTGTCCAGCCATCTGGTCGACCAACCGACCATCCGCCTTGTGCCTGGGATACTTAATAGCTCGGCTATATTTGCGGCTTTCCATTCCGATCGATTCGATGCTAGTTACTTTGTCATTGTCTCAATGAAACAATAGTCAATCCCAGCTGAAGTCCCTAGCTGGTCATTTCGCAAACGTTTCTATCGGCAATGTAAACTGTCATTGATTTAAGTTAATTAAAAACTTTAAGCCAGCCAGTTGGAGCTGAAGAAAAGAGGGAAACCTAATCGCGTTATACAGTTCAAAAAAAAAAAAGGTAGCTTAACACAATTGCATTTACTCAAGGTTTTCAGGTTTAATTTAAACTCTGGTCAGCTCACTTAAAATTGATTCGGTACTTACAAACTGTTGAAATGCATTTTACTCTTTAAAAACAAAAGAGAAACCAGTAAGAAAGATTAGAAAGTTAAACTAAGGCAATATACTAACTAATTTTAGTTTCCAGCCAGCAAAGATTATTATGTCATGAAAAGCTTGCTAAACTTAATTTTCAGAGGAAAAGCAAAATGACACCACAAGCACAAATCTTCTTATGTCATGATAAGTTTACCCTTTAATCATATGATTAATTCATAATCGCCTTTCGAGGCCCTTGGCAATTTTCCCACTGGTATCTCTTTGTCCCATTTTCTCATTTCTTATGCCCAGCAGGTTGGTGCACACATAAGTATTTCCCCGACACATGATTAATGAACCGAAACTAGTAACAACTGCACGCATTGTTCGGGAAGCCAAAAACAAAATAAAGCGGACTGTAAAAATGTTTACTTTCGCAAGCCATGAAAATCTCCAGACGGCAAAAGCGAAAAAAGATTGTGACGATTGCGCAATTGGAAATGCGTAACTTCGATTTCTGGACTTAATTGAGGTGCCTAGGGAAAGTAATGGGGTATCAGCAATTAACGCAGTTACCCACTATAATCGCTGCTCGCCCACCGAACTCGAACTCGGAAGCCCCCAATGAAGTGATACATAATGTTTTTATTTGTGTTTACCATTTGTAAGTGATTGAAATGTCGACGTGGATCAAGTGTGCGTCTTAACTTCATTTTGAAATTTTGTTTTTTTTCGAAAAGAAAAGAAAAGTGAAAGTCCAAATATGCAAGGCGACGTGCTGCTGCAACAATGCATATTAATTTTTGTTTTGTTTTTATTTTTGTGATGGCACGCCTCTGGTTATTTTTTGGAATTTTCTTTGCCTCGCATATGCAAAGCGATTAACACCAAAGAACGCGTTGGCAATTGTTTTACCATTTCTACCCCACCCTTTTGGCCAAATGCTCATGTTTGGCTAAGAAAAGTAGTAGGCAAAGGTTTACTTTGGCTATTGCCTTTATATTTGGTTTTTTTAGCTGATGCAATTGGTCAGCTACACAGCATGTGGAAGCGGACAAGTTTTGGGATACAGAGCACAGCAGGTGGCTGGGTGAGTTTGCTGGCGTTTTATTTTGGAGCCTAGAGTGGCAGCTTAGTTTGCTTTCTCGGTTAAGTTTTATTTGCCATATAATCGGAGTAGGCAAACGCATTGCATAAGTTTGTTTTAAGGCCCGAATTATGCTGTACGTGGAATGTCCGATGGACTGCAGATCGTTTTTTATAATGTGCACATGACATTTATTAACCCATTACGTCTTTATTTAACAATAAACTTTAACAGCGAGGATGGTAATGTCAATAAAAACATATAATATTAGTAATATGTCAACATCTTCGAAACCATTCAGTTTTTCTATCCTTTGGTTTTCTCATTGTTCTTTATTTAAAAATAAATTGACTTCTTTGTTTATTATAAAAAAAAACAAACCTGTTTAAGATGTAGCATACTTTAAATTATTTATTACCCCCACAAAAACTATGAAGAATCTAAAATCTGAATTATAAATCTTAAGTGCAGATTACATCAGCTGAGATATATGCAGCCCTTTTTTTGCTGGCACTCTGTTCTCACATTCCGGGAAGGCTTTTACAGGAAGTAGTAAGTCTGGCTCCGTTATTAGATAAGTTGTGCACTGTACCATAGTCGTGGGGGGAGGGTCTGAACTGACGAACGTCATCAGAAAACTTCCCACATAAATTTAGCCAGCTCTGCTGGGATGTGCGCGTACACTCGTACTCTCACCGAGCGATGCGATATTTCATAGTTGCATAGGCGGTGGTAGGCACTTTTTTTCTACATTTTTGCACTCCCATGCGTTGGGGAGTAGCATGTATGGATACTGAAAATGAACCAAACCGAACTGAACTGAAACGATTCGAGACGAAATGAAAAACTTGCCCCACAGCCGAATGAGTGAGCTTGCAAAATATCGAATGAGAAGCCATTGATTGCACCGCAAATTGCCAAACGGCAAAATGTGAATCGGCTTGGCCAACACGAAGTTTCAAAAAATTATCTTTCCATGTGGCAGGAGGAAGTGCCAAAGGTTGTGAATGTGAAAGTTGAGTTGGGTTTGAGCTTGGCCGAAGGAGAGGTGTATTAGCCGCAAGTTAAGCGCATTGAACTTGGCCCCCCAAGGGGCCAAAAGAAAGTTAAATAACCAGCGAAGATCACAAGTGCCAACACACGATCCGTAGTTTTCACACTTAAGCTCGCGTGTGGATGCAACTGTCACTGCAACGTATCTGCGAGATACTTATTTCATTTAAACATATAAAAAGTAATGTGTGAGAGCTGCTGCTGCTGCTGCTCGTTTAAGGCCGCAATTTGCGCCCCGTGACTCGAAATGGGTATTATCTAAAACCAGGGGGCACCTTAATACCTCGTTGGGCCCCCGGAATCTCTACTTCACTTCGCGACTGAGCATCTGTTTAGCTTGTCGTCCGCCCACGCAGAAAATGGATGCCGAAAAGGGTGATGCGGGGTGGCCCACAACTTTAATGGAAATTTATTTGCATCTGTTATGAATTGAAGTGACAGCGGGCGTTGGTTATGCTGTACTCGGTTATGTTTTGTCTCTCAAACGCAGGAAATTGACGCTCCACACAGCACACACGGCGTATGTGTAATCTCCAACAACAATGGCATATGAACTCTCAATTAAAAGACAGAAAAAAACAATGGGAATATATAGGGACTGTCTCTTAAATAGCACAATTGAAGTGGGATTGTTTGATTAAAAGTTGGATAAAAAGCTGGATTATATTGGCACTTTTTTTAATCAAAAAGCTTTTTATGTTACAACTCAAAATTGTTTGTGCTTAAAAAGAAATTCCACTTCATTAGTTAATTAAATTAAATGTAAAATATATTAATTTATATATATAAAATCATCCATGATTTTAATACTTACTAGCCGCAAACTAAAGATTGAATTACTTTATGTTTTTCATTAAATCATTTAATATACTTTACAATTGAATTTAATTTAATTTGGCATGTATACATAAAACTCAGCTTCGCCCAGTTTAAGCTCTCAAAAAATTTTGCATAAAAACCTTCTAAGGCCTGGACATTCTACCATTCTTGCCCACTGATTTATATGCATAAGTTATATAACTTGACTCCCATTATTATTCCAAACTTTTGTATTTTCATCCAACTTTGATTTGACTTTGCCGCCTCTTTCTTCTTTTGTTTATCTTTGTCGAAACGCCTCATTATGCTACGCAAACAGAGACATTTTAAAGCATTTCATCAGTTTATTTTATTGATGAAAAGTGAAAAAAACCAGTAACAACAAACTCAGCGAGGAGGAGGCAGCCAGGTACAGACAAAAGCAAATCATTTGCCAGCTCATTATGAGCTAAATAAATGTAAGTGTGTCAACCTCGTTCAAGCTCTGTAATTCAGACTGACAGCTACAGATACAGATATATTGTAGTACACTATTACCCGTCTTGCAGCTTAACTGGAGCAATGAACAATAATAAACCAAAAAGCCAGAGACATTGAACAAATTCTGGCTGTGAGCATTTCACTTTTCACAAAAAGCCGAGGCAGAAACTGAATAATTAAAAAGAACAAATTAATAAAGAACCGGAGTGGGCTGCACGAGGGCGGGGAACCTTCTCAATTAAGTAAATACATATATATGTGCAAAGTTACTTTTCTTTGTCCACAGCGATGGTAATTGGCCCCAAATAGTTTCGTTTTTCTCCGTCCCCCACTTTGCTATTTACCTTAAAGTAGGTCAGTGTCTGAAATGTTATTCGATGTCTCGCGTTCTTGACAAAAATTTGATGCATAAGCGAAAATATTTGGGTGGGTCAAATAATTTAGTTTCAAAGAGAAAAAAGTTCTTTAATTACGAGTTATTTGATATAGAATTCTTTTATCTTTTTTTATTAAAAATAAATTAAGAAATCATTTCATCGCCAAGTCAGTCTAATGGAATGTCACTATCATAGATTATTTTATCTCAAAAAGTAAAACAAAGAATGCAGTCTAAAAAAATTTGCATCTTATCAGAATTTCGTTTCTTCTTCAAAAAACTTTGCAAAAGTTAATTATGAGTTCCAAAGCTCATCAATATTTTGACAATCTATGATTAAAATCTCTCAGCAAATTAAAGTTTTGACATTTTACCTATTTTACAGAAAAGTTGTCAGAGACATTTGCATATCAACTCCCTACCACTTTTTCGTAATCAAATCTAGAGTAAAACTTTTGAAAATTTCCTCAACCAACTAGAAATAAATTCGCAAAAATGTATCGCATAACTCTGCTAAATGGCCAGACGTGTCTGGTTCCCTTGTGGTCGGTTAGCTATAGTAGTTGGCTGGTTCATTGGTGACAACCCACCGGCTTGGCTACCAGATCTGGGTTCTGCACAGTAAAAAAAACTAAGCAAGTTGCTAATTCTTTTTAAATTTAATTTGATTAGATGTGAAGGAGTATCAACAGGCCGAACTAGTTTCTAAAATCAAATTAGTATTTTAAAACAAACATAACTTGAGTCTGGGAATAGTAAGATAATTAGTTAGAATTCAAGTTATTTGATGTCATTTGAAAATGAAATAATTGAAGACTATTTTTTGCAGTGTTGCTGTTCGACGGATCTCGTAACACGATGCTGTGGGCGGGGGGCGTGGCCGGGGGAATTGGGGCTGGGGCGTTGCCATCTGCGCTCGCTTATGGCACACAGCTTGGTCCAGTGCACATGGCCCAAACGAAGCTGTCAGGTGTTAAATTGGCAAGCCATCAAATGGCGGCAAACATGGCAACAAACATAGTCGAAGCAAAGACCATTGACCTAAAAAAAGAAGTGTAGAGTCAGACAAAGGGGTCTCCTCTTCAACTCGAAGACCTCAAATTAAAGTTGGGGTTTTGACTTCGTCTCGTGCCTGAGCCCACTAATTATGTCAAATTAACGCACTTCATGTGATTATATAAGCAAACTAACAAAAACTAACAGACGGAGTTGAATGACTCTACAAAGTGAAAAATGAAAATAATAAACTCAATTTATAAGACACTCAATTAGCCTTATGTGAGGTGCTGTCGAATCGTAAGATTCATTTAATTAGACCACTTCAAGGTATAATTTTGGCACAATCCTGTTGTAAATTCTGGTGCTTTGCCTTTATGTAGATTTTGAAATTTGCCGCTCGACAAGCGAATCAAGTTATTTGCCTGACTTTTTTGTTTTGCGTTATATTTGCATTAATTAAGCAAAATTTATAAATAAATTGATTGTGTCGCTCGTGCGGCAGCACAAACAACAAGAGCTTTAATATTGCGCTATATTTTGCCCAATTAATGTATTTTTATTCCAGTTGGATAAGTTCGGGTTTAAAGCCTTTTTTATAGGGGACACAAATTTAGCAATCAACGGGGGACAAGAAAATGTTGGGTAAACAAAATGCTAAACTTTGTACAAGGGACAGCAGTTGCGTAAAGTTTAAATCTGTTGCGAAGATTACTTTTGGATTTTATTCGATTGGAAAAATATGATAAATTTGCTCTTATAAACAAAAAGGGTTTCTTTATATAATATATTTTGCCGTGTTTAAAGGGTAAATTATTAATTATCTATGTCGGGCAAAATAATACTTATTTATCCATAATTAGTTTTGTTTACATATGAAAATTCATGCATCGTTTTTGTCATTGTTAAATGAGCGAGGCATATGAAAGTTTTATTTATTTATTATTTTAAATAAATATATAAATCAAAGTTTGTTTTAATTAGACAAAAACGAAAACAGCTTTAGGCTGTAAGTTCAGTAAAAATTACAAACAAAAATTAAATTTGTCATATAAAAATTGTATCTATAGATTCAGACAAGCTAGAAAAAATGGTAACCTCTTGTTATAAGCTGTAGAGTTTAATCAATTATGCGAGCAATTAAGTTTCGCCCTCATCCAATGAACCATATTTTAGTATGCTCCACAAGCAAATTAAGGCATTAACATTCCACTTAGTAGAACCATTTATAAGTAAGTAGTTCCCACACATCAAACCAGCTGCTTGAAATCCACTCACATATGCATACTTAAGATCTTGAGGGAACGGGAGGAGGATTGGTGTGCCACCCACCTGCATTTAAGTACTGTTTGGGGAGAGGGTTGACCCAATTGAGGCTTAATACTCCATAATTTAATTACCCGGCTTGAGAGTTTGGAGGGAAACCGCATCTATAAAGACGAACAACGGAAAAGAACGAATTTCTCACGCTTTGACAGATAGAAAAGTGGCTCTGTGGTTCTGCAGCACTTTTGGTTTCGAGCGTGATGAGTTTTTCCACGATTGCTATTTCACATTTCCCAGCTCCGGAGCCAGCCGGCCAATCAAATCAGAATCGAAGAGCGGAGAAAAATGGGTAACGGGCTGCGAAGCAGGGAAACAGAAAGCATTGGCAATAAATAAAATTTCTAAATTCTTGGCAAGCCAGCGAACGTGACAAGTGTGAACACACATGTATGCGAGAGTGCAACTGGGAATGGGGAAATAACATCTCCAGTCGAAAAGTTATGGCCAAAGGTTTTGACAGCCCTTTCAGTTCAAGCGCAGCACTGTTTCCCTCTCAACTCTTATTTCCCCCAACTTTTTTTTTTAATTAATACAAGTTACGACTTTCTTTAACCTATTTTGCCGGCGACCTGCTGAAGAAAAGATCGGCTGCTGGTACAGAAAGAAAATCACTTCCAGTCCCACAATCGAGCCCCGCTCGAATTTCCTTTTTGCAATAGAAAATGCTTTAATCACCATCGCAATACCGAAAAAAATGTGCATTGTTTTAAGAGCTCTCAGCTCCCTAGACTTCCACTTCCACAGCAGCCGGCAAAACAAAACTTTCTACGGTTAAAAAATGCTGTACGAGCATGTGCAAGCATTTAATTACGCAAATAATAAACAAAGCCCGATTCGAAATCCGAATGCAAGTTAACTGCGAAGCCCATAAATTTGCAATTTATTTTTTCGATTTTTTCTGTTTTTTTTTTGTATTTGCTGCTGCATATTTAACTACAGATGTGTATATACGGACAAGCTTTAAACGAGATTTATTTAATTTTCTTTTTACCTGTACAAAGACCCTCGTGAATTGGCTTTTGAATATGTAAAATAGATAAATTTATTTATAATGCTATATATACAAGTTTATTGTAAAAGAATAAAAGTGCTATCATTTCATAAAAAAGCATTTCTTTTTTGTGGTGTTTAAGTAAAGTGTGTGTTAAAGTAAGTGTGTATAACAGTGCATACCTTTACTTAAAAATCAAGTAAAGTTTCCTTTTAAAAATTCCAAGTGCTAAACCTATTTGTTTTATGAAAAATTAATGTTTCTCTCATATGATATTTGAATTTGAGTTTGCTGGAAAGCAGATATTAATATTTGAGTTAGATGAAATGCTGATGCTGAGCTTGCTGAACTTTTGCCAATATTATGCATGGGCCACTTGAAAGTTAATTACAAGATTTGGGCCCCTGCAAGTGTGTGGATGTTCTGAGAGTGTGTGTGTATTGGCCATGTAGTCGCGCAAGAGTGTGTGTGCTAATGGCAAGCTTTTGAATTTTGTATGGGCTCATGGCATCGGAAGCCAGAAACGAGAAACCAGCAGCTACGGCTTAGTGAGTGGCTGCTGGAAGCTTTTCCGATTTTCCACTCAGCCGAAGCATTAATTAACGCTTAGAGTCGAACTGCAGCATTAATTAATAGATAAGGGGTAAAGGTTGAAACGTTTGGAGATAAAATCAGAATCAAATTTCCAAAGAGTGGGCGTTAATAGGAGAGGAGTAAAGCTATTAGGTAAATATTTATTAAATAAATATTATAAAGTTTAGAATTTAAAAGTGACAATTTTGGCCTCACTCATATTTACTTATTTTTTATCACATTTTTGAATGCTCTGTGGATGTTTGCTTATCAACCAATCCGGTATTGCTTTATTCAAATCAAAATCCAATGGGATAAAATTCAAACTGGAATGCTAATTAAATGCAAATAAAAATCATTTTTTAATACTTTATCTCTCAGTTGAAAACCTCAAACAGACAAATGACTTGGGCGTCAATATTCGTAGACAATACCTTGAATTTGACTTGGAACATATTAAAAATTCAATGCCACAACCATTAGGCACTATATGCACATCCGTTAGTCAGCCATTTGCATGTGCTATCAGCAGAAAATTTAAACTAATTTAAAGCCAGAACGACGGATGTCTAAAACAATGGAAAAGCAATTAAAAATTTGTGATAAACTTTTGTTGGGAGAAGGGTTCTTTACTGGGATGAAAAAGTGCAAATTGTGGGGGATGTGGCGCCCACATAAACTTGGCTTTTGTGTGTGTGTAGACCCCTAGAGCGTTTTGCATTCAAGTACCTTATGCACTCAGTGGGTTAAAAGCTACGGTTGAAATGCTGGCGTGGAGAACTCAATATTTTTCACACAATTTAAAAACAAATGTCATATAGTTCTATAAACACTGGTAAAACCTTTGCTTATTCTACTTGATTTTCTTTTTGTCAAGGTGATTTTTTTAAATCATTAATTATAACAAAAGTACACCAAACTTGTACATCAATAAATCAATTAAAAACATAGCAAAATTCGTTTTATGAAAGGCAAACTTATTTTTATTGAATTAAGAAATGTTATTCTAGTGCTAAAAAAAACTTAAACAAACAAATACAAAATTCGTTTCATGAAATTCCAACTAACTTAAATAAAGAAGCACATAAATATGTTTATTTAACCTGTAGACGTCAAGGAATATGACATCTTAAGTGCTATTCTTTTGACCGCATCTGTGTAGGTGTGCGTACACAATTACATTTTGGCCAAAACATCATTAGGGATGCAAAGGGCGAGTGGGGGGGTGTGGATGGCAGAGCGCTTTTACCGGGCTCAAAGGGACCAGCTAAAGAATGAGAACAAAAATGTTGGCAAGGAAAATGTTAGCCCGTCGCCGCGACTTGGCAACAGAACAGCATCGAAACTGAGGCAGAAAAAGAGGGCTTAGCTCCGCTGCCGAGTGCTCTACTTTTCCAACTTCAATAGCTCGTGACATTGTTTGTGTGTGTATATATTTACCCAAATAACAACGCACACATATGCCCAGCACAGTGAGCTGAGAACTTGGCTCGAACCAGCTGGCTGCCAGCCGCAGCAGCAGTTTCTGAAAAGAAAAGTGCTAAGCGAGGTTGAGATTGTGGCAGAGGGGAAAAAAGCGGGAAAGTGGCGGGGAAGCTGTTCTGCTGCTAATAAGAAAGTTTACGTAAAGCGAGAGGCTAAAAATTGAGATTCCCGATGAATTAATGAATGAACGAAAGCTTGTAATTTACTTGAACACATACATATTTGGCTGCTCTAGGAATTAACGTATAGTTTTATCTGATGACGGCAGGCGGCGAGCACTTACTAAAACCGTGATTAATTTAAATTTAAATCGCATTTAAGTCTTGTTAGAGAACTTGTTTAAATGATCAAATATACACATAGAAACACTTATAATGATAATCTCTTTTTAAGGGAAAGTAACTTGGTTAGTTTATAACAATTTAAAATTATCAAATGCAAAGTTCAGCTAAAATAAAAATTTTGAATCAGGATGGACATATTATATAAAAATTGTATATTCTTTATAAAGTAGTATATATTTTAAATTAGTTGTTTTAACTTAAAAACATTTTTAAACAATATATTTTGAAGTCCAAAAATCTCAACTTAAATGTTCCAAAAAATGTTGGATCATTTCAATTTGGGCTTTCTTTTCATCTTGAATATTTCCCGCTGAAGTCATTTATTCAATAAATTTTAACGTCCAACTTTACATGTTAATTTGTAAGGCACGGGGCACGTACAAACATGGCCGATAACGAATGCAACATGGCTAGAAATACTTTTCTTGTTTATTTACGCTTCTTGGTATTTTGGTTATTATGTCGTTTTGTTTTGTGACACTTTCTTTTTGTGTTGTGCTATGCCCAGCGAAGTGTGCGCCACTTAACATGAAGTTAAGTAAATTAAGTAAAAATATTTTAATTAAATTAGAAACCTCACTTGCAGAGTGCTAAACGTGGAATTTCTCTTTGTCATTGCAGTTGAGAGAGCTCCGAGGAGGAAAACAGCCCCAAGATTTCGAAAACAACGAAAATGGTCTTCGACTGTGGAGTCTGGTGTGCAAAGTATTTGCTTTGCATATTCAATTTTATATTTTTCGTAAGTACCAAATGATGTAATGCCAGATTGTGGCTGCTTGTGGGCTTTTGTGATTTATGCACCGGGTGCATATGGGTTGCACATATAGAGGTGTGTTCATGTCATACCATTCCATACAATACCATACATCCCATCAAATTCCATTGCAACTCAATCAAGCAAATCTCTGCGCATGCGCTGGTGCTTTTTCCCGCATTTTCAGCTCGGCGGTTCGTCGGTTCATTGACTTTCTGCCGGCGTCGTCATCATCATCATTATCATCTTGATTGCCGAACCTCATCATCGGCATTTTCGAATGCAATCAACTTGGGCAGGCAACGTCATAATAATAACAATCATCAAACTGCGTTTGCATGTCCAACGGGGGGATTTGTGTTTTATGCTTTATGTTTCAATGAAACACACAAATGCGCGCTACCTGTACACACACATATTTATGTATATTTTTGTTGTGTTTTGTCTTGCAGGTGCTAGGCACAATTATATTCGGCGTCGGCCTTTGGCTGGCCGTGGACAAGCACTCGCTGATTGCTCTCCTCAAGTTGGCCGAGAGTGAGCGCATTGAGGTAAGACGAACGGGGCTTCCAAATACCCAATACCAATACCAACACCAAATAGCAGTCCCAAACCCAATCCCAATCCCCACCCAACTCCGGGTGAAAGTGTTGCCGCGGAAACACCCCCTGACAGAGGCCCCAAGAAACCGCTGCAATTCACCCAATTATAACGCAATTTATACGCAACCCATCGAAGTGTGTAATTCACATATCGAAAACGTAGTAAATCTTAGTAAATCAACCCCGAAATGTAGATCAAACTGACGTGCAGGTGCTCAGGTAAAAGCGGGCAGTGGAACTATGATTATTAAAAAAAAATGTAATTGTAGAATAAACATGTAGTTTGGTGGGGAAATGGTCGGCACGAGTAACACAAAAACGCTAATCAAAATGCACGATGCATTGTTCTGGCACACTGTCTAACAATAAGGGAAGGTTTTTGGGTTGAAATAATAGACCCCCTACTCTATATAAGGTACTAAAAAATTATATGGTATCTAGCCAGTATTTTGATATGTTCTAAGGCGAAGCTTTAAAAATTGCACCTAATTTGAATTTATTCTGGGAAACGCTAAGGTCGGTAGTAAAAATAATTGGTAAGTTGTAAGTCCAATTTTTAGAATTTGATTGTAAAATTAACTACATTCTTTTGTGTAAAATTATTCGAAGCTTAACACACACATTCTCTGGGGACTTTTACCCAATTCACACAAATAAACTTTTCCAACTAATTCACAACTATGACAAATTCCATCAAAAGTTGCATGTTCAGCGTCAGCTAAAGTTTGGGTGGAACTCACTTTGCTATCTGACTGGGTGTAAAGGGTTTTTCGCTTTGGCCAAACAAATGAACAGTACATGTCCGCACGGGGACTAATTGTGTGGCTACCTAGGATAAACATGCAAAAACTAATTGAGAAGCTTTAGCAGGAACTCCGTGTTGGGTTGTTGGTCAATGAACTTGCATTGTAGGTACATAGTTTCGAAACCTTTATCTGAGATCTTATAATTTGCCTACAACAATTGAAGAAAATATGCGTATAATTCAATTACACGAATGAGGAAGACGACAATTTTTGGCCAGTTCAAAGTTTAATTACGTATACGCAGTGTAGAAATCATCTGCAATTACTCTCACATTTCTGACTATTTGTTTCTGCTCTCTTTGTATTTATTGTAGCAATTTACACAGCCGCAGGTCATAGAGCAGCTGGCCTATGTTCTGCTCGTCATCGGAGCCGTCATGTTCTTCATGAGCTTCTTGGGCTATTTGGGAGCAATGCGAGAGTCCCGCTGTCTGCTGTCGACGGTAAGTGAACAGATCGAATTTGGGTTAGAGGTCCGCAAAGACAGTCCGAACCAAAACTGAAATTCATTCAAGAAATTATTGTGGGTGTATGGTAATAACATAAATAGTTTAAGTGACAATTTATATTTTATTATCTGTGCTTTATCTTTTCAAATGAGTGAACAATGTTCAGAAAATTGAAGGTCATTAAAAAATCTAATTTAAGATTATAGTTGGTAAAATAATAGCTAATTTTGTTTCTATTAAAAAATTATAGCTAGACTTCAACGGTGAAGTTTATATAATTAAGTTAATAAAAAAGTTATTCATATTTGCAAAATATCAAACAACCATATTTACCTGAAAGCCGAAACTTAATAAATTTTTATTTTAACAAAAAATAATTGAATAGAAAAGAAAGCTGTAGTAAAAACAAATTTACTTTTCATTATCGAGTAACTCTCCTACGGTACCGAGACGCAATGTCACAAATTTACATTTTCCCCACCCAATCAATGAGTTCAATCAGAGTTTTACGAGCTTGCATCATCGGATACATTGTAATTGAGGAGATGACAGGCAGACTCCGAAGATGCATAGCTCAGGGAATGGGATTCGAGCTGGCCGATTGCCAAGCGTTTGTTTGCATATTTCACCGAAAAACTTTGCCGTTGAAGAGGATTTTCAATTGACTTTGACTCTTGGCTGGAAAAACCGTTGAAGGCACTCGAGAGAAAGTTGTACATGGCTGGGTATTGCTATAGGTAAATTATCGTATATAGATACATCCATATCGTGGTCAGGGCAGGCATGTTTGAACGATTGGTTAAGCGGCCCCCATGACAAGCCCTTCACTTGGCCATGTCTCTGTGGTCTTTGGCTGTGAGTGGAATTGTAATTTCTCTAGACTAGAGAAGACAATTTACATTAGCAGCAAGTGGCCAAGAGGGACGGCCCAGGGACTTTCTATGGTCGAGTGTGCTCACTCGGTGCGATTGTGGTAATTAATAAACTGTTTTTATCGCATTTACCTGCATTATTTACTCCGGGACGCGCCCATATTTCTGGGCTTGGCCGGTTAAATTGCAGCGACAAACAGGTGAATTCAATTTACCCTAGCGAGATGGGAAGGTGGGGGGGTAATGCGATGGAGGGGACAGTGCTTTGCGCATGCGCAGCGGTGCCGAACACGCGACCTGCATGCGACCCTCTTGGGTTTTGCACTTAAATTAGCCAAGGCCGTTCGGTTAACGCATCCCAAGGTTGGACCGACTCTTGGCATGGCTAACATGTCTTAGCATTGATTTTTTAAACCAAAAATGTTTTTAAGCAAACTACTGCAGGGGCACTCGCGTAGCTAAATGCTTTCAAATCGCTACACTTGGCATGCAAACAAAGTGAGGCTGCTCTCCATAGGCCGCAATTTGGTGGGATTGCATGTGTATCTGACAGATACATTTGCAAGCGGCTACCAACGCCTACGATGGCTGAAATGAAATGCTGCCAGGCGTAACAGCCACAACTACAACCAGAGAAAACCGAGCATATCAGGGCAACAACCACAATATCAGTGACAACATTAGTCAGGCACTTAGAAAAACCTTTTAAATAAGCCAAATATTAGGAAAGTTATTTCAAGATATTACAAGATTATAAGATCATTACATTTAATGATACATTACATTCAATGATACAATGATTCATTATCAAACTGATCTGAACAATTGTTGGTAATAGGTCTTTTAATATCAAACAATATACGGATAATAATACATTGGCAGATATAATGTTTGTTTAATTTTAAAATAACATAAAATAACTCTAGAAAAATAGATAGTGTTGGTTGTTTAACGTTTCCTTAACAAATGGATAAATAGATAGAAAAAATGGAGGCACAGGTTTAATTTTCTTAGCCTCTTTTACAAATTTAAAGGATTTTTGTACATTTAAGTTTCGTTTAAGGTCTCGTTTAAAATTAAATAAAGATAATTTATATTTAATTTATTTTTATATCAGTTTCAAACGGTTTGAATTTTTTTTCCCTGCATTACTCAGCCAGAATGGTAGAATGAAACGCCGCAAAAGCATTTTCGAAACATGCAAGAAAACATTGAGAAATGACCTTCAGCATTGTGCTGCATGCTGCGACCTCCCCCTCCATCCGGCCAACCGCCCATCCACCCATCCGCCCACTTGCCCACTCGCCATTTAAGCCGCATCTATATCTGTATCTAACCGTGGATTCTTGCGGCTGTGTGTGTTTGGGCCAAACTCACCACCAGCGGCAGGCCGACAAATGCTGAACATTTGGCTCAGGGTCAAATGACTAGATTTTTCTGCACGGCTCACAAAGTGCCCGACGAATTGGGTCAACCGCGTGTGAGCATTATAAATAAACCAGGCAACCATAACAAGAAATCATTGAATTTATTACTCAATAATGAATGATAAACATGATGCTCTTATTATTACTTGCAGTTCTATTTGGTTTTAAAAGAGAAGAATTAAATATTATTAAACTTAATATTAAACTGTTAAACTGTTAAATTAATATTAAACTGTTTAGATGAACTCAAACAAATAGATTTCTGAACTGAGAATTGATCCAATACATAATAAAGTAGTAATTTATTAAAGCCACTATGAAAAAATTATTAAATGAGATGAATTTAAAACAATTAATATTTATATGTTAATTTGCAGTACGGAACCTTTTTGATACTTTTGCTGGTGGCCGAGATCGTGGCCGGTGGACTGGCCGCCTTCTACAAGGACAAGGTGCGGGCCGAGAGCAAAAACTTCTTGCAGACGACCATCACCAGCTATTCGCTGGGCGAGAATGTGGATGCCACTTCGCTGATGTGGAACCAGCTGATGGGCAACTTCGGCTGCTGTGGCATCAATGACTACCGCGACTTTGAGGCCTCGCCGGCGTGGGTAAGCGGCAAGGGTAACCGCACCATTCCGGAGGCGTGCTGCATCCTCAAGGATGTGGCCAAGTTGGTGCCACGCGACGAAGACTGTGCAACCAATCCCAGCGACAGCAACAGTTTCTACAAGAAGGTATGTGTGCAAAATCCCCAGAAATTGATTAAATTCTAATCCAATTTGTATTTTCTTATAGGGCTGCTACGAAGTCTTTACCGAGTGGCTGATTGCACAACGTGAACTGATCATTGTGGCCATTGTGGTGGGCATTGTGCACCTGGTCCTGATCATTCTAGCCTTTGCCCTGTGCAAGGCCTTTGCCAAATACAACGACATGCGCCTGTAAATTGGAGATGACGAGGACAGCGGATGTTGTGACAGTTTTCAGAGTTAGCAAAGTAGACGTAGGAACGAGATGAGCCAAAACAGCAGGACAGTGAAGAGCGACGATCCCTCCTAGAACTCCCCCAGAAACCAACAATACAAGAATGCAACAATACAACACCCTACCGAACACCGCGACGTGCTCAATGGAAAAAAAACAAAATGAATTCTGCATTTGCCGCATGGAACGGGTCAAAACAATTACACACACAGTTTAATACAGCTCTACTCTAACGATAAGCTAAGATCATAGCCAGCATAATCCATTTACCGATAATATTCAAGAATATCTTACACGAAATGTTGCTCAATGTTTTGCCAGCAAACACGGATGGAATTAGAGATCGGGAAAGTTTTACGATTGAAACTCACACTTGGAATATTTATTTGTAAATCTGTTTTGATAGCAGTTTTTAGTTGTTAAGTAGTAAACTACAATATGCGTAATATTGTAACTATTTTTTCTTAGTCTTTTACGATTTTGTTATGCAATCAGGCATTCGAAAACCACTCAAAAACATCACAGAAACCACATAAATTAAGGCGATAGACAACAGACAAATTTTTAAGATTGAGCGAACCATGAAATCAATTTTGAAAGATTACTTTTAACGAGGCATATAAGTTTGGATGCCGCAAGAAACATAACGCCCATTAAAATACAAACATGCTTATATACAAATATCAATTGAAAAAGATAAACAATGAAATGGCATTGACATTGTACTAGTATGTGTATTAGTTGGTAAGTCTCTAATTTTAAGTTGTAATTTTAGTTGTTTTTGCTATGGCTATCTTCGAGTTTTTAACTACATATGCCGGGGCACGAGGCATCGTGTTGCCGGCTCTTTTGTTAAAAATGAATGTTGTACATTTTTGAATTCTATATATACATATATAACTATTATTAATGCATATTATATACACGTATGTCTGTAGTTTACTTAATGTACTTTTTGGAAACAGCGAAATGAAAAGCCCTAAATCGAAAGCATAAAAACATTAAACGAAAAAACACTAAAATTATAAACTCCCATTGAACGCAAGACAAAACCCCCATTTAATGATGTACATTTCTGAACGTGAATGAAAAAGTAATTAAAATAAAGAAAAATTAAATGAAATTTAAATGTATTTAAATTGGGACGAAACTGATGTTTCCGAGTTTTGTAGTAGTAAGCTTTTAACGAGGCACATAACAGAGTCTGTAAGTTAACTTCTGTTTATGTAAGCAGCTTATGTTAGTTGAATGTTAATATGAGCTTAAAAGCTCAAAATGCAAAGTACCAAATTTGAATTCAATAATAACTCATTTTTGTGCTAGCAATTTGCTATCTTTATTTATGAAAAACATTTAAATATACATATGTTGTAGCTAAAATGATCTACTTAGTTGTGTAGCTCGAAAAACAACCGTGTAAATGATATCTCTTAGTTGCTGTATAAATTGGAACCCAAGGGAATAGTTTTGTTCTCATTTGGCAAAATATACGGATCCATTTCCGGTCTTTCCCATTTTAGTTGCGTATTTTAAATAGTTGAGACGCATTAAGTACATACGTTTTATGGTTGACGATCGATGAGTAGACCACACCACACATATCGCAAATAAAATTCGATTTTCTTGTTTAAAATTCACACGCATTCTAAGACTAAGCTACGGGGAATATATAAATATATGTATATTGGTGTGTATATTGTAGTTGTTCGTATAGAATAGTGGATAAGTGGTAGAGCTATATGCCTGCATTATGCTATTGGAATACTTGTCGTGATGACCTCACAGAGCGGCTGTTGCAGCATATTCAATATGCTATATCCTTCCTTTTACATAATTGTGTAAATTATTGTAGCTAAGATTGGGATTGTTCTAAAGTGTGAACAGAATGTGATGAAAATAAGCGTTTCGTAACTTGTCATTTGGAATCGGTCGTCCCATGCGCTCATCGCTATAAGCGGATAAGTATTAGAATTCGGAACTAGAGATCGCAGACCTAAGCTAAGCTTGAAGTTTATCTCAAAAACTAAAAAAAATAACGTATAAAATCTCGCTCACACTTTGTGTTAAATTCATCGAATATAAATTGTATCTTCTTATTCTTCTTCTTTCCTTATTCCCTGCCTATTTCTCTTGATTTTGGTATTTAGTTGGTTGCAGCCGCGGGTTCCTCATCGTAGTTGGGATTGCTGAGGAATGGTATGGAGAAGTCCACCATGTTTGGGTAGACCAGAAACTTATTGACAGCCTCGCACAGTTTGCTCTCGATGACATTGGTCACAATGGACCAGTCGACGGACTTGTCGCCCACTTGGGGCTTGGTGGATATCCACAGGCGTGGCGGTCCGCGGAAGCTTACCCACACCCGGTCGGAGGGCGGCGGTGGCACATTCAGCGTTCCACGGGCCACCAAACCCTTGAGATCTACGCGCAACGTGATATTCGCGTTCATGTTTTCCATGGCTCGTTGCACGTACGGCAGCTCGGTGGCGTATTGAAATAGATTGGAGGCGGCTATCCGATCGACAATCTTGAAGATGCGCCGCGCATTGCCGGGCGAGTTTTGAAAGAATCTGAAGAGGGAGATTTTAAAAATTAAAGAGCTTCAATATATATGAAAATTCGAAGGTAAGTCACGTAATCCGTGGCAATTCTATACAATATTGTCACAGAATTAAAGGTAAATCTCGATTGACCTTCCGCGTTTGCGAAAGAAAAGCACTGGTAAATACTTTTTGGTCTTGGTTGATTTTGTTATTTAAAAAATAAAAAAATAATTTTAAAATATTTAAAATTGCTACTGTATTTTTCCAAAAAGCCATTATTATTCTTTTGCTAATTAGGAGGGGGAAGGGTGACTTTAAACCCATAGTTTTATTGGCCAAATTACTTCTTATAATTTTTTTGTAATAATAAAATCGAAAGGCTATATAATCTATAAAAAAAAATCCTGTACAATTCTTTTGCAACTGCAAAAGGGTCAATTTCTGAGCACCCAATTCGAGCGAATGAAATCAACCTTTCTGCAAATTAATGAAGGTTTTCTTAAATATATATATCTTTCTATACTTACTCAGTTCCGGCCGGATTCTCTTGGGCGGTGCCCGGCGGTGGGCTCTCGGATTCAGTAGAGGAACCGCCCGAGCTCTCGGCATCGCTGTCGTAGATGACATTCTCCGAATTGGCATCCGAATTGCTGCGCAAATCCGGCGTTTGCTCTGCCGCCATCGAGGTGGAGGGCACCGATTCGGGGGCCATCGGTGACTTTGTCTTGCTGCGAATCCGTAACAGATTCAGCTTGGTGGTCACTGTTATGTGAGCCAACCCCTCGTAAGTTACATCAGCGTCCACCCAAACGCCGCGCTCATCCAGCATCGGCTGGGAAACGCGATGACACAGCAGTGGGGACTGACCCAAGTATATGTTAGTTATGATGACCTCCTCCATGAAGCTGGGCAGCTGTAAAAAAATCATTGTTTTGTTTATACCTAAAGATTCTCTGATGAAACACCCACCTTGATAGAGTTTAGTTTCTTCTGCAACACCTCCTTGAGTTTCTCGTGCAACATGGCATCGTGTAGCCAGCTGTAAAGACAGCGTCCCAAGAGGACATTCGCCCAGACAATGCTGCCGGATGGACCCAGGAAAAGCGACTGGTCAATGCCCTTCCACAGTTCATCTTCCTGACGTTTGGCACGGCGAGACTGTAAGTAAGTTGATTATTTACATTAACCCGCTTACTTAACGGATATCTCCAACATATTACTATTGTAATAAAACCATAAAACATACTTTTCTTTGGCGCCGATCAAGGGAGCAGTTTGTTCCGACGGAACTTCGGGTTACGGGAATTGTGCTTTGGCTGCAAGCCTTCTACCAAAAGCCAATTGAAAATGACAAATAATAATAAATCAAAACTAAAGGGCTACAAATGAAAATGGAATGGGCTCTAACCACTTACCTGATACACGGCCATAAAACGGACATAGTCGGGATGATTTCTGGCCACATTGGCACTCATAATCATGCCGTCGAAGTTCTCTTCTCTCGGCGTCTCACAAAGATCTTCCTCAGTCACATTCTCGAATTGTCCGTCGGGCGTTTGCTGATCCGGTTCATCATTTGCATTCCCCGTTGACATCTCATCTTCGGTCCGCCACTGCAAGTAGTTACCACTGATTAAAGACAGATTGTCTTGGGTTTTATTGGGGATGGCTTACCTTCACAGTGCCCATTCCCTTGCCCATTCCAGTGACCAGGTGCAAAGCTTGCCTGGCTGCGGCCGCCTGAAGATCAGTGTCCTCCACGAATCGAGCCATGGGCACCTGAAGATCTTGCTCGTGTACCAGGCCCTTACTGGCGGCTGTGAAGCGGCGATACCAATCCTCCTTTTCCCGGTCACATCTCGAGAAGAGCAACAATCGCACCTCATCGCCGCAGGGCACACTGATGTCATTGAGCTCCCTGTCCGGATTCACAGTGTTTCGCAGCTGTTGTAACTGAGAATTAGGCAAAATTGTTAAACATGTTTTAATTTGTTGAGCTGTAACAAGCTTACATCTGCCTGCATCACCGTGGCTGCAAAGTCCACCGGCTTCTCCTCCTCTGCACCGGCGGGCGGTGTCGCTCCCGATGAGGAGGCACCTTTTACCTCTTTTGCTTCCAACTTCACCGTTTGCTCCGATTGACTTTCCAAGGAGCTTTGCTCTTCGGGCAGATCCTTGGTGCTCTTGATGATCAGCTGAATGGGATACTTGCGATTGAAGAAACTGCAGGTGTAATAGAAGACAATAAGTATGCTTAAAGGCAAGTGAAATATCAGAGGACTCACCGCTTGTTGGCCAAACCCAAGGGCAGCAGTTCGATGCGGCAGTCTCTGAGGTCATAGGAACGGTGGTCGGTGAACAGGATCTTGTGGCGATCGATGGGCGGCTCGTTCCACATGCGTCGCTTGGGTATCCTGGCATTGGTGCCCGACATCTTCAAGATGCATCCATCCAATCGCACATAGACCGCTCGTGTGAGGCTAAACGAAAAGGTATTGGGATCGTAGCTATTGATCTCGTTCATCCAGCCAGCATATGTCTTGATCGTCTTGTGCTCCTCCACTGCCGGTATCTCGCAAATGGGCATGACCTTGTAATTGGGAATGGCGAAGGCCACTCGCTCGGGGTGCGTGGTTAGCAGAAAGTCCTCGAGCAGCACTCGCAGATGACCGCCACAGCAGTCCATCACCGTGAAGAACAGCAGGGTGGCAAAGACACCACGCAGGAAGTCGGGCACCGGTAGTATCATCAGCAGGAGCAGAAAGAAGGAGAGGAGCACGGGCAGGGCGAACACGGTGGAGCCCTCATGCTTCTCCCGCCACTGACTAACACTCAGCATGCTCAGGCTGGAGAGGAAGCTCTGCTTGCTCCGGGAGTCACGCGGTGACTTCTGTGACTCCTTCTCAGTGTAAGAGCTGGCGAAGGGCGGTACCAGGGCGGTACCTACCGGTGCCACGGGAAGCGTTAGATTGGCACGTGACTCGACATCGGCTAGCAGATCGGGCTCATCCTCCGCTCGCTTCTCAGCGGGTTCCTTCGACGCATCGCTCTGTGCCACCGTTGCGGGTATCATATCCTCGAGCACCTCCACGCCCGACTCCACCTCCACGTCCTTGCGGGCCAGCAGGATGCCCCGCTTCTTAGCCTTGCCACTGACGATGGCAATCTCCGCCTGCTGACTGGTGGAGGGCTCACTGCCCGCCTCCACCACATTGCGACGGCGCAGGAAGCCAGTGCGCACCGTAGTCGGTGGGAGTGCAGAACCAGAAGCACTGGGACTGATGTCCTTCTTCATGGCGGCTGCCGCTTGGTGTTTGGCCTTCACCTTGGACCGGATGTGGGCCAGACCGCGACGCAGTCGGGATCGCTCCGACTGACCGCCAGTTGCTGCCACGTCACCCAGGCTGCCCAAGCTGACGGTGTCGTGTTGCAGCAGTTCGGCCTCCACGTCCGAATCCGAGTTTTGTTTGTGCTCCTGATCAAGGGGAAGCTCCTCGCTAATGGACGTGTTCACGGTGAGGCACTCAGTGTCCGAGTCGGGATCGTTGCTCCAGCCAGTTGATGGTGGATCCGATACTATTATGGGTATGGCTGCCGTTGGTGGCAGTTTGGAGGACTTGATCTCCTCGATGGTTTGCGAAACCTTGCCCTTGATCAGCCGCCAGGTGCCACCGCCACTGCTGCTATCGCCAGCGGGGCCAGCTCCTCCCAAGGAGCCACCTCCTGCGCTGGCCGACGACAGTGCGGATATCAGACTGGGACCGCTGGAGGTGGGTGAGACACCTTCAATGCTGCCAGATCTGGAATTTAGAATTTGTTTCGGTTAGTTTGTTATGGCATTTGGGAGACTCCATTGTTTGTTACGTCACGTTTTGACTAAACAAACGAGGTGGAGGAAGTGTATCAAATCCCCAAAAAGTATGCTACAAAATATTTTAAACAATAATCATTTTAAAAATCTTCTATATTTTGTTAATATGTGAAATATAAAAAAATTAATTTAATACAAATTAAAATAAAAAAATAAGTTCCCAAATAAATATTACTTTTATTCAATTTAATTTAAGTCTAGTGTTTCTGATTTGACTATTTTTTAAAAGGAAACTAATTTAGGTAAGCTGGCACTTTGTCTATGTTTAGTTTGAAGAAAATGTATTTGATAAAATTTTAACAGATTTAAATAGATAGGTAAACGTGATCGAGGGTAAATATAAGATTAAAGTAAGAGATTTTGTATAAAACAAAATTGTGCTTAAACATTTTTTTACTGAAACCCACCACAACTAAAACTTGTAACCGCCATTGGCTATGCATTATTATAAAAAATGAAACATAAAGCTTCTCAGCGCTTTCTTGTCCAAACACCCCTAATAAGGCAAATAAAACAACTCGCATTTGTATTATTCCAGAAAAAGTATTTTTATTTATTTGAATGAAGATATATGTTTTTTTTTGCCATTTACGTTTTATTTACTTGTTCCATAACCTGCATTTTTGCCTCAGTGACTGAGTGTGTGTGTGTGTATGTGGGTTGTTGATTTGTGTTATTCCAATTTGGTTTTATCGAATACAAACGCCGATTATTGGATTTTCGTTCAGTGAAATGCTTGGGGCGCTTTAGAAAACGACTTTGGTTTTGAATATATTTTGTGTATAATATAATCCTATATGTATATTTCCCTCAATACGGGATTACATATTTGTATTAAATTGTTTCATATTTGATTTGCTGGATTTAGGGTTTGGTTTTCTGTTTTTTTTTTCATTATCCTTGTACGGTTTCCTTTGAAATATTGCATTGAAGTACTGCTGATATCTTGGTTTTCTATTACAGTTTCAGTTTTTTTTGAGATTTTTTATTAAGGGAGAACTCCTTAGCGTATGTTTCTAATATTTATTTTAGTTTTGGTATTTCGTTATTGACTTTTATTTCTATTTATTTTATTTTAGTACATACGTTTAATCTATGGTTTGTTTTGAATTTTCGGTTTCGTAACATTTTTTAAACATTTTTTTTTGGTAATTTAGTTGAAAACGCTTCAACATCTGGAGCAAAAACACGCATGGAAATCGAAACTGTTTACAATAATTATACTAAATCAGTGTTTATCCCTTCAGATTGATTTTTCGGGCTTTAGAAAACTACAAATATTTTTATTGATTTTTGGTTTTTTCCAACTTTAATTTTGTAAAAATTAAAAAATTACGTTTATTGAAAATTACTATAAAATATGGAATATTTCGCTAGTTTCTTGTTTTCATACGCTTCATACAGATTACGTGTCATATATATATTTATTTATTTGATTCACTATATAGTTTTATATCTGCCAACTGGTTTTTCGGTTTACTGTTTATATTATTTTTCAGTTTTCAGTTATATTTTCACTTGTATAATGCTAAAAAATTATATGTCTTTGCTTGGTTTTTCGTTTTTTTTTTGTTTTTGAATATTTTGCTAAAAGGAATTCATTAGTAAGGGCGCTCAATTTCAGTTTATTTAAAGTTCTAAACATTATATATATGTACATATATATATAAGTATAAGTATAAGTATAGGCATATGTCACTCTGTAATTAGCGCACACGACAAAAAAACAAATTAAAATGGAAGTGCGGGTGCCTAACACCCGCTTTACAGGCTACAATTTCTCAGTATCAATTTGATGTTTTATAAAATTCATTAATTATGTTTAAAAGGTACCGAATGTTGTTTTTAATATTCTTTAATAACCTTGTCTTTTAATGATTTTATTCTATTTTTCACAACGATCTAAGCTTCGATCCAATTGGCGTAAAATTGAAATCGACTCACATCGTTCTGGAGCTCAAAGGGTTGAGGTTGAGGCTAAAAAATTTTCTATTTAAAACGCGTTTGGTTTACTTTCTTTCGCTAGCTACAAAACCATACACTGTACAAAAATTGTGCTATGAAAATACTCAAAAAATAATCAAATTTCTCTCTGCACCCTATCAGTTAAGCGTTCAACCCGAAACGAGGAGTATTTTCAACCTTAGTTGCCAATTTTACTTTAAAGAGTTTTCACTAGCAAAATCAAAATGCGACTTCAATTTGCATAATGCACTACGCAGGGTTTGACTTAAGTGTATTTCTCTATTTATATTGTTTCTTTTATTAGCAAATATTTGAAGCATTTATCTGGGGTTTGTCAAAAATATTCACTTATTTAAGTTTGAATTGTACTACGTGTAAATTTCATATAATTATGCAATTATTTTTATCCTTTTTTGGTTGGTATAAAAAACACATATTGACCAATTTGCTGTTTAGATGTTCAGTTAACATATTTAAGTTTGTAATAAGTTCGAATTTCAATACTTTCCTTTTCAGAGTCTTTCTTATCGTTAAATTATTTAATTGTATGTACTAACAGTTTTGTGTTTCGTATTATTTCGTTATATTTTTGTGGTTCAGCTAAGTTAAAAGTTTTATTTATTTACAATGTTATAAAAAGTACATACAAGTATATATAAAAATAAATAAAACACAATTTACGTTATGTCCGTTTATTAATTTCAAAAACTTCTTTTTCGTTTATTTTGTTTTTTTTTTTTATAAAGTGTATATATCAAATATTTTTTTTGTCATATTTTATTAAAAATATGTATATGTATAAAAAGAATAAACAAAGTATAAAAATGTCTCAACGGAGTTGGTTTTTTTAAAACTACCAGGAAACTACTAGCAACTACAAAAGATACAAAAATATATTCAAGAATTAGGCATACAAATTTTCATTGTCATAATCGGTATAACAACAGGATCCATATAAAAATCAACATAAACATTTATCTATAACAAGATTCTCTATAAAACTAAAACTGTCGATCCGACATTAATCCATAATTCACGCTCAGAAGTAGGATAAACCAAATGTCTTTGCCTAATTGATTTTGCTTATTGGAATAGTAAGGGAAACAAAATAAAACAAAGTAAAACGGATTGCTTAATGATATTAATATTATATAGCACGCTACACAAGATTTCAGATTCCTACACCACTAGCAGCAAAAACATTGAGCGGTTTGCCGTAAAGAGTTTTCATCTCTATCAACTTTTTGGTATAGTAAAATATTTGTTTGATAAGTTACTTTTTTAGAGCACATTTAAAGTTTTTTTTTTAACAATTTTATCAAGTGTTTGTTAAACAGGTAAAGTATAAAGTATATGTTATATAAAAGTATAAAAATCTATAAAATATTAAATTTTACTACATTAAAAAACACCATCATTACGCACAGTTATCAATAGCCATTAACCGATTGCCGTTTACCGCTAACCGATTACCGATTACCGTTTCCGTTTCCGTTTCGTGTTTGCTTTGTAACAGATTTTGCCTTTTTAAAGACTAGCATTTAATTACTTTGAAAGTTTTCGAACAACGCGTTTGCTTACATATTTGCACAAATTGTTTAACACTACATAGAGCAGGCTGCTGTATATGATATAATATTTAATTGGGCTTGTTGGTTTTCGTTTTGTGTAGATTCTTTTGCTTTTAATACACATTATTTCGGTACGTATTTAAAAATAAAAAATGGAAACGAAAACAAACAAACGCTTTGAGTCATCTAATTAATTTGTTTTGCAATTTAAAAAATATATCTGTAGTATATATATGATACATATTCTTTAGTTCATTGTAATATAAAAATTCTAGAAAAATTGCTATAAACTTGTTTTTTATTCTTTGAAAGTGCCACGCGATCAACTTGAGTTACAACTTTGCATGACTTGAATTTCGTTTTTGCTTTTTTGGTTGTCTTGTAAAGAAAGCGCGAGCAAAAATTTGCTAATAGATTTGACTATCGTTTAATAATATATCATAGAAGTCCAAAGCAACTTGGCCTTTCACGTTTTTGGTTTATCAATTTGAATTAGATCTTTAGTACGTTTGTTGGTAGTATAGAAAAAATATCGTATTGTTTGCATGCACCGTAGCAAATTTTGTCACGTCCCTTAAATCGTATAATTTACAAAATAATGTTGCTCGTTTTACTTTTTGATAATTTTCCATAAGTATTGCCCTAAGTCTAGATATTCAATTTGATTTTTTAGGATTCAGGGAGAGAACCAAACGCAAACTTCAAGCCGCGTTCGCATGTCAAAAATGCATGCCAATTAGTTGAAAGTTGGGTGATCATTCGGGATCGTAAATATTTGACTACTTTGGTTATACGATTGCAATTATCTTGTATACATTATGTTTGTACAGATATATATTTTTTATACTTGTTTATATATTTGGTATTGAATCGTTTACGAAATAGTATTGCACATAAGTTGTATATATTTAAATTTCCTTTAGATGTTTTAGCATTTCTATTTATCTTCGCATTTTTGGTTTTTTTTTTTATTTTTGTCTTCAGTTATTTGGACTAAACTAACTTCTGAATAATCATAAGAGTAATCAAAAAAAGTTTATACAAAAAGTTTCTATATAAAAAGTTGTCTAATACAAGTATTCATAGTGTTATAGATGTATGTCGTATATAAAATTTTTTTGTTATATTACATATATATATTTGCATTAATATATACGTTCTTCTATATCTTCGGGAGATAAGCCCTCTGTCCCTTAGCTAGCAACATGCCATAAATTAAAAAAACGAAAAACAATTTATAAATAAATAAGGCAAAATTTGACATTTAACACGTTTGCAGTGAAAAATCATAAAAAAAAAATCATAATACTGAACACAAGCGAATTGACTTTTTCTCTAGTTTTTAATTATTAACATATATTTTTTTTATTATTTTATGTGATGCCAAATGGCAAAATGCAAACCAACTTTCAGTGTAAATGTCTTGTGTTATGTGTACGTACGTGTTTGTGTGAGAGTCGACTAGATTAAAACTAAAAATGAGCCGTCGATATTAGGAAAGAAAAACCTTTCGCAGAGTGTGTGTGGGCTTTAAACTAACTAATTAGGGTGATTTATCGCTTTAACTGGTTACCATTCGTAAGCAATACACAAGCCGAGGCATGTGAAAATCGTTGTAAAATTGTTGCCTGTTGGCAAGGAATAAGTTTATAAGTGTATCCAGTGTTTGGTTTTGGGTTCTGTATTAGCTTTGTACGATTTTCACATGCCAAATTATGTGTTGAAATATCAAGTAATACAAACGTTTTGAAATAGCAAGGAATATCAATGTGTTTAAATAGAAGGGAAAACAAGGAATCAATCGAATACATTGGGCAAAGAATATATTCGATTGTTCTCTATGATAGTATAGCGAGTGTTATAGGAAAAAAAAATAGGGATTATCAATAGTGCTTTTTGTATATAGATATGATATGGTTAACTGATTTCTTAGTGAGACACCAATTGTGGCGTAAGAAACAGCACGCATAAAAATGTGTGACATTCTGCATATTGTCTTTGCAAGTCTTTCGTAAGAATTTTATAGATTGATCTAATTAGTGAAAAGGGTTAATGCAAAAGCCGATTTTTGATTTTGCCACTATTTAGGAACTTAAGGACAGCCCCTACCAACTCGAGCAAAAAGCCTTCCGAGAGAGGGAGAGCAGCTCACTAATAATTTTAGGACTAGCCTCGATTGGCATACAACATGGCTCCTAAGTTAACTAGGTCAAAAACATTATTTTTATATCATCTAGGGGGAAAAATTACATAAGCCTTTTGCGAGGATTTTGGCTGACTACGAGGAAGAAAATATTCCTGCTTTTTTTCTTTTTTTTTTTTTTGGTGGTCTTTGTGAGATTAAATGGCATCTTCGGGATTCCCCCCTAACGAACGTACAACAAAAAAAAAAAAAAAATTGCTATAAAAAATAAAGTACAAAAAATACTGTGCAGGCATAGAATGAAAACATAACTAAGATTTTGGTTAAACAAATAAAGGCCTAGGAAGAGCAAATCAAAAACTGATTGCCGAATAAATAACGTCTAAAACTATGTTGCTTTCTGAGGGCTTTCGTTTCACGTCTCTCGCCTCTGTAGACTGTAGACTCTGGCGGCTGTTCAAGGGACACCACCTTCATCCAGCCCCCGATGCATTGCACCTGACCCTCTGGGCTTGGCCATTCCTATAACCCCTTCCCCAAGGGGCAACTGTCTTTTGTTTGTGAGTGTATCCGTGGTGTGTTATCCGCGTGGTGTGGTTTGGTGTGGTGTTTGTCTCGTCTCGTCTCGATTACTAGATTCTCCGCCGTCGATCTGCCTCTGCGCCGACGACAGCAACTACTCCTGCAGCTGTTGCTGCTCCTGCTCCTGCTCCTGCTACTGTTCCTACTCCCGATTCCGATGCTTCCGTGATGATTCTGGGCACTGCCAGCGCTGCGTTCAACAACCGGTGTCGTTGCTCCCTCTGTTGGCGTCTCTCGTCGTGCAGCGCGGCCTACCAGCGCCGCCGTTAACACCAGCGAAAGGGCACCGCACGCGGCCGGTCGGCGCCCTCCTTGACCAGCGGCTTGTGGTATTCGCGTCCCGGCCGCGAATGGATGACGGCCCAGCAGTGTTCGCAGTAGTACTGCAGACAGGTCACGTTGGCGCAGAAGAAAGGGGCAAATTTGCCGCCACAGCGCTGACCCTCGCACTCGTCGCACATCTGATCGTCCAGTACGTAGGGCTTGACCTCCACCCGCTTGTCGATGTCGCCATGCTGCAGCTGCACAAACCTGGCCGAGATGGCCGCAATATAGCTCTGCTGATTGGAGAAGGCCACCCGACCGGCGCCCTTGGGATACTTCAGCTCCGGATCGGTGTCAATCCCAGCATAGCAGACACCGCCGTACAGCCTGTCCATGATCATGGCCAACTCGAAGGCCTTCAACGGCCGTGGCACTCCGCCCACGAAGACCGTCTTGCGCGGATCCAGCGACATGGTGGCATCCAGCACATAGTCCGCATCGGCCAAGCGCCATGGACGTATCTGCACCGCCTTGTCCTTGATCGTCGGCGACGAGACGCACAGATACAGTTTGTCCTCATCCGTGATGCACGAGTCGATCAGCTGCTGCACACTGCTCTCGTCCTGGAAGAGCAAGAAGGCATAGCCCTTGGGCGGAAAATACGACTTGGACTCGGCCTTGTGTGGCCAATCGACGACCAGTGGCCCAAAGCGCCGGAACGAGGTGGTGATCTCGTCCTCATCGATGTCCGGCGGCAGGCCGCCAACGAATACCTTCCGAGAGAAGCGGGCCGTGCCGTCGCCCACATTGCCTCCATTGCCTCCCTGGATGGGAGAGTGCGGCGAGTGGGGCGACAGACGCGATGGCGAGCCCATCTTGAGGGCGTTCAGGTAGACAGACGGATCATTGCCGCTGGCCGCAATGGCCATGGCATCCGCTTCGCTCAGATGCTTGGGCCCGCCCATCACGCGCATCCTGTCCTGCATCAGGGCCATGCTGTTGCCGCCGCCGTCGCCGCCTCCGTTGCCACCGCCCCCGTTTCCACCGCCCAGCGACATGCCGCGCATGTAGTCGCTCAGCGAATTGTCCATGCCGCCGTGGTGCATCTGCCCGTTGGCCGACATCATGTTGCCATAGTTGTTGCCCATATAGGGGGCATCTCCGCCGCCGCTCGCTCCGGCCGAGATCATGCCACCAGAACCGCCACCGCCACCACCGTTTCCAATCGACAGGGTGGGTATGTTCATGTGCCCACCACTGCCCAGGCCATCCATGTGCGGATTGCCATAAAGGGCCGTTGGCGAATTACCCTTGATGGGGAAGGATATGCTGCGTCGGTACTTGGGCGAAACACCCGACATCTGGGGGGGAATGGGTGAGATTCCGCCGCTGCTGCAGCCCGCTTGGGAGCCGTTGTACGGCGATCCTCCGCCTCCTCCACCTCCACCGCCTCCGCCCGGCGACGAGGGGCTATGCGATCCTCCGCCTTCCCGGTGCTGATGCTGCTGATGGTGATGATGGTGCAGCGCACTCAGATTCGGCGACAGTTGCTGCTGGTGCTGCTGTTGCTGCAGTTGTTGATGTTGCTGCAGTTGTTGATGTTGCTGCAACTGCTGCTGCTGCTGCTGTAGCTGCTGCTGCTGCTGCTGGTGGAGCTGGGGCGGCTTGTTGAGATTGAGATTCGGCAGGCCGCCGCAACTGCAGGAAGAAGGGACAACAAGATGAAGAGGCTTTTACAACATTGGCAATTTTTAGTGGATGATTTTTGGTTTGATATTTGTGATTCTGATTTGATTCAGGTCTGTATATACTTTTTGCATTATGAAAAAGGAGCAATTTGTTCAAGGATTTGCTTCGGATTCGGTTATATTCTAGATACCATAATGCAATTAGTTTTGTGTTCGCTTAACCCATTGCCGCCCGGCGTTCAAAAATGAAAAAGTATTGCAAACAAAACAAATAATAACTGATAAAGTATTGCGGGATTTATGAAGTCATCGGTAAATACTTACAAAAAATTAACTATTTTGTTAAACATCACAGACACTCACAATCACACACAAAAATTTTGAGATACCGTCTGAACGAAATGTGAACTAGAAATGATTTTATTTGTCTCGGCGACAGTAAGGCAATACTACATTGATCAGCAAGCCTACTTCGTTTTTACTAAATTCGGCTTTCGAAAAATAGATTTTAACAAAAAAAAATACGAATATATTTTTTGATCTTTTTTGGTAAATTTTCTTTTTAAAATATTAATTTTGAATATAACACTGTTGAAAAAACATTCCAAACAAAATTTGTTTACCCATTTCATTATTAATTTCTAATATTATTAGCTTTTTATATTCCTAAAACAACCGAACTAGCTAGATCTATGAAAATCCTAAATTGCTCCTTTTTAATATAACTTTATGCTCGACGTTGCTTTAGTTTCATTGGTTATATATCATTTTCTCGACATTTGTTGTTGTTGCTGGCGGTTGTGGTGTAGGATTGCTGTTGCTGTGGTAAATGGTGTGGGTGGTAATTTGGTGGTAATTTGGTGGTGGTGGTGGTTGTGGTGGTACGAGTATTGTTTTTGGTGGTTTTTTGTGGTGGCTTTGTTCTTTGGCGACACATCCAATCAAAATGAAAATTTTAAGTTACACTGGCGCTTTGTGGGTTTATTTTTGTTTTGGCGAAGGTTTAGCTTTTTTTTCGTTTTTGGAAGAGGCGCAGTTATATAGACACAGCAGTTGAGTATATTTTTGGATTAGTTAGTTCGGTTTTTAAGCACTGTGCCCCCGCAAGCGATCAAGAGCTTTTTTTTTCCTTTATTTATTTTCTTTTTTTTATATGATTGTTTTTGGTACGAAAGGGAAATCCAACACTTTCTTTTGCACAACAAAATTTTCGAGGCAGCAAAAAATTAGCCCAGAATAAGAAACGTAAGCCGAAAAACGGAATATTCTTCTAAGGAAAAACAACAACCAAAAAAATATCGCGCGGCACAGTGGGCGGCAAGGGGTTAATACGAGTACAAGTACACATGTATGCTAATAGAAAACTAAACTAGTTCAAATGTGTATCAATTCGTTACGTTTATGTTTGTTGTTATTGTTGTTGCTGCCGCTGCCGCTGCTGCTGCTGCTGCTGTTGGCCAATATTTGTGTATGTGAGTGTAGTTGCTTTGACACGTTCATGCTAATTGATTGGACCAAATGCAGTGCATGCCAGACTGTAAGGTCGGCTACCGTAACATGAAATTGCATGGAAATTTTTAATTTAAAACGTCGCCGACTAGACAACTTACGTTGCCAGGGGACGGCGGGAGTGTCTTGGGGGGAGGGGGAGGGGGAGCTGTTGGTAAAATGCAGGTGGGTGGTTTTAGGTGGCCCTTACAGCTCGATGTTGCTGCTGTGGCTTGATATTGCTGCTGTGACATCATGATGTTGCTGCTGTTGCAGATGATGCTGCTGATGCTGCTGCTGATGATGCTGCTGCTGATGATGATGAAATGTGTGTATAACAAACATGTTGAAACGTGTACAAGTGTAAATAGATAAAAAGACAGCAAAAACATCGTTCGGTGGGTGGTTAGGTGGGTTGGTGGATTGGTGGCTTGCTGGGTTGTTAACTGGGGGTGGTGACAGTCTGAAAGGAAGTGATAAGGGCACGCGTAACAAGAGCAACGGAAAGGCAACGACAACTACCAAGTCAGTGTTGAAAAATGCAATTATAAAATGCAATTAGCTCTTGGAAACTTAATTAAAATGGCAACGGAAATGAATACAGAGTGCTGCGTAAACGAGGCGACACAAAATAGTCAAGACTGATTGACGTCCAAATTGAAAATCGGTCAGCAAACGCTCTTTAAGACCCCATATATGTATGTATATGGTTGCGTATTTGCATACGATATCAGCTCACGAAAATCAATAAAGCGAATCAGGCGCAGTGACGTCAAACGGGAGGAGGTGGTAACAGTGGCAGCAGCAGCAGCAGCAGCAGCAATAGCTTCTCAGGTAGCAAAAATTCCAGCTAGACGACTTGCTTTTTAATATTTAAATCGAGAGAAATGAGGGAAAAAGCCGCAAATGGAAATGGAGAGCAGACAAAAACAAAACTCGAGCGGAACGTGGCTCGGTGACGTTGATGTCCCGTTGACGACAAAGCCACCCACCCAGCAACTCTTCCACCAACCCACCGCCCATTTGGCCAGACGGGGCGGCACTTGAGCTAAAAGTTGCAGACGGGCATAGGCTACAAACAACTGTAGATACATATATATACCTTGCACGTAGCATGGCAGCATAAACAAAGCACCCACCACCTCCGCTGCTGATTCAGATCCTTTAGCTAGTGCACTCCACAGATGCTCCAAACAACAACAACAACAACAACCAATGCAGTTGGCGACACAAGCAACACAAGCAACAAAAGCGTAGACCGTCGGCCGGGGCAAGTTTACGGCCATTGGCAGGCGGCTGCAGCCGTGAGTGCATTAAAAATGCACAAGTGGCGCAGGATATATGTACGTATACATATACAAAATCAAAGTCACAAAACTGCAGCGAAGTAATTTTTTGTAGGGTCAACGGTGAACGAACCCGGGGCCAAAAAAAAAATGGAACTTTAATTTGTACAACACTGTGAAACCGGGGCACTTTAGTTATTACTTTACAAAGGGGTTTAAAAACTCTTAAAGACCAAAATAAAAAAAAAGTCCAGAGTTTCACAATTCCTGTATTTGTAAATAATTGGTATTATTTCAATTGAATTATTTTAAAGTCATGATTGGCGAACACGTGTTCTCTAAATTATATTGCTTTCCTATCAAAATAACCAAAATTGGTCCCAATGGAATTAAAGGAAACACTCATAAAATGCTGTAGTTTGATTACAGCAGAAATCAGAATTTTATCAAGAATTTATAGAAACTTTTATGGGACAAAAAAATGTCCCCAGAGAAGCGTCTTGCAAAACAATTCAAGCTCGGCTTTTAAGGCGAACATTAAGCGCAGTAATAGTCCCTCTACAAATGGGTTTAATGCATGCATTTCCGATGGGTTGTGTGGGTCTAACTATGCTTATATTGTATGTGGGGTATTTGAGGTATTAACTGGCATGACGCAACAACAACAACAACAATTATGTTACGGCGGTGTTGCAACTACACACTTGGACCCTTAGTGTACACACACAAACACACATCATTCCCCCCCAGGAAAACGTGTTTAGATTTACGTTACGAGTAATTCGATTTTGGCACTCACCTTTTTCGATTAAAGAAGCCACCACCTTGCAGGAAATTATTGCGCAAAGTTACTTCGTCGTTCTGTAATCATCGTTTTCATGTTCATCATCATCATCATCATAGTTTTGTGGTCGACGTCGTCGTCATTGGCAGAGATGAAAAGAAAAGAACATTTTGCAAGAGTGAGTAATAGTGCCAAATGGATTTTGCAATCGACTGCGGCACATCTGTTGCAAATTTTGGCAAAGTATTCTGTGTGTGCAGCAACGGTCACATACTTATGCCGCCCCGATCCACCGAAATAGCCGCAATTTGAATGACAAACACCACACACGCGACGATGGTCGCTGGTGGCAGCCCAACGAACAACGAATCGGAGTCCCAAATCGGGCTGCTAAAAAGTGAAACTGCACGGAAATCAAAAGATAAGTGCTCCACTAATTTGGCCAGGCGAATTTGCTAATTGGCGACTGACTGACCGACCCACCGACGATCAGTGAGCGAATGCGGCGCGTTCTGTACAATTTATGTTTAATTGCGACAAAGTTGGACTCGCGACGAATGAAAATGAATCATAATTTCTGGCGGCCTTTTTCGATAAAAGATAAGGGGCAGGGAGGCGAACGGAATGGAAAGTAAACAAAGTATCGGGTTCACTGCCAAACGCATTTGATTAGGCACATCCAATTCCACTGTTGGGTTGTAGTGCGACAAGAAAATGGGTTAAAACAAAAATTATCTTAATGGGAATTACAAACTTTATCAAATTACAAATTGAATTGGGAATTTCTCTTATTACACACAAAACACAGTTTTTGCCCATATTAAGGAGTCTGTGGTGAATATCATTTCATCCAATTAAAACAATTTTTCCACTAAGATGCATAGTAAATTTTAAAAAATTATCTTTAGTCGAAAAAAGTTCACTAACTCATTTGTCTTTTTAATTGCGGTTTGTTGCTCATTCAGGGAACTACTTTATTGAAATTCGTATAGTAATGTAAATATTTTTTCCTATTATCTTAGTCACAACTATATATTTTTCCTATTTGTAAATACGTAGAGAACTTAGATTTTTGTAAAAATGTTGGCCGTAACTAATTGGCAAAATATAGTTATGACTAGACCAAAACATGTAAGTGTGGGTTGTAGCTTATATTTTAAGTTCTAAATATATTTTAAAATTTGAATTTATTTATTCATTTAGGTACTTACGCCGAAGAGGGACGCGGATCCGCCCTGCATCTGTGGCTGCGAGGGGCTGCTGGAGAGGGAGTCGCAGGCACCCACGACCAAGCCGGTGTTGAGTCCCAGACCGTTGTTCTTCATCCCGAGAAGGTTCGAGGTGGGCGAGACATCGCCCCCGCCCCCGCCACTCGCTCCTCCACTGGGACTGTGCTTGCTGTGATGGAAGGACTGCAGGATGTCGTCCAGGGACTCCTCGTTGGCGTTGAATCGGACTGTGATCGGGGTACTGCTGCTCAGGCCAGGCGGAGATTTTGGTGCACCTGTGAGGATGCCTCCAGCCGCATTGTTTCCCGAAGATGTGGGCGATGTGGCTGCAGATGCGGACGCAGATGTCGAGCCGGACAGGTTGCTGTTGCTGCCGCTGGCACTGCTGGTGGCACTGTTGCCTGTTTAATGGAAAATACGGGTTAACAGCCAATCGATATATATATATATATATATATATCTTCGATATTTATAACATCCTAATATATAGTATTTTTATATTAAAATTACCATATTTTCAGAATTATCTAACAAAAATGTACATTTTATGAAATTTAAAGATTACAATTTTATAAAGGTTTATACACTAATCGTTATTTTACAAATATTTTTTAAAATATAGCTAATATATTTCAATCTTTTTGCTAGATAATTTAATTGAAATCGCTTTTTAATCCATTTGACTAGACAACGTTACATTTCATTTATATTATGAATGATAGGATATAATGATACGTGCAATCGTGACAAGTCGAATCTCACACAGAGGAGTTTTCACTGTTCCACTTGAGTAAGTAGAGACTTCGGTGACACCCACATATAGTTCCAAGTGTGGACACTTACCCTTTGGTAACTTGAGCGAGTCCATGGTGCCCGCACCAACGCTTTCTACGGCTGCAATTGGGCGGCTCCGCTGCGCCTCAGTTCCGCTGCTGCCCTAGATGCCCTGCTGGTCGGGAAATGGGGGGAAAACGGAGCACGTGAAAATCGGAATCGTGGTGGAGTCAAACGCAACGCAATTCGAGTGTCCGAAACATCAATCAGCGGCACATGAAAAGATAGTGAAAGAGAAAGGTGAAATATTAGAAGGGTATATTGCTGGCCAGACGGCAGGCGATATGTTGATCATATTTTGGCCTGAACACTTGCTGTTTTCAAAATGTCAACGTCATGCGTTCGAGTGAAACGAGCCCCCCTTACCCACCCCCTTTTTGCCCCCTCAACTCCTCCTGCTATCGCAGCAGTAGACCCGCACGTAATTGCGTTTAAAAATAAATAAATCGTACGGGGAAGAGCGAAAAAGCAACAGTGGCAGCAACAACAAAGCAGCAGCGGCAATAGCTATTTGACATTAATTTTTATTTTCCTATTTTTAAAACCCTTAATACATTTTTGCCGCTGACCGTTTGGCCGATTGTCGCCAGCTCATCGGAAAATCATTTCATTTTCCGAAAATGTTCAAATTATATGTTTGTAGTAAAGTTTAGTGCGAATTTTAGCTTTACAAATTAAGTTGAATTCCGCATTAAAAATAAGTAGGTCAACGCAGCAATTTGTAGTTACAATAATTATTTACTTTGCTAAAATCATTTTGGAGGTCAATACCATCTTTTTTAGAGTTTATTCAATAAAATTTAATGAGACCCTTTGGTATTTGAAAAGATAAATTTATCTAAATGAAAAAATAATAAAAATATCATAGTACCATAAAGTTTTATTAAATGTTGCTATTATATACTAATTTTTAACAAAACAGTTGTAGGTAATAAATAAATACATTTAGAATTCCACCAATTTTTTTCACTTAAGTGGACGAACTAAGCTGGATTTCAAAAGCGAATTAATCGTTAAGTACCTGAGTTTTCAGAGGCCTTTGGTAATTGCGTTTCTATGTGACAGAGCTATTTTAATGGCCAACAAAAACTCGCTATCTATTCACATTCGCCTTATATCGGTCTAACAACAAAAAGGCCACGATAAAATGGGCCATAGAATGTGCAATGCGTGTTGTGGGAACGACAATAACATCAAAAAAAAAAAGCAATGGAACCGAACAGCAATCAATCATATTATTGATAAAAAGCAACTTGGCAAGCGACAGCCCAAAAATAACAAACAAACAAGTGCTATTCTAAACTTTTCCTTTTTGTATTTTGTGCATGAGTAATAAATGTGTGTAGATATGGCCTGATAATGGGGTAGTGAGTTCTAAATTTGTAGCGTTATTCAAGTGAAAACCCGCCTGATGGGGGATTACAATTGATCGCTTTTCCAATTACAAAAGCCACCCCCGGGGGGCAAACGCTTTTCAAAACCCGCTGTTCCCGATGTCGGTCAAATATGCTACCCATTTTGCATAACATATAATATATACAGCATATATACAAACACAGAAAGAAATAGGTTCAGAGATACTTTTTCAGGTTATACAGGTATGTATTTAAAAATAAAAACAAATTTAATAAATTATCGAAATATTTAAGGTATACTTTAAATTATCAACCTTTTACTAATATCATCAAAACAGTTTGTGCTTCAGCTCTTGTGAGATTTTCGCCTACAAGTTATATTTTAGAATTTTTCTCTGTGTGCTAAAATATCCAATTTCAAAAGCTTTTCGTCCGTCCCTGGACACGCACTTCATTTTGGGCTGAGCGACCGGAAAACGTCTATTGTTCGGAAAAAAGGGGGAGGCTAGTGGGCAGGGGCTCTTAATTAGTTAAATGCGGAGAGACAACGAAATCGCTGTGCCAATGAAATGGCTCACTCGGGCATGAAAACCGACCGCAGGTGCCCCACACTTTTTCAGTTTCAACGGCCCTGCCAAAAGGAAAATAAAACAGGCATAATCAATACATAATTTTGCCCTACAAACGAGACGAGAGCGACCCCCAAAAAATAGCCGAAGAAGAAACGACAACGACGACGCACAGCAATAACAACAACAAAGACAGTTACACCCCCATGGTGCCCCACACACACACTCTTTGAAACCCTCACTCACACACGCACACTTGAAAAGTAAACAAGTGTAATGTGCCGCCAAAAGCACAGACTGCTTGGCTCAGCTTCAAGAGAGCGATGGATTAGGGATGGGGGCATAGTCAGGGTACTTTTGGTTTACATTCTCGTCACGAGAAGCACAGAAATGAAAATACCGAAAGGATAACAATAAGCTCTTTATAACACTATTAAAAATTTGGAAAAATGGTAAGCTTTAAGGTGTTCGTTAAACTATTTGGGAACTTCAAGCAGTATAATTTATTATATTAACTTTCTCCACTTGCAAGTTAATTTTATTCCATTAGTTTTTATTCTGACTTCTGAATATATATTTATATTAATTGTTATTATATAAAGACTCACTACTACAACTACAATTTTCCTTTACTGATTCTAATGCCTTTAATAAATATTTAAATAAATACTTGTTATAATTTAAAACATTTTTTTATTTTCGAAAGGAAATGCTTTAAAGTATGTGAAAGAACCCCATTAAAAACCTACCCCTGAATACGGCCAAGTGTTAATTTAAGAACCAGTTATTATACCTGCCACCCCCAAAAATCCAAAACTTTGTTTACCGACTCAGAAGCTCGGAAACTGAAAAAAAGGTAAAGAGCTGCTCATCTCTAGCTGAGTTGCAGTTGTATCTTTATCTTTTTCTGTATCTACGAGTGTGTGGGCAAACAAATTTGGTTGAAAAACTCTTGGCAAATGAAGTTTGTTTTTGTTTGTCATGCTACTGCTGTTTTTTTTTTGCTCTCCCACCCTCATGCTTTTATGCTTTGTGTGCACTTCTATTATCACGTCTGCAATTAGAGCCAAAGTAACTGGGCCAAGTTGCAGCTTTCAGCCAGCTTTTCTCGCGCTTGCTTCACGGGGTTGGAGATTTTTTAGGGGTTTATTGCGGCGTTTGCTTTGCTCCACCGATTCGTTGCCGTATTTGCCAGTTGCCCCAGTTCCAATTGGTTACGTACACACTCTGGCACACTCACACGCACACGCAATATACACACGGACTAACGGTAGATAATGCCAGCCCTGGATGAAAACTGGGGCAAATAAGTCAGAATTTAAAATAGGATTTTTGACAGGTGCACTGAAAAGCGGAAAACTAACCTTTTGCAGCGTTTTTTCTGCTTTTCAAATACCGAGAGCAGGCGCACGAAGGTGGAAACGAAAACTTTCAGGTGCAAGTTTTTCAATGCGCCAGTGTGAGTGTTACATTTCCGGGGGTGCACACACACACACATACGCACAGCCTGTGACGTACGAAAATTCCTTTGCACTCGGATCTCTCCTCGGGATTAACGGTAGCTCTCGTTTACACAGCACTAATACACCATTCCCACTGGTAATTTGGTTAGAAAACAAATTAACTATTTACACAAAACACTTTTCGGATGAATTTATATTCCAATTTGGTAAGACGGCCCTCGCGTGTTTTTTCTTTCCCTGATTTTCCCGAGCTGCGGTCCGTTCCGCTCGTCAGCAACGACTGTGATACTAAAAGTTTTCACTGCTGCCCGCTTTTCCGCGAAGCTGCCAATCGACTACTTTTCCCGACGACGCACGACGAAAAATCAATCATTCTCGCTTGTTTTGCTTTCGTGCGGTGTTTCGTGCTGTGCTTTCGCCCTCCCCCCTTTTCCAACCCCTTACAACAACAGCTGCTTTGGACGCTGCAGTGGCGACGGCGCAGTGTGGCCATGTAACCCTGGGCAATCGATATATCGATAACTTTACATGTCACTCGTAATTAGCCAGGAAAATAAATAATGCCCCCGAATGTTGTAACAATTAAGTTAAGCACTGCAATTAAGCGCAATTAAACATGGCAAGGCATTACATAAAGCGATTTGTTATCTGGCAACGCCACAGCTGTTTTCTTGAAAGGGAAACAACAACAATGGATGGTTGAAAAAACACAAGCGAATTACATAAATCTGCATTACTTACAATAACAACACAGAGCCAATGATCCAATTGAATATTTGTTTATCAGCGCGTTCTTTTGGCACCTTCCCTCACACACACCACGCACACACGCGCTGCGAATTTGTTATTGTCTTTTGTTTGTCCCCTTTGCGATGCGTTTTCGTTCTCTTCCAAATTTCAAAGAATTACACAAAAACACTGTTTTAGAAAAAGTTAACGCTCAAAATATACGCGCCCGCAGTGTCTCGCTTTTGTTTTATTTTACAAAACTATGTTCATTTTTTTTTTTGTTATTTTTATGTGTGTGAAGTTTTCTACAAATTTTTCTACTGAGAGAACGAAAGCTAATCAGACAAGCACACGGACGAGACTCAGAATTTCATCGCCTGCTGAACGGTGGAGCTTATTATTAGTCATGTGTATCGACTGATGTATGCCTTTTACTAATGGTTATTTTAAAATGACTTTTATTCTTTTGTCAGGAACGAAATGAGCTGACTTGTCCTTGCAGTTTTCCCATAATTCTTTATCTGAGAAGATTATTTTATTTAATTAAACCGTTTGGCTGTTTAAAATTAAAATTTTTTTAAAGTTCTAAGCTTACTAATACGCTGGGAAATACCCTACAACGATACATAGGCAGCGAAATTATCGATGGACCACTAACAGCTGATTTGACAGTGTTGGGCAGCGTTGGCAGAAAAAGAGCGGCTTTTTTAAAAAAGCTATATACATATATTTGTATTTACAAATATTTGGGGATATGTTGGTATATGTTTGTTTACCTCTTTTAAAACGGCGTTTCTTTTCTTTGACTCATAAATATATACACTTAAAACTGTGCTTGGGTAAATCCCAAGTGTTTTTTTATAGGTTGTCTCCATTTTTATGGTTGGACAATTTGAGTAGATACACTAAGAAATGAAAAAAAGTTGGTATTCAAACAAATTGAAGTTGACCATACCTTATGAATTCCATAATTAAATGGTTAAAAATTTAAGCACTAACCAGTTTTTTTTCCATTAATTTTTTTCAACATTTACATTAAAAAATATGTTAATTTATCCCAAACCTTAATAAGCTAGTATTGTTTAAGGCAGTTATTAAAGCGTTTTTCCATATTATTAAACAACTGAAAGGCAACTGTAAGCTAAACAATAATAACTTTTTTTATGGTTTTAATTTTTGAATTTAAGTTTACCTGCTTTTAATTTTTCACTGTGCGCTATAAACAATGAAAGCCCCGACCGGTTCTTGATAAGCTTCTCGGATTCCCAAGCACGACTTGTCAGACCGCTCATCGCAGTTTCAATTATTATTCCCACGATGGCGGGTGGATCGCGCTTTGCGGACTGGAGCTGCTGTCTCCACCTGCTGCTCCTCCTTCTCCTTGGTGTCGGTATACGGGGATACGAGGTGACAAAGGCCAGGATCGAGGTGTTCTACCCCAAGGGATTCGAGGTCTCGATTCCCGACGAGGAGGGCATCAGTCTGTTCGCCTTCCATGGCAAACTGAACGAGGAGATGGAGGGTCTGGAGGCGGGCACCTGGGCACGGGACATCGTCAAGGCGAAGAACGGCCGCTGGACCTTCAGAGATCGTACTACGGCACTGAAACCCGGCGACACGCTGTACTACTGGACGTACGTTATCTACAACGGACTGGGTTATCGCGAAGACGACGGGTCTTATGTGGTCAATGCGTACAGTGGTAATAACACCTCGGCGAACACTCCACGTCCTCCTGTCGTGCCTGTTGTCACCACGCCATGGAGTCCACCTGCCGATCCGGATATTGACATTAGAGTGGGTTGCACCACCCCCCAAACAGAGGTCAATGGAGCACCCACACGCTGTGCCGGGCAACTGGTCTTCGTGGATGAGTTCAACGCTGCAAAGTTGGATCCTGGTAAATGGAAGGCAGAGCGCCGCTTTTCTGGCCAGCCAGACTACGAATTCAATGTTTATGTGGACGATGCGCCGGACACTTTGTGCTTGACCAATGGTCACGTCGCTCTGTCCACGAATACGATGCGGAAGCACTTCCACAAGGGATCAGATGCCAGTTTGGATTTGGGGGACAAGTGCACGGGAGTGGCTAATACCCATGATTGCGTTAGGAATGGCAGGACCATGAACGATGGCCTTCCACCAATGGTCACCGCCCAGTTCTCCTCCAAGGATTTCTCCTTCAAGTACGGCCGCGTGGAGGTGCGTGCCAAGATGCCGCGTGCACAGTGGGTGACGCCGCAAATCTGGCTGCAGCCCAAACACCATAGGTACGGAGTGGATGACTACCGGTCAGGACAATTAAGGATTGCCTACACACGTCCGAATGGAGCTAACCTAGATCTGTATGCCGCTGCCGTTCTATTCGCAGACGAACCCCTGCGATCGGTCAAAAATTGCCTGAAACCGGGCACTGGTGATAGTTCCGAGGACTGGAGCGATAGCTTCCACAATTATACCCTCGAATGGACTCCACGGGAACTTCGTTGGCTGGTCGACGGCAAGGAGTGGTGTGTCCAAGGAAGTGATAAGGGAGCTTTTAGTGAGACAACCGCCGCCGGAAAACGATTGCCCCAGGCCCAGAAACTGGAGGAGGGCTCTGGACTGGCGCCCTTCGATCAGGAGTTCTACCTTACCTTCGGCCTCAGCGTGGGTGGATTCAACGAGTACCAACACGTGGTTAAGCCCTGGAACGAGAGGGCGCCGCAGGCACAAAAGGCCTTTTGGAAGGATGTCAAGAAAAATCGAGACCACTGGCTGGATGAGGGGCACATGAAGATCGACTACGTCAAGGTGTACTCTTTGTAATCCACTTTGGTCGAAAGAGGTGCTTATCACAAACTTTACATATAAATCATAATAAATTTTAAATATTTGTATTACATTTGCATTAATTTATTATGTCTTACAGGGTGGTTGGCTTTGTCAAATTTGCTTTTTTTCTAATATAAACCATTTTTTAATTTTTCAATATTTAAAAACAAACCTATTTTCAATATAGTCACAAATAGAAACCAAAAGTATCTTATGCAATTTAAACTTTACGGTCTTTTAAAAAGGGATTTTAAAATTATTGTCTATTTAATCAAAACGTTCGCTTGAAATTAGTTTAAAATCTAAAAGATTTGTTTTTAGTAAATCCAATAATAACCTTTTATGTAATAAAAACTACAAGCAATTTCGAATTTGAAAATAAATTCTGCTCTGTGGTATTTTAACGTTACTATATTTTTTAAGGCCAGTTGGGTATATTCAGACATGGTAATGCCGCAGAACAAAAATATATACTTTGCAGCCCTGGTTGGTTATCGATAAACAACTGCTCACATAACCTGCTGCCGCACATAATTAATTTTGTCCCCCGAAAACCGCAAGTAAATAGGAATATATTGACATTTAGACTAGATGCTTACTTAAACCTTGACTACACGATTCTAGATACAAAAAGGATGCACATCACACGCCTCGCCATTCGCCAGATTTCGCGCCAAGTGCAGCTGCATCGCATGTACAGTGCAGCGGCTCCGGCTGCCGCAGTTTCTGGAGCTGATAAACTAGTGCCTCCCGCGCCGGAAGGCGTGGTCAAGCCACCCAATCCAAAGCTGGACTCCATTGTGAACAACATCGCCGCCCTCAATCTTCTCGAGGTGGCCGAACTGAGCACGCTGCTTAAACAGAAACTGAACCTGCCCGAGACCGCATTTGCCCCACAATTCGCCGCTGGGCCGGCACGTGCTGCTTCTGCCGAGGATGAGGAGGAGGCGGCGCCCAAGCAGGTCCAGACCTCCTTCAAGGTAAAGCTGGTCAAGTTCGACGAGAAGCAGAAGGTGGCGCTGATCAAGGAGGTGAAGAACCTGCTCGAGGGCATGAATCTGGTCCAGGCCAAGAAGTTTGTGGAGAGCGCACCGACCATCGTCAAGGAGGACATCCCCAAGGAGGAGGCCGAGAAGCTCAAGGAAGCGCTGGCCAAGGCGGGCGCCATCATCGAAATCGAGTAGGATCGACGGTGACTTCGTTTTCTTATTCTGCGTTTAGCTGCTAGTTATTGTTTTAATAAAAAGCCAGGCAACATTTGCTGTAAACTTAACGATTTCTTTAGCAAAATAATAGTTTATTGTAGGGCAGGAGACTTTTTCATTCAACCTTTGTCGAAATTTAGCTTACCTGCAGTCTCGATTCACTGAGTTTATATAATTTATCCACGTTTTCTTAGCCAATTTTTATTTAGCTTACTTCAGGCTTCTAACTATTTCTTATTGGTTAGCATTCAAAAAATACTTTTTTAAATTGCAATTTAATAAATTGTTTTGAATAATGTATCTCTATTTCGAAACTATAAACAAATATTACTTTATAGCTTTACCAAGAATTACAATTCAAGGAAATTTAATTTTGAATTTATTTGATGCTGTGAGATAGTCTATTAAATGCCACAAAGTAAAAATAAAAAATAAAAATTGGTTTAAAGCCGATGAGTCATTTAATTTCCACTTTGACTCAAAATATTTTAAAATTATTATTTATTATTTTTTTAAATCTAATTAAGGTAACATAATTGGTTTGGAGACATTCATTTAATTTAAATTATTTTTGTTATTTTTTCTTTTGCAAAGCATTTATTATTATTTATATTTTTTACAATCTTATTAATCATTTGTTTAGTTGGTTTAGAATTCATTTTACCAAGATTTTTTAAATTTGTCTTCCCAAATTTTTGCATAAAAGTAACTGTCTTGGTTAACAGGGCCACAACATGACTTTAAATAACAAAAATCGATCGACAGTTGGCAACTCGGCGGATCACCTGCAACTTTCTACGCTTCGCGCTGGAAAACAATCAAGGCCAATCCACTTTTACCTTCCTTTTGGGATTAAACATTAATTAGTGTCCGCATAGTCGGCGATTAGTGATGTCCTGCTAATTGGCGTCGTGCCGCGTTCTAGTAAATGCAGCAAAGCAGATCGCTTAGCCGAAGACTCAAAAACACGCGCCAAACTGATCAAGATTGTACCGTTACATCATCTGTAAACGGACCGATCACAATGGGCCCAAAGTTTTCGATTTTATTTATAGCCATTTATTAAACTGGCTCGAGCGGAAAGAAAATACTAGTCTAGACCTAGACTTACAAACCGGAGCGAAGAGCAAACACTAGACACTTTCTTTTACTCCATCCGGGGAATCATGCGGCGCTACACGCGTGCGCAAACCCGCCAAATTGGATATCAGTGCCAGTCATTTGTATCACTTTCCTCGCCCAGAAAATCGGTTTGTTGTCATCCAGAAGCGGTACGCGTAAATTTCGGTAACGAATAATGCCAATACGGACCAAGAAGCCGATCACTTCCCATGCGTGAGTGCTCCACATTCTCTCTCGACCAGGCGAAATAAGACCCACACGATCTTCGGGCAGGAGCGGATTATCTAGTAAACAAGGGAGTGAAATTCATTCATTAAAAATTTAAAATGGGTCAATGAATATGGAAACTTTAAAGATCACTTTTTGCTAATGGTAACATATTTAGATACTGTACCAGGAGCTTTATAATTATTTTCCAAAATTTTTTATGGTTTAGACCTAAAATTTTGTGTTCAATTACAAATCCATTTTAAATACATAATCCTTATACAAGGAATCCAGAAAAGAAAATGAAAATTTTCTATAAAGCATTGCAAATTGTTTTCGGTAAAAAAAAATTCCTTTTTTAAGGTTTTTATAGGAGGATACAAGATTTTTAACTATGCATTATTAAATTTCGTTGTGCTTGAAAAATCAGTTATAATTACAGTTGGATATTATCAAAGTTTAAAAAAATATACGTTCTAAAATAAAGACTTACAACGATGCTATTATTATTAAAATAAAGATTTTTTTCAATGATTAAGATCATCACTAAGATAATTTTTAAACAACATTAGATTGAAATCAATTCTATTATTTTATTTAAATTACCTCAATTTTAACCGAGATAAATAATATTTTACTATCTGTTTGATGAGTGCAATAATTAAATTGGGATATACTCGACATTCATAATGTTAAAATTATAAATGTAACAAGTGGTTAGTAGTAGTTTTTAAATTTTCTGAAAAATTTCATATACCATGAAAGAAGTGTAATGTCTGAGAGTGCAGTTTTGGAGAACTCCAGCCGTCCCTGGCGAAGGTGCATGGGTTGTGTTGTCGGGTTCTCCCAATTAGCACCTGAGCACTGGCCACCAGCCCACTGGCCTGGCCCATTCGACTATGCCCCTAAAACTCGGATCTCGTCGGCTCAGTCTCCATTGTGTCTCTCTCTCGATCGGTAGCCAATCCGTTCCAGCTCCGTTGCAGCCGCAATAGTTCCAGCTCCCCGAGTGAAAACCGAAAGTGATCCATACGATATCCGATTGTCATTATCATGTCTGCCGGCGGTCGTTCCTCGCAGCTTCTGGCCCTCGTGGCCATCTTCTTCAGCAGCTACATAGTGGGCATCTATAGTGCGGCACGTGCCAGTAGTTTGATGCTAATGTCGGAGTTGAAAGTTAACAACACCCTGATCCCCGGCAATGATACCCTTCTCGCGGAGGAGGAGGAGGAGGAGGACTCCAGCTTGGCCCGCAGTGGATCGCGACACCCTCGCTGTAAGTTTGAGCTCCACAGCAGGTGATTCTTATGAAGATGAATGCCGGCGGTTTGTTTTTCATCGTCGTGGTGGAAGTATGTGGGTCAGGCCTCAATTATCACCCATTGTGCATGTGCCGCAGGTGGATTCTTTAGTCTTAGCTGTCCCCATGCCCTAAAATTATCATTGGATCCGCGGAAAACGTTTCCATTTGCGCATTGCATTTCTAAAACTTATAGTAGAACCTCCCATTGTTGGATTTTCTGTAATTCAAAAAAATAGGGTGTAAAAATTACTTAAAATGTTACTTATTCACATTGATATTTAGAAATTTTATTTATTTTAGAAAATTTAAGCAAAAAAAAACTAAAGCAACAAAATTTTAATTTTTAAATATTCAAATTTTTTTTTCAAAACCAAGCCATTGAAATTAATGATTAGGAGAAGAGTTTCAGAAGTCCAAGCCAAAATATACATTTTTAAAAACCATTTAAAAATCCTAAATAACATAATTTTTTACTCAATGCATATTGCAATTTAAAAACTTGTACTTTTAATTTTTTTCCTTTAAAAATAAATAATTAAATTCAAAATAAAATATCTCTTTGATTATAAGCCTTTTTATATACATATTTTGGGAACTTAGATGTAAATATATTTTAGGGAACGGTTATAATTTTACTACGAAAATGAAATTCGCACGTAAAGAAGGACCACTGTCCAGTTATCTTTTAGGGTTTAAAAGGGTGAGATAAAAGGGCTGATAGCAAGTTCAAATAATAAATACAAATTAAACATCTATTTCCTTTGATACTACATTTACCTGTGCATCCGGAGACTTTTCAATGCCATTCTACTGACAAATATCTCTTACTTCTAGGGTTTCCCTTCTACACAATTGGCCGCTTTTCCAATGACATTTGCACCGGTAACAATCTGCTCCTGGGCACCTGCGTAATCAACGGCGAGTGCTCGGACAACAGCGGTGTGGCGGCGGGCAGCTGCTCCTCCATCACAGCCCAGGCCATCTGCTGCATTTGTAAGTGGTTTACGGGGATGTCAATCTTTTGACTAATTTATAACTTTTTCTTGCAGATCAGAGGACATGTGGAGCGAGTACTTCGTACAATAACACGTATTTCTACAACAGCAACTATCCGGCTCCGTATGCGGGCGGCGGTCGCTGCTCCATTGTGGTCACGCCTCCGGATTCATCGATCTGCCAGTTGCGCGTGGACTTCCTCTCGCTGTCGCTGGCTCCTCCGTCGGGCGACGGATCCTGTGCCACCGATGCATTGACCATCACCGGTGGAGCCTCACAGGTGCCCAGCATTTGTGGCGAGAACGCCGGCCAGCATGTGTATGTGGACTTCAACGGCGTCAGTCCGATCACCATCTCAGTGGCCACGTCCGGCAGTTACACCTTCAATCGCAACTGGCAGTTCCAGATCCGGATGCTGGGCTGCTCATCGGCCACTTTGGCTCCGGCCGGATGCCTGCAGTACTATATGCCCAGCAGTGGCACCTTGGCCAGCTTCAACTACGTTTCGGCCGCTTCCTCTGCACTCAATTCGATTGGAGTGCAGGGCACCAGGCAGCTGGCGAATACCAAGTACGGGATATGCATCCGCAAGGCGGCCGGAATGTGCTCCATCTCGTACAGCCAGGTCGGCTCCGACACGTACTCCTTTACGCTGACCAACGATGTGGGCGCCGTGGATCCAACGCTGCTGGCCACCTCATCGGTGCAGAGCCAGGATTGCACCACCGACTACATCATCATTCCGGCGCCAACGCAGGACGGCGTTGCGATGCCCAGCGATCGCTTCTGTGGACTGGGTCTGGTCACCACGACCACGGCGGCGAAGCCTTTCGTGGTCTACACGGTCACCGATGGCAACGAGGATATGGACATATCGAATCGCGGCTTCTATCTGTCGTATTCGCAGAACGCATGTCCCATTCTGTAACTATGGCATAAAATAAAGAAAAGACTTGATTATGATAGCATTAAAAATTAAGGAGTATTTCTGGAAAGCATCAAAGGGAAAACTTGTCTCATCTGAAAAAATATGATGATTAGTTATTATTGGAAAGTAACAAAACAAATAAGAAATCCATTCATACTAGTGATTTGTTTTAAATGTTTTGTGAAAGTAGCAATTAGCAAAAATGATCTAATGGGAGTTTAAATGTGTTCCAAGAAAAATACATATTATATTCGGGTTGTTTGTGACAAAAGAGTTAGCAGTTTAAAGGGGAAACTTAATCTCGTAGAATTATACACCTAAATAATTATGGCAGTCTTTAATTCTAAAACAAACAGGCGACTTTAGTCGGTTCTATAACAACAACAAAGGCATTATCTAAACTGATTTTGTAAATGATCACGCTGCCAGCCGTGTGAGGCTGTTGATTTCCGACTCAAGCTCCTTGACCTGCAATTACAAATGGCTTTCTGAGATAACCAAATTAATTACGAAATATTTCCAAAGTTAACCTTGTTTTCGAAATGCGTTTTCACAGTCTTGTCGGCCATTAGCTGGAAGGCTTCATTGTCCAGACGCATGCGGTACCGCTGGAGCTCATTGACCAGCTTCTTTAGTTTCTTGGTGTTGGCCATATGCATCTCATCGCGCTTTTCCATCGACAGCGCCAAAGCATCGCTCAACTTCAAGCCAAAGGAGCAAAGGGCGCCCGCCGTCGAAAAGAAGCTCAATTGCTTGGAAATCTTTGAGTTCTCGTCGAGCAGTTCCAGATCCACGCCCTCGCAACGGGTTAGCACCTTGATCTGCGGTAAGTGGCGACGCAGCACGCCCTCCGCCTCGGAATTCTGGGCAAACAAACTGAGATGCGGCTGGTGCCGTTTGCTGATCTCGTTGCGACTCTTCACCTGGCGCACGTTCTGGCAGATGTTCACTATTTCGTTGACCTCGTCCTCCAGCTGGGTGTCTTGGTAGTCCGACAGCTTCAGCTCAATGTTCAGCGGCACTTGCTGCAGCAGCTCGGATGCCACGAAGGGCGTAAATGGAGCCATGGCCTGAAGTCCCCAACTGAGACAGGCGGTCAAAGTGCCCACATGGATGTAGGCATCGGCAGTGCGATTGGCTATTGCCGTCTTGGTGGTCTCCTGACGATTGGCCAAGCCATATTTTAGGGAAATACATTAACCATTAAAGTGTGTTGTTACTCACCAAGTAAATATCACATAGATTTTGATAGAAAAAGTTCTTCAAGGCTGCCGTGGCCAAGTGGAAATTGTAATTGCTGTAGCTCTGCGAGCAAGTGGACAAAGTCTCCGCCAGGCGGCCAATGATCCAGCGATCCCACATACCCAGATTTACACCCTCCAAGGTCTCGAACTGATTCAGCGAAATGCCCAGTCCCTTGGCGGATCCCAAAGTAAACCGCATCGCCTGCCAAATCTTGTTAAGAAACAGCTTGTTGGTGTAACAGGCGTTCACATCGAAGCTGATGAAATGGCTCTTGATGTTGTGGCTCATCAAAGTAAAGCGCAGGGCATCGGTACCGCACTCCTGGATGCCATTGGGGAACATCTTGGTCATGCCAGCCGTGGAAGTGCTTAGCTCCGCGGGCTTAATGATGCCCGCCTCGCAGGATTGTTCTAGGCCAGCCTTTAGACTCTGTAGGATGCAACAAAAATCAGAAATAGTTAAGGATATGAAAAGCAGGTCTCACCTCCAAACTGGCACCCTGAACCACCTGCTGGGGGGCCACTATGTTGCCGAGACTTTTGGACATCTTGCGGCCCTGGGCATCGCACACAATGCCATTGAGCAGTATCCTCTGGAAGGGCGCCTGGCCGGTCAGCTTCAGGCCCATCATCATCATGCGTGCCACCCAAAAGAAGAGTATGTCGTGGCCGGTCTGCATGAGGTCCAGTGGGTAACGCTCCTTGTACGACTCCTCCGGCCAGCCAGCCGTCGAGAATGGCAGCAGTGAGGAGGAGAACCAAGTGTCCAGCACATCGGGATCACGGGTCAGTGTAAACTCCTCGCTGCCCACCAATTGCATGGCCTTCTTTCTGGCTGCCTGCTCGTCAACGGCGGCCACCCATTGACTGTTGCCCCGGGAGTCGGTCACCTGATAGGCGGGCACTTGATGGCCCCACCACAACTGCCGGGATATGCACCAGTCGCGACTGTCCTGCAGCCAGCGTTCCCATTCCGTTTCGAAGCTAGTGGGCTGGATCTGCAGCCGGCCACTGTGAAGCTCGGATAGAGCATCTGCCGCCAAGTCCTTGCACTTGAGAAACCATTGCGGCAAGATCATGTACTCGATGACATCCTTGGAACGCGAGCAGATCGGCAATTGCATGCTGTGGGAGCGCACCTGACGCAGCAGTTCCATCTCCTCCAGCCGGTTCACAATCAGCTCTCTGGCCTCGAAACGCGGCTTGCCCTTGAACTCGGGATAGGCCTCCAGCACCATTCCCGTTTCGCTGAACACCTGGCGCGGCTCCAGCTTATGACGCGTGGCCAGCTCGAAGTCGAACTTGTCGTGGGCAGGAGTGATCTTCACGGCACCCGTGCCAAACTCCTGGTCCACAGAGATGTCAAAAACGAGTGGAATTGTGTCGTGGCGGAAGGGATGCTTGAGTTTCACCTCCTCAACGTTGCGGTACTTGCTGTAGCGTGGATCAAGCGGATGCACGGCAACGGCTACGTCTCCCAAAATGGTCTCAGGTCTGGTGGTGGACACCACAATCTCCTCAACCGAACCGTCGGGCAGCGTTTCGCCATCCACCACGCGATAGGCGAAATCGTACATCCGGCCAAAGAGTACATTGTGTTCGTAGCCCGGAACGGCAATCTCCGTGGGTTCTTTGATGTCCACCACGTCCACCTCGATGTCGGAGATGGCGGAGCGCAGACTGGTGGACCAATTGACCAGCGAGTTGCGACGCCGGATGAGACCCTCGTCGAAGAGTCGCTCGAAGGCTACGTTCACGGCATGGGCCTGCTGTTTGTCCATGGTGAAGTACTCGCGCTGCCAGTTGAGCCTGCAGCCGAGTTGGCGGAGATCCTGCACAATGCCGGCGCCCTTTTCCGCCTTCCATTTCCACACTTCGTCCAGGAAGGCCGGACGGCCCAGTTCCTGCCGCGTCTTGCCCTGCGAAGCGGCTATGGTGCGCTCCACGACCACCTGGGTGGCAATCCCTGCGTGATCTGTGCCCGGCACCCAGTCCACCTGGTAGCCCAGCTGCTGGCGCTGGCGGGCAATCACATCCTGCACGGTGGCCATGAGAGCGTGTCCCAAATGGAGATTCCCGGTGACATTTGGCGGCGGCAGCAGCATGCGATAGGTGCCCCGCTTGCAACCACTGGCTGAAGCCTTTGGCAGATTCACCTGTTGCTTCTCCCGCTCCCAATAGGCCTGCTCCACGGGGCGTGGCTGGTATCCTGTGGCCAGCGGGAGCTCCTTAGTCGCATCTGGAAAGGGAGGAAACTGAATCCTTCAGCCGGCTTTATGGATTTATGAAAGAAATCGGGTAGAACGCACCTTTAACTGTGCTGTAGTACAGGGAGTACACCTTTGGCTGGCACAGGTACTTGTGTTTGAGTAATTTACTACTGCAATTCCTGATTATTTGCATTTTTAATTGTGTGTTATGGTTATGTCAAATAAAAAAACAAATTGAAGTTCAATTAGTGATGACACTTAAACAGCTGATGCGATAAACGATAGACGGTAAATCGATAAAAGGCGCCAATTTTGAAGCAAAAGACGATTAAGCTTTATCTGATAATTTTTAAACTTTATTTTTAGTTATTTGTTGTGTCAAAAGCGGAAGTAGGGAAAAATGTAACTCGCAGGCTACGTAGAAAGGGTTCAAAAATATATTATTTTTTATGCAACTTAGGTCTCAACAAAATACCATTCAAAATATATTTTTGTAGACGTTTATTTATACTTTAAATTGTGTAACTGTAAATAACTTTATGTTTAACAATATATATCTAATGTAAGTGAAAAATCTTGTATTACATAGAGGTCGATTAAATAATTTTATTTAAGAAACAAATAACACAAATAACTAAATAAGGCGAAGAGAAGTAATAAAAACCAGCTTTTTTAAGAATTTAAATCGCAAGAGGAGTAGTTCCCAATCAAACGATCAGCCTCGCGAAAGCCCGCCTCAACGGCGCCATGAACAGTGCCAAAGTACTTCCTGCTGGAGGCTTCTCCGGCAAAAAGCAGGCCGAGATGGCCATCCGGTCCAGTTACAGGTGTCTCCAGATCCCAGGGTCCAGTGTCGTGTTCATCGGCTTTTGTGGATCGATGGCTGTAGCTTCCGCGGAAATTCGGATTCGTAAACCACTTGCTGCGATGGAAACGCTTGGGCGCTGGCATCTCAAAGGGCAGGAATTTACGAAAGAGCCACTGCAATCCCTCCACGACTTTCTCTTCGGACAGGGTCTCCGAGTGGCGGCCATGTGGTCCTCCCACCCAGGCCATCAGCATCCTTGGCTGACCCGTGAACTTGTGGCAACCGGTAATCCCCTCCAGCCAGAAATGCTCCGTCTTGCGCAGCTCCCTCAGATCGTGCTCCAGCCAGAGGCAGAAGAAACCCACCCAATCATCGGGAAACGGCTGCTGCTTAAACTCCATGAACAGTTTGTTCACGGTTCCGAGGGTTAGGCTCCGAATGGCCTTGACCTTGGCAGGAGGAAGCGGCGGCACAAACAGTTTCTCGTGCTGCTCCTGCAGGACTCCCAAGGATACGGTGCAGATGACGTGATCTGCCTCAAAGTAATCCCCATCGTCACAGCGCAGAATTACTTTACGCGGCGCTGTCAACTCAATCCGGGTGACCTTTTTGCCCAGCCGGACGTGACCTTCCAGTAAGCCCAGACTCTCCGGCTCGTGCTCACTGACCTTCATCAGCAGCCGAAGGAATCTCTGGAAGCCCTTGCTGCCCCAGTGGAGCAGCTTGTCGCCATCGCAGGCATCGTACTCGACATGTGATCTTGCCGAGACCTCGAAGAGATTGTCCGCACCGAAGATGGAACTCTCATGCCTGGCAAAGAAATCCAAGGCCTCACTAGCCAAAGTCCTGTCCACACGGGGCAGATCGGTATCGATTTTCCGCCAAAAGTTCTCCACCAGATGGGTGCCGGCTGAGCCCACCACCGGATGGGGTCCACTTGGCATGCTCTTAGCCACAATATCGTGCAATATGCCACCCAGTTCGTGGGCGACCACTTCCTTGTTGGACCTCACCATCTTCATGGTGCTGTAATAGTCTCCCGTTTGGTGCAGAATATCCTGATCCTTGACCATTTCGTACACACAATTCCGCTGCATTCCGTAACACCACTGGGCTCCCACATCAATGACGTTGTCCCCAAAAGCGATGGTATTGATCCGGCCACCGATGCGGTTCTCCGCCTCCAGGATCTGCACATTGCTGAAGTTGTTCTGGAGGAGTCGGCTGGCAGCGGCTATTCCCGAAGGTCCTGCCCCGACGATCAATATCCTAGAGGAGGCCCGGCACTTCTCCATCCTGAAGCAGTTGAGTTGGCAGTTGAGTGCGACCGATTGACCAGACGATCAACGAACTACTGATGAAGTTTTTAAGTTGCTGCTTGGCTTCACAAATATTGGATGCTGCATTTCAAAGGCTTCGGCTTCCCTCTTTGCTTGTTGCACTCCAGTTGTTGGACACCTTCAGGTTTTGCACCACAAAAATGTATCATTGAGCAATCCAGGTCACAGCACATGAAAATGCGATTTGGCCTGCAACAGAAAAAAGACTTGTGGAAAAAATTCATCCAATTCTGAATTATTAAAGCATTACTATGTCTAAAAGAATATGGTATAGTTAGCTGCCAACTCCAAAGTTGTCCTCTATCATGCACCGGAATCTGGTTTGTTTAAAGTTCGAAATTCAAAATCGTTGAATTTGTAACGGCAATGTTAAATTGTCGTTTTTGCTAACATTTCTATGTTAGATCATGATCATGTTATCCTAACGTTTATGTTAGGCAAACGATGATTGGGCAACGCTGCCGCAGAGGGAAAGCAGAGTAGGGATGGAGAAAATATCGATGTTGCCCCGCCAAACATCGATGTAACCGTTGTCTTGAAATCATCGATGACATCGATGCTGGCATCGATGTTTCTTCGTATCAACCATCCGCCGTGTTGTACTTTTCGATCGCGGATGTGTGCTTTTCGATCTCGCGATCTTTTGCAATAGTATATATATATTGCACGGTGACAACAGAGAAAGAGAACAACAACTGCATATGCGATTTAGCAGGCGTTTGTTCTTAAGTGTGCGTGGGTGTGCGAAAAAATAATAATATTTAACCGCAATGAACGACCAAGAAAAGCAACAGCTGCAGCAACAGCAGCAGCACTACTACCAGGTCGACTGGAAGACGGTTAATAGTCACGGAAACTCGTTATCAGACAGCCGGGATTATGATACCAACTCGTCGCGGAATTCGCTCTCCGGCTCCCCGCCCGTCGCCTCGAATTCCTCCATGGGTTCCCTGGATTTCGACAGGCCGCTGTCCCAGTTGCTCACCCCAAAGCTGGAGACAGATGGGCTGGGCATCATCCACGGCGATAGCTACAGCATCTACGGCAGCCAGGCGGCCGAATCCACCACCAGTGGCGAGCAACAGGTGCTTAATCTGGGCCTGTCGCTGGACTCTGCGGACGTCCAGGCGTCCTACAGTACCCTATTCTCGCAGGAAGTCAATCCATCGCAAACGCACACACATCCACAAATCGTTTCCAATAGTTTCCCGCACGCGGGCGAACTAACGCCCATGCCCATCACGGTCATACCCATCACATATCATCATAGCACCGAAAATCTCAGCTCCAGCCTCTCCGAAGTTCCACTGATAGCCAGTCTCAGCGAGAGCACCGCCCAGGTGTTCAATCTGGATGACATCTGCTTCACGCTGGAGTACCAGTTCGAGAACCAGAAGCTCGTCCAGGTCCAGCCGCCCACCGTGGTCTCCCTCAGCATGGTGTCCACCACCGGCGATGGTGCAACTCCTTCGATCAACTGTGATATTGACCAGGGAACGGCGAACTGCAACTCCAGGGGCTCGGAATCCAATTCCCCGGCTTATTTCACTATTGAGACGAGGTAGTCCATTTGCATGTTTACCCTCCGCTGCATGAGTGGTTTTGAGTTTTTGTAATTCTAAAGCTTTTTGCAATTTCAATTTAACAAACTGTTTTGGTTTATGCCTGAAACACATATTTTTATGGTTTATAAATGATTTAAAACGAAGTAAAAACAGGCCTACAAATTTGTTACCCCTTTTGTTTATTTCAAGTTTAACAATGCTTTTATATCATAACAACTTTTGTAAATAAAATGCTAGTGTTTGTTATCTACATTTTTCTCAACCAACATATAAAACTATTCTTGTTAGAATTTTGAAAAACTACTATAATTTTGAAAAGATCTATAAATAGGTATTAAATAATTTTTATAAATTTGAAAGTTGTGTCTGAACTAAAATAATGCCATTTTACAGACTTCAATATGCATTAATTTCTGGAATTTTCAAATGTATAGATTGCTTAAAATAAAGCTTTTCCCGAATTTTCCTATATATGTATGTTGAATAAAGCGTTTCGCCACTTAAATTCTGAAAATCAAATTCAAAGAAAATGAGAAAAATTTAATAAATCATATATCTTGGTAAAATATATTTCTAAAATATAATTGGTTCAAGCTTTGAACGCATAATTAATTAATTAAATTTATAATAACCACAATATTAAATTGACGGTTGACTGAGTTATGATTAGGATACAAAATCATCACTAGCAAAATTAGAAAATATTGAGAAATATTTCATGGCAAACCTTGAAAGCGTTCGATTGCCTAAAGAGCAAACATAAAACCACTTTATTTTGAATTTCAATTGTTAAATTATTGCAAATTTCTAGTGCCCTGTATGAATTAGATTAGTGCTGCTGTGTTTTTCGTCGTATTTGGCCAATTACAGTGGGCCGTCAGGTGTGCCCTCCGCATTCTGACCCCCGCCCAGGGACAGTCCCACGACCGCCCCTTTTTTCTGCTAATTTTCCACCGCCCACACACACACACAATAAGTCCGAGAGAGAGAGAAAAGGAAAACATTTGCCTAGCGTCGCCGTGACGTGTCCGGCTTTTTTAATTTTATTTCACTTTTTGTTTGGCTCCCATCGAGAAAAAAAAAAACAAAATCAAATTTTCATATTTTCTTCCTTGTCGAGAATCTGTTGGCACATTTCGATGCCCATTCCAATGTCCACTTATTACAAGGCGGTGTCCGAATCGCTTGCAAGTTGTTTGCTAATTGCCTGATTTGTGTTCGCAGTCTGTTGCATTCTGCACCGATGGTGTTTACCAACTGCTCGACTGGTGTGTACCCTCGTTTTGGACTCCCAAAATTGCCGTCTGGCAATGGGCATCCTCCCCGGCTGATGATTGTATCGAAAATCGTTTGTTTGGGCTAAAAATAGTTGCGCCGATGAACGCATTTAGATTTCCACCCCCACCCCACTCGGCGACCAGAAAGTATAGATGGCTATAAGCATACATACATATGTAGATGTATACTTGTACAATGTGTTGGGCGGAGACGGTCGAAATTTTCCCAAAACTCATTCACACTTGGTGTAAAGAAGCCGGTTTTCAAACGATACCAAATTGTAGCGCTGCCATTGTGAAATTCTCCCCCGAGAACGTTCCCCTTATAAAGTTCGATTTGGCAATATAAAGAGTTTTCTCTACTTATTATTATACTATTTCCCAAAGGGTAAAGATCGCAAATGTGTCACAGGGCTTATTTGTCTAGTATAATAGAAAATAACATGTACTGCTGATAGGGTTTTGATTTTTTAGAAACCATTTAGTGATAAGCCACAATAACTGAAGGGTTTACGACATGTTTACTTAAATTTCAATAGATATAATACAAAATATCACACTGATAAGAATTAGAGGGTAAAAGAAAGATTAAATTTTAGATAGTCTTACGAAAATTCTTAAGTAAATACTTATACATTATTTAAAGTAGTCAAATATGCAATTGATCATGGCTCCCAAAAAGTATTTAAATAGTCATAAACTAAATCTTTAGTGATAAGTTTACTTTAATTCTAATATTTGTACCATAACACAACGGCTGATTAGAAGTACAGGGTAAAATAAATGATTAAAGTTTACAAAAATTCTTAAATAAATACAAATACATTTAATGAAGTAGTAGCAAACTAAAGTAGTGATAAGTTTCAAAAACTGGAGAGCTTACACCATATTTACATTAATTTCAATAGATGTGACACGCCGACTTACATATTTGAAGGGTTGCAGGGTAAATGAAAAATTGAAGTTTAGCTAGTCTTACGAAAATTAAAATAAAAAAAAATATATATATACAAAAATATAATTGAAGGTAGTGAAATATTTAATTGATTATGGCCCCTCAAAATGTATTAAAATAGTCATAAACTAAATTTGTCTGTTCTTAAGTCCAAATGATCTGTTGTGATGGGGTTAGTCCACTATTTTCTACATTGTTGTTGCTCCTTGTTTGTTCATTATTGTGCGGCGGTACAATAATTTTTCAATTTTTCATCCGTGCCTTGTGTGTTGTTTTGCTCCGCGCCCCTTCCTGCCGACCTCCCTTGTTCCGCCTGCCATTCGGCGACGACGCCTTTTTGCTATTTTTATCGCCATGAGTAGTGGTTCCCTCAATCATATTTCTCATTTTTCAGCACTCCCGCGATTAGAAGGGGCATCTCTCGTTGGGCGATAGTCTGGTAGTCTGCAGGGAAGGGTTCTGGGCAGGGGGCACACGATGCCCGTCAGTCAGAATGCCAGCCGTCTCAGCACCCACGCACTTGTTGTACTATTCCCTCGACTTTTCTATTTAGTTTCGGTTGCCGTCTGCTATTTTCTTCTTTCTCTTTTGACATTTGTTGTGTTTTGACCATGACAACATTAAATATTAATTAATCTGATTAATAAGGACCGAAAAAAGCCTTCGGAGAATGGCTGTGTTTTTCGCCTTCATACATTGTTTGCTGTTTGATGTTGCGTTTTTATTTTTTGTGCCGACGCTCTAACCCCCACTAATCGCAATCTGTGCATTTTGTATACATACTTGTTGCGTTTATTATTATATATACAAAGATCTTAACGGCCCACTGACACACAAATCGGGTGGAAATATATGTATATATATGCCCCGCCCGATGCGATTATTCGATTTTGCGATTTTCCTGTTTGTTTCCAACTGCGAATTCGATAAAAATGCCTCTTTGGTCTTCCCCCCGCTCGTCGCTCTGATCTTCCAGCTATGTGGATGAGTACGATCCAAATGATCCGGATGAGGACGAGCAGCTGTCGCACTGCATCCAACCCGGTGTTCTGCACCAAGATGTCGTTGAGGAGGAGGAGGAAGAGGAGGAGGAAAGGCAGGACGAGAACGACCAGCTCATGGCGTTGGCCTACGAGGTATCCGCATCCAATCCACCATCCGCTGCTAGCCAAGTGTCTAACGTGCCTTTCGTTGCCTAACGCTTTTTGTAGCGACTCGCCATCCTAATCCTAGTGTTAGTGGAGATTCCGATTCCTGCGATTGCGCTGTAGGCGTGTGTATCCAAGTTTTGTTAACCATATCTAGCGGTGCGTAGTGTCTGCTTAGTTCAAAACTCGTAATTGCTGTCCCTTAACGTATCACTCCATAAATCCCGCATGGTTTCATATACAATCGTTATTGTCTCATTCCAATGTACATACAATCAATACATATTATATTAACTCCTTAACCACTTAAATGAATCTATCTGAAGACATTGTTCTTTTCACAATTTAGAGTTCGGATGAGGCTTTGAGTCGCTATAGATGTAACTACGAGAACTGTTATCGCAGTTACAGCACAATTGGAAACCTAAGGACGCACTTGAAGACGCACACGGGTAGGTATTCCTATATAAATCAAGTATTTGTTGTATAAATTTAATTGTGTCCTGCCCGCTTGACTTCCTCATTGACTAGATTAAGCACTTTTAGTTGTATATCTCTGCGGGAGCTTTCCGCCACGCCACTCAAGATACTTTCCAGATATTTGTAGAAGGGATCCTGGGGTTCCGCTGGCTGCTCCTTCAAAGCATTCTCGATGAGATTCATTACCCTGAGGAACTTGGACTGAGCCTCATTCAGATTCTCACTGGCAGTTGGAATTATTGTAGGTTTTGGTGGGGATTCTGTGGGCATTTCATTGTCAATTGATTCCTGCTCTATGAACTCTGCGCTGGAACTATCTAGAAGAAAATCCACTTCGGTTTCACACTCGAGTAATAAGTCCTCCGGTTTGATCTCGTCATCTTCAATTAACAACTCCTGTTTAACTTGCTCAATGAGGGTTTCCCTTGCTGAAGAGTATTCATCTAGATTGTTTTCTTCTTCTGGATTGTTTTCCCGCGTTGTAATTCTACCTTTTTTATACGATTTACACTCCTCGTGTTTTCCGTTTAATAAAGAGTCGTCGTCGGGATTGCTTTCGTCGGTTTCATAGTTGGTTTTATTTCTATGTTTTCTAAAATGCACATATGTACAAACATAATTATTAATAATAAGAGCATTAAATAAGTAAAGTAATAGTACCTTTTTCTCGGCCTTATGTGATCCCTGAGAAAGTGCAGTTGCTCGGACAAATGCACAATGCCGTTGGCAGATGTGGGCCTTTTAATTTCCCGCACATACCGATCTCGTAGGGTCTTCCATCTAATTTGGCATTGCCTAACTGTTTAAATTGGGGAAATTAGCACAAAATGGTGTTTTTCTACTTAAGGATATTTTTTAGTTACTTGGTTTTTGGCAAAATCGGGACACTGCAATCCAAGCCTGCTCCCTTACCGGTCGCGAGAGAATCGGTGATTGGCCTTTTTTGTATATACAATTGTGGTGCTTAACGCTTTTAATTAGCTTGTAGTCGAACGAATTCATATTTGTTCACTATTTCAAAACCAACAAATTTTCGCAGAATACTAATGCGTACGTGCGCTGCGTAAAAGCAAACAAGCGCAAGTGAACAGCTGACGTCAAGTGTTTTGCAACACTGGCGAGTGAGCGGCGTAGCAAAGTGGAAATGGGGGTTGAAGTTGCAAAAAGCATTAATGTATTAAATTAAATTAACATTGGTTTTAAACTTAAAATTCTAATTTTATATTATTTTATTGTGTGCTCTTACAAAGACTGTGTCCCGCTATTTTATAAGCTTTTGCGAACAAAAACAATCAACATTTTTCGTGGATAAATATTTTTAAAGTTCTTAAGTTGTTTAACGAAATGTAATGGGATATCATTATTTAAAGGAAATCGAATGATTTTTTTTCTTTATCATTAATATGCAAAACTCAATGCCTTGAGCTCGTAGAAATGCAAATGCAATGCTATTAAAAAAATGTATCCCCTTTAAAATCTCTGCGACTACGCTCATGCTACGGCAATGTAAACACTTTAATGTTTTTTTTTTTTTTTTTTTGATATTTTCCCCATGTAACGGATCGTTTACCCGCTTTCCAGGCGACTACAGCTTCAAATGCCCGGAAGATGGATGCCACAAGGCCTTCCTCACATCCTACAGCCTGAAGATCCACGTCCGCGTCCACACGAAGGTGAAGCCCTACGAGTGCGAAGTGACCGGCTGCGATAAGGCCTTCAACACGCGCTACAGGTGAGCAATCGTCGTCGTCGTCGTCGTCGTCCATTCCGGCGGACTGATAGGTTGATAGCCGGCGGAATAGACCAATGGCTGCAATGCAGGGTTAATTAATCACCACGATTCCAACCAACAGATTGCACGCCCACCTGCGACTGCACAATGGCGAGACTTTCAACTGCGAGCTGTGCCAGAAGTGCTTCACCACGCTGAGCGACCTGAAGAAGCATATGCGCACCCACACCCAGGAGCGGCCGTACAAGTGCCTGGAGGACGACTGCGGCAAGGCCTTCACCGCCTCGCACCACCTGAAGACCCACCGGCGGACGCATACGGGCGAAAAGCCGTATCCCTGCCAGGAGGACAGTTGCCAGAAGTCGTTCAGCACTTCGCACAGCCTCAAGTCTCACAAGAAGACGCATCAGCGGCAGTTGCTCAACAAGGGCCGCAAGAAGAGGCCACTGAAGACGCACAGGCCACAGGATCAACAAGATCCCCAGCAGGAGGAGGCGGAGGAAGAGGAGCTCCCCAAAGCGGAGTCGGCGACGGAGGTGATGGTGCTAAATCCAGGCAGTCACTGCTCCGAAACCACCAGCACGGACAGCGGAGTGGTTCTCCATACACTCACGCCGCAGGAGCAGCTTTCCAATGTGTTCGTCCTCCAGGGCAATGAGCCGCTGATCCTACCCGAGACTTCGCAGGCCTACCAGCTCTCCTTTGCGGCCGAAGAGGAACTACCCAGTCCGTGGATTGACGCCGGCGTCCTTGTCTCCAAGCCCATCATTCCCATGGCTCCGCTGACCGATGCCTGCGTGGCCCTGCCCACCGAGATGCCCAGTTTCGTGGACCTGAAGCCCACATTCGGCCATGCTGTGAGCGGCAACATGGGGGATCCGCAGGCGGAGACCATGGAGGTGGACGCCACCGCCGCGGTGGAGCCCACGCTGACCACACCCACCTTGGAGTTGAATCAACAAAACATCGAGGAGCTGCTGAAGCAGGACAGCTTCGGCAACGAGGAGGACATGGAAACGGAGTCGCTGCTGAACGACATCCTAATGACCATCGACAACAACAGCGCCCTGTTGCAGGCCACACTGCAGCAGGCCTCCCAAGTGCCCAGCGATGCCTCGGGTTTGGTGGAACTGGACATTCGGGACAACAAGCCCACGCTCAAGCAGATCACAGCGGATGCGGGCATCTGCAATTGCACCAACTGCAAGTGCGATCAGACCAAGAGCTGTCACGGTGGCGACTGTGGTGCTTCTGCAGCTGCTGCTTCTGCTGCAGCAGCTGGCCAAAAGATCAACACTGTTACTACCACATCGATGAATTCCCGCAGCGGTGGCAAACGCATTTGCGGCAGCGTGGCGCCCACCAAAAAAGTGAGTAAACGCGAAGCGGAAATGAACCAGAACATCGAGGATGTTGCTTTGCTGCTGCAAAACCTGGCTTCCGTGGGTGGCGGTGGCGGTGGCTCCTCCGGCGGCGGCAGCGGCGGTGGTGGTTGCTGCGGAGGCGGTGCAGCCGCCAAGCCAGCACCTTCTCCCGGCGGCTGCTGTGGAGAGCCAAAGGCTGTAGAGCCCGTGAAGACAGGTTGTGGCTGTGCCCAGCCGCGGAGTGTTCCCTCCACCGGTGGTTGTTGCGGCAGTGGAGCTGCTCCTGCTGCTGCTCCTCCTCCAGCCTCCGGCTGTTGTTCTGGCCGGGGAAAAGGAGCCCCGGAGCCGCCAGTCATCAGCAGCGCTCCCGTTCCCGCTGTCGCCGTCAAGGGCAACGCCTGCACCTGCAAGAGTCCGGCGGAGGGCGTGGCAAACGGCTGCTGCGTGGTGATCTGCATTAAAACGCTGCAAGCGCTCCGCAAAGTTCTGACGCGCCGGAATCTGAACCTAATGCTTTGTCCACAGCAGAACTAAACTAAGTACTACCTATGTACACTAATCCCAAAGACCCCCAAGTCCCAGAGCCCAGAGCCCAGAGAATTCAATCATCAATCAAGTATTGTGCCTCTATAAGATATTTTCCCCATAAAGAACAAATGCAAGAGACCAAAAAAAAAAAAAAAAACCGAAATTGTTAAAGTGCATTTAAGCGAATCGATTAAATCAAATGTGATTCCAGCGGAGGCTGGCCGCTCTACAACTTACATTATAAAAGCTATCCCCACAACTAATATAATCGTTATGAACCCCAAAGTTTGTATGTAGAAATCCAAAGCAGCTTCCGGTGAGCAGATAAACAAAAAAAAACAGATTGCCATAAATATAATGTGGGAAGATATGACCACCTTATCGGACAATAAAAAACATGGCAGACTATGTAGTATATGGCCAATTGATATATGTATATGTACGACCAGATAGTTAATAGAATGCCGTCAGCTCCCCTTTATCTAAAGCTCGTTCTTGTTTTTGTACATTTTTAATATTTAACATGTTAGAATATCTTCGAGTTTATCTAAAACTAACAATTATGTTTTATTACTACCCCACACATCCAAAGCGATCAATGCCTTTAGGAACGTAATATCTATGGGTGGTTATCAAATACTTTTGTGTTTTTTTTTTCAATCGAGTTTATGAAGCTTTATATCTTGCCAAATATGAATAGAAACATATTTTCTATTGTTCTCTTATACAAGTATACCCAAAGTTAAATCATCTGTATAAAGTCGAATAAAGCATAAAACTAAACTTGTTGTAACGATTCTTATTGCTCCAATATTGCTGTTGCCGCCGCTGTTGCTCCTGTGGATGTTGCTTGTTGCTGCTGCTGTTGCCGATGCTGTTGCTCATTTTGCTGATGCTTTTGCTGCGGAATGTGGACTACAGTTTGAAAAGTAGATGCTAAATTCTATACAGAATGTGCTTTCATTGACCCCCCGCCCTAAAGAACTCTGATCCACTGATCCACACTGTTTGTTGTTTTCTAATCCTCGCCAGCTGGTATGACCTCCTCTAGACGCCGCACGAACTTAACGCGCAGTTCCGTCACATTGTCGCCCTTCAGTTGATCCTGCAAAGGACACCACAAGCACACCAGCACACACCAACACACACACACACACTTAGATAATTAGCCAACAATGAAAATTGCGCCAGACTTGCCTGCACGAACCAGCACTGCACCTCCAGCTGCACCATCTCCAGGGCGCCACGGATGCAGCCGCTGAGTATGGCGCTGTAGCGCAGATTGGTCAGATCCGGCGGCAGCTCGACGAACTCCGTCAGCGGATTGCTGTCGAACAGCAGCGAGAACTCATCGGAGGCCGCCGACCAGTTCGAGATGGTGGGCTGGATGTTCAGGTAGATGCGGAACGCCTGCTGCACCCGATCGGCCGTCTCGCGCATCTCCAGGCAGCGAGGCGCCGACGTCCTCGCCAGAAAGTCCTCGATCAGGCGCATGCCCATGTTGTAGCCGATCCGCTCCAGCTGCTTGTTCACGTCCTCGGCGTTCTCGAAGTCGCGCAGCATCTGGGTGACAAGTGCCCCATAGGTGAGTGTCAGGAACTCCGAGTTCTGTGTGTTTTTTTTTTTGTTTTTTGTACAAAGGAGGAAGAGAGAAAAGCAGACAGCAAATAAAAATCAATCCAGAACCAGGATGAAACGTTCTATGGGTCGTTACCATTACAAAATTGTATAGAAGAAATGTATTTTTAAGTTCATAAACAATTCTTGGTTTTTATTATGCGGTGTATTGATTGATTGTGTTCTTATATGTCCTCAATAGACGAGTTGTCATATAATTTGAATTCTATTTTAAAAGTCTTGTTCCCAGTTTCATTTCAAAAAGGTTTGCGAAATAATTGCACAGTTTTTAGGGTATAAGTTTTGTATACTAGTTCATAGAAAAAAAAAATACAATAGCCATAATCTTTAGATTTGCAATCGAAAATAAATTGAGAAAATTGGAAAAGATCTGATAAGCTTTCGAAAAATGAATAACATTTGAAGTTTTTAGCTGTACAATAAAATACAATACTATTGCATTATTTTGAAGTTGAACAAAGGGAACAAGGCTAGATATTCGAAATGAATAATTACAAATCTGAACCGATAGCTGTGTGTAAGCCAACATGGTGTTATTGAGGACAGGGTGGAGGGACACAGAGTGACTGGCTTAAGACTATAAACTACAATCTAGTCTGGTTTGTATCTACAGCTGGGCAGCGACTACTCCGACTTGATCGCCGTTATGGTAATGCTTGGCGTTTGATGTGGTGCAATCAGTTTCGGTGGAGCTCTGGCCGTGCCCCGGCTGAGGGTTATGCCGCCACTGGGCGCCATGGGCATGCTGCCACTATCCGGACCCGACGAATCCTGATCGCCTTTCTCCTGCGCCGAGTGGAAGCGACCACCCTCGCCCCGAGCCCGATTCATGGCATGCCGATGGCGAGATTCATGCAGATACTTGCAGCGCTCCTTGGGAATGCGCGACTCCAGCTTGGCCCTGGCCTGCCGCCGAATGAGGATGCGTTTGTACTGCTTGGCATTCACATAGAGCGGCTCCTCATCCGCCTCGCCCTTGGAGCTCTCGTCCTCGCTGTTCGTATTGGTCCCAGTGGTACTTGTGCTGACATCGGCGCTTATATTATTGCCAGCAACGCTGGCCGCTGCCGCCGTCTGTTGCTGCTGCTGCTGCTGTTGCTGGTGGAGGGCTTGGGATTGGGCCTGAGCCTGAGCCTGCTGCTGCTGCTGCTGTTGCTGCTGTTGGGTGACCACTGTGCCCACTCCCGTGGCTCCGGCACTGGCGGCCGCTGCATTCACCGCCGCCATGGCCGTCTGCGGCACCATGATGATCTGCTGACCAGCGCCGGGTGTCGCCTGATTGGCGTTAGCCGCCGGAGTAATCTGCACCAGCTGCCCGTTGATGTTGAGATAGTGGGGCGTGGGTTGGGCGGCCATGGCGGCCGCAGCAGTGGCCGCTGCATTCGGATCCAGGGCGGCAATGGTGGGTGTCTGATAGAAGATGGTCTGGCCATCGGGCAGCTGCATCACCTGCATCTGAGGCTGCTGCTGGGCCGCCTGCAGCATGATCTGGTTGGCCTGCAGGGGTATCAACTGAGGCTGCAGGCCCGTCGCCGTCGCCTGACCCTGGGCCTGCTGGCCAATTATGATCTGGGCCGCTCCAGCGGGCAGCATGGGCATGGGAATCACTTGAATCGGCTGGGCAGTGGCGGCGGCATTGGTGGCACCTCCCGCTGCCGTATTTACATTCACATTATTGCCGGCTGCTGCGTTGTTGTTGTTGTTGCTGCTGCTGCTGCTGCTATTGTTGTTGGCGGCGGCGGCGACGGCGGCGGCGGAGACGGTGGAGCTCATTCTGGACGTGGCTGAGGGGCGGCTGGTGGCGCTGAAATGGTTTTCCATAGCCCGATAGGTCGGCGATTTGTGCCGTGTCAACCTCAAGCCCTCTCAACACACACTTACTGGAAAAGCGAATGAAGCCGATTTTGAGGGTGGGTGGCACGTCAAAGATTCGTTCTTAGGCTCTAGGCAAAAACTAACCTTACAACTAGAACTAACTATCTATGGCTAAGAAAACCAATGCCCCACTTACCGACCCCGTTGCTCGAATAACTTACCACTTTCTTGGCGTCCAGGCGAGAGGCTTGTCGCGACATTTTCCTGCTGTTTACGTTGCGAATTGTCCAATTGAAAATAAAATCCTCTGTTTTTCTGACTTTTACAGAGCAGGGTTGCCAGGGTACAGTGCTGAATCACGGCAACATTCGCCAGGGCTGCAGTCACATCGGTTAGCAGTCACGGTGGGGTGTGACTGTCGCATGAGTCGCGGTTTTTTTTTTAAATTTTATATATGTTGACATAAACAAACCAGTTATTTTATAAATATTTCTTAACATGATTTTCTTTATTAATGGTTTATTTCAACAATTTTGTAATAAGTTAACAGTTTAAGTTCTTCGCCAAGACGCAAGGTATCAGCCGTAGTGTAAGCAGACTGGTTTATTTTAGTGCATTTTTCAGGCGGTATTTTTCAAAGAGTCCAGAGACGGTCACACCGCCGTAGACAAGTGCATAAACATTTACTCCAGGTGACAAAAAGTAAATAAAGGAAAATTTCCACCGCATCGCAAACAGACGGCGAAAAGCATCAAGAAACCGCTTCACGATGGCTTCATTCTTCAACGTTGGCGCATTGGGAAATGTATTCTCCACTCCAGTTGGCCAGCGCATAGGTGAGTGCCCCTTCCCCCTCGTCGAAAACCACCCACCGGAAGCGGGGGTGTGTATATATGGCTAAATCGTAACATTTTCCATGAATACAACGCATATGCGTTGATTTGCGCATTTGCAATGTCAATTGTCGGATTAGAAGGCGATTCATGCAAATCCCAATTAGACTGGGCCATTGGAAAATTGAATTTTCACAACTTTCATCGTCTGTTTTGTTGTTTTTTTTGCTTTACTTTGCTTGCGGATTGTACGCACACACACACACGCATGAAAAAACCGATTTGTTGTTGCCCACTATTACTATGGCAAAGTACGGTGCTGTTATCAACCCGCAAAATAGTTTGATTTGGTTTCAAAGGCGGTGTGTTTTTGATAAGATTAACTTCTTTGTGGGTGTGCGGTTCAACTGGCCAGGTGTGACATTGCACACACAGATAATTTGTTTGTTTGTATGATTTTTTTGGAATTGCTCACCTCTAACACGCACACAAACACACTCGCATTTCGGTATTGTTATTGATGCGCTCTTGTTTTGTTTGATTGCTTTTTTGCCACCAAACCTTCCCCCTTTCCCTCCCCGTAGTAATGGCAATTAGTCATCGTTGCCGTTAACCGCTAGGTTACATAAAAAAATGTGTTAATTTATTTGGTTTCCCTTGCCTCGTATTTTCGCCATAATTTCCATTTGCCGCTACACACAAATACTCACACACCTTTATTTATGCATTTGTAATGGTGACTTACTAATTTGTTGCTTCATATTTTTTATTTGCTCATATTTTTGTTGTTGTTGCCTTGCGGTAAGCTTTTCCGTTTCGCTTACCCGATTTCACATATGTATCTGTATCTCTAGATATTGGATATCCGATATCCAAGAAATGCATTTTGCCCGCTTGCAGTTGTTTGGATTTAAACGAGTTGCACTTCAACTTTTTGTTTGTGCGTTTTAATCTAACATAAGCAAGTCATTGCACTCGGAATATCTTAAATTACATATATACATAGATACTCGCCCACCTGTTAAAAAAAAACCCAATTCCAGCTGGCCATTAAAATAAACAAAGCAATGCATATATTTAACTTCTGTATTCACACAGCTAATAATGATGATCATTTAAAATAATTATATATTTCAAATCCATAACCGCAAAATGATCTTAACATTATTATTAAGTTAATCTAACGATGTGAATTTTAAAATGTTTTGTTAATTCTTAAATGCGGTTAAAAGCAAGACAATTATTTAAGTAACGATTTTGAAATTTGTTTTGTTATTGATAAAATCTTTTGTGCTGAAATACTTGTATTTTCTGTTATAATCTAAGCTCAGTAGATCAAGTTAATTCTACATCTAAAGTATGTTTATATGGATCTTTTCTAAGAAATTCAATTACTTAGTAAGTTATATAAATTCCATTAAATAATGTTCTCAGCTTAGATTATCTTAAGAATTAATCGATTGACTCTGAATTTGTTAAATAACTTTTTATTAGGAGTTCCTAAGAGACACAAATTTTACCGAAAAATTAAAACATTTTATTTTTAGGTTGAACTAATAATTTTTTTACTACTATTCCTTATCAGATTTATTCGAAGAAATTTTAAATTTTTATAAAACTTGTTTGCTTATAAAAAGGGATGACGCAAAATATTGTTTGCGTGAAAATCACAATTACATTTACTCACAACATTTTTATGACATATTTTTAGACGCCAGAATTATTGACTTTTAAATGACTAAAGAATATTACAAATGTAAAAGAATCAAAGAATTAAAGAGAATTTTAAAAATATATCTAGATTCTAACTAATTCCTACTTGAAATTAATCTCTCGTTTCAGAGGCCGCCACCGATGCCAATTTGGCCTCGGAGAATTGGGCCGCCAACATGGAGATCTGCGACATGATCAACGAATCCTCGGACACCGCCCGTGATGCCATGCGCGCCATTCGCAAAAGACTCTCCCAGAACGCCGGCAAGAACAACCAGGTGGTGATGTACGCGCTGACCGTCCTGGAGACGTGCGTGAAGAACTGCGGCAAGGCCTTTCATGTCCTGGTGGCCCAGAAGGACTTTATCAACGAGTTGGTCAAGCTGATCGGCCCCAAGAACGATCCACCAGCTGCCATGCAGGAGAAGGTTCTCAGCCTGATACAGATTTGGGCGGATGCGTTTAAGAACCAGCCGGATCTAAATGGAGTCACCCAGATGTATATGGAACTGAAAAACAAGGGCATCGAGTTCCCAGCCAACGATCTGGATGCCATGGCGCCTATTTACACGCCACAGAGGGTGAGTTCTTGGAAATGAAATGCTACTTTTAATGTTAATAACCCTTTTATTCGCCATTCAGAGTGTTCCCGAGTTGCCTACGCAGTTGATGGCCGCCCAGCAGCACACAATCTCGCCTCAACACATGGCTGCCGCCGCCGCTGCCGCTGCTGCAGCCGCCGCTCCACCCAGCACAGGACCTTTGCATTTGACTCCCGAACAGGCGGCCAAGCTGCGTTCCGAACTGGAAATCGTTAGCAACAATATGTCCATCCTGAGCGAAATGCTTAGTGTGCTGAAGCCCGGCCAGGAGTCGCCCGACGACTATGCCCTGCTCAACGAGCTCACCTCCACCTGCAAGGAGATGCAGTCTCGCATCGTGGATCTGATTGGACGTGTCCAGGACGACGAGCTCACCGCGGAGTTCCTACGCATCAATGACGAGCTGAATAACGTGTTTTTGCGCCATCAGCGGTACGAGAAGACTCGCTCACAGGGCCAGGGAGCCGCTGTTACCTCGCCCTCGGCGGTGCTGGGCGCTGCAATGGGTCTGCCCGTGGTGGGAGCAGCTGGAGCAGGAGCCACCACAGTGGCCACCCTTCCACCTCCGCCCACAACTACTGCCGTGAGCAATACGCCGCAAAGCGACCAGCTGCTGATCGACCTAATCGAAAGCAGCGAGGAGGCCCAACTGCCGCAAAGTCTGGGCCAGCTCAGTCTGGGTGGAGGAGCACCAGCACCCATTGGGGTCCAGAGGGGAGCACGACCAACCGATGAGTTCGATATCCTGGCCCAGTCGCGCACCGATGGCAACCAGTGAGTAGACTGCACTCCATTTCGGGGCACCATATAAAAACACCCTTTTTCTTTTTAGTAAATCGGATATGTTAAGGGACATTCCATCCGTGGACGCTGCTGCAGGAAGTGTGACGGCCACCGCCTCGCCTTATAAACAGAGTCAACCACAGCGCTCAGCCGGCGATCCGCCGGTGGTAAGTAAAGTGAGTAACTAGCCGCCAGGCAGTCGGTCTAACTAATGGCGTTCGATTTGTTCCCTTACTTTTGACCTTGTTTTGGCCATTTGATTTACACTTTGAATTTAAATTTGAAAAACATTTTGGTTCTTTTGTTTTATGCAAATTGCGTTTGGTTTACGTTTCCGTTTCGTTTTGTTGTTCGGTTGGCGCCCACACACAGTCGACGAAAGAGAATGAGATCGACGAGATGGAGGCGTGGTTGGGCAGTTCAGTAAGTAGCCATACGAATAGCATTTTGCCTTTTCCTAAGCTCATCTTACCATGCACTTTCGGCTTTAGTTTCTCGATTAACATACTCTTGCTTTGCTTCTTTGCCTTTGGCACATAATTCTGAGTATAAAACGCGACTAATGAGAGATTTGTGTTTCCACAACAGCACATCGAGGGCATTGAGGAACTGACAAGCTCGGAGTTTGAGAAATTCCTCGAAGAGCGCGCCGCTGCCGCCGAAAACCTTCCAACGATCAATGCATCGAACTCCGCCGCAAGTGCCACGACAGGATCTGGATCCGTCGGAGTCGACAGCTTACGAAAGACACCAAAGAAACCGGGCGCCGAGGAGGATCTGCTCGCCCTCTGAGTGATCTCTGCCAGCACCATCATCGGCTCTAATTGTTTACTCTTTCAAATGTTATACACACCCTAACATAATTACGCATAACGTCTATATGATAGCAGATACATATTAACACTTTATGTAAAATGCTTTTAATTTTTACAAAACTGCAACGATAACTATTGATTATATTCCAAAATGCGATCTTCTGTTGGTCTAATTATAAGCCACGTCTACACACATTGATGGTAATTTAATGTATTACGTTACAAGTCTATTTGTTGTTTATTTATACATATATACATACATTATAAAGCTAATTTATTTTACAAAATCGAACGATCGAAAAGAAAAAAACTAAAACAAAAAGGAAATACATTTCAAGCACATACCGAATATGGGATTTTTAGATTATGTACTTTTGGGTTCTAATCCGAATCATTATCTATATTCATGGCTTGAGTGGCTGCTCCGTAGGCTTCGTCCTCGTCTTCTGACGAAATCCTTTGACTTTTTCTTTCTTTCGAGGGATTCTTCGATAGCTCTTCCAACTGGCTCTCCAAATCCCTGATGTACGCCTTCTTACTGTTTATCAGCAGTAGGAATTTCTGAAGAAGTAACTCCTCCTTCAACTTGGAATCCTTTACATACTTTTCATACTCAGCGAGGGATGCGGTTTTCTGGACATCGGATTCGGGGGCTGGAGGTGCTTGAGGCTTCTGTTGACCAGCTTCTATGGCTGCATCCAATAATTGGTAACAATTGGAAACTTTCCTTAGTGGAATTTCAAAATATAGCGTTTCGTATCCTTCGCATTTGTACATTTTGAAGACTTGTTGCTCGCCGTTCTCCATGGAAAGATCGTAGTCGAATCCTTGGAGTCCCATGTGCGTGGTCATGGCTTTTTTGCACTCAGCAAAGAAGTCATTATATGCCTGATCCAAATCACTGGCTGCAATCCGTAGCTCCTCGTATTTGAGACTTCCCCGGTAGTTTTGATTATCAGAAGTGGACAGAAAGTCAAACTCTACCTCGTCGTCCATCCAGTTGCTCCGGACATAAATAAAAGGCTTTACGTCCTTTTGACTGGGTGAAAGTGTTCGCTGCAGTAATTTAACCACAAAGGCTGACATTTTTATTAGTTTTTGATTTTCACAATAAATTGTAAACAATATAGGGTTGACAAGTTGCCTAAAAGTTAATTGATTATTATACCTAACCTTTTATTGCCAATTGAAGGTATTAAAAAATTTATGTAAATTTAGATTTAGTTTGTGTATTAACTCTAATTTTAAAATTAGACTGCAAGTAAAATCAGCCGAATTTTCAAAATTATATTTAATTCCCTAGCAGATCTAACATTTAATCCGTAAAGCAGCTGACAGCCCTGCTGTAAGTACCGTTCCCCGAACATTGCCCAACACTGGTCTCGCTAAATTACTCCAAGTTGTTCAACCCTGTTTAAGTTAGTACAAAGTCAGTGGGAGGAATTAAAAAAATTAAACGCGCTGCGCCGTCCCTATTGTTTGCCCTATTTTCGCTGTTTTAATCGATTCGGAAGCCGCAATGCTGGACAACCTCGTGGAATTCGCCAACTACTGGTGGTTCCGATACCTCATGGTGCGTAATGGCCATTAAATAACTCATATGATGCTCTTGAGAAGCTGCGCTCCCCCAGATGCAGATCCAGATTCAGAATTGAATTTAATTTATTTACTTACAGGTCACCGAGCTGTACATGGTGGAAAAGTGGGAGCGCATAACAATACGTAAGTTTTCAATAACTGGTCAATAAAAAGCTCGAAACTCTGGGGAATATCTGGGATTCGTCATGCTTCATGAGAATTTTCACGCTTATCGGGGTTATTATTGCTCTCGTTCATTCGCAGACGTCATTTTCATGGTGCTCTTCTGCGTGTTCTGGTACTTCAACTACTCCATACTGCTCTCCCTGACCGGATTAATAGGCCCCAGTGCCTCCATGGCGGATATATTGCCCGGGGTTCAAGGACAGGGCCTCAAGGTCACCTAAGAGACCGCCCATTCGTGCGTACCGCTCTCCTCCGTTCCAATATTATCCAAAATCGCCGCGAAGCTTTATCTAATCCACACGCGTTTACACACCGCAATCAGTCAATGGGAAGAAAGTACGGTACGGGCGGCACTTTTACATACATAGGCGACATATGTCCAAAGGGGCGATCTAATCGTCGTCCGATCCGAATCTGAAGTGGACAACACCTGGCGGGCGGCTGTCCATCAAATGCTGCCCCACTGTTTAATGTAGTTATCATCTAGGTCTAGTTACACGTTTATAATCAGTAAATAAATCGAACGCTTTACACGATCGCGCACTGTGAAAAAGTTCAAAAATGATAAATTGCATTGTTTTTCTGGTTTATTTTGTTTAATTTTGAAGAGGTATTCCCTTGTTTATTCCGACTTAACTGATGTGCTTCCATTTGTGAATTATTTGTTAGCGCCAACAGACGTTGATCTTGCTAAATCCGTACTTCAATGCTCTAAGTGTTACAATTCATTACAAAAATATATAGATAGCCTATGGTGTATGCGTACTGAATTATGGTAGAACTAGTTATGTGTATTTTCCTTATTTTCTGTTTTTTTTTTTCGTAGAAAAGAACGTGCGCGTTTTGTTATTCGAGCGAAGATCGCACTCGGTTAGGATCAGATCGAATTGGGGGGCAGTTTGGCTGAGTTCTTCGGGATTTGCGGTTCGGTTTCGGTTTGTGGGGGGTGCGGGTAGGACTAACTTAGCCTACGCTACAAGCTAAACTCTTAGAACGGCTGTTTATCCGGTATTTCCATCCATGCAGGAAATAAATCAATGGCTACCATATAACTTCCTTTGCACTGCAAGCCTGCTTTGTTAGAGAAAGATCTTAGACTATTTACTTAGAGAACGGAGAGCAGGTGGATGCATTCACCAGGTGACCATCTCGACCTGCCACTCCGCTCATTAGGTTACAGATACAGATAAAAACTGGCTACAACTAACTGTACAAAGTGGCCCTTTCGGAGCCAAAGGAGCTCTCATCCATCTCAGGCCAACAGTAGCGACACATTGATGCGCACTACTAGTTAGGATGTGGGGGACGTGCCATCCAGCAGCACTGACGCCATCTCCTCGTTCTGTTCCACGTACACCAGACGCGGATCCTCGCCAAACTCCAGTCGTCCGTATCTGGCCACCAGCGGTGTCTTATTATTGTTCACCGGCGGCGCCCGAGGCCACTTCCTTTTGGGCTTCGTGTGCGTCAGCATGTGCGACTTGAGGTTCGTTGACTGGGCGAAGCATTTGGAGCAGCCGTCAATGGGACAGTGGTAGGGTCGGTCGCCAGTGTGTATCCGGACGTGGGTGCGCAGATTGAAGTCCAACGAGAAGCGTTTGCCGCAGCCCTCAAAGGTGCACTCGAAGGGCTTCTCGCCGGTGTGAACCAGTTGGTGGCGCTTCAGCTTGGAGCTCTCCACGAAGCTCTTGCCGCAGACGTTGCACACATGACCGCGCGGTCCGTGCGTGTGCATGTGCTTGCGCATGGCCGAGTGATTGCGGAACTCCTTGTTGCAGCCGCGATGGGTGCAGCGGAACTTGGACTCCTCATCCTCCGCGGCGGCAGCAGCAGCAGCTCCCTCCGTGGGATTTCCAGCAGTCTGATTGGAAACTACTGCCGGCAATTTGGTCAGAATTGCGGGTCGTGGTCGGGTTGGATTGTTGGTAGCCACCAGCGGCGGTGGTGGCGTTAGTGTCGCCACCTGAGCCGCCGCCGTGGTCTTGGTCTTGGTCACCTTTGCCTGGTTGCCCGCACTTTTCAGTCGCACATTGGTGCTGCTATTCTGCAGCACTAATTTTGGGAGAGCCGTCTGTGGATTCGCCACGTAGCCGTTGCTCTTTGTTAGTGCCACTGGCACCGGATTTGGACCTGGTCCCGGCGCCTGTATTAGCTCCACATTATTCGGCATATTCTCGATCAGTTCGATGTTGCCGTAAGCCTCCTCCAGCTGGTTGTCTGCATAGATGAACTGCTCGCTTAGCGGCTGGCTGTCCTCCTCGCCCTTGACATCGCCCATAAATGCATTAACGACCTCCTCCACGTCTGTGACTGCTGAGGCGCTGAATGGATCGGGCAGGATGACGTACTCGTTGCCGATGCCATCGCTTAGCACATCGTGGTTGATCATGTGCTCGTCAATAATGAGCTTTGGCATGCTGGAGGAGCCTTCATTCTGGGCACTGGCGGAGGCGGATGTCACAGATGTGGCCGCAGCAGAACCAGGTGGTTCCTCCAACTCCTCCTCCTCGTCCTCATCCTCCGAGTTAAGCGACGACCACAGCGTGACATTGAACTCGTCCTGGGTAATGCGTATGGGTACCTTTGTTTGCTTCCAGCGCTTGGCGGCCGAATTTCCAATGGGCCTTTCCACGCGACTAGTTCCGAATAGCTTAAAATCCTGCAGCTGGCCATTGGAGCTGTTGGAATCCTCTGTTGCCTTCATGTAGAAGTCGCTCTCCAACTGCTCCTCCTTGATGTTGGTGGCCTCAATGGTGGTTAGCATCTCGGAGGCGATCTCAAAGGCATTTGTCATGGCCGGCGCTGAAACCTCATCGTCCGCTTCCTCCTCGCCGTCGCCATCGCAGGACGAGGTCATCTGCAGGCCGTCTCCATCCTCCTCAATGTACTCCTCGTCGTCGCTGGTCTGCTGCATGATGATGGGCGGCGGCAGGGCATCCGCCGTGGCCACCGTGACCGAGGTGAGTCTGTCCAGCCGGTCCACCGGATAGTATTCGTAGTGCTCGAAGAACTCCCCAGTGTCCACCACAATATTAGCCTCGTCGTCATAGTCGTCGATAATCTCCTCGATCAGAAAGCTCTCGTTCTCCTCTCCGCCCATGTGATCGCCCGCCAAAACGGTGTACGGATCTTGCTCCACAATTGTGCCCGCCGTCGATGGGTGTACGTGGGTGAAGTAGGTGGAGTTGGAGGAGGTCAGAGGCAGCGGTACGGCCGCCGCCGCCAGCGACAGATTCTTGACAATGGGCGCCCGGAGCTGGTGCAGCTGCGGCTGGAAGTTGTTCCCACTGACGCCGACGCCGACGTGATGATGATGATGATGACTTGTCATCGCGGCTGCTCCGTCTGTGTGTCTGTCTGTATCTGTGTGTGAGTGTGTTTGTGGGCGCTCTACCTCTTGCGTGTGTGTGCGAGCGTGCTGCGAAAAAAGTGGACAATTAGTACCTGACCAATAATCCATAGTATATATATCCAAGATCTTTGGGTCTCGAGAAGACGTACTTGTTTTTGTCGGTATTGGCGTATTGGCGTTTTTTCCCCCCGCCACTCGATGGGTCTATCGTTTTTATTGTGCGACGGCGGCGGCGGTAGACGGCGATTGATGCGTACCGCTCGCTCCGCCCGCCTCGCTCCTCTCCGGCTGCCCAACGGCGGGTTAATCCTCGATTTTGATGGACCAACCGATCCCGCTCACCTCGGGAAGTGTAAATATTTTGAATTTTGCCGGTAAATATGGCGGAATTGTATTTTCCAGAAACGGCTCGGGTACTTTCTCTCGCGTTGCGTGTGTGTGTTGGTGTGTGCGACTGAGGAGGCGACAAAATGCAACCCTGCGCGCGCTTTGTGTATATGTCGAGCGGTAAACGAGGTTTTAATCACTAAGCCACTTTGAATTACTCCTCAATACATCATATAATTAATATAATTACTAGCAATTAATTGAATTTTATTAACCTTCAATTGGTAAGCTGTTTATGAGCTGTAAATACGGCGGCGTTCTGTCTATCGATAGGCGATAGGTTTGGGTTTGTTGTTCTGCCAGCGGTGTTGCCACCCGGCGCAAATTAAATGCGCAATAACAAAAAGTAAATAAAACAATTAATTTCAATGGTTTTTTTTATTTACAATTGATATCTATGTATATGACAGTGCCTAAAAACTAGTTTAATTTCTTTAGCAACAAAACTTCCGGCAAATAAATACGCTTGAGTTTTGACTCCACAAAGCGCTCGAGTTGGGGCTTCAATAGCTCAGCGGTTTGGTTAAAATCAGTCTTATTAAATTGCACCGCCTTCCTGTCGCCAGTTAAGGAAATATTATAATGCCGACACTGATCCTGAAGTCCAGCCGGCGAATCGATTAACAGTAAACGCAACAAGTAAGGAACCGGCACTGTGAGCTGTTTGTTGTTGTAGGCATGCGTGAAAACCTGCAGCAAACTCCTGAAAATGTTCATAAAGGATTTATCAAATCAAATTTGGAACAGTTGTGCGAGGTGTAATACCTTCTTATTGCCTGCAATTTGGTGGCTGCCACGGCGCATAGAATATGTGGCAGCTGGGGAAATCCCATAAGCACTCTATACAAATTCCCCTGTTGAAAGGCTAAGCATATGGCAAAACAAAGCTTAAAGATCGAATCCTGACGCACAAAATCCGGTAATGTGAGTGCTCGTGCAAAGGACTCAGGGGAGCCGAGATTGAACACCTGATACAGGCTTTCTATAAAGCAACGTCGCTCTAGTTCCCGAATTGTAGGTTCCTTAGAGGATGCCTGCCCTTCCAGCTCATCATAACAGCAGAGTACTCCTGTGAGACACTCCTGCAAATGCTGATTGCATATCTTGGGATCAAACTTCTCGATGGACTCCTCGCACAACCGATAGCGACTGTAGGCCAGAAACATCACAATGGGCTCCAGAAGCCGAATTTTTTGGCGGGCGTCGTACATCTGGATGACGATCTCCCGCCTCACAGCTCTTAATCGATCAAAGATGAAATCATAGGCCAGATTAAAGGGTTTCCGGGTGTCCAGGATTATGCTATAAAGTTCCTTGGTTAGCTTGTAAAGTTTGCTACTGCTTATAAGCAAATACTTGCTCCTTAAGCAGATATTCCACTGTTTTGGTAAGTGCAGCTTCTGTGCGCATTTCCTTGGGCAGTGGCATCTTGGCATCGGCAGCGGAGCGAGTAAACTCCTTGACCAGGACTCCGGGGTTATTCTTCTGGCCATTTTTCAGCTCGAAGTAGTGCAAGAGTTTCTCGCGAATGCGCCTATTTGGTTAAAAAATACTAACTAGTTGGATTTCAATTATTTATATGTGTTACGCACATTTTGGCCTCTCCATCAGGACAAAACCTTTCGCAGGAACCTCGAACTTGAGCCATTTGTTGATAAATACTCCGTGCAACAGATTCCACCCGCACAAACAAACCAGGGCTGAAGACCACTTAAATCAGGGTGGTAGTTAAAAAAAATAAACTTTCTTGGGGCGAATATATTTAATTTTTTCCAATAACAGACAATTGATGTAAAGGTATTTCGGTCTGGTTTTGGAGAACATGAAAAGCATATTTTTTTGTTTGCTTTTATTTAAAATAAAGTTTTTATTTTTATTTCATTGATATTTTAAGCCCCCCATTGCTCCGCCCCTGAAGCCAGCAATCAGCTGTTTGGGTTACCTGGGTTGTCAGGTAGTCTTTGGCTTTGAAATTTTAGTAAATTTTGGTTTCAATTTTTTCTTTCCAGCTCAAAACTTGATGTTTTCCCGACATTTTCGAGCCTTTTTCCGAATACACCGCCATGTTTTTCAAACATTTAGAGCCCATTTCCGGAGTTTTCGGTTCTCCGGCTTCCACAAAAGCTGTTTCCTAAGGGTGGGAACTCTCCTACCGCTGGTAATCCTCCGGTCCGCTGAATGCAGCCAAAGAGATGATCAGGAGGTGAGGCGTTCGAGCCGGAAGAGAACCATGAGCAAGGTCAGGTACGAGACCTGTTTGGAGGGCAGAGCGCAGAACTATCTCAACGCCATTAAGGTGCGGTGGGAGCAGCTGCACAAGATTCCTGGGCTGTTTTCGTATCAATTGCATAAAACGCCACAGTGCCGACGAATACCAGGACATTGGGGTTTCTACACCGAGGTGAGATGTTAATTCGTATTATCTAGATAAATCCTCAAACCATTGTTTTCCAACAGCTCAATGCAGACCGTTCCCTTAAGCGCCGTCGTCCGCAGACCATCGAGAACCTTAATCCCACTTTCAAGCCCACTATGTTCAACTTCAACAAAGTCAATGCTCAGGAGGTGATTATGACTATTGATGATGCCTTCGGCAGTCCTGAAGTCCAGATGATCATCAACAAGAGTCCAATTACCAAGTATCACACTCTTATCTGTCCGGAAGTGGGAAAAAACCATGTCCAAAAGATTACCCGAGATGTTCTGGATTTCTGCATCACTTTTATGCGAAGTATTGATGACAAAAACATACGCATGGGCTATAATAGCCCTGGGGCTTTGGCCTCGGTAAACCACCTGCACTTTCACCTGCTCCACATGCCCCAGGATCTGTACATAGATCAGGCACCACTAGAGGAGCTGGTCGGTGGCCATGTCTATCGTTTGAGTCGAAGGGCACCCACGGAAGCCATCTGTATAGTATTCAACAAAGAAGACAACACTGAACAGGTGGAGGAGAAGGTTGATCAACTCCACAAGCTGGCCATGTGGATGTGCCAAAACAATATTCCGCACAATCTGTTCATCACTCAGGATCGGAGAAAGGGCAAAAGCGGTGACGTTCAGGTATTCGTGTTTGCCCGATCCGAATACTGCGTGAACAAGGATTTGGTTGACTTTAATGTGGGATTCTGCGAGTTGGCTGGTTACATTCCGCTGCCAGGTGAGCCAAACACATTAATAGCAATAGGATAAAACTTAAATCTTACAATTCCCTTAATAGATCCAGATAAAATGGAGAATCTAACAGAACTACAAGTGCTCTACAGGATCCGCACTGTCACTGGCGAAGCTCCAAAAGCTGTGTATGAAGAAATAACGAAAATTGTCGAAGGTTGCGAACAATCTCTTTGGGACCTTCCTTTGACGATATGAAACACTTCAAATAAACAATAAGAGGCTTCTTTCTAGACCAACTTTACTGATTGTCTTTGTCACACTGCTGCCGCTGCGAATCCTTTGCCCATGGTGGCCTTGGTAATAACTTTGGTGTTCACAGCAATGGAATAATCCACCTGGGATTTTGTATTCTGATTCCTTACGAGCTCCGTCAGCTCTGGCAGCTTGTCCTTGGCCACACTCTCACGTATTGTCTCAAAGAAGGTGATGTAGTGATGCAGGTTGTGACTGGAAGAGATTATAAAAACAATTAAAGCCTTTATTATCTACAATAAGATAAACCACTTACACCATCAGTAATATAGGGCCCAGCAACTCATTGGTCTTGTAAAGGTGATGCAAGTAGGCACGCGTGTGTTTCTGGCAGGTCAAGCAGCTGCAATTGTTCATGGGCGGCGAAAAATCCTCCTTGATAGCGTCATCAGTTATGTCCAAGAAAGGCACATGCTCCTTTGCATCCTGCACAAAGCTAAAAGTCAACGCCTTAAAATTCTGGGAAGCACAATAGGCGTAGGATGTGTCAAACACATCCACTCCCTGGCGGATAAGCTCCAAAATGGTTAAGGGCGCAAATGCTCCTGGCATTATCCTAGGCTTGTCCTCCTCCAGCTGCTTGACACAGTGCTCCACAATGGGCAGTAGTTTGGAAGAATCTAAAGTCGTAGCCGACAAACCATTCGTGTGAAATCCCTCGAAGATGTAACCTCCGTAACTGCCCGCTGGTTGTTCCCGGGCATGCTTGATGGACTGCGTTCGGGCAAAGGTATTGTATCCACCCACAATCGGAGCCAGCAGTGTGGACTCCACATTTGCCCGATGTTCATATATATAGTGCATAAACTTTTCGGTCCTGTCCACCGACTTCTGAACCCGCTTCTTGGCACTCTCTAGATTTGTGTCCGCATCACAGAGTCCCTGGTAGAGGTCCGGTTTAAAACTGGCCACCATTTCCATGTAGCGCTCCGGAGTGAGGGACTCCTTACCCCTTCTCGTGAAGAGTGGCTGTATATCCCGATCGTTGCCACCCGAAGGCGTCGTTTCACAGGGATCCCGCAGCAGGAGGATGTTTAAGTGTCCTGGTAATCCCACGTAGTCGCTCAATCCCCGACCCCCACCACTGTTCCACTGAGCGAGTGCCTCTGCCATTTGGTCCATGGTGGAAAGGGTGAACTGAAGCACCTGTGGCTTCCGACTGACATGACTTTCGAAAACATCAGAACTCAGCCACGGAATACTGCCGCCTTTGGTTGTCTGCAAAAGGAGTGGAGTCCTGAGCTCGGGTCCTGAATCCTTGATCCGGAGTTTTCCGAGACGGCCGGAATTCTTTTTGATGCTCTCAATCGCGAATTTCATGCCGGCTCGAGTTTTTATTTACCTTAGGAATGAATAATCCCACCCGCACGTTTTAAGCGGTCGCCGATACCGATAACCAACAGTGCTGGCCAGTTGACTGTTATAGCTAAATGAGCACCACTAGGTGCACCACCTTTTACTATTGTAGCTAGATTTAGCTAGTTTTCGGTTACAAAGTGGTCAAATTGTAGTTCAAAAATATTTAGTTTATTTAAAAAAAAAAAAAAAAACTACTGAAAATTATTGTATTTTAAAGTTTTAATTAAATCCCAAATTCGAATTATAAAATTAAACTTGACTGTAGCAAAGAGTCTGGCAGCCCTGGCACATTGGCGCAACTTGTTCTCCTATTTGTGTTGTTGTTGTCCAACTGCTCAGTTGATTTCGACTTTTCGGCGTGTTCGCTTTTCAACGGACGCTTAAATTCGCTTTTGGGGGCTTGTTCGCGGGGCTCCACTGGCGCTGAGTGGATGATTTTATGCTGTATGCGCAGCGCACTTGATGGCAATTGTTGTCATTGTTTTAGTTGCTGTGTAGTTTGGAATCGGATGTTCGCTGTCTCCTTCGCACAGCGGTAAAATGTGTGCGTGTATGTTCCGTAGTGTTCCGTTTGCGTCGTTCATTGATTTCCTAATTAAGTTTATAATTAAAATTAATTGAAAAATTACTCACATATGTGCGCTGGCATGTACAGACATGTAAATTGGCTGACCGCGTGTGAAAGCCTATTAAATAAGTTTTGTTATGTACTTACAAGTTCCCCATGTGAAAACATACATACAATATAATAAATTGCTTTGAATTTGAAAACGAAATTGTGCCAAAAACATCAGCAGCGAAAGGGGTAATTAGAATAACAATAATGCAGAGACAGCTTTTTTAAATTGATGACTTCCTTGCGGTCACTGCTGTATTTATAATTAACGTCTGCTGCGGCAATTATATTTATTCAAACAAACGACTATAAAAATTCCTTGAATAAAAAAATTCCACTGGAGGTTCTAAACTCTCCTGCTTGCCAGAGTTGCCAACCACTAGCAGCTGTGGCCTTGGAAAGATCGCTACCTGTTCTTGTGTTTTACGATCCCAATGTCGTAAATGTGAAACTGTAAAAACGGCAATAAAACTTTATGCACATTCCAGGTGGTCCTGCCGAACGCCCAACGATGTGGCAACCCTAGACAAATGAACTGTTTTACCTGCCCAAAACGCGCAACAAAAAATATAAATACAAGAACAGGAGAGAGTGGGCAACACAACGGATAATTTAGTGGAATTTTCAAAAATAGCAAAGCCAGCAACAACGGCGGCAGCCATAATCCCCCAGCGAGAGCACAATAATCAAAGATTAAATCAGGTTTATATGGAAAGGGTTAGCATGGCGCAGGAAGAAATACACGTTTCCTAGCGCAGCAACAACTGCAACAACAACTACACACCTACAACTGATTACACTCGCACCCGAAGAGGAAAACGAGAGAGCGCGAGAGAGCACTGTGTTTATGCGATGAATTTCGTGATTTTCTTAAAAACGTTGAGTTTAATAAGCGACTCGGTGACGATTATGATTATAATATAAACGATATTAATTTTTTAATAAACGATCTTATATAAATTTATAAATGACCTATATAATTCATCAATATAATATATAATAATATAATTCATAAATGACATTTATGCATTAATTATGAATTGAGTGAACATGATTTCCCATAAACGCAGTGTTCCTAAAATTAAGCCCACAGGTCTTCGTGGATTGAGTGCATGAAAAGGACCTCCCATAAACACAGTAACGGAGAGAGAGGAAAAAGAAAACGTCGGCGCCGGCAGAGGCAGCGGGAGAGTAGAGCATAAACGCAACGCTTTCATGTTTTTCGCTCATTTTGCTTTCGTGTGTGTTGCGGCAATGTCGTGTTTTCTTGCGGCGGTGAAAACACTCTGCAACAACAGTAACAACACCAACAACGATAAGATTTTCCGTTTTTCCGTATGGAAGCAGAGAAGCACTAGCGGCATTTGTTTTGAAAGTAAAGCAAAGACGAGCGAGAAAAACGAAATATAAAATAGAGGAAGACGGAAAAGTAACGCCGCTGTCGACCGCGCCTCGCCGTATGTGTGTGTGTCTGTTTCTGTGTCTGTGAGCCTACAGCCTGTCTGTGTGTAAGTGGGCGCGAACGTAAGGCCGAAAAGGAAGTGAAAATAGTGCAAAAAGGCCAAGTAATAATAATAATAATAAAATAGGCAAAAAGACAGGCCCCAAAGAGACCAGACCAGTTTCAAAAAGCGCCTATATCCAGGCTCTTCTGTGAATGTGTATGTGAAAGCGGCAACAACAACAACAACAACTAGAAGCGACCACATACGGTGGAAAAGGCCTTTTTCAAGGAGCGAAAGGCAGTGCGCGAGCGAGCAATAAGAATAATAAATTACACTTTGCTATAATAAGAAAAATTTATACATACATACATACACACGCGGGAGAGGCCCACACACACATGTGTTTTCCCTCGCTGTGAGTGTGGAAAATTGTAATAAAATATGAACCGCAGCAGAAGCAGCGGAAAAACGAGAAAAACGAGAGAAAATTTCGAAATATCGCATGTGCCATTTTAAGCTTTAAATAAACTATAACGTACAGTATTACCCTAAAAAAAAAACAATTCAACAAAATGTCCTGCATATCGAGCAACTTTAGCTCCTTCTTCCTCAACTCGCTCAACGATCCTTCAGAGTTTTCCAAATACTTGAGCAATGGCGAGCTCAAATGCACTAATTTCGAGGAATTTCAAGTGTTCGGCTGCGGCGCAGGCGCGCCGACGCAGCAGCAGCAATTGCAGCAGCAGCAATTGCAGCAGCAGCAACAACATCAGCAGCAGTATTCCCACACACATTTACCCAATGGCAGCGCAGCAGCAGCAGCGGATTTTCCCAATTACGATGCAACGGCGTCGTCGCAGCGGGAAAACTCCTCCGCTGTCAACTCAGGTAGCTCTGTTAATCCCGCACACTATGCCACTGCCGCTGCCTCTGCCTCTGCCTCGGTCAGCGTCGAAGCCAGCGTAGCAGCAGCAACAGCACCGGCCTTAAATCCCGGCGCAGGAGCAGCAGGATCAACGCCCCTAACCGCCACCCCCCCGAGCAATCGTTGGCCCACAGCGGTGGCCACGCCCAATGGCCATCAATCCACCGCCTCGTCAGCGGGTTTGGTGCCCCAGCATTTCGATGGGTCCTTTGAGTTTATCAAGTATCTCCGCCACTCGACGGATTTCACACCCAGCACACCTAGCAGCGCCACTAGCGAAACTAGCTCCTGTCCTGAAAAGCCCGGCAGTGGAAAACCACAGGGAATCCCAGCAGGCACCACACCTCCACCGCCTGCCCAATCCCCAGTGGCCAGTGGTCTGATTGATTTGGACACCAGCACCTCGCAGAAATCGCGCTCTGCCTCCCGCAAAGTGGCCGCTTTATTGTCTTCCGTTTCGCGGGCTTCCAATAGTCTGGTGGACACCAGCTCCTCCGCTCTAGATGTCTTTGATCACGACTCGAAGCAGACGATATTTGATCTGCAACAAATGGCCTCCAATGGATCCTCAAATTCAAATGAATCCTCGCTGGAGATGCTGGCGTTTCCCAACTCGCACCTCAATGCCTCCAATTCGAACACCTCATCCGAAGGAGCAGCCTGCGGCAGTGCGGGGGAGTTTGGTGGACTGTTAACCGGAGCCAGCTGCTCCTCCTCGACGGCTTCCTCATCCTCGCATGCCCCAAAGCTCCTCGGAAGCTTTGTGATCAAGGAGAATTTCGAGGTGCATCCGTCGCATAAAGTGGAGGAGGGTATATTCCAGCACATGAACAAGCTGCCCTCGAAGAAAAAGGATACGCTGAAGCAACTGGGAGTCCGGTTCACTGGCCAGATGACGCTAACGGACAAATCGATTGTGGTGGAGAACTTCATCAAGTTCTGCGAGGTGAGTTACGCTTCCCAAAATAAAAAGGGGTTGGGTTTCGGAGGTTTCGGGGTGTTTAGCGAATCAAATTTCTCTTGGCCTGAGTGTGTGTGAATATTTCAGCGCTCTCTGCTTGCTGCCCATTTCCATATGCAATTTAAATATTTGCACATATGTATGAATTACTTATTTATTTGTAATGATGGTCGGGAACTGGGCTTTGTAAGGGTCTAATTAAGGGTGGCCGTGGGGATTACACTCACACGATTTCAGATCAGGAGGTTAATTTCCGTTGGACTAAATAACAGGAAAAAGGTTTTGTTTCTTAACCAATTATATAGATTAATCTTCCTTTTTTAACTAAACAAAACCCAAAAAAACTTTAAAGGGGGTCAGCAATTGAAAAAACTTATAACACCGAATTACTGATAAGTTACTCAACTAAAGGCCTTCATTAAAGGTCAATCTATCATTTGTCTTATCTAACTGATAAAACCGATGATAGCACACAAAAGTATGTTTTAAGGTCAATTCTTCATGTTAAAAAAGCCATTCTTTGATGTCAATTGTTGTTTAGCGCATATATAGTTATTCACACCACGGATTCTTAACTTAAATAAAATCATATACCAAGTTCTAAAAACAATTTATAAGTTTGTATGAAAATCTTCTGCGAAAAATCTTGAATTCTGTCGGTTTTTACAGATTAAAGGGTAGTGTGGGTAAAATATTACAAAATAAATAACTTTTGAACACACATATGTGATATTAGAGTACATATTTATTACTTTCCCTAAATTAAAATTAACTACGCTTTGCGGGGAAACCCGCCGCCTATAAAAAGAAAGTACATACAAAATAGGGATATTCATATTATAAACATGCACCCTATCTATATCCTATATCACACACACGGGCGCAATTCTCCCGAAACTCACACTCATAGACGCATTCAGGATTCCGTTTGCCCCCCACTCACACAAATGTCATTATAAATTGTAATAACAGGAGCAGTGATGCCGGCGCCGCAGTCGACGTCGACTGCAGCCAACCACAAATTCAGCATACAACTGTAATCATGTGTGCTCAGTGTATGTGTGTGAGTTCTAAACACCTATACATGCAGGGGGTTAAACCCCCACCCGCACAAACAAACACACGCAGACACATTTGGCGCCCTTTTCAACACTATGGCAGTCAACCCCAAACACTCACCACGCTCATTACGCTCCGCTTTATCACACACATACACAGACACAGAGTCACATCTAGATTTGTTGGCCACCCATCGCATCCCCCGCCCTCTCACACATACATTTGCCAAACTATGTATGTACAAAATGGCATTGATGGCATAATACAACAACAACTACTACTGGGGGAAATTACGAAGAAGGCGAAGCAGAGAGGAAGCTAAAAGCCCTCCTTCCCTCTATTACAACATTTTAGTTCTAAGACGCTCTCTTTTACCTACTTGGCTCCCTAACTCAAAATTGTTGCGCTCTCTCTTCAGCGGTAACTGCTCTCTCTTGGCTCCCACTTTCTCTCTCCTTCCTGAATTCAAAACTTACTTGAAGGCTGAACTACAAAAGTGTGTGTAGTTGAGTGTGTGTGGGCAACCCCCAAAAGCTTGCTATTGAGTAATTGTGTGTTGCCCCCACATCCACCTCCTCCTCGCTTGCTCGTCCTTCGACGTCTTCTTCTTTTCCCTTAGATTCTTTGGCTTCCACTCCTTGCTCTCATACATACAATCATCAAGTTACTTCGGGGGGTCTTGGGATTGAAGGAAGGGAAGCGGGGAGACTTTGGACTGTCCGCTAGCTACTTGGGCATGTCCTTTTCCGACTCTCTCGATGTTGGTGTGGTTGTGTCTGTATTTTATCAACACATTTTATACATGTCTCTATTGGAGCGACCGCTATAACAGTGGGGCTTGGCTAAGAAAACTTATCTTTGAATTTGAAAATCTGTGTTCAAATAAGAACGTGGATGTGTGAGAGCAAACCAACAATTATTAAAAATGTAGTTACAAAGTTTAATATAAGCAGTAATAGTAATTCTTACAAGAGTTTTTGGTTAAAACTTTTAACATTTTCATTCTTGGGTAAAAGTTTATTTCACAAATGTCTAAAAATTCATTTAAATCTTAATTTATAGAATTAGATTATGGAATAGTATATATTCAAACCAATTCAAATTATTTTGCAGTATTACTTAACATTAAATTAAAGAAGAAGAGGTTTTCAAACTATCTTTTAGACGTCTAATTGGAAAAAAATAATTATTTTTGAAAGTTTAAAGTTATGGAAGCTGGACTGTAAGTGAGGCTGCGGGTGTGTGAGTCGCCCAGCGGCAGCGTTGAAGGCTACTAAGTGCGCATGCAGTCAGCTCTCCCACACAAGTGCACTCGGTTTTGCCCAACATTGCGGCCGTGTGTGTGTGTAAAGGACAGCTTAGTGGATGGAAGGATGAGAAACGAGTAGGGTGTATGGGGGGTGGTTGGGCCAGAAGTGGGTGGGGCCTGGGCAGGTACAATGTCTCGGCTTCGCACAATTTACGCGCACACACACTCATACAAATGTACAAAAGCAGGCGCACATATGGGGCATTGATTATAATTTTAAATTATACATATGTATGCGGGTACATACCGATATAACTGTACGTGCTGCATATGATGGCTATATACAGGAATTTAGACTTTATATATATATATGCAGGCACATACATACATGTATGTTTGTATAATTCTAACGCACACATCAAATATTTAGCTTTTGTGCAACGTTTTGTCGCCTTTTGGGGACACACATCACATTAAATTAGTGTGGGTCGTTTTTTCCAGAATTTAGAGCGCATTAAGAACGGGTTTACCTTAATTAAAAAGAACCCCAAATTAGTTGCCTAATGAGAAAGGTGAGTACGGGGGGAGTGGACAGGGGGGTATCGAAATGGGTAACCCTTAACCCCTTAAAAACCTGTTAAGCGAACAACACACGCACCAAAGAGTGAAAGTGTGAAAATTGCCCCCACTTACACACTAACGCACAGGCAACACCCGCAAAAGGAATCAAAAAATCATGCCAGCAACAGCCAAACATTCGGCTTTTGTTGTTGTTGTTTCTCGACACGCACAAGCAACACCCACAACAACAGCAACAGCAGAAAGGAAAACAATTCACACTTGTCTCAATACAAACAACAACAAACCGCATCACACCACAGACAACAACCGCAATCCCGCCACACACACAAACGCCCGAAACACTCGCAGACATCCGCACACCCACACACACACAAGTTCACTACGTCACGCACAAACACAAACCATGTCTGCCAATAAGTTTGCAAAAAAAAAAAAAATGAAAAAGGAAACAAACAAAAAAATAGAAAACAAAAAGCGAACACAAGGAGACGCAATGAAAACAGAAACGGAAAACAGCAGCGAAAGCAAGAACAAAATACCGCAACACATTGCCACTGCTTTTATTCTTTTCCTGTTTCTATTTTTTCTATCTTCATATTTGTACCCGTTAGTGGTAGTTTACTAGGGTATATTGTAATTAGGAAAGTTGTAACTTCAAAATATGCAAATTAGTTTTTATACAGTATTATTATTCTTAAAAAAAGATATTCAACACATGTTAAGTTTAAAACGCCACCTTTAAGCCCGTTGTACTTAGAAAACTCCCATAACAACAAGCCTTTTATCTAATGAACTACCAAGATTTAATCTAATCGAATGATTATTATAGTCATAGAATAAAAATTCGTTGAAGTCCTTGGAGAAACCCCTAAAAAGTATGCAACAAATTCGTTATAAACAGTTATAAACTTTAGTAATTTTTATGTTATTATAATTGTTAAATGTGACCAAAACCACACCTTGTTTCGGTCTTTATTCAGCTTAAATGATAAAAAAGTTTTACTAAGGTAACTTTTGGCTTGAAATAAAATATTTCAAATCGCCACCTAACTTTTTATTCAAATTTCAGGGTACCTCGTGGTTCGAAATACTCTTGGTATTGTAACTTTTTTGTGCTTTTTGACTGTAAAACAGTTGAGTGGCCATGGGCGTGGAAAGGGGCAGGTGGTACACCACGGCTTGACAGCAGCAACAGCACGGCACTGGCCCCCAAAACCATGATGATGTGCATCACACCCCCAAACCGGTCTTGCCCCCGCATAGTTGCTTGTTAATGAGACACCTAAAGAAGTGGCCAGGTGTCGGCTGGCTGTCAACGCTGAAGAAGAGAAACACACGACAGGGTGTAGTGGATGTCAGCCCGTGTGAAAAGACTTTAAAGTTCTCGCTTACTCGCTTACTATTCCCCAAAAGCAAGATGGCACGTCACTCCTTTTTGCTCTATTGATTTTTAACATAATCAAAACCCAAAATGTATGCACACACACATACAGACAGAGAATACAGGAGCTCCGTCAGCAAATCGCATGTGTGAGAGACCCTTTTTGGGGGGTGGTGGGTGGCAACCCTGGGTGGGTGGAAGCCCTGATTATGAGGATGTTGATAAGTTCCGACGACGAACGGAACTGAACTCTCTGCTCTGCCGAAGACTTGCCCTCACACAGACGTCCATTAAGCCTACCATCTAGCTAACGCACACACTCTGACAAAACACAGACACTCTCAAACTCTCACACTCACACACACAGACACACAGGCTTTCATGGTAACCCTTTGAAAATGGGGGGCCTTTGCAAATATCCCAGGACCCCCCGTCATTTTTGGGGGAAAATGGCTTCATTGAAAATGTTGTTTGCTTTTCTATTTGGGTTTGCTTTGCTGCCTTTTCTGCTTCCTTTTTCGCTTCGCCCTATTCTATATTTTTACACTATAAAATATACATTGTAAGGGTGTGAGCATGTGTGTGTGTGTGGAGCTTTTGCTTTGGCATGTTATTCAGCCCCATTTCCCCACCCACCACCCCCGTTTTATGCCCTCAACCCAACCATCGTCCTTTGCAAGTTTTTGGCTTTTGTGTAAAATTTTCGTTTTAAACTTTTGCGTTGTACACGAATTATAAGTTTTGATTAGTAGTGGGCAAAGTTTTCGCTCGCATGTGTATGGGTTTTGGGGGTTGGGTGAGGGTCGCTTTTTGGTTTTTCCTGAACATATGTATATACTACATTATGTAACGCAAATACATATGTGCAGTCATAGAATTTGACGTCAATGAATATATATACACACACACACACACACACATTTACCGTGGAAAAACAGCCTAAAAGTCGAGGAAATTATGCTAAAAAGTGGTGGGATGGGGGGTGGGTTCTAACATGAAAGGTGTAAGCTGGTTTAAAACTAATGGGAGGGTTGTCAGGGGAGGAGTGTTAAGAACCAGTAAAACCGGAATGTCTGGAAAATTACTTTTCAACTAGAGTTGAATTTCTAATTTAATTTTCAGAAATTTAAATTGCATTTCCACTTTATAGTCTCCAATGTTTTGTAAAAGCCAATATATACATATAAAGTTTATTTTTAATTAAATAAACAATTTATTAACGATATGAGAAAAAAAAGAAAGCCATTTGAAATTGAAAAAAGCCTAGCGAACCAAGGGTTTTGAATTTTTGTTTTGTTTTTTATATAGGTGATATTTAAGATGTTAGATATTTCTAAGGAAAAGAAGTTGCAAACATGCTCTTAATTAAATATACCCTTTTATTAACTATCCCCAATAGGAATACGATATCAAGGACCACAGACCGTGGCTGTCGCTTAACCAATGTGGTCTAAATAAACCCGAGCAGATCAAATTCGCTCGATATTTGGGCCAGGGACTGCCGACGTTCACGCTCTTCTGCATTTATAGCAATTTTAAGAATCTGTTCTGCACCAAACGCACGGAAATGTGAGTATCAGCCTATATCAGCCTATAATTGAATATCCTGACGAACTTAGAGAAGCCTAAAAGCATGCTATTATAATTAACAAAAATATCCTTTTTTGTAGCTACACGAAGGACGGCTACAATCTGCCTTACATACTCGACAAAACCAAGCGCTTCCTGGCCAACACAACAGCTGGTAAGTGAAATCTATATCTAAATATAGATGGTAGATATATCCCCCTAGATTCCGCCATCCCCGAATCCCGTGTAGTGCAAATGCAGCAGCAGGCATCATCAACCGAAAATGTATTCAGGCAGAGGAAAATTAATAAAAAAGCGAGAAATGAAAGCCGAGAGGCAAATGTGCTAAATTTTAAAAATACACTTGAAACTAGAAGTGCTTACATTCATTTTTATGTTTTTTTTTCTACTTTGCACTTCTTATTTCTATTTCTATTTCGTGCACTTTTCGTTTTTTTTCTACAGCAAAAATAATAAAAAGAAAACCTACAATTTGGCCTGCATATTTTTGCAAAATTTTGTAAAATATTCAATTTAGTCTTCGCGCGCTCAAAAAAAAAACGAGAAAACAATTTTAATTTTTGACTTCAATTTGTTTGTGTTTCCTCTTTCTTCTTCTTTTTCCAACGCATACGCTTTCAATCACTAGGCGACAATACCAACAACAATATCACCAACAACACCAGTAACAAGACCAACAACAACACCAGTACAACAACAACATCTACACCGGTCAAACAGACACCACAACAACAGCAATCCGAGCAGGAACTGCTGGCACCCAATTCACCTGCAACACCGAAACTTGCAGCAGCAGCATCCGCAGCAGCAGCAGCAACGGCAACACCAGGAGCAACATCGGCGTTGGGAGTCGCAGCGCCCACACAGACAGTGCCACGCACAAGACCTGCCACGCCCACAATGCCAGTGGGAATGGCAACTGGAACGCCCACCACCCCACAGCAACAACAACAACAACAGCACCTGCAACAGCAACATCAACAACAGCATCAGCAGCAACAGCAGCAACATCAACAACAGCAACAGCCACAGCAACAACATATGTTGCCACATCCGCACACGCACCCGCATCCGCATGCCCAGCATTCGCATCCGCACACGCTACCCCACACACATCCGCACCATTTGCAGCCCGGAACGCCAACGCGCAGTTCGCATCCCCAGCTGACGCATCCGCATCACTATCCCCCATCGCCGCATCCACATCCCCACCATCAGGCAGGGCATCATGGCCATGGACATGCCCATCATTTTGCCTACGCCCATGGTCATCCGCATCCGCATTCGCAGCAACATCATCCGCACTACTATCCGCATCCGCACGCGCATGTCCAGCATATGGCGGCAATGGGTTATCCGGGACCACCACAAACCACACAGCAGGCAGCTGGAGGAGGCGGTGGAGGAGGAGGAGTAGGAGTTAGTGTTGGAGGAGCTGTGGGCGCAACAGGAGGCGCAGGCGGATCTGCAGGCGGAGTCGGAGGTGGGCTACCGCCCACGGCCATGTGAGATTGGGGTCGGCGTGGCGCCAAGGGCAGCGGTGGTGGCGCCACCTGTTGACACTCGTAGGCTGTTGCAGAAGGACATGTCAAGGATTCAGGATTTCAGCTTACCAGCAACCCATTATCCTCCCATACTGTCCTAGTTTATAGTTTTCCGTTAATGTGCATCGTCATACTATATTTTGTAATGTGCTCCTCGTTTTTAGTTTATGTTTCGTTTATTTTAGACTAATTTTACACAAGCTTTTTGCCAAATTTTTATAAAACTATGCAAATTTTGTATTACGTTTGACGACGATAAAAGAAAAAATTGTTGGACAACGATCGATCATTACTCCAAAACTATGCAATGTTATTCCTTGAAAAGAGATTATTACATTTACACACACACAAACACACACACACATCACACTTTTACACACTCACCAACACGAACACACGAATATAGAAAATCATGCTAATGCTATTTAATATGGTAATAATATATATAAATATATATTTTAGTAAGCCAAGAACAAATGAAATGTATGTTAATGTAAAACCAATCCTAACTAAACACGACATACGATATATATGGAAATTGTTTGCGAACCCAGAAAATATATACACACCTAGCAAGAAGCGATTGAGAGAAAATCGATTTGATTGTTGTTTTTACTTAAGATTTATTGCCTGCGTCGCGACTCTGCATTTGCGCTAAGCCAATTAATAAAGAGGAAAAGTTTCCTTTTCTATGGTCTTGCAATTGAAGAGCGATTGCAATATTGCAATAAATGCTTTTAGTTTTCCTTCACCTCGGGGACATTTAATCATCGATCAGTGCGAGCTTAAAAATCGCCTTTGACTTTCAGCGAAGCAGATTCCGTACTTATCTTCGTTTTGGTAAAATATTTTTCTACAAAATATGGCAAAAGTTATAGACAACATGCAAAAATTTTTAAAAAGTTATTTTTTATTGAAAAATGAATGAACAAATATGTTAAAATTACTTTTATAAAATACATTTCAAATGGTTTGTTTCTTGTTTTAAACTACTAAAGTGAAAACAATTTTTTAACATTCTAATTTGGTGAAAGTGAAAATAGCTGTTCTATAATATTATTTTTAATTATTAACTATATCTACAAATTATTGATTTATTTTTTTATTGACGTTACTAAATTGTTTCTAAATTTGTCCTGAGCTCAGGGGCGATTTTGATTAAAAAACGACTTTCACACCTCTTTGGAATATGGCTTCCTGAGTGTGTTGGCATTACGATTCTCTTCTCTTGTAGACCTCAAAAACATGGCGGCGGCCAATGATGGCTCCCTGGAGTTCGCCAGCAGCAGCAGCGGCGGTAGCGGCGGCAGCAGCAGCAGCAGCAACACTAGCAACAGCAACGCCAATATCGGCAGCAACAGCAACAGTAGCAGCAACAGTGGCAGCAGCAACGCGGTGGCAGGATCAATGGTCAATCCAAATCCGGTGGCCATGCCAGCGGGTTATGTGTCGGCTACGACGGCGCAGCAGCAACACCAGATGGCCATGGATCCGCGCTATGGATGTGGAGCTCCGTCGGCACTTCTGCCGCCACCGCCGATTCCGGCCTTGGGTCCGCCACCCAGATCCCTGGAGCAACTCATCATCTACGAGAACTTCGACGTGCACGAGACGCACCGGATCGAGGACGGGGTTTGCACTCACATTAGCCGCCTGCCGCCCAAGAAGCAGGAGCTATTGAAACAGTTCGGTATACAGAGTAGTAGCCAGCAATGTCTGAGCAATTATGAAAAGTACATACTCATCGAAAACTTCATCAAGTTTTGCAATGTGAGCAAAAGTGTATCGAAAGCAGAGATCAGGAGGCACCCACTATAGTCTAGCGGAGATTTGTTCTTTGGCCCCTTCCCCAAATTGGCGTTCGAAACATTGGCACTCCATCTATGTAGATATCCAAATTGCATCCTCATCAATAATACCAGAGCAATGAACAAAACTCTTGCCCGTCCTTAACATTAAAATGCTCTTAACGTATTTGTCCTTCTTCTATCCCCGAATTTGTTTTTTTTTTTTTTGTTTTTCTTTTGGTAACTTTTATTTCAACAGGAATATCAGATATCCGATCATCGACCCTTTTTGGACTTCCACGAGAGCGCTTTATCCAAATGTGAACAACTTAAATTTGTACGATATCTGGGCCAGGGGCTATCCAATCTGACGCTAAACAAAATCTATGTGGCCTTCAAGGAGCTGCTGGGAAATGGGAGGCCCGAAAAGTGAGTCATTGAGTGGCTTGATCTTGGCAAGAAGTGTCTTATTAAGACGAGTTTTATTTTTTTACAGAGCTAGCATGGAGGGCTATAATCTAGACACTTTGTTGAAGAAGAAGCGGAAAAATCTATATAACCGTATGCATGCCGCTGGTAAGAATTTAATCCTTAATTTAAACGATTTGTTTAATTTAACTTATTATCTTTGAAAATTTAATTAATGATAAATTAAAATGATAATACAATTTTACAAGAAAGCCCCTGAAAATTTCCTGGAAAATTTACAATTATATTCCTATTTGAAAAATTGTTGCATGAGTCGATAAACATAAACTGACCTTTACCATGCTGTTAAATACTTCTTCTATATATGTATATAAAAAAGATCAAAAATAATGTGTCAAATCATCGTTATTGATATCCATATCATTTAATGTGTTTCTTGTGGATAATAACCTTCTTTTTTTTTACAGCCCCCAGCATTGATTTAACTTCCTATGAGTCGACCCAGCATAATTCCCAAGCACACCTGGCCACGCCACGCCCCCATCACGCCTTCGCCGCCCTAAACTCGGCGACGCAGCGTAGCGAAGTATGCAACGAATTGACGCACACGGGCCTGCAATACAGTTACGCCGGACCCCGGTAAAAACTGGCTTTACCATTAGCCCCATCTAAAATCTGCAATCCTGGAAACAGATCAGCCGAGAACCCTTATATACATACATATACATATACTTCTTCCTGGAACTGGACCAGTAACTGTTGTGTCTTCGAAACATAAAAAGAAAGTAATTTAATCGCCGCGAGCGAAATCATTGAAAACTAAGTGCTAAATTCAAAAGGGGGACAATCCGAGGTTCCCAGATGAAAAATACCAGACACTAGTAAAATTAGCCTAAATGTTAACAAAATTTAACTTAAATCGAATGAAATTCAATTAAGCCAACCAGAAATCAACACGCAACAGGCAGGAGAAATATTAGTTTAAGCCAAAAACAGATATTTATACGCAAAAGGTAACCCCATATACAACATACATATACATATTACGAATATATATACACATAAATATATTTCTGTAGTTGCCATAGCGCTTAGGGTGCAGCACACTTCCACATGGCCAAATCCTGGCCAGGACTATACAAACATATTAGCTTCGGTTTCCTTCCAGTCATTATCCCGAAAGCCCCCAAAAAGCCGCATTAGTAGTAGCCTTTAGTTCATAAGCGACAACACCAAAATTGAGAAATCTAAATCAAAGACCTCCCAATGAAAGTTCCCTAAATACGCATACTAAGTAACTTGTAGAGCCTAGTTGTTAAGACGAGAGACAAATTTTTAGCATAGAACTGGCGAGCGGCACACGACGATTAACAAACTAAATATTCCTATATACAATATACATATTATATACAACAAGCAGCATCAAATTCAAAGTGAATATACGCAAAAATCAAATGCAAAGAGGCAGAAATACAACCAAAAAACATAGCAATTGTAAATGATATATACCAAATATATTCTATACGAGCAAAGGCAAAAAACAACTCAAGGCGTTTTTCTTTACGTTACCCAAACTGTTTATTTACGTGTTCTATTCAAATTTTTCACTATAGGTACATATAAGGTATATATATTTAGCTTAACACGCAGAATGCGTAAGATTAACTGGCAGAGAGAGCAGGATATTTATTATTATAAAAATTAAAGTACAGTACAAAGGCAGTTTCACCTAACTACTAAAGGGCGTTGTTTGCTCGGATACAAGCCGTCACTCCTCGCTTCAATCTCTGATTTTTATTTTCTGATTTATTTGAAATCGAGGCAATTTGGAACTGCCCGCGGGGGATATATGTATACTGTAAATGCCTAGTTGGTTTCCTTTTTGCGCTGTGCCTGCTCGCGCTCCAGCGCCCTTTGCTTGGCCTTCTCGTAGATGGGCATCAACTGGCCCATGTTCCCCAGCATTTTCAGCAGCTCCACGATGAAGGGCAAGTAGTTGTGCTTGCGGCGCACGTTCTCCACCTTGTAGCGCTTCTTCTTCTGGATCTCATACTGGATGTATGTGCGCAAACTGCTGATCTCCGTCTGGCGATCTTCCTCCGTGTCCATGGCATCGGGAGCCGGGTTTAGGAGCTTCTCGATCTGCTGCTCGTAGATGCGCTGCCTGTCCGAGATCAGGGCCATCAGGTTGAAGTGGATCTCCCCGTCGCTATAGCGCTGCATGCGCTTCTCAATGATCGGACGCATCACATCGATCCAGTTCTGCTCCGGCTTGATCTCTCCGAGATCGATGGGTCCCTCCCGCAGGCCATCCAACTCGTACAGCCTTCCCCCAATGGGCATATAGCCAACGAAGTGATAAACATCTTCGTCCTTGTTCTGGTTCTTCATGTCCAGCTCGAAAAGTGTCTGGCGAGCAAAGGAGTTGTGCACCGTGCGGATCTGGCTGGCGTTGCTCAGGGTCAATCCCTTGTTGTAGGGATCGAAGCACTGACAGAACTCCTTGAAGTTGGTCAGCGTCTCGCCCAGCTTAATGTCCTCGTGGTCCAGGTTCATCAGCAGACTCAGGATGGCCTGGGTGGCGCAGGCATTGTTGATCACCTGCTTGGCAAAGAAAATGTTCTCGCGATCCAGGACAACTTTGCCAGCGGGTTCATCCGCCTGCACCCACTTGAACAGGAAGATGAGGCCATGGATGGGCTCCAGATTCTTGAAGGACTCGCTGTCCAGGCTCCAGATCTCCTCCACCTGAGCCCCATCGCATCCTGGTTTGTAAATGCATTGCATTAGTAAGTTTTCCTATCCCGATTTGCCGGCGTCTTTGGTAAAGCGCGCCAATAACTTACCAAACTCGCGAATAAGCTCCGTGAATACACCGGGATCGGATTCAATGAGACACCAGTTGCCAGCACCGTCGCCCATTTTGTCTATGACCACTTATTTAATTTTTATCTGTAAATTCAAGCACTAAAATGCTGCTTTTAGAGCACACAAATTTTTTGTCAACTCACAAAGTGAGACTGCCAGATCGGAACAAAGCCTGCTGATCTGGCCAGCTGTTTTTGCAGCCCTGAACGCAAAGGTGGCAACGCTTCCGTCCGCCATGACACAAAGCAAAAGCGGTGTAAGAAGAAGCAGAAGACGAAAAAAATATGTGCAAGCAAATCTCGCGAAAGAAAATAAAATTTGCAGCAATTGCCGTGTGTGAAATGTGAACCCAGAGTGTACTTCGCAAAAACGAGACAATAAAGAGCATTTTAGTGTTTATTTAATGGGCAAAAACAGCCGCTGAAACGCAGTAAATATGAAGCGAAAATACGAAAATTGCGTGCTGCAGCAGAGGCAGCAACAAAAACGCTATTTGTTGTAGATATACATATATATATATATACATATATATGCAAATCTATACATAATAAAGAAGAGTCCGGCGGAGAATTGGATGCGCGATAATAAATAATAATAATAATAAATAATTCAAAGTACGAACGGGCGCGCGAGCGAGCGAGAGAACAGAGGCGAGTGAAAAAGAGGCGCGAAAAGTTCGCAACAAAATGGTTGTCTCCAAAGACAACAACAAGCGTCGCCGCAAGGAGACGGAGACGCCTCCGCCGCCTGCGCCCGTCCCGCCCACCGCCTCCTCACTGGCTCCTCCCGCGGCAGTGGCGGCCATCGAGTCCTCCCCCGAAATGCCCAAGAGGTGAGTCTAGCCTATCAATGGCCCATGGATAATGGGTTAAACTATAAGTACATACGCGTGTGGCACTACGGAGATGACGTCGCAGCGTTGGGTGCTTTGGATCGGAATGGTAATGGAAGGGGGTGGGAGTGGGGAGTGCGACGCCAGAGGAAGTAATTGGGAATGGTTAGGGGAGGGGAGGGGAGACTCAGTTGTTGTATAAGCCAGCGTCAACAGCGCGTCGTGGCGTTGTTGTTTTCCTCGACGAAGGGGTGTTTCGCATCCGCATTTATGTGGGGAGAGGGGTGAGGTTAGATCTCCCCCTCGAGCAGGTAAATATCTGTACAGTGGTTAGTCACTAAGCTGAATTGGAAATCTGTAAATTATTTAACTACGTCGTGGTTATTTATTGTACTACCAACATAAATATAAAGTTAATAATCATTTGTCAAATTAATAAGTCTTAAATATATGCTTAAATAAAATAAATAGCTTTCCATACAGTAGCTATTCAGTAAAAGTAATTAAGGCCGTCTAAAATCGTGTTAATTTGGAAAATAAAGATGTTAACATGCAATAAATACATTCTGTATAATTTTAGATATTATGATATCCACATTATAGTTAAGCAAGTGAAATAAATTAAAGAACATAAGGCATTTATATGAAATAATCGTAATGTTTTCGCTTCTGCCACATAGGCTGACAATTGTTCTCAAAACAAAATAGTGACCTCAATGCTTTTGCTTTATTGATTCTTTTATTTGAGAAGTCACTGTAAGCTTATGATCAGTTTATGGACAAATATTGATAAAACAAAACGTTATTCTTTTAAAAGCGATTAGGATTACGTTCAAAGGAAACAAGAAATAGATGTTGAATTAATGTCAATATTTTGACCATCATACAAAGCACTGTTATTGAACGGAGGTACATTTTATCAGTTCAAGAATATTAACGTGAGACCACTGTTTATGCTCACTCGTAATCCGAAGCTCCCCGGCTGTTATTTTGATTTTAAATTAATATTGACTTTTCCAATTTGTATCAAGTTGCCTTGTTTCCAATTATAAACCACTCACACCTCTTTTTCGTCATCTTCCACTTGCAGAACGAAGGTGCAGGCTCAGCGCAAGTTCGCCCAGGGTCAAAGTGCGCCCAGCAGCTCCTCGAGCCTCGCCTACAGCGCAGCAGCAGCGGCAGCGGGATCCGGATCGGGACCCAGCACTTCCGGAGCAGATAGCTCCCAGCCGCCCATTGAGATTCTGCCCAACAAGTGTCCCAAGGCGCAGGATTTCCTTACCTTTCTCTGCTTCCGCGGCACTCCGGCGCTGCCCGCCCACTTGGATTTCCTCAATCAGGGCAAGTCCAAGGACTCCGAGGCCACCTCAACGGGAGGCAACAACAATAACAATGCAAAGAAGGCCAATAATAGCAGGGCGGGCCTGGGAGGCAACAAAAAAAAGCGGGGCCGCCCCGCCAAAGTAGCCGCCAAGAAAGTGGAAGCGGTAGTCCCCATAACGGAGACCACTGATAAGCCCTCAACAGCGGAAAAAGCAGCCAGTGATAAAATTAATCTCATTGCAGCCGTAGTCCCGGAAACTCCTTCGCCAACGCCTATGCCTGTGCTGCCAGGAGCGGTGCGCAAACGAGCGGAGGTTGTCACCGATGGCAATCGACGAGGAGCACGAGGCAGGGGTGCAGCCGGAGCTGGTGCCACTCCGGACAAAGCAGTGACACCAGCATCATCCAACGACAACAAGCGCCGCTCTAATCGTGCCAGCACCAAGGAAAGCAAGCCCATTATTGATGATGACCATTCAGAGGATCTGGAGGAACAAGATGCAGAAGATGATGACGATGAGTTCTTCTCTGCTCATGATGCGACCTCGCGCAATGGTGAGGAGGCGAAAGCAGATAGTCCTGTGAAAGCTGAGCCCACCAAGCGCGGTCGACCTTCGGCGAGCAAGAAAGCAGCGGAGTCCACACCGGCGGAATCCCAGCCAGCTGCAAAGGATAAGGCGCCCGTAAAGCGCGTTAGGCAACGGGAGTCGCCCATTTTTATACCTTCACCGGAGTCCTCTGGCCGCATGACAAGGCAGCGGGCTTTTTTCGAGCCCGTCAAGGTTCCACCGCATCAGGAGGAACCTCCGGCCAAGGAGCCGCCAAAGGAAGAGCCCAAAAAGGAGCCGGAGCCGCCAGCGAGAAAACCGGAAAAGGAGCCAGAGCCTGCTAAGCAGATCAAGGAAGCCAAGGAGAAGACGAATTCCAGTATTTATGCCAAAGACGCCAAGCAGCAGCTGGAGAATGGGGACAGTCAACACGGTGCTGGAACCAAGGGCAAGAAGAGTCTAAATGTCTTCGATTTCAGTTCGGATGATGAGCAGCCGTTGGCCAAGTCCATCAAGCTGAAAAAGGGCGGCAAAGGAGCGAGTCCCAAGAAGAATGCAGCTGCTGCTGCTCCGGCGGCCAGGAATCGCAAAGCGGCCACTAAAAAACTGGAAAAGGAAAAAGAAATGGAAAAAGAAAGGCAGCTGGAGAAAGAAAAGCAAAAGGAAAGAGAAATAGAGATAGAAAAAGAAAAAGAAAAGGAAAAGGCTAGGGAAAAAAAGGAAAAAGAAAAGGAGAAGGAGAAAGAACCTGTCCCAGAGAGCAAAGTGGAAGAGCCACCCAGTGGCGGGAAAAGGGGAAAAGCAGGCAAAAAGAAAGCAGAGGACACTCTAGCCGATGAGCAGGAGTTGGCGCCACCCTCCTCCAAAAAAGTCGCCTCCAATGCCCGCGGATCTCGGAAGTCGGCGAAGAGCAAGGCTTCGGAGGATTCCGCTGAGCTAGAGCCTCAGCGGGCGCAGCGTCCCTCCCGCAAAACCAAGGAGGCGGCGGCCATCTACATGGGCATCATTGGCCACAAACTGCAGCTGGCCGATGACGAGGAGGATGATCTGTCGCTGAGCAGCTTTCCCGACATACCCAACGTCAAGGAAATGGAGAAAATGGAGAACGAGATTAAGCGTAATGCGGCGGGAAAGTTAAACGTGCCGGAGGCCACGACGGTGCTTTCGGCAGGCAAATCAACCCGTAAGCCGTCGCCCCGACCCAACAAGGATTCGCCAGCTACTGCTCCGGCAGAAGCCACCAGGGATGCGTCCCCCTCCCCACCAGAGGCCGAGGAGGAGAAACCACCGCCTCCAGCACGACGTGGACGGCCGCCCAAGCAGGGCAAGGCTTCGGCTACCGCTCCACCGCCCAAACCGCCCATCGAGGGCATGCTGGTGAAGAAGGGCTCTCTGGCCAAGATGTCCGAGCAACAGGCCAAGCCCAAAGCCAAGTCCGAACATTCAAAAGTCGACTCCGACGAAGAGGAAGACTTTCTCATCAACGAGGAACTGAACGAAACGAAGCGAAAGCTGGAAAAGAGTTTCAGTGACTCCGACGACGAACCACTGGCCATCAAGGTGCCGATAGTGGCGGCCAAGGAGAAGGAGGTATCGCCTCCGAAGATGCCCAGTCCACCGCCAAAACTAATGGCGGTTCCATCGCCCATCTCAGTGCCCACACCTTCAGTATCGGTTGTTCCTTCGCTGGCGGTGCCCAATACACCGCCAGCCACCACGAGCACCACCCAGCTGACCATGCTCCCCTTGACGGCCAAGGCTACGCCAACGCTGGGTACCATGTTCCCGTGCATGCCAGCTAGCTATTCACCACTCAAAACCATGGAGAAAAAGCCACCGGTGCCCACGTCCAAGATCCTTAACGTACCCGCCACTTATGCGCTGCCTGGAAGTGCCGGTGGTGCCGTGAGTTTCCAGAAGACCTCCTCGTATCTGCCGCAGGCATCGCCGCACTACCACTCTGGGTATGTGCGTCCACCGCCCACGCCCACCCATCAGTTTGGAGGCGGAACACCCTCGGGGAGTAAGACTCCCTCGCAGGGCTCATCGCCGCTGAAATATCAGACGCCACCGACCACTTACCCGCCGCCCATCGAGGCGTATCAATGTCCCAAGATCAACCCGAACTTTCTGACGCCCAAGTACGAGCGGAGTCCACTGCCGAGATCATCGACCAGCAGCTTTCCAAGCCCATCGCCGGTAAAGTTTCTACCCACATCGGGGACCACAGCTACCACCGGAGGCACACCTTCGTCTGCCACGAAGAGCCCGTTGGCACCGCCGCCACCATCTCCGCCAGTCAGCCAGGTCGTGATCCAGACGTCCAGCTTGAATCTTAGCATGAGTATTGCTGCCACAGTGAATGCAGCGCCAATGGCCGTGGCTTCCACGTCAGCAGCAGCGGCTCATCAGACGACGACAGTTGGTGCCACTGTAACGGCCACATCCACGCCACCGCCGGCGCACAGCAATAGTGCAGGAAATGGAGGAGCTGCTGCAGCTAATTCCGATCCCCTGAAGGACGAGATTGGGAGTATTCTGGCGCAGGCCACGCTAATGCCCAGCAAAGAGGAGTCGGGCAAGATCTTCGGCATTGCCAGCGTAAGTTTGGCCCAGAGTTCCGGGCCGGACAACACCAAGTGCACCCTGGGCAAGTGTGGATCCATTCACAAGCCAGTGCTGGGCCCAGTGGTGCCCACGGAGGGTTACTTCGGCGACCAGTTGTCCAGCAAGGAGCGGCGCAAGGCAAAGGTGAACATGACGCACGAACAGATCCAGAAGTGGCTCATCGAGTGCTCATCTAACCCGGATGAAATCCAAGACGATTTGGATGATGATTTCGATGACAGTCTAAGACCGCAGCAGTCAACTACTCCGCCGCCCACGCGAGATGATAAGGAGCTGAGTGCGAGCTTCAGTTCATCGTCGAAAAACACACGCGGCGATCTCGGCAAGAGTGAGAGTGCTTGGTCGGCCAAGGGACCGTCTCTGAAGGCCACGCCCGTGCTGGTCACTCCACCAAATCGCAAGGAGCAGCAGGAGCAGACGGACGGGAAGGATTGTGATGCATTGGACTATGACAAATCGTCAACACCTGTGAATCTCACACAGAAGATCACGTCGAACGAGTCAACGGCTGCCGAAAAGAAAGTCAACGATCGGAAGACCAAGGAGTCGGTCAAGGCCGCCGCATCAAAGGCTGCTCCTCAGCCCCGAAGTGCTGCTGCCACGCCTCCCACTCCCATATCATCAACGCCCACTCCAATTTCTCTTACTCCATCCAAGAGCAGTCCCACTCCGCCGCCTGCCATCAAGCAGAAACCGGAGAAGGGAAAGAAGAATGCCACAGGTGGTGGTGGTGGTGGTGGTGCCACTTCCGTAGCTTCTCCGCCCGCTGCACCCACTCCACCCAATCCCAAGCGAACGCCTGTTTACAATCAAAAGAATGCCAAGGCGCAGCAGCCACAGGCGGAGGTCAAGCCGGCAGCTAATCCTCCCAGCGGAGCAGGAGCCAAACGGGAATCGGTCTATGCCTTTGGCAAGGAGGAGGAGGCGGCCACAAAGCCCGGTAATCGACGGCGGGCGGATCCCAGTCCAGTGCCTGCCCCAGCTTCAGTGCCCAATGCGCTGAGTGAGCGATCTCCAACCAAGAAGCGAGCAGCAGCCGCGGCGGCCGCCACGGCAGTTCAACTGACGCTGAGTCCCACGGAGAACTGCAAAATCGAGGGAAAACCAAAAGCGGCCACTGGGAGGGGAGCTAAAAAGCAACAGCAACAGGTTGCCGCTCCAGCGCCACCAGCCCCACCCGTTGAAGCCAGTGGAGATTCGGATGCAGAGGGTGCCACCTTCTATATACCCCTTCAAGGAGCCGGAGTTGGTGGCAGCGGCGATGGAGGCATCCAGGGAGTGGCCGTAAAACTGGGACGCGAGGGTCCCGATGGCCCCAATCAGAAGGTGGTCATGCAGGCCACTTTGGTGACAAAGGCCCAGATGGACACCAACTCGAAGCCACTGCCAGAGTCGCTGAATACCAACGAGCTGGTGAAGACCCTGCTCCATGCAGCCAGCAATGATGCGGCCTCGACCACGACCACGAGCCTCAAGAGCTTGCCCAAGGCGAGCACTTCGGCAGCAGCAGTGGGAGCAGGAACCAATCCCGGTGCCTCCAGCTTGGTGCGTGTGAACTCCAACTCGTCGCTCTTCTCGGGCTCTGCCAAATCTCGGACAGCTGCCCAGACCAGCTCCACGGCGGCTGCAGTGGCCAAGAAGTACAAGGATGACACACCCATCAAGATGGCCAATAACACGGCCTTCCCGCGACACGATGATCCCACACAAATGGTGGAAGCGCCCATTTTCCGGCCCACGGAGAAGGAGTTTGCCGATCCGATTGAGTTCATCGAGCGGATCACACCGATAGCGGCCAGGTTCGGCATCTGCAAGATCATTCCGCCGGCCAGTTTTAAGCCGGAATGCCGGATATCGGACGAGATGCGCTTCACGGCGTACAATCAGTACGTGCACAAGATGCTCCACCGCTGGGGACCGAGTGCCAAGGAGCTGAGTGCGATCAAGAAGTACCTGGCCACCCAGAGCATTGTGATGAACCATCCCCCTTGGATCGGTGGAATGGAGGTGGACCTGCCACGTTTGTATCACACTGTCCAGGAGCTGGGCGGCCTCAAGGAGGTGATCGAAAAGAAGAAATGGGCGCGCGTGGCGGAGGAAATGTGCATACCCAAGCTGGCGCAGGATCGGGTGACCAAGCTGGACGACATCTACTGCAAGTACCTGTTGCCCTACGACACACTGTCGCCGGCGGAGCGCCAGAAGCTCTTCGACGAGGTGGAGGCGGACTGGGCCAAGCGTGAGGCGCGAGCGCGACGGAATGCGGATCGATTCGTGAACACGGAGAGCGTGTCCAACGAGGAGGACGATTTGAGCAGCGACGAGGACGAAGAGTCCGAGGAGGAGATCGACGGCGTGTCCATGGAGTGTATCGTGAAGGGGCGGAGCATGCCTCTCAGTCAGTTCTATAGGATTGCCCGGAACACAATGGCGCTGTGGTTCAAGAGCACCGATCCCACGGTCAACGAGGTGGAAGCGGAGTTTTGGCGCCACGTGGCCGTCCGGGATAGCCATGTGTGCGTCCACTCGGGCTCGATTGATAGCTCGGGCTGGGGCTATGGCTTCCCCAGTCCGGGTCCCAAGGGAAAGGGTTCCAACTATGCCAGGCATCCGTGGAACCTCAAGGTGCTGACCAACAACTCTGGCTCTGTTCTGCGCTCCCTGGGACCCGTCATGGGCGTCACCGTTCCCACTCTCCACGTCGGCATGCTCTTCTCCGCCTGCTGCTGGTACAGAGATCCGCACGGCCTATCATGGATCGAGTACCTGCACACGGGCGCCTCCAAGCTGTGGTACGGCATTCCCGACGATCAGAGTGCCAACTTCCGATCGGCCTTGACGTCGCTGATCCCGACGCACTGCCAGAACAAGACCATATGGTTGCCCTGTGATACGGTGATGGTGCCACCGCACATGCTAACGGATCGGGGCGTATCCCTGTGCCGCATCGAGCAGAAGCCGGGCGAGTTCATTGTGGTCTTTCCGCGGGCCTACACCTCCAGCCTGGCCACGGGTTATGTGGTCTCCGAGAGCGTTTACTTCGCCACCATGTCGTGGTTGGATCTGGCCAAGGATGATTTTAGGGTATGTGTTGTGTTGTTTGTGTGTGCGGCTAGAGATAAATATTAACTAATTTATAAATTTCTCGCCTTTAGGACATCCATGAGAGCTGTGAGCCGGCCATGTTCTCGCTGGAGCAGTTGTTGTTTGCCCTGGGCTATGACCAGCGCGTCAACTCTGATGCTCTGCATCAAATGCTGCCCATGCTCAATGATGTTTGCGAAAAGGAATCGGCAGCCAGAGAGCAGCTTAGGGTGAGTAGAAACTCTTTTTAAATTTGTATTCCAACAAATTGAATTGTTTTATTTGTCTTATTCATTAAACATTATCGATTTGCAGGCTGCTGGAGTGACATCCACCGAAAAAGTGCAGGCGGAGAAGGGCCAGAAGGCCAAGAAGCAACAGCAGCCGCCATACAAGTCGATCGAGAGCGAATGCGACCTGTGCCGCGCCAACCTGTACATATCGATGGTGCGCACCGAGGACGGCAACATCTATTGCCTGCAGCATGCGTTGAAGAACCTCAACAACGGCAACATCCAGGCCAAACAATGCAAGCTTATCTACGCGTACAACGTGGATGATATACAGCAGCTAATACGGCAACTACAGGAGAAGATTAGCCACAAGGCGGCGGTAAAGAAAAAGTAGCATCGTCGGCGTCGTTACTAATCGGCGGCGCAAGATACACACACAGATACAGACACGGATTCAGATAGAGATACGGATAGGAAAACGGCTTAGAAACACCGCGCTGATGTACATATAAAACGAAATGTGTATACGTATGTGATTCGCCATCGCTATAGAGCAGCTAAAATGATAAATGGGTGAAATATAGTTTTGACTACGCGTTGATAGATGGACGGATTCGTTGAGCACTCATCTATTTATGCAACGTTTATCTCCCAGTTGACTAACTGACACTATTACTAACTGTATGATAAGAGAAGTGTAGGATCGGATGTATTGAGATGTAACTGCTTACATTTCAACGTGGCAATGCTTTCAACTTTGACTAGTTTATACACAATATGTCGATAAGAAGTTTGCAATGAATTTTGTTTTCCATTTGGTTTTTTTTGTTATGCAATATGTACCCCTCCCCGAAAATGTTATTAACCCCCTATTTGTGTTATTGTATATAGAGAGCCTAGTGTATGTACGTAGTTAGCTATCGGATTAAGTCAGAGACCCTCAAAGAAACCATGCTAACGTGTTGCAATTTCTACTACCTTTTATACGCTAAGATAACGAGTAATACTACCATAGCATCATAGAACACCAGAGCCCAGATATCCACAACGCGCCCCCCGCCACCCCCTTAGATCAGTAGTTTTAGCACTAAACAATAGCAAACTAACGAACTAAACGAAAGCCAGAGTTACTATCGATGACTGCAGTTGTGCAGTTTGGGCAAAACCAAAACCAAACCCAAAAACGATACAGACGAAATCCATCATTATGGACAGGCGATTGCGATTGCGTAAATGAGAACTTTTCACTAGATGTTCAATGTATTTATATAGTAGTAATACAATATTTAAGTAACAAGTGCAACAATAAATCTTAACGCGATATATCAAAGCTGCACTGTTTTAGTTAATGCTACGTACTCCAACTACTAGCAAAATAATTGTCTGAATGGGAGTGGTTGTTGTGTTTGCCTAAGCTATTTCTTAAACCTAATCCTTGGCTAGACCTTGGGTTTCTTTTGCGGCGGTGGTATGCACTCCGCACTGGCCACCGCCTGACGTTTGACGGCACAGCTTGGCATATTGGCCACCACATCCTCCATTTGGCGCTTCAGTTCGGACACCTGGGTGGTCAGTTCAGTGATGCTGGAGAGGGCTTCCTGCAGGCGGCGATCCTGCACCTTGCGCGCCACCTCCAGGTTGCGGATCTTTTGCGTGAGTGTCCTTTGCATTTGGTACTGTTTGAGTAGGTGCTTGGAGACCCGATCCCTTTGCGCGGTCTCCGGCTGTGATGGTTTGCTGGCGCAGATGGGGGCCAACTGGACGATGGCCTGCTGGACGAGGGCATGGTCCACGGGGCGACTGATTCCGGTCCGCTTCACGCCACTAAAGCTTATGTCACCCAGGGCACTGCAAACCACCAGACGCGTTCCGGCGGCCGTCGATTCCGCCAGTTGCTTCCGGTGCTCCATCTTGAAATTCACGGCAATCTTCTCGTCAAAATGCTCAATGGCCATGGATGAGATGTCGCGCAGCTCCTGCAGCACTTCATGTGGTCGCAGCTGCTTGGTGGAGGTACTCAGGATGCGCAGGATGCTGTTGATCTCGTCCAGAACGCGACCCGGTATGAAGCAGCAGATGTTGAGATCAATAAACTTGGAATACGTCATGGTCAGCATTGAAATGCGTGTCTCGATGGAGGTGAGTATGTCCGAGTGGCGGGATAGGATGTGGTTTCTGAAAAAACAGGGGAAAACCATCCTCAGAACCATCTCGATTTATCCGGAATTAAGTGACGAACTCACCTGCGTTCCGACTCCCGACGTGGCAGCATGGATTTGATGCGCTTGAAGTTCTTGGCATGGGCCAAAATGATCTTGTTGAAGCCCTTATTCAAAACTTGCTGGCCAATGTAATTGAAAAGTGTGCACACCTATGTATGTAGATTGGAAACGTCTAGTTTTAGTCACGGGTCAAGAGATTTGCGTCCGGGATGGCCAGATCGACCAGCTCACCTCTCGCTTTTTGGCCACCTCATCGTAGGGCAGCCATTCGAAGATGTCCAGAAGCACCGTTTGCGGCAAGTCCAACAGATTCATTTTCCTACTTATTTCTATTTTCGAGAGCGATTTTATTCGAGAATGTTGCTATTGTTTTTAGTAAGGCAGTGACTGCAGCTGCTTGAAAATACCGAAAGGCCCTGCAGTTTCAAAAAATACTACATTGTCGATCTCAAACAGAAATCCAGTATATACAGTGTATGCATCCGTTATCATATTTGAATTCTTAAGTTTTGGTTAAACGTTTCTGTTTCAATTATTTTATTTTTACTATTAATTACTTATAGAAAAATAGACAAGATAGATAAGATAAATCAGATAAGATAGCGATCTTGTTGCTTATGAAACAGATTTTAAGTGACGAATATTTTTGCAAATAAATATTCGTCAAAGATTTTCTAAATTTTTTTTTAATATTAGCTTTTTTATTAAGCCAAAATGGTTTCGGTAACCTTTAAAAAAAAACCCTTTAATTCCACAATTGATAAATTAAATAAAAAAATCGTTTAATCCTAAATGTATATGCTAATTTCTTAAAAATAATGTTATTTTTGATATTTTAGCCCATAGCTTGCTGACCAATTTTTGGTCGCTTAGAAGCATATTACAATCAAAAGGGGTGTTTCTTTCGAATTACCAAAATAAATAAGGAATATAAAATGTGCCGCCAGAAAGTATGCCATGCCCTATTCTAATTGATTGTATGATAGCCTCCAACTATGATAGTTAAATTCGTGTTTTATTTACAAAATGGGGAACAATAGAAACAAATTAACGATTGAAAATTGAGTTAAGCTTGTATCAGAAACTTGTGAGCATCATGGATATCATTGGCATAGGGTTCCAGTTCGGGCTTCTTCTTGGGAAAGTAAGGATTGTGCTCGGGATCGGCATTTAAGCTGGGAATCGTATAACCTGGGTTAATACAAATTTTAGCGAAAAGTAAAGTCCAAAACCTACTGGTAGAAATTGGTGGCCTCCTCGCACTTGACATTGTACCACCAATCGCAGGCGAATTCCTTCTGATTGAAGATGGTGCCATTGGTGCACAGGAACTTGGCGCCCTGTTCGCCCTCGCGTCCATCGTGGCACACGTGATAGGCCTGGCAGCCCGTCTCCACATTGGCGTACATGCCCGGAGTGGCCGGAACATTGTGGCAACTGAAGTGGGTGTGCGGCACCTCATGGTAAACCGGATAGTCGACGCCCGGAACTCCGGGTATCTTGTTTAGATCTTGCTTCTCGTCATGATGCTGCGAGTGTTCCGCTTGTGGCGGATTGAATAGATATCCGAATTTCTGTAAACATATCAAATATCAAATGTGGCCATTGCATAACGAGACAACGAGAGCTCGTGCCCCAATCCGGTTTGGTTTTGATACCAGTACCCGTACCCCCAATTCCCCACTGCCTTATTATAACCACTCGTATGGTACATATGTACATAGATTGCATGTTACAATTTTTGGGTCAAAAGTGAACGTGGCCAAGACAACCAGAGCTTTGTCAACTGGGGTGGTGCACGCTTCTCTTAATTGATTCCTCAATTTCTCAGCATAATTATACACTCAATCCTCAATCCTCACCTGAACTTCAATGGCCACGGCGACTCCGATCACGAGCATAAGCCAAAAAGAGAAACATCCCAGCTTGGGCATCATTATGTTGGTTATACTTTTCCGCCTACGTTGGTGTTGGATGTTGAAGTTGGAAGCGACGACCGTCCGAGTTGGGTTTGAAAAACACACTGAGCTGCAGTTTTCCAGCGGCAACCACTTGAGCATGGAGCTTTCAAGGGTACCGATCCGATTTTTGTTTTTTGTATGGCGGCTGTAACAGTTTCGATTTTTGCGCTATGCTGGAAGCTGTTGGCCCAAGCTTTTCCAGTCCAAATTGGCAAATTACTTAGCTCTGCTTCAATTATTGCCAAAGTAAACGAACCGCTCGAAGCTTATGGCTCCCTCTTCCCCACACATAATTATGATACACGACTGATGTGGGAAAGTACAATGCAGCTCTCGGGCTGGGTTTATTTTGCAAGATACAAATTGTTTACGCTTAACTAGCTAAAAGCCATGAATTCACATTTCACTTGGCCCGGCATAACATGTGGATGGGTTGGCAAGCGATGAGTGGATGTACATGTGGATGTACATGTGGATGTGGATGCAACTGGCTACACAGAACCAAATTTATATAGCTTTTAATAACATTCAAGTTAAAAACTCTTTCAAAATGTTGTGTTTAAATAAAGTAGATACATTTGAGATAAGGTCAGTATTATTTCATTTCATTACATTATCAAGAATAGATCCTTTTGGATCTATTTTGTACCAATATGTACATGTACATAAAATAACAACGGAATTTAAAATGGCTTGTAAGTTCTATGAATCTTAAGCCCAACAATAATTTTAAGAACAATTAATAACATTTTCAAGAAACCAACTATGAAGGAAATTCAAAAAATTCATCCATTCATAACTAATGCATTTATTTCCTTGATATAATATGTCAACTGATATTTGTGAATGCATATTTCGTATTCCATAAAAAAATTAAACAACCTTACAATGAAATGTTGATCTGGGAAGATAAGTTTTAAATTAATATTTTTTTCCGTGTATGGGCTGGGCATGTATTGTTTGTATTGCTTGCAAACATGGGAATTGGAATGGGAATGGGAATGCACTAATCGGTGAGCGGGCGTATGGCAAAAGTTTTGAAATGATATGCACATGGTTGGATAATGGTTACCAACCACTTTGTAAACTTAACTCTTGGCTAGAGATGATCATAATTGCCATATATCCATATAAATTCTACTAAAGATGGGCATGAACAGCTCTAAAACTAATAGTTCTTGCGGGTCGTTTGCTGCAAGTCCAGTTTGTTCAGCAGATCATCAAATTCGCTGAAGAGCTAAATGAACATATGGGTATTACAATTTCAGCAGGCACAGTGACTACTACCCTACCCCTACTCACATGGGTTGTGCCATAGCTGTCCACATAGGTCTTGCTGCCTCTGGAGGTTTTCTTGAATGCCGGCAGCACCGAACTGTGACCATGCAGGAGATTCACATTCTGATAAGACTGCGCCTTGGCCGATCCGGCCAATGGATTTGTATGGCTCTTGCCGACCGTGGGCGCCAGTTCCAGAAAATTGGGCACTAAAATAGGGCGAACGCATGTGAGCATTGGATGCCCCAATCTTGCCCCATCTCCTGCAATCGCTACTCACTTTTCTTGGGCTGCAACTTGACCTGGTTGAGGAGTGGATTGTGCAACTGGAGCTGTCGGTAGACGGGCAGGGCGTGCTTCGGCGGCACCAGCACGTGCTGGCGACCCACCGCCTGCGGATACAGGTAGGTCGTCTCCACCGTGGGCACCTGGCGGTAATGGTATCGCCCCTCCCGCGGCGTATACCTTCCATCCGAACTCAGGGCGATGTGGAAGACGGTGCGCATGGGCTTGTTGTAGTACTGATACACCTGATAGAAAAACAACGAGTTTATTTTCCAATTTATAACTAGTATATTTTAACTATAACAAATACCGCGAAATAAAGCATTAAAAATCTAGTTTTTTTTTTTATATTTTAAAATGTATAATAATTGTAAAATATTTTAATTGCTTTTCCAGTATTTTTCATGTTCAAACCATTAGAAAACAATTAATTATTTAACATGTTTTTTTTTCCTTTAATTGTTATTGCATTCAAACTGTGGGTAATAACATCTAAGATAAATATTTGTTGGACTGCCATAAAATAATGGGTATTTCATTCTTCAACAAGTTGTTTTTTGCTATCAATATAAGCTGTGGGTAATAAATCAATCAACAGCTTGGAGAACTATTAACTTTTTATTTATGTGCTAAGTTTTGATTTTTTTTGTACGTCGGAACTTAAAAAAATTATCGCACAAAACGGGTAAAAATCTTTACTTTGATATGTCTTTAATTGGCGTACGTTTTTTATTGTTGTGCGAATAATACTATAATCATTTAAATGTAAACGCAAATGTATTGTATAACATTTGTTTGTATATATTGGTTTTTGATCTTTAAAACATTATGATCGGTAGAATTTTGTTATAGCTTAAGCAATTAAAAAAAATATTGCTCTAATGTTTATTTAAATTTGAACAAAAAAAATTATTATTTTAATGTATACTTGATGTTGACCCCTAAGTTTTTAAAAAATAAATATAACAGTTTATACAAACAGATAAGAATTTAAAAAGGTGAAAGGTGCAAAATAAATCTTTGCAGATTGCATTCAAAAATTCCCAGAAATCATATCAGTGATAACGTAATGCATATATGTATCCATTTTTGGAACTCAACGGCAATTTTTTATTCATAGTTGTTTGTTCAGTACGTTTTGAAAGTTCTCTTTGAATGGTTGGAGTTATTTAAAATGCTAAAGTTGCCAATAAATTGTATCTGTTTCCTAATTTTGCTGAATGTTCAAGGACGATTGGCTGATATCCAGGACAACGGCACATCCGTGTGCGTCCTGCAAGATGCCCCATTGCAGTGCGGTGCGTTTTGTTTAAGCGCTCTGCATCCAGTTTTTGATAACTACGAGAAAACCCAGGACAAGTTGTCAAGAATTGAAGGTGATCAGCAGACTTTGAACACAAAAGTTCTCGAGTTTCTGCAGACACAAGTAGAAATGAGGAGCCAGTTTCTGGAGTCACAAGCAGAAATAAGGAACCAACTTCTAGCGGTGCAGACCAGTTTAAGCGCTTTGCATCCAGTTTTTGATAGCTACGAGAAAACCAAGGACAAGTTGTCAAGAATTGAAAGTGATCAGCAGACTTTGCACACAAAAATTCCCGAGTTTCTGCAGACACAAGCAGAAATAAGGGGCCAATTTCTGGCGGTGCAGACCAGTCTGCAAGCGCTCCTGACTAAAATGGAAGACAATCAGAAGCCCAACCCCAAAAACAATCCGGAAAGTGTTATGCCCCAAAAAACAATAACTTATATAGTACAAACCAAACGAAAAAATTGGTATGATGCTGCATCCACCTGTCGTGGCATGGGAGGACATCTAGCGGCCATTAAAAACAAAGCTCAGCTTAAAGCCCTTTCAGCGCATCTCAGTTCTCATAAGGACTATTGGATTAGTAATAACAGTGAAGATGAAGATGAAAAGCTTTATATAAATAACGGAGATTTGTATAATGAGAATGGCTACGACTACGAAATGTATTTCATTTGCCAAGCTGACAGTGAATTTTAATTTACAATAAAAAAGACAAACATTGCAATTTTTTCGTTTTCATTAAAGCGGCAGAAGTGCTTAGATACTTTAATATACAATGTGTATATGTTTATTAATTGAACATTACAATTAAGAAAATATTGTGTTTAATGAAGTTATTTTGAAAATGCTGTTACTTAATCCAAATATCCACTTAACTTTTCATTATTATGTTCCTTTAAAATTATTCCCTTTCAGAGGGTATTATAATTTCAGTCAAATGTTTGTTCCTTAGTTATATTTGGATCACGAGTCCTTGCCGAAAAGGATCTAAACAAGGATGTATGTTTCATAGTTTAACGATGCTCAGTTTTGTTTATCATTGCCTAAGCCTTTCCGAAAATGAATACAATGGAAAATGGATGACTCCCGCTGATATTTACCTGCGGGTTCCGCTGCTCGGGCACTATGCCATCTGGCACTGCGATGCCCTCCTTTTGCAGGCGATTCAGAAACAAGCGATCCGTCTCGAAGGCGGTGTCTGGGATCTTACCACCCGCATGTGGCAATACTTGTTCCCGATAGATTTGGCGTTTCTTGAAATTGGTTTGGTTGACAGAATTATTTATGGTATGATGTTTGATGGCATTTGACAGCTGAGAAGGTTTTTGGGCGTACACACCTTGTGGTTGCGTTCCGCTAACTCAAAGTCTTGGGCAATTATAGCCGGACTCAGGCAAAGATATAGTTGTACGATCAGCAAGATCACATGCGGGGAAGGCATTTTTATGCAGGAATTTGAGCAATTTCCTGATCTGACTGCTGAAAGGTCAAGTTGATCGACAGGCACTCGCGGCTCTGTAGACTTCGACTTCGAGTTCGACTTCGACTTCTGCAGACAAACGTTAAGAGCTCGGTACACAAATCCAGATGCAAGACATATTCTTCTTCGACATTCGACAGGCAATTGCACAAGACGAGACGACAGATGAATGACGAGCAGAAAGAACGATCGCGACACGATCACGTGACGACGGTTGCCAAAGCTACCTGGTAAGTGGTTATGTCGCCTATATACGCCACGATCTACGGTTCCGATCTCCGATCTTAAAGTTACGTTGTGGTCGCGTCGACGGTGCCAAACATAATGAATGCAAATGCATAAAACCGATCTCCACTAGCGGGTGCCCTCTGCCGACGTTTTCTGCCGGCGCGCTCATCATCATCATTATTATCATCGTGAAAAGCAAAGCAAAGTCAGCAGCAGTTTTATTTTTAGGCTGCGAACCCTGAATGATTTCCCGTTGCTTTTACTTGATTTTCAAATACGAACGGCACTTAATATAACCAACTTCTCGCCGTAGTTAGTTTTATTTGCGGTTTTTAACTGGAAGTGGCAGCAAAATCATTTTCGCCGAATTGCCTCAATTAATCTCTATGGTTACCCTCCTCCTTTACCAAAAAGCAAAACCAAATCCAAATTCATAGTGGGACGATGGGTCGGCTACTTGACTTGAAAGTCTGCAGAGCTTAGAGATCCCTTGGTGCCTGTTCGTACATCTTTGTTATACATAATTACACTGGTTTCTTGGACATGGGCAATTTTGTATGCTTCCACAACAACCTTTTTCTTGTCTCGAAAGTGAATGGCTGAATTGGATTGCTTTGGATTGTTCGAACCTTTTGTTTTTGCCCATTTCCAGTTGTTGTTGTTGATTGCGCCCTCAAGTCAACACTTTTCATAAACGTTTCATATTTATTGATTGTTTTCGTTATTATTTTAAATATTTGTGTAATTTTTTTTCCTCTTGCCTTCGCTTTTTGCCAGCCACTTGCTGTTGAATTGCTTATTTGTCTCAAGAGGTTGAGGTTTGATGTTTTCTTTTCATGTCAGAAAAGTTGGTTTTTGTAAATAATGCGATTTATTGGCGTTAGGGCCTTGAAGGTATTGTGAAAGTGGATTAACACTGGGTGAATGCTTGAAAGGTCTTTCTTCTAGGATAATTGACTATATTATTATTATTATTAAAAATATATTTAGTTTTTTGTAAATAAACATGTTTGATAAGTAGGTAACATATAACATAACTCATTAACGATTAAACAGTAAAATAGATTTATGATGAATTTATCTAAAAGTAGTCTCCAACTCATCAAATTAAATAAGCAACATTTATCATAAAATTTTCGGTATTCATCAATCAACTTTTCAACATTTAAACTTTACACTACATAAAAAAACTTGTTGCTAAAGGTAGGCTTGATGATTGGTTTTATATTTATCATTTTCAGGTAGTAAACATTAACTTGAACAAGGTGAATATTTTAAATCATAAATGCCTCAAATGACCTAATATTCCCACGCTTCCGTTTTCAAATAATTAAATATTTCAAAGGCATATATGCCATAGAAATGTGACAATACAAGCGTGTAAAAAGTAGACCCAGCATAAATGTATAATGCAAAACTTGGAGAAAGTAAGGCCAAGATAGCGGATGGCGATAAGAACGCCTACGAATAGATCAATTGAAATTCCGAACACAAAAAAAGGCAATTGTAATTGTAATTTCGATTGCACAATCGCCACCGAAAAAGGTTTAACATTACAAATTACAATAGACAGAGCAGCGAAAACCACACAAAAAGCGATTCAGCTTCTGCAGTTTAGTAGATTGTAAGATTCAGACCTTGGCTCAATCAAGATGCAACAACATCGCACCGTAGTAACATCCAGCCATTGAGGAGACCCGGCCAGAGATTAATTATTTTAAATCATCGCCAGCCTTGGACCTCGGGCATGTTCAAAACTATTGCGGCTGCTTTTCAATTGTTGGCCCAAACCGAATTGTTGCGGTCGCTAATTGGCCAAGATTCGAGCTTCCTGGAGGGGCTCGCTCATCGAACCCATCACAAATGGTCCAAACTCGATGTCAAGGATAAGTTGGCTCTTCTGCCAAGCGAGACAGTCATTCCCAGGCCTTTCCAATTTGCATCTTGTCACAAAAAAAGATGACAGGCCAATACCACGAACACGATCTGACATCGAACCGATCTCCGAAAAAGAGTGATCGTGGTGGCCCGTGGTCGTCTGTGGTCCACATCTTCGCCTTGGAGGTTACCTAATTGGCCAAAAGACGAGTTCAATTGCCCGTAATGTTTGAACTTGCCCCTTGCCCACGAGCAATAGGTTTGGTGGTTTTTTGTGTGGGATCTCGAACAAGCAACTTGGTGAAAATAACATCAGCGAAACGAATTCGCTTCGCCCCTGTCCATTGTCCACTTGTTTCCAATTAACAAATGACTACTCAGTTCAGTCGTTGGTAATTGAAGTGGTTCGAGCTGGTTTTTCAGCCATTGAGCGTATGGATATTCCGAAACGGTCAGAGCAAGTGCCACGCTTTTTGAACCCGCAGGGTAAAAAGGCAAGAAAAGTTCAGGGTCGCCTAAAAAACAAATTACAATTAGTTGAAGTGGTTTTCAAATGGATAGTAAGTACAAGTACAAAAACTTTCTTTCGGTTGACATTCTCATATTTTATTTTTCGTGTATATTTATATCTTTGTTTTGTTTACAATTTAAACATTTTTCAAAAAAGTAAACATTTCATATCAATCTTTGTTCATCTGAATATGTATTATGGACAACTCTAAATACTTTTCTGGGCAGATATACTTAGAACTCGTTGCGTTCATATCAATATACATATATACAGCTGACAGATAAGTCGGCGGTTAACCTTTTCTTCATTTTACACATAAATCTGCTTCGTTGTCTGCACAGAATTATAAATGCAAAATAAAATGTTTCATCTTGTGTTTCTTTCTATTATTTTTTACTTTATAGTTTTGCTAAGTATTTCTTTTTTAATAGCTATAATTAAAATACAAAAATATATGTATGCAACAAAAAACATGTTTACATATGTATAATGAATATCGGGGCAATTCAATGTAACTTATTACTCGGCTAGATTTCGTATAAAAATGGTATTCTTTGAGTAATCTTAGCTCATCGTATTTGGAACTGATTCGATTGCAAAATCTTCTTTACAATCCATCTTACGCTTACGAACTAAACATGCTAAAAAGTTAAATAATTGTGGGCAAATCATTTGCTACGGAACAAAATAAAAGTGAGGGGAAAGAGGCATGAAAAGATGACTTCAGTTTTGGTTATTTGCTTTTAGTAATACTCTTTTAGAACAGAGAGAAAGGGTGGGGGTGGGACGAGGTGGTGAGTGCAGCTAGTTTTTTCTGGGTGCTACATAAGTCTTTTATAGCTCTGTACTAAATCGTACAAACATCAATAGGAAACGAATGAAGTGCACTTAGTACAGTTCCAGTTTGAATGCCGCCTGAATCATTTAGGTCTGTTCTAAAAGTGTTCTAAACGGCCATCAACTAGCTTTCTCTCTACTCGATATAATTGCAAGTGTACTAAAACGTGCTAAAACGGCATAGTGGTGCTCAAGAGTGTGCTAAATATAGTGGTAGGCACTCGCTTAGTTAATCCCTTTTCGGTTCTCAAACAGGCACACTAAGCAACAGACAAAATGTACAAGATGTGGGCGCAGTTTTACATCTAACAATAGTTAGATGATTTCTCAGCTGTGGGTTCCTATATCTATAACGTAGATGTAGGCATCCTCTCTTTAATTTTTCAGGGTTATCGATGTTTCTGGTGGACTGTAGGTGGCCAGAATGTCCTTGATGGCTGCCAGGGAACCAAAGATCAAGGCTCCAATGCCGCACAAGATGATGACGATGTTCTTCCACAGGATCCAGTTGTATTTACCGAAACCAGTCTCCCAATGGACAATTAGCTCAATGACCACCTGAAAATCAAACCGATATTCGATAAGTTAATGGAAAACTTGAACTAAAGCTACTGATAACCGGGACTACTTACCGGGAAGATCAATCCCAGGATGGAGAAGCAGAAGGCACCAATGAGGCCCATGAATGGGCCAATTGTGGGAACAGCCACGGCCAAGACAACGGCGGCAGTCACCATCACCGTGCGCAGCACATAGTTGACCACAAGCGGACGCTTTGTGCACTTCTCCTTGATGCCGTCCCACACGATCTCCAGGCACACAAAGAACTGCAGTCCGAATGTGCAGTAGACGGCCAGGGAGATGAGCACCTTCACCGCCTGGGCGGGCCACTCCTCGATGGGCAGATTCAGGGTGATGCTCTGCTTGGTGTCATTGCCGTAGTGCAGATAGCCGAGGAATCCCAGCAGCATGTAGATGAGGGTCACGCCGGACATGCCCTGGCTGAGCACTCCGCAGATACCGAGGAAGCTCTGCGGCGTCTTCATGTTGTTCTCCAGCGGCATGACCACACCAATGGCTTCCATTGCGAAAATGGTGATCGAGAAGAACTGCGGCAGTGTGCCCCAAGTCACGAACTCGCGCGATTCCACCGATGGCAAGTCCTGCACCAGGTACCAGAACGTAATGCCCAGTCCCAGGCCCATGAAAACATTGGCCACCATTGAGACGGGTGCCAGGTACTTGAGATTCGGCACCCAGGCGATCAGGATCAGGGGCACCAGCAGTGCGCAAATGAGCAGGCGCAGACTAATCACCGTTCCCGTCCAATGGTTGATCAACTGCTCAAAGTTTGAGGCCACGATCACCGTGTACACCGAGCAGGTACCAAAGTAGGTGAGGAACAGTCCAAACAGAATCGAGAACTTGGCCACCGGGGCGAATCCACGGCACCATTTGGGTCCCTTTTGGAAGGCTGACTCGGCGATCTCGGCAAAGGTCATCTTGGTGCGACGTGTCCTGTAGTACAACTTGTGACCGCATTTAACCTGTCGATAATAAGATAAATAACTTATTAGATTAGTGGGCACGCAATAGAGTTCAGGTATTTATTTCAGTTATTTCCTTCAATAAAAAAATTAATCATAATTAAAAGGCTTTTAATTTATGGATCTTGGGTTATGTTTTAATATGTTTGTAAATTTAAATTAGAACTTGAGTGGATTCACTTGACAGCTTAAATATATAACATTTGTAAAATTTTTTGCTTTTTACAATTAAATCGACGTACAAATATTCAAAGTCTATTACTCATTAGTCTATTTCTCATTTGACGAGTCATAAGAGTCAAAAAATGAGTATGTGAATTGCTCGTTTGAAAATGCAATAGTAATATATATTATTTTAAAGCTAAGCAGAATATTCTTAATAATTAATATTAGCCATATTTAAGTTAGAATTTGCATCATATTGCTACCACTTACCAGAATGTAACTGCAGTGCGTGCAAATGAAGGCGGTGAAAATGGTGGCGAAAATTCCCATAACGATACCGGAGTACATGAAAGCGACCGGCATTCCCAGGATGCCAGTGCCCAAAGAGGCCTTAAGCAAATGCGTGAGAGTCTCACCATCACTATAGGGGAAAACAAATTTGTTATAATTTCTAATTCAAAAAAGTAAAAAAGTATAAAACTTACGTTGTGGGATGCTCATTGTCTCGCAGGGCAAACGGATCGAAGTCATTTCCAGCCAAGGCCTGCTCGGTATCCGACTTGCGGGGTTGGATTTTGTACCTGTAAGATCAACACATCAACACAAGAAGAAAGCATTAGTAAGGGAATTTATGTGAGGGAAAGACGCAATTTAGTTGGCCACCTCAACTCCACATTGGTGGGTTCTGAGTCGCCCATTGTCATGCTGTTCGGTTCGATCGTCTGTGCAAAACTGAAACTCGCCACGGAACTGCAGCGGTTTCTTATATGCTGACAGTGAAATTCCCTTGCCACGGAATTGCTGCATCTGCAATTACACTTGTCGGCCGTCGGCTCATAATACTACACTGGTAACTTAATGTCCATCGAGAGAAAAAACAAAAAGAAAAAACTGCTGCTGCAGTCGGAGGCATTTTGCCGGCCGAATTTGGTCAGGCCGTTTCTGATTGGCCTGGTCTGGCCAATTGACGGAATCTATGGATTCCGATCCATTCCAGAGTGCCTGACTCGATTTTCCGATTCAGTTGCATCAGCCATAAAAGCAATCTGCAAACCTCAGCCTGTCTTTATACTGCGAAAATTTCGCAAGCCCAGTTTTAAGAAGCTCCCCAAGGTATGCTATATAGTCCAAAGAACCTGAGGTTATCGTAAAAATATACACCAAAGCTACATTTTCAAATTCTTAAATATGCTTCGACTTGACATATAAAATTAAATCTTCTAACTTCTGGCTTATCTAAAATGAAATTTTAACAACATTTAAGATTGACTACTTATGGTGACTAATTGGCTTTTTAATTTATTTTTGATTATTCTAACTTACTTTCACTAGCATTTTCCATGACACTTGGAATCACGAGTTCCCAAATACATATATTTTAAAATATTTAAAAATAATGAAATATAAATCATCTAGAAAAGTTGTTGATAGCTGAAGCTGTAGCTGAAATCTTAAATAATACCCGCAACATGGATTGGCATTTTGAAAACCCGGATGTAAATTTTTTAAATGACAGCGCATTTTTAGAACACGTATACTTAACTATACGTCTACTGATAATTGCTGATATTCAAAACCCCTTTCCCTTCACTATCAGTTCAAGAACAAAACTAGGATTATCAGCTAAGTTCATTGATTCAATCTATAAGTATTTGCAGCGTCATCAAAATAATATTTTGAATGACAGGAGCAAGGCAAACACATATTAATATTCTCTGCTTATTCTCTATTTGTAATATCTCCTACAAATCTAGTTTGAAAGTCATCATCTGAAAATGAGGAAAGGTCTACACGTGTGCCTGATAATATTGTCATAACATTTGCTAATTTATTTCACGCCTTCTCCATTCGCTTGAACTGTTTTCACATTTTATTTTCATGTTTATTTTCCCAACAATAATATTTGCATCTGAAGGCAGATCAGGAAAATCGATACTCGTCCCACGTCAGCAAATGGATGCATAAATATTTTGAAAATCTGTCATCGCCTTGAACTTGGCAGTTATCTCACAAAATTGATTAACAAAAGCGCTTAAATGTACGTAAGTGATTTTGTTTTTGATTTATTTCTATTGCGCTCTACAGTAGGAATTTATATTAGGTAGTGCGACTCGGCTCGACACAAGTTTACGTGAGTTGTGCTTATTAGAAGGCAAGAGACTGTTTGATTATAGAGTTAAACATCTAGGGAACCTAAACTAGTTATCAAGTGTGCCCTCGAATCTTTTAATAACTCTTTACAGATCCGCTACTCAGACTAATTGATAATTGCAATCAATCTCAGCTACTCGAGTCAGAGTGCCTGACTTTAAAGTCTTAAAAGAATTTCTAGTCTCAATTTCCGGCGCCACATCAAAGGCCAATTAGCGAGACATAGAGACACTAATCTACTCGTAAACTTAATTGGCAAACATGCCACACCAGCAATTTAGGCGACATATTTTTAGCCCGGTGACCAAAAGATACTCACATGACTTTTCCTTCGCCGGGCAGGAATTGCTCCATTTCCTGGGGCGCATTCTTTGAGCCGCTGTCCTATAAAGTCCAAAATAATTTAACAATTAATAAAGGTAATTGCTCAATTGAGGTTCTAAGAAATGCTCACCACAATATTAACCATTTTGAAAGCCGCTGTTTCTTTTCCTTAGTTAAAAAACTGCAAAGGAAAAAGAGCAAATTTGTATAAGTTAGAAATTCATGGAAAATAATATATACTTTATTCTGTTTTTCCGAAACCAAGTTGTGTATCATTTATTTCCAGTAAAAACATCAAAAGATCAACTTTTTAAAAGTGAATTAATAGCCAATTGATATCCATTTAAGATCATATTTTATTTTCCGTGTAGAACAAGCCTTTATTGATTTAATAATGAATTTTAATTGAGATTGTGGCGCCCAGACACTTTTAAATTCGAACTGGCTATTTCCAGATCCAAACTAATAGAATCCCCTTTATTGAGTAAACGAACGGACAGCATCTTTTGATTTGATTTAATTGTCTGCGATTTGTGGCTGAAATATTCGAATATGCAAAAGTTCAATTGCCCCTTAATTGTTTTGTGCGACTCACTTTCAATTTAAGGCGTTTGTCTTTAATTTATGAAAATAAATTCGTATAAAAATGTGAAAGCATTTTCGGCAATTTGTATGCAAATTTATCAGGGAAGCAATTGAACATAATTTCGTTCATTTAAACCTGCTCTAATGAGTTTTATTTTTAGTCCCTTGGCTGTCGCATGTATTGTGTTCTCGATGACATATTTCGTTTAATTGGTTTTTCCTTTTGCGTTGCGGCTTTTGTGTCCCCGTTCTATTATTAATCCGCTAAATCCCAGTCACATGTGCCATATTTCACACACATAGTAAATATGTCAAGTATGTGCTGAGTGGGAGGGTTTTGGATCTTTGGACTGGCCCCCAAATGAGTTTTACTAGTACTGATTTTTCTAGGGTGTTGGGCATTTTTAAGAACTTGAATCGAGGTCCGGCTTTGGGGTTATATTGCGTCTTAAGCTGGTTCTGTTTCGCGCAAAATTACATATAATATATATATACGTGCATACATTCGTTTTCTCTGTTTACCATTTTTGCATATAAATTTCGAGCTTTCAGACGCTGGCGTAGACAGTTTCGGATGTCTTTAGCTTTAGGTCGTTTGTTTTGGCCATGTTTCGCAACTAGGTTGAACGACCTCCCACTTGACTTGGCCTGACCTCTGCTCAAGGGTCCGCGGAGTGCGAGATAAGCCCCCTCAAGAGTGCCCATCCATCTTCCAAACGAAGCTGTTTTGTCTGTTACATCCATTTACAACCATCGAAAGGTACTATCGTGTTTGGTTCATATATTTATTAGTTATCTTACCAAAGCGTCACAGCTCGAAATCACACACATGGCACTCAATACCACGATAAGATATAGAAGCACAACATTGACCAGCACTATCGCTCAATGAATGAATCAAATTTTTAGAGAACGCCATATCTGCGGCACACACAATATTTTGGCAGCGCCAACGAAAAAAAAACCTTCACCCAGTGAAGTCCCAAAAAAAAAAAAAAAAGTTGGTTGGCACACATTTGGTAGTATGTTGTTTTAGTTTTTTGTTTTACTGCTTCTATATTTTTAGTTGGCGTTTGTCATGCCAAATGTTTGCTCTTATCGCATAGTTTTCACTACTTTTCCCGCAAAACCAGTGCGAACTAGTTTGGCCGATGTATCGAAAGATATATGTACATGTGCTCGTCTCGACATTATCATTTATTTCGGTTGCGTGAGCAAAAAGCATGATACAGCTAAAATCGAACCTAAACATATACAAACTGATCCGACATTGGGAACAATTACAGGGCATCGGGAACTGCCGAAAAATATAAAACTCGATTGCATCATTATACCCTTGCAGAGGGTATTATAATTTCAGTCAGAAGTTTGCAACGCAGTGAAGGAGACATCTCCGACCCTATAAAGTATATATATTCTTGATCAGCATCACTAGGCGAGTCGATCTAGCCATGTCCGTCTGTCCGTCTGTCCGTCCGTCTGTCCGTCCGTCTGTCCGTCTGTCCGTCTGTCCGTCTGTCCGTCCGTTTATATGCAAACTAGTCTCTCAGTTTTAAAGCTATCTGCATGAAACTTTCCCAAAAGTTGTCTTTCTATTGCAGGTAGTATATAAGTCGGAACGAGCCGGATCGGACGACTATAGCATATAGCTCCCATAGGAACAATCGGAAAAATTAATGAAAAAAAATTATAACTTTGCTGTTTTTTAATTTTTTGTTTAGTTCTTCGACATATAGCAATAGTTATATATTTCAGAATTATGGTTTAAATTTCATCAAAATCGGACGACTATAGCATATAGCCCCCATAGGAACAATCGGAAAAATAATTGAAAAAAAATTATAACTTTGCTGTTTTTTAATTTTTTGTTTTGTTCTTCGACATAAAGCAATGGTTAAATATTTCAGAATTATGGTAAAAATTTCATCAAAATCGGACGACTATAGCATATAGCTCCCATAGGAACAATCGGAAAAATAAATGAAAAAAATTATAACTTTTCTGTTTTTTAATTTTTTGTTTAATTCTTCGACATTTAGTAATGGTTAAATATTTTCGATTTACGGTTTAAATTTCATCAAAGTCGGACGACTATATCATATAGCTCCCATAGGAACAATCGGAGAAATAAATGAAAAAAAATTATAACTTTTCTGTTTTTTAATTTTTTGTTTAGTTCTTCGACATTTAGTAATGGTTAAATATTTCCAATTTACGGTTTAAGTTTCATCAAAGTCGGACGACTATATCATATAGCTCCCATAGGAACAATAAAAATATAAAAAATAACTATCAAATAATTGAGCTGCAAATCATCATAGCTTCAATGTTTTTAAACTTATACGCAAGTAAATTATAATTTTAATGTTTTCAAAAATGTTTAATTCTTGCAATAGCTGCAAGGGTATATAAACTTCGGCTTGCCGAAGTTTGCTTTCTTTCTTGTTTCAATTGAAATTGCTTGGATGAGGTCGTGCGTTTACCTTTTCTTTCACTTTTACAAAATAGCTAGTTTGTTAACCCGTCTATTTGCTCTAGCATTTGCCCTTCAAAAGTGATCATAAAATTAATAACAAATTTGTTATCACATGATATACCAATTACAAAAATATATCAATGTGCTATTGATTTGTGGTTCACATTATCAGGTCTAATTAAGGCACTAATTAGTTTTACAAATGTTACAATGTATCTACATTGAAAAATACCCATTCTCACTCAGTTAAGATGCAAGTCTTTAAGAAATCATTTTGTTTTTGAATACTTTTCTATATATAGTCTTTGGCAATTATCATCTTCCTGCCAAATGTGACAGATCACTAAAAACCAAATTTAAACCTTGAATATCAAAATCTCTGCAATGCAAAATATTTAAGGAAAGTAATGCCGCATTATTTGTAAGTCATGCTAAATGAAAACAAAGAATCTTGTTAATGGCATGCGAGCGTGAGAATTGCAATAAAAATACTATGCAACCACATCTGGCAAATAAATTCAAACTCTTTGAAATTTGAAATTTCGGTCTGCTTTTCTCTTAGACTCTTTGGTTTTTATTCAGCAGCATCCCAATATGCCGAGAGCGATTATATAGCCAAAACCCACCCGGTCGAGCCCCTCAGCCTTAAACAAAACCACGTGTTTCGACTTTGTTGCTGTGGATTTATTTTTAGATCTACCCATAGCAGACATAATGCCATTTCAAACGAACCTTCAAAAGTAGTTTAGACTTTTTGACAAATTCGTATGTTTATCGCCCTCATTAGCCAGATATCGTCGTCAGGCGTGACTCATAATAATAGGAAATCAGCAAAACGTTTAGGATGTGGGTAATAGTTCCGATAATGCCGTCACTTCCAACACGGCATCCGAGTGCGTTCTGCGTAAGACTAACACGATACTCTCATTCTTGGGAACATCTGTTTATATTTAGCCTCAAGTTCATCACAGCGTCGAGTGCTGCAAAGCTTTTCTAACATTTCATCAGCCAAAACTTTAGGGGGTTTTTTTTTGTACTCGTGGAATGCATTTGCCGCATGAGTTTTATGGAACGGGAAAGTTGACTCTCCTTATCTAGTGGTCAACAAAAAAGGTATTTGATTTCTCCCCCCTTAGGGTGTTACGTATGCAAGTTTATTTTGGGGAGTCATGTTCAAATGAAACGCGAGTTCAAAAAGTGCCATACACTTAGTTTTTGTAAATGGGTTTTTAAGGAATGTTAGTGATAATAGAACATGGTTCTTGGAAGCAAACAAGGTTATGACTATCAACATGACTGGGGGAAAGACTGATAAAAAATACAAGAAACATAATTGAAGAGGAGTGGTGTATTACCCATATTTTTTCTCTAGGTCAGACGTTCCTAAATGATTTTTATGTATCTGGGTTCGTTTTATTACAAAAAAAAAGTTTTCTAGGTCAATTTGTAATTTCCCTTTGTAGATCTTTAAATCTTAAAATATATTTAGGCAGCTGTTTTCCGACGTTTGTTTTAATGATCTCAAAGATCACTATCTGTCTGACATGTACGTCAATAGAAAGGTGTTCCAACCTCCATATGCAGAGAAACTCAATGAAAAACTGCTGCTCAAATAGAGCCCCCAATGAGTTCCCTTAATGTCTTCTTATCAACGCAGAGACACTAGTCAGAAAAAAAAAAACTGCAGTATCTGTTTGTCGTAACCTCCGGTTCGTCCGCTTCGTCTTATCTATAGAAGCTTTGGGAAGCAAATGCAATTTCCAGTGCTTTTTTAAGGTTTTTAAAATAATTAACAGCAATTGGAGAGTTTGCATGTGGTCGTTGCATAATACCAATTCTGATAACAGCACACGCAAGCCGCCGCAAAGGTCACATTATCGTTTTAGATAATGTGTTGTGTGGCTATATGAATATGGTTTTTATTGAACTTTTTTTTTGGTAATTGTTTTCTGCACTTAGAGCGGCACTTTTTATTGGAAAGTTGTTTATCGAACAGCCGTTTGTGGCTGCCGTTCAATGGTCCAATCGATTTGGGGGGAAAATGGCAACCTGATAAAAAAAACGACCTTCTCAGGTGTTACGGAAATTAGTTGCGTCTAAATATAAATCAATTCCTGTCCGGTCAGTTGAGACGGGCAAGGCGGTCAAGTGTTATGTCTGGTGGCAAATTGCGCAAATGGGTAATGTGGACAAACGAGCGGAGGCAAAAGATGGACAGCAAGAATAACAGTAAACAGCATTGTAGGATAATAATGGGGCAAAGACATCGATCTAAATACCCTTGCATAAGCACATAGTGACCAGAAATCAAAGCTATAAATAATTTTCGATACACTAAAACAAATTTTATAAGTCAAAATAACATACATTAAGGTAACACTAAATACCATGAGCCCCATATATTTTTTAAAAGAGCTACCTAAAATACTTTTAGGTTCAACTGCAACTGTAAAAGCTTGAGTTAAAATTCCAATACCCAAAAAACACATTAAATAGATTTATTATTCTTAGAAAACGTCAAATGCCTCGAAGGCCGCCTACGCAATCAACAGTTGCACCCACACTCTCTCCCTCCCTGTCTATTTTTACCTCTCCCTTTCTTTTGTTGTTTTTCACCCACTGTTTTTAGTTGGACTCCAGTCTCTGACGTCACAGTTTTACTGCGTCTTTGACTTTTGCTTGTAAATTTCTGTTATGTTAATTTACCGACAACAACAATAGCACCAAAATCAATAACACAACTTGCGCGGAAAATGGTTATATCGTAAAGATATGGCTAAGAACACACCTCTCATGAAAAAATCGTTGGACAGACAAAAAAAAATTTTAATTTAAAGAACTGTAAAATATTGGCACGAAAAATATTAATGCTATTAATTGAGGCATAAAAAGAAGAATGAAGAATTGGTTTGAACACATCTTATTATAATAAAAATAAAGCCTGTATTATTGATATCTGATAAATAGAATTAATAATAATTTATGACTTGATTTATTAATTTGTGGTTATATGAATCGTTAAATAAATAAAAACTTAAAATAAAATAAGACTGAACTTTAAAAATTTTAATTATGAGTAATAAAGAAAACCTTTGTCGTTCCTATAATATCACATATGTTTATACTTTTTCTGTGCACCCATCCCATTTTGGCCTGAATTTCTTTTGGCCATGTCCTTGATGAGTCAGTTCGGTTCGGTCTAAAAGTGGGTGAGTGCACTAGACAGTGTGGGTGAGGTTATTGCATTGACGTGTGCACATAGGTCTGATAGTAATACCTTCTTTTTGTGCCTTTCTCCCAGTTTTTGGTCTGCTGGCATTGAGGGGATTTTTCCCTTGGCTAAATGCTCAATTACAGGTAAATTACGTATTGCAATTTAGCAGAAAACGTGGAACATCAGCAATTCAAATGGGGAAACCTATACGCAGCCATTGAACTATCGCATATACAAACAACTAAAACCGCAGTGGAAAGCGCGGGCATTTAAGAAAATGCAAATATTCCATTCATAGCTTAGAATAAAATAAGTTCATCAAAAAGGAAAATTTAATTGGTGGAAAATGTTGATAGCCGGAATGCAAACAACGGAACAGGTGCAACGTGGGCATGTTGACGTAGACGTCTCATTGCACGCGTGTCCAACCAACAAAAAAATAAGAACGTTTTTTTTGACTGTCGAAACTGTTGGGTTTTGTGAAAAGGTTTCCGCTTTAATTGTGGTTATAATTGTCACTGTGGTTATTTTTGAAGCCGCTTTTTTCTCACCTTCTCACCTAGACTACACTTTTTGACAATGTCAATTAATTATACATATATATTTTTTTCGTGGCTTCTATTTGAATTTCGAATACATAACACATGTGTGTGACGGTTGCACTCTGCCTCTGCTATTTTCAGACAAACCCAATTTTTCTGTTTCTGCCATGTGCTTCACGTCGCCCTCTTTCCGTTTCGTTTCCCTTCTCGCCGACTGTACAATTTCAAATTGCTGGTTTTCGTACACGCGTTCTATAGCTTACTTTTATTCTTCCTTTTCTAGAGTGCTGACGGTACACGAAATGCCGCGTAAATCAAACACTTCTCCCGATCGGTCGCCTTGAATAGGTGTTTTTGGCCGAAAAATCGTTTCAATAATGCCAACACTTCAACCGTAGCGCTGCTGGCTACCAAAAATCGGAGGTACCTCCCACGAAAACCGGGTGGATTGCGCGAAGACCAAAGAGCAACTGTGAAGAGCGTTTGCCAGACGGCTGTTTAAATACTCGGCGAGCGCCTCGTTGCGAGAGCGCGCCAAAAACGCAGCCGGCTCTGAATAGCTGTGCCAATATAGCTATTGTACTGATATGTTTTTGGAATATAAATTTGGGCATATTTTAATAAAATTTAAATTTAATTTATATATTTGCATGTTTTGTAAATTACTTTTCTATTTTTGTCGCGTTTGAAATTCAATTCAGTTTATTAATAAAATACAGTTTAACGTAATTTTTTAGCAAGTGGTTTTAGTTTTATTTTAGTTTTTAGAATATTTCCCGCTAAAAAAGCACTACTGCTTCAAGGGAGAGAAAGAGAGTGACACCTCGTAAAGCCGGCAATAGTTCATATGAAAATACAGTTAAAGAGTAAAAAGAGAGGAAGAGCAAAAAAAACGAATGGCTCGAAGGACAGCGGCAAGGATGCGCTGAATACAAGGAGAGCAAGCGAGAGATGAATAAGACATTGAGAAAGGGAGAGAGTAACTCCTAAAGGGCAAGGGCCTTTTTCCATCATTTTGGATGACGAAATCTAAGTCGAGCTTTTCATAAGCGTGGCCAATTCTATAGTTTCAGCTTCGCCGGAAACACGAAACTTTAAAATTGGAGTGCGGGGCAGAGCGTCGACGTCCTTTCGCAAAGAAATAGATAAGCAGCATTGCATCAGAAATTAGAGTGCACTTTCTGTTCTGGAAACCTAACGCATGAACATAAATATTTAACCACGTTATTGCTCACTCACGATGTTAAATAGTAATTGCCTCCCGCTCATAAGTACGTCATCGTTCTACAACTTTCTATTGATGAAATTCACTTTGGCACAGAACCGGTTGTTTTTCGCAAGTCATTTATCAATTATTTGCGATATGCGAATGTAACGATTAGGGAGAGATACCAAATAACATGGAACACCATTCTAATGTTAAAAATTCACAAGGATATCTTTTATACATTGTTTAATTTCTGTTTCATAGTGAGGATTTTGTGCACCTAAAAAAAAACTTAATAAGATGTTATCAAACACGGTATCTTTAATTTATAGATCACGTTTTAAAATCGAGGCCGAAATTTGCAATAGTAGTTAAGATTTGTTTGTTTTGTTGACAAGAGTGACGAGAGTTTTATAGAAATAAGCTCTGATTTCCCCAGTATTCAACCTTTTAAAGGTTTCCTTCTGTGAAAGTTTCTCGTTTATTTTGTACAATAATCAGAAAAAATGTACATATTAATAAAAATAAATTGCGGAGCGTTTAATATTTATTTTTAATAAAAAAAATTGAGATAAAGACACTCGCGTGCCCGACGGGAGCTATAAATATTAGATAACAACCTGAACAAATCGGTAGATAAGCATAAATTTGAAATAATCTAAATTGAAATTAGGTTTATTAACGATTTCCTGGGAAATAAAACTTATTTAAATGGTTTGATTTGGGCCAATAATTCTTGACGTTTAGCATTTATTTTAAAGGGGCCTAAAAATAGAACCAATGATAAGAAAATATTTGTTCTTCCACGAAGTATAAGAAAAAAATCAAGAGGCATTCGTTAAAATGTAAAATTTTATTCCAAATATCTTGCAAATTCTTTGTTACAATACAATTATTTTGTTTTTGCATAAATCATATGAAACCGCTTTTATTTCGTTTTGATTTCGTGCAAAATCCAACCAAAAATGGTAAACATTTCCGTTGCGTTTACTATAAAAACCTATGAGATTTGAAATCTACAAATGTAAAATGGTCGGGCCAATATAAATACAATTTGAGCTTGAACTTTAAATAATATGGGAATTGCACAGGAAACTCTTACTATAGATTTATATATATTATTTGTGTGATGCTGATTCGATCCGATCTGACAGATGTGGACATTACGAGGGTGTCTGGTCTGACTGTGTCTGTAGTTTCTATGCGTTGGCCAGTTTGGAACCGCCATTCAGTTACTATTGAGTTGAGCTTGAGCTATGGTTAGGTTAGCTGTAGATTCATCTGAGTTCAATTGAGTTGAGTGATTGAGTGTAGTTTGGTGTCTTTTATGTGGCCTCTTCAGTTGCGGAGTGCGTGTGCTTTTTTTGTTAAAATCTTCTGTCAATGGACGTAGTTACTTAGTGTCTATCAAACTAAATGGCAGTAAATTACAGATAATGGTATATCAAAGTAGCAGTCGTATAACTCGTTCAGGTGGTCTACACGTATTCCAATTTAATATTTGCCTCCACACACGCGTTGTGCATCCGAATTTTGTTAAGCGATTCCCTCTATTTGAAGCCCAGCGCCCTAAGGCTTCAAATAAATGAACCGTCAGTGTTCCTCTGGCGGTGTTCGAAACTCCGAGATCCAGTCGGTGACACGCAGTCGGAAGATCTCCGTCTTGGTCAGGATCCAATCACGATACTGGTGGGGTATATACTCCACCAGCTTGTCTGCGATGTCCGGGTTCTTAAACATGATCATGTAAATGATCAAAACGTTGATGATGAAGAGGACGAGAAAGGTCATCAATGAGGATAGTGCAGCCCTTGAGAGTACGTTCAGCCAGGATCCGCCATTGGAGTTCTTTTTCTTCTGATTGTTCTTCTGATTTGACTTGGCTCCCGATCCAGTACCAGTTTCTGATGATCCTCCTGCATTCACTGCTTTGATTGTCAGTTCATTGTCCCCCGCTCCAGCGAGTTTTTTGGCTTTCGCTTTCTTGTTATTGGGTTTAGTGGACTTCTTTCCACCACCTGCTCCGCCATTTGTTTGGGTGGAGTTGGCATTGGAATCTCCACCTCCGGCCATTTTCTGGGTCTCCTGGGCGGCCAAACGTTCGCGTTCAATGAATTCCGGCTTGTAGTTGGCGCAGATGCTGACCTGGAAAATGGTGAAAACAGAAAAAGGTTAAATGGCAAAATGGGAAAATGGGAAAATGGGCGCTCTCGAGGGCCATTCAAGTCGAGAGCCACTTACAGTATTCTTAGCCGCCTGCTGGCAGTCCCTTTGCGTGGAGCAGCAACCGACAATCTTTTCCCAGGCGGGCGTTAGGGGATTCCCCTTCAGATCCAAGTACCGCAAACGACGCAGCTGACCAAAGCTAATGGGCAAGTGCTCCAAGCAGTTGTTGTACAGGTCCAAGTGGCGCAGCTGCTCCAGCTGGCCAAAGTCCTCGGGCAGAAAGGTTATTTGATTCTTGCTCAGATCCAGTCGCACCAAACGTGTGAGAATCGAAAAGTTTTTCTAACCGAAGAGTGCCAGTTAGGAAGTGTGTTTAATGGGGTCTTTTGGACTTGGGCTACTTACTCCCAGATTGACCAGACGATTGCTGGACAGATCCAAAACAGTGACGCGCTTGAACGAAGCCTGCAAAGCACAAAGGCAAACTGAGCTGAGAAGTTGTGGCAAAACATGACCGAAAAAAGAAACCCCCGAAAACTGTAACTGCCATTAAATCCCTTTCATTATTTTCCACCGCTTACTGGTTAAGAATGAAGGTATGTTCGAGTTCTGAGGTCATTGAATTGTATGTATGATCTTATTGGGAATCCAAAACTCATATACGTATTTATATCTTTAAGAGTTTAGAGCACAAATTGTTATATTAAGGACCTATGAAAGTTTGTTTTTTTATGATTCTTTTTATAATTCTTATTTAATAAATACTTAATCAAAAAAAATATTGTCCCGATCCAAATATAAGAACTTAAGGTTACTTAGATGGTTTTTATTAAGAATAAGCAGATTTATTGGAGATTTAAGATTCTCATATTTTTTATATATAGCCAAAGTAAATTAACGTTTCTTTATTAAAAAAAACCATTACCATAACCATTTAGATTGGATGTCAAAAAAATAATCTGTTTCACTCAAAATGAACTACCAGGTATCAAGTAGTCGAGACAGTCGACCCTAACTTCTATACTTGTTTTTCCTTTTTTTGGCAACCTTTTGAGTTTTTGAGGGGTGGTAAAGACCAAAAATCAACCCCCTGGCGCAAACTCAACTGCAATTTTAACCACACAAGGGTTAAGGGGTGTGCGAAAGGGAGAGGGGAAGTCAACGTCAGCGTTAATTGCAAGCCAGCCGGCTGAACATTGCAGCCAACAACAAGAACATGAAGGAGAGAGGAAGTGGATATCTCAATCTCCAAAGCCCACCCACCCCCTGCTATTTGCGCAAGCGAGATAGACAGTGACTAGACATTCGCCAGACAACAGACGTGGCCCCATGGGGGAGCGAGATGGGGTATAGTGCATATATAGAGACACCAAGAATCGGTGCTAATTACCGCAGAAGCAGTAAGCAGTGTTTGTACTTACAATCTCCCGCACCGGTATTTCGCTCAGCTCAGAAAGGCTTAAATCGCAAGACTCGTCCACCACCCGCTCCTTCACGTTCACTTTCACCTTCGCCTTGTCACCGGGCTTCGGCATTTTCGCAATATTTATTAATCCACAATTTTTGATTTAGATCCAGCTGTTGTTTTTCTTGGGAGTTTGTGTTTACGCGAATCTCAAGTGATTTTCAAAAGTTCGTTCTGTGAGAATGGCACTTTGGTGCGGAAGCGCGCTAAAGCTCAGGAAAAAACGAGTGCCAAGCCGATAACGGTAGTATTTTGTTGGACAACAAATCCGGTCATACTGTTGACTTTTAAAAACTGGGTGACTTTATTTTCAAAAAATAAACTTGCCGAATGTTTATAATTAAAGTTGCTTTCATATGGTCTACGCCTTAACAAGTTTTTACCTAAGAATTATATTAGGACCGCTTTCTTGATGAACTGTTTAGTAAAGTCCTTAATACAATTAAGCTAACTTACAATACTTTGCTTACTTTTAACTAATTCTTCGCGTTTTACTTCGATTTCCATCTCAAGTAATTGGTTCTTTAATCGGGCCGTTTGAAGTTCCACAATTTGCTTTTCTACTTCGTATTTGTGTTTCTCAGCGGCTCTGGAATTCTGGTCTCTATAATATTCCTGTTGTATCTTAATCAATTCCATCTGCTCCTCTTCAATTCGGGTATTCTCTTTAACTTCCAACAATCTTGTTGAGTTTCCATTCCGCATTATGTTTTGGTTCCATCTTCGAGAATCCTCGAAGCTGTCGACCTCAGGTTCTTCGAAATCATCCATGTTCTGCTTGAAAAACTGAAAGAGACATTAATGAAGAAGCAAATATAAACTTAAAAACTTACTTGCAGCAACTGTGAACTATCAGAGTTATGCGAGCTGATCGAAGGATCTTCTTCTTTCGCTACATTTATTAACTGAAAATTACCTGCAAACAAAAAAAAAGAAATTATATATTAATATATTAACAGCTTTTAGTTGTACTCATGTTTTATATTATATTTTGTTGGCAGTTACTTGGTCCTTACATATTTTATATAGACTGTCTATAATTTATTATGAAATGAAATACATTTTTAAAATGTACCTATACTAAAACACTTACCGTCACTATCAAACTGGTTTTCCAGTGGTGTGGTGGTGGTTCCTGTAGGCACATAGGATTCGGAAAGCTCCTTCTCCGCGTCCCAATTTTTGACTCCTCTGAGTTTATTCCGAGAGTTTTTCTTCATATTATCGTACTTCTCCCGTAAAGCGGTCCATGATCGATCGGTTCCAGTTTGCGTCCTAAACTCCTTGGCAAGTCGCTCCCAAGTTTCTGCCTTTTTTCGCCATGTAGCCGCATCTTTCTTCTTGTCTTGCAGAATATCCTTGTTCAACAGCACGAGATCTATGAGCGCGTGCTCTTCCTGCTCGCTGAAGTTTTTCCCTCGAATTCTTTTCGAAGACATTTAAGACTCTAAAATTTAGAGTTTAAAATTTGGGAAGACACAGCACAACAAATTTAATGTAAACACGAAACAGCTGTTTGGCCCTTCCTTATCGATACCTCGAAATATCATCCCTGATTGGACATGGGGGGAAAAAAGTGAAATAATTTAACTCGCCTTATTTTTAAAAAGTTTAATTTAGTTGCAGCTTTATTATATATAATTGATTTGTTTGTAATTACTTGATCAAATCTAAATAAACAATGCTAGAAAAGTGTGCACAGTATGGCAAATGAATTCAGATAGGGTTTATAATATAACTTTTACAATAAAGACTAGAAATTTGACTACCCCATGAATTGTTATTAAATTGTGTTCAGTATTAAGAACAATACAAAATAAACATAATAAATTAAAACATAAAATTATAAAAAATAACCTCAAACCACTTTTAGTTCAGTTATCTTTGGTCGTCTATAAACCCTGTACCAAACCAATGAACAAACAGTACAACTTTAAGGTAATTTTACATTTATTTGTGTAAAACAAACAGATTTTTATCAAAAGTCTGCGCCTTGAATTTTAGTGGCTGCAGCTGGCTACCGCTGCTTAGTCCTCCTCCTCTTCGGCAGCTCCGCCGCCACCGCCCTGGTTCTTCTTCAGGTTCTTCCTCTTGACGCGACCGGGACGGCCGCCGCCGAAGGGCGACTTCAGGGAGAAGTCGATGTGCTTCTGGGAGTCCAGACGCACAACGAACGACGGGATGTTGACCACCTGCTTGCGGACACTGTGGAAAAACAAAAAAAAAATTGGTTAGTTAAACCCGGGAGGAAGGAAACACAGCATATGGTGGCTGCGGGATTGGGTCTAAAAACGTTCAGTGCAACTTACGCTAGGCGGGCATTTTGCATTTTCGATTGGAGTGAACGGAGTCACATGCGCAATCTAAAGACGTTGAGAGCCGGTGCAAGCATTGGCGCTTGTTCGACTCCCAAGTGGTCTTACTGAACAAAACAGAGTTATATCTGAGACAGCCTGGCGACGCTTTTGTCGCTATATCCAAGCGATATTTACCGAATGTGACGCTGGCGGATCAGGACGCGGGCGTGATGGATGGACTTGGCCAATCCCAGCTTGAACACCTGCGTCTGCAGACGGCGCTCCAAGAAGTCCTCGATCTTCAGACCCAGCACGTAATCGAGCTTCATGCGGGACTCGTCCAGGACACCGATACGGACCAGACGACGCAGCAGGGCGTTACCTGTTCATAAAGAGGGTATCATTAGCAGGAATTCCAAAGGGGGTGCAAAAATTAGGACATGGAACTTTTTTCAGTGCGTATTTGTTAACGTCAAAGGTTTTTTCAGACAAGAAGTGTCAGAATATTATTTTTAATACAATTCATCATGTCAAGTTCGGTTATGCAGACGAACTTCCCCAATAATTTGTTAAGAAAATTCTGTATCCCAATTGCATTATCTCTTTGATTGTTCTAGAAGTTTACATTATAGAAGTCTACATTATATTAATAGTAATAGCATTTAACACGTGCTTTGTTAAGATAAGATAACGTATTTTTTGTAATATGGAAAATATAAAAACGGTTTGTGTATATTAAAATGAGGTATGAATATAGTGAAATTTATTACTTATTTAAATTTTATTATTCAGTTAAGGGTTGAGAAAAGTAAACACTTTTGATAAGGTGTGAATATGTATCATTAAATTGTGGAACTTATACGGAACAAGATATAGCAATCAAATTTTTAAGACGCATTGGTTTACAGACATTTTAAAAACACGTGCCCACGTCTGTTTATGGGAAGTTCAACCGTAATTAATTAATACCCAGTACTCACCCTGGAACAGACGCTTCTCATCCTTCTCGTCAAGGGTCAGCAGCTCACGGGCGGCCTTACGGATCTTGGCCAGGGCGTACTTGACGCGCCACACCTCACGCTTGTTGCGCAGACCATACTCGCCGATGATCTTCAACTCCTGGTCCAGTCGCGCCTTCTCATAGGGGCGACGGGGAGTCACGTAGGTCTTCGAAAAGACCGAGGGAATGCGGCCGTTCACCATGGTTCCGACAATTCAACCGAGCACTGCAGAAACAAAAAAGTTGGGTTAAATTCGGCAATCTATTTGCATTTGCGGCATCTCCAAAGTTTTCTTTTTGATTTTGGTTGAACTCTGCGTGCCGGCAGTTTATTTAGCCTAGACTTGCAGTATTTCTATTTCCTGGCGCAAATTACATTTTTTTTATAAGTTTTTGCGGAGCTCCGCGTTTTTACTTACGATTTTGCTCGCGATTAGAATAGGAAAGAGAGAAAAATAGAGATGGAGAATCGCCGATGAAAGCATCGCGCTTATCGATACCATATCGATAGGAACATCGATGACATCGGTGATGTCTATGGCTTATTGATGATAACGGTCACTCCAAAAAATGTCAATGCATTTCTTGGGCACTGTTAACGATTTCACTCAAGGTTTTTCTTTAGTAGACTTTTTAAATGCGCCAGATTTCATTATGGCATTAAGCTAAAATGCTAATGCTATTCCGACTTGAATATGTTATTAGGTCGATAGTATCGATGGTTTAAATTATCACTATCGAAATGTTCTCAAAACAAAGTAAAATGCAACCATAAATTAGCAAAACATTTAAAATTTATTGGATCTGACTATTATTTTGGAAAACATGAATTTTGCAATTCCCAGCTAATTTTAGGTGGCGCCGCCATTAGTCTATGTGGCCGAATATGAAACATTCTGTGTCCAATGTAACTTACCCTTAATAAATGTAGAATGTAATTACCATGTAAGTAATAGAGGTATTCCTGAAACTGATTTTGAATTTAGCATACTAGTAGTTAGTGTTGTTGTATTTTAATATATATTTATACATTCAATACAAGTTTATTTGAAATTTATGACAACTTTACTCAGAATATTTGTCAACTCGAGTGGCATAGACTCTTATGACCGTTCTCCATTTTTTCATCAAAGATGTTCGCAATTGAAACATATAAACACCGTTCGGGATTGGAATCTCCTTAACTGTGTTTTCATCGACAGAAAAACCGTTGACAATTATGTGTTGCTGTGGGTTTTACTTTAAGTAAGGTTAAGTCTACGCAAAAATGTTTATTACTCACCTGAATAGGACAGGTGCCGTTTATATTCGAAAATCTCATCAACGGCGTCATCAGAAATCTAAAATATCTATTGGCTAAAAGCAGTTGTCCTAAAACACAGTAGTCCAAGGTCTCGTTTAGAAATTGAAAGCGACGATTTTTGACTGTTTTGAAACCTCCCAGGTTGAACTAGAATATAATTTTTTTTTATTTTTACATGGAGCTTACTTCGCAACTTACAATGATGTCATTAATAGGATCTTTATAGAGTATCACCTGGTTGACATAAAGAGAGGATCGCCCATTTTCCCTGCGCGTCAATTTACAAGTTTCAAAATATGTGAACGAAGGATCCAAAGATCGGCACTCCATTTTGCTGACTCGGAAAACTTTTCCATCGGTCCCATACAAAATGATCAGTATGGGTAGAAATAAATTCAATATATGATTTTTCATGCTGTCTCGTTGGAGATTATTATTAAACTATTATGCTGTCTGGCTCTGCTAAAGGCCAATTTAACATCTGGTTTGCTTTAATTAATTAAAATTGATTTTGTTTTATCTTCGATTGACTTATATTTGATTGTTTCGGTAATTACTTTAATAACAGTTAACCACGTCGACCGTATACATTAACCTGTAATCGCCAGACTCCAAAACCGCCCACCGAAACAACCATTTTGTATTCGCCTTCAGGTAAAATGGTATGCAGGTGCTTCAGCGTCTGTTCGTTGAATATCATTTTCTTCACATATATATCTTTTTCCTGTTGGTATAAAATAATGGTTATTGAACAAGTTCGTAAAAAAAATGTACTCACAAGATATGGGCAGGTGTGATTGGCATTTGTGGCCGCCATAAGGGATTCATGGAACATATAGAATATCGGATATTTCTCTGGTCTGCGCATATAATAACAAAAGTCGATGGTGTGATTTACCAAAAACAACCTGAATACATTCGACTTGCGAAATATGCTTAGGTTGAACTGAATTTTATCGATGGGCTTGTCGCATTTTAACGCTATGTGAAAATTCATGCCCACGACATTTCTGCGCACCATCTTCAAGTTACACTCCTTGACCTCCACAAACTCCGAGTCCAGACTGCAGCAATCTATGTTGGTGAAGCGAAAATGAGCTCCTCGGATAGTGGGAAATAGGTCCACAATCAAAAGTAGGTTGAGAATGCCCGCAAACTTCATGTTGCGTGTTGCAGTTTTGGTGACAATTTGACATCATTTCGTTTGGGTAACTCACTGCTATTATAACTAAATCAAGCTGCGTAGGTAATATATTGTGTATAAAGATAATTATCTTTTTCCTACACTGAGCTCAAAAAGTTTCTCTTGGTCTCCTAATTTGTTTTACTTTGTCATATCTAAATCTTTACTTAAAAAACTGTACATCAACTAAACTTCAACCCAAAGTCAAATGACGGTGTCGCAGAAACCGCTTAAGGTATTAAATTAAATACATTTTTAAAATAAGTTTTAAAGTCTAATAAAACGAGAAACAAATCAAAAGCAACCTGTCATATCGACGGATTTTTCGGTAGATTTTCATTCATTCTCATTTTACCGAATGATTTGTTTTGAATTATAAGTGCTTTTTTATAGATTTAAAGCCCAAATTATTAAATAATTGTCAAAACACATAAACCCAAAACAATAAGTTGATAAACGATTACTGTAATTTTTTATTTGTCATAAGAAAATAAATGAGTTTGCAAACTAGTTAAATTTGTAACGTTACGTATGTAAATTAATTTTTAAATCTGTCGAAGCCAATCAATAATTTTTTTTGCGTACATTTTTATTAGTGCACGATGAACTTTGCCACTTGCAACTTGGACTTGCGGATACAGTAACAGAAATCTACAGATTGATTGAAGAGAAACGGACGATATCCGTTTGACCTCTTGTATAGCGCCAAGTGGATATTCACTTTGGTGATGGGCGTTTAATTAATATTCCAGACCATATAAAAAGCGGCTACTCCCTGTCGAACAATCTTCATTTCACTGCGATAAAAATCTCAATACAAGGTGTCTAAGGACTGACAAATCACATTGTGCAACTGAAAGCCGCCCATTACCAGTATTGTCCAGTTTAAAGTAAACAGAATTCCAATAATGAGACCGCTCAGCATGGTCTGCTATTTGCGTTTGAGGTCTATATGTACTGAGTTCTTCCAAATTATATGTGATTGAGCAACAATTATATATCAATTTTCCAAAATATGTTGGCGATTATTGAAATCCCCCCAAATTAGCATTACAAAATACCATTTTTGATTATGTTGGTGCACATAAAAACATGATTTACTAATTTACTTTTAATAATTTAATAATTATTGATTGAAATAGTTTTATAGTTTAATAATTATAGATTAAGTTACCAAACAATGGTCTAATAGGGAACCAAATACAAATATTTAGAATAATATAGTGGGTGGCAAATATACATTTTTTTACTCCGTTTAACCATTTCTGGTTGCATAAATCTTTATAGATACCCGATATGCCTTATCCGTTGCAACGTTCACTTGTATCATATAATCTCCATTGGGTATGGGTAGATCCTTCAAATCGTTTTGCTTGTAGATAAAGTTATTTATAATCAAATCGTGCTGTTAATAAAGTAAAATTATAAAAAATATATTTTTATAACTCAAAGGTAAAAGGTTTGCTGTTTCTTCCTATTTTTATACTCACATTATATGGACACGAGTGATTCATGTTGGAGGTGGAGAGAAAAACATTGTGCATCATATAAATAAGTGGATGTGCTCTTGGATTACGCATATAGTAACAAAAATCGAGGGTTTGATTGAAGAGATATGGTCGATATCCATTGGATTTCTTGTACAGCGACACATTGATGCCCACGTTGTCGATGGGAATTTTGTAAAGCTTCCAGACCATAAAAAATGCCGCCACGCCTCGGGAAACAACCTTCATCTCGCAACGGCTGAAATCCGAAATCGAGGTGTCGAAGGATTCGCAAATTACATTTTTCAACTGAAACTCTCCATTTACTAGTATTGGCACAAGTAAAGTCCAACAAATTCCGATGACGAGACCTTTCTCCATGCTTTAATATATTCAACTGCTTTGATAGACACATTACGAGCATCAATTAAAAAACAATTTTCAAAGTTTCGCAAACAAAATAATTGCTATCTTTTCCTAGGAAATACGTTGGCGGACAACAATTTAGAATAAACGTAAAAACCTCAAACCCTTGTTAGTATTACATTTAAATAAAGATCTGCAGTAACTTGCCAATATTTTGCTAATATTTATATCGAAATATATGTATATCTTATTGCATAAAATAAATAACCTCAAAAAATAAGTTTTGAAACAAAATAAGACAATAAATATAACAAACCTAAATAAATGGTTTAAAAAGAAAATTAAAATGAATTGACTATGTAATAAAAAATAGCCTGTATGAAATGTTTCTACTTCTGTTTTAGTTCTATATTTAATAGTCTAGTGACTTTTTGGCGGTCAATATATTTTCCTCTTCTAATTCGTTAGTGAATGGATTTTCTTTTACTTGAATGGGTATCGCCCGGTAAACTTTTTGTTAGAAGCAGTTTAAACTGAGCTTTCAAAGTTTTAAAAAATGTTGAAATATTAACTGACTTCCAAGAACCTTTGTTTTGATCCTGTATATTTTTTCTTTTCTTAGCTGCAATAGTTGGCCACAATTTCTTTGGTCTACCGCACATGACAACTCCACAGGACATGACCGGAAAAACTTTAGCAATAAAATGCACATAGAATGTTATGGCACAACAAAACGAGAAAGCTGCAAAACAATGTGCATTAGGTTGACTGGAACATGAGTCACGTGGCCCCAGGTTTTGGGTCAAATTCAGGGACCACATCCAAAGTTGCTAAGCTGCGACTATTTTCCCCCAGTTGGTGTTTGAGTTTTCCCCACAGTTGTTCATTGCTCGTTGATTTGTTGCGTTGTCCTGCCCAGCAAAACGTTTTGTTGCACTCACCAACTGACCTTGTTAGCCGCCAGGTTAATCAGGAAAACTTTTAATTAGACAAATTATAACTTTGCCCCAGGCACCGGTAAACTTTGAGCAGCGTCAAGTTTATTATTCATAACGAAAGCGGAAGCAACAGCAAGGGTCGCATCGCGATTACCTGCGCCTTAACCGACTAAACCTCAGTTATTTATTTTAATAAAGCCACAAGCGGCCGTACAAACTTCGTTCATTTTCCGGCGGCGGAGGAACTGCAGCTGCCTTGTTATTAATCATTATTGCCCGTGGCCCCGGCAATTTGTCGTAATGATTACGGCAACCCACCCCCAATGCCATCCCATCCCCATGATCCGGAAGAAATGTTGCCACTTAACCGCTCCTTTGGCCCTTGGTCAGTCGAGTGATGCATTCGATTCGAATGGTTAACGATTTTGGAAATGACTCGAGTCACAGAGAAAAAATATTATGTTTTCGTTGACCCGTTTTTTAAAAAGCAGTAGTAGTTTAAGAAACTTTCTAGTGATATATAATGACATTATCAGAGCTTGGTGTAATTAAACAAAATATAATTCAATTTTGATATTAACAAATAGTTTTTTCTACTAAACAGCAAGCAGGTATTTTTTGTTATACGAACATCACTATTTCCCTTAAATATTGGTTCAAATAAGACCCCTTATTGTAAAATCTTACCGAAAATTGAAATATAAGACTAAAATAAGGGAATTTTAAACCATTTTATACTGCTTTTGGACACGCAAGAAGGTGAAAATTAGGCATTCTCACAATCTATACTAAAATTGTTCTTACATTAAACATCCTTCAGAATTTCAACAAAATATTATTATAGTCTGAAGACAATAGGAGCTGGATGTGAATATTTTTTTTTCTGTGCATGATATCCTGCGGCGGAGATTTGTAGCTTTGACAATTTGCCTGCTGATTGCTTGGCCAATTGTTCTACAAGTTCGATGCTCGATGTCTGCAAATTGACTTGTGTAGGCTTAAGGGATTACAACTGGGTCGGGACATGTATCGAGTGAAAAATGCCCTCGCCAAGGAATTCGAAACAGTTTCTCATTCGGACATCCTTTTCACATGGACACATGTGGGCAATGCGACGTATGCGCGATGTGCCATAAATTGCGTCCCAACTATTTTTGCTGGTTACCAGGGCGAAATGTGCCAATAAATAATTCGATATGCCTGTCAAAAATTGGGCACAAAGCAGGATGGCTGGGACCCAACTTTAAACGGAAACGGATATACAATTTCTGTAATTTTCGTTAGTGACCAAGTCGAACTCTCAACCGGATGGCGTTGCCCGAAAGAGGAAATTGGCAAAAACAAAAAAATGGGAAGTAAAAACCAGGCCAACCTCTGACATTCACATTCAAAAGCTTAGGAAGTTGATCAGCACGGCCAAGTTTTCCCCTTGGCTTTTTTGTGTTTGTTTTCATTGGTGTGAAAAATGTAATAATGCTCGAGTTTGAGTGTATGTGTTTTGGGCATGCCAACAACATTTCTTCTCTACTTTATGAGTATCATGTGTGGCGTATGCTTTTCTTCTTTTATGTTCCAGCATTTCTTTCGAGGCTCGAGGCTATTTTGTATCTGAGCCACTGAGTTTGGCCAGACTTGATGAAGTTATGTGCGGCTCACACGAGACTGCGCTCACTACTTTATGGGGCCCTCTTTTTGTTTTTTTGGGAATGACACGACAGGTCATCAAAAATAATGTTTTGCCAGCTAATGTTGCTTACTTTTGGGTAGGAGTTTAGATAATTTAAAGCATTTTTTTGAATAACATATTTGACATGCTGATAGTTATTATGTTATGAAAATCAATATTAAAACATTTAACAATTTACGAAAAATAATATTTCCAAAAATATTTTTATATAAAACATAGAAAAAAGTCTTGTTTGATTTTTAGAAGAATATTTTTATATCAATTGTAACAAACCAAACAAAAAAATAGTAAAATGAGATTTAAGTGTGCAAAAATTAAATAAATCTTTAATTATTTTGTATTCCAAAAGGAACCAGAATCGATTGAATCCTTTTTCTGGTATAAACGTGTTGAGTAGGCCATTTGGTCCGAATATTGTCTTCGGCAGGCACACATTTCCCTCCTTTTTTTCGATTTTCTTGAGTGTGTGTTGCTGGCCGTGTGAAAATGCGCCTAGGGTCATGGTCAAGTGTCCGAGCACGAACTGTAGTGGCAATTTCGTTTATTTGAAAGCACTCGCCGGTCGCCTTTTCCCCTCAACACTATCCATTTAGTTTTGCCTTAGTTGCGGCTGCTACCATCAATCGCATTGGAATGGGTAGGTTCCATATTGCTGTTGGCACAACATTTGCCTTGAACAAGTTTTTATTCTTTTTCGACGTTGGGCGTTTTTGGCAATGGTTTCGGTTCGATTTGGATTGATATTTTGATTTTATTTCTGTATGTTTTTCCCGTTTTTCAATTATTTTCCATCTCTGGTAAAAGTCACCAGACAATTTGGCTGTTGATGCGTTCCCCAGTCCTTTTTTTTTTTTTTTTTTTTTGATATTTTCTAAAAGTTTTGTAACCATTTGCATTTTCATTTGGGGGTCACTACATAGAGGAGACGTGCAGCGAGTTATAAAATCGAATTTATTGTAGTTGAGTGGAGCTGTATGGGGGGATGTGTTGTACGCCTGAATGCAATTTTTGATTTGGCAAATATGTTTTGGTGGTTTTTTTTTCCTCCTCTTTGGAGGCTGTCTGTTGTGGGGCTTCCGCTGATTGAATTGCCATGTTATAGTCCTGACGCTGCAGGAGATGAATATTGATAAAAAAGTGTATCTAAACGAAGTCCATATCCTCTATTCGTGATCTCCATGAAGCGCGGGGAATTTGTGTATTTTTTGTCCTCCTCTTAACTTTGTTAATTTGTTTTACGGGCTCTCACTCGTTTTAGCCTCCATTGTTGTTTTCTGGGCCACTTAAACGTGTTCCCGGCCCACACAGATACGTGCGGTTGGTTGTCCTGGCAGCCTAATATGTGGTCCTTTATTGTTTTTTTTTTTCTTATTTTACTGCCTGAAGAATTATTTTTTTGGGCCTTTGCATCCATATTTTCCATGGAGAGTCCTTGAGTATATATGCTCGCCTGAGCATGTTAATTGAGGAATTTTTGATGGTGATTAGAGGGGGCCATAAAAAAAACAGCCAGATTCCCATTTAGATATGGCTAATAGAATGCAATAAACATTAATTTACTGTGGCAAGCAATTGAACTCGATAATCTTTCAGTTGATTTTGAAGTAGGTTTTGAGTGGCAATGGAAAATATGAAAGCAATACTTGAACATCTTTCACTGACAACAAGTGTCTTGACATGTTTTTCTGAAGGGGCGAATATCCAGACGACTTGGGGGACCTGAGGTTGTATGGCAGCAGAGGCAAGTGTTGCCAATATATATGTATATATGTTTGACAAGCATATGAAACACTTGACAACGGCCAAACAAACATGACAGACAGTCTGTGTGGAAGTGGAAAGGAGCCCCAATATATATACGATATGGCAAGCGGTTATGCCAGACGGATTAAATGGGCGGGAAGGTGGCTAACGAACATGCCAGCATAAGAAATTGACTCTCAATATATGGAATTGAATTGTTCATCGTTGATTGGAGTATGTGGCCGAGAAATTGGCTTATTCAGGCTAAACAATGGGCTTCCTTTGCTTGTTCTGCGTCAGTTGCACTTGCTTAGTGAATGCCAAATTCACAACATAAGCCTTTCCTTGATTTTATTTCATTTAATTCAGCTTTTGTTTTAGTCAAAACAATTTAGTAAATTCTTATTAAAATTTAGTCAGACAAAGTCCCTTTTTAATTTATTCATGTTGAGTAAAATAAATCTTATTAAAAATTAAAATAAAATAAATCCGGGCTCAACCGGGATTTGAACCCGGGACCTCTCGCACCCAAAGCGAGAATCATACCCCTAGACCATTGAGCCGCTATAAATAAACCCAAAAGAGTTTTAGGTCTTAAGCTGGCTAACACGTCTTTAAGCTTGGTCGAAAGATGACATTCCGATATGCATAATAAGGCAGCATTTTAATGACCTTTGAAACGTATAAAACTGGTTTGGGGTGAATTTGCTGGTTAAAGTGTGCATTGGCACTATTAAATAATACACAGCATATAAGTACATTAAATATTAAGTATGATAATAATTTAAATTAATTCCACAAAAGTTTGTATGTTGTTTTTGTTTTTCTTACTTTTAAGTAAGGCTCTATTTTCCCAATTATTTTTAACAACTTTTCCCACGACCTTAGCCACAATTTACTTATTTCTATCTTAAGCACTTCTCATTCCACTAATAGACACCGTGACCAGTGACAAATGAGAGTGCAAAATACTTCTCGTTAAAACTAATTAAAACCGTTTAATTGCCTTTAAGGACGAACGTGCAGGATGTGAACAATTTTAATTGCCACGAGCACACGTACAGCGTGGCCTCCAATTAGAGAACTAGAATAATAAAAAAAGAGGTCCAGGCCAATCTTGACTGCTGCTTGTAAGCTGAACATCTGGCCACGTGACAAGCAGCACAAAACAGTAGTAGTGGCAGCACAAAAAATGTCCCCAAAAAGGAGTCGCGCTGTGAGTCAATAAAAAGCCAAATGGCCATAAGAAATGACCGGCAAAGGAACTCGACGGGAAATGCCAAGGAACAGAGGACACATTCGGGCTTAATGTGCGTTAAAAGGCAACCTCCGAGCAAAGTGACTTTAAAGGAAATGTTTAAACCAAAAGTTTTGGTCAACTTATGGGGTGGAAATCGAGGGGGAGGGGAGGGGGGAATGGCCGAAGGGTGGGGCTTAAGAGCCATTGTTGTGAAATTAAATTCCAACTATGTGGGAGAAGCTGTATTTTGCAGGACGAAAACGAAGACCAGGTAGATTCGTTTTGGGCGCCGGCAGAAAGCAGCTTTTGTTATTTTTACACTTCATTGCCGTGGAATTTACTTTGTTGGCCCTTTGTTTCCGACTTGGGACGTCGCCGTCGCACCGCAAAAACGCAGGCAAGCGTAAAGATAAAACTTGTGTCGACTTATTCTCTGTTCCCCGCATCTGACCCGGATCCCATTTGTTTTTCCAATGAGGGTGTGGGTGTGGGTGTGCGTACGATTGTCATAATGTTTGGGCAGAGAAAACAAATGAAAAGCTCTCACTGAACTGGAAAACCATCTCCGACTCGTCTCGTCTCGTCTCGTTTCGCTTGGCTGTATGGCAACAATTTCAGAATTTTATGCCCCACAAAGGCCAAATTTTTAATAATTCCCGACGTACGCAAATGTTCCAAAGGACAAGGCGTGACAAGGACTCGATAAGGTTATTTTATCCCACATTCCAACTGCCACCCAAAAGACTTTGGCCCCAACAACTTTTTATCTTTATTGAATTTGCACCTTGGCAGGCATTTCAATGCTGATGATGATGATGATGGGCTTGTTGTTAAATATTTTGACATTTCCCTTTTCCTGTTTTTGCCCTCATCCCTCATCCCTCATGCCTCATCCCGGCCAAGTTTCCCCATCAAAGTGCTGACAACGTTTTCTCGCTTTATTATATTTATTTTGACAGCCACCGTATAAGTCCGTTATCCTTAGCCAATGCTGCCGAGTTTTTGTGTGCACTTTATGAAGTTCGAGTGCTGTTTAAACTTTTCACTTTATGGCAGTTGCTTTCGGCTAACCCCAGAAGGCTGCTGATTAGTTAAAAGAGATTTATGCATGAACATCCTGCCTCCTTATTTGCACACGAACACACTGATAAGCAAACCTGTTACAATCAAAATTTCAGAACAACACTTTTAAAAGTCTGAAAAGAAAGAAATCAAAGTTATTTTTGCTAAAATACTTGTTTTCTCTGTATTGTGTTTGGTTAAAACTTGATTTCAAGAGTTAGTCGTTCTATTTGTGCTTCTATATTTTCATTTACTAATGAGGTCTTAGGTTTAAATTTTTAATATGTAAAATGCAGAAAATTTCTTTAAAAACATTGCATTATTAAAGCTTTTGCTGTGGCGAAATAAATGTTCAAACATTATATTCATGCATGCACAATGTGGCACTTACGCAATTTCTTAAAATCTTACTTTTACTTTTGAGTTTAAGCCGTCTCTTTTCTACCTGTGCACCAATAAATGTTTGAAGTTTATTTTTATACGGTAACATGTGCAGCACGTGGCGTATGCGTAATTTCTCGATGCGTGCGGCTTTAAGCATAAGCTTTAAGCTGAAATCCAATCGACAAGTTGGCGTATAGTTCTTGTTGCTGCGGTTGCCTACGTGACGTATACGTGATGGGGACAATGCTGCCGACGCTGATTTTTAACACATGTCCTGCCAGCATCCTTGTGGCAGTCCTTGTGTGTGTATATGTGTATATGTGTGCGTACCAGCTCTTGTGTGCTTGTATCGCATTGCAGGCAGCAATTTAATTTGAAATTTAATGCCAAGTTTGAAAGGCGACGCGTGCCGGGAATACACATGAAGACCAAGCAAACTGTTGTCAACCATATTACATTATTTTCTCTGTCGTCTCAAGTTTTAGCAGAAGTTTGCATGCTAATTAGGAGTCGGATACTTAAAAAGAGCTCATTTTGAGCGTGAAATTCGTCAGCTTTTAGTGCATTAACTTGCGAACAGAGCCGCAGGCGTCAGGCTGTCACAAATAGTTGCGGCAAATGCCAAAAATGTTTCGAGGCAGCGCAATTGTTTACAGCGACGTGCTCGGAAAACCAAGTGCGATGGAAGCCTGGGGGGAGGTAAAATCGAGGAAAGCATATGCGATGCCCAGCAAACAAACAGCGTAAAATGGTAAATTAAAAAAAGAGGAAAACCCCTAGAGAGAATGAAAACATTCTGGCCATGATTAGACGGGCAGCTGTTGATGAATAGCTGAAGGATGTGCGACTTGCATGGCTGATGACGGTCGGATACTGCACAGGACCAACACAATCAATCAAAAAGGGGGCGGGGTCAGATGGCCACTGTGTCATCAATCTTGTAGCCAAGTGCGTATGCGTAATGTGCGTCCAATGAAATGCGCGGGGTCGGTAATTAATCAGATGTGCGAAAGTCCTACCCACACTGCTCCTTACACTTCACTTCCTGCCACACAAAGAACAGGTTCAATGACACTAATCGTCCTTAAATGACTAAACGCATCCGGCTGATTAAATTAACACTCGATTCAGCCGAGCTTTCTATGAAAATTAAGGATAAGAGACCAGGATGTGCACGTGAAAAAAATCGGAACAATTCCCTATTGTACTAAATTTCAAAGAAAACACGTGGAAATTTAAGTGTGCTTATAGTTAAAAAATAAAGCACTTGGTAATTAAGTTATCAGCTAATAAATTAAAACTCAAAAGAGTTGAAATTTAATATGCAGTTTGTTATAAAAAATTTAATTAAAAACAAAAATTAAGCATTTTTCAAATGCATAATTTTTTTGGAACAGAAAATTTGAAATCAATCGAAACCTTTGCAAATCCAATACAATTTGAATTTCTTCTCTTGTGTATGACAAAAATCTGTGACTGCTCAAACATGCAAATGAAAATTGCGTACATAATTAAATGTGCTGGGGAAAATGTGTAAAATGTGCAGGAAAATGCGGTTACGTCGAGCTTCTAGGGCGAGGAACAAAGAGAGCAGCCGGAAAAAAGGCGTCGTCATGTGAGCCATACAAAAGTCATCCGACAATGGCACAGGAAGTGTTGCAGTTGGTAATGGAAAAAACACATGACAGCCAGTGGCAGAGAAAGCGGCAGGAAATAAAAGGGGTCGAAACAAAAGGGGTAAATAAATGGGTGATAGCAGGAAGGCTACTGAAAGCTGGGTAATTTCTGCAGTTGCACGATGACCCGCCGTGCAGAACAAAAGACCTATGTGCCAAAGGAGCAAACCCTACTCCACACACATATATATAGACAGCAATTTTACAGTCCCTCGAAGAAACTAGAGGGATATGGGATAAGGAATATACGGAAGGAAAAATGTGTCTCTCAAAATATGCACAACTTTTGCCAGTTCCGGCAACTTTCCCACTACCACGATGTTAGTACTCTATTATGGGTAAAATTTAATTTACTACTCGGGGCCGGATGACAAGGAGTGCGAGTGCACAGGACATGTTGATGTCGATGCGCACGATTTAATAGTTTCCTTCGCCAACTTTTGTGAACAGTTGAGAAAGAGAGATTCCTCCCGACCAAATGGCAAAAGTAAATTAATTTAAGTGCATGTCACAGCATATTGCCTGGACCCTGAAATGCAGACATTGGACTCCGGACTCTGGACCCTGGACTGCCCCTAAATCATTTAACAAGCTTCCATCCTCGTTTTTTGATGCTTATGAAATGTTGCTCGTAAAATTGTTTATGTGTCTGCAATGAGCGGCGCCGCTGCATCCTGCTGTTCGTTCTGGTCCTGATCCTGCTACTGCTTCTGCTCCTGCTTCTGCTCCTGCTTCTGCTCCTGCTTCTGCTCCTGCTTCTGCTCCTGCCATTTTCCGCAGCAGGAGCAGCTGCTGTTTCCGCCCCGGCATTGCACTCTAATCACATTTTGTGTGCACCCCCTTCGAACTCGCAATTGGTTTACCCCGCTGCTGTGTCGAGCTTTTAATGAAGTTGTTACCGGGGCTGAGGGGATGTTAAAAAACCGGAGGAGGAAAAACTGGCGGAAAAGTCGATGGAAAAGCATGTGTGGTTAGGTGCGTATGTGCGGCAGAGTGTGAGAGGTACGAAAACAAACTTGAAGAGTACTATATGCTGGCAAACGATCAACAAATTGGTCGGTTTGCAGCTAATGGCTCAGAAATGTGTGGCAATCGAAAGCGAAATAGAGAAATATTGGGAGGTATACGACCATATGTTGGTTTTGACGTACCTAAAAAGTACCTCCATTTGGGTCAAGTTTGTCAATGATGCGTTAAGCAATTAAGTCGCCGAAAAAGTGTACTTACATTGTAATTTCTTCAAAAATAAAAAGTTGTGAATAAGTGACTGGGAAATACTCGTTGATTAAAAATATTTTATATTTTTTTTTGCTTTTCTAAATAAAAGAACACTTCACTTTTACAGTACAACATATCTCCTGCACTTAAAGAATTTTTCCTGAAATTACGGAATTTAGTTTTGTGACTATGTGGTTAAATTAAAAGAAAATTTGTTTAACAAAAATTATCAAGCAAATACTTTTCAAATCAAAAAAACAATTTTTTTTACTATATAAAATTAATTTAAGACTGCACAGTATAAGCATTTAAAAATCTATTTTCTATAAGTATCTTCTGGTATCAGTAACCCAAATAGTAAATAAATCAGAGATTCATAAGCCAAATTAAGCGAATCAATAGAAACTTTCCTAATCCGCTGGCTTACCAGATAACCACAAGCAAATACAATTCACTAAAGATGCTTTTCATACATCCAAATGCAACTTGGCCCGAGGAAAGCTGGTAAAGTTTATTTTTGTTATCAATTTGGGTTACTGGCTAAGTACAAACAGCAATAAACATTTCCCTCAGCGTTGACTATTAAGGCAAAGATTTAGTACTTGAATGATTCCCTCGCTTTGTGTATGCTGGTTGTGTTGCTGCCATAATTCTATGTTGGTCTGGGTATATATGTGTTCGTGTGTATATAGTGGGTGAACCCACACAACCTTGACACGCCTTCCACAATGTTTTGTGTAATGCCTAGGCTAGCAGTTACAACACCCATAACACACACGCCTTTCTTTCATTCAAGTTTCTATATTCACCCATTTCCCATTCGCATTCCCTATTCCGTTTTAGTTTTTGTTCTTGGGGCTGCTCTCTTTTCGGGTCGAACTTTTGCGACATTGGCACTGGCGAATGATTTAAAACTTTTCTTGTTATTTTCGTCTTTAACAAGTTTTCCGGTATCCCCAACTGGAGCCGGAATTGGAGCTATACCTCTTCTGAGATGGAGCAAGGCCACCCATGGGCACTATTTGCTGCTGGCAAAGTTGTACGCAACAAATTAATTTAATGTCAGACACAAGACGCAAACTTGCTGGGTTGTGGCTTGCATCGCTCGTAAAATTAGACTGGGTAGTGACTGGAGTTTATTCTACTTCTTTCTTGTTTTGTTTTTGTTTTGGGCCTTTAAATGAAGTGCCGGTGACATAAATTCATTTAGCACAGGCGCTAAAACGGAAGCCAACTTTTATGGATGCCAGCATTTGAGCATTGCATGGCAACTAGTGGGTGATGTTAAGACATGGTTTTAGGAAGTGTCAGGTGACAAGGTAGGATGTTGGCACTTAATTGCTTGCAGGGTGATTTAACGATTACCTAAGGTGGAAATAAAATATTACAGTTTTTTTAAGTTCCAAATGATGGGAAAACTTTTTGTTGTGCTAAAATAAAATGTTAATACAAGAAAATGTTTAAATTCAGGTTTCAAAGTATCATTTTGACTTATTAAGAAGTAAATATGTTATTGAAATAATACTATAAATGTTTATCTGTTCTTTCGTTTGGTAAAGTTCTTAATTTTAAACTTTTTTTATTATCGCTATTAAATTTCCATCCAAGTAAGTGCGTAAACACACAGAAAAAGCCACAGTCAGCTATAGCTTTAGTCTTAAAGCTCTTCCACTTACCAAAATGTCGCGTGGGTCTTAAATGGAATCAGGACCTCTTACCACCTACGATTAAACCTCATCCCTCCACCAACCCACTGACCATTTGGCAAGCAGAAACACTCTGATTCCGGAGTGGAATATACCGCACTTACATTGCCATTTGCTGGCACTACATTCATTACGAGGGCAGTGGGCCTTACCACCCAACTTCGCCCGGGATAATTGCACTTGTCAGCATTTGTTTTGCACTGACCAGCAAATGACCCCCAAAGTTACATACCCACATTTAATATACAGTACACTCAATACGCCCGAGTTGAGAATGGCGTAACATAAATTGCCATTGTGTGCTATAAAGTGCAAGTAAAATAAATTGAAACGGGAAAGTTTACATTTTATGTATAAATATTGTATGTGAGGGTAAACCGTTCGTGGCACCTTCCCCCAACTTCGTGATGTTGCGAATTTATTGCACTCCATTTGAACGTTTTGCTGAATTATTGTAGACGTAAATTGAAAATGGCAAAGCTGGGCAAAAAGAAAGCAAGTATATATCAAAGAATGCTGTCCAACTTCCTTATTTTTTGTCCATTTTAATGGCCTGGTCAGTGCAGCGTAAAACAAGGGCCAAACAATTGCATTACATGCTCCAAATGGGAATCGATGCGGATGAGTGCACACAGCTGCTTTTGGGGCAATGCCTTAAAAGTACCCTTTAGCATAAATATTTGCGCAGAACCACCGCATTTGTCTAGACATTTGCATATTTATTCGAATCAAAAATAAATTTGCCGCTCATAAAAGCAAGAAATCAATTTTCTTTTGCCTCACAAAAAAAAAAAGGTTCCGAAAGTGATACAAATTTGGGTGGGAGGGCTAAATATTCACCCTTTCAAAACAGAAAAAACACCCAGTAAAGGATTAATGTAAAATTTATATATAGCCAGAGAGACACTCTGAAACTTGCAATAAAATGTAAATATTTTATAGATAAGCTCCGAATGAGAGTGAACCCTTTTTTGCCTGCGGTTGCGGCCTTTGTTGAACCTTTTTTAACCTGATTTTGACAGGGCTAATGGGCTTACATCATGTTGTTGTCTGCTCATCGGGTAAATGGGTACTGTGAAATTCCAGTAGGCTTAGCGGTTCATCAAACCGTGCTCAGTGGCTTAGGTCACATTTAATTCAATTGAAAAGTGCAGGGAATTACGTGATCAGATACGCAAAACAAAGGTGAGCAAAATGTCAAATGGCTGCTGGCTCAATTTCGTGTCAACGACGTAGTTCAGGTAATTTCCGCAGAAACTTTGGCAGCCATTTTGTCGCTGACATTTTATTTATGTGCGGCCATAACTCAACTGTAAATGCTCACATACCAACGTTCCCACATCCTCCAACACACATGCACACACACTGACACATGGAAACATTAGCTGGGACAAGCCAAGTGCTCCTAGTTTCCGTTTCCGGCGCAAAGTTGCCAGGCAGCCTTGCAAAATTAACAACAATGGCGGTGCTAAAGACGTCGCCTCATCTTCTCAGTGTGTGTGCGCGTGTGGCTTTTGTGGCTTTAAGTAGCGAAATGTGCCAGGTCACCCACACAGGATCTGGATCCCTTTCCTTCCGTATCTAGCGCCATTTAGTTGCTGATTTTCTTACACTTTTTAGCGCTGCCAGTTCGCCGTCATTTTACGGCGAGGTTTCCGTACGTGCAATGCATTGCCACGCTGAATGTGAATGCGAGTGCGAATATGAATGCGCATTGTAGTTTCGGGGGGTAAAGCGTTCAAGGTGAGGGGGCCACGACATCCAACTGGCAAGCAGCGAGGATTTATGTAGTCTTTTGGCCCCGGCACAGGCCAATTGAAATGTCACGTCGTCTAACGATGAATGAGGGCGTAATGAAGCGCTTAATGTGGTGGGAAATTCTAATCAAATGGTTAAGAAAATTAAATTATTCCATTTCCTTGCTAATGCAAAATTATACTCTATAAAAATAATAATTAAATAACATTCCATTTCTCTAATCAACAGAGAAAATAAAAAAAAGACTAAAACTTAAAGTGGAAATAGAATTTTGTTGTTTCCAATTAAAACTGTTTAGAATCTTCAATATTGATGTATTTTTGAACCAATGGTAACATTACTTTCACAGAACAAAAAATATAATAGAAGTTTGAGTTCAATTAGCAATTTGAGGAATCAAAACAAATGGAATAAATGTATAAGCCAATATAGCGAATAAAAAGCTCTATCAAAAATGAAGTTTTCTCGTGAAAACCAAACGCAATCGCCTGAGCTAAGTAAAACTCTATAAATTTAGAAATTAGATTTAGTTAAAACCCATTGGTATTTAAGCGAACAAAAATGCTTCCAATTTATCGACAGAATTAAGCGGGTATAATCCGATTAAATGTTTTAAAAATAATAAATATTTGTTTTGCACTCAGCTGCTACATTGACTGTTAAATAAGTGCTGCTTGCCACTTCCGCAAATAAATTGAAAACAGCATTTGGCTAATTAACATTTGATAGTCCCACCAGGAAGCGTAAATCCATAGTTTTAAATACATTTTATTTTCGCTATTCCACCGTTTCAGCGGTCACTCAATGCCATTTCAAATGGCAAAGATACATTTTCCATTGTCATATTTTCGACCATTTTCCATTTTCCATTTCCAATTCCCAATCAACTCGTTTCTATGGCAGCCCGTGCACATGGAAAGCATTTTAAAATGTCAATCCAATGAATGTTTTATTTGTGACGATGCAGCAGCAGCAACCATCAATTTGTGTGGGTTCGATATGGGATAATGGCAGCTGGCATTTTATTTAATTCGCACGACTGCATGCGATTTATGCATTTGAAAAGTTCTGTGGTGAGGGACCAGCATCTACATATATATACTTTTTAGTTTTACTTTTATCCGAGTGAATAGAACCGAAACTTGTTCAGCAAGTTCAAGCCCGCTGATAGAGACAGCAATTTGCGTCTTCACTTTCAATGCCCCAGCATCTTCTCGCATATAATATGTACATGCCCACTCTTGATATCTCGGATTTCCCTCTTCTGCTGCGATGGCAATGAACTTCGGCGGGATGCAGTCGAGAACTTCAAGCTACTTTATCTGTATCTATCAGTTGCCCAGTTGGCCGAGAGCTGTCAAACTTGTTTTGCCCGCCAACGAAACCGAAACGAAGCTTGTTTCGGTCCTGCTCCTGATGCCTGTGGTACATGGTGTCTGCCACATGTGCAATCCAATCTTAGCCAACGACATTTGCTGACCTTACGGATATGAAACGATAATGTTACGCTCTTAAGCAAATATCCACCGATGTTGTGTCCTCCGGACCGAATGCATATAAATGAGCAAAAAAGCCCTAAGGATGTCTGACACGAGCTCGATTCCGTTGACAAAGTGCACTGCGAAAAATGAGATTAGAACTGGTGGTTATGTTGTTTGCGTGCATTTCGATCAGTTATTCAGGAAGTATAAGAAAGTTGGTATCTAGCATGTATGTACACCCACTCTTACGCCCACAAATACGTGGTTGACCCGTAATATAGACAGATTTTTGAGTGGTTAAAAAAACCGGAAACCCACTTGGCTGCGCCTCATTCTTTATTCTTATTCGATTCATACCCGATATGAGTGTAAATTTCATCAAGGAGAAAAGGTCTCGGATAAATCGAGAAGAGAGTATCCCGTCGTCGACGACTTTGCAAAACTTCCAGTGATCTTTTACAATACTTTTGGTATAGCTCCCTATGGAACTGAAACTGGAACTAGCCTTTGGTTTCATCTCTTTTTTTTGCTGATAATCGTCAACACGATGGTAGTTCTCACAACGGAAGTTCATTTTATGGTGAAAACATTTCGCGAAATCGATAATTTTTTTGAGGGTAGCATTTTATTGGGCTACATATCTTTCTCGGTTGTGGGCATTTTAAAAATATTTACAGTGCAGATTAAAAAGCCAAAGTTGACCAGTCTGGTGCGAAAGTTAGAGGCTTGCTTCCCGCCTCCCAACGAAAAGGAGCAGGAGCAGTATGATGTGAAGTTCTACCTGAAACAATGCCATCTTTACACCAAGGGATTTGGAGGTCTCCTCACGGTTATGTGCGTGGTCCACACCCTGACTCCCGTAATCATACATATTTTTAAGAAATGGTGGCTCCACTTGTCGGATGCTGAACAGCAGCTACCTTTTTTCAATTTTGCGCCTTGGGAATGGCGCAACAGCTGGAGATTCTATCCAACCTATCTTCTCCAGTCGCTTGCCGGCTATACTACAACCTGTGGAGACATATCCGGTGACCTTATGATCTTTGCCGTGGTGTTCCAGGTCATCATGCACTACGACAGACTGGTCCAGGCCCTCAGGGAGTTCAAGATTCAGAATCATTGCCAAGTCGATGGAGCTTATGAGGATCAAAGGGCGTTGCGGTGCTTAATCGCCTTCCACATCGATATACTCGGGTGCGTTACAAAACTTGAAGTTCAATAAATACCAAAAAGTAATACTTATCTTTCAGTATCACCGACGTAATGAACGACGTCTTTGGAATTCCCCTGCTGTTGAACTTTATGGTCTCTTCGCTGCTCGTTTGCCTAGTGGGTGTTCAATTAACCGTCGAATTCCACCCCGAGTAGTTTTGTAAGCAATTGCTACTACTAGTTTCAGCACTGGTGGAGATATATCTCATCTGCTCCTTCAGCCAAAAGCTGATTAATGCGGTCTGCTAAGTATGCTCCTGCCTCGGTTCTATCCATTAAAAGATACATTTTCAGAGTGAAAACGTGGAACTTGCAGTTTACGATATGAATTGGATCGCGGCAGACGTTCGATGCCGAAAAATGCTCATTTTAGCACTGCGGGCACAGTAGCCTGTCTGCCTGAAAGCTACAGCACTTCTAAAAGTATCTATGAATACTATGAGCTCCGTAAGTACCAGAGTTTGATTATGAGTTAATTTAAGTTACTGATGGCTTTATCTTCTTGTAGTTTCTTAGCTTGTCGTACAGGTTCTTTTGCGTCATTCAAATGATGTATAAGTAATTGCTGAAATGTAGAACAAAAAAATCCTAAAATTTTATTATTACTAGCTTAGATATAAAATGCAAAAATAAAGTATCCTCGACATTATAAATATAAGTATTTAAGATGAAGCTATTACATAGTAATAAGTTTTTTCTGCCTAAAGGAAATATATATACTTATTAATAATATTTTTATGGCATTACATTTGATATATCCTGTTTAGTTTTTACAGTGCAGCTGGCTGGTTGGTAAGAAGGAGATACATGGAAAACAATCAAATGGCTGGCGAAAAGAACATCGCTGCCTGAGGAAAAGCGGAAAAGCGGGCAGACAAAAGATGGCCTAAGGTTTCCCACGTACTCTTTCCCTTTGCCCATTCGTTCAGTTATTCATTCTCGCATTCATTCGGCTGCCTGGAAATGTCGCTTTGCATGTGTGGGTCCTTATATCTACGCTTTGGGCCACAGGGCGTATACGTAATGCTGCCTCCATGGCGGCTTTTGTTCAACATGACAAAGACATGACAGCGACAGCAGCACGCAAGAAATACAGCAACCACGAAATGGTGCTCTTTGTAATGCTTTTAATGCTTTCAAAATTCTCCATGGATTGATTTATGGCCACGAAGGAAGGAAGAACCAGAAAAATCAGCCAGAGCTAAGACCAGGCATTGACAAATCAATGGCCAGCTTTAGAGGTCACAAAGATAAGTCGGGCAGGGGATTATGAGCGAGAACTTATGAAGAAATATCTTTTTGCGGCTTTAAATTTATTGAAGTTTCTTGATAAATGTCTCGAACTCTCAGTCCTGACCATCGCATCCATTTATTAGCCCGACTGACAACTGAAGCACTCCATTGTCACCAGAACATTCATCAATTTCACTTACTTTCGCATTTTGATGGAAAACTGGCAGTCAAATGAAAAACAACTGGAGGATGAGGAAAAGCTCAATGGCCTTGGGTGGGTAAACATTGTCTACTCCTTTGCTTTGTTTTGCTTTCATTGAAAGTTCTGTGCTGTAGCTGATTTGCATATAGAAAACTTGTTAATAATGAACCAAACCAGGTGGTATGGATGGGAGAAAATACCGACCCCCACCCCCACCCGCATCCGCATCAACATCCGCATCAGCAGAAGCAACAATAACTTTGCCAACCGGCTTAGATGAAAGTTTTCTGATTGAGTTTTTGACAGTTTCTCTGAGGGATTCCCCTCCCCGAAAAAAGGTGTCTGCACTAAGCTTGTTTTGATTTTCCGTTTATTGTTTTTGCTCAGCTGCCTTGGAAAAGTTTTTAGCTGCTAATTGCTTGAGCTCATAATTAGAACAAATGCATATGAATGTTTTGAATTTTCCCTGCCGACCGCAGGACCTTTTTCCAGGCCGAATATTTTGGTAAATTTATGCAAATAACAGTGCGCGTCAAAATTCACGACTAATTAGCTCGAAAGTTAAATGGAAACACAAAGTATACGGCATTAATTTATGTTGGAATACATTTTTTGTGACGTCTGACAGTTTTTTCTTTGATGCTTCCGTCATTTGTTTAAACAAATGCAAACGAATGCTAAATCATTCGGCTGCTGTCACGCCCACCTGCCGTTCAGTAAAACTTTAGCTATTCAACTTTGGCCATGCAGAAAGAATTCAGCATTTGTTCTGATGTTTCTCTTGGATGCAACAATGTGGAGCAACTTTTTGGACACTATTTCCCATGCGGATCCCAAAAATGTTGAATGCATTACATAATGCAAAATGAAACTTCAGAAAAACAAGTTGAAACAAAATAGGAGTACCCTTCTTTATACATTTTTTACCGAAACGAAATGGCTCGTGATAATAACTAGCATCACTCTTGAATAAAACAATTTTAATTATTAAAAATATTTCACGCGTCGAGTTCAATTCATGTGATATGCGGTCTGTTCCACATCGATTTGGTTAACACTTTAATGCGACTCACTAGACATTGTCGGATGAAAACAGGAGTAATTTAACGCATGGGCCAATTTGTGGCTTAAACAATTACAATTACCAATTATTTTTTCCCCTTTTAAAACCATGCATAATATATTGAAATGTAATGTTTTGGTTAAGTGGATAAAATAATACAGGCAGGAGTTTTTGCAAAATATGTACAGAACTGACCGTTTTATTGAATTAAGGCTTACGTTTAATTTTTCAATTTAAGCTTTGATACAAGTTTTACTTTTTGTGCCAATTGAATTGAATGGCAAAGCTTTTTTATAACATAGTGTTTAACGAAAACCACAAAGTGTATCAAAATCATAAAAATTAAAAACCAAATTAATTAAACATCAAAAAAAATGTTAAAAGACTACTTATAAAAAAGACTCAAATGAGGATTATTTTCGGTCCATGCATATTGAGCTTAAAGGATTTAATTTTTTTTTATTAAATTGGAATATAGTGCTGTGGCTTTTAGATAATTGTCTTGCGTTCTGAAAGGTGTTTAATTTAACAAAAAGAGTACAAAATAATAATCAATTGATTTATGATACTCCATCCTAACCTCTCCAGTGATTAAGCAAGGCTGAAAAACAAGCAAACCCTTAGTATACTTTAAAATTCAACATTTAAATCCCGCAGTATAATCTGCAAACGGCTGTTCGACTCGTATTTCCATGGTTCAGATTTTTGACAGTGCCCACTTTGAAATGAAATGCACAAAATGCTGGTCCTCGATTTCCCCGGAGCCAAAGAGAACGATGCGGACAGAAACAAAATCTGCGTGTTCGAAATTCGACTGTTGTCGCTGTGGACGCTGTTGCAATTAGCCCCGAAATGTGGTTCAATTAGGGGAGTGCCCGCCCGCGGGCTGTGGGCGTGGTTTGTAGCCCCCAGCCCCCAGCCGCTAATTTGCATATTGCATTACACGAAATTTCCAACTAGTGACGGGTTTGGATGGGTTACGTTCGGATGGAATCAGTTTACGGGCTACATTGTTGTCCGGCTTAATTAAAAATTTTACGCCGCTTGCAGTGCATCAATAATTGGATTGTTCGCAGCTAAAGTGGTAACTTTGTTTTTGTGAATTTCCACCCACGATATGCTGAAAGCCTTTGCATTATTGATTTTACCATAATGCCCCCCGTTACTTGGCCAATAAGCGGCAGATCCAGCTTGTCTGCCCGTCTGTTTGGCTGGGTGAATTTTCTTAAAGATAAACCGGCGTAAACGTCAATTATGGTGGCGTACATCCTGTGTAACGCAAACCAGGATGATTGAATGACGGAGGCCCGTTGGTGAAAACAAAAACTAAGCAAACGCTTAAACCCCGTCAATGCCAACAGCAGCTATGGCAGTGACATTTTTTGAAAGTAATCCCGACGAAATGTTTGATTTATGTCAACGTTGAGGGAAGTGCTGCGGACCATTAGCTAGTGGGACAATATATATGCGGGCCCTGGGTGTGGAGATTCAGAGGGTTGACAGTCTCTACAAGTTTAAGATGGTGTTTGAAGTTTTACTAAACCAATTTTTTTAGACTTTGTTGCAGAGTCTAGGTACGAGTTAAGAAGAATAAAGTTTTATAAGCAGAGCAATGAACAGTGTTATTTATCTACTATTTAAATTTTGAATCTAGTTATAAAGATGTTTAAAAGTATGCAACAACATATTTACAATCTAGAAGTTTGATGGATTTCTTCTAAAAGGCGACGTTAATTTTTTTATTATACACTTTTAGACACCTTTTGATTTAATTTTTTAAGCACTCAAAGAAAACCTGCACCTATTCGTTAAAACAGCAATAATCAGAAGTTAAGCTCTTTTGAGTGCTTTAAGTAAACTAATTAAAATACAATTAGGTTGGTTCAATTCAGGTCAGGTATTTATAATTAATCAAACGCTTGGATAAAATGAGTTGTCAATTTTATTGTAAGGAGGGGTTACAAAAACCTTATTGGCTTTTCCTAATGAGACAATTAACCAAAAGCTCAATAAAAAATATAAAAAATGCCAGAATTAAAAAGCAGTCCAACCAAATCCAGACCCAGAACAGGTCGCCCACCTTAAAATCTCGGAAAGCCATGTGGGTATATGGATCCTTTTGAGAGATCATGCCTAGGGTGACCATTTCCCGAAGCGTTTGCTGTTTCCAATATTCCACGATTCCGGCTCCCTGGGCCCGTTCGATAAGATCATTGATATGATGTTCGTAGATGGAGTTGGACTGCATAACCAGCGAAAGCAAGACACTTGTGCCGATGATCTGTAGTTCCGGCTGGATTGTATATACCGGTTGCTTAAAGAGCTCCTGCCTTTTGGCCACAATTAGCCAATCGGACGTGAGAACAGAGAAAGCTTGTGATCTATTGAGGCCACTCCTGAGCGCATTATACTCCACGGTGTCCTTGAAAGTCAACCGATCCTTAATGGCTCGAATCGGTCGCTCCCACATGTTTTCGTCTAAGTAAAACTGTTCAGCCTTTTCAAAAAGGACAGTCACATGGGAATCACGAAGCTGCTGAAAGTTAGAAATTTGTCGAGATGAGGGTCGCTTGGTCAGAAGCGTCTTCAAATGGGCAGCAAAAAGGGTACTCAGAACCAAGCCAAGTAAAAATAAAGTGGCATTGGTTAACCGCGAACTGATGGTATTCCGGGCACTCATCTTGAAGGACTGACCCACAATACCTGATATCATACGTTCATTCAGCACCAGGTTCGACCAATCCACACGTTTCTGGAGCAATAGTGGTCCAAAGCAGGTGTCCAGAATGGTGAATATATAGTAGGAGATCAACAGGACGATCAGGAAATTTTTCCCACACACCACCACATATACATCGGCGGTGGGTATTTGCTGGGCTCGCGGAACCATTATGTACCAGTTCTCCATGACGTACACGTTCGAGAACACTCCAAACTTACTGGATGCCTCGAAGCCACAAAGGCTGATGGGCATGTTGATGGTGCCATTGAGGGTCATGTTTCGAAGTAGAATTAAATTCAACCGCTCACCTGGTACAATGGGTCTTTGCCACCGAAAGGTGAAGTTGTATATTCGGGAAAACTCCAGTAGAAACTTGTAAACGTAGCCCGTCATTTCCAGACCTCCTGTTTTCGCGTTTCGATAGACAATCGAACGTGGTGGAAATTGATCCGGTAGAGTCAGTATATCTTTGCCATAGTAATTCCGAACTTTAACAAAGATGCGTGATTTTTCTGGGTCTATTTCCAGCCATCGTTGCGGAGCATAGGGCTGCAGTCGAAATATCCTATTTCCGTGTGCAATCACAGCCACATGAAGAAAGCGCCAATGTTCCGCTGTGTTGGCAATGTCGATGGTTGGAACTTTTTCCCATTTCCTTAACAGTAGCACACTGACTGTCCTCATATTCAAGAGACTTCGGTCAAGTGCCTGCCACAAATCCGAATCCAAGTTCGAATTTCCGGTCTGCCAAAACAGTACCAGCATTTTGTTGTTGTGGCTTCCTTTCACATAGAAGTCCATCTGCTCGTTGAAATTAAGAACCGGCCAGGAGAGCCTCTCCAAGCCAAATGCATTGCTCTGTTGGCTATGTCTGAGCAGCAGAACTGTTTCATGGTGCTTTTCCTTGTAGATGCTGGCCAGGATGGGATTCAGCCAACTGGATTCGTTAAACAGCAGCAAAACGGGGACCAGCAGCGGCCACATGTCCAAGCTAAATGGTGGGAAAACCGGGCAGACCAGCCATTTTTACTTCGAATAAACGCTAATTAGTGGAAGTTACAAATGATTTGGGGGCTCGCTAATGGTATACGGATTGCAGGGCATTGAAAAATGGGCGTCATTAGCGTTAAGTCCTACGGCTTAAATGTGCGTATCCACAGGCTCAATTATAAATTGGGAAAAACTGAGGGAAAATACGCGCCATTGCCATTTCCGGGAGAATATTTGAAAATGATTTGTGGCTTGGCTTGAATACTTGAACGTTTCTAATTGCCCTGGCAAATTGCTTTCAGTGTTGTTTGTCAAATTTGCATATACACATCCTTTTGACTCTATTAAGCCAGCTTGATGATTGATTTTATCTTGGTTTTGGTTTCGGTTTCGGCTCACTTGCAATCAAAATATATTGAAATTGTTGATTGATACCCTCAGAGGGTATTGTTGAGCCGAAATACAAATTACTTTTGCTTGAATTATGTATTGTTTTAACTTCAGAAAAACCACAGTCCGGAACCTTAAACTGCTCATCAACTTTTCAACAAGTTTTTACCACTTCCGCTTCCTAGCTTTTCCATTTTGCCGCTGCTTCTCCTTCAATTAAACAAGTTAAACTGGGCAAGAGGAGTGGAAAAAAAGGCTGAATGAGTCAAGTGCGTGTTGCTTGAAGAGCGTGTCGCATTAATTTTCAGGCGAGTGCATATTTGATTTCCTTTTTCATTCATATTTCACGTCGTCTGCTCTTATTTCGTGCTTTTGCATAAAGTCGAGACGGGTTATTCATTTCCTTCTTGTCGTTGACATGCATAAAATTGCAATGAATTGTTGCTTGGCATAATTTAAGGCACGGCCTGTCGAGAAGCAAGGACATATTCCCAAGCCGTGCCACACGGCGTATGCGTAATGTGGCATTAATTGCATTTATTTGCTTTGCTGATTGATTTCTCCGGCTGAGACGGATTTAACGGCCTACAACTTTTCCCCCAGCACAAGACAAGACGAGACAAGACAATTTGGTTTATCAAAGTCATTTGGTTCCTGGCCTAGAGGCAGCCACGCCCACATAAATTAACGCAGACTTAACGAAGCGTTAACACAAAGGACGGGAGCCCGAAAAGCAGCTGCCAACCCCAGACTCCAGACTCCAGTCGACTTCTGCGACAATAAATTTATTGGTTTTATCCTGAAGCTTATCAAGTTCGCCTCGTCTGTTCATCTCATCGCACAACATGTGCAGTAAATTTTTATGTCAAATGGGTTTCGCCTCCATCGTAATATAATTTATGCATAAAATAATGAGCGTGCTTTTAGGCACTGCTCGAATGGGAAAAACGTGTGTGTATGTGCTTGTGAGTTGGAAAAAGTTATTAATTGATTTGCTTTTAAAGCTGCCGACTCAATGGCTCATCCCTGAAAAGTTTACACAAGGTGGGCGGGAAAATGGAAAAGTTTTTTTTTTTTTTTTGGGCCCACCACTTGAAACCTGAAGCCGAATCCTTGTTGATGGCATTGCCTAAGTAGGGTTGCTTAAGATTTTTCGACAATGTGTTAAGTGAAAATTGACACAGGCCAAAGGGGAAAACTTTCCATGATTGAACGCATTTCGGGAAAAGGCTTTAAAAAGGACCTGTATCTCGGGAGCATTTAAAGTCTGTCAGCCCGCAAATGTTGGCCATGTTAAGCTGTGAAATTGTTCGCCATTTTGCGGGCGCCATTTTCAGCTGTGCGCTTTTTTAATTAAAAAAGTGGCCAACTATACGAGGGGAAAAAAGGGGGGGCGGGGAAATGGCGACAGACATTTGAACTTGTTCCTTGCCTCTTTTAATTTCCAATCTCTATTCCTGTGCCACTGTTGCAGAAACTCTAGACAAAAAAGTAATTAAAATACTGCAAATATTTGACCAGTTCGAATGCATTTCCCCCATCTCGGCCAATTCTGCAAGTTGCGCTAGAATCCTTGACCGCATTCCGTATCCCTGGCACATCCTGGCATCTAATGCGGCTAACTGAGCTGAGTATTCTCCGTTCATTTGTCTGCGTTCCGTGTCGTTAGCCTGACAACCGGGCCGCATCCTTTTCGAGTTTGCGCTTGTTTGTCATCCTTTTTGCGGTCTCCAGCTTGTGCCCTTCATATGATTGCGGCTTCATGCTTTTGCATATTTCCCATGAATACAATTTCTGCACCGACACACACAGCCGCACGCAGGATCCGCTGAATTATGCGTAAATTTTCGCAGATATGCGAACTGAGTTGTCAACAAGCTCAGGTTGTGGTTGTCTCGAAAACCGCCCATATACCTGGTTACTTTCGGTATGCTGAGAATTTAGATGTCAACCTTGATTCGGGACAATATAGAGGGTTCTTGGAGCGTTGCTGATAAATATCTAGAGAAACTTATTAACAAAGATGGTATTGATATGATATTTGCAGCTACATAATTATATTTTTTCAAATTTTTTAATAATGTTTTATTTTCTATTTTATCATATTTTATGTATTTTTTACAAACAAATTTTTCGAGATAGTATTATCAGACAGTAAAGTGGAAACTTTTAGAGAAATGTTACGTTACCATCCTGTATTAAATCTTATTGAATTTTTATTTTTTACCTTAGACAGTTTCTTAATATATATTTACCATAATACCATTTTAAGAAATACTAGCTTTTGCCAGAAAGTTTCTTTTGTTTCTATTGTTGTACTTAAATGTTTGAATTTACATAGATAGTATAACACATTACTCCTTTGCTTAGCTTGTTACCATTTAAAGACCAATTAAACATTCAATATTTTGTTTAACAATTAAAATGTTGTGAAAGGGAAATTCGATTTTTGTTAAATTGTTAAGTTACAATTTTCCCCAAATTTGCCATGTTTGGGAGACAAGATTTTTCAATAAAAGCCCTTGTATGCTGGCCCATGTTTGACAATGTCTGACCATGTTTACCCTGTGGCTGTGGACGCATCTTCAGGCGACTTGAAGAGAGCCCCAGCCTCTCGCCGCACGCAAACCAAAACAGAGAAATTTGTCTAGAACGCTGGGCCAAAACGCCCCACTCCCCCCTCCATGCCCACTCCACGGAAAACCAGCGTCGAGCACGTGTATTTGGGGCGATGTGATTGGTCAACGGCTTTCGCTTTTCGTTGCCGCAGAGAGCGAGCGTTTCCGAATGCCTCGCGAAAACTAAGAGAGCGGGCTAAGAGAGAGAGCCGAAAACTGGTTTTCCGAGGCGAACAGGGAAATGCACCCTGTATCGCCGGAGTGCTTTTCTGCTGAACGAAACAACCGAACCGCCGCAGTTGTTGTTCGGCGTTCTTTGTGGTCAGACACTGGCGTATACGTATACGCAACGTCATCGTTGGTCTGGCGTCGCTTCGAAAAGCGAGAATTCTGCATACCGGTTGCGTTTCTTAAATAACAAAAAGAAAAAACAAAAACAAATAAATAAAACGGTCCCGTATCGGTTTCGACGTCTCGCACGCACGTAATACGAGTCGTTTTCCGTTAAAAATTTAAATTCAAAAACATAACCATAACCGCAACCATCAAAAGCAAATAAGGTACAACATATTGGTATTCTTATATTCACAATTGTCGTGTGCTCGCTTGCATTCTCGAAAACGGGTTTTACGGCATTCCCAATCCAATCTGCACTGGGCATTATTTATGTTCGTGACGAAAGTGAAGTTCTACCCGATCATAATCTAAGCATTTCCGTTTCGAAAGTAAGGAAAGAAAATAAACGGTGGTTTTGCAAATAAAGACGCCGTAAAACAGAACTGGCAAAAAAGTTATTTAATATTCATACCCGTGTAGGAAAAAAATCGTACTCAGGCAAACATAGCAACAAGTCGGCGCCAACTCACATTCAAACAAACAGGAAAAAAAAAATACAAAACCAAATCCAAACTTAAACAACGCTGTGTTTATTACCATTCAGCTGAGAGCATTGGATAGGTAGAAAAGCCTCGTCTTCCGAGAATTGGCAGTTAATTTTTGAAATCACCTCCGACCAAGCGAACCCCTAAAAAGAGATTAAAAAAGAAAAGAACCGAAGACGAGCCGAGACCTGTTAAATATCCGTAGGTGTTGTGTGTGTATTTGTGTGTGTGTGTGTATGTGATAACTGTGAAACTATATACCCACAAGGCAGGGAAAAAAAAGACACTGGTGAGTCCACCCATTCGGATGACATTCGAGAACTATTCGACCTGCCCACGCCGCCAAAGAAATGGAAAGTTTTTTGCTTAGACTATGAGAAAAAGTGAAGAAAAGAATTTTTGCAGATCGCAGCTAAAAAACTGATTACGCGACGCGTTCTAGATACATTTTGGGCTGCAGTACAGATCTCGCGAGATATTAGTTGAATGTGTGCCAAAATGAGACGAGAAATACGGCCACAGTCGTGTTTATTATTTTTATAATTTATTGCCCAACAATAATAAGAATACATTCATAGTATATATGTATGTATATATATATAGAATTTCGAAGCGAGAACTGTTTGATTGCCGTTTACAACGCAGCATTCTGGTGAAATGCATCTGCAAGATACACACGAATGCAGACTGACACGGAAACCGGCGAGGCAGACGCATAATAAACGATAAATTTCAGGGCAATGACAAAATTGCTGATAACTGACCCACCAACATTTCGATTCTTGCTTCCACTCCGCTTTGTTTGATCATTAATATCTTTTAGTTAAATGTACTATGAAAAGTCAGGGGGAAAAGTTCACACTCAAGGTTAGTGTCTAGGCTCAAGAGTTATATTTTATGGTTTCTTGGGGCTTAAAACGCTTACTTAATGATCCCCAAATGAACGAATGCTTGAGCAGATTTCCCGAAAAAAAGAAGTAAAAATCAATGCTAACCTCCCAACCCGGTTGATTTGGCAATCGCTGTTTTGCCCAATAGATTTATGTTTTTGTGTATTTACGTTTTTTTCTCTTTTTCGGTTTAGACCAAAATTTTTGTGAGGTGCGTTGTGGAAGGGGTTGGTTGAGGAGCAGACACAGGCTGAGTGGCCGCCCGCTGCTATTTATAGGCGCTCAACAAACACACACACACACACACACACAAAATGTATCTTATGGATACACAGGCAAAAAGTTTTGCATCGCCCAGCCGTCTTTTCTTCTTCTTCGGTTTGTCCTCCCCCCCACACACCCCCCACTCACTATATGTGTTGGCTGTCTGCCTCATAAATATATGGCCATACGACAATGGCGAGACATCAGAACCCAGTTGGCAGATCGGGATCTTCGGGCCATCTTAGGGGCTCATGGGCTTCTAAGGCGAAGCAAGTTGCCTTTTTATACAGCAGTTAGTTTCTTTGAAATCGAAAACAAGATTGATGCCTTGCCTGCGCACAACCGGACTTTCTTGGCCGTAAAGGAGACAACGCAGCTGCTCCGTCTCTGTCTTTTGATGCTGGCCACCGGAATTTGTTTAATTGCCGTTGTTCGTCTGTTTATTTGGCAGAAAATAACAAAAATAATATACAGAGGGAAGCCGCCCGGGAACTTGGCAATTTTCTTTCAAGTTTTCCCGCGTGTGAGGGGCGCAGTTATTTTTGCCCGAAAACAAAAAATACTCAAAATACCAATCAGTCCGCGACCAGTTTCGTTTTTTCTTGCATAATCTGACACGGCAACAGCTTGCGGCAAGTGCAACTGCAACCGCGGAGGCTGCGACTGAGCAGTAAATATCTTTTCCTTTTTTTCCTTTCTTGTTTCATTGCGGGCATGACAAAAGCTGGCGAGCGATTCGCTTCATTCGCTGCTACGTAATTGCAAGTTCGAGCGCAAAACTTGAAAAACAGCCAACAGCTAAAATTGCAGCTGACTGCAGTTTGGGCTTTGTTTTCTGGCCATCCTGCTCGCACCCGCTTTTGGCCATATATATGTTTAACTGATATACTCAGTATAACCAAGAACCGGAAAGGAAGTGAGCGTGTAAGTTACCAAGACTTTGACTCCGAATCGGAATACGGCTCCCAGTCGTGAAAACCGGTTTGCTCTCGAATGCGATTGCTTCTTTTCCAAGAAGCACGCCACTCAGGGCTCGCCAAGTCATTCACTTGCAGCCGATTCGGGTTTGTGGCTCTTGTTGCTGCTTCTGCTGGCTGCGCAGTCGCCGTTGCAGTTGCAGTGGCAGTTGCCGCTGTTGTTGCTGTTGCTGTTGTTGCTGTTGCTGTTGTTGCTGTTGTTGCTGTTGCCATCAAGCGCGGGCGCAAGAACAAAACGTATTCAGAAGAACATGCACTTGCAAAAAAATTTAGAGAAAAATTTAAAAAAAATTATGAAAACCATAATTTTGCAAGGACTAAAAGAAAGATTTTATAGTAAAGTTCAAATATTGCAACCTACGATATTTTGTAATAGAAAAGTTTCTATACAAGGCTTTATCAATAAGTGTTAGCACTTACAAAACCAAATAAAAGACAGCTTCTGCTTTTAAGATTTTTGCGTTTTTAACAACTTTCAGTACATTTTTTTGGATATTTAATTGTTTTTTGCTCTACTTATTTTTGAAACTCGCATTTGAATGATATTATTATTAAAAAGGTTGAAGAAAAAAAGTTAAGTTCTAAATATGTTCTAAATATGTTATTTCTTCTATCTATTTGTCAAAATCGTTTTTAAAATTTCTTTGAAAATTGTTTTAAATAATCCATTTCTTTAAATCGTTTAAATAAATTACTTAAAATAATGAGGACTGATGTTGTTGTTGTTTTTGTAATTATACACATCACAAAATCGTGTTCTAAGTTTTCCTCTTTCGACAATATTTTTAATTTGAGCAGAATTTTAACTTACGTTTTTTTAACTGTAGCTCGGAAAAGCATGAGGCACCGAACAATGCGAAACCGATAGTTGCTCGTAAACCAGAAGACTGAAGAATCCAAAAGCGACGTGCGTAGCATAGAGGTTTGAGTTCAGTAGTTGCACCACTGGTGGGCGGAAGGGGAGTGGCAGCTGGAGGTGGGTGTTAAGTGCTGGGCAACTGCAGTGCCGTCTCTTTCGTTTTTGCTGGCTGGGTTTTTGTCTAGTACGACGCATGTGCAGGCTGCTTTCTTGAGGTACTTGAACCTTATTGTCCATATATGTGTGCAGGAGTGTGTGTGTGGCCACAAAATGGCGTCGGAGGTAAGGTAGTTTAGACTCCTAACACGATGATATATGGTTGTGGGCGAACGAACATTGAACTCTGGTCGGGAAGCAAGGAAATTAACTAGAGCAAGGCAAAGGGCCTAAAAGAACAATTAACGGAGGTGAAGTTCTTCAAAGGAAATTTTGTGAAGTCTCAAAAGAATTTTCTGAGAAGCTCTTCTGTACTTCAAGATTGTGAGATAAGAAAACGTTCTTGAGGAAATGTGGAAAAAAGCATGGTCACTTGTATTCAAGGTATCAAAAGTACTATGCACATTTACAAATAGAAAGTAAATGGATAGCACGTTTATATATATTTAATTAGAGGTTGCATTGCATTTTAAATTATTTTTAACCTTTTTTGTAAGTTGTAAATCAGAAGCGATGTGATATAACAGCCATTTGCACAGATAACGACCATTGCTTTGCTTTAAGCAATAAAGAAAATACCAAGTTTTTCACAAATTCATTTTTTAAAGTGACATTTAAATTCTTGTCAGATCATCAAATAACGATATCGAAGTTATATGTTTTTTTTTAGGTTTTCACTCCACCATAGATTCTCAAGCTTAAAGCATTCCAAGTTCAAGCAATTTCCAAACAGAAGCGTCCATTAGGTTAAACTCCTCGGGTCAAGCTCAGCACCTTCCTAATCCCCGTATGAATGCAGGCTGACCTCAAAACAAAGCTGATTTATGTCGCTCCCCGAAAAGTGTCAACTTGCGACCAACCTCAACCCAATGCCCTCCATTCGAAACCGATCCAAGTGGGAAAAAGGGGAGGGCGGTTGGGGTTTCGGCGGTATCAGCTGCTGGCAATTTGAACTCAATCGACACCCAAATTGATAACTTAATGCCAGACAAAGAGGCAATGTGCAGAGCGAAAGAGAAGGGGAGTGAGTTCGGCGGGGCCTTTAAAAAGTTGGCTCAGCATATTTATTCACTGGGGAGTCAGTGCCAAGCAATTCGAGCCTTCGCGAAAGGCAAACGAAAAAAAGGAGGCCCATAAACAAACGAGGCAACAACTAAAGTCATCTCTGGACCTTGTTTTTGTTGCTACTATTGTTGTAATTTTTGCAGTTGTTTTTTGTATATTTTCCTGGCTGTTTTTGTTATTGCTTTTGGGCTGCGCTTTGGCTGCCTTGTCATTTACACGCGTAAACGTCCGTGACCCTCTGGCCCGACTTTCAACTGACTCCGCCAACACGGAGGCTCCAAAAGACAAAGACAACACAAAGAGCAAAAGACAACAAACGAAAGAGATGGGGAGAGGGGCAAAGAAAGAGATAGATGCTAACCAGCTGTTGACGTTAAGTTCAAACTTTTGTTTGGGCCTTATCAACTTGTTAAGCAGCTCAAGCAAAGCATGAGAAAATCCACAATATTCAATATTAATAACAAGAGAAGATGCTCGAACTAAAAGTCAATTTAAGCTTTATATAGGCAAAAATATTATAGACATAAATATAAATTGAAATTATTTAATTTTACATAAAAATAATTTCATTAAGCATCTAAAGATTATCTTTCTCATAATATTTATTGCATTTTTTATGTATATTGATATTTTTACATATTTTTTTAAATTTGCACAATCAAAATTGGGGTCAAATGAAGTAAATTTATTGAAAACTATAATAGAATTAGCAAGAGTTAATCAAGAGAAACAACTAGAGAGAAAAATAGTTAAATAATAAGCTGCTGTTGACGTCAAACTTTAAGTTTCTCTCGACTCCATAATCTGTAGATTTGTTAAGCAGACTAAAATCCAAAATACCTCATTATTGTGACCAAGACACAAGACACTTTTGTATAATACATTTTGACTATAGTCTTCTGCGATATCTATCCAACATGTGGATAAACTTTCATTACAATAAGAAAAGTACAAATATTTAATTGTTTGTTTGTTTATTTTCTAATAATAATTTTCTAATAATTATTTTCTAATTATAATTAATACCAATAAGGCAGTCAAAATAAGTAATTAAGGTCTAGACACTTCATAAATTATTAAATCAAAATGTAGATATGAACAAAGAGACACAAATAGCAAAATAGTCATTTTTATAGAACTTGAAGTTTTGCTGTGTCCGCAAACAGTGCACGCTCAATATAGTTAAATATTATAAGCTAATGGGGCTTATTATGGTGAGCTTAGAAAGTTTTTGTTTTAGAGCCCTCACTGTAATTGTATTCCTTTTTGTTTTGTCTTTATAACAAACCATGTGTAAACAAACAATATTTTCTTTCATCACTCGAGCTCAATTTAAGTGCGGACACTTCCCAAACAACAAATCGAATTACGAATTCGAAATGCGAGCACGAAGACACGTGTGTATAGGTGGTCGGGGGTCCAAGTTCCAATGCGAATCGAAAACCAATTCAATATTCGATTGGCAACGGTGTCATCGCACCACGAGCTTGTCTAGTCTGTGAGTCAATTAAAGCTCGTGATCAGCATGCTGCTTTCCAGTGAACCCAAAGCTGACTCAAAATCATCGACTTAATGACTCACTTTAATAGACAGATCGTTGGTTGAACGGAGTCATAGCGATTAGGCGACGTTTGATTACAGAATAGCCCGCTAATGCCTTTCTACTATTCAAATTTTTTGATCGCTGTTTTGTCTTCTTTCCACTTGCAGATACACCGCAGAAACAGCGCGAATTGGCAGTGAATGAGCCGATTTCGTCATAAAACGTAAAAGCAATAAGGCCACAGCGGAAGAATCCAACTGACGCAATTCAATTTGCCAGCATCGGCAACCGCAAGCTCATAAATTGAGATTAAGCAAGAGCTCAACGTGGCCAAGTGGGACAGAAGGGGGTCAGAGGGTTTTGGCCAGCAGCAATAGCAAATCAATCAGAGAGCGCGCTCGTCGCCCCACCACAATTTGCATGAGCCAACTGGGAGGCAGTCAGAACCAGCAGCCGACACAGATTCAGATTCAGACACAGGCACAGAGCCACCAGAGCCATCCCAATCCGAATCCCAGCCAAAACCAGCAACCAAAGCGTCGGCCAAGTGGCGTTTTATGGCAATTGCGCCATCAGCTGCACAAGCGTAGCACGAGGAAGATGAAAACCATTTCATGATACTACAAGTGGTCCGAATCGGTGCTATTGAACTATCTGAGAATGCCGTCGACGCCGTACGATCTGGTGCAGGATGACCAGGATCTGCGGGTGCCACTCCACGCCGAGCAGGCCTTCTTCCACGGCATCACATTTCAGGCCAAGGTGAGCTCGGGGAATATCCCCTTTCTATTCTTCCGTTTTTTCCCAGAGGAGCGGCTGGGCGCTAGTCGTTCGGTTTATACCTCTTAAGATTTATCTTCTGTGCTAATTGTGTTTTTATGTTCCAGTAAGTGAACAATTAAACATTTGAATGGGATGATCTTATAGGAACCATTGGCAGTATGGCGAATTTTATTTTAAATATCGATTCTGCAATTATCCTCAGCTGTTCTACAGAACTTTAAAATTCTGATAAAAATATATAAGCATTGGATTTAATTTGCTTTATATAATTGCTTTATTTTATTAATGAGAATATCAAAAACCTCTAACATTTCCAAAATTAATATTTACTAAGAACTTATTTACAATAACTTAAGAAGAAAATATTTTCTATAGTTTTCAAATTTCTATAGCCGGTTGTTTCCCTTCCTTCACTCAGAAAACAAAAATGAAAGATTTTGAGGGGTTAAGATTTTTTGTGAAAGTAACACTTAGTTAAACTTTAATTGGATCATTTAAATTTAATGAATGAAAATGTTCGTTCATTGGTAAAGGAATGTAAAGCAATAATTTTTATTTAGTTAGTTTTATTGATTTTTAATTAACCTCATGGTTTATTGGCCAATTCACATTTAAATTTTTAAAGTAGCACTATAATAGGAAAGTTAATAGTCAATAATTACATTTTGCTTAGCATACAGCGCTTTCACATATCTTGGAAGATTTATTGGCAACACTAGAATTAGAGTTCAAAGTATATGTTTAAGTATTTCACTTTCGTTATATTCGTGTGCGTCTGGAATATTATTCCGCCGAATTGTTTACATTCATCTGTGAAATATCTATTGTGTAAATTGGAATCTCCGCTGCATTAGTCATCGATATTGGTGAAGATAAATATTCAAACATTTCACGATGGCCTTCAATTGTGTTTGTCATTGGCTTTGCTCAAATAAACTTCAACCATCTTACATTTCTGATTTTATATTTGTGGTGCTTGAGCGAATAGACTGCACTAAACAATTTGCAAATGCAATTAAATGTGTTTGCCATATTTGCTGCTGGCTAGCCAATGTTGCAGCTGCTCTGGGGTTGTTGGCTAAATTTATTTTCATTACTGCTGCGGTTGACGGAAGCATCGAATAAAGAGTTTTCAACGCTAACAGGCGGCAAGCAAAAGAGTTAGTCAACTGTCACAATTACAGCCTGGTTGTTGTTTTATGTGCCAATCTATATATACTCATATGAACGGAGAGGGGAGAAAAATTGTAAACAAAATTTCCATTTCTGTACGATTGTCTGCGTATTGTGTTCAATTATTCAGCATCGCATTTTAAGCATTTGTTTAGTTTTGTGTGCGTTTTTTCTGCCGTTGTGCTTGCCTCCGATGTTTTGGTTTCTGCTTTTGTTTATTATTTTTGTTCAATGTGTGGAAATTGTTTGCGTGCCCTTCTGCTGTTGTTGTTGTTTTTGTTATTATTGTTGTTCTTTTGATTTTGATTCGATCAGTTACATGCGGTTGACCAAATTTTCAATTAATTTTGCCTGCAAGATTGATGAGCTTGGGCCCCAGAGAAAGGGTCTATCGTCCAGGGTAAAGTCTCAATCCATGTGGGATGGCAAGCAAGTTCATGACTGCATATTGCCTGGCCATTGACTTTGCCCCTCTGCCTGCCCAACTTTGTATGCAAATCATTTGAACATTAGCCGCATCATTCTCACGTATCCCAGGCAGCATTGTTTTTCGGTATCAGAGTCGCAGAGACTCTAGCATTTTGCATAATTTGTTTGTGTGGCAAGGCATTGCACTTGGAGTTGCATGACACTGTTGCAGTTGCAATGCCAATTAAATCCAGTCAATTTTCTATCTCGAATTTTCAAGGAAGCAAGAAACAGCAAACGTTTTTGCATTGACAACCGTTGAGGTTGTACACAGGAAAAATTTCAATTTTTGATAACTTTGTCCTGCACTATTTCACAAAATTGTTCAATAAAAAAACTTTTTAATTAAATATATTTAAATCGAAACAAGATCTTCGATCTTATCTATGTGCTTTTTTAAAAAATGCATGTCCTAAATATTTTTATGGTAAATCTAGTTTAATAAAATCATTTATTATTTTATATACATATATAGCTCTAATTAACAAACAAACATTTTCTACTATATTTATTATTTGTTATTAAAATATGTATTCTTTTCCTAATCTTATAAAGTGACTAAATTCTTTTTAATATCATACAATTACCTAACCAATATTCATTAAAGAAATTAAATTAACATAAATTTAACAATTTTTCTTGTGTAGGGGAGGTTTTCGTTGGCGATTTCATGCACGTGCTCCAAGCTAATTCCCCCCTCCATCAACTCTACTATTATTTGCATTTTTCCATAAGCAAAACCAAACAACTGAAAAAAAGTTTTGCACTTTGTTATGCTTTTGCAGTTTTCGCTTTGTTTGTGCTTTTGCTTCAGCTGCAGCTTCAGTCTCTGTTTTGGCAGCGTCGTTTGTTTGTTTGTTTATTTGTTTGTTTTGGCTTTTGGCTGGGGCTCGCTTTTGGCCAAAGAGTTGCAGCAGCATGAGCAGAGGCAAACGGTGAATACCCGTACCGTTATCGATGTGCCATATATAAACATATATACATATAAGCATCGATGGCTAACCCAAATAAGATGAGCAGCCCAACCCACTGTAGTTCCCGAAATATCGCTTTTTTCTGCTGTGTCAGCGTCAAAACTTCATCTGATTCATCTGTCAGAGTGTCCAGTTGGAATTACGCGAGTTATGAATCACCAAGAGCCAGTCCTAACGAGAGTGTCCTGAAGCCCCACTAATACAGGGCTTTCGTTGAAGTCTTTTCTGCTCAGATTAATTGAATTTCACGCTTTGATTTCGCGAATTGCCTGGCCCAAAGTCATGCCGCATAAATCTTTCAAAAGGTGTATAAATTATTCGCTCACGCACTACGCCTAGCGTCGAATAATATTTTTCTTCGCACCTTTCGTGTGTGTTTTTTGGTTTGTTGGTCGCCTGGCAACACGGCGTATGCTTAACACTGGTTTTTGCCCCGTGATTTTGCTTTTTCTGCCATTCAGGATACACTGCTCTATCAAATATTTATGCGATTGCATCCGATTCAAGGCGATTTATTTGAGCTTAACAACTTCCGACTTGCGTATTGGGAATTTATGGCCCTTTGGTTCATCAATTATTTGAGTCAAGTGGAATGGCGCTGATGGTTTGTATCAAATCCAGAGGGCTTACAATTTTGGGCAAAAGTTTATTTATTTAGTGGGCGGGCAACTGACATTTCCTTTTGAGCCGCTTAAAATAACAGCATGGAGTACATTGCTATTTAATTTGCATTCCAAAAAAACCAATTTCCGGCCTATATAGAAATCATGTTAATTACCATTTTACTCAATGCACGCTGGTCTCTCAAAAATAAATTATAAAATCATTTTCATCTTGCGTTTTTCTTCGATGGGAAATTATTTATTTTTGGACTGAAAAATTTCTACGCTCGAGGTAAAATTAATTATTATTTACAAAATAATATTAATTAAGGCGAAGGTGAAGCGCATATGTTCCAATTTTCCACACAGCCGAAAGAATATTGAGGCGAAAAATAAATCGAAAGAAAAGAAAAATACTGGCGAATACGGGGGCACATAAAAATATTAAAAAACAAATAAAATGGAGACGGCCACATGCCTGTGGTCCACGTGCTACGCAAGTATGTGTGTGCGAGCGCCTTGGATTTTCCTCTTTTTCTGTTCTGTTTACCCATTTCCCATGTGTACGCAAAATTATGAATGCTGTTCAGGCGGCATATACGCAATATAGTCTACGCTACATCGCCTCCCACAAACCTCCCAAACTGGGCCGCATCCCGCTGCTCCTGCTGCTTTGTTTATCTGCGGAGGCAGACCTCGTTTTGTTTTTAGAAGTACGACGAGAGGACAACTCTGGGTCTGGCCTCGTCATATATCAATTTCAATTATCTGGCATTTCCGTTGAGGCTGGAAGCATTTCAAACGCATTTTGCTATATATAAACTATTGCCAACGACAAAAGGGACGTCCCAAAAAGGATTATGCGGCCTGCAATTTAAGTGGGGTCCTGGTTCTGGTCTGCTCTTGGTCCTGGCTTTTATCAGCCGCAACTGACACCAGCAGACCCTCGAAGAAGGCGTGAAAAATGAGTCATAAAATGCAAATAAAACTCAAGAGTTCTTTTCGCTTGAAGTTTGTGTTTAATGTGCTTTCTTAAAGAGATATTGCTCGCTTTTCTTTTCTTCAGTTTCGTTCTCGTGTTTGGTTAACCTTTAGCGTAAAGTTCAATTTTCTCGTTTAAATTCTGATAAACATTTTTCTTCATTGGCATTGCGCCATTGATCTCGCGTGTGTGTGTGTTGTTCAGGTTTACATGAGATAATTAACACGCCTCACCGCAACCATGATTTTATGGCCAACACTTTGCAACAATTCGCAACTCATCTGCGGGACATGGCACGGCATCGCCAGCAAATGGCTGGACTCAGTGCATCCTCTCCCTAGAGTCCCCCTGAAATTCAGATTGTTCTTGTGGTGGCAAAATGCATTTGCCGACTATAGCATCGGCATAACGCAAACAAACAAGCCGTCGCCGCTGATATTGGACTTTATGCATACGGTATAAAGTACAATAAATATTTAATGGCATCCCCTTTTGCCATCATCGCGCTTTTCTGCGCTGCATCGATTTGCGGCTGAAATCCAATAATAAAATTCAATATTTTCAGTTACTTAAAAGTGTAATGAACATAATAATAAAGGTCAATGGGAAAAATGTAATGTAATTTTCCTTTGGCAGTGCGTACCATCCAGTAGTAACCCCAACAAATGGCTTTGGGTTATCATATTCATTGCAAATTATCGGTTAAATGCTTTTATGGCTTGATTCCGGTTCCCTCTTAAAGGATATTCATCGACATGTGTGTGAGAGCGGAAATGGTTTCCATTTGGTGGCTACGATTGAATGGAGGCTTTCATTTGAATTCGCTGGGGTGTGGAGCCAAGTCGCGGTAGCTCACTTTGTATTCACCCAATTCCTCTTTCAATTCAGTTTGATTATTACAGATTCATTCCGCTCATTTCTGGCTGATTGCTTGACTTGGCTAATCGATTTTTCTTGTTTTTTCCTCTCCACAACCATTCTTGGTTAGCTTATTCCACTCTGGATTTGCTCTCCAGTAGATATAGGACATTAATGGCCACCTACTTGAGCTTCTTTTCGGGCCATAATTCTCGGCTGTATTCGCGTTTAATGTGTGTCAAGTGACACATTAATGCTGGTCGTCAAGGATTAAGTGGCCATTACTTGTGCTTAGACTTTGGTTGGCTTATCTAGGGTGTCTCTGGCCAGCTCATTGATGATTCATTCGCTGGCCAATCGACATCGGTGATCATTGGACCATAAATGCGGCACATGCTCTCCATTCCACGCCAGTCAGCTCATTTATTATCTATTACACAATTTTCTGTTGCAAATTGGCTCACATTTCGCAATTACACCTGGCGCAGCTGGGGCAAACGAGTTCCAATGACTGCCAATGAGTCAGGGCAGGCGCGCAGGCTCTCGACACCGCTGTGGAAAATGCTTTCTCACCCACTCCCCCTATCCTCTATCCTCTATGCTCTAACTCCCAGCCACATCTAGTCGGCCAGCCATCCCTGTTCCTGGCCAAAATTGGTAGCACACGCAAATGTGCAAAACTTTTTGGTCTGGCCAGCTATTGTTGTTGTGGGTGCCTAGCGAAGCGCTCAATAGCGGAAGTTGCAACGCCAGCTGCCGTGGCACGCTCTTTGCCAGCGTTTTCTGGACCGCCACCGAACCTTTCCCAGGCCGCTGACAGCTGCTCGCTGGCCAACAACTGGGCTTGGCCCTGGCCCAAACAAACCAAATGAAGCAGCACCATCGATTGCAGCTTGGGTTCAATATTTTGGTACCCACTACTCCCAGAGGAGAGACGTCTGTATTTGGTATATGAAGAGATAGGTATCAGGCAGAAATGTATTTTTTGTTCACCTTTTTATTATATAGATGTTGATAAATATATATAGAGTCCAAAAGATTTACTTTTGTTACACAAATTTTAAATTGTTTTATTTTAAATTCTTTTAGCAAAAATATATAAAGTCAAAATGATCCATTAAATTAATAAAAGTTTCTAAAACATGCTATTTAATTTAATAGGTTTGGCCTTAAAGGTATTGTCTATGTTTAAACTGGGTATCGCATAGTCAAGACACTCCCTTATTGTTTTGAATTTTTGGTAATGACAAGCAATCTTTGATCATTTTCTGCCAATTTTCCTATTCGAGCAAATCGAAAAGGGTTCAGCCAACGACTCGTTAACTGCCGCCGCTCACGTTTCATTCGTTCTCCGTAAAAAAAGATGGAAAATTATCTGTGCCGCTGCATCAAAAGCGCTGGGAGCTCTTCTACCAGTCTAATCAGTGACAAGCAGCGAGAGCTGCAGCCATCGAAAAACTGCAATTGAATTCATTTCGCTATGCAATCTTTCACAGTTTTCCCTGGGCTTTGACTTTTCCTTATCTCGGCGACTGTCGACAAGCGCTGCCGCGGCTACTGCAGCAGCTTTTGCTACTGCAGCAGCTACTGCCTTTGCTGTCGTTTTGCTGTCAAGTGCAATTATGTGCCACCATTCACAGCGACCTTTGACATTGCCGCCACAGACACACAAAGAGACTGGCGACAGGGGCAGAGATGGAAATGGAACTGGAGATGGTTGCTGCGATTGGGCACTGCGGACTCAAAGAGAACGGCAGAAGGGACCAGCTGAATGGTTTTTTTTTGTGGCAAGCCAGTCAACTGCTTAAATCAACTTTATGGCCAATACTTAGCTTTGGATATCTACCATTGTGTTTGGTTTAAAAAAATGGGGTTAAAACTTGTTTTGGGGCAAGAACAAGTGACTTTTAATATGCTACAGCTTAAACAAAAACTTTTTCAGAGTATTTACTTATAACTTTTATATAATAAAACAATAAAGCGGTATAGTTGTAAATGTTGGATCAAAAACTAATTTATTTCATATCGATTCCGTAAAAAAAGGCGAAATAAAACAATAAATATTTCAAAAAATTATTTAACAAATTCTTAAATATATTTTTGTTGTACTTTTAAATGCTTAAATTTGCAAGGCATTTAAAACAAAAAACATAATCTATTCATTTCGACAAATTGTTATAAACACATCTTTATATTTAAGTAAATATATATGTTTTTGTGTTGTTGTTTTTGCCTGGTTGTAAAATAAATTTTTGCCTAAGGAAACACGCTTTTGAAATCAACTTATGTTGCTAATTGTTTCAAAGAATTGCCTTTGTGTTTGTTTAAAAAACAAAACTATAAGTATGAACAGAGCAAAGTATCTTTTGAAATTCGAATCATATAGATGCTCTTAAAGATATTTATACATTTGTGTAGCTTTGTTATGAAATTAATGTTGTACCCTTAAACATAATCAAAGAAACAGTAAAGGAAATGTTTGCCTGACTGCGTGGGCGTGACCTTAACCTTCGGAATTGACATTTTCAAGAAAAGATAAATGAGGGAAGCTGGGGTGGTTTTCACATTAATGAAAATGCTTGCTGAAGATTGCTGCTGTCAATTATTTAAGCATTAATTAAACACTTTGACTGGCAGGTCCTGTCTGTGGTCGATCGATTCAATTGACATTCTTGGAGGATGTTGACCAGGCGTTTTTACCTGGCAAGCTGAAAGCATCCCTTGACCGCCTCGCTTTTCAATTAAATTTATTTGGCCCCATTGTGCGCCTCGGCTCTACGTGAGTCTTGGCCAAATGGCAACTAATTTGCATTTTCTGCCATGGCATGGGGCCGCATGTGAAGTTAAAAGTTATTGGGCCATAAATAACGCTCTGCCAAATTCTAAACAAACATTTCTTCGACACTGTGTCGACGTTGGATACTGTGAAAGTTTTCCACTTGATGCTGTATCCAGCCCAGCCCAGCCCAACTCAACTCAACTCAACTTTTGCCATCCCGCTTCGGTGGGTGGAAATTAGCATAAAAGTTTCGGCGGGTGGGGGACACAGCACTTTGGCATTTTTGGCGCTTGCCGCCTGCAAATCGTAAAATGTAAGGAATTGCACACACGGCACCATAAATGGACCAATTTTCATTGCGCCTTCCGCCTTTTGTTCCGCCAACTTTTCCCCAACCAAAACATCAGTGTTTTTCGCCACCCAAAAATCAACTTGTGGAACAATCAACGTTTTTAGTGGATGGCGTTGCGGCAGGAGGGTGCTTAAGGGGTGTGGCGCCAAATTGCTTAATTGAAAGCCAAGTCAAATTAATAATTGCCCGCGATTGGCGCCTAATTGTTGCAAATAGGAAAAGGCGTGCGACCCACACCGCGTATACGCAATGTTTGTATATTCTCCGCCGCTGCGTTCTTTTGACCTTTTCAGCGGGCGAAGCGCGCGTGCTGAAAGCTTTTTCAATTAGGCCCCAATTCATTTGCATTCTCGTCGAAAATAATTTGCCACAAAATACTTTAAAAGATTTTTCTTTGCTTCGAATTTTTTTCTTGATACTTTAGAATAGCTCTGTGGGAAAGTAATCTAGAACTTTAGAAGGCTATTGATTTTAAAGCTATTCATTTAGCTTTCTTATTGTAAAAATGTTTCTTGCAAACTAGCGGTGATAAATAAATATAAAACTTTAGATTTATTAGCGTTCCCATAAAGACCTTTATTATCCTGACTTTTATAATGCGAAGTTTGCAATTGAGTACTTTAGGGAAAAATAAACATAAGTAAAGTACAAGTAACTGAAAGCTTACATGCCTCATTATGTAAATACTTAAAAATATTTATTTTCTTAGGCCATTTGTTAATCTTAAAGAATTTTTTGGTCTAATGGTTATGCTCTTAAGAAAAGCGGAATCTGCTTACTTGCGAGTTTATAGGGCGTGAAGAAATGTATTCTGCCTTGTCCTGGGCGCGCTCAATTAAATTTGCGTTTTACCAGAACTTGGGCCTGGGGTTTTTCTTTGAATTTTAATTAAAATACATTTTGTCAGCTGTCGCTTAAAGTTGGGAACTTTTTGAGGCCGTAAGCCGCTTCATAATTGGCTGGTAATGTGGGTGTGCCCGGCAAGGATCTGCCAAGCTCTTTGGATGGATGAGGGCACTTGAGGACAACAGCAGTAGCGGTAGCAGCAGCACTAACTCACTCCTGACCATGACAAACAGTCGGGGATTCCCGCCCTTGTCTAGGGTAAATTAAAACAGTGACTTTGGCACTTGTTGGCATACGAAAACAGTGTCTCTCATTTTTAATGAGCCAACCAAAAGCCCCGGGGCTTTGGTGTACTCAGCCTGGCCTCCGGGTCTCCAAGTATCTGGGTATCTGGGTATCTGGCAGCTGGGATCTCGGATCTTGGCCAGCTCGGGTGAGTGCGTTTGTCAGCCGGCTTACCTTTTGTTATTAGTTTGTCAAGCTGTCGCTTTGGTCTATTGTGCGTGGGGGGTGCACTTTGCCGGCCCGATTATCTCAGTTTTATTTGTCTGAGCCACCGAGCTTTCTCCTTTCTTCTCGCCCTTTCTAAACAATCAAGGGGGCTGGACCCCGCCCCCTGGGGAGGAAACAGATTGTCCTGGCATTTGCCGAAAATAAAAGGACAGCTGTTCGGCATCTATTTCAGCTTCCTCTTACACACCTCCTTGCGTGTGTTTTTCTTTGTGTGTGCCTTTTAATTATTCAAATTTATTTGTCGGCACAATGTGTGCGTTTTTGCCCAGACCTTGACATATTAATAGAAGACAATGAGCAGGCTAAGTGGGCGTGAGTGCGTGGGGGTTGGGCGGCGTGGCAGCTGCTAGGTTTAATGAAACCACAGCGAAAGTTTTTAATGAGTTTCGATTCATTGCACGACACAGGACACACACAAGGAAACAAGCGAATTTCAATAACAAACTTTTCTTTTATCAAAATAGAGATTATTTTTGCTTCGAAGGAAAAATTATTCAGATTTGTCAGAAAGTTTTACCTAAGTAAGAGTACAAGATATTTTAAATCATGGTTGGAACTTAAATATTAAAAACATTTTTAAACATTATTTTATTTTGACAACAAAAATGTTGATATTATTATTATTTTTTATTTAATTATTATTTTTGGGTGTTCTCCGAATATAATACAAATATTTTAAAGCAATTAATTGGTTACAGTTTCTCCAGGTGCATGCCTTCAATCAGCTGCCTTTCAGCTGCGTCGTTCCTTTATTAATTAAGTTTGCTTAACCCAGCATCCCCACAGCATCCCCGACCCCAAGGATTGGCAATCCAAGTCCCCAAGCCACTTTCACAAGGGCCAGGACTTTTCCCTCTGATCTTTGCCAAGACAAATACGGAAAAAATCGAGCAGCAATCCTTCTTGAAGTCGTCCACCTTGGAGTCTAGAAGAAGTTCTCCCGAAACCTTTGGCAAACTTTGCACGTGGCTTTAATTGCTTTCGCTCTGACTGCTCTGCGTTATCTATGTGCCTGGCCTGCGGCGAAGGTTTCCTTTGATTAAAATTACTTTTGATTAGTTAAATGAGGGCGGTTGTGGCGGAGGCAGTTGGCAGTTGGCAGTTGGCAGTTGGCAGTCGGTGGTGGAAAAAGTCAATAGTGGCCAAGGAGATGCCAAAAAAGGAAATAGAAAATGTGTCGATAATTCAACTGCAGCCTATAAAAATGCCAGTCACACTCGACAATCTCACAGGATTTTCTGCACAGCCCGTCGCAACCGATTTTTCCGTTTGCTTGGAAAGTGTCCAAAGTCCTTGAGAATGCTCCTTGGAAACGTGTCAAGTGCACTGCAGTGCTGGAGGCAAAGGGCCAAAGACTATTGGTCGAGAGGAACATTTGTCTGCCACATGCTTGACATCCAGCGGAAGTAGTTGCCACATATTGCCCGGCCCGCCCAGCACATAAATTCTTAACAATGCTTTAATGTGCCGCAAATGAAATATTTAAGAGAAGTATACGCAACCGAATAACATTATAAACAAATGACACCTACATATCGAATGGGCGTGGATGGCGTGTCAGCAGTCGCTCAATGGCAGCCGAGGAACATAAATAAACAGAGTACTAAATCATATTTTTTTGGCAACGCAACGAAAATCTTTGAATTTCGTTGATAAAAATAAAGCGTTGGCCACTAAAAATCCATGGACATTGATGCGAACTGTTTGAAATGCCATGAAACTGTTGTGAAACGAATTACGTATTCCGGGTGGCCCAGTTTATCAAAATGAAAGCGAAATTTGGCGTACAAATTTAAAACTTAGTTTCAGTATACAAATCAAAGGAAGAAATGTTTGCATAATTTTAATCTAATTTTTTATAAGACGAAAATGATTTTTTTTCAGAACTTAAATACTTTATATCTACACTGACATCTCTTTGCGTTCCATTTATCTACAGCAAACTCAATTTACAAACTGCCCTGACAACCATTATCTAATTAAGAGCTCCATCTTTTGGATCTGCGTCCCATTTCATTGGTCTTCGTTTCGGGCTTTTTCTATTTTCCCAACGACATTTTCCCAGCAATTAAGATAAATGTCAGTTTGGCGCAAAATGTTAAGCAACATTTTAATCAATTTTGTCAATTAAAAAGAATGGACAGACATTTGAAAAAGTGCTGCAGCCGGCAAAGGACTGAGAACGCTTTCCCGTAGGTTGACAAAAATTTAATTAAAAAATGGGCAAAGTGAAGCATTGTTGGCATTCGTCGAGCTTTTAAACAATTTAGCTCATGTTACAGAGCAATCGAATTAGCGAGGAACTTTGATGCAGCAGCAAAAGTTTTAGCCATTCGATGGTGAATCATAGCATTCCGTCGAGGTATGTCTTATAAATTATTAATGAGTGGCAAACAATCAACAGCAGTCGAATGCACAATGCCAGCGTTCGGAAACTAAATCGAAAATAAATAGCGCGTCGACAGGTATTAATAGAAAATCGTTCCGTACACCTTGACATTGGCCTTTCTCACGAACAACTGGCAAACAAACAATTGTTGCAATGTCCTTATGGGGGAATTCAAGTTGCGTGAGGTGGCTAAAAACTGGCCCCAATCCCAAATCCAAATTGCTTTAAACTTTTTGCCTTTCTGTTGCGAAAGTCGGGCGAAGTTTGTTTTTTTTTTTCCTGAGCTCAGAGCTCACAAATTGCTATATAATGTGCGTGTCCTCGTTTCGAGTTCGTTTCGTTTCTTTGCCATTTTTTCTCGCGATTTTCACCGGGAAAGTATCATTAACAGATCGCTACAGGGAGGCAGATACCGCGGCTAAATTTCGTTTATTTTTTTTCGGTTTTTATTCCAGGTTTGCTTGCCATGTTAAATGTTTTCCAGTTCTTTTGCGACCACACCCTTTTCTGCCCTGGCCTCATAACTCCCATGTTGCGTGTCATTAGGCATTGTCCCCAAAAAATAAAAAAGAAAAATATTACTCACTTTAATATTTCTTTTACGACGCGAAACATTTCCGCCGGCGGCCACACGTTAGGCATATTGATTTTTGTCTACATTTTTGTATTAGTTAAATTAAAGCCTGAGGGACTGGCTAATGAAGTGGAAAATTTTTAGTTGGCACCAGCATTTTCCCAAACTTTCCCGCTGAATGACGCTTCTCTTCACACCATTGAGCCCAAAGTTTGATGGAAAATTGAACGTTGCCTCTAGAGTTGCCTTCACATGTCGGCAGCTGTCAAATTTGAGAAAAAGCTGCACATTCGTCTTGCAACTTCTGTCTTTGGGAGTGGATATATGTTCGGGCCATTTGTCATAGGTTTTCGGTCCGTTTCGTAGACTTTCTTTTGTTGCAGCGGAGGGGGGCATAAGCCAAATTTAATTGTCAGCTTGGGATATGGCAAATTGCATTCCATTGTGCGCTGCTGGAATGCATATATCGCTCATACGCACTGTCATCCTGGCTGCCACTTAACATATTCAAGCGAGCAAAATGTTAGAGGGGCAGAGGATTATGGGGTGTTCATATCACGCTAACAAGCACGTGTCCTTGCCCCTTGGGAATGCCATTCGTATGTGTGTGTGTGTTTGAGTGTGTGCCAGCCGACGTGTTTGCGGGCAATCTGTACCTGGCACAAAAGTGGATGCCAAGAGGATCTAAGCTGCATTGTCTGGCCTGCATAAATTGACTTTAACATGCATTTATGCGCTCAGGCTGGCTCGACTTGGCCCCGGCCCGGCTTTTCCGGGCTTTTCCTGGCATTTTTGTTGCCCCAGTTAGCCTTTGTAATTATATTTGCTCTGCTAATGGCCAAAATGGGGAGAACTGCTGCTCTACCACAGCCGATGCACCACAAATGCTATTGTTCTAGTTAGGCAATTGACGCTTCTGACTTGGAGCAATACCGAAACTGGATCCGAATCGGTGCTGTGTGTTTGCTATCATTTTGGCTTCGTTGCTGAAATTAGTTTTACACTTGAGTCCAGGCTTGCACAGAGGAAAACATCTTCAGCACACTGTGAGCAAATTAGCAAAATCACCAAACTCTTCAGTGTGCTGTGAGGTAAAATCATTTTTTTTGATAAACAAAATGCAATAAAATTCGGTTTCTGCTTTTGGTTGGCTTGCATTCAACTTTCAACATTTTCAACCCAGAGTTAAAGTCAAAAGTGTATGGCATTAAATCGATTTAACAAAGAAAATAAATTTTATTCAATTCTGAGTCCTTAAAACTGTATAAAATTAAATAGAAATGTTTAAGCAAGGGATTTATCCTCTGTTTTCAACAATCACATATTTGATTTAAATTGAAGTCATTAATAAAATAATAGTAAAATAATAAAATTAATAAAGAAAGAAACTTAATCTGAACTTATTTTTAATAAAAACATTTTGTGGAAATTAAAAAGGTTATACTTGAATACTTTTCAGTTTCTTGATAGCTTTAAAAGGCCGCCAGCCTCCAAAGTAATAATTTTTTTTTTGTGTATGACAGACTGGAATTGATTATAATTGCGGTCCAGTTCTGTTTAGCTGTATGAAATAGCATGAAATTACTTCATAGCAGATTCCTCTCACACGGCGGATGCAGTCATTTAGGCTGATCCACCAATTGCCAGACACGGAGGCCAGGTTTCTGGATTTCACTCGCTCGCAGGCGACACAAAGTGAAATGCTCGATGGAAATGGAGGTGGGGTTGGGGTTGGGGATGGAGGAGAAACAGAAAGCGAACATGGGACACACGGTCATCAAATCAAAGCTCAGCTGCAGCGTCGATTTGGCCATGGATTGAATGGCCTAGGAGTGGAGTGGGCAAAAAGTCAGTCAGTTGCAGGTAGAAAAAGCCAAGATGCACGCACATTGGACATGGCCATGTTGCAGGCTTAAGCCAACATTTGGCGCTGGCTTTGATGCTTTTTACACAGCCTCCAACTGCGACTATGTCTAGCTATTTCTGGCTGTCTGTCTTGCCTGTATTTGCAGTCTGAGTTTGTGAACACAGGGAAAAAAGTTCAGGAAAAATACACGGCTTAATAAAATATATATCTCAAACTCAGATATAATCGTTTTAAGAAGTTTGGTGGCTAAGCTAATTTTGAATTAAAAATAATATCAAAATAACTTTTGAAGAATATGAATATCTTACATAAATAAAATCTTAATTTTTTTACAAGATCTTTGATCAGTTTTAAGATGCGCAGTTCCATGGAACATTTTCTTGAACGTATCTTTCCTCAGTGTAGCTCTCTATTTAGCTATATGTTTGTCTGTTCTCGGACATCAATGGCAATTGACCAGGTCTTGCCTTGCCTTTGCCTGTTTTTGCTGGCTGCCCTGGCTACTTTTTTATTAAGCAGTCGCGGCAAACACTCTCGGCGCCTTGCCTCCGGCTGCTGGTCATAGCCGTGGTCATAGCAAATTTATTGCGATGCAATTTTTGCCTTATACGTACGTGCGACTGGTATTTGCAATTCTGACGCTTTGAAATCGCCAACAGGACCAAGGAGATTTTACTGCGTGAATTGGTGTGGGAAACGTAAAACCAATAATGTACTGACTAATATTTTTGGTCGAGCTAACTGCTAACCTAATTAGGTTGAGTTCATTAACCCCAGAGCGGCAGTGCTCAAGCCCTGGCAACCCAGCAGGTGGCACAACAGGAACCAACTGCTCCACCGCCCCCCAAATGGCTAAAAAGCAACCCCCAAAAAGCCACACGATTCATTTCAAAGGAGCAACCGCAAGCAGCCACCAACCACCCACAACCTCCCCAATAATAAGGTCGTTCAATAAAATGTGTGTGACCAGCCAGAGCAAATCCATGGAAATTAAGATGGGAATAATTGAAGGCGCCAATCGTTTAAGTCTGTTTAACACTTGTTTGTGAAATTTACACCCGCCGAATAACAGGCGGAGGAGAGAAACACAAATAATAATAATAACATGGTTAAATTGCTGTATAAAAATTAGCGGTCAGCATACACGCACAAAAGAAGGGGGGATTAAGAGAGGGGAAACCATATAACGCTGATTGAATTATTAAAGCTGCTAATTAAACGCTTCCGTTCGTTTAGTTGCTGTGACGCATTACTCATACGCCCCGTGCTCTTCGCCCATTTCGCGTCTGCGTGTGTGAGGCACGCAATTTATTTATTTTAATTTCGGTTTGCGCTTTGGCTTGTTTTTCTCTTCCAGAGATAATTCTTAATTTACAAAAATAGCTGCATCTTTTATGAGTGATTAATCCTTTTTAATTCGCTTATAATAATAAATTTACCTTTTTTACCTTTATGGTTAGCTAACTGTAGACTTAAAACCGTAAGTTTCCATTCGATTTCATAGCTTAAAACGGCCTCTAAAATATTTAATATATACCTATGTTCATATATACTTGATACTCTTTCCGTGTGCAGTGGTAATTATAGGTGTTGCTTGTGCTGCAAATATTGCTGATATCAAAATAATCGCCTTGCGCTAAATTAGACGGCACTTGTTACCAAACAAATGGGAGAGGATTGGAAAAGAGGCCTTTATTGTTTTCCTTTTGTTTTTTTTTTGGCTGTTTGGCTGTTCTTTCATTACTTTGGTCCATTGTTGGCCTAAGTACTTCCAATTGATTTTCTGCTTTGTTATTATTGTTCCACTTGTATACGCTTTGTCGCCCCCAGTACTCGCCTGAACAATTGTTTATGGCCAAGTCCGAGGGTTGTTGGTAACTCGGGGAGGTTCTGTGTTCACTGCCCAAACGGTAACTTGTTTATTGATTTTACCTTTGACTCGGAAACTTTGCAGCCACTGCGGTTCCTGCTCTTCCTTTGAAAATTGAACTGAAACTTTGAGAAGAGTAATGGGGGAAACTTTGCGGAGATGTTATTCCAGTCGAACTAAGCCAAATGCACAGCATATATATAAATCTAGATGGAGATGTTTCGTATCCAAACACGATACGTTTGTCTAATCTCAGCTCATTTGATTTGCAATTACATGTAGAAAACAAGGCATGTCCATTGTCTGTACTCGGTTGTATTCCCCTATGCTCGAACAACACATTTCACTTACACCCACACAGACATATTTCCAGAGGGATCGGGGCCAGATAGATAGACTCCGGCATGGTTGCCTCATCATAATATAAATACTCGCCTCATGATGCATTTCTTGCATGCTGTGGTATGGCAGCTGCATTTACATTTGCATAATGCATTTCATTTCGACTCGCTTTGTTTAAAAAGAACCGAAATATCTGTGGGATACTACAATGTACGCATAAACATATATGGGTCAACGCTGGACAGCAGCCAACAGCAACTTTTACTTTTCCATGGGTCCGATATGAACTGCTCTGAACTGAACTATGGGGCCAATAAAACTTGACACTCCACAATTGAGCGAGGGGAGTTAATGAAGTGAGGCGAAAGTCGTAACAAAGAACAAACAAAGAATGCAGCTCTAACCCTCCACTCATATTTTTTTATTATCTCCCCCAGATAATGGTTTATGGGTTTGCCTATCTTTCTTTGCTTTTCCATTTACCATTTCTTTCGCATCGCTTACTATTAGCTTAGAGTTGTATGCCTTTGGAGTGTGAAGTGCATAAAGCACAAAGCATAATTTGTATGAGTTTTCAACCGGAAACTGACTATTACACGGCCAGGCATTGATGGATTAGGTGAGCAGTGCCTGCATATCCAATCATACACATTGGCAGGGGCCAATCAAAAAGACGATAGCCGGCTTATGCAAATACACAGCCAAAGAAAGCAAGACATTGGCTTTTATTAGCCGTTTGGGGGAAACGGCCACTCAAACAAGCAGCCTTATGGCCAGACAGAGAGAACAAAGTGCAAAAACATTCTAAACAGAGAAGAATTTTAAGACTAACAGTATTTGATTTACAAATTTTTAGTTCTTCAGAACATAAGCTATTGTTACTAATAAGATTAGGATAAATCTATCTACGAATATGGATCAATGTGTAAATGATTATAAATTTGCCAAATATCAATTTAACCTCACAATAAGCTGATAAATATTTGTATAAGAAATTTAATATTTAGCAAAAAGCACTTCAGTTTAAAGCTATTTTATTTCATATAAAATCAGCTAGCAGCTCTAGCTATGTTAAATATATTAACATTTCGTATGTCAAAAAATCATACAAAGTAATTGGGTTTTTCCCAGTGAACTCTTTTTTTTTTGCCCATTTCATTTGCACCTCCAGAGCTGCTACTTCTCTTTGGTGTTTTTAGCACAGTGGAAATTCAGATGTTGATTTAACTTGCACTTAACTTGTTGCCGCAAGTGTTGGCTAAAAGAAAGCATTTCACTTCACGCCACTTGGGCAGCCTGACTTTGCACTTTACTTTAGAGTAGCTGTAGCTGATAAGGGGGACTTTTGCTGGCAGGCTGGCGGGGGCACTTCTAACCCCAAATCCCACGACATGATTTATTCGACCAGACAAACTCATTTGTTTGCAGTTTGCATTTGAGCTGCGCATTTTTCCCCGCTTAACGGCCAGCAAATTATCATAGTTGAGATATAATAGGGATGGGCGTGCTATTGGCCAAACGATTTGCATTTTGGCCAACTGCAATTTGAGGAGACGATGAAGAGAAAACTTGCATCTCGTTTTCTTTGCTTTCAGGTTTGGTCAACCTTTGATTTGGGTTGAGCCAAGTTGGCCTGCGGCCTTGGCCACTTACAGCTCGTCAAATAATTGTTTTAAATTAAGCACAAGCCAAATGCCCAAAGTTATGCATAACACAGAAACCAGAAAGACAGCTGAAAGTTTAGCCCGCCATCTCATTAAGTTGGCTCCTTCCTGGCTGGATGATGCTAATGAAATGGCCCGAAAAGAGGGCTAGTTGGTGGTGCTGGTTGGGCCTTGGGAAATCTAAGGGAAGTTAAGTTGCGCAACAGCAAGGAAGGAAGAGAGGAAGGAAGGAAGACAGGAAGGCCGACACAGCACAAAACTAAAACCCGAGATGAAAGCAAAACAAAAGGCAAAGGGAAGCGCAGAACAGGCCAGAGATGCTGATTATCTGCGGTGGTTTTGTGGGAGTTGGGTAAAGTGGGCTGCGGAGGAGGTGGCAATGGAATTAACATTATTAGCGAAAATTCTTGGGGCTGCTTCCCCCTTCGTTTCTGCAGTTTCACGTTTAACTTTGCCCTGTTGATTTCCCCTTTTAAATGTTTTCCACAAGCATTCTTTAAGACAGTATAACACTTTTGAGGTAGTAAAAAATGACTTTGCTGAGCAATATTTCTTTTCTGTAATTACAGTACACCAAGGATACCACAAATTAAATTAGTTCTGTAGCTCTATATATTTATTACCACTTTCTTAAACAAATGCTTGAAAGACTTATGTGAATTACATTTATTATTTTAAGAAATAGTGTTTTGAATTTTTTTGTATAAATAAGGATGTCATTAAATAAGTAAAAATAATGATATAAGACATTCAACATGCTTGGTTTCAAAGTAAATAAAATACAACAGGAAAATTCTTGTGCTCATGCTTCTTACCCATGCCACATCGATAAACAAATGAATACATCAAATTTAATCAACAGTCTTAAAACGAATTTCTTTTGAAGAGCTTTCAAAGTGGCCAATTAAATGTTTCAATAAACAGCGTCAATTTACTGCTTAAAAATACCGGACGACTTGATCTATTTGCGTTGTCTTCAACATTTAATTTCACTTGAGATTTTTCGTTCTATTTTCCTAATTAATTTTTAAATTTCTTACACATGTGAATTTACTGTTCAAAGAGATCCAAGGGGGGAAAAGAGCTTTTCCGCATTTTTCTCATTCTCTCTGATTTTTTCATTACATTTTTTATAAGCGATGCCCTGAAAACTATGCTTTTTTTTGTTCACGAACATGTGTACTGAAAATGTTTAATGGAAGTGGGCAAGTGATTAACAAGAATTACAGAAATTAAGTTTTCGTACTCCATAATTCATTACATACAAAATTCACAACATGTTAATGGTGTCTAAAGGGAATTTCAAAAGCTTTTAATGTCATTGGCAGCCTAAAAGTAGGCTCTATAATTCACTAAAATGTACAGTTAAGTGTAAAGTAAATATATTGCCTTACATTTGATGTTATATACAAATTTGAAAATAGAAGCTTGCAAATTAATTCCCAATTGATACTTAAAAAAGATAATTGTGCAAGTCTGAACAAAAGTTGAATGGTTTGATGTTCCCATAGATTTAATGTAGACTAGCATTTTATTTCTTTATTGTCGTGCTCATTCAAATCATTGAACCTTTTCCAGTGATTTACCCAACAACAAGCAAATACAAATTGTAATGCCCTGCAGCAATGCGACAAAAAACTGCGCCAGTTATGTGGCGGCAGGGTCAGGGGTCACGTGTACACAAAAATTTGTGTTTTTTGTAAATAAACCGGGAAAAATTATGTTTTCAACGCTTCGGCCCGCCGTAGCTGGAAAAGCTGTGCAAACAAATGTTTCGCATTGTTGAAAGGCAAATGCAAAAGAGCAAGGGGGGCAATGAGAGCTGAACATGAAAGCTGGCCCGGCCTGAAGCGCCATTAGCCATGGCCGAAACGCCGGCGAAAGGCTGAAAGGAAAGCCAAAAACCAAATCCTTTTTTCAGATTTTTTATGCTGCGCCACAGGGGCTTTCTTTTATTCATTTTTCGCATATTTTTTGCCGGCCAACTAAGCTGTTCTAATCTGTTTGTCGTTGGCCGTCGGCTAAACGTGGTCCACAACCCATTTTAAGTCCATCTCGTTTTTCTGCAACCCCTTTCAAATCTCTTAATTCCACATTCAATTTCTTGATGATCTTAGTAGGGATTTTGGGAATGACTTTAAACGAAGCTTAATTGCTTTTTGCCGGGACAAATGGCAGGCCATATCTCAGGACACCTTGAGCATCCACAGTGCTCCGTGCTGACGTCACAGAAGAAGAGCCAACAAACGTGGCCAGCTTTTGACTTTTCACTTGTCTTTCGCCCGAACGATCAAGTATAAATAAACAAATGTATGAAAATAGAACTCAAAGTGGGGAAAATCGATTTCAATGCTCGTAATTAATCGAAGGGAAAAAAACACCCATGAAAGTAGATCGAAAAACGTGAGTTGTTTTACAAAACTCATAATCAAAACAGAATCTCCATCATTGACCAATAAACGTAATGCGGGTCATAAACCTTTGAAGCCTTAAAATATATACACAGAAAAATAAAGTATCTTAAGAGATTGCTTAAATGTTTAAACAAAAAAAAAAAAAATAACAAAATAAATATTGAATTCCGTATTTCAAAATCAGGAACAGATATAATGGATTCAAATAAATCATATAAAAGTAGATAATGTTTTGAGTACTTAATATTAATTAGAAATCCCAAATTTACTGAAATAAATATCAAACCAAAGGCAATCCTTTTTGAAAGGGATCCATACATTAGGCTGTTTATGTAGGTAAAGTTATGGCTTAAAAGAAATTATTAAACCGGCCGGGAGTAAAAGCGTCTATCCCATTGAAAGGGATATAAAAGTTTACTACTCCAGAGGGCGGAAGGTCCACTCTTAGCCTGAGTTTTAATCAAAGTAAATGAATTTAAACGAAGCGACGAACAAAGTCCAGCGGCTATTTGCATAGAGCCGTCGCACTGAAATGGTTTTTAAGTGAAAAAAAGGATGCGAATGGCACTGGGCGGGAAAAACTGAATAGGGAATGGGAATGGTGGGGCGGGAAAGGCAATAGGAAAAGCGTGAAAGAAGAGTGAACGAAACGTTTTGCCAGCTCAGAGCGACTCTGAAGTTGGTTTTCCTTATTTTATTTGCGCGGGGATTTGTCTAGCTGGAGAGGATAAGCGCTCTGTGTATCCTTTATCCTTTGTGTTTGCATGAATTTAATGCAATCCAAATATTTGTGGGCGAGAGTGAGAGTATCGTCCCTGCCTTTTTTCTTTTTACTCCAACCCCATTTGTTCCCCCTTTTTTCTGCTCCATCTTCGGCTGCTTTCCGCTTTGTAAATGGCTTTTTATGGGCTTACTGCCGGATGGCTTTTGTGGGAAATTTACAGCTTCGTTTCATAACCTTTTGAATGGTAATGGCATGCAAATATCTATTTATAAGTCTTGGAAATATATACTTCACCTAGCAAGTATTTTAAAAATATTTTTTTAACATCTGCATAATCATAAGTGTTTTCTGGAGAAGTAAACATTCGCTATTCTGACTAATGAACTGCTTTTCAGAATTTTAGGGCACATGGCATTAATCACGGCGTGTGTGGAAATCAATTAGCACTGGCAAAAACCTCAGTTTTGCATTAATAATATTTTGTATTAATGTAAAAAAATCTATTTTCTACCGAATTTCAATATTTGACTTGTACTATTTTGGGATTAGTCTGAGATATGTGGATTCGGCACACGCCATATCCCTTATATCCATAAAACAGAACATTAATCATCTTACGTATTAGCATTCGCAGAAATTCATCGCAATGTGGCGAACAAACTTTCTGTTTGTTTACCATAACTTGACATACATCATACAGAATAGACATATGTTGGGTTCTAAAAATAGATACCCCTTTTCCCATGAAATTTTATAAAAGTTTTCGCCATAAGGATATTCGTTGAGGCGAAAGACTTTTCAACCGAAAAATGAACCCTCTTCACTATATTATTTTTATTGTTCAGAAAACTGTAAAGAGTGTGTGCGAATAAATGAATACGTATTGTGGATTGGGGGGCGGTGGGGGCGTGACTGCTATCTCATGCACATTTTGTCACTGTCAGTCGGCGATGGCATCATCTCCCTCACACTCGAGATATTGTGGTTGTTGTCATGTCATTTCGCATTTAAATTGTTGTTGTCACTGTAATAAAATTCGCAAATCTAGGTCCATATCTACGCATTTGTTATCCTTGAGCTGCATTCGCCGTAAAAAAAATACAAAAAAAAAAACGCAAACAAGACAAAAATTGTACATTAAAATTGCAATTTTTATTTTCAAACAATTGCTGTCGCCGCAGTTTTCTTTCATATTTGGCCATAAATTTCACCAAAGCCACTAAGTTTATATATTCCTTGCTGACGGCGAAATGAGAAGTTTATTTTAGTTTAGTAATTGATGGATCATTCAAGAACTTGGCAAAGGGCAGATCGTCACTTGAATTTAGAAAACAAGACCAACTAAAAATAGGAATGCAGCTTACTGTGTCGAGGCTGTTGGCAACAGAATTGCTTGTGGTTACTATATTTAAATTATTTAAATGCTGCAATTTTGGCATATTTTTAAAGGAACTTTCAGAGTAAAAATTAATTTGTGCAACTAATAATAACAAATAATTTTTTTTCTACCATTGCAGTTTGTTGGCTGGGAGGAGGTGCCGCGACCCAATACTCGAGCCGAAATCGTCCAGGCCATGCGGCGCATACGGGTAAGTATTAAGCATACGCCACGTGGGAGGCAAACTTATTTTGAGTTATAAAGTTAACAGATTTCCTTGCCCACAAGCCTTAGCATAGGATACTCGCATCTCCGGCTGCCAATTAAAGAAACTTTTATCCGGGCCGAAGGCGGTTTTAAATTTTTCACTCACACTCTCTGTTTGCCAGCGTCACATACTTTGATTACAGTTACAACATAAATGGCCAAAAGGCAAAGGAAGCTGGCTAAAAAGAAAAACCATTCTAGTAGCATAAAAAGTAACGAGGCTTGTTTATTCTTTCCCATTTTCCTTCGTTTCGAGAAGACTCGTGCGTGCCATGGCTTAAATCGTGTTAGCCCGGTTGACTTGGGCGTGTGTGAGTGTGTGGGTTTCTGTGTATTAGCCCTGTCTGTCAGTCAATGAGAATTGAGAACGGAGAAGGGGGAATGGGAAATGGGGAGGTGTGGTAAATTTGGCGCTTGTTATTGTCATGTCTTTGCCATTAGGCGAGCCGTCACAGGCAGTCAAATGTTAATTGAAAATTCTGGAATTACGAGGCCCCACGTAGCGTGTATATAGCAGCAATCTTATTCAAATATTACTCTCCTTTTTCCGCCTACAGTACGAGTGCAAAGTGCAGAATCTGAAGAAGCGAAAAGTCACCATCCACATATCGGTAAATGGCGTACGCGTTGTGCTCAAAAAGCGTCGTCGAAAAGTAAGTCAATGTCTGCCTTTTTTTATCTCAACTAATTTGTATATTTACTTGTTGCTTAGAAAAAGAACTGGACCAATGAACCCGAGGAAATCGAGTTGCTCAATCATCCCATCTATAGAATATTCTACGTGTCCCACGACAGCAGCGATCTCAAGATATTCAGCTATATAGCGCGCGATGCCAGCACGGATACGTTCAAGTGTTCCGTCTTCAAAAGTCACAAAAAGGTGAGATTCGATGTTTGTTTATGGCCTTTACTTTTACTTCGACCCACTGAAATGTTTATGACCGCAATTCTCATAATGCAGGCTACATGTGACTTACTTGACATTTCCCATTTTCGGTGCACACCGCACTGCCACCCATGGAATCTCTAAAAATAAGAGCACTGGTCTTGTGCAAAATGTCTACACGTATGCATAATTTTGGCTAGTATCCAGCATTGGAAAACCAAACCGAAAACAACTAGCGAATAAACACAAAAAAAAGTGTGTGCGCTATGAAGAGCGAAGTGCAATTTATTAGATGTGCCATAATTGCGATCTATTTGATCTAGTTTTCATTAATTCGTGGAGACCTGAAATGGTTGTAATTGGGTTTGAAATAGCAGCAATGGAATGACAAGCAGTTCGTTAAAATATTATAAATCTATTACACTTTTTACACTTCTGGACTTAAGAATTTACGAACAAAATTCCTTTAGAACTTTCTTTTAAAATAACCTACGTTTGCTTTAGTTTGAGCTGACTCACTTTCCCTGTTAGTTTTCCCACTCGGTTTCTATTTATTGAACCAATGATTCCATGGTTGTTTTTCATTGTCAATCTGGTCGAGTCTAGACCGATTTTTCATTGCCCATTACAGCGCACTGGGATCTAAACAAACCCGGCGAAAAGTAAGGCGCAACTGTCCATCAGTCGGAGCAGCCAGCCGGCGCGTCCATTTCCGTGTTATATGGCCAGTGGATCGGCATAGATTCTGCCGTTTGCGAGGCGACATCGCCCCCCATTAGGCTTTGGCCGAGATTTGCCAAATAAATAAATCAGATTTAGCTTTGTGGTCGTTTGCCTGGGGGAAATGCATTTGCTTTGATTTCGGACCGAATGCGGTTTTTGATTAATTCCAAGTCAGATATGTTCCAAATTTATTTTCGAGGAGCCCGAACCACGCAATTTTCTTGGTATAATCGGATGGCCTTCAACTTCAGTCTGTAGACAATGTCAAGTTGGCATTTCTATTTTTTCTTTTCTAATTAACAAGCGGGCTTCTGGGGAAAAAATTCCAACACATCAGAGGGCAGTCGGTGTTTTTGGCTGTCGAAATGGCTGACAAGTGACACGAGAAATGGGTGGATGGGGGGGTGTAGAGGGCATTATCATCCACACGTCGGCTGCACGTGCTGAAAATCGCCCATACGCCATGTGCGTCAGAAGAAAGCTCCGTTGCACCTGAGGCATAAGATTTGAACGGATCATCCAGGCATTTGTTATACAAGTATCTGCCAAATGGAACGCAATTTGGTAGCTGAATGAACACAAACACGGCCCGACAAAGCGATGAAAAGTGTATGATTAATGGCTAAGCAGGAGCAAAGACTGCGGAAAATGGCCGAAAGAAGCGAAGCGCCTCTTTGTTTACTTCCGCGAAACACAAAGCAATGACGTCACATGGCTAGCTGCAATCGCACATACGCCGCGTTGTACCGGCCTCAGGGGGTTTCGTTGATCGTTTCGATATATGGCTTCGTTGGAACAGCAAGACAAAACCGAAACCAAAACAAACGCAGCATGTAGCCAACGATCGTGCCAACAGCTGAGCGGAAAAGCTCTGGGAAAAGCTTTTCCATTTAGCCGGCTACGAGAAGATCCATCGATCTTCGATCTTCTCTCTCATTTCGGTCTTTGTCCAGTGTGTTCTAGACGGCGCGCCTTTGCAGACGTGCGGCGATTCAAAAACATCGTTTGATCACAGACCAACTATCTTAAATTATGCAATAAGTGCGTGAATGTCAGTGAAGTGAAATGTGTATAAAAAGAATAACAAAAAACGAATTAATATTTTCAAACCGATATTTCTGCCACCTGCAAAACATCTCCTTGAATAAATAAAAAAACTCAACATCATCCGATACAAGCGAAATAAATTTAGCAGTGGCATGTCACTGCTTTAAGGAAAATATTTTAACGCACCCATTGATCATCAGTCCCAGCGAGCCGTAAAATTAAATATTTCAAAATGTGAAAGAAAAAATTCAAGTCACAGAAGTGTTTTGTCATTGGTTTTTTCTACCATTCGGACTGCTGACGCCATTAAATGCTCGTGGCTGGCAAAAAGAACACAAAATTAATACTTTAAAACAATGCTAAGGATTGAATAATGAGCCACGAGAGCAGAAAATTGACTGGAAAATTAATTACCAGAGAAAAGCCGCCGCACAAGCCACTTGAAAAAAGTTTGCAAAGTGCGGACAGTAATACGACTTAACTAAAACCAAAAGTAGAGTGTACCATTAAGTGAAATTAAATTTCTGTGTTGGCTTAGGGCAAAGTAAATTCATTCATGCATATCCCAACTTAGCTCAATGACGTATATTTTTCAAAATTTTACTGTTTATCCGTATTAGTTGTTAATGAGCGCCGCAGGTAGTCCACGGAAATGATTAGACTCGTATAAATAAATCGAATTATGGTCAATAACGCACACGTGATATTATGGTTGAAATATTTACGATTCTTTTCTACCAAGCTTATTTATTTATGTACATCTATATTTCGTATTGGTATAATAAACAAAATAAGGCTAATTTGACAGCTGAAAATCCCAAATAAACATAGTGTATAGGTACAAATATTTTCATGAACATAACTTTGTTCTCAAGTTGTTCAAAAAGTTCATAGAAAATGGGAAAATATTTCTAATTTACCTGTTGTCTGTGGAATTGGCAAAGCCCAATGCCTCGGGGAAAACCGCAACGCGCCTTGTTCTTTTACCCCTCCCAGCTATTTTCATATTCCCAAAAATGGCTACTCTTGTTCGCATTCGCATTCGTTTCGCTTTGTTTTGCTTCGTTTGTGTTTTATTTTTCTGGATTTCAAGCCAAAATAGATCCATTATTTTAATAGCCTACTTTAAAGTATTTCTAAAATCGAACAACGAACGCTAGAGACTGGGGGGAAAGACACAGGTAGTGCGGTCAGGTGTTTCGCTTTGTTCGAGAGGCGAATTATAAATACTCAAGTTTATATACTTTGCGTATTTTCGGTTATACTGTCGATGTGTTCTCTGGTGAAATTGTAAATTGAATTCTCAAGTGCCGCAGCCTGCATGACTAATGAGAACTTCATTAGCACAGGCAACACCCATCCCGACCACGTGACAATGTGCAGAATTTACGAGCTGCAGTTTTCCATGTGGTAAGCTGTGGTAAACTGTGGTAAACTGCTGCTGCGGAAGTGGCATCTGCGGTGGCCTGCAACTGCTGCTATGGCATCGTGACCACCACCGACAACTTATTGCCACAGTAAACACCGGCCAGATGGAGGCAGAAACAGAAGCCGAAGCAGGGGCAACGGCAATGGCAATGGCAATGGCAATGCCATTAAAACGGTGCTAAAAAGCCAGACCAGACACAAAGATTTTGTGTAAAAATTTTCCCTTATGACAGACGGTGCGGGCAAAACAAACAAACTGACGAATTTGATTGCTGTGCAGAGTAAAATGGAAATTGAAATTCAAATAAATACCTAAAACAAAGCCAACAAAGTCGTTCTTAACGCCATAAATTTTCAAGTAGTTTTCCACGAAATGCCACGCAGTTTTCCTCTCTCTCTCATTCTTATTTATTTAAGTTTTCATTTTGGCTTTGTTGTAACGAATGTAAATTGCCACACACTTTATCCGTTTACTTTTTATAGTTTTCAATTTGATTTATGCGAAATTGCACAAGCCACACGAGGGAGATATATGTGCAGACTCGGTGCGGATAGACAATCAGTTGGCACCTTCGTTAAGACGGATTTTCCTGGCACACGCGGCGTATGCGCAATGCTGGAACGTTAAACTGGCTGATAAAGCAGCAAAGTGAGACGACTTGACGCCTCTTGTAAATTCACCTTGAAAGAACTGTTAAATGGCCGAGTTAGTCTGACGTCCCAGAATACTCAAATATTGAACATGTTGTAAGCATGCTTCGCTTCACTCTCCGTTTTGTTTGCCAATTTGCGCAACAAGTGCTGTCATTGCTTGTCAAAATAATTCAAATTGATGTGTTGTTAATGTCGTTCAGGCGAGTACTCAAGCTGCCGCCACTGAAGTAGCCCTTCAAAGTGCTTGAGTGCTGGCCAAGTTCTGCTCGAGAATCTGCTGAAAGGGGCAACCACAAAGTTATTCGGTCGGCAGCTTGGGCTTAATTAGTAATGGAAAGGTGTTCAGCAAATTTGTGACTGATGATTGAGCTTTTACCATTTTTTTCCATTTTGCATATTAAATTGGCTATCCAAAAAAATTATGGGCTGCTAGGAACCTTAATGCTTTGGCAGAGGTCAATATTATTTTTCATATCCCTTTAATATTTGATTAATATATATATTTGAGGACTTTGCAGTTCTTAACAATTGTTTACTTATTTTAATTGTAATTCATAAAAGGTTCCTAATAAAACCTTCTGAGTATGCTTAACAAATTTTTAACTTTAATAACTATGCTTACTGAGGGCTGAGTATTTATAATGTTTATTTTAATAACATCAAAATTAATTTGGGTCAACGGGAACTTTTATGAATAAAATAGGAGTTCATTATTCCTACAGAAATATTTATAAATCATATACCTTCAAAATTTCGATGCAACTAGGACTCTGAATCATTGACAGAAAACCGATGCAAATCATTCGCCTGCTGATTGACATAAATTTGGCTAACCATAGCAAAACCCACATCATATTGACAGCATTATTTTTTTTTTTGTTGGAAGGGATGGCCTGAAAACAAGAAATCTCTGGCATGCAGGCGGCAGAAATATTCGGAAAATAACAAGAAAATATTTTCTCTCCGATATGTAGGCAACATGAAAAGTTGCAAATAATTTAATACACAAATAAATGAACACGCAAAAGCAACAGCATCAAAAACAACAGCCTAGGGGCGAAAGTGAAGCATAAACAATTTATAGCACCTCGCAGGTGTGAAAAGTGAACAATGGCGCATCGGCGGTGTGTGAACAACCTGGATCAAGGGAGCGACCCACAGAACCCTAAGCAATTATGAAATTAATAGCCAACTAATTGACCGATTGAAAAGCGAGCGAAAACAGCTCTGAACAGCATTGAACTTAGTGAGCAGAGTGAGCAGAGTGAGCAGCGTGATCAGAGTGACAAATTGGCGAGCTAACGACCTTGCGGATCGCGGATCACCGAACTCTCTTCAGCCAGCTGTTGTGGCCATGAAGCACGAGAAGACCCTCGCCATGGCTGCTCCGCAAAAGCACAGCTCCGCCCACGTTCCCCGCAGTCCCATCACCAAGGCCTTTGACTTTCTGCCCTGGTCGCGGAGTCGCAGCAAGGTCAACATGGCCAAGGCCCAGCCCCAGCAGTCGGACCAGCAGGCGGACCAGCAGGCGGCCTCTGTTTCAGTGCCTGCCGCTGCCGAGAAGCCCTCGGAGGTGCACTATCACAAGAACATCTTTCGCAGCGGTGGTGGCCTCATCCGGGACATCCTGGTGGGCGACAAGCAACTTCAGCTGAAGGACAAGCCGCCACAATCCCCGGTTCCCGCGCATAAAAAGAAACAGAAGCACTTGTCGCGAAACAAGAGTTTGGATATCCGGGAACTCATAGGTTGTGTGGAGCGCGAAATGGCTCCGGTGATGGGAGGTCAACCAGCTCGTTTCATGGACGACACCTACATAGACCACAAGCCCAAGCATATACTCTTCAATGACGACGAGAATACGGTGTATATCATTAAGAAGGAACAGCCGGTGGCCAAGTCGAGCCATAAGGCTAGTAACCCATCTTCGTCCACTGCCCCGGCCAATGGAGACGTGCTTAAGGCCCGCCTGAAGTTCAAGCGGCTACCGGGGGATCACTACGAGGCCTCGCCGGAGGCCCTGCGACGGGCACATCTCCTGCACCAGCGATCCGAGCAGCGGCATCAGTTGCAGCGGCGCAAGAGTCTCAGCGACCAGCAGAGCAGCTCCAGCCTGAGCAGTGGCGGTGGCGGCAACGGAGGGGGAGGGGGTGGCAGCGGCAACGGAAGCATTATGCTGGAGCGACCCAAGACGGACAAGCCGCGCAAGAAGCTGTCCTTCCGGGAGCCCATCATAGCCGGTGACCAGATGCTGCCGCTCATCCTCACCGAACAGCGGCAGGCGAGACAGAGGCGTCGCAGCTCCCCACTGGAGCGAAGCAGGGGGGGCGGCTTGGCGGGTGCGAGTGCGGGGGCGGACTGTGATAATTTATGCAATGGCCGCACAAAGGATACAATTTCCTGCGGCTGTGCGACGAGCGATCCGGAGGTGGGTTCAATGCGACCATGGGGCGTATGCGTAATGCGCACTGTGGCGGCTTAATTGCTGTCAATGGGATTGGTATTGGGGCAAATGTCTTAATGGGAAACGCTGTTGCGGTTGCCATAATACAATTAAATTAATCCCCCTTCCCTTTCCTTCTCTGTTTTGCAGTCTCAGGCCATGCGCATCGTTCGCACCGTGGGACAAGCCTTTGAAGTGTGCCACAAATTTAATCTTCATAAGAATTCCCTGGAACCCAATGACGAACGCTCCGACATCTCCTCCTCGGAGCTGCTGGACGTGGAGCAGATCAGCGAGCAGCAGCTCAGTGAGGACGGCGAACGCGGTGGCGACAACGACACGCCCAAGAAAGGTGAGTGTGGGGAAAATAATTCAGGGAAACGGATGGCTGAAAGTGGTTCGTTGACTGGCCAATAAATAAATGAAAAGCTCTGGCTGTCAACGCAGTCGCTCGCTTCCCGGGTGAATCTCTGGAGTCTGGACGCTGGTCGCATTAGTTTCCTATTCATTTTTGCATTTCCATGCAAATGTCTGCTCTTTAATTTCGCATTCAGTTCGATGCGGCGAGCCAGGCATTTGCATTTAAATTGCATTTCATTTCCCAGGGAGGTTGTACTGGGAAAGGGTCCTCCATTTAAGGTAAAGTCTTCAAAATAACCAAAAGTTAAATTATCAACAACACGTTTCATTTAGGGCAGAAATCAAAAGAACTATATTAAGTTGTAGTTTATTATTTCGAAATGAGGGTGCATTTTGGCTCTCACATTATCTTGTTTGTTTTGTTTAACATTTCCCAGTGTTTTCTTTCCTTTATTTCCGTAAATATACAAACTGCAACTGCAGACATAACACATATACTTATACTGTGTACATTCAAGTATACACACTGAACAGGCAATTTGCAATACCCCCTGCTAAAGTAAAAAGTACAATATAAAAGATGACTGCGCATATGAGGAGAACATATTAAAAATATAAAATAAAATACAAAAATAAAAGTGCCGAGAACAGAGGCAGCAGCTTTCGACATACACTTCGACGCTGTTAAGCAATTTCCACATATTGCTTCAATTTTCAATAATCTTCATGCGGTTTTCCATCTTGCCAACCCCCCTCCTCACCTCCAACCACCACCCCCCTCACACACTCTTACACAGGCAAGGCGTAGTTTGACGTCATCAACGCGTTGCTGCTGCCAAAAATAAGCTGAAAAAAAGAATAATATTGAAAACCTCACGGGGAAAGCAATTCTTTTTGCAATCTCTTGTCTAAAACCATCCAGCGACATCATTGGCAAGAAATTCTGAGAATATAAATATAAATAACGCCCAAGTGAAGCGCAAAAGAAAGGTGGGGTTGTAGCTACTTATCGGGGATGGATTACTTGCTGATACTTTCATCATAACCGTGGCATCACCGAGTCATTGGATTCGGGAAAACTGAAACCGAATTTGTTACCAGGCGACACTCGAGCCCATAAAACTCTCACGTGGTGGCCAAAAGTATGTGTGCCAAAAATAATTTATTTATTTCAACATCCCATCCTCACTCTCTGTAGTCATGTAATTTTTGCTATATAGTAATTTTTCCGTCGGCGATGGCTGACTTTTAAGTAGCCAAAAACAGCGAATCGGCACTGACATAATGAATTATGAACACGTGTGCTAGTCTCAGTCTGGATTTCTGCCATTTCGCTGAGATTCAAAAGATTAGTTTAGCCGGGTGCAAAGTTGAATACCCTAAGCCTAGACGACTAAAATTATGCCAAAAGTTGCGAGGGCCTATTTAGTCAGAAAAGAAAGACTTTTATATTTTTGCACAGATTTTTAATGTTAGAGAAACCTCACTTTTTGATTTAATACCTAAACTATAAAATGGCATAGGTTTTGGCACATTCAGAAAACAGAACATTTATTAAACTTGTGACATTGTAAAATTGTTTACCAAAAGGAACTATTTTGTTTTGACTTTAATAGCTTTCACAAAGTTTAATACGTTTTGGTGTAGAATATACCCAAGCTTAATTAAGTAAATAAATAAATACTATTACCGTGCAAACAAGTAAAAATAAAATTACAAAATTGTTTATTGGCTTTGGCCTGCCGCGACCACTGGTCTTTTGTGTAATAAGCACGCCATTACGTTAATCAACACATCATTTATTGTCTTTGGCTGGGCTATTTTTCAAATATATCGAAATCAGAGTATAATATAGATTGGCTATAAGTAAAATCTGAACATTTGGCTTACTAATTGTTGTTCCATGTCACAGAGTCGCTTTGCAGCTGTTTGGTCGGGCATTTTCGAACTGCTCGCTAATTGATTATGATGTATTCCTCGAAATGGGTCATTTCAACTGTAAAAATTCATCAAAATATTGTGGCTAAATTTAAAACAAGAAACATGTGTTTGCCAGGGGTCGGAATCCTTCTTCTATTTTGCAGGGAATGTGCTAGCGAATTCCACTAATTACTTGCCAAAATGTTCGGCGTTGAAAACCATCTGAAACGGCAAATTAATTTACATGCTGTGAAGGATTTTTACAACGCTTGTAGCAATTCATCGCCAATTAACACGTGCCCCGGGTGCTAAACGAAAAACCCGTATACCTTTATATATTCGTATATATAAGATGCTCGATGCCCGATCCCCGAGTTCTTGGAAGAAATTTCTTAAATATTTTCCAACTAATCAAATCGAAATGGCAGCCGAAAACAGCAGTGAACTTCGCTCGCAGCATCCTCATTATCCATTATCATCATGTTTTTAGCGATCGCGCGAGGCTCTAGATAATTGTTTCATTATTTATTGGACAGACGGCATAATCAAAACAAATATTGAACTCTAGACGCTGTAATTAATGGGAAATTAAGCGCGAAAGTGGCCGCCAAAACAGATCGTGGGGCACTAGACCACCAGGTGCGCTGCGTGGGTGTCCCGCGACCTTGACAAATTGGAGGGCGAACCGACCGGGCCTTACACGGCCCACTTGTTTACCCAGCCAGCCGGTCAGCCACTCAATTTGCAAACTTCGACTATTTCTTTACTATTTTTAGAGCACTTGGCCATAACGCCCGATCTGAGCCACACGCAGCCGCAGCGCCCCAACCACTTGGAGCTGATGCCATCGCATTCGAGTCTACGCAAGTCGAACAGCCTGCTGGTGAGTAACTTATGTCCATCATAATCATTTCGCCCAATGGCCCGCTAATAATAACCGAAATCACAGCCATATCCTGGCAGGGCAATTAAAATGCCGCCGCTGGCGAATTTTAATGAGCCGAAATCTCTGAAATGAAATCAAATACAATGTGGCCCATTGCTGGCGTTTCTGTTTAGGTCATAATGTATAAAATAATATTTCCCATTTGTTTACCTAACAACGCGGTCAGGAGAGGGTAAACAAGTATAAAAAAAAAACAATAATATTTCAGATTCAATAAATTTTCTTTGTACCTGAGGACTGTCAAGGCTAAAAGGTGAATAAAACAAAGGAAGCTCGCTTGGAAAAGGGAAAAAAGTCTAGTTTCAAATTAAATTAGGTCAATTTAATAGCCTTTTTTCAATAAAACATTCTCATGTTTTTTTTTATGGGAAAAGCACGGGACAAATATAAATTTTTATTGGTAACAAAAATGGGACAGTTTAATGTGACTATTAATCGAAAGTTCAGGCTAATAAATATTTTTCAAAAACTGTCTGAAATAGACTAAAGTTTTCGTAGGATGTGTACAAATGTATTATAATTTGAAAAACACATTTTCTTTGACTTAGTTCTCCCAGATATATTAAAATTTCATTGAGTGCCTGATCGCACCTTCTAGACAATAAAAACAGTTTTTTTCATTATTATTTTGAGGTTGCAAGCTATGAAGTATACATTTAAAGCCTTCGGATTTTAAGAAAATAGGACTAAGTTAAATATAAATTTCATAATAACGAATAAATTTTCCATATGAATTGCTATGATTGTATCATTGATTGATGTATCAAAATTGTAAATTAAATTTTTTCTTCCAGTGTGATGTGGACGACAATCCAGGCTCACCCTCCTCGCCGCGTTCTGAGATCACCCAGCTGAAGGACCAGCTGGAGGCACAGGCTCTGCAAACGCGCCAGGCCCTTGGCCAACTGATGCTGGTGCGGGAGCAGCTCATCTCGGAGACCAATGCGCGCATCGAGGCGCAGGTGGGTGTCCGGAGGATAGCCATCTCTTAGCGAACCAGTTTTTGAACACACTTATATATTTTAGGCGCGCACCCAACAACTGCTGCAGCAGAACCGGGAGCTCCTCGAGCATCTGGCCTCCTTGGGGGCCTACAACGAGCAGCAGAGTGCCGGACTCACGTCGGCCAACATCGGAATGGCGCCGCAGGTGAGTGCCCACGGGCCCGTCTTCTACGCTCTATAAGCTTTTGAGTTATGCGATCGTAAATTTGCGCTGATTTTGCAGCCTAGCCAAGCTGTGCGTCCTTTTTGCATGTTACTTTTACTGTTTCTGTTTCTGTTTTTCTTGGCTGCCGTTTGTTTTTGCACGAGTGTTTTAATAGTTGCCCCATTTCGTTGTGCGTTGTGCGTTCTCGTTAATATTATTGTTGTTGATTGACTGAGAGTACTCCAAGTGCTTAATGCCCTGTGACCTTTCACCCCCCTCCCTACCTTCGTTCAGCAATCGCAGCTGCAACTGCTGCTGCAGGCCACCAGCAACAACAACAACCTGGCCACGATCAACCAGCAGATCAGCAATCTTGGGAATATTAATCAGCAGTTGACCTCGCTGAGTCACCAGTTGAGTGGTCTCAATCAGCAGAGCCAGCACCTCCAGAATTTGCAACAGCAGCAGCAACAGCAACAGCAGCAGCAGCAACCCACTCCGGCCACGCCCCCTCCCGTAGCGGGGGGCAGTAGTGCGTATCCCTCGATGAGCGCGCTGCAAAGTATCAGCAATCAGTTGCAGCAACAGCAGCAGCAGCAGCAACAACAGGATGCCTTGTCCAAGGACTTGTTCCAGGTGAATCAGGAGCTGCTGAACCGGCTGCAGGCACTCAACTTGAATGCCAATCCTGGCCAGGGACAGCAAACACCCTCTGCCTCGCCTCACAACTCCTTCTTCTATGTGAATCCCCTGTCCTGCACACCGGCCACGCCCAATAACAATGCTGGCGGCGCTGGAGGTTTCAACTTCCTCACCTCACCGGCAGCCACGGGAACGCTGACGCCCTCACCGCTGGCCACCATGAATCGCAACTCTTTTGCCGGAAGTTCGTCGTTGAACGAAGACATACGCCTGAGCATCGAGCAGAACCTGAACAACCTGGAGGAGCAACTGAAGGCAGCCGTCTCGAATGGCAACTTGGCTGGCCTGGCCTGCGGTGGATCCACCAGCACCAGGGACACCAGTCGCAGCTCCTCCACCCTGGACTCGCCCTCCTCACCCCGCTTGAGGAGCAGCAACAACAACATAAGTCCTGGCAGCAGCAATAGCCATCAGGGCCACAACAACAATAGCAACAGCAACAGCAACACCAACAGCAGCAGCAGCAGGGAGACACGCTTCAATACGGTTTTGTTGAGGGTGACCGACGAGGCGGGTCACCAGAGGAAGCTGTCGGCCACGCCCAGTTTCATCACGCGCAGCACCAGCGAAAAGGTGCCCAATCGCAGCCAGATGATGAGCCAGGTGCAGAGGACCACCTGGGCCAGGCACACTACCAAATGAGAGGAGTTGGACCAGGTCATAGGTTAAAGGATTCGAAGAGCGATAGCGAGCATGAGGATGAGTGTGAATGTAAATGAGTGGGTGCAACAGTATTAATTTAGGAGAAAAAAACCCTACTTTAGTTATGCATTTTAGGTGTCCTAGCATTGCTGGCAGTAAATGTGCCAATTATTTGCCCAGCTCAAATTCTATTTAAGTGTAAAATATATATATTTTTAGCATTATCCACTAGCTCAACGTGTGCCAAAGTCAAAGTCTATAACCCTTTGGAGTTTGGTTAGCTAAGTAAAAGTATTTGTGAAACATAATCTTAGCATATCAGCAACGAAGAAACTTACTCAAGTTCACAATAATCGTTTGAAAGTATTTCCTCTCCCCTAAATGAAATCTATATCTACACACCTAGTGTTTAAGCTAATGAGTCTAGTCTAAACTGGTTAAGTTGGATACTGTTATTTTTGTAAATTGTTGTATTTTAATTCAATTTATGCGTGACCCGCATAGGCTTTTCCCCCGCAAAAGAGCAATAATTATGTGAAATGCATTAATTATTTGTAAATTACAATTTCAAATATTCGTTTGAATATGGTATGCAGGCAGCAAAAATGAACGGCAGACAACAGAAATAATAATAATTATAATAATAATAAAAATCGCATAATTATGTAAAAATCCTTTGCGACTTTTTCGATCCTGGCTGGCTTATGCATTGTCGTTAATAATTGAAAGTTAACGCCAGGCTGGGCAATTTCCCTAATGACTTTTCCGACAAAAAACATGCAGCATACTTTTAAGCGCATTAAGCATCCGCCCCTTGGGACGGCCAGTACATGAATTTTTCCCCCTGGATAAATGAAAAACGATGCCGTGGTCCAAGAAACAGAAGCAAAAACAAGTGTCGCCATTTTTCACTCTACTCGGTAGTTGGCTTCCGCCTTTTTTTTGTTTTTTTTTTTTATTTTTTCTCTGCGCCACGTTGCCTACGGATTTCGCTGGTGGGCAGCAATTTGCGCACATAACTCATTTGCATAAATTTACACACTGACTTTACTTATTCCCACCCCCCGCTTAACGCTCCCACACCTACCGATTTCCCATTTCCCATTTTCCATTTCCCGCAGCTATCGTCGACGGCCAAAGTGGCGAGATGGTTCCAACAACTGCCCTGGCACACCGCCTCCTTGTCGCGTCCGGAGAGCGGCTTCGTATCCGGCGATTCACGCTCCGAGAAGTACCAGGAGGATCATTTCTACGGCGGCATCGCCAAGGAGACCGATGATTTATGCGACGAATTTCTGCTGGTGGAGGGCAGCAGCACCATTTGGACAAAGCTGAGCGCCAAAAAGCGTCGTAAATTGCTAGGCATGCGGCTGGGCAAAGTGACAACGTTCTGAGGTCGCCGTCGGCCCTCGTATTTGCGTAATGTGTGCGTTTATTAGCTGTTAAGTGAGTTTTTAGCATCGCCCTTAAGTGTAGCTTTGATATATTTGCGTAGGCATAGCTAGTTAGTACGAAAACCAATAGACTAAAGGACCAAATTAACCCAAACGAAGCGAAACGGATCGGAACGGAACGGTACGAACAACATGCTCATTGAGATGCCATGCAACAGGCATAGACATAAGTCAATTAGTGGGCATAAAACGTAAGCTCAATGTGTATTTAAGTATTAACGGAATGAAAGTATTTGGCCAAACAGCCCATGGCCAATTCATTAAGCGAACAAACCACGCACATTAATCATACGCCACGTAGCCCATCCACACACACACACAAACACCCACTGCCAGAAGCCAAAAGAGCAGTTACTGTTTAGCTTGACCAACTTTTCGTGTACGAGAAAAACTGGTTATTAAGCTAAGCAAAACAACAGGGATGAACTACAGCAGAGATGGGACTAGAGACAAAACAAAAATAGCAGGAAACGCAGGAAGCAACTTTTCCTGCAGCCAGGACCAAAAAGATCAAATGTTTGTTATTCATAAATTTTTGCTGGCTTCAACGTTTTTATGCATAAATCGATTCTACTTTTACGCTTGGCAGTCCCTTTCCTATACTTTACTTTGCCTTCCATTTTTGTTCATTCGGGTAACTCTATAAATTTAAGTCAGCTGCTGTGGGATACGTGGCGTATAAGCGATTTACTCGAAATTTATGGGGATTGGTTGGCTATAAAATGCGGGGTTGGTAAGGTAGCTAGAATACTACTTTAGTAAGGCAAGCAACGAAGGTGTTTTACAGCCAACAGACTGTACTTCAACTTTGATGGGTTAAGTTAGGGATAGTAAAACCAGATAACTTAAGGTTAGTTGAATATGCAGAGACACCTGCTTAACACTGTGACAATCATCGGGGGTGACCGAAATTTTGCATTTCAAATTTGAGTGCAGCTAAAGCCGGCCAAATGGCTTTCAATAATCATCAAACTCTGTCGAGTTTTTATTGCATTATTTGGCAGCTTTTCCGTTTATTGCCCGACATCACAATGAAAAGACGATTTTCCTAACGATTTTATGACATTTGCAATTTAGGTACGAAATTTATAGATGCAAGAAAAGAAAAAACCAATTAATTTATGTTAAATGGTTTTAGTTAATTTATGCAAACGATTTTTGAGACTGAAACTGAAATTTTGTACTAAGCATAAACCAGGATACACAAACACATGCATACATCACACAAACACATACACAGACACACACATATCCATGCATTCCCACAAACATTTGCGACATATAGGAAAAGTTTTTTATAAGCTACTTTTACCCAAGCTAAATTAATATTAGTTGCTCTGGTTCAACGCAATAGAATAAAGTGAAAATAATAAAAATTAAATGCAACATGCTGTGCAACATGTCCTTATCCAGCTCCGGCCATTTCCACTGCCGCCGTCGCTGCTGCTGACACTTTACAGTTCAATTAATTTAACGCGCTTTGCATGTAATAGAAAGGCATTGCATATCAGCAGGGGCAGGACATGGATATGCGAGGACACACAGGACACGAGGAGCACGGCCCAGCAGGTGGGCTTGGCTTGGCTTCGCTTGCCTTGTGTGCCATGGCCCTGCCAGCTAACAAGCGCATTCTGGCCAAGTGGGAGTGTCATGGAGGAGATACCATCAGCGCAGTCCGCACTGGCTCGACTTGGTAGTACCTCCCACTGGGATGCACATATGTTTTCAGCTTTCGTAAGTATTTATTGGGAGTTTTCCATGGAAGGTTTTCTGCCAGCATGGAAATATTTATAGCTGGAAATTTCCCAAGGAGATACATTTTAAACGTAACTACTTTTCAATACACCAAGTGCTGCATGTTGAAATTTAAAAACCCATTACAAATGTACACATAAAAAAAAAATTCCAAGCAAAAAAAAAATTTAATATTTATTTAAAAATTTTTACTTAAACGAAATCATTTAATAACTGATTTTTAAGCCAAAACTGACTGAAAAAAAATAATACAAATAAAAACCATTATTTAATTTTTATAAAATAGTATATTTATTTTTGTTTATTTAAAGCTTCAAGATTCTGCGATTACATTTTTTTGTAATTTTTTTTTTTATATATTCACTCTCTATACTTGACCATATGTTCCAAAAAAATATTTTTTTTAATTAATTCTTAGGAATAATTGCAAAACGAGGACACTCCATCAATAATGGGTATCACACTTAGAAAACAAAGTGAAGGCACCTTTTTCTGCGCTCATAATTAAGGACACAAGCCAACGCATCTCACTAATGGAAGGCGAAAAAAATATATAAAAATGAAAAGTGAAAGTAAAAGTAAAAAGTCGAAATGAAAAATGGAACTTTCGCACATGGCGAATGCGACATGCGATATTTTGTGTTTTTTTCGGGGTCGAGCTGTTGACACTTTTTGGGGCCGCGGCAGACATAATTAAAGTACACAGAGGTAGGCCGCTATGACCCTGAAAGCAGGAAGTTCACTTTGTGTCATGCGAGCCCAGTCGGTGACAGCCAGGAGAAGCAGTTGAAAGTACCGCGTGTCGTGTCCAACGTCATCCTCTGGCGAGCCGGCAGGACACACAATCGTGTGTGTGTGTGTGTGTGTGTGGCATGGCACATTCATTGACACTTATCGCGTGGGTGGCGCGTTTAATTCACATTTTATTTTCAGTTCCCGTGGCTGCGCGCGTAATTGTTGCTTCCAAGTACGGGGAAAGCCAGGACACGGATGTAGTCAGTTCGCGTTGGCGCTGCACGGCGGACGTGTGCGCGGTAAATAGTTGCCTTTTCCCAGTGTGTGTGTGTGTTGGTGTGTTTGCTCGGCTTTTTGCCATGCAGAACGAGGCAGGGCCATCTGGAACAGGAGCTGGTGCTGGAGCTGGAGCTGGTGCTGGTGCTCCGGGGCCTAGCAACTCCGACTCGGTGCAGAGCCCGCCGGCCCCAGCTCCCCGACGGCCCAAGCCGGGAATTCTCCGCCTGGACATCGGCAAACCGCGACGCTCATCAGGTGGTTCCGTCGATTTCCGCTGCGTGGGCAGCGGCAGCAGCAACGGCAATGGCAACAACAACAGCAACGTGGCCACTGGCGCCAACAGTGAGGTAAGTGAGCATGATTTACGGCCCGCCAGGGAGTGCTTACGATTTGGCCAGGCCAACGACATGGGCCATCGAGTCGGGCCAATGTATCCGTGGAATTGGCCAGGACAGCAGCAGCAGCACCCAGCTGCAGCAATTGCTGCCACCGATGGCCATAAACACCAATCGCACTTAACTGGCGGTCGCTTTTGGCCCGGTCAAGCAATGCAGACAAAGCCAAGAGTTGGCCGTTAAAATCATTTTTAACGCCCTCCAGTAGCATGGTAGAAGATTTCTTGAGTGAACGTGAATTTAGGATGCGCTTTTATTGGTTCCAAAAGAAAAATTTTGAAAAAATAACATTTTTATATATAATTAAAATTTAGGACCGTGTTCTCGTCTTCATGGCATGCGAAAAGTAAGCTGAAAGTGGAAAATGTTATAGCACTATAGCCTAGTTTTGGGAAAAATAATAGTTTTATTTGTTTGTTCAACAAAATTAAATATTGATTTATTTAAATTTATCAATTTATCAATAAAAAATTACTTATATCTATGAAACATATATCCGTTTTTAACGATAAAATGTTTTCCAAAACACATAGACAACGTTCGTTTTGTGCGAAAATAGGTAATAAAATATTTCATTAAAAACCTGATAGATATATTTCGATTTTCCGTCAAATACTTATATTTTACCATTAACTGGAAATGTTTTGTATACATGTATTTATTCATATACATTAAATAGGTGGCAGAACCTGTTCTTCCTGTTCATCTTATACAGCAGTAACTATCTATATAAGAATAAATTATATATGTGGGAGACGTAATACTTAAATTTCGCTATAGAAAATTCTTAAAAAAAATAAACTTATCTGGTTTGCGGTGCTTCTACCGCATTAGTTTTGCAAATAAGTTGTACGACAATAAAGAGTGAATTTCGTCTGTAACCTAATTGTACAACGCCTTGATTCTTATCAGTCGGGTTGCAAAATGCTCTTAATTAAATTAACCAACCAAAAGAGTTGTTTTACTGATTAAACTTAAGCCTAATTACTCAATATGGTAAACTCGAACTTAACATGCCAAATCTCAGATCACTGGAAAGTTCTGCTTTATGGCAGTTAATAAACAAGTTAAATTACTTGGCTCTTGGAGCAGCAGGTAGCAAATCGCACAGCAAACTTGGCACAAGGGCATCCCAGTGTTCATTAGGCCAGACATGCGACATCCAGACGAAGCCAAAACCGAGTGGATGCGGTGGACACACCCTGGACACTCTGCCCTCGACCAGTGTGTGTGGGTGTAGGAGTGGGTGTGGGGCATGGGTCGAGTGTGTGTCTGGCATAAGGGGGGCAAACATTTATTTAGTCATAAAGCTGATGCGTAATCTCAACAAGGCAGGCCAATTCGAGTGGGTCAGTAGTTTGTCAGTTGGCACGTTCGAGTTTGTTTGGTTGCGTCGACTACACACAAAATTGCTCTGCCAAAAAAAGATGTCGTATATGAAGTCAGAGACCCAGCTGAGGCACTTCATCACGCGCAGCAGCTATGAGGGCGCCTGGGACAAGCTGGTGAACGTGATGGACGGATTCGGGAGCTACCGCTATCCGGATGGGAGCGAGTACCGCGGCCGTTTCCATCAGGGCCAGTTCCATGGCTACGGGCATTTGCGGCTGGCCCAGCCGTACCGCTTCACGGTCAAGGGCGAGTTCGAGCACGGTCGTCTGGTGACAGTGGACGACATGTGGTTCTCCGACGGCCTGCATGTCGAGGGCCGCTTCGACGGGATGAGGCTGGAGTGCGATGACTGGGACTACCTGACGCCCGGCGATCGGCGCTATTACAACGAACGCCGCTATGGCCAACAGCCGGTGGGACCCACCGCCTTTATAACGGGCAAAATGCTGCCGCGCGACATCCCGCCGCACTGCTACGACGTCGAGGAGGGCCTGTTCAACAGTAAGACCAGCTGGCTGACGGACCGACCTGGTCCCTTCCGCGGCTCCATGTACGTGAGCTGCAAGAGGGATGCGGATTGGATCAAGCGAAATTGCCGGAAGGCTCGGACTCCGTACGTTAGTGAGCCGTCGGCGAGCTTTTGCCGGCGCATTATAGCCAACAACTTGGCCACGGAGCGATCAGAGATGCGCCGCACCGCCATATATGCGCCCAATGAGGAGGTCAATCGGGAGCGTTACTACCACAAGCTGACCAAACAGCGGGGCCATTCGAAGCCGCCGCTGCGGACCGCTTCGCCGCCGTCACTGCCAGCGGATGATCCCGCCTACGAAACGGAGATGTGTGTGCGTGCCTACGCCAGGATGCTGGACAAGCAGAAGCGGGATCAGCAGGAGTACAAGAAGCTTCATCCTTGCGCCAAAATGGAGGGAGTGAAGGGGCCACGCGAATGGACGAGCACCTCGGATGTGCGCAATCCGGAGTCAGGAGGGGCCTCCAGTTGCCAGTCGGAGAGTTTCGGGGAGGATTCGCTGCCCGTTAACGTCCAGGATGCCTATCGCTCGGCCCTCACAATGATGCAGAAGCGGCCGGCGGACAACATCAACGTGGTGCAGTCCAATCTGATTCGCCACAATAGCTACATGGACATGACGCGGTCCATCTTTGAGTTGTAGATCTACGTTTTAATTGGTCTGTTCGCAGTTCAAATTTATGTTATCAACGTTGTAACCGTAAAATAAAATTCAAACGGTAACTAGTTATGAACCATTTTTTTTTCGGTGTTTGCCGAACAAATTTATTTCTATAAAACAAACAAAAATTTGATAAAAATATTTTTATATATTATAGAAAGCTTTTAAAATTTATCAGATATTCCACAAGCGAACCAAAAACGATTTGAAAAATAAAGCTGTCATAACCACCCAAAGGTCAAAATAATGCAATTAGTTTAGTATTTTTTTTCCGACGTCTTTTCAAAGTAAATAATATTATATCTTATAATAGAAATCCTAAAATACCGTCATTCAAACCTAGAAAATTTTTAATTATGTCTTTTTTCAAAAATTAATAACGAAACCCCTTATATCAGGTATCAGCTGTTGAAATCAGTTCTAAAGAGCCCAAGCCAAAACAAAAATTATTGTCACAGAAAGTAAACTAATATTACATGATTATTAATTTCTGGGTATGAAACTATCGAAAGTGTTAAAATAAAACTACAAGTTATTGGACAACACTTTTAAGCTATTCGATTAGAAATGAAACTAAAAGTATAAAGGTAATAATATTATTCATCATTGAATTAATATGTTATTATACAAAAAGCGTTTGTCTGTAGTTTATTTTCAAGACAAGGCCAAAGCTTTGAAGAGCATATACATATAAGCATTGAAGTTACAAGCATTGTTTTGTAACCCCGTTTTATTTCAATGTTTTGATTGTGCCATAATTTAATTCAGTCGCAAAAGACTTTTGAAAAGTTAATGTGCAGGTAAAGGGCGTATTTATATTGTTTTATTTTTCAACTGGCTTGACCCTTTAGTAGGCGATGCCAGTCCTTTGGCGGATCCAGTCCAGAGCGCTGGTGATCCTGGCGAAGCCAGCAGGCAGGCCCAAGGTGCAGCCTTTGGAGGCCACGAAAGCGGAAATTCCCACCAGAGTGGATCCTTGCTTGGTGACCAGCGGGCTGCCGGCGTCGCCGAAGCAAGTGGACCTTCCGTTGGGAGTACGGGTGCAGAGAATCTGGTCAGAGACCGCGGGGGATCCGTAGAAAGAGACGCACTGGTTGTTGGACATTATCTGGAGGTCCACGCACTGCAGCCAGTCGGTGAGTCCATTGCTGAAGGTCGTGACTCCCCAGCCACAGACACTGGCCCACCAGTTCTCGTAGCGCTGGGATCGATCCCTCAGCGAGGGCAGCACAACCCGGTTGACCCGGTTGCTGAATCCAATCCGCGGAATGCGGACCAGGGCAAGGTGCTGACTGCCCGTCACATACGCGCTGGTGCCCACTGTAACCGTGAACTGCGCCTCACTCAGCCTGGTGGCTCCAAAGTAAATAGTCACCCCGGTACTGCCCACCAGGCACTGCGACGAAGTGAGGATCCAGGTGTCGCCAATGATTGTGCCACTGCACCATATGTTGCTCTGTCCAAAGGCCATGCCCACCACATAGGGCGCCTGTCCTTCGTAGGCGGGACTTCCATTGGTGATCACATGTTCGGGTTTCTCGGAATCCTTCGCAACTGCCCCTGCGACGGCTACTGCCCACGCCAAGATAACCACCAACAGCTTCATGATTCCAAACAAAAGTTGTTGCTTTTCGCGTTCAGTGAATGGCTTGCTTATATAGCAATTCCCTTGGGCGGGTAATTAGGCAAAGTTGGGCTGAGCCGAACATTAGCGCGATTTGTTTGGTTATCTTGGGACTTGAGGAAAGTTACTGATTAAAGCTGGCAGTCTGTTTTTAATAAACATATTTATATACAATGTTAAATGCACAAAAAGCCACATAGTCATTAGCGAAAAATAGTTAGCCAGTTCCCTTAAAAAAAGTATATCAAATATAAAACTTATTTTGCCCGACTATATTTTGCAATATATAACTATTTCCAACTAAATACTTTACTGTTTATTCTATTTTTTGCATTTATTTAATATGCAGTTGTGACATTCCACTTACAAAAATTTCATAAGATAATTTTTTTTATACCCTTGCAGAGGATATTATAATTTCAGTCAGAAGTTTGCAACGCAGTGAAAGAGACATTTCCGACCCTATAAAGTATATATATTCTTGATCAGCATCACTAGGCGAGTCGGTCTAGCCATATCCGTCTGTCCGTCCGTCTGTCCGTTCGTTTCTACGTAAACTAGTCCCTTAGTTTTAAAGCTATCTGCATGAAACTTTTCCAAAAGTTGTCTTACTATTGCACGTAGTATATAAGTCGAACGAGCCGGATCGGAAGACTATATCTTATAGCTCCCATAGGAACAATCGAAAAAATAAATTTAAAAAAATTATAACTTTGCTGTTTTTTAATTTTTTTTTTAAGTTCTTCGATATATAGTAATGGTTAAATATTTTAGAATAACGGTTTAAATTTCATCAAAATCGGACGACTATATTATATAGATCCCATAGAAATAATAAAAATATATAAAATAACTATCTAATTATTGAGCTGCAAATCATCACAGCTTCAATGTTTTTAAACATATACGCAAGTAAATCATAATTTTAATGTTTTCAAAAATGTTTAATTCTTGCAGTACTTGTAACTGCAAGGGTATATGAATTTCGGCTTGCCGAAGTTTGCTTTCTTTCTTGTTTAATATTAAAACACTAACGTTGTTTTTAACTTGCACATAGTAATATTTTTAATAAATAATTTCCCGTTTATATAGCAGATAAAATTTTCCTATCGAAATTTGTCTTTGCAAATAAAGTTTGCGCGTAAACGTAGTATTAAACGATACTTTAGCTCGTCGAATATTCACTCAACACTCACAAGCCTTGACACACAGACATTATTTTTGTAAATTTCTTTTCGTTAAACAAAATACCAAAGTTGTTAAAGTGAAAATGACCCAGAGGATACAGTCCAACTCCATAGCGCAAGTCGATAATCTGATGACTGGAGCCCGATATGTTGGTCCCAGCGATGAGTTGGGCATGCAGGAATTCGGGGTCTACTCGTATCCGGATGGCACACGTTACACGGGAGGTTTTCTGAACAATCGTTTCCATGGAAGGGGCACCATTCAAATGGCAGATCCTTCGGGCGTCACCTTCGAAGTGACCCACAGAAAGGGCAAGTTGATGACGATCGATCAGATAAACTTTAACGATGCTCTGCCCTTGGACTTTGAGATGGTAGATCATCGATCGCTAAGCTTCGAGTCCTGGCCATATTGCACTGCGGAGGATCGTCGCTTCTACCAGGAAACTAAGGAACCCCTGCAGGCCGTTGGCCCGAAAAAGTTCAAGACCAAAGACGGACCCAATCCCATTGCTTTGGGGCGTAATATTTTCGACCTTGGCTTCGGGCTGATGGGCAATCGAGGCTTTATGCTGGACACGAAGACGTTCAGCCATCAGCGATCCTATATGTCCTGTCGCGAGGCCCGTCGCTGGACCCGGGAGCACTGTGCCCATGGACCGCTTTGGAATCGCCACCACAAGCAGGAGGTCAAGGCGCGGTTTGCCCGCCAGATCATCCAGAACAATCGGGAGAATGCTGACGGCAACCGCAAACACTTCATGCCCGACTTGCACGTCTGCCATCGATCCTCCAGCCTGGACAGCTTCGGATCGACACGTCTCCACCTGGCCAGCACCACGGACTCCGACTCCTCGGAGTTGCCGACCATGAAGATGCATCGCCACGAGTTCCGCAACCAGTGGAAGCGATCGAGGAGCGAGAGCAACGTGTGCCGCATCAATTGAGGATTCGATTCTACTTTCTATGTGACTCAAAAAATTCATATATATTGTGTTTAGTTGACCCACATTCTGGTCGGCGGCCAACGCCTTTGGGCATGTTAAGGCCAAAGATTTATGGAGAAATCGCGAAAACTGCAGCCGAACATGGAAAGCCACTTAGGCCTACTCTAAAAAGGCGTGGGTGTTTAATTTTTTTTTGGGTCATCCCAATCCATGGCGGCATTGAACTTTGGCTTAAGTTAACCTGGTCTTGGATTTAGGCCTAGGCCACTGGCACAGCGGGTAATGAACCCATAATCGCCGGACATTAGGCATTATGCTACACGTGCGCGGTCGACGAGAGATAAATTTGATGTTAATTAAAGCCAGCCGAGGACTCCATTTAATTAAAAGGGACGAAAGTGAAATCAGAGAAAGCGAAAAGGGAAAGCGAAACAGAAACAGAAATAGAAAACATGGCAGAGAGTGCCAAAACATATTTCAATAGTGGACGCTCCCCTGACACACAAAAATGGGGGGAAAACCGTAGAATTTCGCGATTTTCCTTTATCAACCCTTGCATGTTTGATTTTCATTTACATGGCCAGGCCAAGAATACAAGGTGACTCAATATGTCCAGCGCTATACACACACATTCCGAGGCACTCAAACGCCCACACAGACACACACACACACTCGCCCACGACGCCATCTAAATGGACATTCGAAGTCCTGGCTGGTTACGCCCGGATACGGCGTTGTTATCACATGCCGCTGGCGATTTTTACACTCATTCGTCTTCGTTCCAACTGGGCGAGGAAGTCGGTGAAGCCAGTGAGCCAGTGGGTCCTGTTTCCCTCCAGTGTCCGTTTAAATTCCTTGGCTTGTGCGGGTGTGCGTGTGTTTGTGTGTGTGTGTGTGTGGGTTTTGGGCACGTTTTGGCTTTGATAAGTTGCCCACTGGGTGGGTCGGATGGTCCTCCCTCTGTCCGTTCTTCATTCATATTCATTCATTATTAGAAAAATTTAACTTTCGCTCGCTGTGGCCAGCTCGTTCCACCTGTCTGTGTGAGGTCCTTGCTGGTGATGGTGATGGTGATGGCGATGGCAATGGCGATGATGGTCTTTTGCGCCTTGCTGTTCTGGCCAGCCAGCTAAGCCGTTCAGTCTGCGCACAAGGCTGCTCCAAAGCGCTACGGCGGCTAACTGGCTAAATCAGAAGCACAAAATCAGTGACTTGTTGTCCATTAGAGGCACTTTCTTTGAGAGGAGATACAGCTAAGAGCCACTCATAAATCCAAAATAATTACAAGTGTAATAAATAAATGAGCAATTTGGAGTGAAAGTTTCTCTGCACGCAAAGAGTGGCAGTGTGATTGGAGTAATTAGCTGTCCCGGTACAGCACTTGGAAATAAGTTGAGTTAAGCTTTCGCCATCAATTCGTAGAACAACTCGGGAGTCACCTCGCCCCACCAACTGTCTGTGACCTGGGCACCGCCATGCGACCTGAATAGAGGTGGCTGGCAAATGCAGAGCAGCGCCGATGCCAAGAGGGAATTCTACAAAGGACAAAGGGGCAGAAGGTAAGTGGCCTCAGCCTCAGCGCAAAATATTATTTAAGACCATGGAACTTGCTTGCTATCTTGCCCTCTGCTTTCTTATTCATTTACATTTAAGAGCTGCATCACAGGAGGACCATAGATCTTACGAACTGAACGGTATGCCCAGGCACTCTAAGAAAACTTTGAGCTTGCCTTTGAATTTAAAAGGGGTTTTTATGTCATTAAAGAAACTATAGAAAAATTAAGTTTCCACTGAAATCAGAGCCCTTGTAGTAAAAATATTAAAAAATATTTAACTATAATATGAAAACATTATAAAGAAAGTATATAATATATTTGGTTATTTTATTTTTAATAAAAGATTGTGAAATTGATTATATAATTTTGAATGTGCTTTAATTTAAATTATTTTGTAACACATTTAAGTAAGACATTGAATTTTGGATTCTTGTCAATACTGTTTCATAATATTATTATTAGAAAAAATGATAATCTATTTGTTTTGTATATAAATGATTAAAATTTGATTTCATACATAATCCGAACTCTAGCATTGTAGTTTCCAAACAGTTATAACTTAAAAGCGATATTAATTTTATGGATACAACTTAAATGGCGGAATTTTTATTTTTACAATTTTTAGTATCTATAGAACTATTTATTTTTGTCTTAAATTCAATAGAAGTTGATTTGGATTCATGTTATTTATTTCAAGCCCAAGTAAATTATTTTTATACAACTTTTAATACATTAAGAATTATTTAAAATTCACATTTTAACTTACCTTTCCTTACTTTCTATTAAAATATTTTTAAATTCAGTATATACTGATAAATTTTCGATATAAAAAAGTGGTGTTAGTAAGCATTTACTTAAGAAAGAAATCTATTAAATCCCAAGTAAACTGTTCTGTGAGTGTAAGACCTTCACCCGCCTCTTCCATACAGACTTTCCATTGCAAAACCAAAGCAGCGACGCCGAGAGCAGCCACCACGAGCCCCACTTCGTCCAGCATCCACCAGGGATTGGATTCGAGAATGGCGGCGGCATCGGCGGCGGAGGCGGCGACGTTGATGTTGATGTCGACGACGAGGAGGACTACTCAATTTCCGTATCGGCAATAATGCAGAGACGTGCCAGTGTGCGCGGATATCGGGGCAAGCGCGGCAGCCGCAGTTCGCGACGGGCATCCAGTCCCATGGATCACGTGCTGGATAGTGTGGAGCGGCGACGCTCCAGCGTCTATACGACAAGTTCAGGCAAGTGCATGTGCGGGCCCCATAAGTGTCCCAAACAGATTTCGCTTAGTTAACGAGCGGACGAGCACACGAGATGGAGATGGAGATGGAGATGGGGTCCTCTAGTGGCAGCTAATCAACGTCTGGGGGCCTGTTTTCCGTAATTTTTCATGCTACGTGTGGCACGTTTCGTGGCGCATACTGGGCGTATGTGTAATCTCTTTTGACTTTGGCTTTGCTTTCGTTTTTCGTCTTTCGTTTTTCGTCTAAAAACACAGAGGAGGGCACCAATCAGGAGTCCACGCAAGAGCAAATCTTTGAGAACATCCGCCTGCACAAGGAGGTCATACAGTCGGTGAAGCTACAGCCATGGCCCATCCGCAAGAAGCTCAAGTTGGTGCGGCAGGTGGGTGCAAATGCCATGGCTTTAAGATGGGCGTGGAATTGTTTGGTGGATGGAGGATGGTGGATGGTGGATGGTGGACTGGAGGTGGCCCCAAAAAACTGGGCGCGTTCGTTTTCACGCCGCTTGTCAGGTCGTTGAAAATGTTACGACCCCCGAACACTCATCAAATCCTGAACTAAGCCAAACTTTTCGATTTCGTTCACACCGCAAACACAAACTCACACTCACACTCACACTCTTTATCTCCCATCTTGCGCTACGCCCTGGCATTTTTAATGATGTTTGGACTTTGGGATCTGGCCCTTGGATGGATGTGTTGACAGGCCAAAACATATGTGGCACGCCACGAAGGCGCGCTCCAGGAGCGATTCGCCATGTCACGCAGCACCCGGGACTTGTGGGCGAGGTTTAAAATTTTAATGGCGGCAGTAAGTGAATTTTAGTACACGCTTACCTCTTTTTTTCTTTATCCACAGCCCCAGCATTGGGGCCCCAAGGCAAACGCCCTGAGGCAATGCAAAAAATATTTATGTTTACACAATTTATGGGCCACTTTCCGGCCGGTACGGACATTCAATAAATCTGCACTCGCATAATTCACGGAGTTATGTGTGCTTGGGTGCCCGGCATTTCGCTGGCTGCGGGGGGCGGGGAAACCAATTAAACTACGAACTTGCAGTCTGCAATTCCTCCGAGACATAACTCATTGGGTAAATCCTTCTGTCATCCCGTTCGTACAGAGATGGCGGCACTGGAAGCGGGAGACGACCAGCTTCCTTACCGTCCTCATTCCCTGGGAGCTGCGCATCAAGGAAATCGAGTCGCACTTTGGGTCCGGCGTGGCCTCCTACTTTACATTCCTGCGCTGGCTCATGTGGGTCAATATCATGATTGCCATTCCGCTGGTCGCCTTTGTCATTGGCCCGGAGGTGAGTGTCCTCGAAAGTAGCCAATTTGTTTTTCCCCATTTATGTTTCCGCTTGGCTCTGCTCCAGTACTTTGCCACCAAGCACGGTGAAACGGATCCGAGGAAAAGGATGTCCGACCCGGAGGCGCGAGTGGCCGGCAACCTTTTCACTTTCTGGGAGTTCGAAGGATACCTGAAATATTCACCAATGTTTTATGGGTAAGATTCTTTCAGTTTTACTTTAGGAAGCTTACTTTAGAATATTAAAAAATTAAGTATATAAATAACACAATTGCACAAACCAATTTTTATCATAATGTTATGCAGTCGAATAGTCAATAGCTCTGACATTTTCGCTATTTAATACTATACTTTTTTAACTTGTTTATTTATCATTCTAAAACAATTTTATTAATAACAAAATCACATTTTCATAGTTTAGTTTTGTCTTTGATTTTCATATTATGTTGGGAAGAAATGAAAATTTTTAAATTATTACAGAGTCTAAAAAGTTATTCAAAAATTCAAAACAATTTAATTATTTTATGAATTTTTATTTGGCACTAGAAGACGATATTCATCATTTGAGACATTTTTCCCTAAACTGTATTATAAATTTATATTTATTTTTTTTTTTACTAAGATTAAATAAATAAGTACCAGAGCTGTTAGCACAAAGTATCTTTTCAAAGGAGTGGGGCTTATAAAGATATTATATTTTTCTGAAATTATTTAATTGTAATTCAGAGCTGGGGAATGAGAATTATATTAATTGATGGCAATATCTGTATACCACATATTCTCTTGTTGTCTTTCCCCAGATACTATTCAAGCACATCCGGCATTAGCACGTCCGGTTATAAGCTACCCTTAGCCTATTTCCTCACCGCCGTTCTGGTCTACATCTACAGCTTTGTGGCCACGCTGAGAAAGTGAGTAAATAAGGGTTCCTAGGGGTCATGGGTCCCAATGTGCTGGTGTTGGGCGGGCACTTCATTAAATCCCTGGTCATCGAAGCCGCAAAAAGCAAACTAAATGTCAGAATGCTCGTTAATTAATTAAACAACTCTGAAGCGCTGATTAAATAATACAAATCTTGGCGCAAGGCGTGTCTCGGGGGCCGAAAACAAAAAAAAAAAACTTTCGACCCTTCGGAAGGCGAAAAAGCATTGGCCATTATGATTTACGCACGCACACGGCCACAGACACGTGCAAAAAGGGGGCGGTGCGGGGCGGGTCGGGAAAGGGGGCAGGGAAACGGAAACGGAAATGGAAACGGCAAAACGCCATTTTGACCATTGGGCGGCTCGCTTTAATGGCTTTGTCGGCATTATGTTGATTTCGTAATTGAACAAAGTAGCAATGTCAACAGTGAGCAGCCGGCACTGACCTTTCCGCTGGCCACTTTTGCCCCAGCACGTGCTCGGCGTACGTGAATTATTCCAATCGCCACGCTATCTGTGTTGCAAAGCGGGGATTGTCGGGATTTGAGCACAAATTATGACCTGTTAGAAGACGGAGGCAGTGGCTAAAAACTTTTCTCGATCTGTCGACAGAATGGCGGAAAACTCGCGCAATTCGAAACTTTCCTCGAAGGACGACGAGTGCGTCTTCTCGTGGAAGCTCTTTACCGGCTGGGACTTTATGATTGGTAAGTGACTGGTGCCATTCGAGTCGCAGTCACAACTTTTGCATCTCCCACAGGACACGCGGAGACGGCCCACAATCGCATCGCATCCGTGGTGGTGGGCTTCAAGGAGGCCCTGCTCGAGGAGGCCGAGAAGAAGAAGGATAATCGCAAGTAAGTCGCGGCCAACTGCAGCTATTTACTTACCATAATCGATGCGCCGTGTCCTTTCAGCTGGCGGGTGATACTCCAGAGGATACTGGTCAATATCCTGGTGATGGGACTGCTGGGTTTGTCGGGGGCCACAGTCGTCCTGCTGGTCAATCAGTAAGTGGTTTGCTGAAAATAAGAAATAAAATGCAATGAATAAATCATAACTTACATTCAAGTATAAGAATTGAACTGTTCTCTTTAAAGTAACCTTAAATTTTCTATTTTTTACATATTTTTTTGTGCTGCGGTTTTAAATGAACATGAGCTTATTTCAACTCGATATAAAATATTTAACTTAAATATTTACTTCATGATGTTGCCTTTTTTTAATGTATTAAAGCTTAAAAACAGATAAAGCACTCTTTTAACTCGATATTAAATATTTAACTGAAATCCTTACCCTTTATTTGGGTTTCTTCCTTTTTTAATGTATTCCTTTCTGTGTAATCCCTTTTGTTTAAAGCTCCGAGGATTTGGCCAAGCACGACAACTGGCTCAGTCGCAATGCGGTGAACGTGACCATGACCCTGCTCTCCTTCTTCCTGCCCATGATATTCGAGGCACTGGGTCTGTTTGAGAACTGGCATCCCAGGCAACAGCTGCGATTGCAATTGGCACGGTGAGTTTTAGAATACTAATAACAAGTAATTGGTTATAACCAAATATCTCCTGCTTTTTAGCATTATGATCCTGAACATGCTGAATTTGTATTCGCTGATGTTCTCCTTCATCTACAAGATCAACAGCAAGGAGAAACCGCTGCAGATGCTAAAGATGGAAAACGAAACGAATACCATGGAGCTGAGAAATCTGCTGAGTTCAATAGAGGCATTAAAGGCCATGACTCCGTCTCCTTCCCTGTTTAGTGAGACTACATCGGATGGTCTGTTTGATGATAATAATGGCAGCTCCACCGATGGCATATTTTCAACCACAGCCGCTGCCGCTTTGATCTCCACCACCGTGCAGCGTCTCAAGTGCTATAACATGACTGTGAAATGCTCAAAACCACGCACCATCTTCAATGCTAAGAACTTGGCCACCACTCTGATGGTTTTCAATCTGACCACGCCAGCCATGGTGCCCACCTTGCCCACAACATTGCCCACCACAATACCTTCGACTTTGAGTACTTGGACAACCACGGAGACAACCACACCCACAACCACTTCACCCTGGACCACTTTACCGCCCTTGACAACAACCAGTGAGGCAACCACAACGACTGAAAGAACCACAGCAGCACCCACAACAGCTACTTTACTAACAACCACTGCCGAAGTTGTTAATGTCGTTCCCAATACTACAACACCAATAACTAAAATCTCAACAACGCATCTTAATATTCCAAATTCAACAACTACAACTGCGATTCCCAACTCAACAACTACTATTGGAGTTTCTGACCCATCAACTACTATTGCAATTCCAAACTCAACAACTAATAGTGCATTTTCAAACCCAACAACTATAACTGCAATTCCAAACTCAACAACAGCTCCAAACTCATCAACTAATATGGCAACTTCGAGCACTATTTTGGCAACCAGCAGCACCACAAAATTAACTACCACTACAACCACAAGCACGACCGAAAAACCCAAGTCAGACGATAACTTTTTCTACACCACTGGGGATGATGAGGGCTCCTATGACTATGGCAGTGATGAGCCACATGCCTCCGCCTCAGATGCAACATCAGATGCTCCGGAAATTAACAACTACTCAGATATAACAGATTACTCTTCGGCACCCTCTGATACAGAAGATTTCGATGAGCAGGGGAGTACCGACCAGGTGGACGATCCACTAGCCAAAGTCTTAGAGCAAGTGGATGAAGAGGAGCCGAAGAGCCGCCGTAAAAGGGCAGTGGGTGATCCACATTTCTGGCGCTCTAGTAAGTACAGCAGACGACATCGCAATGATTCGGCGGTATCTGCTAGCCAGGCTGGTGAAACCACTGAGGCGGGAAGTGCCACGCCCAGTCGGTGGCCCAATTATTGGCCGCCCTATAGACCAACCACTCCGAGCACCACTACAACAAAAAGGACGCTGACTGGGATTCTCAGCAAAGAGGAGTGGGAAAATCTTAGGCGACTTAGAAATAGGCAAACCACTTCAACAAGTACTAGTACGACAACAACAACAACAACGACTAGAAGGCCCTGGAAAAGACTTCCAACAGCAAGCACCACCGAAGAGGATGTATTTACCACCGAATCGACGAGTTCAGAGAGCACCACTTTCGAAAGCAGTAGTAGTAGTAGCAGCAGCTCCACCACAGAAGAAGATGAATTTTCCTCCACGGAGGGATCAGTCAAGACCACCTACTACATAGGCAATGTGGATTTATCTGAGTTCGGGAGTACCAGCTATTTCGACGAGGACAGCGAGTCCCTGGAGGAGTGTGTGATTACCATTTGCCCCAAGGGAGACGACTTTTTCGGCAGCACCACTGAAAGCGCGGATGGCACCACCCCGAGTGGCGACTCCAAGCAGCTAACCACCGTGAAACTGACGCCGCTGGAGCAGAAGCAAAAGCGTCTGAAGGAGGTGCAGCTGGCGATTAAGAAGATACAAACCAATTTGACTACCATGTGTTGGGAAACCTCGCTGGGCCAGGAGCTCTCCAAAGTCATCGTCTTCGACGGGGTGAGTGCGGTTCGGATGGTTCAACATGGGATGCCGCAGTTTAAAAGCAAATTTATCACCATGAGCTGCTATCAATTTCCCTGGCCTTCCAGCTCGGAAGCTCTCAACTCTCTACTGGCTCTGCATCAAAATCTATTTAGCCTTAAATATGATTGAACACAAAAGGGAGTAGTAGCTGGGCTGGGCGTGAAAGCCCGTTTAGCTAAATTGTCCGGAAAATTTAACGCAAAATTTGTCTTCCGCTTCTGCCCTTAACACTCTTTGTCTGCCTTGTTTTTTTAATCTATTTTTTTTGTTTTCTGGGTCATGGGGATTTTGAAAATCAAATTTTTGCGCTCGTCTAGCAAACCAAAATCCACTTGACTTAAAAGGCCAAACGATTCGAAAGAGAAAAGGCGAAATGGAAGTGAAAGAAAAGGCATTTTATCATAATAATCGCTCTCGGGAGTCCTTTTCGACTGAAGTGAAACGCAGCTGGCTGTCAGAACAGGAACTTCGATTTGCAGTCAAAAATTTACATAAGCCATAAGCATGGCTGTGAACTTTGGCCCCCCGAATGCCAACTTTTATTTGGCCATTTGCCACGTCGAGTGTCGTCGATTGTCATCCCCATTGGGCTGCGAACTTTCAGTCTAATCGTAAACAAATTCATGGCATTGCCAAAGTTTTCAAGGTCAGTCGAGATGCTCGTGAGATAAAAGACACGGTGTAGATATCCGGCCAAGTCAATAACCCTATTGGTCGTAGACAACCGCTTAGACTTTTCAAAGGCATCTCAATCTGGGGATTACTTGCCCTTTTATTTCGTACTTAACATTTGTCCGACATTCGTGTAAACTGTGTGTAGGCTGGCCGCTGGCCAAAAATGCCCGAAATGCCCTAAAAAAAATGAAAAAAGAGACATGGGTCTTGGTACCCAATTTGATTATGCCCCCCGACATGGCGTACATAATCTCTATTAAACGATTTAAGCACATAAATTAGGCAAGTTACGGGCCGGGGCTTAAACGCATTTATGCTATACGCATAACAAAATCCAGGCACTGGCAATGGGGAATTGAGTTTGGTCATGTGCGGTTTGGGTTTTGCAACCGGTATCCACATCCACATCCACATCTCCTTCTAGTTCGGTTTTCGATTCAAGCTTGGGGGCACGTGTTCGTGCATGAATTTGGACCGCAGAGTCGTAAACTAGAAGTCACAAGAGGTAACAACAGAGATGCAACGTTACGTGTGGCAACTTTTAAGCGACATCATCCGGCTACCAAGTTTATTACAAGGCACTTATTAAACCCCTCTTTTCCACCTTACCACCTTCTTACTTTATGTCATCCTCATAAAGCTGATGTCCATTGTGGCGCCCCTGTGCATTGACTTTCTGCGCGCCCTGTTCGTCCGGTATGTCAATCAAAACTGGTGCTGGGACATGGAGAAGACCTTTCCCCAGGTGAGGACACTAGGACACTAGGGCACTCCATCCGGCGTTGTGCCGTGACTAATGCGAGGCTTTGTTTTCGTTCGTTCGCCGTAACAGTACGGCGACTTCAAGATAGCCGAGAACATCCTGACGTTGATTAATAACCAGGGCCAGGTGTGGATGGGCATATTCTTCTCGCCGGGCCTGGTGCTCATCAACCTGGTCAAATTGATGATCATGATGTACTTCCGTTCGTGGATAGTGCTCACCTGTAATGTGCCCCACGAGGTGGTCTTCAAGTGAGTGGTTATGAGCTCATCCGGAGATGGTTGCTCGTTGTAACCGCCAATCTTTGCAGGGCCTCCAAATCGAACAATTTCTACCTATCGCTGCTGTTGACCATGCTATTTCTTTGTGTCCTGCCCGTGGGATATGCCATTGTCTGGCTGCGTCCCTCCTGGCACTGTGGACCCTTCTCGGAGTACAATCGGATAGCTGAGTTTATCACCAACACAACGAGAAATGCTCTGCCAAAGTGAGTTCTTAAAACAAGTAAGATTGTGTATAATCATGATTGAAACTTTGCAGACAACTGCATGAGCCCCTGGACTACATGACCTCGTCGAGCACTGTGATTCCGCTGCTGCTGCTGCTCATCCTCATCATCTACTACCTGGTCTCCCTGACCGGAGCTCTGCGCGAGGCCAATCAGGACTTGCGAACTCAATTGCAGAAGGAGCGCGAGGAGGAGCGCAAGAAGATCTTCAAGGTGCCGGAGGTCAAGCAGGCGGAACCCACGGCCACCACGTTGACAAATCGCTGGCGCAAAGTCCTGGAGGCCAGCTCTCCGGTCACGCCCACCCAAGCGCCAGATTTCGACACGGAGGAGTACAAGAATCAGGCCCGGAAAGGTAAGTCAGAGAGATTGTTGTCGGTTCACAATTTTCATTTGTTTCGTTGCCATTCAGAGCTAATCTCACGCATCATGAAGAAGGCGCTGCGCAAGGGCTCGGCCACCTCCGACGAGGACTCGTTTGTGCGGCGGGATGACGACGACACGGACACCGAACACCAGGACTCGCTGCCCCATGACGAGGAGGCCAAGGACAAGCGCTTCGGCCTGTCGCGATTGCAGCAGATCCGGCGCACCCGCAAGCCCTCGCTGGTGGACATCGTACAGATTGCCAAGCAGGAGCGAGCCCGCACTGGATCCATTGTGGCTGGGACTAGCTCTGCGGGACCAACTAGCAATTTCCCTTTAAAGGAGACCCATCCCAAGAGTCGCTTTAAGGTGGAGAAACACGAGCGCAAGGATAGGGGTAGTGTGAAGGAGAAAAAGGACACCAAACACAAGCAGTCACAGCCACAGCCGCATCCACATCCGCCACCCTATGAATCGCCCAAGGACAATGAACATGATCCGGATACAAATTCAAGGATTGTCAGCGAGCGCCGAGCCAGTTTGCTAAGGCGAAACCAGAAGCAGGCGGAGGAGGAGCCCACCACCCCAGAACTCGCGCCGCAAACACCCACTTCGAGAGACAAGGAAGCGGAGCCGAGTGCCGAGGAATCCAGACCAGAAACTTCCCCTCTGGCCAAGAGCAAATTCCACATAGTTGACGAAAAGAGGCCGCCGCAGGAGGTCGAAGACAAGCCCTTGCCGCCGGCCAAGGAAAGTGAAAGTGGCCGAGGCGGAAGCCTGGGCAAGTTCAAGTTTCGCAAAAACAAATTCAAGTCAAATAGTGCGGTGGCCAAGCCGGAGCCCGAAGTTTTCAAGTTCGATGAGCGATGTGTGGAGAAGAGCACGGATGTGCCCGCATCTCCCGCTGCGGAGCACCTGCACAGCGAGCTATCCGGCGGGGAGGAGCCGGATCGGAGTCTGCCCTCGCCTACGCCCAGCCAAGGTCAGAGTCAGGGTCAAGGTCAAGGTCACCACCAGCGACAGCTGTCTGTCCTGTCGCGACAGGGACGCAAAAAGATAGGCAACCTGCTAGCCCTGGTTCGCGAGGCAGTGAATCTGAAAAAAGACGATGCAGAGCAGGGATCGGATGAGTCGCCGGGCCCGACCACGCCCACTTACCTGGCCTACACACCGCCACCACCCCCATCAGTATTGTCCAGCGTGTCCAGTTCGACGGCCCTGGAAATGCCACCCACTCCAGAGCCGGAATCGCCCACGCCCAGTGCACCGCTGCATTTTGGCAGTAGCACATCCTCTCGTCCGCCCACCAAGCCACCCAAGCCACCAGTGGTGCCCGCATCGGCCACTGCTCCCACGGCCACCATGGACGATCTGGAGGAGCTGGACATGGCCGGACCTATAACGTTCCCCAAGCGAAGCGATTCCCATCGACGACGCACAATGCGACAGGACTCGCAGAGTTCCATTTGGTCGGACAACATACCCACCATTACGATTAGCACCACCGGCAGCGATGAGTGCATTGTGGATGCAGCTGCTCCGCAAAATGGACTGCCCGAGTCGCGAAGTACTTCGCCGGGACCCACGGTCAATATTATAAAGATTGACATTGAGAAGGAGCAGGGACAATGATAAGCCTGCTGAAGAAGTGCCTTCAACGCCAGATTGTCTTCTTAATTAAAGAAATTAGCATTCTTCCTACTCTAATTAACTGTTTAGCTTGAATCTTGTTCTCTAGCATTTTTGGAAAATCTCTCGGTCTATAAAACATAATGATATTTCATACATTAGTTTATTTCCATAAGAAACTATTATAATAAACCATTCTATATTGCACAAAATCCAAACGAGTTTTTATTCTCAGGATTTCTAGTAATTAATTTTTTAAATCTTGTTATGAATACCACTTTTATGATATTATTTTAATTTAAGTCGATTTTGACTGCATTTCAAATTTAAATACGCGCCAACAATAGTGTTGGCTAATTATTTTGCAAGCAGTGCAAGCAGTGGATTGGTAGTTCCAAAAATGGGCTCATTGTTTTAGCGCCACTCGCTTTGAATTAATATTTCATTTTCAAAGGAAAGGTTGCAGTACTAAACCAAAAAAAACTCAACTCTGCTTAAAAAAATTATTTCATATTAAATACGCTGTTAATAATTGAATTAACACCTACTTTCAAAGGAAATTCAAATCGTTTTCCCAAAATAATATAAGCACAATAGGTCTTTAAACCGAAATCTAAAAAAAAAATGAATACTGTGAAAATATCATATGGCATAATTTGAATTTAATTTAGAAACCCCAAATACAACACAATCCAATGGTTCTGAGATTGCTCTTATATGATTTCCTGAATGAAATCGAAAGTGCGGCGATGATTATGGTACATCAACCTCCTTATCAGCGGTGCCAGCGATAACCTGCTAACTCTAATAACTACAAACTAAGCGAAAAGTAGAGCAGAGAGCAGCTTCCGAGCCAGATACCGTGGCGTTTTTTTGTTTCGAGACGGATCTTTTCATACGAACGCTGTTTAAATTTTTGCCCGCCTAAATGAGCAATTAGTGGAATTCGTACGAAGAGCGAGGCAATCAATCCGCAGTACTCCAATGAGGAAGACTTTCGTGACTGGAGAGCTGTGCTTAGACCAACTCCCGGGCACGAAACACTCCAACCAGATCCGTCTACCACTCTCTCGCAATTCAATTGCAGATACAATACACTATGCCGCGGCAGCAGATACAGATACTGAGCGCAGAGTTTCACTCAACGAGCGATCGGATCGGATCGCTGGGCCTGGCATTCCTCGAGATCGAGAGTCAGTTGAGCAGTCGAGCAGTTGAGCATTGGACGTCCTCGTTAGCGGTTGTCTTCGGAGCGACGAAGTAAGTGGTGGTGCCGTGCCACCAGTAACCAAATCCAGTGCAGCGGAGTCTCAAGTTTTCTCGGGTCACCTTTTGTATGTTTTTTTCTGTTGGCCAGGCGGAAAGTAACCCGTGAGGTGCTGGTGCTTGCCTTCGAGGTGCCGATACAATTACAATCCCAGTTCGAAACGCGAGTCAGCAGAAATGCAACAGGGCAGAAAAGTGTGCACACAACAATGTTGGGTGTAGTTGATCGCAGGCCCAGTGCTCAGTCCTGTTAATAATTGTGGGGAAATGTTTTGGAAATCGCCGAAAAGTGCCATGTGTTATGGGTCCGTCGCAGCGGAAAATGTATCTACCATATAAATAGCCGATAAATAAACGAAAATAACGCAGTTGCTGCGCCCTGTGTGCATCTGTGGGATACGAAACGGAGTTCGTAAATGTATCTGAGTGACTCTTTTGAGTGCTTTCCACCGATTTCCCTCTACCTGCTGAGTGTGTGTATGAGTGTGCAAGTGTGCGAGTGTGCGTGCGGCTGAACCAGTGGATAAAAACAAACCGAGCAATAAAGATACAAGCCAAAAGGTGCAAACAAAAACGCATTTTAGCCTCTTTAAAAGCATACAAAATAAACACGAACTCAGCACAGAGCTGTGGTCTCTATATATATTTATATATATAGACAGTGATATCAGCTAGTTCATAGCCCCAAATTCTTATCGCCAAGGAACTCGTGTTCGTTTCATAGGCGCGTATCTCGCCGCGGCTCAAGACCCATATAGCCAGCCGTATGGGGATCTCAAATCTGAATGGAGCGGATGTTCGTTCCGCCGACCGTAGCCATAGTGTATGCTATATACATAGTATGTGTGCCTGTGTCCCGAGTGGTGTATAGTTCCAGTATCAGTGTCTTGGCCTCCGCTGAACTCTGCGCAAAGGGTTCAGCTGCGAGTCGGCCTGACAACAGTTTTCGTTCATCCGATGCTGATAAAAAAGGAAATAAATGAAAAATATACCATAAATAGAATTTATATGAAAGCAATTAATAGTGGAAGAAATCTCGGCTGTGTGAACTGTGTGTTTGTGTGTTTATGTTCTTCTCTGTTCAAAAATAATGAAACCCTGATCCGGACTGCGATTTCTAGATAATAATACATTTTGGAATAGAACGAGCGCCGCTTCTAGGAACTCAAATTAAGAATGAGAGACGAACATTATAAGCATACATGAATGAAATTCCCTTTCAGCTGGACATGATCTCAAGTTCCGCATCTGACCCACGAGAACTGGTATTTTCCTGTATCCAAAGAGGAATCTTTTGTGTTCCTCTCACATTGCATTCTGTTCCAGAGGATGTGATATCATCTTCGAGCAAAAACACTGTACAAATATTTGCTAATTAGTGCCTCTACTTAACTGAATTCATAGAAAAGGCGCACAAGATCTGCAAAACCTAAATGAATCTAACCTTGCAACTAGTGCACTGAATACTAAGTCTTAGAGATCCTCCTAATTATTAGAAGGCAGCCGCCACAATTGCAGCTCAAAATCGAGAATGAGAATGTGGATGAGAATAAGTAGAGGAGTAGATGAAATCATCGCATAGAATTACTTCAAGTTCCCGAATAGCAAATACACATGGTGGGCAGTACAACCACATATATCGTATGTGTACTCTACTCTACTGCTGCTGGAACTCATGCTCGAGAGGTTATTTATGTCTCTGCTCACGGCTGCTTGTTGTTTGAAATTTTCATTTGCAGTTTTGCCTTTCGAGTTTTCGTTTTGTTTACCCAAAAGCAAATGAACTCATTGCCGGTCCGGCCAGTAAAGTTTATTTTTCGACTGATTTGCTCGGCGAACTAATTAAAAATCGTCCCCTCGCCGCCGCAATATGTGGCACACATGTTCCTGGACTTGGTATCTAAACTGATTCATAATCCCATGCATTTTCCAGCATATGAAGTCGCTCAGGCACCACCAATAGGAAAGATTCCGTAATGAATTGAAGAGCGACCACACAGACGAAGGAATCTCGAAGGAAACCCGCCCAGAAAACCATATAGTCTTAGAACTTGACCACAATCCTAGTGACAACAACCCACCCACCTGTAGCCAACGAGTTACCCCACCGCATCCACCATGAGACGCAGTCGGTGGAGCCACAGTGGCTCCTCCACGGCGCGACTGCTGCTGATCGGAGTCCTGATCGCCAGCTCTGCCACCACCATTCTCGCCGCCCTGCGACCACCCATCAACTCGGCCGGAGGGCACGAACTGCGCGGAACCACCTTCATGCCGGCCCTGGAGTGCTACGATCCATATGGAAGACCGCAGGTAAGGGGCGGATTTCGGAATTCGGAACTGCTTTCCACTTTGTTTGTCCACAAGCAATTGAAAAGAATTGGGAATTAGCGGTTGGACAGTCAGCTTTTGGGTTGGGTCAATTCGAGTGAGAGATGCAAACTAATTGAGTAATAAAGCGACAGTTCGGGGGAATAGAAAATGTAGAGGAGTTAATTAAAGAATTTAATGATCAAACTAAATATGTTGTCAAAACAAAAATATCTATGTATTTTATTATATGATTACTATTTATTTTAATTAAATGAAATAATCTAGTGATCATTTCAGATATGTTGTCAAATTACAAATATGTATGTAATTTTATAAAGAATATCTATTGTTATATGATTACTATTAAATTTTAATTGATAACTCATAGCCAGTCAGCCTTAAGAAATAAAATAAATCGTTTAATGTGAATTAATATTTCCCAGAAATCTCTTTCAAGCCAATAAATTTTTCACACATTTTTGAGAAACCAGAGTAGAGCTTCAAAGTATTGACATCAAAGAAAAAATGTTTTTCTTTATTTGCAAGCCAATGATTTTAATGTGAGACATGGACATGTATCATATAATAATTTCTTGATTTACATTTAGAAATGTCTTCCCGAGTTCATCAATGCTGCCTATCAGCTTCAAATCGAGGCAACTAACACCTGTGGCGACCAGAACGACAACCACTTCTGCATACAGACTATGAACCAAAATCATAAAAACTGCGAATTTTGCAAGTGAGTAGAATTACTAAAGATCCCTCATTTGTTTGGCTAACAATGAGATATATCTTTTCCAGATATGGTGATCACCATCCTTCATACCTGACGGACTTGCACGATCCCCAGAATGTCACCTATTGGCAGTCGGAGACCATGCTGGAGGGCATTCAGCAACCGAACTACATGAACCTGACTTTGCATTTGGGTAAGTAAAAATAGCAATTAATTTAGGCATAGCTAATGAACCAAATATCTCGTAAAACATAAGGAAAATCGTACGACATCACGTATGTGCGCATTCTGTTCCGCTCGCCGCGTCCTGAGTCCTTTACGATATACAAGAGGACCTCGGAGAACGGACCGTGGATTCCGTACCAGTACTACAGTGCCACCTGTCGCGACACCTATTCCCTACCCGATTCGAGGGCCATTCGGAAGGGCGAGGGCGAGGCGCATGCCCTGTGCACCAGCGAGTACAGTGACATCTCGCCGTTGAGGGACGGCGAGATCGCCTTCTCCACGCTGGAGGGTCGTCCCAGTGGCATCAACTTTGAGCGAAGTGCCGAGCTGCAGGACTGGGTCACGGCCACGGACATTCGCATCACCTTGGACCGTCTGAACACCTTCGGCGACGAGGTCTTCGGGGATCCCCAGGTGCTGAAGTCGTACTTCTATGCCATCAGTGACATTGCCGTGGGAGCCCGATGCAAGTGCAATGGACATGCCAGCAAGTGTGTTCCCAGCACGGGCATGCACGGCGAGAGGACCCTGGTCTGCGAGTGTCGCCACAACACCGACGGACCCGACTGCGACCGCTGCCTGCCGCTCTACAACGATCTGAAGTGGAAGAGGTCAACCTCAACGGAGGTCAACGAGTGCAAAGGTAAGTTACTTGCTTTTCCTTACACTAATGGTACCTAAAAAAAATGTATTTTAAATTTTGAGAACATTTTTTTTTGTTAAATAATTCTTACAAAGACGATAGTGAAAAAAATATTAATTTTATGTTTTTGTCGTGTTGCTATTATTAAACCATTAATCCTAGAGAACTCTATTAGAGATGCCATTCTGATTAAATCAACTGTTTTTTTTAGGAAAATAGAATAATATAGCTTGCTTTTCAAGAAATATGAAAAGTAATCCCAATTATGTATTTCTACTGTATTTAATTGCGACCGAAAGTCTATTTTTGGGTTTAAAATATTTTTTTAACTGAAAGTATTAAAATATATTTATTAGCGAAATCCAAATTCAGTCGAAATTTAAAAAATTATATGCAAGCTAATTTATTTCGGGAATAACAGCTAAAATATAAATATTTTTTAAAATAAAGGTTTTCCAAAAATTTTAAAAAATTTAATTTTATATAAAATCATAATATTGAATACATTATTATAATTATTTAAATTGATTATGATATCCTTGGACTTACTTAATTTTTTTACGACAAAAATATAAAACCAATGGTATCTGGCATTTGAAACTCCTTGCAATGTTTGCCTAAACTAGTATTTCATAACTGAATTTAATTAAGGTAAAGAGAGATGAGTGTTCAGGTTTTCAATCAGCTGGTGGCAGTGGCCAGTCTGAAGATTCCGTATAAGGACAAACCACTTTGCCGTTAGAGGCAGCGTTAGTTGAGAGGAGGAGTCAAGTGAGCCATGATCAGTCATGTTTGTGCCTTGCTTGCCAGCGGTCTTCTTTTTGCTACTGGCCTTTGTCCAAGGCTGGTCGAATGACTACAGCCTGGAAACGAATCTCATTGGGCCAGGAGTGCCCAATTGGTATCTGATTAACTGTAGAATACAAGTAGGGAAAGCCAAAGTGATATTCCACTAAAACACATCCACTTTCCACAGCCTGCAACTGCAATGGACTGGCCGACAAGTGCTTCTTCGACTCGCAACTGTTCAACCTGACGGGTCATGGAGGCCACTGCCTGGACTGCCGTGAGAATCGCGATGGTCCCAACTGCGAGCGCTGCAAGGAGAACTTCTACATGCGCGACGACGGCTACTGCGTCAACTGCGCCTGCGACCCTGTGGGCTCCCGGTCGCTGCAGTGCAACAGCCACGGCAAGTGCCAGTGCAAGCCGGGCGTCACTGGCGACAAGTGCGACCGCTGCGACAACAACTACTACCAGTTCGGACCCCACGGCTGCCAGCCCTGCGGATGCGACAGCCGCGGATCCCACCAGAACACCCCCGCCTGCGATCCCGAAACGGGAATCTGCTTCTGCAAGGAGAACGTCGAGGGCAGGCGCTGCAATGAGTGAGTTATTTGAACCCATTTTTAATACATAGGTTATTTAATTTGTTGTATTATTTTAAGGCTCAATCAATTTATTAATTTTTTGGTTGTGTTGTTCTATATTTAACAATTAGATCATAAATATTTAGTAAGTAACATTTAAAAGCTACATTTTTGTTTAAAATTCTTCAAAATAAGAAGATTAACTTATTTAATTTTTGATATTTGGAACCTAAAGTTTTTGTGTTCTTATCAGTCGACGAATTTTATAATTATCCGTGATCTGAAGATCTGAATCTAGGCGAGCTTTGAGTCAACAAAAATGTTTTTCATAAAATCATAATTAGATAAAGATTATTGAGAAAAAAAAACGTGTTTAATTAGAGATAGCTAAAAATCTTATTTTTTGATTATGGTGTTATAAAAATTAAGACCGAAGACTAGTAATAATTCAAGTATGAAAACATGACATGGTCTGCGAAGTAGGTTCAAATTCTCAATTTCAAGATTTTCAAATGGAAACTTTTAAAATGTATACACCTTAATCATTAAGATTAATGTTAAATAAACAAAATTAAAAAAAAAACCTACGATAAATAATAAATTTCGGAATATGAAAGCCATTAAACTCCACTAACAACTAACCTGTATTTTTCCTCTCCAGATGTAAGCCCGGCTTCTTCACCTTGGACCAGAACAATCGGTTTGGCTGCACGCCGTGCTTCTGTTATGGCCACACCTCCGAGTGCCAGACTGCGCCGGGCTACTCGATCGTCTCGGTGACCTCCAACTTCAATAAGTTCAAAGAGCGCTGGACGGCCGCTGATCTGAACCAGCGCGAGGTGGACATCAAGTACAACCAGTACAGCCGGAGCATCGGAACCACGGCGCAGGGCAACGAGCACGTGTACTTCCAGGCGCCGGATCGGTTCCTCGGCGACCAGCGAGCCTCCTACAACAGGGATCTGAAATTCAAGCTGCAACTGGTGGGCCAGGTGGCCAACACCGGAGTGAGCGATGTGATCCTGGAGGGAGCCGGCAGCCGCATCTCGCTGCCCATTTTCGCCCAGGGCAATGGCATACCCGACCAGGGTGTGAAGGAGTACACGTTCCGGCTGCACGAGCACCACGACTACCAGTGGCAGCCCAGTCAGTCGGCCCGCGGATTCCTCTCGATTCTGTCCAATTTGACGGCCATCAAGATCCGGGCCACGTACTCGGTGCAGGGCGAGGCCATCCTGGACGACGTGGAGCTGCAGACGGCGCACCGGGGAGCGGCCGGCCATCCGGCCACCTGGATCGAGCAGTGCACCTGTCCGGAGGGCTATCTGGGCCAGTTCTGCGAGTCCTGTGCGCCCGGCTACCGGCACAGTCCGGCCCGCGGCGGCCCCTTCATGCCCTGCATCCCCTGCGACTGCCACGGCCATGCGGACATCTGTGACTCGGAGACGGGGCGGTGCATCTGCCACCACAACACCCACGGTGACAACTGTGACCAGTGCGCCAAGGGATTCTACGGCAACGCACTGGGCGGCACTCCCAACGACTGCAAGCGGTGTCCCTGTCCCAACGACGGTGCCTGCCTGCAGATCAACGAGGACACGGTCATTTGCACGGAGTGTCCCAAGGGCTACTTCGGCTCCCGGTGCGAGCAGTGCAGCGATGGCTTCTTCGGCGATCCCACGGGACTGCTGGGCGCGGTGCAGACCTGCAAGAGTTGCGACTGCAACGGCAACGTGGACCCCAATGCCGTGGGCAATTGCAACCGGACGACGGGCGAGTGTTTGAAGTGCATCCACAATACGGCCGGGGAGCACTGCGACCAGTGCCTGTCCGGCCACTTTGGCGATCCCCTGGCCCTGCCCCATGGACACTGCGATCGCTGCAGTTGCTACGAGGCGGGTACGGAGCAGGATGCGCAGAGCATCACGCGATGCGACCAGGTCACCGGCCAGTGTCAGTGCAAGCCGAATGTCATTGGACGGGACTGTGGCGAATGCCAGCCCGGCTACTACAACATCCGGTCGGGCAATGGGTGCGAGAACTGTCTGTGCGATCCGGTGGGCAGCTACAATGCCACCTGCGATCGCTACACCGGCCAGTGCCACTGCCGACCCGGCGTTGTGGGTGAGCGCTGTGACCAGTGCGCCAACTACTACTATGGATTCTCCGGCGAGGGATGCAAGCAATGCGAGTGCGACGAGAGCGGCTCCAAGGGCTTCCAGTGCGACCAGAGTGGCCAGTGCCCGTGCAATGATAATGTGGAGGGACGGCGCTGCGACCGCTGTAAGGAGAACAAGTACGACAGGCATCGTGGATGCATCGATTGCCCGGATTGCTATAATCTCGTCCAGGATGCGGCCGATCTGCATCGCGCCAAGCTGGCCAATCTCAGTCAGACGCTGGACGAGATTGCCCGCACGCCGGTCACCAATGACGAGGAGTTCGAGGCCAAGTTGCGGGCAGTTCAGGAGAAGGTGGCTGTACTGGCCCAGGATGCCAGCGATAATTCCGGAGAGGGTGGCCAGACCCATGCCGAGGTGATCGACGATCTGCACAAGCATCTGGACACCGTGAGGGAGCACCTGCAGAGTGCGGACAAGTACCAGGCGGAGGCCAATGCCGAGATCGAGAAGGCTCGCCACAACTACACCATCCTCGACCAGATCACCGAGAATGCCAAGAAGGAACTGCAGCAGGCACTGGATCTGCTCAACGACCAAGGAGCCGCTGCCTTGGCCCGGGCCAAGGAAAAGTCCGTGGAGTTTGGCACGCAGTCGGAGCAGATCTCGGACATATCGCGCGAGGCACGTGCCCTGGCCGACAGGCTGGAGTCGGAGGCACAGTTCGATCTGAAGAACGCCAAGGACGCTATGGATGCGGTGGAGAAGGCCCACCAGCTGGCCAAGAGCGCCATCGATCTGCAGCAGAAGATCGGCACGGAGCTGCGTTCCGAGGTGGGTCTGGAGCTGGCCAGTGTGAGGCAATCGCTGGGCACCGTGGTCCAGACCTCCAAGGAGGCGCTGCGCAAGGCCAACGAGGTGTACGAAACCGCACTGACCCTCTTGAACGAGGTTAACCGTCAGACGCAGCCGGTCATCGACATCAATCAGCTTAAGAAGGATGCAGTGGCGGCCAACGAAAGGGCAGATAAACTACTCAGTGCCATCAATGAGCTGTCGAACAGCAATGGCGAACTGTTTGCCAATTTCGAAATGGAGCATGAGCTTACGGAAACGCTTCTCAAGAGGTGGGTTTGACTAAGCTTACCCTTATAACTCTAACAAAATAAGAATATTAATATTTTAATTAAATATTAGATCATAATATTATACACAATGCATAGAAAATTGCTTGATTAAATAATCAAATACTTTAGTCCTTGTGGAAAATATTACATTCCAAATAGTTATTATTTTGAATTAAATGCTTTTTATTTAAGTTAAATTTTCAGATATTAAAATAGCCACATTAAATATTTAAAAATTTTTATTTATTTTATTATTTATTTTATGATTTATAATATTAATTTTATTTCCTTCCAAACAGAGCCGATCAGCAGCAGCAGGAGGACATTGAGTTGCTGGAGCGGGCCAAGGCCGCCCACGACAAGGCCACCAAGGCGGTAGAGCAGGGCGACAACACCCTCAAGGAGGCCAACAACACCTACAAAAAGCTGGCCGGATTCCAGTCCGATGTGCAGCGCTCTTCGGAGAGTGCAGCCCAAGCCCTGCAGACAGTGCCCAATATCGAGAAGGAGATCCAGAATGCGGAGAGCCTGATCAGCCAGGCGGAGGAGGCTCTGGACGGAGCCAACAAGAACGCCAACGAGGCCAAGAAGAATGCCCAGGAGGCGCAGTTGAAGTACGCCGAGCAGGCCTCGAAGGTAGGTCAAAAGTAAAGGGGGGAGTGGTTTTTTAATTTTTTTTTGGTTTACGATGGTCACCACAATTTACAGTAATTTCTGCCATAGCCGTTTAACTTAATATTTCTTTATAAAAATTTAAAATGTTAACAGAATATTCTTAAAATGTTATACTATAATGTACCATGGGTTTTTAAGAATAGATTTGAACTGTTCTGTTAAACAACATTTAAACAAAGTGCATTGGTATACACAAGGTTACCCTTCTGCCCCTTCATGGCCTCTCCGGATTAAATAATACCAATTGTTTCTTAATTTACCAACAGGATGCCGAGCTGATCCGTCGCAAGGCCAATGAGACCAAGGTGGCTGCCCGAAATCTGCGAGATGAGGCCGACCAGCTGAATCACCGCGTGAAGGTCACCGAGGTGGAAATCTTCAAGCTGGTGGACAGCTCCACCAAAGACGACAACCTGGTGGACGATGCCAAGCGAAAGGTGGGCCAGGCCAAAGCCGATACCCAGGAGGCCCAAAAACAGATTGAGAAGGCCAATGCCGAACTGACGGCCATCAAGGATGAGCTGGAGAATCTGAAGGACATCAACACAGGCGATTTGGATAAGTTGGGTAGGTCTAATCATATTTATTTACGTAATTGCCAACCTTAATCATTCGATGTTCAACCAAAAATCACAGAAAATCGTTTGGCCACTGTGGAGGGTGAGATCAATCGTGTGAATCTGACGGGTCGCATTGAAAAGTACCGGGAGCAGCGCAACATTCAGAAGAATCTGATCGACAAGTACGATGCCGAGCTGAAGGAACTGGCTGAGGAGGTGGAAAACATTGGCCTTATATCCAAAGTTCTGCCCGACAATTGCTTCAGTCGCAATCGCCTGGAACCGTAGAGCTGCGTAGAGCAACGCCCACTCCCAATAACAACTACTTCAATTAACACTAAGTACGAGAACGAGGATCAGAACGAGAGACGAACAAATCAGATTTACGATATATTGTAGAACGTAGCCGTTGAATGAAATTATGTAATTTTAGTGTCTTAGCCGAAATATTCTGTTTGGTGACCAGCCAAGTGTCCACAAAAGAGATCAGCCGAGCAAAGTTAAGCTTTAACGCATCATCGTTCGCATACTGTATGCCATATCCTGTAATGATACAAAGGGGATGCCGATGCCCCTTTGCCGACATCGAGAATCAACTGCCAACTGTGCTTCACCAGTTACAAGCCAGCCACGGACTGTATTATATGTTAAAGACCACTAAACCACTAAAAGCAAACCTTGTACTCCAATAATCCGATAATCCAATCGCATTTCTCTATCTCTGCCGTAGCTCCCACGTAAAATCTATTCTAAACACCTATATATTAACATATTTGTCATCTACGTTTAATGTGCCAATACAATTACCACGTATCTTTGTGTATAAGTCGCTTAAAGAGTTTTCCTTCGAAATAAAACTTTTCCAACGTTGTAATTTTATATAATCTATTTGTTGTTCATGTTTCGCAGTAGCAGAAAGAAATTTGCGCTCAACCGAAAGACCTAAAAATGAATTGAAGAATATTTTGAGGACAAAATTTTATATTTTTCTCATTTCAAATGAATCACCTGCACCAGAAATTTGTGAGAGAGACTTGTAAATCCGCCCACGCTTAGCACAAAAGTTCGTCGTGAGAAAAGTAGCATCATTTTGATCATGAATCTAAATTCCTTTGACTCATTATACCATTTGCAGTTGTACCAATCAAGGAAAAGTAGCTCACTCTAAAATAAGATATTTTCTTACAAGGAAAACATGATAAGCATCCTAAGCACTTACCTGCGTCTCCACTTTTTGTGCGCTCACGTTGTACAATGTGATCTCCAGAGCTATGGTCACAAAGTATACCATAATCATGCCCATCCACACCCAGCCAACTTCCTAAGAAAATAACTAGGACTTAGCAAGTCGGAATTTTATAATTATTTAAATATGCCTACCAACACCGTGCTGATTTTGTACAGCAACATGCAGATCAAAATACTGCTTACAGAGCACTGAACAAGGATGATGTATTTGAACAGGTTTTCGATTTGAAAATGATGGCTAAGACAATAGCGGCTAATAATAGTTTATAACTTTATTAAAAATAACCATTTACCTGGATATGCGAGCAAAGAGTCTCACGCAACATTGCAGATATTTATCTCTTTGGTCCTTGGGAACCAGCACATCCGAGGTTGAATTCTGAACCAGGAACCGTAAAACTTCTATAAGTCCAGACTCATATCTAGTGAGCACCACAAAAAGGCTGTTGAAACCAAATACAGCTGTAAAAATATATAATTAAATTAGTTTCAGGACAATGAGTAGCAGGACATACCAAAAAAGCACCAAAGAGGACCAGATTGCAGTAGAAAAAAGCGTATAACATAGGAGGGAAACTCATAATTTCCCAACTGCGCATAAGGAACGATGGCTGGGTAGGCTAAAATAAGGATTTACTTGACTAAAAAGGAAAATCAAGAAATACACAGTCAGAAATACTTACTCAGGGTCATTTCACAGGTATCCTTAACGAAATAGCAATCGTAGATGTATTGAAAGTAGGGTCGCATTGTGTAGTACAGCACTGGCATGCAAACGATCTTGAAGAAGAACATGACCTGTCGATCAATGATCTGCCAATTGTTGAGCAATATGGAGCTTAGTGATTCCAGTAGCTCCTTCTTTTCTGGTAAATCTGCAATAATTTGGTGAAAAGACTTAAATCAAAGAGTTTACTAAATGTCTTACCCAAATCAAACAGTCCCAAAGATTTAAGGACATGTCCTGCCTCCGTTGAAAACACCAACTGGGCGCAGGATTCAACTTTACTCTGAAAGTGAAACATTTTGACCACACCAACGCTTAATTGAAAGGTAAGTAAAACAGCCTGAAAATATATAAAAAGGTAAAATATATTCACTTAACTGATACCCCAAGCAAACCTCAACGTAGGTCTCAAAGGAGATCATATAGTGTTCCATTATAAAAGCCACGAGACTGTAGATGATACTCAAATTGACTATTAAGACCGCAATGCGTGTTCTAGATCAGGATGGGATAAATTCATAAATATATCGGAATATCGCAGAGTATTGCTTACAATCGGCAGTATTTGGAGCTGCGCTTCCTGGGGGCAATATTTACTCCCAGAGCAAAGGCACTGTACTCCACCCAAAAAAGCCCCAATTTAGGCAGCTTGTCGATGCGTTCGAGTTCCTGATCCAGTAGGTCCTGCATTCCTTATAGTTTATTCCAATACTGTTTAAAATCAACCATTATCCTATGCTTTTATGGCATTCGCAATGGCTTTCGGGTCTCAACTAGGGGCCCCAAATTATATGGTTCCTTTACAATCATTTGCTATATGTTCTGGTTATTGTGCAACTCGATAGTAGACACAAATAATTATCAAAATTGGTTGGGCGTGTCTCAAAAGCATTAAAAATTTAGAACTCATCGAAGGTATATTGCTACAAGAACCATAAGGAGCCTAATAATGAAATTAAAGTCAGACTTTGTAGGGTTGAGTGCTACTTTGACCATTACATATAACTAAATATTGTAATTAATAATTATTTGATGTGAATTCTAAAAGTTTAAAAATCAATACTTCAGCTTTTTATTATTAAAATGTATTCAAACAACAATTTTAAGCTGTGGATGTCAATCGATTGAATATTTCTTGTCAAATATGACCTTAGATCATTTCATTGTAACCGAAAAACTAAAAACTCTATTTTACTAAAAAAAAAAAGTGGATTTTTGAATCATTTGAGCGTTACCTTAGTTTTCTACATTTATGTATAAACAATGAAATTTACATTTACCTTACATTTAGCGGATGACACGATAGCGAAGACATGAACCTGTCATCTGTAGGTGTTTTGGTATTTCCAAACCACAGCCACACCGCAAAAATAAGGTAAACAATTTTACTTGCCCGAAATCGGGTGACAATTTGGACTGACCTGCTCTAGTTGGCGGGCAGGGATAAGTCACATAACTGAAAGCCCGCCCGGAAGGGGCTAAAATGGAGGAACGCAAGCTGCTCAAACCCGTGAAGGCGACGAATCCGCTAGTTTTTCTGGACATTTCCATTGGCAAGGAGGATGGTAGGGCAATTTGGACCACTGCTATTGAGGCCATTGTCATGCCAACCAGTTATATCTTCCATATAATCTCACACAGCGGGCCGCATGATAATTGAACTGCGCAAGGATGTTGTGCCGAAGACAGCGGAAAATTTCCGTGCCCTCTGCACGGGCGAGTGTGGAGTGGGCACGTTGGGCAAACCACTTCACTACAAGGGCACCCGGTTCCACAAAGTCAAGCGGGTCTTCGCCGTCCAAAGCGGGGATGTGGTCAAGAACGATGGATCCAGCGGCGAGAGCATCTACGGTCCAGTCTTCGAGGACGAGAACTTTGAACTAACAGTAGGTTCTAGGACTAGTGGTAAAGGATTTTTTAAAAAAGTCCTTTGATTCTGAAAGACCTGTGTATAAATACCCTGTACTTTGTGCATCATACTTCTAAACACCTTTATAAGAAATTTCTTGGCACCACCTGTTTTGGTCAGATTTCAATACCGATTATAAAGATAAATTAAGGTTTAAGATAATTTATAAAGGTATCTCTCGATACGATATACATATTTTAAACCCAGAAGTCCCGTAAACAATCCTTCCAAGTGATTTTACAATGATGGTATATTTTTTATAAGAATCTTCTTCATTATATTCTTGAACACCTGCTTAGGTCCCATTTGGAGATATCTAAATTCTTATAGATTTTCTAGTTTTTATAAAAGTTATCTTCTTCAATGTTCAAAGTACATGTTTTATTTTTAGATGTCCGGTGATTATATTCTGTGGAAATATCCCGGTTAATTTGTATACCCATAACAATCTTTTGCATCAGTTTTTATCACCGCATAGATTCCAGTACCGGTTATAGAGATATCTTTTGGCTTAAGATCATTTATAAAGATAACCCTGGCTACGGTCTAATTATTTTAAGGCCATCAGTCCGGTGTTAAACTATAAACGATGTAATAATTTGTTTTAATTCATTTAAATCTGTAGAAATTACACCGTATATTTTAATATAACCATGATATTAATAAATAAATCTCCCCCAGCACAACGACGAGGGCGTGGTCAGCATGGCCAATTACGGCAAGCCGAACTCCACCAACTCACAGTTTTTTATCTCGGCCGTGGGCTGCGAGAATCTAAATGGAATAAACGTTGTCGTAGGTCGTGTTCTACGCGGCTTGGGCATAGTGGCCGAAATGGAACAAAACTGCAATGACGAGGGCGATCCCACGGCGGAGATAGTGATACGGGACTGCGGGGAGCTGGCCCCTGGCGAGGATTGGGGCATGGAGTGCAATGACGAGACGGCTGACAAGCTGCCAGCATATCCGCAAGACTGGACGCGCAAGTTCGACAAGTTTACGGTGAGTCAAAATAACCACTTGCAGTTTGAAATCATTGGTGACCCAATATTTGCTACCCCTTCTACAGGCTGATGCGGCGGTGGAGCTGCTTACGGGCATTCGTCAGTCGGGCAATCACTTTTATCAGCTAGGCCGCTATTATGCGGCCCGAGCAAAGTATCGCAAGGCCAATCGCTACTATCATTACCTGAGCAAACAGTTCGGCTGGCAGCAGTTGAACCCCTTTAAAAAGCACCTCGTCGATACGGATCTGCTCAAGATCGATGGCTTCTCGGTGGTGAACAACATAAACTTAGCCGCCGTGGACCTAAAATTGGGAAACTATGCGAGTGCCAGAAGCGATTGCACCGAGGCCATTCGTCTGGATCCCAGGTGCAGCAAGGCATTCTATCGACGCGGTCAGGCTCAGCGCGGTTTGCGCAACTACGAGGAGGCCATAAACGATCTGAAGAGGGCCCACAGTCTCCTGCCGGAGAACAAACAGATCCTAAACGAACTGAACAGCACCAAGCAGCTCCTGGCCCAGTACAACAGACAGCAACGAAATGCACTTAAAAATCTTTTTGCCTAACTGGCAGCAAGTCACCATTTTACTGGATCGTTTTGAATCGTTTTAAGTTTAACGCGGACCTGAATGGCTTCTTTAAATGTAAATACTATTAATAAATGTTGTTGTTTTACCGGCAGTCAGTGGTTTACCACAAGAATGGTAATATAAAGTATGTTTAAATTGAAGGCTTTTTGTGCTGTAATTGATAAATATATTTGGATCGTACCTAACTCAATAATAATGATCCCTTAGGTACACCGCAGTGTCTAGTATGCAGCTTAGATACTAGTAGATTAATTATAAAAGGTAGCTTACATCTGCGATAAACTTAGTCTACAGATTACTTTAAAGATTTGTCACAATGTCCTGTTCGCTGCGATGCAAATTGCCCGATGTGCTGCCCGCCGTGTAGCTCTTCATGCTGATCTCCATGTTAGTCAGGGCGCTGGATACGTGATACAAGTTCTCCGAGAGAATGGCATAGATCTCGAACAGCTCCGAGTCGGATTTGGACACAATGAAGGATTCTGCTGAAGAAGTAGAAGTGTTTTCTTTGGTTAACTACATTTTTGGAAGAATATCCATAATAAACCAACCTGTTCGATCCTTCATAATACCATGCGCATAAGCATTTAGTATGACGGACATCTCATCGCACTTCTGCCGATTGTCCAGGCCGCTGTAGCCAAATATGGTCAGGCTTTGGTCACCGCTGGCGTTAAGCGTCGAAATTCGTCGATACTGGCGCACATGGGCTACGGCGCTGGGCCATCGCTCCAGTTCGATGTGCTCGGTGAGGGCGGCCTCGAACTCCTCGTGGGTCATGGGCAGGCCAGGAGAAGGCGTGGGCGTGTGCTCGCCCTCCGTTGAGGTGGAGGACTCCAAGCAGTCCAGTTCGGCCTCGCTGGTGTAGCGCTCCAGTGCATCGCGAACCAGGGCATAGAGATCGGATATGTCATGCATCTTTAAAGTGTCCCCGACCCCCAGAATTAGTAATTAAAATGATTTCAAATTATATCGTCAACTCACGTCTTCGTTGATACGGAAATGATTCACCACATTCGAGGATATCTTGTGATTGGATTCGATAAGCAGCAGCAGTTGGAACATCAGCTTGTAGAGAGAGCGTCCCAAGTCGAGCACCACCTCAGTGGAGGCTGGGTCAAAGGGCATGTAGGCTATACTGGAAGAAGTGGGCAACTCCAGGCCGGAAGCAGCCACATCCGCCTCGTTGAAGAGCGACAGTTTGCAACTGGTCTTCACTGCATCCAGGCACTGAAATTACAACAAAAAATGTATTAAGAAAATGCATTATAACTAGTTGATAATTAACTATACCTCCAAGACCTGATCCTTGCGATCGAAAAAGGTCTCCAGATGCTCCTGCACCTCCAGAACATTGAAGCGTAGCGTCTCAAAGAGCTTGGGAGTGGTGGCCTGCAGCTCGCTGCACCAAACCTGCGGAGGATCTGCCCGAGAACCCAGCAGATCCGTGAAGAGGGAGATCCTATTGCCCAGCTGTGAGCCAATGCCGGTAAAGAACTTCTTCGCCTCCTTGGAAATGCTGATGGTCTTGAAGGTGAGCTCCTTGATCAGCCGGTACAACTGCTGCAGTAGTTCCGAGGTGTGTGCCGAGGGCTGGTTGACCAACATGGCCTGCAGCTGACGGCGCCAGTTCTCCTCCGCCTCGTCGCGAATGGCGGCAAAGCGAATGATGCCGGGTAAATGGGGCGAGGCATTGCAGGGTGTGAGATCACCCAAGTCGCCAGCACTGGAGCCACTGGTATCGCTTCGCGACACCGAGTTGCGACGCCTTCGCTCACGCAGACTCAACGATGTGGGAGGCACAGCACTGTAGCCCGACTTCAAGAACGACTGGCGGTGATCCTCATCCAAAGGCGACTCGGATTCAGCCTCCTCATCTGACGAATCGTCCGCAATCTGTCGCTTTCTCTTGCTCAAAATGGGAGTCTTGTCGCTGAAGCTGTCCTCCAGGGCGGATGAGTGACCTCCCTTGGTGGAGCCACCGATGCCACTGCCGCAATTCAAGCGGTCCTCATCGCCCTCGAAGAGCTGATGACGACGAACGCCCCAATTGAAGTTGTCCGTGGACTCGCCGGCAATACTGTCCTCGTACTCCAGGAAATCAAAGTCCTTGAAGACGGTGAAATCGGGCTGGCCATCGTCGCGTCTCGAGCCGCTGCTCAGGTCTCCCTGAGGACCCGAGGTCTCTTCCGTGGAAGATGCGGCCGAGGATTGGCGCTCCATCAGATCCGAAGATTGACTGAAGATCACCTACAGGTACAGGTTTGGGCGATTAGTAACATTCTCAAATTAAAAGTAAAAACATTCAGATGATTAATATAGAAGAGTAGTAGAGATAAAGCTTACGCTTTGTCTGGTCGCAATCGATCCGTTTAGTAGTGACGTGCTCAACGACTAAATTGTGTTCAGATAAAGAGTATAAACGAAAAGTACAGTTTGAAACAAAACATGCAACATGCCAACGGAACAACGGAATAGGAAAGCAAATGGCGGTATTTCTGTGTGACTGGAATGTGTGGAGTGAAACACAGGCCAACGAAAAGCAATGTTCAATGATCAATTTACATTTTTTATATCGAAATGAACTTGATATTAACTTATCATACAACTTACTAATTACTAACTATATAGAAATGAATAAAATTTATATATCAGTAAATATTAAGTTCAAAATGATATATATAATATAATATTCATATCAAAAAGAACTTGACCTTAACAAATCACTTTTTTGAATTTTTATAACAAAACATTATACATATATAATAATTGTGAACGTGGAAATATCAAATTCATTTTTCTTTGTAAAGCTACTACATGCTAGAACCTAAATCACACAAAAGCAAAACTAAACGCGGCACATAGAAACGTGTCCTTTACCTTTGAGCAAATTGAGTTTATGAAATCATCCTAGACATGTTTCGATTTTGGTATCGGATTGATTGGTTAATGATGATAATGCGTGTTAGTTTTTGGTTTGATATTGGTATTGGATTTGGTATTGGTATTGATTTTGGTATTTTTGGTATTGTTTACATGAAAGAAAAAGAGTTAGAGGTAAATAATTGCAGAAATGCATGAGAAGAGGGGAGCTCTAGGGGAGCCTAAGGCATGCACCTGGCTATGTACAAGCGGCCGCCCGGTTGGGGGATCTTGGACCCTGCGACTTACCGATGGCGACTTGGGCAGTCCGACCCGCTGCCCGCAGGTGGTCAGCAGATTGACCAGGCACTCACGCACTCGACACTGCGACATCCAGGGCCGCTTCCATCCGCTCAGTGGCACGGTGTCCGCCGGCGAGAGGCTGGCACTGCGCCGCGGTGAATTGGGTGTGCCCACCACGCTGCTCCCTGCCCCAATGGCATGCTGTTGCTGCTGATGCTGGGCAGCTGCTGCGGCCGCCATGGCCGCCACATTGGTGTGGGCCCGCTGCTGCTGCTGCTGCTGCTGGTGCAACTGCAGCTGGGCATTGGTCTGCTGCTGGACAGCACCAATGGGCGCCACCGTCACTGTGGTGGCATTCGTGAGCGTGGAGTTTAGCGAGGAGCTGCCCGTGGTGGAGACGGCACCGGTGGCCACCGGCTCCTCCGTCTTTAACAGGATACGACGACCGATCAGCGGCGTTTGCGACACGTCGAACGTGAACTCCATGGTGCGACCGGCCAGTTCCTTTTTACAGAACATATCCGAGTCCGGATATGCGCCATAGAAAGAGAACGATAAGCCGGCGCTGCTGCCGTCACTGGGTGGCACCACCTGCAGGGACGAGCTCCGGGTCACGATCAGCTTCAGGATCTTCAGCGAGTCCTTCCAGTTCACCGTCTACAAAGAGCGAAAATAAATGAATTAAATAAATATAAAAATAAACTTAAGGGGTTACCCCCAGTTGCAGCGCATAAATAGGCTTTTATTTCGAAGAAAACTACAAAACTGAGTTAAATTATCAATATCTATAAATAAATATTAAAAAAAAGGTTTCTATATTAACAACAAATAAATAATAATATTTTAAAAAATATGCTTTCTCTGATTATATTTTGCGTCAAACTGAACTACTGCCTCTCCAATTATTCTTTATTAATTTTTCAATTAAATACATATACAAAAGGAAATTGATTGTAACATATTTTTTCCAACTATTTATTTTATGGCTTATACCAACAATAAATTAAAATTGCCACACGGACGATTATTCAGATTAGATTTTAAGCAATAAAAACAGAATGACTAAGGTAATAAAATAATTTTAATAAACAACGAAATTATCGTTATCGTGTGTTTGGAAGAAATATGACATAATAATCGTAAAAGACTTTAAATATCAATCATCTAAATATGTGGGTTTATTTGTCTAGACGAACGTTTTTTTTCGATTTTTCAAAGGGGAAATTCTTCTTTTAAACTTATAATTTCAACTTACATCCAAGTACTTCCCAATGGCCCTCAACAGATCCGCATTGATGGTCTGAGCCTGCGGTGCCGACAAGTCCACGTAGTGCAGCATGCAGTGGATCACATTCAACACTGGCACCTGAACCTGCTGCGGTCCCTTCTCCAAAACCTCGATAAGGAACGCCACCATGTGAAGGCCCATGTGCGCATAGGTGTCGTGGAGATATTTGACCACACACTTGGTCCACTGGAAGGACTCCTTGCAGAAGGTCTTCCGGCTGTAGAGGGTCATCACGGTGCCCAGGTTCTCCAGCTTCGCGCCCAGCTCCGTGGACACTTGGGCAATGTTCTCCGCACTGCGGATGCAAATCTCGTTGGCATCCTCATAGTGCAACAGCATGTAGGGCAGCAGGGCGATCACATTCATGGGAAAGGCGCAGCTCTGGGTGGGATCACAGACGGGCAGGGTCAGCAAAGGCGCAAACTGGGAGAGAAGGGTTATAGTTGGTTCATAGGTGGCACTATGAGTGCAGCCCTAAAAAGAAAAGGAAAAAACATTAATAATAACCAATTTTGAGGACAGAAATTAATGTTTCTCAGACGAGCTAGAATGATTGTTTCAGAAGCACCAAAAATCAATGAAATTATGTTTTAAACTCCTTTGGAAGCCTATGTAATTATACATATTATAAATAAAATAGCATTGCCCAACTAACTTGACTTGTGAACTCTACTTACATAATTTTTTTTATCACTCTCACTCTATAACTCTTTTGTTTCAAGCAAGTTATAATTTTTAAGCACTTATTAGTTTGCCATTTAAAAGCGAAACTTTGGCTCTAAAACTATATATATATTCGAATAATGACTTGTTTGTTAATGCAAGTGCATTCATGCACTCAATTGTGGTACCAGAGATTTATCTAAGCATATCTTTTAAAAACTCCTGATATCGCGGTTCGAAATAATTAACATTTAACGTTTTGAGAGGGTACTCCATTTCATTCTGTCGCATAATATTAAAACGCTTAGATGCCATGAATTTGCATCAAATATGTCATCGAATTTTAAGTAAAACTAATCATATTGATTTTTAAGTAGACCTGAGGTGCTTGATAATGTAGTCAGGCTTTCAAAAGTTTAAAAATAGAAAGACGAACGTATGCATTTAAATAATTTGCATTCGTGTAGAGGCCCCTGTTTGCAATCTTTCAAGCCATCATCCATCATTGTGGGTTTAAGCAAGGTAAGTATTTAAATTACAGTCTCTTACCTTCAGTAGCAATGCATGCACACCCGGATAGGCGGTCCACTTGAGCTGCTGCTGCAACTTCTCCACCTTGTCGCGGGCATCGGGACGATCCAGGGGCAGGCGGTGCAGAACCCTGGTCAGCAGTCGCAGCGCCAGCATGAACTCGTGCTCGTAGTCAGACTCCAGCAGGGAGACGGAGAGCCAGAAGAGCTGTGCCAGTATGGTCATCTTGTCGTCCTGCGTGGCCGTGTCGCCCAGCATCTTGAGGCTCTGGGCGCTGCGGGATCGAGACAGAGCCGAGCCAGCTCCCACACCACCACCGCCCACGCCAAATTTGCAGACCACGCTGCGCTCCAAATCGATGCCCGACGATCGGTTTCTCAGCTCCACCTGCTTGTCACAGGGCGAGTTGTTGGCCTTCCGACCACAATAGGACACCGAGTAACTGGTGCTCCGGCCGTGACTGGGTATCGAGTAGTTCGAGGACTGTGGCGTGGTGCCGGATGGTGACTTCTTGCCGGGAAGGATGGAATTGGGCCCGCCGTCCTTGTTGTTCAGATTGGGCGTGCTCTTGAATATGTCCTTCATCACGTCCAGGGGTCGGAAGTCCGAGTCCAAGCTATCCACAGCCGCCTCCAGGGTGAGCAGCAGTTCCGTGACATAGCCCTGCATGTCCTCGCCCTGCTCCGCCACCGTTTCCACCAGTCTAGAGAGTATATCCGACAGCATCCGCGAGTTGATGGGCACATTTAAGGCCCGGAAGATCTGCAGACAGCGTCCTGCGTAATGACGCGATGAGCAGGACAGGCCCAACTGGAGGGCAGTCTGGGCCCAGCGCTCAGCGATGCGAGCCTGCGGATAACTATCCGCAAACACCTTGACCATGTGCTTGAGGAAACAACTCAACTGCTCGGCCGACTTGACGGCCCACACCTTGGCCGTGATGTCCTCGTAGTTCCACAGCGGCTGACACGTGTCCTGGGCGAGGAACTTTAGCAGGCTCTTGATCACATGGGCAATGGGCATACTGGGACCCGGCTGCGGTGGAGCATGCTCATCGGGATGGATCAGCGGCACCTCCGAGTTCTCCGAGTTGTTCGGGTTTATTTGCAGGGCAGCCGGAAGAGTGGCGTTCAGCCCAGGTGGCGTGGTACTCGTGTTGCCCACCGGCAGCTGATTCTGCTGCGTTTGTGACAAACTCTGCTGGTGCGCCGCTATGATCGTGGAGCTGGAGAGATTGTGCTGCAGCGCATAGGCCGCCGCCTGGGGACTCACGTGCAGCAGATAGCTATCGAACTGCTGGTGCAGCTCCGTGAAGTTGTTGTCAATCACCGGCAGGGCAGGCACCGTCAGACCCAGATCGAGTTTACTGGTCTCGCTGTTTAGCAGGATGCGGGCCACCGTCAGGTGGTCGTTGTGCTCCGCCAGCACAATCAGCAGGTTGACGCACAGCTGCTTGCAGTGCTCGCGCACAATGATGCGCGTGTGGTCCAGGCCCAGGAACAGGATGTGCAGCATCAGCGGCAGGTGCAGGGTCCAGTCCATGCCCGGAATCCCGTCCACCACAATGTCCGTGAGCAGCATCACGGCCACGTTGCATCTGCAAAAGCAAGCAAAATTGCATTCTAAATTTAAAAAAAAACATTCTACAAAATGCATTTTAATTTTTGAAAATATACTTTTCGCGCGGCAAGTTTAAAAACGTATAACTATAGCGCTAGTCACAACAGGTGATTCATAAAATATTAATATAAATTCTGTTAACTGGTACCTCATTTCATTACATAACTACAAGTTTATACTGTGGATTAAGTTACTTAATACATTATTAATTAATAAAAAAGAATCAGAAACACTAATGGAAAATTAAATTTTAGTTCAAAGTGCATTGAGTAAAACAAAAAAAATGGAACCTAGATTTTTGGAATTTGCTGTACCTTTCCTAGGTATTTACTTTCGCAAATACTATGTACCTTACCTAAGTGGGGATATACTAGTACCTGAGACAACACTGCATACAAAGGGGCGAGTGCCCTGATGACCAACCACAGTAACCTCTTTCTTAATTGATTGCCCGACAGACTTCCCGGAATATCTATGATCAGTTATAAACCAAGGGGTTAAAGCCCTGATAAGAACCTTCTGCATTGGTAAACTGATCACCCCAGGCTATCATCCATCCACTTCTTCTATAAAAAGTGCAAGCCAAAGCGATATACAGGTATATTCAATTTCAGTAACCATGAAGCTTGTGCTGTTTATAATGTTTGTGGCCACAGCCTGTGCTCGCACGAGTTCCAATCGCACGGCGCCGATAACTGATGGTCCCCAAGAGAGGATTGTGAACGGATATAATGCGTACGAGGGAAAAGCACCCTACGCCGTGGGTCTGCGGATGAACAATGGAGCCGTGGGCGCAGGCTCCGTCATTGGCAACACCTGGGTCCTGACCGCCGCCCACTGCCTAACCACCGAGTCTTTGACTATCCACTACGGCTCGAATCGGGCCTGGAACGGTCAAATTCAGCATACTGTGAGTAAGGAGAACTTCTTTCGGCACCCCGGATTTGGAAATAGCGCTGGCCATGACATCGGACTGATCCGCACTCCCCACGTGGACTTCACCAACCTGATCAACAAGGTCGCGTTGCCAACGTTTAGCCAGCAGGGCGAGCGCTTCGAGAACTGGTGGACTGTGGCCTGTGGCTGGGGAGGATTGGGCGATGGCAACCTGGCAAACTGGCTGCAGTGCATGGACGTGCAGATCATTAGTAACAACGAATGCGCCAGGTTCTACGGATCTGTGGCCTCCACCGACATGTGCACCCGCGCCACCGATGGAAAATCCACGTGCGGCGGCGACTCCGGCGGAGCACTGGTCACACACGACAATCCCATCCAGGTGGGTGTGATTGCCTTCGGCTCCGTCGGTTGCAAGAGCGCCCCTTCAGGCTACACCCGTGTCTCCGACCACTTGGACTGGATCCGGGAGAAGTCAGGAATCGCCTACTAATACTCTTGGACAATATAAACCATGGCCAAATTGTAATCGAATCTATTTTTCAAATATTTGTGCCGATAAATCTATTAAAACTATATTATTATTTTAAAAATATATTAAACTATACTCGCAATAAGCAAATTAATATTATATTTTGTATTAAAACTAAGCGGTCTTGCACATTTATGAACGATAACAGAAATTGCGACAACAATTTCTTTAGCATGCATACATATTATATTTTGTAAATTTGTAAATTTAACACAAATAAGAAGCGGTCAATGGTAAATTTTCAAAGATTGTTCCTTTAACAATTTTAACATATGGAAAGGACCACAAAGTTGACAACATTAAAAACAAAAATAAAAAAAAATTGAATAACAAATCAAAACAAAACAGTTGTTTTGATCTGTAATCAATAACCAAAATCTGCCCGTGTTTGATCTTTTCATTATTTATTTTAATTATTGCACTCCAATTATATATATTATTATATAGAAGCCAGGTAGACGAGGAAAGAAAAAAACCAAGTATAAACCAATGCAAAGAACTATTGAAATTCTGGAAATACGGAACTTGTCGAAATCATGCACAGAACTGACCAAAATCACAATACCCTTTCTTCGATTTTTTAATGACCTAAGAAAACCCCGCAACAATATCTGAGTTAATGACAGCGCGCATTACGTTTTGGAAGCACAAGCACTGATAAGTCTTTAAGGTTGGGAAAGTAATTACCCAATCATTATATCCGCTGCATACCTTTGTTCTATAAAGACTGGGAGCCAACGCGATTTACATTCAATTTCCAACCCGAAAATGAAGTTTGTGCTGCTGGTCCTGTTTGTGGCCACAGCATGTGCCCACCGCAGGCATCCCAACCGCACTGCTCTCGAGCACATCATTGTAAACGGATATAATGCGTACGAGGGAAAGGCGCCCTACGCCGTGGGTCTGCGGATGAACAACGGAGCCGTGGGTGGAGGCTCCATAATCGGCAACACCTGGGTCCTGACCGCCGCCCACTGCCTAACCACCGACTCCGTGACCATCCACTACGGCTCCAACAGGGCCTGGAACGGTCAAATACAACACACTGTAGGCAAGGACAACTTCTTCCGGCACCCCGGGTTTGGAAACAGCGCTGGCCACGACATTGGACTAATTCGCACCCCGCACGTGGGCTTCACCAATCTGATCAACAAGATCTCGCTGCCCAAGTTCAGTCAGCAGGGCGAACGCTTCGAGAACTGGTGGTGCGTGGCCTGTGGCTGGGGCGGAATGGCCAGCGGCAATCTGGCCAACTGGCTGCAGTGCATGGACGTACAGATTATAAGTAACAACGAATGTGCCCGGTCCTACGGGTCAGTGGCCTCCACCGACATGTGCACCCGCGCCACCGATGGAAAGTCCGTGTGCGGCGGCGACTCCGGCGGAGCACTGGTCACACACGACAATCCCATCCAGGTGGGCGTGATTGTCTTTGCCTCCGGCGGCTGCAAGAGCGGCCCTTCTGGCTACACCCGTGTCACCGACCACTTGGACTGGATTCGGGAGAAGTCAGGAATCGCTTACTACTAACTGAAAAAATGGACCTTGGCTATTGCATTATCATTGCACTTATGTAAATTTATATACCAACAATATGATTCAGAATAAATAGTTTAATAGTTTATATTTTGACAAAATCAATTTTAGACTTAAAATAGTGGTTTTTAATTGCTTTTTCTTTAGCAATCTTAGAAGCTCTTAGGAATCTAAATGAAATTGAATACTTTGGATATCTCGGTATAATTTATACATTGCTTTGCTAACTTCCCGAACGAATGCCTAAGTTAATGACAACACACAATTAGTCTCCAGAACACTGATATATGCAGGCCAAAATTTGAGGTAAAATTATACTTTTAAAACCAGTTACTCATTTAACAAAACGTTAAAATAAGTATCTTGGTAGCAAGGTATATTTTTAAATTACAAATTTGATTAATAAATAAACAAATTATTTATGATTGCTGTTGACGAGAAGAGCACTGATATATTATTTTGTACTTTTGTACACTTTTGAGGGATTCCTTATCGAATGGCTTCAGATTGGTATAAAAGCAAGTTGCTATGGACAGGGGCTAAGTTTCTTCCCAGCCATGAAACTGTTTTTGGCAACTCTCTCCGTGGCATTGGCCTTGGCCGCCGCCTCCCCGACGGGTCTCAACCGGACCGCCCTGCTGCCCAGGGTGACCGTTTCCGAGGGTCCCGAGGGTCGCATCGTCAACGGCTACCCAGCTCCCGAGGGCAAGGCTCCCTACATTGTGGGCCTGCTCATCCGTACCGATGGAAGCAATGGTGCTGCTGTCGGTGCTGGCACCATCATCGCCAACAACTGGATCCTGACCGCCGCCCATTGCCTGACCACCGACTACGTGGAGATCCACTACGGCTCCAACTGGGCCTGGAACGGCGCCTTTAGACAGTCCGTGCGCCGCGACAACTTCATCAGCCACCCGAATTGGCCATCGCAGGGTGGTCGGGACATCGGTCTGATCCGCACTCCCACCGTGAGCTTCACTACTTTGATCAACAAGGTGGCACTGCCCAGTTTCAGCGAGCAGAGCAACCGCTTTGTGGACACCTGGTGTGTGGCCTGCGGCTGGGGCGGCATGGACAATGGCAACCTGGCCGATTGGCTGCAGTGCATGGACGTCCAGATAATCAGCAACAGCGAGTGCGAGCAGTCCTACGGCTCTGTGGCCGCCACCGACATGTGCACCCGCCGCACCGATGGCAAATCCGGTTGCGGAGGCGACTCCGGTGGTCCGCTGGTTACACATGACAATGCCCGTCTCGTGGGCGTGATTGCCTTCGGATCTGTCGACTGCCACAGCGGTCCGTCGGGCTACACCCGCGTCACAGACCACCTGGACTGGATCCGCGACAACACCGGCATCTCCTACTAAACCCTAAAGGATTCTTCTGAATTACTTTATAAATTCTTTTTAAAAATGTAATAAATTTAAAGGAAGCTTTAAACTTTTAGTTTAAATATACTATTACTGGCTAAAAGGAAAAAAAAGCTCTATGAACAGACCTGTTAACATCTTTATGAGAATTGAGATCTGTAAAATATATATGGGCTAGAGTAATTGGATCATACATTTATACATTTTGTTTGAACTCACAGATAAAATTACTTTTAAAGTTTTCCCACGCCATTTTCGATATATCAAAATAAATTAAAAGATGGAGAATTGAAAAACTAGGAAGAACGGGTCGAGTTCCAGTCGAGTTTTACGACTATTAGATTACTCAGTTTACAAACTCCAAATTAAATTTTCCCCCACAAAACCGTCGGATTTCAGGTGGCGCCACCTGTCGACCTACATTGCCAACACTAGGAGGTAAGGAAGTGCTATCAATTGAGCATAGGATAGTGTTCTGGCGGCACTGCAGCGGCCAAGCACCGACATATCGACGGAAGACGACCTGTCAATAACTTTTAAAGTAAAATAAAAAGTAAACACAAACAAAAAAAAAATATTATTTTTGTCTACCTATCTATATGATATACTAAGGTCTTACATGTCTCAGAATGAAATGACAGTTTTTAGATTTGTAGGCCTTAGAAGGACTTCGTCAGAATATCTTTTATCTGCATGGCAAATCGCATGTCTCTAGCTTTAAAAGCTTCTGAGGGGAAGAAAAAATGGCGCGATAGCGGTCACCATTGACGGTTACGGCGTCTTCTGACGGAAGCCCCCTTACCACATACCGCACCATATAGTCACTGACTCTTCCAGGATAGCGTAAATAATTAAATACAAGCATTTTTATCTCGATCGCATTTTGTTGACTTTTTAGTTGTTTCTACTGTTTTTAAAGTTTCTTCACGCTTTCTCAGAAACAATTCAGTTTTTCATTGTTTTAAAGTACTTTGTTAATAAAATAAATTAATAAATACATGAGTACTTCTAAGAGTGGGTGATAATAAAAGCCGTGATAGTTTTAGCTAAGAGAGGCGCTAAAGTACATTCGGATGTTCGCGAAGTTAAACTGATGGAAAATATAGAAAATATTATATTATATATGGCTTGTTTTCATATGTTGTTGGTGGCATCTTGGCCAGTATAAGTTGACCACATAATTTCAGTGAGCTAACAGTTGTTCTATCAGGGACTAATTTATTGATCAGTTACCGGCTTCTTATCTTAACCTGGCTCTTAAGGGGTACAATAGATTTATGAGGTCCCATGGCCCACAGTATATTTTGCATTTCCGAAACTGATAACAGACATGTGAAGTGGCCCGATCCCCCCTGAGATGCTAATTCCAAACTAAGTGGCTGGAAAGGGACTTGCGATTTTGAGTGCAAAACATGAATGGTTTCTGTTAGTATGGGTGCGATACGACCATTCATTGTTGATGGTGGGCATGATAAAGCCTTATCAGGCACTATCGTCTGGGGAGTGGTATAAAAGCAGGTCGTCTCGGCCAGAAGACTAAGTTTCTTCCCAGCCATGAAACTGTTTTTGGCAACTCTCTCCGTGGCATTGGCCTTGGCCGCCGCCTCCCCGACGGGTCTCAACCGGACCGCCCTGCTACCCAGGGTGACCGTTTCCGAGGGTCCCGAGGGTCGCATCGTCAACGGCTACCCAGCTCCCGAGGGCAAGGCTCCCTACATTGTGGGTCTGCTCATCCGTACCGATGGAAGCAATGGTGCTGCTGTCGGTGCTGGCACCATCATCGCCAACAACTGGATCCTGACCGCCGCCCATTGCCTGACCACCGACTACGTGGAGATCCACTACGGCTCCAACTGGGGCTGGAACGGCGCCTACAGGCAGACCGTCCGCCGCGACAACTTCATCAGCCACCCGAATTGGCCATCGCAGGGTGGTCGGGACATCGGTCTGATCCGTACTCCCCATGTGGACTTCAATGGCCTGATCAACAAGATCCCCCTGCCCAGCTTCAACGAGCAGAACGATCGTTTCCAGGACACATGGTGCGTGGCCTGCGGATGGGGCGGCATGGACAACGGAAACCTGGCCGACTGGCTGCAGTGCGTCGACGTGCAGATCATCAGCAACAGCGAGTGCGAGCAGGCCTACGGCTCTGTGGCCGGTACTGACATGTGCACCCGCCACTCCGACGGCAGGTCGGTGTGCGGCGGCGACTCCGGTGGCCCTCTGGTCACACACGACAACCCTCGTCTCGTGGGCGTGATCACCTTCGCCTCCGTCAGCTGCCACAACGGTCCGTCTGGCTACACTCGCGTCTCCGACTATCTGGGATGGATCCGCGACCACACCGGCATTTCTTACTAAATGCACGGGGCATAGCAAATGACAATGCGGAGGTTTGCTTAGCAAAGTCATTGCTTTTTAATAAATTCATTCAATAACTGCAATATTTCGACTTATTTATCAAGACGGGTTGGGTAGTTGGGTACCAAATGGTGTGGCAAAAAAGCGATAGATGCTTAGACTATCTAGCAATATAGACTCAAATCAAATTGCTACTAAACTTGTAAAACTAAATTATTTAACTATTCTAAAATAAAGACTCATTAAAACTTATAACATAGAATTTAAGTCTGTTTAGAATATATTACGAGGAGCGTTAAATGCGGTAAATTATCGCTTCAAATAATTGTTCCATATTAATTGAAAACTCACCTGTGGAAACCGCTGATAGGCAAACTGACATCGGGTAGAAACTCGGTGAGCGGTGCAAAGTAGCCACCGTATTCCGGCATAGGTAGTGGATGCGGATGGGCATTGGGTGGGGCATCCGAGGCACCTCGCAACTCAACGTTCTCCTCCTGGCGCAGCTCCGGATCGTTGATCAGTATATCCTCTGGCCGGGGCAGTATAGAGGGTCCTGAAGCAGCACGGATTTTATCAGCCCCTCGCGGTGGTCGACTACCACTGGATCCTGGAGTAACTGCAGCGGCGGCAGCAGCCGCTGCTGCTTGTGTATAGGCGCGAATACCGCTGTCCGATTTGCAGGTTCTAAAGAAAAACCATACATAATAATATAAAATTTATTCAATGCCAATTCTTAGTATAAACTTGCCCAATTTTAATGGGATCCTCGCCGCTGTGCCGCTTGGTGTGAATAGTGCCCTTTTCGACGGCCAAGTCCTGAATCCTGGAGTCGTTAATGCCACCTACAGCTTGTCCTGTCACAAAAGGATTCATTAATTTATGAAATTATTTAAATTATTAAATAAATATTATAAAAAACTAGTTCTAAAAGATATTAATGAAAGCTAAAATGTTTAATCCATGCACTTACCATCTGCACTGTGGCTGGAGGCCTTTCGCATGCTGGTCAATCGATAGAAAGGTGGCGTTTCCGTGCGCTCAATTAAACAGTTGAGCGTCTCCACGGTCTGCAGCTCAGCCATGAGCTCATCTAGTAACCGATCCGGACAGCTACGCACCAGATAAAGAGCAACCCGCTTGGCCTGATTAAAGGGGATTAAAGAATGTAAGGTTACGGTTGTGGTAAGACTGTAAAGATTTCACGTTCCATCCTTACATAGGGAAGCAGTTCAGTGGGAGCCATGCCACTCATGATGACCAGGTAGCGAAGGATAACCTTCAGGTTGTTCGGCCAAAACTGGCAGAGAGTGCCCCACAACTCCTCAATGTCGCGTGGATGGGCGTCCGAGAACTGCAGTTGGGGCAAAATAAAAGATTAATGTCCATCCGCTGTGCAACGATGAGCCAGAGCAGATCCCTTTACCTTCGCCGTGATGTAGAAGAGATTGTTCAGAATCATTTCCGTGGCCTCTGTCGACCCGGTGCCCTCGCGTCGCCCGCGAGTCCCGGAATCCGGAAAATACTGCGCATGGAAAAAAAAACGTGCAAAGGTTCAATCCGTCTCCGGAATAAAACGGAAGGCTATTTCATGCACCGCTTACCATAATGTAGGACAGTGGAGTGGCGGGCGGCACACTGGTGGCCACCAGCTCCATATTCTGCAGCCAAGGAAGGAGGCACTGCAGCAGCAGGGCGCGCACATCCTCACGTGCGCTCTGAAAGCGATGGGTTATTTCTGCAAAATAAAATTCCTATATTAGTACAAATTCCTTGCATAGACTATTTACAAACACGGAATAGTAAAAAGAAATATCTGTCTATTGAATTCAAAATTTTAATTTTAATTCTAATTAAAATCATTATATTAAATACAATGCATATTAAATTGCATGATTTAATTTTAACATATTATAATTAATATTCAAAATTTAAAATATAATATAATAAGATTTAATATATAAATATAATAAGGACTGAAATAAGTTTTAGTTACTCACCGGAAAAGATGGACATGGTAAGCTCGGGACGGAGCTGGGCCAACTGTTTGGATAGGAAGCGCTGGGAACGGCAGTAGGCACTGCTTAGCAAAACATCCAGGGTGCCCACCTTGTCGTCCTCTGAAAATAAAAAAAAATTGCGAATAGTTTAATAAAAAATTCTCGTAAAAGTTTTTGGCAATCCTTAATCCGAACCAGAATGTTGTGCCCCAATCTGCATGGCCATTTTGAAGCTCCGAACTCGGGCAAGCCCGAAAGGCGACTGTGAATAAAGTTTAACCTTCGTTGGCCTTTCCAATGCCAAGGAAAAGAGCTTTTCCGGCGTCTGGAAAAGCACGTTGGTTTGTTATTGTTTTCATTGCCGCCCAATGACAATGAGACCGCAACAATTTCGTGGCACAATGGTTCTTTAACGGCCCATTGCCAACGACCCAGTGGCGTCGTTCTCCTGCTACAAATCCTGCTGGGCTAATCCCTCGACGGGACAAACTACCACTTGTTGCTCTTCCTGCCAGCCCTGACCTTGTCACCTGTTGAATCTATGAATGAACCGACGCCGGCGCAGTGGCGGGAAAAAGCTTTCACTTTCACGCCTTCCAAGAATCAATAGAAAGTGGTTTAAAAGGCTGCCACGTCCATTGTCTCGGCTTAGTTGCGCGCTCATTGTCCTGCTGGTTGGACGGAACAGCAGAAAAAACCAACTCACAGACGGACAAGTTCACACCGTGTATTTAAAAAACCGGCGGGATAATACAAACAAATATTTTTCTTTATCAATTACACCAGCACCAGCTCTCAGAGTAAACAAACAAAAATTCTATTCCTAGAATTACTAATTAATCCAAAAAATATTGCCTCCAATTAGAACGGAATCAGAAAAGTTTTTGGCTTTCGAGAAAAAAAAATTAAAAATACAACTAGACGAAATATATATTCTGCTTTGTGAAAACAAGAACCTCAGAAGTTTTGAGAACAAATAAACTTTTTATGTGTGGCAAAAGTTTTTAAATTTACCTGGCAATTCCTCTTTGTTTACATCATTACGAATTGCGGGGAAAAAATTGTTGGCCGATAATGAACTCAAAACACCTAGGTGAGCAGCAATCGGGAGTTTTAGTAAGTTTTCCGCAAGAAAAGTTTTTATAAAAGTCCGAACAAAAATTGTTTAATTTAGATTAAGTTGAGCGGAAACAGAGATGTGTGAAAAACGTGTGAAAAATTGAGCAACCAGTCCAAACTTTGAATTGTTGACACGTGCCGAATGAAATAGTTTGATTGGCCAAAAACATTTCACCTTTCCATTTAAATTAAAATGCAATTCTTTTTGTCTTTGACCTAGATCAATTAATAACAAAAAATATGTGTCGAGAAAAAATCAAAAAACAGTGACTGCGTGAAATTGAAATATAAAGTGTGCTACAAATTTAATAAAAAACGTATATGACCTTAGCAACTACAGACATGGATATGGATTATATGTCCAACACGAGTGGCAATATATCAGCCACCACAGTAGCGGCATTCACCACAACTCTAGGTGATTCTAATTCCACGGATAGTAATTCAAGTGGTTATTCAACTGAGATGGACACGGAGGAAGTATCTGGAGAGGATGAGGAGATGCTGAGAATAGCGTTCTTTATAGGGGATTTTGTACATCAGTACTATATCCCGGTACTCTGCTGCACGGGCAGCATTGGGAATATCCTGTCGGTGGTTGTTTTCTTCAAGACCAAGTTGCGGAAACTATCCTCCAGCTTCTACCTGGCTGCATTGGCCGTCAGCGACACCTGCTTTCTGGCCGGACTCTTCGCCCAGTGGCTGAACTTCCTCAACGTGAACATCTACAACAGGAACTACTTCTGCCAGTTTTTCACCTTCTTCAGCTACTTGGCCAGCTTCTGCTCCGTTTGGTTTGTGGTCGCCTTCACCGTGGAGCGCTTCATCGCCGTAATCTATCCGCTGAAGCGCCAGACCATGTGCACCGTTCGCCGGGCAAAGATCGTGCTCTCTTGCCTCACCTTCGTGGGATGCCTGCACTGTCTGCCCTATATAGTGATTGCCAAGCCGGTATTTGTGCATAAACTGAACGCCACCATCTGCGATCTCAACTCGGAATATAAAGTGAGTATGCTCAGAAAAAAAAAGAATTCTAAAAGTTATTTACAATATGCAAAAATTCGTTTTCAAACAAATAAGAAAAATTCATATTTATTAGAATGGTTTGGTTTTGCTAAACAAAAACTAGTAAAGACCACCTATTGGTTGGAAAACATGTTCTCTTAAGCAAGCGCCATTGCCACATTGTGAATTGAGTAAATAAAATATGTTGATTAATAACAAACATTCCAATCGCCAAATTCTGTATAATTCCGTTGAAAAACAGCCAAACATTCAAACGAGCTTTATACTACAAATCATGTTTATAGAGTGTAAATAATTGGACTGTTTGCCAGTTTCAAATAAGCAAAAATCGGAACTTTTATTATTACCAACATCATTTTGCTACCGGCAAATAAAAAAATTAATTTACAATTGCTCTTCATAAAATGTACCTAAACGATTTTATCTAAAAGTTATAAATTCTCTTGTAGTAATAAAGAACAATCAGCAAATGAAAATAGTTGGAAAATGACTTCAACAACGAAAAAGTAATAAACAAATGAAGAGCTAAGGCAAAATAAAGCATTTGTTTGCCAGCAGACATTTGTAAAATATTTTTCACTTTTGGCTAATATGAAAGAAATGAAATTTCTTTTTTTTTTGCTCAAAGAAAGACATTTGAATGTTTTTTTGTTTCTTCTTCAGAGCTTGCATACAACGCAAAAACGTTTGTGTACTTGCTTTTGTAGTATTTGTCAGTTGCAGCTGTCGCTTTCCTCACACCAAAATATAACTTCATCAAACACATTCTTGTAGTGCCTCGAATTTTTCATTTCGGTTGCCAGTGGTAACTAGGGACACAACAGAAATTTATTTGCCATTTCCCGCACCTTTGGTTCGACTTTTTAAAAAGTAAACCATACGTGGGTGTTTCTGGTATTTATGAATTTTTTATGCCATTAGTATTACTGTTGAAATCTGAATGGCATTGTAAGTTTGCCTTGTTAAATGGCCAGCAACATTTATGTTAAATATTTAAAAAATATGATTTCGGTGCGAAAAAAAAAGATTTCAAGGAGGGCCGCGTCGACTTTAATCAGAGGATGAGGGATTATCTGAAGAATATGCCAGCTGCATTTACAGCTGTTTCGGGTAAACTTTAACTTGACAACTCTTGAGTTGCCGAATCCCTCGTCACTTTTGCTCAACTTGGCATTGACACGCTGTCAATTGAGCCCAATAAATACCGCCAGGATAAGCGGATCTTGCGCCAGGCCGCAGAACGAAGGAGCCACTAATTTGGCCAAAACTAGAGCAATTAGTCAATTAATTGGATCCCGAAAGGCGGAAGCCAACCGCTGTGTGGGTTAAGCGAGCAAATTAAGCGTTTATTGGTTAAGAAAAAAGGGCCTCCGAAAATTGCTTAGTGAATGGGCTAAGCGGCTACAAAAAATAACAGCAAAAAGTCAAAAATGGCTAAAAGGTTAACCGGGATACAAAAAGGAAAAATAGTAGGAAAGACGAATATTTTAATTCCCTAATTTGGAAAAGATTTAGAAAAAGTCAACCACCACAAAGTTTATTTTCAATTTTCCATTATATGGAAAAACTAAACATAAATTTAAAATTTTTTACCATTGCTGGGTAAGACAACTATTTGAAACATAGGTGTTCAGTTTTTTATTTAAAAGTAGCTGCTAAGATTAACAAATATAATTTGTTGGTAACTAACTAGTAAGCTATGATCGAAATTATATTGTATTGTATTATATTGGAAATTCATTGTGCTAACTGCGTTGCAAAATTCAAGTCAAAACTATTGTACTTTCTGCAAACATTGGGTAAACAACGATGACTAAAAAACAAAAAGGCATTGCTGACTACCAAGCCAAGACAAATATTATTTCTGGGCCCGCAGCACAAACAGGACGCAACTGTAAGGACAAGGCAGTAAAATAATAGAACCAAACCCACCGGCAGGCACGTGTGCCGACTGGGTGTGTCCTGTGCGTCTTAAGGATGACAATTCCAGTTCTTAGGACCCAATAAATCTCATATTTCACTGGGCTTTCAACTGTTTACCTTTGCTTTAGCCGTAGTCGCTTTTCGGGTTTGAAATTCAATGCTAATTTTTCACTCTATGTGGGCGGTCGCATTGCAATGCAAACAGAAGGGCAGGTGAAATAATCTCAAACTAGTGAAACTCAGCATTGCTAGTCATCCAGTAGACCGCCAGCCAGCCTATTAGCCAAATTGGCCTCAATGGAGCGTTAAGTGTCGCTCCTACGTGTGTTTCTCGATTCAATTGGTAAAATGATGGATGAGTTGAGCTGGTGAAGCTCTCGAAAATGAAACGAAAAAATTTTGTAAAGATTACACTTAGAAAAATAATGACAAAATATTTATTTTTAGTGAGAAAAAATTTAAAAAAGGTCTTATAAACGTACTCTTTACCAATGATGATTAAAGTGGCTTAAAAAACATGTAGCCTATCAATTATCTTAGAAACACAATCAACTCCTATTTTTATAGATTTTAAAGAATATTTTTCTGTGCTCAGCTGCGAATTGTCAGCAATTTCGTATGACAAAAAATTCGTTTGAGCGATGGGAGCCACAACGCCTATGCCAGTTACCAGATGGCACAAGACAAGTGGACAGGAAATTATGCACAAATTCCGCGCCGGAAAGGCAAATAATTAAAAGGGGAGGAAAGTTGGTGGAACAGAAGCTGCAACGTGCGGTAGACAATATATATTGCAAAATGGCAACAGGGGGGAAGGTACCACATAAATTTTGAAACAGACATCGGCTCGAAGCTGTAAATAGACTTTTTGCACTTGGCGGTTGGCATATTGAAAGAAACAAATCATTGGGTAATAGCCCTCTGGCTGAGAGGAAGTAGCAAACCGCCCACTAAAAACGCGACCAGATGCTTCATGGCAAGCTGCGAAAGCTGCGACTTTTAGGGTATCTGGCATTCTAATGAATAGACAACGACGTATTACCTTAAATTAAGCATTCATTGACAATGAGACCCAACGAGAGCTATGAAAATGTAACGCATATTCACCAAATGGCTTTTTATTTAAAGCTCTTGATGATAATTAATTGATTTCGGTATTATGACCGGCAGTCATCAATAAAGGAGGGGCCCTTTGATGTGACTAGGCAGCAGATGTGAAGCCAAATTAAAATCTACTGAGTTCATGAAAATCTCCATTTGACAGTCTGAGGACACAGGAAGTGTCCAAGAAATAGTAGAGTGCAAATACCATATGCATGGAACAATTTCCATGTCAACCAAAGAATGCCAAGGGGCGTGGGTAAAACTTACAAAAGCTCTGGATTTAACTTCCTCGACTTTGCGTTGGAGTTGCGAATGTATTAAATTGTAAAATGTTCTTTGCATTGAATTTGAATTTGAATTAGATCTGTGCAAGTTTACATATTAATGAAAAGACGAGCCATTTGTCGTGCAGAAAACTTTTTCTCAAATATACGCACATTTAAAATGAACAATTCCGCTTTTAAAAATTTCCATGTGCCAGTTCAATTCAGCACATCGGATTTATAAATAGTCCATCTCTTTGGTGCTTTTTAAAGGATAACAGCCAAGAACTAATAATACTTTCATAACAATTTCGTGTATTAGAAGCATCAAAGTGCCAGGCATTATCATCGTCAGTTGATTGAAAATTTACGAGCTATTACACTTTGATCCACTTGACACACATAGGCGGCAAAAGCCATACTAATCATTGGGAGGGGCATTAAGAGTAAATAGCAAATAAATTGAATGGATTGGTCAAGCCAGGACAGCCTTTATGGTTATTACAGCGGTTTGGGGGATTTTCCACAGCGCTTCCTAAGGACGTTTACTGACTAAAATCGCAACTCGACAAATAAAATGCCTGGTCAATAGATTTTAGTTTTGCGTTGCATTTCAAACTGGGAAAACATATGTATAGTAATAAAATATTAACCAAAAAGCTCGAAATGGGTAAAACAAAAACCTCCCACGATGACAGAATATTTAGGCCATTTTTGAAAATACTTTAAGGCACAGAATTATAAGTATGGCTTTAACAATTGAACAATTTTGATTTTCTCGGTCGATGATTAACATAATTACAGTAATTGTGTAATACATTTTGATGAATGCCAACACTTCAAATTATGCAAATTGAAAGCAACCGCCAGAAATCATGGCAGAACCCACTGATGATGATTGCATATCTAGAGTGGAAAGTAGAAGTAGATTTAAATTCCTGCTTGGCCAGTTGGTTTGGCTATAGATATACGGGTGAACAGTTGGATGGTCCTTAATGAATGATAATGCCCTTATGTTTTGGTTAATTGTGATTGAAGTAAATGAGATTGCTTTGCCCAAATTGAGCCAGGCGAAATGGCCATCCATATCTGTTCGGTGAGATTAATGCGAGTGTGCTGGAAAATTTCAGATTGAAGTTTTCGGACATGAAAATATTCAGGCTACCAGGAATTTATCTGCTCGAAAGTTCTTACCCCAAATGAAAGTGGAAAAAATGCAAAGGGCGAAGCGAAAATAGTTTGCTGGGGAAAAAGGGTTCAGCCGAGCAGTAAATGCCGAGAAGTATGCCGAGATTAAGGAAACAGGCCAGAAGGTCAGCTCTTGTTGTTAAGAGCGTAAACTTATCGGTTCAGCATAATATAATTCCATTAAACTTCTCGCCAAAGTGGATTATGCAAATTAAAACAGCTTTTTCTGTCGGGATCGGGATAGTTGAGGTTTTAAGTTGCGCTGGCGTATCGCAAAAATTAATTTAACTCAAACTTTAATTTGTTTAACTATTCTTTCAACCACTTTGTTTAGCAGTTTAATTACATTTAGAAAAGAAATTTCCTAGCACTTGGTTAGAAGCCAACCAAATTGAATTCGGGCCAAACAAGATTAAAGGTAGTTGGTGGTGCAGAACCAAATTACGTTTACGTGGCGTATACTCAATTTAGTTTACTGTTTCGTATACGCCACGGTGTCTGAACCACAAAACCAATCGAATTGCAGTCAGCGTAGTAATAATAATAAAAAAAAACGTGTCCTTTCATTCGCAGGAACAACTGGCCCTCTTCAACTACTGGGACACCATTATTGTCTATGCGGTGCCGTTCACCACCATTGCTGTGCTGAACACCTGTACAGGTTGCACGGTGTGGAAATTCGCAACCGTTCGCCGAACACTAACCATGCACAAGATGTGAGTATTGGCCTCAGGTTAATCGCAGTTCGATTTCTAAAGCCGTTATGGGATTTCATTGCGATTCAAAATTAAGTATCCGTAAAACTCGATACACTTAAAGCTTGCTCGCTGAGCCACAAAACCAATCGACTTGCAAATAAATATAATAATAAATATGTATTTATGTTTTATAAATCATAAGTAATTTGCACTGAACAAGAACATTTCTAAAGTAAATTAAATATACATTTTGAAAACCTTAAAAGCAGTTAAAATATGTAACTGACCTGAAAAATAGATTAGTTTGTGTGTTAATTTATTAGAATGATTTTAAATTTAAAGTAAAATAAGATTTATTTTAAACGCAATACATCAAAAGTACTTTTTTACTATGATTAAGGTAGTTGCTGAATAAAAAAATCTTTAATAGCTTAGAACTTATTTCTGTTCGGGAAACCATCAATAGGTTATAAATACTCTGCGGTTTTGTTTGCTACACAGGAAACCACAAACGAACAGCTTGCCATCGAACTCGTCAAACTCATCCGGAGCAGCATCTGCAGTGGCGTCGTACCGCATTTCGACTTCGCTGAAGCGTCAGAAGTCGACGGGAGCGCAACCAGGCGGACAAAACAATGTTGCCTTGGGGCAAACGGATGAGCAGGAACAACAGCAGCCACAACAACATCAAATAAACAATTGCCAGCACCACTGTGAGATTACACAGAAACCAGGTGAGAGTCCTACACATTTGGGATGGCTGTCTGTTTGGAAAATGCCAGTGTTTCGCACAACTGGAACTCACTAAGGAACTCGTTATGGTGACATTTTCTAGAAAGTTGGAACAAGCAAAGACTACAAGTTTTTCTTAAGCCGTTTAAGTTCGCAGCGCCGTCTGACATTAAAAATGACAAAACAAACAATGACGAAAGCAGGAGGCAAATTTTATAAAAAACTTTCTGACAGCTGCAATCTTAGCCAAGTTTCCGACACTGACAAATTGTCAAACAATTTGCCAACTATTAAATATAATTTCTAACTAATTATGAGGACTGCGGGAGTGTGAAAGTCTGAGAATTGTCTCAGAGTTAACTCCTCGCCTGTTTTTAATTACATATTATATATATATATTATTCCTCAGCTCGTCGCAAGGTACAAAACTCATCACAGATCAAGGTAACCAAAATGCTGCTCATTGTCTCAACGGTTTTTGTCTGCTTGAACTTACCCAGCTGCCTGCTGCGCATCGAGGCCTATTGGGAGGTAAGTGATGGAAACTTAATTGCTGCCCAAGGCAATTTTGAGCTCATCTCAGCCAATCGGTCGGGTTGAAACCCCTTCTATTATATCGGGGCACAAAGCCGATGCATTGTTATCCCAGGCCCAATGATGGGACTTTACATAGGTTTTGACCCAAATAATTGAGTCAGCAACCCTTGACCGCAGCTTGTAAATTAAGTGTGGTAGATAATATACACAGACAAGAGTTACACCGAGAAAATATAAATAAATATCTACAATTTATGGAAATTTAGAATGGTTAAATATTTCTTCCAGGCGCCATTTACTTTTTTAAAATATTTGATTACAAATAAACCGGAATCTTGATACGAATAATTTTGTAATTTTAATCGTTAATGTCGTATTAAAATATTGAAAGCCTTTTTTGGTTCATAAATATTTAAGATTTTAGAATATATTTTTAATTTTTTGTGTGTACAAATAATTCCTAATATGTTCCCAAAACAATGGGGTGTTAAGTACCATTAAAGCTATGTTAAATATGGCTTGAAAAAAATTATAAAATTGTCATGACAACATTTAACTATTGCGGATGCTTCGGCTTTTGTGGGCCACCACTTTCCCCACGGCTTTTCGCCTAGTTAGCTCAACTGTCGCGTTAATTCCAGGAATAACATACATCAAAGGGGGTAACATTTTAATATCATCGCCAAGTGAGCAAGTGGTTGGTATGGTGAATGTCATATGGGTGACAATTAGGCTTTAATTAGTTTGTGCACTTTGGAAGCAAATCGTAAAAATAAAATCAGTTTCATGTTAAATTTATGCCCATGGTACTAGAGGACTAAAAAAGGATTACCCCAAATGTAAACAGTAAACACAGGAGTTTATTTGGTTAATGACTTTGAACATGACTCTTACAAAGGGAAACTATATAAATAAGTACAACTTTTATATATTTAAATGAGAGTTAATTAAGCTTGTATCTAAACATTACACGTGCGTTTCAAAGAGCAAACAGAAATTCAATAAACACAATTTAATTAAACTGTGAGTGTCAGTTCACTGCTCTTTCTTTTTTCCAATTTGGTTCTAAATTTTGGAGAATTTAATATATGCCATAAGCCGTCAAAGCTCTGACAGATTTTTCTATGTGAACGCATGTCAAAGTTGACACATGAAAAGTATTTTAAAGATAGCAAAGAATACACCGAAAATATTGTATCCCAAAAAGTAACTGTTGTCTATTTTCAATTGTTTTATAAAAAAAGTATATATTGTATGTAAGCAAGTATATATTGTATGTCCATTTGGTTAGGGTATAAAAGTTCATTTCAAGCAAGTTCATATGTCAACTTAAAAATGCGGCATACTTTGACATTGATTGCAACACAAAATTAATTGAGTGGAAAACGATGGAAAACAGACATGAGCTAAATTATTTTCCGGCCTTTTTCCCCGGAGTTCACAGGGCAACAGGACAACAGGGAAGGCACGTGTCTATTACACATGAATTTTGTAGAAAACGATAAGTTTTGACTGTGACTTATAGTTAAAATGTGTAATACCAGAAATCATTAAGCCATTAGAAAAGTTATGTAAAACTTTGCATCAGAAGGATATCGATTCCTTATTAAAAGCGCAAAGGTCGATGGGAAACTGTCGATGCCAGAAATAACCATGACAACGTATCCTAATTGGCACACACAATTCATATTAAAGTTATTACTTTTCTTGTCATTTGTGAATCTTACCCACAGACGGAGTCCGCCAGAAACGAGAATTCAACAATTGCCCTGCAATATATTTTTCACGCTTTTTTCATCACCAATTTCGGGATAAACTTCGTGCTTTATTGCGTCAGCGGACAGAATTTCCGGTAAGTAATGCGACACAAATTACCCCGATAACGCATGCTTATTCCACTGGCTTAAATAATCATTTAAATACATTATTCGCATTCTTTGCAACGTTTCTGATGAATTTACAGCAAAGCCGTATTGAGCATTTTCCGGAGGGTTTCATCCGCTCAACGGGAGGCGGGAAACACCCAAGTGACAGGTGAGTGGATGAATTTCCGCGAATAATATAAGGCCATAATGCATTCAATGCAGAATGGGGAAATTAAATATGACAAATGCGATTTTATGTGTTCAAAAAACTTGAAAATGTAATCATAAACTTTGAGGGTAAAGAGATGTTAAGGAATTTAATCTCCAGAAAGTCTATTAATGTTCTGGGAAAATACATGTACATCTAACTAATTCTATACTCAAACCTTTAAGCCTTATTGAAACTATTTATTCAAAGTTGCATAATAAAATGTAGTTGAGTTTGTGTGCAATTATTTCTGACTTAACAAAGAAATAAATTTCATACAATTCCAACTAGAACTGTTTAATCTCTAAAGTAATATATAATAATGCACTTTAATGGACAAAGGCAAAATATTCGTTGTCTTTCCTTTGGGGTAAGAATAAATTAGCAAACGAAAAGCCCTCAAGTCAAGCGACTTTGCAGCCGGATGGAATAAGACTAAAACTTGGTAATTGCAATGAAGAGCTTCTCTATTTCTTACTAGACTTGAACGCATAGTTAAGAGTGCTTAAATCATTTACAAAATGCCAACAGGGTTGCGGTTCCTAAATTTTGCTGTTCTTGGCAGCTGGGAAACTACATTACCCAGGGCGGTTTAATAATTATTTGGGAATTTGTGTTGAATTAATTAAGCATAAGATATTGTTAATTGTTATAAATTCTAAGCACAAGCTCCTGGGCTACAGAATAGTTTGTTTTCATGGGTTCCAATTATTTTGGACGCGTTGCTGATTACAGAAGCTTTGACATTTGGCCATGCAGCTGCAGAATAAACATTTTTTACGCTTGAAATCTCTGGCTGACTCCCCAGACTTCACAAAAAAACCCAGATAAACTCAGCTCAACCCGCCACAAACAGATGTCAATAGCAGAGATTCGAAAGGATTAAAGCGACCACTCAACTTCCTTCTTGGGAATTAAATCCCAGCCGGCATTACATTTGTCCTCTGCTAGAGAAGTCGGAACATAAATTCCTGTTTAGTTGCTGTTGCGCCGGATGCGGGGAAAACTTTTCCTATAAACGCTCGGACAGTGGAGGCAAACAAATCGGCATCCGACGGCATGCTTTCTGTTAATGAAAAGCGGTAAGCATTTTCACCGGGAAACATCAACATGAAGAAGAAAAGGAGCGTGTGGGAGTGGAACATGATAATTAGGTTCATCGGAAAAAAAACTTTCGTAAAATATTAAACAATAACTATAATAATCACAACTTAAAATTTTGATGCTTCAATATTTAGTTATAAACTTATTAAAAATTTGAGTCTTGAATAAAAAAATGTAAAAAATAACTTAATTAAACAAGTTGGGATTTCATAAAAACCAAATGTTTTTATTAAAAGCAAGTACTATATTTCTTATTAATACAAGCAAATTACTTTCCCATCACTTCCTAACATAATGGAAAAGAAAGTCCGACTTCTTCCTTTGTCAATTTCAGTCTTTAAGGTTTCAACAAAAATACGTGCTTTTTTACTGGATAAGACTCGTTCTGAATCGATCCAAATCTGAAACCATTCGAGCATGCAATTCTATAGACAAGGACAAGCTAACGCAAATGGTAGCCAAGACTTAATACATTTATTTATGAATTAAGATAAGTTAAGTAATTAAAATCGGTTTAAGAATATTATATCCAGAGGCATTTGACTTAATCAAATCATTAGTAACTTTTTTTTTCAATTATTCATGAATATTATTGTTCAACAGACTTTAATTTTGAATGATATCAACTCAGCCGACTATGTAGTTTGTGGCTTAATATGGATTGAATATAAATTCAAATTCATTGTTTTACGGCTTTAAGTTGTGTTTTCCACTGGGTCCCTAAGCATACAACAAGATTTCCTCTCATTTCCCGCAACCATCGTTCTCCAGCCGTAAAATTTAGTTTTACGATTTTCCGGCTTACCTTTGGGGATCATCAATTTTTAATTTCTTACTAAAACCAAGAAAATTTTTGAACAGCCATTTCTCTTCGGCTCTCTAGTGGCATATTGAAAGCCATAAAAATGTCAAGGTGCATATTTATTTTACAGTATGGTTTTCCACTTGTTAATTAAAAGTGTTTGCCAATTCGTTAAGTGTGGAAAATTCAGGAACTGTGCCACACAAACATCTCAGAGAAAAATGTCAGGGTAAAACAAAAATTTGAATGTAAATGAAAATGAAAAAAGGGGAAAGTGAAAGGAACAGCGAAGGCTTCAGATGGCAGCAAGAATTCCTAGGTAAAAGCTCAGGGCCGAAAAGGATCAAACAGGATAAAGAAGTGTGCTTCATGCAAATATTGACACTATGCAAATACATGAGGTGTCCTTGTTTTGTTTATCTACCTCGTTTGGAAAAGAGGCACAATTGTAGAATTTAAAATTACATTTAACAACATAAAGCAACTTATAAAAATGATTACTATTTGGAGTTTGTGCTTGTTTGTTCCCTTATATTCTGATTTTTTAAAGGCTATTTTTTAAATTTATATTGTAATAATATTTTGCCGGCTTAAATCAGTTGAGACTTTAATCAAGTGGCATTTAAAGAACACCTACTAAAAACACTATCCATCCAATTGTTGTGTTAAATTTTCAACGTAGCATACTAATCGATTTTTGCTCATTCCAATTCCAAAATGCTTTCGTTGAATGACTACATACACCGGTCCGGATAATCCGAAAATCAAACATTGGCAGTTAATGAGAAAAGCGTTGCGTTCGAACATTAGATTCCCCACCAATCCGCTTTTAATCATGGCTTGCGGCCAGTTCCGCAAATACATTTTCACTTTTTCGCGCGGCATTACTCATACGCAGCGTAGTACGTGTGTTGAATGCAATAGCAATTGACGCGACTCTTGGGATCCGCCCGCTACCTCATTACGGTGCTTCTTACTAGCCATAAATTACCAACACATCCAGTCACGCTTCTCCAGGCTGCCACTTAGAAGGAGACCATCCCTGAGCTCCTCAGGCTTCTCCATGGCAAGTCAATCAGTGCTTGTCTCTGGAGAAGACAGTGCCACTCGCTTCATTTCTCCATGCAATCATAGAAAAGCAACTAGAAATGTTTCTGCTAAGGCTCACTGGCTAGCTGTTACTTTAGTTAGGTTTAAGGTGAATGAAATTTGAGTTCTGGATTTTAATTTCAATATATATTATTTATATTTATATAATTTGTCATAAGCAAACGATAGTCGTTGGTCATTCTAGCTAAAACACAAGGGGTTTGCCAAGTTGGTTTGAATATAATACTTTTAAAATAATCAACTGTTTTTCAAATTTAAAATGCTGTTTAAATTGACTTGTTTATAATGATTTATCTCACATGAAGCTTGATTTTTGCCAGGAAATAATGGCGCTGGCTCAGAATATCAAGTAGCAAAGTGCAGCAGCTTTGTAGTTTTGAAAGCCTCAAGATATGAGCATATGTACCTACAAATTAAGGTATGACTATTATTTGAAAAAACAAATCAACACAGCAATTCACTTAAGATTTCGATGGCTTCCATTTGAAAGAGCGGTAGGAAGACTTGTGCTGACGCGAGAAGTTGATTGTATAATTTATTTAATAACTTGCTGGAGAAGGAATGAAAACGTGTCACACAAAAGCCGAGTAAACATCAAGCATGCGTCAAGGACAGTCGAAGAACGTCATCATTAATCTTGCCAGGATACAAATATCCACACATGATAATCAACAAAAAGTTTAAGGAAAAAGCCAAAGAGGGTGGAATTTTACTCAACAACGCTGAAGTAGCCAAATTTTATTTTTAGATTTCCACTGTTGACATCCCGAAATGATAAAATGTGTCGAAAATAAAGCTGAGGAATAAATGTTTAATTTGCGGTGAGTTTAAAGCAATTCCGAGAATACAATTGCTTTTGAAGGATAACCATAATAACCCAGTGCAAAGACCATAAAGATATAAATGCAAACAAGGCAGACAATGTGTTTATTGGAAAATGCCGTTGGTCTGAATTTATTGACACTTTTTTCGAGCTTTGTGTGCTTTTCGACACGGATGATTGATTAGCTCAGATTGCCATGAACCACAATATTTCGATGAAACGATGAAACCAAACCAAATGAATATGTGTTCCAGCTGTCTGTTAAATTAGCCAACAAAAACGCAATGATTCGATGCGTTTTGCAGGGGCCTTAAATCCGATTTGTTCAGCATTTGGATCCGGACATTTGGTTCTATCGGAAGGCTAATAAATTGGCGCACAAATAAGCCAAAAAGCCCGTTGAGCAGCCCATTGAAAACCCCAAAGTACCGAATTTATAGTCTACTCTTGTGCTCCCTGCTGGGATTCAGATTCGACTGACGACGTAAATTACAGCTCTGTCATTTCCAGGTACACATTAAAGGATTGAAACGGACACCCAAATAAGAACGGAAAAAACATAAACAATTGCGGATTAAGTATAAATAATAGATATTTGATTCGGAAAAAAGGCCAATGGACAATTATTTCTGTTTTTCGCTTTTCAAAGGCGAATAATCTGTAAAACCAAATATGCAAAAAGTATATTATTTATCATAAAAAAAATGTGTTGTGAACAGAATTAAAAAAAACTATTTTAGGAATTCTATTAATTTTAAAAAGCAAAAACAATATAATAAAAAAGTCCTAGTAATATTCATAAATATTTTTTAAAGACACAAGTTATTTTTAGAGTATTTTTAGAGTACCCAAGAGCTACCTGCAACCAGAAATTTCATAAATGTAGAACCTTGAAATTTATAATTACATTTACATACACTAAATGGATTCTTTGCTTTGGCAATTGAAATTCAAAGAAATATTCCACTTATCAAAGTGTTCCCCGCACTCAATTTACTACATTTTCACATGCTTACCAAGCTATTTGGCTTTTCTTTCCCTTTTTTTCTTTTCAGTTTCAGAATATTGTCGTAATACTGGCACCTCCACACGCCGTCGTATGATGACGCAGCATTGTTGGAACGAAATGCACGAGTTGCATCCACTCAAATAAATAGCAGAGCTTACACAGAAATTAACTTAGAGGCTTCAAAGGCCACCGGAAGATTGCGAAATACGCAGCGGGATAAGCAGGAATTTCGTTTTTAATTAGATATCAGAAAACGTTAAAAAATAAGAGGACGAAGAAAGTAAAAATTACAAAATTAAGTATACAAAGTGAAGAAACAAAAGCGAAAGATTTGTTTGTGATGTTTGTCAAGGCCAAGCAAAATGAAAATAAAAACAGAAATCAAAATTAAGAATGTATACACCGCATTACATGAATTTAAGTGTTTAAATAATCATGTAGTAATAAAATTATTAGTTGCTGTTTTGCTTCACGTCTATTAATAAAGCCTAGTCCAATTTATATCCGCACGCTAATTTAATTAAATGCTAACCACAAATACAAATTGAAAACGTCAAACGTAAAACCCAATAGATTAGATTAATTCAAATGTACTCTTGTCTAACCAACCAACGCTAAAATGTACGTACACAAGTAATAAATGTTAATTTCGTTCAATGAAAAGCCAGCAGGAATGAGTTTTGATTGGATTTCGCACTTCGCCACAGCAAACACTTAAATCATTTTCCAATTGACTAATCCTAAATAGGGCAATTGCGTTTAATCAACTTTAAATGGCATCCTAAAGCCATTTCAATTTGGCAATGACGGCTAAATTCCGAATTAAGCCAATTTTATTTACCGCTGCTGACCCAATGTAAAGGATTTATTATTATCTTTTTAACTTATCTGAATGCAGCATTCTCGACAGGAAAATAAAGGTAAACTTCATCAGCTTAGTGCGAAGGCAGAAAAAAGGTCAGGGTCTGCTTTTAGGTGGGTGGCTAACACTTTTGGGTAAAAAGCAAAAGGTGAGTAAAAGTGTTAAAGTGCAAAAATCGAAAGTTTTGCTAATTATAAACATAGTAGCCCTTCAAATGCATATAAGCAATATTCAATTTTGTAAATAAATACATTGGAAGATTAAAAAGATACACCCAAAATCTAAATCCAACACCATCAGACAACATCGAATGTGGGAGCGCATACACAGCTTGTTCAAGCTTCATATGTTATGCAATAAAATGTGTACATCCACAGCCAAGTAATACAATAAAACGATGGTACTTACATTTATGAAGTTAAAATGCATAATTGAATTTTCAAAAAACAAGGAGAATAAACAACATTTGCCGCATTGGGAAATTTATCAAATGAGGATGGGCTTTCCTCGAAAGTGAAAAACACATTTTTACTCGTCTGAGAGTTTGAGTGTCATGTCAGCTTGTTTTTGTATTTTTTTATGTAGCTCAACCTCGGACGTATTGTGAATACACTGGGAATTAGAAAATTCTCAGAACTAGTATAAATTCTGATGAATTTTCCTTTCTAGTCTTTGAAGTAGATTATGGTACAACGGTTATGTATTGAGCCCAATCAATAAATATTACAAAGCAATAATATCAATTCCTAAACCTTTAACATTTGAAATGTAAAGCTATTCGTAATATGAATTTTCATGTACATCGAATTAAATATTTCTATAATTTACTATGTTTTTGGCTTTTTATGCAAATAAACAACAACTTTGGGCTTTTCTCAATTTAAAAAACATTTGATTTTTTATATCTTAGCTATTTAAAGAATTAAACTGGTAAATAAAATATTATATTTTAAAAATTGAAAAACCACTAAGACATATATGTTACCTATTTAAATTTGTTTTGTTTGTTTATCGATCAAGCAAAATAAGCTTTGTCAGAATAAAAGGTTTCAAACACTATAAAATCGCCGCCTGTAGATTCCCCATTCCACAGCAATGGTCTACTCGAGATTTTCGCTTAATTTTAATTTTATTGCCATCAGCCCGCGTTAGTTGCCATGTCAGAGGGGAAAACTCATACCTTTCTCGTTGTCGCTGTGCAGAGTGCCCACCACGCTGCCGAAAAAGCGCTTGTCCAGGATCTGCAGCAGTTGCAACGCCGTTGCATGCACCTCCACACGGGGACAGCCTGTCATCAGGAGCGTCACTGTTATCACAGATGTGTAATGGTCGCACGGATATTCCCTGTAATTAAAATGGAAGGAAAGCCAAAAGCTTTAGTAAGTGGGTTTGGTCCTACAGGACAAGTTACAAAGTTGGCCTGCGGTTCTGCGGTTGTGTGCTTAATGTTTAGCGGCTAATGTTTAACACGGCACACGCCCAACGTGACCACAGACAACAGTTGCTGCTCAAACTGCCACCTGGTGCAACCAGAAAAACCATCAACCCAACCAATGGCCACCAGATCCATTAAAATGTCGTAGCCCACTTCCAACTATTTGTTTGCAGCCACACAAATTTGTTGCCCTGGGTGCGGAATAACACTTTCGGACTTGAACCACCCACTTTACCTTGCGTTCACGCTTGCAGTAAACTGAATAATTTACAGAAATCGATTTTCGCTTTGCATCCCCACAAACACATGCCATCAACGCTACAATGTATGCTGTGGTTTACTTTTTGTTTTTTCTTTCTTTTTTTCTTGAAGAGTTTAAAAGAAAACAGAAAGTGCAGAGCTTATATGTCCAATGTATACTTTAAAGCTTAATGGTCGTTAAGATTAAAGTTCAGGGACAGTCTGTTCAAATAGTCGACGTTTTTTGGGCACAAGTTGCCTGCGATAAGCAACCGAGACCCAAAACTGTTTAGATATAATCAATCAATTCTTGGCAAAATTGCTTTCAACGTCTTTAAATCTGGTCAAAAAGTTAAAAAATGTGTCACAATACCGATGGAAATTAAAATGGTATACTCAACGATGTGCAAACGGCATGCAAACGCCACCTGCCACAAAAAATCAAGCGAAAAAAAATTTTGGAAATGTCACGCGCTGGCCAAATGCTGCATTTAATTCAGCCAAACAAAAACAAGGGTAAGCATTGAGTGCATATAGTTCGCATGTTATATACCCTGTAGCCAACTTCATGTTTCTAAATATGTTGAATAATTCATTAAAATTTAGTTATTATATGACGTAATCAAATACTTTTGTATTCTTAGACAAGTTAATGCAGAACCAAGAACCACAGCACGCGCACTGCAGTAAGACGTTAGCCAGCCGACAAAGACCACACATGGTCGGCTCAGGTGTGGTTTAGATGTGTTTATGTTGTGGCTATGGCTTTCGGTTATAGGCAAAACCACAAAGACGGATACCCACCTAGGACAAACCGCAAACTAGTGACTCTGGTTGCTATAACAGCGAACTAAAATCCTTCGACATTCAGAAATGTAAACTTTAAGATGTGGTGAGACGGACGATTTGGTTATTAGAATAGGTAATTAATTTTCATTAAAATCGTACAAACAAACAAAGATTTTTAAGCAACATATAAGCTTCACATATATCTACAATATTTATTTGAATTACGCCACTTTAATACAAAATGAATGGAAATTTGTAAATGTTTAGTAAAACAAATTGAACTCTGCTTTCGGTCTGTATCCTAAAGACTCACACCTAAAAAAAGCCATCGCTTGTGAAACATTTGTTTGCCGATTTCAGTTGCATTAAATGCAATGAGCCGTGCATGCCATGCTTCATATACTCAGCTGTTTATATTGCATACGCATTCAAAAAAAAAACACAATCCCGCTCGCTGCCATAATGGCCATAATGACCAGGTCAGAACAAAAAAATAACAGAAAGCGGAAGGAAATAAAAAACGTGCTTGGCCTGAACAAATAGGCTGTCATCCGCTCATGTGTGTGTGTACGTAAATTTAAAAAGAGTTTCCATTGCTCGCAGACACGTGAAATGCTACTTAAGTGGGCCAGAGACACTGGGATTTTGGCTCTCCATCCCCCTCAATCCCAATCCCTGGATATACGGGCAGTGTGATTACCGCCGCAAGTGGAGGGCGAAGTAAAGGGCAACGCGTAAGGCGATTACGTATTAAGCGGCAACCGTGTTCAAGTTTAATGTGTCGTTTCCATGCACTTACTTGGCACTGAAGATCGAGGCCAGGGCAAGGAAGCAGGCATCCGCTTCGCGCGGTGTCGACGTATAGCACCGATCTATGACCCACTCCAGGAGCTGTCCCATATCCGGATTTGATTCCAGCAGCAGCACAACTGTGTCCCGGGCCAGTTGGTAAATCTGTGAAAGTGACTTCCGCTTTAATTGCAGTTCAAGTGGAGGAACAAGTGGTTGGCGGTTTACCTTTTCGTCCTTGGAGGTCAGCAGCAGATCCAGCCACTTGTATATGATGCCGTCATCTTGTAGATGAGGCGCATAGAAGATGTGACCGCAACAGAGCAGGGCGGACATGGCCTAAAGAGCATACGGAGAAGAAAAGTACACAGAAATGTAATAGTGGTAATAGGTCTTAAGGACATGATATCTTTTCCAAGCTTTAAAAATCCGTAGAGAATAAAGTATCCGTATTCTTGCCTAGCATCAATATTGGGGAACCTATCCTTATAACAAGTATAAGAAAGTTGAAGAACGTTCTAATTGTAGTAAAATAAGATATCGATAACCCAAATTGGCTTAGCATAACTAATATAAATAAAAATAATAGTAATAATAAAAAAATAGAACGTTCTTTATCTTAAAATAAGAGTCAAACTCAAGGTATGATCTCGGAGAATTTCGTCGTTTTAAATTTGTAAACCAGTGTAATTATATTATAAATATTAGAAATAAATATTAAAACAGCATAGAAGCATTTAATATGTTTAGTATTTAACAACTAGAAACTATTTTCTAGATATTAAATACTGCAAATGTAATATCCTTATAGATTCTATGATATAAAATCATAACATGAACAGAAAACACAAAATTTGGCCATAATTTTAAGTACAATTTTGAACGGTGGACAAAACTTGGGGAAGAAATAATCGTACTGCGCCCTTGTTCTGGTATAATACTTGCCTGCAGGGCGCTGAACTGCAACTTCTCCTCCTCGAGGGTCTGGCCAATCTGCATGGTAATGCCCAGCGGCTTGGAAAAATTGCCGCACCATGCGGCAAACAAATTGAACAGATTACGCTTGAGAACCCGAGAAAGCAGCGTGGCACAGGATTCGACTAAGGGGAATGAACAGGCAATCAGTTGTAGCAGATGGATACGCCGCCAAAGTTGTGGGGACGACAGCCCGTCAGGACTTTGAGCACTTACGTGAGAAGTTCTTAATCATCTTGCGTATGAAATTGCAAAAGTGAGCCTTCACTTCGCGAATGCTCAGATTATCCTTGTCCGTCTCAGCCATTAGATAGGCCATGGCCCCCTCGATATACTCCACGAAGGTGGGATGCAGCGACATCGTGTCGCGTTCCAGCACACAGGTGCTGCAAATGGGTGAAGTAAAGTTCTCGGTATATTAGCAACATATACAAACAGAAAAACTTCTGGTAAACAAACTATGAAATACGTTTGCACTTTAATTACATAAAATATAGCCGAGTTTCCACAGTTCAAAGCATCATCTCCCACCAAATCAAGTTAGAGTTATACTTTAATTTATGCAATACATTTCACTGGCTTTCTTTTGCCTTAAAAACTTTGAAAAGTTTGAGTCATGGAAATTCAACTTTAATTTGTACTTTGGTTTGGCTAATTTATTTGATTTCTTTCATCTAGTTGACAACTTTTAATCTTGTAGTTTTAATTGCATCATTATTATTTACAGTAGATAAATAAAATCAAATAAATTGTGGTTTTTATTTTTGTTTGCATCATTATTATTTAAATTTGATTAAGAAAACCATATAAATTGTGGCTTGACTTTGTGTATCCTTGTAGTACTTCTTACCTTACACCAAAGGTTCCGTTCTCGGCAATCTTCTCCAGCACTCGCACCACCTGCAGGCGCAAGGCATCGCGTCTCCGCCTCCTTCGCATGTTTTCCTGCTTGCGATCCACCGCCTCCCGGATGTACACCACCAGCTCCTCCATTAAATCCCTGCCAGAAGACACACACACGAACACACCTTGTCAAAAGGGAAACATCCAGTTAGATGTGGCTTAGGGACTTACTTGAGCGCATCATGGTTTATCAGGCCCAGGGCGTTCACTGCCGCATCCCGGACATCCACGACTTCGCAGCGGAGCAGCGGAACCACTAGTTTGTAAAGGGCGTGTGGGGAGGCGCTACCCATCGCTGACTTGTCACTGCGATCGGCGTTCAGGGAGTCCGGCGATGAGCTGTAAAACAAATTTACGTGCATGGATTTTAGTGTCAAAGAGCCAGTGCTCCAGTCTCCGTGGCAGTAAGTTCTGTTAATGTTGCTTGCTGGCTGTGGGTGCTTGGTGCTGCCTTGGCAAGGTCATCGTTTGGCGAGAGTCCATAAAGTTTACTGCGATTTAAACTGGTCTCTTAAATCCGCTCACTTGACAAACTCAAACTCAAATTTCAGGCTGTAATTTACATTTACTACGTACAGGTTACGGTCCCTGCACTTTCGCAATTTCGTTTTTTCTGCCGTGCAATAATAAACATTATGAATATTAAATTCGAAATCTTCTTTCAATTAAAACCCATTTTATTATTTTTTTTTTTCTTTGACGTGGATTTTCCCTGTCTGTTTGCGAGGGTCGGTCAGGACGAATAATAATAAATGACAGAAAGCAAATAACAATTTCATATACATGTACAATTTTTTGCTGCTGAGAAGCGAACATGAAGCCAAATCAAGCTTTTTTGGGTTTTTTGGTCAGAGGGTTTTTGGGAATTGCGGGGAAACTGGCTGACATGCGCTATATGAAAAATAAACAAACTTGTTATTTATCAGTTCACTGCAAACAAGGGGCGTAAATTTTTCGAAGGCGTGTTGCATAGAAAAATGATGAAGGGGAAAGAGCAATGTTTGCCAAATTATACGGCAAGAACTCAATGAAAGCCAAGCCAATGAAAACGGGAAAAATATCTTTGATCAAAGTCAAATATATTCAAACTCAAAGAGAAATATATGAAAATATGCAATTACTTTGACTTGACTGAGCAAAAAATACTCTGGTTTATTGGTTGTTTTTTTTTTAAATCAATTAAGCAATTTTAAAATAAAGAGAATCAAAGTTACATATTCTCAAAAACCAAACAAAATTCCAAATAAAATACAAATTTTAAGAAATATTTACAAATACTCATAGGTATTTAAGAGTCAAATTTCAAAAGTAAAAAACAAAATTCTAGCTAAATTAAATATGCAAATTAAAATCCAATTAACGTTTGGTAAAATGTTTAACAACATGCCAAAGCTACACACATAAAAACACAAACCACGCAACAAAAACATACTCATTTTGCATTCATATTCATAGTTAGAAAAATATGTTAAATAAGTTTACGGTTTAGCAGGTATTTTGTTGCACTACTAGTTGTTTTGTTTTAATTTGGTTTTGATTTTGGTTTCGGTTTTATTTGCTTTACCCAAGTCGTTTTTGGCGCGCCTCTTTGCGTCCATAGGAGAGTGGCAGCGTGAAACGCGTGACGATTCCCTCGGGCCCAAACACATTGGATGGTATATTGTCCAGGGAATCGGACAGCGAACGCGAGTCCGACTGATCTTGTAAACTATAAATTACAATCCACATATAGATAGATATTGATAAACAGCAGGGTTAATGGCTTTTGAAGGACTTGTGATGAGTTGGAATTCGATTTATATGATCAATATTTAATGTACGCATTTCCACAGAATTTTCATCATGGCAAATTGATAGATAGCCAATATGAATGTCCGGCTCCCATGGGATGTTCTGTTGATGTGGACATGGACTTTAACCTTCACGGGTACATGTGGTGGTTGGTCGTGGAGGTGTTTTTTTTTTTTTTGTGAAATTCACCCTTTTTATCGACATTTTCCACCGGGCAACACTTGCAAACTGATGTGATGAATGTGTTTTGTGTGGGATTTTGGATTGGTGTTGTGGGTTGCAATAGTTCACATTATTATTGAGTTAAGTCTTTAATGAACAACCCACTAAAATACATTAACGATGATTTACTACAGCAATAAACTGGTTGCGAGATGAAAGTTAAAATATCTAAAATATTAAGTGTTGAAAAAAAATGGGTGAGTTCTTGAATTTATTAAAAATGTGGTTGAAAGAAATCCGCGATTCCTATGTTACTAAATACTTAGTCTACAGTCCCCAATTCACTGTGCTAATAACGACATTTATTTAATTTACACTCCCCCAATAAATTTTACAAAGCTAATAAAATTTGAATAAAATTTATTGCTATAATTTCCTGAAAATTTGATGTTATCAATTTTTGTGCCATGCACTGACTTAGTTAAACATATTTTGTTTTTCTTTGAACCTATTTATTTTTTTAATTTGGTGATCTTAGTATTTATTCCGTTAGCAATGGCACATTTAAAATCCCAATTTTATAATTTGCTGAAAATTTTATTTAATTAAAGTGTGTGCAATGTACTAACTTATTTGTTACTTGTTCATTAAACTATCGTTTTATTTCGTTAGTATTAGTTTTAATATTATAAGTTTCACTTAACTTCCCTTTCTTTGGCTATGTTAATAACACCACCACTTCCCTCAAATAATAAACCAACTTTAAATTCCAACGATGAATATAATTTATGCTAATTTACTTGCATTAAACATGTAATTAGCTTAACTGCAGTTTGATTTATATATTTAGCTCACACCTTTCTACAGCATGAATCGCAAAGCTTTCATTTTCAACCATGCCTTTTTAACATTTTTCACTTAAATAGTAAACAGCCTAATAAACTAATAAACGATGGGGTAAACAAATGTTGACAATGGTGTCCCAATGTTTGTGATTGTGCAGCCTGATGTGCGGCATTATATATATGCAAAATTATACACAAATTTCTGCAAAGTCAAGTCGAGTGCATGCAGGCAAAACAATTCAGCTAAACACACAACGTGACTTATGCGTAACGCAGACGGCAATCACAGATAATGACATATTAAAGCTGATGCGGATTAAAATGCAAATGATGTAAGACAAAAACCCATTATTAAAGGACAAACTATACATATGAATGTATGTGACTGCGGACTGCATGTTTCGGTATCTGTAATTATGCCTGTCACACAAACAAAAACCCTTCTCGTATTTCGACCAAATGCAATGAAAAGTTGGTTGGACAGAAAACATAACATATAATGGATTTGCATGTGGTGCTAGGTTTTTCTATTTGACACCCACTCATAATAACAAAGTACATCAAGAGTATACAAATACTACATGCAAATTCGTGCCGAAAGTAATTGAATTCGTAGTGTTAGTCAAACAGAAGTAATGACGTGTCTTGTTTGATTTGAAATTGGAATGCAGTAAGTGAAAGGACACAATAAAATGCACAGAGAAAAATAGCACAACAACTGATCATCGATTTCGTAGAGTTTAAATCAATTTACTTAAACTGATAGTAGTTAATCGAGTTTACATTTAAAGTCCAGAAACTATGTCACATTTTGAAAAACACATTTGATGACAGTTTGGAAGTTGTATTTTTTTTCTCTGTTTGAAAATGATTAACAAATGCATTGTTGAAGGTTCACTACTCACTCATCACTACTCACTACTCACCTCAAACTCAAATCAGGTGACGCACAACGAACGGCAACACTGGGGATTTGAGGCACCAATCGCATGGCACATGCCACTTGGTTCCTCCAAAGACGCAGATACGAATCCTTTTGGCTCTCGGTGGGCACTTTCTTGGTGGGCGCCGAGCTTCGCAGCAATGAAGCCCGATTGTCGCTCACGGGGCTGCCCAGCAGGAAGTTCAAACAATCAATTTGATGTCAAGACAGGTTTAAGCTAATTGAAACTTACGTGGGATCTATGACACTGTACAACGCATTCAGGCGCGTGAAACAAATTGGCCAGGCCTGAGCCACCGCCGATGGACATTGCTGCAGGATGCGCTGCCTTTCCAGCAGTCCAAACAAGCAGGTGGCCCACGGATCGAAGGGGGGTTGCGGAGAGCTGGCCACCGTAGCCGAGGCATTCGCCGTTGAGCTAGACTGCGACAGGTTGAGCGTAGACGTGGAGGACTTTGAGTTGTCTGCAAGGAATACAAATACAGGTTATTTCCTTATAAAATTATTCGATTAAATGCCACTGCCTACCATCTGTTAGGCCCGCCAGCCACACTCCACTCGACCGCTCCGCTATCCACTGCAGGTCAATGCAATTGGCATTCAGAATGGCCGTCTTCTCCGTCTGCGGCAGCAGTGGCAGACACTTCTCGACGATGGCCGGCACACAGCGATCCATGACATCGATGAGAGGCGGTTCCGTTTCCGGAATGCCCAGTGCACGCATCAGATTCTTCACCTCCTTGAGAATCATGGCGGCCAGTTTGCGCAGATAGGGTCGATAGTTGCAGAGCAAGACCAAGGCAAAACCCTCAACGAAATGCAGAGTGGTGGCCAGCGGAATCTCATTCTTTTTGGCCACATCGCTGGCCATGTTCAGCACTGTGTGCTGTGTGATGCTCGACATGCCGCTCGAGGTGGTGATGCTGGAGGCGGCACTGCTGGCCGTATTCAAATGCTGTTGCTTAGACAACTGACTGTTGGCAGTGTCCTTGGCCGGAGCTGCCGCTGTGCCCTGCACCTGCACCTGCACCTGCACCACAGGGCCCTGCACCACTGGTCCCACTGTGGCAGTGGCGGTGGCTGCGGCCACTTTGGGCTGTGTGGCTGTGTTTGCCGCACTCGCAGACGCACTCGGAGCACTGGCTGTGCTATTGCCGTTCACAATTATGGCACACCGCCAGATGTTGAGGAAGTTGAACAGGATGCGTGTGCAGTTCTCCAGCAGCTGCGGATAGGTGTCGGTGACGTCGCGCACCAGAAACTGTGTGTAACCGTGCACGACATCCTGACGCCAATCCGGAAAGTCGATGACCAGAGTCGTGAGCGACTGGTGCGTCAGAATACGCAGCTCCTCGTCCATGTGAACACTCAGTCGGGAGAGCAGGTCCACCAGTTCGTGAGCCGTCATCGTATCGGGTATCAAACGCGGCACGGCAGCCACACACGTCCGGAAGAGATCGATGCGCGGCTTCCGCTCACCGGACAGCATCTCGTCGGGCTCCTTGTTCTGGTTCTGCGTGTTAGTCATCATCAATGGACGTCCGTAGTGCACATCCAGAGCCCTCAAAATGTCCACAAACACGCGACGTACATGCGGGAAATACGTCGACATGCCAATGCTCCGCGCGGTGTCGTCCGTCAGCATCTTGTTGATATACGTCTTCTTCACACGTAGTGTGTTTCCAGATGGCAGGGCTGGAACCGTCCTGGGCATCGGCGGCTCACCCGCCTTCTGCTGCAGTGAGTCGGCGACGACTAGGAAGGCTCGCAGTCCAATGCTCATGCGCTCTGGATTGAGGATCAGCTTGATGGAGCGACCCACGCACAGCAGATCGTATACGATTTCGCGCATCGCAAAATCCAGACGCTCCTGGGCGATGAACTGGATGATCTTAACGAAGATATTCAGCGGGGTGTCACGCGGCACTACTCCTTTGGAACCCCTGTAAGATTAACAGATTAATTGCATTTAAATTTGCCTTTAAAATAGTTACGATTATATGAATAAACCATGATATACCCTTGCAGATATCATAATCAATTTTGTGTCAGTTAGTTTGGTTTTAAAAAAGAAATGTACCTATACTGACTTTAGTTAAAAAATAATTTACAAATGAATTATTTAAATGAGTTATAACTAACTATAATTAACTCATTCGAATAATCAATTTATAATAAATAGTTTTTTATACATCTGATTATTTGGGAATTTAATAAAATTAAATCAAAATTTTAAGTAATGTAATAAATTTAGTAAAATAATAAAACCTTTTCTTATTCAATGAAATTATTTTAACACAAATGTTTGTTTGTTTAGGGCTTCCTAAAGCAAGTAAAATGAAAAAAAAATCAAATGTTAAATAAGTAATCTGACCTGAAACATTTAGCATACATTTAAAGAGATATCTGGTAGCTGTTTATCATTCAAAATAGTTTAAAAATGTTCCTTAATCTGCAGGGGTTTCGAATGCTTGCCAAAACTCACTTGGGAAACAGGGAGTTCACGATGCTCTGCAGGCGGGAATGGGTGGCTGAGTTGGACTCGCACTTGATGCGGATCATGTAGACCCAGAGCAGACGGTACAAAGACTCCAGAGCCACGCGACTCATTTTGGCATCGCGATTCTTTAGGTTGCTCAGGCACATGGCCAGGAAGTAGTGCCAGTTGGTCAGGAAGAAGGTCTTCTGTGAGACGCACAGCAGGCAGGTGACCAGCGGAAAGAGGGCCAAGCGATGTTTGGACTTCGTGGAGGCATCCAAGGTCTGCACATAAAGGAGTTCCACAAAGTTCTTTACGCAGGGCACATTCACCTCGTTCTTGACGGCCTGTAAGATATTTAGATAATTTAATAGCTTATTATCAATAGTATAAAATACAAAATGCTTTTGAACTCACCGCCGCTACAGGAACCAGAATCTCCACAAACAGTCCCGCCAATGCGTGCTTAATGTCTTTGTCCTTGACCTCCATGAAGTACTGGCCGCACTCGTGCATAAACTGAAACGAGGCCTCGAACTCCTCGATGGGCACCATTTTCACACGGAAGAACTTCATGCCCATCAGCAGACTTATGATACTCTGGGTGGTCGTGGGCGACACCTCCTTGCCGCGCAGCTCCTTCAGTTCGCTCATAAAACGCTTGCGCACCGACGCAAACCGACTTTGGGCCAGCACTCCAATTACCTCTGCATACAGATCGGCGATCATGTGGATGTTAATCGCATTCGGATTGTTCTGCAGCCCATCCTTATACTTAAAGTGTTTAAAGGCCAGATTCTCGATGCTGCGCACCAGATCCTCGTGACCCGGATGATAGGGCAACTGTTTGAGGATCTCGATGAGAGCCAGACAGAAAATGAATTCAACAGCCGCTTCCCTACGCTGCAGCTGGAAATCCAAATCCACTGTCGGTTTGTTGCTCGCCGCCTGCGAGTTGCTACCACTCGGCGGTGGTTTCTTCAGGTCGTTTTTAATCTCCATGTCGGACAACTGTCGGCGATGCCACGCTAACAGAGTATGCAGCAACGAGGGCAGACAGTGCTCAGCCACAGAACCCAGGGCAGACAGGAGCTGATCAAACTGCTGATCCTCACCGCGTTGCAGCAGCTTCGATAGATTCTTGTCGGCACTCTCCAGCATCACCAGCTCGATCTTCTTCTCCGCCTGGACAGTAAAATCACTGAACAGGTTACGCATCACAATCTCACCAGGCCGTGGAGCGGAGATCTCCACGCTGGCCACGCTGGCGGCCAGGGCATGCATCTCGGCCTGAGTGTAACTGGGCAGGACGTTGATGATCGAGCTCCTTGAGTGGGCGCCCCACGGAAGCAGTGACTGCCGCTGGGGAATCACCAGAGCTGGCGGTGAAGCGTAACTTTGGCGACTGGCCGGCAAATTTTGGTAGGTAATCGCTGGCGATTGCTCCACTCCGCTAACTGGCAAAAGTTGCTGCTGTTGTTGCTGTTGCGGCTGTTGTTGTTGCTGCTGCTGCTGCTGCTGATGTTGCTGTTGCTGGTATTGCAGTTGCTGTGACTCATACTCTATGCCATACGGATAGTCATCGCCGGGCAGCTGGTAATTAATTGGCGAAGTTGTCCCGCTGGCGGTCGTGCTACTCGGACCATTCCGACTGGTCTTCGGTGTGGATGTGTATTCCGCCGAGTTTATCGAGTGACGCTGGCCGGGCGATCCACCGCTCGGATTGCCTTCCGATTGAGCTGATTCAACGTTATCGACGCTATCGCCGCCAGCCGCGTTTGCCTGATAAGCATCTTCCTGGAAAGCGTTACGCTGGGGGCTCTTTGTTGGTGTCGCCACGCCCCCTGCGCCTCCTCCGCCCGCTCCTCCCGCCGCAGCGTTCCCAGTTGCTATTGTTGTTGATGTTGTTGTAGCTGCTGCAGCTGTCGCAGTGTTGCTATTATTGGGACTGGCGGTGGAGGGCGAGCCAGCCGGATCGCTCAGGTGCTGCTCATTTGGGTTTTGATTTGTGCCTGGTTAAAAAAAGAACAAAACATTATCATTATCATTATCATTATCGGTTTTATGATTGAACGGATTACACTTATCAGTTATTTATATTACATGTTCAGATAGAGTCCCAAAAATGAATCATTCTATAGGCATAAATCATAAAATAGCCTAGCTCACGTGATGTCTGCTAAAATGCCAATGAGTTTGAGTTTAAGACACCTATTTGAGTGCCTATCTTTCTTTTAAATTTATTTTTTAAAGGTAAAAATATAAAGAAAAATTTTAAACTAAATTAATGATTTGACATAGAAATGTTTGTTTTAAATCTTATAAACATAAACATCTCCTAGATATTTCTGTGATATATATGTGTTTCTACCAAATTAAAAACGTTGTGACACTTATTAAATATTTTGGCATTCTAAATATATTTGCTTATAAGCGATATATACTGTATGAATTTTTGATTTGTGATCTGTTTTTTTTTTTTTTTGTTTACCCAACCTTGGTTCTAGGACACACCTATAAAGCGAAATCTGTAAATAGAAATTATCATCAGCAACCATCAACAATTTAATCATCATCAAGTGTGGGGGTGTGGCAAGAACACGCCCCAAAAACTCAAATTAGGTAGAGAAACCGAAACGAACTCCCTTTATGGGCCCAATTCGGAATTTCGGGACTGAATCGTGTCGTGTTATCACTCAATAAGTTGTTTTCTATATCTTAATTGCCAAGAAATAACTGTAAAATTATTATTGCCATATGGTCATATATAATATCATCAAAACATCTGTCTGCAGAATATGCAAAGTAATAATTACAATTGATGATTTTGTTTTCCATCTGGCACACCATATCTTTGTACCGACATGATGGTGATAAGAACAGAAACCAAATCAGTAAGATGAATTCTACGAAAATTATTTTGAGAATAAGATTTCCAAAAAGCTTCTGGAAGTTGTGCGAAAATGTTATTAAATATTTTAAGTTTGCTTGAAATTTTTATTAATGTGTTCGTTAGAAATAAAGTCACTCTATTAAAAGATTCGAATTCGTTGAACTCTAAATTATAAGTAATAACTCTCGACTTAGACTGTCAGTCATTTCTGAAAATTGAATTCAAAAATAAAATGTACTTTTACAAATAAAGATTACCCATCAATTGCCCGAATCCATTATTTAGATGGAAGGAAGGCCGTCCGAGCCGAAATTCTTTTCAAATCGAATTCAATCAATAGACCAGCGTCCTTTATGGCCAAGTCAAGTATTATTGTATGTAACCGGTGAATAATAGATGTCACTACCAAACGTAGTCCAAACGATTTGCCATGTGTCGTGCATCGTAGTCAGCTGTTTGAGCTCCGACCGAAGGTCTGTTAAAGTTCAGGGTAAAGGTTGCTGTCGCCGCTTTCCGTGAATAATTGAGAAAGTTGAAGTACAAGGCAAAATTAGGAGGCTCTTGAGGGGACAGCAAAGGTTGATCCCTAACTTTGCAGCAAAAGCCGTGAAATCTCCTTCAAGGAAATCGCTTCAAGACAGTCGACATCAGGCAAATAAATGTTGTGCGCAATCAGAAACGGAATAAATAATGTGAGGAATGGGCTGGAAAATGTTTGACATTTCACTAAACACATATGTTTGTGAAAAACGGAAAAGTTCAGAACGGAATACTCGAACAATGTGAGAAAACATATGTATATACGTTCGCTTTATTAATACCGTATTAACACGCTCACCAAAATCGTCCCAAACGAAACGTTCGTCTTACAAAAGCTCTCTGGATGTGTCATATAAGAACAGCAACAAAAACGCAAACAAACCGATTCCCCGCCACTTTTAAGATGTTCGACGAACCCGAACAAATAACTCGCAGCAAACCGATTAATCCATCGGACTGGGCCAAGTCAAATCAAAAATAAAACTAAATAAGTTTTAAACAAAAACTGCAACAACGGCAGAAAAATAAGGCAAACAAACAGATTTATCGGAGTTCGACTCGCAAATACCCATTAGTCATATGTTCGCAAAATATAATTGATAGCAAATAAAACATTTTTTTGCGTATCTCTGACTTGTTTTATTTTAAGCGTACAAAATAAAATTTTTTTATATTTCATATTAAGCTGAGCAAAACCTTAATCGTATTATTTTAAAGCGGAAAATGTTTTGTAAATAAAATTTTAACAACGACATAACCATGTATTTGCTTTATTATCGACACTAATCCAAAAAAATTTTGCAGTTTTCAATATCGTGCACGAAATTATCCAAATGTTTTCCTATTTCGTGTTCGATTTCGTAGAAAAAATTATATCTATAGTTTGGCGCATGGAAATATTTTTAGCTGCTTTTTTATGTCGCTGTTGAAAATTTTGAGTATGCCATAGATTTTCACTTGTTGCTTTTCGCCTTTGAAGAATGTTCTTGTTATTTATGGGAAATTCAGAAAAAGTTTAAGGGTCAAACACAAAAAAATATCTATGAAAATCGGTTAAACAAATCTTCAATTAATTAAATCGACGCAAATCCAGAAATTTATGGCAATTGATAGGAAATCAAGCTTTATTGTTATTGATAAGAAGAAAATTTGGCAATAATAAATAAGAGTTAACGTTAATAAAAAACGATTCTTTATAAGAACGCTAAATAAATAAGAGGGCGATAAGAAGGTGATTTGGCGGGAACACATGTTAAGTTTATAGTAATTTGAGGGGTGTATGCGGCTTTTAAGTTATTTTGAAAATAAAAACAATTTTATTTTCAAAAACCCAAAATTATTTATCTTATCTTAAAGATTAATCCATCAAACTGCGCCCTTGAACTCTCATGTAGTAAATTTTCTTGCCGTTTTTTATTCGATTATCTGCCCAGCAAGTGACATCGAAAACAAAACAAATTATAAGAACTTCGTAATCACCCCGATAAGATAACTTATATACCGATACCATGTAAACTTTTGTGGTTCTTCACTCCCTTCACACAAACTTGAACTTCGAAAAACAGTCGAAACCTTCAAATCGTTTATCACATATTATTTTTATCGTCTGTAAACCAAACATTTCCTGGATACATGTTTTGTCACCCCGTCTTTTTCATTATCGCCTTCTCAGTACGCAAAAATAATTGTAGAGTTTCGTAATGCAGAAATGCTAAACAAACCTTTTAGTTTTTTTGGAGTCCATTGAAAATTCCATAACATGAAAGTGGAGCATAAATTTGTAAGGGAATCACAGCTGGGAAAATGATATTCGGGCAGATTTACAATTGTTCTGCCCGACTAGAAAACAAGCGCGATAGCGACTGTATTTAACACTAATTAACACGAACAAGTATTGAAATTATAAGCACGTGATTTGGTGCTTCTACACAGCCCACGAAACAATTGTAGTTTGTTAGATTGTATTAGATTGGATTTAAAACGGTGCTGGCTGATAAGACGGTTTAACTATGCCACTGGGTCACTATTCAGACTTATTTCACTTTAAATTACTAAGGGACTGGTGTTAATCAAACAACACTCATTTATACTATGTAAGAAACATAATTTGTATTATTTCACTGCCGCTTTAGAGCTTTACGATTTTTATGCTAATCAGCCAGAAATAATGAGCTCAGCGTTTTGAAATCTAAACGATATTTGTACACCTTTTTATTTGTTTATTTATTGACTGTTGTCAAATTACGTTGGCAATTTGAATCGAATTATTTGTAGGACCCGATAGAACCGATTACGATATGGCCGCTCATATAGACGGATATTATATATAGTGATATATATAGACGGCGAGGAGCACACGTTTAAATCCAAAATAAAAATTTCGAGCTGACCGCAAAGTGCAAAATGCGAGGCAAACGGCGGCGACGACGACGATTTTTCGACTGCGGCGAAAACGAACCGAAAAAACGGACGGGCTACGGCTACAGAAAAAAAAAATAAATAAAAGAGCGAGCGACGTCAATGGCAGCAGAATGAAAAACAAAAAAAACACCGAACAAAAATCAACAACAAATGAGCAACTCGCGCACGCTCGCCAAAATCAAAACAAACGATTATTGTCTATTTAAAAATATGATTAACAATTGCGAGAGGGAATGAGCGAGCGGAACAGCTGTTTTCCTGTTGCGGCGAAATGAAAATCAGCTGAGTCGCATTCAAAACAACACTCATACGCCGCGTTGTACGAAACTAAACGAAATGAGAGATGATTGGACCATTCGCTTGTTTATTTATTTGCGATTCCTCTCTTCGGCGGATTCTAACTGATTAGCACCGCTAGTTCTTATATATGTATCTGTCGCATTAGCTTCAATTTACGAAGGAACCTGGCAAGCGCCTCCCCGCCGTCAAGTGCTAATGGAAAACTTTCCGCCCTCGACGTGGAAATCCCGCAGAGAAGCCAAGGCTGGAGCTAAGTTCCAACACTTCAAAGGACGTCCTTAACCCGAATTCCGCACACTTACAAACCGCGAATATCTAATTCTCGGCAAGTGCTTTCCATTTTCTGGGTGGGATTAGGAATAGGTATTTAAATTTACAGTCGAACTTCCTTGAATCGAACTCTTGGTACTAGAAAACACTGATATCCAAAACTAATAAATTCAGCGATATATTCTATTATAAAAGTTTCAAATCTTGAAGTCCTAGTTACCAAAGTCCGACTGACTGTATTCAAACGTTTACCATTATAGTAATGACCAACTGCCTTGGCGAATTTCTAAACAAACTTTGTGCCAATTGATTTTACCAACACAATAAATAAATAAACAAACAAATAAAAAACAAAGCCTAGGGCATTTTGTAACGACAAACAGGTAAATTGATTATGTACGCGTCCAGATTGTTTGCCATTATAGGCGAATGCGCGAATGCATGTACGAAAAATTAGCACTTGGCAAGAGCACTTTCCATCGGTACAATATTGGTTTGGTGAATTAGTTAACTGCTTTTATTGCAAATTACATCACGCCCACCGCGTAACTAGAGGAGTTGGTAGTACAGTAGTAAATGATGGACGGGCACGCGATTCGAAAAGGTAAACACGCGACCAGAACGCACTTTACACCCGTTAAAAGCACTTGGGAACGCACTTGATTTTTTTGGGCTTAAGTGGGCTGCTATACTCGTCTCATCTGATTTTTCGTATTATTTTTCCCCTTAGTACTTTGTGGCTCGGCGGCGGGCAAACAAATGAGAATGTGAATGAGAATGAGAATGGGCTGATGTACGAGCGTTTGGAGCCCAAAACTTATGCAATTTCGCACAGGTGATGGTAACGACGACTCGACATTTGACTTTGGATGGCTGGCGGAATTTTCTAATTTTGCCACAGTGCGCTACAAAATCCGTTGGATAACTGCCAGGTGGTGGCAGTGGCAAGACCGCCCCAAAACAAAAAATAAACCAAATACAGAAATTTCAAACCCACCCATTGACGCCAGACATTTGTTTTGTTTTTCTGCGCTGCTCTTCTTCCTCTTTCAGTGCTGAATGTCATTATCAAGGTTTATTTGGCACTCTTTTTCCCGCCTTTTTTTTTTTTTGTTTTTGTGAATGAAAAGCGTACAAATGAGTGGGTGGGCTTGTTTGAGGGGTGTGTTGTTCCAGGGTGATGTTGAGATAGGGCCCATCGCCTGCGTAGCGGTAAATCAATCCCAGAGTATAATGAAAAATCGCTGTGCGCCAAAAAAAAATATTATACGATGAGTCAATAAATTTTAAAAAGACAAAGGGAGAGATGTAAACTGCAATATGTCCGCCGTGGTTATAGTCCCATTTGTTGGCAGTATTAGGTTTAAGAGTAACGACTTATCAGAATTTTGTTTTGCTTTTTGATTTTTCATATATTTTTAGATATTTAAAACATCTTTTTTTGACAATATTTATAAAAGTACAATTATACTACTTGTACTACAATTATAGTACAAGCGCAAACTATCTATTTTTTTCTTCTTAACATATCTAAGGCATTCGAAATTGTCCACATTTATTTAAAACAGAAATCTTTAAAAGAAAAGAAGACACTTACTTTTTCGATTTGAAGTGGGGCAAAGAAAATAATTTGAAGAGTTTACTCAGCATTTTTGAGAACAAATACATTTTCCGATTCGATAACCATCGGAAGATAAACACTCGGACGTTTCTTTGTGAAGATATACATAAACAATTGATGCTTTTTAAGTTTGAGTTCCAAAAAGTAAACAAACCGTTTCCTGATCAATAGGAATTTGCTCCACTGTAGTGGTACAGTGAATCAAAACCATAAATTACCGGATTTGATTAGGTGCGCAAGTGTGAGTAAAAAAGAGAAAGAGAGTCTGTGAGAGTGTAGGTGCGCTTGGATGGCCGGCAATCAAAGTGAATCATCACTTAACAAATGAGGAAGACAGAGCAAACAAACAAACGGATAACGGATAAACAGATGTAAAAGCGGTTGAAGGTGGGAGTGGGAAGGAGATGGGAAAAGGAGAGAGGTAAGGAAGTAAGGGAGAAATGCAAATGCAGTGCCAGAGCACACACACACGAACTCACACACTGACAAACAAAAAAGTGGGCGTAAACAAAAGATAATAAAAGCATAAAAAACGAAGTGCAGTTAATTGCAAGAGCTTCACCCAAAAAAACACACGAAAATAACCAGAAGACTGTTGAAATCCCAAAATAGCTCCTCAATCAGCTGAAAATTGAAGAAAAAAACGCGAAAACCCAAAAAACTCACCTGCAACAGCAGCTTCCAAGGCAAACAAATCCTCCTGCAGCTCCAATTGATCCATAGTAAGCAATTACAAGCCCTGATTTATAATTTATGGCTAAAAACAACACGCGTCTGGGAAAGTTGCAGCTGCGGCCATTTTTTCGCTAGTCAAGCGTGTTATTCCCTTGAAAACCACTTTTATGGTCTGCAAACACTTTAAAATCACTCGTTGAAACCTTACGACACTCGCACTCTATGAAATAACGATTTCCTATTTGATTTATCCAAAATTTGGGCCGTTCTTTTGTTGCAAATGCCAAACGAAAATTTACGCGTTGTGAAGAAGCAGAGAAATATCAAAGCAGCTGATTTTTGTTTTGACCAGGGCTGCGTATCGCAGCCGCCTATCGATATGCAATCTTACGTTACATTTCATTACGTTATATGTTATCGGCGCTCAGCTGTTTGCCCGGCTATGACGTCACGCGTGGACAGTAAATTATTTGTATTTTGATTATTTGCATTACAATTATCTGGAAATACTTGACTAAACATAAATAAATGTGTTAATCAGGGCTCGACAATGTCGCCGGCGATTGCATTGAATGGTTAAAGGCATAGCCACAAAGGCAAAACAATCAAAAATTGACACGGCGCAAAGGATCTAAAGAAGAAACCCACAGGAAAATTTACTAATTTAGTAAGAAAACGTGAAAAGCTATGAAAGTTCTATAAATTGAAGTGATTTATTAAGACTATACTTTAAATTAGGGCTGCGACTTCCAAAATTTGTTTGATCTTGAACTGCAACTGCTCCTTACCTACCGCAGTAAATTTAAGACCCCATTTATTTTGTTTTTAGCATACAAAAGTCTATATCTAACAACAATTCCTAATAATTTGATAGCGTTTATGGCCACGTTTTATTGTTCTTACTATCTTATGAAAACAGCGTGTTTATGATTGTTTACCTAAAAATCCAAACAATACTATTACTGTTAGTTTACTGATTAATAGAGACATTTATCAAAACATCAACAAAATTAGTTAATCTTTTAAATTTTTAATTAAATGTATTGTTTTTTTTTGTTAATGCGGACAAAGTTTCCTTTCTACAATTATTTAAAAAGTCAAGAGAAGTCAGAAATTAGGCAAATTATAGAAAATAAATGTTACTTAAGATATTCAAGCTAATCAAGCAATTAAGCTCGAATCAGAGAAATTTAAAGTCAGATTTTATAAAGAAATCCATCACTCTCTCAATCTACAATTGCAGATATCGATATGGAAGTGCCAGTGCATCCGCTGAGCCAGGATCCCACGGCCGCTTGGAGGGACATCAGCAAAACGCAGCGGGTGATCAAGGTCACGATGAAGCCACCCACCACCACAGTGGCGCCCAACAAGGCCCGAGTGGTCTGCATGTCCGACACCCACTCGCTGACTCCGTACATCAAGTTCGACATCCCAGATGGCGATATATTCATTCATGCGGGCGACTTCACCAAGTGCGGCCAATTGGAGGAGGTGGAGGAGTTCAACACTTGGATTGGCGCACTGCCGCATCGCCACAAGATCGTGATTGCCGGCAATCATGAGCTGAGCTTCGACAGAACCTTCACCCATCCGTTCCAAAAGAATCAGGGCAAAGGTCATGCTACGAGCAGCAAACACACCGGCATGTCCATCCTGGATGATCTGCCCACCTTGGGCAATGCCAAGGAGAGTCTGGAGAACGCTGTGCAGACGCAGAATGTCCGAGAGGTTCTGACCAACTGTCGGTATCTGGAGGACGAGTTGCTGGAGATTTGGGGCATTCGTATCTATGGATCTCCCTGGCAGCCGGAGTTCTGTCGCTGGGCCTTTAATGTGCCCCGAGGGCCGGCCTGTTTGGAGAAATGGAACCAAATACCCGAGGGCATCGACATCCTGGTCACCCACACCCCACCCGTGGGTCATGGAGATCTTTGCTGTTCGGGCGTAAGAGCAGGATGCGTGGAACTGCTCAGCACTGTTCAGCAACGGGTGCGCCCGAAGTACCATGTTTTCGGGCATGTTCACGAAGGCTATGGCATCACCAGCGACGGCAGGATCATCTTTGTGAATGCATCCACTTGTGACATCAATTACCTACCCAACAATGCCCCCATCGTTTTCGATGTAACCCTGCCCCCGGGATTTCGCAAGGATTAGCGTGCCCAGAATGATATTTACTCGCATTTGTTGCCGGTTCAATGAATTTACTTTTACTTTAAGTTTAAATTAAGAGATTTTGTCAACACACATTTAGGTGCCTAGAGAATTCTCATTGAACAATCCCACTCTATATATTAAAAATCACCATTAAAGCGCCATACAAGATTTCTTTAAGTAGAATAAAAACATTAAACCGATTTGTTGAAGTTTCTACAACATTGGCAATTGAAAAATCTTTAAAAAATCACAGTATTATAAAATTAATCATGTTTCCATAGACTTGAAATCTTTAGCAGTTTCAGAACTCCCACTTAGAACTACATTTAGGATTTATGGTCTGAATCGACGATAGATAAAGGTTTAGGACCTCAATTATTTGTTTGTATACCCTTGTATTGTGTATTATAATTTCATGTCAAAATGGTTAAAAGCAGTAGATAAAAATTATTTGACCCTATAAAATATATAATATTGTATATAATTTCTATTCTGTTTTACGCAAACTAAGTTTAAAGCTATCGAGATATTGTGATGTTTTACCCCTTCACAATTAGGTTATTCAAATTGTGTTTTAATATTCTAATTTTGTTCGTGTCATTTAATATTTGTAGTCAAGTTAAAAGTATCTGGTATTTTAGGAACTATCATATTAAGCTCTAGTTGTCTTTTTTTTAAATAGTTTCACAACTACTAACTGAGAGTAAAATTTTTACCGATAAGCCGCCAGAAATGGTCTGGAAAAACCTTGGAACCTTGGACGATCGCTGGTCTGCAACCCTGTTTCCAGTTTGACATTTCTCTTTGGCGCCTCGTAACGGCGCTTTTCCAGTGACTCCCCAACCATCCATCCAACCTGAGGCTGCACTTTTCGCGTGGCGAGCCCAATAAAAAAATTAAATTAATTAGTTAAAGGTGCCGTGGTCGTAGTAAATTTTAAATTGTATACCCCGATTTTAACTCTGCAAAAAAGCATACAAATAAAATGGTAAGTTTGCAAAAATTCTTCCCTCTTGGTTAGGTTTAAAGAAGAGAAGAAGTGTGGGAAGCGAAAACGAATAAAAGTGGATAACGAAAATTTAACAAAGGTTATCAAGCCTCGTAAAAAACCTTTAATGTATTATTTTTTTTACCCATCTTTTTTTTTTTGAAGTCTAAGCCTCTCTTAAGTTTTTCTTCAAACACTACAGTCCAGGTCAAGATTTTAATTAATAATTGGTCGTAAAAAATAAAAGTGGGTGATAGTACCACTAAATCTCGAAATACTATTTTATTTTAAATGTGTAAAGCGCCATTTTCAATAATATATGAAATATATAAATATTCTTTAGAGAAACATATTTTATTCTTAATTTACTAAAAAAAAACGTTTTTCCTTTGCTTGTTTCAATGAATAATAAATAATACTTTTAAAATTTTAAATTTATTGTTTATCATAAAAAAGGCCAAAATAGTATTTTAATTAATATTTAATTAAATTATATGTTTTCTGAGTAATATAAATATTTAGAATATTACAATGCAACATAACCTAACCTTAAACAATGGCGCCTTGCAAACTAATTTGCATTTTTTGTATTACCCCCACCAGCGCGAAGTGGTCTCCATCCAGATTGGCCAATGTGGCATCCAAATCGGCAACGCCTGCTGGGAGCTGTACCTCCTGGAGCACGGCATCAATCTGGACGGCAGCCTAAAGACCAAGGAGGAGCTGACGGCAAGCGGTAGCAGTGCCAGTGTGGGTCACGACACCACCGCCAACGATGCACGAACGTTTTTCACGGAGACCGGGAATGGCAAACAGGTGCCCCGATCGATTTTCGTGGATCTGGAGCCGACGGTCATCGACGATGTGAGGAATGGCTGCATGAGGGAACTTTATCATCCGGAACAACTGATCTCCGGCAAAGAGGATGCGGCCAATAACTACGCCCGAGGTCGGTACTCCATTGGCAAGGAGGTGATCGATAGGGTGACCTCAAGGCTGCAGAAGATCGCCGAGCAGTGCGACAGTCTGCAGGGCTTTCTCATCTTCCACTCGTTGGGCGGAGGAACTGGCTCGGGATTCACTTCCCTGTTGGTGGAGCGACTGTCCACCGACTATAGCAAGAAGTGCAAGCTGGACTTTGCCGTCTATCCGTCGCCCAAGGTCTCCACTGCCGTGGTGGAGCCCTACAATGCCCTGCTGACCACCCACTCCACCATGGACCACTCGGACTGTGTGTTCATGGTGGACAACGAGGCCATCTACGACATATGCAACAACAGTCTGGGCGTGGACCGGCCAGCCTATAGGAATCTGAATCGTTTGATCGCTCAAATAGTGAGCTCAACCACGGCATCGCTGCGTTTCAGTGGCTCGATGAATGTGGATCTCAATGAGTTCCAGACGAATCTGGTGCCCTTCCCCCGCATCCACTTCCCCCTGGTGGCCTACGCCCCACTGATGTCCGCCGAGAGGTCGGCCCACGAGCAGCATGCCATCACCACGTTGACCAATGCCTGCTTTGAGTCCTCTAACATGATGGTCAAGTGTGATCCACGGGCGGGTAAATTTATGGCCTGCTGCATGCTGTACAGGGGCGATGTGGTGCCCAAGGATGTGAATGCAGCGGTGTCGGCCATCAAGTCTAAGCGGCACATTCAATTCGTGGACTGGTGTCCCACCGGTTTCAAGATTGGCATCAACTATGAGAAGCCGGCCTTTGTGCCGGACGGAGATTTGGCCAAGACATCGCGCGCCTGCTGTATGCTGTCCAACACCACCGCCATATCGGTGGCCTTCTCGAATCTGTCCTATAAGTTCGACCTGATGTTCAAGAAGCGGGCCTTCGTCCATTGGTACGTGGGCGAGGGCATGGAGGAGGGCGAGTTCACGGAGGCGCGGGAGAACATCGCCGTCCTGGAGCGCGACTTCGAGGAGGTCGGTCTGGACAACAACGAGGAGGGCGAGGGCGATTTCGAGGACTATTGAGAGCACATCCCGATTCCCAGTCATTCCGCAGGCCCAATCACTTCAATATTCAATCAAAATGTAAATATTTTAATAAAGAATTGAAGAAAATTGAGTAAGGGTAACCAATATAATACAGTAGTATATACGGCTTACCAAGAAAATGGGTTTTTAATTAAGAAAGAAAGAAATAAAAATTCCGATAAATGTGGCTTTTATTTTTGCCGAAAGGTAAGTGGGTAAGTACTATAACTTTAAATGGAATGTGACATAAATGGAAATTTTCAAAACTAAAACTTTCTCCCGAACAAAAATTCTATTCCATTCCATTCAAATTATTTGAGATATATGTAGAATTTAAGTAAATTTAAAAATTGTAATAATTTGATATTAATATTTTATAAAGAGAAATATTGGAGTACTAACCAGTTTATACTTTTGTATAAAAATTGCCAACTTTCAGAAATTAAGTAGAGACAAGGAAAATCATTTTTTCAAACTTTTCTTTAAGGGTAACTAATATAAAAAAGAGTTGAAATTAAAACACAAGTTGCATTAGTTTTCTGTAATATTTTTTTGTATTTTTTCTTTAGTTTTTTTTTGTTGTGTTTGTTTTGTTTATTATTTTTTAACGCCTATTAGCTATGTTCTTTTCAATTGTATTTTTTTATTTTACTTAATTTTACTAGGTTTTCTTTTGAACTTGCAAGTATTTTGCGTTTTGTTTTTTCATTATGAACTTACAATAAAGAATCATCAAAAAGTTGTTGCTCAGTGTAAAATTACAATTTTTTTGTTGTGTGTGAGTGTATGTGTAGGTGTTGTGTGTGTGTGGGTTTAGGTGTATATCTTCTACGGTGTTAGTCTATAAATCTAAAATTCTCTCTAAGAGCAGGCCAATGTTTACACCAATCAACTGGAAATTATCGTTCGTGCTAACTTTTAAAATCAGAAAACGGCAAAAGTTTGTTTAAAAAAAGATCCTACTATACAAAGGAAAGGCATTGCATTTGTGTACTTCTGTTTTTGTTTTTGTTTTTGTTGTGTTTTTTTTTTTTTTTTTTTTGTGTTATCTTTAGGGTTCTATTTAGTATAATTACATAATGACGATTTCCCATCTACTGAGTTTGCATTTGCTTTAATTACAATAGTTAATCCATAAAAAATATATAACGATGATGATGGCAAAATAGTTTGTCTCAAATTGTTGTGGTTGTTGGTTGCATTACAAATTGCTGTTAAAGTTGTGTTTTTGCGGTAGCTTGCTAACGGTGTTCTGGTTGCTGTATTAAACGTTTGCTGGTTTAACTGCCGGTTGTTTTATATGTGGCTTAGTATGGAACATTTGAGAAGAGATACGAGACACTCTCGCCGTTGTGTGTCCGTCTGACGGCCTCGGCGAACATCATCGAGACATCAATGCACTAAGGGGAATAAAAAAAAAACATTAATATTAAACATTATGCAAAAGTGTGGTTAAGTTAAATTACTATTGTTATTACTTAAAACTACAAGCTAACAGTGATTTAAAGGAACTAGAGCAACGGGATGCCTTAAGCTCTTGTAGGGTATACCATATATTGGTTTAATATTAAAAGTTTTTGTTTTATGTTTTGTTTGCTTACTTAAATAATAGTTTTATTAACATTTAAAAAAAAGTAATTTCAGGGCGTCATAAAAACCATAAATATATTTAGGTAAATTCTACTTTATAATCATTGACAAACCTGGATTTTGGGACAATCCCGCATATGTCCATCCTGTGGTATGGTATTGGTCACAACCACCGCCTCGAAACAGGCATTGTTAATCCGCGAAATCGCAGGACCCGAGAAAATGCCATGCGTCAGAATGGCATAAACCTGATGAAAATTGAGAATCAATCATGTAAACGATGAATTTCAAAAGGAATCAGTCAATCAAAAGCACCTTGGTCGCTCCAGCTTCCACCAAGCGATCGGCGGCATGCACAATGGTGCCGCATGTGTCGGCCATGTCATCAACCAGGATGGCAATCTTGTCCTTGACATCGCCCACCAGAACCATGGACGCCACCTCGTTGGCCTTCTTGCGCTCCTTGTGTATCAGAGCAAACTCCACATTCAGGCGATCGGCAATCGAGGTGACACTATAAGCGGATTTCTCAAATTTACACTCAGTTGATAGAGAAATCAAAAAAAGTTCTTACCGCTTGGCACCGCCAGCATCGGGCGACACAATGATCGAGTTCTTCCACTCGGGAATGTTCTCCTTGATCCACTTGAGTACCGCTGGCTCGGCATAGAGATTATCAACTGGTATATCAAAGAAACCCTGAAAACACAGTTATTAAAGTTTGTTAAACATCAAGTACTCTTTGGGACATGACACATAGTTGTCATTCATTAACAATCGATATCTCAAGCATTCTTGTTTTGACCCTCCCATGATCAACATCACTTATCTCGATAGAAACAAATTTTAAACAAAAGTAAAGAAAGCAAGTTAAATCCCAAAGATAAGAATAGCTACGGAATGTCTCGATCGCTATCCCATTCCCCCAATCACGTGCTGAGTATGGATGAGCATGAGGACCTCAAACAGTGGCTAAAGGAGCAGCGTATTGTCCTGGACCTGCGTACCCGTCGCTCCTTCTCTGATGTCCTGCCAGTGGCCAAGATTGTCAAGCGATGCTACCCCCGTCTGGTGGACCTGCACAATTATCCAATCAAAAGCAGTGTAGTGCTTAAGCTTCAAAGCTGGGACACGTTCAACGCCAAGGTTCTGAAGAAATTGGGCATCAATATGCCGCGATCGGTGCTGCAACAACTGGCTGCAGCCGTTCCGGGAGCTATCGAAATGCTATTCCAGGAACTGATTCCTGTCACCAAGTGTGGCAGTCCCAGACCGAGTCCCATGCTGCGAGTCTCTCCCAAACCGCCGGTTAATAAGGATTCCCGGAATCGCGCCCTCCATCGATCCCTCACCCAAGTGATCGAGCGTCCCTCCTCCGGTGAGAAGCAACCCAAAGTGCTGACCATGGACGTGGACACCATGGTCAATGGACAGATCAAGAAGGTGGCTAGGAAGGTAGTCGACCACGAACACTACGCCAAAGTAGTAAGGGAGAGCGACGAAAAGTCCAAATACATTAGCTCCATTAGCCAAAAGGCGGACTATCTGGAGAGCGTTATTGCCGTGAAGGAGGAGCGCATCTCCGAGCTAATGGACCAACTGGGCAAACTGTCGGTGAGCATACTTTCCATGCAACCCATGCTCAGCGATAACGATGATGACAAAAGAATCAGTATAAATACCCATGCCCATATTAATAACGCCTCTGAGCCCTTCTTTAAGTTTTCCACCTAACCAAGCCATGGAGCATAATCTCACAATCCTCGAGGATTCGACGAGCTCCCGTTTGGTTCTTTCATACCTAAACTTACCATTGAAACAAAAAACTTAATGCTTTTCGACGACCGCATGTTATTGGATATATCTGTACCATATATTTTGTATTTTAATTTGCATGGCTTTACCCTAAATAAAAAAAAAGCGAAATTGTTACGTCGAACAAAAGGAACATCAAATTTTCTTTATCTTAATTAAATGTAATCTGATAAATCGAGGTGAGATAGGAAAAACGCATTGAAGGCTTTACAAATAAATCGATATAAAAGATAACTATATAAAAAAAAGGCTCTGCTAGGTGTTTTCATTTGATTTATGGTTTTTTTTAGCTGTCTAGCTAATTATATACAAGTGATTCATTAAGTTTTTATTGGACAGTTGATTGAAAAATATCTATATGCAAACTGGAAAAGCTTTTGCTAATTATAACTGAATTACAACTGAGTCTAGAAAGATAATTGACGTACTTATTAAAAACAACGTTTTTATCTTCGACGAATACAAGCCTTCGATGTTTAGATTGAAGACATTTGTGTGGCCAAAGCTTATTTATCTTTATCATTTCAAATTTCAGTTCTGTTTATAATTAAACGATTTATTGATGTGTATATTGTATTAATATTGGAAAAACCCCATTAAAAGTTCTGTGGTTTCTAGATAATTTAAATATTTAAAGACTAAAATCTCTGGCAGACTTACCTGGATTTGTGAGGCGTGCAGATCCATGGTTATGATGTGATCGGCACCAGCGACGGACAGCATGTTGGCCACCAATTTGGCCGAGATGGGCGCACGACTCTGTGCATTGGCCAGCGTAGAAAGAGAAGCAACGAAAGGTTTCCATTAGCGCAACTAGTAGTGGTTTAGATCTTAGGGCTAGGCATTATGAGGAGTAAACCATGGAAATCAAAATCGAACATGGACACACTTATGTATATAGACAGAAATCAACAAAGAGGTTAACGTTCCAATAGATTGCATATGGAGGTACATAATTCATAGACAGAAAAGAGATTCGCTTGCGACAACACAAAGGACAAATGTGATTGGGTGCAGAACCCCTCGGAAATAATGATTTGAGATCGAGAGAGGCCGAGAATGATATATGGTATATATACCCAGGTGATTAAGGTGCAACGCCAGTTAGAGATAAACATATACAGATAGATCGGTTAATACGCAAACAAGTGCAAAGAAAATCAAACATTTTTTTGACACTTTTCATTTCGTTTTTCTCATTTGATTTGGGGATTGGATTTTGGTGGTTTATTTGAATTCCGAACTGAACCGAGAATAAGGCATGCAAAACATCGGTCGGATATCAACATGTGTGTAGATAGGATTGGGGGAAAAAGACCGTCTCGTAGCATCAACTCAAAAGAAAACATTAACGAACGCAACAAAGCAAAAGGCTTAAGACAAAAATAATCTAAAGCAAAATTGTCTTTTTTTTTTAGTCCCGCAGCAGCATTAAAAATAATAATGCCTGGGATACAGGAACTAACCGAGCTACTCACAGTATATTGTTTGGCTGAAAACTCCTAAGTTCAACAGAAATCGAATTTTGTTTGATTTTATTTTGGGTAATTTGATGCAATAGAGAGACAAAGAGTATAAAAAGAAAAAGAAGAAAACACAAAAAAGTTCAGAATAATTCAGAGTTTAAAATTAAAATTATTGTGGGAAAAGGAGTCAAACTGTATGTATCATAAGTTTAAGGTAACAAAGTTATAATTCGTATTTCAAAAGAGGGTTTGTTAGTCAAGTGGGGGGATTGAAATCAAATCAGGTTGCAGTGCCAATTTAAGTAAACAATTTTTAAAATTACTATATTTTTGCCTTCCATTTCAGCTGATTATATTGAATGTCAAGAAACCCATTTACAGATTACAGAAATGAAAAATATTTGTGCAATTTGCGCGCTTGACCCCCAGGGTTCATCGTCTATATGTATGTACTATATACCCCCCATTGCCGATCCGATCGTCTGACGTCATACGGGATTATCTAGCAACGGAAAAACTTAATCAAGTGGAATGGAAAATATATTTTTTGTTTAAGCCCCGAAAGGAGGCTGTTGTCAGGGCCGATAAGACAAGAACAAAAGTGCAAGATCACAACAATCAACACAAACAAACAGCAGGCGAAACAACACAAACAATAATATTTATTAGAGGTCCATTATTAAATATAGATTAATTAATGTTAATTTTTTTTTTATTGCATATTCGCTTTTTTTTGTTGCAATGAAGAGCCGCCGAAACGAAACAAACAGAGGCAACGAAAGTATGTGGAAAATTTGTTTGTTTTGAATTTATCGCCAATTATTATTCATTGAAAATGTCACCGAATTTGTACTGTGGGTTAGCCAAGAATTTATTAATTCTTAATTAGTTTATGAGCGGGGAGGGGAGGGGGGGATCTGGGGAGGACATGCAAGGTAGACAAAAAGCGAATTTTCTGTAGAGAAACGAGGAAACTTGTTAAGCCAGACGCCAAAAATTTCCTTTGTGAGTGGATGAGTGAGGATGATTTCGCCGTTTCGATACTCCCATCCAGTGTTTCTTAGTGTTTGTTTCTTTTTATTGGTTTAAAAGAAAATTAATACGAAATTTCCCATTAGAAGAACATAAAGTGTGAATTAGGTGAGCGTTTAGTGGTTGAAAAGGTACAACAAGGTAAATACCCTAAATTTCCAATCGTAGTTTTTCTTGGCTAGTTTCTTGCTTTCCGCATTATCCTCACTGCCTGCCAACTTCACGGAGAAAGAGAGACAGAGATCGATAGAGTAACGGAGAAAGAGAGAGAGAAATACACCAAGGCACACACACACGCGCGGGTAGAGGGAGATAGTAGCAGGGGGGCGAGAAAGAGAGAGCGAGCATGGCATGGGGATAAAAAATAATTAAAGTATTTAATCACATACGGCAGGAAAATTAAGCAAAACATGTTGCTAAATTAAATTTACAAATTTTCCACATTTTCCAATTGCGTGCGTTTTTACATTTTTTGCGTTTCTCCAGCTTAGCTTCGTTGCAAACAACTTATTTTTGAAAAAGAAAATTTAATCCAACTTGATTAACAAAATGCATTAGAAACTCACAGACACACACACAGAAAAGAGAAGTATATGTAATAGGATAAAAATATATCGGTTATATAGCAATTAACAATCGAGCTAAACGTTGGGGAAAACATTTGGGGGGAAAAGTTTACGCTTTTTCGTTTGCACTTTTCCCCAATAAAAACAGTGTGTTGTGGGCTTTGAGTTGGAGTAATAGTCGGATCATCTAGAATTAATTGTTTACATTGCTTTTCTTTGCACGTACGACCCGAAAAGGATCTATAGAATAAAATACCGTGTGATTTTCGGCGGCCGGATCGTGTTGAGGCAAACCTACCTTGTCTTTTTTGTCTTGGCGGGCATATGGAAAGCAAGGAATCACAGCTGTAACACGAGAGGCTGAGGCGATTTTGCACGCATTGATCATGATCAGCAGCTCCATCAAGTTATCGTTGATCTCGCCGGATCCCGACTGCACGATGTATACATCCTCGCCGCGCACCGATTCCCCAATTTCCACACTGCAAAGACAGAGAGCGGGGGGTCAGTTGAAAGGCTGGATGTGGGTGCACTGCGAGAAAATATCAGCAAGATTTGGTCAAGAGTTTGGTAGGTTTTCACGCCAAAATAGTTTCAATCTAAAGCATTTATCATCTTTAGATCACCGACAGCTTGCTCAGTTTTGAAACGTTGTTATAAGGTACCACAGCAATCCCTAATGAATCAATAATCAATAAAGTTAAACGTATGTTAGAGAGACTTCGACTTCAGTTATGCAAAGTTGTATCTATATTTGAAATTATTTGTCTATAATGCTTGGGGAACCACTTAAATACAATTGTGAAAATCTGGGTTATTAAAACTTAAGATGTTTTAGTATCTTAATATATTCTCAAACATCTCAATAAGATTGAAATCAAATATCTTCAAGCTGGTTATTATCTAATGCAAAGAATGTGGTATAAATTACACTCTCTCAGAGGGGGTAATTTTCCATTGTTTGGCTAAAGCTCGCATGTCTTGGCAACACTTCTCAAATTCTCAAGTTCTTTAAGTATCCTTTTCTCCACATCCCCACCCTCCCACTTATTATTATAGATAATCTAAGCAAGAGACGCCCACACCTACGACGCCCACTATTGTTGACCTTTGACGACGCCCAACGAAACTGCAAGCGCCAACGCAATCTAATCGAATCTTCTCTAATGCTCTCGTACACACACATGGCGTATGCGCAATATTTGCACTGACAACCGACACCGACGCCGCTTCGTTTATTATTTTGTTTACATTTTGTTTTGTTTTGGTTTCGGTTTGGCTCCAAGCTTGGTTGGCAACTTGAACTATAGATTTTCGTTACCCTTGATTCAGAATGGGAGGTTTAATCAGCATTTCAAAGGCGGAAGTAAATTGGAAAATATTCCAGAACATACGTAAACACTTTATAATAAACATCTCGAGTAACCTTGTTTTTATTTATATATAATATTATTATTACAAGCCCCATATTGCATCTAAAGTAGCCTAGTTTTATTTAAATTAAATATTTTAACAAATCTTCAGCTCTAGAAATCACTGAAAAGCAAAAATTATTCTGTTTAAAAGTAAATTTCCATGAAGCAGCCAATTTCACTCAATAAAACACTGGCCACTGGTCCAACTACTTCTCACTTTGTACGCTTTTTTTTGCGTTCTCATGGTTATTTCGGTTTTTTTTTTTCCATTGAAGGTTAATTCAATTACATGGCGTTTCAAACATCAGCCCTCAACCGACTATCGATTGAACGGCTTGTGCCTGTGTGGCCCGTAATTAATTTGTCCAATATTTCGGGGCTATCTTTGTCTGTCATATACAAATTCATGAAAGTAAACGCCTGACGCCTGTCGCCGATCGCGTGACACGTTTTCGTTGTATAGTATAGTTCTGCACACGCTTATCAAAGCGACAATTCTATTGACCGGCTTTTTTTTCGAGAGTATTGATTGGAACTCCTCTCTGTTGAATTTTTTCTTATCTAGGCTTCGGTCAAGGGGATCATCGTTGGCCGGCTAAATGCAGCGGTTTCATCAACCTTGGCCGGATGCATTTTGCCATTAAATCATGCATTTCTGAACAGATTGCCGGGGCTGCAAAAACACTTTCACCGTTCGCCACCATGACATTGTTAGCGTGCCGGGAAAACTTGGGGAAATCAAAGGGAAAACCAGGGGGGGAGGGAAGTGGGTGGGCTGGGCGTAGGGGAAACTTGCGACAGTTGGCGGTTGGCCAGAATCCGCCGCAGTGCCAGCAACTAGCAACAGTTCAATTCAGCAGCTGTTTCTTTGGCCGACCGTCAAATAGAATTTCAGCTAAAATTCATTTCGTTTTCCTTTGTTTTTTACGTATTTTTATCTCTTTCCTCGTTCGCAGTTCTGTCTGCTCATGTGATAATGTAAACCGAAAATACAAAAAACATGAAAATGAAAAACAGTCCAACTTCTCTAATTGAAATCACCAGTTTCACACTTTTTTGTATTTGGTTTGTTTATTTGTGTAGTTGTTTGTTGTGAACATTCTTTTTATTTTCTGTACTTGTGCTATCATAAGAAATTCAACAAGGTTTAGCTAGGTTATCAAAAAATTTAATATTTTTAGCTTTTAGTTAACTAATAACCATTTTATTTTAACTAGAAGTAAACCAAAATTGTGTTTCGTTTTGGAGTTTCTAAAAAGATTTGAGTTTGGATTATATCTGAACACCTTTTCAATGTAAAGAAGTCGTACTGTAAAAATGAAAACTGTTGCCAAACGTCTCCCACTAATGCTTATCTCACTCCGACGGAATCTAAATCGCTTTCGCTTAGTTTTAGTAGGTTTCTGTTGATTTATGAGCTTCTTATCATTTTTAACTCGGGCCCCTTTCAAAAGCTCGTTGATACCACACGACCTCAAAAGACAAACACGCAAATTCCTTATCGATCAAACTTTTGGCTTCGTAATTGATAATTGCAGTGGGTGGTAGGCTAGTTTATAAAGGGGGTGTTGAAAACAGTTTAGAATTGCGTGTGGCAAAACCTTCAAAATGGTAAATTGAAGCCCACTTTGGGGTTATTGAAAATTTATTATGGATTGCCATTGGAATTGGACTTGGCCTTTGGCAAAGGTCGTTTGTGGGTTCTCTTGGGTTGTAGTCATAAAAATTAATGGCCTTCATATTAATTACTAAATACTATGCAAAAACAAGTTATTAATTTCTGTTTATTTGGATAAAAAATATTGGAATGGAAGAGTTTTACTAGTAGACACTAGAAGGATTAATAATAATTTATATGGTATAAATATCCATTTCTATAATTTCTATAAACTAACGTGTGACCTAAAAAAAAACGAATAACGCGAAATCATCTAGTTTTCATTTATTTCTTTTCTTCTCCGCCCTTTTGTTATAAGCTTATCTTCCATTATCACCAAATTGCGCAAAAAAGAATAAGTGTCACAGTCTTAATTCAGGATTCATTCGTACAATCTGAGCGCCCTTCAATTGACTATAATCTTGACTAAAACTTGATCTCTAGCCCAGACGCCCCAGCAACAAAATCAACAACAATATCATTATCATCATCGCCGTCCGCTCGCTTTTATCAACAATCAAGACAAAGTAAGAAAAATAAAAGCAAAGGTTGACCCGTTACACCAGTACTATCAAATTACAACAACAACTAGTATAAATTGGAGCAATATGATTTTCTGGCTGCTGTTTGAGAGAATACCAGAAAAAGCCAGAGAGAAGTGAGAAAGTAAGAGATGGGCAACAAAAACAAAGCAGACAAGTGCAAACAGCAATATTGCAACAACAAATGTAGAGCAACAACCACTATGCACACGTGGGGGTCTTTTATTTAGTGAGAGAGAAAAAGAGAATTGAAAGAAAGAGCGGGCTCCACAAAATGCGGGGGCGTCGCTGCCACTGCCGCTGTCGACGTCCTAACGTCTGCCGACTCTTGATGTGGCGCTCTCCCCATTCTTGATTCTCACCTAAAGAGTGTTCTCCCACTCTTAGTCAAATAACGAAAAACGTGACAGAGTCGTGTTGTGGTTCTCTACTCGGAGGCATTTAATACCCTGTGATAGGGTATGTTTGGTTACATTGTTAATTTATTTTTTCTTTTCCTTGTATAAATACTTATTTTCTTGTGCAGCTAGGGTAGAAAATACATATACCAGAAAAGATAAAAACAAAGCATACAAATTAAATTGGTATAAAATATTGAGTTTTGGGTGCCAATGCACAAGACCGAAAACTTAAAGTTGATCACCCATACGCACTGTTGAACAAACGTACTTTTTTCAAACGAATGTTTTATTTTCATTTAAATCATTGTTGACATGTTACTTGTTATGTTATGTTGTTGTTATGTTATTGTTATTGCTTGAAAATATTCCTACTAAGAAAGACGAATACTATACTTTATTTCTTTTAATTTGAAAATTAAAGTGTCATTTAAATATAATTTTAAATTACCCCCTCGAAGGCAAAACCATTTAAACCATATACAAATAACTTAAAGAAAAAAATCTAACCATTGAGTGCTTAAGATCCCAAATTCAAAAATTCCCTAAAAATTCCTTCTGCAGCGATTATTATAGGGTAACGGCACTTCGATCAGTCTATCTCGCTTCTCATTCTTACCTTCGTGTGCGTGCGAGGGCTAACATAACAAAAAACACACGCACACTGACGACGCGCGTATCATGTCAAAAAGCTTAGCGCGTATTATAACCTCTATTTTCGTTTCGGTTTCTTCCGTTTGCCTCGTTTATTTCACCTTTTCACCGCCTAATTGTTTGCTAATGTGGCTTTTGTTTAATTTTATTAAAAAGAAAAGTTGATCACGAAAAACTGGAATGGGGGTGGGGGAAAAACCAGGGGTGCCTTTATTTATTATTTGTTGTTGTTGCATCAGCAGCTGACTTGCTGGTCTTGCGCGTGTGTGAGTGCGGGAAAGAGAGGGAAGCAAACAGCGTGCAAGCCGCAAGTCTAGACATACACACACACATTCTCACAGCTGCTAATTTAATTAAAAATATAAAATGGAAATAATTTTCGTATTTTTTTCGCTTCCCTTTAGGTTTTTTTTAGTTTTTTTTAATTAAATTTAAATTTGCCGAAAATTACACGCGACATTGGACGCGCTTTGCGTGTGTGTCTCCGTGTGTTACTCTCACTCATACCAGCATACCAGCACTATACACACACACAAACGCAGGGCTATATCGACAAAGACGGTGTACAGTCCACTTGTTAAATCAATAAAAATAAAAAGAAACCCAGCAGAAGGCAACCCACAAAATTCGGTAAAATCCTCCAGTTGTAAGTAATCGAATTCCCACTGGTTTCCATGTTTGGTTGCGGCACCAAATCGCCAGCAACCTTCAGCGAATGTCAAGGACCCTTAAAGCACATGGGTTTGACAAACAGTTTTCGAAAAACTTAAACCATTCTAAAGCACTTTTTAACACTCGGATTAACACTTGTTGGTGGCCCCAAAAGGATGGGGACTTTCCGCAGGACTTCTACTTACCAAGTCTCCAAATTGCTGAACTTCTTTGTAACCACTTTGCCAAGATCGATTCCCAGACGATCGACGATCCGCTGGGCCAGATCCGGATGCGAGGTGCCCGAAAACACTTTGATGTTCGGCATTCTGGAGTGGATTAAATTTAGACAACCAGCCTGTTTCTCCAAATTGTCTCGGATCAAACTTCTAGCGCGTATCGGATTAGCAGAGCGAACTGGCATCACACAATCTACGAGTAGAAGTTTTTATTATAAATTTTTTTTCGCTAAAACGCGGGCAGCGACGTCGCCGCCTTATCGGTGTGCTCGCGGGAGCGCAAAAGAGAGTGCCTCCCTCTCTCTGTGTACTACATCGACAGCGACGTCGGCAGCGCGAAAGCTTTGTGCGGGTGTGTGTGAGTGCGCCACTCTCTTTTACTCTTTTTTCTGTAAAGCCACCCCAAGTCCGACCATGTGATTTTTCTACGTGTTCTCCAGGGAACTATTAAAGCTATCGATGTCGATTTCGGATTTTTAGAGGCAGTTCGATAGATTTCTATAATTTTAAATATTCTACTTATTTATGCATGTGCATAACATTTTAGCTGTTTTTATGAACTTATACATAATGTATTTAAATGTTTAAAACATTATTATTATTATTATTATTATTATTATTATTATTATTATTATTATTATTTCTTTTTAACTGAATGACTTTTTGACGCTTTGAAATAGAAAAAAAATTTTAATTTTTTTATTGACGAGATTAATTTTTTTGCGCTTAAAGTAACAAGAAAATTAATTAGTTGCTAAACAAAATAAGTTAGGTATTCTCAAACAAATCTTTTGTAAGGCTAAGTCTGAAATGTGCCTACAGTTTATCGCAATTTATTAAAATTTTTGAAAAATAAATCCCTTTTTAACACTTCCAATAAGTTATAAAGTAAAATTACATTTACAGCCTCCTTGTGATGTGTTTCAAAAAACGTTTCGAAAGTATTAAATTATTAAATAGTCTTTTCTTTGCAAACTGACTTGCTGTTAATATTGTCTGAAAATTTCTATTCTAGCCGATAGATAAAAGGCTTATCATCACCAAAATGCAATCTATATTTTCGGTTTAACATAAAAAATATGCTGGCATGCCAACAGGCGCGCGCCAAAAGAAAAGCTTTGGAAAATTGAAACGCGACCTCGCCAAACAGCTGTTTCACGGATGTCCCAGGTTGACCATGAAAACACACACACACACAAACTCAGGCAAACAGGGCCATAACGTGATTTCTAGGATATAACTACGCACCATTCTGCTCGTTTTCCGTGCATTTCTTATCGGGCATTATACACAACTTAACTCCCGAGATCAAGGTGCTGCGACAGGTAAGCGGCGACTGAAAAGAGCGCCGGGTATTTAATAGCACCCCGTTTTTAACAACAAGTCGCACTCACAGCTGTTTTTGCCCAGGCTAACTAAAAAATGCACCGTTTTTAGCGACAATTGGAGATTGAGATTAGCAGCCGCATCTGGCGAAATTGAGCGAGCAAATGGAACTGAGCGCCGTACAACATGGCGTATGCGTCTATTACACATACGCACTGGGTACACACACACAAACACACAGCGAGAGAGAGGGATGATGCGCAGTTGATGCCACATATAAAAGCTTTCAGGATGCCACAACGAGAGCGCTTTCTTCTCTTCTCGGAATCAGCTGTTTTGGGAGACAATTTCCATTTAATTTATGGTTCGTCACACTGCAGTTTTAAATATTTAAAAACCTATTGAGCGCCACTCAGAGCCAAAATCATTAAACAAATAAGTTGTTTGAACCTTAAAAATCAATAATGTAATAATATTCATTTTGTATATTTCCTTAAACAAATATGATAAGATAGTTGGATTAAGGAATGCTTTAAAAACTGAATAATGATTTATTGAAACTTTAAATGAATAAAATAACTTTAAAACTTAATATTGACGTATGTTTGTAACCCCCAAAAATTAATGTATTAAACTTTATTTATTAGTCAACTTATTTTCGTCATATTGCATTGCACAAAAAAGGTAAATAAATATTTTGAAAATGTGCACATAAATATATCAAATGTGTTAGGGTGATGCCGACATTTACAAATTAAGCAAAATTGTTCACGATACATTCCAATTTTAAGATGAAAGAAAAACAAGAAAGAAAGCAAACTTCGGCAAGCCGAAGTTCATATACCCTTGCAGCTATTGCATGAATTAAATACTTTTGAAAACATTTAAATTATGATTTACTTCAGTATATACTGAAAAACAGTGAGGCTATGATGATTTGCAGCTCAATTATTAGATAGTTATTTTATATATTTTTATTAGTTCTATGGGAGCTATATGATATAGACGTCCGATTTTGATAAAATTTAAACCATAATTCTGAAATAATTAAACATTGCCATATGTCGAAGAACTAAACAAAAAATTAAAAAACAGAAAAGTTATAATTTTTTTTCATTTATTTCTCCGATTGTTCCTATGGGAGCTATATGATATAGTCGTCCGACTTTGATGAAATTTAAACCGTAAATCGAAAATATTTAACCATTACTAAATGTCGAAGAACTAAACAAAACATTAAAAAACAGAAAAGTTATAATTTTTTTCATTTATTTTTCCGATTGTTCCTATGGGAGCTATATGCTATAGTCGTCCGATTTTGATGAAATTTAAACCGTAAATCGGAAATATTTAACCATTACTAAATGTCGAAGAACTAAACAAAAAATTAAAAAACAGCAAAGTTATAATTTTTTTTCCTTTATTTTTCCGATTGTTCCTATGGGAGCTATATGCTATAGTCGTCCGATCCGGCTCGTTCCGACTTATATACTACCTGCAATAGAAAGACAACTTTTGGGAAAGTTTCATGCAGATAGCTTTAAAACTGAGAGACTAGTTTGCATATAAACGGACGGACAGACGGACAGACGGACAGACGGACGGACAGACGGACATGGCTAGATCGACTCGCCTAGTGATGCTGATCAAGAATATATATACTTTATAGGGTCGGAGATGTCTCCTTCACTGCGTTGCAAACTTCTGACTGAAATTATAATACCCTCTGCAAGGGTATAATGAATTTTTAACTGTCTCATAAAAATAGTAAATAGATTTTCGAATGTCAATTTTAAGTTCATATTTAGGTTTTTACAACTTGTTGTTTGTTAAGCATCTGAGACAATAATAAATGTTCCATGGCTTCTTTTTTTCACTTTTAAATTTTTGGATGTTATTATTTTTATAAATATGAAAAACAGCTACATATATTTTCTTCCGTGTAGTTGTGCTTTGAATGGATTTCAATTGGTTCTGGGCTAATTGTTGCTCTGCAAACAATTCCACAAAAGATATGAGTAGGAATGTTTTGTTTTCTAGATTGCTAAGACGGACCCGAGTACAGTCTTTTCATTCCTACGGGGGCTCGTCATTGCTTTTCTTGCCCCTGAGATGTTTTCTTGTTGTTGGTGCAACTGTACCTGGGATTGGGATGCTGAACAAAAGAACGTCGCTGAAAACACTGCGATTTGTTAAATTGTTTTTGCGTGCCTATGGCTAAATATAAATGAACTAATGCTAAATGTTGACGTACTCTTCTCCGTGTTTTATCCCTCAAAACTGACGCAAATGGCGTTGCAAGTGGGGCGTACGTTTAAAAATAATGAATGTGTGGATCGCGGGGGGCTGAGGCGAAAACCACGTGCCGAATGCGACGCACGTTTTGAGTCGGGAGGAAAACAAAGGGCACGCACACACGCAAAACCGGTAACAATACAATATACAGTATACTTAATACTCAGACTTACTTAAAACATGTGCAGTAGAAACGTTTCCCAATTACTTTTTGAACTATTAACTATTGAACACTCAACAATGCGGTTTGAACACGTTGGTCGACAGAAACTGTGTAGTTTGTGTGCAGCCGCCTCTCGGAAAATGCAAAAGCTGAATGAATCAGAACGCTTTCGGTTCGAATTCGAGCGAGGGAAGTTGCGTTTGTGGAGTTTGTGGTGTGCGAGAGCATGAGATAACGAGAGTGAAACTTAACTTCAGCAAAACGAAGACTTAATACCCTTGCGGTTTTAACAAAAATATGGATGTAAATACATACATACATAACTTTATTTGAGTTTCAGTTTCTTTCAATAAAACCAAACAAATTTAGTTCATAACAAATTACATCCTTAACACAACAAATATATTCTTACCCCTTAACTTCATAATTAAGGATATTGTCGTCCTATTTGGACCAAACTTAAAGTTCTTTTCTTAGATCAGGGTATAAAAGAAACGTTAAAGGTTTCGATGGAACATCATGATATATTTGGGAATCTTTTTGGTGAGGACTATAAAACTCTCTGTAAGGGTATATTATGGAGAGCGGGAGAGTGGAAGAGCGTTGGAGAGCCGGCATTTATTGTTTGTATTGGTCAAAACGTTTTGGAGCGCAGCAAAAGGGGGAGCACAAACACGTGTGCCCAACAGACAAAAGAGTAAAATATATGACCAACTCTTCCATTTTAACTCAGTCCCCAAATTGTTTACTGGGTTTTTTTCCTTATCCGAAAGTTGTTGTTGTGTTGGCTCAAAAACTTCTCCACACGCTTTTGCTGACACGTTTTTTTCTCGATCGCCATGTCTGTTGTGCGAAACGTGAATTTCGGCTGTAAAAGAGAATGACGAGTAGAAGGTTTTCCGGGCAGGGAGCATACCCTATAAGCAGTCCGCAAATATTAATTAAATCGTTATTTTGTACAATTCAATTGAAATTAGTACAAATGTTTAAAATCACAAAATAACGTACATATAAACTTAAGGCAGGTTAAACATTTTTTTTTAAAGAAAATGTTAACCTTTTAATATGTACATATTTAATATGTACATATGTAAATGTATCCTCATATACCCGCTTTCCCCCAGCAATACCTTCTATAAACCCAAGATCTTTTGCCGCATATTTATGGTTGTCTATTATTTTCGGACTGTTGCCAAGAGAGGCCTACGCCTTAAAAAAATAAACTTCTTATTTTTGTTTAGAGGAGGCAAAACTAGTTTCAAATTTCCGACCGCAGACAAGGCAGGTGAGCGTAATGGAACCATAATACTGAGGTCACAAGAACTCAGATTAATGCTGGTTTGGTTCTATAAGTTTTATGTATTCGGTGTTCAAGATCAGAGACGCAATGGAAAATAACCTTAGCTCTGTGCCAATGAAAAGCTGCGGCTAATGGAAGCGATGGTATATGGGGTTATGGCTGGAGGTTTTTTATCCGATATCAAAAACAGGTTCGAATCAGAAAACTTTACTTGAGTAGGTCGCTAGGCCGTCGTACAGTAAATGGACCTTATCAATTTTAATCTTCCTAAAATACTAATCTAGCTAACCGGTGTTAAGTTTGTTGCATTAATTTACTTGCTACTTTTTCTTTCGTATTTGTAGCAGCATACTTAGATCTCCAAAAGAACCGCCCATGAGTTCCATATCTGTGCCATCCTCAGTAGAGGTTCCGTCTTGTGAAGATGGAAAAGCAAACCAAGTTGGTGATGGAATCAGTATACCATTGGTCGACACTATTAAAGGATATCCTGTGGAACAACTTCACCCTTTGGTAGGATCTCCTCCAGGGTCCCCAAAACAGCTACCCATAGTCACTCAACCTGGAATAGGCACTGGAATGGCACGGGGTGAACTAACTGGAGACTGGAAAAATGTAATACCAAGCAGTACAAGTGGATTGGAGTACCTTCAGATCATCGATCAGCTTTTGGTCAAGCAAAAGGTGGAATTTTTTGAGGCCTTTACCGGATTTGAGACCAACAACCGTTACTCCATCCAAAACGCGTTGGGACAAAAAGTGTTCTATGCGGTGGAGGACACCAACTGCTGCACCCGTAACTGCTGTCCCGAAAGACCCTTCCATATAAAGGTGTTTGATAACTATCTGAAGGAAGAGGTAATTCATCTTCATAGGTCTTTAGGCTGCTCCTCCGTCTGTTTTCCCTGCTGCCTGCACAGCATCGAGATCTCGGCACCACCCGGAAATGTGATCGGTAGTATTCAGGAGGAGTGGTCTGTTTGTCGACCCTCCTTCCGCATCCTCAACCGAAGTGGCGACCTCGTTTTACGCATCGAAGGACCTATGTGCTTTTGCTCGGTCTGCTGCAATGTGGACTTTAATGTGGGTTTCTGGATGATATTTTTTTAAAAAATTAATAATTTTAATTGTTGACCAGGTGGTTGATCTAGACGGTGAAAATGTCGGCAGGATTTCAAAGCAATGGTCCGGACTTGGTCGTGAGTTCTTAACGGATGCGGATATGTTCGGAATCACCTTTCCAAAGAACATGGATGTGGATCTAAAAGCGGTTCTACTAGGCGCCACATTCCTTATTGATTTTATGTTCTTCGAAAAGTCATGCAAATGTTTATTTAAGTCTTGTGGTTGTTGCATTAATGTTTAAAATATTACATTCTTGGGAGGCTAGACCCTACACAAAAATCTCAAAGATTTAAAAAGAAGAATGAAAATTTAGAAGTCTGAAAGATGAGTTGAAAGATACTCTTTTTTTTTTAAAACCCAAGCATGTATTTGTTAATATGTATAGCTGGCAGAAAATGTATAAATTCATATCAGTATTAATATAATTGTTAATTTTTATGTATTATTGTTATGTTTAAATTTAATGGCGAAATAAATCAATAATTTTGTAACAAAAATATTGGATGATTTATTAAAAAAAAAAATTTTTAATTCCCAACACTATATATAAAACTAAAACAAAATTGATACAAAATAGATAAAGCATAACTTGGATTAGTATGGATTATGAAAATAAATTAGTAACTTTATATACATTTTTTGAATTTGTAGAACAGACCTTTGAAGTTTAGTAAAATAAAGAGCAGAATTAAATGGTTATGGAATTCTTTAAAAATATTTCTGGCAAAATTCTTTATAATTACTTTCAGAAAGATACATTTAAAAACATAATTTTAGAATTCGTGTCGAATTTTTGCCGCCAACTTTCAGAATCCCTATCGATTGGACAATCGATAAAAGAGCTTTCAGAATTTTTGTCATGCGGCGCTGCAGCCACACTAAACAAAAAAAAAAAAAAAAAAAAAAATAGCACAGCAAAATAGACGTGCTGAGCAAAAGTCAGTTTCGATAAATTTCGGATATTGAGCTTATTATTTATTGTGTGCTGGTCGAGCTCCTTGCCTCGACAATCCCGAAAAGCGATCGAGTGGAGCGACCTTGGAGTGGATATCAACCAGGTGTAATTTACGCAACGCATCACAAAATCCAAATCCGCAAAATTGCACAGGGCCAACAACAACAGAAACAGGGAAGAGAACGGCGAAGAGGAGAGGCGGAGTAAGGAGAACGGAGAGCGGATAACAGGGAACAGAGAACAGAACAGAGAAGAGAAGAGAGTTGGAAACAGAAGAACCATCATGGCGAACATGGCAGTGTCGCGGATCAAACGGGAGTTCAAGGAGGTGATGCGCAGCGAGGAGGTGAGTTTTCGAGGACCAAGGACACCACACTTACCCGTTCCCTTGGCATCGCCAGCTGCAGCACCACCACCCCTAATGGTGCTGCGGGGTGTGGGGTCCACGTCCGCGGTCTTTGGTTCCATTTTTTGGCGCGCTTCTTGGTTCGAGCTAGTTATACATATGTACAATAGCTGTGACTTGTAGAGCAAAATGTAAACACCGACCGCACTGATTTGTACTACTCACTTGTATTCCCTGACAGATCGTCCAGTGTTCCATCAAAATCGAACTGGTCAACGACAGTTGGACGGAGCTGCGCGGCGAGATCGCCGGTCCGCCTGACACGCCCTACGAGGGCGGCAAGTTCGTCCTGGAGATCAAGGTGCCCGAGACATATCCCTTCAATCCGCCAAAGGTTAGTACACCTCAAGGGCAACTATAAAATATTTCAACTCGGGAGAGTTTTTTTTTTAAATTAGTATGCTACAACTATGACATTTGTGATAAGCCTTTTTTTTAATTTTTAAGAAAATCTGATAATAGCAATTAAATTCTTAAACTAATGTTAGTTTATATAATTCTCTACTTACGATTTAAAATTGGTTTAATAAAAGTTGTAAATTTTGTACATTTTTACAATCAAATTAAACTAAAGTTAAGCTATAAACTAGTTTCAAAAATTACCGAATTTTATTCAATAGAATACAAAATGAAAATAATTATAGTCGTTTTTTAATATATATTTAAAAAGAAAGAAAAACAAAACATTAAAAAGATACAACAAAGATCAATATATATTCAGCATTGAATCTAGAAAAGCTAAGGATTTTTATAGAGTTGCAATAGAAATGATGCCAAACATAAACAGTAAGAAAACAACTGATTAAAACTAAGTTAAATTAAAGCTATTTTATAACTTTATAAATAAAGTCAGCTCTAAACTACAAATTGCTTTTAGGTACGCTTCATAACGCGCATCTGGCACCCGAACATTTCGTCGGTGACGGGAGCCATCTGCCTGGACATCCTGAAGGACAACTGGGCCGCGGCGATGACACTGCGCACTGTGCTGCTGTCCCTGCAGGCGCTCCTGGCTGCCGCCGAGCCGGACGATCCGCAGGACGCCGTGGTGGCATATCAGTTCAAGGACAAGTACGATCTGTTCCTGCTGACCGCCAAGCACTGGACGAACGCGTACGCGGGCGGTCCGCACACCTTTCCCGATTGTGATTCAAAGATCCAACGTCTCAAGGACATGGGCATCGACGAGCATGAGGCGCGCGCCGTGCTCTCCAAGGAGAACTGGAACCTGGAGAAGGCCACGGAGGGTCTGTTTAGTTAGCTTGTCCCAGCCGCACAATCACCAGTACCATTCTCGGCGGCGGCTACACCAGCAACTTCAACATTAAATTTTCAGTTCGGCAACAATGCTAAATTCTAGTAGACCCACACATTGCCCACAAAACGATTATCGTAGATTTTGTCCACAAAATTGCATTGCCCCGTAATTATACCAATATATTTTTGTTCCGTATTTCTGTATGCTTATTGTGCACCTTTTGACGCTGGATGGGCCACCAAAAGGTTGAATCTAAGGCCCGCCTCTCAAGCATGTGTTTTGCAATTGAACCCAGGGTTCCATTTCATTTTATTACGTGCAGTCGCATTTATTTGCTGGCCTTTTAATAACACTGTTTTCTCCATTTCAACCCTTATTTGTACCACAAACAAAAATGATTTAAAACATGTAATGCGAACATGAGAAGTGTATAACAAATCGAAGTCTTTGTAAATTGCGTTAAGTTAAATAAATAAATAAATAAACAAATATTAAGAAATGCTAAATGAGGAAGTTATGATTTTAGTTTGTGGAAGACTGGCTGCAAACTTTAAATAGATTTTTGTAAAATATGTAGTAGACTGAAAATGAAAAATGTAATTTACGTTAACTTGAAACTATAAAAATATTTGTCTTATGCAATTTAAAAACTTAAATAAAATCCAAATTTACAAACCAAATATAAAAACCGTAAGATGACAAATTCTCCATGTTATTTATACAATGTCTACCATTATTAAGATGCAATATAATCATATATATGTATATTTTTCTAAATTTTCAATTAATTAATTTTTTTCTACATTTTCATTTGAATATTTATGATTTGCACTAAAGATTTTACTAATAATCTGTGACTAAACATTTGGTCTACGAACTCTGCCGGCGAATACAATGAACATCTCTACTCGAAAACGAATCTCTACTTGTGCTTCTGCTTGGACATGACGGACACGGAGGATCCACCAGTTGCAATGGCGGATCCCAAGCAAGTGTTGCTGCTCTGGGGCAACGAGAGGCCAGCGGCATTGGTTCCCTGGACATTGTGATGGCTGTGGCGCTGCTTGAGCATCTCCTTCCACTCGGATTCCAGGCGCACATAGGAGCCGCCCAGCGGTTGGGCATTCTGCACCAGACACTGATCCGTTCCCGTCTTCTTGGTCACGTAGTTGGCCACCTGCTTCATGATCTTCTCCTCGAAGTCACGCTGATGATCCTGGTTGCTGCGTGCCGACAGCTCACCGGACCAAAAACGGCCCGACACATCGGTGGGACTGGTTATATAGTTCAGATATGTATTATATATATATATGCTTATTTTGGTGTTTTGTAAACTTACCGCTTTCGTGACTTTTTGCCACGTGTTTTCCTAGGTGGTGGACGGTGCTCCGACTCGCAGCCATCACTACTGGAGCTGTAATCCTCGTCGTCATCGTGAACGTTGCGCATGCGCGGACGCAGGCAACGGGCATCATCCTCACTGGTCGACGTCGTCTCGGAATCGGTGCTGGTGTCCATTTGGTAGCGCGATCCGCGCATCCGTCGGCTCACCCGGTGGTTGGTCACTGCCGATCAGGGATTGGGACATAGGACACACATAGGACTCGTGTTCGGGTAACCATCTACTCACCCCTCTTCAGCACACTGTCCATGCAGAGCTGCGGCAGCAGGCCCTGGCGACATCTCTGGGGCGTCAGGGAGATCCCCTGCCAGCTGGGACTGATCTCGCCGGCGGCAGCCAGTTCCTGGATCCGCAGCGGTGCCTGTTCGCACAGCGCATAGTTCTCGCCCACCAACTGGGCAATGGCCAGAATGGCCCGCTCGCGATCCGTCTCCACCAGCACGCTGTGCTCGCGGAACTGGCAGCCCTGAAAGTATTCACAGAAATAACTATTCGAATCACATTTCTCAAATTCGGTTACGATTAAGTAACCTGCAGATAAGATGTACAATGTACATAGTTAAAAATCGAATACTTTTAAAAATGTAGTTAAAAATCGAATTTTAATCATAACTTAAAACATGTAAACCCACATCTTTTCCGATAAAGCACTACTTCTAAATGTAATTTAATTTATCAGAAATCCAAAACATATAAAACACAAAGGGTAATTATCTTTGCCGATAAAATTCCCATTTCTAAATGTAAATGTAAAACCCTATCTAAACAATAAATGGAAATGTATACACAGATATAAAAGCTTTGTTAGTTATAGTGTTGACAAAATATGTAAATTGGTATTGGTATTATTAAAAAAACAGCAATAAAACTTAAAGATAAACCTAAAACGAACCTTACAAAATTCATCTAAATCAATAAAAACATGTTTTCCTAAACAGCAAATAATCTGAATTTCAAAGACTAACATCACATTGAGAAACCAAACCCTAGTCATAGAATTTAAATAAAATCTGTAACTTAATTAATACAAACATTTGGTCCCGGCAGCGTTTCGTAACGGAAGGCCTGCTGACCGCAGCAGGAAAAGCGTCCGGCGGGTCCGGCATTTCCCACGGGTCCCAGGAAGTTGGGCGACTCCGGATGGAAGCGACACCAGTGCATCTGGTAGACCGGAAAATGGGCCTCGCAGGTGCAGCAGTAGAGATAGTGGCAGTGACCCCACAGTTTCCAGTAGACTTTCCGCCACGACTTGAGCTCCTTGAACAACTGAACGATGTAGACGTTCAGATCCCAGTTGGTGTCCCGCACATGGTGGCTCATCAGCTGACCCCAGCGGTTCAGCCGGATGTTGCTGGGCACACAGCTCACATAGGACTTCATGGTGTTGGTCACGCAGTTGAAGCAGCGCGAGCAGCGGAATAGACCGGACATGCTGTAGAAATGTCCCCTCAGCGCCTCCGGATCCGGTTCGCAGAGGGACTGTATCAGCTTGGTCCACAGACGCGGCGTGACCCGCTCCTTCTTGTCCCGCACCATCTCCAGCTCCAGATTGGTGAACATGGCCGCCAGTCGGGTGACCAAGGCATCGTTCAGGCACGACAGGTTCGTCGAGGTGCGGACCACTTCGCTGAGATGGGCGTGGCAGAAGGCCAGACACTCGAGCAGCAGCGGTTCCATCTGCAGGAAGCTGGCCGACACCAAAATGGGCACCACATTATTCCCGTCCAATTGCGGCCCGGTGCTCTGGCCGGAAACTGGCAGATCCTGGCTCTGGGCACTGTGCTTGATCCACTTCATCAGCCAGTCGAAGATCAGGATGTCGCAGTGCACCGATATGTCCATCTCCTCCAACCGTTGCCCAGCGGTCACGTCCGCAAAGTAACCCATTTTGGTCACCAGCAGGTGTTGCGGGCACGTGAAGTCCTTCGAAGTGTTCTTCACCTCGTCGCAGACGTGGATCACCACTTCGGGTCTTTCAAGATATAAGTTTTTATTTAGTTTTATAGTTAAAACCAGAAATAAAGCTAACTTGCAGTTTAAAATAAAATTTAAATTGTATGGTGGATCAGAATGCAATCCTTTAAAAATATACTATTATTGTATAGTTTTATAAAACTTAAATTTTAAAAATTAAAACCAGAAAAAAAACTAGCTTAATAATCGTGGGTCAATAAGAAATCTTTAAGAAATATATATTTTCGAATAAAAAGTTTGGCTTTTCTTTTTGAGTTTTGAAAAACAATTACAAACGCTTGTGTTAAGGTAATTTAATTTAATTTTGACACTTTTTAGGTCATTATTTTTAAAATTTGGGTAATATTTATAATTCATAAGTCATTTTGGTTTTTTGGTGTTTTCTTAGTGTACTTTATAGGTTTTAAAAAATATCACAGTCTCTGCGTTATGAACCACAAAATAAAAGAGAACAAGACTATTACTTACTTAGCTAACAAATTAAAAAAAATATTTACCCTCGGATGGCATCTACGCTAATAACTTTTAAAATAATGGTAAATAATATAATATATATTATATATATTATATATATGTACATATGTAAATGATCAAGAATTTAGGGGCGGAAACGCTTCTTTCTATCTGTTACATACAGTTAAACGATATTGTACTCGTTTACCCCTTATTATTGTACGACAGTAAATAATAATTAACTAAAAAAAGTGTTAAAAATAAATAGTATTTATGTACTTACTCCTTCCTCTCCTGCCTGGCGTGCTTGCTGTCCTTAACCAGCAGTAGAGATTTGCGTCTGCCGGCATTTAGACCCACAGGCTTTTGGATGGGCTCCTTGATCAGCGCTCGCACCATGCTATTGGTCATCTGATCCGGATGCAGTGCATCCCCACCGGGATGGACCTGCTGGAGGCACGGAACCGAAGAAGTGGCTGCAGACAACGGCGCATGCGAGTGGCCCAGCTCCATCATGGATTTGGATGCACCGGTGGGCAGAGGAGCAGCAGGTGGAACTGGATTCGCCGTGGGAGTGGGCGATGTCTGAGCAAGTGGCTCCTTCGTTGGCGGCTGCAGTTGCTTGGGCTTACACCTGCCATTCTGGAGCTGAGTGGGCATTGGAACCGGGCATATGAAGGACAACACCGAGTCCAGGACACCCTCGTTGATGGCCGCATCCAGTTGCTCGCCCAACTTGGGATGCAGTCCCCGGTAGGTGGACTCTGGACGGGATGTGCGGCTGTGGTGAGTGTGTCCCGAACGCAATACACTGGACTTCGCCTCCTGGAGCAAACTGGAGCGACTCTCGTTCCTTGAGGGACGTCGCAATCCGAGCAGCTCGTTGACCAGCGGATTGTCCGCCAGGTGGGCAAAGTCGAACTCGTCCTTTTTGCAACTTCTCTTGGCTGTGGCGGCACTGCCCTCCATTGGCGGCACTGGCTCCCTGGTGTGTGGTTTCCCCATGTCGGCCTTCGCTATCATGTCGTTCACATGACAGGATAGTTTCAGAAACTCTAGGAACTCGTTCAAACTGATTTGAAACTCGGCGCCGTTGCCGGAATCGATGGATTTCTGGGAGGGAGCCGGCGGCGATTCATCCGGCTGGCCAGCAGAGGTGGCTCCCTCGTCGGAGCCCGATTTCTGCATCCTGGCCAATGCACAAATTACTGGCAATTGGACATTATTGATTGATTTTCTCCGTTGCTCTTAACAACAGTGCAACTATCAAAAAACAAATAAAATAAAACAAAAAAAAAAAAAACAATGCAACTAGTGACCCCAATTGATTTTTCAAAGCTATTCCGGAATTTCGGGTCAACATTATTATAATATCATAATTATTTCTTTAAAATCACACAAAATCATTAATTTGGCTTAACAACAAACACCTTACTTAATCCAGTTGAAAATCAACTTGAGGGATTACAGTAATTGTTATTTATTTTAAAATATAATAATTTATGCATTTTTTTAATATGTTATATACTTATAATAATAATTAGTAACTAACCTGACAATCGTTGCTTCTTTTGTTGTTCTACCGGTTAGAATTTCTTTCAACAAACTAACCAATTTTCCATTTTACAAACAGTAGTGTAGTAAAACGCTTTTCCACACAACTGGCGGAATACTCGAAAAATGAACTTTGTTTAAAAAAAACTAACTTTTGAATTAAAAACGAAATTGTAAAAATAAATCTAAATTACATGTAAGAATTCCTTTAAGATTGTATTATTATCTAATTGCCGTATGCATTGATAAAAAACATAAAAAATATTCGTTTTAAATTAAAAATAAATAAATCATTAATTTTCTAATCACAAGAAATATTTTTTTTCAATTCCCATATGCATCAGTAAATAACATACAAAAGTTAGTTTCTAATCGCAAGAAATATTTCTAAAGGCTTTATTGGCGTACTGGGAATAAGTCGATATGAGAGGTTGTTTAAAGACGCCAAATGTTGTTTTTTTATACTCTGGATTCTTGCCATTTAAATTCCCTTGCGGACACTAACGGCCGAGAATATATATATATATATTCTTTAGGGAATACGAGTTTATTTTGCTGTTGATTTGAAAAGTCAAACATTTTCGATGGAAACCTTTATAAGCTGCGTACTAGCTCCATTGAACTTCAGTTGAGCCAAGCTCGCCGTGACGAAGGTTTATAGATCTACAATTTTGTAATAGTGCGGCATATCAATATCAAATAGTTAGTTACGATACCATCGATATCTCGCATTTGACAAGTGTTAACAACAACTGGTATATGTTATAAGATGTACTCAAAATTCCTGTCTTCATTATTGAGGAGTATTACTTTTAGGAGTTGTGGAAGTTTTGTTGCCCCACCGAACTGTCGACTTCCTGCTCGACCTGAGAAAAAATACTTACACGATGTTTGAGGTTTGTCTTTTGAGCTGCTAACTTTATATATCTTTCAAATAATATTTAAAATGTCCATCAGCAACCTAAGGGTGCTGCGCTTAAGGATAAGCAGCACAAGCATAATCACATCAAAGGCTGAATGAAAGTGCAATATTACTTTTATCAATATAACTGTCTGAATAACATTATATTTCTGCGCAAATGTGCAGAATCCATCAGAAGCATGATCAAAGACACGCCCATTAAGACAGAGAGTCGCAAAATAAAACGCTGTGTTGGGGAAAAAAATCCATTGAAAATTGCATATTTTTGATTCCTTTAAACGGAAATTAACCTTAACAAAAATATGATCTTAAAAATGTTGATGAAATCTTTAAACTCAGGAGCTTAAACGGCGTAAAAATTAATTTGTTGTTGACTGCGCGGTTAAAGGTGGTTTTTATTGCGATTAACATTTAAACAGAGAGTAAACTACATAAAGTATTTATTCATCCTTAGACTGGACCTCATCTTCCTGGATTTACTATCATAGACCAACACGGATTCTAGCACCTTCGTCCTGACGGCTGTTCACATTTGGAAAGTGAAGAGGAAAGTCAAACAATTTACCCTATTTATATTGAGAAGTAAGAGCTAAACATAGACATTTAAAATTTTGTAACAATCCTAATACTATTTATATATCCATAGTTCAATTACCTTCAAATTTTGCGGCTCTTTGTCATAATGGGCGAGTCCTTGATCCTGCTTAAAATTTTGCATTTGACGCAAAAATATAATGTTATTCAGACAGTTATATTTGTAAAAGTAATATTGTGTTTTTATTCTGCCTTTGGTATAATTACATATGTTTGTGCTGCTTATCCTTAAGGGCAGCACCCTTAAGTTGCTCATCGATAGGTAAGTCTAGTTACTAGTTATTTGAATTTTTAAATAATGTTTTTTGTCACCGCAGAATTCGGGGAAAATGGAAAAGCAAAGTCCCAATGCGAAAAAATCTGAAGTGAAACGATACAACTGAGAAAAGTTGATGCCAATAGATTGCAGCTTTTCTGTATATTATAGCTTTATCTTTATAATATAAAATAATACCAATGGTGACAAAATGTTCCTTAATTTACCTTAAATTTGGTCAGAACAGTAGTTTTGTTATAAACACTTATAAAACTAATGTAACGTAATACTTAAGTTACAAATGTAAAAATATTGAATCTTCTATAAAAAGAATTAAATTACACACATTTATAAAATCAAGAACAGTTTTTTTTAGCTGAATACCCTTATACTAAGTTTCAGGACGTTTCTAAAATAAGCAATTAATAATATTTTTCAGAATTTAACACTCAGTTGTAGTCAAATTAATAATTTCCTCCCTCATAAGTTTTATATAATATCTGTAAGTAGGTTTCCCAAAATTTGCAGACTTCGATACTGGCAGTGATATTCTATTTTATCATTTATATTCCGATTCTGATTAATACACATTGTTTCTTCAACGATTCTAAATAAAAATGATTTCCTGTTGTTCAAAATATATTTCAAATTTCGCGGCTGCGCGATAGAAAAGCTCTTAAAACAGGTTGGCACTCTAACAGAAATCGAATATCGACGTGCCAGAAGTAGAATCGATATACGAAATGTAAAATCGATATGCCAAAAACAGAAAATGAAAACATATCGAAAGCAAACATATACATACAAAATTCATTGATTTTGTCAACGTAAAACATATAGCGCACGGCATATAGGAACTCCAATTGGAATACCCCAGTGAAGTTAATCGAATTAGAAACGCTGGAGCGGAGCGGCAAGTGCGCGGCGGCAATGCGAACGGACTGAAGTTGGAAGCCCCGTAGCGAAGGCTTTTCACCTGGGCCGCTGTCCAATCAGAACGCTGCTCCCAATCAAAAGTGGCAGGTGGCGAGGGCGGGGGGTGCGACCGAAAAATCCCGATACGGGGGGCACGGTAGTGTTGTCGTTGTCGTTCTCGTTGTTGTTGTTGTGTGGCAGGGATAGGAAAGCCAAACACCAAGCCAATGGTAATGGAAAAATGACCATCAGCAGCAGGAGCACGGATCACTAGCTAATACGGATACGGTCGTAAAATGCCCCGGAACACTTGCAGGCCAAGTGAATGCGCAGCAGCTAGCCAGGATCAGCAACAGCAACAGCATCATCATCAGCCGGAGGCGAATGCGAGCAATAACAACAATAACAATAACATCAAGCAGGAACTGGAGGCGGCTCCGCCGGTTTGCCACCGGAAATCGGAGCGCCGGAGAGTGGCACGCGACATTTTTCTGGTCTTCGAGGAGCAGACCACCCGGCGCCGGGGGAAGGGGGCACGGGGCAAGGCCACGAGGGCCAAGCAAAAGTTCGGACACCTCAAGGTGGCCAATACGCCGCGCATCAACAAGAATGTGCTGCGCGAGATCAAAACGGAACCAAAGTGCAGTGCGGATGCAGTGGCTGCTCCCATCGCAGCCATCCCAGTTATACCCGCCATCACACCCATTCCCGCACACCCGAATCCCAAAGCGGCGCCTCCAAACGCGCCTCAACTGGCGGAGGAGCAGCCGCCAGCAGCCAAATCATTGCCGCGTGCAGCAGCCGTGAAGTTGGAAACCAAAACAACAGTTTCAGCACCCAAGCGTATAAGTCCCAAGCCCAAGGCTACCGGCGCTCGGGAGGAGCAGAAGCTGGAGGAGAAGAAGGTGGTGCCGGTGGCAGCCACTCCCACTGCCCCACAACCATTAGTTCCCATTGCCGGTGCCGGTGCCGTGCCCGCAGCCACCACATCGCCGACGACGCCCAGCGTCAATCCCATCTTCCTGTGGGTCAAACAGGACGACACACGCATCGTGGAGGTGCGCTGCGAGGACTACGACAAGCGGAACAGGATACGCCTGACCAAGACGACGAATGGCTGGCGGTCCATGCCGCGCACAGATGCTTCCTCAACTAGGATAGTCAAATTCTTCCATGGCTCCGCCGCGCCCCTAATGAAGGTCAAGCGGGAGCAGCACCTGCAGCGACTGGAGGAGGAGGAGGACCACATGCACATGCAGATGCAGATGCAGCATCACCAGGAGCTCGAACAGCTAGAGGATCACGAGCGGGAGCGGGAGCGGCAGCAGGTGCAGGAGCATGAGCAGGATCAGGAGCAAGCGGAGCAGCAGCTGCCCTCCATGGCGCAGAGTTTGCTGCACGATTGGGATGACAGTGCCACGCAATTGCCAGATGAAATCGAAGATGGAGAGGAGGATCATGATCAGGATCAGGATCAGGAGGAGTTGCAGTTGGAGCAGCAAGCCAATCCCGCAGCGCATCAGAATGGCCACCTGACCACAGTGCTCGAGGATGTGGTGGTGCTGCCACCTGTCCAAGAGCCCTGTTTCGATGGCTTGATGGACAGCGAGGAGACGAATGCCTCGACCAAGGCCACCAAGACCAACACGCCCACATATCAGAGCTCCACGCCCTCGCCGCTGCAAATGCAGCTGTGTCCCAAGACGGGTCTGTTCCTGCCCAAGGGAGATCTTGCCCTGGTCCAGCTGCCCGAGGAAGATGCTCATCTTCCCGAGGAGGATGAGGATGTGGAGGAGGAGGAGGCGGAGGAGTCGGAGGAGGACAAGCCAATGACCGGAACGGAGCATGTTGAGTGCTTCGATGCAAATGCCAAGAATCTGAAGGATCTGCTCGACGATGCCGACGATCTGCTCCAGAATTGCACCAGTGACAACGGCAGCAGTGGGGCGGATCTTCTCGACTCGCTGGTCAAGCGCAGCTGTGAGGATAATCTTGTCCAGGAGAGCAACACCGGCAGCACCGGGAACAATCCGCAGAACTCCTCCTCGTCCGGCGACGAACTGACCTCCTTCTGTGTGCCCGATCTTGACAAGGACCTGCCCAGCATTCTCAACATGGACAGCGACGATGCGCCCAAGTGTCTGTCCTTCAACGAGGCCGGCGAGATCGAGGGACTGAACGGAGAGCTCTTCCTGGGCATCGAGGCCTTCGAGAAGCAACAGGAGGCGGTGGCCACCGAGCCGGAGCCCCAACCGCCCACACCGGCCACCGTGGAACTGACCCAAACGCCCACGCCCACGCCGACGCCGGAAAAGCAGAAAGAGAAGGAGAAGGATAAATCCGGTACCGCGGCGGACGAGACGCCCAAGGATCTGAGCTACAAGAAGCGCGAGGAGGTGTGTCCGCCCTCGGAATCGCGCAGTCAGTGTGCGGTGACCTCCAGCTCGGATATACTCAAATCTCCGGACCGCGACCTCCAGTTGCCGGCCAACTCCATACCTGCCGAGGTGGAGACCACCTCGGAAACCATTAAAAATCTCATCCTGGAGCAGTTCCTCAAGCTGAACAACAATCCGCAGCAGGCGGAGCCCATGGATCTGGGCAAGGCGGGTCGCGACGGCAAACTCGAAACGGTCGTCATTGACGACGAGGAGGACGACGAGGAGGAGTCCAGTCAGCCGCTGAAGAAGCGGCCCAAGGCCAGCATCAAGCTGGACAAGGATCCGGACGCGCTCACCCAGTTGAAGATGCTGATCAGCAATCCGCAGTGGAAGGTGCCCGATCCCATTCTCGTGCCCAAGGATCGCCTGGGCGCAGTGTTGGCCTCGCCGGCGCGAGAGATTCCCCTGCTGTTGACCACGCGGCCAGAGTTGCGTCTTCCCGAGGCCTTTGCCTATCCGGAGATCATCCAGAATCCCAACATTCTGGTGGTCACCATGGAGCAGCTTGAGGCCATCCTCCAAACCGAATCGGAGCAGGCGGCCAAGGCGACCAAGGTGACCAAGGACCCGGATCCGGTGATCGTGGTGCCCAGCAAGCCGCGCAGTCCCAGTCCCAAGCAGGCACAGCCCAAACCTGTGCTGGCCCAGCCCAAACCGCCGGCAGCTGCGCCTCCGGTGGCCCCCACTCCACCATCGCCGGCCGATAGCAGCCTTAGCACGGATCTGAATGCCACCACACTGGCGCTGTTGCAGCAGATGCTGTGGCTTCCCTACTTTGGCCAGCTGTCGCAGGAGTTCTTCAAGACCATCAAGGATCCGCTGGGACTGCAGCGGAAATTCATGAGCAATCTGCTGCCCCTGTACAACAGCCAGTTTGGACTGCAGCATCTGGACGAGCTGTACAAGCATTGTATGAAGCAAAAGCCGACGGAGGAGCAGCAGTCGCAGCCGCAGCAGCCGCTGCGCAAGGTTCCTACTCCAGTGGCAGCTCCTCCTCCTATTCATCCTCCTCCTCCTGCGCCTTCGCATCCTGCGCCGCATCAAAGCACAGCCAGCGGATCGAACGCCTTCAATGGCTTCACCAATCCCGTGGAATTGGCCCTCATGCAGAAGCTGCTGCAGCCGCAATTGCCGCAGTTCCTCAACTGGGAGGCCGCCAAGGAGGCCGCCTCATCATTAGCCACATCCTCGGCCGCCTCGCATCATCCCCATCACCAGGAGCATAAGCGGCCGCGACGGGAACCGGAATGCAAGCCACCATCCGGTGCTCCAAGTACAACTGCTGCTCCGCCCGCCACTGTTGCTGCCGTTGCTGCTGCTGCTACTGCGGCTGCTGCTGCTCCGGTGGCCAACACTCCTGCTGCTCCGGCGCCAGCGCCGGCGGAGCACAAACCCAGACTGACCATTAAATCGCTCTCGAATCTGCTGGAGCCGGAGGCGAACGTGGTGCCCCTGCTGAACGTGCCGTTCGATGGCATGCGAGGACGTCCCTCCCTGCACAAATCGGCACCGGATCAGGTGAAGGTGGACGCCGGCACCGGACGCACTCTGCGCTCCAGCAAGGCCTGCGTCACCTACAATCCCCTCGAGCAGGCCAAGCAGCAGATGCACCCAGTGGGAGGATCCCAGCAGCAGCGGAAGCGGGGTAACATGCTAGCCCAGGATGTCCAGCAGCAACATCAACAGCAGCATCAGCAGCAGCAACAATTCGCGGATGCGGCGGCGGCAGCCGGAATGGATGCCAACTCAGCGCTGTGGCATCCCCTCTTCGGAAGGTGAGTAATTTCTTTAAGAGATAGGACTTAGGGATTTGTGGATGTCCCCTATATAAAGAGAAAAGAAGAAAGATAGAAAACTTTGGCAAGAGGAAGTTTTTATACCATTGCAGCTATTCGGAATATAAAATATTATACACTATGCGACTTTATTTTGATTTTTAAGTGTTTAATCATTCATTGCTTAATTTTAAACCGTAAATTCTAAAATGGTAAGCTATTGTCATATCTCAAACACTATTCAAAAAAATTTTTTAAAAATGTTTATATTTATTTTTCCCATTTTTTGGAATACAGTCGGTATATGATATAGTCGATTTTAAACAATTTAAAACCGTTATTCTAAAAAAGTAAAACACAATTATAATTCGAATATATTCGCATATATCTAAAAACAACGACATTGTATATTTTGTTGTTATTTATTTTTTCGATTGTTCCTATGGGAGTTATATAATATATCTGATGCCTGCAAAAAAAAAATTATTTTTTGGAACATTTCATTCAGATAAAACTTCATTTAATTTGTTATCTATTATATTTCCACGCAGAGTGCTATATTTATCCTGAAGATATTTGACCCCTGCGCGTGTTCCTAGTTTTATGATGAATGAATCATTTTCCTCTTTGATTATGTGAATCGAAAGGGTTTCATGTAATATGATTGTTTATTGGCTTTTTATCTTTTTTAACGCCTTTGTTGATCTTCTATAGAGTATTGTTTTGCTTTTTGATTGATTATAGACTGAGTTTTCCTCAAAAAAGTAATGAAAATAAAAAAAGCAATATGCTGTGTTCTATGAATAGCCTTTTAATTTATTTGTTTTCCTAGCATAAGCACCATTTCATTTGGCACCAAGGCTGAGTATTTGTTAAAAGAGATATTCCTCACAGCCGATTGATTTAAATCTGTTTGCTACTAGTACCATCAAATAGGACTCTCAATAATTGCAATTTATTCTCTTCCAGCAATCCCAAGCAGGGCTACAATAGTCCTTGGCAGTGGACCACGGTGACGGCCTCTGGCGAATGACAGTCAAGCCGGGCTCACAAGGAGCCAGCACCTGCAACGGGAACAAGAACGGCCAGCTACGAGGAGCAGCAACAGCAGCAGCAACATCAACAACTTCAGCAGCAACAGCAGCAGCAGCAGGACTACAGCAATTACCATGTCTCGGCCAAGCAGCAGCAGCAGCAACAGCAACCACAACTTCCAGCAGCCAACAATCAAAACCACAGCAACAATAGTAGCAATAAATTTTGTTATCCTACGGCGGCGGCCATGGAGAATATGTTCCAAAACAATCAGATGGCGGCCGCAGCCGCCGCACGTGAATCGCTGCTAAATTCTTATCTGTATCAGAAAGAAGGCGATCCCAGCAATTATATGTCGGAGCAGAGCTACTGGCAGCAGCATCAGCAACACCAACAGCAGCAGCAACACCAACACCAGCAACAGCAGCAGCAACACCAACATCAACAGCAGCAGCAACAACAACATCAACAGCAGCAGCAACAGCAACACCATCAGCAACATAAACAGCTCCAGCAACAGTGGAGCGGTAATAATGGCGGCAGCAGCAGCAGCAACAACCAAAGGAGCAACAACTATGCCAACAACTATGCGGCGGCAGCAGCAGCCTCCATGTACATGCAACACTTTAATCCCTACATGCAACAGAAGGCGGCACTGCTGGCAGAGAAGGCCGCCCAGGCGGCGGCAGCAGCGGCGGCGGTCCAAAACAGCAGCAGCAGCAACAACAACAACGGGAGCAACAAGCACGGACGCTTCGTCGGCGACTACGGCTAGAGTCCACTGGGATCAGCGTTCTACTAACCGGAACCGGATCAAAAAAAAAACACTTGCATATTAACATAAACATATAGGCATATATAACACTTACGTGTAATAATAACTATATATTTAGAGGCATCGTATAGGCCGTTTTACCGCCAGGAATTGGTAAAGGATAAACCAAGATTTTCCTTTAATTTAATACACAGGAACAGCAACAACAAGGTAACCGGAAAGCAACAACAATAATTTATAAACAACAAACAAGGAGATAAACAAAAACAGAAAACAACAAAAAAAAAACAAAAAACACAAAACTTAAATTGAATTAGTAAAAATTTGTTATTGGTAGTTTGTTAACAAAAAAAGGAAAAACAAAAAACAAAGATGAAAGGAAGAAACGAAAAAGAAAAAACAAAAAAAAAACACGAAAAGTAAACAAAAAATAATGTAGTAGAGCGATGAGAAAGCGGAAGGCAAAAGAAAAAACCTAATTATTGTATTATTGTTAACCAAAATCTATTATTATTATTATTATTATTATTATCTCAAGCTGCGTTATATTATTATTATTAACTCGTGTGTCTGTATATAGCGTTTTTATCTAGATGTATTACACTTAGTGATCCCTGATCCCTGCTCCCCATCCCCAGATCCCACTCCGTCTATCCTTCTTATCGCCAGGACAATCCTCGGACCCCCAGACCCTCACAAAAAAAAAGAAACAAAAACAAAAAAACCAAAAGAAACGAAAAACCGCAGCGCTAAAAGGCAAACAACCAATTTTGTATTCATTCCGAAATGTGTTTTCTTTTTTGTTTTTACTAGTTATTACGCTGATTATTTATGAACACGATGGAAATGAAAATGGAAATCCCTAACATGTGCAATCTAACATTTATGTTCTAGATACAAAAACCAAACACAAGAATCACAAAACTTATTAACGCGAAAATGGCAAAGCAAAAAGCATGAAAATGCAAATGAAAATGGAAAAATAAAGAGATCCCTTTTAGAGAATTTCGCTGATAAAGGCAACAGAATAGCAAATCGCAACAGACTTTTACTTGGTGTATATATCTACAATTTCACAAGTGCTTTTTTATAAATATAATTATATTTGCTTTTCAAGTTCAGTGTATAATAGGCATATAAAAGTTAATTTCTGTATAAATACGCAACTTTTTCACTTACAAACAACATTATGTAATATTTTTTTGTTTAACATTTAGTTAGAACCACGCTTAAAATAAGAGTTCCTTTCTAAGGCATTTGAAATGCGCGCGTGCGAATGTTTTCAGCTATATATCAGAGTGTGTGTGTGTGTTTCTGTGGAAGTGTGTGCCCGGTGTGGTTTCTTTGTTTCTTTGTGCTCCCAGCCGATCTCCAGCGATAAGTCCACGGATGAGTCCACTACTCGATTTGCCGACTGGCCTCCTGCAGACGTGCCACCACGCCCTGGTAGAACTTAATTTGCTCGCCAATGAAATTCTTCAGCGTGTGCTTCAAATGCGTATCCCGCTCGCTCTTAAAGTGGGTCAATTCGGCCAGAACCGTGTAGGAGACGACATCAGTGCGTCGATTCACGTCGTGCAGCTGGGGATTGTTCATCTTCCCCTCGCCAGCCAATCGCTCGCAGTCCTTGCGCTTCTGTATGGCGCCCTTGTGAGTGGAGAAGATATCCGGAAAGCAGCTGAGAACGCCCCTTTTTGAATAAAAAAAACGAAATAGTAATTAGATAATGTTTCTAAAAGTGATGGAAAGCCAGAGCAATTTCAAGAATATATAAACTCTATCTGATACCCCAATAAAGGTCATCATACGAAATAATCGAATAGGAAATCTCAAAATAACCTATTGGCAGCTAATCTAATTTTCTTGCGAAAGTGGGGTACTTGTGCTCTTCGCAAAGAAAACTTAAAAGTTCTAAGAAAAGAATGTTTACTTCCTAAGAGTAAACAATTTAAGCAACTAAATGTGATTCGTTTACGAATAACAATTCAACTTGATTACTAACGTTGGATATCTCAATTATAAATCATCATTATTTTAATTGCTTGTTATTTCATTCGATCATCTATTGTTATAGCATTTTGATTATATAAAAGTTAAACAAAGGCAACTTTCCCTCTTTAAAAGACACCAACTCACCTGTAGATGTGCAATCTATCGGAGAGGGGTATCCAATCTTGCTTGGGCTGGTCGCCAAAGGCCTGGCCAATGCCAATGAAGATGCCCCCGATGCGGCCGACGCTCTCGGAGAGCGGCACCGCGTTCCGGGTGGGCGCACGCCGCTCGTCAATGGCCAACGCCTTGGCCAGGTCGGAGAGTCCGTCACCGATGCGCTGGAACTCCTTTTTACTCTGCGTCATCGAGCGCTTGGCCATGTCATTGGAAATGCTGTTCAGGTTGCGCACGGCCACGTCCATGCTGTGAATGAACTGAGTGCCCAACTCCACCTGGGCGTCCACCTTGGAGTGCAGCAGATTCTTGTCCGGCGGCGAGATGGCCAGGCAGTAGTTGACACCCATGTAGGGATCGCGCTCCGCCTTGCGCTTGCCCGACTTCCAGATCTTCTCGTCGCGGCAGGTCAGGAAATGGTACCAGACCTCGCACTTGGAGATCACCGGATGTCGGCACACCCAGTCCACGAACTCCTGCAGCTGGACGCGTCGGTGCTCCACGAATTGCTCCTCATAGCGACCCGAAATCTGCTTGTCCGGCAGCGGTGGCACCGGGATCAGGCAAAACTTGTCCACCAAACGCTCGTGCAGCCAGTCGAAGTGCTTGTAGCGACGCGACACCTAACGAAAGGGAAACCCAGATTAGATATGACCAATTAATTGTGAAATGTGACACGGAAAGTGGAACCCGGAGCGGGGGGAGGGTGGGTCAGCGGTCGGTGCTGAGTCATTCCCTGCGGCGGTTCGCAAACAGAAGCAATCATCGCATTTGGCGTTGGCTACCCAGTTGGTCAGAATTGCCCCAACAAAGAAGAATTTAAATGGTTTTATCGACGCTGCAATACCCTGCTCTTTATAGCATTTTTTTTAAAGAAATGGACGTATTTGTGGTTTTAGGAACAGCTTAAAATGTTACTTAAATTTGATATACAAGTAACTATATTAATTAATATAAACCATTAACATTTATAATTCAAGTTTTTTCAATAATAATAATAATAAAAAAATAAATATATCCAATGAAAAATTTATTTTTTAATGGAAAAAAAAGCAAATAAAATTTAGTTTTCAATAAAACAAATATTTTTAAAAATATTTGTTTGTTATTTAGCTTGTTTAGATGATAAAGAACTTTAAAGCAAAATAAGCAAATAAAAAAGGTAAATATGTTATGTGAGAACATTTAGATTTGAAGAAAGTTTCAGTGAGATAAACAATCTTATATAAAGAGTAGACATACTCTCCAACTGAGTTAGAGTTGCAGAGAGGTCATTTCAAAGGTCGATTCAGTTGGGAAATGCTGGCCGGCAATTAGTGCGGAGCTCCAATAAACAAAGGATTGCTATTTTTCTTCGACTCCCGTCAACGCTTTGTCTTCCCGAAAGCATATGACCCAGCCCAAATTACCCTTGGCAGAGGGTAGAGCAAAAAAAAAAAACAAATAAACAAGCCACATGAAAAGCTGAAAAGAAGCACTGCACCCGCTGTTACACACTCACACGGCGCGGAGCTTTATCGTATTGTGTTGTTAATCACGGCGATATCAGCGGAGTAGTCAACTTACGGATATGTTGTTGAAACTAGGCGTCAGTTGGTAGGCAATGAACGTCTTCATCCCCTTGAACTTGGACTCTTTCTTTGGACTGGCCACCACAACGGAGTAGGGTGAATGGTTCTGCGTCCACTGGTAGATGGAGTCCTCCTGCTGTGTGATGTAGGCCATCTCGCATTCGGGTATCTTCTCCCTGGGGCTGGACAGACCGAGTATGTACGAGTCGGAGCTCTTGGCGAACATGCCCTTCTTGACGGTGCCGGCAGCGCCAGTTCCTCCGGCCATGGAGGCCAGCGATTGGGTGTCGTCACTGGGGGCAATGGGTAGGTGTTTGTTATCGTAGTCACTGGTGGAATGCGACAGTCCTCCGGCGCGTGACGCCTGTCCGGCGGACTTAAGGCCACCGGGACCAATCGCCGAATAGGTGTTATCATCGTTGTCATCGCTCCAGTCGTCCTCATCGTCCCAATTGCTGCCGTCGTCCTCCGCCGTCTGATCGTATCGGGGCGGCGGTGACGAGGCAAACGGGTCCGGCACCTGTGGCACCGACGTGGCTCCACTGGCGCTCAGTTTCTGGGCCTCCGCCGCCGACATCACCTCCACGTAGGCCGCCGGAAAGAGGCCCACCTGCCCGCGGGCGTTCTTGCCCTCCCACCAGCCCTCACCCACGTCGCTCCGCGTCACCGAGAGCACATCGCCCGTGGCGATCGAGAGCTCCGAGGAGCCCGGCTCGCCGCTGAAGTCGTACATTGCGCGCACGTACGAGGTCATCTTGACTTGCTCCTGTCCTGCTAGGTCCTTTAGTCCTTTAGGTAAATTCGAATCCCGTGTCCACAGGGGCCATAAACAGACAAAAAATAACTACTAAATCTGAATCACCGACTGTGTGACCGCACTGCGGATTACGGAAATATACCGAAAATAACCTAATCGTTTTGCAGCACTACTGAAAAGGTTTAGCAACACTTAAATATTAGGGGGACTTTAAATGAAGGTTGTTCCATTGCATTTGTAAACTTATGCATATCGACATATGTAAAAATGTTGTTTAGTAATTTTCTATAAAATAAAGAAAATAACTAGTGATTGTAGTTTGTTTTTTGAAGCGTCATGCTGGAAATAGTTTGATATATTTTCCTGTGTTTGTTATTTATGAATCAGTGTTAGTTTATAAATGCGTATAAATTTAAAAATATGATCTACTTGGTATTCACAATTTACAATTCTGTTGTTTTTAGCAAAATCATTTTTAAAAAAGAGTACCTTATGTGCACTTTAATATTACTTTAGGAGCTGTAGGTGCAATATTCCGTTGGAATATATATATAATATATGTTTGAATTTAATGATTTCCAAGATATTTTATATCTTTGTGCTTTTTATTGAATATAGGACTTTTGTTGGTTTTATAAACACAGCAAGCGAAGTCAACAATGAAATTTCTAATTGTGCTGTTAGAGTGTTGATAGTGAAATATCATTTATTTATTTTGCTGAAATGAAAAGCCGAACGGTCACTCAAGTAGTTTAAGGAATTCCCCTACTAATTAGTGAAAAGTGGCAGGGCTGCAACTCATGGCTCAGCTGGCGATGTATCGGGATGCATCGGAGTATCGAGTTGGCATAAAAAAAATCTGGTCTTCGTGTCGTGTTATTCATTAATTGCGCGTTGCTTTAATTTGTGGGTGAGCAAAATCGGAGCTCGGCGATATCGTCCAGTTGTGCAATACTTGATTTCAGCGGTATCTGTAACTCCGTAAATCCCTCTCCACTTGGAAAACCCATTTTTGCAGCCGCATACTTGCAGATACACTTCACTTCGTTTCGATTTTATATTCTCCCGACCACAATGAATCGGCAGGCGAAATTCCTAATCCTATGCCTGTTTGTGGGGCTCTTCTCGGCAAATTTATGCGACGAAGGTGAGTCTGGAATCAAATTAAATCGAATTAAAATCAATTAGAAAACAAGAATACACTCATTTCTCAATTATGCACCCACACATTGCATGTGCAGGCGAGTGTACGTGTGAGCGAACATTTTCGTATGTGTGGGTGTGGGGTTTTTAAATACCAACTCCTTTATTGAATATCAATTCTCCGGCCATTTTCTCTTTCTCCAATTGGGGGTAATGTTCTCGTTAAATAAACCATCTAGAACTGTGCATACTTCAAAGCTCCCTTCCAAATTGCTAAGATCCATTCCGATTTATTTTGTATTATTATGTCTAGGCATCTCATATTTTCGTAATGACAGAGATTTAACCTAATTTCTGTGACACCTATTTGTCATCATTATCTGCTGTTTCTTAAACAAGAAATACAGTTGTTAGTTCCCATTATGTGAAACAAAAATAGAAATCTTTGCTTTTATAATAGAAGCAAATTAAAGTTAAACTTAGCTTGAGAACAAAAATGTGTTTTGAAAGAAAAATGTTGAAATTTTTAATTTTTTTAGGTTTTTACAATTCAATACTTCAAAAATGCTCGATTCTATTGGTTTTTTTATCTTTAGTTTTCACCATTTTGAAACCATTAAGATAATTTCTCTCCATTAGTATCTTTGCTTGTTTCTTGTATGTACATTTTTTTTAAAAAACCATTCCTTGTTTTTGTTCAAAACCATGGCAAATTCGTAAAATTCGTTTGTGCTGTTATCAACTTTGCCAATTTTTTTGTGTTCGATGACTCATCCATCTTTATCTTTGCTGGTTATTTTACAAGCGCCATTTTTTAATCAATGATAAATTATTATTCTAAAAAAAAATAATTTGATAAGATTGAAATATGTACTCAAGCCTATGTTTTCCGCCTCGGAATTTCGGATTGAAATTGAGGGATACAAGAAATCGTTATAAGCCTACAAAAAAACAACAAATTGTAGAATTTATTTGTGTTAAATCCACGTGTCCCAATAAAATATTGAGACCCAGAATCTATCATTTATAATATGTCATATTGAGGAATTCAGGTGGGGTAGGCCCATTTATCAATGTCTTGCTTTAGTACACTTACAAAAAAAGGTTTACCATTTACATTTATGTAGCTATAATAACTTTTTAATTGACAAATTCTAAAACAAGTTCATCTGTAGTTAGATTAGTTTAGTTTTAAATTACCATGTAATCGAGAAAATGGCATTTGACATTTCTTTCTATTTACGGTTTCATTTCAAATGTCCTCTTTAGCGGCAAAAACCACACCGGACACCACTACCACGCCTGTCCCAACGCCGGATCCCAAGAACACCACTACAACGCCTGCTCCAACTCCGGATCCCAAGACCACGACAACGACCCTTGCACCGCCGGATACAAGCACTCCTTCGACCACACCGCCGACCACTCCGAATACTACAACGACGCCAGCAACCACAACATCTACCACTGACAAGCCCACTACTACCACCACTCCGGCCAGCACCACCACTACTGTGCCTACGACCACAACGCCCGTTACTTCCACCACTCCGCCGGCGAACGTGACCACAACAACGCCGTCGCCACATACATCGACCACTCCGGCGCCCAAGCCAGTGCCATGCGGCCATTTCGACGGATCCTCGTTCATCGGCGGCATTGTGCTGACCCTGGGCCTGCTGGCCATTGGACTGGTGGCCTACAAGTTCTATAAGGCCCGCAACGAGCGCAACTACCACACCCTTTGAGCCGCCACCGCCTTTACGTCGGCCTTCAATGCGGCAGCCGGAGCGGCGGCGGCCAGCAGCAGTGCCGCATCAACGGATGCGGAACGCGTGCGGTTCGTCCAGCCTTCGATACCGCTAAGATCGCCGCCGGCGCAGCCGCCTCCACCGCCACCCACCCAACTGGGCGGTGGCAGTGGTGGCGGGGCGGCGGCAGCTCCACAAAACTGCTCGCCATCGGCCCGTGATCGGCTGTTGCACACGTAATTTAAACGCGGGGAACTACAGTAAAATACCCATATAAATGCTATCCAAAGAGAATCCCCGATATTCCCAGCACACAAAACACAGTCAAGTAAAGTAAAGTTCTTTAATTCAATGATAACCCCCCAGAGCGGATTTAAAGCGGGCCAGATAGGAGCAGGCTCTAGGTTCTTAAATGCTTTCCTCCTTATCAGTCACATGACGAGACCGACCCACAACACACACAACACACTCAGAAAGTAACACAAATATTTGTCTTTTATGCATTGCATCCATATGTAGTAAGGAGGGTACGGTTTTTGCAAACATCAGTTTATCAGCAACTTGAGCGGATGTTCAACGCCTTATAGAGGAGCCGGCGGAGCCTGTCACAGGGCTCCAAGGGCGACCATGAACAGAGAAATGAGTAATGAGATCGTAACGAAACTGTAACGAAACTGAACGAAACGAGAGGAGTAAGAACAAATAAGAGCAAATATGTGAGACTGCTTGATAGCGAGAAAGTGAACAGATCAGAAAACGGAAAGCGGCTGGCTACGGCTTTGTTTCTGGAATTCATAGAGCTACGAAAGGAAATATATAAATTTTGATTATATTTACACAATTTTGAATAACTAAAATCAATTCATTCTAGGAACTAAGAATATTTACTATCTAAACCGAGCTATACAAAACGGAAACGCGTTTCAATTTACCTATTTAGTGTGCATTTTTACCCTTACCCTTACCTTCATAAAATTTAACGATTGCGCTGCGTTTCCCCGGTCTTCGCCCACTTATCGATTATCATCCTCCTCATCACCCCTCCCCCAAATGCCGGGGTCTGTGGTATTGCAAAAAATCAATAAAGCAACTCACGATGCACAGCAACAGGATGTACGGATTGCAGTGCACGGTTGATATGCGTTTATATGCGATATAAACAAATATTTATACTGCTGAATAGATTGCAACTGAGGAGCCACCCCATGTTAATGCATATACGCAAATGTTGAATATTTTGTACTAGAATTGAAACTATACATATGAATTACTTTTACCTACCCGCGCTTACTGTTGAATAAATACACCTTTGAAGCTACAAATCGATCACATGAACCCGTCAAGTTTACGCGAATGAACACTCTGTGCACAGGAAAATCTCATAAGTATATAAGCTAAAGTAACCAATCAATGTATATCCAGTAAATCACTCAGCCGGCTTACTAATATATATATATATAAATATATCTATGTCTGTATATCGTGTACGATAATAAATATTTTAAAAATTTAAACATGCTCTATTTATTTCTCACGAATATTTAAGACACATTATCCTAAAGTTGCAAGAAACATAAAAATGTCTTCTTTTATTAAACAGTATGGCTAAGCAACAAATAAATGTAAAAGATTTTAATATGGCTCGGGCAATGGTAATAATAAATTCTTTCTGCTCTTTAAAGCTTAAACCTAAAAGGTAAAGTTTTTTATAACTTTAAAAATCAGTTTCTAAAAAAAAATTAAATAAAACTCATTTGGTGCTTGGTTTTACACATACATATGTAATTAATTGTCAATTAAGAATGGGAAGTTTTATTAAAATTAGGAAACATTAACTACTTTCTATTCAGCGCTTAGTTTCTTTAACTTTTTCGGTGTCTTAATGTTAGTTTTCCCCTTGGGCGACTTTCTCTTTAGGTTTTCTTTCGATTTCTGTTGAATGATCTCTGGTTTCTTAATTTCGGGGGCTTCCTCTTTTACCTCCGTGGACTTTTGGTTATCTTGCGACTTTGTCTGCTGGTTTTCTTTAGCAGGGGATTTCCCATTTTTCGATTTTCGCTTGAGCTTATCTTTCGGGCTGCGCTTTTTCTGAGTGTTGAAGCGCAGTATCAGTTGCGTGCCCGCCAGACTGTACTTCTGTTTGATGACCTTGCGTGCAGCGTGGGTGGTGGGCAGGGTTACGGTTGCAGCACTAGAGTCACGGAATTTACCCTTGCCCGGACGTATCTGAATGTCCACCGCCTCCTCGAACAGCTGGCGCACCTGGGCCACCGAACTTGTCTTGGGCAGATTGGTGATGACCACGGACGAGGTGAAATTGCCCTTGGCCAGCACCTTCTTGGTGGCCCTCTTCATCAGCGACTTGGTGCGCCTGTTCTCCACGGCTGTCTGCTTGCGGGTCACCAACTCGTTGACAAACTTATCAGAATCCGTCTTGGGCAGGGACACAAAGATGCCCTTGTACTTTGCATCCTTCTCGATGGAGGTTTTGATGTCCCCGAAGGCCTTGTCGCGGTCCTCCTTGGACTTGAAGTCCACCAGGCAGAAGCGGGCGTGCTTCTGACGAGGCTTCGTGGACTTGACCACCAGTGGATGCAGTGCCTTCACCTTGGCATTGAACTCCTCCACATCCAGGGGCAGTTTCTGGGGGAATCGGACGTACAAGCGAGTGCCCTTTAGCTGCTCGTACTTGGTGTGGATCTTGTCTTCGATGATCTCCGCCCTGCTTTTGGGAGCGGGCTGCACTTTCTCCTCCTCTTCATCATCATCTTCATCGGATTCCGTGTCACTGGCGGCCAGATCCAGTTCGGATCCATCGGAATCCTCCTCCTCGGAGTCTCCTGAAAGTGCATCCTCCCCTTCGGATGCCTCGGAGCCTCCTGAAAGTTCCTCCTCCTCTTCGGATGCCTCGGAGTCTCCTGACAGCAATTCCTCCTCTTTGGGTGCACTTTCCACTTGCTTTTTCTTCATGTTTTGTCGGTAAATTAAAATGTTTTTAATTCTACAGGTCTATTTCGATAGGACTTTTTATCGGGCAACGATAATTTCAGTTCGCACGTGTAGGTTTCAGTGTGACCAGGTCACGCGATTAGAAAAATCGCAACATAAAATATTTTCAGCTGGTAATGCTGCTATATACCTGTGTTTGTTTACCTTTTTCCAAAACTCAGCATGGCCAATGAAAGTCCTTATTTTTGGAATGAATTTGAATTAAAACAACCGCCGTTGGTGACCCTACAAGTGGAGGACACGGGCTTTGGTAGGTTGCATCCATTTGCAAAGCTAATACATACATTTGTTTAAAACAGATTCCCCCATGTTCCCCCACAGCCAAAAATGTCTTTGTGGTCATCAACAGGTTCCTGCAACAGTTGTCCGAACCGGATGCCAAGAATTTCGAGGAGACTGCGGCCCTGATAGGACGACTGATGGCGCGCAGAAAGAACTCCTTCCGAAATATGCCAGGATTCCGAGCACTCTGTAAGCTAAATGCTGCGCTGTGCCGCCTTCTCCGTTTGGATTTGGGCAGGGACTTGGTGCAGTTCCGCGGTGCCCTGCCGGATGCCTGTGATTCGGATCTAGCTGGACCCATGCCCACGCGAAGCAGCTTTGAGTTTATTTTGGTGCGCCTGCTGGGTTTCTACCATCTCCACGAGCGGATCAAGGAGTGCTGCATTAAGGCAGCCACCTATTTCATCCAACTCCTTCGGAACAACTTCTTCATGGACTTCACCACGCTATTAATCGCAGCCATTGCAAAGATTAACAAACTGAGCTCCCTGCAGGCCAGCAAAAGTGCCAATCTTTATAATAAGCTGCGCCCTCAGGTATCGAATTTTCCCCAGGTGGCTAAGCACAAGTTCCTGGCGGAGAATCAGGAGTTGCCTTTAAAACTGCAGCCCCTCCAGAGCACAAATAATCAAACAAAGGAGGCAGCCACACCCGCTTTGGTTCTAAAAGCCCAAAAGATAATCACCAAGGTGGAAAAATCCAAACTGGAGGCCAAATCCGATGTAGGTACTTTAATAGCCAGAAAAGACACACCTGAAACCAAAACGAAATTCAATGAGGAGGCTCTAGCCACCGTGGCGGATGCACAGCAGTTTATTGCCCGTGAGTCCAAAGCCAGAAAACAGAATCCCCCGCCGGAATCCTGCCTAACCAAGAGTATACCCAAGCACGAGTGGCTGGCCGCCCAGACGCTCTTCCAGCGCAAGTTGTCGAAGGATCCCGTCAAGGCCTTGAGCATATTTCGCAAGTTTATTATAAGCAAAATAAAGTAAACTCGGACAAGACAAAAGACTATTTATAGACAGGTCACCATGCCATCTGCCAGCTGAAGACTCTTTAGAGCCACAATACGCCGTTGAGGATGAGGATTGTTCGTCTAAAAGGGTATAAAAAATTATATTTACTATAAACCTACATTTATATTTCAATGCCCACCTTGACAAACTTCTTAAAGTTCTTGCGACCGCTGTACTTGCTCACAGAAGAATCCCCAAGAGAGGCATCCAGCTCATCTTGAGAGCGATTGATGATATTAAGGTTGCACATGCGCACCTGGATGCTGTCTTTCATGGCGGAAAGCCATTTCTCTGCGTCGGGATCCGTCTTGATGGAGTTTTCCAGCGAAACTTCTGGATCTGGTTTTATCTCGGATTTCAAATCATCATGTAGCCTGCTGCACGATAACCAACCACTTATATCCACTTTTTTGGGTAGCTCCTTCCGCTGCACTACTATATACTTGGATTTTTTCTTTGTTTCAACTTCGGGAAGGAATGGTTCGGTCAGGACGGAGTCCTGGTCAACAGCATCGCTTGGTCTTTCCGAATTGAAGTTGAACAAGCCATCCGTTGAATCTTCATGGGTCTGCTTCTCTGGATTCTTCTTCTTTTTCTTGCTGTCCACAAAATTGAAGAGATTTTCGCAGTCGTCGCTGTCGCTTTCGTTTAATGGTTCCAGACGCAATCGCTTGCGAGGTTGTGTCTGGGACTGGGAATCCACCTGGGAAGGCAACGAGGCCGGCTCATGCGGCTGTGATTTCTCCAAAAAGTTGATCACACTGATTCTGCCAGGCGGTTTTCCCTTGGCCGCTGACTTGGGCTGAACAACTTTCTCTGCGGTCTTGATGGGACTTTTCCGGAATTGAAAGAGATCACCAACATCCTCTTCGTCATCCAAGGCCACTGACAGAACAGGACGTTTAGTCCCTGTCGACTGCTTTTCCGGCTGTTGGTTTGTGATATTTGTAGCCACTGATTTGGAGCTGAGGCGTGGTGATGTCCTGGAAACAACTGGCGCTTCTGCCCTCTTACTGACCGCTGGAGAGCTGTCAGCTACAGGAACTGTAGATTCTTTTTGTTTTTTGGAAGCTGTATTCTCCTCATCCGAGGAGTCTTCACAATATATGGGCTTGCCCCTATTTGTGGCATATTTCTTTGCAGCTGGAACAGGAGCCGGTGGTCGTAAATTTTCCTCTTCATCAGAGGAATCCACTAGTATGGCATTCTTGGCGATTTTCTTTGGTTTCTCTTGGACAATTGGTTTGACTCGCTTCGATGAGGTGGCTTCCTGCTCCTCATCTGAGTCGAGAATTATGGCATGACTGCGCTTACGCAACGATCTTCCGGAAGTTATAGGTTCCGAGTCGACCTGGGAAGACTGCTGCTCCAATTCAACAGCATCCGATTCGGGCACCACTAGCTCTGAGATGGCTGAGCCACTGGATTGAGCCGTATTGCGCTCCGTGTTGGGCACAATGATTGAAGAGTTGAAAGCCATCGAGGAGGTCACGGACTCCGTGATGGGCAATGATTCGTTGATGAACTTGTGTGTTGGGTTGCAGAATTCCTTGATGGAGCAATGGAGCAAGGCCATGCCAATCTCGTAGTCCTGGATTACACGTCGACCGCTCTGCTCCAGGATATCTAATGAACATCAAATTCATGTTTACTCGATCTGAATATTTAAGTTGTTTAAAGGCCTACCTTGTATACTATTGATGGATTCAGTGGCCTGCGACTGAGATGAAGGAACATACTGTATGACTATCACATCACTCTTTGTTAGGAATGTCTTGCGCACACCCGAGTTGAGATCCTTGCAGGATGCCCCAGCTTTCTGCACCACTGATCCGTACATTTCGAAGTGTTTGCGATTCATGAAGACGAACGTCCTGCCGGCAAACAGACGTGTGCGTTCGGGACGCCAGGTTACATCCATGTTCGTGGGTTGGTAATCCTCTGGCTGCGGCCATCCCTCCGTGACATGAACTTTCTGCGCCGCGAGGAGCAGCTTCTTCCAGTAGGCAAAGGTCACAATGGGTTTGTTTTCCAGCAGAGCGTGCAGTAGTTTCACGGTCACCGAGACCTCGTTCATGGTAAGATGGGTGCATTCCTCCGACCAGTCTGGACTAACAGTTCCGCCCATGGGCTCGAGCATCTCTGTCAGCCATTTGATCTCTGGCCGGGTCAAAGCGGAGACGGCGGTCACTAATTTAAATCGCGTCACCTGCCAAATGCTCAAGTTTCCGCCAAACCGAATGCGAATTCCCACAGGCACCGGCGTCAGTGTCCTGGCAGGGATTTTCTGGGGCTTCTGAGACCTCCTGGGAAAGATGAAGGTCCCATATCTGGAGCCCAGGTCCTCCACTTGCAGCGAGTCATCCTCTTCGTTCTGGGGCAGGTGGATCTCCACATGGTTGCGGCTTATACTGAGATCCTGAGACACAATCAAATCCGTGCCCAGGCGTCCTACGGTGTAAACACTTTTAGCGGGCAACAAAACAAACTTTTCGTCATCTGTGGGGAGGGTTTGTAATGTTTATAAATAATTAGTTCTGTAATTTATTTATTTATTTACTCGCCTTTGGTCAAAACAAACATAACTTTAAAAACAAAAAACACGAAAACAAAATTGAAATATTGTGAAATATTTCAGTGTGACCTTTGTATACGAAATTACATACACAGAGAAAAACAATTGATGTGAAATGTGGACTTCGTATATCATAACTATTTCAAATATTGTTTATTGTTTAATAACTGTAGTCTTAAATAATTTAAGCTACTTGTTATTGAAACGTGACACACTCTAATCAAACTTTCATGGCGAAAATAAATATTTCAAAAGTATAATGAATACCCTAATCATAATAAGGTGACTATCGTAAAGTGACCAACTATCGATGCATTACAATGCCGGCGTTTCCTGCGAATGTCAAACTAGCAAGAAGAAGCATTTGCAGCCGGTTTGTTTTTGTGTCGTTTGTAAAAAAAAAAACTGAATAATTCGGGGTTTTCTCCAATAAATGTGAGTGAGGACACCAGCAACCATGGCTCACTTGACCGGCACCCGCGTCAGCACCTTTAACGAGAGCTTCCTGAACGAGAATGAGCACGACTCGAATGCGGTGCTCATGGAACTGGACAAGGGATTGCGGAGCGCCAAGCAGGGAATCCAGTGCGAGGCGATCGTCCGTTTCCCGCGGCTCTTCGAGAAGTACCCCTTTCCCATCCTCATCAACTCGTCGTTCATCAAACTGGCCGAGTTCTTTGTCAGCGGATCGAACCTCCTGCGTTTCTGGGTGCTCCGCGTTTGCCAACAAAGCGAGAATCACCTGGACAAGATCCTCAATATCGACAACTTTGTGCGCCGCATCTTCATGGTGATGCACTCCAACGATCCGGTGGCGCGGGCCCTGCTCCTGCGCACATTGGGCGCCGTGTCCCGGGTGATTCCCGAGAAGCAACAGGTTCACCATGCCATCCGCCGGGCCTTGGATAGCCACGATACCGTCGAAGTGGAGGCGGCCATCTACGCCAGCAGCTGCTTTGCCGCCCAGTCCAGTTCGTTTGCCATCAGCATGTGCGCCAAGATCTCGGACATGATCGAGTCGCTACAGGTGCCGGTTCCCATGAAGCTGCTCCTGATTCCCGTGCTGCGGCACATGCATCACGAGGCCACCACAGCCTCGCTGGTCAGTAAGCTGTGCATGGATCTGCTGCCCAAATATCCGGCCCAGAGTTTCGTGGTGGCCATAATAGACACCCTCACCCAGTTGTCTTCCCGCACGCTTGTGGGTGTGCCTGGTCAGCTGGAGGTTCTGCTGGAATTCATGCAGGATTTAAGGACTCCCGTGCGCATCCAGGTGCTGCGTTCCTTCAACGAATTGGCCGGTCGTCAGAGTGTTCATGCTTGGCCCAAACCGGCTATTAAAGCTCTCATTGGTCGGTTCGAATCTTGTACGAACTCCCAGGAGCAGTTCCTATTTCTCTCCATCCTATTGAAGCTCAGCGAATGCCCACTTACCTGCCAGCAACTGCTCCGAGAGCATCGCGAGGCCCTGCTCCGCCTGTGCATTCAGTGCATCAGCAAACTGGACGACTACACCACCGCCACTCAAGCTATGGCTGTGCTCTCGGTCTTGGTGGCTTTTGGTCTGAAAAAGGAGGCAAGTGGCGAGCAGGTAGAGGATATACTTCATATGGTTAACCTTCACATGGAGGGTTTGCTTCTTTGCACTGCCAAGCGGGCGGAGTGCACCCGGGATTTGCGAAGGGTTTTGACCTACGGAATAAGGATCACACAAGCTAATGCCGAATTTGGAACTTCCTTCATCGAAATCGTGACCAATACACTAGGCGATAAGGTTGCCTATCCGCCGGCCAATGCGGAGCTCATGTGCGAGGCATTGGTGGGTCTCTGTGAGCACTTTCAATTGCGCAAATACGCCTTTTCCACGGCAGAAGAGTTGATAGGGGACGACGATGCCATGGACACCGATGAACCACCTCCGCCAAAGGTAACTATGGCTTAACAAGTTATTAAAACAATTGCTTATACTATCAACTACTAGGTAAATCCCATGCTATCTCGCTTGCCGCTCATCTTGCACAAGCTAAACACCATAATCGACCAGGAGAACTGCGATCAACAACTTCGAACCGTGGAGATCCTCAGTGCTTTGGTGCTTCAGACCACAATGGGCTGTTATCTGCCCCAGAAAGTGGTGCAATGTTTTGAAAAGTGCCTGGGCAGACTCAACTGCTGGACGCTGTACAGGATTGCTCGCACCGCTAGCCGCTATGGTCACCACTATGTGGCTGCCCATATTTACACCAAGGTCTCCCAGATTGTGATCAGTGATCATATGCACTATTTCCTAGTGTCTCTGTCGCAGATCTCGCAGGCGGAGTGCATCCTCAACTATGGTTTGGAGTACACCTATATGCGGGACCATTATGCACCGAAAGCGGCTCCAGAACCTTTAATGCCGTTGATGAAACGCTTGGAAATGGCCAGCAATCTCTACCAGCAGGCGTTGGCCAGCCTGCGGGCCTGCTCTTCGCCCCAGCATCCGTGCACTTTTCAGCTGGAGTATCTGAAGATTAGGGCACAGTTTTTGCAAACTCTCCACTTGGCAGTGACCGTGAAGAATGCCCAGGTGATTGTGCCGCCACCGGCGATTGCTGGAAGTTTGGCTCAAAACTCGCGGGATTATCTACAAAAGTTTGGACACGTAACAAATCAGCTACGCAAGCTGGTCAAGGCGTTGAAAGCCTGTGAGGAAACGTACGCCAGACTCTACAAGTCTTCCTTTGATGCGGATCTTGTGACGCTGGAATTCCTCGAAGTGGCAGAATTCCAATGCGCTCTTTTTGCCCACATCATCGAGTCGATTTGCTATGCCACACCACCAGAACCACCGGTTTTTCTAACCACTGGCGATCACCCGGAGACGCGCTACTTTGCCGCCAGTTGCCAGCGAATGGAACAGATGCAGAAGAACCTGCCCCAGGAGCCGGCTAATGCCAAGACCATTAGCAACCGTCATTTGGATGTTATCATTGCACAGATCGAAATCATAACGAAGACGCCGCTGTGCCTGCCTCGCTACTTCTTCCAGATACTGCAATCCACGCAGATCAAGTTGTCGGTGAGTCCACAGCCCAGGAGCGCCACCGAACCCGTGAATGTCCAGTCGGGCAGTAACCTGGTGATCAAGGTGGAGGGAGTTCTGCAGCATTTCAGCAAGCAGAAGAAGCACTTCCGGCGCGTGGAGTCTGTGCAGTTGAGTCTCACCTCACAGTTAATTACGCCACCACCCCGATCCTCTCAAGAGCTGCCAAAACAGGGTGCCAACGACACGGTGACCCTCAACCAGATTGTGAAGCCGCAGCGCGATTTCCTCTCCGGCAGCTTCTTGCTACCCATCTCCAGTGGCGGGCATTTTCAGGTGACGCTGGAAACATTTGTCGTGGATGAGAACGGGATCACCTGGTGCACAGGTCCCAAATCATCAATGGTGGTGCGAGTCCTGGAGGATCCCTCCAAGCAAGGAGCACCTGCGGCGAGCACTTCCCAAGCGGTGGGACAGACGAGAAGGTTTTAAACCCTAGCTGCTTTAGTTTTAATATGGAATATTTGTTAAATATGTAATCCTAATTAAACATATACTTTACAAACGATATGATACGCATTTTAAATGTAAGTTTCCGGAAGAAACAAAAAAGTTTATCATTACCATCAAAACCGGAAGTGATTTTTTAAATACTTTTAAATTAATTATGTTTTTATTACAATAACGGCATATTAATTTTACAATTAGTTAGTTTTAAGTCGCAATCCAAATGTGAAATATACCACGAATGAAGTACTTATTATGAATTAATTGTTTTAAATGCAGGTAATTGTAATTCCAATTGAAATATTTATATATCGTTTGTTATCGATACTATCGCCAGTGGTTAGTTCACCTTTAGCGATTGCTTCAATGGTCCACCACTACTGCTGATTTGTTTTCATCAATTCTTTTTGGTTTGGCTTGGCGAATAAAATAGGGCAAATGCGGCATTATAGCGGGCGATGCGAATTGTGACCAGCGGGCAGGAGCAGCGGCATGCGACACCCACACCAGCGGAGCAGCACGACCTGGGCAGCGTTGTAAGGGATTCCCCGGATAGCCGGATTCCACTTGAAACAAAAACCAGCGGAGCACCCGCAGCCGAGCAAGTGGTTCCTACATGTTACCCCCGCCCCCCCGCGACACCCCCTATCCATCTCCACCTCATCATCCCGCAGCCGCGACAAATGTAAAATTTAATTGAAGCCAATTGAGCGCGCGCACACCCGAAAACACGCACCAAACCAAACCAAAACCAAACCGAAACCGAAGCCGAAGCCGAAGCCGTAATCAAAACACTCACCCGGAGGAGGGCTCCGTTGGACAAGATTCCGCGCTTAACCTGTTCAGGCGGTGGCGACGACGGCGGTGCTTGTGGTGCAATAAATGGACATAATTGCTCTAATTGGACAGAGCAGCAGCAGCAGCAGTGGCAGTGGCAGTGGGATCGGCATCGGCAACGGGAACGGAGGAGCACCCCCTCGGACAATAGGATGGCACAATTCACACTGTGAGTATATATATCCATTTGGTTATCAGTAGTGGGCTGTGCAGCACATGGATTTCCTGCTTATGCGACCGCCTGTCAATAAGAGCTTTTGTTTATCTATTGGCGGCGCTTGGTCGTATTATGCAAGTGAAATCGGTGGTTCAGTTGTTGGGTTCGGGGACTAATACATATGGGTCATGAAACATTACCATGCATTACGAGCAGCTACAACAAACATAGTGCGCCGCCCAGCAGCGACAGTACGCGCGTGGACTGCGAACACGTACCGCTGTGCTCCATTAACGACGTGCAGCTAAGGTTCCTGGTGCCCGACGATCTGACGGAGGTGAGTAGGCGTCACCCAGTGCCACAAATGATAATCCCTCTGTGCGATGATCTTGCAGGTGCGCCAGCTGTGCCAAGAATGGTTTCCAATCGACTACCCACTATCATGGTATGAGGATATTACCTCAAGCACGCGCTTCTTTGCGCTGGCAGCTGTATATAATCTGGCCATAATTGGTTTAATCGTTGCCGAAATCAAACCCTATCGAAATGTCAACAAGGAGGTAATAGCCAATATGAGTGATAGTGATGAGTTGTACACCAGGCTGAGCGGTTTTCCCATGCAGGACAAGGGCATCCTGCCGGACTCGATGGGTCGTTCCGCCGACGTCGGCTACATCCTGTCGCTGGGCGTCCATCGTTCGCATCGCCGGAATGGCATCGGATCGCTGCTGCTGGACGCGCTAATGAACCACCTGACAACGGCCGAGCGGCACTCGGTGAAGGCGATCTTCTTGCACACGCTGACCACCAACCAACCTGCCATATTTTTCTACGAGAAGAGAAGGTATCTGGGGGAATAACTTTGCGTGCCGTTGGTCTATTAATCGAATTTCCGTTTTCCTGCTTTCAGATTTACGCTACACTCATTCCTGCCCTACTACTACAACATACGGGGCAAGGGCAAGGACGGTTTCACCTATGTGAACTACATAAACGGCGGACATCCACCCTGGACACTATTATATCCTTTTTCAAAATGCCTCTACGGGCTGGCTTGTCTTGCTTTTGTTTTTATGATTTCCCTGTACTTTTGGTTGCCCTCTTAACTCCCTACTGCACAGATCACATCAAGCACTACGCCTCCAAGGTGCGGCACACAAGCAGCCTGTGTGCCTGGGTGGCCAATCGAGTCCAGCAGGTGGTGCGGTGGTTCTACCACAAGCTGCTCACCCGCTTCAACTTCATCGAGTGAATCGACTCAAAGAGGACTACAGAACGACTGGCCAAGCATCCGCATCCTTCCGAGAAACAAGCACTTCGAAGACGGTGATGGTTGTGTGTCTACCGCATTATGTCATCCCGTCGAGCATAAACAAACAAACACAAACATTTATATGTACACTGGCACCCACTCACCACTCACCACATAGACACACCTTCATTATAAATGTTAGGCAACACCTCCACAGAATCATTACGTTTTTATACAGAGAAGAGAAAACGATCTAGCAAAGAACAACAAGAAAGGCATAAGTAGAAAGTTGTAACATAATTCGATAAGTGTATTATTACGTTTTAAAAGATATCTATCTGTTCACTGCTGTAAATAGTCTTACGATGTTTTGTTTGAACTGCTGTAACCGAGTGATTTGGAATATCCCCCCCTTTTTCTTTTGATTGCAGTCACCTGTAACCCGAGTGCATGTTTTTCTTACGTTTTAAGTTCCACGCACAAGACAGTCATTTAGTTTAGCGACAACCAACAACAAAGATGCTCATGCTTTAATGCTTAATTTATGAAATCTGCACGTAAATAGCTTTGAACCGAAAACGAATTGATGTTTTATGGCAAAACCAGTTGAATATCCAACCAACCACTAAAACGATAACCATTTCAAATCAAAATCTGTTCGCTGTTTCTATAGTATTTTGTAAAAGTATTTTAATGCATATTGTTTCGCAACTACTTCTGATTACTTTAGGCACAATTTATCTAGCAAATTGTAATATTTTTTAAAATAAAAACTTGTAAAGTTATGACGAGGTTTTATTTGGTTTTAGTCGTAAGAAATGTATTACTTGATAAAAAATCATATAAAATTATGAAATTAGGCTGTCGCAATTGATTTTATTTTATTCTACTAATAGATTTTCAGATCAAAATAAGAAATTTTTTAAAATTTTAATGTTTACTTTGAAGTTTAAAATACTTATGTACATTATTTAGCGCTGATGGCTTAATACTGCCGCAAACTGTTACTTTTAAAATCACAATCTTAAAAGTTAAGTTCAAGATGATATTTCAAAGCAAAAATTGTTTTAGAAACAAAAAGATTTAAATAAAAGTTATAAAACAAATTTTTTTAATTTATTTCACATTTTGTTCACAAATTTAAAAGCTTAGCGCTTTGACAGTGTTGTAAAACAGTGCTGGACAGGAACCAACTTTCAGTTGATCTGGCAACGCTCTCCTAACCTGTCACTATTGTGAACTAGCAATTTCGGGTCAATTTAGTAGCATAAATTCGTCGCAACTGCCTGGAAAATGTTCTCGAGAGCCGCTCTTCTAACAGGTAAACCTGAAAAACGTTGCAAAAAGATTGAGAGATAATCCCTATGCCTAAAACCAATCTTGGACAAGTGAAAATCCGCCCGCAAATGACCGTGAAAAATGTTACGGCACTGCAAAATCGTCGGACATCGTGGTTTATGTAATCACCCATTCGCATTGTATACGTCGAAAAAAAAGCATAGTTTTCGCACATCGAGATTAAATAAAAGTACTAATGCGGAACCTGCAATTCCAGCCCAGCGCCCCTTGACCGTGGCCGCCACCCGGACGGCCGCTGCTGCCGCCGCTCCCTCCGGCGGAGCCATCGAGCGCCGCCAGCGCCCCGAGCATCCCGGCAAGGTGCGCCTCGGTTTCCTGCCCGAGGAGTGGTTCCAGTTCTTCTACAACAAGACCGGTGTCACCGGACCCTACACCTTCGGCGTGGGTCTGATCACCTACCTGTGCTCCAAGGAGATCTACGTCATGGAGCACGAGTACTATAGCGGCCTGTCCCTCGGCATCATGGCCGTCATCGCCGTCAAGAAACTCGGCCCAGTCATCGCCAAGTGGGCTGATGGCGAGATCGATGTGAGTACAACACCCTAAAAACCTAAAGTAGTCCCAGACCACAATGGAAGATTCAAAAATTCAAATGATGGGTCTCAAAAAAACTACAGCATCCTGAGTTATAGATATAAACTGTCAATTTAAACAATATCCTTAGAAATCCTGTTTAGATGAATATAAAAAAAACAATGCAAAACAATTGTAATCTACAATAGCGCCAATATTATAAAAGTGGATCCATCTTGCAATACTATTTTCCAGTACTGTTAGATTTCACTTCATTTTTCTATCTTAAAATATGATGATGAAAAATTAATCCAGTATTTAGTTTGTTTCTAGCGTAAAACTTCAAACTTTAGATAATTCCTGATGAATGTAAAGGTTTATTTTCTTATCGACTCCCGATAATAATACATAAAGGTGATATTTTGATTTAGGGGATATGTTTAGCTGTAGAAAATAGGCCAAAAACTGGATTGTGGCTGTAAGTAATAGGGGGGAGTAAGTTAAAACTTATCAAACTGTTTTTACCTCTAACCCCTCAGGTTTCCTTTCATAATATTATCACTTACCTTGAAATATGCACTATTTAGTCTTCCCTTATCTTTTATAATTGTATCTTAGTGTACGACTACTTTATTGGCTAAACTCATAAATTAAAACCAAACAAATAATTCAAATTTGATCTGCTTCGCAGAAAATCGAATCCGAGTGGAAGGAGGGCCGTGAGGCTGAGCTCAAGGTGCTGTCCGATGCCATCGAGGCCGAGAAGAAGGAGCAGTGGCGCGCCGACGGCGCCCTGCTGCTGATGGAGGCCAAGAAGGAGAACATTGCTCTGCAGCTGGAGGCCGCATTCCGTGAGCGCGCCATGAACGTGTACTCGGAGGTGAAGCGCCGCCTCGACTACCAGGTGGAGTGCCGCCACGTCGAGCGCCGTCTGAGCCAGAAGCACATGGTCAACTGGATCACCAGCAACGTGCTGGCCAGCATCTCGCCCCAGCAGGAGAAGGAGACCCTCAACAAGTGCATCGCCGATCTGAGCGCTCTGGCCCTGCGCGTGAAGTCTGCCTAAACGATTCGAGTTTTAGTTGTTTAATTGTAAATTAAAACCCATTCGAGACGCTGGAAACATGAATATGCCCGCAAGATGATAAATCGATCCAATATATCTTCAAAATGTCCGTGTCTGAAAAGCTCTATTTGTGCAATTTTGCGTTATATTTAAAATGTTTTTGTTTAACTTTAAGAGCGTTTTGTTGTGAAAAGCAAAGGATATGTTTGGGTAGTAGCATGTGATATTGGGCTGACAAGATGGAATGATAGAAAAGTCGGAATCTTTTAGGTTGTAAACGATTTGGCACCTTTTTATTATACTCTAGGAATATTTATTAGAATACATTGAACGCTTAAAACTAATTCAGTTACGTAGTGTAATAGTGTTAGATAGCAATCAGTCTTGTGCTGCACTCTCATCATCTTCAAAGGCATCCGCCTCCACCTGCTCACCCTGGAAATCTCCAAGGATTCCCAGGCGACGTACTGCCTGTAAATTCTGGATGCAGTGATCCACATTGGTCACAATGCACAGGGGTCGTTCACCCTTGTAGTAACCAGTGTTATCGCGCAGATACACAACATCCCGGGTGGCCAGCCAATGCTGCAGCTTCACAAAACAGGGACACTGCCACGGATTACCCTCGATGGCTACTCTCTTGAGATTGGGAAAGCTCACATTGACTTTGGACAGAAAAGTGAGGCGGTTGTTGTCCACCAGGATCTCCTGAACGCTACTAAGGCTTTCCAGCACATCGAGATTGATCTCCTCCAGCAGATTGTGGCCCAAATGCAGCTTCTGAAGACGCCGCATGGGTGCAAACATCCGCACATCCAGGGACTTAAGCTCGTTGTGACCCAGCTTTAGGTATTCCAAAAAGGGCAGAGATGAAAATGCCAAGGGATGCAGGTGCTTCATGTGATTGCCATTCAAGTTAAGCCTCCTCATGCGCGTCAAAGTGCTACTACCAAAGATCTGTTCCTCGAAGAACTCCAGGTTGTTGTAGGACAGATCCAAAGTGTCCAGGTTCACCAGGGCAGCAAACGTGCCCGACTTGATCTCTAGGATGGCATTATACTGCAGATACAGTTTGCGCAGGGCACCCAAACCCACAAAGTGTCCTGCACTCAGGCTGGCTATGCTGTTCCTCGAAACATCCAGCATTTGCAGCCTGGCCAGAACCCGGAATTGGTTGTCGAACAGCAGGCGGATGCGATTCCCGGACAGATCCAACTGCTGCAGATGCAGCACAAAGTTCTGGATCGCTCCAAACACACTGGGACGCAGTGCATCGAGGGCATTCCGCGAGAGGTTCAGTACTCGCAGTTGGGAGAGCGGCTGAAAGGTTTCCTGGCCAATCGAGTTCAACTTGTTGCCGCTGAGCTGCAGGTCCAAGAGACCATGGAGTCCTCGAAAAGCGTTCACGTCCAACTGAAGTGAGTATTTTATTTAAAGTAGGTAAGTTTACAAACTAAATTATTATAAAAAACGTTTGTAACTGAACGTTTTTAAAATAAGCTTCCTTTCGTGAATTTAACAGAACTCTCTGATCTCTCTCAATAAATCACAATTTTTCTGTATTTTTTTTGGTTGAGTTGTTTAAAATCTTAAACTATTATACCCCTCTCCTAACAAAATAAAAATATATTTCAAAGGTCGTGTTCTAAAATCATAAAAGTTGTTTTCGCAGTGCGGAATAAGATGGTAAACAATTTGATCAGCTTTTAAATTAGAATCAATTCTCTCACTCTCTCGAAAGTAACTATTGTTATATATAGTTTTTCAATTAAAAATAAACAAGAAATATCAACTGTTATTTCACAACTTGGCTAAAAGCCAAAGATCACCAAGACCAATTTAATATCTGATTTGTAATTCCGACTATGCAAACAGTAAGCATTAAAGTTCGTTGCGGTGAATTGCAATATCAAAATAAAGCTGAGCTGATCAATAGATTTCTATTTATCGTCAACACAGCTAAATCAATATAGGAATATAAATATTATATTTTAAGTGAAACTTTCTAATTTAAATTAATTTTGTTTATGTTTTTTTAATAAATGTTTTTAAAATTGATTCGAACAAAAACCTAGTTAAGTTATGTAGTAAAATTATGAGGTATAATTTATAGTTTAGCGTAGTTGTTTCACCTGTGCCAGTTGGTTGTTATTTAAGATCAATTCCTGCAGCTGTGGACAGACCCCGAAAGTGGCATTAACCAAGCGATTGTGGCCCAGTTCCAGGCGATTGAGCAGCGGCATATGGGGCAGATCGCATTGCTTCAGCGAGTTATGCGAAAAGTTGGCATAAATCAACTTCCTCAGATTGCCAAAAAAGTCCCGGTCGAGAAGCTCCATTTGATTGTGGCTTAAGTCGAGCCGCTGAAGCGCTGACTCAACCGCAAAGTGGTTTCCCTGGATGTCAACGAGACCGCAACCGCTGAGGTTTAGGTACCGCACATTGGGCAGAATGGCAAAGCCGCTTGTATGTAGATTTATTGGGGCTGCTGCTGTTAAATCCAGTTCCACCAAGTTGGCCAAGTGATCTGCATTCTCGCCTGAAAGGGTTTGGGCACCAAATTACATTTGATTTTGAGTTATAAACCTTACAGAAGTTATCATTTTTGTTGCTTGTTTGTTAATAGGCCCAACAAAAAATGTATTAAAAAACTTAGTTTAATTTGCGTCATTACTTATTACTTACTCTTTTAAGAAGAAAACTGCTTTCTTGGTATAATTACTAGACTGGTAAAAAAAACGTAATAAATCTAAATATTTTCCCTTTGATTTTCATCTAATGCTGTTATTAATTATTTTAAGTACGGAAATATTAATAAACTGTTTAATTTTTTATTTGACTATTTTCGGATTTGATTTAAGTTATCTGAAAAAGTATTTGAAATTTAAACCATATTTATTTAAAATTATAATATTAAATCATTTAATTTAATATGCATTGATTTTAAATTTAATTTTAACAGTTTTAAATTCAATAGTCATATTTTTATTTTTACTATTCCATTATTTATCAGTCTAACATATTATTAATTCCGTTTGTTGAATTATTTTATACATGGAAAAATAAATATAAAATTGGGACGTTTTTAATTTTCTTTGGCATATTTAAAATTGAAAAACTAATGACTGCGACTGTTTAGTGTTATTTGCCAAGACCTTGCCTTGTGTACCAAGATGAGTACTGAAACCTTGCTGGTTTTCCAGACCTTACCCGAGCCCACCTCCAGTTCCGTTTGCACATTCCGGATGGCGAGGGTGTGCCAGTTTTCGGCTCCCAAATCCACCAGATCCTGCAGAGAGGCCACCTCGTTGCACTGGAAGTTGCGCCAACCAACGGGCTGGCAGAGATCGGCTCCGTTCAGCGAGGGGAATCCCCCGCAGCCGAGCCACAGAAAAAGCGGCAGAAACCAATTGGCAGTCAGCAACATTCCTGCTCCAGAGTGCGGGCCCAACTGAGGATTCTCGAGCAGCGACAGAACGCGATTGAAAATGCAAATCCAGTTTGTAACGAGGGGGGAGAGCGGAGGGGATATACAGAATTCCAAGCCGGTTTGCGGCGTCATCAATGGCATCTTGGCCACTCAACAGCTGTGAAATGTTTCCAAATCAAACACACACACAGTTGTTTATCTTTCTCTATTGATAGGTACTTTCTATAACTCTTTAATAGTGGTTTACATACAGTATAAGTTATATAATATCGGTTAATTACTTGACGATTATTGTGCTCTTGGAGAAAAAACTATTATTTTGTTTTGCCATTATTGATTCCTCATTCAGCGAGTGGCTAAGAATAGCTCATATTATACAAAATGTCGGGAAAACTAAACCAAGGCAAACTCACTAACTTAGACTAAATCTTAGGTGAAAACAAGTAACAATCAAAATTTTCTATGATCTATTATAGATTTTACATATATAAGAAGTATACGACATTCAATGCACACTTTTTAGATTTGTGCTTATTGGTATTTTATTTGGAGACTCTTGAAAATGCTCAGATTGGCGATATTATATATCTGGCTAACAAAATATCATTTGGAAGCCAAAACTAAGCCAGAAAAAGACGGTTAAATTTATATTAATTTTATATTGAAGCAATGTGGGATATACATATATGGAGATATTTAAAGTACATTCTTACAAGCAAATATTTTACTAAACTGCTTTTTCAAGAGCTCTTGGCTAAGATGCAAACGTACGTTAATCGCTTACATTAATTAATTAAGATCTTGTACTAGGTCTATTTTTCACAATTATGGATTCTGTTTTTTTGTATTGTTTTTTAGAGCGATTTCCCAGAAGACTTGCGACGGCAAATTGGATTGGTTCAAAACTGAAAACTGGTATCTAAATCAGACTATAGTTACGGTTGGGCTTGTCATCTTGTTGCTGTTGTACAACGGCTGATAATGCGCACTTGACCCTTTCTTAACACTCTGACAGCCATTAGGATATCGCATTTTGACCACTTTGGGATTTTGGGACAGCGAAGATGTTGAGGAGGAGGACGACGACGACGATGATAGCGATCCAGTTGATGACTTATTCTGCGGTGGCAGCGCCTCACCGATTAGCGTAATCCTCACGGGCTTGTAGGCGTTGCCATTGGGCGTGGTCATCGTGGTCGTGGTATCCCATCCGATGGAGGAGCGTCTGGGGGTATCCGGGAAAGCCGCCGCCAGCTGCTGATTATAGTTGGTCAGCGTGGTGGAGATTATCGTGTGCCGGCGGGTTTGGCTGAGGGATGGACAGGATTTCTGCTCCTGCTCCTTCTGCTGTTGGTTGTGGCTACTCTGGTGGTAGCTGCTCTGGTTGTGGCTGCTCTGGTGGTGGCGGATTATCGTGGTGGCTGCCAGCGTGGAATCGTGCAAGTGGAGCGTCGGAAAGTGCGTGGTATAACTGGTATATTCGGGCTTACTTCTGCGAACAGAGAGATGAGGATTAGTGGGCTGTACCATTAAAAAAAGTATTGTTTTCTATAAAGAAACCATTAGCTTTGCCCATGCCATTTAAGTTTTATTTAAGAGAGAAGATGGGACCGAGTTAAACTTTGACCAAATATGAAATTATTCAATATTAAATTTACATTTTTTAATAAAAAACTATAAGCCCTAACTAAGTTTTAAAATAGCTTAACTGGGATGTTAATGAAACAAGTATGTTTTGTCTTTGAATTGGAAACAAATTTAGAACGCAAATAAACTCTAATTAATAAATGTAAACCATTTTTAAAAATGTATTTATAAACTTGTATTGTAAATACTAACGTATACAGGTTAGTTAGGTTAAATGTTTTAAAATATTTATTCTCAAAAATTCTACGGAGTAAGATTTTACTATTACTGTAAGCCATTACTCTTATGTTAAACGTATCTAAGCTGCATAAATATATTTTTAGAAAAATCCCCAACAGCCCGGAATTACAATTGTCACCCGACAAAAATGTCTTATGATTCATGAGTCATTTGAATAATCAGGGTTTTAATTTACTACCCATCCCATCTTCTCGACGTGTTCTAGGTTATTTTTGTAGTTTGCATTACCTTGGGACTCTATTTAATTGCCGCATGCAATTAAAACGTTTCACAAACAGTGTTAAATTTTCAGTGACAAATTAAAATCATACTTATAGATATCTTAGATATATTAAAGCTTATGTAGGTCTCATTTAGTTATAGGTTAGTTAATGCTTTTGCGAACTGAGTGTCTCAAGTGCAGGAGTTACAATTATCCGTACAGTTATAGCTTAGGTGTAGTATACATATAAGATTGATGGCACAGAGCACAATGATGGCTAGGATGAAATCACAAAATAGTACCTGTTGCTCCCCAAATTGTAGTCTAAATAGCGGATTGTTAACGATAAGATTGTTCGCGTTGTGTTATCCATGTAAGCATTACAAAGGCGGGTGTGGAAGAAAGAAATTCAGATGGGTTAATCGAGATGGTCGAGATCTGGTCTATTGTTAGTCGATTTTTAAAATGAAAATACCACCTCCTGTTGCTGCTGCCAAAGCCGTTGTTGCAGATTTCAGCTTTCAGCTCCAGCTACTGCAGAATCGGCCCTAATTGGACTGCTCCAATTGCAATTTGCTGCCATTAACGTCAAGAGTTGGCAAAAAGTGGCCAACTGATTTGCATGCCAGCGGAGCGTGAAGCCAGCTGAAACCGATTCCAGCAGCAACAGCCAGCAGCAACTTGCAACACCAACTGGCCAACAGCAACTACACAATAAAACTTGAATCTAAATAAATTAAGTTTACAGAAGACCTAATCAGTATGCTGTATTAAACAATTAATGAAGCAATATATGCAGAAATGTACATGTTAATTAAAAAATAAAACAAAATGTTTCTGTTTGTTAATAAACTTTTAACAAATCAGTAGTCTACAAATCATCACATACAAACATTTCATAAATCATTATTATGAAGTATACAAAATAAAAGATCATTATATATTATACCCTTTCTTGTTAAATACTGTTAAATAATTTTATGTACAATTTGCTCAGTGTATCAACATTAACAAGCAGCAGCAGGCGGCATCGTTTTGTATTAGTTTTGTTAGTTTGCGGCCGCGCAGCTGCGGTTAATGAAAAGCCCCAAAAAATTACAAGTATTACACAAAACTACCGAAACACATAAAAAATGCCAAAAAAAATAACACAGTACAAAGTATATGGCCGAAATTGAAACAAACATGAAAGTTTGCCTACCTGGACAAACCCTCCGCACCAATGGCAAGTGGTCGTGTCTGTGAAAGTGGAATCGGAATTGAAATTGGAATTGAAATTGAAATAGAAATTGTCGATAGCTTTCGGTTAGTCAATGTTGTGCAAACACATATGATCGAAAAGATATATCATGTGTATAGACATGGCCCGCAGGCGACACTTACCCGCTCCGTTTGGGTGGCCATGCTGATGAGCTCCTTGCCCGGATCGCCACCACCGCCATTGATGGATGTGCATGTGGATGTGGATGCCTTCTGCCGCTTCTCGGCCTCCAGTTGCTCGATGAGATCGCGCTGCAGGCGGATGGTGCGGTCACGATCGTCCACTTGACCCTGGAGGATGAGGGGATCGGATCGGATCGGATCGGATTGGAAGGGGGGCGGGGGATTGGGAGGTGAGACCAAAGATCAGTAAATGTCAGTTCACTCTTGTGGAGCGAGGCATGAAAGGTCACTAATGGTTATATCTAAGCCAGAGAGTGTGAAAATTATATATATGTATATGGGCAAAAATCTATCTTGGCTTAGTTTTTTGCTTTGTAAGACAGTCATGCTTTGATTAGTTTATACAAGTGTTTCCTCCTTTTGGTTTTCTAAGTTCAGAAGCCAATTCTTTTTTTCCTCAATCAAAGCATATTTTTTACACAACAGCTACACAACTCTTTTAACTATTAATAAATGTAAGGAGTGTAAAGAGTGGTATGCAAAAAAATCATTAATCAAATGAGCAGATGCAAGAAACCTAATCTGCATTTTTAATTTAATCATTGAAAACGATTTTAGTATTGTAAATATAAAGTTAATCTATTGTTTATGTGTTATAAAACAATTTATAAATTGATTTTTAATTTCATTTATCAGAAAATTTGTTTTTATTAGCAAAATAATTTTATTTTTAAGTATTGGAATATATAAAATCTTTTATACTGATTGGTTTGATTAAGTAGTAATATTTACCTGCTCATTTGATTCATGTTCAAAAAAATATTTATCAGTTTATTGGGTTGTTGTATGATCTGTGTTCTGTGGCAAGTCAAAGTGCAAAATTAACTTTTGATGTAATTACATATCAACACAAAACTATGGCAGTATTTATATGAAATATATGTGTTGTTTTCAAAGATAGATTTACAAAAAGCATAGGTATATTAATCTTCATGACTGGATATGTTACATGCTATATAGAGTATGAATCCATTTGCTTAGGAAACATCAAAAAACAACAGCGAGAGTAAAAATGCAATAGAAAAGTCTTGTCCTGCTCCGAATTGTTCGGTTTGTGACCCAGTTTTTGTGTTCTCCCGGCTTAACAGCGAACGAAATGCAAAAAACGTGCAAATACCTGAAGGTAAACCACCTGTCTACGTAGATCCGATAGCTCCTGGAGCGGGTCCTCCGTCGTGGACGAGGTGAGGCTGGCCAGATCGATGTCATTCAGCTGCTTGCTATCCAGTCCGCAGGCGGCGAACAGCTGAACGTTGTCGTTCTCGAAAGGATTGAGCGTTTCCGTCTGCGGAGAAGTAATGAAAAACCAGTAGGTTACTTGCCATTCATCACTCTTTGCAGCAATTGCCCTGGGCACAAATAAATAAATTCGAACCGAAGACGACGACAACGTACCCGCTTTAAATCAAAATCTGGCTCCTAGGAGTTGTGCAAGTGAATGGTGGATGTGATGGAGTGATGGGTGTGCCATGGAAATGTAAGCAAAGAAAAGTGCATTTGAAAGGAAAATTATGAACGTACTTAAAAAAAGTGATTTCGGTGTAACAACTAAAAATAACTTAAAATTTTTAAGGCAAAACCGTCATTTACGAAATGTAGAAGAAAACATGTCTGCAATTTACAGAAAATAAAAAGGCAGCATTTTCATATACACAATGTAAATATAACTTAATTAAAACCCTTATTATTATAGTTTAAGTACATTTCATTTAAGGTAAGTATGGCTTAAATTTAAATTAAATTTTAGAAATTAAAATCATTGCCAAAAATTGTCAAATGAAGATTTTAAAAAATGTTTAACATTTTATCTTTAAAATACTTAAACCTGCAAAAGATGAAAATCAAAGCGATAAATATTTAAATTAAATTGTATCTAAGAAATATTTAAAATGGATATGATTTGTATTTACCAGTTTTTAGTTATTCTAATTATTTTAACCACATCCATCACTTACCTCCTGGAGTATCCGCCGCAGTCGCAGCAGCTGCTTCTTGAACTGCAGCACATCCTGGATCATGGCATTGCGGAAGGACTTGTCATACAACATCAGATCGTCCGATGAGCTGTGCAGCTCGCCCGTGCACCTGTGTCCTGCTGCTCCGGATGATGCAGTTGCTCCGCCCCCAGCTCCGCCTCCGCCACCGCCCAATCCCAGGTGCTGCTGCTGCAGGTGCCGCTGGCGGGGCAGACTGGTGGTGGAGCCGGACGAGGTCCTGGAGTTGGCCGTGCTTCTCTTCCGGGCAGCAACGGCCGCCGAAGCTCCGCCGCTGTGCGTGGACCTCAAACTGTTGTCCGAATCGTTGCCGGTGAGCTGTTGGTCCTGAAGACGCGACCGGTTCAGCAATCTGGTGGCACGGGCTGGCAGCTGGGCGCTGTAAAAGAAACATTTCATCATTAGTTAATGCACAAGCAGAAGACAATAATTAAAAAGTGGTATCCAGCAGTGCCTGTGATATGATTCGTTGGCCTGTGGCGCACTGCTGGCCATAAAGGTCGCATAGTGATAGTGTATATGTCGCTGTTTGATGGTCATCGGTGAGCTGGTTCGCTGCTGACTCCCCAGGAATCTATTTTCCGAGGTCTTCAGATCGGTGCGAACTCTTCGCACTCCACTGGGCGAGGATTTGCTGAGCCCAGAACCCGCCTCCGACATCCTCCAAGCTGACAAATCGAATTTCGATTCAATGGGTCTTTGCTCGGACACTAATGCTCCATGTTGTTGCTCTGCGACAATGACACAATCCGGTCATGCGCAGACCACCAACAGCTGTGTGGAGACTTTGTAGAAAAATACTGGGCGACCTCATTACACTCAACCAATTTATGAAATTATTTATAGAAAAAAACTTCGTTTAATAAAACAAGCCAAGAAAAGTTTTTGGATTGGCTAAATGTTATGACATTTTAAAGTTGGCATTAGAAACTATAATTTAGTTTAAAAATGTTTAAACTTGTTTAGCACAGTATTAAAAATTCACATTTACTATAACAAGCTAAGAAAAGTGTGTTTATTTTATATCTGGATTGGCTAAATCTTATGGCATTTGTAAAATGTCAAAGAAAATAATAATTTGGTTTAAAATTTTTTTGATTTAAATTTGTATTACGAAAAGCATAAATTTATTTTAATTTAGCTTTATATATAAAATTTTTTTTTTTCAATATAGTATGAGTAAAATTTGGAGTATTTCTGTCTTTAGTTATAAAAATAAAATCTATTTAGTCAAGTATGTATTTCCTTTAGAAATTTTAAAGGAAATTAGCTTTTGAAACATTGGAATTCTAAGTTTTTTTAATGGAGCTTTTTCTGCATTAAACATGATAATTTGAGTGTTAGCATTTAAATTTGTCAAGTGTAGTAGCCTCGCTGTAGGGGTGAGTTTCACAATTATTTAGCCAGCTTCAATTAACGCGGTCGGAATGAAAGTGAAATGCCATTGATTAGGGCCTAGCCTAGCCAAAGGAGTTCCCCCAGTCGCCAGTTGTCAATGAGCAATTAAGATGGGTGAGCAGGAGGAGGTGGAGGAGGAGGAGGAGGGTCAGGTGGCGCGGTAACCTGCACGACATGCTGGAAATGCTGGAAATAAATCCACAGACGCGGTTGCCTCTCAGCTGGCTGGTGAAAGTCAACTGTTGCGTGCTGTAGTCACCCAAGCCCAAATGCAGGGGAAATGGGGGAAGAGGGCTCTTACACATGCGCGGTGTTCAAAATTTTACGGCATAATTTAAACAAACTGTTGAAAAACGTTGTGAAAACCAAACAAAAGAAACAAAAACATTCAATAGTTGGCTCATTCGACTATTAACGGTTGGATCCAAAGGTTAATGGATAATGGATTTTGGCTCGACCATAATACCCGCAATTATGATGATATTTCGGTTAGTGGATTTATTACGACAAAGAAATTAATTCGAGCATCTCACGGATTTGTGAGACTTTCCTCTAGTAATTATCCGAGTTCAGATGGCTAAGTTCCAAGAGTAATTGGCCCCAGGAAACTGGCACAGCGGCAATTTGAATATTTGAATCTGCGAACTTTGCTTATGCCCGCATTAAGATGATCGCGAATCGCACGAAATGGACTGTGAACAATTTTCAGCTCATCTGGAGCGGCGATGAAAGTACAAAAGTGTATCTTTTATTGTTCCGGGGTCCCCTTCTTTTTCACCGTTAGATGGGCTTTGTCGGCTTTAAAAAGGTTCTCAGCGCTTTTTTATTTTAATTAAAATTAAATTCCCTGCTGCGATGGTTTTGATTGCATCTGGTTGGAATGATTGGCCAACTTGATAAAATTTGATTAATTTTTTGTGTAATGTAGGTAATTTTGTTTGTTTAAAGTACCTTATGTTTTTTCAACGGTTTTCTTTTTGTGTTTTAATAGCTTTTTAATAAATAATTTGCATTTAGTCATTTAAATAGGTTTCTTGAAAGAAAACTAGGAGAAGTCTATTTTTAAATTTAATATTATTTATATATTTGGTAAGCGGACATTTTAATATATTTTAATCTCCTAAATTAGGAAAATTATAGTTTATTATAGCATATTAGACTAAACCCGTTCATACACTAGTTCATTTTTAATAAATTTTCTCTTAATTAAACAAATTATTACATTGTAAAGCAATACCTGTTTGTAAACTTCTTATTAACGTTTTTGGGTAATTTTTGATACAACCAAAGCAAAGCCAAAAGTTCAAATGAATTCACTCGAGTGTTTCCAAACAAAAACCAATTAAAGTGTACATTATGTCCAAACCATAAAACATAAAATCACTTTCCCAAATCCCACACACAACAATCACTGAGTTAGCAAAATTCAACATGTTTGTGAATTTCGCACGCCAACTTTATGCGCTTTTGTACTGCTCGTATGAATATGAATGCAGAAATCAGGCCCCCGAAGAGATCCACCGAAATCAAAACAATACGAGTACTTTGCACAACTCAATTTAGCGAAACTCAGCAGGCGGCATATGCCGGATATTTCGTACTCCAAACAAAAAAACAAAACAAAACCGATTGTCAGACGACAAAATGCCTGTCATTGCAACAAGTGCAGCAAATGGATTTATATGTTTGAATATTGAAGGCAATATCAGCAGGGAAGTAGAAAAGGGGAAACCTTAACGATTTTGAGCTCTTAATGGTTGTGATTCTTTATAAATATAAATTCTGTAAATATTTATAAAATTATATAAATATACTTTATATTAAAATAGAGCTTAGCCTAAATATACCTTTCTTATTGTTGATCATAATAGTCTAATAATCTTTTCAATCTCTCAAATATATGTTAATGTCAAAGAAACACATTTACCAAGAAAAGTAGAAATTAGATCTAGTCAAAACAGTCAAAACTTTTACTATACGAAATTATAATGCTACGTGATTAACGTTTAAGCACATAATTGTCTCGTCTGATACTAAGTTACTATACAAACTGAGCAGTGAGCCCCTGAAAATTCCCCTGCGGCTACGCACCTGCTTTTCTCAGCTACCTTTCTACACATTTAGCACAAATGTGTCTCATTTGTGACTGCACACGCGCCACTGCCAACGGCAACTGTTGCCAACTTGGCTCACTTGGTTAGCTGCAACAGTTAACCGGCAACATTCAACGATGACAAGTAATCACAATCATATAGCGATTCACGGAGCAAAGGCGTTGACATTCACTACTCGAACTTCACTTCCCAACGGTACTTATCAATTTGTGCGGCAAAACGTCATTTGTCATAGAGTCCGGAGACCTTTTGGAGCTGCACACATACAGTATACAGTATAGTACCTATACAAATAGTATATAACATATAGGAAGGGGAAGTGGAAATGGAGATGGAAATGGAAATGCAAAGGCAGCTTCATTAGAGTCGCCGGGAAGGGGCGACTAGCGAGCTGCAAGCCACGCAAGTAATGGTAATGGCCATAAAAAATAAAGAAATAACCAAACATTCTCACACGGCCTCCTGTGATGAGAATCCGGTGTGTATCTCGCATGCCCAGAGTTCTCTGTTCTCCACGCAGAGAAACTCTAGATCTTATTCAAGAGATTTACAATGTAGATTGTACATTTCAGATTAAATAATGGTTTAGAAAATTACAGCTTGTCCGTTTTATGAAAATCAACACAATTAATCTTTCTCATCAAGATAGAGATAAATTAAATACATTTTACTGAGTTGTATTAAATATTTGTTAAATTTCAAAACAAAACCTTCGCAAAAAATTAAGAAATAAATAATTTATAAAATACTACTTTTGATTGTTTTATTTTGTAATGAAGAATTATATTTAAATATTTTTATTGAACCTATGGTACTTAAACCTTAAAGAGTTAGTTTTGGTCCTAAAATACTACTCTTCTTCTTATAATCAGAATAATAACAAGTTAGTTATTTTACAATTCAAATTTTCATTACATTTAAACATAAAAGAGTACTACGTATGATAAGCTTTTTTTTAGTGTGTGAGTCGAGGATGATGATCAACGATGGTTAAGATGGGGATATGCCCAGAGACTGTGTTTTGGACTGGGGAATTCGGAGTTGGGGAGCACTTTCGAGGCAGACAGGTAGATATAAAGGTAGGTAGCAGAAGCAGCAGTTATCTGTATCTGTATTTGCACTCGATGGTATGTCCGTAGTTTGTGTGGCAAACATTCTGTTGAATTATGCATGGCGATGGGAGATGGGAGATGGGAACCCGTACTCGTATCCGTAACCAAAACCTGAACGCGTCGTAAATGCAACTGAACTTGAAGTGGCTGAAAAGCCATAAAAGGGGGCACCTCAACCCCCCTTTTTGTTTGCCACACACACACAAACACACACTATCATTATGTGCCTGATATCTGTAATTGTTACGTTTATGGCATCAAATTCCAAAAGATTTTCCAAACGTTGCCTGCATTTGCATGTGACACACTTTTCAACCCATTGTGTTGGGCCTACCCCATCTCTCTCTCCTTTTTTTTTTTGTATTTTTGTATTTTGCCCCCGGTTGCATATCGAATTACGCAAAGCTAAGAGCGGAAATCATCACCCACTTTGGCTACCACTTGGCTAAGGTTTCTGGGCTTTCTGTAGCTTCTGTCTGCCTTTGTTAGCCCTGTCAGATATTGTCGACCAAATTCGCACAACTACAGGCAAAATTGTTTAAATTGAACCACATTGAGTATTTTAATTTAAAAACGGTTAAGTTAACTTTTTATACATTTTGTCAAGCAACTTTTTAAATAGTATAAGTTTTAAACATAAATAAGAAAAATATGTGTTTAGTTTTATAAATTTACAGTATTAATATTTTAATCCATTGATAGGTGGGTAAAGAAAATTTTAAAAACCTTTGTTATTAAAATAACCTGCTAAGTTAAAGAGAATTTTCGTTTTATTTTACTTAGAATGCATAGTTTTTTAAAAAAAAAATAGGTTGTTGAAGATCATAATGAAAACTATTAACTATGTTTGTGAGATCTTTAAAAAGTGTTTAAAATTGTTTGATTGTGAAATTGTTAAACTAATTTTTAGGTAATTTTTTCCAAATAAAATGTCATTGCTAAAGCTCGGAATATCCGCTAGCTTAAGATTTTAAAAACTACTTTTTCAAAGAAAACCATCCTAAATAACTCTCATTAAAGGTTTCTCAATTTTGGTCTTGCTGTTAATGTTATAGGGGTTCCACCGTACTTCTTCTACTCACTTGAATCTGCCGGTCTAGGCCGAATGCGAAATATATCCCAGGCAAAACGCTCGTTTCATTGACACTTGTGCCCGCGGCGTGTCTTTTGTTATGAACACTGGCCGTTCGATGGCGTCGGCGTTGGACCGCCTATATACATATATGTACGATCTGTATGTTTATCTGAAGCTTCGGATGGGCAGGTAGTATCTGTATCTGTGGCATGGAAGAGGCACCAGTGCGTATCACTGGAGGCGACGACTGCCTGCGGTCACTGGCTCTTGCTTTTGGTTATTTGGCTGTTTTGGTTTTGTTTCGGTTATTAACAACGCAATTAAATTGGAATACGCAATATGTGCAGCTCCCACGCGCTTTTCAAACAACGGCTATTGCACAATTAACCAATTTACAATTGCCTTTATTGGCAGTGCTCTTCGAACCGATATTGCTGATGGAGTATGATATGGGCTTACGAATATAATTTATTAGTTCGCACAGTGCTCATAAACCGAACCGCACGCTTTGAGATCTTGTTTAATACTGGAGCCGAAATCGAAGTTGGAGCCCACAGCTCAAGTGGTAATGGAGTGGTATGATTTGGTACTGAAACATGACAGTGGAGCTACGTGTACAAAACGGTGCTACGTATTTTTGGGCTGATCACATACAGAATACATATCAGTGATAATAAGCCACTTAGCCCTCGTTTTGTTTGGTATATGTGCGAAAAAGGATCTTTTTTTTTTAAATGTTTGTTAGTGTTTTATGGACTTTTCATCCAATCTTTGATTGCACTTGCGCAAGGACCATTTTAAACGGATTTTAAAATCTACCTACCGGTTTCTAAAATTATGAAAATTATTATCTTATCTTAAAATTGTAGATATCATTGGATGAAAAATAAATAATAATCCAGCGGACTAAAACTCTTTAATACTTTAAGAAACCAAGCTAAAAACTTTAATATTATGATAAGCTTAAATTATATTATGCAAAAACAATAATATCTCACGTGTCAAACCCACTGTAATTGGTTGCTGTTGTTACCAATGTTTCGCTTTCCAAACGTTCCCATGAGCAACATCAGCAGCAACAGCAACAGCGCTTACACGAGCAACATCGACGGCAAGCAGTGGTAAGAATGTTGCTGGTGGGCCGAAAGAGTTGGGCTCGTGTGGGTCTGGGCCGCTTTTGTTAACGTTCTCAGAGTGTGTGGCACAGCCGTTAGACGATGCTGGCTGAAGGAAAGAAAGAAAGCCAGATCTGTTGGCTGAAGCGACGACAACAGCTACAGCCATAATATTTATGCACCCGGAATGTCGAGATGGGGATCACAATGCGGCTTTTGTTGCATCCGCGTGAGCGGGTTAACTGCGAGGCAATAATAACCGAGATTGAGTGGGCTTATTCAGCACTTTTTGAGAGGCGAAGAGGCATGGCCGTTATATATATATATATATATATATGTATATGAATGACTCATTCACCGGCCAAGCGGGTAAGCCAGTCTCAAGGTTAATCCACAAGTGCGGTTTTGCATGTGACTGGCTGGTTTTTCATGAAGTACTATCTGCAGCTGGCTGTTTCCAGATTGGCCTTCTAATGTTGGCTACGGACAAAATAGAAGTAGCAAAAAAAAAAAAAAAGGAAAGCCAATGTCCCGACGCAGGCGCATCTATCGGATCCATCGAGTGACAGGTTAAACCGCAACAACACATTTAGCCATGGCCAGCGGCATTTTGCAGTTATTTGGCTGTTGGCTGCGAAACAGGTTCACATTTATTTACCAGGCTTTATGCCGAGGCAGACAATTGATTTTTCCTAGCAATAAAGTTTTTCCCAACTTTTGGTTAGAGCCAGAAACGACTCCATCGATGTTGATGTCGTGCCGTTGCCGGTTGTTGTTGCTGTTGCTAGTTTTGCTGTTGCTGTTGATAGTGTTGCTGTTGCTGTTGTGACTGTTGCTGCTAGTTCGTTGCCATGACAAAAGAATGCGGCACTCGCCATCAAGTCTCCGACTCCGACTCCGGCCAAAGTCAAAATGTTATCTTAACTACGACCACGATTTGGCGAAAAAGCCAAGACCCAGACTGGAGCTCACATAGATAGAGACGGGAATGCCACACAGAGAAAAAATACCTAATGAAAGCATTCTTTCAAGAATAAGTCTTACCAAATATTGTATATTTTTTAACTATTAAAACAATTTTAAATTATTAAGAAAAACTTAAATATTGAAATATTTGGAAATTCTTATTGATATTCCCATCCTTTAAAAAATGTAAAATAAAGGCATTCTTAACAAATCAGTTTTACTATTTCCCCTAAATTTTAGGAATTTTTAAGCTTATGATTTCCACTTTGACTGTCAAGCACCTAAGTTCAAAGTTAGGAACTAAATTTGTTTATACACCTCTATATTACTATTTTTTTATAGTAAGCTGAAAAATATGTTTCCTCAGGATTAAGAAAGTCCCTTATTTTATTAGTAATATTTTTTCTTGTGCAATAAAAAAGAGAGATGGTGGTGGTGGGAGGCATAGACAATTGGAAATGCCAAGTGCCGTTGAAGTTGGCCGCGTCTTTGGCTTTGGCTTCGCCCAGAATGCACAAGGCCCACACAGAGTTGTTGTTGGCTGTAGCATTTTGGGCCATAAAAATGCCCCAATGGCTCTCCCCTTCTCTTTCTGGTAGCCGGCGCTAAAACACGGCAATTGGGACCGACAACGGGAACAGCAATGGGAATGCCGAATGTCGAATGGATGCAGACGGCCAATAGATTCGCCAATGGGTTCGCCAATGGAGTAACCTTTGGCAACAGCACAAACACACAAATCCGACACAACACACCCAAACAACCTGTCTCTATCCCTTTGCTGTCCCACTGATGTCTGTCTAATTTTGGGCTAATTTCAATTTCCATTTCCATTTACCCTTAAAATAAAAGTGGGCGGGGCATGACATGCCAAAGCTGTGAGCTGGCCAAAGTAAATTGCATTTGATTAACCCCAGAGCGCCCTTTTGGCAAACAGAAACAGAAACAAACAAGCAAACACGTGAGATTCACTGACTGTTTGTTTTGGTAGCTAAATCAATTGATGAATATTTCTGGATGCGCAAGGTAAATGCTATTAACACTACAATTTACAAGGGGACTTTGTTGGTAAGCTTTATTGATCGGGAAATAATTGGGACAAAATTACTATGGTCCCTCAATAAGGTTCCAATTAATTTAATAGTGTGATCTTTGTTATAAGTAATATAAATTAAATACATAATTAATGTAAATTTTAGCTCAAACTAGAAAATAATTTATTTGCACCATTTTTCAATGTAATTAAAAGACTTCTTACGTTTTTGGACATAACTCAATTTAAAACCTATTTATGTATCCTTTGTTGAAAGATTATTCCCAATTGAGCTCATTCTAGGCTTAAATTTTGCGTTACTTTGGCAGAACTCCAAATCGGCTCATAAATCGCCGCCTTTCTAGGGCTAAATTGAGTAATCTTATGCCGGCCGGCTGAAAAAAAATTGTCTAGAAGCCAAGGAGAGAGAGAAGTGCTGTTTTCCTACTGAAAAGGGGAAGAGGCTGCTGATTGATTTGCAGCACCTCAAGTGGAATTGGGTTGCAGGGGAGGCGGGTAACTCGCCCGGGGAAATGCACTTAATAATATTCCAACAGTCGCTGGCCGCCTGCCAAGTGCAGAGCTAATAAAACCAAATCAAAGGCGAACTCAAAAGCCACCGCAAACGTATTTCCGACCTGATGCAGCCAATTCAATTAGCTTTGTATAGGTAAGGAGAATTGAATTTTTCTCAAAAAAACAGAGATCACTTTTGAGAGATAAGTTTTCGGAATGGCAGGTTTTATTTAGGGGGCGTAAATCGTAATTTTTAGGTTGATTGGTAGTTGAGATGCCGAGTAATGTATTATGAACTTTTGACCTATTTACCCATTTATATGAGAATTGAGGATTGGTGAACTTTTAAAGGCTATTATATCCATGTACGGGTAGAAAACGTAGTAAATCCAAATAATTTATACGGAATATAAATATTTTGCGCTTTGATTTGCATCCATTGCGTTATTTTTAATATGAAAATATTAAAAATATTAAATGGAATGGCATTTAAATCAAACAGGAACTATTTTATATCTAGTATTTTCCTCAATATTAATATTAAATCCTGCAATTTAATACGCATTATAATTAAATAATTAATATAAAAATTAAATATACAATTTTGAATTCAATAGTCAGATATAAATTTTTACTATTCGATTTTATTATCAGTGTTCTTTTAAATATCGACATATAGTTTTCAATTCATATTATCCCAAAGAGTAATTTGTCTTAACATTTGTTTTAAGATTCTTTTTCTTGTTTTCTCTTCACCTTTTCATATTTTAGTTTTAAACACTACATTTTTTTAACCGAATTTCATAATGTTTGTAATAAAATATAAAATGGCTCTTGTAAACTCACCTAATTCTTTCCCTTGGACCGCCGCGCTGCTTCCTTCCTCGCAGCAGGGTATTGAGCTCCTTCATCACATCGCTGCCCTTGCGTTCCAGCTCCGATAGGAGTTCCGCCTCGGTCTCCGCCTGCATGGGATCGATGTCCTGGCCAATCCTGTGCAGATCCGAGCCACTGCGACTGCGTCCCGTGGCACTGGCCATGTGATCAATGGAGTCCACACTGCTGTTCATATCGAAGTCCATCATCAGGTCATCGGAGCAGATGGACTCGCAGGGCGACAGGGTGTCCAAGGATTCGGCCCGATCCATCACTGCCTTTCGCACCGCCGCCGGAGTCCTAAGGCTCAACTCAATGGCCTGCTGCAGAGCGGTACGAGCCTTCGACTGACTCTTCAGGGACCTCAGCGATCCTGTTTGGGTGTGGGTGAGCGTTTCCATCAAAGTGGGTGTATCGGTGGCCACCTCTTGGGCTTCACTGTTGCATAGCAAGGCCGGCTGATCGGCGATCTCATCGTCTATGAGATTTCCACAATCCGAGCCCAGGGAAAGGGAATGTGAGGCGTGTGTTGGGGTGCCCGGTGAAATGGGACTGTGGCTGCCCGGCGGATCCAAATCCAGTTCGAGAACGGGGGAGATGTCATCCAAATCAATGTCATCGATGTCCTTCTGCTGCCGTTCCTCGTTCAACTTGTGCTTCTGCAGCTTGCCGCCTGCCTCCTCGGAATCCTCGGTGCTGCTGACCAAACTGTCTGTGGGTGAGGTCTCATCATCCAACAGCAGACAACTACTGCTGGCCAAAGCCAGTTGGGCAAACTTGGATTCGTTGAGGGCATTGTTAAAGGAGCGGGGACGCGAGGTGCCTGCCTCACGATTGTCCACCAGATTGAGGTTGAGCAGCGGCTCCTGTCCCACTTTGGGTGCAGTATCCGTCATTGAAGCTGGAGGGGATTGTAAATAAGTAATTACTTTAAAAGTCAAAACAGCAACTAAGGGTCACACTTACAGATTGTGCTAAACTGCATGTCGGTGTTGATAAGACTAATCTCATCCAGGCCCAGGGACATGTCCTCCTCCTTGTCATTGTCCCGCGGATTCTCAGGTGCCTGGGTATCGCTACTGATGCTCATGCTCATGCTGCTGCAATCCTGGGCGGCCAGAGATTCGCCCGCCTGCAGGCGCCAAGTGGAGGCCACCGAGGAGTGGCTCTGGTGCTTGGCACTCTTCTCGGAGGTGGACGAGTCCAGATATAGCTTCTCCTCGTCCACACTCTCGCTCTCATCGGAGCCACTGGCCTTGGGTTTTTCCGCTTGCCGTTGATCCTGCTGATCCTGCGGATCCTGGGATCCTGGGGTCTCCGCCTGACGTCGTTCGTAACTCTCACGACTCAACACCGTATTGGATCGCACCAGGCCCAATAGTGGCAGCGGAATACTCTGACTCCCATCAGTGGGCAGCTTTGGAAGTGCCAATGGCTCCACAAACGAGTTGGACTCACTGGAGGGCGGATCGTCGGCATCGCGCACCTCGAAAGTGTGCCGTCCACTCATAACCATCTTGAGGTTCCTGGGCCGGCTGCGACTCCTCTTCGAACCCACCGAACTGCCCGAGCTGCTGTCCATGGCCATGTCCATGCTGGCTATCCCCGAATCCGCACTTATCTCCCTGCTGCCGGAGAATCCTCGACGCGTCGAGTTGTTTGTCAGCTGCTTCACGCTCTTCTGGTCAAGATGTCGTGTCTGTGGCTGCACATGCACCGAGGTCAACGGATGTTGCCGCGAACTGGTCGTGATCTCCTTGGCCCGGGCACCCGTCGAGTGGGCGTGGCCGTGGCCGTGGCCGTGGCCGTGGGCGTGAGCGTGAGCGGGCACCGGCGACTGGACACTGCTGCTGGGCGTGGTCGGTGTCGTGGCCGTCAGACTGATGGCCACCGGATACTCCGGCCGGGGCAAACTCACCGTCTGCAGGGTGAACTTGGCAAAGCTGGCTGGAGTGGGTCGCGGTGTGGGGCGAACTCTGTAAGCGTGTAAGCAAAAACAGTTTAATATTGATTGTTTTACCATTCTCAATAGCTGATCAAATATTGAAACTCAAAAGAAATTTAAAATTGCCTGACAGTGTCTAACTAACTTTTAGTCAATGCCAAATAATAGCCAAATTCTTCTTTAGAAATTGTATTCTTAAAGGTTTAAACTTAAAATGCGTTCTTCAGTACTTGGGCTAAAGTTTTTCTGATTTCCCTATAGAGACTTGTAAGACTGAGTCATATAAATAATGAACTCAATAGATTTTCAAACAAAATGGAACAAATTTTAATATTCAGAGAACTTAATATGGTTGGCAAAATGTATGATAAGATTCAAAAATATGATGAATGAAGAACATAACAAATAAATTCGCTTATCAAAACTGAAAAAACTTCAAAATTCGGTAATCAAAACTCATTTTCTTAAAGACTAAAGGTCATATTCTTAAATTTTTGACAACCGACTTTTCATATTCTTTTAATTTTGGTTACCGAATTTATTTTGTATGGTCTTCGTTAATCATGTTTTTGGAACAGATAGTTTTGATAGCCGAATTTATTTTTAATGTTCTTTATTTGAAACAGCCTTTTGTTCCAGTTTCTAATTTGGTTGTTTGTAAATATTCTTGTTTATTATAAAATTACTATTCAAGTGCAGAGTTACTCACATGACATTGGCATGCATGCTGGCCAGGTTGTTGTAGTTATAGCGCGGCTGCATTGCTCTCGATCCCGACCCAGATCCGGATCCCGATACCGATCCCGAACCCGACGTTTCGTCCGCTATCTCGCCGAAGAACTGCCGCCGCTGGTACTCGATGGTGGTGTTCTGGTTCAGGTTGAACGTCAGCGTCTTGGGCTGGGCTATTTTGGGCTCACCATCGCCGGATCGTCCGGCGTGTGCGCTCTTGGAGCGGCGTTTCACTGCGGAAAAGCGAAGGAAGTTACATGTGCTTGTGCTTCATCGGAGGCCGAAAATGGGGTAAGTTTTTGGTTTATTTGTGGCACTTACAATTGCTCACCAACACCGGACCGCTTCCCGCACCGCGAATGTTGTTATTGTTGTTGTTGTTCTGGGCATTGGCCGTCGATTCCGATTCGGATTCCTCGCTGGGCGCAGTTAGGCCCGCGGAAGCGGGGCGTGGCACCGCCCCACGATAGCCGAAACGCGCCCCGGCCGCACCTGCCACCAACAAAGTGCCGCTTTTCTGGGCAGCGGCGGCGCCTACTTTCTCAAAGTGAACGGGCGCAGCAGCTGTCGTGGGAAAGAAACGGACGAAAGGGACGATTCCAATGAAATGTTGGCATGTCAGCTCATTGTTAAATTGGCCAAATTGTCGCCAAATTAAAAAGCCATAACACTTGGTCAGCTATTGCCATTTTAGAAGGGATACTCGGGTTGACTACTTAAACACTATAAGCTGACTAAAAAGTTTTTGAATTAAAAAAATATATAAAAAAAAAAAAAAAAAAAACAAAAACATTAATATGCTAATTAGTTTTACTTTTTTTTAAAATGTATTTTCCTGTTTTGTTTAAAATTAAAATTTTGAAATTAAATTGTTGTTTGTAGTAATTTTTTTTTGGTATTAAGATGAGGCTAGTTAAAAAATCATTTCATTTCTCAAAATTTGTATTTATGCTTAAAAAACTATTAAAAAAAAATTTGTTTTTAAGAAAAATGTTAACCTAAAATCAGTTAGTTAAAATATAAGCCATAAAGTTAATATCAGCCGGTCTTGTATACCCTAAACTAATAAGTTTAGTTTATAATAATTGTTCATGAAATAAATGATAGTTCTGTCTCATGATATTTGCCTTGATATATAATATGTATCTATTTGTATAACTTCTCCATAAATTCCATTAATTGGACTCACCTGCGTTGCCATTGTCGTCCTTTGTGTCTGTGCAAGTTGCGCTTTTGTCGCCGCCTTCCAGGAGTTTCTTGAACTTCTTGGGCGTCCCATTGAGCTTTTTGCGGAAGCCAAAGGACATGGCGGTGCCTTTGGTGTGCACCGTCTGATCCAGCGCCTCCGAGGGATTGCCATTACTGTTTCCGTTGCCATTGTGGTGGCGGCGGCTTGACTTGCTGCCCTGCTTCTTGCTCTCGGCCTGGCCCTAAACGAAAAACAAAATGTGGTGGAGAAACGGGGTAAAAAGCGATTAGGATGAAAGCGAAACACATTTGCAAATCGGGTCAGCACAGATGAGAGGCGCACGGAAACAAAGAAGCCTCGAGGACTTCCCTAACAAGAGGCAATACACAATAGGATATATATATATATACATCATCTAACTATATGAGTCACTGCGTTCTACGAACAATAACTATTTGTGAGATACTTTTCATTGAATCACGATAAATATCAATAAGGAAGCGTATATACGCGAAACAAACCGATGATTCAACATGTCATTTAAAGTGTCCTTCACGTCTTTTCCGTTCTTTAGTTATGAGAAATTTAATTAAATTTATATGAATAAAAAGATATATTATTAAATCAATTGTGAATATAATCATTTAATAAATTGAACGTTATATTTTAAGGTTTTATATAGAAAATCTCTGGGATCCGCATTCTTTTAATGTTTTATAATATTTAAGACTTGGTTTAATCAATTTTTGAAAGAATGAAAATTAAATAAAAAAGTGCAGTACCCCTTTATGAAATATATTTATTGCAACCAGGCTACTTGTGAGATTCGAAAAGCTATCTAGCTATCTTTCTAAAACGTAAAATGATTATTTAACCAGAAAGCTATCTGTGAGATACATTTGATGCGTATAAAGTTTAAGAAGCGTCCAAAAATATCTACAACATTTCTTTTAACGGTTTTCCAGCAATGGAAACTCTTTCGCAAGTGAATATTTAATGTGGTACCATGATGACTGCCTCGACTTCCGCGTCGATTGCTGCGTCCTCCTCGACTGCTGATTCGTGAAGCTCCTGCTCTAGGAGCGTTTCCTTATCATCTATACCGTTGTTCGGCTCTTTGTGACTTATTTGGTGCTCCTGATCGGAATTTTCCGCGCTCGGCTCGGCAACCCCCTCGTTCTGCCGCAGCTGCTGCTGCGATGCGAATTTTCCTAGTGAGACAACGACGACGGGGTTGTCGCATTCATCCATGTTGCAGGTCGTCGGCAGAGGCACTCGCTTTCCCGGCGAGCCTCCGTCCGTTTGCCGTCTCCCCGGGGAGTCGTCTTGATCGTGGTGTCGAGAAAGTCCGCTTTAGGATGCAGTACGGCTATGTTCATGACACGGCCGCCACGGCGAACAAATTACGCCATTTATAATTGCACTCGAGCCGCACACACACACACACACAGTCGCACAGATACACAAATACGAGTGTACCTGCCAGTACACCCACACGGGGGTCCTTGAAAATCTAACGGCTTGCTGGAAAAATCTTTTGCAGATTGCTCGCACTTTTCACGCCTCAGGTTATGCAAACGTTTTTCGCACTGTTTTTCCACGATTCTATACCGTTTGGTCTTCCTGATTTTGTTCTTTGGATATTTGTTGTTGTATTTTTCTATAGTTTTGTCAAGTTTTTTCTGCTTTCACAGAGTGGCCATGATTTTTCACTTGTGAAAGCACGGCATACGGAAAATTGAATGGCGAGCTGAAAATTCTCACGAAGCAAATGGGTTTCCCTGCCTTCTTGTGGTGGGTCTAGTCGTTATACTCTCTATATTGCTTGACCGCAGGGGGAGAAAATTGAAAATAGACAGAGAGAGTTCGCAGTGTTCGCTCATGCGCAGAGCGAGGAAAACAAGTGGCTGTTCGCAGATAATGGTCTAAATTCGGGGGTGGCTTCAACCAGCGCCATCTAGCGGCTGGGTTTCCACTTAGCTGGGAAATGAACCGCACCATGTATGGATATGTATGTATTTTTTACATCACTACTACTATTTTAATATAAGCTACATTAGGCATCACATTTTCATATACAGCTCAAAATATTTTTAAAAATTTAAAACAAAACATGTATATTAAACATAGAATTTTCTGAGTTACAGCTTGACTTAAAAAGCTTCGGGTGAGTTTTTGAAATATTTTTTTTTATTTTTGCTCTTTTTAATCCCGGCGTTTAATCTCATCTAAACTTAAAATTAATCATTGTCGAACAAAAATAATATTTAACAGTGTTTAATTAAGTATTGATATACAATCTATTTATCAATGCAGTTTTTAGATTGAATATACCGAAGATGGAACAAATATTACGAAACTTATTTTAAAAATAAGATATACAAATAGTTCCTTCATAATAAAATACAATAAATATCAGAACATTTTAAAAGGCATTTTATAAATTAAATTCTTCAGCAAATGAAGAAGTTGCTGTGATGGCATGATTTTGCATCGTTCATACTCCGTGATTCATGTAAAATTCAGATGTAATAAGTCCTCTGAGACAACATTCCAGTAAAATTCAATTTGGTTAAGGTCAATTGCTGAGGGGAAGTGCGGGATAAAGTGCTTCGGCTAAGTATGAAAGATGATATGTGGGAGGCGGAGTGTTTTTAACAGCCTTTCCTTACCCACAAGAATGCTTATTATGTAAATTACCTTGTAAGAAGCCTTAGGAGAAAAGGAAAATGAATATGCAAGCCCAAACTTATCAGGCAAAACGTGTGTTATTTAGCCCTGCTTTCTATATTTCAACATGTAGAAAATATTTAATTCCTACTTTAAGCATGTTGCACTGTTAAGAAAATAAGTTAAAATGTATGCTTAAAAACTATTGTAAACAGAATGCCTTCCTGCCATTCTGCATGCATTTCTTAAAAATTTTTCTGCACCTCCTAAGAAATATTTTGGGAAAATCTTAAAGTGTCTTCCTAACATTCTTTATGCATATTTTTATATACCAAGAAATTTTATTTCACATTCTTCTTCTGCACACAATGAATTTTGAGGCTGACAATAGTCTGGCGAAAGAAAAGATTGTTGACCCACAATATCACTGACACCACATTTTCGCCAGACTCAACTTCGGCAGCCCAGAGTTCGCAGCTTATTGATAGTGCTTCGGCAGAAGCCTCAAGTGGGTTGTAAACATACATCAATATTACTCACCGCCAGCCAGCCGTTGTTCTCGACTGGTAATTGAGGTTCTGGCCTGATTTTGGCCTTGTTCAGAATGTGGTTGCTGGATGTGGATGTGGATGCGGATGCCTGCTCCTCGGCGGCGGTTTCGATGGCCTGCAGCAGCTCGTGCAGCAGGAATTCCTGGCAAGTGGAGTACTCCGGTTCGCTGGCCAAAGTCAGTGGCTCCGCTGGGGCATCATTGTAAAGGGATTCGATGTGCAACACGGCCTGCTCAGGTTGTTCCTTTCGCCGACTTATGGTGTAATAAAAGGGTTCGGGTTCGGGTTCGGTCTTGGGTTCCGGTTCCTCCTGGCTGGCTGCTGCTATATATTCATTACTCGTTGTCAACTGTTGCCAGATTTTGTGCGCCTTGGCCAAATCTTCGTGCGACAGTGCGATTGTCAATACAGATTGATGATGCTCCGCGGCTGGGGACTCGAGTTCGTGGAGCGGCGGCGACTGCCGGGAGACACACTTGCCCATGGCATCTTACGACAACCGGAGTTTTGTGGTAACTACCTCTTCCTTCTTATTTTCCTTTCCCCTCCTATCTAGACTGAAAAAAAAGAAACAAAATATTACCAAAAAAGTGTCGGTGCTCCCCAAATCTAAATAGCTTCTGTCATTGGCCTATCAAACTGAAGTTTGAATAATGATAAACAATATGTCTTATTTAAGTGGGCCAAAAGTATTATTTGTAACTCAATCGAACAGAATAAACTCTACAATCGAACGTAGAAGATTTTAATATTGTTACTCATTTATTAAAATTATTATGGTATTTTCCAATTTACTAAGAAATTTTAGATATTCTCAAGTATGCAGAGACTCAAATTTCTGTACTTACATTTAAATTCTAATTAAATTTTATAAATAATATCCTGAAAAAGTTTATCCCTATTTAATATTTATTTATTTATAATATATTATAGTATCACTGCCTTTTAAACATATGGAGCACTTAATTATTTTTTAAGTATTTTTGTATAGTTAGTTGTAAGTTATATTTTTTTTATAACTACAATAACATTGTTGCAATGATGTGGTCAAGTCTAGCTAATTTTATACAGACATTCTATTTAATTCAAATATTATTTTTATGATATTGAACTAAAAACCAAGTTACTAATTGAATTGCATTGTTTTTAAGTTAATTAAAAAAAACAGTATAATAAAAGGACAGAAATGGGGACAGAGGTATATAAAATTCTTTAGAGCAGTAAAGTAAAAGGCTTTGTGTTTTTTTCCATGTAGGAATGATTTCGCCAGAAGATTCAAATGAATAGGTTGGTCATAAGATCCTCCCCGCACGGCATATTGATATGCTGTGAGCTCGACTGACTGGCTTGTGGTTGGCGTGCAGGTAATGATACACCTGTCCCGCTAAACCACCAAGCAACCAGCCAACTGGCCCACCCCGCCGAAAACCCCATCCCCCTGGGGCGAGTCCATTGCCGTTGCATTATGCCGCGGTGCACGTTTTTTATTAAATTTTATTAGAGTGCCGCACATGCACAACACGGACGGATGCAAACGGACACAGCGCCCCGGATCCGGATCCAAATCCAAACTTCTTTCATACCTCCGAATGCACTGAGCGAAAGGGGGGAGAAAAACAGTGCTTTGGCTGGCAAGATAAGGCATATACAGTAGCTGTCAAAATAATAGTAGTGGGACAATGTTAATTGCTCAAAACCATACCGTTTTTTTACAACTTTTCTTTTAATTTATCATAATGCTTAGTTAACATGAAACAAAATAAGTTTAAAAGAACCTTTATAGTCTTTTGACTTTTTAAGGTAAATGAAAACTATTAATAATTCCTGGTGGAAGTAAAGTCCTTTAAATTTACTTTTTAATATAGTGGAGTAAATAATTTTAAGACAATTTAAAAAAATAACCATAAATCCTCTTTCATCTGCACTTTGTATTGTAGTTAACATGTTTTTGTTATCTAAAAAATGTTTTGTTAAGTAAAAATTGAAAAGAAAGCTTATTGATTAATCTATTTTAATAAAAACTTAAAAATATTATAGTTATTCATGCCTCCAAACTATTTTTGATTGCCATTTCCATAAGATACTACTACTACTACTATTTCGACCGCAACTGTATGCATCCACGCAAATGCAAGCAGCCTTTGGGAGAGATGAAGAACTGCATCCCAGCTTGGTTATGCTCATCCTCATCCTCATCCTCATCCCCGTGCTTATCCTGGCGCTCCTGCTCCGTAGCTTTATGGCGTATTTGCCGCATAACAAAATTTACACCCACCAGGAGCCGTCGACGCGTCGGTGCACTCAATGGGGGTGCCCTTTGTGCCCGGGGTCCTTTACTACGGATCGAGCCATATCCACTAGGTCGCCGGTTTCGCCGCCACTCGATAACAAAATTTGTTCAATAATGAATTTAAGCAGGAAATGCATTTCACCATCCAAAGCCATCATCTGAGTGACAGGGCTTATGCGGTAGGTAAATGTATTTCCAGTGCGGAATGGCATAAGTTTAAAGCTGTGCAAGTAGCTAGTAAAGGAGTTTACTCTTTTGAGTCTCCTTAGACATATATTTATATGTTAACAACACTTTTTATTGCATTACTGGCTTACTCATCGAAGTATGCAGGAAATAGTTTATTGCGAGTGTTTGTTTTTCGTTAGATTTGAGCTTGGTCGAATTAGATCAAAGAAAACAATGCAAATTGCGTACAACAAGAATCTGTCAAAAAAGTTGGTAGGACTATTTTACTCAGGGAAAGGGGGCATAATAAAAATAACAAAAATATTTGAAATAATTTAAAAAAAAGTTTTATAAAACTTGTGCCTTTCATGGAATTTAACAAAATACATTTTAATATTAAAGAAATGTCCAGAAAATAAAAATGATATGTTTTAAGCTTCACAGACTTTTTGTAAAGCTGATTATTTAAATTTATGCTATACGCATAATACCAATTTATTATTCAGCAACTTAAAGACAACTCCACATAGAGTATTCCATGTGCGGACATTTTCAGTTGATCCGGCTGTGTTTATGCCTGCTTATGTCCTTTGGCTTACTTACATTTGCCGCGGCTTTGTGCTGCATAAATTTTCAGTGGCACGACCCAATACAGTAACAGCAGCCAACCGCCCAACGCACACCGCCCACCACCCACCACCACCCCCTTAAAGCTACGTGGCTCTTTTGTGCTAACTGCCAACTTTCATTTGCTGCCTTTTCACATAATGAGGCAATTTTGCAGTTTGTTTTGTGCGAGTTTTCACTTGTTACTCTTGCATTTCATAAGCCAGAAGCGGCGGCCATGGCAAAAGCAGGTGCCGTAAGCTGGTAGTTGCCAGTTTCGGTCCTAATGCAACATTTTGTATGCGCGCAGGATAAATCCCGTGCAGATCCCCGATATTGGTCGCATATGCAAATGGCTAAAGGCTGCAGCGCAGGTAATTATGTGCATAAATAACTCCGATTGTTGGCCAAGAGACTGCCGCAGGAGGCCTCAAGTAATGCCCAAGATTGGTCAATGGGTGTGTGCCCGTTTATGGAGGGGTTTTGGCTGCCGCTGCGGATATCCTGCGGAAGCTCTATCGGTTTCCCCCCACCCCCGAACAGCGTGGCTCATGTATAGCCATTCCCCGCTTAGAATCGATGTGGCATGCAACAGCTGCTCGCTTACAACACTTCGAATTGCCATGGTCCATGCATTTTAATTGCGCGAATCCGCAAAAAAAAAATTGAGATCGAAATGTGTGCACCCAAAAAAAAGGGATATAAGACTCCTTGATTTGGATTAAACCACATAATGTATATTAAAAAGTTTATGAAAAATGTGTTTTGTAATGCACAAAACAAAATTTAAGAACATAGTATGATTTAAATGATCTCGGTAACAAAATAGTTTGGAAAATCCAACAAGCATATATACAAATCAAATCTTCTCCAATTTTTCCGTTTATATATGTTTGTTTGAAGTTTTAAAGAATTATATAAATTTTCAAGATTTTTAGCATTGAAAAAAAATGTATTTTCTTTTTTTTGCATTTAATTAGTTTAAATATATAAATATATGCCATGTTTTATTTACCCTCAAAGGCTTAAACTTTTGAGAAATAAAACCCCTTTAAATTTAAAGACAAAGAACGATAATTTTCGAAAGTGTGGAAATAAAAAATTCAACACTGTGTTGATCTTCAACGCGAGTGAGTACTTGAAATCGATTTGATTCCCTAAATGTTCTTTGTTTGTGGGCCTCTTAAATCCAGAGTGTGGAAAATGCTTGGAATTGTATGCCACCATATGCGTCGCAAATGGAGGCAAGGGGCAAAGGGACATGGAGGGATCTATCCAGCAAGTTGCTCTGTCGAGGCAAAGTTTTGTGCCATGATTAAAACGAAACCTCACCAAAGTTGCCACCGCTGACAATTTTAATGCAAACAAAAACTTCGTTTTTTGTTTTCTTTGCCACGCTGACAGCGGCAAACGACAAGAAGAAGGCCAACTTATTTTAGCATGCAGCATTTTCAGCAACTTCCGACTAGCCAACCAACCAACCAGCAACCCACCCACTCCCCATTTTCCACACCATTAATGCAAATTGACGGGGATACAAGTCGCTACAGGTGCCAGATCCGGTCAGGTAGGTAGTTTCGTTCGGGAAAACTACGTTTGGGAAAACTTCTGGCAATTCACGCGGACGTTTGCGGCTGTTCTGCCGCCGAAAGCAATTCCATTTTGGTAATTGAACAAGTCAACGCTTAATTACAACGCACTACAGTAAAACACCATAACTGTCTGCGGCATTGAGTGAAAAGCCAGCCGGCAATTTCCATTCAACGAAAGCGAAATAATTTCCATTTGAAATGCGCAAAAATGAGCAATTTCTTTTCGACCAGGATTTCGACCCTTTTTTTGTACCCCCCGCTGTTGTTTTCACTGTTTTTGTTTGAAACGTTTTAATTGACGTCTCATTTTGTCTTGCGGCTGATATTTTATTGGATTTCAGTGGCGTAGCTTCAAAAAATTCGGTAAAATTTAACTGTGGAATGGAAAATTCGTTGAATCCAATAATTCAAAATAAATAAAATTTTGTATGCTATATAAATAAACTTCTATCTTCACCAATATTAAATCCCTAAAGTTGGTTTCAAAAGATTGGTTAAAAAAATGTTTCAATTCTCGTTAGATTTAAATATAGGTAAAATTTCTTAATTTTTCCTTTTTTACATTTCTCATACATCAAAAAAGTTCTGACTGCACTCCTTTTGTTAGTCGAGCAATTCAGCAATTTATCGGTTAAAGCACGACGGGCAGGCAAAAAACGCAGTGAAAATGACTTAAAGCAATTCCCGGGGACGTTGGATTGTTAAAAACTGATCTATATGCTTGGTTATTGAGCAACTTTGGCTGTGGCTGTCGATGGCTCAAAGCCTTCAGCGGAAAAATGTATGGCCAAAACCAAACCAAACACAGCACAAGAGGTGGTAAGGGGATGGCTATGGCTATGGAAATGGCTATGGCTATGGGTATGGGTGAAGAGATAGCGGCAGTAGACACTTGATAGGTTTTTTGCGACCAACACCCCCTTTGAACCGCTCTCCACACACACTATTGGCCATAAATCAATTTTTCAAAAATGACACTGGGAAATGGAAAAAGTAAGCTCAAAGCTTGGCGAATATTGAAAGCGCCCGCTTGGCCCGATATAAACCGATACTCTCCCATGAATTGTCAAACGTAGAAAAATATATGCACGCATGCATACATCTATATAACTCATATCTATATATTAATAAAACATGTATGTTCGGTCCTAGCATTTTTTGGGCATCATCCTAGAAGCTCTGGTATTTTTTATGCTATCGCTTGTCGTTTTTTTCCCTATTTTTTTTTCTGGCTTTGCAAATCTTTGCAGCTGGCGTTGAAAGTTTGTCATCATAAATTTTAATATTATTTTCGTAGCGAATGCAACAGGAGTTGGAGCAAAAGGAAGCATTTTGCGATGCAAAACTTGCCAAAGAAGCAGAATCCATAGTTCGGCAAGTTTGGAAATGAGCACATTAATGGGAAAGGGCCACCAGCACTCTTTGCCCCTTTGGGGAATTTCAAAAACCCCGTGCTGCACACGCGGCGTATGCGCAATGCAGCAGGCTCTGATTTGAAAAATTGGAGAAAGGGCGCACGGCAACATCTGGGCGACTGCTGGCCGGAAGCCCATATTCCCCAGCATGTGTGAACCGAATGTTGATGAGTGCCATATAGTGAATGCATATGAATGAATTACAGGCCAACTTTTACCCCCCCAATCCCCCCTTTTTTAGCCTGGTTTTTGGGGCTTTCAAAGCGGCTGAATGAAGCCTTCTGGCTTTGGCGGCACGAATTGCATGCAAAAGATTGTTTTGCATAGATGAGTGAAATCACCGGGCGCATTTATTGAACTCCTGGTTGACAGCAGACGAAATTGACATTGATTGGTCCTCGGATCTCAGTACCGAAAGTCTAATGACAAAGAATCAAGAGGGTGCTCAATTATCCTAGTTTTCTCTGTGCGCTTGAAATTTTTGGACTGATGCATTCTGTTTTTTCCGTAGCTCGTTTGCTGTTCAAAGAACAATTAAGGTTTTTCAATTTGCAATTATTCTCCAGCACAAATATTAATTTCAACAACCTAAATCAAAAAATAATAGATTTTATGGTCCTTGGCTAACTAATTTTAAAAGTTATAAATATATAAATAAGTATAAATAAACTAGGTACAGTATGTATTAAATCAATATTAATATTTTGTTTCATTTTTATAGCGAAGAGTCTAAAACTGTAGTTTAACCCTTATTTTTAAAGCATATAAGATTTATTTTGATACCTTCGTGGTTTTAATACTCATCTTATTAAGAAATTCAAATTCATTTAATTTATATAACAATTGTTTGGACCTATATTAAACAGTGTTTTATTTCTACAATAAGATGGGAAGGTACAAAATTTATATTGATGTCAATAATACACTTTGAACAATACGATTTTTGCTAGAATTATAATGCAATCGACTCAATCAATATGGTCTATTTAAATCATTAAATATTGCAAAATGTTACTTAAGAGTGAACAGCTGAAAGGCCTCACTTTTAAATTAATCAAATTCTGTGCACATTCGAAAATTGCCTGCAAGTATGGTAATTATTAGATGGAGTAAAATATGCATATGATTTTATGCTCTTAGATTTCGGACTGATTACCGACATATGCTGACGACTAGTGGATTTGATTTAATATGCACCGGAAACTAGTCAAGCAAATTGGAAGCAGCCGCCTGCAGGTGAATAAAGTCTTAGTCGAATTCAGGTGATACGTGAACTGAATGAAAAGCCAAGGACTTAAGCCTTTAAGTAATGTGGCAAGGTCGTGGTATTGGTTGGTCTGTGGTGGGTGGGATTATGGAGTGTGAAGAAAGATAAGAGCGAACCGTACTTCTCCCTGGGCTTATTTGCATGCCGTGATTAAGTGACCAGGTCATAAATGCAGTCTGGCAGAGACTATTTCGACCATTTCGGCTCGCTGCCAAGGCAATCATAAAGCTTGCCACTTAATTATTACTTAGTCTTTATTAACATGGCTCACAGCTTTTGTTGGCCTCTCGCTCCCATTTAGTGCCATCAACGGAGCGTGCAGTTTGGATTTCGGGGACTGGCATGGTCTGTATTTCGAGGCCTGGTAATTGGAAATTGTTGCCATCGTCTTTGCCTGCGTTTGTTTGTCAATTTGCGTACTTAAAAAATTCTTTTATATAAACATACATACATGTACATATACCGACAACGACGACGCACATGCACAACTCGTCGTGAGTGTAACGAGCCATATGTGTTGTGTTGTGCACATAATAATTACGCAATTGGCAGGAGTCCCCTTTTCCCTCTCCATTTTGGCCTGGCTCTGTTCGTCTTTCGCTCGAGTCGAGTGTGTCATCAAATTAGTTTTAATTATATATTATATTCGTTTTGCACACATTTCGGCATTAGCAGGATGAACACGCAGTGGGGACTCCACTGCGTATGGGTGATATTTGCCATGGCAATCGATTTGTATGCCCGGCAGCACTCCGCCTGTTGTTCTTGTTTAAACAATTACCCCGCTCATTGACTTTGTGCCCAGGCCCCAGAGACAAAAACCAACGAATGTGGGATTGAAATTGCTCCAAACCTGTACTAGATATCTAATATGGATGGCATTCAGGGAAAGGAAAGTAGACGCGTCAAGTGAATAGTAACTGCACAGTAAAAAAAATGAAATAAAAATATAAAAAACGTTCCACAAACTGACCGAATTTGAGTCTGCTTTTAGAGTAACAAACTATCTTTAACATTGCAATGTTATCTACATATGTATGTAGATCTTTTATTTGTTTCAATATTTTGAAAACCTATTTCTAAAGCCTTTTTTTGATTTTAAATACACATTAAATTTAAAAAAACCCAACAATTTATTTATTATGTTGAAAACGTTAATGTTGTCTTATGGATTACATAGGTATATTTTCCGTAATTTTTTTTTAACTTGCAGGGTAGATTATGTAATTGTTTTCAACTAAAATATTAAAAAAGTAAAAAAAAATATAACAAAAATGGATATGTTGGAATTCCTACACAAAGGCAATAATTTATTGTCATTTACATTTTCCCTAACTGCACGACGACATCGACACCAATGCGGTTGTTGCTTTGGTTTCGCTTCGAGTTTTTGGGTTAGTTAGGGTTTCAGTTTCAGCCACAGATTTGTCTCGCCATGCAAATTCCCATTTTTCACCATCAGACCCACCTTTGGCTTATCTTATCGTTGTGCACATGTGTGTGTGCCCGTGTTGGGACGTAATTAAATAGAAATTCTCAAGTGCTCGTTGTATTTTTCGGGTTACTTGACTTGACACTTAAGCACTGCGAATTTTACTTCACTTCCACCTGTTGATTTTCTTTATTACTTCACTGCGCGACCTTGAATTATGCGATCAGTTTTTGTTACTATTTTTTTGCCATAACTACACTTCCAGTCAAGAGAGTCGCGTCATGTTTGCTGTTATTATTAATAGCCAAAAGCGTCAGAAGCAACTGACTGCGGACTACGCATGAGACTCGAGACTTGAGACCCGAGCACCCAAGAATCTACAAAGCTGCGATCGGAGCGTTAGGAAAGCTCGCTCTTTATAACATCTGGCTGGGCTTTTGGCTCTACGATTACTGGTAGTAAGAGAAACGAAGAGAATACCTAGTGATTCATAGCTGATAGCGGCTTTGTTTATGAGGGTCAATTGCGTGGAGTGTGTCCAACAATTTACAGTGCCAGCAAAAAGTTAAAGCACGCACAATGGCTTTATCACAGTGAAAGATATTTAAGTTACGTTTTGGGAGATACAAATTTGTATTAAAACATACATACATACAAAACATTATTTTTGATAGTCTGAGATATTAAAAATCAAGACTGTGCTCTGCTGGAACTTAAAAGTAATATTTAAAAATCATTTAGTATAGTATACCCTATGTGGTCTTTTTACGTAATGCTAAGAGTAGGCAATTGATTAAAATTCAAAGTTAAAATGTTTTTAAGTACGGTTTACAATTTTTAAATACATGTTTTCATTTATACATATACATATATATATGAGGCACAGCTATTTTTCAATCTAAAGTAAAAAGTTGTAGACAATGGGCTTTAGAATTTAGTCACCATTCAATATGCACAATCAAAATCAATCAAATCCGCCCTTTGACTTTCTTTTCCCCTTGTGTACAAATATCCGAGTGTAGGGCTATTAAAAAGCACTTTCTTATCAATGCAGGAAAAGGCAAACCGAATGAAACCCCATGCAGGCAAGGTGCAAAGGAAACCGAACAATGACGAAACACGTTGCCAGCCAGCAGCTCAGGACTCCAGAACCACCCAACCGACCAACCAACCAACCGCCCAACCACCCAACCATCCACTAAGCTGAAAAAGAGCCGTCGGACCACCCACCGAATGGCTTGGCTGAGCGTCAAGTGTCATAAAAAAATAGGAACAACACTTGCAAGCCAAAAACTAAAGTGCACGAGTTGCCCGGCCATGTGGTTCTTCACACACCACCCACCTCCACCGCCCACCCACTTTCTCCACACTACACCCTACACCCTACACCCTACACCCTGCACCCACACCCCGCCCATCACTGCCCCATTCACCGTTCACCGTTCACCACACTCTCCTATTACAACTACTAGATCCATTTTCGCTCATCTTTCAAAGGCGCCGTGTAACGTTTGTATTTGTGGTGACTGCATTGAGAGAAAATATTATATTATCAGGTTTCTTTATAAGATGAGTACTACCAAAATAGTATTGTGACGATTTAATATACTCCTACAAATCTTTAAGTGTACATGCTTTTTTCCACATTTACTTTTCGAAGTAAATCGAATTCAATATCAACTTGAGCAAATCAGTAAAATATTTGTATAAATTGGTACCAAAAATTATACAATAATATAAAGTAATAAGTATGGTAGGTATTTAGTTTTCTTTTTAAAAATAATAAATCTATATACTTATTTCTTTTTTTTCGTAAGACTTATAAATATTAATTTTTCATAATAAGAAATAGCTCTTAACCCATACTGTTAGCAACTGTTTTGATGGCTTTAATTATTTTTTTTTTAAATAATCGTAGTAACTTAGTACTTTGGTTAAGTAAAAAGGCTTATAAGCTTGGCATCTAATTTATTCCATACCAGTATTAAGTTAATAAAAGAAAATAAAAATCGAAAGACACTTAAGGCATTTGACAATTTGCATTTTTTAGGTATGTTTTTAGTTCTTTTAAATATTGATTAATGAATCGATTGGACAACTTCGATTTTCTCGCAGTGAGTGACAGCGGGCATATGGGAAGCTGCAAAGACATACAAAAGAAAACATTTACAAAACTTCCATTTCCGCTTTATGTGGGCAGTAGTCGAACTGAAGGCAGAGTCAGGAGCTGTGCGGGGCAATTGAAAAAAGATAGTTTCACATAAGCCCTTAGGCATTTGCCCACCACCCACTGGATCTCCTCATCCCCTAAAGCGAAGAGCAAACACAAAGGCTGAACTGCAGGTGAGCATTCCGCTATTTTGCTTTTGGGCGACGGAAGTGAACATTGTTAAAGTTTTGCTGGTAAATCAAATGATAAAGTGAAGATGTAGTTGAAAGTCCAGTACTGCAAAGGCAACAACAACAACAACAGCTGCTGATAGCAACAGTTTTGGGACAACTCAAAAGGTAGTGAGCTTTTCACCTCGACAGCGACGCCTGCGCATGAAAGTCACTCAACTTTGAGTGTTATCTCCTGTTTTATTTACCTTTTTCCGCTTGCATGGTTATAACGCGTGTTATCGTTCAATGTAGTCTACTTTCAGGCTCTCGCTTTCCTTCGCCATTTTTACAGTCTGCTTTTAGGCTTAGCTTAACCCTTAACAAAGCCTGCTGGACTCTCCTCGCCCATTCGTATGAATAACTATTTTCGCTTATCACTTAATGGACTTTTAATCGTGTGAATATTGGGTGAGGAACTTAACACTTAATTTATACGCCTTCTTTGACAAAGCCCTGCGGCTTGAACCATAAATATTCCTATCGCCACTCGATCAAAATAGCTGTCAAATAAGACCCATAATTAATTTATTAAAATGACAAAAATTTCGCACCACTTTTCGAATCAATTATCAAGTGCCTGTGAATTGTAACAATCAATACGATATTTGTGTTTTCACAACTAATGGAGCTTTGACGTAGGCAGCTATCGGAAAATGCCCCATTGGAAAGTCCTGGTCTCCACTGGAAAGCTGTCTGTTTGCGGTTATCAGAGTTACCTCACCCCAAAAACACACCCATATGCTGACTGCTTTTAATCATTATTTGGCGCAATTGTACGTCATAAATTTTCAAGTATAAACCCACAATCAAAATTATTTGACATGTAGACGCTGGTAAAAATTATGACCATTGAAAGAGCTCTCATCGAGTGTCGCATAGTTCTTAACCGATCAATTGAGTTGCCTCTTATTTCAAATGCAAATCAATCAATTAGAGCGTCGTGCCCGTTAATTTGCATTGCGTGAATTGCTGGGCAAATATTAGCATTTTCAGCAAGTACTGTTTATTTTTAGATAAAAAATCAAACGCAATGATATTAATAGATAAGACAACCATCCAGCGGGGGGTCGAAAAGTGTCCCTGCGAAGGGTTAAACGTAGGCTGCTAGAAAGAGAGGAAGGGAGGAAATGGATGAATGAGAGAGCAAGGGAAAGCTGAGAGAGGGTTGCCTTGCACAGTGGGAAAATCATGCATAAATTAATGTATTAACACATTTGAAGATGCCGTTTAAGGCAAACTATTTTGGCCCAATGATTAATACAATGCAATGATCAATAAAAATAATGTGAAATGTCCAACAAATTTTAAACCATTAACAAAAAAAAGTATTCGAAAACAAAGAAGGTATATATTTTAACTTCTCATGCGACACATAATGTTAGTTGACGCAACAGAACGTATAGTATAGTCTAACAAATTTCTTCTGAGCTGCTGTTAATAAGGCAATGTTTTAGGTAAAATATTACGTAGCCGACTATAAGATTTATGTAGACAAAACATCAAAGTGCTAATCAAGAATACATTTTTTAAATTCATTGTAAGGGCTTAGAATTAGGGGAAGTGTTTTCAGTTTCAGCATTTAGAAACTAAACAATTTTAAAATAACGTAGCCGACTGGTTAAACCTAACCGCATGCCAAATTTTTATTAGGTATTCTGTCAGTATCGTATTTATTGTACCTATTTATTTTAAAAAACGTTAAAATGTTAATATACTAAAATATATTAGTTAATAAGAATGTTTCCTTAATGTGAGTAAATCTTGTATATCCAGATTGGTAAAGGCTGATACCACTGTGCAGGAGAGAGCGATCGCTCTCTCTCTAAGCCAGCTGTTGCGGCATTCGCGTTTGCGTTTTCGATCGCTCCGGTTAAAAACGTGCTGCGGCAGGAACTGTAAATCATTACGCTCGGAAACGTGCTGTTGGTCGCACAGAAAAGCAGAAGACGAAATAAAGTACGGAAAAGAGTTCGCCGCCAAGTTCAAGAGTGCCCCGAAAGACGAAATGTCGTAAAACGTAAAAAAAATTTAAGAGTAAAAAGTATAAAATACAAAGGTTTCACCACCACCGCGTGCGCACGCAACAACCACAAACAGAAAACGCCGTTGTTATTGTTGCTCTTTCCTGCCAATTTTCGTGTGTGCCTTTGCCTTTCCCTTTATCGTCTGTTGTTTTTATCGACGCGTTCGCAATCGCGTTCTTTCTTTTTCCAGCCAGTGCGTGTGTGTGTGTTTTGCCCCCCTTATATTTCTCTCTCGCTCGCTCTCTGTGTGTTCGATTTGTTTGTTGTCACCCCCGCGCAAAGTACATACAAAAATATACATAAACGCCAGGAAACTGACCCCGTAAGATCAGTTTGACAAGAAAAAACCCTTTATGCTAATCAATGAGCTGTGTCTGAGGCACAGTGGAAAATTTTCGAATTTCGCCAAGCGGCGACGTCATCAGTGCTCGCTATTGTTGTTGTTGGCGCCCGTGGCCGAGTAAAAGGTAAAAAATAAAAGAATACTTCAAGTACGTGTCAATTATAAAAATTCATTTTGGTCTGCTGTGCCATGTTGTTGTTGTGTCTGTGGCTATTTTCGTGCGAAAGATCTTTAAATTGTGGATATTTTGACTTTGTGTCGCATTTTCCAAGCAGGAAAAATTTTTATTTAATTTGATATTTATATGAACAGAACGTTGAAATAAAAGTATTCAATTGTTTAACAAAATGTATTCGTTACTACTAACAATGTGTTGAAAGGGTTGAACTTGTATATTTTGTTCCAATTTAAAAAAAAGGACTGATTTTATTATTCTGGTAAAAGTAAAAGTGGGACCTTTGTAATAATTGCTTAACATAAATTTAAACATATTTTTATTTTCATTAAGCTTTTTGGGTCATTCTTACTGTGTTATAAATCCCTTTTTAAGGAATTGACTAAATAAGTAAATTCAATTGCAATCTTCTTATGCAACGATCTAAAAAAGTTCCTTATTTTTTGCTGTGTAAGAATAAACATTTACTGGGCTTTTTCGCAGTTGGAAAAGTGTCAAAGAAAATGCGAAATTTACTTGGCGGCACAACAATTACGGAACTAAATATTGTTAAATACTGTTGGCCGCCTGCTGCTGGCTAAGAACTTTTTGGCCTCGATTTTCAAATAGTCGGACAAATCATTAAGTAGCCGAAAGAGATAAATCAAGTCAGGTCCGAGAGCAAATGCAGCATATGACTCTGATACTGAAACTTTGAAAACTGGTTCTATTTTGGATTTCTGGCCAGGGGCGGTGTGGGTTTATTTTTTTGTTTTTGATTTTTTGCCTTTTGTTTTTTTGTTTTTGTTTTTGTATTTGTTCGACAAGCAGAGCTAACACAGTTTCAGTTGTACCGGGCACGTAGTGCCACGTTCTGTGCTCTCCCTCTTTCTCCATCTGCTTTTTCTCCCTTTCTCCCTTCCTTCACCTTCAATACCGCCTGTTTGTCTTTCGTTCCCCGCGGCGCTTTATGCTAAGTTTGTCTGCTTTTTATGCAAATTTTCTGAAACAACAAGAGAAACAACAGGAGCAAAAAGCACCAAAACTCTACTTTGGGGGGAATTTGTGCTATCAGCACTGAGTGTGCTCGAAGTTCCCCTTTGGTCCCTTGTTTGACCCCTCCCGACATTCCCCCTTTTTTGCGCAGCACGTGAACAGCTAGTTGCACTTTATCGCCTGCACTCGCAAAAAAAAAAGAAAAGCATAGAACTTTTAGAATTTAGGGTAATTAAAATCTTGCAATAAAATAAATTTAGTTCTATCAATATGAAATGATAATATTAATAAATATCATACGTCGAGTAGCTAGTTGCAATTAGAGTTCCACAATAAAAGTAATATTTGAAATATACTAAATCTTTTGCAAATAACATTCTAGGTGTAGAATTCAATAAAATTTTATGTGTAATTTTAAATCACTTTTTGGTTAATGTTTCATTGAGCTTATCAAATCACTTTAAAGGGTTTGTTAACCCGTTGTGTTCTGCAAAACCTATTAATGTTATGTTATACAAATGTATATGTTAAATTCCAAAAGTCATGTTGATAAGAGCTTAATCGGTAAATACTACACAACGAACGACCGACCAATTTTGGTGATATTTTTCCGCTGTGTGGTAAATATTTGTTCTTGGCACCCTCTCGCTTCAAAACCCCCTCCTCCCCTGAGGTTTCAACTGGTGAGTAATGGCTCAATAATTTGGCTTTTCCCCGGTCCGTCCCCTTTCTGCAACATCTATGCTGCAGTCGCAACCCGCACACGATAAACACACAATGTTAACTAGAATTTGTTTATCTCAACTCGGGTGGTTATTTTTTTGCTGTTCTTGCTTTTCTGGTATTGTTCTTGTCTGATATTTAACCAAAATGTATCATGACGCTTAAAGTTGGGTTTTATTGTTATTGCCGCTTCTGCCGTGGCTGTAATTGTTGCTTTGCACTTTTGTTTACACAACTTGTGGCGAGTCTGTTGTTGTAATTTTGCGTTTTTCGAGAGTAGTATTTATTGTTCCTGCAAACGATACACAGAATTTGCAGCGGCCAGCAAATTGAAGTGTATTAAAAACAATAGCTGATATAGAGGAAGTATGCGGCTAAAAGCACTGGCGTAGACAAAGGTGTAATAAATAAATATAGTAGTTATTTATTTTTAAATTTCTATAAGTTTCTTTTAATACAGTAACAGACTAAAAAAAATGTTTACAAAATCTGAATTTCATAATATTTTTTTTAATAAGTATAAGTTTTTTTAAGTATAGTTCTGTCAAACAAGAATAAACAACAATTTTTGATGGATATTGTAACTAAGGATACCCTTTTTCCCAAGGGTCAATCAACACTTGAAACACATTCCGTTTTGCTTGATAATTTTAAAGCATTTATTTTTAAAGAATATTCATTTAGCAAATTTATTAAATATTTAATAATATGCAAGGTACATGCCATATTGCAAATAAGCCAACTTATATTTTGCTTATAAAAAAATACATAAAACTTATTAGCGTATTGTTGCACAACTTTTAGTTAAAACTCTAAAGTTATTCGTAAGATAAAACGCCCTTTAGATAAGCCATCCCATTTCGACACGTTGAAAAATGTTTATGAATCATAAAAAAAATCACCGACAACTGGCGGAAGGGTTAATCAGCCAAAGCGCATCGCTTCGTTCTGGATATGACAAAGATACTCAGTCCCCTTTCGCAACAGCCATGTCTGCTATTGATATATATATATAGGTACATTCATAGGTATTCTGCTCGGGGAGTGATTTACGAAAACAAAAGAAAATAAACTTTACTGACTAGGTTTCAGTTAAAAGCCGCTGATGCCATCTGTGTCGATTTCTGAAGAAAACAGTATACACACTCCTGGGGAAACAGCTCATACTTTTTATGAATATTGCTTATCAGTTAAAGGAAATAAAATCGAGCTTCAGGAATAATATTTAGTTGGGACTCACTTGTGTCAGCCCCCACAACGGTCGTCGATCTACGGTTCGTTTAGTTAGTTGATCGGTTAGTCATTAGTAGAATGGCACCAGCCTAATTAAAGTTTGGTTCTATATTTGCAGTTGGAATTGTGTTTCAGCCTGTTCGTGTGTTTCGATTTTGTGAGGGCGGTGGAGCGTTACCAAATGTTTTCATTCCGTTTCAAATGTCGTTTTTCGAATGCAATTGATTTGAAGTGCTTTGAACCTTTGAACAAACGAACATTGTCGATCATAAATCCTTCAAGGTTGGGACAATGTTGTCACTCAAGTGGAAAGTAAAGTTACATTGCTTAATGAAAGTATTACTCTATGAGTGTAAAGATAATTATGTTATCTAAAAATCTAACAAGAAAAATTGTGTTGTTATATAAATTATAAAAAAAAAAAAAATTTATATAATTAAAACAGCATGGTGCCGGTGTGTATTGTGTTGGCTTATATTCAATTAACTAAAGCTGGTTAAGAAAAGTCAATGTGTATTAATGCACCGTAAAAAGATATGCGATAACCGCAATTATTCGGACGTTTAGCTACTGAAACCGACACTAGTGGATAAAATTACACCTTTAAACAGAACACTGAATGGTTATTTACACCCTTCAATTGAATTGTAAATTGTAATTGTATGATTACTAACCTATTCCAATAAGTGCACTTGAACTAGGTATTTGTGGGTTTAAGTATAGTTTATAGTAATGAATCGCACGTCGAGGGCTTGGCAATCAGTCTGGGGATCGTTGAAAGCAAATATTTATGGGCCAGCAAGATTTATAGCGGTACTTAAACAATGCGTTTCCAATTATCAAATGTTTTAATGCACTCATATATATTTGAAAATGGTATATGGGCACACTTCTGTATAATTACCGGCGTCGGCAACGACATTTCAGCAGGTAACCGCGGTGAACGTATATCTCGAGTGGTTTTTAAACTGACATTTATACGTTCGAGTGGTTACGCTACCGTATTGTTGAAATTGGTGGCGTACGAGGGTAAACGCCTTTCCGTCGGAGTAGGGAAATGGGGAAAGAGTCCGAGGCGCTTGAGTGCTTTCAAGTTCAATGTCAGCTGCAGTTGCAATTTCAATTCCAGTTGCAGCTGCCTTTTGCAGTGTTGACTGTTGCAGTTTGGCCGACCGACGAAATAACCGGTTTCCAACTTGTTCGGCAGCACGTGAATGTAAATTGTGTGTGGCATTTCCAACAGAAGTAGGATCCGCAATAGCAGCAGACTGACAAAAACCGGTCGGTTCTGGTAAGATTTGGCAGGGGAGAAATATTTCTTGATAAGGAGACTTCGCACGAGACTGAACTGATAAAACTCAAACTTTCCGCCGTCCGATTACATAAGCAGCTTGGCTATTTAAAGCCCTCTTGGGCCATTTATCATCTATCAGCAGGCGACTAATTGACGTGTCTCTAAGGTTAAATCAAATCAATTTCGGAACACGACACATAATAGACAATTTGATAATGTATGAAGCCGCCGCACAGCAAATCCCATACATTACTGTCAATTGTTTTAATAAATTGGAGCGGAATCTGAATCGGAATCGAAATCAAAATGAATGGCTAGCCCAGCTAGCGATAAGGCCACTAAGGTGTAGGCGGTTCTTTTTTGATACCCGCTAACGTTTTCATACCGGTCGTACGTATATACAAACAAATAATTTAAATCAAAATTAAGTCAGACCGTCGTACGATCGATCGTTTGGCGTCATTTCACCAGCGCTCGCTAATGAACCCATAAAATTGATCACCACGTTAATTTCCACCTCTCCTCCCTTGCCACTGGAACTTTTTGGGGTTTTAAATTGTAACACCTTCGGGTTTTATGGGAACCTGCGGCCGCGCCGTTTTGTTTGCCTTTCAGTGTCTTATATATTTATAAGTTTTAAGTTGCCTCTAATTTTGATAACATGCAACTGACTGCTATCCATCTACTCCCCTTGTGAGTGCCATAAAATGTGTAAATTTATTTGTTTTCTTTCAGCGCCGTGCACTTAATCGAATCGAATTCGGTTAGTATCACGCGATCCCCAATCGATCGTACCAACCAAAAAATAAAGAAAAGTCAGCTGAGTTGGTCTAAACGAAAATAGCTCTAGATTGATCTTTAACTTTATTATTTTATTTTTTCTCTAGAAGATTTATTACTGATAATAATAATTTGTTTTAAATATATTCTTTAAACGGAAAACGTGAGGTAAATAAAATATAATATTTTATTGGGCTTGTAGAGACTTACCATATTTTTATTAGTAAAATTAATCATTATTATTATTATTATTGAACTGTAACATTTTTTGCTAATGTGATTTTTAATCTTTTTATGTCAAACAAATAAATGCAGTAGCAAGAATATTTATAATTGCCTCAACAAAGTTACACTTTAAATTTTACTTTTAAAAATGTAAACACAATAAGTAAAATTGAAAGCAAATATAAGCACCAATAATAAACTAATTTACCAAGCATTCGACAAGGCGGAGAAATGATGGACTGGATGTACAAATATTTATTTGGCAACCTTGGAAGAAGAGCTTCCGCCCCGTTCAGCCATTGATCAACTTTGAAATCCTTTTATTAGTTAATAGCGCGAGGCAATATCAAGGTTGCCAAAAGCCAAAGTTTTGTTTGCTCAGCAACTTAACTTTAATCCACGGTCAGACGGAGAAGGAGACACATTTCAGTTTGTTTTTTTTATCGAGGAACATATGGCAAACAAGAGTGAATATCCGAGGCACATGGAACTGGCAACCCCTCCCCCAAGACAAGTCACATTTTCTTACATAATCAACGCGACCAAGTGAAAATTTGTGGGTAGCTAAAAAAAAAAGAAATAACAAAAGCAGTTAGTGGGCGCAGTGTCTAAGCACGAGACTCATGTTGGATTGTCTACGCGATATACGATACGAATCGAAGCGCTGCTCCTCACACAGATACAAACAAATACACAGACGGAGGGGGTTTTTCGCAGTTCGTAGAGACTTCGGCTACCGGCTCACTTTCCAAGCGTTCTTGGCGGCAGAAAGAAGCTCACATAAATCAACGCATTCGCAGCCGCAACAGGTTCACACGGCATTCGTTCGCCACGGAGCAAGCCTCGTCGATGTCCTGAATATCGCGTATCCGCCCCAGTGGACCAAGTTCGCGATTCCGTCGTCGGTACAAACCACCGGCCAACAGTGCCTAATTGAATTTGTGTAACTTGTATGTTTCGTATTTCGGCTACTCTGTTGTTATCCTGCCAGTCTGCTGGTTCTACCCATAAAGGTGCTTACTAAATTATTAAGGACCTGCGGACACGTTACATTTAACTCTGGACTCTTGGCCTTTGCTTTGTGTTTGTGTTTGTTTCGGTTGATTTCCAAATAGATTCAACGCTTACCACGCCTCAAATTGAAAAGGAGGTGCCCATTATTAACATAAATTTAGGTTTGAGTTACAGTCAGCTGTCATAGCACGTTGTGAAACTATAAAATTGTAGAAATCCCTTAATTAAAAAATTTGATTAAGCTTCGAATTACAAAAAATATGAATAATATGACAAAAGTCTAATAATAAATTTATAACTCGTAACATATTTCAGAACTAATTATGAATAACAATCATTATTAACGAAACTACTAAGAGCGGCCATGGAAAAAAAATGCTAACAGTCGTCAAGAAGTTTTTGCTCACTCTGTACTTCTAAGTTTAGTTTGATAAGATGACAATTAACCATATCGGATTCATTCGTTCTAAACTTAGGATTGTGACAGAAGGCATGACATTTGAAAATACAAATTCTATTATTATCATCTTTCAAATATATATATTTCATGTTGATGTCATTTTAATTTCAAATTTTGATAAGCTTCGAATTGATTTAATAATATTAATATTGATATTGAGATAGCAACAGAAACATTTTTTTTCTATTAAGCAGTACAAAGTTTAAATAAACTGAAAATCGTACACATGTGATTTTTTAATCGCAAGTTTGGAATTTTTTATTAGGCTTTTGACAAAGGATTTTGTGAGTAATAACTTAATGAGTAACAGCCTTAATTTGTTCAAAATTTAAAATAGATCAATAAACTATTCATGTTCTATTTATGACTTGATGATTACAATGAATTTGAAACAAACATGTTTTTAGAAAAATAAATGAAAATATATTTAGGATTGTAGAAAATTTTTGTTTACTGTGTAGAGCTATAACTCCTTTAATGGATATGCAGATCGTTAATTGAGCGATCTGAGTGGCAAAGAATACCGCCTTGGGGCGTCGATTGCCACATTCGTACCCCCCAAAACCCGAATAATAATTGAGTGTTCAAATAACGCAAATTGATCAAGAGCCGTCAACGAAAGTCGCGTGCTTCATCGACCCCGCCCCCCTCCGCCGCCCTTTCTATGCGTGTGGCTGCCATTTAACTTTAATTGAGTCGCGTCGAATGGTTTTTATTGCGCTCGGTACTTATATTTTTGTGCGGCATCGCCTTCAATTGGCCTCCTTAGCAGTGACAAAAAACAAAAAAACAGCAACAGTCAAAATGGTTTATTAATGAATTTGCGTTCGAAGCACCCGCTTCTGTTTGTTCGCGTTCTGTTTCGTTTTATGTATCTCTTATATTTTATGTTTTTAAATTTCAGGGCGCTGAATTCGCTGCCTCGAATGCCGAGATTTTCGGAGCATCAACAGTGGCCGCAGCAAATTACCAAGCACACAAGCACCTCGATGCCATTGCATTGCCTGATCATCAAATAGGCAGCTTTAAATCCCCACAAATCTTCGGATTGGACTTAAATTAAACCAAATATCAAGAAAGGAGAGCGTACGAAACACGCAAGATGAGCTTCAGTTCGGCTAGCGGCAGGGAGAATAATGTCCGCAAATTATCCTTTCTGGGCTTCAATACCAAAAAGAAGGTGAGTAAGATACACTGAAAATAGGGGACCATAAAGTAAAAGAACTATTTTCTAAATGGGATTTATTTTTAAAAATAATAAAGAAGACAGGAAGACAAGAAAAAGTTTTAAAAATATTTAATATAAAAACAATTTTTATAAATTGAACTTTACTTTAACCTAAATAATTTGTTTCTAAAAAAGTTTGCAAACGCTAACAAAGCTTTTTGTGTGACTTTAGTTTGAAATTCTAAAACATACAACTTAATTAAATAAACCTTTTAATCATTTTCATCACATGTCTGGTGCATTTCCTATTTGTAGATAGATTAACTATAAATAATCCCGCCTAATGTATTGACTTTTGGCTGGGAAATTAATTAGGCAAATGTGGAAATGAGCTCATGCCGTTGCTGATGATGATCCCGATACGACTTTTACCTCAAGGTTCTCTCCAAACTATTTCAAAAAATGAATATAACGTGCTGGCGTTGGTAATTTTCCATTAAATAAATCAATTTTTAAATGTTTTTTTTTTTTTTTTTGCGAATTTGTGAATAATTCATTCGCCAGCTTGCCAAGTAATGTCAAGTAATTGTTATTGATTTTTTTTGCGGTTTCTATTATTTCTCAGTTGTTTACTTTTCTACACGTTTCCGCAGTGTGTCAGTTGTTTTGGGCACACCGGCATATGCCCGCCAGCTACCGAGTGACACAATTTAGAAACCAGTTTCCAGCAAATCGATTTTGTTTTCAGTTTCGATTTCAGTTTGGATTTCGTGTGCGAGTACTCAACAGTAGATCAGTAGAGTGCCTAATCATGCATTCATTCATGCGAAAGTGACGCTTTTGTGCTCGCATTTTAGCCAACATTACGTATACGCGGTGTGGTGCTGGAGGGCGACAACAAGTTGTCAGCTTAAAGGCTAAACGCTAAACGCGTCGAAATAAACGCATTTTAGTTGTGCAACTGGCAACTGACAGTTGGCAATAACGGTAACAGGAAGCTAGCTAGACATTTAGCATTCAAATGAAGCGCACACACATTGTACTCACAACACACATTTCACAAAAACACAGAACAGGAAATCGATATTCGTGGTCAAGGCTGCCGCGGTGGCACTCACTCTGGCATTGACAATGAAAAGTAATAGTACAGCGGAATTCTAATCGCAATCAATTCATTGACACTTGGCCAGGTGAAAGCATCAAGTAGCATTTGCCGTGGGAGCAGCAACCTCAATTAAGTTAATTGCACCACAAAGTATGCCATGATTTAGATGATACATGGAAATTGAATGCATATCTTAATTAAGAGAACGTCAATTGGGAATGAATGTCTCTTAAACAAATGAATCAACTGAGAAGATAAATATTACTTAAAAATATTAAATTGCTAACCAGATCTTAAAGGAAAGAATTTTATAAAAATGTTTAGATATCCGTACTTTTTTGTTTTTGGTTATTTTTTAAAAATTATTAATTTGGTTATACAATGTACAAAATTTATAAAAAGTAACTTATAAAAATATGTATACATTTAAAAACATATATATACGGATATACTGCTTTTGATTCTATTATATTAAAGAATAATTTATTTCGGATAAGATAATATTTTAAATAGGCAGCTAGTAATTTTTTGAGTACCAAAAATGTGGTTATTAAAATTACCTGCCAGTCAAACTCATTTTAATGATTAATTAATATCTCGCATAATTTTTTACACTCATAAATAATGTGGCAGTAAAGGATATACCCCCTGCTCCAAATACAAGTAAGAATAGTTGTTAATATTTATTAATCCATCAATAACTGGTCGTGTCATCCATCCGACTCATTTGATGTTAATAGTCTTACATAATTCAGCTCCCCTGAGCGACCTATCATCTTGAGCTGCGGTGTACGGGGAAACATAACTCAGTTAGCCATTACAACTCGACTGTTATCGCTAATTACCAGAAATACACACATAAATGGGCGGCTAGCTAATGAGCCTTAATGTACTGAGTGCTGGCTGTTCAAAGTGCCATCAAGTGAATAGATTTTTGTGCATGGCGAAAAAAAAGCTTTTTTTACACATAGCCAACTAAGCTCTTGGCCAGAATCGTTGGCCATACAAAACATTAAGTGTTGGCCTTGAGCGGCCTTGACCATCTGAGGAGGTCCTGTGAGCGAAAAAGCTTTGCCATTAATTATGCACTGGTTGGGGGATGGGCAATGGGGGGAGGCGGAAGGCAGGATACGAAAAACAAAAAATGCCAAGCGGACAAAGCTTTTGGCCTGCAAAGCTTTTTGGCTCAAAACTGCATTCCGATTTACGTCAGCAGCTGCGTATCCTGGGGGGGTTGGTGCTTGTGGGGTGGCATAGTAAAGCCCGCCCGCCGCCATGGCCCTGAGAATCAGCTGAGCGTGGCCGAAACGCTGCAGCGCTGCCAGCTGAGCGGCCTGTGTTCTACCGTTATACGCGCGCTTTCACCCACGCCTGCGCACTGGCCAACAAAGTCAGGTAATAGTAGCAGCGGCAGCAGCAGCAGCAGCAGCAGCAAGCCATGGCTATGGCTCCTCATTTGCTGGGCAGCCTTCCCAGTCAACGGAACAGGCTTGTTTTTTTTTCCCCGAAAAATATCATATACCATAATTCGCGGGTCAAAGTGCAACAGGCAAAAAGTTTTGCGAGAAGCATCTATAGCAAACGTGATTGAAAGTTTTTGCAAATAAAATTGAGCATAACAAAAACTGGGAGCCCTCAAGGTAAAGCGTAAAACTAGTTTAACTTGTTTGATCTATAGCGTTAATCAAAAACGTACTGAAAGTTGGCTGGCAAACAAACTTTTCAAGAGCACACAACCTTGAAAATTGTTTCTAAAGAGCCCACACACACACACACACACACACACACACATCATCATACAGGGAAAGTGGGAAAAGCCATTCACATACAAATTTTGTCCCTTTTTTCTTTTATAAAATTATAGTCGAAAAGTTGGCAGCTGGGCACAACAAGTGAGTTGGCCTTTTTTGGGTGCCACAGGCACCCGAACTCAGAGATCCCTGGCATATACATATACTCGAACATTCCGGAGGAAATTTGTTTTGGGTGTTGCATACTTTTTGGGGCAATAAAACGGCTCAGTGGCGGTGAAAGAGCCCAGAAATGTTACCTAAATGTTACCCAAGCGACAGGAGTCAACCTGCCTGCATACACGTGTGTCTGCGGTCCCAAAATGAACGACATATATGTACATTTCAAGGTGTCTTTTGTGTGCGGCATCTTAAAAATTACCAATAATAATCGAGTTTCATTTCGGTTTGCCGGATTGATGAATGATTGACTGCTTGAATGGGATTTTGCGGTTTCGTGTTTCCAATTTGTCTGCATTATAAAAACGTTCTGAATTATTTAGCAGTTCATGCCTTATTTATACTCACACACACCTCTATGGTGAAAATAGAGGTTTTCTCGTTGCCCAAGTTTTCCTTCAATGTAGGAAAGTTGGTTAAGTTTCGCACAAGTTCCGCTTATATAAGCCGCTTAGTTTTCATTTTATAAACTTTTTAAACACAAGAATATTTATGAACTTTGCACCTTATTTAGGCTACTTGTTGCTCACTTTTAAGTTTTTGTAGTTTTTCGGTTAAGGGAAGCAAGATAAATCTTTTATTTTGATTTATTTATATTTACTTCTAAGCTTTTAATATTTCAGAACTTACTAGAATTCCTATATTTGTTCTAACTAACAATTTAGTTAGCATCTATACTATTTTTCACTTCGTCAATAAACTTCGTGAATAAAAGATTTAAGTAAGCCCCTTCTAGTAAATTTTATATGCAATTATTTAAGTTTTCACTTCATAAGGGCACCCTTTAAGTGTAAAGTTCCTATAAAATTCCCCACATAAGGAAGAATATTTTCTCTATAGTTCCGACCGCACGATAATAAATAGAGCAGGCCTCGAATATTTATTGCTAAACACAATGACACACACACTCGCAACCTCACATAAACACCCATGCCATCGACTGACCTTGAAGTATGCAACACTTTTCTATTGTGAAAAGCTATAGTGTGAGGATATAGACGACGCGTCGTTCAAGGGGTGGGCAGCTTTGTCAGCATGATTTCCCATCACTAGATTACGTTTACGACGCTTTAACGCCTGTGCCTTTGCCTCCGACCAATGACCAGTTTAACCTTTCGCACGTGTCCGTCTCGCTGCGCCCCCGACCTCTGACCCCTGACCCCCGAACCCCGAACCCCAAAACCGCCTGTGTCCTGTACCCGCTTTTTCGCCATTCCCGTCACTCTTCTGCTTGTGCGACCATTTCCGCTGCGGAATTCACATTAAATTAACACAGATACACACACTACGGAGCGCTGGCTGACAGTCAGACAAAAGCGTTATAGAAGCATCGTTAATTTGTGCAAACAAACAAAAAAAAAAGAAAACATAAAATGTATAACCTAACTGCGTATCGGGGGAGGAGCAACAAAAATCCACCAAATTATGCACAGACCGTGGAAAAAATTCGACAGCTGCAAACAAATAAAAAGTTTTGTGTATACATGCATAAATATTTCCAGCTCAAAGTCAAAAGTTAAATGTAAAGTTAAACGGTTTCTGTTTTCGCCTAAGTACACTCGCCAGCATTACACACATTTTATGAGCCAGTTTAGCTATGGCCAGATGATCCAACCTTTAAATATGTGTTGAAAATATTGGTACTATATGAAAAACAATGATTCTGTATAATTTTTGGATTTTTCATTTGCTTGTTAGTATTGTTTTGAGATAACTATTTAATTTAAAAATATTTAAAAGATTTTCCTTAATATTAAAAAAAAGAAAAGTTTTAAACCAAAAAGCATTTTTGATTTACGATATATCAAATATTACAAAATATTAAAACTGTTCATATGGTTATAAGACCAAAATTTAAATATTTTAATAATTTAATTGTAGGTTAACGTAAAACTTTAATTAAGTTTTAAAAACAGTGTAAAAAATCAAAAAATATGCAATGGTAACTAAATAGTCATGAGATATTATATATTTAGCTGTTTAAATATATATCCAAAAGGGTTAACTTATAAAACTTTTTATTTTGGGCTGATTCTCAAGGGGAATATGAACTTTACCAATCTCCAGCTTTCTCCACCCTTGTAACAATTTCTCCCACAACTTTCTTTTGGCAACTCAAACAGTTTTCCAATAAATACAAAGTTATACGCGATACGTCCCAGTAGACAAACTTTTAATCTGCTGCGCGGGCCAAGTATAAAAACTTATTCGCTGGCGATGACAACAACAGTTGGCAACTCGCAAAATCTTAACAAGTTTCGCTTTAGCCGCAATTTGATTCAATTTGGCAAGTTGGACAAAAAGTTGTTTAGGCCACGAGCACCTAACTTGCTTATGGCTTGTAAGTCACGTGCTGTCGCTCGCTTGCCGCCTCGCAGATGTCAAATCACATCACAATCACTCCGCGAACTCTCAGTCCAACTTATTTTGTTGGAGCGAGTTTGTGAGCTGCTTATGGGCAAACTTGTGGCATAACGGCGAGTGTGACTGCACACAACGCTTGTCACTCGAATAGGTTTTGAGTAAAAATAAAATTCTAGAAAGCAAGTGTCAGCGCAGAACACTTATATGCAAAAATATGTTATGCAAATTGAAAGGAAACGTCGAGAGTGCAAACATTTTTAAGCCAGGCAAAAAAGTTTCGAATTTGTTTGTGCCTTAAAGACCCATCATCTCTGTTATTATTTGAAATAGTATCTAGCTTACGTTGCGTAAAATAAGACATGCATTTAACACCTATTCAGATTTAAGGAAAAATTCAAGCTTAAAATCCTGTTTATTTATAACAAAAATATATATTACCTCCACCAATTTCTCGTTCCGGATGATCTCATTGGGCTTCTATTTCTTTGGCTAGCTACTGTGTGCATTTGGGTTAGGAGTATGACCCGTGCATATTCATTTGGCTCCACTCCGAACGCTAAATAAACAACAACGAAAATTGACAGCTCAGATGGCTGGAAGGCAGGGCGGTGGGCGTGGCTGGTCGGGGGTATGGGGTGAAAGGGGGAAGGGGGCTTGGGGCCTAAACATACCATCGATTATTCTGATAAGCACCGCTGACATGCTGCATAAAGTGCGACGTTCTGTTACCTGAAGAGTGGGTGGCTGGTGGGTGGCTAGTGGCTGGCTGAAGGGCTTATGTAGCTGACTTGTAGCCACATTATGATGGGCATCAGGCTAATGGCTGAATGACAAAATACTTTTACTGCCTGCCGGTTCGTATCTGTTAATCAGCAATGCCAGGCAACTTCATAATGATGACGAGGAGCAGTAGCATTGGTATCAAAGTCATTATGGGACAACTTAGTGTTTATCGATTAATTAACGTAACATGCCGCGTTACGCTCGGGTTTATCACATGCAAAACACCACCCACAACAACCACCCATAAATACCCACACACCCACTGAGGTCACACACAGACACTTGGTCGTTGGTCTTCTTTTTCTGGTGCCGGTGGTCGGTGGACACATTGACGTTCCCACGTGCAGGCTCTCAGCGTTATTAAATTTTTTTCTATTTATAAACTCAAAGTGAAACTCTGTTTGCCTTTGTTTCCGCCCTTATCTGCCCCCCAGCTTATCAGGAAGTGAATGTAATTGTCAAGGATACGCTCGCCCAGTGTATTAAAGTTGCTATAAAATATTCAACAGCTGCAGACCTGACCGGGAATCGGTAGTCCTTTGAGTGCCTGAGGCGTAATATCGCATTTAGTTAATTCCATTTGCATTTATGTACATCCATAGCGTGCGATAATTTCCATGTTGACGTAGTAAACAAAACTGGGAAAACACTCGAGCACCTAAGGTCCTCCATTAAGACGTGTTATTAAAGCTCACAATACCTGTGAAAATATGTTGACTGACTTGGCTGGATGTGTGCACATATTTGAGGTGTTTATTATTGTGAATATAATAGCAAATGGATTTGAAATTATCCGCTAGCTATTGGTTTTACTCCATTTTAACTAAAATGCTTTTACGGCAAATTGTGCTGTAGATTTAACTTGGTTTCATTTTGAATAACTTATATTTAAAGTCCATACATGCCAATAGCAAAATCAAAAAGTTACTGTTATGAAATTAAACATAATTAGATTATTAAGTTAATCCTTACTGGCTTCCATTTCAATAATAATCAATTTTCACAACTTCAAGATATTTTTGTTGATTCTAAAATTTGTTTTAACATGTTGCACTCAAATAAACAAAATCATTTACTATTTTGCCCAAGAAGACACAGCCACATATGAACACAAGAGGAAAAATTAAATTCCCAGCAACCTTCCCAGTGATTTTTAATAAAGATTTTCAGATTTTTTTTTTCTATATTTGTAATCTGATAGCCACACAACAATTGGGAATAATTGGGTTAACTTGTCTCTCGCTCGGGGCAAGGAAATATATTTCTCTTTTGCCAGATGATGTTGATATTGATGTTAATAATGATGATTGAAAGAAGTGCGCAATCAATGCCTTCGTCACTATGAAAACCAATTGAGATCGATTAAAACCAATTACGAACGACGCCCAGTGAATCCAGTTTGATTCTCATCCACAAAAGGCTGGGGTATGATGTTGGAATGTTGACTTATTTTTTTTTTAGAGGTTTCTAATGCGTGCCTTTGCACTTGTTTGTAGATGATTAATGTCCCCACACAGACGTTTGTTCCCCAATTCTTCTCGCCCCGCTAAGTGCTTTCCACAGATCGTCAACATGTCGAAAGACTCGTGACGACGAACAATAATGCTGCGAGTCACATGACTTGTCTGACTTTGTTTTTCCTATAGATTCTTAATTGAAAAGTATTTGCGCCGACTTGACTCATGCACAACGTGACCAAACGCATGAAAACAATTGAGTAACGACAATTTATATATATTTGTTTTGTTTTTTTTTTATCTTTTGCAGTCCGGCAATGAAGATCCCGACGAGGTGTTGCTGGACTCGGAAATGGACAAGGTCTTTGCCGGCACCAGTTCACGCAAAGACAAGTTCGATGTAAACACCTTCCAGGACAACACCCAGCTGCCCATTGGATCCCGCAAAAAGAATAGCAGTAAGTGTATTATTGGATTGAGCTTAGGGTTGTTATTTTTAATTTGGATATATTTCAAGTCCGCACAAACGATCTGAACATCGAGGAGGACTCGGAGTACGAGAGCCAAACGGAGCCCTTGAACAATGCACAAAACTACGATGACATCCCCGAGGACTTTCCGTTAGTGTCGGAAAGAGCCGGACACGGCGATCACTCGGACAACTCGGTGGACGAGAAGCACGTCCAGTTCGGCGGCAAGAAGAAGATCGTCGTCACCCCGCCCAGTTTGAGTTATGATGAACAGCCCACGGATCAATCGCACGAACGTAAACGCAGAAGAAGGTAAAATTTGAGTATTTATATAGAGAAATATGTTTCATAGATAACATTGCGTATGCGTTATATGAGATAAATGATGTCTGGCAGACAACATAAAGATATTGCGTATACGTTTTTTAATTAAAATCGTTTGTAACATAAATATTGATCTGAAATTTTGTTAATTAAATCAGTCTATTATTTGTGGTTCTCTCAATTTATTTGTGAGCCAAAAAGGTTCATTTTAATTTTTCGTATTTTAATTTGAATATATTTGGCTTCGTTCATCAAAAGAATCTGGTTAAGTATATTCTAATAAAGATGTTTAAAGTAAGAGCTATTTAAAATAATTATTTTAAATCGTAAAAACCTTAGCCCAATACTCCGAAAATATAATTTACCAAATTAAATACATAAAAATACAGAAAAAGAATCAACTAAAAAATAATTCAATTAAATTTCTCCTTTCAGCCGCCATCAGTATTATAGACAACGTAAATTCTCACATCAGGACAGCGTGGAACCCAAAAATAAGCTCGAGGAAAACGGTGATGCAGGTGCGCGTCGCATCTCTGTGCAGCCTGAGGACACGGCATTGGAGGTAGGGCCCCTCGAAGACCCAGTCTAGTAACCGAATCCCATCGAGAACCCTTACCCCACCTAACCGTAGTTGAGATCATTTAACTTAAACAGCTATTGTGTTTCTCCAACTCTCATTGCTAACCCAACAACATGCGGAATCACCTGTAGACAAATGGCCAAATGCCGGCTAAACAGGTTGACCATCTTATCCTTGGCCGTGCCCTTAGCCCCGAAAATAGCATCCTCACTTAAGCCTGAGTTCTAGACCTAATCTCTTGTTTTTCCCCCCATTGTAGGAGGCTGATCTCAATGAGCTGAGATCACATCGTTCGGACGACCCGCGTGCTCTGCGCCGCCACAAGATCCATCATTCATCCATCAAATTGCGTGAGCTGCCGCAGATTACAATTTCCCCCTTCACCAACAAGAAGCCCGAGGTGGACCATAGTCCTCATGAGGTGTGTAGTTTATACTACTTTACTATTTTTCCCATTTAATTTGTGTGTACGTCTTTTGTGGCCAGATCTTTGTGCAACTGGATGAGCTCACGGGTGTGGGCGAGGATCGCGAGTGGAAGGAGACGGCCCGCTGGATCAAGTATGAGGAGGATGTGGAGGAGGGCTCCGATCGCTGGGGCAAGCCGCATGTTGCCTCCCTCTCCTTCCACTCGCTGCTCAATTTGCGTCGCTGCCTGGAAACGGGCGTTGTCCTGCTCGACCTCAACGAGAAGGACCTGCCCGCCGTGGCCTATCGCGTAGTAGAACAGGTCAGTTTACTCTTGATATTTAAGATCTTACAAATTATTTTTTTTAAGTAAATGTATTTTAGAATTCTAAGAAATAAGTTTACATTTTTGATATGGGATTGCAAGTTAATATATATTTCTAAAATATCAAATGAAGCTTAATTTATGACGGTTTTATTTATTTAATCAATACTTTCAATTTTATTTTATACAAATAAATGAAAGCAAACAAATTTTAATTTAAAAAACAATAATGTAATTAAATAAACTACATTAAATAATATTCTTAAAACCGTATAAATATTTAAAAAAAAAAATTATGGGTATCGAACAAGACATGTTTTATATAACTATTACAAGCTGTAACTTTGTCCATTCATTTTTTTTATTAATTTAAAACTTATCGTTAAAATTACATTTCTTTTTGTGAATTAAAAATAGTTATAAAAAACTGTAATTAAGTTACACTTTTAACATTTTTGCTAGCATATGCTCTTTGATGTATAATATTTATAAAACAATTACTTAAATTTTTTTTACAATTAAATTAATATTTAATAACCCTTTCAGATGGTGATCGAGGACCTGATCGACATCAACGACAAGCCCTCGGTGATGCGTTCGCTGCTCCTGCGCCATCGCCATGTCAACGAACACCAGGGTGTCCTGCCCTTCACCAAGCGGAAGTACAACAGCTACACCAGCCTGCAGGTGAGATCATCTGCTCTTCATTTATCTCATGCAAATGGTTTCGCTAACACTTCTGTGCCTTCTTCTTGTCATTCTAATATCGTATTATCATCCATACATCCATTTATCTATTGAGATCGTGCCTGTTCGCTATAAATAATTGGCTTTCAGTGAAAATTGTGACAAAAGTTTGTTAATTCCCATGGTCGTCGTCATTATTCTCTTGTCTATTTCTGCCATCTCATGACTCACAACTCGCACACCAACATCAACAATTCAAATAACTACGACATCAACAACAACAGCAACTTATACCCAAATCGGTAATGAACAGCCAAATTGTATATAGACATGATCGTACAGAAATCTTATAAAACGCCGCTTTGTCCAAACCGTTTGTGTATCTCTTGAATTTCTTTCTTTCTTGTGCGTTTACTGATTTTTTTCGCCACAAAACAAACCAAATAAAAACCACACACACACACAAAAACTTCTTGCACTCCGAAAAAAACAAAAGTTTCTTTGGATGGGTGCGGACTCCTCCCACCAGCAGTTCCAGCAGTCGCAGCAGGCACCTCGTAACCTGGCGAAGGCCAGGCGGAGCATCTGCGTCACCTCCAGTGCCCCGCCCACGGCGGCGATGCTAAACGTGGCCACTGCCACTGCAGCAGCGTCTGCGATCGATCACCGGCGCCACTCCACGATGTCCTACCTGGGTGTAATGAACTAGAACCCCCTAAGAAACCTCCTCTCCTCGAACTCCGCTCCTCGAGCAAGGGAATGAAACTTTCAAGTAGGGAATGATTCCAATTCACAGAATTATCAAGAGATTTTGTATTAGAAAATTAAGTAAGGACATTTAAAAATGTATTTATGTACTTAAATACATGTTCAAAATCTATAGGGATTTCGGTGAAAAATAACTTTGTTTTTTAGGGAATAAAATATAACAGATTTGCTTAAATGCTGATAAATTTTCATTGGAGTCAGATATTTAAACTATGATCTATTAATCCTTTTTAAAATTCACATCATTTTCAGTTTCATTTAGTAATTTAGATGGCTACTGTTTTTTAAGAATACCAAAAACTACAGAAATCAGCTTCCATTTGAACGTATAAGAAATTGGCGTTAAGGGTCTAATCGGTGTACTTTATAGGTATCTTTTTCAATTTCTAAGTTTAATTTTGTTAGGTTTCATTCCCTGGCGTAGAAGGATTGAGAAGCAGCCGAAATGCGCTTATAGAACTCGCGATGTTTCTTTTTAGCCCCACCACGTTAGCCAAGTTCCATAGCCCTTCTCCCCCTTTTAGAACCACTGTTTTTATGTGTGCTCTCCACCTCCACGATTGGCAAGTTCTCAATTGTGATTGTGACTGTGTTGTTTCAAGTACCTTAGATCCCTTCCACTTGCTACTCTAGACGCTTTTTTACCTTATACTATATATTACGATTTTATACAGAAGCACGTCGATACTCTATATTTTGTGTTTAGTGTTTTGGCACCAGCTTTGCATGTGAAGCTTGCTTGATGTTCCCCAGAAAATAAACTAATATATAGGATCCAATTTAATGACTTATTTACGAAATGCTTCACAGAATTTGTCGGGCGTGCCGGATGACAAGAAGATCAGGATAATGCCGGCCAATGAGATTGGAGGCAGCAAGCGCAGCAATGAGCTCAAGATCGACATGAAGGACGATATGTACTCCTCGTCGCAGGAGGATCTCAAGAAGCTGCAGAACGACACGATCCTCAAGAGGATTCCAGCTGGTGCTGAGGCCACCACTGTGTTGGTAGGTTCTCCAGTCTCCATTTAAACTTAATCTTTATGTTTATTAATTATGTGATACTTTTAATTGAAAGGTTGGCGCCGTGGAGTTTTTGGAGCAGCCGACGATTGCCTTTGTCCGTCTGTCGGAGGGTGTCTTGATGCCCACCTTGACGGAGGTTCCAGTGCCCGTGCGATTCATGTTTGTGCTCCTGGGACCCCGAAACTTCGACTTGGACTACCATGAAGTGGGTCGTTCCATCTCCACGCTGATGGCCAACGAGCACTTCCACTCAATTGCCTACAAGGCCGATGATCGCAAGGATCTGCTGTCGGCCATCAATGAGTTCCTGGATGATTCTATTGTCTTGCCGCCCGGCAATTGGGATCGCCACGATCTGTTGCCCTTCGAGGAGCTGAAGGCCAAGAAGGATTGGATCCGCACCCGGAAGATCAAGGCGCTGCAGGTGAAGCGAGACAGTGAGATGATCAAGATCGGCAAGGATGAGGAGAAGGCACTGCTGGAGAAGCAGACGCTGGGAGCCATTGGATTTACGATTGGCGGCGGTGATGGTGGCGGTGATGGCGGCTCCGATGATGAGGATGATAAAAAGAAGAAGAAGTCCAGTCCGCTGGAGAAGACGGGCCGTCTGTGGGGCGGACTGCGAAACGATTTGAAGCGCCGAATGCCCATGTACAAGAGCGATATTCTGGATGGTCTGAACACGGAAACCCTGGCGGCCACCATCTTCATGTACTTCGCCTGCCTCTCGACCGCCATCACGTTCGGCGGTCTCGTTTCCGCCAAAACAGACAGCTGGATTGGCATCTCGGAGACGCTGATCTCGTGCTCCCTGGTGGGCATCGTCTTCCATTGCCTGTCGTGCCAACCGCTCGTGATCATCGGAACCACTGGACCACTCCTACTCTTCGACGAGGCACTCATGGTGTTTTGTACGAAACATGAGTTTGATTTCCTGTCCCTGAGGGTTTACGTGGGCATATGGTTGATTATAATAGCCCTGACGGTTTCCGCCTTCGAGGGCAGTGTGTACGTCCGCCTGCTCACGCGATTCACCCAGGAGATCTTCTCGGCACTGATCACGCTCATCTATATTGTGGAAACGTTTATGAAATTGATTTCGATCTACAAGGAAAATCCTTTGCTGGCTGACTACAATCTGCCACCGCCGACGCTGGTTGCCCACGACCATGCCACCAATGGAAGTCTCTTCAACGCGACCGCTGCTGTGACGGCGAACATCACCCAGATGATGGCGAATGTCTCGACGACGGCCATGCCATTGCTGCCAGCACCGCTGCCCAGGAATCAACCGAACACCGCTCTATTCTGCACCATCCTCACACTGGCCACCTTTGTGGTCGCCTACTACCTGAAGCTCTTCCGCAATTCCCACTTCTTGGGTCGCAATGCTCGTCGTGCCCTTGGCGATTTCGGTGTGCCCATCTCCATTGCGATTTTCGTGTTGGTGGACTACCTGGTGCCGGCTGTCTACACGGAGAAGCTGGTGGTTCCGGAGGGTCTGTCGCCCAGTGCTCCCCTAAAGCGTGGCTGGTACATCGGCTTCGATACCTCCTCCACGTGGATACCCTTTGCCTGCGTAGTGCCCGCCCTGCTGGTCTACATCCTCATCTTCATGGAGTCGCAAATCTCCGAGCTGATTGTGGACAAGCCGGATCGTGGTCTAAAGAAGGGCTCCGGCCTGCACTGGGACATTGTGCTGCTGTGCCTGCTCAACTCCGCCTGCGGACTGTTTGGAATGCCCTGGCATTGCGCTGCCACTGTGAGATCAGTGACCCATGTGTCCTCCGTCACCATTATGTCACGGTGAGTTTGACTAGGAGTCCTGCTTAGCAAGAGCTTACTTAATAGATTCGATCTCTCCGGAACAGCACCCATGCTCCTGGTGAATCGCCCAGGATCGTTGATGTGAAGGAGCAGCGTCTGTCCGGCTTCTTTGTGTGCCTGATGATTGGTCTGTCGGTGCTGATGGCTCCACTCCTGCGACTCATTCCCATGGCCGTGCTCTTCGGAGTCTTTCTGTACATGGGTGTGGCCTCCATGAGCGGAGTGCAGTTGTTTGAGCGGTAAGTTCATTGATTTTACACTTAACAATCAGTTTTATGATGAACCCTTTTTAATCCACAGAATAAGACTGTATTTCATGCCTGTCAAGCATTATCCTCCCACACCATATGTGAAGCGTTTGCGTCCCTGGAAGTTGCATCTGTTCACCACCATCCAGGTGCTGTGTCTCGTGCTCCTGTGGAGCGTGAAGTCATCGCAGTTCTCGCTGGCCTTCCCCTTCTTCCTGATCATGATGGTGCCCATACGTCAGAACTTGAGCAAGTTCTATAAGCCGGAGGAAATGCAAGCGGTAATTTATTTTAATTACAACTTCAAGTGACTTATAATTAATGGTCTTATCCCATTTAGTTGGATGGCAGCGAGATGAAAAAGAACGACGATGATGAGCCCGATTTCTATGAACAAACCAATATACCAGCCTAGAGTTTGTTTGTTTGGCTGCAACTTAATTAGTGTTAGATTAAAAGTATTAAAGCCAAGCCACGTTTTACGATGGCCTCAAAACAAAATCACTATAGCAAGAGCAAAAGCGAAGAAAAACAAAACTAAAACAATACAAATACAAATACAAATATAAATACGATATATTTGTTGCGAAATTCTGGTGTGAAAGCGTTAACGAACTACCTGCAATTAGTATTTAGAGACAAGCCACATATAAACACACCTGAACCATGCGTTGCATATAGACCGATATACATATTTGTATAATGGTTTGCATGCTGCGGAAGAAAGCGGAATCGTGTACCTAAATTGCAACTGAAATCAAGAGACAAATTAGATTATTAGCCAGGGTGATTTGGAGCAGAGAACAAAGAACATTTTTGAGGCCAACAGAATCAATTGATGGTTTATCAAATTTGAAATCGTTACCTCTGACATGTCAGAATTAGACAAATATCCATCCTTGCCGCGAAAAGGAGGGTCACAAATTTGCATGACACACAAAGAAACCAACGAAAGAAACAAACAGAGTTATTTATTCAGTTGGGTTTTCGCATGTATTATTAGCAATAATTGCATTTGCATATACACAAAACTATTATAAACTTGGCTTAGACCTATCAAATCGAAGCAATCCCAGCTGGGAAAACTAAGACAAGCCCATAAACTATTTAACTTCAACTGGCGTAGTGATAATTAGTGTCAAACACACACAAAAACTCCCCCTCTAAGATCCAACAGACAATTTGTTTATAACAAATTTGTTGTATGCACTTCAGCGCCGGAGCTTCCTTTTAAAGTGAATGCTCTGCGTGCAAAGTGGCCGCTGTAAGTTTGCCTTCTTTGTAAATGTAGTCAGGTTATTGAAACACACACAAAAAACACAAGCAAAGCCACACAAACACATTGTACTTATACATGACTATATATATATACACCGCATACACAATATAGTACATTTCAAAGATTATTCGCTCGGAGCAGCGTCGAGCTGAGAGCCTAACCCAAACTATTTTTATGTAACTTGTATGTATGAACTTGTACTTACTTCTAAGTAGTTGTTGTCTAGTATTGTTTATTAAAATTCAAATAAAAATTTAAAATTTAAAGAACACGTGTTTTACTTTGTGCTCAAAGAACGGATCGTTATCACCAAACAATCTCTTTAGCCAATCAAAGCTGGGATAACACAACTTAGATTTTTCTTACTCTTAGATATTGGGCAAGTAAAAGTTATCTTGGCTGAGGATTATATTTTCCTGCTGCAGATCAGATTAGTAAGTTGACTAATTATGTAGACAAAACCAAATTAGTTCGAAACACATTTTTGGACAATCGTAAGGTACTTTTATAAAATTTTTAAAAACTGAACCAAATACTCTAAATCCAATTTTGTGTACGTAGGTTAGATAATTGAAACATTTGTTATTAATATGTTTTTATAAAATGTTCAAAAATACCTAACGTCTACATTTTAGCCAAAGGCAAATAATAATTATCTTGATGAAGATTATATTATTTTTTCTGCAGATCAGATGCAAATCTTATCTTTACTAGTAAGAATAAAAATAAATTTTTACATTTTAAAAAATCAAAAAGAAAGGAATAAAAACTAATTTAAACGTAAATTTATTAAATCCATATCATTAAGAGGTATACAATTTAGAAACTTTAAATTCCTTAGATCTTACAATTTTATACTAGGACACTTTATAACGTTTTCCAATTAGAGGGCAAACTAAACCCTTTTAAGCGATTCCAATCGAATTAGCGACTTCAAAGCGATGCGCGTAGCTTAGTGTAAATGGCGCTTGGCAATTAAGCATACAAATTAGCCGAGTCAAACTTTTAGCCAACAAGTTGAACAAATCTTAATTTTATTTCCGACATTCCGGCATTTTCACCTTTCGCGACCTGAAAGGACCTGCCCTAACCCAACCAAGAGTGATATGCCCCCCAGCAGCTGGACGATAGCTGGTTCGCTTGTGCGTATAGGAATTTTCCGCTCAAAGCTCGGCGGGAAAACTCTCGGAAAACTCTCAGAAAAACGCTCAAAAGCTGCCCCACTCGAAAGCTGTCCCAAAAATTGACGAGCTCGACTCGAAGCGCTGCTCTGTGACCAGTGCAATGATAACACCAATCCTCTGTGACAGTCCAAGACGAGCGTCCATGCGAATCGCACGGCACGGATTATACGATTCCCGGATTTTTTGGATGCTCGCAAAATACGCGCCTTTGACGAATATCCGTACTTCGTGCACACTTCCTCAAGTTGGCGCGTTTTTATTGCTCCGGCAAAAAGTAAAGTGTCTCATCATTCCGGCTGTTCCACGCTGTTTGGGGCAAGTGAAATGTGCGCATCGCATCCGCTCGTCCCGGTTTTCATCATAACGTGACAACAATTTTGATTTGGCCGTGACGCGAGTGTTTGTGCCGTAACTAAATACGGGTTTATTGCGGTGGTTGGCCGCTACTGCTGCTACTGCTGCTGCTGCCTGTTTGCCATTTTGCCATGTCATTTGCCACTTTTTTGTTGCCACCCAATTCATTTGCCATAATAAATGCAAATTCGAAGAGCTTGTCATCCACACTCTCCCACACACAAGCATACACAAGGGCAGCGCGTCGTTTTTATGTTTGTGCTAAAGAAAATTGCAACAGCCAGCGCCTGAGGATATGCCACAGAAATGCACACGACACATTACACATACGCCTTGTTGCACACAAATTATGTAATATCGCATTAGGCGACCCCGCTCCATAATGGTAGCGAACTCCTCGGCTTCTGTTAGCATATTGATGGTTATATTCGTTGAGCTTCTAAACCGATAATCGAGTGCACTGGGGGAGGCCAATTTGCGAATAAATTTATACATTCCCATCTTCAAAGTTCAATGAGCACAGCAATTCAAGAACCAAACTGCAATATTGCAATCTTTGCAATTCATCCAGGATGGAAACCCCTTAAAAAATCAAGCTGAAGCTTTCTTAATATATGGATTTATATATTTTAACAGAAATATGCTTGTCTATTCTAGGATATATGTGGATTTTTTTTAGCATCCCAAAAATCAGCAGAGAAGCGTTTTACAAATTTATACGAAAATATTTATACGAAAATATATATATTTATGGGGCCATATTTATATCAAAGCAGTTTATGTCCACCACATTTATGATTGATTGATTATTATTTCATTTCAAAGGAAGGATCTGAGCAAATTCTTTTTAAATTGCTTAGATGAAAGATATATTTAAAAGTTGGTATATTTATGAAAAAATATAGTTATTGTGAAATTGTTTTTACGCAAGAAATAATTTAGAGGGATTTACCCAAGCGTGAGCTTAAATAAAATTAATTTAAGATTTGCATACACTTTTTAACAAACTTGTTCTATTTTGTATCCATTTGTGACGGCTAGAAACTCTATTAACGCTTCTCTGCCAAACTTAAGAATGTGTTCCACTTTTACCTTAAAAAAAATCCTATTTGTATAGGGTTTTTTTCTCAGTGCAGCTGTGGTCTTGGCTGCGGAGTGGGGTGTTGTTGAACATTCGGGGTGGTGGTACAACATTCCTACGATTGCAGCGACTGGCGAATGTCGGACTCGGCGGCCACCAGCGGGGCACGCACCTCGATGCCTCGCACGGGCGCCCTGTCCAGATGCGGATTGAGATACTTGTACACCTCGCTGCGATTCAGATCGATTTTGCGCTCCGGCTTCTGGTACTTCATAAAGTTGACCCTGCGAACGGTCGAAGGAGTCACCATTAAATTGAAAATAGCGAACGCAACTTGGAGGGGAATGTACAGTGCAGGGCAGTGCAGTGCAGTGCAGTGCAGGGCAGTGCAGTGCAGTGCTCCCGGGACCAAGAACCAGAACCAGAAGCACCAGAAGCACCGTACATATGCATGCAATGAACCGGAGAACATAAGAACAAAGAACAAAACGTCCAATGTGACAACTTACTTTTGCATGGTCAGGCCGAGACTGAGACCCTGCAGCTCCCTGGTGAATCGGGAGTCGAGTGCAGTCCGTTTTCCCCATTGGTTAAGTACAAGACAAGGGCGGGCAAATATATACACACACACAGAGCAAAAGCAAAAGCAAAAGTAAAGAGAAGTTGTTAGCCTCATTAAAGAGTCGAGATGTGAGGATGGGGGGAAATTCGGAACACGGCGCTCGGAAAAAAAAAACTTACCTGAAGCGCTGGCGTGTTATATGCTCGCCATTGAACAAACGATTCCAAAATGCAATCTACAATGAAAATCAGAAGGCAAAGAGCAAGGAGAAAATATATCCAAGAGCAAAGGGCGGCGGGCGGCATGCATAAAGAACTCAACCGGAACGCACGACGAAAGTCAAATCAACTGCAAGCCTTGTGACAGGACACACAGACGGATGAGAATTCGAATGTGAATGCGAATGCGAATGCGAGTGCGAGTGCGAATCAGGATGAGTATGGCAATGCACAAGTGGTCTAGTAATGCCAACGATAATGCCAACGATAATCATAATGACACTGCTAGGTGCTACGTATATATGGGTTCTGATTCTGTTTCTGGTTGTGGATTAGTTTCTGGTACATCCGGGGCACTTCATCAAGCGAAGCCAAATGAAACACTACCTGGAATCGTAGCCCAACAACGGGCTCTCGTACGGACAGCTGCTAATGCGCAAATTTATGGTGCAGTGGACGATGTAAAGAGTCGAGGCGAGTGAGTGCCCATGGAAAAGTGAAGAAGTGAAGAAAATGAATGCCTGCGATGAGCTAACGTTATGGTTTTTGATGAACTGGCTGCACGGGCACTGAGAAAAATTGTCACTATATACCCATCTATACAGGGAATTGAATTGAGTATTCTCTGATGAAAAAAATGGAAGAGTAAAAATAAATATTTAACTATTGACATTATTGACAAGTAATATAAATTTTAACTCATTTTGTTTAACTTTTAAATGGACTAAATTAAAATAACAACAAATTTAATAATTGCTTAAAAGTTAAAAAATAATTTTTTTTAAATCCTTTCTGTAATCACTTTAATTTCATTCAAATATATTTAATTTGTCTAAATCAAATGGTCATATTTAATGCTATGTAATGCATAAAACACTTCTATATAAATACAGTCATGATTTTGTCAAGTGCAATGCAATAATCAAATTTTATTTTCTTCCAATCTTTCATCGTGAGACAATTTATTTTTTTTCAAACAGAGGAAAAGTTTAAAAAAGGAAAACTACATGACAAGTAGGTTTTGTATATATTTTCATTGTTATTTTGTATTTGTAGAATGTATTTTTCTTTTATTAAGCATTTTCCTTTTTTTATGTACTCTGTGTCTGAAAAAATCTTTACAGAATTAAAGATAATAGAAGATGATGTATTTGATTTACCTATTTTGAGATAATAATGTGACTAAAAATGGTAAATGGAGGCTTTGGTGGAGTTTTTCTCGGTGCCAGTGTTTGCTTTGCGGGCAATGCGATGACGTGAGATGAGATGAGGGCCTGGCCACGCCAAACATGGCCAAACATTGCCAACTAGCAGGGGGGGTTTTTGTTTGCGAAGGGGAAGAGAGTGTGGGTACGTTATCCAGGGAACTCTACCCACCCGAGAGTGCTGCCCGTGATGAGCTCCGCTTGGGCGCTCAGGGTCTCGGCTATGAACTCATCGTTGTAGGCATCCTTGGGACGGTACCAGCGCCGACCGCCGGGAAGGACCAGCGGACGCTCCGAGGATGGGACCAATGGCCCAAAGGCCCGTTTCGACCGCCGGGGATTGTTTTTGCGCACCAAATGCTCCTCGAGCTCCTCAATGACATCGTGTCTCTAGCAAAACCAAACAGACGGGCGGAAAGTGCACACGCCCACACGGAGGAAAAACAAAAACAGGAGCAAAAAAAAAAAAAAAAAAAAACAACCAAAAATTGAGGGCCATGGGGGAGAAAAAGAGATGGGAAAAAATGTTGAAGGGCTTTCCACTTGGTGCCTACTAATTGTCTTTTGGTTTCTGCATTTTTCCCCTGCCGCACGCCGCTGCCAGGGCTTTATTATTCAACTAGAGAAACATCTTGGGCACAACGCTACAAATAACTTGCTGTTGGCAATTTATCAAAATTTAAACTCGATTAAAGCTAACTAACTACGTTTGGAAGCGCACATTATGCTGCAAGTAGAAAAAGACAAAAACCAAATGGCATTTTAGTTAATTTGATTTGTGGACACGCAGCTCGAAGCGAAGACAGGATTGTTGGGTGGGGGGTTAGAGTTGTGTGGGGGGTGGTCTTAGCTTCAAAAAGCTTAAAAGAGAAGGTCCAGCTGCCCGCAGCTGGATAACATAGCTTAAGGCATGTCCAAATAAAAACTGACTTCGGTACTCAACCGAATAGTTTGATGCCTTGCAGAATGTCCGCCTTGTTTTTTTTTTTGCGTCGTGGCACAAACTCTTTATACAAACTAAAGCTGCTTTCCCCAAATAGAAATAAATCAGGCAGTAGAGCATTTTCGGGGATAGTTATTTCGCAAAGACAGCTAACTAATGAGAATGTACATTCTAAGGCAGCACACTCTTTCAATTTAAAATATTCTCACTCAGGCATAATTTATGGCTTTGTTGATTTGTTTTAAGCTCAGAGGTATAACAAATTTAAATTAAGGCTAAAATATTATAGGATTCTTTTTATGGTTTCTGATAAAAAATCTAGCAACAATTATATCAGAATGTTAAAGCTAAACAAGAATTTAAACATTTTTGTCATTTAAACAAATACATGTTTAAAGGCGTTATGTTCTTTAAATACTTTTTCAGGTTGCAATACAATTTTATGATCGAAAATAATACCCTTTAATTTATGCTTTTCAATCTTCCACTAACCTTCCTCATATAAATTTCATCAACAAGTATTAATATTTAATCAAGGCCTACCAAAGCCTATAGCAAATCATCTAAGAGAGGAAAAAACACACTATAGAAGAGGTGGTAGAATATTTTTCTGCCCCTTCACTCAGACAATGAAACATTTCCCATAAAGCAGGCCGCCTAATCCTGTTGCTCTAAATAGTTTAGCAGGCGACCCAGTCGCAGGTAGTGAAGCAGACAGACCCGGACTCTAATACCATTAAAACCTGCTAGACCCAACTCATGACAGCCTAATTACATTAACTGCCCTGCCAGGGATTTCATTTTGCCATGGCATCCAGACTCCCAGGCTCTCGGGCTCCCAAAGCCAGTTGCCGACACTCACCTTTTGCTTCTTGAAGGTCTGCTCCTCGGACAAAGGCTCCTGCGGCTCCTGCAGCTCCTTTTCGAGTTCCTTTTTCTTGTCCTTGGCCAGGCGATTGTCGTCAGTGGAGCGCGATATTTCCGCCACTTCCCGGTCATTGGCATCGCATCTATCCTCATTACTCTCACGTGGCTCCAGTGGGTTGTCACTGCCAGATATGGATATGTCCTTGCCTGCAGGACATTCGGTGGGTTTTTGGGGGTTTTGCGGAATTTGCGGGTTTCGGGGGTTTGTGGGTTTTGGGGGCAAGGATATACGCAAAAGCGCGCCATTAGAAAAATTTAATTACTGTCGACCTGGGCATAGTTTTTTTGCACCTGCATTCTCCGTTTCGCCTGCAATGGTTGTGATGGTGGTGGTTGTGGTGGTGGTTTCCCCATCCTCCTGGTTTTCATCGATTTGCGGCAGTTGCTTCTCCTGCTGTTGCAACTTGAAAGTGGGCAGCAAGTCGGCCAGCTGCTTGGTCACCGCATCCAGGGTGGACTGTATGGTGGAGGGCAGTGACGAGAGGGCGGCCAGTTGTCTTTGCACATCGGCCAATTGGCGCTCCAGGGCCAACTCCTCGTCCGTTTTGGGTGGAGTGCTAACGGGTTCAACCGGAGGTGTTGATACAGTCGGAGTCTCGACTGATTCGGGGTCAACTCCGGGTGAGTCCGGTTCCGATTCGCAAACCTCCTTGGGGGCATCGGCCTTCTCCGGCTGCTCGTCCGGCACCTCGCTCTCCGGCAACTGCTCCAAATTCGGCACCTCGCTATCCGTGGGCAGTGGTTCCTCTTCCTTCTCGGGCTCCGGCTCCGGCTCGGGCTCCTGCACCTGCTCCTGCTCCGCCACCACCTCCACCTGCTCGGGTTCCTCCTTTTTCGCCTCTTCTTTGGCTGGTGAGGTTTCCTTTGGCGCCGGCTTAGCTTCCGGCTGTCACACGTAAACACAAATTAACTTCTGATCCGTACAGCCAACAATGCACTCAGAAAAAATATATCCTCTTAAATTATTTTTGTTTTCTTTTAACTTTTTTAACAATTTACTTTTCCTACTATAGAGGTAGTCACATATCTTAACATCACTGAATGAATTAGTCTTTAAAAATAAAATAAAAAATATTTCAAGGAAACTAAAGTTTGACTGTTTTTACGGAAAATGTACTATTTACTCTATTTCTATACCCCTGCTTAGTCTTACTCATTTATTTTCTCAATGTAATGTTAGACTTTAATTGAATAAAACGCTTCTTACTAGAGGCAATTTTCTAGTTAAAATATGTAAATGTTAAAACTGAAAATGACTAAGAAAAGTAAGCCAAATTTAGCCACTGTCAGGTTTTCGCGAAAACACTATAGCTTATAAAGCAATTTTTTCTGAGTGTATGCAGCATAAGCTGTGCCCACTCACCATGGGCGATTTATCTCGTGGGGCCGACTTGACAATCGTCACCTTGTAGGCATTGGCCGCCCGGCGCTCCGCCTCCAGCATTTGCTTACTCTTCGGCACGGGACGATTGGGCCGCTGCAGGAAGGTGGACCACTGGCGGTTCTCCTTGTCCTTCTCCAGCTTGGTCTTGGTCACCTCCTCGTTGAGCGAGCGCAGCACATCGCTGGACATGCAGACGCCCGGCTTGGGAAAGATCCTATAGAAATTGACGCTATCATATGGTGGCATGTTAGTTTAATAAGGATGTTGGTGTGGGAAACGGGTGAAATTGAATGGTACGCACCCGAGGACATTGTGCTCCTTGAGCACCTCCGACTCGCCGGACAGCACGGCTGCAATTTCCTCCTCCACCAGCTTAATTTCCTGCCGTTCCGACAGCGCCGAGCACGGCCGATCGGGCAAATCGGGCAAGTACAGACCCCCATTGGAGACGGCTTCTTCTGCTGCCCGGGCTGGTACATCCCCATGCCCGCAATTGTCTTCCGAATGCACTTCCGACACGACTTGGCGACATTCCGCCAGCACATGGACATCCACGTCCACAGCAGGAGCAGGAGCTGTCGCAATAGTGGCGAATGCCCTGGGAGGCGGCACGAATGGCTCCGGTTCCGGAGTGCGGGTATTTGTGGCTTCCGTCAGCTGGGACAGCGATGGAGTCGCTGGAGACGGTGAAGTGGTTGGGGATGGCGCTGGTGACTTGGTCAACGAACCCTCACTCATCGGAAACTTGGTGAGGCACTCGTAGGCGTCCTCCTCGTTCTCCCTGCAAAGTGGACCAGTGCCGAAAAAAGTGACCACAATTTATGAAGGGAAGAATGGAATCGAAAACAAAGCTCGAAGAAAGAAGGCTAGTCTGTAAACACTCTACGATTTAGCACCTATAATGTCACATTTAAAACAGACTCATTTAATTTCCGGAATGTTATCCTATGATATTGGTAAAAACATTTAAAAATACTTAAATCTGGTTAATAAGAATATTAAAAATACAAAAATTAATTAGATATTTTTAAACTGTTATAATAGTCTTATAGAATTACATTTTTTTTGTCGCCTCTAACAATCCTCTAACAATAATTAACTTTTATAACTATCAGTTGATTTGTTAAGCCTTGAGCTTGATTTGTTTGAAAATGTTTGAAATATGTATTATTTGTTTTGTACATTAATGAATGTATCGTTGCCAAAAAATGATGTTTATGTTTTGAGCGTTTCAAAAATTTCACTTTAAGTCGGATAACTTTTTTGTTCATCATTCTTAAAAGATGTTGTTGTTTTTTGTTTTCTTTTATTGTGTTAAGATTTAGTTGAGACGCTAACAAAACAATCTCATCCAAGAATGCATCACCAAAAAGTTTTTCGACTTTAAGCGAAATTTGGGGCTCGAAAACATATCGTTCAAATTTATAATTTGTTCGCTCAAAACAATATTATTAAATTGTAATTTGTATTAGATCACAGAAAGAAATCAAAAGAAAAACCATAGCACCCTTTGCAAAGGTAAAACTAAGCGTTTCTTGGGTTGTAAATCCGCTCAGCTGTGATAAATGGTCCTCGGCGGATGGGAAACGAAAGGCAGGAACAAAAGGGACTAGAAGCTGGGAAAGGAAGCTCACCGGTAGACGCCAAAGTAGAAAACGCTGCCGCTGTTCATAATGAGGCGGTGGGCCTCGTCGTGGCTGAGGGGCGTGGCAGCCGTGTCATTGATGCGCACAATGATGTCCTCGACCCGCAGTCCAGCCTCGTCAGCAATGCTGCCCTCGGTCACCTATCGTTGCGATTTGAAGCATGTGGACATGGTTAGATGTAGATGCGGATACCATCACCAAATCAGATACGGATGGGATGCGAGTGCGAGTGCGAATGTGAGGCTGAGGCTGAGATACTCGAACAATGGATGCGATAATGGGAGAATTTCTATTAGTCGACGACGGCGGCGTCGCGTGCTAAGTGCATAAAAATAAAACGCGCGCCAAATGTCAACAAAACAAAGACCAGAGGACCAGAAGACCCAGACCCCAACACACAGGCACACAGGCACGCACAACCAAGCAAACCGAAGACAATGCCCAAGAGGGGGGTGTTCACAACGAGGGCTGCTCGAGAACAAGTGGAAACTCATTAACGTCACTTCAATTAAGTGGAGCAAGTGGAATTACCCATGTCTAGTCACTCAAATAAAATATTGTTTTATGAATGGTTTGGTACATAGTTTGATCCATTATCTTGGCTTAAAGTATACATTTGATTTAAACAATCTACAAAAGTTAATCAGTAGTAAAAGAAAGATCAAAAGAAATTTTTATAGTTTAATTTGAGAATTAATTATAATTATTTCAGAGTTATTATTTAGTATTTTAATAATGTTATGTTACAGAAGTTTTGATAAATTAAACCTTTTTTTAATGAATATTTTTTATTAGGCTTTCCAATAAACAATCAGATTGTATCTGTGCTCTACAGTTATGATTTTGGAAGAGAATTTCAACTGAAAGCATTTCCCTAATAAAAACTACCACTCTTATTTAGATTCTGCAATTTATTGTGTATTTGCATTATAAAATTTATTCAGAAAAGTTATCTTAGCTATCATCATCAAAAGCTATATTTTAAATGTTCATTTGGCAAACTGGGCCTTACATTCACAACTATAAATCAAAGTGAGGCACACGTGATGTTGAAAAGTTGTGAGAACAACAAAAACTAAACACAATAGTAGCTTTATGGCTTTTGTGGGTAATCAAGTACAGACAAATTGCCGCAAATTGAGCATTTAAATTGCGTGTTATTTATAGGGATAAAATTGTACGGCATATAAGAGTTTTCAACAAGCTAAAAGTTATAAACGAAATGGGAATCGACACGGCAAAGATTATGTTTCTTGGTAACAAGAAGAAAACTCTTAAGGGTTTAGTTTCCCCACAATTTTATTGTATAATTCAGTTGTTTTGTAACACTTTCGCGGGCAAATAAACCCCATTGTTTTGGCGGTGATTGTTGTCGTTTCCGTTATGTGAAAGCCGGGCTCATAACCAGAAAGTCACGACACTGGCTGTCAAGAGGACTTAGTAATGCAAATACTGCAGGCGAGCAGCCGCAAGAGGAGGCGGAAAAAATGGGTGGCACTTGCAGGGGATTCCCCCAACCAAGTTCGGAGGTCTGATTTCTTCCATTCTCCCAGGGGCCTCTTGCATTTCACTTATGGTAGAGTCAATTTCCAGCGGTGAATTCACAAGGCAAACACTCGACATCGACGGAGCTTGCGAATATTTATAGAACACAGGCTTAGGGCTTTGCCTGGATATAACATACATATATATATGGCTAAGGGTGGGGCAGAATAAACAGAGGTTTTTCAAAAGATTACGAAAGATTGTTGAGTGTTTGCAGGGCCAACATGTGGAGGTGTGTGTTTTCGCACACATTCCATAAGGCAATATTAACACAAATATATATGAGCATTTTAAAAATGGCTTCTTAAAGTTATATATTTTAAGCCGCTTACATGTTGTTCAAAGATTTATAATAGTCAAATCATAAAGAATGAATTAATCATTTAAATAAAGTTTTCACTAAATTAGCAACAAAAAAAAACCGTATTTATGAGACTGTTTGCTAATGGACTCTACACTCTTTAATATATTTTTACTTGTATCTTTATATGTTTTCAATAAAAAATTATGCATAATTTAATAATTGACACTTTTGATTTATTAAGTGGTGGATTCTAAAACTAATTTTTATAATTCATATTCACTATTTACAAGATTAAAATTGATATAGCATTATCTTAATTGATCTGCATTTAAAGTATAAATTAACAATAATTTGTTTATGTAAAATAAACGCAGTTGGTTAAGAAAATGTAAATAGTAAAATGCAAAGTATGTGTTTTTTTCTCTTGACTGTTAATATTATGCTGCGGCTTAAATTGATTTATTGGAATCGAGAGGAAATGGACTTTTTAGCGGCCCTCGTATTTTGGTCATTTATTGTGTGCGTTTCGTAGTTTGCCAATTAAAAATCGCATTTGTTTCGGATTTACGTCGATGTTTTGCCGTTGTTTTTGCTGTTGTCAACACAATGTTACAAAATGCGAATTGCCAAATGCAATTTATGCACAGGCAACACAAAGCACAACTGCAACTGCAACTGCAACTGAAACACAATTAAAATTTGAATAAGTTTATGGCCGCTGCCATTATGCGGCTCATTAGCGGGAAATGCATGGGCCTGTCGATTAGATAAACAAAAGAGTGGGAATTACTTTAATTAACTAATTTGCCCATGCTGCCAATGCACGCATCGCGTTACGTAATTGCAGCCGAAAAAAAGCGTATCGCAAAACACTGAATTGAATCCGTCAGGTGATTAGATGATAAATGGCGAGTTTTCCAAACAGCAAACGAAAAAACACACAGGTGGGGCATTTGGCAGGTGACTTCAAGCGGTGGTGCACTGGCAGGAGGGGACTATATAGATCTCTGTAGGATTGGATCGGGTCTAACCTTAACCACCGTCAGCGGATAGTTGTAGTCCGCCCCGCCTACCAGGCGAAAACCCCAGGGCACATTATCAAATCGGCACATCTTAATGTCGAGCACCATTTCGCCTTGATTTATTCCGATTTATTCTGTTTTTTTTTCCGATTTATGTTCGCGACTATTTGGTGCCCGCTTTTCCGGAGCTTTGTGGTCGGGGCAAAGGCAAAACGTTCGAATGCAGCGCTGGCAACCAACTGTTGGCATCGCCGTGCAGCTCGACAATCGGGCGGCGATCGGAGCGATTTCGCACACTGCCGCCAGCGGAACCTCATTGAAGCATACTTTCCACCTTGCCGCAACATGCTAATGAGGCTGCCACTCTGTCAGCCGTCGAGTTTGCCTCCCGTTCCCCCACAGAAATCTGGCTTTATCGTAATCGCAATCGACAGCAGTCAGAGCCTCTTAGCGCCAAAGTAACAGGTTGGGCGAAAGGGTTCTGGAGTGGGTGGAATTTTTGGCGGTGATTACACTTAAGCAAAACAATTGATTAAACTGTAAGATTCCTAACAAAACAGCTTAACTTCTTTAATATCTGACTGAGAGTCTAGTTAATATTTGCGTAATATAATATTATAATATATTTCTTTTTCCGGTTTTTGAGGAGTGAAAGTGAAAAGTTTAAAATTCTTAATATTTTTATCTCACAAATTACAAACTAGTATCTTTACCTTCATTTTTAAACAACTGTATAAATATTAGTAAATTTCGTAAGTTGTCTTAAAATGATAAAAAACTAATTATTTTGTGTTTGTTGCTAAATGTAATGTGAGTAAAATAATTACCAGTTAGCTGTAGGAACCTGTATTTTGTTTTCGATGTTCTCTGAAGCCCAAGACATTTGTCGGAATATTTGGTTTAAACAAAATACCTTAAGTACTTTTATAACAGTGCTGGGTTTTGAAATTCTGGGAAGAGCTTAAAATAGAAGCATGCATTTTAGGTTAAGCCGTGTCTAAAATATTGGTGGTAAAGAGGATATTTAGGGGGTAGGACATTGGGGACTGCGATGTTGCAGCACAAGAGCACAAGAGGCCATTGAACTGCATTGGGGAATACTAACAAATTTAGTGGTATAAATACCAGTTGCAGCTGAAAGCAATCAGCACAGACTAAGGATGTTTTGCAAGGAAAACAGTGCAGTTCATGGCCTCCGGCTCCGGCTGCGGCTCCTGCCGCTGCTAATCGCTGTTATCCCGGTTGCTCTGCTAGCGGTCATGGCCAGTGGTCACCAGCTGCCCCCCGGCAGCCACAAACTGTGCGGTCCCGCTCTGTCCGATGCCATGGATGTGGTGTGTGCCCACGGCTACAATTCGCTGTCCCTGAAGCGCGCCAATCAGCCGGCAGTGTCCAATGAGTTGGATAATGGTTGGTGGCAGGCGCGGGCAGGAGCAGATGCTGATGCTGGCTACTCCTTCAGTCCCCTGCTGACCAACTTGTATGGGACTGAAGTCCTGATCAAGACACGTCGCCACAGGAGACACCTGCCCGGTGGCGTTTACGATGAGTGCTGCGTGCAATCCTGCTCCTACGAGGAGCTGGCTGCCTACTGCCTGCCCAAATAGGACACTTAATCGCACTCATTACCCCCAAGCATGCATACACATACATACCCATACCCATACCCATACCTATACCCATACAAAACACAACACTCGTAATCCGATTCGTAATTCGTAATCACTTATTTATGCAGCACCAACTTTGACTAATGAATAAAAGTAGACAGTGCAAAAAGAATTTGTGTGAGCGGCAAGGACAACAGTCAAAGGAAAAGTTTTAAGGGAGGCGTAAAAGGCGTTTTGGTTGCCAAGATGCCTCTTCTGGCCCCATTCAGTTGGATCTGGCTCTGTCACTGGCTTTTGGCCTACTCCAGCCTCGCCCAGGCGCGCGTTGGTAAGTATTATACGCTATGTATAAAATGGGACCAGGGGAATGGGACTTTAAGACCAAGGACTCATTTGCTATTCATAAATGCAAGGCTTAGCACGGCCTGGCTGTTTATACATAAATTGTTTAATTGGCTGACAGCAAACGCCCACCGAGGCCCGCAAATTTTCCAATGGGCGGCATTTGCATAAGTCAGCTTTGACATTGAACGAGTTTAGCCAAGCGTTCGAGGTGTTCGAGAAGAAAAGGGAACTCCGAAATGCACTCATCGTTGCCTAACACAATTTGACACTGTGCCTTTTGAGGATAATGTGTGTTGAGCCAGAATTAGACCCCGACCCCGACCCCGACCGAGACCCAGTTCCCGGAGCTGTATATAAGCCAGCTCCTTTGGGCCAAATAGCATCATTTACCTTTCGACTCGACTCAACAAAGTCCAACTACTACGAAGACTACCCCCACAACCAACCATGTGCAAGTCCGTGTCCCTCCTTTCGCTGCTGCTTGTGGCTTTCCTGGCCTGCTCCTCGGTGCACTTGGCCCAAGGACAGGAGCTGACATTTACGCTCTGCAGCCAAAAGCTGACGGAGATGATGAACCTGGTGTGCAAATCTTTTAATTCCATGCTCCCACAGAAGCGCAGCTTGCGTACGTTTCACTGGCCTATTCAAAACGCGAATTAGAACCTGAATCACTAACTTCTTACAGCCAGCAATGATCTGGATGACCCCCTCAATCCTCTCCAGTTCGTTGAGCGGAATGAGATAGAGGATAGCGAGGACTCGGACACTTCGGCCTATGGGAAATACTTCCGAAACTCCTTGTCCGCCATCCGAAGACGCACAAGGGAAGGCATCGTGGACAGGTGCTGCAAAAGGTACTGCTCGATGAAAGCGCTCAAGGAGTACTGCGAAGTGGCCTATTAGATCTGTAACCAATTGACTGGCTCTACCACACTATCTCTGGACTTGGAATCAACCATGTGCATATAAGCTTCAAACGATTTTTTTCTAAAGATTTTTGCATTTATGAACGATCGAAATATTTTAAATATATATACTGCTTTTGGCTTAAGCAAGCAATGGCAGTAACTGGTAATATACCATGAATATTTTAAATGGAGAGAGGGTTTCTCGACACAAATAACTGAAACTATACTTAAGATCAATCAATATTTGAAGCACATCAGTTGATGCTTAAAAGGAGAGCACGCAGAAAATCTTTATTGATAATACACATCGTCAAGATAATTTTGCACAATATATTCAGAGATATCAACTCCTAAGATAGAGTGCCATAAAACTTTGTGATAGCTCTATTTATGTCATAAGCAAACCAATTGACTTCCATAAGATAATCACCTTCGGGAAAGGGTAAAATTTTAGACATCCGGTGGCTTATTAAATTGGTTGTAATTTTATCAAAGATTAGATCATGCTGCGTAATAAATAATTTCATACTTAAAGTCTCAACAACTAGAACCATACTCACATCAAATGGACAGGGGTGATTCACGTTTGTATGGTTTCCCAGAAATCCGTAAAAGTAATTAAACGTTGGGTTAGCTGAAGGATTCAGCAGAAGTCTACAGGCATCCACAGTAATATTGAATAAGAAAGGTCTATATCCATTAAATCGTTTTTGCAGCGATAGATTTATCTAAAATGGCAATTCAGTATTTATAGCTAATATACACGAAAATAAAATGAAAATAAATAAACTTTACCTTTATCTTTTTCACGGGAGTCTTGAATAAATTTACTTTCATGTAAACGTATTTGTAGGTTCGATTAACCGACTTCAGATAGCAATGTTCGAATTCATCGAATTGTTTATCCAAAGAAGTGCATTGTACATTCGTAAATTCGAACTTTGAAACGTTCTGTAGGATTCACAAATGTATAATTGCTCTTTTCATTAGTTTGAAACTGATCTGCTGATAATTTACCTGCTTGATCAATAAGAAAAGGACCAAAAGCACACAAATTCTTGTTAGATATGTGGACATGTTGTTAGTTTAAATTTCAAGCAAATACTAAATGGGAAACATTTTTCAGTTTCTGGTCTCATTTATAATGAATGATTCAAATAATTAGTGTAAAGATAATTACTATTAGACTATGGTAATTGCCCAATTTCATGGCATTTAGCTGAAATTAATTTTTAAAAAACTAATCTCTCTATGATCAAATCAGCATATCATTGATTCTTACTTTTACGTTCACTTTTAAACCCTTTACATAGGGTAACTTTTCGTTTCCTGTTGTAGGCATAACATAACTTTTGTGTTTAACAGCTGTACAGCTCGTTGAAATCTTTATTTCCTTTCCAACTTGGAACAGAATTCAGTCCTCTCGGTCAATAAATAATTAACTGCAATGAACGACAATGAAAAATCAATGTAAAACCCGTTTAATTACCAATCATGTTGGCCAATCTGCAGCAGTTTGAATACATAATTTATTTAATAATTTATACCCAGGCGATGTATTCAGGCCCTATACATTCATATCTACATGCATAACATCCCGTGTTCCGATTCATTTCGCGTGTCTGTCTCTGATTTCCGATTATAAATTATGCGCATGCATTCAACAAACATGTGCATATATATATCATGTTCAAGAATGGAAATTGATTAAGCTGTTATAACGACTTAACAACAAAATATACGTGAGGTTTATTTCCAGGCGGGCCATATCTTTTCAGTAGTTTTAGGTGTCGTCGGAAGGTTAATAGAAGGTTCACGTGTTGGGCTTAGGAGCACAATACCGCAGTAATTCCTCCACACGGCACGACTTTAAACAGCACTCGTCGAAGACTCCATCACGGACACGTCGTGTCTTTAGCATCTGGCCGGCACTTTCTCCAAACATCCTAGCCAGGAGCACACTGTCCTCGAAGCCCTCGATAAGGTTTAAGTCCATGGGATCTACGACTGTTTAGGTTTATATTTTATTTAGTTTAATATTTATTTTTTTGATAATAAAAATAACATTACGATACAAAACTTACCCATCTTATATGAATTTATAAAAAAAAAGTCCAATTTGTACACATGCAATAACAAAATCAAAATAAAGAGAAAAACAATAATAAATATGCTAGCAAAATAATATACAAAAAATTTACATTGTAAATTGTAAAGTTGAAGTTATTTTTTTCCCATGGCAGCTATATGATATAGACACAAAAAATATTCTTTTTGACCAGATGGCTTCAGAACTGAAACCCTAGTGGGCATTGAAACGTACGGACAGACGATGGAAATGGATAGTGTATAGACTAGATAATGTCACACTGCGTTGCAAACTTCTGACTAATATTGTTAAACCCTCTGGAAGGGTATACAAGTACACATACCCGAAGTTCGCTTGATCATCGCATTGAAGCCATGAACGCACAATTGGGAGAGGGCCTCGGTCAGTTTACTGCCACAGAACTTCATGCTGGCCTGCACGCTGCCGCTCATCAGGAGTAGCAGGATCAGGCTGTGGAGCAGGATCCTCCTCTCCGGATTTGTGTTCGGGTTCGGGTTCCGTTGCATGTCGCCGGAGTGGATGAGTGGATGTCTGCCAAGTGTGTGCCGGCCACAACTGTTTGGCTCCCAGTCGGCGACAGAGGGTTTTATATGAAGCCGATTTGGATCCGATCCGAGTGGCTTGTCTGCTCCGCGTATCCAGCGTCTGAGCACTGTCGAATTGCATTAGCCGCGGTGTCAGTTAGCACCATAGTTCGGTCTGGTTTAGTTCCACGCCCGGTTCACTGTGTGTGTTGCTATTTATCCCTACGTGCAGGCATTAGATGTCGGAAATGTTGAGCTTTTCTGTGGCGGAATGGGATAAACCTGGGGGGGTCTTACGCATATCAGCTGACGTTTGTTTACGTTCTCGCCCAAGAAATAATGCACGGATCTTGATTGCTGAAAAACAAGATGACGTGCATTGAGTTCCCTTTGGCAGTTGAGGGTGTTCAACACTCTTGGCATGGTGTGCCATAACTCATCTTAAGTTGGAAAACTTTAAGCACAAAAACTTGATAAATTGCAATTTCAGTGTGTTAAAGCAGCCACTGCTCAAAATTGGTTTACGTAATGCATGCAGAATTTCATGACTTTGTAAAAAAGTTTATAATAATAAAAAGGATACGAAAAATAAGTTATTTTTCTAAATTAAATTTTTAAATTAAAAAAAAAAATTTATTAAAATTCCTTTTCTACTGCTCATTATATTTTTGTACATTTTTAAAAGCATTTAAAAAACCAAAAAAATAAACCTTAAAATACGAGAAACCATTTTCAGAAATTAAAGGCATTGAAGAGACTTCACAAACATAAAACAGTAGCTGTTATTAACCATATTTACAGCCTCTCGAAGGCAATTGTCATTTTCTCATTTAAATAACAAGGTAAAGTAACTCACTGAATTGAATTGTCACAAAAACAATAAGGCCACTTTTGTAATCTCATTATATTGGCTAAGTGCCACTCCGTAGTTTTCCGCTTGAATATGATAAGACAGCTGAGTCTTTGAGTCCTTCCAAATCAGGTAGATTTTTACCTGCAAGCCCTGAATTATTATCACTGCAAATCTGTGGGTCAATAGAGGTACTTACTTATCTGTGGGAAAATCCGGCCACTGATTGGAAGTTGCCTACTTGTTTTTTGCATCGGTCAATTGTATGCGCCTCTTTGTTAAACAAAAAAAAAAACAGCAAGGCCCGAAGGGAAAATGTGAATCGAATTGAAACTGAGTGTATTCTTCCGTTCGTTTCGCCTCTGCCATTGTTTTGCTTATTAAAATCAGAACGTCATCTAATTAAAAATTCATAATTTCCATTATTGTTCTCGGAAAACAAGGGCACCACCGCACTGGAGGTGCTGAATGGCAGCTGCCTGTGGGCGGTTGGGTGTGCTATTTTTATGAGTGGGTGGTATTGCTGGTGTTGGTGGTGTTGGTGGTGTTGGTGTTCATGGGCCGGGGATTACCCACGCCGCACAGCTGGAATGCCGGCGGGTTCAAAAAGCAGGGGACACACTGATTTTGTTGCTGCTGCTGCTTGGAGAGTAACTTTATTTGATTCCACTAGGAAATTTACAATGAAATATATTTGAAAATACGATTACGTTTATAGTTAGGGTTAAGTGTAGGAAAATGAATTGCAAAACGCCTGCCGGTCGGGTGGCTCTGGTCCTCTAGTCCTCGTCATCCGACCCTTCTGTGCCCCCTAGTGTTGCCACAAAATCTCAGCCATGTCTGTTTTTTTGTTTGTGGGATCTGTTATGTGGATTTTTGGATCTGTTGTCTGATTTTTGGGATCTTTGATTTGGTATCTGCTGGTCATCAGGCGCAGTACTCCATGATGTCGTCGTAGGTGCAGCCCTCCTTGCAGCACTCGTGGGCAATGCGTCGCCGGTGGCGTCGCAACTTGCGTCCACTTCCGCTGGCCGGTAGCTCCGTTGCCGATGCCGATGCCGATTCCGTTGCCGATTCCGATTCCATTTCCGTCTCCTCCTCCGGCTGCTGGAGCTTGCGGATCAGGGACCGCATTCTATCTTTGTCCTTGGCTCCTTAAAAAAAAAAAAGGGAGTTAGATGTGCTTCAGGCTAGGCAGGACTCTCGACTTACCCTCGCTGCGCCTGACCCTGCGTATAAAGCCATTAACACAAATCATTTCCAGTGCCTCGATCAAGACCTCGCCGCACATCTTGCGACGTGCCTGGACCGGCTGCAGCAACTGCGACACGGCGGCCAGCAGGAGCAGCAGTGCTAGCCCCAACCTGATCAGGCTCATCCTGCTCAATCTGTAACTCCTCGGAACTACGATCGCCGGGCATGAAAGGAATGCCTCCTGTGTCTCTCTGGAACGCCTCTGCAAGCTATCTCGAACTCGTCGCGCTTTTTGGCCAACCGATCGATGGGCATGCCAAATGAAACTGATCTGTGGAGTGTGCAGCGTTCAGCACGTTGCCTCGCTAATCGCTAATTGACCGACTGACTACTGACTTTGTGACTCTGTGACTTTGCGTTTTGGGCCACCAGGTAGAAAGCAGCAGCTCAGCAGCTCAGCAGCTCTCAGGTCAGTCAACCAGTCAGCTGCAGGGAAATCTTAAGGACTTACCAGGTTTTTCTTATTTCAATGCTCGAGCAGCCGGCGGGCAAATGCCCCGCAAATCGGCCTTTCCCGGCCAGGAATTGCCCGCCTTAGCCAAAGTCAAAGTCTAATCTCGATCCTCACTTCATAGAACAGAATTACCTACAAAATTGATCAGCCATTTGGTATTATGTCAAAACAGAAGTGCTTATATCAGCGGTAAATTTAGAAAATCAACATTGCATTTATTAAACTTTACAAAAACTTTATTAAAATATATATTCATTCATAACAATAATTTACATTTAAAAAGTCTAAAACATATAATCAAAGATTTATTATCTCATGGATATTTTCACTAACAATTGTAGTAAAAGTACAAAAAGTTCAACTGGCCTACATATGATTTTAACATACAAATTCCATAATTCCATAATTCCAAATTAATTAGAAAGTGAAAGTAAAAAAAAACACATTGGTTGAACAGCCCACGATAAAGAAATGAAAATAGAAACCAGGATCAGTTGAATGTGAAAATATATGTGTTTTGAAACTAATGTGCTCTTTTAAATAGTATTTATAAATATATATTTAAATAATGGCCTTACTCCCCGTGCTCTTATCTATTTCTCCTGACAGGATACTTCTGGCACATCAGTGACCTGCACCTTGACACCCTGTACTCCACCCGGGGTGACATCTACCGGAGCTGCTGGCAGTTGGCTCGATCGGTTTCCGGTTCCGGTGGCAACAATGCGGCAACAGAGGCACCTGGCACCTTTGGCCACTACAACTGCGACAGTCCGTGGAGCCTGATCGAATCGGCAGTGAAGACCATGAAGGCCAAGCAGGGTGACAACGTGGAGTTCGTCCTGTGGACCGGAGACGCCCTCTCGCACTCTGCTCAGCCGCTGTCCGAGCAAAAGCAGCACGAGATCCTACAAAATATCACGGATCTGCTGCGCCGGAGCTTCTCCTCGCAGTTCATCTTCCCGGTTTTGGGTCACGAGGACGGGAGTGGCAGCTACCGAAGATTGGGCGAACTGTGGCGCCACTGGCTGCCTTCGGAGGCGCTGGTGACCTTCGACCAGGGCGGCTACTACTCCATCGAACAGACCAAGAGCCGGCTGCGAATCGTGGCTCTGAATACGAATTTTATGCGACTCGAATCCGATCCGGATTCCAGGACATCGCACAGCTTGCGATGGTCATCTGAATACTATACGGAACCCAAAGCATCCGTTAGCTCCATTTCGGCCGAGGATGAACTGCTGGCGGAGCAACAATGGCTCTGGCTAGAGGAGGTCCTCACCAAGTCCAAGGAAAAACAGGAAACGGTATAAAAAAAATACTTATATTTTACTTTGAATAAGTATGTATTTTAGCAACTTTACGAATCGCAGCCAAACAAAATGACTTCAAAGATTAAATATCATACAAAAATAAAATTAATAAGATTTTTAAATATTTTATTAAGGCTTAAAAAATAATATAAATAATATTTCTTATTAATACTATTAAAGCAAGAACATTAAAAAATACAAATATTAAAAAGTAAAAGGACCAACTGAAAAAATAGCATACAATTTTAATTTTCTTCCTTAAGGCTTTGGAAAATATCAATGTAATATATTCATAAATTGATCTCCATAATGCGACAACGTTGGTAACTTAATATGGAAACAAAAGAATTTATTCCATTGAATAATAAAAGACAATAATTTAATGTTGGCAGGTCGTAAACTCAAAGCTTAAAATTTTCAGTAATCAAGAGATTTAAAATGATTTTACATAAGTAAATATTAAATATTGTATATGGGCCCTCGGCCATCACATGCCAGAGCCTCCAATCGGATAGTGTGCTGCTCTTTTGATTAATTATAATATTTAATTTGCAACTGAGGGAGCTGATTTCATTATATCCGTCTGTTGGATTAAATGAACTGCATCTGTTGACTCTTGTCCCCAGGTCTACATAGTGGGTCACATGCCGCCGGGCGTGGACGAACGTCACCTGGGGCCCCGGCACAGTCAGGTGACCTTCACGGAGCGCAATAACCAACGCTACCTGGAGATGGTCCGTAAATTTGCCCCGGTCATCCAGGGCCAGTTCTTCGGTCACCTGCACTCGGACACCTTTCGCCTGATCTACGATGCCAAAGGTATAACACTAATTTTCTTCTGTTAAATGCCACATTGATTTTATAAAGTAATTGAAAATATAATTATATATCAATCAAATATATATACATCCATAATACATAAACATAACAACATTTAACAAAATATAAACTTACTTAATGTAAACTAAAAACACGATAATGTATTGTAATTATTAACAAATTTAATTTGTTAATCCTATAGGAAAATTGTAGATTTCATTTTTTTTATAAATTTAAAACTAAATTTTTCCATACTTGAAATTAAAAATCACACTTTGATTTAAACACAACATCCCTCGGGGCTAAATCAGTGCCGTAAATATTTATTTCAGTGAAAGTTTTGGATTTACCAAGATTTTTATCTGGTTTAAATGGTTCACTTTAAAATATTTTATTCTATTAAAATAAATGGCAAATATTTGAGTAAATTATGTGAAATTGGTTAAAATAAATACAAAAAGTTTCAATTTTAGTTAAATTTATGTACAATTTCTTGCTTAAAAAATCACATAGCGGGCAAAAAACTCGTTAAATTGTACGCAAGAGAAACTAACATTTGTTTTCCCTTGCAGGCATTCCCATTTCGTGGCTGATGATTGCCCCATCGATTGCGCCCCGCAAGGCCGGCATCGGCTCATCGAATAATCCCGCCCTGCGGCTGTACAAGTTCGACACTGGGAGCGGCCAGGTGCTGGACTACACCCAGTTCTGGCTGGACCTGACCCAGGCCAACCGAGCCGACGAGCCCACCTGGGTGCTGGAGTACAACCTGACGCAATACTACGGCCTGACAGAGATCTCCGCCGGAGCGCTGAACCAGTTCGCCGAGCGCTTCACGGGCACAGACCCATCCTGGTTCTTCAGGTAATTGGATTGGGTCGATTTATGCCCGTCTTGAATGCTCCGACCGGTAATCCTTGAAACGCACAGATAGATTTGCTTGCGGAAGCTTCACTTACGCTTGCACCCAGAAAAAAAGCACGAAACAAATCAAGAACATTTTTCTTGATTTACAATTGCACACGTTCGTTCACAAAAATTGAATGCCATTCGTAAACAACATACCTTTCCGTTCGTAAAAATGTGCTCGCCTGCAACGCTCTCAATTTTCTCCCGATAGTTGACAGTACTCGAACGCCGTTCATAAAATCATTCTAAATGTTTAACCTTAATTTTTTTGTAAGCAAGATACCCCATTTGGGCTTGATTTCTTACCGGATTTTTTTTCTGGTGTGGAAATAGTGTACATTTTTCCAATAACTAATTATTTCTGAAAAAACATAAACAATAATCGAGAATGTTTTCTTAAAAATAGTATTGTTATTTTACTAATGTTAAACCATTTTTTTCACTCTTAAAAATCATTGCTATTTTTCAAGCCCCTAACGACACTTCACTGCTTAACATTTTTCTGCCAAATTTATCCAACTATTCCCGAAAAAGTACCTTTAAAATCATTTAATCATCATTTTTATTCCCGTAAAGCATTTTTTCGTTATATTTTTATTTTTCCGTAATCTGTTACCCCATTTGAGCCCAGTTCTCACTTTGCAAAGTCTGCCGGCATAAAAAATAGGTTAACTTCTTTTATGTTGGCTGTGTGATCGAATAAATCCATTTAAAAATGAAAACCAGCTGAAAAAATTTCGCACATACCTATGTGGTGCAAATTTAATTCTTATCAAAATTAATTGAGCAATTTACTGAAAATATCCAAGGTATTTTCGGCTACTATTGTAGTGTTTTTTAAGCACTAAAACAACTCCTTTTAGCAAGGCCTTTTCTATTTGTTGTAGGCTTTAAATAAAATTCACTTTTGTCTGAAACAAAAATCTCAATTACTTACTAAACAAATATACAATTTAAGACAATAGAAATTTATTGAGATAGTTTTTTCTTTATTTCATTTCAATGAGAACCTTTTTAAAAAACCTACACATTTTGCCTGCATTACAAACACTCTCGACTATTGCATTTTTAAGCAATTTAAGAAAGTGTTGAGCTTGAGAGCTGAATTAAAGGGGCCACAGGTAGACACATTCAATCAGGCCACCGGTGAGCACTTTCACCCGCCCAAGAGGTGCTGCAATATGTAAATCAAAACGGGAGATAGCGGTTCAGCTAAGAGCATTTATGAAAGCCCAGCTGCCCGACTGGCTGGCCGATACAGGATGCAGTGCAAACAGGGATAGGGATAGGGAGGGATTCCAAATGGTACCCATACTCCCGACTCAATGCTATTTTTTCTCCGTTTTCCCCCTGTTTTCCCCCCCAGATATCAACGAGCCAACACAGTGCGATATCAGACCGGGTCGGACTGCTCGGGCCGCTGCATGCTCAATCATTACTGCGCCATCACGCGCCTGGACTACGATGAGTTCCGGGTCTGCTTGGAGAAGGAGCAGCTGGCGCTGCTGGGACACGCCCCCACCGCCCGAGCGCCCACATCCTGGAGCTTGCTGCTCGGCGTACTCGGCGCTTTTTATGGCCTCCACACGGGATGGGGGGCCGGGCGATGCAACAATTGCCACATCCAGCGAATTTAAGCGTTCTCGCTTAAGCGGAACCATATCAAAGTGGGGTTGAGCCCCAGGATGCGCACTCAGTCACTCAGAAAAATAAATCGTCCTTAAATACAAAAACTAGGTCACATTTTATTTCTTCACAATTGGCGTACATTTTAACAAGGTAATATTGTTCTAAAAAAAATTATAGTTAGTTAAAATCAGAGAAAAGTAAATTATAAAACATTAAATTAATAAAAATTTATAAATACTTAAAAAGAACGTTTTTTTTATTAGTTAAAAAAATGTAGTCCCCAAATTAACCTGAGTTATTTCTAAGTCTTTAAATACATTTTCAAAATTAATAAATTTGTTTTAAGAAACTAGTTAATTTATGAAGACTTTCATAAGAAATGCCTAAAACAAAGTATTTATTTAGGATTTATTATTTTGGTTGTATAGGTACACAATTTGGAAAAACTAAACCATTATTACTTTGTAGCTTTTTTAAAGATTTGTTTTATTATCCATTTATTCTTTATATTCAATACTTAATAGAACTAAATTTTATTTATTGTTTTTGTAATATATTGCGTTATATTTTTCTTTTATTGTATACATTTTTAAGAATACTATACAATACACTTAGTTATAAAAATAAATTTTAAGGAACTTCTATTTAGGTACGATTTTTGCTTTTCTGAGTGTACCGATGGGCATATAGATAGTAATGGAAATAGGAATGTGAGAGCAAAAAGGACGAGAAGGAGGATGACTTGCGGAACGGGCTGAGCAATTCCTATGTAAAAGTATAGCGCTAATTTACTCTCAATTATGCTGCATACGAGCCAGTATGCGTGCCATATCGTTTGTGTGTGTGATATGATTACAAAGAATCGTCTCTGCATGTGTATTCGCGGATATATATGCCTCTATGTATATGTGTATTGTATGGACTTGGATATGTATATGTTTATCTGGATGTACTTATTGTATATGAAATAAACGAAAAATTTTTAATGTTACTGCCCTTGCCCAATTTGTTTTTCGGTGGCGCCATTTCGTCTCCGGATTCGATAAATATTTAAGCAACAAATTGTGGTGTAAATAAATGTGTTAATTTGCGCAAACAAGTCAGCAGTTAAATAAAACGATTGCAGATGTTGGCCGGCGGACGGGAAGGGAAGAAACGTTACGAGGGTTCCGGCTTTTTTTATGGCCCAAACCATTTAATGGCGAAAACCGCATCGCAGTCGTATAAAAAAGTCATTGCCAATGGCCTGGCCAAGTCGAAGGAGTCATGGACGTTTGTCTCACTATAGTGAAACATCCATATGGATGTGCAGAAATATTCAAGGGGTATTCCGAATTTCCGTTGGGTTGTAAATTCAGGGGAAATCATTTCATTTCATTTACTTTGTTAAAAAATGGACAGAATTTAAAGCAATCCTCAATGAAAATTAAGTACACTTTTCGAAAACAGTTAAGAATTCATGATCCCTATGTGTGTTGTATGACAACAAACAAACTTCAATTGATATTGCATTAAAATGTTTACAATAAAAAATCTAAATTAAATAGTATTCTCCAAATTTATAAATTTTTAATAATTAATACAATCAAACAGCCCTCGTTTACTTTAAGTGAAAAGCAAAAACATTCTGAAATGTCCTTTTTGGTATTGTTTATTTATATGTTGTGCTTATTTTACCCAGACTCTGAGTCTCAGAGTTGTCTATATATTTAACAGCTAGGTGATAAAGCAATTGCAAAAGTAAAACAAACTTGCCAACAAACATTTTCCCCTTCTTCAAAGTTTAGGTAAGTCACATAGTTCCCAAAAGTTCCATAAAGGTGCATATCTTAGTCTTTAAAGTAAATTTAAGAAGCGCTCCCTCGGTGATTTTCGGCGGTAGATGGATTCCAGTGCAATTATGTGCATAATATATAGGCATATCTATCTGGGAAGTCAATCCGCATGCAAATGAATGCCTTTCTGATTTGAATTTGATTGGGATGTTTCCAATTTAGTATCTGAGAACATGCCGCCAATGGCAACTAAGATACCTTGTATCGGACCCGAGTCATTTCATAAGTAATGCATGAGTGGCCACCCAACGACCCCGGATCTGGTTTCACGGTCCCAACACCCGGTATCCACCTCCATCCACATCCATCGCCCCACCGGCATGCGTGACTCTGGTACGTGATGGTCAACTAAATTATAGGCGAAATTGAAACGGCCATCTCTGAGGATGCGGCGGATGGCCAGAATGGATTATCAAGTTCGTCCTTACGTCCGCAGAAAGTCTAAAGTAGTTGCACAACAAATTGTTTTATAATTCGAGGCGCCAGCAGGTGAAAATCCTGAGTAAATTTAGCTTAACTACAAATTTTGATTAGTTTTTTTTTAAATATTGTTCAAGGCTTAAACATTAAATCAGCCAAGCAAATACAGCATTTATCTTAAATTAATTTAAACAAGTTAACTTCTAATAATGCATTGAAAAAAAAAACACATATATGGCTAACAAAATCCTTTACTATTTAAAAATTGCTTTTCAATTGATAAACCAACAAACAATCATATCTTTTACTATTATTTCTGTTAAATGCTGATTTTCTTAAATATTTTGTTACGAATCAGTATCACCATTTATACCAAAAAATGTTTATGCAATGTTAATTTTTCTTGTTTGTTAAATTAATATTTAACATTCATATAGTAACTTTGTAGTAATTGTTGAAATTTTATTTTTAATTTTTGAAAATACCACTAATTTTTATTTTTATGATTTGCTTGCAATGTTAATTAGCAAGAAAAGCTAAATAAATTGGCATATTAAGCTGCACGTTCAAATATTCGTTTACCCGTGGCAAATTTTAATAACATAAAAAGAGACATTATCCATATTTTAATTTGTGTTAATGCGATATATTTCCTGTACGCTGAAAGCCGATATTGAATGTGAAATAATTTTATGGACGGTATTTTAATTTGTCCTGAAAGACAAATACTCCTGAACAATGGAACATGTACATACGATAACTGCCACATTAAACAATTTGTTGTTGTTTCGACCCTGGAAAGCAGCCAGTTGTGGCTAGAATTCACCCGAGCTGGCAAGAATGAGCAGATAGCAGAGGACCTGGTCTACAGGTAACCCAAGTCCATCAAAGTTGCACTTGCACCCTGGGCCAAAGTGACAAACACATGCCAGCACACCCGCAGTCATTAAAGTTTATTAAGAAATTCTGCCAACTCTTTTTTGGAAGAGCGGAGTGGGTGTGGCGAAGTGTCTATATGTGTGCCTTTCTTGGGGGACCTTCTTGGGGCACTCTCGAGGCAACTCGATGGAACTTCAACAGCAGACGACGAAATGTTTTGGTTTTGTGGCTTTTGCAATTTGGCAAAGTTCGTTTGGATTTTAACTTGAATTGGGGTTTGGCGGCATCGGCTGGGGGCCACGCTCCACCATCTTCCATCATAACGCACTGAAGGCCCCAAGGACACACACAGCCGCACCGAACTTGGCAGCCAAAATAATACACACGACTAAGCAAATACTTGGCGAGATGGTATCGGAAGGTATGGGTATGGTGATGTACACGGAACACAATGTAAGCTCCCTCTGGACTAATAACAAAACAACTGTGAGTATCAGAATCTGAAATAAATTAATCAGGAACATGAATATATAAAATATTAACATTTATATAATATTTATAATAAGCCAATTATAATAAATAACCAAAATATTATTTTAAAAAAATAAGTGCACTTTTTATTCAGATGTTATAGTAAGTAAATCATATTGTTTTAAAAAATTAACTTAAAAGTAGCAATACTTATAAGTTGGGAACGTTTAAAACAAATAAATAAGTGTATTTGACAAGTGCAAATAATTTTGTTTTTGTATGATATATATAATGCACTTCTACTTGGGTATACCAATCCATGGTAAATATTAACTTATTATTGACAACCTTAAGTATAATAAACTGGTTAAATACTAAGGTATAAAGTATAGTGACTACAGTCACTACTATTAATAGCAAGAATTTGTTTTTAATTTTTGTTGGTAATTTTAAATACATACACTTGTTTCAAAAAAGTGTTACCCACTGTGCAGCTTAAATTAATATAATTTTATATGGGCACACATTCACTCGACTTGCTGTGTATCTTCTGCCTGGTTTTTGCCTCTTTTCCGCACTTGGCCATGCATATGCGATACATTATAAACACTCACCTGTTTCACTCAGGTAGCAGCAGCAGCAGCAGCAGCTGTAGCAGCCAAGAGCACATACTATATGAGGGGGATATAAATATTTGCACATTATAGCAATGTATACAGTGCTCCGCTGCGCTTTGGATTCGGATACGGATTCGGGTTCGGATTCGGACTATTATGCTGCTGGTGTGGCGGCCAAAAACAATTTCAATTCTAATGTGCCATTAATCATTCACAAACATTAAACATATTATTTTTTGCTGGCTTTCTAGCGTGAAATACAGGCAGCTTAGTTTGGCTGTCAGGTGCTCTTGCTCTGCAGCGAAGCTTTTTGTGCATGGGTTAAATTTCGCTGACATTTGGGGGGCACTGAGGGGTTAAAAGCGCAGGTGAGCGATGGCAGGAACACATTGAATGCACTAATTGTTGTGCTTGAGCGCACCGAAAGCACATGAACTTGTGAAATTACCGAGTGCACAACGAAATAACAGCGCTAAGTTGTTGATTCTGACGATCCTGCTTCTGCTCTTGATGGCAAAATACAATTTCCAAAAATATAAGCAGATGAAAACCAAAAATACACCAACCACAAACAATGAACTGAATACCGAACAAATATCGATACGTGTTCCAATAGACGCCTGTCTAATGCCATACTCGAATACCACACTCAAAAAAATATTGATTTGATAATTCTGCAATCTATTTCTTTAACACCTTTTTTAGTAATTGCATACACAATAAAAATATAAGAAAAATATCCTCAAGGTTTAAAAACTCAGGTTTTTGAAAATAAACACCTAGCCAAATTATAGAGTACACATATAGTATATGTATTAACGATCTGTAAAAATAAAACGCTAAGCAAAAGTTTATAAATTTAACAACTGTATTAACTGTACCTATATTTATTATAAAATTTTAAAATGGGGTTCATTATTATGTGATCTTAAAACAAATTGAGACATAAAAAACTAAAACCTATAGAAATACTTTTTTAAATATATATAGATATAAGTAAACAATAAATTCCATATTCATTGAAAAAGGCTTTATTTTTTTTGTAAAATATCTCATCATTTAAGATTTTTAGTTCTGTGCACCATTTTTTGTATAATTTTTTGTGTGGTTTCACTTCAATCAACTGCGAATAGAAATCCAATCTAAGCCCAGCTTGTGCTGCGAAAAGTATGCTATGAAAAAATATGAAACTTAAATAACTAAACATTCGGGGTAGTCAGTAAAGCCCAATGCTTTAGCAGGGCATAGAAACTGCTTTCAAATGGCTTTCCAAAAATCCAAAAATAAATGTTCAATATTTAGAAAAACATGCATATAAAAGCAGACGTGTGTTCGTGTGCTTGTGTGCGAATAGGTGGAGAAATATAGTACATATATCGAATCGTTGTTTTCTTGTTAATTAGGTGGTTTAGCACACACGCCAGTGTGTGTGTCTGTGAGTGGTGATGCTGAATATTTATCGCTTTTTCGACTAGCGCTTCTTGGCTTGAAGTGTTTTTTCGGTATTAGAGAATAGAGCAGAGGATAGGAGGAGTACGTGATTAGCCCAGTGGCCGAGGCTAATTTATAATCGGGTATGAGTGGGCGTTTATTTTTTTTTTTTTTTTTTCTTGCTAGGAAGGGAGGGTTAGGGGCACACACACTCATACTCTGTGGGGTGTCATCATCATGATCATCTTCTTCGATTTTCCATGAAAACATATAAAAAAGCAACTAGAGCAAGAGCAACTTTTGCTGCTTTCGCGAACTTTTCCGTCGACGGGCAGCAGCAGCAGCAGCAGCAGCGACTTTCGTTGAGCGGCGAGTAACAATAATAATTCGCACCGTGGTCGCGAACGTGGTCACCACATCAGTCAGCCAGCCGAGAGCTCCGAGTTCTGAATTCTGAATTCCCAGTTCCGAGATCCGAGATCCGAGGTCCGAGATTCGAGTACGGTACGCCAGTGCATCAGCGACAGGTGCAGCTTTGTGTGGGCATAGTGTAATTTGTGGCACTGCACGCGAGGCGCCACCAAAAACCAAAAATAAATGCCACAAAATGTGTCACCACCGAATAGCGGCCACCGATAAAAAAATATAACAAATATGAAAAACTCCCTGGCGCAAACGAGGCATCAAAAAATAATTAAATAAAATGCATTAAAAGAAAAGTAACCGATATATATATATATATATATGTGTGCGTGTGCGTGTGTGCATTTGCATCCAGCACACACAAAAGCTAATTAATTAAAGCACAATTAAAAAGTGAAGCCGAAAAGGCTGGCAAATGAAATCAACTTCAGCCGCGAGAAAACCAAAGAGCCAAAAAGCCAAAAACCAAAAAGCGAAATAAACCGAAAAAACCAAAATACTGAAAAACGTTTGCTGCAAGTGAAACAATTAAATGACATTTTAAGCGTATTTATTCCCATTTGCCCGTCGAATTCTCTATGGACTCTTTCTGCTATTTTCGTGGGGGAAAATCACTCCTCGAAAAACGGGGGAAATATGTTGTGTGTGCTGTTGGGCTGCCATCGCTGGCGAGGACGTGGAAAGCCAAAACGAAAATCAAATAAATAAAATTAAAAAAAAAAAAAAACAAGAACTACACTCAGAAATAGAATATTAGAGACGTGTTGGGGCGCGGCAGTAAAAGTGCTGTAATAGTCGGGCCATAAGACCTGCATATACCATCTACATATCTATAGATACAAATGTATCTATGTTTCTATCCATCTTTCGCTGCCGCTGTCTCCATCTTGTCGCTCATCGACGGCGACCGAATATTTTTTATATATAATTCATTTTTTTCCGCTGCTCTCTTTCTGAAACTACTCGGTGTTTTTTGTGTTTGTTGTTGTTCTTGCTGGCGGGTGGGGAAAATGCGCTCTAAATATGTGGAAAACTAACAGTGGCGGTTGGCAAAAGGTGTCCCCCTGCAGCCTTAATGAATCACCCTGGCTTTGTGGGCGTCTTGGACAGACTTTCATCCTCATCGCCTTGCTTTTGAACTCTTGAGCACTTTAATCCCCTTTGCCTTTAATTTGAATTTAAGTCAATGCTTTTGCTCATCAAGGTGGGTGATTCTGTTTTCGTTTTGAAAATCTGCCAAATGCTCTTCAATGTATTTTAATTTAATGCCATCATTCTTGTTAATTAGGTAATAAAAGTCACCCATCCATATGTGCAAGTGCGTAAGCGGTTCGGCTTTTGCATATAAATCATTTTAATTAATTGAACTCTTGTTTTCTGGCTGCAAATGTATCAATATTTTTTCTTCGAACATTGTTGCCTTACATTTTTCTACAATTTATTGACATTATTTATTTATCTATTCGAAATATATTTATTATCATTTTTAATGTTGAGTAATAAAGTTTTTTTTTAAATTAATAACTTGCACTTAGTTCTTATTGATTTGTCAACCTAGGTTTCCTTGCGTACAACTCAAAGTGTGTTGTTCATTTTTTATATAGCCTAATATTAATATTATGTTTGTATTATTAACATATTTGTATATAATATTTTTAAAGTTATTTAAATTACACTTTCTGAAAACAAATACATGAATCAAATTGTGCACAAAGAAAAACAAATATAAAGATGGAATTAACAACATTCATTTATTACTTATGTTAACCAAATTTGTTTAATTCAAAAATATCGTTATTTCCATCTTTATTTTCATTTTTCATTGTACACCAATTTTTAGAAATGGAAAACCTTTTGGTTGACTATATGTTATTGTACTTTTTATTGCTTACGTTTACACCACACCGAAAGGCACTAGATAGTAAAGCAAAAATACAACGTTGGTAATTTAGTTAGTTTTGTAATAAAGCTTTGAAGGCGTTGCAAGAAATATACCACTCTTCATTGTCATTATGAAAATCGCATAGCCATGCACATTTTTTCGGACACCAGTGTGGTAGATTGTATCTGAAGCCACGCACTCGCTCGTCCGCGGATACAGATACATTCCGGCGGTCCGCTGCTGCTGCTGCTTCTGCTACTTCTGCTGCTGCGGTGCCAAAGATGTGAAAATGAAAATGTAGACTGATGAAAAAGCAACAAAAACAAAAGGCGCCGCCACCGATCATTGCGTAAAGTTTAGCGTTTTGCCGCTGCCTCGCTTCTGTTGCTTCTGTTGCTGTTTCATTTTCAGTTTCAGTTTCAGTTGGCCGATGGTGCGCTTACAAAACGCCGGTTCTCGGCGGACGCGTTCGCTTTCGCGCTCCTCGAAACCCCCTCACCTTCCCCCTCCCCCATCTACACCCACATACTTTTTTATTGGAGGGCGGTAAAAGTGCAACAAGAAAGGAAAGTGCAGCAGGGGGGCGTGGCGGGGTCAGCTGGCAGTTGGCAGCACTCTGGAGCGAACTTTGGCAATTGGCTGGCGTTATTTTTGGATTAAGCAGCGCCAAATTGTTACATACGGTAAGCACCCACATTAAGCCAAATAAATGCATATGCCTTTTTCCCCCCAATGTACGCATGTGTGTGTGTGTGTGTGTTTACACTTAAGGCAGCCAGTGTGCGTGTGTTTATATGGTGAATATTAGTGTGCTGAACTGCAACGCCCACCACCCAATTCTAAGTCAAAAAACAAGTGGGTTGCACAGAAATCAAATTAACCTAAAACACACTCCACTATTTTAGGCCAATTGCAAAATTGATAATATAGAAATATACATAAATAATGGTTGATATAGTTTCAAGTTCTAAGCAAACTTAAACAATAGTGATATCTGTTTCTGTTTAACTGTTCAACAATTTGATAAATTTCATACACAGCATTTGTTTAGTTTTTCTCGATAGTGTAGCTATCTGATTTCTCAGATACATTTTCGTTCTTAACTTATCACGATTATAAAAAATGGTCTCACATATAAAAAATTTTCTATTTGAATTCAACTAAGCACTCTTGACTCATTGACGAAGAGACAATAACAAAATTTAATGACAGCTCAAAAAAATAAAATCAGACAGCTTTTACCATAGCTGTTTCATATTTTTTTTTAAGCATAAAATGTTATGTGCAAGGCAATTAAAATAACTATTTTCATTCCTTGAAATAAAAATATATAGCTTTTATTCTCATAAAATATCCTTTGTTCGACTTGCGTCGTGCAAAATAACAATTTTTTATTCATCGTTCTATTACTAATAACTTTAGCCGGCTCAGCAAACTTACCATACGGGATGCCCATATTGCACTCTTTTATATTAATATTTTGGTTTTTCTGTAGAGGCAAAATGAAATATTCAAGCAATTTAACAAAAACGAGAGCTACCGTAGCACAATGCTGAATTTAAATAATTAAATCAGCAAAAACATGGCAGGCAAAATCAACAGCTTTCATCCAGTTTTGGGATTTCGGGTGTGGAATCCATGAGATCCACAGATGCGTCGACACCCAGATTTGCGAAATGCTTTGCCTCGACGAAAATCCAACAATATTTGCACCTGATTTCAATGCATATGTGTGTGTGTGGCGCAACACACGCTGGCTCACACTCGCACACATTTAGCCACGATTATAGTTTATATAGCGCTCTCACAAAGACACACCTACACCCACACACCCACACACACACATACCATGGAGTCGAACCAATGACTATAGCTACGACTATGGCAGCGACGATAATGATGTCGATGCCAAAATAAAGACACTGAAAAATGAACAGGCGAGAAATGTTAATTAGGTTATGGGAAAGACGTCATACTCTCACCTTAACTTTTCGATGTTGAATATAATATTTATCGGTGCTCCTGAAAACTGAACGTATAAGCCAAAGTATAGAAATATTATTAGAATGATTGCAGATTAATTAAATTAAGCTAGGTTAAGTTAAGTAAATTTTGTCTGCAAGTGAACAAAAAATTAAAAATATATATTTTTTGGATACTTAAATACTAATGACAACTTATATAAAACAAATTTTTTAATTTATACAAATATTTTGTTTAATCATTTTAAATATAAATACAGATATGGAGTTTTTATTCCTGCAAACTTTGAATTGTTTAATTCTTTTCAAATTAAAACCACGATTGTATTAATCGAGTTGCAATAAAAATGCCATTATTTTTTAAATTTTGTCATATTTTTGATTTTTGTTAATTGCTATCTTTACAAATAAACATTTTAAGGCGGAAAACCTGTAACTTCACATCAATATAATTTAAAATAAGAAATAGCTTTTAATAAAGTTTCGACAAATTTTGAAATTTTAGTTTAGTAGTGTAGGAAGTGTCGGCCCACCAAATATTTATTCAGACTCTTTAATATTCAACGAAATAAATATTTTAATATGTCTTTTATTTGTTTAAGGAGAGCTTTATTAATCTTTTATTTCTTAAGCAAATATTTTACTTTACAGTCAGGTGCTTGGCGTTGAGCTAGAACAATAAATTAAATTTGAAACTGGAATTACACAAATGCCACATAATAATTTAAATATTTTTGTCAAGCCTTGAATATATTGAATAGTTGGCAGGAAAATATGATTTATATATTTAGCCCAAGGCAAAACCATTTGACATATTGGTTGATTGACTGTTGCTATGGCAAAATATTATTTTTAAAATAAACATTTGTATATTTTACACATATTATTCCTCTGCGATTTTGAGGCCCGAAACAATTTGTTAATACAAATGAAGTGGAAAACTCTTGGCTTTGCAACTCTGTTTAACATGTCCTGGGGCTGGTAAATTGTTGAGAAGAAGGGTATTGCTGCAAATGTGTGGGCTGGCTGGCATATGGTAGGGGGTTATGCTTTGTCTGCTACACCCACACCACCAACACTCATTCAGAGTGTGCTTTTTTTGAAACATTATTTTTGCGAGAATTTTTAATGCAAATTCCCTTACAATTCCTGTGCTAAGTACACAGAGTGCAGCACGCACCTGTTTTTGTGTGTGTGTGGAGGTGTGTGTGTGCCAGCTAGGGTGTGGGTAGTTGGGTGTTCGTGTTTGTGTGAGTTTTGTGTAAAACTTTAATTGGGACATCAAGTGGCAAGCTCTTGTTGCTGCTGGCTCTTTCCTGCCTTTTGTGCGCAATTTGCATAATATTTTATTAAATGTTGATTAATTTGTACGATTCTTGGTCCGCTTCCGTTGGCCCAGTCAGAATATTGCGTGCTTGCAGGGGGCAGCAGCTGTGGCAGCTGCAACAGCAACAGCAACAGCACGGCAGCATCATCAGGCGCCCAGCAGCAACAAGCTGCAATTAAAAGGCATAAAATGCGAGCGAGCAAACACAAATATACTTCATTACGATTATTTCAAGTATCTTTTATTGCATTTTCCATTTACCCATACCAATGGCCATCCCAACCCCTTGTGATTTTCATACGTTTTTCATTTTCTCGAAATGACGCAAATCAAAATAATGGTATCTTTTCCTCACAGCTGCTAATTTTATTTGAGGTGACACACAAGGCGGGAATTTCAAAATAGAGGCATCGAGAGAGCCCGAGTGTGTGTGGAAAATATGAGTGTAGCGAAAAAAAATTTGAGCACATTTCAATATTTTTGCCGCTGTCTTTGGGGGGCTATTTTTAGGTCAACGCACAAATAGCAAGACAACAAAATCGTCTGCACACACAAAAATATAATATTTTTTGTTTTGCCCAGCCAGGCAGTGCTCAAATTAGTTTAAGATACATTTCTAAATGTGACAGTAGTGAGTGAGTATCTCAGGAAATTGGAAAAATAAATACTATACGTGCCTTTGCTTATTTTTCATATATTGCGCTAAATTCCACGTTTGTAATTTGTTAGCAACAGCTGTAAAATCGAAACGAATTTCTGTAGTCAAAAATATTTAAATGATTCCAGCTGGCAATTGAGAGAATCATAAATTATAAAAATCATGTGAATCTAAAGATTTTAAACATTAAAGTGTCATATATATATAAAGCGTTGACATTGAAGTGTTTGTGGTGCCTACTGGAAATATTTCTGAAATTATTTCGCTCTTGTTTGAAAACTTTTATGAGTCTCCCAGTTTTTGTTTTGTGTTTATAATTAGATTTTTATATATGCATTAAGGAGAATAGTGATATGTTATACAAGGCTAACAGAAATATTAAACAAAAGCTTTTTGTTCGTCATTGAATATAATCAAATCATTTTAAATACAATTTGTAAGAGGAAATTAAATGTTTAGGCATTTATTATGGTGATCAATTGAATATTTACACTTTTGTTATTAAGCACTGTTTTAGTGCGTTTGTTTTGTGTACTTAATAACATTATTTAATATCCATTAAAAATATAGATATATAAATTCCGTAATAATAATGTGTATACACATTTTAATATGTATATTATGAAATAAAAGGACAAAGTATGAGAAAATATCTTTAGGAGTTTTGAGAATACTTAACTTATTTTTGAAAGTTTACAAATAATTAAAAAAGATTTTTTAGTCAGCTGCTTAAAATAATAGGTATTTAACCTCAGGTAAATATTGATTACGAAGCCAAATTAAAGTTTTTGAAACACCTAGATTAAATTAATTGAGTGTTTAGTTAATTAGTAAGTTTCTGTTGCCTATGAAAATCATTAATGACTGCCATTGAAACTTAATGACATTATTCCCTTCTTCCGTTTAACTCCAGTTCGAATTAAGTTACCACTTACCTTATTATCTCATTCAGTTTTATTTTGCATTTCAATTACAGAACGAACAACGACCGACAATTAACGATTAACATTAAGTCCAACTGAAGTAGGGGAAAGTGCTTAGGATTCTTTTTTTTTCAAATCGCCCACTTACCGCCAGCAAAGAAGAACAAACAAAAGAAGACCGATAAGCGGAATTCAGTCGAGCAGAAAATTTTAAAAAATATTTTTTATCAACAATATTTTTTTGAAAAACTTTCGAAGACATCCGAAGAAGTGCAAGCACATACACACACAGAAGCGAGCTTCCAGGCAAACAAAAGTCAGCCAAGGAGGAACCGAAGTTAAACATTTGAAAGGAGCAACTTGAGTCCGCAGGAAGAAGCAGTCCAGAAAGGATACGCACACACACACACACACATACAAAATGGCCGCCCTACAACGGAAGCTGGTGCACAAGCAGTTCAACTCGCCCATGGGCCTCTATTCCCAGGAGAACGTGAAGGCCACCTTGAACCGCGAGCTGAAAGCCTTCGGCGGCGAGGGGTAAGTAACAAACAGGGAGCAAAATTAAAAAATAAGAAAATAGGACATGGAAAATGGGGAAAAAGGAACGCCCCTCTGTGTGCCCAAGCGAAATGATTATCATACATTTAAATGCATAATTTCATAAAATAGATGAAAGCAGCCAGCTGGAGAAGAGCGTTTGTTGAAGGTTTTTGCGGGGTAGGTGCGTTTCCTTAGTCGCTTAGTCGATGTAATTGCCAGTTGAACTCTTAGTCACTTTACAGAGCTTTGAGGGGAATTAAATATTTGTCTATGGATTTGCCAAAGTATGAAGCTTAGTAAGCTTAATTAATGCCTTTAATTGCTTGACATATAATTTTAAATATAAAATATTCTTTGGGAATTGTTAACGTTAATAAAACACACTCCTTGTTGTCAATCTAAAGCTAAATAGAGCCCTTTGTTTATTCCCTTTCCTTGCAATGGCTTGGAATCTAAAAATAAATGAAAAATACTTTTTTTAGTTAATAAAATACAAAGGTCATATAAAAAAAAAACAATATATAACGAAGAAAAAAGTTAGTTTCTTTGTAAAGATCTAATTTAAAAACATTTATTTTTTGCCAATATACTTAGATACGTTATTATAGTAAAAATTTAAAATAGCTTTTCAGCTAATTAGATTTTAAGGTTAATCCATCAGACTTTAAATTTAATTAGAGTATTAAAAGAACACTTAATTTCATATCTCTAACCATTATTAAATCCAATTCACAGAATCAAAAACAGAATTGGTTCATTGATTATTTGTTAGATATGATTTAGTGTTCGTTGCGATAATAAATAACATATTTCTGAGAATTTTAGCTTAAAAATTAATTAAAGTCTCACAACTTGATATTTAAATAAGATTTTTGAAATTAATGTAATTAATCATAGCATAATATTGATGTAAAATATTTAGGCAACTTAAAAAACAATTTATTTCTGAATAGTACTGGAAGTGTTTTGGTAATACAAGCTCCCCCCGCCGAGAGCCTCCTGCTTTTCTCGTTCTATTTTGACAGATACAAAATCCGCTGCCACAAAACAGGTGCACAAAACACATTAATTAGTGGGCGGCCACGGGGTGGTAGGTGGTGGATTTAAAGGGGAAGCCCCTCCATTTGTGCATTGCAGCGCGACTGCAGCGTCGACTGAGGCAGCGACTGCGACTGCGACTGCAACTGCTACTGCAACTGCTACTGCAACTGCTGCCAATTTGTTGGGGCACACGGACACACAGACAGATACTCAAAAACAAAAACACGCTGAGGACAAAAACAACCTCTACAATTAAATGCTTTGACGTTTAATTGTAATTACCAAAAAGCTTTATAAGCAGCGACGCCGCAACGCGTATCTCAGCGATGCTCTTTAGACTTGAATTTATTTGTAGCTGGTGGTGGTGCTGTTTTGTTGCTGTCGCCACAACAACACCACACTATCTCTATCTCTGCCATTGTTGTTCGCAATTGTTGTTTGAATAAACCGGCCTCACCTTAACTCACCGATCCGCCAGATAGATATGGTGATCTGCTCTGGTGAGCAAAAACTTTAAGTGCCTTTCAGTTATTCGGTGACTATGCGTGCGACAAAACGTGTGCAACAGTGGCGGCGGAGTCTTTAAATTTAATTACCAAAGTCCGAAAACTGAAAACTGAAAACTAAAAACTTTCAATCGCATATACGCGCGTGAGTGTGCGTAACGTGTTTTTCCGTATTAGGAAGTAACTTTTCTGAAAACAGCTGAGCCAAGGCTGCGCCCAACTTTAAACTTCAAAAATAAAATGTACGTGAAGCGATACTTTTTATATAACGCTAATCAAGTGTGTAAAAGAAAAAGGGTGCACAAGAAAGCAAAACTTGATCTTAAGGATCCTAAACGTAAAATTCTTGTCCATGATATAACATATCTGCAACCAAAAAGAGTCGATACCCTTCCACTTTCATAAAGTAACAAGCACTTTTATAGTATATAAAGCTGTTTAGTTAGACTCATTAAATTTTGATATAGAACCAGGAGTTTTTAGAGCTTCAGGAATTTCGTTTCAATAAAAACTTAGGTTGTGCAGTTTTTGAAATAAATAAACGAAATACAAATATAGCATACCTACAATGTGTAAAAAAATTCAAAACATTAACTTGTTGAACTATTTCGGATAATGTGAAAAAGGAAAAATGGAAAGACAAAATGTTTATCATAGGCTTTTAACACATAAATATTTATTAACCAACTTCCATTACTTTAAATATTTATTAATGATGACTGTTTTTGTGATTAAACTGGTTAAATACTAGTATATAAAAAACATATATATCATTAGTTTTTGTGTGTGTAAAAAAGTTTAAAATAAATCAAGACGTCAGCAGGTCGATGAGTCACTCGCCAGCGATAATGCACTGATTTAATGCAACAGAACCGAAAAAGAACAACTAAAACAATGTCAACAAACAAAAGGCAGGCGTCTAGCCAAAAGTTGTGAGGCATCTCTTGACTTTCTGCCCATCGGTGAATCACAGGGAAATATCGCACAGTTAAACAACTAACTGTAAAAAAAGAAAAATAATTTACAAATGTCCCACTAATCATCACTTAATGAACAACACCACTAAATGAATATTTAGGCAAATGTGGAAGCAAACCTCAAACGAAATTCAATTAAATCGAATTGCTATTTATTATAGAGCAAATATTTGCTTGCGGCTAATGAGGTTGGCAAGCTGTTTGCAATTGCTCGAAATTAATAAACTTATTAAAGTTGTGGTCGTTGCTTTCAAAAGGCCTAGCAAGTTAAAGCTTTGCGATTATCTCCGGACTTTGTTGTTCATAAATTCTTTAAGGTCTTATCTCAGTTGGCACATTTTCTTAGCTTAAATATTTCTGTTTGTTAGCTGTGAGGAAGGCAAAATATTTAAAGCAGATTAAGAATATGCATTGAAAACATCAAAACATTTCAAACAAATTAAAATTAAAGTTGAAAACTTTTTGGCCAGCTTAAAGAAAATCGCCATGCAAGCGTAAAACATATTTTTGTTTGTGCGAAATTTCCACTCAACTGGCTGCGACTGAAATCAAAATTCGCTTTTACTTGTACTCAAAGGAGCATATTATTTGTATAAAGCTGCATTTGCACAATGGTGCAATTCATACACATTTTCTACCCTGAAAATTATTGAATAATATGTTATTAAATAATTAAATATATTTAAACAAATATTTCTTTAGTCTTTCTCACTTGACATTAATATGTCAATATATGTATGTCTCACTTGACATAATATACTTTATTTCTTTACCATTCTTTTTAAAAAACGAAATTGTCTTCAACATAAATAATGAATGAAATACGTATTACTTGCTTATTCCCAATCCAGTTATGTAGAAACTATATACCCTTTTTCAATAATTGATAAATGCTAAACAAAGGAAATTTCCTATATTGTTATTCTTTATAGAAGTATCAAAAACGTGTTTGTAATGCGTTAATAAATTTTATTTGCATAACATGCGTGCATATACTATTATTATACAGAACGGAATTTTTCGTGGTTACATTATGTCAGGTATCTTTGCAATGGTTTGGAGTCCATTTAGTTGCTGTTTTTGCAGTAAAGTTTCATCTTCCTGATGGGGCACGGCCTATAGCAGCAGTCGTCCACAATGCCACGAAAATCGCGCCGCACGCCCATCAGTGAGCTAGTCCGTGGATGGTGGGGTTCGAAATCCGCGACCGCATTGGCATCGTCGTTATCCACCAGATTGTTCTCATAACCAAAAAGGCCCAGATCCGCTGCAAATGATGGATCACAGATTTCAAATGTCAAAATGTTATAGATCGTGCCGTTTTCAGAAAACCGAAATGACGCCGCAAGTACTTACGGTAAGCTCGTTTTTGAAACATTGAGTTGTATTCGTTCTCGCATACAGCCGCCAACACTTCCGTCAACGCGGGTCCGCAAACCTGAATCACATTTACTGCCTGTGCGGGTTTCAGGAGCGGGATCAGCAGCAGGAGCAGTGTGATCACGGAGCGGAACATCATGGTCTTGCTGGATGTGATGCTGTACAGGATGTGGTGAACTTTCCGCCGTCGCCAGTCATTTTTATATCCGCCAGCACAGCTTCCACCTGTCAGATTCGATTAGTTTTTTAGGGTCAGCGTGGGCCGGAGCGTGCTTGCTAATTTTCAATGTCAGCACATCGAAGGATGCTGCGATTAATTTATGCCCATGGTTTAGCATATCCCTTCGATTAATGGGACGCACCTCAGGGGGTGGTGTTATATATAAGTAATAACGCCAACTTCAATTTATAGCTCCACCTCCTTTAATTGAAAGTATATGAACAATTTTGTGTTAGTACTTTTAGGAAAACCTTGTTCGATTTTTCAACATTTTTATATGGGAATGGTCTGTTAAAAATTAAATGGAAAAAATATAAATATGTCTAATAGTTTACTTTTAAATTTATGTTTGGACATTTTTGAAGGAAAAATACGAAGTTTTAGTTGCTTATAATTATTAATATAATTTTAATACCTATAAAAAAGTAAAAAGAATTAAATATTAAAAAAAAAATTAAATTTTAAAAATAAAAAGCCAAAAACGTTACTGAGGTAACGGCAATTATTTAATGAGAAATGTTGCTTTATTCAAATGTAAATGCAGTGAGGCGCCACTAAGCAGTGCAAATTTAAAGCAGTGCAGCAAGCGGTTTATAGCGCGAAATTCAAAATGCTTTTCAAACTGTGTGCATTGTAAACAGATGTTTGATAAGTACTTAATCACTTTGTACTCTTTACAGGATTGAAGTCGACGACCAAATCTCGAAGCCCCTGAACTTGGCCAACTCGGCCGTTCTGCGCGCCGTCGAAGAGGAAGAACAACAAGCCAAATCTGGTAAGAAATAGTTGATTTCTAGGTTTTCCCCCCTTCGTGCGTGTTTATTATGTGTTGCCGGAACATAAAGAAACAGTGTGAAAACATTCAACAAAACAGTCACTTTTAGTCCCAGTGCCCAGTGCCCAATATGCGTGTTATTTTGCAGATAAATTTAAGTAAATTATGGCGCTTGTCCCGCAAAGATTTCTACCCCATTGAAAGACAGAGTCGCCGGCGTGAGCGTGGCGAGGGGGATGCACTGCATCACACGCTGCACCAGCAGCTGCTCAACCAAATCAAGACGGACTACCTCAGTCACCAGCAGGACATCACCATCGATCGGGACACGGTGCTGAAGATCAATCGGCTGGCCACCAAGCGACACCTCCTCAAGCGGGATCACAGTTGGCCCCCCGCCGAGCAGGATGTGGTTGTGCAGCTCAGCAGTGCTGAGCAGAGTCATCAGAACGCCGGCCATCCCTCGCCCAGTATTGAGGCACTGAGGGAGAAGTTCCAGAGTCCCACCAGGATCGTCGAGCCCACGGCCAAGCAAGTGCGAGAGCAGCGGCAGCGGGATGGTGGCTCCAAGGAGCGACCGCGAACACCCCAAAGGGTGTCCGTGGGCCTGGACGAACTCTACCATCAAACTCCACTCGCGAAGGGCTTCTCCGCCCCGGAGACCAAGGCAGCCGATGTGGACTTGGGTCTGGTGGCTCCCCGCTGTGAGTACTACGAGCAGTTGGCCCACAAGCGGCCCACCACACCCACATTGCCCACTTTGCCGGTGACACCATATCGGCCCAGGTACAAGAGGCAGGCCTACTCCCTGGAACGCGGACGATCCCGCAAGCGGACAGTGGGTGCTCCGGAAGAACTGCCGCCACCCAAGCCGCGAACCTCGAAGCCAAAGGTGCAGCGCCGATGCATCAAACTGGCCACCGAGGTGAAGATCTCCTATGGCCACGACGGCGACAGCGAGGAGGAGCCAGTCTCTGGCCAAGAGTTTGACTTGGAGGCCTTGCCGCTGCCAGCGACACCGTCACCGTCACCGAAAGCGACACCAGCAGCTGCCGCCGCTCTCGAGCCCAATCAAGCGATGACAGCGGGCCAAAGGGTAATTGACAACCTGGCAGTTAAGCAGCAGCAGCAGATGGCTCTGGCTTTTGCCACAAACGGGAGCAGTGGACGGCCGCAGCCGCATTTGGCCCCAAACACTCGCATTGTGCCCGTTCGCGTGGAGGCCTCGACGCTCGATCCGCTCAAGCTCAAGAGTGCCCAGCAGATCTACGACGACGCCTGCTCGTATCTGCAGGATCACCAGGAGATGGAGCAGCACCAGCGGCCGGAGGAGAGTCCCACCTATGTGAGTGCCACCGGTGGGATCAAGTTGCTGCAGCGGCAGGCGAGCAGCAGTACACCAACCACTCCGATTCCACAGCCGCCACCTTTGCCACCGCCGCCGTCACCACCAGTGATGCGTTCCAAGTCTGGCCAGGATTCGCAGCTGAAGGATAAGCAGGCGAGAAGACAGGGTGGCTTTTACAAACTGGAAACGGAACGGGAAAAGGCGAAGGAGAAGGAGAAGCAGCACGAGGCCCATGTGGAGATTGCCCAGTTGGAGGCCAAATATGCCCACATACAGCAATCCATTGCAGAGCATCTGCTCCAGATCGATGCTTACATGGAGAATGCCAAGCAGGCGCTGCAGAGGAGTGCCCAAACCACACCTGTAGCCACTCCCACGCCAGCGCCACCAACTCCTCCTCCTCCTCCACCTCCTCCACCTCCGCCACCAGCACCAGCACAAACGGCATTGCCCGTCATTAGACCCATTAGTTCGGGCAGCAACGATTCCTGGGACATCTTCGCCCATCGCCAGTCACCCATTTTGGCCGTGGAGAGTCCACTGCAGGCCATACTCCGCCAGATATACACTCGGGCAGCGGGTTTGCCCACCCGTCTGTCGAAGGAGATTCGGGAGGAGACCGCCGCCGAAGAAGAAGAGGAGGTGGCGGAGGAGGCCCTCACCGAAAACGTGCCCATTGTGGAGCGGGCACTGGAGGATCTGCACAAGATTGCAGTGGCCCTGGAGCAAAAACCGGAACCCATGCACGTAGAGCTCCGGACAACGCCAGCTGTCATTGAAGCGGAACACGTAGTCATCAAGGATGAGGACGAAACCGAGAATGAGAACGAGAACGATAACGAGGACTTGGAATACAGACACGTATCGGATGTAATTGCCAACTACGAGCAGTTGGCCAAAAAGGAGTTCGACGAGTGGAAGGAGGAGCAGGTGTCCAAAGAGGTCCCGGCCAAAACGGAGTTAAGAAAAGCCATAGAGGAGCAACTGGAAAAAAATAAAAATAAAAAGCCCGCACCACAAGAAGATAAAAAGGTTGATTTAAAAGAAGAGGAAAATAAAGTGGTACCTAAACTGGTAATAAAGGATAGGAAACAGGATTCAACTGCAGAACAACTAGCCAAAAAAGAGTCCAAAAAGGAGTTGGATGTAAGTGCAAGCAGAACAGATGAGGATGCAACCTGCGATCATGAGGCCATCTCCTCCAACTACTGCCCCTGCTGTGATGAGATGCGCTGCTCGCCGAATAATTGGGCCAAACTCAACAAGGCCGACCAGTGGCGCATTGCCAATCTGCAGAACGAACCGCTGCGTAACTACAAGGCCACCTATGAGATCAGGAGTCCCTATATATCGCGCCAGATCTCCTGGGAGGATGCCCAGTCGGTCAGAGAGAAAACGCCACCCGAGAAGCTCCTACGTCAGCGTAGTTTTGTGGAAATTGTGACCACGCCGGCTACAGATTCTCCGCCACCCTCGCCGCCGCCGCCTCCTCCACCTTCGCAGCTATGCCTCCAGCAGCCGGAAACGGAGGTCATCTGGCAAAGGAGTCGTTCGCCCAGTCCGCTGCCCTCCCGCAAGTATCCCGCTCCCCTCATCGAGGCTCCTCAGCGTTCCAGCTCACCGTATGGCCTGAATCCCGTCCAGACCAAGGCCACCACACCATCGCCAGTCAATCTGCCAGCGAAATTCTCGCATGTGCCGCAGCTGGAGGGCCACAACATTGGACTGCTGGTGAAGACCGCCACCGAGCCACTGCAGCAAAGCATGTCGGCATCCTCCTCAATGCTGGCTGCCACGCCCCCGGCCACGCCTCGTTCCGCAGCCCAGCCCCCGCCCTTCGAGTTCCCAACGCTCGAGTCGGCGGACAAGCATAAGTTCAGATCCCTGGCCTCCTTTGACGAGGTGCAGCGGGATTTCAACGTCAATCGATCCTTCGACAATGTATCGCCACGCCCATATCTGGGCATTGAAGGTGCGTGGAAAGCCCACCGATTTGTGTATCCCCCAAATGTCTGTGTCCTTCAAAGTGTTCCTCGTCATGTTCCTCAATGTCTAGATCCAAATATTCGTGGTGTGACTCAAACGATTTTGACTCACATGAGGATTATTCTTATACGCTAGATATTAGGGTCTTAAGCTGCCAGGATAAATATATTATATTTTTTCCCATTAATAGTATAGTGAATATCTTGTATTTGAAAAAAATGAAAGTAGTATCATTCATTTCTATAACTCTTATTTCGGGCTATATTAGTTCTACCTAAACATTCCATTTCACATCCATTTATCTTATTTGCTTTATAGATAGATTATATGCTTCTATTTTAGAATTATATTGCTCAGACTTTTTTCGCAGACTTATGTCACAGACATTATAAAGATTTTGTGCCAGACAACGAGAGCTTATCTCCTATGTTCGAATAGTCATTTATTCATTTTCCATTATCCTTTGACAATTAGTTTTATTTGTGGCATGGGGTTGGTTCCCAATGTATTTCTAGAGAATTTATTTTAAAGCAAAAATAAAAATTAATTGTCTAGAGCATGCACAAATTTGTGGGCCAACTAGATAATGTAAACTAAAATTTTTTTGTATTTATCTGTGACGTTTGGCGGACATCAAAACGAATTTTTTGCGTGGCTAACGAGCAATCCATTCTTATTATATCAAATAATTGCTTATTTAGTACACATGGGTATGCGATATTCGGTGGCTATAAAGCAGACATATGAGTTACAAGCTTGCTAATAATTTTAATGAGCCAACTTTGGCGGTACACCTGTGTAAATACGTTTAAAAACAGATTTGTTTTAGTTCGCCCAAGATGACAGCCGTTTAAATTTAGCCACCGCTGCCATTCGTTGCCTTTGAGTCACAAATTATATCTGCAGAGGCCACAAGATAGATAATAGATGATAGATGGCAGATAGTTAGTTAGCTAGTTGGCTGGGATCAGACGACTATATCCGCAAGATGGATGGGGGTGCGCCCACTTGATCATAACAAATCGCCATAACAATAAACACCAGCAACACACCCATCGCATCTAGAATCTGGGCAAAGAACCGCAAATATGCGAATATCTCTGACTGTATCTTTGCGATTTCTATATATATGTGTGAATATATATATATATAGAGGATATATAGACACCTTCAGTTTGGCTGCCGCGAGTGAGGGAGTGGGCACGATGATCAGCATTTCAAGGTGGGGCCCACAAATCACAAAAATCGAAGGTGTAAACAATGCCGGGAGTTGGCTACCTCCCAGGAGGGGGATATGGGGACATGGAGGAGCCCAGGCCAAGATCAGCATCAGCATACTTAGCAGATAGCCTCGATGCCGACAATCTCTCACCCACTCACCCACCCAACCACTCAGCCAATCTCTCCCACAAAACAAAAAAAAAAAGAGAAGTCTTTACTTTCGCGCATCTCGCGGATACGAAAAAGTCGGACGACGAGTGTGTGGGTTGTGGAACCCACACGAGTGCCAATGTTTCTACATCTTGGCATCGCTGGCTAACAATAATTTCCTCTGCATTTCTCTGGCTCCTCACTTAGTAGCATACATCGAAGGCAAACATATCGCAGCGCGAACGATCAACGAATTAGCAAATAGAAATAGCGAATAGCTATAATAGAAAATAGAAATTAAATTGGGTAAACGCACGCGAATCAAATCGAATCGAATCAAATCAAATTGAATTGAATCGAACTTAGAAACAAAAGAAAAAACTTAACGACGTGCTATCCGAATATCATTTTTTTTCTGATTTTTCAACGACATCAAACCGAAGGATAAACGAAACGCGCGCGCACAAATTTGCCATCGAGCTTAAAAATTAGAGAAATCGAAATTCGAAATTCGAAATACCGTGGTGTTCCCATCAGAAGAAGTCTCTCCAAATATCGAAATCGATTGATTGAACCTCGGGGTTATATAACGCAGCTCTTCTCGACTTTCTGCGAGCGGACAAGTCAAAAAATAGCCGCAAAAAAACAAACATATACATCTTGCTATATACGTGTATTTGTTATTTTTGATATCTATACGAGAATATTTTTATTCTTACGCAAAGGCCCGATCGGCCAGATAGCTAAATAGATAGCTAAATAGATAGATAGATAGATAGATAGAGATACTTAACGAGTCGAGAGAGCAAATATATAACCATGGTCGCTCAGTGGAATATCATCAACGCAAACTACAAAAATCTGGAGGGTAAACACAATTTTCACACTTGACAGCATACCCTTATCCATATCCATATCCATGTCCATATCCATCTTGCAATATATCAAAATTGAATAAGATTCGAGGCACTATGTTGCTGGTGCAGCAGCAACATGTTGCTGCGGTGCACGTAGAACGTCGACGACGACGACGACGACGACGACATCCTCATCACCCCATGAGTAATGTCAAATTCTTAGCTTTCGTCTCGTTCTCATCGGCTAAATTTAGACGCAATGACAGCCGTGTATGATTTGCAGAATCAGCCACGCCCTCGTCTTTGCCTTCGCCTCCTTTGTTCACTGTTCGCACATTGCCATTGCGATGGCTATAATTTTAATTGGCTTAAATCATTTTCAAATTGTTTCGCTTGCACTGGGCAAATGCAGCACCAATGCACCCAAGGTTATAGTGACGCCCACGTTTTGGCCGCATTTTGTTGAATGTTTTCGCACGGCAGCTGCATTCAGCATTAGTCGTAAAAAAGAATTCCAAGTATTTATTCGTTACCTCTCTCTCTCTCTCTCTCTTTCTTTGTTAAATGTAGGCTATAAGCGTGTGGCCTGGCCACCGGCCTCGGAGGAGCGGATCATCCGGGAGTTCACCCCCCAGCCGCAAACCCAAAGTCCAGCCCCGGGAGCCGGAGGCTACTATCCGCAGGCCCACGCCCCCTCACCTGCTGCTGCCCCACCACAGGTAAGGCATATCCACCAACCCTCTGGCCCTGACCCTTTGAAAACCGATGAATTGTACATACTATATAGTCATGTTTCGTGTACGTCGAGTGTAAATATAATTGTATCCGCCACTGCCACAATTTGTATCTCATCCGGTGAGGCATAAAGCCATGTACATAGCATTTGGAACACCACCCCCCACCACCCCCCACCAGCACACAACAGACATCACCCCCACCTAACCGCACTGACAACTTGCAGGGTCCCATTTATAACAACGTCCAGCCACGCACCGCCCAACCACCGCAAAATGTGTACAACCCACCATCAACACCACAAGCCACGGCCACTGCCATAGCGAATGCCACCCACTTCCCAGATAGTTACCCACAGCAGGAAGAGCAGCAACCTGTGCAGTACACACAGGCCCAGTTCAATCGGCAACGCTCGAGGGAACCCGCCCCGGTCCCAGCTCCATCTCCAGCTCAGTCCAACTACCAGCCCAACTACCAGTCCAACTATCCGCAGGAATCGCTGCAGGCCGGCAACAATGTGGGCGGTGGCTGGAAGCACATCGGTGCACCGCTGCCCAAGTCGCGCAGCGACTATACCGCCGCCGGAGGAGCACATCCTCCGTTCCAGGGATACCATCAGCAGCCCCAGGTACCCATGTCTTGGTCGGATTGGATCCCGGCTTTTGGCTAAGCAAAGCGATGCTACATCTTGCACGGCACGGCGGCTGTGATCGTCTCTGTCTCCTGCCATCGTTGATCTCCTCTTAGACGCTTTCCTGCCTTCTTTCGTAGACACTTACTAAACTTTCTTTTTAAAAACTCACTCTTATCTCTCACATTTCCTATATATACAATATATTACTCTTACCTTAACATCTATCTCCGGAATGCCTTTAAATCCCTATGTTGGCACTTACTAAACCATTTTTCTAGACACCTATTAATTTTCATTTGTTACATTTACTAAAAAAACTATATTACATTCTCGTTTCAACTTTCATATTAGTTGTACTCGTATCTAAGACTCTGTCTAAGCTCTTACTGTTTACTTAACTAAATCTTAAACTTTTCTTAAATATTTTACTCTTTTGTTTAAATTTTCTTATCCAAAAAGAAAGACCATCTAACTTCAAGTAAATTTTTTTAAATATGTGTGGGATATTAAGAGTTCGACTACATATACAAATATTACAATTTTGAAAACCTACCTTTTGTTTACATATGCAGCTATAAAATTAAAGAAAAAAAACTTTTAAAACCTTTTTTGTGTCTTTAAAAATCGTTGGCGAATTTTTAATCAAATGCAGAGAAGATTTAGAGTTTGGGATTGTTCCAAAATATATTTTTTTATTATTTCCTAAATGTGCAAGCTTTTAAATGGGTCTTTATTATTTGTATTACAATTTTAATTATAGTATTTTTATAAAGTTCAGTATTATATCTATCCTACTTTGTACTCACTCGCTTTTGCATGCAAAAATCTTTACTAATTGCTGTTTATATGCAAAATGCCAAATAACCTGTAGCTTTGCTTCTTTCTCTGCGACTTTCAGCTGTAAACTGCGCATAAAACTTACCCAATACCTAACTCAAAACTAAGCCTCCCACCTCTAACTAAGATCTACTGTCTATCTCTATCTCCAACATATTCTATCTGTCTATCTACATCCACTGTGAATGTGTTGTATGCACCTCCCAACCAATAAAACACCACCATACCATAACTTGTGATCGAAACCCATGTCAAACATGCATGTTGGCACCACCGAAACACCACCAATGCACCACTGCACCACCGGTCGAATAGCAGCAGCAGCAGTACGGTGCTCCGTCTTACGATGGCCAGCAGCAGCAGCAACCTGCAACACCGTGGCAACAGCAGCAACAGCAACCGCAGCAACCTGCAGCACCGTGGCAACAGCAGCAGCAACATCAGCAGGTGCCACAGCAGCAATATCAGCCTCAGTCTCAGGCTCAGGCTCCCTATCAGCCACCACAGTGGAACCAACAGCAGCAGCAGCCATCGTACCAGACTTCACCGTACCAGCAGCAGCCGCAACAGCAGCAGCAGCAACAGCAGCAGCCATCCTATTACCCACAGCAAAACGGTGGCTCGACCTTTGCTCAAACCCCATACAATTCTTATTCGCAGCCCCAGCTGCCCTACTCGCAGGATCAGACCGATCTGCTCCAGCAGCAGCAACAGCAGCAGCAGCAGCATCCTGGATCCTTCGCTGGCCAGGATAACAGCTACCGGGGTGCCAGTCCTGGGATCATCACCCTGCGCAAGGAGGCTCCAGTCAGCCAGCAGCCTGCGCCAGTCTACACTTCGCAGCCTGCCGCCGTCAGCTATCAGGGTAAGTACTCATTACTTTTAAATTATTCATTTAAATCAATTAATATTTAGTTTAATAATCAAAAAAACTACGAAATTTGAATTTGTTTCATAAATATTAAAGAGTTTTAGGGGCTGCATTTATTAAATTGATCAAGCGAGAAAAGCTCAGCTTATACGGAAGTTGTACCCAACAATTTTCTGTCACTCATTGCAAAAAATTAAATAACCAAAAAATTAATAAACATATTTTAAACACTCAAAGTCTAACTAAAACGGATTCTTATAGAAACATTAAAAGTTGAAACTTATGGTAAAAGATACTATAGCAAGCACAGTTTTTTTTTTCTTAATGATGCGTCAGTTTTAGAGCTTTTTTTAGGTTTATTTTGTAATACAAAATTTAACATAACCTTTCTTAAATCTATGTATAATAAATTTCATCCAAAAATGTTGTTTCAGTAGTATGATCATATTTCTTTTATTCCCAATAAAATACACTGTATGAAATGAAATAGTTTTCAAAACAAAATTTTTTTAAGACCCAGGAGCCATAGGAATTTTGTCCAACCTATTTCTAAACGAGTTTAAAATCAAGGTTAAAGTTTCTTTAAAGATGCAATTTTTTCAAAATTTCTTTTCTTGACAAGATAGTTGGGTATGGTATAAGATCATTGCTTTGAAACATTACTTGTTCTCTATAAAATATATAAGATATGATAACTTGTTTATATATGAGATCCTTGAGGAAGATTATAAAAAAAAGAAGAAAAGATTAATGTTTTTATGCCAAAGATATAGGTTTACAAAAATAGTATTCTTATAAATGGATTTGTAACCTTTTCAGGAGGCAGCAAATTGCGCGGAGATTTGAAATGGCCACCACCGGAGTACAAGGAGGCCGCGGCTCGCGAGAACGAGGAACGTCGCCAGTTGGCGTTGGGCCCCGTCTGCCGTCCCAGGAGAGTTAACCGGGTAGGCAGTGGTCTCTTGAGATCCGAGGGTAATCCGATATTCATATACGATTTATTCCATAGGACTACACACCCTTCTTTGCCAAGCACCAGTTGAACAATGGCTATCCGAGCTACAAGGTGCCACCCGGCACCCAGCACATTTTCGGCTAAGCTGGAAAGCTGGAAAGGAAATCAACAACATGCACAAATAACAACAGCAGAAAAATCAAATGGAACCCACTTCATAATAATACTGAAAACGATCATGTATATGTTACTAAAACGAAACACTAACGAACCAAACTCTATATACATATAGGATATATACAATTGTTATACTAATCTTAGATGACCACTAACGACGCCATATAACATACACATATGTTACGAAACGAACCCATGATAGGTGAATGCTACAATACTACAGCAGGTGTGACTCCATGGCCATGAGTCATCTTCGGTAGTGTCCAAACAATGGATGCTTGCTGATCTCTCGAACAGAAGGCACCCATTGCGGATGGATACGGATGATGACTCGTCGTGGTTGTGGAACCCTGATCCATATGCCCAAACGGGGCGATGGACAACGATATTCTCTATGTAACCATACTATATACACATATTTGGAGCATGTGCATATAGTATGGCTAAGATAGTAGAGCACAATTGAATAATAAACCATATAGCGTTAGATTTTAAGATGATTGTTAAACATTGTTAACTAGCAAATGAAATGAAATGGATACGATGCGACCCAAGACGGAAACTGATAACGAGATTGAACCTTGTCTTAGATGTAAGAGCACTACTAATCTATTTATTGTGAGCATATTCTATTTAATCGCAGATCCTGCGAGGAATCCGTTCGGAGTCATCCGCTAAATTAAGACATGATGGCCTCCTGGAGAGCAATCACTTATTCTTTGGAGCAGTCGTCGCAGGATTCTCGATGTTTACTGTTTGAGTTTGCATGCTTTTTGCTTATATCTATACTATATGCACATATATATATATATATTTACTTTGACATTGTTAAACTGCAAATTATAAAAAAACCGTCAATGACCCCCGCTAAGTTAGTTATACTAGAGACGAAACATATCTGTGAGTTCCCAAAAATGCCATTCAAGGATATAAAAATCAACGAGCTCGTCTGGATCGCCCCCGATTAAGCCCCCACCCATCCGCTCAAGATCGGCATTTTAGTCGGCCCGCTGACCCCGGGTAATAATATGAGGATGCCTTTGCCCGTCGGACGTGCAGCCGCGGACTCAGTGCCCAGGTCTTGGCGGATGGGACGGGGATGTGGCCGGGAGGAGGTCGAGGACGGGCCAACAACTCTCAGACTTTACCAATTACTATGACCAGCAATGTCTATACCCAACTACACTACGATGTATAACTAATATGAAATGAGAAACTAAATAAACGGCAAGTTTTGAATACTCGCGACGAGAAGAACTAGTCTACACTTGTTTCAACTGGGTTTCGGGCTCTCTTTATTGAAACGTTCGCATTCGATGGCTTAAACTTAATAGTAATCATAATAGTATCGCATTAATAAATAACTAAAAGTAAGGCCAAATCAACTTCAACGCTAGTTACAACAAGTTATACCCGATGTGGCACTGGGCATCCAATCAATTAAAATGCAAATGGAGCTGCGAACGGGAGACTTGGACTAAAATTCAACGGCTATCCGTAGCGATATCAATTTAAAAGACATTTTTAACTACATTCGCAACAGTACGCTACGGCTGAGACGCATACGATAGTTATATTTTGGGTCGCAAAATCAGATTCTCCGACCAGATGCACAGTGTGTGTGTGTGTGTGTGTTGTAAAATCAATTTGCAACAAGTAATGCCTTGGCTTAACGGCTGTGCTCACTACTCGATGACGAATTTCCTTGGCGACGGTTTGTTTTTCGTGTTTAGTTGGGTAAATTTCATTAATCACGAGTGACCCTCGCCGCTAATCGCTAATCAGCATCCACTTCTCACTCCGCGCTCGCACAGCACTTGATATAATTTCGTTAGTTCATTGTTTGGATGAGCTGCCCTCAGAATCGTCCATTGTCCGCTAGGTAAACATTAGTGATTGATTGATGGGTTGATATTGCTTCTAGTTGTTCGATGGCTCCAGGTCCATGTTGTGGCCGGCGCTGGTAGACGGGGATGTGGCTGAGTCGGCATTTGAGCTCGAATTTTTCGCAGAACTGCTCGCAAAGCGGCCGGAAGTGGAAGCGCCCTGTGCCGAGCCCGATGGCCGGCTATCCGCGCCCTTCTCATCGTCCTCGTCGTCGTCGTCCTCCTCCTGGATCAGTTTCCTTGCCAGCTTGACGGCCTCGAACTCGCGGTAGTGGGCCTTGCGACGTCGCTCAAATTCCCGCCGTCGTTCTGCAACCCAAGTACATGAAAAACGTTTGCAATCTGAGTGGTTCTTGGCACTTACGTCGCTCCTCCTCGCTCAGTGGCTGGTCGTCGCCGGAAGAGCCCTCATCCTCAATGCTCTCCGTCGACTGCTGTGTGTTGGCCGCTATGCGGAGTCTGCAAGGATTGTGCGGTTTAACAAATGTATACATTGCCTACTAAAACATTTTTTTAGTTTTTAATTATATTAGGGTTAAATATATAAACTAGATTGACGCTTGACTTTAAATAAGTGTAAGTGGTATAAGTATAAGTGGGAAAATAACTCAATCTTGCAAAAATATTGACTCTCGATTTTGTAAAGATGTCACTATCTACACGCTTATAATCTCTTAATGATAAGACAAAAAAACAATTACGTTTGCAAATAAGATGTATGTTAACTGAGAATTTAAGACGCATTTTCTGGTAAAGCAATTGGTATTCCTAATCCTACTGTTTGACTTATGACAGTCTCTTCTCTAAACTTAAGACGATCTTGTGGTTATTAAACATACTTCTCCACCAGCAGCTCCGTGTCCAATTCGTCCCTATTATCCTCATAGTTCTCCGTATAGTTGTACGGCGTTTTGGGCTCATCGATTTTCATATGTCCGTAGTCCTTGTCGGTCGGATGGAAGGTCTGCAACACGTTCAGCTCATCGAACTTGGCACTTTTGCGAAAACTTTGAAGGGAGAAGGATGGCAGTTAAGAAGGGTTTCTTTTTAACTGGCGTTTTCAGATGACCTCACCTGGCTCCCGACTTGTCGAAACTGCGCGAGGTCTTGAGGATGCCCTTGCAGGGCAGCTGTGGACTGGGATTGTTCTGCATCCTCGGGATCTGCTGTACCTGTGGGAGTACAGCAAGACCAGAATTGGATTTAGTTGTGGTCAGGGCACGTGCATAATTACGTCAGGCGGTTGGGAGTCACAGTTGTTGCTGCTGCTGCCGCTGCTGCCGCTGCTACTGCTGCTGGACAGTCGTGAATCACGGCGGCAGTAGCCGAACAGGCACTGAAACCGCGAAGTTCGCCAGATTATAATGGCAAAGGTGGCGGCGAGACTTGCGTTGCCATTGCCTCGTGCCCTTGAGGGGGTCGCCCGAGCCACCCAGGGGGTGGTGGCCAGCACGGCCGCCAGTCCCCCGACTACGCCCAGTTGGCCCTCCGCCGGTCCGATGGCCTCCACCTCCACCTCCATGACCGTTGCACTTACTTGTTTGATTTGCCTGTTAACTGCTAGTGCAATTGCAATGTGGAGTGCAATTTACGCCTCAATCTTCAAGTTGGGTAGCCAAATGATTATTCGGCGAGGAATGCGATCTAATCGTAGGCGCCAGCCGGGCGAGGTTGTCCTCAATTTGGTAACGTGGAATTTAACTGTTGGCTCAGTACTAGCCACTGCTCTTTAACGCGTTTCTAAATTCTATTGCAAACAAATGGCATCCGGTAAATATTCTAACAATTCTACTAATTCGCAAGTGTGACCGTGGCGGAGTACCAAGAAAATACTGTACAAATTTACATCCCAAATGGTTAAGAACTTCGATATTGATTTAGCACAGACTCGAACCAATTCGATTTTATTTAAATGACATTTAGTTTAAATTAAGGTGTGCTTAGACAGGACCGCATCAGCATTGTAAATTCATTAGAATTAAAGCAAATTAAGTGTTATTTCTGGATTTATTGAAAATTGCTTCTGTTAAGTGTTTGTGGTAATTTAAAAACATATACTTTGAATTTATTATAACTATTAAGGTTGTGAACTCTACTAGACGAACTAGTCACGAACAATCGTATGCCAAAGTGCCATCGCTGACAAAAGCTGCCACCGCTAGAAAAAAAGTTTGCAAAAAAACAGCTCAGTTTGTTATTTTGTGTTGCGAGATTTTTAAAGTGATTAAACTGGAATTGTGCGATAAGAACGCTTAGCAGCAGAACAGGAAAATGTTCAATGGTTGGTTCATAAAAGTGTTTATTAAAATATTCAAAAAATATCAGTTGGCATTAGTGTTCCACTAATTTACGCATCATTTTTTTTCCCCCAAATATGAGTAACTGACCCACAGAACAATAAGTTTTTTCTGCCAGTCATTTTAATGATTAGGTTTAGATGAGAAAAAGCCGGAAAAGGGAAGATTCTAACAATGGGGAAAATCGGGTGATCTGTTCGCTCCCGATTGGCCACAGATGTGTACTATTGATTTCTTGGCAACCCATCCAAAGCAACCACTTACTCTCACCCACACCCATGTAACTAACGAACTGGCCATTATTTCTCTGTCAGGTTCACCGCATCCACATTAGCCAGCTCATCCGCCACGTTCAAAGTTCAAGCAGCATCCGCAGCAGTCCATTCCGCACTCTTGAGTCATGTCGTGGATGGCCTTTGGAGCCCTGGCCTCCGGGTTTGGTATTCACCCCACTAAATCGTTACATTTCATTGTCGTGTTGACGTCTTGAGTGTTTAGTAGACTAGCTGAGAATGTGTTTGTCCCCCCACAAATACCCTCTGTCAACTTTTATATAATTGAATATGTACTTTTTACGACCGCAGTTCTTCAGCGCCTGCTGGGAGGCGATCAGCCGGCCAATAAGGTCTTGGAGATAAAGAGTGAATCGCTGGGAACGCTTCAGGTTTTGGCCCGCGATGATGCGATGGTGCTGTTTGCACCACCCTACAACAGCAATGACAAGCGTGCCGTCTACGAGATCATCCTGCAGCGACCCACCTCGGACTCCAATACCACGTCCTTTAGTCTGTACCGCTCCCCGGTGCAGCAGGAAGCCGAGGAACGCTTCAATGCCTTCATGCAAAGGCTGCCCGTGTTCGTCAGCATTGTCAAAGAGGTGCTTTAGAAGATCTCAAACAAATTGGTTCTGTTTTTAAAACCCTCTATATTTTAGTACTACAATGTTAATGGGCTGCAAAAGGCCTGCGATGCCCTGGCGGAGAATCCTTCATGGACGCTGTCCCATTTGATTGCCTACTTCAACCTGATCGATTATATCAGCAATCCCAAGATGCTGCAGTGCGTGGACCAGGCGGATGCCACCTGCATGATGTCGCCCTTCCAACTGGCCATCAAACAGGGCCACATAGAGATGGTGAAGGCCTTGCTGCCGTTGAGCAAGCTGGAGCACTTGGATGTCAACAGCAATTCGGTGTTTCACTATGCCGCCAGCACCACCAAAGAGATTATCAATGTGAGCACTCCGTCTATATCGATTGTAGACAAATTGTAACCCTTATTTGTTTAGCTCATCACGGACAAGAGCACAGTGAACCTGAATCACCTCAACTCGGATGGATATACACCCCTTCATGTAGCGTGCCTCACCGACAAGCCGGAGAACGTGAAGGCGTTGCTCCTGGCTGGCGCCGATGTCAATCTCAATGCTAAGAACATCAGCAAGCTGTACAAGACGTCCGCACCCACTTCGGTGGCCACTTTTCTGCGCACGAACATAAGCAAACTGTACACACAAGACATGAAACATGGTGGCACTCCACTGCACTGGTGTTCCTCCCGCGAAACCCTTCATGCCCTCATCATGGAGGGCTGTGATGTCAACTCCACGAACTTTGATGGCCGCACCGCTCTGCACGTGATGGTGGCCAGGAATCGTTTTGAGTGCGTAGTCACACTGCTGGCCCACGATGCGGAAATCGATGTGCTGGACACGGAGGGGAACGCAGCTCTGCACATCGCCATCGAAAAGAAGTTGGTGCCGATTGTCCAGTGTCTGGTTGTTTTTGGCTGTGACATCAACCTGAAAAACAAGGATGGCAAAAGCCCTCGCCACATGGTGGGCAACGATGCCAGTGGCAACAAAGAAGACGAAATTCTCTACATACTACACTCTGTGGGTGCAAAACGCTGCAAGGAGACTGGATCGAAATGTCCGCCCGGTTGCAATGCCAAGGGCAACTACAATGGCATACCGCCGGAGGCACCGGAATCCGTGGAACAGCGAGAGCATATTGAAAACATGCTGGCCACCACAAGTCGACAAGTGATGGGCGGTTTCCTGGGAGCGGCGGCCAATGGAATTCTGGAGAAGCCACCACCACCAGCGCAGTAAGTAAATGTGTAAGACTCAAAATGCATTGAAACTAAAGGCCTTTGCACTATTCCTATTCCAGAAAACCAGTTGTGGTCGACACTGAAAAGGAATTGAAGGGTCAAAGCATAATGGATGCCCTGTTGGGCATGTTCACTACCAAAGTAAATGCGGACGAGATGAAGAAGGACAATTCATCCGGCAGTTTGGCCAGCGGTTCGGGTACGCCCGCTTCACCCGCGGCCAGTCCGGAGCAGTTGCCGTCGCCCACATCGCCTTTTAGCCCTGAAATTGGCGACAAGCCGTACGGACGAGGGCGTCTACTTTGCCTGGATGGTGGCGGCATTCGGGGACTGGTCTTGGTACAAATGCTGCTCGAAATCGAAAAGCTATCGCGCACACCAATTGTCCACATGTTCGACTGGATTGCCGGCACCAGCACGGGCGGAATCCTGGCATTGGCCTTGGGCTGCGGCAAAACGATGCGCCAGTGCATGGGACTCTATTTGCGCATGAAGGAGCAGTGCTTCGTGGGCTCACGGCCCTACAACAGTGAGTTTTTCGAGTCCATTCTGAAGGACAACCTGGGCGAGTTCAACGTGATGACGGATATCAAGCACCCAAAGATCATGGTCACCGGTGTGATGGCGGACCGCAAGCCCGTCGATCTGCATCTATTCCGCAACTATACGAGTGCCAGTGACATTCTGGGCATTGTGACTTCCATAAGTGAGTGGGAAAATCATTGATTTCGAGAGAGTCTTTAAATTTTCTTCGGTTTACAGACAACCGCAGAATTCCGCCGCCACCACCGCAGGAGCAGTTGGTGTGGCGTGCTGCCCGCGCCACCGGAGCGGCTCCATCATATTTCCGAGCTTTCGGTCGCTTCCTCGACGGAGGCTTGATAGCCAACAACCCAACGCTGGACGCCATGACCGAGATCCACGAGTATAATATGGCTCTTCGCAGTGCTGGACGCGAAGCAGAGGCCATACCTGTTTCCGTGGTAATGTCACTGGGAACGGGTCACATCCCGGTGACCGAGTTGAAGGACATTGATGTCTTCCGACCGGAAAGCATCTGGGATACAGCCAAACTGGCCTACGGCATCTCCACCATTGGTAAGATTAAACAATGGATTTGTATGGAATAGTTTTCATAATACAAGATGTACCATTCCTAGGCAACCTGCTGGTGGACCAGGCCACCTGCTCCGATGGAAGAGTGGTGGACAGAGCTCGCGCCTGGTGCAGCACCATCGGAATACCCTACTTCAGGTTCAATCCTCAGCTGAGCGAGGACATTGCCATGGATGAAAAGGACGATCAGAAACTAATTAATATGCTGTGGCACACCAAGGCATACATGCACGCAAATCGCAACAAGATCATCGAGACGATCAACTTCCTGAAATAGCATGCAAGAAGGATTTAGACCACTTTCGCTGTATCGATCTCTTCTCAGAGGGATCCTTTCGACTATCGTCTGTGTACTTTATATTCGTTTCACTCCTTTTCGTTTACTTTGAGCACCTTTTCTGCGGTCTAAATCAGCCCACTCGCTGGGAACTCCCCACCCAATAACACCGAACACTCCCACCACCAAGCCTGAAAAAATGAATCTGTGTTTTCCCCTGTAGTCTTTGATTTTCCCACTTCCGAGGCTTTATCTCCAGGATTACCAAACGAAATACGCTTTGTATGTTGTGTTATTGGATTTAAGAAAGAACTTTGTCGCTCACATTAATTTATTGTCAACTTTGTCACATTGATTTTGAAATTTGTATTAACGCCCATGTATTGTGTGTAACCCTCCAATTGAATTTCAAGTCGAATTGTTTACTGGAAAACGACATTCCGTGCCGCTTTGTTAGAAAATGAATATATGTAATCAAGCACGAATTATGAATAAAATTTTTAGATGTTTTAACCAGTTTTAGTTCAAAATGGTGATGACTTATATTTTATAATAGCTGTGAATGCCAATCGATTGAAAATTTTATGACAAAAGTAAAACGTAACGACTTTGGACCATTATTTAACTGAGTTCTTTTTAAAGAAACTTAAATAATGACGATCACGATCAGTGTGCTTTTCTCGATCGTAATGATGATAATGATATTTTCAAATTTAGAAACTAATAAACCAATCGTAAGCAAAAAAAGTACGGTTGCAAAAGTTTTAGATTTATTACTTTTAAACTGAGCTTGCCAACGGGATAGAAAATAAGGGACATGGCTTAAAAAAACTGTTCTACCAAAAATGTTCATATTCCAAACAAGAGAATTAAAAAAAAACAATTGTTCTTAAAATAATATTAGAAACTTCACAATTTTGGAGATTATTTATAAAATGATTTAGATACTCTACTTTGTTACTTTCTTGTTTGTATTGTAATATTCTATTAAAAATCTTATAAAATATACGTACATTTTAAATGAATCTATTACTTAATTTTTCTTTTAAATGTTAGGCAGCCCTGGTAAAAATCGATAGGTCGCACTCAATCTATCGCAGACACCAATCGATAGCTAGCACATTAGTCATATCGATAGAGCCAAAACAAATACAAACAATCCAGTCTGGGTGCGAAAATATTATTCCTCCTGACCCCACTTACCAGATTCCAGATCCAGGTGAGCCAAAAACAATTTAAATTGTGAACTATTCAACAATTGCTGTAATATAATATTTTCAGATAAAGATAAATAGACTTGAAGGCGGCAGGGTCACACCAATAACTTGTGGTCAGAGTGACCAAAGTAGGCAGGAAAATAAGCAAAAATAAACAAACAATACAGACAGGAAAATAAGCAGCGCGTGCCTGGGAAGAGAATTTTCGTCGCAGGACCGAACACTGGAACCGGGAGCACAAACGCACTGCATCGCGAAGAGCGGAGGACGCAAGCCAAGTAAGACCGATAGATGGCCGCGGCCACCAACAACGATTCCTCCACCTCCGGCGTGGAGGCGGCCAAGGAGGAGGTGGAGATGTCGATGCCGCCGTCGCCCATGTCGATGGCCATGGTCCTGGCCAGGTCCACGCCGATGCCCATGCCCACCAGCGCCTCCAAGGGAATCATGATAACGCCGCCGCCGCCGGCGATGCCGCCCACGCCCACCTCGTCGCCCAACACGCACGGCGAGTGGCCGCACATGAACATCAACCTCAACCTGAACCTTAACCTGAACATGAGTTCGAATCCCAGCACGAATGCATCATTCCAGCTGAGCAGAGATCGGGGCGAGCACTTTGCCCTGCCGCACCTGCCTCCCCTGCCGCTGAATCCCAATGGCCCCAATGCCGAGTATCTGCCCAGCCTGATCCATCCGAGCACTTTACCCTCGGGCAGCAAGAGCTTCAAGATGCGTCCGCGGATGCAGAGGCTGAAGCATTCCTACAGCTACAGCAACATACTTGTCCAGTCCAATGGCCGCAAACTGCGCACCGCCGCCTCCACCTGCAACATCGAGCTGCTCAACCGCATCCTGGAGAGCGGGGCCAATCCGAACGCCGCCGACGAGTACAATCGCAGTCCCCTGCATCTGGCCGCCTGCCGTGGCTACATACCCATTGTCCAGCAGCTACTGAAGTACGGAGCCAATCCGAACGTGGTCGACTCGCTGGGGAATACGCCACTCCATCTGGCTGTGATCTCGGCCAGCTCCAACAACTTCAACATTGTGGTGGGCGTTCTGCTGCAGGGCGGCGCCAGTGTCCACATGTACGACCGCAGCAACAAGTCACCGCTGGAACTGGCCGAGGCCAAATTGAGATTGCTGCGCAATCGCTATGATCATCCCACGCCGGAGACGGCCAAGATCCTCGAGGACATGTGCATGTTGACCACGCTGATTTTGCGCTACATGGTGAAGCAGCAGCGCGAGCTGGAGGACCTCTCGGCGCTGGAGAAGCGCCTGCAGAACCTGAGCACCAGCGATGACCAGGAGCAGGTTGTATCCCAGACCGCCGATGAGCTGCTCGCCAGCGTCGAGCGATTGTCCATTAACAACAAGTAGGTGGGTCCGGGAAGGACGCTGGACGCTGGACGCCAGGGGAACCGATCCGCAGGCGGGCCCAAATTGCGTTCGATGAGTCGAGAATAAAGTAAGTAAGAATTTAATGGATTGACAATATTTAAATAACTTATATTGCTTAGTTTTGCTTCTTAAAACTATTTTTTAAATAGTTTGTCTTTATCACTCTTCCTCTTATTAAGAGATGTAAGTTGAAAACACCTTAAGTTCGTATTTCCAGTAGTAGTTTAAAGTTTGAATCAAACATAAAATTTAAATTTCATTGTGATCGCCGAATCAGAAAACGGAAGACCGAGTTGTGGTCCCAATAAATTAATCTCTTAAGCATGTGACAACGTTTTATTCGTCATAAGACTTTTTGTAATCCATTTGTGGTTTTTGTGACTCACACTATTTTCTACCCTTCAAGCGGAATTATAACTTGGACGAGAAGTTTGTTAAGTTTTGATAGGAAATCTTGTATCCTATTTAAATTAACTCTCTTTTCTTAATCATAATTTTTCAATTAGGGGTTTCCCAAATGCCTTGATTTCAGGACTTATGGTTGAAAATCAAAATAAACGATAGCGTTAGCTAAGTTGAAATACCAGTACCGGAATGAATCGAAAATGATATAAAACCATATGATATTTAAAAACAAACCAAATCGATATTAATAAATGTTGTAGATGTCCGATCAAAAACATTTTTTAACATTATCAGCGAACACATAAAAAAATACGTTTGAATAGTTCCACTGCGCGAAAGTTACACAGCGTTAATAATCGGAATAAATCCGTACGTTCCGTGTGACAAATATATATTACCTTTAGGATATAGTCAGTCGAATTCGATCAAAACTCAAGGGATAGCTTCTAAACACAATAAAATGATAATTTCGGACAGACGGACATTGCGATATCAACTCGCCTAGTTATGCTTATCAAGAATCAAATAAAATTAAGTAAATAGTTTTGTGCGCAGGATAATTGAATACAAAACTATAACACTCAAACTAATATCCTTTTTCGTTTCGTTGCAGTTTTTTTATCGTTTCCTAATTTGGCTGCCGTTGAGCTGGAGTTGGCATCGTCACAAGCAGCTGGAGAAGAAGGAGGTCCTGATGCCGATCCTGATCCCATCAAGCTGCCAATTTCGACCAACGCTCTCACACACACAAGCACACACACCTACACAAACAAAAGAAAACACACACATTGTTTCATGCGATCTTTTATTAAGTATTTCATTTAAGGTTCATTGTTTACGCAAACAATCAACAAACATGATTAAATTTTAAGCTTATGTTTAGCGCGCCAAAAAAAAAAAAAATTCAAGTTATGTAATGATGCAATCGCAACTCAAGAGGACACCTAAAAAACTGCTACATAACATTTAACTAAATGACTACATTGCATGGAAATCGTTAAGTGTCTATTGTATACTACAACAAACAAAATAATATGCGTGTAAACTCTCTCTGAACAATAAACGAAAAACCAAACGGCCATTTGACTTAATCCGCAGATCAAGCCGAAATCTGTAACTATATAACTAAGAGGACTTCTGAGTAATTCTGGTTTGTGGTGAATGCTACTGATACGGATTGCGTTTGGTGAGTAATAGAAAACAATTGATATTTTTAGTTTTAAAATGTGTTGAAGAGCTTTTAAATTAAAGAAAAGAAACAATAGTTTTTAATAAAAAAGCCTTACTATCTTTTTCTAATGATCCACCATTAGTACACATTTAAAAATCCATAAATTCAATATAAAATTAAAACTCAAACGGCATCCATAAATCTATCTAACAGCTTTTTCCTATTAGCAGTTAAATGTATTCGAAAATCGGTTAAGAGAACCCACGTTGGTAGTTTTTATGAGTATTTATGTTTAAACTTCCCATTAACATGCGATGGATAAGAAAAGCTAATCATTTCCAAAAAGATGCCCACGGCGAACATAGTAAACCAAATTGACGCTAAAAGCAAGTTAATACAAAATAAATGTTATAAATTAGGAAAATCCAAACCCTGTGAAGTGGGGATTTTTCATTCATAAAGAAATAATAACGGAAGCTTGACAAATGACCAAAACACTTTCCCGGACGTAAATATAAAAGTAACATGGGGTCGGGCCTATAAAATATAGCCGAAATCCCCGAACCCGAAACCCGTAAACTCATTCAAACGAATGAAACCGCCACAAAATACTATTTTTATCACATACATATGCACCTTGCACCAAAATTTGTGGGAGGAGAAAATTGAGTAGAGGGGGATCAAGTGGACAGCTGGATAGGAAAATAGAAGAAAAGACGTGTCTTCTTCCCACGTCGGTTACGTTTCGTTGAGTGAAATGATCAACATATTCAAATTGTCGTTACGCACGGTACACAAAAAATATCGTTATGCGCCTTCTGAACAAACTAGAATCTTCGCGAAAAAAAATTAAAAAAATTTAAAGAATGAGATACTTTTGTTCAAGACACATCATTAATAATAACTGGTAACATATTTATCCGAGATTAAAATAATAAAATATAAAAAACATAAACAAGTGCAAAAAAATAAAATAATTTTTGACCAAACTTTAACAACAAATAAATAAATTTTTTATCAATTTTTTTTTTAAATTTGTGAAAATTTTGTTGTCATATTTGTATTAAGTAGTCGTCAATTTAAACATGTGTAACAAATTTGAAATAATTTAAAAAGGGTAAAACGATAAAATACATTTTTTTTGTTTCGTTAACAAAACGAAGGCCCCGACAAGCGGAGTTTTAAAAATATTTATATGATAAGCTTTGAGGGTATATTCTTAGTAATTTTTGCTAGAGTTTTATCCTCTGGAAAGGCACCATGTTACATACTTGAATAAATTATATATTTACATTATGGCAAATCAAGTAACTTTTGGTTCAGTGTATTCGTAATGCAAGCCGAACTACATATTTCAAATCTTGACCCATCCACTTCCACTTATTGGCGGCAGTTGTGATAAGATGCACCGTCTCACTTGTTGATCTCCTTCGTTGTTCTTGTTGCTTTGCTGTTGTTGTGATGCATGTGGTTTTCCAAAAGAAGAAGCAGCAACATATGGGTTAAAAAAAACATAAGCGACGGCCGACGTTGCTGTCCGGATGCCGTGTGAATTTCACATTTTTCCTGCCTTGTTTCTGTATTTTTAATATATGTTTGTTTGTATGTAGTTTGGCTGTTTCCTTTACACTGTCTGCGAGCCAGAACGCCCACGTAATGTGCGCTACACTATTATTAGCGGGGCATTTATGTTTCATTTCCATCTAAGCCCTTGCGCCTTCTGCAAAAACAAAATCGTCGATCTTATACAAATTTTTATTATGAGTTCTAATTCGGATTTTAACAAAATTTGTCTGAGGAATCTTTTTTTAAATGTTATAAATTTCTTTCTTAAATGTATTAGCAATTCAGTTTTTGTAAGTTTGTCCCAAAATACAGTTCTTTTATGTCAAATTGAAATTTTTGGAAACGTACTTTATAAGTCGCATATGCCCGAGACTTTCCCTGCCGGCGATCTCTGTTTCGGGTTTTCTGCTTCCGCTGCCATTGGCGCCGGTGCAACATGTGTTTGTTTGCGTGTGGGTGACCATTTTCGTATGTGTGCGTGCGTTCATTCACAAAATTTGGGAGGTGCGTACACTTGCCGCTTGAAAATTTTAATTCAGTTTCATTTCGGCGGTGTTGCATCATGTTTGTTTTTCGGAGTGTGTCTAAACGTATATCTAGTAAAAATTATTTTCTTAAATAAAAGCTTCAATTAATATGTTATTGTGCAAAAAGTTATAATTTGAAATAAATTAACAATATTTATAACGGTCCGTTGAAGTTATTGACTAAAGATCGATAATCGGAACTAGTAAATTATCGAACTTGAGACTGCAGGATTTTAGTATAAATCTTATTAAATATCGCGATAATATTCAACGTGTATAGTTAAATATAATGTGTCGAATTGTTTTATATCAGCTCCACATACAGACTAATTTTAATAAAGAATTTTAAATTTAAAAAAAAATATTTTCGCTGCCACACTACGCTGCCACACTAATCTGACTGATCCATATTCCAGTCTATGGTCACTCTAGCTTTGATTACCATTCCGAAAGGTTGTTCCGCGGACGCGTAAAACTTCGCGAAGCGAGTAAACTCGGATACATAGTAGAAGGACGAACGGAAACCGCAAATATTCCAATATTTCAAACATCCTGACGGTTTTAGTTCGTGACAAAAACGTTTGAAGTGACAACTAATTATTTGTGCAGCCGAACCGAAGCAACAGGAAAAGTGCATTTCGTGAGCGGCAAATCGACTCATATTCCCGTTAACAAAGCTCATAGAAAACTGCAACGTTACGCCTCGTGTTGAAATAAAAAATCAACTAAGCATTTAATAAACCTTTTATAAAGAAATTCCTTGTGTAAAAATACTCCCTACATAATTTCATTAAACCGGGAAAACTCAATTTCCAATCGCGTGCTGCAAGTCGTCAGTGGCCGACACAAAGCTGTCTGCTATGAAAACGGGCGCACAATGCTGCTGAAGAAGAAGCGCTATATGAACGACGAGCGAGACGGCGCTATTGACTCGCTCGTCGCCGTCGAGCCAAGCAGCAACAACAACAAAATGGCCGATACACGCGAAGTGCGCATTGAAGAGCAATTAAAAGTGAAAATTGGTATGTAAAATGAGTGCGAAGCCGTTTAAAAACACGACCTAAATGTAGTAGAACCAGCGGGACATGAAAGTTTAATGAAATTCGCCGCGAAACGAGGGTTTTTCCTAGTGCAAAGTGTGATGGAATGTTGACAGCGTCGCCCGTCGCCCCGCGGAGTCTCTCCATGCAGAAAACAACATTAAAAACGGGCAAAAGCGAAAATAACTGTCAATTAGAGTGTTTAATCAAGTGGCAAATCCTAGTTCTGAGATTCAAAAGCAGTGAATGATTTTAATTAAGCAAACAAATGTGTTTTAGTTCTAGAAATGCATTTTGTATTGAAGTGTATAAACATGCTATCTTACTCGCACTGCCGTGTTACTCCCCTGTGTTTGTGTGTGTGTTTCTCCTGTTTTTTCCCTAATGTTTTTTTTGGTGCAGCAGCAAATGCATTTGTTGTTGCTGCTGCTGGAAAGGCAATGGGTGACCAGGCTGAACGCTACGACATTCAATTTATTTTACCCCTCCCACCAGGGCCCCCGCCGTTTTGAATGCGCCCCTTTTTGTGAATGAATCGAAAATCATACATGTATGTGTGACGCTCCAGCGCATGCTCACACACACACACCAGCGCACATGCGAGAGATCCCAGCAACAATGTGTGGGTTTTTTCATGAATGGAATTTTCGAATTCGGTGTACTTTTCTCAATACGAAGGTGTCTGTTTTATGAATGATTATAGCAACAAACGAAAGGAGCAGCATCGATTAATGGCCCACTATATATTGGCAAAAGGTCAAATGAATGAATGACATCTATTTCATTCTGGAAAGCGAAAGAGACCGAAAGAGAGTCTCAAAACTTGCGGTTGTTTTTGGTGGTTTACATTTCCTGTTGTTGTTTCGAGATTTTCGTGAAAAACGTAAAACAGAATTATGAAAAACCACAGGCGGGGGAAAAAAAAGGTTGCCGTGATCTCAATTTCACACCTGCACACGCATTTATTTTTATTTCTGCCTTACAATTTCAATCTCGCAACTCATAAGCAGCTTTTGCTACGCTCGCAACGTAAATTATATGCAAAGTTGCAGCAGCAACAACATTGTAGCCGTCTTTGATTTCCGTTTCCCATCGGCAGAGTTTCCCTTCGTGTGATGCGGTTTTGTGTTCTTTTTCTTCAGACATAAAACTCTTGCTTTTTTCTTGCCTTTCTTCTTTTTTTCTCTTAGCCCCTTTCCAGCTGCTTTTTGCATGCTTCAATTGTTTTCGCATGCGCCCCTGTCTTTGTCGGAGTCTCCTCTGGGCTCCCTCCATTCTCTCTCCGCTTCCTTTCTGCCCCTCAGCCGTCGGCACCTTAACCCCTTTTCGCCCTTTTGGGTTCTGCGAAAAGGATGGCACAATGTTGGTTAAAAATGAATTAAAACACGTTTCTGTAATGATTGAAGTACGAAAGATATGCACTTCCTTCGGTTATCGGGTCGTTATGGCAAATTAACTGTCACCTTTTTACCTCCATTTCATCCTTTTGCCTTTGCGGCTGAATTTTAACCTCATTTCCCTTGGTGATTGTGTGAAAGATACATAAGTTAATATTATCGACTTAGTTCTCCATAAACTATATTTACAAAATCTATAATTTTATTTGAAACAATTGTTTTACAGTCCTACTGAATTTTTTTGAATAATTAATTTATACTTTATTATGTTAAGATTTTAAAAAACATTAATTAACCTCTATTTATGGATTTTCCTTTCTCTTTCATTGATGGAATCACGTTTTCTGATGAGTGTAGAATGAAAGTTATTCATTTCCTATAATCAGCATTGATTATCGCATCATTATAGCACATTAGCTGTGTCACCTTTTTACCCTCAACCAATCCGTTCCGTTCCCATCCGCCTTATAGCGATATATGTATACACGCTATACTCACTGCATTCTTCTCCCAAGTTTCATATTTCCACTTCATTATGCTTTGCATGCTTAATAATAATACTTCCACATCGTGCTCAGTTTCAATTACACACAGAGTTTCGCTTTTGTTGCTATTGTTGGAAGCTTTCCATTTTGTTGGTCGTTGCGATTTCTACACGAAACCTCCGCCCGACCGAAATTGGCGTAATACTTTTCCACTTAATTAAAATGTTTAGCGCATAACCTAAATTTCGTTTTCTACGAGAAAAATAGATAGAGGGAGAGAGAGAGGAGTGTGGGTGTATGACTCACTACCGATCTCCCCACTGAATATCAATGACAACTACTGGGGAATTACTCACAATTTAGACCACACGCAATTGAGATTTCGTTGAACTTGAAGACCCAGAACAGAGATAACTAGTTAACATGGACTCGGCTCTGTTCTGTTCTGTTCTGTTTAGTTCTGTAACAACAATAAATAGTTTGGCCAAAAAAGGTAATTAATTAAAAGCCGGTTGTGTTGTCTTGTTCTCCAGGTTGTGGCCAAGTTTCCTCCTCACTGCCCTCTCCACTCGACCAGGCCAAAACTGGTTGCAATTGAACGAGCCAAAGATCGCTTGGAACTTTTCTAGCTGGTTCTCTGTGGAAGCCAAAGCGATGTTGACAATTAGTTCTCGGGTCGTGTCTTTAAATCATTTTTCTAATACATATATTTTTCAGCTTGAGCCACAATTAAAGTGGAATATTTTCATTTGAAAATATGGCAGGGAGCAATGTTAATTAGCCTAAAGGCCGGCGGCTTCTTGGCCAAGCGAGGTTTGTCCCAACAACTTTGTTTGCCGCTTTCAAGGAACCAGCGTTTTTATGTAATTAGCGCATTCTGAAATACTTTTTATTCAGGTCGAGATCGGCCTTCTTGTGGTGTTCAGGCACAGAAAGAAATGAGATTGTTTTGGAAATGGTACTGAATGATCAATATTTAAAGACATGTATTAAACCAGACAGCCTTTTTTTGGTTATGATGCAGTAAATATGCCTTTTTTCCTCAGAAAGTATATTTAGGTAGTATAAATATTAGGGTAATTTTGGGAAAAAGATAATATGGTTCTACTAAGATTGCATTACCAATATATATTCTCAAACTAATTGTACATTGTACATATTCCTCCTCATCAATTATTGTTTCTTAAACTTCCAAAAGCTGTATTCATACAAAAATACAATTTTTTTCTGTGTACGAGTAGGGAAAATGGGAATCACAATCGCAATGACAGCGATGACGTTGATGACTCTGCCTGCGATGATTAACATTTATCTCTGGCTTTCCACAGTGAGGCAGCAGCATATTATAATGTTATACATACTGGCATTTCCCCTTTTCTCCTCCCTTTTTTTAAGGGGCCCTTTTTATGACTTAACGCTTGACCTCCTCGCATTTACTTTGATGTTGTTGACTTTAGCCGGGGTCAGAGGCATCTGTGGAACCCCCCGGTCAGTTGTCGTTCGGGTCTCCACCTCCCAAGGCTTTGAACTTCACGCTGGTTCACTGTTTTTATTGTGGCGCTTCTTTGGGGCTTCTCGGTTCCATCTCACAATCAGCCTCTTGTAATTTGTAATTAAAATGAATTCTGTTTTTATTTCACTTTTTCGGGCTGTGTTATTCATTTTGAGCCACATTTTGTGCGCTTCGCTGGCTCGTTTCAAGTGTCGTTTATTGTGGTTTGTGTGGTAGTTTCTCAAAGGTAACACAACAGCGGAAATGTCAGGGGCCAAGAATTGTTTAAGGCTGGGGACAAGTTTTTAATGGGAAAATAGGGAGTCGTTAGATGCGCCTAAACCACGCGAGTTGAAGAGTTTTAGGTAGGGGCTAGTCATCACCACGTGGAATAATGTTGGTTAAGTGTCCCTCGTATGTACTTATATTAATGTAACCTTCTATTCAGTTGAATAATGTGTTTTCTTATTGTTAACATTTTTTGTTGTTATTGACTTTCAATGATTTAACATTATTACAATTAAAAAATCTTGTCTTCAGAATTAATGTTTACATAAAATGCAGCCAACTATTGATGGTTAAAAATACTCTACTTGATTTCCTAATAATATAGACTTCGCTTTAATTGCATAACGTGGTTCGTTCCCACAAACGTTGTCAAGCGCTGATCCTTGGCTCATATATTCCACATATCGCCTCATAGAAAACCGCTTTTGGCCAAGGCCAATTTTGATCGTTGCTTCGCTGCCGCCTGCCAAATTGTGTGGGCGCCTTACAAAGTGTATTTATCATTATTAAATTTTTATGGCACAAAGTCAGGCGAGTTTTTGTGTTGTCGCCAGTTGACTCGCCTCTAATGAGCGGCGTTTGTAGTTGAATTTTTGTTGTAGTAATAGGCGTCTGCCCAATTTGGCCATTTCGAAATGGAAGTCGTGCGTTCGCGTCGCTCACATTGAGTGATGTGTGCAATTGAAGGTTAATAGTGCCAAAAAGGTAAATTGGCAACACGAAAATTTAAGCCAAAGAAAGCATTGATGGGGTGAAAATTTGGACTGACGAGAGGACTGACAATCCAATTGGGAATTAATCATCAGGACTCTGATATCGACACAAAAGATACTGTATAGGGTGTTTACAACACACTTATATACAGCGAAAATTGTTCATAAACAAAGTCCAGATCGATGACGTTGGTGAAAAGCCAATAAACATGCATAACGCAGAAGCCAAACAAAATTGGCCACAACAGGAGAAGATTGTGAGATGATCATGAGAAGCGTAATCAGACCGGAAATCGATCAGCACGTACTGACAAATAAAGGGGAGAAGGGAAAACGATGCCAAGAAACTGGTTTCAGGTTGTATTTTTCTTTAAATAAACAAAATTCACTGAATAGAGTATGTAATATAAAAGAATTGTATTATTTTTAAATAAGAATGGCATGAAGAAAGTATTTTCTTTAGATTGAATTTATGTAAACTTATGCATTCAAAGTATCAGTTCCGAATTAATCTAGTTTTTCTGTGTGATGGAGAAGGGAAGGGAGTGGTTAGGCTGATGCTAACCAACCTGTTTTGCTCCACAAGCTGGCTAATTGTGCAACACGTTAGGAGATCCCTTTCTGGTTTAATGGCCAAAGGAAGTGGCAGCGGAAAAGGAAGTGCACTTAAAGGGATATATGTAACTCACAAGTGCTATAGAGCACAGTGCAGAGAAATGCAACAAAAGCCAAGGGCTTTTTCCCACCTTTCCGCCAAAAGTGTACGCAGCAATCATTTTGGCCGCAGGAAGCTGGCGTTTAAACAAACAGCCAGACAGACACAAAGATCTGTCTGTGTAAATCTCCCTTCCGCTGGCGAAGCAGCTGAAAAAAAAAACACAAGAATTTATCTCTATTTCCGTTCCTTTGCATAAATGTCTGCTTCTGCTGGCTGGTTTTTGTTTCATTTGCCTTTTTTAGAATTTATTACAGCGCTGTCTGCTTGTCTGCTTCCTTCTTTACTTTATTTCTTTTTTTTTTTTGCAGCACTCACGGAGTAATCGCCTCATTAATTCGCGCGCGTTTCATGCTGCACTGAATCAATTTGCATATTGTGCAGAAAAGCGAAAAGGGAACGAAAAGGAAATCTACTTACAAAGTCTTTAAATTTAATTTTCCGTCTGCGAAGGAAATCATGGAAATTTCAGACATTTAATGAGACCATGCCCCGACCCAATAATCATGGGTGTGGAAATGAGATCGTGTTGTAATTTTCCCCCCACTCGCATCCCCAAGGCAAATGTCAATGCTGCGGAGGAGAAGCAATTTCCAGCGGTACTGACTTTAGATGTTTTTGATTTTCGTTTTTGGGCTTCGGAACATAACCATGTGCCACATGGCAGGATGATTCTATTTTTGGGGACCCCAGAGAACGTTGAAAGAAATATGCCGCATGTTTATTATGGTGTTTGCATAGGGATATTTATGCGGGTTTCAGCGATCTGGTTAATTGTCGGATTACCCATCTTAGTTTGGGTAAACAATGTTCGATATTGGGATAATATTTCCATTTAAAAAAGTATTTAACGCATATCAACCTTAGAAATCTTTGCTCACTTTTCGTGCAACAGAAACGTTAAAAACATGAGTTTGCATACCACAAATGATAAACTAATGACTGCTCATACACTGATACATTTTTCTATTAAATCCTGTTTGTTCACTGATAAATTAAAAATATTTAATGTTTTTTGACTAATTTGCTTTGGAATTTTAAAAATGATGACCGTTATTATTATGACAATGCTAAAAAAATCTGTGAGTAAACTTCCTCTTGGTAATACCCATTCATAGAAGTTGCAAAATTCCCGCATTCTTAGAGATGATACATGTAGTAATCTCAACGATATGACAGAAAACAAATTTAATCATTGTCTTGCAAAATTTGTATTTTTTATGTTTTCCTGTGCTGTCAAAAATGTCATAAATTTTTAATATAAATTTATGAGTTCAAATTTTATTAGCATGAAAATATGATCTTAATTTCCGGTTGAGTTTTTAAAAATCCTAGGGTAAATATTCGATTTTTCATAAATATGTTCTTGTAACCAAAAGAAATCGTACCACTTCCGTTCTCAGGGTAGTGCAAAAAAAATTCCAAAATGCTCCTCCAACCCAAAAAAAAAAAAAAAAAAGATGAGCCAACTTCCGCTTGACTTTATCCATGCATAAACCTTCTGGATTTGCTCAGTTCATCGAGCTCTGGTTCCGTTTATCGTGTTTGGCATATGTAAGATGATATATGCACACCATATTTCCATCGCTGCGACTGTGCGGTGGTGTTTCTCAATGCATCTGAAGGTCGGATGTCGTACGGTCTACGACCGATAGGTTCACGGAATACACATTTATTCCATATCTAAGCAGATTTGATAGAATGTTCTTTCACAATTTGTTGTGGGGGCTCGTTCAATACCATGGAATTCGTTTTGCAATTCCCCTTATCTATCGCTCTTTCATTTGGTCGATGAGTAAGCAATATCCGCAAAAATTCCTCATTAAGTTTAGAAAACTTTGATTGTTTGTCTGTTTTGCATGGAGGTCTACAAAAAAAAAAAAAAAAGTTGGTCAAGCCGAAGTTTTAATACCCATAAAGCTATTAAATTGGTCAAATATTTCATATATATGGTCAAATTGGTCAAAATTCATTAATCATATATAGTTAAACAATTCAAAACGAGCTTAATCATAGTTTAAACTGAGTCCAAAATAAAATAACCCTCTGTAAGGGTATACAAAAACGAAAACCAAACGAATCGAAACGAGTAATAAAAACATTCAGTGGGGCAGCCAATGACAAGGCAAAGCAATAAAAAACACACATAAATAAATTATAAACGTCACAGAAACGCAAAAATTTCAACATTTTTTTGTGCTGGGTTTCCCCCAATACCTCTTCCTCTTTCTCTCCTACATTCACTACCACTATTTTTTTATGAATGAAATTTACTGTTTTGCTTTTCTCCTCAAAAAAAAAAAAAAAAAAAAAAAAGAAAACAAAAACCTCTTGTTTTTTGTCATTTGCCGTTTTGTATTTGTTTTGTGGCATTGCCTTGCCCGATTGCTTTGCTTTACTTTACTTAACTTTGCATATAAAATGTGCTTCTGTTTGCGGGGTTTTTCATTCATGAAAGAAAAATCACACATGTAGGGAAAGGAAAACAAATGTCTTTGTTATCGCAAGTTTCTTGTTTCTACGACAAACGCACAGCGAGAGTGTGAGAGCATGCGATTGTGATTGTGAAAAGTGGCGTTGTTTCGCCAACAACACACAGATACTGAACGTATAACCCCATTGATAGTTGCGAGGTGATAGCTATAGCTCACCTCTAGCACACATAGTGCACATAGCTCACCGCCCAGCTGTGTCAACAGGGGCGGAAACGGGGGCGGGGCAGGCGAGTCTCAATGAAAAACAAACTTTACCTACAGTCAAACTTCCATTGCTCTGACTTACTTCCTTAACTTCTAATTGTGCTCCGCAATTTTAAGTAACTTATTATGACAGGAAATCCTTTACAAGAGTTAAACTAAGATTTCTGTATTTTTTTCAATTGCCAGAAGCGTAGTTATTAATCCTGTTTATACAAGAAAAAATGTTGTATGACTTTAAAATGATCAGTTTAAATTGTTAGGATATATCTTTGAAAAAAAAAAATAAATGTCTGTACAGCTTTTAAATACATCGTTTACATATATTGCGAATAAGATTTTTGTCATTACAAATTCCAACCATGGATTTTGATTTTTAAACACATTTATTTTTAAAGATTTTTAAATGTATGAACTCCAGGGAACTTGAATGATTTTTTAATGCTGTTTATGAGGTGCTAGTCATGGAAGTTCGACTGTAAAAAGCGGGCCAAATTTGCCACACACACAAACAGATACAAATGCCGGCGTAGACACACAGATAGAGCACACACACGTACAGCTGCTGGAGTGTGCGTGCACTTATTATATTTCCGCTCGACTGCCGCTAATTTCTTCCATTGAGCAAGTTTATAGTACACTTGCCTTGTGGGCAGCAGCGCCTTCACCCTTTTGCGCTTATCAAGGCCTGCCGCTTATTATTAACGTTTACACAGTCTAGCCAAGCGCCAGCCATTGCGAATGTGCTGTTGTGTGTTGTGTGCCTGCTGCCCCCCTTGTTGTGTCGTTGTTTTACTGTATTTGTATTTGTATTTGTTGTGCCCCAGGTGGCGGAGCATCCATAATAGATTGCGAACGACCGATCCATCGGTGCACAATACAATATATAGGTATCGACGACGCACTCGCACAGGAAGTCACGTCCGCTGGCTGTTTTCGGAAATCAAAAGAACCCGCTGGAATATGTAGTGTAATGCGATTTTGCCTCTTTTTTTTTAAAGCCTTTACAGCAGCAGGTGTCAAGGCCAGATAGTATTTGATACCAAAAGGAGGATACTATTATATTAATTTATGCTAATTATTCAGTAATAGCTGCTAACAGTCTTTCCGGTTGGGAGAAAGTATGCGTTTAGGCCAACTTTTATTTTACGTTTTCTAATATGACTTTTAGTTTTCCGTTTTCTAAACTATAAATAGCATAGTTCCATTCCTTATTTAACTTTTTTTTTTTCTGAACCAAAGATTGCTAAAAGTCCACTCATGATAATCACTTAATCTAATGTTAATGTTTTTCACCTTGAACGAAGACCGTAATCTTAAACAATGTACAATACCACAGTTATTGTACATTGTTTCTTTGTTAAGCCTGATAAATTGTGAATAATAAAAAGCAGAAGAGTTATACTCGTCCCATTTCGAAATAAAATGTTTACCTCTATTACCAAAGTGGTTTGTACTAATTTACCCATATTTCTGATTGTTTCCAGGCGAGGCAAAGAATCTGAGCAGTCGCAATGCGGCCAACACCAGCTGCAGCACACAGGGCACTCGCGATGTCTACTGCACAATTGCCTTGGACCAGGAGGAGATCTGCCGCACACCCACCATCGAACGCACACTGACGCCGTTCTTCGGCGAGGAGCACCAGTTCAAGATCCCGCGTCGCTTCCGCTACCTTTCCATCTACCTGTGGGATAGGGACATGAAGCAGGACAAGCCCATTGGCAAGATAGCGATCAAGCGGGAGGAGCTGCACATGTACAATCACAAGGATCATTGGTTCTCGCTGAGGCCAGTGGACCAAGACTCCGAGGTCCAGGGCATGGCCAATGTGGAGGTGGCATTTGTGGAGGCCCAGCAGACCCTGTCGCTTTCGGACAGCATCGAACTGGGCTTGCCACACCACGACAACCACCACAGCCATCACAGCCACCAGCAGCGGGCGCATCTGAATGATTACAAGGAGAACAGCGAACTGAGCAACATTCAGCGTGCGGCAGTGGCTGCGGCCGCTTCATCATCGGCGGCCATGAGGCTAAAGACCCGAGCCGCCGGTCTGTTTGGCCACGTGCATCCGCCAGCGCAGACACAGCATATTGCGACCATCAATACCACATCCACATCATCGGATCAGCTGGCCAATTGGAAGTCACATGCGAGACACGTGGGCGTGACAATCAAAGTGCCCGCTTGCGTGGATCTGGCCAAGAAGCAGGGCACCTGTGATCCCTTTGTGGTCTGCACCGCCCACTACAGCAACAAGCAGCAGGTGACCAGACGCACCAAGCAGCGCAAGAAGACCGTGGACCCGGAGTTCGACGAGGCCATGTACTTTGATCTCCACATCGATGCGGATGCGGGCAGCACCAACACCACTGGGAGTAATAAGAGTGCCGGCTCCCTGGAATCATCCGCCAACAAGGGCTACGCTATATATCCCCTGGGCGGGGCGGATCTGGTGGAGATTGTGGTGAGCATTTGGCACGATGCACATGGGGCCATGTCCGATAAGGTGTTCCTCGGCGAAGTGCGACTGCCAATGCTCAACAAGCAGGAGCAGCAGGCGGTACCGCCATCGGCCTGGTATTATCTGCAACCCCGCTCCATGACGCACAGTTGTCGCTCGCTAAATGCCACCCCACGGTCGTGTGCCACGCCGCCGGGAACGAGATTGAGCGTGGACTCGACAATTGGATCGCTGCGCTTGAACCTGAACTACACCGCCGATCATGTCTTCCCGCTGGCCACGTACGATGATCTGTTGAACCTGCTCCTGGAGTCGGTGGACCAGCGACCCATCACCGTGTCGGCCGTATCGATCCTGGGCGAGCTGGTCTCGGGCAAGACGGAGGTGGCCCAGCCGCTGGTGCGCCTGTTCACGCACACGGAGCGCATTGCGCCGATCATCAAGGCGCTGGCGGACCACGAGATCTCCCACCTCACGGATCCCACCACCATCTTTCGGGGCAACACCCTGGTCTCCAAGATGATGGACGAGGCGATGCGGCTGTCTGGCCTGCACTACCTTCATCAGACCCTGCGCCCCGTTCTGTCGCAGATCGTGGCCGAAAAGAAACCGTGCGAGATCGATCCCAGCAAGATAAAGGATCGCTCGGCGGTGGACACGAATCTGCACAACCTGCAGGACTATGTGGAGCGGGTGTTCGAGGCGATCACAAAGAGTGCCGATCGCTGTCCCAAGGTGCTGTGCCAGATCTTCCATGACCTGCGCGAGTGTGCGGGAAAGCATTTTCCCAGCAATCGAGAGGTGCGCTACTCCGTGGTGTCCGGCTTCATTTTCCTGCGCTTCTTTGCTCCAGCCATCCTGGGGCCGAAGCTCTTTGATCTGACCACCGAGCGACTGGTAAGTGCTAACTATCTGTAAACTATAAGCTATTGAACCTTAGGAATAAAATGATTTTCCTTATAATTTATATTATACTTAATTTTTCTTAATTTCCTTAACAGGATGCCCAGACGAGTCGCACGCTGACCCTGATCTCCAAGACGATCCAATCGCTGGGTAACTTGGTCAGCTCCCGCTCGTCGCAGCAGACCTGCAAGGAGGAGTTCACCGTCCAGCTGTACAAGAAGTTCTGCACGGAGCAGCACGTGGAGGCGGTGAAGCACTTCCTGGAGGTGATCTCGACGCCCAGCCAGGCGAGCAGCAGCGTTCATCCGGCGGCGGCGGCCACGCCACTGGAACCAGTATTACTTAAAGAGGGGTAAGTTGCCTGCTCACTGGTGGTTGCTTCCTCCGCCCCGCCCCCCGTACCCCCTGTAGCCTCTAGAGAATATCGTTTGGTGGACTGTGCAATGCTCCCTCTATATACCCTATTCTATAGATTTGGCATATCCTCCCACCCAAGACATTTGATTAATTACGCTTCGTGTTTTATTCTAATACCGAAACTTTCTTTGTCTTTCTCTTCTTTTCCGCGCGCTGCTTTTACAAAACAAAAAACAAAAAATAAAACACAAAATAATAAATCAAAATCAATCCATCACGCCCAACACACCATCACAATCACCATCACAATCACCATCACCATCACCATCACCATCCCATCACACAAAAATCACACTTATTCATCACACATTAAATCTATACTAACGTCTAGCGAGGGGTAAGAGAAAATTGCTTGTAATTTGTTGAACAATTAAGTCTGTTTTTGTTGCGGTTGCGCATAAGTGCGTCTGTGACAAGGACAGAGATCTGAGTGCGAGATCCCGAAAGGGCAGTTGCTAAGACCCCGCTTCCTTTGCTCTCCTTCCCGGCAGCCTGATGACCAAGTACCCCACATCCCGGAAGCGCTTCGGCCGGCAGTTCAAGCAGCGCTACTTCCGCCTCACCACCCACACGCTGAGCTACGCCAAGTCGAAGGGCAAACAACCCATCTGTGATATACCGCTCCAGGAGATCGCCAGCGTGGAGCAGCTGAAGGACAAGAGCTTCAAGATGCAGAACTGCTTTAAGGTGAGTACCTTTCCCCCCTCGATTTCAACTGGGCATTTGCATGCGGTGCCCGGCTTGTTGCAGCGAATAGTGCACACGAGCAGTGTGCCGGAAACGTGCGATCCACGCCACATCTATAAATAGGCAGCCAAAGCCCACACACCTCCGGGCAGTGATGTAAGTTTAGCTTATTGTTGATCGCTTGCAAGCTCTAAAATTAAAAGATAGTCTGAGCTATATATTTTTGTCCCTTTAATAAAAAGGTCTTCGATATTTATTTGTAATTAGATTTCAACAAAAAATAGTTTTGAATAATTAATAGAAACCAATGGACTGAAAATATATTTTATTTAAAATTAATATTTTTAATTTAAAATAAAACAAAAATGGTATCTTAATTTTTTAATAATTATTATGGAGCTTGAAGTTATAAAACTGAAATCACTAATTTGAATCTTCAAACCTTAAAAGCTGTTCCTTATTTTATACAACAACAGATAATATTGTCTATATACAGTTTATTTAAATCATACAGCTTAACCTTATTATGCCTTTTTGGTTTTTTTTTGTAATTTAATGAAAAAAGCTGGCTTTAGGTTTATATAATTGGCTCTTCTGCTGTTCTCATTCATTAATTTTACCTCTGAAAAACTGCCATCACTGCCAGCAGCAGACTCATAGCTGGGACATGTGGCTGTGTGGGCGTATGACAGTGGCTGCTAATCGATGGCCTAGCCATCCATCGGTGGCAGCAGCGGGCCCATCCTCTGCGATAGTGAAAACTGAACACTCAGTTTGCCCGAGAAACTTTCACTAATCACTCAGAGAGTTTTGTGTGGCAAATGACAAGTTGCGGCAATTAAAAATAATTAGCGTTATTATGCAGATAAGCCGACAGAGAAGCGCTTTGCTTTGCGTACGCTATTGTTATTGCCATTCGAGGTAGTGAGACAAAGGGGGAAATTTCGAAACCTAGAAGAAACCTATCTGCAGCCGACGCAGAAGAGAATCGTCTTCGTCATCGTGGGTGCGATTTCTTGGCGTAACGCTTTTTATCTCAGCCAAGATGTGGGAATTGTCTCAGCCAGCGATTTCACTTGGGCGCGATTGTTTTACAATTGCAATTGCAATTTGCCGCCGCGCACAGAATTTATGTTAATTGCAAAAAGACGAGGTGACTAAGAGTTACTTTCGCCCTCTTCTCCCACAGATTGTGCACAACGATCGCTCGCTGATTGTGCAGACAACGAACTGCGTGGAGGAGCGCGAGTGGTTCGACCTGCTGCACAAGATCTGTCTGATGAACTCCATCCGGATGCAGTACTTCCATCCCTCGGCCTTCGTCAGTGGATTCTACAGCTGTTGCGGCCGCTCGGACGAGAATTCGCCGGGCTGTAAGAACGTTTCGGACAAGGAGATGGACTACTTCCAGATGGATTTGGTGACTGCCCTGGATCCACCGCTCGACCTGCAGCGCATCCACACGCTGATCATGTCCAACATGAGTGTGCTGGAGTCGCTGCTGGATCCGCTCACCTACCACCAGCACTTGCCGCAGACGCAGCACCAGCAGCACAATCCCCTGGTCCCGCTGGCCACCGATCTGCAGAAGCATTCACCGCAGGCCTTTGCGGAGTTCAAGCGAACGATCGAGAAGCTGAGGGAGAAGGCGTACGCCATCGATCGCGATCATCGGGACTACAAGCAGGGCATAACGCGGCAACTCAAGTATGGCAGCAGACAGGCTCCGATTGGTGACGACAACTATTGGCACATGATGCGAGCCGCCGGCCAGCTGAATCAGCAGCACCACCAGCAGCAGCAGCACCAACAGCAGCAGCAGCAGCAGCAACAGCAACAGCAACTGCAGCAGTTCCAGCCGCAGCCAGTGCTGCCGCAGATGCAGAATGTACGAGCGTATCCCTATCAGCCAGCTACGAGCAACATGAACGCCTACTATCTGCACAACCTGCAGCATCAGCAGCAGAGATTGCAGTTCCAGCAGCAGCAACAGCAGCTGCAGCAGCAACAACAACAGCAGCAGCAGCAGCAACAACATAACCAGCCGATGCAGCAGCAACAGTCGATGTTTCAGCCGCTGCGCAGCCACCAGCTGCAGCGCCACAATAACAACTTGAACAACAACAACTGCGGCAATGCCTCGTCCTCCAGTCCATCGTCGACGACCTCCAGTGTGGTGGCCGCACCGCCCAGCACCACCTCGTCGTCGCAGCCGGCGCCACCGATTTATTAGCGTTCAAGGCTGTGCGTATTCGCCTTGCCGCGGGCCATCATCACGACCAGGTGAAGCGGGATACGCATCGTAGTGGCAGCTTGGATACCGAGGAGAAGGGAGCGACCAACCAGGAGACGCTGCTGTACAAACAGTTTTATGTGCTTATTTCTAGGCTCTTTTTTTTTGTATAATTTTTAACGAGTTTAACGTTGTAAAGGTCTAGATTAAGTTTTTTAATTAACAGATTTTTATACACCAGATTTTTACGGTACCGCCTACAACAGCAACAACAACAACAAGATGAAAACAAGAAATCGAAATCGAAATATTTATAAGCCTATTTATTTTTTGTATGTGCTAACATTATTTATACACGCAAAGAAAACACCCAATAGAAAGGAGCATTTCTACTCTTGTGAGCGCAAAGAGGGCAGAGAACCACTGAAAACTGATTACTTTGTAAGCCTAAACTACTAAAAACTCCAAAATTGCTAAGATTTTTTAAAGCCTAGCCTAAGTTGAGTACCCAGCGTAATGAATGATGAGTAGCGAAATGAAACGATGTAAATAGCAGAAACACGCGTACATATCCCGCTATATGTACATGTGTAATAAAAACTACATTATACCAGTTATTTTAGGCGTAGCGAAAATTTCTAAAAAACTATCTAAGCTAGGCTAACTGTTGCTTAGAGGCGACACAAACAAGAAGCAAATAATTCTAACAAAATGTGAACGCTATATACAACAAACAAACAAAAACTGCGAAAAGCAAGAAGCAAAAAAAAAACATACATCTACATGTATATTTACCTTATATAACTGTCATACAGCTAATGTTAAACACACGATACGTATTCGGCAAATTGTAGAATACAAACAAAAAGCATTGTTAAGAACAAATTTACTTCCATTTTGCATATATACACAAACACACACACACACACATACATACATTAAACACACGCACACCTATATTTATTAAATGCATTTAATTTCATGTTAAACTTAAAAAAAAAAGAAAAGCGAGTAAATTGTTAACGCAAACACGATTTGGTTCGCTTCGACCTTCTTCCACCGATTTGTTTCCAAAGCTCTTCCAATATTAATTACACATCTAGAACTTATGTTAAATAATCTTATTTTTGCCATATTTAGTTCATTGTTCATTGTTCATCCATCGCATTGAAAGTGTCTTCCTCCGCCGCGTTTATTCATATTGCCTTTTGTTTATGCATTCCAATTATTTGTGCATTTCTTAATTCTAATATCTGCATGATGTACATAGAGATACGACGAAATGGAGAAACACGACGAGATGTTGCTATGAATTTAATTTGTTTGCAGTTACCAACTTTATTCATTTACAATTTCAGTTGCATTTTAAGAGCATAATTTTAGTTTACTATTACGATGCCTAGCTCCTAAGTTGTTGGTACAAAGAATCGAAAATATACATTTCTAGATATATTTTCAAGCGAAAAATAAAGCGTATCGCCAATGGATATTTTCGTTTTGTTTTCTTTTGATTTCCCTTTTGGTTCGGCTATCGTTTCTTATCCTTATCTCATCCCCTCCCAGTATAGTACCTCATTCTCGTGCTTTAGGAATATCTGGCATACTGTTGTGATATCTTACGATATGGTAATTGAATTAGTCGTGTGTGTTAGTTGATTGATGCGTATTTACGATACATTTTATAGTGCGTTAAAGCTGTTGAGTATTTTTATTCGTATTGTGACAAATTGACCGAGAAGCAATTTTTCCCAAAACAACTGAACAATTAGGCGATCCGATGAGTACTATTATGTTTTCCAACAAATGTTTTTATAACTATTCTCACAAATCCCAAGGATGCAAAACTTAAGTCCCAAGGTGGTTTCAAATGGAACACAAAAATATAAGTAAAACCCCTATTTTTTGTATAAAAAATATTTTAAAACTTACTTTTACGTATAAATAAATACCTATATACTTGCATATTATTAAATGTGTTTTATGTCGGTCTTATCTTATTTCAAACAGATTGAGCTTGGCATAAAACATAAATTTCAACTTGATTTACACATATTTTTTTAATAATAACGTTTATATGTTGGGTGCTAATGGTAAAAGAAACGGTCAATTTCCAAGTATTTCTCATCAGTTGAATGTCCCAACCGTTCCAATGGGATGTTTTCTGGGATATTGGGACATTAGCGAATTTCCCCTCCACATGTAGCGGGGACTTACTCCAAAAGTAGCAACGTCTCGCCACTAGAGGTGGGAAACATCAATATGGAGTGGAACCAGGCTAAGTGTGCGAAAACTTAACAGTGGCACGAAAATATCGTTATAGACGGATACTCAATCTCTGCCAAACATCGATAAGACCGACTTATTGAAAACATCGATGTTGATATCGACATTTCCTCACCTCTAGCGTGCTTGTGGTGGGTTTGGGTTTTGCAGTGAAATGTTAGCGAAACGACGAACTAACAGCGAAATGTTAGCAGAAAAGTTAACAGAATGAAAGTGAGGAGTTAACAGTGGCAAGAAAATATCGTTAGAGACGGATACATCGATAATCTCTGCCGAACATCGATAGGAGCTACCTTTTGAAAACATCGATTAGATTGATGATTGTCCCCCTCTCACCACTAATCGCCATTGCTAGACAATTTTTTTCCGAGCAAAAAAAAAAGTCGGTGTGAAAATCGTGAAAGAAGCGTGTAATTTCAACTGAAAAACTAACTTTGAATTAGCGGCTACGTTTAGCAGTTAGTTAAGAGTGCTAGAAAAGAGGTAAGTGTCGTAGATCGAATTGCAAATAAACTGTGAAAATGCTCGGCCGGTAGAATATCGATTTTTTCTTGCAACGAGCGACGCCACCGGCGGCAAGGAATAAAACGCTTGGAAAAAAGGGGGGTGCTGCGCTGGACGGCCTGCGCTTTCGCACACATACTTACATATATAGAAGAAAAAAACTTTAGCGGATCGAATTTAGCAATGTTCTTTTCCAATCTCTTGCCTTTTTGAACAGAGTTAAAGAGAAAAAGATGCGCGGACGCGGCGGATTTATTCCACGTGGTGGTGGTACCACTCGCGGTGGCTACTATAACAATCGCAATTCGAGCAACTATGTTAATACCCGCACCCAGGGTAACTACCGCCCCAATAATGGGCGGTACGAGAATAACTACCACAACAACAACAATCGCTACAACAACAACAGCGGAGGCGGAGGCAACAGCCACTATGACAACCGGAGTCGGGACAAGTTCACCCACCACAATTCCAGCAGTACCGGGCGCTACGAGTCCAGCTCCTCGGGCCACAAGCGCAGCTACGTAAGTCGGAAAACTATATAAAACACTAACAATATTTTCTTTTACGTATGTACATCACTCAGTTACTCAAGATATTCACTGAAAAGTAAAGTTAATACTCGTATATGCTGTATTATCAAAGCTATTAGCTTTTCTAAAAAAGATAAGAATACTTGAATACGGTCTAAGTTAAATGAATTGCTTCATAAGCAAGTAATCAAATAGACGTCATACTCCTCACTTATTTTTTTAAGTCCTTAAGTATTTCTAGAAAACAGAAGACTTATTAAATAAAATTATATTATCTTACTTTAATTACACCTCAAATTACCCTTAACTACACTCATTTACAGACTAGACTTATAACAGAGAAAGAAAGTGCTCAAAGTTGGCATGATATACATAGAACTAATCTTTGTAACCTTTGCTATTCTTGAGCAAGAAAAGAATAGTTAACATGTTAATAATCATAGAGATGATTATTGGTAATTGGTACACAATAGCGTAAATTTTAGTTTTTTATTAAACAATCATTAGACATATTTTTTCACCATTTTTACATCTAAACAAAAAATATAATCATGCAGTTTTCTAACAAGTTAAGAAAATAAAACGCATTAAATAAATTGTATTTAAATTTGATTTAACCTTCAAAACCTTAAATCTATAAGCAGTTTTTTTTACTTATTAGCAGCACACTTGTTTTTGTGGAAAGTATATATATGATTATAGTATTCAAAGAGTACAGCTGAGGTAAAAATAACAATTCGCAATTATCTACAAAATACAGAATATGGCACAAGAAAGTTTAACATAACATACATTATTTAAAACATTTTATAAAGTCAGAATTTAGTGAGAACATAAACTATATCGGGTACCTATTATTTTGACCCGAAGTGTAGGGCTAACAAATGGTCTCTTCATGCTCCATATAAATAGTGAGTAATAATGCCGTCACTCCTGCCTTTAATTATAGTTAGAGACTTTTCGTCTTGTAGCAAATGAGTGATGTATTACCCAAATCCATCTATATTTATATTCATAATGCAATCTATTTTTATGTGATGTGTGTCTAGGACTCTTCGCGCGATCGGAACGATGACCGCAAACGGACGCGCACAGACGTAAGTTATACTTTGCCCTATTTGTGAAGCTATAAGCACGCTATTCCAGAGGTCTTTATATTTATTATGCATTAAGCCAATCGCCATGTACTTTGTAATGTTAATGACTTTCCAAATATTTATAGCACTGTTTGTGAAGCTTAAACGCGGGACTGAGTTGAGTTGCCAATCGAGCGTTAAAGCATATCATGTCCCAAAAGTGCAAACAGCGCACGGACTCAAAGTTGCCAGACAAGCACTTTGGAGCACCGTCTGACCATGAATATATATATAAATCTGTGTATTGTCCATAGCACCGGCAGCGGCACGGCGACATATATATGTGTATCTAATGATTTTGCCAGCGACCGACCGATCGATCGATTTGATCCGATCCTACCCGAACTGATCATACTGATATGAGAAAGCAAAAACTTCTGTAGAGAACTGTTGAAGCGATCGAAGCGATTTTGATCTGTTATCACTTGTCTTGTATGCCTTGTATACCGTACCGTACCATCAGCTGTCAAATTTTTCCCCATACCGAAAGCCGAATGTCGGTTATCAATCCGAGCAGAGCAAATAGAAATCTATCAGTGTGTACATCCGCATACGCATTAAATATATATCGATCCAAATATCTAAGTAGCTAAGCCATAAGCATATAAGGTTTCTCCATCATGCTACCACACACAAAACACGCTGCAGGATATAATAATAACAGCATATTGCGATATATATATATATATATAACCCACAATCAAATCCGATCAGAATCAGAATATCAAAATCAGTCTGTAGCTATATAGCAATTATTTTCATTCAACAAGTCTATACGTCTATTTAAATAAATATATAAATCTACCACCTATATTTGATATTTGATACAAAAAAAATCAAAACCAATCAACCAAAAACAAAGCTCCTACACACCTTCCTACTCATCAATCGTCATAGGATTACCGTCGCACGTCCTCGTCGAACGATCGCAGCGATCGGCCCTCGTCCTCGTCGCAGAACGTTGGCTCCTCATCATCGAACTATCATCAGCGGAGCAGCACCGGCGGTGGCAATAACGGCGGCGGCGGCGGAGGCGGGAGCTCGAGCTCCTACCGCCCGCGTGATGATTCGAACAGCGGCAGCCGGCACCAGCGGGACGGATCGATGGGTCCGCCCAAGCGGATGATGCGCAGCGTGGCCGGCACCAGCTATATATCCCGACCCCGCGGCACAATGTCGATGCGGGGCGGCATGATGCGCACCGGGATGCGGGTGGGAGCCATGCGCGTTGTGCGCACCCGCGTCAACGAGTCGAATGACCTGCGCACCATGCGCCGCCAGCTGCTCTATGCTCAGCAGAAAGACCGGGCTCGCCTGCTCAAGATTCAGCAGTTGAAAAGGTAAATAGACCAATCAAAACCAAACCAAAAACTATACCAAAAACCAAATCCAAATGAACAAAATCTGAGTTATATACGCCATTCATTGTGTACCGATTGAAGAATTGAAGAATTCGAGATGCAGAGAACTGTGAAAACAATCTGTGAGATTGATGTATAACATGTGAGTGCTGCAGTGAGATTCAGTAAGGAATCTGGATGCGAGATGGAGGAGGAGAGTCCTCGGTGCCAGATCAACTGAGCGGCCTCCAGAAGAACTCCATTCTCCATGGCTGCGACTTCTCTAAAAACGTGTTGTGTATATTCTTGTGTAACTAAGTAGAACGAATTGAGAAATGTACCGAAAAAACACCCGACACTCCATATATGACAAGAACGTTATTTGTTAGTTTACCACCTTTACCAGCTTCTTATGTACTAAAAAAAAAAAAAAAAAAAAAAAAAATTTGAACTTGCCTCCCAGCAAACAAAAAAAAAAAAAAAAACAAACAAACAAACAAAACTCCTGCCACCCTGACACATGTCTTCACATTCGAATTCATTCCAACCCCATGTAGCTCGTTGCGACGACAACGCCAGGGCGGGAATAGCAGCGACGACTCCAGCGGCAATGAGGACAAGGACGGCGAAGATGCTGAGAAAAGCAGCAAGAAGAAGAAGGGCAAGGACAAGGACGCCGATGGGGGCGATGACACCGACGAAGACGACGACGACGATGACGATGACGACGAAGTGGACGATGATGAGAAGGACGAAAAGAGCAAGAAGTCGTCGCCCGGTAAAAAGCGCAGCAGCAAGTCGGCCAATGAGGATAAGAGCGATGGCGATGGCAACGAAGATGACGACGATGAGCACGGCAATGGCGATGGCGATGACGATGATGATAAGGACCTGAATGAGTCCGATCCCAAGAGTGCCAAGGCCGACGACGCCTCCGATGACGAGGATGTCAAGGTAAAGGCCGAGGGTGGTGAGGCCGGCGATGGTGACAAGGGCGATGAGAAGGCCGCCAAGTCGTCGTCGGCCGACAAGTCAGGTAAGAAGAAGGACAAGGACGATGCCAAGGACTCCAAGTCGAAGAAGTCGTCGTCGGTGAAGAAGGAGCGCTCGTCGCGCAAGGACAAGGACGATTCGGACGATGATCGCAGCAAGGAGCGACGTAGCTCCCGTCACCGCGATGATGACCACAACAACCGCAAGCGCAGCTTCATCAAGCTCATTTGCGTCCATTGCCGCATCAAGTGTGTGACCTTTAAGGTGCGTTTTGATCCGGCAATCTCGCCTTCGCTCAGTCCCCCCCGTAACTAACCAATCCTCTGTGATCCGCAGGAGTACAACTACCATCTGAACTCGCGCTCCCACAAGAACTCCATGCGCCAGGTGGCCCTCAACCAGCGGGCCGATCTGCAGCGCATGCGCGCCCGCCAACGCACCACGCAGCGCGAGATCGAGGAGAACAGCAAGGAGGAGCACGAGTCGCGCTACTGTCGCCTCTGCCGCCTGGCCTACCGCCAGCCCAAGAATCTCCACCAGGCCTCCGAGCACCACAAGACCATCAAGAAGTTCTTGATGCCCTACTGCGGCTCCTGCCACCTGGCCTTCAAGAACGCCATGCTGTACGAGAACCATCGCTGTTCGCTGGAGCATATTAGGGTGAGCTTAAGCTTTCATTTTTAAACTACATTTGTATATTTTCATCACTGTTAAACAGATCCCTTAATTTACTTATTTATTTGCTTAAAAGTTTTCTGGCATGACAAGAAACTTGTGACTTGTAAATAAGTATGCTAGTTTACTACATTTATTAATAATATTCGACTGATACTTATAAAACGAATACTAGTTATGGTTAGTAAGTAATGGTGGTCTACTGTCATTCCTTAAACTATTAAATTATATGAATGGTTGTCCATAATACAGTAATTTCAGGTATAGAGCACAATAAATGTAAATTTGTTTTTTAAACAAAATTGTCCGATTGCATATGCGCAGTATAAAAATTGATCAATTTTCAAATGCTATATTTTTAAATACAAATAAGGGAAATTTGTTGAACAAATAATCAGATTTGTTTCATTTGTGTTTCCATTAGGATACAATTACCAAGGAATATATTACAATAGCATTAAAATAAAATTTCAATATGCTTACCCAAAAGATCTGAATCTGAATCGCTGGGAAAATGTTTCCTAGAATAGCCAATCCTGCATCTGCCACTTGAATGCTATTTTTGTGCTCCGTGTGTTGCCTTCCTAAAATTAGACTATCTAATCTCCATCAGCAAAGGCTATAAATTATTCTTATACTGTGTGTTTGCTTGCTTGCAGAACAAGGCCCGCAACGATGAGTCCGGATCGGATGATAGCGTGGATGAGCGCGAGATTGATTTGAATAAATTCCAGACCGTGGACTCGGTGGGCGAGATCGATGTGGACATGATCGACGCCGATGTGGACGCCATGGTGACCGAGGCGGAGAGCGCTTTGAAGAGCGAGGATGAGGAGACGCGCAAACGCGCTCTGATTGGCCCGGACTTTATCAAGACCATCGAGGCCTTCTACTGCGAACTGTGCAATCACTATTCCGGCAAGACTGACGACGTGTCACTGGAGGACTACACCAAGAAGCATTGCTTGCAGCATTCCCACGTGAAGGCTTTCCTGCGCCACAAGGAGGAGACCGAGAAGAAGGCCAAACCGGAGGAGGGCGATGAGGAGGATCACGATGAGGACAAGAAGGCCGACGATGACGAGGCGGAGGGCGATGAGGAGCTCCACGGCAAAATGAACGTGGACGAGGACGAAGACTTTGGCGACGGGGACGGAGATGGAGATGGTGATGGAGAGGAAGGAAACGGCAGCCACGACGAAAAGCTGTGGGAGGAGGTGGACAAGGATCTGGGCGACCTTCTGGCCGAAGTGGAGCCATTAGGACAGGAAGAAGAGGAGGATGAGGAGGACGAGTCCGTGCTTAACATTGATATTGCGAGGTATGTGAAAGGCAATGAAATAATCATGAGTGTGTTGTGTAACCTCCCCGTGTCCACTTGCAGCGAGAAAAACAAGCTTAAAGACGCCAAAGAGGAAGCCAATGGCGATGCCGACGAGGGAGCAGCTAAAGACAGCGCGCCGGTGGCCAAGTTGCCGGAGAAAAAGCCCGTTGCCGCCGCACCAGCCACACCGACGGTCAAGACCACCGCGGCCGCCAAGCAGACGGCGAAGAAAGCAACACCCAAGCCGGCTGCCAAAGCCGCCAAACCTGGTCCCGCATCCACGAAGCGCAATGTCTTGGTCAGCGTGAAGCGCACATCGGCGGCCACCATTAAGGCTGCCACCAAGTCGGCCAACAATGCGGCAGGCGAGTCCAAGTGAGCGACACTCGCGTTGCAGTAATACGTTAGTAGTAATAGCAACAACCAAACCCAGTGATTGGGTTGCTGCAAACATATTTCAAATATATAACTAAACTATAATGTGCTCAATTACGTGCACACCAGAGCTGCTCTGTCATCTGGCCACAAAGCCCAGCCTGCTTATAAATAAACGTCTAGACCTAACTATACCAACCTGTACCCGTGTGTTGTCTCTGAAGCTGGAGAGTACCTTTCTTGTACCTTTCGCCGTGCGCCACTCGAGCGCTTCGAGTTTTGGCCTTTCTAAAATGGCCAAGGCTCTGGCCACCTGGCTCAGACACAATGGCAGAGAAATGCCTGTCGGTCGCCAATTTGTTGGCCCCTTCAAGGTGCTCGCATGTAATTGTCAGCTGCGTTATTATTCACAAGCCAGAAATGGCGCACGCCAAATGAGATTAAACGGCGGCGCAGGCAGACCTTGCTTCGAGCCCTTGTATCAAAATGTTTGGCATAAGAGGTTGTCTTATTCAAGTAAACAAAGATGGTAGCTCCAGTTTTTACTTTCACAAAGAAGTGTGGATTTAAACATTTCTACATATCAACATTATTCATCAGATAGCACCAGCCATTGGTATAAATATATTAAGGTATTAATTTCTTCATTAAAGCAGTCAATTTTATTAGTTAATATATATATTTTTTAGACTTTCCGATTTTTAAATTGTTTTTTTTTTATTATTTATAAACTGTTTTAGACTTTGTTATTAGACTTACATATATTAAACAACTTAACTGTAAGACTAGTTTATTTTAAACTTTAAATTAATTATATCTTTTTTTTTTAATTTTTGAGTAAATGGATGTTGTTTTTTAAGAGATTTAAAATCCCCCTAAGTTACCATTCAAGCAGAAAAGCTTCGATTAAAGAATAAACTCGTGATCCGAGAAGGCAGACAAAGTGTATATATAGAAAGGTTATAGAGAATAACCCCGCTTATCGGCTCGTGATGCTGCCAGCTCTTCCTGCTTCCATTCGAAATGTATTTATTAACCTAGTGGGGCGGCCCAAGTGACTCCATGCGGCACTGTTTGCCGTTTGCCGTTTCCGCTTGATACTTGCCACTTGCAACTTGGCGGTCGCAAGACAATACCGATGCGGTGGCAAACCGAAAGGAAAACACTTTTCATAATTTTTCTACATATTTCTGGCAAATTAACTTTCACCGCACGCCACATAGGATGATCATCCATGATGGTGTCTTCGTATTTTCGTGTTCGTATTCATATTTGTAGTCGTATTCGACTGTTATGCAATCTGTCACTTGATATGCGTGTTCGCGAGGCAATATCTTGGGTAGGCCTTTCGATCCAATCTGATCCGCTTCATTCCGTTGCAGCTTCCTTTCTTCGCCGATTTAAGTGGGGCTCAGTCAGACAATGTCAAGTTTTGATTTGATCACCGGTGGCAGCATCCAGCATCAGTATCAGGTTTTCTAAGTTTTTGTTCACCGACAGTCTAGTCTTTCCACAAAATGGCTAATCCTAATCCCTGGCAATCGCTCATTCAGCTCGGCTAAATTGCATTCATGTTTTGACGCTAGATTTATGCGCACATTGTTCTGTCTGTGGCTGCCACAAATCCGGTTTTTGTCCCAAGCGCCGCCGTTGTGCCATTGTAGCCGGGTATTACTATTAACATTTAATTTGCGATTCCAACTCGTTGCTCTGCGGCTGCTGCTGTTGCTGCTGCTTTTTAGTTAACGTACTTTTTGTTGTGGTTTCGGCGCTTCTATTAAGAAATTTCAGCGGTGTCAGTGCACAGAAAACTATTTAATGCTCATTATTTCGATTTTATTAGGTTCTAAAAACATTTATGTTGGTGAATGTTGTAGTACATTTTTATTAAGTGCTTCTAGGTATAATTTAAGGTGTATTTTATATCACACAAAAGTACTCTGTTCATTAAATCTCTAAATGAAATAAGTTTATAAATGTATAGGCTATTTGGATAAGTAAGTTTAAACTAAAATTCAACAGACTAGACCTCAAAACTCTTATATAAGAAGTACCTATATTAAAACGGCTTTCTAGCTATTGGTTTTTTCTTAGTTTTGAAACCTTTGTTTTGAGTTCTTGGAAATACTTACCTGTGACCTGATTAAATGATTTGAAAGTGTAAATATTTAGTTTTTTATGTGCTGCGACTGCTGCCATCTTCCTGTTGCTCGGCCACTTTTTGCACATGCTACGATTTAAATGCCAAGGTGGTGAGCTTGCCGCTGGGACCAACTCTGAATCCGAATCCGAATCCAGTTATCAGCGGGGACCCACAATTTGGCTAATGCCAGCGCACCACTCGGACATACACATTCTCCATGGACCCCAAGAAGAATCAGAAGCCGAATTGCCAGTCATAAATTGTGTTAAATTGAAATGTCAGTTGGATTGGATACATCTTTGGATCTTTGGATCTCTGTGGATGTGGATGTGGATCCACATCTTGCCCAGGGCCATCGCGTTTGGATCGCGATGGCCAATGTGCGGGTGCGTGGCTAATTGCCACTCTTTTCTGGCCAAAATGCTTTGTTGTACACCTTTTCACATCGTTAACAATATATGGTGTGTTTGTTTCATCTTTCCCCAAGGGATTATTGCTGGCGGTTTTTTCTTGTAAAAAACCTTGGCACTCAAAGGCCTGGAATTTGCATACGTTTACAAAAGCGACGAGATTAGAGAAAAACGTTGGTAATGATTTGATTGTGGGCATTTGTAATCTACAATCTGTCATTGTCTTGGGATTTTGTGAAAAATTAGCGAACTAAAGTTACAACATTGTCAAATGAGCTTTACCTTTTCATTAAAATTAACCGATTAATTTTGATGTAGCTGTAGGTTTATTTTTAATCAATATATTTTTAGCAAACGAATTGTATTTAAGTTTTTGTTTTTGAGAAAATAACTAATTATTACCGTAAAATTATATGATCAGTATGGTAAAGATATCTGCACCCAGCTATCGTTGTTGCGTTGTATCACTTTTAAACATTACTTGTAAATAGTTTTAATTTGCACATCAAAATTATACCAACGCCTATAAACTAAAGTTTATCTTTTGCAAATAAATTTAGTCGTAAAAAAAGTTTATGAGACTTGGATTGTAACAAACAAAAAGCCAATATTAAGTTTTAGACTTATAATTAGTAATTTAATTTAATTAGGCTTAACTAAACTTATTCAACTTTGATTGCTCTACAAAAATCAAAGCAAAGATCAAGTTTTAAACTTATATTTAGTTAGTGATTAAGGCGTTAGGTAAATTACTAAACTAAAAGTATGTTACATATAAAAAAGTTATAGTATGACAATAAATTCATTTAACTTCCTTTAAATTATATTAATTAAGTCTTTTGAAGTATTTTCGCAAAGGGTAACGACTGAAATTATTAAACCCGAATTTTCTAGATTTTAGAAAGTATTCAATAAAGCAAATTAAATGTATTTTCAAAAGTTGGGTAATCAATTTTAAATGTATAGTAGTTTAAACATATTGTTTTTGTTCATATAGTTTCCATTTTAAATGAACGCTATATGGCTTAGGAAGCATATTCTTAATATATAAAAAGTAAGTATAAATGTATATATATGTTTTAAATTTTTTAAAAATTAAATTAACGCTATAAGGCTTGTGAATTATTTTCCAAATGGTAGCCCCTGAATTTCCTCGATTTTTCCAAAACTCCAATTAAGCTAATGAAATCGAATTTTTTAAGTATAGATTGAAATTATTTGTAGGTAAGCAAGTATAGAAGTATGTTTACTTATTTTCCCTTTTCAAATTAACGCCAAAAGGTTTTGTTAAGTATTTTCCCAAATGTTAGCCGCTGAATTTGATCAATGCTGAATTTCTTAGATTTTCCAAACCTTTAATAAAGCCCATGAAATGTGTGAACAGTTCGCACCGTTCTTGGGCGAAACCGCAAGCGCTTACGAGACAAGTTAATTGCGCGGCTTGTGGCCAGAGTTAGAGCTAGAGTTAACCATGGCCGGGCGGCTAATTGGGACAGTAGGCAAATGCACTTTACGGCGAGTGCGCTTTATGGATGATGGGCTCCAGCTCCGTCTTCGTCTTCGTCTTTGGCTTGGCTCCGGTTCCGCCACGCCCCCATTATGCAATCCCAATTCCAATCGCGCCCCCCATCTGTGGCACGCAATTCAAATCTGGGAGCAGATAGCCCACATACCAAACAACTAGTAGTTATAATCTAATTAAGCCAGCCGATGAGGCAGATCTTCTGTGCTTCTGCAGCGCCATTCTTCTCACGCCCAAAATGTAAATGAAGTTATCCGGGTGTGTCAGAGGAGTCATCGTGGATCGTGGATCGGGGATCGGGGGTCTTGGGGGTCTCTTAGCATTAGCATTGGCTAATACTAATGTCGACGGGTTTACACACGGCTGGCTGACTGCGACTCTTGTAGTGTGAAAATCTCGACGCTTCTTATATTTACCTACTATATTTTATGAATATTTTTCCACACTCATTCATTCATTCATTCATTTGGGGCTCTGTCATTGTTCGTTGGCGACTTTGTATTTGGCTGATGACTGCTGCAACGCTTTCCCGATTTCGTCCATTAAAGTCGGCCATTTATGCTGCAATCGCGGTGTTAAGGTGGGCGAACCATAAACCCAGCCATCTGATTAGTGCGTAATAATCTTTTCTTTCTCCGACGCCAGTCTATATAGTATCTATAAATAACATCGCAAGGTCGGCCAGTTGGCAGATGCTATTATGATATATATATCAATTGTCCGAACCCCCCTCCCCCACACTTCGACTCATTATCGGATATGGCTTGGCGTGAATGGAAAACATTAAATTATTGCATCGCCAGCACAGCGGGCAGCAGGCATTAGCGCTGATGCATGGACTTAGCCCGATCCACTGTCCATATATTTGGTCCAAATGGCGGAGAAAATCAACATGGAGTGCTTGGGGTCCGTCATTAAACGCTGCCCAGGTATTTGCGGCGATTATACATACAAAACACTTGTGGCCGCAATCCGAAATTAAAAACCAGGAAAAGGCCCCGCAAATCATATAACAATGCGAGTCAAAAGTCAGCCGAAATAGCCAAAGATTCCGTTTCCCCAACTCAAATCCCCCTGTGCATGTAATCCACGGATGGCTGCTCCTGTGGCCAAGGCTCATTAGCAAATTGTTTCGGTGGTCGTGCATGTGCAGTGGAAAAAATGCAAATAAATCTGGGATGCGTCGATTGGTTTGGATTTTATTGCGTATTAATTGTACTTTTGTTTTTACAATTTTTTTCAATTTTTTTATATTTTATTGTCATTCATAAAAGATCTCTTAAAAACATAAAACTAATAATGTCGTCCATGTGCAAAAATGAAAATGCAAATAAATCTGGCATGAAAGATTCGCCTGCATTTTCTTGGGAATTAAACATATTTTTATATACATATTTTAAGTAATCAAAAATCATCTTTTTATGCTTTACATTTAAATTGAATTTTATACTTCAATGACAGTTAATTGAAATAAAAAATAATCATTTTTAAACCTTCACTTTTTTATGGTGCATTAAGTTGACGTTCTTTTAAGCAATCAGCAACTATTTACTAATAAGATTTGAAATTAAAATATATCCATATTTTATTTTCTTCTTTATAAAATGAATCACAATTTTCTTTATAAATTAAAACTAAAAACGCTTTTTTAGGAACAACTTGCAATCAATTACTTAAAATTTATTACCTACAAAGCTTAAAAAAATCCATAAATCCATACTTTTAAATTATTAATTCATTATTTATTCTTTTTAATTATTAAGCTTTTAATAAATAAAATGTAGCAATTATAAAAAGTTATTCAAGCTTAATTGGGTAATTAACATCAATTTTTACTTTTTGCATGTTTATCAGCTTTAATTATTATTACTTAATCAAATTATTTATTTGTTTTTTATTTATTTTATTTATTAAGTTTAAATTGAATAAAATATAGCCATTATAAAAAAATACTTAAATATAATTGGGTAATCAAAAAATAAATGCACCTTTTTGTTTATCAGCATTAATAAAAGCGTAGTCATAAAAAAATATATATTTGTATTTTAATACATAATAACTTATGCTCTTATTTAATTTCCAAAACCAAATATTTGTTGAAAAACTTGAGTTAAATTTTAGCTTAATCTTAAAAAAGGCATGTTGAACCATTTAATTCTGAATGTTTTGTGCTGCCTGACATTTTCCAATAAAGTTTCGAGTTTAATTTTGTTTTTTTTTTCTGTGTTTGGGCCACGCTTCAATGGAGTTGGGCGTCCAATCCCGGACTTGGGGCCAAAGACGGACACGGATTGTCGCCTGGACGGATCACGAAATGTGGGGCCTTCGCTTGAGCAATTCCTTAAGCGTGCTCCATGCCGTTTGCAGCATTTTAATTGTATTTAAATGAATTAGAATGCACTTTTTCGCTTTTAGCTCCGCTGGATTTTATGATTCATAAATTGTCCCCAATGACGTTTATGGTCGGTTTGCAGGTTTGTAAGCATAATTGAGCGCTGCTGATGGAAATCTCGGATGTGGTCTACTCAGATGGCGATAGGCTATCTCAGCTGGAGATTTAATGTTTATGAACCATTTTGTGTTTAGGCCCACAATAGAGTATAGAGTCATTACCTGGTCTTATGAAAACCTATATGTCTCGGCGTTTTACTACTCGATGTAAGATTGTTTGATGTATTACCATTACCAAAATAAGACAGATTTTCGTTTCCCACACGAAAATACTCAGGATATTAAGCTGCATGGGCATACATATAACCTATTAATTGTATGTTGTTAACGTACAATACTGGAAAATTATTATCTTTGCACATAAAAAAATATGTTTGTTTTAAAAGACGATTCAAAAATAGGACATTAATAGGCCAAATAATATATGTTAGAATTGTTATCTAATTATGCAAAAAAATTCTAATTAAATCTCCAGGCTTTGTTGTTATTGAAATTCTTTTTATGACACCAAGAAATGTTGAAAATGTAGTTAAATGCCAAGATAAACTTCATTTGTAAGTCCCGCAGATCATAATGAAATTTTATTACTTCTCACTGTGTGTGTTAGGCATTTTCCAACGACCGTTTTAACACACCAAGAACAGGCCTTTCAATTAGCCACATATTATTGACCAACTGCTATCCACTTGTAGGTACATATATTATTGGTAATGCCATCTCGGTTCCAAATGACCGAAAATGTTAACCAGCCGGGGAAGCATTCGCGGCATTTGTCGTTGAGTTACTGCATAACAGTAGTTCGCCGAATGGCATTTTAATTGTCACTTGACGTTGGAAAATTACACATTATTTATTCGTAGTACTGCCATTAACATTTACCCTGTCATATGGAGCTCTTGGCTCTTCGTGGCAATTGTGGCCACAACTTTGGCGATACATTTTCTTTGGCGACGTGATATCTTCGCAGGTCATTGCTGGCCACAGTGGCGATTGTGCAATTTCATTGTAAAACCACTTTTCATTAACAATCCGGTGGCTGGAAAAAACGTCTGAAAAAAAAAAAACAAAAAAACATCCACGAAGTTGCCAATTAAGATCTCGGCAAATGTTTTTCCAGTCCGAGTATATCAAAAAGCATAAACTAAATGTTAAGGTTGACTCCATCGCCGTCGGTTGAATTGATACACATAAAATTTGGAGCATAAAACTGTCGCTTGGTGGCGCAAAAAAAAAAAAAAAACGAATGTGAATTGCTGAATGCAAATGCCAAAATGTGAACTGCCGGCAGCATCATCATCGTGCCCGTCATGATCATCATTGATTTAAGTGGAGTTGGCCAGAAACTGTTGCATTTCTGGTTGCTGCTGCTGCATCAAAAAACAGCAAAAAGCACTTGAAATTAAAAGCAAAACAAAAAAATAACTGAAGAAACAGACATAGCATAGAAACTAATACAATAATAAATAGTAGTTGAGGAAAAGAAGATGTTGCCACTGCAGATCGCATCGTAGTCTGTTGATGTTGCTGCTGCAGTTGCTGTTGCTGTTGCTGCTGCTGCTGCATGCAATGCAACAATTTCACAAGCAACACGCAGACAACTAAATGACAATGTGAACAAAATAGCAACGACAGCAGTAGGAGAATTTATAATAAGTAACTCCGGCTGGCTGTTGCTTCGATCAAGAGTTGCGCAAAAAATGGAGAAAAGCCGAAAGCCGAAAGCCGTTGCCGCAAATCTTCCACTTAATTATAAACTTATTTATTTGGTTAGTTTTGCCACCGAACTGTCCTAATCAATTTGCTAAGGATGAGGAAATGGCAGCTTGCATCAGTGGCCAATTTGTACGGGTTTCCCCAGCGCCAAATTTCACAGCTACCGTGTTAACTTTGACACCACCGACGCAGAGCCCCCAAAATCGGAGCCCGATTCGCGGATTGAGCCTGGCATTAGCATTAGGTAAGCGGGCTCAATTAACCAGCACGGCAATCGCAATTGCCCAAATTGGCCACCGACTTGACTCCGTCCGTCAGCCGGATAGTTCGCAATAAGTGATGCTGCCAGCAGGGGCTAACTGCCTGCCTGCCTGCCCACGCATGCGCTGAAATGTTAATACCCAATCCGCAAGCAGAAGGGCACAGTTGGCCAAACTAGGTTTTGCATTATAAAGATACGGATAAAATAGAAGTCTGAAATACTTATAATCTGCTAATTTAAAAATATACATTTTCGAATATTTTAAAGGGCCTTATTTCAATGAAATTGGCACAACAAATGGGCATTGTAATCTTTAAATAAAAGCTTAAATTTTATGTCTTTACAATCAGCAAAATAGAAAATCTAAAGAAAGCATCAACAATTACTCTCTACGCCTTTAGCCAAACCAAGATACTTTTTTATTAATGCCTGTATTATGTATGTGTTATAAAAGAAAGTAAACAAATTAAATAAAATAATGCAAATAAGTGTTATTATCGAACTATTAAGCTTAACCTATTCACTAAATTCACTAAATTTGTTACTTATAATTAAAATTGGAAAAAAGTATAAAAACTACTGCCCAAACTACTGCCTGCATAATAATATTTACCGCCTGCGGCATTTTATCGCTGAACCACAAACATTTGACCCACTGTGCCCAGACTATTGCAAATGTCAAACGAAAGACTTAAGCAGCGAACTTGCTTGCAGGGGTGGAGTTTCTCGATTGGCTGGTGCGAGCACTCGTACTGGGCTTGGGCATATTAAATATGCATTGCTAATGCAAATGAAAATGGAAACGCAAATGGAGGCTCCGCATCCGTATCGAAAACGCTTGTTAAAAGTAATGCGCCCAATTTGCACAGCCACAGAAAGGTTTCTACAGTCGTAGTCAGAGATACTAAAACCAAAACCAAAACAAAAGTGCCCTTTAGCCTCGACCAGCCCAAATAGCCATGGCCGGCAGCCAGTTCCAGCTATCCCTCTCCCTAATCCAACTCTAGGTTTTGTTTTCCGTGGGTGAGGGCGGACGGGCAACTTAGTGTCACGTTAGCATTTTCGTAGCGCTTCCAGGCTCGGGCCGTACCATTAGCCTTAACTTAACTAGCGGTTAGCCACCGACAGGGCCGTCAACGTTCAATTGGCCCCCTGGAAGCGTAGCTTCACAGAGAAAAAAGTGAGTCTTTTCTTGGAGGGAGTTTTTATTTAAATTCAGTTTCTGAACATTACTAATTGTTCAATCTGGAAAAACTTGACAAAAAAAAAAAGACGTCAAAAAATGTACTAACATTTTAAACATTACGCTTTTATAATCTTTATAAAAAACTTTTATCTAGTTTTAAGTGACACTTAACTTTTAATGTTATAAATTCTTTATTGTGCCTTGTAAAATCGGTATAATTTTAAAAACCTCTACTGGTAATAGTTTTATAGACTCGAGCACTAAGAAAAAGGAAAGAATGAGTTCAGTTTCTAAAAACATACATTAATTATTAATTTTGTGAAACCTAAAAAGCCTTGAACAAAAGGAGAGCTTAAAATATTTATTAAAATAATGTAATTAATATTTTCTATTCAAACCTTGTTAAAATCTTAAAGGACATAAAGTACAAGCCAAAATATAATGTAAATTTGAACACATTTCCTAGTTAACATACACTCAAAACTAAAGTTCTTATAAAAAAAAACTTGTTTAAATTACAAGAAAAAACAGTCAGCAAGGTTAACGCTTTTAAAATGAAAACTATTATTTCTATCTTTAATATCGGTAAGTCTTAATACAGGAAAATTAAAAAAATAAATGGATTTATGAATGTAGTAGATTGAAGAAAGAAATACCTCAGAGCTGTGAGGTAAATGTAAACTAAGATCACATTTTTTTAAATGCATACAAAAAAAGAAGTGATATTTTGACCTCTTGTTGTTAAGTCTGAATTAATCTCTTTTTCCCTCTGTAGAGCTGAAATTGTTTTTGGAGAATCGAAGCGGAGAAGCGGCGGCAGACAGACCTTTCTCTTTGTGTTGGTGCCCGGCTGGCACGACGAGCCGCAAAGGTCGGCGGCGGCGGCGGCGACATGAGCTCGGAACTCGGATCTCGGGGATCGAAACTCGGCTCTCGGCCGAGACTCGTCTGTTTTGGCCACGGGATTTATAAATACAAGTGTTGGCCGCACAACGCCAAAGATTCGTTGGCTGAACGTGCAGCAGAGCGCGCAATCTATTAATTCCGATCCCAAACAAAGAAAAAAACAACAACCAACCGAAAACCGAAACGGAGCTTCAGCTCCTGGCCAAAAAAAAAAGCAGGAAAGCAGAAGACGGTAAACCAATCAGTCCATCTTTCAATCAATTTAAAGCGTTACGAATTTCGCGCCAAAAACAATCAAAGGATTACGGGATACGTATTTCAAGCTGAGATTACCACTCAGACTTTGATTCCGTTTTAGTTTTAGTTTCAGTTTCGGTTTCACAATTCGCCATTCGGTTTCAATGTTGGATTGAGTCGAATCTTCAGTTGCATAACTGCAGTAATAATCGCTTCGTGTGCTGTGCTTCTTTGGTTCAGTTCGCAGTTGCAGCCGGCAATGCTCGATGCAGATGCAGCAGATGCGGCCATCGTAATCCCCACCGCAACCGTCTGACAAGGAAAACGAAAACGACTGGGAAAAAACCCAAAAAACCCAAGTGACTGTGAAAGTAACGAACGACCAGACACAGATTCAGATATTCAATTACTAGTCTGCTGGTGCAGTGCCGCCACACAATGAGAATCCAAATCTTGGTCCTGACACTCTTGCTGGGTGAGTAGTCATCGCAATCGGCATGAAAAGTCTTTGGAAATTGTATTTTTTTTTTAGTTTGGTTGGTACTTGGTCCTTAAAGAAGTGCAAAATAATGTTAAGCGTTAAATATCAAATTTTGTACCACATGTCCTTTCTTTTTCAAAAAGGCATTATTAATTTATCGTTTTTTATGATTTGTGAAAACAACATTTTTCGCAAAAATGTTATATTTTATTTATTTAAATTATTTAAAAACCAAAAAAGAGATCCTTAAAAACTATAATATTTCATGAATATTTTATAGAGAATATAATAACTTAAATAAATATATTTTTATCTTTTCTATAAAAGGCATGCTAAATTTCTCACCGTAAATAAACTTTGCATCTTTTCTTGTATTGCCATGAACTATTTTTGTAATTTGATTGATAGTATTGATAGTAAAGTAATTATATCTAAAAGCTCAACTTAAAATGTAAAATCTCCTTATAGTTGTTGCTATTGATTTGGTACATTCATTTTGATAACACTTTTAAATCGATCATTTATTTGTTGGTACTCGATTAAAAAAATAGCACATAGAAAGAAAAATCACAAAAATGTTATATGCTAATGTTAAATCTAAAACAACTAACAAGGAACAATGATTAAAAATGAAAATAAAACACATTAACCAAATCAAAATCGAAGCTAAGTAAAGTTAAACTTTATTAAAAAGCTAAATAAAATTCAAGACACTTTTAAAAAATATATTTGCATCCTAAAACAAGTGAGCAACCAATTAAATATATACTAAAAAAATAGATTCTGTCAAAATTAACCTTTATGTTGAATTAGAATAGGTTTATTTCCCATGAACTTTAATCTTATTTATCGACACTTTTAACACCGACACCTATCCTCCCACATAGGCCTCGTCTGCGCCCAGGCGGTGGATGCGGGGACCAAGAGCAGCCGAGACACCAGCAACAGTCGGCAGTCGGCGGCGGAAGACAGCAAGAGCTCCGCCTCCACACCGCTGGAATCGGAGGCGACCAAAGACAAGCGACAGGTGAGCTCCAAGGAGACGCCTCTGTACCCCAACCACCGCAGCTCGGAGGCGTCCCCATCCGGAAGCGCTGATGATCCCGAGGACGGCCAAGAGACCATCTATGGCACCAAGCCGAATCAGTTCATCATCCGCCCCATTGCCCCGCATCAGCACCAGCAACACGAATCGCACCAGGAGCCCCAGCTGAGGAACTTTGCGGCGGCCAACTCCCGACCTCACGCCGCCCAATTGCTGGAGCAGAGCCAGGAGGTGAGTGGGTGGGATATATACACCTAATGGCGAAAAGATATTATCTTATTCTTAGCTTACCCAAAAACAAAGTAAACTGTTGTCACTAATTTGAATAAAGTCATAAAATACAAGTGGGCGATTAGTTATGTTGGTTAGTGGAAATGAAAATCATATAAACATTTTCTACTTTATCAAAATAATGTTAAAGCAACGATAAATTCTTAAAACAAAAATAGAGTTTTATAAAAAACATATTAAAGATAAGTTTAGACGCCCAACAGTTTGTTCAAGAAGTTTTAACTTTTTAAAACTAAAATGGTATACAGAAATAGCAAAAAATTAAAAGTTAAATATAAAGAAAAAAAATGTATTATGATTATCAAAGTTATAAATTAAAGTATTGACATGATTTGGCATATAATAAATCTATAACTGCTTAACTGAGTAAAATGAGGATTATAACTCAGAAACTCAGAAAGATCATAAATATAAGATATCTAATTAGAAATTTGCATTATGTTAAGAGATTGATAATCATTTTTAAAATACTTTACAATTTGTTTTTTGCCCATAAATGCCATTTTATTTAATCTAAAACAAGTTATGACCCATAAAACCACCGAACCCGAACCCAAACCCAAACCCAAACCCGAGTCCAAATCCCTGGGTGTCCCACCGGGAGTGGGTGATCTATTGATCGACTGGCCAACTGACGGATTACCAGTGCCAAGAGGGATTGCAGTGTCTGTGTTTGTTTTGTGCCAATCGGGGGGCGTTCCATCGACATCGCGGCTGTTGTCTGACTTTTTGACGTGGCCCGCGGCCATCAGACATCAGACATCGGACATCGGACATTGGACATCGGACGACCTGGGATCGTGACTTGGCATCGGCGGCAGCCACACGATTCTTTGCAAAATGCCGGATGTAAACATCTCGTCTGTCCACAGTCATAAAAGGCAAAGGCATAAGCCAAAGCAAAGGCAAAAGCCAAAAGGCCCAATCCCAGACAGATTTTTGTCAAATTCTCCCTTTCGCCGAGGCCAAGAAACCTTGACCAATATCTGCCCGTGCCTTCACGGTTTATTTTCGGAACAAATTGCAATCGACGCAGACAAAGGCGATTGCAATTAGCCAAAGACAATGTTTATGTTGCAAAATGTATAGAAATTAAAAGTGCCGGCAAATATAATAATAATCATATTTTTATTATAAATGCAATTGGCAAAACTAAGTCACGACATGACGGCACAACAGCAACGGCGACATCAACAAATGCATAATTGCAAAATTATTATTTGTCTTATTACACGTCAACACAACACAATTTCCACCTCCCTTTAAACATTGGCTTCTGGCCTCATCTTTTCCTCGGGGTCTTCCCTCCACTTGGTCTTTGCAATATAATGCAAGACATCGGAACACCGTGGAAAAACAATGCCGTCTGTCGTGGGAAGAAAGTTGACATAATGTTATAATCACCCCACTTTTGGTCTGTCAGCTTTGTGTCGCTTGATGGCGCCTTGACTTGCCGGTGGCTTTATTTGCCATAATAATGTGAACCGCCGATGGCACACTATCCAGCAGGTTTTTTTTAGCCCGCATTGTGTGCAATTTTTAAAGAAGTTATTTTATATAACCTTTTATATTAATTTAAACATCATTTAAAAACCATGAATAAAAAATTGGCGAAAAAGAAATATTAATATATTTAAAACAAATAAGTCTAGCCTTAATATTTTGGATACTTTTATTTTAAACTTTCAAGGCTTTGGTCACTGACTTCTATATATAATTTTATTATAATTTAGATTTGAATGAAATACTTGTGTTATTTTTGCAAGCTTAAACAGCTTTATGTATTTAGCTTAATGTATAATCTCAAAATAAAATTTCTTGACAGCAGTGTAATTATTAGAGCAGGTGGCTTTTATCAAGCAAACCCAAATATTTTGTGTAATATTCAAATTTTAAAAATTTAGAAATACTTTAATACTTTTGCAAGTGAACTTCTTGACAGCTATTTAAATATTAGAGGAGGTGGCTTTTTTCAAGCAAATTGTAAAAACTGACTTATGATATTTACACTTTAACTATTTAACTATTTTCATCGCTTACTTATAGTTGCTTTTAATAAAAGTATGATAAGAGTATATCCCTAGTTTATTTCGCAGATTTATTTAATGGGATTCAAAATCCCTATTTAAAGTATCGGTCTTTCAATTGATCTCTTTATAAGGAGCCCACACAATCGGTTCCTTTTACGGCGAACCCTTGCTGCACAGTGCAATGTTTGTTGCTTGTGTTGCAACATGGCAGAGCCGCAGACGTTGTTGTTATTGTGTTTGGTGTTAGTGTTGGTGTTGGCGTTGCCAAAGTTTGCCACAAGTGTTATATAAACTCATTTTTTAGATGCCACGCCATTCTCACAGCGTTTGCTGTTTTGAAGCACCTGCAACCAGTTGTTGTTGCCTCTGTGGTTTCTGCTTACATTTTTTCCCTTTTTTTTTTTTTTGCTAATGGTGATGGTGGTGGTCATGCGGCTCCACTTTAAACGGCTGCTGACATTGGCCGCCGTCGGCTGAATGCTGGCAGTTCACACACACACCCACCGCCAACACCGCCCACAAATACACAATACACAATACAAAACCATAATTGCTCGTACGCCCCCTCTCACTTTTTCCCATCCGTATCTCGAAGGTGCAGCACTACGTGTATCTGCAAGATATAATGCGCCACCATCAGCCCAAGGCCCTGGTGTCCGCCGGTCAAGGCAAGGGTGCGGCCAGTGCGCCCAAGAAGACATCCACTCCGGTGGCCGAGGAGGAGCAGGAACAGGAGCAGGAGGCGGAGCAGCGATACGCGGTGTCCATTCAGCCACAGCCACAGCTTCAGCCGCAGCAGCCACGTCCACGTCAGTATCAGGGAGTGGGTCCCTACCAGCTGCCATTGCCACTGCCCGCTCCACAGCATCAGTCGCTGAATCCCCAGCAGCAGCAGCAGCAGCAGCAGCAGCAACATCAGCAGGTGGGTCATCTAAGTTAAAAGCAGGTCCTGCATTCGCCCGTTAATTAAGCAAAATTTGGATAATTGTTTATGGCAATGTGTTGCTCATCTTGCAACAAAAAAGACGAACTCAGACAATTAGAAAATTATATTTATTTATTGTATTAAATTGAATGGATCTCAAAACATTTACTGCTTAAACAAAAATTAAAATTGGTCTCTTTTTTTTTACTAGGAAAAATTAAATTAAAATTTATAGATAAAAAATGCTTTACGTCAATATTAGGTATATGACGGACAAAAAAGTATATACTTCCAAACTTATTTTGTATGAAGAACATCAGGTCAATAGCACAGCCCTTTGTTGTTAATGTTTAAAGAGAAAAACGCTTTTATTAAAAAAAAAAGAAGATAAGCGCAGGTGACATTGGTACTTTTACTACGCCCTAATTTAACAAATTTTGATTGTATAGAAAAATACTTATGTACACATATACTCCAACAATATAGCTTCAGGTTTTTGTGAAAGAAAATCTGTTTTGTTTTGCCACAGAATAAAGAATTTACCCTTAAGTCATCAAGATCTGTAACTATTTATTTCAATTTATATTAAAGCCCTACCAAGTAATCCCCGAAGAGCAGTTCCTGAAACTCCTGGAGGAAGAGCTGCAGGCGAGGGCCTATCATGAGCAACTGCGCCAGCAGCAACAGCAACATCAGCAGCAGCAGCAGCAGCAGCAGCAACATCATCAACAGCATGTTCAGCAGCAGCAACCCAAGCCACTGCCCATTCACAGTACGGCTGCCACACACAAGGTGCTGCAACAGGCGGATCCTTCCCTGGGATTGGGTGGCTATCGCGATCGTTATGTGGCCGAACAGGAGCTAGTGACTCCCACTTACTCCCATCCGCGTGGTGGTCCCAAATACCTGCCCCTGCCGCAGGCTCAGCAAATTCAAGAGGATGAAGAGCAACAGCAGCAGCAGCAACAGCAACAGCAGCAACGTTTGCAGCTACACAAGCAGGTGCCTCATCCCGGCCAGCAATTGATCCACGGCCTGCCACCACAGATTGCCTACTACCAGCCGCAGATCAGTTACAAGACCCTGCCCAATCATCCGCTGGCCAAATCCTCACTGGAAAGTGAGATTGAGAAATTGCTGGCGGCCAACAAGCCGGGACAATCGTTGACGTACGTGGACAGCAGCAATGAGCAGGTGGCGGTGCGCCAGCCCGCTCCCCAGCACCCGCCGCCACCCACCTCGCATCCCGCGCTGCGCCAACCGAAAGCCTACTTGGCCAGCACACCCAACTCCCTGCTGGATGCCAATAACCAGCCATTCATTCCGTCCCTCTTCAAGTTCAGCAACTACCAGCAACCGACGCCCATTTACCCGACGCCGGAACCCAAGCGCTTGGGACCCGTGGTCTATCCCACGCAGCAGGCCAATCAGCCGCAGCCCTCGCAGTATTACTACCAGGAGGCCACGCCCACCGGTGCACCCAAACCGAGTCCCATTCCCAAGCAGTACCATCGTGCCAAGCACTACAAATTGGCCTCGCCCACGAAGGCGCTGCTCTATGCCGACTACGAGCGTCAGGGATCGCCTTCTCCACCGCCACCTCCGCCGTCGCCGTCCAACTTCTATCCCAGTCCGCCGGATCCGATAAAGCATGCCCAGAGAAATCTGGGCGTAACGCCCACAGCTCTGCCGCTCCACGCCGAGTACCCCTCGCCAGCGCCGTCGCAGTCCAGCATTTATGTGTCGCAGGGCACTGGCATTGCCACGCCCTCCCGGCCCACGCCCACCACTGCTCCGATTCAGAAGCTCCGGACTCTGGATGAAGTGAAGCAATTGAACCTGCCCCCTCCCAACGGCAAGCCCCTCACACAGGCCGAGTTCCAGGCCCTGGTCGACGCTGGCTATCCGGTGAAGGCAGTGCCCGTGCCCGTTCCCGTGCCGTATGAGCAGTATGTGAAGGATCATCCGGAGTATCGCAATCATCCGCCCGTAGATTATGCCCACATCATGCGCCTGGCCACGCGCCAATTGGCCGCCCATCAGCAGCACAGGTCGCTGGGCGCTCCCTCGGAGCCGTCCGTTAAGATCCTGTCCACTCCGTCCGCCGGCGAGCTGCACCAGCACCAGCAGACGGCCACGGGCATTGGCGGCGGCAGCATCACGTACTTGCAGCCCATCGAGGGGCAATCGCATCCGCACACCCTGGCACACCATGTCCATGCGCTGCAGAAGAGGCGGCCGCGTGACGAACAGGACACCGCAGTGGCGGGCAGTGAGCCCAAGGCGGCGGCTCCGGAGGCGGTGGTGGAGGTGGAGGCGGAGCCGGCGAAGGTGAAGGCGAAGGTGCAGTGAACCCACGTCCTGTTTTAGTTAAAATGTCCTTGCCTAGTTCGTAAGTATTGTAAAAAGATGTTTCAGCACTCTTCCCTAATGTTAAATTATAAAAATCGATAAATAAAAATATGAAAAACTAACAAATAAGACTAAAGCTTTTATAAAATTAGAGTACCCAAAAATATTAGAGTGCAAAAGCAAGCTCTGAAGATTAACAAAAAAACCTGTATATAAAAACTATTTTTACCTTTATTTTGCCATCTATCACATGGCACTGCACAAAGCTCTAACCAATGGAACCCTCACTTAGTTAAGGTTCAGGGGCGGCAGACTGTTGCTGTTGCTGCTGTCCGCCGAGCTGAGCGTGTCCGGAGTGGCTGTCTCACGGGTCTGCAGGCGCGATATCTGCGGATCACGCTTGTCCTTATCCTTGCGCTCGCGATCCTTATCCTTGTCCTTGTCTTTGTTGTGCTTATGCTTGTGCTTGTGCTTGTGCTTCTTTTTGTCCTTCTTCTTTTTCTTCTTGAGCAGACCATCGCCGGACTTGAACTTGCCCTCCTCGTAGCTGCTCTCATACCTTGTGGAGTCCCCAATGTCCAGCATAACGGATGAGTTATCATCCTCGGCGTATATTTCGGTCTTAAGGCGCTTGGTTGCCTGATGCGATTCCGGTGCCTCGTCATCGGCCGGCAGGATATTCACTTTGGTCTCACTATCATAGGCCTGAACGTTGAGTGGTTCGTCCAGGACGGTGATCTCTTCGCTGCGCTCCAGCTTGATGATCTCATCGCCCACCTCGAAGGCTTCGGTGGCTGTCCTCTTGATTGTAACCATGGCCGGCTTGTGTCGCTCCTGTGGCTCATTGTCCATGCTGTCCATTAGCTGAGACGGAGGTGGTTTCGAATCGCTGGTCTTCTTGAAGCTGCCGGTCACACTGCCTGCACTGCCACCATTTTCCTTCATCAAATCCTTGTAGAAGCTTTGGTTTTCGCCGGCTTGCAAGCAACTCGGACGCTTGCTTCCGTACAGGGCGTAGTACAAATCGACGATATCGCAACGCAGCTTTGTGTCGTAGGCCAACGTGTTGATGCTGAACCACAGACGGTCCACGAGATTTGGTTTGTCCAGGCGGCTGCGAGATTCGCGAGTGAAGGGCGTGTTATTGATCAGCAATTGGGCCAGCGCATGGCGTGCAGCCGGATCGGGATCGGTTTCCAGCAGCGTGATCAAATGCTCCAGATCCTCGCTGCGTCCATCCACCTTCACAAAGTCCACCAGACACTCCATGGCGGCAATGCGAAGATCCAGATAGATCCCATACTCCGCATAGCTGCGGTAAATGTGCGGCAACGAGGGCAGGTGGCCGAACTTTTGCAACTTCCGGATGACCTTCAGGCAGGAAACGGACACCATATACTTGTACGAGGGCAGGTGCTTCTCCATGTTAAGCAGGCGAGTCACTTCATCCAACACCAGTCTGCGGAAGGCAATATAACCAACTTAATAAAAACTTTTAGGTTCTGCATTGTAATCTTACTTTGCATCGGTAGAGAGACTGTCCGTGGTGATCTGTGTGCCGTGGATGGCAACGGAGACCACAGGTGTCAGAGTTTCGCCCAGAGCCTCCACTAATGCAGCGCGATAGTAGGCATCCGTGTAATGGTTGCGCGAGTTCTCATTATACTTGAAGAGATCGAAGAGGAAGCGCATCACTTCCGGTGGGCAAATGCCGTGCGATGTGCGCAGGCCTGCAAAAGAAAACCGAAGTCAATAAAGTATTCGCCAACTCTAGCGCTTGATTGACCGCTCACCTGCCATTGCCACGGGAATGGCCTTCTGCAGGAAGTAAAGCTGAAAGTTGGAAAAGTTGTTCAGCTTGATTATGTGCGGAGCACTGAAGGAGCCGAAAAACTTCCTGAACTGATTCAGCATGGCCGGTGGGCCGCTCCAGGAGGCCACCATCTGGTTGGCCACTTTGGTCAGACTGTGGGCCGCCTCGCAGCGCACTAGGTAGAAGCAGCGCTCGCTCTCGATGGTGTCGGTTAGGGCTTGCCTGGTGGCATTTGTGGGGTACTTCTGCAGAGCCTGGATGGCCTGGAACTGCGCGGTGACATCGCGCTCATGTCGAAGCTGATATTGCCACTGGAAGTCGGGCTGCTCGATAATCAAGTCACGCAGCAGAATCATCTCCGGATCGAGACGGATCCACAGCACAGGTGAGTCGCTAAAAATATAAGACATTAAATTGATTGCTTTTCCCCAAGAATTTCTATGACAACTCACTCCATTGCTGATAAATCCATATCCACCTCCTCGCCGGTGCACAAGGGAATCTTTTTCTTCTTGTTACGCCTGCTCTTCGAGTGGCAGGTAATATCCGCCTTCACCAGGGTGTTCTCAATCTGCAGCGTGTGCCCGAAAGTGCCATCCAATTCCTGCAGCTGCACCAGCAGCGGGCCATTGTACTTCCTCACTCCCAGCTGATTAACAAAGTCCTGGCGGATCTCCAGCTCGATGGTGTTCCTCTTGCGATTGAACACTGATGTCAACGAGAATTTGGCATGGCCTCCGGTGCGCACCCATTGGTCCATGAACACAGACATATCCTTTCCCGTGACCGTGAAGATCGCCTTGATGAAGATGTTGGTGGAGATGAGCAGCTGAGACCATAGACCAGCTCCAATCTTCGTCGACGCCGCATTGGTGGCCAAGGCCAGCTGCTTGTTGAACACTTGAATGAGCAATTCCTGGCCGATGCGATGCTCCAGCATCCGAATTACCAAATGCGCCTTCCTGCGCATGGCCTCCACATATTTGGGCGACACGGTGTGCAAACTCTTGATGGGAAAATAGTGGACAATCTCCTGCTGCTTGCTGGCAGCAGCCAACGGATTCGTACCGGAAACGGGCAGTGGCGCTGGCGGCTGACTGCAGTCGAGGATTATGCCGCCGTACTGCTCCTCGTAGCGAACCACTCGCGCCAGTTCGGCTTGTACCCATGCGCGGTACTCGTTGTTGCCGAAACACTTCCTCGAATACAGACCGCACAGGTACTCGGCGATGCCCTTGGCCAGCCAGGTGTCCGACCAGTGGTGTGATGTGATGAAACAGCCAAAGAATTGCTCTGCCACAGCCCGCGACATAAAGGTTCTAGATACATAGGTTTGATCGATGATTGCTATCGAGTGCAATAGATTCACCGAAGCGATGCTCATGGTCGCATAGGCACTTATGTCCGTGTCCAACTCATCTACAAACACCTGTTTGTAGCAGGAGAATGGGTAGCGTGTGGATAGGGTCTCCTCGAAGAACTCAAAGGCTTCGTGCAGGTAGCGAACCGTGTTCTTCAGCAGAGGCAGCATCCCGGGCAGACAAAAGTGGGTCACCTCGTGCATATGGGGATCCACATAGATCTCAAACTGACCCACGGCGAGAGCAATGTTTGGGGCACATACGGGGGTGGTCACTGTGTAATGGAAGGTCTTCTTCCGCAGATCTGGGGTCATAATGACTTCCACGAGTTCTCCACACGAGACTGCAGTCAGATTCTTGTCCACGGTGAACTCCAACCGCCAGGTGCACGGATCCGCAAAGCTGTCCACGCAGGGAAACCACAATCGTGTGGAATTCTCATAGCAGTTGGTAAACATATGCGAGCAGTTCATCTGGGTCTCCTCGTCCGTGGAAGAGGGCGGTATGACAAAGTGCACCCCGCTCTTGGGATTCTCCAGCGAGAACTCGATGCGGATGCGCAGACCCTGTCCCTCCTGGATCATGGAGTAGCCCTCGGGCGGCACCTCTATCAGAAGTTCGCCATTGTTCACATCCGGATCGGTGATCTGGGCGGCGGTCAGATGGTGCATGGAGAAGACCTCCAGGTCGCGGCTCTTGGGATCCTTGTGCGAGATGTCCTGGAAGGGATCGAAGTAAACGAACTCCGCCTGGCAGACGTCATTCAGAACGACGCTGTAGATCCGCAGCTGTTTGGCATTCAGGCGGATGAGGCGCAGGTTCTCGCTGTTCGGCACTATGGTCAGCTCGACCACGCCCTAAAAGTGGGATGTGTGAGCATTAAACATAAGATTTATCTGAAATATCCTTACAATTATGCTCCTTCGTTCGAAACTGATGCCCGTGAGACTCACAACCTGATGCGCCGTGCTGGCGGAAAGAGAAAAATCGTTATTTTGGAATTCCTGAAAGATCTGGGATATACTTATAGTTTAAACGGTCGCAGCGGCACCTCGGGCACCTCAGGTTGGGTTTCCATCGCTCAGTTCACAGCTCTTCTCCAGAATTTCCCTAATAATTTGCGTTTGTTATCAAAAATCAAGAGCACTGTTTAACTTCTTCTTCTTCCTCTTGTGAATGCCGACAGGGCTACAAAATACCAAATATAACTCGGATTTATTGGCAACCCTGCATGATGATGCAGCCCTACATGCGTAGCTTAACACTTCTGTGATGTTCTGGTGTTAAATATGTGCCCTATACAAAAATAATAGCGCAAATGTTTTAAGCAGTTTCTTTGAATCCCTTCGTATTTTTAAATTGAATAAATCTATTTGGAAAACTAACTATACGCTTAGCAGTTTTCAGGTAAAAATAAATTGCTAATTATTGTTTTTACTTTGTCAAGAATTTACCTGTATATTAAGGTCATTCAATAAAATCGGTACGATAATGTTTACGTATGTAAACAAATTTGTTTATTAATTAAATTGTGTAATTGAGTGTCAACTCTTTTAAACATTATATTCCATATTCAAATGAAAAAAAATTGTTTCCACAAGGGTTAAAGATTATGAATCATTTACTGAGAAAGTTAATTTTGGATACATCTCCCATTTAAAGCGTACAATTCCCGACGAGTCAGCAGTTTTTTCACGGCAGCGAGTTAATCAACATCTGGTTACAGATAGTTCCCTAGTTTTAGCCGATTTAGAGCGCCATCAGTCCGTAGATTTAGGAAAAACCCGTGCGTGGAAGGGGAATATTACAATAAAAACCCAGTGAAAATGTACGGCATTGATAATTACCCCAAGAATTATCATGCCAGTGGCATTGGCCTTGTTAATTTGGCGGCCTTGGGCTACAGCAAGAATGAAGTCAGCGGCGGAAGTGAAGGAGGAGGAGGAGGAGGAGGCGGCGGAGCACCCAAACCCAAAGCGGGTCTCTACCCCTCGCTGCCCTATCCATCATCCGAGTCCGTGGGCGGAATGCCATATGTGGTGAAGCAGACGAGTCACGCCCAGAATGCCTCGTACCAGGGACCCGGAATGGGTATGGGCATGGGAATGCCCATGCCAGGAGCGCCATCAGCACCAGCACCCTATCCGAGTGCCACGCCATACCCGGGTGGTGGTCTCTATCCGAGTTTGCCATCCGCCAACGCATCGTCGACGTCGCTGCCGTACCCCACTGCCTCGCTGGCCCCCTACCCATCCGGAATGCCCTACCCAACTGGAATGCCACAGCCCAATCTTCCTTATCCTGCTGCTCCACTGGCACCATATCCATCCGCCATGCCCGGTTTGCCCGGCATGCCAATGCCGTACGCTCCGATGCCAACGAGTCCGGCTCCGCAGCATGGCGGGGGATTCCCGGCTCTGCCATATCCGACGGCTCCACCACCGGCCAGTGCCCCAACCCAGGAGGAGGAGCCTTCGGTGGGCATTGCCGAACTGAGCTTCACCAGCGTCAAGGTGCCGGAGAACCAGAACATGTTCTGGATGGGCCGCAAGGCCACCAGTGGCCGGCAGAATAGCGTAAGCAAGGGAGATTTTGAGTCGCTTCGCTCGAGCTGCGTGGCGAATGGAACCATGTTCGAGGATCCCGACTTTCCGGCCACCAATGCCTCGCTGATGTACTCCCGGAGACCCGATCGCTACTACGAGTGGCTGCGTCCTGGCGACATCGTCGACGATCCGCAGTTCTTCGTGGAGGGCTACTCGCGATTCGATGTTCAGCAGGGAGAGCTGGGCGATTGCTGGCTCCTGGCTGCAGCCGCCAATCTTACGCAGGACTCCAAGCTCTTCTTCCGGGTGATCCCGCCGGATCAGGACTTCCAGGAGAACTACGCCGGCATCTTTCACTTCAAGTTCTGGCAGTATGGCAAGTGGGTGGAGGTGGTCATCGATGACAGGCTGCCCACCTACAATGGCGAGCTGATCTACATGCACTCAACGGAGAAGAACGAGTTCTGGAGCGCCCTACTGGAGAAGGCCTACGCCAAGCTGCATGGTTCTTATGAAGCTCTCAAGGGTAAGAACAGACGATACAGAGAACCCTTATCAATAGTTCTAAAAAATGTAGAACTAAGTGGTATAACATATCTTGTTTTAAATTCCTTTCTAAAAATACTCCATGCTTATCATAGGTTCTTTAATAATATTTATGCTAATGTGATCCATTTTGAATTTTTTTAATATCTTGTTAACTTTTGCGTTAAAATGAAAAATAATATGTAACAATATTATTAAGTACAAGTTATAATATCTAACCACTACGCTTCATATTTAGGCGGCACCACGTGCGAGGCCATGGAGGACTTCACCGGCGGCGTCACCGAGTGGTATGACATCAAAGAGGCTCCTCCAAATCTATTCAGCATTATGATGAAGGCCGCCGACCGTGGCTCAATGATGGGCTGCTCCCTGGAGCCCGATCCGCATGTTCTGGAGGCCGAGACGCCTCAGGGTCTGATCCGCGGCCATGCCTACTCCATTACCAAGGTGTGCCTCATGGACATCTCGACGCCGAATCGCCAGGGCAAGCTGCCCATGATCCGGATGCGTAATCCGTGGGGCAACGACGCCGAGTGGAGTGGTCCGTGGAGCGATAGCTCGCCGGAGTGGCGCTTCATACCGGAGCACACGAAGGAGGAGATTGGACTGAACTTCGACCGAGACGGTGAGTTCTGGATGTCCTTCCAGGACTTCCTCAACCACTTCGATCGCGTGGAGATCTGTAACTTGTCGCCCGACTCTCTAACGGAGGATCAGCAGCAGAGCTCTCGCCGCAAGTGGGAGATGTCCATGTTCGAGGGTGAATGGACATCGGGCGTAACGGCCGGCGGTTGCAGAAACTTCCTGGAGACCTTCTGGCACAATCCGCAGTACATTATCTCGCTGGAGGATCCCGACGACGAGGACGATGATGGCAAGTGCACGGCTATTGTGGCCCTGATGCAGAAAAATCGGCGCAGCAAGCGCAACGTGGGCATCGATTGCCTGACCATCGGATTTGCTATATATCACCTGACGGATCGGGACATGCAGGTTAAGCCCCAGGGACTGAACTTCTTCAAGTACCGGGCATCGGTGGCCCGATCACCGCACTTCATAAACACGCGCGAGGTGTGCGCCAGGTTCAAGTTGCCACCCGGTCACTATCTGATCGTTCCTTCGACCTTCGATCCCAACGAGGAGGGTGAGTTCATCATTCGCGTCTTCTCCGAGACCATGAACAACATGGAGGAGAACGACGATGAGGTGGGCTTCGGCGAGACGGATGATCGCATTGCCCCGGCTCTGCCGCCACCAACTCCGAAGGAGGAGGACGATCCACAGCGTATTGCCCTGCGTCGCCTGTTCGATAGCGTGGCTGGCAGCGACGAGGAGGTCGACTGGCAGGAGCTGAAGCGCATCCTGGACCACTCGATGCGCGATGTGATGGTGGGCACGGATGGCTTCTCCAAGGATGCCGTGCGTTCGATGGTGGCCATGCTGGACAAGGATCGCTCCGGCCGCCTGGGCTTCGAGGAGTTCGAGGCCCTGCTTACCGATATTGCCAAGTGGCGGGCGGTGTTTAAACTATACGACACCCGTCGCACTGGCAGTATCGATGGTTTCCATCTGCGCGGAGCGCTCAATTCGGCTGGCTACCATCTGAACAATCGGCTGCTGAACGCTTTGGCCCACCGCTATGGATCGCGGGAGGGGCAGATACCATTCGACGACTTCCTCATGTGTGCCATCAAGGTGCGGACATTCATCGAGATGTTCCGCGAACGGGACACGGACAACTCGGACACGGCCTTCTTCAACCTGGACGACTGGCTGGAACGAACCATTTACTCTTAAACTACTTGCAATTGATACTAATCTAATCCTAAGTGCCACATTTACTTAAGCTTATTGTGCATTATTCATGCCTGCTAGATCCATGACGATACAGCCCGGAGATCGGAGATCGAGAGAGATTCACTCACTTAGCCAACAAGAGAATCTTATCGGATGACCAAATCCGGAAAGAAAAATTGGACTGGCCTTGGAATGGCACGAGGTCGCAATCCGCGATAAACGATACATATATAACCCGCATACACAATTTATACAATCCACTCTGTAGATTTTATACTATATAGAGAGCAGCTGGAGGGATGACTAAGAGCGAGCATCACCTCGACAAGAGCCGGAAATTTGCTAGTACAAACTGAAAAGTGCTTTACTACCTTACAACAGCCATCACATACGCATCAACAATATTAGATATTACGGAATGAATAAGCATGTATTTTTTTAACATCGGTATATGTGAACCGCCCATTACATATTTGACCAGGTGCTATAACTATATCCAATCAGACTCTGTTGCCAAGACAAGCGTTGTTATTGTTATCAGGGAACGAAAGCGAAGCGAACAGAACCAATAACTCATCGAATAATTATTAGCGTAATCGGGATATGCAAATATCAGTAAATTTATTGAATAACATTTAAACATGAAGTTCCCCTTTAATTTGTTTTTAGCTTTTTATCAGTAATCTCAAGATCCCTAGCACCCCTTACTTCAAAATAAGTGTTTTCTAAGTGTTAAACTAACTCAAATTCAATTAATTGGGATAAGAGGCTTTTTGTTGGACTATAATTTTTGTGAACAATTTTACTAATCAAAATTATGTATCTTTATGTAATTGTTACTATCGAAAATTGATTTGTTGTATGCCTTCTTTTTTATGTAAATAAATAAACAGCAGAAATGCACGAGTACATCTATTTGACGACTATGACCATGTCGGCTCCACTGGGGACTCCAGCATCGATCATTACCTGTTTTATTTCATCTATTGGTATGTCATTGTCGATGGCCAAGCTGTTTAGGACCTCTAAAAAGTCTTCGTATTCCAGACGCCATTTCCTAAAAATGAAATAAGGAATAGGTATTAAAATGAATCCGTAAATATGGGCTAAGTAGAAAACAAGACTAAATTTCAATACACTGAAAATGTATTGTATTTATATTTAGCTTAGGTATATCTTTCCATAAATTTAACTTACTTATATCGCATATAGATAAGACCCGTCTGAGTTCGTGTAATAGGATTTGGCATGAGTTTGGCCTGCTCCAGCCAGGCATCCAGTTGTGAGAGGAGAATGCTGTCGAAAACCTCGTTCTCAATATCCGTGGGTATCACCTGATGCCAAATAAATTGACTGATGGATAATACTCTCATAGACCGATTCGTAATACCTGAAAATTGGCGTACACCAGGAAGAGGCTGTCCAGAGTGTGCTTCTTTGGTTTATCTTCGTCATCGGCCATGGTTAATTTTTTAGTCAGCACTTCATAAAATCGATTGTGTTCAAATTAGAATTGAGTTTTTTGGCAGATAAAGCAAAGTATTCTATGTGGGTATTGAGTCTATATGTATTTCGAATTGTTTTGTTGATAAACAAAGCGCTCAGAGAATGGGGAGGAAGGCCATTATCAAGACAACTGTTGCCATGGGCACAGACGTCGTTTTCCTATTGTTCACTGTAAAAGTTGGCGACGATGCGTCGGACGTTCTCCAGTAATTTTGGGTCACACCCCTGGCTTTTGATATTTTCCACTGCATAAGGGGCTTCTATGAACACCCGATGCAGTATATTGATGGCCATGTTGCTGCCTTGGTTTTGCCACCTGACATTGGCATCGCCGAAATGCTTGGCCATCATCCTAAATAGGGATTTTCCGTAGTTCCATCCACTGCAAATGCAACGCCGTTCGGTTGTCCGTCGCAATCGCTCTTGAAGCTACCAATGGACAATGGAAGAATTGTGGGTCTTGAAATGAATACAGAAAAACAATACCATCTGGATATTGATCGGTTCTGGCAGTTGAACATCCTCTGGGGGCAGCATTTCCATGACGATCTCAATGTCCACGCACATGGAAAGATTCACAATTGTGGTTTTGTAGGTGGTCTGCTGATCACCACCATCTTTGCTCCATGGACACTTCATCATCAGCATTTTAACGCCCAGATCAAAGGCCACTACCTGGCGGTTTGCAATTATTATATAATAATTTTTAAGTAAATAAATAAATAATAAAATGTACCTCTCCCGAAATATTCTCGCCAAAGCAAGTTGTACATCGCACTATTGAGCCCGGGGTGAAACAAGGAGCCAAAAACGACATTTTCGCAGGCTGAGAAATAAATGCTGAATATCACAGTAAATTATACCCGATTTCAAGTTCAAAGCATTCCCCGTTTTCTATAGCTTCGCCGCCATGCTGTCGTCGCAAAAGTCCGTTGTGCTTGAGGTTTTATTTCTTTTTATTTACAGTGTATGTATGCTAATTTATAATGTACTAAATATAAATGTTGTATATATATATATTTCAAAAGTAAACCGTTCCTTTTAATCATATATATATATATATATATATATGTATATTTAATTTCGCAGTTTAGCAGTTGCTGTCTAAATTGTTGTTTCTGCATGAGCGTTGCTTGTTCTCTGTTGTTCAAGAAGTGTTGCTTTGTTTATTTTCATTATAATTATGTATGTATGGTATATATGCGCGTATGTATGTACCTTCTTTAGCACTATTAGCATACCCTTTAGATGATTTCTAACGCCAAAAAACAAAACGCTTTCTTCTGCTTTGGCGGGAACTGAGAACTGAGAAGAGTGCATCGGATAAAATCTATGCAACACAAAATCAAAGCGTATCAACGAATACGTAATGAATAAATACCGAAATAGTTGCAGGACAGGCACAAACGGATAACAAATCGGACACTTAAACAACAAAACTGTACAATCTCTAAAATGGAGCCTGAAGATTCAATGAACGGGTTGCGAGTGGCTTGATCGGTCGCTGATCTAATTACTAATGACTGCCTACAGTTCTGTGTTTCTCTTTTAGCACTTTAATGGTAGCTGCTCCTGCGACTCTCGAAATATTTGCTTTCAGTATAGTGTTTGTTTTATTTAGTTAGTTACGGCCTTAACATCCTAATTATGCTTTTCAAAATCACTTTAAAGTTTAAACGGGTACCTCCTTCCTTTCGATAATTTAGCTAGGTTTGCTATTTGTTTTTGCACGAAAATAAGAATTTTTAGCTGAACTGCTGGAGAAATGTTCACATGTTCCGTCTGCAAATTGGCTGCTTGTGTTTAGTTAAATTTAATATCAAAAGGAATGATATATATGAATAATATATATATATAAAAATAAAACAATGCACTTTCTTTGCTGCTGGCCCCGTGCTTTAGCTTTACATTGGCCCATCGATGGCGCTCACTTTAAGGCGGAAATAGTAGGCGGAGCGGGCCAGCATGCACCCCGCAATCACGAACAGCGCCACATAGAGGATATACATGCCACCGTGATTCTACAAAGAAACAGAGTAAGTAAATACTTCCATAAGTAAGGGGTAAGCCAAACAAATTTGCCGTTTTGAAAAGGGCAAATGTTTATGTGGTGCTCCTTTTCCAATTTCCTAATAAGCAACTTACCGAAGCATACGAGAATGTGCCTATGGTTACGCCAATGCCTGCGATGAGGAACACCAGCGCCACAATGGCGAACATTACGCCGCGGCTATTGGCGAATCGCGAGCCCACCGACGACACCTTTCTGCAGTGTGGACAGCGGGCCAGGGCGTTGTGATACGTGTTGAACTGCAAGAGCTAGCTTTAGAAGATTCCTCAAGGGGCTAAATCTGTGTGGAAGCTCACCAAAAACGTGTCCGAACAGTGGCCACAGGTGACGCGGCACATGCCCGGCATGGTGGGCACGGGCGGGGTGACGGGACTCGGGGCCAGGTTGATGATCCTCTTGCAATTGGGCCTGGGACAAGCGATGCGCTGCGAGGAGCTCTTGCAGATAAGCAAACAGTTGCATGGGCACCGGACGTACTTCTTGCCCGGCGGAGCGTTCCTTATGGGCTGTGAATAGGGAAAAACGTTAGTATTTTCCAGGCTTTGTTTCAACGGCATTGGCAAAAGTACAACTCACAGTAGCCTCATTGCAGTGGGTGCACTTGACCACGTGCTGCTCCCGCTTCGTGGTGATGTCAATCATGTGCTGACATACCCGACAGGTGACCATGGGCACGCCTCCGGTGTTGGTGCTCTGCTGATACGGCGGCGGCAGCTCATCGGGTCCAATGCACGGCACCGCTGTCGGTGCTCCATTGCCTAAAATGCAGTGTACAAATGAAACGATCAATATAATGAAGAGATTAACCCTCGAACAGCAATGCCTGACCTTTGGTGTAAAATAAATACATCTCGCCAGCAGAGTGCTCTCAACCACACTGCTCATCACGTAAAGATTGCACTTAGGAGAGTGTAAGAACTGCATTTTCTGATAGTGTGTGGGTCGGAGAAGCTGCGATAAAGCCAAATGGGTCAATGTTTTGGCTCTATGAATGCAGCGTTCCTGTCTTGGCATTAAACTAGTGCAGCTAGACCGCAGTCGCGGTACTCGGCTCTCGATCAAAACAAGTTCGAACTTTGTGCAAGAAGAATATAAATATAAGCAAGGCAGGAGGGGAAGACAAAGAAAGGCACCGTTTGCGTACTCTTTCTGAGAAGATTGCATGGATTTCGTGGTTCATTTTGCAGAACTAAAATAGTTACTAAAAGGTTGTTACTAAAACGTTTGCTGTTGTGCCGGTGGCTGGATTTTTATTGAATTTTTATTTTGATTTTATAGATATCAATGCCCTACTTTGTATGCATTACTGATTATTAATTATTTTTACATTTGAGTCAAATTACCTGCATCATTAGACCAGACCAAGTATTTTTAAGTAATTCGCTACTTTGCGGGACATAAAAATGATGAATGTTGTAATGTGTGATATTTGTTTTAAATAATATCTGTATATTAATTGTAAAACAAAAATAATTATAGTTGACTAGCTCCGTTTATCAGCTATAACATGCCAAGAGTTTCCCAACCAGATTTTTTTAAGACTGCAGGAAGACGCTTTTAGAATCGATATAAGGTTGTAATTTACGATTTTATGGTATCATCTGGTGGTCGTAAACCTTGAACACCCTCTGTAACTGAACTCTAAAAGGGTATTATAACGATATGGCTGAGCTTTTCCTGAGCTGAAGATCAGGTTCCTTGGCAAACAATGGAGGCGCTGCCCATCGCATGCCCTCAGTGCCTTCAATTTCGCCCTGCGCTGCGATAAGGCAGCGAATCACATGATGACTCATGGACTCGGCAAACCCCCCGCTTTACCACCACTTTATCACCACCGCCAAATCGATGCTGATTAAACAGCTGTGGGGAACGCTTTTTTTTTACTGATTAAGGCGTCCTAGCATAAACAATAACAAAGGCAGTGCGAAAAATTGGCCGACACCGGTATATCGGGTTGCTAGAAACGCGTAGACTGTGAAAAAAGTAACTCAAAACATAAGTTTGACTTGTGATTAATGTTAAATGGTGTTGAGTTTCACATATTTTCAAGTAAGATGGAATAAACAAATTAAGGGCTCAACTGCCAGCGCCGTCCGTTTTTTGTTTTAAATAGTTTAAGAATATTAATACAAGCCATTACAAATCAAATTGAAATGTTTCCAGTCTGTATGCAAAATGATGTGGAAAATCATAAAATGGTTCATTATTTCTTATCAATATGTTCTGTCTGGGAATTCGAATTTTGTTTAAAAATATGACCTAATAGGCGGTTGTGACAAAAATACGTGTTCAAATGCATTATTCATTTTTTCTCCGCAATAAATAATTGTTGAATATTTTAAGGATCAACCTAAAATTCAATAAAATATTGATTTGACAATGGTATGTAACTGGGAAAATGATACGATTTGATAAGTTCGGATATACTTTGGACTACATCATTAAGATATGATCATATCACTTTTTCTTTCTTAGCTTGCCCCAAGTAACTCCTCTAAAAGCTTCAAATACAAATTCGTATGTTTTTAGATATCATATCAATTTTTTTTTCTGTGTTTCCCCACTATGACTCAGTTGGGAAGATGGGAAGTGTGAAAATGCCAAGTGAGACGTGCAGCCAACTTCGAATCACGGCTGCGGATAAGTAGAGCACCCGCACACTTGTTGGGCTTCCAAAAAACCCAACCGCCCGGCTAGCTGAACCGATTGGATGCGGGTTGAATGCCCGGCTTTATGGTCACGATACGCACCGTCCTCGTTGGTGGCCACCGATGAGCTGCTCCCCGGATTGTCGGCTCCATCGTCCACGGCGTCCACGGAGTTGTAGCCATTGCCCTCGTCCTTGTTGATCAGGCTCTGACGCTCTGGATCCGCCATGCTGGATTATCTCCCGATCCGATTACTTCCGATACTATCTGGATTATCTGCGTAGAGCAACTCCCGTTAGTTGCACTTTTTGGCTGCCGCTGCTTTTGTTGTTGTTGCTGTTGTTGCTGCTGCTGCTGCTGCAACGCGTACTTTTCAACTGGAAAATGAGGAGGAAAAGCCAAAATTTAGGCGTTGTGCCACATATTTCCCATCGAGTTCTTTGTTCTTGATTTCTGCAGTCACTTGTTCGTCGCGGTTTTCACTCTCGTTTATTGAAAACACATCCTCCCTTTTTTCCCTTCTCGGCATGCGCCGCAATTAATCAATTTTCGCCCACTGTAAGTGCAACGCCCACGCAGGCTATTTGTCGCTTTTACACTTATTACAACAGCTTATTGGTCCCGCATTTCATCTAATTGTTTAACAATTGTTGGCCATATTTGTGTTATATTTTACCTTATTTTTGTTGAAAATGCACTGCCGTCGATTTGCGATCTGGCCACACTGTAGATGGTTACCTGGCAACGCTGTACCAGGTGGTGGCAACTGAAACGATAGCCCTGGAAGGGAGTTGCCACTTCAGGGAGTCACTTAAAAGTAAAATGTTTTTAAAGAATTTAATTAAGTTAAGCTATTAATCAATATTCGAAAATGTTAAACATTAAAAGGAAATACGTATAACTTTCCAAAAACCTTAGTAAAGTGCAGACCAAAGAACCAGCTCAAAAGTTTCAATGAACTAGTGCTCATTTTGGAACCAAAACAATTCCGCCACGGTTGATAAACAGAAATGTCTAAAAAGGCCAAAAACTCGGATGTAAATCACTGTCGGGACTCTGAAAGCTCCGAAGAGTCTTCAAATAGCAGCAATACCGAAAACAGCAGAATTAGGGTTTTCAAAACTAGCAGAAAACACAAACTGCGTCGCAGATCTTCCCGAGCTTCTTCATTTCATTATCAAGCGCTGCCCATGCGCATAGTTGGCGATAATTCCGTGATAATACCAGATATTCCCTGCTCCTCTCGAGATATAACTCTTCAATCCGCACATATTATCGAGGACAGTACCGATTCGGAGTTCCATATCTCGAATGATACCAGCAATGATGAGCCGGCTAACAAATCCGTTACGTTTGCAGCCAGACCAATAGAAAAACCCGATTTGGAGTTTATAAGAAAATTAAGCAAACGCAAGAAACGTAAAAGTAAAACATTGTATAAAGATTAAAACACAATTTCAAATAGCAACTGCCAACCAGGGTTACCAAAACCAAACGCTCCGCAATTGCCCAACACTGCCAGCAGACACAGGGTTGGCTAATGCATTTTTGGAGTAGTGGTCAATTTTTACGAGCATAACTATTTACACTGATTTTATGTAAATAAAACAAACAATACGTAGGAAAATTAAGTGCAAAGTGTAAGTAGGACATGTGGCCTGCCGGGGAGTATGAAATTTCAGGTATGGCCCATGGAATTACAGGTGAAAATCGGTGATGATTTCATTTTCTCGCAGCGCGTTGTTGTATGGGAAACTTCGTCGTATTTTACCATATTGTTGCTGTTGTTGCTGCTCATCATGCTTTTGTTGTTGTTGCCGCAGCTGCTGCGTCACAAAAAGTGTTTATATTATTCGACATTATTTACAATTTAAAGACAAAACCGCCTGCCGTTGTAGGGCATCGTAGAACAACAACAACAACAACAACAACAACAACATCAGCGAAATCAGGGCAAACACCTGTTCCTAATTGATTTTTCACACTTTCCAACAATCCCACAGAACAATTCACCCAAAAAACCTAACTTCGACTACAAACAACAACTGTGTTTTGGCATTTTTAATCACAGCAATTAAAAACATAGCAGCTTAAAAGCACGGAAAAACCCACATATGCAGGAATAGACCAACCATAGTACCTAGTATTGAGTAAAAATTAAAATCTAAATCAATTCGAACGAACGAAATTTCAAACCTAGTTTGACCACCGATTAGTACACAAAAACAAAGTCAGAAGCGAAGATAAATCAGTGGAAATATGGAATCGCCACCGATGTTCAACAGCGTCGAGGACGAGTGCAGATATTGGAAGGAACGCTCCAAGCAGTACCACAAAGAGTGAGTATCAAACACATCCCCATTAATGTCATAAAATCCCTATAAAACCATTGAAATTCCTAGGTGGACAGACGTGAAACAGGAATACGACGAATTTGTGGAGCAGTCCCGTGAAATGGAAATCGAAATGGACGCCACTCTGGACCAAAAGCAGAGTATAATCAAAGATCTCACAGCCAAGCTCACAATGTTTGAGCGGGAAAACGAGTCCCTCAAGGTGGCTATATCTCAAACCCAATTTGCACGACCTGAGTTTTTATCTAAGTGTCAAGAAAACTTCCTTAGTCCATTTATCGTTTTTAATTTAAATTTGTTTTACCAGCTTTCTAAGGTGTTTGGAAAACTACACAATCATTTTATATGCTGAATTGTTGCCCGTTTTCTTTTTGAAGCTACTTAATTTTACTATTAAATCGATTTCGACTTAAGTGTTAGATTTATTTGTATGGATTCTCATTCTAAAAACTCAGGTCCTGCGACTTGTACTTTCCCCTATTATAAAGATCCCTATTCACACATTTTTTTAACTCCAGCTCAAGTTGGACTCGCATGGCATTGAAATGTCAAACATGGAGAAGCAGCTGGAAACAGTAAAGAAGGAGCGCGACACCATGAAGGTGTATCTGCGGCAATTGGAGCAGAAGAACGACGATCTGGAGCGTGCCCACCGCATACTAAACGAAAGCATAGAGAACTTCGAAAAGATGCTGGATCAGGCGTACGAGAAGAACGCACTTCTAGAGCTGGAAGTGGATGAGAAGGGTTTGTTGCAGGAGAAGCTACAACGGCTGATGGACGAGACGAGAGGTGGGTGCTTGATATCCAGCTGCCCATTCCATACTTAATACTTGTCCCACGGTGTATTGCAGATCTCAAGCAGGAGCTTAATGTCAAGTCACGCTTTACCCCAGTGGTCAATGGAACGAGCATTCCCACGGCCAGCGACACCAACACGGTGAACAGCTCCATGAACTCGTCCGCCTCGCTGCCAAACGGCATTGTGGCCAACGGTGATCTGGCGAACCACGACAATACCGCTGTCGCCACAAGAACCACCAGCGTCAGCGTGAACGCCCTCAATGGAAGTTTAGTTAATAGAAACGAATATAGCCAGCAGCATTCGCTTAAAAGTAAGATACTCAGTTCCCTAAAGAAAACCAGATACGCGCTAAAACTGTCCAAGTCGAGTCGCCAAACGTTCAAGCCTTGCAATTAGTTTTGTTCCTTATTTGTTTTTTACATGTTTGTCACAAAGTTAGCAGGTTTAAGTTCTTTATTATTTGTAATTGCAATTGTAAGTTATTAAAATTAAGTGGCCAAATGTGACGAGAGAGAGTTTGCAACATTTCTTGTAGGCGAATTGTGCGTTTTGTGTGCGTCTGTAGCTAAGTAGTTGACCAACTAACCTCTCGACTAACCTGCTGTGTATGTGTGCTTCCTCTTGCAGATCCCGAGAACCAACTCAATGGCAATTCCATGAACCCCAGCTCCCGCACAACGGCGCTCAACATTGTGGCCGACATGTTAAGAAAACTAAACGTAAGTCCCTTCGTAAACTATGAACCCCAGCCTGCCAGAGTCCTCAGAGTCCAGAATCCTTGTTCCCTGTGTTTTGTTTACATTTTATTTCCTTGTACACCCACCCACACTCCCATCACCAGCTTATGTGTTTTTCCGTATGTTTTTAGTGGGACAAGGCCCTGCTATGTCCCGAGTGCGAAAAGTTTCGCTGCATTTGCGAGCGCCCGGCGACTCTGCAGCCGCCGCCATCGGCCAGCGAGTCTAGTCTCTTTCGCCGCGCCTTTGGCGGCAGCAGCAGCTCAGTGGCCACCAGCGCCCAGTCCACGCCCGCCAGCGATTGCAGCTCCTCCGGCGGCCTCAGTGCGGGCTCGAATATTTTCAAGCGCTTCGCCGAGCGCATGCGCAACTCGCCGGACGCCAGCCTGCCGCTGTGACCATGCGCTGCGATCCATATGGCTAGTTTTAGTTGCCCTCCGCTTGCATTTATTAATTGCATTGGTTAATAAATACAACATTTATTTGTACCTTATTTTGCATTCTTTGTTTTCGTTTATTGAACACTTTTACCCTAATTCCAATGGCACAATTCCTAAATATAGGCTAATTTTGAAAGTAAGATCCTGGAATCCCACATTTTGTGTTCTTTCATCATCAGAACAAATGATTAAGTGGAAAACCAGTACTAGAATTAGCTTCGTATGGATACAGGTGCCAGCAGAATGGTGGATTTTACCACTGATTGATTTATCAAAGCTAGCCATTATTAAATTATTATTTTATTACATAAATACATCTGAAAATCTTTTTCGAATCTCATTTCAAGATTTGATTATAACATTTATTAGTATTAGTTAACTTAACTAAAAACTTTGGGAACAAATAGTATTTTAACTTTGTCTTTATTAAGTAGCTTAACTAAAACTCTTCAAACTAATTTTTTGTTAGTTTTAAAATCAAACACTGTGGTCTTAAAAAATTATTCATATTTATATTTTAAGATTAATTATTAGCACAAGTATGGTTAACAATTTGAGAATTTTGTTATTTATTTATAGGTTTTTCGAGTGCCTTAAACATAAAACTTATGATTGGTTATAGTTCTTTAAATGTATTTTAGTTAATTATAACAACATTTGCTTGATTTATCCAAGTTTGTCTAATCTCCTGTCACTTCTGTGTTCTTGCAGGCCATGGAGACGAAGCTGAAGACGTACCGCGAGAATGGCCAGCCCATGCCGCAGCGGCTCCGCTCCGCGCAACAGTCCACCCATCCGGCGCTGGCCGGACTTGCTTGCCTCTCGCTGGATGCCGAGTAATGGTGGTCACCGCCTCCTCCTCCTCCTCCTCCTCCTCCTCCGCCTCCGCCTTCTCATCCTCATATTCATCCTTATCATCAAGCATATCCCCAATCATCAAGGGCGGGACACGGTTTAGTCGGCTTTACGTTTACGTTACGTTACGTTAATGTTACTGCTAGCATTAATTTTGCTTCTGCTGCCTCTTTATTTATTTGACCTTACTTGACTTGTATAAATCATTTGCGATATTATAAATTAAACAACAGTTGATGTTGTCGTTCTCGAGCCCAACATATAAAATGCCTTAGTACGAATTAAGAGTATATCTAGCACTAAGCCCCACTCGGTTCACTTTGACTTCAATTGTTTTGGCATACAATGTGTTTAGCGAGTAAGTTTAGAGATGATATCCCAGCAAAAGAAAACAAAAGCGAAGAAGCTCTGTCCAAGTATTATACTTCAAGCGGACAACAAATACTCGTAGCGTTTAGGAAAAAAGACAAGATCTAACCCGAAAACACAACCGATCACCTAGTTATATACTGTAACTATACCAAGAGCTATTTTCTGTTTATATTTACGACGAATATAAATTTGTAAAAATGCAATATTGTTAACATCAAACTGTATAAAGCATAACACAAAATCCAACGAACAGGCAAACAAAAAAATATATATATATGAATAAAGAGCAACATAATTAGTTTAATAGTAACCCATACGCATTTCAAAGTCAACAGCAAAGCTGCGTGTGTTGCAACTACTTAGTTTTCAATAATATTTGAGTTCATTACACAAGGTGAATGCTGCGTCAATTCCTATGCCAAGGCCAAATTCCCGATTCAAAAGCTTTTGTGCAGGGGAAGTTCCCCGTTTTTAGACCAATTTCATTGCGGATTTTTCGAAGCTTTACCCCTTAGGAAGTTTTCAGTGGGATTGGGAGTGGAAGTGGGAGTGGGAGTCGGCAGGTGGATGAAATAAACTGAATGTGAAGTACCGACCTTGCTGTCGGGAAGGTCCGTTGGCGGTAAGCTAATGCAAGTACTCTGGTTTTTATTTAAGTAAGCGCGGGCTAGCGTCCTCGTCATCGTCCTCGAGTCCTGGTATTTAGGTGAGCCAAAGCATGGATGGAAAACATCTCTTCAGATGGAAAATCTCCCACAGCAAATGCTTAAGCCAAAAGCGAGAAGAATGAAAATATGACACAAGCTTTTATCATACGCAGAGCACTTACCAGGGACAGGGACCTACTTTCTGGTGTTGCTCCTCTTGTTTGCTGCTGAGTGCATTGTTTACCGGAGGCGGAGGCGGTGGCGGGCCAGGGGGCGTGGCAGCAACCATAAGCGGATTGGAAATGGCACAATGCAATTGCCGTTTGAAATAAAAGTGAGCAGACAGCAGACAAAGCCAGCCGTGGTTGAGTGCACCGAAAAACAATTGGGATACAATTGGAGATCAAAACTCAGTTGGTAAGTAAAGCCTTAAAAACTAAATTACATTATATATTTTTTATTATTTTAAAATGTATATTTTGTACCAAAACCGATACAAAATTCAATGCCTAGGAAAACGGTTTTATGATGTGATGAAGCAGTTTAGATCCAGTACATACCATAGATAGGTCAACAAGTCATAGTTAATTAAATTAAAATTATTTATTCCTTTTGTACCCTTCTTAGCTAAACCTTTGTTCTATTTTTGGCTTATACAACTTACACGCTTGAATAAAAGAATGATGTTAAATTCTAATCGGCCAAAAAGTCAACCAATTTTATGCAATTATAGTTAGTAAAGGTTTTGGTAGGTTTTACTATAAATGTTTTTTACTTCAAAATTTTATAAAAAAAGTAAGTTAAATGAATTTAAATTATAATCAGTTGATATAAAGTAAAAAATTTAAATTATTTCTATAAGTGTGGTGGTAAGAGAAGAAGTGGACAGTGAAGGTCATCCCTCTCAGTTCTATTTTTTCAAAAGTAGAAGATTTGAAGAATCTGGCCCGGTTTTTTTGCCGTCGCTGTCGCCTTATGAAGTCCTGTAAGAGGGGCGATCTCTGGCAGCTAATTAACTGGCCGCGAGTACAATTTCCCGGCGAGTACAAAGGTTAACAATCAGGACCTGGCCAACTTCACAATGGGCGGGTCAAGCGGGTCAAACGCAACAGCGAACCCGATTCCCTCTGCAAACAAACTCAATTGTTTCGGCATCAAAAACGAGCAAACAGCTCGTAAAAAACTGTATCAAACACTGGCTTGAAGTGGAAGCTCTCGAAATGCCACAAAAAAAAAAACAGGGTGTATGGTCTGTTGGCCAAATTATCGCAGTCGTTAACCGAAGGTCTTAAAGGTTTTGTTGCTTTGGCATAACTGGAAGTGCAGTTAAAGTCGTAAATGACAGAGAAATGTTGTTAAGTTCTTTTTGAAGAGTAAATCGTATTTGGCCTTAAATTAGTTAAAGTAATTTTAGAAGTCTCTTTATCAATGAATATAGAAAGTACAACCAAATTAAAATTCAATTCAAATAAAAATGTATTTTATTCTTTTTTTATGCCTTAATTACTTGCTCTTTAATTTATACATACCAAACATATATATTTTTTTTTACAAATTTAGTATTGTATATAAAATAAGCACAAATGCTAGAATAATCAATTGCAATTTGGGAGACTTAAAATATTTATATATAAATGTTTTTTTCCTGTTACAATATTTGAGAAAAGGAAACTGAATTTCGATTCCCTCTGTATCATTATCTCCTAATACCTTTTTCCTGAAATTTTGGCTTCCATATATTTCCACTTCCTGCGGCACCCTCTAAATTGCGGGGTGGCCAAAGTTTACGGCATTTATGCTATTTAAATATTTAAAGGACGCGGCGCGACGTCGTAATGTACACAAACGGAAATAATGATGAGGTGTGCTCCGGACTGTCTGTGCGTGTGTGTATGTGTGTGTGTGTGTGTGTGTGTGAGTATGCCTTTGTTTTTGGTGCTTTGTGGGCGCCCGAGGGCCAAAAGCCAGGACTATCCACTCCGTACAGCCACATAGCCATATAGCCCTGCCTAAACATCAAACAAAATCGATATGTGGGCGGTCTATATGATTTTTGGCATAAACAAGCAACAAGCAGGGCACACACACAGGATACTCACACACACAGGATCACATAAACCAGGCCGGGGGGGGCCGTTTACAGGTTTGGTCCTTGCTTTGTTTGAGCGCCGCAGGACGCTCATTTTTCGTAATGAGTTTGTCTATGGGCCGAGGATGGGCATGGGCAAATAGCAGCTTGACTGGCTGCTGCAGCAGCAATTACAGGAACCGAATCCTGTTGGCCGAAACTCGGCATATCCTTCAAAATTGCTACCTTCCTTGGCCAAGAGCGGGTAGAAGCCATCATGGGTTTTGCTGTGAAAGTATTTTTTTTTTGTTGACAGAGAAACTGCTCTGCATGGGGGCATTGATTTTCACAAACATTTTTGCTGTAATTGGGGTATGGTTTAAACTGACGAGTCAAAATTTAAAAATCAAATAAATTAAAAAATTTCTATAGATTGCAAAAAACCTTGAAAGGCATTAAATAAGCTTATTCTAAAACTTTAAAAGAAGTAAAGGTAATTTTTAAACCAATTATATAACTTTGTAATTAATGATGCTTAATTTGGTAATACATTTATTTGGCTTAAAGACAGTGGTTTTATATATACAGTTTTTTTTAATTTTTTTTTAATTTCCATCCATTTTCCATTTCCATTACTAAAAAATTTATTGTGGTAAGATGTCAGCCTTTTGTTGTTCCATATATGACGTAACCAGCTTCTTAAAACAATAAGCTGGCTTAATAAAATGCATTTTATGAGCGTAGTCGTGGAATTTAACTCACTTACGGACTTACCTATTTACCATTTGGAAAACTTCATAAAAAACAAAGGGTTTGTTATAAAAACAAACAGTTCGCAATGATATAAAACAGCCTATTAAATTGTTCCTCAGTTTCAAGCAGCGGTTGGAATGTATCTTTTTTTTTAATATGACCGTCTGGTTCTTTGTCCAAGACCTATAAAATGTATTTTATTTAAGCAGAGATTTCTGCGAAAAAAGTTCTGAATCTTGCGTTGCTGGTATATAAAACGCAACAATACTGTTTATCACAGGAAATCTTTACTTTTATCTCGTATGATAACTTTATTGAAGCACAGAAGGCTGTAAACAATTTGTATTCTTTAGTGAGGGTATATAAAACGCAACAGTTCGGCTAAGCACGGCAAGTCTTTGAGCACACGCCAAGGAAGAAGCGGAAAAGGAAGCGCGCTCACACACACACACACACAGTGCCCAATCGTCCTGGGGGGTCTTATGTGTGTGTAAATGGTGTGTGTGAGCTTGTTAGGAGTTGCGCTGTCGCCTGGCACCTTCCTGTTGCCACCTTCCTGTTGCCACCTTCCGGTTGCCATTACACACTGAGCATTTGCTATAAATAATTTGGTCTCGATTTGAAGTGTGAGCCGTGATAATGAAATCCCCTTGATTAGCCACCAAAATCGGTGGGGGAATATCGGGGCAAAGCGTTCTGTAGACGGAACTGCAGCAGGTAGTCAATCAGTCGCACTGCGCTTTTAATTAACACCCACATACCATTCGGTCCTTTTGACCGCAGCTCAAGTGGTCCTCATTAGCTCACATTTAGAGATTTAATTTAATTGCATCGAATTGGATTCGCCTGATCTTTCCCTTGGCGCCGTAGGTGTCCTCGTGTGCGTAAGTGTCCTCCTGCAATTAGATTAATTGACTTTCTGATGCCTCACCTTGGCACCAGAAGTGGCTGTAGCAGGAGCTGGAGAGCAGGAGCAGCTTTATATGGATTTTATGCTGCCTTCAATGAATTGCCGTCAGTGGCCTTATAAAAACGGACAGCGAAATGGGCCAGAACCCATGTGTAAACTGTTTTTTATGACACCGTCGAGATATGCGCACCAACACACACACACATACACCTTTGTGCTGTTTAGTGAATGCGAAATGGCCCCGGCCATTGTCTGCATTTCCCATTCTGATTTACAACCCAAACACACATATGACATTCGCATGTGCTCCGCAAATCTCAGTGGACCATTTTTACAACCTGACCCGGCTTCGACCTGAGTACTAATGGAAGCAGCGCAAGTAAATCATGCAAATATATATCATATCAACTGTACAATGGGGCCTGTCAATCGATGAAGCATCTCGTTAGAAAGGTATTCAGGGGCGAATCATCAATCAGCTTACGCGTCGAACAACGCAGCTAAGGTACAATTGAACTACTTGGAGTCAAGAAAAGATGACCAATATGATATTCAATTACCATATAGAACTACAAACTTAGCAAACATGAAAGAAATGCAAGCAAAACCTCATTTTTTTGAATAAGCGAATATGAACTCTTATTTTTAGATGTTATACTAAATAAAATATTTACTATATTAAGTGCAAGAAATTTTTGAATCAATTTCAACTTATATAAACAAGTTAATAAGGTAGGACAGTAAAAAGGCACATTCACCATAAATATTTATGATTAATTAGTTTCACCAGCTGACCTAAGTCCATTGATATATGCATGTTTATTATTTTCCAATTAAAATAAAATTATAGCAGAAAAGTATAAGTTGATTACTTATTCAGGAACATTAACATAATTTCCTTTTTATAATTAAAAAAAGTTTATAAGCCCAAAATATATGTTCTCTAAAATTGATTTTTATAATTAAATTGCCGTAAAAAACTTGTTTGGTTATCATTTTTATTTAACTAATCTTTAACAGATAAGAATTTATTTCTTAACTTTTCAAAGGAAACAAAATTCATATATTAACAACTTAAAAAGCACAACTTATGTATAAAGCATATATATAGGCAAGTAAGATTGACGTCGTTTCAGAAATTTCCGCGTCGAAATTTGAGGTGCAGAAATTTCCGTTTCGCTTTTCAAGTGGCAGAAATTCGATTAAAATCGGAATTTGCAAGAATTTCTGCAGTGACGAAAAGCATAGCATACATTTTGGGGCAGCGGCGAGTCAATTTCCAAACAGTGCGCATCATTGTGATGTTCACTGGGGTGACTTTGCTGGCTCCTCATCCGATGTAAGCGAAGACCAATTAAGCGTAAACAAATTTGTTACTGTGGAAATATGAGAACCACTAGTTGCCTCCAACCACCCAGCCCACCGCCCACCGCCCACTGACCATGGCAAAGCCAACGTAGAGCACCACCCACTCGTATATTTGACATTGACAAAGTGGCGGGGCTGCTTTTCAGTTCGGTGGTTCGGTCCAACGCGGCGTATGTAAATATTTTTGGCTATTGATACGCGACTGGTTGAAGGATGACCCTGATGGCCAACAAACTGTTGCTCGGGCTTTAGAACACACGCCGGCGAATTTTTCCCCAGCCGATACGTATACGTATGCGTCTTTCCCCTGCGCGCAACAGTCTTTTTCAGTCTTTTCTGGCTAGTACAAGCAGCAGCACCCAACAAAGCCCAATAAAGCCCAACAAACCCCAACCACTTTGTCATTAGGGCCAACTTCGTGCCATCGCCGAACTCCGCTGCTGCGTCTGAGTGGCTCCAGAACGTGTGCTCCAGTCTTCTTGGGGACTTGACAGCGTGTGCACGTGTCGAACGCAAGGTGTTTTCGGTTTATTTGGCAGTGCCACAGTGCCACAGTGGCTCTTCGATTCCCACAGACAGCCACAGCCACACACACATATATCACATCATATTTTTTGGCCAAGTTTCGTAAGTACAAAAACGATAGGAAAAAAAAAAAAAACAAAATAAATAAATCTATTATGGTGGCAGCATAAACGCTCTGCTTTAACGTGTAAATCTCGGCGTTAAGAGGATTACAATGTTTCGAGTAATTATTATCGGTGTGTGTTGCTTTCGCTGAACGTAAACCTGCTGCAGGGAATTAACTTTGTTTCGATCTAACCACGTTTGACAAGTGGAGGCGACAGCGGAAACGGAAGTGGGCGGCCCGATGGTTGGGCGGGGTTGGGGGTTTCCCCGTGTAAACTGATTTCGCCATTTAGTTTTTAGTGTTCACCAGCTCTCGCTCTCTTTTTGCACTTCTCCCATATTTATTTATGCGCTGGCACACACCTACACACCTACACCTACTGTGTGAGTGTGTGTGCGTATTCTTGTGATACACTTAATCCGACATTTACAATTTTTGCTTAAGGATTTATTTATGGATTCAATATGTGTACAACGCTTACATTTCCGAAGGAGTGCGTGTGTGTAGACAGGGAAAAAAATTTTAGAGTTTGAGATTTAAATCTTTTTGCTCCAAATCTGGGGAAAAATGTTCTTTCAAATACAGAAAGATAAAAAATAATTCAAAAGAAAACAATATATATTCTATTTTTTTAAATATCTACATAATTTAACGTTTAATTCTACTGCTACTTAATTTAAACCATTAATTTTAATCAAAAAACTATTTATAAAATAAAATAAAACGGTCAAAATGTTTTAAAATATATAATCTATATATATCTTTAAATACATTAGTATTTGATTAAGTATTTAGTTTTTCTCGCTGTGTATGTTTTTGCGGGGGTTTGAGTGAGGGCGTGCTGGTACCTTTTTGAATTCTTTCAGGACCAATCCCTTCTTGAATCCCCAGCCCATTTACATGCGCAAAAGATGCTCCATTGCATACACTTATTTTCAATTTTTTTTTGTATAACTTTATTTGCGTTGCTCACATATAGTGCACTACTCAGTGCATTATTTCCAAGCTGATCCAGTAAAGGGCCATCAATACAATGCTCCAATCCTCGGAGTTGGTGCACCCAGTTGGGGTTGAAACTTAAATGGAATCTGTCTGGCAGGCAGCAGTCGACACAATCAATAAGCTGACAAAATGTGCAAATTCACCATTTTTGATCAAGTCAAAGATATCCGGAGAAAGTGCATCCCCAGAACGAACAATGAGCTCCAGGTGTGTTTAGGAACAGAAAGGGATTCTCAAAATATTTGGAAATGGCCATGGCACAGACCAGATGAGAGTGCTGGCATTTTTAATCGCTTCTTTCTACGTTTCTGGCATTAAATATTACGAGCTAGTGAAATAGAATTTGAATTGAAGCACGAAACAGAAAAATGGAAACAAGAAAAAAGAGCTAAATGGCCTTTGACTTAATTAATTTCCTGCTGTGTAGCTGCTAACATTCAACCTAGCTTATGTGGGTAAAATGAGTTATTTAAAAGCTCTGTTGTTTCGAATATTCGTTGTTTGCTCAAATTGAATTCGTTTGAGTTCAAATTGTTCAACCAATTTTTTCAAAAGAAACTTATGAATAAATATTAGAACATATTTAAATAATAAAGTGATTTTTTCACTACCGAGCAATTTATGTATTGGTTTTTAAGAGTGCCATGTTGCCTGCTATTCAGCGAAGGTAAAAAGCAAATTGATTGACAGCACAAAATTAAAGATTCCATTTGGCGGCCAACAAAAAACGGAATCGGTAATATCGGAAAACTCATGAATTTTGGGGAGTAGTAACAGCTCACGTTCGCGTTTAAATGTTTCATTGAATAAAGTCCGCTCTTAAATTCAATTAAAATATCTTCAGAAATAAATTTCATATCAAATTACAAAGTGCATACTAGGCTTTTATTAAACAATAGGCCAATGACTTAAAGGGTTAAATATAACTTAAGTGTTGTACGGCTAAGTAACTTGACATTTTGATTGATTTTTGCTAATTGACTTGGCATATTTATTTGCAATATTTTATGAAAATCCCTTTGTCTGAGAACTTGCACAAATTGCGGGCCAAAAGCGCATTCAAAATGTCAATTGGCCTTAGATTTAAAGAAAAATATGAGATGGCTGCGGCCTGTGGTTAAATCAATAAAGCTGAGATGGCCAAAAACGTATTTATTTCAGGCAACACTGGGGATGGGTTGCAGCTGAGGCAAATATTGAGGTAAATATCTGTTTACACAATTCGGCCAAGACCATTTATCATGACATTCTAATGGCAAATAAATAGAATATATTTTTATTTATTCATGTTCGTATTGTCTTTGCACTGCTGACTTATGTAAACCGTGAAACAAAAACAATAAATTGTTTGCGCACAATTGTATGTACAATTGACACTTGCCTACGGGCATTGGAAATTTATTTGTATGTCGACAAGTTCTTAGAGCTGATTTTGCCCCAGCAAATTTATTGTTTTTCACAATTCGATTTCTTTGGAAATGGTTTCCATTGAACTCATTAGCGCTGGCCATCTGCAACTTTTGGTTATAAATAGCAACAGAACTCCCACACATTTGTGTGGACACAGTGTACTCGTATTGGCCTTTTTTGGTTTCCACAGTCATGGTTTCTGCAAACATGGTGACAGCGGATACTTTGCACCACTTGGCTCTCTTTACTCTGGTACTTTGGTACTTTTGTACCCTGAAACTCTGGCGAACGCCCCCGCCTTTGTTTTCGATTCGAGTGGAGAGCAAACATTGCCAACAAGTGTGTGGGAGCACTAAAAAAAATATAAATAAAAATAGTACCCTGTGGGCATTTTTACACCTTAAAGTGACATCTTCGTGGGCACAATAATTCGACTTCTGCAAAGCAAATAATTAAATCAAATTTATGCAATACTTTTTAAAATGCAAAAAACCAATGAAAAAACATTTAAAATTATATGTTCATTGTTAAAATAATAAATTTTAACCAGAAAACTCAAAACTCCAAAGAACATATATAAACATATAATCTTTAAAATAATAATTTTAAATACAAATGACCAATATATATTTACCAAATTTGTCAATATCTGCATTTTATTACATTTTATAATTTTATAAAAATTTTTGGGTCGATAACTTTTACTTGTTGCTTAAATTTTACTTAAAATGCATAACTTTACTAAAAAGACATTCTTTAACCACTATATAAATCGGTACCTAATGAAAAAGTTATAGTTAGTTATTCAGTTAGAAGTTAAGACAGGACCTAAAAATATGGAAGGAAGGCACTTTGTTTCTCCCAGTGTTAGTGAAATATAACTAAAAATGTGGCAACAGAGCGTCGGCTGCAAAATCGATATGGAAACTCTACATGATGTATAAAGTTGTTGCTACATAGATATCAAATATGCAAATATTTGCGAAACTGCCACCAGAAATTCGTTCGCCCCTGTGAAAATGCTCAAGTGAAGCGTTGGAAAATTTGATGTGCCACCGGGATTTTGGGGGGAGAGCATACCCGATTTGGCTGGCAAAATGCAAAATCTCTAAAGGCGCTACCGTTGCCAGTCGGCCTGGGGAATAGCTGTCACCTTGGAGCCGAGACCACTTGGAAACTCCATCCACCGCCAACAAAAAAAAAGAAAATAAATAAGAAAAAAAACACCTCTCTATATGGCTGCGTTATTAACGCAGTCAGCAAGTGAGGATGGCACGAAAAGATCAAAAGCTTTAACGCGCCACCGTAAGCATGTGCAAATATTTCAGTTGATTTTATTCTTTATTTTCATCTTATTTCGCTGCCATTCCGGGGCCCAAAATAATAACAAAAAAATAATATTGTATTGGATGGAGATGAGCCCGAAAAGTCCCTTAATGCCAAAAACACAGACAGGCGAAACGGGAGTGTTGCGCGGAAGTTAAGGGTCCAAAAACTGAACTGAACTGAGCTGTAGACTCGGGATCTCCAGAAGGGACAGGCGGCCAACCGTGCTGTCATTTTTTTTTCCCTGCCGTCTTTCCTGTTGCCGCTTTCGGGACCTTCGGTTTTGGGTCGTTTTCGTTTAACGGTCTTATACCTGCAGCTGTTTATCATAATTTTGTTGATTTGCTGTCTGCTAACAGTAATAATAATAATCATAACAGCAACAACAACAACAGCCATGGCGGCAAAATCAAAATAAAATAAAAAGGGAAAAAGTATGGCTAACAAAAAGTTCCACTTACCAAGGCGCGCCCCAAAAAAAGGGAAAAAGAAGGCAAAAAAAGAAATGAAAAACTTTGCCAAGTAAATTTGAATGTTGAAAACTTGTTTTAGTCAACAGCTTCAACAAAAAGTAATGAGTGAAAAAATTCAGTTTCAATTTTACTTCAGGCTGCCGATGACCTTAAAGAGCAAAATTATAATAATAATTCTTTGAATTTTTTTAGCGAAAGAACTCTCGAAATTCTGTTTCCATACATACAGAGTTTAACTTTCTTCTACAATAAATTTGGTGTTTATAAAAACCCATATATGGCATTAAAAATAAAAAAAATAAACATATATATTTTTTTAAATCCGTTTTAACAAAAAAATGAGACCAAATAAAAACAACAATTTAGTTGATATAGTCCTTGTTGGGCTGACTAATAATTAATGATTGTTGTGTATATTTGAGCTTTAATTAATATAAAGAGTTCTTAAAATTGCAAACACTCCTAATTCCAAAGAGTTAACAAAGAAATTAAAGATGCAAAGTGTCAAAACTTGTAGTTTTAAGCCCTGCTAATCATGTAATTCTTTTCCCAACAAGAGTGTTTGAATTTATAAACAGATATTTATATACACATATATATGTATGAAACAGGGCGAAAAGTTTGTTTTTGTTTGACGACCAACGCGGCGTATGCGCCATGTCAAATGGGTCGCAAAGCTTTTCATAACTTTTCGGCAATGGCCCTCTGACGTCCTTGGTGCCATTTTATAATGAATTGTTGTCACAATATAAAGTGGCCATTGTTGTTGCTATAGGTGCTTTTGCTTATGTGTGCGAGTGCCTTTGTGCGTGTGTGCGAGTGGCAATTTAATGAAATATTCAATTGCCTTTTGGATGGTGTAGCATCGGTCCCCCAGGGACGCAAATGACCAGACTTGGGCTGCCAATTAAAAACATGGCGTCATGGCAACATCAACTGCCAACGGCCAGCACGCAAATGTTTATTAGCCGCAAAACGTTGCTCATTAAAAAAGTTCGTCACGGCGCCAAGGCCTCGGGTTTTAACCTGGCTGACAGACAGTTCGGTCCGCTGGATCTCTCTGCCTGATTAAAACTTTTCCTCCAGCTCACACTCGAAAATATATTTAGCTGTTATCACATATTTTGTTATTTTTATTTATTAACGATTTTAAATAATTAAAAAGGTATGAGCAAGTTTACTTTTAAACTTACACTTTTTATATAAATTCGTTTTATTAGGAAATAATTTTTTTATAAGCAAATAGTTTATTTTTTTTAGTATCACTTACAATTTTTTAAATGGTACGAAATGTGCCATATTGAGAAATTAAAATAAATTTTAAAAACGTTTTAAAATTAAAATAATTTTTAAGTTTATTATCTTAACATGCTCTTTACGCTAAAATTAAAATAGTAATAGTGCATTTTTAAAAGAATTCTTTCCATATCCTTTTTTTTGTGTGTCGGTACTTTTTTCGTGGAATTACCAACTTGGCTTTAAAGTTCCGCTAGTGGCCGGCTTGTCTGGGTCTTGGCTTAAACTCGTTTGCCGACAGGCGATAGCCTAATTACGGCTGCCCGTCATCATGGGCATTATCGTTAACATCGTTTACATCGTTATGAATGTCGCGTGTTTTTTTTATTTTTTTTTGTGTTTCTGGTGGCCAGATGTTTCAGTCTTGCCCGCCGGCATTCGCTTTGATCTACTCGTCCTGATTATATGGCAACGATTTGAGTCCTTTTTATTTGTTTTCGGTGTGTGTCTACGGATTGTATCCTTTTGCACAGGCCAATGCCTTTTATGACTTCATTCATCTTCTGGCTGGAGCGTAAAAGGAAACAAGAGAGGTGTGTGAAAAGTTTCTCGAGAAGCCATCCCACATGACATACTATCCCCGTCGTATCATAACCAACGCGACTAAATTGACCGAGTATCTACAGGTTGCCGCTCATCACTTGACACTGCACCCTAATCAACAAGTGGAAAAGGGGGTGAAAAATGGACAGGGAAAAGAAGGGTTGAGACAGGGGTTGACTGGAGCCAAGTGCGTGGACGTGTGAAACTACAATCTAGTCATGTCCGACACTTCTTGTCTCTGTGCGGAAATGTCGAGTGGAATAGATTACCATAATCCCACTACATGAGGGTATCAATACCTTAGTTCAGAAATACAAAACATTTCAAGGATCTTTATTACTTTCGTGGACAAGAGAAAAGTTATGTTATAGTTTACACACTTGTAAGCTTATAAAAATGTAGGGTTACTTCGAAAAGTTTGTGTACCGAACAATAACGATGACATGTTTTGTTGAATATATAGACTATTCATATTATTATATATATTTTGTATATAACGTATTTAAATTAATACTTTATATTGTGAAATCAAGAATACATATTTATATTAAATTACTAAAAAAATGTAGTGTAAATAAATATATAAGTAAGCAAAAAATTAAGAAATGTTTTTTTTTTGTATGCAAATCTTATTTTATTATCTAATTTGTATATTAAGAAATGGTATTTTTGTATGTAAATCTTATTTTATTATCTAATTTATATTTTATTTGTAGGAAACGCAAAAATATTGCTTAAAAAGAAATTAATTTCTCTGATGCCAAATAGTAACGCATTCTTAAAAATTTGTATTTCAATAATTTACAATTTTAAAAGCTTCTTGCAAGATCCGACATAAGTAAACAATTTCACACATTTCGTTAAATTCATTAAGAGACCAAACATAACCAGACTTTGGGGAGGCAAGGAATATCTGAAACATTAACGACGTCAACGGTGATGTAAATCTCCAGATATGCGAGGCATCCGAGCACAACGTACAATTATATAGACCGAGGCAGACACACGCCAGCTGAGTCGGAATACGAAGGCTATATCGCTTGAGCCTGTTGCACTGTTCCATTTAAATAATGTGTTCGTACAAGTAAAAGTGTCTGTGAGCCTGGAAAATGCATGGGAACATCCACATGGGACAGGATAAAGAAGGGGGAAATGGGGCAAGGGAACACGACTTCTTGGCTGCGAAAGTTAAGCATGCTGTCACACGTTTCATTTATTATAAAATATGCAAACGTGCTGCCTTATAAATGATCAACATCTTCAATTTAATAATGTCATCGTCAAAGTGAGCAACGGCAACGGCAGTCAGTGGCGTTCGCATTCAGGGCCATGTAATGGCCCATCAATTGCAATTACCAGCCAGATGACGAACGAATTCACAGACCATCGGCGGATTAAAGCTCGCTTTTCCGCAATTAAGGAAAATACGATTCCGGAAAATACCATTAATTGCCGGCATTGGCATGCAGAAATATTTTGCAAATATGGATTTTAAAAAGTTTGCAAGTTTGCCAACATTTTTTCTACCAAATGTTGAAAATATATTTGTATTTTAAAAAGTTATATAAGCTATTTAAAATAGTGCGCGGATATTCAGCTTGTTTGAGTTGCATTTTACAATTAAAAAAGGATGCTATAAATACAATTTTTTTGCTACCCCCGTTTGTAATTGCAACCAACAGTGGACATTCGGACTGAAGGACAGCTTTGTACAGCTCAGTGTTGACAAATCATTTTAGTTGCACTGTCGACAGTCGGAGTGTGACAAAGATACAAAGTGACAGATAAAGAGGGGAAAACGGGGGGAATGCGAGTATATCCGCGTGATGACTGTCAACGCCATTTTGATAGACACCCAGTTGCAGTTGTACCGCCATTTCCGGCGCTTATACATACTATACAGTGTGTGTGCACGAGTGTCGGCCTAAATGGTGTGCAAATTAGATACATCATATTCATACAGACAGTCAGCTAACAGATTATTTATGTAGCCGCTCGAAAACCATCCTCCTCCAATTGGACTATGAATTTTTCAGCATGAGTTCCGTTCCACGCTGACAACTATGCAAATTGTTGTGTCCTTTGTGTACAAAAAAAAATTGAGTGTAAAATAATAGTACTCGCACATTTCTCTTTTTTTAAAGCTGAAACTAGAATTAGTGATTTGTTTTGTATATTTTTTAAAGAATTTTGAATTTTAGAATTTTGTTTCAGTTTTTTAATATATTTCAATGCAGCTTTAATGTTTAAAACTGAGAAGTTATAAAAAGACTCTTTATCTTAGTATAAAATAATCTTAACTTTAATCTTACAAAAAACATTTTTAGGGGTTTCTGAGAGACATACTTTTTCTCAATAATTGTTAGCAAAAGCAATGATTTTAAATGATGAATAATTTTTTGACGGCAGTTGAACGCTTTAATAGAAGTTTAAATACTTAAAACTTAAAGGTGACAAGGTTTTAAATATATTTTCTTTTAATCGCAAAATATCTCAGATAGCACATTTTTTTTGCTTTTTAGCACATCCGTACGTATATATTACTGTGTATATGGTGCATGCAAAGATTGTTGCTTATTGAAAAAGTTTTGAGCATTTGTCGTAAAATTATTAAGGTCGCCGGTGCCGTGAACCCTTGCCCTCGACCGGCACCCAAATGGGCTTCATCGCAGTGTGAACTCTGCCATTGTCCTTTGGCCCACTCGACGGTTACGTAACGAGAGGGCCGAACACCTTTACTTTGCATTTGTTGGGTGTGTGTGTGTGTTTGTGTGACAGGGCGCAGGGCAACAAAGCAAATGCTCCTGGTCCGGGTCCGGATCTGGGTTCCAACAGTTTCAGTGGAATTCTGGGTCGAGGGAAGCTCTTCAGGGGACCCTCGACGCGTTGATTGATTGCGTCAGGGAGGAGCGCTAAAACTGGGAGCAAAGGAGGCAGTGAAAGAGGAAGTAAAGCGCACAGCAATTGCACATTGGTTGGGGAGGTGCAAATTTACCTTTAATATAATCTATTTTTTTTTTTAATTTGAATTATTATATACGTTTACTCAGTGGTGCTTGGGTTGACTTTTTTACCGAAAATTTCTTTATTTTAAATAGTTTTGAAAACAATTTAGAAACAACTACAGCAGTTTGCAGTCAACATTTTTAAAATCTCTCTAATTTTAAAATATTTCAAAAAAATATATAATTTATAAATAAATGCTTTAAAATTCCTTAAATATATACAAAACATACTTGTTATGAAAATAACACATACTTGAATATGAATATTTCATTAAATCTCACACTTAATAAATAATTTCATTTTTCATTTCAAAATTATGCTGTAATGGTAAGACACTCTCCAGGCAACGCAACTATTAATTCATTTAATTTTAAAATTACAAGACAGCTTGTACTAAAATCAATCTTATTTGCCCTTATCTCGTTTGGGGATTTTTATTTTATGGCCCCATCCGGCATTGTGACAACCTTTCAGTCAGTGTAATTTCGATTTCCCTTTATTGTCCGCCTTCTTTGTGCTAAACGGGATACGGGAAAAGGACCTTAGATGGGATGGCGAGCGGTGTGAATTGTGTGTGTGTGTTTGGGTGTGTGTATACAAATCGAGAGGGCAATGGCAATGTAAATTGTTGACGCGCATTGAAAGGCTTTGGCTGCTCGAGTGGCTGTGGCCTGTTTGCATAAGCCAGCCGAGCGGCCAAATCAAATGAATCGAATGCCGAAGTGAGTGGCTTTAAAGAATTGTTTTTTGCAAAAATGTGTGATGGTGGCTGGATAAACAGGCGCGACCCCGAAGGCGACGTGTCGGGCATGTTAAAGTTGCGACCGCATATTAAATTACGGCCCACAAAAATGGCAGCGGGTGATTGGTTGTGGAGGCGTATGGAGGCGTGTGGAGGCCTGTGGAGGAGTGTCAACTGGGGGCCATGGCAGGTGGATTTGGATAGGACTTGTCTGTTGCCCCTAGAGTTTAAGCCCGGTCAACCGCAACAAGTGAACGCCCCTTGCAAATTGTTGCGCATACGCCATGTTGCCACCGAACGCGCGCTCCGCTGTTAACGCAAAAGTTTCCATTTTTGTGGGTCATAAACGTAAAATATCTTTATTGTGAATGACGCTTTGAGGTTTAAAATAAATCAGTGCCCGACCACACGGCGTATGCGTAATGCGTAAATTTATATGTCGCTGTCTGCGCGGAGTATCAGTGTGTGTGTGTGTATGTGTGCTTGTGTATTTGGCTTGGTTGGTTTTTGGTGGTGGCTTTTATGGCACTGTTGTGTCTTTGCTTTAATTTTTCGAGCCTCCTTTTCTTTCGTTTTTGTAGTCATTTGTGAAAATATTGCCTAACAATGCGTTAATAAATGAGGCGTTTAATTAATTGCCAGGCCAGCGCTGAAATTTAATTATGTAACCTTAGCACCTAGGGCATTCGAAGGATCTTTAACAGAATTTAAAGTGGCTCACTGCATAAATCTTTTATCAGCAGATGTACCTAAGAAATTACCTAACCTTGTTTGGGAGACGTTAGGCCTATTAACTAGCAATATATGTTAGAAAGTACTATATTTAAACAGACCCTTTTTTCATCATGATCTGCCCACTAATGGATTTGTTAGGTAAAATATTTAAAATGTGTAGTCCTATTAGTGAATGTTTATTAAACCTATATACTAGACCTTTTAATAGCTGTCAAGAGCAGAAAATGCAGCTAATTAACGAGTTCCTACGAATTTCGAAAGGTAATTAAGTATCTTTGTCTTTTTACTATATGTATGTAAAACAAAACTAAATAAATTATATAAAAATGAGTACAATAAAATGATTTTGTAACTGGAAAAGCATTGACACAAATTTCTTCAAAGAACTTAATAAAGCTTTTAATAAATGGCTTAAGTTCCATATGTGTTAAATAACTCCATCCTTTTTTTTGGCAAGTGTATGGCTTTGCAAATATGAGCGTCACAAAAATAAATTGAATTGCATATAGAGATAAACAAAGAAAAGGCGTGCTGAACGAGGTAATCTCCACTTGACAGCTGGTCACAAAAGCCAAGCAAACAGAAGGGTTCAGGGGCTGGGGTCTGTTCTGGACTGGGGGTAGACCAAGGGTTGGGGTAATAAGAGCAGACGTCAACACTCGACTCGATTGTTGTTTCTGGCTTTGCTTCGGCAAGGAAGTGAGCGAGTTTGCTGCCACAATAAGGAGCAATAGAACTGCTACCAAACAGCAATGTTTATTCTTAATTGCACACATAACGGAACACAGAAAGAAACCATAAAATATCAAGCTTGAGGACTTAAACTAGGGATCATATTATGCAATATATATTGAAGAAATAAAATTAATGTTTTTTATTGTATTCCAATTTTTATTTTCAAATTTAAAATTTAAGAAGATCATTTGATTTAATAAAAAACTTTATAGCTTCTCTGTAAAATTAAAATAAATAGTTTAAAATTAAAAAGAGACATTTTCGCCATAATATTGAATTTTGTGGAATATTTTTACGTGCACAAGATATTATTCAGAATGTTTAAAGGGTTTTTTCAGATTCAAAAACCACTTATAATTTTTAATTTTAAAATAAAATTGTTTTCAATGTAAGGATGTTTTTTTATAAAAATAATAAATGCTTACAAAAATATCATATATCAGACTAACGAAAAATAGAATACAAAAAATATAGATTGTAATTTTAAAAAAATATTTGAATACAGCTAATTTGTTCCGCTATATTTTTTTCTACATTTTTTAATTTAAAATGTTGAAATAAACTTTCTTTTTAATTAAAGTAGTTTTCAAAAAACAAATAATAAGAGCTCAAAAAATTATTTCATAAAACGACAAGATATTAAATTAAGAACATAAGTAGTGGTATTAAACAAAATATAAAATATGAGAATTTGGTTCGCTTTATTTTATCCAGTGAAGTTTTCACTCGCCAGCCAGTCAAATGGTTTTCACCAAAATCGCATACTAACACAGCAGGAGCAACAACCATATTGACACCAACACCAATATAGAAGCTCTGCGGCTAGGAGGCGAAACGACCCGGGCTTAATGCTTAAGCCCGCTGCGACAGGACATTTAATCTCGTTGTATTAGAGGTGGTGTGAGGCTGAGCGGCACGGACGCCACACGACACGGGACTTAGAAGCAGGACGATCCCAAAATCGGAGACTGGGTGGGACTGGGAGCTCGAACTCAAACTCAAACTCGAACTGGGACTTAAAGTGCCTCGAGTGGAAGTCAACCGTGGCGCAGGACTCCAAAGGGTAATGCCTATACTTAGCCTGTTGCTGTTGCCGTTGCCGTTGCCGCTGCCTTTGCTTTTGCCGCTTTTATTGTAATTCTAGGAATTGTTATTTCTACTTTAACAAGCCAAAACCGAATCTCGGTCCTCCATTTACGTGGTCTCCCATTGTTTGCCTGTGCGCCGGATTGAGAGATGTCATGGGTCTAATGTGAAATCCATCCCGACCCCTTGCATCTCCATCTTCTGGCGTCGTGTTTTTGAGGTCTGACGCAAATTGCCACTGCTCGTGTCTCAAGAAGAAGTCGAAAGGCCAATGTAAAATTCCGACAAACTCTCGATGGTTTTGTGCTCCACTTTCAAATGGAAAAATTTCGAGGGCCCGCCTTTAGTTGCCATCTGAGAAGCAACTGAGATTCAAATGCCTCTTGACTGCTGAAAAATTTACTTTTGACTACGCATGTAAGTCAACTTTCTGTGCAAAAATTCAGCAAACATAGTTGCTTTATTCTTCGTCTTCTGTGTGATTTTCATTACCCTGAGTGCTCCTCTGCTGGCGAATGAAATATGAGCAGCTGTTCCGGCCATTGGTCACATCTCAGTTGGCCAACACACAGAGAAAAATATAATTTTTTGTTGAAAATTACTAAGGTGATTTCAATTTATCTACCTTTTTTTTTAAACAATCCTTTCAGCTTAACAAACAAATTTGTTTAAAGAGTTAACACAAAAGTTCTTACCTTATGTAAAAGATAAACACTACGATTCAGTATTTGATTTAAATAGTTATGTTATCTGTATAACTGTGGCTTAACTTGTTAAAAATCTTTCAATATCAATTCTATGATTCCTAATAATACCTGTTTCATCATAAAGCTCATGTGATTGGTTCTATATAGTTACTTAATTTAAGTTGATCTGTTATCTTATTAATTATGGCTTAACTGTTAAATCTCTTTACTTAAAATTTAAGAGTTTTTGAATTTTAAAAGAATCAATTCAAATTTTTCACAATGAAACCTATGTGTTTGTTATGCCAAACCGCAGCAGAAGGATAAATTCATAAAAAACATGCTGGAATTTTCCTAAATTATAAAATGGTACGTTTTGCAATCAATTTTATTTATATATTTGACTTGTACATGCACATGTATGAATTGATGACCCATTTTGATTGAAATTTTTTCGTCTGTGAAGAAATTGATTGCAAGTTGGGCAAACAAATTTCAAGTCCAACTATTGGCAATGCAAATAGTCAAGGCTGGTGGACCAAATCAAATAAGAATTTAGCCAGCACACGCACACATACGCAAGCGAAAAAACCCGATCGCAAATAATGGCGTGAAGGAGAGAAGCAAAGAACAAACGAAACTAATTTCCGGTCACCGGCACATACAAAAGCGCAACGAACCGGAAATCGGGTTATCCTGTTATCCCGCCAGATAAAAGCCCCAAAAGACGCAGTGCGTGAGTCTAATTAGAGACAGGGTGGACGGAAAAGCGTCGGGAAAGCGTCGAGGGGAAAACATCGGCATGATTTTGTGGGCGGGAAAGCTCCTGCATGATATTCCGCATATTACGCAGTGAAGTTTTTTCAACCGCCTCCGCGCGAAGCTCCGCTTCATGGCTGCCAGCAAGTTTGTAAATAATGCAGTTGTACGTTGCACGCCCACGTTACGTGTCACACCGATACAAGCACGCACACATACATGAAGGGAATAGGACATGCCGGGACACAGATACGCACGCACACTGGCAAACAGGCGAACCCCATGTGGCCAACATCCAAGTGCGAAACTAACGACGTGGCCGAAACAACCCAAAATGTAGCCGGAGTGCAGCTCAAACTGCGATTATGCTTCTTCCGTCTGCCGTTTGGTTGCACTCCATTTCCCTTGGCCCCCATTTCACTACTCTCTCTCTGTCTACTTTCTCCTTATTTACCTCGCCTTTTTTCCTGCTTTCCCTTTTTTTGCCCAGTTGCCAGCCATGAAATATGCATATTGTTGTTATTGCTGGCTTACTGGTCGCACCTGGGAAACGCAAGTTCTATTCGCTTGCATCGTGACGCCAACTGGCTTGAGTATTTGTTGGCAAAGTGGTGGTCACTAAATAAACAACATTTGAATTTACCAAACTGCAAAAGTTAATAACTGGTTACTGGCAAACAGAGGTGTTTCTAGAATTTCTACTTTTTATTACAGCAATCCAAACAACTTTCTGCAATTAGTTTTTAATTTATTTTGCAGATTTACTTATGGTTTATTTAATATAATTTTAAAGTTATTATTTAAAGTACTTTTGTCATAAATTTATTAAGCAGCAAAAAAACCAAATTTAATTAATTTAAGTGTTTTTATATGTAGGGAACCAAAAAAAATTAAACAATTGTAAGTTGTTCTACTTAAATGCAATTGACTCATTCAAGATACAAAAACTTTAAGCTTCAAACTTTATTTTAATTTTAGTTCGATTTAATTAAATCGAATGCTTAAAAAACTGTAATTAGTACTCAAATTTATTTGTAGCTTAAAGGTTCTTTATATACAGCTCTTGTCCGTCGATTTTGTATTGCTTTAAAAAAATCGTGAAAAAAAATGCGGGCTTTTAGTCAGCGAAGATTGATTGTTTTCCATTTTTATTCTCCGTATTTTTACTTAATCCCGGCAAATTGCCGTGACCAAGCAAAAAAAGCTGTATCGCATTACACCGCATCGCGATGTCGAGTGGATCGAATTACGTGCCGCAGTTACAAGTGCATTCTGGATGCAACTGCATTTGCATGCACTTCGCACGCTTTTATGAATTTTGCAGCGGATAAACATCCATTTGGCCAGTGGGAAGAAATGTGATGTGAAAAATGCATTTCAATTTGGTGCCGTGCTTTAAAACAAAGGCTAATTAATGGTCGGTTCACGTCCCTATGGGCGTGGCATGTATGCAACCCGCCCAGAGCCACTCCCACATGCACTCATCCAAATGAAGAGTGGTCCGTTTTGAGCCAAGGTCCAGTTTAGCTAGGCATTTGCTCCCGCCGCTCCGGTCACCGAGTCCTTTATTAAAGTGTTTCCTGCATGAAAAGGACATCGGTGGGCGGGTCAGCCCATCCGTGAGTGGCTCTAAGTGTGTGTGAAGAGCCTGGAAAAACATCGCACACACGCCCACAAAATGTTCAGTGGCTTAATTTCCGGTCTGTTGTTCAGCCAGGGAACTAATTAAAAGTTCAGACCACCTAAGATATTGAAGGTCTCCAGACGAAATTCAAGGCTCCAAACGAAATGTGTCCCTCAAATTAAATGTAATTCGATTTCTGTAATTTGGGATTCAAGTAAAATTCGTTTTTAATTTTAGCTTTTCTATTATTGCTTTAGATAAAAGTAATTACAAATAATTAGATTATTATTTATACTTTTATTTTTTATTTAACTTGTTTAAAGGCACATATGTGGATACCATATTTACCATACCATTTATTACATTTTTCAAGTCAGTATATGTGAAGTGCTATTGATTTAAAATATAGTTTGGCATACCTCTCTTTATTATGACTATTCAAAAAGTTTGTTTATAAAATGTTCATATTTTACGATTTAGATTTACTTCTTTGTTTACTTAATTTTTTTCTTTATAAAAAAATATGAACATTTTTGTGGGTAAACGTTTTGTGGGTAAACATTTTTCCAATATCACTGTCAGCACTGAAAGTCTAAAACCCCCACCCTGACGCAAATTGCCTGAGGCTGATTCCCCCATCTAGTTTCCATAAACTTGGCCACATTTTTCACAGACAAGGTAGAAGGGAGTGGCGGTTGGTAAAAGCCTGGGAAAACAACCGAAAACTCAATAGAATATGCTGGTGTTTGGTTTGGTTTGCTGCGGAGCCAGCTGAACATTTCTGCAGCTGCAGCAACGACAACCACAAAAACCTCGACATGGCAACCAAAAGTTTCGACACTGCCACACACGAACTCGTACATATTTTCATGTGGCCGTGGCAGCGGAAAAAAGTTAAATTATGAAAACGGAGAGGTATGCCATAAGGTTAGCTTAAGCCGATTAGCGAAAATTGAATTTTCAATTTGCAATTGATTGCACTCGCCACAAGGGCAGCGATATTGATGGACTGAAAAAGGGTCCCTTACAATCCTTTTCAAGTCGGTGGGCAAAAACAAAAGTTGTTGATTTAATAAGGTTAAGTGGGTTTATACTTATTGATTGTCCTCGATTGGATCTATGTTTGCCTTAATTCTTAAGACTATTGTAAAGCCCATATAAATAGATTAGTTTAAATATAATTGTGGAATTTCTTTCAAGAACCTTTTGTCAGAAATTTTATAGAAATATTAATATTTATTAGTTTCAATAAGTTTCACAAGGTTGCTATGCGACAGCAAAAAATAAAAAAAAACCTTGTTAAGCAGTGATTAAATTAATTAATTATGTAAATTCTTAAATGCTTAGCACTCTATAACAAAAGCTTTTTTAATGTGTCGGTAAATCTTGCAAAAAACTAAGATTTTCAGCATTTTTAAGGCAAATCCGAATAACAGCTGCGCAATAATACCGTATAACTCAGAAAGGCTTTTATCACCAATGCGAATTTTGCACAATTTTCCAACTTTACCTGACCCCGCCTCGCATTAAAATCCTTCGCTTTGCTGCTGAAGTCGAGGGCTGTGTTTAGTTTGGTTTTAGTTTTAAAATGTGGACGAAAGAAAAACTTTTGTGCCGCAAAGACTTTGACAACTGTGCTGACCGCCGTAAGAAGCTGACAAGCTGACCGGAAAATCTGGGAGCGGTCGACGGGCGGGGAAATTGTCAATTTGCTTTATCGCCTTAGAAAAACCTGAAACCACAAATTTATATGTATAGTATTTATTTGCGGGTTTTCTTTGCCAGTGGGCACTCGGTCCGTCTGATTGTCTTATTATGCGTTATAAATCGCATGACGGCTGTTATTAAACTGACTTTGAATGCTATCAAAATCAGAGTGTATGCAAACGAGCATAAAAAAGCTTTTTAAAAAGTCGCCAAGTCACAAGGATATACAGGCACATACATATTTTGGGCACTTTCCCTGTTCTTCTTTTCTCTGCTTTACGTGTCTGTCCCTTTTGAGCATCTTTCCTTAATGCGTACATAAATATACATTTTTTCCACATTTCTTTTCCTTTTCTTAGAAATCAAATTAAAGGTATCCCATGTGTGCGTGTGTATGTGGGTTTATTATGAAAATGCCATGAATTACTCGCGTATAAAAGTCATCATTAATTTCTCTGTGACGCTTTTTTGACAACCATTTTGGAATTTATTCACTCATTCATGAAGAGACATCAGAAACAGACTTGCTATGATGTGGGCGGTGCGGATACGTCTATTTCCGTTGCGTTTTTTTCTTTTGAGGATTTATTATCAGATTTTATTTGAATGTTTAAGTGTTATCCCTCAAAGCCTTTAAATTGATGAATAACTATGTATACAATTTATAATTCACAATAAATCACTTTAATTTTTAAAGTAACATATAAGTTTAAAAATTACAACAAAATTGAAGAAAGAAAAGTAACATTATGTAAAGCCCTTGAAAATATAAAAAATATATTACAACATGAGTCCTAACAAACAATTTTATTTAAAATTGTATAAATTTGAAAGTTATTAAAGATAAATTTATTTTTAAACAAAGTAAACTCCAAAATATTTGTCTACTGTTTATATACACTAAATGGACCATTGAAATCATCTATATCTCTTAATCGTATATTTTGTTTCTCTCATTTTAAACGCAGTTGAGATTCAAACCAGTAATAACTGAGTAACTACTGTTCGACCCTCGATGATAATTCATTTCCACTTATTCTTTATACTTTTTTACGAGTTCATCAAAGTTGTGGTTGGTTGTTAAAGACTTTGGGCCATGTGACAAGGATAAACAAGGTCATAAAATGGCGTTGGCATATAAAAATGCGCCGAAGATTGCCGCAAACGGCGCACAGATTCGTCCTGTGAGCCAGCAGCTGTTGTTGCAGTAAAAACGGAAACAATGCCTGGAACGGTGTCTGGAATTTATTATGCATACGCCCTGTAGTGCATATTTGTAGCGTGATAAAATCAGTTAATAGCTGCATGAATAAAACATCGCCGAAAGCGAAAGCAAAAGCTCAAGCTTAAGGTGCGCATCGCCATCAAAAAAAAAAAGGAAAAAGAAACCGGAAACTCAAAGCCATATCGGTTCCGGCGGATCGCTGCGGCTAATAAAAAATTAGCAAGCAACATCCCACTCACTCGTATCGCAATCAGTTGACGGCTGAAACTAATTTACTTGTCACTTTTAATTATTGTTTGCTATTTAGCGAAGCGTAAAGACCGAGTAGAATGGGCTGCCCACGACGCGAAAGGGGATGCTGTTGCTTTTGCCTTTCAGCTGGAGGCATATTATTAGACCATATAAATTCCTGTCAGTCTACTTTCGGTTTAATTAACTTTCATGTTTGTATTAGCCGGGTCCGTGTAGGCTGGTCTAAAGTGTTGTTGCTGCCCGGCAACCAACCAACCAGCAAGCCAGCTAACCAGCCTGCTGATTGTTATTAGGCCATAGTAATAGTTGGCTTCTGTGGTCGCCCGTTGTCGTACGAAACCATGTCCGCAGCCTAATTGTCAGTACCCGCAATTGTGCGACCGACGTTCGGTCAATTAAGCCAGTGTACGTTTGCAGAAATTTACCAGAATTTTGAATGGCTAAGCAAACAAAGCTATGCACCTCAGGCCAACACTGGATAATATGGTTTACTTCATATTTAAGCCAGGTCAGTAAATTGAACAGCATACATTTTGGGTGGCTTTGATTAAGTTATAGTTTGTAGCAGCTCTTCATGACACAAATACTAAGCCAACATGCTGGAATGTGTTCACAATGATTGAATAGGTTACCTGTTGCTTGTTTCTTTGATTTTTTATTATAAAAAATGTAACATTTTCGTATAAAAAAGATTGTTTAATAACTTTAAATTTTTGTAAAAATGGAATAACATGCAGTCATGATTTTTTTACAGCTCCGAGAATTACAATTACAGTTTCAGCATAGCGACAGGTCGAGTTGGCATACAGACAAAATATTATTGAAATATTTCAGGCTTGACTTGCTTTTATATAGGCGGAACAGAACCGGATATGATTTGTTATTCGTTTTGCCTTGTGGCCGCCGACAGGAGCTTTCAGTTTTGATTTCCGTATTTTACTTATTTTGAATATTTTTGTGTGCGTTGTGGGCAGCCATAAAATATTCACATCAAAGCACAGGAGAAGCCGCAAAATTAAAACTGAAATCGGCACTTGAATTGTGTGCTCCGCAAAAATGATTCCGACAAAGGTAGGTTTTTATTTCATGGTTATTCCATCTGGTGAACCGTGCATCGATGCAGGCCATTAACCAGTGCGATTTGCAATCGGAATCTGGGCTTTACGCCGGATTTATATCCATTTATTCGCATGTGCATATGGCATGGAGGATGCCTTGGATCGGCCCGCTAAATAAACAAATGTTTCTCTTGCCGATTGTACGTGCGTGTAAGCAAAGCAAACAGACTAGGAAAAACATAGAAGGCAAACAGACGAGAATGGGAAAACGTGTGTGCTTTAGTCTGAATGGTTGCACCCCCCCTTTCCCCATTTTCCGACCAACATTTTCCGCCGCCGAGCTAACATTTTATCCTGCATACATGCCGGCGTTATTTATAAAGGAACGGAATAAAGTGCAGCAAGGATATCGCCAGATGGAGAGAGACATAAGGGCAAGGGCAAGTGATTTTCCCAGCTCGTCTGCTTTCCCTGATGACCTTACCATTTAGCCTTGTCATTCCTTTTTTGGTGCCTCTGCAAGTGTCTTATTAATAGCCAGCTCAATTATTAATTTTGATTATAACGACCCGCAACAAGGTTGCGAAAGTTATCGATTTATTATAAAATTATAACTTGGAGGACGACCAACAAAAAAGCTTCGAGCTAAACGCAAACTAAACACAAACGAAAGGTATTTATTGAATTGCTGATTAGGTCGGAGTGTCCTTGAACTTTAGCTATTTTTATTTGTTAGCTGAAATGCTCTCAGAAACATTCATACATTTGGTATATTCATCTAATATTTGAGTTGAAATAAAATATTATATTTAAGAGTTTAAATAATATTTAATTACTTTAGAAATTTATCAGATTCTTCATTTTAGGAAAAAGTTTTTTAGCTTGAAAAAATAGAAACAAATAAATGTTGGTTTGTAATAATACATTTTTAAACTCAATTAATTATAAATGCTAAAAATAAATCCCTAGTGGCTTTTTTGGCTATAAATAATTGAAATATTGTTTTCGTCCTGCGGAAATAAGCCAACGCTTATTTAGATTACAAACAAAATGCCTATAGCCATGATTTACAAAATAAAAAAATGGTATAAGCATTGAAAATCGAATGCCATTCAGAGGTATCGATTCAGCTGGCCCATTGATCGCGTATTTATAGCCGATGCTTTGTCATCGAAATCAAAGGGCAGACGGTAATCAGTGCTGACTAATGCCGCTCACGGAGAATGGCAAACAATAGGCGCAAACTTTGGCGACACAGGACGCAGGACATTGGTGGAGGGGGAGAAAGAGTGGGAGAATGGTCTGGTCTGGAGGATATCAGATACCCAAGGGCGCGGCAGTTCATGTGTGGCATAAAAATTACCAACTAATTAAATACACAAGATATATGTGCGTCACGTGCGCGACGTGGTCTGGCCAGGTGGCGTTCGGGTCACCTGTTTAATGTGCAAATAAAAGAGGCGTCAGTGTGGAATACTAATTGCAGTAGACTCGTCCCGAAAATTCCCAGCCGTTAATTGCCCACTTTCTTGGTGAAGGGGCGCAACAAGCGTGAAAGTCTGAAATCAGCTGCCAAGAAAGTAGACTATCCCCTTGCCCGAGCCCCACATTTGCATACCGAAAAACTCCACGAGTGTGACATTGACTGAGAGACCCACTTCTGTCAACCGGCAGCCCGTCCTTCACCCACTTTCCCCCCTCTGGTCCCGCCACAACAAACTGTTGCTTCTCAGCTGTGTTTTTAGTCCTGTTTTTACCCCTACTCGGCGTCTGCGCATTGACCGCACCCTTTTTAGTTCCAATTTCTGGGGAATTTCTCCTGTTTTGCGCAACAGTTTGGGCCATTTTCTTATGTTGATTGGGACTTTTTCGAGCTGTTGCTTCGCGGCACGGAGCATTCGACTTTCCGGCGGAGTCGCAGCGGATTCAGTCTGTTTGGGGACTTTACGGTGTGCGAACGTGTGGCAGCAAGTACTCTAAGGTCACAGCGATTCTAAGAGCCAACGGTGCGGATACGCAACGGACGGTCAGCGCACAAGCACCCTCGTACTTATACTCATACACACACACACACGCACAAGCACACAGTCTCAGGTAAAGCACTCGCATGCTGTACACACCTGTACTGTGTGTATGTGTTTATGTGGTGCATATAAACGCGTTTAATTAATGTGAAAGTGTCGTCGGCGCAGTCGTTTTTCTCTGTACTTTCGACGTACTCGCTTTTCTGAATCGCCTTGGTGTTAATCGTTAAATGTGCCGTTAATTTTCCGTTGCGCGATTATTAAGTGCTAAAAACTCTGAATTGATTTTACAAGTTTTTCCTTGCAATTTTGTGAAAATATTTAAGCAAGTGGTAAACCGAATAAAATAAAATGAAACATAAACTTATTTTAAATATCAGTGAATATATTTTCTTTTCGATTAAGATAAATAAAAAAAATGTATTTTCTTTGTTAATAAAAGCACGATTCACTCAATGTATTAAACTTTAAACGGGAACTTCTTATAATTTTTTTTTTCATATATAAAAATGAAAAATACTTTTTTGTATTAAAATCTCTCTTTGACAAATAAGTTATTGATCTATTTAAACAATTAAAGTTTTAAAAATTTGTACATATAACAGGACTTTAAAAATAAACTTGTAGTTAGGAAAGCCACAACTTGTTTCAAGAACAAACCTTACAATTAAAATGGCAAAAACTTTAGGCAGAAAATGGCAAAACCATTAAAAAAAAAGTTTCAAAATCAAAATCCAAAGTTAAAGTTATGTTATGTTATACGCATTATTGTTAAACAGCTAAAGAATTTTTTTTTTAATTCGGATTTGTACAAAAAAGGTAACAACCTCGAAACCAGGTTTAGTTTTGCCCAAAAATGTTTTTTTAAATCCTCCCTCTATATATGGTAGTCATAAAAGTGAAAATGTATTTTTTATTTGCCACAGCTCGGCGTTCTTGGTTTTGCATTGTGATCCGTGCGGCATACCTGGTCATTTCAGGTGAGTGAACAACTCGCATTTTGGGGAAAACTTCTAAAAAAAAAACCTGAAAACCACATTCATAATATTTCAACTTTCGAAAAGCTTTGAACGTGCAATTTTGACTTTGTCCTTTGATTTAAGCTGTCAAAATGCCATAAATGTAACTAATTAAAAAGTATTCGCAGGAATGTGTGGGTATGCTTCTGATACGAGTCATGTGCTGTGAGCCCATAAAAGTGAAGAAAACTAATTAAATTGTGATTATTTCAGGAATTTCGAGTGAATTTAATGCTTGAACTGACATATGTTTTAAAGATAATTTTGAAAATGTGTGAAGGGAAAATTGATTGACCTTGTGTGTGTCAGATTTCTGCAGTCAATTAATTGGCCACAATTTATGGTTGGTTAAATTAGTAAGAAGTGGTATTTCTTTTGTGATTGAAGAATGGGAGTTCATAATACTTATAATATTATTTGTATTTCTCTTGCTGTTGCCCTTGACTCCAAGAACTCAACATTGATTACAAAATTAGATTCAATGGAAATATCAACTGAAGTTGCCATTGATAACAATCAAAAGAAAAGAATAACAATTGAATTGTATAGTCAAGTAATATACTGAGTGGTTCTATGCTTTTAACGAGCATAATACATTTTCCTTATCGATTTTTTATATCAAATATTATAGTCTGTAATTAATTGGAAATGAAGTACTTTAGAACATTAAACACATCAATGAACTTTTCTGGTTTAAAGACTTGGTTTGAAATTTCTGGTCGATTTTTTTAAATTTTTATGATGTTAACCCTTTCTAAGTTTCCAAAAAAATCGTGTTTGCAGAAAAATGACCAAAGCCCTGCACCTCTAATTCCATAACTTTTCATTCCGGCATCCGATTTTCAAGCAGTATATCTTTAAAGTCTTGTGGCTTAAGCCTCTAAAAGTCTGCGCTTAAAGTTTGTTTTAATATTGTGATTTGTTTATTTTAACGATATAAATCCATTTATTTTCCGATAAAATAGCTTTGCAGAAAAGTGACAAAAAACCTGAAGTTTAAATTCTATAACTTTTCTTTTAAGCATCCGATTTCGAAGTGGTATAACTTAAATGTCTCGAGGCTTAGTTCTCTAAAAAATTACGTTTAAGACTTGGTTTGTAATTTCTGATCGATTTTTTGCAATTTTTATGATGTTACCCCTTTCTAAATTTCTAAAAAAAAATCGTATTTGCAGAAAAATGACCAAAACCCTGCACTTCTGATTCCATAACTTTTCATTCCGGCATCCGATTTTCAAGCGGTATATCTTTAAAGTCTTGTGGCTTAAGCCTCTAAAAATCTGCGTTTAAAGTTTGTTTTAACATTGTGAGTTGTTTTTTTAACGATATAAATCCATTAATTTCCGATACAATAGCTTTGCAGAAAAGTGACAAAAAACAGCAGTTACACTTTTCCAGTGTATCTTGCAGCTCAATAATATTTCTAAAAGGAAAACAATTTGTTTAAAATTTGCTCCAATTGCAGACACCCCTGCTGCAATTTTCCATTTCATTGCAATATTCTGTGCAACAACTTTACCCACTTGAGGACTGGTCGGTTGTAGTTGATTTTTCTTTTCCTCTGCATAAAATTTCACTTCAAACTTATGCAAATTTCTGGCTTATAATTTCGCCTGAAACGCAAATCAAAAGTTATAAGTAGAAGCGAAAGCTGCGTGGAGAGGGCAAAGGAGAAACTTGGGCATGTTGCCAATTTTAAGTGATTTTAAATAACTGCAGGCAACTTAAAGTAAGGCAGGGGAAGTGAATTTATGAAAAAATAAAATAAAACCGTGTAATGACATAATTTGTAATGCCTTTTGCCCGTCAACAAAGGACAATAACTCAACATCCGCGACAGCTACAAGGACGTCCTCCGAGTTCTGGCTTTGCAATTTAAAGTATAATTTCCACAGTGCCCCCTAAATGCCATTAAGTATTAAGTCAACTGAGAAGGGGGAAAACTTTCTGCGTTGAGTGTATGTTTTTTTTTTTTGTGTTTGTGTGTGTGTGTCTCCATGGCTGCAGGCTTTGTTTGCTTTTTGTTTGTTTTGTTTTTTTCTCTGTGTATTTTTTGCTGCATTTATGCACATAATTGAGTGTTGAAAGAAATGGTAGAGACAGCAACGTTTTTGCTGACTTATTTTCCATGACAGAGTTTTTACCCTTGTTATTTCGCAGAGTTTCAAAACCAAGCAAATCTTTTTCGATGATTTACTAAAAAAAAGGTCAAAGTTACAGATTAAAGTGCAAGGAAGTTAAGATTTCAACCAAATATATCGATTCATTAAAGTGTAAACCATTTTAAAAGAAAACATGATCATATATATATTTTTCGTGCAATTTTTTTAAGAAGTTATATCAAATTTTTGTAATAGCAAGGCATTAGAAGTGATGGCAAACAGAAAATATATTTCAAATACAACAGTACAAATAAATGGTATTGGTCTTACATTGGTTTAAATTATTCTTAGCCATAAAATCTTTTTTTTTGTGTATCATGGTAAAGCCGTAAGTCTTGCGACAACATGCCAGGACACACCCTGCATTTATGTGTGCTCTTTTGTTGAGTAAATAACACAATTTTGAGACACAATTCTGCTCGATTAGTTTTTGGCACACCCGCTCTCCAAACTCCCACGCATTTTGATTGCAAAAATGTATTTGCCACATTTGACACTACGGCAATTTGCAACTCATTGTCGCCTGGCAAACTGAAATTCATCGTTTTGCATTGCAATTTTTGGCAAATATTTGCAATTTATTTTGCTGTGCTCACAAAGTTAATTAGGATGCCTTGTCAGTGAGGCTGTCAGTCATAAAATTGATTTCGCAAATTGTTGGGCCATTTGCAGCTCCAAAGGTATACACCTAAGGTTCATCAAATGGTTTGTGGCTTTTTATTACGGTTTTGGCGCTGTTTGTTACGGAAATTTGAAAGTGTGGTCGATTGAAATTATTTTTGATAATATTTCCCACTTGAACTCGATACAATTTAACTCGCAGAAACTTCACCCCATTAAAAATGTTATTTAAGCCTGCTTCATTGATATCAAATTAATATCGAATAAATGCGATTTCTGGCAATTGCGCAGTCACATTAAAATTCATATTGCGTGAGCAATCAAACTGGATTTCCTCAGCATATCCTTTCCCTCTGAGTGCTTGTAAGCACGACTGTTGCTTTGGCCTAAGCCGTTAAATACCCAAACAGAGCAGCTTTATTGAAAACTGATTACTCAAGCGAGGCTGGGACCTGGATAGCCGTGCCCAAAACAAACATATTAACGCACCGAGGCCTGACTTTGACGCATATTGGCCTGGCAATTAATCCGCCTAGCCAAACATGGCAAAATGTTGTGCTCACGCACGCATAAGAATAACAAAAACATCTGAGGAGCAACTCATGCCCGAACTAATTGCCCATTCTTCGGAATTTGATACTTTCTTTTCGGGGGTTTCCTCTATCTGCTGGGCAATAATTAGGTTTCCTTGTGGCGGTAACTTCGTTTCGGTCGGTGGAAAACATTTTACAATCCTTGGTGGCCACTGTGTAATTATGCCACGATTGTGTCTCTACTGCTGGCGTTGCAGTTAGCATTTGGCCGCAATTCAATTATGAACGCACTTAAACGGGGGTCTTAAGCCGCTTTTGTTTGCCACACTCGATTCCATTCAATTTTCAAGTGGATACTGTATAGAGGATAACTAAACAAATTATGCAAAAGATTTAATTAAGCAGCCCTAATGCCTCGACGACAGCTCTACTCCCTGGGCACGTTCACGTGCCGTATACGTAATATGCAAATGTGCGCACTCCGGCCGAGGACAATGCCAACTGGGGTGTATCTGTCCGTCCGTGTATTGAACTCTCCTCAGTTTTTCCTGTGGGGCATGAACCTTTCCTAATGGACCGAGATTATTGCACCACCCCAACAGATCCTCCTCATCATCGCCGGTGGAAGGTAATTAGCATTGTAGCAGGTGCAACCGCAGCAGTTGTAGTTGTCGTTGGTCGGCAAGGAATGCGAATGGAAATTTGCTGGAAAGTATGCAATGAATATTCTTTCTGGTCCTGTCCAGAAACGAGCAAAAGTAGATGACTTGCACCGGAGGAGCCACATCTCCTGGTTTCATGCACGCCAACGCGTTTGCTTTTTCCTGGTAAAAACTTAACTCCTTTACACTTAGGGAAACACAGAGTGAATCGAGAATATTTTAAAAAGAATTTTTATACTTAAAAGCCATAACCCATTTATAAATAATTTTAATAAAATATGTAGATAAGATTTTCCCAAGACACCAACCTGCTTGATTGAGTTTAAAATAAAATATATATATATTTTTTCGATGTTTATTTGTTAGCCTAACTCGCTAAACTTGCTAAACATTTGATTTGTATTTTTAAAGATGCAAGTGATTAATGCATGGTCAATGAAGCACTGGTTAGAAATATAAATCTTTTAAAGGGTATGTTCATACATTGTAATAAACTTTTTGGAAATCAAGTTTAAAATATTTTTCGTAAGACAGCAGAGCGTTTTATTTAGTTTGAACAAAAACTTTTTTGTATACATTCTAATATTTATTTTAGATCCTAATAAAAAAAATGTTTAAACAATGAGTTCGTTGTTAATGACGCAAGCTGAAAAAAAAAAAATAAATCTTTTAAAAAAATAATTGTTAAAATCAAGTTATTTTTGTAAATAACATACAATCTCTGTTGATTTTCGACGTAAAGCTTTAAAAATATCCCTGAGTCAGGAGCGAATTCTCGTGCTGTGCACGGCTTTTGTCCTGCTCGGCAGGCGAACAATAAATGAGGCAAGAGCAAACAAAAGATGGGCCGCATTGCCTTAACTGACACACAGTTGTGCCATTGCCATTCACATTGGTGTGCCTGGGTACGTGTGTGTTGGTGCGGCCAAAGGACCATCAGATCTGTTCTTCTTTTTTTCTAATTGAGACATCTGTGTGCGTGCGTCTGCCATCGTTTGTTTTGGCCGCTCTGCGTGCTGTGCTGTGCTGTGCTTGTATTGTGTGTGTCTGTGTGTTTGTCTTCAATCAGCGCTTGAGTTGGCAACATGTTGTTGTTTCTACAGCCTACTTTGTCGGTCGCTTGTTGCCCATCTTCGTCTGACTTTCGGCTAAAAATATTTAACTCACATTGCTCGTTGGGCGTAACATTTCATACACACGCACATACAGGCTCAATGTGTCTCCGTTTCTGGGGCGGTCCAAAAATAATTCCCGGAGTTTCAGGAGCCGTTGTGTTTGCGTTCCGCTTTTATCATTTAATTTTGGCTGCTTTAGTCGGCGTTCGTGCCAAAGACGAAATCAATAAAACCGGCGAGAGTCCACGTGTCCAGGCCACGAGCGTTTCGCATTAACGGATTTCCACTGCCCCAGCAAACTGCCCCTATGGCATTTAGAAAACTCAAATCGAAATGACATTTATTAGAAACCCGATGGCCGATCAATGGATTAGATATCGCTGCCATTATTACTCCCATTAAATAGCTGATTAACGCTGATTAAAGCGGCCGCTCGCAGACTGAATAATGATGGGAAAATATTGCCTTTAAAACAATACCCACTCGTCAGAGCCTGCATATTTTATGGAACACCATAAATTAAATTTATTCATAATGCTTACATAAGGCCGGCATTTGATTTGATTTATTCCTGGCGCGTAAGGTTTTAATGAATCTGATTTTGTTTTCGATTTAATGCTTCGTGGAATTTCACAAACCATAATTAAATGGAAAAACAAATACGTCCTATTTCACTTGCGGTCTATTTATTTGTTTAATTGTATGCATTTTAAATTCGATTTTTGTATTTGTTTTCATAGCAATTCATTCTGTAATTGGATGTACTTGCATACACAAATAAATTTAAACGTTTTAACCAAACAATGGTTGGTTGCCTACCTAATCAATCTCGCCATGCTCAGTTTATTGATTCTGAAATATTTATATTGGTATGCTTTTTATTAGGTTATATAAAATTATTTGCTTATGTTAATTTGAAATTTATTTTTCCAATAATTGAAGTACGTTTAATTGCAAAATTTTTAGTAAAACTACAAAGTAAGTTTAATTGCTAATTGCTGTAGTAAAAAACATTTAAAATTAAAAACTTTTAAAAATGTAAAATAAAGTAATAAAGTTTGCTATTAGCACTTAAAGTATCTAAGGGTACTTTAATATACTCAATATTTAAAGAGAACAAACATATTAAAATTTACCAATAGATTGTCGTTTGCAAATAGATAATTGTACTAAAAAACAAAAATTATTATCTACCTGCGGTTATTTTTAGGAGTTAGTCCAGAAAGGACTATACCAAATTCCATTAAAATAAACTGTAATTTACCCTCTGGGAAAATATCTTTTGGAATAAATTTGTATCTGTACACTTTCGTGAGCTGACTTAACCCACTAGGAAATTCCAAAGGCTCGTAGATTGCAAATAGAATGCCGTAAAAACAAACCGCATTCATTCGCCACGCTAAACCGTCTTAAATATTAAAGCTTGTTTGCCCCCAATTGCAAAATGCTGACCTAGAAAGTTTCCTCCGCTCAACCGGCCGCCAATCGCCTTCCGGCGGACTTCTCTGTCAGTCGTCATCAGTCCGTGTCCGGTGTCGCTAGTCCTTCGTTTGTCCATCTGTCCGTTTGTCCATTTGGCCATTTGTCCGTTGGTCCGTGTGTCCATCTGTTGTCGGTGGATACTTTGTTCTCCGTGGCATAGTCTGTATAGCCAACGTTAAGCACACGATGCGGTCTGGCTTCTGGGCACTGATACTTTATTTATTTACCATCAACACAATTTATTTAACAAAAAATTTCACGCAACACTGCAAAGGGTAAGGTCTGGACGAGCGAACGTTTTCCACTAAATAGTTTTACGTTCGTTGGAAATTTATGTAGCCTCGTTGGCTCTCAAAGTCCTTCTGCCAAGAAACTAAGATGTCTCAAGTCAATTTGTTGGCTTCACCCTGAGCTCCTGGGGCAAGTATCTTGCCAAAATGTTTACTTGCATTGAATAATTCAGTCGGCAAAGAATGTACACCCAAGGGCAGACAGGCCCCGGGGGGAAAAGTCGTCGGAAAAGCCGGAAAAGTCGGGCAGGCAGCCCAGTGAGTGCAGTCGGTATGCTAGAAATGAGATGTGCCAGACACTTTGACACATGTTTGGCAAGTCAAATTGCATTAGGCTTCCATTTGGGCAATTGCCAAATAGTGAAGCAAAAATGCTTTGCGTGGCTGTCGCTTTTTCCAGCAATTAGTAAAGAGATTATGCCTTAAGCGCATTTTCATGAATTTGCAAAATAAAATTGTCGCCAACAATCACACGCTCTTCTACGTATTTATCCAGAATGAATGGCCGAGGCCAAGCTCATTTAACTTTTTAATTGTGCAGTTTTGTGTGAAGCAGCCAAAAGAGTGCCACCAACAGTAATTCCCTCAACTTTCATGGCTCTTACCGAAACTTCAGTGCTCTTTTAAAATATAAGTTTAATTCAAAATGTTGTAAAACTAAGTGTATCCTTTTTTAAGTAAACTAAAATAGTTTGGTAATTATATTTAGATTTATTGTCATTTTATTCAACTAATTGGTTGACTTATTTGTATACTGATTTGGCTGACTTAATGGATACCGTCAATTAAAGCTTAAAAACTGTTTTATATATTTAAAAATAAATAACGTTTCAACTAGCACATCAGACAGAGTTTATTTTTTTTCCATTTAATTTTCATTTCAATCAATCCGATTATGGTCGGCTTATGGTGTAGTAAATACAAGCGCTTGGAACCACCATTTTTAAATACCTCATAAAAATGCGAAATTGAAAATTGGCTGAAATTAAAATAACATAAAGAACAAATAAAATAAGCTTAAATATATTATGTCAAACACTATGGTGTATTAAAATTGGCTGAATAAATTTTGTTTAATTCAATTTGTTATTGATGGCTAGTCTTCTTAGCTCACAAAATGCACTCAATGCTTCGTCGAAATATGCGTAAAAATAGTCCTGGCTAATTAGAGAAGATTAGGAGTATATTTTGCATTCTTAGAGCTTTGGCTACAATCCAGTGGTGCACATAATTCGCGAGTACAGCCAAACGTTCTTATGAATAGAATTAGCCCACCACCTTGACTCTGACTTACCTGCAAATTTAAGCTCTCCCTTTTTGCCGGTGGTTAATGAGTGTATAAATTGAGCACAAAAGCCAAGCCAAGCCGAGCAATAAGCGCATTAATTGCCAGTGCCTTGGTCTCTTGGTCGGCAGGGCAACGGGGCGTATGAGCGATGTGAAGTGGCCGCAATTAAAATGAAATTTACTTTCATTCTCTGGTGCTGTTTTTTTATTTCTCTCTCCTTGCAGAAAGCTAAAGGCTATAAGCACCGTCTGAGGAGACCACTCCTGGCCCCTTTTTAGACATCAAAGACGGCAACAACGGCGGCCAGAATTTTCTCACGTTTGGGTAGTGTCGAGGAGGTGCAACGCGGTCGCAGTGGCAGCGCTGTGGGAATAACGCCGCCGGGCGGACCAGGAGCGTTAGCTGGCGGAGTTGGAGTCGGAGTGGGAGGAGCGGGATCCGGAGTAGGAACGGTGGCAGCGGCAGTGGTGGCAACGGGTTCACCGGCCAGGAGTGGCCAGCAGCAGTTCGTCGGAGGAGGAGGAGGCGTCGGCGTCGGCATCGGCATCGGCGGAGTGGCGGGAGCGGCTGCTGTGGGCGTGGCAGGTGCGGGTGGTGTGGCAGCGGTACGACAGCGCAGTGCCAGCACAGTGCTCGACATTAATTTGCCGCAGCAGCGCAAGGTGTCCGTGGGCGGAGTAGGCGTGGGAGGGGGCGTCTTGGCAGGACCTCCGTCTCCAGTTATACGCACCATCAGCGGATCGAATGGCTTCAGTGGCTATGATCCGCCCGTGTCAGTGATTGCCAGTCGGCACGCCAACTTTAATGGCCAGGAAGTGGGCGGTGGCGTTTCGGCAGCAGGAGCACGAGGAGCACCCTCCGGCGCGGCAATAGCGACCACTAATCGCGGACGACTGTCCATCAGCGCAGCAGGTGGACCACTCATCTCACAATCAGCATCGCCATCGACATCTTCATCCCAGCCAGCAGGACCTGGTGCACTTGCGACCGGCTCGACCCTCGGCGAACCAGTGGGCGGCAGTGGATCGGCGCCCACCATCGGCGGCACTGCACCGGTGCAGCCGGGCCCCAAGCGACAGGGCAGCTTCTCGAATGTCTTCTCAAAGCTAATCGATGGTATGCCCGCCGGCACAATGTTCGCCAAATTCAAGAGCACCAATGTGGCCGCCGCCACAGCCACGCAGAGTGTCGCCGATGGCAATCCCATTACGCAGTACTTCGAAATCGGTAAACCGGTGGCCTGTGCCGGCCCAGAATTGGTATGGCGCATCCACGACGCGTACCGCAAAAGTGACAACAAGGTGAGTGGAAGTGAGCTGAGCCCGAGGTCGAGAAAACATTATCTTTAAGGTCGATGAACAACGATGAACGTTCTCTTACTTTACTTCTATAAATTACATTTAAGAGGGTTTTTTAAAAAGTATTCATTCAAATATTTAAGAAGCTATATATATTATATACATATTATATATCTTAATTAAAATTTTAATAAGCATCTAGAATCAAGTATTTCTTACCTAAATACAAAACATTTTAACGGTTAGAAAAAGTTTTTAATAATTTTAGACTATGGTAAACCGCAATGAATGAAATCTTTAAAAAGTTAGTTTTTAGTGTTTTTTGCTCTTTAGTGAATTAAGTTGTGCAAATATTTGATTTGCAGAACAACAAATAAGAATCTTCATAAAAAATTGTAATTCAAATTCATCAAAAAATTTTAAATCCGTATATAAAATCTTTATTTTAGAGTTGACATTAAAAAAAGTACAAGACGTGAAAATACCCATGACTTTTAACTACTTTTTTAATGATATTTAAATTCATTTTTAGCAAGCTTGATTCTTTCAACTCTTTTGTTAACGTAATTCCATCTCCGTTTTGCAGGAATGCTCGGTGTTTATATTCGAGAAGAAAATTGCGGAGAAGCTGCACAAGCCGCGACGCAAGGAGACCATAACTGAGCTGCTGAAAAGTTCGGTGAAGACACTGGAACGTTTCCGCCATCCGCGGGTGAGTATGGTCCTGTGGCCCCCAAGTCGATAGTTACTTTTCCGTACGACCACCCACCCTCTTTGTGCTCCGTTCTCTTGCCCCCCAGATACTCCAAATCTATCACACGGTCGAGGAGAGTGCGGATACACTGGCCTTCGCCTCCGAGCCCATCTTCGCCAGCCTCTCGAATGTGTTGGCCTTTCACGTGAGTTTTGGCCACAGTTTTAGTTACCAGTTGCCAGTTGCTAGTTTGAGTTGCTGACAGCGACACGGACATGCAATTTGTGTTGTCGCCTGGTTGCCTTTCATTTCATCATTGGTTGCGGCCTTTTTTCCGCTCTCTGACGCTTTTCAGTTCTTTGGCACAGTAAAAAATAATTGAAAATTTGATTAAACTACCTTTCAGCACATAAAAACAGATTTTTTTTTTCAACGAGATTCCTATTTAAATGTTCGATGCCAAAAAAAAAACCAAAATTATAAAGTCGCGAATAGCGTAGATAGAGATAGATCTTTTGATTTTCACCTATTTGCTATTTTATTTTTTCTGTTATCAAAAATATTGATGATAAAGCTGAAGTCTTAAGTGACTAACAATAGCCAAAGTATTATTTTAATGAATAACTATATAAAAAGTTTAATAGAATCTAAGATTGTTATTTTGACTTTAAAGTATCTGTTAAATTTATTTTAGTATTGTAATTTTAGTCCAAATAAAATATTAAACTTATTAAAAAGGAAACATATAAATTACAACAATTTACAATTTTTTATACTTATATACTTTAAAATATTAATTACAAACCTAGTTATAATTGAATGCTTGAATTAAAAACTGTTTGTCCGACTCTATAGAATTTCATACACTTCTATAATTTTTTTTTAAGTTTACTGATTTTTGGAATTTTTTTGTTGTGCAACTTATCGTCCAGTATCGTCATCTACCATTTGCCAGGTGTAGGCGAAACAATGTTTATACTGTTGGGTTGATTGTGGCACTGTTTTTGGTGTTGCTGCTGCAGTAGATGTTGCTGGTTGATGGTTGCTGCTGTGTTTTGTTAAAGTTTTTGCAGACCAGCCAAGTGCATAGTTTGACTTTGAGTACAATGCTGAGTGGGCGGGCAGGGGGCGTGGCTGTGGGCTAGTAGGAACTTGGAACTGCTGGATATGCATGACAGAAACACAAACGCCAGTCCTTGCACACAACAAAATAGAATTACACAGTGCGTGTCTGTGTGTGCTTGAGGATGTGTGTGTGTGTGTGGTGTGTGGGGATATGGGAAAGTTTACGCTGCCAAGATTGAGTCAATAAAGAGCTCAGTTGGTCTGCACAGCTCGGAAATTGATACGCACACACACACACACAGTGCGTGTCACAACTTAAAGGTGGTTTAAGCCAGGATATTGGATTATATTAGTTGCTGAACTCTAATTAATTTTGGGCTATAGTCAAACACTTTACCGACAAAAGTACACAATTGGTTTATCCCAGGACACTTCTTTTTAATTTTAGTTATAACAAAAGCTTAAAGTGTAACAAAAGGTCATGTCACTTATGTTGAAACTTTTTTCTTTCATAATTAAATTTTAGTAGACTTTTGAACTCATTTCTAAGACAAAGGTTTTTATAATTGCATATTGATGTTTGTGATGTTAAATGAATATGAAGCACAACTTTTAGGGTGTCGTCTTGATTTAAAAAACGTGAGATTGTGTGAATTAGGAATTATTGGGCCATATAAATTATGTTCTAAGACTTTAGAAAATGTTTTTTCACTAGCGAAACGCACTGTTATTCTTCTGCTTAAGGCTACACAACAGCAGCACTTATACCCTCGAAAAAAGCTCAACAATAACCCATGGAACCTGAATAGTTTTTAGTTTCCAGAAAAGTCGATTCGAGTTAAATTACATTGAAAATTGCAGAAAAGGTAATACTCAAAGCAATCACATGCACACACAAGGCAAACGAAAAATTGGAAAAGGAAAAGCCATCGGAAAAACAAAAAGCCCAGGGTCGAACAAATAGCAGAAACACGATAGATTCAAATGGCTTATCATCAAATGCAATGCTTTGAATGGAAATTTTAAAGCCCTGAGCTGAAAGTTGCCGAGGATGAAACAAATTTAAGGCTACCCGACCAGCTCAGTCCGGGATTAGCCCCCAACTCTTTATTACCTGTTCGCATTATGCACAGAAAACATTTTTTTTATATTTTATTTGTAGGTTTAATTGATTTTTTTTGTCCGACCCAATGTAATGTTGTAAGTGAAAGGGGCATGTGCATAGTTTTTAATCGCAACAGGTTTTTTGAGCACTGTAATGATTTTTAAGCCATTTGCTTCCGGTGATTTTAAATTTTGATTTTGGGAAGTTACCCAAACCTTTAGAAACGCTGTAGATTTGCATAACGGCGGCCACTAAATGTGTTTTTTTCTTACCAGGAGACATTGTGCACTTTTCAGTGAATTAATTAAATAATATTAAAAATATACTGCATTTGAACTAAATAAGTGCTTAAAGCACTCTTTGCAGGAGACTTTTATTTTTATAAAACTCCTGTTTTATTTATATAAGTCCTAAAAAAAAGATCTGTCAAATTTTTGATTCCACAAATATACCAATTTGGGGTTTTCCGTTTTTTTAAATATAAGTTACAAAAAAAGATTTATTTTTTTTTTGGGTCCGGTTAAAAGCTTAATTTGTTGTATGATTTCCCACATTTATACCTTTTGCGGGAATATATTTAAATTCAAAATTAAGAAGCGGATAATTGAAATAATTAAAAAATGTTTTTACTGTGTAGGAGTCGAAGACCTACGAGACCACCAATGTGACGCCGGCGGCGGGCGGAGCTGCAGCGGCAGCGGCCCAGGCGCAGGCGGCGGCGAACACTTTGCCCCAGCGACCGGCCCATGCCAAGGAATACAATTTCTTGGACATGGAGCTGAAGTACGGCTTTCTCCAGGTGAGTGGCAGTTTTCAGGACAGGCAGACATGTGACCCCCGTGTTTTGCAGCTGACCGAGGCCCTGGCGTATCTGCACTATTCCGGTCACGTAATTCATCGCAATGTGTGTCCATCCTCTATACTAATAACCAAGCGCGGTATCTGGAAGCTGGCTGGCATGGAATATGTGGGTGAGTGCGGTCCGGGGGCCTCCAAATTGAAATGGATTGGCCGGGGTCGGCCATTTGTATTCATATTCGCATATTCGGATTGCAGAGCGAATGAACGAGAACGATTTGAACAGCTCCATTCCGTGCCCGCCGTGGAGCAACCGGGTTTCCAAGATGGCCCAGCCGAATCTCGACTTTATGGGTGAGTAAATCCAGATTGGTCATGTCCTTTTCCTCTTCACTTCATCCGAAAATGTCAATGATGTACATCATCAATTCTGGCGCATTCTTGTGCGAAAACTAATGATATATCATCAGAAAAATAGGAATTTAATAGTAGTTTCGTTATCCTAGAGCTGGTTAACCATCAATGGCTTAATTATTGATAGTAAATGCTTAGTATCTAATTCTTTTATTCTATGTTCATAATAAAATATTTAACTATTTCCAAACAGTAAGAGATAACAAATTTAGAAAAAACATATTGAGAGCAAACTAAATTGAAATGGATCTAGGTTTAATAAAACAGTCTGTTTCAGTTATAATTTTATAACTTGTTTAAAGTATATTATTGCAAGACATATTGATATAAGTTCTTATAAATTATTGTGAATTTTAAATTAAAGAAATTATATTTATTTTTGTATATACAAATAAATAGTAATTTCTATTTATTTCTGCCTATCCTAGAAATTATATAAATATAAACTGCCAGTGGGAAAATATAAGCTTAATGAACTTTTATCTTATTGTTTTGATTTAATTAACCTGGATTAGCTCCCGAAACTCAGTCAACGTCCAAGTGCAGCCTGCTCAGCGACATGTTCTCGCTGGGAATGGTGATCTGTGCGGTGTTCAACAACGGCAGGCCGCTGATTCAGGCCGGGAACTCCACCTCTAACTATGCGAAGCAAATGGAATCGGTGGGTAAACAATTTCTAATTTCTGAACGGCCAGGAAACGGCGGACTGGGAGCGACAAGTGCCAATTGGATGGATGAAAAGTTTTGAGCCGAGCCACAACGCTTGGATGGGCTTGTTTGCGCTCCGTAATTAGATTCGCAGCTTTGTCAAACGCAAATGTAATCAAAAAGTCCACTTGAAACTCTAATTATTTTGCCACTTGTGCGGACAGGTGACGGAGTAGCAGCAGCAATAGCAGCAGCAGTAGCAGCAGCCATCCCGCGGGCGTTTGTCATTAAAACTTTTCGTCCAGTCCGGGGCATTTGGCCGTTTGCCCGTTTGGCCGTTTGCTTCCGACGTTGAAATCCCCAAGTGGTTTCTAATGTTGTGGCAAAGTTTGTTTCGTTTATGCTTATGGAGAGTTTTGGGGCCACCCCTCACTTTTTGCCCCCCATTCCAGCTGGATGATCTGGTCCACAAACTGATGCCCAGGCTGCCAATCGCCCTGCAGGAGGCCACATCACGGATGGCCAGTCGGGATGCAACGGCCAGACCCACCGCCCAACTGCTGCAGCTCATCAAGTACTTCATGTGAGTGGGCAAATTAATTAACTTTCAGCTATGACGCAACAGGAAGCGCTACAAACATTGGCTATTTGCACAGCCACGCTCAAAGTTTCTGTTTGAGTTTCAAACGAAATTGACACCTGTTGGGAACACAAATAGCACACCACTGCGACACGCAATCTCTAAGCCAATTTGTACCTGTAGCTGAAATTCAATTGAAGGTTTCATTTTTTGTTTTTTTGCACTCCAGTCAACCATCCATCCTACCACCTTTCCTCAACCAACACACGCACACTTTAATTACGTCTGTTTGCTAAATGAAAGCGGTAATCAGACCTGAAAGACATACACAATGCAAAGCGAATGGGAGCTGTGCACTGGCGAAAAATTACTGCTCAGATCGTGAAAGTCGCTGAAAAATAAAATTTAGTTCTTAAGAACTTCATTTTGGTGAAATAAATGTCTATAAAAGAAAAGATACTGGTACTCATATAAAGCTGAAGAATTCGCGTATAAGAATATTATTAAGCTACTTAGGCTAAAATTAACCTTTAAGGCATCACATCAGTTTTTTTCCCTGTGTAAGAAGTCGGTGCTTTTCAGCTGATTGTGCTGTGGTAGTCGAGCTGGAGTGGCACTGCTTCCCCAGCCCGGCTGCCTGAATCTGGGATTTATGACGACAGCAGCTGTTCGCCTGCCTCCCGTTGAGATCTGAAAAGAAGGACGAGGGAAAAGCTGGTGAAGGACGACGTGCCGCGTTTAGACAAACAAAGAAAAAGACGATGGAAATGGCGATGGCATTGGAGAAGTGGCGCCTGAAGTGGCTGCACAACCCAGGCATAAACTACATCGTTGCTCAGCTGGGGAATACCACCGCCTGTCTCTAGAATATATGCCCCATAGGTGAATTGCATGTAAAGTAGCCAATTGTGTGGTAATGCTGCTGCTGCTGGTGCTTTGTGAATTGAATTGAAATTGGCTTTTCATAAGGGCAATATTTTAGCGTAATCGTTGGCGGGTCAAGCTAGTTCCTGTATATTTACTTACAAATTGTTATTGCTTGTACTATAAATGCCTACTTGAGCAGCAATATTTGTTGTATTGTTTCCAATTTATTAATTATTTAACAATTTTTCAGTTGATATTCTAAAACTCTAGCTACTTATTGCCAAAAAAGCCAAAATTTACTTGTATTTTATTTTTTTTGAAAAACTTGTGTAATTCTTTCCTTAAAATGTATTTTTAAAATTATTTTAAACTTTAACTCGATTTTTAGCATATAACATTGTCTATTATCAAGTTATAAATATTTTAAGACATTAGTTTATGTTTTATATACTTCAGGATATATGTACATGGATTAACTGTTTTGTATTATTCTCTTATTGTTATTATGATTCTGTATACCTTTAGAAAATATTTTTTAAAATTGTTTTTCAAAGCGATTAAGATTAAAATATAACTCATATACCTCTTGCTACCATTTACGCATCTAAACGCGCTGACAGCGCAGCAGCAGCTGCAAAACAGTGAAAGCAACAGCATGCTGTTGCTTCTGCTCCTCCAGTTTGTCCTGCTCCACCGGAAAAGCACCACCGGCAGACTGTAGAATCTCAACCACCTTGACAGCCCTCCTTTGCCGTTGTTTGTCAGCCAGTCGGTTAGTCATTCAGTCAGGTTGGTTGGTTGGCAGCACTTTGAAGTTAATTTAAATGTTGTCAACATTTTCCGCGTTTTTAGCAGCGTATGCAAATGGCTCGAGTGTCTTGGCAATCAGTGGAAAGCTAACTTTCCTCCTTTTAAGCTCAAGTAGCAGATTTGAAATAAGATTTTCCGCTTGGTCGATTGCCCTGATTAAGTCGACAAGAGCGGAAATCAACTGGACTACGCGGCGAATACGCAATGTGATTTGGTTTCATTGCTTAACTAAGCGAAACTAAAACAGCATGGCATAGCTCACATTTATTTCGCATTTGTGGCAATTTCACAGTATTCGTCTGCTCGATGCCAGATAACCGGAAACCACCACCTCAAAAAAAACCAAACAAAATGGGGCGGGATGCGGGTCGAAAGTAAACACTTTTGGCAATTAAATTTCAACAAATTGATTTACATAACAATGAAAAGTATTTAGAATTCCATTATAGAAAGTTGCGGCGCACTGTGGGGACTTTATATTTTAATTTCAGTGCCACCTAGATAAATATTGCCTTTAGCTAATTTTTGCGGCTTTCCTGTGGCATTTTCATTTGATGTTGTTTAATTTTGTTGGTTCGCACTTGCAGCTTATTGTTTAATTGATGCCATTTACCAACTAATCCAGCTACAATTATATTTAAACAAAAAAACGCAATTAAGCACTTGAAGCGATTACACAATTTTAATACATTTTCATAAAAATAAGCGCGTGGCAGTAAGGAGATTTAATTTGCTGTCATTTATTGTGTTTCACAGCGATACGCCCATAAACGCTCTCAAATTCTTGGACGTGGTCAACATGAAGGACACGCAGCAGAAGTCCCAGTTCTACAAGACCACCTTGATAGAGGCCATGCCGTTGATACCACGGGTAAGTCCCAGTTCCCTCGCCCACCGGAAAAGGATGCAGTCTGGTGGACAAAACGTTGGGCCAACGAACTGACAGAGCATTAATCATTAACGGCGCCAAGTTGTGCGCTTTACGGCTAAACAATTTGTGAATTACGAGCCGTTTTATGTCAGTTACAAAATTGTTGCGACTCTCCTTTGTTTTCTGTCACGGAAGGAGTCCCTTCCTCCTTCCTCCTTCTTCCCCCTTCTTTTTTGTTTTGGCCATTGTCTGATGCCGTTAATGACGGCTCAGCATTGGCAATTGAAATGACATAGACTGGTTAATGACTTCCCCACATTCGTGCACCTTTTTCTCCCTTTTTTTTCCTGTAGAAACTCTGGTGGCAGAACATCTGGCCCATGCTCAAGTCGGAGATCAACAATAACGAGGTCCTTGCCGCGGTCCTGCAGCCGGTCATGCTCTTTGTCCAGGAAGCCACGCACGCAGAGTACGACACCCTCATGTCGGCCACCATGAAGTAAGTGGACCTATTTATAGCGTATTTGTTAAGGAAGACAATGGAATTGAAAGCCAATCAGGTGACCACAAATGGAAACCGAGCTATAAGTCTTTATAGAAGCAGAAGCGGCTTTATAGAAATAATTGCAAGGCATTAATTCTAATTAGGTGATTAATAGTAAGGTATTTAAATCAATAGGAAAGCAAACGGAAATTAATGAGGAACAAATACAAATATATACAGTTGTAAAGTAGGCCTCCTAGGTAACAATTAATGTCTGGATAAAAATTAATTAAGGAGGTATTTCAAATAAATAGGACATAAACTAGCAACTAAAGAAATTAAATAATTTAACACTCGTAAAACAAAACAAAAATGAGTACTGTACTTAAGAGGGTTACGCACTTATGAATGGCAATTAAGAGGAAATTTAAAAGCATATATTCTGCAAAGTTTAAAAGGAAACAAATCAAGTGTCGAAGTACTTTTTCTATTTAAAAATATTTATTTATCGAAGGACAGTTATATAAATAAAAGTTTTTCAATCGTGCCATTGTTCATCCAGCGTCATCTCTAGCGATCCGAACTTTATGCTTGAACAATTGAAAAACTTTCGCGACACTTCTTTCTCTGTTATTCAATTTTCATGACATTTTATTGCGCTACTGCGACAGGCGACAGTTCGTATTGTAATTTATAGAGCTCGCCCGGTTGGCAAACTTTCCCAGGTCGGGCGGCAAGTGGGGGCCGGAGTTCTCACCTTTGGTGGTAGCCGTGCATAAATTAGTAAGGCACACAAAGCCTGCGTAAGAGCTCACTACTTTGCCGAAACTTGGCGACAAACTTTGTGGCCACTTGTAAGATGCTTATTGACACCCGGCCCTGAAATAAAAGAAAACTTAGCCCTTCAAACTTTTCACATACACACACACACACACTTATTTTTAGTAATTTCTCCGTCATACATATCGGCATGGAAAGTTTTCACTAATCAAATATGAAATCTGTGATACATCTCACTTAGAATCATCTACAATACACCGAAATCCATTCAGGCCAGCGTTACGATACTTGAGAATTTGCATTTGATTATCGAGAAGACGAAGCCGGAGGACGTCACCACAGACATAATGCCGATGTTGTTCTACTCCTTCGACGGTTCCACGATACAAGTGCAGGTGAGTGCTCCACTCGGATATGCAAATCAGTCCAGACACCGCCGAATGGCAATGTCAATGCAAAGGAAACGGAAAATGGTAATGGAAACAGGAATGGATTTGGGAATGGGAATGGGTTGTCGTCGACGGAGCTGATTGTGTAATTACAGCAGCAATTTCTTAATTAACTGCGACTCAAGCGCTGACTCAGAGCACAAAAGTGCCCGACCAACTGAATTTGCATTTTCTTTCCGCAATTTTGACTCCTTAGAGATGGAGAAGAAATTTAAATTCAATAAATGAAAACAAAATAACAGCGAATTGAAAAGAAACCAATTTTTCTTAAAGGTTTTGGGGCAACATTCGTAAAAGAAAATATTTTTCATTTAATAATTATATTTGCCAGCTACGATATTTTACAAGATCTTATAAAGACATCAATACCAACATATTTTTAGAGAAATTCTAAATATAGTAAAGTGTTTTTTTCTAAAATATATTTTAGAACTATTTATAATAAAAATTTATGCACGTTACTGGGAACCTTTGATTCAACTTTATAATTTGTATTTTTTCGTCCCAATAGAGTTTAAATTACAACAAATTTAAATAAAAAGAGCCGTATAATTTCTTTTAAAAATAACATGAATTCTTAATTAAGTAATAAAATACCGCCACTAGTAAATTTTTTCATATATTTGCTATTTATATGATTCCAAAATTATGCTTTCTAAAATCTTTCTTAGTTTGTGCCAATCAAAGTTTATATATGCCTTATACTGTCAACTATAATATAAATAAACTCAATTAATAATCCAAACACAGAGTGCTGCAGTTGTGGCTGTGGCCAATGTGTTTGATAGCATCGACGAGCTCTCCATTCGCCGCATGGTCCTGCCCAAGGTGAAAATGGTGTTCGAGAAGAACATAACCGATCCGAAGATAGTGCAGAATGTGCTTATGTGCATCGAGCGAGTCATGGACCGCATGGAGCGGGCTCAGGTGGGTAGTCTGGGTTCCATTTCTCGCCTCTAAGAACCACATTTATCACACTTGTATGCCAGGTCATGGATGAGGTCCTCCCGCTTCTGGCCAACATACGCATTCCCGATCCCGATATCATCATGCGTACTGTTCGTAAGTTGAACCACAATGCCCACAGCATTTTCACACGCTCCAATCGCCATTGTTTTCATAGACCATTATCGAAAACTAATTAAACTGCACGAAACACATTTGAACAGCACAGATTTACAGAAGTTTATTTGCATGCTAACATAATTCAATACAAATTGCAACACAGATGTTTAAGCGAACGCTGTAAAAGCTGACAATTTGATTAAGTTACCTATACAAGAACGAGTTAAATTGTGAACAAATAGTTTGATTTACTTTATAAGCTAACTATTTTCTTTGTTTACGCTTTTAAGGGGAAAACACTTGTGTGTCTTTAGTTATGTTTTAAGCTTGGAAATTTACTTATTAAAAGGGTTAAAGAAAATTAAAGTATATGCTTAAAAGCACCTTCAGATTGTGATACATTTACTCAATTTAAAACATTTTTTGTTATCATATGTTATTTGTTTTTATAAAAATTCAAATTAAATTAAAATTCTCTTTGATTTGGTGTAATAAATTCTTAATGCTTATGTGACGTATATATTAAATTTGCTTTAATATGTATGCTTTAAAAAGTTTTTTCCTTTATTTGCTATGGAACCTTGACCTTTTATTGAAATCCCTTTGAAAACTTTAGTGCTTGAAAGCTAGTGCATTGTTTCGAGCGGGCCAAGAAATACGATTTTATTAATTAAATTTTGCAGGCATCTATCATAAACTGTTCGTGGACAAAACGTACGGACTGACTGTGGAGACGATGGCCACCAATGTGCTGCCCCTGCTCATTCCGCACACCGTCAATCCGGCACTCAATTTCGAGCAATATTGCTACCTGCTGGAGGTGAGTGTTTCACCGAGAAGGGTTGCTATTTCAGGTAGGGAGTTCCGCGCTGAACTGCTGCTGTGGCTGCTTTTTTTTGCAGGTGCTGCAGCAAATGCTGGAGGCCATTGATCGGCAGCAGAGGAACAAGTTGAAGTTGGACAACCTGTCGATGGCCTCGCCGGAACGCCACCGAACCCTACGCCACCAGTTCTCGACGGACAACATGAACGCGCCGCCCTTCAACATCCCCAACTTGCGCATAGATCAACGCAAGACTTCCAGCGCCGAGGACATGGCCCGCAAGAATTCTGGCGGTAAGTGGATCCCAGCAGCTCATTGTATATATATTTATTTAATGACAAATGTCGAAAAGCCAAAAATCAGTGATAAATATATGAAAACTATATAGCCTAGAAGAAAAATGCCTTTCAAACTTATAAGATCTTTAATAAAAGGACATTTTCCTTATTCATAATAAATTGTATAATGCATTTCTTTTGACTTGAACTATTTAACATCTTAGCAGCCAAATCGCTTGTTATTAATGTATGAAATAGTGAAAAGTAAACAGAATGATAAGACTAAACATTTCGGCTTACCTAAGAACTTACTGAATCTGTATTTATGGGACAGGGATTATCTGTCCACTTGGTTGGCAGTAAAGTGGCCGCCTGTGGCCATGTATAATTGGAATTTCGTTGTGATTTCAATTTGATATTCATCGAACGTGACAGGAGCCCTTTTGTCCTGGCCACTAATCAGAAGGTTTCTCCTAAATCGGGCCATTGTGCCGAGCATTTAATTGTATTATCCTGGCAATGATAATTTTATAATGACGAACATGAAAATCAAAAGCACCGCCCGGAGCCGAGTATTATCAGCCGTGGAAACACAGGCTGCAATGCATAATGAACTTTCGCCCTAATGATGATTTATTATGATGGCCCTAATCGCCCGCAGACACGAGTCAGCTCAGCTCAGTGTGGCCCACTGTGTCACTGACAATTTGCCACAGCCGAGGTCAGAGCCACCTTGAACCCGCCGACCCACTTGTTAATTTCCACCCTGCCACCTGTCTGCAGTCGCTTCTGCATATTGCCACTTGAAAGTCGCAAACAAACGAGACCAGACCATTTTCAGGCATTCAGAAACAGGCCAACCGAGTCGAATACTCTTAAAAGTCACAGAAAGCAGTAAAAATGTAAGGTTTTTGAAAGAAACTATTGTTTGATATATAAATATTTAATTGTGTACAGAAGTTATGGGAGAAAAATCGTTCTTTTTATAAGAAAATATATATAATAATTAGGCGGTTTTTAATAAATCACTTTGATTTTTTTGAGTGAATATTTATATACTTATGTTACTTGTATGAACCCCTATAATATTTAAACTCTGAGTTAAATCAAAATTTAGCTATTTTTTTCGAATCAATTTAAAGTGCTTCTTATTTAAAAATTACTCATACGACACTTACGCCAGCTTAATTCTTAATCCTCATAATTGTATAGTCGTTTAACATTTGACTTAAAGCTACAAACGGAATAAAATTCAACTTCAACCGAATGGCAAATGCAAAATGGCTAAAGCAACCTTGACGATTTTCACGAATTGAAGTTAATAACTTTCGTCATAAATTGCCTTTGAATGGGAATGAAAAACGGGGCGGAGGGGGAAAGTCAGGTGCAGCGGCCGCAACCGCAAAATGTGCGAATGTCCTTGGCAGTGACAGAATCGCAGGCAAGAGAATCCTTGGATGGCTGGTATTCGGGTTTTCGGTTTGTCGGTTGTCGGCATTTGGTACTCACTGCGGTCCCGATGCCGCCGAAGGCTATATGCCTGTGTTTTCGGTCCTGACCGCGACCATTATTAGACTTAATTAGCTTCACAACACACTACTGATGTGGCAGTTGTTCGGGAAATAATAGCAAATGTATGCTCTCAAAACCACAAGTTGTATATATGATAACAATTGAACCAATTTATAAAAACAACGCCTGAGAAATATGAAATATTTTCCGAACTTTCATGTTAAATCAAAAGTCTTAAATCAAATCAAAAATACTTATACTTATTTAGACTTATAGAATATTCTACAGAACAGTATTATTTTATTTATTTTGAAAATCATTAAAGAAGTAAGGCAAATTAATTGAAGAACACTAATTTGGATTCTTTGGCTTTTAGCAAATATTATTTAACATATGTTAAAATAAGAAAAGATATGGGTAAATAAATTCAAAACTAAGGAAGCGATGAACATATACTAATATTTAAAATGCTAATATTATTATTTTTTTTTTACCGTGAAAAGTAATAAGTCTTAAGTCTGCGACAGTTGCTTATTAAGAAAATGCATTAGACAACTTTAACTTAATTTAAATAATTAATAATTAATTTTGTTGTTTATCTGTGTGATTAATTTCCGAGTTTTTTCTCTGTGTAATGTGACTTTTCGTAGGCTCTGGCATGCTGGGCGGCTGGTGGTTCGGCTGCTCGCCCTCATCGCCGGACAGCAATTTCCTGCGCGTGGGCAACGTGTTCCCCAACCGGCGGCTTTCGGACAACACACTGATGACCCCCAAGATCCGGATAGCGCCCTCGTGCGCCTCCTCGCCAGGCGGAACTCCTGGCAGCGGGCTACCGACGAGGCGCCACTCGAGCATTGGGCCACAGGAGCGGCGGGGCTCCACCATCAATTTGTCACCGCCAACTGTAAGTTGTTTGTGTCTGGACCGGCACCGGGTTTCAGTTTCAGTTTCAGTTTCATTATCAGTTTCGATTTGGTTTCCCTTTAATTTTTCATTGGATTTTATTTTGTGGCCGCCATTGTTTGTTGTGGTTTCTCCCAGTGCCCCCCTCTATTTATTTTACTTTTCGCGCTGCCACTCAATTGGCCCACTCGACGGCCACAAAAAGGCTTGCCATTATTTGATTTTTATTGATATTTAATTTGAGCGCGCCCTGTCGCTTCTTTGTTTCCTTGGTTTGGCTTTTCCAGCAGCTCATGTGCCATGTTTAACCCGCCGAACTACTCTGTATACTATTATATATAGCCATTCTAGCTATACCGCCTAGCGTAGCGTTTATCGTGTTTACTACAATCTACAGTTACAGTTACAGTTCACAGTTAACAGTTCTCAGTTCTCAAGCAAGAACATTGCCCACATGACTACGTACAAATCCAAACAAGAAACATTCCGTTCTGGGTTCATTTCTCTATTTCTTTGGTACTTTGATTTCCGATCTAATAAGTTATGAATGCAAATTATGTATTAGCTCATTTCCCCCCGACCCCGCAGTGAAGTCTACATACCACAGATGCTCTAACACACACTCTCTTATATCTTATCTCCCCGATCTAAACTGATCACCTACACACTTTACAAAAAATAACTAAACAAACAACCAAATCTACGTTGTTTTTGGGGTCTCTCGATCGCCATGCATTTTATCTATCCTTCAATATAGTACGGTGCTCGCGGTAGCTCTGGATCGAGTCTATCGGTGCCATCCACTTCGGCCTATGTTGTAAGTCTAAAAAACAAAGCAATCCCAGTTATGTGAATGCAGATTTACAGTGAACACTGCAAGCTTCGACCGAGTCGAAGATATTGTTCCCTTGGAGGCGAAAGTTTAATTTACACATTACTTAAAAAATCGTTTTCTGAACTTCAGAATAATAAAAAAAATTATATGAAACAGAAGCGAGAAAATAAAAATAACTTTGTAAAAAATCTTCTGTTTAAAATAATTTAAATAAATATATCTTAACCAATTTCTTACAATAAGGAAATAGTTTTTTAAAAATCAAAAATATATATCACTTTAAGAAAATTGTATTTTAAATGTTGAAATTAAACTTCTTAAATTTCGAAAGCCTCTTTAAGGGTATAATACCACTTAAAACATAGCTAGGCCTATCTGAACGGATTCGTTTGCCATTTGTGTGCGAGTTGTCGGCAGCACCATTAGCCAACATCGAAATGGACTTTGTCTTGCCAACTTGTTAATTGTCGTTTCATTGTTATCGCTGTCGTCTCCGAAAGCACTCTAAAGCTTACTTTCTGTCCTGTTTACCCACACACGAACATCACTTGAACAAAGCAACGATTGCCAGACAAAATGGCGAACGGAAGTCAGAGGATGCGCTTCCGTTTCAGTTTCTATTGCTCGCTCGCTCGCACCCGTCTCTCGCTGCCCCTTTTCGATATGTACTCGTTATTTGAGACTGCAACTGCAACTGCGTTTGAATATGAATTTGACTTGCTGCCTAAATCTCTCGTTCTCGTTCTCGTTCTCGTACTCGTACTTGTGCTGTTATTTGGATGGAAAATCTGTTGCAAAAGTTTTTGACATTTTAATTTAATGGTTATGTTTTTGTATATTTTATTTACGTATTTCCGATTTCTTTTGTGCATTTGCTGCGCTGCTGCTTTTTGTTCCTGTACATGTACTCATCTCTGTTTGTTCTCAAGTTTATTATTTTTGTGTGGTTCCTCGTTCAGTTTGAAGTTTCAAGAGTCCTGTTCTTGAACTGTGTCTGCCTGTTCTTCCGTTCTCTGTCTCCTTCTCTCTGGGATTGGGCCAAATAAAAGCCTATGCTAATATCCAGTACGGTGTATATATAATGCAGTCGACTCTGTCCCGTTTTTGTTGTCTTTGGTGTTCATGTTATTTTCATTACCTATCTACGTATCTATTATTTCTAAGTATATACAAAGTGCCTTCAGTGGGTAAGAGCATCGAGATAATGAAGTTCTGCGCTGTAAAATTTGGGGAATGGAGGACTTTTCATCGGAATAATCGAATTGATGGAGGCAAAATCAATCAAAATGTTGAGAGTTCAAGGCTGAAAATTGTAACATACTTTTAAGGGCTTCAAGGCAATCATGTTTTTAAAACCTAAGAGAGAGTTTGTGGTCTAAAGACTTCAAAAATCTAATTTTATCTTAGAGAAAAAAAGTATTTTAAAAACAACAAATAACTACCACAGGCAAAGGAAACTTCGAATTAACATCATACTTTTAGGAAACATTTTTTACAGTTAATTTTATTCAAATAAAATAAAAGCTATAGACTTCCTAATTAAGAAAAAAGAAGCCAATACTATGGCTAGTTTCGACAAGTCATTGGATAGGCCATAAACTCTCTTAAAGTCAATGTTTAATACAACAGATACTACAACAATTTAAGTTTACTAATCTGTACTATACCTATACTATATAAACCTGACTACTTCTTCATTAAATGTCCTGATCGTGCTCAGTGTTTATTTGATTTCGTTTCCATTTAACTCTGTTCATGTTGCGTTCGTATCAGAAAGAAACTAATGAAAAACCAAATACCATATACATCTGAACACAAACACTGCCAATATATGTATTTGAATGGCTGACAAAAAAAAATAAATAAACACAAATGGAAAGCCAGATTTTTGTGTATTTTCGCTGCTAAATTTTTGAACAACAGCGCTGTGAATTGATGTTAATTCAGAAGAAAACCAAAGAACACAAAACACAAGACTGAGTTTATTTCATGTGTGTATATTTCCGTTCTTCGTTTCATGTACGAACAAAAAATAATTGATACAAAAATCGAATATACGTATAAATAAAAAAAATTCGCAGCTTGCACGGAGCATGATCGTGAGTACACGTTTCATAATTTCGGATTTTCCATTTAATTTTCTCTTTCAGTCTCTTCAGCTCACCCCCCTTTTTTTCCGCCTCTCAACTATTTAAGGTCTAGACACGCACACACACTCAAGCACACAACCGAACTCACACACACACACACACACACACATACGCACACGCAGTATGCTGATATTAAATTTTATGTTAATGTAATTTGATTTCATTTGCCCCGCCCCCAACGTTCCCACACCCTCCTGCCTTTCATGTCTGCGAGACCAAATTTGGTTTGGAATATATGCATAAATACCACAAGCGCATTCAGCCTCATGTGTACAGAACACACCTCTATCCGTATATATCCTATATATTCTCATTCAGTTGGACTTTCTGTGTTCTGTAATTCGTTTATATCAATGTTTTGGCTTCGACCTACTCCTGTCTGTTGATTGATTGAGTTCAAGTTTGGCTTACTTTCATTGTTTGTTCGATTGTCTATTGGTTTGTTTGATTGTTTGTTTGTTGCACTATCAGCTTAATGTATTATATCCGTCGGTAAGGCTTGGGTTCAACCAACACATCTCACACATCCTCACATCGCAGACCCTGTACATAGCACAAAATCAAACGAAAAAAGTATAATTCCGAAAGCATCCGTCTTGAAGAACGAATTGCACTATCACCAACTAGCCCCGACTAATCTTCCAAAGAAATCTCCTTTATTGTACTCCCAAAAACAGGGTGGCTCCATGCCGAACACCTCGAGCAGTGTACCGTTCCTGCTGTCGTCCAGTATGCAGTCGATAAGGTCGCGCCGCCAGTCCACCGTCCTGTCATCGGGTCCACTCGGCTCCGGATCGGGACTGCTGCAGCAGCTGGGATCCGGCATGGTAAGACAATTAACTTCCGTATCCGGCACGGTTAGCCCGGTGCCGCTGTTGCGGGTCAATGGCACGCGCAACAGCCTCAGTCACAGCCACAGCAGCGTCCGAAAGTGTCCGTCACTCAATATCACATTCAGTCAATAATACGATCTGAACGAAATCGGCGAGGCTCCGGCCAACGCCGATTCCAGCAGATACGGTTCAGCCAGCACCAGCAATTACAATTCCGGCTGTCAGTTCAGTTCCGGCTACAATTACAATTACGGCCCCAGTTATGGCCTCAATTTCAATCAGAGTCTCAACAATGTGCGTTACAAGGCCAAGCTGCGGAGCATGAATCTCAATCTCAATCCGCCAAGGAATTAAAAGGCAGCCTCGAAAACAATCAGATCGAACTATATGCGATATACTGTATAGTGTATAGTATAACCTCCAGTCGAATGGAAACAAATCAAAAGGAATATTTTGCAACAGGGGCAGAGGGTAAAATGTAGCAAACAAAAAAAAAAGAAAAGAATACATTCCAAATCAATGAATGAACGTACCTATGTGAGAACTACTATAGCCTAATTACACAAAGTTGATACCAAACTAAAACCAATAACGAATTACTAATATTTATATGCATACCTACTAATAGAACGAATACACAACTGTTGTTTTTTGGAGAATTTATTCAAGTCTTATATTTGTATGTACCATAAGTGTTAATGTTTAAACATATCCGAAATCGTAACAAAGTTATCCATCACATAGCCCAAAATTGGATACTAGTAACTACTATTTATCTTTATTATTGATTGATATTATTAATTATCTTAGTTGTTGCCACCCCAATCGATTTTAAGTCCCTGCCCCAAAAAAACAAAAAAAAAAGGAAAACGAATCTAAAGGCCGTGTAAATTCTTAAATTCAATTAGTCATTGAAAAATCTAATTTCTGAGAAAAGCCAGATTTATCCACCCACACACAAACACTATTGCCACCGCTGCATGTGTGTGTGTGTTTTTGTGCGGAACGTGATGTTAACTTAATTTGAATCCTTAATCATTGTCGTCCTGGTAATCGTTCTCGTAATCCCACGATAGTGTTTTTATTGTTAAAGACCACATTACCAGCTAGATTAGCTTAAGCACCTGCACTTTGATAAAATCGGTTTTATGTCGGATTAAAGGACTTTTTCCCGGTCACACTCTTATGAGTTAGTTAGTTCAACCTGAAGTTATATGATATGATAGGATAGTTATTATTATAGATGTACTTTAAGTTAATATATTTAAGTTTCTGTATATTGCGGTAATCAAGGTACATTTTTTGTAAATTACTATTAAAATAATTTATTTTAGTTTTTTTGTAGTGTATAAATATTTTAAGTTGTGATTTAAAAGTTGAAAATCAAATATTTGTGCATGGTTTCTCAGATTTGATTTCTGTTAATATAATTTTGTTGGCAAGTAAGCAATTTTAAATTTATTTTCCCAATGTTTGAAAGTGTCCTACAAATCCTAAACATTTTACTGAGCCCACAGAAAAACTCTTAAGCTATTTTCGAGCAGTTTTGTGAAAGGAAATTAATTAAAATTCATAAAAAACGTAATTTAAAATGTATATATTCAAATGTAAATGCCAAAACCGTTTTCTGTGTACATCCAACCTGAATTAATGAACAAAATATGCATGATACCTCGGATTGCCACCCTTTTTATGTTCCAGTTTAGGTTTTACTGAACTTTAAAAATATCCAAATGCTGAAACAAAGGTGAAATAGATGCTTTTTCTGTAATCTAAACTCTAAAAAATAAAAGAACATAAGCAACTTAAAACCAAAGCCCGTTGAAATGCATGCGCCTGTAAATTTTTAGTTTTAAAAGAAATACAAATAGAATAGTTGTGGTGTTTTTAAATGTTTTTGGAATTGACGTTTTCCATGGCATTGTGAATGTGTCTGTACTAATTGACTTGCCATTTTACTTTCTGCCCATCTGAACTGCACTATATTTATATATTCAGGAAATACGACAAACGAAAATTGAGATAAACAAAATGAGAAAATTCAAGCTGAAAACAAATCGAATTACGCTGCTGATCACGGAGATAATGTAAAATAAACAACTTATGTGTAAACTTGATTGATTGACTGACACTGAAGGCTTCAGAAGGCTGCTTTACCTGCTATCTTGCATACCTATATCGATCTGAACTATATGAATCTGTTAACCGACTTACCAGATGTTGCTATGCATTTGTATTGTACTTTACTCTACTACGATTAAGTCATTGCGAATTTATTGTAATTGTTAAATGTACACTTGGCTATTGCACAATCAGTGTTGCTTTGACCTTCAACCCAATTAAACCCCCGCCCGCTTTTGCATTTTAAATTATAATTTGCTTTCGCCGTACTTATGATTATGATTATACTTCGAAATGTGCCTTAAGAGTTCAAAGGTTCTCGCATTCCAAGTGCGTAGTGCGTAGATTGTGCGACAAATCTGTAAGAATATACATACTATTTAGTAACTTGATGAGATCGAAAAGAGTAGCTACCGATACCTAGACAAGCAAAGCTCCGCTTGAACGTAAGTCAACCAACTAACCAACCAACCGGAGGTGAGAGGTCACCGGAAACTCCCGATTATACCCACACTCATCCACAACTGTACCTTAGTAGTAGTTTTGTAGTCACCCACATCCGGTGCAAATCCAACACAGACACGTACATTTAGCCGTAAGTTGACCCATAGATAGATGTTCGTAGTTTGCATTGCGTAACCAGTTGAACCCAAAAAAAAAACTAGTACAACCGATCCCAGATAATCCAGATAATCCAGATAACCCGCCGCAAGAACCGGAAATAGAAAGCAAACCCGAGAACCGAATTGATGCATGACAACCGAACCCGATGTTTGTCTCCCCCCTTTTTTTTTTGCTAATACATACCTATATACTCTTTAAACTAAATAAAAAAAAAACAATATTGTGTGTGCCCCTTTCTCTCTACTTGTCTCCAAGTATTTGGTGTTTTCCCGTATTCGTAATTCCCGTAATATACGTAATATCCGTAAAGGAGTGCGAGACACCTCGAATCCCGAGTAGCTGCAGCAGTTCCCAACGTAGCTAGATAATACCTACTTACTATATCTAACAATACCACCCACCAATAGCTTTATGTATTTTGAAAACCGTTTGAAACCGAACAACCAGATTGATGGCCTAATTATCTTGCAACAACTCTATTACAGTATCAACTATTCTCCGGACGTAACTAAAGATACAGAAACGCAAACAGATAAATTCATTCAAAAGAATCCAATTACTTTTCAATGCAATTTCGGTCCATTTATGAAACACCAGTAATCAACTTATCTTAGCGGTACATAAATATATAACATTGTAAACGTATACCAAGAGCAAGCTTAACTAAGTATTTTCAGTCGAAACTCTAAATGTTGTTAGCCAATCCAATTCGATGTGACCAAAGCAACATAATAATCACAAATGAATTGTAATTTATCCAAAACAAACGTGTCAAACACATCCAACAATCAAAAAAGGAATTTCACGATCCAGAGATAAACAAAAACCACTATGCAGAGTGCAATCAATTCATAGAAACCCCAATTATTCTCGAATATACATATTTATATTATAAATGTTTACGCTAGGCCAAAACACATGTCAAATATTCACTCACATATACATAGCATTAGAGTATTGTTTTAATTTAAACCATAACTGACCGAACATATCATAATACACCAGCAAGAGAAGAAAATATATAAATATTATATTTATTTTGCCACCATCAATCTCAGCTATCTCAGATAGCAAATAAGCAAGCAAATAAGAGAAAATCGTGTACCTACATCGTACCTAGCACCACAAAAAAATCAAACTAATCACAGAGCTTTACAGCAAACGCAATCAAAATGAATATAAATAACCACGAATACAAAGAGAAGTTTATTTTTAGCCAAGAACCTCGAGGGTTCCCGCCTGCGCTTTACAGTGATGAATCACCTATATGTTCCCCATCATTCAATCCATTAAATATACACTCTCTGTCCAAAGGGAATATCTCCAAGCACACCCAAAACTACTACTAAGGTAAATACACGAATGCAACCCAATGCAATCCACCGATCCAATATCTACCGATCCGCAATAGAACCAGAACAATTAATGAAGCCGATGTTCCTGAAGGCAATCTCAATCTCAATCTCAAATTTATAGTCAATTTGTATAGTGTGGTATATGATAAATGGTAAACTCTTGAAACTTTTTAGTGAAGAAGTCATTAATGTATTCATTACGTAAACTGCAATTAAAGCGATTATCGTTGTTGTGGTATGTTTAGCGGAATAGAAGTGAAAAAAAAAAAACAAAAACAAATATGAATTTATATATGTATACAAGCAAGAAGCAAGACGAACTCTCTACCGAGGACACGCTAAAAACCTACTTTATAACATATACACGTATGGTCTATGCTCTGAATAATACGAACGGGAACGGGACAATCAAAATTCTACCGACACTACTAATTCTTAATCAATTACGGAATTACGAATTTCCAAATACCAACTACCAATTACCAATTACAATTTTCTGTTACGTTGATGTCGTTGTGTTTGCTCGATCCCTTGGATCTGCGTTTAGTTGATGCCAGCTCATGATCTTGAAACTCCAGCATATCCTTGCCATGCACCTGAATTTGCTTTGCATTTTGTTCAGTCTGAGTTTTCCGTTTATTTCTGTTACACATTGCGATCTAAGGACAAGGCATATCTGTATGATTTTCTAGCGTTTAATCGTACGTATACATAATTAGATTTACTTAATTTTAATTAACGTTTACGTGAAGACACACAACTAAACAAACCAAACAAAAAATATATAGAGGGGAAAACCAAAAGCTCAAACTGGACTGAACATTTAAGAATTATATTATGTACATTATTGAATTGCATTTGATTGTATGAAAAGATCGTTTTAAATGAGAGTACTACGGTTAATATTAAAAGGTATTATATTTGTATTCGAATTTGTATGTAACTCTGATCGTATGTACGTTATGTTATCGTAAGTGTGACATCCTAGAACCTGTAATGAAATTGAAAAAAAAACTTAAGCCAACTCTGTCTCTTGTGATTCTATTGTGATGCTGTGGGAGTCAGGCAGCACTCAACTGTTTTTATGCCTCCTAAAGTTTAAAACAAAGCTAATCAAAGCAAAACCAAAACTAAACTACCTATCTCTACTCTAGTCTATGCAATGCAAATTGGCAACCACAACTATTGAAAACAATCATGCACAATAAATGTTATGCAATTGAGAGAATCCAAGGCCAAAGACCCTTAATCTTTTTCTTATACTCGTACTTACACTACTTGAAGTAATTGTGTACAACTAAAGGAATTCTAGATTTTAAATGTGCTAAAACTGTTTATAGTCAAGTACTTAATTATGAATGTAATTATCGAATATTAATACGTACAAAGGTTGGGCCATTCGGCATAGTAATACTAATGTATAAACGTGGGATCGATCGTTGATTGAAGATGGAAAAGTGCAAATGCATGTGACAATGTACGTATATAACAAAAATTGAATTTAAATGTTTAATAAATGTGTGGAAATGAATAAATAATCTAATTATAATTACTCTTCACGTTCTCTACGTTCGCTTTTCGTCCAGAAAAAGTGGATCCAAGCTGCATTTGTGGGGCTGTTCCATATAGTCCACGATCTGATGGTTAAATAGGCACTGTCCCATGCTGCGAGCCATATCATCTGACTCGTCGGTGTTGGCCTCCTGTATAAGGAGCTATAGAGTACAGATTTTAGATATTTATTTTTGGTTTGTGAGTTTCTTATGCTCACCTCGATTTCCCTGCACAGAAATGCCTTGGTGGGCTCGCTCAGCTTCCGTTGGGGCTGGCCCATTAGAGCATTTTCCAAAAATTTATACGCTTCGCTAAAATACATTTAATAAACTTAATTTGATGTCATGCGTTAATTACGCGCTTTGCAGCCCAAGGCCTTTTAAATTCACAATAAATTGAAATTTAGTAGAATAGAAACAGGGCTTACGAATAGTCTACTTATTATTAGCATAAAAACCTGTATACTATAATACTTGGTATAATAGTTTACAGATAATAGTTTCGTAAGTATATAGGTTTTTGTATGCAAGTTATAATGAAATTAAAGGTAATAAACGGAATGGACGTTTTAAAGGAAAATGTGTGATTTCAGGACAATTGTAGTCTGAATTTCTGGTTAGTTCTTACTTCAAGTCAATGCCATTTAGTTCATCTGGGAATGGCTTTTCCTCGTTATGGATTATGAAGTTCACAGCTGCAGCTGCCTCGAATTCGCAGAGTTCCGAGAGTTGGGCTTTTTTCATCAGTTCCAGCCACTGGGTGATGTTGTTCAGACTGACGGAGTCGCAATTTCTGACCATTTCCTGGCCCCTTTTAATCGTGGTGGACCCATAGTCTGGGCAGGATTCATTAATATATTTATCAAGTTTGATAGTTATAGTTATTTTTGAGACTTACGGAAAGCGGCGTTCGTATGGTTTTGCTTGCCGTATTTGGATGCTTCCACCAGGTTTTGCTGCGAGTATCCATGCTTGTTCAGATGCCTTTGAACCTTCAGTTTGACTTCCCTGGGAAGGTTGGGAGCCTTGGGCACGGTTTCCTCAACAGAATCCTTCGATTTCGGCTGGAGTTGGCTTTCCTCCATGACTTTTGTTTATGTTTTGCGAATGGCGCGTTTTGTAGTTGCACAAGTTGGTATTAGGGTGACCATTTTGGATTTAGTATGTTTTTTCTCAGCGAAATGACGGTATTTTTTATGATATATAATTATATTTTTAAAATTTATTTAAGAATTCATTTTAAAAATTACAAAACTAAAACATTATTTAATCTTTAAGTAAATAAATCAAACTTTTTATACTTTGTAAACATTTATTTTCTATCTGTATTGTAACTGTAACTGTATTTGTTATTCTGATTATTTACTTCAACTTAAATTAAAGTTTTTTATCTCGAAAAGTAGCAGTTTTTGGTTTATATGATTATTAAAATATTAACGGTATAAATTTGGTATATTTTTCCTATTGCGCTTTGTGGTATATTTAGCCCAGCTCGCCGTGGTCACACTAATCGCGCAGTTAGAACATAGAGTAGTGCGAGTGAGAACGTAGCGGACGCGCTGGCTGGCAGCGAAAGAAAGCCCGAACATCCTTTTGTTTCAAAAGAAATCTTATTCGAAGATCCCTGATCCGCAACAGGATCGTCTAGTGCAATATATAGACTAGGTAATTTGCTTTTGGAAAAATAAGGACACTGCGCCGAGGCCGTCGATTGTTGTTTCCCCGCTATCGAGACAACAACAAAACACCACAACAAAGCCGCAGACAAAGAAACGAATCGAAACCAGCGCCAAACGAAGTCAGTCACGGAAAAACCTTGAAGTGACTCACTGCCAATATCACTGCCAATTGGAGATTGATCACTGCCAGTGCAAAACATTTATCCTTGGAGCCCCAAATAAGCGGAGTCCCCGGACACAAAAACCACATCCGGAATGCAGGCGTCGGAGCGCGAGATTGGAATGCTGAGAAAGCATCGCGAGCACATTAACAAGAATCTGGATTATCTGGTGAAAGCGACCAACTATGGTCAAGTGGCCAGGGAGTGCGTCCGCCAGGGCATCCTGTCCAGCCAGATGCTGCGCAACACGGAGGACCTCAATGGCGAGCGGTTCAACATGCGCGAGGAGGATGTGCTACTGGAGCAGCATCGTCGGTTGTTCCTCAAGGTCACCCAGCGGGGTCCAACCGCCTACAACCAGCTCATAGCGGCCCTAAAGAATGTCAATTGTCTGGATGCCGCCCAGTTGCTGGAGTCGGTGGACGAGTCCAGTTCGCGGCCACCCTTCATCTCGCTGAACGAACGGAAGAGCAGCCGTCCCAAGTCGGCAGATATCGTGGACAACCGGTCGCCAGATGCCTGCGAAGGTGCCTGTGTCAGCAAGGTAAGATCTTTAATATCCCCAACTGAAAATATGGCTTTTCTGACATTCAACACGTTACAATTGTACAGGTGAGGCTAAGAATGTTCTAATAAGCATGGTTTTGTAGGTCAATGACCCAATGAGTCACAGAAAACCATGGTTTTTATACTAATTGTGGTCATAAGAAGCTTTAATCTTTAACTTAAATGTACAGGCGAATGATAATATACATTGATTAGAACCAGTAATAAAAGGTAGTCACTTTCTCTTATAACAATTTGTATTGACAGTTTACAAATAACTCTTCCAGGGATCAATGCCCCAATGAATCATGCAATTGATCAACGTCACAAATCATTCATGCTTACCTTATCCCGAAAACTGGTACCATTTATAGCTTGAGCTCTTCAAACTCAATTGACAGAATTTGTATGCGCAGATATAAGCAGTACGTTTTGATATGCTTATGTCATGGTTCCAAGTAATATAAACTTTGTTGATAACAAATACCTCAGCTTTAGATGATTCAGTTTGGCTTCTTTTTGTTATACATTAATCGTTTCAAGGTCACATTTTTCGTCTTTATATATAATATTTACTCAGAGGTTTTAGCTATCTGTTCGTTTAATCTGTGGAGTAGGGCTACTTACCTATCCCATTAATTTTTCCAGTGGGATAGGTTCTTTAACCTTGGGGAATTATGAAAAACACATCGTCATTGCCAAAACCTTATCAACATTATTTCATGTCGAATGTTATATGCGAACATAAAATCAAAGTAGTCCGATGCATTCCTTAATTGAGTGCATTAATTGAATTTCACCATAAGATGTAAGTTAGAAGTCATGTTTATTGAACCGAAGTCGGTAAACTGGAATATTAATCATGCAGCTAGCGAGAAGCTTATCTATTTTTATTTCCCCCTGCATTTCAGAGACCCTTAAGCGAACCCCTCGGACCACCTACGCCTTATCTGGAGCCCGTCGTCGGAAAACAGCGCGAAGTTAGGAAGTCAAACAAGATTCACACTGATGATATGGTGGGCACATACAAAATGCAATCGCGCCACAATCGCGGCGTTTTGCTGATGATAAACATCATCGACTTCCCAGATCCCAAGCGCAAACGAAACGGAGCCGAGTTGGACAGTAACTCGCTGATTCACCTGTACCGCGAACTGGGTTTTACGATTTTCGCCTATGGCAATATGAACCAGGAGCAGTTCTTCGACGTGCTGGGCCAGGTCACCTCGTCGTCATATGTGCAGAACACCGAGTGCTTCATGATGATTCTGATGACGCATGGTAATCGGGTGGATGAAAAGGACAAGGTGGAGTTCTGCGATGGATCCGTGGTGGATATGCACAAGATTAAGAACCACTTCCAGGCGAACATCTGTCCGTATTTGGTGCACAAGCCAAAGGTGCTGTTCTTCCCATTTTGCCGTGGTGACCATGCCGATATGGGGCAGCCGAAGAATCGCTACGATTCTAGGGAGCCTGTGTTCAAGATCCCACAGCAGGCGGACACTCAGATCGAGACGGAGGGCATGTCCTCCGTGACCGCAAATGTTCCAACTCTGGCAGACACGCTGGTCTGCTATGCCAACACGCCGGGCTTTGTGACCCACAGGGACACGGAGACGGGCAGCTGGTACATCCAGAAGTTCTGCGACGTGATGGCCGAGCATGCCCACAACACGAACGTCGAGGACATCCTGAAGAAGACGAACGCCTCCGTGGGCAACATGCGCACCAAAAACGGCTCGATGCAGACCGGTGCCTTCGACAATCTCGGCTTTAACAAGAAACTCTACCTTAATCCGGGCTTCTACAGCGAGTAGCCGCAGCCACTGCCCATGATGAAAGCATTCCCGACTGAATATTTGCATTTCTAAACCGTATTTATGTTTGTATCGTCGCATTTATGTGTGTCCTTTAGATTATGTGTTTTGTGCTCGCGTGCTCTATATGTCTATTTTGTACGCAATACTCCTCTACTTCTTCAAATACTTTTTTTTAAGGTACACAAATTAGGTCTTTCTATGTGATAAACGCCAGAAGTGTTAAGATCAAAATAAGCAAACAATTATTTAAAATTAAGCAAATCCACCATCAACGAATATTAGAAATCGAAAAATTTAAGTAAAATGTAAAACAATTTTCGAGTCTGATCTTAAAGTTTGTACATTTACAGTATGAAAGATATCATTCGAAATGGAACAAAAAAGTACAATGTAACAAAGTTTTCCAGTCTGATTTTAGAGTTGATTTGTACATTTATAAATAAACGATGGCATTTTTTGACAAAACCCAAAGTTTTTCCAAAAGTTAAAGTCCAAGAATTGTGTAGTAAAAGTCTATTTACATGCTTAAATCTTTAGGGGAACGCTAATTGTTTAATGTGTAAGCCTAAGACCATAAGTTGTAACCTACTCATCCTGTTCATCTTCCTCTGCCAAGTGGGAAAGTTGAAGTTTTCCAGAGGCACGACTCTGGTTCGACTGGGTCTTGGATTTCTTCTGTTTCTGGGCCCTTTGACCAATTACATACTCGGGCATCACCAGCTTGGAGCCTCTCAACTTTGGTTTGTCCAGCTCCACATCCTCCACCTCCTGCTGTTGAAGCTTCTTGAGATTGCGGTTGAGTTTGCTGGTCTTTTTGAACTCTATTTTGCCATCTGAACTGGGCGATTCGATGTCATCTCCCTCAGCTTCGCGCTGGGCGTCCATTTGTCGGAGGAAGGATAAGGCGGCGGCGGAGTTGCTCTGATCGGAGATGTCCACATCGGACAGGGAGTACTTCTTCCATTTGTGGGGGTTTACCTTAGATGGGAATCAAGGGTTTTAAAGGCGATTTGATTGTAAGGAATAGGGCATCTTCTACCTGGTAATCTGGGGTCTTCCTGGGCTTCAAACAGCGACCGATGGGCAGTTCCGGCTTCTTGAAAATGCTCTCCTTGCCCCGCATCCGCCGTAATCGCCCATCCTCCGGATCGAGGTTGACATCAATGCTGCGGCCGTGGCGGTAGTTCATCACCTGTCCGGATCCGGATGAGTTTCCGGATCTGTTGCCCCGATCGAGAGCGTTGATGGATAACGACTTGGCCTTGCTCTGATCCAGGGCCGTTCCCCTCAATTCTTTGCTTGCGTCGTCGAGACATGCAAACAATGCATCGCGTTTGGCCGAAAACTCTTGCATTTTGTTTAGTTTTAATGCACAAATCGCATTTGTTTAATCAGTTCGTGTTTGCCCAGGTAAATTAAAACCAACCAACAGCTGTTTTGGCATACATACAAACATTACTTTTCGGTATTTCTGTAACTGATATAATTTAGTATTTACTGATTGCAAAAGTAAACAAATACTTATATACAATGATTCATTAAAAAGCACTACAAACAAGATAAACAATATGTTTTTGTTATCGCTGAATAATACTTAAATTATATTTATTAACATATTTTTTTTAAAACCCTGTGTTCAGACCAAAAACAAATTTAAAATTCCATTTGAATGAGTTATTTGAATTATGTATAAATTATTAATTTTGTTTAATTATTTTACAAAAATAGAAAGATATATATTTTAAAATCAAACTTGTACAACTATTGTAGTATTTTTTTATTTTGGAAGTTAAGCTGGTATGTTTTGGTATATTTGGATTTACCAGCCCTGGTCATACTGGTGCCGGTGTAAAAGTGTGCAAGAAGTGTGCTCTTTCGCGAATATAAATAAGTTAAACAGCCAGGTGGATATTAAATAAAACTAACCCAACTGCGGGACAATATGTATCGTTCGCTTACCTCAAAATGTATCTCAATGTGATCCAGCCCTCATAGACAGTTTCATTAGATGGCTTAGTGAATTTTCTAACCCCATGTGGTTTTTGGTGGCAACAAAAGTTACGAGTGCTGAACACCCTTCAAACAAAAGCTTAGCCGACAAAACAGTTGATTGGGCTTAAGAATGTTGTTTTAATAACTGGTTTTAAAGTTACAAATTTGTATTTATTAACTTTTACCCATTTTCCAATTTGGCAGAATATAGTAGAACCATATTTTGCACCCCTGGTATTCTGCAAAGTAGGAAAACGGTCACACTTGAGTTACAGCTGTTTTTTATTGTGATAGTCAGCAATTCACAAAAAACGGGGAGAAAACATTTAATTCGCTGCCAGAGAAACCATTTGCGAGCACTTTTTCATTATTATTTTGCAATTCCAATTATAAGTTGAATGTTTATAGTTTACTAGTTTCGTGCTACCCCGTTAGAATGTCCCTGCAAACGGGCTTGGTTTTCATTTTCACCATATTAGCCTCTGTTAGTATCGTCGCAGCAATTATTTTGTTGGGTAAGCAGGCGCCCGCTGACGATCATAATGTCTTGGAGTCTAATTTCAATTACTTCGAGCTGTAACTCATCCACAAATTTGACTCCCATTGCAGGCTGGTTCCTCATCTGGAAGGCGTTCCTATCGAAGTTTCGTCTGGTTCGGGAATTGTTGGGTCAAGAGGAGCCGGAGGAGCAGCAGCCGCCACTCGCTTGGGATCACCAGCATCAGCAACAGCATCTTCAGCAACAGCACGGAAGAGCCAGGAAAGCTCGCCGAGATTAGGAGTCAGTTAATCAACAAGGAGATCACAAAACTACAGCCCCACCATGAACATCCGCTGCGCCAAACCGGAGGACCTAATGACCATGCAGCACTGCAACCTGCTGTGCCTGCCCGAGAACTACCAGATGAAGTACTACTTCTACCACGGACTCACCTGGCCTCAGCTCAGCTACGTGGCCGAGGACGACAAGGGCGGCATTGTGGGCTATGTCCTGGCCAAGATGGAGGAGCCGGAGCCCAATGAAGAGAGCCGCCATGGCCACATCACCTCGCTGGCCGTAAAACGTTCCTATCGGCGTTTGGGCCTGGCCCAGAAGCTCATGAACCAGGCCTCGCAGGCCATGGTCGAGTGTTTCAATGCCCAGTACGTGTCGCTGCATGTGAGAAAGAGCAACCGGGCTGCCCTGAACCTCTACACCAATGCCCTCAAGTTCAAGATCATCGAGGTGGAGCCCAAGTACTATGCCGATGGCGAGGATGCCTATGCCATGCGGCGCGACCTCAGCGAGTTCGCCGACGAGGATCAGGCCAAGTCCACGAAGCAGGCGGGCGAGGAGGAGGACAAGGTAGCCCACAGGGCCAGCGGACATGGTCACTCGCACAACCACAGCGGTCACGATGGCCACTGTTGCTGAACCAATTCGCTGCCGGCGCAGGCGGGTTTCGACGTTTTTTTGCATTTTTGTGCATTAGGGTTTTGTAATTAATTAACTGATAAAACGTAACTACAATTAAAACAGAAGTAATGACAAAGAAGGTTGGTTTTTACAACAGTTATGGGGCTTTTAGGTTTTAGCAAAGGATGACTCTTCGTTGCTTTATATTCTACTCTGTACTTTAAAATCCTTATTATACAAAAACATTTTTTTAATCACGCAACTTTTCGGCATAACACATCAACTTTAAATATAACAATGGTAGAGAAAACTTTTTAAATATTTTTTTACTTGGCAACTTAAGGGTTTTTGAACGTTTTATTTATTGCTAACTCTCTTTAATATTATTCGAAATCAAAATCAAAACATGTACATACAGTGATATATTTATATTTTTAAAACTCCTAATTCACATACTGGAAATTAATTTAGAATTCTAGGAATGTTTCTGTTCTAAGAATTAGAATTTCCTTAACCCATTGTAATGGGTAAAAGTAAATGAATGCGGAATGTGGGTTAAAAAATGTGGGCTTTTGGTAATGCGAAAAGTTTGTTGGCCCCAAAAGTTGGCCAAGCGGAAAGATGTCTTTATGTGTAAAGTGTTGACTTTCGCGCCAACTTTTGGGTTTCATTTTGGTGTGTTGTCAAGTTATAGGCGACATGTTGGTGGAATAACTTTTATGGTTACGAAAAACTGTTCCCACATAGGCTATTTTCCAGTGGCGCAGCTTTTTGTTTTCCCATTATTTCCCAGAGAGCTCCCTTTGCGCATGATCGGTGGGACATGTGAGGCAACAGCTGTTCGGTCGCCACGTGGAGAAAGGTACTTTTCCGGATGGCGCCAAAAAGAGAGCGCTCGAGAGAGAAAGTACCATAATCACAGCTGAGCCGAGATGCTGGCATTTCGCGTATTTTCGCAGTTTTTAAGTTCAGTTCGTGAGTCGTTGGCTGAGCAAAAACGACATGTTCACGGGTGTTTTATCCATTTTCTTACAGCTACGTAAAACGTGCGCAAAACTAAAGCTATAATTGTGAAAAGTGCTAGAAACCTTAACGGTAATTCCGCTCTATGTAGGAGAAAGGAAAAAGAAAGCTTATTTAAAAGTGAGCCAGCTAACGGGAAATGACAATTTATGATTATTGTGTCGATAACGCCCTGCTAAATCAATAAACAAGCTGGAAAACACATAAATTCAAACTATTGGTTAAGCCCCATAAGGACTAACTGTAAAAGTATTCAGTGCTGCAAAGCTAAAAATGCAAAGTGCTTAAAACCTTAACGGTAAATCCATTCTTTTTGGGGAAATGAAAATATTTTATATAAAAGTTACAGCTTATTGGTAAAACAAATCAATGTAAAAATGGTGGAATTTTATTATCATTGTGGCAATGCTAGATCAATAAAGCCTTAAGTTAAACAATTCGTGGTACCCCAAAAAACAGTCACGGACATAACAGTAAACGCATTCAGTTTTTGAAAAGCCAAAAAGCCGGCCAACAGTGCAAAAAGCCGGAGAACAGAAGCCCCTGCTCATCTCGTGTTGTTATTGTCGAAACGGGGTCAAAAGTTCGTGTCTCACTCGCAAATTCAACCACACAAAACACTCACAAACACACACACATACGGTTCCTCAAGTGCAAGCGAAGACACTAAGTCGCCCGTCTGGCTGAAAAGCATGAAAAAAGCATAAGAATAGCAGAAGAAAAGCAGACAAAAGCATTAGACAAGTGCCAAGTAACTCAAAACTGCAGCCGGAGAGGAGTCTTAGGCCTACAAAACACACGGAAAACCCAACCCCGAGCCGAAAAGCTACACCAAATACTAGACAAACTAGGCCAATTCGCGTGGATGCGGGGAAAACGTTGCAAAAGTGCTCTGGAAACGTAGAAAAATAAAATAAAATAAAAAAAATAAAACAATAGCAGTTGAGCTCCCTGGCCATTTGTCAATGACTGGGCCACTCGCGTGACTGCCGATTCTATAGTGGAATTACTATAGCCGAAACAGACTCCGGCCCAAGGACTACATCCGAAACTAACAGTAAGTAGTCCACAAAAGCGGAATCAGACCAATGTGTTCTCTACCACATGGTATTTTTATCGATTTTTGAAATTTTAAAACTCTTTAGAAGAATATATGTACATATGTATGTAAAATATATTTGATTTCATAAAAATCTCTAGAAATTTTGGGACTGTTTCTTGGAAAATGCTATCAAATTCTTTAAGCTTTACAGCATTTGTAGTAAGAGGATCCAAGACATCACATTACAATCATAAAGACAATTCTCTTTTACTTTTTGAAACTTACCTTTTTATTTTAAGCTACCACCATTCTTTAAAGCTTGTGTTATCAATATCCTCTTCATTGTAGAACAAGGCAATTGACGATCAAGTAATAATAACATTGCTAAATATATTGCAATTAATCTTTCAGTGCATGAAAACGTTTAATTTTTTCTGAGTAATTAATATAAATACGAAAGATACATTGAAGATAATTGAGTTATGGGAATAACTTAAAATATATGGTATTATTTTATCGTAAAAGTATCAATCATAATTAAAAAAAGTAAAATACTTAGTAAGCCCTAACAACTAGCTTCTTAATCAAGAATACTAACAGTAAAACTACTAAATTTAATTTTGTTTAAATAAATTGAGTGTATAACAAGATTAATTGAAATGCCCGTCCCAACGAGACTAGTTAAAATGCGACTGTAATTTGCGCAAATATGTACATCTTGAAAACTTATTTTCACATAACATGGAGATACCCCGACTTCGCACAACTTTTTGAGTCAGCGGGAAGCGTATTTATTTATTTAAGCTTGCAGTGCCCCTCCCCCAGCTTGGAAAACTTCAAAAGGCAACTTCACTATGTAGATGTTGTAATGACATTTTGTCAGCAGGATTATGCCAAATGCTGGCCTCCATCTCCACATTCCCACAGCAGCATGATGAGCCCCAACATAACCATCGTCGTCATCATTGTCTTTGTCACTGTCAACGCGTCTTGCAACTGTCAGAAGCAGAAGAAGCATCCTTCCCATCCGAAAGCCATCCTGTTCCGCTCCGAAATTCTTCTTTTCGTGAGGCTCGCATCATTTTTAAGGAAACATTTGCTGTAGCTCCGGTCTTGCCATCTCTTTGGCACTAGTGTCGTCTGTCTTTTCGTGTTGTTTCTGTTGCTCTCGTCAAGTGTTTACTGCTTTTTGTGTGTTTTTGTTGGTGCCGGCGGTACGTGTTGGCTCAGAAGATGTCAACAACTTTGCCTGGCACTCGCTGCAAACGCCAGCTACTCCGCTCGCCACATCTGCTCTTCTTTTTTTGCAATGCTGATGAAATTTGCAATTTGATTAATTCCCTGCTTTCTCGAATTTTGTTAAGTTTTGTACACATCTCAGTGCACGGAAGGAAATAATTTGAAGAAAGATAATTCTAGTCAAATAAAAGAAAAAATAAAAATCTTTCAATAAATAAGAAAGTACTTATTCACACTAACAAAAACATTTTATTTGCAAGTTTAAAACAGGGCAAATTTAAAATATGGTTTATTGTTTATACCAATGTTTGATTTGTCTAGTTTCTCCACAAGATAAAAAAGTATAAATTATTTGAGGATTTACAAAAAAATATATATATTTTTGTCAATATTAATTTAGGTTTTTTATTTGGGCTTAGTTTAGTTTTAGTTTTTTTTTTATTGAAAATAAGTTAAAAGTCTTACGTTCAATACAAAATAAATTATAATCTGACAGCTTTTCGTAACTGTCATTCTGTCGAATTTCATTGTCAAAGATATAATTGAATGGCTTTCAAAATAATTTACTTCTTTGTTAAGAAGATTTAATTTTATCAAAAATAAATTCAAATTTAAATTCTAGTTGGTTTAAAAATCTTTATTTTTTGTAATTTTTTAGTCAAGAACTTTATCCCAAAATTTAGATCGTTACTTTTCCTCGCAGTGCATGTGTTGTGTGTGCTTTGTTGCAAAAGCGACAGGCGCAGCTGTCAAAATGCTAAGCAATGGCCACGTGGCTTCCGCTTTCACTTCCGCTTGCCATTTCCGTTTCCGCTGGCTCTCTCGCTCTTTCTCACGCAAAGGTGATTGATGGTCGCACTCGCACTACTAATTAAAGTTATTTAGCGAGTGCTCCTGGCCGGCGCCATTTTTCATTCCCAACGCGCTCACTCCCGTTTTGTTTGGCTGCTGTCGTTCTTCTCCAAGTGTTTATGGCTTCAATTCAATTAAACAACTGGGTCAGTTGTGGTCGCATTGGCAAAAGGGCTTCCGGATTCGCATCCGCATCCGCATCTATGGCAGGCATCAACTTTCAGTGGCGTAATTAATTCTCTGCCAGGGCCATCGGAGGACAAAGACGCATCATAAGTGAGGCGGGAGCAAAACAAGAAATAGAGCTGCCAGCAAATTGCATTTATAATTCATTTTCTCGAAATTAAATTTTTCTTAAATGAGCACCAGACTTATAAAGTATAGCATGGAATGCCTTTTGCGAGAAGGGAAAAAACAGGCATTCTCATTGTGAATATTGAATGTTAAATACTTCTTGAATGCAAGGATTGCAAAGGCGATTCCTGATTCCTCTGAAACTCATGCAATGGATTTATTGCATCTCACTCGTTCAGCTCCATAATTAAACTGTCAATAGTTTTCGTGAGGCATTTTAAAAGAAAATCAGCGATTTTCATTACTCTTTTCTGCCCCATTTATAAAGTTCTTAAATCAATTCAGCAATCGAAGCTCCAGAATGCACATGTGCTGCGCCCAAGGAACGATTGCCACAATCGAAAAGTTTGCATTCTGCGCAAACATTTTCTCAGAACTTATTTACTGGAACAATTGAGGATGCTGTTCTGGCACAACATGAAAAGTTATTAACGAGTGGAAATGTGTGAGCCATGGAAATTGTGCTGCAAAAAACCACGAGCATGTTCGACGAAAGTTGACCATTACTTCTTGAAGACAAATTAAGTTCTTATTTTATTAATAGATACATACATATGCTGTAAATGTTTAAATATTATTCCCTTTGAGGCAAATACTTACCTCGTTTGGGTAAATTGTATCATTTATAAAAATAAATTACTACTATCAACCAGTTGCTTTTTAAACAATACAATTAAGTATTTAATTAATTGTAAACATTAATAAGATAGTCACTTAATTATTAATAGAATTACTTGAAAAATGCTAATTTTTTGTTCAGCTAATAATCATTTGTATTAATAATGATTCAAAAATATTTGATTGTCGTTGAGTAAAATAAAAAAAAAATGTTTTAATGGATCACATGTTTTATGAAAACCTTATAGGGGATAAAACACCAAATTTAAAAAAAAAACTAATACCTAACAAAACCAATTTACCGACTTTGCCGCACTTCCTTTAACTTCATAAGCAACTTACTTGTTTGGGTAGACCGCATGCCCCATTAATTTTTTCAATCACTGTCCTATTTTGTTCCAATTTATAAGCTTCCTTATCGGGTCCGTAGGAGCCAAAACTATACCCAATTGCCATTTATCCATTGTTTATTCGATGGCATTTATTTATTTTTCGGTTCCGCCATGTATTTCTTTGTACACCCTGCGGCCATTGAAGATGTTGTTCCCCATTAAATATGATTTTTTGTTGTTGCTCCGTCATGCGAAAAAATGCGAGCAGCAGCTCTCGACCAACACATAATTTTGCCGCAATGAATTGGAAGTTTAAGTTTAATATTTATCTGCAATCGATTTAAATGTCAGGCAAAATATGTCCTAAGGGAGTCGAGTGCGAAACTTTCCTTGGGGCAAGTAAAAGTTTTGCCGGCCAAAGTTGATCAATGAAATTAAAAAGATTTATGATTTTTGGCCGCCCAAAGTTCCCGTTGAACGAATCCCCATACGAAGCCCGAAAATCCCGGGTGCGAATCAGAATCTTGGCAAAACAATCAGCGGCAATGTCCTGCTGGGAGCGAAAGTTTCTGGTTTCCGTTGAAAGTGTCATCCCAGTTGGGTCCTTGGATATTATTTTGAATTGCACTCATTTCGGTTAATGGACGGACCCAGGTTGAGCAATAAAAAGGGCTTCTAAAGCGAAACTTATAATAATCATCATCGGGTCGAAACACAAAGCGCGTTATTTTCTATTACGATCGAAGGGTCTCCTGTTCGAAAAAAAAATACTCTAAAATAGAAAACGAGAAATTATGTTAATTTAAAGTGAAGTCTCAATAACGGGGGCAAACTCAAGTGTCCGAAAGTGTTTAAACCTGACAAAGGTCCCTTTTCGGGCAATAGGTTGCAACAAAGGCCTTAACCCCTTGATGCCCCCGAATATTCGAGTCGTCTGAACAAACTTCCGACTGCCCCCTGACATGCTGCCTGTTTACACTGAATCTCAAGCGGATTGGGAGGCCCAAGTTGGCCAACAAAGACCCCCAATCTTCGGCCTACAATTAAGGCTTGGTCACGCTAATTTCTGCTGCCGATGCTGTGTCAATGCCGCTCCAGCCACGCCCATAAATTGGGCCACCACCCTATTTTAATTCTCTTGGCACTTGTTTGTCCGGCTTGAGCCTTTAAATTAAATTTAAGCGGGCTGAGGAAAAAGGCGTTGCCCCGGGCCAGAAAAAAGGCGGTCTGCCAGATGTTTCTTTAATACACTTCCACTCCCACTTTTGGGGACATACATCCGAAGCCGAAGCTGGAAGTGACAAAAAAGGGAAAGAAAATGAGAGTAGGAGTGGGTCTGAGGTGAAAAAAATAAACACGCAACTCTCTCGATGCTTCTGGGTTGAGCGCAAAACAAGCAAGACTTCGGTTATCGCTGGTGTCACAGTTAACGTCAGTCACACTGACAAAAGTTTTGGCAAAAAAAATTGTTTTGGGACATTCAAAACAATTCAAAAAATTAATTCTCAAAAATCCACTCTAAAAATTTTAATTGGAGACTTTCATTAAATTTTAAAATAACATTTTTATTTTCGTTAAGACTTCAAGTTCTTTTCTTGTAAATTAAAAAAGTATAATGTATTGACTCAATTATTTTATTATATAAATATTTATGTTGTTACGTGATTTAACTTAACGGTGATCTTAAAGTAAATGGATATATATATTTGTATTTGTCATACATTATTTTTGTGATTTACTTCAATTGTAATTTATTTCTTAAATTTAAATTTATGTTAGCTAAAGACAATTTTCACTTTTTAAAACTATAAATTTTTTTCAAGTGCACATTTATCATATCTCTCAAACGAATCGTACCGTAAAAACTTAGTTTAGGCGATTTTCCAGACTGAGAGTCCCAAAGATGTGTCCGATTCAATGAATGGTTTTACTCACTAATGCAGGTGGGCTAAGTCTCTGGTTGACCTTATCTGCCATTGTTCATCCATTGGGCACTGGATTTTCTCGCTGTGCATTATCTAGGCCCACCTATGCAACATGGCCGTGGCCATTACATGACCCGCATCGCATCCCATCGAGCGGCGGGTGTCGTTTGCCTTTTGGCAGCAAAAAACACGCCTTGGCAAAATGTAAACAACGTAAATGGAAATGGCGTTGAGCAAGAAAAAAAAGTGTCACATTGAAGCCTTTTTTCGCCCCTCTTTTATTCAGCTTTTACCCCCAAAACCTTTCAATGCTTTCCCCGCTTTCTCTGCTTTCCACTTCCTACTCTGCTATGCCTTATTCGATTCCTCTCGAGCTTGATGACTGCTGTCAAAGGCAGTTCAGTTGGCGGCTACGTTTGCCAGTCAAATCAAATGCTCAATTTGAGCGAATATTGCTTATACGCCGCGTTGCCGGCCGGCTACAAAAAACGTTTGGCGGAAAAGGAGTGGAAAATTCGCAGCTTGGGTGGAGCAATTCCATATCCATCGTCGAACCCAAATTAGTTGGTAACTCTTTGCCAAAAGTAATTGCGAAAATCAGTGTGAAAGTGATGACTCTGTAAGCTGCAACACCGAGAATTTGTTTGCGGTTCGTTCCGGTTGGGAATGTGTACTCGATTTATTGACACTTACCTGTCCGACATGTTGGAAAATTGTTTTGGCGGCAACCGCTTTGCAATTTCACCGTCTCTGACAGCAGTTAATTAAAATTTAGTTTTCGTTTCGCTTCTACCCCTGGCAAATATTGATTCGGCACTCGCCAAATATGCATGCAAATGCCTTGTCAATAGGTTTTATCTGGGCATTGAATGGAATTTGATTATGGCCAAACATAGATAGAAATGCATTACCGCCAGGACCTTTCACATCGCAGCAGGCAAAATATTAACATTAATTAAAAGAAGACAGGCCACATGAGAAAAGTCAAATGTCAACGGGGCCACAAATTAATTTGAAAAATATATTTTAGTATGTGCTGTGTAAGGGCATTAATACCCTGGAAGCAGCGAATAGAGGTGTTTAACTAGGTTGATTAAGCTTTCAATTAAAATGGAAATTAAATCATAATTTCTTAACTAATTTAAAGTAATAAAAAATTAAAAATGAAATAAATTTCCAATCTAATAATTACAAGTTTGAACTAATATAGTAAAGATAGATGAATATTAGGCACAAACCAAAACTGGACCTTAGCTGTTTATTATTTAATATTGCCTAGCATTGAAAATTCTGTGTTATGTTGTAACTTGCCTAATTTGCAATCTCGAGTTTCGCCAATTAACGATGATGATGATCATAATGTCATAAAGGAAGTCTTATTTGCACATGAACGATAATCCAATTTAATTTGGCTCAATTCTCTTCGCATTCAATGATTTAAGCTGGGCAACTATTTTAAATATACTGAGAAATATGTAACAAGATTTAAGTCCAGGAAATGTGCTCGTGGCGGTATCAAATATTCGAGACTTCCTCTAAGGGCCAAAATAATACCAACTTGTTTTATTTCATTCCTTTTCGCCTTTTGTGTCTGCTTTATGCTAATGCCATGCTGGCTGTTGGCTGCGGACGCTGCCATAAAATGTGCTAATACACAGGAGAAGGGGGCAGGGCCGTAGGCAAGGGGCGTGGCAGCGGACAACAAGCGAGTGTTTGTAACTTTGCATTTAAAAAAGCATTATGTTAAAATCAGCCTACGGCCTCACAGCCAGCATCCCAAAAGGCAAAGAGGAAAAGTCGGGAAAGCGAGGAAAATCTGGGGGAATGCGGGAGTAGGAGATGATGTGCAATTAGATTTCCGCTAAAGCGGATTTCGCGATATCGCGTGACTTGGGCCACCCAACAATTCACAGTTAAATACATTGCAAGAAATGTCGAAAATATTGTTTTTTATTGAAAAAATGGTTACCAAAAAATAAGTGTTTTCACTTGGCAAGCCAAAACAAAATTTAAAGTATTTAAAAATATTATTCTTGCTATTTTATTTTGGGTAAATAAGATGAGTTCGAAACAAAATTTTGTAAAAAAAAAGAATACATTTTAATAAATTCGAAAAACTTAATTTCTACATTTTAAACTTGCTAGAATTATAATTTTTGATAGGATGAACTGCGTTAAGCATTTGTATTATAAATTCTCTTAGTGTATAGATGCAGATACAGAGCCCGCAGTAGCGTTGCTTTTGGATTATATTTAAAAATCAGAGCGCAAAATTGTACAAAATGACAACGGCAGCTGGTGGGTCGCTTAGAAGGGGCGTGGCAGGGCAGGTCCAGGGCGGGAGTAGAGGATTGGGGAGAGGGGAGAGGGGGAACGGCTGAAAGGCGGCAGGCAAGCGTAAAATGAAAACAAGTTACTGGGCGCGCATGTAGGACGACGGCTGAAACCAGAATGGCAACAACAATTACAGGGACGACGACAATAGGAAATGACGACATGAATAACAAGAGCAGAGGAAAGGGGCGTGGTGCGGGTGCTTTCAGGGGGTAACTGGTGGGCGGGGCTGGCTAACAACTAGACACAGCAGGAGGCCCACAGGCGGCATCGCATCCATCGAATGATAACAGTCGCAAATATCAGGGATATTAAAAAAAGTCAAGCTGGGTGCAAATGCCTCACCAAAGGCGGAGTGACAAGTTAGATGTACTGAAGAAAATTGGGAATACTATTTAGTATTTAAATTATATACTTTATACCATTTAGGTAATTATAAATCTATTTTAGTCTCGTTATAAGGCTATAAATATAAACTAAATTATTCCAATAACTAGGAATTAATTTTTTCGAATTTTTATTTAATGTATTTAAACACATTTAAATTTATCTAAATCAAATTTCATTTACGATCAAAAAGAAAACCAAACCACTACGAATGACCTTTTTAATACCCATTTGAGCACTTACAATTTTTAATAAAATAAATTAAAACTTAAGTTTATATCAAAAGTTAAAGGCAATAAAAATATTAAATGAATAACATTTTGTAAGAATAATATATTTTTTTTTAATTCTGACCATACAAATTTAAGCTATAAAGAACATTCAGTAGAAAAGCAAATTTAATAAAATATTAAATAAAGCTCAGATAGGAAATTAATTAATAGCCAAAAGTTTTAAATACTTTTAAACTATGGTAAGGTTCTGTTATAAATATCGATTTCCCAGATTTTCGCGCTATTTTTTTTGAGTACCCCTGGTGTTGGAGAAGCCTGGTGTGAGAAACGAGAAACGAGAAACATAAGCAAACACTGAGGCTCCTTTTGTCTTAGCCAAGTGGGTGAGCGTGCCCTCCTTATTATGCCTTGTTGATGCGCGATAACATCGAGGCGGAGGATTGATGGTGGACCAGGAGCAGGACGAGATGCGGCTGGATCAGGATCAGAGGGGTCACAAGGACCAAAAGGGGGGGAGACACTGTAAGCAACACTTTGCGTGACAATGCAAAACAAAGCGCGTCGAAACATAGGAGCACTGTCGAAGATACTGGCGCCCTACGCCATTCGCACAATGAGCGTAAATTAATGCGGATTCGAGATGAGACCGATGCTGATGCTGATGCTGAAATCCAGCCAGCACTCCCAGCACCGAGGGTGCCGGCAAGTGCCTCCTTCAGATACGTTGACATGGACATAATGGCGCTCGAGGCACAACCCTCCTCTGCCGCAACCCAAGAGATTTTTAATGGGCCGGGCCATTGGGTCAAGCAGCTATTTGAATGGCCCGGGGCATAAAGTTTGCCTAATCTGTCTTTCAGATGGATCAAAGATGGACTACGGGTAATGAGGCGGTGTGGGATATCGTCCGAGTGCCAACTAGTTTAAGGCTTGAACTGAGCTGATTTGAATTTTGAGATTTAATAAAGCCGGCTTAGAAAATTCAACTTTAACGTGTAGGAAGTGAAATGGCTTTTATAATTTACGACATCTTATTTGAATGATTTACTTACCAGTCGTATACCGCTTTTTAGGCAAAGTTTTTTGACCTTACAGCGCCCTAGGGTGCTTTAAAATGTTCTTTTTTGTTTAATATGCTTTTCTTTAAATCCTCTTTCAGGGGTTCAATCACAATAAGCCTTTAAATCAAGAATGGACCTAGGACGCTGCCCCAATTACATATTTAAATAAAATAAACATCTTAAAGTGATTGATTATCATGTTTTTTATAAATTTACCTATTTAGCTTTGTGGGCGTGAGAAATAACTTTTTAAATTTTTATAATGATATTTAATTAATTTGAATTCTGCAAACATCACAAAATCTGTTATAATGTATATTCTTTAAATAGTTTTTTTTTACTTATAAAACCGCAGGTTGAATTACCAGTGATGCGTTTAAGCAGTAAAAATGTAACAATTAGTTACCTTAAATGTCATGAAGATCTCAAATTAAGCCTTGTCCGCTAATGAAATGTTTGGCAGTAAATACCATGTAGATTGAGGACCGTTTGGAACATTCATCGCGTTGAATCGTTTAAGCTGCCGCAATTAAGCCGCAAGTTGCACACGGCGTATGCGTGATGTGTGCAGGCGTCAATTGCAGCGCGAAAATTCACTTAGGCATGGGTTAAAACGCGACGATAAATGGTAACTGGAAGCTGAAAGCGGAAAACTGGTGAAATGTCGAATGGCAAAACCATATGCGGATGGCAGTTGCCAATTTTGAGGCGGTCGAGCGGTTCAAATGTCAAATGGGATGCATTGCGGGCGCCTTAATTTATGCAACACCAGGTCAGCAGCACATGTTCACGAATTTGTCTCTGTGTGGGTTGGTGTGTATGTGTTTCTCAATGTGTATGTGAGCGTTTGTGATGGTGTGTCTGTGTTAGGGACTCCGTAAATAAAGCATTCCGCGGCCGTCGCCAGTGAGCAATATTTTCGTATGCCATTGCCTAAAGTTTGTAACTGAATTTTATTAGCACACTTTCATTTGCATTTTATTTGCGTTCAAATTTGTTCGCTCTATTATAAATTGCTGCGAAAATACTCGACCAAGTCAAAACTAAAGACAAACAACCGTATTTGGCGAAAAAAAAAAAAAAAATAGACAACACAAGAAATAATGCAATTTTATTAGCTGTTTTTTTCTTGTTTGCCAATTTTTTCCATAACTTTTTTAATGCAGTTTGTGTGGCTCTGATTTAATCATGCTCTAACCCAGAGGGATCGCACTGAATATATATATATATATATTGTCACTCCGGGAACGTGCCAGCTTCAAAACTTTGATAAACCAAACGTCAAAGTTCCGCTGGCCAAAAGGGAATGGATGGACGGAAGAAGCCGGAGGTCCTCTGTCCGCACCAAATTGGCCATGTTGAACACTGTTGCCGAGCGAAGGGGCCAGCGTGAAAATAGAAATTCGTTTCTGCTTTGCTCTCTTATAATGCCATAAAAGTAGAGCAAATGTTTTGACCGAAATTAAACAGTTCTTGTTGTTAACACAAACGAAAAGGCCAGCAAAAGCGGACTTTGGGACGTATAATTGAACTTATAATTGGGGAAAGTTTAAATATTGTGCGGTATTTCAAAGTTTTTGCTCGAAGGCTAAGCGAACGCATAAAAACTTGTTCACTGAAATGAGGCTTAAAGGAAATGAAATAATATTTTACTGAAGTGTTTGGATTGTGTTGGGGACAGAAGTTGGCTAACTTGCTTTTGGAAAAAAATTTGCATCATTTCGACACTGATAAAGCTAACGAAAAAAACTTTTTTGGCTGAAAATACAGAAAAAAACCTGGTTTACTTTTAATGATAATTTGTTATAATCGCTTACTAGTTGGTAAAATTTTCTTAATAATGATCACAAGAGTAAAATACAGCTTAGTACAGCTTTATTTCAAGCTGTTTTTAAATATTTTGGTATTTGAAGTCCATCTGTAATCAAATCAATAAGTTTATTTGATTACCCTAGCCATTGTTAGTCAAATTTAAATTAAATACTGCCTTAGTCCGAAGAATGTAATCAAATCCCTGACTGCGCTGGCAGGCTATAATTTATAACGCTTTTTATGACTGAATCTGGTTGATCCCCTACTTGACTCCACCTCCATTCCACTTTTGACCATATCCTGGTTGCGTGTTTGAACAGGAAATTTACGAGGTCCCTTCGACCCCCTTCAAAAGTCATAGAATTTTATGCCCGAGTCATTAATTCGGGCGCTTAAATTAGCAGCTGGTGTGAATTATATGTCGAGAAGTTTGCTCGATAAAAAGCCAAGGGGTCGTGAATGCCCATCTGCATACCTATAAATACACTAACACTTATATTATACACATTTATTTATTTATATGCATGCAAATAGTGAGGTATGCAGACCCTCGTGTGTGCATATAAATGCGAGTTGTTGTCGCGTACCTTTTTTTTATTGTCGTAATTTTATGCCATTTTCGGATTTTGTGTTGGCAAAACTAAGAGGTTTTTCCGACACTTCCTTTTTTGGGTGGAGCTTATCAACGTTCTATGAAAATTCGAATTGACATTTAACAACTGCTTTTGTGCACATTTACATTTAATTTGTTTGCGATTTTTGATGTTTCCACTTTTTTATGTTACAATTCTCAAGATTGTGGCTTAATTTAACGAATTCCTTTTTTATATTTCCCACTTGAGAGTGGGCGGATATCGGGCGAATGTTGCACGCTGTCGCTTAGCCAGCGTAAAGTCATTAAAACTTTTTGACTATTTTAAGCACAGCGCGGAAAAATAAATAAAACTGTCATTTCATGTTGTTTGAGTTTGAGTTTATGCCGAGGATCATAGGAGGGATTCGCGAATCCCCAATCCAAATGAACTGGCTGCTCCTCTCGAGTTTAAGCTTGACTTGCTAAGCCACTGCACAGTTGCTTTAATTGCGCGGACAGTCGCCGTTGTTGGCCCTTTTCTGTAGCGTTTTTCTATGGGGCTTATATCTGCGGAACAAGTGGGCGAACATAAAGCGAAACTTTCAGATTTGAGTTCCGTTCTTAATTGGGTCAAGTGGGAATCGCCGTGCTGGGGGGTGTGCTTTTGACACATAATGAGTTATTTTTTGCCCGATAAATTTCTATGCATTTTACAAGCTACAAGAAAAAGTTTTGGTGTTGGGCAGAGAGGTAAATGAATTAGCTAATCAAAAGACGTAGAATACCCGCCAAGATCAAAGGCTCTGCGGGGAGGGTATTAAAATTATGGCCGCAAGACGTGGTCAGAACACGAGCAAGAACAAAAACGAGGCAAACGAACATCAACCCGACTAATTACGGGCTAATTAATAATTCAAATTATATTCTGTCCCCAAGCAGCAAAGAAACAACATAAACGGAAATAAGACGAACGCCAATGATACCAACTGAAAGGTTAAGACCACTGGATACCTTTCAAAGGGATTCTTAGTTCAAAGAAATCCCTTAAGTTTGAACAGCATTTCATTATGTTAAGGGTACAGCTGAGCTCAAAATTATTAAGAGCTCAGAGTCTAAGAAAAATACCGTAAAAACATTCTTTAAATATTCGAACGTATTATTTTTATAAAAATAATTTACAAAAAAATATAGAATGAAAATCAAAAAAATAATAAAAAATAGACAAAATTATACCTCGGCTGGCATTTAAAAGTACTCAAATAGTTATGTTTTATTAAACAGATCTGTAAAACTTTACTACTGTTTATCTTGATTAGAGACGGCGGAAAAAAAGGGTTACATATTTTTTAATTTTCGTTTTCGGGGCCAAATGAAAATGAATTAGTGAAGGAGTTTGATTTCCCGCTCTCTGCCTCCAGCAAGGTTCAGTTCTCGAAAATTTTACAATTTATCATCGGAGTAAACTTTGCTTTGGCTCCTAATGAATGAATGCAAAATGTTAATGCTGCTGCTGGCAAAGTGAAACTTTTCGCGCTTCGTTATTAATTGAAGTAACAGCAACGGATACAAAAGATATAGATACACTTTCTTGGGGAAAAGGGGTTACGAGCGTCTCGGCTTCATCAATCAGTTTCAGCGTTCATTAGCCCGAAAGATTTAATATGCGCGCTGAGTGCAGGTTTTATGATTTATACACCTCGAGAAGGAGCATCGCATCGTATCGTAGCGGGCAACACTGCGTATGTGTAATATTAATTATTTAAGCCCTCGTTATGGCGCTTCTCACAGCCAGTGGGTCATGTGCCGTCCGTCCTTCTGTCTGTCTGTTTGTGGCACCCCAGTGCATTTGTCTGCCGGTGTCCGTTCCGGATTGGGCCATTTGTTAGCCACTGCCAGTGGCCATTGGCCTGCTTTTTGGCCCGTCCGGGGCTTCATAAAAAGCCATACATGTTCCTGGCCCCGAAAAAAAATTGTTTACATTTTTACTCAGCTCCGTTTCAATGCGCATAAATGTTCTCCCTTCCTCCACACATATATATGTATATATATATATAAATATATATACTCTATATAGTTATGATATTTTTTTATAAGCCCGCAAATGTGCAGCTCCTCAGGCGAGTTCATTTTGGTTCTCATCCATGGCAGCACACGAAAAACAAATTAAAGTCGACTTGCCATTGCTTACCTTCTGTTGCCTCCTCTATATCTCTTTGGTATCATTCTCCAGCTTTTTATTTCTGGCCCGGTTATTGTTGTGCAGTTACAAACGCTCACTGGGGAGCCATTGGGGGCATAAAGAGCACTAAGCTGCTCTTGGCCATGAATTATGTTTTAATTGGGCGCGTATTTGGGCGAGTAAAGCCCGGGATGATAATAATGAAAAGTGCGATTGTTTCAAATTCTATTTGTGTTCCATTAGCTTTTTGTGCCTTCACCATAAATTATTCAAGTTTATTATTCTCCCGCTTTTTACCATGCTTAAATAGTTCAGGCTTATACCAAGCTTATCAATACATTTTTTTTAATAACTGATTAACTTAAAAGATAATTAGGTAATGGAAAACCGATTTAAATTAAGTAGCAAGTTTTATTATCATATTTACAATTTTCAATCCAATAGATTGTTAAATTTTTCTTTAAAAAACTGAAATATGTGTAATAAAATGTTGTATGTGAATTTCATCTTAAATGAAAGATTGTAAAATTTTTCTTAGAAAAACTGACTTTTATGTAATAACATTTTCTATGTGAATTTCATCTTAAAAGAAAGCTACACACTTTCTCATTGTTTCACCGACCTTAGTCCTTTTGCCCTTCAGTAGTTAGCTACTGATAAATTTTACGCCAAATGCGCTTTTTCGCTTAGCAGTTCGAGAGAATTGAAATTGGAATTCCTTTGTGCTTGGCTCAGACTTTCGGTTTTTTGCACAGGTTATGGGGGCGTGGCACGTGTTCAGTGTTCAATTTATGTAGGCTGAAGTCATTCACCTAATGAATGCGGCAAGGTGAAGTGAACAATATTGGAGCTGGAGGTGAGTCCAAAATGAAAGGAGCAATGACAGGCAACAGGCGCAAATGCTGAATAAATAATGTTAAAAATCAGCAAACTGATTTGCAAGGGGCGAAATATTGAAATGTTAATGAAGTTTACTTTCCGCTGATTTGTTCTGCTCCAGCTTGCAGAGTTTTTCAGCTTTTTTGCTTCCTGTTGATTCTTCTCTCCGCAATCAACAAAAGATTTCAAGCCTCCCGAGAGGAGTTTTTGCCTCAATCAAATCAAATATTGATTTTAGCCAAGATTGTGTGTCATGTATTAGGAAAAATTTTAATTACATTACTGACAACATTTTGGTCTTATTTAATTTTGATTAAATTCTATACTTTAAGACGAGAAAATGGTTATATTATATGCTGTGATCAAATTAGTTTTTGGCTATATTGTTACCATTGGTATGTTCGAAAAATTAAGATTTTAGCTTTACAGTATTAAAACATTCGCATTCAAAAATATTTTTAAAGGTTTTTACTCATCCTTTTCATATCTTAAATTTGTATAGAAAAAATCAGAAATAATTTCAATCATTTGTTTTAAATGAATTACCAATGAAGCATGTAAAAAACTGAAAATATAATCAGCAGACTTACTCAAATGAATTATTCTTGCTATCTTGTCGAGTGTGCAGAATATATTGTGAAAAATTTTAATTACATTTTTGGCCCGAAAGTGGAAACATCTTGGTCTCATTAACCGTGTTCTTTGATGATCTTGCGTCTGTGTTTGTGTTGGAAAACGTGTTGCTTTGATATCTGATTTGATGGGCAAAACTTTGCCCCCCCACTACCCATGAAAGTGCCCTTTGTGGAAGTCAAACAAAAAGAAAGTTTCTGCATGTGAATCAAATGAATATTGATGTGTGTGTAGGTTCGCTTTTTGCCGCCTGGCCTGGGTGAGTGAGCAATTATAGTAATTGCTTTGGCTGAAAGTCGAGGGAAAATGAATGGCCTCGTCCAGGGGCCGCTGTCGTCGGTTCATTAGCATAAATATCAGCTTACTTCTGGCCATAATGTGCATATTTTAAAATGTATGAATATATCTACGGAGCGCGACGAGTCCTGTCCTGTTTTGGCTTGTTGATTCAAATGAAATACATTATTATGGCAAACACGCAGGACATTGAACAGGATCCCTGGGGGCCTCTCGCCGCTCGCGCCTGCCAGCTTTATTAATTTATATTGTTGACTTTTATCAGCGGAGCGTCATGTCAATCTTGTTGTTGTTCTTTGTTGTTGTTCTTCGTTGTTGTTTGTTGGTCGTGTTCTTGTGTCCTTGTTTGTGGGAGGTCCTTCCACCCACCTGGCGGCTCTACGCCTTATCAGCAACACGTGTAATGAATGCCTAAACTGTCATTATCACCTTCTGTGTGTGCCAAGAGTATGTTTTTCGGTTGTCATGTCAGCAAATATTGTATCAAGACAACCCCGGCTCTGTGCAAGATTTATGGCAGTGTTGGGATAAGGCCGTGTGGTAGCAGCCGCGGGCATCTGGCTCCTCCTCGGAATCGTATAATGTGACACATATCAACATTTATGTTGTTCTTAGCCCGGGTAGTTATGAATGTATTTGCGTTGAATGTTGTTTATCCTTCGCTGGATGCAGCACTGCGCGATGGAGTTCTCTCTCTCTCTCTCTCTCTCTCTCTCTCCGATTCCCATTCATTTTCCATTTGTATGCTGAAGTTGTTGGCGGTTTTCATGACGTACCTCTGAGTGTGCTGGAAGAAAAACCACCTGACAGGCTACTTTCGATTCGCATAACTCATACGCTCTGTGGGCGTTGGCGCGGTTGGCGAATTTTAAGTTCCTATTTATATTTATGTCCAGGCACCGCTAGAATGGAAGTAGCAACAAACACAACTACAACTGCAGCGAGAATAATGATAATAAAAGTTCACGCTCAGGATCTCGTTTTATTCACTGCATACACTTCGAAAAAAATTAAATAACTTTATAAACTTATAATAAAAACTTTTTAAAGAAAAATTTTACCATAAATAATGACAAAAAAGTTTTTGAAGAATTATAACTGGTTGAGAAAAATATCCCTCTGGATTTACACTATTTTTTATATTAGTCATATTTTTCTAAAATTTTTAGTTTTAGCTTTTTGAACTTACAAAAAAAATTAATACAAATAACTAAACATCTAAAACAATTTTGTTTTTAGAACATATTTCTGCAAGTGCACCCTGTAGTCGCCTTCAAGAGCGCAATAAGTCATAAAAACGGAAGAAAGAAAGTTTTAAAGGGCTCTTAGCTTTCACTTTCATCTCGAGCTCCTCATTGACTCACTGACTGACAGGCCGGCTGGCCGACGGTTCGACCGTCCCTATTGTGTGCCCACTGTACAGCATTCGCCACTCACTGGCCGGCGCTTAACTTTTACGATTCCGGCCGGAGAATGGTCCAAGTGCGGTTGCAGAGCCAGAACGGAATATCATCGGGAAAGTCGAGAACGTCGACGGGCGGTCGGTGGCATAAATAAAAAGGCGACTGTAAGTGATGGACTTTATTTTTAATATTGGCCGCGAAGGCGAACGCGAGAGATGAGAATGCCATCGACGGACTGAATATTAAGAATTCGCGTCCTCCTTTCAGCGGCTTTATTTTATAAATTAAATGAAATGATGGCCGGGAAGGGAGAATATCTTCAGTGCGCTAATGAAAATATGTTCGAAATGTAAATTGAGACATTTGGCCGGCTTTGGGGATCCAGCTTTTACGATATCCGGCGCCTAATGAATTTGTCCAGTGCTCCGTTGACCCACATCCACATGCCGACAGTCGGTCATCTTATCGCTCGTCCTGTGCCAGTGTCCATCTATATCTAGTATATCTGGCATATCTGGGGGAGGATTGACGTGGTCGCCTGAAACTGGAGTGGACATTCTTACCCTTTTCAATTTGCTGATATTGTGGGAAATAGGTCCCAGTGTGATAATCACAAGGAATGCGGAAATGGAAAGTGGAAGGAGGTCGGACACAGGACAGATAGCTGGGTCCCTTGTTAACTTAGTGTCTCCTTTATACCGCTGTCTGACCAAGCTAAATACCCTGTAAAGCATCCGGAAGGGGGGTGTTTATGGGTGGACATCAAATAAGTTAATTAATTACATTGTCTGCGGTTTTTGGATAGGGATTTTCGGTTTGTGGTGAGACAGTTCTTAAACCGTTTTAACACTTAACCAAATTGATTTTTGTTGCTTACGAGACTCGCACTATTTGATTGACATAGATTTAACAACTTTACGTCGTAAAACAATTGATTTATTTATTTATTTACTAAATATTAAATTTGTACACGGCTAATAGCTTTGGGTACTAAAAAAGATTTAATATTTTTGTGCATCCTTTTTATTTTGTTTATTTTATTATACTCATTTGTGTGTATAAATCATTTCCAGCAGTTTTTATTTTTTTCCACAGGTCTAAATCAGGTATTTAGTGGTTTTATTATTCTTAGAAATTATCAAATATACTTATATATTTCATGCTATTATTTTATTGATTACTAAATAGTATTATTTTGTCCTCTGGTCTTATTACGAGGCATTTGTGATTTACATGACGTTATATAAAGTATTATATTTTATAATTTACAGTAACGTCATAGCTAAATCAAATAACAATAAGTAATGTCATAAAAGTTTGTCTTTTACATAGTTTACTTTACTAACCTGCAAGGTATCCCGTAGTCTATAATTTGGCCAAGTGGCTTTTACTCATTATGAACTATGCTGGCTATGTCAGCCCGAGAGCAACAGTCGTTCCCGGATCAAGCCGCCTCGGTCGCATTCTTTGGGTCTTTATCGCGAACGCCAACTTGCGCAAATCGCCATAAATCTCTGGGCTGATTTATGTCGCCGCCCGGCATTGGCCTCCAAAATTTATCGCATCGTGATGACAGCTGCGCCCAAGTTAGCCCACGGCCACAGGCATCCCTCGGTCGAATGTCCGCTGTCTGTTGTCCGTTGTCCGCTGTCCTCTGTCCTTTGGCCAGAGTCCTTTGTCGGTTAACCGTGAGTTGGGAGGCCGGCGTTTGTCAGCGGCTACAATTTCTGGCTGTGGGTCTGGTGCGGATGGCTTTTCGCGGGCGACATCCTTTCGGTGGCCATGAGTGGCCGTCTTGAAGGCAAACAGCGAGTCAGACGTGTGGCCAGGATATGGATATGGAGGCGAGTGTGTGTGCGGGCTTAATTATCCTGGCTGCGCGTCTCGATGCCTTTGCTGTGTGACTTCTGACGGAAATTAATTTCCTCGCGGCACGTTTGCACTCACAGACCGACATTCACTCACTGCCTCTGGCTCTGCCCATTGTTTGCCGAGTGTGAGTGTCTGTGCAAACGCTCTTTGCGCCGTATTTGCGTTTAATTTTATATGAATAACGGAAATTTGCGGCTTTCCGACATTTTAAATTGCCATTAAAGCCGCTGCAAATGCGGCGCGTTCTGGCCATTAAACAAACGGATGCATGAAGGAGTTGCAGTTGTGGTTAGCACGAACAGATACAATTGCACTGGCCGTTAAAGTTGAAACATAAATAAACCATTGGCAAATTGCACAAATGGCTGAGCTTGATTGATTTAAACGCGCGAAGGACTTTCGCTGTTGACCCACAACTGTAGGCTACAGAAATTAATTTAAGGGGAAATGCACGCGATTTGTGCAAAAGATTAATTGGCTCGGCTCACTTTCGGGTCGTGGAAATCATAAAGTTTTCCCATTGAAGAGCGTACTTAAGGGCTAATTAAATTGCGACTTAATCAGTCTTTTAAATGTTTATTAAAAGTTGTTGCAATTATATGCATTTGACCTAAAGAAATAATTAAAGATTTAATTATGTTAACGAGATATAACATGAAATTGTTTCATTTAATATTGTGTTTATCAGCATTAAAATAATTTTTATTTGTTTTTTTTGTTTGCAATGTCTTTTGATGTTAATAAATTATTTTTCTCAACGCCTTTTATATTGAAACTAATTATCAATTTATCAAAGTGCTTCGCTTAATAATAGATTGACCAATTTAATGATTTTGAGTAAGATTCGAAATAATTTTACAAATTAAAATTGATATACATAAACCTAATGGTTTAATGAGACAACTAAAATTGTTTTTGTAATAAATTTGTTTTATGCTCTTTTATTTGGCTGTACTTTGCATTTTAGAAATGGATAACCAAATAATTGTTGGTAATTTAAAATTAATGTGAAATTACCACTTCCCATATTGGGGTTAGCTAAGAAGTTTCTATTCAGCAATAATTTCGCATTCCACACTGAACCGGTAATCGTGTAAGCCATATAAATTTGGTTTTCCTGTTTAAATATACGCACAGCGTTAGCCATTTGCTGGCATAAATCAGACTCAAGTCGAGGCAGAGAGCAAAGACCAAATCTCTAGTGAATTATACCAACAATCCCGAGTCTGCCGCTTTAATTTAACTCTTGAGCAAATTGAGCTTGGCTCCCAGTATATCCGACCATGCAAATGAAAGCAGAAACCACACATAAACGAGGTCCGATTCAGAATCAGAATATATAGTTGCACAGTCGGAGGGTTTTATTATACGCAAAGTCGAGACACGACGACAGCTGTACGACTCTTATTGGCAATTATTGTCCATAAACTGCACATTTATGAGGGCGGGCAGGCACACATATGTGTGGGCGTTAGCTTACCTTTTTGTGAATGCCGCAAATGTGCTCGTATTTTGCGTCTAATGTGGTCCATTAACAGCCAGGCCCGACTTGCCATCTTACCACCGATCCGGGCAAATATTTGGCCAACGGTTAGCCACTCATCCAGGAACTTGACTTTGTGGCCTGTGGCCAAGTTACAGAGCAGGAGAAAACCAAACCAAACCAAACCAAACCAAACCAAATTCAGACTCGAAGGCGTTGGCTTAATTGCATTTCATAGCAGCTTTGTGTCGGCTTTAAGTCAACCAGGCCCCCGTCTTGATTTGTTTTGGCAACCCAACGCCGGGTCAAAGGGCATCAGGCAACTAAATCAATATGGCAAGTGTGCGAGTGGATGCCAACAAATCTACTTGGGGCACATTCTCGAAAGGGGAGTGAAAAAATCTATGCATGAATGCGATTTTCAACACATTTTTTACATTAACTGCCAGCAGCCTCGGATGTCGACAGCGTCGTCTGTAATTTTGTATGCACAATCTGCTGGCAAGACAACAAATCACCATCACCATCACCATCCTCATCCGGCACCACAGTGGGTTATATCAGTGGGTTGGATCCCAGCCCCACTGCAGTGTCATATAAATAAGCCAACACCCGCAGTTGCAATTGTAGTTTCGATCGGCACTCGATTGTCAGAGTTAAGCGAGAGCGATTGCCAAGTAGGGAGGGATATATATGATAATGCCAGGACACGCCCCGTCGACCAGCCGAGGTCGGAATAAAACAAAATAGGGATTTGGTACAAACAACAATGTATCTCGCTTATCCTTAAGATGAAGATATTTTAGAGATCTTAGAAATGGTTAAAACTTCTGATGCTTACACTTATTAATAAATCTAGAATCTGTTTATATATCATTTTTTTTTAAAGAACTATGTTTTGTTTTTAAGTCAAGTTTTATGGAAAGAAATTGATGTTTAATACAAAAATCTGACATTTCAAATTTCATTTGACTGAAATTGTAAAACCCTCTGTAAAAATCTTTTTAAATTTATTTTTAATATTTTGCTTTAAGACTCGTTCTCATTTTATAGTAAAAAAAATAAATTCAACTTTGAGAGATTTGACAACTGACATTTCCTTATAACAGTTTTTACATATCTCTTTACATACATACGATTATTTGAAGTATTTGCCAAACAACTATCTATGTAACCCTCATTTTACACAATGTGCAGCCACAATAACTCAGCACTTGACAATGCAGATGCTTCCCCTTGTGGAAAGGGTCTTTTCGTGTAAATAGGAAAAAAATTGACACGCATTTTTCACCTTTGCCATTTGACAGAATGAGGCACTGAGATTGAAAGGGGGGGCAGAACTGGAGGAGGATGGACTTGGCCAGGCCAACACAGACGCTTCCTGTTGTTCAAGTTGATTTCCTTCTTAGTTGGAGCTCAACTTTCGATTTTCTGCTTTGTGTTTTGCATCGCAATCTTGCGGAGAAGGGGAAAAAAAAGAGTGAAGCTCTAAGGAAAAACGCTGCAGTCTCGTTTCTTCGATTTTTTCCCACAACGCTCAACTTTTATGCACTGTTTTTCCTTATCATTTTTGATTTATGTAACTGTTTTTATTATTTTCATATTGTTCACGAGCTGCGCGGTGGGTGGGCGGCGTCTGATTGCTGAAATCACAAGAGTTTTTCCTCACATCTCCGACTTTTTCCCATACTCCATTCGTATCATTTTTGTGTGCGTTGTGCCAAAAACTCGTATTCCATGGTTGAAAAGTTTACGACAGTAAGAAGATGAGAAAGTGCCGAAGAAATGGGGGAAGTGAGGGGAAATGAAGGGGGTGTAGTGGTGATGGTGGTGGTGGTGGCTATGTGCATGGCGTGCAAGATTTCTTGCGAGTTTTGGAAATTTGATTTCTGCTGTTTGTTGTGGAATTTGAAATGATTATGGGTGGCAGAGAGGCGTTTCTCCATGGGAAAGTTGCATTATGCGCATTGTTGGTCAACAAGAATTTTCTTTTGGCCAGCATTGCAAAAGTTCTTGCCCAACTCACACAAACACATAGCCTCCATGTATGAATTATGCATGGTTTGGGCCGACACTAAAACATTTTCGGGAGAAAAGTCGGGAGCGCTCCACTTCCGGAACGGAGATTGCTCCCGGGCTTTTTCGAGTACATGTTGGCCCGAATGCCAGAATGTCAGTCAGTCGGAAAATGTATTGTTAATGTCCCTTGGCAGCAGCAATTAGGCAAATCAGCCGTAAACACACACTCCCCCTGAGTAATTGCCCTTTTACATTGATAAATACTCAGCCGGAAATGAGACCATCACTTTCGTTGCCAATTTGTTTTTGTTGCATTGCCACTTTCGATTCTAGTTCAAGTCGATAATTACACAAGGGAAATGCAATGAAATATGATTTTGCCATTTAGGTTCAAAAAGCCAATTGTTTTTGGTAGATAAAAAATTTTTTTTGTAAAAAAAGTATATATATTTATTTCTCCAATCTTTAGATAAAGAATACCAAATTTGTTAGCATTTGTATTAGTATCAAATAATTCTAGTAGTTTAAAAAATTGAAGATTATGTCATTTAAAGTTACAACACTTTATTTTGATTATTATTATTAAAACTTAATGGAGAATACTTTAATATTCAAATTAAAAATATTATTTTTAACTTAAATCAGTGCTAAATAAATTTTATATAGATAGTTCTTATTAAGCACATAAAAGGCTTTCCAGAATAGATATCCAATGACCAATATTCGTGACATATTTTCGCTCCGCCGGCAACGTTTTCCGATTCATAATGGAAACCTCAAAAAGTACTTAACCGATGGAGGGAAAGCTTCTTTTTTTTAGGGAACATTTCGACAGAAGTGAAGAGCGTCCGGGATGAATGGTTGAAGCATTCCAAGTGCTGGCAATTGTTGACATTCCTTAAAGTCAGCCACAAACTCGTGGGGAACCCAGTCTCGTTTCACCCCTCCTGCTGCGACTTTCACGGGCCCACACAATGAAATATTAATAAATTCCATTACTAAAGAAAACACACTCGAGTGCGCAGCAAAACATCAATGGTATCGGCATAGAGTTTGGGAATCTGGGGAGCGGGTTGGCGGAGGATCTGGAATCATCAGAGGAGACGCCGATTCGATTCTCCTGCTCTACGCTGAAGCATTTCACTTTTGCCACGCAGACAATTTTCAATTGAAGTGGGTTCGAAATACGGCCAGGGAATGGCAATGCGAACGGGAATGGGAATACGGTGACTTTCCAATTCAATCTAGAAAATACATACAAAGTGTATAGCATATAGACATTTAGATGGCATTCACTGCACACTTACAATATTTTCTGTGTCGCATTTTGTTGTTGGCAAAGGCTTTATTGACAATAAATACTGTCGAGATGACGATGATGAGGATAGATGGCGGTTTGAGTGTCTTCAGTTGGCCTTAAAGCCGCACTTCTTGAAATGGCTGAAGCTTTAATGCCCATTATGGCCAAATTGGCACTTATCGACCGGAGTCCCCGGAGACTGGAACAACTGCAAATAGTCGAAATGGTATTAACAATAATATTTGATTTGCCAAATGAAATCCGAACTCACACTGTGTACGCAGTTTTAGGCAAATGCGCTTGTTAACAAGGCCAACATGGCAGGAATGTCCTAACCAATTTTCCCTTTCAGCTCCCGGCAGCTCGGCAGCTCTGCAACTTGGCAATTAAATGCAAATGGCGTGTGAAAACCAATTTTGAAAAGTACACAGACAAAAACTAAGTGCAAGGCACTCGCACAGCTAATTTGTAAGGACCTAGTGGCGAAAAAGGGGGAATCTCGGGAGCAGGATGGAAGGAACAATGACATTCAGACTCCACTCGACTGCCTTTCATTGCTGGCCAAAAGCCGTGGTAGACTTTGTCCCGGATTGAGTTCGAGGACTCGTCTGATTACTTTCGGAAGGCAGTGTGTCCATTTAGCATTCCCCCTTTCTTGCCGAGGTTTGAAATTCTTTAAGCTACTTTTAATTGGGGATTTATTGTTAATTATTGAATGGTTTACAACCAGTAACGTACTTTTAAACTAAGTTAATATACATTCACATTTAATAGGTATACAAACTAAAACCAATAAACACTTAAATGCATTTAAAACATATAATATTTTATAAGAAATAAAAATTAAAATTGTAATAACAATAGTAATATTCCCAACCAAAAATTGCGATAAACAGTTATTACTTAGAAATGTCTTCAGTAAATTAATTAATTTTGAGGTTCGCTTATTTATTTGTGTTTTTGATTAACTGCTTAAGAGAACTGAAAATGAAAATACCTTTAAAGAAATTTTAACAAGCGTTTGAATTAATTTACAAGCGTTTAAATGTTCTTTAAAGATATAAACATTTTCTTGTGATTATAATGAATATAATAATTAAAATCCAATATTACAACAATCCTAAACTGCATTCAATCAGAGATTATTTTACAAGTAGGTATGCTCAATGCAGAATTTCCTTTTAAATTGTCTGTGAACTATCTATCCCTTTCAAATCTAACGATTTCTACCCACTGCCGAACCAACGATATAAGTCAGTGGTTTTTTGTCTATTCTCCTGCCTTTAATTGCTCAAAGGGCTGACTCGATATGCTAGTGGTCGCGATGGAAACCTTTTGTTGTAATTTGGCCAAGACATGCGGCCAGTTGGATGAGCTGGAGCGGAAGTGGGTTGACTGGTGCGTGCCCATATTCATTGACGTTGACCCAAACTAAAAACCCCAAAAAACGCAAAAACACAAACAATCAGTTACGATCCAGCCGCACGCCATGGCCAAAAATTAGAGAGTGGCGGAGTGGTTTGTGCGGCATCATGTCAAAATCCAAAACCACAAACAATTAAACAAAATTGCAAATTAGACGTTATTTAGACCAGAAATACCGCCCGAAAAGTTGACAGCCACCGCAGAACTCAACCGAACCGACCTACTGTGTGTGTGCTGCACACTGAAACGTGGAAAGGAAGGAAGTGTAGGAAATTGCCTATTTGCAATTGTAATTTATTCATTTTGCTTAATATGCCGTGAAGCGCAAGGCTTTCACTGCTGAACACTGCCCCCCCAACAAACAAAACAATAATTTTCTCATATTTTTTTGTGTCGTGTTTCCAGCAGACTTGCCCCGTCCGCCCACTTTTTTGAGGGTCACTGGCTGCTTGTCAATTGCAATGGTTTGACTAATGACTCGGCGCCAAGGTCATGGAGAACCCATTGTTGTCGATTTCAATTAGGAGCTGCGCCTAATTTGCATAATTATCATAAAGTTTGACAAGGGATAACGAGCCAGTCGAGTGGGAAATTGTTGTAGGCCAACTAGGATTTTATCTGATGGATGGATGCCGTACTCCTCGAGCATTCAAATTAGGTCTTGATTTGTCCCAAAACGAGCCCTTCATGGACTCACCAAGTTTTTGCACTGATAGAATGTGATTGCTTAAAGTGATTGAGTTCTGAGAAAGTAAGACCAAGTATAAACCCTTGAGAATGTTTGTAAAAAACAAAACGTACTAAAAAAATAATATGTAAAATAAAGCTTATAACCATTTAAAAATGAATTGAAATTAAATAATCGTGATTATCATTTAAGCAATAACTATATCATTTTAAGTAAATCTATATTAGGGTTGGTTAAACAACCAATGCAGGTGGGAAACGTTACAATTTATTATCTATTTATTGTTTATTTAAACTTGTTTACTTAAACTTTTAGTACTTCTCTATTTTGTGCAATTTAAAACGTTTTCAAATGCTTCAATATCGGTGCTTTGAATTTGAGCTAGGACCCATTTTCTACCCATATTTTATTATTTATCATCGAGAAAATCTTGTTTCAAGCGATTACGAGGCCTATATATATCAAAGCAAAGAGGCCAATGTGGTCTATGCACTTTTTGTTCTGCCTTTTAAGTCCTTGCCGCACTTTCAATCCCCTTTTGACTTAATCCTTAAGCTGTTACTCTCCATTTGCGCAAGATCTTTGATTATTGAGCCACTGTCATCCAACCCGAGGTTCCTTTCAGCAGGATACTTTGGCAAATGGACTGCAGAATCGGCTTGTTGCTGGTCGATGGAGCTATTTAGACAGATTTTCCTGGCCCGCTCACCTGGATCTCCCTCAGAAATGGGCCATAGATTGCAGTTTAATGTCACAACATTCAAACAAATCGCCGGCCATTTAAAACGGTTTAAAAGCCATTGCTGCAGCCCGTAACAGCCGGTGTCGGTGTCCTGACTTTTCCAGCAGATACAACAGACAACCGCTGGGCCGAATGGGTTTTCCCCATCGCAGAGTTTTCCTTTTCCGGGGACGGCAATAAATGAGCGCCCATTTGCTTATGGATATTTGGGGTATGGGGCTATAGAGCCTGGGAAATTGTTTTGGCTGTCGAATTACGTAAACATTGTCATAAATGAAAAATTTAGCAGTCGTAGCCGAGTCAAGCATTTCATTTGCTGTGGCAAATTTGTCAATCACGTCGACCGTTTTTTGCCATCTCGACTTTGGCCCAATTCTCGTTTTCGGCCCAGACGCCGCAGGGACTCGTATGAGCCACTCTCTTTGTTGGTGAGCCAACTTTGTTTTGTTTTCGGCCTCGCGGTGCTTTCTTCTCTCGTGATGGAAGTCGCAAGATGGAAGACTTTCTCCGTCTGCGGCAGGCGCGACATATTAATTATTCATTTCGATTTTGGTTGGTTGGCCAAAGCAGCAGCGGGATACCCGAATAATAAAACACAAAAAAAAAAAATAAAACAGCGAGGCTCTTGGGCTGCTTTGTGATTTATAAACACGCGCGTCGCTTTGGGTGATTTACTGCAAATTGCTTTATAATGTTATATACATTTTGTAGACGATTCGGCTGCTTTTCGGTGGCTTGCCTGCTTGCGAGTAATTATAAGGGGAAACGGAAAGAAAAATGAGCCACGATTTGGTGGAATTTGTAATCCAACGGTTTAGGCTCACGACCCATTGGCTTAGACTTAAGGTTGTTAACAATCCAAAGATCAAAATATTATAAGTCTTTGGTGTACAATTGCAGATTACCATATTTTAACACTTATTGTACTTCGAATTGTTATAATTGTATGTTAATTGTGGCAAATAAATAAAATAAACTTACTAAGATTCTAATCTACAATTTATTTAAATAAAACTTAACTGATTTGAACATTTAGTAAAACCAATTTAATTAAAAAATATAAATTTTAAATATAGTTTAAAAAGTGTATTTTATTTGAAATGCTACACTGAAAAAATAGATTAGTTAAAATAAATATCTAACTGCTTAATTATAAAATTTTATATTTTATATTTACACTCAATTAAATTGGCAATAACTCTTAAAAGATTTATTTCATTTGTATGGCCATGCATGACCTTTTTAAATAACCAAAAAGGCAGTTCATCTTAATCAATTATTTAAAAACCATTTCTGTTCATTTGCATTAGTAATTTTAAAGCAGAGCTCTGCGTACCCGCAAAAAAATTTTAATGATAATGGAAACGGAAGGAGAAAGAATACTTTCACGAGATACGTAAAAGTAAAAGCAAGTCTTTGTACGATTCAATTTGCATTACGCATCTGTGAATGTAGTCCTGCTAACGTGTATCTGTGTGAATATGTGTATTTATGTAAATTTTGGCAGCTCGCTGTTTTCTTTTTGGTTGGCCAGCGCTTTTTGTTGTATACATTTTTCGTAGCTGAAAATTAGAATTGTTCCACTGCGTTCAACTTCACTGACAGTGCGTGGCAAATTGCTTTCCAAAGTCTGAAGTCTGGCATGTCTGTAGAATAGCGCGAACACACACGTTGCTGCACAGAAAGAAATGTTGAATAATTCTATACATTTTTAAAAGTGTACATGATGAAAAAGTTGTCATTATCTGGGCTCTTACAGTGTAAAATACTAAACATTAATTGTTGTCATTATCATTTAAGTGGCAACATGACCTTACATTTTTCTCCGTGCATAACCAATAGCTAACAATAATGGCAAAAATGTGTTTTTTTTTTTTTTGCTTTTTTTGCCTTCTTTCCGTTTCCTAACAATAAGTGCGGCGTGGGGGGAAATTAGGAAGCGGGTGGGATGATATAGGACCCTATATGGCTTTTCGTTGTAGCAGTCTAGCACATAATATCCATGCAGTAGAATTATGAAGCTCTACTTTACCCTCGTTTCGAATAATGGTAACGAGTGCCGGAAAAATTTTTATCTAGATAAATGCGCAAAAATCGGAATTCCCCTTGCATAATGCGGCGTGTGCACACGGCGTATGCGTAATAAATGTGCCTGATACTGCTATTATTATGACTTTAATGCCCACGAATCGATCATCCCCAATGGCAGGCAATAATTATAGTGTGTTTGGATCGTAATAGTAGTAATAGTAGTATATAGTAACTCTAATCCATTTCCAACTTAAATAAAGCAATCTAAGCAGAGCGGGACACAACTGAGCTGCCTGGCAGACGGGCAATTAAGTTAATTACTGTTTAAACTTTCCAGCACTGCCTGTCGGCTGTCTGGGGGAGCAGAAAAAAAGGAAAAAATTATATTTAGCAAATTAAATTCCCAAGTTGCTGCCAGAGATTGAGCACGTGGCCTGGCCGAAATTTTAAGTAGGCGAAAAATGAAAAGCAAAATGTACCTCTGACTGCAAGAATGGTGGGAGGAATGGTCAATGCTTTGGGATAAAACGGAGATGGCTGTCTCAAAAAGTGCATTTTGCTTGGAATGGCTTTAAAACAAGCTTAATATAAAAGTGATTTACGAAATATACGAACTTCAAAAATTTAAATTCGAAAAGCCACGATATAACAATTTTTGTTTTTTTTATATATTAAACTTATTTAAGATTTTACCTACAAAACATTATTATGAAATAAGTTTCTTATCAAAACAATATGTATTTACTTTTAAACTTACAAACCTTAAGTGTAGTTTAATCATGTAAACCTCCTTAATTCTGGTCCAAATAGTTGATAGTAAAGCTAATTATTCAATAAACGCCAGTTTTGACTTTAAATTTATGTTTTACCCCACTGTACTCCCTCTACACAGCCATCATTATGCAGGCGGCATGCTCCATTATCATTTTGCTCATTTCCGCTGTCGTTTTTGATTTTGTTGCAGTGGCAAGTCAGGAGCAGAAGAAGCTGCTCAAGAGTCTACCAATGAGTGCATTTGAGTTTTGGGCGGATGGAGGTTTCGTGAGCCCTCAAAGTACCCCTTTTACCATTTAGCCAGCTTTGTCAGTTGCAATAACTTTCGCGTCAGTCCAACCAACAGATCGTAATGCTCTGCTCCGCTCTGCTCTGCTCTTTCCAGGCCACATTTCGTGTACGACGGTATAAAACAGAAGCGGCAAATAGAAAAGCCAAACGGCGGCTAAGTTGCTTTTGTCTGCCTGCGGAGGAGGACGACGAGGAGGAGGAGGAGGTGGAGGAGTCCTGGCAATTGGCCAAGTTAATAGAGAGCCGGGAGGCTCGATAATGACGTTGCTGCTGCCGGAGCTGTTGCCGCCCATGCTGATGATGAGGCTGCTAACTTGGTTATTGCTGCCAGCCTAGAGACACAGGACCAAACACCAGCAACCAGCATCCAGCATTTAGCTTTCAGCTTTCAGCTTCCAGCATCCCACATCCTCTGCCCAGACAGACAACAAAAACAAGATCTGCTGGGGCTGCAACGCGGGGGCTTACTGCATTTCCGCATCTTGTTCCTGTCGCCGCCCAGTCATTTCTACAGCCTGAGTCACCATGTCCATTGCCCACCCACTGCCGCTCTGCGTGGCCTGGCTGCTGCTCCTCGTCGTTATTGTGATGAGCGGTAAGTACCCATTCTGGCCAGCCATCTCCATAACCCATCTAGATCCTCAGGCGTTCCGCTTTCCACCATATTGTTGCCGCAGTTAATTGTTGGCATTTGTTTGGCGGCCCCTTAATTGTCCGCTCCAGCTGGGCATTTTTTTTTTTGTTTCAATTAACAATTAGTTTTGCCAACTGCTGCACAAAGTTATGCCGGGTAGATTTATTAAATGCTACAATATTGCGTATACGCCTGGCGGGCCTTGACCAAAACTCACAATGAAAAGTTTACTCTTGCATACATCACAACAAAAGTGGTCTAAATAAATGAACAAATGTGCACACTCACCAAAGAGGAAAAATCCAATAAACTGCAGAAAGTTTTGGAGAAACTTAAATCAGCTTTGACTTGGCTAGCCAAAGAAGTAGTTTAAGCTTTTCTTTTTGAAGAATCCCTAAGCTAGCTTTTGGTCTTAGCCCTTGCCCCTGGGAAAGTCTCAACAAGTTGTCTTGTCAACAATTAGTTTTTCTTGGGGTATTTTAAAATTGCAGCACCTATGGCTATAGCTAAAAGTTATCAATTGTCTAGGGACTTTCGCCAAATCGAATGTAACTGAGCTTCTGTCCAATGTGCCCTGAAGCCAGGCTTAAAATGCTGACCAAATATTATTCAAAAATATTTTTCCATAACTGCCAAAATTTTGTTGCTAAACATTTCAACAGCAAGCGGTCATATCAACGGGAAAATTCGACTAATTAAGTAAAAGGCACGTGCCTACAGCATTTGAAAATAGTTCTCATCGCAGGATTAACACAATTTAAACGTAAATGGATTCAATTTCAATTGGCAAAACCAAAAACTGATTTAATTAACAATTGTCAAATAGCAGTGAGAAGGCGAGCAGAAGCCCTTAATGCATTTGATTTATTTTTAAAGCATCGGGAATTTATTGCAGAAATGGCAACAAATAACTCCCGCGGAGAAGGGTCATTGGAACAATTCAAAAAATGCTCGAATTAATTGCGTTTTTGGTGCAGCGAGTGAAACGGGAAAACGGAAAAAACAAGTAAATCGACATAAAGTAAGCAACGGACGTGGACATATTTCAAAATTCAATTAAAAATAAAACAAAAAGGCGGCAACAGCGATAGCGACACTATGCAATTTCCGCTTAGGGCGTGGCACCAGTCAGGTGGGCGTAAAAATAATTAAAGTGCGACCAAATAAACATCGGACGTCGAGCCTTTGGTTATTTGGCCCAACAACCGAAAGGCCAACACCAACACCAACAAATGCCGGCAATTTTTTGTGCGATTTTGCACTGACTTCTGCATCCGACAGGCACAACATTTTCAATTGAATTACGCCAATATGTCGATAGAGTTTAAAAACAGCCAGCGATCATTTGGTGAAATTGCATTCTGAAATGGCAGAAATAACACAAGATGAATTAGCATCGCTTTCACTTCGTGCTTAGCTAATAGTGATCAATCCACCCGTCAATCAATCAATTTGCTCTTAGTGCATTTTCCTGTTCAACGGCGGTCAAATTAAAAAGGAAAACGGGAAAATGCCACCTGCCAATGGCCAGGATTTCATTACAGTGCTCACAAACAAATTATTTCCAGGCGCTTTGGTGCGCTTTCTAACAAAAAATTTCCCCATTTCCCCATTTCCCCATTTCCCCAATTTAAATATTGATTATGATTGATTTAGCGGAAAGGCCGCAACTAAATATTGTTTTTTGTTTGCCGCTGCCACACTTCAATTCAGTTAGCATTGCCCAATTGCAATTGCGATTGCAATTCGCTGCTATGTAAATTACACAAAGTAAAATTTACGAGTTGCTGCCACTTCATATGAGTAATTTTAATATGAATATTTTTAAGTCTCGTGTGCATAGAAATTGCATATTTGAGTAGAACTTTGGGCCAGTGTTTGGCCAACGCAAAATGAAATCAAATAAATAATTGCACAGCCCAAGGGATGGGTCTGGCCACTGGTCAAATATTTGCAGCAAACTTTCGGCTCTGGCCAAGTTATTGAACGTTGTTGCTGGCCTGGCCAGAAACTCAAACACACAGCGAAAAGCTGGCTAGCAGTGTACAACAAAAAAAGAAAAAAAGAAATAAAATTAAGGAGGAGCCAAGTGAAGTGGAGTGAAGCGGACTACCGCGCTGGGCCAACACTCCATGGCCAAAAAACTTGGCCACGTGCAACTGGCGCGCCACCCACGTACGTAATTGAGTATGAATGGGGAATGTGTCGAAAGCGTTTTGTGATGTTTGCCAAACAAAACGCTGCAGGTACAGCAGGCTCTATTCCTCCAGACACTGGCAAGCAAAGTAACTGGAAAATGAATTCGATACATTATCATGACGTCAAGTCGTGCGTGGTGGCGACTGGCGAAAGGTATAAATTACATCTAATGCTATCGACGGCAGCCGAGCAGGCCATTTCTTATGCGAAACACCTGCAGCGGCAAAAGGACCTGGTCGTAGACCCAAGTCACCCATAACCACCCACATTTAACCACCCTCATCGAAGAAAAGGAGGTCTGAGTCGGTGGTATCCTGGCAAATGTGCGCATAAATGAATTACCAATGAACCGCATGGTTCACGTTTTCAATTTGAAAGGCTGGGCGCTAATTTTCGGGGAGGAGTCGGTCGACGAAAGAGGCCAGCCTGGAACAAAGACTGCATAGCCATTTGACAGATGTGCTTCTCGGGTTTTGGCCCCAAGGATCTACAGTGCGGACTAGCTATTTAAAATGTCCTCATTTATAAATTATTAACATAAACTTATTTTTCTTCGCTGTAACGATTTTTAAAAATGGCATAAACTTTTAGTAATATTGAATGTAATACCATTGCTAATTTTTTGGGAATTTGTTCATTTAGATTATTTTATTCAAAAAGTTTAGTACACCTCTAGTTATTTTTCCCTAATTCGAATAAAACTGCACCTTCGAAGCTTTTACCCAATGAAGGTAATCGAATAAGTTCGTAAATTATAACCTTTCTCATTTAAGCCATTTTAAAATAGCTGAAAATCTACTTGAGTACCCATTTCCTTTCATTTGAGAGTGTTTTTCCGCAATAAAATTAAACCTGAAGCCAATTAAATTAAAGCTCACCCAAAACGCAATTTTAGTGTGAAGGAGAAGACCTTCTAGACAGAAGTAAATATTGATTCGCTTTTGAAGGCTCCACTGTAGAGCCAAGTGCGAGAGAGTTAGGAAGTGAAGATGTGTGTGCGTGAAAGGGAACAAATCGACAGCCTACATAAAATCGCAATTTGCGCAATTCGAACGTCAAGTTCCATTTGATTACAACACGTTGACGAGGACATACGCACTTCTGCAGGATTGGGTGGTGGATGTGCGTATACGTAATGTGTCTGCACCCGGTAAAAGCAATTTCAGCAAATCTGCAATTGTTATGTCCCCTGCTAAACAACTCACTTTGGAGGCAGGCGTTCTCGCACATCAAATATTTATATTGCATTGCTATTCCTGTACCTATTCCTCGATAAATATATATAGATATCTTCATCCAGCCTATGTTGCTCTCATTTCGGTTATTTCGGGTATTTCGGGTATTGATTAAGCGCCATCGGGGAGTTGGAACAATGGCCCGCCTCAATTACTGCAGCAGTTTATGTCCCCGTACGGACCCACATGTCTGTCTTGTTTTTTACTGCCTTTTTATGTATCCCCTGTATAGATTGTTAACGTCACGAAGGGGTGGCAACAAAAAAAGGAACACCGGAAAGCATAAATCATGCAAACGACTTGATGGCCTCTATTAGTCTGTTTATAGACCTAGTTAAAATGTTTATAGAGCAAACTTTACGGTGAGCAGCAATTAAACATAACGGGCGGGTCCTGTTGATCGCGTTTCGCAACCCACAACAAAAAGGCTGGGCCACATTAAACTATAAGGACTCAGTTTACAATGTTGCAACCGCTATGAGATATATAAAAATACATTAAAACCCAATCATTTGTATGAGTAAGCCGAAGAAATCTCTTAAAAAATATATAAAGAAATTTAATATTATTTTTACCATTTTTTTAAACTACAAATTACTTTGAATAAAGGAGAAAAATTAATGATACAGTTAAATATATTAAAGTTATATATCCTTTTTTAAGTTATTTAGCTTGTCAAACAGGTGTTATTCGCTTTTATATCCTCTGTAAAAAATCTTTTACTTTGCTACATTTATTTTTAAAAGAGCACAAGGCGAGATAAAAACAAAGGCTCTCCAAGTTGCTGCAAACCAAAAGGCATATCCTCCTGAGGAAACAAACAGAAAAGCATTTAAAATACAATCAATTTGCTCAATAAGAGCATTGATAGCTGCTCGTATTTCCCCCAGTGTAAACTTGATGAGCAGTGATTACACATACTCACATTTCTCGGCTACGTGAGGAAAACACGGGGCAAACAAGTAGGGATTCGTGGGATCCTTTGGCTTCGGCTGCTGTCAGGACTCCCAGGAGTGCACTTTATGCGCCACTTGTGCGGAATCCTCCGCAAGAATCCTGCGAAGGCGCAGCGGCAACAATTGAGAATTTATTCATTGAATTTTTCTCCCACCCTTTTTGCAGGTTTTTACAACCTCTCATTTGGACCTATTAAACGAGAAATTTCCGTGGCAATACAAACAATTTCCGCAACTAAAAACACCCCATGATGTGGCTCACTGAGTCACGGTCTATTTATGGCTCCGTACCTGGCCATTTATTGATGAATTTCATTTTATTTAATTTCATTTGATGCCCAGGCGGGCAGCTCTTCAAATTGCTTTATTTCCAGCGAGCTGGCCAGCTGAAACACAATTCCCAACTTTGTTGTTGTTTACTTTCAATTCTACCGCCACGCCCACCTTGGACAGAACGCCCAGGCCGCATGCACATCCACATCCACATCCGCATCCACCTCCTACTCCACATTCACAGCACCTGAAACGTTGCTGGCATCTAAAGTGGCTGCGATTAGTTTGCTAATGTTGTAATTTCATCATTGCCGGGCAGCGGCTCTCAGCCACGGAAAAGCTACGGCTACGGGCGAGATTACGGGTGAGACTACGGGTGAGACTACGGTTGGGGCCACGGCGAACCACTCAACGCAACGTACGCCGGGCGCTTAGCTAAACATCATCAGGTACTTGACAGCCGGGAGACCGCATTTTGCTGACCATTGTGCCACCGAGCCCCTACGCACCGCAGTACAATGGCCGCAGTGCTGGATTTATCTGAGATAAACAGGATAATTTAGCGGGTGGAGAACTTAAGGGATGTATAGCTTGAAAAGCAAGTATTTTCATACAGCCAATAGGGCGTATGCTTTATTTTCTAATTTTTTTTTTCATGAAATATTGGACTCTTCATGTTTAACCAACATAAAAATATATGTCTTCAGTGAATAGTTTCAGCATGCTATTATTTTAAATTTTAAAAATATATCTGATTGAAAACTATACAGCTTTTAATACCTAACACCCTTAATAAAGGCCTCTAAAGAATTACACGTAAAACTTCGAAAAAACATACAGATATTTGGAGTATTTTTAGTTTAATTTTTGTAAAAAAAAAAACAAAAATTTTAAATAAATCGACGCTTAGATTTTTTGTGTACATGTATATTAAATTTTATAAAAAAATGTTATCCAATGACATGCCAATTTTTGCGACCATTCTAGTAAGTACCATTTACCATTTTCCTTATATTTTTGCAGTACTTTTTAAAGTAATAGCACTAAGAAAACATGTACAAGTAAGTGCTTACAGTTTTTCTTAAAAAGCAGACAAATCTATCCACCGTGCTCGGACCTCATCCACTCGGCCAACATTTGCTGAGTTGTGTTGGCCGCTTTGCCTCAAGTTTTGTCGATTCATTGAAGTGAGTGGCTTTTTATTTGCGAGAAAATGGCAAACATTTTTTGCCATTTTTTTTTCGTGCGCCGCTGCCATTGAATGCCGACTGCTGGCTCATTCTGTCTTATTTCCAATATTCCGGCTAGGTTTTCGACGTTTTTCGTGGCGGATTTTCGTATTGAAAAGGAAATGAACTCATAAAAAGTAATTTGGCCATAATGCTTTGGCCGAGTTAGTTACTTAATTTGCAGTTGCAAATAAAGTTTCGCTTTATTAATTTTGATGTCGAGTGGTGTTGTTGTTCCCGTTGCCGGGCACTTGATAAACTTGCCCTGGTCCAAAAGTTCTGGCAATAAAGCAGAAAAGTTACGCAGAAAAATTGTTTAGTACAACGCAGCCAGAGCAAATTCTATTTTGAATTGAATTATTTTTGGTTTTTTAGAAGGTTTTTTTCCAGCCTTGAGCTTGGCATTAAAATAAAACGTGCCACGGCTTTTGCAAGGAAAACAAGAGCCGCAGGATACGCTCACCAACACAAAAAAAGCCAAATGGAAAAACAAAAATTGAAACCGAAAAACAAAGATATGAGCAGACACATGGAAAGAAATTATATTTTCTGTTTTTGGATGCCCGCAGCGTTTCCAATTGAGTTTCTCTACTTGATATTTTTATAGAGAATTTTAGAGAATTCAATTAGAAGGCAGCCTTTTCACAGGTGTCCATATCGGATCCTTTTCCATCTAACAATCCCACACGCACATAGCAACGCCAATTGTGATAGACAGCCATTGCTCAGAGGTGGAAAGTCGGAAAACTTTATTGTTTCTCCTTGGCTTTTGACTTCTGGCCCTGTTTCAGCGCGAGACAAAATTGCGAGTATAATGAAATTTCTTCCGTTCCGTCGGTTGTAATTGTAATTGGTCTGCAGCACCTGCAGCGGCAGCGGCAAACTGGAAGCTGGCTTTTCCCCAAGGCCAACTTTCAATGAGTGGAAATTCATAAAGCGGGAGATTCAGAAGGAGTTCGCACATAAAAAGGAAAAAAAGTAAGGGCACAGAAATAAAATTTCCCGAAAATGGAAAGCCTTTGAGCAACAACCGGACTTTGCAGCCGCCGCTTCGTTTGAGTTATTTATGGCAAAGTCCTTTCAAATTGATAGAAAAACACTCCAAGTACCCGGTGACATTTTCCCGTCTACCGCCTTAATGTGCTGTGTGAGAAAAGTGACTGGGAAATCGCTGCCAAGTCAACAGAAGCCAGCAGTGTGAACTCAACTGCGTTGGCCTGACAGGGTGGTGCCCTTTGTGCCAAAAGTTCTTTGCACCCCAAGCAGTTTCATCCTTTTTTTCTTACACATTCAAACATGAGCAGACAATGCATTTTTGCTAATGGCAGTCGACAGAAAAAACTTGCAAGGAATTTGAGACTGTATAAAATTACATTTTTTTTATTTTTGGGCAAACTATACCAAGATTTAAAATACACTATGGATTAAAAAAAGTGCAAAAATAGAGATTAAAGGACTATATTTTTTGTTCGTAAAAAAATTAAATTAAAAATAGTAAGTGTGTATAGACTTTAATCCTTGAACGCCTAAAGAAAATAATTTTTCTTTTTAAAGTTGTAAAAAAACAGATGTTTGACACGTAGCTGAAAAGCACTCTAGAATATTTCTGAATCATTTACTTATTCAGCTTGAGCTTGATAAAGAACCCGCCTATTAAATTAACTATGCCTTTAAATTAACTCTGTAGGCAAACAGATCTTTAAAACTTTCCTATTCCCTCTGATCTGGGTGGCATCCATTTGGATTTTCCGCTGTTTTAGCTTCCACTTGAGATCTGATTTCAATTTGTCCTGCCATCCTTCCTTCGCCAGATGCCGTTTGTTGTTGCCACACGTTCTGCTTTATTGCATTAGTTTCCCTTTGAGAAATTATTTTCTTTACCTTAATGATTTCCCGCTGCAGCTTTCCCGGGGAAGATGATAAGGTTTCCCGTTGCCGTTGCCGTTGCCGTTGCCATTGCCATTGCAGTTGCAGTTGCAAATGTCCTTGCAGTCCGCTGAGTGGCTATGGAAATATTTATGTTAACTTGCAGTCGCCGCTGCTGATTGTTGCCTCTGCGTTTATTTCGTTGTTTTGCAACTGTTTGTCATTTGAGTCTTGGAATAAATTGAGAAATGCACGAAATGCCTCTGTTGTTGTCGCAAACTCGAACGCAAAAGCAAAAAAAATAAAATCAATTCTCATTTTTGGTTTTTCCATTTAGCTTCTGTCTGTCTGGCTGTTTTTCATGCGGATTCAATGAACCATAAATTTGAAAGTGCCGCACAGCCAGACGCGACGGCGTCTTTTCAGACTTTTCTGACATCCAAAAAAGAGCACAGCAAAAATAGCACAAAATAAGAAAATAGTTAAGCTGGGCCAAGAGGAGGCAAAGTTTAAAGTTCCCCAAAGTATTTGGCTTTGCGGTAATCGCTTACCTGCTCAGAGCAATCGTACTCCGATTAGTTGGATGGCCACTTTCGTCCTTGCACACAAATTGCAACAATTCGAACGTGATTATCCCGAAGGCACAATAAAAATAAGTTTTCGTGCGGACGAAAAAAGAAAACAGCAGAGATAATACAATATTCAACATTGCACAAGAGGACGAAACGAAGAAAAGCGTTTTACTCGATGATATCTCTGTCTCAGTCGCTCATTTTCCGAGTGTCTCACTCTTATCTAGCAAACAATTTTATGCTTCCGCCTGAGCGACAAACAATGGAGCGTAAATATCCCAAAAGCGGGACCATGGCAAACGAAAGAATGAAAATGCTTCACATACAGCACAAATAAATGTGCAAATGAATGAGTGAAGGACTGAGTGTAAGCACGGGAAAAAAGGAGAACTAAAATATTGTTATTCGTTCACAAAACTATTTGGCCCTTATTAAATTGCCTACCAACAAGTGATGGTAGAAATAAATTAGTTTAAAAATTTATAAACATTCTTTGAACTTGAAAATCTATATTTTTCGTGCTTATTATTATATTAACGTTTTTGCTTATGATTTAATTTAAAACCAAAAAATGGTACTTGTCATCAAAGAAATTAATACGAATTCGACAAAATTTAATATGTTGAGTTTGATAATTTTTAAAAAAATATATTTTGTTTCAAATAAAACGAAAACTTGACCTAACTAAGGTCCAGCTGAAAACTGTAATTGTATTAATCTAGGTCACTTTAAATTTGTTTTATATAAACCAATTGTTTTTAAATTATGTAGAATTAGTTTTCAATTATAGTCAGTTAACAACGATTGGAAATTGGTCGATTTTTTTCCTGTGCACATGAATGAGTGACTGAGTGAAGGGCAGTTCTGATGCAAGCATGTCCGTTGCAGGGAATCCGGAGGTGGAGGAATCCAATGGCCAGGCCTCCGCATTGTTCCGACATGCATAATAGACGAAGTGGAAATGGCAGCCCGAGTAGGGGATTAGACCAGCTGATACCCTGTACCCTGCTCCTGAGTCCCTCGATTGAAACCCGATGAAATGAAAGTGAAACGAAGTGGATTTACCAGCCGAAACAGGGCTATTCGCCTGATATCCCTACTCAAAGTGGGCTTACAGAATGGGAATTAGAAAGAAAAGGGTCCAAAGGAACAACAAACTGCCAGAGTAGTTGATAAGATTCGGATTTGTCTACAACATTTATTGTCCTCCAATGTTGTTGAGCAATTTTTCTTTTGGTTTTCCACTTTGTGTGGCCAGTAAAATGTGCTTTCTGCACAATTGTCATCATGACCCTCATGCAAATGTGTTTCTGTGTGGGTAACTCGACAGATACACACACGCAGCAGTGTCAACAGCAATGGGCCCAATGTGTAGGTGTTAGTCAAAGCTATTTTGCATACTTTGCGGCGCTCTGACATTGGCAAATATTTGTCCCTTTTTTCGGTTCGTGTTCTGGGCCAGAGCAAGAAAATAAGCGATAAATAAATACAATTTGCTTGGTCTCTTTATTTGCATTTAAGATCGACCAGATAGAGCACGCAAATGATGGGTCCAATCCCTGGTCGAACCCCTAGCGAAATAAACGACCAAACTACTGAAAAATTATGTGCGGCGAGACGATTTTTTGTGGCCATAACGAAATTTTAAAGTCGCATAAATCGGAAAATGACTGAGGCACTGGTCCGATGCCCTAAGCGTTCCGTCCGCTCTCTAATTTGCTTTGACATCCGACATGTGTTGAAGGCTTTGTCTTTGTGCGTTCGCGATTCACAAGCGCCCCAACTGCAAAAACCAGACCCAAATCCATCAGGGCGCAAACCTGAAGAGCCGGGCGAGGAGGAGCAGAGCCGGAGTGGAGCTATGCTGATGACGAGCACTGTCGCAGGAGGCTTAGACATGCTCTTAATTAATTTGAAATCGCGATGGCTGCATTTGCTTTGTGACAGCCTGGATGTCAGCGTCTGTGAGCTCACCCCTTTCATCCCCACACTTTTCCAGACATTTTCCGACTGTCAAGTTCTGGGAAAGTAAATTAATCCAGAAGCTCGAGCAACTGTTGCCCGCTGAATCGTTGCAATTTGTGCGTCAGCCTATTGCTTTCGGGCAGAGAAAGAAAAAATGTTCTCTTGCAATCTATGATTGAATTCAAACATGGAAAAAACCAATTTTAATAAGCATTTAGATTAAAAAACGAATGAATGGATGATAAAAGCGAAATGTTTTAGTGATTTGTCATTGATATGCAAGCATGCAGATCAAAGAGTTTCTAATTGTAAGCTCCCTTAGAATTAATCAGCTTAGTTACTATTTATTAACAATACAAAAATCGAAATATTGTTTCAAGAAAGCCCAGAAATTACTTATTTTCAGCTAGAATACTAGTTGATTGGATTGCTCTACGAACAGCTTAAGCTGTTAGTTTCAATGCATAAAAGAAGATAGCTGACATTAAGGAAATTGCCTGCAATCTTCACAAATAAATGCATTCACTTGAACGGGTAATTTATTTACACTCGTAAGCTGTCTTTGTAAAGCCAAATCTAAATTAGAAATCAGCTTGCGTTGATTAGAAGGCTTATTCTTCTCATCACTGCACCTAATATCCTGAAGATTCTTCCAAATTAAACTAATTTCCCACCTTCTTTATTTTAGTTTGGCATTGTTTTGCGTTAAAGGGGAATTCCCGTAATCTTGCTTCAAAACTCACACTTTTGGTACATCTTTAAAAAAAGCTACAAAAAAAGAATTGTAGACTAAGTTTTAAAAAAATTAAAACTGATTTCCACAAAAATGCCATTTTGTAAAACCGCAATCTATAGTACAAATAATAAATTATTAATTAAAATTTCTTAAAATGCTTCACAAAATTTTGAATTTTTAAAATTGTATTTTATTGGCCTTTTAAACAAGCGCTTAACAGTAGTTTATTTTTTTTAGATCTTTAAACATGGTTCAGTTTTAGAAAAGATATGTCGCATTTTTAATGTGAGTTATGTTTTATATATGGTAGTTCTGCCGGTCGTTTAAAAGGCTTTGACTCCGTTAGTTTTACGCGGATTGATTCAGAAAAAAAAACAATGAACCTTTGGTTTTCTATGGCATTAGGATAAAATTAAACCTAAACACAGTCGATTTTTGTTTTCGCGGACAACGGGAACCACCCGTTAAGTTTGGCTTCACTTGTCTAACGATTTTTGAGCAGAGAGCCAAGACGAGTGGACTTTCATTCAACGTACCGCTCGTCCTGCCATAAATGCCAACTTTTGCTGCCTATTTACATATTTAAATCTTATGGGGCGAACAGCGTTGAAGGTGCCTTTGTTCTTGGCCCCGTTGCTTTCATAATATACTTGTGATTTTCTGCCAGCGGGAAGGGATGATGTGCCATGCAAATCGTATGCAATGTGCAAATTTTGTGTTGCAACAACTAGGTGAAGTTACCCGAAGTGTTTGACTTGCCAGCGCGTGCCATATTGTCTTGCCTTTGTTCATATTTTATTTTATCGCTTTAAGCTTGTTTTTTTGTTGGCCTTCCGCCCGAGAGGCCAGCACATCTGTTCCCTGTTTGGTTGGTTAACTTTTCGCTTTGCTTGCTTAACTTGCCAGTTCTCAGCTGCCAGTGTTCAGTAACCAGTTTCCAGTTGAGAGTCGCCCCGGATCAATGGATTGCTTTAATGGCGCTGCCTGCCGCGCCCACATCGCGTATGAGCAATGTGCTGCTGCCAATTCGCCTTTTGGGGGTCCACAACAGTGGTCGATCGCCGTGTGTCCATTTCCATCGTCTCCGGCACATATCCTCAACGAGAACTCATGCATATAGAAAGCCGCCATTAAATATGTGCCAGTTGAAATCGTCCAAAGGCACATGTGATGGCTTGAAGGGGGGGGACAACAGGGCGCATTGACAACGCCAATACAGGTGCGCCCAATGCAAACGAGTGACATGCAAATGCTTTCAACAACAATTGCAATTCATGCACACCGCGCCCACCTGCATGTGTGTGGGTATGTTTTTGGGGTGGGTGGTTTACGACAGGCAGCCGTCCTCTCACGTTTCGTTTCATTTTTGAATGTCGATTTTTCGAGAATTCCCAACTTTTTTTTAGTGCCTTTGGATCGCTTTTTTCATAAGCAGGGTATGCAGGAGATGCCGGATACGCTGGTGTCACATAAATTCAATTCGTTTGAATTTGAATGGGAATCGAATATCTTTTGTCAAGGGACTTTATTACCATCGCATTTGTGAGTTAAAGCACGAGAAAAAGTTTTTTGTGAGTACTTAAAATATTTAAATACTGTTCTTATTAGAAATTGTAATAAATTTTAAATATTATTAAATAAATATTATTGTTTATGGTTCCTGTTTGAATCATGTTTGTGTTTAAAGTCTGAAAAATTTGTAACTCCTTTTTTATAGAGAGCTTTATAAGTTTTTAAAATAATGAAATCTGTAAAGGAGTTATTTATAAATAAATTTATTAACCAACGAATTTTGTAAGCTTAAAGTTATTGAATAGTTTTTCGAAAAGTTTTAACAAACGAAACTTCTTTTATTTTAAGCTATTAGAATACCATTATTTGTATAACTCATTCACAAGCTTGACCAAAATTTGATTTATTTTGCGCATCATCAAACTGTCGAATGACCGGAATTGTTTTCCGCTCAACACTCGGACATTTAAAATTCTCAACCATATGTGATGACACTGGACAAAGACGCCGATGACTCTAAATGCAACGACGACGGGAAACTTTTGCGGCAGCCTGTTTTTGTTTTCCGAACCGAACAAGGAGCTCCAATGACGACCACAATTCTGCTGCTGATGCTGCTTGTTTTCCCCATTTTTCCATTTTCCTAGTGCTCAGGCTGCGGTGAAACTGCTATTCGCGATCTCACTCACACCCACTCACTTATGCATTCTCGTTCGTATTCGCATTCGCACTGGCGATGCGCCACAAAATTGTAATTTCCACTAAGATTGATGAAAAACGTTTCTAGTGCCACGCCCTCGATTTCGCACTGCGATGACTCACCTGTTCCCCTGTTTCCCGCCTGCCAAATCATGTCATCAATTGAATTTCAAACGATTATTCTTGCACGTTCGCCAATCGCGGCAAAAATATTTGCCACGCCAGCCGTGCGTTGTCAGCAATTCCCGATTTCTGGATACGGGTTTTGCATATCATCGACGGATCTCCACAATACGTTCCGATTACGCATTCAAATCAAATTGTTGTCGTCGAGGTTGCACCAGCTGCAAAATACGAATATGAAACGCCTACAGATTCAGTTAACCCCAGCCTGCTATAAACACTTTAGAAATATGATTTTAAGAATTGAGAACTTCTAAATAATGTTTATAGATGCATTTAAAATATTTGTAATGAACAAATTTAATGTGTGTCAAAGAAATAGCAGTTAAAGATTGCTTAAAAATTAAAAAGAAATGAAATTTAAGGCAAGAGCTTAGAGTTGAATTGAAAATTTTAGTGGTGATGCAATTAAACGTGCGTTTAAAAATACTTTGCTTATTACAACAAGGCCTATTTATATCTATCTCTTTAATCCACGGTCGGAAGTGTCTCCTACACTTTGTTGCAAACTTCTGACTAAAATAACAATACCCTTTGCAAGGGTAAACATTTACAAAATCAATAAATTTTAAATAAAACCCGGGAATATTTTTTAAGACAAAAATAGTGATGTAACTATTAATTCTTAACACAATTTGAATTTTTCTGAGTGCCCTTTTTGAACCTGCCTTCCGGCACATTTTTCGCCATGCAATCCCGCAGAGTGCATTCATGGGAAATTCACATTCCTCAGGTAGCTCAAAAATCATCGCCGAGCATCCGCCGCAGGGCCTTCCCCGAAATGATGAGAAAATCCTGCGAAGGGCTCGTATATTTCACAACTTAATTTAATGCACTTGCAATTGCATATTTTCGGTTGCGGGACGGGGGCTATATCAACTAAATATTGTATACAAAATGTTTTGCAATTTGCTGATATTAATCTTGGAAATAAATTTTCTAGAAGCACTCAAACGGGAAATACCATTGCCCCGCATCCACCGCTGCTGCTCAAATATTTAATGAATATTAGTTTTCTTCGGCGCTGCCTAGTTCTACGTCTTCTCTATATATATATATTCTCTATATTTACAACATGCCTCCGGCTGGACTGTGTTCCTTTTGGTTTTGCCTTTTGCGGCTGTAGATGTATATATATATATATACGAGTACATCTGTATCTGCATCCAGGGAAGGTTAACGAGCTGCCTGGAGGCTCAAAACAGCGTGAAATGAGCAGATTTATATGCTTGATTTTTAGCATTTAACTGGCGCTAAGATAGAGTTGAATTTACGAGGTTTTGGGAGAAGTTGAACCCAAATTTAAAAGCCCGAGAATTCTGTTCCTTCCAGGCAGTTTTGGGTTTTAGTTACCATTTCCAAGTTCTCCTAATTGGAACTCGAAGCCCATAAATACCGCAGCCTTCTGCTGCAGCATTACAATTGTAAATAATTAGTGTATTCAATTACAACTTCATAACTCAAGTGTAGTGTAGTACTTGTGTTGGCCATGTTATCCCTTAATTAGTTGCGCTCCACGATTCGACCATGCATCTTGATTAACCAGCGATTACACGTACTGCAAATTGTGGCAGCTGACAGTTGTTGGCCATGGCCAAGAAGTTCGCCGTACGGGTTTCAATTGTGTCGCTGATTGCCCCTAACAGGACCCAAACTGCACCCAGCGTGCCTCCGTTCTAATGAAATAACAATGGGAATTTGGGCCAGGCGGCGCATAATTTGGCTCTGGCTCAACATTAAATACAATTTGAAGCCATACAAGTTTGCCAGTTAAATAAAGTGAATGGAATTTATTTTAACAGATGTCAAATCACATTTAGAAATTCTCCCCACTAATGGCAAACAAATACAATTTATTTCTGGCCAAAAACAAAGCCAAATTGGATTTAAATTGGAAACACAATGAGGATAAGCCTAGGGCAGCTATACTCGTTTTATTTCCCCTATTTGGTTAAATTTTTTAGTAAACATTTTTTCTTTTTTCTAATATTCTAATAGTTTATTTTTATTATTATTTTATTGAAATATTTTTATAGGACATCGACTTCACCAAATGATTTTTGATGCTATTGAACAGCTTTTATAAAATGTAAAGCTTTATTAAATTTTTATATTTGTGTATTTCTCGTTAAATGCAATGGTTAGGCTATTTTTTTTTCATTTTTTTTGAGACCTCGTGATGTGACCCGTTTTAGATATTCCATTTTTTAGAAAGCCATTAAATGCTGTACAAAATGTGTGAACAAAATTTTTTTAAAATATATTCAACTCTAAAAAGGCATTTAGAAATATGATGATTATTTCTTTTTTTTCCCAAAGTAAGAAAACTACATAGTTCAAAGTAAAATAAGAAACTTAAGCTTCAATATTTATTTTACATAGTTTGACACAAAAACTTGAGAGCAAGAACTCTTGCTGAGCTGCTCAAGTTTCTTTGTTGTCACTTTTTGTTAACAAGGGCAAATAGAACCCCTCAAAAAGTCGCAAATGCTAAGAGCGGAATTCGCAACATTTAAGACAGAATTTTCATAAAATATGCAGCTAATTACGTGTAAGTTACTTACAACCAAGCAACTACTCAGGACAAGCCAGTGCCCTATAATACAATTTAATTACTAGAAAAATCACAGCTAAAAGCGAGCTGCTGCTGCTGCTGCTGCCACGACTAGGGTGGTGAAAAATGCGCCATGTCAAATGGAGCGGAGCAGGAATAGTGCGTAAACCTCGGTGCCTTAAGTAGCAACATCTCCTAACCCCAATTGACAATGACATTTTGCCGTCATTACGGAGCTGGAACAGAAACAGAACGCAAACAGGGCGAGGACAAGGACGCGGATGAGGACATTTTCAGCGACCCGGGAAGCTTGTTGGTTACTGGTTACTGGCTGTGTAGCTGTTGACTCGTTGTGTGCGCAATTACAGAAATTAGCTTTCGTTTTTAATTTATTAGCGCCATTGTGCGTGCGCGTAATGGCGACAGGGGACCAACGAGGGGCGACAACCTAGCAAATTTCTCCTACCAATCTCCATTATCACACTAAGAAAAATACATGCCACATTATTTTAATATCTAATGCCACTTCCACGTCAGAACAAATATGGTATTCGTTACTACCTAAAGTGAATTAAATTCTATAGATTATGTGAGGGGTGCCAAAGCAATCACTAGTGTTTTTAAATGGCTTACTTTGCATACTTAATGAAAGCATTTTAAGTAATATCTGAACTCTAGTGATTTCTGTTGAATAATACTTTTAAATTATCTAGTATAAAAATCTTGTACAGAATTTCGATTGGTGTCTTGGAAATGGAATTGAAATCCAGAGAATACAACATAAATCTGCTTAATATCCAATATAGAATAAGTATATAGTATGAAGCACTCCATTACAGATATCAGAAAGAATAAATGATTTAAAAACGGTAAATGTGTTCTAACAGGCGATTTGAAATCTGCTTAGTATTCAAATCAACTTACATTTCATCGGCAGCACTTTGCGATTTCCATAGCACTCTCAAACGATTTATTGGAATTCTTTGGGTGAGAACTTTAGAATCACTCCTGATCGAATTTATAAAGTATTAACCAGCAATTTATACCATCCATTCTATCGCGTAGCAAAGTACAAATTGTTTTCCGTGCACGAGCTTCACCAGTTTGGCAACAGTTCCAGTTCGAGGGTAGCCTGTCCCAACCTAACGTATGGCAAGACAAATGCTCCTGGCTGCTGCCGGCGCAAATTAATGTGCATATAACTTACGCCTTTAGTCCAAGGAGTGTCCCGAAGTTGGGGGCGCTGTGGGCGTGCCACCGTTGGGAGGAGCGGACGGAAGGTGGGAGGGCCATTAAGGTTGCAGCATTTGTTTGCCTTGGACGGGCAGAGTTTCATGCATTTTAAAGGAACACCTCTCCCAGAATGCTCCACCCTTCCCACGCATGGCCAATGAAGTGTGTGCAGGTTTTAAAAATTTCATGATGATTTAACAGGCAACACGGACGTCATCTGTGTGCACATGTTCGGCCATATATGTGAAAATATATTGTGGCATATGCATGTTGAAAGCCAAAAAACATGAAAAATCCAGGAACTATCGTGAGTGCTGCCGCTGGACAAGTTTTTGGGTAACTATACGGTCCACTGGGCCACCAATGGCCAAGATTTATTTACTCAACAGGCAAATTGCGCATAATTGAAAGAAAATATGTGAATAACGCCTAAAGGGTTTGCACTGACACAACAGAAAATATATTTGTTTTATTGAGTAAGAATTTATGATGGCATTTTTAACTTCTTTAATTAAATTGTAGTTGATGGGTGCCTCTTTCTATATATGGTAAAGAAAAGGGGATGCCACAGAAATCAATTGGGTTTTGAAATCGCATTATAACATCTCCAAAAGAATGCACTAAAAAAAATTACCTTGTTTTTAGAATTAATCCCGCTGACCTTCGGAACAACAAAAAGTTTTGCAATTCTAATTTAAAATAAACGAAACAAACAAACAAAATCATTGCTAAGTATATAATTATATTCAAATGTTTTACGTTTCAATTTGTAAGTGATTTTTTAAAAATTAATTATTTAAAAATTATAAAAGTCTTTATACAAATTTAAACTAATGTGGCTTGATACCTGACTATATTGAAAAAACTTCATTAACCTCCGGCAGAGAGTTCATTGCCGTGTGTTAATAAATGATGAAAGCTTTTATCTTCAGTGCCTTTGGGAGTGCCATGCTTTCGTGTCATTAATTATTTTGCTCGCGGATATTTAACTGTGCCGCGTTGCGCATACGCAGCGTGGTCCAGACGTGTTAGCGGTCATCGAGGTTAGCCAGGCGATTCAAGTTGTTGCTGCTGCGGCGGCCGTTAATAAAAAGCTCTCGTGCTCTAAGGTGCCTGTGAACCAGGTCGTTGTCCGCTGTCAGTTTTACCTGGCTGCCTGGTGCATGTTGGCCACAAGCTGCGCATTAGTGTGATTGCATAACATTTGCCGAAGGGATGGTGCTTTGAAACATGAAGAGGCGCCTCCAAAAAACTAGTGAACAGCCAGAGGAACAACAACGAACAACTGAGCGAACGAAGCCAAACCAAATCCTTATATATGTGGCCCGCCGATGCAGCTGCTGTGGATTGTACGTGCTGGATTACCCCCCCTCTTCCCCTGTATTTTTCGCCCACTCCTTTTGCACAAAAGTTTGCACAACACCACAAATTCTCGCAAATTTCCAGCTGCCGGCTCATAGTCGGTGATAATTTAAGTCGGAAATGTTCAAGGAGATCTCTGCTTTCGCTTCGTCCGCACGTAAACCAAATCCAAATCCAAACGAAGAAAAGTACTGCCTCCCCTTTTCTCCCCCTTTGTGCTGTTTACCCGCCCCAAAATTACAAACGTAAATTGCAATTACAACAAGTGCAATGCAATCGCAGCAAAGACACTGACACGAAATACGAAATACGTATGCGAATGCGAATCCGAAACCGAACAGTAATCAAAGCCAAGCAAAAATGTGAGAATGCAATTATGGCTGGGAAGAAAAGGCGGCCTGCATCCAACTGCCATAAAGTAAATAAAAATGCACACAATTTCTTGGCACAGTCATCGTGTCGTGAAAGTATACACACGCACAGCCGACACAGACTGGCTGTCAAACAAACCGAAAATGAAATCATTGTCAATTCATAAAACTGAGCAAAAATGTTACAAATTGCATTTACATATGCTGCAGCATCCCTTCTGACATACACACACTCACACTCACACACGCACGTTTGGCCATTACGGCCTCCATTATGCTTCATTGCGAAAGGCGCCGCTTGACACATATATGTGTATGTGTACTTTCTACATGGGGGAAAGTTGGGCTGCAAAAAGGGGGCGGGACAGCAAGTGGCATGGCAAAACTCTGGGCTAAGCCCCTGGCAGCCATGTCGTTTATTTAAGATGACAGCGCCAGCAGAAGCAGAAGCAGAAGCAGCACCGCCGGCAGCAGCAGCTCCCTTTTTGGTCAAGTGTACAAAACATATTGCAGTCACTGTGTTACAGTTGGTTTATGTCGTAAATTCATACCTACTCTTCGCATATAGAAAAGATCGGAGGAATATGAATAACTGGTGCCCGGCAATTGTATTTATACGGCCAGAGGCATACAAATGGTCGGCCATCCATAATCCGTTGATGCCATCTGGTCAATAAATTTCGCCTATGAATATTAATTATGCACATAAAAAGTATTTCACTTTAAAATTACACATTTTTTCAGATCTTAGTCGCCATTATCGGGATTTATTACCGCATACCGCAAGTGAACTTATCTGTTTATTAATTACAAGTACTCAAAACCTACGCTTTTGAAATGCGGTTTTTTACACGTATTTTCAAATTACCAGGTTGTCAAGGGTCAACAAATTTCTTACTTTAATGGGTTATATAAATAAACTGAAACCTAATTTCTTTTTATATTAAAAACAGGAATACTTTCAGACTTAATTATAAATATACCATATTAAGCAGATTCTTTTTTGGTTTATTTTATTTTTTTTTAAAAGACTGGTTACTAAAGTATCAAAAATTTTAGTTTATATTGATAATTAGCTAGCTATTAATAGTCTGTTTTTCAATGATCTGCCCAATAAATTATCGTGAGCTTGGTAATCGCATGTACTCCCTGTGTTGCAAGTGTTTTCGAGTGAACGCTGACCTTGTTTTTGCCGCCTCGAGCGCAATTGACATTTATTAATTGGGAAACAATAATTCGCCTGCCAAAGTGGCAGGACCTGCCCCTCGCTGGCTGCTCGCCAAGTGGCGTTCCTTGTTGCAGGATGATTTATATCCGTTCGAGCCGAATCGAGCGGCATGAAGCGATAACACGCTGCACGGGGCATCTGGTCGGTCGCCTGGTAATCAGTTATGCAGGCAGCGATTAAGGGCCGTCATCAGCAGGAAGCGCCAAAGATTTCCGCCAGCTGTGCCCAGCTACACTCACTCCACCACCTCTATATCTCTCGTCCCATTAAAAGCTGTCAAACTTTAATGTTTTACATGGCAGGCCCAAAGTGGCAGCGGCAACATCATCATCGTCCACTGCCACATCCACATTTCCGGGCATGGTCATGGCACCTGTCCGTCCCAAAAGACACCAGACATCTCCGTGTCTACCCAGGCAGTAAACATTAAAAGCACATAGTTTTAATGAAGCAGGCATGCAGTCAGCGTGTCCTTGTACTTGCCGCATGCTTAACGGCTGCCTGGCACACAGGGCGTATGTGGAACGTGGCCCCAACACGCGATAAATTCATTAAAGAACTGCGAGCGGTTCCGAAATCTGGCTGCCTAGTCCCGGGGGCAATGCATAATAGTGCCACAGTGTGAGAAAATAGCGTAATAAAATAATAACATAATCAAAGAAAAAACAGGTAAAAATGAAATCACGTGACTTAAAGTTCTTTAGATTAGAAATTTAAAATGTCTTTGGTCTCTTGAATTTAAAAAAGTGTGAAGAGAGTTAAGAAGAGTTGCTCCTCTTATTAATGGTACTAAGAAAGATTCTACCTTTTTAAAACCGTATGCTTATAAATCAAATATGAATAAAAACATAATATTTAATGTTATGCTAACTACAATTTAATTCAAAAATACAAGTCTCACTTATTATATTTGACTTTTGTAACGAAAAAACGTTTTTTAAATAATAAAAGATATATATATTCTTCAATTATAAAGTTTTTTGACTTACATTTGTGTTGGTTTGTTGATTTGGGTTATATAAAAGATACTTTTATTAAGCAAAATTTAAAAAAAAAAACAGAAAAAGGGGAAACTTTTATCTTACTTACATTGAAATAAAGTATCCTTAAATTAAATTAAAATATACCCCAATTTGTTTAGCCTAAGTAATTGTTTACAGTGCATGTTGCTGCATATACTTTTGGGCGGCGAGATATGAGCAGTGAGCTGCGAGGCGTACACGTTTATAGATTAACACATTTTTACTGCTGAATGTACTAATAAGGCAAACATTTCCATTTTGAGTTGCCCCCAGGAGGAACTGGGGGTCTCAGCCGCAGATTCGGGAGTAGTAGAACAGCAGCAGCAGTATGAGCAGGAGCAGAAGCAGGAGCAGGAGCAAGGAAGGACCAGCATTCAGCGGGACCTGCTATCTCGCACAGAGGCAAACACAGGAAAGCTCGTACGTGAGCACGTGTGTGTACTTTTGAAATTTATAACACAACGTGGCGCTGGGAAAAAGGGAAAACTGGGAAAGTCAGGTGAAAACAAAGCAAAGCCAAGCGGCAAAAAATGTATTTCATTCAGTGCGCCGAGTCTCGCGGGACTCAGTTCGTCCAGGCAGCCAGTCAGCCAGTTAAATGGCAAGTCCTTTGGGAGGAGAAGCCCCCTTCACACAATCCCACCAATAAACTCGGGCTACGGCTGTGCATACGACTCATGTTCGCCGTGTTGCTGTTGTGATTTCGGCCGGGCAGGCAACATTCTCTGGGAATGCACACACCTGCTGGCTGTTCCTGGTTCCCAGCTCCCAGTTCCCAGCTCCCAGTTCCCAGCTCCCAGTTCCCGATTTCCGCTCCTGAATCCCGATTACTACTCCCGGATTCCGGGTGCAACGCGTGCCTGGCACTGGCAGCTGCTGTCCTTCATCGACGACGGACCCATTCTGCTATCAGATTCGCTGGGACAAGTGCACGGAAAAAAATAAATACCATACAAATTATGGTCTTAAATTTGTGATTGAAAAACTGAGAAACTTTAATAATATAATTGTTTAAATAACAGAAAATCGTATACTTTGCATCTAGTTTTAATAAATATAGAGAAATGATTTACAAAGAGTGACACAGGAATAACTAATGCCTATAAAGAAATGAAGAAATTTAAAATAATAACCATTACAAGATTTTTGGGAAACCCCAGTACTAAGCCCCCAATATAAGTATATTCTTAATTTAAGCCATATTTAAATCTTAATCTTAAATCTTAAATCATTTTTAAATTAACCTTTCAAACTATAAAAGTTAAAGTATATTTTATTAACTTAACTTTTAATTATAGAACTTACATTTATTTTATTTTATTTTTTCCCTCAGCGTAAAAATCGACTCCCACTGAAAAGCCGTGGCTTGACTTGTAATTACCACTGCATTGTGGATTTTTTTTCTTTGTTTGCCAGTCACTTTAAGTTCGGCCGGAGACCCGTGGAAGTCTGGTGCACATGACGTCAATTGAATTACTGCTAAAATATTATCAGACAGGTCCTTGTTTTTTTTCAGCGCTGACTTATCAGCTGTTGAAAAAATATTGTCTAGTTGGTAGAGGGTTGGAGCACGTTTTCGGGCTAAAGGCTTTGAGATTAGCTTACCGCACACCTGAGCGGTTAAGTTTAACCAAGTGTAAAATTAACAGAGGGATTTTAAAAAGGGTGCACGAACTCTTAATGGATGATTTTTTGATGTCTGGTTCGTTTTTAGCTTGAATGCTATTTTTAGAGGTGCTGCAAAGCTATGCCATAAGCATAGATGTAGCCAAAAATATACTATTTAACATTCATCTGTAAACATTATTTTGCAACATTGTTATGGTTATATTCCCACATAATCGTTGGTTATAAAAAAGAATAAAAGCAACCATAAATTATTTAAACTATTCAATTTGCTGCCGGCGAGCATGTGCAAATCATTCGCGTAGAAGAAAAAACCATAAAATGGTTAAATGCTGTCATTTCAATGCATTTCACGCAATGAACAAAAAGCACATAAAAGTGGCATCATCAACTATACAGTTGAGAGTTTCAAGCAATAAAGCAATATAGGAAAGAGTTGAGCGAAACCGTAGGTAAAAAGCGTGAATACCGCTCATCAATGCAATCATGCACGCATAAAAATCCCAATTTAATTCAATCAATTTGTGCCCAGTTTTTTTGTTTGAATATTTCTTTGAGGTAAAACCCACTGAACGGAATACAAATTGCTGGCAACGAACTTAAGCTGGGAATAACCCAAAGGGACGATGGATGAGCTGGAGTCTGAAGCTGAAGCTGAAGGAATGACTCTCTGTGTCGCAGTCGAAATTGTCTGATGAATTTCTTCAATTCAAAACGTGACTGACGCAATGATTGTGCACGTTCCTCCTCTTCCTCCCATCGGTCTATAACTAAGTGCCACTATGTAAGTGAATAACTGTCACTGCACAGATCCCGACACATCCTCCTTCGCGTCGTCCTGATTGCACGTCATCAGTGCTGCTAACTGGAATATTTTCTAGTCGAATAGGATCCATTTATCAAATTGTTAACTTAAAACAATCATTTAGGTAAAGCCAGCACTCGAAGGGTTTTTTTTTTTATATTTTATAAAAAAAAGTTTAATAGGTATAAACTTGCTGCGCTGGCATATTAATTATAGTATTAATTAAACTATGTATTTTTTTAAGGGGGGATTGCATTATTTGAGAGAAAATTAATAAACCCTAACAGGTGGCGTAATTTCTGTTGGTGCGGCTAGCAAAAAATATGCTCCGTTATCTGAAAGTAATAAATATTTATCAGTATTAAATTATTAATTGAATGAATATTAAAAGAAAAAAAGTATTTATTTTCAATAAATCCATAAATTTTACGATAGACAATAAAATCTTTTAAAATCAATAGCAACATTTAAGTATGTAAAAATAATTTATAGTAATAGTTTTGAGCTCATAAAGTTTTATAAGCCATTAATTCTTTAAATTGCAGCTTAAAATGTTGTTAGTTAAATATTATCGATTGTTAGTTACCGCAACTGTTAGCAGGTTTTCCTACGATACCAGTTCAGCAGCACTGGCTGACGTGTGTGCATGATGAAGATGGTCTGACGGACAGATAGAAGGGCCAAAGGCGAAGGAGACATGGCTAAGCATGCCATAGTTGGCACTTTTAAGTCATTTGCTACGTTTTAACTCAATTCCAAATGCGACCATCAACCGAAGGGGCACTCCATCAAACTCGAAGCTGCGAATGGAACTTGCAGGCAAAACGCGTACGGCAAACAAGTTGGACTTGGTTTACCCCTCCTTTTCGACTCCTCTAAGCCTCATGCATATGGGGAATGGCTGGCCGGGGCAAAAAAAAACTCCGAGTGGGCCAGTTCCTAAAGCTCCAATCCTCTTCAGCGAGGGCAGCACGTTTTGCGGATCTGCCATCGAATTCGTGATGGCCAAAAGTGAAGCTGTGCTGAGCCGAAAGACCAGAAAAGCGACATTTTAGCCATTCTTGTTTTCCTTTTTAAATTTTTTACACCCTCTGAAATACGGGGCTATGGGGATCGACTTTAGTTGCACAGTGATACACACACTCGTGTTTGCTGGCCTGCCATTTTGGCCAGATTGTGAATTATTTAAAAATGATTTATTATATGTTTGTTTGCACTTTGCCATGCGGTTTTCCAGCAGTAGCAGCAGCATCAGCAGCAGCATCAGCAGCAGATGTTGCAGTTTACAGTGGCATTAAATGGGATAAATAGTGTATAAAACAAGAAGGGTGAGCTTTAGTCGATTCTTGGGTCCTTGATTTTCGGGGGAAAAATCTATAGAGCCCCACTGTGCTGCTAAATATTTCAATGGATGAAACGATAAAAGAAACAACAATCCTAGAGCTGAGCAAATCTATTGTGTTTTCATTTGAATTTAATATTTTATTGCAGCAGCCGGCTCGGAAATTGCAATCGAGTTGCCTTTTGCGGTTCGCCGCCAATTGTAAATATGCAATCCACCCCACAATTTGTTGTCGCCACCCCGACATGTTGTGACATGTCACTTGCCTGGCTTCAATTAAAATGTCTACATTGTGGTTTCCGGTTTGGCGAAGAGCGAAAAACCCGAATCGCTTAACCGACATTTATCAAGATACCCAGCTGCTGATTGATTAAGTTGCAATGTATAATGCAGGGACCACAGAACACCTGGCCAATCGTTAAAGGATCCAATCCATTCCACTCCGGCGTAAGATACAATTTCCCCAGAAACCCGGCCATGATAATAAATTGTGCCTTTAAATTGCCCCGCCTGACCCACTTGAATTTATGGGTTCGGGTGTGTACCATAAATTTAAATTGAATGGTGGAACCCAAAAATTAACACACGCAATTAAAATTCTACAACAGTTCTGGCCTTCAATCGAGGCAATCCATTGGCCAAGTGACATTGTGACTGTCAGTCAGGCCTTTTGGGTTCTTGGACGGGCCCAAGGCCATGGTCGACCCTTTTCCAAGTCATTGAATAGATTTCTTTCACACACCCATGGCGGTGGAAAAAAGGACCCAAAGGGCGTGGCCCTTTTGGTGACCCCCATTAGGGCGCAAAGGCATTACACATTCTGATTGGAAAATCCATGGTGATCATTAATAAAATCCAGACTATTGCAAAATGCCAAACAATCATAGACGAACGGCATTGGGGCAGCTCTAATCAAGGACTCAGCAGGCAAATTTCTGGCCAAAAACTAAGCCAATCGCTAACCAGGTCCAAAAAAGGGACATGAATTAAATTATAATGCATATGTTGCACTGCAAAAATGGGGGAATAGCAAGAACTATAAATAAATAAGAATGATAATGATATAATCAGGTGATCAATAAGTAGTCGTAAATATCCTAAAAAACTATTGTTTTATTAACCTAATGTGTATTGTTTGGTATCAGAAGCCTCTCAAAATAAAATGGTACTAACTTTAAAAAAAAGTATATCTAAATTTGTATTTAAGCAATTTGGAAAGGAATTTATACCGTTTAAGTGAATTTCATTTGCTATTACGATGTTCGCATATTTAAACTTATAATTTGGTATTTAACTCATAAGATCAAGATTAAAAGGATAATTTATTGTGAAAAAACAACAATTAGTTTTTATTTAGTTAGTATTTGTCTCAGTGTTCTTGCCAAATATTGTGATAATGTGCTTTGCTTGCTGGTTAATGCAGCTGCATGCATTTATTAGACCAACTTTATTCACGGCAAATATTGTTTTAATATCTGCTTGAAGAACCCGCTTTTGCCATCCCTCGCTCCGTTTTCCCTTAGGCTAGTCTTTTTGTTGAAGCTGCAGCTGATTTTTGTTGTTGTGGTTGTTGTTTTCTATTCTGGCCGAACTTTGAGCAGCAAACAATGCTTCATTATAAGCTTCAACCCGTGCCAGAGGTGATAAGCCATGCCAGAACCAGAACCGGCACCAAAGCAAGGACTCCCAGGATTTTCAGGACCAACAGGAGCAGACGCAACTTCTTGTATAAACTTCACTTTATGCTTTCGGCCTTCAATGCCTGAAAAGCACACATAGCCAGCCATATAAACACACACTTACACACACACACACACACACACACACTTCTTTTAACTTACTCACATGCCATTTGCTTATACTTTGTATGAATTTTACGAATATTTCATAACAAGAATTATGCTTGTCTGTAAGCCAAGTGTGTATATATGTATACGCTGCTCCTGTGTGAGTTGTGGCCTGTTCTTGTTGTCGTGTCGTATCGCATGTTTTGTCATACGAAGTGGCTATGCAAAGACAAACAAGCCGGAGCAACAACAACGAAAACAACAACGACCAGGACGCTGCACAAAAATGTTGTCAATCAAGGTTGAAGATAACAAGAGACAAAGGCAGCAAACAGGATGCTAAGCCCTTAAATTGCCTCAGACAGCCGGGAAATGTGTCTTGATTATAACCCAGTGTGTGTGTGTGTGGTGTGTGAGTGAGTGTGTGTACAGCGGTATCCCGAAACAAATTAAGTGGAACCAACAAATTCCTCATACACAAACTATTTCCTTTTCAGAGTGGGCAGATTTATTTTTCATAGCCTACTTTTGCGGGCCATGTAAAAAAGTTAGCTGGTTTGGCGATAGCGTCTAATATTTTAAGAAACTATTTTCATTTAAGATGTGGAACTTTTATTTTATACGAAAAGAAATCTGGGAAAATACGTGTTCTGTGCATATTTTTTTCTCTTTGTAATTATTAATTATAATTATTATAAATAATGCATAAGAGTTAAATTTTATGTAATATTGATATAACTTATGAACACAATAATATTATTATTTTGAGAATTTAATTTGCTTTAACTACAGAATTAAGAAGTGGAAAATATTTGACAATTCTTGACAAAAAAAACTTCCACTATGACGAGCAATTTATGTACTCGTTAATCACTTATATCCGATTTATGGGGTCAACTCTTTCGGAGAATATGATCAACTCGGGTGGAAAGTCGTGGAGCAGCTTTTCATTGTGTTTCCAATTTGTTGGCTCCATTTTTCCTTCACTTTCTCGAGGGTAATCATGCGAGCAATTAAGCTGCTCTCGATTGACGCTAATTAATGAACAGCATTAAAAATTATTATGTGTGAAGCAAAGAAGCGGCCCAAATATGACAGCCTTTTCAAGGGGATGCCCACGCCCACAGTATTTCTCACACCGCCCACCGCCCACCGCCCATCCACATACACAATTTCAATTTTCGAGCCTTGTAATTTGCGTGGATAATTTATATGCATGGCGGGCGTATATATAGAAGATGCTCCAGCATATACCCCAGTTGGCGAAATTGCTCTTGGTGCGAGATGAAATAAATTTTGCAGCATCATTTAAGCTTAATTAAGACATCCCAGCCGCAGGCGATGATGGCCAAAGGGAGCAACGAGCGAAGGCGGCCACAAAAGCCTCCCAATGCACCGTGCTCAACATAAATAAATGAGTGACTGGATGCTGCGGGGAGTGGTTCTTCGGTGGTTCGTCGGTTCGGGGTTGAGCTGCTGATTGGCTGAGTGCTGGCCGCGTGCATATTCAAGGGCCAGACATCTCAATGCCCATTTGATTTCCAGCCAACTCACGATTCCACGCATTAAACCGCTTAGGCAATGTCAAAAGGCATCATTACTCAAGAAGCCGTGTTCAAGACCCGACCAATTGCCCTCGTCATCTCAAATGAGTGGTGCGATAAAGCAGTTAATAGACAGAAAGACGAGGAGCAAGGCCGTGGAAGTGGGTCCTCGACTTGGGGATACCTGATAATCATTCTCAAAAAAAAAAAAATATATCAGATCTTAAATAACAATCCTTTTTCCACGTATCAAAATATCAAAAACACCAAATACTATGTGTTGCTTATTGCATTATTTACAATTCAATTACATTTCATTATTATTAAGTAAGTTTATATTTTGAAAAATAATTTAATGTTTCTTTTTACTATAGGGTTTTCTCTTTTTATATTTCAAAATGCGACAATATATTTATATTTATCTTAGGCTAAACACGATTAATTTTGGTTCCATTCGTGGCACACAAAATATAACAAAAACAATATACGCGAGTTCCTACTACCATCACCAGGAACAATAAGAATTGGAAATGCCAAGAAGTGTGGACTCAAACAGAAAAGCAGGATTCCATGTAACTCGATTCCCAGCCAATGTTGATTTTTAATTACTGCGAAGGCAACGAAATGTAACGATATTTACTATGAAATTCAATGCCATTAAACACAATTAAGTGCGTCGGGATCCCCTTCTTCCGAAATTAAAGCCCCAACATGAGCTGGCAATTATGGGTGGGGATGGCAGAGGGATTTTATCAGCTAAATTCATTGAGGCAGCGGTTCAAAGTGTTGCACATTACGCATCATTTCAACATTTCGACATTCAGGACCCGCGGCCCTTTTTCCATATTCCTCGTGCCTCTGCCAAAAAGTGAAAAGGGGGCCAAAAACAAAAAAAAATGCCGAAACAAAAGCGTGAAAATTGCAAAAGTTTTCTTAATTGCTCCACGCGGCTCGTCAACGTTGTCGAAAATTAAGGGCAAATATGCAAAGTCATTGTGAGAGTGGGTGAAGTGGGTGGGTTGGGAAGTGGATGATGGGTGATAGGTGGTGGGTGTTGGGAGCTGGTAGGTGGTAGGTCGACTGGTGAAATGGTGGAATGGCCTAGCCCGCGTAATGATTAAGCCAACCTCTGTTACACGCACATGGGGAGAAAAAGTGGGAAAACTCGCACCACTCTTGCACCCAACATGCACACATGCCGCTTTCCCATCGCCCTGAAATGAGGAAAATTCAGCGGTGGCAATTGAATTCCAATTTACCGGTTCTTAAAGGTTACGAATCTTAAATCAGAGGAAATTGATAGTACTAACAGGTTTGCAAAATGATGGTATTATTTGGTGCTATTCCAATTCTTATTATACTTTACGATTTTGAAAGTTTACAAAATAAATAGTTTTTCAAACAATAAAATGATTTTCCTTTTAATAAATACACATCATTTGAAATAACTCTGGTGACTCAAAAGGTGTTGTCCAGAAACAACATTCATATGAAAGTTAAATATTAAATGATGTCATAAATTGGAAATTATCTAGCGTGTATAGCCCAAAACTTAAATTTAACCGAAAATGTAATAATTGCAACTACAATAGAATAACAATTAATTGCTTCAAACAATAAACAAGTTTACAGAGTAAATTCTGAATATAATTGCATAAGCCTGCCACAAGGCAGTCTTAGCTATTGTTTTCGTATCCTCAAGGATCTTAGGAACTCACTCGATTGTCCTTAAATACGGGATATTCCCATTTTCACTCCCACAAAAGCTGTTTACGAGGAGTACCGCAATTTGTATGTCTTAAAGCTGCACTCAGGAACTAAGAGCAAAATTAAAATGAGTGCAGTTAATAGACCACTAAGCTAAACGGCTTCAAATGTTCATGTTCTGTGAGTCAAAGGATGCAGAATTCTGGATGCCAGGATGCAACCAGTCAGACAGACAGACAGACAGGAGGAGCATTTGCCAGCTGGATAAGTGGTGACTGTGGTGCAGCAGATGCCAATTGCAGTGTTGTAGCATGAATTAAATGTCACATTCACTCAAATTCATTCACATTAAGCATATTGAGCTTGCCACGCCCCCTTTATGCTTGGAAAAGCGCGTCACTTTATGGGGCGGGTTGATTTTCCCAGCTGCCTTTTGTTTAATGAAGCCGCTGTTGTGGGTAAGCATTTGTACGTTAACGAACACTGGGAGAAATAATGGGTAGTTCTTTCACAAAAAGAGGGACAGAATAAGTAAAGCATTTTTTAACCAAAGTAAATAAGGCCAAATATTCAATTTAAATCGAAATAATATATGCATAATAAGAAAAAAAATTCATTTAGATGCAAATAAAAATGCTCATAACATAATCTTTTTTTTAACTTATCATAAGCTATTTTGATAAACATTTTAGAGTTGCTTTTGCAGAAAACTATTTCCAGTGTGTTTATTTGTGTGTGCGTTGGGCGCGTGCATGTGGAAAAACCGTTTTCGAAAGAATGCAAGTTTTAATCCTTGAAATATGATTTGAGTGCAAATATTTTGCATAACCATGAGCCCGACAGTGAAAAGGGTTGGCCGCAAAAAAAGAAAAGGAGACTTGCGGTTGCCAACACTGTGTGTGTTCATGTTCGTATGTGTGAGCAGTGACACAATTCCGCTTGCAACATTGCAATGTGTGTGTGTTGGTGTGTGTGCACTTGTACTTGCCAACCGCAAACACTTCACTCGCTTGAAGGTTGCCCCTTTCTCCTTTCTCCTTTCCCCTTTTGTCTTGCCCCCCTAACCCTTTTCCATAGCTCGAAATGAAGAGCAGTAGCCACTGACAACAGTTGCAGTGCACAGTGCTTCAAGTTTTGGCAACAAAATACACAAAAATATATATTTTTATTGTTGATGGGATGATCAATATAGCTGATTTCTTGATAATAAATCAAACATAAAGTAGTTTAGTAGTAAAGTGCACTTCTAATAATAAATTGGCTTTGACGCTGTCTGGGGATTTCAAAATGCATTTGCCCAGGCTCCAGCATTCAAATTAAGAGTAAAGGCTCACAGGCTTAATACCATTGGCCGGGGCCACTTGGACTCACCTTTCGACCACAGAGCTCAACAACAGCAACAGAGCACTTTTAATGAGCAAAGTTGCATGTTTGGGCGTTGCTCGAACCCGAATCCCCCAAGCCGTGACCCCTGACCCTTTTTCCCGTAACCCCATGACAACTTCATTCGAAGAGTGTTACTCAGCATGTAAGGGTTTTTGGGGAGGACCCGAGTGACTGAATGAATGTAAATGACATTTTCGGAGCTGCGGCTGCACATTTCTTGCAGGCAGCTGCACTTTGGGTTTCTAATATTTTCGTGGTGAACCGCACAAAGATAAAAGGTTCACATTTGCATACATATGCATGTGGCATGGGCTGTTAGGTGCCTGTGCATTTGTGTCTATTTCCAGCTTTTGACTTTTTCACACCGATATTCACTTCTCACCGCTGTTTTTCCCCCCTTTTTTCAGACATGACTAACGGCGGTGTGCAGGGACCCATCGAGGGCTACAATTCGCTGGACGTGGACGACCTGCTGACAACCACTCCGACTCCCGGCCAGGCCGCCCTGCTCCTGCCCACCGCACCCACCGCCGCCTACACGCATCCCAAATGGATGGAACCCTACTTCGATCCCTCGACGCCGCGCAATGTCACCGCCCTCATGGGCAAGTCCGCCTATCTCAGCTGCCGTGTGCGCAATTTGGCCAACAAAACGGTGAGTTTCGGCTCAAAGATGGTGCACTTCGGAAAAAAGATTAGTGCCAAAAAGGGGAAAAAAGCTTTGAGTTTAAAATAGTTTCAATTTTGAAACTGCTTTAAAACAATGTGGTTTGGGTATTTTTATTTTAAAGAAATTAATTTGAATGTATGTATAAATTTGATAAACTTCTAATCGAATAAAAAAGTTACTGGTAAGGGTTTTTATGGGAGATAATTAGCTTTGATTTAGTCAGACTATTTGAAATAGTCCTGAAATATATGGTAGCAGAAAAAACAATTTTCAAAAGTAAACTTATTGTTAAAAATTAAATTTTTGAAACAATGAATTCGCTATCGAATTCATACTTTGTTTTTGGAACTGGCAAAATTATAAGAAATAAAAAAAGATAAGTAATTTTAAATAAAGTATTTGTGAGTTAAATATTTTGCATTCTTAGTTCAAAAACTAAATAAATTTGTATTAGTATTATTAAATGTAGAAAACTTATATAAGTAGTATTACTTTTATTATAGCTTTGTATGTTTTTTTAAAGTGTATACAGGTTAACAGCGTACTCGTGTCGAAAAGTTTGTTGTCGTGCGTGACGACATTAAAGTTTGCACCAACTTTCGTTTATTCTCCATGCGCGGAATAATTTATATTTTTTGTGGCCGCCTCTTGCGTTGATTTCTTGGCTGATTTCCTAACCTGGTCGCCGAAACGTAGACCAAAACGTAATTCCCCTAGCATGACGGCGAAATTTTTAATTAGTTCCTTCGTATCTCTCAGCCCCTTTCCTTTTGTTTGTTTTTTGCGGTAAGACGACTTTCAAGTTGGCTCTAAGTTGTTTTCCGTTGTCTTCTGCAAATTTAACAATTTCATTTTTTGCCTCCTTTTTTCTCTGTTTTTGTTTTGCAATTGTTTTCTTTTGTTTATCTGCTTTAATTGCTCCCCTCCCTGTTTTTTGGCGGGGTCACAAGACAAAGGTCGGCCGCAGGCAACCTGCTGCTCCTGCAGCTTAATCTTCAGTCCTTCCTGCTGTCACGAGCAGACGGCTAAAAAATTGCCAGATATATTCATGTGTTTTGTAAGCGTTTTGTAGCATTTAATTACGGCCCTGCTGGGAGTTGGCCTCCTTTAAAATGTGTTTACTGAATTGCATATAAATGTCAAAGGTGACTTCTTTTTTAATACGACAGACAAATAGGTTTATGAATAATTAGGCAGACTTGAGTGGCAGGCGATTAACGAGTGAAACGCACGTCCTACCCCAGGGGATGCTTTATTTTCCTCCAAAAATTTGCATATAGATATGCCCGCCAATTCTCATTTTCATTTTGGCCAAAGGGAAAATGCCATGCCGAAAACCAACAAACTTTCAACACGCTCGCGAGCACTTGACACAAATGCGCCACCAGGAAGTGGATCCCGCTGGCAGGCAGTGAAATGGAGATGCGGATGCGAATGCGGATGCGGATGGCGTTGCAGGATGCCGTTAGCAGGCGCAACTTTTAATTTCTTGCCAAACAAAAGAGAGACGAGTGGCAGTCCCAGAAAACTCACCCATGTCGGCTAACACATACATCAACTGTTCAACCTCAAGTGGGCGCTCCTTTTTGAGTCCTGGCCCTGCCACGGCCACTTCCCCGCACCGCTCCAGCACTCTCAAATGCATTTGAGCGCGAAATTATTTAAACAATTTCATGAAATTGCTCTTGCCGCACGCGTCAACAGCACTTGGCTCACAGTCCGAGTTGCACGGAGCCAAAAGTTGCCCTGCCGCCACAGAGCACCACCCAGCACCCAGCAGCACTTTGCACCATCCAACACCACTTTTCACCATCCAGTACCACCCTAAACCACCCTACTCCACCCTGAATTGCAACTTGAAGCGGAATGTCGAGCTGTTGTTGCAGTTCCGGATGTCGTACACAGGAAAATAAGGCTAGCAAATTACAGAATAGAGTATAATTTTTTAATTTTGTTAAGCTATGGCTTAATCGCATAAAATATTTAAAAAAGCATCATGATTTTCTATATTATTATCCCTTAAAAACATAAGTGAAAATAAGTCATTAATAAGTATTATTCTACTAAAACAGTTCATACTCATATGTTGTAATCAATATAGTTAAATAAATAAATTCTTAAAATTTAAATTCTTATGTAACTACTTATTTAAATTCTTAACTTCTTCATATAATTTAAATTTGAATGTCTCTTACTCAAAAAACTATTATTTCAATGAAACTTATTTTTTGTTAGATAATTAAAATTTTATTTTACGAAAACCTATAATTGCAAAGATTTTATTTTTTGTTGTAGATGCCCTTTTGGCATTAAATATGCATGTTTGTGGCCACTTTTGATATTGATTTGCGATACTATTTTTTGCCTCTGCATTTGCTGTTCATATTGCAGTGGCGTTGCTGCTAATATGAAACCCGCCCCCTTTTTTGGTGAGGAGTGTTTTGGGGGCGGGGGGCGTGGCTCTATTACAGAACCGCACGCAGCACAGCGTGCACTTGTTAATTACGCTTTAATTTGTTGCGTAAAATGTTTGTTTAATGGCGGCGTTGTCGTTGCGAGTGTGCGGGAGTTGTCAAAAGTGTGAGCGCCATGTTTTTCTCACTTTTATGCACTCTCAGTGCACTTTGCACAGAGCCACCAAAACCCAAAAGCGAACCCATCACAGATAGTCCCATACCATCCATACCGGAAAACTCTATGGAAATGCCATTGTTGAAGGCGGCCCTCGAAAGTATGCAACAACACTGCATATAATTAAACGCACGCACGCTTCGTTTTGGGTGGCACTTTCTTTTCACAGGGAGAAAGTACCGCCATACGTGTGGCGATGCATGAGGGTAGCACTCGGCTGGCTGTCAAGTGCGATAATTTTGCATTTACATTTGACTTAATAAGTTTACGTAAGCCGCCTGTGCCGGCTTACAAACTTATCTCTCTGTGCACCGCAAAACTACTTAAAAAGTTTTTGATAATTAAGCAAAGCCAAAACAGCTCGAGCACGACCATCAGCAGTGGATCCAACGTCACTAGTGATTCCGCTGAGATTCGGCGAAGTAAAGCCCGGATTTCCTTCCTCTGTAGTTTCTCGACCAAAAACTCACACGTTGCTCATACGTCACGTACGCCAAGCTAAAAAAATAGATGCAAAACTTTTTTATCACCCACCCTTTAGCATCTTAAGCATCTCCTTCTAGCTGGGCGTTTTATTCGATTTTGATGGCACTGCGTCGGCAATTCGTTTTCAATTGCTGCATTTTTAATGGGGCAGCCGGTTGCTCAGGGTGCAGACAATCGGCGCGATTTTACGGGTTTCAAAATTATGTTCTGTTTTTGTGTGCAACTCGCCTAATTGAATTAGTCTTGAATCGTTTAAGCCTGGATGCCCGAAAGTTTTATTCATTTCTGCAGAATACATTGTATTAAAGGCACATTTTACATATTTCACACATATATTATTGCAATTTTAAATATATGTCATAATTGTAAATTTTAAACTATTTTAATTGCATGACAACAGAGGTAGTATAACTATAAAAGATTAAAGCGGAAATATCAAACCATTCATTGAATTTGTAATTATGCCCTATGTAATTTTATTTGAAAGTGAAGTAATTATAAAATGCTCTGCTTTATTTTGTAAGAGAATTTTGTAAAATAATTTATTTAATAAAAAATCAGGCCGCAAATAAAGCCATTTCGGTAATTGGTTGGAAAAATAATTAACTAGAAATATATAAACTTAACAACTGATATTTTTGGCATTGATTTGCCTCACAAACAGCTAGGGCTTTCCATTAAATGGATGGCCAATTGTTGGGCCACACGAGAGCACTCCCTTTGATTTGGTCCTTGCAAGAGTACAAATTTTCGGCATTGTTTTGTAATTTTGCAGGTGTCCTGGATCCGGCACCGTGACATCCACATACTGACGGTGGGCTCGTACACCTACACCTCCGACCAGCGGTTCCAGGCGACCCACCACCAGGACACGGAGGACTGGACCCTGCAGATAAAGTGGGCCCAGAAACGGGACGCCGGCATGTACGAGTGCCAGATATCGACGCAGCCGGTGCGCAGCTATTTTGTTCGGCTGAATGTTGTCGGTGAGTTGAAGGTGTCTGAGGACCGGCATTGCGATGCCGATGCCGATTCGGTTTCCAGAGCTGGGCTTCATAAAAAATCCACCATTTGCCGTCGCAAATAACAAAGGGCACTCGGTGAGCGGCTGATGACAAAAAAAAAAAAAAGAGAGAAAAACGAAGTTGTTGAGCAAATAAATTACATACAGCAAACGAGTGAGCAACACGCACGGCCAAGGCAAGGCGATGTCGATGGAACTTGGTTTTTATACGACAATAATTCCATTTTATCTCGTACTTTATTATTCTACAGTGTCAGCCAACAAACAGAGCCCATCCTTCGTCCTCTTTTTTTTCTCATGCACTCACTTTTCCTCGCCTTTCTCTATCTTTTTCGGTGTCTCCAGTGCCAACGGCCACCATCCTGGGAGGTCCTGACCTTCACGTTGATAAAGGCAGCACCATAAATCTCACTTGCACTGTAAAGTTCAGCCCCGAACCGCCGGCCTACATCTTTTGGTATCATCACGAGGAGGTAATTAAAGTTTATTGTTATATTCCCATTCTCTGAAAAGAGCCCACTAGGAGTTGCCTCACCTCAACTACTAAGAGGATAGAGCGGAAATTATTGAAATGGAATTTTTACAATCCATTTTTGGCCAATCAGCTTAAAAGAATATATAATAAACCTTTGATCAGGGGAAACATTAAAAAAAAATAATAACAAACAATAAAACATCGTATCCTCAACTTCTTTTGCTACAAACACTTAACACTTTAAATATTTTAAAAATGTTTTGAAATATATCATTTAGTTTCTCAAGAAAGTTTATTACAAGTGCAAATTTTAATTTTAAATTAATAAAATTTAATTATTAAAAATATATCTTTAAGAGTTCTCAAATACTTTGAAACCAGATGAGATATTTCCAACCAAACAAAACTCCATATAATTAACTGCCATCGTGAAGTTTTGTTAACATGTACTTTTTTCTTTACCGTCCTAATTGCCCTTATCAGCAATATTTTATTCGCTTAACAATGACATGTGCCATTCGCAACATTCCCAATGTTGCTTTTCAAGCCAATGGAACTCTCGACAAAAACTTCAATCCCCCCAAGCGAACTGCGTTGCTCATACGCCACCGGTTGTCAGCAAAAGTTATCCTCTCCCTTTGCTTTCTACCACTGGCACTTCTCTGCCACATCCTTTTCTGATTTTTCCGAAACCCTCATCAGGTTTTGGGCCCCACCTCCACACTTCATGTCGGTAACCTTATTTAAATGTCAGCTGTTGTTATTTTAATGAGTGAATCAACGCGCCCGGTTATCCGCGTCCTTCACACATGCAAATGCAAATGCCAGGCGACGGATAACTGGGTCAGTGGCTTTATGGCGGACAGGTTATGTTTAAATTATCGCCGGTGGTGACAATCGACAGTAAGTGAAGTAAGGTAATATAAAAAAGAGGAGCATTTTCAGATCATCCGCTGCTTAGTTGTCCTTTCGCTTCGGCCAATTAGCCCTGTTTTCTCAGCCAAGTTAAGCAGGCTAATTGCAGAGTGCTAAATCCACAACAGTTGCACGCTAATTGCAATGCGAAAGCCAAACAAAATATCAACAAAAAAAAAGGTCAGTGTTAAATGCGCAGCGCACACAAATCCGGCCAACAACTGCTGCTCACTTCCTGCACAGCCACTTGGCTTATTTTAATGTATTCCTGGAATTTTCTAATTAAAATCCTTGCCACCTGTGTGTGTGCGTGTGAGTTTTCCGAAGAGTGGCCGCAGCAACCTTACCGCGTCCTTGCTGCAGGCTTTTGTAAAGTCCTGTCCTGTCCTGTTCAGTCCCTTCCGTGCTGTTCGCCCTGCTCGGCACACGGATTATTTACGATCCATGCAAATTTGCTGTTAATTAGTTTAATGGATGGATAAATCCAGTTGATGCACTTCCACCATGCTCGAAATGTATGCAGCACTTTTTGCAGCGCACTTCCGCTCGCTGATTGTAATTAACGTGTTGCATATTTTCACCTTTTTTTCCCAGCTGAGGTCAGGTCCTTGACAGCATGGCTGGCATATGTCGGATGTACTCCGGCTAATTCGTTGAAATTGCTGGCACTTTTGCCACACATTTACCTTTTTCTGCAGCTTATGGCCAACTTCTTAGCCCCTACTCAATATTCAAGTGGAATTTCAATCTTTCCTCCTTTGTGGCACCTGTCTCTTTTACATTTCTGTCAAGCTCTGAGCCGTTGGCCGACTTTTATGTACTTCCAACGGAATTTTTATGACCCCTGGTCTGTTTGGTTTTTATGCTCCAAATATGCGGCCGATTATTGCGTTGGTGAGTGCCACATAAATTGGATATATGCGCATTTACAATGAGCTACATTTTACACAAATATTTTATTTGCTTTTGCCTTTGTTTGCCCGTGTTGTTATTTCCTTTTGTGTCTTTTGTGTGGCATTTCCCCACAAACAAACACAAACCCAATCAAAGTCCCAATCCCAATCCCATCCGATGCCCACGATTGAAGAAGTCAGGAGCAGCTGCAGTTGTCATGAAAATTGCACGTGGCACGCCATGAATTTTTAAACTCAGAATGGCACAATGGTTTTTTTTTCAATTTATCCAATGACAAACTGCAGATTCGCATTTATTCCGAATGGCTGAAATTTAACCCCCTCTCCACTCCACGGCCACATCCCCACCATCAGGCTCATTAACTAATTTGTGCCGAGTTCAAAGATATTATAATACAAATATGAAATTTATGCAAGGAGTCAGCAATATTATGGCCGTGATATCGTGTGCCGCCTGATAGGCAAACTTTTCACTTGCCAAAAGTTTCTGCGACAAAATTTGAGTCATTTTCATTGTTTTCATTACTGATATCCAGTATTAAGAGGGTATATAAGTCGTTAAATTAAATACAAATCTAGACAATTTATTGATTATTTATTTGTTTTATGAAGCTTAGATAATTATTTAAAAATATTAACTTCGTAAGCAAATATAAAACTAGTTTATTATAATTCATATAATAGTGGTGTGATTTTTTGAAAAGATAACTAATTATTAATAATAATAATTAATAATTAATAATGATAGCTTTTTACTTATGAACATATAGTTAATGCTACTCCAATAAACATTTTATATATATATTGTGAAAAATATATGAATATACTTAAGAAATCAAGTTATTCAACAACTCAATTTAAATCAAAAAAAAATCTTAATCTTTCTGTTGAACACTTCTATTGTGCAATCATGCAATCAACAAATTTCCGTAATAGGCATCAATGGGCTGATTTTACTCAATTTCCTGTTGTATTTCTTGATGTCTATATCTGTTTAGCCATCGTCATCATTACCAGTGACGCTAACTTTTCTTTCATTCTTCAAACTATCGCAAATGTCGTCGATTAGCTGGGATTAGATGGCAAATTATGCGCCAGACAGTTGGCCCGAGGTCCTTGGTTTCGCTTGGCCAAGGGTTGTGAGCCCTCTCATTTCCGCCGCTGTTGTTTTCAGCATTTCTTCCGACATTGCTGGCAATGTCTTTGCTCTGTCAGCGGCATTATGTGTTAATATCAATTCCCTGTCAGCTATCTGTGCCATCGTGAACTTTGCCCCCTTTGGCCCTGGTGTATTGGCAAATTATTCCGGTATTTGTTTTTGTCAGCTGGTGGGGGCAACCTAATATGCATTCAGCTGGGAGAGCTGTATGAGGCACTCCTCGACAGGACCTGCCATTCTGCACAAATCGATAGTCAAGTCGGCTGCGATGATGGCTGCCAGAAAGTAATAACCATAATGAGGAGCAGCCTTAAATCCGCTTGATTTGCATGGCGTTTCACGCGATCTTTGATGTCGAGAGTTAACTTTAATCACGAACACACTCATCAAATTCCAATTAAAATCCCAATTTCCAAGAGTGTCAGTCAAGGGCAGCTGTTGCCACCTTTAATTATTTTGCAATTCAAATGTATATTTTTTTACGATGAGCGCTGAGGAAACATCAAAGATATATAATGCGACAATTTCCAGTTATTTACTAATTGCTGCCTGTGCCTCTTGTCACATTTTTCCCTACCTTAAGGTGGGTCAAAAATGACATTAGGAACAACAGCCGTCGCAACAAGAAATTTGCTGTTTTGAACCCTCATTGTTTTTACATTATTGTGCGAATGTACTCACAGTTCCACTACTCCTCCTCCATTTGCAGGTCATTAATTATGATTCATCAAGGGGCGGCGTGTCGGTAATTACCGAAAAGGGCGATGTGACAACCTCATTTCTGCTCATACAGAATGCAGATCTGGCCGATTCGGGCAAATACTCCTGTGCGCCCTCCAATGCAGATGTGGCCAGTGTGCGTGTCCATGTCCTAAATGGTAAGTACCCACTCCCATTTCCCCAAAATTCGGGCAGCCCAAATGGAGGACCCTGCCCCCAAATTGTATCCATTCCCCCCGGGCAAATACTCGACTGCCTCGCCCATGAAATGCTATTCGAAAGTGCGCTTACATTAACTGACAAACGAACCCGATAGCCATCCACTGCACTGCCATTTTGTTTTCTTTGTTGCGTTTCAGCTCCGGTGCACACAACAAAATTTTATGCTAAAATATTCAAACACTTAAAACTATATTTTGCAACAAATTTAAATGATAAAGAAAAGCTTACAAAGGTGTCTAAGCCATTGTAAAATCATTTTTTTTTCCTTAAATCATTTTTGAATTAAATTGCTTTTAAAATACTTAGGAATAAATTTGCTTAGGAATAAATAAATGTTGTTAACATTACACTAAAAATACTTGGATTTTTTTTAAAATTGGTTTAAACGGTATTTCATTTAAATATATTATACATTGTTATCTTTAAACATAGCTAACGACATTAACCAAAATGAGAACACTTTTAAATTACCTTTTTTTTAAATGTTAGGCAGATGCTTATATGTCTTACTTACAGACTTTTTTGTCTTCAAGACATCGATTTTCTAAATTTGTTTATACTTTCAGCTGACAAAAAAATAAGAAACTTCAAAAACAATGGCTGACATACATTAAAAGTACATATTTAAATATTATTTTCATATTTAAATAGGGTGGCTCATTTAAATTGTTTTCCTATAATAACGTACTGAGGAAATAGAAACATTTGGAATTTTTATATTCCACTTTAATATATTAAAATCACGCTTTGATTGATTTCTTGCTGTGTGACAAATTTTGGCCGCATTGCTGTTGCATCTGAATACATGTATCCGTGACAGGGCGTTACCCAGCGGGACGTTTTATGAAGTCAAATGGACTTGGCCCCGGGGCTGGACACCGGCCACCGACCATCGACCACCGACCTCTGTCCCCCGATTCCTGATCCCCTGATCCCTAACCGCTGACCGCCTTGACCCACTGAAAGCGAACAGAGCCCGGCTTCCGATTGCAATTTCGGCTCATTTCCGCCTGCATGCCAGGATGCGGATGCCCGTGACTCTTTCACAATTGACCGGGTCCTTAATAAATTGTGCAGGAACTTAGTTCGCTTGATTTCCACCCGGACCAACGCCACCAGCACGAGTGCAGCAGCTTCGCCAACAATCCCGCCAATCGCAGCTGGATTTGGCCCAATTTCGGCTTCAAGTTTTGATGCGACCCACGGGACTGGAGGGCTGACGGGCTGGATGTTTTGTAGCAGGCTCGCAGCACATAATCGCATCAATTATGAGCAAATTAATTAGCACACTGCGGTTAATTGCAGTTAAGTGAGTGCCAGACAGAGAGTTCCAGGCTCTCGGGAAAGGATTTCCACCCACCAGCCGCGCCAAAGACGGATGCCGGCGACATTTACAAATTGCGATTGGGAAGTGGGAACTGGGAACTGGCAACTGGCAACTGGTAACTGGGACCGGTTGGGCAGAGGAATGGCTGCAATTTGCCAGCATAATCGCTGTCGATCGTCGTGGATTTGACACAGTTAAAATAAATTACGTAATTGTAAAGGCCAGCGAGACAAGGGCAACACAACTGCGGTGGGGTGGGTGTGGGTGTGGGTGTCGAAGTCCCTTCGACAATGACAGCGAATGCCATACAATTTGAACTTTGGGGTGGTGGACAGGAAAAGGAAATGAGAGGGGCACGTTTTTCAATCATGCTAACAGCACCATGGTGACCCCGACACCACGCCCACCGCCGCCCACCGCTTTCCGCAAATGGACCGCAAATGGTAACGTGCGGAAATCCATGCTGTTGCCATTGTAAACGTTTGCCAGCCATTATGCATGAATGCATAGAAATGGAAAATAGCGGGAAAAGCGGGAAAGTGGTGAGCTGCTTTTTCGAGCAACCAGGTGCTCCGGGGCGGGCACGCGCAGGGTCGATAGTGGGTTAACAAACAAAATAATGAAGCAACAGCGCCACCATACAAACGAGCCAAATGCCGCGTACCGTGAAAAAAAAACTTGAAATGGTCACGGGATATACGAGTTTGCACTTCTCCGGAACTTCTAAGCGAGCCGGCGATAAGCCGTAGTGCGGGATCTGCTGTATGTTGGTATTCAACAACTGTTTAAAAAATTGAAAACATTTCTTTAATGGTTGGATATTTAAAATAAATCGTTGATCACGCGTTTACATCAATTTACAACTTATTAAAGATGGAAAACTACACATTTCACACTTCAGAATGAGGTTTGCAAACTATTCGAAAAGGGCCAATCATATCAATAAACTTTTAATAATAAAATGACTATGACTATCAAATGACTAATAAATTAATGAACATTAAATATATAAAAATTAACATTTAATTGAACAAAAAAGGAAGTAAATTTCGGCAAGCCTTCAGTTCAGCTGTTAAGCCTTTCAATAACTAAAAAACATGTGATTTCAGTTTTTGTTTTAACAGACGAGTAGTTGAAAACCTACCCACAATATTTTGGTAATACACCTGTTTTGCATGTTACACAATAAAACAATAAAATGTTTATGCTGAGATTAGCACTTAGCCACTTGGTTTTTAGCAAAGCGTGTGTCCTTTGTTTTTGCAACCATTAAGGTTATTGAAAAACTATTTGTAAAGCAGTTTAACAAATCGGAAATATGCTGTGAGCAAAATGAGTTTTGTTTGGCTGCTTTGTTTATTTGTTGTGGTGTGATGCCCTTTGGGCTGTTTGAACAAAAGCTTTGTCCAGTGTTATCTGGATAAAAATCAGATTATCTGAATGGATTTGGCTCCTCGAATTCGCCTGCGTTTGGCCACAATGAGTCTCAATAAGTCGAAGGCCACTCGAATTCATGCGTTAATGACAGAAAGAAGGGCCTCGTGTTGTGACAGGCAAACAAAACGCAGACGGCAAGTTGGCTGTAGGCATGGCCCTGTCAATTGCCCATTTACCAGTCCCAGTTGCCAGGCCCTAAAAAATGTCCTTCAGACGTCACACACTCCTTCGGGCCAGGATATGCATAGATCATCGTAGCTATCTAGATGCCGAGAGCAGTTCTGCATTGCTTTGTCGAGTTTCACACGGTTAAACGCCAAATTAGAGAAAAAACTTTGAGGTGTCTTTAAAACTTTAAGCAAGCTATTTCACAGAAAAATAACATCAAAACCACGTTTTAAATATAATTTTACAATAAATTAAATTAAATTAAAATTAACTTAAAAGTCATGTTTTTACCTCTGCAATGATTTCGTATTAAACAATAACATTTCAGGCTAGAAAGCTGCCTAGTCGTAAATCTGTACACCGGCTTATTATTATTGATTTAAACTCTAACACAAAAATATTTAAATTTAAAATATGGAATGAAACAAATTTTTTTTTTAAATGTTTGCGACCTTTGTGCTTGAAATTAAGTAAATAGTACTTAAAGTTCACTTCTATCCGTGTACAAGAAGCATTTATTTAGTGTTTGCATGGGATAGATAATACTGTAGCTTCTCTTGTGGAATTGGATTCCATTATAATATATTTCTGTGTGTGTTGGTGTAGTAATTATTTTGATAAGTTTGCAGGCAGTCTTATGGAAGGATTGGAGACCTGTCAGAAGCACAACATGTGGAGCATCTTCCTAGGGGATCTATCAAATTGAATTTCGCCGGAGCCATATTAGTGGTCATTCCGAGAGCCCGGGTGCTCCAATTAAATTGGACAGGGAAACCACAGCCGAAAACCACTGTGCGTTCACCGCCTTTGGAGTGAATGCATTGGATGTGCCTGTCAATCAGGGAACAATTGGGTGAATCAGGACTCCGTGTCCAGTCCATCCATGCTGCGCAGTCGGAATGCCTAAACAGGTTGTTTGCCTTATTTGCTGACGATGATTTCGATGCATCGCTGCAGGATGGAGATTGGGATGGGGGCTGCCACCTGCTCCATCTGGCTCCATTCAATTATGGCCAAGCAGAGGAGGGGAGATCAGGTGACTCGTGGCTCGGCATATTGATATTTGAACGACGCACAATGCTGCCTTCGCAGTTTACACTTGAGAAATCAAACGGAAGCCCCGACAAATGTCCTGCCATCTGAGCCCTCCCTGAAAACCTGCAAAAATAAAAAAAAGAAGACAGTAAAATCCCGAGAAAAGTAAAGTTCGAGTTTCGATTTATTTTCGCCAGTTTGAAAATTCGTTGGCTATTTGTGTAGCGCTTTTGTTGCTTGCTCATCAAATGGCAAACGACTCAGGGCAGATCAAGGAAAGTGTGAGAAGTTAAGGCCTTGACCTGATTTCCGTCCGAAAAAGACCAGGAAAATCCTTTAGTTCGCTGCACGTATCGAAAAGTCACCGAAATGGAATGTCCTGCAAAGCACACACACACCGACTAGAGGCGCCCGAAATCCTTTAGTCAAGTTTCGCAGGATGGCGAACTTATTCCACTCCGTGTGCTCGACAACGTTGTGTGCTGCAGATTAGCTTTGTATTTTGTCACAGGAAATTACATTGCGCCTTAAGGATGCCGTAGCGCAAAAATTTCGTTTCATTGTTTGCACGTTTGTAGTTGTGTCCGCCGCTGACTGAGTGCCCGACCTCCTGATCCTGGACTTTGGTCCACATCCCATGGCTAGTCCGGGTCCTGGTCCAAGTTCTGGCTTCGCCAAACTCAATCCCCTGTCATGCACTGCTGCGAAATGCAGGTACACGTGACTAGAAAAATTTTACTGATTAGTACTTCTTTAAATGGAGAAGTTCTTAAAGTTTAAATGTTAATATGTCTTACTGACATCAAATAATAAATAGTACACAATTTTTATGTTTATGGTAAATATTTATAATAATTTTTAGAACATATGTTTCACATTTTAAATATTTATTAAAGAAAGGCAAATCGAAATAACAAAATACTAGAGTTTTATTTAAATATTGAAAAATAAAAATATGTTAGAAAACAAATAGACTTCTTGCTCAATTTAGTTAATCTTAAATGAGATATTCCTCATAAATTCCCCCTATTTTGATACTCAAACGCTCTTTTTCTCAGTGCAGTTCTCAGGTATGCGATTTTGCCTTCTTTCGCCTCTAATCGTGTGTACGTGTGCCACTGAAGTTGGTGTGACTTTTCAGGTCCGGGCACATGGAAAAGGAGAAGCCAGCCAACTGTCCACCTGCCTTCCATTCTTGCCCCATTAGTCTGTACATTAGGAGCTGCGCACAAAAGCCAACATTTCCTGTGTGGATGAGTCCGTGTGAATGTGACGCACTGTTGTTGCTGCAGCTAGTTTGGAATTCCGGTAACACAATTTAATACAAGCTACAGCAAATTGCACTGGCATAATGTGTGTATTTAAATGGCAATGATGACTGTTTGCTGATAGTCGCCAACAATTACACTGAGATAAATACGAGCTAGTCTTTAATTTTTTGTGCTAGAGATAGTGATGTTAGAACGGTGTCGAATAGTTGGTCTCACACATTTGCCCCAGATTTCTGCACGAGACAAATTTTTAATGTTGGAATACTTTTTCATAGATATTTAGCATATTAAAAAAGGTTAAATGGACTAAATATAGAACTACTAATTTAAAAACGTTATTTAAATGAAAAAATCACTCTATTTAATTTTATATCATAACCGTAAGCTAAATACAACATTATTTAATCTGAAATTAAGTATTTTAATCGTGAAATGTGTCAAATACAATACATACATACAAAGATTACCAATTTACTGATTTTTTTAATAATTTATCTCCAGTGTACCTTACCAAATCTTATGCCTGGAAAAACTTTCTCCATAACTTATGATAACATTTCCGTGTGTGCGTTTCCACATCGAAGCTTTGCCGCCATCACACACTTAAAGCCTTTGCTTCATGCATAGTCAATCCTCAGAGATTGCCGACAAACATAATTTTTGCCATGTTGAACAACGGGCAAAGCCAAGTAGGAAAATTGGAAATTGGGAGACGAAGGAGGCTGCGACCGCAGACCAACCCGGATTTTTGGCCACAGCAAGTGGGAAAGTCAAGTTGGGATCCCTGGGTCGGCGGAATAACTCCTTCATTGCCCCCAAAAAAGGGGCCAAAATCTGGGGGAGCTGGCAAGCAAATCCGCAGCTAATAATATACGGCTTTTGTTTATTAGATTCATACATTTTCTAGCCAAGTTTTGATGCATATGCGTACGTGGGTGGATATTCTACCATCGTGTGTTTGAGATTTCTCCCATTATGTTTGCTTTTATGGCCGCACTGCGTGCTCGAGTACCCAAGTTACCGAAAAAAAAAAAAAAAAAATAGAATTCCATCTTCCAGCCGCCACTCGAAGTGATTTTAATAAAATTACCAAAGCGTGTAGGTAAAAACAACTTGGAGCAAACCATCTTGCTGAGCGGCATGTAAATCCTGGACAGAAATCGCTGCCGTTGGCAGAAAATCGCTGCCTTCGACCTATGATGAAATCGGGCCAAATTGCATGATTTACGTAATGGAATAAATAAAATAAATTGCTTAATTTACTGATAAATTACATGAGCAGCACAGCATACGTAAGTTTGCCGTGACATTTTGGGTGGTAGTAGTAGGCTGATTTAGGGTGTGATTGGGTAGTTCAGAGGATGAGTGACTCAGGGTGTCATAGTTACACTTACAACAGCGGGGGTTTTTTGAGCACGGCCTTTGTTTTCCTTTGTTTGTTCCTGCATTTTTACTTTGGCACATTTTACGAGATTAATTTCGTTGCCCGGGCAATACCTTTGCTAGGTGGCGGTGGGTCAGGTGGGTCAAGTGGGGGTATTTGGGCGTTACTGGGTGGCCAGTGGTCAGCTGCAGCCGCAATAACCACACACACCCTCAGAAGAAAAATGGCAAACGGGACAACGGGCGTGTATACGACGACTACTTAGCCCAAACAAACGTAAACGCACCTGGCTCCTCCGTCGGCCCCATTCTCATGCTCCTCCGCCTCGAATATTTACGAAAGATTTATGCCAAAAGCTAATTTCATGGAAAAACGTATTGTTCACGTGTGTATTTTGAGGTCAGCATAAGCACTATTGCACTATTAGGCCGAAAGTGTTCAGTTCGCTGGCCAGGGCTTTGTTGTTTCGGCCACGTTATTGCCGCCCGACTTGACCCAAATCTAATTATTTATGTTAATCGCTCTCCGAAGCCTGTACAGCCTTATATATCAAAAACGAACATTTATTCCCAGCCCACGTTATCATAAGATTGCTTATATATATTTAATGAGGGCAACTGGTGCACTTGACAAAATTCAATTATAAGCCAACTTTAAATCATGGCTTAAGAAGTTCGGAGTAAATGTGCTCATAACCCAGTGGCTGCAATGATGGGACACGTTCGAAGTTCCGAGCTGGGCAAACTAATCGAAAGTCAGGACACTCCAGGTCACTGGGCAAAAGTATAATCACACCAGTAGAAGAGTAGAGTAGCAGCAGCACAGCCAACTTGTGCAATCTGGCAGGGCTAATCTCAAAGGATGCTGTTTGTCCTGGCAAAGTCATTCCAACATATTGGCCCTCTATCAATGTATCTGGTCGGTTGCACTCCTCCCTCTGCCGTACACCTTCTCCCCTCGAAACCCATTTGAATTTTCAATTGAAATCAAGTCTTAATGTGACCCGACTGTCCAGGGATCGAGACAGCCACCAAATCCAAACTGGCTGCCCGAAATTACAGCTGAACTCATTTATGGCCAGAACGGATATCAAAATTTAATTAAATTTTCATTTTCAATTTCGCTGCTGTCTCTTCTGTGTGTGAATGTGTGGGTGTGTGGGGATGGTGGTTTAAGTAGCCGACAGAACTCAATTTTTTTTCAAACACTAGAATTCCAATTGAGGACATGCACAAAACTCAATTATGACAACTGAAACGGGGCAGCAACAAAACAAGATGAAAAAAATCGGCATAAAGACAAAGGGGGTGCGGAATCGATGCAGAAAAAATGTCGATTATCCAGCTCGGGGTGAGCATTTTTCATCGTGTATTTTGTCATTTCCAAATTTGTCACATGACGTGAGGCAGCAACAACTTGCCCTGGCATAATGTTGACTCTGGCATTAATGTCAGATTCCCCTTCCAAATCCCAAATCCCAATTCCCTGCCAAACGCCATTCCCAATCCCAGCGAATTCCCTTTGGCAACCGAGTCGCCCTGGATCGCTCCAGGGGATTTTAACGAATGTGATTTGAAAATCAAGTTTTTGCGCAAATTGTGAAAACGAATAAAAGGCATCAATCATTCAGTCGAGCATCGAGTGAGCTGGAGTGTATAGTAAATGTCACTGCCATGGTTTGGCCAGCTGAATACTGCCGCAGGTTTGGCGGAGAGGAATCCTGGACAGGACTGAACAGGACAGGACTAGATGGGGCAGAACATGACAGGAGTCGGTGGACTTCCGCTTGCCGGGCCATTTCCGCTGGCCACTAAGCGCCCTGCTCAATATGCCAGGTCCTGGGCCGCAGGTCCTTCGTCTATCTGTGAGTCCTTGTCCAGTAGTCGGTAGTCAGTAGTCCTGGAGCTCATGATTGTGTGCATTTATGCGCTGATCCCCTTTTGCGAATTCCCTTTCACTGCAGTCTGCTCTGCCATATTAACGAAGTTAAGCCAGCACATCGGGTGCTAACGTATATTTACTCCGTTTCTAATGAGATTTCCAGGCACTAATAGAAACGAAGGTGCACACAGAGAAAAGGGGACTTTAAGACCTTTCTGGAAAAATAATTGCATTTTTACACTTGTACTTTAATTTACAACTTTTAAACTTTAGAAATTAACTAACATTGCAAAAGTATTTTTGATAGTATCATTAATTTATTTTTTTAAAGTACCAAACAAATATTTATTAAAGTATTTTTAAATTAAACCAGGAAAAATATAAATAAAAGAAATCGATTTTGTTTAATTAGTTATTCTTTTTAATATCTTAACTGTGTTAAAATGTTTTTTTTTATTTATAAGTATATTTTTCCTAAATTTTCTCTCTGTAACTCGTTCAGCTCATAAACAGCAAATTCATGAATACTCATTGCATAAACTTTAATTTCGTTCTGCGAATAAATGTGTGTTTATTTGTGTGGCTTGTATGCCTCAATTTGCTGGCAGTCCTGTTGGGAGGATGATGTTTCTGCCGATGCCGGATTTGCCCTTCGGCTTTCACCTTTGGCTTTATTACCCAACTGGTTTCTATAGAATTTCCACTCTAAGGGAAAATACCTGCTGGGCGGCTTTGACTTTTTGAACAGGTGACACATTTGTTTGTTGCCCGCTTTGATTATACCAAACGAACCGAAAACCGTTAGTAAAGTCGGTATTTTAGCCCGGTCCAAGCTGTTCGGCAGATTATGTCTCTGTCAAATGGTAAATGGCAATTTGTCTGCCAGAGCTTTTGGTGTTTATTGGATTTTATTTCGCTGCCCCTTGGGGGGTTCCAAAAATTGCATTTTCTTTATTAATTAAGTACCAATCTACGCTTGCAATTCAATTACGAAATGCACAGCCACTCTCTTGCTATTGAAAACACACACTTCTACCTTTTATTAATTGTTTGTTTGGTCACTCACTGACACAAACAAAAGAGATAACCAAATGCTGCTGAATGCAGGCAAATATTCCTGCTGAAATACTGTCGGAAAACAATAAAATTCTATTCTAATTTGAATTCATCGTTTTCTAAGGAATTTGTTGTTCGGCTCCTTGCTTCTTTGACAGTACATTTTCTCTTAGATGTGAACTTTCAATTGTTGTAGAGTCATAAAGGGAAGAATTCGAACCAAAAGAATTTATTCATATTTTTGTTTACAGACACCATAAAATTAAGAGCATTCCGTTTTTAAAGTTGTTGTTTGTAAGGGACCAGAATTTGAGTTTTTTTTTTTAATTTTAAATTTCTTAGCAAGCCATTGTTAATTAGAAATTCAATTACTATTGTGTCCTTTTGTGCTTTTTTTTGTGGGTAAAATTCTAAAAACTTTAATTTAACAAGAATGAACGCTAGATCGACTCGGCTTTTGATCCTGATCAAGAATATATATTCTTTATATGGTTGGAAACGCTTCTTTCTACCTGTTACTTACTTTCCAACGAATATAATAAACCCTTTTACTCTATGAGTAGTTTATTTATTTATTTTTTGTGAAAAATTCTTTAAAAATATATAAATCAAACACCGATTCAATCTCTTAAATAGCAAATATTTGTAAAAGGTTGAAAGTTCCTAAAATGAATGTATATTTGGCTATCCCTAATTCGGGCCTACAACCAAATTTTGACAAGCTTCGCTTGGCGGGCATGTTATTAATTCCTGTGGCTTGCCATAATTTAACAAGTTTAAAATGGAATATGAACTATTTTTTTTAGTTGTTTCCGGCTAGATTCGACTGCCTGCCATCTGCCCACCTGTCCGGTGTGTGTGTTCTCCTGTCTATTACCAGAACTCACACAGCTTCCATCGCCGCTGCAGTGATGCATGCTCACCATTTTGTTTTTTATTTTTTCACGAGTGCATTGCAGTTTTTGACGCCGCTCCCTGCCTGAGAAAAAATGGGCAGTGAAAAACGGTTCGTGCAACATATTTAAAATTGAAACATGCAGAGTTGCCAGGCACCGCAATATTTTTTTCCAACTGCGAATATACATCTCACGTGGAGACGAGCATGACGTGCGCCAGGATGCAGGATTCAGGATTCAGGGTGCAGGAGGCGGGAGCGTCATTGTGTTGCACAAACAAATGCTTATGTTTTTGCTTATCCCAGCCAGCAGTAGCTTGCGAACTGCAATCTTGCCCAGATTGAAAGCCATTCTCCCGCTGCTCTGCAGGTAGATTTTTGCCACAAAGTGGGGGAGAGGTGAAAATCCGAACTTTTGGCGGTCAGTTGCTTAATTGAAGGTTGCTCGGCTTCGAAAAAACAACTTATACAATACAAAAAAAGAGGGATAGGAATCCCTGCCACCACAATCTTGCACAACACCACAAGCGTTTCGGGCATGATACTGAAATATGCTCAAACTCAAAGGCATTTGCTTTTAATTAAAAATTTCCACTTGGCGAAGTTTGGCGACCCGCTGGAAATTACTTACTGCCAACTACAGATACTCGGCAATTTGCCGGCATGGCATCATAACCGAAAGAAATGGCTGTATATATATGTATTATATACATAATCAATTTAGCTATGCAATTTTAATTACAATTTGGGGGCGGGTCAGTGCACACATGGCACGCCCACTCTCCAGGAGGAGCGTGAGTGCAAATAGCTGCATAATGGAAAAGCCGTCGAGTCCCCGAGTGCAACCACGCCCCCTGTGTCCTTCGGCCCATTTGACAGACAGTGTCTGCGAAAAGTTAATACACATGACGTGCAACAAATTATATTTATCGTGCATCGGCAAGCATCAAATTATCAGGCTACACCGCCAACCGCAGCGACTAGCGCAAGGATCCCGGTGTCTCATCGACATCCCCGTGGTCCTTGTCGCCGTCGCAAATTGATGCTTAAGGACAATTTTCACTTCATTACGCGCTGCCTGTTCCATTCCTCTTCCAGTCTTTTTTTTCGGAGCACTTCAAATGGGTATCAGGGGTGTAGCTGGCACAGGCAAAAGGTTTGCACCAGGTAAACTCTGGAGTTTGGTTGCCTTAAAAGAACGTTAAGAATAAACTTTTTAAAATTACATACATGATATGTCAATAACTCATACAAGTCAAATTTCAATTTGTTTTCGAAGTATATATATATTATTATATTTGACTTTATTTATGTTTTAATAGAATTTTCCTTTTTTTCATATTAACTTTTAGTAATAGAATCCACAATTTTCCCCCCACTTTCTTAAATCGAAAGTATCCACCAGTCCAATCCCTTGAATATCATATTTATTTATACAATTTATTTAGCTTAAACGGAAATTCTTTTCCTGTGGCTGGCATGGTCCGAATTACTTGGCTTCTTGAGCAGCCAAGTGTGGCTGGGAACACCCTACAGCCCACAACAAAAAACATCAGCAACGGGAAACCCGTACTTGTAAATATGCAGAAGAAGCCGCAGCAGTTATTGCCACCGTGAAATTACACTTTGGAAGCCAGGAGGCAAGGAAAACCCTATCGCTGATGTTGACGCGCTTTGCGTGCTTTAGCGCACCTTGGCATGAATAATCTAATAAGGAAAAATGTCCGGGTGTATATCATTTAAAGGCAACCCAGCCACACTCACACACACGCTCGACTGGCTTGCATAATTAATTGTGATTGATATAAGAAATTATTCGCCGGTGGCCAAACAGATGGCTGTGCCAAGTCAGGCCAAGACATGCTAAGAAAAGCCAAAAAGGGCGCAGTGAAAAATCATCTCGCAAACTGTCCCTAAAACCAAAGCCATACAGACATTTATTCCAAACCACACATATGCATATACCATTGGTGTTAAAATAAGAGTTCTATGAATACGAAATAAAATCTTTTATGAAGAATTAACAGTTTATCATATACGCAATATAAAAAAAATCATTATAAAATGTACATAAAAAATAATGTACTTTTTTTTGTCAAAATCAAATTAAAATACATTTTGCTATTATTTTAATTCAAATACCTTTCAATCTCGAGCCGGAAAGAATGGTCGATAAAAAATCAAATTACCACTAAAATCCTTTTTTAATCCTAAGTATTATGTATTATATAGTGTTTTAATAGCTTGCATATCTCACCATCTCGGCACACCAAATTGTATGCTATTTATGTGCCCGCGGCTGTTCATATGGGGCGAGTGATCCGCACACCTGCACACGGCAAATGGGACATCATAAAGAAACTCAATTTGTTGCCGCTCGAGCGATTTGTTTGCCACGCAAATGAACGAAACGAGTGGTAGTAAAGGTGTGCCCTTAAGAGTGTGTGTTTGTGTGTGTGTATGCTTGCACGTGTGTGGGTGAGCGGATGCAGCGGAAAAAGGGAAACAAACGGAAAGGCAGCGCTGGCCATTTTAATTTATGTCGGATGGCAGCACTGTGCTAAGCTGCTTGACGCCGCCAGCGGAATAAGAACGGGCAACCAGAAAGCAGCAAGAATTGCTGGGAAAATACTGGTAAAATGCTAGGAAAACGGCGGTGGAAAGGTCGCGGACTTGGGTCTGCAAATAACCTTAAAATATAGCAGCCGGCTTAAACAATGGCTAAGGGCGAGGACATGTGTGTGTGTGAGTGTGTGTGTGTGTTTGAATGCAGGGGTGTGGGATAATTCGCTAGCAAATTGAAAATAAACGCTCGGCGCTAACTAAAAAAGCTCTGCACACTTTTTCCTCGTTTGTTCAAATGTTTTTCTGTGAACTTGGTCGGGCGGTGCTTACTTTTCAACTAAATGGGACACACACACACTCGCTTTGGCCAAGGTATATGCGTATATATATGTGTGTAGACCCGCTACGAAACGTGGCTTACTTTCTTCTACATTTTGTGGCATAGATTTCGGGCGCAATTGTTAAATTTGCAGAATAACAATGGCTTCTTTTAACCTTTTGTGGAGTTTGAAAATATTTTGCAAGAGAGACCAAATGGAAAGCACTTTGATTTTTTTATTCTCAAAAAATTATTGAATTCAGAATGGTTTAGCCTAAATGTCTCCAATATTCTAATATAAAAGGGAGTTACATTTTCAAAAATTTAAAGGAAAATTGGTTTTTTTATTTCTATGTATTAAATAAAATATCAACGCATTTAAATAGAAATATTTTAAGTGTTTAAGCTAATCCCGTAAGCAGTACTTTTACTAAATTTGAAAATTATTTATTTAGCGTAGCAACCGGTCAAGCAGTTTGGAGGAAAAATAATGCCTTTACTGGGGCTCTAACTGAAAATATAATTTATGATGGGATCCGGACAGCACACTAAACCAAAAGAACTGTCGAAAATAATTAAAAGCAGTGGCTTGACAGAAATTAAAAAAATACGCGATAAGAGAGTGAGTGGGGAGCGCAAAAAAAAAGCTTTATAAATAAGCGATAAGAAATGTTGAAAATCATTATTTCATTGGAATTTATTTTATATTGAGTCTAAACCTATTGGCTAAAGCTAAAGCTATGCAAAGAATTCCCGATTTATCAAAATATTTTTCTCAATAATGGGTTAAACACAAGAATGTGGAATTCGGCATAAAAAAGTGAATGTATATTATAAAATCTCCTCAGCTCTGTGATATTTATTAAATTTTGTAATTTAAGCTGAAATACAAAATTTATAAAATATTTTTGCAGTTTCTGTTTTCTGTTGAGCAAACTAGAGGCCTTAATTAATTGTATGAGGCGTTTTACTGAATTCACTTTCACACATTTAAAAGGTATCAGTAGGAGTATTCTAAAAAGGCCAATCACAAAACTGGCAGCATTTATGCTTCTACAAATAATAACAATAAAATGATTTGAATGAAGAATAGAACTGGCACATTGCGAGGTTTCTTTTGTAAAGGTGATATCGATTTGTGAGATTTTTTCGTGGCCTTGTTCCAATTGTTTTTCACTTATCGTTGCCCAGTTTGTGACTACTTGTTCTGGACTAACTTTCCCGGGAAAACCCAAGTCGATGTGCTGGTGCCCGCCCACTTTTCCTGCGTCAGTGGATATCGAAATGTCACCGCAGTTTTCGCTTTGAGCCTGCTGGCTATCCAGCCGGGCTTAACCCATTCAAAGTTGCGTTTCCAATTTGTCCGGACTTTCAATTTCAGATGGTCCAGACATTTGTACTATTTTCAAGTTGGACAAGCTAAAGTTCCATGATTAAGCGCGTTGATAATGAAGCGAACAGAAATGCTTGTATATTTGTTCAAGGAATTTCCAATTTAAAGTTGAAAAAATATAGCAAACTTAAATAAGCAAACAAATGGCTAAGCAGGGTATGCTCATAGGTGAGCGGGGTCGGTTGAGGGCAAGACCACGCCCACTCCTGGGGGCTCTCATTACCCACAACCAATAGCCAAGTGCACTCGCACACACATTTACACACATGAGCCACACTTTGCCGGCAGCACTTAATTACGAAACGGTTTTTTGGCCACGAGGAGCATCTGCTCCTTTTTCGTCCTAGATTGGGGGACTGGTGGGGCACTGTGGGGTTAAGAAGCGGGCTGCCTTTTCCCAGTTGCCTCGCTTTTCTTCCGCATTACTGTGTGTGTGTGTGTGTGTGGGTTGGGGAAAGCAGCTGCTCCTTTTGCCAGCCATTCCGCTGTCAATTGCAACATGCATTGTGTGTGCGCCACTGATGACGGCACCGACGTGGCTTAAAAGGGTTTTATTTTCTATACTCTTACACAGAGTGTTCTGGGAGAAAGAATAATGTATGAAATCATGAGCAGATGCGTTTAGAATAAGCAAGAAACCTTGAAGAGCTTTTGAAATAAACATGAAGAGGATAGCTTTAGAGTATAAGTATTTCAATAATTTAGAAAAGCAAATTGGATAACAAGATTAGAGAATTAATATTAACATGCACTGCAAACAATTTAAACAAAATTAAAACCAAATTGTCACCATTTTTATATGTTCATACATATGGGGCGGACGTTTAGTCTCAAAGTATAATACTTCTTGATACCTTTTTAAGTAATGCCAAGAACCTAGTGATTTCTGTAGCACCCCCAATAAATTTTGTTTTATTCTGTTAAGCAGCTCAGTGAGACAATACTATATAAGGATAGAGATGTTTTTATAATTTGCATAGGTTCAATTCCTAAAGGGCTGTGTTAACTTTGTCAGCAAAGCCATCTTAAGCTTTCTTTTTCAGAAATTTTGTAAATCTGTTGGTTAAGCTGTTGACAAATTTGCCAGGGTATTTACTGCATCGGTTCGCAGCTAATCCTTGTCCCTTGTTCTCAGTTTTTTGCCCGCAGACGTGGTAGCCAGCCTTCGCGCATTTAAAAAACAGCCCTTCTTTTGCTTCTTTTTGTTTGGTTCCTGCTCTCTTAAATTATTACATATTATTTACAATGTGCAAGTTGTCCCGGCTGCCGCCTTTAAGGCGTGGCATTTGTTGCTGTTGTTGTTCCAGCATTCGTTGTCGGTTGTTGTGTTCTTGTGACAAAGAAATGTTGCAAATTAAGCGCTCGACTGCGTGTACTGCACAAAGTTTCAAGAGCGCTTCACGGAGCAACAACAAATGCAGATGCAACAAAATTAAATAAAAGTACTCACGTTTCCTTGTGTGCGGCAGGCAACATGCATACACAAACACACACACTCGGAATTGTATTCCCACATTTTGCGATGCATATTCGTAATATTTCATTATGTTGCTGCACTCACTCTACTTTTTCTCACCGCACTCGCTGCAGCTGTAAAAATGTCGTCATTTTGCCGCTTCAACCACACAACTTTCTGCAATCAATTTGGACTCGTTTACCTGAAATTGTATTAAACCTTTTGCCTCGGCGGCGCTTTCTTTAAAGTCTTTAAAATCATTGTCTTTCTGTCCTTCTGTGTTTCGTGTTTTTCTTTTTGTGCTAAGTGGCAAACTTTTGTGTATCAAGTAGCTACGATAAAACGGTTGTAATAAATGTAAAAACTCGAACTGATAATACCTTCTCGGTTTTAATCAAAAACTTTGAGTAATTACTAAACTTAATACAATAATAATAAAAGGAGTTTTACTATTTTAAGTTTTAAAAATTCTAATTAATTAATTAATATAAGCACTAGGTTTCATACTTTTCGATACTTTTACAGTTTTATAGAACTTTTGTCCGAAAATTTATTGTAATAGATTCCTTTTAGTGTACCTGACTTACCGCATCAATTTTTCGCTTCATAAAACCATTCACTGCAATGAAAAATGCTCCACTACATTTTTGTGGGAGTCCTTGAATAAAGTTCGATACGCGAATGAATTCCCAGCATGCCATTCTCCGATGGTTCAATCGGCATACCCCAAACCGCTCGTTCCGATGTGGTTTGCCCACGATAACAAGTTGAAGTTGGCCCTAATACATGTCCAGTTGGCATGCAAGTGGCAGCAGACCCTCCTGGGTGGAGTGTCCTGTACACGGCAATATCGGTAAGAATGCTGGTAATAATATTTGAGGTGTACCGCAGCGATGCTCGTATGGAACACACTATACTATACGAGAGGACGTGCATCCGTATGCGGCGCTTTTACGCTGCGTTGGCCCTGGAGGACTGCACAGAAAAAATTAAAATTGCTTACATTTTTTTTTAAAATACAGTTGGTAGAAAATGTAAGCTAAATCATACTTAAGTACGAGAAGCATGCTGTGTAATCACCAAAGGTTTAAAATGAATTATACAAGTGTGTAAAAGTATGCAGCATCATATTTTCAATCTGGAAGTTCAGTAGATTTGACGCATCCGTAAGACACTCGTATAAATTAAAAGCCTTAAACATATTGCCATAAATAAATAATAATTTTCGTCGCCGGTGCACACAGTTTTTTTCTGTGTACTAGAACCCCCCATTCTCTTCCCCGGAGGCCTGTCCTAAGATGACCCAGAATGCAACTTGTGCGGGTTAGTTGCCTGGTTTTCCCATCTGCACTCGTGTGCGTGTGTCATGTGACTCGAGGCTGCAATGTTTTACTTACCACAAAATTCTGTAACTAAACGCACAGGGGCGTGGCAAGAGGGGGCGTTGGTGGGGGATATGGCGAATAGATACAGGATAAAACGGGTCTACTTATGGAGCACTTGAGGCGGCACGCACACAGGTAAATGCTGCATCGGGCAGGATATATCCACTAGCAAGTTTTGTTCGGTAAAGTTGCCACGGAATACTGAGAGGCAGAGGAAGTGACAGTGGAGGATTCGCCCACAACATATTGTTACGGCCAACGGGAAAGTTCCTGGCCCCAAAATTGTCACCGTTTCAGGTTTCAATGGTGCGCACATTGACAGGGTAAACTTTAACTTAAATTTAAGTGGACAGTGGGCTTGGGTTTTTGGCTCGAGGCTTGAATTTTAAATTACTATAAAATGTCTGATAATGAAAGGCAGGCTGACAGGTTTTGGTTACCAAGCAGAGAGGGCCTTGAATAATAATGGCTTAAAATTACATTTCCAGTTTGGTTGGCTAAAGGAAACTTTTGCAACGTTTGTTGTAACGAGGGCCCTGGATATTTAAGCATATAATGTGAATTAGCTACAAGCTACAAATGAATAAAAGGAAACTTTTATTCATTTATGTGTAAAATGATTTTTAAAATAAATGAATTTTAATACAATTTATAACTTTTTTGACTTTAAATTGTTTTTAAAACATTAAAGATAATTAATTTATGCTGAGATATAGTGAATAACGACCCACGCCAGATAAAAAAAACAGTTTAAATAATATTCTGAGTAATTAATAATTAAATCCAATTTATCTTTGCAACTACTTTTTTTTAAAAACTTAACGTGTTTCAATGTGGATTTAAAACCATTGAACTGCTGATTGGAAAAAATTAAAAAGCCAAGTAAAAAATAAATATTTAAATGAAATAGACTCGCAAATTTGTTTGGGATATTTTTCGTATTTAAATAAAAAAATAATAATTTAATTTTAAATAAACGACTGGCGTGTCATAAGCACTTTTAAATAGACTGGTAATTTTGTGCAGACGGGGAAAACGTTAATGTATCGAAAAGACTAATCTTTCCACTCCCACCCGCACCTAAAGAGCTTTAATGCTAAGTGTACCTTTGGCTAATTTGGCAATCATTAAGGCACTCAGCCAGTCAGTCTGCCACTCAGTCAGTCAATCAGTCAGTTAGTCAGTCAATAGTCTGCGTTGCCTGAAATAGGATCATAATTGGATTGCCGGCTGGATTGTTGTAATGGCCACGCTGATGAAACTCAATTGCAAAACGCACTCAGATTTGAGCTTTTCGGTTGCGGCTGCTTAATCAAGCGACAAAAATCAATAGGGCAAGACAGGGCCACACTGCGTATGTATGATTTTTGAAGTGTTGGCCATGTCTGGTGGTAGAACGATAAAAGCCCAGTAGATAAATCAGGAAACAAGTTCTATCTGCACTTAGCAGGATGTCATATTCAAGGCAAAACTTGGCAACCAGCTGACAGCAATTTCAATTTAAATAATAAAATATTGGACCAATCGATATATATGAATTATGCTGAAGCTCGAGCTATTCACACATTTAATAAGAGCAAGCAAACACTCTCTCATGTGTTTGCAGTGGACAGCTCCTTGAAATCCCAGGACTCGGAAATCTGGCAAATGCAACACACACAAGACGGGAAATCGAAAGTTTCTTATTTCGCTTGGCCTGCATAATTTTTAGCCGTCCACTTTGGCAAATCCATTCGATAACGAAATAAATTGCTTTCAACAAATGCTCACTGTCGTGATTAATAGCTGGAGCTGAGAGGCAGGCAGCCAGCCAGCCAATGATGGGACTGCCAGGGCGAATCCTTTCCCCCCGATCGTCCTTGAAGCATCCTGGCCGCTCGCTGATGAGCGCACATTTACTTAAATGTTCTTGGTTCGGTGGCTGCTCGGGTATTTCCTGTGTGTTTGCGCTGTACGAATTTAATTGAGTGCTAAATGGCACGTAAACTGATAGGTCAACACATACTGACACACAGGGCTACAGGACTCGGAGGCGTTAGGGCGCTGTATGAACAAACTTTCACAGGCCAACCCATAGACCCCGTCCCCCAAAAAACCCAGGACCAAGTCAAAGCCAAAGGCTAAGGCGCTGTCAAGGCCACTCACCCACCACACCCACGGAGTTCGCCGCGAACGTGGCCTAATGTGCATCAACGTTTCAACAAATCAGCCAACACTTGCCACTCGTAAATTGCGTGGGCCAGCACATGGTGATATAAACGATTCTAAAAGGCAGTGTTCAATTAATTTCATTAAAAGGCTAACTTTTGCATGGGAACAGCAGGTGCAGTCATCAGCTAGAGGTTTAAAAAATTCATTTAAAACTTTTAAATGTTGGAAAATCATTTTGAGAATTTATATAATTTTCAAGTAATATAAAAAAAATATATTTTTTTCGTAAAAAAATTAAATATGTAAATAAAATTAGTTTTAACAAAATATGTAATTCAAATTAGAAAGAAGGACTTGGAAATATTTTAAAAAGAGTAATTTTTTTGGCAGGACAATTTGTTGGGTAATCTCCTTATGGTCTAGCAAGTTCGGGCTCCATTTCCATTTCGCCTCGTGGCCTGGGCGAACTTTTTTGGCCCGATAATCCAACGCCGTTTGCGAGTGTATCCTGCGAGTCCTTTGAGCGTGTGTGCGACTGCGAGCTGAGATAAACGTCAGCACGTGCAAATAAAGCATTAAAACAGCCGGCCACATATTAAACCAAAGACAGTGGAGCAAAGATTCATGGGCGGAGGGGTGGAGGGGCGGGCGGCTTGACCGCAATGACTCAAATGACGAACGGCAAAGGGCATCCTGCTCCAGGATCTCTATCCCTGTTGTTGTGGGTCCTGACTTACGCAAACAGTAAGTCAGCCGCCACCCACTCAAACACACACATACGGCGGCAAGGACGCACGTCTCAAGTTTATCAAAGAAAAACGAATGGGGAGGAAAAAAAATGAAAAAAAAAAAACAAGAAAAAAAAATAAGAAAAGTGAGCACAAAAAGCTACAAAGAGCACGGGAAATCCAAGGAAAAGCAGTGGTAACAGGTCAGGACACACTTAATTCATTCGTCGCTTTCGGGGACTTAAAATGTGGTTACAGCTTTTGGCTTTAGCTTTGGCTTTGGCTACGGCTTGGATTTCTGGCTTTGGCTTTGGATTTTGGCTAAAAACTGACGAAACTATGTGTGCGGTCTGCTTTGGTCCAAAGATTTGCCTGCGCTCAATTAAAAATTCCCCTTGAGCTGCTCAAAATTCAATTGGAATTTTCCCCCGGCCTCGTCCTTTACCCTTCAAATATTCCCTGGTACTCTCGACAAAGTCGAGCAAAAGCCAGCAAAACCGCTGATAAAATACATATATATTCCGGGGCGGTGGCAGACACACAGCCAGAGACTTTTGGCTAAGCCTGTGAAAACAAGAAGTTTTTTGGCTAGCTGCCGCCGTTCGGCATTTTGTCACTTTGACAAAATTGTTTGGTAGTTTTCTCGCCGGTTTCGGCTCCAGATCCTGGCTCTCAAGTCCAACTTGTCGTTCAAGTGACATTCAATTATTATTTCAGCCAGGCACTGCACAAAACTTTCCATCGAAACTGAACTAAACGAATCGAAACGAGACGCTGCGACAAACGACAATATAGTTGGAATGTATTTCACTCAGACAAGTGTCCGACGGATATACAGATAAATATCTATAGTGGATGAGGGGGCGCAGGGACTAGGGCCCATAATACGTATTTGCGCATTAAATTCAAAACTTTTCAAATAGTTTTGTGCCAAATAAAATCAAAAAGGAAATCTACAAGAAAATAAAAACAAAACATTGCCCATAAGTATACAAGTCTTGTGCGTATATAATAAAATGAAAATGAAAACTTTGAAATTACATTTTCAATGAGAAACGCTGAGACACCGAGATTCAGTATCTATTATAGGGCTTAGACAGGCATTCTAACTGATTAAAACAAAATTGAGGGAGCACTTAGGAAAGTTTTGCTCAAAAAGGAAATTTTGTACCTGCCTGGGATTTTCTTATAGTTTTTCCGCACTTAGCAGCAGAATTGTCGATAAGAAATAAATTAATGAATGTCAGTTAAAAATTAAGTAAGATTTGATATTGTGTAGCTTGTTTGAAGAGCTAGAATGTGAAATAAATTAATTAAATCTCCAATTAATAAATAAATTAATACAATGAGTCTTTAAATACCTGGTTAATCGACAAAATAATTAAAAACAAAAAAATAAAATGAACTGTTGATTAAAACAGATACGTTTATCATTTGTAAGCCGAGTTAAGTCCACGTAAAACATGACCTCAAAACAATAATAAATATGTCACATTTGGATAAACTTTAATTCGTGTATTCGCGTTGCACAAAAATCACAGAAATGTTGAAAAGTTTGTGCTCGATTTTACATAACATTTTCCCCCGGCGGAGCCAAGGTAAATTCCGAATTGCAAATGCAAATGCGAGTGGGAGTTTCTTATTTTTTTGCCGGATAACTCGTAATTTGGACTCGAGGCTGCCGCCCAAAAAGCGTGCAGCTTAAAATTAATGACAGCGACGTAAATGTCAACGCAGGATGAAAAACAAGCACTACTTTTAGCCAGCCGCAACGTGTGGCAAAAACAATAATAAAGCCGAGTTTTTTGTGGGGGGTGGGGGGCTACTGAGGGGCGATGTATGGCTTCCGGTTTTTGTTCGCGCGCTGGTATTCTCTGCCACGCCCAGTGCCTGGGGCCGCCCCTTTTGCCAACGGCATTGCGTGCTCGAGTGTCACATATGCACATTTTATTTATAAACTTGCAGCAAAGTGGAAAATAAAAAGCGACCGACTCCGCGTAATGCAATGCCACCTCAACGGGGGAACTCCGCTTTTCGTTTCGTCCTTTTTTGTACAACTTTTTACTCGTTGCATGCCCATGCCCGGCGATAAAGTCCGTGAAATGCTTATCATGCCCAAACCGGATGTGCACAGTGTCAAGCAGCAGCGACTAAGCGTTTTTATATCCCACGATAGTTTAATGCATAATTGAAAAGCACGCAAAGTGAAACAATAGACCAAGCCGAACGAAGGCCATTTAAACCATTTCCGTCTGTTGGGCGGAGAAACGCACACAAGTGCATCGCCCTTAAAATATTTGCCAGAATTTAGGGTCCTCTAAATTCCTGGAAACAGAAAAAAACATTTCGCTTGGCAATCAGAGAATTTATGCTTGTACAAAACGCTTTTGATAAGGTAAATAAAGAGGTAGCTAAGTTTTTAATAGCTCTCACATTTTGGGGTTTCATTTTGTGTAATATGCAACACCACAGTTGCATCTCTTTTTGGTCCATCAAAAAGGACTTGTGATGATCCTCACCGACTATTACAAACTTTTCGGTTTGCGTTTGTCTAACATTTCCGACAAACATAGTTGGTTGGAAAAATGTACATTTACTACCATAAATTGTGTGAATTATTCAGAAGTGTCATGGGTATACTTATTTGTCTTACACTAAAAATATGCAAACTTATATCTTTATCAAAGTTTGCATATTTTTAGTGTAGAAAAGAAAATTAGAGTTGTACGTGTATTAGAGACCATTTTCGTTGAGGAATTAAATAGATGATTAAATTAATTATATTTTAATCTCTAGGCATCGAGAAATAATCACATTATCACTTGTCCACAACAACTTTCTCTATGGCCTCTTCGGCAGCTTAGGTCAATTTGAAACATCTTGTTATTAATTGAATTTTCCGCCTTGCTGGCAGCTTTCTAATGCCTTCTCATTGGCCATGCTAAACACAAATTAATGGCAATCAACATTTCTGCCCATTTGCACTTGTTTGCACTTGATAATGGAAGTTATTTAATATTTACGGGCTCAATTGGGCACGAAACAATCGTGCTAATGAACTGTGTAAAATTCATTTAGGCGCTGGAAAGAATTCGCATCGCATCAAGTGCCAAGAAGCGGAGGGCAATTGTGGCCGTAATTGAATGGCGCTTAGCGAAACCAAATCGCAGCTTTATGTCGCTATTTAGGGGCACTTGCAAAAAGTGCGGAGAACAAGTGGCTGTCAGCCGTCATCCGGCATAAAATGCACAAACAAAGCGCGTTTAAGAAAATGTAAAAATACTGCCAAAGTATGCAAAGCGGCTCGTAAAAACACTCGAAACTACGTGCATGCAGCTCGTCGAGTTTCCTTCGTCCTGCGTCCCTCGTCCTTGAGCGAGAATTTTGTGTGAAGCTTGGTAGTTGCTTAGCTGCATCCTTCCATGACCGGCTTCCTTCCTGCGAATCCATCAGCGCTAATTTTGCATATTTCAGTTAGCATTTTTTGTTCGGCTTCAAATACTAGCTTTCCTTTCGTTTCAGTGCACTTTACTCGCCTTTTGTTTGGCTAAGCCGGCTGGTGACTTGTGTTTTCCCAGCCTCAAAGCCTGAGGTTACTTAAGTTATTCAGCGTTTGAGGGGATAGGTCGGCGAGCTCTCGGTATCTCGGTCCTGATGATGAATTATGTGCCCCACGTACGTTATTAATAATTCCTGTGCTGTCAACAAATACATACGTTGTCTTGTGCCGCACTGTCTGCTTCCCACGCTGGGGCCACATTGCGTATGCGTGAGATGTTTGTATGGGACCCCAAACTAGGAATCATCCAAATTTATTGGCCATCTTGTTGTGCAGCAAACGAATTCGAATCGAGAGTCCCTCGACGATCTACGCAATCTGTTTACAACTCCATATGGGAGATACCGTACCATACCATCACGCATACGACGTGTATTGCGGCACAACCCATTCGCTCATCACGCATACGCCGTGTATTACATCATGGCCACTGTTTGTTTGCACATTGTATGTACACATTTTATAAGGCACAGTCTACATTGGCTGGAGTGGCAAGGTTAATGGGTGGAAAAATTCAACTCAATCAATTACCAGGACAACACACTCGGCCAGTTGAACATGTGTAATTGATACGAGTCCTTAAAGGTGTTTTGTGTTATTTATGCTGGTACTCCTTTGCCCAGCATCGCGTGCAAACACTTTAGGCTTGAGTACCCAACGTGTTAACAGGTCCACTTAATTTCGGCAATTAAACGGTTGCATTGTGCTTTGACTACTTCTCGGGAATTTCGGGGGAATTAAGAGCCGGCAGTCGAGAGATAAATCATTCGGCAAATCAATTTATTAACAGGCATCACAATGCTTGGGAGAAATTAGCTAATTATTCGGTGGTCGGCAAACTGGTGATTAAATATTTCATACGCTCCGACTGACACCGAGTTTGTCCAGGCAGAAATCACAAATGTCTGCCAGATTTCCCCCGGCTCCCTTGGCCCAAAACTAAACACTGCAGCATTAATTAAATATTTATGCAACATACACAAGCAAAACAGACAAACAAACACACACACACACACGGGCGATGCCAAACAGAGCGCAACAAATAAAGACGGTCAATTCTGTTACGGCACGCTGACTCGAGGAGTAACAAGGATATATGTACAAACACAACATTCGTACTTGAACTCACATCACATTCGTATATGCTAGTAGTACTTGCTTTTATTTACCGCTTTAACATGTAAGCTCAAGACAATGCAATAAAGTTGAAATTAGTTCGGGCCATAATTTCAGGTGAACATCCGGAGGCAATGCAAACTGGTTCATCCGGTTGTCAGTACAACTGGCTGACAATCGTCCTGCTCCTGGGCCTTGTCCTTTGCTACAGTCAACGCTGCTGCTGCTCGGCGTCATTAACATCGCCATTATCATTACCATCACCATCAGCATCAGCATCATCATTGCCAGCGGCCGCAACGGGAGAAAGTGCATCCAGTGAAAGTGCGGCAGCCGCAACAGCAACAGCAACAACAACCACAACAACAACAACAGCAACAGCAACTATGGCAACAAGGAAGCGGTGTCCTGCGGTCAAAAGCTGTCGCCAGGCCGCCAGTCATGTGCTGGCCAAAAGGTCCTGTCACAGATGATCAACTGAAGGCCACAACAGCCCCAACTAAATAGAGTAATTTAAAGAGCCGCATGAAATGTGTGCGAGTGAGTGTTGGGTTAAGTATCTCCGAGTGTGTGAATGAGCGTTTGCTAATCAGTCGTTTAGTATGTCAGTTATAAACTTGTACTCACAAATAAAAACACAATGCAAAGCAATGGCGCGGTAGTGGGTTTTAATTTATCAAACTAGCAAAAACTTTTTGAAGATTCCCTGCACAAAATAACATAAAAAATTTACTTTTCAAACTATTACAATCTGAAGTCAACTTCTAATTTTAATTATTTAAATTTTGTAATTATTAAATTTCCCTTTTTTGATTATTCCTAAAAAATCAATGAACTTTAGTTAAAATAATACTATATTTTATTATAAATTTAATTTTTCTTTTGTTTAGATCTTTAACGCTTTTGATGAAATTTTAAAATTCTTTAAATAATTGTTGTGGAAAAAAACAACAACATTATTTGTAAGTCAACATTTTTTAGTGACATGGATTATTTGTTTTGGTTACTTACACAATGGTGAAGTGTTTCTTGTGGGTTACAATAATTTTTCCATATTTCAGGTGTTTAATTTGTATATATTTCGTTCATTTATTTACCTGTCTCTAACAAAACCACAAAATCTTAATTTAATACACCTAATTAAAATATTCATAATCAACCTTTTTCTACCGCCCAAGCCTTTGTTAAGCAATGTATTTATATAAATAATACTATATGTAAGCTAATTGATTACAATTTAATGTGTATATTTAAACAAAATCAAAATTTACTATAGAATGTGTGTAAATAACAAACTTAAACATAATTACGGCATAACCGAAGCGAGGCATTCAAAAAAAAGTGTACCGCTAACAGTATAGGAATGAGTAATCTATATGCCCAGCGGCGTTGACTCTTTTAATAAATTAATAAATAATCAAATAATGTTCAGTGTACAGTGCAATGGCGGGGCTCAATATTCAATAATTAGATAAAAACGTAGACAAACCAAATAGCAACAAAATGAGAGCAGCAGTGAGTCATAAAACATTTAAATTGATTGCCATATCATGCAAATATTTGCACTGCGCAATTTTCCATCCAAGCCAAATATAAATTCAATTTACTGTTTTATTCACCCGCACAGAATACAATTAATTTAATTTTTTGTTGCATTGATATTAATGTCACAATTTTATAATTGACGGTAAACCAGGCCGCCACAATTAAAAAGGTTTAAAAAACTGATCGAAATATTTAACTAATAATTTCTTTACAACTGCTAAAATATAAGCATCACACTGTTCATTTGGGCTTTATTTAAATGTCATTCTCAGGTGACATAATAACTTAAGCTAAATAATGGTCTCCCATTAGCTTAGCAGCCTTAATTAAAAATCGAGTGTCCGAGTAAAATGACCACCAACTACAAATTACATATTTTTAAATTTTTTGCAATTCAAATTCCAGTAATTGGCAAAAGTGTACAGTAAACATAAAAATAACAATAACCCATAAAAAAGATTTTCTGTTTCACCCAATAAATTTATTTAATTAAGCATTTAAATGTGAAGAATTAAAACATCAAAACTGATTTCAGACCCGATGAAAGAAATTAAGTATGTCAACTCTGTTGACATACCGCAAATAATATAATTCATAATTGGAATTATAATTATAAAACAACTAGTTCATTGGCCTTAGTTTAAAACCATTTATAAAGGCCCGCAAATTAACCAACATTTGCTATTCAAATCAAGCAATAACCAATTTAAACTTATTGAGGACGCTTGGCTAATTAAAATGTGATGTCATTTCCCCATCTTGTGTTTGGACACAATTATAATGAAACATTATTCCGAATTATACATTGCCATTTTGTTTGTTGCGGCCAGAGCAAGGTAGAATTAATTTTATTAATTTCCGTTAAGCTGTAAAAATAATGTTAGTCATAAGCTGATTTTATGAGAGTGTTATCTGGCAATTTGTGTCATAATGACAATGTTGTTTCCACAATGAAGCTGATTCTTTTTAATTACTTTTAATTTGTATTAAACTATTTGCGAAGACTTAAAGTTAAAAATTATGCTTTTAAATAAAATACCTAATTTATAAATATAGTTATCTTATTCAATTATTTATACTTCCAATTGCAATTGTTGCCATAATAATAGTTTGAATGTAAAATTCCAGGTTAAAATTACCATTTTCCCATCCTTGTGTTTCTGACTTCAGTTAATCTCCGAATTGTTAATGCAACCAATCAAAAATATAAGCAGACGCCTATAAATAAATAAATGTATTGAGTTTAAGTGTGAATACAAACATATGCCAGCCAAATTGTAATTCTAACTGAAGCATTTGCCATAAACCCTTAAAGCGCAGTACATAAATCTACATATGTAATCGTAGGCCATCAGCTAAGTAATTCCTGTATATTAAAGTTAATTAGTGAAACTCTAGAGTTATGCATTAGACAAGTAAATTTACATTTACATTCTATGTGTGAGTAACGACACATAGTTAAATAGTTGTAACAAAGCAATCGAACTGTGTAAAACGAACTACTTTTAACTGTTGAAATTTAACTAAATGGCAAACTAGTGAAAGCATAACATAAATATGACATCATAAAGAAACATAGCAAAACATTACAATAATAAACAAATAGCAACGCAAACAAAGGGCAAACAACAGGGCTGAAAAAGTGTAAACAGGATGCTTGTTTGTCTTTTGCGCAATGATTGTCGCCATATTATTGTAAAACAACAAACAACAGCAAAAAGCGATACGATTAAAATTTTTTATTTAAAAATTAACCCATCCCTGGCGTTTTCATTCGGGGGGCTTAGCTGTGTTAACTGTACCCTGCCCGTTCAATTATTTATGCAAACTACAAGGGAACCCAAACAGCTGGTTGCATCCTCCAGCGGCTCCAGCTCGAAGAAATGAAAAATAAGCTGCAACGTATGCGTGTGTCACATGTAATCGCTGGATTATAGACAGTTCGGCCAGGAGTTCGGAATGGCAGGATGGCAGGCGTTGAAAACTGGGTCAGCAAATAAATCGAAAAGGCTTAAAACAAGGAAAAGGAGAGGCCATAGAAGGGCCATGGACAGCCGAAGCTTATGCACACCGAACAGATTGCTCCCGGGCAAGGAGTGGGAAGGACCATCCCATCGAAAAGGACATGGGTGTCGTAAGTATGTCGGGTTATGTATGTGAGCAACTCGAAACAATTTACATTTGTTGTCCTGCCGATGTGTTGCAAAAACACAGGACATTCTTCCTTTTCTAATTACTTTCAGTTCAATTCCCGTGAGAGAAAATAAATGGAGCTCACGCCCGAGCTGTTCTGAAAGTATTTAAAAAGCATGTGGTTGCTTAATCAGCAAAGCCATGGCATATTAAATGTTCATTAAGGAATGTGCAATTTACTGATTATGTTTATTCATAGGGATTTAAATTTTCCCTTTTTATATTAATAATATAATAATAATAATAATACAAAATGAAAAAAGAAAACTATAAACTCGAGTTCTAAGTTTCGAAATATGAAATGAGAAAGCAAATTAAAGTTGTTAAAATAAAATACAATTTATGATAAGCGTAGGAAGTTTAAAATTAATTACTGAATGTGAAAGGTTTGATATATTTATAATTTATAATTCAAATTGTAAAACTAGTTTTATTTTCTGAAGCTTGAGGAAACAACCAATTCATAGAAATTAAAATACGGCTCACAAATTTTGTAATTAAAACTCCAAAGTTCTGACAGGCTGTCCAGCGAAACCGCAATTGAAAGCGAAATGTAAGTACATTTTGGACCAGCTCATTAATTAAGTATTTCTCGATGGGGCAGCTGTGAAACGTAGAAATGCAGCTGTAATTCCATTAAATTGCGCCGCAAATCCCAGCTTATCCGCATGCCTGTCTGCGTTCGAACTCAAAATAATAACAATAATGCGACCGCAGGCAGCCCAAATACCCGTAGTCCGTAGTCGGTACTCCGCCGGAATGCAATGAGACCCCAAAGTTGGGGCCTGATTTTAGAGCCATTTTGCGACTGTCGACTGCGTTGGCATAAAAATATTTATACGCTCACTTGAGTCCAAATCGATGCGCGCTGCTTATGCAAATTTCTGGTAGCCTAAGCAACCGCAGTGCCAAGCTGTTGTTGGCCGGATTTTGTAGAATCCATAGAATGGGCAGTGGAGTAGGCCCGAAATCCCGGACCTACAACCCGGGACATGGACATGTAATTTTGCCTGATAGATTCTGCCTAATGGCTGGCATTAGACACATTTGTTGCCAGTGTGCTACAGCCACAGAAACAGCAGAGCAGCCATGGTTTTGGTCTGATATTGATTCGTGCCCAGCATGGGAGCTGGCCTGCGAATTCGGTTTTAAACAGGCTTCACGGCGCCACAGACATCAGATTTTCGCATTCACATTTTCAGTTGACAAAACATTTTGCACACACACGTTTGACCGCATTCCTTGCCGGCATTTGCACGCTAATTTGACTGAAAATTTAGATGCCATCAACATACTATACGTGTAATCCGCATGAATTCCTCAAATGACATTTGCACCCTGAATGGAAGAGGGTATGCATGATTCTGTAATATTGTTCTGCGAATATCAGCCTAAAAATATAATTGTATTTCATGAAAATTCAATGCTATTAGGAGAGAAATTTACGAATTCGTTCAAACTGTTAAAGAATTATTTTTATTTATAAGCTAAATCTTATTATTTATTTCCGGTATTATTTTATGATCTTTGCTTAAGTACTTTCTAAGAAAATATTGTTTACCAAGCTAATCTTTATTAAAGAAGTCTAGTTGTCAGCTAAGCTTGGTGGTAAAATTCAAATTATATAAGATTTATATATCAAAACTGAACTTTTTTGTTTAAGCAAATGCAGGTAAATTAAAATTCAATTCTTATCGCATTGCGACTTTATTTAAGAACTAATACTATATATTTCAAGCAAACGATTATGATTATAATACACAATTTTCCCTTAATGTAATTTAAAAGTGCATTGCGATTTGAATTTCTTATTGATTGACCAAACATAGACCGCATGCGACATAGAGTTAGCTAGGCAAATAATGTTTTCTTTAAAAAATATTATTTAGGCGAAACTTTTTTAACACTTAGGATAGATGTAAAAAACAAATTAAACAATAGGTAGTTGTTCTGAAAGTAAAAATTATCAGCTTTAGTCAGTGATATTAAATTTAAAAACTTGTCAAACCCTATATACGCTCTCCGATTACAGAGGATTCCATAGCACAAAACATTATTTTTCGGGGCGCAAAATGTGACAACGATTGTTTGCGCCACGAGGGCGTGGTCACGGCCAATGTGGTCAGGCATAAACTGGCCGCTACAGCAACCGCATGAAATGCCAGTTGAATTATAGACCATTTGAATGAAATTATTTTAATTGCGTAAATCACTTTGCAGCCAAACCGAAAATTCAACAATGCTGCGGTGCAACAGGGGGCGGGAGCGGGTGCGGGGGCGTGGCATTTGTGCAGAGCGGTACTGAGGGCGTGGCAGGGAAACATGCAGCGGGGTTGGTTGAAAGTAAAGTGTGAGCATGCCACTGGCACACTTATTGGCCAATCTCATTTAATGCTCGCCACTTTTGCGGACTTTGTGGGCTAACAAAGTAGAAATTGTGGGGAGCGGGTGAAAATAGGAAAGCGTGGTGGCCGAAATGGCATCTAAAAAGGACTGAGCACCCTCCAAAAATTTAACAAAAATATTTCTGTTTGCATATTTGCACTCCATTCCACGGTAATTGTTTTTGGTAGGTCGACAATGGAAATAAATTTCGACAACAATTGCGCACAGCTTCATTCCCGGGGGAATGTGAGAGGGTGCCACTTGCAATTGCAACTATAATTTGTACAAATTATCGCCAATATTATGAAAGCATTTTGCAAACACCGCAGCGAATTGCCCTCTTCTAATGGAGCACACGGCGTATGCGTGCTTTCAATAAATGCATATTTTAAATGCAGCGCGACACTTGAAGCGGCGATAAATGCAATGTTTCCATTAATTATGATTCGGCATGGACATATGGGGCAAATATTTGCAAACACTCTTCGTGCATTACATTAATAAAACAACACAAAAGCGGGCGCAAAGGTGGCCCTTAATTTAAACTCCTGTAAGTGTTCGCTGCCGCAGCTAGCATTTTTGGTCAGTGAAGCATGATGTCCTGCGAAAATAACTGGACAGCCACCCACACGCATTAATGGTGTATCGGCCATTTACTGTGTAGCATATGAACAGCAGCGGTCAAAATAATAGTAATGGAACTACAGTGCACAAAATGCCTTTTTAAGTACAATGTATAAGTTTACGTTTATATATTTTTGAAATTTTAGCATGAGTTTACCTGGCAAAAAAAAAAAAAAATGCTTCTTAATTGCTTAATTTATGTTCCATTTTAATTAAAAGTTAAATAAAAACTAAATAAGTTACATTTTGATTTTATAGCCAACTAACAGCTCTATAAGTTCATTGCCAAAAACAGGAAATTGTGAAAATATTTCGGAGCTGGCTTAAAAATAAGCTTGCAATGCCCTTTTTATTTTGAAATTTTTCATATTCTAGCGTTTGCCTCGCATAAGATTTTGTTTGACTCTCGAGTGGTTATTGTTGTCAGCCGAGAATATAGCAAAGATATAGTAACGATACACCGTTCCCGTGCTCCCCAAATAAGTCTTTGTACGCTAAGCTCGTGGGCATGACTCCTAGAACTATGAACTATGAACTTATGGCATATTTGCTCGCCTTCAGTAGCAATCAACTGCACTTAAAGCTAAGTGGGCACACTCCACTCCGTCGACTGATTTCAATGCCCGCCCAAGAGCCACTCGTCGACGTCTTCAATTGAAGACGGAGCCGTTGACACGACATGAGCCTCCAATACCAGCACTTGCAGGATCAGTGATAGCATGGACATGGACTTCCTGCCTCCCATCCCGACATCCTGCATTTGCCGCCGGATGCACTGACACCAGGTTCGGAAACAGCCTACTGGCTTGGAGGGCAACTATATGTCAAACGTAAGTAGTTTAACTAAAATACATATTGAATGAAATAAATACGTGTCAATATTTTTCAGGAAATATGGATATTCGTAGTTTATTTACTTTCACAATAAAGAGTGATCAAGATGCACCGCATGCTAACAATATCTAAAGAGTACATATATAATTGTCAAGAGCCCTAAGTATTCGAGTTATGGTGGCAAATTATCTAGAAGTTTTTTTTTTTCTAGAAGAGAAAGCAATTACCAATTTGTATTTTCTATTTTAAATTATCTCACATCGTTTTTTCATTATTTAATTATTAGAATATTATTTTTACTTTCAGTCAAAAATTTTTTACATTGCTAAATTTTTTATTTGTTCTACATGTATAAAAGCAAATCAACAAATGGTTTCATTTAACAAACTGCGGGGACATCGCAATATTGAGAATACAAGTCTTTCAACACAATTTTTTAATTTTTATTTATTTTTCCAGAGCTCAGTAATTAATTGAATAAGCAACCTACACAAAATAAAAATTTTCCAGAAGAAACATTTTTTACACCCACATGTTGCCTTGCAACTTGCAACATGTTTGAACAACACGTTTTATTTAAATCGGTATAACAGCTGGTATACGGGATGTGAAACCGGATTTGCTGGTATTTTACAATGTAAAAAATGTTCTAGCGTCAAAATAAATAAAATTTCAAAAATTCGATGTAGAAACGTTGTTTATTCATTTATAATACTACAGTTTTTACCATTTCGGGCATGATATTTGGATGTAAATATTATTTATTTAAATTTTTTCAAAATCTAAGAAAAATGCTTTTGGAACATGGTAAGCACTGTAAGAAACAAATTTGTAAAACAAAATATTGCTTCAATTCCATTTAGCTTTGTTATTATGAGGACTTTGAAACCCTGGTAATATTTCCTTTGCCAAAACTCTAAAGAAAATCAGACTTAATCAAGAGGCCACAAGTTGCACTTCACTTCACAAGTTCCGTTCACATTTCCATAATATGATTAAATCTCTATTATTCAAATGAAGCCAATCGTGACTACTCCTAGATAATGCCTCAATTTGACTTGAAATGACTATATCCCTTTTTGATTTGTGCAGAAGGAAGCGCAGCGAGCTGCGAAATAATTGTCTTGTCAACTTATGGATCTCGAAATGTTTGGCCATTTCCCAAGGACATCATCAATCAGGCGGACAAAGGCGAGCCACCTAAACACACACTCCAGGATTCCCGCACACATGCCACTTATGGGTGTCACGACCATCATCAGAATGACGAACAACTTACAGTTTGGGGATTACTCTTATTTTGGCCGGTAAAGGAAAGCAACGTCGATCAACTCCCGGGACATGACCAATAAAAAAGGGTTAGACCTTCGTTGTCAAAAATTTGGCAAACTTGCCCACAATGACAGACTAATTAAAATGCAAAACAGTTTCCAATTTTTTAATTTTCACTATGCCCTTCTTTCACCTTGCTGACTACGGGGATTTTGGCAGTGAAACAATTTTTATTAAAATTAAAGCAAATCTGTTATTGTTCTTTGAAAGACCTGCGGTGGAGACTAGTGACTGAAGTCCAAGTTACAGCTTGGGGAATGGATTTATTTTCCCAGAATGTTTTTACCGGCTGTCCACTGTACATGAGCTTGTATATATTGGCATATTGGAAAAGTGCCATGCCACGACCTTTTTGGGTCCTTTTTATACCGGCATTTTTTTCCGACAGCAATTTTCTTCGGCTCCGTTTTTGTTGCTTGCCTGCTGGAGTCTTCTTCTTCGCAATTGGGTCCTGGTCAGTTGCCATTTTTACATATCCCAAGAATATATACTCGAAAAAAACAATATGTTACTCTGAATAATTTTTTTAATCATTAAAATAAAAGTCTTTCTAGCTGCAGCTTTGTAATAATGTTTTTTTAATGATTGTCACTCGAATACGTTTATAATATATTTCTTATAAGATTTTGAAAAAACTGGAACTATTTTAATTAAAATATTATAAGATTTGAAAACTTTACCAGTTTTGTAAAAACTGTAATTTTAGCTTTTGACCAAAAACCAAATTTTCCATTTCAAAGTTTTATATTTCAATAAACTTGACATAGTTGTTTTTATATACTCAGAGAAAAAATGTAGTAAAAATGAATCATTAAAATGTTTGAATCTAACATTGCTATTTTAAATATCGAATTAACACATTTATTTGGTTTATCCAATACGAAAATTGTAAATTTTAAAATACTCTCATTCAAACTTTATTTTTTTTTAAATTTAAAATTAAAAAGACCTTGGGGTCAAAACCGTAACGAAAACATTTAGTTCAAAGTGCAAAATTTTGGATTTGCCATGATGACATGTATATGAAATTTTTGTTTTGAGATCAACATTTGTAAAAGCGTATTTTTTGTTAAATAAAGTGTATTTGTAAAATATATATTCCAATGTCTTTAATAATTTTTGTAAGTGCAGATATATATACATTTTGGACATACTTATAATCGCACGTGACCATAAGTGCGTCTGTCCGTTTGTCGCTCCTTTGAGCAAAGATATTTTGTGTATTTCGGTCATGTAACGGTAAAAATTGTTTGCATATTGTTTCGGCCTGGCCAACACGGCCATTGTGATTTTGTGTCCCGTTCTCAATACACACATATCTTTATATATGTATATATATGAAGAGATATATATTGGGGCACCGAAACGTGTGCCAGATTGAATGAGGCAAATGAAGCGATCGTGATGATGCCGAAGACGACGGCGGCAAACTTACGTTTGCTGAACAAATTAAAATAAAATATATATGTGGCGAGGTGGGTCACGCACGTGCGCCTGTGGCCATGCAACGATTTCTGCACCATTCCCCTGTAATGGACAAACAAACACATGCGTATAAACAGACTGAAATTAATGGCTGGCAGCGCCATAAGTTATGCAACTGCATATTAAACACCAACAGCCGACTGCGATTTCGATACCGATTCCAAGTCGAAGCTTCTGGCCTCGATTCAAGCTATGTGGCATTTACACCAATTATCGCACACACACCACACACACACACACACCGCCCCAGATGTGCGGGCCTGGAAGTTATATCATAGCTGGGCCAAGAATATATGGCATTGCTAATGGTCGATTTTCACACGCCTGCTCAAACAGAGTCCAAAAGCCCGCTTCCCTCGAAATCATTACTGTGTATGTGAATGTGTTGGCTGCATAAACAAATAACTAACTGACCAGATAGATGGCTGGATAGAGATACCGGCCCTGAGACGAATAGTTGGCCCCTTGGGGTCCGCACATTTGCATTGAGTGCGACCATAAATCAGTTTCATTCAATTCACTTAAGGACATTTTAGGTGCTAATTTCGAGCTGCCTACTGAGCTTCCGATTGGCCGACAGAAGTCAGTGACAAGTCGGTCAGATAAATGTTGTGAGATCGAAATGAATTGGCTTTGCGGGAGAATTTGGAAAATTACTGGGACAACCACATCGATAGAATAAGTTATTCACTTCACTTAGCCAAAAATAGTGCGGAATCTAAGCTGCTCAGTACATCCTTCGTTAAAAAACTGATAAAATAACATTGGTTTTATAAATTTTTATTTCATGGGTTCGATAATAAACTTCGAAAATAAAACTTTTTTTTACAGATATCACAGTAAACCATTTGAAAATAGAAATTTGTTTGCAAGTGTTAGAATAATTTTCTAAAGAACACTTTTAACCTATTCAAATGGTTTCAGCGCCAGTAAATGGAGCTGATTTCAAAGAAAATATAAAAAACTGTGGGCAGCCACACCAAAGTGTTTTGCTAAGCCAAAAATAGACCGCTTTGCCCCTCCACTGATTGCACTCAAATTGATTCCTGAATACATATTTGCATTTGATTATTTGTTGCTGGTGATTTCTATGCAAAATTAGACCAGGCTTTTTGCCAGTCCCTTTGAGCGATTGTCTGCACTTGAGCCTGAAAGTGAGTGTGGTTGCTGGTGACACATTTCATTTGATTACATTTCCTTCCCCCAAAATGGTTGGCCACACACGGCATCCAAAGGTTGTCAAAAATGGCATATTCACAACAGGTGGGGACGATTCGAAAATCATTGATGTTTTTCAAGTGCCGCTTCGATGGAGCAGTTGATATGCAAATGCCTTCATTTTGCAGCTATAACGCGTAAAAATCTGTCAGATCCTGACGAGAACTCCTGGCACTTCCGCGCCGACATCGGTTCACCCCACAGCCTGTTCTCGTGTTTGCGGTCGCCAAATTCGCGCTGTAAGCCAGTATATATATGTCTGTGCTGAAAACAAGCCAACTGATGTGAATGTGCTTGCAAACAAAACAAAAAAAAAAAAAACTGCGACAAATGGGGCAAAAAAAGTGCGAAGGGGGCAGGTTGCAAATGCGGGAAAGGACGTAAAGCAAAGTTGCACTTGCGTAAAAGTTTCTTCAACCTTTTGTTGCAAATAAATTAAGTGCAGGCGACACTGAGGCTTATTGGCACAGCTTTCGCTTATTTTGTAAACAGCACAAAAATAAACCGAGCAGGGCCACGAAGGGAAATGGAAAAGCGCGGGGGTGGAAAACCCCACTGAAAGAGACGTTTCCGCTGTCAGTTAAGTCAAATAACGGTGAGAAGACACGGAGCTGTTGCCGCTACACTGAAACAATTTATGTGTACTACAAAATTAGAATAAATTATGATAGCGAGCGTAGCTTGAATTCTTGGTCTACGTTTTTAAAAATCTACGAATGTTAAGGTCAAAGGAAAATGCAATCGATTGTCGTTGGAGTCTAAGGGTACCACAAAAATCGCTAGAACTCTGAACCGACTTAAAAATGTATATATTTGCGACAAAAAAAAATAAAAAACGCTAATATATATCGTTTTAATGTATTATTTTTTTCTTAAATATATTTTTTTCAGATTTTTTTCCGGTGTACCATTATGGGCAACTGTTTTGAGGCAGGTTGCAGATTGCATTTTGCAGCGGTTGTCAATGGTCGGGTGGCAGACATTATCAGGACTTCCTCAACCTGGATTCGCGGCGTGGAAATGGGGGCGTGGCAGAGGGCTTGGCAACGGAACTTTGCCGAACAAAACGGAAGTGACTTGTTTCGTATTCTCCCGCCCCAGTCCGTGGCAGACGGAATTATTTCTAAAGGCGCTCAAAGGGGCCGATTGAATCGATCCATTCGACCGCAAGCACAACTGGTAAACAAGAATGATGAAAAATCAGCCATGAATAATGCACAAGTCACTCATGCAAAATGCATGAATATATGCCGCACTTAATTAGCGCTCACAGATTTTTAATGGCGTTAATTGCATGGCATAAATGACAGTCTCCAACAAAAAACAAAAGACCGAAACGCCACTGCTCCATTGGTGGCGGGGATAATAATCTGGGGAAAAGCGGAATTTAATTAGCAACAGTCGCAGACGCACAGCGAAAACAAAACAGTCGGTCGCCAAGCTTAAAACTCAACATTAAATTGTGAAAAAATCGTTGACGCCGCCATATATTGCATTGCATTTTTTACTGTTGCCACTGATCCGAATAAAACTTCAGCTTAAAGCCGCATTCCAATTATTTGCAGTTATTTTTTCAGACCCCGAACGCTTTGGCTCTCAATTGGGTTATATTGAATTCGCTTTTTGCCATGTCCGGTCTTTAGAATGAATTATTAAAAAAGTCCTTACATGTTGACATATTTGTGCAATAACATTTTGAAACGCAACGTGCCATATATACATATTTTATTTTCCTACTTCAACTATTTTAGGGAGAAGAATTGCCTTCGTTTACTGCACTTTCTCACGCTTCCCCGATTTATTTTCTTCTGTGACACTTTCGGCGCAGTTAGCTGTTAAGTAAATTGTTGAAACGCATGCAGCTATCATAACTTGAATTCCACTGGCTCTGCTCCTGCTACTGGATGTCCTTGCAGGACAAACTTTGCCGAGAGGAAGCGACAGTTGATTTAACACGAAGTCGCACACACTCACAAACAGCAGAGTTGCAGACGCGTGTGCACCTGTCGTCAAAACTTGCATAAGTCATGAAAGCCCAGGAAAGCCAGGAAAAACGAAGAGGTAAACCAGAGACTTCATCTGCCCAACCATGTTCCCCAACTACTCTGCCGTTTGCATTAAAAATGTCAACTCGAGTGATTTTTGTACCCTGTGCTGAGTCCCAAAAGCTGAAACCTCGTTGGACTCCGAATCACAGCCAGACCTCGGAAGCGGGATTTATGTGAGCTAATTAAATTTTATGCGCTTTGTGCGGCAACAGTCAATCTGGAATCTGCAAGGACTGACTTTAATTTTTTATCAACTTTTTCAGGCTTTTTTCAAGCCCGGACTGGCTGGCAATTTAAGGCAAAGTTTTGCGTCGGAAAGGCGAGGAAAACTTTATAGGCCTGTTAGGGAAAAGTTTAGCAGGGCGGCGTTTATTTTCGGCAACTGCCAACGCGGAATTCAAAGACCAGAGCTCCAGGCCAGCAACAAATGAAACGAAAACGTGTCAATTTACTTTCTGACAGGCCACTCACACAGAAACAGAAACGGCCGTGTCAGTTGCTCGTTTTAATTTCCAATTAATTTCGTCTAGCTTTAAAATTTTTCAACACCAGGATCACTCGATTTGCGAACTGCAGCTTTATGTTTTTGCCTTTTGCCTGTGACCAATTGATTGGAGCGGGCTTATTGAATGGCTCACACTTTGTCTGTTTATGATCGCAACCCTTTCTTACGGTCTTATTTATTATTTCGCTTTTATATGCATGTATGAATGGCCCGAATCTTTGTGGTTTCGGATTTGAGTGCGTCGGTGCCAGCCCCCGTTTTTATGGCCATTTGACTCCGTTTTATTGTCACACCGCAGCGGAGTGGGTGGGCGAATCACTTGGCCATTTGGCCACTTGGCCACTTTAGAGTTGTCTTTCGGCGACATAAATTTCGCCACGTCGGCCATTTTGCGGCATGCTGGGACATTAATTCGATGCCAGCAATGGCTGCTTACCGGGTTACCGTTTCCCTTTCCTGCGGAGAGCAGAAAGAGCATAATTTATTTGCCATTATGGAAACTTCATACGCTGTTGATTGGAAACCTGTAATACATATACTATATAGACTTTTCAATTTCGTTTGAGGTGGCAGCGGCGGCAGCAGAACATAATTCCAAGTGCAGTCGAAGTTATGCCAGCCTTTGCAGCTTCCAGAATCCCAAACATATATATTTATGTATATGCTGTGAGTAAAGGACGCAGCAAAATGCCAATCGCAAATGTCGCCAATATCCCAATGGCAATCGATGAAAATTTATAGAAAATTGCGCACAAATAAAATTTTACGTTTGTTTGCCTTTTTCATTTACGACGCCGGCAAGCAGCCTGTTTTCTTTTGGCTTGCGGGAAAGTGAAAATGTGGAAGTGCGAAAATGTGGAGATGCCTTTCCTTGACTTCTGGTCGTCATTGAGTTTTCTCCGCTGCACCAAAGCGATTTGCATTGCGATTGTTGTTCCTGTTGCTCAGCAGGGAATCCCATTGCCGTTAATGTCTACAATTGTCGTTTTCAATTTCAGTTAATTGAAACAAGGGCAACAGCAACGCATTAGACCCGCTCCAAAGGGAGTTCGTATGAGTCGTCTTACTGGTGAACTGAAGCACTGTTTTTCTTTGCCTTGCAGCTTTTGCAACCATGTTTCCAGGACTTTTTGTTTATTTGCAGCACTCTTCTTTGAGTGTTTCCCTCTGGCAGCCTTAGTTTATTCCGTTTGCTGTGAAACGTGTGCTACAGTTTCTAAACTTTAAGGGATAAAGAGAGTTATTTCGAATGGAAACTGTTTGGGTGGCTCAAATGACCAGTTAAGCGGCAAAAAGTAGGGAGCTTTTTGAGATGTTTTATTTAGCACACCCCAAAATATTACCATGGCTTGTATTCCACATTCCACCTACTAATTAGTCCAGACTTAAAGTTTAAATGGATTTTCCGCAACTGAAACTCATGCCAATTTTACCAACCCAGCGAGTAATGGAACATTTTAGCACAGAGAAAATATATAAACTAAATCGGAAGTCAGCATGGCACTTTTGATTATTTGCATTAGATGCGGTTTTTTTGATCAAGCAGTAAATAGAAAGAGAGGAATTATCGAGCAAAACACCCATCATAAATTTATATTTTAAAGAGTACCTCCGAGACTTATAAAGTTTTATAAAGTTTTGGCAACAGAACCCATTGGGAATTCTTCCATGAAGCTGCTATCACAAAAAAATAAATTCAAATAAAATCAAATAAATCGGAAGTCGAATGGCACTTACCAATTATATTGTTTGTAAACAAAAGTCAAAGCTATACAATTTTTAAAGAATTTAAAGAAATAACATAATATTCGAAAATGTAAATTTATACAAAATTGTTATTGTCAAAATGTGGGAAATGAATTTATCAACTGTTTAAAATGAATTTATCAACTGTTTCACTGAAAAAGACAAGGAGACATTTAGAGCTCTACATTTTTCTATGTGTATTTTTGCTTGTTATTTCCCCCATACTTTTTTGGTTGCTGTTGCTGCGGCATAAACAAAGCACTTGTGCTGCCAGTAATTAACTCAATTAAAAATTAAATAACATTAAACTGGATTCAATTGGAGCAGAACCTCGAGTTTGGTCGTTTGGTCGTTGACCGCATGCTATTGAATGGCCGACAAGTGTTGGCCAGAATTGCTAATTGCGGCCACATACAATTGAGTAACAACAAAGCAACCGCAGCATCCTGGCCACACACACACACATTCATATGATCAAACAAGGAGCATCTTCACACATATTACGGAAAACAGAATGGCGAATGGCGAAGCAACCACTTCTGGGCAATGGCAGCCCAAAGTGCTTTTGTCTGGCTAAGCGGAATGTGGAACACAAAAATTGCATATCAATAAGTAGTAAAAGTATCTGGTATCTGCAAAAAAGAGCCAAGCGAATTTTCCACATCATTAGATGGCCAGCTGGGGAGCTGGCTCGCTTTTCCCTCTCGTCGTTTTGGTGGCCAATGCATATTCATCACACGCCATATTAATCAACCAGATTTTGCCCTCTTCTCTGGTCTTTTTGCCCGCTCTAAAATCCGCATTAAATTCAGGAACAGTGCCAGGATGCGTGGAAGGGTAAGCGGAGTTGTGGGAGCCTTTATGAATGAGCCGCGGAGCTTTCACTAGCCGGCAAGGGTATCATAGTCGTAAAAAACACTTTGTTTACATAGGCCACAACGTGGTTATTTTTGGACTGTCTTCCAGGAAAAGCTCTGGGAAGCCCATAGTGGTAACAGTTTTGCTCAACATTATGGTAGAAAAGCTTGGCAAAACAGCTTGGGGTCAGTAAAAGCCTTAGCTTGGCATTGAACCATATTTAGGCCATGGTAAAATGTCTTTAAAGCTTATTTGTTAAGGGCTGTAAATGTTTAATACATGACATGTATTATTCTTACAAAAGTTTCGCCATTTTAATCTTACTTTTGTTTTGAAATTTTATAGATGATACATTTCCTAAAATGTAAATTTGCTTTAAATAGATTTATTTAGTTTATATTTAAATATAGTTAGTATGGTTTAATTTTATTTTCATTATATCGAAATGGAATATGATTTTAATAAAAAAAAATATTAATAAATATTAATAAATAGTTTCATTGAAAACTAAAATATTACTGGTAATTTCATCGCACTGGAAATATACTCTTCTCTTAGTTGCAAATGTCTTACCAAAATCATTATACAAATTTTGCAAAAATGCGAAACATACCCAATCATGTTCCCCGAAGTATTCAAACACAAATTGTTGCTTACACATTTAACTATATTTTAAATGCTGGGGAAAGTTTTTACGAAAAATACAGAAATTCGGTATCTTTGCACTCACTGTTGAGTGCAATAAGTATGTTTTAAGCGTGTTACTAAACATATTAAGCACAGTGCATTATTATTAAATAGATTCTTAGATAACTTAAATAATTCACGATTATAGAATCTTTAGCTGGACTTTGTATTCACACATTACGTTCCTGGCATAAAATATAGATAATCACTTATTTTATGAGGTTGCCAGAATGGCAAAATGAAATGGTTAAGGAAAAGTATATGATAGATAATGATATGCACACGAACAATCACTGCCACGAGTGGAATATATAGAAGAGAACGTAAAAATAGATAACAGATAGGTACAGATAGCCGATACTAGGCACTTAGAGATACGGCGACGCCTTAAGGAACTTTCTTGAACTTGAGCAGGCACTCGTAGAGTGTCAGTTGCCTGGTTTCTGGCATAAGCATAAACACCATTAAGCCGACTATAAAGCTAAGGCCACCGATCGTGAAGAAGAACACCGAAACGGTAATGCAGTGCTCGAAGGTGGCCACAAGGAGTCCTAAGTGGAGTAATTGTTCCAGGACCAAAATCCCAGCCAAACACCTGGCCTTGTGGGCTATGCTGAATGCCTCCGCTGTGTAGATTAGGGCGGGCAATGCCACGCCCCCGGCCACAATCACCTCGAAAAGCAGCATTAGAAGAGCAATGGCTAGGAGATTTATATCGTAGAATGTTCTCTTCACGGACTCCAGATGTTCGAAAACGCCACCAACCATTACAATCACAATTCCGGCCAGGAAGAGGGACAAGGAACAGAGTTTCCTCCGACCCTGTCGATCCACAACGAAGGCCCCCAGAACACTGCCCCCGAGTCCGGCGAATGCCAGCCAATACATGCAGTTCATATCGCACTCGAGGCCATGCCAACTGACCACCACGAATGCACGGTTGTAGCTCAGGGACACGGCCAAAGTGGCAAAGCACCGCAGTAGCAGGACCTTCAGGAAGGGCAGGAAGCGTCTGGCCCATGTTTTCCAGCCAGCAATGGCCTCATCCGGCTCCTCCACAAACCGCTCCCAATCTCGGGCACTATGCAATTGCCTGCAGTCCTCCCTTAGACGTACCAACTCCGTGGTAGACTGTCCATGCAGAGCCTTTAGGGTGTCACCCAGCGCCATGTCTCGTTCCTGGTGCAACAGCAGCAGCGGAGATTCCAGACGATGGGCCAGTGCCAGGATCACTGCACCCAGTCCCAGGCCAGCCATCGCTATGCCATGCAGCTGGTCAATGTGCATTTCATAGCCCTGCGAGTCCAGTGGCCTCAAGTTGTGCCACACTCGGGTGTAGAACACCTGCACACAGACTCCCAGCCAAAGGAAGACCTTCTCACAACTGAGCAGCATCCCCCGAATGGACTTGTGGGCCACCTCGGATCCCGTGACCAGAGCCTGAATCTGGGTCAACCCATATGCCGCTCCCACACTCACGCTGCTGTAGCAGGCGGCCAGAAAGTGCTGCGGAAGGACTATATTCAGAATGCCAGCCATGATCATCAGGAAGCCACTGGAGGTCTGTAAGGGAAACGCCAAATTAAACAGAAGATTATTTAATCATAACACACATATATAAAAAATCCGGTTGATTTGTGTAAAAAAAGATAATTAAATGTGTAAGCTTATTGATTTTTTAAACCCTGTTGATTTGTTTAAAAGAATAAATTTACCTGGTAAGATATATAGTTTTTAAATAACTGAGCTTTATATCCACAAATATCATTTGATTTCCTATTTAATATTTTGAATTTAAATAACAATAGTTTTTAATAAGTGCTGACTATTATCAACTTTTTTGTTTTGATTACTTTTAATCGAGTGTAAATCAGAAATACATTATTTTATTTATGTTCATATTTGGAATATAAACTTGAACAATTTTTTGTGAGACAAAAAACCCAAACTATTTTAAGCTACCAATATCTAATAATTACTTTTTTGTGTAGCATATTGTGCACTTGGGATATTCCAACAATCGATCGATCAGCCCTCGCTTACCGCCCAGTGTTTATCGCCACTTAATGGCCAATGCAGGTTGAACGCGATCGCCTTATCAGTTTATTGGATTGATAAGCCCCCTAATGGTTAAGTGCTAATGGCTGCAGAATCAATTATTGGTGGCATGAAAAGGGCTCATCCAGTTTGACTTTTTGCGGGGGAGTACACAGTAGACTAAACTAAAGAATAAACCACTTACATAGGCCACATTTTTGGTGACACGCTGCACAAAGAGGGCGGCCAAAAGGGCGCCCAGTGCAGCTCCAATAAACCAGCTCATCATCAGGTTGTGGGTGTTGTTATTGTTGAGGAACTTGCCGGCGGGGGTATCGAAAATTGACCAGGCCAAACGCATTCCACAGCCCACGAACACAATCGATGCTATGGGACATAAGAACAGGGTTAAATCTATGGATCTTCGACCAGTTTGTTTTGGTCATTACCCGAGGCCATGGACTGAAATTGCTGGCGATACTTCCACATGAGTCGGAGCCAAGACAACTTGGCCTCTTCTTCGATCGTTGGCAACATCGGCATATTTTGACTTCAATCACTTAGACACTGCGTAACGCAATTAGAAGCTTAAGACGACGTTTCCGTTTTCAGTTATTTGTGCAGTTGATTTGTTGATTGTTTTGCTTGGCACCTTTTCACTGGAACCGCTGCCTTGTTTGTCTACTCGAACTTGTCATTATTTTTGCAGTTTGTGTCACAGATATTCAACTACAAATTTCGCACTTGTCGGACGGCCAACTCGTGAACGCGGCGAATCAAGTTAACCGACTGTTCAGACGCCGTTTGATAAACGGTTGGGCATCGAGCGGTTATTGAGCGAGCGCCTCGAAATGGCCAGCACGGCCGATAAGATAAACGCGTGCTGAACACTTTTTGTCAACCCTCTTATCAGCTTGATTGGTGGATATAAATAAATTAATTAAATTTGATTATATATACAGGGTACAAAATCACATATGAACACAAGGCGGGCGAATAGCTTTACGACACAGAGTGGTCACAAAACACCGTAAAGTTTATTGTCGTTACGAGTGAAAGTTGAAGTGCTAGTGATGCGAACAATAGTTCTGATAACGAGCTGGTTCATGGGTAGAAAAGTCATGTTGAAAATAAAAGAAAATTAGGTAAAATAACATTTAACGTATAAACAATCCATACACTATATCTATAGAATATAATCTTATATTCATAATAACTAGCAAAGAAGAAAGATTTTACACAAATCATAAATATATATATTTCTAAAATACAATATTTTATACAATTCCATAGAACTTAAAAGAAAAAATTTTTAATTACATAGTTGCTGTCTTTAAAAAAATTGTTATTTAATTTTTAAATTAATTTTTAATTAAAATTGAACTAGTTTCAATTTTAAAATACTTGCAAGTGAGCTATATAAAGTCCACCAAACATTTATGAGGCACCAATCTAATCAAAGATGTATGGGAACCGACTTAATTGCCGTTTGGAAATAAACCTTTTAACGTACTGGCCGTATCAAACCATATTATACGGCGGTGTTCCCCTAAGTCTAATAACCATTAGCTCTTCATGATGATTGGCACAAAAAAGAGAGTGCAGAAAATACAAGCAAGTCTGTAGAGTCACTTTGCCACCGATAAGACAACAGCAAACACGCAGGGTTTCCCAAATAAATTTCAGATTTATTTTCTAGCTATATCTACGGATCTAGGGGTTGGCTAGTCTTGTTTTCGAGATGCCTACTTTCAGGCTGGGGGTATCACAAATTCCTGGAACTTGAACTGCGCTTGCAGGAGCGTGGTGTCCTTCGTTTCCGGCATATACCATACGCTGAAGAGGAATCCGGCCAGTAGTAGGCCGCCAAGGGCGAAGAAATAGACTGCCACAATGCTGCTGTCATAGCTTAACTCCACTTGGCAAACGGACAGCTGGACGATCATCTCCACTATGTAGGCAATGGCGATGCACTGCCGCTTGAATCGACGGGGAAAGGCCTCCGAGAGAAACGCCGAGCTGGGGGCAAAGGCGATGCCTGCGAACAGTTGGAAGATGATCAGCAGCCACAGGGCCATGCGGTAGTCCGAGAATCCCAGCAGCCCACTGCCAGCAAATCTGCTGGCCAGGCCAAAGGACAGGCCACCGGCAATAACGAGTCCAAGGAGCAGGGGGATCTTCCTGCCCAGCGAGTCCAGGGCAAAGGCGCTCGAGAAGGTGCCCGTGAGTCGCAGGATTCCGAACAGCACCAGGGGTCCCGAACTGTCGCCGTACACAGCCACACTCGTCCAGGCCAAGGTGTAGACCACCACCATGCTTAAGCTGGTCGCATACAAAGTCCTCAGTACGGAGAGTCGAATGAGGGCGGGCATGGCCTTCCGCCAGCCGATGGAACTGTGGTGTTCCAGGTAGGTGCGATGGTCCCTCACCTGATCGTAGGTCTCGGACGTCACAGCCTTGGGTCTTTGCAGCCGGCTCAGCGCCTCGATGGCGCCCGGTTCATCGCCTTGCTCCAGCAGATCCACCGGAGATTCAACCGAGAGCATGAAGGCCAGCAGCAGGGCTATGGTGCCCAAAACTGCACTCACCACTCCCGTGAACTGCTCCACCGTGAAGTCGTCCTGCATGTCCCAGCTCGCACTGCAAACAATCTGCACAAAGATTCCAATCGTGGTGGCCCACTGCTCCGTGGCCGACGTGATGGTGCCCCTCTTGTAGAAAACCGAGATTTCGCCGGCCATGGCCAAGGTGGGTGCAATGGCCAGGCCATTGGCGAAACCATTCAAATATCTGCCCGCCAGCAGGGCATCGAGATCCATTCTGTTCACCGCCATCACTATTCCGCCAGTGAGAGTGAGGAAAGAACAGAATTCCTGAAGATATAAAATATAGTTATTTGTTTAAATTAATCAATGGATCGCTTTATAAAAATTAATATTAAATTTGGCCATTTAACAGGATCTTTCTCAGTGTTATTATTCAACTTTTATTCTCACCATCAGTACTTTATAAGGGAACACCCTACTGAAGAGTCCACCAAACAGGGCTCCAAAAATGGCAGCTATAAACCAGCAAATCCTCACATGTTTAGTGGCTTGCAGTTCGGCAAACAAACTGTCGAAACCAATGCTCCAAGCAATGTGAATTCCACCAGTCAAAAATATCAGAGCAGCTGCAAGAGAAATATATTATATTATATACATTTGCCAAATTTTAATTGCAGTACGTACACATTCGTCGCTATCAGTTAAATAAAAATAAAATGGTTTCAAAAGCCTTCTTAAAAGATAAGATTTTCGTTGACAATTTGAATGACATTTTAAACTGCTGCATTATTTTTAGTTTGTTTTAGAGAAAATATAATGATATTATAATATTAATGTTATATTATTTGAGGAATTCATTTATATTAACAGTTAAGTGGGATATCTTTATAATTCTACTTATTTTTAAGAACACTTTTTCATACATATTTTTTTATAAAGTATTCCAGTTTCCGGACTTTGAAATCTGAGAATGGCATTGATTTTGGCTCACATTATAGTACCAAACTTCTTGCGAAAATGCAGAATCTAATGAGCTGATTAAAGTTACAATTCCACTGATGTTTATTAGCGGATGTCCGCTCAATAATATCAAATTCTAACTAATTAATATTTCTGACACACAGAGTGATTCATTATTGAGTGGGTGTTCCACATATCCAAAATGATATGACGCGTTTCACCTCCTTCAAAGAGAGATAATGAACAAAATGATTTATTGCTGCCAAAAAAAAACTATTTATCAATATAGTAGGTCACTTTACTTAATGTAATAAGAACTAACGTCAGACCATTTGAGGAGTATTCAGATTAAAAATAGGTTAACGATTTTTTAATTAGAAAGTACAATGTATTTGTTTGATTTGGCTAGTCTCTGGGTAATTTTTTTCTTGTAATTTTCCAGCGCTCTTACCAGCTAGCACTGCATTTGCTTGCGGCTGGTTTCGCAGATCCCTGTTGCAGCACGGACTTGTCTGCGAGTTCCGAAGGATCAGCTCCCGCTGGTGATCCGTGTTGCCGTGGATGTGGATGTGCTGCTCCGAGCCACTGTGAATGGGTACGGCGTGGAAGCCATCGTCTGGAGAAGGTCGATCGGTGGGCATGGGACCTTTTGTGGTCGAGCTGTCGGAGGAAACTACGCGTCCACGTTTTTCGGCTCTTGTAGGTGAGCATGTTGAACAGGTCGCAGTGGGTTATCTATCGGCAGGGAAATAATCTTATCGGCTGGTATTGATTGATAAGTGGGTGCTTAGAACTTTCGGGTTTCGCTATCTCTTAGAGTCCGATTTTCCCTATCACGACTTGTTTGCATATGTCTGAGAGTAGAGCATGTGTTCGGCTGGATTTGTTTGTGCACCCTGGCAGGTAAAACTGCGTTGGCCAACCTTCACCCTTAAACACTTACCACTACTCTCACTATCTTTATGTTTTTGTTAGATGCTCTTTCAATAATTTACCAGTTCCCTTTGTCCAACACCTTTATGACGATCGTTTTGTTGACAGTCGATAAATGTTATCAACAGCCGAAATACGATTGGGAATAACAACGCCTGGAGTGCTTGTGTAGCAGCAAAAAAATATTTATTTATTATCTCTAGTGACTCATGGGTAAATTAAGAAAAGGATATTCAGACTAGAAACCCAAGTTGATAAATCTACTGAACTTGTCCTGCGCTTCTCTCAAATTCGTCCTTCTGGTCTCTGGCAGGCAGAGAAAGCCAAAGAAAACGCCGAACAGGTAAATTCCTCCCATCGCAAAGAAGTATGTGGCACCGACAGGACCACTCCAGGTGACCAGGGTCAGCACTATGAAGACGAGCATCTCGGCGATGAAGGTGAAGGCGATGAAGGGCTGCTTTACTCCCAGAGGATATGCCTCCGAAAGGTACGGCGATGTGGCTGTGAAGGCGATTCCCGCAAAGAGTTCGAAGACCAGCAACATTATGGAGTTGCCCGTATTATAGTACAAGTTGTACTGCCCTCCAATCACAAAGGCCATCACACTGCAAACAATCAGGCCGAGGAGAGTGAGCTTCTTGCGACCGACTGACTCCATGCAGAAGGTGGCTATGAAGTTGCCCATCCAGCGACAGACGCCGAACCCAATGAGCCAGCCCAAATAGCCATTGACATACTGAATGGCGACAGTGTACACAAGGGTATAGTAGACCAGCCTGCAGATGCTCATGGCGTTCAGGCCCCTGAGGAAGGCCAGTCTCACGAAGGTGGGAATGGCCTGTCCGATGGTCCGGCACATGGAAAGATCCTTGTTCTGGGCCAAGTACTTCTTGTGCTCGGCCAGTTGCTCAAATGTCTCGTTGGTCAGAGTGTAGGGCCTCTGCAGTCGCCGCAGGGCATCGATGGCCCCCTGCTCATCGTTATTCTTGGCCAGCATTATCACCGGCGATTCGATGCACAGCAGTGAGCCAATTATCAAGGCCATCAGACCGTAGATAGAGCTCAGCAGCCCCTTCATGTTCTCAGCCGTAAAGGCGTAGATCGATGGGCGGGGGGTCGAAGCATTCCAGGATGTGGTGTAGATGATCTGCAGGAAGATGCCCAGGCCGAAGCTCATCTGCTCAATGCTGGCCGCCGTCAAACCCCGCATATAGGACACGGAAACCTCGCCAGTCAGGGCCAAGAATGGAGCAAATATCAGTCCATTGGCTATGCCATCCATATAGGAACCCACTAAAGCGATACTGCCATTGCTCCTCGCGCTGGCTGTCACTATACCACCGATCATCACCATAAGTGAACTGAAAATCTGTGAAAAGGTGATCGATTTAGTGCCTTAGTTAATTGATTGGTATATTTTTTACTTACCAGCACATGCTTTTTGGCCACCTCGTTGGTTAGAAAACAGCTCAGTACCGCTCCAATGATGCCACCAATAAACCAGGCTATAAAATTGTGATTGCTTGTGCTATAGAAGAGCCATCCATGAAAGCCCATGCTCCACGCAATGTTCATTCCTCCAGAGACAAAGATGAGACTTGCTGCAAAAGGCAAGTCATTTTAGTGATCATTATAGCTAATATAAGTATAATAATATAAGTAAGTATTAGTTGGCTTTGACTGCAGATTGACTTTAACATATTTCCCCGCACTTTGATCTGTGACTCACCTGCGCCAACTGCGTTTGATTGTGGTTTGTTCTTCTGGTTGCGACTGTACCAGCCACTGTTCACCACCACCGAGGTGGTTTGCTGGGGGGATGTGGCGGTGGGTGTGGTGGCGGTGCTCCGTAGTTTGGTGGTGCACCGTAGTACTGTGGTGGAGGTGTCGGATAGGCCGAAAATCCAGCCTGTGGTTGAGCTGGATTCCAGGAATACCCAGGCTGCGGATATCCTGGCTGTGGATATCCTGGCTGCGGATATCCTGGCTGCGGATATCCTGGCTGTGGATATCCTGTCTGCAGATATCCTGGCTGTGGATATCCTGTCTGCGGCGGTGCAGTTGCAAAGCCAGTGGCGGCTGGGTACGCTTCTGGTTGTGCTTCGTTCTTCATTTCGTTCGATTTTTCTTTTTTTAGGGAGCAACCGTCCCTACGAATGGGTAATTCGGTACTGAATGAATGACGGAAAGACCGTGCGTTTTATTTTAACCATTTGGCATGGGACTGAAATGATTATTGAGTGGGGCCAAGGCTTATCAACACGTTATTGATAAGGTGCAAATGGCGAGCGATAATAGCAAAGTATCTAATCGAAACACTTTTGCGAACTGTAAAAACCCCCAAAAGGGGCCTCCCACGGATTATAACACTTTTATGCCGCAATAAATCGGATTACTTTGGATAATCTATGCTTTTAAGTATCTTGGAATTATTTCAATTTATAAATTGATCAAAAATGTTTTTATTTAATCAGTTAAATATAGTTTTTTATGATCTTAAGGACAAATCTAAAAACAAATGTTTTCATATTTCCAAAAACAATTTTAACACTATTTAAGACCACCACATTATATTTTTGTTTCTTTCTATTCCTATTTCTTAATGAACAAAATCGGCTTACAAAGTTTGGTATAAAATTGTTTATTGCTTATTTAATGATTATGTTTTGGAAAAAAACTAAAACCGAAATGTGTAATTGGCTGTGTGGTGCGATCATAGTTTAAAAATGTATGTTTAACATGAAAAAAATAATATAGTGGATAATTTTCTTTGACATTTTTTAACGGGAATTTCATTATTAGCTGATAGGAATCTAAAATAAAAGCAATGTAGTTCCTAAGGGCCTTCCCATCAAGAAATTTTTATATTATTTCATGGAGCTATGAAACGGTAGTATTCAGATAGTGCCTTTATTTATGACTGCAATAATTCTTTATTACTTAACTGGAAAAAATGGAAAGCAATTTTGGGATAGTATAGCAAATTAATTCTTAAAATAGAATTATTCGCAGAACACAATAAAAAAGTCACTTAAGGTGGGTGGTACATATCAAAATTTACTGTATGTCTAGGGCCCTAAAAAGTTTGAAAACCAAATTCGGCATAACTATGAACAATATTTTCGTGAATAACTACAATATATGACTGGACGTATATATTTTATTTCATATAGATCACCCTTCCTTAATACAAAAGTGTTTTCCCGTTGGGGCTTCCCCCACAACAAGTATTGGCCATTAAAAAAGAATTCGTTTTGTGATGAAATTTAAGACTCTATTGAGCACTGTAAATGTGTTAAGTTTCATATGTACAATTTATATGTTAAAAATGGAGGAGCCTTCGATTAATTGAAACGCAGGTTGACGAAACTGCTGAACCGCTGCTGGGCGCCTCGCAAGGTCAGCATTTTAGTTTCGGGCAGTGTAATGATGCCCAGCAAGAAGCCAGTCAGGTACATGCCGCCCATGACATAGAAGTAGTTGTATCCCTGCGATACGTTGAAGTCGCACACGTTGATGATGAGGAAGACGAACATCTCGGTGACGAAGGTGAAGGCGATGAAGTGCTGCTTGACGCCCAGGGGATAGGCCTCCGAGAGATAGGCTGAGGTGGCCGTGGAGGCCATTCCCGCGAAGAACTGGAACACCATCAGCAGGATGGTCACATTGCTCAGCAGGGTGTACAAATCGTACTGTGAGCCCACGGCAAAGGACATTCCACAGCAGAGGAGCAGGCCAAATACAGTGGGATTCTTGCGGCCAAGGGACTCCATAAAGCAGGAGGGGATGAAAGTGCCCAGCCAGCGGCAGAGGGCGAATCCTATGTACCAACCCTGAGCACTTGCGAGCCCATACGACGCGTAGATGGACAGGGCCAAGGCGATGATCACATGGCTAGACAGGCTCATCGCATTCAGGACTCGGAGATAGGCGAGCCGGATGAAGGTGGGCAGGGCCTGGGAAATGGACTGACCCAACGACATGTCCTTGTTGTGGGCCAAGTAGCGCTTGTGCTCCGCCAGCTGATCGTACGTTTCCTCGCTCAGCACGGAGGGTTTCTGCAGTCGACGCAGTGCGTCAATGGCGCCCTGCTCGTCGTTATTGACCAGCATCAGCACCGGCGACTCAATGGTCATGAACCAGCCCAAAATCAGAGCCATAAATCCGTATATGGCGCTCAGCACTCCCTTCATATTCTCGGCGGTGAAATCCTTGTACGATGTGTACCTGGGATAGGTCCAGGAGCTGACATACACGATCTGCAGCAGGATGCCGACGCCGAAGCACAGCTGCTCCAAGCTGGCGCTGACCATGCCCCGCATATAGGGCACAGCGATCTCTCCAGCCAGGGCCACAAAAGGAGCAAAAATCAGACCGTTGGCCAGGCCATCCAAATAGCAAGCGGCAACGGTGGCAGGTCCATTATTGTGGCTGCAGGCGATTATCAATCCACCCACGGCGACCAGGACGGATGCAAACAGCTGGGGGCAGGCAAATGCCAGTGTCACTCAAGGTATTCATTTAACTGGGGGTGTTCTTAGCTTACCAGGACGAACTTCTTGGCCACCTTGTTGGCCAGAACGCAGCTTATCAGCGCTCCAATAATGGCCGCAATGAACCAGGCTATGTAGTTGTGCTTGGTGGAATCGTAGGCGATGGGTCCTCGGAAGCCAACTGCCCACGCTATGTTCATACCTCCCGAGATGAAGATTATACCAGCTGAAAGTGGGGAAAATAGGGTTTGATTTAGTACCTCAATTAACAAGGGAACGGGAATAAAAAAATGTGTATTTAGAAAACAAACTTTCCTAAAATTTGAAGACGAACTGTTGTTTTAGTGGGTTTTGTTTTTAATTTTAACTGCTCTGTTTACGTTCATTTATGAACATCGAAATAAAAAGGCACCTACTTCTTTATACTTGTATACGTTCATATAAAGCACTAAGCAAAAGAATGCAGTTTCTTTTAAAAATTTGAAACAAAAATCAAAAAACGTGTTCTAAATAAAAATCGTCTGAGTAAGACTCCACTTTATGTAGAATCTATTTCCAATATATTACGTCACTGTTGATAATCTACTTTGTTTCCAAGAACAGTCAACACTCTGTGCAGACCAGATAAGATTATCGTCATGGCCAAGCCTTCGGGTGGTGAAGTTTATGGATTTATGAATTTTTGGATTCCGAAATTGAACTAACCTGAGCCCACGGCATTCGATTGGGGCTTGTTCTTTTGGTTGCGCTTAAAGCATCCTTCGCGTGGGCGATCCACCCTGGTGGGATGGTTCAGATTCGGCTCAGGTGGTGGTGGCGGAGGACCTCCGTAGGTGTCTGCTGGTGTATAATCCGGCTGAGGATATCCTGGCTTGGGATATCCTGACTGTGGTGGTGCCGAAACAAAGCCCATCGGCGGTGGTGCAAACTTGTCGTTCTGCATGGTCGATCGCGATTTATTTCTCTCCACACGGAGGCAACCTGCTCCGTTTGAGGTCGATTCGAAACTGGCCAAAACGTCGGATGGCCAGTGATTTTTATGTATAACGAGATCGGGTCTGGCACAACTGATATTTGGGAGCGTTGCCAACGTTGATTAGTGCAAATGGTGGGAAACGCTCGATAACGATTGCGTCCTTATCGCAATGTTTGTTAACAATATTTACAGTATGTGGTATATAGAAGCCTCTTCAGATGATGACTTTTTAGATTTGGATGTGTCAGGTGTAGGAAACTCAACGAAATAAGTATGTCGGAATATGGTTTTTCCCCGACTTTTGCTGTTGGTATGACTGTTCATACCACCAAAGTCCACAAAAAAATCTGAATCATCCATTTGAGGAAATTGCCATATAAACGATTATAATGGCAATTTTTAGTAGGTCTTTTGATAATCAACGCGTACACAACTCCCAAGCTGAAGTCTTCTTAATTATGGTAAATAAAGAAAATATCATAGTCGTCTTTTAATATGCATAATTTTAAGGAGCTTTGCGAAGCTCAATATCAAAACTGAATCATAAAATGGCAGATAATCGAATTCCATTTAATTCTTGGAATTATGTGAATGGTAAGTATTTTATTAGTATAGCCCTTATCATTCACATAAGTAATAATCATTATTGATTAATTATTGAAAAGATTTTACTAAAGTACGATTCATTTGAGCACTTTTTTAAATCGCCCTCAAAATTCTTTAAGTTATCAAGAACTCTCTCAGAGAAAAGCATAGGTAAATTTCTAGATTTTATTTGCTGAACAATTTATTTATTTTTGTTGTATTTTCGGTTACGTCCTCTGTTTAAATTAGCACGACCGGTGTTTTTAAAGCACGCCATTAACAAGTTTCCAATCGCCACCAGAATGGAACAAAGTTGCTGGAAATAGAAATTTATGGATTTAGGTAAGGATAATTACATTGTGCTGATAATTTGATTACCAGGATTTGCTTCTTAGCTTTCTTGTTTCTGATGAAGAAGTCAAAAACAGTTCCAATAATTCCGACAAGTAACAAGGCTACATAATTCCATTTGCTGTTGGAGTTTTCGAGGCCCCTAGAAACTGTTAAAATCGAGATGCCTTGTCAGAGTGATTTCCCAAGCTGTTTATGAAATGTACCAGGAATTTTCCTCGTTTCGACCAGGCTAGATAAGATTAGCTCTGCATTATTTTGCCGAAAATTACCCACCTGAATCCCATGCGTTGGGCTTTAGTTTGTGTCCCTTCTTGGAACTGTCGCTGTCATTCCAGTTTGGCTTGTTGTGGTTCATTCGACTCATATTATCTTCATTGGGCTAGCCTTCGCTGACGGTGGTCAATATTTAACTAACTTAACTAGCTGCTGTTTAAATAGCTTGCGCCACCGTTGCTGATATTGTTTATAGCAACCATTAGGTTTGTTTATGGCCAATTTTTTTCACTATCTATGAATCACATTAGAAGGAGAGTAACAGACATTTGCTACCGATTATTTATTTAGCTAAAGAAGTGTATTTTACGTATTTCGAATGTATCCGATGACTTTAATATAGTTATTCTTAAATTTTAAATGTATTTATATATAAAATAAAGTAAAATATATCCCTGGGTATTTTCCAGCCTCGACTAAGAATTACATTGGCTTTGCCTTATCTTTTGCGATCGATACGGTTGTCAATCCTTACAATAAGGGGATTACCCCTTATCTGTCACGAATTTATCACCAATTGGAAATTGCAAAGTATTCACTCAATAATCTTCACGCAATATTTACTCAATAAACTTGTTGTCCTAAACATATTTTGATTACCCCCCTCCTATAAACTTAAAAATCTTTGTTGAACCACTTGGAAAACTTAAGCTGTGCCTCTGCCAAAGTTACAAGTTTAGTCTCCGGCAGACAAAAGATTCCCAGAAGGAAAAAAACCATAGAAAGTGAGCCGAGTACATGAAAATACGCCGTAATTCCAGCTATTGAAGGTGGAAAGCTGCACAGAAGCAGTCGTGTTACTAACTCTAGTATGTAAACCACAGCCACCAAGTGTGGTTTTATTCCCAGGGGAAATGCTTCTGTGAGGTAAACAGCCGAGGCACACTGTCCCAATCCCGCGAAGAACTGCAAACTGAAGAGCATCACTAGTGCGGTGATCATGTGAGGCGTTCTGCCAAACAAATTGGCAAACGCAATGGCAAACGCACCGGTGGAAAAGGTGCCGAAGAGAGTGGGTTTCTTGCGACCAGTGGTGTCCATCGGCAGCACCACAAAAAAGCAGCCGCACCACCGCAGCACTCCGAAAACCACATAGGGCCAGGCAGGAAAGCAGCTCACCAACTGGCTGGCCGTTTCGTACAGGGCACAGCAGATGATGTAGTTCAGGCACAGGACTCCCAACAATCGAAGGACCAGGAGCTTAAGCAGCGATGGCAGTCCCTTCTGCAGACTCAACCACACACACATCTCCCGATTCTCAGCCACATACAGTTTGTGTTCGTCCAGTCTCAGGAGTGTTTCACTAGTCACCATATAGGGTCGTTGCAGGTGTCTCAGAGCAGACACCGCCCTTTGTTCGTTGGACCGCATCAGCAGGTGCACCGGTGACTCCACACAAAGAGTTAGGGCTAGTGCCAAGGCTATCACTCCGTAGATTATCGAGAGAACCCCATGCACCTGGTCCGCCACAATGATCACGTCCCAGTCCGCCTGCCAAACGGCCGTGTAGATCAGCTGCATCAGGATGCCAGTGTTCGAGCTGAGTTGCTCCACAGTGGATGCCAGAAGACCTCGGATCTCGCTCACCGCAATCTCACCCACTGTACTCAGGGCAGGCACGAAAACCAGCCCATTGGCCAAGCCATCCAGATATCGGGCGGCTATAATGGCTTCAGGACTCTCCGGACAAGCCAGGAATAATATTCCGGATGTGATCACCAAGCACGAGCCAAAGATCTGCCAAAGAATCAAGGTTATAACACTATATTGAACTTTGTAGAATTTTTCGTTTATACATTACATTTACTATGATCACGGGTGTACAAATCTAAATTGACAAAATCCTTCCGATTCAGAAAATGACACTCCAAATTTTGAGTATTAAACCATTTTATATACTTTTATCAACTATTTTATTTTTTATCTCCCAAGTTATCACTTTGATATAACTTTAGCTGCGGTTTCAAAACACTTAAAGATTTGTTCAAAAAACGTTACTTCTTCAACTATTTGCATTAAACTCCAAGGTTAATGGTCAACTGACCTTTAAATAACCATATATTCTTTTTAATTTTCCCTTATACAGGGGTGGTTAAAAGTATTTACACAATTTATGAGCAGAGTTTTATTTAATTAGTAAAAATTCTTTTGAATGAAAATTCTTTTTTGAAATTTTGAGTAATTGAAGTTACATGTACTGAGATTTAAAAATATTTATACAATTTGAAATGGTTTTTATAACTTTATGTACCTATTTAGATATTTTACATTGTTTATTTTACGAACTCTGCCCTATAATAATTTCTTTAATTAAGAGTCAAAATACTTTGTAATTTGTATGTACAGTATTTTATACACTATTTTGATTGGTTTATTACACTATATCAACTTTTAAGCACTGACTATTTTCTAACTACTCACGTAGATGGGTTGCTGTGGCAGTCGGTGGGTGTAAAAAGCGGCAAAAAGGGCTCCCAATATGGCAGTTGCGTACCAGGCGATTTGCATGTGCACGGTGAGCAGGAGCTGATCCCGATGGGCGGAGTGAACTGCGAAGCCTGCTCCCCAGGCCAAGCTCATTCCGCCCGAGATGAGGACGAAGGATGCCGATCCCAGGGCAGTCCATTGCGAGTGATTCTTGTGGCCCAGACGGAGGAAGGTGGCCTTTTGGGGAATAACAAGAGAATTCTGAGGCGGCGGCTCACGCTTCTTGGCCGACATTTGCGATCCGTTTACGAGGCGGTCGCACTATCCACTCCTATTTATAAGGGGTAGTGAATGGGATCGTTTATCAGCTTGTCTCGCTGCATATCCATAACCATAACCGCGACCATAAAATCATCGACAGTAGCACTCATCAATCGAAACAGCGGAAATCAATATGCTCACTCCCTGCAGCGAAGTGAGGAGTTTTAATTAACCGAATTTCGGGTGAAATAAATCATATTCGGGGGGTTGTTATCGATAGCTAATCAAAGTTTTGCGTAGTGATAAATAATTGGGTCTCAGCTAACTTAACTGCGATATGGTTATGCCATCTCGTAGAATAGTGTTATGGTGACGAATTTAATTGGATGTTATAAGAAGAAAGGAGGTTTGGTTTTATTATGTTTAATAAAAAATATGTAATTAGTTGCTTTTGCCGACTGCTTCATCACAAATTGATATGGAAATAATAACTATTGATTTAAGGTATGTAATTAAATGGCATACTTTTATTGGTTTTAATTTAATTTACACAAGTCATAGAATATTAGTGGGCTTACAAATAACAATCAAAGGCTATTAATGTTTATAGCCAATAAACCAACCAAATAAAAATGCTTATTTGTTAATTGATATCCGGCTTAACTCCATTAACGCCTTTGTTTGGTTTTTTTGAATTTAATTAAAGGACATTCAAGTTTGAATTTAGAATAAAAGCTTTCAAAACAATTTAACAATAAATTTAAGAAATTAATAGTTGACATTTTCAGATATTTAGAGCATTCTCATCTGTAGTTCATCTTAAATTTAAATTTTGAACCATCCCAATCTTTAGTTCCCATTTCAGATTACATCTGATGCGGACATTTGCATCAATTTTCGGGAACAGTTTGTGGCTGTGCGAAAATTTCTGCCGACTGGCAAGAAATTGGGGGAAAACCCAGACCACTTTCGGCCCGTCTGCCACTGCATTGCGGCAGGCATATTAACTCCGGCTGGTAGATTAAACACGGCCACGAGCATTGGCAATATCATTGCATTTGCCGCCTGGTTTATGGGCTGCATTACTGTTTGCGACTGGAGCACCGGACTCCTGCGTATGCCCAAAAATGCCGGCAACAAACACTCAGACAAACACACACACACACATCTACATAGGAAAAGTGGAAAATGGCGTAGAAACTTTTATCGCAGGTGCTTTTCCCGGCATTTCCCTGCGATTTCAGCGATTTCCTGGCCAAGAAGTCAGAGGATAGTTTCCAAACAGAACTTGCCACCAAGTTGGCGATAGTGTTTGACTATGTGCGCACAACCAAAGGCCTTGCGACACCTTTTGCCCGGCGTTAAATAAATTTAATTTTATCGCTACATAAATACAGGCTCAGGGAAAAGAAAACGGATTGGAGTCTTGGGAGTTTTTGTTGGAGTTGTCTCGGCCCAATCCAAGTTGCCAAGTTGACACTTACGGCCGGCTACAGTCCATAAATCCCCAGAGCAGCCTTTAAAGTATTATATTTCCTAACCCACCCACATATTAATTAGAGCACGCCACTACCGATCATTTGAATGGCGCAACTCTTTTATGGCCACTCGGGCGCAAATATAAATAAATGTTATATTGATCTGTTGCCATTTTATGACCCAACACAAAATGGGCAATTTTCCATTTTTTTTTCGACGCTTCTTCAAAGATTTACGAGCTTTGGGCGGAAAAAAGAGCAAATGCCAAAAGAGGAAATGGAAACGAAAATTGTATAACATAAACTTGGCTAGAAACAAAAGCCAAGTGGGTTCGCCTTGTGCACAACATTTTCTCTCAACAAAATAAAGAGAAAAGGAGCTCTGTGCTTGTGTATGTGTGTGAGTGTGTGGCAAGGAAATTTGCGGCGGCTGATGCTCGTCATATTGCGCATACGCCGCGTGTGCATACGTAATTTAAAATGCATATTATGACAGCCTTGTGATGCGATGACTGCAGAGGCTACACACATGAGCCGGCCCCAAGACAAAGCCCTTTCAATTAGGCTAAAGTTAAGGACGAGAAAAACTGCAGCCAAGGACAAGGCCCCACCTGTTTGCCTAAGGGTTTTCACTCAACTTTAAGCCAAAACTTTTCGGTCAACACTGCTGTGGAAACTTTGACTTTGGCCCATCGATGTTCGTGTCCACTGAATGGCACACACCGAACTGCCATAAACAATAAATCCCAAGTTAATGTACCGAAATAATAGAGTTTTTCTTGCTGCATGTTCACCGAACTTGTAGTTTATTCCGTTATGTTTGCTTACTGCTTCTGGATTTACTGACGGCCTCTCGGAAATTATGTTTATGCAAATTTCAATAAAATGTCAAGGAAGTCGGGCCAGGGCACAAATTAATTTATCAGTGCGTGCGGGGATGAGTCACAAATCCTGATTAACTTCTGGGCCAAATAAAGAAGACAACAAATGTGCACTTTAGCCGGAGCCAGAAAGACAAAACAATTGCTGTGGCGCACACACGCTCTTATATTAATATATGGTGTATGGTGTATGGTGTATGCTGTATGGTGTATGGTGTATATCCCAGCGAGTCCTTGTGTCGGTTAATGCAAGCCAATAAATTTCGGCGACATTTGTACCTTTTGTTGTGGGGTGGCAGGCGGCAGGATGCGGAGAGGGGGGCGTGGCATACTGCCATTGTTAACACGAGACGGAGGCGTCACAAATTCCCAGCTTTTTTTTCGCTTTGTCCTTTCCTTGCGAAACGTCGGCCGTCACGAGCCAAAGATGCCTGAAAAATGGCTACAATTCATTCGCCACAGCAGCCGGAGCTGGGAGAGTTCGGAAAAATCCCTTCAAGCAGCAGCTCCTTCCGGCAGGACCTCTGAAATTTAGTTGTTGGATCGCTCCGTTCAAGCAAGTGATTTGTTTTGCTTCGTTTGGCAACAAATCAGAAGATAAACGACATCGATTGCGACCAACGACATGGCTGCCGGGCCCAAAAAGGATTCGCCTGCCGCAAATTATGAATCCTGCCCGACTTTATTTATATATAGACAGCCTTTTATGTACCTGAAACCTGCGTATAAATACGAATTTAAACGGAACCGAACCAAACGAAACATTGTTTGCAATTAAAATTGCATTATGTGTGTGAGCGAGCAGAGGCAAACAGTTTTGGCAATTTATTTTTTGGTAAAATGTGCTTTTTGTTGCCCCTCTGTCCTGATGGCAATCGGTGTGTTTTATTAGTCCCCTGCCAGGAGCATTTAATTATGCTGCATTGCACAGCCATATGGAACGTAAAAGTTTTCATAAAATAATTGAAAACAATTTGCGCTTTAATTATTCACAGCCTTCGATTGCGAATATTTTTATACAGAGAACGTGGTTGCACGGTTAAGGGTCAATGATCTTGGGTTAACGCCATGACTTTAACTTTATTTATTTAAACCTATACTTTAGAGATTTACCATAATTAAGGCCAACTCATTTGCATACGCAATAACAAAACTTTGGCCCATAAAGGTTGATAAACTTAACGCCCACAAAATGTAAATGAGTTTGTTTCGCCTCTTGATAACTGCGAAGCCATTTTACGCGCTTATATGGCCAATCTAATTAAATGTTATGTTTTCGTTTGAATACAAGACACTTACAATGTTAATTTTGCGGCGTATCTTAGTTTCCGAGATGTTGTACACTTTTAACGAGCCACTCAAACTTTGGCACAAGACAGCAAGTGTGTATGTTCTGGGATAATAACTTTTATCACACCTGCCATTAAAGTGGCCCCCACAAAGCACACAGCTGAACTGCGGTCATAAATCAATCATAACTGTCCTTGTTAACTGCAATCATGAATATTTCCTCGGCGTTTGCATAAAGCAAATGACAGTCATGCCACATACATAACCGCACGCATAACATAACATCACCATACCCCAAATATCCTTCGAAAGGAATTCCATGCGCTTGTGGATTTTGAGCCTAATTGTTGCTGCTTCGGCTTGTGATTTGTATTCGGATTTTGGCCATGGCTATGGATCCGGATCCGGACTCGGACTCGGACCCGGACCCGAATTGGGCCCACTGAAAGATTGCATTAAATGAGGTTTAATTAATTTTCGGACCCACAGCCGAGCGTTTGACAGGACAGCAGAGCCGAGCGGGCAGCCATTGTGTTTGGCCACGCCCCGTGTTTGCTTTAGTTAATTGATTTTCTTTCAGTGCGTTCCATTTGCATAACAATCCCCCGGCTGCCCTTCCGAATCAAGAGTGGAAAGTGGAAAAGCGAGCGGTGAAAAGTGAAAGCGGTGAAAAGCCACCAAACAGTCGTCGGTCAACAGTTGCGGGTTTTTTGTTTGACGACCGCCAGCAACTAAAACGGGAATTAGAGCCCGACTAAATTGCCATTGGCACACTTAAATACGGGTTCAGTTTAATTGGCGTTTTTTTGTTATTGCGTTTTTCTGGGAATGCAATAAAAGTGTCCCTAATAGTTGGTAGTTGAAGCTAGAGGGACTGATGGCTTAAGTGCTCTATAAGTGTTTAAATTATTGTAGAAAAGTTTTAATTAGTCAAGTGGGGCAGAATGAGTGCCTCTCCACTTTCATGCCATCATTTATATAGATAGTATATTTACGTATGCGAGTAATAACAAATGCGAGAACTAAATTGCTTCATAAATATCAAATTAGTTTAGGCTTTATTTGCGATTAGGGTCATTGCTCGGTGTGTAACCTTTTTTCATTATATATTTTGTGATGGTGCTTAAAATAGTATATGATAAACTGGCTGCAAATTGCTGTTATTAATTTGCAAGTAAATAAAATCGTAAATATATAGCATATTTAGTATATTCATTTTTCCATGTTTTTTTATCTTTTCCATTTTATAATATTAAGTAAGTCTTTAATAATAATAAAACAAAAATTCAATTTAAATATATTGAATTGTTACATTCTCAAGATATTTACTTTAAACTTCGACAGAACTCCTTACCTTCAGGGAGTAAATGAATGGGTTAATCAGTCGCTGTTCATGACATTTAAGACTCGCCTACGCATCCTTCCTACTCAGCTTGAATGTGCGTCCAAAAAGGACTCGTGCACGTACGCAAGGCCCACGATTTGCAGCTCATTAGCAGCCACAGACTGGACACATGTCCAAACTGCTAAGCGGGCTCTAAATCACTGGCACGGCGCTCGGCCTTCGATTCCTTTCCCTGGGTCAATTAGTCAACAATTACCAGCGACAATCCAAACCGACGACCAGGACATCGGCGGGCTGACCAAAGAGTGACATCAAGGACACGGCGCACTAAACGCAGGGAGGAATGATGACCTGTCTCAGGTCATCTGTACCGGTGGTGGCTAATGGCTTATGAGTAGTCACGTGCCCAGAATGCCAAGGTACTCATTGCTCCAAATACCTGCTCCCAACACTCGCTGTCTTTCATCACGTGAGGCACTGCAACTTTTGAGCAAAAGTTTAAGCAATTATACAACAATTAAATGAGCCAGCTCTCACTCAGGAAAAAATATTTTTTTTAAAAAACTTAATTAAATGAATGCGGCCTTTGGTAGACAATAAGGAAAATAAAATAAAACGAAAGAATTTTAATCATGTCAGTAAAATATAATTTTTGATCTGTAATACATTTAATTTAAAAATGGACTTAAATGATTAAAACGATTTCTATAAATATTTGATGCTCCTAAATATTGTGTTATTAACTTATTATATCACATTTTTCTAATTAGCATACAAATATATCAAATGCTAAGCAACAAAAATCTTGTTTAAGTGTGTTTTCAGGAAATAAAAAATAAAAATTTTGCTTGCAACTTTTACATTTACATTGTGAGTGAACCAAGAATAACCGGAGTCTAGATGAATGTATGGAGCTGGAAGTAGGTCCGTACACCGCATAGAGGTTGCGGGTCCTGTTCCCGGAACATATCCTGCCATATCCTGTCAGACGTCGGCCGCAGCTATTGTTGCACTACCTTCCCTTGTTAATAAACTCAAGTGAATGCGCTTAATCAACACATGGAGAGTGGCATGGCTTCCTGAAAAAGATGCGCACGACTTCCTGCAGAAAAGTATGGCATGCCAGATGCACAAAAAAGCCCACCTACATACGCTTTTTTCTGAAGAAAAATTAATTACAAACACTCGTAAACTTTGGGGCCCCGAAAAAAGAAACAGAAGACGGGAATTTTCTGCATTTCCAAAACAAATTTTGTGTTTCGTTTTGTTAACGATTTTTATTTGGAGTTCTCTTGTTCTGTTTGTATTTAATGCCCGTCAAAAGCCGAAAAACGCGTCGGGCACACAAGCCAAACTCATTACCATTAAAAACGCATTATCCTTTGTGCCTTTTTATGACTTTTCATTTGAAGAGTCGGCGGAGATGTAGAGGTCCCTGGGTGCTGGTTGCGTGTTTATTTGCTGTCGAGCCGTAAAAAGAACCCAATATGATAATGCATACATCCAGCTGGCTGGGATAACATCCAACAGCCATATACAGTCGGATAAATCTAATGAACAGCAATCGCATAGCTCATGGGGCACGAATTCTGCGAAAGACAATATTAAATGGCGCTTGCCAAAAACAGAAGGCAATTCGCCTAAGCAAAAGAAAAAATATTTACAAACAGAAAAAAATCTAAAAAAAAAATTGGAGAAAAAATGAAGGCGCTGCTGCCTGTTGTTGTTTTTCAGCTGGGATTTGCCAATTTGGGCGCCTCTCTTGCGATTGTCTGCCAAAAAAAGGCTTACATTGGGATTTTTATTTGATTGCTCAAATGAAAACAGAAAGCCAAATGGAAAATTGCTTTGAATCCGAGAAGAATGTTTGCCCTAGGGGCGCCAAGGAGTGGGCATAACTGGAGTATAATCATTTACAATGCTGCCCAAATGGATTGCCATCGAGAATTGAATTATCTGGGAATGGGAATAACTCAAGGGTGTCGTCGATAGCGCGTCGGGAATTATAAATTGCTGATAGCAGATGACTGATTAATGCAGTTGAGTGCACGTGCTTGAGTTGCATTAAATCGGCAATCGAGCGAACTATCATATTTCATTGATTATTTTCGATGAACTAATGTATTCAAAAATAGAATTCGGGGGAAATTTTGATTAAGAGAATTTATGTTATATGATGCACTGACAAATATCTTTTATTTATATCGTATATTGTTCATATATCCTTATTATCATAGCTTTACCATTTTTTAAACCTAAAGTTTGTTTGCACTAGACCCAAGTGAATGTTGAAAACTAATTAACATAACTATTTGTAATACAGCTATTTATTTCATATGAATGAGGTTACTAATCTAACACACCCATTAAAGTAATTCAAAGCAAAATTAAAACCCCACATAGACATGTACAATGCATAACTATACTCATTCATCCCTTCAAAAAAAATAATCAAAATAGTCTCCAAAAACTACAAATCATGTCGTTCGTTTGAAAATTCCATTAACTAAACTTCTTTTTAAAGTGGATCCAATAGGGCAAGGGGTACATAATCCCAACCCTTTCGACTTTTGCCGTCATCTGGCAGAAAGGGTCTCCCAAATATTTAGGATGGGCGGCTTTGGGTCCCTCGTAGATTACGGTTCCCATTGTAGTTTGCGTATTTATGCGAGAGATTCTTTTTGGGGTTGTGGCACGTGCATTGAACCCAGAAAATTAAAAACAGCATAAGTAATGGGGGCGAGGATGATGTGAGGGTGCCTGAGAAATGAGGGGAAAATGGAAATTAATCGACAACGCATATGAATTTATAATAATAAAAGAAAAACACAGCGAGCGAGAACATTTTCTGCAGCTGACTATCAAATAAATTCCCCGCAAAAAAAGGGCCAAGACGCCGTTTTCATTCATAATTCACAAGCATAAATTCTGCAAGAAACAGGTGGCGGAGCAAGGGTTAAGGGGCTGCTGCTGGCTTAGATGGCTTAACTGGCTGCTTTTTGGCACACTGGTGTTAACGTGCCACGTAAATTTTGGCTAACGATGCACTTTGCACTGGCAATTCCACCTGTGCTGCCACAATCAAGTGCAATTCATTTTGGTCACGTCAGCAGGATCTGGACCTGCTACGCACCCACACTGCGGAGGTCTCTTCAACTTAAAGCCTGGGGAAGGACTTCAGAATAGGCTCAAAACTATGCCATTTTCTTTCATCTTTCACTCGCCGTTTTTGGGTAATTTTCCAGTGATGTTTATCTTCTCTGAAGTCCGGCAAAGTAAATAATTTATTTTATAAACTCCCAAGTAGGATTAACACGGGAATATTCAGATTCGTTCGGCTCAACCCGAAAAGGGTCAAGTCCAATTTTTTTGGGTCCTGTAAATGGGTCTCGTCCTTGGGTCAGTTTGTCTGCCGGATTAGCAGTTTCACCGTGCTAAGCCTACGCATATTTATATAGTTCAAATGGCTGCAACTTTTTTCCCGCCTGTCAACTCGACGGGAAATTAAATTGAGTCTGTTTCCTTATAAATGGAAAAACATTTTCGGGCACTTGGCAAGACATTAGTCCGAACATGGGCAAAGTTCGCACACACATTTGCACATGTAAATTTGTTTTGTCTGTTGACAATTATTGAGCAGATGACAAATGTTGCTCGAGGCATGGGAAACATTTTTGAGACTCCTCTGCGATAAAAGGGAATGTTGGGGAGTGATGGATTGACTTGGCAACTTTGGACTGGAACTTGGGTCAATTGATGCAGTTTATCTAAGCGGGTTGTCGAAGGGCTCACGGAGCTTTTATTACAATGGTCATGGGTAATGGGAATTTTGTGATTTAGAAAACAGTGCTAAAAGCTTTGATAAATGGAGTGCAATTGATTAAGTTGCTAAATAACATTTAAGTGTGAAGCCTAACAAATCAGCATGATTTTATCCCTTTCCGAAATATTTATATTATTATAAATGGGCTTACCATTTAATTAAATTATAAATTAATTCAAACAAATTACCTTTTAAGAAAAGGGTTTTAATATATGTCATATGTCATTAAAATAAAGCATTAAAGGTATATTGACAGTGCAGATATATTGCCCCCTAATATCTATTTGTAATTGCAAGAGGGCAAATAACCTTAATGAGTTTTAGTAGTTATAGAACGGCTTGAAGAATTGCTAATTACGTAGAAGACATTAATATTCGTGCTCTATTGTGTGTGTTGCTTATAATGAAACCGAAGGCTTTGCATCAAAGACGCAGTCGCTTCGATAAACCAAACAACAAGTGATGGGTTTCATTTCGTGCTTGCACAAACAAATGATCATTACATCTTATGTCAGTGGCAGTGCAGCAAACAGAACAGTCATGCCAACTATTATGTACATTTTACTTACACTTCCTCGTTACACGTCCTGCAACAAGAACTCACACATGTGCTAACTACCGAAACAATGTCTATTTGTGCCCCTGTGTGGGTATGGGTATGTGTCTGTGTGGGGAAAAACCAGTGGCAACAACAGCACCGGCGATGACGATAACGATTTGCAGTTACATGTGTTTTTCACCATTTCCCGAACGAGTCTCGATTTTGGGCTGCCTGACACATTGACAGCACTGAACAAGAAAGACAGACTTGTATAGGCCCCTCGAATAGGAGATACCGCTTACACTATATAAAAATGAAAAAATAAAAATGAACATAAATATATGAAGAATGCTTATTAAAATACTATAATTAATATATAAAATGTAAGTGTTCAAATTGTTCATGTTTTGTTTAAAATAAGTAATAAACGCAATGGATGAAAATCAAAACGAAAAATATTTATATTGTGTGCAAAATATTAGGATATACTACGTTTTTTTAACGTGTGTATGCATGGGCATGTTCTGCTAACAAAGAAAATATTTTCAATATAGTAGGTAATAGCATAGGAATCAAAGGAGTTTTTATTGTCACAAAATATTGGATACCAATAAGAAATAATAAAATGACCTGCTCTTCCGAATTTCTTTTAATAAATTCAAGCGAATTCATCCTTTCAACCAACAATTACAGGGTATCAAGTGAATGAGTGAGCGGGATGGATAATAGAAAGCAAACTCTGGCAACTTTACGATAGCGTTAAATTAGACATCAACTTGGCAAAGTACACACACAGTGACACACACTTGCACTGCCGCAAACAACAACATTTATAGTCCGTCGAGTTGCTTGATGCCGTTGGCCCATGCTTATCAAATGATGGCTGGCAACTACACTGCAATTAATACGGTAGAATAATATGGTACGATTTCTTATCAGCTATAAAACTAAGAATTAAGGAAGCTCACTATTTACTATTATAAAACAGTGCCTGATATGGACCTCTAGCTTAAGACCATATTTAAAAGACATATTATTAAAAGCTTAAAACTTTACATTTGAGCTTGCTCATGTCATAAAGAATGGAACCTATTAGATTAATAGTTACCTTTTTATTAAACAGATTTATGTCATTAACGTGATATTGTTTGTTGATGGGCTATTAATTATATTAAAGTATAATAGATATTAAATATACTAATAAATAAACTATACTTAAATAATTTGTTTAGTTTTTCATGATCTAAATTGAAACATTCATCATCGTGCTCATTACATTTTTTATGTGTATTTAGTAGGAGTAATTTCTGGCAGTGTTTTTTGGCATACGGTGACGCAGGGGCAGAAACAACATGCTGGCAATCGCTATTGCTATCGCAGCGCGTCATGTTGTTCAACGCCTTGCAGCTTGCTGCAGTCGACAACATTGCAGCAACATACAGTGGGCGTGGCATTGCCCCCCAAACGTCGGCGGCACATGTTAAAGGCCGAAGAGCGATGGGCGTCACGCGTCTGGCCACCACGCCCACCATGCTCGTTTACATGACGCAATTGCCTGGCATTCATAAGCCATTATCAGAGCCAAGTCATCGGGCAAGTCTTACTCCTAAAGCAAACAATGCAGCTGCCATCCATCACCCGACTCCGACTCCGACTCCGACCATAACTACGCCACGGACTTGGACGCCTATGGAAATGTGGTGCACAGCCATTGCTTGCACAGTCTTATCATTTCCAGGACGACACAGATCTCTCGCCAAGATGTTTGACTTGCGGCAGTTTATGGCTTTATATACAGTACGAGTGCTATTATGTTCTGAAATGTTCTGAAATGTTCTGTTCCGGGCCCATCAAATTGGCAGCCTACGCATTCGTGAAACTTCAGCCCCCGCTTGGATTTTTAAATAGGACACAGATAAAACCAGAATTAAACGAGTACTTTGGCATTAGGTAGCCCCAGAAATGCCCTTTAAAATAAAATTTACAAATATTAAAACGCCAAAAATAATTTATAAATATTTATTTAAAATGTCTTAAAAACATTGCAATGTTTTTTTTAGGAATGGTGTAACTTTTAATTCTAATATTCATTTTGTGATTTCTAAAGAACTTTTCCGATTTTATAATTTAACCCATCTAATCTGAAATTTGAAGTATTTGACATTAGCCTCATTTCATTTAGTGTTTTACAATCGCTTGCTATTAATCACCGATTTCTATCAATACAGATAGTAACAACTGAAAAGTAAAAGTTTTTAAAGGTGTTAAGCATAGCTATAAACACACTTTGGAAATTTTTTATTACCCAAGATAAGTTACCTATAGCCAAGGTTAATGGCACCTAAATCGTAGTGCTTTTCCTGACTCACCACATCAAAATTTAAGTCTGCCATGCCAATAGATAACAATAATCACGTACTTTTTCTGAGCTGATATTTATCTATGACCAATTCACCCACTTATCAAATATGCCTTCGCTCGGCTACTGTATAAATATATTTAGAAATAAACTTTGCCATGCGTCAAAGTGGAAATTCAAAATGAAATTCTGTGCCAGAATCGAGGGGGCAGGCGGAAAAAGGTCCAAAAAGTGGCAACAGACGCAGCATCAGCGAATAAAAACTTTTGGCTGTTTTTTTATAAATGTTTATTTAGCACAAAGGAGCGGGAAAAAAGAGCGTTGGAAGGGGGTGGCGGTGAAGAGCGGTGTGGACCAGAAAGGTGAATCAAGAGCACCAACAATGAGTTGGCCTTTTGTTGCTGCGCGGTATTTGTCTTAAACAACGAAAGCTTTAGCAAGGAAAGCGATTTCGTTGAGTCCTATTTTTTGCTGTCCTTTTTTATTTTCGCGTGCGCTTTGTGCCGTCAACAGTAATTTTGCTACTTAGACGGATTTTTCTATTTGTATATCAACGTTATATTTGCTGACAGGTGTAAAATTTCTTTAGCCCCGGACTTTTGGACAAGCCATCTTCAGTGAAAGTATCGACATTTATTTTGTACGCCCTTACTTTCCTGTTCTCCTTTGTTTTGTTTTATGGCTTGATTTTGGGACAGTAGTGGATGTGAGTCAAGGATAATTGCCAGTCGCAAGGCAACAAAAGCGATTAGTTTAATAGTTGGCCATTAATGCTGCTGCCTTCGATTTGTATCTCATAGCCACATTACGCATACGCCATGTTGGCCGCATTGAAGGCATTAATCAAAGCGAAACGCGTAGAAGGAGTGTCTGCCCGAGTTCTGTACATATTTTCCGCATTTTCTCCCATTTTCTATAATAAATATTGTTTGCTGCACTTGCCGCGTGCCATATTCTGTGATGTGAAAAATATTTTACACATTTCTGAAGCGCCAGCAACGTCAATTGCAGATGGAGAGCCACCATATCCTACTTCCTGGACTTGGCTCACTCTTATTTTGTGTGTGTGTGTGTGTGTGTGTGTGTATGTAAAGACTCCAGTGCCAACAATTTCCCCGTGTTTGCTCTTGGCATGCACGTGCAATTTTTTCCCATTTCCTCTATATATCTATCGAATATGTTTTGATAAATATGCACAACTTGAGTTTTGAAGTACGACAACTACGTCGTTCGCCCTCGTCCTCCCTCCTTGATGTTTGCCCAATTTGATTGCTCAAAGTTTGGTCCCGGCCATATGCAATTTCCAGCCAAGCCCTCCAATGTGAAGATGTTGCCAACTTCAGCCTGTAATGACCATATCAATAAATTGCTACGACGCAACGTTGGGGGGTTTATTTTCTCTAGGCATTCGATTTTCCAAGAAGTATTACCGAAAATTGTATATAAATTGCTCAAGAATCTGTGCAGACTCCAGATACTTGATCAGTATTGGCTTTTACATTTCGCCAAGCTTAAGGAATTTTCTTTAAAATATTATTGGATACAGTTAACAAAACTTAAACAATAGCTAGCTCGGCAAAAACAATATTGAGATAAGTGATTTCTTTTATATGCCATCGATTTTATCCACTTAAGCAGCACTCACAAATTATGAGCCAATAAAAGAAAAGGCATAATACAAATAAACAGAATTATGAGCTCAGCTCAAGAGCAACAGCAGAGCCAAGATGCAGCAGACGAAGCAATTTTGACTGAAATAATAAAATTAAATTAAATTCATTTCAGATTGCTGGCGCACAGCGAAAGCGGCAACATCAGAAGCCAAAAGAAAGCAAAACGGCGCAAGCAGCGCGTTCGGTGTTTATTTAAAAAAATAAATTACGTTTTAAAAGCATCATAATTCAACGAAAACATCACGAAGCAGGCAACCAGCAAGGAGCAGAGAGTCCTGCGGAGGAAGCTCGTCTTTGCCTTGCTGGAAATTCATTAAGCATGTTATAAATGCCTTAAATTTATAAGTAATTGCAGAGGTTTTATGCGGTTCGCAACGGTTTGAACGTGTTTATCATCCCAAAAACTGTGAAGGGCATTTCCCGGAAATTTATTTAAGATCCAAATAAACCGAACGGCGTCCGCAGGCAACCATTTATCGCAAATAATTGTTGGCAAATATTTGCACAAGTAAACCTCATTTGAGACACCCAAAATTTGAGTTGGTTTTGCGGTTTCCTTAGTTTTTCTAATTGAAAACCTCATACCTAATCAAACTCCATCATCAAAGCTGATGTGTTCGCTTAAAGTGATTTGTTCGCTTTTATGGGAGGGAAAGTCGAATAACTTTCTTGACTTTTGCAGGGGTAATAAAATAGTTTCTGCATATATTGAGTATATGCCCTCTTGGCTATTGCCTTATTCAATTTCAAATCAAAATATCAATATTTACTAGTCCAGTTTCCACCACACGCATATGTGTTTGAGGCTGTGTAAACTTATCTATTTGGATTTATTATGGCTTGTTGTTCATGGCTAGCTATCAAACCATTTGCTTATTTATTGGTCTCGTATTGCGACTGTAAATAATATGCCTGATTTGCATATTGCCCAGCGCATTTCATTAGACAAATGTGCGTTCTTCGTGAACAATAAGCTTAAACGAAGGCGATAGATGATATCCTCAATAATAGTATATGCCATAGAATCGAGTACCAGACAAATTAGAGAAATTCGAATCTTAAATTACTAATTAGTTTCTGATTCGACTATCAATTTATTACATTCAGATAACTATCAATAATAACAAATGGAAATCATTTCTGATTAAGAAATTCACTTAGACAACTTTCGCCCTTAATCATACAACTCGCAATAACGAGCATTTGATATATTTGCTTCTAAACTTTGCCAAATTTATGTTGAAGCATTTCCCGAAACATTCCACAAATTAATGGCGTTACTTTTAAAACCTTTTGTACACGTCAGCAGAAAAGGCAGAAGCCCGTAAATTTGCGAGCTATAAAAATCAATATGTTAATGGCGAAACTTCGCATGTGTTTGGGTATATATGTGAGCGGGTCCGACGAGGCCGTTGAAATATAAATCCCATTGTCAACAATGGCCAGCAGCATTGACATGCGACGACGGAGAACGGAGGACGGATGACAGCCGGCAACGAATAACGAACAACGAATAACATCGGCCAACGAATGAGCTGCAGACGGATAACTGGCGGACTGGATGGATGGGTCGATGGATGGCTGGTTAACCGGGACCAGGGACTCGAAAGGAGTACGACCGCAAAGCGCCGAATAAGTACAATAAATACACATACGGAACGATAATTTCGCCCACAGATGTGAGCGGCAGTGAACGAAACCTCATTAAACTGTTAAATCTTTTGACAGGCCGACGACACTGATGAAGTTGCTCGTGCCGATCTGCTCCTGCCGATGTCAAATGCATCAAGTGCTCGGCACTTCACCGCCGGAGGTGGACTCAAAATATTGACCAAGCAAACACCCAAGGCCAGCCAAGCCAAGCCTCGCCGCTTCCAATCCGGAACCGAGCCAAGGACTGTCTGCGAAATTTATGCAAACTTATGCCAGGACATCCTATGCCCACCCAGGCTTCAATTTAGACGAGACACTCAGCAGGGGGGGGCGGGGGCGCTGCTCGTAGAACTTGGTATCAACTCAAATTGATTTATGGATATTTTTAGCTGGCGAAACGAGGGGGGGTGAGGGGGCCTAAAAGTTTAAATCGTGTTGCGTGCCAAACGCAAATATCAAAAATCGACATTCGACATTCGAGGCGTGGTCGCCCGAAACCGCTCGAAAATTATAGCTTTCAGTTTGCGCGCGAATTGTAATAAATTTAGGAAACTTATATACACACCCATCTGCACTGGAGTCGTTTTCATAAAGTTCGCCGCGCAATTGCAGTTTTACGTCCCTCCTCGGGCGCCATCAGTGGGCCAGACTGGAGTTATCCGCCAACGAGCCGCAACTAGCAAAGGTCGTTAACAGCTGGAACGGCTTAAGCCAACGGCCAACGGCAAACGGCCAACGGAACGGCTGCAGTGCCGGCTGCGAATCCGGCGAATAAAAAAAGGAAACCAAGGAGAGGTGCAAACAAGCGTGGCGCATGGAGTGTGCCAAAGGATGTGGCGGCAGGAAGCTGATCCGACCTCGACCATGGAATACACTGCCACGCCCCTGCGTTTCGAGGACCATCCCGAGCCATCAAAATATGCTAATGTTAATACGATGGCGAAAGAGCCAATGCTGGCGGACCAAAGCCAGCAAGAGTAAAGTGCAGAGCACCGGATGGAAAAATTATTGCAGGAGTGCAGACATTTCAACAGGGAGTATGTGGCGGCCTAGGACTTAACAAAAAAAAATCCTTTCACTCAAATGTTAGAAGTTGAGAAGAATAAGCTTTAAGTTCCCAATCTATTAATTAAAGAAATCGTAAATTCATAGGTACTTATTTTAAACAGAAGTTGTCTAGCCAAACTGGATAAAGAATATAAATTTTCCAAAAAAAATATATATGACATTTTAAAATATAGTTGTTTTTCAATATAAGATTACATAATATAAATAATTTTATAAATATCAAGAAATCTTTAATTTATAAACTATACCTTTACTATTTGTAAGCATTTTAAATACTAAATATAATTATGCTCTTTAAAATATAAAGACATTTTCATAAGTTATTTCTAGTTATTTGTTATTTTTGAAATATCAAGAAATTTCCATGTTTTACTCTAAACCAGCAACATTTCGGAGACTTTTGGCCTTCCGTGAGACGATAATTACAGATACAAAACCGTCGAAATTGTTGTTTACCCGCATAGCCGTTCATTATCCTTTCACCGCTAATCCTAGACATCCTGAGAGCCTGTCTGAGCCGACTTAAGCATCGATGCCTTATTTTGCGGCCCAAAAGCGAGCCCGGGCTCGGTCACGCCCACTTCGCCTTGCTGCACTCGCTGCGAACAACATAATAATACCCCTGGCAGCGAACAAGAACAACTCGGCCAAGTTTGTTACTCCCAGAGAACTTAGCACGCAATCCGAGGCAGGCTTAAAGGTTGAGCATTATAATTTGGCTTACCTTTTTCTTCACTTTTCTTGTTGTGTGCAAAAGTTGAAAATAGTTGGGACGGAGTAGGAACTTGGCTAAATTGAATTAAATGGAAGGCGCCTGCCGCCGAATCCTTTGGGGCATTTAAAGTGCCCACGATTTGGAGGGTCTCTAATTTATGACCCCTCCATCCCACCGAACATTACGGTCTGGTTATTTATTGTAAACTGCTGGCAAATTGTGTGTGCGAGAAACGAGAGGCGAGAAACACTGTTAGATCGATAGGGCCAATCGATGGCCAGGGCAATGGCTCGTATTTAATAAATCCAACATTTATTTGATGCCAACTTTGCTGTAATTGTAGCTTAAGCCCGGGCTCTGGGTTTCTGGGGAGGTCCTGTGAGTTCCGCTCGGAGCAATGGCGTGCCAAACAAAAATATTTAACACTTGTGCCATAAACTATTGTCAGGCTCGGGCTCGGTGGTTTGGGGTTGTATTTTTTTCTTCATTTCTCTCTCTTTTTGTTTTTGTTTTCCGCTTCAGGGGCATGGAAATCCTTGCTGCGGTGGCCAGCACACCACTGTGCAATGTAGGTCGTGGTTTTCTCAACCGCTGGCGCCGCGGTATGTAAAACAATTTATATAATAGTGCTCAGAATTAAACACCAAATATAAAGATTATTATTTACAATTGCGATTAAGCTGACGCTGGAATTGTTCCTCCTGGCTTAAGTCAATGTTCGCCATGTTGGCATATTTGCGGATTGCTCGCACTTTTTGTGTAACAACTGCATTAAATTGTAATTATGTTTGTTGTGCGCAAAAAAACAAAAACAAAAACAGTATCCAGCAATTGTGTTGAGTAAATCTGGAACCTGCGCAAATTTGCATTGATTTCGCCAAAAAGTTGCCTAGAGAGAGTTGAAAATGGGAATGGGGGAAATGCAAACTACTGAAATTAATTCATTTGCTATAAAATATTTTGCTTTTATTTATTCGCACTTTTCAGTGAATGTGGGTGCTCAAATATTGACACACATACGATTTAATTCCACTATAAATGTTCATATATGCAAACGCATGTGTACAAATTTGAATGATAAGGGGCGATGAGAAAAAATGCATTGCAGGGTGGCTTAAGCGGTAAGTTCTTATGTATAAGCCTTTAATATATGAATACCTATACATGATTTATCAACCTTGATACTTTGCAGCTTTTATAAAATATTTTCCTCACTCTTTGTGGAGCTTCTGCGAAACCCGATCACCCTGTTCAATGGTGATACATTTTTTATGGAATGCCCACCTTTGTGGCACTCAATCGCAGCATGCAGTAACCATAGACGCAGCTGGATAAAAATGTCTGTACGCTTGTAATTATTTTGTCATTCGGCAAATAATCCAAACGGAATGGGTGCATTGCCAGCTTCGATCAACGAATACCCTATTAGAATATTGACATACATGTCTTCAGCATTTGGCTTCCATAATTTATCAACTTTTTTTCTACGATTTAATTTTTATCTATGTTTGACTGACATAAATGGTCATTTCCCCTGCTGCATACTTGGTAATGAATTCATTATACCCGCTGCGACATTTGCCAATTGAGTACACAGAAAATTTATCCATCCATAAATATTTTCGCAGTTTTTTTCAGTTGTTGTCGCTGTCAAATATGTTTGCAATTGTGTAAATCGTTCGCCGTGTTTGCTGAGCACAAAGGAAAAGCAAACAATTTTTAATGGCGGCGTGATAAGCTCTTGGCAAACAAAAAAAAAACGAAAGCAAACCAATAACAAGTAACAGAAAAATAATGACGAACGAGAGTAGCTTTTTCACAATTGCATCCTGAACGTAATTGTCTGTAGCTGTTCTGAGTGTTATTTTCCCAAATGCAAGTTGTTCATGAGATACAGATGAACTAATGTAGCTCGAACTTTATTTAAGTATAATATAATTTCCTAGTTAAAAATGAAGTAAAATAAAGCATGTGTAATACTTTGTTTTAAGACGATCACTTTATTTGTCACAAAAATATTATTTACAAATTAAATGATTATTTTTATGCTATAACTTTAAAGTTGAAATAATTAAATAATTAATTTTAATGTAATCAAAGTAATGTATATACCAAACTATTTTGATCAATCAAAAATTTCGGTAAAGTAAAATACAAATTATAATTTGTTTTACCATTGTCAGATTAAAAATACAAATGAAACAATAACACTGTAGTATTTACCCAACAAAAGCACTTAATTAATCAATTATCCTTGGTTAAAAGTACATTTAAATTTAATAATAGCCCCAGAGATATTATACCTTTAATAATTTTAACTTACCCAAAAAGTAGTGAGAACAAACATTTGAATTAAAACTTTTGGCAAACACTTGCTCGTTCGAGTTAGGGAAGTTTGACTGTGGTACAAGCTGGCAAAAGGCTCTCCGAGGACCAAACCAAAATGACAATGAGTCGTGGGCGTTGAGTGCGAGTACGAGTACAGACAGAGATTTCCACTGCAGTGGCCTCAAGCTGCTGCCAAGTGTGCCCCGTCTCTTTCCCCCATCCCTGATGCCGTCTCTTTCTTCTGCTGGTGGGTTCGTGTCTGGCAGGCGTGCTCATTACGTAATTAATTATACGCCATGTTGTGCAGCCTATGGCCAAAAAGTGGCAGTGCGACTAAAACCGCAAACATAATGAGATAATCTCTGTACAAATAGCGCATATGCAGGGCCACTGGCGCCCTCCTTTTCCCCAGCCACGCCCCCTTCCTGGCTCTGTCTCTTATCCTGACCCGGAAAAAAAAGCCGAGCATACGAAGAGAACTTTTGGCTTTAATGGCACTATGTGCTGTTTTTAATTAGCAGAGAAGGGTCGCGGAGAGTGTGAAAAGGGCTGGGGAGCAAGGAGCTATGGCAGCAGCAGCAACTGCAAATGCAACACTTTATATGCATTTTTCTTTTAATTCCCATTTTTATGCCAGTGTGACGACGACTGCGACGCGGCCCGGAAATTTAGGTTGGCATTTCTTGGGCCGACTTCTCCATGCGAATGCGTGCCATTGTGCCAGAGTGTGCGAGGAGGGCATATAACTCGTAATTAGAGTGGAAAAAAACACGCAATTACCATTATGTACGCCGAATTTCGCTTTACGATTCCGTACTGCACACTGCACTAAAAGCGAAAACAGTCAGGGAACAATTGCCAACAATTGCCGGCAGCAACGAAATCAGCATTCCACACTGTCTCTTAGCTGACCTCAATTTATTTTTAAATCCAAGTCGTTTAGCTTAAAACATGCGCCAGAGATTTTTGCCCCACCGAACGGCAAGTGGCAAGTGGCAAATGGCAAGTTGCATCTGCAACTGCCACTGCCAGTGCTACCGAAGAAATCCGTCCGGCTCTTTCATTTGCCATTTTCCTGGCTCTTTCTGTGTCCTTGAGGTCCTTTCAAGGGGCGAAGAGCAGTGGGCGGAGGACGAAGGGCGTGTCCGGGCACATTTGATACGGCTTTAAGGCTGAAAAAGCTATTAAACGGTTGACTGTGTGGCGTTGAAAATAATCATAGGTGCGGCAAAACGACCAGCTCTTGATAGCCTTCATTATCTAGTGTGTTAGCTCTTTGTATAAATAATGATCTCTTAGTTGTGCAATGGAAACTATTTTGTATCAAATTATTGTCTGGCTTAAATATTTTTCTTTTCAATCACAAGGAATTTATATTTCATTCCAATTTCTCAATCTTATTTTGAGTTTTAAAAGCAGTTAAGTTAAAAAGCAGTTTGTGAAACTTATTTGATTTATGAAAACTTGGTTCTAGTTAAAATTTGTGCAAAGCCAAAATCTCAAAGTTTGCCTAATTTGTGTTATGGCTTGTCAGTTTTAATATCTTAATGATTCGTCAAAGAACACGCACTGTACTGAGTTGTGGCTCGAATTTAATGCTGCATTCAGAAAGCACATTTCTCTGACAGCTTACAAACAAGTACCTTAACATGACTTTGAGAACATGATTTTGGCTTAAGGAAATAATTACTTGCAATTATTGTATTTGTATGTATTTGTTAAGGCAAGCTCTTACGATATTCTAGGTCTTTTAGTACGAATAAAACTGTTTTGCATTATCCGGGAAATTGCTTGAAGTGATTCAATTTACATTTCCAGTTTTGCCAGTTTTACTACGCCATCTCAGCCAAGTCGAGTGGTCGAGTCCATTCGCCATCCCTTCTGTTTTCGCCAGCAAGCTTAACTATTTCTTTATTTGCCAACATTTATCCATCACTTGTCTGCAGGGTCTCGCCCATAGTTTATGGTTGGCTGATGGATTCCGGCGCTGCCCTGCTTGGCAATCGGATTGTCAAGAGCCCGGACTAGTGGCCACTCGGAGCTACAAATCCGGCTGACTCTCGGTGGCTCAAGGTCAAGCTGTAAGCGACATTTATGTGACTCGCGGCAGCATTTCCTCCCACGACCACTCCCACTCCCACTTCCACTACCACCCACACACCATCCAACGGATATTCATCTCGCATTCCACTTGGCCCGCATGCTTAACTATTCAGCACATGGTCTCGGGGTTTCTTGTGTTTTGGTTTTTGGCCATTTCGGTCGTACGCAAAACGACTGGCCTCTGGCCCTGGCCCCTCGCCCTAAGTCCATTAAAGTGTCTCCATTGCCATGGCAGATCCACATCCCTTTTCGGCACCACTCGGCCACCAAATCCACCGCAAACTATCTTCTGGTCGCATGCTGCGCAATAAAAGTGTCCCAACTGGCCGCAGACACTTGTACGGCTGTCCATGTCCCAATCCTATAAAAAAGGGGCCAGCCAGATGCGCTAAAATCTATGGGAATGAAAGCGAGCGACTTGTCAGCACTGCACAAAACAATTTTTAATGGGCCGTGGTAGAAAATTGGATTTTATCGATAAAAATCCAGGGTTATTGAGTTCTCAATATTTTTTCGGCAATTGCTCTTAAAGTGAATTGCATTGTCCACATTTGCCACTCAGAAAATTAAAAGAAAAACCACTGCGAATTTACATATGTATTGAAAATACTAATGAACTACACCCGTCAACACGAATTACTCCTTTTAAGTATTTTTGTTTTATAAGATGGTATTTATAGATAGATTTTAAATTATTGTAAATTTTTTTCACAAAAATCAATTTTAAATCGAGTAAATTTATGTTTAGAAATTAACATAAAAACCTATATGTGAAATAAGTCATTTAAGCCCATTAAAAATTACAGGAAAAATTAAATGAGTGTGAGTTAAGAAATAATTGCCTAACATATCTCTATAAAAAATGATTTCTGTTAAAATTTATCTATAGTATTCAAATCATAATGTCGATAATGAATTTGAGTAAGAAACAACTTTTAGACAATTTTTTTTCGCAGTGCACAAACACCCTTGCACACATGTAGTGGCAGGCTTACAGGACACAGATGCTCCTGGCCAGGCTTATGTACTTATAAGAGCAGGACTGACAATTTCGGTTGGAAGAAATGTAGTCCGTCGTCCTCGTTGCAACAAAACATTCGAGGGGAAGTGAGGGAATCGGAGGGGAAGACATTTTCAAGTCCTTTTCCCTGCTTAGCAGTTTGCGGCTGTGGCTTTTGCGGATGCAACTCTAATATGTCAGCCAAAAAGTTTTAGCCCAACTGAGGGAGGGTAATAAAATGGCTGTGAGCACTCTGCCTGGCCAAACATTAAAAGAGCAAAATGCACGGACAAGAAATTACTTGGAATGGACTCGAATTAATTCCCGGTGGCGGTGCAAATCAATCCAGTGCGCTACAAATTTCCATTTTACAAAATGCGGAAAGGGATAAAGCATTTTGCAGTCATTTGGCCATTGGCAAATAACCGTTTTATGGCACAATAATTATGCTAATTCCGCACAAAGTTGTGTCCGTTATGAGCACGAAATCGAAAAAGTTTCAATCAAGCAAAGTTACTGTTGCCTTTGGAGTTGCAACTTCGATGCAACATCATCATCATCGTCATCATTATTTCCGGTGCTTGCAATAAAGCAGTGGAAATGTTTTTTAATATGCTGCAGCTTAACCCAAATACGTGGCGAGTCTAACAGACACCCACTTGACCCACTCTGCGAGGTGGTACTGTACTCTACAGTACTGCACTGAACTGCACTGTACTCTGTACTCTGTACTCTAAAGCCAAGCCCCAAGTCGTCTTCAGATTTATCTGTTGATTGCACGTAATTAATGATAATTCCTCCCATGACAAACTCTTCCCCGGCATCTTGGCCCTCGAGACGTCAAAGTTACGGATCGAGCACTTCATTATACCGCCCGAATTGGCCACCCATCGAGGGCCGCCATTATAATTGAGTGCAAAATTATGCATTGAAGCCGCTGCCGGGCCACCGCCGATATCATCGAGGGGCCATAAAATAACTAATAGCCTACCGCAGGCCGTAAGCCGGTAAGTTGGCAAGCCTTCCTGGGCCAGGTCCTTTCTGGGAAGTGGACAGTGGGCAGTGGGAAGTGGCCACATTATAAACAACACGGCCAGCCGGCGATAACATGGCCGCAACAACGGCGACAACGTTGGCCATAACAATGCTGGCTATGGCTAATAAGCGACGGCGGCAATGTGCATGGCTGCTGCATATGGCGAGTGGTTCCCAAAACCAATTCCCACCGACACTTTCATCCACTTCAGTGTGACCCACATTTGGATTGGGGCACCTATTCTGAGTTTTTTTTTGGCTAGTTTACCTTGAGTTACTCTTTGGCAAAATGTGCGGCAGCTTAAAAAGTTAGGTACTGAACAAATAGAACATTTCGAACTTTAAGGATTTTTCAGGCTTTACTGAACTCTTTATAGCCGTTATCGGCTACTTTACCTATAGTTACTCTGGCAAAGAAGAAGTTCAGTTCTTAATAACTATAACAGAACAGAATTCCATAACTTAACTAGTCTACATACAAATTAATTTAATTTACTGATTGGTCAATACCAATATTAAAGTTTTTGACTTCAATATTACATATTCAGTTTAAGTCTATGCAAGTTCAAGAGTTTGCAAAATAAAATGTATTTAATAGTTATTCATTCATTTACACGTTTCTTGAGTTAAGGATATAACATTGGTTAAAATGACAAAAAGATAAAAAAAATAAAATTAAATACTTTGGTTTAATTTCAGATAAAGCAGGTTTTAGTTTTTTAGTTCAAAACAAACTTTTATCTTACCAAAACAACAAACAGAAAGAAAGTGCATAGACTAGCAATATTTTGTAATTTTTATAAGGAATACATTTTATTTACTTCTTAATAAGTAAGCTTAAGTGCTTTCCACAAAAATATACATTTCCATTTAATGGTACCTCACTGTTTTAAACTTAACAAATGCCAAATGAAAAGATTATACATTCAGATTTTTTTTGTAAGTGTCCAAAATCAATTGCCAGAACGCAGTGAAAGTTTTTGTCAGCTCCCAAGTGAGCAAACTTTCGTTGGTTTGGCTTAAAGATGACAATATTTTCTCGGAATTTATAGTGCACACTTGCCGGGGAACACCTAGCTAAGAGTCCAGCGCCATCCCAAGGCTTTCCCCAGCCCAGATCCTTTGTGGCCTGGCAATCATAATGCAATTCATTTGCCTAGCGCTCCTTGGGGCACCGTTTTCGGTAAACGGCAAAGATTAGGCGGCATTAAAGTCGCTGGCAAAACAAACAAAGCAGATGAAGAGGCAATAAAAATGTAGCCGCACACAAAAGCCACAAAGAAAGTTAAGAGAAAATAAAGACCATGGGTTTTCGGACATTGTAAAAGCCAAGGATTCAGTGGAGCAGACTGTAATAAATTTACAATTACAACGGTCACTTGAAAAATATAAGCTTCTGATTTCAGGCTGCTTTGCTGGCGAATGCAAATTGTTGGGCATTTTCTCTTTAGCTTATGTAAACGTTTTAGCTTGGCTTTCGCTTGGCAAACAAAATGAAGTCAATGAACATTTGCCAATGCAAGTCTAATGTATTATTAAGAGGTTCATCAGTATTAAACACTTTCACAACTCGAAGATTTTATACTTACATTAAATGTTTCAAGTGAAATGACCAAAGTAATCTTTTTCTTTGCTTATGTCAACACTAAACAGAAAATAGTTAAATTTTGCTTTTGGTATGCTTAGCCCAAACTTATTCGGGTAAGACACTTCATGCAATTTCTCTTGAAAAGGTCTTAGATAATCCGGATTTCAAAAGGCAATTTAAATAACAGAAATGTGCTAATAACAATTTTCCTAATCCTTAATACCTGCTGACCACTCACTTTTCACCCCACGGCGTATACGCAATGTTCATTGCCCCAAGCCGGCAATGTTAAGACATCTTATTTAGCCAATTAGCGCCGAGCTGGGTAAGTAAACAAATTTGCACAGCTCATCAGCGAGGGCGAAACTCTAGCCAAGAAGTTTTAGCCAGGTGCTTACAAGCGCTTTGCAATTATTACGCTGCTGCAAAGTACGCAACAATTTATGCACTTTCAGCTCGACTTTGAATCTCCCTTCTTGTATTTGCTGCCCGACCAGTTGGCTGTTTGTTTTGCACTTTTGAGCTGTGCCAAAGATTTGCATTTTCAATTTGTACTTGCTTCCCCGATTTTCCTCCGCCGTGATTGCCAGTGAGAGATAGAGATGAAGACGGATGGAGAAGGATTACTCAGGGCGGCAGGAAGGGTTCACAAAATCCCTGGGACTGAGCCCTGACAAAGCGGCCACTTAACATTCAAATGTGGAAACAACATCAAGTGCCGTGTTCAGAAATTCAACATTGTTATAGAAATCCGCAGGCTTACAGCACATTTGCCTTGGCATTGGATTCGATATTGCTGGTTCCCGTTATTTTATTCATGTTTGTTTTCCATCGCTCGAAGCAGGCCTAATGGCATACCTAAGTGGCGTCTAAGCTGGGGCATTTTGTTTACTTGTCCCTCGAAGGTTCCCCGAAACTCTCAAGCCTTTTCCACAATTTCACCTTTTCACCCCGACCTTTGCCGATGCAAATTGACATGTTATGCCAGAAATGAATGCGTATTTCAGCCATGATTTCGAAATGGGGAAAACTTTTTCGCATTTTTCGACATTTTTCGACATTTCTGCCCAGGCAACCAAATGTGATTGTGTCAGTTTGTTTTGTGTAGTTGCGGCTTGCCACTTTGCTGCACTAAATTGCATTTAATTCTGAGATTTGCCCGTTGTGGTGGCTGCCTTTGGCTTTTTCCTTCTTTTTTTTCTAGTTTTATTTTTTTTTCGCCCATGGCCTTCACCCAAATAAACCAGCGCATGTGAGCATGTGTGTGTGTGTGCTGGCAGTGTTTGCCTAAAATTTATGTGCGAACACAATGCTCACCAACACCATCACAGCAATGCTGGCTGCAGCGAATCGCAACAAAAACGAAAATATAAACGTATACACAAATTTTGCATATTTCTGCGCGGCTTTAAAAAATGTGCGGACTCGAAAGAATTAAAAAACTTATATGGACACACAATCACACGTTTCTACATAATAAAACGTTGGCATAATTATACCCTAGGGGGAAATGGGTTGTGGTGATCCTGGCACTTTATAAGCTAACTTATTTTAAGCGTTTTTAGCAAGTTTGGTTTTATTTTCTTTCTGGTTTCCGGTTACATACACAATTTTTTTATATATACCGACAAATTTTTAATTTTATGCATGCCAGAAAAATAACATCAAATTAGCTTTAACTGCACATTTTCTATTATTTGTTATCAAAAGAAATATAAATATATTATAATTGCAAATATAAATGTATCAAATTAATACCCAAAGCAATAGATATAAAAATACTCAAACCAATTTCCAGAAATATACAATTTTAAAGTTTGCAAATTATAAAAAGTGTAATGGTTGAAAAAACTTTGCAGTAAACATGAAAATTGTCCACATCAATTTTAAATGAAATCGCAATTCAATTGTGTGCTTATTTTATCATTGTTTCACATTGGTTTCAAAGAAAGCAGAACTGCAAGAGAAACACCTCATGATTTATTTATACGAATTTTGCACTTTCAATAAAGGTCATTCCCAGTTCGTCTTTTTAAGCAGGGCATTTATTTTTTATGAGTTGACGCAATGCAAATGAATAGGATCTAGTTTTGGCCGCTGTCCTTCGGCTTTGGCCTCGGAAAAGTGCTTTACGGCCTTCGATGGCCCAGAGTACCCAGAAAGTCCCCAGACGGGCATTGGTTTTGTTTTGCGATTTGTGTGTTAGATCACAAGTGTAACAGCTTAATTAACTTAAATTGGGTTGACGGGCGGGGCGATAAGGAGGCGCAATGCGCCGGATTCGCTTTTATTTTTATGTTTACGACTACGGGTCGAACGGAGAGGACCTCCCCGCCCAGGCGAGTTTGACACATTTTCCTTGGCATGCAAGACACGGACAAGTTTTCCACGCTGGCGCTTAAAAAGTTTCAAACACTCAACCCCCAACCCAGAAAAGTCTCGGGCGAAGGATTTTCCCAGCTAAGCTGTTGAGTTGTGGGAAGCGCAGGGATTGAAAAGAGAGAGCCGAGTACTTTGACGAGATTTGCATAAAATTAGGGATTATTGTTAGCAGGATTCGGGGCATTGCGTGGAAATATTGAACTTTATGCGCATATTGATGGCTGGCAATCCTTTGACACGGCCCTGAAGATGCCCCAAAACCTCAGGGCCCCTGCCCAGCTGGCCCTGCCCAATTTTCATTAGCAAATATTTGAGGTCCAAGTAGCTCGCTTTGAGTTATGGCCAAAGCCGCAGTCGGGCCTTGCACTGACCAATAAATCAACTCGGAGGCTTACACACGCACACGGACAATTGTGGCCATTCAATTTGATTATTCAATTGCAAAATACTGACAGCAAGCGAGCAAATGCACACAGATGTGTTGTCCAGATACCAGAGGATATCCACAGACCCAATGCCACAGGATACACCGGATACAGAGGATACACAGGATACCCAAGACAAAGGCGCTTTCCCGCCGATAATAGCATTTTAAATGCAAACCGCTTGCATAATTCGGCCGCTGATCCCCAACTTCTGCTTCTTTTGATTGCTGGCCGAATGGAAGACGCCAAATTTATGGGCCAGCCCGAAAAGAAAGTTGTCTCTCTATTAAAAATAAATTATAGACGAGACTGGGGCGCAAAAAATTGTATTTGCCTTTGGCCACGTCCGGGGCCATAAATTTCCGCAAAACCAACTGACTTTGTGGCCGGCGCAAAGGAGGCGGAGATGGAGGCAACAGGTGCACGCGTGCTGGCCACATCTAGGAGGAGTCCTGGCGGCTGAAGGACTTCCGGCCAGAGGCTGGCCCCCTGTCTGCTGTTTAATGCATGCCCTTTTCACATGGATTCGGCTCAAGTTCGTTTTGTGGCCTGGCCTGGCCTGGCCTGGCGTGGCGTGGTCCCGTAGCCCAAAGCGATAAATCACAAAAAATGTTGCTCTTTTGCATTAAAATTTACAACCTACTAAACAAGACAGACGTCCAGAGTTGCCCACTTGACATGTGCACGCGCTCGCCCCAATATCTGAGTTCGTGGCATGAGCGATTTCGCATAATTCAGGCCTTCATCTTGAAGGCCAAAAAGCGGTGGCTTAAAATCGGAGCGGAGGTCCGATGGCCCAATTAAGTACGTCGTAAGTTTGTTGGAAGTTCACTGTCGAGCCAATTACACGCAAATCAACTGGGGCCCCAGTTGTCAGACAATTAGCGACTAAGGCGACTCAGCTGGCAACCCGGCAAAAGCGCCTTTGCCCGTAATCAATTGAGCGATATTGAGTTATTAGGCTTTTCATGCCGGCTTTCATGGGGGCGGGCGTGTGTTTGGAAAAGTCTCTGCGAGTGCGGTTACCCCCAAATAGCATTTAATGTGCTCTAATGCGAATGGCATTGACATCCGCTTCACTGCGAAAAATACAAGTAATGCAAATTGGTTTTAACTTAAGGAAATTATAAGCCTTTATGTCGAACATTCCCAACAATTTGAGCTTATATGACATTATAATTTTATAAAAGGGGTTTATATTGAACACCTCTCTATTTATTGGTGCCTTTCTTGAAAAAGAGGTTCAACATTTAAAGACACCTTTTTTTTCCAGTGGAAATGCCAACGAAAGTGAGCCCCAGTCTGAAGGCACTCAGCTGTTAAACGCGACAACGATGATGACAGCCATTTTTGGTAACAGAATGTTTGCTACAACTTTTCGCGGCCAATTTTGTGGCCCACTGAATGACAATGGGAATGGGAAAAGCTTGTAGCTGTCTTTGTCACTGTCGCTTTTGCCGTCTCTCTCCTCGTCTCTATAGCCTTATCTTTTACCTTGTCAGTGGCAATTGGAGGTTGCTACGAGCTCTAATCGCTTGAAAAACCCTTGAAAACGCTTGAAAAACTAAAAACAAAAATCAGTACACGAAAAAAATATAATTATATTTTGAAGATCTTTGTCTTTTTTCTTTCATTAATTATCTTAAAAAAAATACGAATTTTTTTAAGATTCTTTGGTTGTAATATTGCTAAATAAAGACCAATAGCTCAGGACAATCCTCAACAGTTTCCGTCAAATTCAAAAAAAAAAATGTTTAAGAAAATATACAGGTTTATATACAAATTCATTGGAAAAATATACTGTTTAATGTTTTACAATACAGATTTTTTTATGTAAAAAAACAGAAGCATATCAAAGCAGAAAAAAAATAGTATATATATGTTCATGTATGTTTATGAAGCATCTGTTTATTGTCAATTAAAATCGCGCACAGATATCGATAATCGTAATGTATAAAACAACTTCCAGCTGTTTTTTTTTTTACTTGATAAGGCTTTATAAGGCCGAGTCATGGCTTATTAAGTGCACAGTCAGTCTGTATTAAGCCATCGACCATGAAGATGTCTCTTGTTCTGCTTTCGCTGATACCTCGATTGCTGGGGGTCACATCCCAGCTCTCGGTTAAACTGGAAGATGTGATCACCACAACGGCGCCCAAACTGAGTCCTTATTGCCAGCCTAAGTTGTGCCCCAAAGGACAAACCCATGTGGCTTGTGAAAGCTATTACAAAGTGAGTACAATTCGAGTCATGAGCCAAATATAAATTCAAAGAATACTTAGATCTTGTATAAAAGCTGAATTTAAGAAGAGTATATATATGATTAATAAAGATTTTTAAAAAATATATATAAATCGCTGGCTTAAATTTAAAAAATCAAATAAGCAAGCCAGATAGGCCACGGAATTCGGAATTCTCTAATTCATCTCAAGAATTGCAAAAGATTTCAAAGAAAAATCCGAACCGTCAATCTGGTCAGATAGGTTCTTTCTGTGTCTTTAATATCCTACCATTTTTTTGCACCTGAAACATAAGTTGGTATTGGAAACTTATATAGTTAACTACCGAAATCCTTCCACAGAGTCTATACCGCACCTGCTCCGCCAAGGAGACGGTTTTAGTGAACATGACGATCCTCGCGGAGACTATTCTGAAGCAGCACAACGAGCGGCGGTATTTGCTGGCCAGCGGTAAGGATTCCTCACTGCCACGTGCCGCTCGAATGGTGGCCATGCAGTGGGACGAGGACCTGGCCGCCGTGGCAGGATTCAATGCCAGGATGTGTCAGCCCAAGCACGACGACTGCCGCAACACGATTAAATTTCCGCGATCCGGTCAGAATATTATTGTATTCAATATGACACGGCAAGTGGATAAAGAACTGATGGAGAAACTCTACCCGAAGCTGGTGTCCATTGCGGTGAAGACGTGGTGGACGGAGTCGCAAAAGATGTCCGCCGTGAACATGGAGCTCTATCCGTGTGATGAGAAAAAGCAGGAGTAAGTTGAATCCCTCGACCACATTATGAAGCCGCCTCTTGACCAACTCCACTCCATTCGACAGAGCGTACCGCCACTTTGCGGTCATGGCCATCGAGGGCAACTCGCACGTGGGCTGCGCCGGACTGCGCTACGTGGTGGACAACCTGACCCAGTTCAAGCTCACCTGCAACTACGCCCGGGCTCCGGTCTGCGGACAGCCGATCTACCGCTTCCAGCCCGTAGGATGCCAGACGGGCCGCAACAAGAAGCACTCGTCCCTGTGCTCGCCAACGGAACTCTTTCGCTGAGTTTTTCGCGAAAGCCACTCACTGCGAAAAGCCACATTAACGCATCTTATTTATCCATGTTTGTCCGAAATCTGGCCCACCTGGCCATGAATACCAGCCAACGAGTGGCCAAAACGAACGGGCATGTCCCACAGCTGCACATGCAAAATTTAAACAACTCCATCGGAATGGAATTTCTGCCAATTTCCTGTGACGAGCCCGGCCCGAGGTCCTTGGCGTTCCTGGCAGGAAGTATCGATGGCGGTGCAATTACCTGCATAACAGCCGGCAAAAATAGTCACACTGTAAAATAATGATTTGAAACGATGGAGCTCAGGCTAGCGAATTTAACAGAATGTTCACACCTATTTTTTTTTTTAGAGATTTGGGCTTATAAAAATTTAAGACAGATTATTAAACATATTATTAAAAATGGTAGAAGTGCTTCCTAACTTATATCTAGTATAGTTAAAAATATATTATATAAAATGGATGAAGTACTTCCTAATTTATATCTGATATAGTTTGAAACCTTTTTAGTTAAAGTTATGCATTCAAATATTAAACTTAAAAAGAATCAGAACTAAAAATTATTTTCAAATAAAAAGCTTGCGAATTAAAAGTATTTAAAATTAAATATAAGTAAAGAATACCATCAGTTATTTCCCTGAGTATACTTTGCGGTCTCGTTGGGGAAATGATAGTTAAAATGTCACTTACAGGCATTCCCCATTTAGCAGGTATCTAGAGCACTCTAAGTGAAAAAAAATCGAAGCGAAATGATGCAACGCTCATGATTATCGCAGTCCCTACTTCCGACGCGCCTTTATGGGTGTAAACAACTTGATTAGGACAACTTGATTGGGCTGAGCTCATTTCTGCATAAACTTTATGGCTTGCTTAGGATTGGCATTTAATGGCCAATCGAGTGGCGTTTGGGTCATTAACCGACCCCGTTGCAATGCCAATGGGGGAGTGGTCGTGGCCGTAGACCCCTCCAAAGTGGATGCTGTTGCCGAACAGTATCGGTATCGTAAAAGCTAACTACCTCTTAGGACCAACCGGGGTGTTAAACACGTGTTTTCTTTTCAGGGGCGAAGCTCTAGAGAGCCGATACTGGATAGTTAATTAAAAGTGCCACACCGATTGAATGGCTGAATGATATTCATTAGCTGCGGCACAGTGCCCCTTCGTTCTCAATCCGATTAGCACTCTTCGCTGCACAGCCATTCCATTATTTTATGCGACTTCATTTGATTGAAATGCATGAGAGTTTCGGTGGAATGAAAACGGCAGAGTGGGAAATCGACTTTCCCTCCCCCAGTTGGCAGCTGGCTTGGCTGGCATTTACCTGGAGCTAGGCAACCTCCACCCCTTTTTAGTCACTTGGCATTCGCATGTCTGACACCTGGCGAGAGAAAAACTAAAAGTCACCACTTCCGCAGCACATAAATTTGAAGCGCTGCTCGTTTTTGAGGCTTCTTGATCCCCTCCAAAAAAAAAAAAAATGCAACAAGCTGGGAGGGCTGAATAAAAAATAAAATACTAGACGGTGTCCTTTCATTTTTCCTCTTTTCCTTTTTTCGGGTCACTTTCCTCTCGCATTGCATGCCAAGTTGTTCATGTAGTTTGCAGTTTTTGTTTCGCCACAATTTGTTTTGCTTTGGTTCACCGTTCTCACTGTTCGTTTTCCACTTTTCACTTTTCCGTTTAAGCACTTGAACTTAAAGCTTTTGCGTTTTTATGCCGGGTAGCGACGAGGAGCAACAATTTATCAAAGTTATGGCCGTGGATCTGAAAGTGGAGCAAATGTTTGGTCCCGCCATGAACCGTCCGAATAAATATCTATTAAAACCCTTCAAGTCTTCAGATGCAAGTGAAGATTTACGGGACTCCGGACTCCTGATAATGGTGCATTAGCGTGTAAAGCGTTTTCGATGCACTTCCCACGGAGACAGTTCCATTTCCATCCCTTTTTTGTTCTCGTTGAGCGTCCAAGGACCAAAGTCATTACCATTGTCAGCACGTAAAGCTTGCTCGCATGTTCAATATGTGTTTTCCCTGCCAGTGTGAGTGAGTCGGGCTTTTCGCGGCTTTTCCTTGCATTATGCCTTTGACCGCGCTTTTCCTTTGTCTCTATCTCCTTTTCTGCTCCTGCTCCACAAACACCAACTTAAAACTCAAGCCCAAAGGTGTACCGCCCTCAAGGAAAATGCCACTTGAAAGAAATTGTTTTTCATGCCCCTGAGCTCCGCTCCAAAAGGAAGGATGGAGTATATTAAAGCAACGAGGCTTTAAACATTTTTACCTGGCATCGAAAAGTTTAGAAAATAATGGACAAGCCATTAAAAAATAATGTAAACCTTATGTATTCAACCTTTTTTAACTTGAACAATATTAACTAATTATTTTCTTGATTGTTACTTAATTAAAAATTATTTCTAAGTTTCTAAGAACAATAAAAAATACAACAAATTTAAAAATGTAGTTTATAATTTGTAAACACAAGTGAATAAGGACTCTAGGAAACAATGTTCTTAACGGAATGTCCCAATTGGTACTGGTATATTTTTATCGTGTAAAATTATATTTAAATACGAAAATACGATAACACTCTCTGAAATCTCCAGTTGAAATTTTTTTTTTTGTTAATAGTTGGTCTGGGAAAGTTTTGCTGTCACTTCTTGCGCCGCTTTAGAGCTTATCAGCTCATCGGGAATTGCCTTTGGGGGCTGAGCCGCGCCTGCAAATCGCACCCAGCACTCATCATTTGGTTCTTGGTTATTTTTATTTTTATGACTTCACTTCCCCTGGTAATGGAGCTCGGTTTACGTTTATTAGCATACTTCGCAGTGGCTTTGGCCGTGGCTCAAGGTGCGTTTAATGGCGGACATCTAGTTGCCTCCGCCGGGCACTTTATGACTTCATTAGGAAGCCATTTACGAGTATGTGCTTCAGATGTTTTCCGCCCGCCCATTTGCTATATACCACATATATATATATCCACCGATTCCAGAGCCTATCTCACTCTATCCTATGAGGGGCCGTGCTGAAGGCCAATTGATTTGCTATAGACATTGGTAACAAGAAGCAGACTTCGGGCCGAGAAATCGAGAGTGGGGACTCAAGGTGGCCAGAGCTAAAATCTAATGAAATTTATGCAGGCGCTGCATTGCGGCTAAACATGAACGGGCAGCCTCAAACTCTCACTCTTACTCACCTGGCCCATGTGGTGGCAACTTTTACCTGGCTTTTCCGCCAGTTTACAATGTGGCATGAATGAGTGTGGCTACACCTCGAAAAATTAGTGAATAAAGTTAATTTAAGCATGAGAACTCACAACACAATTTAATATATAAAATGATAACTCTATCCTAATTAAATATCAAGCAATAATACTAAATATGATCATAAAACTATATTTTTCAATTTATTATAATTGTTTCCTCAAAATTTAGTGTAAGACAGCTCATATATATATTCATTCTTTTATACTGTGCTGTAATTTAAACAGAATTTTCCCATTTAACATTTTTGTCTTATGTATTCCAAATCATCAAAGTTCGACAGATTTTATTGCACCCTACATAAAATTATCCAATTCTATTTTAATTTTTCCAATTCATTGTTATTAGCTTGGCTAAAAAGTTTGACTTAGCTAATTATGGGAACTCTTAGCATTTGTCAAGTGTACTGGTGACCTACATAGATTCCTCGCCATTGAGAAGGAAGGTGGAATGCGTTTTTATGAACACTCTGGGAAATGCCTTTGTCTCGGCTGTTGGCTTAGCTAAAACCCGACATCGATGGCCAGCTGGAGCCAGATTGGCGACCTGTTTCCACTTTCCGAGTTGCCCTAGTCGAGTCGAAATCCCAGCCCCGATCCGGATTCAGCATGTGGAAGTAACAGTTTAGCGCTCGAACAGGCCCCAAGTTGCATGGCGTTGGCACTTTTCACTTTCGCCCCCCAAAAAACTAAAGTCGAGCATATTTCTCTGGCAAAGGGAAAGTTTTCAGTCCTGGCGGCAACAAATACAATTTGTGCTCGGTTTTTAAAAACAAACAACTTAAAGTGCTCGGCAATGGAAAGGATGAGCATCCTGATACAAGGTGTCAGTCTCCTGCCAGACAGCCCGAAAGGAAGGAAGCTTTTTCAAAACGCCAAATGATAAATGCATTTTTAATGGAGTGCCCGAGACGCCCGAGGCGGAAAAGCGAGCATTTTCCGGCGGCAAGGCTTAGCGGTAATCGTGAATGGGAGCGCTTCGAAAGTCTCCTCGGGTTGGGCGGATGATTAAGCTAATGTTTCGCTCCTTTAAACTCGGGGAATTCTTGTTTCACTTAACCGAAGCTAGCAGACAAACAAATTGGCTCCCATTCTTCCCCCACACGTTGAACAAATGTTCGACGCGTGTGCGTTAATAAATTGCCTGAATTTAACCTTTTGCCAGGGCAATTGCCTAAGCATTTAGCTGTGCAATCAGGCCGTAATGCAATGAACCCCGGTGTGCCCTCTGCAATTGTTTCTACTCACATTTACAAGCGGCGTTTCCATTTAATCAATATTCAAAACACAAAGCCGGCACAAATGGAGATAGCAGAACTTTCAATCCAAAATTGTGGCTAAACAAAAACTAAATGGTAAGCAGAAGCGATGGCAAAAGGTCGAAAAAAAAGGGAGAGGGTGCGAGCGCCTAAAAGCATGCCACACAAATTGAAAATAAATGCCAGCGAAACAAAAAACGCCTCGCTGACCATTTTAATTTACTAAGTTTTGATGATGCACAAAAAGAGAATTGAGGGAAAAATAACCCAGCCAGCCAACCAGCCAGCCAGCACATAAAGTATATATATATGTGGTTATTTGATGTATAAAATGTACACACACCAAAGGTGGAAGAGTTCTGAGCAGTGAAAATGAAAAATGGCTTACCGTATGTGGGAGGGGGATTTGCCTTAGATAGTTATTGATATTTGTACGGTCGGTGTGGCCGGGCCAGCACCTGAAAGCAATCAATTCATAATGTTGTGGAGAAGAAACCCAGAAATGGCTATCCAATGACCAGAGCAGGATGAATTTATGGCCACTGGAGCCGAGATAGAACCGCAGAGCAATGTCATTAACTGGAAGGCGAAAATGAACCCAAGAACTGGCGGGGATGGAGGATAAATGAGCTGTTGATGGCCAGCCATAAGGATGCTGTGCGGATAAGCTGGCGAAATTGCCATAAAATTACTAACGAGTTGATTAGGTCACTGAAACTAAAAAGCTTCAGTGCAAATTGAAATGGTTTCCGGATCTCCACATAATTTGAGTAGAAAATATGTATTATATGCAGAATTTAATAGGGAAATAAGTGCCAGTGTCAGTTGTATTCTTAGGTATCAAATTTTATTATATCAAACATAAAACACTTTTGAGTTAGTTAAAAGAACTAAATACTTAATTCGACTGTAAATGTGTAGTCACTTTGTTTAAAAATACAAAAATATAATAAACTACATATTTTAAGATATTTAATTATGATAGCTTTTCTAATATGCAACTAAACCATCTTAACTTAAGCTTCCATGCCAAACAACAAGGCTTTTAATAATGAAAGCCTTGGGCTGGAAAAACTTTAACGTAGAGCAGGTGGCTTAAGTTTTAATCAGTTGCTTAGTATAGATAGGGAGGAAATAAAATACTTTTGAAGTTTAATTGAAAGAGCAAGAGAAAGTGTAATACATACATTTTTCAACTCTGCTGCAAATGATAAAATCGCTCGTTCCTTCGTCTTACTTATTGCCACTATAGTTTTTACTCCGTTGGGGCCATTTTTATTCTTCCTTTGTTCGCTTTCCACTTGTAGCCTGGCAATTATGAATTTTTTACTCTGCCTTCTGTTTGAATATTGCGCATTTCGTCTGGCCAAAGAAAAATTTATTAATATCACTCAGCGAATAAGTAATTTTTTCTTTTCAATAACAAAACAAAATCCAATAAAATGTAGTTTTAATTGCATTCAAAGCAAATAGCCTGAAGGGAAGGAAGTGAATTGTTGACGGCAATATTGGTGATGTCAGTTATGCAAAACTAACGCTGAAAAACAAAGGGCCACAAAAAAAAAACTGTGCAGTGTGGTAGGGGGTATTCACACGTTTTGCCGGCGCAGCAACATTAATAGGTAAAACAAAGGGCTCTTAACAAAAGGCTCTGCGGCAGGCCCAATTGGATAAGGACTAGCCCAGTCCATTCCCGCTCTCAGATTTCATACCATTCGCTCCATTGTTGCACTTGTCTGACAAACACAAAGGCCCCACAGAACCGGCTAATGTGTTGCACTTTCTTTAACGTCCTGCGGTCCTTTCCCCGCGACAACTGTTTCAGTTGTTCGTGCCAGTGTTGGTTTTGTTCCCATCCAGGACTCAGACAATGCCTGTTCTATCTGCAATAAGGAAATGGTTGTGTTCTATATTTAGGCGGCGGTGCCACGCCCTATTAAATGGGTCCGGGCTGCAGCTGCCCATTGTTTATGCCACGCGCGTTGATTCAATAAATTCCAGGGCACGTGGATGTTAGCCAGCGAGTTTTCTCGGGTGAACATTTTATGCCATTGCACTAGGTCAACGAATGTGTGTAGTAGAGATGGCAAAATCCTAGAGGCTTTAATACAATAACTCCTTTGAGGCAGTCAAACCGGATCTAATGGTATATTGCATTTATAAATATATTATATTTATATATATATTTTATATTTAAATTCTAGCAAAGCTTCTATGCAGTCTTATATTGTTTTAGAGTTTATCAAAAAGGCGAAAAAATACAACGAATGATTATAATGAATGAATTAATAAATATTTTCCAAAATTGTGCTTGCAAGAAAGCCTGGCGTACGATCGTAGTACATAATATTTATTGGAATATTGCACCCTAGTGAATGCTAAAAAAATATATTTACTATGTTTTATATTTGCACTGCAAATTAGAATCCCTATAAAATTGAATCAGTAACTTTCTCATTGGCATTTATCGCACGCATGATTAGCAAACCATTCCGCATATTACGCTCGCACCATTATTTCACGCGATTATCCTTCGAGTAGCAAAATGCAACTGCTGCTGCAGGAGCCTCTTCTTCGTCCTGGAGAACAGGAAAAAAAAAGGAAAAAGGAGCAAGCAGAAGACACAAAATGGGGTTAACTCGTGCACTTAACGGCAACTCGAGCGCCTCGAGGACGAGGACAACATTATAAATCCTTGGCAGGCATTTTGCAAGTGGCAGTCGCAACTTGTAACCAGTGGATAAGCCCAGCCCCTGCCCCGTTTTCAGCCACCGAACGTAAGAGCATTACCAAGAAATGTAAACGGTACGATTTTCTTTTTTCGGCGATGTTTGTAAGACAGCTCACACACAACTCAATTTAGTCAGTTTTTAATGAGGAAACTCAGTATGCACTATTCCACTGCCACCCCTTGTGCTCTACTCTAGTAATCACCATTTCACTCTAGTCAACATTATACCCTCATACACCTGCAGAAAGTCCTCTCAAAATTTATGATTTGTACTTTAGTTAAATTACATGTTTAATTTTGACAATTATCAATAAAATATCCTTATTTTTTTACTGTTACTGAAATTAATTCTTTTCTTTCGTTAACATCCATATTAGTATATATAAAATCCAGATCGCTTTTGGTTTTCAACTTTCTATTTTATTTATATTTTTGTGCTATATATTTTTCTAAGTGCAGTGAACAGCCCATTTGCATTGGGTAAGCGGTTATGACTATGACAGGAGTCGAGCTCCGATGCAGCGCTTCGGGTTCCTCAAAGGAATTCGCCTCGATGTCTGTCATGTCATTTATTACCGCTCTTCCTCGACGCAAGTCCCCTTCCCCTGCCCCCACTTACCGCCCCTTCCGGCCACGCCTCTTTGGCATCCGTTTTGTTCAATCGTTAGACATTTCCGTTGCGCTGTCCCTTTTTAGTGCGACGCTCGACGCTCGTCCTTTGTGTACACGCCCTCCTGCGCCTGTCCAGCCCGTGTCCTGTTTTCTGCCTTTTCCGTGCTTCACTGTACATTGATCACTGCGCTCCCAGTGCGGCGCTTTGTTGTTGGTGTAATCGCATAAAGATGGCTCAATAACAACATGAGCGGGGGAGTCCTTTGGGCTGCGCCAGCAATTTGTGGGTCAAATTGAATTTGTATTGTGCCCGGGCAGCGGCAAAATTGATTGAAACATTTGCGTGAATTTATGTCCTTGAAATGATTGGCCAGCCGCAACTTTGAGAGCCCGAAACCAGGGAGTCCCCGAGTCTGAGTCCTTGCCAATCTACCGAACTTGTTTGGCCTGTGCATTATTTATGGGATTAGTGGCCTCAGCCCATTCGGCCAGTGGCCACGTGCCAGGACCCAAACTTGCTCCGGCCTCAAAACTGATTACGTTCAATGAAGTCCCATCCTGTCCTCTGCTTCATGTCTCTGCTGGGCCGTTTTCTTTGAGGCGGCGAAAAGCTGCCATCGTTTTTTTCCTTTGGCCACCCGGCTTCATCTATTTTTCATGCACATTGCCCAGCAAAAAATAAAACAAATTTTCACTTTAATATGAGCCAGAGTTGACCTTGGCTTGTGTTGAAAACTTGCGCACACTCATGCCAACTGCTGGTGTCTGTCGGCCTGTCGGGCAACAAGTTGTCTCGTGTATGTGGCTGGAAATCTGGCTAGCAGACTGCAAAACAGCCAACAGCATAAATGTGCAAGCACCACACTAGGCAACAAGGTTTCAAATCGTAAAAATACTAAAAAACTGTGGATTTTGATTAAATGAATTAGATTACTTTGTATTCATCTTTCGAAATGAATATGTCGGATTTTATGCTTAAAAATGTAATGTACATTTTTTATTTCATAGATTATTTTAAAACCCTAGTGATTTCTGAGGCAAACCTATTCCATTTAAAAAAAAAACGAGAAAGAATTTCTGTAGCCGAAGATTATGTTATTTTCTTGGTCAGTGTAACGAAGCCAATGTCATGCTTCAACGTACACACATATTTTTTTAATTTATAAAATGACGTTTCGTATTTTTCCACCCCCATGCTTGTCGAGACGGCGCAAAGCGGTCGGATTTGGTGGGGGCCAGGCAAATAGTTTAATTCCTTTAAGTGCCCAACGTGGCGTATGCGTAATGGGTGCAACGCTGAGCAGTAGGCTGCAGCAGAATTTCAATTACAAAATGTCAGACAAGCCGCAGATAGCGGGCTTATCAAGATGTTTGTGTCTGTATCCGAATGTGCAACTGTATGGGTTAGGGGTGCCATAGCGTTGTTGTGTGTGTGTGTGTGTTATCATTGGCATTGTAAAACAAGTCACTTAACACACAAACAGTGCGGCATACACACGCATGGGAAAGAAGTTAAATTTGCTGCTTTTGTTGGCAGTTGTAAAACAATGGCCTGGAATTGTGTCTTTTGTGTGTGTCTGCGCTGTATCTTGTATCTTTTTGTTAGCTCAAGTCAATTGTTCTGCATGTGTCGCACTTTCTGTGAATATCTATGTATGTGCGTCTTTATTTACGTGTTATCTGAGCCCATTTTGGCCCCAAGGCACGCCCTCTGTTCGTTGTGTTGCCACATTCCATCGGTGTTTCTGCTTTTGGCACTTGTCTGCCTATTGCGCACTGATTGTTTGCATAAATTGGCATAATTAAACAACGCTGCAAATGGGTATTAACTTAAATACCACCTGATTTCGAATGAAGTTTTAAGCAATCGGAATGTTAAGACCCGAAAACTTATAGTGCCAGCATCAGATGTCCTTGGAAATTCCGTGAGACTTAGGGATTAGGGAAGTTGTGATATAATTTATTAGGTTATTAAGGTGGGAAAATTTAATATTCAAGCTATGCGTTAGCTATGGTAAATTATATATCTAGTTATTTGTGATTCTGATATCACAACAGGTATAAAATATATACTTTTAATCGAATCTTGACTACTTTAAAAACACTTTTAGCGGAAAAACAATATTTAATGAAGATTGACAGTACTTATATGTATTTTACAATAGCCTCCCGAATATGAACTTTAAAAAGAAGTGCAATTTTTTGGCTTTCAACTTTGATTCTCTTTTTTGTCCCAGGCCTTCTGTGAGAAATGGCGAAAATTTCTGTTTTCTTTTCATCACGACCTTTACGCGTGTCCAGTCGTGCACAAAAACAGAAAACAAGGCTATATCTGCAGGAGAGAGGGTATTTTTTTTTTGGAGGGGCCAGGCGAAGAAAAGCGTTATGTAATGGGCCACCGCGGCGTATACGCAATGGCGACGGCGTTGTCGCCTTGTTAGCTGGCCTTTTGCCATTCATTTCCATTTTTTATATGCACTGCTGGCTGCCATTATTTGGCTTTAATTGCCGAATGCACCCCCTTCCATCGGCCACTACGTGCTTTAATTAAAATACAATACAATGAGCGGCACAAGAGGACCATTTCAGAGACAGAATTGCTAAAGTGATAAGTTGCCGGCTTAAATTTCATAACTTGCGTATGCCGAACATCTGTGGCGGGCTTTGTTTCTGCCATAATTAAGCAAATTAACAGTAAATAAAAATTCAGCTATAGCGTGCGCCAATCAAAAAGCAACTTGTTAGGTGCCACACACCAAAAGCATCGGGCCATAATTCCCCTGCCACATTGAAAGAGCTTATTTATGCGCACATGAACGTCTCGAACGGAGACTCCGGCATTCGTAATTGGCTCACCTTTAATTTGATGAAAGCAGGTGGGTGAAGAGTAGATGGGTAGATGGGGAGGCAAACGGGCAAAGTGTAATAAATAAATTAACATAAAACAAACACAAATTAATGAATGAATAAATGATTGCCAAGGCGGAGCAGCTCGAGGCAAGGCCATTGGAAGAAACGTATAAATGTTGCTCAGATTTCTGTATAAATGGCAACTGTCGATCAACGTCAATTAGTTGCCAAATGGCTAAGGCAATTTCCAATCAATTTTTTGATAATTTCTTTGTTTTCTCTTCCATGCCCGTAATGAGGACAGGCAAATCCTGCTCTGGCCAAATGTAAATTGCAAGCAAATCAATCAGCCAGCAGCAACAGCTGCTCATGATTTATTCACGGGTCGGAAAGCAGTCGAAAATTTTAATAATATACAAAGACTGTTGTCAGTCCGTTGAATTGATTTTCTCCGAATTCTCATTTAATGTTCTTTCATTTCGTTTACTTATTTATGCGACATTGCGGCACGATGACAAGGAACTGAACAATTTTGGAGTGAAGCGGCAGGTGTATCTCCTTGAAAGTAAGTAGATGTGAGGGAACTTTTCAATGAAATCGAAGGTACTTACAAATATGTTTTACATGTATCCCTACCTGCAATAAAACCTTTTCCGTACATTTAAGTTAGACAAGGGCTTACTTTAATGGAAACAAAATACGGGGAATATTTCCCTTTTAGCGAATAATTTCTGCCATCGAGTTGTAAATTTTAATTAAACACAGTTTACGTCAAATTCGGACAAGAGTATCTGCATTATTTATGGCCTTTACCACTCCAACTTTCCTGCGGAAAAGGAGAAATCTTCGTGCGCAATACAATAAATAAAAGCGAACGGGCCCAGCGGAAATAATTAACACGAAAGGCAAGGAAAATAACTTGGTTAGCAGTTTTGCTCCTCTTGCGATGATGTAGTTTTCCGATGATGAGAACGATAATGACGACGCCTTTGTCAGCAGTTTTTCCAGCAGTCGTAATGAATTAATTGATTTGCGGTTGCCGTGGCAAAGGTGAATGAAATATTTAAGTCAACATCTGATGGGCAGTGATGGGAGTTGAACAGGTGGGGAGGTGCAAAAGTGGAAAAGTGGCAACTGTCATTGGCATCTGTCGCAGCTCGATTTGCATTGCCATTGTAAATGGTGACTCGTATATTTAATGGTCCATACGGGCGCTCTTCAAGTGGCCCAAAGCTTTCATTAAGGGCCCTCACACTCTCAACTGTCCGGGTAATGTGCAATTAAAGTAATTTAATTTATTATTGCCATTGATCAGCAAACTTCAGCGGCATAAATCATTGAGCAACGGCCCGTTTTTCTGCAGTTATGTTGCATTTTATTTAAATGCTGACAGAACACATTAAGGCGAGTGTATAGTGTAGATTCGGGGACATTTAATTATTCAAGAGTATTAAGGCCCATAATCCTTTCTATTTTTAGTTTGCAATTTGGGTTAAGAGCTGCTGTGGCAGCAGCTAGTAAATGCAATTAAACATGCTCTCAGATTTTCGGGTAGAACCCTTCAGGACCAAGCGTATTCCCGCTTCGCATAATCCCCTCTCACTCATTAATCCGGTTGTCGCTATATCCGATTAATTACGTCCCCAACCTCCGAATGGCAGGTAAAATGAGTTATGCTGGAGCGACAACCTCAAATTATGTTTGCGGAAATTTACGAGTGGGCCAATTCAGGCCGGGAACTGGATGCCTGGATATTACGAGTGCATATATCTGGGCCGTGTAATTACATTTTTTAATAAGCAGTTAGCATAACAAGGACACCAACTAATCGCCGCTTAACATCTTGGCTTACAGAGTCAAATAACATTTTGTTACCTTTTCCGTTTAATAACTTAATGCGGACACACACATATCCCGCCTTTCAGGTTGGTCTAAGCGAATTTAATAAGCTTAATGCGTCTGCCAGGACGACAGGACTCCAGGACTCCAGGACAAACAGGCAGCGCGAACTTAGATGAATTTCCCAAGATATGCTGGGCACACCCTTGAAAAGCACACACACTTACACACACATACCCATACCCATACGCACATGCGAGTGACTTGTGCGCCCAACAAATGCAATTAATTATAATTTTTAATTAGCTCGGCAGCAGCCACCCAACTGCCATCCAGCAATAACAAAGGCGAAGAAAGCTGCAAAATTCTATTTCATATTGCCGACGCATGACGCGCCTCGACACGCGATTAATAAAAGGGGCCAAGCGGCGAGTCAAGTGATGGGCGGTGGGTGGTGGGCGGTTCTCGGGACGAGGGGGCGTGACCGGTATAAGCGACAGAAACAGCGACAGCAAGTGAAAGGTATTTAGTCACGCGGAAAGAAATGTTTACTTTTATTAGCCGGGCGACCGGATTAAGGTGGCCCGGGTGCAAAGAAAGCGGGAAAAGGCTGGTGAAAAGTGAAAATTGGGAGAGTTTCCCATCTGGGTGGACCTTTGCAGGCATTTGAAAACAAAGGGAACACAGTAAAAAGGATCAAGATTTTAATCACCAATTAAAGATTCACTCGTTTGCACTATTGCCTCTGAGCATTTTTCACTCCGAGCAATTAAATTAAAATACCCACGGATTTTCTGCTAATATTGATAAACCTTTGTATGAGTGCAGAAAATTCGAAGGAAAATGTGAATGCTAAATCATTTTCTTGCCATTAAAGTAGTTTTGATAAAATTAAAAAAAATCGCTTAAAATATAACACAATTGTTATTGCTAAATAGAAAGCCAGTTTAAGAATGAATCTGTTTGAAGACTTTGTTTATGATAAATTTAAATAATTAAATACCTAATTTGCAATTTTAATAAATCTTTTATATTTGAACAAATAAGACTTCCTTAAAGGCAACGTTAAGGTGAGAGGAACTAAGCTGTAATCAACATTACTTCATCCAAGTCCACCCTATTTATCCGCACATGCCTTGGCAAGTCGAATGTGGATTAGCCACGCCCCCCCATTTTTTGGCCACTCAATGCGTTGTTTACGTGCGAATGTGAAATACTCATTTCTATTTCGCTGTTGTTTATTATTGTGAAACGCCGGCAGAAAGGATGATGAAAGCAAATATGGCCGGGGGAAGTAAGCCGAGACCCCTGCAATCCATCAGCCAAAATGGCTTTAATTCCCCCACAGGGCTGTCTGTCGTTGGGCCGTGGGATCTGTTTAAGGCCGGAACGGGCTACACGGCTCCAAGGTCATCTGTCGTACTCCGAGCAGCTGCTAAGGCGCAAATTAGATTTCGCTGAGCCAACCGTGCGCCGAGACAAAGCCGCCAAAACTTGACAGATCAGGGCTAAAAGGGCCGTCAACTCGAGAGCACGGGAAAAACAATAGATAATTTTCGGCTCGGTACTAATCAATATTACATTGGTACATATCAAGTCTAATAAATGTCATTTTCGACTTGATTTTATGATTTTAATAATAATAACACATTCTGAGAAAAGTCCGTAATGTATTCCGTTTAAAAGAACTCTTAAATTGTATTTACTTAATTTTTTCCTGAAGCGATTCGGTTAGGGTAATTACCCTAGCTGAGTTTTTATACCCTTGCAGAGGGTATTATAATTTAAGTCAGAAGTTTGCAACGCAGTGAAGGAGACATTTCCGACCCTATAAAATATATATATTCTTGATCAGCATCACTAGGCGAGTCGATCCGTCCGTTTCTACGCAAACTCAGTGTTTAAGCTATATGCATGAAGCTTTCCCAAAAGTTGTTTGTCTATTGCAGGTAGTATATAAGTCGGAACAAGCCGGATCGGACGACTATAGCATACAGCTCTAAAATAAATTAGTTTTCTAATAAACTGCGTTGAAGACTTGGTTTGTAATTTCTAGTCGTTTTTTTTAAATTTTTATGATGTTAACCCTTTCTAAGTTTCGAGAAAAATCGTGTTTGCAGAAAAATGACCAAAGCCCTGCACCTCTAATTCCATAACTTTTCATTCCGGCATCCGATTTTCAAGCAGTATATCTTTAAAGTCTTGTGGCTTAAGCCTCTAAAAGTCTGCGCTTAAAGTTTGTTTTAATATTGTGAGTTGTTTTTTTTTAACGATATAAATCCATTAACTTCCGATAAAACAGCTTTGCAGAAAGGTGACTAAAAACCTGCAGTTTTAATTTTATAACTTTTCTTTTAAGCATCCGATTTCGAAGTGGTATAACTTAAATGTCTTGAGGCTTAGTTCTCAAAAAAATTACGTTTAAAACTTGGTTTGTAATTTCTGGTCGATTTTTTTTCAATTTTTATGATGTTACCCCCTTTCTAAATTTCCAAAAAAATCATGTTTGCAGAAAAATGACCAAAACCCTGCACCTCTAATTCCATAACTTTTCATTCCGGCATCCGATTTTCAAGCGGTGTATCTCTAAAGTCTTGTGGCTTAAGCCTCTAAAAATCTGCGTTTAAAGTTTGTTTTAATATTGTGAGTTGTTTTTTTAACGATATAGATCCATTAACTTCCGATAAAACAGCTTGGCAGAAATGTGACTAAAAACCTGCAGTTTTAATTTTATAACTTTTCTTTTAAGCATCCTATTTCATAGTTGTTTAACATTTTAGTTGCTTAACATTTCAAGAGCAAAATAAATGTCTTCTTTAAATCTCTTAAAATTTCTTTCACTGCACAAGCAGTGTTTTGAGGAAGCGAAGGCAAAATTAGAGAGTCGAAGACTTTGTCTCCTTGTTTGTTGCTAATTAGGCAAAAATTACATTTTAAAAGGCTGTCAAGCGTAAAATGAAAAAAGTTCTCGACCAGAACTCGACTCCGCTCGTCCTGCATTTTGCAAGTCTGCAGCTGGAAGAAGGTCATCTCCTGCGGAGAGTGGCACACATAACTTTTAGTGTCCCTGCCGCTGCGTTATAATGACTATGACACAAACGTGATGTTGCAGATGGGTGTCGTACGGCAGGACATCAGCACGGATCCTTGGACAGCGGAGAGCGACTCGGATTCAGGGTCAACTTCCTGGGTCACAAAGTTGCAACTACTGCTAAACATGCCAACCAAACAAATTACGGGCATCCTTAGCCAGAATTTATGCTATGCATAAGCGAGAGTGAACAATTTGTCTGCCCGCCACAAACACACATCACAGCTAACCATGCTTATTTAATAGAATTAAGCGATAAATTCAATTCATAAAATCACACCGCCAACATCGTCATTAGCGGCGATTGCAAAGAGTTTAAATTAAATGTCAAAACAAATCGAGTTTGGCCCCCAAAGGCCTGTTGAAAATACAATTTGCGTAAAATATATTGGTGCCTTTTTTTGACACAATTAGCGGTTCGTTTTGGCATTTTTCGGCCATTTATTAAAGCCCAAAAAAAAACGATATATGTGTATGCGAAATTTATGCCCGAAACTCATTCAACTTTATGCCCACTAAGCCAATAAAAATTCGCACAAAAACGGAATGACAAGCCGCCGAAAATGTCAGTGGCCCATCAAAAGGGATTGACACGAAACTCTGGGGAACAGGCCGCCAGGAGAAGCGAAGGACGAACGCATATATAAATAAGGCAGGATTGGGAATAACAAGAAGCCATCTATTTGCGGCATATTTACACGCTTCTCTACTTTGTTTACTTGCACTAACCGGAGGACGAGCTGCCAGGACGAAGGACCTTGCTCCACTCCATCCGTCCGGGGAAAATAGATAGAATAGAGCGACGGCGGCCAAAGTATTTGATGCGCATGTATGAGTGCGCATATAAAGTGAAAACATTTACACATGTTTGATTTATGGGTCAAGTGTGTGATAAAACTACAAAAGCAGTCTGAATGGAGCGAACGGGACGAGCTCTGAAATCAGAGTAAATCATGCAAAATACAAACGAAAGATGAGAATATGCCGGCGTGCCGCACAGCAAAATTATGCAGTCACAGGGATGTGCGAAAGTCGCAAAAGTATGCTATAAAAGTGACAAAAGGAGTGAGGCCATCATCATCCAGGATTCCACTTTCCGCACTCCTCCAATCCTGCTCGCGTGGCCATAAAAATTGTATTTCAGTTAAGTGCCCGGCAATTGGACACTGCCCGCTCGGAAAGGGACCGGCTTAAATGGAATTAAATGCACACCAGGGCCAGAGACTTTTCATCCGGCCTGACAGCCCATAACTCGATATACGGCGAGGGGATAACGACAAGATGAACAGTTTCTGGCCAGGTTATATTGTTGTACGTACAGAAATTAATTTTAAATCTCTGCCATTTGTTCTTTATAATGCCTTTTCTTAATATATATTATGTACCTTCAAAAATATTAATATAATTCCATAATATTATGAAAAGTCTGCAAAAAATCGTATAAGAAAAATAAAAAATATTAAAAATAAATAAATTATTTTTTTATAATTATAAGTTGTTTATTTTAAAAGCATAAATGTCAATAAGACATAAACCAATAAGTTAATAAAATGTAGATCTTACATAAGGTATGAGACGTCTCTTAAAGACCACCATTTATAAGCCCTTTTTTTTAAACATAAATTGTTTTAGTCAACAACTAAATTTCAAAATTCAAAGAAATCATTTTTTTTACAAAGTTAATATTAATTTGTCACTTGTTTTGTTTGTATCATTTTGTTAAATAATTTTTATATGGTGGATATTAACTTTCTAGTTTTATTCGCTCTATTTAAGGGGACTGTTGAAATATACCGGAGTAAGCCAACTTTTTTATTGGAGTCTTGAAATAAATCTAGTCCTGTTTTATCCAAGTCAGTCCGACTTGGTAACTCCACCAAGCCACCCGTATAATACGGCACTCACATACGGCAATCCCAACATAGTGCAGATGGATAATTGCATTTGATGCCAACTTAAATTGACCAAGAACGACAGTTGCCAGCAAATCGAGTTAGCTTGTGACAGAGCCCAAATCAGATGGCCATACGGATTAACGATTATGCCAACGTTCGTGTAACCGTGACGCCAAGAGAGAATGCCCCTTCAATTTGCAGTCACAGCTACTCCTAATGAAATTGTCAACAGCAAACGAGTTGGTGAAATATGCGAAAAGTAAACAATTTGCGTCCAAACGAAATGGGAAAAATAATTATTTATACAGCAATTTTTGAGTGCAGCACTGGCAATAGCAAGAGAATAAACAAGCAAAGACGCAGGACAGACGCTCAGGCCTAATTTATGTGAACGAAATGCCAAAAATTCCATTTGAGACAAAAGCCAGAGAGCCAAAGAAACAAAAATTGAAAATGACAAATTGCATTAGGAGGGCGTTTTCCGGACGGCTTTTTCAAGCGCTCGTGGGAGTGGGAGTGTTGACCGCAAAAATGACAACCCAAAGTGGGCACAGAGTGAGCAACAAATTCAACACAGCTAGGATATTCATTTATGGAGACAACGGCAACAATGTCGCACATATTCAAAAAGCAATTCTCGGCTAAAACTGGCTCACACACAGACACACACCCCAAAACCAAAACCAAAACCACAAGAACACACAGACAAATTTAAAAACGAAATTCCAGCCAAACAAAAAGCAGAGCAACAAAACAAACAGTTAGCGATGGCTAAACCATTTAAACCGATTTCCTAATCAAAGCCGTATTACTTCCCCCGTCTAAAACCGCACATCCATGCGTATACGCAATATGAGCCCACATACCCCTATTTTCCACCCCTTACGCACAAATGCAAAATTTAATTATGAGCCAGGGCAACGATTTCTTTTTTTCTATTTTTTTTTTTTTTTTGTTGCTGTCGACAACGCGGCGTGAAATATAATTAATTTGCTATTTTTAAAGCAGAAAAATGAGAAATTTGGCTGAAAAACTGGCGCCAAATAATTGCCAAGGGAAACGCCCCCCATGAACCCTTTATTTTCCCTGGCGAATAACCACAGAAATTTCATTACATGTGTAAATAATATAGCCAACAAATTTGGCTTCCGTTTCTTCTTCATTGTTTTATTTTCTAAAAGCGGAATATTAAGGGAATGTGGAAGTAATTACACTAAATAATAACGCTGTATGTAAGCACTAATGAGGGGTGAAATAAATTAATTTTTTGTTTTCCCAAAAAAAAAGTTGGTTACTTCGCCAAGACAAAGCAGCTTAAATCGTTGGAAGTCAATAGGAAAACCGGCAGAGGAATGCATTTATCTCGTCATTTTGCTGCAATTTAAATTGGCCATTGGCATTCGCTTTGACAGTGCCACAAGCACGCTGAATGGTCGAGGGGATCAGTAAAATAATGTACAATATTCCAGTTGGCTGCTGGAGGACAAAGTTCGGTAGTTCCTGACAGGGCTTTGGTCCTGCCAGAATTCACAGTCATGTCAATAAATTATGTACTGGATTTGGAAGACACAAACACACGACTATGTGTGTGTTTGTGCTCTTGAAGCCTTAGACATTTGATTTATGTTCAATAAGCGAATTTAAATTGCAACTTCTGATGCAGACGAAACAAATGTGTGGCTGAGCCAAATAAAATCAAATCATACTTTCGCATTAAAAATGTACGCGGCAATATAAAGGGCCTCCACAGGAGGCAACACATAAAAGGCAAACGTGTCCTGTTTGCTTTCGCTTTTATTTTTTCGCCAGTCAAAGTGAAGTAAATTCCTGGCCAAATTGCCAGACTTTTTTCAAAACGTTAATGTTGATCCTGCGGCACTCGGTACAGCGAGTGTAGTGTCCTTTTAGGCAGCCCAGGAATGCGACACAGGGAAAATTACGTTGACAAATGAAAATGTCACAATGATGATAATTTATTTTCCCTTTTGTCGATTGCCTGTGCTCGGACCCAACTGTGTGCCACATTCCCGGGGCATTCCGGCTTTCATCTGCACCCCAGTCGACATCTGTGGCCCGAGCAATGCGCAATTAAAGGTAATATCCGACAATTGCGTTGGCGCCTTTTTGGGGAGCTTTTTTTGGCAGACCATGATTGTCAGGAGATGACTGAATATAAATGGATTTATATAGGATTTAAGCTAAAATGGGGAATCTAATATATAGTAGCTGGCAAACAAAACGTTTTTTCTCCGCTAAAAGAATCTTTAAATTGCTTGGGAAAAAACATTTTAAAGCCAATTTTTTTTTATTTCAAAAAGTTTTTAAACTGCTTACTTAATTTATTTCATTTTGTAGCCAAATTTTTCAAACTGTCTTTTCATTATTATTTTTTACTTAATACTCAACTAACTGACTACTTATACCCATATTACCCTTACCCTTATTTTATATCTGGGAATTGAAATTTGAAGTCTCTGCTTTAAAATGAATCTATAAATATATCGATTTATGTATTATATATATATAATATTGCTTTCGGATATTGCATTTTTTATTCCCGCAAAGAAATGTCAATCTTCCTGTTCAGATCCAGCGATTTATCGACTCGTGCAGTCCATCCATCTTGCATACGCGGCTGTGTTTCCGAAACCAGAGCATACCAATCATCGTCGTCATCATCTCGGGTAATACTCCCTTTCCGGCTGAGGCGGGGGAACTTTCCGCTTCATGAGCCTGATGCGCCTTATTCGCTCCTTACGCTTTCCACTCAATGGATTCGGGGGAGAAGCGGGCGAGGAAGGCGAACTGGGTTGACGCGATGTGCGCTATTAAACTTTTTGGCATGCTATTACGGGCCAGGACACAGGCAGATACATACTTACTTGTCATATAATAAACTTTTATGCTAACGGCTTTTGATGTCTTACCAAAGCGCAAACAGAGTCCTGCCACACATGGCCCATTGCTAGTCGTTGGATTGGTAGGATTCGTAGGACTCGTAGGGACAGCTGCGAGCCAGGCACTTAATGCCCATTCTTCTTGCCTTCAGTTTTCCTGCCTTTCGCATTGCGGCTTTATTAGGCTGAAAAATGGAAAATGTGAAAATGCCGCCCCCGAAAACAGAGGAAAAACTTGCAGTCCCCCGTGGGGCCACCTCCGAAATTCCATTGTCTGTGGTCTTGTGCGTGTGGCCCATTAAAATTCACAGGCTAAGGCTAAATGCATGAATGGCAATGGAAAATATTTGCATAAATCTTACCAGGATTCGACTCAGCATGTGGCGACGGGCCCCCAAGCCAAAAATCAAAGAAAAGTCGAGCTTTTGTTATACATATTTATCATTGGATGGTAGTAACTAAAAAAAACTTTATTGAAATTTTTCATACCGATTTCCATATTTACGTGGCTACGTCGTTTAAAAATTAAAAACAATTTCCATAATCTGAATAATGCGTTGCCATTTTGTTTGCAACAAAAGTCAACAGAGTTTGTTTTTGTTTATGTTTTCGTTTTCTGCTTTTCGGCTTCTGTTATAATACTCGCTATTTTTCTCCTTATTATGCTTATAACATATATTATTTTATTTGCTTAATTGCAATTATATTCATGGTTTTTTCTGTCCCTCATATGGCAACATTAATTTACCCATTAAACATTCATTTACATGTCGCGACTAATTTTGCATGCGTTGGGTTTACATTTTTAATATCGATACGTATATAAATCCGTACATGTATATAGACCGATTTGCGATGTCAGTGTGCATTCTTATGTGTGTGTTTTTATATGTAATGTATGACTACCACACAAATACTTGATTACAGTTTATAGTTTATTCATATGGTATATATGCAGGTTTATTTACAATTTTGATCAGTTAAACTCAGCTCCTTACAGGCCCTGGCTTCCCAATGTCCCGGCCAGTGGCCATACATTTTTAAATGTGGCACAGGACGAAGGAGCCTCGGCTCGATTTGCAGGACAAAGTTCCTCAAGACAAGACCAACCTGAACCCATTCGACTGCGAGCGCTTCGGCAAATGGAAATGCAAATATTTTGTTGACAAGAGTGAAAAGTGACTTGCCAGTTCTGTCTTCCTTTTTTCTATTTTCCGGAGGGGCAGTAAGGGGCGTAAAAATGCAACCGGACATGCTGAAATGGGAGCTCTAAATTTTACTGGGCTAGGGCAGAGCAATGAACCCATTGCCAGGAGCTGGTAAATGGGAACAGGAACTGCCCACAAGACTTGGAGAAATTCTTCTAAATAAATTGTTAGCCCGGAAAGTCGCACTTCGAACTGAGGCGTGTTTTTGGCAGGAATTTCTCATGCATTATCTGAGTTACCATAGATTATTGAGGGAGAAGTGGACATGTAAATTGTGTTCAAAAATTTTGTTGGTTTAGGAACCTTCGGAGAAGTTCGTGTCCAAACAGTTAGCTACTTTGTACGTCTAAATATTTACAATGCTTAAACGCTAAGCTATACAGGGTAACCCAAGGACAACACAGACAAATCAAGAACGAATCCCTTTAATATTTACAACAATCTGAGTAAACTTTTGCTACTTTTGTATATTCTTACGTTTCTAAACAGGGGTCTTTGGGAAGTCAGTAGATATTTAAAATCAAATCTTAGGGAGACTGAGTTCTACATATATATACAAATAAAATTTATTTTGTTATTTTTTAAAAACGAATTACACTTTACCTTAGGTATTTAAATCCAATTATTTTAGAGAATACCTTAAAATTTAATTTTTAAATTTCTGCTGCTTGCCAAAAGCCCCCCTGTTTTCCATTTTATTTACTTTAATATTTCTGTAAACACCTAGGCATGGCTCTATAAGCAAACCACTTGAATATAGTTCTCTAATTTGATGATTCGTTCGAAATGCTTTCCATTTAGCTAAGTTCGCTAGTGTGCTGGCAATTTACGTGAGAAGTTTATGTACATGGCTCTGATTTCCGCCTAACTAACTAATCCCCAGCCCACTTAATTAGAAACACACTTACTTACAACTTGCGAAGGAGGAGGAGCAGCGCCATGAGCACGGCGTCTTCCATCATTAGCATAATTAGTTGGGTTCATTTTTTTTTTTTGGAAAGGTATTACATGCAGCTCGGGCGGAAGGACCTCAGATGCTGCTGCTCCCGTAAGTTCGCCTATAAATCATTTCTACTGCATTTAGGGGCTGCTGCTGCATTGGCGGTGGAATTCCAACGGGGCGACATTAATTTATCACCGTGCATTGTGGCTGCCACTATTGACTCGCTCCTCGGACGTCGTCGAGGGTTCCTTGGGGTTACCTGCGTAGCTTCTGGTCCTCTCCTGTCGCTCGCTCCTGATTCGAGTGGGTCCTCCTCCTCCTCCTCCTGCTCCTCCGCCACCACCACCGCCTCTTTGAAGCAGCAACGAGGAGCAGGCCTCCAACAATACAAGGGCCGCCACCATTGTGCTAATTACCCTGACCGCCTGCGTGGCCTCTCCAAAGTGACAGGACCAACAGGCCAGGGCCACTGCCGCCGGCGCCGCGTTCGTTTGCATCGCCTCGGGTCGCTCGCCTGTCCGGGAAATGGAAAACGGTAAAGGAAAATGGAAAATGGTTAGGGTCGTGTCGTGTCGTGTCGTCTTGTGTCGCGGAGAGATGGCACAAGATTTGCGCTGAATGAGTAACAATTTGTAGTTTGTCTGCGTCACAAAAAGGTCCTACATTTAGATATAAAGTGGCCCAAAAAAGGAAGCTCAGGTAGATTTGTAGCGCGGACAGGGACAAAATACAAAGTGTTTTACAAAAAATTACATTCATTTTGTTATCTAATTAACCTAAATCACTGTTGAATATGTATATTATGTTAAGATTAAATTTAAGTCAGTTTTAAACCGTAATACGTTATGCTTGAAACATTAAATTTCAAGTAATCAAAAAAACTTTGTATTCCTCACAAGAACTATAATGAACAACTTTTTCCATTTCTCTTATGCAAATAAAAGTTAGAAAAAGAAAAAAATTTCACATAATAAATTAATAAATCAATATGTTGATAAAAAAAAAACTTAACTTTCTTTCAAAAATAAAGACCTAAAGCTTAAAACTTCAAGAGCTTTTCTTCTAAATTTTTAAAATTATTGACTTCTTGATATGAAAGATCGGAGAAAATTCATAAAATATTAATACAAGAAATAAATTAAAAGAGAAAAATACTAGAAAGCACGGTAATTTTTGAGTTGTAATTTTCCATTCGTTTCAATTAAGAGACAGTGGCTTCCAAATAACGTAAGTTAAAAGATTTTGCTTTCCAAAAACCTCTTGAGATGCACATTTTTTGGAGTGTACTTCTGTTGTGGCGGCCAGTTCATAAATTGCGCAAAAGTTGGCCCAACGAAGACGGAACGAGATGCAAGTTTAATGCATACAAATCGAGGTCAAGCAGATGCATGAATGTATAATCCACATTATCAAACTCGAGCATCCAATTAAGGCCTTAAAGAGGGAGCCTGGCAGCGCACGAAAAGAAAACTCGACGGAGAAGCACCCAAAACTTACCCTGAAGGACGTGGACGCGTATGCTGGCTATCTCTGTATTCGAAGGATAACACGAGTATTTGCCAGAGTGCAGGAGATCCGCATCGTAGATGAGCAAAATGGATTTGGTCTCCTCCGACTTGATGGTCTTGAATTTCAGCCGACCGCCCGAAGTCTCCTCGCTGAGAACCTGCAGGGAAAAAGCGGTGGAGGTGGTTGGGTTGTCATATTAAAAGCGATTTTCCCCCTGTTGAAAAAGCCAAGTGCTGGTGAGTGCTAAGCTAAATGCAAAAGCATGTTTTCTCATAATCATAAAAGCCAAAATTAAATACGTTGCGTATACGACGCGTAAACAAACGCGAGCAAACGCGAGTAAACGCGAACAAACTCACACTCCCACACACTCAATTTCACTGGAGAGGCGCCAGCAAAGAGCTCATAAAAGTTTAAAACGTTTATCCTGCAGCAATTGGCTGGGCGTGGCACCGCCCCTCTTGCGCTTTTTACTGCTCACAAACTCAATTATTGCAGGATAATTTGGCACCAAAAAGGAAAAACCTTAAATTGGGTTTTTGGCTCACTGTCGCCCCTCTAAATTGATTTCAACAGATATTTACCTTGTCCTGATGATACCAGAAGATATGGGTCGGCGGCTCCGGGCTGAACTTGATGATGCAAGTGAGATTTATGGTGCTGCCCTTGTCCACATACAGATCCGGTCCTCCAAGAATGGTGGCCGTGGGCACTGCGAACGGAAAAAGGGGGGAGAAATATTAAAGCAACCATTACCCAACCCATGCTACATTCTCTTTATAAATCGCAAAAATTCCCAAGCTCTCTGCTAATCACTGCGTTACGTCGCATAATCAGCAAACGTTCACAGCTCTCGTCTCTGACGAGTTGTGAAATTCCGAAAATGGTTTGTTTTCCCAATTTCCAGCACATCGCCTGCAACCAGTGACATGTGACCTCCCTTGACTACACCCCGCACTCCCACATTCCCACATTGCCACGTTCCAACCTTCCTGACCAGGCCAATCCGGTCCAGGTTGGCTTTTGTTGCCAATTTCCATAGTTCGCAGCTGAAGCTGCTGCCGTGCCAGTCAAAGTCAGCCCGTTAAATAATCGATTACCGCCCGTCAGGCGGCCAGAGAACGGAAAGTTTGAAAAGGACAAGGCTGCACAAAGTTGAGTGTGATTTTAAGACGGACAACAGCTTAATTTTGTGCTGCTTTGGCAGGGATACAACAACTTAATATTTTAAATAAGATTCCATGAAGTTTTTGGGGCTTGTTGTTAGAGGGAAAAATACTGCTTTATTAAAAAGGTCTTAAGAATTAGGAAATACAAAAGCTTACATTAAAAAAGAAAGCTTAGTAATCAAAAAAAGGATTAGCTAATTTAACTTTTCATTATCCAACACCAAACATTGGCTTTTTCCTACACTAATTCAAATGTCAAGTTAGTCATAGTTTGCTTTGCTGTGTTACTTGTTATGAGCTGAAAATTTGTAATAATTTTTGTGTTCAATTTGTATACCATTTGGCAATTTGGCCAGTGCTGTTTTTTACACTCCCATTACACTTAACAATTCACTTGGCAGCTTAGTTAGTACTCAACAGAAATGGAAGGACTGCAGTTGAGTTTTTTTCTAAGCCAGATTTGGTTTCTCAGAAGTGTTCTGGGCATAGACTTCTGTGATGTACAATCCTGCCATGGCAAGAGGCATATAGGTTGTGATAACACCATGGTGGGTGAGTACTTCATGGTCATGTACATATTTATTCAAATCCAATTTTCTTAAGATGTTCGATGACAGCTGCCTGCGTTACCACAGTCTGGTAAATATGCAGTTTTTTAGGCAGTATTTACTGGGTCTCCACAACGAGTATCGCCAGGAGGTAGCCAGCAGCGTGTATGCAGACCTGCCACCTGCCCAAAAAATGCCCGAATTGGTGTGGGACGATTACCTGTCGGTGGTGGCCGAATATCACCTGAAACGCTGCCAAAGGGAACTTCCTGATGACTTGTGCCTGGCCACCGATGACTTCGCCCATCCCCAATTCAACTACGCCGAGGATTTCTATCCAAGACCAAGGATTCGTCAGTCAAACGTACGCGAGATGACAACTCTATCGGAACAATGGATGGATGAGCTTTTCGATTTGGACGATATCAGCACGGAAAATGCGGAAAGCGAGATCGGTAATATTATTAACGATAAGAGCTCTTACATGGGATGTGCCGCTGGCCGGGACTTCGATCTGTGGAACATACACTTCGTCCTTGTCTGCTACTACAGCTCAGGACCTCCTGAGAAGGGAAGTCTCTACGAGGAGGGCCTTTTCAATGCCAGCCTCTGTACCCACGGACAAAGTGATGTGTACCCCAACCTTTGCAAAACACTGACCCTGAATGACTAAGTCGCAGCATCTCCGGCCAAATAAATATTGCAAAGGCTTTGGGGATAATTAAATGTGCGAGTCACTTGGGCCAAAAGTGGCAAAAAGGGCAGTGCTGGACTGTTGAATTCTCTTATAGCTGGAAATCAATTGTTTGTTGTTAACCAAAAGTTAACAACTTAAGAAAATAAATTCATTTTTGTAGCCAGATCCTGCACATATTAAATTCATATTTAGTTAAGTCCCATTAATCACGTACCCAATTTCTGATCTTATTAACTATATTAACCTACATTTTAAATTGAATAGGAAACCAATCAAAACCAAATTAAAAGCATTTGGACTGGTTATTATAAACTGTTAATTTGGACAGAACACTTAACGGTTTATTTATTTATATACTAATTATAAAGGTTTAATCCTTACTGTTTAAGTTTAAAAGTTATAAATTAGTGCGCTAGCCACACATTAATTGTTTTAAAAAAAATTTGATAACTTGTTGAAAAACATTTTTATGTAAAAAAACTTTTTCCCAATTTTATTGCCATTGCAAACATTTTTCTTGCCATTTTAGCAATTTTCTGGCTCTCAAATTGCGGCAACACTGGAGCAGAGAGACCGAGAAATTGCAAAAAGGTAGAGAATAATAGGTGGAGTAACAGTAACCGTAACAAGCTGGCAAAGTTAGTGGGTAAAAGCTTGTTGGAAAGCAATTTGTTCGTCATGAGCCAGAAAAGTGCTTGCCCCGGGCGCCCAGCACTTGACTCGACAAACACCCGACTCCGCACCACAACCGCAGCTCGCAGCTGGCACGGAAAATGTTGTAAAATATTAAAAAATAATGTGCATGCATGGCAGCCCTCAAGCAGACCTCTCATCTCCGTCTGCCACCTTATTGCTCCTCTATTCGGCGAGCAGACTTGTCACTCAGCCAAATAGTGTGTGTGCCAGAGTCTAGGCAGTCCAGCCAAAACCCATTCACCGACTCTGCGACGACTTTACTAACCCGCAACTGTCTGAATGGGTCCGAACATCCCGGCGAACTCATCGTTGCCGGACTGATAAACCCGATTCTCGGCTATATAGAAGGCGTCGTCGCTATAATACTGCTGCATCATGTCGCTGGTCTCGGCGTCTATCAGATCTGCCCATCGAATCGTCGGATAGGGGTAACCAAAAATATAAAAAAAAGGAAAAAAGAAAAAATAAAACAAATAGTATATGAAACCAAAATATAAATAGAAATAGAAAATCGTTCAAATAATTATCATAAGCCACCCGCTAAACTAATCAAGCAAATTACTTAGGCGGGCATGAGACCAAAAATAGAATTTTACCGTCCATTATAATTAGGTGGCCATAAGTCCACCTGCTGAATAATTCAAATGCGATTTATTGGCTACTATTTTAGGAAAAAACTTAAAGTTTGGTTCCATCGAATTGTGTTTCCAATCACGATTTCAAATTTGGTATTCTGGCCTTTTTCCACTCCAGTCTCGCTTATTTTGGTGAGGCTCTGTCTGATGGATTTAGGAAAACCATAAAAATAATTCAACCAAAATATAAATACGTTTTATGGCTCCAGGATTAAAGAGAGAATGAATCTTATTCAAGTAAAAATATGTGTCTGCGAAATGTCTGTTTTTTTTTATCTACACCTTAATTCCAGTATAAATAGGGTCTTCTGTCGATATCCGTTTATGTGTGCGTCACGGCTCACGTCCGTCCATCAATCTGCCCGAAAGAATTTGGGTAAATTCCTCTGTCATATTTACCGGCAAAGTCGCGCCTTCGTTTTTGTATCCTGCTGCGACGATTGCCAAGTGTGCATAATTTACACTCTTGAAAATTGCATGAATATGCAAAACGATACAGAAAAATATGCCAAATTTCCCAAACAAACAGGAAACCATGACAGAGGCTCTGAATTCTTTCGTTTCTGCGCGTAAATATTACGTTAAGCGAGCTGAACTGGAATACACGTTAATCCATAAACAAATTTTTGTATACTCTTTTACAAATATTCTTTTTTAAATGACGGATAACACTCCAATATCGTATAAATATAAGAAAAGTTAAGCACTTGACACTGCAGGTATTTTGGTCACTTTTCTGCAAAAGCGTTTTTAAAAAATTGTAAAAAAAAAAAAAATATTAAAAATAAAGAAAACCCCAGTTAAAAATAAATTAAACCAGAGACTAAAGCCACAAGACTATGTCTGCAAGAAAATTTATGGACTTGGACTGCAGGTTTTTGGCTACTTTTCTGCTAAGCCATTTTTCGCATATTAAGAAGGGGGTTACATCATCAAAACAAGTGTAGCTACTCACCCACGATATTCAGGTTGACCGAGTAGCTGCGCACGGGCTGCGTGGATATTTGGCACTCGTACACCCCGGCGTCCCTCTGCTGGGCCCACTTGATCTGAAGGGTCCACTCGTCGATGTCCCGATGGTAGGAGGTCTGGAACCGCTGGTCCGTCGTATAGGTATAGGTGCCCACGGTGAGGATGTGCAGGTCGCGATGTCGTATCCAGGCAACCTGAGGAAAGGACCTCATGTCCATTAATACTAGGCTCTGGGGACTTCAAAGAGGCCAGGTTTGAATTTGTGTTAGGGGTCAATCGCCGCCACAGAAACCGCAAAATTTATGCAGCTCACAGACTGAATTTTCATACAACTTGGAATTAGTGTGCGGAACGCATGACAGACCCGGAAAATGATACGCCCCATCCTGCGACATTCACTCGACATTGCCCACTACATTTGATACAAATTTGTTGCCTGTCGTTCTTTTTTTTTGTCTATTTTTGGTAGTGGAGGCTCCTTGTTTATGCGGCTAACTGTCTAACCAATAACACACACAGACCGAGAGACCGACAGACAGACAGACAGAGTCAGCCAACTGTGTGGCATCCATCTGTGCAGTTCCAGTTCCAGTTCCACTTTCCTGTCTGGCCCGCCTGTCTAATTCTGCAATAACAGCAGGAAAAAAGCACAAAAAAACGAGGCAACGGCAACCCGAAAAAGTAGGAAAGTAAACTTTAGCCCGGGCTGGCCATAAATTTACTGTTGGCCAAAAACCGAGCACGGCCAGTTAACTGGAGGATGTGTGTGTAGTTTACTGATTGCGGAAGCGGATTTGGCCTGGAGGAAATCTATGAGCCCCATGACCGTGGCCAAATCGCTTAGCGTAATCAACGTTTGCGAGCCTGCCAGCACCTGCAAACTTTCGCAGCAAAAAAAAACGGGGTAGCGGTGAATTTGGCAAATGCGTGCACAATATTTCCGCATTGTGTCTGCGGCATAAACTATACCGCCCCCCTTTGTTATGGCAACCAATTTAATTTTGATCGCTGAAATGCAACACCTTGTTTCGGTGCTCGAAACTTAACTAACTATCGGCTAGAGGAGACTTTAATTGGGTTGGGTGGATCAAGTTACGCCATCCTAGACAAAAAAGGGCAAAAGGCAAAAAAACCGGGTGGTCAGCATGTGTGTGGGTATGTGTGTGTGTCAGCTGCTGTCACGTATTACATAATAAACTGGCAGCAAATTTAATAACACCACTGTGTCTGTGTCGGCCATCTAAGTGGATATTTGGTGACACATTCGCCGCACTTGCGGTCGCCCCATTTCGGAGCTCTTTGTTTATTAAATGTAAATAAAAATCAAGATTATTAATACGAAATGTTTCCGGCTGTTGTCTCCCTGTTGACTTATCCTGCACTGAGGGAAAAGCTAGCAACCTAATATTCAACTTGAAAGAGCTTTCCCCACAAACATGTTAAATAAGCCGAATAAGCCGAAATAACATTAAATAAATCATACAAAAGCAGTATTTTTATGGTTTTAAATAGGCATAAGATTTTAATTTCGATAAAAAAGTATTAGTATTTTTGGGGCTCTAATATTATTAAGCATTGATTACAAATAATTTAATTTCATAAATTTTGACATTATATATAACTTCTTATATAAAACTTCTTACTTTGGCTGATGAAACTTTTTCGAAGCCTTTGTAAGCTTTAATATTTATCTAAGTTTCGTTTTTTATTTGTTAAACATACTTATATTAATTCCTCTAAGAAGTTTTTTCCCTTTCCCGCGATTTAGCGATTACAAATAATTGTCTTTTAAAAAAGTTGACAATTAACAATGAGTTTCTTAAGACCCTCATATAACATATTTGTCGGTTTTTGCAGGTGTAGATTTATTACGGCACGCCGGAACTTACCGTCTTATTACCCAGATGCTTGACACGACAGCCCAGATATGCGGATTTGCCCACCAGCGATGTGATGTTCCTGGGCATGGTGAGATCAAAGTACGGCTCGTTCCACTTGTGGCCATGGGGATAATGCGAGGGGGGAGCGTGGGTGGGCTTCGCCTCGGCGTTGTTGTGATTGTTGTTGCTCACAGATTGCCGCTGGTAGCACACGGCCAGCCCTGAAAAATATATAAGGAAACGGGATTTGAGATTGATATATATGATATATAAAATAGCTTCAAGTGCGAATATGGCCTGCCATAATGGGGCTGGCACCTGACGTCAAGGACACACCCCCAATTTTTCTTGGCCGAAAAATAAAATTCGGGAGAATCAAAAACTGCACCTTAACGTGTATACTTTAATTAAAGCGATGACACAACCCCCGTATTTTTTTCTGTTTTCGCTTGCTTTCATTTCACGCTTTTCCCCACCCTTAGAAAAATAAAAAAAGAGTCACTAAGTGGCGTTCGCATGGCTGATTTTACCAAGTGGTCACCATGTGAAGTGCCGGGTGTTGTTGTTTAGTTAGTTGCTCGCATTGCAAAAACACAGTTGTTGTTTCATTTTCATTTATGGCCTGCTGGCAGGGGTTAATTTTCTAATTACTCGACGCGACGACGACTTTCTATGACTTCGCCGTCGCCATTTGTAAAACGGCAAAAGCAAAAAGCTTTTATAGCCCACTCAAAACCATCCCCGCTCTTTGAAACAGAAAACATGGAACCCTTTTACGGCAAAATAGTAAAACTGTAAAATTGCAAAAATTTCATTTCCGCCTAAAAGCAACCTAGCTGGCAAACAAACCAAACAAACAACAATCTAAACGAACTCCCAAATGGCTCAGCTCATAAAGCTTGTCATTTACAGAATTAAGTACGAGTACGTGGATGAGGATTTTTTTAATTGGGTAAAAATAAAACCCAGAGACAAATCAAATAAGCACTGATAATTATGAAAGAATTGCCTTAAATTTTATTCACCAGTGCGATGGATGCATTTCTCTGGCAACCGATTCAAGTGTTCAAAATGCCAGCAACTGAAATGAATTTCTACCACAAGCCGAAGCACCAAAAGGAATTTTCGGAGCAGTCGGTGAAGGAAAAGCATTCAATGGTCACCTGTAATGGCATACTGATGCTTATTTCGAAAAGCTGCACTGGGGAAAAATGATGGCTTCATTGATCAACAATTTGGAAACTTGTATGTTATATTTCATTTGAGACATAGCTACTTTTCCTTTGAATTAAATGAAACAACAGTAAACGAATATTAACTATTTGCCAATTAAAATGGGTAAGCAAGTAATTTAAAATACTGTCTTTTTTTTGGGTTCTGTATGGCAACCCGAAGAAATTCGGCTTGTGTGCCTTTCATCGCCATTCCGAGTGTCGTTTAGTCAGTAGTTAAGTTTCCTGAAGCCAGCAACGGACCGCAGAACTTAAAGAGCTGCCAGTCAGAAACCCTAAAAGCGCTTTTCAGGGTTTTCCACTGAGTTTTCTACTGGGTTTTCCACTGGGTTTGACGGTGCAAAGCGGGCAGAGGGAATCGCCTCGGAGGCAAACATTGCAGCAGAGTGAATGCAAATAGCAGTGCTGCATTGGCATAGCGGGCATATGCGTATTGCTTTTATAAAACAGCAAATAGCAGGTGGATGGGTGAGTACTGCATCACCCCCTTTAAAAGTCCGCAGATTGTTTGTACGGACTCGTTAGCCAGGCTTTTGTACTCGGTTCGCTTGAGCAACTCATTTATTCATGGCAGCAATTTAAAGGCGAACACGAAAAGCTGCGGGCAAATCCAAAATGGAAATAATTCAAAAAGCGGATTCATGACAAAAATCCGAGCGAAAGGTCAAGGTGCTGACTACTGACTACTGAATACAGTACGATGAATAATCGGAGTCGTAATCGCAATCGCAGCTTGTGCAATAAATATTAATGTGCTGGGATAGAATTAATTTCGGGCAATAAATCAATTAGCGGGTCCGCAGGGAGTGGCCAACATCACGTATACGCCACCGACTTAAGCGAATCGTGGCCGTTGACAATCTATGATTGATTCGTTGTGCGGGTGCAGTGGCCCCAAGGTACCGGAAGGTCCTTTAAATCACCCCCTTCGCACCCCCTTTGTTCATTTGCATATATGCGCATGCAACGGGTCCTTTGGGAGCCATAATGAATCATTCGAGCGGCTGCTCAGCGCTCATTTTACGCAAAATTAGCCTTGGCATCCGCCGCAGACATCGTAGCCCGTCTGATGATGGCAAAACAATTGGGCCAAGGTACACACGATAACGATGACGATTACGGCTACGGTTACGATGGTGGGACTTTGAAAGGGAAGGGAGTTTGCACTTCGACCCCTGCCAGGGCCACAAAACTACGACTCCGGCTGCGGCAACAATGGCAAACGGCGGAGGCACTGGAAGGGCCATAAAACGCTTAGTCCTGGTCAGGATTACGAATGCATGTGTGTGTGTGGGCTGTCTGTTTAATGGCCTTAAATATTTATAAAGCAAGCAAGCACTGGGCAGCAGCAGCCGCAGCAGCAAACGTCGAACTGCCCGAAGGGTTAACGATTAATTGAAACAAAGTTGAGCTACTCTTGTGGCGCATGGATAAATACGGCTGGGGTCAACGCATTATTGGAGGAGATTGGGGAGGTAAATACCATCATATATATTTAACCAATTGCGGTCGCTTCATGAGGACTCGCTTAAGTGTGTTAACCATTTTAAACGATCTGTCAATAACTATAAGGATAATTTGCTTTTTTCATTTTAAAATTATCGTTCTGGGAAAGCCTATCAGGGAATACAAATAAAAGAAGTGATGTAATATCACAGAATACAATAACATTCCATTTTTGTATTTTGAGTTAAACACAAACAAACAAATAAAAAAAAACTTTTAACAGAAAGTATGATTACCATTAAAATGTTACATGTTCCTTAAAATTTTAGCAAATAATTGATACTACTTCATAAGATCAAATTTCAATTTGTGTTTCTAGAAATATTCTCTTCGAGCTGTACTCTATTTAAAAATATATTAACAAAGATTTAAGACAATCCCTGTTCTAAAGAATTTTTCTCAGATTTTTGTGGAAATTAGGGACTTTAAGGAGGCGATTTAAGAGCGGCCATACTTTCCCAGCAAATTAACAGAGTGTCAGCACCGTTTCGCACCCATTTCAACTCTCAACCGAAAGCAGATCCTGACAGACCGAACGAGCCAAATGCGAATATGAAAAGCGTGCTCATCGTGGCGTGGCAGACGGGAATTTTGTTGGTTCTTCGCCTCCTTGCGCCGTGCAGAATGTTACCTCAATTAAAGATAAGTATCAAAGTGCATAGTAATCAGGAGGCAGCCAGACGAGCGACGGCCCAATGAGTAACAGAAACACACAGCCAAAGGCGGAGGCCAATTCCGGGGTAAACACGGCGGAGAGTGCCTGTCAAAATGATTGTCTTACATGCATTACCCTCCATCACTCAACCATTTTATGTGGAGCGGCGCACCTGGCGTATGCGCAATTTTTACATGCCAGCAAGCTTTTTGGTTATTCGTAACTTATTTTTCCACTCGCTCTCCACTCTCAACTGTTCCCCATTTTTTTGTGCACATCGTTTTTCCCAACAGCCACAAAATGTGAAATTTTTGCGCCATTTTTACTGCAATTTATGCACACTGGCAGGGGGAAATGTGGGGAAAACGAATCCGAAATCCCAGGCCTGCCGGGTACGGCCCTGTTTGGTCATTGCTTGTTAACACACCCAATGGGAGTTATTAATGTTTGCGGCGCTTTATTTACGGCTGCCAGGACTCCGGCCGTATTCAGCGTGCCCAGCGAGTCGATTTTTTACGGCTCCCGGCGGCAGTCGCCCAAGGATTCGAAGGATTCGCTGACAGGCAACGAAACTTCAGCCCCCCACCCCCTTCTGCAGTTGATTTAAATTTGGTGTAGTTAATTTTTAACCCAATTTTTTACTCAGCGATTTTTTTATTTATGTGCACCGCCCTTTTAATGTTGCAACATTTTATTGCCGGGCGCCATGAAAAAAGTGCCAGGCTTAAAGGATTCAATTGCCCGAAGAGTCGTTGATGTCGGAATTTTGTAGGAGGGTTAACAGAGGGAGACACTGAGTTCCATCTAGGTTTATATCCGTACTTAATGTTCATAAACTTTTGGCGAGTGCCTTCCGTTATTTTTAATCAGTTGAAACCTTCAACAAACATTTAATACCACTTGCCTCGGCTCGTGTTGAACTTTCTCAACCCGACTTGTCACATTTTCCGACCTTTCCCTCTTGACTTGCGAAAGTTTTCGACTTCAATTTCTTGCCATGTTTCTCTCTGTGTCATTTGCAAATCAAATTGTAATTGAAGAACTTGGCTAAGTTTTCCCCCTCACCGATCTCCACTCCCATTTTCCGTACAACAATGTCGGAATGTCTTGAGCAGTAAAATATTGTTCGGAAAATTCCCGGAAGGGGTGTGCGTGTGTATGTGGCCTGTGGCATATCGAATTTTGATTTTAATCCCGCCTGCATTTGTATGCAAATGTAGACAGAAACCGAAACTGAATTGGAATGATTCTTTTCAATTTGATTTGCCCTTCACCATGTTTGATTTGGCTTATTGGAATATATATAGGGTTTTCTAATACGAATAGGGTTCAAAAGGGTTCACTTGGTTCCTTTAGCGGATGTATGTCAATTGGTTGATTCAAAAAATCAATAGGAAAAGCTTTTCCGGGAAGCATTATAGTAGTCTGATTAAAAATGCATAATTGCCATGCTAAAGTCCACCGAAGAAGACCAGGAACGCCACTAGAAAACGTCACGCATTGTCTATTTAACATATGCACATGTTGTTTACAGTTCGGTACATCAATATAGATTGCTGAATAATTAAGGAAATTTTGCGATGGGCCTTTTCAGCCATATATTATTAAAATGTACTAACGGTATTAGTAATTAATATTTTCATTTGACGTTGTATTTTACAAATTACTTTCTTTGGTAGACCTTTTTTCCATCAAAGCCTTTTAATGGCTTTCTTTTATTAATCACAACATCAAATGCATGTTTTTAGGCAATCACTATGCACATATTATAATTAAAATGTGGCAAGAAAATTAAAGTATCTTTTCATTTTAAATTTATTAACTAATCAGAAAAGATAACAAATAATTAAAGAAATAATTCAAGTTTCTTGGTCCCATTGAAGTTTAGAGAGAGAATATTCTCTAAGAGCTCCATATTTGTATCCGTTTTGCAATTCTGGGCGGGACTGTATCCAACTACCAGTTGATGGTGATGTGAATGACCAACCTAACATGCAACTGGCGGTGCACTTTCCCAGTGCACCGTTCTCAACCCACAAAGTCCAGTTCTCAAGCTTCGTTCACTTCATTGCATGTTAGCCAGGTTCGAGATGGGTTGGTCGTAATTCACATTTCTGCCGGGTCTGATGTTTATTAATATGCATTTGTCGTGGTGTTTATTTAAGCAATTATAGTTATTCAGCCATGTCATTTGGCAGGAGGGGTCTGAAATGCTAATTAGATTTCGCTGTTGGCGGAGCATGAAAGCGGAGAAACCAGGAGGACATCAATTGAATGGAAAAACGAAAGATCAAATATTTGCCTGACACGCAACATCAACTGTCAATTAATATTGTTCGGCCAGAAATTGTTGTGCTCTCAATTAAATTTCAATCGAACTGCATAAGCGGCTAATAAATTTCGATGGCGACCGAAGCCGAGGGCGCTAATCGCATTATGTGAAAACATTCTTTGTTTGTTTTCCATTTAACAAGTCTCAGGGGAAAAAACCTCCAAAAAGTATACGGAAACAAGATAAATATTCATCGCAGGAGGAGGAGTACGAGGGAATATTTTTTTTACAAAAATATTTGCGCAATTCACACATCAAACGAGAGCAAAGTTTTTATTTTTTTCACTTTTCGGGAGTGGAGTGGAGATTTTCTGTTTGATGTTGTGCAGAGGCGGAAATTGCACAAATTGTAAAGCGCCACTTTCCGGCCATTCTGCACGGACCATCTATCGCTCTTCTTCTTTTTGGCCATATCTGTCTCTATATATTTGTGTGTGTGATGTGTTGTGGCATCCAATGGCCAGGCGTTAATTGAATTATGTTTGCCGCACAATTGGCCGCTGCAAGTGCATCTAAATTAAAAGTGACCTCTGAAAATGTTTGATCATTGGCTTAGAACTAAAAAAAAATGACAATAAAAAATGGAAAATAATATTGATCCACTTGCCGTTGAAATGACTGTACAATTGAAGCAAATTGTATGCTCAAATGAGCTGAATAAATAACAAATGAAATTGGCAAACAAATTAAATCAGCTGGAATCGCATTTCAAACGAATCAATTAAATCACAAATTAAACGAAATATATTCCTCCATAGAAAATGTATCTCAGGGAATTTGTATAAATTAAAAAAAAATGGCTTTATGGAATTATAGAGCTTAAATTTGAGCTGCGAATTACTTATGTTTGTATAGTGTTATCCTATCATTATAAGCCCTGCGTGATGAGTGGATCAAGTGAATCGCATTAGAAGGCCTCACCCATCAACATTTTGACTGCTTGACATTTGCGCAACCTTTATCGGACTGTTTCGATCGCTGTTTTATTCATATCCTTGATGACCCGCACATAACCAGTCCGAGCAGCTCATTACAAACAATCAAAAGGCAATAGGATAGGCAGCCAAAAATTACACAGACCGCAGGGCTCACAGTTGGGGCCATAAAAGCAAATAGCCCCGAAATCCCCCACACTATAACCCATACACACGCATGTGAAGAGAGTGCCAAAAACAAATGAAACACTAAAACTTAATTTGGTGTTTATGTCGGCCAGAGAGGGGAAATCGCAGGACGAAACCCTAATGACAACTGGCCCGTTGTCTGGATCCTTGGAGGATTAATAAAGCAAGTTCCTGGCCAAGGGACCGCTAATGAACTGTGCCGTTAAGATCCTGTCTATGAACTTGAGCCGGCCAACGGGGCGTATGTGTGATGTCGTCTGTCTGTTATGCGTTGTGTGTTTTTGCTGCTCGTATAAATTATTTGCGCAAACAGTGCAAACATTTGGCGCTGATTGCCAAATGCCTTTGGCAATTGTTTTCGGTTGTCCTCGCCAGCCTCGGAGCCACATAAAAAATAATGAAGAAAAATAACTTAAAGCGACGGACTATAAAATAAATGATCCGGCAATGGGATCCTTCGTGTCTCCGCCGCCCCATCCGTACAAATTCGCCTTGCATAAATTGTGTGGAAATTTGTGGGCAGCCAAGCCAGTATGGCCTGCGGTCATATTATACATAAACAAAGCATATATCCGTTCCGTTTGCATATCGCTATATAGCTTGGCAAATTTGTCGGTCATTTGCATTTGACTTGACACAAGACGCAGGGCACAAGAAACCCGGGCTCAGTCCCACTCCTGTCCAAAGTTTTACTAGCCCATTTATTATGCTCCATGTATGACATTTTCGGCCCTAGAAGGGTGAGAGGGGTAAGGAGCTGTCTCCAAATCCCCGGCTAAGCATTTGCGGCTGCGTTTGGGGAATTACTCAGAGTACCCAGAACACCCAGAACACCCAGATTACCCCACCCCAGTCAAGGACAAATAAATCAAAGCCTGCTTTGCCATTTTATTGGAATTGTTGGCCAAATTTTATTTCCCCCACGCCAGTGTGATCAAATGGATTTGTATTTTTAGCGCAAATTGCATAAATCAAAAGTTTCACTTTGTCAAGTTTGTTTTTATATTTTGCGCTCTTGTTGCCATTTCTTTTGGTCAAACTTTTGATTGCCTTTTTAGACGCTTCCCCATGTCCGAGGCCAGACTTTGCATGCCAAGGCGAACAACTTCAAACAAGAATGGAATTTTGCATGTTTCGGCGACTGTGTAAGCCGCTTTGTGACTTATGAATCATAATTAAACAAATTTCCATTTAGCCTTTTGACACATCTGAGTGCTCATTAAACAGTCAAACGAGCAGCACTAAATCAGGCCAGCTTTGTTTATATTGTTCGTCCTCTTCTCAATAGCGCACGCTTTCATAATTTATGCTTGCCTCCGACTAATATCATATTAACTTGTTTAAATTCAGCCACAATTTATGCAGCGCATAGTCCTCCTTCAGGCCATAAATTGGCGCTTTCATTTTGGCCGGGCCATCAAATCATTTTCAACAATCAAATTTGTGAAGCGTTCAGGGACAGACAGTCCATAGAAATTCGAATGGTCGTGTGTTTTGATTTCAAAATCATCGAATATAAATATTTAATACGCCATATAATATTAGGCGGAAAGCTTTAAGACCTGCTAAACTTTTTATGATATAGTATATCATGCTTGTGAGTGGAGAAAGAAAAAGCTAAGAATAGTTTTATATTTATTTGAAGAAATTTACAAAATTGCAATTTAGAAAATATTTTTGGGAAATGCCTTAGCATTTTGGTTGTATTCAAGTTTAAGTCGGTACCACACCAAAATATGATATATTAACCCCTATAATAAATGGCACCCTATAAAATCCAAAATTCCCTCCACATCCATCAACACCGAACAAAACCCTACATTGTTGTCCTAGTAGGAGAATAATTTATATGACTCTAACCACTGACACAACTTCGTACATTATTTTATTTATGCGTGTATTTATGCTTTTATGAGTCGCGTGAAATATGTTGTTGGGCATGTGGGTTTTACACGCATTTAATGAGGGCCAAAAACAACATCAAAAACAGCACTTTGGTGATTTTCATATTCGGGCAAAATGAACAACAGAATATGCACTAAAAAGTAATTAGCACAAAAAATATAGATATAAAAAGATATAAATATATTCAGCTTGATAAGTATATAATGGTCTTTTGGAGGTGCTGGAAACTAATTCCAGTTGAATTTTAATTAAGCCATAATGAATGTGGCCGGCATTAGTACGGAATTAATTATCGCGACGGAAAAAATTATCAAAAATGTTGCCTATTTTTCTCGCCTGACTTTAATGAGCCTCGGATTTGACAAAGTAACGGCATATTAAACGTAGGCCTCATCGCGGATGGACACTAAAAATAAAGCAGAGCCAAGGAAAACATTTTCTTTTCAGCCCGTCGAGGAGGCATTATTAATAGGCACTTAGGGATTTCGGGGGGCAGAGAGGGGATGGTGGCCTCTATATTAGGAGCTGATGAAGACACGTTTTTACATTTTGTATATTGACGTTAAAATTAGATGCCAACTTGTCGGCGTCTCGTTCGCGTTTTTCCGACCCAAACAACGCGTATCATATTTTAGTTGCTGATGAAAATGATGATGATGTGGGGGCGGCGAAGTGGAGCTAAATGCGTGTGAGTACTTGAGTTGTGGTTTTAGCCATTTTATAGCTCCTTTTTAGGATGTCACTATGACTTTGTGCTAATATAATTATTAAATATTGAATTTTTATTTTATACAACAACCCAATTCATATTATTGCTATTTTTTGGGTGTAAAAAAATGAAATGTGGATGCTAAACCATAATTGTTTTTTATTTTTCAATTTTAGCTGTCAAATTTCAATTTAATTTAATTTAAATATGAAAGCATAATCGCTTAGAAAACCATTTAATTTATTATCGATTTTCAGAAATGAAATTAATATCATTATTAAATTGTAAGCTGCTTTGAAATTGAATATCCAAAAACAGTTTCCTCTTTGATATAAATAAATATTTTATGTTGAATACAATTTATCGTACTTTTCATCCTTTAAATATATGTATATTTTGATAATCATAAAAATTATATATTTCCTAAACCAAAAAAAAATCGTTCCCTAAAAAACAAGTAACCCTCTTCTGTCACTTTCAGCTTTTATTATTTTACTCGACTTTTCTGATTTTTTTTGGCATTCATAAAACGGCATCACTGGTTTTCCAGGTGTCTGTGCTAATGCGGCTGCTGTGAGATGATATATGACCGCCACGCACTGTGACACAAATCAACATGTTAAATAGACTGTGAGTGCACCTCCGCCCACTCCAAGCACTTGGCTAAGTGTTATTTTTAGCACTCCTACAGCCCCCAAAAGCTCTTCGCCTTAGTGGTCTCATCCATCGGCTGCTCTTGATATTGCTCACCAGCCTTGCAAAGGGATGGATACTTGAGGTCAGAGCCCGACTGGCAGCCGATGGCTTTTTCCCGGTAAATAGGCCAGTCGGGGACATAATTGCTGGCATAATTGCAGGCCAGCAGGAATTGAGGATGGCCAGCGGGCTTCTCAAAACTCAAGGCAGCACAGCCCACGAAAGTGTTGTTGTCTCGGGCCATAACGGCAAAGTTGCTAAAGGATCTGGTTAGGCATAAAAAATATCAATAATAGAAAAAAAAGCACCAGTAAGAAGGCAAACCCACTCAGCCAATTTTCCCTTCGGAAAACGCTGCAACTGCTCCTTTGTGATATTGGCACTCTGATTCCACCAGCCGCCAATAGACTCCCTTATCAGACACTCAGTTGTGTGGTTTCCATCTCCTTTCAGCAAGTTTATATTGACCAGTGCCAGATTCTGGCCAGAGTTACCGAAATCAGGAGTATTGTGACAAGGGTCGTACTTCAAATCACACTGCTTCACGTTCAGTGTGGCCAGATACTCCAGTTCGGTATGCCACTGCAGTGTGGCCATGCGATCGGGTTGAGGTAAATTCGAGACTTTGCCAGCAGCAAGGATATTTCGCAATGCATTGTGCTCATTCAGGATCAGATCATGCAGACCACTTAGATTGACCAGCTGGGCGCCAGCAGGACACTGTTTGCTAATCTCCTAAAGGTAATAATAAAAACCTTGATTATAAGTCCTGAAAAAAGGGGGGAACTTACTCCTTTGTTTCTGCAGGCAATATGTTTTTTCGTAAAATGACACAAACTACTCTTACAGTAGTCCGTGGGCGTAGTGGTTGTGTTATCCTGGCAGTACACAACCTGCAGGATTCCGCAGAGAATGAGGACCACTACCAACACTGTAGACATGCTGCTGATTCAGTCTTTGACTGCTCGTTTGCCAGCCAAGTTCCCCTTATATACTGCCCAGATGTCGGGCAATATCGGGGACAACTGTTTCCCAATCGGGCCACTTGCCACAGCTGTTTTTGCCCCTGCAACTTGATTCAAACTGAAACTGGGACTAAGCCGGGCCAACACAAACACAGCTAACCGTCCGTAAATGGGCAAGTTAAGAGCTGGCTCTGGCTGTTCCCAAATGGGATGACACCTGCTTCGATCCTATCAATGCAGGTGCATGGGCTCTCCTTCTTCCCACCCACCGACTTATGCCACTTGACATATTATCTCACTTGGCATCCAAAAAAGAAGAAATAGAACATAGAAGCCAAATGAAACGAATGCTTAAATCAAAAAAATTCCTTTCAAAGTGCAATTTAAACTGCAAACACACAAAAAGAAATGGAGAAGAGTGGGCATCCATTCATGGCAAGACCAAGAATAACATAGAAGGCAAAAGGAAACTGAAAATAAGAGAAAAAACCAGAGGGAAATGCCGCCATGTCCTTGTCGTTCATTTTCTACCTCAATTGAAATAGTTTTCTCCTCGGCTGCGAAATTGTTTGCTGTTGCTGCAACAGTTTTTCACTTTCATTATGGGGGAGAAGATTACGAGGGTGGCTTGAGAATGTCTTCAAAAGTACTCAAATTTTAAGTAAAATATTGATTGGATTCATTCAACCTATTCCTTGAATTCGTGGTTTTGAAGAGCTCTTACTTAAATTTTAAAGAATAAATTTATTTATATATACGTTTATATAGTTTTACTTTAATGAATTTGTTGATTTTATTTTGTCGTATGAACTGAACGTATAATAAAAGAATTTCATAAATGTTCCTGAGTGAACAATTTCTATCATCTAGTAAGATAGAAATATTTGCAGTTTGCTCTATGAAATCCTAAATTATTTTTTAGCCATTAGTAATCCTTGTTACCACAATTGTGCATCAAAAATGTTCCCAAAATATTTCAGGCAGACTCAAGTGGCATTTTCGCAACAAAAATTAAGTAGGACTGCCAACTGGTAAAGCAACTCTTGCCACATAATTTTTCATTCTCTTTCACAGAGCCCCTTTCTCCGCTTTCTTATTTCCCCTTTCTCCGCTCTAAATCTCCGGGTGTTTTTGTGTGCAACACGCAATGACAGTTCACAGCAGACAAAAGTAAGCCAAGTCCAAGTCCAACAGTGAAGAGTGAAGAGCAAGGAGGAGGCTTTGGTCCAGATAACAGCAAAAGATTTCTCTCTTTTTGTAAACACATTTAACCATTATTATTTATTATTACTATTGTCATTGTTGTGCCTGTAGCTGGACAATTTCATTTCATGCTTTCGAGGGGAGCCAAACTGGAGAGCCGAGGAAAAAGAACACACTTGGGGGGGACCTAAATCCAACAGAGGGGTGGAAAAAAGGGGGGCGGAAAAAAAACGGGCTAAGGTCAGCAGCTCGAGTTACCCAGTTAACTATAGGGGGAAAATGGGGTTACGAAGAATCAGGTGAACTGGTCAGGTAAAAGGCATCGGCTTACACCTGCTTTTCACTTAATTGGATTTGCCCTGGCAGCGTCTCCTTAGCCGGGCTAATAATTGCAGTTTGTAATTATTTTCAGCCCCTTTTGCTCCCTGGGGAGCTGCAGGATTAGCTATGCACTTGCAAAATGTCAATTGGAAATTAAAACTTTCCCCGGCTTAAGTCGAGCCCAAAATAAGGAGCATTTAAGGGAATAAGAAAAACTTTGTGTGTGCGCGAAACAATTTCAATTTGGTTTAATTTCCTCGTTCGCAGCAAATTTATTCACCCGCCCTTCGATCGGGGTTTTTCTTTTGATTGGCACGGGTGTGAGCAGGAAATTGAAATTCTCACACATTCGCACACACATTAGGTTGGAAGTTCGGGTAAAAGAAGCACTTGCCTCTGGCAGCACTTTGGCAGCACTTATTTGCATATTTTAAGTAAAAATTGAAGTGTTAAGATGGAACCTCTTTCTCTTCTCTCTGCACTTCAGAATGGGCTGTGAGTGTGTGAGAAATGTCAATAAAACAATGACAATGTCATCTGCTCGCCAGACTCACAGACAAAGTCGGCAGTGCTCAGATCTTCGCTTCTCACAAACTGCAAACTGTCACTTAAAATGCCCCACTCAAGTCGAGTCAACTCAATTCGTTTGTCCCATCGACGGGACTTGTCGGGGCTCCAGTTTATGTCACGCATTATTAACACACGCCCCATCGGATGGCGGCAGCAGCACTGCAACGTGGCGTATGCGCAACGACAGTTCTGAGGCAGAGCCACTGCAACTCAGACTGGCTGCCAAGTCGTGAGCTGATTGCTAAACGCATTGCCAACGACTGCACTTAGAAAAGTGGCTTACAGGGATTTGACATGTAATAAAACGATGATACTCGAGCATGGACTTTAAGAGTTCTATGAATGGATATGTTTCGCAATTTATTAGTGCAAAATATTGTAAAATGATAAAGTTTTGCACCTAAAGAAAAGTTTTAATGTCATTCAATGTTTATTGAATTTATGATGTTCAAGTTTGTCTTTGAATAAGTAACAGAAAAGCTCAGGTTCTAAAATTTTTCATTTAAAGATGAAGTATAGAAATCTTAATTGATCAATTAATGCAGCATAACACTTAGAGCACAATTTTTGAAGGATTTAATGTGCAAATGTTTTATGTCACATTTTAAAGTGTCTTAAATTTTCTTAAAATTATTTAGTGTAGAAGAAATTATATAATTTTATATATATTTATATTATTGAACTTTGTAAAGCATGACTTTAAATTACAACTGAACTTTAAATCATTTTGTTTTTATAAAAATCATATTTTGGTGTTTGGTAAAATTGTATGAATACTTAGAAGGGGTTTTGCAAGAAAGCCGCTTTTTCCTTTCCCAACATTTTCCCACAGTGCAAATATCTGGGTATGTGTGGCTGAGATTTGTTTTCTCTGTCGTAGGAGCAATCGGAGCAGAAGCAGGAGCAAAAATATTGTCCTCGCCATGCCCGTATTTACGTTTCCCCTTTTTGTTTTCCTTCACCTTTTTTACACTACTGATTTCGTTGTCCGCCTGCGCTTATGCAATGCTTTTTGGCACGTCTCGCAATGCCTGGAACGTGTCGTGAGTTGGCCATGTGTGACTGTGTGTGTTTAGCGGACTGTGTGTGCTTGTGGCATGCAGCTGTGCGGCACTTGCACTAATGAAAAAGTCCTGTGGTCGGTTGCTACCACCCCGCCCTCCTCTTCGGTGGCAATTCCTGGTCAAATTCCCTAGAGATTTTCGGCCAGGTGAGGGGAAAAGTGTCTATAGCAACGAAACGAGTTCCATTTGTTATCGAGCTGGCTGCTAATGAAGCATCTACCAACTGCTCCATCAGCACTTCAGGCATCCACTTCACTTATGCCGTGCTGTCTCATGTTCCGTCCCTCTGGAGTTTCCCAAATAAGTTCGCTTCAAGGTCACTGGCTTCTAGCCTCTGTCAGTCTTGTCAAGCATATTGATGTCATTATCCTGCCTAGGCAACAACAAAAGCCCCCACATCAGCCTAGACAATTTCGGTTTGCCTGACGGAAAGTTCCCCAACCCTCCTCCCTAGAAACACTCCCTCCGCCCTCAAATGCAATCGGGGGAAACGAAGACAGACACGCATCGCGGTATTTGCCACAAGCTTTTCTCCGGCTGCTTGTGGCCATTCCAGAACAATAACAGTCAGAGAAAAAATATTGGATAAAACCTACCTGAAAAAATTAAATGTTCATATTTAAATGGTTACTTGTGGTATTGTTGAATACACTTCCATCTGGGCCTAATGGCTTATTAAAACGCTTGAGTCGTATATCAAGTAACTCTTCTTATGATTATCTATTAAGCCTCTAAGTTAAGCATTATTCGTTAAGGCGTAAACTGCTATTAAGACTTAATTAATTCAAAACAAATTCAATTAATTTAATTAATTAAAAAGATACTTGTCACTGTTAGAGATGTTTAAAAATATATATTTGTAATTTATCTGTCAAAAATCAACTCGAGAAAATTATTTCTGGTATAAATGTATTTAAGTACTTTTAAAGCTCAACAGCATTTTTTGTAAGTGCACTAAAACACATATTTCCCCAACAATTTCACCCCGAAAAACACAATCCCTAGCAAACAGTGCCAGCATGATGTCGTCGTTGTCGTTGTTTCGATGTTGTCGCCGCGGTTTTGGTGCCCCCTCGCTAAGACCCCCTTCCCAATTCTCTGCGCCCCTGTCTGCCGTGATTTCTTGCCAACTGATTTTGTGATTTTCACAGGAACACCACCACTTGGGTGGTGGTGTGGTAGTGCAGAGGGGATATGTAGATATAGGTGCCACGCTGGTTGGGGCGTCTGCTCATTAAATTCGCTTTGACAATCGCAGTGCTACGCTCCGCTTATCTGATTGTGGGATCCACAATGATGGATCTACCGCACAGTACCTCCGGTTCATGTCAGACCCCTCGGCTGGGTAACATGTGTGCCAGCACCCTAATTAGCCGCTTGATCTTTAAATTTAAATGCACTACAAAACAACATATGTGTGTGGGGTGTAAATAAATACAAGCTTATGTATAGAAGAGCCAGCCATGAACAATTGGATGGGGCAAAGTTGCTCTGCCCCTCTGCATTTTTGCATAATTGTTATGCTGATTGCAAATATCCAACGCGGCGAGAGTAAATTCCCCAAATACTTGCTAAACAACACTGATGATGGCCAAATGGGGTGGCCCAGAAGCGAGGGCGGCTAGGGTGGCACAAAAAACTCGAGACGCACTTTTGGCATGCAAATTTTATGCAATTTTTATGTGTGCAGTGGGGAACAAATGTCAAGTGTTGTTTAACCCTCGGCAAACGATGTTGCCGTTGTTTTCGGCGCAGCTGCAATTTCATGTTGCCACTGCTTGCCCCGGTGGCATTTGTTATTAATATAATTTCTGTTTTCATACGCATAAATTTGAAAACATTTTCCTCTGCGTGCTGCGTGACTTTTAACGAGCGCTTGAAGCCATTTTGTACTGCAATTTGAGCTGCAATTTTTCACACTTGACAACTGACCAAACCCAACCGCTTTTCTCCTCTTTCATCCGCTCATTTCTTTCGTTTTGCTGCACTTTTTCGTGAGCCGGAAAAGCCTTGGCAGCAACTAATTAAGAAAATATTTGCCAAGCTCTCCCGGCCAGAAAGAATTGGGTTGCTGCTGGGATTGGCAAGAGAAGGAAGCACTCAGAAAAATTATAGCGAAAAGATTGATTGTAATAAAATGTTAAATGGAAAAATTCCAGTTGAATTTAAAATATAATCGAAAATGTAGTAACAGAAGACATATTCAAAAAATGTCTAAGAAATAGAAAATATATAAAAAATAGATATACAATTACAAAACAAGAAAATTTAAATATTGTTTTAAAGCCAAGAAAATGTGTTTTCCTGTTAATGTTTTTACTTACTTCTTCGTTTTGATAAATAATATTTGGATGTCATTTTAGTATAAAAAATAAAACATCAAACAAATTTTGAACTGTAGAAATATGATTTTAAGGCCAGGGAAGTGTTTCTTAAAGTGTGAAAAGGATATAGTCAAACAGGCAGCCGGGCGAGCAATTGCCGCATTCCGTCTGCTGAGACTTTCTGCAGCTTGGATTGGTCGGGGAAAAGGGGATTGGTCGGTTTCTTTCACAGGATGCTGGCACAGTGCAGTTCTCAAGAATCAACAACTCTCGGCGAGGCTAGATTTACTCAGCCAGAAAATTCGGGCGCAACAAAATTAAATTTTCCCATACTCTGGCCGAACCAACAAAGTGCCCAATTCTGAACCCAAATAAATAAGTGTCCCCTTAAGTAGAAAATAGTTTGATTTGTAGTTTTCAACGAAAAGTCGTCCAAACTATCCACAGATTAAAGACGAACCCTTTGGAGCTCGGCCAGAACCGCAAAGGACCAAAGTTTTCTACAAAGTTTTCCACAAAGCTAATGTACCCCAATGGGATTCCTCTTTCTCCAGTTGTTTGCCCCATGGCCTGTTTCGGTGCACCTCAGTTCACTCATCCACGTCCTCATGTTCCTTTTCCCTTTTCCTCCTTTTCGACCTTCTGCCCTTTCACCTTCCCCTTGCACAGCCTTGAACTGGGTCAGGTGGGTCAGCTCAGGTGAGATTGCCCATCTGCACGTTGTAGAAAAAAAATCTGGGGTCCAAGATTATTTTGCCTTGATGTAATATTGATGTAAGAACCTTAAGAAAATATGGAATTTTCCACGCCAGAAGATTTTGTATCCTTTTATTTTAAGTTGATTTTATAAAGTTGTCGCTTTGAAGATTGGATTTTTTAAGAACAACTGTGATGATGAACATCAGAATTCTCTTTTATGCACTTACTTATACTAAGAATAAATTGGTTTCTTGTTCAAAATAGTATGGTAAGAAAAAATTGGTATTTTGTATAAATTTGAGTTTGATGAATACACTTTAGAAACACTTTTATTTCTGACAAAACTATGCTATGAATAAATTTGTATTTGATTAAAAAGATGAGGCATAACAGTCTTTAAATTTTGTTGTATTTTGATTAAAAATTATCCTTGAATTTAAATAACATTTTTATTAGTTTATAGGAAACCATATCATACTTTTGTATCGTATTAAAAAAAATCATTATACGTTTGATTTCGATAAAAAATACCATCACAGCATTTCATAAATATTGTATTTAGATGGAAAACAATCCTTGAATTGAAATTCATACGGTATTTGTTTTCTTTTTAGTTAGAGGAATTGACATATATTATTCTGTATTTTGATGATCTTATGTTTTTTTTTTCGACGTGCACCTTCTAGCTGGGAGCTCATCTAAAATCTGGAGATGAGCTGGTTCTGATGGACATTGTTCACCAACTCAGAAATGCATTCCCTTTCACTCAGGCAAATGCCTCGAAAGTTCCCAACCCGGTTGAATTATTCAAAGCAGGAGACCAAAATGAAGCCATAGCCAAGGTCGCTGAGCAGGGGGATACTTGAGAGGTGGCCTTTCCTTTGTGGCACATAATTTTAGGCGACCGACCAGTGCTCGCCTTGTTCATGCAAATTGAAGTGCGTGGATGGAGATAATGATATACACCACCAACGAATTCCGGGTGGGTGGGAAATGCCTGGGTGGTTGGGCAATGGCGTCAGTGTAAACAAACCAGCCACATACAGCGCCGCAAAAATTAATATTTGTATTAATAAAACCGTCGTAGGGAGAATGGTTTTGGGGAGGAGTTCGTAGCAGATGTGCGGTCGTAAGTGTTTACATAACATGTTTTGGATCCCAGCACATTTAGTCAAGCGCACCAAAATCGGGTGGTGAGTGTTTGGAAGGAAGGTGGCTGGGATTCTGTGCGGCGCAAGAAGATAAAACGAGGAACGTGCCAAACACCAAAACGCTTAAAATAGACGCCCAAACTTAAGCCATACAAACTCCCTCCTTCGACAGCTAAAACATTGACCAAAAAAGGAATCGGAATAGCGCGGATAGCGCCTGCAATTGAAGTCTTGCAGCGTACAATTCAATTAACGAACTTTTCTCCTTTTTTGCCCCCTGTCTGCTACTTTTTTTTTTCTTCCCATTACGTTCCGTTTGCTGCGTTGGCGGTGACGTCGCAATTTTTAGACACCGCCACCGCCGCAGGCGAAAAAGGCAAAAGCGATTGGAATGTCCGTGCCGCATTTAAAAGTCAGGGAAAACAAAGAGGTAAAGATCTAGGAGGAAAGTGCTCCATACAGTGGGTAAATTTAGATATTTAGATTACAAAGAAGAGATCCTCTGTATGAGCAACAATTTAGTCAACCTTTTTCCTTCAACTTAAGGGCATAAAATATTTTTAATATGAACCTATTTTTTAGTATTTTTAACTAAGAAAATGCATAAAAATAAATCATTTGATAACAATAATATCAAAAGATATTTTTACAACTCATCACCTATCCATTTACTTTTTTTTCTTGTTCTGTCAAACTTGCTCAATACCAACACACTTAATTGTTTTTACGGGTAACATTTTGCACTGCAAACTTTTGTCGAAATGGGTAGCCGCACTAACAAAAGCCGAGCGGCTTAAGTTGTTCATTTTTTGCCCACTTGCCGCACTCATTGCACCCATTGTTTGCCACTTCTCTTTCGACGTTCTGGCAGCTTCTCTCACTTTCGCACTCCTTCATTCCCACCCCCTGAAACCTCATCACCACCCACCAGCAACCTTGCCAATGCAATGCCACCCACCGCAGTCACTCACACCGCCGAATATCCACTTGCCACTGCATTCTGGCTTGGCGCCTTTGAACTGGGTATTTATTTGGTATGTACCTATTCTTTTTGCGGAATTAAGAATTTTAAGCATTCGGATAATAAAAACATTATGAAGAAACCTCAAAAATTAAGTTCGACAAAAACGCATAATGTGAAAAAGCTTCTTTGAAATTTAGCTTGCTTATCAACAAAAATAAACAAATATTTTAAAAACCATATTTTCTGACATATGTTTAGGCCCATAAACTTAATAATGAATTAACGAAATACACCTTTTTATGAGATAATAAAAATTGTATGCTGTTTTAGTTAGGCTATTACTATCCTACAGTAAACAACTTTTTAATGGATATGCCAAAGTCGATGCTCCAAAATCTTTTATTTTTCTTTTGTTTCGTTGTTTTTTTTATATTCTTCCTTAACCAATTCGCTGGAGTGAGAATGAAATGGCATTGAAGGGAAATAAAACTTCACACCATTACCGACACCTTATTCGCTTTCCATCCCGCAGGTTTGCTTCTGCTTAGCTATGAATGAAGTGCAATTAAGTGGATTTCGAAGGGAGTTTATAGTGGCTCACTGAGCAGATGTTGGAGTTGGATACTAGACAAGCTGCACAGAAAACAAGAAAGGAAGCAAACTTCGGCGAGCCGAAGTTTACAAGCCCTTGCCGCTACTGCAAAAATTAAATATTAAAAACATTGATGTCTTTGAGGTCAACCATTTCTGTGGCAGATATATGCTACCGTTTTCCGATTTGAATTAAATTAAAATTTGTAATACCCTCTGCAAGGGTATACAAATAGTGTGAAAATTAAGATAAATGTCTTTGAAAGAAATAAATATCATTGATATTTTGTAACCAATAATTTGAATATCAAAAAGTATATATTTTAATTTATATCTTACCAAAAATCATATATATTTTTCAGTGTGTAGCGAGGTAAGTAATAGTAAACAAGCAAAAAAGCTCCTGTCACTAATGAGTGTCCTGGCAGTTGTTGTTGAATTCGCGTTGAGTGATTGAATTCTCAACAACCGTTCGAGTAACTAAGTGGACTCATATGGATGGTTGTTGCTGTGGGGTAGTGGGTGGATTTGCTCAAGTTCCTTGGATCTAATAGTGCCGCTGTAGTAGCAGTTGTCATGCCAGCTTATTTAATTAACTCAATTCCCGCCAACATGCTGTACAATCCAAAACGTTGCCACATATTTTAGTCGCTAATTAAGAGCAACAGTGCAACTTCAGCTGCAATTGTAATTGCAAGTAGAACTGCAGTCACGACAACCCTCGAGCTGCAGGCCAAGCAAATATTATTAAAATAAACTAGGACTGGGCTGCCTCCTCTTTCTCTGTTCCACAACTTTGTTGAGCGTAGTCAAACAGTGCGTTTTAAAAGTGTGCACTTTAAGGGTATTTAACTATAAAAGGCAACATGGGAAGTGAGCAAATTAAGAACCTTGGTTAAGGAGTTTTTTAACGAACTTAGCTTTTAATGAAAATAAACGGTGAGTTCAATTTACTAGAAGTTTAAATTATAAAAAACTAAACAAATTTAGGGTTTTGTTAATTATTTTGTAAATTCTTTAAGCTTAAAAATATATAAGTTTTAGCTATTACTACAACAAACTATTTTTTTAAGGAAACTCAACTTTTCAACTTTTCACCAGACAATAATTCCCAAAAAAGTTATATTTAAGTGAGGACTTCTTTTCGTGTCTTCTTTCCGAAAATAGTTGGTAAAGTTTAATGAGTAACAATGCCGGTCCGTTTCGTGCGAGAAAGTGTCAAACATTGGGGAACTGACAAAAGTTGCACACACTACAATACACACATGTCTGCCACGCCCACACACTTAGTGGGCTGTCTTCGTAATGGCTTTTGGTTAGAAGAAAATGAGGAAAGGAGAGGAACGAGCTGAGGTGGCCGAGACAAAAGGCAAAGCAAAAATTTGCGGCTACAAGTTCATTTATCATTTTGCTTGAGTAATTGAAATTTCAACGTCGCCGGGCGAAAAGCAGAGTGGGGCAATCGCCAATAGCTAGGTGGTGCAGGGTGGTTCCGGGTGGTTTCTGGTGGTTTTCTGGTGGTGCTGGGTCTTAGGTGGTGCACGAGCAGCATCCACAGGACCGGGAAACCAAGCGGAGTCGGAGCCAATACATTAGACGCTTCCGCCGATGTTGCCGCCCGTCCGGACACATCTTTCGCTTTGAACTTAATGGATATGAAATACATAAAAAATGTATACACATTCCCCGACACCAGAGACTTCCTCTATGGCTCCCCCCCTGGCCACATGCAAAAAGGGAACCTCGCTCAAAGTCACCAAATGGCGAACGGAAACTCATTCAATGAGTCTCGCTTCTGCCTTTCACTTTGTATTTTTTTCTCCTTTTTTTTTTTAAATCGATTGGGGATTACTTTCGGGGCATCGCTCTTCATTTTTACCTCGTTTCACATATTTATTTTTGGGCCCCTGGATTATCCCTCGGGCCGGTCGGTTCTTAAAGCTCTTTGGGGCGTTTGCTTACGCATCGCCGCACAAATGATTTATAAGTTAGACAAAGGGCAAAAATTGAGGCAAGGCCTCGCTTCACCTTTTACCACCCGCTGCTGGCTGGCTGACACAAAAATGAAATCATTTGACCATAAACATTGAACTAAATTCAAAATCAATTTAGCGTGATAATAAAACACAGGAGGCTGTCCTAGAAAAGTCTGCTGTTGGCAATTATGTCAACAATTGACTTTAATTGACACTGAATGGGCCACTGGCATAAGGAAAACAATCTGAAAAACGTGATGTTTTTCAAGGGCTTTGATCGGATTAAATGGGCAATAAATGGGTTACACATTTATTCAAAATGATTAAGAGAATCCCTGGGCAACGTGATGGCCAAACACACAAAAAACTTGACGAAAAGTTGGAGAGCTTAAGTAAAGCCAACTAAGAAACTGCAAAGTAAACTTCTTCGACAAAATGTGTTTTTATTTTCGCTACTCGCAGCGCAGTCTGTTGACTTTAAAGTTGCAAACTTTCGCCGCGATATGCATATAGTAAGGGGCCATAAAGATGCCATGAAAGTCCTGGCCAACTCCGCCGACAAATAGCCATAAATAAGAGCTGGGGCAAATACCCATGCCTTGGCTTTGGATTGTGTGTGTGCGAGCGTGCTACCTATTGGCCATTGTTGGCCCAGATCGGCGACAACTGCAGCAGTCGGACTCTTGGCCTGGCCCCGAGCTTATTTATGCCCCCAAACCTCTGCCGAAGAATCCAAGTAGAAATACACAAAAAAAACGGTGGCCAAAAGTCAAGTGAATTTCCTTAGCGCGCACACAGACACAAAGAGCATGAAATGTAGTTTGTTATGAATTTCTGTTACATCCTTTTCTCGGTTTCGGCTTGGGTTTTGTATTTTTTTTATTTTTTTTTTTGGTTGCCAGAGGAGCGGGTCGCAAACACATCCGTAAACAATTTGTTCATTCTCCTATTCGCTTTTATTTTTCTCGGCTTTTTGTTGCCGCTACCCGATAAGCAAAATAAAGAAATGAACGGGGAGAATTGAAAATAGGCAACCCTATTACTTGGGATACAAATGGCAGGCCAAACAAAAACAATTCAAATGAACTGCGAACCCAAAAAGGCGAAACACGAGGAGCTCTGGAATTTTTCAAGTTTTTCCAAGCGCGAGCGTTGCCCATTTAAAAAAGGGTTAAAAGGGGCAATCAACGCTCTGGGTGGCAATTGGTGGGAAAAGGGTTAAACGAAAGCGTGCAAAAGAGTTTCCAGTATCATGGTTGAGTTATGGGATATCGTTAATCAGTGCGATTATGATCCACAGCCCATTTCATTGGTTCCTTAATCTGCAAACAGCTGTAATTACGGCTGTTTACTTCCGACGGTTTTTCATGCCCTCAAGTAATTTAATTGCATTTGCAAGTGATAAAATTAAATTGAACAAAGCTATCGTGTTAATTAAGCTAACTATTTGGAAGTTGCAATCCTAATTGAGTGCCTATGCGTTCGTCAATCACATAATAATAAACATTTTATTGACTTATAATCGCTTTATTCCTGCAATTACATTCAACTATGTGAATTAATTTGTGCAGGCGAAGCTATTGAAAATATTTATAGTAAATTTGGCATATTTTGTTTTTTTAAGCTTAGGGATTTGCAACCATTCTTAAAATATTTTGTGTCGCAATTTCGCAAATAATTTGATTGTTTTGTTACTGTTTGAGCTCTATAGATATATATATATGATATAATTGAAATCAATATCAATATAAATTCTTGATTAAATAAAGTTTAGTATATATACAGCCACGTATGAATATACGTATTATAAAATATAAATATTGATTTTTATATATTTCTTGGTACGTTGATTTGTGATTTTTCAATTACTTCTTTATCTAAGCACTTTTGAGTGCAGTGTACCAGAAAAGAGACAGTTAATAATTGAATTAAACTGTTGCTGTAATTTAAAGTGAAATTGGGGGTGATGGCGGTAAAAGTGTGATTTAGCCAATTTCCTTTTTCTTTTGGCGTTGGTGTGAGTTAGCCTTTCCTTTTTCGCGCTTGTGTGTGTGAGCGTTTGCTTGTGTCAACGTAATTTTCCCCTGACTTTCTTTGCTCCACTTCAGCTCTCACTCTTGTTTGCCATTTCATTTCCATATGCACAAGGCAAATAGGCAAACAATCTGCATGGGTGGTGAAAATGGGGGGAGGGAGGAAGGGTAAATCGGAAAAGGGGTCTGTGGGCGGGTGTGGATTGCGAGTTGTGAGTGAATGTTAATACCGGCCCGATACAATTTTGCCCCTCATTTTGTTGGTGGTTGTCTGGCAGCGGGTTTGACTCCAAGGAGCGAGGATCGAGGGGCTTTGGCATCTTGACAGCCAACAACTCACTGCTCAGTGACACGTGTGAAATGCTATGTTCTGCGGGGCCAGGGGCGTAGTCAAACGCGGGGGGTCCCGGGCTCGATTCCAAGTTTTTTGACACATACAAGGGGCGAACGATGGCAAATTGGAAAGTCAAGCCGAAGTTGACAGGATTTGCGCGCAAAAGGATTTGGCCCGCGAAATATAGCGAATAATACACAGCAAAAAATTACACTACAATATCAATGCTCAAATATTTGAAAAAACATATATAATTTATTTAAAATGGGATGGTAATTAATATATATTTCATGAAATTTATATGCTTATTGATAAAAGATGATTAAAATGGGAATCCAAGTCTCAATATATTGCTGTCGAAATAAACCAAGAATTATATGAGAAACTTGTTTTTGAATAATATAAATCATAAAATTGTTATAATAAAATAGCTTAAATATATGCTTTATTCGATATGAAAATACAATTTTGTTTGGCATAAGTTAAATAATACAAATAAAATTTATAAAGTACATGCGGTTCCTCTTTAGATACATATTGTGCATTTCATGACATGAAAATAATTTTTTTTGGCATTTAACATGCAAATAATATTTATGAAATTTTTTTCTGTACAGATACATGTTGTGTATGTGCATTTTGTGTGTAAGCGAGTTGAACAGGAAAAGGAAAGGAATTGGAGCAGGAGCTCTTGAAGCCGCAGCAGGATAATCGACTGCCTGTCATTGTGTTTACACTAAATTTCAATTAAATTTTGAGGCCTCCTTTGACAACTGACAGTACAAGGAAGGCGTGCGTCTTCCGGCATAGAAATGTTCAAGTAGTATATAGATGGATCAGCGCCACTTGCCACTTTTTGCCAAACGACAACAAATCTCGGCCAAACTTTAGAAACAATCTTATGCGGGAAAATGAAGCCACTTTTGCTTAGCGCCCACAACAGCCAAAATAAGAACAGCAAAATCCGGAAAAGCAAATTCAAAAAAAAAGAAAGAAAATACCAGCAATCCGCCAAAGTGGGAGGGGATTTGCCGACTGGATTTAAAATGGAAATTATTTGAAGAAAACCAATTCGCTTTATTACTTTGGGGCATACGCAGCTAAGTAAAACAAGAGCAGTCGACGGTAACGCTGCCAGCAACAAAAACGAAGTACTCCAACAACAAGAACAATAACAATAACAAAAACAATAACATTGGGGGAGCAACTAAAGAACAACAAAAGCAAGCGACCATAAAAATTAATGCAATAAAAACACATGGCCAAACTGGCAGGAGCAAAAGCCCAAACAAAGGACACAAACAATGAAAAGTTGCTGCCAGAATGGCAAAGAAATAAAGCCAAATGGATGGATGGAGTGTATACAGGTATAGTGTTAGGATCGATAAGTTTTTGCTTGCACAGTCATCCACCATCGAAGGACAAGAATACATTTCAGCGGCAGGAAAAAATATTTTTTTTAGGATACTGAAAAAAATCTTAATAATATAAAAACAATTGTGTTTAAAAAATATGCATGAATTGCTTATATTTGGCGAAGTTTTTTAGCATGTAGTTACCACTATGTAAAAAAGTTATTATTATAAAAGTGTAAATTGGAAAAAGTTGAGCATTAGATGAGGATAATATGGCTTAATGCAGAATACCGTTTTATATGTTGTAATCCTTTAGTGTTGCATATTTATAGCATTTCCTATTGATGTGATGTGTTGCCTATAGAAATTAAATTCAGAGATGACTTCGAAACTATAATGGCAGTAAACTTCATAATGAATTTCCACTTAAGGTCGTATCTAGTCATGTCAGAAGCAGCTTTAATAGGTAAGGAGATAGAGAAGTATCGGCAAAAAGAAGGCTTCCAGGACTCCTTAGCCTTTTCTTGCCCTTTTGCTCTGTGCAGGCAGCACGCAATTAAAAGGACTTTCGACTTATAAACATTGCGCCTGAGTGGATGGCTGGGTGGTTCGTCTCTGGCCCTGTAACGACAGCACCACCACCCCCTCCTTCACCCAACTACCCACCGCCTGTTGCTGCTCGCCTGATTGAGCTTACAGTTTGCGGCTCATAAAGTCAGAGTCTCGGGCATAATTACACTTTTTCAATTATGCATAATTATGTGTAGAAAGCAATTTGCGTTTGGTTTGGAGCGCGTTTAAAATTTAAAGTGCAGTGACACCAGCCGCCTCTCAGCCTTAACCCCTGACCCCACACTCCACGTCCATAGCCCTTAACCCCGCATTCCTCATTGGAGCTGCTGTTATGCGATATGCCCTTAAAAACGACCCCAAGCGACCAGCAAGCGACCGCATTTGTTTGCTTTGGCTCCACGTTGCTTTCTCACTTTCTACACTGAGAAAAAGTATTACAAACATTATCAAGAAAGGTATCGTCTCAAATCAAAACATTTTAAAAATGGAAGAGTAATTTTTTATAGCATTTTGAATAATCGAAAATGTATTAAAATAAGATTGTCTCTGTTTAAAAGTTTGTATATATCTTTGATCTACGATCTAAATGGGCTTAAAATATCTGAGGCACTGTTGGTTTGTGGGTTAGTAAAATATAAAACTCCTTCTTTTACTTCAGAAGGTCTCATAAAAATTAAAAAACGGATAGAAATCGTCATGAACTTTAAATGTAATGTTTTTTCTCTCGGTTCACCCATCGCTTTCACTGCTCCTGCTGCGGTTGGCAGTGGCCATGTCAGAGCAGCAGCACAGGACTGCAAGGACAACGCAGCAGGCAGAAACATAAATCAGGATTTTCGCAGCCCGAACCACAAATGTTTTTAAAAGGATTCAGCGCCCGGCGAGGCGGCAACAATAACAACCTTGAGCGGGGGTGGTGGGCCTATATTGTATATGTTTATATATATATATATATATATATATATACATTGCTGATAATCTTATGCATGCTTAAGCAGGCTACGGAACATGGGATGTGCGGTGTTATTATACTGTGTATAAGGAAGGATCGGGAGGAACTTGACTTACCCGACAGGCAGCAGAAAAGTGCCGTCCACAGGGTCAACATTTTGCGATGACCCACTCGATTTGCGGTCTGTTTTTAGTGTTGCACCTCTACTTCTTTTCACTCCTTTCAATCCTCGGCTGACTCCTTTTCCTATCACTTTATTGGGTTTGCTTTGCGTCCTATCAATTCGCACTTTGTTTGCTTTGAGGGCTTTGATATACGGCAATCTCTGGGGAAGATATATTTTTGATTTCATTCCTCGTATTCACACACAACACTTTTTTCGTGTCTATCCTTTCTATTAGCCCTTTCAACAGAGAGAAAAATATATTATTCATCCTTCATGGAATTTTTTTAAAATTTTTCTGAGTACAAATTTTATCTTTGGTTTTACGCATCGTTTTATTTCAATATTTGAAATATTTAAAATAACTGTTTAAACCTCAAATGAGGTTTTTAAATTAATTCTTCAACATTTAAAAATCATACATACCCATTTATTAAATTTTTTTTATATACATCTTAAAAATATGGTTAAATGTATTAATAATTCCAATATGACCTGAAAGTTATTTTTATTTTTCTCTCTGCACTCCTTTCTGATTTTCTCTTTTCGTTTCGCGTGAATTAAACACTTGCAATGACATTTAAAACACTTAATATCAATGGCAGACAATTTAATCCTTTAACGTTCGTTTGTTGAACTTTTTGTTCAATGTCCTTGTTGTTGCACGTCCTTGTTGCTGCTGCTGTATTTGGTGTTGCTGTTGCAGTTGCAGTCCTGTTTGCTTTTTTGGCTCGTCCTAGGCCGGAATAATATTTTTTGTTGCCCTGCTCGTTTCGCATTTCCATGAACGATTTTTTATTTTCTTTCCGCCTGGAACCAACCCAAAAAGAATTGATTTTCGTCTGGGGCTAAAGAGCTTTAAGAGGAATTTCATTTGTTCTGTTCTCGGTTTTTTTTTTTTGACGCTGCTCCCCTTGCTGTTATGAAACATAAATTGATTAAATTTGTGTTGATGTCGGGTCTGAAAGAGTGTGTGGCACGTAAAATATTGTTAACTAAAACTTAGATAATTGAAAGGAAACCAATAGTCTTACGTGTAAAGGAAATTAAAAATTACTTCAAAAATATACCAACAAAAGTTTTAACTACATATTAGAAAAACATGCCTTTGGGCAACGCCCAACTCTTGACTGTCGTCCTTTTCCCTTCGAAACACCTTCTTCAATTAATTATGGCTAATGCATAAACCAAAATCAGTTATTGACAAAAGTTTGGAATTGTCTCCGGTCAGCTGGCTGCCCCTGCATATTTCATAGGCCCAAACTTGGGTGGCATGTGACCTGGTCCCAAAATAAACCCTCCTTCCTTGGCCTTTCGAAATTGGGAGGAGTTTGTGGAGAACTGTTTATAGCAGTCACGCCTCTTCTTCACATATATCCGCCTTCGGCTATTTCCAGACCTGCTGCCATCCATTCTCTTTGGCATCAATCAATTGCCCGGCCCAGGGGAAAACTTTACCGCACTTTGGCATTTCCCTCACATCTAATTTGTTAAGCATTTGCAGGGGAATTGCCTTTTTCACACGCCCCTTGAAAACGATGTGAGTTTTTCTCTAGAAATTTTTTCCCTCGCCCTGTGTGAAATTAATTAAAACTTAATTAATTGCAAACTTCACTGTGGCGCAAGAGACAGACACACTAATGAGAAGGGGAAGGGATTAAGGTCCGAGTTCAACTGCAGGTCTCATTTGACATGCAGAGAAAAAAAATTAAGCATGTGGTACAAAAAAAAAAAACAAAAAACTGAAAATGAACGTAGTCTTACATACAGAGAAACCAAAATATTACTGACTTTTCAAAAAGAATATTTTACCATATATATAAAGAATGTACTTCTTGTAAAGTTAACATTGGAATATTAAAAATAATAATATTTAAAATATTTTGTTATAAAATAAATGTGAAATGGGCTTTTACAGACCTGTAGATGAATACAGGAGTCAAATAAGTTTATTTTCTTGCTTATCTCAAGGTTATGATTGATTATACATTTCTTTGACACATCGTTTTAATAACTTTTATCGTACTAGCTCTAACTGAAAAGTAAACCCGACCACAGGCTTATCATAATAGGACTAGAATTTAGCACGAAACTAAACATCTTCTTAAAAAAATAGTTCTTACAAGGGTTTGAAATATAACAAAAATATCCTTGTAATTTTATTTTATAATTTGTTTACTGATTTAAGCATTATATTATTAAAATAACTTGTTTAATCATGTAATAATTATACTACTATCCATCCCTACGATATAAAAGTTTATTAATGCAAATTATTTTTATCCTATCCATTTCAACTGGTGAAAATAATTATTATTCAAGATCTTTTTTGGTATTGTACTGCAATATTTTTCTCTGCAGGATCCTTTACTGTGTGACTTCAATCAGAAGTGGCTGCTGCTGACATGTTGTCCCTCTCTCCTGCTCCTGCTCCTGTTCCTGTTCCTACTCCTACTCCCATCTGGAATCCGGCCCGGAATCCTTGGCCACTTGTCACTGTTGCTTCCGTAATGGAATTAGAGAGGGGCAGGGAGTATGGAAATGTCGGAGGGGACAGAGCCCAAGGCAAGGACTCAGTGATTCAGGGACGGAGTCTGAGACTCCTGCCAACGTCAGCAGTGTCTCTCAAAAGTGTTAACGCACTCAATTGCTCTGGCCATCTCTTTCTCCGCCAACTATGCCCCTCTCTTTCGGCCTTTCGGCCCCCGGCTCCTTTGGCCTCTCTCTCTAATTGTAAGCGTCTGCATTTTCCTACTCGCCTCGGGGGCAGTGTCTGCTCTAATGCTTAGTAACTGTGATTAGGAGGAAACTTTAGTTCCGGGTGGGTTTAATTCGCCACCCACTTGTCCCCGGGGCCAATCTTTGCCTCGCCTTGCTTTGCTTTTGTTTCTCTGCCCCATTGTGTGTCGACTAATTCCTGGTGTATGAATATTTTATTGAGGAAGGTTTTCTCTTTTATTGGCTACATGGCATTATGTGCGAGAACAAAGAAAGGATACAATTAAATTTTTGTTTGGGTATGCCAGCTGGAATGCCACATAAGCTGATGGCCTTAAAAGTTGATACCCCAAACAATAGTGCTGGTGGAAAAGGAAAACGCTGAGAAGCCAAAGTACTTGACACTTGACAAAACTTTTCCATCAACAACTGCAGTTGCGACAGGAAAAGTTTTGCCCAACGAAACTTAATTTTCCCCAGCAGCCCAGCATATCTTATCATACCATACGAGATGCTTTTCAGTTTCTTCAGCTAGGCACATTGCGCATACGCACTGTGATCAGCCAGATTGGCGGCCTGTCGTAAATTTCCCTGCACACTTGTTTTCCGTTAATATTTTATGTGTTTTCTATTAATTTTTGTCACATTCTTTTAGTGGTCGCTGGGCCCGAATATTGGATTACACAAAAAAAAGTGTATTACGGCCGATATTTTTCGGTGGCAGCGATTTCTGTTTTGACGCAGATCAAAGATAGTTTCCCTCTGTTTTTTGTTTGGCATTTTGGTGTTGTTTTAATTTGTTAATTTGTGTTTGGGGTCCGGGCTCCCCTCGTCTGTGTCTAAATATAAAACAACTTAATTTGCTGCATGCTAATGAGGCGATGGGAAAGGGAGCGGTGCTGGAGGTCGTTGTGTGGGCGTTTAACACTTTTATAATTTGTTTGCCTGCAGACGAATTGCTCTGCAGCTTTTATTTTGGTCTTTTGTCGCCTGCCACAGCTGACAAGCTGCTAACACGCACCGAAATTTCGTTAGATTTCTTATTACTTTTTGGGTATATAATTTTTTTGGAGACGATTATCGTAAAATATTCGCGTGCCGAACGCGTTTTGACTTGCCCAGCAAAAGCAACAACAGTTAGCAGTAACAGTAACAGTAACTGGAACAACAACAACAAAAGCGACAAAAGGTCATTCAATTTTCGACTGCCGGCAATGGGGCAATGAGGCTTTTCCTGCGTTTTCACACGTTTTCCAAAATTTACGACCCAATTGTGCCCGCTTTTCTTATCCGTTTGCACTCACACTTCTGCCTCGAGTCAGAAAAACACACACACAAGCGCGCACACACACATACTGGTCCGGAAAATGTCGCGCCTCACGTATTTGGGCCTCACATTTCCATCAACTTTTTATTTGGATTTTTTACGCGCTTTTCCGTGCCTTCGCCTTTCGTTCACCGTCGATGTCGCGCTGAAACTGAAACAGAAACTGAAACTGATTTCTGCCAGCAGTGGAGCACTTTTTTTGGGGACTCGAGGGGGCCTTCCGAGCAGACACGAACCTTTATCAGCGCCGCTTCGGGTTTGTTGTCTTCGTCTCGGGAAAAGTCGGGGAAAAGGGGTGGAAAAATCGTGTCCCGAGCATTTCCACTCCTGCTGAATTCGCCGCATTCGGCTCTCTTTACTGGCCTTACTCTCTCTTATACAAAACAAGGTCTAACAATAAAATGTTTGAAATAGTTTTGGCAATTTGCGATTATCATGTTAGTGGCAACAGAGGGAATAACTTAATGATCCCGAATTATGTGCTTCAGCCAAATGCAAGCTTATTTTACGACTGTATTTTCAACGGGTTAAGTTGATTTTTACGATGGGAACTTAAGATACAAGCAGTGATTCGAGTTCTTTATAGCAGGGGAAATTAAATGGAAATGAAAGGTAATAACTTGATTTATGGTTATACCTAGACGGAGGATTGAGGGAGTTGGCTAGAGGCTATAGATAGTAAAGCATTTATTAGGCTTCTTAAAAAAAGTATAATTAAAACCATATTTGGCTTGTTAGTCTAATTTTAAATCTTTCTTAAGTAGCTGTTTTTCTTCGAGTAAGTCCTTTAAATGAAATGCAAGATCATAAAAATGGCGTATTGTTTTAATCAAAAAACTAAATAAACAAAAAGAGTGAGCACTAAATTTTGTCAACTCGAAGCAGTCAAGTTTTAAAAAACGGTATGGTAAATAAAATATACCAACTATTTTTATTTGATTTTTAAAAAACACATCTAAAATGTTCAGCAAATTTTAAAATAACCATTTAAGAAGTTATTTAAACAGTCGATTATTTCAATTGCTAAAATTTATAAATTGGTACAGTAAATACTCTAGGACTTCATTCCCTTTATTTGTTCTTTTTTGTTTTAATTTCATATACATGTGTATATCTTCCAGTTAGTGAATGATAATTTTCTTTTTTTTTCTATTCATTTTAAAAAAACTACATTGTATTTCATGTTCTCTATAGAGTTGGATTATAAGTCCGTCTGCCTTAGACAATATCTAAATAAAGACTGTGGGGCTTAGGTCAGTATCAAAGAGTACTGTTATAGACTTAAGCAAAGAGCGCGCATGAACTGAAAATTTCGAAAGTTCTCTTAGATTATCTCTTGCGTTTTTTTTTTGTTTTGCGGCGAATTGGATAATGTGCCCAGAAGGCAGGGATTTCAATAAAATACACTGGAGTTGACACAAAAAGAGCTAATGACAATATAAATTCGCATGGCGTATGGAAATGCGTGGCAGATGGGAAACGGGAGCTGGTCCAAAGATTTCTCTTTCCCGCACTTGATGAAAAGCGGGGAAAATGGCGGGTGCAAGGCAGCTGACAGCAGTTATCGCTGGAGCGAAAGGCAGTAATTAGCGTAAATTGAGTTGGTAAAAAGGGCAAGTGTTTAAAATCCGCCACCCACTTGTGTCACCTCCACAAGAACCACCCAAATACCCCAGCCACCGCAGTAGCTGCCCCTCGTTTTTGTGGTTGCTGTTGCTGCCACTGCTGCTGTTGTTGATTATGTGGCAATTAGTTGTCGCTTTTGTGGCAAGCCGCGCGACACTTTCAATCAGAGCATCTTATTCCGACAGCCACATTATGCCCATCCAGGTGGGGCTTAGTGAGCTAATTAAACAAGCCGCTTACCGCCCGACATCCCGCTGACCTTGGCCACCTGTCACGCCCCGCCCCCTTACCGACCACTCCATGTCCAACTCGCAAAAGTTTGCCACAACTCCTAACCGACTGGACCCCACAACATTTCTCCAGTTATCAACTTTCTGCACATATTGTCAGAGGTGTTTAAAAGTCTGGGTCACTGGTGGGTTAAGTGGGCGGCAGGGGAGGCTGGCCATGGCGGGAGGCGTGGCTGCAGTCTAATGAGAGGCATTTGGTGTACTTGCTCGGTATTAGAAACTTTGCGAAAAGGCAAATGACCAAAAGTTTCCAATTTGGTTGCCCAGAAAATATTGTGGAATGAATTTTTATTAAACTTCCAACTTGCCGAATGACAAATGCACTAAGCAACAAAAAAAAATCGTTATATCAATATTCCCAATTGAATTTTCCCTCAATACACACATTAAAATATTCCTTAAATTATTTATGGCTTTAGATAACTTTTCTTCCCCTCAGGTGTTAAATTTTATAAACCATTTTCCCTAGCTCAACAACCCCCGCGGCAGAATGCAGTTCATTTGCGAAAATTTTATGATTTATGAAAATGCTCTACGAATATTTCTGTGCTCTCCCACTTTTCAAATGAAAGGGCGTCATTCCGCCCACATTGTAATACAATCAGGATCTGGCTAGGAATTAAATCTGCTAACCAAGTTAAAGCGCTCGAGGAGGGGAGGATACGAGATTCTGTTCTGGGGCATTGTTGCATATTCAACAATTGCAACTGCAAACCGACGAAGTAATAACAAATGCAAATTTTAAGCTCAAGAATTTTCGTTGGCAAAAATTGTATACATTTCTCTTTTTTTTTTAGCTCATATTTTACTTATTTGTGCTTTTGCCTTTTGGCAACAGCAGGCAAAAGTGCAAATGAGTTTGGGCCGACCCCCATCCCCTGACAATTGAATTTGTTAAAATTGTTGCCTGCTAAATTTGTGAGGGAGTGGCGCAATCGTAACCATGCATCAGCATTCAGGAAAGGGGAGATCTGATCCACTAAACTTGAAGTCGGAACACATTGTCCTCCTCGCTGAGAGCCAATATAATCAAGCGGCAGCAGCTTGCAAAAAATGATGTGGCAATGTGTATGGGTTTGTGCGGCATGCACTGTGAAAAATCGAAATTCATTTTAACATTTGTCAAATAAAGTTGCAAATAACTAAAATAATTCACAGCAGCTTTCTTAATTAAGACCATTAAATTTACTAGATTTAACTAATGAATATTGGTTAATGGTTTGTAATTCAGATAGATATTTTTTTCAAAAATCAAAACATTTAACGTATGCTAAATGATATAGTTTTCATGCGAATTTCTTTATCTGTACAGGGAGGTCGTGCACCAGCAGGCTGCAGGACTTGGGCACTGATGAGTTCACTTCAGTGAGCAAATGAAACGATATTGTTGTCAATTTAGGTGCAACAAAGAGCAGAAATGCGTCCCGTCCCTTTCCATCCGTCGGCAGACAAGGACAAGACAAAACAAACAGCATGCATGATGAGCGTGCGAGAGGGAGAGCGGAGAGGGAAGGGCTGCATTGGTAGGATGTCGGAGGGAGACAGCGATAGCTAGCGTAACAACAAAGGCAAACAACAACAAATTGCATGTCCTTCCGCCTAAGGTTGCAACACAATATACAACGCACTCATATTTACTTTGTTCGGAGGATCCTGTTCCAGACTCTCTTTCTCTGTCCCTCTCCCGCCCCCCCTGTCTTCATCTTCCCTCTCGTTCGCACCAGGACATCGGCGAACTCCTCGCAAAATTGCAACATTAATGAAAACTGCAAGCGACCTGACACAGATACGTGTGGGGTGGTGGCAAGGTGGGAAAAGGGATGAAAAGGGGTTAAAAAAGGGGTGAAAAGAGGGTCCGAAATGGGACAAAAAGGACACCATGGTTGGACCTTTATTTACAAAACCAAGGAAGCGGAGAAAGAGCTTTCCCCGAATTCGACAATATTTTTAGCCATTTTAAGAGCCTGATTTTCCTCCAGGTGATCTAGGATAATTGCCAACTAAACTGGGCTTAATGGTTTGGCAAGGGTTTGCAATTTAATGAAACTAGTTTAGAGCGAAAAAATTCTTCAGACAAAGATGCACATTCAACAGATTTTCCCATCATAGTCATTGCCCATAAATGCCTTCCATTTTACTGGATGAAATGTATGCCGCCACAAATAAACTCAAATCGTTTTCAATTTCAAACATGATTGAGATAAATGTAGCTGCTATGAGATATCAGAAATTTAAGCTGTCACAGTTTTGATCAGCCAGTCTGGATAGCTTTTCCCGATAAATATCTTATTCAATTTAATATATATTTTTCCAATCCGCATGCCATTCATCCCCATTTAGCTTTATTTTGAATGCATTAGTTGACTAAAAATAAAGGCCGAATATTATTTATACGATTATATTTAAATGTATTTTTTATTCCCAATGTGAACAACTCTTCCATAATACAGACAAGTGTCAATTGCATCAAAGCCTGGGATAAGCACCCAATTAAAATTCTGTTCAATCAAATTAAACAGAAACTAAACCAATGCATAGACAGAATTGATTTATTATCGATAGATGGGTTGATAAATAGATGGGTAAATAAGTTAAATAAATAAATAAATTAGGCATTACAATTAGGCGTAGACTACAGCTGAGCAGAGCAGTGAGAAATGGCTGTTATCCTCGAAAACCCCATTTGCGTTCAGAGCCTGACGACTTCGACGCCCTGTGGGGCAAACAAGGATTCGGCTGCCAATTTGAGTTTCTCGTTGACCAATTTGGCGATTTTGGGCGTGCGTCGCCACACAAATTCGCGGGTGCGGTCGTGATTGTCCTTGCTCTCCACCTCCACCTGTGTCAAAGGTTGATTGGTCAAAGAAGCCGGGGAAACAGTTGGGATTTGAGGCTGCCACTCACCTGCTTTGGCTGCTGCACCTTGATGGACATTAGGGTGGCCCGATCGTCCAGAACGCTGAACTTGATGCGTCCAACCATCTCATTCGTCCTGGCCGTCGCACTCTTCACGCTCCTCACGCTGCCCTTCTTGAAGGACTTCTCCACACGCAGGATCAGGGGACCCAGGGTGAACTTGGCCTTGATCGTCGAGTTGCGTCCCTCGGCATCGCTGATCACCTTGACATTTCCCACCCGCTTCAAGGATGCCAATCCTGAGAGCCTGCCCTCGGCCTTCTGCAGCTTCTCCACTGCAGCACTTGCTCCTGCCTTGCTGGCCCCCGCGGGCTGATTGTAGTTTCCTGATTTTAGGCCAGAAGCCTTTTTCGCGTTCTGCTTGTGGCCCTGAGTGCCGTTCGACGAGGACTTCTTTTGGCTGGTTTTCGTGCCAGAAACAGTGCGCGTTTCCGCCTTCGGTGACTCGGAAGCGGCTGCAGAGGGGGCGTGGTCGGACTGCGGCTCGCTGGGCCTCTTCTCAACGGCTTTGATGGCCAGCTCCGACTGTAATTGCGTCAACTGCTCCTGCAGCTTAACCGCAGCCTCCCGAGCCTCCTGATTTTGGTTCTGATTCTGGTTCGAATTGCCGGCACGGGGCTCTGAACGCGTGTTCTTGCTGCAAAGGCAACGAAATTTGAGTTGGTAAATAGAAGACCGCTTGATTGCAACGTTGAATCTACTTTACTTTGTCCTTAACCTTAAGTTTATTTGTAATAAACAACAAAAGTTGTACTGTTTTAAAAAAAAATTAAAGCACAAAAAATAATGTTTAAATAATTTATAGTTATCTGTTTTGATCTTGATTACAAAAACCATATCAGAAAAATATATAATTATTGTTAAGAATATACCTTAAAATCACGACTTAGTAATTAATAATTGAAATAATTTAGATCATTAAAGAATTGAACATAAAAGCTTATAATTTTGAAACTAAAAAAAAAGTTGGCCTTAGCCGCAGTAGTTGGTCCTGCTTCTGCAGTAAAATTTTAAATACGATTTTAAGATATACAATTTTAAAATATTATTTTAATATGTTAGAGAGACAAAAATTTAGAGAACCTAACCTATTTATCCATTTTTGTCAATTCAGCTCATTAGTAATTACTTAAAGTAAAATGATGTGAAGTAATGGAATAGTATTATAATTGTATTCTTAAATGGAGCCACACTTACAGTTTTTTGTGACCTCCGACCTTGCTGGTGGTGGAGTGCTTCTTGTTCGCGGCCTTGACCGTTGACCCACTGGCGGCATTGGGGGATGCCCAGCGACCCGTGAGGTTGACCACGTAGGGATCATAGTTATCCGACACGATGCGGTTGATCCTCGAGAAGATGGCGTCGATGAAGTGATTGTGGCGGGCCTGGAAAGCATCCGTGGACATGTCGATGACGTTGTTCTTCAGGTCACCTGCGTGAGGGTCAAAGGTCGAGGAGGAAGCGCAGGGAAAGGGCCGGCGGGGGCAGAAAAATGTTTACATTAGTTCGGTTCAACTGAACACAATGAAAGTTCAAATCCAGGAGGGGGTGAAAGGGCAGTGGGCGGACATTGTGGTTTCATTTTCGAAGGGGTAAGTGTGAGTGTGATTTTCCATAGGCATTCGCTTTGTTTTCAACCTCTAATTACATTCAGGTGCATCTGAGTGTGTGTGTGTGCATGAGAGCTGACCACAGATACACACTAACACACTAAGATTATGCGGTGCGTGTGTGTTCGTGGCTGGGGTTAGCAAATAATGTGAAAAAGAACATGAACATTAAAGCCCCACCTCCGACATGCAGTTAAGTTCACATACGTGCACAAAAAATCCAATAACCAACGGTTGAGCAAAGCAATTTATAGCAGTTTCCCTATCGTAAATCATTGCAACTATAGTGTTAATTAATAGCGTGCTTAATCACTCGATAATTAAGTGATTTGTTGAGCTTTTTTGTTATTGCAAAATTATTATTAAATATCATACTTGGAGCTTTGATTAAATAGGTCAACACATTTTTTTAAATTAGGTAATAACATTTTCTAATACACTATTATAATAAATCATTGTGATTAAATGCATTTTAAATATAAATAATATTTTTCTATAATAGTTTAAGATTAATAGGTTTAGTTAATAAATATGATTGACATTTTGCTTTCATGTTAAGAAAAAACTATTTAGAATTTATGATTATAGCAATGCTTCTAAGACAAAAATGTTTTTTAATGATTTATAAATCGTAATTTGCAATAAATTGGTTTGTCTATTAATTTTTGAATTTGACAATTTGTTTTAAATTATTATAAGAAGAGTGAAAGTGAATTTGGGAATCTACTTCTTTTTGGCCCTTATTAGTTTAAAGGTATTTTGTTGGAAATTCCAATTCCACAATGACTAAACTCCAACGTAGCGGTCACTTAACCCCATAAATTTATTTCCGAAACTGCCACTTTCGGCGACAGAGTATGCAGCGATTCGCCAGGACATACCCGTTAACCAGGAAACCAGGTCCTAATCCTTGTCTCCTCCTTATCGCGGTGACCCATCACCCGGGCACCTCCCTTTCGGGTGTTTTGGGACCCACAAGCGGATATAATCTCACACTCGACCACCGTTGAACGTGATGAGGTACTAATGTACTTTTTGCATGATAGCACTGCCCCACCCCACAGTGGGTCCGCTAAGTATTCGCCCACGCCCAGAATAGGGTTCAGTTTTAGCAGTTGCCCTTTTCTCTAGCTGTTAATTGAAGCGGAGAATTGTAAATTTAATGCGGCATATTCTAAAATAGATAATCGTGTGGGCGTTGGGGGATTATTTCAGAGCATGCTGGGGGTAAGAAATGCACAATTACAATGGTTAAGAACCAGATCCTAACTAATTACAGCTGCAGATGGGCGAGATGGATGATATGAGAGTGTACCGAGATAGCTCGGCACGTTACTGTAATGATGGAACCTGCTAATGATGAGTGTGTGTGAGGAGCGACAGAGAGGGGTAGAGGACAGACAGAGACAGAGACACCAGTACCTGGTCTAAGGTGACGCTTGAAAGTATGCTACCGGAAATAAAAACACAAAATTTCCAATTCCACAGTTTCCAATACCATTAAAAGTTGCACAAGGAATTTCATTTCGCAAATTTATTTAAGCAAATTTTCATGTTGTTTTGTGGCTTGTTCTTCATCATCTTGCTTTGTTTTTCTTTACAATAAATAATAAATAAATAAATAAATAATAAGTTATAAATTAAATGACCTAAAACGCAAAGTTTAACAATTTTCTATTTTGTTCTTGTGAAATTTTGCGCTGCCTTTCAAGCGTTCAACTTTTAGCTACAATTTGTTGTTTTTTTAGTTCAATTGAGTTTCTTTCCATGATTTTACAAAATTTGCGTTATTTACGTTCGGAAAATTATGCGAGCCGAGAAAAGAGACAGAAAAAGCCAAAGGTAAAACATTTACATCTTTTTTTCTCATCTAAAATGTTCAATTGTAAGCCAAATGTGTGAAAGCAAGAGATAGCGATAGTGCTTAAATGCGTGTGTGTTGAATGTGCGTGAGAGAGATAGACATAGATAGGTAGATAGACATAGAGCGAGTGAGATAGGCAGTTCTTTACATCATGATAACTAATTCCGAATCTGTTTTGTTTAATTACACAAATACGAAGATGAAATTACAACTAGAAATAAATAAATTACACTAAGTGAACAATTCTTATTGCTGTTGTTTGTTGTTGTTACATCAATTTAGCTATAAGTGTATGCGGGGTGTTTGTGTGTGTGTGAGAGAGGGAGAGAGATATGTGGATTTGATGGAGTGGGAAAGAGAGAGCAAGGGAAGCCTTTCTTTCTGGGATATAACTTTCTTCTGCGATATCTCTTTTCAATTCTTCTCTTGCTCTGCTTTTTCTCTTCTTCCGCCTTCTCTTCTTCTTCTGCGCCTTCTTCTTCTTCATCACCTTCATCATCTTGTTCTGCTTTGTGATCTCTTTGATTTCAACCATTTTTGTGCTTGGGCATTAAACATGTTGCTGTTGCAGTTGCAGCTGCAACTAGTGTTGCTGTTGTGCGTACAGTTGCTGTTGCAACTCTTTTGTCAGGTGAAACAGTCCGTGCGTAAATAACTCAACAATTGTGCGTTGGAGGGATTTAGTGGAATTTAAGGGATAATTGTGCTGTTTTTTGTTGTTTTGCAGATAGTTTGACTAGCACCAAACTCTCGATAACTTCATCCCCTCATCGGGGATGCGTTAAAATATATGTACTTAACTCAGTTTTTAATAAATTATAGGATAGCGAGGGGTGGGGGGAGGATAGTCAGTGCAGGCAAAGATGCAGTTGCAAAAAGTCCGGATTGCGTCCTGCCCCATTGTGAAAATGTTCAGAAAAATCGCTTCCCTTCTTTATTTTTTTGTGGGGCTTGTCATTCTTTGTTGCTGTTGCTGTTTTTTTGTTGTTGTGGGTCCCTGTCTTTAGTTGTTGTTGCGGTTGTTGTTGTTGTTGTTGTTTGTTGTTTGTTGTTCTTTTAGCAATTGTTTGGTTAATGCTTCAGCTCTTTTTTGGCCTTCTTGGAGGGACTTGTTGATTTCTTGGCCTTGGTTTCTTTCGTCGCCGTTTCCGACTTCGATTTGGACTCACGTGCTTCGCGGCGGGCCTCGATGATGTCATCGCCGATAATGTCATCGTCGTCATCGTCATCATCATCGTCGGCCTCCTCGTCGTCATCACCGGCGATACCTGTAATTTCACCAATTTCATCGACTCCATCATCAATATCATCATCATCTTCATCGTCCTCGTCGTCCTCATCATATTCGTCATCGTCAGCGTTGTCAGTGTCGTCGGTGCCAGCAGCAACACTCCCCGGAGCAACACCGGCAACAAGTGCTGCTGGTTGCCCCAAGGTCGTAGCACTGGACACCAGCTTATTGTTAATGATGTGGTTGTTGGTTAGAGTGTTCTTGTTGACTGTGCTAGTTGTTGATGTCGTTGCATGCTGAGATGAAGCCAGTGATTGCTGTTGCTGTTGTTGCAGTTGCTGCTGCTGTTGCAGCCGTATGTTTGTTTGTTTCTGTTGTTCGTCAATTGCAAGGGTGCTACTTAAACTACTTGTGCCACCACTAACACCATCTACAAGTGCGTCTTCATCGTAAAAAACATTTTGTTCACCTTCATTGTTGCTGGCGGCAGCGGACTGCGCCGGGGCAACGTTAGCGGACACGGACTCATCGGCGGCATTTCCGGCGGCCACGGCTTCCGCAGCGTTTCCGGACTCGGCAGGCAGATCGACACCGTCGGAAATTCCGGCGCTCACAGAGGAAGCGGCAGCGGGGGCAACCTCATCCAGAGTTTGGGCGGGAGCGGCGGCAACAGCACTCTGCTGGGCGCTGGCAGCGGGCGCAACCTCGTCATCGTCATCCTCATCTTCATCATCTGCAAAAAGTATTGATTTTAGTAAGCACGCCTCAGAAATATTGAAATATTTTGATATTGTTGAAAAAGGATTTTTCCTTGGCGGACACGAAATGGTCTGTTTAATATTTTTCTATTTTATTTAAAATAGTTATTGAAATATTGTAATTAATCTGGAGACATTCTTTAGAAAACTCACCTCCCAAGATATCATCGAACAGCCTGTCCAGATAGTCATCATCATCATCGTCCTCTTCTTCATCATCATCGCTGGCAGTGGCTGCTGGGGCGGCCTGACCCTGGGGCGTGTCATCCTCCTCGTCATCGTCATCGTCCTCCTCCTCATCGTCATCTGAAAGTCCCGAAATCAAAAGAACTTTGTTACCCAAGGAGAAGGGAACCACAGAAGAGAGTCACAAAAAATGATGGTTAATAAAAGCAGGTCAAATATTGTTTTTGGCTGGGTGCGTATTGCATTGCTCAGTGGTTCAGTGGTCGAGTGGTCGAGTGGTTCGACCAGATCATACAGTGGTGCTGTGCTGGTGGTGCTGCCTGGGTGCATTCAGTGATCTAGAAAGGGTACGTATCTCTCGACCTACCATCATCGTCATCAATCAGATCCCCTAGATCAGGCTCATCATCGTCGTCCTCATCATCATCATCCTCATCATCGTCGCTGGCGGGAGCTACCGCTGGAGCAACCTCATTATTGACCGCCTGCTGACGAGAAACAGCCCGCTCGCTCCTCGAAAGTCGCTGAAGTGGCGATGCCTCAATTTGCAGCAGCAATGCGCTTAGCACGCACAACAGAATCACGAACTTCATTCTGTCAGATCTGTAAGGAAAGGTGAGAAATAAGGGATTAGTCAAAGATCAATAGATAGTTGGGTGATATTAGATATTAATTTGTATCAAAACTATGATTTCATAGTTTTCTTAACACAGAAAGGTTTGTCAAATGATCTCAGCTACTAAAATTTGATGGAGCAAATACCTTAATTTCACAATCCTCTATCAAAGCAATCCCAGGTCAATGGTGTTTACAAATCTCTACACATTTTTGTTGTGATAGTGCAGTCACTTTCTTTTGCATGACTGCGAAATTACACATTTAGTGGGCAAACGTGGCTCAGTGGTCGGTGGAGTGGTCGTTCGGTCAATAAGCCAGCCACTAAAGAAAGCAGACAAAGGAGCGGCGCCCGTGTGAGAGTGCGAGTGTAAACATGTTTTTGAGCTACGCCTCAAAGTTGCCGCCGGCGGTGTTCACATGTCCAGTTGCTGGCACTTGACACACAGCAGCAACAGCAACAGCAACAGTTGCAGCAGCAGCCACCTGAGCAACAACAACACCTTTTTGGACAGCTGCAGGCACCACAGTGGCAGTTGAAGGTTGTGAGAGACACAAGCGGGTCTCACCATCCCTGGACACGCTTGGAATCGAACAAAAACGCTGGACAAAGTTCTCAGAGGAAGTCCGACTTCGAAGGGTATTCACAAGTTCGGATTGCTGTCACGGCATTACTGTCATTGTTGTTGCTGCCGTGATGTTGCTGCTGTTGCTTCCATTGCTGGTGGCTTTTTAGTCATGACAATCAGCACGACCAACAGCCAACTGCAATTGCAAACAACCGCAGCAATTGTTGCCGTTGTTGCTGCTTTCGCAGTTGTTGTTGCCGCTGTTTTTGTTGTTGTTGTTGTTGTTGTCGCAGAGGTTGCAGTTGTTGCTGCTGCTGTTATTGTCGCAGTGTCAAGTGCGGCTGCTGCGGGCTTAGTGAAAGCGACTGAGACGTCGACTGCGACGCATCGTTTTTCCAAAAAACTTGTTCGCAGCAATTCGTAGCAGCAACTGTTGTTGTCGCCGTTAATGCTGCTGCTGCCGCTCATTGAAAAAAGAGTTAAACGCTTTCGGGAAATCAAGTCCAGCGCTGATAAACAAACGGCAAAGTGGTCATAAACCAAAGTGAAAACCCAGTGACCCACTGGCCAACTGCAGCAGCAACTTCAGCGACAGCAGCAACAAGCAACTCCACCTGCATAAGGCAGCAATACGGTAATGTCTCAGATTTGAGTGGTTTAATTTCAGGGTTTAGGGCTTGGTTTTTGATAAGCCGCCAAGTCGCTGTTTTATGACGCTTCAGTGTCTCCAGTTTTCGAAGTGAAATACTGCCAGCAGCAACATCAGCATCACGGCAGCAGCATCAGCCGTAGCCGTCGCTTAATTAAAAGTTTTACGGAGCGAAGCTCGTCAGCGGTGTTTATTAAATACCAATGCCCCAGGCAAATACCTTCTCAGCCGTCGAGTAAGGGCAAAGCTCAACAAAATATGATGACATATTACCTGGCCTGAGAACAGTGGGTGTTAATTACCTAGAAAAAATGGGTCCCATTCAACGAGATCTAATGAATTTAAATGATGATTTAAATGAAGAATTATGAATTTTCAAGTAAACTGAAGTCCGTAAACTTCACAGATTGTTTGGGAAATTTGATGGAATCTAAAGAAATAAATAAACTAAATCTGAACTGAAATCATTTTGCTAACCACCCTGTTGCACATGCAATTTACCCACTTTTTTCGCCCCCTTTTGCTGAATTTTCCCAAGGGCCTTCTGTTTCGAAGTACTTATAAACTCCTGCCTATTGAAGTCTTGAGGAAATTGCATTTACTCTGCGCACCGTCCCGTCCCCTTTTGCCACAAAGCTCTTTTATCTACCATTTTTCTCACCGAACTCGGAACATTTCACGCGTCATGCCGCAAGAACGGCAAGAACAAGGAAAGCATGGGGGTTCTAAGGGTTACTGGAAGGCTGGAAGGGTTTTTTGGTATGGTGCGGGTGGTGTGGGGGGTGGTAGGGTTGAAGGCTGAAGGGCAGGGTAACAATGCAATGCAAAACTTCTGACAAGCGTGGGACAGAAAGAAAATGGGGGGCAAGTTTTTGCAGTTCTTTAGCTTTGGCAACCACTTGGCTCTTTCTGCTTCTTCTTCCTCTTCACTAGATTCTTCTTCTTGTTCGTTCTGGTGTTGTCTATTGTAGGGACTAACTCATATGGAACGTTGCTCCCACTATACAATATTTTAATGCCCCCATAGAAGAGCGCAGCTAACCGTGTGTGCATTCTACATTAATATTCATGTGCGTGATGCTGATGGAAAAGATACCGGGTATGGAAAACTGAGAGAAATTATAATAGGCAAACTAAAATGAAGATAATCTTATGTCAAACGAATACAAATTAATCCGAAAAAAGTATATGAATATTTAACGTATACAAGACACATAAATGATTAATAATTTTAAATGAATTGTAAAAGAAGATGCAGCTCATTTATAAATTGCTGCGGACTGATCACATTTTCCCCAAAATGTTTTTGACAGCCAAAAAAAACTCAAAATATTACCGAAAATAAATAACATAAGCTGTGTATCAAAAAGTTATCAAATTAAATATTAGGTTAGATTTAAATGAAACCGAGAACAAAGATTTGTTATAAAACTAATGCGAGCCTTAGGACTGAAGCTTAAAAAATTTCTTTCTAGCTAAATATTTAAGACAAATTAACGAGTTTTAAATGTTAGCAGCTTAAATTTCTAAGTTTTGCAAACGTTATATTTTAGAATGGTTCACAACTTTTCCCACACTTAGAACTGGATTTGATCTAAGTTTTTCCCAGTGCACTTTGGTTGTGTTTGCTGTGCACTTGCACGTCACATAGCTGGCAAAAATTACTTAAGCCCACTCAGGGGAGCGATGGGGAGTCGGGGAGCTGGAGGGCAGGACGGAGGGGTAACTACTGAAGGTGGTTGCTTGAGGCGCGGCAGCTGCCACTTGACGTTGGGACTCCTCTCCGGTGGCTCCGCTCTGGTTCTCTATTGCAGCTTCTGTCCTCTATCCGCATTGTCATATCAGCGTCATATCAATAAATATGCAGGCCGCACAAAAGGCCACGTGCAGACAGGATTTGCATAGCCCCAGCCCACTGCCACGCCTTCTGCCCCTGATTTGCCCCACCTTGGGATCCTTCTTTGTTCGAGTTGGTCGCATATGTTTGCGGAGCCTTGTCTTCGCAGCTGCGTTGCAGTTAATTTTCCAAGACAATGGCCCAAGAGGTGGTGTAGAAAAATAAGCTTTACACGTGCCGCTTCAACGGCCACGCCCTCTCTAAATTTACAGTAAGCGCTTTTTGAGGGGCGCAGCTGAATTTTGGTGGGGATTTTTCGAGGGGTCTTAAATCTCAGAAAAAAGGAAGAAATTGTTTCCAAGGGGAGACTGTTCTTTAAAAAGTCTGCAGGAAAATATGTGTTGAATTAAAGAAAATATTAGAGACATTTAAGGTTTCGTTTAATTATAAAAAAATTATTTAAAAACAATTAGAAATAAAAATTTTAAGAAATTCTGACAAATAAGTTTTGTTACACATTTTAGGAGACCATTTTTTTGGAATCTCTCTAAAAATCTTACAGCTATAAAACAACAAAAATTAAATTTTTTAGGTGCACTGTCTAGGCAAAAGTTGCTATCGTTCGCTTTCTTGTGTTTCTTGCATTTTGTTTGTCACTCTCAGCATTTCTTTTTCGCATGCACTCGCACGTCACACGAATTGGGACTTTGTTATCGTCGCGTCGGCGCCACCTGGCGGAACAAGCTGGCAACTGTGGCCGGACAGGGGATTCCCCTGAATTCTCCTGAGTGACAAGCTGCATAAACTTGGTCATGAACTAACTACTTAGGAGAGCAAAAAGCAAGAGCATAACAACAAAATAGAACGAACACTGCCGGGGAATGTGCGAAAAAGTGGAAAATGAATTGGAGCCACTCGAACTGCCAGCAGACTTTGTTCTGTTAATAGCTTGTCCTTGCTGGCAAGTACAACCCAATTCATCCGCCTCGTTGGCCTGGCCCCCGTGTGTGTGTGTGTGTGTGTGTGTGTTTTGTTTTGGCAGCAAAGTGCTGGCCAATGTAAACAGTGTAAACTATAACTGGGAACTGGAACTGGTTGAGGCTGCTTCAGCTTCAGCTGGCCAGGAAACACTTAAATTAACTGCTTCAAGTCGCTCGTATGTGGGTCAGCTGGGGCAGAAGAAACCTGAGAGCCACTGAGAGATGATTACTCAACTTGGTTCGCATCGGTTCGGTATAGGTTACTTTGCTATGCTTTGGTTTGCTTTGGCTTGGGTTGGGTTGGGTTGGCCTGGGCTGCTGACCGCAGAATCCCAAACAACATCAGCAGCACATGTGAAAATAGAGGGCATAAAAACCAGAGAAATTGCCACTGAACAACGAAGGGGGTACGGGACTGGGACTGGGACTGTATTGTACTATACTGGCCCTAAATTGCCGCAGATACAATTTATGACCCGGCCAGTTAAGAGTCCGACTACGAGCACAAGTTGCCTTCCGCAGTTGAAAATCAATTAAAAGTTCTTGCCCAAGACGTTTGGCCCATTCCATTCCAAGGCTGCATCGCGACGAGCTGAACTTTATGGCCCCTTTATGCTCGAGGAAAATCGGGGAGGGGAAACCGGGAGAAGGGGTGGGAAAAACTAAGCATGCAAACGCTTACATTTCCCACAAAAAGTATTACAAGAGTGGAAGGTTAAATGGAACAGATCGAAATCGCCGCTCCACTTTCACGTCTTTTTTAGTCCAATGCTAACTTGCAAACTTGACTCTAAGGATACTCATATTTTCACACAGCAAAATCGATGATAATCCTTGAAGCTGTTTCATGGTTTTTGCTACGACTGTAAATATTAGCTTAAATTATTAACAATCTTTAGCCTTCTCGAAAAGCTTTTTATCTGAGTTTGGAGCCGAGATTCGCTCTAGATTTCACATGTTTTTGTGGTTTAAATAATCAATATTGAAGTATTCAATTAGAGCAGCAGTGCTTTCGCCCTTGTTGTTGTTTTGAAATAAAACTAGATAAACAATTTTTTTATGGCACTACAAAAGGAATATTGTTTAACAAATTAACTAAAATGCTCAATGTTTGGCAAAGTAGATTATGCAAAACTTTTTAAATTGTACATCAAAGTTATGGGATTAGCATAAACTTAGTAAATGGTTTATAATCCTCGGTACTTTGCATATTTGGCTCTATTTCATTTGCAAAGCGAATTTGGATTGAAAATGAAAAGCACTCAAGGTAATCCTTTCTATGTTAAAGCCATTTTCCAAAATGTACTTTAGATAATAGGTGCAGCGGTTGAACACACAGTGTTTCTTATTTTTTGTAATCCAAAGGCTAACCTTGACTAAGTATTGTTCACTGATCTTGGCACAGAACCGATAACAACCGATTAGAGTTTTGGGTTTTTAGACCGTTTCGAAGCGCTGCGATCTCCTCGAGTTGCCGTGAAAGACTGTCGCTGGCAAAGTGCTTCTGGGATGGTTTTGAGTTTTCAGTCTTGAGTTCGAGGCCCCCCTTTTTTCTGCCCGGTTCTTGGACAGTGACTTTCTTTTTTACCGCCTCTCTTTACCTGTTTTTGTGGCGATTCGATTCGTTTCGTTTCGATTCGATTCGAGTCGACTTGAGTCGATTATGGATTCTGGCCTGAGCTTGGCTGGCTTTTCAGAGATTCGAGTTCGGTTTTCCAACACCGCCGCGCACACAACTGTCTCGCTCGACTGACCGTCTGCAACTGATCGCTTTCAGCCAGCTCGTCTTACCAACATACCAACTGGGCTCGCAAAGCCCGAAGCGCGGCCCGAAGCGTGAATTTACATTTGGCTGCTTTCTTGGCTCTCTTCGCTTGCCGCTTGCCACTCGTCGATTCTTCAATTAATTTGACAAGCTGGGCTGGCCTGGGAAAGTATTTGGCACACTAAACGGCCAGCTCTAACAGTTAGCGGCTTGTCAGCGGTCTGACAACCTCCCGACCACTCGAGAGCTATGATCTAAGAACCGAAAACGGGCGAGTCTCGTTGACGGCACGGTGGTTTTATTGCAGCTCTAAATAGAACAGAGCCGGGACAGCATCAAAGCCCATTGGAATTGCTCCACGAATCATAAAACTCAAATTTTCAATTATTCAAATGGAAAAGTCAGCCCATAAAATAATAATAAAAAAAGCTTTGTTACGGGATGAAATGCAGCTTAAAGTTTGTTTAAACACGTAATTAACCTCATTTGGTGGGAATAATATTTGTTTACATAGTTTTCGATTTTTTAGAAAATGTCTTGAGTGTTTTAAGCCTGAAACCTTTATACGTAAAATATATATCTATTTTATAGTATACTAGAACCAAAATTTAACAAGAGTTGTTAATCAAAACCTCGAATCATTAGTAATCTGTAAAAAACAATATTAAATATTTAACAAGAAGAAACGCGGTTAAATATACTTATATAATTAAAGCCATACAAATAAAATACGATTATTACTGTAAAACAGAACCAGTTGATAAACCTTTGATTATTCCAGCTGGTAATACAAATTTATTAACTAGATTTTTAAAGGGCAACCCACAATTTCTATTGACGGCATATCTTAACACTTTTGTTTGGTTTATAGCCAAATAAAATTCTTTCGATTGACTTCCTTGTTTCCCCGTCGCAATCACATACATACATATTTTTGCCACCTGGAGTTGCGAATCGCTGAGTGCTATATTAATATTGATTTATTCAGTCATCGTTCCGCACCCTAACCCCATTCCGCATTCTCCTGGCCCCGATCGGAAGGTATTATGCATATATGGCCGCCAGAGCGTTCCCCAAGTGCTAATTTCTGCTTCTGCCGAACGGACCAGCCCATCAAAGTGAAATCGCACTGGGGCAGGTGGGTAAAAATGAGCGAATATGCTTTATAGAAATACATCCGATGATAAATTGAGGTGTAATTAATTCGATTCGCCCTGACTGACGTTTCATTTTCAGTGTCCGGGACGAGGAAAATTGACAGTCACTGCACTGGCACTCAAAGTCAGAGCTTTCCCACATACTCGGGAAAATTGTTGGATGTCGTCGACTAAGGCAGCGACGTCGACTGAGACAGCGAAGTCGACTGAGGCAGCGATGGTTCACATCCAACAGTAAAACGTGTTCTACTCGTTTATGGACAACACTGCGGCTGCTTCTTCTTGGGCAAAAGTTGTTTTTACTGTAGTGTAGCTGTCTATAACTTTCTTCTTGGCCAACTGGAGTCGCTGCGAGCCAAGTTAACTGGCTGTATGGCATAGTAAAGTCTCTGTTAACAGGTCAGTGGAGTTTTCTTAAACTTCCAACTTAGCCCGCTGCCGAAAGACAGAAACCGAAACCGAGTGTCTGCAGACTGCCGCAGAATGTTACGAAATTTTATGTAATGTGCCAAAAAAAAAAAAAAAAAAAAACAAAATGGGAAAACAATCTGAAAAAAACAAAGCTCTGCTCAGTGAACAATGCCCAGAAAACTTTCATTTCAAGGCAACAAACAAACACCACTCTTCGCTTGGCCAAACTTTAACTATTTTGTTTTTTGGTTTTTTTTGAGGGGGAAGTCGAGCCGAGGCAAGTTCAAAAAGCATGTAATTTTACATTTTAATGGCTTAATACACTTCGACATTTGCTCGGTTTTTGGGGTCACGCAGGTGGCCAACATTTTTGGAAAGACGAAAACAATCACATCAACACTTGGTACACATCAACACTTGGTCCTCCCTTCGGTCTAATCAAAATCCTTCTTCAGCTAAATATTTTAGGGGTATTTTCCTGCTCCATTTGACTAATTAATTTCTGGGCAGCTTCCTGGGCTTTAGTAAGTGGCTTCGTGGGGGGCTGCCAAAAGTTTTTCCGGCTTATTAATTTTGGTTGCACTTGTTGTTGGGCTGTTTAGTTTTCCCAGAACGCCACCCACTGAAAATCTTTGCCAGCGATTGGCAGTTCTAATTGAGAGTTTCCGTTCGCCCATTTTTCGCTAGATTCAGCGATTAATTATGCATGTCAAGTGCTTCAGCGGTTGTGTGATATAGTTTTAATTGGGCCTCGGCCAAGGAGCAAACAACTCCTGTGGAAAGTATACAGTTTTGTAAAAATTTAGGGGGCTTAGTTTAGAGGATAATAAGAAATTAAAGAGAAAGTAAAATCTGTAATTTAGCTTTAAGAATTAATTTGACCCGAATATGTTTATTTTTTAAGAATACAATATTCCAGAAAATTTACGTATCAGAGATCAGAAAAACGTCACTCGAACAAAACAAAATGCTAGAGTTGTAAATAGTTATTCAAGCAAATGGCAATGATTTGCATACAAATGGAGAAAACATAAATTATGACAGCTTGCAGATTGTCACCTCAGCAATATTTTAGCATTTATCAATGGTTGTGTTCAAATTTGAACACGGCTTGACCTCTCAAGTCCCCTGAAAAACACATGGGAATTTGATTAGGGTTTAAATAAAGTTTGCCAAACAAAAGTTATATATGTATGTTATTTCTATTCCATTACTGCAATCCAGAAGCCTTAAAGTTATTTTTTAGAGAATAAAATGTATTTGTTGAAAAATCGCTTAGCTTTCTTAATCATAAAAGATAAAATGGGCTAAGAGAAATGTAATTAATTATAACGAATTAATAACTTATTTTTAGTTTAGTAAGATAAGTGCAATTAAAATGATTATTACTCGCAAAAGTACGAAATTCCCTTCACATATTATATAACAATTACTTTAACCATAATCTCATTAATTTAAAATTTGTGCAGCTTTTATCGCTTGAAACTTATAATCCCATTAAATATATGTTAAAGTACCAACTTCGCTCTCTTGCTTTTACTTTAATTCTTCTCCCCCTCAACTCTTATCAGCTTATCACTAATTGCCCTGGCAGCGTTCTTAACCGCTTCTCGTCCATGAAACTCCTTATTAACCCAATAATAGCACCCGCCCACAACTCCGCCCACTGCCACGTACATTGTTCATTTAACGCTCGTTATTGTTCCGGCGCTCATTCAAGCAATCCAATTATCCTCACTAACCGACCTCCGCCGACAATTAAAGGCATGAAATTATTTGATTACCAACGTTTTGTCGCTGTCTCAAGCGAATTTCGCTTTTCTTTCGCGCTTTTCACGAACAAGGCACGAAACAAACGTAAAAGTCCACGAATTTTCTCGGCTTTTCCTTAACTCCACGTGTGTGTGGCTGCAAGTATTTGTGGTGTATTGGTATTGGTGTAATGGCTGTTATTCGACGTGTAGTTGTAGGTGAGATTATGCATGAAAGCGCTTCTGTGTGCTCGGAATAATCAAGGCGGACACTTTTTTCAAGGCGTGGCGATGAAAAGGTCGGGTGGATGCTCTTCACACGCGCCAACTGTCAATAAACTGATGGCGATTGAGGGCGGATTTCCATTTCCATTTTTATCCCCATCCCCTTACACGACTAATCGATTTTGAAAAGCGGCTTATAGTGGCTAATATTGCTGCTGTTGCTGCTGTTGCTGTTGCCACCGATGTTGCTGCCGTGCCAATTGGTGTTGCTGCTGGGCGTACTGATTAAATGCAAAGTGCGTACCGCTAATTTCGCTTTGTTTAAAGCGAGTACATGCATGTCGCCAGAAGCCAAATGAAAACCATTGGACATTGCCGGGATTTGTATTTGGATTTGCCGCCGTTTGACGCCGCTGAATTTCATTTGCCCATTACATTCAATTTTTCATGCTGCCCTGCACTGGGGCTGCCTTTTGGTTTCGTTTTTATTTCTTTATGAATTCATTCACGTACCGCGCACAATAGGCAACTCAACTCGAACCCTCTTGACCGTTAAGTTCCTGCACAGGGAAAAATTTGGAAAACCCTTCGAATCAGATGGAAATAGGTACAAAATAAGTGTGTGAAAATCAAGTTTCCAAACGCAAGATCTAGATCCTATACGTTTGTTACCAAAAACTGTATTATGTATTCATTTTTTTCTATTCCCACAAAGAATTCTATTGCAGCTTGTGCTAATGTGGTAATTTGCAATCTACAAATATTTAAGTTTAGACAAGAATTTTTTAAATACATATTATAAATATTAATATATTTTTGGAAAATGAAAAAAAAATAAAGTCTGCTTCTACAAAACTAAAATTGGACACCTAATGAACAATTTTACCTTTCTATACCTAATTTAATTAATTAATTAATGATTAATAATTAATGTTTCCTTTCAATAAATACTCTTTTTTGCAATAATGCTTATTGTCTTTTGCGATTTTAATGTGTAGACATATCCTCATGGTATATTTACCATAAGCTTTTGGCTTCACAAAGATCTCATTTAATGTCTTTTGTATTTATTGCTAGGACATAGAAATTAAACCAACAAAGTTATGGTTTTTCTCCGTGTGCCTCTGCAAGTGCCTTTGTGTGCCTTTGGTCTCATTTCGCATTCAATAAGCGAACGCATCCATCCATCGAACGAAAGCCAAGACAACCGAGGCAATTTCAATACAAGCGAACAAAATCAACGTCGACAACAACGGCAACAAGAAATGGTAAATGAAAGTGCCCTCAAAAGGTTTTCTAAATTTGTACCTCCAAGTGCGCGAAGAAGAGTTTTTTTCAATTCCGTTTTTTATTTTTCTCCGTTTTTACTCCGACTTTTTTGAGGTTGGGCTTAATTGTGTCGCAGTGCAGTGAATGACTGAATGACTGAATGGCGGAGCAATTGAGTGACTGACTGCAGAGAGAACTGAACTCGGCGGCTTTCAATTAGCGAAAGTCCGATATGCATATGAAGCTGGTTCTACCCGACTCGCAGTGGGCGAAACAGAAAGAAAAAGCTGTCATCGGCCGGAATGGGATCGTTAAAACGCCAACTAATGAGCTGTTTATGCCTATTTTTACTTTCAGGTTAGCGGCTTCTATTTCTTTTCCAGGGCCAATAGCCAATGGCCAAAGCCTAATCGAAGTTGGCCAAGTAGCACACCGGAAAAAGTTAATACAAGCTTCTGATTTTTAACCAGTTTATACGCTACTGACATGAGTTTTTATAAGCATCGTTAATATATATTTATATTGTTATCCGTTTATAAATAGTTGTAGGTTTTAGATGGATTTAATTTAAAAATGTTCAAAATATTGCACATTGAAGCTTACAATAATAACGTATATTTTGCATTTTAAGAATTTTTAAAACTAGGCGATAAACAAAAAGAGATCACTTTACTTTTGAAAAAACATTGAATATTAAAAAATGGATAAAAACTAAACAGGGTACAATATTTTAGACAATAAATTTATATACCTTAAGTTTTTTTTATTAAAGATCAAAGATCAATTAGTATAAAAAGATTGCCAAAAATAAGTTGAATATCTATTTTAGAGTTTTGAAAATGGGACCATTGAATACTGAGGGTAAATGTCAAAATATTGTATATTTATATTCCAAATAATGCCGAAAAATGCCATATATCCTAGGCGAATTCACCAGGATATAGAGGATACTTTTGAGGAGAATTTCTCTCAGTGCACTCAACTGAGAGCGGAATTCAGCTCTCGCACAGGAAGGGAAAGCGGCCGATGTGGCTGAGCATCGAATTGTGTGTGTGCCTCAGTCTTGTTTTACAGCTCCAAAGAAAAGCAAAAGTCTGAGGCACATTATGGCCAGAAATTGACATTCTTTGCGTCCCGCCCCCTCCCGACCCCGCCCCCTTGGCCGACAAACCGCCAGCAGCATCGGCCACACATCGACAACAATTCGAACAACGAAATAAGAGAAGAAAAAATACCGAAAAAAAACTGGCTCCAGGCACTTTCTCTTTCTTTCACTGGCGATAACGGATGGCTAAAAGGGGGGATGGCTTAAAGGGGGGGCGGCCGAAAAGGCGGGAACAACAACAAAAAGGGAAGCACACACAATGATCGACAAACAGCCACATCAAATAGAAAAACAACAACGGCAATCGGAGTAAATAGACCAATTGCTCTTGTTGTTGCCCCTAAGCAATTTATAATTTATTTATGCCGCTAACACGCACACAAGCCCACATCCACAAACACACACACACACACTGATGCTTCATCTTGGTAATTGACACCTTAAGGCATTGAAATGTGGGCGTGGCTCACGAGTGACAACTACATTAACAAAATACCATTTACGCTCATAAAACTGTCAAATTGAAGTACCGACTTGGCTAACACGCAACATCAGTGAGATGATGAGTAAACTGGGTGGAGGGGGATTTTGGCCAAATCAACGTCACTCCAAAATTGGACGGAGCAGGCTGTGAAATTCGCTTAACTCAGCCAAAAGTTGTAGTTTATCTCTCAAGGCTGATAATAGTGCATAGAAATTATTAAATTCATTTTAAATTCGGAATTAGATAAGCAATTAGTAAGCCAAAGTGAAATTTAAGAACCTGAGATATTTAAAAGTATAAAGGCATATATATTAATATTAATAGAATAGAATATAAAATATTTCAAATATTTTCAAATCGAAATACCTAAAACGAATATGAACTTTTAAAGTATAATAAAAATAAGTATTTAATATGCTAAAATTCTACACAATAATAAAATTGTAATTAAAACATATACAATTTTTTTTTTTTTAATTTTATAAATCGTTTAAAAGCAAGTTAATATATAATTTATTTTAATTTATTTCAACATTGATGAGTCTTAAAACAAAACTTTAGCTCCAATAAATTTTAAAGACTTCAATGCGGCTTAAAGAATCGTATTTTAGAATGATATTTTATTAAATCTTTTCTTTGTCTTTTCTTTATGTCTAAGATGTTTCAATTAAAGCTTAACTACAAGGGCTTTAGTTGTACTCCCTTAAGAAGATTATTTTTTCCACCTTCCATTAAACTTAAACAAAACAGCAACTTCTGATTCTCTTTTTTTTTTGGGTAACGAAGAAAATCCCTTGGAGTTGCAGCTCAAAAAACTTCAATTGCCCCGTATCGACAGACAATAACTCGCTTGCCCAGCAAAAGTTTTAGTTGTATCTTGCAGCTCTTGTCGGTTCATAAAACTTGCTTCAACTTCAAGCTAAGTTTCGAGCAAAACACTCCATATTTTAGCACTCCCTTCGCCTTTTATTTATTTGTTTCACAGCAATTTATCTGAGATTTTATATGGATAATGCTGGGAGTCTCTATATCCAAACATTTTATTACAATAGTAATTGGCAACAATAAAGCAAACATTTCAAAGAACATGGACGCATTTTACGAATATAACTTTCTCCCTTATCAAACATCTCACATTGCTCATATAAAGTCACAAATTAGACATTTACTATGTGTCAGATGGCGGGGAATGTGAAACTTGGGTAATTTCGGTACGACTACCAACTTGCTGACTAATTTAATGTTTTCGCTCTAACAACCAATTTAGTCACGAGATGGTAGGCAAAAATCAATGCGAACGTCTGTCTGTATTCGCTAATGAAACCGCAAGTTTTCGGTAGCCGAACTTTGTGTCGGGGAACACTGGATACCGATTCCAATCAATAAATCAGCCCAGCACATCGAAGGTTTCGCCCCCCAACCCTTATCCCTTATCAAATTCAATCAGAAAATTTAATAAATATGCAAATTTGGCCTGGCCGTGTAAAATTACTGGTACATGAGAGTTTTTCGATTATCCTATTGCCGTGTTGCACAGCCAGCACATCGTGTTTCATCGAAATTGTTACCTGAAGAGGCTCTAGTGATGGGCATTTAATGTCCGCATTGTGGAGTCGTTAGTTGGAAGACAACTATTGTGGGGAAAACGTGACTCAGCTGCCTGCACATTGCGCAATTAGTAGAAATTCGTCGGGCTTCATTGAATTATGCAAGCCACACTTAACACTTAACACACACGTTTAATTAAAGGCACTTTCTTTTCACACATCCGACGGGCTGCGGCTTTTGGCTCACAGTTTGTTTTCAGTGTTGCGTGTGCTGGGCATTAAATAATGTCGTTTGAATTAACACCCACCGGCGCGCCGGGGGCATTAGCATAAGTTGCCGCTCAGGCTCAATTTTTGTGGCATACTCTCGGGCGGAAGGTGAAATGAAATAAGCTCTGTGGAAATTCATATAAAAAAAAACTGGGTAAATTGCGTGGGGGCGTTGGCGTTGGCATGGCCACTCGATCTCCGTGGCGTTGTTAATAAGGTAAATATTTGCTGGACATTTCAGGACCCTCAAAAAACCAAAAAACCAAAAAAACCAACATACACACAAATCTGAGAGCCCAACAACCTGGGCTCCGATTTTTATCTCAGGCGAGAAATTTAATTTGCATTCGAAATGCAAAATGTTCGCTTCACCAACTTGACAGCTGCTTGGAGCTGTACATTTCAGTGTTTTCTTCTAATTGGATGACTCTGACTCTGGCCAGTTGCATTTCCCAATCGAAACTGGAACTTGATTTCGGGGGCAAGAAAGTCGCAGTTGAAGTAAGTGCGAGGCAAGTGAAAGGTTTTGGCCAGGCCAAATGTCTGAAATCAAATGTCAAATCCACATTGACTTGACGTCTAGTGAACCGAGCCTAACCTTGCCAGACCCCAGCCGACCTGCACACGTCTCTCTCCTCTATCCACACAGTGAGAAATAAAGTTAAATGTGGGTTAAGTTAAATATATCAAAACAATAATTGAAGGTTTTCAGCTATCACTTCTTTACAGTGACAATGTCAAGCTGCTTTTGTATTGGGGATATTTAACTATAATTTACTCAAGAAGTTACTAGATAAATTTAACAAAGTTTTTTTTACCATTGGTAGAGATGATTAGTTGCTATCCTAAACAAACATTAGAAAATAAAAAAACCTACTTTTTCACACTTATTTTGTATGTTAAAGTTGTCAGAATGTCGCGCCCGAAGTTCTGGAATTGCCCTTATAATATATTATTGATTTTATTAACTATTAAAAAACCTATTTTACTTTATTATTATTTAATTTAATTTAATTTAATGATATTAGCCTACAATGTTTAACCTATTTTTAATTATACTCACCTATTTCAATGGTTGTTTTCCCATGTATATAAATAATTGTATATCTCTCATATTGTCTACCATCCTTTCACCCCCGAGATTTTTGTCAGTGCATCAATCGCTTCTACCTGTGTCTTTTTCATGTCTTTTCTTTACGCTTCCCTGACTGCTTATTGCCTCGGGGCTGAGCTGAAATCTTTGAGGATTTGCTTGTTGGCCTCTCCTGGCCGTGAGTCCTGGACGATTCCTTTCTGTTGCCCGTCTCGTGGTCTGCTGGCCGCAAAGGAAACTCAACTTCCGGACGCAAATTCGATTTTCGTCGCATTTTTTTGTTGATTCCAATTCAATTTTCCCGGCGTTTAAGCACGGTAAACAATAATTAGATGTGCCCACTGTACTGTGCCGCACTATATATGCATGTCTGGGCATCTGTGAAATGGAGCCCTCCCCCCTTTTGCCAATCCTCAGTTTTCCCTGGCAAATGCAGTCTGTTTTGCGGTGGAGCCTGCGGTTTTAGCTCGGCCGCATCTTTAACGATGAGATTTTGGTCAGGGCACTTCGATTTGTGCAAAGTGCAGAGTCGGTAAAATTAAATTGGATTTCCATTGTGACGAACTGGACGGCAGCAGGCCAGAGAAATTTGCGGTCACTTAACTGGGATATCTTTCACTTTCAGGGGCGGGGGATCCTTGGACCTTGGACCCTGGCATCTTGGACTGTTACAATTTCCCCTCTCGCTAAACTCAAGCTCGGGTTCAACTTGCTGCCGGCCAGTTGAACTAATGTTTTTTTAAACGTTTCCATTGTCGGTGGCTCGTGGCGATATATATATACAGTATATATACAAATATATCGGGGAAGCTGGGGAACAGCACAATAGAAACTTCGATGGGGATTTGCGGTCGGAACGCTGCGGGATATCACAATGGATGAATGGATTAAAAAGCATTGTGCAGTAAAGATAATAATTGATGAATAGAAAAATTGTTGCAAATTTTAAATTTGTACTCAAAACATAGTGGATTAAAAAAAAAAACAAAAAATAATAAATAATACTTTTCTAAAAAAATTAATTTAGTAATAATAACAGTTGAACAGATTTTATTTGTTTTTAATATAAAATTTTTTAATAGGAATATATGTGGGCTGTCACAGACATCACTTTTGTTTTAAAATAATATAAAATATTATCCTGAAGTCCGATATATTCGTTATATATAAGTATAAATGATTTCAAAACTCATGTGATTTCTTTGCCACCCCCAATTATTTTATTTCCTCAACTTATTAAGCATAAATAAATTCTTCCCATTGAAGCACTTAATTCACATCAATGATAAGTGTAAAATAGTATTCTTTTGAAATAAGCCCGAAGCGGCACTCCATCGCCCTTTGAGTACTTGAGTGTGGCATCCATTTGGCGTGAGGCCATTCTTTAATGATTATTTCTGCAGCCCCATTTCACTTACCGATAATCGCCCTATTGTGCCCGATAGGCAGCGGCTCCTTGTGGAATTGAGCAATTGCATGGAAACGCAATTATTCGGTGTATTCACTTTGAGAAATTCCCGGGCTCCGTCTGTCTGGCTCTCGCAATCTCCCAATCCCAATCATAATTATTATTGATCGTTTTTCAATTTATTGGTACGTTTTTTATCCGCCGGCGTCCAAGCTGGCAACATTGTCAACGCATCGCATTTGTATTGTTGATGATTTTTCAAATGCGCTTAATGACATCGGGACTGCTGTGCTGCTCCAATTCGCTTATCCCCACTTTCTGACTCCCTTTTCCACTTCTTCCTCCAGGACACTGAGAGAAAACGCATCGCCTAAATGAAATATAGTAATAATTATTGAAAACAATTCAAATTAGCCATGAAATTATCACTATGAATTATATCTGAACACAAAAAAAAGATAAAGGTAGAAGAATAATACATCTGATGACTTTAAATCCTTAGTATTTTAACACATTAAAATATAAAAATATTTATTAATGTCAAAAATGTAAACAAAATAATTTTAAATTTCTATACCTAAAATATAATAAATATTTTTCCTTAATGTGCAAATCAGGAAGATATTTTAACATATTAATATATATTATTCGCTGTGCAACTTATTTCCTTTTTAAACGGTTGGCGCGTGATTGAAGCCCCTCTTAATGCATATGAAATGGTAATTACGCATACGCCGCGTTGTTCCAGCGGAAGTCGGGAAGTCAGCCGGGAATGAAATCGAAGTGCCAGCGCCACTTATTGCCGCTCATTTATCTTATTAATAGCTCCAGCAAGCTGCTCGCACAATTTATCAAGCGGCTAAAAAACCGAAAATTACTTAGCTTTGTATGGCCATGCTGCTTTTGTCATTTCTATAATCGACTTGAAGGCATTGACTTGGCCCCAAGTCCTCCAAGTCCTGGAGGAGCATCAAGTTTTGACAGTCGCCTTGGTCTAGACAATGTAATTGTCGACAGCAGCAAATCGAGTGTCCACTCAAGGAATGGGATTCTTCTAATAGCCTTTGTGGCGGTAAATCAACTTGGCCCGTATAAATCACCGGGACCAAGACGCTCCCGCTCCCGCTCCCGCTCCCGCTCCCCCTCCCTACTCATATGTTGCGGCTTTTAAATCACAAGGTGTCAGGTTGAAAAAATACAGCCCAGTCTATTTTTGATGAGGGTAAAAGTGAAAGTGGAACTGTGCCAAACAAATAGGCATAAAAGGGGGAATTCGGAATGTTGAACTAACCAGGACACAGGTCGCAGGTTCGTTTGTTTGTTTATTTATTTATTTGAAGTGTCCGACCAGTCGGCCGACCACTTGTCACCGACAACAGTCGCAACTTGATTTATAAACATTTGCATGTCACAGGGCTCCTCCATTTTTATTCTTTGTCTCGGTGCGAGTGCAAAGTCGCTTTATTGTTGGCCAATTAGGCGCAGCAATAAATTCAGGCAAACGGGAGGAACTGGAACTTCGGAGCGCTGCTCTGCAGTGCCGTTAATTAAAAAGTTTTTTAACAAGTTAATTGAAATAGATCTCGATTGGAGTTTTTATTGATATTTGGCTGACGTTTGGCCTTTGCCGCTGCGAAACGGAACGAAGCGAAACTAAATAATTAGTTTGCTGGCCTCTTTTGGGCCAAACTTTCTGTGCCACTTGAAGCTCGAAGTTGGGAGAAGTGGAGCGGCGTTTTGGCCAAGGAGCCAAACTGTTTGCCAACAACTCGAGCACGAGCCACTCACTCGTCGGGCGAAAACTTAACACATTATGAGTCCCTCGCTTTGACTTTCGCCCCTTAAAAAAAAAAATGAAACGAGGAAAAGCCAATGCATTTGACATTTACGCCGGAGCAACAGCTGCTACATAAATTAAAAAATGTACCAAGCAGGCCCAAAGCCAATACAAATAAAAGAGCAATAACAACCGTGACAGGAGCAACTTGTATTGAGGGGACCTCTGGCCCCTCATCGCCCTTCATCGCCCCCCTCTCCCTCCACCTCTTGAGCCCCCGGGAGCCGGGCATAAATAATATGTACAAAAGAAAGTTTTTGTCAAAGCGCCCCAAGTGGCATTCGCAGCTCACCCTTTTCCAGATAAGTCCGGCGAACGCGATTGGGGGACCCAGTCAGGAAATCAATAATGATTTGGCCTAGCCATCGGCTGTAAACTGGCTGCAGTCGTTGCGTTCATCACAGACTCTTTAATGCCCTTCTAATTAACGAGATGGGCAATATTATATTACAAACAGCTAAAATAAATGGAATAAAATACTTTCTCAGGAAAAACAATTATCTTATTTTGTAAGACAGCTCATTTACATCTATATGTCTATCCATAAATTTAAAAATCAATGCTTTTTGTTGTAATTGTATAACTCAAAAACGGGCTTACCTATTAAAAGCAAATGCTAAGGCTTTTTTCGGACTAATAAGTAAATGGTTTATGTGAAGTTTGCACAAAATCGGTAGATCGGGTTACCATTAAACAAATTTTTTGTATCGTTTATGTACTGTGAAATGGCACATGGTGGCAGTGAAAAAGTTTTTGCCCAATTTGATTAAAGCTACGATCTTAACCAAAAGGAGAAGTTACAATAAGAAGTCCCACAAAAATCACTGTTGTTTAAAAATTTTTTTAAAATGTGTCTTAAAGAATGCAACAATGTGTAATTTTTTCGTTTCAAAAATCTTTTTTTTACTACCGTTTTCTCGAAATTAGAAAATTGTTTCTCCTGAATTAACAACAATTACCAATATTCTCCTTACCAACCATTATATAGAAAATATTTTGTCCCAAAATAAAGATCTATATTTGGATTGATAAAGTTTCCGCCTAAATAAATACCTTTTTGATTGAATACTTCTCCTGTTTTATTTCCTGGAAGTCAAATTTTCAACTTTTAAGGCTTAAAAAATTGCACGACTTAAATTTCCACAACAAAGACTTCCCGGGAAGTGGATCATTTTACACTGAACCCGTCACCCGGCGATGCGATACATCCCCCCGTTCGAAGATGAAATGACAACCTGGGCAGACAATATGTCCAGGAGTCATTAAAAGTTGCCACAATCCCCGCGGTGAGGGTAAAATTAAGCGAGCCATTTGAATGGCAACCATGGCGACAACGTCGAGAGCAAAAGACTTGGACGGTCATCAAAGTAAAGTGTTTTCCAACTTTTCTTTTTTCTGGTTTTTCTTCGTCTGCTGCTGCTGCTGCCGCTTTTCGTTGTATTTTCTTTTTTTTCCCATTTTGTATTGTTCTGAAACTTTGCACAGCTGCTCCTGCGGCGCTTGTTATTGTTGTTATTTACTATTAAAGTTGGCAGGATCGTAAACAGCTTGCGGCCAAAGGGGTGAGGAAAATCGGAAAAATGCGAATAGTTGCCCCTTTGATGCGGCACTGGTGATTGCCGATTGGCAATTGGCTTTGCCAGCTGCAATTCCGCAATTTCCGGCTCCATGCGGGCTTAGCTTTATTACCAATTAAAGTTATTCAATTGCCGCGCAAAAGTTAAAAGGTTGCACTAATTTCATTTCCCCCCAACGCAAAACCAGCAAATACGCACTGCCCATATCTATTTTATGCTTCCGTTTATTGTGCTCCCCGAAATAACAACAAGAACAGCGGTTGCTGTTGTTGGGGCTTCTGCATGTTTAATGCATCTAATCAACATTAAGCCATGTTTTGGCAGGGCATGTCGACCTCTGTTCCCCTTTGTTCCCCTCTGTTCCATTGTTGATCGTGGGTAAACCGATGCCGGCGGCCCAAAAAGATACAAAATTCAGTTGCAGATACATATCTGTTGCTGCCGCTGTTGCTGTCACATTTACATAATTTCATTTGCAACACATGCGGCGCACTTTCCCCCTCCATGTTGGCTGGCAGCAAATTATTACACGCTTTTATTAACAAAAATTATGCTCGACTGTTGATTTGCAGCGTCATCAGAGTGGTCGTAGTTCTCATCCCCGTCATCCATCTGCCCCCGCAACCGCATGAATATTCATCATTTAATATCAGGGACCTATAAATAGATGCACTCTGGCAGCGGAGCAGGATTCAGGACTCACAGAATCAAGGAGCAACGGAAGCAGGCTCTTTCATTAATTAAGTTCCGATTTTTTTCATTTTTTTTTTTTTTGCTTTGGTTGCACGAAAAGAGTGCGTAGTCAATGGACAGTGGCGGAGAAAACATCAAATAAAGGGGTTTATAACTAGATACCGGATTTGGCATAAACTGCTGTAGCTTCAAATATATAAACCAAATGGCAACATTTTAATAATTAAATAGAGTACATTTTGTTCAAGGATCATTTTTGACCATCACTTTGACTTAAAGTTTCTGATGCTGATACTTTCTGTAATGAATACTATTATAAATGATAACTAAAAAATATAAATAAAAGTATTTACAATTATAAAATTGAAAGCAAAAGAAAGACAAATATTAAGGGTTATTAAAAGTAATAAATTTCTTTTTTTTTTTTTGGTAAACAAAAACATTGATATATAAATCAAATAATATATGAAATCTATGTTTACGGGACTTATATTTCCTTTTCTTAAACCATAATAGATGTCGTAAAATAAGTTATGATAAAATTTTTACCTCAACTCTTCTACAATGGAGTTATTTAATTTAATACAGACACCTTTCAATAGTGTCTCTGTTCGAAAAAAAAGAGAACACCGATGACGATGCCGATGACAGCGATACACGAGCCACTCAATCTTGTTGAGTAAGCGCCACTAATTTGTTTTTAAGGTCAGCATGGTCACTGGAACCACCCACCCACCAGCCACCACCACTTTGCATACTTTATTGACCGCATCGAGGATATGTGCCTGTGCGTGCGTGTGTATGTGTGTGTGTGTCGACTAGGAGCCCAACCACAAATATGCTCTTAAGAGGCATTTCCAGGACCAAGGCAGCTGCGACCTGGTCTTGCTCTTGCAATTTGGCTATTAAAAATCATTAGCAGTGGGGAATTTCCGACCCTTTGGGCCAAATTTGAGGTGTGTGCCCTCTGACGAGCTGAATCTCATGTGCATACCACATTGTTGCAGTTGCATACTTTGTGACGCTCTGACAAGGTATTTTCTTTAAAACGCCAGAGGCAAAAATTACAAAACTGAAAACAAAGATCTGGAAATCTTTGTAATAAGAAATTTATTCTTGCTTTTGGGGCTTTATAAAATAGAGTAACATGGTCTTATTTTTTAAGACTCTTTAGTCATCCGTTTTAAATAACACAGGAAAACAAAATGAGTCTTTGTAAAAGGTGTAGTCAAGTATAGATTTTTCAAAGATATCCTTGTAGCTATCTTAAATCAAAATATAACGTCTGTTAAACCAATCTATTCAATCAAAGTAGGCTATGTCATTTTAAATATTTTAACAATCGTTCTTACCCACCTATAAACACATATAATAAAGAACATAAACTCAGCTAAATGCAGAAAATATAAGAATTGACTGCAAGAAAGTGGCTCGGAGTTAACGCAGCGCAGTGCGTTACATCGGTGACATTCCGATACAAGACGAAGGCACTTCCTCTGAATTGGAACTGTCGAAGGAATTCGAGAAGCTGGAGAAGATGAACCAAAAGACTGCCCGAGGTGCCAAAACGCCGCATCGCGTTGTGTCTAGAACGAAACCACGACCTGGACATTTTGCGGGGCAACTACCTCGAGTGCAGCGACGACTACGTGCGCCCCATTCAAACCAACATGAAGCTCAGTTTTACCTAAAAAGTTGGTTTCCCAAAGTATATTACAATTTTTAAAAACAAAAAAGAACACTACCTAAAAATACTAAATATTTTTCGATTAACAATAATAGTTTTCCACTCTATGAAGATTACTCTATGTTTTTAAGTAAGCAAGAACTACACCCACATAAAAAATTCCCTTATTATATTATTTCATAAATTTTGGGAAAACATGACCTCAAAAATGTCTTAAGTTTTGGTAGCAGGCCATTTTTAAGGTAATTTATTTTTCTTAAAGATTTTTTTCCTAAAATCAAGTAATGTGGTTTTCGTGGTGCATACAAATTAATATTTAAGTAATATTTGAGTAAAAGTTAGAAAAAAGGTCTAATTTAAAAGAAATAAATTGTTTGTATTTTATGTTTAGGTTTAACTTTCAGTTTGAAGCAGTGCCGAGGGTGATAATTGAAAGTGCAATCGACCACAAAATCGCACATGCTGTAATTTGAAGTCTCGTCCAGTTCCGATGTATTGCGGAGCAGCAATGCGCATAATGGATGTGCACAACACGGACAGGCGGAATGCAGCACACAATGACCGGGGCTAATTGTGCAAAAATGTTTTAGCAAATATTTTGTTAACAAATTTTGTGGCCATTTAAGCCACAGAAATGCAATTAGCCGTGAACGTAATTAACCAAACAAAATGAGAATGCAGTGGCCACTCCAGCCGACTATAGAATAAAAAATAAAAGGCAAAACCACCTAGCAACGGATGTGAATTTGTGAATGGGAATGGGTTTAAATTTGAATTTGAATTTATTTTAGAGAATATTACGCAGTCGACAGGGGTTGCGATCTGTGGGAAATTGATGGCCGGCATGTCTTTGACACCTCGGCGGAGCTTCATTCCAGTTTGATGAGGGTTCGCCGAAAATTTCCCCGGGGAGGAGCAACAGGTTTGTCATGTCCGCAGTGGAGTGGAGCGGAACTCCGGCCATTTCGGTTATCAAATTGGGCAAACAAGAGCACGAACGACCAGCGTTTCTTTGCTAAATTAATTGAACGGACTCTGACCGCAGGAATCGCCAAGGAAACCTTCACCTTTCACCTTTCACATTTCACCTTTGGCAGGGCACTTAATTCATTTGGGCGAATGTGAGACCGAAAATTTAATTTAATTAGTCCACTCCGAATGTGTTTTTGAGGTGCTTTAAGGCCTCGGCCGAAGTAAAACTTTTATGGCAGCTGTTGAGCAAGGATATGGCATGTTGCGCCCTTTATGCCCGTAATTGCGCATTGACTGCACTTGTCCTGGTTGCCAACTTCCCGGGTCCATTGTCCTTTTGTGCGAATACCTGGAATACTTGTGCCCGACTTGCTCTGACCCTGCCACCCATTCACACAGTTGACTATGCATTCGTGCACCAAGATGGGTGGGCGAAACTTGTTCGGTTGTAATGGGAAAACCCCGGCATTCTCGGCTGGTAAATTCAGCCATTCATAACTCGCTTATCATGCCCGTTGCCTGATTCATTACCCAACTGGTGCCAAACTTCTACCGCTTACCAGTCCCATTTCATCTGTCAATCAGTCAATTCGTTGCGGCTGGCGTAAAAGTTTATCTGCAAACAAATTGGAAATTTTAATAAAAATTCTTGCGCTAAATTACGCTTAACAATCAAATCCCCACCTTTGCCACTCGGAATTCTCAATCCTCAATGCTCAATTCACAATTCCCAATCCTCAGTCATTGTCATTGTCCAACTGTTCGCCTAAGTGGTGTTAAGTATTTGAAAATCTCTGCTTCGGTTTTCCGCCACCCATCGCATGCCTTCCGTTTTATTGTTTTACGGCAGTTGGCCAAATACTTTGGCTGGCTAAAAGTTTTGCTCTCATGGTCATCCAATTGTCAGTGATTTACGGTAGCTTCTCCAAGGATCCTGCGGCGGACGGCCAGTCAGTCAACGGAGCGGAGCGGAACCCACAACAGAAACTGCAGCCCGGCACTTAGTGGATATTGATTTATTACTCCTCAACTGGCCAGACCAATGAGTTTCAAAATCAGGAGTTCTTATGGATTTAACACAGTTTTTTTTTTTAAGAAAATCTAATTTAAGTTCGAATGAATTAATTTAATTTAAACAGGCTTAAGTACATATGAAATTTAAAGTTATGGTTTAAATTAATGTTTAACAGGGACTGTAAATAATAGTAATTAAAGACTTTAATTTTTAAGAAATTTCTGGACCAAAAAAGGTTTTATTATTTGTTTCCAAGAGTAAATAGATTTTTATTTGTTTTTCATTTTGACTGATTTCAATATAAAAAGTATTTTGTTAGTCAGTTTATAAATGAAAATTATAGTAAGGACTTTTTTGGGTTTCTCTTTTTAAATCTAACCAAAAAACGTAATTTAATATTAAATAAGACTTTAATTATATTTATTTAAAAGGAGTAAGTGTCATGATCCTCTTAAGAAAACGTGTGTAGAACTGAAACCCTGGCTTAAGAAGGGTAAATCCAAAATGCTTATATCTATAAAGTCTATATCTTCTCGTAGCTTTCGACGATTCCCTGAGCCCTCACCTCATCGATGAGACGCAGGCATTTTTCCATGGGCGTGACCACGCAGAGGGGTTTCTTGCCACTGAAATAGGCGCTGCTGGGTCGAGCGTAAGCCACCTGATGGCCATTCAACCAGGCGGTGATCTCGTCCAGACACAGACACTGCCAAGGATTTCCCTCCAGACTGATGTGCCCCAAGTTCTGAAGACCTTCGGATGACTTCAGATCCGGCAGAAAGGTGAGTCGATTGTTATTGATTTCCAAGTGGGTGAGTTTCTCAAAGGTGTCCAGATTTTCGGACTCAAGCTCCTCGAGTCGATTTTCACCGATCGTCAGCCATTGCAATCGTCTCAGAGGTGCAAACATACGCAGATCCAGGCTAATTAACTTATTTCTCCTCATCCTTAGTTCCTTGATAAAGGGTAACGAAGAAAGCGCCAGAGGATGCAGCTCCGCAATGAAGTTGTTACTCAAATCCAAGTAGGTTAGCTTACGCAGAATAGTTGCCCCAAAAACCTGCATACCCAACTTTTTGATATTATTCCTACTCAAATCCAATTTCTGCAAGGCCGTGAGATTGGCAAACACTTCTTCGGGCAGAATCGAGATTTTATTGCCCTGCAGTTGCAGGGATTCCAAGGATGCAAGTCCAAGAAAAGCCCTCGGATGGATCCGTTTGATCTGATTGAGCCACAGATTGAGGGTCTTCAAGTTGCCGAGCTTGCAAAATACCGAATCCTCTAGAACTTTGACATTGTTTGAGCTGTAATCGAGCAGCTCCAATGGTGCCACTTCGCCGGGGGCCAAGAAAAGCGTTCGCTTGATCTCATACAAGTTGTTGTTGGAAACATTCAAGACCCTCAGTTTTGGCAAGGCGTAGAACACGCCCATTTCCAGGTTCTCCAGCCAGTTGCTGTGCAGGTGCAGTTCCTCCAACTTGGGCAATCCACGCAGGCGACACCATTGAAACTGGGGGTTAAAAATAATAGTTATATGATGGTCTTAAAATGATTTCTATATAAATATCTTGATCACTCACATCTCTCACATTGTTGTTACTTATGGACAGGTAGCGCAAGTTGGCATTCTCGCCCAGAGTCACGTTCTCCTGCTCATTTGTGGTCAGATCCAGAAATCTCAGTTTCTTGAGATCCTTAAAGGCATTGGGTTCTATCTCTGCTATCAGGTTGTTGGAAAAGTTGGCATACTCCAAGTTGGCCAATCCGCTCATCACTTTGGCCGTGATTATCTGTATGTCATTGTAGCTCACATCCAGACTGGTTAGTTGAGAATTATTGGGAAAATTCTGCGACTGCAGCTCCTCCAGTTGACAGTGGGTGAGATTCAGTGCCTGCAGAGCCCCAAAGTCCTGCAGTCCCCTTTCTCCCAGTGTAACGCCCCCGGATTCAGATAAATCCAAGTGCAGCAGACTGGAGAGACCCTGCAACTCGCCATCTTCTGCATTTTCAATGCCTGTGTGCTCGTTCACTACCTTTACACTGCGCCAGTTTTCCCCAACGTAACGACTCAGTTGCTCAAAGCTTTCGATTTCCCGACAGAGATGGCTGCCTTTTCCCAGGTCCTCGCACTCCTGCAGATCCTTTCCCAACACTCCGGCCACAAGCAGACCGATGAGAACTCGCAATGCCTGCATTTTTGCAACTAAACTTGGCACAAGTTGTGTGCCAAGTGCGTTGCTTTAATTTGAGTTTATTTTTAATCAGATCAAACTCGTTTCAGTTCTCTTGAGGAGCCGGTTTCCGATCGAATTTAACGAAATCAGCTGATGGGTTAGAGGTGGTCTTCTTGATATCGAAAGGAAATCAGTTCTCAACCGAGAAAATAAAATATAAGGAAAGCTGACAATAAAAGTCATTAAATGGAGTGCCCATATTGGTTTACAAAAACACAGTTTTTGTATAGCTTTATAGAGCTCCAAGTTGAAATTTAAAGCCATAAATTTTCAAAACTGCGTCTATAAATAGTAGTACCAACCAAGGTATTATCTGCCATTTAAATTTACTTAAAGTATTTATGCACAAAGTATTTTAAAAATAATTTGGTTAAGAACATTAATGTCCGTTCTAATGTCTGCCCAAAGAGTGCAACTTACACTTTATGACACAAATAGGTTTTTTTTTTGTAGTCCCACACTTAAAAATAAAATTTTCGAATGGCTGATCTTTCGTTGAATATGGCATTAACAATTTTATATATTTTTACAATAAAATATAAGTTATGAATTGCTCAAAATAAAACGTGAAAGGCCAGTAAGATCGGGCTCTGCATGAATATGCCATATTTAAGCAGATAAGATATTGTAGGGACAAATTTATTATTAATGATTTATTAGACCATATAAATAGAAAGAAAACATGGATTTGGTTTTTATCTGTGTTATCAATAAGGGTAAATATAAACTTCCTGACAGCTTAGCAGTAAACATTGGTATATATAATATATTGTCTATACCTAAGACACTCAAAATACAGTTTAAAGTACATGGTTTTATAACGAGCCATTCGTTAGTTAGTTCTTGCTTCAGTGTGCATCGGTGTAAATTCATAAATGAAGCAGATTTGTCGATAAATATAATTCGATGATGAGGCGAAATAGCAAAAATGCTTCATAACTTAACATTAGTTTCATATACTGGCGATGTCCCGTTGAAGGGAGCCTGAGTTGAATAGGTTTGATTATCAGTTTGTCTATCAAAAATCAACGAAGCATTTGGTACAGAAGACTAGTTCGCGACAGTTCACAGGGAAGAAATTTGGATAAAGCGGCAACTCAAAGATAGTATACAACATTTAATCGTCGGTGCAGCATTCGGCAACTTCGCTAAGACAACCAGCCGCCTCGCATAAACAGTCGCAGAACAAGCCACCACATGGTTCCTAGAGCATTCCGGGTCTATCGGTTTCCTGGTTGGCAGACTTCTCAAAGAACATGGCATCCTGTGGGACAGAGAGAAGCACACACAATTAGTCTGAGATGCGGATACAGATCACGGAGCTGCAGCTGGGTTAGCCTACTCAAACTAAGCTGGAGGATTTGATGGGCTGGGGGCTTAAATGTTACCTCAGCACCAACGAAATCTGCGCTGCAGACGCCTCAACAGCTTGAATCGATAAAAGTGAACGCTATACAACTGTGTGGCAGAGGCCAACGTTGGATTACTATGTAACTCTAACCAAAGGAAACCACTTACGATGAGGAATGTGGCCCCCAGCAATACGGCCTTCATGCGCACGTCCAAGTCCAGCGGGAAACTAATGCCGAAGAAGTCCGCATCCGTGAAAATCTCACGTGCCAGGCCCGACCACTGCTTCGAGATCTTGCCGACCTTCTCGCCGGTGAGCGACACAACCTGAACAATAGTAATTGTTAATAAAATTGTTTAATATATATATATATTAGTGTCACAAACATACATTGAACTCAACGTCGCCGCAGAGCGAAAAGGTGCAGAAGGGTCCCTCGATGCGCATCACCGTGTCGCCAAGGTGATTGAGGATCCGGAACGAGGGCGAACAGATGGACCACTCCTGCTCGATGGTGCCGATGACGTTGCCGGGCGGTGCCGAGACCTCGATGCTCTGCAGGCAGCAGGGGAACAGACAGGAGGAGCAGGCCAGCGGCCGGTGCATGTGGATCACCTCCTGCTGGAAATTGTCGAAGACCCGCATGTCGAAGGGACGCGCCGGACCGCAACAGTTGCGCGTGCAGCAATCGTTGTCCTCCGCCGCGAAATAGACCTTCTGGCCCAGGGCGTTCTTGATCGAGAACTTGTTGTTGGTCTCGAAACCGGTGAAGGCCTCGAGCAGCTCGACCTTCTGCTTAACTAAAAGCTGGTCGATAGTCGTAAGGTACTCCAATCCGCGCGGACAGTTCGGAATTCCGGTAGGTATACTCATCCAGTCTCCTGCAAAAATATTTTAATTAATTTAAACAAACGTTAAGCAACTTAAAATTAACATAATAATGATTCTTTTGGACTCTTAAAATTAAGTTGATTAAAATATGATCTTAAAATAGAAAACTCTAAATTATTCTATTGTGTATTGGAATGTTATGTACTATTTATCTTGGTGTAATCTTGATGGGTAAATTGAATTAGTCCACACAAAAGGGCATCTTGTTCAGCTCGTTCAGTTGGCAGTGTGTCAATTGGTCAATGTCGCCGGCACAATTGCTTGGCCCCTCTAATTGGAGGCTTTTACAATGGAGCAGACCCCTCCTGAATGTCCCATTGACAACCGCCCGGCCACAAGCTATTATGCTGGCTAGTGCGCCACTGCTCTTGAATCTAATCTAAGCGATTAAGATATACTTTATATCACGGGCTCTAAAGATAAACGTCCCAATAAATCTTCAATTTCACAACGTGAGCAACCTTGAAATGATTTGCATAATTGGGATGTTTTTAGATCAAAAGTGGTTGGACTTAAGTTTTTCGCACCTAACTACAGTAGAGAAAGCTTATCGAAAAAATATTGACACAAAAAGGTGCTTGGATGCTGACTCTATAATAATAATCATTCGACTCATATAAAAGTTTTTTTTTATGAAATTATAGTTTAGACAAGCTTACTTGCATTAAAATCGCGTAGCTATTTGCTTGCTTAAATTAATAGTTTTAGAAACACTTCTCTAGATTTTTAAATTATATCGCTTTGAATATCTGATAAAAATTGATTAAAAAAACTTTTATTATATCTTGGGTATTATTTTTTGGGTTGATCTTTTTAAAGCCCTTGTTTAATGTAAATTTAAAGTTTCTGTAACTTTAAAATTATGAATTAATACTGACTTGGCAACTCACTTATCTTTGCCTAGATTGTATGATAGTTTTCTTAGAAAACTTATACTTTTTAAAGGGCACAAAGAAAGATTGGTAAACTATAGACGGTATATATTTAATTAAACCCTTCGACCCAAGACCCATGACCCTATGACCTCCTCACCTCCTGTCCTCGTCGCTGATGTAGTACTCGTATCCCTTTCGCTTGGCCGACTTGTTCAGCCGCATGGAGTGCCTCAGTTTCTTGGGCAGCGGCTTGTTGGCCTCCCGGGAGACCAGTTGCTTCAGGGTCTGGGATCTCGAGCAGAGCTGGTTGTATTGGCTGTACAGCGAGTGCCAGATGAAGCGCAGCACCTTTGAGCCGCTCCTCACGCTCCTTGAGCCGTGGGACTCCTCCGCGTTGCCCCGATTCTCGCTGGCACTCAGGTCCAGCGTGGAAACGCCACTCAGTGGATTTTCGGTGGACATTTTACTAGACTTTTTGAGACACGACCGCCTGCTCAGCTGCACAGAGATGAACTAACTGAAGCACCGCTCTTGCTCGTCGGGGAAAAATCAACGCCATCCATGACGGAGGGGCGTTTTAAATGCCGCTTTGTATTATTTTATTGGTTCAATTAAGGCGGACGTTCCGCTTTCCGATAAGCGCCAAAGATCTGACACGGTTTTCAGCGCATTTCGCACAGATCAAGGCACGTGTAAACAAAAACACAGATAAGAACAGACGGTCTAAGAACCTCGAGATCTCTAACACTCTCCCAAGTGGCTAGGTAAATGTTTGCACCCCACTTTGCTTTTCGGGTTTCATGCTAGATGATGGGCACCCCCTGTTCTCCACCGATCTGGACTAGCTATGCACCTCGATCTGCGATGATGAGTTCAGTGGATGCACTCCGAGAAGACTTGAGACAACTGATTGGACATTATCTCAGTCGCAGGGCAATGACACCTCCAGCACACAGAGATGCGCTTTTGTTTTGATTCAAGGAGCCGAACCCTAACATAATCCGATAGCGGAGTATTACGTAGCAAGATTATATAAGAGATAACATCAGATATGAATATGATGAATGATCACAAAGAGAAAAGACATTTAACCGCGGAAGTCGAAAATAATACATTTATTATTTGTTTTGATAAGAGTAGTTCAAGGAACATAACTTTATCAGGAACAATAAAAATGTTAACAACAATGACCTTTAAAAATGAGCTTAGTCCATTAGTGTTAGGATAAATATGACTCATTTTGTAGGTCATTCCTCCTAAAAAAAACAGGGGCTATTCTCATCTTTTAGGACATTTATTTGGTTTTTTTTGGGTAATGCAAAATTATTTTTGTTTTGAACTGTTTATTTAAGTAATCAGGTCAAAATACTCTAGGCGAAAGTAATGATGGCATTGGTTTGTAAAACAAATGTTATGTCTTTCCAAATATTTTTAAGATTTCTTTTTAAATAAAAAAATCCTTTGTTATTTTCGACTTCCCCCTTTAAATGCTGTGGTCTTCACAAAAAGGGTTTTAAGCTCATAAATTTGAAATCGATTTTTTTTTTGGCATTAATTCTAGGTTCCGATTACTTACCTGCTGGTCCGCCAGGTGCCACTCCAGGTTGCATTCCTGGACCCATTCCTGGACCCATTCCTGGTCCCATTCCCGGTTGCGTGACAATGGGCTGATGGGGCTGTCCCGGTGGATAGCCTCCGAATGCGTGTGGAGGGCCTGCTGGTCCGGGGGAATATCCGCCGAAGGCCTGGGGCGGTGGGCCTCCGCCGGCATAAGGTGGTTGTCCTCCCCCGCCACCCACGTAGGGTGGTTGACCACCTCCGCCGCCCACATAGGGCGGTTGTCCGGCTCCATAGGGCGGGGCGTCTCCGTACGGCGGCATCTGGGGAACTGGAGCGTATCCGGCTTGCTGGGGACCCGGCGAAAAGCCCTGCAACGATCGAGTGTTGAGAGGTAAATGAGTAACATACATACATATACAATTTTTTTGTGGGCGTTGTGATAAATTGTCAGTTCTCTGACGTGGCCAGTTTTAAAGCTCTACTTATCGGCACGTTTCCTCCCTAGAGGCTTTTCAACATATAAAGTACAGCATAAGTGAATAATAAATAATAAAAATAAAGCACAAATAAAGCCTTTGGTTGAAAATTCAACTTTTAATTCAGAGCCCGCCTTTAATTAGCAGTTTAGGACTTCAAAATGCATCCAGTTTGAAATATATAACAAAATTCTATTCTATTTGATATTAATAAAACTTTTGATTATATTAAATATTAAAAGGCGTTTACTGGGTATTTTTTAAAAACCCGCTTTGCTTGTATCAAAATAAAACAATTTCCAGTTTGAAACCATTTTACTAACAATTAAAATAATAACTTTACATTAAATGCAATTTAAAATACTTCTTTCTTTATTTATATACTATAGATTGAATATGAAATATAGAAATATTGGAATAAATTTACGTAGAGCATTCAACTTTCCACTTGTTTAATCAGCCTGCGTTACTGGTTTTATGACAACATTGTTATCGCAGTTGTTTGCCTGGGCAAAAAAAAAGCTGTTGTTTATATTTATCCGCTGATTCCATGGAATCGCGTGTAGCAAATCGAATGAATCTCCTCCATTATGTGATTTTGGTTTAAAAATAAGCAAATATGAGCTGGCATGACGTCATGGTTGGGGTGCGTGTGCAAGGAGCACCCTATAGACCACCACCCCCTTCATTAGCCACTCATTTCAAGCGCTAAAGAGGGGACACTTTCGGAACTCACGTAATTCACGGGCGGCGGCGGCTGCTGTTGACCGGGGTTCTGGGGAGGGGGTAGGGAACCGAGTGGACGCCACTGGGGGTCGGTGGGTAGCCGAATCCCTCGGCAGGCGGAGCATTTGGCTGGTATCCGGATCCAAAACCGGGTGGGGCGTAACCGCCCTGGTTAACGTTGCTCTTCATTTCGTTCGATTTTCCGGGGATTTCCCAATTTGCCTGCACTTCTGCTGATCTCCGCGTGCTGCGTTGTTGTTGCACTGGAGCGGAGTTGTTGCGGCCGCGTCCCCAACGAAATCGCAACAATGCTGTTTATGTCTTGGCCGCACTATTAAAAAGTTTATTTATGTTTTAAGTTTTGCCAGTCAGTTTCGCTCAATCAGGTGGCTTTCGATTAGGGGTGGAGAAACATCGATGGTTTCAAAATATCGGTCCTATCGATGTTTGACAGAGACTATCGATGCTTATCCGTCTCGTACGATATTTTCTTGCCACTGTTAACTTAACACTCTCTCATTCTGTTAGTTCGACGTTTCGCTTACATTTTGCTGTTAGTGCGACGTTTCGCTAACATTTCACTGCAAAACACAAACCCATCACACGTACGCAAATTCACCGCTGGAGGTGGGGGAATATCGATGCCAAGATCGACGTTTTCAATAAGTCGCTCTTTTGGATGTTTGTCAGAGCTTGTCTATGCTAATCCGTTTCTAACGATATTTTCTTGCCACTGTTAACTTCTCCAGTTCTTGCAAACTTAGCCTGGTTCCACCCCATTCCTTGCAACCTTAGCCTGGTTCCACTCCTTTTCTTGCTAACTTAGCCTGGTTCCACTCCATTTCTAGCACAACTAGCCTGGTTCCACTCCAATTCTTGTTAAAATTCTTAACACCATCTGTTTATAGCGAGCGCCTCTAACAGAGCTCTGCTTTTAACAGAAAAGGGAAGCAAAAGCAAAGACACATACCGCAGTTGTGCACCCTGCTATCAAATTTTAGTACGTTTGGGATTTAAATTTGAATATTGACGGTTTTTAAGTCTGGGAAGCGGTCCGAACCGATATATAACTTCAATTGGACTAAATATTTTGTGTAATGCTTAAAAACATTTCATAAGCAAATATAGCATGACAACAAGTTTTCAAATGGTATTTTATCAACATCGTTCATGAGTAATCACTAGCTTAATAGCTAACTTTATCGTTTAAACTTATAACTTATTATATAAAATGCTTTCAAAAAATAAACCCATCTTATTTATGGCTTAAAATAATTTTAAAATTGCCTTAAGCATTTAATTATACATATTTTGGGCTTGCACCCATTTTTATTTTTCCGAATAGACTTTTTTTTTTTGGTTGCTAAAAGCAATTTATTTGTCAAGTATTTTAATTAAAACAGTTTTACCAACTGGCTTCACTCCGCAATTTTTTAGTCTACAATGTAAGTGGTAAAAATATTTTGCACAAAATTGTTTTCATGTTACATCGATATCGACCATTATTAAATATAATTAAAATAAGGGCGATACTTAAATATCTAAAAAAAACCCCATTTTGTATGCCGCACACCTCTACACACACACACACACTCACACTTCTACCACAGAGCACAGCCCACATTTTTTTCTAATGCGCGAATTTCCATTGTGAGGGTGCGCCTCCCTTACACTTACAAAGTGCGACAGAGAGGGGCTGCCAGGGAGGGAGGGAGAGAGGAATAGAGAGGGCGGCGTAGTTAGCGCGCATAAAAAATGGCGGTTTCCGACGCAAGTAAAACGCAAAAAACAAATGAGAAAAAAAAATGAGAAAAACAAAAAACGTGGGCAGGGTGGTCTGTTGTCATTGGAGCGAAAGAGACAGGCTGCTGAAATGCTGGAAAAAAAACGCTAAAAAACTGTGTATATAGAAAAAAACTGCGAGCAGAATTCCATCCCCTTAACCATGGACATTCAGGACATCCAGCAAACGTCCCTCACTCACACACACCACCGTAATTACCCATACAAATGCAGCGAGAAATGGAGGAATCGTCATCAACATCATCGTCATGGTGGGAGGGCCACCCACACACACACAGCACAAAATCGCTTATTTCATTCCACAAATCTCGATATATTCAAAATCATTAATATTTTTATAACTAAAAAGTTTTGAAAAAATTTGTTTAATGTGTTTTGTTTGTTATATGTACATATAAATCCTTCATCTTAGAAAGGTAAACATTTAAATTTAAATAATTAATATTAATATCTCTTAATTAGGGGGAGGCAGATTAACATGAACTTACAATTTAAATTTTAAAAGGTACTAATCGATGTATTGAGTTCCCATAATATTGATTTTCAAGATAATAAAATCTGTTAAAAAAGGGTTTTTAGCAATTGTTTATAAGTAAAGAGAAAGTTAGTTAAAGCTTCTTTCAGTGCAGGGCGGATTCGGTGGATTTAGAGGAGTCCTGCAGATGGATTCATCAGGGTCAGGAAAGAAATCCAGAAATGAGCGCTTAATGCGCCATATAACGCGATATTTGTGCCTGTGTGGGTGAGTTTAGCACATTCAATTAGTTGACTTTGCAATGGCAGCAAATGCAGAATGCGAAAATAAAAAACAACCAACTGAATAAGGAAGGGGATCAAGAACATATTTGCGGTTGGAAACCGAGCAGCGGCACAAAAGCCTGGTTCAGCAGTGCCGCAATTGTTGCTAAGCCACCGCCCCCCACCCCATCCACCATTCACCAACCACCGACCCCCTTGGGTCCCTTGAGCCCCACCCATGACCTTTGCCATGGCCGCCGACGATGAACGGTTCAGTGCAGGAGAGGCCCTCAAAAAATCAGGCAAGCGGCAGGCAGCGAGCATAATGCAACGGTAAACAGCAATGCGGGTCCCTGCCCTTGGCCCCTACACTGCTAAAAAATAATACAAAAATAACCAAAAAAAATATATAATTAAACAAAATTATTTTATAAAACTCTGGTTAAAAGTAACAGGACAAAAACAAATATAATAATATCTCAATGTAAACAAAATTGAATTTATCAATCAGTTAGCTTTCAACTTAAAAAAGTTCTGAAGTGCTAAATTAGGCTAGAAGTATTTTCATATTTTTTATCCTCGAAGTAAAACGTCAAACACAAATTCATTTTTGTCTCAGCAATTCAGTGTTATTATAAGTAAATGTTATGTTCACATAAACTTTAAGTTGATTTTATAATATATAAAAATAAATAAATATACTAAAGAAGCATAATAAATGACTTGGGTTAATCAAGGAACATAGAATTTTTACAATAATTTACCAACATGTTGAAGAAATATTGCAGCATTTTTTTACACTGTCCTGCAAAAACCCCTCAAAGTCCTTGGATCGGGTTACGTTTGTGCCTGGCAAAGCGCCTCATTAGCCGTCGCTTCGTCCTTAAAGCTGCTGGCGAGGAACAAATTACGGCGTTACTGAACTTTTTGCCCTTCTATCGCAAATGCGATCTAATTTATGGCCCTGTCCTTCAGCAAGAAATCGAAAGGATCGGAGCCTGCGACCATAAATCAAGTTCAAGAGATGCGATCAAGTGGACTTCTAATGTCCCGATCGATCAAAGCTGCCTTTGCCACGCGGCCAAAAATAAGAAGCAAAATGCACCTGCTGTCGAGGAAACAGAAACCAATCAATCAATCATTGTTAGAAAGGTTTTGAAGTACATCAAAAAAAAGGTTAAAGGTAGATTAAAATTAATAGATAGTTTAGATATCGTCAATATTTCTACTCACTGATGTACTTTGATATCTATAAACTATGATATGATATTAATTAAATTAAATTCATATTTAAGTTTAAAGGAACAAAATCACTTTTATACAATACAATCCTCGCACTGCCTGTTTTAAATTAATACAAAAAATTAACAAGTTGAGGTATAATAACAAATATAATTATAAATATGATTTCATCTTGGTTTTTATAATTTAGCTATTTTTTTTATAAAAAATAGAATATATTAAACAAATTTAAAACCAAGAATAAAAACGACCATCACAAGTTACACTTTTATTCAATAAAAGCCACGGAAAACTCCAATCAATTTGCTGTTATATCATAAATTATGATATATATTATTCAAACAGTGATTGAGATAACTCTGTTTTTTTAGCAAGCAATGATCTAGGAAAAGATACGGTTTCCGAAATCCGCCAGATCTTGACCATTTAACAAAATCCCCATTGCGTCGGGTCAGTGAAGCGTGGGAACACACACATCCCCATCGCCAGAAATGAAACGAAAAAAATGTGTCAATGCCGCAAAGGGGGAACTGCAACTGCCGCTGCCACTGCCACTGCATTTGGCCAATGGTTAATGGCCAATGGCCAATGGCCAGTTGTTGGCCGTCCTTTCGGCCAGCTGCACCATCGAGTTCACATGTGCATATGCCAAATGCAATCACGATGTCGCGATTTCCAAAACGAATGACAGGAAGTGCAGAGCCACAGATACGAAAGCCAGTTAAAAGAGTTGAACGAGTGAAAAGAGTGAAAAGAGTGGGGGAGGCCAAAAGCCTTTGCCTTTTTACACACCTGGCCCAAAGCACTTCACCTTGCCGTGGGTCAGTTAACAAGCTGCGAGCACCAATGGAATGGCAAAAGGGCGAAAGTGTTGCCCGGCTAATTGCTTAATTACGATCCATGGACAAGAAGGTCAGCGCCGGCTGGCCCAGCAAAAAGTGGGTCAGAAAAGCCGGCGGAAAAAAGGGTTGTGCGGAAATCTTAATGAGTTTTCATGCTGGCCGCGTCGTACTCGTCCTTGGAATGTTTTCCAATTAAAAGCACAATGACCCTTTTCCCGGGGTCCCATGCTAATGAGCCTGGCACGCACTTTACTCGTCGCTTTGGCCGGCTTCTGGCAAATTAATTACCCAGTGTTGAACTTGAACTTGTCTGACCGTTTCTGTCGTTTTTAAAGCTGGCTGAGAATCGATAAAACGACATTTTTAGCGGGCAGCAGTAGAAGCAGTGCTTTAATGCCGGGCAAGGAAAGGGTTGCAGGGTGGACCTTGTCTGGTCGCCACATGTCATGGCCAAAGATTTAAATCAGAACCGACAGCCGGGCGGGCTGTGTGTTTTTTTGCCCGATTTTTCTTCCCCTTTTTTCGAACCCTTTTCTGCGGCGCTTTGTCCTGTCCGAGTGGCTGCTCAACCCTTTTACTCTTTTATTTTTTTGATATTTTTTCGGCAGGACGCTGGGCAGGACGCTTTGACAGGATGCTGGTCGCTGGCACACGGTAATTGCTTATTTAAGCGCGCGCCTTTATCCTTCAACGGGATGCCGGGCTGTGCAAACACAGAGGGGCAGCGCCGAGGAGTGGAAAATAAATTTGAAAAAAAAAGCAAAGAGCGAAACGCGAATCGCGAGACAAAGGCCAAGTAAATGCCCCGTGTAATTACAGGCCCGGGGAAGGGCGGGAAGCGGGGGGCGGGGCAGCTGTCTAGCCGGACCATCCAGGAATATCCAGGACTCTGGATCCAGGAGCATCTCGAAATGAACTGCAAATCAAGCTCGGCCAGCGGCAAAGGGTTCGAGGGTCACCGTGCGTGCATATTAAAAATGTTCTCAAATGTTTTTTTTAGCTGCCTGCTTTACCTGCATGAGGTAGAGGGGCTCACTCGGAAAATAAAATGAGAATTAAAAATAATAAATAAAATATATATAAAACAAATAAATGCAATAATGCCATATATAAAAAATCTAGATATAATGGGTAAACTTTATAAATACTTAAAATCTTAGTTATTCTAAATATATTTGAATTCAATTTGTAATAAGATTTTGTTTATAACTTTTGCATTGAAAATAATAACATGTCTCCGTAAAAAACTACAACAAATTTTAAAGCAATATTTTGATGACACTTAAATGTAGTTACATGAAGTGCGTTCTTGCATAATTTGTGGTAATTATAGAAATTCTGAATAATATTCTGGGGCCTTAAAAAAAAGGTTTCGCTTAGAAACCATTTTAATTTGTTGTTTTTTTTAATAATTAATAAAATTTAATAATAATTAAATATAGAATAATGATCTTACCACTTTCTAGAGATCACTGTTTTGTCTCAGTGTAGCATAAAGGGTTAGGGCCCACTGGCGGGCAGATTTTGTTGTGCAGTCGAGTGTGAGGTCCTAACTTACCTACCTACCGATATCGAGCAGCTGTCGCTATCTATTCTGGCTAATCGCCATCTCGAAATCCGAACGGGTCAGAGGTCATTCGGGCTCAAAGGGGTGGCTGCGATCGATCTGCCTGCCCTTCTGGGGTTTTCACAGACTGTCGCGCTTTGGACTTCGCTACTTGATTAGATGGACAAATGGAGAGGGACAAACAAACAACGAGACGGACAGCTGGCCCGGAATCGTAACAACTTTTGTTAACAACTCAATAATCATGGTAACAAATGCAGAAAAAGCTGCCACAAGACTGTCCGTCCATAAATTATAACAAGTTGTCTTTGGTTGATGCACAGAAAATAACCACAATAAACTACTTTAGCTTTTCATAACATTAGCAAGAATAAACAATTAAAGAACTTTTTTGAAAACTATACTTTTAGATATGAAAAATATTTAAAGAATTTTTCGCTAATTGACTAGGTAATTCTTCTAATATTTTCCACAGTGTAATTAACTTGACCAGCTACTAAAACACTGCATGTTGGGGTATATATATATATACATATGTGTAAATATATTATCTGACGGGCAGAAAAGGAAAATCTCCATACGACACAAGAAATAACTGAAATTATTGTCAATTAATTACAAGCGACTGGGGCTGGTCTTTGACGCGTTTGACAGACGGTAGGAGTTGTCCATAAATAGCAGGCGTACGACGTTCTCTCCACTGATTCTCAGGTGCTGATTTTGTCAGGGAAGTAGAATTTTAAGGGGTTTAAGGCTCATGATAAAATTGGAAACTTCCAAAATATATTTTTGAACATTTTAATATGATATAAAAATAAACTAATAAATAATTAAACATGTTATAATAGCAGTTTAAATGGTATTAAGTATTGCAATACTTTGCTTTGACATAAGCCATATATTACAAATCAATTTTAAAAATAAAATATATTTAAAATTTGTAGAGGTAACTGAAGAGATAAAGCAATAATGAAATATGCAAATATTTTTAAATTGATTTATAAATATATAGTTCAAGGGATGTCATAATATACTTTTATACTTTTACAATTTAAAGTGTTTGCTATTTGGATATATACATTTTTTTAGTTCATATAAAAATAAATATGATTTTTGTTTTTTATTTTCTGATCTGCTTAAATCCCTTCTAAAGCAATGCCACTGGTTTTTCTGCACTTGCCTCTGCCTGTGGCCTTTACCAACGTGGCTAAGCTGCCTAAATGGCTAAAAGCGTTTTTGCCCCGCATTTGCATAGACCAAGAGCCGCTTTTCAGCCACAACAATCACTGGCATGTGAGCGGCGATTGAAGTAATAAACGTGTGTAATAATAATGAATTTTAATGTCGCGCATTAACAATTCTTGCATTTTAATTGGTCCACCCAAACGATAGCGACTGGCTCTCAGTCTGGATCCAAATCCGAATTCGAATCTCAATCTGAATCTAAGCCAGTGTGGGCTGGCATAAATTGTTGCTGTTGATATGATTTAGTGACATGGAACAATGCACTGGAATTTATGGCAAAAGCTCCCCAATGCATTTAAGCGGATTATGTCAGAGTTCTGCGGTTTGGCGTGTAAATAAAATTCAGCTGTAATTTGTCAGCAAACATGACAAAATCGGCAAACTTATTTTTAACATATTTTTCCCGCAGCCATTCGAATGTTCAGAAAATGTTAATGAATGCACAAATCATTTGAGAATGTTGCTCTCCGAATGGAAAAAAAGGGGCGTATCCACAACAATCGATAAGCGACAAACTGGGGGCGTTTCGGAACGCAATTTAAGGGGAATTTCGAACGAGATCTATAAAATGGGTCCAAGGCGGTGGCCAGCACTTCCATTAGGGAATCTGCTCAATCAGTGTCAACGATAAACTAATTTTTATTGCCTGTCAGTGTGTCGATTCGAATTGAAATACTCTCTACACGAAGTTAAGGAATTTAAGTCGCAAAATCATCGAACAACTATTATTTTAGCTTATTAAATTGCTGGATTAAATTCATTTTCATTTTTAAAATAAACAATTTTATGTTTTTATTAAGACACAGTAATAGTAAGCAAACAAGACAATTATTTTCGATTTTGTGAGATTCAAACATCGATCTCGAAGAAATTAAAACTTAATTTTAGTGTTAAAATAACAACTACCTTAAATTAAAGCCTCTAGGGATGATAAAAAGTTAATTATTGAGAACTTTATCGCATTTTTATTGGTCGTTAAAGTAAGTAAGAGTGTTGCGAAAGCATCTTCATTGAATCCAGTGTGGGACTGGCGTCATCGGCCTGGATTTTTCCATTTTTTGCCTTTTGGCCTGGTCATAAATGTTTTTTATTTGCAATGGCGCTACAAGCAATGGGTGGATCTTCATTAGCGCTAAAATGGTTTTCCAATTTGTTGCCACTGGCATAACTAACACACACGACTTGCACACATCAAGTCCGCCACCACGGACCACCGGCCTTGATCCAGCACCACTGCAAAATTAGAGATGCCAAATGTGAACTAAATAAAGATAAATTTGTAAGAGCTATTAAAAATCATCACTTGTTTTTAAACTCCTTCTCTAGCATTGTTATAAAAGGGAAAAAGTTTTGATCTTTGCCGTAAAATAATATTTATTTATTATAAATATATATAATTGCAACATGTTGGTGGTTTTGGAAATGATTAAACAATTAATATTGAATAAATAATTATATTTGGCAATGCCAAAATATTTTAACAAATGGTTAAACCTGAAAACTTTGAAAATATATTTCAAGAAATTCAGGGGAATTCATACAAGTAATCAAATTTGATTAAATATTAAATAATATTACAACAGTTTTAGCTTATTAAAAATACAATGATTAAATGCATTTTACAATACAAGGTCTCTAGCTGACCTTTTGGCATTTAAGATTTAGCTCTTAGTTTTCTGAAATGTTTCCAATATCGAGCCAATTATTGAGTTATAAAAACAACGAATACAATAAAATTGAATTGATAATAATGTCTTTATTTTTATTGAATCTTTTATAAAAAAATCTCCTAAAGCCAGAAAATAGCTGAGCAGCTAACACTGCTGGCAATCTTCATTGAAATTATGGACCTCGGAGAGATCGCCCCAGTTGGACTTGGTTTATGAAGTCGTAAAGAGCACTCCCCTGCACCTTTTCCCCCGGATTTTCCCTGCAGGTGAGATGGGGCCTTTGTGCGGCAGCAAGTGCATCAGCATCAGCATCAGCATCTGTCACATGCAATTAGAAGTGCGCACCACACACTAATTAACTGCAAGGCGGCCTCCGCTCACCTTTTGAAGTGAAAATCCCCCCAGTTTTAAGCATCCTTATAATGTCGCAGCGCCACTCGAGGATTTCCCTGAGGCAGAGACACAGCAGTTTGTCAACAGGAGACACGCGAAATGAAAAGAAATTGCCACTGTCTGCCGCTGGTTTGCTTTTTACGCCTGGCAGCGGCATCAACGGAAAATAACCAGCAAAAAAGGGGCAAAAAGCTGCGAGGGAAAATGGAGAAAGGGAGAAATAGGGAAATGGAGAGATGGAGAGATGGAGAAAAAGAAACGCCAAGGAAACGCAGCCATCTGCACGAATTGTAATTGAAAAGATTTCCCTTGAAGGAATTACAAGAGCGTGGCGAGGATCCCTCCCAGTTTTCCTGCCCCTTTCACTCCTCTTTTTTTTTGTGGCCCCGTGAAAGCTACGAATTTAATAAGGACACCCGCGGCGAGTTTATATTGTACTTTGTGTGGAAAATAATAGTTTTCTAACCAGACTGAATTGGCCAGCGGCGATGGGAGCATTTTTGGCGGTGTGGTATCAAGTTGGCATGCAAATAATTTTATTAACAGGAAAATATTCGCCAAGGCGATGGCTCGGAATGCCCTCAAATATGCGGCTTAATGAAGAAATATCAGTGAGCTAAAGCCAAACGGAATTTAACATCCAGCTTAAAGGCATTTCCATTTATCCCTTTGCTTCCCACAGACTCCACTCATCCCGTTCTCTTCGCTTTTCTCTGACTTTCTGCGGTTTCGCAAATGTGGCAATGGCAAATGGAAAAGCTGAGGCATTTTTTAATGAAATCCCTGAAGGGGAGTCAGCCACAAGAACTCTCAGATGAGCTGCAAGTGAAATTGATGGCCAAGAAGTGGTTCGAAAGTGCTCTATTAAGGGGTCTGTCATATTGAAAGAAAAGCATAAAGATTTCTCTTAAATAAATTAAACATCTATTTCTTCTAATTAATTATATAAATTCAATGCAAAAAAAATGTTAAAATGTTAAATTGATTTATCTTGCAGACAGATTTAATATATATCCCAAATTTCAAAAGATAATTGAGTAAAAAAGAAGAAGGGACATGTAATAAAATATACTTAATTTAATTTCCTGAATATAAAAATATATTTCAAAGTTTACATAAAAAGTAAGTTATTAAATGCAAAATCTTAGAATTCTTTGGGAAATTAGGTGTAGGAGTCGACTGTACATTTATTTCTATTTTCGCCGGTTTTTCCGGCCGGGCTTTTTGGCTGAAACGAACTTCTTCTGGTTGGTTTGGCTGTGTCTGCGGCATTTTCATTTGGCATCCGAGCCTCGGGAGGCGGAGACACACAAAAGGGTCAGCAAAGGGGGCGGGAATGCCCTCGGGAGGCGCCAATGAACTCAGGTGGCAAATTAAAGTATTAAAATAATTACTTGGCAGCCACAGACAATGCAATTATGAGCAGCAAATTGTGAAAAACCCCTAGGGGTGACAGTTTCCCTAAGCCCCCTGCCCTTTTTCGGTCCTAATGAGAGTATCAACAATCAATACAATCGATATACCAATCAATAGGAACCGTACAATCGATCAGTGCAACAACAGTAGCCGAAATGTCAGCAGCAACAACAGCAGCTAAGTGAGCATTGATCGAAGCCCGAACCCCGAACCGCGAACTCTGAACCCTTAACCCTGACTTTTGTGCCAGGGGTGAGATTCAGCAGGGGTGCAACCCCTGACGATTTTTTTCCCATTTTTTGGCGGAGGAGAAAAAGGTTAATAGGCTTACTTTTTTGTCGTCCACTTTTGTTTAGTGTGAAATTTGCTCAAGCACTTGAAACTGACAATTTTGTGACTCAGCTTTATTGACTTCCTAGCGGTACCCAGTCAAAATCCCATTTGTTTGTCAATAAATTGGCACAAAAAAAGAATGCATGAATATTTGTGAAACGAGAGGGAGGGAAATAGATTTAGATGGAATCCTCCTGTTGCTATTTTTTCGCTTTTTTCCCGACTCTGGTTGATTGATGTTCTCACATCGCAAAACAGATTAATGTGGTTTCAAGTTAGTGGAAGATTTTGATGGATGCTGATGAAGTTGTCTAAGCGGGGAAATCTGCCGGAAAATGTTCTCTTAATTGGAGGATAGTTGATGGCTGCCAGAATCAATTAATCACACGAATTGGAGGACAAATAAATAAGGTTAAAATTTTGGAAAAAGGCGATGAAAGCGGAATTCATTTAATATTCATTAGTGAACGTTTAGATTAATTCGCTAAAGCGGACTAACTTAATTGGTGGGAGAGTATAAATGGTGGGAGCGTATAGATGCTAAAAGTCTAGACTTTTAATTAAAATAATCTTAGACTTAAGAAGAAATGTATACAATATATATTAATTAAAATAATATTAGCCTTAAGTTTTGAATTTCCCCATTTAATTGTAAATGAAATTTAATGAAATATATATATCAATTAAATGATATTAAACTTTAGTTATGTTTTCCCACATTTAATTGTACAAGAAATTTATACAATCAATATCATTTAATAAAGTATCTATTAATTACAATAATATTAGACTTTTAATTGGAAAAGAAATCAAACTACCGATTCCAATGAAAAGCTTTAGAGGAGTTTTCCGAGGTATATTTTTTGATGGCATGCCATTTCTATTTCCAGTTTTTAGCCCAAAAAAAGAAAATTTTTTTCACTGACAATATAGTTCTCGCCTTTTAATCCAACTTGATCCCCGAGCATTCATCGTAATTCGCTTCACCCGATTTGGAATTCCACTCGACCAGAGCAGGCATTAAAATCCGATTTTTTGTCCGCTACTTTGAGTTGAAATTTATAACACTAAATGCAGCCGACAGCTTGTCAGTGGCACTGCGCTTTTAGGCTAACAAGCGTGAGCCAAGCGAAACAACAGAGGCAACAACAGGCCAAAATCCATTTACATTAAAATTTATAGAGCATAAAGTGAGCGCTTTTTTATTTTAATTTCATTTCATTTCCACTGAACAGGGCACTCCGTAAGGAGGACAAAAAAAATTGTTACACTTTGACTATAAAATTACAAATTTTCTGTTTTTTTTCTTCCTTTTTTGGGTCCTTTATTGTTAAAAGAGAATATGTCAGCATGTGATTCCAAAAAGGAAAAAAAAAACAAATGAACAAAAAAATGTGAAAAAAGATTTTAATAAAAACCGACCGGAAATTATGTGCGTAAAGAGATGGGGGGGGGTAAAGGGAGGAACCCGTTGCCATGAGGTACATATATTCACCTATATAAACCATAAGTACGCAGCGCAATATTGTTGTCAGGGAGAGCGTTTTTTTTTCGGCATTTTCTCTTGTTTTTTTTTGTGTTATGGTGTTGTGCTCCTCACTATTTTAATTTTTCCGCGTCGCTTTCTGCGCGACACGAACAATTGAATTATTTCAGTACGCGGAAGCTGCGAGGGGTGGGCATTTGGCCATTAGCCGAGTGCCACCCCACGATCATCGGCAGAGCCCAGGAGGAACTCCCCTCCCCATCAACGCCTCACCGAAAACAAAAAAAAATCCTCAAAAAAAATTGTGAATAAACGGATTCTGGAAAAAAATTTGTAGCAAAAGTTGTACGACGTGACTGTTGGCAAGTTTCTCGTTTTTTTCCACGTTCTATTATAATTTTTTTTTTAATTTTTAGACGACTTGATTGGAATGTCAGATAAAGTCAAATGGATTTCAGCGTAAATTAAGTTGCCACAAAAATGGAGAATTTCAGCCAGCTGCTGGTAGAACTTTGGTTTGCGATAGAAATAAAATTTTACTGCATTTTTACGGACCAAACATGTAAATGCAAAAACAATAGATAAAATATTTCATTAAAAATAAACAAATAAAGACAAAGACATTTTTGTGCTTACAATCATGGCATAAGTTCATAGTTCTTTATATTTCTTTGAATACTTTAAGTGTATTCACAAAAAACCTGACATGTTCAAATTTTTTTGAAGAAAAATTTATTTTTACAAAACAGTGTCTTAAAGATAAGTTATCTCGATGTTTCCCTTTGCTTATTTTCTCACTAATATTTTTAAACAAAATTGTAAACAATAAACTTTTCGGTTGTTTTCTTAATTCATGAACCTTTACCTCTAAGCTTTAACTTTGTTTAGATGAGGATGCCCGAATATAAAAGGATAACAGTAAATAATATGGAACCGGTTCGACCGGTTTCCTTGACGAATTATTGTGGTATTTTTTATGAAAATATTTGAGCCATTTCGCATATGAATATCCCGGGAGAAGGAATAAATTAAACCCCTTTTTCGGCATGCAGCTGGACAAGTTTCGGGTGAATTAATTAAATTCGGTAGTGGAAGTAGGGGAAGTAGAGCAGCATCCTCTGGACCCTTGACACAATCGCAATCACAGTCCCAAACACGGAAAATAGAAAACAGAGATGATCGCCACATTGTGAGAACACAATCGGCGAACGCCAGTCACCAACCGATCTCCATTCATTACGCGGCATTCATCTTTCACCTTTATTTTTTTTACCCTTTCACCCTTTCCCCGATCCATTCCGATCCGATCCGCGTTGACAAAACTGTTGCCTTAGTTCCTAATACCGCGTTATCCTTCGACGGGGATTGTGTCCTGTGAAGTGACATTCCGTCTAATTTGAATATTGCCGCCGCCGGAGTCGTCGTTTCCCACGATTTATGCTTATGATTTGCCAGCGGTCCTTTTCTTGGGCCTCTCCACTCGACAATCCTTAACCCTGCTCATTCTATGCTAATGCAGTTGCCATAAATTCACTTCCTTCGGTGGTCCGGGCTACAGGTTCGCCTTTCTTGCGAGTGAGTGCTCCCCTGGAAACCCATATTCGAATGAGGTCCTTTGTCTGGCCCGTAATTGTCGTAGAAATTATTTACACATTTTTAATTGGCACTCAAGTGGTCGGGCACCTCCTGCTGACATTTCTCGTTTTCTTCTTAAATCGATTGCTAATACTTCCTCATTAGTGACAATAGCATGCTGAAACTGTTTCTTTATTCTATTCTTAAGGATGAGAGGTAACTTTTCATTTATTATTTTTATTCATAATAATACAGGCCTGAAACAAAAATTTTAATTTAAGTTTAAGCAAATTACCAGCTGTGCATAACTTGGTTAAGTGAAGAAGAATACTAAATAAGAAAAAATAGTCCACTCCCAAACTAAAATTAAAATTTGTGAGACTGATAAAGACCTACGGGGTAAATTATTTCGAAATGGAATCATCTTCAACAAATTTCTCATAAAAATTCAATCTCAATTTGAATTTCAATATAAATAGTTATGGTTAAATTTTTTTTTTTTAAAAATGATGATTTCTGTGGCATAGAAGTATCCATATCTCCTAATTACCACACTGCTGTGGCACTGAACAAATCTACCTTTGATTCCATTGAGTGGCACTTTGGGGCGGCCTTTTTGACCTAGTCCTTTAATTTGGAACCGCCTCCGATTGATTGTAACGTCATTTGAGGGGCACTTGTGGGGTCTGAGGTGGCCCAGAGGAATCCTTATAGAGTATCATTTGCTTTGCTGACTCGAGCGCTAAAAAAAAAGTAATTATGCCGACTAAGAGCTTCATCAGACATCCCATTATGCGGCCTCCTCCACTCGACACAAACACACATGCCTCCATGGTGGAAAAAACAAAAGCTGGGCGGTCTACCTTTGTACGAACCACAGCGGCCCCGCCCCCTCAACGCCCACTGCCCCACGCCCACCGTCCACCGCCCAACGCCCCTTTCAACGTCATCATAAATGTTTGCATATGAAGTGCAGGGCGACGGAAAAAAAGGGGGTGTGGCATACACTTGAGCTGAGGCATTGAAAAGAGGAGAAAAACCTTGCGTCGGGATTAAAAATGCAGCGCATTGAATTTGCACAGCCTCCGAAACACCCTTTCTCCTTTATTACTTATCCCGCCAGCCTCCATTTGCAACAAATAATGATGCACTTGAAAAACTCAGTGTGTGTGTGTGTGTGTGTGTGCTTGTGTGCAAAACAACAGCGGTAGAAGTTGGAAAAAAAAGAAAATATATATATCATTAAAAGCTTTCCCTGCTCTATGCTGAATCCCTCGTTCCTTCGTCCTGGAACATCGCTTTATTAGAGCCAAAGAGCCGAGTCGCTCCTTGCCGACATCCATGCCATTAATATTTCATTTAACGCTGCAATTGTCCCAAGAGCAATAGCAGCCATGCCCCCGCTTACACCTACCTACGCCCCTAAATAGCCTTAAAATGTTTAATTCATTTTATGCGATTTCATTCAGCACGGGTTTTAATTATGAACGGAGACCAGTGCTGACGCCGCCTCGAGTGGATAGTCAGCCGCAGAGGGAGCCGAGTTCAGAGGGGAAGTGCACCGAAAGAAACCGTGTGTTTGTTAAATTAAATAATAAATAAAACGCTGGAAAATCGAAAACAATTTTATTCTGCTAAAATGAGTTATATTTTTAACCAACGATTTTTGTAAGTTGTCAGAATTTAAACTTTGTGTTGGTTAATATAATTTAATTTTCTTAGTTAGGTAATACATTTTTCAAATTTATTTTTCACTAAAAAAAGATTATCAAAAAAACGTGCTAGATACCGGAAATTCAAATTTTGCAATAAGTTGAGTTAACTCTTTTTTAATATATTTCTAATATAATCATTTGCTTATAATTTTAGTGTTTGTTTATATTTAATATTATTTGTTATTAATACAAAAATTAGCTGTAGGATACCATATTAAACCTTAATATTAATGCCAATTGATGCAATTTGTTAATAATGTTGTTGTATAACTGTCCAGCCAAAGTATTTCATATTTCAATTTCATATATACTTTTTTTCCAGTGCGTTTGTGTAGATGCCAGTCAACTGACTTGTGTAATTTTTGCATAAGTTTCATTTACTTTGGGGGCGACATAATCTTCAGTTGCTTACTCCGCCCCACGGCTAATGTCAGCTATGGTTGCCGCTTCTGCTCCTGTTCCCTCTGATCCTGCCACTCCGGTTGCCCATCCCACTGCCCCCCCGCTTCCATCTGCATCGCCAGCTCCTTGGGCATCCACTTTTGCAGGCAGTGTCAGCCGCACGGGGCGTTGGCAACTCTTGGCGCTCGAAAAAAATTGTCTCAATGGCCTTGCCCGGTCTGGTTTGGTCTGTGATTATGCACTTGATGTGATGTGCATAAAGCTGAATTTTAATTACGAGTAAATATTTAAGCCATTAAGCTCGAAAAGTATGCTGCAGGCTAAGCAGTAGACTTTGGTGTGCCGGAGGGGATGCGAGGAAGGTGTCCAAGTGGTTGTCGTTGCATTTTCGCCAGCAGTTACGTTACAGCCAAGAAAATTAGAACGCACTTGAGGACCAGTAACAAGAAGCCAAAATCTTAATTATACCCCCAATGGCAGGTAGAAAATGGTTAGGTATAAGCACAACACTTAAAACAGTAAGTTTAATTGGGTTCTAATGAACAAAATAAAAAAAAACTATTTATATATTAAATATTTTTTGACACTTACCGTCACTTGCAAAATAAAACCTAATTTTTATTTTATTTTTAAATTTGACGACTTTTAAAAGCACATTTTAAAGGTTTAAGCTGCTTTAGATTATATAAAAGTTGAATATATTTTTCTCGCGTATTCACAATGAAATTATTAAACATATGATTTTACAAACATACGCTTGTATGTTGAATTTAAGAGTTTTATAACCATTAAATATAGTGCACATCACAGTAGGCCGTTTTTTTTAAATAACTTACATATGACATAAGTTTTAAGTCCCAAATTTTGCGCATTTCAAACGGATAAGGGAAAAATAAGATATATTATGCCGGCCAATCGATTAAATATTTACTTGAAATCGGAATTACCCTATCTAATGATGATTATTCAGGCAGCGGGAGATGCCACTAAACCACAGAAGCAGTTGTCCGCCGTCCAGGAGATCCGCTTGCTGGTGTGCTCAGAGAGTCCACCCATCAATGAGCTGATCGAAAATGGGGTTTTGCCAGTTTTGGTGGAGTGCCTCAAGGAAAAAGGTCATAAAAGTCTGCGATATGAAGCCGCCTGGTCACTGAGCAACTTAGCCTCTGGCAACTCGGAACACACCACCCAGGTAGAGTTTTGATTTGAATGAACAGGATTTGGCATTAACTTAACCCAATCCCCTTTTAGGTTGTGGCGGCTGGGGCAGTACCATATTTGCTGGAGCTTCTGAAATCGCCTGATCTGGATCTTTGTGAACAGGCCGTTTGGGCTTTGGGTAACATAATAGGCGATGGTCCTTTGCTACGCGACTTTGTCATCAGGTTGGGCGTGGTTCCGCCCTTGCTCTCCCTCGTCCAACAGGACATGCCCCACCAATTTCTAAGAAGTGTGATCTTGGCCATTGGGAATCTATGCCGTCACTACGATCCACCGATATCGGCAGAAACTATTGATCAGATCCTGCCGACACTCAATGTTTTGATCCATCACGAGGACGTGGAAATACTCAAAGCCACTTTGTGGACCATCAGCTTTTTGGCCGACGGCAGTCAGGATCAGATCCAAATGGTTATAGATACTGGAATGCTGGGCAAGTTGATATCCTTGATGGGTGACAAGGAGGACACAGTGCGAAGGGCGGCAATGCGTGCCGTGGGAAATATTCTGTCCGGAAACGATGAGCAGTGCCAGAAAGTTCTCGGCCTCGATCCCTTGTCGTATTTTCCAACCTTGGCCTTCTTCTCCGACACGGAATTGCGCGAGGAGATTCTATTCATCCTTAGGGCCAGTTCCCGAAGTCAGAAGTGGGTGCAGGCCTTCATAAACGTGGGACTGTTGGCTAAAATAACTGAGATTTTAGGCAGGGGAGAAATGCATGAAAAAGCAGTGGCTGCTATGGTCATTAGTAATCTCACAATCAATTGCAATGAGGAACAGTTACTGGTTCTTATTGAAGGGGATGTCCTTCAGCCATTCTGTGATCTGCTCACCAGCCAGTTTGAACAACTTTCACGGACTGTGCTAAATGGCCTTAGAAATATGTTCGAGGTTTCCCAATCCCTTGCGGATAAGGTGGCCCAAACCATCGACGAGTGTGGCGGTTTGGCCAAAATCGAGATACTTCAGACCCACGAAGATGTGCAAATCTATCAGTTAGCCCTCAACATCATAGAACGATACTTTGGCTGTGAAACCTAGCCCAGCTTAAATTTGAATTTTTATTCAAAAATGCTATATTGCATGTAACTTTTTACTCGACCCCTTTTGAATAAATTTACAAAAACAGAAAAAAAACGGCCGTCAATCGCAATTATACTTTTCAAACTTTTCCCATAAATAAACATTATTTTTGCTTTGTTAATTCTCTGATTAATTTGAACAAGAACAACGGAAAAATATTTTATTAATTTGTAAGCCCTTGGTTGGGGGCACTCAATTAAAAGTTTCAGCATCGACATCCACCATCAGACGAGTGTCGATAACAGTGCCTGTTGAAAGTGTGTGTACATGGGTAATAATCAATGCAAATAAACGCGAATCACTCATCGATCGATGTTAATAAAAATGCGAGAAACGAGAAACGAACAACAGTCGGCAAAAAACTTTCCAACAAAGCCCTATAAAATGGCGGAGTGTACAAATATGGGGGAAAAAAAATAAAATTACGTTTTCAGGGGGGGGAGAAACCTCTGGTTTTGTTGCTTGTTGTTAGCTGTTTGCCTGCTGCCTGCTGATTATGTGTATTTGCATGCTAAAGCAGTTGTCCTGCGGTCCCCGCGTCTGTCGTCCTTCGTCTTGTCCACTAATGTTCGAAAGTGCCACCAAACACCACCCCACCCATTGACCATCCAAGCCACCCGTCACCCTCTTGTCCACGCCTTGTTAACGTAATTTCCATAAAACATTTTGTTACTTATTTATCTTAATTAAAATAAATTTACATTTTTCTAATTTAAGAGCGCGACGGAGGAAACACAACAACGTCAACTAGTCAGTCGTGACCCCCTCATTTTCCCTTGAATTTTCCGCCCCCCTCCTATCAGGCTTTGCAGAGCGACATTTTCTTAACAAGCCAAAAGGACATTTGCTGTCCTATGGGGAAAATGGCGAGCCATCGCACAAAGCTTCTCGACGAAACACAACAAGGAGTGGGGCGAATAAAAAAGCTGGAAAAACTCAACGTAATGGAAAGTTGCCTGGGCTCTTCGCTCGGATCTCATTAGCGCCGGTTGCCACGACACTGAGTCTTAGCCTTAGTCCTGGAGTCCAGAGTCATGTACTCTTCCGAGAAATCCCGGGTTCTGGGAGCCCGGGAAGAGCATAAAATTAAAAGCTGATGAGCTTGAATGCTGTACAAAATAAAAAAAGATTTCTTCACGTATTTGCGTAGTTTGTGTCCGGCGAATTTTTTCCACTCCTCCTGATATTCCTGGAAAAGGACAAAACGAAATGTTTGCCCGAATGAAGGGGGAAAATGCGACAGGAAATATGAGCAGCAAATGGAGTGGACGCAATGGGTAAGAAATAATGTTCGATAAAAGGACATCAGGCAGTGACTTTGCACTGGGAATAAAGGCATAGATGAAAGGGAAAACAAAACAGATAATTTGCGTAATTGATTGAAATCAAAGTCATATTATATGACATACGAAATGTTTTTATTTAACAGAAACCGATTTCAATTTAAATTTTATGTTTAAATATTTGTAGTGTCAGTAGTGTTTTTTGTAGTAAATTTTAACAATATTTTTCTATTTTTACAAACATTTTACTTTACTGTTTTAATTCATAATTTGGTCAGCAAAAGGCATCTCAATACCAACAAATTGCACTTTTGTTATCCAATAATGTTTCTTTTAATACAATTTGTTTATTTTATTAAATTGAACCAAAAATGTTGTGAATTTTTAAATTGCAATCCAAGTTGTAGGACATTTAAACATTAAATGGACATTAATTTCAATCGATCAAAGATATGTAGTTTCTAGATCTCTATATCTTAAAGTATATGTTGCATACCCAGTACAGTTGCCTCGTCGATGACTAATCATTAGCCCGACATTAGCCGCCTTGTTGGCCCTGTACAGTGGGCCCGCAATCCGGACATAAACAAGGCAAATCGGCAATAAATCAAAAATCAATACAGTCAACGCCATTTTGCATTTCGCTGATGGTAGTTGAAAGCGTCAACGGAAACCAATACAAAGGCCATAAGTAAATCTGGCTCACTCCCGCAGTCAGTCCGTCTCTGTCCGTGTCTGTCTGTCTCTGTCTGTCTCCGCTGGCTGACAAGAAATGTTAGAAAAGAAACAAGCCGAAGAAAAGGGGGCTGGGGAGAGGAGCATCCACCCGCCAGGACAAAGTCCTCAAAGAAGGGGAGGAGTCAGGCCAAGGGAAGCTAAAGCTTGAAAAGAAGAAACAGCGCTGCCCTGGAAAAAAAATAGGAAAATAAAAAGTAAATTCAAAGCAAACGAGACTAAAATTATAAAAATTGCCCTCCTGGTGGTTCAGAGTGCACCCCCATCCAAAGATTCGTCCTGCTGCTGCTGCTGCTGCTCCTGATGATGATGATGATGATGGTGATAGTGATGGTGATGGTGGTGATGAGAAGGAGGAGGAGGACAAGGACCAAGGACCAAGAGCAGGACCAAAACGAAACGAACGCGATTCCAATACGGGACATCAACGTCACCGGGGGTGGATGGTCCGAGTTCGAGTTCGAGTTTGAGTCCATATCCTGGGGGTGGTACATAAGGACCTCTACTCTCCTCGCCTTTCCCTTTTTTATGTGCAGGAGCCATTATATACACACAGCACTCTCTTCTTCGCCTTGTGTATACTACACTATATAGCAATGGCCCGCAGCGTCAATGGACCAAAATAATAACGACTAACGGCCTGTTAAGGGAAAATGCAACGAGCTCAAGGCAGGGGGGCTTGCTAAGAAGAGGGGGTGGCGAAGGAGCGGTGGGTGGTTGGGGGCCGGGTGGCCAAGGTTTTTTAAGTGGTCGCGCGTGACGTGCACATTGGAATTATACACCGAAAGGAGAATTATAGTTGTTGTTGTTTAATATAAAATAAAAGAAATATTAAAAAACTTATTTAAAAATTAGTAAAAGGTATTGATATTTCTGAGAAGCTTTAATAAATTAAAGTACCTTATAAAATCAACTTATTTTTAACAATGGATATAAAAAATGATTTAATGAATGTGTTTAACGCATTAATTAAATTGAACTAAGTGAAGTTTTAAAAAATTGGAAACATTTTACTAACGTTTTAGTTGATTAACTTAAAAAAAATACATTTTAAACTTATTCAAACTATTTTATTCAGTTTGAGTGTTTTAATGTCGAATCGAATAGTTTAAAATTGCATTAATGGGACTTCAGTTTATTTCAGATGCACTTCTCATTCTTTTTTCTCTGTGTACAGGGCTGTGGAGACGGAGGACGTCTCCTGCTGACGTGGTATTTGCCAGCTCCGACTCTGATCGGTTGGCCGCCATGGCAAAACAAATTTTCATACCACCCTCGCCCACTTATTTGCACACAAAACTCTTGTTACTAGCTGCCATTATGATTTTGAAAAGCCATTGCCATTCCACCCCCGCACTCTCGACCATTTTTTTTTTACGCCCGCTCCGCTTCATTTTTGCTCATTGAAAAACTGTGAAATTTTATAATAAGCATTTTTTTGTTGGTTGTTGCTGCCAGATTATTGTCGATGATTGTGATTGCGTTTTATGTTGTTCCTTTTATTACCAGGTCAGAGCGGGAGTGTTTTTTTGGGGGATGGGACCCCCATTTCTGCTTTTATTTGCGCCCTGGTCCTTGGCGCTTTTTTTTGTGTGGACGGTGCTGTAATATTCCTTTTGAAAAAAATATTATTTTGTTTGCCTCGTGTGCCTCTACTGCTGCCGGATTTTTGTGCTCGGCCAGGCGCTATTGGTCTCCATTTAAGCTTATTAATTTTAAATGCGATTTTTAATTAAATATTATCAAAGCGTGTCGAGGGCGTCATTAAGTTCGAATGCTTCAGATGTAGCGATTGGCGTTGAATTGCAGGGAAGAGCGGTGTAGGGGAGAATATTGAAGAGATGTTGAAAATCCCTATTAACGAATCGATTCCCACCAAGTGGATGCTTTGAGAAGCGCGGAGAGAGGCACTGTGATTATTCAATTATCGCTGTATGTGGTCCTCAGTAAGGCAAAAAACTGATACGACATGCTGATGACCTAGGGAATAGTTCAGCGTTTATAAAATACTAAAATATTAATTTAAATTGTTTTAATCACACCCTCATATAGGTAACCAAGGAAATGGGTGGAAGTGTAGGCGGTCTTATTGAAGCGGGCTTCTGACTTCGCAGAATTAGTAGCTTCAACATGCTGCAATAGGTTTTGCTGCACTGGAACCACTTCTGATTGTAGGCAGCATCGCCCACTTTCAGGCTCTAAAAAGGTCACAAAGTTGAGTGGCATGAATACTAGATTTGTATATTATTCTTACCGCGGCAATCAACATGTCGCCATAGTAGCACACTAAAAATACTTGTACTAGCGAGGTCATCAGGAATATGCAGTAGATAATGATAACTTCAACGGTGGACTCGGTGACCTGAAAGGCTATAAAACATATCTGCATCGAGGCCATCAAGAAATTTAAGAGGATCGAGAAGCTGTAAATATCGTTTACGCGTTCGCAGAGTCTATAAGTAAGATAAATAAAGTTCCGGAAATTAAAGAGCATTTTCTGTACTTACTTAAGACACTTGTCGTGATACCTGATAATGCCAACGAGAAACTCTATATTCTCTCTGTCCTCGTCCGATTTACAAGGATGCTCCTCCAAACGCCGGGATATATAACTGAAGTGCATACAGATCTGTGTAATGACCACAACGAGCAGAAGATCCGCGCAGAGAAAAGCTATGCCCGCTAAATAAGCTCCATGAGCTATATCCCAGTATGTGATCCAGTAAATTAAATTATTGCTCGTGGCATCGAAGGGAAACCAGATGAGGAAACCGAAGTTCCGATCAAAGGTGTCGTAACCAAGAAAATTAAACTTTACCGAGGCCTTAATTGCCGGATAAAATGAAAATGTGGTCGTATATGCCAAGCAGAGAAACGTGAAGATATTGATCACACGTTTCATAGTCTTTTCAAAGTCCAACAATTTGTATGCTTTCTGTTTTTGCTGGGTCTTCGGATGCATGTCCTCCAGGTCCTCGAGCAGCATTATCAACGACTCCTTGCCAGTCATCATGGCGGCTTGCTTAAAATCGGAAACCAGTGAAAATCCAATGCAGGGAGCCACGGCAATGGCCAAACGAATGGTTTCAAAGTCCTGCAATGACTTGTAGAAAAACACCAGCTCACCGATCACAAGTAAATTGAAGTTGATAAATCCCGCATATAGGTAGATCTTGAGCAGAAGCGATTTCAAAGGATTTGTGGATCGATATGCGTAGATATCCTCGCCAATGGTCCTGTAAAACAGCACTGGCACTCGCATCATGTCCATAAAGGTCCTGACTGAGTTATCCACTGCCTTTTCCATTTTATATTTATTTTTCCGGCAGCTTTTCTTTAAAATTTCGAATTGGAACTGTTTTGTGGTCAGTCTGTCGCATTGGTTTTATATAGCTGGCGGCTGAGGGCGTTTCTGGAAACTTTTTTTATGTCCCATCATGTCGCGCCTTGGAAAGTGTTGATAATTGTGCCTAAACTTTTAACTAACCAATGTAATTAGCTGTGAACTTTTCTCACTTTCTGCCACCAGCTGAGAAGGTTCCCAAATGGAAAATGTTGAGGGGGACTCGGGAAAACAGGACTCGACCTTCACCGGCCGTTAATCAACATGAATTGCAACAAAAGATATCGCCATCTTGACACCTGCGAAAATTGTGTGCCACACTGAACGAAAAACTAAACCAACATAAATTTAGTTACTGATAAACAGTTTAAAAGAGTTCGTATGATTTTGAATACAAAATATATTAACAAAAATATTTTCTGCAAAAGATTCTTCGTTTAAAAGACTTCTTGCAAGTAAATCTTTCGGTTGTCCGTTTTTAATTTTGAATTCAGCTTAGGTATTTTTTTCTGCAAAAGATTCTTCGTTTAAAAGACTTCTTGCAAGTAAATCTTTCGGTTGTCCGTTTTTAATTTTGAATTCAGCTTAGGTATTTTATTTAAGTATCCAAAACATGTATAAGAAGTCAATTTAATTATTCCTAATTAAATCGAGTTGGATTGATTTTTTAATGCCTTGCTTTTATAGAAGAGGCGGTGAAGGTGAAGGTGTGGCAATGGACTCACTACTCTGGACCATAATGAATGTGTTGAATGAAATGAAAATAATTTTTCTTGTTATCCTGCCTCCCCAGGAGCACAAATTGAGCGGAAAATAACTAATAAAGTCGGACGTGGACGGAGGCCATGAATAAAATGCAAGGCTCCCAGGCATTTGCCAAGATTACCGAAGAGCGGGTGCTGGTATTGTGGGTGGGAAAATGGTGAAAATTCAACCAGCCATGGACCATTAGGGGGAAATAAGGGGAGGGGGGGAGGGGAGGGCCTGGGTCAGAAGGAAGCCTTCTCTGGGCACGTGCAAAATGGCAGCTCAAATTGAAATGCTGCCGATGCCACAATGGGTAATTTTCATTTCAATTTTCACAGTTTTCCTCCACTCCGTTGGTCTGACAATTTTTTGCTCATTTGCAGCTTGCATTTGAGAATTGAACTTGTGCCCGGAGCGAACAATGATGTTTCAAATGATGATGGAGAATCTCTTCAGGGTTTTTTTTTATCGCTCGCCAGCCAAAGGAAAACTTTATCCCGGCAGCTGCGTGTGGCAAAAAAAAGTTTGGGAAATGTAGAAAATGTTTGCATCATATTGAAAACTCTCAACATTCTTCGCCGCTTACGTTGCCGTGGTCCCCGTGAAACTTTCAGTTAGTTTCTGTATTTAATAATATGGGGGAAATAGAAAAGAATTTGAATTGAAAACATTGCAAAGTTTCTGCAGAAAAATATATATTGTCAATCTATTGTGAGTTTGAGCAAAATTACATGAAATGTAATTTACCAAACTAAACTAAATTGTGGGACACCATCAATTTTATGAAGAGAACTTACTTCTCAAAATACGTAACATACAGATATTATTATTAACAATAATTTTCTGGATCTGTAGTTTTGTTAAACACTACTAAAGTACTGAATATTTATAAAATAATGACAAAACGATTAAATTATTAACAAGGAAAAAATCAAAACAAAACTAAAAAATACATCATTTAAATTTGTTTAGCGTTTAATTAAATAATTTAATTTTTAATAAGAAATATATATACGGGACATTTAAAATTTATTTGTTACGTATTTGCTCATACATTTTTCCCATTTCCAAGTACATAAACACGTTTTCAATTATTCTGTTCAATTACTAGCTTGGATTAATTAGCACAGCTGCCAGAAATAAAAAACACATAGAAGTAATGCCTATGTACGAAAATTGACAGGGGCTGCTTCGCTCAACCTGATTCGACTCAATTATGTTCCCCTCTGCTCCTTTTGAGTTGAGTTACTTTTTTGCTTTGAGTCATTTCTTTGGAGGGGTAATTTTGAGTAGAGGGTGAGTTTGAGTTTGAGTTTGAGCTTAAGTTTGAGTTCGAGTGTATGTTATTCCATGTTTTTTCTTTGGCAACGTAATCCTATGTTTTCAACCCCTTTCAGATAATTTCCATGTTTTTCCCCTCATTGAAACCATTCCCACTCACAATGTGTCCGTGCTAAAGCAATGGGAACAGTTTTTCCTGCCAACAGAGGGCGCTGATGGGCTCTGAAAGGACACGCATATTATTTTAATGATTGTTACTTTTTTTCTATTTATACAGATTTATTTCCTAGTTTGCACAAAGCAGACGCTAGGTGTCGTCGTTCAGTACGAGAAAAGTGTTTACTATTTCTGTCCGATTTAAGGACCTCAACCAGGCTATTCAAAACGCTTTTCTTTCATATTTCTGCAACTCAATTTTGCACATTTTTTTGTTTCACAGCAGCATTTTGAAGAGCTGCACTTAGGCGCAGATTTTAATTACTTTCCGGCCGACTGGCAACGGAAGAAACTCACACAAAGATCCTTGCAAAAGGGGTATCCATTTGCTCACGAGTGGGAGGGAAGGCGGTTGGGGGTATCCTTTTTGCAACATTTAGAGAATGCATTTATCTGACGGACCCTCGGTGCCGGGAATCTGGAATCTGGCATCTGAATTAGCCGCTCGCCTTTGTCGCACTCGGAGGAAGGCAGAAAGAAAAGAGTCCGCCTCAAGTGCAGGGCATTATGTATTCATGGCTAAAAGAAAAAGCAACGACACATGTGTGTGTGTGTGTGTGGCAAAGCGTGGGGGTGGGGCAAACACTCAAGGGGGTTGGGGAGGGGCCAAAGAAATGCTGGGCAAGTGCACTTAGCAGCTTGTAGACGCCCCAGTTGACATTGCCACACGCACACCAGCGTGTCTGCCACTTGGGGGTTGTTTTCTTCGAGCCATAAAAAATTCGCACATGAGCAAAACACACTTACACACACACACACACACACACTCACACAGAAAAGGCGAGACAATGGCGCTGGCAAAAAAATAATAGGGAGGGCGGAGGGGATAGGAAATGGAGGGGGAGATTCTGGCTCGAAGTGGTTGCTTGCAACCCTGCTGCAATTTTCAAATGGCCCAAACGCTCAAGGCGCAACAACAGCAACGACATGTCCATGTCCTGGCCGCCTTTGTTGCAGTCCTTGCTCGCAGGACCCCCTCCCCCGGTTCCCTACCCCCTCCCACTTCCCCGACGGCACTGCCATGCGAGTTCCCCCACTCGTGTAATCACAAACATGCTACAAAAGCCAGAAACAGGCTCAAGTTAATGACTTGGCAACATGTTGAGAACGCTGTGAGAGCACAACTCGGATGCACTACGAAAAGGACATGCACTGAAACCATTACTGATGCTATTCAGTAAATGATATTTAACTTAAAACTTAAGCTCGTGTGTTATCATTAAGCTATTATACTTTATAATATATAACATTCTCAAGAAAGTTTCAATTTTATTTATACTCTTTTTTAATTTTGTAGTCATCAATTTGTTAATCTCAATCTATTAAAATTATAACTACTAAAACAAAATCTTCATATTCTTGTCATACTTATTTGGACAACATGACTACTCTTTCTTCCAAATTCCCCATTAAATGTAGACAGAAATATTATAATCCAAGGAAGGTATTTCTATTAATTTTATATTCAATCGAGATCAATATAGTATGACCAGGCTTGTAAAAAAGTAAGAGGCAATTGAAATATTATACCAGTGCTTACTTGGTAGCACAAACTTAATAATTTTAAGTACGATTAATATAAATACAAATATAAGTCCGAAAAATATGAACGCTGTTTGTTTATTTATTGAAATTATTATTATTTACTATTATAATAAATATGTATACAGTACGAATTTGTGCCAAGTGCAGGTGCAGATGAAGTTGAATTCAAAGCTGTGGCTGGAGATGGATGTGGGATATGCACCTGCATTTTATTGCATCCTGCCGGAGGGCCGAACAATGGGGCCTTTGTTTAGCCTCGTCTATGCAGCTAGCCAGCCATCTAGCCATCCAGCCAGCCAGCCATCCAGCTGTTGTCCGCTAACAATTCCCATCTCGCGGAGTCAAAGTCGCGATGATCTTGATAGCTAATTGAGCTGGGACAGCTGGCTGGAGTTTGTCCCATGTCTGTGGGGCCAGAGGATTGTTTACCATATCGGATAGATAAGTTTGACCCACCCCCCCCCATTCCCCCACCCTTGCCTGTATTAATCCATCTCCTGGGGGTGTCACGCATGCGCCTGTGTCACCCGTCGCAGCCATGTCAACACTTCGAATGTTCCTGGCCATTTTTGGGCAAATAACTTGCTCAGTTGCGCGGCTCAGAGCTGAGATCCCGTTAGCGCGGACGGCCTAAAGAGTTGTCATTCAGTTGTCGCCGCAGACCACCGTTGGAGATGATGTCGCGTCTCCATCTGTCGCTGGTTTTTCTTTCTTGTTTCGTTTAGCTTTCAGCCAAGCCAGGGGCAAACAGGCCAAGGAGCTCCAAGTTTGTCTCCTCGGTTTTGCGGCGTGTTGTCGTCTGCAAATTGTTCGCGTCGCTATTATCCAGGGGCATCAATCTCCCGGCAATTGACAGGCCTGCTCCACTGAAAAACAGCCTTTTTATGGCCAAGACGAAATTATTTACTCTGCCACAGCCACCGCTGCCGCCGCCACCGCCACCGCAATTGTCAACCCGGGAATTGGCCCCCTTTCGCCACCCCACACCCTTCCCCTTCCCCTTTTTCAAGCTGCCCCTGGTTTTATGGCAATTTGATTTGTTGGCAGTTTTTCTGTAAATTGCTGCAAGTCTGCCTTTTGTCTCGTCGCTTAATTTAATTTGTTTTTCGGCTCTGGCGTATTTATGGTTAGTTGGCGGTCTTCACTCGATTTGTTCCCCCGACTGATTGACGGAATTGAGAGGTGGCCAGTGACAGGATGGCCAGGAGTGTTGGCACAAGCTGATTGGATGTAAATGATTGTAGGGTTAATTGTTGATCGAGTTCAAGTACATTTTTATTTGGAATGGTAGTTTGCTAGGCCTGGAAACTAGAGTAAGAAAGCATTAAATTTCGTGTTCGTAGTAAATGTGTATGGTACAAATATTTAATGGATACAATAATATGTATAATGTATTATAATTTATCTAGAAATATATTTTAAATAAATAAATTTTTATTAAAGAGTAAATTACATAAGCTCAGTATGCTTCAAACTGTACTGTTCTGTTTGCTTTATTTAATTAAAAGATAATTTTGTGAAATACCATAACAGTAATTCAATGAAAATTAAAGTTTTAATTTACAATTTAAAATTAATTTTATATCTTTGCAGAGCGCATAATAATTTCAGTCGAAAGGTTGCGACCCATTAAAGTATATTTACTCTTGATCAGGATCATATTTTCTTATAAACTATAATTACACAAAGTTAAATTATTGAAAAAGGTTAAAAAAAATAACAGCTTATGGTTATTTTCTTAAAAGTATTTAAATACTTTTTGTGCTTGGTATACAAACGTACTTGCAAACAAATTTCAAAGATTAAAGAACACCAAAATGTTAAGGCATATGATCCTTTAAAAATAACTCATATTATTCAGTTGAGGTTTTGCCAAACCTTTCGCAGCAGTCTTTTCATAGCAAACTCACAGTTCGCTGGCTTTTTCAGCTCCATCGGTCTATACAACTTTAAGCTGATTTTGCGGTCATAACTGCCCAAACCCAAGGTACCGAAACAACGGCAATACAACAACTTTTGCCATATCAATGCCAGGCAAAATAAAAACCAAAAATGAAGTGCACAAAAACAGGGCGAAGGAAAGGGCTGCGACTGGGGAAGGCTGGAAAATGGGGAAAAATGGGGGGGAAAATTTGGAAAACAGAGACTGGGTGCGGGTCCGTTCCATTGCATTTCCGTTGCTTTTGACGCGGTTTTTTCCCACACAGTCGACGCTGCATGCAACAAAAGCGATGAAAATAAAAACAAAACTTTTGCCATTTTTAATTACAGCTCTGAAAAGCGCCGAAAAAAATTCGCAGTTTGCTTTAATTACCGCGCGAAAAGCGAGATAGAGAGAGCCCGGGATAGATAGAGTGGGATGAAAAAGTGGCAGAGTTATTTTTTATTTTTTTTTTTTCGCTCTGTTTTTTTCGCTGATGAGGCGCACTTTGATGAAAGAATTGCAGCGACGTCGACGACTACCTCGCAATTATGGCAACATGGAAATAAAGAAAAGCGAAATAATTCTCGTACTTGAAGGTATCGCAACAACTCCATTTTCGCCGCTGCCCCTCGAGCTCTTGGTTGGCTGCTCGGCAAGTGGAAGTGCATTGAGGCATGCAACAGGAACAGTGCCTCTGAAAAGTCCCCAGCTGCGCTCTAACTTTGGCGCGAAAAGACGGGAATGGGGCGAACAAGAAACGTACTTCGCATGGCCGCTGCCACGCCCCCCCGCTGCCATTCATTTTCAATTTAAAATTAATGGAGAATTCTGCAATTCTCTGGACTACTATTATTCAGTCTTGCAAGTATTTAAAAATGCATTTTAACATTTATTTCGCTTATAATTTTAAAATTCGTATGAGTCAAATAAAAACTCATTTAAACTTTATAAATGCATGTTTATAAAAAACTGTTTCATCTTAAGTTAATATTTAAGGTTGTTATTCACAGTACATTTATCTATAATTATAAGAGAAAATCAGAATAATAGTTAAACGTACCAACATATAGAAAGTCATTAGACCAAAAATAGCTAAACTTTCATACAACTCTTTCTTTGACTTTTGGTTCATTTTTCCTTTATAAAATGTTTCAATTTAAGCTTCATTAATCAATAAATAACAAAGTAATGAACAAAAAGTATTTGCCTCTAAAACTTAAATATTTAATATAGAAACAGGTACAACAGTAGTATTCTCTACCACTTAAATTTAAAACTCTAGAAAATTTTGTCACAAAAATGTAATCCATAAATAAACTACTTTTACATAAAGACAGTTAAACGAAAAGTTTATTGAAATAATTATTGTCAATATGGAAAGATTTTCTGAGTGTTTCTATATTTTTCTATGGTTCAGCCGCATATGGAAATTATCTCAAGTAATAAACCAAAATGAAAAACAGCAAGAAATAATGAAAGCACTGAAAAATGCTAAAAACCAAAGCTGGGGGCGCGTAGATAGTCCTAGTCGTAGACATTCCATTCGCAGACAGGGGAGAATATGGCTCATAATTATGCTGACAAGAGTTTTCTGGCTGGGCTTCTTTGGGCTTTGGCTCCGCAAAATGCAATGGAAATGTCATTAATATTCGCGCCCATTAAAATCGACGCCAAGCGGAAAACTCCCAAAGGATGGGTCTCAAAAGGGCGAGGGTTTTCGAGGGGGATCGGTACATCATTGCACTTTGAATGGGCTTCATTAGTGCGGTTTATTGAAACGCCGACTGCTGCATAGATACAATTACAAGTGGATGGCTGGATGCATAGATAGATAGATGCGGATGCCATAGATCCAGTAGATACAATTGCAAAAAATTAGTAACCAACTTGCCGGCTGAAGTGGCAGTCCATTGAGAGTGGCCACAATGGACCTGATCGGATCTGAAGTGGCCCGAAGTGTAGATAGATGACGCTGAATGGAGCCAATAAACGAGCCAATAAGCAAAATTGGATCCAATGAAACGAGTTACGCAACGAGGAAATGAAATGCTGAAGTAAACATTGTTGGAACTCTAATTAGAATTAAGGTCTTGTCAGAATGCATGAATTAGTTAAAATGAAAAAATTGGTAATTGATGATTAACTTTTGAAGAGCCATCAATTAACTTGAAGCACTTATAATTATCTATTTTGCTAGAAAGTAAGAAATTAACTTTTAACACTAAGAAATTAAATGTAAGTCATATTTTATTACTATTTCAATTGCCTTGCCCAGAATTCACCTTCAAGGTAATAAAATAAATACTCTTTTAAAGAGATTTCTATTAATGCAAGGTAATCAATTGAGAATCAGTTGACCAACAATTCTAGAATTATTATTGAGTTTCTCTTAATTTTACAGCTTGTAACTTAGAAATAAAGAAAGGAATTTGGAAAGAGATAAAAATAATTAAAGTGGTGTTAATTAAAGTGGCGTTGTATTTATTTTCTTGTATTTATTTGTGTTTATTTTCTGGCTACGTGTTAATTACCTTGCCAAGAGCTAACTTTCGGGGTAATAAAATTGATTCGTCTGAATTTAGCTGGCATTTAGTGGAAACTTTTTAGGCAGTGGCCCAAAGACTTTTCGTGTTTATTGATTTTCCCAACCTCCTGCCGATGTTTTTACTATTTCCATTACCCTCGACCACTAACAACTTCGTTTCCAATTTCAATCAACGGTTTTTCCACCGTTTTTCCCCTACGGTCTTTCAATTTTAAATGAGCTCACATCAATTTTAATTACCATCTGAATACGAAGTCCGCTCCCTTCTCCATTTCTCGGCTTTCGATACGCCCCTCGGAATTATCTTGGCCATCACTTGCAGCGTGCGTTGAAATAATTTGCGTTAATTTTTTGGTATTAACAAGTGAAGTTTTAGTGCCCCTGTCTGGCTTTAAATGGCTATTTTTTCTGTTCGAGGAGGTTGGACCGGCGCCTGCAAGGGGCAATTAATCATAAGCTGGCTACCAAAAAACAGTCGAAACGAAACGGCTTCCCTTCCGGGCTGGGTCTCTCGTTTTTGGCCAGCAAATGTAAACAAAATGCACGCCCCGTCGTCATTCGGATCGTCATCGCTGTCTGCCGCAGACAAATGGTTGGCCAAATGGCCAATGGGCCAATGTGACTGCCAACTGCAGTGCCTCTAAATACCCACCATTCCCAAAAAAGAACGACTGCTTTTGCCTTGCCAAGAAATGTGCATGTGAAACAAAGTCTGCGGCTGAATTGGCTTTCACATGGGGGTTACGCTGGTCAGATCTGAGCGAATGTTTTGACATGGCCGAGTGAGAAAATTTATAGGCCAGGCACTGAGAAAAAGCCGTTCCGAAAGAGGGAGAAAAATTAAAAATAGTTAGGTTAAAATAAAGCAACACCACATAAAAAAGAAATTAAAAATATAAATTAATTCTTGCTTGTTTTCCTCACTTACAAGTTTTCATACTTAAACATAAAATAAGGACAATAAATAATCAATTTTGTATATGTTCTTTTCATACATATATCTTATATTATATTACTTTGAATATATTAATGTTTATTTATTTTAATGTCATAATAAAAGTTTATGCAATGTAAAACTTGAATAGGTTTTTAAAATTTTTAATCCACAAGATGTATAATTTCGTTTAATATTCCCATCTTTAATAATTACTAATACATTGTTTTTTCCCAGCAATTTGTATTTTCAAGCTAATTCCATTTTGTGTGCAAATATATTTTCCTTTCCCACAAGATATATAATTTTCCTCAATATTTTCATATTAATTATTTCCTTTTTTTACTAAACATTATTTTGATTTTAATAGACGTTTGTCTAAACTACTTCCCCAGAAGTTGAATTCTTTTCTGAGTGCAAATGTATTTTCTTTGGGAAATTGGTTCCTTGGCAGCCTTATCAAATGCATCAAGCTAAGGTGATCGTTTGCTGGCCTTGTTTTAAGCTTGGCTGCTTAGCGGCCGCTTTTTTTTTAGCCACCGCTTAATGCGCTTTTAAACATGCAAATTGGCTCATTACAGGCCATGTTTTCGGCTCCTATTCATGGGTGCGACTTAATTAGCCCGGTTAATTGCAAGGCGCTACCGTTTGCCGCGCGTTCTCATTGCCAGTTTTATGGACTGTTAATTGAGTCAGACCACTCAAAAGCCAACGGTCCCCGATGCGCCTTTGTTTCCTCTCGATTTCGGGTAATTTAGAGCTGAGTTTATGATGCCTGAAATTGATTTTGGCTTTCAAAATGCAGGTTGCATTTATTCAGTTGGGTTGGCCGTTGAGCAAACACTTAAATCTTGATGGCAAGGGAAAGAAAGGATTTGTTATTGCTTGGTGTTAATAGCTTAGTTGTTTTTTCTGTATTAACCTAACACAATTAAGAGTTCAGTCATTAAAAATTAAGTGCAGGTGCTTATGAAGTTTTTTGTAATTTCCATTTACATGTTCAGTTTAGTTTGTCAGCAATAGCAATTTTTGTAAAGTTTGTTTAGTTTTAATAGGAAACTCTTAATGTTTTTTTTAATTAAGACCGCTTTTTAAATGTTTTTATGCTAGCTAATTTTTAAAATAACCTTTTTGAACCTTTTTTTAAGCTTATTATTTGTGGATTCTACATGATCTTAACAAAAAAGTAAATTCAATAATTTGCTATAAATTGTTACCCTTTTGAAATTTAGTAGTTCCAAATGATTCCAGTTATTAGTCCATTTTTGCTCTCTGTAATATTTTCCATGGCACATGTATTTGCATATGCATTCTTTTTGCATATATTTATTTTTATTTAGTAATTCATAGCTGGTGTCGTTTTCAAGGTGAAAGGCAGCCGTTTATTTCAACCATCGAGCCCTGTAATAAGCCACCACTTGACTGACTGAATGTAACACGTATTTACGATTCATGAGAGTCAATTGCGGGGCACAATTAAAATGGCAGTCCCTCCGACAGGCTGACAAGCTGACAATGCAAATTAGCACTTATGCCATTGATTATTGCCGATTGCCAATTGTCGATTGCCAATCGATTCGCACAAAAAAGGGCCCTGCAATTGAAGGGAGGCGGAGTGCCACAACAAAGGCAAACAAAACCGATGTCCTGTTGCAAAATGAACAAAGGATGCTGATGCTGATGCTGCTGCCTTCGAAACGTTGCAATTAAATTCCTTGGTGTCTATGGGTGTATAAAACCCTACCCCCGAGGATTTCGAGGATATCCATGGACTGCATTTGCATAATTTCCATATAATTCTCTGTCGCCCAAAGAAAGGGTTTCAATCTGAGCGGGGAATGTTTCCCTATGCAAATTTCTGGCGGCGTGTGAAAATTCTATGCCGCTTACGGAGTCAAGGCAGCTGCTCCTGGTTCTATTCCTCTGCTGATACTGTTGATGCCTCGCACCTTAGATATCCCCTCTCCGCTTTTTTCCCAGCAGTCTATAAATATTCCGGGCCTGCATTGACAGGACCTTTGCAAAACTTTTTCCCGACCAAAGTTTTCACGCTGCGACAGCTTAAAACAATAAAAATGGCTTGGAAAAAAAATACGCTAAAGCAAACCAAGTTAACTGTAGTAGGAGAAAGGGGAAAATCGTTGCCTGAAAAGTTAGCGAATCATTTGGCGCTTTATGTTACGCTGATTTGCGTGGCCACACAAAGTTGCAACAACTTGCCGGCGCTTTCTAAGTTTGAGCACCACAAAATGAACTGCGTGGCAGAAACCGGACTCCCAAAACAAAACTCTCTGAAATTTACAGAAAAAATAGAGAGGTATTGGAGGAGTTTTGGAGAATTTATAGAAATGGGAGGTAAGGAATTGGAGGCTTGAAAATAATTTATAAGCATTTCACTTGTTGTATTTTGGCGGAGATGTTGAGACGTTAAGAATTTCATGATAATACAAGACTCGTGTTAAAATCGTGCTAAACCCACAAATTGTAAAATTAGCAAAAAGACTTCATTTGAAGATACAATTTTCTTAAACATAATTTTATAGTTTTTTAATGTAATACATTTACACCTTTTAATATTTAAGATACAGATCTAAAGGAACTTTAAAACGGTATCAAAACCCTTGGTTAACATCTGCTAAAAAAAATTCCACTTTGCCCACTTAAGACCATTTAACCCGTTGAAACCATTGTTGATTTCTTAGCTCCCCTTTTCACCATTTTCCTTCAAGCAGCAATCCCTAAACATTTCTTCTAGTCGTCAGTCTATCATTTCTGTTCGCCCAGTTCCTTTTTGGCAGCCAACTCGATGTCCTTTCACACCTACTTCAAGGACACGTACACAGTGGCACAGCAGACACATACACACACACATTCAAAGACACGAAGGAAAATGGAAACTCCGGGCCACGCCCACCGTTTGCGAGCTAAATTAATTAAAAACTTAGCCTTCCATTTCTGGGAGCCCGGTACAAGTGACGGCAAATTGCTCTGCCAGCAGATGAGTGAGCGAGAGAGAAACAAAGAGAGAGAGAGAGGGATAGCGATAGGCAGTTAAAAGAGAAGAATTTACCGAGAGAGTGTTAATTGCATTAGCGCCTGTGAACTTTGACCTCCGCTTCAATTTGCGGTCAGCTGGATGTTTTCAACACTTTCGTAACGGGGTCAACGAAGCGCCACCTGCTGGACATTTTCCGGACACACTTCCTCCCCATTTTTCACCCAAAAAAAAATTGCGTAAATATTTTCGCGGCGTTAATAAACTTTTTTTTTCCTTTTTCGGTTGCTTAATGCGACACTTTTTCCTCCTTCTCCATTTTTTCAACTTCATCTTTGGGTCTCGACCTTCGCGGGGTGGTGGGTGTATTTTATCGGCCAACTGCTTTTCCTTGGTTTTCCTTGCGCCTCGCCTTTCGCCCGTGACAGTGAAAATGATAGCAAGGACAAGAAAAGTGGCTAATTAGGTTTTTGCCCCGGATTTCTTACACTCTGACGTCACCGTTGTGGGTGTAATTTGGTATGAAATGAAATTAGTTCGGTGTTTTCCGGGTGGTTTCTGGGTGTTTTTTTTTGGCTGACCAACGCTTTATAATGAGTTTTTGTTTTATTTTGTTTGGGTCTGGGTCTTTGGGTTCCACTAATTTGCATTTCCCGTGTTTTGGTCAAGGTCAATGTCAACATAAATTCATAGCCGGGTCAGGGTCGCGGAAGTTGGGATGATAAGCGGTTGGAGAGGTTTGTTCAAGGAAATTTATAAAATGAATTTAATGAAGGTCAGCTCTTCTATAGGAGTAAGGAAAGGCTGAAAAGGGTTGAAAATATTTATTCAAAATAAAAAACTTTAACGTTTTCACAACCAGTTGAAGTCATGAGCTAAGCAAACTTAATTCTAATAGAATCATCATCAAACTTTATTAACCAATGCCTTGCGAAATATATGAAAAACAGTTATTGAAATATATTCTAAGTTGTAGAACGTTTTATTAACTGTAAATTTTAATCAAGAAATATCATTCCTTTTCAACCCCAATTATTATGTTCATACATAATTGAGGCTTTTTGTTCGAGTTTTTTTTTCTATCAGGCTCTACCACTCGAAACGCTTTCAATTTTGAAATCCCCCAGTTCAAAGAAAATTTTCGTTTCTTTCAAGCCGGTAGCTTAACCAAAACTGTACTCACATCTGCCTCTTTACACAGAGTTTCTTGTACTTTTCCACTTTTCCTCCGCCTATATGTGTGCACGCATATTTGCACAGTAGCGCCCACCGTTGAAAACTCGCAAGTTCCCGCCCCCCATTTTCAGTTGCGACTGCCCCCAAACCCACTTTACAAACATTTTCGCAAATCAACGGCAGACAAAAATCTTTTATTCAAATTTTATTTGATTGCTTTGCGATTTTCGCTGTTGTTCAGAGTGAATAAGAAAGGTACGACGGAAAAAAGAGACAGAGGGTTCTCCACAGAAAGAGACGCATGAGAAATCAGCATTGGAAGGTACATAAAATATTATTTCGAGGACGACAACTTAGGGTTATTGTTCAATTTAAGCACGCAGACAGTGGCTGCAAAAGAGTGGAAAAACTTCACGTCGCTGGACGGGACAGCCGAAAAAGAAAAGCTCGCAAAAGTTCAGCATCAGCAGGATAAGAGCAGGACAAAAACCCAGGACGAAAGGACAGTCTGATGGAAGGACTGAAGGACGGAACGTCAGAAGGGCAGTCACTTGCAGCCATAGACAAATTTGACAGGAAAATAGTTGCAGGACTTTACTTTAAGACTGGACAAGAAGTCAAGAGATCACGTTGATGCTTTGAATTATGTAATGGACGAAAGTGGGTTTCTAGCTATACAATTTAAGCTTACAACAAAATACTTTATATTTTTTTTTTCTTTAAACGTGACAATTTTAAGTCGGAAGTTTTGAAATGCCAAATCCTATGCTCGTAATTTTATATTGAGAAGAAGACAAAGACATATGAAAAGAACATTTCACCAAAAAAAAAAGATTCGAAATATGTGAAATACACTTGCTAATATAATGTAAATTTTGCACGAAGTTCGTAAAACATTTTAGCAACCAAAACCGAAACCCCTACCTGTAAAAAATGGGTTCTGGGGAATTTTCCCTGCGTTTGCAACAAAATAGCAGTAAGTTTAATGCAACTCTTTACCGCCGCAGCGGCCGCCTCTTAATACTTGGTTATTAAATTTTTCACATTAACAACGTTAGTGGAGGCGTTCTGCTGGGGCCGAAACAAAATCTAGATAAATATGCCGGCCAGATAGGGCGGTCGTCCTAGAAAAGGGGGCGTGGCAAGGGCAGGGGCAGGTACTGGGAGGCAGTGAAGCGCAAGGTTCAATTTTGAGGCAAACATTTCGCTCCACAAAGTCGGGAGTCGGGTCTCTCATAAGCGGGGAGCGCCAGTCAGTCGTCTATAAATTATATCCGTTCCAAATTGAAATGCGCGTTAAAATGCAGTTAACTTGGTCGTTCTGCTGTCAACATGGCCGCCCGAAATAGAGTTGCTTGTAAATACATTTGCAGAAATTGCTGAATAAATGCGTACGTTTTGAGAGGGTTGGGCGGCGAAAAGCCATTTCGCATGGGTGGAAAAACTAACAAAGGCCACATAAAGAAAATTTTCCATTTTATATGGAAAATAGGAAAAACCCAAGAGCACACGCACACGCACACGCACAGAGATACAGGGCGGATACAGACAAATCCACCACCACATGCATGTGTGTACTGCTTTAATAGAAAATTGCAAAAGTTTTGCAAAAGAAAATGCCTCAGCCAAGTCAGTTGGGCCAACCCAAGTAAGCCACCCCTCCCGACCGCTTTTCCCTTTCGCCCCTTTTGCCCCTTTCCACCTTGCGTCGCCGTTGAAATTGAAAAGAATGTGCAAAAGTAGCAAACCAGGACGAAAACGACTGGGGTCAGGGACTGGGGGTTGGGTCGGAAAAGCGGGATGTTTGGCGGATCGGGGCTTAGCGTTTGGGGGCTGGCAAGAAAAAGCCAAAGTAAGCTTGAAATAAACCCTCATCGTCCACGCAGGCAGCGCCAACGTTGTCTGCGAAGGCAAACGAGGAGCAGACTGTGTGAAAACCCCACAAACAAGAGATGCGCTCTTCCTTTTCAATATAAAATAAAATAAATTAGTAACTTGCTTTGAGAACCGATCTTATATGCATTTAAAAAGTAAACCAATATATGAAAAAAATATATTTTGAGCTTTTGTTGCTTCTAAATTATAAAGTTAGTTTTGTTATCTTATAAGTAATATATAATATATATAATTTAAAAGTGGAGAACTTTGAGACATTGGACAACAAAAAGCATAAACATTGAAAATCTAAATACTTCTAGAATTTACTATTAAAATAAATTTAATTTAATTTGCAGATAATTAAGAAATATGATTTTCAATATTAAATCAAAGAAAGCTTTCTTTAATCTTATTTTGCAAACCCAATCAGAATAAGCACCATACTCCTGACTTTTCTTTCGGATCCTGCTTTGGTTCAGAAAAATACATCGCAGGCCAACACACGCAGCGTCTCTATGAAGATTTACCGGTTTTAACGTTGCCAGTCAGCAGTTCACTTCCAGTGTGTGTGTGTGTATGTGTGTGGGAGTGTGGGCGCTGGGTGGTGGGTGGTAAAAGGGGAATGGCAGGACAGGGTTCAGTGTCGCGTCTGGCATTATTCGTCGCATGCCCCATGCTCGGTTTCCTGTGCGCCCTGCCATGTCGTCATGCTATCGGAGGTTGGAAGTCCGGAGATGGGAATGGAAATGGAAATGGGCAGAAGGATACGGGCATTCGAGGATACGAGTTGCAGGATAAGGACGAGAATGAGGATGTGGCCGGGCCTCATGCAAAACGCATATTGATTTGTTAAGTCACAAAGTCGGCAACAGAGCAAGTAACTCAGGTGGAGCAGCTGACGACTTCACCTCGTGTTGAATTTCTTCGCGGGATTTATTCGAATGTATTCCGATGATAGAAACTGTAAACTTCAAGAAAAATATCAAAATATATATTATTTAAAGCTAAAATTAATAAAAATGTTGCATTAATGTACTTTGACTAATTTAAAAATAAGTAAAATAAATGTTCTAAATGTTTTAACAATTTCAAGACTCAATTAAAAACGTTGCTTAAGTCTGTATTGTTCTTAATGACTTTTATACCCACTTTATACGGTTTGTAAAACCTTTTTAAATTGTATGTTATTTGTAGTGCATTCCGCAGTGCAAATTCAATTTATCCGATTGGGGCATACAATGTGCTAATTGCCGCAGGCGACACAATAAGTTTCATGATTTGCAGTCGTATATCTCCCAGTGCCACATACATGTTTGATGAGCGATAGTCCGCCCATAATTAGGCTCTACCACCTGAACCGATCTCCATATCTTCATATATTTTTGCGCTGACATGTGCGTGCAACGTTGTGGCAAGTACTATCGGACTAGATACTCTGGGATCTGGCCCTTATCACCGTCCACAATCTGAGTCCAAAAGCAGCTCGACAAGTGCGTGCGACATGGTAATAAACGGAGCATAAAACGGGGACCTGTTGTGGAATGGAAAATAATTAAGTTAATGCAAAATGCATTTTCGAATAGTCAGCCCGGCATAATTGCCCGTGGGTAGTGTGCCATTTTTTAATGTGAACCTGACAGCGGGCTAGAAACCGAGATCTATCATTTTTAACAAACACCTTAGCCGACAGGATATCTAAATTGAAATTTAAATCGAGTTTTTTATTTTGCACCGTTTTCCTGCTTAATAAAAAATTAAAACTAATTATGCCCCTATGAAGTGTTTATGAATGCTTTTACTTCTTATACTCATATCTATATTTTAGGACGAAATTTATAAACATGACTGCATATATGTACATATAACTTGCCAAGTTTTATTTAATTTAAGTAAATAAATATTTCTGATATTTCTCGTGATAAGAAAGTATTCCTAAATAAATTTTCATACAAAATAATAGCATAAACCTTTTTATAAATAATAGTAAATAATTGTTTTTACTTAAGATCCTGCAATTGAACTTCAAAGCATGTACTCGTAAGCCAAAATATATTTTAACCAACTACTTGTTAAAGAGCTTTCGTTGAGAAAGGCGACGGCGATCCTTTCAACGCTTTTTGGAAAGGGCCTGGTAAAAGGGTTATCGCAGCGTCATTAAATTCATTAAAAGTGCATCAAAATGTATCAGCAGCACTCCACGTAATTCGCTTGTAATCCATCAGCGTGTCGCCATTGACACCCGAGGGGCCCTTCACTCGACCGCTTTTTCTCAAGAGGTTTTATATAAAAATATGAATTACAATGTGCGCCGCAACATGTTAATAAGATGAAGTACGTGAATATGCACTTCGGACTCGCCACTTCTGACTGGCGAATTCAATTAGGCGGGACGAACCGAGACAGTCATGTGCGATAAGTGGCCGCCACAAAAGCCGCAAAGGCAGACGATGCCCATATCCTAGCTTATCCTTAGCCCGATCTGCGGTTAAAGCCGAAGTTGAAGTGGATGTTGCAGTTGCAGCTGCAGATTCATTGTGTGCGAAACGAGGCGAGTGCGTAATTTAATAAACTCACGAGGGCAACTAGGAGCAGGTTCAGGACATTTGCGACAACGCCTGCCAGCAATTCGGTCGAAAACTAGTCGGAGCAACTTTAATCCCGCACCGCATTTGCGTAATAAAAGTTTCCACTTTATTGTTAATTAAATGGCCAGGACATGTCGCGGCCGAGGTCCTTTTCCCAGCTCTCCAGCTCCAGCTCAAGCACCAGCACCAGCTCCAGCTCATGTTCCTGGCCCAAAGGCCTTTTGACAGCGCAGCTGCCGTCTCTTCAGACCACGTCTATCAATTTAAACGTGATCTGGCCATAGCCCGAAAGTGTAGAAATTATAATAAATTTAGCCGCATTTGGCCCGCAGTTTCTGCTGGCCATAATTATGCAGACACCTTGCCAGCTTGCCAGTTTCCCAGTTTCGATCTCCAGCGAACTGCAATTGCATATTGCCATATTGACAGCATGATGGATGTTTGGATCCCAAGTCGTCTTGCGCCGAATCGAAATCGATTGAGCTGCTTGTGCTCCAAAAGGAGCTTTTGCATGAATGGAGAATGGAAAACTACACCCAAAAAAAAAAATTCTCATTGAAACTACTATTGGATATGAACAATTTCTCTCTCCCAGATGAGTATTAAATTATGGCTTTAACTGCAGTTAACTACCGAAGAGTCTCTTCAATTATAAGTTTTGTATCTCTAAGGAAAGATTTATTTTATTTTTCTTTCAATAGGAAACCATTTTCTTATACTTTGAAAATAACTTACCTATTTTTTATGCAATTTTAAAAATATTTTCGTTTTTAAATGAAATGCTATACTTTTTGTGAAGTGCAAATACTGCCACGGGTGGTCCGCCGTCAAGTGGCTGGACATTAAGATTCGTCTGGCGACTACCGTTGGCCATTTAAGACAATAAATTTCATAAATAGCTTATGCATAAAATGCAGTCGCTGCCGCCCCTTTCGGCCCGCTTCCCCTCCTTTGGGCCGCTCCATTTGGACCCGGCTCTCAACTCCCGCTGCGTTGATATTAATTGGACGACATAATTGCGGGGCCACGTTGGCCATAATAATGCGGAGTGCGGTTCGTGGGGTAATTGCTCTGGAAACACGTTCCACTGGCAGCACTCCCCAATCGAAGCCAGCGAACTACTGGAGTTGGAATTTGTATAAATTTGGCTAACTTCGGCTGGCCATTCCATTGAGGGTCCTCTTCCGTAATTATAGGTTTGTGGCACTCGGTTTTTTTTATTGTTCGCCGCTGCTTTTTGGCGGCACACACTTACCAGCACACACTCGGCGTGGCCGCAATTATCGGTGTGTGTCCGCCTTTAATTTATTGTCTTTGGCGCTGCCCTAAATCCAATTGTAATACAATACGCCGCATTTATCATATTTAAGTACCGACTCCAAACGCACACACATCCTGTATTTACGGCCTGCTAATACGCGGTTAAAGTTTAATGAGTGCAACAAGCAAGGCTTTCGCTCTTCAACTTAAAGTTATTCATAAAAAGGATGCTGCAATTGCAAAAAAAATATTTTTTATAAAAAATTTAAAACTTTTTAGCATCACAAAAGTTTCCAAAAACACAAAATAATTTATACATAAATGTATACTGTTAGAAAAATATTTCTTTGGCTTGGATTTTGTATACAATAATTTTCGAGCTTGTTAATATGGAAAGCTAATTTTCTCTTAATTAATATTATAAATAATAATATTGAATAATTTTATCATTCGACCAAATGTTTTATTTTTTCTCTAAAGTCGGCATTATTCGGCTTTGTTTCCTCATCATCAGGCTGAGATTGGCTCGAAACCAGCCAGGACATTGTTATGATTATAAATATTTATTTTATGCGTTGCTCTGCCCAGCTTGGGGCTTTTCTCTTTAGTCCGCAACGTGGAAATCGGTTAAATGGACTGTGCTGTTTATTTTTACGTAGTCCCTTAATAAGCCCCATGAATAATGGGCAAATAACAGAAGGCGTCTGAGGGAGGCTGATCCTTCGAGGACATTAAACATGTGTGCGAATGTGAGTGTGGCATGTGTGGAGGTGTGGGCTCAAAAACAAAATGGCGCTAAGCCAAAGATGGAGCAGGAGATAAAGACAGAGTCGAAGGAGCAGCGAACAGAAAACATGTCCAGGCCAAATTGTGCACAATTACGGGCCACAAACGGACTGTACTTCGCCCGCAACCCTCCATCCCCCAAGCCCCCTTAACCCCGCGCCATATCCAAGCGGAAAAGAATTATTACGTTGAATTTTCCCCCAAAAAAGCAAAGGAAAAGAAAACGAAGCGAAAGAATTCTCATTTTTTGATAGCCCACCAGGACGCTGCCGTAAGGATACAGGCAGAAAAATGACACACTAAATATTAGATTCAGTAAAGAATCAGTTATTTTCGAACAACATTTTTAGTCATTTTTAGTTTTGATAAAATAAATAACATGCAGCTTAAGTTCAAAAATATATTAATATTATTATTATTTTACCAGATGAAATTCTTTTATATTTAAGATATTTAAATATTTCGACATTTTTGACTAATAAATAACATTTCTTTTAAAATTATTATTTTTGTTTTGTGCTTGTTCAATTATCAGCTGTGATTAAAATAATAATAATAATAATAATAGCGTCTCAATTTACAATCACCGAGTTAAAAATTGTATTTATTAAACGTGATATTTAGTAACTCTTTGCCATTAAATCACAGTTTCGAATCAGTAGTCTTGACATATAAATATATATTATATCGTCTTTAAAAAACGCTAAAGAGTAATGTTTATTACAGTAGCCAAAATTTTGTTGTTGTTAATTTTATAAACAATTTTTTTGATTGTGTATTTAAGGATATGCCAGCTACATCTCTTGGCTCACGTGCATATGACAGTGGAGTAAACAATTTCATTTCGCGCAGCAGGACCCACAAGATAACAGCTACAAACGAGACGCAAGATGCTGCAGTGGCGTAGCGGGCAGGGGGGAGGAGTTTTCGGACGTCGAGGGGGTGGCAGAGGGTGGCAGAGGAGCAGCAAGGACAACGACAGCACTTGAGTTCTGTTTTCGAAGCCGAGCAACAAGAACAACAACCACCGGCAGCAGCAGCATAAGAAGTTGCGTAAATATATTGTCCTGTCGCTTTTTTTCAAGGGGGATGGGCAGTGTTTTTCCGTAGATCCGGGACAGGACGAAGGACGAGAGAATCCGGACTGCGGTCGGCCGGGACCAATTCGAAACTCTGCTGCCAGCGCCGTGGGCGTTGGACGCAGTTAGTCGAGCGTGCCTGGTGGATTTTTTAATGCGTGCCTCTATAAATTTTGCACGCCTTTTGTAAATGTGAGGACCAAGGAGTAAGCTCCTGGAGGAAGAGTGAATATTTTTTGTAGAGGAATGAGTCGTGGGCAGCTGAACACGTGGCCTGACCAGTTTTTTTATTATTTAAAACTGTCAAATTGTTACTGCACAATTCTCCTTCCCCCTGGGGGTTTGTCTCTGCTCACGAAAATCTTGTATATTTGTCATACGAAATGTTTATCCCCAATATTATTTCATAAACAGCCTGGAACAACCCTGCACAGAAAAAATATTTTAGTAACAAAACAAGTAAAAAAAATATCAAGTTTTTAAATTAAAATTTCTTTCATAAGTAAAAGTCTTTTTCAAATTATTAATATTGTTTTTCAGAGGCAAATAATTCGAATATTAATTTACTTTACTTATTTATTAATCAACACCTGATGAAAAAATACAAAATTCTGTAAATTATTTTTTTCATTCTCACAATTTATTTGTTTGTTGATGCCTCTTCCTTCTTCACCTGTTCAGTATCCACATGCAATTCCTTTTTAAGACCAACACAAGCCTTTAACTTCAGAGTGTCCAGCAAGTTCAGCCAATCGTGAACTTGCCCATTTTTCTGATGCTGGGAATGCTTTTCCTTGACATCAGTGTTGTTACCTATCGATTCCTGGGGCGACACACAGAAAGCCACTAGAAGATTTCGACGGCTAAAGCGGATCATATAGAATGGTGCACCCTTGCTGGGATACGAGCCAATGAGCAAATCTTTGGCACCCTTCTCTTTTTCTTCCTCCTCAGTTCTCTTCCTCAAAGTCTTGGACCTTCCTAAATAGTCCTTTAGCATCCGTTCAAAGTCCCAAATGGTGAGCTGACAGTCTTGCCCGCCCACCACCAATAAGTTGTTGTCCAAGGCAATTTCCAGGGTGTTAATAGCTGCCTTATGATGGTCCAAGAAACGGATCAAAACCTCATGGGCAGTGTCCCAAACCATGATGAGATTGTCATCCCCGCCAGAAACCAAATAGCGACCACAGATGGAGTAGGTCAAGGCGTTAATCCTGTGCGTGTGGCCAGTGAAAACACGCACCTGGGCTCCCTTGACGATGTCCCACATCCTCACTGTGCAATCAGCCGATCCAGTGGCCAGGTATTGACGATTTGGGTGAAATATGCACACCGCCAGCTCGGCCAAATGTCCTTGAAGGATTCGAGCGGGTCTCCTATTATCCTGCACCCAAACCCTGGCCGTGCAGTCATCCGAGGCGGTGGCGAAATAGTAACCCATTGGTGCAAAGACCACAAAGCAAACGGCAGACAAGTGGCCAGGAAAAATAACCACACAACTCCAGGACAGAAGGCACCACATGCGAACGGAGAAATCCTCCGAGCAACTGAGCAGAAAGCGATCATCCGGATTAAATGAACACCCATAGACCGGTCCCTGATGCCCGTGAAGAGTGCGTCTCGAGGACTTCTTGGTGGGATCCAGCATGCCCTTGTCAATGCCAGCCATTCCGGTGTCCAGAACATTCAACCAACTGGCTGACTTCAGCTGAACCAACTTCGAGGGTTTCAGGGAGAAAATGTGTACGGCAGAGGATGCCGTTCCCAAGGCCAACATGCTGATGCTCTCAGAAAACGAGGCACAAATCACCTTCTCATCGCTGGGAGGAGCTGTATACAAATAGGTTGAGGGCAGGTGCTCCCGATCCAATCTCATCCGGTGCTGCTCATCGTTCTTGCGGTGCAGCAAATCCATTCTCTTGGGATTGGGGTTGTACACCCTGTCCGCCGGTGGCAAGTGAAGATTCTTATGAGCCTGCGGCTCGTTCTTCCTCCGGCGACGTTTTTGCAGAAAAGGACGAGTGGTGTATTCCTTCTTGTGCAACGGTTCCGGAGCAGCCCAGAAAATGGGTTCCAAAAGGGGTTTTCCCAGGACGAAACGCTGCTGTGGCCTTTCACCCTCTCCATAGGTTTGAATCTGAAAATGGGCCAGCAACTTTTCCTGCTGACCCTTGGGCCATTCCTCTGTGTAGCAAAGAAACTGGCGATAGGCATCCTGCGACATTTGAACCTCCAGTTTCTCGTGACCGGCCAGCAATTTTCGGGCCTTATTGGGAACGTCTTGAGGCCTTAATATATCCCTAAGTTTCATTAGTCTTGGCAAGTACGAATCGTCCAAATAGTCTTGATTTCGAATCAAAAACAATCTGGCCCCCTGCCTCTTATCACTGGCCATCATTTGTAGATAAGTCAGGGCCACCAGGGGGTATATCAGTTGATTTATCTCATATTTGCAATGACTAGGAGCCGATTCGACGAGCTTAACAAGTTTTTCGACGGCTTTTTCATAGTCCACGAACACCGACTCCTCTTTGATGACCAGAACACTAAAGTTTTCTCTGTTCTCCGGAAACTGAGTGCTGTCTTCGTAAAAATCTGAGCCATTATGGGGCACGGTCTGATCTCTTGCGGCTTCTTCCACCTCCGAATCACTTCGATGCTCCGGTGATTTGTCGGAATTTTTTTGATTTTCCTCTTCCTTCATAATTGCCATAATATCTTCTTGAGAAATTTCACCTTTGTCCACGGGGAGCGTAGACATTTCCTCCCAGTAAGTTAGTTCATTCCTGCCTGATTCGTCATTTAAATCTGTGCTTATATCTTCATTGCCTTCATCAAGTCTAGTTAAGCTATTCCCACTGCTTAAGCTAAAATTGGAGCTAATATCACTGTCGGAGAGATAGTCTTCCTCCTCCAAAGGTGGCAAATCGGTTTTTTCGGTTTCGTTGCCAAACTGACTTGGTTTTTCCATTTCACTAAGGTTCGCCTTTATATTAAACAACTAGAGTTAGTTATAATTTAAGACTTACATTATCTGTTCTATTATTTCAGGTTCTTTGTGATTTTGTACGATTTCGAATTGACTGGTCTCTTCATCATATATTGGCATCGAAGGCATGGGACCATTAAAAACTGGCAGAGCTACGCATTCTTCATTTTGGCTTGGCTTTGCTTCTTCAGAGCTAAAATATTAAAAAAATATCTTTTTTCTTCATATTATTTAATAATATTAATAGGTCTTCAACCTTTTATCCAATGTAAATTTACCGATGTCCTTCAGGTTTGTCAGCCATTCAGAGGGTGAACCTGTAGCTAATCATCATAACTTTTTTCCTATATTTTATTTGTATTAATATAATTACCATCAGAGTTGGAATCATCCCAATCGCTGACCTTTTCCGATTCCGAGCTGGTGGATTTCTCGCTCTTACTTTCAGCTTTATCCCCTTCATCGTCGGATTCTCCGATTTCGAAACCCATGTGCTCCTCGAACTCCTTTAAATACCATTTGTTCATCTTCATCTGCTTCGATTCTGTTTTAGGTTGGTTGGCTTTCTGGCTATCCTGTTTGTTCGAAGCTTTCACATGTTTCTTACGTGTCTCATCCTTCGAATCGGAGTCGGAATCCGAAATGGAAATGACGTTCACATTTTCATTAAGCGCTTTGAGTGCACCCCTGATGTCGAAAGCATCCTCATCTATGTCTTCAGTTGGTGCACCACCAAGTAATGCTTCCAGTTCCTCGTCTACATCAAAGTCTTCATTTTGGTCTACTGAATATTTCTGTTCTTCTGATTTTGAGCTCTGGTATGCATTTTTTGTTAAAAAAAACAGGCTAAAAGGTCAATTTTTCTACTCACTTTGTTTCGCTTCGAATTTTTATTCATTTTGGTTATTTTGGTTATAGCTTCGATTTAAACTTTGAACAAATTTGATCTCCTGCTCAGCAATTAATAAAAAATTGTCTTTTCTTTTTCAAGTTTTCAATTTGACAGCTTGGAAAAGTGTGGCTCTATTTTTGAAAGGTATAAATACAGAATAATATGTGACTTTATAGTTGCTTACAATACTATGTTGTTCAAAATGTCTTAAATAAAACAATATTAATGGTCCTTAAAAAAATTAGGTGTATATCGTTGCTATAAATACCGAAAATGCATCTTATTTATATAATTGAAACATATTTTTTGTCCTGAAATGGACACATGCACAGATTTTATGTAAAAAATGTTGCCATCCAAAGGAGTTCAATTTTTGCGGTTGATTTTATGTTTTCGAATACTTTTTCTTCCCGATTTTTTCACTTTTTCCACAATTTTCCACCGACATGACACGACGGCGACCGCTGATCTGAAACAAAATGCTGGCACAGCATCACATCACATGAGGGCGCTACAATCCACGGTGTCCTTAAAAAAGCGAGGGGTGGTGAGGTACGAGGACTGGTCCGTAGGTAGGAAAAAAATTAATTTGCATACCCAATATTCAACGGATTTGCTGCTGCGGCAATGCTTCCCATGCTACTGTCCGCTTGAGGGATTCTGTTTTATTTGGTGATACCCTCGGTAAGGGCTTTATGATTTTAAATGAATTTTAAATACACAAATCGGTTATAAAATCAAAGAAAAGTTTAAATAAAAAAAATATAATTTGAATTAAAATGTAAGCAAATGCAAAAATGCACAATTAAAAAATATGTTATAACCTTCAAAACAGTAAGATAAAATTTCATGTTTTTCGTAAATTGTTTTTCACTTCGCAACACTTGTGTTGTTGTTTTAAATAAAGTTGTAAGTTGAAATTATTTATTTTTTCGCCCAGCCAAAATTGAAGTTCCAGAGGATTTTCGACAAAATAACACTGCTGAACTTAACTTAACATTTTCTTTTTCAGTAAAACTTCCAGGGAATTTGCTGTTCGGTTCCTTGAGTTGACCATTTATCTTGCTTTTTCTCTTTTCCACCGCTCACTTGTTAGTGGAATTGTGCGAGTATGCTGGCGCACCAAACCCGCGGATGCGTTTGGAATTCTTCTGTAGTTCGGGCAATATGTCGGGCCAGGCAACTCACTTTGCAGGGCACAGAAATAAAAGAAGACGAGTGTAAAAAATGAATATACAAAAACCAGGCGACAGGACAAACCCGCAGCAAGAGCAGAAATGTTGCTGCATATTGTTTTGTAATTTCCGTCATGATTTATGGCGCTCGGGGAAAACTCTTTAACTGCTTTAAGGCTGGTCAACAAAAAAAAAACTAACAATCTAGCCATCCATGGATGGTTACATATGTGTGTCAATGATCAAGGGCCACAGTTAGAGGCGAACAATGGCAAACAAAGCCTCATTATGGGCGAACAACAATTGCCAAATCACTTGATATGTAAGGCTGGCCATAAATAAATCACACTGCAGCATAATCCATTGTAAAGTGTCGAAAAACTGCAATTGAAATGCAAATCAATGCAAATCGATACTTGAATCATCACCGGGCGCAGCAGAAACTTGAACATGAATGATTCATGCAACGCACGCGAACATTCAAATGCAAATGCCAAAATACCAGAACGCCAGAATGCGAAATGCAAAAATTATCCAAAAATGCAAATGTGCGAGAGCGAAAAACCCGCTGTGAGGGCAACAATCAAATCAAAATAAATGCACCACACAAATCCCAAACTGCAACAAAGCCAAAAATAAACACACCACAAACAATGCAGCACAACTGCTTGCGGATTTTCGCACTTCCGGTTAACTGTTGCTAATTTGATTAGGGAATTTTCCAAAAAGGGCGGGGTCTGCAAAAAAAAAAAAAAAAAAAAAGAATATGGGGCGTGGCAAGTGAAAAGGCCATAAACAATTTTAGCTGCTGCTGATTTCGCTCTGGCCTGCCAACTTATGCAAATTATCTTGTGTGATTTATGCCCGGAATTTTCTCGCCTTCCAGTGGAGCAGAAAACTTTGCTCCTTGGGGTGCGGCTGTAAATTGAATTTTACAAAACAACGTGGCTGCTCGATGCGGCCAAATTTCCAACTATTAAAGAAGATTTGTATATATATAAAAAAAGGTATACAAATGTTACACTTATGCAATTTTTAAAAGCATTTACCAAACGTTTAGTATTAAATTTGATGATAAAAAACCAACAAAAAAATACACTTAAGAAAACTTTTTTGGTAGAATTATTAATAGATTTAATTTTGTTCTTAAATATTTAGTGATATCTAGATTCTATTTATTTTGATCTAAAGAAACGATTTCAGTGCTCTGCAGTAGTTACAAAATAGTTTCACACGCCTAGCAAAGATGCTAAGATTGCTCTTTTGAGGTTCTGCAATTTCTTAGCAACCCAAGCTGTTTCCCATATTCAAATCTTCAGATCTCATATAAATTCCATTCAATCATATCCTGTCATGCTGCCACCAGGAAACTGGTTCTTGAGCAAAGCCCTTCGTACCTTTCCTGTTGCGCATTGTTCGGCCCAGAACTTGTCCGTGTCGATTGTCATGCTAATTGAGGCAAAAAGGATTCCCAGGATTCTCGGGACGAACACCAGGTAGAAGCTGTTAAGAAACTTAGTTTCCTCACAGACATTGCCGCGTTAAGTGCCTCGAAGGAAGGCAGTCGTTAAATAAACCATAAAACAAGCAGTCAGCCATGGAAAACAAATAAAGCCCACCCACAAAATAAGCTGTTGGGCGAAAGAAAATCGAGGAGGGAGAAGGAAAATGTCCCCGGCTGCCAAGAAACCACGAGCATGACAAACATTAACACGGCCTCTGACGCAATTTAACACCAATTACAATATCCGTTACATCTAATTATTGTAAGCGGCCCACAAGGAAGCCACTGGGCAGCCGTCTTGCCGACTAAATTAAAGAAAAACACCGCTGCCAGGACATGGGCGGTGGCGCCATTTGCGGTTGCCAGGACATTAACAATGGAAACTCCAGAAAAAAAGGAGCAGGAGCAGCAGCAAATGGCGGCCATAAAACAACAGAGAACAGAACCCATGAAATATGAGCAGGAAACGCAAGGAAAACACAACTGTGGGTGGCTGGGGCGAACATTTCTTAATTTCCAACAATTTACGCTGAAAGCTTTCAGCGCTCAAATGACGCACAGCCGTCTGTGCAGGACTCCAGTGTCCTGTTCTTTTCATCCTGGCTCTGGTTCTCTGTTTCTGGCCAAGGCGACGATGATGATCTAACGCCATTATTTCCCCGCCAAACGACAGGCAGTTGTTAATGGGGCTTACCACTTAAGCGCGACGGCATAAAATAAACACGCGGTCTGCAGCCGCTTTCCACCGCTGCCACGCCCCTTGTCCCTTGCCTTCCTTGCCTTCCTTGCCCACCGCCCATCGCCCATTGCCCAACTGCGAATGTCCTGGCAAATTAATTAACATGACGCTCAGTCGCTGGCAGCATTTTCCACACTCAAAATCTTGGGGTTCTTTGGTTCATGTAAGTGAAAACTTTGACAAAATATTCAAACTGAAAATAACAATTTACAAATTAAGTAATTGTTAATATAGAAAATAAAAAAGCTTAAAATATAAAAAAACAATAACAACTCAAAGTTATTGAAATAGAAATTAATAGGTTTTTTTTTAACCCAACCTAAATTACAAATTTTGAAATATTTAAATCACTTTTCTAACAAAATGTTTTTGACTCAAAATATTGTAAGAAAGCTTATTAAATATATATTATTTTTGTTTTTTTATTAAAGAAAACCTTTTTAATACTTTCCGTAATTACAATAATAAACGCATTTTTCGTAGTGCAGCTTTTTGCTGTTCTTCCTTCTTCGCTGTTGTTTTTGTCTTTTGGCGGTTTTTTCTCCGGCTTAATTGTGAACCATCGTCTTCAGTGCTTCTGGGTGTTCAATGCCCCCCCAGAAAACATTGCGATTGGGGTGCTGCCCAGCGGCAGTTTAACAATTAAGGAACGTTTAAAGTTCGGTGAATTTGGGGCGCGGCTTTCCTTTGATTACCAGCCACGAGCAGAAACAGCAGCAGCAGTGTCTTCTGAGGTGAGGCGAGTCCTTTGGCAGGACTCAGGACATTCGACATACGCGGCACGTTGTCTGCATCCGTTTGACACCTTTTGTCGGGCCCAAAATGGCACAGGAAATGAGCTGGCCCGTACGTGACTTGTTTTCGTTGTTGCCCGTAAATTGGAAATGTAAAATATTCGGTTGCTCAAGCCCGATTGTTTGGCTGCTCGAAAGGGTCACGGAGATTCCGGGCCCACTCTTTAAACTGACCCCAAGTCGGCCTGCTGTTTAACATTCTAAATTTGTGCACTCGCTCAATTTCCTTCCATTCCCCAAATGTAATTACCCAAAAAGGGCCGGGCCCAAAATCTTTCTGATTTGACACGAATTTCTCGGCCCGACTCCGGCCGGAATAATTAGTGTCCATTGAAGGGGCGGCCGGGCGTTACGTGCCAAACAGAACTCCCTGCGGCAAGGACGAACGCTCCTTGGAGGACTGTCCTGGCATAATTGCAATTAAAATGTTCGCCGGGAAGTGCAAACACTTGGAGGCAATTGCCGTGCACAGAAATAACAACAGGCAGATTGCGCAAATTAAAATATAATTAGAGACAAACAAGTCGGTGAATTGTTGGGGGTAGGCAAATGGTTTTTTTTTTGGCTATAAATAATTCTACTAATTATTTCAAAAATAATCTAAATGGAAATTAAAATTAAGTTCAGAAGTTCCCTTAACAAGATTGACTATATTAGTAATTAACAAAGCTTTATTTAAATATTTGACACAAAATCGAATCGAGTCGATTGCCAAAAATTGCTTTCCGCAAGTGTAACGACGTAACGACGTTTAAAACATCTTATTTTTTATCAGTGTACTCTGCACATTTATTTTATTCTTATCCAGTTTATTTATTCATTTCCTACATACATGTTTCACCAATTGAATGAGATAATTATTGGCGGAATATTTTTATGAGTACCTTGGTACATTTAATAACACCCAAATTTATGACTTCATTATTGGCTAGTTAAAACCTCTCCGTTTAAATCCAAAAATTGCAGTGTATACAGTGGCGCCCACTGGCGTGCGGTGGCCGCGAAATGCCACGCACTTTCCACTGGAATAAGTTTTTGTGTTCGGCTGGAAATTAGCGTGAGACAGCCCACCTTTTCGTTTTTTTTTTCCTCGAGGGTTGAACGAGTGAGCGAGAGAGGGAGACAGGGAGACAGGGAGACAAGAGAGTTAGAGGGAGAGGGAGATATGGTATAGGGGAGGAGAGTACGAATACCTGGTGCCTCCTAACTAACGAGCAAGTAATTTTGTGGGCCAACTGAGCTGCCTGACAGCGTCTTTAATGTTTCCTTGGCTACTTTAAGTCGCCGTTGTCTTGGCCTTTTCCTATATTAAGTATACGCCGAGATGGTGAGGTAGTGCGTAGAGGGTGGTGCTTTCGCTTTTTTTGTTGTCAGGGGGAAGGCCTGTGAGGGTCGTTTTTTTTTTTTGGCAGGCCACACCTTCCACGCTTGCAGGGGTGACTAAACAAGAAATATTTCGTTTTCCTGCGTGCGCCGAGCGTTCGCTTTTACTTTTGTTTGCCCGGATTTTCGATCGAAAAAAAATATAGAATAAACGAAAAAAAATAAAATGAAATAAAATGAAATAAAATAAAATAGAAGCGAAATGAGGAAGAACGAAATTTGTTTCGCTGCTGCCTTATGAAATGTCAAAACTTCAAAGCGAACTCAACTTAAATGCAAGAAAATGAGAAAATATTCACTTGAGTGCGTATGCGCTGTTGTCGTTGCCCTCCTCATCCTGTTTAGCTGATTTTGTGGGCATTGTCCTGCCGTCCTTGTTGTTGTTTGCGATGCTGCTGCTGTTTGAACTGTTGTTGATAGCCTTTATTAGTTGTTGGCCCAAAGCTTAGGCGCGGCCTTAACATTTTCCCCCACTTTCACATCCTGTCCCGAAAATTTCCACGTCAGGACTCGTGCGCTCAGCAAATATATATAATTTTGTGCTGCCCTCACTCGTTATCCTCGTTTTCCATTCGAATTTCGCTTTTTTTCCGGCAGCAAAATTTTATTAAAAAATTTTATATTAAATCAATTGCGTGGAGATTTTCTCCTTATATTGTGTTTTTCTAGTCGGGGTGTTGGATGTGCTCATGCATAAAGTTGTTTGGCTGGAAGGCGATGGCGGATTAATGTTGAATGTGGAATAAAGTTGGCAACATTTCAGTATAATTCGATTAGAGTATCTGGAGGAATCTTTCTTTTTGTTTTACCAAAGTTAATAATATATGATTTTGTATTCGCCATTATAATATGTGAATAGTTTAAGTAAATCTACCGATTTGGAAAGTTTGGTTGAAATAATAAAAAATAAAGAAAAAAACGGAAGTAAACCTAAAGGTATTTCTTAATGGGTGGTAACCATGTTTGTGGGATATAACAATTAATTATAACTTTTCAAACGCCGGTTAAGTGGCCCCTCTTGAACTTTTAATTACCCAGAATCGATTGTTTTGCTAAATGCCTTAATTAAATCGTCAATATTTTGACATTAAATGTGTGCAAGGCAAAACTATAAAAGCGGCATTTGCCTGCTATTTGCAAACACTTCTACCATAAGATCGTTTCCAACTGGCAGTGAAAATGGTGAAAGTCGAGCCTGTGGAACGCTACCGCAAGGTCATTCGCATGATCCGTTTTTGCGTGGGATTCTGCGGAAATGACGTAGCCGATCCCAATTTCCGGATGTGGTGGCTCACCTACACGGTGATTGGAGCGATTTGCTTCTTTTTCGCCTGCACAGGATACACCATTTACGTGGGCGTCGTCATCAAAGGAGACCTCACTGTGATCCTTCAGGCACTGGCAATGGTCGGATCGGCGGTCCAGGGACTAACCAAGCTCCTGGTCACCGCCAACATGGCCCCCCAAATGAGAGAAATTCAGAATACTTATGAGGAAATTTACAGGTAAGAAGTGCAAATATTATGATTATTTATGGTGAAAAATGTATTGATAACATAAATTTGTTTGATTTGTAAATATTCGGTTCTGAAAAGTATTTCCCTCTTTCTAATACAGTTACATTTTATTAACTTATTTTATTTTAAACATTTGTATATTTCTTGTAAAATTTTCTGTTCCCTAGGGAATATGGTGCAAAAGGTGGGGAGTATGCCAAATGCCTCGAACGAAGAATCCGTACAACCTGGCAACTTTTCATCGGCTTTATGCTCGTCTACATAATTCTCCTGGGTCTAATTATATGCTTTCCAATCTTCTACTTGGTGGTTCTTCACAAAAAGGTTTTGGTCATGCAATTTCTGATGCCTTTTCTTAATCACAATACTGATGGAGGACACCTAGTGCTCACTGCCGTACATGTGGCCTTGATTACTTTCGGTGGCTTTGGCAATTATGGTGGGGATATGTACCTTTTTCTGTTCGTCACCCACGTGCCCTTGATCAAGGACATATTCAGTTTAAAGCTTAAGGAATTTAACGAGGTGGTCGTCAAAGGGAGAGATTATCCAAGGATAAGGGCTATGCTCTGTGATCTACTGACCTGGCATCAATTATACTCCAGGTGAAGGCATTTTACATTTTCCGAAGTTTTTTCTAAAATGTTATATTGGTTTTTAGTATCTTACAAACTACAAAGAGGATCTATAGCATCGTGCTGTTCGTGCAGCTTTCAACCACTTGTGTTAGTCTGCTGTGCACCATATCGTGCATATTTATAAAATCATGGCCCGCAGCACCTCTTTATCTATTATATGCTGCCATAATACTTTACACTTTCTGCGGTCTCGGCACTTTGGTGGAAAATTCTGTAAGACTAAAACTGCTATTTAACGGTAACTGTAATTAATCTCTGCATTTTCAGAACGAGGATTTCTTGACGGTTATCTATACGGACTGTCTGTGGTACGAGCTGCCCGTGAAGGAGGAGAAGCTACTTATTATGATGATAGCCAAGGCCCAAAAGGAGGTTTGCCTCACCGCAGCTGATATGGCGCCATTGTCCATGAATACTGCTCTCCAGTTGACCAAAGGAATATACAGTTTCAGCATGTTGCTAATGAACTATTTAGGAAAGGATAAATAAAGTGTTTGCTTAAACTAAAAAACTACTCATTGAAGCAAAATAAATACTGATGAATACACAACTTGGAAAGGGATAACTAAAAAGTTCTCTTCAAAAAAAAAATTAATATAACATATCTACTCACCAAGTAAAAGTTTTTGAACCAATTAAAATCATATATATAAAACACATGTAAGAAAAATAAATTCTAAAGAATTGTTATATTTAATTAAGGGCAATAAAAATATTATTTATTTGACACTTGATTGGCAGTTGTCCTAGGGCACATTAATTACTACAAAGTAATCGATAAAGCAAAGAACATTCCCAGGCCAATTAAGTTGACAATTATTTGTCACCTATAAAAAGACCTCGTTGGGCCAAGAATCAAACACTTAACTATTAGAAATTCAACCTATTTGTAACAATTGAGAAATTCTGAGAATGATAACCAAAGTCGCTGATCGGGATACAAGGCCTGGAAAAAAAGAGGATAGCTCCTCGAAGAAATTTCGGACCCTAACCAATGCGATTCGTTTCTGTACTTGGACGGTGGGAGCGGATGTCACCACACCGGAGTACAAGTTATACTGGCGCACCTACATGACCGGCATGCTGATCTTCATGTTCATGCTCTGCACAGGATACACTGTCTATGTGGACGTGGTTATCAATGACGATTGGGTGGCTCTGCTGCAAACCTGCTGTCAAAGCGGTGCAGGCATCCAAGGAGGCACTAAGTTCCTCTGCGTTCTGTTTTACCGCAAGTAAAAATAATAATAATACTTAATACTTAGTTTTAAGTTAAGTTAGGTGATAGCCAGATAAGGATATATCCATTGGCGAATAAATGAGTAAATGAATAAATAAATGAATAATAATTCTAATTAATTTATATCCTTGCAATCTGGATATGAATGGATATGAATTAATTAATGTAATAATGTATTTTTTAAATAACAAAGTCAATCATTTAAAATCGACCTACAAAATACATTTAAACAGTTATTCTCCATGCTCACTTTGTACATATCCTAAATGATTTAAGGTTTTTGTAAATCATTTTTTAAAAGATATTATTTGTGAGCTTAAATATTTTATAATTATGCATCAAATAATCATTGAACTAATTAAATACAACATCCTTAGGGACGTGGTGGAAGTGTTGAACTTTCTACATTTTACCTATGAGAAACACGAATGCCTTGGCCTAAATTATAAGAAGTCGCTGGAAGATGCCTTGAAATTACTAATAACTTGCGCGAAAGGGTTGCTTTCGGTCTATCTGGTTGCCCGTTTGAGCTGTATAATTTTCCCGGCAGCGTATTATGCTCTATATAATGAAAAGCTAATGGTTATGCAGTTTCTGATTCCGGGCTTGGACCCCGATACGATTTTTGGCTACTGGATGCTCACCGTCGTGCACATTGTGTGCACAGTGTGCGGGTTTTTCGGAAACTTCGCCGCCGATATGTATATATTCGTCTTCATTACGAGTGCGCCGCTGGTAAAGAATATCCTTAAATGCAAGCTGGAGGACCTTGATGCCAAGTTGGAGGCTTTTAATGGACAGAGGATCTTACAGAAAGATGTCCATAAAGATATAATGGGAATCATTAACTGGCACAAGAACTATCTAAGGTATATATATATATATATTATGAGTTGTGTAAATTGATGGGCATTCTTTTCAAGACAAGTAAATGGAAGCCATTACTTTTTTAAATTTAAACAATTTATATGCTAAAAAAAATCCAACTAAATACACCGGAATTACAACACACAGAGAACTGTAGAATATAAGAGAAATTAAATTTAACGGGTTTTTTTTTCTCAGACTTCTGGAGTGTTCTGAGCGGATTTTTTTCATAGTGATCTTTGTGGAGATGATCACCAGCTTTATGAGCAACCTGAGTATCCTGTACTGCGTCCTCATTGGAGTCTGGCCCTCGGGCAAGATTTACCTTGCATTCACTATCACGTCCTTTCTTATGTTCAGCGCCTTAGGAACAGTGGTCGATAGTTCGGTGGGTATTTAGTGGGTATTCAGCACATTCATTTGCACATCTTTGATTTATTTTATGCCCAGAATCAGGACTGCAGTGACACCATCTACACCTGTCGATGGTACGATTTGCCCATCAGCGAACAGCGATTGCTGCTCTTCATGCTCCGTAGATCCCAATCCACATCCGGACTTTCGGTGGGAAAAATGATGCCCCTCAACATGAACACCGCGGTGCAGATTTCAAAGGCCATTTACTCTGTTCTTATGCTGCTGATGAGCGGACGGGAGCAGTGAATTTGGGCGGGGAAAAGCTGATTAATTTTTGCTCTTTATCTAATGAACTTGCTGCAAAAGAATTTAATAAACAGTCCCGCACTTTATGGGCCCACAAAAAATTATGTCTGCCAGGCCACAGACCATGAAAAATAGTAGAAGAAAACAAAAAAAAATAGAAATATAAGGAGAGGAAAGCCCAGGCGATGCAAATGAGGGAAAAGTATGAAAAAGCATCGCTGGTAAGTTGTAAAAATTGTCTTTTAATGCCGCGCAAATCCAGCAGATTGCCACGTAGTGCTAATAAAATAAAGTTATGTCCGGGCATAAAGAACAAAAAGCCCGCGCTCCGCTGAAACGCACCCAAAATAGTGTATTTGGTAAGAAAAAAAAAGGAAAATTCAACGAAATCCACAAAAAATGGCGTTAAAAATTGAGTGCGCGGGCGCAAAATTCGTCTTGCCAAGATGGATGAAGAGGCGGCGAGAGGGGGCGGCGAGGTCGGTAAACGCATCATTAATCAAATGTCCGAAGCGTAAGCACAGTTATTCATCATTGCTTATGGCTAAGGTGCTATGCCGCCCCCACCACCTCTCGCAAGTGGAAGCCCCTCAAGAAAGTCCGCATGACTTGCCATATTCGGTCTACTGTTTTTTTTTGGTAATACAAAATAAAATGGCTTGGAGGGTTTTACAAAAATTCAGAACTAAATAGAGAGTATCTAAAGGATATTAAGGAAAGTATAAGTCGAATGTTTTTTTCTACCGCTGAAAATATCTCCATTATAATAAATGTATATTAATTATTAGATAATAAAATAACAACAAACTTTTAAGCGCTATGAAATTGCTCAAAAATAAATAAATATAAAACTAGCAGGCTTTAAAACTTAATCAAAATAAACTTCTTATGAAATGAAATTATTTTAAGTATTAACAGTTTAAAATTCAACAAAAATGGTTTTGCAGGTTAGTAAGTCATATTCTTTTACTTTATATATTAAAATGATGTTTGTTGTAGATTTTGATCTTCCTAAATTTTTAATTAATCCAAAGTGATTTAACAATTCAAAATTCTCATATTTTAAGTAAAGCAATGCTAGAATTCAAGTAGTTATTATCATTCTAAAGAATAGCTGCATGTTTATAAACTTTTTTATATGTTAAGATGAACTGCATTCTAAATAACTAAAAGATCGAAGACAGGGACAGAAAACTCTTGTTCTTTAGACTATTAATATCTGAAAACTTTTTTAATTCCTTTTTTTTAAGCAATTTGATGGTAAAAGAAAATAAAGTTTATTTTTGCTTAGAAAATAAAATTCTCTTAAAATGTTTATTTTCGGTCCGTGCTTTAATATGCAGCTTATTTTGCAGTTGTTGTAATTTTCATAATGAAATATCCAAAAATGACATTCACATTTTACCATAATTTACATAGACTTTGTTGAGCTCTGGCCAACCGGCACACACGTGGCCAAAGCTAAAGAAAATTCAGGAAAAGTGAGCTCTAGTCCTAGAGCTCCCCTTCCATCCCGTATTCTTTAAAGCCCCACCCTAATCACTTTCATAGCCACCCTAATGGCGCATATCAATTTGGCTCAGCCACGTGCTGATGATTTCTTTCCTTTCTTTTTCTTTAATTTTTTGTATTTACTTTACTTGATTTTTTTTCGGGAAAATCTTTGGCTATTTTTTGAAGAACTTGTAGTGTATATTATTGCGGCCTGAAAGTGAATTCCGTGGGTTTTTTCGCTGGAACATCATAAATCAGACTTACATTGCACAGAATCATCAGACAGGCGACAACTTTTCGCAGGAAAGGCGGTCAGAGGATGAGAAACAGGAACTGCTAATGGAGTTTTTACATTAGAGATTGCTTCCCGTCGACTGAATGTTGTTTTTTATCGGGGCAAAAACATCGAGATGCTGCTCTAACACCCCTTCAAGTGTCAGTTACATATTGTCGGGACAACAAAACGCTTCACTTTCCATCAGAGCCAGCAACAACCCGGAAAAAAACACACGAAAAAAAGGTTAGAACCAAAAAATTTGCATACACAGCAGCTGAAACAGGATGCGTCCTTTTTTTTTTGGTGTTGTTGCGGTTGTCTGTCCAGGAAGTGTGCACATTGAAAGGTTTTCGTTTTTGTTCACTCCACGTCGGCAGCTTTTTTCCGGTGGAAAATGAAAAAATATTGTAGTCAAAGTAAAAATGTTAGCTATTAATTGGCCGGCAGAGGAACAAAATGCGAGAGGGATGCTGGTCGAGCTGGCAACTGGGGTGAAAGTCTCCTAAATTAAATAGAAATTATATGCAAATTTGAATCGCGTTTTCCATTAACCCTTCGACGGCAGGAAAATCATATTTGGTTACATTTCCACATCACGTCGACGTGTTTAAGTACGCATCATTGGCCGCTTGCTCGTAATTTAATTGCTTTGGCTTGCGGGGCAGGTATCCTTGTAAGGTCCTGGCAATGAGGCAACTAATTTATGCCGTCGCCCCGAAGGGTTGAGCGACTTTGCACGTGCGCCGCCGTCGAGGAGTTGCTTTATTAATTATTATTCTAATTAATAAGACGCAGATGGAAGAAGTGAACGCTAAAAGGAAAAAAAAAACATAATAAAAAGAAAAACACGGATGCCTGGCAATTTGCATATGAGTGACACAACAGGACATTTGCTTCCTGTCACGCAGCCCGGCGAAGAGGACACAAAAGAGGCGACAGGCACGTTCAAAGGATTCTGGGTCGAGGGGAGGGCATTTTTTCAGCCTCTCCAAAAATCTCCAGCAAATCTCATGCATAATGCAAGTGAAAAGGCCCGTGAGAAACTCCCAGGCCGAAAATTATAGTCCTGCCAGACAAGAATCCTCTTCCTGGCAGCTGCTTTTCGAAACTTTTTTCGCCTTCTGGACCAAACTAGAGTTCCTTGCACTATCATCAACAGGTTTGAGTTGGCCACAAGTCAATCAGTTGACGCCCAAACAATTTGCCAAATCGATAAAACCCTGTATATCCTGTATAGCCTGTAATCCTCACCCCTCCGTCGATCTACCCCTGATCGATTTGCAAGAGATTTGCCAAATTGGCAGAGTCAAATGTCAAAGCAATTAAGTCGCAAAATCGAATCGATTTTCAGGGGACGCATTCGCACTTCCCTTTTGTCACTGGCATTATCACTGTCATGTTTGCTAATTCCCTTTGTTGTTCGCCGTGTTTGCCATTTCACTTTCACCTTTCGCTTTGTGTGCCAATCTCTTTCTTTCTCCGGGGTCGAGGGTTAAAAGTCTGCCAATTTCCGTCCGCTCTCCTAATTATGAGGTGAAGTTATGACAGCCCGGATTACACAAGTAAACAATGCACTTGAATGGGTCTTGATTACTTTCTCGCTTTCTTCTAATGACTTTTGATTAATTGGGGTTGCAGAATGGATTTTCAATTAAAATTATTTGGTTTATTAAAGGCTTTTTAGGCAAAAATATTAATTATTAAATAATAATATTATATAATAATTTTTCTTTAAATTCTACATTATTGAAAATTGTTCTTTTTGTCTTGTAAATAGCCAATATTCAAGTGTTATATTATTGACAAAAGTTGGTGGTTAAATAAATTAGTTTTTTATTGCAAAAGGTATATGAACTTAAACATTCTTTGGACTCTACGAATATTTTCAGGGAATTTAATTTATTCACATTGGGTATGCAGTTTCACAAAGCCATATTTCTCGTTGTGTAACAATTATTTGTGAACTTATTTCTTGTGTTTCATTGTGCTTCCAAGGAATCTCTCTTAAACTTGGACTTCAACTGGCGGCGGTGGACTTTGTTTTCGGCTCGTTTCAATGAAATTCATAAAAACAATTTCTTTTATGGCAACTCGAGTGGCCCCATCTCCAATCCGCATCGTGCGTTGCTGGGGCCCAGGCTCAGCGAAATTGGTTTTTAAAAATATTTCACATTTCAATCTCCCCACTGGCCCGGACGCACTTGTTTCCCTCTATCTTTCTGTGGGCCACCTTGGCCGGAAAACTTGTAATAAAAGCCAGTGTCCCGCCTCCTGTGGGCGTTGGATTTATGGCGAGGAGGTGGGCAATGGGGGGGAATCGGGAAAACAGCCGGGCCACAACAGTTGGCCAAGCCAAACGCACCGCACATTGTTGGCTTTTTTACTGTCCCCACAAATAACAATCAAAATATAAAATATCCCCCCGCCGGTTGCCGCTGGGGATAAGATTTTTAGCCAGGGGAAATTGCCGCAAGTCCTGCGGGGCTACGTGGAAATTACAGGTGCCTAATGCAAATTTGTGTGCCATATTTCCAGCTGAAAAATAATATTCGCTTTTGCGCTGCGTTTGCTAAAAAAATCTTCCTTATTTTCTTTCTATTTTGATTGCCAGCTTTTCAGATTTGGATTTAGATTTTGATTTTGGATTTGAGTATGAGTTTGAGTTTTTCCCTTTAGCTGTGCCGACTTCGCTTGATTGTCATCATTGAGGCTGAAAAACAGATTTGCCTCCAATCAACGTGGCACTTAATTTCGTTTATTTGATTGGATTTGTGTTTACATGGCTGCCCTGCCAGAGAAAAGGGGGATGTGGGTGGCCAAGGCCAGACATGTGGGTGGGCGGGCTGTTGGAAGACCGAAATTCGTTGCAAATTAGAAAATCAAATCACTTTCGGCCGGACTCACACGCCGTCGGCCAAAAAAAAAGGAAGAGAAAACTGAGAGGAGCACATACACAGAATAACGCACACATAAATTTATGAATATTGAAAAATTAAATCGACATTTTCGCCACCCTCAATAAAGCCAAAAAAAAAATTCAGGAGAGTGAAAAAACATGGCCACGGAAGTGGTGCGTTGTTGTTGTTACCCAGCTTTTTTTCAACCATTTTTCCAATGATGGATTTTCGAAATTTTAATGGTGGCTCTCGCTGCTTGGATGAGTCCAGAAGTCCCAGAGTCCTGAAGTCCTGAAGTCCTGGCTTCCCAGAGTCCTGAGAACGGAGTCAACTTCGTCAGCGTCGTCTGGCGTTGTCAGGCGGGGGGTTGGGGTTGGAAACTCGCCCGCGAGGGGTGAAACCGTCCGTGGGTGGGTGGTTTTTTTTTTCCACTCCGACGTATTTTTTTCTTTCCTCCTCTGTTCACTTCCTTTGTTTGGCAGCCATTGAGGGTGGCGATGGGCGGTGTGGGTGCCAAGGCTTAAGGGATGGAATCGATATTTGTTTTCGCTGGCAGCAAAACAGAAACAGCAACTGCCAGGACACCCGGGACACTCCATCCACAGCCACATCCACCCACTCCCACATCGATGCCCGCCTAATCCAATGTCTCAGGAGCTTCGGCGTCCTAATCAATATGCGCAAATGATAATTTTTAATGGCTTCCGAACGCGTTTGTTTACCAACGACGCAGGCCAACATCGCTGATTTGGCCACAGAGAGAAAATGCAGGTACCCAAAACTATAAGTTTAAGTCTAATGAAATACAGAACTTAATTTAATGAATTAAAAAAATACTTATCAACTTTAAGTTACTTATCATCAAATAATTCAAATATGTTCCTGCTCAAATGCATCCAAAAATTGATACACATTGTCTTGATAACAATACAATTATATTTTTTATTTCTATTTCTATATTATTTATTTTCTATACCTTCCATTTCCATTTAATTTCCCAATCAATCTCTTGAAAACTTAGTAATACTTTTCTTTTACAAGCTTACTTACTACTACTCTACAATAAAGTTAGATATAAAGTTCTTAAAATTTTCCTTAAGCTTTCTTAAAATCTTGACTAGCAAAACCTTTTAAGCTCCAATTATTTTCCTTTTTTCCGTGTACTTGATTTGTTCCATCGCCATGCCGAAGTCTTCGTAAATTTAATTTCCAATCGCCGCCAAACGTCAGCGGCAACCTTAACGGAAATTTAATTTCCAGACCGGCCAGGCCAAACAAATTCCGCGGAATCCAAGCTAAATCTTGAGGAGCTATAGCCAAAGATAATGCTGAATGCCACGCCCCCGGCGGAGGCTATTGTCTTGAGTGGGCGCGATAGAAAGGGATTCCAATGCTAATTGCTTTCTAATACGGTAATTTCAACTCTCCACCGCCGCCGCCGTCGTTGTCGATGTCTCGCAGCGAGCTTATTGCGGATTAATTCTACAAGCCAATTTCTTATGTAAATGCCAGGCCATTGCATGTTATTTTTACCCCAGAATTAAGCGGGAATTACTGGGGGATGGGGTGGGATGGGGCATATTTCGGCGGGCGAGTGCTCGACAGGTGAGCAAAACGCGATAGAAATGCTAATTCAAGAGCGTCGACAGTAATTAGAAGGCAATTTAAGTTCTAATAAATATTTCAGTTGGCAGCTTAACTTTTTGTGAAGCAGCGGAAAGAAAACGTGGGGATTGGGGTGTTCAAGGGGTTTTTGAAATGGACAGACTTACGGATAAGAGAGGATTTTAGCAAGGGGATTTGTGGCCATAGAGATAGCTCGGTTTGATTGGGAAGGCATTACAAAAAATCATTTCCAGCCACTAAATGTGGGGTGTGTGCTAATTTTAGTATAAAATATTTCATTGAGCTTTTAAAAAAAATATCTAATTAAAGAGCATATAAAATGTACAAATCATATAAGCTAAAGCTTTTCAAAAATCTTGATCTAACCATTTGTTCGCTTCGTTTAACCAGCGAAACGCAATCCTATCGATTACAGCAAACAGGCAGGCCAAAAAACAAAAAAAAAAAACATTCGGGGAAGAAGAGAGAAAAAGTGAAATCGTATCCATGCTAATTTTCAACCATCGTTCAAAACAAAAAAATCCCAAAAACGATAAACCGAAATCTGAAAGCCGACTGACAGGGCAAAGATCTATGGGACAAGCCCCGGCATAAAACAAACCGACAGATGCACGGCATATTAATCTCAGACAAACAGATAGCAATGAGCCATTTCCTATCACAGGAATAATAAACGAGGAAAAAAAAGTACGGGAAAGGAATAGAAAAATAAAAAACGAAATCTCGCTTGAAAATCCTTTTTTTCCATGCCCGTTTAATGCTAAATTATATCCCTATGCAAATAAGTTTTTTTCACTTGATTTTTTCATTAAATCATGACGATTTGACAGGAAGCCAGGGATGCTGAGGATGAGAATGGTGATGGTGATGAGGATGCAGAGGGAGGGTAGTGTTTTTTGTGGCTGAGGAGAGGGGGGGAGGGGGAAAGGGTTAGGGTTGTCCAACATAGACATAGAGTAGTCCTTTCTGCCCGAGGGCTTCAGTTTGAGTTCGCTTAGTTTGTTTGTTTGCTCCGTCCTGACTGACTGGTTCTGCCCGGGGCCTTTTAATGGCTTTTCGAAATTGGAGCCGAGCATGGGTTAATGCGTGTTTGTCCTCCTGTTTATCCCTCGTGTACTGAGCCGTGAAATTGTATGAGGTCATGGGTCAGACGACTTGAACAAGGTGAGCTTGTCATTTGATTTTGACCCCATCCATTATCCTCGTTTTTCCCATTTCGATTCCAATTAGTTATTGATCTTCCAATCGCTTTCGAGCAACCCCTAAATCAATATCAACTCTTTGCAGCGCCCTCTAGCGCTGAGTGGCGTCCAGTGCTCGCAAAACCTTTGGGCTAACTACATCCAATAATTTGGAGTTTCGCCCGTTTATATAGTCCACTATGTAGGACAGCTGGGGCGTACTATATGATTGCGATCAACTGCAAACTCATTAAGCCAAAATCAACAACTGCAACTTTGCAATTGCCATTTGCATATCTTGTTCTTATATTTCCACCGGTGGATACTTACACAGTTATGGGTAAAATTATAGGAATTAAAAAAGGGCGGAAGAAACTTTTATTCTGTAAACCCAAGTAAAAGATACCACCAGTAGGTAATCAAACAAAAAAGCGTTATTTTTTGTAAATGATTAACAGTTCACTTGAAACAATAAACCTTGTAAGTTCTTTTTGTAATGAAATAAGCATTAATTATATACAAATAAATAATATTAATATTTCAATACTAGCTTGTAAGATAACGATTTTTTACGTAAATACAAGGCACTTAAACAAAAAAGTTTCATTTAATTTAATAATCTTTGTGCAAATTTTCATCTTAATTGTGAACCTAAAAGCTGGACAATAATTATTGACAATTATATTTAAGAAATCATATTATAAGTATTTTAAGTTAACTTTTTGTAGGCAATTAAGTTTTTGTGGTTATTCTTGTTCTCTAAATTATAGAGTTTATTAAAGAGTAACCCGATGCCATTCATTTTAAAACTCACTGATATTATGTCTCTAATGTCATGCCCCGGTCTGTGGACTTAATGGCAAAAGCAAGCGATCCATCATCGAGCCAGTTTGCTGACCCAATAATGAGACCGCGTGCGTGCAGCCTACTTAATTTTCGGGAGCTTCGGCGCAACAACTTTCGATCGAGTGACACACACAACACACCGCTCATTGAGGTTGTGCCCCTCGATACCGCGATTACCCATTACACCTTATCCCCTTAACCAACTCCTCCTTTTGGCGGTGACTGTCCCCCTGCAATTACCCAGAAAAAAAAGGAAAACCAAGTGCCCCAGCTATGTTGTCCTTCGCATTTTCGGCGAAGTCCAGAGCTGTCATCATGGTTGTCGCTGTCGTTGTCGTTGTCGTTGTTCTCCTCGTTGTCGGTTTTAATGTCTGAGGCGTGCGTCACTGGCAAAAAAAAAACCAAAAAGCTGGGGCTGTCATTAAAATAATGCACATACATCTGAAGTATGTGGGCAGAGACCGAGTGGAAGTTGCAGCAGCAATGGAAGGTGTTTATTAACAGATCGTTTGGCCGAGCGACGGCTGCATCGAGGGCCCTTAACCCTTTCCATTCCATTCCTTGTTTTTTTTTTTGTTTTTGCCAACTCCCAAGTCCCACTTAACCAGCCAGTCGAGCGGAAAATCATGCAAAGTGTCGCCAGTGCACAGTGCACATTTAAAAATATTGTTAATAACATGCATTACACCCCTCCATGACCTGTTATTATTACTAGTTAATGGTCGGGTGTTGTTGGCCCAGTTTACATGGCTCGCACCACTCGATAGCAGCAGCTTTTGGCCCGATTGCCATCTTTATGAAGACATAACGATGCGGGAATTTGCATACGTTGCGTGTGTGTATCCATAACACCAAACATTGTAATTAGAACGCGAACACTACACGGAAGATGCAGTTTTTCGAATAGCCTCAGGCTGTTTACTACAATGCTAATTCCGTTTGGGGCGATGCGTTTTTATGTGCCAAAGACATGAACGCAAATTTCTTGCAAAACAGGGGATGCTGACATTTATGAAGTTTTTCAAATTTAATTTAAAATTAAACAAATATGTTACAATGTCAATTAAGTTTAAATAAAACCTTAACTTATTGGTATAAGTATTTTTTGACTGAAACACACCTTTTAAATACAAGGTGGAAAAATTTGTTCTCGTAGAAAAGTCTTTTATTAACGTGTTCCTAACCATTTCTCAAAAACCCTTTTTTTCTGAATTAAAACCACCAGCTAACTTCTGTAAAATCACTTAAAGCGCCAAGCCCCTCTAATTATAAAATAACAACTCATTTCGCAGAACAACCTCGACCAGGTTCAGTTCCCTTTTGATGCCTGAGAACCAGTTATGCCCTCCTCCTGATGGGGACTTTCACTTTTACACTTGGCACAGGAAGCGCCAAGTACATAAAAGCTCAACTCCCGATCTTGTTTCTCACCAGTCGAAGACAACGACTTCAAGCCTAATTACACATAATTTGAAGGGAATGAATGCGGAGTGGCTAAGGGGTTTTTTAACTGCAACGGCATTCTTCACTTGCCCCAGAGTTCTGTTCCCTCCTTGAGAACCCATCCACTTTGTTTGCCCAACAGTGCGAGTCCTAACGCCGCTTTTTGGGCACTTAAAAAGAAACATTTGAGTTTTAAAATAATAAATATTTAAAAAGTATCAACAAAAATATCATTTATTATATAACAAATAAAATGTATATAATACATATACAGCTTACGGTTGTATTTTATTATTACTTTTAACAATTTTTGTATTACATTGTATATTCCAAAGTTCCTATTACCCTGCTTTTGTTCTATTTGGGTGTATTTTATTATATAGAGTATATCTATCTTTATTTCATTGGGAAAGCTTTTTAAAATTGTAAATAAACATAGAAATACAATTTTTTCCTGTGCATCCCAAAAGTCAGCCAGTTGGTCAGTTGAACGGCGATCAGCGAAAGGGAGGACTTCTGCTGCGTACGTGTGTATGGCACGCAAACCGATGCGTGTTTACACTGGCGATTATCCCGTTGGCCCTCCGATCCTTTTCGATCCGATTCGATCCGCAAAAGAGGAGATAATTTGCCGGAGCCAAAGTCGATGGACGGCTAACTTGTTTGTTTTGCCCACCGAACGTATTCGATCCGATCCGATCCGATCCGATCCGAGCAGAAAGACCTCTCTGTGGATCGTTAACGCAAATTAACGAGCAATCATCAAATCGAAGCCTATATTGGATGGGTTCTTGTTGGGCATTAAGAGCGTTTATTTTGAAATTAATGCGCAGCTCAGGGAGCAGCTGGCTTGGCCTGACTTGCGGTATTCCCTCATTAACCAATGAAATTACAAGCGGGCTTGGTCAGCTGGCAATGTCCGGCATTTACAACATAATTCATTTTTGTGTTTTTTCCTTTCTGCCCATCGGATAATTGCAATGTTGCAACTTGCAACTTGTTGCCATCGCTTGTTTATTAATTGCTTTTTAATAATTGCCGCAAGTACGGCATTGAAATATGTCTGGTAAACATTCGCACAATTTATCAGGGCAGAAACGCTCGCTTGTTGCAATTTATTGAAATTAATTTACGCATTGTCTTGCCAAAAATGCAAAATTATAATTGCTTGGGCCCCACTTACAGTAATATTTAGCTTCGTAATTTTAAAGTCATTTTAATGGAATTGGTTTTGGTCCTTTTGGCGCACTGCTTGCGCACTGCAGCATCCTGAGAACTGCTTGCCTCGTCTCCGGTTTCCTTGTTTGTGCATTAGATGGCGCCAGTGTTTTGTTGGCTGGCAAATTTCTAAGGGATGATTTATGGGCATTAGAATTTGCTGCTTCGCGTTTCAATTGATTTTTGGTTAATTGGCAGCTTTGAGTATTTTATAATTTTAAAATTTTGTACTTTTTAAAATTAAAAATTTTACTTAAAATTAATTAAAATTTGTTTAAAAGGCCAAACACATTTTCTACCCTTTCATTTTTAATCCATGTTCTTAATAGTTTTATAATTGTCTTTATTTGCGGATAAGTGGCATAGCAATCGGCTTTCGAGAGTGTTTATTTTTGCAATTTCATTGTAAATAAATAATAAACTTTGCAAATTAACATTATAATTAATAATATAAAACATGTTATATAAATATCAACAGATTATCTAAAAAAAAATTATGCAAAAATTGGGATCTGGACAATATATTTTTATTTGTAAGCTATCTTAAAAATAAATTTCTTTACTAAACAATTAGTTTAAGTTTATGAAATTAATTTAAAGCTCAATCAAATTTGTATTTAAATTCTTTTTTTTTATAAATTTAGTGCCATAGCAAACAGCTAGAAGTCACAGACCATAATTTCGCACCCCATACGATCGCCCCTTTTGCCCTTTAAGGTACTGAACCTTGGCCTTTGTGTGCTAATTAAACAAAAGGAAAACCCTTTCACACCTTGCGAGCGATGGAAAACTGTTACAACTTCTTTTGTGTGTGCGGTGCGAGAATAAATTTGCATAATTTTTGCGCAGCGTCATCAAATTGCGAAATTGCGAAACTGCGCGAGCAACCAGAACAAGCGAAAATATTAATTTTCACAGTTTGACATGTCGCACTCGCATCTGCCTCAGGTTTTTCCCTCAGGTTTTCCCTCATGCAGTGGCATTCGCATGCAAATGAGGCAACAATCGAGTCGACATTTGATCGTTTTTTTTTTATTTCTGTCGATCCTCCAGATCCATTGTCCGTTGATGATTTTGCATATAAATCAAGTTTCCTTTTGCAACCCTCTCAAGGAATTTGCATGCGACCTTACCTTACCTTACCTTCCAAAAAAAAACAGAATAACAAATGAAAATTCTAGAAAGTGAAAGGGCTGCAGATCGTGTGAATTTCGCTGGTAATTCAATTAGCGGAGTTCGCTGGGAAGGTTGACAATTCTGCTGTGTGTGTGCATACATGTTCATCTCCTCAAGTTGCTCTTGAGAAATTCCATTTCGACAAGCAGTTGGGATGATTTATTGAACCGGCAGTTGTCTGGGATGAGGGGAATCGCGAGGACTTTTCAGGACAAACCAAATGCACACAGAGATACCGAGAGAAAATGGTTGAGAGCTAGAGAAGAAGTGCTCAACTACACGTGTGCCAAATTCATTTCCATGCCATCCTTGTGGGCGACTATTGATGTTGCTGCGGGTGCTCCTTTTCTCTCCCCCTCTCTCTCTCTCTCTCTCTCTCTCTCTCTATCTTTAACCCATCTGCCATCTCTTTCGCTTGCTATGTGTGTGCCTGTTTGCTAAAGGATAACAACAGCAGCGGCAGCAGCAACAACAACGACAGCTAATACACAATTTGCATATATTTATCCATCAAATTGATGGATGCTACTGCACACACACAGCCAAGGAAGGGGGATATTAGGGGGAAATGGGACTCGGGAGGGACAGGACACGGCGTTGTTGCTTTGACACGTCGCAATACCCCAAAAGGATAATGACAAAGACAGTAACAGCAACATCAGCAGCAGTCAGGACAATGCCATAAGCACTGAGCGAAAAACACTAGAACAAGTCAATAAGTTATTAGACAAAACTTGGTTATCAATTTAATAAACTTGAAATTCGACTTTCATTACTTTCATTAAATTTAATGTCGGAATAAATGTTATATATATCTGAAATGCAAATTTATTTGTTTACTTCGAATTTTTTCATATTTTTATAATAATTAAATCTACATATTTTGTTGTTGACTTATACAAATATTTTATAATTTAATATTTAATAGATTCCAAACTAAATTACAAACAGCGAGGTAAAAAATAATTTAGGTATATTAATGAAAGCGTTCTTTTCCGTTTTATGAATAAATACTTGTGGTATTAGTTGGGTGCCGACTTTGATCGCAGTGCACACATACACACACACACACCGATGCAGGCACACACTTGGCAAGCGTGAGCAATTTGCAAGGCGCTGGCGAAAAAGGGCATCAGGAAACTGTCAAGATGGGGGACTGCTGTTCGGGGGAAAAGCGCTGCCTGTGAGCATCCTTTAAGTTTCCTTTCTCGCCTAGGTACCCAACCGACACTTCAATCGTGCCACGTTCGACGCTCCACTCTGGAAAAGCGGGAAGAGCGGGAAAGCAAGGCGGGAAAAGCGGGCAGAGGAAAAGCGAGAACAGAGAACGAACGGCGAAGGTTGGCTGCCATGAGAAAATTACATTTTCCCCGGAAAAGCACTCAACCCGAAGACATTTTCCGTTGGCACTGGCAACTCAGTGCGGTTGATGGTGATGGTTTGAAGAGGGGTTGGGGGGGTTGGCTGCCATTTCAAGTGGGGCCTTTGTGTCCACGTGTGTGTGTGTGTGTGTTAGAATGTGTGTTTATCTGTGTGTGAGTGCCGCTGCTTTATATCCTTTTCTGCCGCTGCTGCCTGATAACAAAATTTTCTATTTTATCTCATAAAAATATATGTAAAACGTCCTCCACGACGAGCCAACAGCCAACAACAAAGCTGCAAAGGGCCAAAAGGGGGAAAAGCTGGAGGAAAAGTGTAAGAAAAGGAAAATTCTTTTATGCGTACTTATACATTTTTATGTTGCGATTGTTGGACGGGCTCAGCTCACAAGCTTCGCATTTATTCCTCCCCTCTACTGAAATCCACATACAGAAAAAGAGGATTACAATTAAAACAACAAATGCTTCTTTAATAAAAAAAAACATATTTTTTAATTTATTTAACTGTTTTGGTTTTATAAACAGCATTTAACTTCAAAATTATAGAAGTTTGCATGTACAAATATATGTATATATGTATATAAAGAAAAAGATTTTACAATTATACTTAAAAATATAATTGCTTATCAGTTAGCTTGTAGCACACATTTTTTCTGAGTGGAATTCTCCTGCTCGAGAATCAATCGAAAGGACCTCAAGCTTTTTCTCTCCCGCTCACAATTAAGCGGGAAAATCTTGGCAAGCCAACTCTTTGGGCGCTAATTTCCCTCGCATTTCCTTCTAATGAACAGCTGTTTTTCCGCCGGCCGCGAATTTGGCGATAAAAATAAAGGCAAGGAGAGCGCGCAAAACAAGTCGCGGAAAATTAAAAAGAAAATGAACAGCGGCGGCGTCATCAGCTGTTGCTGCCATCGTCATTAGCCGTGGAAAGTGTGGGGAGAGAGCAATGAGCGGGGGGTGGAAAATGAGGTGGAAAAGGGAGAGGGGAAAGCCAGCCAGCTGTGCGCTGGTGTGGGCGCAATGAATGAAAATGAAAATCGCACAAATGAAAATGAGCGTCGGGACGTTGCCGGTGTTTCGCATTGGCCAAAAAGCACGTGTTGCCGTCTACTAAATTTACAAGTGAGTTGACCCTGGATGGAGCTTATTGCTAAAAGGATAAAAAATAATTTTCTATTAAAAAAGCATTTATATTTATATCTTATTAAAGTCATATTACTTAAAAAACAGAATACAACTTTTCAAAAAGATATACATATGTACATCAAATGAAATATAAACAGAACATAATTTATTTTTATTGTTTAGTAAAATCAGAGTTCAGCTTTTCAAAGGGACTTTAAATGTTATAGTTTATCGAAACAATGAATAATGTATTGGTTCTATTTATTAACTTATCAATGAAAAGTTCTTTAAAATAGGGTATTAAATGCGCCTTTAAACATTAAGAATAATAAGGATAAGAATAAATAAGAGTGCTAAATATTTTGTGTTTTAAACATAAAATTAACCATTAAAATATTGGAATGTAACATTGTTTTTCAAAATATAAACTTACTTTACATAAACTAAAAACACGAGAATGTAATTATTAACATATTTAATTGGTTCATTCTCTAATTACGCTTATATATCTCTAATTCCATTCATAAGGAACCCCCAAAGCAATCGCCCAGATATGCCCAAAAATTCCAACCCATTCCCCCAACTTTTCCGTAGGTCAATTAAAAACAGAGCAACGGCAGCCGCCACCCACCAATCCGAACACCACCCACCCACTCACCCATTTTCCCCCGTCGTTGTTGCTGTTGTTGTGGTGCCGGCACGTCGTCGCTGGGTCGTGTCCTTGAACTAGAAACCCGTTTAATTTAACTGTTGCTTAATTGCTGGCAGAAGCAGAGGCTGCGACGCCGACGCCGCATTACGTCATTAAATATGCTGCCGATTTTCCTATGAATTTTCCAACCGCTTCTCCTGTGGCTGCCTGCGTCGCAGTTGCTGCACTTTTCGCTGCTGGGAAACTTCATTTTGGGTAATTCTTCGCTCGTCTTTGTTTCTCATTTTCATTTTCATTCATTACCCGGCGTTAATTTCCTCGTGCCGAATGCCAAAGCGTTCCCCTCACCACGATTTTTCTGCTTTTCCGCCGCAAACGCTTGGGAAATGAAACGCAGCGGCTGCGCTGCTTTTCGGGGGTTGCAATTGGCTTGTAATGTGTGCGAAAGGGATGCAGAATAGCGGGAAGCAGCACGCATGCGCACTGGTCGAAAAGCCGACGTCGCTGCCGCCGTCGCTGTCGGGCGGAGAGTTTTCCCCTGCTGCGGAAAACAGAAGCAGCGTACCAAAGGCCAAAGGCGAATAATGGCAGCCGCACTCTTAGCTCCCACCCACCCACTATTTCCCTCTCCCTCTCTCCGCTGCTATCTCGCTTTGTCTCATTCCATCTGCTCCTCGGGCAGAGATGCTGGCAGCGACTTCGCTGCCGCAGGGCGACGAAATTTGCATGCGCCCAAAAATCGGGTTAACTATATAGATAAATTTGAACAGTGAAGATTGGTAAAATCCAAGGGAAATAAAACACGGAATATAACCAGTAGCTAAATTTTTATTTATTTTCTTTTTTTAAAACAACATAGTTTTACAAGCTTCAATTCAAATAGGACATAATTAAGATTCGAACAATAATCTAGAGGTATCAAAAAGGATTTTTATACTTAGACTAGCACATATCTTGTAGGAAAACTTGTTTAAAAAAACATTTATTTTATTTTTTAGAAAATATATAATTTAAGTGCCAAAATTTCTTAAATTTATGCCAAAAAAAGGTGAAAATAAAATAGTCGCGGTATTGTTAACGCGTATTTCTTTATTTTTTAAGCCAGAATTAATTAATAATAATAATAGTATAACACCATGAACAAAAATCTTGAAATTTAATTGGTTATAATTGTATATGTTCTAGGTTCATTTTTTTTGGTCATTATTCATAAATTATAGATTGCTTTATTTATTTTTTTTTGCCGTATAAAGTGATGTTTTTTCTCTCGAGTGGTTACTGTCAGATACATACAAAAGTATGTGCCCTGGGTGATGGGGTGGTTGGGTTTGGGTGCTCGTAGAAAGGGGGTGGCAGCTCGGGCAGATTCGCCGGAGATGTGGAGTGGAAACTGAAGGCTTCAGCAATATTGCTGTATTTTTGAAATTCCAATTTGCATATTTTGATGTGCGTCGTCGACGTTCGACGCTTCCACTCTCTCCCTTTCGTCCCTCAACAATTTTCGCAATTTTATCGAATGCGCTCTGGGAGAATTTCCCGGCAAATGGAGCCTCCAATACTTTCCCTCGGGCCAAAAAAAAAAATCTAAGAAAAATTCACTGCAAAAAAGAAACAAATGGTAATTAAAAGCAAGGAACAACAACCACCAGTTGCTTTACAACGCCGGTTCATTCACCTCTTCATTATGCTAATCAAGAAAGGAAACCCATGCGGAAAAGTCGACGTCGCTGCCGGCGCTTAATGAACGCAGCAGATCCAGCGACTGCGACGCCGGCAGCGCGTAAAGCAAAACAATAACCGCCGTCACCTTGACCTTGAAACCCACATTTAAAATAATTCACTCCCGGCAGCTTCATCATCATCACGCTTCGCAGGGAGAGGAAAAACAGAGACACCGAAACCATTATCTCATCAACGAAAATGAAAATGAAAATGAGCGCAGCTCCCAGAGGCAGCGCTGCCGACGTCTCAGTCAGCTTTAGCTGGGAAAAACTCTCATTATCACACGGCGATAAAATTTGGGCTTCAAGGCAAGTTGCGATTAATTGAAATCAGGCACCAATTATAAAATAACTTTTTTATAAATTTAAGAAACATATTTTCTACTAATAATAGCCAATTTTAATAGGAAGATATTTCAAATTCTCTTTAATATACAAAAAATAAAGGAAAAACTTTGTTTAAAACGTCATTCTTTCCTTAACGAACATTCGAAAACAAATATTATATTTTAGAAAGCAACGTCCTTACATCCAGACTTAACATAATATCATCTGTAACCATTGAATAACAAAAAGAAAATTTTACCTTTAAAGCGACGGTTTAAGTTTATCAATTATTAGGTTTCCGAATGCAAGCAATTTCCTTAGTTTTTCTCCGTGCTTTTGTTCACTGCCATTCATTTGGCGGGTGTAGAAAAGTGGGCCGCGCTCTCCTGCGGCTTTGGTCCCAAAAACAAACTAACGAACGCCGACGCCGACGCAGGACGACAGCGTCAGCCAGCAACCAGCAACCGGCAACCTGCAACACCAACAGCAGCAGCATCAGCAGCAGCACCAAAGCAGCAGCTACAACTTCACCGAGTGGGTTGCAAAGTAAATTTTTAATGGGCGAATGAAATTATAGCCCCCAGAAGAGGAGGAAAAGCTGTGGAAATTCCGCAGGCAGCGGGATGAAATAAATGAAATGAAACAAGCGGAGCCCAGCAGCGAGAAAAAGCGAACGCTGACTAACTACCAACTTGGCTCATTTTCACAGCAGCAACAGCGATGACGTAGCGGCTGCCTTGCCTTTTAATGCAACAGTTTTTCTTTGCAATTTTCCACCCACTCCACTCGTTTCCACGGGGCTTTCCCAGACGCAGCCTTAGATGTTGTTGCATTTGCCCTTGCAACGTCTTCCCAAAACGAAAGCGAAATTAAAATGGCACAAGAAATTAATGGGCTACGTGGGCGGGAAGTGGATGTTAAATGGGCGAAAAAACAAAGAAAATGCTATATAGTTTTCAAGATTTATGTGCCACCGAGGACACGTTCAAGTTAATGGGTGAAATTTTCAAGACAAAACTATTTGCGAAAGTTTTAAAAAAAAAAGTAGTGGGGAAAATCGTTTGTAGGAAAACAAATTAATGGAAGTGAATTTTCTAGTTCTGATTTTAAGGTTTAAAGCTTTTAATTTAAAATCTATTTCAATTGCTTAATCTAGCAAAAAACCCTAAAATAATTTGATTAACATTGTTTTAAATTTGAACATATATGGCAATAATTATAATAATTTATTATTTTTTTACACATCCTTTTGCATTATTTTCCACTTCACCAATCTAATATGATTGGGTGACCTTATCATCCCTACTGCTCATTTAATTACTCAAATATCTCAAATTCGCAGCGACAATCACTCATGACGAAAGGAAACCCCACTCATGTTGACAACGACAATCAATCGACTTATCCAATAACGACAATATCAGCAGTCACTCAATCTATACATTTCCCAATCTTACAGAGCCAAAAGTCATTGGCTGACTTGAAAGCTGAAAAGTCAGAGAATAAAAGGCGCCGAAAACCAAGAAGCCCAAGCTATTGACAAAAGGATCAGCAGCGGACAGACCCAAAACTGACCCTTTTTCCATGGCTGCCAGTTGGCAAATGAAACTCAGTCGAGTGCAACCGACAAAAAGAATGGAAATTCAGCTCTCCATTTTGTTGCCTTTTGCTGCCCGACTGACATTCTCTGATTAGAATCGACTGTGGACACGCATCGTTGGCATTGAATGGCCAAAGGTTGCCAAAGTGTCAGCATATATAAATATGTTCAAATGCAAAATAATAGTGGTTCACATATTTTAAAATAATTTGATGCGGTAGTCAGAATTTTAACAATTTCTCTACTGTTTTGAACAACAAAATAACATACAGAAAAATTTTATTTGCTTAAATAATTTTTGACTATTGAATTGTATTGCATACCTTAATACCTTATTTCTTTAAAAACCCCTTCCTAAAGATTAATACAATTATTTCAAGAATTTAAATTAGAGATTATTCAAAATTTTGACTTTTAAAATATGTTGCCTTTTGCCTGTGATTCTTCAAAAATGTATGCCTTATATGTTTAAATAAATCATTATTAGAAATTTATAACATTTAATACAAATACTTTAATACTTCCAAAATACTTTTTTTTATGTATTAAAACAAAAATGCTGTCAACTGCAAAAATAATTAGTTTCTAAAATTTATAAATCAATTTAAAAACATAATTGGTACAGAGAATCACTCATTGAAATCATCGTTGTAATTCCCTCGTTTATTTTTTTGTTTTGAAATACTCATTTAACCTTTACTGTGATTGTCTTGAAGAATATATATTTCAACTGATATTTATGCTTAATGGTTTTTATCTTTGCTCTTCGCTCTAAATAAGATTAAAGAACATTGACAACTAAATGAAAAGCTCCTTTCTTACCCAACCTATTTCGGGGTGTTTTACATTTATTTTGCTGGGCAGAAGGAAAAATGGCAAATTTCCAGTACATTAATATGGCAGCCGATAAGGCAGCGGTTCGCCAAAAAAAAATACAAATGGGGGGGAGGGGGCGTGGCAGTCGGGCTACATGTGTGACATATCGCATGACATTCAGCGCGTTGAATTTTCAAAGAGTTTTTTTCGCAGCCATCTCTCCCTTTGCTTTTATATTATATATATATTTTTTTTTGCGAATTTCGCTTGCCTTGAAATTGAATAAAACAACCTGAAATGACAAACGAGACTGAGTTCGTGGGGTTGGGAAATTGTGTGTTGTTGTTGTTGTGGGTCAGGGGGTGGCTATTGAACATGTGAGTGTGTGTGCGAGCACGTGTGCACCCGTAATTTTCCATTTGTGAACTTTTCCCTTTCTTTTGGGCTGTAGATTTTCACGCTTCCGGCATTGATGAAGCTGCTGAAGGAGTACGCGGCAACAGCCAGCGGAAAATGCTGAAAAACCAACAGCGGCCGCAGCTTGACAGCCAGATAGACATAGCAACAGCAACAACAACAACAACAAGAAAGGGAAAAGGGAAAACTACAACAACCACTCTAACGAGCTCTCTCATTGCGTGTGTGTGCGTGCGTGAGGGTGTCAATTTGCAAAAGAAAATAAAGAAATGGAAACACGCAAAGCGCGACAGGCAAAAATCGAAGTTGAAAAATAAATGGGAGACAATTTCGTCAGGACGAAAAGGGAATAAGAATGGGAATTACACTAAGAAAAACCCAACGAAATTAGTACAAAAGTATTAAATGTTCACTCTCTCTTATAGAAATCAGAATAATAATAATAATGTTTTGATAGGGAAAATGTTTTGGAATCTAAATACAATTGGAAATATATTCCAAACCAAATATAAGTACTCAAATTACCCAGAATCAACGGTTTAAAGTTTATAAAAAAGAATACAAGAATTTTAAGATCTTTATGAAATTATAAATTGAAAAATAAGTTATGATAAAATACAAATCTAATGTAATCCCGGATAAATATGAGAAAAAGCTTTAAAAATGTATTAAACTCCGAATTTTTTTTTCTTTTTGTTGGAACTTATGAAATAAAGTTGCAGATATTTTCCCTAAATTATATTTACTTAATTATTTTAAATGTTTCAAGTCTAATTTTTGATTCACATACAGTTTCGGGATTTGATTTTTTTTGAAGACTGTGCATTATTTTTCGGTGAATTAAGGTGGATTGAGCTCAATACCCGCTTGAGTCCGATGGCGGGTCCTGTTTGTTTTTGCGGCCTATATGAGTTCCAAATAAAAAATGGCTGCCAAAAGCAGCAGCAGCAATTCAGCCCACATGAGTGGACGAGTGTGTGTGTCTGAGTGTGTGTCGGTGTAATAAGATATTTTAGTGACTTGTGTCACAGCGCATGCAAATCCATCAAATGTGTTGTCCCCCGAAAGTCCCTGCCCCAGAAGCTCCCTTTACTTATTTGTAATGGGATCACAAACACACTTCAATTTCATTTGTGACGCTTTACGCACAAACACACTGTCAACCGGAGTGAGGGGGATTTTCCCGGGAAGATGAGAGCTCGGAGTCAGCGTATCAATCACAAATTAATGAGATGTGAGTGCCGCACAGTTTCTGCCAAGAAGGACTCCAAACTGACAGTTTGCCATTTTGAGGAAAATGCGGAAAGGAAAGGAAAGGCGGCGAGGAGTAGGTGGTGGTGGCGATTTTCCCTCTCATGCAAATGTGTCGCCCTTCCAAATTACATACAATTCATCACATTTCATTTGGCAGAGTCGATCCAGAAGGCAGAAGGCATCTCCTCTGCCGATATATATCTTTCTATTTCTGTTTCTGTTTCGACTTGGGTTTCCGTTTCAGTTTGTGCTGCTGTTTTCAGCTTCAGGTCCTGGCCAAATTGGTGGCCCGGCATTTAATGGGCTTTGCGACAAAGGCCCTCAAACGAGCTTTGTGCCATCCGAATACTCAGCGGTACCGGTGCCGGTACCTATGTGTCTGGCTTTGTCTGCCCAATTTGTAGCTAAATCCAATTGCCTGATATGTGCACATATAAATAAGGTAACTTTAGAGCCTTGAAGGATGTCAGCTTGAGCTGGGATGACTTGTAATAAATTCGATGAAAATGTTAGTTGTCTTCCAGAGGCATTGCAAGAATATACAAACCAAGTATTTCTTTTATAAATTAAACAGCAAATATATGATATTATTTTGCCACAGTTATTATGTGCATTTTCTTGACTATTTGGTAATAATTTCAAAAATACATGTCATTCTAATTATTGATTTGTTCTCCAATTAGTTTTATTATTTTATCTTGATTTACTTATGTTGAATGTCTATAAAAATCACAATTATTATTTTATATTCATGCAAGATTGTATTGTACAAACTCACTTTTAATTCAATCGACAACAAACACAACTATTCAATATTTACCACCTGCACCCTCTACAATATAATCGAATAATAGAACAAATTTGTAAAGCAGAAGAAAGCCATAGTTCAATAACTAAGTAACTATAATTTTTACCTTAGTCAAAGTTGCCGGTCATGTTTTAGATAGGTAAGACACCTTCGCCCAACCCAAAAACTTTTCCCTCATTCAAGAATCAAGAATTTGCCAAAGTCTTGGCAGCAGCCACAAATTGCGCAGCGTCATAAAATGTAAAATTTTCAATTGTCTGCAATCTGTGTGCGAAAGAGTGTGTGAGCTGCTGCTGCTGCCCTGACTCCACTTGAACCCCAGTGAACTGCCGGGGATCTCCCGGAAAAGCCAGGAATTGCCTTATCCCCTGCATCCCTGCACCACGGATCTTCTCGAGTGGCCAGAGACAAAACATTTTTATGGACGCTTACAGTTTGGCAACCGTTGGCCGCTTACATTGTTCACATGCTGCCGCCGAAGTCAGCAAGTTGGCTGAAAGGCAAAGTATTAGAAATACAATAAAGTCGAGTCAAAGTGAAAAGTTTTACGCAGCGGCTGCCGCAGCTACTGCGTATTTGAGTAAAAAATGCAGGAAAAGCGACGAGAAAAAAAGTTTTGCAAACAGCTAAGTTTGCTGGCGCCCGATGAGAACTACCTTTGTCGGGGAAAATTGGGGAGGGAAATGGGAAAAGGGGGCACCACAAAAGCGCTACCACAAATAACTTTGTTTGCCACATATGAGGCGGCGCTTTTCGTGTTCTTTTTTTTTTTTGTTTGAGGCGCGGCTTAAAAACTTTTAACAATGCACCAAGGCTGCCAAGTGATTTCTTTCATATTATTAACTTGGGCTTGAGGAGTCGGCTCATGTGAAGTGGCCACCAGTGGAGGAGCAGCCACTGCATCTGCCACTGCAACTGCTTGAGGAGGAAAACTCCCGACTTTCCCAACTTTAACCCTCTCGAGGCACTGCCACTTGACCGTAAAGAAGTCACGCATGCGTGGAAGACAGTGTCAATTCCATAGGGGATTAGGCACTCGGAGAAAATGCGAAGGTCTTTTAAAAACTAGTAATTGAGATCAAGAAATGTGGATGTACTATTATTTCATTGATGAACTGCATTTTAAGCTTGATAATTGCTTATAACATATGTATTTATTTTTCAAAGCCATAAGGTTTTAAATAAATATTTAGCTTATGTCATATGTCATAAATCTTTATAAATTGCTAAAAAATATTTGAATCAAAATATTCCATTCAACATGTGTTGTTTAAATTTTCTTAATTATTTCAATTGGAAAATGACTGGAAATATTTCATATTTTAAGCATATAACAATTTACTCATACATTTTCTAACTCTAGATACACATTTTTCTGTGGTTTTGTTTTTTAATTGATCACAACTTTGTCAAAGCGAAAATAAAACAGAATTCTTTGATTAGCATAAGCATGTCTTTTAAGACCTCAAACTTTTTGTTTCACTTTATAAAGGTACATTCTGCTTCTACGAAGACAGTTTCCAACTGATAACGTATTTTTCGCAGTGTAGCAACTAGCTATCCTACATCTCCATCCATCTGAAACATCACCATCTCGATCTAGCAACCAACGCGCCCGAGCTTCACGCACAAACTGAAGATCCACGGAATCGCAGAACAGCTGTGAAGGGTTCGCTGCCTCAGTCATGCAAATCGCGCATAAATTCTAATTTATTCAGCGCGGACCGGCGGAGGGGCGACGCCATCGAGAGGGTTGCCCTATTCCTATGCCAATACCTATATATCCACCGCCCAGGTAGAACAGCCTCCTGGTCCCTCAGTTTTTTTCACTTTTTCACCGAGGCGTTTACGCCGGCGCATAAATTACCCAGCGAGAGGCATTCGAAGGCAGCAGATCAAAAAACCCCTTTCGAGGACTGCAGAACTGGTCACGTAATGCCCACATCAATCTGTCCTCCGTCTCCTTTTCTACTTATATTTTTGTTTTTCTGGAAGGCGTTCTGCTGCGGATTTTCGCCGGGCATTTTTTGATATTTCATTCGGCTTATGAACTGACAAATTCGATAAATGCTCTCTGTCATTTGATTGATGAGCTGGCGTCTGAATTTTGTGGCGGCTTAAGGCTCGCTGTCTTTTTTTTCGTTTGGTTTTTTGTATTGATGATGGGTTAGACCATGAATATTGCTCAAGTTTTGGGCGGTAGTCAAATGAAGGGATAAAGGAAAAAAAAGCTATGGCTCAAATACATAGCTGCCATTTTTTGGATCATAAATATTGATTTGAAACATTCAAACTGTTTTGGCCAAAAATAAGGTACTAAAAATATTATGGCTAATCGATATAAAATATGTATTTAAATTTGATATTTTTAAAAATTAAAGGTCATAAGCAAAGTCTAAAAAATTAAAATCTAAATATATTGGGAGTCACAAAATGATAATAATATTAAATCTGCCTTATTTCTTAAAATGCACTATTTAATTTTAGCTATGGACCAAATATTATTGTTTGTTTGATCCTGAACATTATTTTTTGTTTGTTTACTTTAAAGGCCAAAATACTTCCGTTTTTTTGTTCACAAACCACTTTAACCTTTTGTAAAACAAACCAAAGAGTCACCCAACTCTGGGTGACATTCAGAACAGCACTTGAAATTTCATGGGCAATTCAATGCTAAACCCCTTACAGCCAACTTTACCCGTTAAATTTGGAATGTAAAAAATAAAATAGAGGACAAGCAAAACAGCATGTAAATGTGTTGTTAAATGCGACGGCGACATAAAGAAATATTGGCATTGCGAAAAATCCAAGTTAGCGGGCATAAATCAACAATTTTTATGCAATTGCCGGAGATAGCAGAGCACTAACCCCTTTAATCCGCAAAATGGGTAGGGGAATCCTCAACATATGCCAGCCCATTAACATGCGATTGTCAGTTCGGTTGTGATTCGGCATTATGAATATTCATAGGTTGGCATTGTCTGGAATCGGCGTAACGTAAATTAAAAGGCAAATTTATAATAATGCCCGAAAGCCAGGGGACAATGGCAGATCACAAAGGGGTTAGATCAGATAAATGCTCTATCTCTCTGGCCAGAAAGCACTTTCCGCGATCCGAGGGGCAAATCGGCAATAAATCGCCTTCAGACAATGGCCCGATGGGCCGGGGCAAAAAGGGAAAGGGTTTTGTTTCGTTTCGTTTCGTTTTGAGAGCATCCTATCTATCCAGTTTACTTACTCCGGTTTTTATTGACAATAGGGGTAGTAAAAATAAAAACACACCGGAATACCTGACTTTCCATCGCTCGCCACGCAAAAACATTGAACTGCTCGTTTCGAGTGTTTGCGGTTGGTATCGGTTTCTGGTTTTCTGGGCCGCACTTAATTAGACTTTTATGCCAAACTTTCAATACACATTTCATGCTCAAATTGCTGATGTGGGGATGGGTTGAAATCGCGTCGAATCTCTCATCTGCATATAAAATCTAGGCCCGCATCGTTTCCTTGGCTACCTGAAGCGAATTCGAAACGCTTTTGTCTTTCGTCTTCACGCATCATGAATTTGATTGAGGATTTTATGCTTTGCATTCAATAATTTTACGCAGCTTCTACTCATTCAACACGGAACAGGAAGTTGCCCGCCGGAAATATCTCTCTCAAGAGATTTTCTTTTCCCTTGTTATTGGCGGCGCTCTGAAAACTTTTTCCAAAAAGTGAAAGTGCAAAAAAAGGTAAAAGTTTTGCAAGTAACGCACTTGACAGTCACCTTGGATTGAGTTGGTTAATGAGGGAGGGGAACTTAAAGGAAGTTCAATAATGCTTTAAATTTTATTGAGGACATTATATTTTGGTGCAGCACTTTCCTTCATTATTTTACTCTCAAATCAAAATTACTAATCAGCATTTACTTGAACAAACAATAAAATATACAAGTGGAGATTTCACCTTTAAATAAATAATATAAAATTGCCTTTAGTTCATAGACATCTCTTGGTCAAAAATTGTAATATCAATATGTATCATAGTAGCAAACTGACTTTAGTTACAATCCAAATAAAACCTCACACATCCGCAACAGCAACCACAAAGTCTGCACATAAATAAACTAGAGAATCTGCATCTGAAGTTACAGCAGCAACATACAGCTGAACCGCAGCAACTCTAACTTGCACATCAGCAACATTGAGACACCCAGAAGAAGCCAAATCTTCAGTTGCAAGAGCAACATCAAACATGTAACAACAACATCGACGGCAGCAACATCAACATCTTCAGCAACATAATGAAATTAAGCCACATTGTGTAGCTCATTTCTCCTCCCAGTTCCCTGCCAGTTTTCCTTCGGCGTTTAACTGCTGCTGTGTCTTTGGAAAATTCAGGAAACCCAAGAGAAATTCGTGTACGTGAAAATGAATGCCCAACTTTTGCCAGCTTGACTCATTTTCATTTTCCCCCGCTTTCCCTTTCCCATTTTTTACCCGCCAAACATTTGTGTGTGTGTGTGTTTCTGTGTGTTTGTGTGTTTCGGGCGCAATTAATTAAAACTTTGTTGGGGTTGGTTATGGTCGTGTCCTTGTGCGGGTGGTGAGTGGTGGCTGGTGGGTGTTGGGTGGCATAAAGTGGGTGGCGAAGTCTGCTGCCGGGGAAATTATGTCAAAGTGTCTGGCTCAGTTTTTTGCTCCTTCTTCTTCTTTCGCTTGTCTGGGGCGTTTTGTGGGAATTCCCCCAATTATTTCGGCGTCGCCGTCGAGAGCTTAATTTGTTTTTACTTTCAGTCGAGCACCGAGGGAGTGGGTGGTCCTTTTTTTCATTTTGCCTTTCCGGTGGCAACTTGTTGCTCGCCTTGCCTTGCCATTTAATGAAATCAATTATGAGGATGAGCAGCTGGTAGCAACTGGTGGGTATGAAAATGAAATGCCACTTGCTGGCTGACACAATTTGTCAACTGGCACATCACAACAGCAACTTCGCCTCACACTATGGAATGTCCTTATTTTCACATCCTCGCATCCTGTAGTTCAAGTGGCTCGTTCCGTTTTTCTTTGGCTGAAATTTCAATAAGCGAACAATGGCTGAATTCTGGGATTGGTTGGTGCTCCCGCCGCCTGCAAATTGTCATTCAAAATTCATGCAGCACCAGGAAAAGCGTCCTTTGGCAGGCTCTCGACTCGACTTACACATGCAGATGGTGGCAGGCTTTGGAAATGTCTTGAACACGGCGAAAAATAAGGTGATTCGAGTTTACAGCTGGCCATTTTCGAGCCTAATGGTCAGCTGAGATTAAAGTTACCAAAACAATGGGAACCCGGTCTCTTTTTAATGGGACTTTCATAACGTTACATTGCTTGACTAATTTTAAGTTAAATAAAGTTAAATTAAAATTATAAAAGCCATAAGCCTGAGAACAAAATTTAATGCTTTGAATTGACTGAAATAGCGACTAGAAAATCTGTATTTCTTCTATTTAAAATATTTATTTCATAAAAATGTTCCTAATATAGAAATTCAAATCACCAAAGGCGTATTTATATTTTATTTATAAAAAAACATTTCCACCTAAAAATTCTTTGTCCTAATTGCAGTGCATGTTCAGAAAAAACACGCATCCTGCACGACACATTCAATTCCACATTCCCATACGTGCCCTTAGTAAAACTGCCTCTTCACTCGTCCTTCAGTCGCCCCCTACTCGTACCCCTTTCACCTTTGTCAACATGCAGACTCCTCACTGTACTTTGATTTTTATTCATTTCCCGCTCGCTGGCATCGACAATGACGCTTATTATGAATTCTTTGTGATTTCGCGTGTGTTTTTTTATTTCAGCTCTCGTGTCTTTTCATATTTTCAATATCTTCGCCGGCCCCGATTCGCCCCGCCCCTCTAGTCAATTGAAATAACTCGCATGATGATGATTGTTATTCAAATGTGATTTCGCTTCTTATTCTCCTCGCATTCCCATGCATCCTTTGCGCCAGCCTGTGTTTATCGTGTTGTTTGCTTTACATTGTGTATGCAAAAATAATTATTTATATTGTTGCATTCGAAGAGCAGGAGAGTTTTGCAAAATTTATGCTGAACGAATTTTTAGAATTTTTAATTATCCTCGGAACGATGATTGAGGAAAATTGAAATGGAGCTTTGATATTTCCTTTTTGATAAGTAACAAAAATTTGAAGACTGACTTAAGAATTTGTATTAAATTAGCAAGCTTAGATATAATGGAATCAATTTTCTGACAAATGTCTCAACGTTTAATTATCATTATCATCTGTAGTTGACTATTTTAAATTATATTAAATACTTAAAATAATTTGTGTATCCAAAGTATCTAAATAAAATAAATAATACTAAATTTATACATTGGATCTCCATGCCATCTTATTGATCCTAAAAAACCCCATTTCATCGCAGTCTATAACTTTTGGCGGCATTAAAAATGAAACCAAATTTGATGACACCCCATCATGATTCATGGTGTCGATGGAATATCTTAAAAATGTACACTAAAAAAGGGCAGGAAAAATAAAGAAGCACGGGCTGAGCTTTGCGCTATCGATTAAACCTTTCTTTGATGGGCAAACCTTGAACCCAAATCGTTATTCGACGAGGATATAGATGATGGGCGGGGGCACTCCCCCATTGTTGTGTGTGCTCTTCTGGGGCGGCGGTTGTCATCAAAAAATATTGTATTGTTATTATTTTATTTTTATGTGCCAGTGTCGAGGACGCTGGCTGATGTTATTTGCATAAGGATGGCATGCTCGCGGTCCTAAAGGTCCTGCGAAGGTCCTGAAAACCAGCAGCCAGAAAAAAACGTTGAAATAAAAAGCGTTTTGTGTTCGTTCGTTTCGCTTGCTTATTTCGCATTGTAAATTTTTATGCTAAAACGGGAGTGTGTGGTTGTGGGAGTATGTGAAAGGAGGGAGCGGAGGGAAGGGGAGGGGTAAAGGTCCTGCCACACCCCTCCGCCCCCATTCTGCTGCCTAGCGAGCCAAGCAATCACACACATTGTAATTGAACACACACGCTCGAACGCATTTTGTTTAGATTTCATTTTTTTTTTCTGTATGTCCTTGTTGCTCCTGCTCCTGTTTCTCCTTCTGGTTTATTCTTTGGCGGGTTCGTCTTTCTATACGTATTTTTGTTGTATATTTTTTTTTTATACATTTTGGGTTCACGAGATGTCGACATAAAATGCAAAACAGAATTTCATTTTCGGCAGGAATGCTCTGAGCGGAGTTGTTGTTATTGGGAATGCTACAACATTGTTGAAGCATGTAATATCCTGCCAAGGATAAGGGTTGGCACACTCACACTCACACACGTACACACACACACACACAAAGGACCCTCCCCACTACATCATGTATGTTGTTGACGATTTCTGCTGGAGTTTTTCGTCCTTCCTTCTTTCTGATTTTTTTCTCGCTTCTTGCGAATTTAGTTTATTGGTTTTGTGTGCCTGTATGCGTGTGGGAGGAGCCGTCCTTAAATGTGTGTGAGTTCCCTTTTTTTGGGGTGATTGATTGGCATTACGAGCTCGACATTTACATACACATTTCATTTATGCAAATGCTCGCAATTCATATTCCACAAATACTTTAGCAAATTACAATGAGCAGCAACAACAACGACAACTAACCGCTCTGCTCACATTTCAATTTCCAATTTTAAGCATTTTCGCAGCTAATTTCCCCCCAAGATTTGCACCAGTTAGATGGATATCCATGCGAGATATCGGCTTGAGATCTCCTGTAATTTCCTGTCGCAGCCATTTTCGGATTTCCACGCCAATGGGGCGAAGTGGAACGAAGATGGCCAAAATGCACCGAAGGTGTGGCCAACCAAGTCCATCATTCTTTGGGCTATTCAGTTATTCATTCGGTAAGTCGGACATTGAGGCATTAGCTCGGTCCCAACTGCAGGGGCTGGAATGTCATGCCTGACGAGTTATGCTGATGAAGAGGCGTTTACGCCTAAGACAGCGGCACAGTGGGCTAATGACATAGGAAGCTTTTAGCAAATGACAGAATATGTAACAAATGACCATACTAATTGTAATCACTAGAAAATGAATGCTTCAGTTTCATTATTTACATCTCATTGTTAGCAACTTATTGTAATTCTCAAAAAAAAAACGATGTATTTAACAGCAAAATTAGCAATACAATTTAAAATGTGGCTTTTAAAAAAAAAAAAAAACAATAAAAAAAAAAAACATTCTAAACCATCATAAATACTTGGCAGCTATAAATAGGATTTATTTATCATGACACCGTTGAATATATCTTACACTGATATCAATATTAAATTGAATTTTATAATTATTTCCACTGTGCCAGCAAGTTGAACAACTTCCTCAACTCAAGTCTTGGATTTAAATTAGCATTTTGCATAAATGTTTGGTATGTCATCATAAAGCAACACAAGCACGCACACACACACTTAACACACACATCAAAACCGCACACACACTCATAGGCGCAAATACATAAACACACTGACAGCTGCGTTGGAAACATCAAACAAGCCATCGCAGTCACACGTGGCGTATGCGTAATGCGAAACATAGACATTGCCTCAAAGGAATCGAAAGATTCGTCTCGTTTGCGCTTATGAGTTGCTATTATTTGTTACAATTTTCGGTGCTGGGTTTTTCTTTTTTGCGATGTGCAGCTGGGCAAATCCGTTTTGTGTGCAATCAGCTAAAGCTATCGCAAAATTCGATCGCCCAGGTACTATATAATGTCGCCTAAGCAGCGCAGCAGAGGAAATTAATGTTCCTTTTTGGGGATAGGTGATGGTGATGGGGAAGGTGTGGGAAGCCTCTGGTGGCTGCCTGCCACTGACGTCTGATGTCTGAGCGAGTATGGCAGATTAATGATTTGGCAGCGAAATGTGGAGAGGGCCAGGAAACGCCCCCAAAAAATACCAAATCGACCTCATGCCAGCCTGATTAGCTTTTTGCGATGGTCATTAGTCGCTGCTCAGGAGGAATTTGCTTTTATGAAATTCCAAGAGTTGCAAACGTATGCAAACTTATACGCAGGCTACAATGCGGGTCAACATAATAAAATAAAGAACAAAATAATCCCAAAAAAGAGTTACTAAATTTCAAACAAAGTTATAAGATAAAACAAATATAAAGCAAAAGTCGAGATGAAAATCAGGGTAATGCATCTCAATTGAAGTCAATTAAAAAATATTGTAATTTTAAGTAGGTAGGTATGGATGACAAATGTATTCATATATTTTTCAGTTGGCTGATATTCCGAAAATGTTTTTATGACCAGATTTCATATTTACAAACATTTTGTTGATTAAATTGATTATTAAATATATATAACTCTTTTAGATACAAAATCCGTTTCAATTCGTTTTATAGTTTTTTGTTATAATAATATATCATATCGAAATTTATTACTATGCCTCTAGATTTAAAACCCAAACCCCAAATTATTTTCAATTTAAGGAAGTACTCATATAATTTAACACATTTTTATAAAAGGAAACCAAAATCAAATTTAAATACATTTATTAATACCCATTACCGTTTACACCCACACATGCAGTAACTAACTAGGAAAATTATAATAAAAAATATTTTGCAAGAGCCAAATAACTCGAAATGCCTTTTTGATGTTGAAGAAATATTCATGTTGCTGCCAGCACAACAGCAGCAACATGCAACAGCAACAACAACATGGACGGGAACTACAAGTTTCTCGCATTCATATATGAAGAAAAGGATCTTATAATAAATTCCAGTACGGGCAGACGAGTTGAGGATGACGAGCAACGACATGGTTTCAATGGGAAGAAGGAAACTTTTGCCTCCCTATTTTTCCTTTTTTGCCCAAATTGTTGCATGCAAATGCAGAGTACTTGCGAGTAAGTGTGTGTTGTAGTTTCATTAGGATTACAGTTAGCTTACAGTTTTGCCAACCGCCCTAGGCAACCCTCAACCCCCAACCCCCCTTTAAGCTGGTTATTGAGTTATGACGCATGCGAATGGTAAGCAAAAGTATGGGGGAAAATAAAAATTTGCTGCTTATAAAAGTCGGTAACTATACCCACACACACACACACACAAGCAGAGAAAAAAACACATTCGAGCGGATTTCAACTTTTATATAACATAGTACCCATAGTTGGATGTGAGTTTGTGTGAGGCGGCATAACAAAAGCTTTGGCAATAAGCATGGCAGCCAAGGCTGACAGACATGGCTCGAGAAAATCACAGCCCCAAGGCCCCTCCTCCCCGTTTTTCAAGTCCCCGCCCCTCACCGCCCCCCACGCCCACGCCTCTGGCATCCCTTTGAATTGAAGTTGCAGCTGATCCATGAAAATATGTTGCATCCAGCCCGACAGCAGCAGCAACAACAATATCTCGAGTACTGCTACTTACAGCTTGTGGCTCATAAAAAAAAAACGAAGTAAAAATCCAACTAACATAAAATCTATAAAAATGTGCACAAAATTGAGAGGCGGCCAGAAGAGATGGGGAAATATTTGCCCAGGAATGCAATTTGGATTAGCTTAAAGTGAAAATTTATGCAAGTTAAACAACAATGCATTTGAAAGCTACATTTTTGAAGAGCATTCTGTTGTCTAACAATAGCAATAAAATTTTCTCAAGTTTACTAAAATAAATTTGAGAAACTTGTACATGCTTGATTTTTTTTCTAAATTCTGTAAAAAAAAAAAATTCTGTTTTTTAAAGAAACGATTTTGCACAACTTCTTTTAGTTACTTTTATTATTTTTATTCCATACCATTAAATCCATTCTTTAAGCTTCTTTAACATTTTGGTAGCCCCATTCGATTGGTTTGCTTGTTATTGGTTGTGCCTCAGCCTCCACTATCGATTCAGCCCCACGAATCCTTTCGTTCCCCTTTATCGATAGTAAAAAAAAAAAAAGTCAGACCCATCATACCCATACCATTTACCCGAGGACATTTCCTTGTTGGCATGTTGCTGCTGCATTTTACATTTTTACTTCGTTAACTTGATTTCCGGCGCCAAATGAATGCAGGCGAGAAGGTTGCGAATCGCAAAAAGTTGACAGCTTCAAGCGATCGAAGCGTGTTTAAAGTTTAAATATTTGGTTAGGGAGGCAGCGAAATTCAATTTACGCCAAACAAAATCATAATCCATCTATCATTCATCAGGCGGCGAACGGAAGGAACTTCATAGATACGCGCCAACCTGCACGCTCAGATACAGATACAACGCAGCTGAATGTGAGGGTATGAGAAAGAGGTTTTCTTCTCTGTTTGGTTTTTTTTTATCGTTTTTTTTTTTTTTTAGTCCTGGGGGTTGAGGGCCTCTCATGCCGGGGCTTTTCTTTATTTCTTTTTACATATTTTGTTACGCTTGTAAAGCTCAAATCCCCAGCGTATAAGCATTTCTACTTCAGTCGCTGCTCAGTTTAGCAGGCTCCCAGTCCCCGTTTTATTTTCCCTTCCCTTGCCCGGCCTTCTCAGCTTTCTCTGCTTTCTCCGCCCCCTTGTTTGCCTTTGAATTTGACAAAATGCGTGGCTGGCATTTGGCTGATAACGTGGCTAGTAGTACTGCCTTAAAGCCTGCTCAACAAATGGCCAGAAACAGAGGTTTTGAAAGCGTGGTGAGTACTAGGTCTAAGGGGCACGTCTTTCACTGGAATGGTTTTCTCTCGCCTTTCTCCAGCTTTTCCTGTTTTTTTTCCCCCGTTTGGCTTTGCGAAGGAGAAAGACCCAACACCTGAGGGTAGAAAGAGAGGGGTTGTTCGGGCAGAAAAGAGAGGGCTATAATAGGTCTCTGTGCAGAGAGAGAAAAGCAAGTGCGCCTGCGTTGTAACTTAAAAAGCAGCGCTGCCAGCGTCGCACACTTGACGTTTCTCCCTCAATATGATATTTTTTTTTTCTTTGGGGGTGGCATTTGGTCTTCCAGTGTGTGTGTGTGTTTGTCCTGTGAGGGTGTGTGTTTGACGTGTGAGTGTGTGAGTGTGTGTGTGTGAGCGGACCACAAAAACAAATGCCAGCCAGAAGTTCTGTGGGCAGTAGCTGGCGGGCCTTGCGCCCGGCAAGTCTTCGTTCTTCGGTCTTCGTTCTTCGGTCTCCATAACTGAACAGAACACCCCATAGTCCCCTGAATACTGAGTCCAACTGGATTCCTGACGCCGACGCCTCGCGATTACTCCAATTCGTGTGCGTGCGATAAGAAGGCGATGGCGATGGCGATGGCGAAGTCTCGAAACTCGAGGACCACAGCCAAAGTATCTTATTGGAGTCGCTGGCAACATCATTCCTTAACGCGACGCGTCTCGGTGCGGTTGTGTTTATAGATACCACTGCAAATCCTTAGAAACTCAGGGCATATCCGTGGATTAACAGTGTGACATCGCCGTGAACTTTGACAACATATTAAGAAATATTTCAATTGACACATTAATTGAGCCATTTAAAAAAAAAAAATTGTGAAGCCAAGGCAACTCAAAAAAGAAGCACTATTAAACTCAAAAAAAAATATATAGTTATCGAGGTAAGTGAGTGACAACAACTAAGTGCTTCTGTTTTAAAGTGCTCGAGTTAAATAATGTACTGTTGCATTATATACATTAATTTTTGGCAATTAAGTTTTAATTATTTTTTAGTCTATGCAACATTTATTTAACCATTTAATAAAATTAGTTTGTTTTATTATATTAAATTCTTCTAATGCCAAACAAATTTGAATTTATTTTTATTTTAAACTTGTATGATAGGGTAAAGACAATCCTTATATTTTTGGAAATGAATTTATCAAGATTATATACGTTCAATTAAAATTCTGTTAACACCTGTTACTAATTTGATATACATTTTTGACAAAAGTCTATTTCTTACTAACTTTTTGGAAAGTTGTTAAGTACTGTGTTTTGTTCAAATTTACAAATGATTACTAGATACTGTATTTACATCACCCTCCAGAACAGATTTTAAGTTATTCAACATTAATATTTTAACTAACAACGTTTTTTTTGCGGATATCCTTAAGTTTGTCCTAAAAGTCTTTTATACATTTTTGAAAGCTGAAGTGAAGAAGTTAAAAAAAAATGTAGTTATTCAACTATTTTTATTGAATAAATATGTAAAATAATGAATGTTAAAAAACTTTCAACTAGTTTAATAGTGTATTACAAAAAAATCTAAATTCTTTGAAGTTGACAATTGGCATTGCTATTCTACAAATTTGGTATCTTTAATTATTTTTAATTCATATGAAAATCACTGAATAAATCCATTTGTGATATGTTTTTTGTTAAATCATTTTTAAAATGTCTTGCGCAAATGTGTTTCAGAAGCAATCAATTACACAGTGTTCACCAGACTTTTATATCTTTATTGCCACTTTCCAAAATGTTTGTATTTATTGAAAGACTTCAGTCAATGTAGGCACTATATAGTATTAGTTAAGATCACCACTTTCGATCAGCTCGCGAAATATAAACACAACCGCACCCAACGAGCCAACGCGCCAAAATAACTTCACATCCTGCCAAATCAAAATCAGAGCCAGAAAATGAAAACGAAAATGAAATCGAAAACAAGGGCAGCCGGCAAAATAATTGCATAAATTAAAATCTTAATTATGCCAGGACACACACAACAGAGAGGCAGATTCTCTCGCTCTTAGTGACTCTCTCTCTTCCTCACCCTCTCTCTTTGACTGTGACGTCATTAAATGAGCGAGGGACAAAATGAAAAATGAAACAGGACGAAAGAGAGCGAGAGAATTAAACAAGAGGAGAAAAATGCAAAAATGCGACGGCAAAATTAATGAGCAGTTGTAGTAGAGTAACAGGAGCAAAAACAGCAAGGACCTCTCAGCCGCAGTCGCGGTTGCAGTCGCTGCCTCTGCCGCAGTCGCTGCCTCTGCCTCTGCCCGGGCTCTGCTCATTACTCAAATGAGAAGCGCAGGACTCGTTGTCCTTGGCCGTGATTTTGGTCCTGTTCGTGCCGCCTCTTCCCCCCGTCGAAGCCACCGTTCATTAACATAATTTTAATTTGGGTTAGTGAGACAAACGGGCGTTGAACCTGGCTGACTGGAAAATCGGGAAATCAGGACGAGAGCAGCTGTTGGACAGCATCAGAATTTTGTACTATTCGCTCTATGTTAATGAGCCCAAGGATACAACCCTTCGCTTTTTCTATTTTTCCTCTTTTTTTATGCAAATGAGCTTTTTTCGGGCCCTTACCTGAGGGCCTCGTTTTTTTTTTTTTTTTGTAATTTTGGTTTTTGTTTTTTAGGGGCTGCTGCAGCTGGTCGGGATTTAATTGCAGTACATCGATCACAACAGTCGCCGGCTAATTTGCATAAATATTCGCAATTTTGCTCGCTTCTTTTTTTTTGCATACGCGCAAATTCTTTATGCAAATTCAAATGCATTATTTGCAAATCATGTTCCGCGGGCAACTCCGCTGTCAATTACCGAATTGATTTCGACGGATGCCGATTGCTTGAGTGCTTGTCGTTAGTTGTCGGATTGAAATTGGAATTGGGGTTGGGGTTGGATTTCCAGGAGAGGTACGGGTTGTCTCCTTTGCCAATTATGAGCTTAGAACCGAATTACTAACGAGATGTGCTTGGGGGGTAAACGGAATCGCTATTTGTAAAAGGGACCAACTCAAAAGTGTTTGTAAGGGGTCAAAAGAACGATTTTAATACATCAATGTAAAAATTAGTAAAAAAAATACAGTACAATATTTGACTTTACAATCTTGTAAGCTTTTACAAATATTTCAGAAAAATAAAAAATGTATCTATCCAAAGAAAATAGATTACCCATATTTACATATAAATAAAATATTTGTTTTCATTATTTTCTTAAGTTGGAAAAGTATATAAATTAATTTGTAAATTTTTGTAGGGAAATTTTGTACTTTCTAGTTAATTTACCAACTCAAAATAAAAGTCTATAACTTAAGCCTCATAAATTTTCAAATAAAAATTGTATACGCATATCCTATGCTCACCGACTCATCTTTTTCCACAAAACACATATCTAACCGCTCCCAAAAAGGACCTTAAGCCCCCGGCGAAATCAACTCCACCCCGTAAATCGATATCTTTTTGCTCGGCTTTTTCTAGATGCGTTTCGCGATTTCGTTTCGCCATCAATCGCCATGCGAAATCGTTTTAGATAAGGCCCGAAACGACGTTGCGTTGGCCATTTATGACAACGCACCCATAGTTCAAATCTAAAACGCTTTTGCCACCCGCTGAAACTAAATGGGAAATTGCCACCCACCAGTGCGCACACATACGCACACATGGCAGACGGAAAACTGCCATTTTCTTTTGGCTTTTGCAAAGCACACACACGCACACATGTTCGAATTCGGAGCGTTTTCTTCATCGAGACACATGAGTAAATGTTTGATGGTTGCTGTACCAATACAAATACAAACAACAACCATAGACACACAAATTTTGTGAGGGTGAACAAAGCGGGTCGAAAAGAAAAAAAAAATAGAAAAGCGTGGGACTCACACATGAAGTTTGGGGGGTGGCTGCTTTTCCAAGGGGGTGGTTGAGTGCTTCGTGTTTCCATCCATATTGGCATGTGCAAAAAGTATAAAACCGGGAAAAAATGAGAGACAGCGCCAGCGAAATAAACCAAATATTGTATCTGCGGCTGCCGAGTCTCTTTGGCCCCCGAAAAACCCCCACGAAAACCACTTTTAAACTCCCCTTACACCTTCGCCGCACTCCTTTGTGGCTCCTTGCCTTGCTCTCTGCTTTGTGTTAGCGTAATCCTTTTTAGCAAAAAGCGAACGCTGTATAAAAAAAGAAATAAACTACGAGAAAAAAAATACCTATCAAAATGTTGAAAATAACTGATAGGACGACAAGCACTTCGCCCCCTTTTCCGCCACGCCCCTGAATGTATCTATCCTTTCGCTGTAACTCCGTCGCCATCTATTTCTCTGTCCAACTGTCGCGGGTTTTGAAGGGAATTGAATTATAGCCAGACATACATGAAGTTCTCTTCAACAGAAAACTCTACACCTAAAAAAATATTGAGATAACATTTAAAGTGTATTCCGGAATATTTAAGATAACAACAAAAACTATTTTGGAATTCATAATTAAGACACTCCACTTTTGTAAAAATATTTGATTTTGAAGTAATGATGTAGATAAGACTTAACATAACAATTTATAAATAAAATGAAAATTATATTCGGTTACATTTCAGTTATATAAAGATATATAAGTCTTTTACTGAAAAATAAATATATTTATTTAAATTTATTTACTGAAATCCAAAGTCTTTCATTTTACAAAAAAATAGTATTTATTTAAATTAATTTACTTAAGTCCAAGAACTATAAAATTTACATTCACATAAGAAGTAGAATGGTAGATTTAATATATTATATTTACACGTTTATGTTTGCATCTGGAAGCTGTTTGATTTCCCTTACTCACATATCTACCCAAATCATTTAGAGTATTCTAACTTCGACCTTACACCACTTTTCGCAGTCTCAGAGTTCGTTGAATGTTTGCCTTTGTCAGGTGCGCCGACAAAACCAATTTTCAAATATTTTCACTTGGTTTTTTTCTTGGCTGTCAGGCCACTCATTGGCAAAATATTTGCTTGACTAAACAGAGATATATGCACACCAGCAGTCAGACAAACAGACAAAAAGGAAAACAGACAGACAGTTAGACAGACAGCCGAATGCGTCTGTCAAAGTCAACAATGCAATGCTGGCAAATCAATTTTTGGGCATGGCGTGATGATGATGGTGGTGTCGCAGAGCGAGAGTGAAAGGTTTTTTAGCCGGGCAAATCCTTTAACGAGGCAGACGGGACAGATTATGCAAATTAACGGCGAACAAGTTTTTATTTTTCGCAAATCAATAACAAGCATCGTGTTAGGCGAAAAGAAAATTTGCATAAATTTCCACACACACACTCACACACCCCACTCGGCTTTCACCTACGGACAGCGGGAATTTCCTTTTCGCCTTTTTTTAGTTTTGCAGCGAACGCATTCGACATTTTACAATTTTTACGTTCTGCAATTTTGCAATTTTTATTCTTTTGCATTCGAAAGAGGGAGGATTCGAGAAGAGGCGAGGCGAGTTGGCAAAATATGCAAATGAAGCTCAAGTTGTTAGGGTTGCACATGACCTGGGGGGTTTGAGGGATGATAAGCCGAATATAGAGAGAAATCTGGTTATTGATTTTCTTGTTTCAGAAAGCTAGCAATTTACTTGGGACATAACTAGTTGATGTAGCAATGGGATAGAGCTTCACAATTGGTGGGTAAATAAGATTCGGAGAGATAATTTATGTTTGGTAGATAACTTATAATTGGATTAAGGCACGAAAAGATTTAGATCTTATTACCATTTTATTTTAACTTTATTCAAAGTAGAATATTTAGTTATTTTTTTGTAATTGTAAAAACGTTAACCACCAAGTTAGAATCATTATTCTTTATTTGCTTACAATCTCAACTCTAGTTTAGAACTCTAATCCAGACATTTCCGTAACCTCTCGACATCTCAACTCATTCTCATTCTCGTCCGTTGGCCAAAAGCTTTGCACAAACAATTTGCCGCATTCTTATGGACGCGAAAAAGAAACTATAACAAACAATTGTGCTGTTGGGGAAAAACATTTTCAATTTCTGCACAAAGCAAACGTTACGATCCCCGGCCAAGTCAAGCTCAAGTACAGTTAACAGTTTTGCCCGTTCCACTCTTCCTGAATAAAATGCAAAATATTAAGCATAAAATATGTAACCCATTTCAAAGGCGAAATGGGGGGGAAATGGGGGAAAATGGGGAAAAGCCGGAGGAAGACGACGGTACTTGGGACTGATGGTTGGGCGATGCCAAATCTAGAGGCACATTCTGGCAGATTTACTGCATATTGGCCCGGCGTCAAAAGCAGCCAAAAATTGCGCGAGGCGACGGGCGCACAGTTGAGTGCGTTGCTATCCCCAAAAGTACCACCCCCAACCACCCCCCAACCCCCTACTACCCCTACTACCGGGCGTTTTCTCCTCCCAGTTTTCCCACCTCACAGCGTTTTCCCTCTGTGTACAGAGAATTTCTGGCTACGACTGGTTCTGGCAGTCAGCATTGTCCTTGTTCTGGTCCTGCGCTCTCGTGAATTTATTTCCATCATTAGTTTTGGCACTTGAAGCTGAACATAAATGTGATTTATAAAGATTTTTCCACTCCCATACCATACACACCGCGAAAAATCAATCTAGAATATGTATTCCGAAAAAGATATTCCGAAACGAAGGCGGTAAAGTTTTCATCTTCTGTGTGCGGGACACACCCACATCATCGAATATGCATTATTTTGACATTAGCATAATTTACTCTGCGGCAAGGAAAAGGACAGGCAGGATGAGTAGGTGTATCCTGGGACTCATCCTCAGACTTCCTGACGTTCTGTCATTGGCACTGCGGCGGCTACACGGCTTGTAACAAATAGGATTCCATCATAATAATGTACCCTCGGCTCTTTATATACATACCTAAATATATATAGATATATAGATATATAGATATATAGATATATAGATATATAGATATATATATATATGTATTTGGAATGTATGTACATCCTGTGACAAATACGACAGGATTCGCAATTGCAAATATTTCAAACTCAAACACACGACATCCTCGTACCCCGACTTTGGCTTTTTTCGGCTTGGGGGATTTGCTTTCAGCTTTCTGCCAGCGGAGCTGATGCTTCGCAAAATTGATGACTATAGTGCGTGATGTCATTTGCATGACAGTTGCGCATCCACGGCACAAGAAGCTAAGCGAAAAGTATCTACATCTCTAAGCGATTCGAGGTGGTTATGCCAGCTTTTTACTATACTATATACATATATTTATATATATGTATCTGCTACTGCTTAGCAATCCTATGTATATGCACTGAATGTACCGAATGGCATTTTATTAGTCTAGTTTAAAGTGTTTCCTTTCAGAAATCTTTAAACTCCACAAAAATGTGTAATTTTTTAAATTGGCAAATTAACGGACCAACCAATTGCTACATAATCTAATTTAATTTGTTCAGACGCCTATTATTTCAACTTAATTTATGAAAGTAATAAACTCTTACGATTTCATTTAAACAAAATTATATATAAATTTTTCTCCACTTTCTAAGTGTCTATAATTTAAATAGTTATTAGTATCAAAACTAACTAAATAAATAACATTATATTTAGTACCAGTTTTGGAAAATATCTGTGTCCCTTTAACCAAAATTTATGAGTATTTCCCTCTCATTTCCATTTCCACTCCCAAGTCAATTAAAAATTCAATGTCAACTTTTATTTTGCCTTCAGGAAAAAAAAACCTCAAGATGCCGGCGGAAAAGAAAAATTTGTTCTTGACCTAGAAACAAAGGCAGGCACAGAACGATGACGACACCAGAGCGGGAAAATGAGGAGGAAAAGCCGAGACGACGTCACCAAAAAGGCCAAGACACGAGGAAAAGAAAGCGAACCAAACAAAAATTAAAATTAAAACAAGGACACAAAAAAAGCGTCATCGTCCTCGGCCAAGGGAGAGAGGGAGAGGGCAATAGCAACAGCCGGCAGCTGTGGGCCAGGCCAAAAAGAAAAGCGGGAGAAAGCAGGCAGAACTGGGTTAATAAGCAAAACGCAGACGACGATGATGATGATGATGATGATGATGAGGATGATGGCAACGAAGTGCATAATCAACAAGAGAGGAAAATTGTGGGTGCGAACTTTACTCATTTTCATTTAGGTTCCCGAGGAGCAAACTTTTCTCCCACCCACCGTCGCTGTGTGAGTGAGTATCTGTGTGTGCAAGGACGACTCCTTGCTGTTTTTAATTTCATTGCAAAAGGAAATGAACGAAGAGCCGGGAGAAGAGAGAAAACCTCAAGGAGCGCGAAAATGAAGCCAAAGACACTGCCAGCCGAAGTCTGAGCTCCAAGTTTTCCCGGCTTTCACCGCCTTACACCCACCCCCTGATTTTCCCATCCCCAGCCCCCACCGCCTCCCTCGCAGGCTAAATTAGCTGCAGCAGTCGCGCGACATTAAAAAGTTTGCCGGGTTCCTTCGCGTCTGGCGAGAAAAATAAAAAGAAAATGCAAAGAAAATTCGCCGTGAAAAGTGAAATTAAAATGAAAAGAAAAGAAAAGAGGGAGCCAAGTTTTCTGTACAGAAAATGGAAGTGCAGGGAAATTAGTGGCAGAAAAATGAGCAAGGTCAAATTCAAGAACCTCACAGTCAAAGTCAATGAACCAGACGAATTATTTAGAGTCTTTGTTCAGTAGTTTATATATTTTCGCAAATAATAACAAACTTATTTATTGGTATACCATAATACCATATAGGCCCTATTCAAAAACTTAATTAAGCTGTAAAAGTTTGCATTTACCAAGAACAAGTTCATTTTAAAAACCAACTCACAAGGTACATAATTGCATGAAAGACAAGGCAAACATATCATTCACAACTAGATAATACTAAGTAAACAATTCCAGCCATCCACCGAGAATAACTAAATTACTTTATTGACCCATCTCACTTATCAGAAAACTCCGTTTGAATTCATTTTGCCATCAATTAACGGCTGATAAATCCACTTTTTTTCGCATGGCAACTTTGTAAGCGAGTCGCCATTAATTATTCAAACTCGATTCGTTGGCCAAACAACTTCCTTTATAGATATCAAAATTAATTTAGCAAACAAGAAAAAATTGAACTGTAAATTGATTTGGCTCATTAGGCGGCGTGAGCAAACAAATGGCAGCAGTTAAAAGAAAACCGTTAGTAGGAAGAAGTAGCCGGCAGTTATAGAGATACAAATCTTAAGATACAAATTACCAGGCGGTAGCAGAAAACTCAAAATAATACTAGGGGAGCGCGCTTCCAAATTTGGCCAGATAAAGAAAAAAAGAATTAATAATTCAATTGCGAAATGTAAATTTTTAAAACTATATTAGAAATCATTAAAAATAATAAGATATTATAAATGCATTTTTTTAACAAACCTATCTCCCAGATACTTCACGCTCCCGTAGTTCAACTGCAGCGCACTTTAATTGAAATTGCTAAGCGCTCTTTGGCAGTTGCTCACCAGCGGGTAGTCGTTGGTAATTAAACTGGTTCCAAATTAACATTAAACAAAAATTAAATAAATAAGATAGCCAACTACAGTTAGCGGTCTCGGCAAACATGTTTGAGTGCCGCACAAAATTAGCAAAGTGAGTGAGAGACCGTGCAACATGTTGCCTGGCAGAATGCCGACGCTTATAGATAAATTTCTGTCAAAATTGCTGATTGACTTCATTAATAACCACGCGCCCAGCCAGCAAAACCAGGCAGCCAGCCAGTCAGCCAGGGGCACTGAAAAATATTCAAGAACTTAGCCAAATAACTTAACAAAATAACAAAGCTTAAAAGAGTTTTTTGAAAAAATAGCAATAGCAAAGTCCTGACAGTTAAATACAATAAATTATTTGCTATATAAATATGTTGATATCAGAATCTTTGTTGTGAAAAGTTTAATTTTCATATATTTATTTCTCACCAGACTTAAATATGTTGTTTATTTATTACTACCATGTTTTAAAACTTTATTTAAATGGTGAAAAACAAATTAATTAGAAAAGTTAGCGATTACAAGAGAAGTTTATTAGCTAATTTAAATCATTAAAAAGTTTCACTAGTGACAAGTAACTCTAAGCTTGATTTGTTTGAAGTCGTAGTTAAATCTATCAACTACTACATAGTTTTTTTTTGCAGTGCACTCTTTCAGCCAGGCTGACAGCTCGACAAGGCAGCCGCTGAAATGCAAAGCAGATGGGCGAGCCTGCCAGCTGAGGGGGCGGCAATGGGGAGGGGTTTCTCATGGGGGGAGTGGTGCAAATTAATAGCAAACTTGTAGGACCTGAATGCTGTGTTTCGGTGGCGCGATTGATAAGCTGCGTGCTGCGTGGCCATGTTCGGTGTCCAAACGCTGCCACAACATGTTTCGCACGGCGGAAACTGGTCGCCAATGGTATTGGCAACTGGGAATCGGGAATCGGGAATGGGTCGAAATCAGTGCGAATATTTATGTTTGTCCAGGCAGCAGGCTGGGTATTTTAATGGGCGCACACTGCACTGACCATGAGGAAGCGATTTGGCCGATTTTGCATCAGCATTTGCCGGTTTTAGGCCCCGTTTAATTGCGCTGCAGAAACCGTTTGCTTTTAATTGGTCACCGAGGTGGTGGGGCAGAGAAGGCGACCGATTAAAAATGCCAGGCAGATAACTCAATAAATGTACAGATTAGTTACAGACGCAATCAATCAGCGTCAAAGGCGAGCCGCACTAAATTGTCAGACTTGCTAATAATTGCAACAACAATCGCAATTGCAACAAGGAGTCAGCCTTTCGTTTCGGCCAAACTGCAGACGTGGCACTCACTGACCATCTACACAGGGACAAAATATTGGGTATAGGGCTAGGGAATAATTTCTCAACAATTTTAATATTTATTTAAATGCATCAGAAGGCTGTTGTTTAAATTCAATAAAACAATGTACTTTATAGTTATAACAAAATATTTTCTTTCGAGTTCTGGCATTAATTTAAATTATTACTATTATGCTATTTTCAAGATCTTCATTCTTACAAATAATTTGTTTATATTCTTTTATTTTTAAGATGAATTTACAATTAATGCTGTCTCAATATATAAAAATTATTTATAACATGTGGCAGGTTATATTTTTTATTTCGACGTTAAAAGTCTTTTATTAGGTTCGAATTGAAAAGCTTGAATTTAATTTAACGCTGCGGTAATCAATCTTATAGCCGCACTTTTTCGCTTAGTGTCCGTTTGTGGCAGCTTGAGTGTGTGCTCGTAATTTGGTTGCCTTTCACAAAAGACACTTGACGTGGCCAAGACGCAGACAGACACCACACAAGCCACAAGACACATCGACGTCCGCGTTGACAACGGACATGGCACATGATACGTGGCTCTCTGGGTTGCTCGGAGTTGGGTTGTTCGGAGTTTGGTTGTTCGTTCGGTTGTTTGGTTGTTGCTACCGCCAGTTGGTCATCATCGGGCCGCATGTGCTGTGCATTTTTTACGAGCATTTGCCTCGCTTTTGCGGCCGCAGATGCGCTGCAACGCTGAGCTACATAAATTTTGTGGCCTGGCGAAAGGCAAAAATTAAAATGCGCTTATAAAGCAATAAAATGCAGCATAATAGTAATAGCGGCAGAGCGCTGCAGCGGCGTAATGACCACGTAATGAAAATGTCTACGATTTTGAGAGATGAGCGAGTTGAAAGATACACACGGATGCAGCTGTGGCATATTGTGCAACGTATCTGCCCAGATGCAGATTGCAACACAGTGAGTGCCGAAAACCAAGCACAAAAAACAAAGCACAAAAAAAAAAAAAAAACAGAAAAGAGAAAAAAAAAACAATTATAGAATGTATCTGGTAGATTGCAGATTGGATTGTGCCTGCACACCGAGAGTTATGGCACTGGCATTCTATGTGCGCCGGCCCTGTCAACGGCAATTTGCCATAACATAAAACTGCACGTTTACACTAATAGCACAGGTATCTAAAGCGCGCAGCAGGTGAGCCAGAGTACCCGAGTACCCAAGTATCTGGGTATTCGAGTATCTTGTATCTGGCTATCTGTATCTGAAGCTGAAGCTGAAGCTGAGGCTGGACTGAACTGGACTGGTCGTCGCCATGGTCAGGCCTTCACTTTTGCGCTGCCCGGCGCTTGATTAAAGTTCAATGCATATGAATTAATTAAGTTTACTTTTTTTTTTTTTCCTCAAGCTTATCGGTAACGCTCGAGCCGGGCACATCCATCATCCCGTCCAGTTTTTCAGTTCCAATTCCAGTTTCTGGCCCAATGTGGGCAGCGCTTCCTCAGTAAAATAAAAAAAAAAATGGCACAGAAAAAAATTACCAAAGGAAACTGGACAAATGAGCGACAAAACTGGTTCAACACTCAGACACAACATCCGAACCAATAACAATTAAAAAGAAGATAAACAAAGGAACGGAAACCGTTACCTTTGCATGCTATTTGTAAAAAAGTGTTAGATAAATGGCCATGTTTACTTTGCATGCTGATCTTCACAATATCATATGCGTTTAATTAAATTAATTTATTTTAATTTATTTTGCATCCTAGTAATTTAAATTTTAGTTTAATGTGCTAGTCACGTTAACAAACAAATTAAATAGTTTTATAAACATTACAATTGCTTGTAAGAATAAAAATAACTATAAAAACTTTCATTTTATATACCTCGTTTTAAGCTATGCAAATTATTTCAGTTTAGTGTCTGATACATATTTTATTTACTGTTTGAATTGATAATACTACAAAGCTATCTTAAAGCCCTTTTCAACTTTGCACAGTATTCTATTGCCTTCATTTTTATTTTTATTTGTACAATAGCTGAAAGCATTTAATGATGCGACTCAAGCCTTTATGATCTTTTTTTCTCATATGAGCTTCAGCAAAGGCCGTCAAAAGTTGTATGAAATTGCATCAAAATTTCGTAGCACGTCTCTGCCCCCTGCCAGGGGGCGTGGCACATTTGCTGTTGTCTGGGCGTGTATCCAGCTTGATACATTTTAATTTAGTTGCTTTAATTAATTTTTTTCGCTCAGTTATTTAGTTGAGATTTTTTCGCCCAGATATGGTTTTTGGCGGTTTAATTAATTCTTTGCTAAGTGAGAAATTGCCTGGCTGGCAGTGGGTGGGATGATGTCTGTGCCCGTTTGCATCAATCAAAGTGATTGTTGAAATGGACTTCAAGCATGTCGGATCCGCCCGTGGACAGCGTAGAATTTCTAATTCAAATTACAAAAAAAGCGTGGCAAAAATATCAAATACATATCCATTCGCAAATCAATTGTTTCCCGTTCTCGTAGGGCGAAATATATGGGTATAGCCTCTCACCACTTAAACAGCTCATAAACCAGGCGGCTAATCAAGATCACTGATCATTAGGCAAGGCAAACGTCAACACTTCAAGCCCGGCGATAAAAGTGCCAATCCGAGGCTCATATAAACCTCAACCCAGGCACTTCGTCAGCTGGAGTCAGGCGCTCCTGCAGAAGCATCCGAAAGTTTGCCAAACGTTCGGCTCGGTTGCGATTTATGTGCGAGTTTTGTTTGCTTGCCTGACTTGGCTTTTTGTATGCAAACTGTCAATCAAAGACAGCAGCACCGGCAGCGATGCTAATCAGCCCAGACTTTGGCAGTTTATGTACTGGCCGGGCCAAAGTTATGGCGCCGTTATGGCCCACGAGGAACGGTAGCAGCTGCCACCGAGCTTTGCGAAGAATCACCGAGAAAAAAAGGTGAAAACGTTGTTAAATGATAGAGAAAAATGCCTAACAAATCGAGGAACAAGTTAATTTTTAATTAACAGAGTGCCAAAAGTTCAATAAATACTTCTTATAAAGATAGAACTCTAAATTTAGAGTTGGCAAAACCCTTTTTAAAAAATCAAAGAACTTAGACACGGTTAAATTTGTATGTAAACTAACATTATTATTATTTGAAAATGTATAATATATTTTTATATATATATGATCAGGGTAGAATTTTTTTTTTTTTTGATTAATATTAATTAATATTAATATACTTACATTCTTTGTAAGGCAACTTAAAAAAATGTAAATAAGGATTTTGAATATTCCAAAAGTATGTAAAGCTGCTTTAGTTTTTATTCAGTCTGTTGTGTTGCCTTAAATATTTGCTTAAATTAAATACTATGTTTGATAAATATTTGAATAATATTGTTATATTTGCCTTAAACAAATTTTACTTACAACTTTAAGGGAGTTGTTTTAAATTAAAGTTTCTTGTATAAAAATTAACCAATAGAAGCAAGTTAATATGATTAAGCATACAATGTGTAAGAAATGACATTCTGTTTAATATCAGGAATTAAAAATTCTGAATAGTTTAGCTACTGATTGCAGGTGTCATTTTTTTCGACAGTGAAGCTTTCGCCTTGCGTTCTCGTGACATCCCAGGGAGCACATATTGAATATCTGCTGTGTTGGCTCAGCGGGCGGCTAAACATTTGCTCGGCTACCTTAGACCAAAAGCAAAAGCCAACGGCAAAGCCAAAGCACAAACCAAATCCAAATTGATTTACGCCGCTGGCAGACAAATGGCAGAGGGGCAGGGAAACAAACAGTCAAATCTGAAATGGCAGTAACTAAATGCAAATCATGGTGGTTACCACTGCAGAGCAAGCGTATCCAGCGGATACTTGGATACTTGGGTATCTCGACTGCAAACACAAATACAGATACAGATACAACAAGGCTGGGCTGGCAATCAAATGCATTTATTTTGCATATAATTCAAATGATAATTTGTGTGCAGTCAAGTGCTTTTGTATTCGCTGTTGCGGTGGGCGTTAAAGAGTCGCCTTCTCGAAATGTCAACTTGTGCAGTTCTGTCAGATAAATCAATCAAGTTGATTAGTTTTGTTTTCAGTATTGCAGTCGGTAATTAGCGTGTGGGGTGTGACTCTCAATATGGGAACAAGTATCCAATGCGGGTGGAAAGTTCTCCAAGGTTAATTCAGCCATTGAAATTGTCTTAATTTCAGTTTCCCATTGGTTCGAGTGCAAATCAAATAAATGCCAACGCCAAGGCATATATGCGATATCTCTATCTGTATCTGGGGAATACCCACACTCTTTGCGGCTAATGCATTAGCCTAAGTATCTACAACTTTACTTACATTCCCTTTTTGCCTTTCAATTTTCTTTCCTTTTTTTTTTTTGCAGAAAAAACGGCGCCAGCTAATGTGCAAACATAAAATTTTAAGACGCCGCCGAAAGGAAAGCCAACGGAAGGGATGGATGGGAAATTCGAAGAGTCTGGCAGACGCTTTTGGGACTTTGATATTTGCCAAAAGTATTGGCAGCCAATTTCATTATTGAGACCAGCCAATATCTGGCAAACATAATCCGTTTATGACTCTAATTGCAGCTTAAGACTGACAAGTCAAACACAAACACCAAAGCGCCGGCTAAGTAGACACATGAAGTGCAGTGTAACCGAGTGAATTGTGACCATTCAAAGCAGAAAACCGAAGTCTTTATACCATCAGCGAGGTATAGAGTTCCTACGTTCCCATTTAATCGTAGGAACTTAATACCGTGCTCTTGGAGGACTGTCGACCAACATAAAGAATTAACAAATAAAGTGATTAAGGTGTTACAAGTTTTTAAAGTGAATAACTAAATTTCTGTTAGATCGCAGCTTGTATAAATTTTAGAGCTGGAATTTAATTAAGTACATAAAACAGTATGGCTCAATTAAAAAAAAATAAATAAACATTATGGTTCAATAAAAAAATAAACCAAAAAATTGTTTAAATAAACTTTTTAAGTTTTCCCTTTCTCCAAAATTGATCCAAAATCAAACTAAGAAATAAATAAATCAAATAAGTAATGTTAAACCAATAATACTTACAAGTTGAAAGCGCTTGTTTTGAATGAAATAAAGTATCGTATTATCTTTTATATATTTTCTCGTCACCCCATTTCAACCCACTTATCAAATTTTTCTTTATCCCCTAACTTACAACCTAAAAGAAAGGGTTGAGATCGGATCGCATTGGACACTTTCCTTGAAGATAATAAACCGTTTCGGATATCCTACGACGAAGGGAGTTCAACAACCTTTAACTGCATCTTAGAGATATGAGCTCGCCAAGGACCTTCAACCCCTTTTTTGTACTATCGCTGCGTTTTTATCTTTATCCTGGCATTTGCATGGCTACGTTTAATTGCGAACAGTTTGCAAGGACGAGCAACCGTTACGCAATTGATAACGGTTCATTTGTTTTTTTGCGGATTTTCATATCTACTTGATTAACGGTAAAGGTAAAGGCTGAACGGGTTACAGTACAGGATACAGGAGGGGAAAACAAAGGGATTATGTGTGCGAAATATAAGTCAATGAAGCGTGAAGCTATGAGCATGTAAAGCAAATATAACTAGATTATTTTAGTGTAATTTATTTATTCTTCATGCTATTTCAACTTAAGAGTATATTTTTTAAGCTTTATAAAATTTGGTACTTAACTTTGATTTTTCTAAAATGTTTAGAGGCGTCTAATTTAAGCTGAGGAGAAAATTAAAAAAATATAATTTTGTATTATGAACGGTCGAGGGAAGTCAAACAAAATCAATTAAAAGATCTGTAAATTATATATATAATAAATAGTACAAAATAAATAAAACAAACAATTTCTTTTATAAATAAATTTAAAAACAAAAGCAAGAAGAAAGAAATGGCAAAATAACGTCCCATGTTAATTTCATTTTAATTTGCAAGGAGTTTAATAAATATATTGAACACGGTGAATTAATGATAGCATATCATCGTCTAAAAATAAATACACTTAAGGTTTGATTAATTTTTACACCACTGTGCTTCGATAGCCAAGTTCCTAACCAATTTCTAATGTCCTTCAAATGAGATTAATAATTACGTGATTCACCGATAGAGGACGAAAACCCTCTTCTCCCATACAGCCAATAGATGTCGCCCTGCAGAGTCCTTGCTCAAGGGTGGATGGCCGAAGCCGATTGTGAATCAATTTCCATTTCCCGCTGTCCGGACATTTTAATGGCAATTTCCTGAGAGCGAGAACACGCAGCAAATAAAATCAATTAACCGGGAGTGATGCAGCAGATTCGCATATTGCGAATTTGTTCTTATTGGATTTGGCAGACGGGAGTAAACAAGCAAATGAGAATCAATGCGATTTGCTCCTGCTGTTTCGCCTTCGGACGAGAAGAATCGACCACCTGCTGGGCTTTTGTGAGCCATTCATGGGGGCAAAATCCAGCGGACCGACAGAATATCTCTGGGGGTACGCACATCAATTATGTTAATTTAAGCCAGCAATTACAAAGCAGTTTTCAAATTAAACTATGCGTTTTTACAGGTCTTTATAGGGCTTGGATTTTCTCAGCTATGTGGGCCGTTATGTTAGCTGTTTATCAGTAAAAAAAAAAAGGATATATAGCTTAAATTCTTTTCATTCAAAAAAATGAAACAAAATTTAAGATAATTGAAATTTGAAATACATATTCAGCATAGACAGCAACCAAAATCACTGCAATATTTAGCAAAGATTTCATCCCCTGGGGCGCAATTCTATGTTTTCTAACAAGGGTCAAAGGACATAAGTACAGTTCCCCTCCAATGGGAACAGTTTAGGCAAACGTTGACTGCAAAATCTGTGCGGTTGTAAAACGTAGACATGAATGTTTCCCCTCTCTTTCCACTCAAAACATCGCCTTCGCACGTTTTCACTCAAACTCAAACATCGCACGTCGACCGAGCAGCCAGCAAAACAATACAAAAAGTGGGCGGAGTCTGAAAACCGAGTGAATGGCCCGACGCAAACACATTGAAAACATCGCCGGCGAGTGGAATATATTATTAATTTCCCCTCACAGTCGTTGAGTGAGTGTTTTTTCGTCTCACTGTGACCGGGGCAGCTGGGGAAAAATGCTTTTTACTCACGTTTTTCAAATTTAAAAATTTCTGATCTGACCGCGACCACCTTTCTAGTTTAATGCCCAAAAACCCAACCCTTAGTTAACCCTTTATTTATCAGCGATTGTAAAACTGGTTTCTCATTATATGATGGGTATAGAAACCCAGCAGATGATCAACGATCAGTGCTATCCTCTCGAATATATATTTCGCCGCAGGCTACAAATTCACCGAAGTTGTTTCTTACTTTTAACAAGCTTAAACTGATTCATTGAATAAATAAGATACAGCTTTTGAATAAATGCCTTTCACAGTGGAATTAAAATTTGTTCTAAAAATATTATTTTCTCTTGATTTATGAACAATATAATCTAGTTTATCAAATTCATATTAAACGGTTTCAAACTAAGGCAACTAATTAACAGTCTATATAAAATATTTTCGAGTAATTAGTATATTTACTTTTCAATTAAAAATAATATTAAAAGAAAAAAATTATTTTATTTCATTTATTATAAATAATCAGTATAATTAGGAATAACATAATGTTAGCTACATGCTTCCCTATTATGATAAATTTGATTACATAGTATATTTGACATTATAAAATGGATTTCGGTAAAAAACATTTTGTGAAGTGCTATATAATTTATTTAAAAACATTAAAATGTATATGTATCTGAAGAAGAGACTGTTAAATAACTATTAATAAATAACATTTTTCTGAGCAGTCTTTGAAGTTTAAATGACTTTTTATTTTTTTAAGTTCCTCCAGCTTGCCTGTTTGGTTTTCTATTCGAAACCCATTTTGAACGCGACCACTGTACGTGGACAAGAGCCCAACCCACCTTTTGTGCATCTGCCTGGCACTTAGTCGCTTCCTGTGGCACTTTGCATCCCCCTGCTGCACCACCCCCAACGTAAAAATAGAACGCGAACGAGAACGGGAACGGGAATGTCAACCCTTACCTCTAACCCTTTCTCTTTAAACGTTTGACACTTCCCCGCTGACCACACTCTCTGGCACACACACTTTGCAACCATCATGAGTGTTCTCCAGGCCATGACGCACTTTTCCAACAGGACTTCAGGACTCCAGGACTTCAGGACTTGTTCGTGTCCTGTTTTTGTTGTGCGTGACGCATTTTGTGTTATTGTTTTTCGCGTTTGGTGTTTCAAAGTGGCTGCCTGCCAACCCCCCGCAAACAAACTCTCTCGCTCAACCCTTTCGCCTAACCAAATTGAACAAGTTTTGAGCGGCGAAGGGAGAATTATGGCACGCAGCTTTCGGCCTTTGTCTTGTTGTAGTCCTCCGAAAATTGATGCCAACTTTCCACATTTTCAACGACAGTTTGTCCGCGTCGCTCGCCTCGAACAGTGAGAGAAAAACCCAGAGAACTGAGAGGAAATCGGGCAGAGAAAACCTTAAAAAAAAAAAAATGAAATGAAAGAGTTCGTGCTTAAGAAAAGGGTTTTCCGGGCTGAAAGGATGAGTTTTCCTAATTCCTGGTATCGATGTGCGTCTGTGTGCCTCCTAAAGAGTTTCAATTTTTATGCAAATCTGTGTAATGTCATTTCGGGAAAATAAGAACAATTGGGAATGAGTCATTTGAAAGGAATTCGAATGGCATTTTAGTGGCACAGGGCCAAAAGGCAAATTAAGTGCCACATTGAAGGCTAATTGAGAAGGGAGCATTTTTATGGTTTTTGCCTGGAATTTAATGGGTGAGTGAAAAGCGGAAAATTGATTTTAACAATATTCCCATGAAATAAATTCATAAAATGTATTTATTTAAGAGCAAAAAAAATATAAACAACACTGTAAATCCGCCATGTTATTTTTATGGTCGGTAATTCCCTTGGCATAAAGCTTAAATCCACATAGCAACATTTCTAATTGATTTAATATTCCGCATACTAAACATACCCCAAAGCCACAGTGCGCCCTTTGACCTCCGTCCGAAAATAACCGAGAAACTAATTTAAACGAAAAACTAATTTTGATGGCATTTTAATGAGCCGCAAAATAAGCGTTCAATTTCGGCCAAAATCAATTAAGTTAATTAAATACATTTTATGCATTTATTTATACGTTTCCATTATAAAGCGATTTTAATTGCCGCCAAAAACTGTTTGGAATTGATAGGCTCGATAATTATTACGTTTTGTGAGTGTGTGTGGAATGGAACCCTCATTAAAGATGTATAATAAAAAGCCAAAATGAAACAATTCGATTCAAATCAAATGGTCAAGTTTAGATTAAATGGGTTGAGTTTAGTAGAGAGATTATTTTAGTGGTTTGTCACATTTACGGTCTGATAAAAAACGTGGGGTTGTTGAACTCTCTGGCTGATTTAATTTTAATCAGCTAACTGATATGGCTTTTGTGTTTTTTAATCAGGCATTGGAATGCATTGTCATTGTCTCATTCAACTTTAAAATTTAATCCATAGGAAAACCTAGTAATCGGAATAAGAATTTTACTATTTTTCAGTGTGCCTCTTTATTTACCTTCTGTTTACTTTAACTATATAACGATTTCCTATAAATCTACCCTAACTCGTACATTTTTCTATCACCTCTCAATTACATTTTCAAAATGGCAGCAAGATGAAGGCGGTATCTTTGGCCAAGGAACTGCAAAAAAGCCGCAAAACTGCATCTGGCCGAAGTAGGGGGTTGGGTTTTTTAGAGAACTCATGCACGAGTACCAGGGGTTGCAATTACGAAATGCTGCGGAATAAATTCCACTCAGTACTGAGTTTAATTATAGCGCGCGGCTAGCGAAAAAACTCAGCGAGCCGTTAATAAGCATTTAATTACTCATTCTGAGTGACAGAGGGTGAGGATGTGTGGGTGATTCTTTGAGTGTGTGTTTGAGTATCTGTGTGCATTCTGTTTTATCTGTGTGAGTGAGAGCTCTCTCTCTGTTTCTGCTGGCGTTCTGCCAGCGTTTCGGCTTCACCTTCGCGCAGACGCTCGTCTTGAAAAGGGGGCGGAGTTTTTTTTTTCAATACACTTTCTTGCTGGCGTGCGACACTCACACACTGAACCACCCACCGACCACCTACGAACCACCCACAGCTCCCCACAATCACAAACACCCTACCCCACCCCTTCCACAACCACTCAACCACCCGCTTACTTAGTTCGTCTCGCTGCGTTGCCAGGGCAAATAATATTAAAACGAAAAAAGTGGGGAAAAAAATAAAAAGGGGGCGGGGGGGAGGGCGAGGGAAAACAAGGAAAAACCGCCCGAGCACATTTTCATGTACAATTTTTTTCTCTTTCGCTCTCTCTCTTGGCAAATTGTGGCCATATTGGATTTTTAGCACTTTTTTCCGCTGCCGCCGCCGTCTTCTTCTTGGCCAAATGCCGGCGGTTTCTGTGGGCCGTATATTCACCCTCATTTTGCAGGGTGGCTCAAAAGTTGATTTCTCTATTTTCCCGGTTTTTTTTTTCGCGCGCACATAAATTGTACATAAAATAGAGGGTGGTAAGGGGTGGGTGGCTGGCATTGGTGAGTTTTGTTGCTAGGTGTATTTTTTTGCTGCGGCTTTGATTTAGTTGCATTTTGGCTCAAAACTAAACTCCAAATGATGGTGGTGAAAAAAAATTGAAAAAATATATATATAGAAACATGGAAAGTATTTCCCAGGATTTTTGAGAGCAAATCGCCTTTAATAAAAAAATGTGCTATGCTTAGATATTTAAATTACTCTTCTTTACTTTGCAAGATGAAAGTAGTTAATTACTAGTAATTAATTAAACAAAAAAAAATGAGTCAGTAATCAAAATTTCATTCTAAAATAAACTACATAAAAATGTTTATTTTCCAAAGCAAATGGCATTTTAAGTATATGTACATATATGAAAAATTAACAAATAAGATAGAAATTAGGCAACCTTTTAATTTGAGTAAGAGCTAATTCAGAACTTCCAAATTTTAATAAATATTTTCAATGGTATCAAAAACAAAATACTTGAAGTTTGATGTTAGAAAATGTTTTAGAAGAAAACACATTTGTAAAACATTTTCCTTTCTTTTTTTACTCAAAATGTAACTCCATTTAGAGGAGGAAAAGACGTAAAAAAATAGATGTATAAAAATCGGAAAGCCTTTCCCCGCTTTTAGTTGAGTGCAAAACGCGGTTCATTAGAAAAAATTGCAGCCGGCAGCGCAGTCGACGCCTGCGGTTGATGGCTTCTGCTCCATTTTTATTTCCAACTCCCTTTTAATTTGCATACGTATGAGTGTTGTGGTGCGGCTGGCTGTGTGTATATATATTCCCGCTGATTTTTTATTTATTTTTCAGTTGTTTTTTGTGTGTTTTTGCCACGGCCACGGCCAATGCCACCCCCTTTTTGGATGGAAAACATTGCTGAAAATCGCCGGAACAGGCTCCGTGGTTCATCCTGCCAGTCGGCCTTGTGCAGTTACCCGCCAGCAGCCGATGTCGCCAGTTGCCAGTTGCCCAGTTGCCAGTTGGCACGAATAAATCTTAGTCATCAGCAGACTGGCCGAGATCAGCTAAAGCTGGGTCTAAACAGCCAGGTTCAGTCCAGAATCCAGTTGCTGTGACACTTGCAGCCTTTTTGCAGCGGAACGACAACGACGACAACAACTTGCTGAGTCTGAATTGATTTATGGCGCAAATTTTATTGTCTGGCCGGGAACTGGAACTCCTGACCAGTTGGCTCTTAACTTGTTAGCCACTAACTGTAAAGCCCCGAAAGTGCGTCTGTGTTGGTGAATCGTGCGCGTGTCATGTGACATTGACTTTTGCTGGGTGAAGTTTTCCCCACATCTATAACTACGTCCCCAACTATACCATATCCAACGGCAACAACCGTGTGCAACTTTGTGTATAAATAATATTATAAAACTGAAACATAAATTTCAACTTAACCAACTGTAACAACTTTCGCTTTGGACCGCAAAAAGAGAACCACGCGCTGGACAAAGTTTGCGATGCATTTGTTGGCTCAACAACAAGTAAGTTTTAAGCGACACGTTCATTTCTGGCAAATTATTAAGTAAACAAAATGTTTTTGATTTCGAAATGTATTTCCTGTTGAAAGAGGATTTAATTTATTGAGTTCTATTAAATAAAAGCTTTTTTTGTTTAATTTAATTTATTCCGTTCTATTTTTCACAATTAGTTTTAAAATACGGAAAAAGTTGTGAAAAGTTTGTCCAATCAAAAAGATTGTAGATATATATTTGAGGCCATTTAAGAATTTTAATACTCTTCAAATTTTATTTCGCTTCTTTATTATGATAAGAAATATAATTATTTAATAAAAAAAAAACAACAAATTACAGCCTTTGAATTTCAATAACGACACTTATAACAAAAAAAAACAAGCTTATGCACTTTATTATTAATTCAACGTGTTAAAAATAAAAGAACCATTCTTTAAATCTCGACGAATAACTCTAACAGCTACATATCTCAAATGGCAGAATAATAAAGTGTTTAAGCAATCAAATCCTAAAGTTTTATGTCAATGGTAAAAAACAAATTATTTCCATTTTAATTGGATTTACTTTAATTAAATCTAGATTGCATTTATGGTGCATGAGTGCTGTTTAATTGAATATAGAATAGCACTTAATTGACATTCGCGAATTAAAATTTCGCATTACAATAAACATTATTTGCCATTTACAAATATCAATTTGCACATGTGTATGCAAAAGAGTTATTTTAAATCGCATACACACATATCAATGCCCCCGCATTCCGTTTCATTTCTTAATGGGAAAAAAGTTCAATCGAGTTGAATCTGCACCTGTACGCCATTAAATAAATAATGAAAAGACAGCAACAAAAATCGGCGAAATCAGTGGCATTTTTAACGCTTCCACTAACTGAACAACAGCGAATGCAATCTCTCTTTATGCCTCTTCCTTCTTTTTTATTTTTTCTTTATTTTTTTTTTTATTTTGCCGGCTTGTCTCTCACGACTATCGAATTAAAATTTCCTCTGCCACTGCTTCAATATTGATATTTCATCAGCAGCTCGAAGAGTTTATTTAAAATATACGTACATTCATATGTATCGGCGCACACAAAAGTATATGTACGTACTGAGCAGGCTGAAGTGAACTGAAGTTGGTAAAGCGCATTACGGTTTTAAGCTGGCAGCCGCTTATCAAGGACCACTTAAACAACCACCGACCCACTGCGAGAATTTCGCATTCACGGCCCCATCATTCAGCATCCTTCTCTTTCGCAGTAATTGTCAGTGCGAGATTGCACGGAGCAAAAAAAATATGCAAATATCTTTCAAATACATTTATCATATAATATTTAAAAAATTGTTACATATTAAATATTTATATAATCGAAAAACTGCATTTCGATACTTAAGCTTTTGCCCATACAATTCCCAAGTGGTTATAGCATGGCTATTCGAAAGTTAGTTACTGATGAAGAGTTCTAGGTATTTTTAAAACCGTTTTAAATCTATTTCGTTCTCTATTTATCTATATTTATCTATTTTTTATATGTTTACCTTACACATTTATAATTCCATTAAAAACAATATTTAATGTATTAAACATTTTAAAAGTATTTTTATAAAATACATTATTTAACTTTAACAAACCATTTAAAAATATAAATTATGTATATTCAAGTTTTGATTTTTTTTTCCATTGAAAGGGTCATATTTTCCTCAAATAAATATTAGGTCATTTTATTTGGAAGAAACCCAATCTAATACCATTTTTTCAACGTGTACCTGCGGTTACTTTTGGTGGAGAAAGGGGGCGGGGATGTGTAGCGCAGTGAAGTGCAGATTGGCAGCTTCAACGCTGTTGATTCAGAACTGGACTGACGGGAACCGAAAACCCCACTCCCAGTCTCATCATTAAAAACGACCGAAAATAAGAAGAAAGCGAAATGTTTTCGTACGTAAACAGCAACGGCAGAGGCAGCTACAAAAACCAACCCAAATAATAGCAAGTGAAATGTGTGTGTGTTTTCATATATTTATAAAGGGGGTAAAATAAGCTTACACGTGTCTGGGCGTTTCTGCATCACATGTATCTGTATCTGTATCTGCATCTTTTGCATTCAATGCATATGGGAATACATGTGGCAAAAGGTGACCCGAATTAAAAAAAATTAAGACGCTGCAGCTCGAATTTAATTTAAACTTTCCCAAAGTTAAGATGGTTTGTTGAAGTTGGTTGTGCATAAAATTCAACTAAATAAATTGGAATTCCTAAACAGAAAATTTGCTAAGGAGAACTGGGAGTTACTAAAAATAGATTTTAAATTAGTTCGGCTTATCCTGAATAACTTATGTGGCAAAAAACAGCACAAAGCCCAAGAGTTTTTTCGGCGGAAAACTTTAGCCATTAGTGGGAAATACGCTTATGTCCTTATGCTTAAATCTTTCTTAACCGAACTTAAAGTCCCACCACCCACTGTTGTGCCTCATCTCCGCCGTAAAAATCCAACAGCGCCAGACAATCCTTTCTTTTTTTTGTACTTTTTGCCTCGGACTTTTAACCATCGCTTCATCAGCACATTTTTATCCTTTTCCTTTGCTCTCGTACCTTTTGCTTTGTGCTACCACTCTTTTTTTTCACCCCCCTCCCCCTGATCCTTTCACTTTGTTCCTGGGCTTCGTTTTTAATTTTCAGCTGATTTTTTGATTAATGCTTAAACGTTTGCTCCTTTTTGCGCTGGACTCCTTTTATGCAAATCTCCAGGCACTTTAATTAGAAAAGCAGAAAATGTCCTTTCGAGAGTTGGGGTGAAAAATGCCGTTCGCTTCCAAGTTTTCCTCATTATACTTGGGCGCTTTTCGGTCGCCTTTTTGTGTTTGTCATTTATAAATTGGAAAAGTTTCCCTAAGCAAATTATGCCATTTTTCCCTGTCCCCCCCAAAATGATGCCCGATGGTCGAAGAACCCTTTTGGCATAAAAGTAACCCCGATTCCCAAGAGCTCCCTCAGCTGACGTTTCTCAAAACAAAAACGTCACATGGTCCGCTTCCTTCTTTCTGGCATTTATTTTTTATATCCTCAACCTCAACCGCATTCAGATTTGTTTTTCAAGATCCCTCATTGAGGTAGGTTAAAGTCGTTAAAGGTTCTCAAGGTCCGCGTTCGCGTTCGCGTCCGCGTCCGCATCTTCAGGTTCCCAACGAGCTGGTGACGACTTTGCATCCGCCCTTGCCCCTTCGGTGCCTGTTTGTGGTGCATTCAACTTTATGTCTTTGATTTATTGCTGGCTGCCTTTGGCTTCCTTTCTCGGGGGATCCGACCGAATCGGAATCGGAATCTGAATCTGAATCTCAATCTGAGTCTGAATGAAAGCGAAACAATGCCAGTTTGCCAGTCGGAGGGGCCCCTTTCGTCGTTCTTTATCCTGTTGTTATCGGTGACCCTGCGTTATGTAGGTCTATAGGCTACTGCCTCATGGCACTTTCGGTTTTACCGCCGAGTTCTGTGATTGCTTCACCCCTTCTGTTCTTCTGTTATTCTGCTTCTGCTTCTCTGACTGGACTGTGATGTAATAAATACGCCGCGATCCCTAAGCCGATCCCTATCTGTGTATCTGCATCTGTCTCTTTGTTCGCATCCGAATGGAACATGTGCTTGTGGCCCTCCTTGGCCATAAATTGCCGTTGAGTTGAGGGAAAATCTGTTGATTAGTGGGAAAAATCGAAATGAGCGGCAGAGAATAGAATTCCTGGCCCGACTTTGTGGTCAACAGCGGGCCAGAGATTATGTCATAAAGATAAAAGGGAACAACAAGTGTTGGCCTTTGTGACCCGAGGTGTGTGCATCGTAATTAGCCCGGGGTTTCAGGTGAAAGGGCGTGTCCTTCTTCTTTAGGCCATTCCTGTCATTGAGTATTACTTGGCTGGGATTTTACCTGCTGTGCAATAAGAAACAATTAAGGTCTTGTTAACGAAAAATCCTAACTAGAAGTGGTTTGAAAAATGGTTAATGTCTATTAGAAAAAACTTTATTTTGAAGAAATTTGTAAGAACAAATTTATTTTATAACCTTCAAAAAATTATCAAAAAAAACGGTTTATTTGCTGTTAAGAATTCAAAATTAGTTCCTTCAAAATATTTATTTGTTCTATCTTTGAAGACTTTTCCTTTAAGTATACTTTTCAAAGATTCTCTACATATTCTCAAAAATATAGTTTTTGTGAATTTTCCAAATTTATGAATTTTAATACGAATTTTTCTCCATTTGATAGACACTTTTGACATGCATTTACAGGCATGTTGGCCCCGCAAATTGATCGTCTAATGGTTGCATCACCGAAACAAGAACAACACCCACAATTAGCGGCTGAGCAAAAACAATGCAATTGACTGTGAGAAGAAACAGACTCGAGGCGGGAAAAACTCACTCAAGCCGGTTGTTTGGCCGCCTTTCCCTTTTGCCCCTTTTTGGCAGCTCCGTCATGCGCAAGGCTTTTTGAGTTGCGAGCCAAGAGTTCTGGGCCTTCTGAGTTCTGTGCTGTGTGGGGCTGAAATGTCACGTTCGATCATTGAAGTTGCCCCGCCGCTCCCTTTGACCTCCCCCTGGGGGCCAACTAATGCATATGCCAAAGCGGGCACGTAGGCGCATCAAAAGGAAATGTCAGTCAGGCGACAAGCCCACAACAGCGAAAGCAACACGGGCAACATCACACTGAAACAAATGTATAGCTCGATACTAACAGTTTTCAAAAATAATTTAGCAGTTTCTTTCTTTCGTAAAAACTTTTGGAATCAAAAGCCGTCGGTACTCGACCAAATATGACTAGAATATGTAAGCTATAGTTTTATAAATTTCTTGCTACAAAAAGAATTTTTTTTAAATTGAATTTTTTGAAATGAAATACTTTTAAAGGCAATTGCATATGGTAAAAGATGACTTTAAATTAATTTTATATAAGCTGGATTAAGCTTTGGACAGTAAATTGTATATAACATCAGTTTTCTTTCTGTGCACTTAACCAACAACAACAGCTGAGTTTTGGGTCCTAGGGTCTGAGTGGAAATCCTTTGGCGAAACACGTGCAAGCCCACACACAGATACAGATACTGGCTGACTCACAGATACGATTCTCACGGATACAGCTACAGTCGAGTGTGGTGGGTTCTCGAACTTGTGGTGGGCTACAAAGCCACAAAAGCACACCAGCAACATGTTGACTGCAGCTGCTGCTGCTGCTGCTGCAAAATTGCATTTCGCAAACACACTCATACACATGGCCCGTAACTTGAAGAAAGAGAGGCCTATATCGGGCCAGAGGGAGAGGGCAAACATATATATATATATATATATGTGCGATTATACGATTTTTTCTTTCTGCCCACCAAAAGTTGCTGTCGACGGCGACGTTGCGATGTTGCTGCGGTGCGAGTGGCTTTTTTAGCCGCCAGTTGCCAATTGCCGCATTCGCTATTCGGCTTTGAAGCCGCTCGGGTTGCCAAAAAGAACAGTTAGCCAGGAATTCTCCGGAGAATCGACAAAAGATTCTCCTGGGAGTCGAACTCGTGCCCACGTGACTTACGTTCTCTAACCCAGTTTTTCACTTTTTTAATAACTTTTCTCTGCTAAATGTGTGTTTTTTCTGTGTGCCAAAATAATAACAAACGTTTTGGGCTCCAGATAAAATTATAGAGCTTTGCAAAAATAAGCTGAACATTTTCCGGCAGTGTACTCGTGTGCTTGTGCTTGTGCCCCCGAGTGTCTGTGTGTTTGCCAATGTTTTTTGTGGCCTCTCATCTTCAATTTCTTGGTGAGTTGTGGATTTTTAATTGAAAAACGCTGGAGAAAAAAGTTTTCATTTAAATGCATTTTGTATGGGTGCTGGGGAAAAGAGTTTTGCATACCAAATAACAAAAGTTTGTTGCCCAGCAAATATAAATTAAAATTCATGGGAATTTTAAGAGAGGTAAATAAATACTTGCCTAAATGATAAAATTAAGCTTCTAATCAAAACACAATTTCAATGCCAAAAGTTGCCAAACATTAATTAAAACTCAAATAAAACTTCAAATGAGCTTTTCTAGGAGAAAGTCGACCAACCAATCCCCAAAAACTAAACACACTTTGTTTAACCATAAAATAGACCAAATGTGTTTTTCTGCATGTATCAATTTTCCAGTTTAGAAAATTACTTGAAACATTTCCATTGCAAATGAGTCTTTCTAAAACTTATTCCAATAAAAATGGATATTCGTTTTCCGCACATCACACGCACTTTTAAACCAACCAACCAGAGTCACAATTTACCTGTAGAAAATACAAAGAGAAGGATGAAGGGAAACACACTCCTAGCAGATGTCAAGCAATGAAGTTCTTCCGGCTGCTTCATTTACTTCTAAAAAAATTACTTGGCTCCAGCCAGTCACATACTCGCATCTACGGGCTTACTTACTTACGAATTATAATCGTCAGTTTCCTCTTGGCCAACTCAAGAGGAGGCTTCCTGCACGACAGCAACAACTGCAACAGCAGTAATACACGAAGAAAAAATTATAAATATTTTGATTATGGTTGTGCAGCTACTGATTTACTAAAAAAATATTTCTATATAAAAAATCTATTTAACAATAGAATAGTCCTATTTATTTTCATATTTTTTTTAATGAGTAAACAGGAGCAGAATGTTGAAGTTAAAATTTTAAAAGATGAATTTTCTCTGAAACATTTTAATTACAATTACAAGAAAATAATTGTGAATTTGTTGACTGAAATTCCAGTTCCCGATACCGTTGTAATAGCAAATTATACCTTAGTTAATGTCCAGTTTTGGTACCATTTTCCCACTGTGCAATCACATGGCAAAGTCAATGGACAATGGCAGCCTTTTGCGGACTGTCTAATATAATTTCGCTGTGGAATAACTCAACTAAACCGGGGCCACAAGAAGTGGCTCATCAAGATGCCAGCGTCAAGTTAGAAAAACGAAATGTTTGCTTGCAGATCAGGGCCACACCGGCGACCATAGAGACCAAGCAAAAAAAAAACAAAAATAAAACAAAAAACAAAAAAAGACAAGAAACACAAACAAGACGACCAGGAAAAACGGGCCAAAAAGGGATAAGCCGGAAAGCAACACGGAACCCAAATTAATACAATAATTGAAGCCAATTTAGTGTAATTTTCTTCAATTTCATTGTTGTTGTGCTGTTGGTTTTTGCTGGCTGTCTAGCCATTGAGTTTGCCAACTATTATCGCATTTGTTTGCCATTTGCCATTTGCCGTTTGCCAACCCTTCACCGGGTGCCCCTAATCCACCTGGAAGTTAATTTCCCCCGGCCAAGTCTAGTTTACGTATATACCCATACCACCTATCTTTTGTTCTCCATTTCAAAGTGACCACACCCCGAAACCAAGTTTGATTAGTTTGGGTCACATGCTGGTTGGTTGCTGGCTAATTAAATTAAAAGCCCGACAACTTGCGACTCATTTTTATTCGGGTGAAAGTGCGGCTTACCTTTCACTGGCACTAGCACTAGCACTAGCACTAGCACTAGCCACAGCTCTTCTCGCATTAACAGATTAGCCATCTGTCCCGCCGTTGAAGAGTCGTTAAAGCCACGCCCGGCTGGAGTTTAAGCTCCAAAGTTTTCCACAACTTGTCGGCCGGGCCATGAAAATCAAACATTAAATTTATGGTCTGAGTTATGGGTCAGCGAGTCGTTAACAGTTCGACGTTTGGTTTTTTAACTACGAAAAGTCCATGCATAAAGTCCGATCATAAAAACATAAATAAAAGTTGACCTACGAGATTTGGTTTCGCTTAACAGTCACCCCCCTCAAAAATAATAGAGATGTTTTTCGGTTGTTTATAGAAACAAATCCAAAAGAGTTGATTTTTGTAATTAAAAACCAGCAGGACACATAAGCTTCTCCATAAAATTGACGTATATAAAATATCCTGCAGCCTTTCTATGTTTTCTGGAATTAAGCCGACACATTCCGAAAACGAAACAAAATGTGAAAATCCCCAAAAAAAAGTTAAAATCCACCAAATCCCCTGATTATTTTATTTTCTCGACTTAACTTTGGCGCTGTTCGCTTGTTGGCGTTGTCGTTGTCGTTGCTGTTGTAAATTGTAATTTGAAAAACATCACCGCAAACTGTCAAAATGCTCTGACATTTACAAATTATTTTGCTGCCAGCGAACTGGTCTGAGTACAGAGCACCACCGCTGCACCACTCTGCACCACCCTGCACCACCCTGCCCCACTCCGCACCACTCTGCACCACATCAGCGGCGACGACCGATTTGACGCTTTGAAATGCGAAATGGAAGCGGTCGCCGTTAATTTGCGTCAACGGGCTAATAAAGTTTTGGCATTTGTGTGTTTAGCTTTTATTTTTTCTCTCGTTTTTCTCTATACATTTATTTTTTATATTTTGATTTTGGCAAACACGACAAAGTTGGTCTAGCTATATCGGTTTCTATATGATTGGCTGTGTCTGCATTACGTACACTAGGAAATAAAAACTTTATTGACTTATATACTGATTTAAAAGAAATGAAAGCTTTTAGAATTTAAATAAATATTATTGACGGAAATAAAATCAAAATTTAATGTTTGCTTTATTTTATCTTTACCTTTAAAGTGTAAGGTTAAATATAAAGTGTTTTGGTCTATATGGCATGAGACCAAAGATTTTTATTTCAATAATTCACAACTTAAAATCAAAGCAAATGATTGTCTTGCTATTTTTTGTGACAAAATAAATTGTGGCAAAATTGTTAAGCAGAAAACTTTTAATGTAATTAGTTATTAGTTAATGATAAACAGCACTACTAACAATGAAGTAGTGGTTTTCCTCAGTGCAATTTGCATTTTTCTGGCCGTCCCATGCAAATGACATGGGACGTAGTGACTAAGCTAAGCTGACATTTCAATAGCTACAACATCCAGGCAAAGAGGCGAACTTCCGTTCTGCCGGCTATATGCAGTGCCCACTCCCTTACTTCACTCCTTGGCCATCTAGTCGGCCGGTTAATTGCATTTGATTGAGCACCTGAGCTGCAACAGAGTATCAATGAACTCGAGAGTTTTTCCCAGCGCCGCGGGCTATGCAACCGAATAAGTGAGGATCCGCAGTGCAAGGTGCAAATTCCCAAGCCCAGATTGCCGCAGCATCGAAGGTAGAAGAATAGTGGAACCTGTAACCCTGTCCGTACCTGTCCGCTCCGGCGTTTCACCTGCCCCTCCTCCTTCCTTCACCTGCAAATGGCTTTATGGTCTGTGCCCCGAGGCTGCGTGTCTAGGAGTGGCCGGTGCCTAATAGCTGAGGAATATCGGGGCCCAGACAGGGGAAAAATGAATTATGATTTGACGGTAGGCATTTAATGGATGGCCATGGATCTTTGACTTCGACTTCGAATGCGACTGCGACTTTGGCTCCGACAGCGACTCCAATACGAAAAGAATTCTCGTTTGGCGCCAACACATATTGACAGCTGCTCGTGGTTAGGGTATCTCCGTATCTTCTCCTTTTGTGTGTGAAGGTATTTCGCCGGACAGGTGAATGCTATTTAGTTAGAATGCCAAGCGGGATCGTATCGCATCGCTTCGCATCGCATCGCAGCGGTTTTCGGGGCCTCTTTGTCTTCTAATTGAATTTCCCTTGGCCCAAGTAGCTGGCCAGCAACAAACCGACGACTGGTTAAAAGGTGCCATTGAAAAGCATTCCAAATTGGAGCATGACAAGTTTCGATCCGTTGATGGATTGCCATTGCCTTGCGGTTGACGCTGACGGTTGATGGATAGTGAAAGGATAGTTAGGGATCTCGCTGGGAAAGGGCATCTTCTTTAGCCTAAATGGGCCTCACATATCTGTAGGCTTGATCTCTTGGAATTTCCCGCTGTGAAAGGGGCTCCTTTCAAGCATTCAAATATTTTGAAATGTTTGCCAAGAGATTTATAATCATGGCGCATTAGATATTCATGACTTATTTCAATTAGCTAAGCATGTTGAAAAGTATTTGTTTATTTTTTTATTTTAGCAGATAGAATCACTTAAATCTGGATGCTTTTCTCAAGAATTGCCGTATTTTCTTTAATATTTTATTGTGAAATTATTTAAGTTAAAAGGAACAGATACAGACTTAAGTGTTGCAAAAAATAATGTTTAATAGAAGATTTTACGACAATATATTTTGCTTTTTAGTTGTACTCTAAGCTGAAACTAAACCAAACTGTGAACTCTTTCATTTCTTACTTTATTACAATATAAACACTGCTGGTTTAAGAGTATCTATTACCCTTTGTTTTATCCCAAACAAATAGTATTTTTTACTTCAATCAAACTATTATCTTTCTCTGCACTCATTGCAAACAGTTTGTTAAGCTGTTCCAAAACTATAATGTTTTACCCCTCATCCCAAGGCGAACTGTATCTTAAACTAAAGGTAGGTTCTCCGTATGGAGTCTACATCCTAAGCTGTATCTCAACTGCTCGCCGCAGCCCAATTAGCCGGCTTGCAGCCGAGGGGCATCCTTCGGATGTGCCAGCCTCCTTGGAGGGAAACTGAGCTGGGACTGCGGCACTTGCCCCCAACAACCCACACAATTGACAAACTGTGTGTGATGGGCGTTCTGGAGTCGAGTTGGGCCACAAAAGGCGGCCAACTGGGGGCAACCGCAACGGAAACTACAACAACCGCCCACCAGCGGCAACCAACTGCTCTTCGGCTTTGAGGGAAAACAATGGCAATGCATAAATTTCAAGAACAACAACCCAAACACGGCAAGTTTTTGGCCGAAGATGCGATGCAGAGCGAAAAACTCATTAGGCGCAGCGCCTACGAAACATAAATGCAATAATATTCAACGAAATTACGAGGCTAATAACATAAATTCATGCAAAAAGGGAGTGGGGGGAGAGTAACCTTTATGCAGTCTTGTATCTGTGAGATACGCACTGCGTAAAAGTTCATTATAATAAAGAACGCGGCACCGAAAAGGAGTTTGCCAACCCATCCGTAGCCGCGCTTATCATAAATTATGACCCAGAAATATGCGTAGAGCCAATGTCATAAACATAAACTAGGCGAATTAATTGAGACAGAGAGAGGTGCAGCGGTCTCGAAAGAGATGGCTGCAGGCAGATACCAATAGAGCGGCTCATAAAGCCCGGAAATTATGCGTTTTTAAGTCGTGACCCATCCCCAGTCACATACATTTTGGATTTGGAGTGCACCTGCCCGTAAATGGAGAAACCAAACCGGACCACATATAGACCATCGATCGCATTAGAGCGGCATTTGGCCAAAGTGCCAAATACTACCTGAGACACTCACAGTTGAGGTGGAAATAATAGCACTCTGAAATGAATTCTTTGTGGAGATGCTAGGACTAGGAAAAATATTATGGAATATAATAGCAAATAAAAAATGTCAGCAAAAAATGGACTAGCATCTTACATAACTGAAACCAAACTATCATAGGTGAATTTACACTCAGAGAAAAATAAGTGGGCCTGGGAAAAAACTAAATAAAATACAGTTACGTTGGCTTTTCTTTTAGTTTATTATTCCCTATATCTGGTTTAAATGCATTTCTAATAAAATAATATTACACTTTTAAAATGTGTTTGAAAAGAGTTTTACTTTCTTATAAGTTAAAATTATTGTTAACACTTTCTAAAACACATTTAAAATGTACAATAAATGCCAGTAAATTAAGAGGCAGAAAAGGGTATGTCTACTAAAGAATTTACTAAAAAATTATTTTAAAATGGGTATAATTATATATACAAGTGATTAAGTGTTAATATATTATTCACCTGTGCACTTTCTATTTCTGTGACCTGGGGTATACTGTAATCGCAAAATATGGATGGAGTCGGTCTAGGCCTAATTGAGTTTTGAGAGTCGTTACACTTCATCGCAATGGGAGTAAATTAAACTGTCATTAGTTTACCCTTTGGCACTTTTGTCGCCGTCATGAGAGGTTCACATTTTTTTTTTTTAGGGGCTTTAGGCCTGGTCAGAACATGTGAAGTGGCGCGTTTGTTTCTGCCGGGTATATGTTTGCTTTATGTGTGTACTTTGTTGCCGTATTTTTTGTTTAATGTGTTCTTCTCCTCTGTAGTTTTTTCCGCTGTCTTCTCGTGCAGCCGTAATAATTTTGTAGGTTTTACGAGTGCCGCCAAGACAATTAGGCATTTGTTATGTTGCTGTGGCCAAGTGTGGGCATTTTGCTTAGCGGCTTTCGACGCTTTGATGTGAGCAAGTGAAAAAAAAAACCAAAAAAAAAATGGGCAGATGATGAAAAAACGGCCACGAACGCGCGCGCCCGCAACGAATCTAACGCCTTTTCAAACTCGGTTCTCAGCTTTGGCTTTTTGGAGATACACGGCTCTTAACTTCTGCCGCGTTGTTACAGTACCAACATATATAGAAGATTTATTTTTCCATTATGGCCTGCCGGCATCGTTGTGGGTGTCGGATGCCCTGACACAAGTCATTGGGACATGACGAGCCAAAAATAAAAATAGTGAAAAAAATATAACCAAACAAAAAGTTTTGGGGGGCTTAAAAGCGGTTTAAACAGCGCGATGATCAGACTTTTTGGAGGTTTTTTTTCAGCTTAGTCGGTCTTAAAAGCATGTGCAAAATAACTCAAATAAAATAGTTTCATTTAGTAGTTGCTTGGCTGCGGCTTATTCCACACATCGCTTCAAGCTTTGACCTAAGCGGTTTTAAAAGCGCTTATAAAATCGCCTAAGGTAAAATAAAAAATTGAAAAAAAGACGAGTGGGTTGATAAGTCAATTACAGATTTAACCTTGAATAAACTCGGGCCAACGCAACTTTTACCGCGGGCCAAACGTCTAATGATACCTAAGCTTAAAGGTGTTTTAAAAGTCTTTCAAGTGGGTTTTTAGTTACATTTTATATCTTGGTATTAATAGACTTGAATGTTTTTCAATGAGATATATTTGAAATGATCACACTTAACCTTTTTACTATTGGCTTATCAGTACAATAATTTATTTCGGAGAGAGATCAGATAAAAAAGCGAAATAATAAAAATACATCGTAACAAATTTGTATAAAATCGCTTCAAGTATAGGTATATATTTTATATTTAAGTCAACTAATTAACTACATAAAAATATGCCAAATGGAAAATGTTTGTGATAGAAAGCAGTGGAACAAATTTCCCAACAGATCAATCCGAAAAGAAGGCGGGATCTGAGGCTATAAAAAACCCACAAAAAGCTGTTAAGAAATTCTCATTTTCTTTAGTTTATACCCTTGGCTTTTATTCCTAATGATTCACTTGCCGTTGTGCGATGAGTGTTGTTGTTGTTGTTGCTGTTGATGACTTGACAGTAAAGTAGCCTACACAATTTATGGCAAAAAAAAAAAAATAGAAACAGAAACGAAACTTGTCCGCCTACAATTTTCGATTGTGAGTTTCCTTTCAGTATGAGTTGGGCTGCTTGTTTTTTTTCTCCTCTCTTTTTAATTGAAACATTTTTGACCATATTTTCTTAATGATCTGACATGACATGGCGTCTGTTTTGTGTACGTCTCGGTTGCCTAACATCGCACATTATAAATTCAAAGCGATTTCCACTAATTTAAGCGCAAACAACTAGCCAAATCGGATATAATATAAGCAGATGCCAGTATCTGTGGCTACATAAAAGCGTTGACTTCGTGACATTTGAATTGCCGGCGATCGTTTCGTATGACATATGTATATCCCCCCATATCATTATTATAATTTGTTCATTATGTATCCCTCTTTATAGCTGCAGTTGCCATGGCAAACGCCAACGCCTTTGGGCCACAAAAGCTGCAAATGCTGGCCACATTCACCATTGTTGCTGTTGCCGACCGGCACTTGTCGTTAAAAAATGTGTTGAAAATGCTTTTTTACGACACGAAATGAGCCGCAGCAGTAAAGTTGAGCCAAAACCGAGAGCACCACACAATAATGATGAGATGCCTTTCGGGGTCCTCCTTTAAAATGCATTTACCACCTGGCTAAAAGTTGCCTCTTTGGTTTTTATCCAAACATTTTTTTAAGTTTCACACGGGTGAATTTTATTATTTAGGGAATTAGGGTCTTATGAAAACACACCAACTTTTAATTTACTATAAGTTTTGAGTATTACAGCATAACACTCTTTGGTATGTATAATTCAAATAATTAAATTTATTTTATTATTGGAAAGTATTAAGATCTCATACCAAAAAAAATCTGCTTTACTAATTTGTAGTGTTGATAACTAAATTATAATTTATTTCAAATCAGTTATTTGTAAGCTTATTCAAAAAACAAAACTTTGACATTTCAAATCCAAACATATTTCTTTTTTTTTTTTGTTTTTTTTTGTTTGTATTTATTCTTTATTTATTACTTAAATCAAATTTCATAAGCAGAATTTCTGAAAGCTTTAGCATATAATTTGAACCCATTGAAATGTATTTTTTGCCACTTCACAAACGGTTAGACAACTCCTTGTGACTTCTGGCTTCCATTTATTTTCGAATCTGTGATCAGCTTATAATACCCCGCTAATTGAGTTGATTTATGCAGCTGCCGCTGTTGCTTTAACCCATTCGATTTGATTCATTTGAATTTATTTAGCTTTTCATAATTTCCGTGTGCCACGCTTAGATTTAGTATTTTTTGTTTTTCCTTTTTGGATTTTGTACAATATCTTTTGTTTTTGGCATGGGGCTTTGTTGGTTTTCGCTATCAATTTCAATTTCGAATTTATATATATAGTATTTCTTGTCGCTAATTTTGCCTGGTCGGGTTGTCGCGTTGTCGCATTGACTCGTTGTTGTGTCCACACTTGCTATTATTTATTTATGTATGCGGAGGAACAGATTGCGCGCCATGATTTATGCTTGGCACATTTTATGGCCATTTTGTTGGTAATTTATTAACAAGCTTGTTAACAACTCTCCGCTCGACGCATCGGCTTTTGGGCCCGACCCAAGCCCAAAAGTTCCAGTCGCAGCCTGGCCAATATGCAGATGGCCAGCTCCACAAGCGAAAAGCTACAAGCCTGCGCTTTTGGCCTGGCCAAAAAAATCCAAAGAGACGAAAGACGGAAAGGTTAAAGGCCAAAATACGGCAGCTAGACGCAACATACCAGACAGCAGGTGGTTTTAACGACCGCAATCATGCCGATGTGTCCATGATGTTGATAATGATGATGGCCACACTGGGAGAAAAGCCATTTAGAGGATAGCATATTGTTAAAGTTATTTATGGTGTAGGACAGCAAAGTGATATATGAGTCGCCACCTGACAATTAAAGAAGATGATAAAGGCAAACAAAATTCTAAGACAACAGAAAATGTTTAATATATTTAATATTTTAAAAGGAAATTCAATATCATTTAAATCAGCTGACTAAAATAAAATTTTAAGTTTAAAATATTTATTTAAAATAATTTTAATATAAATTATTTAAAAATATATTTCTCAACATATTCAACAATAAATATGTCTCTTCTTTTTTTTGTTGCCTTGACGGGCGATGACGCTGATATTGTTGGCTGAAACTAGCCAAAGTCATGTCCATATTTATAGAAAGTTTAGCACACACACGAGCAGCTAGATCCAACAAAAAAAACAAAACTCTGACATGCAGTTCTCTTTGGCTCCCTCGAAACCCTCCAACTACAACTCGTCCCCTCGAAAAACATGATTTGTTTGCCGAAGCGCGTGCAGTAGCCCAAGTGGCCAAGTGGGCAAGTGGCCGGTCTCCGTTAGCTGTTGCTCAAATATTCTAAATATTTGCTAAATAATAGAGAAGACAGGCGGAGCTTCGAATGGCAATGGAGACGGGAATGGGAATGGGGAATGGTAATGGGGAATGGGGACTTGTCTTTGGTGTGTAGGCAGCCAGGCGTAGACAAACATTGGCGAAACCAGCGAACAAACGAAGTCCAAGCTAATGGCAGTGGCTTTGCTTTTGGCGTTTGAATAGCCCCGGCTATTTGCGTAGCAAAGTGTATGGAAGACCAACTGACGGACAGCCGCAGCCTATATACTCGCATACCCCCTGGATATTGGTGTATCGCTGCCCGTATGTGGGGAGCACTTGATGGACATTGATGGTCACCTTTGTGAGCGGCCCCAGCTGCGACTTCAATGGGAAAATAAAGCCCTGGTCGGGCTACAAATTTTCAGTACATTGCCATCGACATTAAAGGCGGATTCATAAGGTTTAGCTTTCGAGGGGAAAACTTTTAATTCCAATCGAAAAGAAAGCGTTAGTTAGTTGGGGTTAAAATTTACCTAAATTAAATTAAATATACATGAACATATTTATTTAAAGAACTACATATGAATTTCGAGGTCTATGCTTAATTATTTCGTCTAGTGGATTTTTATTTTTAAGCCGTTGGATATTTTTTACAGATATACAGATTTTCAATTTGCTTAAACATTCTTCATGTCATATTAAGGAACATTTTCCATAAGTTTAAGACAGATTAATGCATTATATCCTAACAAAATATATATCACCATTGCATAGACACTTTCAATTGATTGGCCTGGCCAACTTCAATTGTGGCTTAGAGCCAGTTTTTGAGCCAAGTCAGCGGCAGCGCCAAGTTGTCAACTTAATTTACAGCTAACATGTGAGCTACAAGTTCGCGGCGATTGAGCAAGCGATAAAAAGTATTAATTTCATAGACCCCATGCAATTAACATAAACTGGACAGAGAAACAGATCGCAGCCATATAGAAAAAGGCTTATAAATATGCAAAACAGTCTCGATTACAGCAACTCCTTCGTTGCCATTGCAGATACAAATCTGCAGCTATCTATATATCTAAGTAACGCGAATAGTTCCACTTCGTACTTGATCGATCGCAAGAGGGTTTTATGGTTTTATGGGCCACGGCACGAGCGACAAACATTATGCATTTGCCACCCAGCCCCCTCGCTCCCACAAAACAGTAAACTGACTTTTATTTGCATAATCGGTAATGAGTTTTCATTTTTTAAAATGCCACGAAGCCCATAAAAACCAAAAGCCTGTTAAATGCAGGCTAAACTAGTCTGAATATAGAGAATTATATCTCATTGTTTATGGCCTTGATTTGAAATGGTAAAGATTACCCCTTATTAAATCTATATTTTTTGAATTTATGTTGCAGCCTAAGAATTCCGAGAACCAGTTTAATAAAATTAGTTATGTCGTAAACGCCTTAGGTAATCTTTAATTTGTGAATAATTTTTGGAACTTGTTAGTTATATTTTTAAATTATTTAAAGTCGTACAAGACATATTCTAAAATAAAACAAAAAAGCTAAGAAAAACCTTTACTGGTTTCGAAAATAGTACTATGAAAGGGGACAGAAGCAAACCGAAAATAATTTCAATAAATCGTGCTGGGGCTATAAAAGTAAATTAAACATTTTCTGCGACTAAAGCTGAGTTGTGTCTCAATTTGCTGGAAACAGGAATCGGAGGTGCCGATGCCAATGCCAATGCCAATGCCGATGCCGATGCGAACCCATAAGATTCCAGCTGCCCTTGATGAGGTGCCGCAGACTTGGCCCGAGGAAAGGTTAAGAAATGGCTACGCGGAAGCTGTCTGGAAAATAAAAACACGAAAAATTCAACCGACACAAACAAAAAGTACGATAAAAAACCGAACCAAAAAAAAAAGAAAACAACAAGAGCTGAAAAAGAACACAACTTTCTACCTTAACGTTTGGCAAGGCCCCCGAGGAATTTCCAACTGGTTTATTAACTGGGACCCTTTTTTCGGAGGGGCGCAAATGAAATGCAAATGTTGTACGGGGGCTTATCGGTAATCTATTGACTGAAAATTTGCAACAGATAAGGCGGGGCACTATTAAGCCATAAAACGCATGCAAATGAAGGCGTTGAAATGCGCATATACATAAGGCCAAGAGGAGTCTTTTCGGGGCTGGTCACTTCACTTAGCCGAAAGTTAAAGGGCGCAAAAACTAACGCGTTTCGGAAAAGATAAAACCGGACAGTGGCGGATAGTTTGGGGGGTCGGTTGGTCGGTCTGTTGGTCGGTCGGTGGCAGCTGTCTGCTTCAGCGGGGGTAAAACTCAAATTCAACGAGGCCAACTGACTGGCAATTAATTATGCCGAAAGTCGCTCATTCTCACTCACTCGATCTGCCTTCTCCCTCTGCACTACTCGCCCCCTCCCTTTCTAGAAGCGGGCATATGTTTATTTACTTAATTTACTTAATGACACACATCTAGAGAGGAGCACGAGTCACAAAACGACACCTAGAAAAAAAATGTATTATATTTGTTATCTTAGAAAATGTGGTCTATCTACCTCTACTTAAAATTACAAAATTAAATGTTAATTCAGCTAAACATTTTCTTTCTTTAGTTTAAATATACAAACAAACAATTAGATTAAAGATTATGCAAATACACCTAAAATAAAACACAAATGCAAAGAGTTTTTAAATTGGGTAAGAACTTAAAAACTTTATATAAACATTGTCACTATTAATTTAAGAGTCAAATTAATTTATTTTTGAATTTAAATGGTAGGAAATTCTAGGCTTCAGTAAACCAATTATTACAAATTATTTATTTCGTATCGGTTATTTTTAATATAATAACTGTTCTTATTAATTTAAATCTACTTTAAACGAGTGATAATAGAATACTAAACTTCTAATGCCATTTTTTTTCTTACCGTGCATGCACACACAATTTTTTTCGGGTGAGGTCATCCAGGCAAAGAGGAGCAGCGCAGCCCATGTTTGTCTAATAAATAACATTATTAATTACCAGTGCAATTAAGCATAAGTACGAGTGGGGCACCCTCGCCAACATAGATACAAATTCAAGCCCCGACATCAGACAGCAAAACAAAAACGGACTGACTGCACTTGATGACCCAAATTTGAGTTCATTGAGTGATATATGAATGCATTAATCTTAGTTTATGTTCATTAGTTTGTTTATCAAATTTTATGCAAGCCGAGAAACCGAAACTGTTGCTAAAAAACTGAAAGCTGATACCGCCAAGAAATGCATAAAAGATCAGAGCTGTGATCTCCCAACTGAGAATTTATGATCATCATAATACGATTTTATGTTGCTTTTATGGGATCAGGGTATATTTATGACCAAAGGCATGGTTTTTAAATGGAAAATGCGTTCTTCTAGCAAACTTTATACTTTGAGTGTTTTAATGTATTTTTCTTACTGCTTAGTCTTTAGCCGCTTGTTATTCGCTTAAATATGGCAACTGTCACGAGCAGGACAAATCGGGCAACTACTAACGAGAAAATGCTGAAAATTACAGAGCAGAGCAACTAGAGGGCTTTCCCCCCAGACCCTCAAAAGACAGTCTTCTCGTCAGTCTAGCCGTGTCACAACGTTTAATCTTTATTAATTACAGTGAAATAATAAGCAGATCCCTCCGACGTGCACCCTTCCGTTTCCCCACCACTCTTCTCAGTTTCTCAGTTTCCCTGTGTGTCTATTTCCCTATTTCTCTCCTTTCTCTGACAAAATCAGACGCACCACCGACTGATTAATGCCGGGGCTAAAAGAGCCAAACAAGCGAACATGCCACAAGCAGCCAAACGGGAAACTTTCGGTCTGGTTTAGGAATTTCAGCTATGCACTCAGCTAAAAATATACAAGAATTTAAAAATTGTAAGATGTTAAGTTTTATATAATACAATAGTTATCCCCTTTTGAGCCAGGAAAAATAAAAGTATAACTAGTAGCACAAAGCAAATTTGTAAACAAATTTAAGCACTTTGCTTAAATTATTTTATTCTATGTGCCATAAAAAAATTAAAATTTAAAAAAATGAAATATTTTTTTTTAGTGTTTTAGACTGAGGTTTCCCATGTTTTGTTGTGTTCTAGTGGGACGACATTCATCACTTTGGCGTTTCTCCGCATGGAAAGCAACTCCCCAATTTGTTGGTTGCCAAAAGTGCTCAGCGGGTGGGAAAAAGCGGCAAAAAACCCAGCGAAAGGCGGAGAAAGGCATAAGGAGAGTGGGGGAAAAAAGAAAATTAGATAGCAGCGTGTGCAGAGCCAGCATTTGATCCTTTTTTAAGGTCAGAAGCGAAGGCTACAAGACCGCGCCTCGCCTAATTACGCGCCTAATCAGATGGGAGGTGACCCCAAACAACATCTGCCTGAATGGGCAGGCAACGAGTAAAAACTTGCGGCTTGTCAATCAACCGAAAGCTGTTCAAATATTTAAACAAAACTCAGCCTCTCAATAGATATTTGCACTTCAACTTAGCTCAAACTGCGCATGCAAATGCAAATGCAACAAATTCAAATAAATTCCGCGGGGACAGGACAATTAAATATGCGCATAACTGTTGATAATCATCGAATCAATATGCTGACGATTTTCTCACGCATTCGCGATTCGAGACTCGAAAGATACGCACAAAGATAGATATTCAAATGAGTTGCATCCCAAATACAGACAAGGATTCAGGACGAGGGTTCGTTCATCATCATGATGATGATGACGATGACGATGACGATGATGCTGATGATGCTGACATCAGCTCGAGCGGCTGAAGTCAATGAGGATTGGAGAAAAGGAGGGTTTCCAGGCAAAAACGATTTGTTCTGTTCGAACCCTTCTCCTGCCGTCATAAAAAAAAGGATTTGTAATTTGAATGTTAAATAGCAGCGGCCGCAGCGTTCATTCCCTCCCCATACCTCTAAATTGTATTTACTGCTGAATTAATTCCTACTCTTTTCTTGAAAAACGAAAGGACTTGCCCTGCCCTGTTTGCTTAGGGTTTCCTTTCATTTCCATTCAATTCGATTCGCCGCGCCGCCTTTCAAGTCCCCGAGAAAAATCTATAAAAAAATCTATTAAGAAAACCGATTTTTTTTGTATTCCTCTGATTTCTTCTCCAAAGTTTCGCTGGCTGCTTAATGGCAATTGACAGGCGCAGTCATATGTAAATCTTAGGGCGTGGCGGTATCGCCGTTCAACCAGCTGCCGCTGGTCTCCGATTTCAAAATCAGTAAGGGAACCCAAGGAGAGATTAAATAGGGCGAAGGCTAAACAAGTTTTTCACTGTTTTCTAACGGTTTTTGTCAAGGGAAAATATGGGAAAATCATTATGGAAATTTGAAGAAAAATAAGTGAATAAATAACCCAAAATCAATTATGAAAATAAACTCAATTAAAAAGTTTCTTATAAATATACACATTAATATAAGTTCTCGAATATAACAAAATCAAACGAACGGACTGGCATTATCATCATTTCTGAACTAACTAACTATTTATAAATCACAATTTCTTAATAAAAAAGCCAGCTTAAAACTTGTTTTAGATATTAAAATGTTAATCCCTTTTATAAAAATGTATCTAAACGATTTTAAAATGCGTACCAATAAAAGCGTTTCAAAAGAAACCTGTCAATGGAATTAAATTTAGAATTCACCAAATCAAGCTGTAATCCTTTGGCAGGATTTATTGCAACTTTTCTATTTGCTTTCCTTGAATTGAATTGAATGGACAGCCAGCCCCACCTCGAATCGCTCAGGAAATGTTGATTGCATTTTGAAAGGGGGTTAAACTGCTGAATTGCAGCAATAATATTGCAACCGACATCGATATGTGCTATTTGATTTGCATAATTCAGCACACAAACAGAAAGGAAGACCCAACCCTAATGCGAAAAAAAATGAACTAGCAAAATATTGACAGGACCTGGGGATTGTGAAAGGAAAAGGGACAGGGAAATGTAGTGATATGGAGAAAGAGCCGCTTAAGCTGCAAAACAGCCGCGCCCCTTTGGCTGTCTGTTTGTGTTTTTGCAAATTCATCGATAATTGGCAATTTGAAATGGCAACAACTGAAGAAGACAGGGGTTGCTTTCGACTCTCGACTTTCGACACATGAGCACGACGGGCCCAACCCGTATTGACTTTGGCACTCTTGAAGGGAACCCCGGATTCAGGACCCTGAAACCAAGCCTTCTGTTAAGGGCGCATTGCAAAAACTGCCAAAAAAAAAAATAACAATAACGAGAGAAACAGGGAAACAAGACTTCGCACAATAGATAATGACTTAATGACACTTTAATTGTAAACAAGTTAATTCGGGCCATTGATGGCCAGTCACAACCAATTATCGCATCGATTCCAGCCAAAAACGGTGGCAGCAATTAGTGTCAGATATTAATATTGGCAAAACAAAGCTGAATTGATAATTATCGTCACAATGGAAACCAGATTCGGGGTTCATAAATTCAAGACAAACTCCACTTGGCAGAGAGATGAGATGTGTAATTAATGGGCAATGTCTGTCGGGCAAATGTTTTCGATATGTTTTAACAGTTTCCAAGTTGTTGGACAGCTCGATAAAAATATTTGTTCGTTTGATGGATATGTCCATTCATACCAGACATATCTCGTTGGAAAGTTAAGTTTTCCCCCCATTCCCATTCACTTTCCCATTCTTAACACACAAAAAGTAGAGTATTCACAAATTCCTAACAAATGTCTTCTCCCCTTCTTCTATTTACAGGGGAAAATCAGTACGACTTCTGGGACCCGAAGGTAAGCAAACAGCCAACGGAGAAACTTGGCCAAAAAAGGCCAGGCAGAAACTTACGAAACAAAACAAACATATTGCAACTTTTACTTTGGATCTGAGGGCTTTGGTCTTTTGGGCCCCCGAGGTCGGTTCGCTTTCAAGTTTCGTTTTTTGACAGCTGCTGTCAAATGCTGAAAGGCAGCCCCAGCTCCCATTCGAGCAGAAATCTAAAACAAGTCACACACGAAAAGAGTCGAAGTTGGAGCTCGGAGTAGGAGTAGGAGTAAGAGTCGGAGTCGGAGTTGAATCAGAACCAGGCTGCAGTGTCGGTCTTTGAGTCTCTGGGCTCGAGGCATATCGCCAAAACATCTCTATACCAACACACATATGGGCATGTACACCAGGGCCTAATCCAATAGGAGTCTAAAGAATTTTACAATTTTTAAACTCAGGCTTATATATAATTTTAAAAAAATTAATTCAATATATTTTAGCTCAAAATTTTGAAATAGATTGTCCTTCGAATCAATAGACAATGTCCACCAATAATGGAATGTTGAAAAAAACTTTATACATCTATGTACATACAATAGTTTCTTAACAAAACTTAAATAAAATAAATTTGTCGACTTCAAAAAGATAATAATAATAATCATTAATAAATTTGAATTTATTATAATACATTGTAATTTAAAAGTTTTCCATATATGTTAATAGGAATTTATATGACTAGCTAAAGTTATTAACAACATTAACAGCTCGCTATATAAAAAATCGTGTTTGTGACCTATAAAAAATAATAGCAGTGTCTTAAATTGGCCGGCAAAATTATTATTATTAATGGCAATATTACATATGTTAAATTTAATAATATTTTATTACTGCATAACATCGTGTTTAAAAGCAATAAAAATGTAATACCAGCAGCTTTAATAAGACGGTTAACAAGACGGCTTTGTAACTTTTGTTTATGGTACTCATACAAATGTTTTATAAAATCATATTAAGGCACTTCGTTCTGCTTTAAAACCCCTTCTATTATTTTAACCCTCGCTGTACTTGAGTACACCTTATGGCCCGGCAATGTTCCTTAGCCTTCTCTAAGCAAGTTCTCAAAACACAAAGAGAGAGGCAGAGAAAAAACAATGAAAACATTTTTATAGTTTTCATGCACGAAGTCCACGAAATGAAAAATTCTACAATTTAAACTGACATTTAAATTGATAGTTCAAGAGATGCACACGACAGATACGAAACAGGGAGAGCAGCCGAGGCCTCGCACACACATACCCTCGGATACAAGCGCGTCCATAAGTATCTGTATCTACGTCTATGTGCTCCGCACATGATGGGAATGCATATGCCTGGTGCATAGTTTTTGCGGCCTGAGCTGCCGATGATGTGGGGCTGAGGAAAGAATAAAAAACCGATGCTGATAACAAAAGACACACACAAAAAAACACAATTGCCAAGCCAAGAACTCAAAAAATAGTATTTTTATGATCAACCGAATACGAAATGTTGGGCTGTGGTCGGCGGGCTTGTAGCAGATGATGGGAAATATTTTGAGCTTCGGAGCAAGGTCAAGACAAAGCCTGGAATCTAAAACATAAAACCTCAATGAATAGTTTTTTTCAAATTGAATTAGCAAATCAGCAATATCAAGTGCGATAAATGTAACCTCATTCTTAAAACCACAAGAAACTTGTACTATTGTATTCTGGAGAATGGGAATTTACAATTGGGAATTCATTCTCAACAACATTGGTGAAAACTTAAATAGATCTAAATATCTTTTAAGCCATTAATTTAAAATTGGTTTCGTTTAAAGATAATTTGCACAACAATCAATGAAAAAACATCTCGAGAAAAACTTAACCAACAATCTTAATAACAATAAGCCAAAAGAATGAAAACAACATTTTAATATATTATTTATCTCTATAATCTAACAACTCTACAAAAATGTACACCAGTTAACCAATGCACTTTCAAAAAAACAAACTGTATAGCACCAAATCAACAACAATTCCAACAACTCTACAACAATTCTGTTTTTAAGACTCCAACATCTATTAACACAGACGAAACATAGCAATGAAAACTAACAAAAAGATGTAAGACAACTCGTAGGAAATGAACGACTAAAACAAGAAAACCTACACCACGACCAACCTTCACCAACAATCACCACCAGATCCTCCAACATTGTCAAGTGTCATGTGCGTGTTCGCTATCACCCAAGTGCCGCAGATGGAGATACAAAGATACAGAGATACGTAGACACCCAGATACACACTACGCCAACGGCCAAAAGACAGGGAATAAATATCTATATATATATATATATATATATATATATATATGGCTTTATAATATATGCCATACGAGTGGAGCATAGATTGGGCTACGGCGCTAATCTTATAATTAGCATTCCTGGCAGATAACAACAACAAGAACAGAGTCAGTGACAGGCGACTGCTGACTGCTGACTGCCGACTGCGGACTGCCGACTTGGACTACAAATAACAAACAAGTTGCAATTACAGCGCGGCAGCGGCAGTGGCAGCACTCGACTGTTAATCGGGTTGCATGATAACTGCACATTAATTAAAAAAATAAAGAAAGAGCGAACGTGGGGGAAATTACAGATCCAGCTAATACATTTATGAAACGAAACGAAACCGAAAGAGTGCTAATTGAATTATAGCAACAAAGAGTTTGCTTCGTATGTTGCCATTTCTGGTTGCACATTTAATTGCGCCACAACCCCCTTCCCCCTTCCCCCTCTACCACAATAATACTTCACCGATCACTCACATCGCCCCCTGGAAGAAAACCCTTTCGACCATATTGCTATCGCTTCCAAGAAGACCCACAAATGCCCAGACAAAGCCAGACTCCGTTCTAACGGTAAGCAGCTATAACAAAAACCAAAATAACCGAAAAAATAGATGGAGATGGGGGCAGAAGCACTGACAAAAAAGTCTTCAATTCTTGTAAATTTGTATGTCCAAGTTTTTAAGGGCAAAGAGAATTGACTGCCATCAGTGGTTTGGTTTTTTTTATAAAAATTAAAGTTAGCGATTTTTTTTTGATACTTGAGAATCTGAGTTCAAATTTAATCGTCGTAAATTTTTATTTAACTCTTTAAAATTGGTCTTAAGTTTACATAAATTAAAAAAACAATCAAAATCAATGAAAATCACAGAAGTGGTCTTAGAGTACATATCTCGAACACGGCTTTTAGTGCACAAACTTTAATAATATTAAAGAAAATTTAAAATAAAACTTATTTATTTTTCCATTTTTCTCAGTGCCTCGACAAACCCAAGTTCAATTTCTTCTCGTTTTTTGGGCAATTCATAAACCGAAAATAAAACACAGCAGAAAACGAAAAACTGTCAAGCTCAGTTTTCAATTGCTTCTGGCCCTGTAATCCGAGAGCATGTCCCAGACATTGGGAGCAGGGAACGACGGGGATATTAGGCCATGCTGCGGGCTTAGTCACTTCTGGGTAATGTCCTACAGCCCATATTAGTTTTCAAGTCCCCCTGGTCGCATTGTTGTGCTCTCGTCGATATGACGAGCACAGCCCGAAAGATACAGATACAAAACATACACACAGCTTGAGTATCTGCAAGTGCACGCAACACAAACACACACTGTAGTTGTTGGTTGGGTATCTGTGTATCTCTGTATCCGTATCTGCGGCCCATGCAATGTCTAGGGCCAAAAGGCGGTTCGGACATTTCAACAGCATGTCGCTTCATTTAAGTTTTTTGCATCAATGCACTCGTGACAATTTGTCATAAAAAGAAAAAGAATGCCCAACCAGAAAAGGCCAACTGGGCAGAGAAGAATTGCGATGGGTGGACTTGTGTGTTGTTTCTTTGTAAGCTAACCAATTGTTTGAGAAACTCCCAATTTAATTTAATAAAAGCGAAACCAAACGGGGGCAATGTCGTTAAAATACTTTGGTTGGTTTTTCGTATCCTTAAGATTTAATTTCAAAAGAACTTTTAAATACTAATGCATTAACAAAGAACATATATACATTTTACTGGCTTTATTAAAGCCAAGACTAAAAAGAGGAATATCTTAAAAATACTTTGATTGATTTTTCGGAACTTAAGTTTGGATATATATATCCTCCTTAACGAAAAAAAATTATTGATAAACAAATCATTATACTGGAGAACAAAATATGAATACTTGTACCTGCAATGAATAGAATTGTTGCATAAATAAATTCTTTAATTTAAATTCATTATCATAAGAAAAGAAATTGAGTGTGTTGATATCTTCAAATTAGGTGTTCATTGTTTCAAAAATATGGTTTGCATAATAACAAAATTAAAACGAAATATAGGTAATGTTCTTTGTTTTTATACCTAAAATATACACAAAAATCTATGACACTCCCCAAAAAGTTGATAGCCATCATTAGTTGCAATCAGTGTTGCCATCTGGCACCTGAAATCCTCCCAAAAAAGTCCCCATACTCATAATTTGTCCCCATTAATCTACCCAATAAAAAGCTAATTGCATGAATATAAAACCCATCTTTGGGTCAACAGCACCCCTGCGGCGAAAATCATGAGCGGAGGTGGGACAGCTAAATGTCAGATTTGTGATCACTTAAACGCCAAGCTATGCCGTATTTATATAAATTCATTTTAAAATATTTAAAGTCACACAAAAGCACGACGCACTCAAAACATATATTAAATATCCAGATTTTACGATCCATAATGCGAGGGGGTAGTGAAGGTGGATTTTTATTACCAATAATTTTTAAATTTGTTGCCTTGCTGCTGCTGCTGCTGCTTCTGCTTTATTTTATTTTTTCATATTTTTTGCTGCTTCTGCTTCGTTGGACGGGTGCAAGCAACTTGTTATAAATATAAACACAGATACTTATGAAGGCGCATATAGACGTGCATACTCATATCCATCGGTATATATAGACGGACGTGTGTGCAAGTGAATTGATTGTAAAGCTGCCCGACCGACCGAGCGACGCGATTATTTACGGTTTATTTTCAACACTTCAAAAATAAACGCAGGCGGTACGAAGAAGGGAAAGTTGGGGAGGGGGCGGTGGGTGAAAGGGAGGAAGCGCAACATGAACTTCTGTACCGCCCGATCTCTCCCTCTCTTTCTCGCTTAGGCCCTCATTTGAAACAAAAATATTGCATACTAATTTTAATACGTAACACGCGGACGACTTTGAAGGCATCCAAAAATACCAGCATGTGTGCACTGAGAAAAATATATAATAATTTAGAAGCAGTATTGGGAAAAAGTTTTACTTTTCCATAACACAGTAGCAGTGCGTTAAATAAACTTAAATTTAGTGGTTCATATACTTGGTTTATTATCGATTTTTCAATTTCATGTTATGTGGTTAAAACTGCTGTTTCTAAAACATTTACTTTATCGAATAATACTTTCGAGAAAGCTAATTTGTGTTAAGAATTTGTTAAGAATTTCTTTCTATAAATTGTATGATCAAAAGAGCAAACACATAATATTTATGATATTACTATGTATTTAACTTGAGATTGAAATTTTTGTTTTTTGTTATGATACCAAATCTAATATTGCTTGATATTTTTTTCTGAGTGCAAAGCAGATCGGTGTATCCAGGCGGTTAGGGCTAAAAGTGTCAGGCAAGTTGTGGGGCTTTTTCATAAATTTTTTGGCAGGTGGAATGAACGACAAGTGCCTGCAGCAGCAGAAAAGGGGAAAATGGGGAGCAAGATGCAGTGACTGCATTCATATTTCAATATTTTCGGTTGGCCACTTTTAAAAATAGCCACCAAGAACAGTGTGTGGAAAAAGGAGGCAGTACGTAGAAGAGTGAAACAGAACACAATGAACGAAATAGCTGGCGATCGGAGGAGGAAAAAAAAAAGTTGCAATGCATAGAAAAACGAAACGCTAAAAATTAATTTCCACATAATTTTTATGAGGCAATTACTCATCGACACTCTCTCCCACTCTGCTCTCGTTTCGTGCCTTAAAAGTTATTTATAAATTGGGATATAAAATAAAAGAAAATAAGCACCGAAGCGAAATGAATCAATGGAACATGGCGTATGCGTAATTTTAATAATAGCTCATTGATAGAAGGTAGGCATGGCTGCCACACCCGTGCCCCTCGAACCCTGCCTAATACAGGTCGAGTGACCCAACTGACCAAAGCGTTTTTTATCACTTTGTACAGTGCCAGTCGTGAGCATAATTTCAAAAATTCGAATATGCCAACAAGATTTTGTTATTAAGCATTATTTTAAAGTAGGTTTTGTTATATTAAAATTGTTAAGAAAATTTATTTAAAATTCGTTTTAACAATTTACAATAATCATGCCAACACTCTTTATATTTTTTAAAAGGTTACTTTTTCATTATTGAGCATTTTTATCAAAAATATACTTATACATACTGTACAGGTTTATATGTATTTGATTAAAAAAAAAAACAAATAAATAAATAACTACTTGAAACGCACTGTAGGCGCCACCTTACCCAAATTCCATATGCATACTATTCCCATCATTACGCGGCAGCCACGCCCACACATCTAAAAGGCCGAGGTGAAATATGCTTTAAACTGCATATTATTGTAATAATTCTTTCTGTCATACCATTTCTTAGCTATTTTGTGTTAGAATTTCCTTTTTGTGGTGTAATTATTTGGAAATGCTTTTTAAGCGATAATTGCCGGTGGCACTACATTTTTACTCCATGCCAGTTCTCTTCGGTTTCTTTTACTTCGTTTGCTTAGGTGTAGTTTTTTGTAAGTTGGGTTTGTCAAATTATACAACATTTATCATCAATTATCGCAGAGTTGCTGGTGTCGCATTCGTTTTTTTGTTTTTTTTTTGAGTTGGTGGGAGAATGATTGTTCTAGGTTCGAGGCACACGCAACATTCATTCATGTGTCATGAAATTGAATAAGCAAATGACGTGCTGACTGCCAGTTGAAACTGAAATTTCCAACATGACGATTGCACGTCCACTGCCCATTCCATGTGGCATTCACCTTTTTCCCAACCACAAAACGCAGTTTAAATGGAAACCATGCCATCTACCTCAACTCTATAAATGACATTTCATGCCAAAATGCAGACAATTGTCAATTGTAACAGCTACACCCCTTTTTCCACATGCTCAGTTGAGTTTTCTGGCTCATTTTTCTGCCGCTTTTTTATAAACGCACTTAGAGAACTTCTAGTGGTTATGAAATCTTCATTCAAAAACTTTTACTTTGAAATAATATTTGAGATAACTAAACTTAAAAATAAACAATTCATTAAAATTGTTTCTTTAAAATATGGTTTTTTAAATGTTCTATTTAATAGATGTATGTATATTTTTAAGCTAAAGTTATAAACTATTTATCTGTTCTTTATGAAATAACGTTTATCACTTTATGCACATCTTATGATAATAACAATAACAAGCTTAAACCACTTATAATAATTTAAGTAAAATTAAACAAGCTTATTACTATCTAATGATATTTATCAAGATATAAATCAGTCTTAAGTCAACTGTTTTCCCAGTGTACATACTCGTATGGGCCAGAGACCAGACCACATGCTAAACGAATGTTGACAAACAATTATTATTTTATTATTATTTGTTTGTCTGTTGTCTGAAAGTGCCCTCTCAGCACCTCTCCCTATCGCAATCGCTGCTGCTGCTCTGGTTCGGCTGGGCTCGCAACGTCTATCTATCAGTCTGACAGTTAGTTTGCATGACTTTCACAGATACCCACAGTCGCATAGAGAAGCGCTCACACAGATACTTTTTACACTCACATGCCAGTTGTCGTCAGACCGTCTGCCCGGTATTTTCTTCGCCGCCTCCCCGCGTTTGTTTACTCTGTCTAACTGCTGTTTGTAATACTATTCATGTTTTGCTGTTGATTATTTCGTTATTACTTTTTTTTTATTCGTTATTACCCCGTTCGAGCAGAAATCTTCACATGCAACATATTTTTAGAGCTAAAATTAACTAAAACAAACATAGAAAGTGCAGAATGGGCGTGAAGCGGGGAATGAACAAACTTTGACAGTTGAAAATCAAGCGCTAAAATATTTGCCACATTTTTTTCTCGTTCGTAATTGTGGCGAAATATTTAATGAAGTTCTCTTGGCTGTCGGCCTGATTGCTTTGGATTAAATAGCTGTCAGTTGGTCGAGTGAAAAGGGGGAAATATATTTCATATGGTAAACTGACTGCTTGGGTTGCAAAATACACTTAATTTCAAGCACCTTTTGGTAGGTCGCTCTAAAAAGGTATCTCCCCGATCGAATCGCAATATCTTTTCTCAATCAGATGCGTGGAACACAGTTTTCCCTAACTGTATCTGCCATATCTGATCCATATTTCCCAACGAATTTTCTCCGTATCTGCGAGAACATTTCTATGCGCTGGCACACAGTTTTCCAGCTGAAGCATTACTAATAACTTAATTCGATTCGAGGAAATGCTCAGCCACATTGGTGGGGCGTATCTAAGCACAGAAATCTAAAGCTTAATGGCTCATTAAAGCGAGAAAAGCGAGCGGGCGGCCTCGAATGCGAATGCGTTTTTCCCTCCTTTTGATTACGAATTTATTGTTGGCAATATGAATAAAAATGAAAATATTCACATGCGAGTGTATCTGTGTGAGGCTGCTAATTATGCATGCCGCATATGCGTTTGCATTAGAAAAACGGCAGCAACAGGCTGCTTATGCAATGCAATGCAAACCGACAAGGAGAAGAAAAAAATAAAATACAAAACAACAGTGAAAAATTATAATAATAATGCAGTGGCAAAACAAAAAATCATGAAGGGGAGGCAGGAAAAAATAAAGATACAAATACAAATACAAATACGAGAGCGTTGCAATAATGGCAAACGAACCGAGGCACGCAGTTGGCCTACGAAATGAGCATTTCACATCGTGTGAATTTTAATTAAAGCACCGCCAACAGCAAAAGTTAGACGCACTAAGTCAGCGAGCTTACTGCTTAATTAAATGCAACATATGCCGCTAATTAAATTTATGTGGCCGTCGCAAACTTTGATTATCAAAAATTATTTATGCAAAATCTCTGACAGGAAATACCTGCGACTGGCAACCAGCAACCAGCAACCTGCAACTGGCAACCAGCAACCTGCAACAGGCGATGCATGGCTTGATAAGCCCACAGCAACATCAGCAACATAAACAACACAAACTTCAACGGTAGCAACAAAGCCGGGCTTAATTTAATTGTACATAGTTTTTGGTTGCAAACATAATTATGCTGCAGTGTTGTGGTTGCTTTGATTTAATGAGCGAGTGCTGGTAAATTTATTGAGAGAGCCAATCAAGTGATAAACGCAATTAAAAAGGGAAATAACCTATTGATTTCCCTGAAACAAGATTAAATATGTCTGCCATTTAAACCTGATACGCCCATGAACCTGCAGTAATTAATTAAATGTTTTCCCGGCCAATGCATACATTTAATTTATAGTTTTTGAGCAATAATCAAGATTTAAAAATGTCCCATTTAAATTTAATACGCAAATAAAATTAAATCCAAAACTAAGAAGTTTAATGCTTTACGCCCAATAACTTACTTATATTACTTTTATTTTTATATAAGTATTTTATAAATTAGAAAGAGTATTAAGTATTAAGAAATATTTTGAACTTTGCGGTATGAAACATGGATTAAGCAGATTTTAAGTAAGAAAGCGGTACAGCATTTTGAAAAACTAAGATTATTATAATATCACAAAATTAGATTGGAATGGAGTTTGAATTGAGAATGCTATTACTCAATTCCTGAATGAACTGCAATGACTCTCTTTGTGAATGACAACAACTTTCTGTCCGATTTGCATTTGTTTAATGCATCAGCTGGACTATATATACGCAGACTTATCTATAAATATATGTATCAACCCGGGGTGTTGGTATAAACAATGTGTGGCAAACACTTGCACTATGCGCATAATCGACCAGGGAAACCTCTTACATATTTATTTATTGTGCCAAGGCGACCAACTCGCCGGCAAGCGAGGAAACTATGGCCAGATATATAGTGAGTCACCCTGGTGGCTTTCAAGTGATGGGCCGCCTCGTTCTCTCACTTTTTCGCTGTTGGAATTTAATTCATTAAATTAAAATTAATGTTTATTTACGCGCAATTTTACAGCGTGCCTGCGAGCCTGGCCAAAAGTATTGCCAACCAAGCATAAATTAAAATATATTACCAGCAGAAACGGCAACTTCAACTTGTTTAAAATTAGCCACTGCAGATGCAACAACAACATCATTATGAACACGATTAGCACATCTAGCTTTTCTCTCGTAATTTAATTAGTTTGCTGAGGCCAGAAATTCGATATTGTTGATGGCTTTGCATCTGACACTTGATTGACAGCAGCTGGCAAACAAAAAAAAAAAGAACAAAATAATGCTTAATGGAGTCCACAGATTGGTTTAAGCAAAACAGGTTTACTTAAAAAAAAATGCTGGGAAAATCGTTGTAAGCTCAAAAAGTCTGATAAGAGATCTACAAGTAAATCAATATTTATTTTTTCTTTTTGCATCAGGTACTATAATTAAGCGATTGTGCCGCGGCGATTGGAAAATTAAAAACGTTTTAACAGTGATTAAACGGTGATAAGATTGTCTACCTAAAACTACAACTAAAACGAGCTTAACAAAGTGTGTAACAAGCGCGGTAACAAAACAAACAAAATTATAACAAAAACCAGAGAGATAGGGATGATGGACTAGACTATGTGCAGCTGTTTTGTCATTAGAAATGCCAATTGCACGTAATACGTCGAATGCTTTGTGAAATTATTTTTAATGAAATGTTGTGTCATTAGAGGAAAAAAAGAGGGGCGCGTCTGGTCAGCGATTAGCTTTGCTCCCCCTCTCGTTGTTGGTTTTGTTAATTTAGCTAAAAGTCCATTAAACGTTACAGTTCCTATGGCTGGCCGATGGAACTATTAACGTAATTGTTTATAAGGCACTCGGGGACCTCTGCTTTACACCTTATGCCTTATGGCCGAAAGGTAGAGGGCCCATCAATAGCCGTAATTATTATGATGTGTGACATGCAGCCTGCACGGCCGGCAGTCATTATCATTATATTCAGGGACAGTGAACTGTCCTTGATGATGATGGGGCAACCTGATTTTGCCTCGAGCTGGCAGAATAACCAAAGGACCTCGATGGGGTTCAGTCTTTAAAGCTAAAAAACAGAGAATTTTTTAAAAGTTCTGATGGCTTACAACTTTTTTCTTTATTAGTACTTTTATAATATCAAAGAATAAGAGTACAAAAATATCTTTTTTAATTTTTGATTACAATTTAGTCATTTTCACCGTGAGAAATAGTTTTTAAATTGAAATATTTCACAAAGCTCAATCGACCAACTACACCAAATTACTTAGGCAATTCTATTTTTGGTATACGACACCAATATTATAGAACTGTCGAGTAATAGCCAATAAAAATATTTTTTATAGATTTTTTATCGTTGAAGATTGCCACGTATAAAGCACAATTACAAGGCAAATAAAATCGATCATAAAAATTATACAATGGAAAAGTTTTTCGATCTTATGCCCGAGTCTGTGCCATCTTTTATAGCATAAGATTTCAATGGGCAGGGCATCATAATGGAGGCTCCATGAATGTTTGGGGAACTTTTGCATCGCTGCTTTATGGAGGTGCATTTTGGGCTGGTTTTATGAAAGTAACCCTAAAGTTTTACCCAGGTGAAGGAGTATCTATCCACTGCGCACATTAACAGGTTCATCGACTGCCAGATACGAATGCCCAGATACAGATACGACCTCGAACATATCGTTTGAATCACCATTTACCAGGGAACACAAGCCACACTCTCCGCCCCAGCGCCACTTTGGCCACTTGTCAACGCCATCAAATGGCAAAAGGCATGAAGGCATGAAGGCAAGAAGGCAAGAAGGCAAAGGAGTGAGCTCACTTTATTTTTATTGCATTTTAGCAACGCTTACTTTCGAACAATCAATTCAACTCTTCCTACCCTCTAAATGCCTCACTTTACTTAAGCAAACTGATTTTTATCATCGCTGCCGTCGCGTCGTTTTATGAGCATCATCAAAAACTAATAAAAACTCAATGCGTTCTTTATTTGCAGGCAGACGGCAGCCGTACCCGTACCCGTACTTTCCATAGCCCCAACCCAGAAAATGAATTGGAAAACTGAAGAACTGGAGAAACTGTGGAACCACAAAGGCAACATGTTGCACATGCACTCGCCAAAAGCAATTTGCATACAAATGTTGCCAACGCTCTTCAAAAACTGCACAATCACAGGGGCTTTAAAAGGGGGCGAAGGGGGTTTTGCAGCGGAAGAGGGTTAAAGCCGCTTCATAATTTGATATTAAACATGCACGCGTGTCTCCCTCTCTTTTTCTCTCATGTGTGCAACTTGTAAATTTGCAAATTGCTAAAATGCATGACGGGAACAAAGGGGGAGGGGGCGGGCAATGGGGGGGGGGGACTTTCGGGCAGCTGCGTGAATTTGCATTTACATCAAGGAACCGCAGGACAGGAAAAGGACCGCAAAAAGTTACCCAAATTCAGCCTCAGAACAAAAAACTGAATAAAAATGAGAAGTCTGCTCAATTGACTTTCAATTGCAAAACAAACATAATGCACTTGGGGAAAATTGGATAGACTAACATTTATTTTGTTCAAAAACATATTCCTGCATGCTATATAACTTAAACATTTTATTAGTACATATTTTTAAATATGTGCACCCAGAGAAAAACCCCATAGTAAAATTAAATATTAAAATATTTGAATGAAATTGTTTCTTAAAATATAAACTTCAATTTTTTTTTAAATTTAAAATAAAATTAAAATTAAAAAAAATTTAAAAGAAAGTGTAACACGCTTTCATTTAATAAAAACACTCCACGGGGCTAAATCAGTACCGAAAATATTTAATTCAAAGTGAAAATATTAAAATTTACAATGATTTTTCTCTGAGTGTGATTTAACAAGATATTCACTATGGTTGATCAAAGGTTTTTCTAATTTTATTTTCATCTAATTTTATTACGAAATGTTTTTTTTTTTAATTAAATGGTTTAGAAAAATATTTATCAATTAACCATCAATATAAAGCTTTTATAAATATAACCATTTAAATTCAAACTTTCATAGAAGTATAAAGCTACTTATTTTCAAAAACAACCTATTTTCTAATAACTTTTTTTCTCAGTGCTCCTTCGAAGACAAAAGGCAAGCCCAAATGAATTTATTTTCAATTTTATTTTCAATCTGCTTTTCGTCCGGCATATGATTGACATGGTCGATTGAACGGGCGAATGAATGAGTGAGGGAGTGGAGCGTTGGCAGCGATACACATATCGTTTATTTTTGGCGGCAAGTGTTTGCTTTGCGTTCGGTTTGCAGTTTTGTTAATACTGCACTCGAAAATGCCCGAGACTCCTCCTCAGCTGGCCCAAAATCCGAGGGCACTTAAGAGCGGGATCTCCGCCGTCTTAATAAGCTGGTGCAGAACACACTTTCTATATCAGATTTGTACACGCAATTACATGTACATGTACTCGTATTTGGGCTATATATGCGGTGCTATATAAATCATATTTATGAGACATTTCCCCTGGAGGAAAACAAGGGAAAAGGGAAAAGGAAAAAGGAAAAACATGTGAATGTTAAATAGGCACGCAATGTGCGAAAGGGCTGGCCGGAAAATGCGTCACTCTCCCCACTTTCCTCACTTTTCCTTGCCGTAGGAAAACAATAATCAATAAGTAATACCCGGTCAACACGACGAATGTGGGAGAAGTCACCCCCGATTTATCCATATATATTTCCTCCCTCTCGTTCATATGTGTTACAATTTTTGTTGCCTTCGCCTGGGTAGTTCATAACTTTTCTCTCATGTGTGTGTCTGTGGTGGTTTTCTTGGCCAGGACTTCAGGCGTTTGACAGCCATGTTTGTCCTTCGCACACACACACACACACTCTCACACTCACACATGATTGTAGGCGTCGCCTTGTGGCACCCCCAAAAAAACCAAAAAAAAAAAAATAGAAAAAAGAAAAAGTGTTGGGAAAAAGTGTGCCACAAACTTTCTGCCCGAAAAAAAGTTTGTCTGCTGACACAGATCTGTGTGTGAACGAGCGAGATAAGAAGCAATCGCAAATTTTCCAGACTCTACCTCGCTCTTTCACTCTAACCACACATAAAACAAAACAATTTAAAAGCTTTGGGTAAATTACTCTTTTTATGGTGCAGCAATTATCACATTAAATATCAAAAACATTTAATATTAAAGCTGTAATTAATTTTAAATCACAATTTAAAGCAGTTCAAAGCATACAATTACCACATCATAACGGGTATAATTTTAAATGGTTTAATTATGAGTTTACAACAAAGTAGTTTAATTTTAATAATTTAAATTGTGTTCAGCATTATAAAGCTATTTTTGGTTGCATATTTGAAGTCATATCTTAAACGATGATTGGATTAATTAAGTTTTTAAAATACGAATTTTTGAAATATGTGACTAAATACTATAAAATGATTTGTTGGCCGTCAAAAAAAAAACTTTCTAAATTTTCCGTGAAGTGTAACAAACCTTTTTTGGATTGCCAAAGAGTTACCGAAAAACAAATTTGAAAAATTTGGTTAAACTTTGGGTTCGTTTCAGTTTTAGGCCCAGCTGATTTATTGTCATAAATTTCATTGAAATTCATGAGGCTCTTGGATGAGCCTCAAATGAAAAGTAACAAAAACAGGGCGTGGCCTAAATGATGTGCGCGTTTGTGCGCCTACGCAATGCCTTCAAAGATTTATTTCGATGGAACGAAGGGAAATTATAATGTTTTCCAAATTCTATTATTGAAAAAGAAATATAAAAGAAATAAAGAGAAATACAATTCTGTGGGGAGATTATGAAAAGAGCTGTTGATGTATGAATTGTATGGGCCTCTCATAAATCTAGGGGCCCTGGCAAGGTGTCCATACGTTTCTCCTATGTGGCTGTGTGCTCAAGTGGCAGTCATAAATTTGAAATTTATGTTCATCTCTCGTTCGGATTTCGTAGTTTTTTCCATTTACCATTTTTCGGTTTTGGTCAAGAGAACCTGCCACAAAGCAAAGTTCTTTCTTCGCTTGTTAATTAAATGCGATTGCATCATCGCATCTTTCAGCTGTCCATCTCCATGTTCACAGTTGAGGTTGAAATAATAGTAGTTTGTAAAGGGTTTAACAAAATGTAGCCCAAATAAAACTCAAAAGTAATAGGAAATGGTACATACTATGATGGTTTCTGTTTTGTATTTAGTATTGAAAGGTTTTAAACGGAATTTGTTTTAATTTTTAATGCTTCTAAAATGTTGACCTTAGCTGTGCTATTTCTATCCCACTTTATTAAGCTATGACTGGACAGAAATTGTCGCTAATCGCTTCTCATGTACCCCAAGACATGCCGCATTTGTCTTTGTCTTTATTTTTCGGCTTTGCCGGCTTTGACACATTTTTCTTATGAATTTTCTGTATTTTTCCCTTCACTAATTTTTCGTGGCGTGTTTGTTCTGACCGCCAAAATTGCTTGTCCAACATTTGTTGGACATGTTTTTGTACTTTGGTTAGGTTTTTTAGGAACATACATACTACACGCAATTGAGGAAGATTTTTTTAGCCAGATCCGTTAAACATCAAAATCAACTCTTTCAAGCTCATTTAACAGCAAGCTCATTTAACAACAGAAAAAAAAACGGAATAAAGCCAAAAGTTGACCTTCAAAAACGCAACGCAGCCAAGCGAAAATGGCAAAAAAAAAAAAAAATACATAATACGAAAAATAACAAAAGTCAGAGCTGCTTGGAAACAGGTTGTCGCTTTGCTCTCTCTATTGTTAACATTTTATTATGCTTTTTTCAAGCGGAAAGCAACAAAGCCCCCGAAACTCTTGCATTTTACGATTATTTACGATCGAAATTCATTTCTCTGGCGATTTTTAACCTTGCAGTTGTTGCACTTAACACGTGCCAAAAATTGATAATGAAAGAGCCCGTTTTCAGGTGTTAATCACACTGCGGGCTATAAAAAAACATGCGAATAAAAACAGATATAGCCAGCTAAAAAAAAAAACAGCTCAAAAAGGCGCCAAAAATATTTCGACGTCGCGACACAAAACACACAAGCTAATAGGAAGTTGTAAATCCGAACAGACGAGTTTTATATTCCCTTACAATTAAAACAATAAAGAAATAGTTTGGAATTAACAAAATTACGTATTCTTGAAATACTCCTCAGTCAAATAAGATAAAAGTATGCTAAGTTTATCTTATCGTACTTATAGTATCTGTAGGACACATTATTTTCCTAAAATTGTAATGTTCTTGGTCATTAAAATGTATCTGAAATGATTATAACCTTTGCTAGGGTATAAGAAATATTCTAATCGTAAATGGACGTTTGCCGCGATGACGAAGAGTTTGCCTATTGTAGATCTTTATTTGCCCATAGCTTTTGTTGCTTTTCTTGTGGGCACTTCAAAAGTCGTGTGCGAGTGGTTGTTGTTATTGTTGTTGTTCTTGTTGTTGTGTAGCGCTTGTTTACTTTTACGGTAAATACAAAAAGCAACAACATAGGCAACGAGGACTACAAAAAAGCGCGCGCTCGTCGCGCGTATCTAGATAAATATCTGTGAAAATACACTTGAGGCAAGCTACTGTACATACGCACGGCGACTGCGACGCCGGCAGCGACGCGAACTGCGCTAGACCTAGGCACATTTGGGTCCATAATAATAACACAGTTTTTAAAATTTTTCTTGTATTCTAAAAGGGTATTTATCCCACTAGTTATTGTTTATTGGTTCGCTTGTTTTGACATTCTCAATAATATTTATTGAATTTGACTTTAAATATTGAAGTAGATAGAATGCTAGTAAAGCAACAAAAGTGTTTAAAAGAAATATGTACTGACATCAAAACTATAATTTTAAAAGGATAAAAATTACACCTTCTTGATATATTAACAAAATAACAGTTTTTAAGATTTATGCCACTTCGGTTTGGACATTTTCAGACTCCCCTTATGTAATCATTACGCCATAGAACACCATAAGTTAATTATAGGCCAATTAGTAAAAAAAATTTATTTCACAAGTTAGAAATTAATAATTTCGAAACTATAAAAACTTCACCTGAGGTGTAAGATTAGAAATTCAATGTTTTTTTAAAAGTAATTGTTTGAATTAAAATTTTTTTATAGCGTTTGCTTACAGAATCTTCTTAAACTCTCATTTTCTTGCCCTTAGCTGTTTTGTTTTGTTGCTGTCTTTTCCAGCGAACACGACCAACAACAACGACAACAAGCGATGACTACGCCGGGCGAAAACAATCGTAAACAGATCATCGAACTCCGGTGCTTTTGTTGTTGTTGCTTGCTGGCTGCCGTTGGCCTTGAATTGCCTCCTGTAAATACATTTTTTTTCGGTGTATGCCTTTTTTTGGCTTAAAACTTTTTAATTGTTTCATTAATTAACAGACGCTTTTTTCGCTTAGTTTCTTTGCTTTTTTTCTTGCCTTTTGCTTTTTGGTGATATTAATTGAGTTGAAAACGCGTGCGGCGCCCACGCAGCCAGCAGCGCAGTCAACGTTGACGCCGGCCGAGCGGCTTTCACCGCTGCTTGCGTCATGTTGGGCTACAAAGCGACAAGGGCGACGGCGCGACAAAATATGCACTTCGTTTCTCTGTATATGTGTGCAATGCAGCGGCCACAAGTGGGCAATTCACCACCACCACTTTGGAAAACCACCACCAAGGAAGAAACCCACCACGGCAGCGACGCCGACAGCGACCAACCACGAAACCGCGTGCTTTTCTGTTTTCGGATTTCTGTTTTCTGTTTTAATCGCCGAACGATTTTTTCAAACGACGGTTGCAAGCGCGGACAAATTCGAAAAAAATCCACGAAGCATTTCTTAAACATTTTTCGAAAATAAGCTCGACGTGAAATGTCGGCTTAGAAGAAATATAAATAAATAAATTCTGGCTTTTTTGTGTTTTTCGAACGCTAAAAAGCATTGTTAATAAAAGAGAAAAAACTGGAATTACTTGATCGGTCAGATATAAAGGTTCATTAGTTTGTGTGTGTGTGTGTGTGCTGCACTTGTAGCGCTGCTTACGTGCACAAGTGAACGTCGACGCGTTTTCTAATCTGGCGATTATCGATTGATAGCGATAAAGTCGACGTCAACGAAGTCAGCGACTGCAACACACATACCAAGCCACAAAACCCATACCAAAAAAAAATTCAAACACTCTAAAAAAAACTTACTCCATAATAAAAAAAGTACTCCATAGCTGCGCGCGACTTTACTTGAAGTTACTTCGCGCGTTTAAAGTCGCGCGATCAAAAACCCACGCTCTGCCGCAGTCGCCGTCGCTGCCCGTCGTCTCGGCTGCAGTCGCTGTCTCTGCCTCTGCCGACGCCGGCATCGAACATCGCCGCACTTCGAGTTATTTTCTGCGCGACTTCGCTGCGTTTTTTTCAGATGGGTTTCGGAGCTCCAATGTCGCGCATCAAACGCTCGCAAGTCGCTCCGTGCTTTCGCGTTCGCGTGACTAGACAACAAATTCGTAAAAAATTCGAAAACAATGTACAAGTGCTGAAGAAATCTATAAAATAACGGACTAAATGAGCAACCTAATAAATTGCATTCGAAATAAAAACCAATTAAAAACCCTTGGAATAATAAAAGGCTAAATAAAGTATGAAGGAAAATAAAACTGCATTTGAATTCTAAAAAGCTTATTTCAAACAAACATTAAGAGTTTAATAAAATGTATCTTTAAAAGGCTTAATTCAAAAATGAATATTTACAACTCAAGAATCGGAATAATAATCGCTGGTAACGTGAACACGAATAAAAAAACGGTGAACTATTTTAAATACATTTTTAAACCAAACAAAAAAATTATAAAATTCTTAAACAAAATAAATGTATTGAAATTCTTAAACCAAACATCTTAAAAAGTAATTGAAAAAACTCCAACTTTATTCTTAGAAATATCTGCAGAAAATAATCAAATGACTCCTAAATTTCGTTTATATCCTGTTTAAGCAGAAAAAGGCCTTACTACCTCTTAAAAACTGTTCAAAAATAAACAAATAAATTAATTATAACCTAACGAATTCTCCAGAAATAAACAAACTGAAAGACTTCCTTAAAAACTTTACACAGAAATAATTTTGCATACATTTCCAAGAAATACACTTCCCCAAAAAAACTTTCCTCTAAAATCGTACTTTGCATAAAGAAGCTTTTATATTTTTAACTAATAATAATCGTAATGCCCCCACACACATATTTCCAGTTTATTAATAATTATTTGAAAATTATTTAAATTCAATCAGACAAAAAGTTGATCCCGCAAAAAACGCCAAACCCAAAAAAAAACAACGCTGAAAAAGCTGCCAAGCGAGAAACGGCTGAGGACCATATAAAACCATATAAAACCAACTATATAAACCAAACAGTCGTCGTCATCATCATCAAGCTAGAAATTCCCCCAGCACAAATCCCATGAAGAGAATCCCATCAGCAGAATAACAACAACTGAAATACTACAGAAAAAAAGAGTTGGAATTTTTGTAAGCTGGTATGCGAGCTGTTGTTCGTTCGCCTCTTTACGGTTCGAGTTTTGTGAAAAAGAAAAAGGGAAACGCTGCCAAGATATTTTTTACCTGGTTTTTGCCATCAGCGAGGTATAGAGTTCCTACGTTCATTATAAACTCGTAGGAACTTCATACCGTGCTCTTGGAAGACCAAAAAACAACGAAGTAAATGCAAAAATCTCAAAAAGCAAGACGAAAACAAACAAAAAGTGCGTTTTAAAACGATGAGAAAACGCTGAGTAAACGCAAAAGGAAGTTGAAAATGATGGGAAAGTAAGAGTTACTATTAAAATGTTAACCGAAATTCAGTAGTGATGTTTACCGAAATTGATTATAGTAATTAAATGCAGACCTTAATCTAAAGTTGTCCATAAAAGTGAGACTTAAAAAGCTAGAGAAACGACCTAAAGTAGTTAGCGGCTTTTGATTGTTTGGTAAGAAACCACAAAAAGTGTTGATGATTCTTAAAAATATATTAAAAGCGTATATATATATTGAACATGAATTTATGAAAATTTACTTTAATAAATTTCGATTAATCGGTAAAGTTCTCTAGAGCCAGCCACTGAGCGCATTATGCAAACGTTGTAGTTATCTTAGTTGTTTATTTAATTAAAATTATAATCTTAAAAAAAATTAAGTACTAAAGGATGAAAAAGGCGCGCTTAATTCTGGCGACTTTTTATCCATATGCTAAACATTGTTGCTTGTATAAAAATATAATGCAAGAATCAACGAAAGAACAATATCATTTAAATTAAAAAATATACCAAATTATACTACAAATTTTCCATAAGAAAAACAAGTTTGTACGTCAGAAAATGCAAACTTTTGAGAAACTTTTTAAGCTAACGATAAGATATGGAAGGGCTCTTCTGAAAAACTAATTTCAAGTAATGTGTGATCGAGGTGCGACTGATTCGAGTCACTTGAAACTACTTGTCATAAATTAACAAACATTATTTTTAATCTAACTAAATATCAATTTCAATTAATTGCCAAGTACAGATAACGATGGGTTGTGGGTGCTCTGTCTCTGTCTACATAAGTATATCCCTCTCTTTTTCCGGCTAAATGGCTTCCACTTTGTATTGCTAAGGTTGTCTCTCGGCTAATGAAAATTGTTTGCTTTTGATTGGTTAGTACTGGGAGAATTGCTTAATTGTTATTTGAGATGTGAATCAAGAAGAAGATTGCCGTAATCTTAGTAGGCTATACAAAAATATAGCAAGACCTGTGAAAAAGGATACTAATTTGTTTTTTATTATTTTCTTACAAATTTAATTTACTTTCATATTTACTTATGGCACTCAAGAATTTCCGAGAATCGACATCAGAAATAAGAAAAAAAAATTAAAAGGAAATTAAAGGCATTTACAAAATCATTTACCACGATATAACTGTCTGAAAATGGCAAAAAAAAAGAAAGATATGGAGTCCAAACTGAACCAAACTGAACCAAACTGATAGGAAAAATGCATGCCATTTTTATTTCATTTTTTTTGTGCTATGCCCGATAAGCAGCGAAATAAAAAATAATATCACCAACACATACAATTTGCAGTGACACACCAAAGGCCACAATGATAATTTTATCAACTGAAAAAATGGAGCAGAGAGAGCAAAAATATTTATATATATTTACTTTATCGTGCGAAATGGGAATGAAACGAGCAAACGGTTTCCTTGTGGCTTTCGCAATTTTCGCAGCATATTCGCCACTGTCAGTTTGGCCAAAAGGATGGAGACCAGGCAAAACAGCATTGCAATATTTGGCCGTCTGCCCCTGTTGATTTCAACGCTTTAAATTCCTTCACTTCTGCATTGCTGTTGCAGCAGTTAATTTAATTTCAGCTCATAAATCAAAACTGTGCCGCGCAAAATGTTTGCTTTTGACGCGCCGTTTTTGTCGCCAGACAACCGACATCGCTGGACATTGGACATTGGACACTGGACAACTGGAACGGACATATGAAACAGCAGCAGGAGGATCGGGAGGAGGACCAGGAGTTGGGCAACAAAAACTGAGGAGAGCTGGCCAAGTCCACTTCACAGCCGCCTGATGTTTGACCAACATCGGGAGGATGGAACCGCAATTAGCAGGGGAACAATAATAACGCAATTTTCTAGCTACCAAAGAAAACATTTACATCGTAATAGTATCGGCCAACCAGAGGTTAAAAGCTATAAATTTAAAAGTAATTTTTTTTTAACATGGTTAAGAACCAAATTAAAAATTTTGAAAGCATTTTACACAATTAACTATTGATTTATAACAAGTTTTTAGTACTCTATGTAGTTGGTTATGTTAAAATGTTTCTAATAATGCCTGGCCATATAATAAAATACTTTTTTTTCTAAATTATAAATAAATGATTTTTGGTATTTTTTTTGTAATATTAAACACTACAAAAAATTAAATATATACTTGTATCTAATAAAAACATGAAGTAAGCAAACACATAAAAGTCTATTTATTTGTTTTTGCTTTTAAATGTTTGTAAACATTTTTCTTAGGGTAAAAGTGCTGGTCAAATAATAGAATCACTTTCGCATTCGTTTTCTTAGAAGGATTAGTAGTATTGTAATATTTTAAACGTAATACAAAATGTTGAAATAATATAGATAATTTTAATTAAATATATTGACTGAAGTAAAAAATGTGGCTTTTATTAATTCACCCCAACAATTAGATACCCTATAATTGTGATCTCTGATTCACTGGTCAAATAATTGACTTTATCGCAGGTCAGTCGCTGCCCTCTCAAACTTCATACACTCCTCTACATTTCTCGGTCGGCCCTTCCCAGTTAACCAAGCCCCGTAAGCCGCAGACCCATTTCCATTCCCATTTTCATTTCCATTTCCATTCGAGGGGCACTCAAAAGCGTGACAGTAAATAGTAAACTAAATGACAAGTACTCACAATAGTTAGATAGATAGTCGGGGATAGTTGGATAGTTGGGCCCAGAGCAGAGATGGGCGACACAGATACATGTGCTGGCAGAAATACTAAAAAAAACGTAGTAAAATGCATAGAGAAAAAATAGAAAACGGGTGTGTACTTATGCCAAAATGTTAGCCCTATAAGCAATGAAGCTCGTTAAATGCCAATCGCATTGACACGACTAAACTGCTGACTAAGTCGGGGCAGAAAACACGTATATATACTTAAATATGTGCAGTATCTACTCCAGTAATCCGATGGACAGCGGCGAACATCTATTAAAAAATGGCTAGTGAACTGATCGGATTAAAGATACCCTGAAATAATGCTTTTAACTTTCAGCCTTTAATTTAAATGTTCAATATTTATCTAGGGGCAAAAACGATTTCATTTCCAGAACATTATAATTGTTCAAAGGTTATGAAATAACAAAAAAAAAGTTTATCAATAGTTGCAACGTAAGAGTCCGTTGCTTACAAATTATAAAATGAAAATGTTTATAAATCTTTTAAGCTACAGCTACATTTTTTCAATAGAAAGAAAAGCGGTAAAGGTTGTTGATAAAATCAAAGAATCAAGACCAACCAACGAACAGAGAAATTAAGTATTATTATCAATAAATCATTTATCATTTGGAAACACTTGTTTTATAAACTTTTGTAAAGAACGATTTACATATTTTATATATTTTTATTTGTGGAATTTGAGTACTTTGCTAAAGCTTTTGGATTTGATTTAGTCGTTTTTAAACTTGTAAAAGGTGTAATAAAAAATTCGAAATTTAAGTGGAATATTATGTAGTTTGAATTCATTCCGCATAAATATCAACCATTTAATGTACTCCTCTGTAAGCGAATTTATCGTTCAGTTTTAGTTTTTTTCCGCTTTGAAAAGAGCTTTGTTTGGCGGCCCAACCCAGATTTCGAAGCGAGCACAGTAAGGCACAGCTAAGGCTGACCCATATCGGCGCAAAATATGCTAATTATCTGGGGGCGAACACTGTGCTGCCGCGGATAAATACGACTATCTCTAGTCAGTCTGTCAACCAGTTGAGCCACTCGACATCGCCGGCGGTCAAGGCTGGGCTAATGGGCAAAAAGGTTTAAACCTACTTCTAGCTCCCCCCTCCCACCCAGCCAACCGATTCCGATTCAAATCTGTGGAGGTGGCTATATGACTATATGCATATACCCACATATATATGTAATAAATCAGCCACGTGCATTCGAGTGATTCAGCTCGAGAGAGTCGTGCTAAAGATTTGCGCTTTTTTTGCGCTCATGTAATTAACGCTGACGTCAACGAAATTATTTACAAGAATCAATTTTCAATCGATTAAGTTTAGTTGCGGCCCCACAGCTTCGAGATCGCTCGGGGGCAGCTCGACATTCGAGCCTGACTGACTGTTGTCACGTCGGAAGTTGACTCAGCTAAAGATTGCCGGTGCAATCGGGCAGAAAAATAAATAAATAAATAAATAATAATTAAAAAATTTGAGGAACGTTTTTTTAAGAAACTACAAGATAACTTTAACCACAAAAAAGTTTTGAAAATAATAACATGACATTTTTTTCCTATTATAAAATTTGAGTTTTCAGAAATGTTATCAAGAATTTTTGTATAAAGAATTTTTAGCATAGGGAAATGAAATTGTTGCGTATGATAGTACATTTTCTTTAATATTCTTATTTAAAAGGAATTCATATAAATTTAATAAAATTTTTTAACTGTCATGTCATGAAACATTTTTTGGTACAAGAATGCTATTTTTTGCCGCGAGTGTTCCTATTGTGAAAAATTACTCTTCTTTTGATTCTCAGTTAATTTTACACTTTTTTATTGAGTGATTTTTTTTTATTTTGATCTGTTCTTTTCTAAGAGTCGTTTATAGCATTTTGTAGGACCTTTTTATTTGCAGTGTGAAGGGGTTGAAAAAAGTAGAATATAATTCTACAAACATTTAATGGCAGCAGCAGGAAATGCTGGGCCACGATTTAAGCTCGGTACGAAACTTGTTTCGTTGGCCTGGTCAACCCACATACTACCCGTATTATACTGACGACCGATCTGTGAGCGGTAGAACGATCTAAACAAATCATTTAGATCATTTGTTATTCATTGAAATGTATTAATTTTGAATTCAACATTCAGCAACGAGCAGCCAACATTGTGTGCGGCTTACAGATACAAAGTGTGTGACTTTTGTATCTGTATCTTTTCTACTTTTTTCGACTCTTATTTATTTGAGTTATCGCCGGTGTCCCCACATTATTTCACTGTCGGATTTGCGTAGCATTGTTCGGTCACCAAAGCTCGAAAACTCGAAAACTGAAAACTAAAAACGAAAAGCCACAAGCCGATTTCCAACTAGATACGGTGGATTGGCATTGCCCCTAACGGATTGTGCGGCGACATAAGCTTTGATGGATTTTGACATAAATATGAGTCGGAATTTCGTGCGAGCGCTGCCATGTTTGGCATGCCAAAAGCAGGGCTTATCAGTCGGCCATATAGAGACCATATAAGCGATCTACCCGATCTGCCGATCGATCGACGGTTGGATTGGATTGGATTGGCAGCCAAACTGACGACGACAGGCCAGAAAATAAAAACACGGCCGTGTCCAAAAGCCACGACTATTCGCGTATGCTTATGGGCATCGGCTCGATCGGTCTGGAAATGAACGAACGAACACACAATTTATGCTAATCCCGCCGTCCATAATTTGTATTTTGTTGGGCAGTGTAGCCGATGAATTTTAGCAAAGTGAGCGCGTGTGGAGCATGCCCAAGCAGCAGCCAGACGGGTCCATCCCATTGCGTTTAAATGATTAATTTACATAAATATTTTTATGATTTGCCAACAAAACGGCCGACAACAGAGTTAACCTGGCCAGCTGCCAGCTTACACTAAAACTAACAGAGATTCAATTGGCCGATTTATATAGAAAACACGTTACTTATAAATAAAAAAAGGAATTTCTACATTTTTTTTAGATTTTTTACAAATTAAAAAATATTGCTACACCGAATATAAAAGGTCTTTGCCCAGAAGCGCTGTATCACATAAGACTTTTTAAAATTTAAAGTAAGATTAATGAAAATGTTCTTATTTGTTAGCAAAAAATTCGAACTCTAAAAATATTTCTTAAAGTAAAATATTGTAACTTTAAAATCCTGAAAAAGAATTTTGTTATTTAAATAGAACAACATATTTTTAATAGTGTGTCAGAAAGTAATAAATATTAAACTAAATAAATAATTAACATTTCCAAAAACAATGAATTGCTTTGTGGCAATATTTCTATAGAACTATTGAAAAACTTTCCCCCAGTGTAGAGGGTCCAGTGGGTATTATGCAATTCAGCCAGTTGGCCGAAAAAGTTGCGCCCCTTTTTCAAACTTCTGTTGGTTCTGGCCACGTGCCTTTAACGCAACGCGAGGGAGTGAGAGGGAGCGCTGCAAGAGGGAGGCAGAACTAGTTCAAGCAACTGTAAAAGCCAACCTCTATGGGCTTCGCTGTATTTTATTTTTTAGCCGCCACTGGGTGTCATCAACCTCAAACGTCTTTTGTCTTTGGCTTCGGCTAAGGCTAAAAAAAAGAAGCGAAATAAAGAGCCCAGATGACAGGCTTAGTCGAGGAACCGAAGAAACCGGAGGAAGGTGCGGATGCACAGGACACAGGACGTGAGCCACATGTGACTCAAATGCTCAAATGCCAATGAACCCAGAAGAACGAAGAGCAACCAGGAAGTAAAGTTCTGCTTCCTACATCAAACGCACTGGCAACAGGTGTAGATTTTAGCCCCCTTTTCCCGCAAGATTTCCCATTACCATCGAGATATTATAATATTGTATGCATGCTGACTGCGTCAGCAGTTGTCAAATGGCATTTAGATAAGTAAACGATCGAGGTAATCTGCAATCTATAGGGTAATATCCATAGTATCATTTGCATAAATTAGATAATTCCATGGTTGGGTTGAAAAAAAGCAAAGATATGGAGAACGTAAAAGAAAATCACTTTAAATACTTGCTTGGTAAATCTTATTCATTAAATTTTTTTCTCTTTTTTCGTAATAATTAAAGTTTTAACTAAGCTTAGGGTAGAAGGAATAGGAAAAAGAGTTTATTGCTATATTCTTCAGTTAAAAATAGTGTCATTATTAAGATTAATTAACGGTCTCATTTTATTTTTATTTTCTAATACATTTTCATAATTTTGCAAACAAATTAGGTCTTTAAGAAACCTAGTTTAAGTAAAATATTTAAATAAATATTGTTTAAAATTAGAGTTCATTTAGTATTACAATTGAGTTAATTTTTTTTTTACTTATTTAACATTTGTTTTATCAAATTAACTAGAAACCCACTTCTAGTAAGAACAATAATAATTAGTAAAATAAGTGCTTAACAGTATTTTTTAGTCTAATTATAGCTCTTAGTATATTCCGCAGATAACCAAACTTTGTATAACTTAACTAAGTTTTTGAAAATATGTAATTCAAGAATAACCAGATTTAAAAACGAATGCCTAAGATTAAAATAGAAATAAATGAGATCACTTAATTTTATCATACCAATGACAGCACTCTTTTAAAACTATAATTAGTTGTATTTATAATACAAAAATATTGTAGTTTTACTTACAACTAAAACGCTAATTACACTTTAAGCATATGCAGTTCTTATCTCTTTTGGTTTGCTGTATAATTAATTTTTCCATTAATTATTAATACTTTCGTTGGATTATTTTATTCTCTGTATATTTTTATATACAGATAAATTAATGGTGACCCCATGACAGAGGCTTGGTCATTGGCATCGTCATCCCAATCTCACACATTATATTTGTTGTTGCTTTTGCCTGTTAATCTTCAGCTACTCAAACCCTTTTTATGCAAATTCAAGAAAAATATATGAGTGAAAAATATAGCAGCAACAAAATGCTGTATAAATTTATACAAATATATATATATATAAAAGTAGATGTGTGTGGAAGTTCATATGTGGAGACTTTGTAGATAAATTTGCATATTTCGTTCATAATCCAAGTCTTTCCTTAAGTTGAAGTCTGAGTCTGCGACGGAGACCTTAGGGGGAAATCAGCCAAGCAGCAACAAAACCGACAGCTACAACAACAAAAAAAAATGTACAAAAAAAATAAAAAACAAGAAGAACAACCTGGGGCCGCGTCACTTTGAGAGGCGTCGAACCATTTGAATTGCCACACCTAACTAAATTTTGGTATTTTTTGTTCGTTTTATTTTGCGCCTACTACCAAGTTTGTTGTTTATTCCTCCACATTTTTTTTGTTTACCATATTTTAACCACTCCAAGGAGGAGAGGAAAAACACCTATACCAGCTCTACAATTTCTCCTTTTAAAATAAAGGAGGCGGGGGAAGCACTGGCGGTGATTAGCATTTTTGTTGAGTTTTTAATTCGATTTCATTGAATTTGTTATCACGCTGACAAGTTGCCGGACCACTTAGCGGAATAGAGGAAATAGTTATACACAGATAATTCAATGCTTTAATGTTTCCAGTTTTGAGTTTTCGATTTTTGAAATTCGGTTTTTGGTTATCTGGCTGATTTGGCAAACACACGTGTCTGGGAAAGTTCTGTCGATGACAAAGTGCCGGCTGTGGCACATCAATCCACACCGAAAACGAATTGTCATAAAAAATGTTTACGATTTTATTTTAAACGTTGAATTAATTTTGAGTTTCTTTATTTTGTGCTGGCAGATCCTTATCTATGCTAAAATGTCTGACAAAAACAAAAACGAAATAAAAACAACGCAAGCCATAAATGTGACTCAGGAGGCGCTGAATAAGCACACACGAAAAATTCATACTAATTAATTGTTCGATCAGATAACACTCCACTATTGATATAAAGACATTTCATTTCCCTAGTAAAAAAGATATTTCACGTAAAGAAATGAATAACATATACAAAAGTTTTTATTGTTGTTTCTGGAGCATCATTAATTTTTTTTTCCGTATTCATTTGGCTAATTTATGGCTGGCGTTAGCTAATTTTGGCAGGCACTGTGTCGTCAGCTCCATAGTAACAGCGGCCCAAAAAAAAGAAAAACCGTTGAGAAGGCTGAGGGGAACTCATATGAGTTTAATGATCTCAGATTATTAGTGTAATACTGTGTGCAGGTTAAAAACCCTGGCTTTTAGAAGCATAGTAATCGTATTTTAAAATTTGCAAGGTGTTTAATTAGAGATTTGGCTTTAATTGTAATAAAAATGCAAGAAAATTTGTTTATAGGTTTTTTAAATATATAAATGAAACTAAAAATATAATCAAAATTTGCCTCTATAAATTAAGCTTAACACAATAGGAAACGAATTAAAATTAGCCTAAATATGTGAACTCCCCTTATTTCATCGCAAAGATTAACGAAAAAAAAGGTTGACAAAACCATAAAACTACATGACTCCTCATTAATTTGAAAGAAATTCGGACTTTATAGCTCTCTAGGCAGTTCTCCTATTGGGTTTCTAACCTCCTTTTCTTTATCGTTCCACCGTTCCACCTCTCGACATATAACCGGAAGATTTGGCAAACGAACCCACTAAATCACTTCACCAAGGCGCTTGGAAACAACATGTCAACGAAATGAGCAGTTCAACAAAATTTAGCTGGCAAGAAATATAGCTATGGAAAACAACAAACAAAATGGCAACAAGAAAAAAACAGCGAAATAAATTCGCCAACAAACGAAAACATTATTCATTGAATGTCTATAACGACAGCGGAAAACACATATTCGCGACCTGTATGAAATAAAATAAAACGAAATTTATAAATACATATATTTGCTCACACATTTGCAGCGGCGACAAGAGAGTTATATATATTTGCTGCTATTGCTGGATTTATTTTTTTTGAAAGGCAAATTGATTATAAATTATGACGCTGCCAGCTGACTGACAACTATTTAAGATTCAAACAATTATGATTTATGACGGTGTGTGTGTATAATGAGGATGAGATACCTTGACATGATCGCACAGAATCGCAGAAAGATATATACGGACTAGATCTTTGCGTAACTAATAAAAACGTTGAAAATATCTCAAAAAAGTATGCTTATTATCTTTTTTTTTCAGCTTAATCAACAGAGATAAAACGAGAAAAAAGAGGAGAGCAACTGCCATCAATCATTAGACCAAAAATTGGTCACTATTTTTTTTTGTCGGACTTCTTTTGGTTGGTTTGGCGAGTTCAAGGCATTCACATTGGCTACTTTTGGCAAACTTTTCAGTCAGCCCCCGCACAAACATATCAGCTCAACATGCTGGCATGAGTTCATAATGTGTATTTAATAGACCATTTTACAAGCTAACTACAAATGAGTCGCTGAAATCATCAAGGTCAGGTTCAAATTATTTGACACACAAAATGCGACGAAATAATGGAAATACTTGAATTTGAAGATAGAAAATTAGGACGGCAGATGAGTAATTATATGTTATATTTTTTAAGCTAAGTAAAAAATGAGTGCTAAAACAAAATTATAAAAATTATAAAATATAAATACTTTTAATACGTACTGTAATCAAATACAGTAACATTTAATTAGATATTTTTTCGATTATAAAACCCATTTAAAAAGTAAACAAATTTTGTTTTATATTTAAAATCCCCTCACTTTCTCCATTGTTTTTAAATTGTTTCAAAACGAATTTCTTGCCATCGACTGCAGCTGTTAACCCTTACTTTTCTGGCGAATGTCACGTATATAGAATACATATTCAATTCTTGATGGTGCATATACAATATTGCGCAAATTTCGAATAAAAAAATATTAAGTAAAAACTAAATAACAAATGTGAATATGAAACGTGCCACTTGCAGCTGTTGATAACGAATGGCAAACATAGCTCGACTAAATATTTTATTTATTTTTTTTTAAACGAATTTATAATAATCAACATGATTTATTTGGCAGAGGTCATTGCTGTCTGCCGCCCATAAATGCTGCTGCCTTATTCCCAAACATTTTTCTCGTATTTTGGAATAGTTTATTTTTTTGCCAGAGCATAAACTTGATTTATTTGCCAGGCCAATGCCAAAAGGAGAATGCATTAAAAAATCGGTAAGGGTAGAGACGGGGAACTTGGCTGCCAAAAAATGTCTCAAATGAGTTTTTCCAGCTAAACTGGAAACTTGAAACTGTACGGCGACCATTAAACTGTCGTCGAACATTCGCAACATTCGCAACTTGGCGAATGCCCCGGCAATTTGCAACATTTTCCATGCTAATTAAAACACTCAAATCCATTTAGCAGTCGGAGGCTCGGGGACTTGAAGGGAAAAGCGAGGCTGCCCCTTAAGCCGATTAGCGCATCGAATTCCAAGTCAAGTCGTATGACAATCGAGGCCTAGGCTTCACTTCCCCTGGCATGACAATGTTATCAAATATCAATAAAATGAGTGGAATACGAACAGAGTAGAGGACCCCATTCCCTTTTCTGTTTTTTTTTTTTTTGAGCTGGGTCTGCGACTTGGTTTCTATATTTAGATGCATTCTATAAAGTGCAACATTGTTGCAAATCGCTTACAGATTAACGGAAAGAAAGCGGTCGCGAGGTAGGAGCACAAGTGTCTGAAGACTTTACTTTTGCTTAGTTTTTTAGTGGCTTTAAGGCAATCACAGGTGGAAATGAAGAGTCATTTTCAGGGAATTTTATTAGGTTTACGATAAGACATTAACAAAGTGTAATTTTATTATGATTGAGATCATCTGCTTGTTTTTAGTTTAAGTTTAGTTGTTTGTAGTGGCTCTATACGTTAGTTGGCCAACATTACCGAGAATTTTATCAATTTCCCAATAAATGATAAAAATGATGAGCAACTTTAGCCTTACAAAAACAGGTGTAAGATAGCTGAGTAATTTTGTTACTAAGCGTGTTGAGTTTATTTTTATAATGACTACACAAAGGCTACTTAAAAAAACGATTTATATTGTTATTTAAATATTTAAATTAAAAAATGCCCAAAATGTCATTTGAAATTAGTTACCAAATTCCTGCTTCCCATAGAACATATAACAACTGGTTAGAGGGCCAGGGCTTTATAAAGCCTACCCACTTATTAGCTCATGATAGATTGCTGCTGGCTGAGGGCACCGTTATTTGCACTTTACTTTACATTTTAACAACGGTCAAAACATTTAAGCCAAAATCAACATGCCAGCGACGACAGAGTCATAAAACAGCAAAGAAAACGCAGCGCCAAGTTGAAGGAAAAGCAAATGCAAGACAGTACAGGGGCGGGGTGTAAAGTTTTGAGAGGGGTGAAAGTGGGGGAAGGGGGACTGGTGCCTTCGCACAGGGATGCAGTTGGCAAGTGGGCGGGGCATCAAGGGGCGGAGAAGGGAGGCGGCTGGGGTAATTGCAACTAGTGATTTTCGCGCATGTTTCATAGTTTTAGGTGGTTGCTCTGCCAAAAGTTGTTTGTTGCTGTTGTCGCCTGTCGTTGTCATTATGTGTGCTCTACTAAACACTGAGAGAACATATTTTAAAAGTAAAAAGTAACTTCTTTGCAAAATTTGCAAAGAATTCTCGAAATCGATTGATCTTCCTTTTTATAAAATACATTTTTAGATTCAACAAGTGGAACTTTATCTAGTTTTAAATTTTGCTTTGATTTTTTGCATATATTTTATTTATTTCACATTAATAAACAGCTTAATTTGTGAATATTAAAATGGATTCTTAAAAAACGATTGCGAACGATTATCTGCACTTTTTGGAGAAAATTTCTATGAGTGCAGTCGCGTTTAGAGTTCAGGGGAGTGGGTACTGAGTGTGTGCCCTGTCTCGTGCAATTTTCAAATCAATTTTGTTTACTTTTTATGCAGCGAACACTGAAGCGACAAACACGCACGGCCACTTTCCACTTTAGGAGCCCCTTCCTCATGTTCCCCCGATCGCCAGTTGGGTTCACTTTAGTTTAGTTCAGTTCCGTTGAGTTAAGTTCGGTGCATCGTGTGTTTAACAACATTTTTATGGTTTGGCACACACCCCAAGACGACGATGGCAAACAAACAACGAACAACGGGCAAACAGAGTTGGTTGTTCGATGGCTAACTGTAAATTATACATTTCATAATTTTCGCTACATATTTCATGATAATCGCATGTAATTGCACTTTATCTACACCTTTCCATCCCTGTGCAAACAACTGAATTGCGCACACAAGCCGAAAATATATTTTGTATTTTGTATTTTTGTTTATATATAGTACAAGTACCCGATATATTTTCTGAGTACAACCCCCGGCTTGTTTGCGCCTTTAAGTTGATACTCAAAAGTGCAGAATGTATTGCAGAATGCAAAATGCATTTTCAGGGTGCGCTTCAATGGCGATTTACATCGGCCGATAGCAAATTATGCGAACAAACGGTAAATGCACTCGCTTACAATTAAATTTGGGTTACAAGTCTGGTCAGCAACCCCGAAAAGGAGTTGTCCGGCACTATTATCCCTCGGGCCAGGGACTTTCACCGAAGTGCCGACGGGTAGCTAATGTCTTTTTACCTTCCCCACCCCGCATTGTGATAACAACTCACGCGATTATCAATTTGACACCCAAACATTGCAATTGGCCAAAGGAGCGATCACGAAACGGTGGCCAAAACACGGCATCAAAATGTTCTTTTGGCTAACAACCCAAGAGGAGGGGTGAGGGGATTTGGCCAAATGCAGCTGGGTGCCCGAATTGAAGGAACCCCGCTAATATAGCAATTTGGCACTGAACAAAAAATGTCATAAGGCAAATTACATATTTTTTTTAGTAATTCTAATTGTTTTATATTTGAAGTAACGTTATTGAAGTCATCACCCCAAAATATGTTTAGAGAAAGACTTTTCTTTTAAATCTAACCTAAAAATAAGAATGACTTTATTATTACATTTATTACATTATTACATTACTGAAAAAATAAGTTTATTATTATTCATTAAATAAAGAACATTTCCTTAAATTCTATTATGTTTATAATATACAATTTTAGATTTACATCAAAAGCAAAATGTGTTGAATTTTAAAAATTGTTATTGTTCTTGAGTTCAAACTTACCTGCTTAAAAGTATTCCCAATAATGAAATACAATTTGATTTGAACAAATGTTTTTCACATTTATAACATTATTATTATATTCGTTGCTCTCTGTGGAGAATACAGTCAGAACCGAAGTCTATTACCACGCTATTAAAAATTAAGTCCCAGTTATTCATTATGAAAAACAACTTTTACTCATCTGCATAATTTGAGTGTAAACGAAATATTCAAAAATTGGTTATTCAAAAGGCATTTTCCTCGACAAATACGAATAAACGATTCGAAGATATGGGGAGAGCGAGAGGGAGACGGCGAGTTTAATTATGCTGTCAAAGTGGCTTAAAAAAGACTTTCATCTTTCACCAGACCAGACCAGACCAGAAAAGACCCGAAGAGGCTTCCAAGGTCCAGCTAAGTAGAGGAAAAACGAAAATAAATTCGAATTTATAATCGCTTAATTACATTTGACATGACATGTTGACGGAGTGGCGAATAAAATGCTGTTGGATCTGTCTGCGTGGCCGTGTGTGTATACAAGATCAAGTGGCATTAAAGCACCAGCGATTGGAACAATTAAAACAACAACTTTTTACCCAACAAATTCTCTTTAAGCTTTCAGAATAATAATTGGTGAAATTTTCTAGTTTTTATCATAAAATTATATAGAAATAGTGAAAGCTGACACAGAAATGTGAATTCAATGGCTATATGGAAAATATATATGCAATAAAATGTAATACTTTTATTCGTTGTTCTCTAATATTGTAGTAACTAAAATTACAGCGAAACTGTAGACTTAATTAAAAGTACATTGTTTCATGTTTTTTAATTTTCAAAAACAATTGATTTGAATTTGGGCTAGCTAGGAGTGATAAGTAATTCTAGCTAATAAAGTAAAGCAAGTCCTAAAAAAGTAACTAGTAAAATCAAATAGTTCCAAGTGGTCAAATCATTAAACAAAAGTTTGGATTTTTACTAAATGGATTTACATAACGCCATTATTTAGTTCTGAAAAAATCGTTTAGATGCTTAAAAATCACTTAGCAAGCCGTAGAGTGCACAATGCAATCCTTACATCCCTGGACAATTCATTTGAATGAAGTGAAAAAAGGAGGGAGAAGGCTGAGCCACAAAAGAGTTGACTCGGGGTAAGCAATTTGCGCAGGCGCTTTTAGCTGAGCCGATGACATTTATTGTAGTAGCTTAAAAAAATTAAAATAAAATGCATAAAAAGGCGGAAAAAAAAACAAGGAGATGTGGAAAACAAAAGGCGGCCATGTTGCGGCCAACCGCAGAGTTATTATTTAAATGTGCATTGCAGTAAAAATCGACAGTTGGCTGTCCCCCCTTCCGAAAACCCATTCCATAACCCTTACCATTTCCACTACCACATCCACTTCCATTCCCTGACATGTTGTCATCAACCCTTTCGCTGCTCTGCGGCTGCGGCGGCGTCATAATTAATAAGAGAAATCCCTTTTCAATTTGACGGAGTGCATTTGTCATTGCATTTAATTTGCGGAGTACGCCGTGGACGGGGACAAGCACAAGGACGAGGACGAGGAGGAGGACTCCGGAAGTTTGGGCAAAACGGGGATCGTTTCAATCGTCTGGTGTCAAGTAGGGGCTGTTCCCTTCAGCTCCTTTCTGTTTTTCGGTTTTCACACGAAACATTATTTAAATGCCCGCCCAAGAGAGCGTTTGAGCGTTGGCAGCAAGGACTTTGCAGGACTCGCGCTAAGGATGCGAGCCAAATGAAACGCGTTAATTGATTTTTATGTCGTTATGTTTTGTCGCTTTGCTCGGCGTCGATAGTGGAAAAGGGTTCTTTGGGAAACAGTTGGCTAATAGTCATTTAAGTGGCTAACAGTTGGTCTAACTGGTCGGGATGTGGCCCGAAGTTATGCCTGATTGGTTGTAGCAGGTGGGGATGGCTTAAATATGGAATAGAATTGACAAAATGGAGGAGCGTTAGGAATAGATAATATTTGATTTTATTTTAAGCTTATAACTTTGAAATGAATATCGACTAAGTAGTTGATCAACCTTTTATTCAATGCATTCAACCCGGATGTGGATGCTTGTGACAATCAATTATTAAATCCATTTTAAAAATAAATTCTTTAGTGTTTTAGCATCGATTTAAGTTGGACTTATATCACCACTGTTTATTTGATGACATCAATCATCACTACGGCTGAACAGTTAACAATTTTTTTGTTGTTATTTTAATTAAAATTCTTTTTATTATTTAATAGCCATTTGTATTATGCTAATGTTACTAGACTTATTGCATTGCCTTCACCTGAGACGTAATCACTTCGATTACCTAACTGCCATTAATCGCTATCAGTGCCCATGCACACACAGTTATCTCCCCATTTAGACAACCCATTTGTCTTCCATTTCCCACCTCATAACCCTGAGTTTCTGCTCATTTCCTCTGCCCACAAAAGCGTTTGGCAAATTTGCAGTAAGCCAGCGTCAATGCCGTAGGCCTACTTAACGCAGCAATGGCCCAAGGGCATTGCCAATCACTTGTGGCCCCCTGAATTTTCCGACATCCCCTCAATTTTCCTACTCCCTCATCCCAGCGGTTTTCCAGCGGAAACGGATGCATTCGAGGAGTCAGAGCCAAAGCTGTAGCTGAAGTTGTTTGTATTTTAAATTGGCAACGCGCTTTTGCACATCCGTTAGCGAGATGCACGATTCAAAGGGGCAAGGGGGGTTGGGTGGGTGCAGAAGTGCACTGAGAAATATTTATATATGTTATAATATGAAAATTACACAATCTGTATTTACCAAATTAATAATATTTTAATTAAAAAATATTATTATTATATTTACATTTACATTGTTATAATGCTTAAGGTTTGTCAATAAACATGTAGAAAACATTATGCAGCAGCGGGAATCGAACTTGAAACTTTTTTTTACCGGAGAAACCTACTGTGGGTGGTTACATAAGGTCAGATGGAATTAGCTTCCTTTCAAATTTTCGAATAAATACGATTTTTTTATCAGTGCTGGGCAATAATTGATTGTCTAACCGATTGGCTACAGCATCAGCGACAGCTCAAAATGCGCAAGCAACAGCCGGTGAAGCGGGCCAAAAGCAACCGTTACCTGTGCCCACCTGCCACCCAATACGTTCCAATACCGCCCAATACCCCCCAATGCCACCCACCCCCCACTCCTATTCCAGCCACTTTGCCCAGATGAGATTTTCAATTTGGCTAGGGCTCGGCCCGAAATGTTTGCGTATTAAATTTGCATGGAAATCTGTCTATATTGACCGAGAATGGCCAATGCAAATGTTTGCCGGCCAAATGAATGGCCAGTGGACACCCGTACAGTGGACACTGTGCCCCGCGGACAGCAGACAGCTGAGATCGGCCATTGCACCCGGCAAATGGTGAACCAACATCGGAGCATCGCACATCGGACATCGGACATCGGGCATTGGCATTTGCCTTCTCCAATGCTCTTTGGGCATTTTTAATACGCGCTTGCGTTTGGCTTGCCGTTTGCATTTGCCAAATGTTATCAGTCCAGGCTACGACATCATCATCATTCCACAGAAAAAAAAATATTTATATTTAAAATCAGAAAGCGAAAAAAAACCATATATCGCAATTTGGTTGGCTGATAACTATATATGTTATTATTGCTTTATTTTAGTTTTTACAAAAGTGCCTTTGCACGGGGCATTCATGAATTATAATTGTTTACCTTAAATCAAAGAGTGTACGTTGGTCTTATTAATTTCATCTGCTGTAAATGATTTTATATAGAGAATAAAATATTTAAAATGCAGATAAGAAGTAAAAAAATAAAAATTTATGTCGAAGACATGATTGTTTTTATTTTATGACTAATATAAAAAAACTCCGTTGTTTCCTACATTTTTTGTTTCAGTTATTTGAATGTTGTTCGATTTTCTAAATACATATTTTTAATTTTAGAATTACTGCTAGTAAAAATTTCTTTTAGTGCATTGATATCATCATCGTGGGCTTTGTCAGTGGCCGGTCCAATGGCCTCAGTTGTTATCGATGAGGCCTACGCCTGCTATCAGCTTTCAGGGTACAGTTGCGCCACTGGCCCCCGGGGCGTGGTGCCCCCTCCGTTATACTGCACCCCTCCCCCTCTGAAATGCGCTACCCATGCAATGCCCAACCCCCCTGATTGCACTTAGAACGGGGAAAAGCAAACATTTTACTTGAGTAACATTTGTTACTGCTGTTACTGCTGCTCGCCTCTTTTATTTTCATTTCAACAGCAGCTTCTTTTCATACCCTTCCTGGGCATGTTTTTAATTATGCCAAAAGGTAGCTAGCCAGTTAAAAAAATTTCCTAAATATCATTCACTTAAAAAATAAACCCTTAGTTAAATAATTCCCGTTTAGATAATAGACACCAATGTTAATTGAAAACAGATTTTAAAAACAGTATATCTCTTCACCCCTTTCCCTGTTACTTACTTTTATTCAAAAATGTACATTATGTTTTCAAAATCTGTGTGGATATTTTAATAAACGTTATCTAGGGTATCCGAAACTTCGATTCTCCAGCCAAGCATCCTTTTCTTGTCTTTTTTTTGCTTTCAGCTGTCTGCAAATAGTCGGAAAAAGTCGGGAGTTGGCCTCTGCGTTGATATGTGAACACATGTGGACTACTGGATGTCCAGTCTACATCATGTCATGTCATCAAGCGTCAGACTTTGCACAAACAGTTTCAAATTGATTATTTGCCGCTGCAAATTAAAATTAAGTCATTAAGTCTGTCAAATGGACAAGCAGAGTAAAGAAAATGGAGAGGCTGCATCACCATCCAAGGGGGAATGGAATGTGTTAATTAACTTTGAAAGTGGATGGGTTGGGCTGCCATCGTATCGGTTTTACTTACAAAGAGTCGAGTGACCGTGAGGCTGGTCAACTTATAATTTAGTATTTACATTTAGCATTCGTTAAAAGTACAGCTTCCCTTAAAATTCAAAGGCAATTGTTTTAAAATATGCAAAACATTAAGCCGCAATCAATTTAAATTAAGTAAAAAATCATGTAGCTCATTGACTCATGGCTTATCAATAATATTGCGTTGCATTTGCATTTGCAGCTGCTGCATCGTTAGATGAAACAATAGAATTCGCCAGCTGACTTCCTCATTGACCCCGCAATTTGAACTCGAAACACGTGCTTATCAATTTCGCTTGGTCCCCCAGGCAATGACACATTTTGCAAAAAATAATAGAGAACATAATTTAAAAAAAAAATGGAAGCCACAACGAGAATTAACAATTTACAATATTTATTCATTATAATTTTCTATTTATTTTAATTGATGACTTAATGGCAAAAAGCTCAAGCGCTTTTATTGTTGTCACAACTGCAATTGCAATCATTATGACAAAGTCAACAATGGGTTTCTGGTTCTGCCTTCCCCTCCTCAAAAATAACCGCTGATAAGCGTGTTCCATAATTGAGCCAGCTCAAAACTAGCCAGCAAAACAATAAATCAACGATGAATATTTTGTGGGCACAATGTGCGGCAAATGTTGTTTTATGGGGAAAATTTTAATTATTTAATCGATGGTTATGCCAGATCAGAAACGCAATTTATGTGAAATGTGGCTAAATATTGTACGTAAATATGTGGCTAAAGATAATTAGTAATATTTGTGTTGCTTTCTCAGATTGAAAAATTAGGCCGATAAATATATAGATATGAGAATTAAATTTAGATCTTTATAAATATGAAATGGTTGAAATTTAATTTGCTTGTTTAAAATAGCTTTCGTCAATATGTTTCTAGGATACTAATCATCACCGCAGCCAACTCTTACCTTTCCCCATTTATTTTCCCAGTTAAACTGACCATCCCACCACTCTTCTCCCTTGTTGCTCAGAAAGTGCTCTAAATTTAGCGTTAAAACCGCACAAATTTGCAATGAGCAATTAAATTCTGCGTGTTGCCGAGGCCTGATATTTATAAAACCCACAGCCCAACACCCTGGCTTCCTGAATTAAGGCCGCAAATGAAGGTGGATCCATTTCCAGCCACAAGTGCAAAAGCAGTAGCCGTGGGGAAACAGGGAAAACAAGGAAAACAAGGAAAACAGGACCAGTCGATGACTGATGATGAGCAGAAAGAGGAGTTGAGGGAAAACACAGGACAGTGCGGTCTGCCTGGAATGGACAGCGATGGTTGAAGATGGGGAGTAAAGGGTGAAATTCAATTACATGTTTGTGGCATGCCGCAATGCTCAATAATGCAGTTAATATTGACAGCATCCCTGGAAAGGGATGTACTGACAGGTTGTCTCTCTCTTTCTCTCTGTTTTCCCTGGCAAACACACGGTCTACTGCATCTAATTCAATTTTCAAAACCCGAAAATTCTGTTGACCCAACTGCGTTGAAGGGTTGATTATCCCTCAAACCTCCCCCCGGAAAACCCCATTTTCCAAACTCCCACATCCCGAAAATCCCGCCCACACAGTGTTTATAAGTTTTTGGCTATTTGACTGCCTGCTTGTTGCTGTTGTTGTGGCTGCGGTCTGAAATGGAATTTTGTTAGCTAATTGAATTTCAGTTGCAACTCATTTGCCATGCAGAGTCTGAAGGGGGGAAAAAGGGGAGCTTGGTTTGGCTTTTGGCCATTTAATTGCTGTTTTAATTTTGCAAAACAACACCAGCACCCGTTTTGGCACAAAAAAGGCAACGAATCGCTTTTGGGACAAAGAGTTTGGTGCGTTGTTGCTTTTGCTATCGATCAAGTCGGAGACAAAAAAAAAAGAAAAAAACAACTACTACACACATTATGTTGATTAATGCAACAAAAACGCCCACAAGGCGGGCTTAAAAGAAATAACAAGGAAACGTAAAAAGGTTAAATACAAGAAAGGGGAAGCTTTTTAAGCAGAATAAACATTTTAGATACTCTTTTCAAAATTTATATGGTATATATTTATAATACTTTTAAATGTTTGAAATTGTTATTGAACAAAGTAGAAGCATTCACGACTTGAACATGTGAATATATTTTCAAAATAATGCAAAAAGAGTATCAGCTTTTAATTATAAATAATTTTGCCGATTCTATTGAAAAAGTTTGTTGATTGTATTTTGTATATTTATTTTTTTGTCTAACAAATTGCTGCCTAATGAGGACAGACTAATTTGTTTGTCTTTAGCTAAATGTCGCTAAAATTGTTAAATATGGTGGTGCCATTTTTAAACATTTGATCGTTAAAATACATTTTGGCAAGCTTTTTATTATCAGTCAGCTTCATTATCTCTACTATTTAAATAAGATTATATACTTTTCAAAATATATAAAATGCATAATAAGAATCCGAAGAAATTCTCGAATTCAGAACAGCCACTTAAACGAAAATAACTAAATATTGTAGTAAAAAATTGATTTAAATACGCGTGACATGCGCCTGACTTTTGACTCTGCGCGCGCCGCCACAAAAAAATAAAACCGAAATAGGAAAAATAAAAAAAAAACACAAATCCCAAATGAAGGCAACAAAAACCGCAGCTGCCCCGCCCCCCGCCTGCCAGCCCCTATATTACTCCAAAGTTGCCTCTCTATAAACCCAGTTCCCTCCTTATCCTCACAGACTTTCAGTCAGCACAGAGCTTAGCACAGTTTGCGTTTCGGGCACACACAACTCACTCGCATCGTGTGATTATTTTGGATTTTATATTTTATATATATATTCGTGCACAGAAAAAAAAATTAGGTTTACAAAACAAATAAATCTATTTGGAACATATATTGATAGCTGTCAAGGCCATCGACAAAATCTTTTTTTAGTTTGACACAATCCATTCCATTGTGCTTAATAAATTTTAATATGTACAGCATTAATTAATTTTTTAATAATCTTTTCATTGTCATCATTTCAAATAATAACATTTTTAGGACACATTCTTCATAGGGGTTATCTTAAATATTTACCTAGGTTTGTGATAAGCTAGCTCAAGCTTTATTCTTACAATTACATATTAATAATTACAAAATAAATAGTAAGTCATCTCTTTAAAATGAATTGTAAATATAAATATTGTTGGACACTTCATTTAAAGAATGATCTTTATAAATATATAATTGTGTTTGGATATTTGATAACCAAATCTGACTACTTTTCTCCCTGTGCATTTGTATATTTACTCAGAGTTTTGTTTTTTCCTCAGCTGAGCTTGAGCGCATGAATCATGCTGTGATTTCCTGCAAAAAAAAAATAAAAATATATATAAAAAAAAGCAAAAATCTTTGCCGCAGCCTCAGCTTTGGCCAACAACAAGCAAAATTGACGTGACTATGACATGACGCGATGGTTGTTGTTGTGCCAGTAGTTGTTGTTGCTTGTTGCCCGCTTGGGCATTATTATTTGCAATTGCCGTTTGCTGTCTTTGCCCGTTCTAGTTGCTATTGCTGATTGCCATTGTCTGCCGAAAAAGCAGCAAACTCCAGCGGAAAAAAAGGAGGAAAATAAATGTATAAAAAAAGAGCTGGCACAGCTTCGTCCAGCAGCAACACAAACAACATCAGCAGCAGCAACAACAGCAACAGCAACGCGAGCAACAACAATCGCTCCGTCTACGTCTCTTTTTGATTGTGTTGCTCGCTTTGATTGAAGCCTTTCACTCCATGCAAGGCAATTGTCGTTGATGTTGCTGCTTTTCGTTTTGTAGTTTTATTATTGAAATTACCAGCAGCAGCAGCAGCAGCAACAACAACAAAAGCAACAATAGCAGTAGCAGCACCGTCAGTTCTTTAGCTACTAAACATAACTTAACGTCTATGAAACAATTAACGAAATGCTGCAGCAACAACAGCAAACTGAAATTGATGTCAATATAATGGCAAAATAATGGCATAGCTTCACTATATCTTTCCGACTACACCGGACCAGCGATCAGTAGCAAAGAACACTTGACAAAAATATTAATAATTAATTGACTTTACTGCCAACTTGAAAGTAACCATTTGATTTATGTATATTCATTTATACATTGGTTTTATACGCAGAGTAGAAACAAATAAGCAAGCTTGGTTAAGATGATTGCTACTTGGACTAACACTATTTATGCTTTATTAATTTTAATAGGTCTTCTCTTTTCATAATTTAAAAAACGACAGGATTTTATGAAATTTTGTAATAAACAATAAAAAATGCAAATATTTTTATTAGCGGTCACAATATATAAAGTGTTAAATTATTTGGCAATAAAAAGTATTGGTTATTCGTTATAAGCTGCAAGCTGACTCTTACAACTTTGTTTACGCTAGAAAGCTATCGTGTTGACTTAGGACTATTTTGGTTTGGCTCAGTGTACGAGTATTGATGACGCTGATTGCTGACTTGGCCGACACGTTGCTGGTCTTTGACGTTTTCAAAATGATTGCAACGAATTACACACAACAGCAACCGAGAGCCGAGCAAAACCTTTCATAAAAACAATGCCAATGCTGACATCGAATCAATGTAACTACCAGGCTAAGTTAAGACTCCACTCCACTCTACTCTACTCCACTACAATCCAATCGGCAATCCACTCCAATCGACTCCAACTCGACTCCAACTTGGCCAAAAGGAAGGAGAGACAGGGCAAAAAAAAGACAAAAAAAAAAACAGACGGCACATTAAACATGCATCCTGTCTGTGCCAAGGTTGCCGCATTTGCCGCTCTGCAACTCTGCAAATCGGCTGAAAAAGCCAGCCTCAGAGAGAGAGATACTTTGCCACCAACGCCGACGCGAAGAAGCAGGTGTTACCAACAATTACTTTGCACACGGCTGGCTGCTCCCTCGCAGATGAAGACAAAACAAAAAAAACTTACAAAAAAAGAAGTAAAAGAAACCAAAAGAAACTAACTCCAGCACCGGCAACAACAGCATGTTGCTGCTGCGCCAGTTGTTGTTTACAACTAGACAGCCTCTGAAGCTAGACTCTGAGTTTTTACCCTGGCGGATGCTGGCGCATATTAAGCGCAAACTATTAAAAATAAATCATGGCACAGTATCAAGATCGGGGCAACGACGAAGACCCGGTCTTGGATGTTGCATGTGCTGCATGTTGCTGCATGTTGCTGCTGTTGTGGCCAAGCGCCGTGCGGCGCTTTTGCATGCGACTGCTGACCACATAAAGAAAAAATTATAGGAACTAGCAGTATTGATTTTTTCTCCTTAACTATGTCAATTTCTTAAGAAAACAATACAAATTAAAAGGGCTAAGAAAATCATTTATTTGTCAATATGTTAAAAAATCAAACTTATAAATAGAGGTCTGGAAAATGTAACATTAGTGTATAACGTATCATATTAACTATCACTTCAAAAGCTCATTAAAAGGAAACTACTGGTTATGATAAAATTCTAAATAAAACTGTAAGAAACATTGGATAATATTTTATAAAATTTATTTCTTACATATCACGTTAAGAATTGCAATTAAAAAGTCTAAAGTTATAGAGCAAATATCTAATCTATATGTTTTGTCTCTCATTCGTTTTTGTCAGTGCACTGACCACTGTCCAACTTCGGGATCGGAGAATGCTGGCTGGTTGGTAGGACTGCTATAGGAGTTGCCAATAATGTCATTGTGCTGCAACTGCCATGCCAAAAGACAGCCAGCGATGCCCTGGGTGGACTATGTGGAGCAGTTGTTAAAGGACAAACAAAGGGACAAATGATTGTTGCTGCCGTTGCAGCGGCAGCCACATGTGCCGGAGTATACACTTAAAGAAATTAGCTATAAGTGAGTAAGAAGCTTAGTGTTGTAGAAAGTCAGTTTATCTGCGAATACCGCTTTTAGAATAAAGTAATACATAATAGTTTTTTATTCGTTATAAAAATGTGTTTTTCTCTAAGGCAGGAAATTTATTTAAGAATAAGAGCAAACAGCTACATTATGATAATATTTGTTAAAAAAATTGTATTTCTTTTAATACTAAAAATTCTTCCTAATTTGTATTTCCTTTATTTTGTAGTAAAACTTTATTTTTTCCCCAGCGTATTCAGAGATTTCTGAGGGAGTTAAGAACTAAGCTGAGCTAGGGGCTAGTTAAAGCTTATGCTGCTAGGGGACACATGTTGTTGTTGCTGGCGCTGATGTTGCTGCCGGGAAGGGCCAGGTTAAGCTGCCAACCTCGGACTGATAAGTGAATCATTGCAATGTTCGTTGCAGCGAGGGTTGCAACTAGATTCGTGTTGCTCCGCACCATGATAAATAAACACAGAGCACATGTTGCACATGCTGCTGCTGTAATAGCAATAATGGTTACCAGCAATCGCAGAGGAAGCGATCGAATCTGTAGTTGGGAACGAACTTATTATAGATAGATAGACACCAACAACTGCTGCTCATTATGACTGGCCTCCCTGCCATAGCCCGGATATTAGTGTCACATGCAAGAGATTCGGCTGCGGGCAACATGTTGCTGCTGCTGTTGCTGTTGCTGCTGGTACTGTAGCGGTTGCTGTTGCTGCCGTTGCATATCCGGCTGCCCACAACAATTGCGCGGCATTTAACTGCCAAATCAGCGTTACTTATTGCCAATACGTAGCAACAACAATTGCTAATGGCTTGCAGCCGTCGTCCATTGCCGCATGGCAGCAACATGCAACAAGAGTTGCTACCGTGCCTTAGACATTTCGCTGGACAGAACAAAAAAAATTTATGGTTTCCCTATTACGGCTTTGACATGTATTGGTGGAATTATTTTTAGATTTATTGATTACGCGTTCGTCGCTCGTCGCGTCGTTCGAGCAGCAATTGTTGTTGCTGCTGCTGCTGTTGCTGTTGCTGTTGCTGTTGCTTTTTCTGCCTGTAATCGCTTGGCTCTATTAAAAACAACAAAACGTTTATGCCCCCTGCCTTTTGGCACGAATGTGTGGGCAAAGTCAGCGGCCAGTCAAGAACGAGCACGGCAGCAACATCGATTGCTGCTGCTGATGTTGCTGTTGCTTTTGCTGTTGCTGCTGCCGCTAATGTTGCTGCTGCGTGGTCGCTACTGTGGGCCACTTAGTTTGCTGCATCCAGCCGATCGTCTGACAGCCGTTTAATATTGAAAACGTTGACCGGGAGGCGCCCTAATGGGGCGAAAAGATTGGATTGGCATGCCAGCGAAAAGGAGAAAAAAATAAGACAGTGCTCGCAGTACCGGTTACCGGTTACCCCGAGCAAACCAGTCAAATTTGTTATTGTCGCTCGCTGATAAGCAGCAAAAGATCTCACATTAGCCGGCCACACTTAATGTCCGGGGAAAAGCTTTACAAAATTTTACGATCTCAATTAAATGTCAAATGAAATGCCAGAAAATTGCTATTTATGCGACGAACCCGAGCCAGTGGACAATCACAACAGCATCGGCAAAAGCAATAGCAACAGCAAGAGTAACATTGACTGCGACAGCAGCAATTCCCATTGCAAGTCCGTCTACGATCGTTTCTAGGGAAATAAAATCAAATAGAAAATCCAAACAAAAACAGAAAATGCACTTTGAAAAGATAATTAAGAAATGGTATAGCTTTAAGTGGTAATTATATTTTGTATTTTAATTTAATTTAACTTAGTATTCCTCAGTTATTCCTCTTTATTCTAGGTTTTTGTTGTAAGTAATATTTTATAAAATAAATTTTTTATAAAATAAAGTTCTAAAGTTCTTTTTTTATCTATTCTAAATAAATAAAACCCTCAGTAATCTATTTTATTTAATTATTAAGGAGTTGGTCAAGGCAGCAGTTTTACTTAAGTTTAGTTTAATAATGAACTTTTAGGCCAGGTGATCATTTTTGGAGAAGTTCAATATTTATTTATAACTTAAAAATTTGATTCTGTTAAAGTCAAAGTTTTAAAAGTAGGATAACTGCTCTTTGAAAGTTTAAATTTAGATTTATTTAAGTGTAAAGACCGCCACTCTGCGGCAAGCCGCCACGTTTAATATCACATTTTGATCATGACAATTTCTTTGCCATGTTTATGCAACTGGCTGCGTTCAATTGACAATCTTTGGATGGCGTTCGATGGGGGGATTTGGCTGTCGGTACGGCGGCTGTGAAATTCGATATTTATGCAGCAGGTTTTGCATTTTATGCTTATCAAAATTGTCGGAGTCCGTATTAAGTTTCACGCACAACTTGCATGCGGGCCAAGCGAGTCCCAATCGCAATCCCAATCCCAATCCCAATCCCAATCCAATCCAGAACTCAATCGGAGGAAAATGCACCAAATGCATGACAATTAAACGATTGCCGGCTGAGGAGCGCAGGGACAATCCTTAAAATGTTTGCCCCAGCACGATGCGGTGGCATCTCGCAGGTTTTTTAAGTTCCCCGGGTCTATGAAGACGAAGACAAAAGGCCACGGCTGCGATGATGGGGTGTGTCCGAGACACACAATGTTTACTTAACAATTCAATTGAAAGTTATTCCACTCACGAACTACTTAAGCGAAGGCGAAGGCAAAAATAAAAAAGAAGCGACAATGCGACGCTGGGAAAGCGATTGCAACTGCAACTGCAACTGCAACGGCAACGGCAGCAACTACAAACTGCAGTAACGGGCATATTGCACACGTACTGCGATTGCTGTTGCATTTGCTGTTGGGCAGCAATTGTTGCAGTAGCAACAGTTGTCGCTTGTAAGGCTAAAGCAGCCACCGGGCTGAGCAGCTCAGTTTGGCTTAGTTCGGTAACTGTGTTGATCATTTGTTAAGCGCAATGGGACAGTTTCAAGAACAGAAAATACCCTTAAATTAAAAAATCAGGGAAAATAAATTGGTCTATAGCCTAAAAAATTAAAAGAAATAGTTTATCCAAATAATATACGTTGCTACACCTGTCCAAAAATATTTAAAATGTTCTGCATCAAAAACAATCTATACATAAAGTGGACCATTTAATAGTATTTTTAAAATATAAAAAAATGGATCTTTGTTGCAGGCATTTAATTTGTTGTTAATCCAACATATATTTTAATTATTTGTAGGGCACAAATTTTTCCAAGAAAGGCTACTCTCATTGGCCGCTGCAATTTTAATGGAGGTTCGTCGCCTGCAACTGCATTTGCAACATGACAATCGATTTGTGGCCCGATCTGTATGCGATTGTTGCGGCTACTTACGTGCCAATGCAAAGGGTTCAAGAAGGCCCCTCGATGGCTCCCAATCCAGCGACACACATATGGATATCTATGCCCATTTTATAAGTAGCGAACCGCTGATCTTTTGCTTGGCCCCGTTTGTTACGTTACCGATGTTGTGTTTGCTGTCCATCAGATGCATACAAAATTTTAGTTGCTCTGCCGGGAGAGATACTTAAAAGCAGTCAAAACGAAACCAACTAGGAAACGAGTCGAAAAGGAATTTAGTTGCTGCCGCAAACAGCAGCAACAAATGGCAGTCTGAAGTTTACAGTTTGCCAGAGGAAAATGTCATTGTATGATAATGAGCTGGTCCGAGTCAGATGCAGCTGAATGAATGATAAAATATACTTTAAATGGTCGTTTCGACTCTTGTCAGTCTAGCTAAATGCACTACGAAAAAAAAAACATTTCAGGTCGTACAGATCGGAGTGGGAATATAATCAAAATCAAACAGCACAAGGAAAGAAAAATATTACCAAAAAAATTAAAAGTATTTATCCTAAGCATATCCTATTTCTTTCACAGTTAAAGCTTTAATATGACTAATTATAAATCTTAAGTTACTCACTACCTAAAATAGCAATAATATTGACAAGACAGAAAACTACAGATATTTATAAGCACTAATTTACAAATATCTAGAGCAATTCTTAAATATCTAGAGCAAGAGTTGATAATTTAATCATATTTGTGTGATCTTATTTTCTTGCAGCGTTTTCATCTCAGTGCATTTAGCGGTGCAGTTTGTGTTTCGGTTTTTTCCAACCTTTTTCTTCCTGTTTCTATTTCTTTGAGCAGATCCACTATAACTGGTTCACATCATTTCAGCCAAGGTAGCTCGCAGCTCGGCGACTTCTTGTCAGCTGCAGATGCTGGCGATCTCGGCTGGATTTTTCAGCTGCAGTGGCTGTTGCAGTTGCTGCTAGCAGTCGCATTTACTGCGACTGCTGCTGTTGCTGCTGCTGCTGCTGCTGCTGCAGAGTTTGTCAAACGTTTTTGGGGTCAAAGCAAAGTTCATTTGGGTCGCCTTTTGACGTGCCTCCCGTTTCGGTTTTAAAGACTTGGCTGCGACGCGTGTTGCGCATGGCCAAGTGACTTGAACTGTGGCCCCAGATACTTTATCTACCAGGTTGCAGTTGAAGCTCAAGTACCACATAATTTGGCGAACGCTTTTTGGGGAAAAGGCTTCGGCAGATTATAAAATAATTACTCCGCTTTTAAGTTTCTAATGGGTTTCGCTAATTGTTAATTCGCTCCGTATAATTGCAGCTTATTCACTTCGGCAGCATAAATTAACAAGAAATATTCTAGTTTGCAGGCAGCCGATAATGTCGGTAGGAAAAACCTTTAACTTTTCCATTTTTCCATTTAGGTTCTTTTTTGTTTCCTTCTGTTTTATTTTTTGTTATTAACCCAATGCGCGTTTATGTCGAAAAGACTGGCTACCTGCAATATATGTATATAGTTAAAAGGTATGGGAGTGGAAATGGGAATGGGTATGGGACAGGGGTTCGTTTGTATGAAAATTGAATTCTAAACAGGTCTCGACCGCCAACGCCCCACCCCAAAATGTGCGCTGAAGCACGCACAGCAACAACTCTATACATTTGGCGTTATAAAGTAGCAGCGTGACCAAATCAGATAAGAAAGTTGACACATTTTCACCATATATTTTGACATTTGACATTCCGCATTAGACGCGGCCCGTTGGTCAGCGGCAACAGCAACGCCAGCAGCAACACCAACGGCACACCAGTAACATTGCTCCCTACATTACTCCCTGACTTTCGTTTGGGATTTCGCATGTTTCGCTTGGCCTGATGGGGGTTGACTTCGACTTGGGCCATAACCACTACTATGCCAACTGACCGACCAGCGACCTTAGGTCGCTAAAAGGTTACTGAACCTGCAATTAAAACAGCAGCAGCATTATCGCGCACAAACGCCCACAAGAAGCTGTTCAAGAAAGTTGTAAGCCTTCGGAAAAAAAATGCGGGTCGAATCCCAGCAGGCAAATGAATTACGAGTACAAATTGCTTTTTTTTTTTCTGCCGCTCTGACGTTGTCTATTTTAAACTGTAGCATTTTATGAGCTATTAAAAAATTATTGTAATGTTCGCCCGGCTTCCACGGCCAATGACAATGTGTAAAAAAAAATATTTTATGAAAGTGTTGAAAGCATTTTACAGCAGCCCCTCTCATGAGTCGGCTGAACTTGCCTGTTATCTGTTGGCAATTCGAATGTGTTTTTTGAGTGTGTCATCGTTAAAACGCTCGACTCCGTTTTTACGACTGAGAACTTTTCGTGTTTGCCCAAAACAAACAGCAAAATACTCTTTATCAGATACTTTACATATGCACTGTGATGTCATCTGGAGAGGAGTGATTCAGAAGTCACATTTGAAAATGATAATCTTAATTACAGTTTTGGTCGTGAGAAATAAAAATTTATTAGTTTACCGATCATACTTAAAAAAAATTATTAAAAATATATTTTTCAATATTTCCGAAGTAACCATTCTGTGTGCAATTTACATTTCAGTATTATTTAAAAAGCTCATTAAAAAAAGCAAGGTTTCTTTTTATTTTGAATTTAAATTTGATTTACAATTTTAATCTAAGAGATATTAATTTATTTTAAGCTTTACAATATGCCAAGCACCAGTGCTGTTCTCTTTATTAATTTGTATTTAAACATTCCAAATTATACGGAAAAGGTAAAAATAAACTTAATTACCAATTTGGATTTTTCTTGTTTATTGGTGACTACTAAGTAGTTAAAATGCAATTTATGTCTGAATGTAAAAATATATCTTATTAAATTTATGAATTAAAATTTATAAATCAAAAGTCGCTACTTATTTTCGTAGTGCATCCAAATGACTTGAAATGACTATTTTTCGCGGTTTATTATCGGGCCATTTGAGTGTCTTAACAGATCCGATCCCTGGAGATACCCTAACCCATTTGATGGGGGGCGCTGAAAGGGGTCACATCGTCGGTGGGCGAGGGGGGTGGGAAGGTCAACGACAAGCAGTTGAGTGGGAGCCTAATTGCTGGCCCCTCACCCCCCAGAAAAACTATTGCCCCATGTGGCACTAATTTGTAAATTGCCGCTGTAATCGCAAACATGCTCGACTTCCAAGCCATTAAGACTTATTAATTTGTGTATGAGGGTGGACCCGAATTTCATTGGTAGCTGTTGCTTCAATTATGCCAATGATTTATCGTATTGGGAGCTCCGAAAATGATTGTGAAATATTAAGGCAAGATGTATGCCTAGGGAAATGTGGCTCGAAAGATGGGGATGTAGAATGTGTGTTTACAGCCGGAATATAGGGTACATATATGTGTGCCTAGCCACGCATAACCAAATGCAATTTCGTGGAGGGGCGGTTGAGCTCGGCACAGAAATTATGGCATTGCAAAATATGATGTAGTAAGGGCGAGGCTTGGATTGGAAACAGGAATGGGAATGGGAATGGGAATGGGAATGGGGCTGGGCTTCCCATCATTCATTGTGGCGAGCGGAAGTGCGTAGCATGTTCATTAGAAATGCAAACGCACCTTCGCCGCAGTGACTGCCTCAGTCGAACTCCAATTGTTGTGAGTTACATTCGAGTAGTTCGCCAGGAGAATTCACTATAAAAAATAGTTCAGAAAACCTTTACAGGAATTGTTTTCTTCTTTGGAGAATATTTAATTAGTAACACACTCTAAATAATAATATTTATTGCATATGATTCAAAACGAAAATGTAAGGTTTCTAACTTATTACCATATTTATTATACCAATTTTTTTTTGAAATATAAACATCCAGAGTGTACATAACCTTGTTAAATTCATAATAAAAAGTACAAATATTAGTCTAGTTCTTAATCTAGTTCTTAAAATATGGCAATAATTATTTCGCAAACAAGACAATGGCGAAATTAAAATTCATAAAAATTATTTCCTCTTAGTGCAGGAGCGCTCTGTCCGTTCGTTGACTTGACGGGGAGTTCAGTGCACGCCCCACAAATTATATGGCTAAATATTTGCCCGGCACTTTTGGTAACCGGCAATCAAAGAGTGGCTCGCTCGAATGCCAAATACCAAATCAGTAAAGTGGCAAAGTGGCAGCCTGATTGCGGCAAGTATGCTGGATTCTCGTTGCTGCAGCTACTGCTGCTGCTGCTGCTGCTTTTCTATCATTTCCATCGATACAAAAAAGTGAGGAAAAGCGAGGCGAAAACAAAGGCTGCTGAGTTACTGCTAATTGCATATTTGTCTAGAGTCGATGACCAAAAAGGGGTAAAAAGGGGTAAGACGAGGGGGCTTGGGGTTGCGGAGGGGTCAACTGTTGCTCTGACACTAAGTAGCGACAGGCGGTGGAACGCGTGGAAATTGCAAAAACTAATTAGAGCCTTTGCCTCATGTTGCTGTTGCTACTGCTTGAAATTGCTGGTTTGGTACGCAGCAGCAACAGCAGCAGCAGCAGCAACTACAGTGCAGCAGCGTTGCAAGTTAGCAGTTGCCGCAAAATGTTGCACGTTGAATAATTGCACTTCCGCTTGATAATGCATTGTTGGATTTTATAAATATTTGCCTTGGCCAGAGATTTAAAGAGGGAACAAGATAGGCGGGCAGACAGATGGACAGGTGAAAACGAAGGCTGAGCATGATTTATGTCGGCAACTTGGCAAACATTTCCCTGGATTTAATGAAAACTTTCTGGGGTAGAGAGGCAATTAAAATATTTATTATTTTAAAGCTGCAAGTAAAATAGTAATGGACGAAATCTACCAAGTAAATGGAAGCGGATAAATGAATCCAGTTCGCAATTTGTGTTGGCTTTAAAATATAATGTTTTTTGATGCATATTTTCATAGTCTTCATTGACATCCTTGGGCTTTAGCCTAGATATACTTTTAATTTGAATATAAATTCTGATATCTATGAATAATTGCATCACAACTTTCTTATACTATACGTTCGTTTTATTAATTAATTGTTTTTTCATCAAATATTTTGAAAGTGTCAACAGATTTGTGAATGGTATAAATCTCTCACAGAATCTTAAAAACACCATAACTTTGTTTCAATCTCTTTGTCTATTTATTTAAAAACTTAAAAAAAAAGGAATAAAATACATGATTTCATATTTAAAGACTTCTGCATCGAAACAATGTTTTCTACTTCCCTATTCCACCTGGCTAGCTGTATTTACCACCTATTCGGCTGCAGGCTTATCCTCCTCGATACTAACGAGGATGCAACCTGAGCTGTTATTTTCCCATTTGCCACACGACTCTGGCACCTCTAGCTGCCGTCTTCACACCGCTGGCCATAATTATAGGACTCCCCGTAGCCCCCTCACTATAATTATAATGCCATTTGGCGTGCAGTGTTGCAACTGTTTGCACCGCTCATCGCTCATGCGTCTTTGATTGCTTTGGCTTCGCCTTCGGTTGCGGCTATTGCTGCTCTATCGCCTTGCAACGTCAACAGTCGAGGGCTAAATACGCAACACCAACGGGCCACGCCCACAAAAAAGCCCACACTCACGCACTCTCAGCCGTATGTAAATGCATAATTACAGCACGCGTCTAATTATGCAGGGGCGTGGCACGGAAAGGGGTAACAGCCCACGACGAAGTGAAATTTTAAAGCTAGAATTGGGGGAGAAGTCAAAGTTATTACATTGAAATAATATTTACTACTTCTACTTAACTTTTGTTTAAAATACAGATCATTTAAAGTGATAAAATGTATTAAACTATTAATTTGTATGTGAAGTAATCAGAAATTCTATTAAATTAAATACCATAAATTAATTAATTCAATGAAATTGAAGATAAAACATAAATTTGGAAAATACCATCTAAACAATCGAAAATAGAATAAATTGTTTAAGAATCAAAAATATATTATTAACAGCATTAAGACTAAGGATTATTTTTAAGTTTAAGATGATATTGCTATTGCTATTTAGACGCCCACTGTCCTACCAAGAAGAAGTTTTATTAGGCTTTATTTTTTATTTTTTGGGATCGAAAGAGTGAGTGTCTAATGGCAAACGACACGTACGTGCCAATAACCATTTGTATCTATTTGTCAGGCTGCGTTTTGGCTTTGGCCGGGCCAGCAGACTTTGATTTAATTAACGTTACATTGACCAATTTTGGGCGCAACACGGCGCAAACCAAAACGGTTTTGGCCAGATGGAGAAGTTACGCGGGATTTGGGGGCAAAGGAGAGTGCCAGTCATTACCATCATTAAGGCAATATCATTTTCAGGCTGCTCGTATGGTCGTATGGGCCTGGCTCGTACGTTTCCGAGAAACGCATTAGAGCCGCTCCAATATGGTCTAATAATTCATGCCACATAATATAATTATGGAGCGGACCGGGCCAGACAGTAAGGCACGGCCATGGCCGGAGTTCCGATTCCATCCTGGTCTCCGCTCGCCAGTTGCATCTCAAATATGATTGATATCTGTGGATGTTGCTGCCGTTCGTCAGTTGGATGTTGTTGCAGGTTGCTGCTGGGATGTTGCTAGTTGCTGATGTTGGTTACACAGAAAAAATCATACGATTTAAAATTTCGTACTCGCAGACTTAAAATATGTGTACAATGATTTTTACTTTTCGATGTGTGAATAATATAAATTTTTTGATTTATTCGGTTCCCGCACTTCCTACTTTTTCACTTCCTGCTTTTTGAAATTTTATTAGATATATAAATTCTGTTTTGTCACCAAAATTATGTAACTGTGAAATAATAATAACAAATTGATATTTTCAAAAATTTTACTTTAACAATTTTAAAAATTTTGTTTGCTTAACAAACAGGAGACTGCCAGTCATCAAATAGAACAACGTTTCGTATGCATTTTTCCTCTGTGTAGCTGACTCGCGCATTCATCTTCACTTAGTTATGTCAGTCAGTTAAGGCAACGCGAAATGGAGCACATGTCTCAAAATGATGATGAAATGCGCACATTTTCTAGGAATTTACAGCGCCGTCGAATCGCAATTGGCAGTAGAGAGAGAGAGGGACTGGAGTTGCAGTTGCGGATTGGGGCTCATTCCGTGTGCCCAAGTTGGTCATCGGGCCATAATGAGTGCGGCTTCGTGGCCGGGCCGCAACTGTCAGCTGTTGACAGCCGTGGCATGTCAACATGCTAAAATGCTAAAATGCTGGCCATGCAGCGAGAGGCATTGATTAAAATTGCTTCTTTTTACTGCGGCCAGTGCTTCTTATTCGATTGCGTTCCCTGGCATAATTAGAGATCAATAGATATCCCCTATACAGATTCCCTTCCTCATTTGTCAGACGCTGCAAAAGAGCCGAGCACTGAGAAAAACAAACAAATGTATTGTTTTAAATAAAAATATAATCTATTCAGTTTATATAAATTGAAATGGAAAGTTCACGGAAATAAGCTTTATCCTAACTAAACTATGTTAAATTCCCTATTAATTCTGGGTATTTATTATTAATAACCTAAAAACTAATTCAATTAACATAAAAAGCACTTATATAAAACCATTAAAAGTTACTCTAATTAATTACAAATTCTATTTTTTTTGTTTGATTGCAGTTTTAAGTCGTCTTAAACTTGCATTTAATTATTATTTTTCTGCTCCACCAAATTATTTTTGAAAAAAAAGAAAGAAGCACATTGTAACATATCAATTTATTTCTTGTTCTTTCATTCGAATTTTGATTGATTAGATTACGATCTAAAATTAACCAATATATATAATATTGATTATCATTTGACTGATAGAGCTTTGATAAAAAATAAAAATTTATGGTGTTTGATAAGAAACGTGAATGACGAGACTTCGTTTTAAATAATTTAAAGAAAAGTAAATTTCTTTATTTAAAGTAATTCTCAAAAATATGGAAATATTTTATTAATGAGGATATTTTCTCTATAAATAGCTCTTTTTTCGTGTTGATTGAATTTATCTGAATGTTAAATCATTTGGACTTGTACAGCCAATTTTGGAGTCTTTATCAAATGGACTTACCTGGCATTAGATGGCTTTCGGGCAGTGCACTTTAGCTGCTCAGTGTTGATGAACTTTAAGTCGAATCAGCCACAGGGGGCCATATGCAAAAAAAAAAACGGGGTTTGTGGGGGAAAACTGATTGAATGCTTTGCTCCGCCATCCGCCGTTCGATGGCCATTAATATGCGCTCTAAGTGATGGGAATTACTGTAATTTCAGTGAAGCTAGACCAGCTCCCTGGCCAACTCATTGGCTTTGGGCCTCAGTTTTTTCTGGTATTTCAAACCTCCCCCCCCATTCTTTTTTCTCGTTCCGTTCGGGGCGTTTGCAGTAGCCGTGTTCGTAATTGAAACCTCTTTAGTGTGGCTAAATGGCAGGGCCAAGAGCTGCTCAGGGATGGGGAAAATGGGAAATGGTGTTCATCCTCTGGCCAATACTCAAAGTGCTCTATGAGCCGAGCCGAGCCGAGCCATAATTTTTGCATAGTTCTTGCCACGTTTTTCCGTTTTTCCGTTCATCGGTTTATGCGGTTTGATCTTGCCACAAAAGAGTGCGAGTAGCCAGTTGCAGTTGTTGGTAGCCAGCTTTTGGCCCGAAGGCCGCCACATATTTGCCAAGCATTTTGTGTGGCCAAAGCTGCAGATATAGCAACAGCTTGATCTGCCATGAATTATGCATGTTCAGATACAAAACGAAACGAAACGAAGCGGCAGTGGGAGGTTGGATATTCCGATTTGGGTGCGATTTATGGCGCGGCAGATCTAGCAGGCAATGCATACCTAATCGCGATTACAATATATTATTAAACAAATGTGTATATTACAAAATATATATATTTATATATATATAAAGTTAAGATCCATCTGCATCGATCGCTGAGGGGGTGGCATGTTTGCACCGTTAGCTGTGCAATTACAATGCAATTACTGTACAATCGCCCAAAAGGAAGTGCAGTTAAGCGTGCTCCGCACAGGAGGTGAAAACTTTCCCCCAAACATCCGCTGGAAAACCTGCCATTGCCATTGCAATCGATGCGTTAATACGTTAATAAAGTGTGTAAATTGCGGCTGAGGCTTATCGCCGGGACACGAGGCCAGAATGCTGCCAAGCGAACACAAAAAAAGCTATCAAAATGCAGCAAACTTCACTCATGCACTGGAAGAAAATATTATATGAGCCTCTGTGTAGTATGGTTTATTTTGGCTTAAATTATTAGGTTCATTATGAATTAATAACTTACATATGCATTTGCTTTAACAAAAAATAGTTGATATGTGTTTTTGTTTTGGTTTATATGTATTATGATTAACTAAAATAATAATAACAACGAAACTATTTTTTGAGCTAAAGAAAACTAATTAAGTGTAGTTTTTAAACAACAAATTTGTTTGACATGTTCAAATAATTCTCTTAATTTGTGTTTATTGTTATAAAACAAAATACACAATAATATATAGCAAAACTAATATAAATATTTATACTTTTTCTGAATCCGATAAGATAATACGTGAATAAACTTCTTGACTGTTGAGATATTTTTAAGTTAGTTGCTGTGTTAGTAATTTTCCATTTTTTTCCAGTGTCGCTTGAACTGCAAACGGAAAATTAATAGAGCGTGTTAACCGTTGTGCAAATTATAAACATAATTAATATGGTAGGCCAAACTCACACACATGCTTCGGGGAGAACGCGGGGCGGGCGGTGAGATTAATTTTAGCGATAGTGTTTGCTTTTGGCTTGAGGTTACTTGCTTGGCCTGGTCGACAACTGCCTCTGGTTTGGCTTGTTAGCTGATTGATTTGCGTTTTGTTTGCACTCTGGACGTGGTCAAGTATGGACATCAATTAGAAATGCCTGCCAGCCACAATTATGCAGATGAGCCGTAGTCTGAAATCGCGATGGTCTCGGGGATGCGCTTGGCGATGGCTTTTGCCATTAGCCGAATAAATCACGAAAAATGTCTATATAACGGGTCCCAAATTGATTGCAGTGAGTTGGCAAATGTACATTAGCAGATTGATGAAGACAAAGTGGAAAATATCGGTTATATATCCCGATAAGTTACGATACCCCGTCGAAGAACCTTCTGATCAAAGCAATTATGTTAGTTGACATAAATCTGTTAAATATTCCATTTTTAAGCTCAAGATTAATTTGTATACTACTACATTTTTAGACTAACAAAGAAGAAAACCACTTTAATTCATTTAAATTCAATTAACCTTTTCAATAACCAACCCACAATGTAAATCCCTGCCATTTACCTCTTTTATTCTTCTCCCCACCCAAGAACAACCTTCAATCAACTTGAATCCACACCCAAGCATCCGTTGCACCCATCTATAAACCATCCCAGCCCAGGCAATTTTCCCACAATCATCACATTCAAACACGCCAAGCATCAACATCAACGCCAACATATTGGCATTTGTCCATTTGAAATGTACAAAAAAAGAGAGGAGCCAGAGCCCGAGCCAGCCAAGAAAAATGGCAAGAAATCTTTACAAATTAATGCCAATGGCAGCAGCATTCAAGCACCTGATGGCGGGGCAGAAAATGATATTTACACCACTTACATATAAAATTAGTTTGAACAAGTTGTCCGGGTTGCTTCTTTTCCATCTCTCTCCATCTCGATGAGCCTGTCCAACTGCCATTGACTTATATAAATACATTAAGTCACAAATCACAATTTCCCGATGCTTGAAATGAGCAAACGGAAGGCATACATTTTAAATTCGCCATAAGCTTGTGTGTGCTGCAGTGGCTCCTGCATCTCCTGCATCTCCTGTTTTTTTTTTCAATTCCCTATTACTTTTGCTGGACATGGGACCATTGGCCATTCCGGACCCAATCCGGCTAGTAAATAGCCCGCGGCGATTGCCGGCCAACCAACGGCACCAATCAATGCAATGTCGTCTGGTCCAGTCGCGATGTCGCATCGTCCACAAGTCCATCTGCCAGGCACCCCACCACCACCACCACCAGTTCACCTGTCCACTTGTCCTTCTGCCCACCTGCAGACTCACGCCCCCTGGAACCACCCAGACCCATCCCCGCCCACCTGCTGCATGGGCCTTGCGTGAGATTGGATATCAATCTTTTTGCAATTTCGTATGCAATTTAAAATTCATGAAACACATTCCTTTTGACTCAAAAGATGCAGGCAAATGTGGCTGACTGCACTCGGAAAAAAGGAGATCTTAGTAGATTCCATATTCTATGTAAACACCCACAAATTCTGTCATGGGATCATTATTTTATAAATTCTGAGCATGGTTGTAAATTTTCCGTCAGATGGCGCCACCCAAACTCCGAATATTTTTGGAGAGCTTATTGTTATTATTACTTCGTAATTGTTTAATGAGTAAGGTGTTTATATTTACAATCTTTTATGATAAACTTGCTATCATTATTTTTCCTACCTGTACCATATATATGCTGCTGTGTCCGCTAACCAACAGCAGGATTGGGATTGTGATCTTCCTCATCATCATCATCATCGTCGTCGTCCGATGTCCGTAGTCTAGTGCCCACTGTCCGTTGGCTAGGGAGCAAAAGCAGAGAGCAGGCTCAAATTGCCGTTTGCATTATTTATTTTGCCTCTATTGATGAGGCGGCTGTCGGCTGTTGACGGCTTGGCCAGCACTGTTTTGGCCAGTCCTTTGAATCGGAGGTTGTGGAGGATTCTGTGGCTGCCCCTGTGGTTGCCCCTGCCTCACACACACAACCACACACACACACACACACACACACACACAGATTCTGAGGGGAATCGTTCAATGACTGCCGTTACTTGTTTAAAGTAATACAAAAAGTTGGAGATCATAATAATGGCCAACTGTCACAGTGTTCGTCCGCTCACTCTTCCGCTCACTCTTCCGCTATTAGTTTAATGTTTTGTTTATTGTCCAACAGCCCGGGTGCGTCTGAATGGCACTCCATGGCCCATTATGCTGAGTAGTTTCACAGCCGATTCAATCCGATATGTGAGTGTTTGTCCGCCCGATTGGTTAGCCTAATGGTCAGTTGGACACTGGGCATTGGGACACTGGGTGGTTGGGTTTTGCCTTTTTCAAAGTGGAGTGACAGTGGATCTGCCTCTGAATGTGGCAACAATTGAATGGACGAGCCACAGACGACGACTGCCACCCATTTCGTTCAATTGGTTTGGACGGAAAACGTAAAATGCATTTTGTGGAAAATGTTTGAACGAAATTTTGTCGGCCTCTAATTTGATTTTCGCAATAAATGGAGACAGACAATGGTTCGAAGCATATCACGCAGAGTGTTTATTAAGTATTTAAAAAATAAATTGTGATTTTATAATAAAGTTACAGTTTGTGTACGGGTAATTATAAAATACACAACTTTATTGCTGTTTTTACTACTAGTTACAAAATAATAATCAGCTTATGCTAACATTGCTTTAAATTAAATGAATTTAAAAGAATATTTTTATATTTTGGTTAAACGTAAAATGGAATTTAGAATTACAAATATATTGTTAACTCATAAGCTTTCAAGCCAAGTTTTCTCTCATTCGATTGTAAGCTAAACGTAAACTGAAAAAAATCCTTTTATAATTTTAAACAATATAATAAACTCAGTGGATTTCAACCATAGTTTTATCTCATTTAATTACCCCCGAAGCACCATTAAGATACATTACTTGTGTTGATTTTAGCCAAGTTAATTTGAGATCCCACTCTGCCAGTTTCCACTAAATTAGTCTGTGTTCCTTGCCTGGTTATTTATGCAGTGTTCTAATGCAACTTTAACGTAAGTACAGCTGCCTTTCCCCACACCATCAGATTGGCAGCCATCAACCCTTTTGGCCAGAGTTCACCTGCTTATTAGATTATATGCATTACACCCTCTGGCAGTGAGCATTAATCCAGGCACTGGAAACAGACGAAAACGGAGTACTTCTCAAACCAACGCAAGCCAAACCAAGGCAAACCTAACCCACCTGCAACAATGATTACTTGTACTTTGGGGGCAGGTAACATGTTAACGTTGCATGTTGCACATACAAGAACCGCTTATCTCTGGTTAGCCAAAATCTTTCCGTGGGTGAGGGGTTCGACTCCATTCAACTAGCCAAGTTTTCGACGGATTAAGCTGATTAATTTGAGGCGATAAGAGTGCGGTGATGGCCCCCAGTGGATCCAGGTTTTCGGTGGGTCGCCGGGGCTAATCCCGCCAGTTCGAAGGGTAAACAAAAATATGTTTTGCCGTTAGTCGCCGCCTGGCGTATCAGAAGTCAGTCAGGTAACAAAAAACTTTGGCTTCCTGTCTGCCAAGTTTTTAGGCACGACTTTCCTCTCTTTCTCACAATTTTTAGGAGGCATCGTCTAGCGGTAACCCAAAAAAAAATATTTATATCGAAACAGTGAACACGCAAAAAAATGGAAAGATTGCTAAGATTGCTAAGAGAGAAGGTAAAGAAAAGGATTGTTAAATTATAAATTTATTTAGAAAATCTCCTGCCATTTAAACAAAGTAGTTATCACAATGTTAATATAATAGGTTTTTTTTTTAATATGTCAACAAATATAGTTTAATTTCTATTGACTACACTCAATATTGTCAACATTGTTGCCGTTTGCCATTGTCCACTGTATGGGGAAAATAAATTTCTACGTAAAAAGAGAAACAAAAGTTAACTGCTTTTTCATTGAGGGGCCGGACAACAACACATTTATGTATAAAATTTCAAACTCATTTTAGCATCAAATTACGTGCATGTTCTGAATTTTATAGAGTGGGCGGCTGGAGAGTAGGCGCCAATTAAAATCGTTTCGAGTTTCCCAGAAAATATCATAATTCCATGGAAATAACATGCATTTGCCAGCGACAATGTTCCATTGAAATGCGATACTTTTCCAGGTTACCGGGAAAAGGGGTGGCGGGGATATGGGGGCCTATTGGGGCCCAACCGCAAAATTCTGACATGGCCTCAACCTCAATTTCCTCAGAGCTCCTCCACTCAACTCAGCTCATCTCATCTCACATGTGGTAATCGATCGAGTGTGTAAGCTTAGGGTATAAACAAAAAATTAAATACGGGCTTGGGACTGCCTAAAGGAAAGGAATTTTATGGGTCTTAGCTTTAATAACAAGGATCAAGAAAATAAAAATGGGTGCAGTAAAGTTATAGATCTGAAAGAACAAAAAAAAAACACATTTCTTAAATCAAATGGACAGATTTATACATAAGCCGAATGGGGACTGCCGCATTTTTCATTTTTAACTTTGATTTTCCATTAGATTCTTAGAAATGATTAAATAATATATTATTATTATATATATTCATGGTTTTTTTGATATAGGCTAACAGTTGTATTAATAAAGGGACTTTAATTAATTTCTCAAGAAATTAAACTTAGAATTAGGTAAATTTTTATATTTATGTACCATACTAATTTATATATTTTTTTTAATCCAGACTTCTTGTCCGTAATTGATTGGCCGGTACGCTACATGAAATCACTTAAAGAGAAAGAAAAGCTTATGATATTCACGACACAAAATAATAGAATGTTTCCTCTGTCGCTGGACCACTTAAAGTGTCCAAGTTGTTTTTTCCTGCCGCCGCCAATCGAGCTTCTCCCCAATAATCCGCTCAAAGACACTGGCAAATTGGCCGGATTCGGATTCAGATTCAGTTGGCCGCCGATCGTTAAAATGCCTACGCTCAATTGGACCCCTCAGTCCGCACCGGTCACTCCCCGGTTCCGAGGTTTGGACCCAGTTTACGGGGTTTGGACCCAGTTTACATGCGGTTAACATGTTTGAGGCTGGTGCCGGGCGTCATTTACATGTCCGCGTGCCTCTCCAGCCTCCGGCCTCCCAATCCTCTCTTGCCTTCGACAACATGTTTACATTTTTGCACTAATTTAATTTTTTCGCGTTTAGCCGTTGTTGATGCTGTCGGTTAGTTGAAATTTTTTGCCGGCTTAAATTGCTGTTGAGTTAATTTAAATTGGTATTTGATTATATTTGGACGACCGTTTATGGCCAACTCAATTAAGCGCAATCAATGGATTGGCGAGATTTTTGCATTCAACCAGCATTTATTGCCAATAAAATTGCCGGAGCTCCGGCTGCAGTTGAATTTATATTTTTTTTTAAGTGAAGATACGCCATCGTCTGCCGAAAAACTCCACCCAAGATGAGGATAAAAGATGGGAGGCCGAGGCCACATGACTTGGCCAAGCCCAGACGGAAAACATGTTTTCTGTGGCCCATTGCATGTCAAATGAAAATTAATTTTGGCACTTAAACAAAAGGATTTGACTTTTAATCCCTGGCTATAAATGGCATGTGTGCATATATACGAAAACCTGGCACATAAATATCCCAGAGGAGTGTGTGTGTGTTAGTCGGCTTAAGCCAAAATAATGAAATTTTCTAACAAAAGCAACACCTTGCCTTGTCCTCATCATCATCATCACGTATTCGTAGTCGTAGTTGAAGTCATCGTCTGGCTATAGCAGCAATTTGTGCTGACTTAGGTAACCTCCATGGGGTGTGGGCTATAAAAAAGAGTATGAGGCGGTGGACAGGTTGGATTTTGATAGCCAGCTCTGTAAGGGAATTTTAAGTACTCGCACGAAGATTTGCAATATTGAGAGCTCAACAAGGAACGGATTTATGGTTTTGTTCTAGTCCAGAAGACTGTGTATATGTGCTTCTTCTGTATTCAGATATGTAATTTAACACAAGAAATCCATTTTAATCAAAAATAAACAAAAATTTCTAAGCAAATTTCTTTAAGATTTTTTTAAGCTATCATTTCTAAATCTTGATGTCATGAAGGATGGACATCAATTAATAACAACAATACATTTGAGAATATTTTTTATTTATATGAATAAATCAGTGATCATAGAATAATTATACAGTGAATCTTTTGAAAATCCCCTAATAAATTATATAAATTTTTTCAAAAGAAGTATCTTAAATTTATTTGTTCATAAATTTCAAAAAGCAATAAATCAAAGCTTTTATTATACATTTGCTGCTTTAAAAATAGTATGTTTTTTATAAAGTCGTGGCTGTAATTTAACTGTTTAAAGTTTCATTCACCAAATTTTAGTTACACAGGAAACTTTTGTATATTCAATGCTCGTTACATCTTTAACAATAATGTGCTGAATTTCCAAATAATTATTTGGTCAACTGAAAAAAAAAAAATTTAATAAGCTTTTTAATGAAACACATTCTATTTTTTTTTAATAATTTATTTAAAAACTTTTTAAAAGTAAAAAGTTAACAATAATAAAGTTAAATTCACAATGTATAATGTATACTATGTAACATATAAGCTTTAAAAAACAGGAAGTGGGTAAGTATTTGATAAGTATGAAATATTAATTCACTTTCTTATATTACCATATTTTTTGTTAGCAATTAACTGTTTTTGTATAATTTAATTTTTTAATTTAACTCATTAGATTAAAAATCAAATTTTATTTTATTTATGGCCAGACACCCCATATGCAATTAGGGAAAATAGTTGAGTGTATTACGGCCAAACAAAAAGGGGAAAGGCAAGTCAGATGTTAGCCATATATTAATTGCAAAGCTGGCGAAAAGTGAAAAGTGTCATAACAAGGCGAAGAATGATGGGACTGCTGCTGTGACTGAGACTGCGACTGAGATGCGATGACGTTTGCAGCTGAGTTTTAATGACTCACTAAATTATTCATACGCCGTGGATGCCGACGAATGGCGTTTTGTTTTGAGCACGCCAAGCGCTAAAAGTAAACAATTCAGCGCCAGGCAAAATGAAAAGTCAACAAACTTGGCGAGCATATGAATATGCAATGAATGCCAGCCTGGCCAAGATGATGTCCTGCCGTTGACAGGATTGTGGATGTGAATATGAATTTGAACCATGGGGAATGGGGAGCATGTGTAGTGAAGTCACTTTCTACCCTCTCGCTCAAATAGAGGGATCACATGACTTGATTGCTTACACAGCCGCCATAGAACATGGGATGTGGAATATGGCATGCTGGTGGTATACGAATACGTATACGTATACGTATTCGTTTTCGTATTAATATGAAACGCTTTTGAGCACGTAGCAACACTTATGGCCCCTCAGTCAGCCATCCTGGATGGGTTATATCACGACAATCATCAGAAGGACGAGGACGAGGATGAGTACGAGGACAACGGCAAACGACAATGACGAGCACAATGAGGACGGAGTTCTGGTGTTCTAGAGTTCTGCAGTTCTGGAAGCTGTGCGTACGATTCCATTACCAAAATGCCAGTGGAGTGATGACGATGATGATGATGTATCATGCATGAAGCATAAATTCCACTTTCAAGTGCACCTCAGAATCCAGCCGAGCCCCATCACGAGTTATCCTTTTTGTTGGCTTTCCATCTCTCATCTCCCTTTTTTTCCATTGCTGCAATTTTTATTTTCATTTTACTTGAGCCTACACTTCATTTAGCCCCGTCTGTATAGAGACCTCGCTTGCATTTATTTGTTCAAGAGTTTTTTCTTCACTTTTTTCCTTTTTTTTGTACTGGCTGCTGGCTTCTGGCTCCCTGCTTTCTCACTCAAGTGTTCATGCATTTTCTTCATTGATTGCATTTTTTGTTCGTGCGGATGATGTTCGTTGCTAATTAGCGAAAGGGGTTGAAACAAAGGACTTCTGTGGGATATTGCATAATAATTATGCTTAAGTGGCGACTGGAAATCCGTGAATAAAATGCAATAAAGATTAACGTCGCACATCTGAAATTAATTGCTAGCAAATAATAAAATGAAAATTGGTTTACGAAATCCGTTTAAATTGTTTAAAAATAGTGATTGTAGTTTAAAATGCAAAAAATCATAATAATACAAAAATTAAAATTCATGGTTCGAATTACACGAAAAAGAGAATGCATTTTATACTAATATAATAAGCTATAAGCCATAATCATGGAAAACAGCTAACTACTTTTAATTTAGCTAGGCCTTAAATTATGTTTACTAGTATTTTTAATCTTATCACTTGTCCCAAAATATCCTCACAATACTCCGGAACTAATGCCACTGATTTAGCAACCGAATTCCACGCCTTTGTCACAGCCATTACAACTGTATCAGTTTCATTCACAATTGAGTTGTTGCCATTGTTACGACTTTATAAGTGCCTGTATCTAAGTATCTAAGCAATGGCATAGTTAACGTGTTTTTTTGCCAGCTGCCGCCTGCTATATAAATATTTCTGATTGCGCTTTATAGAGTTATAAAAGAGTAAGCGCAAAAAAAAGGCAAAGTATGGTAATAAATGCCATGGCATTTGAAAATGTTATTAAAAAATGCTGGAGAAAAAAAATGTACAGCCGAGAGAGAGAGAGAAGTCAGGCCATGCATATAAATTGCATGGCCTGCATATAGAAATAAATAAGTGAACAAAAATTCTAAATTGTATACCAATAAGTGGTGGACTGGCTATGACGTCAGTTGGCCAAAATACCAAGCCAAGAGCCAAGTGGTGCCAGCCACAGAGATCTCGGTTAAATCAGAACCATAAACCAGAAACAACTTCTAAAAACAACTTTCATTTTGTACTCGAGAACGCTGCGCTAAAGTACTGCAAATAAAATGAAAAAAAAAAAACACAAAACACAAAACAAATGAAATTGAAGTAAAAAAGCTGGACAGCCAGACAGAAACTTCAAATGATTGAACTTAATTTCCCATGGAGAATGAAATGTGCCAAGGGGGCGAAAGAGTGTGATTGGGAGTACTGCGTTTGTAATTAAGCCGAAGTCGCATAATTCAATTAACGTCTTGGCTGTCGAACGGTAAAAGGGTGGTGCTATTGCTGTTGATTCCAGTGGTTCTGGTGGCTTTGGCTTTGGTATTTCGTACTACCGGTGGGGCACACGCAAAAGCACCCACTGTTGCATTGTATTTACTAAGTGGAACTGGTCACTGATCTGGATTAGCAGCAATAACAACAGTCGGCCAAGTAGACGTCAACACAATCACCACACAGCGACTCGAATGTTGCACTGGGCGAAGGAACGGCAATTAGAATATAAAAGACAATGGCCATTAGATATGTTTAGGTTTTTGTTAAGCAGTAACTGATTTTAAAACCCAAAAAAATCAGTTTTAAAGTTGCACATGATTATTCAATTTCTGTTTGCTTTTATGAAATGATTCAACCTTTACAAGGCAACAAAGTAAAGTTCCACTAAAACGACTGAGTTTTTAAAACATTTATAGATGTTACTCACACATTTTGAAGAAATTTGCTTTGCGAACTAACCAAGATGTGGCCCTAAGATTTTCACAGTGCATTAGAGCCGGGCTAGGAAATATTGTGGGGACACCGCTGTACCAAAGCGTGACAGGCATGAATTAACAATTTGAATTAATGTCAGTTACTCATGGCATGGCTGCTGCTCCAAAGACTGAGTGCGATGGTGATGGTGATGGCGATGGCGGTGGTGATGGCGATGACGATGGTGAGGGGGGAATGGAGTGGGCGCCCTCGTTTTAGTTCGCCTTAGTTGCACTTACTAATTTCTGACTGCGACTGGCATTGATCTTTGCATTGTCCGTCCGCCGGCGGCCACAAAATGAAAGGAAAAGTAAGTTACGATTACGTTAGCAACGTTAACGTTAACGTTAACCAGAGGGAAAGGTAATTGCGATTTGGCCAAAAAGGGAAAGGAAATGTTTCCTGAGCTGTGATTTTTGCTTGGCCAAGTGTCAAAAATGTGGCAGTCCCAGTTCCCGTGCTTCGATGGAGGGTCAAAAAGGGGGATAACAAACAAAAAAAAAAAATGGAACGGAAAGGAAAGGAAAGGGGAACGAGACTGGAACCCGGCTGAGCTGGCGCCAAATTAACCGGAAATGTCACAATGGCAATGGGCGACGTGCGGCCCGCTGCCCGTTTTGGAAATTATACAATTTTGTCACGTGACGTGCATTAGAAAACACAGTCACACAAACACCAAGATATCACCAAGACGTGCCAGACAGTCGCGGTCCAAGCAACAGCACAAAACCCTGAGAAAAAACAAAGAAAATGCGAAAGAAATGAAACAAACAATTAAAGGCCGACCAGATAATCTAAACGTATGAGGAATGCATGAGACGATGTTGCCCACGAAAAATTCCATTGAATAAAAACGAAATTGTAGTGAAATGTATACAATTAGAATTTCAAGTAATTAGTCTAACAATTAACGTAACAAAAAAATGATTGAAAATTGGAATACTGTTTTACTTTTGGGAAAATTAATTTAAAAAAAACTGAACTTAAAATTTTAAAAATTTAATAATTGAATTTCACAAAACTATCTATAATCTATATTATAGTTCTTAAAAATGTATACTTAATTATTTATCAAAAAACATTTTGCTTAAGAAAATAAGTCTTTGTAAAAACTCCAAAAGAGGAATTAACGCAGTTGATGTAAGCCAACGATTAAAATATCAAGGTAAACATAAATTTAATAAAATGTATTTGAAGGGCATAACATAAAACAGATTAAAGTGGCTTATAAATTTATTAAAGAAATACATATTATGCTTCAATAACTCAATAACTTAAATGCAACCCTGTGTAATCGACTCTAATTACAACCAATCCACCCCTGAGTACCCATTAGAAAGGCATAAAAACCAGTACCGCCCCTCACTTAGACGAGTGTGAACCCGTCAAGTCCACTAAATGTCAACTAAACACGCGAAATTCCGCAGCAGGACTTTCACTGGTCAGAGTCCTGTTGTGTTGCTCTGAATCATATATTCCCAGGCCCTCGAATAAGTGTGTTCAAAACCAAAAGTCAACGTTCTCCATGTCACAATAATGTATGGGTGGTAAAGAGTTGGGGCTTTTCCAACGAAAAGAAGCCGCAAAAGCGCGAGAATATTGGCGGACGAAATGTAAAACCCGCTTTGAAGTCTGAGCCCACTGATTTGCCTTCTTGCGGACCAACTTACAAACTAAGCAGCCACTTTGAAGTGGCGTAGTTTTCCCTCTTAACGCACTTTCTTCGTTGGCAGCGTTTTTCCAAAACCTTAACGGCGACCATACCATCCAGAAAAGATGGCGGAAATGCTTCAATTTCAAAGGCGAAAAGCCGCCAAACGGTGAAAAGAGATAGCTGCTCGTACGAGGCCACACATGTGGTGGAAAAGTTTTTCCTTAGCTGAATTTTCTTGTTTTTTTTTTTGCTGGGAGGGTTGAATGTCTAAGGGGGAGCACTTTCACTTTTCTTCGCACCCAAGTTTTTGTTCGCCTGCCACAGGGATATTTTTTTCCATCACGCTTTTATGGAGACCCTTTTTGATTGGAAGTATTTGCCAAAAATTGAGAGGGTGGGATTATGATAAGGATATGCCCTGGGGTTGCATTCGGTGTACAATCGTTTCAAAGCAAATTTTTGGCAATGATTTTTCTTTGACGAAGAGATGAAAGAGCTGTGCAATGACAATTCCAGAAGGCAAGTGACACGAAAATAAAGGGTTAGGGAAATTATTAAAAAATAAAGAGAAGCTCAACCAATTTTAAGCTGGAAATGCGATCGTGTCACGCAGATTTGCCTTTCCCATTAAGTCAGCTTTACTAATCCATCATCACCCGAATTCTATGATCTATGAGCTGTTCCCCTAACCCATTTTTCTACCAACCACTTGATGAATGATCACCCGGATCGCATTTAAAACGAATTTAATGTCTAGACTCTAGACCAAAACGAAATTCACATAAATCTCTGACACACTCGAAACTTGAAATTAATTTTCGTTTTAATTATATACGAATTCATCGCTGGCCGGCTACTGTTAAACCGCTAGTCAAGGTCAATCAATGGCGCAGAGAAAACATAAATTCAGCTGTCCGTGCCAACCGTTAATGTAATAACTCATGCCTGGCCGCAACTTGATTATGAGCCGAGAGCTCGGCTTTAAACATAAATATATACGCGCATTCTTCTATATCATTTCTCTGGGCCCCCGTCGCATCAAAATCAAATTAGTTCCGAGCGCTGATTTTCTTCCACAGTGCCGGCTCGGGTTGGCGCTTCATGCTCGTTGGTTTCCAGCTAATTTTTGCTTTTCAAATCGACTACACAATACCAGACTAGAGAGTAATTATAATGCGAGAAACGGGCGAACGCATTTATCGCCGCGATCAGCACACATCCGTTTGCCGCTGATATAAAGCTTGTAATTACCTAGCTAATTTACATGAATTTCCAAGCGAACATCCTTTTGGCAAGAAACCGTTTTGGGGAGCTGGAGAAATTGTTCCCAGGAATATTTTTCTGCGAATACATAGTTCCAGGAACATTAAATACACGGGGGAAAATATCAAGCACTAACTGAAATGATTTCCCATTTACTGTTAGTGTGTGAAATTTACAATGTATTTCTTTTAATTATATATTTTATATATTTTTATTCAGGTCTGTATAAACTATTTTTTAAAGGAGCAAAAAATTCATTTAAGTACTTCTGTTTTATGTGTCATTTTCCCAATTTATGCAAATAATATTCAAATAATTGCTTATGAATTTTAATGTTTGGGGATAACTAGACGATAAGCTATATTCTATAATTATGATTGGTTATAATCAACAAATAAATTTTAAATCACTTATTAAGAACTATAATTTTTGGGTATCACTACATTAACTTTAATTTTTTGTAGTGCTAAACTTTAAGTGGGCGCAGAGAAATGCGCGTTGGCCTGGCCGGGATTGTTGGCTTGGCCTATCAGCTATTTGGCATCATCATCGGGCAGTATTTTGGTCGTGGCGTGGTCACGTCACAGGGCCATCGCTGTTGACCATCATCGGAGCTGGCCATTTCTCTCGGCCTTTTCCGACGCGATTGGCAATGATAAAGCGTCGTGGCCAACAAGTGGCGCATCTTTGTTGGCATTGCATTTGCATGGGTTGGGGGAAATTCTTGAAATTTTCCCCATATGACACTGGCCACGCCCAGTCGTAGCCTTACCGTCCTCCATCCGCTCCTTCTTTTTTTATGTGCCTGCGCTGCAGCAAATGGTCAAATTATTTCCTTTTCCGCATCTTCTACCAAAGCATTCACGCGCACGAAAGGATTTCTTGTAATTTGGCTGTGACTTGAAAAGATGCTGGATGAAGTGAAAAGGGGGCGAGAATGTGGATCTCCGCCCCTGTCAACTGATGAAAGGGATTTTGTGACTGCCTTTGCTGTTTTGGCGACTTTGCGTTTTTATTTTGTAATGATTTTTGCCAAGCTCTTTTCGCTTTACTTTTTCATACTGGAACGGGCTACTGTTTTTGGCGGGTTGTTGTGCAGCTTTTGTTTTAAATAAAAAAAATAATAAAAAAAAACAGGGAAGGAGGGAACGAAATAAAGGCGATGCAGAGGCAGCTTCATAACCACAATGTGTGTTTCTCCTCTATAAATGCATATGCCGCGTACATAAAATCAGAAACACAATAAAAAAAAGTTGTTTGCATAGGGAAACTAATTATTTTTTACACTTGTTTTACTTTGAAAACATAAACATTTTTAGGTACACTATTATTTATTTACTAAAATATTTTATATTAATGTTTACTATTAAAAATTTAATATATATTCGAAAATGTTGATAAATCGCAAAGTAAATTAGACAGACTTTTTTAACAAACTTTCCCTTGCCACAGGAATTGCAATAGGTAATAAGTAAAACTTTACACTTTTTTTTTCCTTTTTTTTTGTTATTATTTCTGAAATTAAATTGTAAATTCCGCTTTCTTTGAGTGTACACATACCCCAAGTGCATCTCGGCATGCCAGATTGAGCCCGTTTGTTCAATGGAGATGGGCTGGATTGGGCTGGTCCTGGGATCCTGGACCGGGATCCTGCATCTGCATCTGCATTATGCACACTCATTACCCTCACTCCATATCTCGGTCTCTCTCTTTCGCTTTCCTTCCCTTTCTGGTCGCCATTATCCTTGTGCACTCGTTCACTTTCATTTCACATATCGCATGTATGTGTATTTTTTCCTGGATTTTATTTCTGTTTTTTATTTACGTGCCTTACCCTTGCCACTTGAGACATTGCTTTGTTCTGTTTTATGCCACGAAGGGGTTATGCAAAAAAAATATCCCGAAAAGCTTTTAGTGTGCATGTGAGAACGCGTTGAAAGCGCAGGCCAAATGCATTTGGATGGTCTCTCAACTCACAACTAAAAACGCATGATTCGGAAAACCGCATGGCAACTAAAATGGTTGTAGGCAAAAGTAAACTAAAATACAAAGAAAAAAACACGGCTTATAAAACTGGTTTTAAAGTGATGTAGCACGCACAACACAAGTTTGTTAAATAATTTTTTATTGAGAATTCTAATTTAAAATTTTTTAGAAAGGGCTCTAAAATATATTTTTTAAAATACTTAAAGTATTGTTCTTTTTTAGGTTTTGAAATAGTCATGAATATATTAAAATATAAATTTATTAAAGCTTTAGTTTAATTTACTTGTATATTTTAAAAATCTTTTATAGACAGTTTTAACAATCATTAGATTATTGTGTAGGGCACTCTTGTAAACTAAAAAAATACAAAATAGATAAGTGATTGTCAAATCAATTTCACAAATTCCACCTGACTATGTGAAACCTATAATATATTTAGAAGCTAGCCTTGCAAACAATGTCATTGAGGCTGTGAAAAGAAAAACTGGTCAAATGTCATCCAAGTAGGTTCAGTCTTCAGTAGAAATACAGAGAAAATACAACAATTCATTACTTCGAATGTGTTTTATACTTAAATCGAATCGTGCTGTCATTGTTGTTGCCGTTGTCAGAATTTCATAGTTCCATCAACCAAAAAAAAAAAAAATTAAAAGAAAAAGGACAACCATCAAATGTGTGAGAGTCGGTGAAATAAATCCTGTTCCGATATAACCCACATGCTGGTGCTATGAATTCCGATTCGGAATACTCCGATGAGGATCACGGTGACTCGCATCGCTCGCTCCACAGTCACAATCCCTCGTCCTTGATGAGTTGCGGAACCGGTGACAGCGACGAGGATACCTGCACGGAAATCCTTTTGCCGGACAGTCCCATTGGAAGCCCCGATGCGGATGACTTCGTGTACAAGGTCCTTTCGGTGGATCAAATCGTTCAGCACCAGCGCAATATCATCGATGAGGTGAACAATGTCCTGAATCTATCGCCGCAGGTCACGCGGATTATCCTCAATCATTTCAAGTGGGACAAGGAGCGGTTGTTCGAGAACTATTTCGAGAGCAGTCCACAGGAGTTTTTCCAGCGCGCTCATGTGGTGAATCCGTTCGAACAGAGAGGTGAACTGGATTTGAGGGCAAGCTCATCGGATTCGGTGCGCAAATCCTGTATTTCGCAGGAATTCTGTGGCATTTGCTATTCTCCCTGCGACGAGCACGAGCTGAAGGGCTTGGGCTGTGGTCACAGCTTTTGCACCGCCTGCTGGAAACAATATTTGGCCAATAAAACGTGCAGCGAAGGCCTGGCCCATACGATAACCTGTCCCGCTGCCAATTGCGACATCCTGGTGGACTATGAGTCCTTCCTGAAACTGGCCGATAGTCCGGAGGTCATAGAGCGTTATCAGCAGCTCATAACCAACACCTTTGTGGAGTGCAACATGCTGATGCGATGGTGCCCCGCCCCCAATTGCACGCATGCCATCAAGGCCAATTGTACGGAGGCTCGAGCTGTTCACTGCAAATGTGGCCATCAGTTCTGCTTTGGCTGTGGCGAAAACTGGCATGAGCCCGCCAGCTGTAGTTCGCTCAAAAAGTGGCTCAAGAAGTGCCTCGAGGACTCGGAGACCTCCAACTGGATTGCCCAGAACACGAAGGAGTGTCCCAAGTGCAATGTGACCATCGAAAAGGATGGCGGATGCAATCACGTGGTCTGCAAAAATCCCTCCTGCCGACATGACTTCTGCTGGGTGTGTCTGGGATCCTGGGAGCCGCACGGTTCGTCGTGGTACAGTTGCAATCGCTTCGACGACGAGGAGGCCAAGGAGGCGAGATTGGCCCAGCAAAGATATCGCTCGTCGATGGCCCGATATCTGCACTACTACAACCGGTATATGAACCACATGCAGAGCATGCGCTTGGAGAACAAGTTGTATGCCAGTGTTCAGGCCAAAATGGATGACATGCAGGAGGAGATTAGCTGGATTGAGGTTCAGTTCCTTCGCGATGCCGTCGACGTTTTGTGCCAGTGTCGATCCACGCTGATGTACAGCTATGTGTTTGCCTTTTATCTGATCAACAACAATCAGAAGATCATATTCGAGGACAATCAGAGGGACATGGAAATGGCCACCGAGAAGATCTCCGAGTGCTTGGAGAGAGAGATCACTGTGGCAAATCTCTACGAAATCAAACACAAGGTCCTTGACCTTTCACACTACTGCCAGAAGCGACGACATGTCCTCCTGTGCCACGTCAGAGAGGGCTACGAAAAGGATTGGTGGGAGTTCATTGAGGAAACCACAACATAATCCCCAATTAAATATCCATTCTATATTCTGGCATTCTGGCAACACATCGAAATAGAAAGCAATCCGTAAATTTCACTGAAGACTTTCAATAAACATAAAAAGTACATGAACTATTTTGGATTCCTATCTCTGGTTGAATTGATTTTGGTCGATTCGACCCCCCAAAATTGATCAGTTATTATACAGCAATAGAAGGAAGGAAAATGAAATAAATCGTTAAACAAGAAATGGTTAAGTTTTTGTATTTACATAGGATTGAGGAATTTAGATATAAAATTCAATATTTCCAATTTTGTTATTATAGACATTTTATTGGTAATACTTTGGTTAATACATTTAAATATCACAGTGGTTTTCAGACTAGTGCTGAATTTTTTTGCAAAGTATAGATCTTTATCTAGTGCCAGCCCCACTGTTTGCGCTCTTTCGAGTGCCCCTAATATGCGTCTGGCTTTTGTAATTATAACATAAATCAATCCCAATTTCATGTTATACTTTTCAGCGAAGCAAAGCGATTAATGTCGACAATGGACCAGAGAGATATGGCATGGCAAGAGGAAAATCATAAATAAGCCATATATTGCCATGGCCAATAACGGATTGGAACGGATTGAACACCCCACCGACCGTATGAAAAATATTTCCTTATCGCGATGCTTCCCCAAGAGAAACGCCGCCAGGTGCAAAACGAAACGTGTGGATTGTGGATGTCGAGGGGTGTGGGGGGCTTTCTGTGGGGTTAGTGGAAAACTGGGAACTGAAAAAGCCTTGGCCAATAGATTTACGGCAAACGGCAGCCAAGTCGTGCCTGCCTTGGCTTAGAGTGTGAATTTTCGCACCCGTGATGAAGTTTCCAATTAAATTTTATTGGATTTCAAATTGAGGCTGAGACTCAAGCCGCTGATCCGATGCCTTTGCCAATTGCTGCGGCTGGCTGGTAAATATTTGCGCACCATTGTTGTGGCAAGTGTTGAAAGTGGGCGGTACAGTGCTAGCCCCCATCCACCCATCCACCCATCCACCCACCTCCCCCTTCAAATAATCCCCTCTGTCGCAGAGTGATTTCTTATGGCAGTTCAATTGCCGGGTCATCAACGTGTCAGCATTCGAATTGCACCAGTGCGGATGCCGCGCAGTTGCACCCTGGAGTTCACTAATTTATGAATACATTGTGGGAACGCCTTGAGAATTTCGGGATCCGGGAAATACAATCTGCAAGTGGCCGTCAATATTCCCAAACGAGGTGAAAGTCGAGCCTGTTAAAATTACTGATTTAGGTACGGAAATTATTTCTTATAACTAATAATGAAGCTTAACATATAAGAATCTCTGCTTTATAGCTTACAAAATATTAAACACATACTAACTAGTTGAAAATAACAATTCAATGTATTGGCATTCAAAAAGGTTTTGTTATGTTAGTTTAATAAATTTGAAGTTGTACTTTGCTTTGAGCAATTCCTTATTAAAACATTTACATATATTAAGTTAGACTATATAGTTTTTCCAAACAGTATTCTGAATTAAATACAAATTTTTATAACTTAATTTATTAATAATTTTATCAAAATGAAGTATTAATTTTGCTATGAGTTTTCAAAGTTAAAATCCTTTACTTAAAGGTCTTATTTTTGTTTTAGTAAAATTCGTAAATGAACTTTAATTTTCTTTAAAAAGTACTCTATGAATGTCCCTAAAGTGCTCTAAATTGCTCTGATTTTAGCTTAAGCACTTAAAAATTTTTCTCGGCCCAGCTTTAAGTTTTTCGCCTCGTCTCTATTTACCTACAATATCGGCTTGGCCATAAGGCTGCAAGTGCCAGTCAACAGTTGGCCTGTTCTTGGCCCTTGGTCTTCGGCTCATTCAACAAGTCAACAAACAAAACACACAGAAGAGAATGCAGAAAAAATGATGGGCGATGAGAGGGAGGATGGGGAAAAAAAAAACCTCAGATAAACCGAGTCCTTCCGTCGGAGACCTGCTCCCTGGTCAAGTTGTGCTCAAGTGCGTTCGTATTAATTTTATTTATTGGCCACAAAATCCCAACCGCAGACCCGGCCCCTTCTTCAGGCTTAACGGTCTCGGTCTCGGTTTCGGTCTCGGTTCGTGTCCTGCTCCTGGGCTCTTGGCCTGGCTTATTGAATTTTTATCTACAGTTTGCCTTTGTGCTTATGGCATCTCACTGAATCTCGTATCTCGGGCCGGGCGTTAGCTATTTTTATTATGGTAAATTCTTCTTCAGTTATTTTTTTCTCTACTTAATTTTTTCCATCGACTTGAAGCGGCAGACACTTGATGTCCTTACATCTGCTTTACAACTTGGTCGCGTACTTTCAATTACGCGCCCTCGTCCTGCCATTGTCCTTGGCCTTTATTGAAGGTCGGTTAATAGACAGGTCGGCTGACAATGGACCAGGGCCAGAAAGTGTTGTAAGCCAGCTAAGATTAGCGTAGAAACTGTGTCAATGGCTGTCGTAAATCAATCAAATGGATGAGGAAGTGATTCAATGATTGTCGTTGACCTCTGTTTTTGCTTCAAAGTAGGAATGCGCAATTAAATGAAATATTTGCAGAAAATGTATTTTTTATCACCATTCAATTTGGATAAACCCATTTTTGTTATCAGATCAATTAAACAGGTTTATGAACTAAGGTAAATACAACAATTTAAAACAAGATTATATATTTTTTTACCATTATTTTTTTGTCTTGATCATTATAAATTTGATTTAATTTCTTTTTGCTCATGATTGTTAAAATTCTTAAACTTATTTTAAATGTTAAATGTTTTTAAAAAATTATTACTTTTACTTTAGTATTGAGTTCAACGTAATTACATTTGTTTATAGGTATTTTTTCTAAATTATAAGCACTTGTCGCTGGTGAAAGACGTGTTATGTAATTCGCGATTGCAGCCAATTTGTTTGTGCACTTTCTAATGGCTTCCCCTTTATTTCCTATCTGCGGCACATTAGTTGGGCCATTGAGCCACAATGTTGTTGTGTTGGATCTATTCGTGCTGATTTTTGCAGCCAAGTCGTAGCGCTGCAATAAACAATCTGCGGCGGACACTATATAGCCATATAGCTGGATCTGAATCTGAGGCTGCCAGGCGACTCCTTGGCCGCTTTTTGGTCGAACTCCTCGAACTCCTCGGCGCACTATCACTTCATCAGCGACGTGAATTTATGAGGCACTTTGCGCAGTCGCCGAGCATCGTTGGCCATAATTTGCCGCCGTCTTGGCTTCTCGGTCGCGTCTATTGGCGAGTGCACAAATTGCGTTGATATGCTGACAGGCGGCACACAGCGGCTACACGGCGAGAAAAGCCCCCCTGCGTTATGCCCCCGTCTAATGCGCAGTCTCATTTGCCTATCGCCTGGTAAAGTGCATTGAAAATGTTCCGACTTCGGACCACTAAATTGAGGCACGCGCGCAGGCGTTAAAGAGTAAACAAATAAACAGAACAGAAGCCAGAACAGCCAGCAGCCAGAAAAGCCAGCAACCAGCAGTCCACAGAAACAAAAAGAAAACTTCAATTGAATTTAATTGGCCAACTGTGAGGGGCAGACGCTGCTCTTTTCGACACTAACTAGCTGTCACATTTCTGTGATGCGCGAGAATTGGAACTCAGATGCGTAAATAAACGGAGGATATATGTATATGGGAATAAGGAAACTAGCAAATACTCTTTTTTTTACAAAAATATCGAAATTGTTAATGGCAAACTTTGTAATGCATTATTTACTAACACAAATATTTAGATAAACAAATAATAAGAAGTAAACTTACTAAACAAAGTCAAAATTATCAAGATAGGGATATCTTAAATTGAAAAAATAGAATTCTATCAACAAATAAAATTATGTAAGCATTACTTAATTATTATTTAAATGTAATTGTAGGCTTTAAAGTACAATTAACAGTATTGAATCTCAGAAGCAAAAAATTTTATATAGTTATGTTTTTATATAGGCGTCTTAAGTAAAAAACTTTATAAACTAATTTTAAGATTTTTCATTTTAATTGAAATAATTATTGAAATATTAATTATTTGATTTCTTTTTGATTCAAAGGTAAATTTATGTATTATTTTAGAAAGTTAAGACTCTTAGATATTCGTTTAAAAAAAATGCAGATGCAATTTAATAAACTTTAAATAAAAACCAAATGCTTATACAACTATTGGATCTCTCAGTCCATTTTGCACATATAACACCTACAACCATTTATACCCATTAATGGAGGGTATTCTTAACTTAACTCATCTCACAAATTAAACGCATTCCTTAGGCTCCAGCTGCCCTGGCCTCTGTTTTTCTGCTTATCACTTGAATCATCATCATCATTCCTCGGCAAAAGCCGCACCGAAAAAGGTCGCGCCAATTTAATTAAGCGACATTTTATTTAATTATTTCATATATTGATTGCGAAATGTGTAAAGCTTTTAATTGCGAAAAATGACCACAATTCCCAAAACAGTGAGCTGCACCGAAAACCCGAGGCTCACATTCCCTTCAATATATGTATATCCATATGGGCATCAATAATTTCAATAATTTCGCATGGAGAAATTGCTGGAATGAAATTGATTTGGCTCGACAGCAGATGCGTTTAATGCATTTATATTGCATTTCATTATGCTTATTTCATTTCGTAATGATTGAATTGCAGCGGCTCGAATGATGACTGCCAATAACAATGGACAATTGGACAAATCAAACAGAAATGAGGCTTTTTGGCCTCGTCCTGGAAATTTCGTGCTCCTGTGTGTTGCACTGGGAATATTTTAGGGATACTTTCTAATTAAGAAATGCTAGTAAAAGGAGGCTTATAAAAAATGTTTGCCATAATATTTTCAGTTTTTTTAATAGTTTATGGTAAATCAACGAATGTCTTAAAATACCTTTCACATTATTAAAGCAATTATTTAAACAGAAAGCTTTATAAAGATTTACGAATGAATATAAAAGTTTTAAATTTAAATTTATATTGTTTTATTTTATTACTAATAAGTTGTTGCCAGTAGGTAAATTAATATTCGTTTTCTAGCTTTTTTAAAACTTTATTTTAAATCGTAAATTAAATAATTGCTAATTCCTTATAATGATTATTTTCCTCAAACGTGTTTAATGGACTATTAACATCAAGGCTGCAAAATTCCACTAAAATTGAAATTTATGTTCACATTGAAAATACAATTAATATAAATTAAAAATCTAAGCTTATTATAAATTTATGAATTTATTTTGCTGTGTGTGCCTTTTGGGCAAACATATCAATTATGCGGCACATTTTCGCTGTTATAAATATTTACGCAGAAATTAATTATTTAATATTAAAATGACCGCAAAACATTTTACACTCGACTGGGGCCTAGGATCTGGGAAATCCACTCGGGATATTGGCTTTATCCCAGGGCTTCCTGTCCCCTGTTTGAACGTCGAATGTGGTTGATTTTTTTGTTGCGGCCCGTATGAATGACTGGTTGACTGGTTGAATGGCCATGGCCTGGATGTGTGCGCTGTGATTGACACGGTAAATGATATTCACATTATGCACAGGATATGTTGCTGTCCACTCCGATTGTCCATGTGTGAGTGAGTGTGTGTGTGTTCGATGGTTAAACAGGAAACGGAAATGGCAACAAGCTCTGTATGCAGTTCCATTGGGAGCCATCTGCATCTGCATCTGCATATTGCATATTTGTTGTTTATTCAGCCACTGAGATTGCTGTTTCTGTTTGCCAAATGGCAAATTTAAAGCCTGATGAGCCGATAAATACTTTAAGAGTGTAACGATGTTGGGCAAAAACTTTTGCCTACTGCCCATATACACTAGTATTTGCTGTTTCAGCATTCAGATCCATCTTCATCATCATTGCAGGACCCCAGCCCTCAGCCTTCTCATCAGGCCCATTCAGAATGTAGCTATACTCTCAAGCCCCTGCCCGGATAAAGGCATCTGCGATGATGGCAGGAGCTGAAGAAATGCTCTTTAAGGATCCACTTGTGTGCCTGGGCTCTCAAGTGTCCTTTGCATGTTAGCGAAACCACTCGAAAATATGACGCGTTTGCTGAAGTATGCAAAAATTGCACATGGAACACGGAACACAGGAGGAAAAAAACCCACAAAAAAAAATATCAAGCTCAACTGCTTAACAATAACGCGGAACAATTCAATGTTTTCGCTGCTTTAAATTGTGTGCCGACAGCGAAAGATTTTTGCAGATTTTTCGGTCTTTTTTTTTTGTATTCCAAATTATCAATCGATAGCTATCGGGGATGCAAATGTGTTTCGTAGGCATATAAAAGAGAAAAGGTCTCAAGGAAAATAATGCTGAATCCAAACAAATAATTGTTGTATAAAAATACATCGATGCCACTACATTTATGAAATCACAATAAAATTCTTTGTGAACATGTCTTCTTGATTGAATCTACGATCGATAGATTAAAAATGAAGTATTTATGACCTAAGCATTCTTAAGAAATGCGGAATAAACTTTTTTTTTTATTATAATATTTGTAATAAAATTATTAAATTGATGAGGTCCAAACCAAGAAAAGATTTCAAGGGAAATAATGATTAATGTATACAAAATTAATGTGCTATTTAAACACCATACAAATTCTTGGAACATATTACAATAAACTTAATTATTGAAAGTCTAGCTCAGCTGTAAGCTCCACAAGAATTTATTTAAAGTAGTAATATTAGTTCTTTAGTTTTGGTAACTGTAGTCAAATGAATATTTAGTGTCAGTCAAAACTGCTAAGAATGAAGTCTACAGCTTTAAGGAGTATAAAATAAAATACTGCTTAAATACGTTTCCAAGCCCAAAGCCCACCAATCCTTCGCCCCCAGATTCGATCAATCAATACTAAGAACTTTAGCGTTGGCGGCGAACATGAAATATCACAGCCGCAGCCAAACCCTTTTTCCCGAGCTTGAAAACTTTTCGATTGGGAGTTGGGATTTGGGTATCGGTTTTGGTTTCGGTTTGGGTTTCGATTTTCCCTCAGCTGGATTTCCTGCAGCCGCGAACGTGAGCGTAACCAAATTTTGCCAGAGGGCTTGGCCAAATCAATTCAATTGCCAAATTATGCCAAACCTAGGAAATACAAATGTACGAATCGGACGTAGAAATGGGAATAGCCATGGCCAATATTCGGTGCTGTTCCAATATTTGTGGCCGCAATTGTTTGGCATGACTCGACGGCGGCTGAAAAGTCTCAAAAAACGAGAGACTGAGCGACTGCATTGGCTAATCGATCATCGGGCCTGGTTTTCTTTTTATTTTTTTTCGGCTGCATTTTGGCTATGAAACGCGGCTTTGGTGTTGTGTACTAAATTTTTTTTAATGTTTTTTTGTTTTTGTTTTTGTGACGGCGGGTTTTGTCATTTGGCTTCGGTTCGTTTGTTGGCCTGCTGTCATTTTTAACTGTCTATCTCGGTGTCTCGGAGCCGTGGTAAGACTCGGCTCTTAGCCTGGCCTGCAACTATTTTCCGTGCCACATTTTAACGTAATTATGCCGAAAAAGTAACACGAGCAACGACGCGACGCGCCGCGGCATTTGATTAATTGTCGAATCGTGCACACCACTGGGGCTATTTGTTATCTCAAGGCGTTGAAATTATAAATTGTTTTGAGTGCTAGCCCCACGCGAGTCGACAAAAAACCAAAAAAAAAACAAAAAACAAAACAAGAAGAGACTGTACCCGGACATCGCCTGCTGATCGTCGTTTAATTTGTGCCGAAAGTGTGAAAGGGTTCACCGAAGGGTTCACACGAAATATCACCGAAAGTTCGAAACAGAAAATACAATTTATTTCCACAGGGGTAGGGTGGCTGATAAGGCAAAATGACGAGAAATTTCAAATTAATTATAACTTAAATTATAAATTTATATATATAATATAAAAATGTCTTCTTTGCTTGTCATTTTAGTTGCAGGCAAATATTTATTTAAGCCAAACTAAATCATATTGTATATTTCTTTATTAGTTATTATAAGAATTAGCTGGAATAAAAACAAATATAATATTTTTATTTACAAACATTATATTATCATACTTGATGATGTTTAGGCCATGAAAAACATTACTTCGGTATATCCAAAGCAATATTGCTAATGGTTTCAATCCCATTAATGGGCTTATTACAAATCAATCCTCCGAAAATTCTGCGACCCCTGCTTTCAATCCCTGATATCAGCTTCCATTCATAATTTGGCATTTCCTTAAAGTTCAACCAATCCGGCAAGGTTCTTTGTCACTCGTGCCACCCTATGAACTCCACCCACCGCCCAAAACCACCGACAACCCACCGCCCACTGAGTGCGCGCTGAAGTGCATAAATGCTGAGTATCCCGGTGAGAGCTTGGAAATTTCCATGGCTCACATGAACCTGTCGCAGCAGCTAGAAAATCAGAAAAGCACGTGACATTGTGTGCCATCATTGAGCTGGAAAACTCCGAAAACCGAAACGACAACCAGAACTTTCGCTTTATGGAGTTGTGGAGAAAGACAAAGCCAGACGCCTTCCAAGCTTACGTTTTTTTTTTTTATTTTTGGATTTATTCAAATTTTTTTTGTAGAATTTTTTATCTTGTGGGTTTTTTTTTCGTCACTTGCAAGTGCACACTTGAGACAGCAGGCTGGCGATGATGACGACGATGAGTGACGAATACCCCATGGGAGGTGTAAGTTTAGGGGTGTGGCAGTCAGGTGCTGAGCGATGCATTCAGCACGTAGAACATAGATCAGCGCGTTTGCATACATGAAACACGGAAAAAAAGAGGGAGGTAAGGTGCCAACTGCAATCACGTTAATTAAAAAGGTGCAAATTGTGAAAGGAGCTTGGGGAATCCGAGTGCCAAATGTGCTGACAGCTGTTAATGAACGAGGCAAGTGGCGAAGGAATGGGCCATGTCGCTTGTTCGTCAGTCACGTGCTCCACTTGGTAATTAAACGTATCATAATTTCTTATGGCAAACAATCTCGCTCGTTTTCTTAATTTTCACACATGAGCTTTGGCGTCCCCGATGGGAGCATTTTTAAGCGAAGTGCCCAGCCCCAAAGGACTCCTGCATTTTTACATGCATTTTAATATGAACGCCCCGCCAAATGAAAGGCGACGCGGCGCAGACAAAAAGGATTTTTTTTCTTCCCTTCACAGGCTACCAAAAAAGGATGCGACGACGACATTTGCTTTTGGCCATGGCTCAGTTTGGTCTGCAATTGCTAAATGCGACTGTCTACGGCTTCGGGGGGCTGGGAAAATAAGTGGGTGGAGTGGACTAACACTGGTTAGTACATTAAATGAAGCCTCAGGCCGCTAGAGTCCTTTAGAGAGTCGATCACTATTAAAAATATTGTGCTTGTTTTGTATGGCTATTAAAATATTTGTATTAAAAGAGTTAAAAGCTCAAAATTAAATAATACATGTAAGAAATATTATATTTTTTTTTTCTGTTATTCACAGGCAATTTAATATTATTCCGTTTTCTGGAACTTATAAAAGCTACCTCTTGATAATTTTATTTTTTGGTGTATTGAGAGTAAATAAAAAACAAACAAATATTATAATAAATATTTATATTTTAGAACTTTTAAAGTATTATTTAAATTTGTCAGTTCTTTTGTACAAATTGATATTTGTTAAGTATTTACATAAACATTTCTAATAGAACAAATAAACATAGTTCAGCTAAAACAATTGTTTTCCAAGTGTATAAAAATTATGAAAAAATGTTTGTAATTTTTTTCTGTTTGTTGTGCAATAAGAAAATATGAAATTTCATTTTGCCGACTGCCGCCAACGCGTTGCATGCAACAATGGCGACAAGGCAGCGGGAAATAAGCACGGACACCAACGGCAAACTGCCAGCGAGAACACAGCTGGGAATTTAAATGGTAGCCCATATGGGACAGCTTTCGGAAAAGCAATAGCATGAAATGGGAAGAGTAAAGTGCATTAAAATGTTATGAATTCAAAATATGATATTAAATTTAAGTCAAGTGGAGGCAAAATAGTTTAAAGGGAAAGCCAGATGCCAGCTCGAAATGGAAACTAATAAATACAAATGAGTGATCGTAAAATAGAAAACATCCTCATTGAGATCAGTACAGTAAGCGGTTTAAAAATGAATAATAACTTTCCTTCCTTCTACTGTTTTAAAAAAAAGTAATGGAGAGTTCAAACTTTATTGATGGTTAAACGGTAGTTTGAATATAACGAAAATAAAAAGAAAGCCAAGAAAATGTTGCAAGTACTCGTTTCAGTAGAAGTAAAAGATAATTAAGTGATAAAAAAAACTATTTAGCATCGGTTTTAGTTTTAGATACTAAAGTTTATACAGGCTGAAAATTTCTTTTTGAAAAAAACGCTCATAAAGTTGATTTTCCATTGTGGAAAAGAGCAAGCCCCATATATGTAAGAATGTGGAGAATTTTAAACTTTTTTGTGGACCATAAGATCTTTATTAACCACTAAAGATGGGACTTGAGGCTTCGGATATTGATAACAGTCTAGAAAGAGAAGCTAATCAAATTTAATAACCAATAAAAAATGTTTTTAAATAGTTCGTAATTTGCTTTAGTTAATAAAGCACTGTGATGAGGCAATTTCTTGGGCTGTTAAAAGTTGGCCAACATGTGCTGCACAATTAATCTAAATCAATAGACCATGCCCAAGGCTATGCAAATTTAGCAATAACTCAAAAGCAATTCTCCCCACTTGAAATTGGTTTCTGTTTACGATCTCCGATTTTAATTGCAGTTCTCGCAATTTTGCGTTCCCTGCTGTGATTATTTTCATTTATCGAACCATTAATATCAAATCATATATGGAATTCTACAAAATCTTTGACAGCTTTCGCAACATATCGCAACAATAAAACAAAAACCAACCAATATACTTTGACTCGAATTACGTTGATCATGTATTTTGTAATTAACATTTCATAAATTTACCATCGCGATAAAATAAGTTTTTCCATTAGGAATCAATTAAAACGCAAAAAAAAAAATACTGCAGTCGGTAGTTATCGCGATTAAACCACTTTTCACACCAGATATTAGATAAAGTCACTGGCGCACTCTTCGTAAATTGCGGCAGTTAGAGAAAAATGTATATTTATTGAAATAGTATAATTCACATGAAAATGGCAATAAATTGTCAGGAGATTATGTGGCCGGCTCCATTAAAAACTAAATAAAAATAAATAAATAAATGTGTGTGCAAATAATGCAGATATATATATATATATATATATATATATATATATATATATGTTGAGCGATTTAATCGCTGCCCAGAGCTCGGTTAATGAATTGAATTGAGCTGAAAAACCCAAGTGGGCAGTCGCCAAGTGGGCCGGCACTCGTTGCTCCGTAGGCTTTGCGCTTTTTGATCTACTCTAGATTGGCACTTTTAGCGTAGCGCCATAGATACCAGAGCGCCTGAGAAATATAATAATAAAAATTATGCACTTGCCACTGCGCAAAAAATTTGCATAGACATACGACTCTATTTCGGTTCGCCTCGCCTCGCCTCGCATATCTTTTGCTCTGTCCGCTTAATCGCCATCTATGTGGGTTAGAGTCATGGCATCTGGCAAAGGCAATCGAGCGTGCCAAATGGAATTTTTGTAAGTAATTGAAAAATTTGTATAATTGAAATGCAGTTCGGAAGGAAAGCATGTGCTGGCGCCAAGTTGACGAGGTGGACTAGTGAGAAGTGTCCTTAAGGATACGGGTTTGTGTCTTTGCTCACTGTAAGGATAACAGTTATAACAGTGAGCTTTAGTGGTGGGAAAATAAATTGTAAAGGACAATTTTTGCCTTGAAGCTTTTTTAAGTAAAAAAAAAAGTGTAATAAAACATTATTATAATTCAAAAACATAATTTTTAACCTAATAATCTACCAGTAAAATAAATTTGGTTAGCCTCTAAAATTGATACAATTTCGAACAGTATTTTGTTGAAAGGAATGTAATCCCTCTTTCTTTCCTTCATTTCCCAAAGGGTTTATACTCAATTAATTTACCTACAAAAATAAGCTCTAAATTCCCGAGAAGCATTTTCACTTAAAATCATTTCCTAACTCATGTGGGAAACTTCAAAAAATGTTCAAGATTTTCTTTGGTAATCCCGCACTTAAGTTTACCCTGGGAAAATGATCGGAATTTGCCCGACTGAAACTCCTATTGATTTATTAGCATTGAAGGCAAAAAGCTTTAAAAAAATGGACACAAAAAGAAGCATTTTTAATGTAATATGTTGTAAAGCCACCACACGAAAATCACCCATACCGACCACATGCTGGTGTCCCAAATGCATTAGGGAGACCACGAGAAAAGCGGAGCCGCCTAAAAGAAAATAAACAAACACAGCAACGCCCGCATTCCAAGGAAAGCGCCAGCAGCAGCAGCTGCATGAAAAACAGCGACTAGTAACAGCAACTGCACTGGAAAAGTTTGGTTTCTTTTGGAGTTCGTTAAATATGATTGAAAATGAGTTGAACAATTAAATATTATTGTAATACGTCGATAAACACTTGAAACCGAAAATACCAAATAATTAGTATTTACAAAAACTAGATATTAAAAAAAAAGTATGTAAGTAAGATTGGAATTTTTAGAATTTTTCAACAAACTCTAATTGCACATTATAATTAATATTTTCTTAGTTTCAAATATTTAAAATTCAGGACAGTTAAGATAAGATTACAATCATAAGTCAATTTTTTCCTTGGAATACTATGCATTTTTTAATTTCCCCCACTGATGTTTAAATAAACTTAAATTATTTTCCGTGTATCATCAGCAACAACTAGCAGCTTGCAGTCACACACAAGTCAAAGAAATTTGCTGTTAATTCACGTATTAACCTTTTGACATTTGGCAGCATCGCCAACGACGACGATGCCGAAGTGGAGAAAAGAAAAACAAGTCCACAAAATTCCGATATGGGGAGATAGAACTGCGGGAGGGAAAATCAAGGGGCAAGTTGGAAGGAGGAGGGCGGGCAGTGGGGAGCAGGGCTTGGGCACATCTGCCATGGAAAACTGTGTCAATGTGCCAGCAACAACAGCAAATACAAGAAAAACTTTTGCCGGCGCGTCGGTTCTTCACATTTGAGGGTGTGTGTGTGTAGTGTGCTGTTGTGTGAAGATGTTGGCATGTGGGAGGGCACAAGCTGTGATCGGCGGTCGGTACGCTGCCACGCCAAATGGAAAGTTGCCGCAGCTAAAATATGCCCAAGAATCGAAGATTAAGATACCTCTATCACAAACAATTGTAATAATTATATTACAAAATAAGTCAGCATTGAGAATACTGATGATTAGAGTTGGTTACCATCAAGAAATTATATTATAATTTTATTAAAAATGTGCTTTCTAAAATACATACGTTTTCTTTTTTTTAAGGTTGAGTAATTATAATATAAAACCATATCTGAACTGGATCCCATTCCGGGAACTACTTCAAGTAAGAATAATCTTTTTAAGTTATACAGTGTATTAAGCTGCCATTTGATTGAGTCGTTTCCCCAATCACATCATGCCCACTTAAAGGGTACCACAAACTCGTGTCTATGAAGTACGTGTGCTTCAATGACTTTCAATTAAATCAATATTCATCGTTTTGGCTGCGGCGGCCGCTTCGGGCTAAATGGCAACGGGGCGACCAAGGCAGCGACTCTTAACTCTTAACTCCGCTCCTTGATTAGACGCGACAACAACAACATCGCTAGACAACATTGGCTAGCAACAACAACAGCAACAACCGGCAACAGCAGCATGGGAAAATGTGCAATTTTGGCCAAAAATAAATAAGCCAGGCTGGAGGACAGAGATCCGACCTGACCGTCCCTCGTCTCACATTCGTTGCGCAAAAACTGCTGCCTGTGTCTTGACGATATTACACAAACAAAAACGAAACATTTAATGTAAACCACATTTTTACACAAAATATCATTGAGTTCAATAGATGCTAAGTAACGCTTTTTAATAAGACAATGTGCAAATTGGTTTTCTAAACTTTTTATAATTATTACAAAGTAAATTTCGTATGGCTTATAATATATTAAATATCTTTACATAATCAAAATGTACCATTTTATTTGTGAGTGAAAAATAAATACAAGCTAAATACTAGAAAATAAATATTTTGCGAAACATTTGTTTTGTTTTAAATTATTTCTTTTTCCAACAACCAATTTTTCGCCGTGTAGCCAGCAATCAAAGATACACCAGGGAGAGCAGAAAAATAAACATTTGAACTACTAGCCCAGGCCTTTCACAAAAAAGGAGGCGGGCGCCAAATCGCGCGCAAATAATTAATGTTTGGCAATAATCGAAGACACCTTCGGAGGCAGTTGCAGCTTTGGCCGGTTGCCAGTTGCCAATTGCCGATTGCCAATTGCCAGTTGCAGGTTGCCATTTTGCCATTTGGCCAGTGGATTTTGAGGCGCAACAAGTGCAGCCAGCGGGCATGCAAATGAGGCCGCAAGGGAGGCGTCACCTTGCCGGCAAAATATTTTAGCGTATTTTCGTTGTAATTACAGTTGGGTGGAGAGTTATGAGAAGAAAACGGTTACGGCCAAAGTTTATTTTGGAGCCCCGCTGAGCAAAAAAAATATGACACCAGAAATTACGCTCACCAAATTGGGTATTCAATAGTTATTTGTTAAATGTTAATTATAAAGTTGGCGTGGTGGTTTGATATTTATTTACTAAGTGAACATCAAAATTTGGACAGGTACAAATTAAAAATATAAATGTTAAGAATGTATATTGTTTTGCGTACAATAGTTTTTTCCTAGCAAATACATTTACACTATTATTAAACCAATTGTTGATTTTTAGCATATAACATTGTCGCCTCAAAATAATCAATTTATCATTTTAAGGTCTATAGTGACTTTGATATTGGTATTTCCAATAAGTAACTCAATGAAAAAGGAAACGGTAGCCAAAATCAAGCCACCCAGCCACAATCCCGCAATTAGGTAATAATATTGCAAATCATTCGATTTCACTTCCAAATGCCGATCACGAAATCCGAAATTCAGTAAACCACTCTGAATGCCATGTCGATAGGCATCGTCCTTCATTTTCAGGTAAATTCCACTCTCGAATATTTTTCTTATAAACCAATTAAACAACTGCAAATAGGGACGTCCAAATGCAGTTGAGATTTGAAGGGGTTGCTGGTATAGAATATGTGGAAACTTGCGGAAAATTGGAAGTCTGAGGAATTTTTGCTGGTAAAGGGCAAACTCAATGCGATCATAAAATCCCGAGTGAATACAGCTTGTGTTTAAGTTTCTGCGATACATATCAACATTTGCTTCTGATGTAGGTACTATGCGTTTCAATAGTTTATTTCGATCGGGAATTAATTTTTGCATGGTGTTTACGTCTACATCGATCAAGGGCCAAATGCCATTGGTTTCGTCTAAATCTTCCCATGTATTTATTTGTTTTTCGTAAAGTCCTGCAGCCAAATTACTGGAAAGTTGAGCCAGATACAGATTGGTAAATATAAATCCTGAAGTGGTTAATATTATAAAGAGTACGAAGCGATGGTGGGTTGGTCGAGCACCCATATTTCTGCCTCCTGAGAGAAATAAAACCAATCGAAGAATTTGCAGAAAAGCTACACTTATGTTTGTTTGTCCTCTTGATAAAATTCTCAAAGCCAGAGAGCAATATATTATCATTATTATCCAGGTAATCCAGGTGCTAGAGGTATACGTCCTGATCAAATAAACCGAGTTGGGTAAATGTCTGGAGGAGGGCACTATTAGACCACAATTTTCCAAATAAAGAATATTGGTCATCGAGAACTTTTCAAGCGGTCTGATTAGAAATGGAAAGAAGTCTATCGTACGATTGGCCAAAAGTTCAAGGCCATCGTTTACAGTTACCACATTAATTAATCGAACTGATCCATTAAAATGCTTTGTAAAATCCAGAATCATTCGGAGCATATATCCAGATAAAATCAGTTTGTTATGACTATCTCTAAAGGAAAACCAACGAGGTGCTCCTGCTGTTACAAGACCACTTGTGATATTAAATCCATTAAAATCCCAATTTATGCGAGAGTTATCATAATACTCTTTTACACTATTTAATTGCAAGATTCTCATATTTTGATATGGCATAAAGCTATAGAATCCTTCCAAGTCTGTTAACATTATAAGTATTTGAACAAAACCTTCTTTAAAACAACGGTTAAAAATATATGACAGTTTTTCATAAGTTCCTCCGCTGTAAAGTATTAATACTCGAAGATGTTGATATTTCCACAACCATGCTTTCAAATATAAAAGACCATGACTGAGATACTTATCGTCAAGATACAAGACAGTTAAGGTTCTGCTACTGAAGTTGCCTTCCAGAACTATTTGATTTTCGGTGTTTGTTATCCAAATGGTGGGCATAAAAGGCTGCCGAGCGGCTTGTAAAATATCTGTTCCATTACCAAACTCCAAAAACACATTAAGTTCTGTTTGATAAAACTTATTTAACTCCTGAACCGTTTGGCCCAGGCGATTTGCTCCAAACAGCGAAAGGCCCTGAAGTGTGCTGATGTAAAGCAAATCCATTCGAAATACTATGAAATAATCTGCTTCGGTCTTCTTTTATAGGCAATATTACTCAGCCGTTCAAATGGTATCATTAAATCATTACAGGGCCTGATTTAATCCATAGAGGGCACGACCATTTTAATATATCTAATGGGTAGTCAGGAATACTCTTTATACAAAAAAGGCAAGTCATTAGCTGTCAACAGGAGAAGTAAGTGATAAGTTTATTGAAATATTCAGACGTGTTTATTGATTTCATTATCATTGGAATGCTTACACTAATTACATATATTAAAGTTTAGGGGCTATTTATGATAAGACGAAGTTACAAACTTTGTACAAACCAATTATGACTGGCAATAAAATCTACACTTCTCCAGTAAAAAAACGATTGTGCCAACAAACCATCCCAGAACCAGTAAAATATAGGCAAAAAAATAAAATTCTTTGTCGATGACCTGGATCTCTCGGGATTTTGATTTCCGAAAGCTAATTTCACCACTGGAAATTCCCTCAAAGTTTGCGTCTCTCTGTAACTTTAACCAAATACCCGACACCCAGGTTCTCTGAAGGTAATCGTTAAATAGTTCGATATATGGCAATCCATGACGGAGTGCGACAAAAACCGGCCTTTGGTCGTAGACCTCGTTCAATGTCTTGAAAATCGGCACTCGCAAATACTTTTGCTGTAGCAGTTCAAATGCAATGCGATCTTCATAGGCCGCATAGACGTAACTAGTGTTCAGACTCTTTCGCTGTTTAAAAACCTCCTTTATCGATGCCACTAAAGTAATATTTTGAAACTCTTGTTGAATTATCTTTTCTTTAATCATATTGCGTAGCACTTCCGCGTCGAAACTTTCTACAAGGAATATCCGTTTCTCACGAAATAGATCATCAAAGCTGTTCAGTTGCCTCTTAAATAAACCAGTTGTTAATGAACTTGATAACTGAGCGGTGTAGAGATTGGTCAAAATAAATCCAACGGTGAAAAGCACGATAAAGCTGAGCACCTGATGTATTCCCAGACTAAAATGCCAAATTTTGCTCACAGGAAGTTGAAACAACAGCTGCAGCACATCCAAAAAGGTGGAAGATAGAGAAGATCCCTCGTGCTGCCTATATCGTATCCACCAAAACGCAATAGAGGCATAGATAAAGCTCATTATGAACGTAATCCAAACCTGCCAACCAAAAGGTTGGATAAAGTACAAACTTTTTGGCAAGGGTTCAGCCCAAGGTACCATAATAAATGTCTTAATGTTGTATACAATATAACTGCGGTAAAAATATTTCCAGTCCAAGGCGTGTATTATACGGGGCATCATGTCGATCTCACCATTTGCCAATGCATTTAAGCCAATATTATATGGTATGGTATCCACATCACCAAAAACATGCTCCTCAGTGCCATTATAGGTTTCAATAAACCCTTTTACCAGCTTATACATGTAACCAGCATAGACTACTTTGCCTTGACGATTTGTGTAGTGAAAACATCGAGGTGTCATCGTCTCCACGGAGGTGTAAACCGGCTGTCCTTGCAAATTTCTCAATTTTGTCAAGCCATAGAATTCTTGCATATCCTTTATTTGCTGGATTTTAATTTTGGGATAGGGTTTGTAAGTGTACAGCGATCCATTATTCAAGGCCAGCACATGAATAAAGCCCTTGTGTAAAGCTTGCTCGAAATAAAAATCCAAACTCGAATTTATGATATAAATCATAGGTAAGTGTTGTAATCCCCAGAGTAGTTTCTCCACTCTGTTTAAAGTTTCGTTTTCCGTAGATTCTTTCAAACAGGCGATGATTAAAGAACGCTCACTGAACCTACCCAATAATTTCTTTTGTTCCCTTAAAGAATTCAGTATTAAATTGGGCACTTCCTGATTGAACTGTAACTCCATATCTTGGCAATCCAAGTAAATATTAAGCTGTAGTTGCAGATCTTTGTTAAGCTGATGTATAACTTCTCTGGCTGACCAACTTTTGGAACTGCCAAGGGACAGGACAATCAGTATGAAAATCAGCAAGCGACACATGATGCAGTCCAGCCAGAGAAAAGGACACTGAGACCCTCGACATAAAGCCTTCGCTGTTTTAAGGCCTGGCCAAGATCTCTATCGCAAACAATTACATTGCATTGTCAATAAGTTAAAGTTGAAGTGGAAGTCAGAGGCGATGTTGAAGTCGAAGTCCAAGAGTAAGTCGTGCGCGGGTGAGTGCACTGTGAAAAAACAGCATCAAATCAAAAGTTGGAAACACAAGTGCGACTTTAATGATAAAAAATATTAGACAAGTGGTCTTCCAAATTCTGTTAAATAGTTTTTTTGTTTTGTTTTTCTTTTTTTAAATTTCCTGTATGTACATTTATCTAATTTATTTTTTATCTTAATGTAATTCTTGTGCCTTAAAACAATATAGCAGGTTAAAAAAATAAATAATAAAATCATTAACGCAACTTTAATTTGAAATATATTGTTCCTTATCTTTACATAGTCACGGAAAATAGTTTTCTTTCAGTGTGTGGCTTATCGCAGCATCTACCAAATTGCCCCTTTGACCACGACCACGTAAACGTAATTGTTTGCGGTCTGGCTTCGGCAGTTCTAACGTGACCAAACAATTGCTAAATGTCAAAGATATTGTTAATAAAATTACATGATTGCATAAATGGGCGCTAAACTGGGCGGTGATCTAAGAAAAATTATGTCAGCCAGATGGTATGTGCCAATGAGTGATGTCAAGTGGAATCTAAATGCTGATAAATGCAGTTGGTTCATGGGGCAAGATGTGTCGGTGTTTTTTACAAACGAACAAAATAACTCTGTTATCTTTTTTCAATAAATATAAATTTGTTTAAATTTTTTTAAATTTGACAGAGCTTACATATAATTCCGAAACTCACTGTTGAGTGACCCTTTGCTCTGATTAGTTGCAAATGCTGTCAGTGACTTTGAATTTGTTATTTAAGACGGCTGTCATTGTTGTTCTTGAATTTGTTGTTGTAGTAGCTTTTGGCCAGAAACTCGTTAGCCCACAAGAGAGATCAGCCAAGCCGGGCAAAAGCAACAAACGAATCGCATTGAAATTGAAATCGCTCATAAATTCAGTTGCTAATTGTAAAGAATGGCAGACCTTGGAATTCAAAGAGACAAAACTCATTTCCAATGGCTACTGCAGAATGCGAAACACAGCCAAACCGGGCAAAAATTATGAAGCTAAAGAAACGCCAAACTGGCGAACAGAAATAACAATAAATAAATATAAATTTCAAGCGCAAACATAAAGAGCTATTGACTGTTGACTTTAATGAACAATTAGGCGGCAGCCACTTAAAATGGCCAACAGACTTATGCATATATGCACTATATGTATCCCCCAGATGCAGATACGCAGCTCCGGCGACGACGAGCGAACAAAAGATTCAGATACTCGCACATATAAGGCCGATCCGCTAATCGTAATGGTATAATGGCTTCTCTATGGGCCTGGCCCAATAATAAAAAACAATTGATTATATCGACAACTGCAGTCTTAGATATTTTGAGAGGGGGCGTTACTGAGGGGTGGGACTTGGGTTGGCTAGAGCAGGAGGGAGTCAGGGCATTTGGACTTTAATTAATGCATTCAAAGCATTTATGTAAATGGCGGGAAATAATTTATCACCCATTCAAGACAGCAACAACGAACGGCAACAACGACCAATCAAATGTGGCATCCAAGCATTTCAATACAGTAAAGAACCAGATCTTTGGATAACTACCCAATAAATATTAATATGGTTCTTTCCTATTATAAATATCATTTTAAGAAGTTTAGATAAGATAAAACTATAAAATTAATGCTCAAGTCCTGCATCCACTAAACTAAAGAAGACATGTATTTTAATGGGGCATTTTAATATATTTTTCAATAGTTCTTTGATGAAAATTACAAGCCATTAATTATATTTTAATATACAAAAGCAGGAATAGTTTATTAACAATTTTTCATATACTGTTAACAACCAATTACTAATTTAGAATTAATTTAAATCTCTCACTATTTTTCTGTTACCTTTAAGACATTTTAAACGAATATTGCATTAGCTACTGATTTTATTTATCAATAAAAAAGCTTTTATTTCATGGGCTCTACTGTGCTTGTCTCTTTTTCCGTTTGTTACAAAATGTTTCGATATTTCCATTTTTTCTCGATTTCTGTGTTCATTAGTGCAACGCCCACACATTGGGCATTAAGTGGGCGTGGCCGCAGCGAACATTAAAAGCGGCAAATCGTTTGATTTTCCTCAGATTTCTCGTTGGCTGTTTAAGGTTGTTGTAGTTGTCCATGTAATTAGTACTTAATTTATAATTTTTGTACCGCAAAAATTGCAAACCAAATTGCTGAGCAATGTTCTGAGAGTGTGTGTTGTTTGTTTGAGAAATCGGCGCAAGGTTATAGATACTAGATTCCAGATACGAGCTGTAGGAAGGCGGTTCTGTGGGCCGGCCCAAGGCGTTTATGTGTGGGTGGTTGAATTTTTTTTTGTTTTTTTGCTGGGTTGCGATTTGTGGAATAAATTCCAATTGTCGGCGGAAATGTAAAATTATTGGACTAAATATGCCACATATTTCTCCACCTTAACCTTCTCCTTTGGTCAGATATTTTTGTGCCGGCACTTTGCCAACAATTTCCGCAAATTAAAGAACAATTTCTATTTTCCTTGATACCAGATAGCAAGCCGCTTAGCTCACATTGGCCACAATCATTAACCGAAGCTATTATGGAGCGAAGGATACGACGCAGCACCAAGAATTTCCACACATTTCTCCAGTGGTATAGAGATGCACGTAACAAAATACTGAAAACGTTTAGAAGTTTATTATAACAAAAAAGAGCAGGTAGAGAGATTTGTTAAATATATAAATTATGTTATATTCTATTATATATATTGCGATAAAAAAATTAATATTTAACTATTAAAGAATATAAATCCATTTAAAATTAAATTAAGTTCAAAAATAAATTAAATAAATCCGACAATGATAATAAAATTTTTATTATAAATAACATTTAAACTCAAATTTAAATTTCCAGAGGATTAAAATGTTTGTTGAAAAATAAAACACCATTAAAACAACAGCAATCTGTGAATTTAGACTATATTTAACTAATTGATTATTTAATATAAAGAATGTATATTGCTTACTGGTAAGTTTTAAAAGCAATGATTTTCTTTTAATGTTTTAAAAGAAACCCGCAATAATTTTACTCCAGTGCACATTAAATCAGGTGGCTGCTTGATGCTCATCCAATCGAGCCATACAATTAAATAACAGTCCAGCTAGATAATGCGACTAACTAGAAATAAATAAACAAGGCAGGCAGGCGCCCGGTGGCAACCACCACCTCGGATGCATTACTTGCCGCACCACCGCACCACCGCTCAACTGCCACTGCACCACCGAATCGCGAAGCTCCATCACTCAATCCCCATTGTGGTCGTCAATCAAGGTTGGCCTGTACTTTAAGCCGAACTACGGACTACTGTGCGTACTCGATGGGAGGGACAGGGACCGGGACCGGGACCGGCTTTGTCTGTCTCTTGTCCGGTCGCGCAGTTTGGAGACCGCATAATGATAGAGCGGACCTGGGGCCTGGCGTTAGCCGGGCTCTGAGACGGGGCTTACTCAATTACCTTTGACTAAATTATGGCCAATTGTTGCATTGAACATGTGTTGCATAATTACGGGCTGTGGCGGCCACGTACGCTGCAAGTTGGTAGCTGCGAGCTCAAATTTGATTACTGCTTATAGATTAGATCGGCGGACAGAACGGCGATGGAGTGGCTGCGCGTTACGGTACACTGCAACAAAATCGATGACATTGAAATTTTCCCTTAAAATCTTAACTCAAGCAGTTAATGCAATTTAAGCGGATTGTGAAGTAACACAAAATAATAAATATATTACTTTACAAATGTGCTTTTTTTCAAAACTCTAACGTTTTTAAGTTATTTGATCCTTAAAAAACTTTTTATAACTTTTGTATTATATATACACATTTTTTTGTAATCTTGAAATTATAAAAACCATTTTTACTTGCGGATTTTTCGGTCTGTGCATTAAGTACTTAAGTTTGAACTTGCGCCTTTGGGCCGGCAACTCAATGTGTTGCAAACTTGGCCACGTTGACAGGTTAATGTCCGTGGCCAAAAGGGCCAGAGGAGGAGGTGTTTTTTCAAAGGGGTCGAGCGGTGTTTTTTAGGTGTGGGATTCTACGGTTTTGGGGCGTTAACGCTCAACTAACCAAATCAGTTTTTAGGGGCCATAGAAAATGTGCGGAAAACTGGCGACCCACACGTGTTGGCAACATTGTTGTTGCCGTCGTTGTTACCATTGTTGTGGGTTGTTTTTCTTTTTTTTTATTATTTTTTTGTTGGACGGCAATTAGCGTCGCAACATTTACGAGTGCCAGACAAATTACCGGGCAACATGTTGCAATTAAAATAACGGCACGCCAACTTTCGCCGCAAATCGTTCGCAGCACCAAAAATGTTGCGAGCGCGCGTGCGACAACAAAACAACAACGAACAAACACTAGTTGTTGTTTGGTTGTTTGTTGCCCGTTTGCCGTGAGTTTATGGCGCAAAACACTTAGCCAAAAGAGCCATACTTCAGAGCCAAACCTTTCGCACACAAATTCAATTTGTTTGCATTTTAATTGTCGTTTGTCGCCGCCGCAGACCAACAGAAAAACCAAAAAAAAAAATGGAGAGAAAAATTGCCAACAACTCGTCGCCAGTTGTCGCAGCAAATGCAACATACACACACTCAATATGGTGTTTTTTTTATGGTCTTATCCTACGCATTTCCAATGCTGTTAACAGCTTTGTCCGAGGGTGTGTTAAATATTTTTTATGGCTTACTTTGTGCGCCCAACAATCATTTCGGTTTTTGGTTTTCCTCCTCGCACGCCTAGCATTTTGGCTTTAAGCTGCATTGACTGCCATTTTTATGGTTATTAAAGCCGCGAGCCGTCTTTTTTGGCCCTCATGTGTTAGCTGTTCGTTGTTCGTTGTTCGCTATTCGCTGTTCGGTGTTAGTTGTTCTCGTTGTTGTCGGTGTGGGCGCAAACTTCAAGATAATTACGTGCTAAAAGTCAAGACAACACGAAAGCGCTCAAGATAAGTCCGCATTTTTATGTGGGGAATTTATGAAACTTTTAATAATAGACATGAAATTCCAAAAACCTTTGGAAATTGTTTGGCACGCTTTTTAATGGGAAAACCAAATCGAAGTTTTATGATAAACCTATGTGGAAATCGTAAACAAAATGAAATGTGGGTGCGGAGAACAGTTCATAAATTGCCCCAAGGTAACAGTAATCTAACCCTTCATTAATTTAATATATAATGTATAATATATTTAACAATTTGTATGTATATAAAAATGCTAACAGTATTGACAAATGAAATCAATAATGTGTATCTGGGCAGTATGAATTTTCTAAAAGGAAACACATAAATAATTTTACAAAATTTGTTAAAGAATGTTGAAAGCGTTTTAAATCGACCTTAAGGTGTTGGACCACTTAAAACTAAAGTCAAATAAATAACACAAATTTACAAAGAAACTGTAAAATAACTATATCTTTAATATGTATTATTTTTACCTAAAACGAACAAAAATTATATGTGCAAACATAATTAATTGTGAAAAGACGCCCAGCTAATTTTAATTTTTTTTTTAAACGCTACAAAGATACATAAAAATTCAGTCGACAGCCATTTCACATCAAAAATCTGTAATCTCCAAGCTATCTGAAACCCCTGAAATTTTATCCGAATAATAAAAAAACACAAGATTATCATTTCACAGACGCGATTTCAATTGGGAAACATATCGTATAACTGAAATTCCTTGTGTGTGGTCCTAAGCCCGTGTAAGTTGTGCCTAAGCCCTGGGCCCCAGACCTGTAAGCCCGACTGTGACCTGAGAGTGGAACGACCAAAAGGTATGTAGACACAAAAAAAAAATGAATGAGAAAAAATGGACAGGAAAAAAAACAAATCAATAAGCAGGCAACACCTGCAGCCTGGCACATACGGCTGTCAAAAAAGCAACAAATATAAAGTCAGGCTGCCAATTGTCGACAATCAATCAACTATTGTTGTTAAGTGCCCGTTTATGTGGCTGATTTTTTATTGCAAACGCATTTCCCCGCCATCAACCAGAAAAAAAGGAGGAAAAAAAGCAGCACAGACAAGTTTTTGACTTGGAGTTGTACTCCTTTTCGCAAGGCAAACAAACCCCTTTAAGTAAATAACTTTCGCATGGTCCATGTACAGTTAAACTTCCGTAACTTGAACTTGCCTCTGTCGTTGTTGCAATAATTTAAATTAGTTTTATTTGACAGCAGAGCGTTTAAATAGAAATAAGATAAATTCTACAACTATAAATCTCCATAGCTCTAATTTATTTTACCGGCAGATCGTTGTGTAGCTTATGGAAGCTCTACCGTAACCTGTTGCACATTGCTTTTGCCCCCATTTGACAGTCGCAACATGTTGCCGCATCATGTTACCAGCGACATTTGCATGCCGTTTGCAAACTCGTTGCGCTCTTGTCGCCTCCATCGATTGGCAACAAGTGCAATCAGGTGATGTACTGAATTTGATTTTCGCTGCCCGTTGCAGTTGCCAATGTTTTGGCCGTGTTATGCAAACGCAAAATGTCAGGCACCTGGACAACAAGCGGCTGGAATCGCCAAATGAATGTCAAACATATTGGAGCGACCGTTGCAAATGTCAGCATTTGACGGTAAACAACACAAGCAACTGCACTTGGAAAATATTGGGTCATATCAATAAAAAATAAAAATAAGATATTACTTTTCTAAGCTAATTACATCCAAGCCGATCCAGAAACAATTTTTATGCAACATTATTCATTCAAAACACCTAAACATTACAAACATTTTCAAAACATACTAAACTTATTTGATATTTTAAGTTCAATTCAAAAACGTTGAATGCTAATTACACATTAACTTTAAATAAACGCAAAACTTTCCCACAATTCTTGTAAAACGGAAAAAAGTATTTTGATATTTCCAAAAACAAAAGTAAGATAAAATTACGACGCATAACTTCAAAGTCTAAATCATTTTAAAATAAAATGTTACCGTTTTTTAATCAAGAATTATCTCTATTAAATGGGATGTATAATGAAAATACTAAAAGCCATTCGCTAGATAAATTAAATGTATAATAAAAATGTTAATATTTTTAAAAGATTAAAATGGCTTTTTAATGTTTCTAGTTTTTTTTTACCACCATTTTAGCTATTTTCCATTTAGAGTAAGATAAGTTTTAGAGTTCTCAGATAATTTTTTCTTTAAGTGCCCTGACTATGTTGCACTTGTTCCCAGCAACATGTTGCGCCTGATGGGCCTGCCAAGAGACAAATTAGGCAGGCAATCGCTTGACTTCGGTTGTGTTTATGGCCCATTAACTTTGGATCGGCACAGCCAACGCCTTGATTAAGCAATTTTCTCTGGCAATAAGTTGGATTTTCGGCAACTCTTATGATGGCCAATTAAGGTGGAGGCATGCGTGGCTGATTTATAGATACTACAGCTACTTCTTCGGGGTCAGTAATTTTTGATTAACCCCGCCACGGCAATGAAACCATTTGCGAAATGACCACTGACCCACAAGTACACATAACAAGTGCAATCGCAGCAATATCGCCTTGCTTTCCAACTTTTCCAGTTATTTCGCTTTTTCGGCCCACCCATTTGCCTAATCTCTGACATTAGTTGAAAGCGTTTGATGCGAAAATTGCAGTTCTCCGCTCGCCCGAAACTGAATTATTATATTTGGCACTCTGTTTTCATCGAGGATTGTAATTTATGTTTGGCCCGAAAAGTCAATTGATATGGCCTAGGCGATAACACAAATTTGAGTGTTTTTTTGGTGGATTTTTTTTTTGTTTTTGATTTCTTAAGGCTATGAAGTGAACTCCAAGATTGATGCCAAGCAGATGGAGTTGTCTGGGCCAAGATGCGGGTTCAAATGGTGGGCAATAGAGATGCGAAAGATCATTTATCTGGTGAAACGATAGTATTGGCCTTTATATAGACTATGAAAAATATACAATTTTAGTACAAATAAAGTAAAAAGTGTGGGCAGAAAGCAAATTTGTGATTTATTTCGTGTCGGAGAGGAAATATTTCCTCACGAGTGCATCCCTAAAACATACACCCCTTTGGGCCCCCTCTGATAAAGTTGTAGATGTTTTGGCAAATTGATTTTACGGATTTTCGAGTAGACTTGAGAGGGGCGAATAACTCAAGTGTCGCTAGGGGGCATACTTAGACTTTAAACAGATCGTTGGATGGAGATTGTAAGAGGCGTTCCCCGAAGTGGAGGGATAAGTAAGTGGTAGACGATTGTTATTTTAATGTTATGGTCATGGCGAGTTGGCTTGAATTGGGTGACGAATTGTGTGGGCGTAGGTAACGGATTGACAACAGAACGAAGCCCTCCTTTTCCGTCGCAAAGAAACGAGGACTTTCCCATACCGCTCACGTCACCTTTTGACCCACCGACAACTGATCCAATCGAAGACAATCGCCCCGGCCATATTTGTTGCACACTTCACTTCATTTGTGCCACATTGTACACCTACAAATGTCACTCAAAGCAAAAAACATGTTAATTTAACTCTCAAAATAAAGACAAAAAACTAAAAAAAAAACCAAAAAAAAAAAAAAACGAAACACCGAAACACAACTTTAAATACCCCCAAGACAACAATGGCCAGCCAAAAAAGGTTTAAACGGAACGGAGATCACAAGTCACGATAATGATAAATCGCAGCACAAACATTTAGCCAGAGCTACTGCCACAAAAGGTCGAGGGTGGGTACAGTAGCACTGAATTTATTTACTCATTGTACAATCAAGAAATAAATAATAGCAAAAAAAAAAAAAAAAAAATAACAAAAAGGAAGGGGGGAAACAAAAAAAACAGAAGCAAACACGAAGAAAATAAACCAAGCAAAAACTTATGGCAAACATCAAAAAAAGGCAACGTGTCACAGTTCGTGAAATAACAATAGTTCAGTATCGGCCCCGGCGGCTGGAAGATCAGACTCCAAGTCTGTCTTGGCCAAAAAATAAAGTCCGCTGATCCGAGGAGTGAGGTGGGAGATGGGGAGAGGGGAGGGGGGTGGCAGATCAATATCTCAATGAGTTGACGATTGAGTCGAGGCTGCCGAAGTTTCGAGGGGTTAGGTGGCTTGTCATTCGTTCGGCTTCTGTGGTAAATGTAGTTTATTTTCATAGCTTATGACAACAACAGCAGCCAACAGCCTCCAGCCATCGGTAGCTCAATAGCTTTTCTAGCTTATTTGATTATACCAAATATTTGAGTTTTTCCCCCCTCCCCAACTTTATGCATAAATTATGGCATATTTATTTAAATCCATTTGCTGCTAAAGGTCAACTACAAAACGAAAACATTTTCTGATTGTATTATACTATTTTGTTTTTTTTTTGGATCTCGGAAAATTTGGAGCAATGTTGTTGGCGTCACGAAAACTAACGACCCAAATTGAAATTGCAACTTTTCGTATTTAGCTATGGCAATTTGTTTGGGCATGAAGCATGAGCAGCATATGATTAAGTTTTAAAGATGATATTTCTATTGACATTTAGTTAGTGAATAAGGTTAACCAAATCTGGGTTTGATTGAACATAAATAACACATGTGGCTTTGAACAGTTTGAACTTTACTTCTTTATTAAATTATTTGCGTCGGCTTTGGCACTATAGCTTAAAGAGATTTGAAAGTAAAACTTTTTGCTAAATTTAAGCATAAGTGTTGATCAATAAATGTGATCAATTAATTTTTTAAATATTGAAGCTACTATATATTTTTATTAAATTTGGTAGATAATATTTGAGTATACCTACAGCTACATTGTTTTGTTATTTAGTTGAAGAGGATAACATATTTAATGTAAAATGCGCCTTCTTTGCAACAACCATTTATCATAAATCGTCTTTATTACTGCACCTGATTCGCTCATCTGCTGAAAGATCCTTGAGTGATACGATATGCAATTATTTCCGATTATCTGAAATTTTAATGCACTGTAATAAACGCTTATGTTGTCGTCATCGTTGCTGTTGTAGCTGGCATAAATAAGCTCAGCTCGTACTCAAATGAACGATGCTTATCGGCGGCACAACTCAGCAGAAATATCAGAATGAACGGGGGGTTTTCATGGGGGATTGGCAGATTGTTGCAAGGGGGTAATGTGGCCAATAAACTTTAACTACAACAAAAGACGCATTTTGCTGCTACTTAAGACCAATAAATCTAAGCAGCTGCACTAAGTTGCTGCTGTTGTTGCTGCTGTTGCTGTTGATGTTGCTGCTGCTGATTTTGCTAGCTGGCCTGTTGCTGCTGCACTTTTAACTCATCGACGCCGCCAAGTAAAAAGACCAAGTCGAATCCCAGGCCATGTCCATGTCTCCAGGTCTATGCGATTGTCATCAGCAACGGCTTTATCATTGTTGTTGCTGCCGCTGACTTGGCATGTAATAAGTTTCAAGATGATGCTGCAATTACAGCAAACAGCAACAACATCAACGCATTGATAAAATAGCCTCGAGTGTTGATGCATCTGCACTGCGCAAAAAAATATGCCTAGGATGTAAGACCAAATGTCAATGTTCAAAAATGCTAAAAAAAAACATTTTTTTTAATTGTCAAATAAGCTCAATATTACAGAAATGATTAAATACTTAGAATTTTTCAGTACTTTAATAATTAAACTAAATTCCAGTTACAGAAATATTTTTGTAACAACACGGTAATTTTTTAAATGTTAATATTCAAAATTTGCAATATATTGGTGCTTTTTTGTTGTTGCAATTATGAATAGTTTTATAAAATTGGTTGAAATATCATAATCATTACAAAAGCGTATTATTTTCCATGTATTTTCTAATATTCTGATAAAAATCTTAAAAAGAAAACTCGATGAATTTTTCTCTATGTAAGTCATTACCCAATACTTTCTAATTTTTTTCCCCAAGTGTAGAATAGACTCGGCTTTGGTTGCATCGTTTCTGCCTCATCTGTAGCCGGTTGTCTGCGTGTGGGGCAACTCATTAGTGGCATTTGACCCCTGCCTTGCACTCTTGGCTGATTGAATTTGCCATAACAAACAGCAATAACAACAACAACAACAACGGCAACAACAGAGGCGTTTGGCAACGATTTCCGCCTGTCAAAAAGCGTTTTTCTCCACACTTGAATGTGGCCAATTCGAGAGGCGACATGTTTGCCACCCAGTTCAAAAGAAAAACCGAGGAGGGGCGGTCGATTGGCATTTTGTAATCAACGCTATGCAAATGCTTTGGCATAGTCACAGCATAAATTAAGCATCTAAAATCGCTGATGTTGTCGATGTGTTGCTGATGTCCCAGCTGATATTGGTGTTTGAAAACGACTAAAAAAAAAATCCAGGGAAAACACCTCTACAGCGATCGGATCGGTGAAAATTGTTTTGATTTGACACTGATCTGGTGCAGTGTTGATGTTGTCGCAATTAATTTCTGAGTTGCCGGCGTGGCTGCCCATGTTGTTGCCGCCGCTTCTGTTTACTTTAATGCTGATTTTTATGCAGCTCAGTTTTCAGATTATAATTGCTCTTAAAACAAATTCTAGTTCTTCTAAATTACAATTTTTTTTGTTAATTTTTGATAAATAACATAACTATTTTTGTTTATTTTCTTCTCGAATTTTAAACGGTTTTAAACAGTTAAAAAACTTTACTTATTTTTACAAAAAAAAGTTTATTTCGATGATACATTTCATATATTAAATGTTTAAATCTAATTTAATGTATTTTAGTATGTAAATTTGGTTGTGTTGCAAAATCAGTTTCCCCTGTCAAACGTGTGAATTTGCTTCATTTATATCTATCGAATTTTAACGCCTCACTTACTCAACTTAATTTTACACACCTCATTTTGAGATTTGTGTCAAGAGATTTTTCTCAACAAATGTTTATTAAATGAAACGATAAAACTGCAAACAGGTGCAACAAAGTGCGAGAAAAAGTCTGAAAATGCCATGAATTTAGACTACCCATAGGAAGTCCATATATAGCACATTGGACAATAACTAATTGAAACATTCTCTCACCTTGCCACCAGTCATCTCCTCGGTAAGTGAACTTTGTGAACTCATTTTCCGCAGAAAATGGCTTGCCACATTCGGTGGTCATGGTGGTTATGGCGGTTATGGTTATGGTGGTTACGATTATGGCCCACATGTGCAACCTGACTCCTCGCCACGGTGGAAAAACAATTTCCATCTGCACGGCCATAACTCAGCTCATTGTCAGCCCCACGACCCACACACTGACCCCACAAAGAGCTAGTAAAAAAGACGACATGGAGAAGAGAAGTGAAACCGACTTGGTTAGGCGGCGTCAGGGTCAGCAACTTGCAGCATTAAACTTGCAACATGCAGCAGCCGGCGTGCAGCAGACAAAAGGTCAAGCGGCTGCTGCGGCAATTTGTCAATTCCATAACTCACAGTCGCACATGAAGAAAACAGGAGTGTTTGGTTCTATTGGTATGCAGATTATTTGCAGGCAAATCATGCTCAAACTACAATTTTTTAGATAACTTATTTTATGATTTAAGCTTTAATAACTATTTGTTGTATAAATTCTTATTGACTTCGTTTGCCTTTTTAGGCTTATTATTTTGTTAAGCTAGTAATATTTTACATTTTAATATTCAATAAATCAAAAGTTAAAAAGAATATGTACGATATTAATTTTATGAACTAAGCCCCAATAACAACCTAGTTTTTATTACTATATAAAATGATGAAATAATGACTTAAATTTAACAAACTATGTATAAAACCTTGTGGGGAGTATTGAAGACTATTTAAGACTAATACACTTTCAATTATTATTTCAGCTTCAGTAATCATCTCATTCCTACAAGATATTTTTATTTACAAATCGTTATCCCTTAAAAGGGAGTTAAGCTATCTTTAGGAGTTATACATTTTTTTTCGTTCATTTTTTCTTAAGCAGAGAATGCCTTAGCCTGCATGGTCCCTTCGACACTTTTATTACCACTGCAATATGGCAGTGGGCTGGATGCGATGGTGGAAAGCTGGGGAGCTGGGAGGGTGACGGCATTAGAATAGGGCAACAAATCATCTCCATTAACCCAAAACAAAACTGCGCACACAATCGCTGAACGTGCATCTGCAGCACGCTCTAACTTCGGCCCTGATGGTGGTCCCCATAAAAACAACATGGAACATAACAGAAACAGATAGAAACACAAAAAAAAAACAAAAAGCCGGGCTGCACTGCACAACTAAAGGTGGTAAAATTGGTGTCACTTGTCACGTAGAACGTTAATTGTGAAACGGAAATACTGGCAGCGTGGTTGTTGCTTTTGCTTTTGCATTTGCTGTTGTTTTTGTTTCTGGCGCGCCTTGTCAACATGTTGCAAGCTCACTAGCTCCCCATATAATTTGCGTTTGCAGCTTCTGCTCCTCCTTCAGCTTTTCAGCTTGTTGTGGAAATTGAAAAATGAAATCAAGATACACGGCCGAATATGTCACGAGTGCAATTCTCTAGCACACAGAAAGAAAAAATAGCAAAAAAGTATTGTTTTTCCTTAAGCTTTTAACCAGAGTCAAAAGCTTTAGAAAAATGTATACCATCTTTAACGGAATAATATATTAATAGCTGTATAAAAATCAATTCAAGAAAAATAATATACAAATTTAAAATAAAATAAAATAAAAATTTACAATTAAATTATCAAATTCATTTCAGATTCATCACGAAAGATGAAAACATTAATGCAATGAGCTATGCTTTTCCATGAACTAATAAAGTGACGTAATAATACTGCTCTGTTGATATACAAATTGTAGAATAATGTGTAAAATTAATTATATAAGACTTTAGGATTTTGCATTTTCTTTTCTTCTTTAACTACAGATCCAGAATGAAGCGATTTTGTTTTCGCTTATTTTCCATGTGCACAATACTGCCCCTTCCCTTTTTTTCCCAGCAGGTTGCGGGACATTCCTTCGAGACACCATTTGGCATTTGCATTTTCTGATAATTGAATTGTTTTTCAGTTGGCTTGAATGCAACATTTATGTGGCATGAGTGGCCAATCCCGCACCCGTGCAGCCCAAAAATGACAATTCCCAACAATCTGCAATAAAAATAAAAGGAACGCAAAGTGTCCCCCAGATCCGAAAGGTTGGGGCGGCGTGAGGGGTCTTGAGTGGGTAATGCGGGGCAGGCAGTTAGCCAACATGCAAAGCACATCCAGAGAGATGCCAAATATTTAAAAGAAAAACCGGGCAGCTGGATGGCATGTGAGGGCGCCGTAGGCAGATCAAGAAAAGGAGTAGTCTGGAGACTGGGAGGAGAGTTTCTTGACTTTGGGATACCTTAGTTTTAATTAGGATTTTTTAGTTATTTATAAATATTCACAGGTCATGATCATTTCGTACTAATACATATACTACACACATTTAGGTAATAATCATCTTTCAAGTTAAAGCACCTAATTAATTAGAATGTTGTGGAAATATATATATTTGTTACACATTCAATGACAGTTTGATAACTTACAACTAAATTAAAATAAATTTAGCAATTTGTTTTCTACTTAATAGAAAATCAATCTTTAGCCATTTGAATCTAAATAATTTTTAAGCTTTTTAACAAAACCAACATGAACTTTAAAAAAAAAGGTAAATTCTGCTAATATTGTTGGAAACCTAAAATTTAAAATATTTTTAAAGAGTAATATTGTTCGAAATATAAAACAGATCGATGTTTAATATAATAAAATTTAGAAAAATATATGAAACTCAACAATAAAGACTTGTAAAGCATTTCGCATACACCAAACGCTACCCTGGCCATCATTTCGCATAGAAAAGCAATCAAAACACGGCGAAAAAAACGGCAGTCGAGCGACAAGACAACGCAACAGACGTAACAGCAGTTGGCGTTGCACAGTTGCGCGATTAGTCGCGTGGGCAGACTGGGAGTCGGGCGGCTATATAGCCCCCGATTCGGATTCAGATTCCGATTCCGATTCAGATTCAGACTCAGAGACTGAGTTTGGGACTCGCATTCAGATGCAGATGCAGTTGCAGGCGCAGGCGCAACATGACGGCCAACACACAGCGACATATGCCGTTCGAGATTCGGGGACCAAGGCGGACAGGCAGACAGATCCGATCCGATCCGCTCCATTCCGTTCCGTTTCGATCCACAAAACAAAACAAAACAAAAAAAAAAACTGAAAACCAAAGTAATCCAAGGCGATCCCCAGTTTTCCTCCTGGCTAGCTGGCCTAAACGATCGCCGTCCTACGGCTTCCAAAAGACTGGCAACTTGCGCGGGCTTTTGTGATTGGATTTATGTTAATTTCTGACGAGATTTGTGCAATGCAGTTGCTGTTGCTTTTGCCGTTGCCGTTGCCGTTGTCACTGTCAGTTGACGGCTGCTGCAAGTTGCAACTTTAAACTGTTTTGTGTGCGTAATTAAATGGTGACATTTTCCGATTGTAAAGTGTTTTCTTGCATAATGCCATTGAGTACGGTTGCCCAGGAAGAGTTATCCATTGATAAGTTAATACACTTGGACTTAAAGTAATGAGAGCTTAAAAAAATAAATCGAAGTTGTTTGCTTGCTTCACTGATTGCTTGTTATTATATTTATTTGTTTATTTAGCTTATAAATTTCAAAGACATTTCCTCAACTATAGTATAATATTATATTTCTTTTTCCGTAATAAAATGTTTTGTGATTAGTTATGCTATAAAATGGTTTATAAAATATCGTTTATATAAATCATTTAAGAAAAGGCTCAATTTAATTTTAAATTCAGGCCTCAGTTACCGCAATTTGACCGCAGCTGTTCTTCAGTAACGGATTTCTTGTTCCTTTTTTTGTACTGCATTAATCTATATGTTAACCACAAATATGCAACTCCATTTCCATTGGCAGCATTTATATTGTTGTAAAATTTATAAATAGCCCGCAAGCTGACAACGGCAATTAACAAGCCTGAGAATTTTTGTGCGGCATTGGCATGTCAGTGTCGGATCTAGTTTTGTGTTTTGATCGTTTTTGTTTTTTTCTTTTTGACCAGCACACAGCTGCCTTCATGGAAATGGAACTGCTCCAATTTGCCAAAAAATCTCAGACCGCCACAAAAAAAATTCCTTGGCCGGTCGAGACATAATTGAACCGGATCGGTTTTCTATATACGTATGAGTGTGATCCGAATTAATTATCGTCTCAGCTGCAGAAACTTAAGTGACTGCCGAAAGCCCCAAAAAGCACACAAAAAAACAAAACATTAAACAGCGAGAAAAGTCAAAGACTCAAGGCATTTTTCCAGCTTGCACCTGGCAACGGTCGCGACAGGTCAGGCTATGAAAACCCCCCGAAAATCGTAAAAAGAAAAATCAAACAGCAGAAAACCCGCTTCGCAATATTGCACAAAACTTGCAGACACTTGTGAAAAATTAACTACAAGTGATCATTGTTGCTTTTGTTTGCAGCTGCAAGTGTTTGCCGGCACTTGCATTGCCACAGACTGAAAAGTCTCTCAAAAGTCCACAAAAAACCTCAAGCCCCAACTATGTTGCGGTTTCTCCAGCTCGCAAGACACGGCTTGAAAATTATATGAAAATTTATGATACATTTGCCTGCACTTGGTTGTCAACGTTTTGGCCTGTGGGCTGAAGATTGTCATGGTTTCTAACATTTTTTCGTTTTCGTTTATTTTTTTATTTTGTATTTTATTTTTTGTATTTTTGTATTTTCCACTGCTCGCCTAATAATGGCGGTGGGGTTTGTGCCACTTTGACCCAGTTGGCTCCCTAAGCGGGCTAATGGGGAAAGGTGTAGCCAAACAAGCTGGCTAGTAGCCACTGCCATTGTGGCTGCCTTTTTTCATTTTTTTCAGATGCCGTAGTTGATGCCGAAGTTTCGGTAGTTGAGTAGTAGTAGCAGTAGTCCGAAGCCGGGGGCCAACCTAACAAAAAGAAACACTGACAGAGACACCTTTTGTTTGCTATGGCATTTCGGAGCTAGCTTATTAAGATCAGTGAGCGCTGATGGGGGATGGAAGGGAACTCACTGTTCATAACTCACTAATATAATGAATATAACATATTTGAAGAAAAAATATTAATTTTGAGGTTTGATTTTGATTGAATTTTTTAAGAAATTAATGGATTGTATATTGGAATTTTCATTATTTAATAACTATTAGATCAGTGCCCTGAAATATTCGTTAAATTAAATGTAAACATAAATTTTAACCTTAAAAATTAACACAATATATTTTTTTCAATAATTTTATATGCCTTTTTCTTGAATGAATTGAATTGTATAGACTTTCTTAATTAATTTCTTACCAAGCTATGGCAAAATTTGCAGAGCGAAAAGTATGAAGCTTAACAGCTAATTGTTAACACAAGATTTTTAATTTACCCTTTTATTCACCCTATATTCACCATACAGCACAATATATATATTTCTCGCAACCCAGCCCCCACAAAGTCTCAGCCTTCAACGTTTCTCGATATTTTGAATTTTGATTTACTAAATCGGAAATCAGCGGGCCATGCGTGTGTGCCGCAACTTTGTAGATGCCGTGGCCCACATTTAGCTGGGCCAATTCACACCGCAAGAAAAAGACAGCAAACAGGCAACAAGAAACAGAAAACAAAATAGCTGGCAAGGCGGCCAAGCCCGCACCTCCGCCCACATCCGCCATCCGCCATCCGCCACCCGCTTGCCACTTTGCATAACAAACGACTTTATTAATTTTCAAATTACCGAAAGTCAGAGGCCGGCTGAGCATTTTGTGGCCTTTTTGCAGCGGCACTCGACGGCAAAACGGATCGGGCTTATGAGTTCCAACACAAATCTGCTGGCGGTGGGCGTTGTGAGAAAAATCTTTGCGCGCCAAATGCCAAAAAATGCTGCAACAAATCGCCAAAGGGGGCCCGGACCAGCTAGAGATAAGAAATAAATTCCGTCTTATGCTAATATTGGCTTAATGCAAAATGTCGCTTCGTGCTACGGCTGACTAATAAATCAGCGAATTATCAAATGCCCAAACGATTGATGAGCATTAGCGAACTGACAAGTTGTCTTGGCGATCGAGGAGCGGGCAAATATATAAAATGATAATTTCTCAATCAACATTAACATAACGCAAAATACTTTTGTGCAATGCCATAAATCATACAATTAAAAACTAATCAAGCGGTGACGGTGACACAAGGCTTACAAAAAAAAAAAACCAGCCAAATACACAATTGCATTGCCAACTGCAACACTTGGCACAACAATCAGTTTTTGTCGGGCCCACTTCAAAGACAAATTTATGTATTGTCAGACCAGTGAAATACAAAGAAGTGCAAACCCAACACAAAAAAGAAAACCTTACAAAATGCATAATTCAAAAACTACTAGACCCCTTTGAAGGGGGACCAAGGGAAAAACTGAGTACCGACCCTGGCCAAGCCCCAGTGGAAAATAATTTCCCTTCGACCATGCACACACACAATCTCAGTAAATGATCCTCAGTTATTTTTTGATTATCTTGCAGAGGTGATTACAATTTCGTTTTATGTATTCTGGGCAATTGTGTTAAAAATTGACTGCATTTTTATGAACTTAACATGATTTTTTCATTTAAAAAACCATAATTATTAATGTAAAATCGTAAACTGATTTATGTTGTTTTTTTCCCTTGATTTCAGTTAATAATTCTTTAATATTCTAATAATCAAAAATCAGTGACATAAAGGGTCAGTTTTTAGAAATTCTATCTATGTCTTTACTCTAAAGAAGTTATATTGGTTACATTAAATTGTTTAATTGTTTTATTTTTGTACTTAAATTTTGGTCTTAGAATAGTTAAAATAACATAAGTCAAAAATGTGTCAGTAAATTTATTTGCGGCTTTTTATATCTCATAATTTCTCAAGAGCAACATAAATCTTTAGAACATTAATCATACACAATCCCGTGCAGAACAACTTAGCACTTAAATCGCGCTGGAATATGAGAAATAAATCGGTGGTGTGGCATTTGTTTGTTTCTGTTTTCAACACCTCCCTCTCGGACTTCTAGTGGGTGGCAGCTTGACAGTGGATTGTTGGTTGGTGGTTGGTTGTTAGTTGGCAGTTTCGTTTGGCAAAATTAAAAGCCGCCAACAGAAAATTGCTGGCTAATTAATGCCAATTGGCTGATAGCGAACACAAACACTTAAACACTCCAAAACAACGGCACCAAATGTGGGCGCAACGTTAACTTTTATGCACGGTATTTATTATGAACTATTATTATTATTTCAGGCGGTGGCATTTGCATGTGACATAAAAGTGATTGGAGTAATTGATAATTGTGCAGAGACACGAAAACGATGCAACGGACAAACGACCAATTACGGGCAGCTGACGGAAGACTTTTCTGGGTTCTCAGACAAGTTCGTGTCCGCAGTCTTTCGTTTATTATTTATAAATTGATTTCTAAAATTTTGTTTATATTTTTTTACCTTATTTTTTTTAAGATTGATACTAAAAATATTGAAGTTTGGCAAGAAAGTGTTGTTGAATGTAAAATTAAAAATTGAATCTTTCTTTTTAAAGCGAATTTTGAATCTTTCTTTAATAAGCGAATTTTCTCTAGCTTAATCCTAGAAATAAATGAAAGGAAATAGATAATTTTGAAGAACAAGCCTTTTATTTGAAAATAAATTTAAACTTAACTTAAAATTGTTAAAATCAATGAAAATGGAATTGTTGAGTTAATTGAAACAAAATAAATTGTTTACATTTATAAAAGTCATAAAATTTTTATTAATCAACCGATGATGATTAAGTGTCGTAACCGAGCATTAAAAATCCTACTACAAAAAAAAACCAATTACAAATGCAAATTGAATTAGCCAACAGCAATGGAAATCAAACAAAAATCCCCCAAACATTTTTCATTAAAAACAGCCAGAAAGTATATTTACGAAAAGCACATTTATTGGGGGGAAAATGCATTTGAAAAATGTATCTACAGTTCCGAGGCTAGTTGCCGTTTGCCGGCCAATCTCTTGCCATAAATCAAGCGGTAGAAATGACCGCAGGCGCCTTGTAAGCGAGTCCCAGTCACCGACTCTTTTTTGCAGTCACAGTCACATTGACTGACAGCCGTACGAACCGAGATCTTGACCAGCCGAAATGGACAGGGACAGTAGGACAGACGTACAGACGGATCGATGTTGGCCCACGCCAGGCCTTAGCAAATCAAATACAAATTCAAAATCTAGCTAATTTCCAAAAGTCATTTAACTGGCCCCAAGTGGGACAACAACAACAAAAAAAAAAAAAAACAAAAAGTATATCTAACCGCAAAGTTAATTTTATTTTCCACCTACTGGCAAAATCAATTTGCTTCGTGTGGCACGTGCGCCAAATAGAATGAAAATTTTGAGGTTCCGGGGGGTTGGTTGAGGGGGCGTTGGTGGTTTGTCAGTCGGTCATGTCGTGTGCGTCACTCCAAGAGAGAGAGATATCGGACATCGGTCGTGCCAAGATTGGGCCACAACGGTAGCCAAGAGCCAAAGCGCCTGGCATCGACTTGGCCCACAACCGGCGAACCATTTAAAAAGCAACATTTTGCAATGCCAGCAATTACAATTACGAATTTTCGGCTCAATTGCCTTAGGGCAAAAAGAAATTATACACTGGGAAGTAGACGTTCTATAAATAGGAACAAATCATGAGCTTCTGGCTTTGGTTACGCTTATTTTATTTTTCTATAATTTTGAAAAGCAAATCTCTGGTGATTTAATATGAACCTCTTAAACAGAATAATTTTAAAATGCCAATAATTAAAACTTTTGATTAATAATTTGATTTATAACTGGGTTCAGTTTAATTTCCTTATTAAATTAATAGTTTATATACTTAAGTAAAACTATAAATGCCTTTATTAAACAGTGCTTAAATTTATTACAAGGAAGTCTTAGTAGAGTTACCGACTAATCAGCTAAGTTCGTTGCCTGAGTCTTTTGTTTTTCTTAGTGCTTGTTTTTTTTTACAGAACCTTTAAATTTAAAGAGTTCATTTTCGTGAGTGTACCGAAACTAAAAAGCAAACCAGACCGACTAAATAAAAAATTACTCAATTGAATAATGGACAAGGCTACGCCTGCTCTCAGTTCGATTTTAGCTCTCGGTTAAGTTATCCATTCCAACTTGCGACACATAACAAATGCGTATTTAATGTGTCGAGAAGGGGGGCGGCGGACCCCCCGAGGGGGGTAATTGCAAAGGGGGCAGGGAGCATGAAGCAGGGAGCGAAGGCCCCACTTCGATTTCCATTTAACGCGCCCCCAGTAATTCTCTTAGTTTATGGGTGGTCAGCGAGCGTCGAGCGTTGAAAGCCCTCCGGGGGCTTTTTGCTTGCATTTTTAATTCGTTTTTAATCAACGCGGCCACCGCCGCAACGGTTCGCATTGATATATGTAACCAGATTATAGAGCTTCGATGCTTCGGCCCGGGTAATTTGGAATTCAACACTTCGGACCAAAAGCGGACCCAGAAAATGGCCAATAGTATTGCAAAATGCTGGGTTGTCATTCGCAGGCAGTTTATCGCTGCCAGAGATGGGCATTGGAAAATTGCCAATGACAAATTCTGGCCGCCAGCTAAATTGTATCGGAATAAATTGTGATTTTCCCAAGACTGAGCTTAACTAAAATCATGGTCGATACAGTGGTAAATTTACACATAAAAGTCCTATTGGAGCAATACAAAAACACGATACATTCAATATTTCAATTATAATAAATATCTATATACCATAAAGAACTTAAGCAATAAAAAATATGATCTCAGCAAGTTACTCAGACCAATTTAATGTTAATTAAATAAATACTTTGAGCTTAAGAAAAAAAATAAATAAATATGTTAATAAAATCTCGGAAAAAAACATCGCTCATAAAACATTTTTTTAAATTTATCTTTACTATTAAAGATATTATTACTATTGGTCCACATCCACATCAAATAAATTTTAAGTGGATTGTATAATTTTTATAGCCCTATTTTTTAGTCGGCGTTAAACAAATTTATGACCAATTCTGATTTAATGAGTGGAACATTTACAAATAATTTACGTTTTAACTCCGTAATTTTCGTTTTAAATGTCAAGCTTAAAAAAGATGCCGTTCTACTACTAATTAAGTTAACAAGAGACCACGGTTTTTCGAAGTACTTTAGCTATTTAAATCGTGATATTTCCGAAATCAGGGTCGAACATTTCTGGTATTTTGGAGGGAATTGCAAATTGCAACTTAATGAGCAATTTTTGTGCAGGAAAATACACTTCAATTATATAATTTAAGCGTGAATTAGCAGCGGCTGCAATAGAGTGATCGGGGAATTGAACGAGCAACGACAACAACAGCAACAACAACAAGAGGCAACAACTGGATTGTGTAAGAACAAGAAAACATGTTAAGTGCAGTCGCATTATGTTGCAAAATGTCACTTTTAATTGGGCAACCTTGAAACATCAATGTGAAAAACGAGCGAAAGAACAGCTAACAGCAATAGTAACAACACCAACAGCAATAGCAGAACAACAACAACCAGCATCGCCAACACCAACAAGGCCAAACACCAGCGGGCCAACAACAATGACAAAACGCTTAACGATTGGAGCGGGCATCAAAAAGCCAGGCCACAAGTGCAGGAAAGGGACAGAATACCGCACAGCCTGGGTCAAAAGAATAATGGTGTCGCTATGGATTTTTTGATCAACTTGAGATATATATTTAATAAAGTATTAGCAACTATTATCTAGAGTTAAGCCATAAAAATTAGAAGAATTTTAAGTGACAGAATATTTGAAACAGCTCGAGACGATATGTCATATGTCATGAAGTAAAAATTTTAGAAATTTTAAGTTTTTATTAAAATTTCTAAGGACAATTTCAACATATTACATAATATATTTAAGAAAGTTGCCTCTCAAGACAACTTGATATTGACAAACTGTAAATACATTTATATAAAATACACTATTTAATAGAAATTTCCCATTACCCAGTTTTGAATGTTGATAAGTTAACACAATGTTTCCCTATTTGTATTTTTTATTTTGTAAATTAATTGGTTTAGAAGCAAAATGTTTTTGAAGGCGAATGTCCGTTGTGATTCATTTGCTTGAAAGGTTATACTGTAAAAAAAGAATCCTGTCCTATTACTTCTTTCTGTAGAAGTAATAAAAATATTATTTTAACCGCAACTGTGGGCAGTTACAGAAGAGGTAGAAAGGGTGCCGAGAGGGAGGCCGACCGTTATGTGTTACAATTAGCAAATTGCACATTTATGCTCACACATGTGACCGAACCCCTCCTCGCGAACCTCTCGAAATCCCCCTCCTTCTTTCGACTGACAATATAAATCAATCATTGGGCATTTGGCTCAAAGCCGGCGTTCTTATTGGAAAGGCAACCTTGAAAGCTGCCGCCAAGAGAGCTTTTCGACTGGCTAGAGATTGGCAAGCAAAATAATAAATAAATAAATGAAAAGCTCGACAGCAAATTGCAAAACGTTCGTATTTTATCATAACAATAATATACGGCACATCATTTATAATTTCCGCTCAAAATCAACTTCATATTCAAATTCAAAACTCAATTATTGTGCATTTCCTGTTGCCGTCATCGCTGATCACCAGTTATACAGGAAATCTATGGTACTTGAGCAATTTTCGATGCGTTTCGCAATCAGGCACCTTAAAGTGCATTTAACACTTTTTATTTCAAAAACTTTAATTGCTGCTGTAGCTTCTACCCTGGACAGATTGTGTCTTGGATGTCTGTCTTTCTGAAGCGAGTTTAATAATTGCTTTATTTAGTGTTTGCTTCAACACTTAAGTTAAACAAATATTATTTTTATGGGACTCTAGATTTATAATTTCCTACAGAAAGGCAAAGAAATAGCAAGCTTTTATTAGCTCAAGCAGTAACTTTTTCATTTGCCCAAGTTCTTCCCCTGATTGAGAATAAGAGCTATAAAAACCTGGGTTGAAGCAAATGTTATGCTTCAAAACATTTATTTAATTGGCTAAGAATACCGACCTATAGCGGGCACTTAATGATATGATATGTAAATATATGTTTATTTTTAATTGCTCATACCATAAACACTGTTTTTAACAAGCTTAAAATATAAATGTAATGCGAATAAATATAAGCATGAAAACTATAGCAGAGAGGTGTGTCTAAATAAAATATTAATAAATTATTATTTATTTTGGCATATTTTCCTTTTCGTCTTTACATCTCAAAAGTTGCACTCTTCGGCAGCTTATATTTATCCGCAATTAATTCCAGACGAACCCATTAAGATTCCTGGGTGTTCACTTTCCAGTACATTCAAGTCCCCCCTGTGAGTCCCCACAACAATCACTGCCGAAATACCTGAGCAACAGCAACTATTTAGTGAGATTTGCAATATGTATTTTAATTATGGGCCACATGTGTGCAGCAAAATGAACCAGAAGACAGCAGCTGGCTGGAGAAACTCGGATGGAGTGGAGTCCAGCTGGACGAGAGGCTGCAGTTGGTTATTGTGGTTTCACTGTGGCCGAGTAATGCACTGAAAAAAAAACAATTAAAGGCTTTTGGGTCAGTACTTTATTTCACATTTTCTTACCATTTTAAGCCATTAAACTGAATAGCAAATTTCAGCACTTTCAAAGAATATAAGTAAAAAAGACTTTAATAGGAAAAACTTCTTTCACTTTATAAATACTGCAATTTCTTTGCTATTTATGATTATTCATATAGCGTTCAAAAGTATGAAAATTATTCTCCGTGTGATGGCCAACCGTCAGCATCAAAGTCTTGCTCTTGTCATAAAAAATGCGCGAAATGCAACAATTTAAAAATGCTAAATATGCGCGTATGTGCGGAATGATTACTGCCGGAGCTTGAGACTCTGAATCTGGTACTGGATCTGGGACTATGGCTCAGATCGGCACACAGCAAAGGCGTCGGAACTTCGGGGGGCGGCGGCGGGTATAAAATGGCGAAAGGGGGGGATTAAAAAGCCGCAGTTACTCACCGACCGACTGCGTTTAGTAATTATGCGCGCAACACGTTCAAGGCGGCAGCCCATTGCAACATGTTGCCATTGTTGCTTCGGTTGCTGCTGCAGTTGCAGTTACTACAGCAGTTGCTGCTGCTGCTGCTGTTGCTGTTGCAGTTGCAGTTACTACGGCAGTTGCTGCTGCTAATGTGGTGACTGTTGCCGGGCATTGCGTAAGCTCTTTTGGAAAATTGCATTAGAAAATCCACTTGGCGGCAGCGGCAACAATTAAAGCCGCAGTTCGCATGTTTCGCTCCAAGTCGCCTGGGAACCACAAAAGCCAAAAAGTCTCGCTGCCAATTGGGCACCACCGTAAAGGCATCGCCGCCACTGGAAGTTTGCCCACTTCAGCGGCCTTTTAGACGTTCTAAAAGAGGTTTATGATCGGCCTTTGAAAGGGGAACCAAGGCAGGCGTAACTCTAAAATTATAAGAGGACCGGAAAATATTCAATATCAATTTTACTAAACTCAAACAAATATGTAAACTTTAGTTTTTAAATGTAAACAAAAATTTAAAAAATGATCGTAAATATGAATGTAACGAAAGTAAGTAGTTGGTATTATTTAATTAAATTCTTAAAAATATATAATATGATAATAAATTGCTATCTTGCTATAAACTTTCAAGTACCATTTTTTTAAATTATTTTTTTAAAATTTTTTAAAACCACTTTACTTCTTTTTTTTTATCTCTTAAGTTTTAAATGTTTTCACCTTTTAAACAAGATTTGTAAAAGATTTATATAAATATTTGATCAATTTTTAATCGATTAGCCTGTAAATCTCCATTAATTATTTTTATTGCTTTGAATTTTAGCAATCAAATGAACAAGAGTTTTACCACAGCAGCCTCTCAAACAGTGCCGCGTAAAAGTATGCATCGCATGGGAGTTGTGGCCCCTGATCCCTTTTACTTGGCCGGCGACCCACCTCGCCATAATGCTCACAATTTATTGGCATTGCGAATCTTTGGGGCGATGTTAATCGCACTTGAGCCGCTGGCAAAAAGAAAAAAAATAAAAACCACGTCCAACTTAGCCATGGTCAAAAAAGCCAGGAAAGGTGGCTACTTGGCAATCCCTTTGGGGGCAAAAAAAAGCACCGACACCGAGAGCGTAGAAAATCTTAGCTATTTTTCACCAATTAAAAACGGATTCTGAACAATTTTCCATGCAATGTGCGACCACAAGTTAAGTGAAAAATGCCAGGTAAATTATATCAGGCGTAGGACTCTATTTATGTGGCCCAAAACACACAACACAAAGTTTATTTATCACATTTAAAATGCAATAAAACAGCATTTCGGTGGGGCACTACATAAATTACGTTTATGCATTTTAGTTATGCATTTGCTCAGGCCCTAAGTGTCAAAATAATTCATTATAATTGCCCACAGATCATTTTTGTCAACGATGTTTTCAGCTTTGTTTGCTTGGCGCATATTTAAATGCGCGCGCTGTCCACATTGCGTGTGTTTTCCTATCGTTTCTTTTTTTTCTTATTTACTTATATATTTTTTTTGTGGTTTCTTACGTTTTACTTTTTTTTTTTTTGGTTTGGCATGTCGTCGCGTTTTGGGCCGAAAGAGCAACAAGCGAGTGAATGAGTGAGTGAATAATTGCAGGCTTGCCATGTTGTTTATACTAAATTTAATTAATGATGACTTTTATTTATGAATGCGTGGCCAGGCGTCGGGCATTCGGTCGCATAAATCGGCACTCTGCCACTCCCACAAAGTGGTGATAAGGGGGCGAAAGACGGAGGGCGGTTTTGAAGTATTCAAGTGCTGAAATCTTTGGTTAGCCAAGGGCTAGGTTTAAATTAAATTGATTAGTCCGGTTCTCATCTTAATTGAGATCTTTCTTTCATTTATCATAATTTCATAAGCAATAAATTCTAATTAGGAGTTGGGAGATTAATGTGTTTTCCTTCCTGTACTTTTTCATTTAATTAATTTTTAGAAAGGCAAATATAGTTTTTATACATATTCTATAATTTTTTTTTTTTTATATGTGGGTACATTTTATTTTGCACATTTTAACAAAGCTAAGTGACCTTTACAGGTTTTTAGGTATTCAAACAATGATAGCCATTGCTAAGTATCTTGTAAAACATATTTTTGTTACCATCCTCCCCCCACTTTATATTTTACTTAATTTTCCAGTAATTTGGCTATAATTATCCTTACAACGTTCAGCTATTTTAATTAGTTTTGAGCGGTCCGGTATATCTGTATCCGTATCTGCAATTTGCCCCTGGAGCGTTTCACTTAGCCCCCAGATATAGAAAAAAAAAGCGGCGGCAATTGGCTGTGCCCCCATATATGGACGACCGGACCGCAGAAATATTATTGCGCCGAACAAATTTTTAGTTTATTTTGTTGTGAGCCATAAAAATGTTAACATCATTATAAGACTTTAACACCTGCAACAGCTGGCCGAGCATTTTTCGCATCTCGCATTTATCGCTAATCGAATTGAGTTTGCTGCCACTGGCACCATGTCTCTAGGATCTATAAAATGTTGTCGCTTCCAACTCGCTTTGCATTTGCGAGCGGCCTCGCGTTTTCTCACGCTCCTTATTGGATTTGGAACGCAAGGGGGATCGGGTGAATCTGGACGGGGGGGTTAGGGGCACTGGGGATCGGTGATCGGGGATCGGAGACCACTGAACAGTCCCATCCAGATGCCGGCAATTTTGCGTGCTCGACCGCAGGGCGAATGTTTTGACTGTGCCACCGACGCGACGCGGCTTGCCGCCTGTAGACCGTCTCTTTGGCTTAACCCATTAAACACATGAAATAGTATTGCCGAATCTCATAACCTTCCTAAATTGTTTTAATTGTAATATAACATTGATTCATAAGTCAAACTAATTTTAGTGGCATTCAAATAATTAATTACAATTTAAAATAAAATGTATTAAATTATTCATTGGTAGCAAATGTTATTCCAATAAATTCCAAATTTAATTATTAAATTATTAAAAAAAAAACACAATAACAACATGTTTTAAGTGTAAGTAATTTAAAAGTGGTTAACTTCTTGATTTTTATTTTAAAAAAATTATGAATTCCCTAAATGTAGTGCCCAAATTTGATACTATCATTTACTGATAGCATTTTTATTATGTTTTCTGAATTAATGTTTATATTAAAATCATATTTAACAGGAATTTTCATATAACTTATGTCAGTGATGTAAGAAAAAAACGTTCCACATTCAGTGAACAATTTCCGACAAGTGCTAAATAATGGGTTAACACCTTTTGAGATAGTTGCAATCAATGCAAAGTGAGCGGCGGCCGTGCAACAATGTTGCCTGCTGCTGCCACACAGCTGATGGTCGGTCGTTGTCGACCGATCCCACTGACTTTATGATTTATGTCCCGGCACTCAGTTGGCGCCGCTTCCATACCCAAAACCGCCTGGCCTAAACCAAAGAAAAATGTTTGTTTTTCCATCTCCAAGATAAATTATTACCTGCGATCAAAGGGTTTAAACTTTCACAATGCAGATTAATTTGTTCGATGCGATTAGAGAATAAATAAACATGAAAATCCAACAAATGTTATTTAAGATAACAAAAATAAAACTAATAATAGTGAAAAATTTGTATTTCAATTCATATCTTTTTGGTAACAAAGACTGCCATTTATTGTTTGCATTTAAAACATTCCTCGATTGTATTCCAAAATCCATAACATGGTATCAACTATATTGATATAGAGTATTCAAATGAAAGAAAAAGTGTTAACAGACTAAGATATAAGGATGTAAAGAGAGAGAGAGAGAGAGAGAGACTGATACAGCCTCTTGGAACTGATCCGTTTCGTTTGCGAATGAGTAATTAATTATAATGCCTGAGCTTCGACTAGTTTTGCTTCCATAGCAATTTAGTTATAGTTTTTAATGTGGCTGGCCACATGGGAGGCAATGAATTGGTACTGCGCTTTGAAAGTCTGCACCCACAGAGATTGGGCATCGTGTGTTACGTTGTGCAATGGATTACCATCAGTCAGGGTATCTGAACCGTCGTCTGACTCATCCGATTCACTGCCGCTGCTTTCTCCCGCAGATCCCTGAGAGCTTGTTCCAGCCAAGCTGACGTTACTCACAGTCTCGTCGTCCTGTTCCTCTCCGATGGACTCCAAGTCGTATTCTTCTCCCTCATCATCGTATTCTTCCTCTGAGGCATTATATACGCTATAGTTCTCCTCATCCGATTCATATTCATATTCCTCGAGCGACGAGCCAGTGGAATTAGTATCGTATACTGATGTATCAATCCCGGACGAAGCACTCTCGTTGCTCTCCACAAAACCACTCGACGAATTGGGTTGATCACTCTCCTCGTCCTCATCATCCTCATCATCTTCGATGAATATGGTCTCCGTGGAGGCCTCCGATTCGGATCCACTTCCAGGGGCCACTTCATCATCGGCTTGTGGCAGAGGTGGAATGTCCATCTGATGGGTCACATGAACACTTAACTTGTTCTGCGCTGTTGGTTTCTCCAAAATTATGGACTCCTGACTCGGGCTATTTACAAGGGAAACTAATTCCTCTTTCAGCGACTCAGATATAAGCTTTTTGGCCTCATTTCTACTGTAGTACATTTCGATCATGATATCATGGAGACTATCCAGCAAGAGGGCAACTTCAGCATTGTCCATTTTATGTTCCTTGCTGTAGTTGTAAATGCGTTTTAAGATGCTCTCACGATTTTTCATTTTCTTGAGCATATAAAATTGGTTAATACCTGGCAAAAGTGATAGATTTGTATCTGCGGGGGAAATCTGCTTGGGGGGAAAGTAAAGATTTAAGTAACTAATTGTGATTCGTATTAACCGTATTAAACGCACCTTTTGTTTCAAATAGCGATTAGCTTGTGGTGGTTTGCAAAGAAACATACGGCGTTTGCCCTTTCCTTTCTTTGAACAACGCTTCTTTTTAGTCTGCAATCTCTCCCAGATTAAGTCCTCATCGCTGGTTGTATATATGGTGTCGTAGGATTTGTCACTTTGATAGCCACAACCCATGCTATCCGAACTAATGCTACTGGCATCGTCCACCGTGTTTGATATAACCATGTTCTGTATGGTCATCGAACTGGTCTGTGTGGGAGCAGCCAGACAGTAGGTCTTGTTGTTAATCGAGTTGACTGGTGGTGCAGGTGGCGTCACAGTGGATGGCGATGGCTCCTGAGTTAGGTCAAGTGGTGTTAGGGTTGCTGTCAGTTCGGGGGAAATCAATTCTTCCGCGTTTACGGCATTCTTTGTCTGAAGTGCAATGCCTACTCCATTATTAGGTTTATTTTCCTTGTCGTCTGTTGGTTCCATGCTTTCATCAATATAGTTGTCTATGTAATATTCATTAACTGTGATCACTGGTGTTAGTTGCATTTCGTGATTTTCTGTTTTGGATGTTTGTTTTTCAATCTGTGATACAGCATCTACAAAAAGTTTGCTTGTGGTAATAGACTTCTTGGCTTTTTCTTGCCTTTTCATTGCAGAGTCTTTGTGGTATAAGGTTTCTTCTTTGGGGTTGCAAGTATTCAATAAGTTTATAGTTTTATATTGATTTAACATTTCTTTCTCGATCTCTTTTAATTCTTTTATTTTACGATTCATATTTTTTTGTGAAGTACTTGGTGCGATATCCAAGTCCAGTGTATCTTGTATAATTTGAGCATTGAACATTTTCTGGTTATTATCTTTAACTGCTTCATGCAATTGATCACAGGAAATAACAACGTTTTCTAAGGCCTCTGGTATACTTTTGGAAACAACAAGTGATGTATCTGAAACATTCTCCAAGTTGTTAGACTTCTTAATACATTCGTTCACCTTTTTAGAATTTTTTAAGGCCTCAACTTGTTTTTTGGTAGAATCATCCAGATTTTCCTCCCTGTTTGGGTCATCCTTTCCCTTAACATTCGGTTGTGTATGCTTCGAAGGCATTTCTTCTTGTGGATTTGTCTCTTTTATAAAATATTCAAAATTGTACTTATCGAAATCCCAAAAATTGAAGTTCTTGGCCATTGGTTCCTTGGGAAACTCTAGAACAGACCAAGCAGTTGCGATTTTGTGGGACATTTGCTTGAATTTCTGACTCTGCGTCTGGGAGGCAACAAAAGTAATGGCTATGCCTTTCGATCCAAATCTCCCAGCACGTCCAATGCGATGCAAGTAGGTCACATGATCCTGTGGCGGATCGAGATTTATGACCAGATTGGCATGAGGCGAGTCCACACCGCGGGCCATTAAATCGGTGGCCACCAAAGTGCGCATGGTGAAGTTTCTATAGCCCTCGAAAACATTCAAACGCTCCGATTGTGCCATGGCTCCCGAGATCAAATGACACTCGACACCGCTGGCTGTCAGGTAGTTTTTGTACGAATCCGCTCGCATTTGGGAGCTGGCAAAGAGCACGGCCTGTTCGTAAGGCAACTGGCTAAAGATTTCGGCTAAAATCTTCAGTTTTAGACGCATCTCCTCTGCGCTGTTTCTTTGTGGAGGCAACTCGTACACAAACTGACGAATGCCCAGTAGCACGGTGGCCCTTTCGCTATTCGATATAAGCATGGGTTGATTCATTATCTTGGCCAGACGCACATCCAAATCCTGATCGTAAGTGGCACTGCAGGCGATTGTTTGACGACTTTTGGGCAGGACCCGTATGAGTTGATTGACCGCTCCTTGAAGGCCCTTAGTTTGATATAGCTGATCGGCCTCGTCGAGCACAAGAAGTCCGAGTTTTGAGACATCCAGCACTCGATTTTCATAGAGATGCAATAGCCGACCTGGTGTTCCAATAATAACCTGACTCTTCATTATGCGCCTGCGATCTTTGGCCACTTCTGTGCCCCCTATAAAGGAGGTTGGCTTAAAATCCTGATAATATTCGCACAGGAAGCGGAATGTGTCCTCCACCTGGATGGCCAATTCACGAGTGGGCACCACAATCAGGGCATGTGGTCGTGTCATAGTGCGATGGAATCCCTGCATGGCGGCAATCACATAAATAAGGGTCTTGCCCGTTCCACTTTTCGACTGAACCAGCAGATCTGTCAACATGCAATGTGCTATAATTGAAATTCCCTTTGAAAAGCGTGTGCTAAGCGATATATTTACCAATGTTACTCAGTGCCATGGGAATGGCAGCCGCCTGAATCTTCGTTGGCGTCACAAAATTGTGGCGCTTCAGGCCGCGCATCATGTGGCGGTGTAGATGCAGTTCCCCAAATGTTTTCACCTGCCCAGATGCCACATCACTGCTGCGCTGCTCCCCGCTGGACAAATTGTGCGCTATTTCGCGCTGCATCCTGCAAGATTTTCCTGTTGTTTGCACGCAATTTCAAAATTCATAGGCTTCGCAAGGTTTTTGTTGCTAGTGTGACCGCAGCCGAACCGGCCGAATCTGCCTTACAAATTGCTATGAAAAATACCAAATAAAAATACCATGCATACCACTGGGGCATACCCTATACCCATTTCACACTGAGACTTAAAATTTACTAACAAACTGTTTCCACAGCCGCTTGAAAGTGGTTACTGAAAAGTTTTTCGACGCGGCCTACAAAAAATAAGCCAACCGAAAAATAAGAAGAAGGGAACTAGAACTTGAACTTTCCCGCCAAATTAATAATATTGCATTTCGTTCTCAAAATAATCACAAAAATGGCAATTGCAACAGCGAGTTCCCGGTTATTCCTTAACGGTGGAATTAATGTTCCTAACCGCACGTTTATAACCGATATTTAGCCGATGTTTTTTCGGTGCAACTCTTAGGTCTTGTCGGAAAAAATACTTCTAAAAAAATTTTGGTAGAGTGAAAGATTGTACATACGCCACTGTGATTTTTGATGGACGGTGGATGGTGGAAGGTGGATGGTGGCTTTGTGGGAATGGCCATCCATATCTCCTCATCCTGATCTGCTGACTTGACAGCATTAAATCTACCCAAGTAGCAGTTTTATAAACAATCTGACTTTTGTTTCCTTCTCAAACCTACAATGGCAGAGCACTTTTATCTCATTCAATAATAGCGTACAAAATTTAAGTTTTGTTTAAAAACATTGGTTTTTTCCAACTCCAAATTCTAAAACCATGATTAAGGCCAAATTCTGGGACATCGGATATTTTGTGCTGCTGACATGGATGCATGTGTGCTCAGTTCTACAGCCTGTGGTCGAGGCACATGCCAATTTCAAATCGGTTTACCCTTCAGTGGATCGTAGTCTAATGCTCCAATTAAGCTACACCTATAGTCCCTGGATTCTGGTCAAGGCGACGATGTATTCGCTGCTGGTAATGATCGGTCTTTGGTATAGTAGGCAACTGCAAACTAATGACGGGCAGGAATCGGAGGAAAAAAGGGACATTCCAAAGGCTCCTGAACCCAAAACAGCCAATGAGGTGAAAAATGTGTGGCTCAGTCGAAATACTCAGGGTTCCGGAACTGAATTGGGACCATTTCCGATGAAGAACTTCCTTCTCTTTGCCATGCCCTGGTTATTGACTTTCGTGGCCAGCGGATTGATTAACTATCTTCGCTTTTATATGGTGATTCAGCATTTTTGCATTTCCAACTGGAGGGCCATTCAGCTATATGGAGAACTGCAGGTGCTCTTTTTGCATCGCTTTTTGGCAGTGGCCTGGTTACAAATAACAAGAGGAGGAGGAGGAGCATCTAGCCTGCCGGAAAATTTTATTAATTTTGAAACCCATCTGTTGGACTGAGCATGGTACTTTGGCTTACGTTTTGTATTGTTGGAAAAAATAAATTATATAAGTTATGGTTCTTTATTCTAGGGCTTAAAATAATTAAAAAACCCTTTTTTAAATATTGTAAAAAAAACACGTGCAGCTTAGTTTTCATCGTACCCTAAGAAAATGCCACAAAGAATAAGTTTTAAGCAATTAATAAACAGTTGTTCTCCGTTCTATTTTTATACTTGTAGTTTTTAATTTGACAACTATATTTTTATCGTTCATTCTTCAGTGGTTTCGTCTACGGCAATAAACGACATTTTCAATCAACTGAAGAGTAAACTTTTATATGTACTTTTCTGCACCGCTTGGAAGTTTATTGTTGGAAAAAACTTTTCCATCACGTGGGAAATGTGCAGCATTTAGTATTTCTTGCTCACTTTTACTCAGCTTGAATAACTGTGAAGCAAATAAATACATAAATAAGCAAGTGCAACCAACCAGTTGCACATTTAATTAAAAAGTTTTACAATTAAAAAGGCCATTTAAATAACCATAAAGAGGTAAAAATCAACAAAAAAACAAATTTTTCCCTTAGCCAAATGATTTAAACTAGACTAGACTTATTCTTAAAGAACTACAATTACTTGGAAATTCACATTAATGCCTATAACATTAGGATCAAGAATAAATACGATACACTATTTTACTCTACGAGTAACAGGTATAAAACCACTGCTTTATACCCATTAAATAATTAACAATTTGTTAAGAAAATCCCGACATCACTGACAGGACAGTCAACCGATCAAAGTTCACTTTAAAACGAGAATTCTCCGAGTATATTTCTAAATTTTACCCAAATAAACATTTTTAATAAATCGCTTTTGTGCCGAACGTACATCGCGTTTTAGACACTCAAAATACCGAACTGTGTCATAGCAGAATCAGCAAGAGCTGTGTAGTTCCAAGGATTATTTCTTAAGTTCTGCATTGGCAAAGCACAGGACTCTAAGCGGTTTTAGACTCCCCCTTTCGGTCAACTGTTTCGACTTGCTGGTAAGTTCTCGAATTTAAAACTAAGCGCTGGGGGAAGCAACCAGATTTTTTTATTTATTAAGCCAATTTTTGAATGGTTTTAGTGGAGAGAGTTGAGGCTTGCCGAGTCAAGGGTTTATAGGGAAATAAGAGGTTGTATTAAAACAAGTAAGGAGCTTAAGTCGGCAAATCCGGCAAACCCAAAATTGTATACCCTTGCATCTTTTCAATATTCAATAAATAATAAATATTTATTAATATATATTTAAAAGATTAAAGTTGTTAAATAATTAAAATAATTCTTAAATAGTATATATATATATTCGTATAAAACAAAAAACAACGAAGTTACATTTTTTCATTTATTTTTCGATTGTTTCCTAAATTAGCTTTATGGATGGAACGGACAAGGTAAGATCGACATGAACATACATTTTAAATAGGATTTGAAATGTCTCCTCTACTTTGCTAACTTTTGACTAAAATTATAATAACAAAAAATTATAAAAAGCTAAATAGCAGACAAGTTTTGTTTCAGTAAAAATGGTATTAAAAAGTAAATATTTTTTTTGCACAAAAATTGTTGCTCAAAATTAATATGATTTATATAGAAATATACGTGAGCAAAGTGTTATATTTGCAAGTTTCCAGCATTCACCTGGTTGCTTCCTCGATCTCAAACACCACACAGTTTTGAAAACTCGTTTTTAGACCGATCTAGTAATCTGGCTCCTTTCAGTTAATAACAAATTGTTCGGGTTGATTTAGTCTTTCGGTTTTGTACAAAGAAAGCAGACTCCGGATTTTTTTGTTTTATTTTTATTGGAATACACATTTTACGTTATCACATGAAACTTTTTTGAACCTTTTTGGACACTTGAGATAAACCTCCGAATGTGGCAACTCAAAATTGATTGAACCAGTTTTAAGAACCAACTAAACACACACACACACAAACGAGCTACACTACAAGAAACCCGTTGTCAAAATTGTGTAGATTAATATCACGTAAATATAACGGCGTTATATAGTACTATTTCGAGCAATATGCGTGGACAACTGCTGCTGAAGGGACCGGCATTGGCGAGGAGCTTGAGCCGAGTGCCAGTGAGTGTCCTGCCGCGGATTGGGTCCGTTCGCCATGTGACCGCCGGCTGTGGAGCGGGCGATGCCGTCAAGGGCGGCAAGGGCATTGTCCTAGGCCTCTACGAGAAGGAATCGGGCAAGGGCCCCCGCCTCACGCCCGCCGGCGAGAAGTTCGACGATCGTGTCCAGGGCAAGCTGTCCGAGTTGGTGTGCGAAACGAAGCTGACGGGTCGTCTGGGTCGCGGCAAGGTCTTCAACAATGTGGACACCGATTTCCGTTCGATTTGCGTGGTGGGCGTTGGCCTCGAGGGCATCGCCTTCAACGAACTGGAGATGCTGGACGAGGGCATGGAGAATGTGCGAATAGCCGCCGGCATTGGGGCCCGATCGCTGCAGAGCATCGGCTGCTCCGAGGTGCATGTGGACAATATGGATTATGCCGAGCAGGCTGCCGAGGGTGCCGCCCTGGCCATTTGGCGGTTTGAGGAGAACCTGGCCAAGAAGTATCGCAGCACCATACCAAAGTTGGAGCTCCATGGCTCACCGGATGTGGAGTCCTGGACAAGGGGTCTCTTCAAGGCGGAGGCCCAGAATTTGGCCAGGAGACTGTGTGATGCACCGGCCAATTGTATGACGCCCACTATGGTGGCCCAGGCTGCCGTGGATGCCCTGTGCCCCTGCGGCATCACCGTGGAGGTACGCACCATGGAGTGGATCGAGCAGCAACATCTCAACTCCTTCCTGATGATTGCCAAGGGCAGCTGCGAGCCACCCGTTCTCCTGGAGGTGGCCTATTGCGGCACCGCCCCCGAGGACAAGCCCATATTGCTGGTGGGCCAGGGCATTACCTTCAATTCCGGTGGTATCAACCTGCGTCCATGCAAGGGAATGGACGAATTCCGGGGTGATCTCACCGGTGCCGCCTCCATTTTGGCCGCCATGCGAGCAGCTGCCGCATTGTCGCTGCCCATCAACATCACCGCTGTGATACCGCTTTGTGAGAATCTTCCCTCTGGCATGTCCTGCAAGCCGGGCGATGTGGTTACCCTGCTCAATTCCAAGTCCCTGGCGGTTAGGAACATCAGCCGAACGGGTGTGGTGGTCATCTCGGATCCCATGCTTTATGGCCAGATTACGTATAAGCCAAGACTCGTCGTCGATGTGGGTTCCATGTGCAAGGGCGTGAAGAAGGCGGTGGGCGGCGGAGCCACTGGTATTTGGTCGAATTCGCATTACATATGGAAACAATTCCAGCGGGCTGGATCCCTGACCGGCGATCGTCTGTGGCGCTTCCCCCTGTGGCGCTACTACAAGGATCGTGTGGCGGAGCACCTTAGCTTCGATCTCCTGAACGATGGCGAGGGCTATGCCTCATCTTGTCTGGCGGCTGCTGTTCTCCACGAACTCGTGCCCTGTAGCGACTGGGCTCACCTGGACACCTATGGCACTGGACTGCTGAGTACCTATGGACTAATACCCTATCTAACGGCTGGAAGGATGACCGGCAGACCGACAAGGACACTGGTGCAGTTCCTCTACCAAATCGCCTGCCCCGAACAGCCCAAATAGTTCTGTTCCATCTATTTACGATGACGAATGGGTTGACGACTATGAATACGTTTTGGTTGGTTCTTCGACAGGCGACTCCCTAAAACCCCGGGGCATTGGATGTTTGGCTTTAAGTGTGTATTGATGAGACATGGCGATGTGTTCATCGCCCAACGTTTTAACTCGCTTGACTGAAGTCCCAGTACCAGGGACCAGAACTCGTTCAATGTTTGTATTTTGATGTTTATGACTCGGCCGCATCCCGGGGCTGAGTTGGCTGGCAGAGTGTGTCTTGAGTCCAGAAATTTCCAAATTAACACAGATAAATCATTGTATTACCCAATCATCACCTATTTCGGCTCACAACTAGATGTAATAAATTTTAGGGTCCTTTAAAAGAATTCATTTTAATTTTTTTTGTTTTTTGTGTGGTAAGTTACTGAAAAACTCTATTTTTCAAACAACGATATTAGAAATAATTATTACAAAAAAGTCGCAAAAATCCCAAAAAACACATTAAAAACTTGGTTTTTGTGTCAAAACCCCGGGAAATAATGGTCAAAATGTGGAATGTCATACGCAGCTGAATTCGTAATAAAATTTCCAATCGAATGGCATTCACAGCTCAAATTTTATCAGATTTTCAAATTTCTGCAAAAAATTATGATGTACCCCCTTACAAAAAAGTCTGAAATTTGGACAAAAATAAATTTTTCTAAAAACGTTTCACAAAATTCGATTTTTTTGTCAAAACTAAATTAATTGTTTTAAATCGATCAGGGACGGATGATATTATTCTATTGAATAATAATAATCGGAGTCCTATTCCATACATCAGAAAATTTGTTATTTTAGCATATTTTACTAAAAGTCGATTAGTTTATAACTATATAAAGATAAATTTTTGACTTTTCAAGCTTACTATATAATTGTGACTGCAGAATTTAGCAGCTTCCATTTATTTTGTTGCCTATTTTTAAAGCTTTAATCCTTGGCTTTAACTTCGACCAATTTTATTTAATTTTCGGTTGAAAAATATACCCACAAATTGCAGTCCAAGGTCCTCAGACTGGGCACCGCCAAAGTCAGACAAAAACGCAAAGAACCGAAGGACAAACACTCGGCCGAGTCCTACCCAATGTGCAAACTAATTCGACTTTTGGCATATCAATGAGGCGAATGAATGGAGCGGAGGATGGAGGATGGAGTTGTCTGAAGAACGAGTGACAGGATATCCAAGAGTTTATGGCAAAGTTTTTAGCACGTTATTGATGTCCGGCTCAGCTTGGCTTAATTTCAAACTTTAAACTTCGGGACAATTGAAGAGCTCCCTCCATTGCACTCTGTTTGTCGACTAATTCAATTGGTCAACGTTAAACCGCTTGGGATAAATGCTCGAGCAAAATGAGTTGACAAAAAAAAGCCAAAAAGCTAGACTCGAATGCATTTAAAAACCATTTCTCACAAAGTTGCCTGCTGTAGACACCACATCATTTGTCATTATTCGTAGTTTCAATTGAAGTTTTCAATTCGAGTTTTTTTTTTTTGATAAAGTGCTAATTGATTTGGCTGGTTATTATGTGAGTGTGCGAGGCAGCTAATCTGTCAATGTCAATATTATGTATGACCCATGTTTGGCCTTAAAAATATTTTGAAAACATTTTTCACGGACCAGCGAAAATTTGTGGCCATGCACTGGAAAAATATTAATGTATAATGGGTGAAAAATTGCAACTATGCTGAAAAAAATATTTAAGTCAGATGGAATAGCTATACAAATATTAATATAATTTAATAACGGTTCCTTAAATATACCTTAATTTTATAACTGAAGCTATTTCCATTAAATCTGTGTCATAAGGAAATTTTTAGTAGTGGCTGAAAATAATTTAATATTTTAAAATAAGGCTAAGAACTTTTAAACGGTCCTTGCACAAAATCAGCGCTATGAATAATTATTGCAGGAGCTTGTTCGCCGGCAGTGTAGCTCATTCCCCGCCCTGTCAACTTTGGTAATGATAAAGTGTTTCATTATGAACCTGACCCCTCTTCTTCCCCCCAATCTTGTATGGAAATCGTGGAAAACTGCTGACAGCAAAGTGGCCCAAAAAAAGCGGGGGGCCCAAATATGAGGAAAAGTGGGAGGCGGGGCCAACAACCTGTTCTCTGTGAGAGGTGTAAAAACTTTTATGGGTTAATTCTGCACTGCTCTCCTTCATTTTTTGGCAGTGTTGTCAGCAAGTTGGTTGCCTGCCAACTGAGCTTCCACTTTTCCTGGCTTGAAACTATTAAAGTGTCACGTGGTTTAAAGTAGTTGTCGCACATTTGGTCGGATTAATTGTCGGAGCTCATGTAATTAAGTTAAAAGGTCGGATGTGATCTGTTCAAAGCGTCTCAAAATTTCCAACTTTTGTTTTCCAAAAGTTGCATTCTCTCTAGATTTAATATGCCGTATAAACAATTACAAACTTATTATTCTGCCAGTCTTTTTTATGTTATGTCTTATTTTATACAGATATTACGAAACAAAATCCTTGTGTTCACAAAAGTGTATCGACTTTGTGTTATAACCAAAACTAACTCTCTTGATGTTTGGTTTATAAATCTATTGCAATGCAATTTTTGGAACAAGTTTTTTATTTGATAAACATCTTTAAAGTAATATGGCTTATAATGTCCACGAATGTTTAAACTGCCTTTATAGCCTTGCCACCGCATTATAATAAATCAGTACCCCGTTTAACCAAAGTCAATGATTAATTCTGAAACATTTTACAATTTTTTCTGTCTTTATGGACCTCTTAAATACATTTTAAATTTTCTCTACTTTCCCTTATAAGCTTTAATTTCGGCTTAAAGAGTAAGAAATGAGGACACTTTTTTCTTATAACCCAGAAGAATATGTTCTTTATATTATAACTTTGTTATAAATGTTGTAGAGCCTTTTTCTACCTTTCTTGGCTAAAAGTAGTTGTTGTCTTTTCATCTAAATGATTTTAATTCTGATATATTGCAGGGCAAAGGTCAATATTACGGTAAGTTGCCTTTTGCCGTCACTGTGATAAGATCTGCTGACTATCTCCATCTCTTAGCCATCTTAATTTCGCCCATCCGACTGCTATTGTGCATTGTTATTTATGACGGCCATTGGCAGGAAACGGATATGCGTGCACAGACGTCAACGTGTCACAGTCGTCGGAGGATATCCATGTGACCCCGATGCATTGGCATGCAATGCCATTTGGCTGGACGAGTTGGCCGGCAGACAAATCGTTTCGACCATGTCTGCAGTCCACCCACTGAAAGCCCCAACCCGCGCCCAACCAATCGGAGAACCACCCACAATTTGATGGATGCAGTTGGCCTGTTGTGATAGGTGACTGTCAGTAAGGTCAGCTGGCGAACTTCCATGCGATGCTGTCGATAAGGTTCCAAGGCTGAAGGCCATTAAAATTGAGGAGATTGGTGAGATACGTTTTACGTAAATGGAAAGTCAAATAGCGTTGTTAAAGCAAACCATGAAAATTAAATGATATCAAGATCGCTACATCTATTCTATATCTATTCTATTATATCTATTCTCTACGATTATTTGTTTAACGATCCTGATTTATACAAATTATTTAGATGTTGCAAATTTTTTGTTTCACTAATTTTAACTAAATTTCAGCAGCAATAAATCCTGAGAACGCAATTCAAGTGCAATTGAGAGCAACTTAAAATCCCCAAAACAATTTTGGCCAGTTTTAAGCGCAATTTCGTGGCTGGTGCTGTGGCACATTCAGTGCCAAATCTAAAACAGGTCCATTTAAAGTGCATATTAAGCACACCGGTTGTACTGCGTGTTTTCTGTGGTTGCTCCTTTAGTTGTTTGCATTTCGACTTTTCACTATGCGTAATGCCAATGCCCATAAATGTTGTGGTCAGTGTAGCACTCTCCCCTCTGACATCCCAATTTACCTACAAGACCGCAGAATGGCAGAGCGATGGAATGAAGTCGCTTTTAATTAATGCCATACCATATTCTGGGTGCATAATTTTGTATTTACCCGCTAAAAAAGGGAGCCATCCCTATGCTCGCATAGGGCGGTGCTAAATTAAATTTTCCCCCGCTTTCTATTCAATTTCGGTACGCCGTTTTAGCGGCCATTTATGAGCAGGCTATTACATATAATGCAATTCGCTTAAATCAGTCCTTGAAAATGGTGGTTTTACTAACTACAAATGTTTGGCAAGTGCCCTTTTATTTAAATTGCTCTTGATCCAGTTGTTTGTATTTAATTACTTTCTATATCAAATAACAATCAATTTAATTAAAATAAATGCAGAAACGTGATAAGTGGTTTGACCGAGAAATAATTATCAGGTTGAATACTTAATAAAAACCAAATTTGTTTTCTGTTTATAGCAACAGTAAAATGTTTTCCCATCGTAGAATAACAAGACTTCGCATAATATTATCAGCAAATCTCGTGTTACCATATAAAGCATACTTTTCTTTTCTACAAAAAATTGACAACAAACGCACACGCTTAGCAGTCACTGAAAATCCACTTAAAATGACTACCAACTGTCAAAGTGTCACCTGTTCGAGCCTGGTGGGTAAAAAGGCACTACCAGATATCCGAGAAAACCGTGAAAATGGAGCAACAATCGTGAAAATGTCTGCGCTAGAACGCAATTGTCACTTCCCTTTTTTTAGTTTTTCTTTTTCGGCCACTCCTTGATTTTTTTTGTTGCTGCTACTGCTTTTGTGCTGAATTTTCGCGCACAATTGAGAATTTATAAAAAGCGGATGTTGTGTTTTCCGGCGGAAAAAACTTGGCTGCATCCATGGTAAAGAAAACTGAAAAAAAAAGAAAAGCCAAAAAAAAAAGAAAAAATGATTCGCGTTCCCCGGAAACGAGGCAAACTTGATTCAATTCACAGACGTAAACGAAAAACAGAATGACGGCGACGGTGGCCAAAAGTCAGGGTAACAACAATACTTGGTAATCAAAGCGCAATGAAAAGCCGGCTCCAATGCATTTGGGCCAAGGGTAAAACGAATCAAGGGAAGAATTAAAAAGTACATTTAAAAACAAAGAAAAATACACATTTCTCCAGTTTTCGCTTTATAAAATAAGACTTTATTTTTGTGTACTTTCTAAAGAGAATAAAATTAATGTTAGGATGAAGACAATGACTTTTGATTAAAATGGTTTCTTCCAACTTAACATTTATTGAAAACATTAACTAAATTAAACATTTTAAAGTATTTAACTTTTAATTTAAAACTCACGGGCACATCAATTTAATAGTTAAAAAAGGAGTTGAGCATTGATTGGCGAAAAATCATCATGATATCTCTTACCAATCAGATGTTATTAAGATACATGCAAAAGCACTTTTTCAAATATGTAGAAAAATTGTTAAGCAAATCGAATATCACAAATCCAAATAATCAATGGGAAACATAATTATGAATGACATATGATTACTGAGCATTGTAAATTATATAATGCTTACAAGCTTTTGACACACACAAATTCATTTAAATATTCTGTCGCTATTTATTGGTTTTCCCATATAAATAAAAATACGTTCAAATTTCACGCATAAATATTTCGCCACAATATCTCGACAATATCGCAATACAAAACACTTTCTGCCTATTGGAAATGTATGGAAACCTAGCTTTTGGTTTGGTGAAATTATATTTTCAATTATGCTCAATGGATTATGTAATTCTATGCCAAACACTGATTGCATATAGTATTTAATTTAAATGGTGCGCAGCAATTTCCTTTTGTTTTCTATTTTTATTTGATTTATTTGACGTGGCACCCGCAAAATCTCATTTGGTTTCATGGACGCCAGTTGTTGTGCCCGGCTCATTTGGAAAATACGTTGTTTTATTATTATTTTTTGCATGCAAATTGATATTTTGACATGGCAAATAAAAGAAAAACACAAATTTGTCAGCCTGTGACATAATTGGATTTGGTAATGCTTATAAATGAGGCTCTTTGGAGCAATGCCATTTCCGATGTGACTAAACAAAAATAAATATTCACGCTTGAAAATGTTTGGGTGTAAGAAACAACACAAGGCTTAACACATTGATAAGCCGGTTTCTTATCCGCCGGAAAACCCAAATCAAAAGCACCGACAACTTGATCCCATTTACCAGAGGAAAAATATCCCAAAAAGAAAATGGAGGAAAAAAAGGAAACCCAGCTAAGCGAACACATGGGCTATCAAAATATCCTCTGCCCAAAGTCCTTTGCCAATCCAATTGAATTAAGTTGCCAAGTATTGCGAGCCGGTCCGAAGGCTGTCAGCCAATTGAGCCAGGTAAGAGCCATGTTTTATCCTTTTTTCTGCAAACTTATTTTCGCCTCAGTATTACCGTTAAATATTCAATATTTCCCTGCCTTAACTTTATCAATAAATCAGTTTAATTAGGCGAAGCCATACAGTTCCTGCCTAATGAATTTTCAATCCAAATGAGGCTAACAATCTTTTCACAGCTTTCATTCCAACTTTTCCTAGCCTTTTTCCCTCTCACCGATTTTACTCTTTTGGCAAACTGTTATACGGATTGAACACATTTGGGCCATTATAGGCAGCCTCCTTTTTTGGTGTTATTTGCGTTAAGTTTTATGGCCATTTTTGGGCTTTTACGAACCTGCCAAGTGACTTGCCAAAAGAATATTTTGGTTTTTATTTTCGTTGTGCAAAGGAATGCGAAAGAAAAATTAAAATTGATTTTACACGGTTGAGTGGACAACATTTTCGCTTTGAGCTTGACTTTAATGCTTATTTGTTAAAGCATTAAAGCTTTATAATAAAAAGTCAATTTTAAAAGATTCGTTGTTTCATCTCTATTTTGCAGTCCTAAAATTCTTTTGTTTAGCCAAAACATTTAGCCTTTATCTCTGCATATAAACAACAATCATTGCCGAAATTTGCTCACCAACTTTTCATTTGAATAAGTTTTGGCGAAGTTCGACATCAACTTTAAGACTGACAAAGTCCCGCAAGATAAGCCAAAAATCTGCAGTGCATACATTTGCCAAAAAAAAAACAAGAAGAAAAGACAGAAATAATAAAGGAAGAATGAAAGGAAATTTTGGCAGAGACACTTGCTCACACAAGGAGTCATGGAACAGAAATTTCTATTTAATAACGCCAAAAGAGGAATTACACTGCAGCATTTCGGTGTCGGAAAGGATGTGAGTATCCCCGTCTGGGTTTCTCCTTTCCCTTCCTTTCCTTTTCGTGAGTGAGTGTGTGCTTCTGTGGGCATTGTATCACGGCTGCATTAATTTATGTACGAAATGGCATGGCAATGGCATTACACTGCGATGCACAGCACGTACCGAATAGAACGATCTCTGTGGAGCTGCGGTGCCTCCGCTGGATCTGCGGCCAAAAGTCAGGCAGACAGGCAGAAAGTTCAGACGAGCACACTGCAAGATGCAAAACCAGTCGTAACCGGAAGCAACGGATGGGGCAAGGACAATGTGGCTTATAAAAGGACACTGAAAAACAAGGGATTGCCATTCTTAAAACATTCTTTTCTATTTTTTTTAAGATTTTGTTTTATACATAGGCGTTCTTTCATTACTTTATTGCTATATAAAGCCAAGATTAATTTATTTCAATTTTGTTGTTAAAAAGAAAGATCTGACTTTGATGTACATTTTAATTTTTTTTTGTGGGAGTCACTCCACGCTAAACAGTCACAATTAATGAAAATAAAAACAATTTTTTACTGCTTCGTAAATAAAATTTTTACATTAAGATTATCCTAGTTTAATCCTGAATTTTTAATATGTTTAGTTTTACAGTATAATAAGCTTTAAAGACTTAAAACACAAAATGTAATTGTGAGCCTGTCGTTTTTATAAAATGTAAATGAACACATTAAATTATGCTCAAAGTAAAATGTCCTATAATTTAATAAAAACAGAAGATGTCTAAACAATATAAAATATTTTAATTTTATAAAACTGTATGTATTTATACTTTACTATATTAACTTTTTTAACTTTGACTGCAAAAATAAAATAAAAATTTATTTTTTTAACCCAGATAGTTAATTTATTTATCGCATATTTCATCTTTTCGCAGTGTTTAAATGCGCAGCATTTGTGGCAAATGCTGATTGCAGGCTCATTATCTTGGTATCCACTTGCACATACCCCCAGGAGTTGTATTTGTATCGGCCTCTTCGGCAGAAATTAAATTTTCGCTAGCTTAAAGCTCGGGCAAAACATTTGGCCTAATGTTTACAAACTTTTTCGGTTTCTCTGTTGAGCTAATATGGGTTAAAGTGTCCTGTCTGTGTCCTAAACAAATGTCCAAAGAACCCCCAGTCAAACAATGGGAAAAAGGAAAGACCAAGCTCTCATTGTTTGCTTGTTGCTTATTTCCTTTTATTTCCTATTTTCAGTTCGCGTTTCCAACTCGGTAATTTACATCTAAATGGAATGATGGGCGTTGGAGCGGTTGCTCTTTAAACACACATGACTGTGTTGCGGTGAGGAGGATGATAGTTGAATTCCGATGAATTCTCTAATGTTCAGTTTCCTTTGGCAGCTATCTGCGGTCACAATTTATTCCAAAGCAAAAGGGTCAAAAACAAAAAGGGTCTGGAAAATATTTGAAATAGTAAAGAATGCGAAGATTTTTGGTCATTAAATGTCTTAGATGAACATTACAGGGCAGCTGTCTTATTTCTTTATATAAGTCATCTTATATAATACCAAATGTTTAATAGAAATTTTTAAATTTAGGGATATGGACTCAAGCGACCAATGGTGGTTCAATAACAACTATTTGGTAACTTGTGATAACCAAATGGATAAATAAATATTATTCCATAACATTCGAAGAAATTTAAAATTTTCTTATAATTTCTATAGTCTTTTGATGCTTAAAAGAGCTCAGCATTTTAATCGTCTTTCAAACCAAACAAAATCCTCTTAAAGCTTCGCATTCTATTAAGTTCCTCAATATTCTAAAATACTTCACTAGTGTCGGCACATTCCGATACTGACAAAGTTCGGCAATTGTATATATAATTCCACAAACAGATTTGCGGCTTCTTGGCTCAAATTTATAATCAGATGTCATTCCACGCATTGACTGCATTATTGTTAATTATAAGGCAGTACAATGGAATCCGAGGCGGAAACACATAATTCGCAGGGTTACGCCCTCTCACGACTCTGATGATGACGACTTTGGTTGACATTTCCCAGTGTCCTTAGTTACGATTGCCAGTATGCTGGTATGGGTGCAAATGGAATTTGCATTTGAATCACTTTACTCACCTCAGTGCAAGTTATGCAACTCAATTTGAATGGTGCACGTCGAGTGGCAAGACCTTGGCCAAAAAGGGTGGCAAATCCTCCAGTATGCCATATCCTAGATTACGGGTTAACTGTTTATAATGCCCTGGCACCGAGAGTCTATGCTAATTAAGTGGGCAAAAAGCGGGGGGAAAATGCATAATTGAAAAACTAAATATGCTAATGGAAAATGCATTTTGTTTACTCGGACTGCGACTCGTTCTGTTGACAGAACATAATCGAAATTCGAAATCCAGTTGAATCCATAAATTATTTTCATAAACTTCTGTCAAATGAAAAACGAATGCTTAATGAAATTTATCTCAGGTTACACCTTTAAACGAGAATGAATGGTAATATCGGACCAGCAGTTTATTGTTCTCATAATTTAAAGCGATTTAATCGCCTGCCTCCGCTGTCTCGTTCACAATGGAAACCAATTAAGTCCTGTCACATCATTTTAATGAAATTAAAATAAAATCAGTGCGAATAAATAGGCCCATGATGGATGGTTGAAAACCGCAGGCATTGCTTTGTCTCAAGGCTGAATTCTGTTCGCGACGTTTTTAAAATTCAGGGCATGTCCGCAGGCGTCTGACAGACCCACTCAACCACCCCAAAAAAAAAAAAGCCCACCCAGTCAAACACCCACCAATTCACCCACTCACCCACTGACTGACTATATGAACAAGGTGCTGCCTGTTTGCTTGCGGCTTCAGCTGCTGCATGAATCCTTAAGTGACTATGAACCAAACAAAAAATGGAGAAAAGTGAAAAAAAAAAATAAAATGAACAACAAGATAGAACGGGTAACAAAAACGGATGCCGGGCAAAAGTAGACAAAACGCTTAGTCTACTCAATCCTCCGGAAAATTCAAGAAGGGATAAGCGCCGCCCATTTCTTGTTTGCCTTTGCCACTGTGTGAAGGTCGTGGGCGTGGTGACGTCGTGCAGCAAAAAATATTGCCAACTAAGTGTTGGGCATAATAATGAGAAAAGCAAATGGAAAACAGACGCATTAACAGCTCAAGTTGAAAAAATAATCCTTAATCTGTTACAGAAAAATGGTACTTATCAACAACTTACAATTTTAAGATAACTGCAGTTTTAATTAAGCAATTTTAATATATATAAAATATATTCAAAAAGTGAACACAAATCCTGATGCGATTTAGAGTATGCATACATTCTGTTAAAAGTAAGTAATTGGATTAAAAAAATGTATATTTTAAGCGTTTAATTACCATTAATCAATTTAATAAATAAACATTACATTTTTATTATCTGTATATATTTTAAAAAGGTGGTAAAGCTTTATATCCTGTTTTCTTGTTAAACTATTTGTTTCTATAGGTCTTATATCCAACAATTTGTACTAAACATTATCTGTTAAAACATATTGGAAATAAATATACATTGAACATTTATTTTTTAAAATTTTATATTTTTTAGACCTAGCCGTACTCCTATTCGATTATCCTCCACTGTTGTTAGGAAAGCACATGTATGAACGCCCGCTGTGATTCTGTTTGTATTTCCACAGTTTATCCTCGTCCAACTTTTACTTTTCGCCAGCCGTCTGTTTGTTTTAAATAAATTATGCCTGACTACGGGCTTTATTTAACTTTATCATGTTAACGAGTTGGCTTACTTACGCTTAAGCACTATTCTCCTGCATGTGACACACATTTGAATTGCACATTCAAGTGCGTTAACCGAAATGCAAATTCATTTCCTGTACTTGGTCCCCAGGCAATTAGTCGACCACTTTGCTGCAATTGGCCAAATTACAAGCGGCTCGATTTAATTTTTGCCAGCCTAATATTCTTTTATTTGTGTGTGCGAAACTCTCGTCGGCAGGAAGTCATTGTCATTTTTTGTGGCCTGCTGGCGTTTGCATGGCAGTCAACTGAATTAGCATAAATTATTGGCCTTGCCGTTGGGAAACTGAAATCGCTTTTAAGGCTTAAATATTTTGCCTAAATGAAAATTTAATATTGCTAACAAAAGCCAGTTAAAAGGAGCTTATACTAATGTTGATTTTAGTGAAATTATATTAATGATTTTGGCTACAATTTGAGATATTAAATTTACTTTCGCTAACTAGTATAAAATATAGCTCCCAAAATTCTGCAGATAATGATTAAGGTTGATAATTTGGATATGTATTTGGCTTGTACTTGGCTAATTTCTTTTTTTACTAACGGGATTTTTATACTTAATTAATTCTTAAAAACTTATTTGTGCTGAAATAATTTATTTTTACAGATTTTTCATTAAAATCTCAGTACAATAAGTGTAAAATAATTTGATCGTAACACTGTCCACACAATAAATCTGCTAGTTGACTTAAGCATGACGATTATCTGTGATCTGCGCTAATTTCCCGGCAATAATCGTAGCAATTAAATTTACGACCGACTTGCAGGAACTCAACAAAACGCTCAAGTTGGCTTGAAATTTTTATTACACCATTTTTATCACCAAGGCCCAGCCCATAACGAAACCATAAAAAAGGGCGTGGCACACACTTTTTCATAAGCATAAATCAAATAGTATACACACTATAGGGGTAGCCATCTGCACAGCTGCTATTAAATATTACGCATACGCCATGTTAACACTTTATAAACGCATTAGCGTCCAGTCAACATCTTGAAAACGGAAAATATTGTATATTTTTGCGTGTGTCTTGGTTCTCATATAAAAATTCAGTTTTCAAGCTTAACGACAATCGGTTTTGAAAACAAGAATCTATAAAAAAGGAAAAGGAAACGAATTCAGGCTAGCAAAATATTTATGAGCCAAGAAGGAAAGGACTTCCCTGACCATTGCAAGCCATAAATCATGCGATTATTGGGCGAAAACACGTGGCCAGATAGAGCTAATATACGCTGTGCCTCAAAACTATAAGGCAAACTTTATGTTGAGAAACAAATATTGATTTTAAAATAATTACGTTTGACAACAAATTCTTAAAGTCTTTTAGCTATTTTTATTGTGGGAAAATGGAGTACTTATCCGTTGTAAAAAGAATTTGGACATCGATAATTTTAATGAGAAGTCATTTTTCTAGTCCCAACTTTTTTCGTTTTTTAATACTTGGTTTTGAAACGCACTGTATCCACGTGGCAACTGGGCCTTATAAATGACTGGAATACGCCCATAAGGCGCAGGACATTAAACTCAATGAGTTGAAATTATTTGCAGCTGAAGGTCAACTTAATGCAGACTGAATAAGTGGCGGGGGAATCGAGGAAAAATTTGTTGGAGTGGAGTGGATGGTTCTTGAGGGTGTGGCTGTGTGGCTGCTCAGGCGCCATTAAAGACAACTTCCGCAAACAATAAATTTTGCTTACCAAAGAAGCTGCGGCCTGATGCCGAAACGGAACGCAAAGTGGTCTGTGGGGTTGGTAAGAGTATAAGCGCTATTTTTTATACCGCAATATAAATATTTAGCAGCTCTTTTCTTTTTTTCTTGATTTTTTTTGCCACTCAGCGAACTGGTGTCGATTAAACTGTTCTACAATTTGGTGCTTTTGTTGAAACTTCACGGTTTTCGGTTTTAGTTTTTGGGGGCCAAACGTGTACGGCTGCATTAATTTGTGTGGATTATTTATGGTGGTCGCTCTGCCGTTTCTGCTGCTGGCACCAAATGAGGACACAAAGGAAGTGAAGCTGGCAAAACTCTAGTCCGCGCGCCAATCCGGATGAGCTGCAAGTTTTCCGAAAGTTTGCAGCCTCACAAGTGCCAACTGTAATTTATGGCTCTGTTTAGAAAGTTGGCAGAGCTTTGCCAATGTTTCAGGTCGTATACATTTAATTTCCCTGACTGTACAAAATCAATTAACAAGAATTGAAGCCACACGCTCGACATCGAGTTGATATCAGTTTGGTTGTGACCTCAGATCGAAGATGTTGTTAGTTCTTGTGGTGTTTCAAGTTATAAGTTTTACTTCTTGTCGCGAACAGGGCGAGATACCAAAGACCAAAGAACCTTTAGTACATTGTGAGGAGTTGTTTAGAAAAGGCAATTCAAATCTTGATGTAACTTTCCAGTGCCTTATGGTACACTACAATTTATATGCAACCCTTGAGAATGTCATAAACAAAATAAATCAAGTTCAGCAGAAGATGGATAAAACTATCTCGGATGACCAGAAATATAAGCCATCGCCTTTTAAAAACATAGATGATATTTTGAATCTGTGCAGTGATATTTCAAATAAGGACTGCCAAGCGAAACGACAAATTATCCAAGCCATCCGACGAAAACTTGAATGGCATAATGTATTTAACGATCGGGATACTACTCTCTTTGCTTGGCCCTGGAAGTCGGAACCTATTAAGCCTAGAATTGACGATTATATCGAGGCTGACGCCATTTCAGAAATTCAACTGGGAACCGATCCCTCGCCGATTTTGGATGAGATCCGCTGTCTGCTGGGAAAAGCTATTCGAAACACAGGTAATAAATTAAGCTTTTAGCCTTTGTTGGCTCAATTGATTGCGACAATTAAAAAGGCACAAAAGCGGTGACAGGTGCGAAATGTGGCCTAAGGGGCAAGGCTTTTGCATTTAAATTGTAAATAAATATGTAAGCATCTCGCCGCACAATGGCACGCAATCAACAAGCCTGAAGCGAAGCTCTATCACAGAGGTGACTGCTGATGCACCGACAAAAAAACACCATCTAAAAGTACGACTTATTATTGCTTGGATTTCCCTTTTATAAAGAGTGATTTTTAAAACCTCCTGGTAAATGCTACCTGACACAGATCATAACGTTTACTAAGTTTTTACATAAATGTAAATGCTTTTTATTACATATTTTTCTTTACAGAATGGTTGACGAATCTTAATGAAACAAACTGACTATGGACGTTTAAAATGCTTTTAGACAATTAAATGTCTTCAAAATTCATATATTTTTGAATAAATTATTAAATGACTTAAATTATAAATTAAAATATAGTTTAAAACTACTGGTACTATAAAATTATATGGTTTTACATAAGAAATGTATCTAATCACATAAAATGTCTAAAAGAAAGAATTAAAATATATACTTTAGTTACACAAAAAACAAACCAGTTATTTTAAAATAATATTTAACATATTTCTAAAGGTTTTTAAAATCTTTAAAATCTTGTTTTAAATTGTCAATCGATAATTTTTGTAGTGCTTCAGAGAACCTGCTGTGCTGGCATAAAAACTTGTGGTCACATGTATGTGGAGCCCCCTTTTCCCTTTCGTCCAGCAGTTTGGCCTCGTTTTTAAATTGAAATCTCAGCAGCCAGCGCTGGACTTTCCCCGCGGACGGAAAAAGGGAGAGTTGTCTCTGCATTTCTACCGTCCTTGGTGTGCTTTAAATAATTGCTTAGAAGCCGAGCACACACTCGTTACAATAATAACCGCCCAAGCACTCCGACTATGATAATAATAGCAAATAGGACCTGCCGCAGATGGACAGCCCACGTTTTCCCCCAGAAGCCTTTGGCTTATGACCCCTACTGCAAATGCAGTTCACTTACTATATATATATATATATACGGAAAACATTGAATGGACAGTGGGCGTGTGTGTGTTTATCCTCGCTTTTAATGTGCCATATAAAATAATTTAATGACCAGCCAGAGACGACGACGTCTCTTGGTAATGAGCAAAACGATTGGGGCCACTAAAGCGGAAGACTCTTAATGATAATAGTGGCATATTATGGTGCAGATAGCCGTGACAAATGCCCTGGCCGCACTTTAATAGTTCATCGGATTCCTGTTAAATCAACATAAGCACAAACAATTATTATCAACATGAATTCAGAAATTCAAGTTCATGGATAAAATTTATGTTACTAATCACTGGGCTATCAAATCTACTCGTTTACTTGAGCAACTCTATATTTACTTTAAAGTAATATTCTTATTTGAATATATATTTAAAAAATTATAATACCTACAATTATTTACTTAAACCTTTATATTTATGCAGGAAGTTTCTTTTCCCCCCTTTTTCCTTATTTTCTGTATTTGCTATTTTAAGAACTTTTCTCCTTAATCTGCAAAAATGCTCCATGGGTTCTTAAACTCAACCCTTATTAGGTTATTCTTGGCCCACCATAAGCCATTCATGGCTCCATTTCCATTTTAAAGGGGTCTGAAAAACGGAATTAATTTAAAGTATTTTTATTTTCCTTGGATTTCCCTAGGTTTACGCTTTGTTTGGTCGCCTTTTTGGTCTGTCTCTTATTTTCTGACTTTTCCTCCATTCATTTTACAGTCTTGGTCATTTTCTGCAAAATAGTTGCGCTTTATTTCCAGCCAACGCTGTCGCACAAGTGACAGCTGTCCTCACCTCCGCTTCCGCTAAAATGTCAATAAAAATTCAATTACGTTTTCCGCCGAAGAAAAGTTTTTGTTGAAAATAGTTTCTTTATGGCCTTCTGTTTTCCATTTAAAATTGCCGCTCTTTGTCAAATGGAATTTGTTTGCCATCCTGATCGATTTGTGATGCTGGAGGAGAGAAATCAGAGACACAGCCACTTATACTTAATGGCCTTATTATGTAACCAAACGCCCACACATAAATAGGCTGAGTAAATAATCATAATCGTCAGTGTTACGTGGAGGGAGAAACCATAAAGTTCTCTGGCTCCAATAAAAATAAATTGTGCGACTTGCTTGGGCAATTTGGCGGAAATGTTTTCCTGGCTTGCACACATATGTTTGTACTAGTATTTGTTTTTTTGTTAGTGGTTAAATAGTTGGCTAAGTTTATGCTGATAATACTGAAGGTCGTTTGTGCATTAAACCAAATTTAATGTTACCTTTTAGCAGGTGGTATCAAAGAGCTCAGCCACTTTTCCATTTCCCTCAATATTTCGCTCTCACGCACAAAACTGTTATACTGGCTGTAGTGTTATACGGCAAGGCTGCTGCATACTTACAGGCTCTTTTGCGCAAAATTTCAGTCTCCCTTTGCAAGTGTTCTCGTGTGGACGGAAAAACTTTTGCTCATCGCTTCTCGCCTCGCATTGGAAAGTCGCGTAAAATTCTCGTGGAAGAGGAAAACCTCAGAATTCCCCCAATCCTAGGGAATATCTAAAATTCCTTGGGCCAACCGTATCAATCATCGACTAAAGGCTTTGCTCCTCTTAGTGAATGTGTGATTTTTGTGTGTGAGCTGTGTTTAGTTGTGCAGGCTTTAATTAGCAGCTTTTCCTCTTTCTTCCGCTGGTCTTGTGTGCGTTAGATTAATGAGGCAAAAGTGTTTTATCGTGTCGTGCGTTAAATATTTAATACAATATTAAATAAATGTTACATAAGCCGCCTGTCATTTAGAATCTTGTGCCAACAAAAAATAAAGGGAGTGTGTGCTGCTTTTATCATAAGTAATTCGGACAGACAACAGCGGATTCTCTTTCCATAATTCGCAAACAAGCTGATCAAGTAAGTTGCGGGTATTAAATGTCAAAGAAATAAACATATCATCTTACTCATTTTTGCCTCTGTTAACATATTTTATTGGACCATACTTCCGCTAAGATATCGTAAGAATTTTTACGTTTCCCAAACGCATTTTAAACATTTTTATTGCCCATTTTTGCTTTACGTCCGGCATTAAAAAATCTCCCGCCAGGTAGATAATTTTAATTTGTTATTTGGGTAATTTCGTCGTTTGTTATTTGGTCGGATTCCGTTTGTTAATGGCCTGCCAGGGAATTTCGATTCGTCTTTACCCTTCATTTCTTACCAGCGTTTGAGATGGAAATAATGGTAGGAATGGCCACAAAATACTTTAACAGCTACAGGACTCCGGGGTCGGTTTTCATTTCAACTTGCTCACATTAGGGGATCACCCTCTGGCATCTCATCCCCCTTTATAACACCCGCATCCCCTGCATCTTTATGTAGATATCTCTTCTTATTGCCCGGCACAGAGTACGAAATTAATTCTAACCAGACGTTTTGCTGCTTGCCGCAAACTTACTTTTATGTTAGTTCATTTGCCACGCCCCTATCCCCCACGGAATGGATACACTCACACAATTACTTGGGTACACCCGTACATAAACACCGAGAAAAATATGTTTTTTCTATAAAAACATTATAAATGTATATTTTATAAATATTCATTTATGCATTGGGCCCTATTACTCCACTTTTCGAAGCACTGCAGCTATAAACTTGAAATTTAAAACTTGGAAAATTAAAAGGAGAAATTCGATATTACGGTCTTTTAATATTTCACAATCATTTCAATTTAAAAAAAAAAAACCTTTTAAAGACTTTAAATCTAAATTTTAAATTTTGAAGACAATTTTTCATAAGTGTAGGTACACAAACACGTGCACTTGTACATGGGGTGGAACGAGGCAGCATCGCAACTAAGTAAATAATGCGTAAAACAAGTCATGCGTTTTACTAACCCACCCATTTCACAACCCCTTTCTGCTTTAAACAGAAGACTTTCGCAGCGCAAATGGGGAGTTTCCCCATTTAGAAACTGTGGAAACAGTCAATTGTAAAATTGCTACAGCCAACAAAGCGTGGCGAGGAAGCTAAGCGAGTGCTCAGAGCAATTCCATAGGTAGTTGCCTGATGTTGATAATGGCAAGGATTGCAGGATTCCAGGAACCAGGATTCATTATTATGCTGACTGAGGCAATGGGGGCGAAAAGAAGCCAGAAAAAAGGAAAAATATTTGCGCACATGTGGCTAAAGTTTCCATCACTGCAGTCTGCGGCTGCTGTTATTCTTGTTAACGCTAAAATTGTCTGTCACTTTGAGACTTCCGTCATCAGCAGGATAAAAGTTGAGGGAAAAATATGAATGCGAAAAATGAGACTCCCAACATTTAAGTACTTTGCTAAATACTCAACTGTTTTTAGTTTATGGAAAAAGATAAAAATAAAAACGATGGCCTTACAAATTATTTAACTTAGAATTAAGAATTAACTCTAGAATATTCTAAAAAAAAAGAAAAAACAAGATAATCAAATCGCTTTATCTAAAATCATAACTAATATCTAAATCATGTTCTAAATGTTTATTTCTACATAATTAACAATTTATATTTCTTATACCTACTTTACAATTTGTCAAATTTTAAAATTGAGAAAACAAAATGTAGTATGCCAATTTTTATCAATGGATATGTCAAATTGTTTGCAAGAAAAAAGACAAGAAAACGGCAAAAAAGAGCAACAATTAAAAAGTCCACCTAAGGTCGATCCAAAACTGTCAAAAGAAAGAAGAAAAGCTGGAAATTGAACAACAAATGAGAACAATGAAGACATGGCACACAAAATAAAAGTTTTGTTTGCTTATTATTGTTTGACTTCTTTTCACATTGACCCACCAAAAAGTTTTTCATTTTTTCACAACGAGCCTCGAAAATTGTGGGTCATAAATCAAGGGTCGAAAACGTGACACCGTCACATATATGGACTAAGAAAAGAAAAACTTGCACAATAATTTGGTATAAAAAGCAATTACATTTAAAACTTTGAACCTTGACTTGCTTAGCCAACCAATGATAAACTTTATTGTCAACTATTTCTCAACAGCTCCATTTGTAGTTATTTACATGAGAATACACACATTTTTTTGGGTGGCGGATGGATGTTGGGTGGCATATGGTTTCTTATTTTCTGCATACTTCCGACAGCACATTTTTGCACAAAACTTGTACAATTTACTTCGGACAGTATGCAAAATGATATTTTTCATTCAACCAGCTCGTTTCCCCCCAAAAAGAACTTGTGCATAAGTTTTTCACAGAATTTCAATAAAATACGAAAGGAATTTATGTTCAAAATGTATTTCTGTGATTTTATGAGCAAGCAATTTGTGGGTATTTTAGTCACAATATATTTGTACAAAAATGTGGTTTGTATTTTTCGGAGATTGAATAATTTCAAATTGAATTTTTATTTATATATTTTATTTAAAGCTACCGGGCAAAATTAATCACCTAATGCACTACTACCCTTTAATTGTAGACGACATGTTTTAAAATGTTTATATTTATTAAGTGAAAAAGAATTTTAACACATTTTAGGTTTTCTTACTCCCACTTTATTGGCTCTCCAGTTACGGGCATAATCCATCTTAATCGCTTTGACTTCTTTGGGTCGTTTTTTTTTCATTTTCATCTCTTTTTCCCTTTTCTAATAAGCCTAATGGCATTTTCGAAGACATTATTTCAAGGAAAAGCGTATAAATATAATTTATTCCACATAAACTTGATTAAATGCTTCTCTTTTCCATTTTCCCCATTGCATTACCATGCAAAACGGAGAATGGAAAAATCCTACTTAAGTTCTTTTCCACTCAAAAACAGTAAACTTTCCGCACACGCAGACCACATAAAAAAACCAACAAAAAAAAAAAACAAAAAAAAATCAACTCCTTTTGTAGATGATGGTGGTACTGGCTGAAATCCGCTTAGCGAAGGATACTTACGTTCTGGCAACCGCCACCTGCTGCAAGTCCTTCTGGCTCTTGACATTGTGAACCATCTATCTTTTAGGCACTTTGACGAAACCCCGATTCAATCAGACATGTCATCAATCATGCCCAGCATATTTCCAGCGATGCCAAAACGAATGACATCGAAAATTGTTGAACCAACACATAGTGAATGTAGCATTCAAATCGCAGAATCAGCAAATCGATTTGAAAATTCCTCAAAATTTCAATCATTGGTTGAGAACGATTTGTGTGCGCGAGATAAATTGCTTGCCATATCGAGCTTTTGGGTTAACAAACTCATTAGATCTTTGGCATCATTATGAAAGCTTCGATACAAGCGCACCAAAAACACTCAAAAAAAGATGGTAGTATAAAAAGAAAGAAATAGTTTAATTAAAGAATGTTTAATGTTAAAGATGTAGTTATTATATAACATAATGAAAAATCTTAAAGTTGCTTAATTTAAACGAAATTTTTTTTTTTAATGATAAGGAAGTTGTAAAAGCTTTCCGTTCATCTATATTAACAATAAAAAGCTTTGTAAATTTATTCTAAAAAATTTTTGTTTACTTAAAATCTGTTTTAGTTTTTTCAGATTTCTTGGATTAAACGAATTTTGAATAGAAATGTTCGAATCTAATTAGGTTTTATCTTTACGCTGGTTTTTTTTTTCATCAATATTTTGTTAAGTGTATATACACGCACCCATTAAGTATACGCCGTGTGGTACTACTGCCGCGTATCAATGCCGTCACAATGACGTTCTTGCTGCTTCTGCTGCTCCATTTAGCGAAAAAATATTTAAGCCAACAAAAGCAGATACCAAACACACACCCCCACTTAGTAACACACACATACACACACAAAACTTTTTCTGATGCTTAAAAAAAAAAGGAAAAAATGCGGTAATGGTGAAGGTCAGGCTGTTGTTACGTTTTTTGGCCTAAGCCCATGGCCTTTTGCTGTTGTTTTTGTTGCTTCGCATACAGTTTAACTGTTGTTGGTGTCCATTGCATCCGCCCTTTCATCTTACAGCTCTTTCGCTCTCCCTGATCATGCGCCCTTTATCCTTTCTCGTAGCACACTTTCTATGATGCTGTCGTCTTGGACATTTGTTGGCCATATAACAGTTTAACAATTGCAGACTTTTGGGCGCTGCTGTTCTGGTTTTCTGCATTTCTGTTCTTTTGCTTTATTTCCACAAGTTGTGTGGCCACAGGACAAAAAAAAAATAAACCTTTTAAAAAACTTTTTATTTTTCTGATTTAGTTATTTTGCGCGTCAAATTGCCACTGGCGCCAAATGAAAAAAGGCAGCGCAAAAACTACAAATAAAATGATGAGTTATGTTAGCAGGATCAACATGCATGGGATTAGGTAGCCCGGGGTGCACAGTTGCACTTTTTATCATTTTTTGTGGAAAAAAAAGGAGCGGAAGAATAACGAACAGGTTGAAATATTGTTGAGCCTTTAAAGGGAAACGTCAACGAAAGGGATGCGAAATGTGGGTTCAAAATAACGCAAAAGTTGTAGTCAAACTTTTTCAAAAGTTTCATAAAAAGTAGTAACTTGAAAAAGTATTTCGTAATTAACCTTTTAAAACTCAAAATCACTTTACATTCGTTCAGTAAGGCTTAAGTATATAATTTAGTTCTTAATTTCATAAACCTACAAATAAATATCGAAATGTAGGCTAAGGTGAGAGGTTCATTCCATGTTAGAAATTTTTTCTTACGAAATATATCTGTGCTTGAAGTTTAAGCTTTGAACTTGGTCTTAAAAATTCGTAAAGGAAAATATTTTGGTCTCTTAAGACGAAATAGATCAAAGCATACCTCATTTCATTTCATTCTCTTCTGTTTTTTTCTTTTACCACCCTTAAGATCTATTCAACCCCCGTCATTTGACATTCATAAATTTCTATCATTTAGTTATGCTGAGTAGTGCTTAACCAGCAAATCGGTTTAGTTCTGCAGTTCCAAACTTGGAAATGATTGCCCTTATCTGTCGTGATTGAGCCTTGCAGAGAGATTTAAGAGAGGTAAGTAAATACCAGCGATTGCCTCTTCAATCCACTTAAATAACTCGAGAACCTCTCTAGCTTTTTTTTATTTTATTTTAACTAGGGTGATTCTTTTGTCGTTTTAATGTCATTTTCATATTGCGTCCCGGCACCTTAACATTTTTTTTATCTTCAGGGTGGCATCAGGGTAGATCTCTTCATCCAACCTCATCCACCCATCCGAGACTTTCACAAACTTTTATGACGCGCTCTTCAAAGTCACTTTGGCTCACTGTGAAGCTGACAGGGCAAATGCGTATTTAATTCCACTTGTTCAGCTACTGCCACGCCCACTCAATTGGGCGGAGCGATTGTTCTTGATGCGTTAACATTAATAAATGTCAGTGCGTTTTCCGCTGCACTGCCCAAAAGACAGACTCTCCACTTATCGCCACTAAGTTATACATATTGCATTCTTTTCAGTTTTCATTAGGCAGACAGCCAGTAAGGGACATAATAAATGAGGGGTAAAAAATTGTTAAAATACACGCAAATTTTTAAATTTTGTAGTATTAACATAATAATTATATTTATATTTGTATATATTTTTATGACCTCCATTTTAGTGGCAAAGGATTAATTTATTTTAAGCTTTTAACATTTTATTAATATTTCATAGAGATTTGAATACCAGACGACAGATTTTCCCCAAGTGCCACCCAGAAACCAACAGATGCTGATTGTCAGAGCTTCTTAAATTAATTGGTCTCATTTTTAGTCTCACTCAATCTTGGGGCTCGGCGTCTCGTTCGCAGACTCTCTGTTTGAAAAGTTGCTGACAAGTAGATTTTCGCCATGACCCATTTTTCTTGGGGCTATCGTGACCAAACGAAATTCCTCCGGCATATTGGTTGCTTTCGTTTTGGCCTTGCCCATAATCGGCTTATGCGAGAACAGTGCAAATTGATAAATGCTAGGGAAATGAAAGGAAAATATTGCACGCCCGTTGTCTGAAACAATCAGACTAATGATGAATTTCAATTAACTTTAATCTTCAATTAAAAAATCAAAGGCATGCACACAAGGCTGGATGACTTTTTGATTGCCATCCAAAGGGGGAAATCATTCCCTTTGGCCTGCAGATTACTGTGACTAACACACCCACACTTTGGCACACATTCATGTGTTAGCCAGGATTTTGCCTTGGCTGCTGATGCCATTTTCTCGTCCTTTTTTTTTCATTGAGAACCTCTGGCAAATTCGTTCGAGAGCTGCAACTTTTCAATTTGACTCTGATGGAAAATCAGAAGGGGGAAATCGAACTACATATTTGCCTTCAATTTAAGTGATGAGCACATTTCGTTTCTGCCAATTTCCTTACCCGCCCTTCCTCAAATAACTCAATTATTTATATATTTGCTTGGAATTTGCCAAACTTTAGTCGAGCGAGATAAAAAGAGAAATAGCTTTTGCAAATTCGGACTAAGCAGCTCAGCAGAAAGTTTGCCTAACCGATTTATTAGGCAATTAGAAGGGAATTGGGAGGAAATGAATGAGACTGCATATATGTAGTTCTATTAGGAAAATGGACCAGTGAACTTTGGCTTGACTGCAAACTTGATAGTGGTCTTTTGAAAAACAAAATTTAAAACCCTTAAAAAAAATATATATGTCAAAAAGTTTGGGGTTTTAAAATTTATTATTATTTTAATATAGCCCAAACTAACTTTTTCGATTAAATGTAAAAAGAGCAAAATATTTCAAAATAAACATGAATACCTAATATATAAATGGCATTATAAAACATTTGTTTAGATAACCTAAAAGAAGGCTATTTTCAAAAAAAAAAAAATCGGTGACCTGTTTCTGTCCGTTGACTAGCAAAGCCGTCAACAAAAATATCTAACCAATAAATGGAGATGAGAAAAAGCCGCAAAATTGGGATATACAAGAAAAAAATAAAATGCGGGTCGATGGCACTGACAAATACTGCAATCATTTGATTGCAACTTTCAATAAAAAGGCAAACACAAGTTGCTCCACATTCAATAGCAAACAAATGAACGCAAATGGGCAGAAGGGCAGCAGAGAAACAAGAGAAGACCAGTGTTCAAATGCCAGATGATGGTCCTTCACTGACTTTCGATACCCCCGGCTATCGCACTCGGCAAAGGAAAGTAGAAATTAAAAACACTCGAAATTGTGTGTTATCCAGTCGTCAGTCGTCAGTCACTAGAGAGTGAGATTGAAGATTGCCAAAGGACTAGAATCGAACTAAGGATAAGTGGATAAGTCGTCCCGCCGGGAGTCATTCAAAATAGAAAGCCCCAGCTGGGGTAATCAATATTATGCAGACTGGCAGACAAGTAGATATCACATCCTACTACTTCTCGTTGTGATGAGAGGAATGTGAGTTCAACTGTTGCACAGACACATACCACCGGTTGAAATTGCCACTTGACAAATTTCCACACTCCGTTCACCGCCATCCATCGTGAAACTTTTCCAGGAACTTGGTCCGGCATGAAAATCACCCGACTACATTTAGGGGCAGAAAAGTTGTTCCTTCCACGAAAATGCGAAACTTGACCAACCATTTCACATGGCTAATCGTCAAATACGAGGGACATGCGATCTCGATTTTCCGACATGTCTCTCTCATTAAAAAGTAAAATAAACAAGCGCAAAAAACTTTTCCGAATCAAATGTGAACTGCAAAGCTGAAAGCAACAGCCAAAAAAAAAAAAATACCGTAGAGAAAAACCACTTGAGAAAGCAGCCAAAGTTTTCCATTTATAACGAGCTCAGGCTCTCCAGTGGATTTCAGAGGGCAGAGTTCAGGGCTCGGGATCCCGGGCTGGATATGGATGGCCTGACTGCTGTACAAATAGAAACAGCACCGACTGCCGGGGCTAAGTCATAAGCGAGAGTTGAACGCGAGTTTTAGCTAGGACAAACATACAGGTGCACCGGGGAAAATAAATTCGATTTCGAAAATCAATGGACAGCTTACTAGTTATAAGTTTTCTTTTGCTATTTTTGAGATATCGCAAAATGTCACCAAGTATTAAATTGTATCGTTTTCAATGTGACCAATCTCATTTTTATATTATTATTATTATTACAATTAAATCAACTTTGTTTTTTTTTCGGAATGTTGTCCTTAGTTATTATATTTATTTTTCTAAGTGTCACTATCTAGGCGGACATGTATCTTCTGCTGTCTCATTTTCAATGTGCGCTTGGCAAAACTTTAAATGTGGCGGTAATGAAATTGTTGGCAGCAAATGTTGTCAACACTAATACAGAAATACCCTCGTATATAGACACATACGGGTTTCACATACGGACCCACACTCAGACAGATACCATCAACACCATTTTATGACATGGTTCCGGCGGAGCGGCATCCTGCAGATTCACCAAAAGCCGAAAAGTTCTTCAAAACCCCAACAAAAATAAGGGCAACTTTAAGGGAAAACTGTGTTGAGCTTAGAGATAGACTTACATTTTGTTGTATCCTCTTGTTTTGGGTTACAGTTATGCGAATCGCTTAAGATTCCACGAAAGCGTCAAAAGTGCTTTGAAAAAGTGGTTTTCTATTCGATTATAGGAAAAGTTTTCGTGGGATTTGCTACTGACTTTGTTAAACTAGTTAATTTATGGGATTTAAAAAGTTCACACGAGGATATGTTATTAAATTCGTTGTTGTGGATCTATATATGGTTTCCTTAGCAAGTTAGAACACGATTTTAGCATATTTTAAAATTAGTAGATTTCTAGCATATTTAAATAGTCATTTATTCTAATTAAAATAAGCAAAGTATTTACTTCAACTTTCGACTTTTTTGTGGTTATGCAGCTTATTAATTTGGCAGCTGTTGCGCTAACGAAAAACGAATAGAATGCGATTTAAAGCTGTTAATCAACCAGATAATCAAAGCAGACCATTTGCATAAATTAACAGATGGGATAAGTTTCGCGTTTAATTAGCCGCTTAAATCATTTGGACTCCATTAGTTGTACCTAAAATTATGCAATGTGGTCGAGCATTATTCAGGAAACAGCTGCCATTTTGATTCAATCTCTTTACTTGAATAGCAAGCAGATTATTAACATAATGAGTATAAATGAATATTCCGGGAAGAAAGTAAACCTTGTTAAACAGTAAAGGTTAAAATGTACGCTTTTCTTAAGGAAGAAAAGTAAGAAAATGTCTAAAGGGTTTTACAATTTTTTTTTTATTTTATATATAATAATCAAGAAGAGCTGGGTCAGATATGTATTAAATAATCTGCTGTGGGGCTTGCAATGGGGTTTATATTTCATATTAAGTTAATCAAGGTTTGCAGCTACTATCTTTAAAAAAAACCACATTCTTTTCAAATTCCGAAGATTCTCGAAAAAGGGACCAAAGGGAACAAAGGATGAAGCAGCCCTTGAAACGAACTTCCAAATGATAAAATTGTTTACCCTGATGGGAACCCAACGAAACCTCAGTTTAAACATTACTCTGAATGTGTTGTGTGCTTAGTCCGGTTTGGAAAACATAGAAAAAAACATAATTTTTTCATCAAAATTATTTGTTGTTTTTCGTGACCCGTCTTTCATGTTCGTGAATTGTCATATAGCTGTTTTTAACAATCGATTCCGAATACATCAATTAACGAAAGGCAAAAAAAACAATTATTTTCATTTTGTGCACAAAAAATTTGCAGTCGTAACTAAATTGGTCGGAGCAAGCAGATAGATAACAAAGTAACATGAACAAGCTGCGAAATGTTGTGAAGACCGTTGTGCAGAGTCGCCTGCCGCATGTGATCCAAGTCCGAAATGCCTGCGGCGGGGAACAGAAGGTGTCGAAGGGTCTGGTGATTGGACTGTATCAGAAGGAGGGCGACAAGGATCCCAAGCTGACGCCAGCTGGCGAGAAGGTCAACGATCGTCTGCAAGGAAAGTTAGCGGAGCTGATCTGTGAGACCAAAATCACGGGTCGCTTGGGCAGGGGCAAGGTGTTCAACAACATTGATCCGGAGTTTCGCAGTCTGGCCGTGGTTGGCGTCGGCCTCGAGGGCATCGGCTTCAACGAACTGGAAATGCTCGACGAGGGCATGGAGAATGTGCGTGTGGCCGCCGGAATTGGAGCTCGATCGCTGCAGGAGATCGGCTGCTCGGAGGTCTTTGTCGATGGCATGGACTATGCCGAACAGGCGGCCGAGGGTGCCGTGCTGGCCATTTGGCGGTATTGCGACCTGAACTCCAAGCGGAAACCCCCTCACATCCCCAAGCTGGAGCTGTTCGAATCCCCCGACTACGATGGTTGGACTCGGGGAGTCTTCAAGGCGGAGGCCCAGAATTTGGCACGCCGGATGTGCGATACACCTGCGTGCTGTATGACGCCCACTCTTTTCGCCCAGGCCACCGTGGACGCTCTGTGTCCCTGTGGCATCACCGTGGAGATCCGTACCATGGAGTGGATTGAACAGCAGCGATTGCACTCATTCCTAATGATCGCCAAGGGCAGCTGTGAGCCGCCAGTCCTGATGGAGATCACCTACTGCGGCACCAATCCGGAGGACAAGCCGATTTTGTTCCTGGGCAAGGGCATTACCTTCAATTCGGGCGCCATAAATCTAAGGGAATGCAAGGGAATGGATGAGTACCGGGCGTGCATGTCGGGAGCAGCATCTTGTGTGGCCATGATGCGATGCTGTGCGGCGCTATCCCTGCCCATCAATGTCTGCTGCATCATCCCGTTGTGCGAGAATATGCCCTCGGGAATGGCCTGCAAGCCGGGCGATGTAGTCACCCTGATGAATAACAAGTCCCTGGCTGTCAGGGATCTGGACAAGGCTGGTGTGGTGGTAATGGCGGATCCCATGCTCTACGGACAGTCCACGTACAAGCCCCGCCTGGTGGTGGATGTGGCCACCTTGGGTAAGGGCGTGACGAAGGCTTTTGGCGGCGGTGCCACGGGCATATTCTCCAATTCCCACTACATCTGGAAGCAGTTCCAATCGGCGGGCGCCCTAACTGGCGATCGGGTGTGGCGTATGCCACTATGGAACTATTATAAGAAACAGATCACCGATGAAAGGGGCTACGACATCAGCAACGATGGCCGAGGACTGGCGAGTTCCTGTTTGGCGGCTGCCGTTCTCCACGAACTGGTTCCCTGCGTGGATTGGGCCCATCTGGACACCCGGGGCACTGGCATGCTGACTAAGTACGGTCTGATACCATATCTGACCAGAAAATACATGACGGGGCGGCCCACTCGCACCCTGGTGCAGTTCCTCTACCAAATGGCCTGTCCCGCCAACCAAAAGTGAAGTCGGATTTAAGATGCAGTCGGCAGGAACCGACCGGAATTGAATCGAATCAAAATGCAGTGCAATTGAACGCACTGCAAACAATTTTACTGGTATATGTATCGAACGAGTCCTTGTGGAGTGGCGTATGTTCAGCGATTTCTGTGAAATGTCCGAAGTTGTACAAAATTTTATGTTGGCAGAGGAATTTTATTTTTGTTATAAAATAAATATCACAATAATCAAATACTTTCTAGTTTAATGTAAGAAGACTGCCACTTATTTCTGAGATTTTGCACATTTTATCATTAGAACAAAGAACGGTTTCAATGAAACAAGGATGGGAAAATGTTATTTTCAAATCTCTTCATGTTCTAAAAAAATCAAATTCCCTTTTGATTAAAGTTGGAAAGGCACACCTGCCATTTTGTTTAAATTAAAGACCCAAAATGCGGGTAATAGCTATCCTAGCACACGTTTTCCCCCCAATTAGACCAACAAATTTTCCCAATTTCCACACATTTGACACGTTTTAGCCATTTCGAAAGGCCTCCTTCGACACATTGCTATGAGTGGAATGAAGGTCTGAGGGTCGAGCGCATCCTTGGCTGGCAAAAGGATATTTGCATTTCCACATAAGCACGCCACCTTGCCCGTGTCTTTGTTGATGAAATTGCTCCAGGATATTACTTTGAATTATCATAAATAACCGAGCAGGGTAATGGCAACGGCAACAACGATATGTGTGCCAGTCCTTGTGTATCCTGCGGTTGGAAAAGGACCAGGTGGTACTTTCAACACACACTAGGGCTGGATATTAAAGCTGGCCCTTTTCTTGTTATAAAATTTGCCACAATAAAGATATAATTTAAATTGGGTTTTAAATTATTATCCACTTAAACAAAGAGTAATTTATGAGGAAAATAACTTAAAAGTTAACTAACCAAACTCTGCATGCCATTTAATACAGGATATCTGCTTTTTAATGTTATGTAACTGATTGAAAAAGTTCGAGTTATATTTTCTCGAAAAACAATATTTTTCTGAGTTAAGATTTATGATAGCCAAAGAAGAACCAAATTTTCAACAACTAATCGGTTTTTCGTCTTCGCAAGCCACGATTGTAATTGAATGCTTTTTACTTTTTTTTGCTGGCAAATGGAAACGCGACAATCGGTTAATGTGCGATTCGAAATGCCAATTAAAAGTATTTGTACTCGTCGAAGAATAAAATGAAAGCAACGCGGAAGTTTCGGCATCCTTTCTGTCGGCTTATACCGATTTTCCATTGATTGGCATTTAAAATTTCATTAAAATACTTTTCCGTTTACACAAGCATTCTTGCGAACAATAAACGAACGACACTGCTCGAGATGGTCTTTTATGTATACTTTTTTTTTATGTAAGATCGCATTTTTCCATGTGAACGGATATTAACCATTTTCGTCATTATCCAGTGGGCGGCAGTTACTGCTACACACGCGACCGTCGGACGTTTATCTATAGATATCCGCTTATGCGAGAATCCTTGGTCTTTGGTCCAGTGTCCTTGGTCCTTTGCTCTGGCCACACGTCCTGGCCACAACGTTTTCAATTTATTTCGTTTTCCATGTGCGGGCGTATTGGCTGCCATTAAATATATTGGATCGTACGTAAACCGAATTAAATTCACATTTATGCTGCAAAAGTGCCAAAAGTACAACGAAAAATTAACATAATTTACTTTACACTTTTACGACCCCACAGGTTAAGTCAAGAATAATTTGTTTGTCAACAAAAGGCCAAATTCAATTACAGTCTTCCGACGACAAAGCCTCCTTCGAACTTGAGCCACAAAAGCCAAAGGAACCCAATGGGCTTAGGATATTACCCCATCATATGTGAGTGGCTAGGAAAAATGTGGCAAAACGAGTGGAAAAAAAAGAGGTAGTCTAGCCAGGATCATAATGCTGCAAAAGTGGGTTATGTCGAAGGAGCGACTGAGTGTGTGTGTGTGTGTGTGTAGCATGTAACTTTTTAATTTGATTTGCTCTGGCTCACACTTTTTCACAGCTTTTTATTTCTTACTTTTCTCCTTTTAATTACGAAGAGGAAAAAGTTTTTCACATCAGATAACTTGATCAAAGTTTTGCAGCTCGTTTCACTTCACTTGCAGATTGATTGCAATAAATTTATGCATGGACCACAAAAGTAAAATTAATCAGAAAGCATTTTGTGGTTAAAAATGTTGTACAAATTGAAGAAAAAACAGAAATATCCTGTAAATGTAAAAACAAAACAAGTTATTTAATTTGTGACAGCGCCATATTATTTAAAAATCATTCTTAATTATTAGACACTAGTAATATAGTCCACATTTCTTAGGAACAACACCAAAAAACACAAAAGTCTATTAATGATGTCCTTGTGAATGTTAGAAAGTCGTTAGCAGAGTAGAAATCGCCTTATTTCCGAATTGTTTCGATTGCTTTATCAGTTCTTCAAAAGGTCTTCGGGCTTGCGAATCCCAAACTGATTAATACGAAATGCCCAGGAACTCTTGATGTTATTCCCAGCTATATCTGCTGGCCGATACAACCTTGTGGTCTGGCTGGAATCCTTTCGAACAACCATTTGTTTGACGACGGCAGGGGGCAACCGATTCACAATTAGCGGAAAAATATACAAAAGATTTCGATACATATTAATTACAAACAATTCCTACCGAAAAAAATAAATTCAAATTCTGGATTTTGGTGATCGGTTGTACTATATTGTTAAAACGAATATGAAGTGAAATGTGGGGCTTACGGGCCTGACATCTAAATCGAACTTTCAGCTAGAAATTTCCACGCTAGTCTGATGCTCTTGATCGCTCAGATTCATATTCAAGTGATTACACTGATGGCAAAAAACAATATTCTAAAATTTAAAGAATGGCGCTTCAATTAAATCTACCTTTATTTTTCGGTGTATTTTTGCATGTCAAAAAGCATAGTATCAATATCCATCCGGTCGACTGCTTTTGACGTTGGCCAAACTTAGTTTGCTGCCAATAAATCAAATTCTCAATCACATCAAGCTGAAAGCATCGAGTCAATTTTTTCTTTGCCACTTCCCACTGTCACGCCCACTTATTCGCCCCCAACATCTCGTCCAATCAATCAAATAGAGAGATAGAGAGAAGCCAACACACTCTAACATATGTGGGCAAAAACGGAAGCTATGGATGGATTTCAAAACCACATATGCATTTGACATTGTTTAAAGGTTTCGGTTATTAACCGACTTAATTAAAGTGCATTTAATTAAGCTCAACGATTGTCCGTCCAAATCGAGATGCCTTGAAGGGGCCTTGGTTTTGGCTTACTAGTGGAAACATCTGCCCAAACACGCCGGAAAACTCAAACCCAAGTGCCACCAAACGTTGCCAAGTCAGACGACTTCACATTGCCAGTGGCAATAATCGCAATTTAATATTCATGACGTTCTCACAGTCAATGTATTTGGCAAAATTTCACCAAGAGTTGCAACTGTCGGCGATGCTCAAGAATATCCTGCGGACAATTCGACACGAGTACTTTTTTATTCACTTTCGTTTTAGGTATTTTTTGTTGCCAGGCGACAAAAGAAAAGTTGAAGATCTTTTCTGAAACATTATTGGAATATTTATAAATGCTTGTAAACATTTATTATTATAAATTTATGTAATTTAAAATAATTAGTAGATCTTTGAATATTTAAGTGTGTAATTAAAAATAATTAGGAGCACTACGAATATTAAAGTGTCTTATACCTAGGGTTTTTACATAACTACAATATTTTAAAAACTTTAAAGCTTAAGCAATTATCTTAAATTCAATTTAATATAAAAAACAATTTAATTTTTTTTTAAAACTTTAAGATGGTTTGACTTATATCTGTCATGAAAGTTTATAAAAATTTTCTGTCCGAAAAAGTATTTGTTTTTACGACTTCTGAAAAAATTTTTTTAAATGCATAATTATGGCCCTAATTTTTGTGTCGCCTGTGTTTCCATCATGTTTTGGATCTCCTTCTAGTGTTTGCTCCAATGTTGTACATTCAATAAGCAACGAACCCAATTTACCCGCTCCTTTCACTCAGTTCCCCGTTTTCCCCTGAGCTGACGTGGAGCAGCAAAGCTGACACCCTTTGCTCATCTGTTATTTATCCTTGCTCTCCCCGTGTCCTCTTCTCTATGGAAACCCACAACGCAAGCTTGTCCTTCTGCCTTCTTTCACTTCCTCTCAGGCCTTTTGTGTGTTTGTGGGTGTTTTGTGAAGAGAGAGAGTGGCATTCTTTTGGCTTTACATATATTTTCGAGCACTTCCGCCTGTTTCCTTCAGCTTTTTCCTCTAGACCTTCCAGTAGGGCCAGTAGTTTTGCTTGCTGATTTTCTTTTAGCGATAAGCGGGGCGGGCCATATAGTTTTTTTTACCCATATCCCACCAGTATTTTCTTTCTACACAAGAAAAAAAAATTAGATAAAATAAAAAAATTGAACACTAGGTCCATACAAAATAAAACTAACAAGTGCGAAGTCAGAAACATAAACCAAAACTTACAACATTTTTAAAAATATTTTAGGATAAAATTGTATCTGTATTTATTAGTTATACTAGGCTATAAAGCTATCATATATTTATGCTAATTTATACAATTTAAATTAGTTTGCTCAATCGTTTTTGCATGTTTTTTTAAGCAAATGGTTCACAGAAAATACTGCATATTTTCTTTGTGTATTTCAAGCAATGTTCTGTTCTACTCTTGTGCAATTTTTTCCTTAACTTTCTTTAGCCCCGGGAAAAAATTTATGACTACTGACGATTCAGAGGTCTGCGAATTAGTTCCTCGCCTTTGTGTTTTCCCCTGGTTTTCTTGCCCCTGGAAATTATCAACGCATCAGCTGCTTATGCTGATTGGCGTATTAATAACAGGCCTGCTCCCTAACTGATTTCGGCGCCATATGCCTGAAAGGCATTGGGGAAATAGTTGGGCACGTGCTCTACGGCTATTGTTGGGGGATTGGGAGTCGATTGGCTTATCAATTCGTAGGCTTATGCCTTTTGAATTTATCATCGAAGTGGAAAGAAAATTTCCGTTTGCTTTTGGGTGATAAGCTGAGTGAAATTTCTGCGGGAATTTGCCTGCAACTTAATATTCGGCTGGGAGCTATTGTCTGCGTACTTTGTGGTAGATATATAAACAGGCTTGGGGCGTGTGATTAATGATTCCTAGGAAAATTCCCCCATTGTTTAGAGTGCTCCGTCCTTCGACCCAAAATGTGAGTCCATAAACAATTTGGCTTATTGGCATAATGGCCTCTGCAAAATGATAAACTAGAACAGGTTGCCCATCCCGCGCGTGATGAGCAAACATCTGGCTTAGGGTCAAAGTTTGCGAAGCCCCCTTGAATAATTGCATAATTAATAATGAAAATTAAATGTAAATTTAGCCAAGAAGATGACCGTTTCTCAGTGGCACCCTTGGCCAATCTTCTTGCATAATTGATGCAGCTTTCGAGGATGCTCCATTTTATGGCAGTTGGCAATAATGTCGCATTCGTGTCCGCCGGATGCAGCTCTGCTCCCGGGCGGACTTTTCCTCGGTCCAAGGATCAGACAGGAAGCCGTCGCACAAAAAGTTTCCAGTCGTCCCGGCAAGCTAAATTTGACAGCGAAAACTTGTCCCCTTCACGATGGCCAAATTGAAAATGTCTATTCACTTCACGAGCGTAGACCAACAATGGTCCATAAATTTGACTACTTAGGGTCTGAGGCTGCAGAAAGCTTAATCCGAAGAAGCTCTCTTGGTTTGCATAATTTTCTCATATTTCTGTTGTTATCTATTTTCTCAAATACAAAGGAATAGTAGTTTCCATTTTACGAAAGTTTAAATCTTTAATTTTTAGCCAAAAATAAATTCAACTTGAAGAAAGTAGGCATAAAACACAAAATACAATTTTTTTTTAGCATAGTTAAAATAACGAATGCAAATTACCGACCATGACAGAATAAATTTATGTGCCTATAAAAATATAAAAATTTAATTAAAAATGTCAGTTTAAAAAGAAAATATTTTTTTGTTTAAAAATTGTTTAGCGTTCAAAATTTTTTATCTGCGTTAATCGATAATAAATAGATAAATTAAGATACGGACCTATATCTAGAAATCTTTTAATGGATCTTAAGTTTAGAATAAAAGTTGAATTTACCATTCAACAATAAAATGTTTCGATAGTAAGAACAAACTTGAATTATATTAAAAATTTACATGACTAATGGTAATGTGATAAATCCTAATAAAGATGCACCATATTTATTTTCAAATGGCCAAAGCTTTCTTTTTGTCTTGCTGGTGTATTTTTCACATTTTCCCCTCAGTTTTCCACTGGCTTCGTTTTGGCGAGGTGGCGTAGACAGAACTTTTGTTCATCTTTTCCATTACATTTTCCCGCCGCATTGCTGATGTTGTTGTTGCTGTTGAAATTAGCCGCATTTCAGTGTAAAGAGAAACGTGAATTACCCCGAGGGAGATTTTCGTGATGTTGACTACACTGAGGTCGTTGTTTTTCTCGCCGTTGCTGCTGTGCCATTTATGACACTTCAAAGTGGCGCCTTTTCACCCACCCAAAATTTTTCCACCACCTCTGGTTATCTATTGTCGGCCAGAGGAAAAGTCATTAGCTTGATGTGCCTCATAATGTGGCAGAGGCAAAAAATATTTATACTATGCAATGGACACCCGGTATAGCAGCTCGTTTCTTTGTTCCAGATGATCCAATTAAAATTTTACGCCGTCGGCCATCTGACATTGTCCAAAATTTGTTGCCAAATATTGTCTCTCTTGTAGCCGGCAGTAATATGAATCCGAATCTCTGCCACAGAAAACAATAATTTGATTTCGTATCTTGCTTGTTTTCTGTTGCCTCCTCTTTCATAGATATGCAAATATTTATTTGAAAGCTAGAGAAACAAAAATTATACGATGGGTAGACCAAAAATGGGTTTTCTTGGAATTTATTTAAGACAAGCATTTAGGCAGAAGCAATTGCTTAACTGAGGATGCAAAATGAAACCAATTAAATTTGGATTTGATTTACAATATTTTCTTATCTCTTTTGGTTTGGTTTAATAAGGAAAATATTTGGCAAGCAAATATTATATAAATGTATATATATTATATTTATAAATCCTGAAGCTAGCTAGGTAAATAAAATTGAAAGTAGGTATTTACGTAAGTATATTTAATTTACTTCTTTGAACCCTTTTTGACCAAAATGTCTTTTAATTAATCTGTAAAATTTCCAGCATTTACAATTATGCGGAAATTAATTGAATTAAATCTGGAACGAAAGGCAAACGTTTGTGTAATTTAAAGACATATTTTCTGCCAGCCCGTGCAAAATTTTGCTCTCCATTTTAAGACTCAATCTGCGCTCCTCCATTTTCCTCTTGAGCGAAGGAAAAACGAAATATTCATAGCATATCCTCTTAATCAAGCTAAAAAATTTCTTCATCAGTTTTCCTCCACTCTTTACGTTTTCTCGTTGTTCCTTTCTCTAATGATGAACTGCCGCAGCTGCAGCCAACTCAATTAAAAAGGAATTTCGAGTGGATTTTCCTATAATTATTCGTTATTCGTTGCGGTCTCGCATTTCTGTACCAATTGATTGCGTTCAAGAGTTTGTTGACTTTGCATTTTACCGCAAAAAATATAAAAACATTTTTTCAGCTCAATAATATTTCAACTTATGCATCGGTATGTAAATTTAAAGTTGCTTGTTATTCCCACTCATGTTTGCCAAATTGTCATCACTTATGTCCCTTTTTTTTTTAGTATTTCATGTAAATGGATATTTGCATATTTTCAAGGATTCTCAACTTGAAAACACGCACACAGTTACGAAAATCCTCGAGCTTACGAGTAAATTTATGTGTTGTGTTACCCAAAAAATTTGTCACAGAGCGCAGCTTGGACATTTTTAAGACGCTTTTTACACAAAATTGTGACATGTGTTCGTCCTCTGGTCACTCCACTTTCCATCCCCTAAAATTTATATTCTTGGTTGTCGTTTAAAATTTTTGTTGCCCCCATTTTCGTTGTTGCCGTCGGCTGTCCACCTTTTTTAGCATGTTTGACCAACCGCATGTTGTTTGCAATGCGATGACTGAAAAGGTTTCTAGTAAAATATGCATATTTTTATATATATTTAAGTTATGAGTGCTTCCACAAAATAAAATGAAAAATATTAGGATATGTGGGTTTAATGTTAACATTTCTGATTTTAAAAGGCTATTTAAATTGGACGAATGAATGACAACATATCTGCGATTTTATTGTTGAAATGTGGAAATGGGAAAATCTATATTAAATAATCTCTTAAAAACCTCCCTTTTATCGGAAGTCATCAAGTAAATAAATAAAAAAAGGTCAGAACTTCAAAGAAAACAGCGTACAAATCAATTCAATGATTAAAAGAAATGCTTGACTTTTTAGCAAATTAATCAAGTTAAGTGAAGTTTGTTATTTTTAAACTATTTGTTAATTAAAGAGGAGGTATATATTGATGTCGAACTATTATAGAAACGAGAAGTGAAACGTAAAAATCCATTAAAAATATTATATCCTTTTCATATATAAGTGCTCAGAAAAAAGAATTATTATTCATTAGTTAAAATCACAAAAACATTCACAACTTTTACGTACATTATTCATTTTCATTTTTTTTAAAACCAAAACTAGCGCTAAAAAGTATGCTACACCAATCATTCACAGTTTTTGTCAGTCCTATGACATCCTGCACAATATAAATCACGAACCGAATGGTGTCAGTGCAACAATCCACTGAACAAAGACTAATTGCTTGCACTACCACAGTAACGCCCCCTCTCCATCGACCTTTGAATGCAGTTTTCCATCTCAATCAATGCCACCAAAAGAAAAAAAAAGTGCTGGGAAAACGGAAGAGACCGTTAATTGTTTCAATGTCAGGCAGCAAAGCAGAGCAATTAATTGAAGGTCAAGCAATTGACATGAAAAACAACACCAGCAAACAACTGGCTGCAGGCAACAAACGATTTATGCGCCAAGCGATAAACCTCAAAAACCAACAGAAGCAACAACATCACAGCCGAACTTGTGCTACCAACTACAACAAATAAGCTGGGAAAATGGAAGCAAAAAAAAATTAAGAAAAGGTTTTCATACCCTTTCAAGGCAGTAGTACTTCTATTTAAAATAACTTGAAAACGGATTTTCTTTTCTAGTTAAAAAAGATAACAAAGTTGATATTACAAAACAAATAAATTAGTGTAAACAAAGTTGATTGTATAAATTAAATTTTGTATTTTTTGTTGGACTATCTTAAACATTGTAATAAAAAAAAAATTAAATTAAAATTTAACTAGTATGTAAGAGTATTTCGAAATGAATTGAAATTTGACCAAATTGTAATGTTTCAATCCTGCGCAGCAATTTGTAAATGTAAACAAAGCCAACGATAGAGCAAAGCAGAGAGCAGTGGAGAGAGTTTTCCGGGACTAAAATCGAACCTTAAAACTGTTATACGCTCTCTCAGGCTCAGAGGAAAACCGCTTTCCCTCAATTTAGTTCGCCCGCAGACTTCGTCAGTGTGAGTAAGTGCAAGCGGAAAACACCCACCCATTCATTCGCAAAAATACCACCACTCTCTCAATTATAATGGTAAGACAAGCCGAAACGATTCTTGGCTTGCCAACGCGTTTAATTTGATGCGCAAACAAATGTTTTTAATGGGCAAAGTTTGAGAACACCAACAAAAAAAAAAAAAAAGAAAAACGCGCGGTTCTTCTCTGCGTAAATATTTGCGGCTAAATTAGCGAAAAATTCCCCGGCCAGGTGCCAAGCATTTTCCATTAAAATTGCTTAAGTTTGTCTATTTCCTTTTTGCTCTACAGTTCCAAATTAAAATAGCACCTCCAGGATAATTTAATTTTTTTTTATTATCCGTTGCTGGTTTGCTTTTCGATTTCCTCGTTTTGTGCCAGAGATAAACAACCGGAAAAAAATACGAAAAACAAACCTCCCACAAAACCAATCAGCTGCAATTCCCATGGGTAAATACCTCCCCTAATCAAGAAACGGAAAAATCAAGCCAGAAGCAATAAAGAAGTAAACCCAATCTGCAGCATCAGCTGTGTTAAAATAAAAGATTCATTTCGTTTATAGCCAAATTCTGAGACAAACAAAGAAGAAACTGTCACAAGTTTCATAGGAATATTAAAAAAAAATACACGACGGTAGGAAAACATTGTAACTTTGATTTTAGTTAAATTTTACAAAAGTTCTACATTGAAATTGGGATAAAAATAAGGGCCCCATAGATCCGCCATATTGGTGTGTAACCTTTTCAGTTGTGCATTAGATGAATTAAAGTGTATTGATCAAAATATTCTTTGACACATTGATTAATTGATAAATACACAATAAATATAATCGCTTTCGATTTTTTATATTACTTGTAAAATAATACAATCTCTCTGTCAAGTTTTTCGATTTAAAAAAAGGTCCCTGAGCAACTCTTGTGCCATTATTGTTGTCATAAAATGTCTAGCGATTCCTTCAGTTTCCATATTAAATTTCCCTTTTTCCCTTTTCAATTTCACACATCCCATTTTCGCACAATTTCCCATATTAAATCACTCATAAAACTCCGTATGTGGCCCCAAAAAGCGAGCTACCATTTTTCACTTCAATGCCAAAGGTTAAGCAAACATTAAACGACGTAAGGCGTGCAAAAATTTCTCTGCTTCAGAGGGCAAAAATTGTCATAAAGTGAGTGAAGCTGCTGGCAGGGAGTTGGCTCCATTGGGGTGACTCGGTTTCTTGTCAAATGGCACAGCGGGTTCACCCTAAGCACGAGTGCTAGCCAACTTCCCCCGAGTTTTTCCCGTTCTCCATGGTTTTCAAACAATTTTGCTGCGTAAATTTACGAGCACCGCAGTCGCCATATTAAAAAGCATAAAACAAACAACAAAACCCCAGAGAAAAAGAAAAACATAGCATAAACTTGTTGCCAAAAAATGCTTTTGTGAAGTGTTGAAGTACAGTGGTTAAGTAACCACTTGCTAATACATTTTAAAATTCTGGATTGTTAGGACTAATAACTATTGAATAACCTCTAAAGCAAATAAAAGTAATTAAAATATGCAAAGTTCAAAAGCTACAAAAAAACGGAAAAGCTTAAATTTAAATTTGTAATGTTTCTCATGTTTAAAGGCTTCAAAATTTAATTTAAAAGTGAGTGCCTACAATTTCCTTTAAGAGCTGCTGCAAAGTACAATCACAATAAAAAATTTCGATTACTCTGAGCCCCTCATTTCAATTTGCCACATTAATGAGCTACAAATTATAATAAATATGCATGAGACAACTGCTAGATCTATTCATAACAGGTTGATTTATGTAAAACTCGTAATTTGTTCGTGTCTGTTTACCAATTTATAATGCAAACAATTATTACAGCGAATTAAGTTAAAGTTCATTTTTGTTTTACAGAATTTACAAATATCATTTTGTATATTATATTATTTTTTGACAGGCAAATGATGTATAAATTGTATTGAAATGCACATGCAAGAGTGTGTTTCTTTTCTCCTTAAAGTCACGTTGCATGCAATGAGTGGGCGAAATTTATGGAAATATTTTACGCGTGACAGCGAAGCGTTCCGTTGCTCTATGCGTTACCTTGGGTTATTCGCTCGAGACTTTCTCGGCAGAACCAACAGAGAAAAGCGAAACGGAACAGTGCTGAACAAACAAAACAAACAAACAAACAAACAGCACAATGCAAAAAACCAAAGTTTTTCCTTATGCGCGTAAAGTAAAAAAAAAGTAAAAATTACGAAAAGAAACGCAACGAAACAAACAAATAAATAAATAAAGCGTCCCAGACGGAGGCACCCAGTCAAAAGTTCATCAGAAAAGCAAAAATGTACTTGCAACTTTGCCACCAAAGGCGAAATCCTTCAAAGTTTCCACGTTTCGCTTGCAGAAAACCAATGAAATGAAATGCAATTTCTGGGGCACTTAAGGCTTCGACCATTAAAGTTGACTGCGTTAAGCAAAAACCAATTGGAAATTGACAATAAGGCGACAACTAAGAAGTGTTTAAGGGATAAAGTAGAAAGGGAAAATTTTTTGTATGCCACACAAAATATTTTGAGGACCACTCCATTTGAGATATTAAATAACTTTAGAGAATTTTTTGCTTTCAAACAAGATTCCGTAACGTTAATTCCGTAACATTAATTACTATTTATAATACAGCTAGACTTTAATTTTATTCATTTAGAATTTATTTTATTTCACATTTAATTTTTTTATGACAATAATTTATACTTAATATTTTTCCAAATTTAATTGAACAACTTAAATAATGTGCACAAAATTAGTTAAAATTTAATCAGCTTTTTTAAAGTGGTAGAAGAAAACAAAACAAAAGTTAAAGTAAGTCCGAAATGTAAGGATTTTACATGCATTCAAAAAGAATTCAACTTGGCAGCGTTGGAAAAATCGACTTCCGAATTCCCTGGCCAACAATTTCAGTTGGACTCCAGTGCGATAAGCAAACCATGACTGTAAAACACCATCCGCAACAACTTCAATTTGTTAAACCCATGCAAATCACATTCACTTTCCCACACTCACGTGGAGCTTGTTGAACAGGAAAATAAAAGAAAAGCCAGTCGTCTACTGGTATTTATAACAAATGCAACGAGCATAACTTTGTCTGCTTTGAATGGCCAGTAGAAGTGCATTTCCATTCACGGATCGGAAAAGAGTGAAAATGGGTGGGGAAAAGCCACCTTAATGGCTATTGAAAGCGACTGATGGCAACTTTTACTGTTGCGTTGCCTTGCTTCTTGGGTGGCTTTCTGTTTTCCACCGTTCTTTCTGCACATCCTGTTAACCGAATGCCCTTTTTATTCATTTATGTGTGGCACACAGACACATCGAGACATCCGCGTTAACTGCATTCTACATTTGCTAACAACATTTCTACCTTATATCCTTCTCCAACTTTCTTTCCCACTCCCTCGCACTTCGGATAAAATGGTAAACGGAAATTGTGCATATTTCACTTAACATCAGCGCTGAAATGGCAAATGGCGCACTAGAGTTGTCAGCGGTTGTTGACGGGAAAGCGGGGTAAATCATGAGGAAAGTGGGTAAAATCAGGTGTCTGCAGGAATCCAAAGAAACAAGATAGAGGATGGAAATCAATTAAATCGAAGATCTAATACCCTGATTTAAATATTAACAATACATTTTATCAAGGGCATACAACTGAATTATAGAAGGGTATTTATAAGCACCCAATCTCTTTTTATTAAAAGTTGATCATACAATCTAAAGAGTGTTTTCTTACAAAACTTTTATATGTAAAAGACATAAAATATTTACGTTAAAGAAATTTTTAAAAAGAATTTAATTCCAGATAACTATTAATATTTAAGTAAAAAATTAAATGTGAGATTAAATTCATTCTTTAATAACCTTTTTTAAAAATATGGTGATTAATTTGTGATAAATATTTATAATTTTTTGCGAAACTGGCTAAAATACCCATGAACCCTAAGAGAAAATGTGCAAAAATGAAAGTGCAAAAGCTGAGTGCAAATATTTGTGAAATCAAATGGCAGCCAGGGGTCCCAATCGCATTCAATGGCTGTGTGTGGACGTCCTGGGCTTATAAAATGTTAACTGTAAATAAATTATTAGCCAACTGGTGCTTCGATGGGGTTCCTTTCCTGAAAAGGCGGGTGATAATGGGAGGGTGCTGGCAGCTACTTCCGCTTGTGCTTCGGTACAGTGAAGCTCGTGTCCATGAGCCTGTGTGGGGGAAATGTTTGTCGACAAGCAGCGAGTAACGAGACAATTACCACTGGGATTGCATTGCCTTCGTTTTTTTCCCCGGGGGTCCAAGTCAGATGCAAGTTTGAATAGCTTTACACACTAGCACACTTTCAGAATAGCAAATGTGTGCCAGCAGACGCATACAGTGGTCACACAATATATGTAAATGTGGCTTCCAATTAACTCAAGAAAAATGTTGTCAAAAATTAAAAATCTGATTAAAAATTATGGGTTTATTTCATTATTCCAAAAAATATGGTAACGAATTTTCAATAACCTAGTCTGGTATGGGTTTTATGGGTTAAAAACACAAAACTTAAAATGTAACTATCTAGAACGAAAATGATATAAAACGTAGTACTTTCTTTTTAATAACCTTTTACCAGGCTTAAGTTGATTCTACCCCAAACTAAAACTATATTGATTTATTGTAATCATTTTTTAATGATTAAAACAACAAAGTTAACTTTTTTTTTAAATTGAGCTTTTACTGTACTATACACACATTGATAGGCAAAAACTATAGCACACATTGAAGGCGGCAATGCTTCTGCTTCTTCTTCGCTTGTGTGGGCAGATGGAGGCTCAAAGGGGCGTGGCTGCAGGGCGGCTTGTCTGCGTAGACAACGCGTTAAGCTTCAGTGGTCCGCCACTGCAAATGGGACACATTAGCAATGTAGCATGTTCGGTGGGGGAAAATGCTAACCCCTCTGTGCTGTGAACGTGGAAAATGTGGTGGAGTGCACCATGTGCTTAATGTGTCAGCAGTGGTGGCGCTTGGTTGCCAATTTCATATCCTGAAGATAATATTATTGTAGTACCAATTTATGATTTTGTACATTTTAGTTGGCTAGAATGGAAAATTCTGGTCATACAAAGCCAGTTGCAGGATATTTTTCCCTAGTCTTATTCATACATTATTAGGTATTAGCTAAATTCTACTAGATTTTTAAAAAACATAGTTATTATCTATTTAATATTTAATAGCCTTAGCAGCTATAATATGGATTATGGATTTGATTGTTCAATTGTTTAATTGTTTATTTTCGGGACATAACATTTTTTTAAACAAGATTTTAAATTGCTGTTTATAAGAAAATCCACCTAAATTTGGAGTGTAATAACAAACCTTTCGAAAAAAAGGAAGGAGGCAACATAAAACTCACATCGTCTGAATTGCTTAATTTGCTGCTTCATGGAGTTTCCCACCCTTTGCTTTACCCCATTTTATAGTATTTTTTCTGGAATTTCCCTTTCTGCTCGCTGCAAGAAATGAATTTTTATGTCAGTGTTATTTATTTTAATGGAAATGCGAACGCAAAGAACTGAAAAAGCCATGTTCACAACAAAGTGGGACCAACGGAAGCATAAATTAAAATAAATTAAACTAATATGCAGGAAATTAGCCAGAGGACCAAGTCCAAAGGAAGACACAAAAAATGTTTCCTTTTTGTGGCTAATTTTTATGGTTCTGAAATTGAACGACAGTAACGTAAATTAAATGAGCCCTACACAAGTTTTAATGTCGGAAGTGCATTTTTTTTTAAGCGTTCTCTTCTGAATAAACCAAATTGTGCACTTTCATTTCTGCTTTTCATCTCTTGGCTCTTGTTGGCCTTTTGAAGTTTGCTTGTGTCTGTAACCTATTTTACTTCTTTTCCTCCAACAGTTTTTTTATTTCATTTGTCAACAAGAAAGATTTTAAAATGTCAAACAGTCAATTGATTTTTACTAAAATGCCAATTCTCGACAGTGTTTAAACATGTATTTGGGTTCCTTAAAAACACAAAAAATATGTAGAATTTATATACATACCGTGCAAAGTATTTTTACGCATTTAAAGAAAATCGTTCCTTTTTTTCTTTGTTGCAGGTGTCCAAACATAAACAAGAGATGAGGCCAAATCAAAATCCCTTAATAAACTGCTAGAATCAAGAGCTCACCCTCGCCCACTTCAGAACCGCCCACTTTGGACTTACTCTGGTGGAAAAATCACATCGGCATTTCGCAGTGGCGACACGTTCCATTGGCAACAACAAAAACAGCGAGAAAAGCCACAAGAAAAACCACAAAAATAACTGAGCTTCCTTACGAAAAATCTCGGAAAATCCCGACGTGAATTCAATTAGGTGCTAAAATAGGCGAATGCCTTTAAAAAATAAACCGAACAGATGTCAAGTCACAAAATAATACAATAAAACGTTGATTGTGTATTGATATTTACGTGATATAAAGTAAAAACAAACAAAAACTCCAGTGAAATAATAAACTTTTGAAACAGAACAGAAATTCGAACAAATGTCTGCGTCGGCAGTTGAAGTTAATGGAAATGTCCCGCCAGTGGAATTTCACATAAGAGAGGTAAGATTTTCTTAAAACTTACCTTAAAATGTATATATTAATGTTTTTTTTTTTTTCGCCTTTCACTTCAAATCACATACTTTGCCCCAATTTGTCTCACTTTAATTTTTGTAAGATTTTAATTGCACTGATCACCGAAACACTTTAAAAAATGGCAAACAAACTGAAATTTGTTATAATAAGGATTCTTTTTATTATTATTAACGTGATAATATAGCTGATGAGGTGCAAAACCAAACCGAATCAATAAAGCGAACGCTTGCTTGTGAGCCTTTTTTCAATTAACATTTGCTTGTATAGTGATCTCACTCGCACGGTACAAAGAGCTTTTTAACTGAAATCTTTATCAATCTGTTTTAGTCTCTGCCTTCAAAAAATGAACAACAACTGCATTAAGGTAAATACCGTTAGGTTTTACCTCTGTCTCGCTCGCGCTTGCGCACATACCTGCCTTTCGCGAACACTTCTTTGCGTTTGTTCTGCTTCGGTAACGCAGACAGTGCTGACCCCTTTTCTTTTTTCTAGCCAAATCTGAATATCGATGGTTGTTTTCATTTATTTAAATATTTAAGTAAATTACAAGAGATTATATAAATATATGTTACTTTACCAATTAAAGACTGTTTTTTTATTAGTTCTTATATATTAAGTCATGGTAAAGAACTATTTAATAAAGTTTTATACAAGGAATTCAAGTCATGCAATAAGTTACTATGCATTGCTAACAATATTAATTACCCTGAAATTACATACTTTCACAAAAAAATGGCTAAATCAAGTCGATCTTTATATTTATAATTGCAATAATAGGCAATGAAAAGGCAGCTATAGCTGTTTTGGATGCATTCGAGAACTGCCATATTCGACGCACTTGTGCAGACTTTTGTTGTTGCGTCGGCGTCGAGAGCTCGATCATCTCTCTCTTTCTCGCTGGCTTTTAATTGGTTATTATCGGGCTTTGATCTTGATCCTCTGTCGCTGCTCTGCCGCTCCTCTGCCGTTCCTCTGCCAACTCCATTTTTCTTTTCTCAGTTTTCCTTTTTAAAACTCCTTTTTAAATTTCGTCGCGTCGCAGACAGTTGATTTTTCTCGCGTGCCCTTGGATTTATTTAGTTTAATTTGATTTTTTTGGATGTTCTAATATTTTGTGTGGAAATCAGTGAAATTAAATAAGTGGTTGAAGAAAAGCACTAGAAAATCATAAAAATGGATCAAGATTGGCCATTGGAAATTATAACTCAATGTGGAGGTGTTTGTGGAATTTCTATAACGGGAAATTGGGGCATTTTCTATCGCTGCTGTCAGTTAAACGGTGAACTTAACGATGAGTGGAGCAACCTAAACGAGGATATATGGGTGCGTTTTAATATACTTTATATTAATATATTTGTTTGTTGTTATATTGTTATGTTTGTTGTTGTAACAAGTCCAAAGGTGATGCCAGATCCATTTTCCAACCTCTCACCCCCTCAAAAGCTTTCCCTCGAGAGCACGCATTGTCCAACTCTTATATTTTTACGTATACTACATAAAATTGTAGTAAAGATGCAAACCAAAGAAAATGTGGGTATAAGGAAAAATGTTAAGCTAACAGAACTCCCCAATTCTCCACTTATGTTAAAGTTTGCAAAGGGCTTTTTGTGCAGTGGTTCGTAAATTGGAAAAATTAAGCTTTTTTGTAGCGGTCGTTGCCTTGGCTATGTGACACTTTTGAAACCGATGTCTTCTACGGTCTGTGTCTTAGCTTTGGTCTTATACTAGGGATGGGTTCGTGTATTATCTTTAAAATTGTGTTTATTATATCTAAAATAAATGGCTTGACTTTAAATTTTATAAATTTAGTTAGATATCATATCTTGCTCAAAATGTACACAATAATTATAAATTGAATAAACAACAAACACCGATTACTTAAAAAATGGGAACGAATATAAAAATAATAAAATTGAATAATAGTAGCAATGAACAATAGGGACTTAAAAAAACATGCTAAAAATAAGAGGTTTTAAATTTATACTTCTGTTTTTGTAGATTTCATTTGTCTTCGTTTGGTGGAATGGTATAAGTCTTATACAAATAAAAGAAATAGTTTATTTTATCATCGAAAGTGTTCGAAGTTATTTAACATATTAAATTTCGCTTACACTAAACGTTTTTCAAGTTTTTCAAGAAATAGTTGTTAAACTGTTAAATTTAAGGGCACTTTTACCTCCTAAATTTCTTCTGGGCCAAAGCTAAATCTCGATCCCTACTAATTTGGTTAGTGGATGTTGGCAATTCACTCAGACAGTCGTCCTATTCACCGTTCCACACGGACTAGGCCAACTTTTATTGACTTCCGCCGCAATTCGCAGCCATCGCAAAGTGCAAACTTCTGTCGGCTCACAGGACCTTTTGCTCCGCCTCCTCGCCCCTCGACCCCTTGCCACACCGCGCCATTTTTGGCCAACTCCTCTGGATGGCTAATACAATCACCAACAGAAAAGGGCGGGGAAAAAAGGAGTAGTAGACAGCGGCTGGCCAAAAGCAAACATCGAAAATCAACATCAGCCACCGCTACCACCAAAAGCAACAACAATAGCGAGAACCACTAAAATCACACATCCGCACTGAGAAAAACTACAACTACTAAAAAAAATTTTAAGTTTCAATACCTTGAAATAAAAAATTCAGAAAATAAATAAAAAATCTAAAAGCTATTAAATTTTTGCAAGATTTTAAGAAATTTATTTTTTAGTTTGGGTTTATAAAAATCTATTGAGACATATTTTTTAAAACATTTTATTTATGCTGAAAATGTGTTTGTAAGAAATATATAAACATTTTAAAAGTATTTAAAAATTGCAAGCAAGACATTTTTTACCTCAATTAATTTACTTTAAACCTTTTCTTTGAAATTACGTAGTTTTTCTCAGTGCAACCACACTCGCTCTTTTGCGCTCACTCTTGAAATGGAATTTTCGTCGCTGCAAAAGTGAATTTAGTTCGCCATTAATGGGCCAACTTTTGAGCTAATGCCGCGAACTGAAACAGGCAACAAAACCATCGACAACCAAAAAAGAAGAAGCAAAAACTTCGTGTCTAATTGGATAAGCAGCCATACCAAAAACAACAAATAGGTTTTAAAAGCACAACAGCCAACATTTTTTGGCTGTGCTGAAAATTCAATTAACGTTAGCTGCATTTCACACTTTTTTGTTGCTGTCTTCTCTGCGGCTGGGGGCGTGGCATCGCATTGATTATACGTTTTGCAGATAAAGTTTATATGTGGACATAAGTTGCTTAATTTTGAACAATTTTTGTTGGTTGACCATCATAAAGTAATGGGCGTTAGTTTTAATTGGCTCGTATTGCAGCAGCTCATATAAATTAAAGACCTTTAAAAAATAATACAAATTATTAATAGAAGCTTAACTAAACTTGAAATTTTTTTTGGCCATTCTTATATTCAATCAAGTAATTTTTTAATAAATCTTTTATTATAAACATTTTTAAAACCACTAAAATATTTAATTTAATGTAGTACATGAACACATAAATAATTTGATATTTTAAGATCTCTTAATGTACTTCAGCAAAACAAACAAAAGCTGTGAGTGGCAAAAAGAGGAATCTTTCTGGCGACGTACATGGTTTTGGGCCATCTTGCATAAGACCTCCCAATTGACTCCATTTTGGCCTTCTTTGGCCCCTGGCCAAGATGTCAATTTCGATTCGCTCATCACGTTTTTTGTTTCCTGGTGCCCCTGATTTTTTTTTTAGCAGTGTGTCTTGTTTCTGATTTTAAAATCAAACTGACAGTCTGCCATTTGTTTCTCTATAAAATACTGCGGAAATTATCATAGCAAAAAGTAGATATCTGTATCGAAAGATAAGTTCGAGGAGGGAATTGTAAGAAAACATATAGTTTATTCTTTGGCTTGCAGCAAAAGGCAATCAAGATTTACTTGAGAGAAGAAAAAAAAGAAGGAATATTGAGGGTAAAATTGGGTGGAAAAGTGGGAGAAGAGCGATACACAGCCTCTGAAATGGAGGCAGACATGCATGGCGGCATTTCCGGTTGCTTGGCACCATTAGTGCAACTGCCACGCCCCTTAAGGCAACGCCTTTCGCCCCCTCTCGTCCCCTTTACTCAGCATTTCTTTTTGGCTTTTTGCTGAGATAAGCAGTTTTGCCATTTGTCCGTGCAAGTTTTTCGAAAAGCTTTCCTAGAAGTAAAAACTTGTTTTTTTCGCCCAAATAGAAGAATGGCGGGCGGAATGGGGAGGGGCATTTAGACATGTGTTTGCTGCAGCAGCAGGACAGCACATTTCGCCCCTGTGGCTAAGAACTGCCAAGTTTTTCGGCGTCTCTAAGCTTTAGCCGGCCAAGAAAAGTATATTCATTATTTTGTTTTCATTTTCTGCGGCTGCCGCAAGCGAAGTTTGCAATTGAATTTTATTGTATCTCCTTGGAATTTAGTCAAAAATAATACGACTCTTTCAAATAGATTTTTATGTGCGCGAGTGCCAACAAAAAAAGCAAATAAAGTGGAAAGTCCATTATGAACGGCCTCTTAGTGGTTGCGGTCTTTAATGATGGCTTTCTCCTATTTTTCCCCCATCGATCGAATTAAGCTTATTGTTTGGGTATTTAGTTTAATAGCTATTACCTGAGGAAGGCAGAATTAGTTTGCGGCAACCGCATTTCCTTCTTTGTATATATTTTCTCAGGAAAACCATTCCCATTGTTCCTTGTTTGCTTTATCTGCCTAACTAAAATCAAGAAATATTACGCAAATCAGCAACGAAAAAAAACCCAAAAAAAAAAGACCGCAGCTAAATACACACACATTAAGTAAACCAAACGACACAAAATGAAAGAAATATGTGGGGAGTCCAGGAGAAAAGGAGAAATAAACCCAAACCTACAACATGCTTTTATCATTCTTCAAATGCTGCATACAATTTGGCTGTGTTTGCACTCACAGAAAACACATTTAAGTTAAATATAGTATTTGTATATATATGTTTTTAGCCAAGTCTGCACATTTGTTGATTTTATTCTGCAAAATGTACGGAGTTCTTTAAAATTAAATATAATTTTTATAAATTTAGCGTTACAAAAATGTAATTTTTTGTAGTGTATCTCTTGCTCTGCTATTTCCCCATTTTTCCCTGCCCCAACATATGTCTGAGTTGCTTTTTGCTAATGGCCTGATGACGCGTCATCGTCGTCCCATGGGCGGCCTTTCTGTCTGAGAGTCGTTCGCAAATTATAATTGAGTGCATGGCGAGCGCATTGAACTGTGGGGCCTGTGGGTACCATCACTCCTCGACCTCCTGCCTAAATTCAGGATAAAATTTGAACAGTGTACTGCATACAAATTACTCATCGTGAGAATGTTTCCGAAAATCAAACAGTAAAATATTATTTACAAATTAAATAAATCTTTTAAATGCATTTAAGCTTTATTGTAATTAAAGTTTTTGGTTTCTCTTTTTCTTTATTTTTTTGATAAATATCCATGAATATAGTTTATACCGTAGGTTTATTATCTTAAATTAAATATGTTTTACTTTTCTAAATATTTAATTATATTTAATTTACTGCAGTTAGTAAATTCTCTACAGTTTTCAGTTAATTTATATATTGTTACATTATATTTTGTTACAAAAATGTTTGCCAATGTTTAATCAGAGGTAAATGTTAGATAAAGAGTTGATAAATCGTAAAAAGAGGATATCAAATGTTCTCCACTTGCTGCCTCGCCCACCTGCTAGTTTTATTCCCCACTTTTCTGCGGTAAAAAGCAAAGGAGTCGAGGGAATTCCAGGCGAAACTCCGGTTAAAGACTTGAATCGTTCTGAATGAGGAAGCTGCTTCTATTTCTGTTTCTGATTCTGTTTCAGTTTATTTCTCTATGTTTTTTTTTGCCACTTGAGACGCACAGGTCTCCCTGCCATTTAAGCCATAAATTCAAGCGCCACATTTCGCCATTTTAATGAATGGTTTTTTTAATGCAATGGTTTTTGGCTCGTTAGGATGGAGCGAGCGGAAACAGCGAAACAGCAACTTTCTGGCTGCCTTAATTTATTGACTAATTTAGGAGGCTGGCGCGGTAAGAGCCCCACTAAAATTCAGTAATAGATACTTTTAGCCTCTGCCAAATGGGCAAACGGTTTTTTGGCTTTTTAATTAGACGCTAGGTTTTCTGTTTTGGCATGGGAATTTAATTTAATTAATGCAGATTTTATGGCAACACTCAAGGTCACCGGTGGTGGTTGCCTGAAATAAATAACCCCATAAGATCCCGATTAATTGGAGCGGGTGAAAAGCTCAACCCAATTTGCGCTACAACGAACACATGTGTTTATAGCTGCCCTCCCCCCAAAAAAACGAAAACAACCCTTTCAGACCTCTTCTCGCCCCTCTTAAGTCATTAAATCTTCTGTTTTGGCACTTGTAGATTTCACTTAGCCAGTGCTGTCACTTTTAGATTTTTTAAATGACTTAATTAAAGTTAAAAATGTATTTTCTTGATTTTATATTTCCTTTCTTCTAATTTTTACTGCGAATAAGTTAAAGAAAACTAGACAAAGTTTATAAAAACTTTTATTTTATTTTTTTTTTCACAATAAATGAAAAAATATTTGTAAAAAGCCAGAACAAGAAGTAATATTATAAGCTTCGAAAATATTCCAAATTTTTTTAACTATTTTTCTTCACCTTTGACTCAATGAAACTTATGCCTTCGTTTAAATGGCCAAAAAAGTATGCTTTGTTTTTTTGTCCATATTTTGTTTGTTGCGTGTGAGATTTTATCTGCCTTCCACGCCATTGCTGATTTTTCCCAGCCCTTCCTCCGTGAAATCTCCCACCCCCTTTGAGTTTTCCCTGGCTGATTTTTCCCGCCCACCCTCCATGGGCGCCCTTTTGTCATCGTTTTCGCCTGCTGTGCACCCTTCGCGTTGTGGGCGCGATAACAGGCATCATAAATCCTTTGCTCCTTGTAAATGGCACCCCGACAGATCCCCCAGCAGCTGCCACGCCCACTGCCTACGCCCCTGGGAGGAGGAAAATGGGGTGGGGGCAAGGGGTGTAGGTGTGTAGGTGTGTAGGTGTAGACTGAAACAGAAACAGCTTCTGTTTCGCTTTTGGCCATCGTTTGTTATTGTTTGCGGTTAGTTGGCCGCATTTCCCCTTTCTTCCCTCTTTACATATATCAAATTCAGAGGCAGGTCAGCTCCCGAGGGAAGGAGGGGTGCGGGGGGTTGGTAAGCAGAAGTGAGGAATTTGCCTTTAGTTTTCCCCAAGTTGCGGTTGGCCGACGATTGAAGGGCTATGGAAACTTTGGGCTTTATGAGCGAAATAAGCTTCAATATGGTATTTTAATGCATATGATATAAAAGTAGATTTATCTATAAAAAAGCATAATTAAATGGCTGTTTAATAAATACTGCCATTACGATTTATTATTATTTTAAATAAATACTATTTTTTATGTATGGTTACCATTAATTTTTTGTATCTTTGTTATCTTTGTCGATTTTGTAAATGAAGCCCTATAAAGAAAACAATTTATTATTCCAAAAAAAATATTTTATTTTCATGTCATTCTTTCACATATTTCACATTTGTCTTCTATCAAATCATTTTTCATCGCATTTCCATTAAGCATATTAAAAGTGATTTACCCCTGGAATAACCATCTTTTTGTCCCCCATATTTACCTTAAAATATTTAATATACTTTCATAACTTATCGGCTGATGTTCATAATTTACCTTTTTTCCGTTTATGTCAACCCGCCTGCATTCAATTTCGCTTTACGTTTGCTGCCTCAAGCAGCTTAGCCGAAAAAAGGTGGAAAAGCGTGGAAAGCGGTGAAAAACCTGGCACGTTGCTCATTTCGGCCCCGGCTACCGTTTTTCAGAGTGTTGGCGACAATTTGCCGGCCAAAAGGGATTAAAAAGTTGCCACCGTGGGGATTTTTGCATTTATGCGGGTGGCGGGGAAAATCGAGGGGGGGGGAGGAGCAAAATCAAGGGGCGCCGCATCATGTGCGGCTTTTGGGCCCGGATGCAGTGCAAAACTTTTCTCACTTTCTATGAGTGACCATCTCTTTCTGTCTGCCCGAACCTTTCTCTTTCACTCTGGTGGCAAATCCATTTGAATTGTAAATCTAGAAACGCCCTCTTTGGCCCCTTTCCCCCTTTCCCATTTTCTCCCGGCTCCACGCTTGTCCCTCCTGTTTTCCACTATCAAACTGACGCCTGCTGCTGTCCGTCCCGTTAATAAGCCCCCCAAAAAACACGCCTACTATTTGTTGGTCCTGCATGTTCTACACTGAAAATAAATCCATTTTTGTTCCAGAAAAATGTGTTATTAAGCCAGACGTTATATGTTATTTTTAAACATTTTGGGAGCCTTAAAATGCAATGATTTTCCATATCATTAGAGTATGTATTTACTAATGTGAATACAAAGAATAAAATTATTTTACTTGTATTGAAAAGGTGTCATATAAGCAGTTTAAAAGTTTCTATAAAAAGATAGTTGTCTTTTGATTCTCTAAAAAATATGTATTACTTATTCACAATATTTTTTTTTATTCAACAACATTTTTTTAAACCATTTTAAAGGTTATTTGTTAGTGTAGTTGCACTATACCAGTTCCCTTTCTACGCATTTTTGGCCAGCAACATGCTGCTAATGCAATCTTGACAAGCGTTGTCCTGGACAACCGAAAATGAGGCTTGACACTTTTGATTTGGTTTTACTGGACCACCCAACTATCACACATTTTTCCAACTCAACCCGAACGTTGTTTGTTCAGTCTATATGATGGTCATATGAGAAGGGAAAGTGGAAAGCGGGAAAAGGGGAAAAACTGACGGAACTGAGACAATGCCAAAGGGCTTTTGATGGTCAACAACGGGTTGAAGGATTCAAGAGGGTGGCGGAGCACTCGAAATGCAGCAATAAAAACATGGGACGTAGTAAATCTGGCTGGATTTGGATTTAAAACTGAATTTTGACGTGATGAATGATGAATAAAAAGTTTAATTTTCAATAATAATATGAGATGCAATACAAGATTTGTGTTATGAAAACTGAGAACTTCAGATCTTTAAAATTTATCTCAACTTAAAAATAAAACAGCTTTTCTCAGAAAACCTTTTAACGAAATTTCAACTCTTAGTTATTATTTGAATCCCTGCTTAAAATCCGTTATAAAAATTTCAAAATTCCTTAACAGTGTGGTGCACTTATCGATATCATTGGAAGAGCTCTGTTTGGCCATAACATTTCTGTTGACCATCTACTGTAATTGCTAACAGTGGTTTTGGCAGCCGCAATTGTGAGCAATGCGCTAAACCGTTTTTAACAGAGAGAGCGTTGACATTTATGTTAGGCAAGCGACGATGAGAGAGGATTTCTGTTGGGCAAACGACGGTGGGAGAGGGTTTCTGTAAGGAAACTAACCACAAAATGTTAGTCAAACGTCGAACTAACAGCGAAATGTTAGCCAAACGTCGAACTAACAGAAAGAGAAAGAAATCTTCGTTAGGGATGGAAAAACAACGATAATCCCTGCCAAACATCGATAGGACCGATATTGTGAACAATCGATGATGGCATCGAAGTTTCTCCACCTCTAGGGAAGAAGAAAACGGTTTATTTTCAAACCTTTCTCATCGCAACAAGTCGTGGGTGTCGGAAAGCGGCAATTTCGTGTTCCCCGTGGAAATTCGGCACGCTTGAAAGTGAAAACAAACGCACACGCACGAATGAATTTAAGATAGCAAAACGGTACTAAAGAAAATCCAAACCAAAATAACAGCGAATTCGGGAGGGGAAAATGAAAAGGAAAACCCCTTTAATTTTTGAAACACGAAAAGTGCAGTGCCGAACGAAGCTAAGCGAAAAAAGCGAGAAACCGCGCAGATAAATGAAATGAAAAGTTATAAATAAATATATATGCCATGCGGCTGGGTGAAAGAAGAAGAAGCAGCAGCAGCAGCAGCAAGGGACGTGATTTCTTTCTTTTGCCTGTTCGTTCTTTCGCCCCCTCTCACTCGCACCCGCAGCATCCCACAAAAGTAACAAAAAAAATTCATTCACAGCACATGTTTTTGTGGCCGTTGCTGTGTTGTTGCCTTTGCCGCCTCCTCTTCGCCTGCTCGTTTATCCTGCCATCCTTTTTGGCCGCTCTCCAAAGATTCTGATTCGATTTTTCCCACTCATCTGGTGCGCTCTCTCTCTCTCTCTCCCAGCTTCTTTGTTTGTCCGCAATACGCCAAACATATATAAAATTGAAATAAATCGGTAATAAAAGTCTGAAATAAACCCAAAGAGATGATTAAGTTCGTTTCATAAGTAAAAGCGCACGGAATAGCAGGAAAAGGTGCAGACGCGCGAAGAAAAAAGTATCTCAGGGATGCGTAGTAACGCAGACAATCAAACCTCTTTGTGTGTGATCAAAAATCGAAAAACAGACAACAAAAATACAGTCCGCGCTAAATAAAGTGTACTCTTAAAGAAGTTAATATTAAGAATGTGAATGCTAAATTACCTATTCTTAGTGCAGCAAACAACTTGTGTTGTTTTAAATAGTTTTATTCAAACTGTATGGATTTATTGACTTCTTTTGCTCGACACTGTATGGATTTATTGACTTCTTTTGCTTGAAACTATAATTATAATAATTGAGTAAATTATTTTTCTTATCAAAAATTCATGAATTGATTATGTTTTGTTTAACTTTTCTTATTGTACTTATAATGTCAACACAACTTAAAATTACTGAATGGTTTTATTTCCGTTCAAATAAATATAGGAGGTATAAAGTTTGAAAATAAAATGCAAGCTCTTTGAAAATAAAACTTTCTTCTGTCTTTTTGTGAGTGATTTCAAAAACAAAGCAAAAACTTTTAATACATAACAAAAACCTTACATAAAAGAAAACAATCAGAATCACAATAAAATTAAAATAAAATAAAAATAGCCGAAATTTGAAATGTTTCTACTGTAACCGTCTGACGATGCCGCCCCCTCTTCGTTTCCTCTGGTTCGCCTCTTTCGCATCATCTCTTTTGTCTCGCGTTTGCGCCGTCTTTTTGCGCATTTCTCTTTGGTTTGCTGATTCGGTTCTGTTTTCGTTTCGAAAAATTAAAACATCCAGGGAGTTTTCAGTTTCCCAGGAGCCCAAAAAGCCACCCCTATAAAAACAACAAACAAGAATTTGTACTTTATATCGCCTTTCGTCGTCCCCTCCCTATCGCTCAGTCGCGCACCGTCTCGCTCACTCGCACGTGCGACATTGAAAAATATAATAGTTTTGCGTGTGCTAAGATATAATAACCTTTAAAGTGCAAAAGCTTGTTCTTATTTCTGACTTACTTATTTTGTAGTCAAAGTGAATCTTAAAAAAACATACAAAGAAACAAAATTGTGCCAAAAACCAAGAAAATATTCAAATCAAAATAAATCAAACTGAAATCATAATACAAGAGAAATATTTGCAAAACCGAGAATAAAGTGATAGAAAAATAGTGAACTACCCTTGTTGTCGGCCAACCCCCTGCAAATACACGCAGCGAAATTGTTGAGTGCACAACAAGAGAGGAGTAACATCATTTGCGACGCCACTGTGAACATAAAAAGCCGTCAAACTGTGGGGCTCAGGGGCATTTTTTCTTCCTCCGCAAGGAATGTATTATCCGGTAAGCAAAGACAAAAAAAGAACTCCAGCAATCCGCAGTAAAAACAAACATTGCCAAACATCGCGAGTCGTAAATATCACAGGCAAGCAACGATAAAAAGCAAACTCGGCTCTATTACACTTTTTGTTTGCCGTCTGAAGGTGCACTTTTCAATGGCGATTTACTTAGAACAGTGGTACCTCGACAAGAGTTAATAGTTTCGTTAAAATTTTCGCGAAAAAATCACATTTATTAAATTTTGTCTACTATCTTTTAGCAAATTGTAAGTTAATTACAGTAACAACCTTAAAAAAAACCTTAACCTTTGCTATAGAAAGCGTACAGCTGATTCGAAAACTGTCCTAAAGAAGTAGTAAAATATTTAAACAGCGGCCACTGTATCTTTGTCGCCACTATTTACTTTTTCTTCCATCCGGAGCCGCAGTCTCTGTGTGTCTTACTCTCGATTTAAAGCGAATCTTAGCTCGTGCTAAATCAAACTCTCTGTTTTACACACCTCTCCCTTTCTAGCCGCTGTTTGTGTCTCTGTTTGTTTACCTATTTGCTTATACTACAACAAATAATGTTAAATGTTGTAGTCACACGTGTGTCCCAAAAGAAAAGAGAAAAAAAGACCCCTCTTAGGGCCAAATGTTGACTTTGTCTTCGTTTTCTTTTTTTAATGCGGGACAATTGTTTGCAGGGGAGAAACGGGGGTAATTTGATAGCCAAACCAAAAATGCGGGTCGAATTTGCGGCTTTTTGGATTTCGGATTTTCGCTGCTCTCGACTTCCACTTGACTTTGGCCGTGTTTATGGTTATTTCTGTCGTTAAAATCTGATACATATACAATACACAATATATTCTTAATGCCACCGACATAATATAATTATCTGGCCCCAATTTATTGCCTGTTCATTTGATCCCTCAATGTGTTAACAAGAACGACTTTTTTTCTGGCTTGTATCTTCAGCATATTTTCCCACGTCTGCGAATAAATTTCAATTTTTATTAATTTATTTCATTTGTCTTCTCTCCTCTTTTCTTTGCAGGTACGTTTGAAATGCAAATTGAATGGGTAAAAAATACTTTAATGCCATATGATTGATAAGGAAGTTGGCCTGGCCTTAACATAGACCAGATTTTGATGAATGGCACTAGAAGCGGTTGTTTTGGTTAACGATGAGGTTTTAATGATGTCAGACCGGTAACTTGACATTGAATTGGTGGCTTAAGCCAGAACGAGCCTTTTTTGGAGTTTGTATGTTCGATAAATGAATGGATACGCACATGAATGTTTGTGGCCTAGTAAGAAATCTATAAATTAACCAAAATTTACAAGATTTGATGGGCTACAAATCTGTAATAAGGCAGACCATTATATTTAAAAATAGTTTATTTATTTTTTTCTCAGTTAATTTAAATTAAATGAAAAATATTTAATGTGTTTTGCGGGTCTATTCTTCTTTCTGTCGCTTAAAGATTTTAAATTCTATTTTACGTGCTTGCGTTATCGGCAACTAATCTAAAAAGTCACAACTTTCTAGGCGACAACCATAATATTTTCAATAATTTTGCAATTGCTCTATGTCGCCACCGCCCCGAATCGATTTCTAGTTTCATTTTATTTCGCAAATGTCACTCAAATTAATTGCAATTAAAAGTTCGCCTAGCTGTCATCGCAGTAGCAGTAGTAACTTAAATTTGAAACGTTTCGCACATGCGAAATAACTCGCCAACGAACAGAGCGAGAGGAAAATATTTTGTAAAAAAATAATACTGAAATTGCGTCGCATTAAGTGAAACCTTCCTGGCCTGGTCCGGCGATTTTTCAATTGAAAAATTGCACATAAATTGCATAAAACGGTTATACGTCGACGGCAGCTGGCATAAATTGTATTTCAGATGTGGTTTTTATGGGGAGGCGGAGATTTTGTGAGGCAGAGAGATCAGAGGAAGTCCATTGTGCGTGCGCACTTAACCGCAAAGTTTTGGTCAAGATTTTGTATTTCAAGCCAAACAGATTAAAGTATTTACACTGTGCTTTTTGAAATTGTAAAGCTTTAAGATGGACTTTTTGCAGAATAAGTCATATAAAACTTGATTATTTTTGAATTAAGAAAATCATATAAATAACCATATAAATAAAAACATTCAAAATAAATAAACCCTTACACAATTTTTGGCCTTAAAACTACCTAAGATCATGCAACGCACTGTATTATAGCAGATATCTCTTTCTTTATTTCTTTCAAACTTTATGTCTGCAATTAATTATGTTTATTTTGTGTTTATAGCGCTGTTTGGCATCTCAAATGATTTTCGTGTACAAAATGACTTTCACTCAATTAGTCTTACATCTATGTAGGCATGTGTCCGACAACGTCTTAAGTAGATTTTCCATTTTTTTCCATTACCCAGAGTGGTCATCAATCCCTTGACTGATTGGATAGGTTCTTGTCATATTTCAATTTCTCATTTTCCCCCCTTGAATGATGGTGCTTTATAATTTTCCAGGGACCATAGAGAGAACGAAATACCAAATTTTAGAATAGGCAAAGTAATGTAGAGTAGAGCGGCATAAGGCCCGCATCTAATTGAGTCCATTTCCAGGGCAAAATGATATGACAATTTATTTCAATTAAAGTTGATTTACATTTTTGCCTTTCCGTCTCCATTTCTTGCCATCCCTCTTTATTTCTCATCGCCTTGATAAAACCGACGATAGAAAACATTATTTAAATTCCTTAGCCAATCCAAATGAGTGCTCCCCGGAATTATATAAAATGTAGGCTACCTCTCACTTTCAAAGTGTTTGATGATAAATTACCCATAATTAAGCTCGTAAAAATTAAAAATAAGGTACTCAAGTTAACATCCCCTCTGCGTAATTCCTTTGGAATGCAAATTGCAAATAAATTGACAATTAACTTGCGATTTTATTTATATTATTTAGGTGTTTTATACTTTTGTTTAATTCGCATAGGTGTTGCCGAAAGCAATTTAAATCCGGGTCGAATAACGTTAAAATGCTCTTAAAAACGCATGTACCAGTTTTGCTCATATCAAATGCCTCAAATAAAATTACTAAACGAGTAAATTGAATATTTTAAATTAACACAATGCAAATTTGCTGTAACTGACAAGTTCACAGCTCGAGATGAAAGAGCCAAAGATAAACAAACGCCAACAAAACCTGGGGCAATGTGAATGACCGAAACTCAATTTTTTTCTCTCTTTTTCTCTCTGCGCTGAGTGAAACGTTTAAGCCAAGTTTCATGCAAATTATTCGGTTCAACGATTAGGGAGCTTGAAGGGGGTGCGGTGTGGTGGTAAAAAGCGGGGGCTAAAAGCTAATCGCAGGTGTCAGTCACACGAGTCCCAAGTATCTCCCCTCGCTTGTCTGCCCCCAGCAATTAGCAAGATCGTCGCACGCCCGTTTTTTTTTTATTTTTTTTTTTTATGAGTCAGCAGCAAGCGGACAAAACTTGGTCAAAAGTGTAACAGGTTTTCGCGTTGTCATTGTAGTGCAGTCGCCAAAGCAACGGTATCTGTAGCAGTCAGACGGATCGAGGCGGTCTATAGCATTATCTAAGTTATTGGAGCGCTTTCATAATACTATTCGTTTTGCATGAGTGGTTAGCTCAAGATCAGCTCTTTCGGAAGGCATTTAATTACAATAATTGTAAAACAATGTTGAATCAAGTGCCTAAAGCCATTGAAATGGAAATTCTCTGTTCTGGAATTAATATAGAAATTTTCGTTTTCGCAATGAAGATGTTGTTGTGATAATTGTTTGATTAATAAATAAAAGTATCCAATCGCTATAATAAATTGAGAATTCTTAAACTTCAAACCATTCAATCAAAATTTTTTTGTCTTTAACATCTGATTTTCCGTAATACAATCAGATTTATTTTCGATAACTATTTTTATTTTAAATTTTGACTTTATTTTGTAACCTATAATGGGAAAAATATCTAATCAAATGAGTTTATAAAAACAGATGTGTATTTCTTTGTTATGGGAAAATTTTTCGTTTCGTGATTTAAACTAAAAATGAATTTCTAAGGATAAATTTGCAAGATTACACTCTAATTTGCTGTACTTTTTACTTTATAGCGTGAAATGGGTACTTATTTATGGTCTTTTTACTTGATTTTTTACGACATTGTGAATTGTTTTCACTTCATTTCCCAGCTCCATTCAACCGCCATTCGTTTTCATTCATTAACAGCAAGTGTAACGCTCAGTGCATCAGTTCTGCTTCTTCACCACACTTGTCGTCTCTTTCGCTGGCCCTCTGCCCGTCTCATTCTGTCTCTATCTGGCTATTTGTTACGCCCCCACGTGCTTTTTGAACGCTTTTGATCGCTGACACAGTCGACAAATTTTTATTGCCGCCTCGAGTCGATCTCGGGCTTTGTTTTGCTTTTTTTATTTATTGCGGCCGGCTTTTGTTTTTATTTATCTTCTGCTCTTCGCTCTCTCAATTCGTTGAAATTTTTTATACAATTTTATTTCGTTTGGTCAATTCTATTCTGCCGTGCTCACTGTTGGGCTACTAAATTTACATTTTATTTGCATGTCATAAACGAGATTTTATTGTAGGCATGTCGTTCGTGCATATATAATATTTTTGTTGACTTTATTTCGTTAGACAAAATATTTTGCTATTGAGTAATCAAAAAAATGTCTACAAAGTCAAAAAAAGAACAGTGCGTTTCGGCAAAATAATGGAATTGAATTTTATATTAAATCAAGAATGGTATTATTTTTCTTATTTTACTAAAGTTGTAAAATAAAATAAAAAATTTTTTTTATACCCAAAAATTATTAAATTAGTTTAGTTAAATTAGATATAAAATGGCAGCTCGTTTGCTTACGTTACGCACTGTGTTTACATGCTCACTTGATTTAGCATTGAGCAAGGTTTTAAGTTTGTTTTTAGGGTTGGTCAAAAAATAAAAAGTGGGCAAACAACTTTTGAATGGATTTATACAAATAATTGTTGTATTACAAGTTTGTCAAAGTTTAAAGTGGATAGACAGACCTCCACTTAATTGATATCAGAAAGGGGGTTGGTCAAGTTTGAAAACACAGTGTATACTCCTTAAAATAGTCATAAGAAATTTATTGAACTTTATTTGTTTATAAAATCGTTCATTAACGCTGCATTAACTCAAGGTTCAAATTATTTTTTCTGATTCAGCGCCTCTCTTGAGTACCAGCCATTGCATTCCATTTAATTGGTTAGTCTCACCTGAATCATTCCAAAACCGGATATATTTAGAGACATGCAGTCTGTTACTATTTATAGAATGCTGCCTCAACTCAAAAAAATAGCTTTGTAAATATCTTGCATAACTAAAAACTTTGCATAGTTTATGCAAATGCAATTAATCAACGATTAATGGAGTTTTGTCCACTGCACAATTTTTTTTTTGTAATTACTACAACAATGCCTGCATACTTACACGATTTTTTGCCATAAATTCTCGCTTTGGAAAAAATGCCAAAAGCGCGTTTGGAGAGAGACCCGCGCAAATCACTTTAACGATTCAAGAATGTAACTTTTTATTTTACCCCTTCGTTTATTGCTTTATTTAGTGTTCCTTGTAGAGTGTATATATTTTTACATTTTTCTTTAATGGCGTCTCGAGGTTTTCGCATTTTCGACGAATCTAATTTATTAGCTAGCTGAAAAGTGCAAATTTGCTACTCGTTGCCACCCGTTTGGTGGAAAACTGTGCTCACTTTGCCATAAACTGTTGCCAATTAACATAAAGCGACAGCGCCGGCAACAACAAGGTGAACAAGTCAGGTTGCAATGCAAAAGATAAATGGAAGATGCGCTTCGGGTTGAAATCTGAATGGAAGGGTGGGGTATAAATTACGTCTGGCGCCATTGTTTCGATTGTCTTGACCATAAACGAGTTGCTGACATCATCAGCGGCTAGCAACCTGGCCAACTTGTGACCTTTACAGCCAGTGACCTTGAAGCCAGCACCTCCGCCTCCCTGTTTTATGGCCTCTTAATTATTCGCCATGGCAAATCGAACCTACAATTGCAATGACCCAGAACCTGAACTGGGTGCATCAATAACATTTTAATTAAAGGTTTAAAAAGCAAATTTATGGTGATAATAAAGATCAACGAACTTGTTTTCGATTATAGGCCTTAATGGTATTAAGATCAGCGATTTTGAATTTAATTAAAGAATGTAATGGTCATGTTTTTTTATATATAAATTAGAAACAACAAATAGCAATATTTCAAATAAGATTCCTCAACTTTTACTATCTATATATATTTACTATAATATTAAACGACGAGCGTGTTTAACCATTTAAGTTGCAGAAACATAATAATAAACATTTTTCTGTTTTTAACTTTAGTTTTTTTATTCCCTTTAATTTGATTTGCAACAATTTTTTCTCGTTTAAATACCTCCTTAAATACTGAAGGCCTCTAACCTTAGACACAGGTCTATCTCAGTAAATATTTTCCACTGTTCGTTTTGCCCGAAGGATATTATTTCATGTATTTGCACTACTCGGAAGTGTTCGAGTTTTCTTCCACTCACATTCAGTCGTTTCCATTTATATTAAAGCTCAAATAATTTATTGATTCCTTTTCATTTAACTTATAGCCCCAATGCCTTTTGATGGTTAATGTTGATTTTAATGACCGTCTGCCTGTTTTGTTTACTTAATTTATTTAGTTTTAATTTGTATGTATGTTTGTTGATGTTCAAGTCTGTACAAAGGCGGCCTTCAACTTCAGCACGATTTTGACATCAATTTAAATTTATTAAAAATATAAAAAAATATTGTACCCATATGCGCGCATATTAAATTGCAATTAACATGGCTATTATAATGAACATCTAAGTGAGATGGGTGGGGGATATTAAAAGGTTAATGCACAGCTGCAATCAAGAGGCCAAATAAATATATGTAGTTGCTTGTACGTTTTTAGTAAAAGAGCTCAGTAAATGTAACAAGTATCTATGGAAATGTATTTTTATTTCAGGAATAGACATCTCTACTTCCTATCTATTTCCTTCCATTTATCCCACTGATTAACACACACACTCGACTAAATCTCATTTCGAACACTTCTAAATGGAAGCTCAATCCTCAGCCTTTCCGATGTATTTTTTTTGCCCTTTGCTAATTCTCATTGATTGTGGATACACAGGAACAAATTGAACGAACTTCTGCGATTCAATGCTCAAAAATGTTGCAGTGGGTAAATCTTTGATAAATTAAACTGAAGTCAACCAACATGGTTAAATTATGTAGAATATATTGTATAAATAGCATTTACAAAGATTTAAATCTTTTTATTTAGGTGATATAAGAAGTTAAGCACATACAACTACATTTTTGTAGGCTGTTGTAACGTTTAACTTGGTATAAAAAATTATCGCAGGACATTTTTCTTTGTGTAGATAAAGTCCATCCTCTAGTTTCCTGTCGTTCAGCCTGTCTGCCAAAATAGACAATTTCCTTTTCTTATTAAATGTTATTTGTATTTCACTCACAGCGAAATGAACGACGTTGAAATGGCCGCCGCTTGACTATTTATTTGTTTTGAGCTCTGCGAGCACCGCGCTCGACCCAAGTCCCCGATTTCCCGTCTGTCCTTTGAACATCATCCAATTACACACCGAACCGCACCCGAGACACGTGTGCAGCATCTGTTACCAGTTTGTGGGCCACTCGTTCTCCCGGCATCATCGATTGATGATGGCGTCTCGCTCGCTGGAAATGGTGCTGAGTGAACAGCGGTCCACTAAATCGTTTCGCTTGGGATTGCTGAAGTTTGGCAACGTCGCTGTCGCGCTGACATAGCTGAAAAGGCCCCAAACCGAAAACATTTTGTAATTGTGTACCCTACAGACCCTTCACCCTATCCAGTTCTCTTTTCCTGCATGCCGCTTCAAACAAATCAAATTGCGAGTCCGTTTTGCCTTCAAACATATGCGTTTTGTCATAAACACTGGGAAAAATTGTCAAACTAAAACATTAACTTACTTAATTTCAAATGATTAATAATCAAATCTCCATAAACAATCTGTTGGAGTTTTGTTGGTAGGGATTTTATAGCGTTCTGGATTGAGAAATACTTTGTAACTTGAAATTGAAAGAGTTATGTTAGAGTTGTATCTTTTTACCATAATATTCTTTTTTTTTCTAAGTGAAGAAAACAAAACGTAACGAACCGAAACGAAACGAAGACGTAGGACAAACCATGGGTTAACAGTGGACCTGGGGTCAGGGTCGCCCTTTCGTTCTCCGGCAAGTGCAAAATAATGGCCAAGAAAGAACAACAGCGGCAAAGAAACTCATACATATTATATTTTGTACCTCTCTAACCGAACTGCAAACGAAAAAAAAATGAATAAATGGCAGGGTGGGTGGCAAAAAAGGGGGGTGGGCGGTGCAGCAAAGGATGGTTGATGGGGTGACCCGAGCGCCAACCCCAAAGCAACTAGGCATCACCATTGTGACATTTAAGAGGCTCAAGAGAGGCAGCAGCAGTAGCAGTAGGGCTAAAAACAAAACCCACGCACATACCACCACCCCCAAACCACCCATAAAAGACCACCCACATTCGCAATTCCCAGAGCAACCCTCAGGGGAAGGCCACCACTGAAAGGTGTGAGAAGAGGCGAGGCAAGGCAAGGCGAGTCGAGTCCTTTGCTCAGTGTGTGGCCCCTCAGGAGCACCGTGGGTGATGCTGTATAAATCTATATATACAAATGTATATACACCATATATATGGGTGTGTGGCACCTCTGGAGCATCGCATACTTTGTGGTACTGGTGCTGCTTAAAATAATTAAAAATCAATATTTAAACTATGCAATGAAGCCTACCAGGAAACTCAAAGAAGAGACACAGAGAAGCAATGGGAAGCATTAAAGCAATCAGGAATATACAAAGATAAGGACTGATGTGATGGCACGAAGAAATATATTAAAATGAGATTACTTTAAATGAGTTTTGCTTAAAATTCACGTAATGAAAGATCACCGTAAGCAAAATGCAAAGAGTAAGTTTAGTTATGTAGCTATTTAAAATTAGCTGTGTGGTTACTCATCAATAGTAATTGCTTTATGATAAGAAGGTGATAATGGGAGGAACCATAAAAGAAATTGATACAAAGTTTTCTATAAATGCTTTTCCCCCTCAGCTTAAATGCTCCTATCCTGTGAATAGATTTAAATGAGTATTTTCCAAATGAATACCAAGTAAGATGCTTACATTAGTCATTTATTTAGCATGCTTAAATCTTTTAGTATCCAACAACAGATCCTTTGAAAACCCCACACAAACTTCCAAATATTTACTTCACTTTTATAGATTTTAATATTATTCCGCTAGCATATCGCTCTAATTTATTATTTACGCCTAAAATCTACAATGATACCAGCAAAGGCGACAGCAACAATTGCCCATACCGCCAACCTGCTCAAAATTTCTAGGAGAAATTTGCATAATTTTGCAACCACAAAAATGAGACCAAAATTTAATTATACCGTCTCTGTGTTACATAATTTCTAGCAATTTGCATACATTTTCTCTAAAACACCCATTTTATGGAAAACCTCCACCAACCGTGAACATAAAATTATTCTTGGAAACTCGACTTGCCTATGATTTAAAAATGATTTTATTTTTGTGGTTTCTCGCACAGCTTAAAAGTCACAGTATTCGAATGATTAAAACAGGAAAAATGTGGGATTTTAATTTAATTTAATTGAAAACAAATCAAATAATTTTTTTTTGGTAAATTTAGGTAGAAACAAGTCAAAGACATGGCCTGAAATATGCGAAAATGTGTATTTTCAGACATTTTGCCTGGTTATAAATAACGTTCGAGTCCGAGTTCTTCGCAGTGGGTGGCCCGCAAGCCAGTGACTGAATAAATCACTGAAATATATATCAAATTAAATACTTATTATTCAGCAAACAAAAGGCGAATATGCTGATGACAAGTTCAATGGATTTATAAAGTGGAAGAAAATTTGGAAAGGTATTTTATGGCCATTTTTCGATTGGAATTATTGGCAGAATAGACATAGGCAACTACATACCTTGTCAGAAAAAAATTAACAAAAATGGGAAAATGATTTCGGTTTCGTCCTATTTGAAAATCGTTAGAATTTATATTAGCCTGTTTTATATTGAGTTTCCTATTTCAATTTTTTTTAATTAAAGTAGCTAGCAAAGAAAATAGTTGTTTTCCGTCTCCATTCAACTGCTTAATTATTGCCATCCTTTCGAAACAAATAAAAATAATAGCCAAAACTTTTACATAATTATATCATTAACTGATACATGTTGAATTTCCTTTATTATATTTATTTTTACATCCGACCGTATTTATTAACGCAGTTAAAAAGTGCGTTTCGTAAACAAAGAAAATAACCAGATTTGTAATTATAAAAAATCATTTGAAAAAGCCTTGTTGTAATCCGATTGTCAAATTACTAAACATACTTTCACCATATAAATAAACTAAAATACCCAAAACCATCTGGTGAGCTCTTTTATATCCTGGGGCCACTTTAATTAACGCTGTTTTTCCAATAGTCGGGAAATCCGGCATTACCATTGTCATTTTCGCTGATAGCCGAATATTGTTCCGCAGCAGGTGAAAGGCTAAAGGTTCATTAAATGCTCGTCACACTTTTCCGGGTGTGTTTTGGGACTCATTAGATAAATCCCAGCCGTATTCAGACATGTATATATATATATTGGGCAACATTAACGCTAACTGTCAGTCTTGCGGGCCAATGACAATTAGGCTGGTGATAAGATAAGCCGCCAGAAAGCTGCTGCCTAAACCAATTTTGGTTGGTTGGTTTTTAGCTTTTTCGGTTTTTCGGTTTGGGGGAACCCCTTTTTATCTCAAAATTAAATGGCGGCAGCTGTCGCATACACACACGCCCCAGAATTCGAACTTTGACTTTGAGTGCGTATGCCATTTTGTTGCCGCTTCAATCAAAAAAGTTTGCCACACACACAAAATTAGTCTTTTTGTTGTTTCGCGCTGTTTGGTTTGTTATCTAGATACATGCAAACTGTCAAAGCGGGCTTAAGTTTTGTATCTATAAGTTTGCCTGCCAATCAGGGTTTTGAATGTGAAAGGAATTTTATTGTTGAGGTGCGGCATGACAGGGCGAAAAGTGTTTTAAGTACGACGAATATCTTTCATATACTCGTACATGCAGTCTGACAGCTTAATTTGTGTGCTCTTTGCAAGTCTTCAAACTTCCAGATGAATCTCAAAAGTATATTCCATCGCCTGACGCAAGCCAAATAAAAATTCAATTTTCAAAGAATTTCCAGCATAAATTTACATTTACCCCTGGCTTGATTGCTTTGGGGCCTCACATTTTATATCCCCTTTTCTCCCCATATTCATTCATGCGTCATATGTGGCCAGTTCATCTACGTCTCTCACAAAATGTTGTGTGCCTTCTCGTTTTTTAAATACCCCGAAAATTGTTGTTAATTACGTTGTTGCAATGTGGCCAGGAAAAATGGGTTTTCTACCATGAATAAAATATTAATTAAAGGCTTTGCTTGGACATCCCCACACACACACACACACACACACACAGAGGAAAAAAGTTGTGGCCTCGTTGACCAGATTTCGGCTGGATGTTGAGGGCAAACGGAGGTTTTGGGTTGTGACAACTTTCCATGGAAATTTATTAAATGTCACAGGCAACTGATAACGAAAAGACAAAAAAAATTGTATGTGTCAATTTTCCTTGTTTTTGTGGTTCCCAGCCGAAAGTAAATTAATTTAAAATTTGAAAAAATGTGCTGACAGCTGGGGAGCGAAAAAAGAAGGCGGCTGACTCATTCTTTATATTGAGTGTTTTTTCAGTTAGTTTAAGTGATCGAATTTTATAATATATCTAACGGATATGGCTATTTAATTATAAACGACAGTTTCTCTTTTATGTCAACTATTTATATAATTTTTTCTATATGTAATGGAAGAAACAAATTTAAATAATATGAGTATTATAACATTTTACTAATAAAAAAATGTAGTTCGTGAGCTTGCAATTTAACGCAAAGTACCATATAATTTAGTTGATTTAAAAGAACAAAGGCGTTGCTTTGGTTTTTAAATTTATACTATTATATTTTTTATATTACTGTATTTTATTTTACATTCGGATAGCTAAATTAGTTGAAAACAGTTTATTAAACCACATTAGGACAAAAATCAATATTGAGTTCATATAAATAAACATGAGTCTAATCTTACTATTAAATGCGCAACAATCTTGTACATATTTAAATTAAATTTTGAATTAATTTTGTTATTGAATGCGATACATTTTGGAGTGTGTTCTCGAAGCACTTCCTAATGAAGTTTGTCGTATGGCAGCCACACATAATTTTCTAATGCACTGCCAAGCATGTTGGCATCTGTTTCTGCTGACAGCTAATCTAATCTATGAGGATGCTTATCCTGTTCTCAGACAGATATATATATACATCCACATAGAGATGCAGTTGCAGCTGGCGGAGAAAATTAGGCACTCGAACATTTGGGGAGTAATTTATATACTCATATTAGCGTATATAGTCTGTGTATGTCAGGCTGTGCAATTTTCAGAGTTCCCTGGGAAGTGTCGTAATAAATTTTTGTCTGAAGACAACTAAGAACTCGGCAAATAAACTTTTGCTGTTTGCGCACTTGCACTGCCTTGGAATTGCTGCCATGTCATGCCCAATGCAAATCCCTGAGTTTATAGAGATGCCAAAGCTGTTTGTGCTGAAGGTGTCAGTTTCTTTGACTCCGAAGTTTGCACAACTCAAGCGGAGCAAGAATACATTAATGCAATATATGTTATAAGACATATATATATATATATGTATGGATAGGTCCAAGTTGGGTGCTTTGATCTGGCTGCTGCGAAAATTAATTAACCGCACTGGCTGTGAGGTAAGCATAATAAATCAATAATTATAAGTTAAGGCTTATTTCCATCATCTTTTTCCGTCTATTTATACCTATAAGCTAAGCCATTTAAGCCATTTGCCATGGTTACCTCCAAGCCAGAAATTCTGGTTGCTTGTCAGTTCATTAGGTTAATTAAAAGTACATCCAATTTTCTGAGGGTTTCTTGCTGTCATCGAACCCATCATTAAGCCAAAAAATCGAAACCACAAAAAAATAAGCAATTAGAGCCTAAAAAAGAATTGTTCTTAAACAGATTGCGTTACAAGCGTTTTGGGGCTTTTGATTTATGTGCCTGCCCGCCCAATTTTTTGAACAATTCAATCAGCAAAACGGAAACGCACACAAAAAATAATTAATCAAGATTTCGGTTTCTTTTTTTTACGCTTTTTTGCCGTGCAATAATTTAAAAGAGAACGCATTGAACGTATTCTTATAGAGTTTCGACTTTGAGATATTTTTGCACGCTTGAAGCGATTTGTCCTTGAGTCGAGGCTGTTTAAGTTGAGCTCAAAGCCCTCGGAGTCACATTTGCTCCCTCTGTATTCTGTTTTTTCTCTGGTCAGCTCTCGCGGTTGTCTGGTCTGATTATGACACTGCCAATGCCTCTCGAAAAACCCGGCTTCTTCTGCGTTAGAGGAACCGGAATAACCAGTGGAAAACTGCGCCGACATCATCAACAACATAACTACAGGCTTTACAGGCTACAGAAATACCGAAAACTCACCAGAGCAGTAGGCAGAAAAGCGAATTGCGGCTGCGAGTGCATTAAACTCGGTTAGTGACAGTGAAAGTGGTTGGCGCAGTTGCTAACTGGGCCTGTCGACTGGTCCACGGTTGCATGACCAATTTTAATTTATGGAAAGGATTGTGACGCTCACTCCTAGGGCGAATGAACATGTTACCCAATGGCAGTTGTAAATTAAGAGGTTGGGGAAAAAACTATGTAGATCTTGTCGAGACCGTAAAACGAGAACTTGAGTTTTTTGTTCATTTTTTATTAGCAGTCGGTGTAATGTTTTTAAACTTATTTAAGGTAAATATATAAACAAACATTCATTTGCGTTGATAAATATAAAATAACAGTTGGCCTAAAAACATTTTTTAATTTGTTTGATATGTCTATTATATATTTTTAGCAATCAAGTATCTAATTTATGATTCATTATACAAATAAAAAAAAAGAAAAAGGAAAATTCCGAAAATATTCCAATTTTTTGTTTTGTTGTTCACTTTTTAATGTGAACAACTATATGAAATTTAAAGATCACAAACAACTAGTTTATGTCCAATTTTAAAAGCTTTCTGTAAATTAAAAAAAAATAAATTAAGTTTATTATCAAATAAAGCTGTTTTAATTTCGTGATTGATTTTATAATAATGTATAAAAATTGATAAAATTTCGTACATAGATAAATATTCATTACTGCATAACATGACGGCCACAGAAACTGCATTTGCACCTCTGCAACACCGCAACTGAATATTGCATCACATATATGGCGACGATGCGCGCATAATTCGCCATTTCCGGTGGCAAAGCACACCTCTAAATACAGAGGCTGAAAAAAAAGAGAGAGGGAGTGGGCGATGGGAGATGGGCAGCGAAATGGGGGGAAATAAAAGCCGAAGTGACAACGATTTTTTCTTATTTATTTTATTTATTTTTTTTTTTGAATGCACGCGCGAGTGGCAATAATTTATTCAATCAACGCAAAAGCCAACACCAAACGAGCACTCATAAGGGGAACTCACAGATACTAGAATACAAGAATACATGGATACCCAGATACTCAGATACCCAGACACTTGGCACGCGGAGAGCCTAAATTGTCTAATGATGCCATCATTTGAGGCGGACACACAGCAGACAGCGTTTTACGATGGCCACGGATTGGGCCTGGGACTACTGGGCTAATAAAAATTTACGCATTGTTGCCTGGGCCATGAAGCAAGAAGGCATCGGGAAGCGAAGGGGCAGGAAACAGGAAGCAACACTTGATGCGCAGTTATGAAATACAAAAAGCAAAAGATACAATATCTGGATGTGTGTGCGCACATGGGGTCGAGTGGGATTGATGGCCGTGTGGCAACAATAGGAATATCTATGGGCTACCTGGCCCTAAGTGGTGCGCAGATACCGTCGAGGTATTTTATGATAAAACGTAAAATATTCGAGACCCTGAGAGCCAGAGGAGAATGTATGGGGTGCAGATAAGCACAATATTATATTTAAAATTTTACTTCATTTAAATTCAGGCAAGTAAGCATCCATGAACAATATTTGCCTCGTTTTAAAAAAACGAAACTTATAAACAATTAGTGCTTTAAAAATGGAATTTTTTAAACATCTGGTAAATATAATTCTCTTTATTTAATAAAAGTTGTTTAGATTGCATTTTTGAAGCTGAACTTCTTTTTTTGAAAGTCCTCAACATTTTTTTGTTTGGTTTGTCGCCAACCCAATTGGCAAATGCAAATTTTTTTAGACTCAGCCATCAACAAATCGTGCACATGGCTAATTGCAATTTGTTGCGCCTCGCTTTTGGCACCTGATGGGCCATATTAAAGCCAAAAGAAACAAGAAAAAAATATAAACCAAGGTACATACATATATACATGGTTATGTGCAATTGAAACAAATTTGTAATGACAGATGGACACAAATAGACCAGGGCGCATACACATAAAGAAAATATGCGTTAGAAGTGAAATTTTTATTGGGAAACAAATCTTACAGAATAAATGTATTTTAAATCAGCTTAAAAAGAAAAGGGGACTCTACATACTTAAACAAATCTTATTTTAGTACTAAAAGATATTGAAGATGGATTCCCACATCTCCGCATAGTTTGGTATCTCCCACATAATCCCTTAAAGCCTCGACAAATTCTTTTTCCTACCTCATTTAATCTCTTGAAGGGACTCCCTCTATCATGTAAACCACTCATGTCCAGCTTTAATGAACTGACAAGCTCACATCATTAGCAAGATGGTGGGGGAAATGGCACGGAATGGATCCACTCTCCGTTGTCAGAGAACTTATGTGCTGGCATTTTTTCGGTGGCTTTTACCCCCATACTAGCGATAGAAAAAAAAACAGAACCAACAGAACCAACAGAACCACTAAAATCGATGAATCTCCAGTGCTGTTTTTATGCTTGCCGCATCGCTAATTCGAAATCATCCATCAAGCTGGCAAAAAGGCAACTGAGGCAACCCACCAAAGAGTCATTCAGTCACTCAGGGGACCTCGCCATAAAAAAAAAAACTCAAATCGGGAAGACAAATGCAATCTCCCGACTGGTGTCTCCTGGGCGTGTCTTTACTGAGGGCGTGGCAAAAGGAGACAAAACAAAAAAAAAAAAAAAAAAAAAAAAAAAAAAACTCGCAGCAACGCTAAAGTTTGCAACTCTTTTGTCTGATGACAAAAGTTTGTTGTAGGCGCTGCGACTTTGACAATGAATTTAGCCTTAAGGCAGAAGCAAAACAAAGCAAAGCCAGGCCGGGATAAAATCCTGTTTCTCGCCCAGGAATGAGGGCGAACTGGTTTGCTGGTTGTGGGTGTGGAAATGGAGTGCAGTCCCAGTCGACTACGTCATCAAGGCGACTGCTTTTTTGCGCTTTTTGTATTTTTTCTTTTTTCGACTTTTTTTTTGTTGTCTTTGTGCAGCGACTACAATGAGGCAACTTGACTGGGCGCTGACAAAGCGAGATTGATGCCCATCTAGGGCATGTCTTGGTCGCATTCTGGGCGTTGATTATATTGATGGGTGGCCCAGCTAGGCATCTTTACCACGACCAGGTAACAAAAAAGACAAAAAGCTGGATGGAAATGAATGAAAGTGGGGGTTTTATGCAAAAGAAAGCAAAGAAACTGTTAAAAGATTATTTCATAAAGGGTTTTCTTCGTACATATTGAGCACATCATGCATTAGGGTTCTGAAAATAAGTTTTGAAGACAAAAGTATAAGACGGTATAAGATAACTTGTTTTTAATGCTTTAAAACCAAAAAACGGTGGTATTTGAAACACCCTTATATTTTGATATTTTTTTCACCGCCTAAAAAGAATTTTAATTTATGTATTACCCTCAACTAAAACCCGCTGTTATAAGGAGCACTCCATTACAAAGTGTACTTCTCATAACCATAGTCTAAGATTTTTTCGGCTAATTTGTGCTAATTACTTATTCCCTCTTCTCTTTGCAACTTTTTCATTACAGGTAAGTTTGAAGAACTCATAAAATTGCGCCAGAGGAAAGTTACATCATAGGTGTGGAGCCCATGGGCAACTTTAATTAGTAACAACCACAAAAAAAAAGAAAAAATCTTCACGCCTTCGTAAGAATTTTCGGACTGGGATTTGGTCATAAATCTTGCAAAACACGAAAGCAACAGCAACCAAACAGGTGCTCCAATGGCCGAAAGCCCGGTAAATTGAATTAAGATGAAAGGCCTAGTCTGCGATAGACAGAGATAGCAGCCGGCGGAAGGACCAGTAAGAGAGTGAGACGGAGCATCAACAACTTTTTAATGCCTTGGCAATTTTATGCTTAATATTTCGTTACCTGCATCAAAAGTACAAGTCCCAAGTAAAAGTCAAGACAGATGAAACAGATGCTTCAAGATTTTCTCAAAAGATAAACAATACAGAAAGGAAGCGAGAAAGAAATAGAGCGAGAGAGGGAGATAGATAGGGAAAGGTAAAGACAGAGATGGACAGTTTTAAGCTTAATAAGATCAAAATCTCTGCGGATTATTTTATACACTTTTTTTTTATACCCAAACTTTTCTTACCTTTTTTGAGTGCCACGCCCCCCATGCCGCCTCTCTTGGGAACTCAAGGCCCCTTTGCGGTTTTCGGTCAAGACACGAATTTCGTATTTTATATATATATAAATTTGGTGCTATTCCGTGTTCTTTATTCATTTTCTTCATTTTCCTTCTCTTAAGTCAAAAGTTTGTTCTGTGTAAATTATTCGCAAAGCAAACAACTCAAAAGCCAAGCGGGGAATCCTCGAGGGGACTGAAAAGTGTGTGAAGGGAGCAGCGGAGCCATGTGACATGTTTTGGCAGTTTTTTAACAGAGATTAGAACGTCGTACAAGTTGTAACTTTTTAAGCAGCAAAACAGCACGAAAACATTTCCCGAACAGAACGACTGCCACAGAAAAGTTTTATATTCATTCCAACTTGCACCGATTTCAAGTGCTGCAAAACATTTCGAAGAATGAATATTTAATGCCCCCGGGGTTCGGGGGTGTGGAGTATGGAAATCATTTGACACGTAGGAATCTGTTCTCGATTGTAGTAAAAAATAATGCAAATGACAAACTATGTATGCATATGCGACAAACAAAAAAAGTATTCACGTTGTTCATGATGATGATGAGGATCGTAACCCGTCATGTTGCGTAAATTGATGCATAAAAAATAGAGCTCCTCCCTGCAAATGCAACGCTTATCTTTTGGCTCTTTTGAAAACCCTTGAAGCAGAAAGAAAAATTGTCATTGTAACTACATAAAAATGAAATGCAATAAAAATACCCGCAGAAAACTGAAATCCACGAAAAAACAACAATAACAATTGGAGCAACAAAACCAGAAGGCAACACATAAAAATTATTTCAAATGAGCAGCCGGGGAGAGCGGATAGACAGTGAGGGGAAATAGAGCAAAAGAGTGCGAGGGTCGGAAGATTTGGGGCACTGGGAAGTGAAACACCGTAAAAAAAATACTGGAACTTTTCAAAATGTACAAATGTTTGCATATAAACAACAGCATTTATATAATGACAAATAGGCAAGCAATTAGGAGATGCATAAGAAAGGCGGATTCTGGACAATAAAATAGATGTCTTAAGAGTTTTCTGTTGTGAGTCTATTGAATGGATTTCTTAAATATGTTATATTTTTTATTTGGGAAATAAAAAACCCATTATGTTTAAACAAAGCGCGTTCCTTTCCATAGTTTGCAGTGTTTTTTAGTTGAAAAGTACTCGTACTCGTGATTTGCTTACAAATTGTTTTCTACAAACATATCTAAATCTTTGCAATTTTTATTATAGAATCATTAGCAGTTTTTGTCTGTGCATAAAATATAAATGAAAATTGTTCTCTTGCTGTTGTTGTTTTTGCTATCGTTTTTCCCCGTTGCCTTTTTCTACAATTTTTATTTTGCCACAGAAATGAAAACTATTGAATGTCAAACAAAACGTGCAATCGCAATCGACACAAACACACGCACGAATATACTGAAATTCAGACAGTCGGAGATATTACGGAAATTTTCAGGGAAAAGAGGAAAAAAGCGAGTGCACACACATGGCGTATACTTAACCAAAATATTTACTCGCTCAAAAATGATTGTGGGTGCACATGGTTTTTCTTGTATATGAGAGTATACATTGAAGATTAAATGGTTTTTTATGATTATTGCACAAATACTGTTGTTATTATTCCCGTTAGTTGTTATTGAGGGTTTTCTCCTGCTTCTTATGAATCAATAAGTTTGAAAAAGATATCGCACGTATATGTATTGTACATAAATATAAAAATCCTTTGAAGAACTAAGTATGGGTGGAACACTTATTACTTTTTAATAAATAGATCGGTTTTTAGAAGCTTCGTGGGGTAAACAGTACTTAAATTTTGGTGAACAGAACTTAAATTTTTTAAGGTGTTGTGGAAACTTATCCATTTATAAACCAATTAAATAATGCATTTTACATTTTAACCATTTCTTTATTTTATATTTATATCCAAAAACATTTTGAAATTGAATATTGATGGCGTAATTTTGTATGCAAACAATACAATTGTATTGTTTTATCTGTTGACTTATTTGAATTTCTAATGTTGTTAACATTTTCCTTTTGAAATTCCCGTAACTAATTTCGCGCACAATTTAATTCAAATTTCATTCCGAATCTCTATAAATAAAACTGTATGCAATTTATTTTTAATCCACTGCCTTGATAGATATTTTGCCAAAGCCCAAATGGCAATCGATCAATGCAAAACGGTTTTTCGGCTAAGACACCCTGACCTTGACGAAGATTTTTGGCAAAGCTCGTTAATCTGATAAATGCGTTTCAGTTGCAGTTTCCCAGACATAGACATTGAATATATATCGATGTTTGTCTTTTCTGAAAAATAGGAAGGCTTTTAGCCGTGTCATTGTTCAATGTAAGCAGATGAAACAAAATAAAAGCTCGTTTAACTAATTGCATTAAATAAACTCTTTTATTTGGCGAAAGAACAGTGGTACAAAACAAAGCAATTTTATTTAGATAAGACCCAAGTACTGACATATAGTTGTGAACTTAAATGCAATTTTTATATAAATAAGAAAAAGTATTGAAATTTTACCATTAAGGCATTTTCATCAGTCAAAACTTTATTTTAAATCCTTATAGAGATTTCCATTTTCGGGTTGAAAAATTACATCATTATTTAAGCCTGTGTCAACGTCTTTCCCTTTTTAATTCCATTCCCCAATTAATTGACAGATTGGCTTAAATTTCGCGCCAGCCAGTAAAAACTTTTGCACTTGTTTCCCCAAACGGAAGGAAAATTCGTCAGGCCCTTGGCCATGTTTCGAAATCCACTTTAGCATAATTTTTCGAAGCCCTTTGGGGGCGAAGAAAAAGAGCTCTATTAAATGCTTATCGCTCGCTTAGCTTATCCGCAGGCCAGAAACCATCTTGGGAACCCCCTGAACTCCACTCTCCCTTTCCCAAATAAAACTTATTGATTAAACGCGAGGCAAAACTAAAACTCAGCCAAGGCAAGGGAAAATTACTGAGGCGGAGAAGTGGAAGTCGGGACAAAATACCGAACCGACACGCGAGCCAGCAATTTTCCAGTTTAGTTTTAACACCAGCCCAAGGCAGCCGCCTTGGTTGTATTTTTGTGGAGGGGTTAAAGGGGAGTGAGGTAGCGCTAATAAGCCAGTCAATTGTTGCTGTTGCTGTTGCTTTGGCTACACACACAAAATTTGTGCTGGCTAATGGGCCAATACAAACAATTTACAAATTTAACGCTGAATTTTTTACGTCTCTATTAGAAAGAATGGAGGGGTATAAAATCCATGCTTTGGTATAATGAAGTAATTATTTTTAATTCAAGCAAAACTTGATTTTATCATGAAATAAGATTTGGAGAAGTATTATAGCTATTTTTGGGAGTAAAGGAATAGCTGATAAGTTTCTTGTTCGAATATAAAGGTAAATAGTAGTTGTGTTCGAGTTATTGTGCAAATGAAAAATACATTTTTTTATTAGGTAATTTACTAATTAAGTAATTACATCATTTTTTTATTGAAATAAAGAAATGAGGTTAAAGAATATAAAGAATATAAATGTTACTTTACAGTTCAGAAAACATTTCAGCCACAAACAATATTTTGGTTTCATAATATTACAGTAAACAAGATTTTATTGACACATCATTAAAATGGTGATAATAATTTTCATAATTAATTGAACAATAATGCCTGAAGACAAATTATATTTTAATTAATTAATCGCATGACAAATTGTTAGCTTTAACTATATCCTGAAGTCATTCTTTAACTACCTTCGGTAATCCTATCCCTCTGCAGTCGACAGAAAGCTTTAATATGCAATATTTTAATTAATTTTTCGCACAGTCATGCAAAAATAAAAACGACCAAGAGCTATTTCCTTTGACTCTTTGGCTCAAACAAAAATCCGCAAAACAAAAACAAAAACCAGATAAAGAGCCTGGTTAAAAAATCATTTGCGCCTCCGCAACTGGCGATGAATTAAAATTATTGTAGAATGGGTTTCCCATGAGTTTTAAACTTCAAACGAATGGGAATGTAAAGGAGGCACTGATTTATTTCATTTAAATTTATTTTATTTTATTTCTGCCTGCATCTGAGTAATTACAGTAATTGTTGTTGGGCTTTCCTATAGGAAAGCTGTAAAAAAGTTGGCCAAAAACCCTTTTGGCACTCACCTAACAAATTATGATCTAATTATTTGGCTTAACAGTCCTGTCGTAACTAGAAATTAAAATTGAATTTTGCACAAAAGAATTTGGTTCGAAAAATTGCGGAGGCAATCAATATAATTTCCAATTTACAACATGCAAAATTAAATTAGTTGTCAAATTGCATTTAATGTTAACATGAATTTATTGTCGAATTCATTTTTTCTTCATTTTATTATAGAATCGTTTTCTTTCTTTGAATAGACACAATAATTTTATAATTGGTTTTATCAGCAGGGAAAATAAATAATTTCGCATATATTTTGAAGGAAATTATTAGTTTGACAGAATTAAGTTTAGCTTTGCAATAATGGGTTTATTTGGTTGACGTTTTTTTAACAACGCCTAATGCTTTTTGCTTGATTGGCTTTGGCTCGTGTTTCCGTGAGATATTTTATTTTAGATTTTTATTTTCCCTTTTGATGCTTTCAATACTTTTTTTAAACTGCTGACAGATACAAATTATGCTGAAGATATATTGACAAAGCAATTTCCACATCCTTCGGCTCTTCTCAAATTTCTTTTTAGGCTACAGGCAAAGGTGCATATATATATATATATATATAGATTTCTTTCTATACATCTATGCTATGCTGCTGTCAATAATGTAGGCATGTGAGTTCAATCTTGTCTCCCGAGCGTCACATGCTTAAACTCTTTGACAATTCCAACGATAAAAATGTGTCAGAAAATATCCCAATTTCCCTTCACCCCGCTTTACACTTTTCAATTTTCATAAATTCTTTTCTTGTTTTTTTCGTTGTGTTGGATTTTTTTGGTTTATTTTTTTTTTTTGGCCATGTGCCAACCAACTGATTTACGGCAGCTAGGGAAATGAAGTGAGGGTGGGATGGGTTTTGCTGACTCAATGGGGACGTTTTGAATCTGATGGATAGCTGATGGAACGCCGACTACGTAAGCGGAAGTTGGCAGTTTCAATTATTTATTTAGAATTTGTGTGCGCCTCTTCTAGAACCTAAAATTAGTTGCTTTTGTTATACAAGCTAGCCCAAATACGGGTTCCTTCTATTGTTAAGCAATTGTTATCCTATTTTCGGTTTATTTTTGCGACATTAGCTTGGCAAAGTGTTGGACAATTGCAATTGTTGCGCTGACCTCGCCACCTCGTTTGCCCGTCCGATCCCATCTGGGTTCTTTTGTTTGCATGTCAATCTCATGCTTATAGAGAGGGCGGCTCTGACTTGTATGTTGTGTCATTTAAGTGCCTCATAAAAGTGTCAACTTGTTGTAGCCATACCCCCTTTTCCATTCACCATGTCCTTTGTTCAATTCGCTTACATCCATATATGTATTTGTGTGTATGTATGAATATGCCTCCTATATGGTCAGTGTGTGTGAAAGGATTTCATTTCATTTCTTTCAGGCTTTTTGTTTTCTTTGCTGTCGGGTGTTATTTGTTCGCTTTTATACCTCTTTGCTAGCCAAATGTCGACTGCTGTCCTTCTGTCTACCTATCTCTATCTCCGTCACTCGTTCCTTCTCTTTCTTCGACTCTCCACCGCACTTAATACATATTTTTGTCACCCTTATCTGGCCATGGACGTCATGTGCCGCCTTTTGCCTCCACAACCCGATAACATTGTCTGGCTTTCAGGCTCAGTGTGAAGTGGATTCTATGATGAGTGCAGAGAATGGTTACTACTTTTGCGGGGTATGACAGCCTGGAGGCCTGTTATGATTGTCATGTGAATGAGTTGTCCGAGTTTCAAGCTTTTGGCCCCCCTTTAAAATGTTGGCCTTTAAATTTTGTGGCGTATTTGTAAGAAAAAACAAAGTGTGTGTGGTAAAGTTCTTCATTTTGATTCTCAAATAGTCAGAATCAATTTTAAAATTACCTAATATTCTTTTGCAAGGCTCACTGTTTCTATTTATATGGTTTTTATGTGAAATAAGACATGAATAATGACATCCCTTAAGCCTTTTAAAACTTAATTCTGTTTAACGACATTTTCGCACATCCACATTCTTTTCTTTGGTAACGATGAGTGGGCAAAGTTTCGTTATTGCAGTCAACCCCTTGCTCTTTCATTTCCAATTATAATTTACACATTCAAACCATTTGTCTTTGCCGGCTTGGTTCTTGGAGACGGTAACGCGACATTGCCATAATTTAGCCACTTGGCCATAATTTAAAACGGGCGCTCTCTGACATTTCGTTTTTACGACTTTTTAGCAAGTTAATAAAGTGTTTTTTTCTGTCCTTTCACCAAAAAACCACCCACTCACTCACACATCCACATGTGCATATAAGTTCAGCCTTTTGCAGACAGTACGTGACTTCCGGCCAAAACAAAACGGTTCTTGTTGCCATTGTTTTTTTTTTCGGTTTCCAGACATTTTATGATAATTTATTTGATTATTTTCTTGTTAAAGTGCAAACTTTGTCATATTCTTGGTGCGCTCAGCTCATTCTTTCCTTGTTTTTGTTATTTCGCGCTATTTTCCTTGTTGGTTTGGGAAAAGTTTATGCATGGTGTATGAAAAATTGTCGACGGAAACGGAAATGTTGCACAACATATGCGCCAGTGCGGAGTTTTGTCTCCCACAAAAATATATATAGCTATATATATATATATATGTACAGTGGTATCCTTGTGTTTTTGCACAAGTGTGAGCAAATAAATTTTATTGCATATTTTTCGGCGCCACATGACGGGGCAGCAAACGGACTGGCAACTGCTATTTATGTGGTGTTCTATGCCATTCTGATTTTTAAATCACTTTTTTTTTTTTGCAATCCAGCCTCTCGTTTTTTGCGGTTTTTCCTGCCCTAGCCATTCAATCAGCCAACAAATGAAATGAAAACTCGAGCCAAAGTTTTTCTCCCTCACCTATTTTTCTTCTTCTTTTTTTTCCTGTTTGTTATTTGCCCTGTGGCAGTCTAGTCAAAACTTTTGTTTGGCATCGGCAATATCCTGGCGGCAGCTGTGGCTCCCCTTTGACCTTTGCTTTCGTTTGGATTTTGCAGCTTTTTGCATTTTTTTTGGTGCATAGGTGAGAGGTAAAAACAGCAATCAAAGAGAGCGTTTCAGTGCATTTCGCTTGCCGCAGTTGCTCTTAATTAATTTTGGGCCTTTGTTAAATTTTTTGAAGCTGAAAAAGTTGCACCACTGGATAGCATGTCCTGATCTCTTTCTCTTTTTTTTTTGGGCATAATTGAAATGCATAAATTTTATTTCTCAGCCGTTGGTTTTATTTACCATATTAAAATAATATTTTTCGGTATGTCCGCATTTCCATTTCGTATTCCGGATTTCACTTGTCTGCCTTCGCCATTTTTCCCTTACCGCTTATTCAACTTTATTTCTTTTGCTCGATTTGCGTCAACGCATTAAATGCGCATTTTGTGCTAAACAATTACTTTTTTTTTTATTATTATTAGGGAAGTTCTTTGTTCGGTGGAAAGGGGCCGTGGCATCATTTGTTATAATTCTGGCTGCGGAAAAATGGTAAAAAAGTATTTTCTTTTTTGCGCGCTCTCGACATCGGAGTTTTCTTTCCGTTCTGCCACCTTTTGCGGCAAGCATAAAATACGCATTTGTGCTGACAGCCTGCCGCAGCTTTTCGCCAACTTCTGGCATTGTTTCCCACCCCGAAAATAAAGGCATAAAAAGGCAATAAAACATACAGACTGAAACGAGAAAGAACTGGAGAAAGACATTTCCCCCGCTAGATGCCGTTTCCACTTTCCACTTTCCACTTTTCCCTCCAACTAATTACACGCGTTTGCATAATTGCCCGTCTTTCGTTCAATTTGGTTTTACCGCTCGATTCCCCATTTCCACTTTCATTCTGCGGTTCCCTCAACATTTTGTAAATCTTTAAAGTCCTTTTAATTTTCTTTTCTTTTGGGCAGTTTCTCAACTCGTTTCTCATGCAAATGCAAATGCATGCAAATTTTCGTATTGCATACGAGCAGGCGCAGCAAAAACTGCCAAAGTTGTACAGTTTCAAAAACCCCAAAACGATTTGTTCTGTTGCATTTTAATTGAGTAACAGAATGCAGAACAAGCTCAAGGAAATAATTTCCCCAGGCGAGATGTGAGTTTATTTAATTGAAATCAGGCAGGAAAACTTTTTCGACCAGGTCTTAACAAAATGGTTGAAAGCAATCAAAGCAAATGGATCAATTTTTTTTTTTGTTGACTGGAGAGCTGGAGCTGTCACAAAAGTTTCCTGGAAAAAAGTGAGGAAATTTAGTATTCGCCTTGATTTCCATTTCTTTCCATTTTTTTCCGGCTGTAATTAAGTGGGGAGCGAATCGGGTGGCGTGGGGTTTGTTAAATCTGCTTTTGAAAATGTCATTTCACTAAGCTCTTGCCACTCTCCCGTTCAATCCTGCTGAAGCGTAAATCTCATTTTAATGCCAAGAGAGTTCTTAATTTAGTTTAATTACACCAAACACACGACGGGAGAGACGGGAACAGAGGGACTCTGGCACACACGTTAACAAGTTTTGTTGTTGCCGCCGCCTCAAAGGCAAAGTCTGGCTTGGCTTGGCTTGGCTTTTCCGCACCCTTTGCTCCGATTCTCTGTTCCTGTTCCCTGTTCTCTGTTCTCGGTTCTCGGTTCTGTGTTCTGTTTCTGCCATCGCTGCATGCTTCAATGCGATTTTAATTACAAGAAATATATGCAGCCGGAGCAACTTTGCAGAGTCAGCCAAACTCGCGCCACGAATCCTCCGTACAACATGACGTATGCGTATTCTAGATGAATGGCATAGACACACAGAGGGAACAAAAGCGAGACATCCGTAATGTAGTAGGATTGCAAAATATTTTGCCGTTTGTTCAAAAATTACAAATTATTATTACAAATTTTAAATGAAAAATGTATAATAAGCGTATTGTGAACAACAATTATTCGTAGGGAATGTTATTTTGTAATGGAATATTGCATTTAAATGACTGCCCGAATTCATTTGAAATATTTGTATTATCAAGATAACTGATTCAATAAAAAAACGACTGGTTTTCAACCCAAAAATGTATTATCCAATAATGTTCAGATTCTCAGTGTAGAGAAGAGCCAGAAAGACTGGTAGAAAAAGGAGGCAAGAGGACACAAAGCCAGACAAGGATGCGGCTCCAACTCTGATGAGTTGACTGCCTGTTGGCAACACTTTTGTGTTTCAGCCGTTGCTGCTTGCTGGCTTGCCACGTAATTATGCGCACACAAAATTCCAACAAATTTTTGCACGTGGAATATACAACAGGGCCAGAGTTAGACAGAGACAAGGACATCAAAGGCGACAGAGACAGGGATAACAGACGGCTGTTGCATTGCACTCAGGCGAGCTGACTTTGGCCATGTTCCTGATGTCGCCTCATGTTGTTTGCGTTTGTAACTCATACTCCGCAACTGAACAACTCCACAGCACTTTTCGAATTTCGTATCTTCACTTTTTTGCAATTAGCAACAGCCGAGGGCCAGGGTAAATTGTTTGTAAATTTTCCATTTTCCCAAGTTGAATTTAGAAAGCACTGAAGAAAATAATATACTAAATGAACTTTTCTTGAAAATTTTCACATCTAAATAAATGTATTTATTAATAAATCATTAATTGATTACCAAATACATACAGCTTTTGTGGTAAACCTTATAATAACATACGTATAAATCTGGCTAATGAAATTATTTATAATATGTTAAAACTAAGTTAGCAAACGGTGGATTTATTAAATGTTAACAAGATAACAAGAGTCTCTAAATTAGTCTAATGTATTGGATACAAATCTATTATTTGAATGAATCGCAATTTTTCTGCTTGAGTGAGTGACAAAGCTGGTGCGATAGCAAGTCAAGTTCTTTCTCTCGAAGCTTATGTACGTTCATTTGATGGGAAACAAGTGGCCTGGTTCGTTGGTGGGTTATTCGGATGGGTAAGTGCATTACCCCAGTTGCAGGGCGAAAGGGAAACGCGAGTGGGGTTTTCCAGTTGAGGGTTGGAGGCGCTGAAACGTGACAATGCTGCGACATCCAAGAGGTCTGGGAGATGGAGATGGGCCACAAGAAGACACTGCAACATCGCAAGGCAGTCAAGGCAACACTTTATCATGTCAGTTAGCAAAGTGGAAATGGAATAAAACAGAGCAAGATGCAGAGCAGGATGCAGAGCTGGCCAGAAACGGCACCCCAAAAGTTGATGGGGGAACTTTCTGTTGCATTTTTGTTTTAATTTCATGTAACCCGCCCAAAGGTGGCAAGATAAATAAAACAAGCTGAAAACAAGTATTAACAAAACGTGCAAAAATATGCATGAGATAAAAATGCCCTTTGCAAGTTCTTTAAGGGGAACATTCAAGTAGACAGTTTGTAAAGATTGTAAAACATATATATCAAAAGACCTGAGAAAGGTAACTTTAATGTTGTAATATTATGTTATGAGATGTATTTAACAGGTCTTAAAATTAGGTAAAAGAGTGGAGTATGTTAAATTATGACTTTAAAACATATTAAAGAATTATTCCAAGGTAAACTCACCCAAAAATATGAAAGATCGTTAACCCCTTTGGCACTTGACAACCAGTACAACAAAGTTGTTTTAACCCTTTCGGGCCATCTCCCTTATGGCCATATAAAGGTGTGCCATGGCCTGTGCAATTGTTGGAAAAACCAACGACAACTCGGCGAAAAATTTCCTCTGAATATGCAAATGAAAATGCAGAAACAGCAGCGACGGGCAGCAGGACGAATGAGGTTAAGTTGAGCAGCGTCAATTGTAGCTCACGGAAATGAAAACAAGATGCGTGGATGGATGGAGGTATCCTGGGGACTGGGCATCCAGATGCAGATGCAGATGAAAAAGTAGATGGAGACGAGGTGGTGGAAGCAAGGGGGTTGCGGTAGTTTTACTTTATGTGGCCCTCCCCTTGGGCATAAAATTTGAAATGAAAATGTCGCGAACTGTACGCAGGATGCAACAATGCAAAGGGGTGGGAAGAGAAAAAGCCGAGAAAGCGGGAGAAAGCTGGGAAAGTAAAACCAAAAATACATACACTATGGAAAAACTTGGAAACATTGATTCAATATTGTACGAATGAATTTGAACATATTAAATATATTTCCTTAATTATTTCCTTATCTTAAAAAAGTTAAAGGACATAGGAAAGTGTTTACAATTTATGTTTGCCATAACTCTAGAACAAGATTCCAGTCAGAATTCTTTTTTATAATTCAAGACCAGACATATTTTCCCAGTGTTGATTTTGTTTTGTCAAAAGTCTTCTGTGCGTGCCTGGAAGTGAAACAAACCTGAACGAGTTTAATTCAAATTTTAAGCAACAAGCTGAGGACGAAAAAATGGGAAAAAAAAGTTTAATTAAAAATCGACTAGAAAGGTTGCAAACGCACAAGGGGAAATAGAACTGAAAAACAAGATTGAGTGCTTGAAAACAAAGGAACTGAAATGAAGTCAACTGGCAGCTTCGTTTGTTGCCTATCATTTCAGCTGACATTTCAGAGGAAAATCAATTTAAGCCTATGCTTCACCTCAGAATCTCCGCTTTCTCCGCTTCCTCATACACATATTGATTGATACTTGAGAAGCAAAAAACAAGACAATCTAAAGTTTCCCTGAAATAGGATAAAAATGGAATTGTTCAGTTTGTGTCCCCCTTGTTTCTATTTGATTTCGGGTGCGTAGCAAACTATGAAACAAACAACATTGAAAACCCATTTCGCCAGAAAAAATTAAACGAGAATTTCCATAGAGGCTGTGACCCAGACTTGGCGATGAAAATTATACGGTTGAAATTCAGGGTCCGAGTTGGTCAATGGGGCAGATCCACTGATACTTTAGTTCAGTCATTAGACCGACCGTCCAGGTTGCCTCATTTCAAAAACATTTTTTGTGCTTTGTAAGTTATTACTTTTCCGCACTTCTGTGAAGAGAAAAAAAAAATTATCCACTCAACTAGTTTTTTAGGCCAGCAAGGTAAAATGTTTTTTTCGTTACTTTGCTTTTAATTATGCCCTCGTCTAAGGCCTTTTTTTCGGCTTGGTTAACTTGTGCGTGGCCAAAGAGATCATAATGTGCTGCTGCCCCAGGTGGCTCATTAAAAAATAAAGAAAAAATCGCTTCAAAACCAACAACAAGTCATCGCAAAGATTGGGCAAAGTTGAGCCACGTTTAGGCGCCTAACGAGTTCCGAGTGAATATGAAAAACACAAATTTAATTTGTTTGCGTCGTGTTTTGTCATACACATATGTATAGAGAGGGCAAGAAACTGCCCAGTAATGCCAAAATATTATGAACACCGGCTCTGACAATTGATTAAACATTAAAGTTATGTTGTTATGTATTTTGATAGATGATTAAGTCGAGGAGTTCAAGTTTCAAACATTAATTATAATTTGTCTTCTTCTATTTGCAGGTACGTCTATGATTTGGGTTTGGTCTTTCGGATCTCTCTGAAAACGATTTATGCAGTGCTAAGTACAAGTTGTTTATAGTCATAAAAAAATCTGGGCGTTGTACCTTAAAAAAAGGCAATAATATATAGCTACGGACTTTATAAAATAAATTCTTCTTACGCAATAATTTTGGTCAAGGCTGAGATTATTTTATTATATTGTATATTCAAAATTCCTAAATTTGTTAATATATAAGGGTATAAATATTTTCTTAAAAAATAGTATATTATACACATTTAAGCTAACGGCGTATAAAATACAGATGTATTCATGTTGAGCAAAAATGTGATACAACGTTTACATGATTCTCTTCAGTTTTCTTTGTTTCCGTTTCGATTTTCTTGAATATTTTGGTATTGTTTGAGTTTGGCATGTTGTATCCAAGTTAATCTTGGTCAACAGCGGATCCCATGTTCATTTTTTCGCCGTTTCGATTATAGCCAAGTATCTTTTATCTCAATAATTTTCTTGAACAAAATTTCCTACTTTGCCATCGCAGTTGATGTTGGCAATATATACAGCATCCTGTCTGCGTTGTTGACACATAACAGCATTGCGTACTTTAGCTGCCATCTATAAGACGAGGTTTTTCTGGCATTTTAGCTTTTTCCTCCTTTGACTTTTATCCTTCACTCTCAACTCCTATTTTCCTCACTCGATATCGCGCCATTTCGCCTCAATCATTTCAATCAGCTTTGGCTCACTTATAGCTTCACTTACATTGACTTGCCTTTTGGCTTCTGTTTGCCATCTCATACCGCCCCCTTTTTTCCTTATGTTAGATTTCTGATGTGTAAAAGCAGTGGCGGACCCTAACCCTCTTAATGTCTGTATAGTTTAAAATTTTGTTTGTTGGCCATGTTGAGAATATATCACTAAAAAGTGCCAAAGCCTTAAAAAACTATTTTGGTCACTTGGTTATTAAACTATCTTATTTTGATGCACTAAACAATCGATACGAATATTTTCGAAAAACTTCCAAAAACTTGACATCTACAACCCCCTTCTAAAGAACTTGCGTACGGCTCTGTTTTAAATATTTTTGTATCTGTGTGTATTTGTGTATACTGTGACTTAAGATCGAACTTTAATCAAAGTAAACTTTTATGCTCTTTGGCTTTGGCAATACACCATTTTTAAGGCGCTCTCTTCTCCGTTTTCTTTTTTTTTTTTGGTTACTTTGGTTGATGGATTTTGATACTTCCAGTCCACCACTTTGCCCGCCTGCAGCCCATCAACACATTGTGCGTTTTTCAGGAGTAACAAGTTGCCTGGCCATATAAAAGGGATTTGTGTTGGCACGGGTGGTGCAAAACTGAATGGGGTACACCACAGCAGCAAGTCAGAAATAAGAAAGCTGTGTGTGGGCCCCGAAAAAAAGTAAACGGGAAAAAGAAGCGAAAACTTTAAATTGAAAACTGTATTCAAGCGTTAAATTGGCTTTTTCTGCGTTACTCTGTCTCGCTCTCGCAGACACAGCCAGCAGCTGCCTGTTTCTATACCCATACTTCGTTCCCCTTTCACCGCTTAACCCCTCACACAATTCTATGCCACAATGCACCTCATTCGACGCTTGCACTTTCCTCTTTCAGATGGTGCAGCTTTTGTTTTTCGGCGCGTTTTTACACCCTTGCCCGAAGCATAGTCCTTTTTTAAGAGTCTTGCCTTTTTGTTGCTTTTAAAATAAAATAATTTTTCAGTTGAGGTTACAATAACAGTGGTTGTTAAATTTCAAAGAATATGTGAATTTGCAATTGGCGTAATGAAACACAATTCTTGTTCAGGCAAATATTTAATTTAGAAAGTATAGAACGTTGTAAAAGTTTGAAAGGCTTGTGATTTTTGTAGCTGTTTAAATAGTGCAATATTGTGTTGGAATTGAAAACAATATTTCACATTTTTAAAATTATTTTTTTTCCCCGGCAAAAATAAAACAAACTAGTTTAAACTTTTAAAACACAATTTTAATAAATAAAACACACAATAAACTTGTTAATATTGCAGGGTGTTTAAAGTAACGCTCACATCCAAAACATCAAATCAATTTTAACGTTTTCCATTTTTGGCTAATTCAAACGCTTAATTTAGCTTGACCAAGTCATTGTCGACGGGTCTCTTATTGGCTTTGGCATTACACATCTGGCCCCATCGTTTTATTCCCCCCTTTCTCTATTATCTTGCGCACATAAATTCAAATAATCGGTGTATGTTTTGCATGTTAATTATGCACGCTTTGTCTGTGATTCTCTTCGATTGTGATTCTGTTTTTGGGGCTGGCTTTGTCTTCGATGTTTTTGCTGCAGCTGTTGTTCTGTGATGGCTGTTTGTATTTGTGGTTGTTGCTGCCTTGGTGCTTTATTGTGCTGTTCATGTTTTGCGTATTCAATAAGCGCAAACGGCATTGCCAACACACTCCCCACACACACACACGCACACACACAAGTGCTCGACCCCACTTGAAATCCTGCCTTGTGACGATTTAAACCCAACACCATCCACTTCCCTTCTCAGTGGAATCTATGATTTTGACATTTGTTTTGGAGCTGCTCTGCATGCAAATGACATCGAAGCTTTTGCCACTACATAACCGATTGTCAAATGTGTTGAGACGGGTTTTAGATGGTCAACTCAAATACCTGCTTTGTTGTCTATACAAAAAATAAGTACTAGGAACTTAAAACAAAATTTTGTTTAGATTTTAAAAAACTATTTTAATCATTTTAAAACATTAAAAGGATTCTATCTCCTCGAATGTTTATTTTGAAATTCATTTTTTTAATCAGTTCATGTATGTAAAAAACAGAAAATACACTAAATACTTACACTTTAGCAAAAGTTACTTTTACTATTTCTTACAAATTTGAAAAAAAATGTATATGTTTTTAGTTGATAACAGAAAAAATGATGAGTAAATTTCCATTTTCAATCTCAGCTGAGAAATATACGGTAGCCCACATCCTTTGAGACAGACAAACACTTATCAAATTATCTTGGTACGAGCAAAAAACATAAGATTGTAAATTTCTTGCCTTCGGGTCGTTGGAGTCTTGTTGCGTGCCAGATAGCCATCAATATGCTTTGGCGATATTTATGAGGCGCGCCCGCAGGATACGGGCTTTAATGATAGCCCAAAACAGGCCACTTAATTTCCCAGTCTCCAGGCATCGGCAGAACCACCATACCACCGAAACCACCATCAGCAGAAGCAGCAGCACCTCCACACAATCAATAACGATTTGATGAGGGCTGCTTTTGGCAGCAGGATGCGAGTATCCAATCCACCTAGGCCATGGCCACTTAATTGTGTGTATATGTGTGTATAAAACGAAAGCGAAATAATAATGAGGGTAATATTAGGCAGTAGCTGGGGAGAGTAGTGTAGTAAAACAAAATAAGAAATTGAGCCAGCTAAGAATTGGAGTAAACAACATTTTTTGTTTTCGCCTTTGTTTCCTTTTTATACTGGTATAGGGTACTATAGTTTTTCATATAAGCTTGCAGCACATACCTTTATTGCAAGGCACTATAAAAAATGAAAACATTGAAAATAATTTTTAATAATTAAATAAAAATGATTAAGAAAACTGTATAAATATCATTTCATTGATAATTTCAATAAGTTTCATCCATCTATATATTCGAAGGGTATCCCAAAGTGATTCTTTCTTTGTGGGCTTTTAGTTCCTTTTTTCTTCTGTTGTTCGCAACAAAGAAAAACAGTGAATAAAAACTAAAAGTGGCCAGGTTTCTTGCCATCCTTTTTACTCCTGGCCAAAACTTCCTTTTAATGCGGCCGAAACACGCAAGCCAATTTGTTGTTACTATTGTTTTGGTTGTTGTTGCTACTGCCCCTTATTTACAACCGTGGAAAACATTTATTCTACTTCTTAGCGTTATCGCCGTTGTTATTGTTTCTGCCGGCATTCATTTCGCCCTGTTTTAGTGTGTGTGAAAAAACTAATAAAGAGCAATTTGGGCAATTCAAATTTGATCGTTTGTGGAAATATGTTCGTCGTTTGAACGCTGCGGGTCCGGGTTATGGAATTTTTAATGTAACTTTGACAAGTTTATTGAAATATGTACATATGCTGGTTAAAATGGGAAGGAAGGCGGAATGTTTACTCTTGGTCCCCACACCACCTGAATTTCTGCATGTGCTCGCATGTGTACACTCGCACACAGAAGCACTTAATCAACGCCCACGCACGCACAAATTTGTTCCATAGATCTTTGTTAAGTTAACGCTTTTTCTGGAAATCAAAGTAATGCAAAGCCATGGCATAGCCACGCCCCTCTACGCCAGCTAAGGCGGAAAATAAATTGGTAGCTACTAGTGATGGAAATATCCTTGTTACGGAAATACCCTGTAACGAATCAAATAGTTGGCTATATAAAATGTAAGCAAATAGTAAATAAAAATATTATGAAACATATATCTCAAAATTATAAAAGCAAAGAATACTATTATTTCCAAACTGATTTTACAGCTTATCTATTCTAAAATTAAAATCTATATAATTGATTTTAATAGTATCATAAATTCAATAAATTATAAAGTTTGTAATTTGCATTTACTTTACAAGGTGTGTAGTTAAAAAAATCCTTTAATGTTTATTCTCATGGGTTTTTCCTGTATGTTATTCTAAAGGAAAAAAATTAGACTTTGAAAAAAGTATCTTTAAACACCTAAAGAATAAAACAAGTCTAAATTTGAGCTAGCTTGTTTTAAGGGGTAATTTTAACGCCTAACTCTCAATTAAGCAAGATTTATCACTGTTGTTATTGTTGTAAAAAGCCATTACGTTTATTTATGTATTTGTATTTTTTTTCGCTCGAGTAGAAGCCTCTTCCGTAGGTTGCCAAGTCGACAGTATATACATATACGGCACAACACCTCCATAATCTCCACCCATTTAATACTGTCTCTCGCCTCGTTTGACACTGAGCGCTAAAATATTTTGTTTAATTTCAATGCCAGTCACGCATATCCTGCAAAAGGCGCTTCCCCCAACTCCGGTTGTTATTTGGTTGCTATTTTTAAAGTTATCTATAAACATTTCGCCTTGAATTTAATTCCTACGATTTTTACAAGTTCTTTTTTTTTCAGTCGCTTCAGGCGATTTCCGGGAAAGCAATAATTACATGGTTTTGGTGTAGGTGTTGCGTAGTTGCCGCGGGGAACGGAATGCTAATGGAAAGTGCCTGCAGTTTGCCCCCCCGCCTATCTATGTATTTTGTTGAAATTTATGATTTTAAAAATTCCATCGTCGTCTCTTCGTCGACGTTTTGACGTTGTCGTTGCCTCGTTGCCTCGTTGTCGCATGGAGCCAACGCCCAGCAGCTAAACAAAAACAAAAAGGAATTCTATCTTAATGAATTTGACCCCCAGTGTCAATTTAAACTGATTAAATGGCCAGACCCGAGAGCTCAGCCCCCAGAACTCTCATTCGTTGCGAGATGAGTGAGAACTAAAATGGGCACGGGATGCGCAGAGTGTCGTTGGCGGAAATGCTTCTCTCTCTGTTTTTGTTTTTCGTTATTTTTAATTTTGTAATTGAAACATTTTCCATAACCCCCATTTGTTTACACATTTCAAATACATTTACGTTTTTCGGGTTTATAGACTGCAGACAATGCCAAAAACACAACCCGGCAAAATCTGTTTTTGGCACGGGAATTCCAAACAATTTACGCACATTTAAATTGGAAAATCCACATATATATTTCGATATATTTGTATATAATTTATTCTGTACGTTTTTGTTTTTATTTTGTTTTTTTTCCGCTTTGCATTTTTGTCACGCAACAAATCTGCGCTAAAGTGCAGATGTTTTTGGGGTGAATAATATATTTGCTTTTGACTTTTTGAACTCAATTCATGTTAAAATAAGCGGATTTACCTATGTGAATGTTCTGAGGCGTAATGTTTTATTTTATATGAGCTTCAGGCTTGTGCTTATTTTAAAAATAAATTTCATGGAAAATGCAAATGCTAATATTAACCTATAGTAATTTAATTCGAAGCAAAGCGGATCATGTATATATCTATACTAAGCTTTCCCATCAAAATATTATATAAATATGACTATTTGAAATAGCAAACTAATTTACCGCGCGGTGCATTAATTAAGTGCAGGGTAAATATTAAACAAATATTTGTGTGTTTAAATCTAATTAGAATTTTTTCTCTTTTCTTTCAGGTATGTCCAACATCAGAAAATATTGGGAAATCACGTAAAAAAACTTTGAGCCTAGGACCATTTGAATGCTGTTGGTAAATCGTGTATTAAATTTGTAATGGACTGGCTTAAATACATTTTAATAATAGTGATTTACAGCTGTGCTACAAATCGTGGTAGTGCGTTAGACTTTTTCGCTGTGCCATTAGTCTTGCCTTGCCTTCTTTCTTTTTTTGTAATTCAGTAAGCATTTTATGCGGAAATAGCTGGTAGAAAGGTATAGAATGGAAATCTTGACTGACTCATTTACTACGCCTTAATTTTTCAAATTAAAATGCTATACCGCATGTACAATACCATTGCCATTGGTCGCTTAATGAGCAAACTGCTGCCATATCGACATCGTCTGGAGTCTAATTTTAGACGCCTTTGGTCTCCGATTTCAGACTGCCAAGGGATCTGCAATAGGCTGTTGTTTGTGCTTCTGTTTTAACATAAGGTTGTGGGGTTGAGATGATTACACTGATATTTATTTTTATGGTCCGTTCATGATCACTTGCATGACATGTTGATTTTTAAACACAGAGTTAACAAAAGTCTTAGTATCTCCAATTTGTATATAAGTAAAGGCCAATACAAAATATTTAAAAGGCAGATGATTCAGATGAGAATATTATAAAACTAAAAAAGAGATTTCTTTTATTTTTCTTTTGACCAAAAAACGTTAATTCAATTTACAACCTATTTAGATTTGAGTAGCTCCGATTTTCTTCTTACAAATTTTTTTCTCTCTGTGTGGTGTACACAGTCAAAAACGCAGCATGGGGTTGTCTGCTTCAAAAGCAGCGGAAAGGCAGAAGAAAGAAAAGAAAATAAACAGATATAAAACAGGGAATAGGGGCTTGCAAAGAGGCTGAGGAAAATTTGTTAAAGAGGTAGCCGGAGCTGCAATGGACGAGAACACTCCATACACAATTACGACAAGTCCACAGCTCTCTCGGTACTCGGCACTTGGAATACCCCAACTCTTGGGTGATAATGCGAACGAACCCCAGAGAACTCAAAGAAACTCGGTGCTCGGGGATAAAAATAGACAGCAGAAAGGATATTGTAGCAAAGTGGAGGAACACTGAGGGCCAAAGAACCGAAAAGAAAAACGTAGCAGAAAATCAAAAAGAGAAAAACACGGGCAAAAGGGAAAATCTCTGCACTCGCCATGTGTTGCATTTCAAAGTGTGTGAGTTATGGGTATGGGGTAAATGGAATGGAGAACCCCGAGCCAAAGAAACACTGCCAGATGAGACGACAAATTGCCAGATGTCGAGGGGAGACTGTACTGTGAAGCTCTGCACCTGCGAATCAATCAAATCCCAGTGCAGCGAAACAAGCTAACTTCCACTAATTGGAGTCTGTATACAATGGAACTTGATAACGCGAGTTAAGATTGCAAGTCTTGATTTATGAGTGCTAGCTTTTAACAATGGTTTTAGACTTCATTAAAAACCTTTGGTTATTCAAATATTTAAATCTTTGTATGAGCTCTTTTAATAGCCTTTAACCATTTTAACCATTACCCAATATAATAATAACAACAATTAACCATCTTCCTTAAAAGATATCGGTTTTTAGTTCTATAACTAGGAATTTTTATTTCTTGTAATGAAAATGCAAACTTCGATTTCTAACAACGTTTTGCTCAAAAGAAAAAAAATTAATTTTAAAATTATTTCGTTCCCGATTCAATGGAGAAGAACAACATTTAACAATTTCGTTGAGTGCAATTTCATGTGCATCTAATAAATCAATGCTGAATTGGCTTCGATTACAAAAGGGTTAAAGGAGAGCAGAGTCCAAGTTCTTCCCGTATGCAAATATTTGTTGGGTAATTAAAATCCACTCCATGTCGACCCTTCTCGATATATTCCTGCATATTTTGCAAGTGCTCTTTTATTAAAAATTGGCAAAATATTTGCCATCGCATAATGTATGTGGAGGATTAGGGTTTCAAAAGCCACAAGGCTAAAGTTATAGACCAAGAATTCGCTTGGACCTGGATGGGAAAATGTAATTCAAAGGCCAGGATATGCATTACATTTTTAATTGCTTTCGAGAAGATAGTTTGCTGTGGGGAAAAAGGATGCTGATGATGGATATTGCTTTCCAATTAGATTGGATCAGACGAAGCATGCATAGTTTGCTAATTTTGTAATTTAGTGAAGCATTTCTTAGATGAGTACAAAACTCAAACCAACTAGGACGGTAAAATTCATAGTTAGGAACAAAATAATAAACTGCACTTTAAGTGAAGTTTTTTTATTCTCCTATTTCTTTTATTGGTTATATCTCCTCTAAAGTTTTGCCTGAAACTTTATGCTTCATTTATTTAGTTAGACCGTAACCCAAATCTCAGTCTAAACTACACGTTTTATCATAACAAAAGTTCAATAGGAGTTTTTTGCAGTAAAAAAAAACTTACTGCTAGTTCTAATCCAAAAAGTTTTATGTAATTTTCACCAAAATTTACTTCCCACTCTGGAGCTGTTTTCATGCAAATAAATTTTAACTCCTACACTTTAACTAAAAACAATTTCCATAAAATTCAGTCTGCCTGTGCGCAAGACCTCTGAAAGTCCTGTGAAATCCCCAGGACATTTATCAACGGAGGCTGTACCGGCAGCTTATTATTCTCCAGCCGCATTTCAATGGAGAAATTTTAATTAAGGCTGCGATGGGCAATGGTCGATGGCCTGTCCACTCACCACTAAATCTCAAATGTCAATGGGCTGTGGTCACAAATTTTAGCTTGCTTCCAAAGCCATTTGTAATGGTCCACGGGGGGAAAGGTGAAACTGCCTCAGGCAGGTGTCGTTGTGGCCAAACAAAAAAAAAATGGAGAAATCCCAGTGCAAAGTTCGCTTCCTCCCACTTATTCCCCACTCTAAAAATGATAAATTATACGAAAAATTTTGCAAACTCCTGAAAATTACGCATTAAATCATGCAGAAAGCAGGAAAAACTGGGGAAGGCGCCAGAGGGTCACCAAAGGGTTAAGCAGTGCCAAGTCATTGTATAGTTTACGACTGAGATTTCCCCGTTAAGGGAGGGAAGTTGCGTTTTATCGCTCGCATGAGCTGCAATTTTATTACATTTTTATATTTATTTATTTTTTTTTGTGCTTTCCTTTGTGTTTTTTTATTTGGCCAAAAGGAAAATATTTGTATGTTTTGCTGCTGGTCACGTTTGCTTTTTGTGCCGGCTCGTAAATTCGGGCAAACAAACTGCAATTGCACAAGGTGAAGCATCAGGCCAGCGATGAATATTCGCCCGCCCTGTTGGGCTATTTTGTATTTTCATTATTATTACCACAGCCAGGTGTAGTCGTCTCCTCGCTTGGCACATATTTCATGGCTATGATTTACTTCATTGTTCAGGGCTGTTGGCCACCCCAAAGCACAACAACACAGCTCGAGCAGAACAAGTGCCCAGTTTTTGGCAACGCCCCTGCAAAACCCAAGTCCACATAATCATCATCATCGAAATGTTTGTTTTGGCCCCTTGAACTTGGGTCAAAACTATAGTTGAGACATGAACCTAATTTACTGGCTGAGTGCCTTTCATGCTGTTGGCCAGGCCTTTTGCGGAGCATTTCCAAATGTCTTTATCTCGTTTGCTCTCGTTTCCTTTCGAAAAGCACTCTTTTAGCCCATAAACCCCGAGGAAAATACACAACGCTAGCCTGATTTGTGCAACTTCAATTTGTGCTTTGAAAACGACAAATAAACTTTTAAAAGTTTTTTTTTTAAATCAGTTCCATACGTCTTAGAATTATTACATTTTTTAATTGAACATAATAGAAACATGTAGGTTATAAAAGAATCTTTAACTTTATTTACCTAAAGTCATGTATTAATACATTTAAATTCAGTCTTTTTTCCAATAAAAAAAACTACTGTAAAAACCAACCTGTTAGGAGATTTTTTGGCCACATTAAGGGAGTCAAAAAACAAACTTTTATGGCTTCCCTTGTCACTTTGCATTACGCCACCTTTTAATTGCTTAACGCTTCGAATTACAAAATTGGTTTGTTAATTGCCGGGCAACCTGGTTGCCCCTTACTAGAATGTCAATCGATGGGAGTATCAGAGGTTCAAAATCCTTCGTTAACGTTTGCTTAATTGCCAGTGAAGGGAGCCAGGCCCACGGCTAAAATGCAAGCAATTTACGCCTTTTTATCAGCTTGTAGTGTAGGGTTTGCCTCCTACGCACTTCATGTAACCAGGATGCTTGAGCATCCTTCGAGCCACTCGATGCCCAACCAACAAACACACACACATTCACCTATACAACCAGATAGACACGCTCTGAGTTTTTAATGAAGGCTCATCATCAACAATGTTGGCCCATAGGCGCTCACGTAAAGGCAAAGGTAGGGCTGCCAACCAATTACTTAGTCATTGCAGCCATTAGGGCAAAACAGTTGGACGGGATAATTGACACTCCAGGAGCAGGGATATAATGCCCAAACGAAAACTACCGCCAGTACTTGCTCGGCGTACGAACACTGGAAAGCGAGGAGAACACTCCCCTGCGAGTCCTTAGATCGTCCTTCTCCGGGTCCTTGTTGCCGCCCTCGCCTGCCCCATCCATTTGATGGCAGGTTAACTGATGCTTCTCGATATTCGGATCGTAACAGATATTGCGGCGCCAGAAGGAGGAGGTCATGTCGAAGTCCACGGCATTGATGGGCGCCGCCATGCAGACGACCACTATCTTGTCGCGGCCCTTTTTTGAGAGCTCCGCATCCTTGCACATGGTTATCAGGACATGTGAGTGGTCGTTGGGCTTAAGGACTCCCCAGCGTGGTCGCACAGAAAACTTACCGTACACTGTGCTTTGCACCTGGTGGAATAATTTAATCAAATAAGTCAGTAAAATTAATAATATTTATCACCTTATAGGTCACCGACATTTTGGACACATTTCTTATTATGATTTCCTGACTACAGTTTGCTTTGCAGAAGGTTAATGTGCCATGTGGTGAGACTTCCAAACATTTTTCCGACATTTTGATCAAAACTTTGCGGTGCGTTGACTTGTGAAAAACTGATTAGCTAATTAAATTAAAAATTTACCTAGAATTTGGCAAAATTTATGGGTGTACAAAAAAACCCTGGTATTTACAAAAAGATTTTGAGAAATCTAATAAATTTTGTTTCACCGAAAATAATATACAAAGAGTCAACAGCCTGCCTAGTTATGGAAAATATTTATTGGCAGCGAGAAAATGAATTAAATAGCATATTTATAATATATGTTAGAAACAATAACTTGTAAAAAATTAAATAAAAAATGTTATTTATATTTAATTTCTATGACCATGCTTAGAACTCGGTTCCCTAAAGCCCTGACTATCGGAAATCAAAAACCATTCTTTACCTTAATTCCCAATTAATATCCCCCCAGGAATCTTAACCCTTGCTTGCCTATATAGCCATAATAATCACCTTTCCGCCACCGCATTGCGGAGGCTCCTTTACACACAATTGACCCCGAATGTGTGGGACCAAGTTGTGGGCCATGTATTAATTACATTTCAACGGTCTCCGCTCAAGCAAATCAGAAAATCCGGCCAACTCCAACAACTACAACAATCAACATTTACGGCCAACAATTTGCTTTTGAAACAACAAAAGGGGATACAAAAGTTCCCACACACGAGAACACAGCACACACTTTGGGTTTTGAGTTGGGCATTGCAAGGGCTTCACAATCCTTGGCCAGTCGAGCATTTTGAGCTTAGCCGGCGCTTAGGCTAAATTACCAACCAGCAGGTGGTGGTAGTAGTAGTATGTAGTCCAGTAGCCAAGTGACCAGTGACCAGTGGGCAGTGGCCAGTAGCCAGTCCAACAACAAGAACAATGTTAGCTGTAAAATTAATTGATTTACAAGCGTGAAAATGCGCAGAGCGAGACAGGTGGCAATGCCAGTGGGTCATAACAATAACGCCCGACTGGGAATGGGAATGAAAATGAAAACGTACCATAAGAATGCGCATTTGGTTCTAGCTTAGTTCTGAGTAAATGGCAAACAGAGAGTGTAAACTATAATCCGCTTAACGGTAATTGCCGTACAACACCCACATCCATTACCGTTTAATTACACTGAAAAAATATGTTTTCGATTTGAAAAAAAACTCATCATAGAATTGTTATTGATTTTGTAATTAATAAAGTTCAAAAAGCATTACACATTCCTAAATAGAGATTTATACATAAGAAGCTTTTATGAAATGAAATTGTTACAAAAATAAAAGGTTGTGCGAATCAAAAAGCAAGAATAGATTCGAATTAAAAAGTCAAGTCATATTTTTAAAATATATATATACGATTTGATTGTAGCTTTAGGATAGGTAAATAAATTAAAACAAAATCTATGACATGCAATTTATTTTCCCATGTGTAGCGTTATTTTGTCGCGTGCTTATTAAAGCCAACTTAATGGTTACCGGGCCACGCCCACTTCCTGCACCTGCTACATCCATAAATTGCGTGTAATTTTGGATTTCTTGCTGTTTGAATGCTCACAAAGCTCATTTATATTTCATAAACTTAAAGGTTGTAGGGGTTGGGAGCAATGGGTGGCCGGAAGTGAGCTTTTGTTTTTCAGCCGTTAGTTCCTTCCGCTTCGACTGCTTGTTTATTTGCCTACATTCAGTACCGTTCTGTTGAGCTTTGTTTTGTATCGTTTTGTTTGTTTGGGCCTTGTTTTGTGAGGCAATTTAATAAGCGTCTTGGGGCTTTGCGTGTTTCTTGTTCGGGGCCCGTCTTAAAAAAGCTAAAGGGCCTTAAAGGTTTCAATTGAGGAGGTGTTCCACATTGATTGGATGGTGGAGTCTTGCTTGATGTATTGTTTACTTCATTGGACTTGGGGTGGAGGGCGTGGCTAGAGGACAAATATTGTTGCTTTGATTGCATTTAATGTCTAAGCGCAAATCAATCGACGGCAACAACAACGGACAGCGTCTCGATTTCGCTGCAATCGTTGCAATCAAGAGAGTCGTTTATTTGTTGCGAAATCGCAGCTAAAATACTGTTCAATTGCCGTCAAGCTTTTTGGTTGGTAATTCTAAAAAGACAAGTGAATTCGACTTTTGCGCACACAGAAAAAAAAGCTTATCAATATCAATTATGTAAAAGCCATTTTATTTCCTGGGGGTGTGGGAAAATTCGTGCAACATTTAATTAATTTACGGGCTGTGAATAAATTAGCTAAACAATACATAAATTTGTACAAAATTTGCAAACTAATAAAAGTAAAATAACCATATAAAAATAAAAGGAAATTGAGGAATATCAACTGTAAAATATAAAAACATTTCACTAAAGCGTGGTCAAAAAATAAAAATAATTTTACATTATGTGTACTAGAATTCCCAAATTAAATAGATCTTGCGTTGCTCGTTCTCTCAGTGCAATCCTTAAAATATATATAACCTTGAAGTGGATGTGTCAGTGTAATGCGATATTTCCGGGTTGATTGCGCTTTCGGTTCAATTGGCTATTTCAGTTTTGTACTTCATCATTTCGTTATCGATGCCAAAAGGAATCTGGCCACTCGATAATCGCAAATCCAATTAAAAGAGAAAACCTGGGAAGTGCAGTCGAACATCAAATATGCTGAGTTTACCATACTTCTGAGTGGTCCACGTATTTAGCATGGGTTTCGCATCATTTCAAATGCGATTCGCTGCTGCAGCCCTTTGGACACGCTTTCATGATGCCTGTTAGCCCATGACAGAAGCCACATCAAAATATATGCTTAGACGAAATAAAAGTAAAGTTTATCTCTCTTTTTTTCGTGTTATGTTTTTTTGATGTTGCGCCAATTGACAGGGCCTTTAATTTCTTTGGTTTTTTTCCTCTCGCTGCTCTTTATTTTTGGTTTTTTATTTCCTTTGGTCTTGTCAACGCATCGTTCAGTTGCCATAATTCAAGTCTTTCTGTCTGTTGGTGGCACGCCGTTTGCATAGCCAAACATTTGCTCTTAAATAAAAATTTATTTGGTATTTGTGCGAGTTTTTTCACTCACATTTTGCCTTGTTTATTGACAAGTTGAGGAACGTGAAGATCTCTTCGCTTTTTGTTTTATGTTTTATATTTTTTGTTCGACTCTTTGTGTGCTTTGGGTATTTGTCTTCATTTATTTTTATTGATTTTAGTGCTACTGCCGAGGGTTTCGGTGCTGATTTAGTACGTACATGTACGTACGATGGTAGACAGCGAGTGGTCAATGGCCAATTTCGTTTTCATTTGCTAAGCCAGTGAATAATCACAATGCATTTATCTATCGACCTTTCGCACACTTTCCCACTCACTCACACAGTAGCTTTTCAATTATTTAATTTTCCGCTCACGTTTTGTTAGTTTTTCTCGTAGTTTTTCATTGGCCCCCTCAAGCTAAGTGCGACAAAAGGAAAATCCCAACGAAATTTAGCGATAAAAATCTCCGAATAAGAAGCGAACCAAAAGTGCATCTTCAACTTGGAGGCGGCGACATTCTCACGTTTCCATTGGCATTAAGGTTTAGTTGATCGCCTTCGCCATTTAAAGGGGGCTGCAAGAGGGCTGACAAATTACACTCAAAGGAATTTAATATAGTAATCCGCTTTATAAAATATGGACTGAAAATGCAGCTTAAACTCGAAATCCCACTTGTGTTAGTTTTAGAAATTAACGGCATAGGTTTATGCATTGTTGTAAAATGTAATTACCTCTACGGTAGACACTATTTCATGGCACTTTTTTTCCAGTGTATGTGTGGGTGTGAGCCACTTTTTCCCATTCACTGGCTTCATGCTTCATTTGGCAAAGCTGCAAGGCAATTGATGACAGACTCGGAGTTGGAGCTTCGACGTTGGGTAAGGCAGCATAAATTCCATTTAAATGGCAAACCAGTCCTCAGCTGAGCATCATCATCATCATCAGCCAACATCGACTTACTGCTGTGATGCATCTTTAGCTTCTTCAGGTTGGGCCATTAACTACTATGGAAACTGCTATGTGGGCAGCCCAGTGACACACTAAAGTGGCACCTAAGAAAGCAGCAAAAACAATCTTATTTTTTATATTAAAAAAAAAAAAAAAAGAAAATAAAATGTCTGCACGAGGTAACAGAAACCGCATTTAAATGCTGGGCTGCATTTCAAGTTTCGCTTTTGGTTTTTGCAGATGCGCAGGCAGGTCGTCCCCTTGATCTCCCCTTCTATATCCCGATTTTTCAACCAACCGGTTTTATGGCTTACCCAAGCTTGCCTAGGGCCATCTATTCTTCTCGGCTTTTGTTTTTTTTTTTTTTTTTGGTTTTGTACTGTTTGGGTTTTTAGCCGTTTCCCGTTGCCAAACGTTTTGCCGTTGTTGTGGATATTGCTGTGCTGTAGGCACCTGCATTTGACGTTTTAGGTTTACAGTTTTGCAGTGGCAGTTCTCCACTGCTAACCTGGTCAGTTATTGCCCGCTGCTCTGGTCTGCCGAGGCCGTAATTTCATTCATAAAGTTGGCTTACCTCAGCGTTTCGTAACTTTAAGGTTAATGGACAAAAATGGCCAAGCAATTTTAGGAAATTTCTTTTAAAGGCTATTGTTAAAAGTTAGCGACTAGCGACTATTTTAATACAGCAATTTGCTAATTAAATTGCACTTTGACAGCTGAGCTTCCTTTCAAAAAGCTGAGGGTTCTTAAATCACAGCAAAACCGAATACTTAAAATAAGTTACAATCATGGAAGAGCTGTGAGAATTGATACGGTTGAGTGAATGAATAACTATAGTTATGGGGCATGCAAAATTAGCAGAGGAAAATGTTTAAATAATGGGTATTTTCAAATGGTAATTTTATCCTTGACTAGCAACGTGTTTCCATGCTCGGAGCTGAGCCTTAATTATAGACAAGCAGCGACGACGAGCTTATTGCATTACAGTGCTCATTACGTAACGAGAAGTGTGACGCGCTTTTCATTAATTTTTCCATCCTACAACCCTCTCCCTCTGTCGTTGCGATGCGATGATGTAGTGTTTGTCTTATTAAAAGGATGCAGAGTGGCGAACATGGCATTTTGTGTATTTTGAAATAAATTTCCGTTTTGTTGATTTGCGAAACACATGAACACGCACACACACACCCACACTTGTATTTATATATCTTGTAGCTCGTTGTTGACACCCGCATTCTGCAATTTCAGAGCCATAGCAATTTCTGCAGTCATATTACATGTCACAGCACATAAACACACACACACACACACCACACCCTCTTCACACCTGAGCTTCCTCTTACACTTCAACACGCTTTCGCTGTAATTTCCTGTTGGCAAAAACTATAAACTGTCAGAGGCAGAAAATCTCTTTCGCTCTGGTGTATCTGTGTAGCGTCCTAATTTGCAAAAGGACTGGGTATCTAGTTTAATGTCCTTGGCTGGCTGTGTCGATTGCAATTGCCATGTAAATTGATTTGGCACGTTCTGCATTGCTTTCCGTGGCAATTATGGAGATCTGACCTTCGACCAGGCCGAAAAACTTGACCGGATCAGATCTCTCCAAACTAGGCAGTGACATATTGCCCTGACATCGATATAATACTTTCCAAATGCAAACTGGCCGGCAGACGTGACCTGCATCGACCCACTTGCCAGCTATCCGCCCATTGAGCAATCACCAAAAATCGGTACAAGTCAAATAAAACCAGAGAGAGAGAGAGACCCAACTTTAATTCAAACAATCGCTTGGCGCGTGTTAGGCAAATTTTCAGTTTCAATTGGCATCGTTTTTTTTTATTTATCGTGTTAGCAGTTTTTTTTTTTAATTGGCATTCGCGGCATGAGCCAAGCAACCGAGTTGGCCCGGCATTTTTAACAAGCGTCGCCCCAAATTTGCCATTGCATCGTAGACCAAAATTGGCGCTTCGGTCGCTGAATTGCGTCAGCGATTGAGCAATTGGTCAAATGCCTTCTGACTGTGTCAGGTTCAAACTTGGGAATCAGCATAGGAATACGTTATGGGTAATGGTAATGCTAATTGAAACGGACAGACTTGGCCAAAAGACTTTTGGTTGAAGGAAAGTACGCAGTCAAAGCACACGAAAAAATTTCACTCGCCATTCACGTCACGGTTTATTAATATTCCGTTGATGTAATGCGACTGACAACGCACACATAATTTATATATAATTTGGTTTGACTTCTGACAAGTGTGGCAGCCTTTCGGGTTTGTTTAGTTCCTGTCCAAATATTTTGGTTCAATTTAAGATAACATTATTCAACAACAACGAGAATATATGTGAATATTTTGTGTTCATTTGAAAAATAACGTTTTCTGCACTAAAGACCAAAGTGATTTTGGTTTTTATATCCAAAAATTTATTTGTGATTTTAAAGTAACAAATTAAAATACATTTTCCGCATGTAATAACTATATTTATAAGATGCTGGCATTGGATTTAAAAGATAATGTTTTCTTACAAAAAACCAATAAGAATTTTGCAATTGTCCCTTGTTATCCAAAAATACCGCATTGCAATTCATATTTTAAAACGTCAAATTGTTATGCTTGTAATTATATTTCACTCACATCTCCAGTTTGTTTCGTTTTTGAAATGCATTTCCCAGCGTGATTTTTTCAGGCTTCCCCCACAAATATTTGAACGCATTTTTTCGTTCATTATTTATGTTTTTGTAGGTATATTTTTTTATATTTTTTTTGTTGCGGCGCCCATCAATCAGCCGCCGTGGAATGTGTGACACACTTAAGCGTAACGCATACGCAGCGTGTGCTGTCAAAACGCAATATATTTAATGAGAATGGAAAATTGCTCTTATATTTTTTCTGCATTGAATTGCCGAAAAATCGCTGGTAGACAAAACGCTTGAAAGCGGCCACTTGAAAGCGCAGCAAGCGAATTTGTTGCAAAATGGAAACGTAAAGTGTTTTGTTGAAAATTCTCCAAAAACAACAGTAGCGAAATGTAAACAAAAAGCGATGGCAGTTGGCGCTGGCCCCAGTCACAGTGCCAGCTGCCGACAATTTTTGTTGCCTGTTTTTTTTCCCCCTATTTTCTTTTTTCTGCAGAGTAACTACAAATGCAAATTGCCAGGGCCGCAGTGCCGAACGAAATATTTGCCATGTAAATATGGCCCCGAAAAACAAAAATTTATAAAAGAATACTCTTTGGTCCTGGTTTGGTCCTCTGTTCAAGAGCAATTAAATGAAAAATATTTGCGAATGCAGCGAAGTATTTGCTTCAAGTGCTGTGACCCTGCCTTCGAAATGGTTGACAGAAAATTATGAAACTTATTGGAGAGTTGTTTAAGGGGGAGGAGTTTTTGAAAGAAAAAACTTCAGCCAGACGCAGAAAGCAACCCAGACACACACACACGCACACGCAGACTCATTAAGAGAAGAAGATGGTGGTTCTCAAGTGCAAGTCAGCACATTCCCTACGTCAGCAGCTGTCGGAAAAGCAGGGGAAAAGTGAAGGGAAAACATTTTCATTGGCACAACGGAATGAATTTTCATACAAATTTTATGTAAATTCAACATGACAAGTTTTTTTTGCACGCGCTGTTATATAAATATATGGGATATGTATGTATGCATGTTTGTATGTATGAGAGTACGCATATATCATAGGTTGGCCAACGTGGCGGATGAGCAACATGAGCACCAATTTGCACTGCGGATTATGTCACAAAATGGGGGGAATGCCAGGGCAGAGATACTTGCACCTCGCCGACTTGTCATATGTGGCTTGCATTTAATTAACAAGCTAATTTTTCAAAGCGCAAATCGCTGAGAAGCCAAAACAGAACACACACAGATATTACGACTGCAATATGATGGCCTGTGCCAAACAAAAATATAAATAAAATAAACTAAACAGATACCCATAGAGGCACTGATGTATACGTGTTTTTGCAGCACGTTGAAATAGCTGCTTTATGGCCTGCTTGCCAAGATAGATGAACTGTGTCCATCGGATGAAATAGTTCTACGTCTAGGCACTTAAAATCGTTTTTGGTATTTTTAAAATGCACTAATTAAACGAACTAAACCACACCACAAGCATATTATTTAGTCTGTTTTCGCAACCAAATGTCATGTCGGACACAAAACGTTTCTTAATTGAAAAGCAAAAATATTTTGCTGCATTTAGCATTCAAATCATCCACTTACCTACGTTTTTTTGACATTTTCATTAAATTGCAAAATTAATAACCATTTCATGTAAGCATATGGGGCAGAAGCACCTAAATGTTCTTGGCTGAAAACATATTAAAATGCCACTCAACACGATAAGCCCCGTTCTTGCCGTTTTAGCACCCGCAAAAATATACCCAGAAAAGTTTTCTTTTGCCTTACCACTTTTGTTGTTGTTGTTGTTCCTATATGTGTATATGAATTTAGCCAAGAAGCAACAATAAGCTGCAAATTTTGCATATTTCATAGCTGCTGACAGAGGTTGGGTTAGAAATCCGGGCGAGACAAGCCAAATAATGGCAAAAATTTATACAAATAAAACTGACAATTTAAAGCGCTTTTTGTTATCCGCCCAAAACCCAACAAAATCCTGGCCCATTTCCAACCTGTCCGTCCGTCTGTCTGTGTCCTTTGTCTAACCAAGAGCTTAATACAGAAAGCTCTGGACCAGCTCCCGATGGGGTTACCACCACCTGCAAAATAAACTACCTGGATTTAATTTTGCAGTTTTACGGCGCAACCAGACAGACACACACACAAATAGGAAAATGCTTAGCGTCTGCGTGGGGCAAGAGGGAAAGTAGTATGAAAAGTGTCTCCGGGCCAAAACTCATACTCATAATGTTCATTTTAAATGTGCACTCGAAAATATTGTTCAAGTGCGTCACTAAAAGAGGGATGCTAACTTTTGGAGATATTAAACTTTATAATAAACTTCATCTCTCAAATTAAGGTAAAGCTAAAGCCTGATATTCTTGTTTTCCGGGAAACTAACTTATTTATGAATTTCACTACTGAAGTTATATATTTTAAGACTTGTAAAGTGGATTTTAGAGTATAGCGGAATAATATTTTGAATAGTAAATATTGACACAATCAAGTAAAATTCATTAAAAAAGCTTTAAGAAAGTTGAATGTGTCAAAATATTTTTTTTTCTGTTGTACATTCTGCAGAGTTTTTTTTAACGTATTTCTTATAGAAACTTAGTTTAATATATTGTATGTTAGCGTACAAATTACGATATATTTAAAATGTGTCGAACATTTAATGGAATAATGTTTTGTTGTTATCGGCTCTCCCAACAATCTTAAAAGAAGGTTGATATATATAATATACAAAAGGATATGCCTTTGTCAAGAGATTTCGTGTGTGCATTTTTTTTAAAAGGTTCTTAGGTTGAATTTGTTTTTTTTTTGAGTGTACAATGGGGAGTACATACACTTTTACGACCATTACTAATCCATAAACCCATCTCTCTCTCTCTCTGCTTCTTTTCCCCCGTTCTTTCTCTCTCTCTCTTTCTGTTTTCTTTTCTGAAAATGCAGCACATGGTGCAGGCGGGCGTGGCGCCTTTCCCGGGCGCTCCGGCCGGCTATGCCGCCGCACCGAATCCGGCAGCGGCGGCTGTTGCAGCAGCGGCCGCCGCCCAACAGCAGCAGCAGCAGCAGCAACAACAACAGCAGCAGCAGGCCCAACAACAACAGCAACAACAACAGGTGGCCGGCGGACCGCCCAACGCTGCCGACAGTCTGTCAATGGCGGTGGCAGCGGCAGCGGCCAAACAGGCTGTTGAGCCAGTGGCCCAAATAAAATCGGGCGGAGGCGAGACCGCAGGAGCTGTCAACAACAATAACACAGCTGGAGCGGCAGGAACGCCAGGATCCGCCGGAGGATTGACCACAGAATATTCAACTGGCTGTGGGGCTGGTGGTGCATCGGCGGCCAATTCGGCGGTGGTGACCACCAGTGTTTCCGACGTACATGTTTCGATGTTCATGCAACAGAAGGTGAGTTTGTTTGCCAGGCTAATTGTTTGACCTTTCCTCTTTCCCAACACATTTCCATTTCCTCCCACTACTCATCCCCTTTTCAAACACACACCCACCCATTCGCTTGATCTCACTTTGTTTGTGTTTGTGTGTGTGTTTGATATGCATTTGTAGCTGTGTTTGGTTTTTGGCTTTTGGGTTCGCTTCGGTTTGGTTTGGTTTGGTGTGGTCTGCTTTGGTTTTTGCTCCGTTTTGATTTGGTTACGCACACTCAATATACACAGATGCCAGCACACATACAGAAATTGAAAGATAGCAACGCTACACTTAAGAAAACATTACTTACTTGAAATACATTAACCAAAGAATTGTTTCTAGTTATAGTTTGGGTTGGTAATGGTGTGTTTTTGTACTATTTATGTTTACTTTAGTTGTCTTGTCTTCAAACCATAAAATTTTGTTTTTTAGCCATTTAATTAAAATTAAAAAAAGAGGGAAAAACTTGTATTAAAATGTTGTTGGGTTTGAAAAATTAAACATAAATTTCTAACCGAACATTTTATTTTAATGTAATACCTTTGACCATACGGTAAATAAATTTGTTTATTACAATAATAAAAGGCGTTTTTCCTAGCTGTAAACGTATATTTATTAATTCCAAGTGTTTTTTTTTATATTTTTTTAAAGCATATAATTGCTTTTAGTGTAAGCCAGGGCATTCAAATAGAGGCCATGCTTGTTATCGCTGTTGCACCTGGACTTGTTTAGTCTGTATTTGTTGCTGGTATGAGCGCTTTGCTTTTGCATTTTTAATTGCAGCAAGCAGCACTGTGAAAAGTGCCAACAGCAAGCAACACTCACGCACTTTGGCATCCACAAGCACACACACACAAACACACACTAACTAACCTGTATTTATTTGCGATGGGCGTTTTATGTAGCATACTTTTTGTAGCTGTTCGCTCTCGTTTCTCATTTGACCCTGGAGCTGAGTTTCTATATGCTTTGTAGTTTATTGTTTCTACGCTTCTAATTAAAAATTGACTGCAGCACATACAAACGCAAAAAGTTTCAAGCGGTTTTCTAGAATATCCCCACAATCGTCTACATCCCATAAACAAAACGAAAATGTTTTCAGCAGAGAAAGTTAGTAGCTGGGCAATCGGTAAATTTTGATATTACCAGTTGAATAAATACAAGTTCTTGTTTGGCTATTGACCAAGAAGTATTTGCTTATGAAAATTGATTCATGCTTTTGAATAATTTAACAGATGAGAGCATCAGGTGTACTTTTCACATATTGTCTAACTATGCACTTATGCACTTTGAGTTCGTACCTTGCAGGTGTAATAAATTATCAAATATTTAACTAATTAAAATAGTTTTTTCTTTTGTTCTTTTTGACTAGTCTCATGTTTTACTTTACTCGCAATTAATTAAGTAGTCTTTTATGCAGACAATGCGCATACGCCACGTGGAACTATGAATATCCCACACTGGTTTTAAAACTGTAATTTGCTTGGGCTGCGGCAAAATGCATCGTAAATGCCATTTCATTTTATGTTTGAACGTGGTTTGAGAATTTAATATGCTTATTTATTCACAGCAGAAGTCTGTTGTTAGTTAAAGTAAATGAGGAGAAAAATCCTTAGCATATTTATTTATTGTATCCATGACTTAAGACACTTGAATGTGCAATAATTCGGGTGTTCACACATGTATTAATTTTCACTTGGTTTCACTTTCAATTACTCTGAAAATTTTATCCACCGAAATATTTGTCAATATTAATTGGCCAAACAAAAAGCAACAACTAAAATGGCTGTGAGAACTTAACAAATAAATCATAAATGGAGAAAGGGAAACTTAAATGTATATATCAATAAAACACAAAAGTGTTTTTAATGGCTTTATATAAATATATTTGTATTATTTATCAAATGAAGAAAGAGACATAAATAAAACATTTTTTAATAGATAACAAATAACAAATATTATTTACTATTACTTATTTGATTATATAAAAAAATAGATTAAATAGAAAATTAAACCTTGTTTAGGAATGAATGATCGTAGGCAAGCATTAAGTTTGTTACCCACTCTGCATATTGTCATGATTAAATATACCTTATATACATATATAAAACTCTATGTGGTTAATGTAACAATTATATTATTCAAGGCATGTTCCAAGCAATTAAGAAGCTGTAAAATGGTGGAGAGTAAGAAATTAAGCTACCCATTTAAGAAATTTGTTGGTGTTGGTCGCCTGCCTGTCTGCATATCTGGTTTTTTAGCCTACATCCACACTCTATCTCTTAATCCAAGTCCTTCACAGACACACACAAACACACACCCACACTCGCTGATAAGCGCAGGCTGCAACAGCAACTAAAACGCAAATCCTTGTTGTTATCTGAAAATTTATCACAGACAAATCTGTCAACACAAACACAGACACAGTACGAGTACGAGTACGAGTACGAGTACAATGGAACCAGCCTTGCAGAACCAAGAGTCCCAGGTCCCATTCCGCTTCCACTGACAAATGGACATGCCATGGACCAAGTGCAGCAGCCACCAGAACACCAGCAGCATCTGCAATCATCGCTGCCCCCACAAAATGTGCTCAGCGTAGTGAGTCAGCCACCAACAAAAAATTATAATAAAATAAACAGAGGAGAAAAAATGTATATATGCATAAAGAAAACAAATATAGAGAAGAGCCGGGCGGACAATTGAAATTTACGTGCCAGATTCTTGGTCTTACCATGTTTTCTTTTCCCATTTTGTTCTCCTATTTGCTTACCATGCTCATCTTCATTAGGCGACCAACCGACTGGCCAGGGCAAAGCTGCTTTTTGCCTCAACTTGAACTCTTTTGTAACTGCATTTTTGTATGCATTGCCATCATCAGGGAAACTTTGTTCTTTATGCCTTGTCAGAGCAGATGCTGGACAAGTATTTTTATAATTAATTGAGTGAAGGGGTATTACCCCCAGCTGTGGGGGTGTTACTGTAACCACAAAACGTGCTTATAGGATTTGCTTTTTATTACAAAATAATTGCTTCTCTTTATTTTAGGTTATTTTCGTCTTTCTATCACTTTTTGGTTAATTTAATTTATTTCAAATTCAAGGCATTTTGTTTTTTAAAATAAAAATCAAATAAAAATTCCCAATCTTGTCGTGTCAGGATTAATTAAGATACAGCTTTGAAAGCAATCTGATTCGATCTTAAGTTCGCAAGTAAGGCCACAGAAAGTATTCAAAGTTCAAGAAATTTACCCCAGTAAAATATTTAAATCAAAACAATTTAGTGCAAATTTCTTGCCTTTTGCCAGGGTGAAAAGTTTTCAAATTTATGCAGAAATTCTTTTAATGCCGAATCAAAACACTGCCATTGGCGACCTTTTTTCAGCCATGTCGCGTGCCGCACAAAAGCATTTCGATAAACTAAAAAGCGTTAAATGTCATTTACGTGTAACCCGATACCCGAAACAATAAACCCTCCACCTCCGCCAGTTGGCCATTTATGGGGCCAAAGTTTTTCACGCCATTTCACTTTGGGCCCGAAATGTTCGGTAAACATGCAAACCGAGAACTGAACCAAAAAAAAAAACAAGAAAAAATGCAAAGCGAGGAAAAAATGTGTATTGTCAGGGCGGACCAAAAATTTGTTTAGATTTATGTGTCAACAATGCGCAGCAAATTAAGTTAAGCGTTATTTCTATTGCCTACATTATGGGGCGAGCGCAATCTTTCATTCTGTAACATTCTATTTTTTTTTTGCCTACGGCTCATTCTGGTTTTTATTGCATTGTCATCGAATTTTGTCGGGTCCTCTGCTGTTCGCCTACGTAAATCGAGAATTTTTCATATTATTCCAAAGCGGGCGAGAAGCGGCAGTCGGGGGCGTTGGTTGAAATAACAAACAATACCCTTCGATGGTAGTGCATTTTCAGTTTTAATAATGCAGAAATACAAAATGCAAACATTTCCGCGGGTTCGTTGGGGGATTTCTGCTCTGCACTGTGGTGGATTGGGTATATTGCAACAGTTTGCGCGACAGTTTTATTGCATAAGTCAACACAAGTTTGTGCCACAAAATATGTACGTACATGTATGGGGCTTCCAGCTCCTGTTCTCCTGTCTGCCTGTCTGTCCCAATTGTCTGTGTGTGTGTTAGCTGTTTTTTTTTTTATTGGGTCAAACCCATACACACATATGCGTGTGGCCTGCTTTTCCACCCTCGAGCAGGATTTTCATCTCTCCCGGGATGTAAACCACTTGAAAATTGTATTTTCATTTCAATTGTTTATTTATTGCGGCACTTGTTCGCATTCGATTTGCCAGGCAGCGCTAAAAATTCAACTGCAAAAAATACCAATTGCAAACAGCAACGGCAAACAGCTACTGGAGTGCTTTCGAAAGTTTTACAAAAATCACATTTCCACTAAATGAGATTGGAAAATTGTATTTTCACTTTTCGAGGAATTTTGCTTACGCAAATTTGTTCTTTTCGATACAAATGTATTGTGGAGGATAAGTAAACAAAATAATCTAAGAAGCTTTGAATTAAAATCTAAAACCAAAATGGAAAAAGTTATTTACACATGTTTTTTATTAAATGTTTTTTACAAATTTCTTTAAAAACATTTTAATTTTCTCTATCATATAATTATTCTTTAAGAGGACTTAGATGCAATCAGTTAATCAAATTTTGATATGAAAAATAGTATACTTAATAAAGCTTATACTAAAATACAAATTTTGAGATATCTTTTAGCGAAGTATGTAGAACGTTTTTTGGGAAACTATAGGTAAAAGGTTTTTCATAATTGTTAACCTTTGTTATATAAATATTAATCGAGGGAAAATAAATTTTTGTTATTTAAAAAGTCGAATACCGCAAATGCCATTAAATACAATAAATTATGAAATATGTTTCTAAATAAAATAGGACCCTTTTAAAATCCATTTACTTTTGCTATAAAATAATATTTATATTTTATAAACTTTTTACTAATTTATGTATTTTCTTTTTTTGCAGTCCACAGTATTGATCGCCAATGAGGCAGCAGAATCACAACAGAGCTCCGCCATACCCAATTCTGGAGGTGGCAGTACTGGTGGTGGTGGAGGCGGCGGCGGTGGAGGCGGGGGCACGCCCAGTTCACCGCTCAGCAGCTCCCCGTCCAGCGTAACAGCATCGCAGGCAGGCGGATGCGGACTGACCCTCAACGGCAGTGCCAACGAGGGTAGCATGTCCGGGGACACATCGCCGGTGGCCAGCGGCGAACCGCTCCTGCAGACGCCGCCCGCCCTCCAACAACAACAACAACAGCAGCAGCAACAACAACAACAGCAGCAACAACAACAACCGCTCCTGTGCAGCAGTCCCACATCGATGCAATCGGCGGGCACTTCAGTGACGGGCAGCTCGATAGCATCCGGCACATTGGCGGCAACCAGCAGCAGTGGCGTTGGACTTTTGCCCACCACCGGATTGGATAGTATTGCCAATGGTGGAGCAGGCTGTGCCGTAGTACCGGCCAGCACCTCGCAGGTGATCGCCCACCTGAATGCAGCAGCCGCAGCGGCCAGCGGCATCATGTCGCCCACGGCCAATGTGGCCACTAGTCTCAGCAGCGCTCTAGTCCCGGCCCAGTCGGTGCCGTCGGTGGTCGCCTCCCTCGATGCCAAGAGCCAGCCAAAGCGGCTGCACGTCTCCAACATACCGTTCCGCTTCCGGGATCCCGATCTAAGGGCCATGTTTGGGGTGAGTACAAAAATGAGATTTAAAATTAGTTAATTCATCAGCACTTCAATCTTCTCAATATGTATTCAAATACCACTTTGGATCTGTATAAAAATTTACTTATCAATAAAGCAAACAGTAATTTTTCGTACCAAAAATAATTGTATAGAATTGGTGTACAAATTTTTAATTTATTATGATTATTAAAGAATAAGAAAAGAATTCGAATTAGGACATTTTAAACAGCTTAAATTTTAAAAAATGTAGGTTGCAAGAACTATAACTACTAATCAATAAAGCTTACTAACTGATGTAATATGACTTAAAAAATTTATTTTTCAATGTGAAGAAAAGAACTTACACAAGATTTTCCCTAAAGCCTAAAATAATCTATAACTTAGGCATATTTTTATATCTATACTATATTTTAGCAACAACAAATTAAAACGTTCCTCTCAAGAATGCGTAAGATTTCCCAAGTGAAATATTCTTTTATATATTTACTATTTCTAAAGTTAAGCTTTACATACTTTTCAAAAAATTAATATTTATTATTTTTCTATGTCCCCCAGCAATTTGGCACCATTCTGGATGTCGAAATTATCTTCAACGAACGCGGCAGCAAGGTAAGTTTCGCCAAACTTTCAATTCTTGTAGGGCTCACCATCGTCTCCCTCTGCAAATATATCGCCTGCCTGCTCGCTCTCTCTCGCGCCCTCTCTGTCCCGCTAGTGTCGCTGTCTCGCTCTGCCGCCAATTGTGCAGGACATTTTGCATCTAATTGTCGCACAATTCATTTAAATTATGCACTTCAAGTATTCCCAGATGAGATGTCTTTGTCCGTCGCCAGGGCAACCTTGTTGAGCTGTCCTTTTTACGGCATTATTATGGACGGTGTGGAGCCTGGTGAAAATAATTGCATAGTTACCATAGCACCAGGAATTGTGCATAATTCAGGACCGAAGCACCAACACCTTGAGATGCTTGGGGATTTTTTTTTATTTTTTTTTTTTTGTTTTTGGGACAGCGAGGGTTTGAGTTTAGTGGGCAGGTGAAAAGGAGGAGGCGCATTAAGAAGTAGAGCAAAGTAGGGCACGTGCATGTCGCAGTCGCAGTCGCCACCCAAAACCCAAAACCCAAAACCTGAAACCCAAAATCCCAACCCAACAACCCCACTTAAAAAAATAAACCCAGGAGTAAAAAAGGAGATGTGCCAATGGCCCCTGTCCAAACGCATGTCCTTGGCCGCCTTGTTGATGTATTTGTAGCTTTAGCTTTATCTATTTTGATATATATAATAATAATAAATATACGACTTCAACGAAACCCGAAGAGATGACTTTGTTGTACCAAATCGTTATTTTTTAGTTTTTTTTGAAAATCGTAATCTATATACTCTATATGTTTCTTTAATTGCATGTTTGATTGCGAATGGCAGGGATTCGGTTTTGTAACATTCGCTAACAGCAACGATGCAGAACGAGCACGCGAACGTCTACACGGCACCGTGGTTGAGGGACGCAAAATCGAGGTGGGTGCATGCCATGTCATATACAACTTACCAACCAACACACACCAAACACACACACACACACCCCCAACTAATTTCACACACAAACTATTATAAACTATATGGTATCGTCTCACAGGAGTAGCGAAAAGAAATTGCTTTTCAACTTTTAATCCTTGCGTGTCAGAATGATATGGCTTTAAAAATACTCCATACCACTTTTTTTTTTGTTTTCATTTAATCCAAGGACTAGCGTACAGTGATTGATTCTTATTTGCCTTTCATTAAAAATTAATTACACATTCTTCCTTTCGCCTTCCTTTCTGATTAATGCTCACTGTCGTGCAAGCCGCAAATAATTGGCATTTAAAATATGCTGAAAATGCGCAAAGTACGGAAAAGTTCGCCCGTCCGATGGTTGGTTAAACAAATTAACTGAGCCGCATAAAAGGCTGAAATGCAATGTTATTTCCCTGCCAAATGGCAACGGAAATCGCGCGAGTCTAATTAAGTCCTGTGTCCACAAATGGCCGTCATATATATATATATATATATATATATATATATATATATATATATAGCATGGAATAACCGGAAACGGAAACGAGTGTCCGTCGGCTCGCTGAAAGCCTTCAAAAATTAATTTTCTCCATTTATTTTTAATCGAAACAATTGCAATTTAAATAAAGTTCAGTTTTGATATGATAACTTTGCAATGATAACGGACTGAAAATTTAGTCTTTTTTATTGTGAGAGCATTTTTTTTTATATAATTTAAATGCATATTTTGGAACAGCTACCTTAAAAATACATTTGTTTTCATTTTATTTATTGAAAAAAAAAAACCCTGAAAAAAGTAATTATGTTAAAACATAGAGTATATTTTCTTGTATGATAAAAATAATACAAACAATGCTGTTACAAATAGTTAAAACACCCTTTCAACATACACACATCCACAAACACTTTAAACACTATTTGCAAAGATTTTCGTAAATTGTTAACTAACACATAATTTATTTCTACATTCTCTATACATGCGATCTTTATAAATATATATACTCTGCTCATATGTGTGTATATGATATAAAAAAAAACTTTAAAAAACTCATCACCAAACCAACAACAACAACTACAACAACCACGCTCGCTGATCTATCAAAAATAAAATAAAAATAACCAATTGTGAAGGTGAATAACGCCACTGCACGTGTACAAACCAAAAAAGTGACAACAGTACCCAACGGTAAGTGACCCTAACACACACTACACCCACATATAATCTCACACACATACCCACATACATGCCAGCTTAGTTTAAGCCACATAATGAAACAAGTTCAAATGCTCGGCTAAGAAATGCAATTACGATGAAATGCAACAGTAGCAGCAGCAGAAGCTACGAAAATAGCAATAAAAGTCTGCCCAATTTAAGTGTGCATTGTTTTTGCTGCTATTGTTCAGTTTCTTAACATTCCTCAAGTTTTCGTTTTTGGTTCTTCGTTGTTGTTTTGTTTGTTTGTTTGTTTTTGGAACTTTTCACATCAACTTCTTTGGTGGCCAAAAACTGAAACTAACTGAAACTGAGAAATTGAGTTGCCAGCGAATGTGTGTTTCCTAATGAAAATGTTACAATTTTTTTAGTTCTGCCTTTTTCGTTGGCAGCACACGCTAGAACATGTTACCCGGCTTGAAGCAATAAAAAATTACCAAAAAAGTTGTTAACACAAAATGCCACTAACTCGCGGGAAGCCATTTTCAATATACCAGCCCACCTTGCCTTTTGTATATTTTTGTAATTTAATTTCTTTGGGGGTTTGCGGCTGCCTAACTAAACGCACATTCATGACACACCCAAATAATACTTAAAATACATGAAATTAATGCGTATTTGTGGTTTCGATTAAGTTATGTTTAATGCGTGTGCCTTTGACTATGATATTGATGATGATGATGATTATGATTGACCAGAGTTATTTATATGATTTTCATTTTGTTTTCTCTCAAACACCCCACACAGTTGTACTGACCAAAGATGGTGGTATGCCGGCCCCAGCTCTAGGTGAGCCAAATCCACAAAAAAAAAACCCAAAATCCTTCACTCAATAAAACAAAAACCAAAATGAAATAATGAACGTATTTCGTAATCTTTTAGTTTTTGTAAATTGTGTGCCTGCCAAAAAAAAAAAGTTAAGCAAACTATGACACGAATGCTCGCTGCTTGCAGCTTCCGATCCCATCCGCCCTGCTAAATGTTCGTTGGACTTTATTGAGAGATCCTCAGAGATGCCTTAGCATGTTGCACGTTAACTGTTGCTAACTGTGTATTGTACTCGCCCTCCCCTTATTGGCTGAATGAAATCAAAATTGAAACCTTTGCCTTTAAACGATATACTCCAGAAGTTAAACAAGCTAAAGATTAAATCTGTTCCCAGCATGTTAAATAGCTCAAGAAAAAAATTATGGGGTACCCAAAAATCAATAGTAATTTTGAATAATTTATTTTGGTTTCTAAAACTTTCCTTAAAATTATACAAACTTATACTGTGGATAATGGATTACGTTAGAACTATAGACATCCTTCAGTAAAATGTGTAAAATGCTCTTTTATCATAGGTGACAATTCAGTTATGTTTAATCCATTGATGTATTTATTGTTGTTGATAATGGGTTTTCCTTGGTATGGTCTTCATGGTCTTGGGTTTTCCTTGGTTTCCTTCATGGTCTTCTTTTCTTACTCAGTTTACTATATTTTCTCACTCAAAACATTTCTAAAGTTTCAATAAAGATTATTAACAAAGAATGAATTTTTTTTTAAAACCTTGATTCATATTTATTCTCTATGATTGCTAAGCTATTTTCCCCCTCTTTTCTGACTCGATCTCTCTACAAATACAAGAATCAAAAATATCCATTTCTAAGTTCATTCAGCTAAAAGTTCTTAGTTATTTCTTGTAGCACAGTTCCAGTTGAGGTTGTTTTTCTCCTTTGAAGAAATAACTATAAAAAGTAACGTGAGGAGAGTAAAAGAAGTTGAAACCGAGAAAAGTTTTTCCATGCAATGTATAATAAATAATACAGCTGATTAAATCGTCTTCCGTCTCTGTTTGCCATTAAAAAGTATTCACAGCACAAAATCTATACTTTGGGTACGCTCAATACGATAAGCCGCTTACAAACCGAGCAAACCAAACCAAACCAAACCAAACCGAACCGAACCCAAGGCATGAGATTGAAAAGGATAGGTTGGGGAACAGAGGAGCCTTCTGGTAAAGCGGCTCAGGACGTTGGCAGCTTTGCTGCAACTCCATCTCCCAACTCCATCTCCGTCTCCAGCTGCAGCTACTGCTCCTGTTCCCTGGTGGTCGGTTATCCTTCTGCTGATGCAAAATGCTTTTGTATTGCCAACAAAACTTAGACTCTTCGACTCGGACACAAAAAGGCCAATATGACCGAGAGCAGAAGAGCATGTTTGCCGTTTTTCCCGGCAGCTTCCCTGCAGCCTTTGGCCTGGCGCACGTGCACCTAATGCGCTTCATTTGCGTTGCACTAAATGCTGTTGCCTCAGTATGTTGTACACTACAAAAAAGACACAATTTGCTGTACAAAAAGGAGTCATTAGAACCTACATTTTGTTAAAAAATCAAAATAAATTTAATGATAGAAAAAGACTGTCCTCTATAAACTTTGCTTTTTTAAAGAAAATACTTTTGAAATACAATCTATTGTTCATAAATCAGATATATAAGGCAGCTATATTACAAACATTTTGCCCAAGTGCAGACAGAAGAAAGCATCGAAAGGACATCGCAGAGCTCTAGTTTCTCCAGGTCACTTTATCACGTTTCGAACTGTCTTCCTTTGGCATGGCAAATCGCCTGCTGCATTATTACCCAACCGGAGGACTCCTCACGTCGTTGTCCTGCTCGTTAGGCGGCAGTCAAGGATTCAGAAAAGTCAGTCAGTCAGTCAGTCAGTCAAGCGGCAGTCGGGATAATTGCAAATAAACCACAAAGTTACAAACATGTGGTGGCCTTACCCCTGCTGGCAAAACAAACCGCTCAAACACACGCACACACACACACACACACAGCACAGACATAAATTTAGCAAAAATGTAAAGTTTTCTGGTTATCCTGAAGGCGGCGGAGTAGCACCCTTGGGAAGCGGGCGAGGGGCACAAGAACGTTTTATCCAAGCCCTCTGTTTTGTTATGTCTTATGCAAATGTGCACCCCACACGCTTACTTTGTGCATTTGAAAGAAAATTTACTCCGTATAGGTTGATTTTCCCGCACAATTTCCCCTCTGAAATCTTCTGGCTCATCTTCCTGCCATTTTAACTTTCTTGGTCTGAGTGTGTGTGCGTTTTTTTTCTTTCGTTTTGCGTTGATCCTTTGACATGTTAAACTTAATGCGCTCTGCCCCCTTGCTCTGTTCCCTTTTTTTTCACGCTAGTGTCTTTCTGTCTGCCTGACATGTCTCTTACTGCATTTTTCGATGGTATTTCTGGGTATTTATTTTGCCATTTTCCAAGGCAATTGCAGACTCCTGTGAATTTCCATAGCACAAAGAGACAGGAGCTCATTGTGTAACCATTCGATCGCTGGAAGGAAGCAATCATTGCTTGCTTATTTGTCGTTTTGTTAAGCATTTCTTTTGCATTTGCAATGAATGCAAAGTTCAATTGCACAGAAACAAAAAAAAATTTGTCTGTAAACAAATTTAGTGAAATTAGTTGTACATTTCTCTTTTGTATTTATATAAGAACTAATGAGAAATACGGAATGTTTCAACTACCCTTTTCTTTTAAACTCAAGCTATTTTCCATTCAACGAAATACCATTTGCCCCAACACTTTTCTCTATGTGGAAACCAATTTTTGACTTCTTATATGTATGCAAATACCCCATTCAAAATGAGAGAAAACACAAGGATGCTGCATGCACCAGCAAACAATGAAAACACAATGCCACAAATAAATTAGAGCTCTACAGTATTTAACCAATTACCATAAGCACTAACAAACGAAATAAATCTAGTATCTGTTATAGATCTGCCTGTTTTTAATGTGCCTAAGACATGTATCCAACAATATTGATTGTAGGCAACCCAAAAATAAAAAAAAAAACGAAACAAAAATTCTATTTAAATGAGAAACTAATAAAAATATTTTCTTTTGCCTTTTCCATGCCAACGATAAACAAAAAACAAATATATTTGCAAAAACATATAAATCCTTTGACGGACACAGTCTGTGTACAATGGCCCGAAGGTAAGCGTTTTGTCCATATTTTTCTCTTAAATGTTTTATTGCTATTATTACGTATTTATTGCCTGCCGTACTTTCGTTGTAAACTCTCAAATAATTATACACACAATTTAACACCAAGCCCATACAGAGAAGCAATAAGTTATCATAAATGTACAATAATTGACCAGTTTTCGTTTCTGTAAACATACATATAAAGCTACATGTATTTATAAGAGTTTTATCAACGAATTTTTTAGCTCTTAAGCCGAAAAACCAAAAGCAAAAACAAATATTTAGGCAGGGCGCAAATATTGATATTAATTTACGGCCATCGCAATATAAACCCATGTGTAGGTCATCGCTGGGAGGATTAAAGTGTCCAGAGTTCACCAAAATGAAACCATTATAGCGATTGCATTTGTTCGTTATTCTCAGTTTAATTTTTTTTTGCAATCGGCAAATATGTTTGGACAAAGTATATATATTTTTACGAACATTTTCTTTCCTTTAATAGAGATATATAATATGATTTAATTTTTGGTAGGTCCCGACGGAAATTGCGTTAATCTATATAAACTATGCATACAATCTATATATGAATATATTGCTGCAACTTATTTGATAACCGTTTGTAAAACAACATTTTTTTTGTTGTTTTATCATTTATTCTTTTTTGTCTGCATATAACCAAAGTTCAATCAAAGTGAAAAAATACCAAGCAAGCCAAAATTACCAAAACAAAAGAAATTGAATTTGAAATCATAATAAAAAGCCACATTAACACCCGCTCGAAAATCCCGTTTTTAAAGCAGGCCCGTCCGCCACTTTTTTTCTAGTCCTGATTTTATATTAATAATCAATAATGACGAATAATGCTGATGGCAATGACTGAGATCATTATACTGATGGTTATGAGTTTAGCATATTGCGGCTGTGTTGTCTTATGCATACTACCTACTATATATACTTTATATATCAATTTATATGCCAAATATTTTATCTACATATCCTTTTCTTAACCAGTTCCGTTGTATGTGCGTTTCCATTATGATTATGATTATGACTTTTGACTTTGATTATTGTGTATTTCTTTGTTGTCCTGATTTACATTATCGTTATTACACGTTTTACGTTTGGTCTGGTATTCCTTTGGTCTGAACATGTCTGAAATGCTCCTTAGCGTAAACTATTTATACTCGTACTCGTACTCGTAAACTGTAACTGGTAACTCTCGTCGCGCGCCAAGATCCAACCAAAAGTCTAACTTAGCACTAGTACTAAGCCAAAAAGCAACAACAACAACAACAACAGCAACCTCATCATGCATCCCTCGAATATGTATATATACTATATTAAAAAAAAAAAAAAAACAGAACTCCCCCACGCACACACCAATAACACTTGCATTCTAAGTTCATTTTACTGGTGACCAGCAAAACAAAAACATATTGAAAAAAGAAAAAAAACACAACTTATTTGAAACCTGTATGCCAAATCCAAGGTTATCGCCTGCCGGTCGCCGCCTGGCCGTTCCTGGGCGCCCCCGTCGGCGCCGGAGCCCCCACCCTCACCCACCTTCAGCTGCCCGTCTCCATGCAGATGGCGCAAGCGCCGTCAGCGGTCGCGACCGGTCCGGCGGCATCGCCCGCATCCGCAGCAGCCGCCGCCGCACATGCAGCGGCTGCAGCGGCGGCCACGCCCATAATGCTCGCGCCACGCCCACCGCACACCGCTGTCCAAGCAGCAGCGCCCACAGCAGCAGCGCCACGGCGGAGGTACGACGACCAAAGGTGTACCAAAAAGGATTCTCGATACGGGATCCTTGGTGAAAAAGTGCGCCTAAAAGCAGAATTCAAAAAGCACAAGACTAAAATGGATTACTACGTTTATAGGCGAGCAATTTGCACAACATAAATGTTTATAAATAACGCTTAAAGTAATACTGAACATAAGGAGCCATTAATAGCCACTCAAGTAACTTAATCGTAATTGTATAACTTTACAAACTTATTACTTAAAGTTTTGGTAAATATATATCCTTAAAATAACATTTTTTTTATCTTTTAAACACAATAATTTTTTAGCTCTAATGTTCAAGAATCCGACAATACAAACCTATCAGTTCAAATCTCAAGTAATTCTAATAACATAATTTCTAAAAAATTGTTTTCAAAACTATTTTTAAAAATTTTCCGAAATACATTACAATTGATTCGTACATTTTTTTAAGCCTATTAATAATTTAAATCGCAATCCAAATTTGTGCTGGAAATGAAAAGCCAATAGATGCGTGCTTTTAAGCGTAGTAATCGATTAACCGATAAAAGTATTAATCAAACACTGCAACAACAACAATTAGAACCAGAACCAAGATCACCAACTCTTTAGCTATGAGAATCTTTGTACCATAATACAGTATAAATGTTTGTTGTCTTGTTACTTTGGTTTACGCATTTGGGTATGACTATTTGACTATCGATATATTCCATAAATATTGCATACATTTTTGGCGTCCTTGAGATTGCATTGTTCCAACGTCTAGGCACACACACTCACACCAACACACACTCGACCGCAGCAGTATATATTTCAAATAAATAAAACTAGTGGCAACCACCTGAAACTGTAACCGTAACTAGCTGTTAAGAATGGCAAGGTCTTAGCTTTAACCATAGTCTAAATTCTATATCGTAACAATCGAAAATATCGTAATGTTTATCGGTAGCGAACATTTTGCCGAAGCAAGCATTTTTCGTAAGGCCTTTCTCTTAGAGCATAATTTTCTAGCAACCATACTTCTCGTACTCTTTTTGTTCTCTATCCAACTATCCCGCCTACCTTTATTTCTTGTTTGTTATGGGTTTTACTCTTGGAATTTGCACGATTTCCGATTCCTTTGTGTTTGTCTATTTAACTTGGCTTTGAACAATTGAAAAGAACACGCATTCAATTTGCCAATTAAACCCCCAAAAAAATTGATTTTCGCATGACACCTAAACCACTCCAGAAAGTTATTTTATTTCTTTGATTATTTTGTTGCCAAAACATTGAGTTTGTATAGCCACGGAAATTAGCAGAGAATTTCGGCAAACAAATTTCATCTCATATTTGCTGAATATTTTCTATAAAATTCTTTGCCACACACAGACGATTAAGCTTTAGTCCAATAATTTGCATACAAATATTGCAAATCGAATTTTTAATTGCATGTCGGTCAAACAAATTTTCAATTTGTGGCGCAATGTTGCCAAACGGAGTGCAAACGCACTCCCATTCGTAGCCCCAAAATAATTTCATACATATCAATTATGATTTGTGCTCTGATTTCAACGAAAAATGACAAATTGCTAGGCATACCTGTGGCCGATCATAATGAGCAGGCTTTCTGGTTATCGTTTGGCTTTTCTGGCGAAATTGTTAATTATGAGGCCTACCATTATAATAAATTGAGTGAAAAAACCTAGTGGAATTATTCAAAGTACGATATTAAAATTGCGGCATATGTGGTCCGTTCACAAATTAAATGCAAATTAATTGAAGCAAAAATTAAACTGCAAAACACTTGCAGACACATATTCTGTTTTTTAATATGAATTATTCAGACCAAAAATATAATAACTAAGGGCTTAAAACATATTCTGAAGAATCGTTACTTATATCACCAGTCTGTATTTTTTTTTTCAAATTTACCTGTTTTAATTTTTTACTCTGTCTGCATGCAAATAAACCCTTTTCTTTCCAAAACCTAGGAATAGATTTTAATTCCGAAAAATGAATCCTATCCTCTCCAAATAGGCCTACTTGTTCTATCATTCCACTTAGCACTTGGTAAATGTTCTTGCTAGTTTTAAATGTGTTTGAAAGGTGCAAGGATTAAACATAAATTAAATGTATTTTATTTATTTAACTGCTTTTAACTCCCTCACAGACACACACAGCTAAATGCAATGAGTTGTTGAAATAAAAAGGTCTTGCCGCATACGTCCACATATGGATGTATATATGCTATATACTTCTGTACTAAAAATCGGTCCAATGTTTTTTCGTATTGTTGATGATAATATCTCTATATATATACAATTATGCAATATAAAATGCAACTACTGCGTAGCATTTCTTGGTAATTCAGTGTTCTAATGTTTAAGTATGTTCCGATATAAATCCCATTTACATATGTATGAGCTACACGTATGTCTTATGTATTGTTATATGTATATATCAACATCATCTCAGCGCTATGAATATATACCAAAACAAAAGTCGTTACTACATAATGCCTAGATTTGCCATATACTATATATACTATATATAAATATTTACTTATATATCAAGAGAGAAAACTAACCGCATGCGTTTTATGTTCTTTTCTTTTCCTTTTTCTACTTTTTGCACACAAAACACACACATAAAACCAAATCAAAAAAAAAAAAATATATATATATAAAATAAAAATACATAAATATAAACAAAATACACTGGTCAAAAATGTTGTGTCAAATGGTTGCAAAACAAAACAAAAAAAATACATATAAATCCCAAAAAAATATACGAATTTCCGTATCGGTTCGGTGATTCCTGCAGCCGCCGTTGCCGCCGCAATGCGTGGAGTGGCCATCCAGCGCGGACAAATGGGCGTGGTCGGCGCCGCACCCTATCATCATCCCCATCACCCGCATCATCATCCGGCGCTGTTGGCGGCCTCCGCCGCCGCCGCCCAACAACAGCAGCAACGCCAACTGGCCGCCGCCGCCGTGGCCACTGCAGCAGCCGCCCAACAGCAGCAGCAGCAGGCTGTTGTCCAGCAGCAGCAGCAGCAACAAGTTGTGGCCGCCGCCCAGCAGCAGCACCAACAGCAGCAGCAGCAGCAACAACAGGCGGTGCAACAGCAGCAGCAACATCAACAACAGCAGCAGCAACAACATCAACAGCAGCAGCAACAGCAACATGCCGTCGTAGCCGCCGCAGCTGCCGCTTCGCATCCGCACATGCATGCCGCCCATGCCCACGCCCACGCCCACGCCCTTGGCCCCCAGTTGGCGCAACTCCAGGCGGTCGCTGTGCCGTCGGCCGCCAACAGTGCCGCCGCACTGCAGCAATCGCTGGCCAATGCCCTGGCCCAGAATCCGAGCGGCAATCCGAACGCTGCCCTAAACGCCGCCTATGCCGCCCGCCTGTCGGCGGCGTCGGGCGCCACACAATCGTCGCAATCGGCCGCTGCTGCTGCGGCTGCTGCTTCCATGGCCGCGTCGGCCAATGCGGCCAACAATGCGGCCGCTTTGCATGGATTCGCGCCGTAAGTAGAGTCCGCCGTGGACTTCACTCCGTCACACCCGCGATCCCGCCGTAGTTAGTCAGTTGTAGCTGTAACTTTGTACTTTTGTTGGTTCCGCTGCGAATGTAGTTTTAGCGCACCCCAATTTACAATTACCTGTTTAATAGTTAAATACTACGTTTATACGCACGCCTTCTCTTAATTTTATAATCAAAATTCAAAACGGTTCACATTTCTTTAATTTGTTGTCATTCATTCATTAGTCAGACTTTAAAAACAAACTACAGTAAATAATTTCAACCATATTGAACATTTTTTAAAAGAATGTTAATAAATATTTATTGAATGACTTATTCAAAATTTCACCCAATCCTATAACAAAATTTGTATTAAAATCTAATCATTCTTGAATGACAAATGAAATTTTGAAAGAGCTTTGAAAACATATTTATTTAAAATTATTTTTTTCGATATTAAAAACATAAAGAAAAAAACATAATTTTTGGTAAGATTCTTTTTATATCAATTCAAAGGAATTATCAAACAAATTTTTAAATACAGTTAATTTATGGCTGTCGTATAAATGTAGTTATATTCATAATTTGTAAAATTACTTCATCAACCTCATAGTTTCTTTTTGTGGTTGTCTTGAATGCAATCACTCAAGAAACCTCTCTCATCCTTCATGATTTTAACCCAAAGCTTAAATTGTTTATAGCTTAAAGATTGTTTTTCTTTCCATATCTCTCTGTGTTACTCTAATACTTATACGTCTCTATCTTGTTGGTGACAAATGTTTTTTAGCTATCTTGTGTGTGTAAAGTTTTAATATCGCATATAATGAAATCTAGACTTTGACTTATTTTGTATAAATCCAGCAATAGAAGAGTATAACGAACCGAACGCAAACTGAATACAAAACTGCAAAATCAGCAACCGATTAACGCACGCTAACACACACATCCACGTAAACTACCTAAAACTCAATATATATATTATATACACACACACGCATATACTTGCTCATACTCTGACTGACAGAAGTGTGTTTTTGGCATCGTATGACTACCTTATTATCGTTATTTTGGTTAAGGGACCTACTCGGTTGTATATTGTGTACCACTAGGCGTATGATGAATTTCAGTTTGAATTTGAATTGAAAGTGTTTTAATGCGACTGCGTCGCTATATGCCAGCGCCTTGCGTGCATGTTCTGCCCCGACATTATATATATATATATATTTTACATAGACCTTTGATTAACTTATTTTTTTGTGGCTGCTCTCTATACACACACACTCACCCATATATCCAATCTCACAACATAGCGTACGAATGAATGCTCCATTAAATATTGTATACCATAAACACACACTTAAAGACATGCCAAATCAAAGAAGCAAAAACAAAAAAAAAAAGCATAACTAATTAACTAGGTGCATGAGTGTCTGTTTTGTCTAAAGATTAAATGCAAAATTGAAGCAAGCAAGACAATTTTCGTAGTGTTGGGGAATGGAATGACCCATGTATGTGGTTGGTTGGTTGGCTATCTTTGTACTCTAGTACTCTATATAAACGACAATGTCTTAACCTTTTAATTTCCCCTTTGTTTCGTTTCCTCTGTCTCAAACATTTCCTCCAATCAGTTCGTCATCAAGTGGGGAATCAGGTCAGATCAGGTCAGTTTAGCACAGGCTATTAGCTAGGTAGGTGGGGTGTTCAACTCTAGGTGCCAACTTTTGTTTTTCAGTTGCCCCTTAAGTTCCAGCCGTTTACCCACAAAAACAGCATCCGGTACCAAAAAAACAACAACAACATTTAATAAAAACCAAACCAAAAAAAAAAGAAAAATACAGAAACCGGATGTGGATAAAGTTTTATTGGCCAGCGAGAAATATTTTGCATTTCGTTCTTTTTTGTTTTGTTGAATAACAAGGAAACTTTATCCCGTCTGGTTTTTCATAGCGCCGAAATCAAAGACCACACAAGTGCGTTAAAAAAATGAACCAAAAGAAAATTTTTGAATTTTGCTTTTAAGTGCCATAAATTGGGTGAGAGGCAGGAAATCAGAGGAATATTTTATATATTCCTCTGGCTGGCTGCCTCTCATTTAACTCACCTACCCAGACACGACCCTACCTTGACTACTTTATTAATATATGGTCTTCTCTTATCCATCTTGCTCCCAACGCAGTGTATACTATGATCCCTTCTTAGCAGCCGCTGCATCCGCTGATCCGAATCTACGCTTCCAGGTGAGTTTCGTACAGCCAAATATTAGTTTATATACAATAATATGTAGCTTTAAGTGTACTCTAGGTCTTTAGGAATAAGTATAAAGCCTAGGCTAGAGCTTAATCGATCCCCTAACTTGCCACGAAAATACATGACAAATATTATATAAATCTTACAGGCAGCCAAACCGGTCACTGAAGTTCCAGCCGCTCAGCCAGCCGCCATATTAAATGTAATAAAACTTTTTCAAACTAATATCCTAACCACAACCACCAAAAAAATTAAGAACAATTCAGTTTTAATTTGTATATTTTTATGGTAGCTTGTGAAAGACACCGTTTGAGTTTTGAAACATTTGACTTGGTTTTTGGAAGAAACATTTTTATCTACTACTCATACGTATATTGTTTTAAGTCGCTTCCTTTAAGTTTTCTTTTGCATTATCCACGTCCATCCTGAACTAACGACGCGTCCTGATTTCTTGCTGTGTAACACGTTTCAGTTGAGATCGAACTTGGTAACTGGTCGTATATCACTTTATTTACTTGACTTAAGCTTAGCTAAGCTTACTTAACTCAATGTCTGAATAACAGAACACTTGTGTATAAGCTCTCTACCATATAATTGCATCCTTTGTTTGGTTTTCTTTTTAAACAAAAATTCAATTAGTGATCACAGGTGGCTTTACAAAGCATACGTTCTCTTTGACTACTTTAAACTATATACATTTTAAGTACTTCTGCTAGTTTTCTTAATTTGTTTCACAATTTTGCTTTCGCTAAATAATAACAACTACAAACTATTTATACAATAAATATTTACTATTCAATGCTGTAAACATTTTGTAATTACTACAAATTCTTCTTTGGTTATCTTTCACGACCGTTACAACATACTCAACTCAACAACAACAACTACAACACAATTGAAAAAAAAAATATAAACTGATTGAAAAACAAAAACCATAAATTACAGCGCCGCACTGTGACTACGCTAAACAGTAACCCACATACGATCAACCGCATTCCGGTTCCACAGAATGTTTTGGTAAAAATAATCATATCTAGTTCTAGTCCATATCCATGCACCTAGATAACCCGACTTTCCGTTTGATTGTTGTCTCATTTTTGCGTTTTGCTCAATGCCTCTTTGTATGCACCATTTTTAAAACTGTATGTCTATGCCTTAAGTCTTAAGTTAACCCTAGCAAGTAATTCGATACGATAAGTTATTTACTGGTTCGTGCCACGCTTTTCGGTTTTATAGCCTGGCATCTTGGGTTCTTCGTAGCTCGGTTCAAAAAGGTACCCATCACCTGGCTTAGAACTTTAAGTGTATATATAGAATACTTTTAACCACACTACTCCACAACTTGTTTGCACCCGTTTTTGGTTTTGGTTACAATATTTATATTATTATGTGTGTATACTTTTGGCCTCCACCGGTTTGGGTTCCTAATTTCTCACCACACTTGCTCTCACCGTCTCCTCCGCTAGTCTTGTCGTTTGCCGTTGTCGCCCTACAGTATAAAAAAAAAATATTTAAAAAAAAATACAAAAATAAATCCCAAACCCCGAACTGTAACTGCGTCTGTTCCTCGAGTCGCCGACCTCATGTTGCCCCAGTTTAACGCCCCATTTGCTTACCATTATTCCAGGCCACTGCTCCGCTGTTAAAGACACCGCTGTCTCAGGCCCAGCAGCAGGCGTACGCCACGGCGGCCACCACCTACACGGCGGTAGCCGCTCGGGCCGCCTATGGGGCCGCTGCCGCAGCAGCCGCCCAGCCGGCACTCGCCGGCTACGCCACCGTAGCTGGGTAAGTTATATATCCCCGATCTCATCAGCAGAAGAGGTTACCTAAGTGCACACTTGGAAAACAATTTAAAAATCAGGGAAATTTGTACTCATATCCTTAAATAAGATATAAAATTGATAAAGAACTTAATAATGGCACACATGGCCAGTAATTCAAAGTCACAAGATATTAATTTAAATCTGAAGTTAAAAAATTTTGTTTAAGGAAATGTGTTCCCTTATTCCTTTTTTTCTAAGTGCAACGCTTGGTCAGCACAACCAAAACCCAGTATTAACATTTTAATCATAAAAGTCCCATTTACCTTACGACGACTTCAGTTGGACCTTTTTTTCCTTATTTTCCTTAGGCCTAGGCAATTAACCATTAATATTTTAAATTGTTCTTAAAGATTATATTTTTAATGAATTTAAATTTAACCATTTAAATATTTGTACATTATTTTATATGTATATATAAGTAACTTCTTATATTCCGTGTATTCATTTTTAATAACTTTATAACTTCCTTAGATTTTACGTAAATAACAGCAGTATATAAATGTTATTAAAAAATATATCATATAACTAAATATTAAGTTTATGATTTTGAAATTATGTATTGTATTTTGCGTTTTATTTCTTATCAGTACATATTTTATGTTTATTAAGCTATAAAGTAAAATTTGTTTATCTTAAAGCTAACCTTTAGAACTTATCAGCTTATTTTATTTATATTTATTTCCAGTATTTAATATTTATAATATCAATTCCTTTGTTTTTGTTTTCCCTTTTTATTTGAAATTTGACTAATAATTTAATTTTACCTCTTCTTTTTGTATAATTTGACATTAAATGTGTGTAATTGGGTAAAGTTTAGAAATCTAACACCGAAAACTGAAGAGCTACAACTGTCGATTGAAGACTTTTGCAAGACCCTATCAAAACTTAATAATTTTTATTAAAAAATTAAAAACCATAAAAAGGAAGTTACTGGTGCTTAATTAAAATTAACATTTAATTAAGCTATATCCGACTGAAATCATCAATCAACCATTCCATATCATTAACAATAAGAAAAAAATCGTCAATGAGTATTATTAATAAGCTGAACATACGTCACACAAATATTTATAGATATGCGCGCGAATATGCAGATCCTTATCTAGGACATGGCATTGGACCAGTTCCTGGATACGGGGTAAGTTTTTATAAAATTTTGTAAACTATTTATAATAATATGTAACATAAATGACTCTGACTTATGCCTAACGATTTTTGTATTCTATTTCACTAAACCTCTTAAATTTCTTTATTGTTTATCCCATTTTTTTTTAATAGGCTACCATGTATCGCGGTGGATTCAATCGTTTCACGCCATATTAAGAAAAATCTACGCCAGTCAGCCAAATAATGCACTTGAACTACTCTCGATGAAAATGCTCAATATATGAACAAAACAAAGCAAATAAGTAACTTAGACGTAAATACTCCTCCCTACGTGCAGTAAGTAGAAGTTACAACTAAACCGATAGATGCAGGATACTCACACCCGACAGCAGACACGGCAACACCAACAACAGACGCTCAAAGTCCTTGGAGAGTTTAAAATCAAAGCTAAGCAACAAAGAAACAAAAAGAACATAAACAAATCAATGTCGTCCAGTAAAAGCAAAAAGCTACACCAAAAAAGAAAAATATACGCCGCTAAATGCAGTTCTATGGAGTTTATATAAGTAAACCAAACGAAAAGTAAAAAAAAAATATTTAAACATAAATTGCAAAATAGTTTTGCAGAGAATGAAAAGAAAAATGTGCTTCATGCGTAGATTTTTACCAGAACAAAAGCTGAAACTTTGTGCGGCAGATCAGAATTTATATATATATATATATATTTATATATATATATATATATATATTACCGACATGATATATAGTTATTATATATAGGCATTGTATTTGTATATCAAAGCAAACCAGGAAAGAGAGCAATGTTTTTAGGTACTTTTCATGCTGAAACATCATCAAAAAAATATATATATATATAAACCTTCGGTTGTTGATTTTAATAACTTCGTTGAACTAAGTTAGTCTTTATGATTTACAAATTATTCTAAAACATTAGCGTTGTAGGATGTAGTAAGGGAAAGCAACAATGCAGCCACGTTAACAAATCAAATTGTATATTATTTGCAAACCGCTAAAGCACAAACAAAAATATTTATTCGTATATACTTTAGATTGATATCTCTAACTTGACTACCCAAAGAATACTCATTTCTGTATTGTACTGTATTGTCAACGAATTTAATTTTAATACATTGCTTGGTTGTTCCTAATTATGTTATATTTTGGCAGCTAAAACCACTCACACTAAACTCACGACTCAATTCGAATTGCTCAAAAAAATTGTAGCGCATAGGTAAATGCAAAAGATCAACACGTAGACATATCCTTGGAATATACAATAATATTTACTTTAAATGCCGCCATAGCAGCAAAGCAACAAACAAAAAAAAAAAAAAAAATTAAAAAAAAAAAACACTAGTTTTAAAAAGTCAAGCTTCCAGTGACAAAAAGCCATTGATGAATGATGTGGAAATCGAATAATAAGCATTAAAAATTACAATTTTTAGCTCTTACTCCGTAGCACTTTCCTTGTGTGTTGTGTAAAGAAACAAAACAAAAACAAAAAAATGGAAAAAAAGAAACGTCGTTTCGGTGTTGTTCATTTTCGGTCTAGACCGAAGCGAAACTTCCCTAAGCAAACTAAGAATTTATTTTATACACACTCGAATCTAATGCACACACAAAACAAAAATGAAACCATGAATCTTTTAACAATGTGTATTTTTCAAATGTTAACGATTAAATGCTCAATGGAAAACATCCAAACAAAAGGAAGTCGTTCTCTATATTGATTCTTAGGCAGCTACTGTCATCAAATTTATACTAGTTGTTTATCAACCATACTATGCTAAACAAAAACAAGCTACTAATTATTGTGTGTGTGTAATCGTGCAATTCTTTAGGTGTTCTTCTTCGAATTTCCTTAAAAAACCTACTACCAATTACTTGAAAAAAGGGATGAAGAGAGGAATGAAAAATTCATCAACTCCAAAGAGCTTCAACTTTGACGTTTATTTTTATCTAATCACTTAGCAACTGTCTCAGATTGTACATATTTACGATGACATATGGTATTTTTCCCTATTCCTCTCAACGCACACACAAACAACACACGCACAGGCTAGGATCCTGGGAAATTGAAGCAATTTATGGCATACTCACATTGTTACCCTCAATATAGGGTACTTCTTGTTTGATTCTCTCTCATGATCATGCATTGATATACTATTTTTACGTTGACATTTTTAAAGCCAAAGTTTATATTTTAAATGATTTTTAGTTAGGTATTAGAGTTTATATGCTGACGACAGACACAAAAGGATAAGTAAATGATTACGAACTAAAAGGGAAAACAATAAAGAAAAACAAATCGAACCCAACAATTGCCAAATTAATCGTAGCTTTCAACTGAATTATAAAATAAAGACGTAATTAAATTTAATGAATTTTTCAACTAGCGCAAAAATAGTTTGCCAAAAAGCCTAGCATACTTTTTGGCCCACCCCGATCACACACCAGAGAAAAAACACAGATATTTGGGTTTGATGAGCAAAAGCAAGAGATAAACCATCTAGTTATAAAGCAAACTTAAATATATTACGGTACGGTATATACATTTAAATTATGAACTCAACTTCCACCGCAAACTTTTAAAAACAAACAAAAAACAAAACAAAGAAAAACACAATTTTTGTCTTAAGCAATGCGTTGAGGAAAGTCAACCTACAAGTAAATTATAAATGCAAACGCAACTCAATCAAACACTGCAGCTATATTATGACATACGATATATGATGTATATGATAATATCTTCATTTAACCCGATCCATTTTGTGACCCCCAAAAACTGTAATCTGTGTAGTTTAACCATAAGCCAGCGCCAGCTTTTGTTTACTTTCACATAGATCAGATGCCTAGGCGTCATATAAAGTATAAATATAAAGTATATAAATATATATTATATGGAAACTCTAATCTTTAATGATGTGCCAAATTGTAAGTTGTACCATTTGTTTTTATGAGCAAATGCAAAACACAAATTGAAATAAAAATATGAATTAAAACATAAAACATTGAAAATAGCATTCAGTTTTCCTCCTCCCGATAACCCGAAACGGAATATGCAAGAAGCCTATTTTGATTTTAAAACATTTAGATGGTAATGGTAAAATATTTTTTAAATTTAGCATTGTGTATAGGAACGGACAAGGCTGCCAAAAAAGAAAGGCCAAGCCGAGCGTTCTCAGGCGCTACCTTACAAAACAAAATTGATAACAGAACCGCAGTGACGATAAACAAGTATTATATTAGCAACAATCGCAGAACAAAGCCCAACCAACAGCAAACACAAGTAAACTTAATATAAAACCCAGCTCAAATTTAAGTTTCTTGACATAATACATACCGGAAGCTATTGAATGTGAAATTTTAATAACAAACATACACAAATTCCGAAACGTATTGGTTTATATCAATTTTCAATTTGTAAGGTTGTGACAAATTGTAAACAAACATAGAAAACAAAAATGAAACATGAAACAAATCCATGGAAAATTGTAATATTGTTTGTGAATGGCAAATAAAATAGCAAGAAGGTTGAAGCATTTGAGATTCAGACAAAATACATTTGAAAAGAACGCCAGTGGGAAAGAGCGAGAAATGCAATAAAAATAACTTTAAAAAATGCAAAATAATCCAAACAATTGTGTTTTCATTTATGTGGGGGGCCAAACATTGCTGACAGACCTCCATAAATTACGGATTCGTGTCCCCTTTTTTGATGCACGAGGTAGAGTTTGTAAAAGAGCATTTAGCAGCACACAATCAATCATAGAGGTAGCAAAAACTTATGGCCTCTTATCCACCATCTACCGGAAACCCTTTAGACGTCTCACACCTCTTAGCCCGGCTCACACGCACACGTAGACGTAGACGTACAAAATTTCATCAATCATCAATTTGCCTTCCGTTAGAGCCCGGCAGTTTTTCTTCATTACTCCAAAACTCTTTGGCACTCGGGGCGTAATTAAAGTTGATGGGGGGTCATTTGCATGCAAGTTTATTACAATGCAACCGCAAACATTTAACACCTCTAAGTCCCACACACATACATCGACTATATATATATATATATAGAACACCGCGACATGCAAAGGCTATTACGTGATTAAATCAAATGGCTCCACCACTTGAGTTCGCCAGCCTGTAATTATACAAATTTTCGCATTTGATTGAAGAGTCCGGCATCCGACATTCAACATGACATTTCTGAGGTTGAACACACTAGCATATAGTTACAGTGGTGGAAAGAGGAATAGAAATTAAAAATAATTTTATTCTTTAAGTCAATTCAAAGTTAAGAAACCGATTTTAGAATTGTGAGTGTATTATTTTTTTATTTTTCTTTTTTAATTTTTTCAGTTTTCTAATAGCTTAGTTTATAATAAATTTGATTAAGTTTTAATATCTTTGCTAAATATTAAAAATAATTATTTTGTAAATTAAAAAATAAACGCAATGGTCTTAAAATTATTTATTTTTGGCGACTTTTAGTTAGATATGGTAATAATGTTTTTTTTGATTTGGTTTGACTAAATCAATAGATGATTAATATAAAGAGTTGCGTCTATAATGCTTTCCAGTGCTGTTGGGTACAGAGCAGCATAGACATGGCTCTGTTTTTAAATGTGCCATGTCAAACCGACAACCGCAGGAAGTAAACGCCTCTTCGCCTCTGGTTTGATTTTGTCCTGCCGGCAGTTTTGGGTTTGTGGCCAATGTGGCCGCTGTGTGACATAATAAATTATGCTGCATGCCAATGATTAATTTTAGATGTATGCGACATGACAGTTTCGGGAGTGTGGGGCACACGCAGCGCACCCAATCGAATGCATACGAAATTAACAGCAGTAACAGTTGGAATTAGCCATCTCCCACTCTACGGGGCAGGCAATCGCAGGACGAAATCTGTGGCAGGCTGCCCATGGGCTATTCGCTTTCTTCTCCCTATCTATCTATCTATCTCAATTTGAACGGCCCGATGGGCCCATGAATTATTACGTGCAATTATTTTCTAATTAATTATTTGACAGGCTAGCGAATGGCAAACGGTCGAGCGGCAATGGCATGCCATGGTGCGATAATTTTTTGGGCACAATTGGCCATTCGATATGGCGCGTAATGGGCGCCACTAAATTGGCCCGGTCTGCTTTCTGATTCTCGCAATGGAATGCGGCCAAAAAATACTTTTTGCTGGCAGCTTGATATAAGAGATACTTAAATATGTAGGCCGCCAATTGGAGCCCAGCTGACTGCCAAAAGAAGGGGAAATGAAGCGGAATAATAGAGAAATCCGGCGATTCAAGGGGAGCTAAGTAAGTCCACCGGCTGTTGGATTATGAGTAATGGCATAATTAAAATGGAAAGAAATTAGCCTGTTTAATTGAGCGCTAGAATATGGTAAACGTTTATAAATAATGAGAAGACTTGCCAGCAAGTGAGCTTAAAATTTTAAAAAGAAATCTTGAACTTCTCGAAATGAAATCTTAGCCTTGTCAACTAAAGCCTATATTCGACTCATATTCTTTAGCTCACAGTTTTTTAAACTTACAAACAAAGCCGTGGTACTCCATTTATCTAATTGTAAAGAGTTGCCACCATTTGAAAGTGTCAAAATTACTCGCGGTCTAATCAAAGCACTTATCATTACCAATTTCCAATCGAAACAAACAGTCCCAAAGCCACCTTTTTGGCAACTCTCTTCCACAAAGCAAACTGCTAACGAGGCCCCAAAACATCGGACAGGCCAACATGTCCGATCGTTGCCACGCCTCCAACAAAACCCCAAGCCACATCACCAATCCCCACTGCACCGAATTGCATCCTGGTTTTGACCGCTGCACAAAAACTAATTACATTATTTCAACTTGATGCAATCAGAGAGTGCGTATGCGTGCCCCCACGACCCCTCAACCCCGCATCGGTTTACCCCAGTGACCATCCGCGTTTCGGTTCAATTGAATGCCAGACGGGGATGTGAAACTAAAAAATACCAGAAAACAATACTGACACGTGATTGACGATGCCTTACCCAGTAATGTTGTAACTCATCAAAAATTTTTTTTGTATTTATTAATATTCTCGAATGATAAACTCAATGTGTTTTTTTTTAATTTAAAAGCCACAAAAATATTTATAATATTATAATATATAATAATAAATCAGATTTATTTTCGCACCAAAAAATATATACACAAATTTGAATAAAAATATATACTTTTTTACATTGGAAAAATGATTTTGCAGTATTGATCAACCGTTGACCAATTACATCACAACTGAAACAACCAACAGAGATACCTTAGAAACTGTCCGATATTTGGCGTATAAAAACGCAACAACGAGAAAAGCCCAGCAGCCAGAGAGGTCGAAATCCTCGCAGGACATGCCGATGCACGCAAATCACTGCAAAAATGCCCATTGGCCAGGGCTGATGACGATGGTATCGGGATAGGTCCTCCGGATGGCGTATTGTTGGACATTGTGGGGGGCTGTGCTTTACGAGGCGCATCGGTTAGATGTGCCACGGGTGTGTCCTGGAAGCGAGTGTGTTGGATTAATGCCGGCAGCTGCGGCATGAACAACCGCCAATAATTCAACGCGCGGCTTTGGGCATAAAAATCGCTGCATCTGCAAACCTGGCTGGCAATTATTTGTTGTTATATTTGTCTGTTAATTGCCGATGCAGCGCAATAAAAACCCACACAAGCACACAAGCAGCGAAATTTATAATTAACAGTGTCGTTGGCGCCTTGTACGTGACTCGAAGCGCGTTTCAATTAAAAGTTTTTAAAGGCCCTCAAGCCCAGATCTCATTTTCGATAATGCAAATTGTGCTGGGGTTGAGGCAGCACTGCACTTCGTCTCCAATAAAAATTGATTTATTTCGCGAAAATTACAATAACATTTAAAAACGTTTTCCCGAAACCATTCAGTTAAGCAGTAAGCTATTTTAAATTTCCCGCATTCCAATACCAAAATAAAACAACAATAAAACAACATTTTTTGTATAGAAAAAATAAATAAAACGGCGCACAAAAATATTTTATTTTGGTTAAAAATGTCACAAAATCTTAATTTAAATATTGAAAGAATTGCTTTTCTGTTTAATATTATTATTTATATACCTATTTAAACATAAAAACTTAAAAAAAACTTGTTTATAGTTTAAAGTACGTTATAAATAAGTAATTTTTTGTAACTAACTAATTTTTTTACTTTCCACCTGAAAAATGCAATACCAACTTGAGCTGTAATTATTCGATAGACTACAAAGCTAAAGGGCAATGTCTAATTAATAGAACTTTCAAGGAACATCTCAAACGCTTTTACCCTTTGACCTCATTTGCGCGTTTAATGAAAAATCCCCTTGGCTTTGGCCTTTGAATTCCGCCTTTGACTTTGCATTTGGGGCATTTTGTGCCTCCTTCGGAACCATAAAAACCACCGGTACCGCAAAATCGGGCAGCAACTGAAACGTAAACGAAATTCCCATGGCTGCAACATTGGCCAACACCGCAAAGGAAGCAACCCATTGCAATGGGTCCATTCGGATCGATTGGAAAGCAAGCTTCTTAACCACAAAATAAATAGCTTGCCTGCCGCAAATCTTGTTTGATTGTCTAAATATTTAGACGGCCAGTGAGGACACAGTAGATTTTCCCTTGTCCAAGCTCTTCTTTTAATCCAAAATGGCACTCAAAGAAACCTGCTTGGACAGAAAACAGTGCTTGCATAACAATTAAATTTCTGTTTGACAGTAAGACTTATAATAAAATTTTTTTTGTAAAAGATAAAGTTTCTTTAAATAAAAGTGTACATTTAATCTTAAACAGTATTTTCTATGGATTTATATTTTATTTTATTATTGAACAAATCATTTATCTTTTAAGTAAAATGATTTTAATTTATTTTTTTGCTTTTAAAAATGCAACTACATGTACTAAAACAAAAAATATGAATCTTAGTTCTACCAAATGCTCTGGGTAACTCTCTTTTGAACACCAAAAATGATGAAAATGTAATGGGAATATCCCTTGATTCAGGTGGAAAGATATTATCCGGGGCTCAAGTGTACAACGCATCATTTGCAGCGACCCTTTCGACGCACGAAGAAAGCCAAGGACAACCCAATTTTATGTGTAATCATTTTCCTATTTACAATCAATTGCCAGGCACTTGGCATCCTCTCAGCCCGGATCGTTGGCATATCCTTGGCCAACTGTTATTGCCGCATCATTGCACTTGAGTCGAGGCAAATCCTCGAACACCTCGACATCGCCTGTCATTTGCCATGCATGGAAACTGTCCGCGCTCACTTGGCCACCCATCACCGACAGCTGTTGCCGGCGTGACCTTAGACGACTGTCATAGCTCAGGCTGCAACTTGCAGTTTTCCCCATTTCCCTACCCCTGGGAGAGAGACTTTTCCACGCCGGAAACTTTCCCTCCCTTGAAGCTGTCTGTGGCGGAATTATGCAATGGCTGCTGGGCGGGTTGCCTGTGCAGCCATTTTTCAAAAATTCAATTGTATATTCAATTCAATTTCTGTGATCAACAACGCCGACATTGACGGCCACGGGGGAAATGGAGCTATTGGTTGGAAAAAGATTACAGCACGGGAAAAGTACAACACTTAAAAAGATAACTATACAGTTGTAATAGGCTTATTCCAGTTAAAAAACTTATCACAATAGCATAAATGTGTTATAATATGTAATAGTTACATTTCTGTATGCATACTTTAACCTTATGTGTGTAAAGAAAGTGTATTCAAAAATTACAAACTGAAATTCTTCCTTCTACAATATTTTTAAATTATTTTAAAATATTTATACTGGCATTTTTCAGTATGTTAAACACATTCAACAGATTACTATTGATTGCTGCAATTAAATCATTAATGTATAAAGGCAATGTTAATTAAAGTCAAGAACGATAATTCAATTAATTAACATTCACTGCTTTCTAATTACTCTACGTAAAAACAAATATGAAATAAATAAGTGAGAAAATTTCATTGTTTAACAGTGTGGCTCCGTAAAACAAACTGAGTTCATTTAAGCTTAATTTTAATAAATGGTTTCATTGTTTTATTATTAAAGTTCCATTTTATCCTGTGTTTTAAGGTTTTTTTGCAGTAAATTAAAAAAGCAACCGCGTCGAAAATCACTTTGATGTGACAAGTAATTGTGATATGGGATGGGAGGACAAGCCAAGTATACTTCAGCCAAATGTGGGTGGCTTAAATCGAAACACAATTCGCTGCTGCCAAACAAATGGCCGAAATAATTGCGTTAATTAAGCATGAGTTTAATAACACACTCAAATGAATAGAAGGACTGACAGGCAAGCGTTCTCGGGACCTCGAGGCCATCAATCAAGGAGATGACAACGGAAATTCTGTTCGGCAAATAAATCATAAAAAACAGAATAACAAACGAGGCGGCTCTTTGCGGTTGAGGCTGCGCCTAGTTAAATGCTTTGTTCGGGCTTCTAGTGTCTGTTTGTGGGTGTGTGTGTGTGTGTGTGTTTTGGTGTGGGTGTGTTTGTTGCTGTATTGGTGTCTTTATGTGTTGGCGGTTTTTGCGGTTTGCGTTTTGGCCCCCAGCTTTACCTGGACAAACACCGGAAGTGGGTGTGGCTGCTGTGCGGGAACTGCGCTCCACTGCGTGTCCCTCAATCCCCGTCTCGAACTTTCTGCTTGTATATACATACACCGGGAAAAACAACGTTATAATTTTTATACATTTGTATATATCAAAAATATATAAGTTATCATATTTTTGATGCAACGATTTGGTTTTTTTAATTCTAATTCAAAAAATCGTTTAGCTATTGCATAATTAAAAACGAAATTACTTTTGGCTCCCTTTTGAAAAAAATTATTGTATTTTATTTTTTTGTACTCACTGTTTGTAAAATGTTATCTTAAACTTAAGTAAAAATACTAAGTCTGTGGTGGAATTTTAGACACCTTAATCAGAATTCATTTCCTGGTTTTTGTTTTTGCGTGTGTAAGAGTGTGTATACGGGGGTGCAGGTGTAAGTTGACGGGTGTGAGTGTGTGTGTGTGTGCGGTGTTTCATTATAAGCTCAACGGCACTTAGCACAGATTTAAGCCGCTTTGGATTTGCTCTCTTTGTTCGCGCCCATAGCCAACCGCTCTCTGAGACCTTTTTGTGTTGTTTGGTCCTTCGGATCCGTACGTACCTTTTATCCACCCATAGATTTGGCTTCCCGCCGGGCGTTAGTTGTCGAGCGTTGACCGAATTATGCACACAAGTTTCGGAGGCATGCCTCATCCGTTTTGGCCACTTGCCCGAATCCTGCTGCCAGCCAACTCGACTTTGTTGGCACACGCTTTCATTATGCAATAATTGCATTTTTAATTTTTGTGTCGAGTCATTTAAAATAATTGTGCGAACACTTTGTGACAACACTGGGATACAGCAGGGGTGTGTAGGTCTGCCTTTCTGGCTTTCAGAGCCTTAATGGCTGCCAAGGGCCAAAAACACTCAACAAGTGGCTTAGATTTTATCCTGGACACTTATGTGGTCTGGATGCTTGAGAATTGCGATTAGTTTTATTTCAAGATTTTTAAAATCTCATTTTCTTAACGGACTTAAATAATTTATTAAGTTATACATTTTTTCTTGTCAAATAACAATAATAAAGAAGCTCTTTGCAGGTCTTACTTGATATACAAACATATCTAAATTCTAAAAATTAAAGACTCTAAAATAAATCCGTTTTTTAAGAATTGCGGACAGTTTTTTATAAAAATATTAAATGACAAGCCGTCATTCCTATATTGATTTTTTGCATACAATCAATTATAGCAACTCTATATTTATTCACTAACAAATGTGAAATTTAATTTCAGGCCACATTTAACTCACGTATAACCATTTATAAAGACATATTAGTCAGCATGCAGATGTTTATCTTTTCGATTAATCAGTGGACAAAGCAGATGGCCCGGCGACTGACTGCAATTGATTTGCGCGTAAGCATTATCTGCCTAATTATGTTAGTTGGCTGCCTCCGATTTCCTTGACATGGCAGGACATAAGCGCATTATAACGCTTCACAAACCGCTGAACCGCCAAGCCGGATTATGCATTGCAATTACACGAAACCGAATGCAATGGGGCAATATCAATTGCAGTCGGACAACGCGCATACACACATAGCGAAATGGCTTTCGCCAAAGACACCATGCCATTTTGCCGCCCCCAAAGAAAATTGCTTAATTGTTGGGCACACGCCCACCTGGCCGCCTCCCACTCAAACATGCCAAACGACCGTGCGCCTCAACAAGTTTGCAAAGGTAACAAAAAATCAATAGGCCTCCAAGCAAAGTAAAAAAAAATGTAGAAAAGGGGGACCATTTGGGAGTTGGGGAATATTAATTGGCCGTTTCAGCGTTACGCCAAAAATGCTGAAAATACTTTCACGCTCGTTTCAAGGCAGGCAAGGATATGGAGCACACTCGTTGCCACGTGCCCGGGAGTCGCAGCTCCCCGCCATGATGTCCTCGTTGCCGCTGTCCTCGTCTAATGGCTGTCCTACACGCAAGCCCAATACCAGGCCCAAACCCAATCCCTGGGCCAAGTCGGCAACGAAGTCGAGTCGGAGTTGCTGCCAAAAGACAAGCATCTTGAGGTCCTTACTCGTCGGATTAGCCAAGCACAAATACATGTAATCAAGCACAAGCACTGTGAAAAAACAAGAACTCTCTATAAATATGGCCAATAGATTTTAAAATCAACAGCAAAAGAGATGAAGTAAACAAGTTAAATGAAACAATATCTTATTATATATATTTATCCAGTATATACTTTGTTTTATAAAATAAAAACAGGTTGATAAAAAACCTAAAAAAAATGTCTATGGAATTCAAAGTCTACAAAAAAAACCTTGGTAATTCATCTATTGAAGTCAAATAACCGTTTAAAGATAAAAGACTGTACATTTTATAATTTACAGATTTCTAAAATATACATAATTTGATAAGCATAAAAGGCATCTATAAAATTTTTATAAATTGTTGTACACTTTAATAGAGTTTAATTAATGGATTTGAATTCATTTTAAAGGGATAAATGGTTTAGCTTTAAATGTTCAGGGTTTGGCTCATGTTTTAAGCGATTTATTTAGTTTTAATTTGTATTTTTCCAAGTGCTCTGACAAACGCCTTGTGTATATTTAACTTTTCAACTTGGAACTGTCCCGAGCCAGCTGGTGGCTTTGCAGTAGAATTTATGCCTGCTACGGATTGCCCGCCTCTCGACCGTCGACTTTCGACTGTCGGTCAAGGCTGACACAATAACGCACCTGGGGTTCGCCAAGAGTGGCGACTGCCTTCGAGTTCCCAAGTGCCCAACGTCCTCAAACCGGACCAGAACGAAACCAAACCCAACCCATGCGATTCCAACCCGGTGGCTGCTTGTAAATTTATGCCCATAAAAATGCACAAAAAGGAAGCGGAAAATGTGTTGTGTAAAAAGGACGACGGTGAAAATAAAATCAACAATAAATTTTACATGCAGCCACATTACGAAACAATGGCCGACGGGAATCCCCCTTCTGCACATGGGCGTGAGCGTGGGCGTTAGCGTGGGGCGTACACACTGCAATTGGTATTTTTATTGCGTGTTCAACACGGCGTATGCGTAATACAAGCACATGCCTGGCAAGACGCTACTTTATGGCCGCTTTTGACTTATGCCCCCATAAAATGCCATAAAGCGAAATTAAATACGCGAAATGTAAAAGAGATATTTTCGGACGTTGGCTCTCTCGCTCAAATTGATTGGCATTTCTATCAAATTTTTTGACATTTATGCGAAGCGAAGAGGCCTTTACAGCCGATCCAAATGATTCATGGCTTTCTCTAGCCAAGATTTATGGTCAACCCTTTTCCGGTAATCGATTCAAAAACAATGACCATTGCCTGGTCCAATTTTTATTAGCCAGCCTTCGTTTTCGTTGTCCCTTGAAGTGGGTTACGATGTCGCCTTCAATTTTAAGCTTGTTTCTCCGGAATTTTCATGTTTACGGCCGGAACAAGCTGTGGTAATGCGGGCGTGGCCAAGGCGGTTCGGTTACGTGAGGCACATCAAAGTAACCGAGCGTCGCGCCCATTTTTCCTGCTGCGAAACAACGACAAACGCTGATGAGGTGAGGCCCGGAATTGGGGTTGACATGGGACGACACCGTCCCCCCATCCATTGCCCATTTTTCCCATCTGTCGCATCTGTTGATTAAGCTTTTGCCCAGTTTCTCCGTTCCGCTCTGCTTTTCACGGGGCTCCCACTTTTGTCATCATTAATCAACTGCCGACAAGGCGCATCGCATCGACAAAGGCCAAAGGAATGTGAGCAAATTGCTGACTGGGACTAGGATGGGGAATACGAATACGAATTGGAATACGTAATAGAAATGACTGCTGTTCATCACTCGCATCTCTCTATTTGCAGCAGTACGCTGTCTGGATTACAAATAACAAAGAGTCAACACATTGACACTTGATTTTGCAGTGCACTGCACATCTGAGCCTGATTAGAACCCACACTTGGCACTCACTTTGAACTTGAAACTTGAAACTGGAAACTTGGGAATACTTGAAACCGAGTCGGAAGCGGAAGCAGAAACAAAAACACAAATCGGAGCTGCAAACTTGACAGCCGAGACGCCCTGGGGACAAGTTATCCGAAGATAACGCCTCTGTAAGCTGCCATAAGCCATTCCAAATCAAATGCTCGGAATGGAACAACAATTACATAAACTTAATAACTTGATAGCCCCAAAGATAAGCTCGTCAGAAGCAAACATTTCACTGCCCAAAAATTTGCGTTTTTAGTTTGCTTCAAACTATTATTATTCAATCAATGTTCCTAAAATTTTTTTGGCATATTTAAGACTTTTTTACATTTCTGAAAAGGTTGTTAATTTTGTAGTCTTACAAATTTTAAACACTATTACAAAATTGTAATAAATATTTATTAAAACATAGAAAGCAGAAATATATAAAGATATAAAACTTGTGTTTACAATTAAATAAAGTAATATTACTTCATACCTATGTTCTATATTACCTTTTCTTAAACGTTCATAATTTAAAAACCATCCTTTTTGACACTTTTTGGCACAACGAAAGACAATAACATTTGTTTTATTTTTAAGAGTAGTATTTACTATATTTAAATAATAATACAAATTATAAAATGACTAAAATAAATTAAGAAATAAATTTTATTATTGTTTACAAGACATTGAGCTAGTATATCATAACATTTTAAAACTTTATGCAAAAATGTTTAAGGGGAATATAGAAGTAAAAGCAAATACTTCCATTTTAAAATCACTCCTACTTAATTTGTAGTCTTCAAGGACTCGAAACAATCTAAAATCAAAGCTTACAGTGTAGTCTGGGCAACACAGGGAATCCGAAAAGAGGCAACCCATTGCCCACCGGCTGAGGGCAATGTCTGTTCGAGCTCATTCCCAATTACAACTTCAGCCTGGGGGCCTTTTTCGGACCTTCGGTTGCACACAATTTTATGGCCGCAAACAATTTTCCAACGTTTCGTAAACTTTTCACCGATGCAAAGGGGGCGAAGGGGGTGGATGAAGCGGCGAAACGAAGAGAAGCTTTTAAGGACGTGGGCTTGTTGTTGGGTAAATACACTTCACTTATTACAACACTTACAGCTGTAAACGAGCGAACGGCCCAAGGCTCGATTTGACTTTACTCGAGACTCGAGAGCTGCATGAATATTGCAGGACCTGGCCAGTAACTAAATGGAAGGCCAAAAGCTGAGGGCTTCAGCGGGTCCTTTCAGGGAATTAAGCCGCAGAAGCTAGGAGGTGACTACGCCTGGGCCAAAGAACTCAGATGTTCTGCGAATGGATGATAAGGTGCAAGCGAAGTGGGCGACCTGATCAATCATATGTGTAGCGGAAGTAATTCATGGTATACACTCTTAGAAACTCGTGAAAAATGTATGTTTTTTAAAATGTGCAAACTGACAGCAAACTGCCAACTTTTCCAGACCAATGTGTGTGTGTGTGTGCGGGTGAGCGCTATGCAAATGAGCAGCAAAGAATGCAATGAAAGCTTGATTAGCATATTGCGTATACGCCACGGTGCGCACCGTGAAAAATGTGAAAATTGTAAATGCTTAAAGTGGAAGCCAGCAACTGGGACAACTTTCGATAAGTGGGAATAAATTGAAGGGGCATTCCTCACTCACACACTCATCATTCACGTGCCCCCAAAAGGGTTTAAAATAATATTACCCATACGCCACATGTTACGTTGTGCACTTTAAGCAATCCCTTTTGCCGCAAACAGACGTCAAAAACATTTGCAAACTAATTTAGAAACTATTTCGAAATGTTCTCCCCATTGCCAGGCCACAAAATGTGCCACTTCAACGCAATGAGCCGGCAGTCTACCCAAGATAATCATTTACAACAACAACAACGGCAGACAGAGGCTGTGCCAACAAGAATACACCATATGCGAGCAATTTCCCAGGGCAAACGCAAGAGCCAGGAGGAAAAAAAATATATAAAATACGGGAAAGGGAGAAGGGGAGAGAGGGGGGTCGAAAAATCCCAACAACTTTTTGCGGGCATGTATGCCCTTGGTGGCCATAATTTATAGACTATCTGCCAAAATATTCCAGCTGAACCATAAAGATTCAATTTCACAAGCAATTTATATAACTGAAACCCCTTAGCACACCCCCCCTTTTTTCCCAGCTGCCTTACAAATGAGCAACATTCTCGGACCACAGACTGTTATTTATGCCCTGAAAATCACGTGGCTCTCGACCCCCGAAAATCTGCCACATCCAAATTTAGTTTTGAATTAAAACTCCCAGTCGCTGGCACTATATTTGTGTTTGTCCCTTTCGGCCGAGTGTAAATTGAATTAAAATTATAATATTTCTGAGCAAACACACAAACGGCCACGTGCAAAAGTTTAATTAAATAGTATTTTATTCCTTGGCGCTGACTACTGCCGCTTATGCGCATAACTCGTGCATAAGTTCTGGGAGTTTCGCCCTCAGCCATCTCATTTGCCTTGGCCGGCAGTGGAAAAAGTTTTAATTTGTTGACTTAACCGCAGTTACAGTTACAGGGGCCCCAGCACCCCGGATCGGGCATAACTTTGCCCGGCGCAACTTAACATGCATATCTCGTCGGGCGGCGAATCCCCTGGGAATCCTGGGAAACGGATCCCAGGCCAACAGGCTGCCGGATCCCGGCTCCTCCATCCACGTTCAACTTTCATTTGTGCTCCGCTCAGTTCGCTTATCGTCTGCTGCACACGCAGCTGCAACGTTTTTGCATGTTCCCTACCCGCCTTTTTTGCCACCGATTCCCTCGATTCTCGGCTATATAGCTTTAGTTGCAGCTACCGCTACTGCTACTGCTACTACAGCCCCTGCTTAGCCATAAATATGCAGCTTAAAATGGCTTTCGACTGGCGGCTTTCGGCTTGCGGTATACGTGGCGTATGATTGATGCCACTTTGGCTGCACCAGTCTCTGCTGTTGTTGCTGTTGCTACTGATGTTGTCTCATGGTTGTCAGGTTGTTGGGCCATTAGCCAGCATTAAGTGAAATGCGAATAAGATGACTGAAAAGAAGCGCACCCAACTCGTTTGGCCAATTCATTGGAGTGGAAACTGGCCAGTGCAAAGGCATTAAAAGTTCGGAGCAAAGAAGTATAATCCACGCCACATCTGTTGCAATCAAACGAACTTTATTTTTCAAATTGAGGTATCAATAGTTTGCACAGCTTCTTGTGAATCCAAAATGAATAAAATAATTTCAAAATGAATAAAATATTATCTAAAACAATTCTTTAATACTACTGATTTTATTTTCTTAGCAATTACTTACTATTAACATCACCAGAACAAAATAAGCTATAGTTCAAATATATCTAGGATCATAAATCAATTATTATATATATATTTTTATATTCTTTTGAGTTTTCTTAGCTTAAATCACAATCAATTGTCTTTATTTTTATTATTTTGTTTGGAATTTGGAATTTTATTTCTTTACTCTTATCTCTCAAATAAATTTAAAAGCAACAATGAACCGAAAAAAAAGATTATTTTCCAAAAGAGGTTTTAAAAAAACATCACTTAATGATATTAAAAGCCTTCTTTGGAATTCACTCCATCAAGCTTTAATTATAATCGCAATTATAAATGTTGATTGCCCATATGCCCATGACATGAAATTTTCAATCAGTAAAAATGGTAAATGAAACCAAAAAGCGCAATAAGCGACAATTGCGACAGTCGCATGCATAAAGCGTAATTATTAAATATTTATATTTAATGTATACATTTTTATTCGATACCCATATATTTATCACGCCTATTTGCCGGCGAGTCTATTAATTATGCAGTGCACTTTTCGAATTAAATGTAAATTAATTATGTACCATTGACAGTCATCAATTGTTGGCTCAGCTGCGCCCCAAATTCTGTTAACGGAGTGATAAAAGGAGGAGCCCGCGAAATGCCAACAATTTGCACGCTCTAATCAATCTTCGTGCGCTCGCCCAAAAGCATTTACCAAGAGTCACTCACTCGTCACTTATGCTAAATTAACAAAAAGCGGAATGCAGTGGCGAAAGGGCCAAAAGGATTGCAGGAGGCGGTGTTGGAACGTAAGTCGCAGAACCAAAGTCAACAAAACTTGGTGCTTGACTCGGGCTTTTTAGCCACTCCCCACTTTCCCATCACATTCCATCCAATCCCACTCCCCTCCGCACATTTGTTTGAACTTTTCGCTTCAGTTTTTCGCTGCTGCCGCTGCGCTACTTAGCCAAGTCGGAAATTTGAATTGGATTGGCTTCACTGCCATGGCAGTGCAATCAACAGAGGGAGTCCCTCAGGGCCATGTTAGATATTCATTTTTGTATTTAATACCCAAGATAGTTTATCACTCGGTCCATCTGAATAAAGGCCACACTCAGAAATATTCCAATTTAATGGTTATTTTTAAATAAAAAACTTTTTATAAACATATTAGAAATTTAAAATAAAATCTAAGAAAGGTGAGGAGAAAAAAAAGGTATTGATATTGATAGGTATTGATAAAAATATTATTTTAATAAATCATTTTAAAACAATTTCTGTTTAATATTAATTTGTTAATCTGGAATTATGATTTATTAAATCATTTATTTTCTTTCAAGTCTCATATTCAACCTTGACTAAAATCTTTTTTTGAGTGGAATGGCAAGCAGTGCCCTTATTCAAGCCAAAATGGCGAAATGTCAATTTAATTGAAAGAAATTGTCATTGCAAATGCTATTTGATGCAGTCAATGTTTATTTAAGGCATTGATGGGCGGCTGTCAAGGGAGTTCTTATTTCTTTTTTTTTCTTTTGGGTGCATCGGGTCCCTTAAAAGCGATAAAAGTCATTTTGAATTTCGGTTGCTGTCGAAACGGTTGCCGCATTCATTAGACGACATCATTGTTGGCTGGTTCGCAACAATGTTGCAGCAAATGAGTGAATGAACGAAGGACTGAATGGATGGAGTATATAAAGTGGTGGCAGGCGGAAAGTGGTAGTGAATGCACAGCGTCGACAATGTTTTCAATTCGTTACAAAACGTGCACTTGCCATGCACAGAGCTTCATCTCCAACATCGGCACCGGCATCAGACAATTCCCAAAGCTTTGGTCCGCACACCCTGCTCCTTCTGGTCCTTTCATTCCTGAAATCGCTCCACTTTGGCAGTCACGTGCTCCATTTGCAGCAACGCCATTTCAAACTGGCTAATCAGTCAAATTCCTGCAGGCGAGTATCCTCTTTCCAATCTGCAGTTTGGAGTTCACACGTCTTTATACTTTATACACGATATCCCCATTTATATATAAAATAAATTACAATGGATAAGCTTAATATATGACCATAAAACCTCTGAGAACTGAAACAATTTATAATTTTTAACACGTCACTTATTGCTTTAATCTTTTAGTTAATCTTTATTTTCGCTGCTTTAAACAAACTTGAATGAGGACCATAAGACGAGATTATTCAATTTTTAAAATCATTTTGAACAAGAAGAATATGTAACTTAAATAACAATAGATTTATTTTTTAAAAGTATTATTAATAAACAAAATTTTAATAAATATTTTTGCATTTTGGCTTAATAAAAATTCGTTTAAACATTTTCTGGCTTTTGGAAACACCCCTATTTTTACATTTATACATGTTTATTACCCCAAAGAAATGTTTCAATTACATTTAATTTTATTTATTACATTGGTTCAAGGAAACTATTGGCGTATAAACGCCATACAATTCCAACAAAGCTAAAATGGTATTGCAACATAAATGAAAACAAGAGCTCTTCGCCTGGCTCTCAACTGAAGCGAAGTTTTCCATTCATTTAATTGTTGGCCATGCAAATCCCCGGTAGCAAATTTATAGTGGCAGGTGTGATTACAATCGTGTACAAAGGGCTTTTTAACAGTGGAGCTTCGCCAAGTCGACTCCTATTCCTATTATTTCTTTCCCTGTCCCCATGCCATCAAATACGATGTCACTCCCCCAGGATTCCAGAATTCGCCTGGAGCTTATTTTAGCTGGCAAGCAACATTATTTAATGAGTTTAGTTTCGAACTGAAATTCAGTTAATATGCGTCTCATTTATGCGCTGCAGGAGCATCGGGGATGCTCCAGATGGAGATAGAGCCCGATACAATTTGCGCTTGGCACTTTACCCAAATGAGTCGGGCTTCGCTTCTTATCTCCGAAGAGCTACAATGGCCGGGCTTTCCGTCTCGCTTTCGCCTTAGCCCCCTCTCGCTTGCTCGGCAACACGCATGCTGGCACATGAGGAGCTTATCTTTTATTACCATGTATTCATTAGGTTCCTGTTCTGACTTATATACCCTTTTAGGGGGTATAAGGTGCTTACAATAAGATTGCCTAATTAAGATAATCAATTTGTAGAGAATAAAACTTAATAAAGCTGTGCCATCACCATTTACAAAATCGCAAAATCCTTTTAAATCACCAGCACTTAAATAATCATATTACAATAATTTTTGCTTCTTAAATATTGCATTAGGTAAAATCTGTTGGTTTAATTTCCAAATCGTTAGTGGATTTTTCAAAGTGTGTTTTATACATAAAGCAATGAATAAAGATTTTTTTACGATTACCTAAACCATTTAAGAAAAAAATATAAACAATACGGTTTGAACAAACAATGTATTTTACTTAAAACTAATTTTAATTTAAAACAAGTGTATGACACATAAAATAAAAATAATTCTCTAAAAGAACATTAAGACAATCGGTGCTTCTTTCAAGATAGTTAATATTCCTGTTGCCCTGAGTTAAGCTGCACATGCGGTGTCTGTGTGGATATCTACTTCCTCTAAAATAATGCAGATCCAGCCTGGTTGATTCCGTACTCTATGTTGGGACTAGCTTGGGATGGCACCGGCTGCACAACTAATGAAATAGAGTTATAGGACCGCCACGCACACAGCCGCAAACGAGCACACAAATACACATACAGACATACCCAACAACACCAACACACATACACACCGAGAAAGCCACGTACGAGCGCACTAACTTCGTTCTAATTATGCCAATCAACATGCTCGCCTTGGCCAACCGAAAAGCTCGCCTCAGCTCGGCTCGATGCCTCAATAAAAGACGCCATCAATGTGCAAATTAGTCGTCTGATGGCTAATCAAGCACAAGGGGGCGGGCCACGCCCCTCAATGCTGCCTGCGTGGACACTGCACCTAATCTGATTAATAAAGCGATTTGTGCTCAGTGATTAGCAATACTTTCCATAATTAGTAGACATTAGTAGACATAGTAGACATCGGGCCAAGTTAAAGCCTGAAAGTTAATCAGGGAGCGCACGAATCTAAGTTGGTCAACGCATCTCTGCCACGGGCAGTTCGATAAAGTTTCGATTGAACTTTTGGCCAGAGTCTGCAATAGATAGCTGGGAAAGGAAATTTTCAACCAAATTTCTTCCGCTTTCAATTTACGACAAAAACATTAATACATTTCACTGCAAGAACAACAAAAAACAGAATTCTGCAAGCAAAAGTTTATGAAACTTTGGTCAGGAACGACAATAGATATTTTCTGGTTTAATTTATTTTATTTTCAACGACAGAAACCTCATTAACCCTAGTTTGAGTTTCGGTCCTAAAAAGGAATAATTTATTTTGTCTAGGCTACAAAGCTCTGTGTAAAATAAAGTCCCTAATTCTCAGCTCCTTAAAATAAAAATTGGTTTACGATCGAATTTCCTAAATTACTAAAGGGCTTTGATAAATGCATTGATTTTAAACGTCAATTTAAAACAGGGATCTTAAATAATAATTAATGGTTTGATTGAAAAAAATAATCACAATTAGGTTATTATTTGTTAAGGATTATTTAATCGGTTACACAATAATTATTTTAATATGTCACTTATAAAGATTAATATCCCTGACTTAAAACCAAACTAAGATTTTAGGTTTTAAATGAACGGTTAAAACATTTAGTTTTAAAGCTTTTAATAATTTTTTAATGTATTTTACAACGACGCTTAAGAAGTCCAGACATGGGTTTACCGAAAACCACTCTCCCCGATTGCCATATTCCAAGTTCCAAGCGGCCGCAACTTAGAGGCGTTGGCGACCATTGGCAGCTCCGCGGAGAGATGAGAGATGTTGGCCTGTTTAATTTAAAACTTGCAACGCAACTAACGACAGTTTTTTAATTAAAATACCAAAGACAAAGCGTAAAAAACAAAAATGGAAACAATGGCGGCGCCAAAGCTGAGGCTGTGAGACAGCGTAAAAGTTGGCAAGAAGTTTCAAAAACTTAAGCACCTGAAAGGGTCGGGGGGGGGGGGGAACAGGATTCTGGTGCTAGGGAGAAAAAGGACCGGACCAGCCAGTTCCAGAGACAAGCGTGTTAAAATATTATGAAGCACTTAGGCGAACAACAAAATGGATGCGGTACAGGTACAGTTGTGCCGAGTCAGCCACTACGCTCCCCCGAAAACTCCGCTGCGACAGTGCAACTTTAGTTTATTCATGGCAAACTAAACGAAATGAAATTGAGCTGTTTGCAAAGGAAAAACAGTGCAAAATACAACGGAAAACAAGACAAACGAAAATCAATGGCAGAACTTAAACCCGTTCAATTGGCAAGGTCACGTAGAGCCAGCCGGCAATCCTGAATGGGATGTAAAATGGGAGGATACCCAGCCCTTTTTGGCCTGGCCAATTTGTATGCCCCCAACTTGTTTGCCTGGGGTTGGGGCAAAAAAGGCACCCACTCAATGAATATTTAAACAGGTTCCAAAGACCTAGGACCTACAACCGGATGATGATGGGGATAACGATGATGAGCTTGCAACGCCGGCTTCACTGCACTGCACTGCCACGATAATGAAAGCAATTAGTTTTCGAAAAAATATCTACTCAAGTGCAATTTGCCATCGACCACTTGAAACTGCATTGGCCTTGCCTCGAATATCTCGCTCTCTCCCTCGCTTCTTTTCTAAGGGAAGTGACTTTTAATTGAACGCTAAATTGTGTAAAAATTTCACCCAAACATAGATGAGAAATTTCTGTACTTAATTACCTTCTTTGCTACCGCTCTCAGCATACAATGTGAATTATTTCAGGGCAAAACTTTGTTCCCAACAATGAACAATATTGAGTGCAAAAGTGAGGAGGATTTTCACCAAATTTGAGAAGGTTCTAAATTGCTAATGGAACAGCTTAAGGGTGACTTATGTTTTCTGATAGGGGAAATGAGGGAATATTCTCTTTTGAATTTTAATGAATCTATGAGGTTGATTCTAAATCATAATATTATCAGAATATTAATCAAGGTCGCAGACAAACTAAAGAACACAAAAATCCGATGTTTGGTGACATTTCAAAGTTTGTTGTTAACACAACTGCAGTTATCTAATTTTTAAAATAAAAATCTCTGATTTTACACAATGTCTTCGATCTTGAAGTGACTCTTAAAATTATATCTTTTAAATGGAAACAATATTAAGTCCTCATGAAACCAATAGTTTTCGTTTAATTGGATTTTAAATATCATTGAAGTATGCTACTATTTTTCTCCAATCTGAAAATTATAACTGGCTTGTGCAAAATTTATAATATATTAATAATGATCAATGTTGAACAAAACTATCATCCGTTCAATATTTAAACGAATTTAACTAACAAAGCTTATTACTAGTGCAAATATAGAGCTACATGACATGTTATCACTTCATAAATATTTACCTTAATATCATGTTTACATAAGTGATGACAGCTACAAACAAACAATATCAGCTAATATTTACTGGTTTCAATTTGCCAACACCCGTTCGAAAACGCTTGTTAAATATTATTATTAAGCAAGTAAAAAAATTCACTTTGTTGCAAATACAAAATAATAATATATTTGATGTTCAGTAAAATGTATAAAAGAGAACACATGTTATTCCTAATCCATAAATCCAATGATTGAAAGCGCCGACAGGGATCGGATGAATAAGATGAAAAATTAGCCGGAATCCGGGGTCTGAGTCCTGTGAAAATCTGTTGAAGTGCATCAGCTGCCAGGGGCTTGTTCTGTTGGCCCCCACATGTGCAATGTTCACACTCTTGACTGCAGCTCCTGCTCCCCAGCATCCCGATCCTGCCCGCTCCTTCGACGCCGCAGAAGGACATGCCATTCGTCTGCGTGTGTATTTGCCCAAATGACAAATTGCACAAACGTTCTCGCCGTCGTTGTCGTCCTGCTGAAAGAGGAAGCCAAATGCCATTCCTTGCCAAGGAGCCAAGTCAGCAGCGGAAGTCGCCTTGAATGCGCTTCAAAATGCTGTTAAATTATTTTAAAACGTTACAACCAACCGGTCGCCCCGCCCCGTCCCGCCCTTTCTGCACTCTATCACAATAGGCGCTACTTGAGTGCTTGCAATTATTTGTAAGTGCTGCAAAAAGTTGACAACGCCGGGGCAAATGACTTTTCGGCAGCTAGCTGCAACAACAAAAATAATAATAAAGCAGCAAAAAAGAAAGGTAAATTAAAAAAACATTTTTTTAGGGCCGTTTCGATGGCAATAAATAAAAAGGACATTTCGCCGCTCGATTGGCATGTCATGTCATGTCAATCTTTCCGGCATTTTCCCTTCCCGGCGCCCGGATTCGGTGCCCTTTAGGCCATAGCCACGCGTTGGGGATCATAAATAAAGCATGATTTCCATTTGACCCCTTCCTGTCGGAAAGGCGGTGGAATTTGGGGGTTGGGCTGCTATTTTATGCGGTCTTATGTGCATTGTTGTAACTCGTTTTCATTTTTTTTTATCGACAAATCCATATGCGCGTAACGGCAGCCACTCAAACCTTCTGCGGTTCGCTTAAATCCATGAAGCCTGAATAACCATATACCCATAAACCACCACTTCCCACACCCCTCGGTTTTCCGGCAATGTGAAATATTTATATATTGATGTATGTGGATACATTGTGCTTTTTATGTACGCCATTTGATATTGTGCAGCAGTTTATTGGAATTTTGTACGGACAAAAAAAACAGCAGCAGCAACCACATGGCGTATACGTAATTAGTCACATTTAGGTGGCTGCCTAATCAAAGCAGTTGTACGATTTATGCAGTCATGGTTGCCGTTTTTATATTTACTTGGGCACTCAATAGCATCCATATAGAATTTAGATGGCGGCTTTTTTTGGTTCTCGAAATATAGTTCAATTAAGGTAGAAATGAAAATGGATCTTCCGAAAAAAGAGCTCCTGGCGTGTGCGTAATTAGTCGCATTTAGCTGACAGACAAATAAAAACAGTTTTATTTGTATTTGCTTCAAAATGCAACAATATTAATGAAGAGCTTAAATGGTAGTGCTTAAGTTCATGGACTTATTCAAAACCCCAGGACGACATTTCTGATTTTGCAGTAGGATTGCCGACAAATAAGTGTAATGAAAACAATTTCAGGATTTATATAACATTTTCTTGGCATTTAAATTTAATCCCAAAATTTGGCCTAAGGCCTTCATTGCATAATTCTAGGAATATTAACAATGAAATTGTGTTGTGCCTAATTAAACATTTCCTTGGCTGAAAATCATGGACCAGTAGAAACCGCAAGACGTAATCACAACAAGACACATTTAGTTGAATTACAAATAGAAACAGTTTTTGTAATAATCCACTCATGTCTATGATGTTTCTATTATTTTCAACATTCAATAGCTGATATCAGAATACAAATTGCTATTGCATACTGCTAAGATAAATATATCAATTGCTTCGGCTGATCAAATAACTTATATTGCACAAATCAATAACATACAGTTGTAATTTGCTCACTCTGGCACAATCAAACAATAGGTCATTTAAATTATGCCGGCAGTCGAATGAAATATGTTCCACTTGAGTGGGAGTCTCTATATGCAAATTAGCCTGGCATTAGCATAAAAAGAGCAATCGGGAATCGCTTCGGGTTCAATTCGGATAATTTAATACCTCGAATATAATTGCTACATTGCAATGATTAAATGATAATGTACGCTGAGGCAATACATACAAATAGCCAGGCAATTGAAATAAATACGTATATGTAAATGCGATTGGTTTAACAAGTCGTAAAAATGTTTGCTTACTTGCCGTTTTTTGTTTATATTTAATTTTTGTTTTGCCACATTAAGGCGATTAACACGTGAAACGGCTGTGGTTAAAAATGCAATTTATTTGAAAACAAAAGACCTAATTGATTTATACCCGCATGGTGCCTTGTGTCCTAAACACAAAATGATTTGAGTGAGACCGCAAAAAAATGGTTAGACAAAGTAAATTATCAAAAAGAATGGATTTCGTTTAGTAAAGAGAAAAAATCATAATTAATGCCAGAACTGCCCAACGTATACAAAGTTACAGTTTATAGACTATTAATTTGGGTTGGAAAAAGTTTAATCTTGTTACATAAATTAAAAACTTTTTTAATGCATTTTTCGCCAACACTTTTTTACCTAACTTTTTTGTCCATTCCGCAGTACAGACAATCTGCATATTTTTATGCAATCGTTTTGTGAGTGCTGTTTTGAACAAAATCGTAAAAACGTGCATTAAAATCACTCAGAGCAGTTGCATGCCATTTGCATTATTTTGTGTTAAATGCTGGGGGGTATAATTAAATGCCTCGGGTCATTGTCCAGCTTTGAAAGCTCTTACTGTGGGGATAAACTGGAGTCCTCTTCACGGACTACTGGCTGAAACGCTTAAACGGATTGTCACGGCAAAGGAGACACGCTTACCCACACTTGCACACACTCGGCCAACTTAACACGCACATGCACACAAATGAGCACCGTAACGTATGCAGCAGATTTTGCCACGATGTTGGTGCATACGGTCGTGGGAAAAATTATAAATGTATCTTTAGAAATTTAAGGAAATTATTTTTTAAGAACCCTATTTTAAAAATTTTTAAGGCATGAAATAACTTATTAAATAAAAAGGTCTATAACATACATAGAAGTAGTGTTGACTGCAAAGAATCACTTGAACACTTGTGAAAAAATAATTTTGCTAATAAGTTTATAAAACTTAATCTGCAATAAATCATTTAAAAATGCTAGAAATCAAACCATTCTTTGGTCTTAAAATTTTACAAATACCAATACACTTTCGCAGTTATTTAAAAAAATGTTCTATTTATACTGATTTTAAAGTCTTCTAGGCAAAGAATATGTACTAAAATAAAAAACGTTAAACACTTTTAAGGAAGCAGGAACAAACTTAACTTAGCTCAAATTATTCGGCAAATCAAGTAATTTTCGGATATTGAATTTGTAACTTATGATAAAGCTTTTTTCATATTTTTGAAATGCAGAGATATTAACCACAATTTATTTTTATTAGCTTTCACGGCTATTGCTAAGTCCACAGCTGTTTATCGGTTTTGTTGTTCTTGCTGGCATTGTAATTGTTGAATTTGTTGATGTGCGGCTCCTTCTGGCTTACATCCGACGGTGAATGCAATCGTGTCCCATGCATTCCCATAGATTGTTGCATAATTTCCAGAGGGCCAGGACACGAAGGGGCTGGGCGAAATGAACATCATTTGCAAGTGCAGATTGGGCCGGGGGTCAGAATGTGAGCTGCTTAGCTGGCAGCCAGCTAATCTTGGCAAGGCAACGATGATAAATCGTCCCGTCCAGCCAGGCATGTAAATACTCCCAAGGGACTGAATTTTAGCCCAGCCAGCCCCCCTTGTTAAATTTAATTAGCAGTCGCCTTTTAATTAAAAGCGAACAAAGCATCATTAAAAAATAGTTTGCGCCTGCTAATTTTTAGCATGTGATTTACATAATTCAATTAAAATTAAGTTATGAAACGGGCGCACATTTTGGCCAAATGTTGTCGTTTTAAGGGAAGTCTGGACGAGCTGAGCGGGGAAATCCGCTTTGACGGCTCTGGACGCTACTTCGTTATGCAAATTATGAACGTACTGTAGTCAGGCAGTACGCAATGGGTTTTGTTTGTTGAAGCGGCAAAAATAAATAGCACAAAAGAGAGAAAATGGCTGACTGACAATAAAGGAAATGATGGCACGGAAAAAAGGTTGAAAAACAGTCGGCAAAACAGTTTCTTACAGTTAAATTTAATGTATAATGGGAAAAACTTGAATTTCGAGATAAAATAGTTTCAACACAATGGAAGATACACTTTTCTTACTAAACTTAAACTCAAAATAGAATGATACAATTTCAAATTTAATAATTTTATTTATTTTATTTTTATAGTTTTAAAATATTGTACAGAAAATTTAAACACAACTTATTTGATGCAATTTTTAATGAGTTTCCTATACTAATTTTTACATTGTTTGTTTTAATTTAACTTTTTAAGTATATTTTTTTTAGCTTTTAAATTAGTTGTCTTTTAATTTGCCAAGTAACACAAACCTAAGCAGAGTACATAATAAACATTTCTATTTAATTATCTCTAGTTCTTTTAGTGTATGCTTCGCACGCAATTGTGAGCAGTAGTATAATGATGCTGTTGGGAGCACTTACAAAGGATTTAAGTGTGAATAGAATATGATTGCTTGAAGCAAAATAAATCAAAACAAGATTTCCGGAGAATTTATAGTAAATTCCCCTTGCATACCTGGCAATCCAGAGTTAAAGTTTCACTACCTTATTTGACCCAACCAAAAGATAATCACAATTTTATTCTCTTCCTTTTTGTTGGACAACAAATAGCCAGCGTAATCTCCATCTTCATCTCCATTGTCCAGCCGGCAATTTGACATGCCGGACACATCGGAGAGGTACTCGAAGTACAAAGACACGGTAATGGCTTCGGTCTATCTGAGGGCCAATCTGCAAACGCCCATCGCAGCCAATTTTCCCTTCTTACAGAGTGTCGAGCGCACACACGCACATTGGCGACACAATTTACACTACATTGATGAAGCAGGCTGGGGAAAAGTCAGTGAGGAAAATGTAGCAACGAGCTACGCACTCAATTACTTTTATTGTCTTACACACGCTCGGAAAATTTGGGCAGCAGTAGTCGTGTGGGCGGGGACAAAAAACCGCCCACTGATGCCAATCAATCTGCAGAAAGCTTTTGGCTAAAACTTCATCGACGCAAAGAATACGCTTTAATGGTTTTTCTCGATTCCTATTTGGCCTTTAGAATTCAACAAATTTCATTACATCAACGGCAAAAGGCAGCAGCAAAATGGGGAAAACTTTTTTCAAACAAAACGAGATGAGAGAGGCAAAAAAAATGACAAACTTTTCAGCACAGGCATATAATTCACGTTAAAGTTGAAAACGAGGGACCGCATGGCGTATGAGTGTTATCAACGTTATTTGACTATCCGCTGCTAATGCATGTTAGGCAGCCAGAAATAGGGAACCTACGAGTATATACTATATACTATATATGTAGAGAGGATTTGGTATGGAATCTGTTGCCACAGCTGCAGGTGAAGTGAAAGTTGACAACGCGACGTCAGCAGAAAATTTCGCTTTGGCCTCACGTAACTAACACGCGACGCCATGTTGTCGGCCATATCTACATATCTATGTGTCTATATGTCTACCCGCTGATATTGTTGTTATTGTTGTTATGCTGGTGCCACTAAAAGCAAATTCCAGGCAAAATGCAAAGCCAGCACGGCACATAGACCATACATCCCCCAGCTCTCGTATGTATAAATAAAATATTGAGCTACATAAATTTAAATTTTGCGCATTTCGCCCTCCCAGATTTCCAGTCCGTCGGCCAAAGTTAGTCAGCTGAAATCATTGCCAGCAGGGAAAGTAAAAGCGAGTCAGGATAGTGCGAAGGATCCAGTCATGGGTCGCCATAGAATGCTCTTGGCCAGACAACAACTTCCGCTCTCTTTTTTTTGACAGGTTTCCTCAGACAAAGTTTCCGGTGGCCAAAAAAAATGTCAAAACTAACGCATATACATACACTTGGGAAAAGTACTTGAATATTTTGGAGCTTTAAAAGCAATGATTAAATGGTGCTTTAATATTCAATAAAAATTAATATTTTGACCAACAAAAACATTTATAGCCAACCATTTTTTGTTGTTGGTACCTGCAAGATATAAATAAAATTAGTATTTATTTATTTAAAATTTTTTCTTTTAGCTCTCCAAACTATGAATAATTTAAGCTTAAATTTAATGAAGAATAAAGAGCCTTTTTTTTTCGTGTGCACTTGTGGCTGCTGTGCAGAATTAATTAAAGCTTTGCCCCCGACTTCATTCAGAAGGGCTGAGGGGAAAGTGGAGTCCTTGGGGGGTGGAGCAGGTGGTTGGCCTGCTAATTGCGAAATTAATGATCGGACTGCGTGAACTCAAACAATGGCCACAAAGCCAACAGCAATCGAGTCGCTGAATTGGCAGCCACAATGGGAAACGTCGAGCAGTTGAAAAGTTTTAGTTAAGACAGGAAAAGTTGTAAATGGCAATTAGCCGGCTCGGAAGTTGATATGTCTTGGGGTACGTGTACGCGATGCAGTTAAGCGCGACTTTGCCTTTAATATTTATGAAATCTAGGGATACGAAGTAAGTCATGCCTTTCTCACATGAACCGCAAATTTGTTGGATTAGTTAATAATTAGAGGGAGCCAGTTCATGACTAATCTTAGCCAGCTTATGGTCGTAATTAACGGAAATTCAATGCCGAGCACATAAAGCATTTGTTAACGCGAAAACTACAACTAGGGAGGCCGAAGATATGGCTAAAGCATTAACTCCCAGTCCAGGCCAAAGTAATTGTGAAAGCTTTCTTAGAGGCGGGCCAAATCCTTAAAACAAAGCGTTGGCAGTGGCATACACAGAAAGTGATTACAAACGAAGAGCAGCAATTCCAGAAACACTGAGCAAAATACAAATATATTGATAATTTAGAACATCACTTTAATCGTGTTAGCTGATAGTTTGAAAATTACTCTTATTTTACTTTAAAACAAGAAAGAAAGCAAACTTCGGCAAGCCGAAGTTCATATACCCTTGCAGCTATTGCATGAATTAAATACTTTTGAAATATTTAAATTATGATTTACTTGAGTATATGCTGAAAAACATTGAAACTAGATGATTTGCAGCTCAATTATTAGATAGTTATTTTATATATTTTTATTATTTCTATGGGAGCTATATGATATAGACGTCCGATTTTGATAAAATTTAAACCATAATTCTGAAATATTTAACCATTACTATATCTCGCAGAACTAAACAAAAAATTAAAAAGCAGCAAAGTTATAATTTTTTTTCATTTATTTTTCCGATTGTTCCTATGGGAGCTATATGCTATAGTCGTCCGATTTTTATGAAATTTAAACCGTAAATCGGAAATATTTTACCATAACTAAATGTCGAAGAACTAAACAAAAAATTAAAAAACAGCAAAGTTATAATTTTTTTTCATTTATTTTTCCGATTGTTCCTATGGGAGCTATATGCTGTAGTCGTCCGATCCGGCTCGTTCCGACTTATATACTACCTGCAATAGAAAGACAACTTTTGGGAAAGTTTCATGCAGATAGCTTTAAAACTGAGAGACTAGTTTGCATATAAACGGACGGACAGACGGACAGACGGACAGACGGACAGACTGACAGACGGACGGACAGACGGACAGACGGACATGGCTAGATCGACTCTACTAGTGATGCTGATCAAGAATATATATACTTTATAGGGTCGGAGATGTCTCCTTCACTGCGTTGCAAACTTCTGACTGAAATTATAATACCCTCTGCAAGGGTATAAAAAACTTATTATTTGCAGACAATTATTTTTTAGTATATAGTATTTTATTTTTGAGATTTAGATAAATAATTCAAAAATTGATGCAAAAATAAATTATTTTCAATTATACTTAAGTCTTAAAAATAATGTTAAACATTTTTAAATGTTTACTAAAATCTATCAACATTTTAAGACATGAGCATGTTTTTAGACATGAACCAAAATCTTTAAAATTATATATTCAATGGAAAGAAATATTTTTAGTGACATTTCAGTCTTAATAATAACAAAGTGAACACTGTTGCAACTATAACAAACCCAAAATAGATGACCAACTTTGTGGTTCGTTTTTTCCCAGTACCCGAAGAACAACGGGCGCTGGGACAGGAGTTTTGGGAGGGTTGGATGAAGGGATGGAGGGATGGAGCAGGGCGTCGGGAGTAGTGCTCCCTATGCCATGAGCACTAATTACGCCCTGCGAACAAATGGCAGCGGCAATGGCAACTGTGGCGACAACGGAAGCTGCAGCTGGCGCAGTCTTGACTTGGTTAACAAAGCGCAAGCAAAAATAATAGCACCACTACGGCAACAACGACAACAACATTATTAACAAAGACCATGCTAAGGCAGCAGGGCAAAAAAAAAAAACAAAAACAAAAAAAAAAAGAATCTCAAATCCAACTTTAAAAATAAATACCAACAAAAACAAGACATGATTTAAGAATCTTCCTCGGTGCTATTGCTGCTTGGCAACTTCGTTCTTTGCCAATTTCTGTGCTGCTCTATAAGCCGGAAACCATAAAAAAGCAATTCGTTATTAAAACTGCATAACAGAGAGGCAAAATATCCAATGCGGGTAAAGACGGTTAAAAGTTTAAGTTCACGACGAACGGAAATTACTCTAACCCATAATCAAAATGGAAATCAATAATTGAATCCTTTGAAGCCAACGGCGCATGAGTTATGTTAACGTAACTAATTTAATGGAGTTAATATTTAAAAACCTTTATTTTAAAAATAAGCAAATTGAACCCAAAAGGCGAAAAAGCGATTTCCTTAATTGAGTAGTTCTTTTTCTTATAAAAGTTAAGAAAGGGTAAGAAATAGTCAATTATAAATGAATAAATATTGATTAATTGGTAAATTAATTGAACTTTGGGAAATAAGTAATTGAAGATTGTATTGCTTATATAAGTTGTTTCCTAATTGACCCATTTTGCATGCTTTAAAATTATGCTACTTAAAATTACTTCAAGTAGCTTAAAAAGCGCACATTTATTCACAAATAATATAAATTTCAATATCGCTTATTACGTTTTTCCAACATCACAAGCAATTTGTGTTACCCACTAGAAAGTAGGAGAATAACGCTGGCAAAATATAAAGCGGCAGGAGGAGCCGTACAATGCATATTGATAATGCACATAACAGCCATAAGTAACTGGCATCCTGGCAGACAAACGTGACCCCAGCAGAACCGTCAGCAAAAGCAGCAAAAGCAGGAAAAGCAGGAAAAGTCAGGAAAAGCTGAAGAAAATGGGCAAGCGAGAGAGAGCATGCGTGACGAGTGAGCGAGAGGGCGACACAGATGCCGGTCGGAGCAAATGACATGCAAATAAATGAGAACAAAGGGATAAACGAATGGCCAGAGCCAGTTGAAGTTGGCACTGCATTTGCTATTTGCCATTTCGCCATCGCCATCGCCATCGTCCGTCGCATTTCCAGGCATCGCAAACGAGCCGCATAATTTTTGCCGACTGCACTTTGCGGCCAAGGCGCCGGAAAAGGCCGTCCTGGTTACCGCAACACCCCGCTTCTCCATGATCCTCTGATGGTTCCTGCTTTAATGAAGTATAACGCGACCAAATGAATGGCGTATTAAGCGAACGTCGCCTCCAATTGCACTGTGAAAAGTAAGGACAGAAATAGATTTGGTACAGGTTATTTTTGTGATTTTATATCAAATATTCATATCATACTTCATAATATATTTACTTGGTGTACTTTTTAAAAATAACCATTGAAGAAAATATATAAAATATTATTACAAATACTAAAAAATGAGAACGGGTTTTGGCAACCATTAAGTACAATTTTCACCCTTTGTATAATTTATATTTAACACATTTTTGGGGAAATTTTTTTACCTTTCAAATTATTTATTATTATTATTTTCAGTACAAAACTATACATTTATTTTGCAAACATAAAGGTAACTGAATTTATATGTAAACTGTTTCGTTGAAAAATCTTTTCAAAGTTTCTGAAATGAAAATATTGGTAAAATACCTCAATTGTATGTAAACAAAAAATTGTATTTAATCGATTTTTGCTCAGTGCCCGCATTGAAATGTGCGAATAAATCAAGGTGGGCTGCGGATGTGGCTGCTGCTTCAGTTGCCGCCGTAATTTGTAAGTCGAGTGGGAAACAATATTTTTTCATCCGCCCTGGTGACCCAAGACAATAAGCATAAATAACATAAGCATGGAATATGGCATATGGATGGCATGCCAGCTGTAATAGACAGCGAGTGGACATGGACATGGACTGGCTGACTGGCTGACTGGCAGGAGGAGGAGTCCATGTTGCCTGGGATTCTGGCTGAGATCCAGGTCCTATATAGTCCCTCCAGTGGGCGAACCTCTCCTTCGCACCCTCGTCCTTTGCTGATTAATGCTTGTTTGTTTGCATGGCCGTGTACCACTAATGGAATTCACATGTTGGGACATGACTGATTATGTACACATTAGTCGACTGATTTGCAATTCCAAGTGCGACAGTGTGTGAGCGAGTGTGTCATGTCCTGTTTCGGGTCCAACTTTTCCACTATATGGACGGGAAAACAATGTTGCAAGCCGTACTATTAGGTGCCGGCTTTCATCGACTTCATCCGCTGACTGAATCTACGTGTGAGTGTGGCACGTGTCCTGTCGCTGTCGCTGTCGCCGTGCACCACCCACAAAGGACCTTCCATGACTAAGCACATTAGGTAGGATCCAGCCCGCGCTAATTGGCAGCCGCTTTTGTGTTCGCCGCCTTCGCTCATAGCAATTCTGCGTGCTCGATAACTTGCTCAAGGCGATAGGACGCGAAATGCAAAGGTTCTGCGGGCTTCTGCACACCCACACCTCTCAGTGTACTCGCACCGTAAGTGCAGTGCTCCTTTTTAAATTGTATAATAAACATGCACGGCAGCAGCGGGTTTGTTTAACAAATTGACTCTTTGAAAGGAACTTTTGAGTTCCATTTGCCGGAATACAATAAGTGCTCGCACAGGCGACAAACGATACAAATACTTTTAAATTATAAGTAATATATTTATCAGTTTCAAAATATTCTTTTTAAATGGGTAAGGACTTTGACATTTTTGGAGTATTCAAATAACTTTAAAACATTATACAATTTAACTTAAACTAAATTTGTAGAAATTTCAAATATGTATGTGTTCTGCAAACATTTAATCACACCAACTTACCAAAAGCATGGTTTTTTTCCGAAAAATATAAAAAAAAAATTGTATAGCTGGAAAAAATGATTTAAGCCTTTTGGTCGCCTGTTGTGCCATATAGATACTGATTCCGCATTCGATGCTACAAATGCAACTCGCAAAGCCAAACTATATAAAGCGTGACTTAAGCTTCCAGTGGCGTCATTTCCAGCTTAATTGAGCATGTAACGAGCACAGCTTTAGCTTTTAACTTGCACTCACATACGTGCATTGGCAGTGCCAAGGATATGCAAACAAAGAGCCAGAGGACCTTCAAAACTGTGCCAAAATGTACCCCCCACCATCAAAAACATATCATCCCGACAGTGTGTACTATACACGTGTGTATGCATCGCGTTATGGTACTCGTATATGTTTTGTCCATGTTTATGTTTGCTACCACAAGTACTTGTGTTCAAACTCCTGCAAGACCCTTACACCTACACAAGCACCGAGGAGCCGACACGTGCGTTTAGTGTTAGTGTTTGGTGTGGCACAATATTGTGTTGTGTGTGGAGCCGATGATACAGCAGCTACATCCCTCCCAAACAAACTAATTGCCCGCCCCTCCCTACTCAAATCTCCCCCTAAGTTCAACTACAAAAGGCAATATTTTTCCGTTTTTCTTTACCTCCACGTTGCGGAAATCAATCAATTTCCTGCGTAGACTTGCCGTTCTGGTGTTTTTTTTTGTACTCGACCCTCTGTAAATGAAATGTATTCAGTACTGGATAGTCGAGCTCCGACATTGATTATGCCGGCAGGTGAGTCAAGTAGCGGGAGTATAAGAATTCTTATATAATTTAATTAAAATTGTTCAGTGCATTATGTGCCAGGTGGAATGCATAAGCGTTGGAGGTATTCTTCACAAGAAAACTAATTAGTATGGAGGAACACACAATAAAAAGGAAATATTTATGGCAAGCTTGCAATCACTGAATATAATTAAATTTCTAAAGACTGACTTGTTTTTCTGCTTCTGACGGGCTCACCATTTTGTTCCTTGTTATTCTTCTTTACGGTTTGTGTAAAGCGAACGTTTATTTATTAAATCCCACATTTTTTTAGGTACTTACAAAAGTCGAGTTAAAGCTCTGACAAATTGGTTTAGCTAATTGGTTTAGGCAATTGGTTTTTACACTGGTAAGTACACTAGAACTGCTGCCAGCAGACAACAAAAAATAAATACTTTTTTAAAAATGTCATTGCTTAAAATCACTGTGCAATTTACAAATAATAAAATTTAAAAAAAATATATATCGTTTAAATCATATGAGAAATAAATTAAAATCATAGGGTAACCTTTTAGGTCCTGGCCGCTTTCCATTCCTTGAATTCCCTCTTATTATTCCACCAGCACCACCAATTTTGTCTGCTCCTCTATTTCCACCCGATCCTCCATTTCCACCTGATCCGCCATTTCCACCTGATCCTCCATTGCCACCTGCTCCTCCATTGCCACCTCCTCCTCCATTGCCACCTGCTCCTCCATTGCCACCTCCTCCTCCATTGCCACCTCCTCCTCCTGATCCGCCAGGAGTTCCTGGCTGACCCGGTCGACCAGGTCGGCCAGGCATTCCAGGTCTGCCAGGCTGCCCTGCCAAGCCAAAGGAGCTAAACTTTTGGAGTCTCCTCTGACTTATGGGCGGACCCACAGGAAAATCCTCCTCAGCTTTTTCTAAAGAAAATAAATTTAGAAGTTAATGTATAACAAAGTTTTCCTAAATATCACCTTCGGGCAACAAGCTAAGGCAGCAGATTAAAACCAATATGTATACAGTTCCCATTTCTGAAGTTGACTAAACCATTTATGCAGTGGGGGAGTAGCTTATATAGAAACGTTAAAATAAAGCCTGAGTCACCGATAGAACCCTCTCGTATAACTATTGAGTGCTGTGGGAGAGAAAAACTCACCATGGCCCTCTATTTTGGAACACCTTATATACGATCTTCTAAATGCTTGCTTAAGGCATTAAATTTCTCCAGAATCTTTAGGGAAATAGGGCGCTTTCAATATTCGCTTTACAACTATAGTTCTGGTGCAGATAGATTTCTTAATATCAGTGCCTTACCAAACTTCAAATCATTTTCTTAAATTTGGTTATATATGAAAAGAAAAATTCTGAATTTAAGACTATAAACAAAATTGATGTAACTATTACAATAAATAGAAAAATATAGTAATTTTGCAACTTAACAAATCTAATATCTTCCTTCATATATTATAATTTTGGAAAGCAATTACTCTATATCAATTGGAGTTTTAAGGGTATGTACATATAACCTTACCTATATTACACTACTACGATTTTGAATATTTTACATATTACATTTTATTTATAAAACTTGAAGCAAATGTTTTATTGATGTATAGTAATATAATTTTAAGCTAAATGTTGAAATTTAAATTTTAGATATGCCAAGTTAATTTACAAATGACGATTTTTGATTACCTAGAGGCATGCTCCGAAAAACCCCTGCGTATGTCTGGATTTCTATGGGAAAAGCTATAATGCTTTTCGATTTTCCGTTTGGCTTTTCCGGCAACCAAAGACCATTTTCCGTTTGTCAACGTTGCTCGAAAATATTTGTTGATTCTTTCGAAATATTTTGAATGGCACATCAGAGTCTTAATAAATACTAAAAAGCCATGATGAGCTGCTGCCCGGGCACAAAAGCCATCAAATCCGTCCCAACGCCAATGCCAATGCCAGTGCCAGTGCCAGAGCCACTGCCACGCCCCCTCCATCAGTGATGCCCCAATCCAAATTTTTGACTATGACGCTGACGAACTGCTGAGATGCTGCGACGCTAGAACGCTATGCTGTGCATTCCCAATGGATTTGCTCGTGCGTGTCGACAAGAATTTCAATTTGCAAACAATAAATTTGAGCAGCCAGTTGCTCCTTCGAGGACGACCACTGGCGCGCATAGAGGCAAAAGAAACCCGCAGAAAAAAAAGCAATATATATACATATATACAAAATAAACGGACTCCAAGCAATGTTTAATAAAGAAGAAATATTTTGCTTTTCACTTTGGCATCGTGTTGCAAGTGACAGTTGACAATCGCAATCCCCGCACTTTTGTTCTTCAAGCCCGGCAAATAGAATTAGATGCCGAATTAGGACTAATACAGCGTTTCAACTTGATTTTGGTCCTGGCAGCTGAGGACTTGGGACTTTAAGCGGCGGAGGGACAGCAGAATAAAGCGGAAGCGCAGAACAAAAAACGGAAATGAATCAATTTCCGTGCTGCAGACCATTAAAAACTACAAGAGCCCCGCAAAGAATCAGATGAAGTACAGGAAAACGAGAAACAAGAGGCGGCACAGCAAAATAAGCTTTTCTGCCCGACTCTGCATGAGGGATGACCTACGACCCAGGGCAGCTGCTGTTTAATGAGTTTGTGGTCTGTTGCATAAAAAACAGAAAATGTAAGCTCAGTATGGCGATATTCAAAAGAAATTCAATATTCAAATTTAATGATATTATTTTCATGTACTTTGTTTTCCTTTATCATTATTTTAGCACTGCTTGTAAATAAATTTAAGGGTAAAAAATAAAGTATATTATAACAAAGAAGACAAGCCAACAAATTTTAAAAGTAAACTTTGTACTACAAGATATAGATATTAATTTAACGTTTAGTTAACGTTAATTTATAATTTGTAATTTAATAGAAACAAAACTTAATTTTATCTACATTTTAAAGTATCAAGAAAAGAGAAAAACAAAACAACTTAAAATTTAACTAAAGATAATTTTGTTTTTAATAACAGAACGTTTAATTCTATCGATTTAAATCTGAAATCATCATCAGGGAAAGTCCAGATTCTTTTTTCACTTTGTGCCCGTCATCTTCCCGGGAGTTGGACAAATTTATGTAGATGGTATAAATAACATAGATGAAGCCGGACTCAATTGCTAAAAATGGCAAAATCATAATGATACAAATCTAAATAACTTTGTTTATCATTTGAAACTTACCCATGGTCAGCAGGGAGATGAGAATATTGGTCAGCGCCTCGATGGCATCTCCCACAAAGAGCTCGTAAACCCACCACAAAATGAAGAGCACATCGAATACCAATCCGCAAGCGCACCAAATCAGCCAAAATGTCATAAGTTCTGGTTTGTGCTAAAATGTAAAAATGAAAGAAATGTAATTAATGGGGAATCCTCGGGGTAGTTTTACCCACCAACGAGATGCCAGCTATCATGAGCAGCGTAATGCCAACCCAGACATTCAGCATCAACAAGTAGCCCCAATATATCCAAACGTTTCCGGTCTCACTCAGATTTTTCCTGTTCAAGAGGCCTCGATGGAACATAATGGTTACAAAGTTGGAATATACCATTATTGACTGCACTCACTGGGCAATGAATTCATCTGGTTTTGCTTTGGTGCCTCAATCGATATATCCTCGGCATCTTTTGCCAAACGACGACGCCGCATCATATAGAACATTACCAGTTCGAAGAAGAGCACTCCCACAATGTCCATCCAGCCAATGGCCATCCCAAAGGCATTCAAAGCATTCATCATGCTGAGATATGTACGTATATATCTTTTGCCCTATCACTCTCCTTTTGGTTGTTATATAAAAGTCTTAGAAATCATTTTACATGACAAATTTTGCATTGTTAGTCCGTAAAATAAAAGCAGCTTCAAATAAATATTTATTGTTGTGGACTTTAATTGCTTAATAAAATATTTGCGTCTGCAATGTTTTTACGTGAGTTTAACACAAAAAAGGAAAATAAATAATGACTAGAAACTTATCTATGCTAAGGTGCAACTAATTTAATACTCACTTTACAAATTCTTTGAAAAATTAAATTCTTTAAAACAATATATTATATTATGCAATGGAAAGAAAGCACAATTTATTTTTGATTTTTGTTTTATACAAAAAGGTAACCCATTTCTATGGTTCTCAAGCTCCCTGTTGCTCCTGTTGGCAAAACTTAAACTGGAAGTGAGATGTTTAAGAAGGCTTTGTCGCACCCCGGGGCATCGCCACTTCTTGCTCCGCTCGAGTTGCAAATGAGCGCGAAAAAAGTAAATTATATTTGTCAACGGGGATTCCCCCGCTCTCGTTCACTCACACAGGGGTAGAAAAATGGACGAGTGTGCGTGTGAGCTGCCGCCGCACGTATTTCATCAGCGCGGCATTATGTGTGCGTATATACTTATACGGTGGTATGTCTCATTTTGCCTCTGCATAAATAGATGCGACAGCCATTGCTGCGAGACTTGGCTGTCATTTCCGTTTCCGTTTTTATACCCTGTCGAGGGTGTTATCAGATCTTGCTCAGTGGTTAAAAACCTTTTCTACTCAATTTGCATAAATTAAAAAACCATAATAAATTGAATTAGAGATATGTTCGAATATCAAAACGATTAATTTAAAATCCGAGTCAAACACATTGAGTCCCAAAAATATGCCACAAAATATATAATCGATATAAAAAAGAGAGTCAATAATATCTTAAAACTAATTTTTTAATTTGTAAAGTTTTATGCTTTTGATAAAACATCAAAGATATTTGTTACTTAATTCATTCTTTAATACATTCTGTTTTTGTTTGTTTTAAAAACTAAAACTTTATCTTATCCCAACAAAAGTGATCTAACTTTCTTTTCATTGATTGCCAAAAATCGTGTTTTCTATATTCGACATGATTTCGCAGAATTCGCTGTTGATGTGGGGCTACGGAGTGGCCCTCTTTGATCTTGTCAGCGCCGTGCTCTTTTCTTTGGTCAGCTTTAAGACGATCTGTAAACGCGTAAGGCAGCACTGATATTCTATAATTGCTGAAACCTTCACATATCCCATTCGTATCTCCCCCAGTTGAGTTGGCTGACAATTTTCGCAGTTGTTTTTGGGCTTTTCTGGGTATCGATGATACTGATGCTCCTGATTGGAATTCATGGGGTATAAAAAAGTGGTTCACAATCGATGGCAGCGTGATGGTATCGTCCGCTTAATTACAGCGCAATCCCAGATGTGTTCGTGTCTGGATTATCTTCTCCTGCCTTGGAATCCTGGTGGAGATGTGCCTGATTTTGTATGCCGTTTTCAACGAGAGCTCTTTCCAACTGGGTCTGATCAAAAATGGATTGTTGCTGATGCTGGGATTGCGTGAGTGCAATACAATTCGATTGGCCTTTCAATTAATTTTGGTATTTTTAAGTTATAGAGTGCATTTTCCTTTACATTGTTTACCGGTTTTATGTAACTTTGGAATTTTGTCAAGCCTGTCACAAAGCCATAGAGAGAAAAGTTGTTAAACAACATCTTACAGAGCCGCATCGTGAACCCAAACACCAACGACAAAGTCAAACCAGAGTTCAACCCAAGAATCGTTACCAAATCCAACATCCCAGAGGAAAAATAGTTTACAACACACCATCACATCCCATGAAGCTGAGTTTTCTTCAGTCTTCTAATAGCAATCTATCGCCATATAATTGATCTTTATTTTTCATTTTTTATCTATATCTATAAAAATTATTTCACAAAAAACAAACTATTTTTTTCGTTCGCTTTTCGAATAATTCCGAAACCTAATAACTGCCTACAAATATTTATTTTGTTTTACTTACAGGGAATGCAAGGCGCCGCATTCCCTGAATGTGAATGGTATGTATCTTGATTTTTCTTTACTCGCTGCTGAACAAATTTTTTTAAAAGGATTTTGTGTTTAACATCGGCACAGTAAGTCTGTGTGAGTGGGTTGTGTGGGTGTGAAAAGGTGCACAAACCTAAATGTGATAAAAGTTAAAGAGCTTTTTTTTCAAACAAAAACGAAGACAAAGGATACTGCGCTTTTTAGAGCTCTAAACAAGATTTATAATTAAAGGCAAAAAAAATATATATATAAATCATTTTAAAAATATAAACTAATTTTTTTGAGTACTTATTAAAACACCTAATTCATTCCCTTTCGCATTTGTTTTTGTAGTTTTTTTAAAGCAGCTTTATCCTTTTTCATACGTTCTTTGGCCTGTTTTTCCATGCGTTTTAGATCCTTGCGATCCAAGGTCTTATCTGTTTCCTCGGTGTATTCTACCTCGCTGCCGCTAGTTAGTCTATGAGGCTCTTCATGTGGTGGTGCTGGAGGACTATAGCCAGTCATATCCAGATAGAAGAGGTAAATTATGTAGACAAATGTCATTTCCACAGCTGTAAAATATGAATAATATCACCAATTGATGTTAAGAGTAATTATTAAAACTAACCCAATCCCACGAATGGCAGCACTGTGATCTTAACACCCTCCCAGTTCACCGAAATGGCCAAAGTCAGGCCATAAAGCAGTATAACTCCATCTATGAGTATTCCCAGACAGGTGAACACCAACCAAAAACGAACCAATCCCAGTTTTCTCCTGTAGATCCCCGCCAATAAAGTAATGATTACGAGCATCCAGAAGATGGTGAAGATCAGCGCTACCAATGCTGTCCAACTACCCTGGAAATGCCAAAATGTAACCATAATTTCACCAAAGGTATGGAGCTTATCGACTTACATGCTTGGAAAATACCACTGCTGAGATAATTGCGAATAGCACGGCGGATATGAAGTCCAGCAAGGCGATGCAATAGGCGCAGGGCACTAAATATCCATCAGAATTTGACCCCATCGCCCCGGCTCAGGTTCATCACATCATTGGGAATGTTGTCTACTAAATCAAAGCTATAATGATGATAAGCACGTACTTGCCAAGAGGTGGAGGTGGGGGGAATGGTCTTGGCTGACTGTTAATCAATGCCGTTTGATTGCCAAAATTCCCAGGCAGCGCACAGTGGGCCAAAAGGTTTGGTTTGCTACAGTGGCAAAAGGAATAAAAACTATATTAAACTTTTTATCACAAGATTATGTATTTCTTAAAAATTTTTTTAAACTCATATTAATAGCACACACTTTTAGAAAAAAAGCAATATTTGCAAAATTTCAAATATTTAACTCCATTTGTAATAAAGAAAACAATATTAAATTTCTATAGTGAAAGGCAAGGAAACAACATTGTATGATAAGGGAAATTTACTTTTTAGAATCAATTATCTTTTTTGGAAGTATTTTTTTTTCGCCTTAAATTGCCAATGAAACAATTTTTATAGCTCCATGTTTGCATTTAATATTTTAATATAAATATTCATTTTTATATTTATCCTCACAGCTATTTTATTTATGTTCTTTGACCTTCACTATTAGAGGACTCCCAAAAAAATCACACAACCCGCCTTTGCCGACAAAGATATGACAAGTTTTGTGCGACCATCTGCCTGCTTCTCATTTATGGCATTTGTTTTGTCAGCAGGCCCTGGAGATTGGATTGTCCTGGTCCTGGTCCCCCGTTGGCAACGTGACTAGCTCTTGTCCTCGAAGGCATCGTAAAGTAGATGGAAAACTGTGTAACTCAATTATTATTATTGTTTGTAGGAGGAAAATGATTTGGTTCTCTCTCTCCATTGGCCGGTAAATTGAAATCAACCGATAAGAAATGTTTGTATTTAATTTTTTTTTTTTGTAATTCATAGAGAGTGCCTTCCCATAATCAAAAGAACATACGAGATTTGTGCTTTTTCTTGATTTTCTCCAAATAAGCTTAATAATCTTCTGTTTTATTTTCAGCAGTAATTGTGTTTGAAGTTGTTGAAATTGTCTCTGTTTCAGCATCTCTGTGACAGTCTTCTGTGTTTCTAGATGAAATGGTCGCCATAAAGTAAGTAGCTTAGATGCCCGCTTACCATTACCACCTTCAGAGATAAAACCATAGTTGCCGCCTTCCAGAAGACAATAGGAACACAGCCTCTGGAAATATCTAAATACTAAGTACAAACAAGTGCACTCATAAACTGCAAAAATATTTGGTTATTTTCTCTCAAACAATATTAAATAAAAACATTACGAATTCCCAAATACAAAATAGCCCAGTGCTTAAAATGATCCTCATCGAAAATGGGAGAAGACGTTACATTCCAAATCAAGAAAATAATATGCGTGACAGTGGCAAAGCCAGAAAAAAGTAACCAAAATACAAGAAGATTTGGACGACTCTAATTAAAAATAAGTTAATCAAATATTTTGACTTCAGTAACAACTCATTTTTTTTTACAACCTACCATCCACAAACCCACAAAAAGTCGAACAACGGTCAAAATCCACGCTATAGTGCTTAGAAAAGCTATTATGGTATAATAATTCGTCTAAAGCATATCGGGTGATCAATTTATATAGTTAAAATATTCAAAAATTTGGTTAAAACTTACATGCGATGTCATCACAGTAACCGAACTAAATGAGAAATAAAGCGAACGCAATAATTCAATTGCGGAAATTAGGAAACACATCCTTAAAAGGTTATCCTTAGGGAAATTCCACTCTTTGATTCCAAACGCCATTTCCTATGAATTATAATTGATTCCTTGAAAACTTATTAAATAACGCAACTTTGTCAAGCAATGGTATAAAAATATATTTTATTAGGCTAGAAGAAACAAGGCCAACTAATCATGTTTTAAATATGTAAATATATCAATGGAACTTTTTTATTTTTTGGCATGCTTCTTTTTTGATTTTTTCTTGTCACTATTGCCGCTACCTATTAAAAAGTATTAAAAATAACTATCAAATAATGTTAACAGCTTGCTTACAGGGACACAAGGGCCGTTTCTCTTTATGCTTTTCACCCATAGTCTGATAATACCGATGTATGAGATAAATGCAGGTACTTTCAATAACTAAAAAATATATCAGAGGTAAATAAATAAATATTAATATAATTTATATAAATCTTACATATGCCGAAGAAGACGATTGAAAACTCTTGAAGACGGTCCCAATCCACAGTGATTGAAGTCGCTATGCCCCAAAGAAGGAATAGAACATCGGTGATAAAGCCAGCTAAAGAAAATATAAGCCAAAATCGAACCAAACTTGCCTTTCGCTGATGGGAATTTCATATTTAAGATATCTATTAATTACAAGTAGTGCCTACGAACCTTCCATAGTCCAACAATAAGCATAACGACAATTACAACCCAGAAAATGACACCCAGAAGCGCCAACATAGCAAACATGCTGAACTGTTTATTTAAATGTGTGTGTTTTTTATAAAATATTTCATTTTTAATTAAACATTACCTACCTTGTGAATCAAAAGAATCATCGTCTGTATGGTGAAATACAAGGCATGCAAAAGATCGGAAACAGCTATGGCAAAACATATCTTCGCAAGACTGGAGCTGACAGCTCCTTTTTTAGAACCCTTTTTCGACTTTTTATCCTTGTTCTTTTTTTTCTCCGGCGATTTCTTTTTTGCCGGGGATTTCTTCTTGTCTGAGGTCATTATTTCAAAATGTATTTCTCACATCTGTTGAGCATAAGATCAAAGCACTTGGGATTATATTTTTACGACAATGACTTAGGAAAGAATTTTTAAAAATATATTTTTAAAACAAATATATTAAAAAGTATAGAAAATAAAGTAATAGTTGTTTTTTGAAAATAATGATATGAAATTTTGTGGTTTTAGTAAACAAGAAACTTTATTTTTTTTTATTGTACTTTAAGATAGCTAAAAGAATATTTTTAATAGTTAGTTGGCTCAAATTAGTTAGTTTGTGTTATATTTGTTCGTATACTTTTTTAGGTTTTACAATTTTTTTGATTTGAATTGAATTTGGAATGTTCATAGGCTGTAAAACTGTAAACAGCTGACCATATATAATATGGCATCGCTATGTTGCTATCGCCTATCGATTTCTCAGTGTTGCAAAACGAGTCAAAAGTGGTTTTAGGCGGTCGTCTTTGTTATTTCGCCGGTTTATTAACTGTTGTGAGTTGTGCAAGCCAAAAACAACATGCCCATTCTAGTAAGGACGTAAGTATCTTGAAATCCAGTATAAATAAGGCTTATTATAAGGTGAAAATAAGTTATAACAAAGGTCTTGTCTTTGGCCGGCTGCAAGTGGCAGTGTTGCCACCTTATTTACTTATTGTCATCTCGTTTCTGGCAATCTGCGATTTAGTGCGCGGATCTATTGTGAAATTATTTTTTGTTTTTTGTTCAAATGGCGCCGCCAAAAAAGTCGAAAAAGGATCGCAGTGGTTCGGATAAATTCGGTGAGTATGGGACATGTGAAAAACAACACAAATGAGGCGTAACTTAGGGAATTTTCCCCAGCAAAAAAGCGACGTGTCGAGGATGAGGCATTCACTCAACTGGTGGACGACAACGACAGTTTGGATGCCACAGAATCGGACGGAGTTCCGGGTGCTGCCTCCAAAAACGCGGAAACTAATGATGAACAAATCAATACGGATGAATACGGGGCCAAGGATTACCGGGCGCAAATGCAACTCCGCCAGGACCACGGCAATCGCCCACTTTGGGTGGCTCCCAACGGTCACGTCTTCCTGGAATCCTTTTCACCTGTCTACAAGCACGCCCATGACTTCCTCATCGCCATCTCGGAACCCGTCTGCCGACCGGAACACATCCATGAATATAAGCTCACGGCCTATAGTTTATATGCCGCCGTTTCGGTGGGCCTGCAAACCCATGACATTGTGGAATACCTCAAGAGATTGAGCAAAACTAGCATTCCCGAGGGCATCCTGGAGTTTATCCGCCTTTGCACCCTTTCCTATGGCAAAGTCAAGCTGGTCTTGAAGCACAACAAGTACTTTATAGAGTCACCACATCCCGAGGTGCTGCAGAAGTTACTTAAAGATCCGGTGATCCAGAAATGCCGCCTGATTCGCAGCGAAGGTGAGGACTTCATTCAGGGCACCCTCGATGGCAAGGCCATCACACAGTTCGGCACGAAATTGCCGCCGGGGGCAACGGACAAGCCGGCAGAGGATCCTGCGGCAGCTGGAGGTGCTCCTACAGCCGCAGATGGAACAACGGCAGTGCCCGAGGACATCACAGATTTCTACGAGAAGATCGACAAGGAGGAGGAGGACGAGGATGAGGCCAATCTGAAGACTGTATCCTTTGAGGTGGCCCAGGAGAAGATCGAGGTGATTCAGAAGCGCTGCATCGAGATTGAGCATCCCCTGCTGGCCGAGTACGATTTTCGCAATGACACCAACAATCCCGACATCAATATAGACTTGAAACCCGCTGCCGTTTTGCGTCCATATCAGGAGAAGAGTCTGCGCAAGATGTTTGGCAATGGAAGAGCCCGTTCTGGGGTCATTGTTCTTCCTTGCGGAGCTGGAAAATCCCTTGTAGGAGTCACGGCCTGCTGCACTGTGAGGAAAAGAGCTCTGGTGTTGTGCAACAGTGGCGTTTCCGTGGAGCAGTGGAAACAGCAGTTCAAAATGTGGTCCACTGCGGATGATAGCATGATCTGTAGGTTCACCTCCGAGGCAAAAGACAAACCCATGGGTTGTGGCATACTCGTGACCACCTATTCCATGATCACACACACACAAAAGAGATCCTGGGAGGCAGAGCAAACGATGCGCTGGCTGCAAGAGCAGGAATGGGGAATCATGGTGCTGGACGAAGTGCACACAATCCCAGCCAAAATGTTCCGTCGTGTGCTGACCATAGTTCAGTCCCACTGCAAGCTTGGATTGACGGCAACGTTACTGCGTGAAGATGACAAGATTGCGGATCTCAACTTCTTGATTGGACCAAAGCTATACGAGGCCAACTGGCTGGAGCTGCAAAAGAAGGGCTACATCGCACGTGTGCAGTGCGCTGAGGTGTGGTGCCCCATGTCGCCAGAGTTCTACCGCGAGTACCTGACCACAAAGACCTCCAAGAAGATGCTGCTCTATGTGATGAATCCCTCCAAGTTCCGCAGCTGCCAGTTTCTCATCAAATATCACGAGCAGCGAGGCGACAAAACGATTGTCTTCTCGGACAATGTGTTTGCCCTAAAGCACTATGCCATCAAGATGAACAAGCCTTTCATCTACGGTCCCACCTCGCAGAACGAACGTATCCAGATTCTGCAGAACTTTAAATTTAACTCCAAGGTGCGTGCAGTAAATTTAATAAATAATATAACAATTAATAATACAATATCCGTTACAGGTGAACACAATTTTCGTGTCGAAAGTGGCCGACACCAGTTTCGATTTGCCCGAGGCCAACGTGCTTATTCAGATCTCCTCGCACGGAGGCTCTCGTCGCCAGGAAGCCCAACGTCTGGGTCGTATCCTGCGTGCCAAGAAGGGCGCCATTGCCGAGGAGTACAACGCTTTCTTCTACACGCTCGTCTCGCAGGACACCATGGAGATGAGCTACTCCCGCAAGCGTCAGCGGTTCTTGGTCAACCAGGGCTACAGTTACAAGGTTATCACGCATCTCAAGGGCATGGACACGGACGCAGATCTGATGTACGGCACCCAGGAGGAGCAGGGTCAGCTTCTCCAATTAGTCCTGTCCGCCTCCGATTTGGACTGCGAGGATGAGAAGCTGCCGGGCGAACCGGGCTTCCGTCCAAGTGGTGCGGGCGGCACCGTCCGAAGAGCTGGCGGTCTAAGTTCGATGTCGGGCGGAGATGACGCCATCTACTACGAACATCGCCGCAAGAATGTGGGCAGCGTGCATCCGCTGTTCAAGAAATTCAGGGGATAGACTTTATACAGTCGTAGGCAACTGTGAAGCATGAATAAAATTCTACAAAAAATAAATATAAGTCTCTTGCACTTTTTGGGATCAAGTGAATCCCTAAGACCGAGGATTAATTATATAAAAACATGATATGGGAAATTAAAATCTATGATTTTGTATTTCAGACAAAGCGCTGGCAAAGGTGATTGGGCTATTATAGAGCTACAAGGCGACCTGGAGGTGAGAAGTAATCAGGACATGCATGATCAGTTCATTGGCGACCTTTACTACAATAAATATGGACAACCTGTGAGTTGAAATCAATAACTCAAACCAATTATTAACAAATCCCCTTTTTATCATTGCCAGATTCTCATCATAGGCCATCACATTCTTCAGGGCCGCGAACAAAAGTTGGATAAACCATTTGCGGTGCTGGAAAAGTCCAAGACCAATGAGGGAGAACGACTCTTGGATACGAGCATGGCCTCTCAGGATGTGAGCATGCTGAATGCCACCACGGGAGCAGAACGCACTGTGCTGGATCACACGATTGCCCAGGAGCACAAGAGTCGCCAGAGAACCGAGTACACTGTTCGCGCTGTTTGCACCAAGAAATTGATCTTCAAATCGCGTCCAAAACCAATTATAGCCAATGTGGCCAAGTCCGTTTGAGTGTTTTATGAAAATATAGTTTTATTCATATAGAGTAGATTCATCAGTAGACTATTCATTAAACAATCTCCATCTCACGCTCGATGCCCACGAACTTGAGCTGCTCTGTGGGTCCGTATCTGTAGTCGAAGAAGAGCTCCTCGCCGGGCTGAATGGCCCGCTTGGCAAAGATGCCGATGCGATGGTCGCCGGTGACCATCATCACCTTGGCATAGCAGTTGGGATTAATGGAATGATTGGCGAATCGGATCTTGTTCCCCTTCCTAGTGGCATCCACAACAAAATCGTTGTTTAGATTGAAGAGGAACGAGCACATGTACTTGTCGTAAACTTTGCCTCGCCGATCGGCTTCGTCTTGGGAAATGATCTCTCCACAATATTCCGAAATGAACTCATTCTTTTGGGCGCCTTCCTTGAGAAAGATTCCCCAGCCGGCAATGTCAGAGGGGGCCATCAGCAAGTGTTTGTCTGGAAAGTGGGATGTAATTGGTTAGTATTTCAAAAATTATATCCTATTTCTATTTCTGGATTTTTGAGTCTCATTTAATCTAAATATAATGGAAAAAAGTTCTACCTAATGACCATAACATGATAGTATTAAGTCTTAAAAGTTGTTATGACTTAAAAAGTTAGAAAAAACAGATATTATAACTGATTAACAAGCTCTCATTTAACGGGTCAGATATTATATATAAAAAAGAAGAAAAATTCCTTACGCAGTCCCCGCTGCACGCAAACATTCTTGCACGTGATCTTGGTCAACTTAAACTGATCCGCTCCACAGGCTTGGCAAAGATCAGGATCGCATTCGCGCACCGCCAGGTAGCAAGGACACTGCTTTGTGTTGCACTGCGCTTTGCAGCGACATCCTGGAAAACGATTCTGGCAATCGCTGCTGCAGTTGCAGAATTTCTCACAGAAGTTCTGAGTCTGAATGCACGAGCAGTTCATGTCGCAGGGATGTCCGGGATGGTCGCAGGGTGTATAATTGTAAACGTGATTCGAGGACGAGTCCTTTTTCAGCTGAATCTTTCGGCAGTGCAGCGACCAAAGGCGTTGCTTCTTCTTCTTTTTGCGCGGTGGCGTGAAGTCCTGACGCAGATCCTCGAAACTGAACTCGGCATCCTCCTTTTGGGCAAACTCATACACCTGGCGGCAGGTTTTTGTCAGCATATTGTGAGCAATCGCACAATAGTTTTTCAAATAAACTTTGTGCAAAACACGATAGAGCGCCTGATCGGCTCCAGTCCAGACGCACTGCGTACTGGTGATGTTCATCATGCCAGCTGAAAAAAAAAAAAAAAAGTTATTAACTCCATGGAAGAGTTATTGTTTAAGGCTAGAACTCACCCATTATTGAGTTAATCTCAGCGACGGCTGCGCTATTGACAGTCAGACCATTATCCTTGCTGTTCTCATGGCTGAAGTCCTTGTTGCTAAACTGACTGTTGCTGTCATTACTGTCCTCGGAACTGGCCTCATTGCAGGAATCAATGGGCGGTGTTTTGCTATCGGCCGCCAGCTTTTCCTTCATGCCATCCTGGAAATAATCATGAGACAGTATAGAATATTTCGTAAGCGTTTAAAATGTACTTATCCAACTTACAATCAACATATAGCAGGAGTTGCTGCAGGGATCGGCGAAGGTCTTCAGCTCCGGATAGCGACGCTTCTGCAGATTGGGACCCGCATGTCCCTGCAAGCCTGTGGAAAGAGAGCAACGGAATTAGAAGGACTCCATTGACCACACAACACTTGATGACCATGAAATGCTTTTGGATTAGCATGAGGGTAATCGGTTACTTTTCCAGAGAGAAAGAGAGAGAGGGATACAGAAATGGTCCAGGCAAAGCCACACGGAATGAGGTGAGCAACACCGAAGAATCAATTTAGACACATGACAAACATAGCCAATTATCCACAGATATGAGGGATTATTTATATATATATATATTATATTCATAGACAGCGAGATGAGGATGCGGAGGCGTGGACGGGCTAACGGCATGAGAGTGTGTGCGTGTGGTTATCGAAACAACAACTACAACAACGACTCACCCTGCACATGGTGACCTAAATTGCAATTAATTCAATACAACATTTTTGAATTTCATTTTTGGGTTTAAGAAATGGTAAGGATTTTTTTTTTTTTTTTTTGGCAATAATTAAATTGTTTCCAAACAAGAAAAGAAAAGCAAAAACAAAACGTAAAGTCATTAGGTAACCCAGCTGGCAGAAGTTCCCACGGTTAAACTTACGGTGCAAAAAGCAATCGTATTTGAAACATCGCCGACAGAAGAGTGTGTGAAAGGAGTGCATAGTCCTTTCCCGAGAGACACTCTCAGCCTTGATGCCATCTATATTGGGCGTGCACTCCTGGGGACGCTCCGGATCCTGGTGTTCGGTGAGCTCAATGTACCTAAAACAATAAGTGTGTTCAATTAATTTGAATAATAATAATAATAATAATAAGCCCTCCCTATGTTAATGTAATAATAATTGCTTAAAAAAACCTACTTCTCTTTGAGCTCTTGTGCAGTTCCCTTATCTGGAAAGTTGGCGCTGATGGCCTGGAAAATGATAGGAGCAGGAAAGGGCAGCTTGTCCTTGGCATCTTCCACCGCTGGCTTAACATCGCCAGCCTCGTTGGTCTCAGCTTCCTCCTTTTCCTTCTTCTCCACCACTCGCAGATCGACTTTACTGTCAGTTTTCTCGAGTTTCTCGGGAGATTCTCGAGCCACATCCACTTCATCATTCTCATTCCCTTCTTTGGGTTTTACAGATGTCTCCGTCTTTATGGATGTGGATGTGCCCGGCGTGGCTTCCTCCAATTCCTTGCTATGAGAACGCATAAGGGCATGGACCAGTTCCACGAAGATGGCATCATCCATGAACGACGGATCCTTATCGCCGTGGACTTTGCCATCGTAGTTCTTGATCAGTTCCTCGATGAACTTGCCATCCTTATCGAGGACCTCGTCGCCCATGTAGGGAATATTGTGCAGCACCGTCTCGTCCTCGACCATGAAGTTCTGTTGGGTGGGCGCCCACGTGTACATGGTGGGAATGGGTGTGACGGCGTTGATCACGCAGATCGGAATCTTCTGGGGGCCACTGGGAATGCCATTGTAGCTGGTCACCTCCGCTCGCTTCACACAGTCCACATGCGGCGGATCGTACGGTTTAGCCTGCCAAACTTTCGACTCGCAATACAGATCCTGAACATTATGGTTGTGCTCGTCCCTGGGGGATAAACAAAGATTTCGATAGCTTCGTTTCCAGACTTCTACCTTCTCCTTCCCGCGCTTACCAATTCTTTATCCACGCCTCCTTGATTTCGTCGGCTCGTTTGTGGCGCTTCTGTTGCCTGATTTTGATATATTCCGATTTGACACGCCTCTTCCACTCGGGTGGCACCTTAGTGTTGTTCATTTCGTCGTTTAAACACCTTAAATTTTTTGCATTTACGACTACAATTAATTTTACAAGGTTTATTTTTCCGCCTTTTTTCGCAACAGCTGCCCAAGTGTGACCGTTTCACGTTCAGGAAAACAACCTTAGCACATGGACGTAGGCCAAAACCCATTTTGAGGGTTTTTATTTACAAAAAACCTCTTAGGTAACCATTAAAATAGTGCAATACTCAAATTAAAAAAAAAAAAAATTATATTAATACTAGCAAACACATTACTTATAAAATGTATTATTTCTTTGGCATAATAATTTATAAGGGATGCCATTTAGTACCCCATTTTTGCTACGACCATGTCTTTTAGTGTTGACTAATTCATTCTCTTCGTAGTGTTGGCTAACGTGGAATATCATCAAAAACATAAAAAAAAAAGCTATGAGAATCCTATCAAAATCTAGCAAATTTCGCAAAAATATATAAGCTGGACAAATTCAATCGCATAAAGGCGGCCACGAGCATCGAGGAAATGGAACCGTCAGCCTGCGAAGGTAAGTTGCTGTGAAAAAACCCGGAAAACGCGCAATCCACTGACTATGTTTACCAACTACCACAAATAACTGCGTTTGTTTTTGTTTGCTCTGGTAAAGATCTCAAGGCCTTCGAGCGGCGCCTCACCGAAGTGGTTTCATCCTACCGGCCCTCGACGTTCCGCTGGCGCAGTAAGTTAATCCCGAATAACTCAATGCACGAGCAGTACGGCCCGTAATAACAGTAGAACTTCTTGCAGTTGTCCTCTCCGCCATGTCCATGTGCACAGCCATTAGCGCCTGGTACTGGTTACGGGATCCGCGGACCACCGTCGTCCCGCTGACGGAGTCCCTCTGGATCCACCCCATCTTCACAGTCGCCACCCTGACATTGAGTAAGTTTTCCGGATATTCACTAGCATATTCCATTCAAGGCAATGGTAATATGAAAATTATTTTAAGCTACTGTACTTAAAACACTTTTAGCCGGTGATTTCAAAGTCCATTATGTATTGTTACTTAGTGAGCAAGTAGAAATGCCCTTCTATATAGTAATGTTTCTTCATAATGTATCTTAGTATTACAAAATATGTAGGAAAAGACAAGTAGAAGGGAATTCCTATATAATAATGTTCCCTTATAATATTTGTCTTGAGCAAAACCAATTAATAAGTGAAAAAAAATATATTTATGCAAAGAAAAACCAGTTAAATGTTTCAGAAACCAGTCATAAGCTATAATAAAAATGTATTTCTTAGATTCATTCGTATTACTTTGAATTATTATTATTTCAATACTAATGATGAATTGCAAACTCTTATTACTTTTGTTAACAAAAACGATTTGATCTAATCGGAGCATATGCTCCATTGCCAAAGAATGCTATTCTGCCATGTCACCATAATGTAGATAGTTAACTGATTAGGATTTTTGCTAAAAAAAAACATATGAGACCATTTTGTTTTAGAGCGATTATCATAGAAAGGGTTTTTAAAGTGCTGATATGAACTAGAATAAACCATTAAAACTAAGTCCATTGTAAACTGCCATTTGATATGTGTTTTTGAGGAGTTTTGAAACTAATCCAACAGATATAAGTTTAAATTAAACTCTTTCACTTGCTGAATCTGTACTAAATGTCACACTCTCCATTACTTTCCAGTCGTCCTCTTCATCCTGGGCATACAGAAACTGGTCATAGCGCCGCAGATAATCACGTCCCGAACGCGAACGGTACTGGGAGATTTTAATATGAGCTGTGACGACACGGGGAAGCTGATATTAAAGCCGCGCCAGAGTAACAACAACAGTACATGAGCACCGGCCCGCTTCCAGGACATTTAATTAGTTAATGCTTAGTTTTTTTCCATTCTCTGCCCTCTATATGTTGATTCGGACACCCTCGCTTTGTAAGCGTAATTTTAACTTACCCCCTTTTTTCCTCCCTTCGCCTTTGTTTAATTATAGAAGCTCCATTGTACAAAAAAAAAACAGAAAAGAAAATAACTCAATTGTTAAGCTTTATGTGTTTCGTTATGGCGATACCCATCGCTGCCAAATACAAGCCACTTTTCAATATCAATTAATTTATAGCTTATTGTGCAACGACAAGTGTTTTTGCCCGTTTGGAACAGTTTTTAGGAAGCTGCATTTTGTATAAATAGGCAGTCTGGATAGCTCCAGAGCATCAGAAGCAACCGAGCCATCTGTATAGCAAGCCAGCGCAGTCATGAAGTTCCTACTCCTCTGCACTCTCATCCTGGGTCTCGCCATCTTAATGGCTTCTGGCAAGGATTGCATTGGCTAACACATGGAGTCAGCTTCATATAACTGGTTCTCCTGCACTTTCAGCTTTGCCCCACACCAACGACAACGAGGCCCCGATGAATGAGCATGACCAACACCATCACCAGGTGGTCCGCAGCATCCACTACGCCGACGATGAGCAGGCTCCGCCCAAGCAGGACGATGTCGCCTGCTGCGGCTAATCTAAATTAGCTGACAAAGGCGTGACGACAATTCCGACAATCGATATTTAAACGCCTTCAAATTTAAATAAAGAGCAATATTGAAAAATGTACCTAAAAGATCTTTAAAATTTTCTGGACAGAAAAAAAACGATTTTTAACAATCTTACTTTACATTCAAAGAATTTCACTTCCAGTTATAAAATATAAAACAATTTCAGTATAACCCATTAAAATGCAAACATTTATCTGGTTGATTTTGCGTGATATTTATTTTGATTCAGCATTCTCTATAGTTCTTTCTTTAGTTTCTTCTCGCTCTTATCGCATATATAAATCTTTATTTACTTTGTGTGATTTTCATTGTTTTGTTTTTAATTTTTTTTTTTTTGGTACAAATCGTATGCGTTAAGTTTTGCCATTTCATTCATTTTTTTATTTCTATTTGTAAATCTTAAAAATTATTATTATTGCGCAGCTCAAGTTTATTTTGTAGATTTGTTTAAATACGTTTATCAAAGTTGACGGCGTGGAAATATATAAATGCATCCGCTTTCTGCTTGTGGTTCAGTTGTGAGTAGGCATTTTAGTTCGTACAATTCGTTTGTTGTTATAGTAATCAATTAATTTATGCATTGTTTAGATCTTAACACCTCGTTCTACACATCGTCGTCATGTACAAAAAAATACTCTAGATTTGATTTAAAAATGCAATTTTATATTTATAATCTCTGCTTTAGTGAAATTTAGGATTTATCTCTCATATCTTCCCAACCATCAGTTTAAACTTTGCGCTAATTTGTTGTTAGGTTAATAGGGTTTCTTTTCATTACTTAAAATTAGGGCTAGATTATCAACTAAATATTGTTGCTGCTGATATATGCGTCCCACTTCGTCCGACATCGTTACGTTACAAGGAGGCTGGAGTCTAAAACAGTACGAAACAAATGCTGGAAATGCACACAGGGTAAAAATAAAACTAGAGGCTGCCTCCTGCTAGCACAACACTCGCTCACAATTTTTACAAATAATACAGAAGCCTACTAATTACATAAATAAAGTAAAACCATTTAAATCGATACGCATACACATAGAAATTAACGTTAATGAACTCTCCGCCCTTCTTCGGTCCCCTCCGATATTATGCGGCCAGTAGGCGCTGTATGTTCTTCGGCGTGTTCTCTCCATTTAGGTGCTTCGTCGTGTATCGCAGGGCATTCAGCAGCGGCTCCGCCTTGATGGCCGGCTGCGCCTGCAACAGGCGCACGCACCCCTTCACGTCCACATGGGCGCCCCGCACGAACGCCCCCTCCGGATGCACATGGTCGTAGAGGATCACCAGGCCGACCATCACGCGCAGCACCAGCATTTTTGTGTCCTCACGCTCAATCTGTTGCAGGAGTTTGCTGCGAAAAAAATAATATATAGGGAATCGATTAGAACATTGAGATCCTTTGATATAACCAATATTATAATTTTCCCGGAATCGCGGTTAAAACTACAAATATATAAAATGTTCTTAATTCTAAATTGAGAATTTAAAAATATAACATTTAGTTTTTTAGTAGAGTATATATATTTAATTCGTCTATTTGAGGTACTAGTTTAATATATTTCAAATTGAAAAGTAAATAATTTATATTGCCAATAAAAAAAAGGGGTGATAGTTTTCAAAGTTTGACTATGATCAAATCTGTGGTCTTATTTTGGATTCTATCAATGATATGTTACTAGTTGAACTAGTTGTTTTGATTCTTTTTAAACACAATCAATCGTGAACATTTTCTATGATCCCTAATTTTGTCATTTTATATAACTTACGGATTTTCCAGCATCCTTAGGCACACTTTGGCCATTGTGCCCAGCGTTTCTGTCGTGTTTTGGACATCATCGGCATTGTCGTTGACAAACTTTGAGGTGGCCTCGCTCAGCACCTTGAGCATGGGCGTGGCGTGGGCGTAGAAGAGGGACATCCGGTTGGCCAGTTCAGTGCTGACCAGCATGTTCTCCGTGGAGTCCACACGCTGCCGGCTGACAATACGTCTGTAATAGCTGAAATCATTCTGTATGGCGGGTGTTTTCATCTAAAAATGGAAAATTAAAAATATTATTATTTAACTTATTAAAGGGATTCTAGAATCTAAAAAGAACTAAACCACAGTAAACCCTTGTTTACATTCAAATAACATTATTTTTGTAATCTGGATCAGTCCGTTCTCATCAGTTTTATTTGACAGATCCGTCAGTATGAGTAACAAAAACACACATGGATTTAAGGGCATATTCAAAAAGATGTACAAACGAGAAGTGAAAGAAGGGTAAATTAAAATATCGTTTTTAGTGTTTTAAACAACTTTTCGGGATGTTGATTCGCACCGATCGCAGTGACAGGCAAAAAAGCCAAATCATGGATAGCTCGCAGACGATGAAGTTGGAAAAGAGTCGTGAAGGGGATCGCAAGGTGCGTAAAAAGGATGAGGAACTTGTACGTAAACTGCAACAGGAACTGGAGCGTCAACGGCGAAAGGATCTCGAGCGGGAAAGAGAGCTCTCCAGGCAACGTGAGCTGGAATGGAAAGAAGACCTCGAGAAAGAACGCCAGCGTGAAAGAGAAATGGAACGAGAATTGGCAAAACAGGAGCCCTCGACCTCCAAAAAACCAAACCCAGAAATCAGCAAATTTGACGAGGAATTCGAGCGGGACATTGAGAAATTGGAGCACCAGGTGTGCCCTCTAGATTTTCGCTCCAAGACCATGGCCACCATGTGGATAGATAAACTTCGCAATGCTTCCCATAATCCAGCCGAAGCTAGGGCCAGAAATATAATAACGTCCCACCTGCTCAAGTGCTTTGGCGAAAATATATTCAAAAAGGAGCCCTTCAACCAACCACCGCCACCCGAAAGTTTGGCCATCATAAGGGAAAAAATGGTAAATATATAAGTATTATGTGTGCCTGCTCAAAAATCATTCATTATTTATATCTTTTAGTACTTGACGCGTGACAGTATGTGTCATGGCATGCCCGTGGTCAAAAAGAGTGAACCAAACTTTAATTTAAACCAATTGTTCAACGATTCGTACGATGGCGGCGAATTCCTGAGCCAGCTTCCAGTGCCTCGCGATGGTGCCTTCTTTATTTTTCACATGCATCCAAATTTATAAAAGTAAATTGAACAGCTAAATTCAAATTGTAATTACAAATAAAACTCATATTTTTCCAAACCGAAACTTGTTATTTATTAGGGTTTTTTTTTTAAATAAGAACATTTTTTATGCACTTCAAAGGAGTTTTATATCACATACCATATTGATTAAAATATATATTTAACAAAAAACGTTCTAAAATATTTACTTGTAATGCTTTTAAATAATATATAAGTATATATATGTTACATTTCTATAACTTTTTCTACACTTCAGCTTTCCTCATAGCAAGTAGCTTTACCAATAAGTTCATAAAGCAGTCAGCAGCTGTCAGGTGTGAGGCTATCGTTTTCAACACTCGCTCTTGTTAACCTCTAATTACGGTTGACTTTAAAATCTAATTACTAATTACGCGGTACGTGACAGCACAATTTGCCTGCTGCCCGTGTGCCGGCAAACAGTTTTCCACTCCGAGCCAGGCCCAAAACAACGATGCCGCACTTAAGTTGTCAGGGCTGGATAGAAAACGTGCGTGAGAAAAAAAAAAAAAAAGCAACTTCAGAGATTCGCCGCCACAAATTTTTGAGTCAGTTAAAGTTGTTGGGTTGCTCATCCAGTCACCTTGACAGAGGCGCTGCAAACGAACATCATGCACTACTATACAAATACTATACTATATTGTAGTGTCGAGTGACTGTTGCGAAACCTCATATAAATACGTTATTAGCATAAATCGTTCTGAACAGTCAGAAATGAAGCCGCGAACAGGACGGATCGTCAAGAGCAGCCCCTTGAGCTTGGTAAGCATTGCATTTCCAAGTGATTCGACACCCGAGATGATTAATCTATTGATGAATATTTTTAGCTATATGCCATGATGCCTTTAATGATAGATGCAGTTTGGGGGAGAGCTCAGTATGCATCACCTTATGGCAGTGCTGCTTATGCAATTTCCACTGCCTCATACGCCCAACCATATACCCCACCAGAAGTGCAATCGATATGGTCTGGATCCCCAATCGTAGTGAATGATAATCAGTACAGTGCCCAAGAACAGCAGCAATATCCAAATGGTGATAGTTATGATAGAAGGGAACTTTACCGACAACCCTATTCAAATTGGCGGAGGGAGGAAGTACCAGCAACGCGTGCTCCCAATCATAACTACAACAATGTGCCAGGTTACTTTTTCTACCAACAACAGCAGACAACGCCATCGCCACCTCTGCAATATCCCCAAACTATTCCATCTCAACTACAACCCAATCCTCCATACAATTCGGAACTAGACTCAAGTGATTCTCGTCGCGAGGACGAGCAAGTGGTCCAAATCGGAGGCAGTCGTTCATTGGCCACAAATAACTATCAAAACATCTACACTAACAATGAAAACTTCTTTGAACCCGCACAACCCTGCAGGCGTCGTGACTTTCAGGCCAAATATGCACAACATTATGCCGACTATTTGCGTAAATATCCAAGACGCCTGCAGCCAGTTTACAACACCAGTGAAGATTTCGATGAGAAATGAAGGAATACTCTATATACTTGTTCTCTGTGCTAAAGCCAAATTGAATAAATCCCCTCAAGAGCCATTTGGCTTTTGATTGAAAGCGTGCCAAGAAAATAATTTTGTCTGTTTTTTGGACAGATCAATTGCAGCCGATAAAAGTTGAAGCTTGCTGAAAAGCCAACACATGAATACAGTATAAATTGGTTAGAAAATATGCAGAGATTAGGGAACTGATTAAAATTCTAGATTTATAATTTACCAAGAAGAAGAAAAAATATAATTTTGAAAATGCAGACAATATCCGTGTAAAATAAAGTATATTAAGCATATTATTTTATTTTTAGCATCCGAAATGTAAATATTTTCTAATTTTTAACAGAAACTAAACATTTAAACTTCAAAGGCATAATAATTATTACAAAACATTTGGATTTTTATAAGTTAAATGAAAATTTTAACCGCAAGTTAAAGTTCTTGTTAAATTAATTGTTAAAGTTCCTTGGATTTTGTAGAACATTTTTTTGTTTTCGCAACCCAGCAGTTAAATCTCTCTAAGCAATGCAACCCGTACCTATTAGAAAGCACACCGTAAAGTGGCTCTTGTTAGAAGATTTTTCGCAATAAAAACTCGACATTAAAACGAAGCCAGTTACAACCCAAGTCAATAAATTGTACAGCATACTTTGCGGCCCACTGGAAACAAAGCAACAAAAGCGCAGAGACAATGGTCTTTATTGAGGAACGGAAGTAGCTGTTAGTTGGAAGCACGTCTGGGCTATATACACACAACTTTTACATGAGATTCTCGGTGTGCCAGGCAGCTGACACTTTGAGCACACAATGAACGTGCAGTTTGCAGCGTTTAACATCATCATCATTGGTATTATCGTCCTCATCATCATCATCATTATCATCATCAAACTGGGGGCAAAAAGTTGCAGACACCAAACATCAGAGAGTGGAAGCCGACGATGGCGATGACTTGGCCATCCCTACCAAACACCTCCCAACTGTCCTAGATCTCGCCTTCTGCCTGCCACATCTGTATTCTCCGCTCCCCAATCGATTTGATGAAAGTTTCGCCAAACGGAAGCGAGTCATGGGAAATGCGCCATTCACAGGGATTTGCCATTAAACAAATCGATTTTGTTGGCTCCGGAGTGCGGACAATAAACCGGCATTTTCAACTGCCACAGAAAGTGGTGTGACTGAAGGTAATGTTTTAACCCAGTGCGGATATATTCGTTTGCATATTGCATGCTTCCACAACTGTGGTAAAAATATTAAATTCTCTAAAGAAACCAAATTTGAAGGGAAGTTGTTCATAGCAAAATAATTTTAAGAGTAAAGAAAGTAAAAAGAATTGCATATTTAACGGTGGCAAACAATTTTTTGAGCGGTTCAAATACTAATTTAAGAGAACAACTTTAACCTCAGTAGTGGACTTATATTTATATTTATCTATCTTTTATTTTATATTTTACTATCTTTCAAAAATTGTTTTTCTTTTTTGGTAATGTATTTTTTTTTGTTCAACTACATTTTTCCTAATTACCTCAGATCTATGCTATTGAATTCACCACCACTGTCAGCCCACCGGAGCGACTTTATTCATTTTACAACTTCATCCGGCCATCGGTCGTCTGTCGTGGGCCATTTGGTTGCGTGTGCGTAAGTGGCTCCGATGCTCCACTGTGGCTCGAACGAATGCACGGATAGCCTGGAAGATTTTTCATCAATGGGCCGCAGCACGCGCTCGTTTTGGCCAGGCAGTCAAGTCAAGTCAAGTCAAGTCAAGTCAGTCCAATCGTCAGCCAGGCAGGCAGACGGCAAGCAAAAAAGTCAGTCAATTAAAAGTGCAACCACGCGCACAATGAGTTGGCAGTGGGACTTGGTCTGGCTTCATTTAACTTGGCTTTTAGCTATTGCTTTGCGTTAGCTTGACTGTCGACAGCGCCCACATAAGGTAAACAAACACAGACAAACAGGCAGTGAAGAAGACAGAATTTAACCCACTAACCAATAAACAAACAGACGGTGCTAAAATCAAATAAATCTGGTTGTGTTTAAATATAACTAAGTATGCACCTCGTTTTTGATATGTAAAGATGTACACAAGTTACAAGTTTTCTTAGAAAATATTTAACGTTGGATGTCATTTTATCATAAGTTATATTTAAATTATTTTCCTTTTCTTTTGAGATGGTTGAAAGTATCAACATTTCTACATTTTAAAATAAAAATTTATAAAATGAAAAAATAAAGTTTCAAACCAGGTTAAATCATCATACTACATAACATATCAAGTCAAAATTAACTTAATTTTTATGATGTATTGTACGCCTTTACATATTTGTTTTTTTTTCTAATTTCAATATTTTAATTTATTGATGACAGTGTATGGTTATTTCCCTATCAGTAATTAATGGGTTAAACGTGGTGGGCGTTGTACCTCCAAATATGGACTAGAGCTTGTAACACCCAGCTGTCAAAGCAACTCACTCACCTTGTACTCATCGAACTTCAGCACGAACTCCAAGATCTCGGCCAGCTGCTTGACCAGCGCCTGCTGGGTCTCCAGATGCTGTGTCGGATTTAGCTTGCCGCCCACCAGCTGGCCCAGCAGTTTGGGCACAATCTTGTCCAGCTCCATGGAGTGCTCGTAGCAGCGCTTCAGCTTGTTGACCAACGGCAGCACCGCCGCCCAGGCTTTTCCCGTCACCTCCGGCGAGGGATCGGCGATGGCTTCTCGTATTTCCTTGCCGGCACCCTGAAAATGTTCGCAGGAAAAACGTCAGTCAATACATTCGACTCGAAACTGGACTAAATGTGAGTTTGGCATGCGAACTGTTAACGATTTGTACACTCGAAAAATCTGGGATCTTGTGAAATTCTTACTTAACTTAACCTAGCCTAGCCTTAAGCCTAACCTAGTGAAATTCGTGTTTTATTTTAGTTAACCTACAAAAAATCGTATGTGTTATTTTATTTTTTTTTTTGAAATAAATTCTTATTTACCAGTAAAATTTATATTTAATTTAAGTTTATCTACAATTGATATATTAATAGGGTTGTCATACTAAAACAAAGAATATCTGTTTGTTATGTGTAATTTTAGATTTTTTTTATAAAAAAAAATAGAGATGGTTATCAATTCCTATTTTGTTGAATTTTGTTTTTATAACATCTTATATATGTCTCTCAATATTACAAATTGACCAGGTTTTACTCTCGTAGCTTTTATTAATATTTCCCCACTTTTTATTTTGACGTGTAATTTTTGTGGGGCTTAGTTCTTTACTGGCCTCTAAAAAAAAACTACGCCTGCATTTGTTTTGTTACAATCACTGAACTGTGAGGCTTTGTGGCCGGCCAGTTTTCATCGAGGAAAAGTCGGCGTCTTTATTTCTGCGGCACATGCAACAATAACGACGTTCAAAGCTGCGTGCATTGACCGCCGCTGTGATTTTTATCGATGCTTTATGATCTACAAAAATAAAATAAAGGAAAACACACACACGACACGGCACCGGGAAACTGGAGCTAACGAGCGGTCATTGCATGATGTGAAGAGTTCATTTTGTACTCGAACAACAATCAGCAAATGGCGTTGATTATTTCAATTGAGGTCTTTTGGCGATTTTCAAACACTTTTTAAGTGGCTAATAATACTGTAAATATTATATTTCCAAACGATCTGTACAAGTTGACGGTGGTCAACAGCAGCAAAATCAAGGGTTAATTAAAAAAATAAACACAACATTTGTTTTATAAGTCCAATTGCTTATAAAAATTATCTTAAAAAAGCTTTAGTTTATAAATACACGCGAAACTATTCGTTCGTCTTATCTTAAAACTAACACATATCAACAGCAAATGTTTTAGTACTTAATAGTAAATTCCAATTAAAAGTCTGCATGCTTATCAGTTGTATTTCATTTGAGCTACTGAATAACGTAGAATAAAACACTGCCTTTGGATTGATATAAAATTATGTGCTGCAAAACATTTTTAAGTTAATATAAATATTGTAGTGTTTTCTTTAGCATAAAAACATGACGTTTTGTAGTAGAGCTATAAATTACCTAACATAAATTTTGGTTTCAATTTAGTGTTGTTATTAAGTATATACCAGAATTATACCTTGCCTTCCCCAATTCTTTGGTCAAACAACACAAAACATAATTAGATAATGACATACCTCCATCTGTTGTTGTTGCGTGTATAACCGATTATACCATATTGGCATACATTAAATATAATTAAATATAGCCAACCCCGCCTTCGATTCGACCTAAAACTCCGATATTTAAAAGATGCGAGTTACGCACAGCTCAGTGGACTGCGAAGTTCAAGCTCAGCGTATTGGAGTGTGAGTAACTTTGTAAAGAAGTAAACGAGTGTTATTTTTGGTTTGCACACCTCTCCGGAACATTATGGACTAGCACGTGTTGTGTGTTTATAATTAAATCGCTGCGCATATCAACAAACACTCAGACAGAAGGCAAAATGAAGAACTGCACTGAAAAGTAATTATTTAACTTAACAACTTAACTTATAAATACATAACATGATAAAGTTATGCTTCATTTTAGTTTGTATATTGAAAGACATATTTCACGGAAAATTCATAATTTTGTAACTTTGTTTGTTGGCGACCTTTCTGTTTATTATTTAAATAAATAATATATAATTTAATAAACGCCTGAGAATTTCCAAAACTCAAACCTGCATTTGATTTATGAAGACTTCGAGTTAAGAAAGTTTGAGTTATGGAAGTTTGCTTGTTTGTAATGCAATAAATCGTTTTTTTCTAACAGTGTAGAAGAGCATCCGCCCTCGTTCCCGTGTGTTTTGCCATGAGTACTTTGCCATAATCATAATAATAAGAACGCAACTGTCTGCAGCTAGCGTTGAGCAAACTCTGCATCTGTGATGTTTTGGCTTTTGTTTTTTCATTCTCGGGTTTTGTGCTGGCATTTCTTTTCACTCTACATAATTTACACCTGTCTGTAAGTCAAGATCTCATGTCCTTGGCTGCTGCACTTGATGCATCCCAGAATGTTTAACGCGCGCAAACAAGTAAACAAAATGTGAGGGGAGTTGTGTAGAAAAATTAAGGGGACTGCTGTCTTTGACTTGGTCGCAGTCGTCCATTTTACACAGTAAGAAAAGGGGAAACAAAGTATATTATTTAGATCTAAAGATTATCAAAAATGCTCATCATACCTGAAGAGATATGAATTAAATATAATTTATTTAAATCATTAATGAAAACAGTTCATATTTTTATTTTAAGTAGAAACCTATTTTGTGTTTAGTTTGGCGCTTCAATATATGATCAAATATCTTTCCTTTGGGAGTCAAAAATGATTTTTTATGATCTCATTTCCAAGATCTCGCTTTTCTAATAGTTTTTTTTTCCGTGTGCATTCCCATTTTGTTCAGCGACATTGTCTCGTTTACGCCAGTGACTCTCTAAGGACCCTTGAAGCCACGAACCGAGCACACGGTCATGCAACGGAAATGGTTCTGGCCTGGTCCTCTCCTTTGACTTGGTATATGGTATGGTTTTGAAATGAACGTGGCCTGTGTGGGCGCGCACTCTTGTTTACTAGCATTCCATACCAGAGATTTCAAGCTGAGATTTTCGGAGAAGAGGAATACTTGTGTTTTCCCTACATATGGCCAAGTGTCGTCGTTAGGCAGCTCACTTTTGTTTATTACCCTTGCGGGTGGCATTATGATAAAAGCCAACCATTTGGCAATGCGTTGGGGAAATAATAATTAATGGTATACAAATAATTAGCCTTTGGTTTGGTGGGCGTGTACTTTTAATTTAAAATTGCCAAATTTAAAGCCCTAAAGACCTAAAAATTTGAACACTCCACTTTTATCATATAAGCAAAAGCTTAGCAATAAAAAAATTATTACCACTTATAAAGTGTAACATGAAGTTTTGTTCTACAATATTTTCTGTATCCGCAAGGGTATTTTAATATTTTTGAATGCCAAAGAATTTTTTTTGCCGTTTTATGCCGATGTTGCATGCATTTTATCTTGCGTCATGTTCATGTCAGAGCCAAAAGAAGAACAGAAAACAAAAGGCGTAGGTGTTGAAGGGGAACTTAAACTCAAGTCACAGGAAACGGGATCGGGATCCCCGCATTCCGTCTCCTGTCCATTGAGCAATTGTGTTGATTCATCACTGCATCCCATCTTACGTTCACAAATAAAACCCTGATGTGCTCCATTTAAGCGCACGTGCTGTCTGCTTGAGCGTTTTACCAAGAAAACGAAAGAAAATCACCCACAACAAACTTGAACTTGCATGACTTTTATATATGCTCGCTCGAATGAAAACAAATCATAAGAAGGCAAGAACCGTTTTTCGTTTTGTAACTGTTTCTAGTTTGGGTTTTAATTAACACTTGCGCGTCGACTTCTCATCATCAGCAGCGCAGCATAAAGGCGCAATCAGTCAGCGTTTCATTTGTTACATGGAGCAGCAAAAACCACTCACAATGCTAACCACACATAACCACATACTACACTTAGATGAATAGTTAATTAACTTTGGCGAGTGTTGCATCTGCCGCAGAATGGCAGTGTTTTTAATTGAAAACGAAATTAGAGGCAGCAATGCGGAAATGCAGAAATGAAGAGAGAATGGCCTGCCCCAGATAATTGCCAATGACACTTGGCAAGTGTTGTTTAGCATTAGCGAACATGATCGTGTTTTAATCGTAACCCCCACTCACTTTAACTAAGAACCTGCTCCAAGCGCCGGCATTATCGGAAACACAGAAAAAAAATGTGCGGATCTTTTGGTAGTTTTAAATGAATTTTTGAAGCGCTGAATATCCCCAAAGAAATGAATACCTGAAATACCTAAGTATGTACCTAATGAATTTAGTACAAACTGTTATATATAAGGTAGAAAAAAATCCATGATTTTAAAGTAATTACTCAATATTATAGAGAATAATTGGTATATATTATAATAATATTTTGTAAAGACCTTCATTAAATTTGGCAACTTGGTGCTATATTTACTGAATTTTGAAGCTTTTGATAAAATGGTAGTTTATCATAAAATAAACTAAAACTGTTTTTATTTTATTAATGTAGTGTATCGTTGAAATTTTCCCATGTGCAACTGCTTATCCCAAGTGGCGCTAAAGTACAATTCAGACTTGGTATTGGACTTTCGCCCACAATGGAAACGCGTGACGCTATAAAATAGTTGATGTCATGTGTTTTCGAGAGGGGGGAGAGCCGGAAAATTGTGGGTGGTGTTGCAGCAAGCGAAATGGAAATGTTTTATGTGGATGCCACAAGAGTTGTTCACAGCTCTCGCTATGTGTTTAACAACAAACAGTACCCCTAAGAGGACAGATATGTCAAACATGCCGGGCATTTTTTCTGGCTTTTGCTGACATTTTCATTTCCATAAAAAAAAGAAAGACTGCGCTTTTCTAATTTCCCTTCGCTTTGCTTGCATCATCAAAAGCACCGGATTCGAATTCCCATCACGTTGTAATGAATCAATGAATGAATCGCAGGCAAACAAAAATTACACAATATACACATATATAGCTATATATTTATTTGTATATTCAAACAAACAGACAAGCAATAAAATTGGCGAGCCACAAATCAATGCAAATGTATTCCTAGAAAGACCAAAACCATTTCACAGAGAGGGAATTTCTTTGGTGACTGATAATTTCTCATCATTTATTTTTAATAGAAAGGAGTCAAATGAAAAAACGGAAAACGAAAGCACACCAGAACAAAGGAAGCAGATCCCACAGACACTCGGTCGCCTTTCATGACAGCACTAAAAAATTAAAATGTACAAATAAACCACAAACAAACTGCAACTGCAATAACGACAGACAAGATTATGACGACAACGATGACAGGTTCATCCTACAATTTTCACAAAGCTCCACTCCAGATGAGTAACATGATCATAAATGTTTCATAATTTCTAACGAATACTTGTGTTTATATTTGCCCCTTCCGCTGACGAGAAACCTCTTAATAATTCAATGTTTAAAAGGAAGGGCCTCAGCTCAGAAAAGTTCTCCAGCGTTTTACTCCAGTTTCAAACTTTGTTATCAGCAGACATATTTAGTAAATACATAATATATACATACAAACACTTAGGGAAACTGCCTTGCCAAAATAAGTAAGAAATGGCTTGGATTTTATTTCTTTTTATATACAATTTTTTATTTAACAAGCTAGATTAAAACGAGCTGAACTAAGCATTTTTTTTTCGAAGATAAGAAAACATATTTTATTTTATGAATAAACCTATGTCTAATCTTGTTAACAAGAATTCTTTAATGCATGACTTTTATTTAAATATTCAGAGGAATATAAAATTATATTTCTTTGTAAGGCCCGCTGAATTAAAAAAAAAAAACAATATAAACTAAATTGACAATAAAAATGTTAGTGTAGTTCTTTCGTTCAAACAAATTTTTGTATATGTATATGTATTTTTATCATAAAATATCAGTATTAAGATATTAATTAAAGACATCATTGTCAAGATTTTCTGTATTTGAAAGTCTATTAAATTTTGTTTTCCCTTCTGAAAGCCTTGCAAAATTCTTTGTTATTGTTAATGTTGCTGCTGTTGTGTTACACTTGTAAAATTGCTGACTCGGACAAGAACTCGGAACTATGGCTTTTGTGAGTCACTATTTCAATCTGAACGATCGTTGACTGGGGCTTTTGTCGAGGGACAGAGACAGAAAGACTCTAAGAGAGAGAGAGAGAGAGATAGACACCCCAGAAAAAAAGGTGAGAGGATTAACTTTTGATTTTCACAAGAATGTGACGTTTGTTGTGCATCATTCGAAGTCATTTGGTAAACAAAAGCATTCTGCAATTAAAAAGAACACTTACAGTTGATGCAACACTTTATAAATAGAGATTAGCTAGCCTTCCAATATTGCGTGAGTCCCAGATGATTATGGATTTTAATAAAAATGAATCTCTGCGACATATTTGGTCATTACACATTAACTAGAGAAACTGACCAGTTGTGAATCATTAAGAGCTTAAAGAATTTAATAATCAAATGAGAAAAATAAAATTAAGGGTAAATAACATTAAATTCAACGTTATCCCAGCTCATATACATAGCGCGTGAGCTGTAAATGTAATTACCATTTACATTTAAATAAGCCATAACAATGTGCGAATGGCTTAATTATTTTCAAGGGCCAGGGGTTTTTGGCTGTCACGAGTTCAGGCGTAAATTATCAAGATAATCGAACCGACAACAGAAAAAAGAGTAAAAATAAACAAACAGCAGCAATTACAACAATACCTGCAATTGCCACAAAGATAAGATAAGCCTGAGCATTATCAATGTCAAAAAAGATCAAAAGGAGGTTAATGTTTCCACGAAAAATACATGGAAAGTATATTAAATTCAGTGAAAAAAAAAGATTTTACATAAAAATTATAAAGTTGAATTAAATTTAGGGCCAATTAAGATAATAGTAATACAGCCACATGATTAAACCCCCAATCACAACGTCCCTGAATCCACATAACAAATTGAACGATATGCCAAATGATTGCATTTAATTATCGACAGCAGTTCCATTATCGGAAACCAGAGTTTGACGCACTTCATCCGAGCAGCCAAACAAATGTCAATGTCCCCAGGGGAAAATTCTGGGAAATGGGCAGATGGAGAAGGAAAAAGCTTTCGCATTCCCCATATAACACATGTCACTCTCTTGTTCTCAATTAAGGCAAATAAATCACATTTGCCTTTGGCGCAGTTGGGGAAAAATTGAGCTTTTATATCGATTAACAACCCACCGCCCGATCCCTTTCTAACTTTAAAACTCATAAACAGCTGCTGAAAATTGGGTTAACATCGGAATAAAAATGAAACAAGCTCTGTTTGCTGTCGGCATTTTAATTGACAAAAGAAAAATGAAAAACAAATCAGAGAAATTCCAGAAAAATTGCATATTCTTCGACGCGAAACTCTATTTATTTTGTGCAAATTACACGCATAAACAGAGATGCCAAACAGTTGCTCGTAAAAAAGATATAAAGTAAGGAAAATACAATACTGCACAGACGATGCAGTAAAAAGCAGCTGAAATGTTGCCATTGCACTTTGCACTCAACTTCTAAGCTGCTTAGGAGGGACTCAGACATGAACGAAGACCTTCCCCAGAAGTCGTAAATTGGTCATTTGACAATTTTAAAGCCACTTTAACAAGGAGAGTATCTAAAGCACCATTTGCAGTAGGGTTAAAGACATTGACGATTGGTCAGATGTCAAAAATCCTGGCCCAAGACCACCACAAAACGCATTTTCGAGGCTATGTTTGAACTTTTATAACCCTTAGGCAAAGAAATGCAAAAAAAAAATACAGCATAAACAACGATCCTCGGGGCGTTATTCAATTAAATTAAATTCGGTTAAATGAATTCAGCTCAGTGCCATTTTAATAAATCAGAAAAATGTGTCATGCGAAGACAGTGCGTTTCAGAGCGTTATACAACAAAAATAAACTTATAATCTTCACCAGGTGTATTTTAAAATAAAATACAATTTTCATAGTACACGCAACATTTCGTTTATAATTATACAATGTTGAAACGCACTTTAGTTGTCTCATCTGTGTGGGCGACTTGAAATTTTAAGAAATGCTACAATTTGCAGCCACCTCAAAATAATAAAAAAAAATTATTTTAAAGTGCTCTTAAAACCCCGTGAAAATGATACTTGATGTGTAGTTGTTGAAACAAATTCCTCGTTGAGCTTTTTACTTTAAATGTGTACACTTTAATTTACTTTAATTTGTTTACGTTTTGTATTTCTCTATTTTTGGCGCAATTGATTTGTGGTTGATGACGTCGGAAATACGAAAACGTTTAAGCTATAAACAATTTGGAAATGGCTCCACCAAAACAAACTAGGAAAAGTGAAATGCAATGAATGATGAATTTCAATTTTAAGTGCGGCTAATTTGGACAATAAAGGTTAGACATTACGGAATCTGATTTTAGTGGTTGTTAAATAAAACCCCGGGGCGTTCCTTTTGAGGAGTAGCCTACTTTTTGGGAAATGTTGAAAATTTTACAAACGCGGAAGTTGATTTTTAAATTGACGTTGGAAATAATAAATTTATTTATAACTGACCTTAAAAACGCTTTGCATTTTTGTTTATACCTTAACTTGTTTATTTTGCGGTTTCTCTATTTTCGGATAAATTTATTGTTGATTATGACGTATGAATAAACGTAATAAATACTTATACGCTAGCTATTAAAAAGCAAAATGCATTTATGAATTTTAAATTTATTTTTCATTTTAGTTAAACTGTGAGTTTAGTGGGCAACTTCCAATTACAAACAATTTAAACTTACGGTCATTGGAACCTTTATATGATAGCGCAATAGAACTTGATTAAATAATTCTCTATTATATAACTCTAAAAAACATACAAGAAAATACTTTAAATTCTATTTATAGTTTCACAATCCCCTTTTATACAAATTAAATACGTTTTTAAGGGCTGCTTGATAAGGAATCATAATTTTATAATTTTCAAATGCCGATCTCTGGCACGCACATATTATAGCGATTATATCAACTGACCAACCGAATGACCCAACCGGAAGTTAACTTTTATTTTTCCCTCTCCGTCGCGTTGTGATTTTGCATTCGCGCAAATCATTTATGTTATTCGTGGAATGGAAAGCTCGGAGAGGTGGGAGTGCCGACGAAAGGTTTGGGGCCTATCTAATGACTGCTCATTCCGATTCTGTGATTATTCTGATTGCCGCTGACTGTCTGTCACTGGCCCTCGAGTGTATAACTCTCATTAAATACTTAAAAGTGCTTATATATTTATTCATACGACGCAAATCGGTTTTTTTTGTATGTGGAGCACTCTTTTAACTGGGTCGCTCATGTTTCCATTTTACTCCTAAATTCTCCCCATTTGAGTGAAAGCAGCTGTGACTGAGTTTGAGGGGAAAATCATGGGGGAATACGACAAATCATAATATTATTGAAATGTTTTGCAAAAAATAAAAGCTTTGATAAAGTTAAAAAAGCTGTTTTTTAACATATAAACCGGAAAGGGATAGATGATAAATAAATTGTTAAATGACTCAAAATGTGTTTGACATATTTTAAATTTTTAAAAATTATAGCATTGTGACTCAATGAGTTTTTTTTTTTTGGCTCAGGGTATAAGCCATATCAAACATTATACAATATTCAAAACCACAAAAAGCTTAGCTAATATTCAGCACTTGACACTTGTTTTTCACATGGATTCACATGGAATTCAAGGTTGTGTATTGGATTACTCCATGTGTTCGACATATGTTTGTCTATGACGATAGCTAACCATGTATAATTGTTATCTACCCGGCTGTCAACAGTATAGAAAACCACAAAAATGATGGGTTAATTCATAAAATTTAATATAATTTCGAAGCTGCTCATCAAATTTCAATGGCTTTGGCCCACAAACCAGATACATTTTTATCTGTGCAGCACCCACACGATGTTACTTGTTGATATTTACAACTTTCATGTTTATTGTTGTATTCCCCATTCTTCAGGTGAGTGCGTAAGCATCATTATTATGATTATCAGTGTTGCACTGAAATGGGGGCTTTTTCTATTATTACCATTTGCGGCCCTTTGTTGACCTTGTTGTTGGCTGTTTATTACGCACACACAATGGGCGCCTTCTATTCCGTATCTAGTCTGGCCCAATATTTGACAAAAGCGTCACCAACAAGTGGTGATAATTCAGATAGAAAAGCCAATTATGGCGGGAGGAAAGTCGTACAATGATTTCTTTTAATGAACAAAAAACTACTGTTGTTTGTTGGGATTTACTTTACTTTAAAACAATGTTAAAAAAAAACTATTTTAATTAGCCAACAATTTTTAAACATTTAACACAAATATTTAAGCAAAAAAAATTTTTATTTTATGTTATGGTTTTAGTTTTTTTAATTATTAAACAAACATAAATACTTACATTCTCTTTAAATTATTAAACTCAAAGACTTTTGAGCACTTTCAAGGATTTGTATCTATCTATCTTAAAGAAAACAAGAAATGCCAGTGGAAAAAGAAAAAACTTTGATTTTTCCTATTGCAATTTTGTTTCTATTTATAGCAACCGACTTGGAGGAAGAAACAACAAAAAAAAACAGAACATGAAGTTTTTGCCATTTTGGCAGCTTTTGGCGCCTGGCCAACTATTTTCTTGGAAAGAGGTAAGGGGGGAATCACCTACTCCACAACCAGTTTGTTTGCCTTGACAACCAGTTGTGTTTCAACCCAAAAGCCACCCACTCGATTGAGGAAAAAAAGATTGCTCACAGCAGTCGAATAAAAACTGCAATGAAAATAAAATGCAGCCCACAAATTAAGCGCATTTTAAATACCTCTGGTTGGTTCTAAAAAAAAGATGAAAGAGGAACGTAGACCGTTGCACCAAAGGGTTAAATGCCCGCCGAGGTCGTCTTTGTTGGTCTCGGTCCCATTTAAGTGGGTCAACACAAAGGAAATGAGCTCATTGGTATACATTTTCCAGTTCATTTGCGTTGATTAAAGCTTTTCGGCCTGACATTTGTTTGTCTGCCGTCCCTCAATTTCCCCTTTCCCTTTTTCCGCTTTTCGCGGCTGAAACCCCATTAATATTTTGCACACACCAATGTAAATTAGAATTTGCCTCTAAAAAGGTCAGATACACAGAAAAATATCAATTCAAAGTCAATTTGGTGTATTGTAACATTTTTTTTTCAAAGATTGGTATGCTAAACGTTGTAGAAAAACTAAATACCTTAATTTGTATATTGAAATTCCTCTATCTTATCTCTTTTATGTGCGCATTAATCAATCTAGTGATTTTTGACAAAGTAACCATCATGTATGTTAATGAGTTCCCAAAAAACATTTTCATTTCAATTTTTTTTTTATAGTGTCCTGATAAGAGTTTTTCAGCAGATCGGTAATTTCTTATCAAAATGTATTGGCCTCTTTTTTATCAGATAGATACAAAAAAATTCATATTTCATTTTCCTGTTTATTTGATGTGAATATTAACGATTCTCCTGTGTTTTGGCAGTTAATGTTAAAAAGATATCTGCACATCAATTTATTTTTGATAAGAAAATATTTATAAAATCTATTAAAGAACGTTTTTTTCTGTGTTAGTAACGAAAGAGGGTGACTAATTCTTCCCGAAGAGAAGCGGACAAATATCAGAGTGTGAAGAGCAACGGCAAAAGTTGGTTAATGACGTCAGTGAAGCGACGATAATGAAAGAAGTCCGCTCACCCGATCGGATCATGTGGGCACGTGCGTGAGTCAGACCAGCGAAGAGCCCCATGGATAGATATTGAAAGAGGCGAAGTTTTCGTTGGTTCCACTTGAAAATGTGGCAAGGTTTATAGCTTTTTTCTGGTGGGTTAATCTTATCAGTTGCACGGAGAACTTTAACTATTTTAAACTTGTACAATGCTAGTTATAAGTGAATGATTTTTTAAATATTTGTGAACAAATAATTACTTGGTATATTCATTTTAAGAGAATCATAGTTACAATTTAAGTGAATTTAAAAAATTGTATTGCTTAAATAAACAGTTTTTTTTAAATGGTTTTTATAAAGAAAAGGTAATAACACCTTTTGATATCCTAAACTCTATTTTCATCACTTTTCTACTTATTTTATTTTAAAAGAAATTTTAGAAAACCCTCAATAAACAAATAAATCATAGTGTATACACCAAAGAGGCTATGAAACATTGAAAGAGAGTAATAACTGCCAGCAAGATAACGCTCAGAGCGCCTCTTTTCTCACCCTGCCAAAGGTTAAATACTCAATTTGTTGATCGTTTATTGTTGCTCTTTTTGTGGCTGTCAATTTCCCGGCGATTTTTGTTATTTTTAGCAAGTTGTTGAAACTATCAGTTTAATACTTTCCAGCCTTTTGGAACGTCTAAACGATTTTAATAACTTTGAAGAGTTTATCAAATACTGAAGCAAAATTGTTATCAATTGGTGGATAAAATAAAATTTAATTCTTTAACTTGTAGCTGGAACTTTAGCGACCTCTGGATAGTAGTAAACAAGTTAAAATTATAATCTATTTTAACTGAACTTCTGTAAACATGCAATATAGTTATAATAATCACTGTCTTAGAAAATATATCTTAAACACTTTTCTATATCGATTTTTAATCTTCTTATCTTTAAACAATTTTTTTATTGATGAAACCGCTTTGTAATTCCAATTAGTCGTATATCATATAATGGTTCAAACTATAGAAATCATTAAAAAATGCCTAATAACCGGTTGGAGGGGTTGCGGTTAAAGCCCGAGCAAATGACGCACATATGGTAAGGCGAGACTCACCCGATAGATCTGAATCTCCTCCAGAACCACCTCCGATTCCCGAAGAACTCGCTCCACCTCGTCATAGATTTCGCGCTCCGTTTCCGTGGGTGCGGCATTTTCGAAATCCAGGAAAACATCGTAGGATTTGGCGGCGCAACAATTCGAGTCATCGCGTGACAGCAGGCTCAGCAGCTTTCCCATTTTCTTTGATTAACTAATACTTATTGTGGTGTGGATATCGTAGTATTTGTTTTCCTTTTATATTTTGGTTATTAATTAGCACTTTTGGTTTTTTTTTTTTTTGAGCACTGCGAGGAATGGGAATATAACAAAGAATATATAAGCAGCTGTTGCACCTGTTGTCACAAAAGGGCTTAATAAATTATGTGGTTCCCAAAAAAAAAGCAGCTGCAAAAGTTGCTAGGGATAGTTGTTTGGAGGTCGATTGTGGGGAAGCTGCATTCAGGAACTTATTTCATCTTTTGGAGGACAATGGAAAACGGCCACCAAGGGTGGAAAACGCGGGGAAAACAAAATACTGGCCTTTCAATGTTTGTCCCTTCATAGAAGGTAAAATGACACAGATGGTTCCGCATAAGGGAAATTCTTGTATTGTAGGTTCACTTTTAACAGGTATTAAACGAATAATTTAATTTTTTTCTTAAAACTTATGAAAACTTTTTCAATTGAAAGAACTTTTCTTGATCTTAATTCAATTTTTCTTATATTTTAAAATGAAGTTAATAAAATATGATGATATTGTGTTACATTTTCTATATTTTTACAAAAGAAAACTTGGATTTTCCACACTTGTTTCTACCATATCCAATATTTACTGTATTATTTTCGACCTCTGAAATTGCACTGCGGGGGGTGAAGAGGAGTGGGAGAGCAAAGGAGAGAGGAAGATTACAAGGAGAAGAGCCATGTGTCTCTCTCACACTTCGTTTGTGTGTGTTACGCAGGAAATGCTGCGAAATCGAACCAAATCGAAATTGGTAAACAAAAAAAAACGGAAAATCAGCAAGGCCAATTTTCACACATCGTGCTTAGTAGGAAAAGGCAATTTTCCTGCTCACGGAGCACATGTAAACACATATTGCGAAAAAAAAGAGCAACAAAAACGGTCTTGTTTTTATTCAAGAATTGTGGCCATGTGTGTGTGGCTTTTGTTTATCTGGCTTTTCGTTATCTTGCTCTTTTGCTTTCCTTTTTGCGCCTGTTTCGCTATTTTGCGCGCTTATCTTCACTTTTATTATTTATACATTTCCAAAGGGTTCGTCTGCATTGGAATTTCGTTGCTTTCTTCCTTTTTTTTTCTTCACGCTTATCACCTTTTTGATCCACTGTACGGACTTTGTTTAATTTGTATTTTATTTGAAAAAGCGCAATGGCGCCTATAATATGCTTGGCACCTCGCGGATTTAAATGCTTGTATTTTTTTGAAAACACAGAAAACATACACGATTTTCGTCTCAATTCGATGCGAATGCGATACACACGCCGCCACACAAAAAACACAACAACAAACAACAGAGTGACCGTCGCTGGGTCTTGTATTATAACGGCATCCCGACACCAAATATACTTAAATAAAACTGGCATAAAATACTAAAAGTATACCACACAAAAACGAGCAAGCTAGTGATGGAAGTCTGAACCTATCTACACATTTTGTTTGATTTAAAAGAAATAAATAGGAAAACATTTAATTTTCCAATAACTAAAGATATTTTTCTATATTTCTATTCATTATTGCTGTTTATGGGATTAGATTTTAAATTAAAGAGGCCACCTCTGGATAACATATTAAATAAAACAATATAAAATTAAACTCAATGTTTATTTAAATATTTGTTATATATTTTTTGCAAGCTAATACAATTTTTTTAGGCAGAACTTTAAAGCATCATATAATTTATTATTCATTGTGTTCTTTAATTCAAAAATATTAACCAAATAGTTGTTTGTATTAAACTTATTGGAATGACTCCCATCAATATAACGATATATCGGCCAGCCAGTAAGTGCTGAACAACGCCGTAACTATCGCTGTAAACCAGTGCACGCCGAAAACAGTGGAGTTTTCTTGATTACTATTTTCCGGATAATCCCTGCGAGTTTTCTGTAAGAAACCGACCCACAATGACCGATAAGAGTAAGAACCCGCAGCTGGACGACCTGCAACGCCAGTTACTGGATCGCCTAGCCAAAAATGACACCAGTGGATTCAAGCAACTGCTGGTCGGTTGCAAAAATGTGAATTTCGTGGACGACAGCGGGATGTCGTGTTTGGCGCACGCCAGCTTTAAAGGAAATCGCGAGGCAGTCCAACTGCTCTTGGATATGGTGGGTATACCTGGTACTCGGACCCTCTTTGGAGTTATCTACCACTCGGCCCACAAGTGTCCCTCTTTTCAGTAAATGTTCCTATTGAACTGTGCATAGGGTTGATAACTGGGGGTACAGAACTCATAATCTACCGGATTTATAAAACCTTAACTTAATCAAATAAGTCTATTACATTTACAGATTCCTTAGTGCATCTCGTTTCCGAGTAAATATATCTATCAACTTAAGATCTAAAACTTATAGAACTTAAAAACTCTTTAATAAAGGGTTCCTAAAATGTCCATTATATATCAAGGATTAGATTATCAAGAGTTCAAACAGGTTCTAATTTAACGCCCAGAAACCTTTCCTACTTTTAGTTAAAGTACTACAAATTTCACGAATTTATATGCTTAAAAAAAACAGCAGACCCGAAACTTTTTTAATCATTAAAGATTTATGATACACTTTCTAACTCGCCTTTTTTACTTTCAGGGTGCCGACATAAACCTCAATCAACATGGAGCTGATTATACGCCACTGCATTTTGCTGCCTTATCTGGTAATACCCACGTGTGCCGGCAACTATTGGATGCCGGTATCAAGCCAAGTAGCATTAATAGTGTCCAAAGGACCGCCGCCCAAATGGCCGCCTTTGTGGGCAACCACGGCTGCGTGGAGACCATCAACAACTATGTGACCCGCTCGAGTTTGGAGTACTACACCCAGGCTCATGGCCAGCAAACGGAGCCCCAGATTCCACCCAGTTTACTGAATCCCTTCCATGCCTTTGTCACCGAAATCAACTTGCATCCCGTGAGGATTGCCCTGAATGTTCAGTCATTGGGATTACTCAGGATCCTCTCAAACCTTCGCAAGACCCTGTCTTTGATGTGCGAAAAGGAGATGCAAAAGACCCATGACCTCAACGAACTTCTGGCCTTTAAGTTTCACTATCAGGGTTGGATTCTGGCCGAACTGATACGCTGCGAGGAGCAATTCAAGGCCCAGCACAAGGAAAAAGGTGGCGAGGAGGCCGGCGATGCCAACAAGAATGATTTTATTGAAATGTTCGTGAAGCGGGTGCTCAAGGAGAACAAGCTGGGTCAGCTGGACTACGTGGAATACACGCTGAGGGAGTGCGCCCGCGAGTTTCCCGTAAGGGATTGCACCATCTTCCGGCAAATCGCCACCCAGTTTGGCGCCAAGGATGCTCCGCCAGCTTTGACTATCCTGCGAAATGCCATCAACGGAATGAGAGGATTTGTGGTAAGTTTTATCAGTCATTTATTCACATTATACAAATTCAGATATTAATCTTTAAATTTTTTTAAATCATAAAAAACAATCTTTAGTTAAAAATTCATGTTTGTACCTAAAACATTTTTAAATTTTTATTGCTATCTGGCTTAACAATGGATTAGCTATGAGTTTAATATGGGTACACTTTGTTTCCACCATACAAAGAGCATAGTCACCAAAAGTTTCTTGAATATAAGCGTAAAATATGTAATAAAAATTCGTATTGTATTTTTTAGGACGAGGGCAGCTACTGCAGCACCTGCGGCGCGGAAAAGCCGGACAAGAAGTGCTCCAAGTGCAAGGCGGTGCAGTATTGCGATCGGGAGTGCCAACGACTCCATTGGTTTATGCACAAGAAGAACTGTGCCCGTCTGCTGGCCCAATCCCAAAACCAATCGCCATCGCAAGCGAAGGGAACCATCGATACCGCCGAGCTGCGTGAGGAGCTTTCCAAGCTGACTGCGTAATCCTGCGATCCTTTGTAACGCTAATAAATGTAACATAAAAACACGGATCTAAGCATTTTCATGTAGTAAATTATAGTTAGTACCATCTGTCAGTTGACAACACAAATTATGCCACAAAAATAGATAATATTAATGGCTGAAGGGAAAGGCAGCTTTAGAACTTTTCAATAACTTTCAGTCAAAAATTGAAATTAAAACTGCCCAAACTTTTTATATCCACTAAACGAAAATATAAATATAATATAATAACTGCAATTTAAAAACCATTTTTAATGGGTTGTGACTTCAAAATTACAAATTTGTTTTTAAATATAAAAATCTTTTTTTCAAAGACTTTTTTTAAAATGGAAAATTTTGGGGTTACTTTAAAAATCATAAAAAACCATTACCAGAATATTTTATTTTCGAATGTTAACGGAATAAACAACATTCACCATTCTTTCTGTTGTGTCTTTTCGAATGTTAAATTGACAGTGTTAGCGGTATTCATCTGGCTTTCTGTTATCTGCTGTGAAAAGTCGAAAACAAGAAACAGCTGACGACAGTTTAATACTTTTCATGTTAATCTATTTGTGGCTAGTTGTTCGTTAAAAGTTGCTAAGAACAGTCTTAAAATGGTGAAAGTTTGGTATATGGATACTGAGGAAACCGATCAACGCTTGGAGCACCATCGCAATCCCCCAACTTATTTGGAACTGGATGATCTTTACAAGAAGACCGGCGTGGAATACTTTAAAGCAAGTCAAACTACGACTTTAAACCCTAGTTGACCTTGGTTGCGAGCTTATCTTGATCATTCACTTTTTGCAGATCAACGCGGACGAATACCAGAGCGATAACACTCTTACGGAACTAAGGGCACAACGTGGTTACACTTATGATGATGAGGCAAGATCGGCGATCCCATAATAAGAGAGAGAATTTTTATAAATTCGAGATTTATTTCAGATCACCTGCTCGGAAAAGTGTCTCCCAGATTATGCTAACAAGTTAAAGGCTTTTTTCACCGAACACCTTCATACGGATGAGGAAATACGCCTAGTTTTGGATGGATCCGGTTACTTTGATGTCCGCGAGTGAGTACTGGCTTACGTCTATTTTTTTACTTAATTTTAATTTGTGTTCTTTTATAATACATTTATTACTCGGTCGAAAAGAATTTAATTTTTATTCAATTTAATTTATGCATTTTAGCAACGAGGAGAACTGGCTGCGTATTCTGGTTGTGAAAGGAGATCTGATTATAATACCTGCTGGCATCTACCATCGCTTTACTTTAGATTCCAATGTAATTTTACCTATTGCGGTGTATTACTTAGGTTTATTTATTTTAAAATTTTTATTTTTGCTTTTATAGAACTTTATTAGAGCTCGTCGCTATTTTGTTGGCGAGCCCGTTTGGACACCGCACAATCGTCCCGCCGATGATATGGATTGCCGAAAATCCTACATCAAACATCAGTCGGAAAACTTTGTTCAATTGAACAAGGTTTGAAGAATATATGTACCTATATTTTAAAACAAAGTTTGATATTTGTAAATACAAAAAAAATCCCAATGTTCTGCTGACATATATTAAATTTGCATCTGTTTTTTTTAAATTTATTTCGTGACGAATTCGTTTTAGGTTGAACAATACAGCAGTAACATAAAAAATGTAAAATTTGAACTTAAATTTTTTAGAGCTCTGAAAAATAATGAAATTGCGCCATTTATGAGTTCAAAATAATGGGGAGATACTATCGATGTTGACGGAACTAAATAAATAATCTGTTTTATTTAACACAAATTATTTTTTTTTTAATCACCAACAATTCTCTTAAAACAAAAGAGAGATAGATAGAGTGACAATTGCGATAGGGACAATAACACCGCGAAAACCAAAAATCCCTAGCGCAAGCAATTACGCCGATAGTATCGAATAGTAATCGATTTATGTTCCACCTCCAACGGAAAACAAAACAAACATTTTTTTACTTTTTCGGCCTTCGGATCGTTCGGACGTGCTACGCGGTCTCGTCTGTGTGAGTGAGTGAGTGTGCGTGACTGGAGCGGCGAGAAAGCACAATTAAAATAAAATCGAGTTGCAGCTGTTAATCCAGAGATAACAGGCGATACAATACAATATCGTTATCTATTTACAAACAAATCGGAATGAAATAATGCCGCACACAAGTGCATAGAGCGGAGTGTCTGTGTGTGCGTAGGTCACTCTCTCTTTGAAATAGTAAACAAATTGCAAAAAAGGCTCAACGAAAAGGAAACAAAAATACAAATATTAATATTATTAAACATAATATTCAGCAGTGCGTGTGAAATAATTCGGAAAAGCCGCCGCAAAAGCAGCGTGCTGCAAGTGTGCTAGTGAGGCGTACACACATATATATATATATATACCAGCGAATAGGTGCATATAACGTGTACATAATACATAAGCAGTGCATTCAATTAAGTGAAATCCATATAGTTTTGTGCATGCGATTTTGGGAGAATCAAAAGGAGTTTCCGCAGCAGCAACGCAGCAGCAGAGGCGCCATCAAAGTAACGGATTTTCACACGCGGGTAAGTTTTTTTCTTCAGCTTCGTGCCCCAAAACAGTGCTAAAATTTTCATTACGCCAAAGAAGAAAAATTCAATATGTATGCGAGAGCAGCTCCATCTCTGTCTCGCTCTATTCCTTTTCCTCTCTCGCCCGCTCTCTCTGCCACTATCCAATTTAACCTCAACCGGTCTCGTATGCATGTCGCCATCTGCGACTGTGTGTGTCTGTGTGTTTGGACAATAGAGGTCAAAGCAATAGTGGCAATAAAAGTCGGACATTCAATAAAATCCTCAATCAGGTTGATAAAACTACATCGCGATATTCTGTAAACAAATATAAGCAGATGGTATGAAAATAAACAGGAAACCTAATATTTTATAAAACCTGTTTTCTTTAAATGTAAAGTTAACTTTTCACTGATTATTTTTAGTTGACAAATACCGCTTAAAAGAGTGTTAACCAGAGTGAAAAAGTAAAAAAATCTTTTTACTGTCCGCTTTTTACCTAAATAATCGGATCTATTTAAGTTCTCAATAAATCAAATAACCTTTCCTATTGTTGTTTGATTACAACAAACAAGCAATTTGTCGTTGGATAATTTAAAACATAAAGATATTATGAATTAAAGTTATAACTAGGAATTACATTTAAAACATAAGTCAAGATGCAAACGACTTGGCAAACTCTTGGTCGTATTGTCCCGCCCTCGACTGTGTGCATCTGCATAAGCGTCTCTACGTGTGGTTGTGTTTGTGTGCGCTTGTCATTCGGCTCGTTAAAAATGCTCTGCCGACGTCGCAGTCGGCGTTGGCGGCTTCTTCTTCTTTAACTCTCGCGCATTATTTCGCAAAGCTCCAAAGCCTGCTTCTTGTTGTTGCTGCCTTTCTTTCTTCTATATTGACAATTTTTATAGCTTTTATTTGTGGTTGCTGCTGTTGCTGTGACGCCATGCTTAGGCGCTTGTTTCAGCTGCTACTTTTTTTTTTGTTGCCTTGCCGCTCGACCGAGTTGCCACGGTTTTCTTTTTTGTTTTCGGAAGGGGTTGTCGCCGCTTGTTCCTTTTTGTTCCATTATCTATACACACATTTCTTGATTATGAATGAGTTGTTGGCGGGTTTTTATTTAACTGTGTTAATGAAGTTTCCGGGGTATATTTCTATATTTATTTTTGCTAATTACCTGTACGCACTTTTTGCGCTTTGCAACACTTGTTAATTTCTCGAAAATTACCCCCCACACACACATATAGAAATGCACTTGTTTCGGCAACTCTCTCTATCCCATTTCGTGCTCTCTTTTTTGGGGCCCTCCACCCTCTTTTTCGCTTACCCCCTCGCTCATACGCATTTTTCGGCAAAGTTGCATGCCCCAAAATACAAATACACAGACATACAAAAAACCACCTTGCTGGCTGTCTCGCTCCTACGCACAGAAACCGTCGGACGCACTAAAACCCGGTTCGTCGTTAGTTTTAAACTTATTTTGGCATTCTTTATGTGCACTGCATTCTCGACGTCTCGTCGGGTCTCCCCATCCTCCTTCTCCTCCTCTTTGCACATCTCTTCACCTCTCGCCTCCTCTCTTCTCTCTTTTTGGTCTCGATTTTACGACCCAGACCCGCATTTCTAGCTGTTTTTGTTGTTATTGTTACAGTGTAGTTGTAGTTTTTGTTGCTGTAGTCGTAATAGTCGATGTTTCAAGGGGCAATAAGGGGGAACCAAAGTTGGAACTAGTTCACAGTGGATCAGGTCAAATCCAAAACATATTTTATCTAAATCAATTGAAAGAATCGTACGATTTTTCAAAACTATTAAGGGCTAATCTTATTCCCCACAAAAATATTTATTGAATTTGGAGGATTTGTTACTAAAAATGAATTTTAAATTCACAGTTCAACAATTTGACCTCGAAAACATTTATTTTAAGTACGCAGTTTAGTTCAGTGCATGGTAGACCCCAGTAAATTAAACTTTTTTGGAAATATATTATTTTGAACAACTTCAAAATTACGTTTTCCACTGTTAACAAAAGTAACTCTTTTATAGGCTTGCCATAAAAACAAAATGTAAAATCGAAGGAATAAAATATCTGGCGGATTGAAACTAGTATGCCCGGTTCTAGATTTATCGCTGTAGCTTTGGCGTTTACCTTTGTTTGCTGCCGTGTCAGCTTCACACACACACACACGACTCACCCGCACACACAGATGTCAGAGTACCTGCGTTTGCAGGTGAGTTTGAGTGTGTGTATGTGTTATTTCTAAGTGGTGGGGGAGCAACTCGAAAGCCGAAATTTCGTGCGTTTTTGTTTGTGCAAGTGGCGCAACAAAAGTCGACAGTTCTGCAGCACCGTTCTTCCTTCTTTCTCCTTTCTCCTTTCTCCTGCCCTTCAATGTTTTCCAGCACACCTCCCTTGTACTTGATATCGATAGCAAAGATTTACCTCTATTTTTTTGGAGCAAAAGGTCAAAAGTTCAGCAATAACTATTTTTTTAAGACACCAGAAACAAAAAAGTTGTATATTTCATATGTCGAACTGAAAGACATCCAAAGACAATTGTAGAATTAGAAATTAAATTAATTAACTAAAATGTACTAACATATCGACTGTAACTTATTTGTTTCCCCTTGGTAGAGATTTAAAAGCAACTTTCGCTTAATAGCGCACTTTTTGGCAGCCCTTTCAAAGTTTTTCCCTTCCAACACAAATATAACTGCTGTAGAAGTTTCGATTTATAGATGAAAACTGGGATTGGTGGGTGGCATGTTTTGGGTGTAATTTCTGTTTTTTTTTGTGGTTGGAGCTGTAACGCATCTGGGGCTGTTTTCTGCCGATATAATCTGCATTCCATGGAACCAAACATATTGCAGTTGTTTTCTATTTCGATTGCTGCACAAGTAACACCCCATTTTCTACACCCATGCAATTTTCTATGTACAGCTTACAACAACAAAGCATCGCAAGCCGAAATGCAGTTTAAAGCGCAACTAAAACTAAACAGAGCTTTCCACTCCAAGTGGGTGTCTCTAAAAGTAGGAGGTGGGTGGTGGGGGGTTTTTTGGTGCTATATACATACATACGTATATCTGCTCTGTATGTGCGAGTGTTTGTTTGGTTTTCCATGTATGGAGTGGAGTGGAGTGGATTTTATATCAAAAGTACAGTCGCTTATTGCTGTTGCTGTTGTTGCTGTATTTCATAGTTCGTAGGTATATATGCACATATAGGTACATAAATTGCATGTTCATGCTTCAATAGTTGCATGCAGCGTCCAGAGAGCATTGTTGTTTTTGGATGGGCAGAGGGGTTTCGGGGTGGTACTGAGGGTTGGGTAAAAAGGGGGGGTTATGTTGTACCTAAACCTAAGCCGATGCACCAAACTAAAATCTCTGTCGACAAGTAAAACAAAAGCCCAACTGCAACAGCAACAACCATGAAGTGCCATGAATCAAAGTCTACACATCGATTCAAGAGCGATTGTAATGGCGAATAAGATAAGACACTCAATGAAAAGGAAAACATTTTCTTATCAGGTGAAAAAACCTCAAAAGTTTTTCAATGGTTATTTCTAAGTACTTTCCAACTCAAAATAGCCCGAAACCTTATTTGATTTTTTAATATTTAACTTTGAATTGTCTTAAATCTTTCTGAATAAAAATAAATCCTAATACCTTATCCAAATATATAAACAAAAATTTTAGATTTTTTGTTTTGAACTAGTCTAAGAATTTTATAATATACTGTATGATATGAAAATGGTCACAGGGAGGAGATTGTTCAGCCAAAGGAATTTGTTTATTGTTTGGATTTATCCAAACTTTCAACCTTAACCCAACTTACCCATCCGAATTTAAGCACCTCCCCTTTCCTTCTGGGAGTTTTTCTGTCTCTTCAGTCGTTTTTACTTATATATATTTTTGTATGGATCCCCTTTGTGCTTTCGGTCTGAGGATGAGTGGGTGGTCTTAACTTTGGCTTTGCTGCTCCTGAAAAAATCGATTAAGCGCGACCAAGAAGGACACGCAACTTAAATTTAAAGCAGACAGTGGAATTAACTTAAGTTTACAAGGGATTTATTCATTTATTTCTTTATATAATGTCCACCTATGTAAGTATACTTTAAACTGAGTGCGATAGAGTCCTTAAGTTTGATTTACAAGGAATTTGTTGATTAAATTACAAGAAACTCCGACATAAAAAAATGTCACGTTAATGGTAAATGAAAAAGAGCAAAATGAACTTATTGATTTTGTAATGAGTTCTGTTTTTACTGGCTTTTCGAGGGGGCGGCATTTTGGTGGTAGGGGTTTTTCCGTAAGCTTCCGCTTATGTATAAAACTTTTTCGGCAGTCCCGGCAACAACAACATCAGCAACAACAAGAAGACAACAACTATGGCAATATGAGAAGGCTGCTGCTGCAATGGTTGGGTGGGGGGTTGGTTGTAGGTGGGTGGGATGGGTGGTTCGGTGGGTGGGTGTTGCTTTTTTCGAGGGGGTGATAGAGGAAAAGAGAACGAGGAGCTGTGGAGCCCTTTCCCCTTCCCCTCCCTTACATTTGTTTGTGTATCGGGTGGCGTTAGTTGAAATGCAGACGTTTTGCATTGTTGTTGTGGGTGATCCTGTTTTTGGGGTGGCTGTGGGTGGCTGGGTGGGTGGTCTGTGGCGGCGGCTCTGTGGCTGTAAAATGCCCCGAAACGGTACAGCTGTGCATGCACATGTATATAAACATTTCGCACACACATACACAAATACAAGCTGAGAGCGAGCAAGAGAGAGGAGCATGCAAAAACAGATACATATACAAAACAGGACAAGAGGGGCGCCCAGGGGGTGGTGGTGCGGAATGGTGGTGGGGGTGGTAGGGAGTAGAATGGCATGACAGGGTCTGCTGGTCTGGTCGCCTGCTTCCTTCCTCGCATAGTTCAAGTATGCATATAATATCCGGGCTCGTCGGTACCCGAAAACGAAGGCAACAACAACAAACATAGCATCATCCGATGAACCACCACACCCCCCTGAACCACCGCCCATCGAAGGCCTACGCACAGCTGTGGTCGTTATTATAGAAAATGTCATCGTCCAGATTGACAATCTTGGCAGATTTAATCAAAACCCTAAGTCGGGTATGCCCCAGAAGACGAGGCTTGATATGTCTTTAAAATATGTGAGAAATTATGTATGTTAGTTAACAACAAAAGTACTTCGACATTTAATCCATTGCATTTCCGTTTTCAAAATATATCGCAAACAATTTTTTTATAAGTGATTTCAAATCTATTTTATTTTTGTTTATAACTTGGAATTTGGTTAGTTAGTTAGTAAGTTTTACTTTGTAATTTTAAATCACAAAATCTTTAATATTATGATATATTAATTGCATAACCAAAATATATTATGGAGCAAAGAAAAATATTATAGCAATGAAAATTTATTTTCTTAAAAAACTCCATGGAAATATATTCATTTTAGCATTCAATCTGTTTAATTTGCTTAGATTCCCCAAATGAACCAATCAAATTTGGTTTTCTCATAAGCAAAATATTATATTCTTGTCGGTTATCTGTTTTAAAATTAGGCCTTCTTAGGAAAAAAAAATGAGGATGGGCGAAACAACAACAAACACAATATTTGTGATGAACAAGCAAAATCACTCGATTTAGTTAAAAGATAACAAAGTTTTCATAATTTATGGACAGGGTATTTTGTGTTATTATTTTGACACCAGCTGTACAGTGGTTTACTGAACTGTGGTGCAGAAGTGTGGGGTCAAATGTGGTTGGGTGGTGGCTTGGTCCGATGTGTTGTGTTCGATGTGCTTGAGTGGATTTCCTACCGTTTTCGGGTGGCCATCTGTGGGTGGCTTACTCTCGTACCTTGTGGAGTCGAGTGGCACAAATGTGTCGTCGCCGCGAATGTGTGAAGCCAACACACCCTCCCCCCCTTAGCAGCCCATCTCTTTCTGGTCCATGGTATCCTGGGAATAGTTGCGTAATCTATGCGATGATATGCCTACGCCATTGTATATCACTGAGCTTCCTGCTGCAGGTCGAAGCAAATATGGTTTATTTGTGATGGGGTTCGGGGTCAGCACCCTCCCCCCACCCATGTATGCAAATTTTCACAAATTGTAATGCCGAAAATCCGAATTGGTTGATGGCACTCGTATGGTTTGTGTGCGAACATGAAACGTCGGACGGGAAATTAGTTTTAGCCACATAGTGACCCAGCACCCCTCGCACTGTGTTTTCGACCATTAATATTACGCAATTTTAATGAAAACGCCAACGACGGCAATGGCAATTAGCGCAAATATCATCGGCAGTGGGGGAATTATTTTGGCAGGGGCTTTGGGCACCTCAAAATTCAATATTCTGCAATTATTTATGAAACTGACTTAGTTTGCCCAGGCCCCCGAAATTCGAACTATAAATTGCAAGCGCAACTGTACCATCCACCTGAAAGTGCAAACTGGTGAGTAATCCTAAGCCAAGGGGGTGGGAGTTGGGTAGAATTTTGGGGCTGGGGTGCTGAGTTTAAGGGTGGAGTGGGCAGGTCGCCACTTCGATTTTGCGCGTTTGGCAATTATGTGGACATGTGTCTTCATGTGCCGCCTATGTATATCAATATATACATATATATTTATATATATGTATAAACACAGTTCAGCGTCATCCATAAATCCATTTGTAGCGGTTTAAGGTTATTTTTCTTATAACATCAATAGCCATTCTTTATTTTTTTTATTCAATTCTAAGGTTTGAGAAAAGTTTCCTTGTTTATCGAAATCCAATCCGGGGTTCTGGTATATTAATAGGGATGCATTAGGAACTTCTCAGAATATTTGTAAACCAATTATTGATTTAAAATCAACATTATACTAATTTAATTTATATCTTTAATTTAGTTGGGAATAGGTTTAATGGTATAATGAAACATTGAATTATTTTGGAATATTCTGGAATAAATATAAGAATATCTAATGTTAAATTAAACCAAAAGACTTTTTAAAATACTTTTCTGTGCCCTTAAATTTGTTTTATTTGTTTTATTAGTTTTATGAAGATTTTTTGTTTAAAGTGGAAACGCCATGGAAGTTTTTGAGTTATGGACACATATTTTATTGCTTTTTATTGTGCAGTCTCAGTTATGGAAGTTCGACTGTATATTTTGTGAGGATTTATATGTGTACGGAGGTAGCGACATCTCCGCCCCATATAACACCCTACCCGGTTTTTTGGTCATAGTTTTGTGCCACCAGAGAAACACGCCCAAAACCAAAGGCAATAACAGCAAAAACAACAACCAGAGCAGCTGTCATTGATGGGCAGGGGGTGTGGGGTGAAACAACCCCAACCCCACCTACTCCACCTACATATCTGCCACCACCCCCTCCAAATTCCCCTCACCCCCGCTGAAGAGTTGCCTGCATAAAATATTTCTAGATACACATTTTTGTGTTAGGGCAAAAAGCAAAAGAAGAAGCAGGCAAAAGAAAAAAAAAGTTACCCAACATACAGACAGGCCAAGGGGGTGGGGTGTGGGGTTTTTGAGGGGTGGCACGTGGGTGGCGCCATTGGGTTGTGTTGCTATGTGGGCATAACCCCTGGGGGCGGAGGCTAAAAAAGGGAGACCAGACGTAAAGCCTTCCACACTCTCTTTTCCTTCCTTCCTTCCTCCTTTTTAAAGTACCGTTTTAAAGGTTCGCGTCAAGTTTTTGCATTTTCTCCAACTTCCTTTATGGATTTTCTTCCCCTCGACGAACTGCATTAAGTGAAGCAACTTGTCGAATCTGTTTTTCTTCTTGTTTCATAATGGCTTTTCTTAACTTGAGAGTTGTATTATATTCATGAAAACTACGGGCAAATACAAAACATTTCCCTTTACCAAGGAGTGTTTCTTGAAACCCTTAATCCATTAGGGTTTTACCAATTTTGTACAAATGTTACAAGTCGAACTTGTTACACTTTAATAGAAAGCTCATGTGTTTCTCTTACCATGTTTAGATAAGGTGTTACAAACTGGCATTAAAAGGTAGGAAATGTTCTAATTCTACTCAGGTTTTTTTTTGTATTTTATATAAGTAAATTTTAAAAACATTTTATTTTAACGGTTAAAGTGATGTCTGCAAAAGGGTTGAAAACCGAAGAAAAGCCAGTATCTTTTAGTCGTGAAGCTTAACGATAAAATACTTGTTTTCTTGTTGCTTTTTGCGTTGTTTTTGGTGGTTGAAATTGGTTGAAAAGTGCGTGGTTTTTGCAGGTGAAGGAATGGGTGAGTGTTTTGAACCCAAAAATAGGGTGGGACAGTTGGAAATACCACCCACCGTCTGCTAATGACAACCCAGCTTATTCCTGAAAACACATTCCTTGCCATCAGTTGGGATTAAATTAATTTTGCACCCATTATATAAACAATACTTTTTTTTTCGCAACACATTAACTTTGTTATGGCAAACATTTTTAAGTTGCTGCCAAACTTTTCCTTGAGTTATTTGCACATTTCGTTTTCGATTCCACCTCAGTTTTTAAATTGTTTCTCTTTCTTGTGGTTTTTTGTTGCTTGGGCTATTTGGCGGCTCTTTAATTGCCTGATTAGCTGTCCCGATGCTTGCACACACACAGCTGTACATAATGCCCACTATATGGTATGTACTATATACACGAAAGTAGAACCCAAACGGCGGAATATGGGTATGAGTGTGTTGCGTGCACACAGGCAAACATTCCATGGTCGTGTATATAAGACGGCTCTCTTGCTTCCTCTCTCTCTTTCTCTCTTGGGTATCGGTCTGTCGCCTTCTCTCCCTGATTCCACCTATACCTCCACCTCCTCCTCTTCTTCTTCTTCTTCCTTTTCGAAATCTTGGGGCTGCTGCGCTTCGGTAAATTATAATTTATGCACATTTCGATGTGGTTAACATATTTTAATGGCCAATTTGTGAGTACATTTGAAGAATTTTGAAAAACAGCTTAAATTCAGCTGTTAAATATCCATTCAAATTTAAAAGTTATGTTTCCTTTATATTTATATAAAATAGTTAAAATACTTAGAAGAGTAGGGACATTCTATAAATGTTATAATTGCTTTGTTTAAGAAATACTACAACATAATAATAAAATACTTAAAAAAAAATTAGTAATCTTTTTAATATAATACCGATGTCCCTTCTTTAATTTCATTAATAACTTCTTTGTTTTTACCAAATGGACCAATTCTTTTTGTGCAATGCTGTTGTTAAATACTTCCCGTTGGCCATAAAACATTTTTTAATTTTCGACGTGCAGTTTTTTGGCTGCTATTTAAATGGGCAGCTGTCAGCTGGCTCACCCTTCTTTTTCCCCCACTGCCAGCCTCTCGCTCTGGCATTCGGTGGTGCCTCTCAATTTCATTTAGTTTGTGTTTGGTTTTTGTGTTTTTCTCGTATTGCCATCTCGTTCGGACATTTGCTTTTGGCCGCTTGAGGCAATTGACCGTTTAAATGACTTATCTGCCGATTGTTTTTTTTTTTGAAAATGTTTCTTATATTTCGTTAGTCTATCTTCAAAAGCTAAAAAAAAAGTTGCCACCAAGTAAGATGTGTGCTTTTAAAATTTCCATGGCTACAAAGTTTACTCAAAAAACTTACTTTCTTGTCAAATTATCGATTGTGGGACCGTTAAAAACCTGGCAGTTGTCTTTTTAATACCCAGCTTTATAATATCGTAAGAACTTAGCCTTTAAATGTATAAATTAAACTTTCCACTATTAAAAAATATTTACCTTATACATTTTTTAATACTTTTTATGCGTTAAAATACATCAACTGCTATCAATCAATCAAATTGTGTTGTAAAACGGAAAATGCTAAATGTGAAACTCATTTAGCGGAATTGTTTTTTTTTTCATTCCATTGTTAAGAATTTACTTAATTTATACGTTCTTCACAAAAGATAATGCGCTGCCGTAACCAGTTGGCAAAAACTTACATCGATTTCCTTATTTTGTGCTGATTTTCATGGTCAGCTCTTGCTGACTAATTATTTAAAGGTACCAACGATAATTATTGTTGGCCAACAAACAAGAAGAAGAAAACCGCCAGGCCAATTTGGTTTGCTGACGATCATTTCACTCAAGAAAAAATTAAAAAAAACAAAGACAGACGTCTAAAAAAAGTGGCAAAGCTGCTTTTTTGTTGTTATTTCTTTTGGCTTACCTTTTTTACCTGTTTATTTTCAAATTGCTCCATCTCGTTCGCACACACACCCCAGCTATTAGTACATATGTTTGTGTGTATGCTGGCCATATAAATTCACCTATATATATATATATATATGTATATATATATAAAGAGAGCGAGAGAGAGCGCCAAACACGCGCGCGAGCTCGTTACACGTCATTAAGTGCAAAAATAAGAACAAGCGCATAAAAAAAGAATTGTGCCGCACATAGAAGGCAACGACTAATACTAGTTTTAGTTGCACTCACTAGTGCTTGTATTAGTGGCTGCAGTTGCAGCATCACTTAACTCGTTACCGTTATTAAGCTGCATCCAGCGATTTCTCTTTTATGTGGAGTTCACAGACCTTGAACACTATTGTATTGAAAAAAATACAAACTGATTTCCAACAGAAACATTTTTTTTCCAATATGAAGCCTAATCACATTATCATATATGCATATATTTACGGTTACTTGTTGACTTGATAAAAAGCTTAATTTGATATAATTTATAAAACAAAGAATCAATTCAATTACATTAAGCTTAGTACATAAAAACTTCTCTATTAATGGATATTTAATTAAAGGCCACTTTAAAGCTCTCATTTTTTAATCAAGGAAAAATAAGGCTTAAGAAAATTGCTAGAATTATTTTTAAGAATAATTCTTATATAATTTTTAAGGTATTCTAATAAAAATAAATTATTTGCCTATACTAAAGTAATTAAACTATGAACAATTCACATTAAGTTATTGTTTCGAGAAATCATTTTGGTTAAGTATTAGCGAAGTAGCTTTCGTAAAGTTAGTCCGCAGAATTATCACACTACGGATTAAGATGAAATACTCTGAATCAGCCTTAACAACAGTCAAATTGAAAGTATCGCGTACTATGAGACCCTAAATACATATGCTTATATACTTGGGCCGTTTGTGAGTGTGTGCATGTAAGTGTCGCCCTCCTTATCAGCTAGAGAGCTAGAAAAAATGTTTTCTCTTTTTCCATTTTTTTTTTTCGCTGACATTTATTTTTATACGCCGTGCATATGCACAGACAAATGTACAATACTTGGACTACACACATTCAACCGTACATGACCATGCAAACTCTGCAGATCCAAAGGGTTCAATTTGCCAAATACCCAATCTTAAAAGTGGGGATATTTATCAGTATATTGACTCTATGCAGGAAGTGACGTGGCTCAAATATAATTATGTATGGCCGCTTGGTTTAAGTAAATAAACAACAGTGTGCACGCGATAATAAGAATGGGGTTGATTAAACCGTGATTCGTCAAAAATCATGTTACTAATCTAAGCAGATTTTTATTATCCTCCAGAGTTAATTCATGATTTTTCTAACATTATATTAGGTAAAAAAAAATATAACGGTAACTAAAATTATTAAATAAACTGCCTCAATATATATTACCTAAACATATTAAGCCGTTTTGAGAAATGTAAGTATCACATCCTGTTATAATATGTTTCGAAGTTTTTCATGTTGCACGCACCACCGTGGCCGCATACCTAGTACCTACTTTATACACACCCTAGTTGGATTGATAGGTGGCTTATATACCCCTCGGTACCCTTTGTAGAGTGCACAATGCAAGTCTTTGGGTCCGGGCATGCACTTTGCAGGCGAAAAACGCGTGCTAAGATACAATTACACGCTAATATGTATGTGTACATAGAAAAATATATAAAAAAGCATTTGCATATTTACATGAATAAGTTTGTACATATGTATATGCTATTTATTTTTGTTGGTTAGTTCAAGGCTAAAGTTTATTATTATTGCATTGCCCTAACTGCTGCTTGCTGGCAGCTTGATAAGCCTATTTATAGACTGATATTTACTTAATTATACTAATGGCAAACGAAACTGAAATCTCACCGAGAAATTGAATGAATTTCACGAATATTTCGCACTTATCGTACTATGTCATAAAAAAACGGTTAAGTTTGTGTGCGTACGAGAGAGAAAAGTATCGGCTAACTGGTTTTTGTTATTTCTTTTCGGGCGCTGCTTTTACGCGTTACTTTTCGGGGTTATTCTTAACGCTTCTTAACGTTTCTCTCTCATTTTCATTCCCATGCAGCATTCAATCTTTGTTTTGCCAACCAAAAAACCAAAAAAACTGAAAAAAGGTAAAGCACAAAGCCTAAAAATAGCCCAAAACAAGAGAAAAGCATAGCAACGCGTTGGTAATTTGCTTGATTAAGTGGAATTTTTCCAAAGCATTCGAAGTGCAGGCGTCAATTGCTTGGCGAGCGAAAAAAGCAAACAAAATAAAACCAGGAAGTCAGAAAGAATTAGGCACGCTGAAATTTTAAATGTGCCAAATGCAAATGCGTAATGATGTACGCTACACAGAGTGAATTGTGAATTCTGAATTGTAATAAATAGATCGGTTGCCTTTTCGCCGTTTCTCAGCCAAACAGTCAACGGCCACCAAATGCCATAAAATACATGCTCTACACTCGGGGGCAGAAAAATAGGAATTTATTTTTTTGTTGCAGGTGCAACGTTTACTTCATTATTATAATAATGTTTACTCAACTGGAATAAATCTTATCTTTGAAGTCTCTGTTATAAATATAAATATAAGTATCTTGTTTAAATGCGTATACATGTCTAACCTTAAACTTGTTTCAATCTTCCAAAAGGTTTATTTTGGTTTAGATGTTTTGAGATGCATTTCTGTAGTAAAAGTTAATTAATAAATTTAAATTTATAAAGTATAGGTTTGCTTTCACTAACTCAATAATTTTAAAATTTAAATCATAGAAGTGTTTTTAGTGCACAATAAACTTTTCTGAACATAATTGATTCACTAAAGCGTAAAATAAAACATTAACTTTTGATTTTAGTGGGGGCCCATGTCTCCTAAACACCTTAATTTATTAAGCCGGTAAATTAGGAGATTATTTCTTATTCCTAATTAAATGACCCTAGTCGTACTAACATACATACACACACAGACATAGAATCAAAAGAGGGAGAGGGGGCGCATGGTTGGATAGACAAAAGCAGAGACGGTGACGTTGGCTGCGACGTCGGCAGAGTTGGTCGGTCGTTTGGTTTTATATACAAGTTGAACCCATTGCCTATGTGAATTTGCGGGAGTGTGAGTGGAAAACATACACATTCATGGATGGGACTGCTTATGTACATCAAAAGTAACAACAACAAACAGCAAAGACGCAATGTGAAGAAGAAGAGAAGGTGGGCAATTGCATATTTCGCCATGCATTTATGTATTTGTATATGCAATCAAATATTTATGTATAGATATGGTATATAAGCACTACCTGCCCAAATGAGCAAATTGCAAAATGACATGATATTTAAATTGTTTTCGTCGGTTATTTTATTAACCTCCAATATTTAAAGAGGTTGCCATCTTTAAAATAGCATACTTAAAAGTTTATCCTTCAAGTGTTTAAATAAATTTTATTTCGGTAAAAACTTTACATCCTTTAATACATGATAAATCTTAAAATTCTGGGCCTATTATTCTTTAAAACCATTTACTAAAATTGTAGTTGTAACAATGCTGTAACAATATTTTTCCCACATCTTACCTACATGCAAAGCTGATCTCTGTAAAATAACAAAATATGTTATATTAAAAAAAAAGTATAAAGTATAAACCTTAACGTTTTTTGTACTGCCGGAGGTGAACAAAGCATTAAATGATGCTTTGGCATCAGCCTCATCGCGTTTTCTTCTTCTTCATCGTTTTTTTCTTCTCATTCACAACAACAAAAACAGTAAACAAAACCAGTTTGAAAGTCATTAATTTTTAGCTTGTCTTTGCATTGTTGCTATTGCTCCTTATGTATTGTATTTACTGTTTGTTTAGTTGGCAACACTGGTCAAGAGCACGAAGAAAAAACAGCTGTTTACCACCCCAACACTATTTTTTTTTACTTTGCTTTACTTTTTGTGTATAATTAACTGATAACGAAGAATAAAATATATATAACCAAATAAAAATGTAAAGAATCAGTTTCTACTTTTTTGAGCTTGTCATACAGTGCACGTAATTAAATGGTGCCAAATGTTCTAGTTAACCCATTTAGAACTTTTTTTTTTTTTTTGGGTATTTATTTATTTGTTCGCTTTTTTGAGTGCTGGCGAATTGCTCAATGCTGCTTATCGGTTGTTATAAATAAACGCAACGAGAACAACAACTAGGTACAGTGGTCTTTTTGAGGGAACTGTCATAGCGCACTTAAGTTAATTACATCAAATGAGGGAACTTTCAGCGAAAGCCCTTTTTAAAACTTGTGTGTACAAAAATCTTAACAGGGAAATATTTTTGATAAGATTAGCTTATTTCCTTCACGTTTTCTGAAATGGTTGTGGTAGAGAAACATGTAAGATAAGAAAATTATTATTTCGGAGAAATGGGAAATACACAAATACACAAATATTCTAGACTAAACTATTTTGCGATTAGTATAAGAAATAGTAAATGATATGAACATCTTTTATATATTTATTAAATAACTTTGATACATTTTACTTTTAATCTTGTATCATTATCTTTCTTGTTTTTCTACTGATCTTTTGTATGTGAACATTTTTAGGTAAACTTCTGAACATCTGGTTGTATCTAAAAATATGTGTCAGTGGAACAGAGCTATAAACTGTTTTACAGGAAGTGTATAAATATTGATTTAATAAATAAATATAGTAGAGTAGCAGGACTGAAAATTCAATCAACGATATAGACCTCTAAATTAACAAATTACAAATTGTTAGCTATTGAAGTTTTGTCAGGTCTATAAGTGGAATAAAAATAGCACATATTTCGAGTCTTGGTGCAATTGCAAGTAAAACTCTTTGAATGCAATTCGATAGTTCTCCATAGTTTTCGATGACATCACATCACTTGACTGCATTTGTGGAATTGGCCTACGTTTGGGTAGGGATTTTGGATTGGAATTGGAATTGTTTGGGATTGTGTTTTGAGCACCCGTTGCACCACCCTCCCCATTCCGATTCCAAATCCCAGCATGGATGAGTAAATATGTACGAAGGTCGGTCGCTCCCTCCCTCCCCCCGCCCACTTCCCCCACCCCACCCATGTACAACAAGTCGTGCTCTTTCGCCTGCTCTCTCGCTTTTCCTCTCAGCAGCCAAGCAGAGACCCTCACTCCACTCTACTAAGCCCCCGTCCATCCGTACACCCCTCTCCTAGACGCCTATGTACAATGGCCATAAGATATAAGATATGCGCATTTCTTATAATGTCGAACCGAAACGTGGCAAAATAAATATGTTTGTTTGCTAAGCTGCGTCTTGTCTTTTCATTTTTAAAGGCTTTTATTTAATATTCGTGTGTTGAAATACTTTAGGGTGCACCTATAAAACCCGGGGAAATTTAAACTGTTTCTATAGATTGCAAGAGTGATTGACAAAGACCTTGGGGCTCCATTAATAATACTTTTTCACAAATTAAGGCACCAAATCAAATAATTGTAGTAAATCAAATCATATAATTGTAGTTTATCAAATCAAATATTTGTAGTTGCTTTGAATGACTTTGGTTTTAGATTTTAAAAGTGTGTTTTAATTTGGAAAGGATTACAGAAAAGATTTTTTACGCGGGGGCTTTGAGTAGAATTTTGAGTGTAAGGAATGTTTTCTTCGTAATACCTGTATCTGTGTTGTTGGAGGTGTTTGGTGTTCTATTAAGCTCAACTTTAAATGTGAAAGGAAGTTAATATGAAACATTGTCGTTATCAATAAGTAACAAATCTGAAAGGTTTGATATAGAATTATGGAGTTTAACCTCAAAACATAAAAGAAAGTTCAATTATAATGAGTTTTTATCCCATGGGTGGATAAGCAACTAATATGCAAATCGATGGGTTGGGAGATGGGAGTTGGGGGTGTAGCGAGTGGGTGGGGATTTGGGGGGTGGTGCTTTTGGGTGGCCAGACCCCAAAACCGCCGACCGCTCACCTCTCTCTTTCTCTCATTTCGATGTCGTCTCGCGTGTGTGCGACGTGCGCTCTCTTCTTCCATCTTACTCTCGCTCTCCCGCTTCCTCCTCTCGTTCTCACCGCACCGCACCGCGCTCACTCTCTCTCTGTCGCTCTCACCGCAGCCACATCCAAACACATTTCGCTTGCTTTGCTGTTGCTCTTTGCTTTTGTTTGTGTTGTTGTTGCTTTTGTTGGTGCTGCTGCTGGTCGCGCTATGTACACAACTGTACTTCTGATTTAACCTTATTTCTTTTGCTTTTTTGCGTCGTCGCTGCTAGTCATTCGCCTCAAAGTTTGCCTACCCCTTCCCCTTTCGTTTTTTATCTCCATCGGTCACTTTAACAACTTCCTAATATCGCCATCGGTTAATTTGATATTGATATCTTTGAGCAATCCTTGTAAAATCCCCATCCAATTTGCATTTACTTCAATGTGAATGTGTCTTTGGCATCTGTATTTTACCTCTTCAGGTGCCAACGACCCTTAAACTTGAACTTGATTGTAAGGCACACTTGTTCCCGACTGACCCCTAAGATCATCAGGTATTTGTTATCCCCACACAACCCATTGTGAACTTAAGCTGGGCAACTCGCAAACGCTAATTGAAGCACATTTAGCGCGCTATTAAGCACAATTATAGTCACACAAATGCCAAACGTCGCAACAAATCGATAAACACGGTTTTTTTCTCGGAGGCGGCCAAGGGGTTAAAGGGTAAGGGGGCGGATGATGTTAGGAGGAGGGGGTGAAGAAGCTATCATCACGCATAATGGTCTCGAGCATTAAAAAGCATCTATAAAAATTTAAAAATGTTTGCATTAATTTAATAAGAAAAAGTTGACAATCATCAAAGCACACAAACTTACACACTTTAACAAGCAAACACACACAATCTCACGCTGTGGAATTAACTCGGCACACAAGCCAACAAATTCAACGCACACTGGGACAGGTTATTAGCAAAAATCGTAAAACAATTTTCGACAGTACAATTTTTTTTTTAATTTTTAATAATGTACACTTTTTCTGCCAAGAATATGGCTTGAATGATGCCAGAAGACAAAAATGTCGTTTAAAAACAATTTCGGTACCAAAAAATAAAAAATGTTTTGAGTGAACGCAGCATACATATACATATATATATATCTTTTATAAATATTGTTTTCCCTTTGCGTTCTATTTTTCACACAAACAGTATACAAATTTTAAGAAAGTTAACTTTCCCGCAACTTAACTAGGCAAAAACAATTTTTTAAAAAGTTTTATGCATATTAAACTGGAACCAAAATAACATTAATTGTTAAGTAATAAGTAAAATGTAACCAATATCTAAAATATGAAATCGAACGGAAAGATGTGTAGTGTATTGTCTCCTTGAAATATAAATTCCTCAAGGTTCCCAGTACGTGTTGACCACTGTAGCAGCTCCACTCGGTGTTATCATCGCCCACTATCGCACAGCACGCTTTGCCACCTATTATCTGGTACACCCCGCGAATGCGACCCACTGTGCACTGATAGCGGGCAGCACAATCTGATGACGACACAAGTGTCGAAAGTAACGAGACTCCGCCGACAGCCGTTTTGAGGGGGGGAGGGGGAAAGGGGAACGGCTGGTCGGGGAAGAAAAAAATAATAAAAAACGAACGAGTAAGCGTGCTTATACACTCAACTTACATGGTGTGTGTGTTTGTTTGTGTGCTAACTTTCAAAGCGAGTTAATTTATAGCACGTTGGGGACAACAATGCCAAGTTGTTTTATTTTTGTATAGTCTTTTCTTCTCTTTTATATGGCCCAGCTTTGTGTAATTATGCCATTTGATTCGCTTTTCTTCGGCCGGAATCTGCAAAAGTGGATACTTCTCTGCAAGCTCCACTTTGCCAGGGTTGCCACCTGCTTTAACGTATTTATTTTACGATCCTACGTTTATATATCATTTTAATTGTGACGCTTATTGCTGGTTTATCGTTTGTGTCTTGTTAAAATGATTTTTATTGACTTTTTTATATCGTTTGTGTGTGCTTTTCAAAATCAGCAGCAGGTGAATGTTTGCCGTATTTGCTGCTGCTGGGCTTTGTTGTTTGTGTTGTTATAGTGCAGCTCAAGTTGCTTGAAAGGTTTATTCACCTCTCGCTCTCACGTGTCTGGTCGCTGTTGTTGTTGGGCTGTGATTGTATGCGACTGTGTTTGCTGGTTTGAATCTCTGCTAGTTATTCTTACTACCATGTACAGTGGAGTACGCCTAAAATAATGTCCCATAATTAAATTTATAAATTTCTAAATGACCTTGAGATTGTTGGCTTTTGGACATATTTTATTCTTATGCAATCTTAAAAATGATGCATTAATTAAATATATGCATTTACTTAAATATTTAAATTTAAATTTTGAAAATTCTGTAGGGTATTTGGATTTTGGGTGTAGAGTCTTTGTTTCTTAATTTGTTAAATTGAATAGCTAGTTCTTGCTAGCGAGTTACGACTGTCTTGCAAATTTCTCACCCCACCAACTAGCTCGGTTTTCATGTAAATTTTCTTGTAGCCGCAAAACCAGCGGCTTTGTATGCGAAAATTTGTTAAATCGAAAACGTGACTTGTTTGTGGAAGATGTCCGAATCGAAAGAAATTGTTCGCTTGCCGCTCTCTCACTCACACAAGCGCCACAAATCCACTTACACTTGCATATCTGCGATCAAATCAGATTTGATTTGTGATTTAGTGCAGCTTTCTCCCCTCTCTTTTCCAATCTTGCCTTCTTTTTCCTTGCGGAGACATAATATATTGGATTCCCAACAAGGTCGTCGCCTTAATAAATTGAAATCAGGATATCTTTATTATTTCTTAACACGGAAATGGGAAAAAAGGTGATACAGATACAGACACATTTAGGGGTTAGACAGTGGCACTTCCGCTTTCAAAGTGCCATGCTGGCAAAAGGGAAACAAAATAAAAAACTGTAGACCCAAATACAACCCTTGGTAAAACAAGAACGCCACAAAATCCCCTTTCCTGGCCACGCCTTCTTAACCCCTAACCAGACACAGCTCCGCTTTTTATATCAAAAAAATATGAAAATTTTTTGTAAGCATGGAAGAAACTCTGGTTTTCTGAAATAAAAATTAATTTAATAAAAACTGTGGTACATTTTTGACTTCAAATGTTGTTTGTAAATAATGTTATAAGGTTGAGTAGCAGTACTAAGTATTGAATGCTGGAAACCTCACTCTGGTCACATAGGATTACAATTTCGCAAAAATATAATCTTGTTTATTGACACATTATTTTAAAGCAAACGTTTTGGGAAATAAGAACTAAAAAAAGGGAACAAAATCTTTAAATTAAGTGATTCATATATAGAACAAAATATAAGGCCACTACAACTAACCAGTTTTCTTTTCCTTACCCTTTGCAGTTGACCAAGATACAGAATCACGACGACGCGACGAGCGAAAATGGCCAAAATGGAGGTCGACGACGTGGTCGACTTGAGTTTAGGATCCGGCCGTGATCCGGCGTTGACCATAACGCCGGCTCCGTCTCCGGCGGCGCTCAGTAATCGGGATCTGCGAGCGCTGACGGCCAACAATACGGGTCTGACTATCACTCCATCTTCGGCGCCGGCGACAAACAACGGCACCACCACCACCGCCACCACCAATATCAGTAACATTAACTCCAACAGCAGCAGCACCAACAATAGCAGTAACCCCACGAATAGCTCCAGCACAAACAGCAACAGCAACAACAACAACAGCATCAGTGGCAGTGAAGGGGCGACAGGTGCGACAGGTGGTGGATCCTTGGGAGGCGGTCAGGATGAGAATAAGGTTCAAAGGCGAGTCCTGCGACCCCGAACCGAACCCAAATCGTATGCCGAAGCACCGGATATTGTGTTATTACCCGCTCGCACCAATGGACGTCAGCAGAATGGGAATATAGACTCGGAGACGGATGACGAGGAGATGCCGCCCTATGTGCCCATCAAGGAGCTGAGTCATGCGGAGCTCAAGGAGCGCGAGAAGAGTCTGAGGAAGTTGCGACAGGATCTGCGTAACGAGGAGACCAAACTGATGCTGCTCAAAAAACTGAAGCAGTCGCAGCAGGTGATGAAGGAGAATATGGTGGTGACACCGACCAGCGTTTCGCCCAACAATCCGCTGGCCGCAATTCCCGCCGCCCTCACCTCGAAGGGATCGCTAAGTGTGACGCCGACGTCGGCGGTACCGCTGCCCGCCCACAGTAAAGGCAGCAGGAGCAGCTTAAGCGGCAGCGGCGGACCGGCAGTGAGCATTAGGTGAGAATTTCTATTTATTTTATGTTAAATCTAGTGACTAACAATATACTTTTTCACATCTGCAGCGCCACCAACAGTCGAACGGGAAGCTCAAGCTCAGCGGCGGCGGCCGCTTCTGCAATTGCCGCTGCAGCGGCCGCCTTGAGCGGTCAACATCGCGGCAGCAGCAGCAGCAGCAGTAGCAACTCCATTCTGCCGCCGCCAAGGTCATCGCTGCCAGCGGGCGCTACATTAGCCGCCGGTACCACCATCACGCCCGCCACCTCCTCATCGCACCGCTCGAGCAATCTGCCGCCGCGCACCAACCTGCCGAATCTCACCATCACGCCCTCGGTGACCATCACGCCCACATCGGCGCCGCCCTCCAGTCTGAAACCACGCAATGTGAGTTATTGTAATGTAATCGTTGCCGTAAGCGCCGAGTTTTTCTCTCACCTTTTGTCCAAAAGCACCAAAGACACTGCAATTCACCAAAAACACATAAATAGACAAACATTCTATGAGAACAAACATATTCAAAACACCGTTAATAAACAAAAACTCACGCTTACCAACACAAAACACATACAAAACTAACAAACTTAGCACATTAGAGCAGCAAGAACTTTTAGCCTTCAACTACTTAATTACTTAAAAAGCATTTGCTAATTTTTATAGCCTTATAAAATTAATTTTCATAAATTAAAGTTAAAAATCATTCCATAATAATATATTGAATACAAACGAAAATGTTAATTATGCTTTAAAAAAGCAACCAAATCAAAAACAATTAAAAAAAGATACCTAAACTAACACTTTTTAGAGATCGAAAGGTAAACAAATAAACAATAAACAAATAAACATAAAAGCAACCTTTAATTACATTTTGCCTAACAGTAACCAACTGTTCTCTTTACATTTTTATATAAATTCAATTTATTTTCAATTTTCTATATTTACCAACAAATGTATAAATTTGAAATTTGTTTGAAGCTTCTCTATTGAAAGTTCTTGTTGCCTAACACTAAACAACATAAACAAGTTCACAAAACTTTTCCAACATTGCTTACTAACACTACTCACCTGTCAAACCAGCCGAAGTCGGCCTCTGTATGAGGATTTTCCAAAAATCGAGGAGGCTTCGTGCAAGTGGCACTAAATTTTCTTTAATTTCTCGTATTCATTTAACATTAACTAATTCCCCAACTACTAAAAACGCAACTTTGCTCTGTATATTCATATTTGCTATCCTGTAAAAAAACAAAAACAAAACCAAAAACAAATCGTTGAAACATGCAGCCTAATATTTCGGATAATTCGAAGGTACCTGGGACCATAAGCAATTCTGTTTCCATCACACCGGCGCTCCCACTGTCCCAATCGCATCAGAATCAGCACAATGAGCAAAAGGTGAATGCTTTATGTCAATTTTCTAGATGATTTCTAGATGATTAATACAATTCTTAAATGGCAGAATGATCGTTCCACGCCAAGGGAAGATGCCCAGACACCTGCTCAAAGACAGGCGGCAGCTAAAATGGCCCTTCGCAAGCAGCTGGAAAAAACGTTGCTTCAGGTGAGTGCTGAAATCGCTTAAGAAAATATAGAAATTTTGGTTTTATACTCGTTTATCTTTGATAGATTCCCCCACCAAAGCCACCACCGCCAGAGATGCACTTTATACCCAATCCCAGCAACACGGACTTTGTCTATCTTCTTGGCTTGGAAACTGTTGTGGACTATTTGACGGTCAACAAGAAGGCCAATGCTGTGGCAGCTCCTTTCCGTTGTGCCCAGTGCAAGATTGATTTTACACCTGTGTGGAAGTGGGAGAAGCAGAGTAAGTATATCCTTAATTCATAAAATAGTTTTCGACTAGTAGAATGACTCAAAAAAATATTTTATTAACTTGTATTAAAAAGAAATCTTAAATAAATAATAATGTAAGCTGAATGTGTAGATTCATAGTTAAATATTACAAAAAATTTAATTAAATGAATCGTTTTCGATAAAAAAAATGTAGGATGAAATAAATTAGAGTTAAATAAGCTCCTTAAACTTTAAAGCAAAAGTTTAAATGACTTGCACATTAAATTAAGAGTGTAGTGCTGGGATGCACATTAAAGAAATAATTATAATAATAACAATAAAAATAGCTAATTTAGAGCTAATTTAAAAAAACAATCACGGTAATGGTCCATAAAAAAAATGTAATCATCTCTTTTCCTTTTGTGTGTCCCTAATCAAATTAAAAATGTTATCATTCGGTGCTCAAAAAAAAATCTCTTTTAATAGCAAATTTAAAATACAAAAAAACCTTTATTTTCTGCAGAACTTTAAGGACTTTCTTTATGTAATATATAAAAAGTAAATTTAAACAGCTAATATAATGACTTTCTCTCTATTTACAGCCAACAAAGATCCCAAGGTGATTTGCGAGCAGTGCGTAACCTCGAATGTGAAGAAGGCTCTCAAGGCGGAGCACACCAACCGACTGAAACAGGCGTTCGTGAAGGCGCTGCAGCAGGAGCAGGAGATAGAGCAGCGATTGGCCAGCCAGAGCAGTCCCTCGCCAGTGGACAACCATGGGTCGAGTGGTGGCGGTAACTCGCTGTCCGTCTCCGCGGTGAACAGCAACTCCACATCGTCGCACCTGCAAAGGGAACGGGAACAGTTGCAGGCGACGCACGCTTCGGCGGCGGCTGCCCTGGTCAATCTGCCGCCGTCGGTGACGGTGATACCCACCAAATGCCACACGCCAACGCCAGCGACACCGCGTCCAACGCCGCCGCCACCCCAAAGTCAAGCCACACCACCGCCGCCGTCGTCGTCGTCGTCGTCGGGGGCGTCGCGATCCTCGCGAGCAGCTGCCACGGCTGCAGCGGCCGCCATTGCCGCTCAGCAGGCGGGCATTCTTAGTCCCGGACCGACGGCAGCGCATCACCACGAGGCGGCCACCTCCTCCAGATCCTCCCGCAACGATCGGCTCGATCACCATCACCAGTCGCAGCAGCAACAGCAGCGGGATCAGCGCGACCGCGATCAGCAGCGGGATCAGCAGACGCAACAGCAGCAGCAGCAGCAGCAGCAGGCCCAGAGCTACGACAAATACTCGGCGGCCACGCTGGCGGCGGCTGCCCATCTGAGTGCCCTTGGCGGCATGGGTGGATTGAACATCAATAGTTTGGCCAGTCTAGGCAATCTCAGCCAGCTGGGCAACCTGGCCGCCCTCGGTGGCTTGGGCAACTTTGGCGGAGCCTCGACGGGCTCAAATAATCCAGCGGCGGCACTTGGAAATTCCTCGCCAGCTGCCACGGCGGCCGCCATGCAGGCTTTCCAACAGCAGCTCTTTAGAGGTGGGCTTTTGTTTGCATTTTGGAACTCCACTTGTATTATAAATTTAACTAATTTTTATTACTTTTACTTTTAGCTCTGGGACAAGGTCTTGGTGGCAATCCGCAGCACATGATGCAGTTTGCTCCGCTTCTGTACTCTTACCAGATGGCCATGGCGCAGGCAGCACAAGTGGCAGGTAAGCTATTAACACGTCATCACTGACAGACATAAATATAAAAGTTGTAAATGAAATATACTTTTATCTGATATAATTTTAAATTTAAAGTATTAGCTTAAGTTAACTTGATCATATATTTAGACACGGTTTGTCATCTTTATAATAAGTTAAACCGACTTTTAGTCTGGAAAACTGTCTTAATATTTTATAAAACCTTTTTTATTTTAAACTGTAGTTTTTTTAAGTAATAATTTAACAATAAATTAGCTTGTGTTGGACTATACACAACTTATAACAGGAAAGAAAGTCTTAGATCCATATTTAATGCTTTGTTTACTTTTTCTTGATTATAAAGACTACATAAGTAGAGCTGAAGAATTTGCTGTTAATAACTATATCTAATTTAATGTTATATCAGTCTAAATAATCTTAACAATTTATTAAAGTGTAGTATAGTGATACATTTTAAATATCAGAATTAAAATTAAATTTTAGTGAATCCAGTCAGTTAGTTTATGGAGCTTTAAAATATTTTCAAATCATTAAATATTTATAAATCATTACTAATTTGAAATTATCATGAATATTTATCCATAGCTTTCAACAACAACAACAAGAAGAGCAGTTCATCCTCCGGATCGGCGAAGAACTCGAGCAGCGCCAGCAGCATGGCGGACGTTCAGCGGGCGGCGGAGCTGCAGCGCCAATATCTACTGGAGATGATTCCGCCCCAGCAGCAGAGCGGAGCCAGCGGCAGTCGCCAGAACAACTGGAAGGCCTAAGAGGCCGCCACTAACGACAAATTACAATTAACATTAACGCTAACGTTAACGTAAACGTAAACAAAAAAAAAAAAAGCAGCAGCAGCAGTAACAACTACTTTTATGGTTTTCTTGATTAGGTAATTTTATAATTTAAACAAAACTGAAAAAACAAAAAACAAATAATAAGAAAACAACATCAAATATACACGTAAATATTAATTATGCTATTTGTAAACAATAATTATATATAATTATACAAAACGGAAGAAGCAAAAACAAAGCCGATCTAAAAATAATTGTTAGTAGTTTCCTTTTTTTGTTACCACTGCATTAAATATTTTAAATAATTTGCCAGCCAGAATATAGCAGCCGATAAATAAATGCAACCCTTTATGCTCCTAGTAATTGAATATTAAATATGAATAATATTGAATCCTAGCCTGTAAGAAGATTGCCCCGTTTTTCTAGGGGCCCACACACACACACACACACACACACACACACACACCACATTCAATACCACACCCACTCCCACGCCACAACTTTTTGTAATTGTTAACCTTTTTTGGGAGTCTCAAATATTGGATTGGTAAACAGCACCACCCTTATCGATAAGAAGAGCGCTCCATTTTTCGGTCTTATTAAACAATTTTGTCGTACAATTCGTTTAGTTTGTAGCATCGTGAATAAATCTATAAATATAATAATTATATTTTTTAATCAATTTTAAGCATATGCATAGTATTAGTTGTAAACAAATTTTTAGGGTATAATAAATTACAGAAAACAATTACACACACAAAAGTTCTTGCATTGCCAGCCAGCCACACAACATAAACCACGTTTCATCGCTCACACACACACACACACCATAATCATTTCCGATATCAAATCCTCCACATGCCTTATCCATGTTACAGCTCCGATACGAAGTTAGTACTGTTATTTAGTTGAGACCGTAAGGGATCCAGCAACCATATAATATCACGATCGTCTCTTAGTAGGACTGTTTGATTTTGTTCCAATTCAAATGCAAATAAAATACATCGAAAACTAAAAAACTAAAGACCGTATAATAATTTGTACATACATATATAACAGATGAGGTATTCATCTTCGGTAAACCGAAATTTATATACTCACTCTTCCCATTAGAACAGAAAAGATCTTCAGGTTTTCGATTCTCCATTGAAAGCGAGCTCTTCCCAAACGGGTGAAGATGAGCTGAGCGGACATGAATATAATAATATTGACTGAATATTAGCATATACACAGAGTAGTAGGATTCTAGACAGAAGCAGAGGCTTGCATAAATCCCTAAACATACGAAGTAAACATATATATTTTTGATTTATCGGACGACGGCAGTTGTAGGTTTACATTCAGGCGAATCATTCGGAAACAAACCAAATTCACTTTGGGCATGCGAAATCAAAATGTGATCAAAATATGAAATTACAAAAAACGTAAGAAAATGAGAATAAAATGGAAACAATTAAATGGAAACAAGCAGATGAGAAATTCATAATTAATTTAAGCTAAAAAAAAAAAACACAAAAATAACTAAAAATGCATTGTAATTCATTCGGCATCCGTTTCAGTGTGTATGTGTGTTTGAAATTCTATGCTAAATGTAAAACAGTATAAGAATATAACAGTTTTTAAACCAAAATCGTTTAGTTTTAATTGGTTGTAATTTTGGGAGTTACTTTATATATTATTTTTCTTGATACATTATTAAGATAACAATTTTAAGATGGTTTTTTGTTTTAACTACAATGTTATATTATTTACTTCTAACTTAAAATCTTTAAATAGTAGAACTTCAAAGTTTTAACTACTCTTTAATCAGCGTTAGATTGCTTTCATTACTTTTTCTTTTCCAAATTAAATTGATTTTTGATAAAATAAAGATAATATTTGGATTTAAAGAAAGGTTTTAAAATTCAATCAAACTAAAATAGTTTTGCAATTTAATTTAATTATTTTACATTTTTTTTAATTGTTTCATTTTTCAGTTTAAAATTGAAAATTGGGGTGACCATAAAGATTGTACAAAATTATCGTTCTAATCGCGCAATCGATAAATATCGAAATTAGTCCATCGCTGGCCCGCACTGGCACCCACACAATCACACACACACACATTTGCAATAGCACGCTTCTCTTAATTTAGCCAAATACAAAAAAGAACCAGCTTTTTTTTTTTGGGCCCCATTAGCGGTGTCGTTGTTGTTGCACTGGTGCTATAAGAATAAAAGGCCACGCGATGATAAGCTTTCTGTTCATTGTAAATCGCGCTCTCAGCAGCAGCGCGCTGACCTCCGTATCGAGCAAGAAGATGTCCGCCCCGGGACCACGCCCCCTCGTCCTCTGCGGCCCCTCGGGATCTGGAAAGAGTACGCTCCTGAAGCGTCTGTTCGCCGAATTTCCCAACACCTTCGGTTTCAGCATATCCCATACCACGCGAAAGCCACGGGAAGGTGAGGAACATGGTGTCCACTACTATTTCGTGGAACGCCCCGAAATGGAGGCGGCCATCGCCGGCGACGAGTTCATCGAGACGGCCGAGTTTACGGGCAACATGTACGGCACCAGCAAGGCGGCGGTGCGGGAAATCCAGGCACAGGGAAGGGTCTGCATCCTGGACATCGAACAGAAGGGTGTGGAGCAGATACGCCGCACGGACCTCAATCCCATCCTGATCTTTAACAATCCCCCGAGTATCCAAGAACTGGAACGACGGCTACGTCTACGCGGTTCCGAAACGGAGGAGTCGCTGAAAAAACGCCTAAATGCTGCCCAAGTGGAACTGGATTATGGTCTGACGCCCGGTAATTTCCACAAGATTATCAACAACGTGGACATCGATGTGGCCTACGAGGAGTTCCGAAACTTTGTGGTCCAGGAACTCAAGCAGCAGGAGATCCAAGGAGTGCCCATCAGCTTGAATTAAGTGAAAGGACTGTAAGAACCAGTGTGCAATGATATTAACCTCAGTAGGGTGGAGTAAATAGTTATTTTATTAGAGCACGATTCGATGGTAAGAAAAGTAATCCATGAAGTTTATTTTTCATTGGAAGGCATAGGCCTGGTATTTAAATGTATTTCTTAAAATTAAAGGAAAATAAGATTCTGTTAGGATGGTTAATATTTAGTTAAAACTCCAAAAGCTTAAGAATTATAGTGTCAGTAATTTCCTTTTCTTCGCATATTCATTTTCCTTTACTATAATACCTTTTTATTCAGAGTAAAGATAGGTATTTTAGATTTATTATTTTTTTAATAACAGAAAACAAGTTTTATTTGGATAAAATATGTACTAACTATTTTCACAGTAAGCAATTTAATATAAATTAGACTAAAGCATTGTTTTAGTTGTTATATTCTTTTAAAACATTAAATTCGATTTTTTGCTAGTTCAGTTCTTTGCTGTAGTAGATTTTTTAATAATTGTTGGAAAAAGTAAAGAATTTTTTTGTCAGAAGAGGAACATTTCAAAAAAAAGTGGATCCACAATTTCGAGTAAAGTTAAACATTTTTATTAAAGACCGCCAAAGTTAACCCAATTAGAGGTGCAAACTTGACCTATTATTTGCAATGAAAACGTGCCATAGATTACTTTTCGTGCCAGCGATTCCGAAAACACCCACCCTAAAACCACGTTGACTAATGGCATTTATACTTAAGGAATGGCTTGTATTTATTAATCTCCTCCTGTCCACCTCACTGTTGTGCAAATTCGTTGTTGTAGTTGTTACTTTAAGCTGAAAGTTGTTGCGCCGCTTCACGGTTGGTTGAAAAAAAAAAACCGGGGAAGGCAATTAAAATGGAATCAATAAAGCAAACAGTTTGCGGGTATATTGTATTTTCACCAAGGTTCAATTACATATTCTACAATATACGGAGCTGCGAAGGTCAAAATGTTATCGGCAGTGGGATTGTTTATACAGTATTTGGTTTCCACACGCAATCGCTCGATTTTCCCCCGGCTTCAGATGTCTGGAACTTCCGTCTCTATCACTCGAACGTAATGCGTACTCCCAGACGAAAGTCCTGCTCCGAACCTTGGATTATTACGAGGGATACGCATTGGTCTTATAGTCATGATGGACATGCAAGCGTGCCTGGTATTTGGTGCTCCCCATACCCGATTGCATTCCCTGGGTGCGATGCACCAGGCTGGCGGATCCATCGATCTTCGTCCGACTGTCTGCACTGCTCCAGAGTCCGGCGATGGCCTCCAGTGCCAGTTCCGTCTCATCATCCTTGTCGTCGTGCTCCGCCGAAACCGTGAGATCAATCTGGCGTCGCTGGCGGGGAAGCGATGCCACAAAACCGCAGGAAATCGCGAGCAGCAGTAGGAGGAACTGAAGAGCACGCATCTTGAAAGCAAACTGAGATCGTCAATGGATCATAATAATCTGGTTGGAATATTGAAGGGAGAACTGGTTGGGGGTTGTTCCAGATTTTATTGATTTAAAGGGAGAATCAACATATTTGTGGTCATCGTAAATGAAATATTTCAAAATTACTTTAATTTACTTTTTCGAGCCTTATCCTCAGCGGCTTAACTGTTTTTAAATTTAATTTTGTGTTGTCAACGTTAAACACAAACTATTTGAATTTATCTCAAGTCCTATTTAAAAAAAAAAAATTACTTATAACCCCTTTTTTAAAGATCTGGAATACTTACTTTAATTCCTTTTTTAAAACAAAAATGTATCCTTAACAAACAAAAAGACCTAAGTTTAAAATTTTAAGATTATAGTCTCAAAGTTTTTAGTAAAAAAAAAACCTTGTGAACACATAAACCGGAACACACCCAAAGATCACAGATCGAAGCTCTAGAATTTTGTTTGTTGATAATGCTACCAGCTTATCAACGCCTTTATTGCTCTCATCTCATTTCCCATTCGCTGTAGAATAATTAGTTCTATGTGTAAAGCTTGAGGCTTGAGCCTAAACTTTGGGCTCCAGGATCTGGGCGGGCGGCCAGTCCCACTGCTTGGCAGGTGCGGTTTGGACCAACTTCTCCCAGGGCTTCCAGCCGAGCATTTTGCGGGCCAGCACCAACTCGTTCTCGGCCTGGACAATCAGCTCCTCCACCTGACCACAGCCAACGGCCTTCTCCAGGGCAACGATGTCTTTGTTCTGGGGGATAAATATATTTTTTAATTTTAATAGCTAATTGTGTTCGATTTAACGATAAAATATATTTTTACAAATTTTATGTAAGTCACATTTTGGATATAATTTATCTGACCATCAATAATAATTTCTTACTTAAAAGAAATAAGACCCTACCAAAGGATCTCATTTTGAGATGACATTTAGAAGAGAATCTTTCAAAACTATAGAGCGAATTAATATTAAATATGATTTTATAGAGCAATTAAGTAATGGAAATTGGTAACTAATGTTTTATTAAAGAAAAATTTTATAGAAGCAAGACTTTATCAACGAACAATCCTAAAAAAGGATAGGAATTTCCATATGAAATTTTACAAGGATTCATTCTAGAGTTTCTACCAAGGATTGAGACAATAAATATGAACATTTATTGAATTGTTAGGATGTTATTCCCGTGCAATATAATCTTACTTGGGCCACTGCATCGGCGCGTTGTTTGACCAATTGCTCCGTGTACTTTCGGTAGCTGGCATCCTGTGGCATCTTGGACACCGCCCCCAGGATCTTTCCGTAAAGGGCACTCAGTGTATGGTGAGGATTGGAGGACACGGCGAGTCCGGTTAAACCTGTGGACTGCAGAAGGAAGCGATGACATAACCATAACAATTGGAGGATCGGCTTGAGTTTCGGCGGTTCAAAACGCTACACCTCTAGTATCCAGACTTGTGTTTTATCGTATTCCTCGCAAACTTACCGCCTTAATAATCTTGGCCATATTTGGAATAGACTTTTAGCCGAAAATGCTTAATTTTCCGCACGATTTTTTTTTGTAGTCAATGAAAAACAGCTGTTGCCTGGTGCTGTAAAATATCAAAGGTACTTTGCAGTGTTGGTCAATTTTAGTGGGGCAGTTTATCGATAGTTTGGCGGTAAATAAATTCAAAAAGCTAAAACACGATTATATTTAAATTTGTTTGAATAATTTTACAAAAATATTAAAATGATACCATTAAGTTTTAATAATATATTAACTGTTATATATTTATTAATTATTTTTTAGCCATCGCCAAAGTTAAAGTTTCCTTTCAAAGCCCAAAAATAAATATACAACATATTTATCCATACAAAATTTCCTAAAAATAATTATAATAACATTTTATTAATTTCCAATAAAGTGTAAAATGCTCGTGGGATTTTATTTATTTATCACAATTGATTTTTTAAACATAGAGAAATGAGGCGCTTTGTGAATTTCAATAACTTCCGACCTGCTGTGAATTTTATCTAAGGATGCGATTGTGCTTACAAATCTACATGCTAATTTAAATTTATCCTGGAACTAGATGGTATTGGCAGGCACAGGGGCTCGTTCTGCAACGCCAAACGCTGATATAAGGACATTGACCACCGTCACAATAAAGATGCCGATGACTGTGTAATTGTTGATCTTGTTCGCCCGGCAGATCTCTTGCTCATTCTTAATGTTGTACCGGCCATTCCAAATAAGGCCCACGCCGACAGCGATCTAAAATAAAGAGGAATATAATATAAATAACTTTAAAATTATGGATATACATATAAATAACCTTCCAATTATAAACAAACTCGGACAACCAAAACTTTGATAATATAGAAATTAATGATTGGGTATACGCAATTTACCTGGAATATAATGCTCAGTGAGATGAACAGTAAACTGGGATAAAAGTAAGGATGTTGAGTGTTGGTTTCCAGCACGTAACGCAACTGATTTGCATTGGCCGAGAGTAATGCCAAATCCATCATTCCCTGGGCCAGGGTTTTCTTGTGCTGATATGCATTCACATCGGGTATTGGTGTTTCCACTCCGTTGATCGTCACAAAACCGGGTCCATTATAGCCCGGAAAGGAGAAACTGGGTCGTCTGCCTCCATTGGGTACGAGAACATTGACTCCTCCTCCGCCACCGCCACCGCCGCCGAGAAGACCATCGTCCACGCCGGGATTACCACTCCCATCTTTAACAAAGGGACGATCATCGTTGTCATCGTCATCCGTTTCGGGCACTGTCAAAAGCCAGAAAAATAAAATAGTCAGTATAAATTGTTTTCCACTCGCTTACACTACTTACACATTAATGTGGTTTACATAAATTGTTTAAAGATTGTGGTTTAAAGCAGCATTAGTCACAAAATCGATTAACATATAGACAGACAAGCACAAAAAATGAATCTAGTTTTTCAGAGATAAACGAGTATGTTGGGATACGAACCTGCTCTGGGCACTCGTGCATTGTTACGTCTGTCGATTGCATCGCCGTTGCTGTGATTGTTGATATTTTCCTGTAAAATTTCAATAACAACGTTTCCGGAATATTAACAAGTTGGCTTGAAAAATGCATTGTTTTCAGCGCTGATAAATATGCAAACGCAAATTAATGCAACTATATGTTAAGTGGGTACTATAATTTCTTATCTGTATATAGGCATACATTAAAGAATTTTCAATAGCTTTAAAAATTCAAATGATAAGGTTCAGGGACAAAAATGCATGGCAAATCCAGCTGATAACTGAATAATTATTCAGTTATTAAAAGTCTCAATTAATAATTATAGCAATTAAAATTATAACTACAAGTCTTTGTTTACAAAAAAATAATAAAAACCTATCAAACCGTTTTTTCCGCAAATAATATTTTAAAGAAGTTTTGTTAAAAGCTAATAATAAACATTGTTATACAAAATAAATACAAAATAGTTTCTAATTTAATAATGTATTAATCTTTTATTAAATTTGATTTGAAACACAAGTTTCGAGCGTGAAATAATATTTTATTATGACTATAAAGAAAAAAACACCATTTCAAAAGATTTATGAAATCTGAATGATTGATAAATGAGTCATTTAAATAGATCCCCCTGGTCGTGTGATTTTTCCGACTTAATTTTGCCAAAAAAATTAGTGTACCAACTGGGGAAGTTTTTCTTCGCTTTACACAACGATTACCAGCTTGTACGTTTTTTATATTAAAAAGATCTAAAAGCACAGAAAACATATAACTGGTTTATGACATTTGTTAACATCACCGAATTTTAATGTTTATTATGAGATAAATAATATAATTTCATTGATCTTGCACAGATTGCAATAAAAAATAAATCAAAAAAGTCTATTTAGTGGTCCAGGGGGTCTATTTCTATGACTAAGTCATGGGTTTTTTACGTTTCTGCTGTCACTTTTCCCAAAAAAATTTAGGTGCTATCTGAGGGAAGCTTCTCGTCTGTTTACACAAAAATTAACAAGCAATGCGAAACTATAATTTTTCGTAGACACTTAAACAACCTATCAGCAAAGTAAACAAAGTCACCGGTTCTGTACATTTGTTCAGCCTTCCCGCAGTTTAATGATTATTAAGCTTAAACTCACTTGATTTCTCGTCAAAGTTTTATCATCTTCCAGCGGCAGCTTATCCATTTGCAGTGTAATATGCTGTAGGTCACTCATTTTTTTGAAAATTAATTAAATACAATTAAACGGCTTGGGGCAATTATAAATTATGAACTTCAGTGCGATCTTTGGCGTCAGATACTTGAAGAATTCCTTTGTTTGTTTGTGTCCGTTATATAGTATATTTTTATCTAGATCTTTTGGGGGAAATCACTTTGGTGTTTATGTCTTTTTTTTTCTGGCTTTTTGTTAATACTCGTGCGCGTTTTGCGACCGCTCGGCACGCTATTCCTCATACAACTGACCAGAGATACAAATAAAATTGCGAATATTCTCTCGCGTCCACTTGTTTGGCCGGTTGGTCGCCAGCGTTACGTTTCCCCAAACAATCAGCCATGGGGATTTCACGTTCTCAGCCTACAGAATTACAAGTTTTATGTTGGTGTAATAAAAAGAATTTGTTAATACAACATTCTCCAAAAGAGGGTTGGAGTGGTGTAAATCAGAGTTCATATACAGCGAAAAATTGTAAGAAACTGTAATTTTAAGTAAAAAATACATTTTAAAAAGTTCGAAGGCTATTAATATACGAAGAAAAATTCTATGTTTAAATATTTATTAAGCTGCAAAGTACTTTTTGAGAAGTTTTTAAACTATTTTTAGGTTAAACTCATTTAAGTTTTTGTGTTTAAATATTTTTTTTATACTTTAAATAACATTATATGTAGAATTATAAGTATATGGTTAGACTTTCTTCTCAGTGATGCATAAAAAAGTTGTTTGAAGCTAGCACCTATCCCGCACATTCTCTCTTTCAACTTTCTCTCTTTCTAATATTTTATACCCATCTCTTTCTTTTGGTGAATTATTTCCGCAGTCTAGCACGCCAAGTTCCTCGTTCGCATTAAAATGCATTCGACCAGCATTTAGTTTTCCGACGTCATTACATTCAGCGCGATAACCCAGAGCACTTATATATAGTCTATAGACTATGTATTTTCAATGCTCTTTTTTTTTGCTACTGTTTGAAAAACGCGAGTTCTTGGAAAAAGCCCAATTGAGCTAGCAGGAAAATGTCACAGGGAATATTTACGATTTTAATTAGTCATCAAGTGGGAGAGCGCAACTCACTGAGGACTTTCACAATTAAAGAACAATCGAGTTCTTTTGGCTTTATCGAGCAGAAGAAATGAGAGTCTAAAAACCGGTTGCCAAGATTGGTAGCATTAAACATACATACCCACACACAAAATTTCCAAGAGTTTACCCCCTGAGTATCTACATGGCCTGGGATGCTGTTGGACCGAAACCCAATGGCTTTCCATATTTCTTGAATTTATTTTTGGCATATGAGATTGTTGACGTTGGTTAAATTGTCATTTATTTCTGGAAATTATATCTGTTGCAAGAAATTTTTTACGGATTATTTTTTTGCCTTAACTTAAATTTGTTTAATTATCTAAAAACAGAATTTCGTTTACTTTATTCAAAAAAGTAAATCCGAATTTTAATACCAAATGAATGAAGGAAGAATGAATGCTTCTTTTCAATATTAGATACGATTTTCGCTGCGAAAAAAGGTATATAGTTATGTAAGTAAAAATAATTATTAAAGCTTTTATGCGTAAAAGCATAAATGTGAAGTCTTTTTAATTTTAATTTCAAATTATAACGTCTTTTGGGTTTCCGAACTGTACAGCACTAATTCTCATATCTGCGCTTTTGTCGGACATTCTGAGTTTGATTTTCAAATGCGACCATAGCAGGGCGGTATAATTGAATTTACTGGTTACATAAATTTATAATTTTTTATTTGCTAAGCACTTTTGTCGTTTGAGATTAACCATATAATCATTTAAATCATCATAAAAAACATTTTTTTAATAAGCTTAAAATTAAGAAAACGGTGTGCACATAAATTTATTTGAAGTATAAAGTTTGATCTATTATCAAATAGGAAATCAAGTCCTTTAATTGAAGACCAAATAAAATGTTCCAAGGCAATGTTTTGAACTCAAAACAGAGCGCGAAAAAAGTAGTGCCGTTTAGTCTAGACTCAAACCATACTTTATTTACTGTTCAACACTAGTTGATTTGCCCGGGAAACATGTGTGGTGGAAAAAGTTCAAATGAAATTTGATGAAAGCTTTGGAGAATGAAAGTAAAGGTTGAATTTAATTAACATGCTCATTTAAAATGCAGACCGGAGACAGACCGCAAAATCTCATTTTCCATTGTCAAATGTCTTGCATTTGATATGCAATGTCTTTGTGTGCGTGTGCTTTTGGGGTGCCAATTGAGACCTGCGAGGTAAATACAACTTTAGTTAATTAGTCGTTTCGGTTAATATGGTAATTGAATGTGCATGTACGGACATTGGCAACAATACACATGCGTACATGTGTATAATGCATGGCAATAATCTGGCAACTGTTATGTCATTGGGCTTGCATAAATTATGATTGTGGGTTTGGGCGTGGGTGGTAGGTATAGGGTGAGAGTATCAATTCCTTGCCCAAATCGATACAAGTATGTAATAGGAAACAGTGTAGGTCAAATTACTGTTATCAGGTATCATTTAATATTCAATTTTTATTATATATTCTATAATACATTATAGAAAACTTACTAGAATACAAAGTGAGAAAAAAATGCCTCTTAATATCTGGAAAGTTTATTTGAATTTGAAGAAGCAAGATTTGAAAATGTTCCAACATTTCTACTAATTTAATTTTTTACGACTGTTAAAAAATATTCAAGCTCAGCACAGAAAAGCCGAGTTTACATGAAAAATTGTTACATGGAAACCCCTTTTCCAGAGGCCAAGCCTTGAAATTGTACTACCAATATTCGTACTCCCGGTGTAGTTGCATGTACAAGGACAAACAATCATGTCATACACTTGTTCCCTTACTCCAGCATCCGCATGCATGCATAATCGGACAGCCCCAAACCGAAATGGCGAGCACGTAAACGGAAACCCAACGACAATCGCACATTTCCCAATAATTATATTTCAATGCATCAGAATTTCAGCAGGACAGTTGTCTGGTTTCCGCAGGACAACAACAAATAGAGAATAATAACAACACCAGCAGCCGTGGAATCAACATCATCATCATCATCATCGTCATCATTGGTTTATCATCGTTGGCAGTAGCAGGAGCATCATAGTCATCGCCATTGATACAGTTATGAAAGCCGGTGAGCATAACAAAGGCCTCTTGGTCAGTTCACCTACACGCCCCATGACTGACTCCTGCCCCTCTGCCTCGAAAGTCCTTGCTGTCCTGCGGTGAATTCAGGGTGGTGGCTGGCATTGCGTTCGAAGGGAAGGGAGTGGCCTTTGTGGGCCTTTCCCGGTGTGGTGTGGTTGGTCATTATCTGTTTAACAGTTCCACATTTAACGATGAAACGTCCGCTGGCATTGCCAAGCTCGTCATGATATGGCCACATTTGAGTGGGCGGCTCCGAATAGCTCATATTCCTCCCACTTTCCTTAATTCCCTTACGCCAATCTCACAGCTAGGGATGGCAAAATGTGCTATAGCTTAAAAGATGTTTTAACATTATAGGATCTTTTAACGTAGTCGACTAAAAGTTGGTTAAGCCGAAGATCTCTTTTAATATTCATTAAATACATATACAAAATAAATATATTTACTGTTTCTTAAACGTCGATGATAAAGAAATAGAAAAAACAAAAAACCTGACTTTAAAATCAACCAACCATAATTATGTAACGTAGTACATTTTTGTTTCATTCAAATATAGCTAAAAGCTTCCTTTCATAATGTACATTATATTTCCATAACATTTCCTAATAATTTAAGTGAATTAATCAAAATGAGACTTCGAAAACTAGAAGCATTTTAACTAGATTACTTCGTAAATGAGCAGCCAATAAGTTTGGCCATCCCTGATCTCCCCTTCTCCGTCTGCAAAGTCCCGGCATATTGTGTATTACAAACGGACAATCAACGGACAGGCATGGGGCCAATAAGTTTATTACTTACCTCGGCGCATTGCCCAACCAACCATGTTCAGATCGAGAAGGAAGGGAATGGAAGGCTGTTCAGGATAGCACAGGACGAGTCCTTGAGCAGGAAACGGACATACACACAAGCACACCCACAGATGTTCGACATCGCAACGCATCATCTTGCCGTGTATAATTCATGAAATGCACATCATTGCCTCAATAATGATTGCCGTTACACACACACACACTCTCACACACAAGCACGCCTCAATGGCTGTGTATACAATGTGTATTTGCCTGTCATGGCAGGGGGATTCCCAGAATTCATTGGTCCATATGTGTGTGTTTGGATGACTCGGTATTTGTGGGTATCCCGTTGCTTTGTTGATTGTTGAATTAGATGGCAGATACCAACTAAATTTGATGTCAGTGATTCATACATTGCGGTTTGTTGAATAACTAAATGGAATTGTCGGTTTAAATGCGAACTATAGTTCTGGTTAAGTTTAAAATCCATTTTTCTTTATATTGGTATTTCCTTGAACTACATTCATTCTTTTATTTCCTTTTAAATTTGGAAGGCCACCGAATAAATAAAAATGCTTACTGTTTCGTTCTCATCTTTGTGCTAATCGCTTAAATAAAGCTAAAGGTAAACCTTGGAAACAAAATTTAAATTTATTGTTTAAATATGCTATATAATAGTCAAGCCGTTTTAACAAAAATCCTTTTACACTCCCACTTCTTTTCGAAAATTTAACTTTTCGTTTCGAATCTTCCATCGATTTTCTCATTCTTTGTCTTATACTGATTTATTGTTATAGCAAATATTTTAATTTGTGGTGAGAACCTGTCAAAATAAGACAATATTGCGTATACGCCACATGGGCCATCAACAAATTTGCCATCTTAATTTGAATAGAAATGAAACAAATTGATATTTGTTTGATAAAAGGCATTTTAATTGGGGTTACTGAAGGGACTAAGGCATGGGAACCTACCTGCCAAAACAATATGTGGTTAGGTGGGCGTAAGGAGTTCCGGATCCTGGCTTAAAGTATTGACGAGTGTAACTGACTGATGCTTACCCTCAACTCATTCACTCATTTGCACTCAAACACTCCGTCTGCGGTAAGCATCCTTGTTGTTGAAACATTTCGGGCACACTTCAAAAAAAATGGCTTTATAAAACATTTCTAGTTTTTTTGTTCATTATACAAAAAACTAAAAATAAAAATATATTTGTGATATAAATATTACTTATAACTCAGGAGCTAAATCATAAAATATGTTTCTAAATTGTACAATCCTTAAATTCAAGCCAAAAAAAAGTAAACTCTTCTTATGTTTTACAAAAACTTGGCTTAAAGCATTAATGTATATTTTAATATAATCAATAGGTAGTTGCTTTGTATTGCAAAATTGTCCTTTTTTGAAGGCCTCAAGACATTAAAGTGTTTATTTTAATATTCAAATGTAAATCTCTTCTTTTAGTGCACACACGGACAACATAAGATGAGCATACACACAAACTCGCAACAGAGAAAGTGGGGTGAGAGGTCGGCCATTATGACCACTTGCTAGGCACCACCCACACCTTCCCCACTGCCACGCCCACTTTCATACCATCGCATCCCACCCCAAAAACGGACATGGAAGCCGGGCCTCCTTGTTGACACACTTCTGCCAACAGTTGATCTTGTGGCCGACCGCAGGCATGCGGATTAAATCCATAAAGGATACGCACACATGTTCATTTGATATGCACACGTGTATGTGTGTGTGTGTGTGTCTGACTTGCGTGCTTGTGTGTGTGTCTATGAAATTTTAAGCACGTCCGTTTCATGCCTAACGAGCCCCATTTCCAGCCCCCGAGCGAGATGGCAAGTGTGGTAGCCGAGAAGTGAAAGAGAGAGAGAGATAGTGCAAGTCACAAGGATATGGAGCTCTCGTAAGTAGGCAACAAATTGTATCTGCTTGTGCGTGCAGTGCTAAATCTTTGCCCAAACAGACAAGGAAATCGGAATTGGTTTAACAAAGATTTCAATACTCTAATAATATAGTTTCTTTTATTTAATCACTTTTATAAATATCACATAAAGGCTTACAACAATGCACAAAATATTAAAATATTACAAAATATTGTATGCTCTATTTTTAATAAAAAAGAAAACATTTAACAACAGCAATATATTTTAAATGTTTATGCTTTTAATAAAATAATAAAAAAGGTTTACAGGAATGATTTACACAATCTTAAATTTTTTCGTCGATGATATCAAAGATGGATCGCTTATTAAATATTAATAAAATTTATTGAAATTATTAAAGTCAAGGTATCTTAACAAAAATTAGTTTGTTTAAATAAAAGAATTTTAAAGGCTTGGAAGTCTCCCCCTTTGTATTAGCTTTTTATTTGCTCACCTTCAATTGTTCAGCTTAACAAAAGATTTATGCTACCCGACATACCAAGTACTGCCCACACAAACACAATGTCGCACACGTTGAAGCTGTATTGTGTACTATATGTATTATGTTTACAAATCACACCTAATAACAATTGAGCAAGGATTTAGCACGTCCCGTTCGCCCTCCTGTGGCTCGGAAAATTGTTGAGAGTTTTGTGTGGCTTTTGGGTTAATTAAAATATGCAAGCAAATAAAACGAAATTGTTGCTATGTCTGGTCGTCGCTCCTGCTTCTCAATTAGATGAGGCGTAAATTGTGGTCGAGTTTTTGTTTACTTGTTGGCTTACACGGGGCCTAACGGTAAGCGGTGTGGCAAGGTATGAAAATGCATTTTTAATTTCATTTAATTTGCTTCGCTTTCTGCTCGCCAGAGTGAAAATGAAATTGATTAACGCTGTAAACTCTTGTACATTTTCATAATAACCCGACCCGACAGTGGCTGCAAAAAAAAAAAAGGGCGAACGACAAAAACCGAAATGCGTCAACAAAAAATGGTTAAATAAATAAATTAAAATCAATAAAAACCACAAAAACACACACATATGTACGAGTGGTTGTGTACGAGAGAGCCATTTTAACATGCACATTATTACAATTAAAATTAATTTAATAATAAATTCCAAAATAATTACATTTCACTTGTTTAAATAAACGTTTTTCCACCATGGAATGGACTCTGGGTAAAGGACCAACAAATAAAAATGATACCATTACATATCGGTGTTTGTATGTGTGGATATCTGTGTTTACATTGTCTGAGTGTGTGTGTGTAGTGTCACTGGCCAATTGGCAATCTGCTGCAAAACTTTTTACCAAAAAGTAAAAAAATATTCGGTATTTAAATGAATGGAATGCCCTTTGAAATTCCTGGGTATATATACTTTTCAGATGTTTTTATTTGAACAGTTCGATTGCTGAATTGGAAACATTTTTCAAGTTCATAAACGCTTCAAATTCATGTAAAAATCTAAACCGATTTCCTTCACGTTTTAAATAATGTTATAAACGATATATACAGATTATAACTTATAACGTATAAAAGATTAAAATTGTTTATTCTCACTCCTTTTTTTGACAATTTTATTAAACTCTTCGTTCTTTAAGCCAATTAATTTTATTGCCTCACAATTTCAAAAATATGTCTCTATATGTTTCTCCATATTCATGTATAATTCAGTTGAAATTCAAATTAAACCTCAAATATTTCCAAACATTTTATCTCGAGAAACAAATGAATCTGTGATATAAAGACCATCCAAATAAATCTCCTGCATAGATCGGCGGATGAGAGAAATACAATTTTCTGCTTTATATTTGCATTAAAAATTCAACATTTTCCCTGAATCTTTTGCACAGGCATCGCATAAATAAAATGGCACACAGATATATACGATAATATATACATACGTATGCGTATGTCTTTGTATATATATATATATATCTGTCAGTCATGTATGCCATGTGTATGACTCTGTATAAGTAAGTGGAGTGTCCTGCGAATGTTTCTCTACTGTTTGCTCCTTTTTTGCGTGTGTTTTTATTTGTTAATTTGTATGGAAAATCACTTTTTGCCAGGGAGCTCGAATAAAAGCAGCGAAAAGTAGGTGTGGGTTCGAGTGTAAATAAAACCCATTTAAAAAATTACGCTGTTTTTATAAGGTAACAATGCATACAGCAATTTACACACGTGTGTGAGGATGATGCAAATTTGCATAACATTTTTGCCCGGGACCACAGGACGAGGGCAGCGGCCACGCCCCCATTTTACACACACAAATAGTTATGTGCAGGATAATAGTACCTGAGCTATATATATTTTTAAAACATTTTTTTTATAAAACTGATTAGAATTTATTTATTAATTTAGCAATTTTCTTAAATCACAAAATGGTTTTTAGTTTGTATAGTTTATTTTGCTAAAAATTTCTTCTTTAATAAGAGTCTAACGTTTTTAAAGAGTACATGTATGAAAAGAAAATAAATTAGTTTAATTTTATTTACAGGCAAAATGTTAAAATTATGTCCTTTTATTCTAATTGTGTTATATAAATAAATCTAATCTAATTGTGTTTTATAAAGTAATTATTAAATGTGGGTGTTAATAAATACATTATTAAAAGGTACAAAATATGATTTTTGCACACTGCTATTATTTTGAACACTAGTGTACTTACATATAGGTTTACTCGGGCGTATAAATTCACATAATAAGTCCTTCTTCCTGGCGCCCGTGTTGGGTTTCCTGCGGTTTGTGGATGATTCTGTTGTTGCTGCTCCACTCCTCATCACATAGTTGTTGTTGTTGTTGTCGTTGTTCAGGTTGCTGTTGTTAACGTTGATTCGTGACAAAAACAATAACAAAAGGAACAACGGCAACAGGAAAAGCGTATGACAGGGATATCATCCAGGGATATACAATTTGGTAGGTCATTATCCCTGCTCCTCCGTTGCCAACTCCTGTTTTGACTGCGGTTTCAAATATGGCAAATAATTGTGAAATGTTTTGGGATCCTGCTCTTTGCTTCATATATCATCATCATTATTACGGCTGTGCGCCATCTGGCGGCTGTTGTTAATGTGTTTGCTATTTTTGTGTCGTTGCTGGTTATTGGTTTATTGTTAATTACTGGGCTATAAATTAAAATAACACACTGGCTAAATGTGTAATCAAAGTTGGTTAGCCAAAATGCTGACAGCTGTGAGTTGAGTTTTTAAAAGTATACTTTTGTTTAATTCAATTAAAGGTAAGAATTGTGTTAAATATTTAGATAAATATAGAAACTGCCAACACAAGTTATTTCAATGTATTGTTTTAACTTGTAGTTAAGTGGCCATAATACATTTGTTAATCAATAGATGTAAACTTATTGAGTTTGAAATAGCGTTAATAGGTTTTCAAAAAAACTTAACATTATCATTTAAGCAGTAACCGAAAAAATAAATAAAATATCCAAGGTATAAAATGATTTGTTTTGTCATGCAATTATTAATTTTTATTAATACAGCAGTAACATAAAACATTTTTATTGGGATGGAAATAACTAAAATAAGTCTTAAATTTATGTTGTCTTAAAATTAGTCTTGAATTTATCTTCATCTCATTTAAATGTTTAACTTGTAAGTATAATACATAAAATATATAAAATATACATTTTTTTAGTTAAAAAATAAAAATACCCATTTTATTATTTTTTTGAACAGAAAGTTTCAAATTTTCAGACTTTATACCAGCGTATAGACAGTATTTTTTTCCCTCCTCGTCTTAAAGGACACAATAGTATCGCAATAACAATTACGATGGCAACAAAAGCAAACTGCAATAAAATACAACACAGACTCCGTGGGACTTTCCACTCGTTTCTGTAGACGGATCTCTCTCCTCCCACGGATTTTCCTGCCGCTTTCCACTTTCTTTTAGCCAGCTTCTTGTGTTGTGTGTGTTGGCAGCGAAATTGCGTTGAATGTTACCTGCCATTTGGCAGGGCATACACACGCAGGGTCTGGGATCCCTTTTAACCCGGGATCCTCCTCCTGCTGAAGCGCCAACCCCCCCCCACACACACCCATTTACCAGTCGAGTATTAAGTAAATGTCGGGGCCTAGGACCTGGGTCCTATATGGGAGTATTTGTCCAAGTAGAGAGGGAGTCCACCGGCAGACTATATACAAAGGAGTTGTCTACAGCATGCATATGCAACATGGAGGACTCTTGCTACTCGCACTCCACCTCCTCGTCCTCCTTGATTTCCTTACAGTCCCTTTCGTTATTGCGTTTTCGTTCTATGTGGCAGACAACAGACAGGACACCGGTGAAAGGATGGCAGGATGCCGACTAAAGGTGCTCAACGATGCTCGCTTGCCGTTTATTTGTTGCCCCCTTTTGGGTTTCGGTTTTTGGTTCGGCACTCGGTCTGTTTGTTTGTTAGCCATGCCAGCCCGGATTCTGGCCCACAGAGTCCAACAGACAATAGCGGCAGCTACAACTTTTCCATTAAATCTTCTTTTGCGGCTTAGAGATGAGACGTGATCATCTAGATAATAGTAATGTAATTATTTTGTATTAAAATAAAATTATACAGAAATTTTCCCTTTTATGTGTTTTAACCATGGAAAATGTGTGATTTTTTAAATCATTTAAAGAACAAATCTTCCTTCGGATCTTCGAATATGTGGGGGCCCACACCTCATATTCGAAGGTACTTAATGGCTTTTTGGCTTAATGGCTTTTTGAAGAAGTACATTTTTTGAACCTATTTAAATAGTTGCACTTACTTTTGATTTAATAACTTTGCCAACCAACAATTACATATGTTTTCTTTTTATAAAAAAAACTAAAAAAATATATACATGTATATTTTGTGTTCTTTAAAACAAAAACCAAAATGGCAGAGCGCGCGACTGAGGTGAATTTTCACGCTACCATCCCTAGAAAATATTTAAAAGTCTGCTCGCCCATTCCCTTTAATGTTGCTTAAGCGGTCCTTTTTTGTTCGCCTCCATTGTCATTGTCTAGACTTGTGTCTATTGGGTTGATAGCCTCGCTGTGCTCAGTCCTAGAGTTTTGCCAGGCCCTTCATGTCGTAAGCTTAATATTTGTCCGAAGTAAACTTAAATTAATCATACGCATCGTTGTGCAGCATAAAAATTGGCAAAACTTTTGTGCTTTTCATTGTGGAACGACGTTCAAAGGGCAGCAAATGTTCGAATTGAGCCATTGACTGGCTGCCCAGGCTCCAGTTATCCTTTGCACAGCCACCTTTGAAGCAAACAAACAAATAAGTGTGTCCTGTCCGTACGTGCGTGTCCTTTGCTGTCCGTTTTGCCTCTGTGCAGTATATTTGTTGACATGTAATTGTAACTAAATATTTTAAATTGCTTTAAAATAAAGAGGAAAGCTTACCGCCCGTCCCGCCCTCGTTTCCAAAAAAAAAGGTTATGCAAATGACAAAGTTTGCAGGATGCACACACACACACACACACACACACATGCATTAAGAGTGAGAAGAGAGTGGAAGCGAGAGATATGTGCGGCAGGTGAGGATGCAACGTTTGTGTAAATAACATAAAATTCGTATTTATACACAGTATGCAAGTAAACACTAAAGGGCGGCATGGTGCAGGGGTGCCGTATAAGGGGGCTTTTTGGAAATGGGGGCGTGGCAAAGGCGCGAGCAGTGGTATGATGGTGGTGGGCAGGTTGCAACAGCAGCTGAAGAGAATCATGAAATTTCTGTTTGCATTTTACATTTGACTGCGTGTCGGTGTCAGGATAACTACGTGTCCGTGACTGTATCCTTGTGTGGGTGTGTTTGGATATGTGAGCTCATATATGTATATCTTTTGGTTTGTGTGTGCCTGTGTATATTTATGGTAGAGTGAGAGTACATCACTTGTGGTATGTGTGTGTGTGTGTGTGTGTGTGCATGGGCTCGATATGTGGAAATGCTTTTATCAGTGGCAGACGTAAAACAAGTGAGAAATACTTTGGTCTTAACAATGATAGCACTTTGGGAATATCCTGTAAATGATTTCAGGTATTTCATCTTGGCATATTAATTTTTACCAAGATCTTCCTGACTTCCGAAAACGATTATATAAAAAGTCTCACGTTGGGCGCCATTAATTTACTTCAAATCCTTTACAGTATTAGTTATGCCAAACTTGTCAATATATCTCTCCACTGATATACCCAATCACACACCCTCTACAAACATTGAGATAGCATTTTGCAGCCATGAAATTTGCAGTTTATTGCCTTCGTTTTTATGTAGGCGGTGGAGCGCAGTACTACCAGAGACAGAGGTGGAATAAAACCGCACACATGCAGGAATGGGTGTGAAAGGGACACAGTATTGTTGGAGTTACAAATTAATTGCATTTCGGCAAAGAGCTAAAACATCGATTTGCATTTGTATTTTGTAATTTCTGATGTGGCATTTTGTGCATAATAAATGTCAACGCAGGAGGCGGGGCGTGGCCGTGTTATTAACACCATAAAGGAAACACCCAGCGCACTTGTCAGCGAGTCACTTAAAAGACTCCGCGACCTTCGATAATCAATCAGTCAAGCCATCAATCATTCGATGACGACCACAGCGAAAAAAAACGAGTTTTCCAACCGCATTCTTCAACGCAAACGGCGACAATTTAGAGTCGTAAATAGTTACAGTCGTCGACAGTTATGCGAAAATATGATCGAGAGTTATCGATAGCCAGTCAATAGATCGCAAGAAAGATTTCATTCGAGAAGTACAAAAAAATATTATTGAGCAAAAGAGAGAAGTTAATTAGGCGCCTGTGCTAATTGTAACAGTGTCTTCTCTTTTTCTCCACCTGTTCTCTCTGTTACTTCAATTAGTTGTACATGCACTTTGGCGCCTGCTACTAAAATAAAAACTGGTTTCCCTATATATCTCTTTTTCTTTCTCTCTGGCCGGAGAAAGGAGCAAGAAGCAAGAAGAAGGAGACGGACGGACATGACGAAAGAGAGACGGACAGAGCAGTACCTATCGTTGACATTTTAGCCAAGCTCATTGGCAATATTAATTAACAGAATTAATAAAGCATTTGTACCAGTATCTGCAGCCAGCAAGAAATATTAATTAACTCGAACCGCTTTCAGTAACTTGCTTCCGTTGCCACTGCAGCAGGAGGGGCGGGGTAGGTTGAGCGGAGCGGAGCGGTGGCGGCGCGTCGTTGTGTGTTATACAATAATTAAGTTTTCAGCACCTGCGTGAGTCCAGGTTGGAGCCGCTGCCACTGCAGCTGCTCGTGTGCAGCGCTTAAGCCTGTTCAGACAGCCAGCCAAACGCCAATAAGCGGTTTCAAAGATCCAACAGCCTTGGGCGCTGGTTGGAGTGGGGCTATCTAAAATATATCAAATTTATTTAATTTTTTAATAACAATTTTTTACGCAAACATAGTTAAAATTAATAAGATTAATTCCAAATGTAAAAAAAGGCAACTAAATAAATTATTTAACTAGTAAAATCTTAACTAAACTATTTTATTTTTCAGAATATGTTATTATGTGCATAGAAACCAGTTATATAAATAAATTGTTTACTTTCTATTCCTGACATTTCGTTGATCATACAGATAACATATTACATCGATAAATAAAAAAAAACATTTTAGTCCAGCTAAAGTTTTAAAAGAAAACTAAAGATAAATAAAATGTAAATGTATTTGAAGTATCGTTTCAAACATTTTGTAAATTAAAGTGTGCGCCACTTGTCTACTTTTATAAATTTTTGGTTTTAATGAAGCCCCCGGTTGGGCGCCAATTATTTACCTCCACTCCACACCTGAAACAGTTATCCAAAAAATTTCTTTAAAAAAATTGTCGCCCGATCGCCTCGACCGACTGTCGCTTTTTGGTGGCCACTGTGGCGCATGTTTGGGCCGCTTTACATGGCCTGGCCAGTTTCAAATTTCAGTCCTGTTTGGCACCACAGCCCCCTGTTTCTCTTTAAGCAACTGCTTCTTGATCGTTTCCTTGCTCCTGTTTCGGGTTATGCGTGAGCGGCGCTGTTGACGTGTTTGTTGCACATGCGCATTAACCTGGCCGCAAATTGTAATTACCACAACGCATTACAACATAATTTCCAATTGTCCCCTACCCGCCCCCTCCGGCTCCCCTGGGTGTGAATTTAATGACATGAGACCAGAGACTGGGCGAGAGGATCAGACAGATGCCGAAAGAAAGTTCGCCCCAATTGCCGTGTCTAAGTGGCAGTGAAGCAAAGTGAAGGGCAGTCCTTTGGTAATAACATAATAAGCCAAAATATTGTTGGCTTTGGAATTCAATTAGTAAAATGCGGCAGAAAAACGGCTTGTGAAAGGAAACTTTACGAGATGCTGTCGTCCACCGGCCCTCTTCTCACCCAGTTTGAGGTCAATTGTCGAGAATCTCGGTGTGTGCAGAGGCCCAACATGAAGCCCCAACTTCAGGTTCGATACCAAGCACGTGCACTCGACCAGTTTTCTGTGAGCTGCCCTCTAGACAAATTGACCAGGCTTCGGATTCGGTTGCGGCTTCCCAGTGGCCAACTCCTCTTACCTGTTCCTGTTTGCTCTACACATGTGTATGTGTATATGGATGCCATCAGGTGTCGTGTATTTTGTCAGATATATTTGCGTTTCGATTTTTCCGCCTCACTGCAGACAGAAGTTGTTCGACCGGCCATGTCGTGATCGGCAGGCAGAGAATGCTGGGATTTGTTGCGACGATGCAGAGCTGTTAGGGGGAGGATCCCATATCTAGCCAAATCAGGGATTTGTGCTTTGATTTGCTGTGAACAAAGATTGTCTACAATCTACAGTGCAAGCTAAGGCTTGCTTTTACTTTACACGTGAATAACTACAAATTCAGATGTTTGTGTTCTTAAAAGCTGCAAAATTTAATTAAATAATATTAAATTTCTGTGAATGCCTAAAATGTTTTTTTTTTAATTAAGACCATTACTTTTAATCCTCCATTTTTTTTTTTTATAAAATACATTTATTTAACATTTACAATTGCCTGTTTATCTTCGGACTTGAAACTGTTTTGGAAAAAAACTTATTCAGAAATTTATTAAAACGACATTTACTGTTTAATGATAAATTATTAATGGTAACATATGAAATATTTTTAGTTTGTTTCTTGCCTATTTTGCTTATCTAAGATACAGCTTAAAAATAAAGAATGAACCAGAAGTTGTCTAGATTTTGTATACTAAAATTCTTATAAATTATAAATACATAGTATCATTATTTATAATCTTTTAAACGGAAAAAAATTTTTTTTTTTTTATTTTGTTTTTTTTTTTTTATAAATCGGTTTTTTTCAACGATTTGAAGTTGTTTTGAATCTTTTTAACCATTTTTCAGAATTTGGACCCTGTGGCTGTGGGAGGTTCTTTTCTTTTGGCCAAAAAAACTTGACCCAGGTCTAGACAACCGAACTGCAGTGAAATAGAGGCGACTGCAGTGAAGTGGAGTGAAGCGGATTGGACTACTCTGGGTTGGATGTTGGGTTGTGGCTGTGGTTCTGGAGCCTCGGCTCAAACTCGTTTCAATTAAAATTCTTGGCCAAGAAGCGACAACAACAGAAGTTGGCAGCAAACAAACAAACCAAGCGACCGACCGAGAAGCGGCCAAGAAACCAACAAAAAAAAAAGTGGCCAAAGGCAGCAAAAAGACAAATTAAAGGGGGATTATGAGAGGAGCAGACAAAAGGAGGATATATCTTATATATATATATATGGTGGTATATGTATGGGAATGCAACTGGCAAGAGGCTTCTCTTTTCTCTTCTGCCGCATGCGTGTAAGTAAATTTTGCAGAAATTGGTGCAGAAGACAAAGGAAAAGCACATAAAATAAAATAATAACAGACGCAATCCAAAAGGAGACCGAGACGATGATGTCGACGGGCCAATGACTAAATGACTGACTAAGTGCCAAAATGGAGAAAAGGGGGATAAGAGAGATACACCGGAAGAAAGTCAGTATCATTATGACACGTACGACTCCTTAAGATTAATTTAAGCGAAATTAAATTTAATCTTAACAAATCAAAAAAGTCATAATATTACGCTACCATTTGTAGATTACTACAGCCATTATTATTTAAATGTACAATTGACTTTAATTTTTATGTAGATAGAATTTAAATAAATGTTTATTTCTGCAAAAGTATGGATTTATTTATTGAAACATTTATATATTTCAGAAAATTATTTTTTTAATGACATGAATTTATTTAGGTTTCTGTGTAGGATACAGGGACTTTTGGGACTAAATACGAAATCGAAACGAGAGATCGAGAGGTATGGCATATGTATACGCATATATATATAAAATACGAGTGCCGCCTTCAACGTCTGTCCTCCCCCTGCCACTTTTCCCTGTATATACCCCCCGTTATACCCTATAAGCCCCACAAACTCTTCTTCTCAACTTCGATCCATTGCCAGTCGTCGCCGTCGTCGCTCATTATAAATTTTTTTAATCGGCTGCGCTGCTGCACACAGGAAAACATCAAAGATCCGTCTGCCAGAAGCGACCATATCCTCCGGCCGTCTCCCCCAAACCTTTCCGCAGATCCTGCTGCAAGTTTAAATATTTAAAACAAAGTCTCCTTCATCGTCCCGCGGATCCTGCATCTGCAACATTCCTGGCGATCGCTCGCCCCCACCTCCATTTGGGACTCCTCCATCTTTTCCTTTTTTTTTTTTTTTTAGCGTCCTCGGAGCGGCCAAGACCCAAACACACTCGCACATGGTTAATATTTTCCTTTATTTCTGTGTTTATTTTTATTTTGTTTTTTTTGAACGATCTGTCGACGTTGTTCGTCTGGATCTTCGACTTTGGCTCTGTTTCGGTTTCGTTTCGAATTGGCAACTGGTAGTGTATTTCACCTGGCATCGGTCATTAAATGCCCTCAAAATGCATCCGACAAAAGAACTCAACAAGTTAAAAGGGCATAACAACAGCCACAATGCCAGGGTCCCATGCATATTTTCACTTATTTAATATTGTTTATGTATAATACAAATTGTTCAGGTGCATTGGGCAGCTGACTGATGTCGAGTGATAATCAGATGAATGACTTGGATGAAAAGGTAAGGGAAACAATTTTTTTTTTTATAAATTTACGAGATGATATAAGGCTCTAAAATTAAGATATTAAACTATTATACGAAATCCCCAAAAAATCATTTTCCTAAAAACAAAAAATGCTAAAGTTATTAGAAAAATACACTGTTAAGCCTTTTAATCCTCATAGAAATACAATATTACCCAGTAATTTCACTGTCAACAATTATACATAATCACTTTTAATAAAACATTTTTATCATTTTTCTTTTCGGCATGCCCATGTTTAATATTTTTATCAGCTTAATGCATTATAATTGAGTCTGATTAAATCTTTTAGATCATCACTCAATTATGTACGCAATCATCTACATCAAAAAATTATCATAAGCGAATTCTTTTCATTCACAAACTCTTTATTCATTTTTAGCTTAATCATCTTTATTGCCGCGTCATGTTTACTTTTATACATTTTTTTGGTGGGACACATTGCATTTCATATCTTTGCTTTTGTTTTGTATCTTTTGAGTGCCTTTTTGTATCTTTTGTGGCAAGTTTTACATACTACAGGAAGGGGAGTGAGGATGAGGAAGAAGAATGTGCGTGTGCCGAGTGGCCGAAAAGTGCCAACAACATACGAGAGACAAGAGACAACAGGAAGCAGCTGCTAAAAAATTCTTGGAAATATCACATTGCTGCATTATACAGCTTTAGCTTCTGCGCCTTAAACTCAAGTTGCATATAATTTAATAAATTTAAAATGAGACAGAGATAAAGCCGACGGAAAAAACAACTTCATTATTAGAGTCGGCGTAAAAATCTTACGACTTTGGGGTCAATAGTATCCCAAGGAATTCAATGCTTCTTTGCATTTGTTGCGGCTCAAGCCCAAAAGAGCTAAGGCCAAGGCAAGTTGGTCCAAAGCAGAAGCTGAAAGAAGTACCACCCCCCTTTCAAAGCATCTGTACACAGAAAAAAAATCAAATAGATTTTAATGAAAATAAAAAAAAATATCAAAAAATTTTTAACTTTTAATAAAGCATTAATTATTATAAAATTATATTCAATTTTGTTATTTTTGTAATGTCAAGTTGAGTCCTGCCATATAATTCGATTAATCGGTTATTTTTAAAAAAATATAAATAATATGTTTCGTTGCAATTTTCACTTAACTTTTATAATTCCCAACTGTTTATGGCTGCGATCCTAGTTTTTCTCAGTGCACTTCGCACAAGGAAGCGCATTTTTAAATGCCAAAACAAATGGAAAAATTAAAGCCAACGAACGAGAAAGCAAGGGCCAAGGGGGGGAAAAGAGATGGAGGCCTAACCTGCCCGCCGGAGAAAGAGTGAGATGGTGCGACCGAGAGTTGACTGTAAAAATGCATCTAAGCCGGATTTTTTTTTCTATTTCTACCTTGCTTCTTTTGCTTTTTCAACTTTTACCAACTGGTTTGTGACCACTCTCCTAACCCAAGCTCACCCACCACCACCACCTCCCTCCATCCAAAGCTGACACAGCAGCCGCAACACTTTTATTATATGCCTTCATCTAATAAGCCAAAGCCAAAGACCAAGGCGAGCTTCTGCTGAATCTGAACTGAACTGAAGCTGCAGCCTCGACTATATGGCTATTGAGCTATCCGTGTCCAATTGCCAACTCCAGGTACATACATACTCGTACTCTCTAGCGGCGAATAGCTGCAGTTGTAAGTTGTACCACAGTTCTATCGCTCGACGATGATCACCAAACATGATTGTTCAACTTTGCTGTTTTAACGCCAAATAAAATAAATCAAATTCCTGAGCGGTCGTCGACTAGACGTATGAGTTGTTTTTTTTTTTTCATTGCTGGAGGATGAACGAACAGAGATGGCTAATAGTGTGGCCATAAAGATACTTGGTACTTCCTATTTAGCATAATAAATAAACTTTACATGCTGTCATTAGAGCAAATTCCTTTTGTTTTAATAGCTACACTAACTAAGTTAATGAATAAATGCTTTAATGATTTTATTTTAAAGAGACTTGATTAATGATAAGTATCATATGTAACAAATACAAGAGTCTATAATAATAGGATTTAAATACCAGAAAAATATTTTATTATAATAAAATATTATAATATAATTATTATATACCATTTGCAGTAGATCAATAAAAATACGTTTTAATAAAGAATTAAAATTTTTAAAATGTTTTTCTTACTAAAGATGTGTCTAAACCAATTTTTTTTTACATTATTATATAAAACAATAATAATTGTGCACAAACAAACTGCAATTAAATCATCATTTCATGGACTTGTACTTTATAAGTTTTATATAAAAAAAAAATCAATGAAAAGGCTAATCCCCTTCGGCTCAGCAAAGCGCCAAGAAGACCTGTTAAAACGGGGACTCCGACTAGATCGGTCTGAAAAAGCCCCTTGGCTTTTCGGCTTGACCTCACTCAGCAGAACCACCTCCTAAGACCCTGGCCCCGCCCCCTGCCAACCCACCGCCTGGCCAATGGCACCAAGTGTCGATCGATGTGGATGTGGTGGATGTCGATGTCCTAGGCCATATAATAAACTTGAGGAATGCCGCTAAAGAGCGTCGGTAGAAAGGGGAGAGTCGAATCCAAATGCAAACGGCTACCAAACCGGCGATGAAGACTCCCAGCTTCAGCTTCAGCTTTGGCTCCATGTCCAGCTTCAGTTTCAGCTCCAGTTGGGGCCCCAAAACATGTTAAAGGCAGAGATTAAATTCAAATAAATCGACATGGTCGCCTGGAAATGAAAACATTCACAGAACACACGAGACAATAACAACAGCAACAACAGCAGGAGCAAAAGAATGGATCCGAAGGAAGAGGTGAGGACGTTGTGGAGTCACAACAACGATAAGCAGGAATGATCAGCTAAGAATGATGCTATTACTTTGGTCTCAACCAGATGGATACCCAGGAAAAATAAGAGGAGTTTTAAAATTACATGCGCTTCTAATTTTGTATTTTCTTAAGTTCAAAGTTGATGCATTAGCTTTAAATAACCAATATTGCCCAATATAGATTTTTTTATATTTTTAGATCTTGATATGCTGATTCAGATTGTTCTGATTTGGTAAAGTCATAAATATATAAATGAAATATATATATTTATATAATATTAATATATATTTTTGATGAATTTAAAATTTAGACATTTCTTATTAAAAAGACAAACAAGTTCTGAGAAGTTCCTTATTAAAGATTTTTTTTTAACTGATGAAAAGAATTTTTTTTCTGCCAGTTTGTAAGTCCGATACACTCTATAATACCCTATAGCTAGCTGACGGTCCAAGGAAATTTTGCCTGCTGCCTGACGATTTGCGTGGCTCAAACACACACTGAAAAAGAGAACTCGAAGGAAGACAGAATGAAGAGAACGGATTTCTGGCGATGAAGGGCCAAAAGGGGATGTGGGTCTGAGACTCATCAGAGGAGGGGGCGCAGCCAATTTGCGAATATTTTCATTTCTATTGCGCGACGGCTCCCAGGATTGAGCCTCCTCGCCTTTCCTTTCCACTCCCCTGCCCCCTCATATGTCCGTGTGTCCATGTCCAAGTCCATTTCTGATTCCGAGTCTTCTGCGGCCATTGACACACAGCACACACCGAAGCCCGAAGAATCGAGACCCGAAGACCCAAGCACAGAAGACAGCTCAGAGCGCGTTTTTCTCGGGTCACACGTTCCGGGCAAGGCCAGGCCATCAATAGAGGGGGTTGCGGGGGGGGAGAATAGGTGGAGAGTGCGCTGCCAGATCAACTGATCCCCGTGCAGGTACACAAAACGTCACTTGGTGGGATGATCAATGTATGCAAAGAGTTTTTGGCACCAGTCACCTGTGCTCCTCATGCACATACTTCTGATCCCCTTGCTTGGTTCGCCTCGGGCTCGAGGGCTTTCAAAATAAGATCTGGGGATCGAGACCCCTGAGAAACCCCATCAAGGCTATCATTAGTCCACAAGCCTCGGGCCAAAACAGTTTCGGCTTTTTACTTCTTATTTTTGTCATGAAGATACCCAGCGAAAGGATATCTCATAAAATGGAGAGGTTAGCTTTTTTATACAGCAAAAGAATCAATAAATTTCTTACTGTACAAGTGAAGACTTTTAATAGGAGAACTATCCCGAATCTAAAAATTTTTTTCCTAAACAAGGGCCTTGGCAAAAAGTGACCAAAAACCTGCTGTTATATGTCCAAAACTTGTCTTACGGACATCCGATTTTAAAGTGGTATATCTTAAACGACTCGTTGCTTAAGTCTTTAAATAACTGCGTTTAAATCTTGGTTTGTAATTTCAGGTCGATTTTTTGTATATTTTTATGATGTCACCCCTTTCAAAATTTCCTAAAAACAGACTTTGGCAAAAATTGACCAAAAACCTGCTGTTCTAAGTCCATAACTTTTCCAGCAGACATCCGATTTTAAAGTGGTATATCTCTAACAACTTGTGGCTTAAGTCTCTAAAAAACTGCGTTTAAATCTTGGTTTGTAATTTCAGGTGGATTTTTTGTATATTTTTATGATGTCACCCCTTTCAAAATTTCCTAAAAACAGACTTTGGAAAAAATTGACCAAAAACCTGCTGTTCTATGTGCATAACTTTTTTAGCAGACATCTGATTTTAAAGTGGTATACCTTTAACAACTTGTGGCTTAAGTCTCTAAAAAACTGCGTTTAAATCTTGTTACTCGTTACAATTGTGATCCTGATATAATTGATAGGGTGTTACAAAATAGTTAAAAAATAAACAGTTTTTCCAAACTGAAGAGCATCTCCTAGCCGATTTACATGACTTCTTTAATCATTTTAGTCGTTTATTTCTTTATGCATCATCGCCTTTTGTTTGTGCAAAACTTTCTTAAAAATTCATTTCTGCAGCAGCTTCTGCTGTCTGCAGTCGACGCCGGCAGCGCAGCTGCTGGAGACTAGTTTGGTATCTTGAAGTTGAAATAAAAATTATTTACGATCGTTTTGTCAGTGGCCAAGAACTGGACGGCCACTCAGACCGCAGAGCGGACCACTAACCACTGACCACTGACCACTGACCACCGACCACCGACTACTGACCAAGACCAATGTCCAATGTCGAATATCGAATGTCCGGTGTTCGATGTTCGGTGCTTGGTACTCGCTGGCTTTGGCCACCTTTAGCACAACTGTCGCCGGCCGTACCGCCCCCGAGACGACCTCCTGCCACGCCCTCTTTACCACTTGTTGCTGCTCTCGACTTTATTCTTTTTCACGCTCATCAAAAGTATTCAGCATTCGGACAGCGACAACTGTTGCATCTATCTAGAGATGGGAAGCTTATTTTCTGATGAATGAGGCATAAAAATAAATAATGTAGCTTATTTTAATTTAAATAAGTAAGAAAATGTAGTAGAAAATGTAAAATTATAATATTATATATATATATTCATAAAAGACAATAATAATTGAAGATGACGACTTCATAATTGCAAGAACAATCTTTTAATTATGGAATTTATTATAATGTTTAGATCATTTCATTCGTTTTTAGCATTTTACTCGAATTCTAAATGTTTTTTAGCTAAGACCTAACAATAATCGAAGATTGCAAGAACACTTTGTAAATTATAAAATTTATTATAATGTCCATTATATTTCATAATTATTTAGAGGCAACCTCGATCATATCTAACTATTTTCTAAAGGTATTACTGTCCATCACTGCGAACTGCCTTCTAAGTTCTCCATTCTCAATGTTCTCCGAGAGCGATGAGCAGATCTCTCGACGGTCAGGTTCGTTCGGTGACTTGCGTGCCGCTTTGGTTAATCGGCTATGAACAGTTATCGGACTGGTTTTATATTGCTTAGCATTTGCTATATGTGGCGGCCAAGTCGAGGAACTGCATCCCTCCACGCTTCCCGAACCGCAGCTATTTGTATTGGAATTAGTGCGCTTCTGATTCGATAAGCGAATTGTGCGAGTTTTAATAAGCGTGTTCAGTTGGACATTTCGATATGCCCAGGTGTCGTCGGGTATTTCCCTAGTTCGCATATGAATTTATTATCAATTATGATGCGACTGGAACTGGGAAATACAAATCAAATTGTAAGGTGGCCATTAGTTGAATTCCTGTCGTAATTCTTTATACTTCATTTATATAGATTTTTATTTAGACATTACTAGAAACTTATATCTATTTTTAAATGTGTTTGGCATTTGAAAAATACCAGGCTTAAATAAAGTGTACTTTTATACAAATTATTTACATTTTAAAACTAACTATACATTTAATCTTTATATTAACATTTAATTCTGTCAAGTTCTTAATATCTATTTCCAAAATTGTTTAATTTAAAAGCTTAATTCTTTTATTTCTTTTCAAAGAAAGAAATATTTTTCTAGTTTCACTTAAGCTATCACCTTGGAAGTGTTTTTAATAACAAAAATGAGGTTTTCTTTAAATATATGTCGAAGGATAAGGTTATTCGACGTTCTCTGGCAAAATGGAACTGTTTATATGAATAGTAAACCCGTACACACTTACAGTGGCACACAGACGTTTGCAAGTTTATCGTATTTATGGGTCGAGGCTACTCGGAGACCGTTAAAACAGAATGAAGGTTGCCACCGGCGGGCGGAGGCGTTTAATGGGTGGCCCGGCTAGGTGGGCGAGGTCGTTTCACTCTAACGGCTCTCAGTGGGTGGTGGATGGTGGGTGATGGGTGGGTTGTTGTTGCCCATTGGGCGTACGACATACGGCTGTGTATATCTGTATTCCGTTTTAGCCCGCGCACACACATTTTCTTTATGAATCCACCGTTCCTAACCGAAGAGAGAGAAGGGTCCGCGGGAGCGGGAGTGGGTGGTCTTGGCTGCGGGGTTGTAGGTCGCAGGTCGCAGGTCGCAGGAGCCTCCGAGGGTGGCTAACTGACGAAGGTTAACAATAAGCTGGCGCGCCATCCTTGCGGCAGTTGAAGGTTAATAAATATACATGACAAACACAGCAGAGGCGAAATTTGTTTTTATTTCTCCATTCGCTTTCGGTCTCTGGGCTTCCATTTATAGATTGAAAATGCTATCTCTAATGACGTCACGGTTTTTCGGAGCAATGACGTAACGACTGCCTACGCCACAACTTCCTTTTGTTTTGCTAGCTCTGAAATTGGTTGCCAGTGGCATTTCGGTCACCCACACAAATTTTCAAAGAATTTAGCAAGTGTTGCCTGGAAATAGAAACATTTAAAGACATGTTTAGATCTTCAGAAACTAAGCATATTTGATCTTTACTAAATTTATAAAATGGATTTTATTCAATTTTATTTGCTTGCAAATCAAAAAACAGTGTTTTACTTAATTATTTTTTATTAAATTTAATGACAACGATTTTTTGCTATTCTGATGGATTTTTTAAATATAAAACTGTATTTTGAATTTTATTTGTTTCTTGAAGAAGTGAAAACCGAAATTTATAGAACAAATATAATTTTTTTTATTAGAATAAGTTGTCAATCAATAAAATAAATAAAAATTAATCTATTTTGGCCAAATAAAAAGTTTTTTATACCAAAAAAAATTACCCTTTGTATCTAATGGTTATGCAAACCGGAATAATTCTATAAGAGATTCTTAGGTGTTACGTTAGCCTCAGGATCTGCTGCTTTTGGGTAAATATGTATATCAACCACTGTTCTCCGTCAAGAAGCCAACGTATTTGCATTAAAAAATTTGTGCGAGCTGCATACCCCGTTGGAAAGGTTGAAGGTTGCTCAATTGACATTTTCGCCAGGAGAAAGAGGCAGCAGGTGGCGGCTTTTAAATTAAAATTTCTATCGTTGCGCGTTTGCTAATTAGCAAACCAACGAAGCGAGGTAAGCTTGAGCAAGTATTGTTTATCAAGGGTTGGTGGGTGCCTTTAACGAAGTTAGCTTTATATAGCATACTTTCTGGGGTATCGGAGATCAACCCCCGCGCATATGGAATTCTTCACGCCTGCTGGCTATGTCAACACATGCGCCACCTGTCGCCAATTTTGCGCTACCTCAAAGCCACCGACAACCCTTTCTACCCCGAACCCCTCGAAAACCGGGAACCCCTTCAGGACACCCCGTCCTATCCTCTTGGAGCAATAAAAGTCACACGCAGTTCACCTTTTTTGTCTTTGGGGCTATATTGCCTTTTACATTAAAGGGCGGCCCCCACCAATGCCAGTTTACAATGCACAAGGACACTCCTTAAAGGATCCTACCCACCCGTTCCGATTCCATTACACAAGGAAGATATTTTGATAACTAAATTTCAAAACGTTATAAAATATTGAATTTTATAAGACTTTAAATTTGGAAGGGATAACGAGTATTGTTATTCTAAACGAATACAACATTTTATGTAACAAAAATATATTTAATTCTTTTTTTATTATTAGAAATTTTGAATTAAAAATGTATTATTTTATTCTTGTTATTTTAAATAACTTAAGTAATATTGATTTTTATACACTGATAATATGAAATATTTATTTTTGATATCTTAAATTGAAAACCAAATTTTGTTCTCTGTATTAGCAACCTCTGCCCTGTCTCCTTTTTGCAACTGCTGCTTTTTCTTCTTAGCGCGACACAAATTGCCAACATTTTTGCATCCTTTTTCCATATTTCTTGTGTGCACCCATACCATCCTGCCATACAATATCTGGGTGTGTGTGTGTGTTTGTGTGTATGTATACAGGCGAGTGTCTGTGAGTTTGTACGTTTGTGTCGGGAACATAATTACATATTGTGCGCTGTCACTTTTGGCGATCCCGCAGCCTCGAACAATGACAAAAAACCAAGCACACTTCTCCACCTCTTTGTCCCGGTTTCATTTATAGCTCTGCACATTTACATATACATATATATATATATATAAACATGTATAAACGGGAGTTCCCATTTTCCGTGGCAAAAAGACCCAACCTCCTGAAATTCTTTCCCATCTTCCATCTTTGTTTCCCTCCTGTTGCTGTTGTTGTTATTTATGTAATTATTAACATTTTCGCTGTTATGTTCGCTGTTGGCATTGTCACTCTGTCGACATTATCGTCCTTGCCACGCCCCCTACCCCATCCCCCACCCATCTCTGTCCTTACTGCCTTTTCCCTCCATTTAGTTGTTATTGCAATTGTTGTCATCATCCTTTTCCAACGCCTCACTTTTCCATTGCTGTTTTCATTTAAATAATAATTTCATTGCAAAACGCCTTCGCTGATGGCCGTGGGGGCCGTCAAGGGGTTAATGTAGTGGCAGTGGGGCTGGCAAAACAAAAGAGCAGAAAAAGGGCTAATGAGTGAAATGTTTGCTCTTTGAGCAATGGGAAAATGTAATATTTAATTTCGTTATTTGCGTATACGTAATTTTAGGTACGAAAAGAGGTGCTTCAAAAGTAAACGCAATGTTTTAATTAAACGGTTTTTAGATTATTGTTTTATTTAACAGCAAAGATATTTTTTTTTTAACTTTAAAAAGCCAAAAACAAAAATGAACAAATACAAGGAGTATATTTCGAATTTTAATTTATAGAACCGTTTGTTTCATTAAGTTTTTACTAAAATTCACTTTAATAATTATATAGTAATTTGTTCTTTTTACTTACACCAATACAGTCATCGCCCCACCCACACAAATACATATGTACTCATCGTTTTTGTCGTGGCATGCAAAATCTGCTCAACTAATGAATTCAAGCGTATTAATTATTACGCATACGCCACATTGTGCGAAGGCCGTTGAGCACACAGCACGCCACCACCCCCCTTTTATTCCGACCATCCCCCGCTCACACTCACCCACACACACACACACACAAACACATACTTGGAGAGGCGCAAATTGTGCCAGGCGTTTTAGGAGTTCCCCGCTTTCCTTGTTCCTTTTTTCTGTTTGTTTTTATTTCCTTGGTTTTTATTTTTCGGGTGGTGAATGGTGTTGGTGGTGCCGCTTCCTGCGCTGCCGTTTAGGAGGCTGCCAAAAACATTTATACAAAAATTTCGCACGGAAATACACACTCACTCAGCCACGCAAACCTATATGCATACATATACGGAGCGCATAAAAGTTTAAGCAGAGCTGCAAAAATGCCAAAAAGTTTCGCACAGCCAAACGAAAGACAAAGAGAGAAAACGTAAAGCGGAACAACAACAAGAAAAAAACACCAACAAGAAAAAATCTATGAAAATGAAAATTAAAGCAAAGCTGTTTTAAGGGCTGGGGAATTGGGGTTACGGTTCTTACTTTGGGTGTGATGCAGATGTTACTCGAATAAAAAGCAGTACATTTAAATATTTTCTTAGTTGTTAGATGTTTATTTAAAACTAAAAAAAAAATTAAATTAAAATTAAATGAACTTCAATTTTTGCTTATAAGCGTAAAGTGAATTTTTGATTTTAAATGAATATATAACATTTTTTTTTTATTTTTAGGAATATCGAGCAAGACAATTTTACTTTTATTTATTACTTTTTTCATGGTTTTACTTAAATTTTAAATAATTTTCAAAATATTAATGCTTGCATTTTGAAGTTATGAAACATGGATACCTTATTGAAAGGCCTTTAGAAATATTATTTTAGTTTCTCAACTTTTGGTCATCAAATTTGAAGCACAAACATTCAGAACATCCAATCTTCGTTTTACTTGTTATGGATCTTTTTCATCTTTGAAGGCTGCAAAAGTTTTAGTGGCTCGACTGAAGGAGAAGGACTCTGAATTGGATGCGAATATTCAGCATGTTAGTCTGTGTGTGTGTGTGTGTGAGGCTGGGTAAATTTTTGGTGACATCGTTGTGACTGTGTGTGTGTGTGTGCGTTTGAGAGTGTGATTGTATTGTTGTTGTTGCTGCCATTTTGCCTGCCACATGGCACAATGGAGATGAAGGCGAAGAAGAAGCATCTTCGTAGTTGGCTTTTGCTGGTTTGACTGTGACTGGGACCTCGTTTCAGATGCTCCAGCGTTATCATTCAGTGCGCAAGCTGTTTGCTCATTGTCTATTTATGCAAACCCATACAGATGCAAGCAGAGAAAGAGGGGGAAGGAAGGGTAGGGGGATGGATAGAGGTAGGAAAAAGGGAGTAGAAAGAAAGCAGGAGCAAGGGGGAAAGCTATGAGAGATATGGGCACGTAAGGCAGCACACATTGTCTGCCTCAAAACTTTTTCGCAAGCTGATGGCTTTCCCCCGAAAATGAAGAGAGAACGGGTAAATAGGGATACCAGGAGTAGATAGGGACAGTAGTAAGCCCACACACACACACACACTCACTCTCACAAATGCGGCAGACAGAACAGTTACAATTTGCTCGTATCCATGTGTGCATATTCGCTTTCGCAACATCCTTTGCTCCCTTTTCGGGCAAGTGTCGAGTGTTGTCTATATAAATGTTGATCTCGATACCCCCCTCCTCCTCCCCTTTCCCCATTTGTACATACTATGTAAAACAGACATTGACAATGCATTTGCCGAACCCCCCTTGCTGGCACGCCCCTGCAAACATTTGCATGGCAAATGCAGACAATCGAGAGAATGTTTGCTGGTTAATGTTTGCCTTGATACCAATTGCTGTTGTCTTTATTAATTTCAACCTTATTTTGTAAGGGAATAGGGAATTTAATTTAATTTAATTTAAGTTTTAAATTTTATATGTATATGCTTTAATTTGTGTTTGCTGTTTAAAAAATTATTGAGTTGACCACTTATGTTATAAGCCCTAAAATTAAATACAATACAAGAATTTCCATTAGAAACATTTAATTTTAGAATTTAGAATCCTTGTTGGTTCCATGATTTGGCTTTAAGTCGATTAGTTGAGCATTAAATGTTTTTTTTAAACGTCTAAATAACCAACTACAAAGGATCTTATAAGAAGTAAAAGATTTTATTTTATAAAATACTATAGTCCAGTTTCTTTCCTGCAATTGCTTTCCTTTCCAGTAACTAAATTTAAAGTTTGTTTTGTTCTGTGCCAGAAATTGTTAGTATTTCATCAAAATTCGTTTACCACTGCATTTAAGAGCTTCTCCAAGAGGATTCCCCTTTGTATTTTTCCTTTTTCGTTTCTCATCGAGTGAAATGCTCGCACACGAAATTCTCTGGGGTTAAAGTGTATGAAAGTGGGGAAAAATGGAAAATGGGGAAAGTAGTGTGCTGGCTCGTGGATGATACATATGTACAACAGTCTGACCTGTTTGATAGTCCTGCATGTGTCCTCACTTCCCTCGTCACTATTTTGAGATTTGCTTGACTCGTTTGCTGTTTCTCTTTTCTGTTCGCCTGGCAATTTGCAAGCAAAAATTTTTAACTTTTTCTTTTCTCGGAAAAATTTTGTTTTACACATGGGTGTGTGTGTGTGTGCGTGCACATTTGTTTGTGTTGTTCTGTGTTTAAGGCATTGGGGGCCAACATGGATTTTATTTCACTCTCTGGGGCCAAGTTCCAATGAAATGTTTACGTTTTGTTGGTGATTATGAAATGAGTATGATATGGGCAAACATCTGATGGGTGACAGGATTCATGTATAAAACTACTTTCGTGACTTTTCTATGATAGAGTTGACATAAATGTTAAGTTAATTATTTTAAGGAAAATTGATATATATTATTATTATTATTACTGTGTCAGATAATAATACTTCATTTGTTTTTCTGTGAAAATGAAAAGTTGATTTTTGATCACTGAACTAGTCAAATTAATTTTGTTTCATTTTTCTATATATTTAAACTGGATCAAAATATTTCAGTCTAATTGCTTGTGAAATAAAAAATTAAAAGATAGATACAAAATACCTCTCGACTGCTCGAAATTTGGCTTTTTGCCACATGGAAATATATAGATTCCTTACCGTATGTGTATATATCTGCATTATTAAGTATCGCTCACCCACACCTACATACGTTTGCATACCTGACAGGTGCCACGGCGACTTTCAACGCCCCCCACTTTTCCCACCAACTTTTGCCACCCGAAACTCAAACTCAACTCATCCCAATGCCATTTTCTTTCTCGTGGAAAAGTTGCACCACTTAGCGTTTAAGTGGGCGGCATTCTCATCTCATGGCACTACCTCCTCTGACATTTTGGGCAAATCTTCTTTAACAAGAGCCACCGACAACACAAAAAGCATAAAATGCTATGAAAAAGCAAACGAAGCCGCCAACAAACGCACGCACACATAGCGAAACTCAAACATAAGTCGCAAACACACATACACAAGAGATATAGGGGGGGAAAATGGGTGGGTGGTTTCGGGCGGTAGTGGGTGGTTGGGTGCTTTGGCTGTAGCTAAAGCCGCAAGGAGTCAGGAGGCGGCAAGGACGTTGTGTTATAAATTTTATGAGCTTGCCACTGGCAGAGATGCTGTGCCTGTGTCTGTGTGTGTACATGTGGCTCATAAAAATAAGTTGCACTCGTTCCACGATTCTCCCCACCACCCACTTATTCCACCCGTTTTTGCTATAAAAAAAAAATAAGAGAACTTTCCTCGCTTTGTTTGTGACTGTGGGCGTGCGTTTGGGTTTTCCTCTGCTTGTGTGTGTCTCTTGGCCGACAGTCAGTCAGCCATTGTTGCTGCTGCCCCCAAAACCATCCACTCTTCCCCCCATTTCCCATTTCCCACCCTTCATTTCCCTTGGTTCGTGTCATCGCTTGGGCTTGACTGGCAAGCGGAAACATAACCAGAAGGATAACGTTATAATGCCCCAGTGTGGCACAATATATACAAAAATGAGTACAACAAAAAAAAATCAACATTTCTTGCCAGTTTTTGCCACCCACTTTTTTTCACCCGCTCTCTGCTCTTGTCTTTGGCTTCTCCGCTTTTCCCCCCGTTTTTGTCCGCTTTTCCTTGCTCTACTCACTTGATTTTCTTTTTGCGACTTCTGCTGTTGCTTCTTTTCTTTTATTTTAGCAAGCAAGCGAGATCCTTTATTCCTTCAGCTTCTTTAGCCATCCCTTTTGAAAGGCTGCAAATGGTTAAAGGATGGAGAAGAATAGTTTAAGTTTGAAGAGAGAGGATGGATAGGTATGTAAACTAAAAAAAAAAGAAAATGAAAGAATTGAACTGATGTATAGAAATATTAAACTCATAAAATGAAATATGTACTTATAAGCCACACAATCATAATCTGCTTTATTTTGAACAAAACAATGGTTTAATTAAAGACATAAATGATTATGGGGCTATTACGTCTCGAAATTGTAATATTTAAATATGTGATACATACATTTTTGCTTATTTATTAACTTATTTTTATTTTATATATCTAATTCAATGATATTTTTAGTAATTAAAGCTTGTTTTGTTTTAATATTTTACTCATTCTTTTTGTATAGCAAAAAATCGTTAGAACTTCGAAATAGATTTTTGAATATGTAATATGTTTCATTAGGAGCCTTTACCCAAGAGTATGCTTATGGTCGCTATACAAAAGTATTTCAAAATACCTATTTTACGATTTTTCTCGCTTTGCCTTTGCGTAGTATGTTTTTGTAAGCTTTTTTGTTTTTCTGCTTATAGCTGCGTTGATTGCGTTTTCTGTCGCTGTCTCTCGTTTGTGTTTTTTCTTTTTTTTTTTCAGCTCTTGCTATCTGTAGCCTCTGTCCGCCTGTTTGTGTGTGGGTGTGTTTGTTGGTGCCTTTTTGTTTTGTTTCTCCGCTTTTTGTTTGCCTTGTTCCTTACACTCGTTGCTTGTGTGCTGCTTTTATTTTGTTTTTGTTTTATTTGCGTGTGTTCTACTTGGATCTAAGTTTTTTTTTGGTTTAATTTTGTTGCTTCATTCTTTGTGGGTTAAATATGGTGGAGAGATGGAGTGAAGAAGCCTGATCTGGCGAAGATAAAGTGAAATTCTCTTGTTTTTTCTTTTCTTTCTGTTTGCCCATAAAAGTATGCTACCAAAACGAGATCTCCTCTTTTGTGGGCGGCCTGGTGCAGAAAAACTCACACATATTCTCGTACAAAATAGGGGGCTGCAGTTGGGCTGGTGAAAATGTTTTTCGGTTTTTCTCTCTTTATTCAACTGTTTTTTCCACCCGTCCATATATTTCCTATTCTGCACCACCTCATGCTCCACTCTTCTATTTCGATGACGATGACGTTGCCATTTCGCTCACTTTTGTTTTCCACGGGGAAGTAAAAGGGGAAGAGGAGAACTAGGGACAGAGGAGGATAATGAACGGAAGAGGGGCAAGAAAAGAGGAGAGTGCGAGAGTGGCTGTGACAACGCAATGTGCGCGAAAATGAAATAAACTTTATGGGTAGATGAGGATGAGTAATGCACTGAAAACAAAAAGTTTATATAATATGTGTACCTTTATTGAAACTAATTTTGCTGTACTTCGGGACGTATAAGTTATGCGCTGAAAGGCATTTCTATGTTCTATGTTCTTATGTTGAATTCGACTTGGAATTTAATGAAAGTGCTTTATTATTATTTTGTTATATAAATATTTTAATTTTTTTTTTGGAATACAAAACTTAAATATCAAATGTTTATTCAGCTTTCATTAGGTAAAGTTTAAAAAATGTAACAACTTGGTCTGTAATAATTATAAATGATTTTAAAAAAGCTCAAATATTGTCTTTATTTTTGATTTGTATATTTTTAAAGATATCATTTTGATTTCAATAACAAATTTCAAAACCTATGTAATATTTGTTTGAGTGCGCAGGATGTGGTGTTTTTGAAAGTACTCCAGTAGGGACGGGCCAGCGTCGACATCGATGCCACGACGGAGGCCAAGTTGAACAGGCGAGAAGGGTGTGCAGCAAGTGGCAATTTCACGCGGCAAGCTTACACACTCTAAACGGGATGAAAAGCGGAACTCAGGGGGAGGTGGGCTGTGGGCTATGGGCGATGGTGAGGCGGTCCTGTTGAAATGTAGGAGACCCACAGAAAACCCATTTTGTATTCAGAGCTCGTAAAGTAGAGAGCGAGGACCGGAAGAGGCGGTGGGCGGGGAAAAGAGGACCGGGTGTGTTCAGGCAATCCCCAAGTGAGTGGGCGAGAAACGGGGGGTAACTGATGTTTTATGCTGTGGGTTTTCGAAAATCCTGCGTTGCGTGTTGTTGCTATTGTGGTTTCGCCACCCTCCAACCAACTTTTCCCCCATATTCCCCTCTTGCTTACCTGGCAAACGCATAAAACCAAGCCAAAAGGCAGCAGAAACAACAGCAAGAACAACAATGGCAGCGTGCAAAATAAAGGAAAATTGGTAAAAGCAAACTAGAAAATGGCGAAATGTTCGAAAATTGCCAGCAGTTAAAATTTCCAGCCCCCCAGAAGCCTCCGAAAAAAGAACGCCATAAATGAGAAATGAAACTTGTCTCTGGTGTACAGAATCTCTGAAAAAAGTAAACCAAAACCAATAGGTCATGAAATCTGATGAAATTTAAGGGAATACATTCAGTTACTTAAAAGGGAGAAGCTATCCACTTGATAGGTGCATAAAGTGGAGTTTATCACCCGAAAGAACGCCGTAAATAAACGATGAATATTTTTATAAACTTTGTTTAGTAGTCTATGAAAACTTGGATGGTTAATCCTCATAAAAATAGTTATAGTCATGAACTAAAAACTTGGTCAAAAGTAAACGGCTTGGGCATTGCTTTTATATCTAAATGCTACTAAAGCTTACGTGCTGAGTACAGCTTTAAATATAAATATAGATAAGAAAGGGCAATTCCAGCAGTTTATTTATTTAAATTTCACAAATACAATTGAAAATCTTAATTATATCTGAAAGTAGATGAAGTAATTGAGATCAAAAACGGTTAAATACTTTGGAATATAACAGCTTCAAACAGCCTTAAATACTAATTTGAAAAAATTAATAGTATGATAGAAATTGTACAATAAACATCAAACATGTATAAAGTTTATAATCCTATTATTCTATAAAACTATCAAATTCAAATATTTTTAAATGAAATTTCTAAGAACCGGTTTTTTTAAAGTAAAATTTTCGGCGTAGGTCTTTAGAATGTTCCCTCTTAAAAATCTTTTCCCAGAAATTTATAAAATTCCACTTGGAGGAAAAAGTATGGACAGTGAACTAACACTTCGCATTATTCTCCTGCGCTTCCATGAATTTTTAAGCCCTGCATTATATAGCTATAGCATAACTAAGTACATACATACGTATGTGTAAGTGTGATGGGGAAAAAAACACATATTTGCCCACACGACGTATACGTAATTTGCGCATATTGCGTATTCGCTGCATTTTGCTATTTAGTCGGCAAGTTGGCAGCGCAGCAAGAAATGCAGCAAGCAAACACTCCTGGCTTATGTAACCCACAAGTGTGCAAAAGAGGGGCGTGTCTGGGAGGCGGGTGGAGGGGGCGGCAGTGTCAACAGTGTGCAAGGCGGAAAAAGCGAGCAGGAAAAAAACGAGTTTTAAAAAAATGAATGTGTGAGGAGAGTAAAGAAAGGAAAACAGTTCAACTAAGTGAGCAGGCATGGGGGTGGGTGGCTTTCGGCAAGGAGTGAATGGGGGCGTGGCGGTGGGGAGGGTGTTAAACCAAGCCAGCGCACGGAAGTTGAGTTACAAAATTAAATTGATAATTTTTCCTTTTTTTTTGCTCTTTCAACTGCTTCTACTGCACTAAAAAAATAAAAGAATTAAAAATTTGATTTAAAATTGTATTTTAAATTAACAATATATTTTAGGAAAACTAATGCTAAACCTTTGGTATACCTTATATTTAAGTTTTCAAAATTAAATTTTATTACGCAACTGATAAGCCAGCATTAATATTTTTTTTCTATATTTTCTTATAATCTTTCTGATAAAATAATTTTTTTTGGTTTTTGGTTAATATTCCGTATTGCCATACAGGTTTTAAAATTTAAATCTCAATTACTAATCGGCATTTTTTCACTAAAAAAAAGAGTAATATAAGATTGTGTACATATTTACATTTTAATTTAATGCATAAATATATAAATCTATCATTATAAACTTTTATTATAAAATATTTCAAGTATTTTGTCATGTGTACTGTATAATAAAGCGAAGAAAGCGCAAAAAAAGTTGACTCTTTCATGATGAAAGAAATAGGACAGGGGGGGATGAGGTCAGGGGGCGGGAATGGGAGTGGGAGTGGGTGGTATGAGCCAACAATGGACGATGTTGTCGTCGTCGTTCCGAGCTGTTCTCTACTGTAATGTGCACCGGAAATGCTTGAAGTACATTCACATGCCAGAAAGCGGCAACAAGAAGGAAAAAATAGGAAAGAAAAAGAGTATATATGGCGGAGAAATCTTCAGAGTGCAAGAAAATGGGTGAAAGAAGCCAAAAGGAAGCTGCCAATGCACTCCCTGCAAAATTGTGTATGTCTGTGTGTGTCAGCGAGAATCTTCATTCACTGTGTTTGTGTGTGTGTGTGCTGGCAAGGACAACAGACGCCAATGCACTCAGGCAAGGATGTATCAAGACGAAGGAAAAAAGTGACATGGAAAATATGTCACAGTTTGGGGGATACTCTATAGGTGTAGGAGTAAAAAGTGTGGTAAAAACTATGAAAATCAACTAAATTAAAAAAATTATATTTATTGACCAATTTCAGAACTAATACCCTTTGAATCACTATAAATTAGGAATTCTTATAAGGTCAAGCTTTAAACGAACCATGTTTTATTTTCAATGGCCTATTATTTATTTTATTTATTATTATTATTATTTTTTTTTTTTTTGAGGAAATTGTAAGATTTAATTTTTTATTCCTAGGATAAAAAAACTGGACCTCATAAATAATGGATGATCGTATGACCAATCAATCATTGGTAATTATTTTGACTCTCAGTGGATTGGTAATCTGTGCAGCTAACCTCAATTAAACAAGATTAAAGAGGAAAGAACAAATCCTTCGACTTTATTGTATTAAGAAATTCATTTAATTTATGCTAAATAAATTTTCCAGCTGGCTAAACTAAACGCGATTTGAGAAAGTGTATCTTCTGGTGGAGAGGACAACCCCTCCTCATATTGAATCGCTTGGAATGTTTCATTCTTTCATCCCCTTTTGATTGCTGAGCGATTTCTTTCCGATTCCTGTGGTTGTGGCTTCACTGCATATATATTTACATATATACAGAGCTTAACATATTATATATATATTATATCAAGTTAAAGTGTCCAAAGATTGCGTTGCCAATGATGAGAATGATGATGATGATGATGAAGAAGTCAGGTCAGTGGTCAGGGAAACTGTTGGGTGGGTGAAAACTGCACAAACTCCGAGCAAGAAATTATTTTTAGTAGTCGCCATTCTGTGTCTGATAACCATCTCTCAAGCCCCTCGTCCTCCTGATTTTCTGCTGTTAATATGACAAAAAGCAAAGGCAAAAGTTTTTCCTTCTTGCAAGAAGGAGCCAAAAATGCAGACAAAGTTTTTCCAGCCTGAGAGCGAGATTGCAATGTTCAAAATGGAAAAGGTGGGGGAAGAAAAAGAAAAGCCAGACAAATTTAAAGGCTGCAAAAAAGTTTTTCGGTCTCCCCCTGCCCTGACTAAAAAAGAAACTTAATGAAATTGTCGAAGGCAGAAAAAAAAAGGATCGGCTGTAGATATATCCCAAAGGGTATAATACCCATGTTCATTTGTGGTATGGAATGGCCCTGCTTACTGATCAACTGCAAATCGGCTTTGATTTACCCTGAATGATATTCTCCACTCAGGAGCCAAATCTGTAATGGTTATGGGGCGGCCTTTTCCTATAGCTTCTCATGGGGTTTCATGGTTGACTTGTGTTCAGCCTCTTTACGCTTTTCCTTGGCCATAAGTTGGCTGTTAAATGCTACTTACGACTGGCACAGGAAAATCCATCCCTGCCCCTCATCCTCGACGTCTTTGCCTATTACTTTTGGGCTCCATAAAACTTTGTCCTCCTCTTCAGCCATTGACTTTCCTTTCTTTTACTTTTCTGCTCTCTTTATTTCCCGAGCTTGTTTTCTTTTTTTTTTTTTTTTCTTTTGCTGTTGCGCCAACTTTTTCCAGACATTAAAACATCCGAGTCCTGCTCAAGTATATAAAATATCGAAACTGGGGGGGAAAAACTTGGGTGTGGCACCTTTTGGCGTTTTAATTACAACGGAAAAGTTACGCTGCCTCCTCGGAAGCTGTGAAGGGAAATGCAAATTAATCGATATCATTAGGGTTTATGAAAGCACGCCCCCACATTTTCGGCAACATCTCCAAACATTTTGCGGCTTTCTTAGATGTGCCAAGAAATTTTGTGTAAATGGAAATGAAACATTAAATTCGTTAAAGGCAGAAATAGATCTTCGCATTGTTTAGTTATGCAAATTAATTGCCTCGTCTGGCATTCGTGAAGTGAAGGGAATCCAATAAGCGGAACCCTCACCCCTCGTAAATGTTAATTTCTTAATGATCGACTGCTCTGATCAGCCTTCGACGCTGCCAAAACAAAACAATCCAAAAGCATAAACAGAGAAAAATATTCCCAGAAAATCTGAAAAGCTAGTCATATAATCGGTTTTTTTTTCATGAGAAAGTACATTCGTTTCTGGTATATAAAAACTAATAACAAAATAATGTTAACAAAAATAAATAATTTGACCTTCTAAAATATGTTGCCAGATTCAAGGATGGTTTCCTAGAACTAAAAGTTCCAATGAATATTTTAGATGTATTATTATTCGGGGAATTTATTTTAAATTATTATTTGTTAACATCAGTTGTAAGGCTACAATTGTTTAGTTCTGTTCTGCAAGGAATATTTTCTTAATATATAATTTTATACATATCTGTAATAATAAATTTATAATATTTAAATAAAGCTTTATGTAAAAGATATATAAGACTTTTTTTTTCTGAAATAATTAACGAATGAATGTGTATACCTAAAAAAGTTGGTGTTTTGTATTATGCAGAATATATATGAATGAGATTTTATTGTTTAATTATAATACAAAAACTATTAATTTACTAGTTTAAAATTATAAAAATAGCTGATGAAATAAGTTAATTACCTGTCGATAACAATCTGATACTATTATCTTTTCGTTCTGTGTACACGAGCAATAACAAAACAAAGGGCAAATCTTTAGCCTAATGAGATTTTTCAACTTATGACAAGTTATGCTAATTTGTGGAGCCACCTACGACCATCCGCTCAACCCGCTGATCCCCGACATTCGACTGTTTCTCTGCGGGGGAGTCTCCAGTTTCATCTTCGCTAATGTTTGGCTCCACTTGACTTCCATTCAAGTCACTTCAGTGGCCGCCGTGTGTGTGACCCAGTCTTCACTCTTCATAGATACAGATACAATTAACAGATGAAGAAGCTCGAGAGCCCAAACTTGAGTATCTGAATGCTCGAAATTCGAAGGCGGCGTGTTGGAATCCGTGGCCGAATTATAGGATATTTGGTAATGAATACCTTAAGTGAAAGCTGAAATTGGTATTGAATTGTAGTTTTAAGCTTACCACTGCCAAAGACTTAAGATTGTGGCTGCTTTTAACAAACTTAGATTTAAAAAACTTTCAGCATCATAAATTTCAAAACATTAAATTTAGGCAACTTATTAATATAATTTGTTTGATTTGTTTTATTCACTCGTTCAGATTATATTTTCCACAATAACTGGCACATTCTGAGCATATATCGATCAAAATCCAAATTCCGATTGCACAACGATTGTTGTTCGCACTCGAGTCTCTCGACAATATGTGGTTTGAAAGATTAATACAGATAGCGCTAATTTTTTATCGCTGTTTTATTTGGTTTTTGGCCATACCACAAAGCGAGCGACCGCAAAAATATGCGGAGGAAGAAATAAAATCAAATAAAAATAAATGATTATAAAAAAGACAGCCAGACAAAAAAATTTAAAAAAAAAAAACAAAACAGGAGGAAAAAATCGAAAAGTCTTTGACATGTTGAAGCGAAACGTGTTGCCCATGATGGATTTGCGGGAGGGGGCGGTGGCGGGCGTTGGATCATGCGTGGGATAACACCGAAAAAATTCAGTTATTTCTGCTCGAAAAAAATAAAATAAAAGCTAGTCATGGAAACCGGATTGAAACTTTATTTTTGTGTGATTTGTTTTTGTTTGCCATTTTTTTTGGGGGTCTTGTTTCGCTTGATTTGGATTAGTTTTCGCTTGGATGCTCAACGCATTTACACCCGCCACAGGGCCATGTGTCACTGTGTGCCCATTGCCTCCTTTTTATTCTTGCTTTTTATTTCCGCCCAAGTTTGCCTTCCAGCATGACGTATACGCCATGTTGCCGCAGAAAATAGAGCAAAATTACGCATTTAGTTAATCGAATCGAAACGGAGGCTTTTTCATAAGCACGAATGTGTATATATATTGGCGATTGCCATAATGGGCAATAAAGCAAACTCACGCTGCCATCGCAGCACTCACAATTGTATTCACTCTTGCTCATTCATATATTTGTCTACACAGAAAAAATGTAGATTGTTGTTATCTTATAAAAGACAAATAATTGATGTCGTTAAAAGTTTTTTTATTTTTCCCAATTTCTTCCATTTAATTTTGTCAATCTTACCTAAAAATTTTAAAGATTTTAGTATTTAATTATGTAATAAATTTTTGTTTTAAAAAATCATTTTTATGTAGAAATTGATAACACATTAAATAATTTGTATGAGTATGGAATTTGTCATTTTTGTTTTAAGCCGGATATGAAAAGAGATATTTATGTTGTGAAGTTATTTTTTAAACTGTGTAGTTCAAAGAAGTGAGCAAATGACAAAATGTTTTATTGGCATACAGAGTCTTCTTTTCCCATCCCGTACACTCAAACACTCACTCACGTCACGTTCACACTCAATCGCACACACACTCATTGATTCATTCGTTGACTTTGGCTGCTCCTTCGGCCCAACCACAAAATGCATTTCTAATTAACTTAATTGCGGCAAATGCTAAACTTAAGTCACTAACCTAAATTAATAAAAGCGGTGGGTGGTGAGAAGGAGTGAACCGATGAGGGGGGTGGTATTGCGTGCTTAGAACTTAGCCGGGAGCACAACTACAAGTTGCTCAAGCTGCGATTGCTCTACGTTTTCATCTTGGAGTTCTTTGATTTCGTTACAAAAAAAGTACACTTTTTCAACATATTTCAAGAATAAATAAACATTTTTAAATATTTCTGTCCGAATTCTGAAATATTTAATTGTCAAATTTTAAAACACTCTTGAAACATGGTTTTCAACAAATTCATTTGAAAAAAATTTGGGTTGGTGTTTTTAAGGAAATGTTTTAAATCTCAATTTATTTGTCTTGCCCAATATGACCATTATATATTAACATCTAATGTATTTGACATTCAATTTTCTATTTTGGATTAATATACTTATAATTATACTTATAATTGTTTCTTAAATTGACCTACTCTAATGAGAAGTGCATCCATAAGCCTTGTTATTTACCGATAGTTTTGTTTTTGCTGTTCTTTTTCTCATTCAATAAATATTTTGCGTCCTCGTTGTTGTAGTTGTGTTTGAGCTTGTTGTTTATGGAAACATTTGCCGCCGGCTGTCGCTTCATTTCACACAAACACAAATACTCCAACACATGAGCGGGTATGAGCGGAAGCGGAAGTGAGCAGCGCGTGCGAAGGAGCGAAAGGAAGAGGACAAACCGCCATTGCCTCCCGTGGTGTCAACTCCCCGCTTTCGATTCAATTCAATTCAATTCCAGCGAGTTGAGCCGCGTTTGGTTTGGTTTATTGTACCACTTTTCATGTCAAAGTTATTGTAATTGTGTTAAGGCATTTCCCGTGTATATCCTTTATATATATACATACATATACATATCCTACATATAGGGCGAAAAAAGTATAGCTGGGCTATAAATAAAAATGTGTGCGGTATAATGAGGAATGGGTGTGTGGGGCGTCACTTGTTTGACTTTGCTTCTCCATTATTTCGCTCTCTTTCACTCTAAGTTTGCTCTCTCTTTCACATATTCTGTTCTTCTATCCTGTTTCCTCTAACTCGAGTAGAAGTGAAAAAGCTTATGTTTTTTTTGCCTTAGTTGTTCCTTTTGGCGCGCGTTCTTCTCTCATCACTATTTCTATGTTTTTGTCCTCAACACAGGGAAAGAAATTGCTAGAGCAACTAACTTAATTAAAAATATCTTTATTTTGCTTAGAAAATGTTCCTAGTTTTAAGAAATTTGTTGTAAAACTTTTGTTATTTTCATTTTGGTTTAGAAATAAAGCTTAAATTTTAGTTTAAAATCAACTATAATTTTTACTACAATTAATTTATTATTGTTTTAGCATGGGTTTATAATTGTTTTATTTTTTAATAAGCTCGTCAAGATTATGTGATTTTTCTAAGTGTATTTTTATTTGTAGCAGTGTGTGTACAAATAACAAAGGGCTACAACAAAAACAAATCCAACAGAAAGTTTTGACACTTTTATACTTGGCTCTTGGCAAGCAAGCGACCCGAAACCCACCCAACATCCCATCACAACCCATTTTCCACACTTTTCCTACACCACCCATATTTTCTCACCCACTCTTTGGGTGTTTAATGGAGCCTGGCGCGGTTTTATGCTTTGAAAAGCCGAGCGCACACACAAGTGCTTCCCTCTCTTTCTACTTCCTTGGCTGTTTTGTATGAGTTTGGTCTGGGAAATGGGTCTATTTGGGCTAATGTTATCGTTACTTATGATATCCATAACAGATTATGGCAGCAAGACCAAAGTTGCGCTTAGATAGCTGAACATATCTAAGTATACATATATGGAAATAGTGTTTTAAATTAAATCAGACTAATTTAAGACTTCGCCGCTATTATCAATGTATTAAGTTTAAGTTTATATTTAAGACGATAAGATATTTATTTATTTATAACGTACTACTTCTTTGCTTAAGCCAATTTACAAAAATTAGTATATATTCAATTCCAATCTAAGCGTTAATGAAGTTAAAATTATTGACATAATTATTTTGTTGGTATTTATTAATAGAGCTCTTAGGAAAATTAAAACGGTTGTTTGATTCACATACTCAAAAGTAACCCTTACTCTAACCTTTTCGAACCTTTAAACCAAATTCACTGACCCATTTGTATAACATTTCTCCCATGTTTATCACAAATTATAAATCAAAATTGTCATTCAGTGTAAATTGGTTGCCCGCTAAAGTCCTCAGAAGCCACCGGTGCCCCAAACGCGCCTCTTTTCAACCCACTTATGCAAAGCAAGTCAGCCACCCACCACCCCTGTCACCAATATTCACCCACCACCACCCCTTCACACACACATTTACGTATCTGAAGAACAAACAGCAATTCCGAAATGAATTTCATTTTACAAATATATTAACAACTTTTGCGCAACAACAAAACCAAAACACAGAAAAAGAAATAACACAAGAAGAAGAAAAGGGAGCCGAGCAACAATAACAACAGCAGAAAAGCACAGTCAACATATGGAAATGGAAAATGGAAAATACGACAAGAGGCGACGACGCAGCCTCAAACTCGAACACATTACACATACCGTAAAAGATGCATAAGTCGAACTTTTATAACTTTAAATTATTTTTAGTAATAAATAAATAGGAAACAAATAAAATATTTAAACAATTTTATAGTTACCTCAAAATATTGTTCAATAATATATATTTCAGAACATAGATTTGAACATAACGGCAGTAATTTATTTTACAGCTCTGATTCTTTGATGATAAAACTCTTTTTGTAATGGAAATCTGGAGTTGTTGTTTTAATAAATAAAACTATAAAATGTATTTTTGAAAAGAACTAAATTCTTTTTATGAATGTCAACATTGTATAAATGGGTAACATTATGTTCGTAAGCAAGATATATTTGTTTTCAACGAGTTTCAAAACTGAAATTAGGGTTTTTATTACAATTTATATTTTTAAATTTAATTAAGTTAAACATCAAACTGTACAATTCATCGCAGGCTCCACTGTAAATCGATGTGTGTTCCGGCATGTGTGTGTGTGTGTGTGTGTTTGCACTTGTGGGGCAGGCAGCATTTATGCCCCCGACGGCAGCGCTGTCGGCAGTAAAAACAAAAAAACGATGTTGAGTGGGAGGGGAGGGGGACTGAAAAAGAAGCGAAAAGCACAAAAAGCGTAAAGCGACGACGCCGCAGAGGCAATGGCAGCGACGGCGACGTCAGCAGCGGCCGAGCGCCAGCAACAACAATCAATTGGCAATCTGTCCACTGAAAAAACAATTGCACAGTCAACACACACAGCCACAAACACACACCGTTACTTCGGAGAGCGGTGCGCTCTCTCTCCCTCTCAAAAGCAGTGTTGCCGTGCTGCAGGCGCAAGTGTATAGGTGTTGCCGTGCTGTTGCTCCTCACTCTCTCTCTCTCACGAGAAAGAGAGCGACAGTGCGACCGTCTCGCTCTCTCGCTCGCCCAGCATAACAAAAAGCCAATTTTGTTACTTAAATGTTTACGCTTGTGTTTATCTTTTGTATTCGGTTTCTTATTAGGTTCTCATCTCGTTCTCATCGTTTAACAATTTGAGATATGATGGTGTTTGTGTGTATTTTGATTTGTGTGGGGAGCTACTAAAAGAGAGAGAAGGAGAGAATGAGTGAGAGAGAAGGAGAGATGGGGTCAGTGTGATGTTGTTGTTGTTTTTTTTTTCGGGGGGCTTTTGCTAATGAGTGTGATTTAGACTTGTCGAGCTGGTTTATTATTTTGCGGTGTTTGCGCTCTTGTTGTTGCTGTTACTGTTTGTTGTTCTCTTTTTTTCTTTTCTCGCTGTTGTTGTTGTTGCTGCTTTGTGCGCGTTGGTGTGCGCTTTTGTGTTTTCGGTGTTGTTGTTGTGTTGCCCCTTTGGGAGCCAAATTGTTGTTGCTGTTGTTTGGTGGCCACTCTGCGGTTTTTTGTTATTTAGATTAAATAGTTTTGACAGCTCGCCCAGATTGTTGTTGCAGTGCAACGAACAGGACAAAAATTGTTGCACACCCTTGATTAATGTATTATTAAATAACTGAAAATTGTCTGGTTTTTTAACCAAATTAAAAAAAAAAAAATGATAAACTAATTTTTTGAAATAGTTGAAATGAGAACGTTTTTTTATTCAATTTAAAAATTGAGCATTAACATATTATAAACATTTTTTTAATTTAAAATTTTTTAATTAATAGAAAAAAATTGAAATTGTTTATTGTTTTTTGACAAAAAATCTTATATAATAGATTTTTTAATAGTTGATTATGTTGCCATTATTCAATAATTTTAAAAATCGATTGTAAAATATGGCCATTCAGTCTTGACAAATGGATCAAAACAAACCCATTAATTTTTAAACATTTACTGAAATTGCTAATACCGTTACCGCAACAGTATCAACGATCTTAAAATCGGTGAACGACTTTAAATATCGATTCTTGAAAAATGATCACAGATTAATCAACCATAAAAATCGAATATCTTATGACTTTTATGGCCCATCAATTTGGGGCAAGAGTTATATGTTAAAATACCAAAAATGACCCATTAGCATTTAAAAATAAATAATAATATCGTATCAATTAATTTAGCACCCCCTCTCGCCCTTTCTCCTGCTCTCTGTGACGGCAAACAATTATCGTACAAAATTAAAACGCAGAAAAGCAAGAAATAAACAAAAGCACAGACAAAAGCAAAGGCAAACAAACACAACACAAATATTAAAGTCAATTTGCGAAATGAGAACGCTGCGAATGTTTCGCCTTTGGATTTGATATGTTAATGTATGTGTGCTCACCACCCCCTTCCCCCGCCTCTTTCACCATATCGAGTTTATCTGTGTAAGCTCTGTGTGAAAACATGGCCCCAGCGCTTTGCGGTCGAACGGTGCTCGATTGCGGGGGCGGAGGGGGGCTCTCGAGAGGGGGTCATATCAAGCCCGAAGCACAAACTTCACGAGAGCACTGAAAATAATGGGTACTATCTTACCAATTAGATGATAACATATTAATTATATAAATTTTTTTTTAACAATTAAAATTAATAATAAATTTAAATGAAATAAAAAGCTTTAAATTCTCCCAATTCGGGTTTCAATTTAATTAGCTTAATGGACATAAAAATACAAAAGTGGGGCTCGAAAATTAGAAATTAACATTTTTAATACAGATTATTCAGTGGTTTTTGGCCCATATATTTGTTCTCAGTGCACACAGGGAGCTAAACACTCGACACTCGAACATACAGTGGTTCACACATTTCAAATTGTGGATTGCTGGTCGTCAGTTTTCGAGGGATTAAGCATACATATATAGCATCGCATCGGATATAGCATGAAGCATAACAACAACAACAACCAAAGGCTAAAGCTGCATAAAAATACGTCAACACAATGCTGCCTCTGCGCTGCCGCTGTCGACGTCGCAGTCGGTATCTGACCAAAAGCCAAGCGAAAACAACAAAAGCAATAACAAAAAGCAATGCGATGTTGTTGCTGTGGGGTGAAGTGGGGGCACAAGGTAGCATGCAAAAAGTAATTGGGAGCACAAAGAGCAAAACGAGAGCGTTGGCAGAGGCAGCGCCGTTAGCAGAGGCAGCGGGCGCAAGGTGGCGCAACGCAACAAGTTCGATGCAACCTGCTCTCTCAATCAACTCGTGTTTTTCCATCTCTTTCTGTTGGCCCCTTTCTGTCTCTTTTCAACTTCTCTTGCTCTCTTTCCCTCTTTTTGTTGATTTTGGTTTGTTTGCGTTTGTTGGATTGTCAGTTTAGTGGGAGCGAGAGCAATTGGGGGTCACACAGTGGGTGGGTGGGAGAGGTTTGGAAGGGGGCGAAAGAGGACAGAGAAGGAGAGATGGAGGAAGGGGCACAGCACCAACATACTGTCAGTCATTATTTAGCGTGCAATGTGGCAGAGAAGCTCACTGAAAACAATTATGTATTTTAAAATCAATGGCTCGAAACTATTTTTTTTTAATTTTAAATGTATTTATTACAAATAAAAGGTATGGCCATAATCTGTAATAAATGTCAATAAAAAGCACACCAATACGATAATAAACATTAATTCATTTCCAAGAAATGACAATTTTTGGATTTTATAATAAGATAGATCTGTTTAAGATTTAATAAACAAATTGTTTTTATTAAAGCATTTTTTATATTGAAACTGGATTGATTAGCTTGAAAATGAATCTTAGGAAATTGATTTTCTGAATTTTCATCGTACTGTTATCGCAGTGTAACGAATACTGTGGTTGGGGGTGGTGAGGTGGAGGTGGAATGTAAAAGCTTCGTGTGGCCATCGTCGCTCGTTGTCTCCGCTCTTTGTCGGCGTGTGAGTGTGCGTGCGCTTGTGTGTGAAACATATTGAGCAAACAAGTTCGCAGCTTCTGAGCGAGCGGCGCTGCCGCCGAGTGGGTGGTGGGTGCTGAGAGGGGGTTGGATACACGAGAGAGAGGACCAGAGGGAGACTGCTGCCCGTCATCGGAAGTCAATGTAACAACAAACATGCAAACACAACCTGCCCCACCCCCTTTTCCCACCAAGAAACTCTTATGACTGTGTGTGTGTGTTGGAGTCGCCCTTTCGTGTGCGTGTATGTGAGTGCGCTCTCGTGTGGAGTTATTTAAGCTCTCTTATTATTTCATTTGTCGCTTTTAGCTTTTGTCTTTCGTGTTGGCTTTGCTTTTCTGTTTTTGTTTTTGTTGTTATTTTTGTTTTTTTGCCTCACTGGGTGGCAGCAACAACAAAAATATGCGAGACTACAACAACAGCAGCAAACACGGCAAGAGCTACAAAAATGTGGTAATGTGCGAAAGGACTTTCGTCATGCTCGCCGACTGCTCTGCGTTTGCGCTTGATTGTTACCCAAATACGCTTAAAAAAAGGTATTTCGAATTTTAAAAAATATATATAAATATATTTTATAAATAGTACTTTGAGTTAAAATTTGTCTATAAAATTTGGTCAAACTAAAATTTAAACATTTATTTACTAAATCTTAAATAACCTTATTTATTTTAAACATTTCAAATTGGATTAAAAAATCGCAATTTAAAGAAAATTAAAAATAAGATGATATTAAGATAGGGATTTTAAACTTATGAGGGCTTAAATAGCTTATCATATATCTTAATGATTCCGATCCTATTTTGGGATTAATGATATTTTTTAGCAAGGTCCCAGATTGGGATTTCAAAAGTTAAAAAAAAAGAAAAACAATAACCAATATTTTTAAAGAGTATTTAAATTTTCGCTACTCTTATCCTTTTTCCAGTTGTTGATGCTTGTGAATTTGATTTTGCTTAAAAGTGTTTTCCTTTTTATTTTCTGCCCACCGTGGAATGCGGGGGAGGGGATATGGGATATGGTGGATGAGGTGGCTGGGGGTAATGGATTCTCCGATGTTGGGGATAGGTGGAGTTCAAAATGGGCAAATGGCAGCTCTGCGGCTGCTGCGTTTGTTTTGCTTTGCCCTGTTTGCTTTCAGATTTGCTTTGCTTCACTATGCTTTGCTTTTGCTTTTGCCTTTCTCGGCTTCGCTCTTTACTGTATTTATTGTATTTATTGTTGTTGTTGCAAGCCGGTGGTTGGCCTGTGGACAATTCGGCTTTTGTACACAGGGCGTATGAGTGATGCGCAGCGAGGGTTACGCGGGGGATCCGCTGCAAACGGGAGGGCACTTTCAATGGGGCCTTGACTTGGGGGAATTGCGCAAATATTTGGATTGAAATGTGATTTATTGTGACAAGTGTTTGGCTTAAATAACATGATCAACCATTTTTTTAATGCTTAATTGTGCTGCAATGAAAGCGGGAAGCCCGAAAATTTCGGTAAATGGGGAATGGAAAGCAATTTAAATTAAGATTATCCGATACGGCTCATAAAATTCCAGGACATTAAGAGAAGGAGTGCACCCATCACTTTGTGCAAATTACTTGAAGAGCTCATTGAATTGATTTCCCCATGGACATGGAGCTTAAAGCCTTTTGTATTTTTTTTAACTTATTTAAAGAAGTAATAAAATTCAGTTGATTTTTAAAGAATTGTTTTACTAAAGAGATTTTAATACTATTCTTTTGAACTTTTAATTTCCATAAATTAAATTATTATTCTTTACTATCATATATTTTTTTTTATTGCCATGAAATCCGTGTTTTATCATTAATTTGTTGACTATCTGTCTTACAATTTCATTTTTATATTTTTTGTATAACTTTAGTCTCTTACATAAGCTCTCAAGCTAATGGTTTTCGTTAAACAACCCTTTATTCATAAAATTTTAAAATATTTTTATAATTGTTATTCATGTAACATACCCACTTAAAAAGTTTTTCAATTTATTGCTTCTCCTTTTAAAATTCTCTTAGAAAATTCCATTTAACAAGCTAATTCTATACTTGAAATAAAATATTCCTGACAATTTCATCCACTCAAACATGCCAACTGTCTTTTCCTTAGCCACAAAAATCAGGTGTGATGCGGTATGCAATACACCCCGATAATCTGATACACCATCGCCCCCCAAACGTGACCCAAAATTTCAATCCCTCAAAAGAGGCTTTTGCCGATTTTAGTAGCCTGCTTCAACAAACTTCTGCCTGATTTTCCCCCATTAGGCCAACCCACAAAAATCTGTCAGTTACCGCAAGAGCAACCGAAAACAGGAAGAGAAAAGGGGGAAAAAGCGGAAAACGGATGGCGAGAGGGAAAACGGTTAGGAAAAGAGCTTTTCACGTATTGTTAACGCATTTTATCACCAACGCGTGGCTGATTGGATTCCCCCCTCGAGTGGGTGGCTATCATGGGTGGTGGTTCGGAAAGGGGGGTGTGTGATAAGGGGGGTGGACAGTCCACAGAGGACTAAGGATGAATTGAAATTTTCCCTCGTACCGAATGAAATGGAATCATTTCGGTTGCTATTTTTGTTTTGTCATTCTCCAACTGTTTGTCCCGTCACTTTTGGAAGGGAAAAATAAAGAAAAGGGGGGAAAAACAGAGGAGTAAGGCGCCAAACATTTTGGTAGGGGGTGTTATAGCTATCCCCCAACGACTATGCAAAAGTACAGCTCTTTAGTTGCTCCAAAAGCGCAGCAGTCACCGCTGCATTTCGCTCTCCATCGCCATATATCTCTCCGATTTGCTCTCTGGCTGATTAACAGGTTTTTAAACAGGTCTCTCGGCTTCATCGTACCCCCCTCTTGACCCCTCTTGGCCCCTCTTGGCCCCTCTTAACCCCCTAACGCCCCCTCGATATATCTGGCTCTCTGTTTTGGTTGCTGGGCAAGATCCGCACGCCGATATTGTTCACACATTTGAGCAGATCCCAAGTAAGCTGATTTTAACCGAACCGAACTGAGCCACTTTTTTTGGCTTTGTTTTTTGTGTTTACTTTGATATTTATCTCAGCCGAAGCGCAGAGAGTTGCATTGTCTTAATTTGTTTGTTTTATTTAACAGCGGTTATTGGCGGTAGCTCAAGGGGAATTTGGAGCAAAATTGTTGACTTCTGAAAAGTATTAGTCAAGATTTTAGTTTATTTTTTAGAAAATGTCATTCAATAAGAGCAACTTAGATGGAAATAAGCTTGTCTTTATTCAGACATAAAAAACCATTAATTTTCTTAACAATTTTAGTGTCATTTCAAATAAGTTTGTTTACTAACATCTTAAAAGAACCATATGGATAATTTTTGTCACTTTGCTTATGTTATGTTTACATTTCTTATCTTTATTTTAAGTAGGCCTTATATATCCCACTAAAATCAATAATTTCGAAAGAAAGTAAAGCATCTGAATTCCAGCTATGGATCAAAAGATTTTATATCATCCATGTAGTTATTCTCATCAAAAACTTGGCTCATAAAGTTTTAATTTGTTTGTCGTCTATCGTTTAAGACTGGTTTCTGTGATCTGATGCCACCGACAAATTGTCAATGATCTTGGCGATCTGTCTTCGTCTCGTTTGGTCTGTCTTTCCCCCGGTGATTCCCCTCTATCCACCCTGTTTTTCCTCTCATTTTGCCATAATTGGCAGCCACGCGTCTTCGCATTTCGCTTGGCGTGTAAATTTGCGGAATGCCTTTGAGGGGTTTCGAAAAGGTTGGGGGATTTCCGAGAGGCCAGAGTTGCCAGCCTTAATCAACGTTGACATTAATTTGCGCTAGCAATGCACTTGTTCCCTTTTTATTTTTTTTTTATTTTGAGTTCCTACCATTGCTCAGTCTCAGTTTCAATATAATATGGAAGATTATCCACTTAAAATTTGTCATCGCTCGCGACGGAGTGACAATTGTCTTCAATTCGCTGTAAATCATTCGAAACGATGGCAGCGCGTGTTTTGACAGCCCAACGAATGCTTAATAATATTTAACAATAATTGTCTGAAATTGACTCATAAATTATATTCAACGAGACAAGAGACGCGCTCACTTCAGAAACAGTCGTTTTATGCTCTTTTTTTATTATATCCCTGCCCATTTGGCTGCCTTTTATCTGGCCAACTGCATCTGCAAATTAAACAGATTAAGGAACCACTGTCGGTTCTTCCATTATTTCACTCTCAGTCTGAGAACGCTCCCCTTCGTTTTATTTCCCGCTGTCAAGCCGTTGACAGAGTGCTGACATTTTGTATTCCGATTCCGATCCAGATTTCAATAGCTATCGCTGACTGATGAAAGCTGCTCTGAAGATTGATCATCCTGGGTAGCGATTTCGGTCTAGACTCAAGACCTTTGGCAAATCGATCAATCAGAGTGCCGAGTCGATAACTGTGATTGCCTGTTGATCGTTCTTTGTAGAGAGTTATTTCTGGTTGCTAATAAAATGTTTTTTTAAAAATAGCTTTGTTATCAGGGCGGTTAAACAAATCTTTAGGGAGTGTTAAATAACAATCTAGGTGACAAGAAGTTGACATTTTATTGGGCATTAAAAATCATAATGATTTTGATTGCGATATAAAAGATTAGAAGCTACTTTCTTTTTAATGAAGTCTATAAAACTTGATATATTATCGTTCAGATCATCGTTTAAAATAAATAAGATAACAATATTTTTGATTTTTTTCTAAGTATGTAATTTAAAGTCATCAACAGTATATTTTAGTGTAAAGCTAAAACTGCTTGGTTACGATTCTTAACCTTTCCTTTGATATTTCACTCCACAAAATTAATTTACCGCGTGTTGGATATAAATTTCCACCAAATGTGCGAGACAAACAATAGCGAAAAGTTGGCAGAATAATCAATTACAGCAAAAGGCAGCGAAAACAAAATGTGTGTGTATAAGACACACGTCGGGCCAAAGCCAAAACAAATGTTTATCACAAAATGAGAACCCACGGCGACGGAAACAACCGCAACAATGTTAATTTGGAATACTTAAGCGTAAATTTGGTGATTATCAGCAGAGCGCCGCTTGGGTAAAAATGTAAATGAAGAGCGGATGTGGATTTATTTAGGGGAAACAGGGACAACAAAAAGCTGAGAAAGTGGCGACAGAACAGCGTCATGATGTCGATTAGTGAAATGTAAACACCTCGCGGTCAGGGAATTTGCATACGCTTGTACGAATGAATTTTTTTCACACGAGTGGGTTGTTCCAATTCGTACGATTAAAATATACATATACTTATACTTATCTACGACTTCGGATTTGGATTTATGTGTTTATTCAATCCAAATGCATTTTTAATATTTGCTTCCTCTCAATAAATAATTACAATGGTTTGGGAAACGACTTGTGTGTTACCTATAGTGAAGACAAATTTTTGCTTATTTTCAAAATGTTTAAGTATTTGGGGAAATTATGAAAAATATTAACATTAATATTATAGAAGATATAGCTATAATTCTATGAAAACCTTAAATTATTTTTAATAGGATTATAAACCAAAAATTATGGTTTTTTGAGTGACAATGAATTTAAAAAATAATAACCTGATAATCCCTTATGACTTTTATTGTAATGGCATTTAATTTTTTTTTTTATTTTTTAATTTTGTTTCATAATTATAAATTGAGATGTGATGATAAATGATTCAAAATTTAATTAGAAAAATGCTTAATAAAGAGTTTAAATAAAGAGATGTAGTAAATTTTGATACGTTAAAAAAGTAATTAAAATTGGATTAAGGATTGGACACTTAGAACGTCATAAATAATGACCGACCCACCTTTTTTTAATTAATGGGTATCAAAGCTAAAGTCGACAACTGCCTCTCCATGGAAATGAGTTGTGGTCAAAAGGTCAGACAGTTTATCGGGCATTAGTTTCGGCTACTTGGGCTACTGCCATGCCCAACTGCATAAAATATTCAAAATTTTAATTAAGCAGCGTGAAATTTATGAACAGATGGCCGGCGCTCAAAACTTGCTGACCAGATAAATACATTTATATATATTCAGATATGCCGGGTATTTGTGTATGGATATATGTTAATGCGGTCAGTACTAAATCATAATTTGTCAACAATTTCGTTTATGCAAAATAATTTGGCTTTGTTTGAGATTTGTATTGTTATTTGCTGTGGGTTGTTCAAAGTTATTTTTTTCTGGCTTTGCTTTGGAATTTGCTCCACTCTCTTCCCTTCAAATTGCATTATTGTTCGTTTTCCATTTGGCTGACTGCGGGGTTTGTTGGCATTACTTTTTCGTGCTTTTGCACTTGTCAAATTTATAAATTGTATCTGTCAGATACGCGCTCATTAGCATCGGGAACTCATCCATTCAAGCCAAGAAGCTGGGAATTGGATTGTTCTTCATCTGATGGAAACTTTCCTTTGCCCTCGGGGCGAACACACAATTTCTGTTGTTCTGACACATTTTTCTATCTTGTCAACACACAAACACACCGATAGAGAATCGAGTTAATAATAAACGGCAACAACAGCTCGGTAAAAATTATTTGGAACACGTCAAAATATTTCAATTCAAATAGAGAACTTTTTGGCCGTTTGTTTGTTTGACAATAAAGAACTAAAAATGATTTTCGGTTTTTCCATTTTCCCCATACGTGTGTGTATAAGTTTGACATTATTAATAAAGTGGCAGTTTAACAATTTTCACAGTTCCTAAACAAATCATACAAAGATATAGACAAAGAAATATAGATAGAAAGAGGGACACACCACCTTTGTGGTCTATAAATATTAGAAATTTCGTTTGATTTCTGTGACAAATGCGTTCTATTTAGAGTTATGCCATGGATCATTTGCTATGTCTGTCCGGGGGCTGACTTATAAAATGAATGAAGACCCGTTTATGTGATGGATAATTTTGGTCAAGAAATAAAATTATGGTGGCTTAGCACTTGACTGTGATTTATGGACATTAATATGCTTAAAATATGGACTTACTGAAGCCGAAAATTAAAAGAAACATACAATGAGGGCAATTTAATGTTTAATGAAATCACTTTGTATATGTAATTATTTTAGTAAATAAATAGTCGTCACAAAAAAATAATGGATTTTTGGATGTTTTGTATTTGATTTAATAATAATAATATAGTTTTCAGTTTAGGAAAAACATTACGATTGGTACAGATAATACATTTTTGAGAGCTACTTAAACTTGAAATTTAGTACAAGGCTAACTATATTATTTTTCCTACCATTACTAATTTATTCATTGGTTGCTACCCAAGTTCCTCTAAGCCCCCTCTCATCACAACCGACATTCAATAATCTACAATTGTTTATTTGTGGACCTTGTTCCACATTATTGCACTCATCCAAATACATTTTCCACTCATTCTACCGGCGAGAGAACTCAACTAAATCTGCGGCAAATACTATTCAAATCGAACCGAAAAATCTTTACGAAAAATTGCCCTCCAGGGTGAATATTTAAACGAGCTACAAAATATTTATTTATTCCCTACCCTGTGTGTGAGTGTGTATGGATGAATGTGAGTGTGCTTTGGCATTCAAAGTCTAATTCATAATAGATTCATGTGCTGGGTGCTTTTGCTCTGGCATACGAGGCGTATAAGTAATAAGTTTTTATTTGGCACTTGGCTGCCAAACGATTTGTAGTTTTGTTGTTGCTGGCGTTATTTAATGGCTAACCAATACGATGTATCTGTGGAAGACAGACAGGTCTTATAGCTGTAGATGTATCTGTATCTGTATCTCGGATCCATGTATCTGTATCTATAGCCGTGCACTGGTGTCTTGTATCTGGTAGCTGAGGTACATTTCTCTGTATCTGGCAATCTTTGTGCTAAAATTAATTTGTAGAAAAATGTGCGTGAGTTTTCCCTCAGCCACCACTCGTTTTTCCAACACCGCCCACCGCCCTGCCGCCAGCCGCCCCCTTTCTCCTATTGCGGCTGAGCAGGCAGGCAGCAAATTACGAGAAAATTAAATGTTGATTTAATTTTGAAAAGCAATTTTTCATTTTTAGCCACACCGACAAAGCAGCGAAGCAATTGACGTATGTATTTGATTGTATCTGTGACCGTTTGTATCTGTATCTGGGCATTTGCATTTGCTTACCGCAACCCCCTCCTCACCTCACCTCCCCCGCCCCTTCTCACCCCCTTCGACCTCCGTTTGAGTTACAATTTTTCCGTTGTTCGTTTTCGCACTTTGTACGTCGCGCTGTCGCTTTGTTTTTGGGGTTCGTTGGCTGAACATTGGCTCCAAAATATAAATAATCGCGTATCGATATAATACCTAGGAAAGTTTTGCATTCCCAGCGTTATCACACATTCAGAGGCTTAAATATTTAAGTTCTAACATATGATACTTTTGATTGTTCAACTAATAGACATCTACACACTTAATATACTTAAAAAAATGATTTTATTTTTTAATTTCTCAGCAAACTTAAAACTTGAATGTTTTTTGGAATACTCTTAAAATAAACTTCAAACATTACATTTTAGTTAAGCTTTTTATTTACACCACGAATTCTTTAAGTTAAGGAAAATATAATAAATATTTTATAAACAAATTTGGTAAATAGAAAATTTGGATTTGACGCAATTTTAAAATTTGGCTTTGAACTTTTTGAATCTTAACTAAATATATTTTTAAATTATTGGTCTATAAAATATTTAAAAAACAATACATAGGCTCCAAAAATGGAAAAGCCTTTAAAGAGTTTTTATCAAAGGCTGTTAAATCCGATACTAATTTAATTTGAGCTTTTTCACTGACCACCCACTTCTTGAATTAACAACAGCCTCTAACAACAGGTTCTCCTTCTCCAAATGCCACGCCCACCTGTTTCTCGTTGTTTGTCAGCGGCTGCGGCAAACAAAATTCAGCGGCACAATTCAAAGTCAAAGGCCGTAAAAGGTAAAGCCAACTTTGGCTTGATCCATTGAACCCGTTGGTTCTTTAATCTTGAAAGGCCATAATTGAGGGGCTGTCGAGGGGATGCGTGTGATAGCAACTGCTAATACCAATTAGTGTTTGACGTAAGAAGAAACTAGCAACGAGCTTCGAGCTAAAGAGGAAAAAGGCGGCAGCCGAACAAAGATTTATGATCTCAGAGTTGGATGAGAAAATAGAATCAGAGAGTTTCGAGATTGTGAGGGGAAGCTACGTATAGAGGGAGTTTGACAGCTCGAAGAAGATATATTTATACTGCCAACAAGATCTTTCCTATGGCAACCCATGATGGTTTTGCAATGGTTATCAATATTTCTTAAATTTTTAAAAAATATTCAAATTTATTGGGACTATCCATTATCCTTTAATTTTTTGTTTAAACTCAAGCATAAAAGTTACACATATTTTATATGTGAGAAAGTCATAAAGTAAAGATCTACAATTTAAAATTAATATTCATGGGTTCCATATAAAATTAAAATATGAATTGTTTTTTTTTTTTGTGCATAAAGTCTATTTTGTACTTTATTCCACAAAATGACATAAACTAAATTCGTTAATGTCAGCAAAAAATTAGTTTGCTGAAGTTCAAGACTTTGGGAAACTTTTTGCTTCGCTTCAGTTTTTTTTACCATACTTTGTGTTCGCTCTCGCTCCCTCGCGTGTGTATAGATTTTGATCAAGTTTGTTGTTCTGACAAATTAAACTCTTCTTGTTGAACCAAAAAAATTCTTCATTTTAATTTTTTTTTGTTGTCCAGTTCGTTTTTGTTGCTCTTTGCTTGGTGGAAGGTGTTGGAGGTTTTTTTTGTTGTTGTTGTTGGGGCTTCGGCTTCTGGGTCATCGCTCTTAAAATATTTAAATATTTTTTCTTACGTTTTTTTTTTTTTGGCGCGACGTTGTTGTTTGTGTTTCACCTGAAAGTTGTCTTTGAGGTTGGTTCTCGTTGCTGTTTTTATATTATTTTTTATTTTGTTGCTCGTACCTCATCACATAGAAGACAGAAAGTACAGCAAAAACAACAAAAAAATGAGCAACAGAAAACCACACACATGGCATACAAGTCGCTGTGGTCGTTGATCCGGCGATGAGACAGCGAATCGGTGTTTTTAACTGATTTTGACAGCGCCATAGGGCGGCAGTTTCCACTTTTTTTTTTGTAGGGGGAGGAAGTGTCGTGGTCTTCTATTTTTAAGCCCCTCTAAAGTGCGAAAGATAAACCACGGATTGTAGTCGTAAAAGGGGAAAAAAATAGGTGGAAAGATTTGTGCTTTGAGATGACAAATAAATCGCAGCAAGCAAAGATAAGTATGTAAGCTGGGTTTGGGGAAAAATATTTACCGAGTGGATTAAGTTCTTTAGGTGTGGACCAAATTGATTCAGTACACTTTGACTAAATAAATATATGGACAATTTATAAATATTTAACGCTCTGTAAGAAAAATATTTACGTGTGGATTGCATTTTTTTTGGGTTGGGATCAAATTTATTTAGTACACATCGGCTAAATAAATACACCCAAAAATTGTAAATATATATAACGCTCTGTATGATGATATTTTTATTTGAGTAATTAAATATATCATTATAATAAGATTACCATTACAAATATTTATATTTTTAAAATGGATGATAATAAATGTATATTACTACAAATTATGCCAGCTTAACATGTATATTTAACGAATTAATGTATTTATGAGTTCACAAACAATTTACAAATTGTATTTTTTTTTGGAAGTTGTTTTAATAAACATAGCTTGTTGCAAAATATTTTGAAAAATACAAGGTTTCTTGAATCGCAAAATAAGTGAATGGTTATAAAATGTTAAAAAAAGATCGCCGGTATTTTCCCTTTAAAAACTTTCAGCTTGATACGTCTTACAAAAATAGTGGCACTTGCGCTTTCAATTGATGCGGAAGCATTTTCCGATTCCAGGAAAAGCGATAAAGCGTCAGAATGTTGCAATTTCTTCGTTCTCGCAGCGGTCGCATACAGTAGTTTCGGTGGCATAGGTAGGGCTATAGTTAAAGCCATATAGACATCGTCACATCTGCCGCCGCTTGCCACATTCATCATTCTACGGCTGAGCGAGACAAGTGCGTGCCCAGTTCATTACGATGATGATGATGCCGCACTGAAAAAATACGTTTAGAATTTTATACTGAAAATACATTTTATTTAAGCCATCTTGAATAACACCTTTTGTCAAGCCATTCAACTGAAAATATTCGGGTAAAAAGCGATATTCAAGGTTTACAAAAGATAAATCTGAGAAAAGTTAACCTGTGATCTGACAAATCTTTGTAAAATAGTGAACTCAATTGAAATAAATGTAAAAATAAATAAATTGTATAAATAAAAGTTTTTGAAACTATAATATTCAAAACTAATAAATAAAATATATAAATAAAAAGCACACAGTTAAGTTTCAAATGAAGTAACCATGCATAAGATATTTATTTATGTTATAAACTAATACGGCATCTATAATAATTTTTTCAGTGTATTTGTATGTAAGATGAGGGCGAAAAGTGCCGAAGACGCAGATGATGGCGAGGAAGATGCTGCGGCAGTCTGGTGATGATGCCTTGGCAACTACTTTGCACTTTGCCAGATACTTAACTCGCAGCTATTTACAAGTCATGCTTGCTGCGAATTCGCTTGACTGTGCACCACCAGGATCCCTCATTTTGCTGCCTCGGCACCAACCCCCTCTCCCTTATTTTGGGCAGATGAAATCTGTGCATCTTGCACCTATTTATATTCGCATTTATAAATAAAATGCGATGCGAACGAGTTGTTGCCGTTGTAATAAATATTCCTGCCTGCACACCAGTGCGACAAACGAAACGAGCCGAAGGGGCTGGTGGAAATCTGATGGGTACATATATTTATATTTAGCCAATTTTCAACGCTTGTTGACAAAACTGTCAACAAAATGCAATGCAAAGCGTAATAAAATTGTACAAGATGTTCAGATGAGCAGGAAAGGAGGAAAAAAAGGGCGTACAGAAGTTGGGGAAGATAGACAGATAAACAAAGTTGCAGTGTGTGACAGAAGCGAAGCGAGCAATTGTCACATTACGTATACGCCGCGGGAGCAGACAGTGCGGCACATAGAGCGACATATACATCTGCACACGCATATACATTTACAGATACAGATACATATACATGTACTGCCTCAGATACAGCGACTCAGACAGCACGAGCCAAGAACATATGTTCGAGGAGATGTTAGCACGGCAAACGAATGAAAATGTCAGTCCAACATGGAGACAGCACAAAGTTAAGCTGAGGAGAATTTCCCATTTCACGACAGAGCTCTTGGAAATATTTAATTATTAATAAAGGAATTCAAATAAAAAGTTTTCATACAAGGAATTTAATAACTTCATTTTCACAGGAAAATACAACTTTGATGAAAAAGTATTTATATATAAATGTTAACTTTAATTTGTATTACCCAAAAGAAAGAATTTAAAACTGAAAGACAATAACCTTGATTGGCTAAGGATTTGTTAAAGTCAAAGTGTGCAAATAATTTAGAAATTATTTCAAATAAAAAGTTTTCAATTAAAGAATTACATGTATATCAGCTTATTATAATTGCTGAGCTGTAAAACATACCTAATTCCCACTCTGTTCTTCCTCTATTATATTTTGTTTGACAACCAACAATCGCTCATCGGCTTATATCACTCAACGAAAATCTGCATATATGCATGATGAACTCTCATTAGCTCCAATCGATCACCTGATGAGATACTCAAACAAATATTCCCCATCCCGCACCACTCGATTTTAACCCAATTTTTTTCCGTTTGCCCCAAAAACCGGCGAGAGATCGCGCAGCGGATACATTATAAACAATTATTTATTATTCAAAGCTCTGGCAACCACTTGACACATTGGACCAAGATGATCAGTCACCTTGGCAGAAGGCCCCCCGCCCGATATTCCGATATTCCGATCATGGCCCCCTCAAAATGATCAGCACGAGGCGCTGAGAGTTGTGTTCAACCGAAAAAAGTTCAACTTGGCTAATAAATTTTGTGTGTATGTTGCTTTTTGTTGCTGTTGCTGGTCCGCTCTTGGCCATAAATAAAATCTACAAATATTTGACTGAGGCGGCGATGGTCGAGAGCGAGCTCATAAATCTGTAAATGTATTAAATAAATTCTTGAAAAATATCAAAACGTATCAATAAAAATGCTCAACAAGTTTTCGACTGCCGCTGCTGCTGCCGCAAGATGAAAACTGAAATTTACATTTGCATACACTTAGGAAAAATGTTGGAATGTTGTCTGTAGATAGTAACAATCATAATTTGAGTTCGATATATTTTAAGCTGGGTAGAAAAACTATATAAATGTGATATAAATAAATCCTTGTAAAGAAAGAAAGTAGTGAAAATTTGTGTTTATATGTGATGAGTACCATATAACATTTCAGAAATTTCATTTTAGCGGTAGAATTTGAAATATCATTTAAATTTAAGTCCCTAGACACATTTGTTGATGACCGAATTGGTTGTAGTTTTTTTTCAGTGTCGTCGATGCCAGCAGAGGCGGGGGCAGTGACGTCGGCAGCGGCGTTGCGTCGCTAATTTGGCGTGTTAATTGCGAGCGACGAGCCGAGGCCGCTGTCGAACCAAACCGAACTGAGCCGAAGCGTGGTCATCCGAAGATCGTATCGCCCTCTCTCTCTCTGGCGGACTCTCCCCGTCTCTCTTTCTTGAGACCCCCACCATAATGTGGGGTCCCATAAATTTAATGTGTTTTGTAGCAGAACGAAACGTTTAAGCCGCAAAATGACAAACAACGAATTAACAAATTAATAAATAATTGTTTTCCTTAGCTAAATATTTAAATGGCCTGGGCGGTGTCGTTGTTTCGCGATACAGTATCTGTATCTATGGATCTATAACTAATGTGGCGCATAAATTTTCGACACTTGCCACACGACCACGCCCCCTGAACGGCGGCAGCTGCCCACCTTATTTGTGGCCGCTGCTGCATATTAATTAAAAGCCGAATAAAAGTGTTGGCGGGTAGGCGGCTTTTAATTGCTGAGTAGGGGGCGTGACTAAACAATGATCGCAACAAGTTGTTGACAGGTACCCCTTTTTTTTTGCCTGCCACATCCAATCGATTTGCAGCGGCTGATGGCTTAAATTAGCCAAGGCAAGACAGCCGCATTTAACCAGAAGAAGCCATCAAAATACTTTGTCGTAGATTTCTTCTCAGTGGGGAATACACAAATTTTCACAGCGTGAAGGATTGATCGATATGATGGGTTTTTTGTTGCAAGAAATTTCGGACGACAGTGTTCAAAAGGAGAGGTAGAAAAAGATTATGTTAAAAATTTCATCCGCATTTTATGGTAAGCCTAATAAAAGTCAGGTTTTGATTTATTTACCATTTGATGATCTTTTAAATGTGCTACATTGAAATGAGATACCCAAAATGACTGCAACATTTCGTCATTTAAAGTTTTATTCACCTTGTTTATTCATTTTGAATTTTATTTGGTTTGACGTTTTTGGTGATTTGACTATTCAGACAGGGCCACTATCTTAAATATATTATTGTCTAATTATTTCATCCTATAGATGCAAAATGTACTTGATTTCCTAAGTAATCAATAAAGTTGATAATTAAATTTATCTTAAAAATACAATACCAATACATTTTAGTTTAAAATAATTAATTTTAAATTATCTAGAATAGGCTTATATTGACTAACAAAGATTTTATCAGGATTACAATTTTAAATTTTGTGAATCACTTCCTGGAATTTGCCTTACGGTATTCAGTTAGTCGGTTCATAAGTAACATTCCATTTTGTTTTTTGAATTTGAAATGAACGTTTGTTTTTGGCAAATAAAATAGTTAAAAAAACTGCAAACACTTCACGCAATTCGTTCGACCAATTTCCCTCTGACGTTACCGCTTGACCATTTTATTTTCGAAATTCCCTTATTTGTTTACCCACGTATAAAATGCGTTTCACGTTTGAATTATTTATAATTTCCTCGACATATTATGAAAGCAAAAAGAAAATTACTAACATTTAAAATCTAATGAAAAACGCTCTTTCCCATTTGCTATTTGGCAAATAGTTTATGTTTCCATATTTGCATTGTTCTTGTTGATTTTTCGCTCAGCAAAAAAAGTACACTGTATAGAATTCTATATGTACTTATCTGTATATTGAATTTTATGTGGATATGGCACATGTACTATTTATATTTATATGTGCGTTGCATGCAACACTTTAGCACTGGCAGAGGGAAAAAGTAGTTCATTGAATGTTTTCAACTTGATTTTTATTTGGTGGCCGCTTAAATGATTTATACACAAACACAGAACCCGAACCGAAACACCAGCGGAATGGGATATACGAGTATGTATATTTATATATATGTTATTCGGGGTGTGCATATAGATGGTCGTTCAATTGGCGCAAGATACAGATATAACCGATGTACAATATATTGATTGCACATATACACACAATAGCCCAAACTACACTCACTATTTATATATATATATATATATATAGATATATATGTTTTGGGTGTACAATGTACATCTATATGCTCGTATATCTGGCATATCTGTGCACTCTTGTATCGGGCCACATTTTGCGGCTAATAATAACTTTAAAAACGAACTATTTTGTTGCCTTTAGAGATTGCCCGTGGTTGTTGTTGTTTGCTCTGTGGCTTTTAATATGATTATTGCATTTCGAGTGTATATTTGTTGCTGCTGTTTTGCGCCGTGTGCTTTGATATTTTATTGAAAAGCGGCAGCAGCAAGAAAGAAAAAAAAAATCCACTGTTTGTATTAAATTTTATGCACAGCTATTTGCAAACATTACCCAGCCTGTCTATACTCACATGTAGATTTTGTATAGTATAAATACGCATATAGATTTGCCAATTTCATATTCATATTTTCGATTTTGCAATGATTGTTTTTGGCAAATATTGAAGGCAATTGAAAATTGAACGAAAGCAGGTACAGCCACCAAACAATTGAAAATAGTATGGGAAAACTGTGCGATGGACTAAATTAAAAAGGAGAAAGGAGAAAGGGTGGGAAATAGGAAATAATGCTGTGTTAGTGGCTTTTTGGCACCTAGGGCGTATGAGCAATATTATGGGAAATTGAATAGAGAATGTGGGATAACATCAAATTATCGAGTCAATCAAGGTTTTGTGTTAAGTCATGTTCTATTATTATTTGTTTGTTTAATTTACATATACAACATTTATGGCACTGTTTCAGGAAGCTTTAAAAGATTGAATTTACGTTTACGTTTTAATATGATGAAAAAATTTAAATATTCATCGTATTGGATTTGATCTTCTTAAGTGTATTTATTCACTACGTATAAAATATATCTTATTCATGATAATTCAATTTGAATATTGTTATTTTGATACTTATTATATTTTAATATATAGTATAGTTATTCCTGGTCATTTGTACAATATTCTATTTACGCCGAAAATCCTTCTTTTTTTAACTTTTTCCTTTAATTTTCCATATATATCTTAATATTTATTTGGCATTTATAATTTTTTGTATGCCCAATTTTCGTTTTTTTTTTTGGCCTCTCTACCAAATGCAACTTTGAATTATTCGAAGAGTCGACGCACCGTCCACTGCCCCGCCCCCATTCGATTCACCCCTTTTGCCACCCCTTCATCACTTTGCGTCCCGACCAAATAAATTTGCGACTCAATTGTGTGCGGTGTTTTTGCCGCAGTTGCATGTGCTTGGGCTGTCTGCCGCAACCATCAGCATGCCTTCGTTTTATGTGCATTTAATTTACAGCCACCCCCTCTACGACCCGCCCCTTCATTTTCAATACCACCCCCCCTCCCCAATTGCAAACCCCCCGGATTGTGTATATTTTTCTTAAAAATAAGTTTTTAATTGCAATCCGTCGAGCGAAAGCAGCCGCAGATTATTCGCCAAATAATTTGGCTAGCCGAGTGCAACAACACAAGAGGGTGCATTTCCCCTACGCTGAGGAAAATTATTATATAGAGCTTTTACAAATGTTTTGTATTTTAAAGAAATGCACATGAACCAATCAAAAAATTATTATTATATTTTAATTTAAAAAAATGGCTCAGAAAATATAAGAAATAAAAGAAAACAAAAGCTTAAAATATTATAAAAAAAATCTTAAAACATATAGGATCTTATAAATTATATTTGAAATGGTAATATTATGGTATTTAGAAAATTTAATGTGTATTACCTCTCGTTCTCTAATTTTATATTTCCCTTTCGCTCTGTGGCTGTCGTCTGCTTGTTGGCTAAATAAATTATTGAAATGAGCAAAGCGATGAAATTGAACAGGTTGGGAATAGAATGCAGAGATTGAACACAAGTTGGTGAGCAGGTTTATGCCGGGGATGAGGTGGGGTGGTGTATATCTCTGTTTATTTGTTCAATTGCCAAATGCAGAAGATGCACCGGGAGATAGCAGGAAAATGCCAACCAGACGGCAAAGGCATGAGATCTCATAATTTGTGCTTTTGCGATTTTCAATTAAGCAGAAGCCGAAGAAAGGGGCATCGGGATAGGGATATGCAGAGGGGCCATTGGCGGGGTGACACATGCCCCACAAATATGCCACATGCCACATGGCAGCCGCCAATGCACTTTATTGAAATTTATTAATAGCTCGAAACCGCGCACCACCCACACAACTTGAAGAGGCGCGGGGAAGGCCACCGATAACTGGATGAAGATTCCTCAGCTTCTTTCTTTCAAGATTCCAGATCCGAGATCTCTGGCACAGAGTAAGAACGAGGGAAGTGCAGACATAATTTACAATTATTTCAAGGACACTTTACATAAGAAACAAGTTTTAGTTGGACACTGATTTTCCACTTAGAGATGGGCGAAATATCTGTGACTAAAATCTTATTCTTCCTATTAAGTTAACTTTAATACTTTTCATGTTATATCCAAATGCAGAACTTTGACAATACATTTATCAACAATCTCAAATTTCAAAGTTTAAGTGGCTTGGTTTCGTGTAAGGTATTTAAAGTAAAAAAAATCTAAAATTGATTTTACTAAAATTTTGTGTAATAATTAATTTAGTTTTTTTTTTTAAATTGTAGGTATAGTCACAAAGCTTTTTTCAACAAATATAACTTAATTTAAATTTATAAGAGTCATTAAACTCAATTTGTTGAATTCTGATTTTGTTATTATTATGCTGTCTTCTTGTATATAAACTTTCATTATATTAACTTTGTTAAATACTAAAACCGTGTAAGCTATTTAATTGATCCTCCTTACCTCAAATCGTATAATAATGATCTCCAACCCATCTCTAGATGGATCTGCGCATCTTAAATCTCAGCTTCTGCCTCTTCTGCCATTGACTTTGCTATGCGTAAATGAGTTAAAGGTATGAATGTCAGAGCAAACTCGATCTCAATCCTACTCGAGCGTCGCTTCACTCGCATGATTTAGCTGCAGTTGGTGCTGCCGCTTCGGTTGTTGTTGTTGTCTCAGTGTGTGCATTAAGTGAAAAATTGCAATTTTAACGCCCGCGTTAATTTACAGACAGTTGCCTCCCCTTGGCCAACTCCCCTCGCCCCTCCCCCGAGATTCTATCCGCCTCTGTCCTGGATGGATGGCTTTAGCTTTGGCTATGACTCGGACTCTTTGGAACACTCGCCATCATATGTATGACTTTGCATCACTTGCATTTTACACAAAAGAAAATATTTTTGAAGTAATATAAAATCTTAATTTATGTTATGAAAGGCAAGCGAATTGATTAGTTTCAACTTATGAATACTTGAAAATATATATTTAAATATTTTGTGTACTATTTTATTACATATCGTATTAATATTTCTGTGGTTTTGTTTAGGACATCTTTGTTTTTAAACTTGTGAAATATTTGGGCCTTTAATTGTTTTTTAAGTTTGAATATTTTATAAAATATATTTTTTGTACTTCGAGTGTACCCGTATAGTGTGGTTCCTGTCTTTGTAACTCACCAGAAAGGAGGATGAAAGCGGGCGGGATTTTTGCAGTGTGGAGTGGGATGCATGGAACGTGTTGTCGGGTGCCCAGACATCGGTGTACTCGGTGTACTGCCTTTGGACTTGGGTCTCCAACTTGCCAACTGACCGTCCTGAAGGTAAACCAGTGCAGTGTCATTGTTGTTGTTTTGTCTGTTGCCGGTTGTTGTTGCTGTTGGTTGCTGCTTGTCGGTTGTCGGTTGTTGGGTGCGTTGTCATTGCCAAGGCTCCACCTCTGTTCGTCCGTCTTTGTCGCCGCTTCAGTTCCTGTCTCTTTCTATAGGATAACCCTGACATTGGCGCTCGGTTCTATCGCACAACATTCCATCGCCAGCACATAATTTGTAAATATTGCCATGCATACACAAAAGCCTTCGTGTTGCGATTTATGACTCGAAATTGATCACGATGATCCCATAGAGGAGAAGGGCTGCACTTCGACAGAGAAGCCTTAAGAGGGGATCGGTGTTATTCCTCGACCCGTATTGAATTCCAATGTCAAATCCATGTCATCGACGAGCAGCAACCGAAGACGGTCATAATGATGATCGTGATGATCGTGTGATATGGTTTATTGACGAAGGGTGTTGTCAATATCTGTTTCGTGTCTCTGGCAGGTGGAAAGGATCGGGAGGGGAATTTCTACTAAATTAGCAAGAATTTTTTGTCCCTTTGAGTGGCTTAAGATTGTCGGAAAGATCTTACTTATTTCGCATTTCAATTTGACCGAAGGATGAATTATGACCGTTCTCGAAAAATGGTATCCATAAAATTTATTTAGATTCTACATTTAATAACTCATCAGTTATATTTATTTATTTGAATTAAGATTTATAAATGAACTAAACTATTTTTAAAAACATTATATATACTGCACATAACATAAGGAATTCTTACTTTGTTTTTAATAATTTGTTTGCTACTGGTAGCTAGAAAGATCTAGAATTTAAATTGAAACTTAATTTAAATTAACTTGACTTCATAATTTTGATAATCGCAATGTATAAAAGATAACTTTTCTAAGCCCTTCGATCAGTTACCGATCCTTACACTACACTTGACCGCTTCAATGGCCAATCTGCTACCGATCTTCATCCCCCATTTAATTTCATATGCTTCCATAGACTTTGGTCGATTATTCTTCTTGAGTGATCGTTTAAGGTCGTTTTTGTTTACTTCGGATCTTTTGCTTATCATTCATTTCCATCAAATGAATCAACTATTTTGACTGATCCATAGATCCACGATCAGTGACTGATCCTCTCTTCAGGAGATCACTCTGCTGTCTTTAGCTGTCCTCACCTGTAATCCGTGATCTTGCGACCAAGACGTGATCACTCGTCAGGCGAGAACAGTAAAGCAATTTGCCGGGTTATGATCAGTTAACAGGCCATAAGAGATCGCTCGACACGTTATTTACTGGTCGTTCTGCCACCCCAAGTTGGCGGGCGGGTCGAGTCTATAAAATTATATGACAAGCAATTCAGTCTCTGGGCCCATCTCGACATCAATCTCCCCTTCGATTTGGGGCCGAGTACTCGGGTTACCCCTGGTTAAATGACAATTTGTGGTCGCTCGGCAATTAAATGTTTATGTTACTTTTCACACTTTGATTTCGTTATGGTTATTGGCCGTCTCTCTGGATCTGTCGATCGCTGATCATGATCGTGGGGTTATAAAAAGATGTGTGTTCCGTTATATGAGCCCGAAATGTTACTGATTTATGGACAACGATCGGTTTGTTGGCCTTTCCAGTAACAGAAACAGATTTTTAAAAATTGTCCAACAAAGAGCCGAAAACGAGGAACGTAAATTAAAAGAAAGAGAAGGAGATTTTAAAGACAAAAGATATATATATATATACACTTAATATATATAATGTCTGCCTGCTTATACATACATATTTATTCCCGATCGGGCAAGCAAATTATTTGATATGTACCCAGGCACATAAGAGAACAGTTGCAGACCCGGCTTCAAGTGGAATATATGGAGTCGCCGCCGTCTGGGACTGAGCCTCTGTCTCGGTCTCTGAGTCGCAGGCTAATTTAAGCGAGGACAACACCTCAACTCATATTTAAAGGCAGCTAAATCAGAACGTTAAAGGCGGTGTGTATCTGTGCTTATGTGGAAGCCCAGGCCTTCAGATCCCCAAGACTCCGGGTCCCCAAGTCACCCAATGCGTCGTGGATGACGCCGTCGCTGTCTGCTCGGTTTGTCTTTGTGTCTGGCCCGCAAAAGCGATGAAAAAAACCAAATGAGCGGGGTTAATTTGAAGGGGAGTCGAACTGGAAATATCCTGTTAATATCATGAGCCTAATATAATAATTTTTCTTCATTTCTTTATATTTTAATTTTAAAATATCTATTTATAGAAAGGTTATTTTAAGCTTGAACGATATTGAGAGCCATTTAATAAAGGATTATAAGCATTTGATGTAAAACTTTATTATATTAAATTTAAATTAACAAAAGAACATCGTTTAAGTGTGCTTAATATATGTTTTTATAAAAATTTTCTTAGGAATTCGATTTTAAGACTCCATTACTTATTAATCTATTAAAAAAGCAAAAAAAAAACTTATATATGTAATTAAATTTTGAAGTTTTTAAACTTATAATTTTATCATTCATTTACATTTTTAACTTATTTGCCATATTTGCTAAAGAAAAAAGCAGCCTTATAAGCTTTCAGTTTACTCAACCGGCTTTATAATTAACTTACTTCCACATTTATTCTAAATTTAAGTTGACAAAAAATATCTTACATCTGATCAAGTTTTAAAATTTTCAGAACTTTATAGGCAACTTTACCTCCAAACCAATATACCTTAAAACACCTTCAGCCAATGCAAAAAAATTAAACACATAAGTAAACGAAAAAAAAAAGAATAACACAAAATACAATAAAATTATAAAAAAGAGGCAGCAACGGCAAAATCGATGCAGCCGGCTAAGTTAAAAACGAAAACAACCGAATAAACAGAAATAAAGCAAGCTACAAAAAAAAGGAGGGAAAACGAAACCGAAACGCAGCGAAAGAGCAGCCAAGGAAGTCGATGGATGGGGGGCCAGCGGGGCGTATGAGTGATATCAGAGAGCGTTGAACAATGAACCGAGTCGACGAGGGCCAAAGGCAGCGAAATTAAGAAACCAACAAATTCATCCAGAAAAGTAGTCAATAAAGTGTCGACAATGCGCCCAACAACGAGTATCAACAAAAACAACAGGGGAAACACAAGAGAAAGAAACCCCGAGGAAGACAACGAAAACCGTCAAAAAGCAGCGGGCACAAACAGCAGGGGCGTGGCAAGAGGGGTGGCCAGGGGGGCCAGGGGGGTTAGCCAACTGGCCACCAAGTCAACACACAGATACAAACCCACACACACACACACAAACACACACGCTCTAAAAACTCCACTGAGGATGATGAAGGCAAGGCAAGAAAATCAATTGAGCGATCAAGTGTCTTGAGGCGAAACAGAAGGTGGAATAAATAAAACAATAACGATGATAATGAAGTTAAAGTGAATTTTTGATGAATACGCCGACGAGGCGTGTCCCCAGTAACAGACGAACAGAATAACTGAAAGAATCCCAAGAGAACCCAGAACCGAACAGGGTGAACCAAAACCACGCTCAAGTACTCCGGACATCCGGCCGGTGGTAAAAATGAATTTCAATTGCGAACAGCTCTAAAGACCGCTGGTAACCAACACCTCCATTCGATTTTTGCGTTTAAAGTGAGGATTACAAATTTTAGCATTTGCTTAGCATTTCAATTAGCCAAAATCCCTGGCAGGTGGTATCGTAAAAAACCCGAAACGATATCAACACAAGTCAACGCCGATGCCATCGATGTAAATTTCACAAAGAGCTCCAACGGAACTCACTCAAATTAACAAAGTGTCAAAAAGTTGTATTCCAAAGAAATGTTAGCTGTGGAAAAGTTTTCCTTGATTGTATTTTATTTGATAGTTGTACGGACTGAAGAAACCCGAATTTCATTCAGTTTTACTACACTGTAAATACTTAAAAATGAATTTCTTACGCAAAAAATGGACCACATTAATTTTAATTTGAATATATTTATAAATGGTATACTTACAAACAAAAATAATGAAAGGTAGTAATGTTTATTTTATATTTTATCTTCAAAGTAGCTGTCCCTAATTAAATTGATACTTTAAGGATAGGCGCTTTGTATTTGCCTTTCTAGAAATATTAAATTAAATTAAAATGCTTCTATTAAGGAAACACACATTCATTATTTTTAAGACATATTAGTTAATGATGGCTTTGAAATTGAATAAGCTTTAAACATTTTTGTAAAGTCTTGTATTTCTTATTTTTATTTTCCATATATTAACATAAAGAATCCTTGAACATAAACCCGAATTTATCTTTTTGAAGCATAACCCACAAGGCCATTTTCACTTTATTCATTTCTAGTGAAAACTTACCTGTTTTGGCATGCGCGGTGCCAAAGAAAATGGGAAGGAGACCAGGACGAAGACGAGTTAAGTTGGCGACAACTTTCATAGCGCGAGGTCACAGAATTTCCGCAAGGTTTTCCTTCCTCCTGCTTTTCGCTTAGAAGCAGAACAAGTGCAAAAACTAAAGGCACGATAAATATACTATAGACTGAATAGAAAATATATATCCCGACGAGTGTGTGTGTGTGTATGTGATGTTTGCATTGGTGAGCTTGGGAAGTTTGATATTTCCTTTTATTGAAAATGCACTTTGGTGCCATGTAAACTTTGCAATCAAAGTCAAAGCGATATGGGGAATAGGAGGGGATAGAGCTGGGGCTATAATGTGGGGTGACTGCCATGTCTAACGATATAATGGCAACGACGACGGCAACTAGACATTAGAAGCGAGACCCAAACATCACTGAGAAACAATTTGCAGAAATTATTAACCATTACAAATCTATTGACTAAGGCTCACTAAAATGGAAATGTTTGTTTTACTTTATATGGTAAAAATTAACTGAATTATAGAATCTGCATGCTGAGATCAATATTAATTTAAATTAATTTGAAAATGCTTGACTGCATGCATTTTGGTACTTATGGTGAACTGATTTTCTTGGTTAAAGATAAAAGATTAGAATAATTATTATTATAATTTGATAGGTTTTTTAAAAAACATCAATGGTTATTCCCGAAGGACAGTTTTTTGTGCATTTTTTCCGGTGTACCTCTATCAACCGCCTATCCTTCTGCTTGCTCCTACTGTTCTATTCGGTTTGACTTTTGGATTGCACACATCGCAGGAGGCATAAATAGAGCCCCCCAATAACAGCAACAACACAGGAGCAACATCAACATCGCTGGGGCTTCCTATTTTTAGTTTTGCATTCCGCAAACGTTGCTTCACCCATTCGCTCTACCTGTCTCCACAGCCACACCCCCCTTTCTCCCCGGTCCGGCCCCCTTGATTCCGATTCTCCGATTCTCAGGCCGATTCTCTGGCGGAATTTCCAGCAGTTTTGTAACTCGTTTTCGTTTTATGATTTCTGCCTTTGCTCTGGCTGGTCTGATGTCGAATGCCGATGTAAACTGTACTCCCCACCTGACCATCCCGAAAATGTATACCCTCCGGTTGGCTTGGGCTCCCTTTTTTTCTGGGGCTTTCCGCAGTCGGCTTCTGGTCTGCCACATGCAGATTTTTCAGATTGTGGCAGTCAGTGATGCTGTGACTTTATGGGCGGAACAACAAAGGGTCACTTTATAACCAAGGATTTGCTATAACAGTCACTTAGTGGAAAGCACATACATTGTTTTATTTTCATTAAAAGTAGTGACTTGTTATCTTAAACAAAAGAACTGAAAAGCATATTTAGACCGTCAAACTTAATATAAGAAATATAATCGATTCGCAATTATATAATAAATAATATTAAAATATGATAGTTTTGAAGGTATTTACTAATGTTTCTTACCTTTTTTTTTAAAGGAGTTGTCTATATATAATTTTATTAAAATCACATGTTGTAAAAGGAATAAAATCTATTCTCACTTAAATTTAAAGCTTTTAAAAAAACGAACATAAGGCATATTGCTAAATATTATTTTTCACTAAAAGGGATTTACAAGAACTGAATTTTACTAAATATTTTGACAGATTTTAAAATCAAAATTCAAACAATCATTTATTGAAGATCATCAAGGTCACCAAAACCATGTGTCAGCTCAGATCCATTTTCGCTTCTAATCCTTCTACTCTTCTTGCTGGCACTTGTCAACATGGCCCCTCGATCAATGATTTTGGGATTTGTATGCTGTGGCCAGGGCTCGATTAGGGTCGTTTTTCTGCCTCTGTTGGGGGTGTAGGAGTTTGTAGGGGAGTGGGCTATTTGTCAGTTCCTGCAATATTCCGCCCACTTTCCTTCTACAGCCAGCAATATTTCGCCCCCGAAAGTCAAACTCAATGAGCTGCCATTTTCCTTTTGTTTGGCGGGTGTTAGTCCCCATTGGACCCACGTACTTCCCCGGATTTTCTGGCCTGGTGAGAAGATTGTGTTGTGGCCTTTCTGGTTGCGAAGGGTTCGGTAACGTAACCCCTCTCCTCAACAAACCCTCTCCGTTCAATATGACTTCGGGCTTCGGTTCGCACATGCAATGATTGCAAACAAAGCAAGCAGCAGAAATGCACACTACACACACAACACACCAGACAGGACCATCGTCCTCCCGGTCACAAGTGCTCCCACAACCGAGCATATCCTGGCATATTGTTATTGCTGTTGCTGTTTGCATTTCCACCTGCAACGTCGCGTCGCATAAAATGCAATGAACCCTCTCAATCCGCCAACATACATTCGAGACTGGCTGGGATAGGAAAGTTTATATGTACCCGCCATATGCCATATAGTATCCCCGTGTGTGTGTGTGTGTGTAATAGAGTCCTTGCTCAGGAGCGGGATGGTCCTGATTGAAGTTGTGCATTTTTCCCCTCCATTTCCAGTCTATTTGCTTTTCCTTTTTGCCATCGCCACATCCTTCGCCTGCAATTCTATTAAACAAAAGCGTTGGAAGAACGAGCTTTTTAAGGGAGAATAATAATGCTGTAAATTAAAAGGTTATTATTTAATGCATGTAGTAAACATGCAATTCAGTTAGGAAATAAAATTACTTCCCTGCCTAAGACGTTTAATTAGTATGTTTTAATACCTGAAATTAAAAACTTATCGAAGTCATGGTAAAATAAACTTAACTGTAAGTTAAGAAATAAATAAACTTGACAAGATTTACAAAACTTAAAAACTTTTTTTTTAAATTGAAATTTTTTCTAAAATATATTTATATAAAATGTGATCTTTAAGCTTTCTGTACTAAAATAAAGATATGGTAAATGAATGGACAATGTTTGTTTATATTTTCTAGCAATTTATTTATATATTATGATCTTTGAACTTATGATAGTAAAGTGTGATTTATGATTCACTTAACTGATTGATCCAGCACCTAACCAAACTCTCACTTTGCTGGATGGCGATGGCACCCCCAACCATAATCTGTTTTTGTTTTTTTGTTATTGTGAAAATAGTTAAAAGCTTTGAAAGGTTTTATGGCTCAGCTGCCTTTGTCGGTGGTTTTGGTGGTCAACCCAGGCGCACCTTCACATAAACATCATGCAACTCTTTTTATTTGTTTTATGTTTTTTTTTTTGTGTTGGTTCACAACAAAAAAAACCGAAACAATAATAATAATGAAATAATATGAAAATGTCTGTGTTTGCTGCCGCACTGTTTGCGAGCATTGGAAAGTTGCTTCCCCAGCTGCTGTCACTTGGTTGTGCCTCAAATATTTTTCCCTGCCCCTTAACCCCTTTCTCCTGCCCCTCCCCCCCCACTCATCCCCTTACCCCCTTCTCCTGATTTTTTCTCACTTTTTTTTGATTTCACAGCGGCTGCGCGGGCGGCTTTTGGCGGTTTGCTCTTTGAGTGATGCTTTGGTTTCATAACTAACCGTTTTTTTTTGTTGTTGTCTTTTTCTCTGTTTTCTGTTACTCATTTCCCATTCCGCGTACCCCCTTTTAACCCCTCTGCAGCTCCCGTCCATGGACTTCTTCTTATTCAGTAAGTGTAGGTAATGTTTACCATTTCCGCTTGTCGCTTCGCCAACGGCGTGGGTACAATGAAATTTTCGTTTCGTGAACCAAAAAATAGCTTAAAAAAATCTTTACATCTGGGGTTAAGGGGGGAACGAAAAGGGTACGCGTTATATGAGATGCATGTCAACAGTTTTTTTATATTTTGGTAGCATTGCTGCTGCCACCGAAATCCCATTTACCTTACGGTGAAGTTAAACCAAAACCAAATTGAAAATGCGTGCTAAGGAAATAGAAAGCAACCGAAAAGTCTCGAAGTCAGGCGAAAGGTTGGGGGAACCACCGTACTGGCAAAGTTTCAATTGGAACCTATCCTGGGATGTTGCAATATCTCCATTTAGATTTATCGATTCGGATTATTGCACGTTGATCGCCTGGGGATTTGGCATCGTCGGTATAAATGATTTAGTCTCAGTTGAACGATTTCCCAGCAGCTATAGGCCCCAGAACAACAACAACAACAATCACAACAAGCCGTAAATGCTTTACTAATTATTTCAAATTTTCATTTTGATTCAGATACGGGCCACATGAGAGCCTGTTGCCGCTGTGCCGATGTGTGGTTGCTGCAATGCTCGGACAATGCCAGCAGCAACCTGCCAACATTGCAGGCAGTTCCTCAGCAGCAACACCAACTAATGAGTAAATCGAGCTCTGAAATACCCTGGATATCACATTTTTAGAATACAAGAATTCAAAATTGTATTTTAAATTATGTTATAAAAATTATGTGTTTTTAGTATTGTTTTCACATTTTTTTATAATATTATTTCATATGCTTAGAATTTGAACCTATTTTATACAATATTTAATGCAACTTACTAGGAAAATCCGTTTTTTAAGATTGCTCCTCCAAAAATTAATTAATTGCAATTTTTTTTATGTAATTTTTTCCATGGTCTTCTTTTTGTTTACTTAACAATTTTAATTGGCTTATGATTGGATGAAGCGATCGGGAGTTTCATTTTAGAATATGGTCTATGAAAGGTATGAAGCCTTTCCTAACAAAACTTATGTATAAATCTAGGGTAAAATCTTTGCAGCTAACAAATATCTGCAACGAATGGATAATACTCACTAATAGAGTATCAGAGCCACATCAGTTCAGTTGGCCTCATTATGTTTAAACAAATTTTTCATATGCCAGCGGCTCCAAACAATAATAAAAGTTAGCTACGTTTTTATTTGGTAGTCTTCTTGCCATGGTTGCTATTGTTGTTGCTGCTATTGTTGTTGTCATAACTGTGATTTTTTGTTGTTGTTGCTGTCCGGTGAAAGTAATCAACAGCAGCAACATACACATCAATGACGGCAGCAACAGCACAGCAGCAACTTGAGCAGCACGGCAGCAACATAAAGGCGAGGTAAACAAACTAAGAAGCAGAATGAGTTACACTCGCCAAAAAGTCTGAGACGATTATTTGACCAAAACGAAAACAAACGCACAGACAACAAGATGTGATTATGAAGATTTCTAATTGAAATCGGAGAGAAAATGAGACAATGGGGGGCACCGAGGAACGGGAGAAATGAAATTTCATTAAAAACGTTTGCACAAATAAAATAAATGCTACAACGGGCAAAACACAAAAAATAAGCGAGGGGAAAAACAAGAGTAGAGAGGGCAACAAAAAGCAAAGGCACGGGCAAAAAGAAACTGAAACGAGGTCAAGCGAGGTCAACTCATTTCATGTACCCAACCCGAACTACTTCATACTCTACTAAATATTTGTATGACGACGACGAGGCGGAGATTCATTTGTGTGAGAGTGTATTCGTGTGTATCTGTGTGACGGTTTGGGTGTGTGTTGGTGAATGGGCACTGGAAGTGCAGTTCAGCTTTGGAACGCCAAGTTTGCCATGCATACTTTGGGTTAAGAGGGGGCTGCAAGGGGCTTAGAGGAGGGGCGGCGGGCAGGGCGGGGCAGGGGGTGTGGCTCGGGCATAAGCTAAATCAAACAAAAGGCAAAAGCTAAGTAAAAATGTGGAGCGACGATGGGAGCACTTCAATTGAGTTTTACATAGATTTGTCGCTGTTGTGTTGCTTTTGTAGCAATGATACTCTTCAAAAAGGTTGTACAAATAAATAAAGGGTTGGAGAAAAAAAATATAAATAGTTTATAAGAGGTAATCATTTTCTAAATTAAAATAATGTTCCTAACTCTGAAACTTTTTAGCAAATTTTCTGGTTTGAATTTGAAAACTTATTAACAAATATAAATCAATTTTTTAGTGATTTATTTTAGCAAGTTTTCTAATGCTTTCCCATTTAATCAGTTTAATATAGCTTTTGAATAATTGAACTTAAAGACTTTAAGAAATGAACTCTTAAGTGTATTAGCTATATCGGTTTTCCCCTATTTTCTGCTGGACAATTGCTGGTTGGTGTTGCTTTACTTTTTTTGTTGATTTGATTTCCAACTATTTCTTTTTTTGAGGGCACAGCGATGGCGACAAAATGGACAACAACAAGAGCAACAGCAGCAGCAACAGCAAACAGCAAAAGCGACAGAAACTCGTTCGCTTGTGTTGCTGTTGCTGATGTTGATGTTGCTGCGGTGTCAGGACAGCAGCAACATCGGAGGCAGCAGCAACATCAGAGGCCGCAGCAGCAGCAGCAGAAATCGCAGCAGTCATGACTTGGCAAATGCGCTCGCCAACATTATCGTCTTGACCATCTCGTGAACTTCATTTGCAAGCGTTGAATGAGGGGAACTGAAAGGGCGGAAAGGGGAAACGAAAAAGTGGGCGGAAAAAAGGGGGTACAGAGGGTAAAAGTGGGCGTCGAAAGGAGGGGGTCTTAGGTGGGTAAACATATTCACAGTACAGCACAGCAAGTGTTGCCAACTTTATGGCATATACAAACACAATTACATTAGCTTCTTTGCGGGCTTCTCTCTTCTTCTATTTTTTCTTCGTCGCTCGGCTTTAGCTTTGCCGTTAGTTTTTCAGAAAAGAAGCAGCTGGAAGTTGTTTGGCGATGATGAGTTAACTGTTGACCAAGTGCGCAACTAATTTGCATTCGTTTGCTGGCAGATCTTGCCAAACGCAAATACGCGATCTGTTGGGGGACTTAGGCTGGGTAAATATATCAATCGAATTGTGATTTTCATTCCAATTGGAGGTTGATGTATGTGTTTAATAAACAGCAGGCATTGATCTACAGGAAATTGACTAATTTGAAGGAGAGTTATCTAGGAAGCTGGAATATCAATTAAATGGAGGAAGAGCTCTTACTAAAATCTCAAATTACAGAGTTAACTACTTTATTGCTCGATAACAATCCTTTTATTGGTAAAAGATGCATTTTTATTGCAAAATTAAAGTGCAATTTGTGAAATGCATGTAAAGTTTGGTGAAAGCAAATTTAATGTTACCTAAAGCCACTGTGAGTTTGTTTAACTAAATCAGGGGTGCTCAGGCCTATGCACATATAATTTACTTTACTATTTTTAAGCATAAAATTTCAATTTGCTTTGTTGCCTATCTTATTTAAAATAATTTTGAATTTATTATAAACTATTTAATGTTTATATGGTTATTAAAATAAGTTAATTCCTTTGTTATTCTTATGTATTTTAAGACATTAATTCATTGAAAAATATTCTAGAATAAGTTTGCCTAAATTGCCGCCCATGTTTACCCTATAACAGAACAATGGTTTCTATGTGTGGCTTATAACTTAAACCATTTATCTTAAATAAAATAATGCGAGTTGTACGGTTTCAACTGGCTTATCACTCACCTTTTCTCCCCAAACGACAGCTGATTTTTCGAGGACCTGCGAGCTCCCCATTCGGCATCTGAACAATTATTGACACGTGCTCGAGCCTCCATGGCGAACAAAACGAATGTCAAGAGGGGAGACAGGATGGCAGGGGAATCCTGGAGATCAGACTGCAGAAAGAAGACCGAAGGGGACTCCCCTCATTCTGCCCAGATGCATTTCCGGGCACTTCAGCTGTTGATTCTGGCCTCCGTCGTCCGCCTGCTGTTTTGTTTTGTCGATATTATCTGCAATTAAATACTCAATGCACAATGCATAGAGCCAAGAGACAGGACAAACAAGTAAAAATTTCAATAACTAAAAACGCACATGTCCTCGACAGGACGAAAAATAAAAAAAAAAACAAAAAAAAGGTAAGAAGGATGATGATGAGCCAAGCAGATGTTTAATGAAATTTTGTGGAGCGCGTCCTGCTGCGTCTCCTGCCTACACACACTCCATTCTGGATTCTCGATTCCCGATCCTCGATTCTCCAGGGGTTGGGATCTTGCTTGTGCGCCGATATTATCCCCTAAATGCGGCCTGTCAATCGCGAGGGGAAAAGGAGAGCGCGGAGCGGGAAAAGAGAGAGAAGGTTCCTGCGCAGTTTGCGGCTCATCAGCGTCACCAGTTTAAGGAGATCTCGTTGTCCTGTTATCATGGAACCCCTGAAACAGGACACAAAAGGTCGCGCATGCGCATGCGCACCTCTGCCTCTCTCCATCTCCTTCTCTGCCTATCTCTCTCCCACTCACTGCACTAATTGGTTGCTCAGACACGCGTTATAGGTTTTCGAGTAGGCAACTAAAACATGAAAGGTGGATATCAAACATTGCACTGGAAAATTTTTAATATTTCATTGTTTTATTTAAAAAATGAAAAAACTTGAATTTTTAAAAATATTTTCCTTATAAAAACTAGTAACTAACAAACTAGTAATGAACAAATAAAATATCATTGAAGTAAACTTAATTTGTGCTTATCAACATTTTAAATAAATAAATAATAAATAAATAATAATAATAATATATTTTTGAACTTTTAAACTGCCTGCCGAATTAATAAAAATTGAGAAGCATTTTTTTCATGTTAATATGTAAATTTGGTTCTGCCGGTAAAAAATAAATTTATCTAAGAAAAAATGCAATGAAAATTAATATTTTTTTAAAGGTTTCGCAGAATAATTCTTTATCTTATTTTTTTCGGTGTAAACATCGAACTATTCTTTTCCTTCTGTCAACCTACGCAATACAGAAACCTTCTCAGTCCCATTTTCTGCCCCTTAACACATTTTCCCATTCTTGGTTTGTTGATTTTCCCCGGTGAACCCAATGAAAAGGTGCCACAATAGAGGCACAGCGAGAAGAAAGCATTAGAATGGCATTTCTTTCTTGAATGGATCGCGTTTTCTTTTCTTTCCGTTCTCTGTTCTGTTCATTTTTCCCGAGAATGTTGGAAAACTTTGGTCGATCGACGATTGTCGTGTGTAAACAGCGTGCAAAGCGGTCATAAAAATGTGGCCAGCGGCACTCGAGGTCACATGATTAGTGTCACATTAGTTGAAGGAGTCGTGAGAGGGGAATCGAGCGAGGGGGACAAGGTAATGGTCAGCGGGAGGGGTGAATTAAGCAGTCGGCTTTATATCAAAAGCGGGAAGAGGTAGAACCCTGGGGAAGTTTTTGCATACTTGAGCTGTGAAATATATTACAATTCTGAATGCTTAAAAATGTAAGCAAAAAATATGAATTCAATAAGGCGAAATGGGATTACCCTAATTTGTGCAATGTAATTGGAGAACATAACAAAACATGCTATGCATTAATGAACAAACAACTAAATGTCTCAGTAACTATATACACTGTGTTAAGATTAACACCAAAGATTGTTTATGGTTTTGTTTAGTCATGCCAATCGGCAATTGGGTTTTGTTTATCACCATCTTTTATAATTATACTTGACCAACTTGATCATTGAACCAATAAGCCCGGTTCTCCCCTTCCTTATCGTCATAAATGTATGTCAATTATTGTTAAAATACCTCATAAAAGCTGCTCAATATTTTGCCTGGCTAAGTCTAAAGCCCTTAATGCGGTTTCAGTTGTTATTGTCGTTGTTTTCTTTTTCTTTTTGGTTGTTAATATATATTTTTTTTTGGTCCCAGGAAGGAAGCAGTCGTGACAGATGTTAAACCGCATCGGACAGGAACCAGGATCCTGGGGCAGCAGTAGGACCTCATTGGCAGCTTGTCGAGTGCGGTACTTCCCATTTGAGTTTAACCCTTCCGGAGCGGAAACATGGCCACACAACTCAAACCCCCTCGACAAAAAAAAAACAAAACAAAAGGGGTGACAAATCCCATATAATACGACCTCGATTCGAAAGTGATCGCCAGCTTTCCCAGCGAGCTAATCAATCGAACGAATGAATGTCTTCCGAATCAAACCACAAATAAATTGAGAACAACGGCTCCGAAGAAGCGGAAAAAAGAAAGGCCACCGAAAAACAAGTTAGAAATTTTTTTTTGTTTTCCATTTATTTCTCCTCTTTTTTTTTGTTTTGTTTTTCAGTTGCAGCGACGAAGACGACGACGACGACGACGACGCATCATTAAAATATTTTCCACTCTTCGGCTGGTTGTTTGGTGTTAAATCAAAAACCACTTGAACGAAATAAAATCTTTCTCACAGTCCGCGGTCGCACAATGGCCAAATGGTATGGGTATGGGTTTGGGTTTGCGTTTGGGCATGGGCATGGGCATGGGGGGGACAAACAAATTATGAGAACGTTCGGGATCAAGACGAAGAATGTTTTCTTTTTCTCGGCTGTTCGGTGGCTTCAGTTCAGTTCAGTTCAGTTTCGGTTCTCTGGGCTCTTCTTTTGTTGTCCGACGATGTCGTTGTTGTTAAATTGATGACAACAACATCAACAGAAATGCTGAAGCGTGCGCTTCAAAAATGTATCTGCATAGTCGCCGGAGATACAAAAGCGAACTCCGAGATACATTTCGGTGAGCTGACCGTTTTGCGTATCCGTGACGATTTCTCGTTTACCTGTGCGACACAGACCCAAAAAAAAAAACAGACAATAAATCAATAATCAAGCCGCGAAGAGAGAGCAGTGGGATGGATGGATAGATGGCTGGCTGGCTGGCTGGATGGATGGATGGATGGCTGGATTGGTTGGGTGGACGGATTGGTTGGAATCGTTTCGGATTGAGAGGCGAGTCTGGGGCCTTATCATCATTATTCAAAGCGAGCCACCAACGCCGCCGCCGACACATGGAAATGGGAATAGAAAATAATAATAATAATAATAATAACGAGAACAACAAACAGAGACCGAGGGAAAACAAAAACAGAACCAAACTGAACAAAACGAGTTCCTAGAGTTTCTAAAACCCATAAAACGACGACGAGTTTTGATTTGATTTTCGAGATCCAATCGACTGGCATAGAACACATGTACGGGTATGTAAAAAATACATTTCAATTCACACTCGTCCCGCGGACTGGGTTCCATTAAACAAAAACCCCCAGTCGAATCATCCAAAGATGCGTGGATGCTGTGGGAGAGAGTCGGCCAGAACATATATTGTGGACAGAGACCTCGACGGAGGCAACAACTCGTCATCGGTTATATCAGGTTCGGGGTTTCAGGTTCCACAGGGAGAGAAAAGTTCGGATTTATTTGAATATTATTTTGATATTTTTTAACTTACTATTTTTTACACACTATAGATTTGTTGGCCTAGCTTTTTTTCGCTACAATTGAGAAATGAATGCATAAAACGCTATGAAATTTAATTTAAGTCTGAAACATTTTATCTTGTGTCCGAAGTTTTAGTGGTAGTGAAAATTTGATAAATATATTTTAATTTTCTTATATTTTTATTATTTTAATTATACGGAAAACAATAAAGACTTAATTTGTAAATTTTGTAAATTTAATCTATTACTAATTTATGTTTTTCTCGCAGTGCAGGAACAAAGAGAAGTGAGACAGAGGCCAGTGGCAGCCCACGCCCGCGTTATGATTTTGTGGCCATTTTATAACTAACAACATTCCAGCGGCGCCGACAACTGAGTATAAAGAGTCCCCAGTTCACGTCCCCATCCAAAGTTCCCATCCCAGTTTTCAGACCCTGTCCACGGGACCACACACATCGATATTGATGGTTTGGCCGTTGATGATGACCGCTCTTTGCCACAGGGAGGAGTTGGGGCGAAGTGCACTGGGAACGCTGTCTGGTGACAGAAGCAGCAACGGGAGCAGCATTGACCATTCGAGCAGGAGGATGTCGAGGACCGAAGAACTGATCGAAATGGGGTGATGCCAAAGGACGGAAATCCTTTCCCTTTTACCCTATCCCAGCATTTTGTATACCCCTGAATAATGTTTTAGATTTTTTAACAATCAGAAAAGGAAATCCTTTTTCTATTTCTACCTTTAGTCATTTGTAAAGATGTCAAAAAAGGTTTATTCAAACAGTTGATGGTCAGAAAAGATTGAAATACAAGATAATTCGAATTTTTGTTCCCTTCAATATAAATATAAAATAATAGGTTGATATTCAAAAAATTTAGATATATTTTGATATATTATTATTTGTTTATTATTATAAAAAATAAAAAAGGGTACCTTAAGCTTTGCCATCTCAAGACAACTCTTTCTTTAATATACAAACACTATAAAATGAAAACAAATATTTCGAAAAGTCATAAAACGTCTTATAATTAGGCAAATTATTGAGAAATTAATTTATAGTACGTTGTGAAATGACCGAGATAAAGACGGCCTGATAAGCCGTTTCGGGCAAAACCGCAAGATAAACCCTTGGGATCGGATCGTTCGTTTTATACATAATTTAGGAGCTTATCAAAATTGGATTTTTATCGCCGGTTCCCAAGAGCAGTGAGATAAAGTTTCATGTTCGCGCGAGGAGTATTTGCAAATTGGTCTTTGCTTCGATGGCTGGGGCACAGTATCTGCGTATTTGAGCAAAACATTTCCTTGAACTACCGCTAGAAGGTACACAGATACATATCTATCTACAGATAGTCTGCGCCCCACATTACACACGTGTCCCCAGCGCTTATCACTACTGCACTAGATACAATTTGTATCTGTATCTGTATCTGCGGTCGACTATGCTTTTGCTTTATGGCCTGTTTCCAATTGTCTGCAGGTCCACAAGCGGCTCACATGTTTTGTATAATTATCGTGGTTAATGTCTCCGCGCTGGCTGGCTGATAAAACCTTTTATCAGTTTCGGTTTTCTTGTGTTTTGTGTGCCTCACACTTTTGTTGTGCTGTTTGTCTTTTAATTAAGTTGAACAAAAAATATTGTCAACGCATTCTTTAACTTAGCAACAATTCCAGGCAGCCAGCTGACCTTGAGAAAAGTAACGGCAGACAAACGCGATCAGTCCAAAAGATACAGTCTATCTGCGAATCAACTTTCAACGCAGCTCAGACTGAAAATGAAAGTCGGAATATTTTGCAAACAAAAATTTTGTTATAATGGCCTCAAACTGCAGTGCAGGCTCAAACAAAGTTATTACCGGCACAGGCCTAAGCTTTGTTTGCCTTTCTGGCTTATGGCGAAAAACCCACATGACCAGATCGGCCCCAGATTTGCCCCAGCATCAGCGTTGTTAGCCTCAGCATTAGCCCCCAACCACATGGCCAAATTGCAGACTGGCAGGCCAGGAGTTGCCCAATCTCGGCTAAGATGCTGCATAATTAGCTGTAATTTGTGTGCCAGCGAAGTGAAAGTCCATGCTGAACCCCAGATGGGATCATCCATCGGCCGGCTTCATCTCGGCATCATCTGCAAACGGACGAGTTGTTTGCCATAGTTGGATGTCAAAGGAGCAATAGCAAATTGCCGGACATGCAGATGAGACATTTTGGGGGGTCATAACTGGATAGGCAAATATTTCCTGACTTGTATTTGCAAGTTGCCAAAGCCAATTTGGGGGGAATGATTTTATTGCCGACATATTCACATATTTATTTATGGCTGATATAAAGCCAACACAGTTTTTTCAAAACTGACTAAACAGTGAAATAATCAACCTTCTAAATGAATTAAAATGTAAGCAAATTAAACATCATGCTCCCTATTAGTAAAGGTTTATTTGTCTACTTCAACAAATTTAAAATTTAAAGTTAAAATTATTATGCATGTATTTTTTTAATAATTTTTGAAATATATAAGTTTTTTTATTGGCTTTAATTTATTATTATTTATAACTTGTTGCTTGAATTTTGTTTCTCTTTAATGAAATTCTTATTTATTTTTTGTTTTCTATAGAAATTTCAGTTAATCTTTGTTAACATAAATACTTAAATTGAACCATGTTAATTGTCTAATCTATTATTACTGGTTATATGCTTATTATTTGTTAATTGGAAACGGGTTTTAATATTTCATGATTATAACAATTTTCCGCACTCATAAAAAAGTGAATTTATATGGGCGAGAAAAAAGAGTGATAAACAATGTCAAGTTTTATAACAATTTCAATAATAATAAAATATGTTATTACAAATCGTATTTGGTTATTTAAGTTATTTCTAGTAGACATAAATTTAATGATTGCACCTTTTTAATAATTAACCATGCTTGTTGTTCGTTAAGTGGAAAAAGATTACAATATCGAATGCTTTTAAAATTTTGAGTCCTAATGCAATTTTTGTCGGCCATAAAAAGTGTTTTTATGTGACCAGTAGATCGAGAAAAGTAAGTGATAAACGATGTCAAGCTCAGATTTTATTGGACACTTCCAGACCTTTTCCTCGGATGGCAAGTCATCGGCCGGGATCCACCATCAAAAGCCGCATCATTATGATCTTTGTCATCGCGGTGATCATTAGCGTGGCCTAGAAGAATGCATTTGCATGTGGCCGGGCATCAGCAGCTCCATTTCCATTTCCATTTCCACAGTCACAGTCACATCCACAACCGTTTTCAGCTCGTGATCTTGGTGCGTCTTTTGCCTTTGTGTGTCAGTTGCATTTACAGCTACGACAAAAAACATTTCAGAGTTTTTCATCTCTATTTTATGATCTCAGCTAACGGTCTCGGGGCATTTCCCGATGATGAAAACTCTTTCTTTGCCATACAAAGTCGTCTGTTTCTGTGTTTTCTGCTTTTTTATAGAGGGACCTAGCCGAGAAGTGACTCTGTTTTAAGTACAACAATAAATCGAGACTTAAAGAGCCTGGGGGGCAACCACCCACGTAACCACCGAAGACAACTTCATAATTCACTCAGAGAAGTATTTACTTCTCTGTTGTTTTTTCTCTGCCTAGTGGCCCAGCTTCAAACTCAATCTCAGCCTACGGATGAATCCCCAAGTAAATAAGTAGGTGGTGGCGGGTTATCCACGAGATACTTTGTGCGTATAGGAATTGTGCTCAATTTCCACAAACACACACTGCGACACTCGATGGGTCTTATCAACACAGAAGCATCATCTTGCACAGCATGCTTTTATCTCTCTCTCAGTTTGAGTCGTTTGAGAACAGGCGTTCAGAACTGGGCAGCAGCTCACTCCACTCACAGAAATCGGGGGTATGAATTGGACGAACAGCCCTGCAGTTCGTCTACCATATATATTAGCTGGAAACGCAGCTCTCGGGTTCTCTCGTTTCTCGTTTCTCAGTTCTGGGTTCTCGGTTCGCGGGGTTCTCACTTCTGGGTTCTCACTTCTGGATTCACGGCTCTGAGTTCTCATGGGTAAATGGATGTAGGCTCTTTCTCTCCACTTGCCAGTATTGCCAAATATACAGAAGAGCACGGGATGAAATGTGCGAAAACTGGAAATATAGGAGCTAAACTGCAGAACACAAAAGCCACAGGGAAACCCAAACTCTCATAAAACACAAACACACACACGCTTTGGCCAAAGGAAGTCCAGGAATGAGGCTGAGATTCAGGGATTCTGGGACTGAAGACTGAGACAAGCGCAAATGAATCGAAATGAGGCGAGATGCAGTCACAGAAACAGCAGCTGAAGCAGAAGCTAACACAGGGAGGACTCCATAGACAAAACCTCAAAAATAAGGGAGATTCATTGAAAACCAATCTCACAGAAATTGCATTTCAAATATGGCTGTTGACACAAATTTTTCATTTCAAACCTTAGTTATATATAAAATTATTATTATTAATTATTATTAATTATTTGGTATATATAAAAATAGTATTCCATTTTTGAAAATAATTAAAAAACAAATTTAAAATGTTTTTATGTTTTGATTTTTTCCATATTTTTAGTTAAATTATGCATTTTGTTTATAAAATAAGATAAGGTTGTTTTCTTATAAAAAAAGATTAACTGCATTTCTAAGCATATATCGTAATTTGTGTAGAAAAGATATTTTTAGTCCTGTCAATGTGTTCTATAAATCCAGAATAACTATGTTTTTATGTATGTGAATTATATACTTTACAATATTGTACTGGTAAAGTATAATTCTATAAGTCCTTATATACAAATTCTAATCTTTGCCTTTATTTTGCGTTGCTTTTAATTTATTTCTTTGACCCTATGCACCCTGTCGAGTGTCCACTGTATATAAACCCACTGACAGAGCCTCGGGCCTCGGTCGCAGTGTCGTCTCTGTCCCCATATCTGTTTCTCTGTTGCTGTTTCGGTGCTCGGTTTTTAGTCTCGGCTACTTGGCAGCTGTGTGCGGGGACTGAGTTTGGCTGGGTTGAGTGTGAGCAGCTTAAAAAGCAACGGCTGCCACTTCAGCCCTCCTCAAATAGCCCCTTACCCGGGTTTTCTCCCTTCAGAATTCGAGAAGAGGAGCTTCTAATGCATTGGGGCTGGCGTAATAAGCGCAGTTTTTGTTTGAAAAGAAAAATCACGACCAACAGGGGAGAGGGCTGAGGGAGAAACCGGGAAATTGTGGGGTCTTGAAGATTGCACTCTGGGAATATATACAAATACATATAGAAATGTGACTATGTGCTCGTGTCTGTATATCTGATGGAATCATTCAAATTTGTTGAGTTTTCTTGGGGAGTAAAGTTTTCGCTGCAACTCAGTGACAATGAAGCTATCCAGGAACCCTCCAAGAATGAAGTTTTCGAGGGGTTTTCGGGCGGTTTTCGGGGTCTGCTACTTTATTGTGAAAACCCAAAGTATGCACTTAACACAGTTTCATCAACTCTGCTGCTCAGCTTTTCTGCAGCTCTTTCTCTGGCTGAGAATATCGCTCGTTTTCAATAAAAATAGCTTAAAATTGTAACAGGCGAACAGCAGAGAAACAAGTGGGGAATAAGTGGGGAGAAGGGAGAAGCGAGGAGACAAGTGCAAAATGATGATGCTTGGGAATTGCTTTGCTCTCTTCCCGGTTTCGGTTTTAGTTTTAGTTTGAGGGGAAGTGCAACGGTGACTTGAAAGTTTTTTTGTGGCCAAACTCTATTCTGTAAAGAGAGCAGTTGCACTGGGAAAAAATGAATGTAACATTTGTTTCATGTATTTAGTTCAAATATTATTTACATCACCACGTACATATAGCTCAATTCTATTACATATTAAGTTATACAAATACTTACAATACAAAACATAAAATTAAAATTTGACTGAATTTTGGGGGTGCAAATTTAAAGACATTTTTGTCGTAATACAAGTTTTTATTTTGAAAATATTAAAGTCACATTTTTATGAAGAGCATTATAAAAGAACCTTTTTTTTTTGTTGCTAAAAACGTGCAACTACCTATACATTATATTTTAAATTTGGAAATGGATTATTATAGTTTTACTTGACTGTTTAACTCATAGCTTATATCGCCTTTAAATTAAAAACATTTAATATAAAATAACTAAATGTGCTTAATATTGAAGGCCCAAAATGATGTTATTGATTGCTTTTTTTTCAGTGTACCCCATCCCTTATTCACTTAGGGAATGCAGAGAGCCTTGCGACTGGCACTTGCTGCTGCTTTCCTGCTTTCGCGAGCGCCGCAGATGCAGATGCAGCAACATCAGCAGTAGCAAAGTAGCAACATCGCAGCGGCAACATCGCAGCAGCGGCAGCATCAGCAGCAGTTCGCATCTTCTGTTGGCACGTTTTTACTTCCGGTTCGTGACAGTCGAGGGGGCAGAGGGGGCATTCAAGGGGGAGGAAGCGAATTCCGATCCCAGTCGAAAAGGTTTGTTTGGCTGCTGCATTTTTTGGAGCGCTCTGTTTTTGTTGTTGTCGCTGCACGTTTGCGGTCGTTGGCTTCATTCCCCATCGCATTTGTTTTTGCATTTTGTTCTGAAGTAACAGCGGATGCTGCTGCATCTCACCCCGCTGTCTGCCACAAATCTGTATCTCGGCTGTAGGTGGAGTTGCAGCAGCATCACCATCAGCATCAGTAAGCCGTAAGCAGCTGTCAGTGACTGTGGATTTCAGAGGATGCTTACCACACTCCGTTGCGTCGCCTCAATGGCGTTTCGCAACCGAAAGTGTTGCTCATCGCATTCTAGATGGCAGATTAAGTGAGGTTTTGTATGCTCAAGTACATAAGAGATCAGCATAGCGTTGAGTTCTTAGAATTATAGTTATCTTCAATATGGCTACTGAGGAGATTTTGTCAACTTTTTTATAGTTACATAGATCAAAGACTGTATAGCTAATTATAAAATATACAATATATATATAATATATATTTTCTGTTTTAAACGCTTCTTCTTAACTTTTTTTTATATGTATATCTTTCAACGCTTTTGGAAATAAAATGTTTCTTGTTTTTGACATGTTATGCGGCTAAACAGGAACGCACAGATTAAGCACCTGTTTATCCTGTCAGTCAGACAGTAGTCATGGAAAAATTTAAGTTTCATATATTTAAATCGAACTTTGGAAAATTATATTTTAAAATTTATTTTAACGTAATACTGTTAGCTTAAAGTTACAAACTAAAGCTACAGCGATAGCTACATTAGCTTTTGGCCTCTTAAATGTAATTTATTTAATTGCTTAATCTGTTATTATTATTATCTGAATTAAATTATTTTATTGACTTTTTTTGTTTGGCATACGCTTTACTTAAATTCCACAGCGCCTACATTTTCTGCCTGCCAATTTCCTTCTGGCCTCCAAGTCGTATACGCAATGTTTGCGACAGGTCTTAACTTAACTATTCAAGTGCCTGATTAATTGGCAACAAGTGTTTGGCTCCTGTCCTGAGTGACTGGCTGGGAAAAGGTCTCGATTCTCACCTCACCGCCGCGAGTGCTGATCGTGCTGTTGAACATGGCGTATGCGCAATGTATTTTCAACTGCCGCAACTTCCAGTTCTTTGGCGGGCCAAAAACGGTGCGGCCAAAACAACATAATTAAGTATTTATTTATTTACGACTTTGGGCAACAACTACTACAGCGATTTGAATGCAACAACAACTGTAGTGTATTGGCGTTTTGCAGCTTCAATTTCAATTTCAACTTCGACTGTGTGTTGCCACAATTGCTCATTTTGTTGGCTGCTTTGTGGCAACCTTGTGCTAAATTTTCCAAAACGTTGAGCCTCGTCGCCGTCGTCAGCACCCAGCCACCAAAAGTACGAAATACAAAACACAAAACCGAAAAGACCAAAACCAAAAACCGACAAAAAACAGAAACAAAAAAAAAAAATGAAAAACACTATAAAACAGAAAAGAAAAACAAACTCTGTTGCAACTCTCTGCCGGGCAGCAGCAGCAACAATTGAAGCTGGCGATAAATGTCAGTCAAAGCTCCGGCCACGCCCCCTCCCCGCAGACGCCCCCAATATTGGCTGACGCATAGCTGAAAAAGCTGCGGCACAGAGTCGCAGCTAGATTTGCCACTGCGATCGCATTATTTATGCTTATGAGCCAATGTATCTATCGGATACAGATGACGCTGCCACCGCCGTTGAGTCGCTTTATTAATTTCCAACGACTCGTGAGATTGACACCATTTGCCAGGCAGAGATGACGCCGTGATGACGACACCGCGTTGCCTCGAGAACAGTGTACGGATAGCCTGGCAGGGTGCTGAAAAGAACTATGCAAATGAAATCACGTAATGCTTCGAATGTATTTATTATTTTACCATTTAAAGTTCGGTATTTTGTTTGGTTGCCATTTCCTGCAAGGAAAATGGAAAACAAAGATAAACTTTTATGGAAATACTATAAATTGCAAATCGTTTTATAACCAAGTTTGTCTTTCAACTGTTTATTTTTATCAAGTCATTTAAAAACAGTTTTACTATTTAGTTTCTTTATTTAAATATACTTGTTATTTATTTTAAGTTTAATTTAATTTGTTAGCCCCTTTCAACAGATATATTTCAAAAAATGCAAAGACAATATTTGTTTATGCCCAAAGAATAATTTGATTTGTGAAATTTCCCAAGGAGTCATTGAAACAAGTCGTTGCCTTAAATTTATTTGTCTTTGTCTTGAAATTTAATAGCTGCATAGCTCAGTCGAAGACCATGCTCTTGGCATATGAAAAGCTCCAATTAAGGCATTGGAAAATCCGAAGAAAATCATCCGACATGGAGCCAAGAAATTTAAAAGAAAACCTCAATACCTCAACATATATTGCAATACCCTCTTTTGAAGAAAAACCGAAGTGTTACCATATTAAAATGTTTGGAAATTTGAACTTAACCTTTCGGAAAGTGTAAGCTGGTGGAATCGTTGCGGTAGGAAATTACTTTAATTTGTTGATCCCCATTGTTGCTGCGGCGCTGGCAAATCTTGGCTAACTGAATGAGTGAACGAGTGGATGAGTGAGTGACTGGACTTGGACTGGCTGACTGGCTGACTGCTTGACTGGCGGCCACATGTTTTCACATGATTTCCACACGACGGACAGGTGAAAAGCAAGGTAAAAGAAAACCAAGTACAAGACCAAGACCAAATCGAGACGGCAAAGATTCACTGGAGCAAGAAAAAGAAACCGGGCGGGAAAAAGATGAACCCCGAAGGGAATGCTCGGTGGAAAAGTGTTGACTTCTCTGCGGGGCTAGGGATGGAAAGCCAAGAGTCAAGCCGAAGATTTGACGTGTTGTCTGGGTAATTCCTATAGATAGTGAGTTAGACGAGACAGAGGGGATAGATATAGCTCCAAGCCAGGTTTCCGCTTCGGTTTCCTCCCGGGGGCCCAGACAATTGATCTATCACATTGAAATTGTTGCGCTGAGTGGAGCTTGTCTCGTTTTTTTTTTTTTTTGACTTGAAAGGGGATTCTTTTACTTCCTTCTTTTCTCGGTTTAATTGTTTCTTAAAATGCAAATTTAAATAATTATGAGATGGGGGAATCCACCGGTTTTGATGACTGACAACTGATTTGTGTTGACTTAGAGTAGCGACCTTCTCTGTGGTTGATGGGATGAGAAGAGTGAACTTTAACAATATAAATTAAGGGGAAATAAGTTGGCATTAAGCGGAAGAAAGAAGGATTTTATTGGGGGATTTTGGTTGAATTATCGCTGTAAACAAGGAATGCAAGGGCTAAGAGGATGCGAAAAACGAAAAATAAATGTTTTAGATTTAAAACTTAAATTCAGGATACTTTTCTTCTCTGAGGCCTGTTTTCTCGACCGCAGTTCGAGATAATAGGAGATTATGTTTTATAGATACTTACAATTAAAAAATACTTTTTTTGAAAACCATAAAGACAAGAAAATTATTATATGTTAGCACCTTACTTAAAATATATACATGTTTCTTAAAATATTTGTGTAAGGATTTGGATATTTTTTGATAGCAGCTAGAAACTGATAAATATATATAAAATTTATTTTTTGCGAAGTGAGCAAATACTGCAATACAATTAATCAGCAGTTTTTCCAGCTTTTTATCCCATCACAGCCTGGGAACATTTTCGCCTTTAGCTTTAGCCCTCAAATGCCTCAAGGTCATTTGCGACCGTTGCTGCGAAGTCCATAAATATGCATGTCTGATATGGCGGCATATTACAATATTACAATACTTATCTCGGTCCCAACAAAACCCGCCCTAGAACCTACACATAACCACTATGGCAGTGTGCACTACATAAAGTGAGTGCGAGTTTGAATCTCAATCTGAATCTGAGTGCAAAGACGAGTGCCTGACTACAATCGTAAATAGTTCATTGCTCCCCTTTGGGCGAGACAATCGTAGGAAAAGGGGGATGCCAGGCTACTTTGGGACGACTCCAAGACGCACACACACAACAGGAGATACTTCACACAGATACTCACGATTGCGGTCAAAATAATGACATTGTTAACTTTATTTCATATTAATAATTTTCATTTAAATTCATATATAATTAAACTTCTTAAAAAGTTTATTCACATTTATTTTCAGATCTTAGATAAACAAAATTAATTCATATTGCTTTAAAGAGCATTTAAATGTGAGGAACTGTTATAAGAAATATTGTTCAATAAAAGTATTATTATTATTTTTTGTTTAGTTTCTAAATTTATATTAGATTTATATTATATTAAATTTATAGAACTGCAGCTATGAATGCAGGGTCTTTAATGTTTTATAATGTTTTCCGGGCCCTACGTCTTATTACCATTTTTGACCACTGCTGTACATAACTATGACTCGTTGACTGCAGTTCATAAATCTTGGCCCTTAGTACTTGCTGATACATTCTTTGCTGATCCTCCGCCTTTTGGTTTTGCTGCACATTGTTTCGGGCGTTCAGCTACCAGTTTATGATGACTATTTTAATATTAAACTAATGAATGCGTCGCAGGCACGCCGACTGTAACTGCCTTACACCACTCACCCTGCTTATTAGACCAATGCTCTCTGTAGAGAAAAAATATTTATGAAAATTTTCCCTGCCACTTTGCGAGACGGTCGACGTCGACCCTTTTTGGAATTACAGACCATTGCTAATTTATGCGCCTTTTGTATGATTTTTCATTTGAGTTTTTACTTTTCTTTTGGTACGGCTAGGTTATTCCCCATTTCCCTCAGCCATTTCCTATCCCATGTCCATCCTTGGCTTATAGTTGGCTTTGTACTCCGCTTCCACAAACTCGCACTCGAATTCACTTATATAGTATTTACTCATATGTGGCAGCCGCAAGGAAGTTCACGAAGAGCGCTTTTCGAAGAGTGGCGGTTTGTCTAGGGGGTTTGGTTCCACTAATTGCATGATGGGCCATGTAATGGGCTGTAGCTGGGCGTGGCACATCGCATAATGTGTGTATACAGTTGATGGACATGAATGGGAAAGTTTGTTTTCGGCAAATGAGACCGAAACACGGATTAAAAAAAAGGAAACAAAGGAATAAGTAATGTATACAAGACGATATGGTAGTGCATAAAAGGACAGGTTGTTATAAAGAAATAAAGGGATAAAACATTTCTAGACGGCTTTAAATTTTATGACTTTAAAACAAATTTTGGAATAATTATATTATATCTTTCTTGTATATTATTATGATCGCATAAGCTTGTAATGCATACGAATTAAGTTAGAATACGGTATATCTAATATTAAATAAACAAACATAACAGACGTTTTAAGTTTTGTTTATTATTCTTTTAAACAGTGAAACAAATAATATAAATATGTTTAAATGCTTCAGTATTTATCGCAAATTTTTAAATTTTATCCGCTGCCCAACTTATTTCATAGTTTTTAATACTTTCTCTCTTGTTTACATTTTCGTTAATCAAAACACACTTTTTTTATTAACCAAATAGAATATTATTTACTTAAATAAAAATGTACTTTAAATTGTTTTTTAATCATGACCGCAAAAGGGTTGTTCTTGCCTCTAGCCGATCTACCGACTCCACTCCCACTCCTGATTCTCCTCATCATTGAGGGCTGTTAAATTTAGTGCCTCCACTTCAATTTTAATTACGATCCAACGCCAGAGCAGACTTCTTCGGGAAGGGACTAGGAAAATCGGAGATGCAGTAGAAGAGGGGAAAATCGAGAGCGAGACTCCCTGAATCGCATTCAGTATCTGTTGCACACATGTTCCAATAACATGGCCCTGCCACCCATTTTCCCCCTATATCACCATCCATCCCGACATCGCCCAACTTATCGTTGGGCCCCTTTGTTTGGTAGACAATTTAACATATTTGGGAATTCATTGCACTTTCTTTTATTAATACGCACACTCGCAACAAGGCGAAGTCGAAGCCGAGAACTCGCCCTCTGAGTTCGTCTGGAACATGTGTAAGTGCATGTCCCTCATCCCACACTTTACAGACTACACTAAAAATAAATGCATGTTAAACTGATTTTAAAAGTAAATATAAATATCCGGTCAATAACAATAATAAATAATTTTTTGTGTGTAACGATTGTATTTTATTTATAGAAATTTTTAATTAAATTTCTTTTAAGATTTTACAAGTTAGTTAAAATTGTTCTCATTTGATATGCTTCGCAAACTTATGAGTTTAGGATATCCACTCCAAGATTATTCATTGTATAACACATAGACTTCCTGATTTTAAGAACTTATGTTTTAGAGTTTAAATAGTTTTTTTTACGTGTCGCCATCCCTATTTCCCAGAACGAATCTTTGTCTCTGCCTAAATTTAGTCGCATTCCAGACTATTTTCGATGCTGTTGCTGCCGGGCATCTGTTGCTGGGCCTATGCCTTGATTGTTCCAATTTTGGTTATGGCCAATGATGGCAAGCCATTGATAAAAATAGAGGAGATCATCCCCTACAAATCCCCCCTTTTTAGAACTGCTCTCTTTGTGTCTCTAACCAGAGATATCAATGGGGAGATCCATCAGAAAGCCATTTTCACGGGATAGGGAGGCGAAAATGGAAACTTATCTGCTAATCGCACATCTGTTTGTCCCATGAATAAGGTTGGGGTTTGCTGGGTGACATGAAGTCATTCATGTCACACGTGTGCATTGTCTCTGAGCCAAGTTTGGCCTCAGTTAGCTAAAACTGATAGCAGCCAAACAACTTTTAATAGATGTTCTAGCTCCCATGCAGCCCATTAAACCCCCCACCTATTTGGTTTTACTCATTGCAATTGTTTGTCATAAATTGTTCGGCTAATGAGCAGCGCACGCCAAATCAAAAACAATGACAAAAAGCTATTTGCTGTTAGGGTGCCGATATAAAAGTTGTAAATGTTTCTATTAAATTTATAAATACTTTAATACATTATTTATTTAGCCTTAACTTCGGTAATTAATAAAGCATTGATAAATAATAATTGAATCATTTGGCTTTAAATTAATATTTAATAAATTAATTGGGTTCACATAAAATAAAAAAAATGACGAACACTATTAAGTTAATAAGTTAAGAAATAACAAAAATTCGAAATGCTTCTTCTAAATGAAAACATCAAAGCGAACCTCGTTTATTAATTTATGCAACTCAATTTTACCCCTTGTTCTACGAGTTAGATCTTCTCAGGCAGCTGCACAAATTGCGCAAATTGGTTTGAAACAAATGTAAATATTTATTAAAATTGCGCAAGACGCAAGGCCCCACCTCAACCTCCCAGAATCACAAATCGCCTCCCCCTTTTTCCCACCCAGTTTTGTAAATCACTCAAATGGATGATGATGATCAAGCAAAGCTTAAAACGGCATGATAATAATCACGAGCAAGCGAACAATTCAGTTCATTACATGTGCGGGTGTTGTGATCACTGAGTAAAAGAGAGAGAAAATAATGCACGAGTGAGATACACCGAAAAAAAGTAACTAATTAAATTAAATTAATACTTTTAATTACATTCATTTGTTACAGAACTATTTTCAGACTTTCTCAGTTTGCTCATCTTGCCCACATTTATTTTTTTAATAAAATAAAACGCTAAATATTCATTAGTAAAATCATTACAAAGTAGTTATAACTCTTTTTTCGTAGCATTTTTCTTCGGTGCAGCAAAATCATGTGACTGAGCTTGGGTCTTTGTTCCTTTTCCCCTGCCTCTCAATAATCATCATTGCAAATAAATACTTATGCGTATGAGTAATCAAAAATCAACAACAGAACTGTCGCATTCTGGTTACATTTATGAGATTTTTTCTGATTTATGAGAACAAAAATTAAACAAATAAAGTTTTGCCAAACCATAAAACTTCCCAACCAAGTTCTAAATTCATATAATGACCTAAGTGGGGGGGAGGAGCCTTTAAAGTGGAGAACAATAAGCGAGTGTTACGATTTCTCACTCCCAACGAAAAGTTGTCGTGTCGTCATTATCAGTTCCAAAAGGCGAACAGCGGGATGAAAAGCTGATGACGCTTCAGCGATTTTCACATTAGATTAAATATTTTTCATTTTAACTTTTCATTTTTGAGGTCATACTTCGCCGGGGGGGCGCAGCAAAAATATGAAAAAAATAAAATCTCTTGGGTAACAAAATGTTCGTTGTTGTTGCTAATACAATAATTGTTGCTGCGGAAGCGGATGCAAAAACACAGAAAAAAAAAAACATAGCTGGAGAAGAGAAGGCAGACAGACAGACAGGCAGGTTGAAAGGCAAACATGAAGTGCCAGCTACGACGATCACTTATATAGATATAGAAACGTCTGCCCAGTTGGCAAGCAACAACAATGATAATAATAACTGAAGCAGCTAATTTCTCAGAGGGTGAGGTGAGCAAGGTTGGAAATCGGGGGGAAAAAAAGGGGCAAAACGGGGATCCCACCGAAGAGACCTTGCCTTTGGCCAAGAAGTCTGTCTCAGTCCCAGCGAATGAAATGAATTTCCATTGTCTTAAATATATATTTTTTTCTGGCTTCCTTAGCGCTTGTTACTGTTGTTTTTGCTCTCATTGTTTTTAGCGTTGTTGATAATGCTGTTGTTGCTGCTGTTGATGGCTGCCTCGCCCAAAGGCCAAGATCGTCGTCATATTAGCGTCCAAAAGTCAACTTTGCTTCGTCGCTTCTTCAGCGTCAAGACGATATTGCATAGTGGTATACAAATCATGGAAAATTGGGAAAATATTCAGGCTTAAAAAATACAATACTATGGTACAAAGTACTATAAAGTACTTTATTTCTTTAACTTAAAGTTTGCAATTCATAGATTTAAGAGATCGTTTTGAAAGGTAATTTAATGACTTTTGTTATATCATAGACCACAAACCATTTTTCCCAATTTGACAAATTAACATTTTTAGGAATTCATATGTGTTATCGTTAAATAAAGCAAGTATTTAACATTAAAAACTGCATATGAACTATTTAAACGCCGTATATATAAAAATATAATAATTACGTATAACTACTATTTAACTTATTTTAATATATCAACACACTTACAGCCATAATTGCCATATGCTTTTAATTTAAACTAATTTTACATATGTTTATTCAGAAAATGTATTCCATTCCACTGTTTTCCATTTCCAGGGCGGCTTTTCAAAAGCTACAAAAAAACGGAGGAACATGGAAAGAAAAAAAAAAGCGAAAACCGAAATAAGCGACTGAGAAATATGTATGCGTATAATGTAAATTCCGCAAAGTGCGATGGACAAGCGATGCTTGAAATTAAAATAGGGTCATTAAGCGGCCCATGGTGTGAGCTTGGTCGCGAAGAGGGGGCGACACAAGGGCGCAGGGGCGGGGTTTTGGGAGGGGAAGGGTTCGGGGATGGGGAAGCGGTATGGCAGCTGGCTAGGAAAGTCAGTCGTGGGCTTTCGGGCTGGTCTGGTTCGCCTCGTAATTGCTCTCTTGGCCATACAAATTTCTCAACAATTATTTTACGAAATGTTTTTCAATCTTCCGCGACTGCGGTCGTAGATCGTCTTGCATTAGGTTTTCCACAAGCAAAAGTGTGAAGCGGCGAAACGGCAGCGGGAACCGCTTTAAACCGACTCAAGTCCACCCAAGTCGGCTCCACTCAGCTCAACCCAGCTGAACTGAGATCGGCCCAAGACAGCCATATAATTATGATCGTTTGCTGTTGTAATACCCCAAGTGATTGCTGCCACCAGTGGCTGCAGTTGTTGCATTGGCCTGACATTGGCATTTGTTTAGTAATTATAGAAATATCTCTATGTGCGCATAGTTCATATAGTCAATAAGGTCTCGAAGACTCGAGAGTGATCGGATGACGTCTCAATGCTGTTTCATTGGGCAGAAATCGCAGCGAGTCGGTAAGTAGCAAAGAAATATGAAAAAATGTTCAACAATAAGGCAAACAAAGGCAAGGTCTATAAGGTGTTTAGTACGTTGAGTTTTGGTAGTGCGAGAATCTTGCATGGAAAATTACTGTGAAATAAGTAAGGTAATGCAACTCACTTAAGGAGGTGTTAAATTATTATTGAAGCAAACACTGTAATAATAATTATTTATGCCGAACAACTTCATTTAAATATGGTAAAGACATGATTATATTTACAACAAACAAAAGATTATTATATGTGCCATTAATTTAAATTTTCTTTGTTATTAAACCAATTTGTGATCTAATCACAATATTTGAATATAAATAATATATTTTAACAATTTGATTTTTTTATTTATAATATATCTAAACACTAATTATATTGAATAATTTCTTGACCCTTGACATTTAAAAGTACTATTATTTCATAACTTGAAAATGGGTAATTTTCCCTTTAAAGGGATAACTATTTATGAAAACGTCAATATATAATCGCTTTTCGTTATCTTTTTATTTTATGTATTTCAAAACAACTAACTTGCGTTTGAAATATTTAAAGATATCCAAATTGCATCCTTTATTTTTTCCATTTTAGTAAAGTACACTATTATTAAATTAAAATATTTTCTGCTTTTTTTGAGCAACATTTGATCAAGTTGATGTTGTTACCTTAAGTGGAGGATTATTCGAAAAAAGGTGCGAAGCTGCCAAATGAGTAACGTGCGGCCAACAAATTTACAGTTGTTCATAAGGCGGTTGCTCGTGTTGTTGTCGCCTGATTTGGTGGTTGTGGTTGTTGTCACAGTGGCTGTTGGTCGCATAAAAACCAGTAAGTGATTTCACAGAGTCGCCTGCCAACGAATGGACCGGGTAAAACTAACAAACTTTGGGTTAAAAGAGAGAAACACAAAATTTGTAACATATTCGACCAAAAAGGCAGAAAAAATATTTAAGTTTTTTTGCCTTTTTGTTGTATGGCGGTGCTTGGTTTTTGTTTTTACACAAAAGCCAGCGGTGGTTCGTTGGTTCATTGAACTCGCCGGCGTCTTGGACTCTGACTGACTTATTGAATGAGTGAGACTGCTGCAGCAGCAGCAGCAGCAGCAGCAGCAGCAGCAGCAGCAGCAGCAGCAGCAGCAGCAACAGCAGCAGCAGCCCCAAAATGCAGCAACAACATCGAAGTCTGCACAGATTATGTCACACAATTTCAGATTGGGGGAGTGCCGAGGGTGGCGAAGGGGGCCAGGGGGAGGTTGCACTCGTGGTAGCCATGTTACAACATCAATTGCTCGCGCCAGACAACAACAACAACTGGAAATTGTATCTCACAGATAGTTGTTGTATCTGTATCGCATAGTCGGGGGCGGACGGAAAAAGCTGAGAGGGGCGAACGCATAGAATGAATCACATATGAGTCAAGAAAATATCTGGGGGCACATGTATTTCCCTATGGCTAAAGTTGAGGGTGGAAAATCTATATCTGAAAGTGACAGTATCAATCTGAGGTCATTATCCCAGGCCAAGAACGTCACTCACTTTCTTTTTCCAAGGAATGCTAAGTCGTTGGGAAATACATTTTTCTTCGGATGCTTCTGGCTGAGATCTGGAATTTATTGAAATTAATTTATCTTGAAGAAAAAAAATTTAATTTATGTGTTTTATTTATTTATTATAAGTTTGGCAGTCAAAGTATGCTGGATTTGTGTTTCGAAAAGAACAATATTTAAGTAAGAAATGATCATTAGTCTTAATTCTATCTTTAAAACTAGAAGTAAAAATTATGTGGACTGTACGGGTAAATAAATATCAATATTTTTAGTCAAATAAAAATTCAACAAAAATTTTAACCAAAATTCTCAAAATTCCCAGCTTACCTCATTTCTATTGAGTACCATTTGACATTTCCCCTGGCATCTGAAGATTGTATAATCAACTTCCTGCAACGCTTTGGCCCTCTATCTCTACTTGTATCTCAATCTGTATCCGTATCTATATCTGCACCTCCTCCTCCATTGTTCAGATTCGGGTGTCTGCAGTGGCGAGTGGGGCAAATAAGTGAAAGTCAAATGGTATTGACGCATTGAGCGCTTGAACAAATTAACTGCGCAATGAGCAAGAGCAACAACAACAACAACCAAACACACACGCGTATGGAGTGTATCTGTGTATCTGCGGCTGCAACTATTTGTATCTTTTGTTGGCTGGAGCCGGGCTATTTGTTTTTCTATTTTTTCTGCTTTTTTTGGCAAATTAATTTCAGCCTCTCTCTCTGTCTAGGAAGATTATTAAATCCAAATTGAAAACCGAGAAAGGGAAACAAGTTTCGATTTATGCAATGCTCGAGGCTTTCGAAAAGTGTTGAAATCATTTGGTCAATCTTATCAGCGGGAAATGCACGATAACATGAGGTAATTTCAGACGAGTCAGTAGCTGTGGCTGTGAAAATGAAACTCAAACCAGAATCGTTCCAAGATATCCTTGGCCGATAACCAAACCGATTCGATGGCCAATAAAATGCTAATTGCCGGATAACGAGAAGCGTGAGCGTGAGCAAATTAACTTAATTAATGCGACAAGATCGAATTTGATTTACGTCACCAACCGTTTTGTAATTCAAATGTGGCAAGCTCTACGATTTGTGGCACTTGAATCGGACAAAAAGTATCTAAAAGATACTTCGGCAGGTGTTTGTAGTTTTTTTTTGTGCGCGTTATGGGGACGTGGCTGGTAGAACTTTCACAAATTAATAACACTTTGGGTTTTGGTGGCCGCGATGTGGAGCATCGCCCGGGTTCAACACACTAAGCCGCGGCCAAAGATTCAAGCGAACCCGGAGAGCGGCACTTTAATTGAAATCGCGAGGTGAACAGACGCAGAAAGAGTGGAGAGATTTAAAAGGGTTTGGGGGGTAGCTGGCGGACCGCAATTTCCAAGAACCCGCCGCTCCGAAGATATACTCCATGGGTATGTATCTTTGTATCTTTGTATCTCTGTATCCGCCAAGTGTACTGGGCCCGTAAGCGAGACGACAGGCGCAAGCAAATAAAGTGAGTTTGAACAGCAAGAAATGCAAGGAAGCAAAATGAGCAAATCGGTTAAATAATAATGAGGAATGGTGCTTGCAATGGATACCCTGGCGAAAGAGGTTTCCTGAAAGCAATAAGGAATTTCTCGCTAATGAGAGAACCGTTTTGTTTTCAGTTATAGAAAGGGCTTGAGAGATTAATGGTTTTCTTAAATGAATATATATTATATTACAAAATAAAATTTATACAAAAATCCCTCCCTAAAACAAAATTGAACACTTCTTTGTTGTTGGAAAAAAAGAGATGTGTAAATTTTAAAACAATGACAATTAGCAAGTTTATTAAAATTTTTACAATATATTTGTACTATTTTTGTAACTAATAAGAAAAGAGATTTTTATTTGAATGCTTAAGTTTTTCCAAGGCTTTAAATTTAACAAAAATGGCCAGAGGTTAATGTTGTTAATAATATTATTAATTGTTTTTTGGTTATTAACCACACCATTACCCTAGCTTTCTGGGTTGAACGGAATCAAGTTCAGTTATTCCATGGCAAGTGGATTGGCTGATTTTGAATCGGGTCTCGAAACTCGTTACTTGGTCAATGGCTTCTGCCTAGAAGAAGGGGGCGTGGACTTAATCTCTCCTTGAGGGCAGGCAGCATCACCATCTGAAAGACTACAAACAGTCTGCCAGACTGAATGTCTGTCTCTTCGTAGTTCACTGTACTCCTTGCCCATTCTGCCCCGTTCTCTTTGTTTTTTTTTTCTGGGGGCTTTGGTAATTTGTAAATTGGTTCATAATTCGTTTGTTTGCTCTGAGGTGGTCCCACCCGCGTTCTTCTCTTACATACATCTTCTTGGCTACTTTTTCTTCGGCTTCCACCGATTCTCCCGCCCGTCCAGCTTCCACTTTCTTTTCCCCTTTGGAGACATTGCGTTCGTTGGCTTCTTTTGTCTGTTTTTCGCTGGTACAAAAAAAAAAAAAAAAAACAAAAAGGGGGAGGACGGTTGGTTTGGACTGGTAAGTATCTAAAAGCTAACAAAATGAAATGGGCACAATCAACTAACTGTAAATACTTTTTGTTTTCATCATTTTTTCGCTTCTTCTTCTTTTTTTCTCTTCTTTGCGCTAAGTCGCGCTATAATTTTCTATTTCTCGATTTCTCACGAGACTTTATCTCATTGTCTCCACGCCTCGAAATGTACAAGCAATGTTTGATTTGCATATTTTCGACACTCGCTAATTAATAAACGACTAGCGGGCAAAATAAACGAACGCAAAAGACAAACGAATTCTGCACTCAGGCGGAATGTTAAAGGTCAAAAAGCTTCCGACAAGGCAATTAGATCATCCGAAACCGATTTTGTGAAGACTTGGAAACATATTGCGTAATGGGATTTGGTTGGGCACTTTGAAAACCAGTCCTAAAAATCATTGCACACATGATTGTTAAGGCAAACATTCAAAATTGTAGCATTTGATTTAGCGAATTTAGTTATCTATTTTGTAAGATTTATTTCTTTCATCATTTGTATAAATGGACTAAGAACCTGTTCTACAATATCTGATTAAAGTTAACAACAAGTTAAGTTTAACCAGAAACAAAAAAAAAAATAGTCATATACGAAAACATAATAATTTATATTAAATGATGTTTGCAATTTTACATGGATTAGAAAAAAACCAAAGCTGTCATAAAAATTTAAAATTAAAATGGGATTTTTAAAAACAGTTTGAAACTATTATAAATCAGTTTTATTATAATTATGCAACCAAACAACTGTAAACATTAAGTTACAGCTCTGTGGCGAATCTCCCAATAACATAACTTTTCTGCTGCGATCCAAGTATTTATTCTTTAAAAGTAGAACTAACCCATAAAAAATCAATAAATTGCAGTAACCAAATGTTGCCTTTCGCTCGTCGGCAAAGTTTTTAAATGTGCAGTGCGGAAGGAGGTCAGCGAGAAGGTTAATGCCAATTTACGTCAACAAATGCCCAGACATGCCATCTAAATCGAGCCAGCCGAGCCGATCCAAGTCAAACCAATTCGATTTGCAAGCAGAGCGAGACTCTTTCTCCCAGCCCCTCTGTCTCTTTCGCTCTTTTTCTCAGCTCCAGAGCCGGAGATCAGTGAGAATAAGTCAAATGCTTGGGCAATAATAAATAGAAGGGGATCGGAGAAAAGTGCGGGCAAACGAGCAAAACGAGCAGAGTCCCAAGAAACCCCTTTTGTCCTCACCAATTTCCAACTGGTAAGAATACCCCCGGTAATCCCCTCCATTTCGCTATTTCTCCGTCTGTCAGCGAACCTTCTTCGATCGGCAAACAAGCCGAACAAAACGCTTCCTCAACTGCCTAGCGGATTTACAATGGATGCGCAGCCAGGAGGAGGTGAAACGGGGGACGAAGGAGTGATCCAGGAGGAGGGACTGCACTGAAAGAAACCTTAAATAAAAAAGGAGAAATAAAAAGAAAATATACATTTCTTGTCTAACTTATGTAACTAAATCCACAATACATATTGCGAAATTAAGTCCAAGATTAAGATTGATGTTGATATTACTTATATTATCTTTAGCTATTTAAAGTAAATTGTCCTAATAAGCTTCAAACTTGAATAGTTCAAATAGTTTTGCACTCATATTTAAAATCAAATTGTGTTAAGTTAATGTTACCTAGCTACAAAAAATTGTGTTTATGTTAATTCTATTTAAATAGAAATTTATTTAAGGTAAATTTAAGGCTGATTTAATGTAATGCAAAAAAAATTAAATGCATTTTTTCAGAACATTTTTGATTTCAATTGTTAAATTCAATTGAATACTTCATCGTAATATTGTTTTTACCAAAATCGTTTTTTGGACTGAAAAAATGCGATCGTTTGACTTCTTTTATATTTCAACCTCTGTCTGGACTACCAAGTAGATAACTAATTGAACATGGTTGTTTGACGTTTTAAGAGTAAATATCTTGAAAGCTATCTATATTTTACCTTATTGCTTTTCAATTTTTTCCAGTGTATCCCAACCAATTGGGAGCAAGAGGGAAGCAAGTGGTGTGCGCTGGATTAGAGGCAAAGAGTGCGTCGCGGAGTGGTATGGTTCGGTATAGTGTAGTGTACGAGGATGGAATGCTTCGCTGGTCTCGGGGGCCAGAAATTGGCAAACAATAAAAGCCGTCAAAAAGTGCAGCCAACAGCAAATAGGAAAAGCAATAGCCAGAGAGAAATAGAGGGGCGACGAGTGGCGGGGGGGCAGCGAAAGAAAAAACAGTTTGAAAAGTTGATTGTTTAGTTGGAGTTGGAGCATAAAAAATGTTAGCTACACACAACAACGAAAAAACGAAGCAGAAAACCAAAACAACGGCGTAGGAAAAAAGCACAAAAAAGTGGAGCGTCGATTGGAGTTGTAGAGAAAATGGTTTTCCATCACAGTGAGAACAAGGATGGGTTCGGGGTGGGGAAATGGCGGAGATCTGGGGGTAATTCAGTTCGGCCTGGCCAGTGCATCGAGAACGGGACCCAGCTTTCTCAGGAGATGTCTGAACCTTGGCTCAGATACAAGTATGCATGTATGGGCTATTATCATATTAAACAACTAACAGGGCCAGGGGAATAAGTAAAGGAGATGATTTGAAATCGATATTTTGATGCTAAGAGGTGGTAATAAGAGTCATCTTCCAAGTTGAACATGGTTAATAAAAACACTTAACTGAACTATCTAATTCTTAAGCTCTAAAGGAAATTGAAAATTTATCTTTTTAATATAGGCTTTTCACGGATGTTGATCAAATATTCTGTAAGGCTTTATTTCGATATTTTTGAATAATAATTATTATTTTCAAATATCTTTTGAGGATTATTAAGTCTAGTTGATGTTTTGATTTGGAAAATTCAATGTATTCCAATATAACTTTATACAAATTGCATGAACAAAGATTTTATTGTTTGTATTATTAATAAAAAAAAAACAAGAAATTGTTGTGAGAAATATACAAGCTACACAATTTCATTGTAACAACTTAAAAAAAAATTCGCTTTTCAATACTACGATCATTGATTTGGCATAACCGTACCTAAAAAGTTGAGATCTTCATCAACAAGGATAGATCTTCAGTCACGCTGTCATCTCTAGCTGCTTGTGATTTGGTGAAAGATACATTTCAGCTCTTGTCAGAAAGCAGGCACTGGCCAGGTCTTGGGCATGGAAAAACAGACAAATGTGACGGAAGAAAGCGCTTGGGAAGGAGCTTCCCGGGGTTTCGAGAAGTGAGTTGTGGGGAGTGGGCAAATGCCGTTGACTGACTGACATTTTTTGCGCTTTTTTCATATATTTTATTTTTGATGACGACGCAGGCCGAAGTGTGGCCTGACAAATGCATAAAACTCGAGGCTTGTCGACAGATATACATATACAATATCGGGACAGGGACGGAGGCAGAGGAAGATCATGAAGATCTCCGAGAGAGTGGGAACTGAGATGCAGTGGGGCTCAAGTTGAAGTTGAAGCTGGGAGCATTTTGCCAGTGATTTGCTGCTGACAACAACAGCAACGAGCACGGCAACAACCACACAACAACGACGGCGACGACGTTGTAGCAATTGAATTTTTGCACGTCGCCCATGAAGTTGTTTGTTTGCCTGGCATCGCTTGGCTCCTCAAAAAACACCCTTCCCCGCCACTTTTCGTACCCCCTTACACTGCAAAAAAAAGATTACTGCTAATATAATATTTTAAGTACAACTGAAAAAAAATGTAGAAAATTGGGTCTTAACAGGAGAACAAGAGCTTAAACTACATTTCTTCAAAAAGGTCTAAAGCTCACTTTTTTGTTGTCAACCACATTGATGTTATTTTTATTTTTACAAAAATGTATGATGTGTTTAGACCTAAATTTTAAATATTTTCAAGAAATCTATAAAATTTAGAATAAAATCCGGCTACTCTATTGTATGTATTTATAAGTTATTTTTATTTTACAGTATAAATATCGTTCAATATATTTTGAAATGTTGTGTTAAGGCTCAGATTTGAATCTTAGATATACCAGTTAACTTAGCAAACAATTCTTTCCAAAATAGTTATATATTTTTACCAGTGCACTGTTATTGTTGCTGCTGCACTTGGATGAAAAATTGTAGAAGCTGTTAACGAAATTCAGCAACAACAACACATGGCCAACTGTTTGTACGGCTGATTGTGTTTGTTGTTGCTAGCTTTGCGCATATTTATGTTGGCTTTGAGTTACCGTTAGACGGTTATATGGCGGATTACATTTGGCGCTGCTGATGGCAAATTATCTGTGCCACAGTCGAACAAGAGTTAAAAAAGTTGGGCGGTCCGCGGGGGAAGAGTCAGAATGTGGACGTGGATGTGGCCACGATGACGATGATTGAGTTTGCTGCTTGCAAAAATAGATAATGGAGCTTAACTCTTTCCAGCTGTCCATCTCTCTAATGCATCCTCTAATTTATGTATCTTTCTCATTGACCATCAATCTGTGGCATTCTTTCAATCATTCCGAATCTATAAATCTATTTTATAATCTTGCTTAGAGCTTGATTGCCTCCCATGGCATTCAAAAATATAATAAATCTTCCTACAAATTTATTAGACTTTTTTCAATTTTAAAACGATTTTTCTTAATTGCATGCACTTAAGTATATAACTTTTCAAATAGCATTTAATAACTGTTATCCGTTAATTACATTTTAAGAGAAAATAAAAGTCATATTATAAATTCTTTGATTAAAAGCAATAACGGCTTACCTATAACTGGGTGAGTTTGGACAACAATTTGTAAAGAAATCGTGTATTTTGTTGTTTAATTTTTTAAACCATCTTGTTTACTTTCAGTAGCTTTACTCTCCTAACTTCCCTTGAAAACTTAATTTACCATTGTTAACTAAATCGTATTGATTAGTCAAACAGTTTGCTTGTCATAATCTATTTAGTCAACCCTTATGTAACCGAAAAACCGTAAAATTTATATAAACTGGTGGAAAATTCGATTTAGAACCACTATCCAGAGAAATTTAGGCCAGGTAACTTCCTTAAAGTCAAGATGCTACCAATCTTCATGAATCTGTTGCTATTTATGCCTGCAGCATTACTTAGCTTGATACATGTTTATTTAAACATGTAAACAATTGGTTGAGTTTATAGTATTTACTCATCCTGAATATTGTAACTGCACTATGAATAAAGATTTTAAATAATTATATAAATTTGTGTTTTCATGGGTTGTTTTTTTTTTTATTAAAAACATTTAAGAAAAATACAGATATCTAGGGTTATTAATCCATAAGCTAATAGTTTTGCATTGATTTTTAAAGTAAATAACACTCCTTGCTATTGTTTTTTACATATTTAAAAAAAATTAAGTTTATTTTACCAAAGTTAAATAAATATTGAAAGCATAAAACGTGTTTTATTTTTGGTTTTGACAATTTCAATATGCTTGGTTTCTTGGTTTTTTTTCCTGTTAAAATGTCTTAGTCCTCCTGTCTTTTAACAACACCATTCATAATCCATTCACTTTTCCATGTTTAATTGCGGTCAATTGCCAGTGGTAAGATTGGGATTCCCATTCCCATGCATGCCCTAAAAATAGCAGACAGACCTCCTGGGGGATAACCAAGCCAGGGCTAATGATAGGCACCCCTCTCTTCTGTTTTTCTGTTTTCTGGTGTGAACATCTCGCTCCGTTCAACTTTCAACTTACATTTTTTTGCGACTTTCGCAGCAAGTGACATACAAAACGTACAAAAATAACAAAAAGGAAAGGCCTCTACTGCGCCGATTTAATGCCCCTTCTCCGTTCCCCTCCCCCACCCATCTGACTTTTTGACGCTCATTTCGCACAAGACTTTCAAATGGCTAAGACTCAAACTCAAAACTGAAACTCTGGCCAAGCCAAACGGCGAGTTGACTTGGCCATTGGCGATCTTTGCAGTGAGCTTCGAAATTCGAAATTCGAGTATCGAGTATTTGTTTCTGACTCTAAGCCCCGGACTCTGATGTTCAGGCGACTCGTAAAACTATTGGCCATTATTATCTTCTGGCTCTGTCTGTTGGCCGCTGTTGTTGCTGGTAATTGTTGCCGCTTTTCGGCTGTTGTGTTTTATTGTTTTTATTTTTGTTTTGCCCGACGTCGGCATCTGAAAAGAAGGTCGCACAAGGTGGTCCACCGTCCACATCGAGGTGAGCCGTTATCGTTACCCTAGTTTTTGGGATCCGGATCTTGGGTAATATACATGTATCAATCAGAAGAAAAATGACCCCAAAATAACCATAAATACTTTGAAATTGATAATAAACCCTAATTTAACTGACTGAAATATTATTATATGTATAATATTAAGAAAATGAAGGTACTAAGTACTAAGGAATCAATGTGACTAGCGCAGTAATAATAAGTGTAATACTTTTATCGCTAGAATAGTAACAACATAATATATTATATTAAAGAAAATCAATCATTTCTATCTTAAACCATTTCAAACTTAACGAAAACAAAATCTGATAAACCTATATCAAATAGTTGTATACTGTTTGCTTTAACTCTTTATTTAATATAAATTAATAAACTTTTTCTTGCTAGAGCATTTTGCATTCGTTGCTCCCTTCTTAAAGCTTTCATCTTGTATTATTTTCGTTTCATTTGTCTTTAAAATTAATGTGCCAGATTTGAAAACCTGTAACGTCAGCTGGCTCAGTGTCCGACGCTCAGTCACAGTTTCTGTTTGTGATTTTCTGGCTTAGAGCGGGGAAGTTGACGAGTTAACTGAAAGAAACTAAACTGAAAGAATGGCTGGCCAGCTCTCCACCATTTTTTCACTCCGGCAGCTGCAATTGATTTTCACTTGGATTTCTTTTTCAATTGGGCGATCACCTGAGAAGAGAGGAGTGATGGCAAACTTGCCCCGTTTTCCTTGCCAGTCAGTCGCTCACTTTTTGCTTGGCATTGATGGGTTAATCGGGAGGTGGGGGGTTAAGGTGCTCTGCCGTCACACGCTGATATTTGTCGCTATTTTTTTTTGGCTGCCATGTTTTCGGTTTTGTCTTCATCGCAGCTATTTTTTCTTTGGCAAATTGCTTTGGAGTCGGCGTAGGTGCCTCGCGAATTTGGGCAAACAAATTTTATTTTCTGCATAATTGAATTTGTTTTCGAGGTCACCCAAAAGGCAGGCAACGTTTAATAAACTGAACTTTTGTGCTTTGCGAAATCGATCGTTGGTTTCTCGACTTTACTTGGATTTCGTAGTCGATCGCAGATCGCTGCAGTTGTCAATCAAAAAGTCAAATTCCAAGCTGCCAAAGGTGCGCAATTTGTCTTTCAACTGCAATTGAGACGAAAAGCGAATGTGACATGGTCAGCAGCAGCAGCAGCACCAGTAGAAAATGCAATAAAGCAATCGAAAATCGGCCGAGAATGCAATGGGATCAACATTGCGAATACGCAGCGTGTGTCTCGGTGTCTCTGGCCATCTGATATAGCCGGTAATAAGCCGGTTGCATGGCCTCAACAATCGACAATCGCCTATTGACGGTGCAGGAATGCCGCCCGAATATGACAATCGCCAATAACGCTAACTACATGTCCAACTTAAGTGATTAACCCATTGGGAACCTATTTAATAGGGAGATATAAATAAATAATAATTTTAAATTAAAGTTAAGGTTATCAATGTAGTAAATTCAGTTTAAAATTTAAAACTTTTGTGAAAATTCTAGTCAAAACTTAACAAAAAAAATGGTATTCGTAGTTGATTTAAGTTTTAAATATCATTTATATCTCGCAAATCAATTTTTAATCTTCTGCATCAACCAGCTACTTTTAAATCCTAACTTAATTAATTAATTCCATTAAAATTTAATAAAAAGTCCCATTAAATTCAATAGCCTTTAAAATCTCAAGAGAGTTACACATTTTTCCGTTAATCCCATTAAAATCAACTTCCTTTCCACAGACCAACAATTTTAACCAATGGGTTAATAGTATCAGTGTTGCTCTGACAGTTTACAAGTTATTCAAACGCAAATGTTTAACAATAAGCAAATAATTCTCTGTGCACATGTCACACAAATCACACAAAGGCCCAGCCAAAGGGGGGAAAAACCGAGGGATTTTGCGGGCCAACTGGCTGGCCAACTCCCAAGGGGCCAACTCCATTTCGTCTAACTCCATGCCGGCCAAAAGGCATTCAATCGCTATGCAAATCAAAGCGAACTGCGTAATGAGCCGCAACCGTAACCAAAAACGAGGCGGGAATCGAAGTTGGGACTCAGTGCCCCGCTGTTTGCCACTTGACTTACATGTGTTTGCCGCTGATTGCTTTAATGGGTCACCACTGTACTGGTTGAGACACATGTGTGTGCTAACGGTAAACTGGTTTCGATGACATAGCGCATAACACCCCAGTATAGTACTCGTACTCCATGGCACTCGAATGCCCGCACAACTCACACAATCCGACAAATGCCAATTGCCCAATGTTTCGCGCTGACCCGCTCGTCGCTATTCGATGGGCTCATGACATATTAGCAAAGGTTTGTGCCAGCCATTTATGAGCTCCAATGGTCGCTGATTTCATTTAGGGCCAGGCCAAGCTAATCGCAAGTATTTCTGGTTGCCGGTCGCCAGTCAAACGTTGCAACATCCATTGCGGTGTGTCACGATCCTGAAGGCGAGGAAATCAAACGAAATAAAAGTCGACTGAGGCCCAGCATATGTGAGGGAAACTCTAAAAAGAAAATGTTTGCAGTAGCCTGAACACTCTCTAAAAAATTATTTGAATTTTAATTGGATTATAGGGTGTAATAATTATAATAATATTTTTTATTACTATCCTGCACAATCACCAAAGCTAATGAGTTGAAAACCAATTTGTAAAATATAATTTATGGTAAGCTATTACATGTTAAAGATTAAGCAATTTTATAGTTTTCTATGTTTGTACATTTTTGATCAGTTTAATACAAATACAATAAACAGAATTTTTAGTACTTTGGATTGGAATATGCTTAGCAAAATATCTAATAATTATTTCCTTCTCAGTTTTAAAAACTTAAGTTTCTTAGAAAAATTTTTAGTGTTATTGCTCAATTATTTAAATAAAATGCTTAATTTAATTGAAAATACAAATTAAAAAAATTAGACCTAATTAAATTTCCTATCGCAATCACACATAATCTTCTTTTAAAACAAAAACGTTTTCAATTTTAAATCTTTTGTTTCGAGTGAAATTAATTTTTGAAATTTATTTTTTGCACTACAGAATCAAGTGTTGAGTTAAATTAAAATACCCCCTTCAAGGGTATTGAAAAAACTCAGCACAATCTGTAGAGGTGCCATGCGGAGTTATGGTTATGTGAACAAGCAACAACAAGCAATGCAACAACTGCAACTAGCAAAGACAATCGGTGGCAGCGGCAGCAACAAATATCGCATTGAAAATCGCTGCAAATGAGGCAGCGTGAAAAATGCGCGACTGTCGAAATTGTTTTTTTTTTTTTTTTTTTTTTTTTTGGTAAAAATATCAGGCAACTTGAAAAGGGGTTAGTGGGGGCGAGAGGGTAAGCACTTGCAATCGGTTAAGCATTCACATGGGAAAACGACGGGCAGCAGTCAACAGTCAGCAGGTTGCCGAGCCCAGCAGCAACTGCAATATCAACCGCAGCAACTGCAACTGCAACAGCAGCAACTGCAGCAAAAGGCAGCGACAGCAGCAACATTTTGACAGCTCTTGCAGGAATTGCAACTTTATTTCACTTTTCGACCAGCAAATATTTCCAACAATATTTCCACCAAATGTCAGACTGGCTAAATGTGACGTAAGAGAAGGGCGAGGGGAAAAAGCTCACCATTTTAACCCTAAGCAACTTTCGCAGGGGTTTAGCTTCAGGAATCTAAAATAATGTACTTTATAAGTCTTAAGTCTTAACATGAATCTTTAATAGTAAATACCTTATTAACCAGATACCCGCCAAATTTTTATTAAAATTAAATAAATTACAAGACGCTATTGTAAAGATATTCTAATACATTAAAACAAAGATCATCGAGTTTGTTTAAATAAACAATTTGATCATTTTGTTTAAATTTTAAGCAGCTAAAAATGTTAAGAATTATTATTAAGAGTTTTATAAGTATCAATTAACATATCTTTATTTACTAACATTTAATTATCTATTTAATAGTACTCTTGCTTAATATATTTCATTCTTCTTTCTTTGAACCTCTAATTAGTTTAATAAATAATTTAAATGTTTGTTATTAAGTATCAGAGAATCTTAATAGACATACCTTCTTGACTTTATACACCTGTTTTATGAAACTTTCCTGCCCCCAATAGAGTTATAACTGTTTAAAAATAAATGACTATTAATTTATATCCCATTCAAGCCAGTCTTTTCCGCCTTGGGCCTCGAAAAAGAGTATAAAAATGGCAATACGTTGCATGCATAGTCTATTTAGCTTTTAAGAGCAGGGGTACAATTTACGGGGCTTGAAGTTGTTTGACATATATGTCATGCGTAGCCAAGTGCAGACCAAAAAATTTTCCCACGTTAATTTTTTGGGATTTGTTTTTGCTTAATTGAATTCATTTGGCCGAGTGAAAATGTAAAGAGATAAAACAACATAATGCCAAATGGACTGCAAAAGCAGAAAAGCCAAGCTGGTGAAACCATTTATCATTATTGGCAGAGATCGTTGGCCATATTTAGTCGTATTTATTGGCAAAACAAATTGATTAATTGATCTGGCATTTGCATGCGGCTCTCGTCTTAATGAGAACTTGACGTCTCATTGAGAACTGTTGCCCCCAGCAAGATGATCGATGAATGGATGCAAAGGTGCTGGAACGCATGAATGAACGGGGCGATATTGGGATGGGGGCCAAAAAACAGGAGACAATGCACCGGGAAAAAAAATTAAAATCGTAGACCTATGTTATTTTGCTTCTATAGAACTGTTCAAATGGTAAAAATCGCCACACTCACTTTAAAATCTAGAATTCTCAGCCATTAGCTGACTTGTTCTATAAAAATGTTATGTGATATCATATTCATAGGCACAATTCTTTGAAATCCAATTTTTAATTTGTAAAATTAGTTGGAATTTTTAAGTCGTAAAGGATGACTTAAAAATTCCATCTTATCTTTCTGTTAATTACATTTTTAACACAGGACAAATTATAAAATTATATTTGCTTGTGGGTATAACTTGTGTATGGTCTTAATACAAAGTTAGGCGACTTATATGTATGTTTGCAGCTACCTTATGTCAAATTGTGCAGTTTTTTTTCTCCGTGTAATTGATAAGTGACCCCAGCTGGGGCGCATGCGTAACTACTCGAAGCGGTAGCCCAGAAATCGATGTCAGGGACAGTTGAAAGCGCACGAACCTCGCCTGCCCGTCGACTTATCCTCTCACCTGGGCTCGATCACCTGCGTTTTGAACTCCGTACTCATTAATCATGGCTTCGATCGGCGGAAAGGGGAGAGAGTGCCAAAGGCTGAGGCAGATGTTGTGCGATCCGGGGGAAAAACTTCATTCAAGTGCGCTTGAAGCGCCAAAAATAATGTTGGCTGCCTGCTCACTGATTTGTTTGTTAACTGTGTATTTGATTACATAATCCAAACAAATCACGAGAAAGTATAACAAATTTTGATGGAAGTCGCTGATGAGATACTCTAATAATTGCGGGAATAAGAAACACTAGTTTTTTCATTATTGGTCGTAACATCATAGTATTATTAATATATATCAAATTATTATTTTGTAAGGTTTCTAAATTATAAATATTTTATATATATTTTATTGTCTTAAATATAACTTTTTTAGAATGCTTTGAAAATATATTGTACACATAAATTCATTATTAATTGAATTAAAGAAACCAAAATTGTAATTTTTTACCTTTACAAATCAAGTACACTCAAAATACAGTGGCTCTAATTCATTGATACAGATATCTTTTGATTACATGCTTGCCTTTAAAGAAAGCGTATGTAAGTCAGTTATTAAAGCCATTTCCGAACCGATTTGATCAGCATATGTAGCCTTCAATTGCGGTTTGGGGAGAGTCTTTCGACATCAACCCACCGACGCTTTCTCCGGAGCCACTCGAGATTTGGAGCCTGTGCTAACACTGATAACTGGCCCGGGGGTGTCCGTAGTGCACTGCACTACTTGCGTTGGCTTCCGGACAAGGCCGCCTCGCTTTGGCTTTGGCTTTGGCTTTAGCTCTATAAAAGTGAAACCACGACCTGGCAGAGACATCAGTTCGACGCTTTGGCTCATCTCCATCAGGTCAACATGAAAATCTTCGTCTGTTTGCTGGCTGTGGCCGCTGTGGCTCAAGCAGGATTCATTGGAGGAGGCGGTGGCGGAGGCGGCTCCCCACATGGCGGCGGAGATGGTGGCTACAGCTATGGCGGCGGTGGCTCTGATCACGGCTCGGATCATCATGGCGGTGGTGGTGGCGGTTCACCGCCCGTCAAAGTCATCAAAGTGATCCACGAATCTGCTCCAGCCGGTGGTTCAGGAGGCTGGCAATCTGGAGGAGGCGGTGGTGGACATGGCGGCGGTGGTGGCTGGTCCTCTGGTGGTGGACATGGCGGCGGTGGTGGCCAGGAAATCAAGATCATTAAGATCATCTCGCAGCAGGGTTCGCCTGGAGGTCATGGAGGCGGCTATGGCGGATCTTCGGGTGGTGGAGGATATGGAGGAGCTTCCAGCGGCGGTTGGTCATCGGGAGGAGCTTCCAGCGGCGGTTGGTCATCGGGAGGACCGTCTAGCGGCGGTTGGTCATCGGGAGGACCTTCCAGCGGTGGCTGGTCTTCCGGCGGAGGTGGTGCTGAGGCTCCTGCTGCCATCAAGATCATCAAAATCATCTCGGAATCGGACGCCGGAGCGGGAGATTCCGGGGGTTATGGTGGTGGATACGGTGGTGGATACGGCGGAGCTTCCAGTGGTGGCTGGTCTTCCGGCGGAGCTTCCAGTGGTGGCTGGTCCGCGGGTGGTTCCTCCAGCGGCGGTTGGACTCCCCAGGGCGGTGGCAGCTGGTAATTGTGATAACCCGTGATTTCATTGTTTTCATTACGCCGCCCATTGTTTTCATCACATTCCCATTGTCTGTTATTGCCCCATTCCACCATATTTGTTAAATAAAAGTTTTCTGTTTGATCATTTCCCAAAAAAAAGGAGTGTTTAATTTGCCAACCTCTGGCGGAGAAGGAAAAAAAAGAAGCAACCCAAGAAATCCTTTTACAACTTTTCAATTTAAAACAGAAAACTCTGCGTTGGAAAACCCACCATTCCAAACTCGCTTTTCCTCTCTAAGAAGCACACTTAAGCGTTAAGTAATAAAATGCAAGCAAAGCTGGGGGAAAAAAAATACAAAAAAGGAGCAGTCAAGAAGGGACAGGAAAGTGGAAAAATAAAGGAAAAACTGTCGGAAAATATGTAAAATATCACTTTTGACTAGCCGGGAAAGTCTAGCCACCCCCAAGGAGCCAGTTTTCTCACAACGGGTGGTGGTGGCAAGTGGGTGGGTCGCGGGTTGGGTCGGGATTCATTGGGTTGCATGTATAAAAATATATTTTCCATATAAATCTAACAAAGAACGTGTTCGGGTTACTTGATTAGGGCCACCAAAGAGTGGGCAAAACATTTTCAGCTTTTCTTTTCTTTTTCTTTTTTCTTTTTTTTTTTGGTGGCAGGAGGGGATGTGGATGGAGGGTGGAGGGCTTAGAGCAGAAGGAAATGGAGTGCCGAAGAAAAGGATAAAAGACAGACTGGGTCCTTTTCGGTTTCCTTGAACATTTACACAATGAATACAAAGATAGAACTTTATATACACACCCAGGAGAAGTGAGCAATTTGTTGCTTGGAGGGCATAAGCCGATATGATAGGTTTGATTTTCTGTATTGATTTATCAAACGGAAGTGAATATTTCCACTCCCAGTTGTTTTCTTTTCAGGCATTTTCCATTGCGGGAATTGCGCAATATTTCGGCTCGGGAAGAATTATAAAAACAATCATTAAACATATTTATTCTCTCCCACTCAATAGCCATCAACTTGTTGCCGGCATTGTAAACAAACAAACATTTTGAGGAACATTCCTACTCAAAAATACACATCACATACATTACTTTAACTTAATATCCGAAAATCGAATCTAAACAGTTTCGTATACGAAATAATTTTTATGAGTTAAATGGAAAAATGTTTTCCATTGAATTCCCGTCCCTGTCGTTTAAGATTTATTTTTTCCCTATTGCGTTGATTATATTTGACTGGTGCTTCTTTCAGAAATTTGTTATTATTTTAATTTCACTTATTGACTGATTGTTGCCATTGTTCCTGTGGCTCTTCAGCACGTGCAGCGGTCCAAAAACTGGAAAATTGCGTGTTTACCCAAGGACAACAGTGGGTGGTTGGCTGGTTGGCTGCTTGAATGGTTGGCTGTCTTTTTGGGGGCCGTCTTCGCCGAGTCAACTGTCTGCCGCCGATTTGAACTGTTGACTGAATCGCTTTTCAAGTGTGTTTACTGTGGGCGCGTGTGCATCGACGGCAGCGGATTCTGAATCAGAAACATCAACAAACAAATGCAGAAAACACAATCAACGAAGCAAAAGCAAACAGTTTAAGCGCCCCTCGGAAGTCGTTATTAAGAATCTCACCCGCTCGATTTGGCCGGATTCTGGCTGAAAGCCCAAACCTCTAACCAAAAGTAATTTCGATTTGTCTGGCTGATATATGTTTGCAATAAAGGGATGACGAGCCCGTCGCGTTTCCATTGATTGAATTTATAAAAAAATTCGTTTTGAAGAAGGTTGACAGACGGAAAAAAAAGTTTTTTTTATCCAATTCTATTTTGATTTGAAGGTAATAAATACTCTTGCCGTTTTGTTGAAACTATTAAATAATTACTGAACTTTAAAGCCTGATGATAGAATATGACTACTTAAATCGAATTAAGAATCCACTCCAAGCTTAAATAAAAATAGTACTTAATAACTGAAGTTTTCAATTGAAATGAACTGCATATTTAATATATTTAACGAAAAATATTATGTTGTTGAATTAAGTGAAATAAAACATTTAGTGTAACAGTGTTAAATTTATTTAGAAATTTTCAAGTGAAATTAACTGCATTTCAATATTAAATATATAAATGAGTGAAGTTTTGAAATAAAAAAAATTGTATGTAGTGGAATCTATTGAAATTAAACATTCATTGTTTAATTAATTTAAAAAATTTATAATTAGTTAATTTTTAATCATTTCGAAAAATATTTGAGATATTGGATCATTTTAATATTAAACTTTTGAATAGAAAATAAATATCAAGCACTAATTTTTTAAAAGCTAACCTTCTAATAGTGCAATTGTATTGGTAAATCCCCCTCTTTTAGAGTACTAATAACATTTAGCCAATGGTTCATCCATCACATCCTCTTTTCGATGGACGTGATTTGTTATTGTCTACTTGGTTAGTTGAGTTTTGAAATTGGTTTGATTTACTCAAGTGATGGCGAGGCGGGGCATGTCGTCCTCTGCCAAGGACCTCTCGTCCTGGTTTATTTTATTCGGTCCTCTGTCACTCCGAAGGAGTCTGTCTGCTTGTGTGTGAGTGCCAGTGCCAGTGCCAGTACCAGCAGCCACTATTTTGCTCCAATACTGCCTGCTGGCGGGATTTCGTCTGGTCGACGACACCGTCAACGGGTCGCATCGCCGTCGCCAAAGTCGGGGCTTCCAGACGTGCGCCGCCGTTGTCGCCATTAACTGTCCCACCGACGCCGTCGGCGACGCCTCCACCACGTCCATAGCTCTGTATATCCATACCCTTGTACCTCCAAGTCGCCATCATCGCCATTACCGCCATCACAAGTTGTCGTCTCATCGATTTACCCACTTTCCTGCCCCCTTCGCCGTGCTCAGCAAACCCATTTCGATGTCGCCTTTGTTGGCTGCCAAAACACAGAAACAGCTACGAAATCGTTATAAGTATGGCGAAAAAAAATGAGAAAAAGTTTTGCGAAAAATATAAAGAACGCGAAATGTGCAAGCGAAAGGGGGGGCAAGCGGAATAAGCAATACAAAGGCAAACAAGCAAATATTATTACTAATTCATTTTTGTATACTCGTCGTTGCACCCCTTTTTTGTCAACACCCACGTTCAACTCATTTCGACTTAGTTTTCCAAACCATGTTTTTATTTCCCTCTCTTCCAAATAAGCTAGTAATTTCTTTAGCTATTTATAACAGAAGTTCCATGACCGTGTACAAGAATTTATATGATTACTGGGTATATTTATTTATTATGAGTTGTGTACAACCAAAATAAAATAAAATTATTATTATCTCCAAGGAAAACCTTTCTGTGATTTAAAACTTTACCTTTAATTTATTTTGAAATAAGTAAGCCCAAAAAGTACGGATAGGGATATTTAAGACAGTTACTTTACTAAAGAAAATTCCTATCCCTTACTTTGTAAATAATTTTCTATTTTCAATAATTTAACAATGTTTAGTTAAGCTTAAGCATAACTCTTCCTTAAAATTAAAATTTTTAAGGAGCTCTTTTGTGCACAACTTTCCCTCTAAAATATTATATCGTATTTTTTTGATGTAATTACTCGTATAATTTGAAAAAGAAATCATAAGGATCTTGCCTTGAATCTCTTTTATTTTTGGATTATTTATTTTGTATATTTTTGGACATATTTTTTTAAGCCTTTATTTAAATTCATAAAGTATACTCTTTAAAGGGTATCCTTTGTTCCCAACTCTCTTTAACCATTTTGCCCGTTGTTTGGCTATCGTTAAATGCTTTCAGGTGCGCAGTGCGCACTTAGTGATTTGTGCTGCGTGCCCGAGACCTCCCCCCATCTCCCTCCCCCACTGAGTACTGAGTACCGAATACCGAGTACTGAGTACTCATCAATGTCTGGGCCAGTCATAAGTAATTTATCAAGATACCAAATTGCAGTTGCCCGGCGACGCGTCCGCGTCGACGTCTGTCAATGCCAATCAGTAGCTGGCGATGTGAGTGAATGATTCCGAGTCCCGGCGTGAATGATATCCGAGGTATTTGTCAGGTGGTCGCGCACTCAAGTGATGCCAAGTGTCAGCCAGAAATTCGGGTGGTGCGCTGGTGATGGTGGTGCAGGATTGCGTGAGAGGTGGGGATGGGCAGTAATTGGCCAACTGAGATTCCTATCTATTACATATCTCGACCCGAAGGTCGGGGGATATCGGGTTCAGTGTCAAATGAATCGAAGTCAAGGGGAAATAATGTGGAAAGGTGTGTGACTTATGGACATCCTGTGATTTATTGGTTATGTTTGCAATGTGATATATTGGAAAAGTGAAAGCTGTCACTTATTTCATGTGTGTAATCATCGATGTTTATCGTTTAGCGATTTCCTCTTAAAGTTTTTACAATGCGACATATACACATTAAATATATAATTTTTGAGTCAATAGGGTTTTTAGATTGAGATTTATTAAAAAGTGGCAGATGGGACTGAAAGGAAAATTGATAAAAAAATATGTGTTTAATCTATACTGTTTTTTTTTTAACTTAACCTGAAATTTAATTAAAATTTAAAACCTCTTAAATATATATTAAAAAATATTTTTGCCTTGAATATTAAGTCTTTGAAAATCCTAAAGCCAGTTGTTTTAATTATTTGTATTTACTTTACTTTTTTCTATAAGTTTTTAAGTCCCTTCCTTAATACTTGCATTCTAAATTACTTACAATCCTACTGAAACTCGTTATTTGACCCAATTTCCTGCCAAACTGAGTTAACATTTTCCATTCAGAAGTTATTATCCCCAAGTGATTTTCTCAAGTCACACTTTCATCAGGGGCAACAAGTAATTTGACTACCGAAAATTCCTACATTCATGTCGTAGTAACTCACAGAATCCAAGGAGATTATGTGTCTCTTTCCCAAAATATCTCTATGCTACTCACACTCAATTACAATGCAAACTATCAGCAATAAAAGCAAATTTCCTTCACCCTCGAGCAGGATTTTCGGTCACACACACGCACACGCAGTGTGTGTGAGCACCAGAGAATTGTAATAATTTTTGTGTGTTTTATTTTGTATGTGGGTCATGTCCTTATGAAATATTCAAATGCCCTGAATTACGTATTTATGCCATTTCCACTCTTTTATTGTTCGGCCTTCCAGTCCCCAAGCAAAATCCTTTACCCTTCGAAAAAAAAAACAAAAATCCAATTGTAAATGCGTTCAGTGCCAGCTTACGTGTGGGTGCCTCAATTCCGTTATTGAAAATTGACCAAATATGTGTGTGAAAGCAGAAGACGGATGGCATGCAAAGTGTTTCCCCCTTTTTTTTGGGAAGGGGAGGGGGCGGTTCAGGAAAAAGGGAAATGGAGTCGAATGAAGGCAACAAAGCGACAATGACAGCAACAAGAGCTGAGGCAATAAAACACACACGAGGGCATAAAAACAAATAAATTGGTAACATTTTCACAACACCCACACCCTCAAGCCCAGTGGCAAACACACGCACACACACGGACATTGGTAAATCCGCAACGGAAGTTTTGCTTTTAAATCGATTTTGATTGATTTTTCTCACTGCCGGGAAATGCCTTTCGGGCAATACACACACATCCATTCATTCATACACACTAACGTATCACCGAGTTTTTCCCTCCTGTTTGTCAATGGCTGTAAAAATAAAATCAAATTGTAAATAATCGAGTCGCAATCGTCGCCTGTTTGTAAATATATATATGAGCATATATTTTTGCTTTTACCCTTTGGCGGTGTTCCACTCAGAAAGAAAAACAAGGGTACATATTTTAGCAGATCATAACAGTCGGGATATACTCTTTTAAAACAAATGTACAAATTTACTTTTAAAAAACTTAACAAAAATTAATGAAAATCTTCAAAATTAGTAAGCATCCAAATACTATGATTGATTATATAAATTAATATTTAGTATTTAAATTTTTTAGCATTTATTTTGTCAAGTTCGAAAAGTGTAAAAGTTGGAGCTCCCATTTAGTAAGCAGTTAAGTTTTGAATATCTGATCATTTCTTATCCTAAAAGGTCAACGTAAAAATTCCATCCTCATTTTATTTGCACTAAAATTATTTGATTTAACCTTCGCACTCCCCACTCAACATTCTTCCATTAAGAATGCAGCTATGAAAACCGAAAACCTTTCGTTGTGTTTAACTTTATTTATTTATATTTATTGAATGTATATCGCTTTATTTCAATATCATAAAAAACTTTACACCATTCTGGGCGGAAAGAACAAGCAAACTAAAAGCCCGCACTAACATTTTTAATACAAAATCAATAAATATAAAAATATATGAGCGAGTTGAAAAAATCATAAATGGATGTGTGTGTGCGCTTGCCAGCTCATACAATACAAAAGCATAACTATGAGTGGGAAAGAATTTTTTTATGATGCTGCGGACTCATAAAAAGCGCATAAAGTGGCCTTAACATGGCATAAAAAACGCACTCGCAAGTGCCAACACACTGGAGGGGGTCAAAAAGGGGAGGCAGATGGTTGGAGAAGTGTCAGGAGGGTCAGCAAACACCATCTATGGTCCCAGCTAGAGAGCATATGTCTGGGGAATAGCCACGAAAACGTGGCAATAACATACGATAGCATATGTCCCACAAAAATGTAAAGCAACTTAACTAGGAATAGTGAAGGATAAGAAAAGAGAAAAAAGGACGTTTAAGGAATTTTAATTGAACTGGAGAACACCTTGGGGATCCATAAATCGTTTAAGTAATTAAACTTAAATCTAATTTTTAAGCCCTAGAGGCTGAGGTTGACCGGAATACTTAAGTAACCTTTTTATGCTTTTTAATACAATTTATAGCTGTATCGAGAATTCATTTGTTTCAAGTTTTTCAGCTTTTGGCAATTAAAAAATCCATTAAAGTTATTTAAAACCTTACAAAAAAAAAATGCTTACCTACAAAATACTACGGATCCTTAACTTTTATCTGAAGTTCTTCTTAAAAAAAATAATTTAAACTTTAAAATAAAATTATAAAATAAAAGTTAACAATAAATCGAAAAATCGAAGTGAAAAATGCTTTTAGATATATAACGTTTTATGTAAAACCGAAAAAGTAACCCTTAATTATTTATAAATTTTATTTACTCATTAAATTTATTCAGGGGTGGTCATGTCCATTATTTCATTATCATTTCCACCCAATGAAGTTCCCAACATTTTTCAATATTAATTAAGTCATTTCCTTTCAAATTGTCTGATAAAGTTTGCGCTTCCTTTCTTTGTTTGCCACTTTATAAGGACAAGAGCACCCAAACCAGTGTTTTTGGATACATTTTTTGTTGAAACTTTTTGGGCAATGAATTACCATTTCCACCGGCACATTACTAGTTCGAAAATTTAACCCCTTTGTGTGCGTCTGTCTCAAGACAACCCCATCGTCTGCCCCCTTTTGCCCACCGCCCCTATAAAGAACATAAGTCAGCATTCAAAGCACTCAATAATCACACGTACACTCGAATTTACATATCTACATCAGACATCGTCAGGTCGTAATTAAAATATCACGCCCAGGCAAAGAAAGGGTTTTGGTGAGATGGGATTTGGCAAGGGAGTGGGACTTTCTTGCCGCCAGTCAAACAAATAATCTTTAAAACCGATTTTTGTTTTTAATAAAAAGGTCTTTACAAATATTTTAAGCCGCTCATCATTGCCTTCTGTCGCTCCTCTCGATGGCAACCTTTTTTAAACCATTTCCATTTGCCCCAACCCAATCTGCCACTCGACGCCCAGCTCCTTGTGCATTAAATCAAAGAAGCGTAGCCAGCACGTGTCTGAAATATGCATTAACACACCACCATCACCATCGCAATCAGATGTGGAATCAGAATCAGCATCCCATCACCCACACTCTGTGTGCCGAAAACCCATGCCACGAACAGATCACACCGGCATTTGCCGGAACTTCGAGGGTTGGAGAATGAAATCATTTTTAATATTAATTGCAGCAATCGAGTGACCATGACAACAGCGAGAGCAACCCTCAAGAATCCCGAGCACCCAGTAAAATAAAACAGAAAACACCCATCAAAGTGGTTGGGAGTAGTAGCAGTAGCGACTTTCTTCAACCACCCGTGACAAGTCGCTGGCGGATGTGGCAATTGAATTTTGGTACTGCCATTCTGGCAACTGTCCGTTAAATAAAACCCCAGACAATATTTGTTTGTCGCTTAAGGGAGGTCCTTTTTTTGTGTCCAGACTGGGCCTGACAGCTAAATGAACCACTGAGCAAGTTCGATTTGTGATTGCCGGCAGATTAATGGACTTTGTAATGGAATCTGAAAAGACTCATCTGGGGGATAGGCACAAAAAAAGAGTCAACCAATTTAGTATGTAGGGTTATAAAGGTTTTTTTTCCACATTCACTTTGATGTCTTTTGTCATTGTAATAGACATTGCAGAACATTTTTGCCTCACAAAAGCTAGAATAATTAATTGCCACTGTTATTATTTATTTAAAGCATTTGTACTGGATTTAATTTCAATTAAATGATGTACATTAGCATTTCATGTGCTCTTGGCATTAATAAAATAATTGGTTTAAAAATTATAGGAACATTTAAATTAAATGGTTAGCTGAAATTCACTCAATTTAAATGCATTGAAATCTTTAGCATCCTCTGGACTTTAGAACAAGTAACTGAATCTGATTGCCTGGTACTTTGCAGGGCTAAAAGCTCATCTTTTGCCTTCTTGCTCTCGTAACTTGAGTTTCTTGCCCTCGGGGCAGCGCTACCCCTAAGACTTTATCCGCTAAACGATTTTCTTGGGATCCTCTTTGTGTCGAGGTGCTCGGCTTGGGCACTTGCTCTCAAGCACATCCCACATCCACCATTCTGCAAACGCCACCCGCAAACCTACTCAAAACCCCTTTTACAGACCCCGTCCCCAAACTCCCAAGCTCACACACAAGTAAACGATAAAAGCACAGTCGTTTGCCAACAACAGTAACAATCAGTAGCGAGAGGATGCCACCCCCTCATCCCCTATATGTAAAGTAGACTCCTTACACTTAAAAGTTTTGATATAGCCTAAAAAATCAGGAACCCGAATTAAAACCCGTATTTTATTGAATCAATTGGCTCATGTTTATATAAAATAATTTTTATAGTTTCAATTAACTCTTTAATAACTAATCACAAATTTTAAGCTTTTTCCGTAAATTTCAAATATTTTAAATGCTTTGTGCAATGTGACTATCTTTTGATGACAATTTTCTGTATCTAAGTAGTCAGTAATTTACAGTTATTTATAAATGCTATTAATTGTAAGCCCTTTGCTAGCTTATTATATTAAAACATTTATGCATGCAATATAATTAATTGCTTTAAAGTAACTGCAGTCCATAATTTTGCGAGTGTATTACCCCACTTAGTCCAACCAGCAACTCAGACTCGCAATCTGAAATCCAGGAGCGTCTGGCGCTTCGACCCACTCGCTGTTGTTCTGTCACACTCGCTCGCCAGCTGTTCGTTCGTTGTTCCGTTCGCCGTTCGGTTCGCCCGCTCGTTGGTTGCGTTCGACTAACGCGGGAGTTGACTGGGCGCTCAGAATTCACAGGAAGCGGACCTTACGGAAAAATTCCATTATCGAAAACCCACCCGAGTGAGAGAGAGAATAAGAGAACCAACTTGGGGGGTGGAGAAAGCAGAGAGAAAGCGAGAGCTAAAGTTGAAAGTTAAATTGAATTGAGGTGGGCCAAGTGTGGCCTGGAGGGTAGAGGGTAGCGCATAGGGTTGAAGGCCCCTGGGGTCCCTTCGGGTGGTTTGTAACTGGCGAGAGGTGGCGGGAATGAATTTGTTGGGCCATCAAAATGACTTTCAGCATGTGGAAGCCGCTGCTTAGCATGTTTCCTGACAGGCCACGTGCGGCAAAAGGAAAGAAAAGAGACGGATATAGACAGAGACAGGTACATATAGCGAGTGGGATAGCTAACGAGAAAGGTCCTTCTCTGTCTCGCTCGCTACTGTTGGGGTACTGTGAAAATGAGGCGCAAATTTTGTGGCCGAGCAAACAGAACAGGAATAAAAGAAAAAGGTTCAACAAATGGTTGCCAACCTAAACCGAAACCCCCAAAAAATAACAGATCCACCCCTCACACTATTTAGTGATGATATGAGGGCAGCAGAGGGGTAGCGAAGTGGTTAGTGTTATCTGGTATATTAAGAGGAGTTTTTCTATTTCTTTAAGGTAATTGTTTAGTGAAATATTAATAAATAAATATTTGCAAATTAATGAAATTAGTTATTAAACATGGTTTACTCATAAGTTCTTATAGTTTCTAACTTAAAATTAAAGGTTAATTTCTATAAATTATACTTAAGGCTTATTATTTATTTCAAACCTAACCCGATGTTGCATTTGTTTTCCAATCTCCACTCAATTTAGACATTTTCCCATCTGTTAGGGCTCTGTTAACATAATTTTTCCCCGGTTTCTGTAATTTCATGGTGGTTTGTGGACTTTAACGGGTATCGGGTATCTTCTAGTCCAGCTCTTTCGGCTGGGATATCAGCAAAGAGCAGCGAGTATAACCCATAAGACGAAAACGTACACACTCATTGCTTTTCCATTTTCACCCCCTTTCCGACCGGCTATCTCCCTCTCACACTTTGGGATGCTTGAAAATTATGTCAACGAGTTCTGTTGATTTTCCCCCATTTCGTTTGGCTTTTATTTCTGTCCACCCCTTCTCGTCCTTCCCCATTTTCCATCCTTTTTGTTGTTTGCCAGCTCGGCTTTTCCCCCATTTTCCTCGACCGTAGGACCGGCGTTGGTTAATTACATTTTACAAAATTTGCTGTCAAGCAGTTAAGTTGGGTTAAGTCGAGCAAACGTCGACTGCGGCAGAACGACATTTTCTGCTTTCCCTGCTGTTGGTAATTTAATATTCGATTTTTGTAATTTTTATACGCTGACCTTTTTGCAATTGTGGAATTTTCCTTTTTAATTATTTATGTGCGGTTGTTCGGCTTAGGGCTGGGAGGCCTTTTGGGGGGCGTGTCATCGTTTTTGTGTCCGCCGCTCTGTTCTGCATCCGCAGATTAAAAGGAAAATCGTTTTGTATTTAATTATGCAGTCAGGTGATGGTAATTGGGGATTGTAATTCGGAATGTTCTCTGTTCGCCGAGAGTGGGCGGGAATGTTTGCATAATGTTTACACGTTCTGCGAGTGGGAGGGTGGTACTCTCTGTTGACCATTTCATAGAGTAGCCCCTGAATATACATACCTCTTATGTACACCCACTGGTACATAAGTAAATTCCACATTTCGGTTAACTTTCAGTGTGTTTGGCGAGTGGAGAATTCAGCAAAAATATTTTTAAAAGCTCAAGTCAGAGCAGGCAAATACAGACAGAGGAAAAAATTGCATGTCGTCGAGGAACAGGGACAAAGTGAGATGGCAAGGCGGTAAAGGAGGTGAAGGTGGGACTGGGGCGGTGCAAGGGGAAGGTGCACGGAAAGGACACTAGAAAGTTAGGTGAAGAACTCAAGAATTTTTGACACTCTGACTATATAAAACTATAACTTATAGAATATTTTAACATTATTTTATTGACCAAACAGTTTTGCAGATAGATTTAGATTTAGATTAGATTTAGCATTAAATAAAAAAAATAGTTTCAAAAATTTAAAACTTCAACTATTAAATTTGTTGTTATTAGTTTTGTAACTTTATATTTTTTAATAGGTTACAAAATGTTTGTATGTATTTAGCAAGATCCTTTTTGTAGCGTATAAAGAGCTCCCCTTGCTAACGCAAAAGACCACCCAGCAAAAAAGGAAAATTGTGGCGCAAAATGTTACGCTTGCATCGAAACGGTGGGAAAATGTGGAAAGGGGTGCAGGGAAACTGAGGATTGGGTTTTTCGCAAAGGGGGACACAGGAGGTGAATGTGGAACCGAGGGAAAGCGAACATGTTGGCTCCTACAATGACAGCAGCCTGCAACAGCCGGCGAAGGACGTTGTGGTGGGGGTGGGAAAAGTGGGCGAAATGATGGCAAAGGCATTAAGCTGCGCCCACACCCACAAACAGCGAGGGACATTATAGTCAGAAGGCGAAGGATGCGTTTTCCATGGAATACTCAAACACACACACACACACTCACAAATAGGACGACATACTTTCGCACAGAAGAAGAAGAACTTGGCGCGACTTTCGACTACGTGAAGCTGTGAGCTCCAAAAGCGAAGAAAAACTCACACCCATACGTGCATATAGCACATATATCCCCAACACAAACTCACACACACACGCATACACACTTACAAAAGCGGAGAGGAAAAATGGCAACATAACTGTAGTGAAAATGTCAAGAGAGAAAAGATATTAAAACGTATTTGACTTCTGTGAGTTTTGGATGAAGCAATGGCGCGCTAGGAGGGGGCAGGGGGGTTAAGGGTGGCACAATGAAAAATATATAAAGAAGCCGCCACTCACACAAGCACATCAGCCTGCACACACAAGCACACACACAGACACACCGACAGCGAGCTTATGACAAAAATAATAAAAATGGCTCAAGAAAAGAAAATGGCAAAAACGAACTGAAATAAAAAAGCAGCAACGCAAAAAAATAGAAAAAAAATAAAAAAGCAAGAGAGAAAATACAAGTATAAAAATGAATTTTAGATGACAGGCAAAGCAGCTTGCTGGATGGGGAAAAACTCGGGCGGACTGGGTAAGGTTTGTCTTTGCAGTTAAGCAGACAAGTAAATGTTGTCCTTGTTGTTGTCCCTACACCACCCACATCCCCTGTCTCCACGGGGGCGTGGCAGGGGAAAAAAGAAAACCAGAGGAGGAAAAATTGTGGAAAAGTTTTATGGGCAACAGCAGCAAAAATTGCAATATAGCCAAGGAGAAAGGTGGGGGCTGTGCTCTTGATGGCTATGGAAAAGAGGATGCGGCAGTGACAAGGATAAAATGTCAGAGATGGAATGAGAAAGGAGCAGAGATGAAGAACTAAAAAGGGAAAAATGGATGAGAAACCAATTTAAAGAAGAAACTGCTCTGTAAGACATATGAAAACCCATTTGGGAAATAGTTAAATAAAGAAATGAAAGGTCAGGAAATATATTACAAGTGGTTTTGCCTAAATATAAAATACTGAGGATAAGGTTTATGTGTAAAGAAATACTTTCTTAATTAATTTTGCTATAATAACTTGTAAAGCTATCACGAAATATAATAAAATTTTGATAGAAATATAATAAATTAAACTTTGCTAGGAAATAACACCCTAACTTTTGCAAAAAATGTCTTGCCTAATGCGCTAAAATATTTTCAAAGACATTTCCCAGAGGAAAAAACTGTCAGCATATGTTCCTTAGGATTTGCGGAATACCCCAAAGATGAATCCACAAAGCCCCCAAACGAAAACAGTGAATTGGCGAGAGACAAAGCATAAAAAATAAATGAATAACATAAAAATAAATCATACGCCCCATCGGCCACCCAGTAAAAAGTGAGCCAATACTGTAACCATTACCCACGCTGCAAAATCACACCACCCCAACCCAACGAATGGATGTCCTCCCCCTATTTTCATGGCGCTAATAAATGCTTATCGAAGACGCATAAAGCGAGTAAATTCGCAGCCATTAAACGAGCATAAAACTCGATGCCGGGCCGAAACAAAATTGTGGGGCCGACAAATCAAAGTACAAGCCTCAGAGCCTCAGGTCCATCCCCTTTCCCCAATTTCCCTGCCATGAAATAAAACCAGGCAACAATGAAACCCAAAGCGGCTCCCAAGCGATTTCGATGCGGGCATTCGTCGGTCGGTGCAAAGAATTGGCCACCCACAGACCCACAGACCCAAACCCGAACCCCGAGAGGACCTTCCCTGAATCCCCATTCCCGGCACCTCCTGCGCCCCATTTCAACTCCCCTCCCCGTGCCAACACTCGCTATATAACCATCTTACCCAACGTTGACAGCATACAAAGTAACTTAAATCGAAACAATAAAGCGGCAACTTTGTACCAAGAAAAAATGCAAAAGAAAGCAAAATGAACACAGAAAAAACGTAGAAGAAAACTGGAAAGGGAACGGGAAGAAGAATAAGAGCATGGAAACAACGACAACGGACTTACCCTTTCTACCCGCAATTTTGTAACATATTTTAAAAATTGTATTAAATGGTATGAAATCTTATTTTAACAAATAAGCCATAAAGCACAAAATAGCTTTTACTTAAATTTTAAATTTGTTAAAAATAAATAACATATAAAATGTTAATTTTATTTGCGAGTTAGCTATCAAGCTTAAGAATTCTTTTATTTGAATTTTGATGAAACTATTTTCAAGAAACTAATATATGAAACTATATAACAAAATAAAAATATATTAATTTAATTTTCGAATCGTTTAAGATCGAAATTTTCCAGCGTTTAAAGTAAACGTAACTTAATACTCTATACTATTTTTAAGAATCAATTCAATAAAATTTAATATTATACATAAAAGCTATTATAGTTAAGAGTATTCGAAACGCCATTAAATGTCACTTATTATGCTGTCGATCGAAATTCCCATACCAAGCGTGGGTATTATTACAAAAAACGTAAGAAAAGTCGTGAAGGAAAGTTCCCAAAGAAATTGAGCTGGAGAGAGAACATGGCGAGGAAAAAGAGCGAAAAAAGAAATGTAGAAAAGCGCAAATAAATGAATGAATAAAAGCGCCAAGGATAGCGAGGATACCGTACAGGCAAAAAGGACTCAATGGGGGGAAATGGGAGGCAAGAGAACAGAGTTCCACAAAGAAATTACAAAATGTATGCAACAAAAAAATAATAAAAACGGTGGAAAAGACGGATAAAAGAGGGGGAAATATGGGGTTAGGGAGGTGCAGCACCGCTGGAAAATATTAATAAATCCCCGCTACTGCGAGACACGAATACATTTTCCTTACCCCCTTTCCCATCGTCCATCTCCTTGCTTTACCATGTTGAGGAACATTTTCTTTGCAGATTTCGTTTTCTTAATAAATACAATTTTCTAGTAATTCCTCCATTCAAATATTTTAATTTTTGACAACCCATTAAATTTCCGGAACATTTATTATCCCTAATTTATGATACATTTTGTTCACTCCCTAGTCTCTGTAGTTTACAATCAATTTATTGAGATGCTTATCCCCCAATTGCTCTCAACTAATCATCCGCTTGTCCGCCCATTCACACCACGCCCACACACCGCGACGCCCACCCCGCCACACCACCACTTGACCCCACAACCCACGAGCCTTTGGAAAACCGCAGCCTTCCGGATGGAGTTGCCACTCGAGCGACCACTAATCATAACGATAACACCTAATCAACCGCAACTCGGTTGGCCATCCAGCAATTCCGAATTCGTAATCCGGACGGAATCCGGAATTCCAATCGAAATCCGTAACCGAATCCGGGAGGCGCCCCTCCAACGTCCTCACCGCCCACAAATCGAAACCGAAAAAGGTTTCGGGCTAAATTAAATGAAACGTTGATAAGGCGCAAAAGGGCGCACTAAACGATTAAATCGACTGAGCGAGCAAATGAGAGAGTGGCTTTTTCTGCCGCCTCGCGACCACCACCCCCCGAGGTCACCCACTGCCAGGGGGTGGGGGAGCGGGGGGTGTGTTCCATTCACCCACACAACTACCGCCGACAACTGACCCGTGGACCTGACGGAGGGCGGACGTGCCCGACTGACTTTCGGCACAAGTGCGCAGCGATGGCGAAAAGTGAATTTTCCGCTCAGCGCTTGGCTGCCGTTCGGTGGGCAGCGGCCGCGGGGTGAGCCGGAAAATTGCCAGCTGAATAATTTCCAGAGCCGACTGCAGCCGGGAGAAGTGTTTTTCGGGAGAACACGCAAGGCTAGCAAACCAAAGAGCAAGGGTTTTTCGAATATCATATACTCTGCACTTCTGTTACAATTTCTGTTTTTTTAGTTTCAATCATAATTGTTTAAAATTATTACCAATATTTTGTTTTGTTTATATCTAACTTTTCCTGTTGAACTATAAAAAACTCAAAGAAATGCATACAAATTTGGATTTAATTTTTAAATATGTTAAATGAATGAAAGCTTATTTTTGTATTCCTAATTAATAAAGGTTTGTTTTTTAACTGTTTTAAAAACAAAACGTAAGTTTTATGGAAAATCAATTATTGAGTGTACAATTTGTAAAGTGGGAATCAATTAAAAAAAAACATTAAAATAGATAATGTAAATAGTCCGATTAACACATTTAATTTATTTAAGTATTTTCAATTTAATGGACTTAAAGTTCCTATAGATTGGATTAGTTATAATATTAGTTTTAATAGACTTTTTCAGGATCGGATCAGTTAGTATTTGAAATATACTTAATATAACTATAAGAAAGTTAAAATATTTAAGTAATTTACTTTTTCTAATGTTTATAAGTCAAACTTCTAACATACCTCCTGGTTCTCCAATTCGCACCCATAACTTAACACCATCGAACTGGGTGGCGTTCGTCCGGGCTCGTCTTAATTCGGTTCGACTCGGCTTTTGCTCCGCTTGGTGGCTCGGTTCGATTGTTCGACTTGGTTCGCACGGATACAATGCCTCTGAATGTATATATTTCCAGCGTTTCACGTGCCAATGCGCATGTGGAAATGCCAAAGGGGGGTTTTAGGCTTGTCTTGCACTTTTTGCCCGGAATCCCAAACGTCGATTTGATTATTCTGAGCGCCTGGTCCATCGGCAGCGTGTTGCGTTCGTGTGTGACGTTCTGTGCGGACCTCGGACCGATTCAGTCCAGAGGGGGTCTGAAAACGGGGGCTTTGGGACCCGGGACCCGGGACCCGGCAGCATATCACCCGACACTCTAAGTGAGTCCTGTCAGTCCTGTGTGCTGGTAATTGCAGGACCCCAGCCTTGTTGTGCACACATTTGCTTAACTGGACTTGATTAGGTTTTCGAGGTTAGATACATTACGAATTATTCAGCGCACAGCGGGCGGTACGACCGCCCACCCGAAGACCCCCTTCCCGGGATTGAATCTCCATCTCCACCCAGCCGATCCAACCCCACTTGTTTGGGCTGCAGGCGAATGTTCGTGCGTGGTTCGCCGCTCGGTGTGTGCTCATTGAATTATTTCAAGCATGCCGAGCATTTATAAGCACTGAAACCAAAACTGGGGCGGAAGGGTCGCACAATTAATATAATAATTGCAACTTATTTACGAAACATCATTAAGTAAGCAAGAGAGTAAAATCGGAGGCATTAAAGTTACATACTGAAGCGGGTAAATATATTTTTAATTCTATGTGTGTATAATGCCAAAAAGGGGTTTTGTTTTATTAAAAACTATATACGAAAATTAATTAGTATTATATTTTCCATTTATTTTATTTTAACATAAAAATACTATTTATTTCTTAACAATAAAGACCTGAGAGCACAAAACTTAATATATCATTTTGACATACAAAAATTTGTAATAAGATTATATTTTGGTTTGAAAAAGTTTCGTCGTAAGAGGCATAATTAAATTAAACTACTTTTTAGTCACTTTAACCACAATTGTCTAAACTTATTTTAAGACGTTAAAAATGTATTTCACCCAAATTAATTACATTAAAAGTGTTTTATTTTTGTATTACAAAACGTTTTATTTAATTTTAAACGACCAAACATTTTTCCAAAATATTAAAATTCGATTTTATTTTAGCACGTGTTTTATTCATATTTTTTTATGGTGCATAAATTATTGTATGTGTTGCTGGTTGAACTTCCTCAGCTGCTGCCTTTTTTGATTGTCTTGTAATTGCGTTAGGATGCGAACTTTGTTATCCTTGCCACGTAGCACATAATTGTAACCATTAATATTTTATTGGGTGGTGGTTGGTGTCTGTCAGCCAGCGGAACGTTAATGCATTGTTGTGCCAAGCCAAGGCATCATTGCCCCCACCACCGCCGAGGGTAAGTTTAATTAATCGACGACCGATGCTCGTATTGTTCCAGTGCCCAGTCAAAATATTTGACTTGTAGATGCGCCTCTAATTGAGTGCCCCCTCAAGAAGTTAATGCCCAAAGTGAAAGTTGTTTTTGGCCAACTGCCGTTGTTGTTTCGGGCCATCTTGGGCTTGTTCTTTTGGGGCGCAGCCCATCTGGCAGAATCTGCACGAAAATGATGTAAACCTAATTAAATTTCCAATAGAACAAACGACGCCCCTCAAACAGATTCGTTGGAGTTTTCCGTTCTGGGTATGGGTGTGGGTTTGGCGATGAGCAAGTCGGAAGAAACTTCGAGGATGGCAACCAGATAATTGCCAGATTGCGTCATGCGAGTGACTTTCCTTTCTCCATTACCCCATATCACCCACAGTTTGGAAAGCTATCAACTTTAATTCGATGGCCAGGGGGAATTTGGGGCTTGGGCGGTACCAACGGTTCTACATGCGACTTTCTGACCTGGGGGGCAAATTGACCAAGACAGATCAAAGAACTCCTCTTCAGAAACTTATTTCGTAAGCTGTCAGGGCCTAATAGAAAAATGTACTTGTTTGTTCTATTTGAAAACTTAAGAAAAAAGATTTTGGAAGGCTTATCAATATTAAAATAATAGCATTTTGTATTCGTACTGTTACATGACAATAATATCTTAAGCTAGATTAATAATACGTTAATAATACTTATTTAAAATAATAAAAAACCCAGTTGTTAAAATGTTACCCATAAATGTTGCCTAAAATTTCTCCTCGAAATGAAAACTGAAAATTTTTAAATACTTTAGAATTAAAATCAAACTTGCATAACTTGTATATCTCAAGCCAATCTTAGTAATATAAATTTTAAAATGTAAATTTTAAATTAGACATATTGAGTTAATCGTTTTTATAGCTATCCTTAAAAGGCACTTTATTAACTTTAAAATGTTTGTACACCCAAATCACCATCGATGACATAGATAAGTAATTTCATTATCGAAGGAAACACACAAGTGGCCTATGCCGAGCACAAATCTCCCCTAATAAAATGGTATATACATTAACCGAAACCTACTGTCCTTCAGTCATCCCCAAAGAATAAAGCAAAACCCAAAGACATCCAACAAGGCGAAAATTATCGAAATGACAAAACGAAAGTGAGTGAAACACCGCCCCCAATCCACGCCCCCTGGGTGGTGGGGCCATGACATTGTCAACGTCTTGGCTGTCTTTGTATATTGATGATTTTCCACACCCACACATCGCCATACACATACAAATTGAATTATCCCAAGGACCAAATGTTTCTGTCCTCGGATGTGGGCTGCTGTGGGTGGCAGCCTTCTGTTTGTGTATCTGCGAGACGTCAAAGTATCTTAATTAAATTTCATCCCTTAGCCGAAAAACAAAAACGAAAAGCAAAAGAAAACAAAATAAAAATGTGCAGCAATTTCTCTCTCGTTTTCTCCACTGACTAATAGACAATTTACGCCCTGTTTGCAACCACACAGGCCAAGAATGACGATGACAAAAAAGTCACCAAGCCACGAAACATTTTCAAATTAGTGAATTTGTGAGGCAGATACACAAAAAATTTTCTCCGCATTTCCCTGTTTCCACTTTTTATTCTTCCATTAAAAGCACTTAACATTTTTTAAAGCGTTAAAATACTGCTTTATTATAAGTACAATTAGGAGATGCCAATTAATACAGAATGTTCAATTTCCGACAAACGACTACTCTAAATTATTACATAAACGTGTTTTGAAAATTAAGTAAACTTACTAATTAAGATATTCGGAAATAACTGTTGCTATAAATAACAATAATAAGAAAGTGATATATTTTTTAAGCTGCTAAGTTTATGTTAAGGCAATCACCAAAATAAGTTAATTTAAATGTTAATCTGAAATAATAATATTTAATTTGTTTAACACTATTTATTCTTAGCTGTTTATATATCAAACATCACCTACAGATTTAAAATATTTTCTATGCTATCGCTAATTCATTTTTGACTAGTAGTCGTTTATTCCCCCAGAGTAATCTCTTAAATAAAAAGCAGCTTAGAGGATTCTCCAGTTAATTCGATAATTTTACAGTGCACTAGAGTGGAGTACGGGGCCAATGACTGGCAGTCAACTGTTATGCCATTAAATAAAGTTGGCAACACTTAATGCACAGCGACAACAAAACCAACAACTGTTGAGTGCGAGGTGGGAGGATTTTCATTTCGGATGGTGTGGAACTGCTAATAAAATGTTGTGGGGCTGTGGGGGTTTGAAAACCAAGAGGTAGTGCAACTAAAATCTATAAAATGCAACAACAAAACAGTGGGGTAGGTAGTTGCCTTCGTGGGACGGCAACTTTTGTCCCAAAAGTGTTTTGTATTGCTGTTGTTGCGACCATTTGTTTTTCGTACTGTTATCCCTTCCACTTCTCTTGAGTCCCCGCCCCTGCCCCTATAAACATGTCACATTTAGGAGCGACTACGTGCCAAGAGTTGCATGTGCAGAGCAACAAGCCAAACGTTGGCCCCGGCTTTTCCCCTTTTCTTCCCCCCAATTTTCTCGACCCTACATGGTGCAAGAACAACGAGCAGTACAACTAGAACTTTTTGTGGCGCCCAACGTGGGGCCATCCAATGCTTCGCCTCCTTTTCTTCCTTTTTGCAGTCAGGCACCGCAATTTGCGCGTGATATCCTTTACACCCACACCTCTATACACACACACACAGACATCATATACCCCTCCCCTTCTTCGTGGCAACGTTTTCGTTATCCTTTAGGAAGCTACCACTCACAGCTACCGTTCCGAATTGAATTAAACTCAAACTTTTACCAATTTACAAAAGCAACACAGCAGCAAAATAGTAAAGAGAAAGCTGGCAAAGAAAGAGGAGAATCCTGGCAGGATGAAGACCAACAGGGGGTGGCGAGTGGGAAAGTCGGGGCAACAACTAACAAAAGTCGAAGCTAAGAAAGTTTTGCACCGAAGTAGAATCAAGTTTTTTGCCAGCTTATTTTCCGCCAACGTCTTTTCCTTTGGCGAATTTAGCGATGGCAAAGCGTCGTGACACGCACTAGAAAGGTTAAAGGTTAAAGGTCTTAAAGATTATCTGTACTTCGATACTATTTTGTTTCCAAATAGCCACCAATGTTAACTGATTAAAGAGGTTGCCAGCCTATTTTAATATTATATTCAAGACCGCTCCATTTATTATGAAAATTTTGTATGGCTTTGCCTTTTAATGTCTTTCAAAGTGTATAAAAGCCAATGTTTATATACAAAACATGTAACGGTTTCTCCATTGAAACCCGTTTCCAATCAACCACAGCACATGAAAATAATGTGCTTAGAGGGAAGCCCTAAAAAGATTAAACACTGGGTTATCCCTAAATCATAATTGTGGTTCGGCCATCGCTAGCTCACTTGGCTTTCATATCTCCTTGCCCCCACTTCTGCTCCATCAAATGCAACCTTTTTCGAGTTTACTTTGCTGCTCCTTCTTCCTTCTCCCTCCCCGAACCCTTGTCCTTCGTCCTGATACTCTAGCTGTTGCTCGGGTTGTTGTTGTGGAAACACAATCTGCCCCGTAAAAGAGCTTAAACCCTGTCAAGCCACCCATTAAGAGGTGGGTGCGGACTGGGGTTGTCGCCTGCGAAAAGGGGCTGAGCGGGTGGGCAGTGGAACATTTTGCGTGATGGCATACCAAGGCATGCATACCAATACAGGGATAAATGCACTGAACTAAAATTAATAACAAAATTGATTATTGATATATCAACTTTTGTAACAAATATTTAAATTTTCATTTTAAATCTGTAGAAATTACTGCGAAACCACTGATAAATACTGCGAAACAACTTACAATAATAAAGTTTTTACTGCTTAATAATTATAAGATTTTAAATAACTTTCCGAGGGGTGAATGAAAATACTTTTCGTCTTTTAGTGAAACCACTGATATTGCCAGCAAAAAAAATTACTCTTGACATTTGATTGAAACTGATTATTTATATATAGTTTTTATAATTCCCAATTTTTTTCTCTGTATATAAAAGATGTGGTGGAATGAAGCAGCCTGGCAAAGGACAACTATGGGCGAGCTTTCTGGTCGCACAGGGACATGGCTTGGCCTAAGTTGTTTGTTGCTGTTGTTGCCGCTGTTGGGATTGTTGCTTTTTTGCCCCTGCTTTGGTTACTTTAGTCGGTTTTCATTATTTCTCTATCCCTCTCACTCATTCTCAGTCGGTTTTATATAGCCCCCTTCTCCCTGTTGTTACTGGAAATTATAGCATGTCCTTTTTGGACTAAGGACATCGGACCGTTCGGAGCGTGGACTATGGCATTGCTATGGTTTTTCCCAAGGAGCGGGCGTCAGGTGGTGGAAAAGGGGGCAGGGGAAGAGGCAGGGGAAGGGGCAGGGGGGAGGGGCAGAGGCAGATGGCTGTATTTATTTGGCTCGGACTTTCGGATGGTTTGAGACGGGATTGTGGGGAAGGAAAAAAGAGGCAGCCAGAACGGTGACGGCGACTGTCGACTTTGGTGCGATGTTTTGTCATCTGCCAACTGGAATATAATCGAGTCGTAGTTGGGGGATGAAATGAGGACGATAGGAAATGAACGGGGGATATGCCTCATAAGATGGTGATGATAATACGCTGCGTTGAGGAATACATGATAGATTATGATTGCCTGAGGATGAAAAGGCAATTTAAATACAAATAAAATATATACCTCGTAAGAAGTTTGAGTGTAGTTCTCTCGGTAGACGCTTTTCAAGAGAAATCCTTAGGGTATTTTTATGCATGTATAATGTTATTTGACAAACAGATAAATCTGAAGGGAAAATTGTTACTTAACATATACATTATAACAATTCATAGTTGCTAACTTATATAGAAAACATTTTGAAAATGCGTAAAAATATAGAATATGTTTTTAAATATTAAAAAAAAATATATATAGATAATATATGAACTAGTTTTTAATAAAAAGGGGTCTATTATAATGATAAAATCAATTGACTGCGTTATAAAAGTATGTTTATTAAAAAGCAACAATGTGTAGCATATGATTAAAGAAATGTGAGAATAAGCAACCAAGTATAATAATACTTATTATAATTAATACACATAAATGGAAATGAACATCCCCTCGAATCCGACATTAACTCCATCCAATTATTCATCAGTGGCTCTTCAGCTGGAGTTTCATCCCCTAAATAGTTTCAACCTCTTGTTAACCATCCACAAATCATTTTTCGCCCCTCGGCTGGCGACACTCGAGCGACAAACCCATGCCAAATGGAAAACCTAACCAACCCGAACCCCCGGAATCCCCTGGACGGCCTCGATCCTTTGGTCATCAGTCTCTGCAGGTCACAGATAGACGGACTGGTCGACTGTCGGTCGGAAGGGACAAAGAAAAAGTAGCTAAAACGAAAAGTTAATAGAGAAAGGCAGCAGTGGCAGAATGTGGGGCCAAGGCGACTTGGCAAAGGAGAGGAGTCCAAGGACCGCAGGACGGGCAAGTCAGTCAAGGCAAAAATTCACAAAAAGGTCGCTCACACACACACACACACAGACTCTCGAGCCCAAAAAGATAGAGAAGGACAATGGCCAATGGTCAGCTGTAAAGTTTTGGACATTTTCGGGTGTGATGTGGGGTGGTGCTGGTGGTCTGCGAGGGAAATGTACAAACAAATCGAGCAGACATTGAGTGTGCTCAGGAAAAAAGGGGGCCAGAAAGGATGGTCAGAGTGCTGAAGCAGGATTTTGGTAAGAGAAACCCCAGCACCAACAGGGGCAGTCAGACGCAGATAGCAACAGACAAACAAATAGACAAACAGACGTTGACCCAAAAGTTGAAGTGCAGATCTAAAAGGACTTTCCAAAACCTCTTCTCCCCTCCACCCATTTGTTTCGACTTGGCTGAAAAGTTTGATTTAAGCTCTGCAAGTTTTTGGGTTGGAAAATTTTGCGGAAGGAGTCGAGTATATCACGCATACGCACTGTGGCCATGATAGGCCAACACAATATTGTAGCTGCGTGTGCTTTTCAGTTAAATTTAAACATTTTGCCAACTTTGGTACCAAAAGTTAAAACTTTGCCATCACAAAAAAAAAAAATATATATATATTTATATAAAGGGGAAATAAAAAAAGAGTTTATGGCTAAATGTGGCGGAGACCCAACTCGGTGTTTTGCGGTGGGTGGCTCACTTTTAGGGCTGGGCTTCTGCTTTTTGTGTGGAGTCATTGCCGCTGGCAGCATAATATTTTCTGCCAACGCAGTCACTTTTCATAAACTTTCACCAGCAACAACAATGAAAACTCAAAAAGCAACAAAAGCAACACGAACAACTTGTAGAAATGTTTGCAAAAGGCAAAAAGGATTATAGAAAATTGCCAGCAAACTGAGCATGGGCTAAGGGGGTTTGGTGATGTTGGGTGTCTGGAGGAGCGGTCGAAGACTTTGGGCAGGATTGAGGGGAGGACTAGAACGGGGACAGACTGACGCGACTCGTTGGAGACAGATGGGCGGAAAGGTGGAGGATGGCGGAGATGTAGGACAGAGGGTATTTCGATGGTTCTGCGCATATTGTCAACTCTGCCTGGGCGACGTCGTCGTCGTCGTCGTCCTCGTCATTGTTATTACAGCCCTATGGCACACCCAAGCCCACTCGGAATAAAACACCGAGCCGGAATGGAAGCACACACCCGGCCCACACGCCACCACACCCACTGCACCCCCTTTTATCAACCCATACAGCACCACGCACATGCCTAAAAACCGTCAACACAATGTTTGGCTTAGAGACGAGGCAGCACGACAGCGATGTTCAACAGACATGGCACAGTGGTCGAAAATGAGGGGATTAACTCATAAGAGCTGGCTTAACAGACATAACAATTAGATCCTTTTGTCTTCACTCAAAACTCACTTTCCAAATGGTGTGAACACAATTTAAAGAGCTAAAATAATTCAAAACCAATTGCTTAACTCAAAATTAAATGATAATTCTTAAAATTAAAATTAATTTGATATGATATTGTCCAATATTTACTTTCTAAATAAATATCAATCAAGTCAATCTCTAAATGAAAAACGTATTAAATTTATTAATGAAATGCAATCAATTTATTACAATATTTTTTATATATGATAACGTTTAGCTATAATTTTGAATGAAACTATATTATATTTTCTAGTTAATATTTTATTTGTATTAAATTCACAAAAAAAAATCAATACATATATATATATATATATATATATAATATAGGTATATATAATTTTTATTTAAGTTAATTTTCATAATATAATTATTATAAATGTGGCCTTTAATAAATTTGTATTATTTTTTTGGGTTTTTACTAATTTATTTAGAAAGATTTTTCAATTTTGGCATATTCTCAGATTGCTTAAATTTTTTTCATAAATTGGCTTTCACAAAAAAAACAATAATTGGCAAACTGACTTTGATTTTAATTAAAAGGCTAAGCTCTTTACAACTTAAGTATTCCCTCAGCTTTTTCTTTAAATTAATATGAAATATGCATATATTCCGACCACATCAATTACCCCCACCAAGAATTCCTACCCAGCATCAGCGTAATTTCCACGCCACTGTGCATTTTGTCAGCGAAGGTCGTTTGCCATTGATGTGGGTGGTTGGCGGTCTGTGGACAAGGGCGTTGGGTGGTGGGTGGAGAAAGAAAGGGAATAAACGAACAGGCAAGGGAGAGAGATGGCCATAAGCGACGCAGCTTTAAGGGTCCGGGTGCTTTGGATATTTGCAGGTTTTGATTGTGTAGTCATGTCAAAATAATAGTCAACTTACATGCCGCAGCAAGTAGCCAGCACACAAGGCCACCAGGCACCAATCCCCCTGGCATCACCCCGCACTCAATCCCTCGGGAAAGTTTCGAATTACCAAGAAGATGACGAAGCTGCCGCTAAGTGGCAGGAATGTTTGGTTTGACGGGCAAAAGGATGCATAAAACGAGGCAAAGTTCCTGCGGTTTTCGCTCGAACATTTTTCATTTTCCATTTCCCAATTCCCACTTTCTCACTTTCCAATCTCCATTTTCTTTTTCGCTTACCTCCCCATCTCATTTACCCGTGATTGCGATTCCGCCTCATTTGCATAGGACAATGAATCAGGCGGAGAAAAAATGAATTTACGCATATTCGGGATATTATTCCATAAGAAGGTTGCCACTGTCGTCTGGGTCCCAGCCATCCTCATCCTCATCCCCAAAATCCACATCCCCATACCCTCGATGTCTCGATTCAGACCCTTGACAAGCTGCCAGGATATTTTTCGCTCAGCTCACACTCCACTTCCGTTCCTGGAAATATCGGATATAAATTTGAGCTGCATATGCACAGGTTTTATTCAAGAATATACAGCTAAATAAAAAAGAATTTTGTCATTGTCATCGGACGTTCGTCATTGCAACCCCTGGTATTTTAACCACCCACACACCACCTCACCCATCGAAACACTCACACACACACACACACTTTCAACCCAATCGCTTGTATTATTTTCTTTTGTCATTGTCCTTTTTTGCCCATTTGATTTCTTCCTTTTGTGTTTGTATAATTTTTTTCTGTCGCCTCGCCAACCCCACAGCACCACCACCCCCTTTTTCGCCCACTCCCCTTGCTGTCTGTGGCACGTCTTTTTTTCATTTGTTCTTTCCTTCATTCCTTTGCTGCGAATTTTCCTTGTGAGTTTTCTTTTCTCGCTGGCAGTTTTTTTTTCACCGCTCTGGTTTGAGGCTGTAACTTTTGGCCATCATCATCATGTCGGCAGCCGGCTCTTTCCCTTTTTTCTTTTTTTCCTTGGCCCGGCAGCATCCCCTGCTCTTTTGATGCTCGCAGCTTCCTTTGCCATTTTTATTGTTCTTGGCACACACAACTTCATTTTAGCCCACTTTTGGGTGGTTTATTTTTATGGCTCCATCCCTGAAGTTCACCCTGCTCCCTTTTGACCCCCACCTTCTCCGGCTTTAAATGTGTGGGTGTGTGTGTGTGCTGGATTCTTATGCTATTTGCAGGCTCACACCCAAAAGCTCCACACGGAAAAAGAAAGCTGACCCAAAGTCAAGAACTTTTTAAAAGAGCTCTGAACCTCTTCAAAATACATACGTGTAATCGTTGATCTGGAACCAAGAAGGACACTTCTACTTCAAAGTTTTGAGACTTTGATCTTTTTTTGATTTTATATCACCCTTATTTCGGTAAATAAATTTAACTTATGAAAATTTGTATTTATCGAACACAAATGTTTTGTAGATGGAGGTTCTTATTATCATATTTAATCGAGTCACTTAACTTTTGAGTTCCTGCTAATGCTTTTATTTTTTAAATAAAGTTAATGTTTTCAAATATTAAGATTCTATTGAATTGTTTAAAAAATAATTTTATTATTAAACTTTTTTTATATAATTGTCTTCTGGGATTATTAATATAAAAAAAACTTAATGCTTAATAGCGAGCAATATTTCTAAAGGGTAAGTAGTTATTAAATAAAAGAACAATTTCTTTATAACTTAGGTATACAAAATATATATATTTGTTTTTGTTAATTTTAAATAATAAAGCTTTTAATCAACATTTTTTTAAAACTTTTTTAGATTGAGAATAGAAAATCGAAGAAACCTTTCAATACAAGCATTTTAAGTATATTAGATTACAAATTTGTAGCCCCCATATTTTCGATCAGTGTAACTCCACCCATTTCCCTGGACACCATCTTCATTTTTTTTGTTCGTTGTCTTCCTCTTGGCTTTGACTTTGATGAGATTTTTTGAGGTTAATCCCTTGTAGTGCCAGGGACCAAACGCGTCAAGTCCAAGTCCCTGCAATGGCTTTTGTCCTCCGAAAGTGTATGTGTATGTGTGTGTGTGGGTGTTTGTGCGTCTGTATGTGTGGGTATGCGTGTGGGTGATTGTTCCTTGGTGTGGAGTGGAAAATTAGTACATGTTGAAAATGCTGCGATTGTTCCTGCGTTGTCCTGTCAAGGAGCCGCTTTGCCATGCTCCACTGGACAAAAGGCCAGCACAACGTGGGTGTGGGGTGGTGAAATGGGGCAGGAATGGGTGTTGCGGAGTGGGAGATTGGTGCGGGGTCTAAAAGGAAGGCACGCTCCTCTGATAAAGCTCTCTGCTTGGTTGCACCTTTTTTAACGCTCTGCTATGGCTTCCCATTGTTGTTCCTGCTGTTCCTGTTGTTCCTCCTTGATGCCGGATTGTACGAAAATTAATTTTGTTACTTACCAACTGCTCCTGACACTGCTCGCACTTGGAATGGGAATGAAATCTGGCTGTGGGCGGAGGATGGGCACTTGGGGGAAATGCCCGGGCAGCCGGAAATGACACCTTGAGCAATGCGTTGACGATGATTGCCAGGGATCCTGGCCGGAATGGGAATGGGTATGAGTGTATTCGCATGGCAGGGGAATTTGCTGAAAAACAGCAGGAAAATTGGCAGGGAAGGCGGGCGAACGTTGAAAGGAGAGAAGAATAATGAGGCGATAAAAACGAGATTAAGATGTCGGGATCCTTTACTTGCTTTAAAAAAAAGAAGGGTTTCAAAAAGGCCTTTATTGAAAACGGAACAAATGAGATTTTGGCCAGCAGTCAATTATCGATATTACGAACGGATACCCCAAATGCAATAAATTAGTTTGTAACAAAATAAATATAAAGAAATTATTTACATATAAAGTATATATGTAAAATAAATAAAACCAGTGTATATCTAATTAAAATTAAATCCCTTTATTATTATATATTTTATTTTCACTCGCTTCCTCTTGCACACTTATTCATAAATGTATAATCTGCACGATTTTCAGCTCTATTTCAGTGTGAAAAGAGGAAGAGCAAGCTCTTCAACAATGTTCCCATCATTTTAAAAATGCATCGCGGCCCACATTCAATTGAGAATCTCTGGTGCAGAAAGGGAAACGGGATAGAAAAGTACGGAGAAAATGGTAAGGTTGAGCTGGCAAGGGAACTAGAGAGTTTTATGACAAACATCCACTCGAGAAATAAAGTCAGATTATAAAATAAAATGTACCAAAACGTACTAACAGTAAAGAGTGAGTCGTAAAACGTAAAAAAAAAGTAACGAAAAATGGGACAGATGGGGGAATACGAGGGATAAAACTTTTCCCTTTGGTTTTTAGCTTAACTAATGAAAAGCGCAGTTTTTGCGCGCCCATACACTGAGGAAGAACAATTACATAAAATTTATTAAAGAGCTGTCTGGCTATATACCACTAAATCTAATGTTCCTATTAAGCATATTAATTCAATAATACTAAATAGCTATAGGTTTTAATTAAAATTAAATTAACAACTTAGCTGCCGACCAAAGAACAAAAAACTTGAAACCATTTTCGTTCTGTGCACTCATTTTGCCCCGTTTGTTGTTCACTCCGGTGCCACACTGCGTATACTTAATATACGGGTTCAGCCAAAACACTCAAACAAACGCACACTTACACACACTCGTCGAGTGAGAGAGAGACATAAATATGATATTTATGGCGATAAGCAACCAAAACCCACACATATAGGAGGATGTACACAGGATACACACACAGGACACACACATTAAATGCCAGATATCCTTTTAACACTTAAAGCGGTGAAAATATTAAAAACAAAAAACCGCAAAGTCAACAACAAAAGCAACAGCAACAACAACAAGGGAATTTTTATTGATAAATGCGCAGACATACGAACAAGTGCGAAAGAGCAAGGGAGACGTGGAGAAATGGGAGGTGAAAGTGGAGGGGTGGAGGTGGGATAATCCAGCACATGTGTGTATGTGTGTGTGTCCCTCTGTTCGCTTATCTATCCGAAAGTGTGTGCGTCCCTCTATTTCTCCATGTGCGTGTGTTAGTGAGACATAGTGTGTGTTGGTGGGTCGTGTCTATGCCGAACCGCAAAACGCAGCGCAGCACAACGAAAGTGTATAAAAAATTATGAAACAGCTCGCACCGTTAGTCGTGGTCGCGAGCCACCCAGCACCACCCACGACCCACCCACAAAACAACAAGCCATCCACCCAAAACACCCTCCTTGACCCATCATCAACAGTCCGCTTAACAGTGGGTTAAACTAATCAAAATGTTAAGATATTTAACTTTTAACCAAGACTATGAGAACCATAAAGTAATCAAAAAAAAGATAGTAATTGTAATTAAATAACAAATAAGATGAGTATAATTGGTTGCTCAAACGCATTTTATTTTATGGGACTTTGTTTATAAAACAAAATATGTTTTGCGAAATCACAAAACTATTCAACTTATTTTTATCAGTTTAAAAAATATCACAAATATATTTATCTTCACAATAAATCATATTTCGTTATATATTAGATATTACGGCTTAAGCCTTGTTTAGTCTGTAGTTTGAAACGTTAGAAACGTTCTAAATTTGATTCTTGATTTAATTTAAATATTTGAAACTATTTAAACTAACTTAAGTTAACCCTATTTTTAGTTCACGCACTTCGGCAACAATACAAATTAATTGAAATCCTCGCCATGAGTACTAAACTTTTACAATTTCCCCCACTCAATGTGTGCAAACGCCCACTGTCCCCAACCGGAGGTTCGTCCTTGCTGTTTGCCACCCACCCCCCACACTTTCCACACCCTCACCCACACAGACACATACTAGCTCACACCAACACACGAGCACATATCACACATGCTGCCTTCTGACATGGTTCCGGCTTGTTTGTTTGGTTTATTTTATGACCATAACCAACAGCCCGACCGACACTCTGCTTTTCACCCACCGCACCCCATTTGCCCCCTCCTCAAAACACTCTATATCGCCCGAACACCCCGAAAAGCCCTCAGTTCCCCTCTGTCAGTTGCCTCAACTATTATACAGAGCCATGCCTATGCACAATGGAGGAGCAGTCGAGCTGCAGGTCATGTCGAAATAGTACTATATGCTAGTACGAGTACAGGAGTAGAGCTTGGCACTGTCAAAAGTTGTATACTACTTAATTCAAAATTGTAAAAATATATTATTTTAATCACAGTACTTCTAAAAAACACCCTTTTCGGTATAGTCTTAAAGTAAGACAAATATACATTAAACAATAATTATTTTATAAACAAATTAAACCGTAAAGACGTTAAACCTGCATAATAAATATGTGAAATTTTCATATACCACATATTATTATTAAAATGTAACTAGTAAAACCCCTCCAAAATATATATTCAGGTTGTTGTAGATTTATATCGGATTTATGGCGGATATGCATTATTGTTTTCTGTGTACGTTTGTGCCGAATAAGTGTGTGCTTAGTGTGCAGCTGTGTGGGTAAGTTAGTAGCTTTTGCCGGCTGTTTGACTCGGTTTAAGTTCGCCGTGTCCCTCCAACTTTGTGGATGTCTCTTTCTAACCCATTCTCCCCGTCTCTTTCCCAGCCACGCATATAAATTGCGTTGCGCTTCTTCCTCTTTCTGGCTATATGTGTGTGTGTGTGTGTCAGAGTTGCGCTTAGCTCGTTTTTGGTCCGCTTTTGGGAAGCTTAAATGCCATTTGTATGCATTGAATGTTGCATGCCACCCAGGATACAACCCCTTGGGCACCCCTTCTCTTGTTATTCGCAAGGAAATAAAAACTTTCGCGTTGTTGCCACACTTCCATGTGCATCTGCACAGCAGCCCTGGCAACCCTATTCTCTGCTCTGCATTTTGCATTCATATTTTTTGGTCTTATTTTTTGTTGTTTGCCCCTAGCCGCAGCAGCTAAAATATGTTCGCCACACACTATTTCCCCACATTTTCCCAGTTCCATTTGCAATTTTCTGATTCGTTTAAAATTTATTTTTTAACCCCCTCCCACCACTTGTTTGTTCCCTTTTCTGTTTGGCTTCAACTTTGTTTTACATTTCTCTTTCCCCTGGCCAAAACTGCAAAAATGTTGACTCGTTCGGTTGCACGGGGTCAGGGGTCAGGGGTCTGACAAACTGTACAACTGCCACCCAGAAGCCCCCGAACTTCCACCTGTCCGCCCACGGCAGAGTTCACTGTGGGAGTGTGACAAAGTTGACATTTGAGTTGGAAAAACATTCAGCGCAACGAGGAGCGACTGCAAGCACAAGCAAATGATATTAAGCCAAAAAGAAGCGTCCGCTCAAGGGAGTTGTCCGCCAAAAAGCTGAGTTACGCGCACTAAGGGATTAAGCCGCGAGTCTGTGTAATAAACAGACAGTACTTTTAAATAAAAATTTTATTTAATAATTTATTTATTAGTATTTTAGCGAACGCAATCGTATAAAGTATATGATATAAAATCAAAAAAACTCTCCGCTTAAGGGAGTCATCCGCAAAACTAGAATTATCTGAGTTATCATTTCTCTTCAATAAATAATTAATTTATTGTACATATACTTTATGCATTTTAATTGTTTTATAGACGTTATTGTTCTTACAATAATATTATTTACTACAACTATGACAATAACAAATTCGTATGCCTAAAAAAATGTATTTACTTCATATAAATATAAATTGTTTCACATTGAACAATTTCGTTTAAACCAAGATGTTAAGCTTAATGGAATCTTTGCTTATGGACAAATATTTATAAACATTTTAAACATTGTTTCCCAGAACAAAGGAATAGCAAAGCATTCTTAGATCCGGATTTTATCGAGCTTTTTCCCAAGGGAAAACGACCCACAAAGTCTTTACTCAACTTAATCTTTAGAGGAAACAAATGGTCCGAAAAATAATCTCTTGAACTACGATTGCTGTGGATTTATGAAATATGTCAGCTTATGGAAGAAGTCTACTTAGCGAAAGATCTATAATTTCAAATGTCCTTTTTCGAGACTGTTTGTAATTTTAGCAATCCGCACTGATGACTCGTTTTATATTACACATGAAAAACCATGAAGTTTGAACAGAACCCTTGAGACGGGATTCGAAAATCTGTTGCTCGGGGTGTACCAGGTATTGTTTTGCACATTCTGGTAAAGGGTTAAATTATTGCTATATCTGTTCGTATTTGCTTGGGGGCGGAAGAGCAACCCTTAGAGAATAACCCATCATGGGTGGGCGACCCAGCCATAACCCTTGCCGTAACCTTTACGTATGGCCCACCCCCAAATCTGCGTCCCAAAAACCCTACCCCTGATCACCCCCATGTACGGGCACTTATTCTATATTTTACTTAATGCATTCCCTGCTTATCCTCATTTTTATTAGTGTTTCAATATTCTTTTTCACTTTGCTTGGTTGCGTTTTTCCCAGCCATCCTTTCCCCATCCGCTGCTTCCTGTTCTATCCCAGCTTTGTTTGCCCATGTCCTGGATTCCTGTTTGGGTTGGGTTGCGTCCTCCTCGGCTCTTTGGTTCTTTGCTTCCTTGGCTCTTTGGATGTGGCTCGTTTCAGCCATTAAATGGACAAATGAGGGATATAAAACAATTCGCCTTGGCTTCCTTTCTTTTCTTTTCCGTGCTGTTCTGTTCGTTTCGTTTCCTTTCTTCTTGTCGCTCCCGTTTCCTTTGGGTTTTCTTCTGGCCTTTTTCGGGTCTCTTTGCTTTTTTTTCGCATAAGCATTTTATTTATTATTATATGTGTGTGGATGGATGGGTGAGTGGGTGGGTGGGTGTGGGTGTGGGTGTACTTCCTAGTTCGTTCGGGTTTGGTCACTTTATTTGTTTGTACCTTGCCAATGCAAAGTGTTTTGTATCCTTTTTGGCCCGACATTTTGGAGGGGGGAATGCGGGGGGTTACTGGGTTTGGCATTCGGGCGCGAGGATTTATGCTCATGTTGGTTTTCTGGGTGCTTCTATTTGGCCGGTGGGTGTGTATGTCCTCCACATCCTTCGTCTGGGCTCGTCCTTTCATGTGTCCTGTTTATGTAATCGCCGACATTAGTTCCTGACGGCAGGACCACGTGTTTGGTTCTCCTTCTTTTATGCACTTCCTAGAGGTAATATGAATTTATTCGCCATATTTTTCCATGACTTTTCCAAAACTGGACAATAAATAAAATGCACCACGTTCCTAAAATCCTAAGTAACTATAGATCGTATATATCGCTGAAGTAAAATGTTATTTTTGTCAATTATTAAAAAAAAAATTATTCAATAGCAATTAGAAACTAATTTAGTTTTTTTAATCTATAAATTAGTCAGATATTATTCCAACTTAATAAAACATAACTAATGATTATATTAAATCTTATATAGAGTGTTTTCACTTCGAACTCTATTCCTTGTTGTCTAAGATGGAAAGAATCTTCCCGTGTTTCCATTTTGACCTGTCCTTGTCCTTTCCTTTCTCATTTATTTTGATTTCTTTTTCATACATTTTTTTCTACTCACTTTTTCTTTGGCTAACCAAAAGTTACCTTAATTTTCGAAGCCCTGCTACTTGACCATTTCTTGCAGGAATTTCGGAGATTTTGTCCTTCGCTTTTTTGTGCTGGCGCATGGAAAATGAAATGAAAATAAAATGATACTCATTAATTTGATAAATCGTGGGCACAACAGAATTGGGCTTTGGTCCTCTTTGGGTTTTCTTTATGTACTTTCTTAGACCTGGCCCTCGTCTACCCACCGACTTTTCCACCACTTCATCCTCTTAGTTGGTTTTCCACGCTTCTGCTTAATAATACCCAAAGATTTTATAAATGACCAAGCTGCAAATGGAAAAAGTTGACCTTTAGCGTAAATAGAAATAATGCCCACGCCACCGTTAAATGTTTCCGCTTTTGTGAGCGTTGATTTCGTTTTCCTCATCATCGTCATCTTCCGCAGTTCCTTTTGAATTTTTAAGTAATTTCTCGCTCCTTTCTCCACTTGAGAAATTTGTAAGCAAGACCTCTCCCCATTTATCCATCAAAATATTTCGACTACAAACATTACGCACTTGGTCAGCTATCTGCCCTCTTGCTCCTGCGTGTTCACCTTATTTTTTTTTGGTATTTTCTCGGAGCTGCCAAGCTTTTATTAGCACACATTTAATAGGGTCACGCGTGTACTCCTCCCCGTGGTAGGTGTTTTTTTATTATTATTAATTTTCCAGCAAGTTACATGGGCAGCAAACGCAAAACACAAAACCGAAGCAAAACAAAGGCAGGACAAAAACGACAGGATGTGGGAGGAGCCAAGGAGCAAATCAACCGCCCACAAAACAGGACGAACACTAAGCAAACGAAATGCGAAAGGACACTTAAATGTGGTAGACAAAAAAAAATAGCGAGAGGTTGGGGCTAGGAAATGAGGTTCTCTGCCAAATGAGGTCACTTTTTCTACCTCTCACTTCCCAATTTTGTTTTTTTCTTGTTGGAGCTGCGAACGATGGAAATATTTGAGGCATTACCTCAATGCCATTTGAGGGGAAAGCCAAAAATGTGGGTAGAATAAGGGCAGAGAAATTATAACATTAAATTTAACCATTATGATATTTAAAAGTTGTCAACCATTTAAATCAGATGTTTACCAGAATCAAAAATAAATAAAAACAATTTCATTTATAACCGTTACGCAGCAAAATTTTAATAGCTATTAAATAACTGAGGTTTAACGCCTTGTTAATTATTCCATGAATTATTTGGGCACCCTCTCCATGTATTTTAATATAACAAGAACTTAATAATTTACGCTGTAACACACTTCATAGGAAATCAAAATTTAATTGATTAACTCGAAACTGTCTGTATATTATAATAATTTATGTGCAAGTATACCTTGCTAGCTTTCTATGAATTATAATATCAGATTTCCAGGATTTTAAGATATTGAGAGCTTTGCGTGATAATTAATTAAGATTAACCCAAATAAATTCTGGGCATAGTGCAACAATTTTCTGATAAATATTTGTTAAAAGTTTTAATATACTCTAAATTATTTATCGCTGTAACTTTAATAAGCTTCCAAGTTAACAAGGAAATTATAAAATTTAGTATATATTAATACATAAACATAAATTAAATAAAATACTTTTTACATTTCCGTTATAAAATTAAATCTAAAAAATAATTACACACACAAATAATCACAAGCTAAAAAAAACGTATATTGTGCTGATAAAAATATTATAATTTTACTCCATAAAGATCTCAACAAATGATCAAAAGTAGAGACTCCATATTTTACTGCACACCGAAAACTTAAAAAACACGATAGTCATTAATGTTATTATCCGGCTAACTGAGTAAACAAACAATTAAAGCAATCAGTTTGTGGATCGCGTTGCATTACCAGGAATTTTTCATATATTACCGTGAAATGAAACACGATCCCGGCCACACATGACGTATACGCAATATGCTAAGAGCCCCGCGTGGCCTTCAGAAATAGGTGGTGATGGCAATCGAGTGCCAGGCAAGCTGCAAGTCTGCAGCTGATGGCGGCGGTGATTATTCCACCTATAGCTAAGATGTGCTGGCCAACTGTAATAACTGCTGCCAGGCACCGGAGGCACTACTACAAAGAATTAATCGCATAGGAAGTCGGACAAAGAAGTCGCCGTCAGTTGCTAAAGACAGTTCGATGCGTTTGGAAGTGCCGTAAAATATCCCTGGTCGGAATAATTGTGTTTAGGCAACGTGGCGTATGCGTAATGCTGATCGGCAAGTCGAAAATGAGTGAAAAAGAGGAGATAGCGGAGGAATCCAGAGAGGAGAAAGTCAAGGAAGAGGAATTAACCTCAGGCTCTTGTCTGATTACATTTGACACACATCCTTATTTTCCATTTCTAACCGATCCCTATTCATCATCAAAATATGGCTCTCAAGTGAGGGAAAGGAAAATTGATCGGTGCTTAAAACAGCTGCAGGATGCGCTCAAAGGAGAAAAGTAAGTTTATACCTTATATTATATATTTATAAATAATTATCATATAATAGTCATGAGTAATAATTTAATAATAAATTGATTGAAACAAATGTACCGTGCAATTTACATAGTTTTAGTATTCACTACAAAACCAAATCCGAGCAAACAAAGCAAACCCACCTTCTTTATCTATTTTGTTGCAACCTTAATCACCATCAATTATGTTCACTGTCAATTGGCAAATTGACAAACGATTGCAGTTGGATTTGTGTAAATAATTCAGGGCACAACATAATGCCAGCCCGGGGAAATTCAACTTGTCCTCCGGCTGGCTGACTATTCATAAGGATCAAAGGCACTCCAACACACACACATTCCAGTCAACCCAAAAGTGAGTTGTCTTGCGGTTGTTGCTGCTGCTGCCTGTCAAGGGGCATTAGCATTTCAGGACTGTAACTAATCACAAATGATAACATTTGCATGTGCAAACACAGACGTAGACGTAGACCAACGCGGAGGTGTGGGTCAGGCTATTTGCATACTTAAGTGTGCAGTTATTACCTTGTTATATCGATATAAATAACAAAAGTAAGGCGGAAGAACAGATTGTGCCTAATGAATCCTTGTTTGTTCTAATAAGTCTTGAATTCATTATTGATTTACACATTGACCGGACAAAAGAAGGACTTAGCAGCAGATTAAAATAGCCAGAAATCACCAGAGGAATTGTAATGTGTTTAAATATTCAAGAGGCTCAAGCGAAAAGCCTTATGGTGTACTCCTTATATATCATATTCTCGAGAGTTGTTGATTAATCTTTTGCATATAGTGGAAGCTCAATTGTTTGGCATATTAAATCAACTTTGTACATTTAAATTATATCTCGCATCAAGTATACGATACGGAGAACACTTTTTTCATGACATTTCCCTGGGCAGCAATCAAATCGAAGCCCCCACAAAATTCACACGAAAACATTTAATCGTATTTGCATACAATTTCACCATATCCATAGTGTCCACCCGCTACGGGTAGAAATTAATATTTATTGCCAACGAAAATTCAAACAAGTTAAATAATGAAGATTGCGTTTTAATGCGCAAACACCCAGTCCAAAAAGAGAAAGAAATAAATGTGGGTGAGCAGAGCCCGTATCTCAATTTGTGATTGAATTGTCACATTTCATATTTTGCCCATGACTTTTTTCCCATTTTCAGCTTTTTCTCTATAAATAAATTATAATATCAGAAATAATTTGTTGCACATTTCGTTTCGATTTGCCAACCGCAAATACGAATCAATAACACAAACCGTTCGCGTTCTGTAATATTTAATGGAACACAAAAAATATGGCAACCAGATACAATTGCTAAAACTACTATAATAATAATTAAAATAAATAAAAATAGTTGCGGTGAGATAATTCGCAGAATTTATGCGGAAAAGTCAAATATGATAATTGCAACGAATGGAAGGCATAGAAAAGGAGAAATTAAATAGTGAGTGGGGAGTTTGTGGAGGTAAATGTATATATGGCACATTTAGGCAGGACCAAAGCTGATTATAATTGAAGTTTTGCCACGTCAAAAAGTGCAATAAATGAATCGAATAATTACTAAAATAGTAACGGACATTTCAAAAATGAATGAAATGTGGCAGTTAAAATAAATAAAATGTTATGGTAATTCTTTATGCTATTGAGACTGAATCAATATTTTGAAAAAAAAATTGTTTAACTTATCCGACGTTAAAATTCAAATTACAAAATCAATCATTTTGCTGAGTTTGAATAAATGAGAAAATTATTTAAACCTATATTTTTGAGAAACACAAATTTCCATATTGAATTAGAATCTTTTGATTAATACTTAAATCGTTGAAATTCTTATTGAATATTCTTGGCCTTCCCGATAAATATGTCGAGCATTCTCAACGTTTTTCTAGCTGAGTAAACAAACAAAATTTCCAATCTTAAGCTGCCTTCCTGTTCTCATCCCCCAGATTTTCCACTTTCCTCAAGCGAGCTGCAAAACTTTATTTCCATAAAGCGTCGAGCATAAAATTAATTTACTAATTGATGAGGCCCTGATCTCAATACGCAAAATACCCCGACGAATTATCATCATCGTCGACAATGCAAACAAGTTGAAATTCAATTACGCGAACGACGAGTGGAGACGATGAAGGCAAAGACTGTGAGGGAATGGGTCTTGGGGCTACGGAGGTGGAAACTGAGAAAAATAATCATAAGGCTGCGAGAAAACAAAGCAAATCGGCGGCAGAAGCGAAAAAGCCAAAATGGAAAGGGAATTGTGAACTGAAGTGGGGCGGTGGATCCGAGCTAAAGAGCAATAGCAAATATAAGTAAATAAATAAACCGAATAAACTGAAAATTTATTGAAGAAATACGCGAGCCGCACAAACAAAGGCAGAAGATGATGATCGATTGGGAAGAGGTTTGAGGGGAGATATATGTGAGCCATATAGGCGACAATACGCAACCAAAATCGGCGACGATGCTGTCGATAAACTGACTTAAATCTCACACCCCGACGACAGCAATGGATGACGCCAATGAAAAAGCGACGACAAATGACGACTTCGACAATTAGAATCCAAGCATTGCCCTGTTGCCCATAAACAGATACAGATGCACAGAAAGAAATCGATTTGATTTATAAAAAACCCTATCGATTTTAATCAACTTAAGAGAGAACAAATTATAATAGTACAGACTTAAGTATCCGAACAAAGAGACCGCTAACCGGTGTTATACACATTTAATTATTATTAAAAATTTTTAAAAATATTAATTTCTTGTTGTGTAAAAAACAGAGATATACAGACAAAGCACAGCAACATCTATAATTTCCTATTAAGCTTCACATACAGCGACACTTCAAGGTTCCAAAAGGGGCCCATGTGCACTGGGTGATTTTACAATACTTAATAAATAATTTCATAATGGTTGCGCTGACTTCCATCTAAAAATTCAAATAAAAACGGCACCCAAAAAGATTTTTGTCCTCTTTGCACATAATTTAATTTTAGTTGTTTTTTTCCTGTCTGCTTCTTTCGGTTGTGTGTACTCAATTAAAAAGCAAAAGACCAAAGCAGCAGCAGCAAAATGGAAAATTATTCTGAGAATCGTTTGGCGCCAGCTCGACCAGCGCAATTAAAAACGAAGAAAAATAGAGAGCGGAGGACGAGGAAAGCGGAATATTCCTTATTGGGAGAAATGGAAAAGTTCAAAGTTAAAGATAATGAGGTGGCAGCAAGAAATGGAGAGGGGTCCCAAGAAGTGGGGTCAAAACATCCCCATTAGGGGCAAGAAAACTTTTGAAACTTTCGTCTTTTATTTTTACACGGCAGGAGAGAGAGATTTCTTAACCATAATTGCGACTAATTTCGGGGTTTTAAATGGGTTAAGACCTACGCAAAAAAAATATTGATTAAAGTTGTAAACAATTTTTTAGAGCTTATGTATTTTTTCTGGATTCGTTTGGTAAATTTTCTTAATGTATTTGTTATTTATTAATTATTAAGTTCAGAAATTAAAAGTTTTTCTTATTTTCTTTTTGGGCTTCAGTTTTTGAAAATAAAATCTTATCGGACATAGTAAAAAAAAATCATAATGGTAATATTTTACCAGATTATAATGCTACAGTTTTTTAAAAAAAATTCTTTTGGATTAAAGTTAATAAAAACATTTGTGATTTGCCACCATAGCAAACCAATTCACTGAACATTCCAATGTCTTTGGCCATATATTCATTGTTTTAATGGCTTGCTTCGCACTTTAGCAAATTGCTACATGTCTCTAAATTTTCCCCAAATGTTTCCCCTACCTGAAATGATTATAATTATAAACCAAGGCAAAAACTTTATTTATTGCTTTTGGTTCACTAAAGACCTCTTCTCCTAGTTCTATGCTCATCTTTGTCGATTTTCACTTCGATTTCCATCACAATTCAAGAATTGGTTCCTCGATCTACACAACAAGTTGTGTATTTTCTTCTCGTGATGCCAAAAAAAACAAATTGTTTATTAACAAAAAGTATTTTCACGGAAAGCGGGGGGAAAATGTATTTTCATTGCTTTTGATATGGGAAATAATTTACAAAATAAATTAAAGCCATCTGGCATTAGCAGATCGTTTGTGGGCAAATCCTCTTCTGCGGAATGTGATCCATGAATGGAAAGTTCCATCGCAAAGCCCAAACTAAACTCTGGAAAAATGCTTCCGCCTTCGCTGAGCGCTCCCAATTAAATTCCAGGCGCATCGTTTAGTTAATTAAGCCATCTCAATCAGGGAGACTCAAACCCAGACTCTGAGACGTTGACTGAGTGACGGCGAAAGAACAATAATAATACATAGTAATGCGGAGAAAAGGCTTTCGCATGCCATAAATTATAGAACAAATTATGCAAATCGCCAGCGAGGAAAACACATAAAGAAGCCAAAAAGGGTTGGGGTGGGGAGTGTAAAGAATCTGGGGACAAACAGCCCACAACGATGACGACAACAAGTCACCCACAACTGCAATTGCGGAATTAACTGCACTTGGCAGTCGGGGACTTTACTTGGGTGGAAGGCAAATTAAAAATCCAATGACGGCACAAAATCATAAACAAAACAGTTGAAGAGGAGGAAAGCGAGGGGTTTCCAAGTGCCACAGACAGTGGCCATTGAAAAACAAGTGGTTTCAAAAAAAAAACAGAAAAAAGAAATAGCGACTGAAAGACACCCTTAAGAATACAAATGAAATAAGGTATTTAATTAAAAATCGTTTTAATAATGGATACAAAGTATAATACCCAACACGCCCAAGGTAAAAGAGCTATTCATTTCAAGGAGAGGGACGACAGAATGGCGACACACTGAGCTTGCCCACTGTTGGTGGCACTTAATGTGATTATGTTAATTAATTGCCTTGATTAAATACCGATACATTGGACAGCCGACTATTGGGAGCAATGACAAATTTTTTATTTCGATAAAGTAGTTAAAAGGAAAACAGAAAGCAAAATAAGAAGTATTCAACACTTTTAAATATTTTATATACCTAGACATCAGGTAATTTGTAATAAATTAAAGAAATAATAATGTTTCTAAGTAATTTTGTTCAAATATTTATTTTAATTCATTTGTGACACCTAAAACTTAATTATTTTTACAATGTGAAGATTAGGTTTTTTCTGACCCCATTTTTGAGTTGATTTTGAACATATGTATATATGTATATGTGTACACAAAATTGAAACCGGTATAATGTTTCATAACTCCTAATCTGCCATTTATTAATCCGAGTATTGTTTAATTTAATACCTACCCTGTAATATGTTTCAATCATCTCCCATACTCCCCTTACATCTCCCTCACTATCACGCTGCTCTTCAACCATATAATTTACCATGGCAAATGAACAAATTTTCAGTTCTCTGTCGTTGTATGGAGTTTATTAAATACATATATCCATAAATAACGATGCCGGAATAACAATGCCGCCGGCTCAGATGCGTAACCCCCAAAGCGAGCCTCATAAACGGCAATAAATGTCATAGCACTTAAGGGTTAAAAACTCGAGCTCAAACTTCAAGAGAACTAGAATGAAGTTCAAATCAAAAGAGCAGATTGCCAACCGCCACAGCGGGTGATCGGTGAAAAAGGCATTAGAAATACCCCCTAAACTCCAGCTGTTGTTCTTCGCCTCGTTTAGTTTTGTCGCTGTTTATGTTAAACATGCAATTTCGATTTGGCATATAATTTTTTAATACTGCCAGGAGATCGCTTCGTTTTGTGCGACCACCCGCTGTTTTGTTTGGGTGACAAAAAATGTCAAATGGGTGTACACAAGAAAAAAATCATAACAATAATAGCGGCATACGGCCATCTCAAATTCAAAACCTCTTCAATATTGAAAATGTTTTGTAATTTTTTTTGTGACCCTGTAAAAATAATTGGATTAATATTCAAATATTTCAAAACAACATTATTACAACATTATTTTCAGTTGTCGTGGCTTAACAAACACTTATATATTCGTTTAAATATGGGTCGAATGAGACTTCAATGACACCCCATATAATAGTTATTTATAAAATACTTATAAAATAATGTTTCAGACTTTTGTTTATAAACAAAAGAAGTTACGGAAAGTTAGGCGAAATGAGGTTGAGCTAATGCTGATGTCAGCAAAAGTTGTCATCCCCACAGCCTCCCGGATCCTCAGCTCCTGTCAAGGTGCGAGTAGACATCTACTTAGCTCCTGTCAGACATTTTCATATTCATGAGGCCCCATCTCCATCTCCATCTGCATCTCCATCTCCGGCTCTTTTCTCCGCCCGTAATCCCAGCTTCTCGCATTTGTGCCTCGCCCGATTCTCGAACATTTTTCCGCTGTCTTTGGGTGACGGGAACGGGCAGATTGTGCACGTGTCAATTGAAATGAATGTCGCCAGGCGTCCCGCAGTCGTTGTCCTCGTCATCTCGACTCCCCCCGCTCCCCTGCTCCCCTGCTCCGAAATCCCTCCCTGAAAGTCACCCACTCCATTCGAATGACTGCGTATGACTAATCTTTGACGGTGGCTTTTGTTGTCGTCATCGTCTTTGCAAGCGAAATTGTCAAGAAACAAAAGGAAGTTTGTGGGGATGGAGGTGGGTTCTCAACTTACGTATTAAGCTGGAAAGTACCCTCTAGAGATTCACTGTAAGGTCCTAATATGACAAATACACCCGGAATTTATAAACAGCTCTGCCGTTACAATTACACTTAGCCATTTAAATATTTTGCATCTTTATATCTTGTCCCACAAAATATTAGAGAAAACTTTTCTTCTTTAAAAAAAACATAAAAGCTTTTTAATAAATTAGATTACTAATTTTAAACTAAGTGTTAGAGATAAGAATTGTTCAGCTCAAAGATAAGAACTGGCAAGAAAAGTTTTTATCAGATAAGCATTTGTTTAAAAATGTTTGTTGGCTTTTACAATATGTGATTCATCATTCAATATCATTTTGCTACTCATTTTGGTAATGGGGCAGTATCCGGTCTTTATAATTTTATAATCAAAACATCGTTTGTAAATATTAATTTAAATGTATTTGTAATTGTATTGTATTTTTTACGCCCTGCCAAAAGATTTCACTTAAAAGGTACCATGTTATAGAGCATATTGACCTTTTACGCAAAATCTTAAAAACGACAACCACTTTAATTCCATCCCTATCAATTCCCTTAAAGGTTAACTTCTTCCCAGCTGCATTTGCCTTTAGAGACGAATTCCCGGAACCTTTCCCAACCCTTTGCAACTCATGTAGATACAAATACTAGACTTTCTCCACACGCACTTGGGCATCGATTGAATTCACATTGACTGGGAGTGCAGCATGTCCATGTCACAATGGAAGCCCAACCACCGAATCATTTCGCAAGCGGAAGGCAAATCCCAAAAACCGAAACCAAAACCGAAAAACACACCAGCGGAGAGCGAAGAGAGAAGAATTGCGTAGCAGTCGAGCATTAAACCCCTAAAGACACCCTTAAGCACCCTCAAGTATTTACATTTGAATTTCACACAAATAAACTCGTCGACTGCCAGTCGATTCTACCTCAACCCACGACCCTCGCTCGATTTTTTCTTCCTTTGGTCTGGCATGGCATGGCATCCCTTTTTCGGCATCAAAATTAATAATAACAATAAATTGAAAATGGCAGACCGACAGAGCGAGTGGGTGCCAGAGGGCAGAATGGGAAGCGGACTTACAACCAGAAGGTATTGTACCGTTTTACGAGTGGATGAAACAGATAGGGCGAAAATTATAGTAGTTTGTTATCATGATTTACAAAATTAAAAATATATATTCCAAAATTATATTGGTGTGAATCAAATTTCAGGAACTATGAGTTTACATTGTAAATTAACCGAGTGCTTTTTTAGATAATTCATTACTCATTTTAAAATTTTTTTAAATATTTTCTAAACACTATACAGATAAAGAATATTATTTTATTTTCAAAATAAAAAATGTTATCTCAATAAAATTTGAAATGTTGTATAGCTGATATTCAAAATAATATAATGCGTTAAAAAAAGTAACAACTAACAAAGCATCGCGTTTTAAGTAAAGAATAAAATATATTAAGTTAGGATTGATTTCGTTTCATATATATTAAATTTGTAGGTAACAATTTAACTATATAATTATATAAGAAAATGTTATCACCAATAAATGCATAGTCTGTTTTGAGATTTTTGAATTCAACCAATACTAAAAGTATGAAAATAATATTTATCAATTAAGTAATCGGTTTTTCCAAATTTCCATATATATCGCAAGTAATTGCAATTTAAAATGACTCACAACTATTGTTTTGACCTCCGGTGTATATATATATTCGATCCGAGCGTATTGCCTGACTGTCTGTCAACATTTTGCAGCGACCGTGAGTGTGGTGCTGGTGGTTGACGGCTTTTTCGGTTTCCATTGCAATTGCATTTTCAGCACACACAGAGTCGAGGGGGAGGGGTCGAGTGGGTGGGTGGTACTGGGAGGGGTGGGTGCTAGCTCATACCTCTATTTGACACTTGGCCAGCGTGTTGCCATTTATGCTTTTCCATATTGATTTTCCAACTCGCCCCATCTCTGTCCCTGGTGTTTGCCGTCTTTGTCCAACGTGTTTGTGTATTGAATTCCAAATGAATCGATTAGCTACGTTGCCTTCACTTAGCCCATTGATTTGACGTCGTTGTTGTCGTTTTTGCTATGCTGTTCTCTTTTCTATTTTCACTTCCACTTCCTCCCTGGCACTCTTACCCCCGATTGTTGTTTGCTTTACCTTGCATTTAATTAACTTTTATGAGCATTTCCCATTTCTGAATGGGAACAGAAACTTCAGTTACCTGAGATGTGAGATACATTCGAGTGGGAATGCCCAATCGATTTGATAAATCAGTGGTTGAACATTACACCAAAAATTGATAATTGTAGGGAGGTCGATTTACCGAGTAATATAAGCTCCTTCCCTTAAAAGGGTAAAGGGTTTTAAGCAATTTCAACACTAATAACAAAATTAAATAGCTAAAATAAATATCATACTATTGAATTATGAATTATATATTTAATAATTAAATTATATATTACATAATAATGTTAAATACAAAGCGTGTTAAATTCCATGATTTAATGTGTTAATATTTTATCTAATGTGGAAAATATTAGATTAAATATAGTTCCAATTTGGCATAAATGGATTTTATTTAAGATAAATATATTTTCAATTTAAATTACATTTTCAGATTTAATATTTAAATTTAAGTTTCAGATATAAATGCAAATCAAAGTAAAAATATATGAATTGTGAACAATATATTTGAAATTTTATACTTTGAATTACCAACATGATTTCAATTTAACTAATTTTTAATAAATAATAAACAACTAAGGCATATTCCGAAATTAAAAGAAAACAATTTAAGCCTCAGTGCTAATCAAACATTATCAAACATAAATTTAACAAACTACTGCCCAAACCTTTCGCCAATTAAGACTAATTTAAATTTAAATCCGATTCCAACTGGCACAACATAAGGACTCGAGTATCTTCCACCCTATATTATTTCCTCAAGGACGCCCGACAATTTGAAACAATTTCCTTCCATTATGCCTTCCAATTTTTCCTCACTGACTTTCAACACTTTTAATTTGCTTAGGCTGCCGGCAGGCGGCAGTCGGCACAAATCGCATCGTTCAGCAGATCGCCTCGAGCTCCCTTTTCTAAGCAGCGATTTCTCGGGGTTTGTTGCGGATTTGGCTGGCAAATTTTATTAGCCTGTCCTGGGGGCACGACTCGCAAAGAGCAGGGCTCAAGGATACCCGTGGACAGGCGCCCAGCAAAGGGCAGAACCGAAACGAAACATAACGAAACGGAGCTGAACGGGTGGCGAAGCGGGAAACCAACCCCGCCGTTCAAGCATCATCCGCACCACCGTCGCCACCACCACCACCACTACCACCAGCGTATCACCACCACAGGGCTCAGTGAGTGGTTTGACATTTGTGCTGACGCGCGAACGTATGCACACAAGGATGTGGACCACGACGATAAAGTGGATGGGCTTGGGAAGAGTGATGAGGCTGTGCACAGAACAAAATGATTAATTAACTTCAAATTGTTGCCTTCATTTCCATATATTTCATCTTGTCGTAAAATTAAATTACCTAATAAATGACATCTGATATTTAAAATGTGCAAAATAACCTAATTGGTGACTGACTTTCGATTGCAGGGTCACACTATAATTTATGTGTGCCCATATGAGTCAACATTATATGACTTTCTACACTTCCCTATTGTTTGTTAATTACTTACTTATTTTAAAATAAGTTTTGATTTAAAATTAGCAAGTAAAATATTTAAGTCTATAATTTTAATTTTTGGCTATTTAAAGTTAAATGCTTTTTTCTTCTAAGAAATTTCTGAACTAAGGGCAATATTTGGCTTATATTTTTTTCTGTGCCATGATGTAGTTGAAGAGTCTGAGGGATTGATGCCTTGGTAGGGTTGGAAGTTGCGCCGATAATCTCGATAATGAAGTGACTTCGCCTGCATGGTCATGCATCCTGTTTGGCTTCCTTGTTTATCTCTCTCCGTCTGCGCTTTGATATCCGGCTGGCATTCAGCTTTCAGGATTCAGGACCCGGCATTCCGGATTCAGTCGGCAAACCCTTAAGTGGTGGGTTTTTTATTTGTGCATGGTATTTACTTGTCTCTCTACCTCTTGTCGCTCAGACTTTTGACCATTTTGCACGGAAATTGAATTTAAATTGGAAGTTTTTAACCCCGGCGTGCGATAATCTCAAGTCAATACGGAGAAATCTACATGAGACTGGGACCGAGAGGATGACGGATACCGAAAACGAGACCCTGACAAAAGGTATTGCGTAATACTCGGGCAACTTCTCCGCCCCGCGACTTATCCTCCGTGGCAAATGTTCTTTTCAAATTCTATTAGCAAACAAATTTACTGAAAACCCAACACAAGAACCCAGAAAGAGGGTTGCTGGGAGGGGAGGGCGGTGGGTTTTCTCGGGTCTCTCGGTTAGGTAAGACCCTGACATACAACACGTTATTTGGTGTAGATAAATGAGACAATTGTTCCATCTAATTATCTGATAATGCCAGCGATTTCAATGATAATGAAGCGATCTCACCGCGCAGCAATATAGAGAGAAGCGGAACAATGGGAAAGGCAAACACAAACACCCCTTTTCGGTTAGGGAATTCCTCGAAAGATTCCAATCTAAATGTTTGTTTAGACAGAATTGGTTATGAATTGAGCTTTGAGCAAGGCATGAAGTTGCTTTAAATTGGCTTCAGTGAGAGGACTTTAGGATCGGTAATTGCACAAAATGTTTGATAGATTAATTATTTATTACCTTGAAATGGAAGGGTAAAGGGTTAATCGAAAAAATTTTTATTGAAAAATTATCCACCAAATAAAACATAGGGAATACAGATATTAAATCAAAACCTTTTTAAAATAAACAAATCACAACCCATTAATGATTCCTATTATTCCATTAATTTAATTTCCTTTATACAGAGTATTTTTTTAAGGCTCACTCCTTGCATATGCTCTAAGATGAAATTGGGTAACTCCTCAACCCGCTGAATACTAATTTCCCTGCCTCTTCCAACAAGGTTGCTTATTGCTTTTCATATTTTTTGGCTCCCCTTTTTTTATTTTTTTTTTGTTTTCAATTTTTTTTTAGCTTTTGCGTTTTGCGTGTTTAACCCTTTGAGGTTACATTTGGCGTGTGTTCGGGGACACCCCACACCTAACCGCTTGCAAAAAAAAAGGTTCGTATTTTGTATACGCACCATAAAAAAGGAAGCGAAATAAAAGAGAAAAGGATTTCTTCGACAACAAAACAAGCAAAACTGATGAAAAGTAAAAGCTCAAATAAAAATACATGAATTTCTAGGTATACACATAAGTATATAGTCATGCGTATATGTAAAAACATATATCCTCGTGCTTTTTTTTTTGGTATATTTAATCAGAAACGATGACGCAAAAAGAGTTCAAAGAAGGCAGGCATTATGAACCCCGAAGTAACCCCAACACCAGAAGCATAACCAGACCAGGGGCTGCTGTGCAAAAGATGCTTAAAAGGGTATGGTCGTGGAAGGGGGCAACAGGGGTGTGCACAACCCACACCTCAACGGGGACATTTAACCCTTACACTCGGGCAAACATGTGCGACGCAGGGAAGTTATTATTGTGATTATGATGATTGTTGTTCAAATAATTTCGAGTTTGAGCTTTGACTTGAAAGAGATTCCGTTTCGCTGTCATGATCTACCCCTCAACTTCTCATCATCATGCAAATGAGTCGCGAATGTGAAAGAGGTACAAAATATGAATGCGACTGCTCGTAAGCCGGAAGTTGTTCAGGTAGCCAAACAAGGATGTTCCTCCGATAAGACACCCTGTTTTTTTCTTTATCGCTGGGTAGAGCGCAACAGGATGCACATTAGGAACCGCTAAGAGTCCAATAAAACGCTACCCAGGAGTGATCAAAAAGGGAAGCCAAAGGAAAGAAAGAAGTGAAAGACGGATAGAAAGTGGCTGCCAGCACTAGAGATAAAAATAAAAAAGAAAAAATTCCTGGAAAAAACATTTAGTACAATAGTAAAATAATTTTTTTTTTCAATTAAAATAATAATATAAATTTATTTTAAGAATGGCACACTTTACTGATTTATTGCTTTATTTATATTAACACATACATTTTGAGGGAATACAATTTTTATACCCTTGCAGAGGGTATTATAATTTCAGTCAGAAGTTTGCAACGCAGTGAAGGAGACATCTCCGACCCTATAAAGTATATATATTCTTGATCAGCATCACTAGGCGAGTCGATCTAGCCATGTCCGTCTGTCCGTCTGTCCGTCTGTCCGTCTGTCCGTCCGTTTATATGCAAACTAGTCTCTCAGTTTTAAAGCTATCTGCATGAAACTTTCCCAAAAGTTGTCTTTCTATTGCAGGTAGTATATAAGTCGGAACGAGCCGGATCGGACGACTATAGCATATAGCTCCCATAGGAACAATCGGAAAAATAAATGAAAAAAAATTATAACTTTGCTGTTTTTTAATTTTTTGTTTAGTTCTTCGACATTTAGTAATGGTTAAATATTTCCGATTTACGGTTTAAATTTCATCAAAATCGGACGACTATAGCATATAGCTCCCATAGGAACAATCGGAAAAATAAATGAAAAAAAATTATAATTTTGCTGTTTTTTAATTTTTTGTTTAGTTCTTCGAGATATAGTAATGGTTAAGTATTTCAGAATTATGTTTTAATTTTCATCAAAATCGGACGACTATAGCATATAGCTACCATAGGAACAATCGGAAAAATAAATGAAAAAAAATTATAACTTTTCTGTTTTTTAATTTTTTGTTTAGTTCTTCGACATATAGCAATGTTTAATTATTTCAGAATTATGGTTTAAATTTTATCAAAATCGGACGTCTATATCATATAGCTCCCATAGAAATAATAAAAATATATAAAATAACTATCTTATAATTGAGCTGCAAATCATCATAGTTTCAATGTTTTTCAGCATATACTCTAGTAAATCATAATTTAAATATTTTCAAAAGTATTTAATTCATGCAATAGCTGCAAGGGTATATGAACTTCGGCTTGCCGAAGTTTGCTTTCTTTCTTGTTTTTAATAAAGTAATTAAAGAATAAAGCAACAATAAAAAATAGAATATAGAAAACAAATATATAAGATACACTAGTTATAGATAATAATTTAAGTAGCCCATAATTCAGTTAATTAAAATGCATACTGAGAAAGTAAAGATTTTTAAATGGCTGTGTTTATTACAACATTATTAAGATTTAATTACCTGTTGCGCAGTTCTTTCATTTTTATACCCTTGCAGAGGGTATTATAATTTCAGTCAGAAGTTTGCAACGCAGTGAAGGAGACATCTCCGACCCTATAAAGTATATATATTCTTGATCAGCATCACTAGGCGAGTCGATCTAGCCATGTCCGTCTGTCCGTCTGTCCGTCTGTCCGTCTGTCCGTCTGTCCGTCCGTTTATATGCAAACTAGTCTCTCAGTTTTAAAGCTATCTGCATGAAACTTTCCCAAAAGTTGTCTTTCTATTGCAGGTAGTATATAAGTCGTAACGAGCCGGATCGGACGACTATAGCATATAGCTCCCATAGGAACAATCGGAAAAATAAAGGAAAAAAAATTATAACTTTGCTGTTTTTTAATTTTTTGTTTAGTTCTTCGACATTTAGTAATGGTTAAATATTTCCGATTTACGGTTTAAATTTCATCAAAATCGGTCGACTATAGCATATAGCTCCCATAGGAACAATCGGAAAAATAAATGAAAAAAAATTATAACTTTTCTGTTTTTTAATGTTTTGTTTAGTTCTTCGACATTTAGTAATGGTTAAATATTTCCGATTTACGGTTTAAATTTCATCAAAATCGGACGACTATAGCATATAGCTCCCATAGGAACAATCGGAGAAATAAATGAAAAAAAATTATAACTTTTCTGTTTTTTAATTTTTTGTTTAGTTCTTCGACATATGGCAATGTTTAACTATTTCAGAATTATGGTTTAAATTTTATCAAAATCGGACGTCTATATCATATAGCTCCCATAGAACTAATAAAAATATATAAAATAACTATCTAATAATTGAGCTGCAAATCATCATAGCTTCACTGTTTTTCAGTATATACTGAAGTAAATCATAATTTAAATGTTTTCAAAAGTATTTAATTCATGCAATAGCTGCAAGGGTATATGAACTTCGGCTTGCCGAAGTTTGCTTTCTTTCTTGTTTTATTTTAATATAGCTATAAAAAGAGATATAGATATTTAATGAACGCTACACTTAAACGATTTAATTTTATATTTCCCTTCAAACTCAACCGTAGGCGAATGTTTCTCTAAGTGCAGATAGGATCAGTCACCACTAAAACCGAACCGCACAGAGGCATAGGGCTCGTAGTAGGCATCTAAAGAGGCTCCGAGGCCTTTTGTGCGCCGGGCAACAACAGTAGCCTCGAGTAGGCACAACTGCGTCACCATCATGCGCAGGATAAGCAGGAGCAGCAGGGGCGAAGGACACAGCACGGAGGGAATGAGGGACTGATGGAATGAGGGAATGAGGAACTGAGGAGCAGTCAACAAAACGGCAGACGAGACAAAACAGACAATTATCGGGCCACGCAGTCATGACACTTATATCATGTGTGTAAAGCGATATTCCGGGCCATCCAGAACGTCGATGGAGTGGACTTGAATGGAGTGGAGCGTGCTCTCTTTGTTCCGCGACTGTATCTGTGAAATGGCTCTGTATTTGTGCCTATATCAGTATCTGTATTTGTATCTGTAGCTGTTGCTGTTGCTGTGGCTGTGGCATATCCTTGACATTCACAGTCGTTCCGCCTGAGGAGCTACGGATTCTTTGGTGAGTGGTGCGGTTTATTGGTTTGTAATAAGCTCTTTGAAGTGTTTAATTGAAGCTTTTGTTAAGCAATTAGACGCCAAAGTGAAGTCGCGTCGAGGTGTTGCCGCCTATTGGTAATTGCCCAACCCAAGTGCTATCTCCCTTGAAATGGTTATGATGAAAGATAATGTTTTGTGTGCTTCGGGGGGAGAAACATCACGAAGCGAAGTGGAAAATTAGGAAAGGGGTGGACGTGGACTGATTTTTACCTAACACCCAGCTGCATTGGTCCCGTTTTCCATCGCCATCAAAAGGCACACTCTCTCGCCCGTCTTCTCTGTTTTTATTATTTATTGTAGCCGCATTTTATTTTTGTGTATCTATGGAATGTAAGCAGACAGCGGATTGCATTCGAGCATCTTCCACTGCAGTGGCAGCCGATACAGAGATACAAAGATACACGGATACCCAGAAAAATACCCAGATACAGATACATCAGCTTCAGCTCGTAGGCAAACAGTTGAGTAGTCAGTCAGATTCAGATACAGATTCCGATTCAGCGTCGTCGCATGCAAACGCAAAAACAAAACAAAATGGAATTATCATTGACCGCTGATCATGATCATCGCGTTGGGAGATGATTCTTATTCATCTGCCCTCTGTTTTGGAGGTGATCTGCTCTACTATACTCTCTGCTCTGCTCTGATATGATCTCAAATTGTCTGATCTATTTGGGCGATGACTGCTGAGTGGATTATTCTGTGACGCCAGTGATTTTTGAAAGTGGAAAGTTACGGGTTTGTTTAGATTACCTACATTAGATAACAAAGAACACTTACCAAATATTTCGGAAAAGTGAGAAAAATAATTATAAGTAATTTGTACTTTTAAGCGCAGTCATTCTAGAAAAAAGGTTCTTCAAATTTGTATCTTATTCCTTAAATATTACTTAGGAATAAGTTGTTTTATAACTCTTTCTAAACATTTGATATCTTTGCCATAAAGGAATATTAAATACTGAAATACTTTATCATTTCACTGAATTCTAAATAATCATGGTTTCTAGAGTAAGAGAATTTTTAAATGGTAATTATTTATCAAAATAAATTACAATATAAATTCTGAATAAAAAAAACATAAGATTTAAAAATTAAATTCAAACTAATTTATATTTACTCAGTAGCTACATTTCAAAATATAAATGTTATTATTTTAAGTCTGTAGACGAACTTCCCTAACTTAACTTAACTTAACCCTTAATAATGTAATCACGTAACCATCTCTAAGTTCGGTTTCCCATTGCCACGCACTTTTGTGGGGGAATTTTCCTCTCTGTTTGTTGTTGTTTCGTTCGTGTTGTACTTGATTGTGGCATAATTTCTCGCTCGCCTCCATTTATACAATCCCTCGCTCTGTCTCTGTCGCACCCCTTTAGCCCCATCCCCCTCCCACCAACCAAGTGCAACGCATAAATTTTTTATTTGTTTGGTATTCATCTTATTTCGCTTAATGTATTTTTATTTTCAGATTTTTTGTTGGCTTGTGTTTTTCATTTTTTTTTTATTTTCAGCTTGTTTGGTGTTTTTAAGGTAATTTTGTTGGCGAAGAGGGCCAGTTGTTGTTGTTGTTGTTATTGCGCATAAGTATTTTTTGTGTGTTAATTTTTTCGTTGTTGGTGTGGTTGACGGGTTCGTTCAGTCATTCAACTAAATAAAGTATTGTCGTTCCTTCTTCCTCTCATTTATTATTCGTTTCGTTTCGATTTCGTTTATGTACAACGCACTTTTCTCGTTGTTGTTGTTGGTATTGTTGTTCGTTTATTTGTTTGTTGTCGATCGTTGTTTTTATTTATCGCTCTTGTTGTTGCTCTTTTGAAGCGTGGGCATGTGGCATCCACTTTTGTTGTAATTGCGTCGGGTAAACTGCATGAATAATTATTAAGTTATTCGAGGAGAGGTCATAAAACAGGGGGAGCTCAGTGAAGAGGAAGTACTGGCCTCTCACTCTACCAAAATTTATGAGATTTCTCCCTGATATTCGATTTATTTTTAGTCTATCTTAAACATTTCTTGGAGGCGAAATAGTAAATCGGCAAACAAAAGAGTGCCCTTGTTCAATGCTTTAAAATTTCACCATTAAACAAAGTAAAGTTATTCAAAAATTCAAAACTTTATTTGGGATTTTTTTATGTCAAAAGAATTCTACTTCATGATTTCCTTTTAATTAAATGACACATATTTGTTGTTATATTTATTATTAGTCAGTCAAGAAATTCGTCATTTAATAAACAAAAACCATATTTAAGCATTGACTAATAATACTTTCATTTAAGAAAGTTTATAAATCTACATGATTTATTTTTAATCATAGGAAATTTAAACATAGTAGTTAAATACAAAACAGTGCAATTTATTATAATTACAGTCTATTTTTTAACATTATATATTCACATCCAAATTAAATGGAAAGATATATTTTTTAAGCTTTTTAATGACTTCTTTAATTTGATGGGGAAAATAAAACCTGGTATTGCATAAAGTATAAATTAAAAACAAAATAATAATAAAACACTCCAATGACTTACAAGATCTCTCATCGCCTGATTTATAAACTGATTGTAAAACCTTTAAAATTGAATTTAATCCTTCACAAATTAATTCCCTTCTTTGCTGATATTGGATATCTTTATTCAAAACTTAAAATTAGAAATTAATCTCTAATAAAATCCAATTTAACAGTATTAGGCCAGCCTGCAGCAATATTCCAGGGCCTAATAGTATTTTCCGTGGCTTTAATTAGGCTTATTAATAGAGAAGTCATACGCCCAGTGTTAAGCCACCATTGCCGTATCAATTTACCGCACTCGGAAAACACGAAAAACAAAACACCAAGAACACCAGAAGTTGTAACTCTCACAAAACCAAAAATGAAGAAAGAAAATAGAGCGGGAAAGAGGAAAACCATTTTCATTCATTCCAAATGCGAGAACAGGAATCGAGAGAACTGGCTAGAAATTCCGATGGTGGAAACCATCATCATCGCACTGTGTGGCTCATCCTCATCCACTTCTTGGATGTCTTGAGGCTTCGTTTTCGGGCTCTTTTCTCTCGGCGGCGTTGTGATATTTATGTTTTCATCAAAAGAGCAGGCGAACAATCAAAATGCGCTGCACTCGACTCCAGACCAGAAGAGACCCAAGAAAACACACCGATGCAGATGCAGATACGGATACGGGTGCGGGTTTGGGTTTGGGTTCGAGTTCGAGTTCGCGGGTATCAGTATGGATATTACTACAGCTGCAGGTACAGATACAGATACGGTTGCAGATAGTACAGACACAGATACAGATGCAGAGGCAGATACAGCTACAGATGCAAGTGAACTGAACTGTAGTGAAGTGAAAAAAAAAAAAAACTACAGGCAGACAGACGGCAGCAGGCAGCGCTTTAACCTCATATTTATCCAACAGATACTTATAGCGGAGCGCAAAAAAGCAAGCAGCGACAAAAGAAATGAAGGCCCCTCTGTCCCATAGTCTTTCAACACTGAAAACACTGCATTCTTATGCTTCATTTCGTATACATTTATCATTAATCGACTTTAATTTTATCTATAGTATTATATTTTCGTTATTTTATACAAATTTATTATCAATCGATTTAAACCTTAAGGATTTATTAGTAGAAATATATGTTATTATTAATATGTTTACATTTTAAATGTCTAATTTTCTTCGTAGAAATATATGTCTTTATTAATTAAATTTATATTAAGGTCAAAGTTAAAAGAAGTTAATTCCAGTTAAAGTAAATTTGCTTCAATTTTAGTAATAAAATATTTATACTTAATTCTTCCACAGTTCTCTTTTAAATTTCTTACTATTTACAACATAATTCTTGATCTGTTTTAAATTAAAAAGTGCTAATTTTTTCAATTATCCAATAAATGTCAGCTATTTATGGTTTAAAATAAAGCTTAAAATATTTTTATTTCTGCTTGAAAGCTGATGTCATTTTTTTAAGTAAATAAGTTTGTTTAAATTCTTTTAAATTATAACGTGTCATACGTAAACAACACAACATAATATTAAATTTACTGACTTACTACTTAAATTAAGTACTTTATATACTTTAAATACGTACTTTATATACTTAAATAATTTTTCTAAAAAAATGTTTGAGACTGAAAGCTTAGAAATTTTGTAAGATCAATTATTTCCCGTGCAGCCGCAACGAAAAGAAAATACCCAGAGAGAGGAAGAGGAAAGGAGAGAGCGAGGCAAGTACAGGCAAGAAAACAAATTTCAATAAAATATTATTACGCTTACGTTTATCGAACGCAGCCAGCGAGCGAGCGAGCGTATAAGTGAGTACGAGTACGAATACGAGTAAGAGTATCTTGCAGATACTCAGATACACGTCCGCACTCATTGTGCGAGCTGCTCGACATCGCCGGAATTCGAATTCCGATGACGATGATGAGGATGGCGATGGCGATGACGATGACGATGGAGAGGATGATGAGGTTCGGTTCAGTTCAGTTCGGTTCGGTTTCGGTCGCCAAGCGTTATAAATAAACCATATCCATCAATTGCTTAACTCAAAACAGCGCTAAAAGATACAAAAGCGATACAACAACAACAATAAGCAGAACAACAACAGCAGCAGCGCCACATATAAAGATACAAATACAGATACAGATACATTTGCCCGATCCCAAAACGAAACCCAAATAAAAACAAAAACCCAACACCAGAGCAGAGCAGAGGGAAAAAAAATCATAAACGAAACCGAGCAAAGAGCGAGAGAAAAAAAGAAATAATAAAAATAAAAACGCCAAGAAAATCGTCAGCGTCGACTGATAAAATGCATGAAAACCAGTGGAGGGAAAGGGGTTGGGGGCGAAATCTCGAAGTATCTGCCGGCAAAGCAAACCCCCCCCACCTCGCCGACGCCCCTGCACCACCCCAAGTTCCTCCTTGATTTTTCCTCTTTCTCTGCCGTTTTTCTCGTATTTATGCTGCTCTCGTGAAAAGGAGAGCCTAGAGGGTGGAGGACAGTCCAGGGGCGGCTGTGAAAAGGGGGCTCTTCGGGGGGGAGGAGGGCTCTGAGGGGACTGAGGGGTCTGAGAGGCCCGAGGGGGCGGTGAAGACGTCGTCGTTGTCGTTGCCTTTCTTTCACTTTGTGTGGCAGCCAGCCAAGCACTCAGCATAATTTTGCACGCTCTTTTTCTCCTACGTTTTTCGCTGATTATTTTCTACAGACCCCAAAGGGGATCGAGGGGGAAGGGGGGCGAAAGGTGGGGTCTTGGCGGGGGTGCGGGGTACCGACCTGCACGTGGAAAGGTGTCTGCTTTAGACCCAAACCATCCACAACAAAAAGCAGCCAGCAAAGTTCATCGTTTACTGCTGCTGCTTTTGGCTTTATGTTTTTTTTTTCAGTTTTTATGTGTTTTTTTTTTTGTACTCTACCAAATTTGTAGCTTTGAGATCTAAGCAATAACTTTACCTTTTCATGTTATTATTATATAATTATTGATAATATTAAATTTATTTGAATAATTTAATTTAAAACAAAGCAAATTTAAATAAACTGTCCTGCTTAATGTATAAAATTATATAAAATGTATTGCAATTTTTAATAGTTGTATATTTAAAGTAAAAAATATAATGATCAAAGTATAAGTACTTTTTAAATATATAAGACTTTAAAATTGGTATTCAACTTAACTAAACAATGACATTTCCCTTCATTCTTCTATTCTGATTTGGGTACTATTTCTTATGAGAATTGACAGATGAAATACATATATATAATAAATATAAACATGAGATGTCTTATTAACTATTCCGGCTTATGTTGCACGCATTTATTGTTAATACAAAGAGTACGGGTATAATAACTTTATAAGGGTATTCCCAGCTTCGCCCTGCAGCTTTTCTTTTTTTGTATTTTCCTCTTGGCTTTGCTTTTGCACGCATTTTACTAGCATTCGGCTTTTCGCCCAGCCACCTTCCAGCAACAACAACAACAACAATAATAACAACAACAAGCAGTAGCAAAACAACAGTTACAACAGTTGACGACCGATCGCCGTCTCTGTCGCTCTGCATATGGCCCTCTCTTTCACCCGCTCACAAATGCGCAACATATTTGCCGACTGACCGACGCAGCGACAAACAGACACTTGTGCCGCCTCCTGCCCGCCCACTTTCCAACCGCCCCACCTCGCCCCTTTTTTGCCTACTCTTTCCAACTTTTCAACCCCCTATCCCCCCTTTTTTTGCTATCGTCTGCTGCTTTGCTATTTCTCTTTTTTTTTCCACTACTATTTTCACGCTCTTGTTGTTGTTGCTGTTGCTGTTGCTGTTGCTGTTGCTTTTGCTGCTGCTGCTGCTGCTGCTCCTGCGATGTTGCTGCTGCGCTGGCTACATAATTGATTTTAGTGCTGCACTCTCCAAATGCGTTGCATTCTGCTGCTGCTGCTGCCTCTGCTGGCGTCGCTGCTGCCGTTGGCAGTTACTTTTAGTGTAATCTCAACATTTGCTGCTGATGTTGCTACTGCTCATGTAGTTGCTGTTGCTGCAACGTACGTTGTTGTTGTTGCTGTTGCTGCTAGCTTTGGTGTTGCTGTTGCTAATGTTGTTGCTGCTGTTGCTGGAGCTGCTGGTGCTTGTATTGTTGCTGTTGCTGCTGTCTTTGGTGTTGCTGTTGCTAATGCTGTTGCTGTGAGTTCTTCTTCCAGCAGCAACATCAACTTCCTAACTCCCTCCGGGACAATCCCCCCACCCCCTCCTGAATCCAACAACTGGTGGCAGCGCTTTCGTCGCTTGCTTTTGTTGTTGCTGCTGGTTTGGGCTTTTGGTTTTTGAGAAAACCAGATTTTTGTCGTTTTATGCATTAAATTGTTTTTACAGCCGCTTTTGGCAGCCAGAACAGGGTGATTCGTAGCGATATATACTGACAAGGTGGGTAACAGCTTAATATTATAATAATATAATATTAATATTATTATCCTAGAATTAAGACAATTTAAAGAAATTGAACATTTTGAAAATATTTATTTTTAAACTAATTTCATTACAATGATACAATATCATAGAATCGCATAATCAAACTAGGAAATAATACAACATATGTATAATATAATAATATAATAATATAATAATAATATAATATAATTTTAAATATTCTTAAATTAACTTAATTTCAATGCTGCATTAATAAGATAAACTATAAGTCAAAATCGCGTAATCAAAGTAAGAAATAATAAGTTTTGGAAATATAATAAAATGGAACATTTTCTTAATAAATTTTTATTTGAAGTGGCGGCAATTATGTCAGCATTTGAGCATCCTTTCTGTTATAAAAGGTTAATTAATCATTTCAGGGATTTTAATAATTCCGATTTTTTTAAGTCCATTCATGTTAGCTTAGTTGCCAGAGAAAATATTTTTTGAAATAATTATTTGAGACTATATAACTTACGGTTGGCTTATTCCTTTTGAGTTGTCATTAGCTAATAGTCCTCCCCACCCCCACACATCCTGGGAGACCCTGTATGCTCTGTGCTCTGGTCTCCGTCGCCGTCACAGCAAAAGTAACAGGAATAGGAACAGGCACAGGAACCAACATACAACATACGCACACACACGAAAGGGGGTGTGAGGGGGTAGGCATTGTGAGGGGGAGGAACGACGAAACAACCCAACAACCAACGCATTTACACAGATACAGATGCGGATACAGATACAGATATCGGCAGGATGAGGGAAATGCAGGGAAAAGGGAGGGCAGGACGAGAAAAGGGCAGGGGCGGGGGAAAAGGCAGAAGACCGGCAACCGGGTACCGAGCGACAAACAGACCCATTGTCCCTCCCTCGCCAACAACCACACTGCGAACAACGGCAGCAACATCAGCACATCAGCAACATCAGCAGCAACAGCAGCAACATCAACAGCACAGCAGCAACAGCAAGCGATGACGACGACGACGGCCTACAACGCTGTACACTTCCTTTTACACACAGTGCCAACGGACACTCGTGTACACAGTAAACTTTCTAATGTTCGTTAAAAAAAAAAGAAAAATATTTAAAATATTTATCCTTCTAGGATCCCCCATATAAGAAATTCGGCATTTAAAATTAAAACAATTGATTCGAAACCTTACAATTTTTTCTTTTGTGAAATCCAAAAACCAATATCCAAAATATGCATAAAATGGATAAATAAATAATGATAAATACATAAATTTGGTTTTAAAATTTTAATAAAATTTAAATTTGAAAATAGTCGGAAAAACAACATCAACAAAAACTCAAATTAAAGACAAAATAATTTACAAAGTACTTTCAGTATAGCGAAAATTGACGCCTGCTAATTTGCCAGTGGCCACTGTACAATCACACAGGGATTTAAGCCACTCGTGTGTGAGTGTGAGGTCTGAACCGAAACCCAAACCCAAACCCAAGCCCAGACGCAAACTCAAACCCAAATACAAACCCATAAGCATAACCCAATGAAGCAGCCTCTGCCAACATACCAACATCATCATCATCGTCAGCGCACAACTGTCGGCGATTGTTGTTGCTTAGCACTCGAGCCAGAAAAAAGGACTTCCTTTCGCCCAGGACCCCTTTGGCCCTCTCGCTCACTCCTCGAACGTTTCACGGGAATTATGACAAGGACTGCCAAAAATCGAGGCAGAACATGTTAAATAAAATAAAACATAATTTTATGCCAGAGAGCAACAAACACATTAACACGGTCGTCGCAGCGCAGTCGGCGGCGCCGTCGTCGTCGACGTCATCAATAAATCGCGACCCCAACGAACCACCCACAAAACACCCAGCCACCCAACCACCCACTGGAACCACCTCCGCACTCCCCACCGCCCACAATTCATGCCCACCTCAAATATTATACAAAAGCTTACAAGCCACGCATACAAGCGAAACTCCGTTCGCTCTCTTTCTCTCTTTCCCCTCGGATCGTGCCATCTCTCTCTCACCGCCTATTGCCCTCTCTGTCTGGCTCTCTCGTGCTGTGCTCGTTTGTGTTTTGAAAATTTAATCTCGATATGGCAACAAATATGCTACAATTTCATTGAGATGAACACCCGATACCAGAAAGCCGACGAGAGTTTCTCACGCTGTGCCAAGGCAGCGACGTCGACGGCGAAAGAGATGGGTGTATGCGAAAGAAAAGAGATGGCATGAGCGTGAGAGAGAGCCCAGAAGCGTAGTAAATACTACTACATTTTTCTGTGCTAATTGAGTGATAAATTGGGAGTGGATTTGGCCGAGAGAGAGAAAGAGCGTGAGTGTGTGTTCGTGTGAGTGGGCAATTGATACGCTCAGATTAAATTGTTAAATGTTTTTTATTCGGGTAATTAAAGTATTTCAATTTTGCGGCCCATGTGGTAAAGGGTTGACAATTAATCCGATTGGGTGTTTTTAAAGGTATTTAACCTGGACAATATACATGCAGTATCTAAAAAAATTAAATGAACTAAAATTGGATATTATTCTGATATGGAATAATAAATATTTATTTTAGTATGCATCTTACTTTAAATAAAATATGTCTTTGGCCCTGCTGACATTTAAAAAACAATTAATCCCGCTGGCGCTGCACACGCCGTAAATCATTCAAAAATCAACCACAAATCACAACAATTAAGACAAATGTGCTGAAAAATCTACTTAACGCAAACACTCACAAACACACGCATGCCAGCCATTAAACGCTTTCAAAACAAACTCAATAAATGTCAGCTGCCCGAAAAAGGTAGCAGAAATGTATGCTTTTGTGGGAGAGAGCATGCTACCAATGCGGAGAGCGAGTCGAAAGGGTAGCAGAAAAGGCAGTAGAAAAGGCAGCAGAAATACTACGTTTCGTTTTTTTCCCGAGCCAAAGTAAGGGGCCCGCGAGGCGAAGAAGTCAAACAAATTGACATACGTATACATAATTATTATTTTACTTAAGTGCTCGCGCGTCGTCGCCCCTTAACAGACCAAAATGAATACGAAATACGAAATACCAACCTGAAATAAATCAACCCGCGAGAGCGTACTGTACCGCTTCGGGTCGGGTTCGGGAACGCTCGGCTCGTCGTTCGCCTGCATCTGTGTGGGTGAGCGAGCCGAAGTCGCCGCCGACGGCAGCTGCACGGCGATGGCGTACCGCTCAGTCGGTCGCCGGACGTCAGCTCAGCTGCCAACTTCATTCAGTTCCTTTCTGGCTGCCGTCGAACGTTGTCGTCGTTCGGTTGAATCGAATCGCCAAGCGCAGCTCGCCAAAAAGCCAGGCCAAAAACCTCAAAGCCAGGGCTCAGTGAAACAGTTATCTGAAAATTCGAAAAAATCGCGTGAAATATATTTTCGAAAAAAACAACAAATTTTCAAAATTTCCAACCAAGTGGCTAAGAAAAGTAAACAAAACAAACATACAGCACAGCACATTTCTTGGATTAAGTGCCGCAAAAGTTCCTGTTAGCAGCAGCAGCAACACACCAACCACTTGGATTACTACAAACAACAGTATTATCACTTAAAACTAGCACAAAAATTGGAAGAAATTTCTTTAACAAAAATAAATCATTTTTCAACTACAACAATTTGCTAGGCAACCAAAAAAAGAAACAACAAACTTGTGCAACATCCCAAAACAAATGTGAAAGCGTGACAAACAAACAAACAAAAAATACGAAAAACAAATGAGCAAAAAGTGAACAAAAAGTGAACAAAAAAGTGAAAAGTATAGAGTGAGTGTTCGAAAATGCTGCAGTGAACCCTTTGAAAAAAATCCACAAAAACACCAGTTAACAAATTATAAATCTACAACAGCAGTAGCAACAACACAGAGAGACAAGTGTTGTTGTCCCATGTATTTGTTGATGCCATGCAATTGATTGTTGACAAAATTCCCATGTATTCCAAACAAACAACGAAGCGCAATTCCAAAAAGTAAGTTTCAAGAACCTCTTAAAAAACACAATAAAATAAACGGCACAACAAGCAAACAGTGAAAAGTGTCCAAACCAAAGCAAACAAACAAACAAACAAGCAAGAAGGAGAAACCCTTCCAGTGAATTGATAAACTGATAACAGCGGCGACAGAGACAGCAACAAGCCGGAGGAAAAGAGATAGCGTTCCACAGCTGCTGCTGTCGCTTCTTCCTCTTCTACCGCAACGTGGTGCACCTGTCCCACCCAAAAAAAAAAATACTACAACATAAACAGCAACAACTTTAACAAGAACAACGAACAACAACAATTAACACACCACGCGCTGTTGCCATAAAACCCAAAAGAAAAAGAAAACTTAGGTAAAATATCTAAAAATAAATTCCACTTAAACCAAACAGAAAACCAAAAACAAAAAAAAACCAAAGAAATAATCACAGCAAAAGAGCCAAAAGAATTTTTAAACTTCAACTTTTCGTCTGTGTACCTCTCATTTTGACAGTCAATAAAATTTGAGTGGCTAAAAATAAGCATCCACCTGGCTAAAAATAAAACAATTTATAAACACAAAGTACAAAAATTCTTTATGGCCATCAAGAATTTTATTTCTTCTCCACTAGAAACTTTTAATTGTTGTGCTTGTATCAAAATTACAAACAATCAAAATAATTAAATGGAATGTGCTTTTGTTTTTAGATATTTTATGTAAATTTTTTTGTGTCTTTTTCTTATGCTTTGTTTGTTGTTTGAACCATATATATATATATAAAAATATAAAAATCATAATTATAGTTATGTAGATAAATTAGCTTATAAGAGTTGAGCAAGAAAAAGTTTAAAATATTTATCGGGCAACCCAGGGCAATTTTATTTAATATATTATTTGGTTTATTATTTTATAGTTCAACAATAAGTTACCAGCATATTTTGAGAAAAGTTGTGAAAAAAAAATCAAAACCGTAACAAGTGTATATTATGTAAATATATATTAATCACAACGATTTTTTAACCTTCTTAATATAAACAAAAAAATATAATGGTGTGCGTATAATCATTAAAGCTGTAATATATTTTATCCGTTCTAAATATTGATAAACTATGCTAATTTAGTTTTGAAATCGAATTTATTTTGTTACTTAATTAGCTGGATAATATTTTCTTTAATATTTACGTTTAAAATTTATTTTTAACATAAAATACTACAGCAATTGTTGTAAGTTCATGTTATCCACTCAAATTATATTACTCTAGCAAAACACAAACACAACACAACACCCTCGCTGCTGAAAAACTCACCAGCTAATTAAATATTTCTAATCTATACCAATCTGTTAGTTGAATTGAATCTGTTTTGCTACATATCTACGTACATTTGTATTCCACATATCGTACGCCAGCATTTTTTGTAAATTCATGTTTTCCACTCAAATTAAATTCTCGAGTAAAACAAACAAAAAAACACCCTCGCTGATGAAAAGCCCATCCAGACACTTTAAAGAGCCAGCCAATAGATTAATTCTGACCGAATTCCCACATCAGCTGTTACTTAGCCCGCCTCCCATCGCCGCCCCCTCGACTGAAGCTCTCTCGCTCTCACGCACAGCTGACCCATAAATGACACGCACACAGACAGCCATAGACGCTCACACACAGATACAGTCGGAAAGTATCTGAAGAGAAGCCAAGAAAGCATTCAGTTTCAGTTTGAGTCCAAAAACATTTCGACCTACTGCTGTTGCTTTGTTTGGTTGGTACGTAGTATAGTAGGTATGTTATTTGTGGCCGGAGTTTTCCATTGAATCGTTCTCGAGAAGTGGATGCGATGTGGAAGTGGGAATATCGATACCGAGAAAGAAATTTTCCCAACGATCCGCTTCGTTTGCCCGAACAACCGAAAACAACCGCTCAAGTCTGTCACTTATTTCTCAGTTCGACAATGTTTTCGCCCATTTCTCGTGTGTACTCGTGTTTGTTGCCTCTTCTGTTTCTGTTTCTTTTGTGGCTGAAGACGAAGGGGGAACCCAAAAAAAAACAAAAAAAAAAAAAGGTCACTTCAAGCGAGGCGACCTCTCCCCACTCCAGTTTTTCCCTACCATTTTCCCTCCCGTATCTCGTTTGCTGTTTTTCTCACATGCCACGCATTTTTTCCCCAGCCCAACTCCCCCTCTTTTTTCCCAGACAGTGGGAAAACTCTCGGCAGACATTTTTTCGGTTCGCTTGTAATTCATCATCGCTGCAAAGAAGATGAAAGCAAAGAAAAAGGTACGGTGGCTTAAGCGTACATAGCGAGCGTAAGAAAAAGAAAAATGCCGACCACAGGTAAACCTTAACCCATTTGCAATAGTCGCAGCTCTTAACCCAAAATAACAGGTAGTTGCACTCGGTTCAGGTCGCCAGGGAGTTCCCAAGAACAGGGAACATTTTTGCCGCGAAGCATCTAGAATCCATTCTTCTAGATTGGTGAAAATTCATCTCGAATATGCGAACGCGATGGGAACTTACCTTCTCGGAAGACAGGATGGCAGAGCCATTCAGCAAAAATATTCAAACAGTGTCTTTGTTCCACTTCCGTTGAAGGAAAATTCGGCACTTTGGATGCATTGAACAATTTAGTGCTTAAAAATATTTATTGCCTTTTTTTTATCTTTTCTGTCAACATCCTTAAAAAAATGTTGTTCTCAACCATTTTTATTAAACATTTGCTGAATTAAATAAAAATAAAAATATTAAAATGTTTTTGTTAGAAGCAGAAATATTTTTCAAATGATTCAGCAATACATTTTTTTTAACAAATAAAAGGAAATGTATTAGTCATTATAGAATTTAAAAAAAAATTCTGTGAAAGCGAAATGAAACTGATAAATCACAAAAGTTCCTTGTAAGGGTTACATTTTAGATCAAAATTTTAGGGAATTTTCGCAGCATTGAAACTGTTTTAAATTCCGGTTTAGCAGATCAATCCAACGGTTAATTAACGCCCTGGGTTTACCGTAAACACCCTCTAATGTCATCAACCCACCACCGCCCCACACCTCGAAATCCTAAAACAGAAAACTGCGTAAGCGCGAGACAATCATCAATCAACCACCGAGGCAACCAAATCACAACCCATCAAGCAACCACCGAAAGGACTTGAGAAAGATTGCTACCTAGGGGGAATCCCTTTCCTCATCTTTCGCTCCTGGCCACTTCCTGTTTCCCTGTTGCCCTCAACTGTTTGCAATTTTCACACGGGAAATAAAAATGTGATACAAACGAGTAAATGACAGAAAAACAAAGCCTAAACGCGGAAAACCATTTGCAAATCGCAGAAGGCAACAACAACCAACAACCCTCGGTGAGAGGGAATAGCATTCGGTGTTCGGCGTTCGGCGTTCGGCATTCTCGATGATTAAACCCCGAAAGAAACAAACAGAAACATACACGGCACATTTAGCGAGTGGAGGAGCGCCCGATATTAATAAACCCATCAGACAGGGGGCTGGAAACTGAGCAACCCCCGTAACGAAATCCACACTCGAGGGCGCAACAATAGTTACATGTGTAAGCCGAAGCCACCCCTAAATTGAGCCGACGTTAACCCCTCATCAATCCAGATTGAAGGTCATACACGGCACACTCAGAAAAGCGAAAGAGAGCCAGAGCTCCGGTGCATATCTAATCACAAAAATTTGAATTTGATTGGGCATTAATGGGTTAAGCAGTTGACTCTTGACTCGCCTCGGGCTCTTCGAGGCACCTTGAAGAGTCGCACACTCCACTCCACAACACACCACACCACTCCACTCCATTCAGAGTTCGTTTAGTCACATGATAAAAGTTCCCAAAACGCAACGAATACCGAACGAAAACATTTAACGACCCAATTAAAAGCCCCTGAACGAACCTGATATCAAACTAGACCGTACCCAACCAACACATTCGCATAGATATAGTAAAATATATGCTTAACCTCACAGATAACTGCCACCACAACACCACCAACCACCAAAAATAAAAATACTATCACAATCGATGGGCACATAGCGTACTGAGGCCAAAATCAGAGGTAACCAATTTTTATCAGTCTTTGGTGGGGGGACTGACAAGCTAATTATACCCGCAGATCGTACTATATCTATATAGAAAAACAGAAACAGACCCAAAACTACCATCGCTCTCTCTCGTTCTTTTTTTTGGGTGCAAAAGAACAACTTGAACAATGGAAATTTTCACTCGCTGAATGGCTCTACCTGCTTGTTTTTGCTCTTGTTTTGGCCGACATTAAATCGCGTTTAGGTATGCAGAAATATTTTTGTTATCGATAATTGCTTATCGCAGGTAGTACCTTCGTATAGTACGTCAGTCTCTTGCCATTTAGCGTTCTTCGCCAATTGGCGATGGGTTTTTGTGAATGGAACGCAATCAAGGTGGGAAAAGAGTAGTTGGGGAAGAGTTGATTAAACTCAGGAAGTTATTGGGTGCAAATGAGTAAAATATATACATATTTAAAACAACTGATTAATGTACATTCTTAGATTTTCTGGAACAATCTTTATTATTTATTGTTAGCTCTTTCGTTTATTTTGATAACCTAATCAAAGTAAATGCCAATCTAATCACTATTAAAATAATGATATTACAATTACAATTACAATCGGCGATTAAATATATATTTAGTATTTTAAAATACTCCTTATTGACCCCTATATTCACAGAGCTTTACCAAATCATATCTCACCGATTTAGATCAGGTGGCGCCACCTGCTGGTTAAGTCTTGTGGGCACAGTGCCCTTCTCCGCGCTTCTCAACATATCAGCTTAGTTCGAGTTTGCTTATCAACCGCCTCGCTTCCTGTCCCATATTTCCGATATCTTCTTGTCTAACCTTTACCGATGGCAAGTATTTTTAGGTAACATTTTCTTGTACACATTTGGTTGTTGTTTTTGCGGCTGTTATTTAGCTGTACTTCAGTAGACATTTTTGTTCGAAACTGGTTTTCAAGTACGACGCTTGCGTCGCTGTCGACGTCTCGGTTGGCGATTTATGCGTTGGGTTTGGAGTCGCTTCAAGATTTGCTTGCTGTTGCAATTTTCGTTTTGTTTTGTTTTATTTTTAATGTGATTTATGCATGTTCCTCAATGTGTGAGTGTGCAAAAATACTTGAACAAAATTATTGCAGCTTCTTTTTTTTCGTTCATTTATTTTTGTGGACTTTGTGTTTTTGTTGCGAGCGTTGACAGTCGCAGCCTTCGATTTATTTTTAATGTTTATGTCTGTCTGATTGTTTATGATTTTTGTTGGGTTTTTTTCTTACTTAATTGGCGATTAGATAAATGCCAAAAACGCAACGAAGCCGATGACAATGGAATAGATCGCACTGAGTACTTAATCCCCGCCATCCTTTGCTGAAAACCCCTCTCCGATTTTGTTTTTTTTTTTTTTTTTTTTTGCCTCCGTTGACTGGCATAAATTTAGTTTGAGCAAAACGCAATAGATAAGATAAGCAAAGCAAAACCAGACCCGCCAGCAAATCGAACCCAAAACATCAGTTGCCCAAACCGAAAAAGTGGCTGGGTAAGGTGTGCAAAAACCACATCGCTGATTGATAGTCGCAGTGGTTGTGGGTGGTCGGTGGTGCAAGGGGTTTTCTGGTGGTTCGTCCATTAGCGACCTGATTAGCGCGTGTGTTACAACAACCACAGTGCTTTTTGTTTAGGTTTTCGTTTTTAGTTTTTTTTTTTTATCGTCAACACGAGCAGACTTCAATGGCGACACCATCAGCCATCAAAACGATTTTGGTTACAACACCACAAGGACAAACTAGCAGACGACAACAAATACGATGGGTAACAACGCAGAACAACCAAACAGTGAAATGCAATTTCCGAATTGAATAATGCATAGACACCTGTAAATATGTATTCCAAGTGCCAATCACAGTGGTAACAACTTTTCCATAACGTTTAATACTATTACACAGTGCCTAGTGACACTGCTAAAAATATTACGACATAGCCAAAACATGATACAAACAACCATATTATAGTGTTTTGACCTTTTTTCTTATCTCTTGTATTTGTGATCATAAAAATTGATAGTAACTGTGATATTAACATGTGGTTAAGCGTTTTGTAAATAAATAATTTAGCTTAAACTAATTTGCCAATTATTTTTAAGCCCTAACCCCTATTTATTTACCAAAAGCTCATACTTAGTTTTTTTAGTGTTCCATAAATCATGATTGCAACAGTAGTGACTGTACCCTGAACTATAATCCTAGGCAATTGTAGTATGCAAATTAGCAAATACAATGTTGTATTACAAACAGCCATAGACACACGCCTAAAAAGTATAACGAATGTTTTAGGGCCGGCGCACACTGCGTATACGCAATTTCGAAAAGGCAGCAGATAACAATCCAGGCTGCCCAATAAATAAAAGCCAGTTACAGGTGCTGAAAACATGCACACACAACAGCAGAAGGAGGGGGTAGAATATTTTAAGTAATATTTATATCACATGTGGGACAAACATCAACCCATCCACCCATCTACAGATTTTCCCTTTTGTCCACCGCAAGCGGCGAAACATTTATAAAAATGAATTTGCAAATCCGCAAAATGCAAACCGAGCACAAAGTTGGAGGCAAACATTTTGTCGGCCAAAAAAAGGGGGCTGAGTGAGTGCTGAATATGTTTTTGCACATATTCAAAAATCTGCCAACCACCAGTGCTCTCCTCCCTCGGAAACACCACCATCGCCTGCTGACCATCTGTATTATTTGCATTGGATTTTTAATCAAAAATTGTGCGATTTCTCTTCGCTTTTTTGCCGCAGCTTTTTCTTCGCCTTTATTTTTTTCTGTTTACAGTTCGATTTTTATTATGTTCACCCCACCACCCCCAGGTCCGAAAAGCCACTCGAGCGGAGGGTTGCTCCTGCCTGTTCCTGGTGGTTGCTTTTTCTCCTTGCTTTGTTTTCTGGGCTCGAGTCTATTATGCTGATTTATTTTTATTTCCATTCTGATTGCAATTTATGCGAGGCAGATGAATTATGAAAGCGATCGAAGCGAGCAAGGAAAACTCTGCGGGAAATTCAATCGAAAAGGGAGGGGGGGACGATGGTTGGCTCAAAGAATTTTCTCAGTGAGCTTGAGGCGACAAAAAGTGTTGCATACCAACCGGCGCCGTACAAATTCGAATGGCATACAAAGTCCTGAAACTAAGCGGCGTACAAAAAATTATTACCATTCTTTGCCACTTGAAAAAAAAGCAGGACGAAAAAACCCATACACAACCTCCCTTGACAGGGCAATATGGAAAAAATGAATCCACAACAGAGTCAGGGGCAAAAAACGACAGACGACAACTGCCAACTCAAAATTGGACTGGGAAGAGTGAAAGAAAATATCGAAAAAAAATATTCTTTGTTTTCCTTTTTTTTTTTGCGATTCGTATGCGAAAAGTGCAGCCAGTGGCGGGTGGTTTTGGCGGTGTGGCGGTTCAGTTTCAAACACCCTTGAAAAACAACTGTCAAACGCATTTCAGCGGTGGGAGGTGGGCAACTGCAGCGAAACAATAAGGCGAAAATTGAGGAGTTTGAGTGACTGATGAGTCCGAAGGGGCAGAAACGGCAAAGAGAGCAAATCAAACATTTTTGACGCTTTATTGGTTTTGCAAGACAAACAGGATCATTTTTAAAACAAAATTGCAAAATCCATTTAATGATTTTTGTGCTGACTCTGAAGAAATATCAAAACAATATTAATTAAATAGACAAACAGTTCAAAAAAAATATTTCAAAATTGGTTAAAAAAAATATTTAATTATTTTTAGAGACTGATCTTATATGTTGTAATAATTTTGTAAGATCGCTGAACTTTTTTCAAGTATATTTATACTTTTTAAAGCTAATTCGGGTTGAAAAACTTAACCTTTCCATTATTTCTGTGCCATAATGAAGCATTTCTGCCAACAATATATCATAGAAACCTCCCACTTCGGTGAGAAAACTTATTCCAAACATTTCGTTCTGTCATTGGCTCCACGCACGTGTCTCACAATTTTTCATGGCCTCTAAAGCGCACACATACAGTTTGTATATATTACTGTGAAATAAAAAAAAAAACAAAACGCAAAGGCAAATCGAACAAAAAAACACGCAAACAACAATAACAATAAAAATAGAAGAAAAAGTTTGATTTTTTTTGAGGAATTGTTCTGCTTCAGCAGCGTAATAAAGTATACCAGACATGTACTCCAAAAGGATGTCCAACCCATCCTGAATGTCGCATTGCCGTCTGGGACATAATTCATATCGCCAGGAACAATGACTATAAATTTGGAAAATAAAGTCAAATAAATTGCACAGCAATATATAGATATACAAAAAATTAAAAAAAAAAAAAACATACTGCCCCGGGTAAAAACCCTTAACGACGCCCCTGTCTGTTGACATACGGAAATCATTTCGTGTGCCAAATGAGAAATAATTTTTATTACCACAGCAAATCAAAGTGCGCACAATTTACAATTACACAAGCAAACTAAAGGCAAGAGAATCGGAGAGAAGATCGGAGGGAGAAGGCCAGAGATCGTGCACCGATTTCGATATGAAGCTATATCTTTGAGCACGTGTTTTTTTGGCCCCTGAACTGAATTTTAGTGGTTCTAAACTTTGATCATATCTCCCTTTCTCTATTTTTTCTGCCTATCTATCTATCTCTCTCGGCTGTGAGTTACCTGTTTTGCTTTATTTTTATCTAATCAATGAAGAAATTTATATCTAATCAAAGTACAAAAGGCAGCAACAACGTGGACGCGACTAGAACGGAAAACTGAAACAAAGCAAAGCGTCATTAGAGATCGCCCACTCCTCACCTCTCAGGGCCCCCAAAACGCCCAGTTTTTTCCAGTGCAAGTCACATAATGAGACGATTATATGATCGCAAGTGCACAACTAACTTGTTTGCTCATTAGAATACTCTATTCCCCAATATCATTGACATTTTACTAGAACTTTGAGTTCTGTCTTTCGTTTATTTATCTCCGCTTCTTTTTTCCAGAGTTTTTGGTACTTTATCTCGGCACTCAGTGAAGGTCACTTGGTTTCTAAGTGCATATTTTTGATACGACACCATGACTAATATGGGTATTTGTGATTTTTTCTTTATAAATTTGTCTTAATTTGGCAAACATAAGCAATTTTAAAGAGCTATATTTCAAAGCACACTTTTTAATAAATTGTTTTTAAATTTCATATTTCTTATTAGGAATTTGGTTCTATTTAAATAATTCTATATATTATATTTGATTAATTATTACTTACTTTATTTTTCTCTCTGTGTATTCCATTCGACCTAATGACCCGCTTTGCTCTGTTTACCTCTCCACTCTGTTTTTGCACTTGGAAATTGCTAGCTGCTCGATGCTAATTTATCGTCACAGTCTCGCGGCAATCACAGGTTCAGTTCCACCACCAATTCTCCCCACACCCTCCCCCCACTCAATTCTACCGCCCCCTCGGCTCTTCCCCGTCCCATTCTCCAGCGATCTTTGTAGACTTTGCCGGCTCGGGCTTTTCGTCATGCGATTATCAGCCAATCGCTTAGTGTGCCATTTATTTGCATTTCGCTCGCTGCTGCTGCATTTGTTGTTGCCTTTATGTTACGTTTTGTTACGTTTTTTTGTCGGACTTTTATTTATTTTTATTTTATTTCCAACTTTATTTGCTTTTGTGCTGTGTTTTTGTTGCAGGCAGTGTTTACGTTGAGCTGCTTTTGTAGATGCGCAATTATTCTGAGCGTGTTACTTTATATTTTAAATGTGCGACTTTTGTATGGTTACGCTTAGGATTCTACTCTTCAAAAAAGATTTTTTTTTAAATAACACATTAAAATTGGGGTCTTAGCTAGCTTATAAAATTGTTTATGATTACATTCTAATAATATAATCTCTTATCTTTAAAAATATATGAAAAACCCACACGCGCAATTGAAAATATTATACAAAATATTAAAAAAAATCTATATAATCTTTTATTATGATATAAATATTTTAAATGACTTAAAACCTTGAAAATTAAGTAATTACTCATACGCCAAGTGGGAATGCCCAACACAAATTTTTCATTCGCTCTACCGCCAAACTGATAAAGAACTTTAAAAATATATTACTGATATGCATTTTATAATTGGTTAAATATATAAAAATATAAATAAATAATATGAATAAATAATATTTTTTTTCACTTGATTGTTATTTTTTTTTATTTTACTATCTAGAGTATTACCATCTTCGACTAGCCACTTGATTTCCATTTTATGTGTTTTCTGCTTCGCATTCGCACTGCGTTCATATGCTTCATATTGTTATTGTTACTGCCTGGCAAATATGCTTAATTATTTTTACCTTAAAAGTCGAGCCATCAAAGCGAATGCGAAAACAATTTCAATGAATGGAATAAAATGAAACAATTGAAGGGAGCGATGTCGAGGGCAAAACAAACCTAAGCCCTGAGCCCATTTGACATTTTCGGGCTTAAATGTCACAGCAAATCGAGGGGAAACAAGTGCAATGGGAAATATAAGCAACGGAGAAGATGGAAAATGCAATTGCAATTGCCACACAGCAACAGTACGTACAGTACACTACACTACACTACGCTACAGTGCAATACAATGAATGACGTTGACAATGACGATGATGGAGATATGGCTGGTGGGTGGGTGGGAAAAGGGGGTTCCGCGGGGTGTTAGAACAGCAGGCATTGGGTGGACGGATGGATGGGCGCTGCGGATACTGGGGTAAAATCACGAACATAAGCTGCCTTAGGCTGACATCATCCATGGAGGTCGAATAATGATTCGAGCAGCATAGAGCAACTTAAATCAGAAACCATTCCTAGTTGATCGATGTGACTAACCATTTTGAGAGATAAGAAAATCGAAAACAAATTTTAATTCATCTTGATTCTTGGAAAAATTCCTTTAGTACCCGAAAACAATAAAGAACAATTTTAAGACATTTCATAAATGTGACTAAGTCATGCGAAGCGATAAGAGAAGTTTAAAAGAATGTGTATTGTATTACAAAGAAAGATGAAATACAATGTTTTAAGTAATCAAAAAAAAACAAAAAAATTAGAATTTAATTGTGTAAAAATGTGAAACAAATTTAAACTAAAACAGATTTTAACACCAATTTATTTAACTCTGATTTTCCCAAAATTAAATTAAGTCAGAAAAGTAGGTATGGAATTTAATGCCCCTTTTTATTTCTTGGGGCATTCATAATAAGCCAAAATTGTCTAGTTAACTGATTTTAAACTTTTTCTGCTCAATTCGGGTGTTGAACGAGAAATATGTCTTATAACTCATCAGAATGGACTTGGCCCATTTGTTATTTAATGACGCACGGCTGTAGTTTAACATTATGGATCCCAACTTATTCGCGGCTTTGTCTTTATTACGTACCTTTCAGGAAAAATGATGAAATGAACCAGCAGGCGGGCTCCTCAAGGGCGCCAGCCACCGGGGGCCAAATCTCACCGCCAGGTGCCACAACCGTCGGCGTGGACCAGCAGCAACAGTTGCAACAGCAGCAGCAGCAGTACTACAACCAGCAGCAGCAACAGCAACAGTACCAGCAGCAACATCAGCGCGACAATTTCCTGGCCTACCAGCAACAGCAGCAGCAACAACAGCGATCGGCTGGCGGCGGAGTGGGCGGCGGTGCCAACTTTATGCTGGGCAATGACCTTGTCGGCGGCGACAGCCTGCGCAGTCTAAACAACACCTTCGGTCCCAACTCCGAGTTCACGGCCCTCGGAGGCGCCACCAGCTCCTCGACCTCGGCGCTGAGCGGTCTGAACAGCTCCAGCGGTCAGGGTTACACGGGCATGGTTGCTGCCAGCCAGCAACACCAGCAGCAGCAGCAACACCACCAGCAACAGCACCACCAACAGCAACAGCAACACATGAGCAGCATGGACGCCATGGGCGGTTACAGTCAGGTGAGGATGCGGTATTTACTAAAAACCATTTAATACTCATTAAAAAAATGTCTAAAAGTAAAAAAAAATACAGATAAAAGTCAAAATAACCTAGTAATTTTGATTGCTATATAAATTGGCTAATGACTTCAATTAACAACTCAAAAGAAATCAAAATAATTTTAAATTAAATCAAAAAATAATATTTATTTGTCTCCTTGCAGATGGGTGGCGGCATGCACCCTGGACCCAATAGTGGCATGATGGGCAACATGAATGCCCAGTACATGAACGGAGGTTCCAGCCAGGGCGGCTATAATGGCACCCAAGGCATGGGAATGGGCTACGGCGGAGGGGGCAACATCGGACCCCAGAGGCATCATCAGGTGGGTACTAGTTCGGTAGTATATACAATATTTTGGGAGTTTGCGGGAATGACTTCACTGTTTCCCCCATCAACACAACTTGACAACTTTTATATGACCAGCTGTTGACAATTCATTTGCGGCAGTAAACAGATTTCGCTTTTAAAACGTTCGCCCATTAGCGAATCATTTCGAATCGCACCCAAAACAGAAGTCTGCGGCTTGGGAAATGACAAATTTGTGACTGCCAGAGCGTCAGTAATCCGCTCAAGCTCAGTGGCATTAACTGCCCCAGTCCCCCAATTCCCGGGGCCATAAATGTTCAAACGTTTTTCGCTTAATTAGGATTGAGAGGCAGAGAGCCTTTAATTACGCCATAGTAACTTAAATTACCTTCAAGAGGGAAAATATCTTCGTTTTATTTAAAACTTATCTTATTTAAAATAACCTGTTTAAAAATTTGTTTATAATGTTTTCTAATTCATAAAAGCTAGGCTGATCGATTTATATTTTTTTAAAGCCTTTTACATTACTTTAAATGGTTTTATTAAATAAAAAAATAAAAAAAAGTAATATTCTTAAACGATATACCATTTCCTACATATAATTTCATTGAACAAGACCTAGTTCAGTATTTATTAGTTTAAGCATAGGGGTGGCGTTACTAATTGTTTGTCTGAGAATCCCATTTTCATAAACGATTTGCATCCCCTTTTCAGATGACGCCCATGAACCAGATGCAGAACATGACGATGGGCCCGGGAGTCGGAGGAAGTGGCGGCATGGGCGGCGGCATGAATCCGCTGCAGCAACAGGCGGCGCAGCAGCAGATGGGCGGCATGAATCCGATGGCCAAGATGCAGGGCATGGCCAACGGGGGCTACCCCCAGCAGGCGCCCCCCTCCCTCTCCCAGCAGCAGCAGCAGCAACAACAACAGCAGCAGCAGCAGCGCCGCATGGCTCCGTATCCCCACCCCCAGATGCACATGGCCCAAAAGCGGGCGGCGGCCGGCGTGGGCGGGGCCGGCGGAGTGGGCGGAATGTATCCGGGCAATCCCATGCAGCAGCAGCAACAGGCACAGATGTACGGCGGCCAGCAGATGCATCCCGGATCCGGCGGCGGAGTTCCCCTGCCCATGCAGGCAGGTGGAGTCGGAAACGGTTACGGACGCAGTGGACCCATGGGCGCCGCCGGCAGTGGGGGCTACGGCCGCATGTCGGCCGCGAATGGAATGGGTCCCGCGGGCGGACCCGTGATGGGACCCATGGGTCCGGGAGCCATGACCGCCGGAGGAATGGGTCCCGGACCCGGCTGCATGAGCCAGCAGCGCTTCATGCCCCAGGGAGCCGGCGGCGGAATGCCCTATGCCGGCGTCGGCGGAGGAGCCGGCTCCCATCAGGGTCAGTTCTATCCGGGCAGCGGTCCCAGTGCCGGAATGCAGCAGGCAGGTGGCATGTGCCCGGCGGGTCCGGGCGGCGTGGCCACCACCGGCAATCCCTACCAGAATCAAGGGTGAGTTGTGCACTACTCTCCTTAAGAATCAGTAAATAATGTGAGTTTCCATTTTTAGTTTCCAGCAAAACTATCAGCACAGTCCAGTTCCTGGCAATCCCACGCCACCGCTGACGCCCGCCTGCAGTGTGCCCTATGTCAGCCCCAATCCGGACATCAAGCCACCCATGGACAACAGTAAGTTCGGATTTACTTACGCTTATTTTGAATATTTACTAACCTTTTACTTACCCTGTTTTTTTAGGCGAAGAAATGAGACTGACATTCCCGGTGCGCGACGGCATCATCCTGGCTCCTTTCCGCCTGCTGCACAATCTGTCGGTCAGCAACCACGTGTTCCATCTCAAGCAGAATGTCTACAACACGCTGATGTGCAGGTAGATCTTCATAATAAACCTCTAATTTGTAACTCTTAAGTAGTAATCATTTTAAATAACTTGCAGAACTGACTTGGAGCTGCAGCTGAAGTGCTTCCACCAGGATGATCGGCAGATGAACACCAATTGGCCGCACACCGTCACCGTCTCCGCCAATGCCACGCCCCTGAATATCGAGCGGTCCGAGAAGAACAGCACCGCCCTGCGTCCGTTGTATTTGAAGGCCGTTTGCCAGCCAGGACGGAATACGCTCCAGCTGACCGCCAGTTCCTGCTGTTGTGTGAGTATAAATATGAATCTTATACCACTATTTAAACTTAATAAATAAGTTTATTAGGGAAAGTTTGAGACTATTTTTTTAAAATTTTTATTTCACAATATTGACTAAAATATAAGCTATAAAAGTATTCATATATATTGATTTAAAAAATTATAATAAAATTTCTTAAAGGGCTACAATTAGTTGAGCTTATTTTTTAATTCCAACTTTTATAAACTATGTCCTTACCATTATGTTTTCACAAAATATATCATAAGCTATACAAATTCAGGTTTAGATATTTCAAAACATAATGGTATCTTAGACAAGATTAAATGTACAAAATAGGTTCAGTAGTTTTACAAAAAAGAAACTAAAATTTTTTTTGCCTTTTTAACAGTACCTAAATACCTATAGTTTTTATTAATATAAAATCAGTAGTTTTACAAAAAAAAAACATGAACATCATATATTTTTTGCAATACCTAAATACCTATAGTTTTTATTAATATAAATCCCTTGCCTCTATTTGTTGCAGTCGCATCTGTTTGTGCTGCAGCTAGTCCATCGACCGTCGGTGCGTCAGGTGCTGCAGACGCTGCATAAGCGCAACCTGTTGCCGCTGGAGCACAGTGTGCAGAAGATCAAGCGCAACTTGAGCCAACCGGAGGCGAATGCCGGATCGGAGGCCACGCCCCAGCAGGGCGGTGGCCAGCAGTGCGCCAAGATCTCATTGAAGTGCCCCATCACGAAGTCGCGGATACGACTGCCGGCCAGGGGGCACGAGTGCAAGCACGTGCAGTGCTTCGATTTGGAGGCGTATCTGATGATCAACAGCGAGCGGGGCTCGTGGCGCTGCCCGGAGTGCAGCAAGTCGGCCATCACCGATACGCTGGAGATCGATCAGTACATCTGGGCCATACTCAACACGCTGGGCAACTCGGATGTGGATGAGGTGATCATCGATTCGTCGGCCAATTGGCGGGCATTGCAGCACAATGGTGGCATGCCGAATGCACCGCCGCCCTCGAATGTTCCTACCAATGCCAGCGGCAACACCGGAAACGGAAATAGTAATGTCAACGGCAACGGCAACGGCAACGTAACCGGAAGTGGCAGCAATGGCAACCCGACGCTGCCGGCCATCAAACAGGAACTGTGCGACGACATCGCCAAGGTCATGTCGCCGGGCTCCACCCAACTGCCCACCTGGGACAGTGCGCAGGCGATGAGTCCCTACAACATGCACGACATGAACTCCATTGCCAGCGGCAACATGATGGGCAACGGCGGCAACACCAACCAGCAGTAAGTGTCCTCTCCTCGATTTCTAATATTTAATTAAACCTTTAATTAATTTACCTCATTCTCATCATTTTTAGTGGCAATCGCAGCAGCTACGACGGCTTCAGTGGCAACCACAGCGACGGCAGTGGAGGATTGGCCGGCAGCGATGGTGGTGTCAACTCCCTCGACCAGCTGAATGCCATGGAAAAGTCGCTCAGCGATCAGGTAGGCATCTAAAATAAATACAAATTTAATTTAAATATTAGTTAAATAATAATATTGAATCAAAATATTGAAAATAAAAAACAATATTATTTTTTTTTTCAAATTTTTTAAACGTATCATCCTAAGTTTTTTTTATCAACCAAAAAAAAAAACTAATTGTGAGATATCACCAAAAAAATCTATTTTAAAAACATTTTTCAATTAATTTGATGATATAATATATTTAACAGTATAATAATAATTTTAAAAAAATATGTTTCTAGTAAAGTAAAACAAAGTCAATTTCACTAAATGTTATGCAAACATTAAAGGAATATTAAATTAATTTAATAAAATTTATTTTTATACTTTATAACTTTATTAAAAATACCCGTACTCAACCTTATGATTTCCCTATCTATATTTCAGATGCCCCACACCCCGCACACACCTGGAGCGGCCAGTCACCCGATGACCCCCGGCGGTCCGCCCAGCGTGAGCAGTTCCCACAACGAGCCCATAAGCGGCGGTACGCCCAACGCCAACGGCAGCGGTAACAACAACAGCAGCACGGGCCACAATTCGCCCCAGACGCCGGGCACGCCCAGTCGGATGGGCGGCGGCGGCGGCGGTATGGGAGGCGGTGGAGCGGACAGCCAGCAGCAGCAACAGGAGCAGCTGCTCAACTCGCTGATGAGCAGCCAAACGCAACTGAAGTTCAGCGAAAGCGATCTGAGTGCCGAGCTGCAAAGTTTCGATGCGGCGGCAGCGGCCATAAACGATACAGCCCACGATCTGAATGTAAGTATTAAGAATTATATATCCATTTTTAAAAAATAAAATATTAATTAAAATTTTTTTTTTTTACCCATTTTTAGCTGCTGCAGGATGTGGATCCCATGGAAATCCTGTCCTATTTGGATCCACAGCCCGATCTTAACACTCCGCCCTCGAGTGGCAGCAGCAACAACAATGCCAGCGACGATTTGCTGGCCACGTTATTTGACTAGACCTTTAAAGCAACAAACAAACAAACAAACAAGCAAAAATCAAGGTCTAATGGCTGAGAGAGAGAGAGAGTTGGAGAATTGAAATGGCAGAAATACCATAAATTGTATATAGTATTATTAATTTTAAAGAAATGTGCACTAGAAGCCAGTCTCGTACTTCAACAAACATTTTCGTTTCCTCACACAAACCAACAGCAGCAACAAGTAAAACCACAAAAATGGATAAACTATTACAAAACAACACACTGGATGAGAAATCGAAGCGGAAATTTAAATTTGCCCGTGTTGAAAAACAATGAAATGTGATTTAAAAATTAATTAATTAAATTAATTGGCATTTAATTTAAAGCTAACTGACAAGAAAAGAGAACATAAAAAACAAAAAAAAAATACACACATACACACAAAAAGCGTAAAAAAAATAACAAACAGTCATTATACCATATAAAACAAAAGAGAAAAACAATCAATTCAGTTGAGAGCATGAAAATTCCTTCAATGAAATTTACGAATTTAAAATGCAGCAGAAAGTCCTTTGTTCGTTTATTTGAAAATTACATTTTTCGTTTGCCTTATCCCAGACTTTTGTTGCAAAATGTTTCTTGTTCATTTACAAAGTATTAAAACTATTAAAAAACGATAAAGAGAGAGAGAAAGAGTTAATTCAGTGAAAGCAAAATAAGCATGAGCAAAGAAAAACAAAAGAGAAAATATGAGAAATACAAAATACATACAAGTAAAATCCCAACAATTTTATTACATTTATAAAATGAAAACATTTACATTTTAATTGTTGCATAATTTTAATTATTTTTTAAAGCCTGTCTACATATAAAAATTAATTGATTTAGCTCGGTAAATGATAAACGAAATTTAACAGACCAGCGGAGAAAATATTAAGAATTATTAACTATAACGAACAGAAAATAGATGTGTATAATTAAGTGACAAAACAAAACTGCATAATTAGCGGAAGAGAGAAACAAACTATTAAAAGTGTAAATCAAATTTAATGCTAGATCTTAAATATATTGTATATATGGATATGTATGTTATATATGCGGCAACAAACAGAACACACCCCTCCCCAAAAAAAAAACACACACACACACAAAGCTAATTAATACATTTAAATAATGATAATAATAAATGAAAAAAACAAAAAGTATTTCAAAACTAAAATTACAGTGTTATGATTTTGTTTGCCTTTAATTTCCCCCCACACAATTACCCTTCTTTTCGGATTTTACTTTGGTTTTCTCCTGAGTTCCTCTATATGTTTCGTACGATGTGGTTAACATGGACCAATTTTTATATACTAATATATATGTATAACACCCACACACCGACGAGTCTTTGAATAGAGTATATATGCGAACTATATATAACGGAAAATATATATATATTCATGTACGTATCTGATATGATATTCAAATATAGCGAAATTTTTAAGCTTTGCCCAGGCTAATTCCCAAGTTCAGCGCTTAACAAAACGAATGAAAAACTCGACAAATTACGCAAAATCGCCTCGATGTGGTAGTTAAATGAATCTCAATCTCTTCTCAATGTTATCAAGAACACACGTAATTAAATTATTATATAAACACGTATATCCAAAAGCGAAAACAAAAAGAAAAACAAAACAAAATTCGTAGTGGTTTCATTGTAAAACAATATTTCATAATGATTAACGAACAATTTAGCTTCAAAGATTTCGATATTCCAGTTCGATTTCTTCTCTCGCTTAATGAAAAACGACACGATTAACGATTAACAATATCGATAGGCAGTTGGGATGCGCAAATGTGATTTTATTCAAAATAAAATACACATAACCATGATTACAATTAATGAAGATTTTTATTTGGATCTGTGGGATCGTTCGCTGGATCTGGCTGCGAAGGAAGAGAGTTGTACATACGAGTATTTAACTAACGTAATCTTTATGAATGAACATGGTATATATCTGATTAAATATATGTTTAAATTTAGTCCATAAGCTGTAATTTTAAACGATGGAACAAAAGCAAATACACATTAAATAATATGAAGAGAAATAAACCAACTGGCTGCCTGAGTTTCAATTCCAGCGGCTCTTTTTGGCCCTTTTGGAGTCCTGGTTGCTGCTGCTGCTGCTGGACGAGGAGGAAGCTCCCTGGGATGATGACGATGTTGGCGGAGGCGGTACCATTGGCGCAGCAAAAACGCCCGACTCGGGCAGCGTTTTCTCCCAAGTGCGATCGCTGGAGGCTCGAAATTGGTTGTTATACTGCGATCGAAAAGCCTCCCTCATGGCGGCATAGCGATCGGTGGCGGGTCCTGCACTGGCAGAGGATTTGCTTGAGGGTCCTTCGTTTGGACTATGGGCAGACGCACTGTTTCCAGAATCCGCTCCGCCACCCGAGCCAAATCCTGCTCCATTTCCCTTCTCCCGATAACCGAGACCCGTGTGGGTATTTGTCGGCCTCTTGCCCTTGCCCTGTTTGAAACGCGAACTCCGGAACCAGGAGCTCTTCATGGCCAGCTCCATAAGATCGTCGGGCACCTGCTGGTCGGCGCCCTCCAAGTTGCGCACCAGATGTCCCGCGAACTCCTTGTCCTTATCGGTGACCAGCGTGAAAGCGTTACCCTTTTCGCCAGCTCTGCCCGTTCTTCCGATTCTGTGGGTGTGCGTATCAATGTCCCTGGCAATGTCATAGTTCACCACATTCCTGATATGGGGTATGTCCAATCCGCGGGCGGCCACATCGGTGGCCACCAAGATATCGCATTCCTTTCTCTTAAACTGTGTGATGACTTTATTCCTGTCCGCTTGGTCCATATCGCCATGGAGTAATAGGCAGTTGTACTCCTTCACCAACAGGTTGTTGGAAACTGTTTCGGCATCCGCTTTCTTGGTCACGAAGATGAGGACGCTGCCTTCGGATAGGAACTTCACCAGGTGGCACAACAGCCAGTTCCATTTCTGTAGCGGATTGGGGAAGACGTACACGGACTGTGTGATGTCCTGGTTGGCCTCGTTCAAATCCCCCTGCACTATTCTCACCGGATCGCTGAGGACATCGCGGGCCAGGCGTTCGATTCTCTTCTTGAAGGTGGCCGAAAACATAAGAGTTTGGCGATCCGGACGCACGTGGTTGCAGATGGAGCGCACTTGCGGCTCGAAGCCCATGTGGAACATGCGATCGGCCTCGTCGAGCACCAAGAAGGTGACCCTCCGCAGATTGGTGGCTTTCATCTTGACCATGTCTATCATTCGGCCGGGCGTGGCCACTACAATCTCAGCTCCCTGCTCCAGAGCCTTACTCTGCTCCCACTTGGAGCCGCCGCCATAGCAGCACACCACATTCAGGTTGTACACCTTGCCAAACTTCTTGGCCTCGTTGTAGATTTGTAGCGACAGCTCGCGAGTGGGTGCTAGAATTAAACCTATGGGTCCATCGCCGGGTTTTAGCTGCCGCTGATCCATCAGGTGCATTAGCATGGGCCAGATGAAGGCTGCTGTTTTGCCCGATCCCGTTTTGGCTATGCCGATGATATCTCTGCCAGACAGCGCGGTGGGCACCGCTTGGGCCTGGATGGGCGTGGGTTGTGTGTACTCCGCCTTTCTCACCGCCTTGATGAGCTGATCGTCGAAGCCGAAGTGACCGAAAGAGGTGACCGGCTTGGGTGGCGACGGTCCGGTGACTTTGACGCCCAACGTGCGCCTCAGTTCCCGCACCTGATCCTCGTCCAGGGCGGCTATGTCGTCGTGCTGCGTGTAGAAGTTCTTCTCGAACGGTTCGTACTCGATCTCCGAGTGATAAATGGGCGGCAGGGGATCGATGTCCTTCTTTTTGGGCGGGGCAATGGGATTGCCATCCTCGTCGTACTCGATTTCTTGGTCGGATCCCTCGTCGCGGAGCCCTGCATTGGGGTTCTCCTTCATATACCGATAGTAGCTCTCCTCGTCGTCCTCGTCATCGATGTCGCCCCGCACCGCTTGAGTTGGCGGCTTGGGCGCCTGCTGGCGCTTCTCCTTCTCCACCTGCTGATTGATCCCGGCCATGAACTGCTCCAGGGGATCCTCATCCGAGTCCGAATCCTCTTGCTTTTTCGCTGGCGGTGCTCCCGGGGATCCCGGTGCCGGTATGTAGGCCTGTTCCAGCTCCCTTTCCTTGGGCTCATCATCGTCGTCGAAGTATTCGTCTTCCGTGTGCTGTTTCCTTTTGCCCACCAGATTTGTGGCATTCGTATACTGACTAATCGAGTCCAGAGTGGAATAGCCGTGCTTGGAAATCGATGAAGTGCTTCCGGTAATCCCGCCACGGCTTGCTCCACTGGAAAGCGATGCTCCTCCGCCTCGGGAACCCACATAACCACGGGCATTCAGCACCGGCGGTGGGGGCACGGCGTTCATGTTGTTACCGGAACTCGCTGACTTGCGGTAGGGGAATCCCCCGCCACCGATGCCTCGGTAGCCGCTCATATTCCTCCGATTCCGGTGCAATCTAACAATTTCCCACACAAAATCAATAAAATAAAGCTGGTTTGACCACTGACGATAGTATCGATATATCGCACATTTGGGATTGAGCGGTGTTCACGATAGTGCTCAGCGTATAAGATTTGACCATCACTACAATCGCTGGCCAGTTTTTATTGGGAAATTCAAAGGGGTAACACTTGTTCTAGCTGGAAGTAATAAAATAATTAATTATTTGTTTACTATTCATCTGAAATGTAAATTATTTAAACGAAAAATTAGCTACAACCAATTAAATATATTTATTTTGTTTTTAAGCGTAAGGCATATACTTTTTTCTAATCAGGTTTGCTGAAAAAAACAGCTTTTAAATTTATTTATAATTTATATTTGTTTTAGGTTTAACTTTTGTGGACTTTTTCAAAAATAAATATATTTTTCGCGTCAAGTCAATAATCGCTTTCGTTTAAGTATTTTAATAATCACCTAACGCCTTAACTATTTTTTCCCGCCATTTATATGCACACACTGTTTTGGGCTAAAGGAGAAAACATTGTTGCTTTTATTTACAAATATTAGAATAAAAACTAACAAAATGCAGGCGGATATTAACAATGTTTCCCGTGATTATGCCAAAATCCTACAGAGTGCCGATCTGGAAAAGGAGATAAACCCACTCTGCACGAATATAGACGATATGCTGGCCCGATTGGATGAGTTCGAAACTTTGCTGGCTTCGGTTTGTTGTTTTTGTTTAAATTAAATTTGATAAATAGATTGTTTATTACTTTTAGGTGCGTGCCGAGTCCACTGGCATGATGGCCAACAATGTGTGCAGTATCCTGGGATTCGGAGAGAGTTTCGAGGAGTTACGAACTAGGATCGACAGTCTGGAACAATTTGTGGCTGCTGTCAGTTCGAATTTGTCGGAAGTTGAGCGTTCAGTGGATATCGCCGAGGAGGAGCTCCATGTCACGGACTACAGCATCAAAGGACTTCTTCTGAAACCCCTGAAAGCCAAGCTAAGTGCCAGCGAACCCACAACATCCAACTCTCTGCCACGATCCAATCTCATCGAAGAGGAATATCAACCTGTGCAGATATATAATTCAGACGATTACTTCGGGAAATCACAGGAAAAAGCTGCCGAGGAAATGATATAGAAAAGGGAAAACTAACTAGTGAGATAAGCTCATAAATATTTAGTCAGTAATTAGCAAAAACGTTGTTTGTGTAAGCTTTTAAACTCATAAATTTGCCATGAAGAATACTTTCGGGAAATCGTTCCAAATCTCTGGGTTGTATTTCAAAATATTGCTAGAAACTTCTTTAAAAACAATTTGATTTTTGTAACTGTACAAAGCTAAGGCGGGAAAATCTTATTTTTAAAACGTTTAATATTGTCTGGTTTTATACAATTTATAAATGCAATAAAAACATCATTTGTCAAAAAAATTTATCAAGTAGATTTATATACATTATATTAAATAATTGCAAATATAAAGTTTCTCCCTTTTGACAATTATAAGCCCTTAATATTATATTTAAATTAGAAAAATATTTAAAAATCCTCAATTAAAATATTTTGTTTATTTTACAACTGTAAGATTTTACTTATAAAACTATCATCTTAATGCTTAATAAGGGCTTGACTAATATTTGTAATATTTTTGATAATATGTATATACCATACTCATTAGCAATATGAAAATAATTAACGTTAAGATGCTTACGCAAACGTTTAATTTATTTTAAAAAGTAGTACGCAGTAACGAGGCTCTAATTTATACGGGGAAGCCCTTTAAACAAATTCAGTTGACCAAATTATTTTCTTTGTAGTCAAAACCAAAACTTAGGGGGAAAATTACTAATGTTTTCGCCAATAGACTTAAATTTGTTTTTATGTAGCCAGTGTAGCGCATAAATATAGATTATATAGACAGTAATTACCGGAAAGGCTAAACTAAAACTTTCAATTTGAAATGAGCTTGGATTTGTTTTTAAGTCGTAATTTTTTTCGTTGACTTTACACAAGTAAATGTTACTTATTTATGCCTGCAATTAAAAGTCAATATTATGGTGATATGATTTTCAGAGATGCAATTGTTGAAACTATGTAAACAAATAAAAACTGAACCTCGTTTTATGTGCAAACAAATAGTTTTAAAATATATTACAATAGGATGCCAGCTTAACTTGTTTATAGATTTTTTGTTATTATTATTTAAATGTTTTAAAGCTTCTGAGAGTTTATCCGATGTAGTCACTTTATACCCTGCTGCAATATTTTGTTGATTGTTAATCATTGAATAACTGATTTGTAAATCTAACTATTAAACTTGTTGTGCTAATTATTAGTTTAAAAGTTTCCCTTTTCCCTAAATATTTATTGATTGAATAGCATACAGTCTTTTTATATAAGCATGTAAATATTTTTGTTTATTTAGTTCAGTTACAACAAATCTCGTGATGGTTCAATTAGCAAGTTCGGTATCTTAAGTTTAGGCCTTGACTTTCTCCTTGCTCTCCTTGCTTTCCTCGGAACTGGAGGAGCTCTTCTCCGAATGCTTATTCTTCTCGAAGAGTTCGGCCACCGGAATGGGATGTGGGATGTTCAGATGGTGGGGCGATGAGGGCGTGGTGCTTCCGGCTTCAGATTTTGCTGGTGCGGCAGCAGGTTCGGCGGTGGCCTTGGTTTGGGTGGGCACGGGAATATCGCGCTGATGACGCTGCTCGGTGGCCTTTCCTGCGGCCAGTGACTCAATGGCCTTGTGCAGATCCTCGGAGTGCTGGGGATTGTGCTGGATGGACTCACGGGCCTTCACGCTGGCGGGTTTCTCCACAGTCTCGCGTTTCTCCTGCTTTTTGGGCAGCTCGGCGGTGTGGGCATCCGTGGGCAAAGCATGTGGCAGTGAAAGGTCCTCCACCTGCGGCTTATCCTCATCCTTGTGACCCTCCTCGTGGTGAGCCTCCCGCTTTTCCTTCTTGGGCTCGGGCACCTCGGGAGCATCCTTCACCTCCTCCTTCTGGGGCTCCTCCTTGTGACCCTCCTCGTGATGAGCCTCCCGCCTGTGCTTGCTGTGGTGATCCTCGTGGTGGCTCTCCAGAGGTTTTGAGGTTAGTGGAATGGGCTTCTCATCATCATCATTGTGCTCAGGAGCTTCACTGTCGGGTTTCTTGGGCTCATTACGCTTCTCGCGATTCAGGACGGGTGCATCCTTCAGCAGGACGACCTTTGCCGGGGGCTTGGGATCACTGATCACATCGGGACTAATGGGACTGGGTCTAGGGAGAGCTTCAGAGGATGACTCCTTGACGTCCAAAGGTGCCGCTTGGCAAAAGGCCACTAACGCCAAAAGAATAATCTAAAAATAAATGGGGAAATGAGAAACAATTAAATGCATTCGTTAAAACGCAAATTTTACAGAAATGACTTTGTTTTTGGAGACTTTATATTACTTTTCAGTTAACACAGCAATATATGTATGACTTTTATGTGGAGATACTGAATATGTTTAATAAAATTATTGAAAAAAGTAAATTCAATTAATTAAAAAACAAAAACAACCTAAATAAATTGAATGTAATCAAACACTGTAATGTTTTGAGCAGGATATCAAATTAACTAGTTTCCTTAACCAGTGCTTTTAAATCCCGATTAATTTAAGTGCAGGAAAGAACCTAGAAAGATGGGTTCTCGACTTACAACCGACTTCATGTTGACCGCTCGAAAACTTCTCCCAAACTGCTGCTCCCATCATCGCGCCGAACCCATTTTATGAGCCCCGGGGATCGGAGACTTCTCCACTTTGTTGGCTCTGGCTGTTAACCAGTTTGTAATTCGGTGATAATTGCCAATAGATGCACGCCAAGTTCGCTATGTAAATCTTTACGACGTCGACTCAGACTGCTTTTCCACGTTGATATTGATAAGTCTGGCTAATTATAACCCGAGGAAATCGCCGTCAAGTGCGCCGGCTTCTCAAAAAAACGCTCAAATGGAATATAAAATGTGGAAATTGAAAATAACAGCGAGTTAAGTCGGCGAAATGGGATCAAGGCTTAGTCACGGATCCACATCTGTCGGCCATTTAGCACTGGCTTGCAAAAAAGCTAAGCTTGGTTGACTAAAGTTAAGTATTTCCGCAGCTAATTTGAAGAGCACATAAATATGGATCGCGAGGCGTCTGTAATTACGCCCTTTACGTAAGACGACAGGTAAACATATCAATTGGCCGGTGTTTTCCTGGAACTGTACTTGGTGAGAATCGCCTTGATTTGATTGATCTGGTAATTGATCGGAATTAATATGAAATTAAAATTCAAATAAATCAATCAGTTAGTTTTTATTGGCTAAATTAACTTCAATTGATTAAAAAAAAGGGTTGACTAATTCATGTGAGTCAATTAAAATGCAAATTTGTAATTTTGTATAAACTTACGACTGCCATTAGCTTAATAGTCACATAAATAGTAATACAGAATTAATTTCAAATTCAAATAAATTACGCGCGTAAAAAGTGTATACACATCTTAAAAAGAAAAGTGGTATAATTTGGTACTTTTTCATGTGCAATAGTAGGTATGCACTGACCTGTGTTTTGGTTTTCTATTTGCGTATTTTCCCAAAAAAAACGTGTAAATAAAATAAATAAAAAGTAAGCAAAACAAAATGCCAACTGAAATCGAGAATATAAACCCCAATGTCTACGACAAGATTAAGGAAAGAGTGCTTACGGCCAATGAAGCAGACGAAAATGTGCCCGATCCCTTTGACAAGCGAGAGATTTTTGGTAAGATCAATGAATATAGTAGGGAAAATGTCGAAAATAATAGTTCTCTCCAGATCTCATAAGGAATATCAATGACCCGGAGCATCCTTTGACCCTGGAGGAGTTGCACGTGGTGCAGGAGGACCTAATCCGCATCAGCGATGGCCAGAACTCTGTGCACATCAGTTTCACCCCGACGATTCCGCATTGTTCGATGGCCACCTTAATTGGCCTTTCCATCCGGGTGAAGCTGCTCCGCTCGCTGCCGCCACGTTTCAAGGTCACCGTGGAGATTACGCCCGGAACACACGCCTCCGAACAGGCCGTAAACAAGCAACTGGCGGACAAGGAACGAGTGGCAGCCGCTTTGGAGAACAAACATCTCGCCGAGGTGATTAACCAGTGCATCTCCGCCAGGGGTTAGGCTATACTTATGTTGATATTTTGTATCCCTCAACTTGGATACATACACCTGCTGTTGATTTAGTTTATAGAGAAAATGATTTAATACATTTTTCTGCTAACAAGGATCCCCTTTCACTGAAACAAGATATGTCTATGGTTTTTGTGATCTATTAGCTTATCAATGATGGTTTAATTTTCTTAATGTGGTTAAACAGTTACCTTAATTACTATTTATTGCCTTGAATAGGGACAACAGGAACATGACGAAACAACCTTTTTATTTGTTAATAATAATAATTTTATATGGTTATTAGAAATGTCCATTTGAGATTAATGATTCGCCATCTAAAAGCTCGTCACACTGTATCTTGGTTGACAGGGAATCACCGTAAGAGTTCAAAGCCGGTTCCTACTAGTACCTATCATTATAATAGTTAGTAGCGAAGCTTTTACGAGCTCTCTTATTCATTATTTAAGCCTATGCTAACAAGTTGCTTATAATCGAGGTCAGCAACTAGAGAATCTTCATTCAGGTTGCGATTGATTATTAGGTTTTTACTTTTATGGTCTTGTTTACAGGCTAACACTGACAACTAAGATGATTAACAAACTTTGACAATCTATTTTATGAACAAAAGTTCATTTTTTTAGTGGTAATGTTCTGATCTCAAATGAAAACACTAATAGCTTCAATTGGTAATCAAGTGCCTAAAAACATGTTTCTATATCTTAAAAGATGAATTTATTATCTCCAAAAAGGTAAACGTTTACTTAATTGTTTACTACGCCACTCACAAAACCAAACAAAAGGTGTTATCAGTAAAATCTTCTGTACATTTACAAATTATATTTAAGCAGCAAATCGTTCGGAGTTTGTGGATGATAAACTATCGACTAAAGGGGTTAAGTTAACGTAACAAGACACGGCGCTCGGCGGCGGCCACAGGATGGCATGACTATCGCTGCTTGTTGGGCGGCTCCTTTAACCGCATGTGCGGCTCCACGGCAACGGGCTTCGCCGCTTTCGTTGGGTCGTACTTGAACGTCTTGACCAGCGGCCCCTTGCCGGCCTTGGCGAAACGGATCTCGTCCAGGCGCTGTCGCTCCTCGATTTCTTTCGTGATCTTCATGTTGTCCCAGGCTGAAAAGGGGATTTGAAGGGATGTAAATATAAATATAGAGGTAGAGGGACATCTCCTGATACTTACACTCCTTCATTCCTCCGACGAATCCCTTCTTGGGTGGCAGTGAACTTGGCGCATGGGTTAGCATCTTGTCGATCTTGAAGTAGTCCCTCACGGAGGGAATCCGAAGCACGGCAACCTGTCCCAGTGAAATGAAGTTGCTGCACGCCCAGTAGGTTAGAATGGCGGCGGGGAAGTTCATGGTGAAGGGGAAGATCACAATGGGCAGGGCCCGCAGCACATACTTCATGGTGTTCATGTTGGCGGCCGACAAACGGGCCGAGTCCGTGCCGATTTCAATGGTCAGGTACAATGTGGCGCTGGTGATCATGGGCAGCAGGTAATATGGATCCGCCATGGTGAGATCTGTGAACCAGAAGAGCCCGCCATCCCGCATCGATTCCACCGGAGTGTTGGCCATCTGCCGCAGTCCCATGAAGAAGCTAATGAAGAGCGGGGCTTGAGCCAACGGAACCAGCATGTTCTTCAGCGGATTGACGCCCTTCTCGCGCATGAACAGCATCATTTCCTGGGCATAGCGGGCGGATTCGATGGCATTGCCCGACTGCCTGGCCTCGGTCATCTTCAGCTGGAGCATCTGCATCTGCGGCATGTTGTTGTTCATCTTGGCGGAGTTCCTTTGGGCCAAGATCACCAGGGGAAAGATGATGGTGCGCACTGCGAGGGTGCCCATGGCGATGGCCCCCCACCAGGGAATGTCCCAGGTGCAGTGCAGGAACTCCATGCAGTTCTGGACCATGCCCACCGGCGACCAGCCGCCCAATCCAATGGATGCGAAGGAGGGTTCTCCCGCCAGATTGACCACATCCACTATGTCCAAGCCATCGGGGGGTGGGGGCGTTGGAGCTGCTGGCAGGTCGGGCAGATCCACCAGTTCCGTTGTGGACACCGCCTGCATGAAATCTCCGCCGGAAGACGTAACTCCTGCTGCAGTTGCTCCAGTGCTGGCGAATCGCAGCTGGCGGGGATTCGACCACTTTCCGGTGCTTACCAGAGGCAGACTGCCTCCCCTGGACATCATCTGCAGGTGGAGATCTCTTCTGCCATCCATGACACCCTGAAACACAAAGTTTTCATTGAATTTCCGCTTAATTTGAGACCACAAACACTGGCAGCTTGCAGGTTATGTCACAGGTCGCCGGCTGTTTTTCAGCGAGATTCACTCACCTGTGGCGGGAAACGGCTGGCTGCGGAACTTAGGGCCACCGCCGCATTTGTCGTCCTCCAAAGCTGCATCCTGTGGGCCAGCATCCTGCGCTATTTGGTCAAATTTAAATCGTTAATTTTATTTCGCCTCGTTTTGGCTGTGCTATTGGTCTGTGCGAGTGCGAGCGGGAAGGCTACAGTCACGCGGGCGGGTGAATAGCAAGGAAGAAGATGAATAACAGCTGTTTGGGCACAGCGCCCTCTGGCGAGATTTCGAGAGACTATCGATAGCCGCTAGAATTTAAATTTACATTTTTGTTTGGTATAACTGAAATGCTTTTAAAACTAGTTTGACACTGAATTACTCGTAAGCTTACGTTTAAATATCAAGTTCTGAAATTTCAATCTATTAATTTTAAACATTTCTTTCTTTTTGATCTCGCCGTGAAGTTCAATTAAATGGTGCTTATATTATAACTAAATGAAAAATGTTAAATAGAACATGCAAGCATAAGTATAAAAACCAAAGATAACGAAATGTATTGAGAATGAGTATTGTATTTATTAATTAAGTCGCTTACTAGTCCACTTGGAAGGTGAATCTATTTCGTTTACGGTATGTGCACATAAAAGGGTTTTACTAAATTTAGCTTTTGCTTAAATTGCGTGTCGACTTGAAATTTATTTTAAGCAACGAAAGACAACAAATAAAAAGACTACTTCATTATGTCTAAAAATTATGTTTGGGGATACAAAATAAAAAAATTCTTAAAATGAATTCTGGCAAAGGAATATAATGTTTATATAAACCAAATTAAAAAAAAAAAAAAACCTTTTAAAAATATTCTTCATTTGATTATCCTACCAGGATCCAAACACAACTTCATAGCCGATCAATGACATTATGGAAGGCACTTTATAGTTGAAATCTAGAAAAGGAAAATATTTATTTTATTGTTTACTTGCATTCGAAAATATTTTCAAGCAGTACTTACTTGCCACATGTAATTGTGAGTCAAATTAACAAATTAATTTCAACAAGAGAGCAGAGAATATTATTTTATACTAAGAGGACTTTCAGCACTTCTTTGTTGAAATCTAAGTAAAGAAAAAAAATTAGATGAGAATAAACCTAGAAATGGTTGTACCAGATACCAACATTAAATCATACTCCATTTTAAGAGACATTTTTTTCTTCACTCTTGACTAGGTGTCCCAAACAATCAGGATTGTTCAACTGAGCCTCGTATTTGGCCAAATCTGTATTTCTTTTTCTGCATGACACGCTGTGCCCGTTAATAGCGTTCATACTTTTGGCTAAAAATCCACATGCGCAGCCAAAAACACAGTTCTCAATGTTGCAGACATGAGGATCCCTTAAAGTGACTCGGCATATTTTGCACTGATCTGGTCGGATCGGCGGCATCATCCAATTTTTATCCTTTATCCTTTGAGCAATCAGTTGAGCTTGCTGAAATCTATTGAGAGGCAAGTTTGCTGGAATCTTCTTCTTGCCTTTTGCTGCTGCGCGAGTTTTGGTTACAGCTCTGGAATTTGGTTTGGGACCCAAAACCAATAGGGGCTTCCTGTTCTCTTTTTCCACCTTATTTTTCGGAGATAACATTATATTCCTTTGATATATCTCATTCTTCGTTCTTGTTATGCGATCTAGCAGGATTTGCTGATATGTTATTATTCTTTTGCGTTCCATCTCAAGAATATTTAAATTGGACAGCAGCTTGGCGTCAGATGGATTCATCTTTCACAATATAAATGTTTATTATTATTTACGAAATAAAAAATCGAAAAGTTCAAATAAGCCAAATAAAATGTGCGCAGCGTGCAATTGTTCTTTTAGTGTTGCCAGGTACCAAAATCCAAAACATACTAAAAATGTTTGCGAGGAAACCCCAATTCTTCTAAAATAATACCAAATTTCAATGGGGGCAAAGGAAATGTAATGTGTAACGTCCATTGATGCCAGTTCGTTAAAAATATAAAAAGTTGCTTATCTTAGCAAACTTCTACCAATATCTACTTATATTGCAAGCTAAATGTTATCTAATAAAAAATGCAAACAATTGAACAATGTTTCTTTATATTTCTTAACCAATTTATATTGTTATAGGCAAACAGAAACTATGTTGAGTCAATTACGCTTTCTTAAACATTTGATATGAACTTATCGTTCTGGAAAGTGTTAAAAGTCGTCTATATATAAGGTATCCTATAAATTAAACGCCAGTTAACTTTTGGAAAAGTTTATTAATAATCCGGCAATTTGCTGTTAAAGCCATACAAATATTAATCTATTGTATTTTTTAACACACATCCCGGAAGGCCAACAGGTTATGGCTTTGCACGGGAAAATGCTAAAAGTCAATATGACATATTTGGCAATATATGTATCAGTTTCAGTTAAATTAATATGCACACGAGCTCGCTCCAATTAATTTGCATTTAATTTAATACACTAATAAACGAAGTTTTCATGTCGACCTTTTTAAGCACTTCAACTAAAAAATGTGTTTGCTTTTTTTCTCGCATTTAGTGTATTGCAAAAAGGTTAAAATAAAAAATGTACACACATAGCATTGCATAAATTTCTTAATCAAACTTAACTTTAATAGATATACATATTAAATAAGTATTTTTGTTTTTTAGGTGACCATGTCTAAGAAGATTAAGATTATTTATTTTTAAAGAGTATATTTAATTCATGCTTGACTCAATGATGTATCCAATACTCATTAGCAATACGATACACTTTATGTGAAGATTGGCATGGGAAAAATAAATTATAAATTCGTCTCGATTTGGTTGACAAAACTTGAACCAATATTGACGCCCCATCTGCATAAAAGTAAATCGAAGCCAAAGAGATTATATACGATTATATGCATAACTATACCCCAGAATCGGAGTGAATTATTGAAGCCGCCAAAGCCATTGACGCGCATCGCAAGCAAAACCAATTTGTTTATTAATGAAAAGAGGAAACAAGAAAACCGAATAAATCGGCTAAAAATAATATCATATTTGGAACTATATTGTGTTTAAAGTGTTGCTGGGCGATCGAAAGACGCATCTTTTTGAATACTGATGCGCATACAAAAGATAATCTCAATTAAGTAGTCACTCAAATATATCAAATGTCATAATTTGGGAACCTCGAATTAGGCTTTACCCTTTTTGAAAATTCGGGAATGTTTTTGTGGGCTTATTTTTGGAATCTAGTCTAAATTTGGCTAAATAACGTATTACGATTTGTTACTTTAAGTTAATGTAAACGATTTAAATATTTAAATTTATTTACAGTTTCGTCAAAGATTGAAGGTTGTATTTGAGTGCCATTTGGGACTTCATAAAACCCAATCACTTTTAAGCCACACTTTATAAGGTAGCCCTCTAACAAAATGGCATAATTTGGTGGTATTAAATTAATAACCATTATGCATAATTATGGGAATATGTTAAGGGGATCCTCGTGTTAGTGACGACAGCAAAATCAAGGGTACTAAATATGTGATTGCTGTCCGTTCTCAGAAATTAACACGATTTTTTGCGTAAAGACGACTAGCCAATAAATCTTTTAAACGTCTTACACATGTTGCCATGTTATTGAAACCCACAACTCTCTGACTCCGAATTTAACGCACCATCAGCATTTCCTATCATGCAGACTGATGATTTCACTTTCTGTGGTTGTCATAAAGTTTAGTTTTACGATCGCCGTGTTCTCATCGAATTTTCAAGGTCTTGCCCCCCAAGTTGATTTATTTATTTGGCACATCGCTAAAACTATCAACACAGTGGGCTTATATCGGACATAAAAGGACGCTGAAGGACTTGTAAACATTATTTTTATTTTTTAACTTATTGAAAAGCAGTTAAAATGCTATGCAATTTGATGACAAAAGTAATTATCAAGTAAAATCGTTTACCTTATAAATATTAGTTTATAAGCCAGCTTTAAAATGTAACTTAATATTTTTTTGGCATTTCAGTAAACAAAACAACAAAACTGGTCCGCAATTAAGTTTATAATACCCCCATCAATAATATCTATTTTAACATAGTGTATAAAACGTTTTATCAAATGGCAAACAGATTATTCTAATCAGATCTTAAAAAACGGCCATAAAGTCGGCAATTATTAAATGATATTTGATACTATTATTTTTGAGAGCTAATAGGAAGCTTGAGAACCAGTTGCATACCACCGTGCTAGAATATGAAATTTGAAAATCGCATTAAAGGTGCCGCTGGTGACACGAGACGTTTTGTAGTGTTTGGATAAGGCGGATTAGACGGATTGGGCGCGGCGGACAACGGGTTAATCCAGTTTGATATCTCACTCTGCGTATCAATTAGGCATTAACTCACTTTTATGGCCCAATTTGTTAAACGCACACATTTCAGCGCCTCGCAGGCGGAGATTACAAATGGGTGAGGTAAGGGAAGGGATGGACGGACCATTGGACTAACACTAACCATTGAGCAGACCAGAGTGGAACCATAAATTATGCTAAAATCGAATTGAGACTCGTCTGTGTCTGTCTCAAATGCATTTAATTAAGACCACCTTTTTGGGTGTGCCGCGTGAAACTGAATTTGGAACCAGACTTAGGACCAGACCTAGGCTAAAACTACGACATTGACATTGCCGCATGGGGCGCATGCGATTGGTATTAACTTTTGCTCTTTGCAGTGAACAAATTCACAGCTGCGGTCAAGTAAATAATGCAGGAACTCAAAATGTTTATATTCGAAGATAGAAAAATAACTAAAAGTATCAAATCATTTAAAAACTATACAAAATATGTATCTTTTTAATTCAATATTTGTTCAATTTACAATTGTTTACCGAACTATAATATTTGAAAATAAAAGATCTTTTTAAGTAAGTTCTTTGACCTAACAAGGATTAATCTAAATTTTAACATCTAAAAGGCCCAAACATTTTTTTTAAGATCAGGGGATAGCAAGCTTTAATATTGATTTATTTGTAATCATATTTTATTTCAGGCATATATTATTTTAAATTTATATTACTCTAATCATTATTTGTTGTATTTTTTCCAAAAAGTTTTGCTTTTTAAACAACATATTTTAAATTAAACTAAACTACAAGAAATCAATTTAGATATCTAATATTTTCAAATTATTATATTATTTCTAGCTTATATATTATTTCGGTTGCGTGTGCCTCACAGCTTGAGATAATTGGAAATGCAAAGAGCTGAATTTTGATCTGGTGCGTGGCTGTTAATCTCTTTGACCGCTCTTAGTGCTCTAGTTTGGCCAATTTCGGCTAGTTTTATTGTTATACAGATGAGTTTCCTGCAGCGGGGCGTAAAAGTTGTTTGGGTGGATCGGGTTTCGCATCGAGAATTCGTATAAAATCATTGGCAATCTGCAACAGAGTCACCATTCCGAGTCGTCTCTCAGTTTTAGATACACGCTCCCCAATCCATCGAAGATGTTCCGCTACGTAAGTCAAAAGGATATTAAGTGAATCCAAGTGGAAAACATTAGCCACCAACTTCCCTTTAAAAGAAGACTGCTAAGACCTCAAGTCACTTAAAAATACAAAATACTTAAAAACATTTCATACTTTTGAAAATGTTGCTGTAATGTTATTTTTTTCTTATCAATTATAAACACTTATTGAAAGTTTTTAAAAATATATTTAACTAATTTTGTGTTCTTATTACTTTTGAATAGATGCTTGTCGCCTCCGCCTTCCTGGCCTGCGCCTACGCCGCTGCCAACTACAACCAGGATGCTGGTGCCTACATCACCAAGAGTGGTGCCGACATCGCACCCGAGGGCACCTACAACTACGCCTACGAGACCAGCAACGGAATCGCCGCCCAGGAGTCCGGATTGGGAGGACACCAAGCCAAGGGAGGCTTCTCGTGGTACTCGCCCGAAGGAGAGCTCGTCCAGATCGCGTACGTTGCCGACGAGAACGGCTACCAGCCCCAGGGAGCCCTCCTGCCCACTCCTCCCCCGATCCCAGCTGCCATCCTGAAGAGCCTGGAGTACATCCGCACCCATCCCCAGTACGAGGAGACCCAGCAGCGCAGGGCATCGCCATTCAGCCGGAAGACCATCTTCGGTTAAGCCGATTAGGAGTCCGATTTGATAACCTTTTAAAAGCTTTATTACGATGTGTAAAAATGTTGAGTTGAAATAAACGAAGAAGTTGTGAAAAAAAACTCTAAAAGTCTATTAATTTGAAAGGTATATAAACATGTTGAACTGCATTTATAACCTAGTTAATAATAAAGCTAGAAAAAAAATTAATTTTGGTAATAAGAAGCTTGACTTATGACTACATTGTTGATTTTTTGATACTGATACTGATTGTTTCAATGGCAACTACTTGGTTGATTAAAAAAATATATTATTTTCCATAACCGTGTACGTAATTTGCTTCAATTATTTTTTTTTTGTTCAAATTAAAAAACGAAATCATATATCTGCTTAAGGACACGATCAAAAATCTTTTGCTTCAATGCATATAAACCGAAATTAGGATGTTTAAAAGAATATTTTATTTTGCAATAGCTGCAAGGGTATATAAACTTTGGCTTGCTGAACTATGCTTCCTTTTTTGTTTTATATTCCAAATCTTCCAATTTATATATACGCAGTAGACCATTGGGAATGTTTCATCCAAGTAACGTTAAACTGATCGGAAATATATATATTTATATTGGGATCGGAAATGTCTAATTTACTGTTTTACCTATTTTTTTTTACTGAAATTTAAATAAAAACCAATTGTCAACGCGATCGAAGATTTGTTGGTGTGTACATAGTATGTAAAATTTAATTCGACAGTATACCAATAGCACGATTTAATCTTAGCACATAAACAAATGTCTGTTATAATTTTTTAATAATTACATTTTTTAAATATGTAAATTTGCTTTCTATAGTCAGCATATTCAGGCGGATTCTACTCAAGCTTCAATTTAAAATAAGGATATTTAGTATTTTTAATGTTCGAGATTATTTAAACACATTGAAATATAGAGAAAACATCCAAATCGATTTAAACCAAAATATTTATTAAGAAATGGTTTGTAAAAAGAGATCGATGAAAGGACTTTAATATATATTGAGTGCCATGACAGTCATAATGATAACAATTAATTAAGAGCTGTAAAAAAATGAATAAATTGAAATCAATTTGACGTTTAGTTTTTAGTTGAAGAGCTTGAAACGTAAAATTTAAGAGCCAAAGATTAAGTCTGTGCGTTGCTCTTTACCATTTTAGCTGCTCACGGCGCTCTAGTTTGGCCAACTTAGTCTTGGCCATTGTTATTTAGATGAGTTTCCTGCATTCGGCTGTAAAAGTTGTTTGGGTGGATCGGGTTTCGTACCGAGAATTCCTATAAAAACATTAGCTATCTGCCACAAAGTCATCATTCAGAGTCGTCTCTCAGTATCAGACACACGCACTCCTCCAATCCATCAAAGATGTTCCGCTTCGTAAGTATATTAACAATCGAAACGGATACCCAGGATACAAAAAGTTAAACGTTTTAATATCATTTTAAAATTCAAGAAATTAGTTAAATTATTAAAAAAATACCTTCTAAAACTATTTATAATTCTGAATGTTTCGGGCACTTTTACGTTTTGGCCAAGATCAATGTGAAACATTTGCGTTAATTGGAACATTTAAAATTTTAAATACATTAATATCAATACATTAATAAAACCATTTTTTGTTTATGTTCCATTTTATTGACTTTAATTGAACTCTGACAATCTTATAGATTTTTAATAGAAAATTAAAAGGCTTAACAATTTGTATTTTCAGTTAAAAAAAATATATATACATATATAAACATATTTTGATTTAATAAATATATAAAGATATTCAACTAATTTGTCATATCTTTATTTTTTTAGATGCTTGTCGCCTCCGCCTTCCTGGCCTGCGCCTACGCCGCTGCCAACTACAACCAGGATGCTGGTGCCTACATCACCAAGAGTGGTGCCGACATCGCACCCGAGGGCACCTACAACTACGCCTACGAGACCAGCAACGGAATCGCCGCCCAGGAGTCCGGATTGGGAGGACACCAAGCCAAGGGAGGCTTCTCGTGGTACTCGCCCGAAGGAGAGCTCGTCCAGATCGCGTACGTTGCCGACGAGAACGGCTACCAGCCCCAGGGAGCCCTCCTGCCCACTCCTCCCCCGATCCCAGCTGCCATCCTGAAGAGCCTGGAGTACATCCGCACCCATCCCCAGTACGAGGAGACCCAGCAGCGCAGGGCATCGCCATTCAGCCGGAAGACCATCTTCGGTTAAGCCGATTGGAAGTCTGATGTGATAACCCTTTAAAAGCTTTATTACGATATGTAAAAATGTTGAGTTGAAATAAACGATGATGATTTAAAGAAAATTTTATAAAAATGTTATTTCCTCTAAAGTCAGGCTCACAAGAACTTTATTTGGTCGATTTGTGTTTTTTTTTTTTTGTACTTTTTGCGCCTTTTTCGAAAAATGTCATTAAAAAAATTCCACATGCAACATTTTTCTTTTTTCTTTTATATTTTTTCGTTATGTTATTTAGTTAGTTTTCTATGCCGTTTAAAAAGGTGACCCACAATTGCACAAATATACATGGTTTACATATTGGAACATTTTTAAAAAAATTAAAAAAAATGTTTTTAACGTTTTTTAATGTGCTAAGCTTTACCATTTTAAGCATTACAGGTACGATTCAAACCAGTATAGCCTAACTAAGGAGTTTATACTTAACTCATTATTTATCTGCATTAAAATATACGTTCTGATTTTTTGAAGCCTCCCTAAAAACCAAAATAAAACTGTATATAAGGATAATACAGAAGAGGTCGAAGCAAAATAAAATTATAGTCTTAGAAGTGTACATTTTTAACAATAAAAATTTAAAACCATATCTTTGAATATACTTAATTTAACCATAGAAAATAAAATAGCCTTTTGTTAACAACGAAAAATGTGCAAAAGAATTTAGTTAACGCACTATTCAAGAGTATACTTTTTGGATGGCTTTGAAATAAATACAACTTGAAATTTAAAAAAACAATGCAAATAATTTAAAAACAGCAGAAGCTGTTATAAATTTACGATGACACTAGACGTTTTGTTGAATTTTCAAGTTCGACTTAGATTCAAGCCCTGACTGCGCTGCCGGCATTTGCCCGCATTCATATTCGCATTTGCATATCATTAACAACAAAAGCCGCTAATCGAGTGACAGTCCGAATCGCGTCTTGGCGCCTCCACATACCCTATATTTAGTAAAAGATAGGATAGGTTAGATCGGGGACTAGGTTCGTTAGTCCCTAGGATACTTTCATGCTATATGAAATTAGCTAGTACTTTGAATTTTAATAAATATATAATAAATATATTTTATGACTTTAAAGTATTTTTACTGGTTCTTTTATATGGAAATTTGCCTTATATTATTTTTTTAATAATTTCATATATTTTTAAGTACCATTATTGTTCATAAATAATCGGTTTAAGTGTGTATAAGTTTATGAACAAATTGGATAGATACATATTTTATTATTTTGGAGTACAAAAAAATGTAATTAAACCATTTCTTTAATTATAAAAGAGCTAACTAAATTATTGTGATTTATTAAATTACGTTACAATATAAGTGTGTGCAATATTCGATGAAAAATTTGTCTCATCTCCAAGTTTGGCTTACAGTTTATATATTTATTATGAATTTAAGTCAAGATTAGATAAGAAAAGGGGCATTGTGTGGCAGCATCTGTAAATCGCGATCATTGATCTGTGATTTTTAAGGCGCAGATAAGTAGAGGGGTTATAGAGCACCCGTGTCGTTAGCTAGTATTAAAAACAAACAACAGACGATGACAAAAGGAGCTATTAAGCGAGGAACGCTCGTAAAAACGCGGTCAAATTCATATTTTCAGATATGCGAATTAAATTAATAATTCGGACCGGCGAAGCGTCACCTGCTCTGCGAAGTTGTAGGTGTAGGTCAGTGATCGGTGCGAGTATAAAACGATCTGTCGTCGAACTTAGAGATCAGTAATCACCAGCAACTGCAGCAAAAACAGCACCAAAATGTTCAAGAGCGTAAGTCCGATGCGATAATAGCGATAATAGAACGGCTAATCAGGGTTTTTTCTTCCGCACCCTAGGCGCTAATCATTTCCCTGTTCCTGGTTGCCATCGCCGTCGCCAGAGCTGCAGATGAATCACAGGCCGAGATCACCAAGTATCGGAATGAGATCAAGCCGGATGGCAGCTACAACTGGGAGTTCGGGACCTCCAATGGAATCGACGCCAGGGAGAGTGGAGTGGGTGGAGTTCAGGCGACGGGATCGGTGAAATACAGTGCACCCGACGGCACACCCATCCAGCTGGAGTATACCGCCGATGAGAACGGTTATCGTCCCACCGGCGCTCATCTGCCCACGCCTCCTCCCATTCCGGATTACATCCTCAAGGCTCTGGCATACATCGAGGCCCATCCCTTCAAGCGAATCCAGCTGAAGAAGTAGCCTATATATATTCATAAGATTTAGATTTAGTATAGCAAAATGTTGTATACAAAATAAACTAATTTTAAGTAAACAATTTAATTTCGGGTGTTTCACTTTAGGTAGCTAGTGAAAAAAGGACTTAGAGAGATGTTACGGCTAGCACCTTAGAATAAGGGATTTTAATTTTTAATAGTAATACAAAAGGTAAAAACGCTCAGAATTCTTTGAACAAAAAAACCCACAATATTGATAGTAGATTTTGTGTATTGTGCAATACTCCCAGTAAAACACTTGCTTTGTGTTTGTTTTCTTCTTTATTGGTTGTAAATCATCGTTTAATTGCAACAATTTGTGATATAATTTAGCATTCCGATAAAAGTTCGTTTGTCGGCTTTAGTTTGCAACTAAAGTACAATTGATAGGTTGGAAAATCATAGATTCAACTACCAGACTTTGCTTCCATTGAGCTTTAATTAAAATTTCGTTTGTTGCGCGCTTTTGAAGTGCCAAAAAATCATCGAAAAAATGTCACATAAAATTGTTCATTAAATCGTGTGTATCTTGTATCTCTTAAATCACATTGAAAACATGCTTTCTCCCCTAGCTGTGTTAATATTATAATCGTAATTATTGTTATTTTTGTTTTCTTTTGTTTTGTATCTGAAAAGTACAACGTGCACATATCTTAGTAGTTGAATTAGTTCATAATATGTTGTTTGCTGGCTTCTCTAATTTCTCGCATTTTGTTTTTACAATAAGTTAACGTTTATCTTTATATTCCCACTGCAGTGGGATCTATCTTTTTGCATAGGCAACTGTTGTTAATTATTTTAAGGATTTCTAATAATTCCTTATCCGTCTGTTGTTGTCCGTCCGTCAAAAGTTAAAAGTGAATAGTCCGGAGTCCAGAGTTCATTTGAAAAATGATCCTCGACTGTGGTAGATTCAAAACGAAATCGTTTCGTTAGTCATCGCTTAAATAGGTTTCTTTTTATTGTTTAGGCCGCTTAGCATAGTTAATCAAGATCTCCTTTTGCGCTTGTTAAAGCCGAATCCAATTGGTTTGCTTGTTTACTATAATCAATTAAGATGCCTTTTGAGTAAATTATAAAAAAAGAGTAGAAAAATCTAATAGATATCGTTACTTTTGGATTTTGTTGTTTAGTTCATCTAGATTTAGATTTAGTTTAAGTTTCTGTTTCGTGTTTGCAAAAAGTGCTATTCGCTCAAAAATTATTACATGTTTTTTTTTACGTTTTCTTGTGTGGTGTTATAGATCTCGAATTATTAAGGTTATCGCTTAGCATTGATCGTGTAGCGTTTTTGTTTTCTTCACCTCCTCTTCACTCGCACCGGAGTAGACACATAAATTTAGTTCTCATACAATTACTAAAGACATAAATGAACGCTTTGACTTAAACTTAAATGGGGCTATGTGGGGGATGCGGGGTAACATAAGTATCGCTTAATCAACATAATCTAGAAGACTGCCTGTCTATTTGTAAATTTCCAAAATGTCAAAATGTGTTTGGCTTTGGGTATGGGTTTATAGTTAGTGTTGGGTTAGTCTCGGGGTTAAGTGTGGTGTGCATGTGTGGCTTCTGCTTCCTGCAATCCAAATCCAGCATCCTCCTATCCTTATGCCGTGGTGGGCGATGCCGCTGGGGTGGCGGCATTGGTCAACTTGGGTGGATGCGTGGCGTTCACCACGCGATTCGTGTTGTCCAGCGTCTTCGAGTGCTGCAGCTGCATCAGATAGTGCTGCTGTGTTGGCTTGTGCAGCGCCAGCTGCGATAGAGCATCGTCTATGGTGAACCATTGGCGCTTGCGGCCGATGCTCCGCGAATCCTCCCACTCGTCCAGCTCCTGAGTCACGTTCATCACGAACACCTCGGTGCGATGCATATGGTCGTTGTTCTGGAACATAAATGTGGTGTTATCATACTGCTCAAGTTAAGTTAGTTAAGTTTTCTCCATAAACCAACCTCGAAAACACCAAGGCAACGACCCAGATCGCCCACAACGCCGGCTTCCTCAAGTACTTCGCGTACAGCCGTCACCGAGGGCTCCTCTTCGGGCTCTACACCACCTCCTGGAACGATCCACAGCTCCGGACGACGAGAGGAGGTCACCAAGAGTACCTTAACAAAATTAACAATTGTTTATTAGTTTAAAATTAAACTTTAAACGGTTTATTTTAATGTCTTTAATGATTAACTATAAATGATTATAGTTTTGAACTCACCTCCGCCTCATTTTCAGACTTCACGCAAATGCAGGCAGCTCGTCGCCTGAATCCATCCTTGTCGTAGATACGAGTCGAGTTGGGCTTTTCCTTGACCATCTGCAAAACAGAAGGAGAAACCAAATCAAAAACATTGTACCTTGTGGTCTAAGTTAAAGCTGCCTGATCCTCTATATTTTACACCTTCATGGGCACGTTTAAAAATAACAATCGTTGATAAATGCTAAAGCTCTCAATATATCATTTTATAGCTTGACGCCTTTAATTTAAATGTGCGGCACATGAAAATCGTGATTCCTGCCTTATCAGATGCGAGATTGTCGGGCCATCGGCAAATTGCACCGCCTGTCCGTCCGGCATATCACTTATCAGCGGATAGCGTGCCGTACTCGTTTGCCGATAGTGTTCCTCATGAATGGTATATGGACTATTTTATGGCATTGCCCTTTACAATCGATGTGGGTGAGGGGAAATTGAGCAAGGGTATCAGCCGTCGATTGGAATAATAGACGATCAATAAAAAATAAAGTCAGACAGATTAAAAAACCTATTTTGAATTAGTGTTCGGGCAGGTGTTTACAGAATGTCCATAAAGAATTCGTACGCTAGTTATGTATATAGTTAAGCATTGTCAATTATCAAAAAATCTACTTTAATTGTATGCAACAATTGTTATGTTGAAGTAAAATTAGATTAAATTAAATATATTTATATTTTATTTAAAAAAAAATCTTTTAAAATTTCTGTTTCAAAGGAAAGAAGAAAGAAAAGTATACTTTGCTACAATGCCAACAGTTGGAAGCGATTTACTCTCATTGACAACCTTAAAATCTGAAGATGGTTTAATTTTGATATCTAAAAGTATTTATGTACATGATAATTGCAAGAAAGGTATTGTCCTATAAAAAAGAAATTATCCAATGCTATTTTGTACACGGGACCCAGCATCAATTAATCAAGCTTACAAAATTAAAAGTAACCAATATTAATCTGTTGGGTTTTTAGCTACTTCATAATAAGTCTTTCATATCGATATTTAATTTAACTGTTGGATAGGTCTATTACGGACGATCTGCTACTTTTTAGGATGTTTTATCTGCTCTAAGGAATTTTCTAATTGTTATAGGGTATTATCTAGGTATATTACACCCCTTTCTTTATCTGTATGCTTACGTTTGCAGTGGTAATCGCTGATAGCAGATGCGCGTTGTGTTGTTGTCTTCTTAGGCACTTGTTCTCCTCCAATTTCTCCTTTCTCTCCCCTTCTTATCGCTCTCTCTCTCGCCCCTTCTCCTCTTCCGCTGCAACAAGTGTTGATTGTGTGTGTGTGTAATTGGGGAGCCGGTCGCTTTTGCTTCTTACGATTTTCTGCTTTTCTGATCTCGTGCCGCTTTTTCGCAGGTGCTTCTCGGCCGCTCTTTCTCTCCTTCGTTCTTCTTGCCCCCCCTTTTCGGCACACAACGGAACACAAAGGGAAATGGCGAAAAGTGCACAAACAAAATCTAAAGACGACAATTTCTGCGCTCGCACGTCACACGAGACGTTGTGTTGGTATAGGTGTTTAGTGTTCGTGTGCGGTGTGTTTTTGTTGTTTTGAAGTAGTAACGAAAAAAGAACTGTGCGATTGTGTGGGTGGAGGTAAGTGTGTGTAAGGGAAAAGCGAGAAAAAGAAACTTGTTGAAATTAAAAAAACGAGCAGAACCGAAATGAAGAAGGAAATAAAGCGCAGACAGGGCAGAATTATTTAACTACTTTGCAAAGATTGCATGTTGTTGTTGTATTGGTTTTACACGGGAGAGTGTGTGGCGCGTATGGGTGTGTGTGTGTGTGTGAGAGTAGCTTTTTCCTCGTCGCTCTCTTTGTCCTCAAACTGCAGATCCGATTTTAGACCTGAGCTCAAGTTTTTCGCTGTTTCACAGCTCCTCTTTCGCCTTTTTCGCCGTTATCCCAGCGACACACATGCGGTTTTGTTTTCGCTTTCCATTGCCTCCCACAATATGCGCGTCTGTTTTTCCGGCTGCTAGAAATGTACGAAGTGGCGCACGGCTGTTGGAAAAGCGAAAAACGCGTGCTTTTCACCGATACGTTGCGAACGAAGCCGCGCCGCCTTTTTGGTGGGTGGTTGGTGGACCGCTTTTATAATTATTTACCCGTCGAATTAAATTTGCTTTAATTTCACGCTAACCGTACGCGAATCGCTGAAAAATCTCCGGAGTCGAGACTCGACCCTTCGCGACGCGACTGGTTGAAAACTTGGATGGGGAAATAGCCAAAGTTAAAATACACCCTATTTTTTTAGCAGAAAGTAAGTATTTATTTTCACGCTTTTCAGTGTTCAAACCACTTTCATTTAAAAAACATACCATAAATATATCTTTGTTATTCCCCTTAATTTTAATCAGCTGTTTGACAGCTGCTTCGATCAAGTTTAACTTTTGTTCATTTGATAATTTTTTCGATTTTTGTTCTGTTTGTACTGCTGTTTTTAAAAATTGGCTAACAACTTATATTACATTAAGAAAATACGATGTTGGTATTTTCCACCTCTGTCCTACTGCCTGTGTGACCGTAATTACTCACATAAAGCTTTTAAAGACCTCTACCAAAGCTTTTAAAAACTTGTATGTTGAGTTCCTATAAGAGACACAGGGTGGCGCCTTAAAATACGTTACACTTCAAAGTCTTCCAAGTTTTTAAATTAGTTCAATTTGATATGTAATTCTTCAAATTTAACTTTTTTAAATTTCCATTATATTATCATGATATTTGAAAGGAGAAGACTCCAAATATAATATTTTTAATAAATTTTCTGTGCTTGTAAGGGTTTTTCAATTCTTTGTATGGTTATTGTGTTGATTTTTTATTACTTTCGCAATAAAACTATATTTTGTTAGTATAGTAACTTTATATTTAAAAGTGGCAGGTTAACTTTAAAGCTATGTTAACCTCAGGGACTCTTTAAGACCTTTAATGCTGAATACAAATCCGTATGATTTACAAGCTGGAAACCCCAACGCCGCCCCAAAAGTCGCACATTTTTGAGTCGCTGCCAGCAAAAGGCATCGCAGGATACTTCAAAACGGAGAAGGAGTACGGAGTGGGCTGACTTTATGACCCAGGCACAGCGAGTTACCCAAAATTTGTTTCTTGTCCTGTTGTCTGTTGCTGTCGCAGGTTTTGTTGTAAGCTTTTAATGCAACTACTTAGTGTGCAGGATTTGGGGGGAGGGCAGTCCTTGGTGTCCTTGGCTCGCCTTAACCATTTTCGGGGAAAACTCCTCCCCCGATTGACTTCTTTGGCGATCTCCTGACTCTTTTTGCTGCCTGCTGCAGAAGCAAATTGCTTATTTCTTAATGCATTTGCCATTTCCTTTTTTGGCTTTTCTTAGACAATTTTCCCCGGCCGCTCGTCGTATGAGTTATGGCCAACGTTTCCATTTTCATTTCCATTTTCTTTTGGGTGACCATGCAGAAGTGTTAAGCAGTTTAACGCGCTTTTTTCATGGGCTTCTTGCACTTTTTCCCTCTCTGAACAGTGCGACACTTGTTTAGATGTTAATTCTGCCAAATCGATCGGCGTGCTTTTCTTCGTCCTGTCCTGACCCGCTCACTTTTCCCATGGAGAGGCTGCGGCACGCCTTGCTGCACATAAATTCAATGTCATAAATTTGGCCAGAGGCGACGCTTTGGCTAGCAAAAAACTTTGCCTATTTGATGCGTTTGTGTGACCTCAACCAGATAGAGAGCAATGAAATCAAATGTGGACAGGAGGAGATGGTAATGAAGCAAGGAACCCCAAATTCAGCTGGGAATAAAATTTAAGGTTTTAAAAAGAGAGATTTCCTTAGGAGTTATCACGTATACGTTTTATATTTCGGTTTGCACAAAGGTAATAAGGAATAAAGTTAAGCTTAGTCAAAGAATTTATTAATTTAATGATCCAGCTGGCACAATATGGAAACATTTATTTGATGTGTTCTCATAAAAATAAACAAGAGAATTTCACACCAAATATAATGCAGAACACAATCAAGGGATTTCTATTATACTTCAAAAACAATATCATTATATTTTCTATCTCCTTAGTTGTATATGCATTTATTCAATTCGGAAAATAACTACTCTTTTTAATATATGAGTTATTTTTAACGTATGCAAACAAGAAGTTAATTTACATTTTTATTATAAGGGTACCTTGTAACAAACCGGCACTTACTGTCCAAATGAAGCTTCTTCTAAAACTAGCTCCAAAATCCATAGACCAAATCAAATTGCACTTATTTTCATTCTGGCTTCATTTATTTTTTGTTTTGCCATTTTGCAATTTCACTATTTTTTCGTGCTTCTCCTCCATAAAATTGTTTTCCTTTTCCTGATTCTCCATTTTTTTTTAGCTCTACGTTATCCTGCGGCTGTTGTGGTCAACGCTCGTTCGTCCTGTCTACTGTCATTGTCGTTTCGCCCTTTTTTCCTCTCCCCTTTTCCCCCCGTTTTCCAGGGAAAACTCCCGGACACGTGGCAAGGAAACTTCATGAATTTAAATGAACCCGATTCCCTTAAGTTACTGTTAATTGAGCCGGCAAATGGGATTCAATCCGAAGGGACTTTCCAAACTTGCTGACTCCTGGCGCAGGTGTCGCAATCTGTCGTTAATTCACTAATCCCACTAATGCCACGCCCCTGTCATCGAGCAGTACAACTTTGGACGCCCCCTTTTCCTTGGCAGCATATTGTTTCATTTGAACTCCGGAGGAGATGGGCGGAGATAAAGGACATGGAGTCACCTACAAACGCAATTTGGCAACAAAATGCACCAAACAGACAACAAAACAAGGCAACAAACCTGCAACAAGAACAACAGCAATGGAGTGCCCAGAATTATACAATTTATGCGATTTACGAGCAGGCTCCTTTGGCTTCTTGCATTCAGTGATGCTGCATTAGCCTTATAAACAATGCATTTCTTTATCAATATTTAAGGAAAATTAAAATCTTGGTTAAAAATCAAAAGGCTATATTTGTTTTGCAATATATAAGTCAAGAAAAATTAAAAAGTATTCAAAAAGTTTTTTATTAAAAAATATATATTTAAAAAATGTGTATTGCAAAATGTCAGTTTGTATTTTAATTATAAAAAGCTATAAAAATAAAAATAAGAAATATAATTCGGTCTTAAAAATTGCCAGTTTTTTGTCTTATATACGTTGTGATCAAATTTTTGTAGTCCTTTGATTTTTTTTTTAAACAACCCAATGGCATCACTTGCGAGTCGGGAGTCCTTTGTCCTGCTTTTTTGCCAGCGGGCTGGAAACTATTTCTATTGCTGCGGCGCCGACATCGCCTGGGCAAGGATATGCCGTATTTCCGTTTACATAATAAATTTGCTAACCACGTTCTGTCCTCGTTGTGTCCTCCCTCCCCCATTTGCCCCTCTGGTCTTCCCACCCGCTTTTCCTGCAGCTTTTCCTCCTCCAAGTGAAATGCGGCATCGCCACCAGCGCCGCCATCGCTTGGCATCAAGTGCCTTGTGGTTTTCTGCATCTGAGGATGAGGTTAAAGTTGAGGTCGGGAGCAAAAAAATTTGGACAGCTACCGCAGAAGGCGAAGACCTCTGCGATTTCTGCACTTTATAAACTTTAACGTGCTGAAATTGCTGTTGTTTCTGTGACAATTGTCTGGTTTTTCTTTTTTTTTTTGACGGAAGTCCGACGGCGACAACTACTTTTGCTTGATCACTGGGCGGCCGCTGGTCCGGTGTGGCCTCTAATTAATCTATTAAATCGAAACCACAAACGAGAGTCCAACGCGCCTACAAAGAAAAAAACCAGAAAGGAAGGCTCTCTTGGTTCGACGTATTTTTAAATACCCTTTTTTGAATTTATTGTTGGAAAAATTGTATTTTAAATCCGTTTTTTAGTTTGATTTATTTGTATAGTAGATAACAAATATTATTTGGAATTTATAAGAATTTTTTAAACCATTGAAAAGTATGAATTCGTTTATTATACAAGTTTATAAAATTATCCCAAAAATACAAAATTTTAAACGTAATTGAAACGTACTTAGTCATATAATAAAAACGAAATTTAGTAGCTTGATAGTAATTTCATAAATAAAGTTGCAGTATTTAAAAAATTATAACAAAAATCCGTTAATTCTTTACCAGTTTTATGAATGGCAATTGGATTTAGATGGACCGCGCCTTGCGAGGGTATGATAACTATATATCCATCATTGAGGAAGTTGTCTCCGCTGGGGAGTTGATTTGAATTGGCCCCAACGCGATCCGTCCAGTGCAGCCCAACTGGCCGCTTCCGTTTTCCGCTGGAAGTGAAATCTATTCGCGGCGGATGTCATAAAAATGCCAACTTAGTGGGCAGGTAGAGGCAGGGCAGAGCAGGGCGTGGCAGTGGTGTGGCTGCCAGTTGCCAGATCTCTCCTCTTCCCACACAGACAGCTCCATCTCAAGATCCCGCTTCCAGAATCCCAACCCGTCAGCTGTCCCGGGGGTTCAACAACCCGATCCTGACTGAGCTGCCGTTCGCTCTACTAATGGCTTGCCACACTTTACATTAGCGTCACAATTTATTGGCCGACTGCTGCGCCGGCGCAGACGCATCTCAGACATTGCTGCTGCACTGGACGAAAAAAGGATAGGAAAAATAACTAAATAATAATATTACTACAACTAAAACTATAATAACACATTGCTTAAACAGGTATGTATGTAAATTATAATAATAATATTAATTATAAAAAGTTTAGTAATTTTTCAAATGCCAATTTAAAAAGAGGAGTAATGTTATGTTACAAAAAAAGGGAAACAAAACTAAATTCATCTAACTAAAAATAAATACTTGAAAATTTATATTTTATAAATTAATCTTTTACAAAATATATAATAATTTTGGGCCTATAAACAGGAGTTCAAAGAAAGGGTATTTGCTATATGTATTTCAAAACAAAATGTAAATGGAAAATACATCATATATTTAGAAATCTAAATGCCTTCTCGATGTTATAATTTAATAATAAATAAAATATATACATTTTTAGATACTTGTATGTTGTCATAGTGTAAGTAACATTAACATTAACAGTATTTATTTATTTATTAATTAAAACTTATAAATTAGTGAGCTAGTCACAGAGAATTTTATAAGATTTTTTTTCAGTGAATGAATCGGCCCACTTGGCCGCCTGCTCCACGCATTGCTTGGTAGCTAAAATGGTCATAATAATAATAAAAATTTTCTGCAGTCGCCAACGCGTCGCTGTTGCAGTTGCAGTTGCAGTCTCTGATGCAGTGGCTGCTGCAGTTGCAGTCGCTGTCGCTATCGAGGCGTTTGAGCGCATGTTTGACGCATCAAATGATGACGACCACAACTACTGCGATGATGATGATGATGATGACGTTGACGATGGCAACAGGTCCGCCAGGCATTCCCCATTCCCATTCCTGATCGAATCCCATTCCAGCTGCCCAGTTAAGCCCCCAACTCCCAGCTCCCATATTCCAACTCCCAACTCAAAACTCCCAACAGTGCGTAAGCTCAGAGGCGACCGGTTTATGTCAAATGTATTGACAGGTGCATGGAGCCGGGCGACGGCTGCTCCAGATCACTGGAACAGGCTCAAATCGGTTCGGTTTAGATCTGTGATGGGATGAAGGTGGCTGTAAGTCGATGCGGGGGCACTGGCTGGCGGCAGTCAGTGCATCCATCACTGTCGGCGAGGGCTCACTGTGGTCGGCGGCTTGGGAACTTGTGTTTATTATTGGTTTTTTTTCAATTTTGAAATGGCCACATTTTTAGTTCATATTAAATCATGTAAAATTTTATTTTATTTTGGCCAGGTTACAAGAAAAAACCCAACTTAACAATTTTAATTTGAGACACCAAGAAATTATGGATACAAATTTGTGTAACGACGATATTGTCAATATTTGTTGATTAATGATTAAAATAATTTATTTCATTTTATAAAAGGACATCTTTTAAATTAATTTATAGACCACTTGTCCTCTCGTGGAAAACATGCCATCTATAATATTTCTTTAATGATTATTTACTTATTTACATTCAATACCTTTTTAGCAGTGGAAATGACATTTATTTACTTAGCTCATCATCTTTAATGTATTTAAAACTTACACTTAAATTTTCAGCTACATATCCCCTGACTCGTTACAATATACAAAATCAAAGCAATTCCGTACTTGTGATCTCCTCTGCCAACTCTTGGGAATTCTTTAAATTTGACTCGATTGCTGATGCGCAAAAGATGAGAGCAGAAACCATGTCAATACAGTCATGAATTTATGTTTAATAAATGCACTGCGCTCGCAATCTTTAAGTTAATGCTTATGTTTATGTTTGTGAGTATTCCGCATTCCAATCGGTAGCCTTCATCACCTACCTCCCCCCACAAAACTTCTTTGGGAAGGGGAATATAACACCCACAAGAGCCGACGAGTGTTCATTGTGGGGCCGCAAATGGCCCGCCTGGTCTTCTCAACTCAAGTTTGATTTTGATGGGCTCACTGAGAGAAAAAAGGTGTGCAACTAATAATATAATAGCAACAAACATGCTAGAACTAGAGAATTATTCTTGTTTAACTATTAAATCTTCCATTAAAGTATGAACAAATTTTTGTGAGTACAAAAATATTTAAAAGTACGTCACCTAAAAAACCTTTTTTTAAACAATTTTTAAAAATTAAAATTTTTACCAATATAAAACAAAACCTCATTCTTTTTATAACAATTTGCTATTGCTACCTTACTTAGTTAATGACATTGGAAGCAGTTTGATAAATCAGATTTATGTGATGGCTAATCAAATGATTAAAATCTAAAATATATATTTTTTTCGAGTGCTGTTTGTACTATGTTTGGGTTGGGTTGTGGCTTTGAGCTTGACTTTGGGCCGTGGTCCATCGCTGGCGGCTTCTTTTGTGGCTTTTGGTCAGTGCGGTGCAGTTTTTAGATTATTTGTTGCTGACAGCTTCATGAAATATTTATTATTATGGTTCCAGCGCTCTGGCTGAGATCTCCGTTTCAGTGCCCAGTTTACAGTCGCCCGTTTTCAAAGGCAGGTGTTGGTGGGTGCGGGTGCCTGGTTACCGATTTCCGATGCCCAATGCCCAATGCCCAATGCCGAATACCGATTCCTTGAGCTCCAAAACCCCCCCACACATAGGCAAAGCAGCTTCGCAAGGAGGCTATGTGCTACCAAAATTGAGGTGTTTGCCTCCTTTCGCAACTTGAAAGCCAGAATGCCGAACGAATGCCGATGGATCAAAGAGTCCCGGGGAACAATGCTGCGTTAAAGGTAATTGTTTGTCAATTACTCGACTCCCGAGACGCAGCCAAAAGCACAAAGCCAACAGCCAACAGCCAGAAGCCCAAAGGAGTCGAATCGAAAGCGCGTGGCCACGTTTTCCGCCCCTTCTTCTTGGCCAAAAGTCCGCTCCTTTGGGCCAATTATAGGCAGCCAGCTCGTTAGCATATACCAAATCGTATCCGTATGGCAATCGGCAATCCCAATCGCAATGTAAAATTATTTAATTCCCGCTTATCGCAGCTGCCGACGCCGCTCCGCTCCGCCGCCAACCCCTCCTCTTCCCCACTTCCTCGGGGAGTGTGTGAAAATGTGTAGCAGTTGGTAAGACAATGATATCTGAACTGGCATTTGGCATGGGCATAGCTTTGATATTTGCCAGCGGTTTGGGATGAGTGCTGCATTTGGGCAGGGTATTTCGCTGGAGTTATGCGAAATACAGATGAAGGCTGTCAAAAAGTGTTTACTTTTTCTCCAAACTTAATAAAATAATTATAAAAAAGGTTATTTACCATTTAAATATAACTTTTCTAAATATTTCTTAATTCTCCTATTAATTTTAAATACCAAATTACATCTTTTTCTCTCATGACTATGACCTACATAACAGATTTATCAATATTAATGCTTAATACCAAATACTCCATATTCTAAAAACATATTCAACGTTGAATTCAATTTTGTTGGGATGTCAAAACTTATTGTTTCCAGAACTTGTGGTTTTTGAATGGTATTTTTAAATTTTCAATGAAAAAAATGCAATTACTTTTTCAATTTAATATTTAAAAGTATTATTACTTAACTTGAAAATAAAATTCTAAAAAATCGCCCAGTCAGTCTCATTATTAGTAATTGAATACTTTTAAAGTTCAATTTTGAGTACCTAATAATGAAATCAATTTTTCTGAATTTGGTCAATATTCCCAGTCTTTAGGATACAATTTTTCAGGGCATTTAGTCTTCAACTTTGGTCGCAAGTCTCCCACATTCAAAGCTGAGATGTGGAATTGTTGGTTCGCAGGTTGGTTCGGCTGTGTGTGCCAGTTTGTACACAGAAAAGTAATTTCGAGCATGTCGCTGCAATCAGAGAACGCCGCCGCCGAAGTGAGAGATGCCAGCTGATATGGCCCACAGTGCACAGTGGCCACATCCACATCCACATCCAAAACCAAGTCCAGTTGAAGGTGTTTGCGTTGCCCAGACAGCTGCGAGTGCTGTTCCTGCTCCTTAATTGCCTGCGATTTTCAAATGCTGGACGCACTCGATTTATCACTCATACGGGAACTCGGAGGTTTGGAGGTGCTACATATATCGCCGGTGACATTTTATTGGGAGATAACGATAAATTTACCAAGATTTATGAAGTGTAGCCTGGGAATTGCCGCCTCCGTCTTGCTAATTCAAACAAATTAAATGAAAATCCCAACAATTATTGATCACTTCGGCTGGCTGTGCGAGTAATGAGCTTGTTCCACTTAATGAGTTCAGATCGAATTGATAACAATTTGTTGTCATTGTTGGTGCAACAAAAAGACATGCGGGTGCAGCAAGGGGTTAAACATCAGTTAAACATTAGAAAATGTGGTTTCATTTTCTAATTTTCCTACCCTTTTTGTTTGGCAGTATAACGTGTAATATGAGTTTTATTGAAATTAATGTGTTTTATTTAGATTTTCAAGCTATAACGAAAAATGATTTTTTTATTAAGTTTTTATATTGAGTATGTATTCAAAATTATTCGTAATTCATGAAAATTTTACATTTTTACTTATAGATTTCTACAAATAATTAAATTCGTTAATTTACACCAAATGCTAAAAATCTGACTTTTTCTAAATATATTTGTTTTATTTTTTTCTTAAACTATTTAAAACAAAACTTTCTAATTGACTAGGCTCAAAGTTTTCAAAATAATCCAGAAAATATTTTCAAAATCAAATCAGCAAATTAGTTATCCTTTAATAATGTAGATAAAACATTGTACAAATAAATTGAAACCGAAAGTGTTCATTTAAGGTATTTCTTTATGATCTGTTATTATAAATATAAAGAAAATATAACATATATTTTAATGCAATTAAGTTGTTTGCATTCAATAAAAAATAAATAATAGTAAATCTCTTTTAATTTGACTAGTCAACAACGGCTTAAAACGGGATCAAGTTACAAAAAAATCGATTAGGCCAAAGTCGAGATATAAAAGTTTAGCTTTATAGGAAATTGGAGAAAATGGGGGCGTTATTTTGGAGTCACCCCGCGGAGGAGGCGTGGGTGTGCTATTCCCCAGACGCAATTCCGAACGAATTATGCAAATTTGCCGGCTGTCCGCTCCCCGCCTCCCGCCTCCCGCTCCACCAGATCCGGATTTCCAGTCTGGCCTGTCGTCTGCTCTTGTGGGTGGACAATGTGACACGCGTCGTCGTGAAAAACAACAGTTTACTCGCCTGCCAGACTCCCATTCCAAACACCAGCTCCAAAGTCTAACCCCAACTCCACTATTTCCACTGCAGTCTGAGCTGCTCTTTGGGACCCAAAAGCCCAGACAGACAGACAGACAGACAGACAGACAGACAGACAGACAACCGTGCAGACAGTTTTTACTGTCTTGGCTGCAAAATTTATATTATTTCAAGCAATTTGTCATCGTTTTGCCAGCGTTGCGAAGAGAGATGACTCCGCTGGCCGAATCATTCACATGCTTGGATGGACCACGGGCGTTTTATTTATTTAGTTGCGAAGTTATGAATTATCTTTCAGGTTGGAAATGTCTTACTTCTGGTGGGAAGCCATTTTGCAGTGGTAAATGATTTCCTTGCTGGTGTCTTGCTCAAGCTCCAATTTGGACTATTTTCTTTACCAATTTTCCACTTAATATCTTATACCCTTTATGGAAAGTGAATACATCTTGATGAGAAAGTTGTAAAAGCACCTTTAAATTAGAGAATTTTAACTTTTTTATCTAAATTATTAAAATATGAGAACATTTTAAATAAAGAGAAAAGGCATAAATATTTTGAACATTGGTTTCTTCAAATTTAAAAATAGTTTAAAAACAAATTTAATTTAATATGCATTTTGTATTTAATAAAAAATATTTTATGATATAAAAAATGTAATAAATATAATGTGCTACGTATCGTTGTAGTGGTTTTATTTACATATATATTTTATATATTTTTTGTAACCCTTTCATAGAGGGTATATATATATCTTCGTTAATTGACTTTGGGACTTCCCTCATGTGTGCAGATGCTGACTCCTCCTGATTTTTTTTTTTGGCGTAGAGCTCTTTATGCGACATTCAAAATATGTGGCACATTATACGAGCTTTGTTGTGGCCTGTTGTTTGTTGCATTTACATGCATTTATGAGTTATTAAATCTTGCGGATTTATGAACTGTTTGTGGGCGGTGTGCGACGACACGCGAGCTGGGAAACTTTAGGGCGTGGGTGCGGCGAGTGACAGGCGGTTAAATCAAATTTAATGAGCACTTGAGTGTGGCCAGGGAACTCCCTTTCCCTTTGCCCCTTAATCTGAATTGCCCCTTAATCTCCTCACTAATTTTTGCCCCCTCTCCGTAAAGTTCTATCAAAAGTTTGACTTGGCAAAGGCGGCGGCGGCGGCAAAAATTGAAATTACACTAATTAAAATGCAATAAAATGTCGCTGAAATTGCGGCCAATAAATCATTATGATCCGGTGGGTGGGCGAGGGGGCAAAGGGGGTAGCGGGCAGTAGTTGCCACGGACAATGGCCAGGTTAACCCTCTAATAAATTTTAATTTTGAAAGTGATTTATTTTTCGGTCTTAGAAAAAAAAATTAATTTTAATTATATATTTAGCTAAATGAATTTTTGTGGAAAAAGATTGAAATATACTACTTGAATTACAGGCAGATAATTATGTTTGAAAGTTTTATTTTAAACTGTTTTCTGTTATTTTAAACAATAACAGATTGAAAAATTCACACATTTTGCTACATTTATGTTTTTTAAATAGCTTTAAACTACTTAAATCACGGAGAAAAAATGCATGTTTGGGAATCTTGATTATTAAACCCTAGTCATGATACACAGTTTGCATTGAAGATACAACTTTTGGTATTCACGCACTTCTTAGGCATAATTTTGATATTTTCTTAAGACAATCCAAGATAAGAATGACATTAATCGGTTTCAAGTGCATTCACACTCATTAAGAGGCCTAAGCCGAATCAATTGCAATGAGCGGAATCACCAAGTGATATCAAACTATTACCTATAATCCTCTGGTATGTTACACATGTGTCACTTGGGTATTCAGAGGGTTAAGACCCCGATGCAAGACCAGGAACTGAGATCTCGAGGTGCGAGAGCCGACAAAGGAAATGTGGCTGCAATTTGCTTGAAAAAGCGATGCGCTCATCATCATTAGAGTGTTCCGACCGCCGTTTGCCCTCATCCTCACCCTCATTCTTGCCCTCGCCCTCGTCCTCTCTATTGCCTTGATATGGTCCGACTATTTGCTTTATGATTTTGTAATTCAGCCATTCAGCCTTAGATCGGTGACCATGGGGATTGGAGTCTGTGGGAAAGAGACTCCTCCTCTTCCCTGGGATGCGATGCCATGCGAAGCTGATTAAAATTGCACAGTGCTTTGGCCAAATATTTCAGTGAGAAGAGAACTGCTCCTGCTATAGCTGAAATTATGCGCAATTTGGCAAACAATGGCGTCTCCATTGGATCGTTTCGGTTAATCGGCAATCAATATATCTCAGGGGTGTGGTGGCCAAGGGGGGGGCAGGACCGCAGGGGGGACAGCTGCCAGAGGCGCGCCCATTAAACATAAACAAAATTAAGTGACCATTAAAATGCCATAAACTGGCGGCGTTCATGGCCATGTCGCTGGATTAACTTCAGTTCGGAGCTACGAGCGCCGAACTGCAAGCTCCCAACTCCAAAACTCTCACAAACAGATTGGATCCTCTGCATAGAGAAAAAATATGCCAACTTAACGAAATAGGTTGCAAATTATGTTTAAAAATATTATGTGTACTAACCAATGGACAACGGGTTATACCATATTTATTAAAATGACATTCTTATTATATCTTATATATATATTTCACCATGATTCTCTTGCTAACTAAAATGTATGCTTTCTTTAGTTTAGGGGTTTTTTCTCAGTGTACTTGTACCAGCTATCCACCCCCTTCCGCGCCCCACCCCACTTGCCCTCAACCCAATCGGCCCACATAAATCGTGTACTTGCCGCTTGTAGCTTTCAATTTGTGACAAGCCGTGGCAGCGTTGCAGGACAGGAGTCTCCTCTACAAAATGGTGCGTGGGCGAGGTGCCATGTCCCCCTTTCAGCCCCCCTTTCCCCCTTTCCTCCATCCCCCCATCGCACCCTCCCTTTTAAGTTGTCTGACCGCTTACGCAAAAATGTTTCAATTAAGTGGGGATCGGGAGTGGGAGTTTTGGCAGGACCGGATGTTAAATGCGATCCTGAGAAATGGCAACGCGGCACGCAAATCATCAGCGGACGAGTCGCAGCCAGGTGCCAAGCCGCAGGGAATCCGCTCTGCAATTTGAGACCCCGCGCTCCCCTGATGACCCACTCTGGTTATCGGCCCGATTGATTTATCGGCCTCAACTCCCAGCTAATTGAGTTATATTAACCCCGGTCGATCGGACCGGCAAAAGCTCTCACACTGTCGTCATCCTCATCATCGTCGACGTCGTCGGCCTCCGTTTGACGTTTGACGTCGAGATTGGGGCTTAAACAGGGGCTGGAACTTAGGCTCTGGCCTGACTTTATATGGCTAAAACGCGCCATTAATTGCCGAGCCGAGCGGTAGCCGCATATGCGGCCCATGGCGCTACCGCACAGCCTTTAATATTTATTGTCAATTATTGCTACTTTAATTGTCAATTATTAAAAACGCTAAAACACTGAGAGAAAGTAAGGCCTCCGGTCAGGCTGTTATATTTTAGAAAGTTTAAGAAGACACTTTAGGTAACTTTTCTTTACACGAAGTTTAACAGCTTGAAAATTGCGTTTTATAAAATCTTACGAATTTGGCTTATGGAATTTATAGCCGATCCACGGTAATCTCCTCAATTTGAAAATAAAGAAAAACAAATTCTTAACTCTTTTTTTTCTACTTCTAAACTCATTTTATTAATAAGTTTTGAACACGTGCATATACCTACCACTTATTTTAAATTTTTCAATTCACAACAAACAATAGAAAATGACTAATTATAATTTATTTTAAACTTTAAATTCCAGATCGTCCCATAAAGTTTGTCCATGGCATTCATTTACTATAATTTATTCAAGAACATTAATTCAAAGAAACACTTAATTGCTTTGATTAAGAGTTACTTAAATAAACTTTAGGAACATGTTATGATTAATGTTTAACTTATAAACATAAAACTTATAAACAGCGAATATTTGTTATTGATATTCTTTACGGGACTTTCTTAACAATTTTCAATTTAAAAATATAAGCAGACATTTGCTTATTTTTGTTTTAGTGCAAACTTAGCAGTGTGAGAAAATCGGCGCGTTACACGCTGCGTATGCGCAATCAGTGCGTAACCTCAGTTGCGAGGCTGTCAAGGCTGCGGACATTCATTCCATCACTTCATCCTCGTTTTTGGTTGGGAATCTTGCCTGAAATGGGGTCCTATCCCTGTTCGCAGGTAATCAATTATCCGAAAACAAAATCAGCAGCTGGCGAATTCCCTTCCTTGGGAATGAGGCATGCATATGAAACCTGCAACGGGCAGCCATTTCGGTTATTTCCTCCCATTAGACTGCTCCAATTTCGGGCTGCTTCTCCCCTTTCACTCACTTTATTGAGCCGTAAAATAAAGGCTGCGTCCCAGTTGGAGGCTGCTAGCTGCAGGTGCCAACGCAATTCGAGTAGCCTGACCGGCACAGTTTGATACTGATATATACGCTATATACAAGTTGTGTACTCACGATCCGACCATCTGACCATCTGCAATCAGCAGCTCCCGATTGCGATCTCTCATCACTCACTCATGGAGACCGAAGAGGCGGCACAATCCAATGTGAATTTTGTGGCACAGCCTTGGCATTACACATTAAACAGAAAGGGAGGGTATATGAAAAAAAATAAATGGCTAAAAGTTCAATTTTTTAAGTGGAAACTGTGTTTTTAAATGTTTTACAAAAAAGGTGAATTTTTTGAGGAAAATACCACCTCTATAATAATGTTTTTGTTAAATTATTTTGTGTTATAACTTGTTTATTTCTAACCTGTTGTTTTAAATTCCGAAAAGGTTTGAACATTTTATTGGATACAAAAAAATCTTTATAAAGTTTAAATAATGGCGATAGGAAATTAATATTTAGAAATAAATATAAAAAACGTATACTTTTCTTAAAAAAACATTTTAATCGCCATATTTATTATCATATTTTATTAATCAAAATGTTGATTTAATTTTGAAATCAAATTTATAACAGTGCTGTAGTTTTTAGATCGATGTAGCATATCAAATTGCTGATTTAGCGATAGCTGGCAGTATCTAATACCGAATTTATCGCACAATTAACATAGTTCCAAACATTTGGACAATTCTAAAAAATGGCAAGCCATTTGTCTACCCATTCGCTACCCAAACTCTTGTCTCACTTTTTGTTTTCGCTGTAGGTGTCTGGGCCAGGCCAAAAAGCAATAAGCCAAGGCGTAAATCAACAGGAAGGGAATAGGAAAGAGGGAAGCGGAACGGGAATGGGAATGGGAAACTAAAACAGGACTAGGACAAGAGGACCAGGACATGCCGCAGCAAGACATGGTTAAGCAGGCTCCAAAAGGCACCTGGCCTTCTAATCAACTCGGAAACAGGACAACCTGGAGCTCCTGGCACATTCATCGCCGCTTGCCGCCTCGGCTCATAAAAACCAAATGAATGGCCGCTCTGCCAGAAGCCGTGGCAAGTGGCGAAAAAATGCGAAACAGAAACAACACAAACACTTTACGACAAGCCGCACAAATTGGAAGCTCTTTTTTGGGCCAGGACTCTTGGCTTTTTGCTACTCTGGCGGAGAGGGTATGACAGCTAGGTGAGACGGTTTATTCGGCTTAATTTATAGTAGTTGGAAATTTTAGCTACTGTAGATTGAAAACTGGTGAGGCATATTAAAAGAGTTGAAAAAAATCTCGAATCATGGTTGATGTAACATTTATATGTTTTTTTTTATTAAGACATAAATTATTACTCTGGAAAACTTTCCATTATGCTTATGCTGGTAGATATTTTTCGTTTTAAATGCCACCACTTTAAAATTAAAATTAATTAAAATTAAATAAAGTTTTATTTCCATTTTATTTGGTTCTACAAATTAATAATTTGTCCTTCTTGTCCTATATATAATATAGGTTTTTAAGTATGTATTTACTTTTAAAAACATTTTAAAGCAGCGATAAGAAAAAATGAATATAACAATTAAATTATATTTTTGTAAAATCATTTATTTCTATCGCTGCTTGAAATATATTTTTTAACTCATTGTACACCTTTCTTTATTATTTGTTTTATTAAGTTAATTTTAGGAAGAATGTCGTAAATATTTTCAAGGGTATCTGTTTCTTCGGTGACCTTTCCCTTCTGCGTTTTATGACCCGCATCATGTTGATGTTGATGACAAAGGCCGGAACGGAATAAACCGGAGCTGAGCTGAGATGAGCAGTTCAGGGAACATGGCATTCTTGACCCGGCATTTGCGTGAATCGCCTCCTTCTAGATGATATGTCTTCTGGGCGGATTTGGGGCCCCACATCAATTTGATGTTTTTGCTCGACTCTTCCGACTGCAAGTGCAACTGAAATGCAATTTTTGGGAAGCGCTTATCGCTCGTGTTTCATCTGTTTGGCGGCTGCGGCGGCAGAAATTAAATAACGCAAAAATTCGCTTGTCAAAGCGCCAGACGAGAAATTGAAAACTTGTAGGAGGCGGTGGTGCTGCAATTGCACCGCTGATGCTTTTCCTGCTGCTGTGGTTGCTTTGACTGCCGATTCCAATCGGTCTGCGGCGGGTGCCGCGCTCCGTTTGGCAGCGCCAAAAGAGCCAAGAAACGCGATTGGAATCGCTCATTTCACCCGCCTGCACTGGCAAAAAATTTGCAATTAATTTAAATATATTTATTTTATTTGTATTTATCAAAATTTACTTCATAGAAAATCATATAAATTAATCAAGAACATTTAAGTCAGCATAACTATTTGTTACCTCTTAGAAATGTTTATAAAATCAGATTTGGATTGTCTAGTATTTAAAGTTGTTTTTATTTACTGAAGAACATTTTTTAGGACTTACTAAAATTTTTGTAAGGTAATAGTTCGATATTTGTAGACCTTTTGCAGTTCAAAAAATATCGATGGCTAAAATATATACATTTTTTCTAAAATAGGCACTATTTGAGCACTTTTAATTTGTTGTTTGCTTGGCATTAAATATTTTGTATTAGTTTTCTTTTCTGTGTGGGACATTGGGACCCCGGTGGGGGCATTGGTGGTGCACCCGGTGGGGCACTGGGGCCACGTTTCCCACACTCACGCACTCGGATCGCGGGGCAGGCGAGCGTTTCTAAATCGATGCCAAATGCATGCCAAAATGACTCAAAGACAAACCGCAAAAGACTATAAAAGATTTCTTTTCTTGTTCGATATGCCAGCCCGAGATAAGCGGCCGTCGGTCAGGGGCAGTGGAGGGTTAGGGGGCGGTGGTGCAGAAGGCAAAGCGCAGCTGCTGCTGCATTAATTACACCACGTTGCAGCCTCGTAGAGAGGAAGGAATTGGCGAAGGGGGCGGGGGAGGGTGCTGGTGGTTGGACGGGCAGGTGAAACCTGCTAGATGTGGAAGGCCTTTCGGGGGGGTTCGCTCGTTCTTGGGTTTGTTGGTCGCAGCACCCGCATAACCCGCTCACCACAGCCCCACTGCTCCACCGCAGCAAATCCACTTCAATCCACTCAAGCTGCGCTGTTCTGCCCATAAAATTCATAGCTTTCCGAATGTCATTTGTCGTTAACAGCCGCAAAATTGTCTGCAAATGGTGGGGAAGTTGAGGGTCCAACCCGAGGAACAAATCAAAAGAATTGCAGCCACAAAATTGCTAAGCGATTGTGCATTTTCTCTGATGGAACTGCAGATTGGACTAAAACGAATTTCGAGCCGGATCTTACAATAGTTTTCAATGATGTTCTTACGTGTAGTAATGTCTAGAGTTTGTGCTTTTATAAAAGTCCCTATAGGGACAATCAATAGTTTTAAAAACCTGTAGTACATTGTATCTAGGTATAATAAATGTAGTGGCGGTTAAATTTTTACTATTAAATAACGTATTTTATATTTTTTATGTTATTAGTTAATTTTTTGTATCATGTTTTACCAGTCTTTTGTTGTAGCTTAAACAGTGTTTTCAACCATTTTTTTGACGGATTTAAAATTTTAAGTCCAAATTTTAAATTTTTTATGAAATGGTAACCGCTATGTAGTAAGTAAAATGTTATTTAATTCAACAAAGAATTTATGGGTTAAAGCATTTTAATTTTAGAATTGGTTGATTGGATTTGCCACAATTGACATTTTAAGGTAGTGATTTCAGGTTTTCAGTACATTGTTGCTCTCGGTAACTTTATTTCATTTACCATAGAACTCTATTATGTCTATGATGGAAAACACGGCGCCTTGGATTAAAATGATGAATCCTATAATAATCATAATTATGTCCTTGACGAGCTTCCACTTAAGCCTTCCGTAATTAAATTCCTCCGGATAGTACAAACAGATCTCGAGAAAAGCCGGAAAGACGAGATTCAGCAGTGAAATGGTGAGGGCCCCAACCATCGCCAGTAAAGGACCCAAATCTGGGAAGGCAATGCCATTCAGCGTAGCAATTAGCATAAAACATATCCTCAGTATGACCTCTTTCAGGACGGCCCGCTTCAGTTCACCGCTTTTGTTCCAGTAGCGGGTCATGATGATATCGATAACAACGTATCCGGACAGCGGAATCGTCAAGAAGACGTCAATTGCTATTAGTATTCGGACCTGAATTAGTATTTTCCTTATTGTAATACTTATGCTGGACTCTAAGGCTGGTTGTAAACGGTGCAGCGGCACATTTGTTAGTGAAAGCATTTACGTTATGCCACTTCACCGTTTACACTCATTGAAACTCACGGTTCTGTGGGCAGGTTGAGGGTTAAGGATGCTTCCAATTCATCTCCGTAGTGCCAGTAACCAAATATTCCAAACGCGATGTAAGAGATGACGACCACAAAGGAAGCTACATTAAGTACGCCAAACCAACCGATGAACTTTTGCGGCTTTGCCATCTTGGACTCGACGGCCAGCATCTTGGAGGATGATTAAGGATCCACCCATTGTGTATATGCACTTTAGCACTTACCACGCCCACCGACGAAATGGAGAACAGCACAGTTCCAAAGAATAGGGGAAGCTTCCAGGAGTCGCCCACGTATTGGCGATCAGAAAAGGGCGGCAAGTCCTGAAAGATGTAGTAGAAAATCATAGCGAAGCCGATGTAGAGCAAAAGATTGGCCACAAAGTTTAGGGGTACCAGCTACTTCAGGTGAATGATGCAAAAAAAAGGGGGCATGTTCAGTAGTCCAATAAGGGCAATATAAATCCGTATGTCCGTCACAACCTCCAAGTCCACAGTCTGATCGACCACGGACTTTATGTTGCTGGCGACAAACACTAGGTAGACCACACAGATGCCGTAGTGCGAAGAACACAGCACTGTGTCCGCCAGGTAGCCTGCAGCCCTGGAAAGATACCTAAAGCATTTGGGGCCGTTGGCAAAGGAATAGACCATCGCCTCCGGATAGGTGGCATATCCGATCTGCATTCGACGGGAGCACTCTACCATGCAACTGACCTACAACGCAACTCTGGTTAGAGATTCACACAAAGGACAATCAGTTGTTACTATCAGCTGTATTCCATGGATCAGCAGAATGGCCGTAAGTGTCAGAAGAACAGCGCCAAGGATTGTTCCCGAATACCTAAATGCCAGGGGCAGTGCCAGAACACCAGTTCCGATTACACATTTTATCAGGGATATGACGGCTCCAAAGTTTCTGAAATTATTATTAAAATTAAGACAAGCTTTGGATCAATTGGGGTCTTACGAGATTGGCTTCTCCACATTGCGATTCTGGTACGGATCGTATGTACTGTGAAAAGGAAATTCAGTCTTTTGGTGTTATAATAACGAACTTTCTTACCTGTCCGTCATATCCAGTATAAATATATAAGACTAGTATAAATAAGTTTATACGATTTGGTAAATAATACTTGGTAGCAAAAAAAAAAACACGCTGACGAACTAATACAGAAAATATGACACTAAAATAAAAGTGCATTTCGTTGCCACCACTGTGATTTCTTATTATATATAGAGTGTTATATATTTACATAGCATGTACCAAGAATTTTGTGTCTTAAACTTAATGGAGGTGCCATTTAAAATCACTTTTAAAGGTGTTTACAAAGCTTTAACACTACATATATTGAGTCCGAAAACCAAAGGCACGCAGTACGAAAGTGGAAGTTATAATCTGTTATATTTATCCTGAAAGATTTCCCTTTATTTATTTTAATGCTTATCATCTACGCGTTATGAACCATGTTTTTATTTACTTATTTCCATGTTTTATTTACAATATACAAATTAATATTTAATATAAGTAAGCAGTGAGGTGTTTGCCATCAAGAGCAAGATTATTTCCCCCACGCATCCAGTCGTCAACCATTACTATGAATAATCAACAAAAGTAACTCTTCCTATTTGTTTGTGGCCGTCAGTTGTGGCTGACAAACGATTGGCCCCTGGCTCCGCTGCCTTTTGGCCCCCGGACAACTCATCTTTATCCGCGACACCCACGACTTGAGGTAGACAAACATTCGCGTGACTTAACCCCCAGACTTGTGGAGTTGAGCGACTGATGATGCTGCCGGCTGACCTTAATCACAAATTTGCATGTTGCAGCTGCAGCAGCAACAACAGCAGGTGCAATTGCCTGGAGTTTTGGAGTTGCTTTATTCCCCCCTCCCCTATCCACCAGGTACGCCCACATATGACCTTAGGAAAACCAGAGGGGGGTTTTGGGGGAGTGGCAGCTCATTGACTTCCATTGATGGCTGGCCAATAAATTGCTGTCGCCGTCGCCGTTGCTGTTGCATATTTCCTAAGGTCGCCTAAGCGGAAAACCCGTTGTGGCAGGCTGGGAAACGAACAACACCCGCAATTCCGATTCATTTCGATTGCTATTTTTTATTTTTTGCTGTTAGGCCGGGCTTTGTTTTTCTCCCGCGCCGATGACTTGCAGCTGCAACTGCAACTGCGACTGCGACTGCTGCTTGATTTATGCGACAAGAACGGCCGCGAAGGCCGTTGCACATATGGCAAAAATTGTCAACACACAGCGGCCCATAAAAGCAGCGGCGACGAGAGATACGAACACGATACGCGGCCACCGGACAGATACGGATTCGCAACTGGGAGGGCACTGGGGAAAATGGCTAATGGCTAGCCACAGGCTAAAATATGCTTTTGGAAAATGTGCGGCAAAATAACAGATGATGCTTGAAATTAAGGATTACTTATTTCAGGAGAACCTCAAAAGCTTTAAATCATAGTTCCAGTTCTACAGCACACTATTTTAAAGACATTTGTTATTCCAAGAGTTCTACATAGTTACTTTGGTAGAAAATCTCAACACTAACTTGATCTTAAAGTGTATTATTTTGTTATGTCTAGAAACTTTAAAAAGTTCAAAAGTTATAAAACTCTATTTTCAAAAGGGTAATCTTTAATTAAATTAAACGTAATTAAATTGTTTTTTCCTTCCTAACCAAGGCATTCATGGAGTGTTTTTCACGGTGCATGTTTCATAGCAATCAACACATACTGATCATATGCAAGTGGTAAGTGGTCAGCACAATCTGCGACTGAGGCTGTCTATTAATTAAGCGGCCGCAGCAGCCACAAAAAATGAAATGCTTGGCCTGGCTTGCTTTTGCTGCCGTTTTGGTCGCTGCACGTTCACCCGGCTACAAATTGCTCTTGCCACTTTGGTGCGCCAATCGCTGGACGGATCGTTCGACCAATATGCTTATCGTGGCGGCATAATCACTGCCCACAGTGCCCAGTTCCCTGTTCCATTGACCAAGGAGCAGGACCAGGAGCTGGGAGGACAATGTTTTGAAAAATGGTCTGCGATGACATTCCTGCCTCATCCGCCTAAGTCTTCTCATAATAATGCGTCAAGATTTCCAGGGAAAATCTTAGCATGGAATCTATAAAAAGTTCACCATGTTTATGATGAACGATGCATAATAGACAGCCGTTTAAATCTCTTCATGCAAGCTTAAACTGACTTTTCCAGCGAATAGGCCATAAAAACTTGACTTTTAACGTTCCTTTTCTTTCTGTAAAATATTTTTTAATTAGATTGTTATTGCAATTTCTTGCTGTAAATATCTTCATTAGTCACCATTTGATCTACAACTTTCCATTGTAATTTCTTTGATTTAGTTGATAAAGTAAATGTATTTTAAATCCATTATGAAATAAAAAATAAATTTCCTATATATTATATTTGTTGACTTATGAAAAGGTCTGTTCTATTAAAGAAACTTACTTCTCTGTTTAATAAAAAATTATATAATAATTTTTGTCTGCTAACTATTGGTATGTTAATGGATTTTCAATCCCATAGAATGTATGACATTAAGCGATCTTGGTAACCATTTGAGCCATCTTTCTGCCGACCTCCAGTTCTGTGCTTTTCTGGCCGGTTTCCGTCTGCTTTTACAACCGTTGCCAAAGCAATTGAGCTCGCCCCTCAACTAGTTTTTGGCTCTTGTGGCACTGTTCACTCTGCGCCTGTCTAACATTTAAACATTCAATTAACCAGCTCATGACGAATCGATGCGTCGCAAGGCATTAACAAAGCGGCCCTGCGAAATTTAAACGAAAATGCAAATTTTCCATTAACACCTGACTGCCGGACGATGGGATGGTGGCGGTTTTTCAGGAGATTCAGGTGGGCTTCTGGCTGACAGTCTCACCTTCGTTTGGCGAAGGACGCTTAATTACCAGGCCTGGGAGCTGTTAATGACTGCCGCTGGCCTGTCTTGAGCTTGGCCTGCCGTTTGGCCAGTCTTCGTCGTCTAGTGTGGAGCAGCTTCCGTTCCCAGGCTCTGCTCACCCAGTTGGGGGCCCTGGAGCCCCAGGTCTCCTGTCCCCGCGGATGTACTCTACTGTTTTTTTCAACGCCGCGGGGCAGACTTCCGGCATAAAAATGTGTGTCATAAAAGTGCAGGGGCTGACGAGGTGAGAGGGGTCTTCAGGGATATTTGCTCGGGTGTCGGCACCTAGAGAACGTAGCTACAACAGGATAAAATGGGTTTCTTGTTACCCATTACACAAGTAAATTAAATTTAAGCAAGGCTTAAGCAGGCTTATATTACTAACCTTGAAACTCAAAACGATTTTAAATATTTATTCAAACCATAATCTTACATCATTTTTACATCAAAGTACATCATTGATATTTATTATTTTGTCATTCGGACATTTGACTTACCCAGAAATTGCATTATGAAATGAATTGACATAACATTCTTTTAAAAATATGTAACTTTCATTCAATATAGAATTTGCTATGTAAAAAGTGACAAGCAATAAGCGTCTATGATATAATGAGCATTAATAACTAAAGGATAATATTTGAGTTTGGATCCAGCATCGTAGCGTTCTCGAGACTTTTAATAACGCCAGATCGTTATGGGTTCGACATAAGCTCTTTCCTAACACTTAAGTACGCCTGTCTAACCCACGATGCCTGACATACGCAATGGCGATATATTTATATTTAATTATATTTATTTTGCTCCGCGCTGCGCTTAAGGTGCTCACCCGCTGACAATAGGTGGCGCTTTAGAGCATTTAATAGTCCATCCAACCGCAAGGCATAAAACTTTCTTTCGCATTTCCTTTCCCGTTGCTCTAAGTGCGATTCTATAATCACCCGATGGTCAGGTGCAGGTGCCTCAGGTTGCAACTCATACCCCCCTTCTCCTTTCCCAACTCCTTTTAACCAAGTCGCCCTCACTCTTTTTTCTTTTTTTGTACTCCAACACGCACGCAATCAAGCGGCAAATCAACAATTTTCCATAGCAAAACAGGCAACGGTTTTTATATTCAGTTTTGTGCGGGTGATTGACGCTTGTTGCATGCAACGGTTGCAGCAGCAAAAGGCACCAACATCAGGCAGTCGATATTTAAGTGCTTTAAACCGCAAAGTTAGTTGGTCAAGAGAAGGGGGTGGGGCGTAATGGGTGAAAGGGGAGAGAAAATTGGGAAAGGAGGGCCTGTTCGGGCGCCACAAAAGCAGGTGAAATGTTTGCCAGATATCAACGGCTTTCGGCTGCGGCCTTTCTAACACCTCTTTACCTATCCCCACATTCCACATGCGTGTGTCAACATGCGTGCAACAAGTTCCCACTCTTCCACTGTCCTCCACAACTCCTCCCTCGGCTGCTCCGTACTCCTCCCGGGTTTTTGGGGCGCGGGTGCGCTACACTTGAAATTTATTACAGCTCGATTGCTTGTATTTACCACATTTTTCTGCGTCCGATATTGATCAGCCCGGTGCACTTACAAAAAGGTGCTGTAATAAAGGAAGATTCATTCAAAATGATGCGCTATACAGCTAAAAAAAATCCTTATTTACAAATACCTATTCCATCAACTCCATTATCTTTAATTTTGTTTAGGTCAGGGGTAGATTTCTTTACGAAATTGTTTTGTTTTCTTTTATCAAAGTATTTTTAAAAAATATCTATAAGTCATTACATGTTTCTATTTAATAATTTATTATAAATACATTTGTTTTAAATGTTAGATAAAAAAGTTTGCTATCTTGTATCTTCATTTTCTTTCTTATATCTTTAATTTCGTTTAGGTCAGTAGAAGTTTTAAGCAGAAAGAATCATAAAGTAATTACTTTTTTCTATTTTACAGTGCATAATAAATCCCTAAACAAATATTTTTTTTTGTTTTATTTTTTATTTGTGAATTTTTTTAAAATATATAAACTTTACGGGCAGTGCTGCCCAAGACCGTTGCGTGGCCATCGTGTCATCGCCCACAACAAGGCAGCGCCATCGCCATCTCCATCTGCAATTCCTTCGCTGCGAGCGTGGCCTCATGTAAATTAGCATATCGTGCGCGTAATCTGGCCAACAGGAGGCACCGTCTCGGACTCCTTTTCTACCTGCGTTGGACTCTATATCCATACCCCATATCCATGTCCTGCTGTTGCTGTTGCCTTCCCCTTTGCATTTGCTGTTTTTCGGCATGCGAAGGCGTCGTCACGCAATGTGCGAGTACTTTTCTTGACCACTGTGTGGGCAGCTGCTCCTCCTTCCCAATTTCGAGCCCCTTCCTTCCTTCCTCTTGTTGCACTTTAGCTTAATGACATTTTATCTGGTGCTACGGCTGCTGTTGCCAAAAAAAAATTACAAAAAAAAAACGGACAAGAAATCGCGCATACGCAGCGTTGGTTATGCAACATAAAACCTGCCAGAGATTTCTTTTTTATGCAATTGGCAACGGAAATTGTGGCCATTGCTTTTTATGCCATTTTAATATGCAAAAGTTTTCGGCGAGTCACTAAAACTCAACTCCTGTGAGAGGCGAACTCCTCCGAAAATTCGTTGTTGTCTATGCATAATGGCTGCCAAAAACTTTGTGCCCAATGGTCAAGGCAAATGGGTTGGCGGTGGTCACACCACCAAGCAAGTGGATTTAATTCCGTTTTTATTGAGTTCCGCAAATCCAATTAGCAGGCGAACTTAAAGTATCCTTTGGCTTTTTTCGGGGTTTACTAAAAGGAGAAGGACTAAACAGCAAGTTTCAGGTCCTGCGACACGTTGAAGCCGCATTGTTAACTCTTGACTTGCCTTAAACTTTCTGACCCAAGTTTTCGAGTCCTTTCCTTGTCTCCTGTCTGCCTTTCTCCGCCTTTCTCCGTCTTTCTCCGTCTTTCTCCTTCGCTGCCTCCGGGCGGGTGTTTCGCATAAAAAATGTATGCGAAATCCCTGCACTGCAGCTGCAGCATTACGTGGTTAGCGAATTTATTATGCAGCAGTCGCCACCGCCTCGTGTGTACTTGTGCTTCTCGAAAAGTTTCAGGAACAGCGGGAGCATAGTGTAGCAGGACAGCCTTTATCAACTAATTGCCTTTTAACAAACAAATCGTGCAGGAAATCATATTGAACCACGAGCCATTCATTAGAGAGGGTGCTAACAGATGAACTCGAGGCAGGATGGAAGTTCTATAATCTAGATAATGTGAAGAAAAAGTCTTACAGATAGTAAGTGAAACTAAGAAGACGGGAGAGTATGTGTGGACTATCAAATACCATTGTATTTTAAGCATTGTTATAGGAGATGAAAATTAATTATCCCTTTTTTATTCTTTTAAAATAAAAAGTCTATATTTATTCAAAATGACACAACAATTTGCAATACTTCTTAAAAAATGTATAATATTTATTAACTTTAAAAAACACACAATCAATTTAAAAAGGTAATAATTTCTTTTGTCAAACAACGAATATAAAAAAATACTAAAAGTTTGTAATAAAGAATTAATTTCCTAGTCCACAGAGAAATAATGTTCAATCACTATGAAGCATTTATTAAATGTTTTATTTTGTGAGAAATAAGACTCACTTACAAAACTTTTGGGAAGTCATAAGGTTTATTTAAAAATATATCTATTCATCTTTTTATCAAGCCTTATACATACGTAATATCCCCATTATTCCCACACTACGCGGTACCGAAATCGTAATCCACTGAGAAACCTTTTCGAGCTCGGCACTTGCTTAAAAATTCTATTTCTTAAACGTGCCCCGCAATCCTTGCGGCAGGCCAAGGCTCCTCGGGTGCTTCCTTTGGGGCAGGCAGACAGTCAGCAGCCGCCGTCCATGTGTATACACATATATATGTTCGGATGGGAATAAGGATATTCCAGTTCTCGGGCTGTGAGAATTTAAGTGTTTTGTACGTGCGCCAACAGCAATTGGCAAATTCAAAGGCGTGTTAGCATGCCATCAGCAGTAGACTTCAGTTGCCAGCGAATTCTGGAGAGAAAAAAAGGGGGGCTGGGATCTTGGATAAACTCGCCCAAGGATTCCCACACACACATACACACACACATGCGAAAACCCAGGAGGGTGTTTGCGGGCGAATTATCCTTTCAATTTGACTTGGCATATGTGTGTGGTGGCTCAGTCCTCTCCTTCTGTCCCCTTGGAAAATCGCATTTTAAATTTGAAATGTCTTGAGATTTCTTTTCTTACTTGGCTTTTCTCTTTCTCTAGTTTTTTTCTCGCTGCCCTTGTTGCCAAGTTGGCTTGTCCTTTTTGCCATATTGACGTATGTTGCGAGTTCAGTTCCGTTTTCATACGGGTTTTACTCTTACCAATGGATTATTAACAGAACATTAAATAAATTGTTTACTTAATTAATAATAATTTAATATTACTCATGAAGTCCTCTGAAAATATTCCAAAATTAAAGTGGTGTCCCTTTTTATGAAGCTTGAAATTTTGAATTCCTGATTGCCAAATAAAATGGTCTTGTATAATTTGTAGAGATATTTAAACTTAGTAGGTAAATCCTTAAATATATCATTTCTATTTTTTATACTCTACTCTAATATAATATTGTATTACGTAGCTGTTTTATGTTTTGAGTATTATAGTTAAATACTAAATTTTTTTTTATTTACTTAATATTGGGCTTCTTTATTTATTATAGTAAGTCAAGTATGACTTTTAAATAGTATATTTGTATTATTCCTGTATAAAGAGCATTAAAAGTATGCTTTAGTTTTCGTCTAAGATTTTCCAAGCTTCCCTTACAGCAGTCAGTGGGCAAATATCGAAATTGATTTATATTGAAAAGGGTTCAGACTTTGTCGGGCCACTTCCTGAGGTCGAACACACAGAGCGGAAGTCAAATCAATTGCCGGCTTTGGGATTCTCATTCTACTTGTTTTTTTTTTTGCCGGCTGAGGAACAGTCACGTTCCGCCTTCGGCAGCCACATCCTCATCCAGTCTATGCCGCAAATTGTGGCAAACGAGTTTGCAACATTTAATGATGATTTCATGTAGGTGCCGCCAATAAACTCAATGCTAAATATTCCATTTTAAATGTCGTCGCCCCGCTCATTCGATTCCATAATTAGTTGGCGGCGCGGCAACAGGTTGTTCGGGCAGGTTGACACATCTACATCCCCATCCACCATAGTCCGTTGGCCACACGGTTGGTTTGTTGGTCTGTTGGTCTGTTGGTCTGTTGGCCAGTTAGTCATTTACCAACTCGGACGATTGGCTAAACGCTTTATGGCACAAAGTACCGTTGACAAAGCGCGATTCCGAATGCGCCCTGCAGGCCAAAACGTTGCCAACTTTATGCAAAATGCAAATGCATTTCGGCTCCGAGTCTCCGTACTTTTCCTCTCACATCTGATGGATGGCAAATGGACGGCAACGCATCTGAAGTTTGAATTTGGATGGGTTAGTCGGGGGGCTTGGAAGGGGTCTGTGGCAAAGAGTAGGTGCTATATATGCTATATGGCGGTGGGAAGTCTGGGGAATTGCATTGGGCTGGGCCTCCGAGTCACTGAACTGCGATTAGTCATGCCGATTTGCCTGTTCGCAAAGCTAGCGAATTCTGTGACCAAACTGCGATCGGTTATGACAGTCTACAATATGGTAATGTCTTTGGATTGTCTGAGATCAGTTCCTAAATTTCATAATAACTTCTTAAACTCCTTGTGGCATTCTCTTAACTTATATCTTCAAATCAATTTTGCTCATCATACGTTTTATTTTTTCCAATGTTAAAATGTTTCAATTTAAGACTACCTACGTATGATTATAAATTACATTTTTATATAACTTTTTTTATTCTCTTGAATATTATTAGACATTTAAAGATTTAAATTCCTTATATGCTAAAATGCAATAGGACTTAATAACTTACTTTGGTATAATTGTGTTTCAATTTTTTGTTTTTATAAATTTCCAGTTGTAATACTTTTAAGAGTAAAAGAATGTTATGCTACTAAGATTGGTATTTAATTTCGTAGGACACATTTGATTAAACTTAAAAGCAACATTTTTGAGAGACATTTTCTACCTCTTTTTTTTAAGAATTTCAATTAATTTTCCGCCACCACTTCAAGAATAATGGGCTTCTTTTGATTCCATAATTTCTCCATCACTGTGATTTCACTAATTGAATGCTTGCCTTCGCTGCGCGGTAGCCCTATTTTCAATGACCATTGCAAATTGATACCTGCCGGACGTTAATGGACACTCTACGCGGCCCGAGAAATGGCGGTTCATAATTCATATGTGGTTGGGTGGCTCGCAGAGTTGGGTGGTTGGGTGGCTAACGCTCCATGCAATTATGGAGGAAAATAAAAGAGGGAAAAATATATAGAAATGAAGGAGAGAGCGGAGCAAACACCTTCGACAGTGCCGCCATAAAAGGCGAGACCCGAGTCGAGTGGGCATATTATTTTATTTTAATTGAAACATTTATAGCTCCGCGGGTATTTAGAGGTGGGACAGAGACGAGGCCAAGTGCGAGAAGGAGAGCCAATCGATTGAAGTGCCGATGTCGATGCCATTGATTTGCATCGAGAGGGAAGTACGGGGAGTTATCTGGTAAATCCGAGAGAATTCTCCATGTTCCTCCGCTTGTCGCTTGTCACATTGACAGACGCTCCTCCTCTTGGTTACCTCCGCCCCGAAGATTGACAAACTACAACGCAGACGCGTCTGCATGTTTGTTTAATTTTTTACTTAATTAAATTTGAATTTGTAATTTGCGCTCAACTATTTGGTGAACAAAAAAGAACGCAGACTAAATCTGCAGGCCACATGAACAAAGTTGCTCGATGTTGTTGCTGCTCTTCATGTTCCCTTAGCATTGAAAATGATGTACAAGTTGTTGGCTGCGTTGGTGTGGCAAAAGAGGCCTGAACAAGTCAATGGAGACAAGGGTTAAGGGAGTAGGGGGTTAAGGGGTGTCCACAGGACAGAGGAGCAGTTGTCTGCCCCGTCTGAACATTGCACTTTCAGTGGAGCAATGGAGCGAAAAAACCACGATCGCTTAAGAAGGAGGCTTTTAAGCCACAAGGTACCCTACACTTTTAGTAATCAATAATTTAAAAACTTTTGTTCTGTGAAAAACCATTTATGAGTATAGTCGTAATTTAAGAACAGCCAGCCTTGATCAGCAACACAATAAAATTTGAAGAATTACTTAATTTTATACTTGATTAGTTGGGCTTTTGGAAATACATATATTTTATATAATAGGAAGCACTGTATTAATAGCAAAATCATGTCCTATTTAATATACCCCTTTTCCATATTATCACCTCTTAAATCCAAACGAGACGAGAGTAAGGGAAACACTCCCACCCAGAGTTGCTTGCACTTGGCAGAGCAGAAGATTTATCACATTGTTCCACAGATTGTCTGCAGATCTTTATATATACACGATATAATATATATGTATTTACATGAGACATGCACCCGCACCAACCACAAGCAGGGAAAATCGCAAAGACGAGATCCACTCCCAGGGACATGTGTGAAAAGTGGCATCCCAGAAGAGCCTCAGTCTGTTGAACTTCAGAGGCGAATTTCGCAGGGAAAACTATTCGAAGAAACTGAATCTGCGTCTGCAATTTGCAATGTAATGAGCTTGATATGCATTCTCCAAAAAAATATCGCCCTAAACATATGTAAGGGGCGTTGGAGAAGAGGGAGGATCTGTAGTCGGAGACAAGTGTCATCCTCCCATCCGTTGGTCCCTAGTCCAGCTAAGAAAAAAGTGTTTGCACTGGGAAAGAATGTCATCCTCATTGGTGATCAATTTAAATTTATGATTTCATTAACGCGACAAAAATGTTGGGGCAGAATAACTGCAAAACCCTTAGAAATAATATAACTGCAGTATACAATAATAATTAGAATAAAAATTAAAATAAATTAATTAGTAATTTGAGCATGCATGCACTTGATTTCAGGTGACTTTATATACGATATGCAAAATGGGAAATAAAATAAATAATATTATCAGGATGCCATGCTGATTTCTTTTCAGTGCACCCATGTGGGGGAGTCTGCTGGGGAATATAGAAAATCCGGAGTCGGTGACTGACTTTGCCTTGTTGCATGTCAAATTGCATTAGATTGGGACAGTTCGGGGAAACGTTTCCCTCCTTCTCTCACTAAAAATAGCCGTTGGAGAAATCATTTAGAGGCTGACTGTGACGAATTTTATGTTTCAATCGGGGAACAACAGAATGGAGCAGCGTCTTCCAGTCTCTCACTCCGTCGGTGGTCCAATCAAATATTTTAATAGGCCTGCGTCGCCAATCGAATCGATTTGGATTGCGTCGGATCAGAGTGGATCAGTCGCTGGCTGATGGCTTTCCCAGAATTAAAATTAATAATCGAAACCATTTGATTTCAATAATTCGAAAGTCTGTGTCTACTTCGCTCGGTGGTCGCTCACCCACTGAGTGCTGAACCACCGAAAACACCGAACCACCGAGCCACCGCACCACCGCTCCACCATTCCCAGTTAATTACTTTTCACTGCACTTGACTTTGGTCACACGCTCAATTTGCCCCTCGGAAGTCGCTGCCCATTGGCTTTTCTCACCAGGGAAATCTCCGCACCGCCGCCTCTCTCCCTTTCTCCATTTCTCTCGGGCCAGCGGGAAACACGCAGAGATAAGCCCAACTAGAGAAGTCAAAAGAGAGGGAGCAGAACGAAAAAGAGTTGAGAGCCCCGCCGCATGTTAATTTTCCGCATGCTAAACTTTTAGCACAGTAGCGCCTTAGAGATGGAAGTTTACAAAATCATCTTCAACAATTACATTTACCTATCCGGGAATAAATTATAGGTTATTTTCTTGAATTTAGAATTTTTTTTTAGACTTATATGATTTAAATGGTTTTAAATGTAAAGTGTTTCTTTAATGACTGTAATGAAATTGTTTAGAAATGTGGTCGACTTGGAAAAATAAATTGTAATTGGTTCTCAGTTCTCAAAGGTTATTTAAAATGTAAACTACCTAAAATTTATAGATATAGACCTTTATTATTTATTGATTTTAAAGGATTATTGCTTTTCGCATCACACAAACCTGGAAAAAAAAATTAAAATTTTCTGTGATATTGTTCTTAACCCTAGGTTAAAGTTAAAGTTAACTCACGATGCAACCTTCAGTTGGTCAATGCCTGCGAAGTACCATCGGCATCGCGGGTGCTGGGCTGTGAGATGTGGGATCTGGCATCTGAAATCTGGCAGAGCTGGGTGTGGGCACTGGCTACTCCAACTCCTGGACCGAACCATCTCCATTCGCAGCTCCACTGGCAGCTCCATCTCGGACATGCCTAAATCGCCGCTAAATTGTTATCTACGAGTGCAGCGTGTGCGCTGGCATTTCGGTTTGCCATTTGGCCATTTGGCCAGTTAACCATTTTACCATTCTAGCATTTGGAAGGGGCAAACGCAGCCTCAGCCTCAGCCTCAGCCTCAGCCACAGTCGCTTTGGCATCTCCTCGCTGGTAATTAAAAACACATTCAATGTGCGGAAAATCACAGGCAGCAGCCTCCGCTCGGCCAATTTCCATTTGCCAACCCCAGAGGCCGCCGCGGATGAGGCCATTAACTCTTGTTTGTTGCAGCGCCAATTTGACACATAATTCCATAACTCCATGCTCCATGGACCGGACTGCCCCTTACCCAACCCCCCGCTTCCCACCCACCCCCCCCTGATCCTGTAATCCCGCCAAAGCTGATGCATTTATTTGCTTTTTGGCAGTGCAAACAATTTCGATTTATCGTCTGAACTCACGCGGAGCATGCGTAGCCTTTAACAGCGACTAGAACTCGGACATCGGCTCTTTTGGCCATGGTTTAAGATGAAAAAAAAGAAACGAAAATGCTGGGCCTTTTGGGATCTGGATGGGGAAACCTTATAGAGAGCCTGTGTGGTCCGTTGCATTCGGGGGAATATTGTGTGTGGGTCGTGCGGTTTTTGATCGTAATTGCATTTCATTACATGACTGGTTGCCTCAAGGTCATGTCGGGACAAACTTCACATACTTACCATACACCCAGAAAAATAAAAGAAATGTCTAGTCTTCTGTCTTCTCTACCTTATTTTCATAAATTACTTAAATAATTTCGGAGAAAGACAGATTTTTACAGATATAGACAACTTCATATAGATTTTAAACATTTTTAAATGTTCTTTATTATTAAAAAGAAAATGTATTACAAAATTTGTATTTCTACGTTCTAAGACGTTCTAAACTTAATAACTTGTTATTATTATTATTATTCTATTTATTCTTTACGCTTTTAAGTAGTTTTTATCTTCTTAGTTACCCCTACATTTTTTTCAGTGTACCCATATTCAAATGCTACTCTTGTATACCGAACCATTATCAATTGCATATTTGTTTTATTGACTTCATTGTCTTTGCCCCAGGCGAGTGGACATTTGACAGCTTGAAATCGAATGGCAATCAAATCGAACGACAATCGTTGACAACCGGCAACATAACGATGCATATTTCTTATTATTCTGCAGCCCGAAGTCTTTGAATCTAGAGCGAGGTTCTAGGTTCTCCTCGCTTTCTTCCGCTAGAACGGGCCTTGCATGATTTGCTGTGGAATTTGTGCAGATATTTGAACTCCGTCTACTCTCTCTATTTTCTCCTATAATTACCATTAGCATTTCCTCATTTTTATGGATGTCAGGGATATACACAAAACTTTGGCTGACAGCTTTTCATGGCATGGCAGACTGTCTACAGCCGAAATGAAGTGTTTTACGACATATTTAAATTTAACTACCATTATGCACATTATCCACTTAGCGCAAATTGCCGCCCCCTGATATATTAGGCAACCCAAGAAAAAAAAACGAATAAAACAATACAAAATTAAAAACAAACGAAAAGAAGTGAAGTGGAGTGCACAGACTGGGCGAAAAAAAGAGAGCAGAATTTGTGACAGCTCGTAAATAAAAAATTAATTTCTCTGCTCGTTTTTTCGGGACCTTTTTTTTTGCAGCCAGCACGCGATGATGACGCGACGGGCGAAAACTCCGCCGTCTCCTCAGACTTCCTCATTTGGGTCTGTAATTATGTGGAGTAGACGAAAAAAAATTACCGAAAAATATTTGCAGCAAATGTTTTTTCCTCTTGTTAATATAATATAGAATGCATTGTTTGTCTAGATTGGGGATTTCAAGTAGGGGATAAGGCAAATATTTGGCGATGGGAACTGCCAACGTCCAAAGCAATTTGCTTGGGACCACACGGCGTATGTGTAATCTATGCAAAAGAGAAGGGGGGGTAGTAAATCAGTGAGAATAGCAAAAAATAGCTATTGAGATGGGGATACGGGGGGGGGGGAATGGACACCTATTGCTAACTTCATTAGGCGCCAAATTAAGCGATAAAACTGTAAGAAATTCATTAAGCAAATTCTCATGACCAAACAAGGCAAACAACAAACGATAGGCAGAAGCTGCTGATCAGGGGAAAAAGTGGGCAAAAGTGGAAAGCGAAGGAGCAGCAGATGAAGAAGCCAAAGAAGCAGCCACAGATTAGGCCCTCCCAATTGGGGAAAGGCCAGGAAACCGATCTGTGCAATACCCTGAGTAGTTATGCAAAAACTGTAAAGCTGTAATAAGCGTTAATTAAAAAAAATATATTTGCTTAAAGATCAAAAGATCTTTGTGTACAAATAAAAAGGTAATAAGGTGATATTATCTTTATATCCCATGTAATAATTTTTTTTTGTGTATTCCAATGGGACAATAAAACGTATCTAAAATTGAAGTACCTATTTAGTCTTTAATAAAAATAGTTATATTTTGAATGATAGTAATGTTATAAAAGTGGTCACATAAGTTTTCCTAGCAAACAAGCAAAACTCGTTTGATTTTTTAACTCTTTCTAAGCATGTACAAAAGCTATTCATTAATATTAATACGTTCAACGCTTGGCGGAAATTAAATTTTATTTTAATATTTGTTTTTCCAGTTTCTTATTTCTTGGATTGCCCAGCTCCCCCATTTTTGTGGTTAGGGTATGTCAAAATGGAAAGGCAGCAAGCTGAAAATTTGTTTTTGCCGAAAAAAGCGTTGCGCAGGCGCAGATTCGATTGGGCGAATGTTCAGTTCGGTTCAGTTCATGTGGTACAGGTAGAGGTAGAGGTTGAGGTAGAGGTAAATGTGGTTTTGCTGGCGGCGTGTGAACGCTGTCTTGGGTTTTTGTATGTAAACTACACGCATGTACAGACGTACTTTCGATAGCAATCTCCGCTGAGCTGAGCTGAGCTGAGGCTGCGGATCGGGGCATTTGGAGGGGCTTTCGGCTGGATTTCTGCTCTGCGGCCGAGAGTCGGCTCTTTCATGGCAGTTGCCATTAATTAATTGAGCGCAAGCGCAAGCCACTTACTAGCGATCATCAACGGGTGCACAGGAAGAATATATTAATATATATTTACATTAAATAATTTTTCTATGAATAAAATTTAAGTTACTTATTGTATTATATAATTTTTAAATTCATTGTTATTATAATGTTTGTTAAATCAATTTAATTTTAATATTGGGTGATTAGGATAGAGCCAAAATGGTATATTAAAAATATTTATATTTACAATACTCAAACACATCTTTTCAAACATTTCCATTTATATTAAGCATTTAAGAAGAACGAACATTGTTTTTTAATTTTACAAGACAATACAAATTAAATTTATTATTTTTAAGGGTTTTTGTGTTTCTTTTATTAAAACTTAAATTAATTGTTAGGAAAGAAATTACAGGTTTGGAAATATAAAAATATATTGTTTTGATTTTTCCTGTGCAAATCTTATGGATGTTGCAGATGAGATGAGGGTTCTGTCAGGCCTTCCATTTGTTTGCATTGCCAATTGCAATCTGGCCGACAGAATCTTGGCCAGGGGCGTTCACCGTGAGCCGGGCGTCTCCCTCTCTAATGGCCGATATCCAAGCTAATCCATTTAATTATTATTTATATCAAGATTGCGCCGATGAGCTTGGTGAAATTGTCGGCGACGACGCCGCCTTGTCTGTACAGTTCTGGCAGCCGAAGGGTGCCACTTCACTGCACTCCAAAAGTCTCCGGACTCGGGTCCCGAAGCTCGGATGTGGGATCTCGGAGAGCTGAAAAACCGCATTGAGAAATGCAATTAAAGTCATTTGCTGCGGCAATGGCGACATAAAATGCCTTCGCTGCGGCGTCGGCGTCGTCGTCGGCACTTTTTGCATGCCGCGCGGCCTTTTTTTATGCCAGCGCAGCAGCAGAACGAACAGGATGCCGGCCAAGGCAGCAAAAACGGAGCTTTTCAGAAGGAAGGACGACAAAGGTGATACCCTGGAATCGATCAGAGGTTACTCTGTTTTACATAGATTCCAAAGCATGTTGGACGATATTTAACTGAGGCAAAGCAACTGCCGTATACCTATCATTTGTTTCCCAATGCATTTTAATTTCATTAATTGATTATTGATTAAATCAACTGATTAAATTACCTTTGCTGCTATTACCTATTCTAGCTTTTATACGAAACTTTTTATTTTTTTTTCCAATTGTTAAATTAGTTTGTTTGGGTATTTAACGTGTACATTCGGGTACATCGGTATACCCCAAGCAAATGAATGGGTATAGCGGCAGTGGGTAAAAAATGCGACGGCAATCGCTGCCCGGTCGGCAGTCGGTGGCTGTTAAAAACCTCCTACTTTTCCTGCATTTCCGCTCATAATGATCATGATGATTGCATTGCGTGGCTGATGGGATTTGAATGTAGCTCCTCCCGCTCGCTGGCTCCCCTTTCTTTCGCGCCGTGTAATTTGCCAGCATCGTGGGAGCGAACTTGTTCCTTTTGAACCCCGTCGACGAACTCGAAATCTTTTGGTTTGGGTGACCAAGTACACTACTGGGTTTGGACCTGGACTCCGGGCAGCAGCACCTGTTACCCCATCCAGAATGACCACTAGACCATAAGTTAACCCGCTGATGGCCAACAGTTGATAAGCGCGCGCTGAGACAACAGCTCGTAAACAGTAAACTTTTGTCTAATAAATTCAACTCTTGCACTTAGTAAATTTCCACAACTCGCATTATATATTTTTGAGCACTTCATCATCAAACGCTGGCTTGACTTGGCCTGGCTTTTTTATGCACAATTTACTTTGGCCAAAAGTCGCATAAATCTCTGCCCCAGAGACTCCGGACTCTGGAGCTGCAAGCCGAAGTTTTGTAGCTCTTTGCCGGAGCTGAAGGTAAATGCTACCCACAATCCACACAGCACACACACACACACACACACACACACACACAAGACACTTAAGTGCCATAAAAGAGATTTTTATTATGTCTTGTGGCAGCATCCAAAGCGGGATCCCAAAACGGGTGGCAATCTATTCCCTGCTCCCACTACCACTCCCACTCCCGCCCAAGATTCTCAGGGATACCCTGAAGGAGTAAACATTAGCTTAGTGAAGGTTATTCAAAACTTACTTCTTAAGTACCCAATAAAATACTCTGCAACGATTTTTAAATGCCTTTGCACTTCAAAGCATTATTTACACTTTTTAACGACTAGAATAACAGTTTATTATAAATGGAGCAGCAAAGAGATGAGTTCTTTTAGTAAAATAAAGTATAAGTTTAAAACTTATAATTTTTTTTGGAAATTAAAGCCAAACAATAAAATTTAAACAATTATAGTTGGAAAACATTAAAATGGTCTGTATTTATAAAATTCCTGTTTAGATATGAAATTTTGTGGTTTCTTCTAGTGTTCAAGAAAGGTTTTTTTAAGTTCCCACTAAACTTATTTTTTTTTAAGTTGCATTTTTACAAATACCCAAAAATTTAATACTATTTGTGGGTGATACTTGTTCTTTTTTTTATTATTATTACTATTATCACTTACGTTTTGCGACATTAAATGGTAACTGGTTAATTTAATTAATACTTGAAATTGTATTGTATTGCTTTATAATTTTAGTGTATTTCTGCTTCCACATTGCTAAATCTATTTATTCACTGAAGATGTTGCTGCTGTCTCGATGATTGGCTTGGGTTCCGTCTGTCCCCGGTCGCTTACTTGTTGCTCATCCACCTACAGTCTGCACTCCCTGGTCTCATCCTCCTCCAAAAGCATCCCATCCCATCCATCTGGTGGCCCAGCCTCCTTGGCTCTACTCCTCCGCCAATCTGTCTGCTGGCAGCTTATGCAAATTGCGGCATTGTGGGTGTCAGCTTTGGGCTCTCGCTCCCGAGTGATGTGGCTGATAGACTTGTTGGCATTGTTGACATTTCGTCAGCACTGTGAGTGGTTGAGTGAGTGAGTGGGTCTGCCACTGGCACTTGGTACTTGCCACTTGGCACTCGGCACACTCGCCACACTCGCCGGTTTTGGCATCGGAAATCGGAGCCCCCAATTGTTGGTCATCATCCTGGTCCTCTGCCACTTTAAGTTGTATGTCTTTCTGACCAGATTTGCGGTTTTCAGCCAGAGCAGTCGGATCACAGGGCACACTTCTTTGGCTTCCACCACAGCTTCTGGGCAGGAAAATGTTTTATTTTTAAGCCAGGACTCTGTGTTCTGGTTTTTTAGCTTTGTAATGGCTTAATACAATCACTCTCTGAATAAGCAGAAATTTTTAAGTAAAATTCCAAAAACAAGCTGAGTTTAAGAAATATCAAGAAATTTAGATAGTTATTTTTAGAGTTGATAGTAGTAGTAGAAAAAAAACGAACGTAAAAGGAAAGAGCTTAAATAAATTATTGCTGAATTTGGTAATATTTAAGTACAACATGTTAAAAAGTTAAAAGTACTTTAGGCGATATTTTATAGAATTTATTAATGACCATAACTATGTATAAATAATAGGTTTTTTATTCAACATCATATATTTTATCTGCAGATGATTAACAATGTGTTGAACACTATCATAAAAATTTTGATGGGTTTCTATATTTTTCAAAGCTTAAGTTTTCCCACAGTTTTTTTTATAGTTTTCTTTGCCAATAAACATCAAAATATGGAGACAAGGTCCCAGAGGTCAAATCCCAAAAGATACCAATAAAAGATACCTAGTTTTTTCCTTTGATTTTCCCCGAAAGAACCTGACTGACTGATCTTTCAATCGTTTATTGCACTTTTTGGAAACCGCGCCTCCCTCCTCCAATAAAAGCAAATGGAAAACTCATTGCTGCTTTTTCATTAGAGTTCATTAGTTGCAATCAAGCTGGCCAAATGGACAAGAAACAATTATCACGGTAACGCCCAGAGCCAGCCGAAATGCACTAGCACTAGAAACCAGAGACAACTGACTCTGACACTAACACCATACCTTCTATACCTACTATACCACAGTCACAGTCTCCATCCGCCAGTGTATAGTACTCCACTCCACTCCACTTCAGTCCACTCCAGTCCAGTCCGACATCGACAATCTGTTGACCTTCGCCGTCTCTGACGCCCGCCCATAGACAACGGCCCAAAGACAGCCTCGCCGTCTTTAGTGGCCAACAAAGTAACAAGCCTGGGTTTTGGCCTGTCTGCGGACAGTACGGTATGGCTGGCCGCAGTCTCCTGACTGCTCCCCACCTCCCCACCTTCCCACCTCCCACTTTTCCCCTACCGAAAGCCAAGTGCCAAGTTTCAACTGCCAAGTGCCACCTGCCTCCGCCCCTGCTACCTGCTGCACCTTATCCACCTCCCACTTCTAGTACTCACCGCTCCGATCTGCACTGACAGAATGGCAATACTCTCAGTTTCCCTTCTTAAAAAAAATATTACAATAAAGTTTATTGAAAATAGTAGGTATCATTGAAAGGAATGAAATGGATTACCACCACTATTAATGCTAAACCAACTGGGTTTGAAATGCATATGATTTTTTGTAATTTACTAAGGTCTAAACGCTGTCTTAACCCCTTTTAAACTTAGAAAGAACATTTAAAATGTTTAGATTGTCAGATAATATACTTTTTTAAACCTAATCGGATTCATTTTTTTTGTTGTTTTATTCTGAATATATATAACATTTACAATTCTTAATAAGTCAGTTGATCATAAATTTGATTTGTCAAATTGAATTTACCGTCGTTTATATTATTTGAAAATGTGAATTAGTTTTACAATTCATATTTTTTTTTTTCTAGAATGGTTACAATATTTAACACCCTTATTTTTTCTCCGTGTAGAGTCTGCAGTCTTGGGGTCTGAAGTCTCAAGTCTCGATCTCTCTCAGCTGCGTCTGCGTTGCTTTCAATGGCGTTATTTATGTTTATTACCTCTAAGGTCGTTCGTTACTCGACAGTCTTAGCCGGGCCAACTTGTTGTTGCTGTTGGTGTTGCCGTTGTTGTTGCTGTTGCTGGTGTTGTTGTTATTGGTGTTGCTGCTGTCGCCGCTGTTGATACTATTTTGTACGCAGATATCAGTAAATTTAGATTTAAAGTGAATGCGCGCGTTGAGTGTCAAATGCGCCAAGTGTCAAAAGACAAGTTGTTGTTGCTGGCGGTGTTGGTGTTGCTGTTGGCATGTTGATGTTGTTGTTGTTGTTGCCGATGTTGCCGTTGTTATTGGCGTTGTTGCAGGACGTATTACAAGATCTTCGCGTTCAAGTCGAAGTCCGAATCTCAGCCCCCCTTCCCCACACCTTCACTTTGCAAATATCCACGGGTATTTTATGGCAAACTTTTGCACCTGTTGCTTTTCAGTGGTTTTGTTTTCGTTATTTTTTTTTCGGCCCCACAGTTATGCTCAAAAGCTGCTCCATATATGGCCCGGGCATAAATTTCCAATTGTTTTGGTGCCGCCCGCTTATGAAGACATTCAATTGAACACAAAAACGCATATTTTATTTACGACCCTCGCGAACAAAACAAATACAAAAAGCGGCGAGCGAGCGAACGCACTGAGATTTTTCGCTGATGCCGTTGTTGTGTGCTAATTTTATCACTTTGTGTGTCGCTCTGCCGTCACGACTTCTGACAGCACATAAATACTCATAATTTATTAATACGGTAAATGTTGCATGCAATCATTCCAGCGGCGACAACCGACCGGGCTTAAAGGGGCAGGATAATGGGGAACGGCCAAGGCAGCCGCAACAAGTGGCCAAAACGGAGCAAACTTCGGCTACTGGGAGAGCGGAAATGGCCGGCTTATCGGGGGATTTCATATACCCTAAATCAAAGATAAACTAGGACTAGGACTAAAACACATATTCCAAAACTAGGACTGGGACTAAAGCTTACTTTATTAAGCCAATAAAATACAAAATATATGTTCCTATACATTTTAATTGCCTGTAACATTTCCTGCATTTTAATCGTTTTGGGAAAAAAGTTACAAATTTATTAGCCCAATAATTGTCTTAATATTCCTAATGTTGTTTTTAATATGTCACATAATTAATAGCTCAATATATTTTTAGATCCAATCAAATGCCTCATTGTCAAAAATCATTAGCTTTACAATCAAACTTTTATATACAAGATGGCTTAAAAAGCCTTTTAAATGTAAACAGTCCATCTATAACATCTATAACTTATTTTGGATCAAGAAACAATCGACTTGCCTTCCTCTTAATTTTTTAGGAATAAAACACCTCATTTCTCCTTCAAACGAAAGGCTTCCTTGAAGAAAAGGGTATTTGAGAGACAAAGTTAATAACTTGAACTGTAGCAGAAAACACGCACAAATAAAACTGCCAACCAGAAGCAAGGTGAGAGGAAAGGGGACCACCGACTGCATAAATAATAATTTCATCATTGTGCGGCCGAGATGATTTATTTGGAATGGCCATAAAAGGATTTGCTTTCGATGGTCCCGAACCCCTCACCATTTATTCTGGTCCCTTTCCTTTGACGGGGAAAATTCATTCCCGATTCCGATTTCGAAACGGATTCGATTGCTAATTCAATTTTTTTGACTGCTCCGGCACTCTGAAACTCCCTGACACTCACCGACAGTCTGTCACCGGCTTCCTGACCGAAATGAAAAAGACGCCTTTCGCGGAGGGATGGCGGGTTGGAGCAAAAAGCTTTGGCGAAATATTTATAGCAATAATTTATTGTAGTTTGGAATTTATTGTCTACGACACGTTTCGATTGTTCCTCCGTTTGTCTGCCAGTTAGAGCGGAGAAATTTCCAGGGGCGGTGGCTGCCACGGGGGGGTGGCAAGGGGGGATCGAAAAGGGAGAATCGCTGCCAGGCACTTAGCGAGGAGGCGACTGCATCATTTGACACTTGCAAGATTTATAGTCGCTGCCGCAGCCAGCATTTCTAAGATGCCAAAGCCCTGGCAGGCCGCAAAACTAATGGAATCTTAATTTAGCAAAGTCAAAATAAAGCAGCAACAGCAAAGGCAGCAGCAACAGCAGCAGCAGCAGCAGCAGCAACTGAAACAACAGCAATCGAAGCGAACGGCAGCAACATCGGCAAAATTCCATTTCCATGGTTGTTCTTGGCACCCGCGAAAAAGCCAAAGATAAAGAAAAAGTGCACTTGTAAATTGAATTAAAATGGTTGCGAGTGACGAAAGGGTTGCCAGCGGTGTGGCAGCGACAAGTTGCAGGTGCCCCTTGAGCAACAGGCATTTCTCTGGGCCACAAAATTAACGCCGAATGCAACATAATTACAATATAAATGCTCTTCGTTAACCTGCTCCTTAAAAGGAGCAAAAGCGAACTGGGGAGACTGCAACCAGAAGAGTTCGAGGCCTCAATGTCACTGGCCAAGCGGATAATTGGACTGCAACTTGCAGCAGCAACATTCCCCCAACTTGCAACTTGGAATGGGGGGGGACCTCCTCCAATTTGTGAGACTTCTGGCAGAACTGCAAGAGCCACCCTCGTTGTCTTGCGGCTGCGACTGCTGTTGCTGCTGCTGCTGCTGCTGCTGCTGCTGCTGCTGCTGCTGCTGCTGCTGCATTATGCATGCTGATTGAGCAACATTTTTGCGCAACCCACTGACAAAACAACGCGCCTATCGACAGACAATCAACAACAGCAGCAACAGCAACCACAATCGACATCAACCACATCCTTTCCACCTCCGCGTCCGTTATGCGGAGCACTTCCTGTCCAAGCAATCTTTCATTCATGAAATTTGTTGCCGTTGTCATTGTTTGTGTTGCAAATCAAATGCCCGCCAGCAACATGGTCGCATAAATTGCTGCTGTGGCTGCCGTGACTGTTGCTGTTGCTGCTGTCGAGGAACTGTTGCTCCACTTTGGCAACAGCAAATCTCTGAGGCCGCGTTCTTTTTTTTCGGCTCAGTTATTTTAACGAATTTATTTGCCGCAGCTTTTCATGGTCAGCGCAAACAATTTAATGTAATTTAAATGACGGGCCCAGGACACAGGACGGAATCGGAGGATGGGCATGGGTATGGGTATGGGTAGAAGGATGAGTATGGGTATGGGTATGGGTATGGAGACAGGAACAGAGGACAGCAGGTGCAGTTTGGGATCGCCGCGTCTGTGGGAGTATGCAGTTCGTTCGCATTTTTCCCTGGCGGCTTCTTTGTGCAGCAGCAACAGCAACAGCGGCAACAGCAGCAACATCGACATTGACGACATCAGCGACAGGCGAATGTCGCTATCAAGTTCTGTCTGCTGCCCTCGGCTTTTTTTTTTTGTTTTCGTTTCTTCTTTTTGGAACGACACATTTTAATGATGAGTCGAGTGGAGTCGCCGGGCCTTTCCTCTTCGAATTCAGACCCTGAGCTTGCCTCGGACGAGGCTTCTGCCTCCTCGGCTGCTGCTGCAACAAGGGAAATGCTAATTTGTGTGTGTCGCTTTGGATGTTGTCCCAGGGTTTGGCTTTAAATACCTTGATCTACAGGGTAGCAGGCTTGAAAAGAGAAGCTTCTTTCTTAAGTATTTAAAAACATTGAAGGCTTTTTTTTTGTATCACTAATAACACCCATTTCTTACAAACTCTTTGAAAAAATTATTGTTTATAAATACCTTATCCTATTGGAACAACTGATTTAGTTGAATAAAAAAATTTTATTTAAATTTAAAAACGGCATAACGCAAAATGCCTGAAATTTAAAAACTACATAATCTTTATTAAATTGGCATTGCAAATTATCCAGATTTTTAACTAGTTCTTCAACAATTAAATACACAATAGCTACATTAAAATAGAAACATAATTATATATTTTAACACTCCTTTTTATTTGCGGATTTCTTTTGAATTGTTCCCATTTTAATTTTAATGGGATAACTTAAGCACGGGCAATGGATCTTAACATTTATACCTAAATAATTATTGGTTTCTAGTACTATAAATTAGCCACCATCTCTGCCAAAGGGTATCCTTAGTTCTTTACCAACCAGTATTATTTTGCGGCTTTCCGTTTTGTTTCTTCTTTTCTGGCTTTAATCAGTCATTCAGTCGTTTGCTTAAATTGAGTCGCCGTCGTCGCCAGTCTTTGTATCTGTATCTTCTTACACTCTGCCCGCTTTCGAATCCCTCGAAACTGCTGGCCCAAATAAAACAAGAAGGTTTTTCTCGAGCCCGACTGTTGCGTGGGCTGCGCCTGGGAATCGATGATGAGAACTGCGTGGGGATCGCTGTCGCATGCTTATTAATAACGCGCATTAGTCAGGTGGCTAAGCAGGCGCAAAAAAGGGTTAATTAGTAACTGATTTCGGGTGCTAATCAAGCGGGCCATAACAAATGGGAAATGGAAAAGCTCCAATTCCCACCGCCCGAGGCGTTGCTCTAGCCATTCGAAACTGTCACTGTCACTAAATTATGCACAATCAATGCATCACCAATTGAGGTTGAATTTTCAGCCGGCGGGGAGAAAGGGTGACAATTGATTTCAATTTGCAATCGAAAATTGAAATTGAAATGAAATCAGTGACAAAACAAACCCCGATGAAGGCGACAACTTACACCCGCATCTCGAATGGGGGAGGGCAATTTGTGGCCAGTTGGTTTAATTGATGTTGCTGTTGGGCTGCGATGTTGTTACTGCTGCCAGTTTGCGAAGGGAGTGACAATTCCCAGCTAGAATTCTGGCTATCCATTTGTTTCACTTTGGAGGAGAAATACAACAAAAAAAAGCCTTTGATTGCTGGCGTGCTGGCGGGTGTTGCAGTTGTACCAGGGAGTTGCTGCTGTCTCGGGTGTTGCTGTTGCTGTTACTGCTGGTGTTGTCGCATTGCCTTTGGGAAACAATAAAATAAAGTGGCAAACAAACTTGGCAGCCCACTAACAGCAGCAACAACAAGCGACACAGCAGCAACATCAGCAACGGTTGTTGCTGCTGGGTGAGAAATTTTTTCTCGCTTTTATATCGTTTATTTCTTTCTCTTTTCGGTTTCAATTGACTCATGCGGCAATTGTGTCAATTTGTCAGGCATTGATTTCGATATTGATATTGGAGGCGGACCGGCAATCATTAGAGTTTATGATGCGGGTGAGCCGCCTCCACCCCCGTTAACCCCTTTCCCCTATTTCCCTTGCCCACTACAACCATGCTCAATTTCCATTTTACGCGTTCGCTGTGCAATTAAGTGATTTATCATTGAAGTCTCCCTCTGATGTTGCTGCTGTTGGGTTGTTGCTGGTGTTGCTGCTGGCTCAGCCAACTTAATTTTAGCGGCAATCAAGCAATAACAAGCTGCAACATGCCGTGTTGCACGATTGCCTTTGACTCCGCTGCAACATCGGCAACAACAGCAACGCAGCAACTGATATCGATAGCTTTGCCTCGACTTTTGCCTGATTGCATCTGTTGCAGCAACAACAAAAATTACAACCAGCAACAACGCGGCTGCTGCATAAGTTAAATTGAATTTGAGAGAGAAAAAAAAGAGTTTCCGACTGGTTGGCTCACCTGATCGCCCCCCCTTTTTATTTCTTTTTTCATTTTTTGCAGTTTCGGTTTCAAGTACGTGCTGCAATCAACAACACCTACAAAACGCAAGTGGTGCCAAGGAGGCAAGAAAAGCCCAATGATATCGCTGGCTGCCCATCAATGGCTGCAGCCACCCACTGAACTCCCCCCCTTTGAGCACATGCATTAAATAATTTTACACTTTGTTTGCCATCGTTGGCCGCAGAGAAATGCAAAAATCGCGCGATAATCGGCAAACGTTTGGCAGTTAACGAGACGCAAACTCGATGGCTACGTGGATGCGGTTACAGACTGCAGATAAAAGCGGGTGGCAGCGGGTGGATTACACAGCACGAAATATAAAAATATATCATGGGTATTTTTACATGAGTTTGTATTAAAAAATTGTGGTTTTACATATGCAAAATATACAAAATTTAATAGATTTTAAAATTTAAAATGTAAAATTATCAACTTACCTGGTTTCTTTAAATAAATAAAGCTGTAGAGGTTGTAGGTCTCGAAGAATTAAGATATATGCATTGATTTTAAATTTTCATCATTGGTTCCCTAATTTTAAAAGCCTTAAATTACCTTAATAAATAAAGCTTTCGGGTTTCTTGATAAGTACAAATACTAAACATTTACAAATAAAATGTAATTTGTTATTATTTTGATAAAATTATATATTTACAAAATTTTACTATTTCAATTACAACCTACATAAATGTTTTGTTCTTACATTTTAAATTCAAATAAAAAGTAAAAATAAATTTAAAAGTACTTGATCTGCAACAAATTAGAGCGTTAATCTCACATATTATTCTTTCTTTTAAATCCTTTGAACTTTAACCGCCAAAATATATGCCACATATTGAATCTTATCTATATAAATCAGCATCAATTTTTTGCGTGCTTTTTCATCTTTTGCGGCACGAGCAACAAATTGCCCATTTTGCAGGCCGTGTACGTGTGGCAATTTCCGAACGACATTTTCATTAGCAATTCGTTTCGAAAATTGCAGCGAAAAATAGTTCCCCAACTCAACTACGAAATGTGTCAAATTGGGGATGGTGCAATGTCTTGGGGAATGTATCCTGGGCGATTTATGAACTTAAAGATGTATGGAGAAACATTTGCTCTTAAGATCTGACCCCGCGGTGCTTTTCTTATTTTAAATATTTTACCTATTTAAACTGCTGCCTTCATTCAACTTTTGGCAGAGTTTTTCCTTCCACCAGCACGCTGCTGAATTTAATTAAAAATATTTATTCAAAAACATTTCGGGTGGAGCATGTGTGTCTCTTGTTTACTTTCGCTTAGCCAGCACAAATGTTCAAATTAGCAGCAACAACGACTACAACAACCACTAATAATAAAAAGTCTAGCAAATGAAATGACAAACAAAAACGAGAGGGCCAAAATGAGAGCACGCTTTTTTTTTGGCTTTTTTCGCTTGTTTGCTTTGCTTAGCTTGGCTTTGTTTTGTTTTATTTGTCTGCTTTTTTCGAGTTGCTGGTGCAGCTGTTGCAAAATCTTTGCCGCTGCTGTGGCAGCCATTTTCCGCTGGCCTGGCCACTTAGGTGAGCGCCAACAAAAGACATCGCGAAATTAATTTTATGCACAGCAGCAACATCAACAGCAGCAGCAGCAACACAAAAATTGTCATCCGAAATGGCAGGAAAAACTTTGCGCCAACAACGTGACATGGAAAATGTTTTTGCGCGCCTTTAGAGGGTTAAGCGGGGGGGTGCGTTTCCCCAGCCATAGTTGGGGGTTGGGTCCACCCCTTTCATTTTTCGGCCAGGGGGTGGGGTGCCGTTTTCCACAAATTAGCCTACGTTTTTTTATAGTTGCCACCGACGACTGACGCTAATTAGCACGCGCCGCCAACTCAGCAGCTCACCACTACACAGGGAGAAAAACAAAGCAAGTTAAGCTCTAGTCCTTCTCTTAATATTTTTATCAACTCAATTATTACCGAAAACTTATCATTGAGTTCGTTTAAGAAAGGCCGAAAAAAAACTCTTGTTTTAATAACTGCTTTTTACTCTAAAATATAATTTTTGTTAGTTCTCAATTATATGTTTTAATTTGACATGAAATAGTTAAATATTAATGCAATAAAAATGGTTAAAATTGCATATATTTAGAGCAAATGTAAGCCATTTAAAAAGAAAGGAAGAAATCACAAAATGATTACACATTTTTGTGCTTTTTTTCCGCCTGCACATACATGAGAACCACCATCAAATGCCTGCACCACCGCATCGCATTGGCGGTGCACTTATTATATCATTTTTGTTCTTGGCAAAAATCGGAGGGAATGCAGACAACATTTTGCGGTTTTGTCACAGTAATTGGACATATTAATCTCTGTTCACCTAAACTTTTTGCCAAGGGATAAGGGCAGGGGTTTTGGGGATCGGGGTCTTGTTCTCAGCCTGTTGCCAAGAATTGAAGGCGGCGATGGCGAGACGAAAAAAAAAAACGTTTGTTTATGCCCAAGGGGAATTTATTGGTCTGAGAGATATATCATTTATTTTACGTATGTGAACGCCTTTGACAGAATCTATAATAGACTATATGTGACAGAAACAATTAAAAAATTGCTATGGGAATGTTTTAACATATATTAAAAGGGAAAAGCAATTAGTAGAAAACGTAAGCACTTAGTTTAACCCCTTGAATTTGCAATGGTAAGTCTTTTGACTTGGCAATTTGACTTAACATCTAGCCGCATTGTTTTCTAATCTTTACACTATAAAATTTTTAAACAACAAAAAAAATGGCTTTTAGCTTCAGTGTTTATTAAGTTTTGAAAACAAATATAAGTTTTAAATTTGGCAAACTCTAGATATTGACTTAACATAAGACGAATTTACCCATTAAAATAGCAATTAATTATATATATATATATATTTATTTAAGGGCTTCCTGTTGGCAAACTTCTCTCCATTTAGAACCTCTTTCGCCGATGGCTCTTTCTAATTTTTTCCCACGCCTCAGACTGAAGTCTGGAGTAATTAGCCGAGGAGACAGCGCCAGCCTAACGATGTCACTTTATCAACGGATTTTTGTATTTCTTTTCTACTGATCTCACTGTCTTTGCGGGGACTCCAGGTTTCCCCAGTTTCCCCTCCTGTTCCCTTCGATCTTGAAGTGCAACTTCTGCAAGTTGTACCGCTAATATGGAATACGCCTACTCCCAGAGACCGGGACCAGAAGAAACTTCGGTGGAAGATAAAGCCAGTGGAGGCAGTACGTCTCTCCCTTACCGGACCCCTTGGAACCCTCCTCATATATCTCTGCCCCTCGCCACACAAAGCGCAGCACTTTGCATTAGCGACATAATTTATCTCGCCAACGAGAAGTCAAATGAGTCGGAGGATCCGGGGAAAGATCGCGGCCGTGGACGGGACGTGGAATTCTCTCCATGAGGAGGGGGTGTTTTTAGCTGGAGGATGACCACGCAGACGCAGCGGTTCCTGCGTTCTGCGTTCCTTCCATCGCCGGTTGCACCTGCAGCCTTGCCTCGTCATCTTGCCGCTGTCGTTGTCGTTGTCGATGTTGCTATTGCTGCTGCTGTTGCTGTTGTCGTCTTCATCGTCGCCTTGGACTTCCAAAAGCAGGCTTCTTCTTACTCACTCTGCATCTGTCACGCTGTCTCTTTCACTCGCCACCGAGACTCCTGTGTCCATCTCTTTTTGTCTCTTTTTTTGGGGCGCAACAAGTGCAATTATTAAAATTTCCGGAATTTGCAGTTGGCGGGAAGATAAGCACTGAAAGAAATCATAAGCTAAGTTCAATTGTAAAAATGAAAGACAGCTGAAATTAATTACATTCAAATAGCCTAAGAATTGACGAGCTTGTTTAAGAAATGATTTTATATTTTAACATTTAATATAAAAGCCAAATAAATGTATTCTTTAGGTGTTACTAATAAAAACCAGTTACTTTTATTTTTTATAAAATATATAACTATTAGTCTATTTTATTGATATTGTACTATGTTTATAAATTTTGTTTATAATAAATTCCTTTTTCCATATAAAATAATAGTTTTGATTGACAATTTATATTTCAATTTTTTTTCAGTGCATTGTGGTCTGCCTTGAGGTCTGCGTTTGCGATACTGCTGCGTTGCGTGGGGAGCTGTTTCCAGTTGGCGATCCCGATCCTCGCGATGCCAATGCCTCGGACATGTGCCCCTCCTCGGGCTGCAGCTCCCACTTGTGCGATTCGGTTCGGTTTTGGAGGAGCAAGTGCAACTGGAACTCCTCGCCTTGGGTTGGGTTGGGTTGGGCTTGAGCTTGAGCTTGAGTTTGGGTTCGGGCTGGTGCGGCCTTCCTTACGCATCAAGTGCGTTGGTTTTCGCATTAATTATGCGGCAAGAATGAGGCAGCAGCGGCGTCGATCGAAACCAGAAATTGATGTGGCAGCTACTTCTGCGGCAGCCCCCTTTTCAGCCCCTTTTCCCCATCGGAAGGCCCACGAGCATTTAATAACATTGCCACAAATCAATATATCATTTGGCGGCACTCGGCTTACTTTCTTCGACTGCCGCTCAGCCTCCTCCTCCTCCTCCTCCTCCTGCTGCTGGTCTTCCCACACTTTGGCTTCGCGTCTGGAAAAGAAAATCAATTAAAATATCTTTCTCCTGCGCGCAAATAAATTTGCCATAAAAATTCCACTAAATCATTGGCAACTTTGTCGCTTTTCTTGCCCATTCCAACTTCAACTCCAGCTCCATTCTGTTCCCGGTTTCTCCCGAGGAATTAGCATTAACATAGCAACAAAGACGGGAATTGTCAGTGGAGATTGATGGCGCTGGAGTCCCGTTAGCGAGGTAGCTGGGAAATCTGTCCTGGGTCGGGTTACTTCCTGCAAAAACTGAGAAAAGTTGGCCAAACAGTAGAAGTCAATAATATTAATATCTATTATTTAAATACATATTTATTTCCTATGGTTTTTTATAACTGTAAAGTAAGAAGCGCTCATCAAATTTGTATATATTGTTTAGGAATAAACTATAAAAATCTCTTTATTATGTGTCACATTAAAACATATGACATTGCTCATACTGAAACTTATAAATATATGAGGTTCAAAATGCATAAATACATGACGAAATAAATTTAAAATAGATCAAAATGTTTTGAGTTTATCATATATTACTAAATGATATTATGTTATTATTTTAATCAGTACATAATATAAAAACAAGCATTCTGTTAAATATATAAACTTAATTTAGTTTAGTAAATTAATATTTTATTTTTGCTCCAACTATATTTTAAGTTTCAATAAATCAAGCGTTATAAATATGCAATCAAGGTGTGTCCTTGAATATTCATATCTAGTGCAACCTATCATAAATCTAGTTTTTAAGTCCACAATTACAGGTTATGAGTAATTAAGCCGTAATTACTTTCTTTGTGTGATAAAGCCTGATTAACCCGAAGGTATTCTTGGCTCTTGGCTAATTGATTCAGCAGCCAAATGTGATAAATACTAGCCTCTATGAATTAATTGCCATGGCTAAGCACCAGTTGTTGCTGCTGTTGCTGTTGCTTCTGTTGCTGCTGTAGCCTTTCATGTTGCTGCTGCTGCCTATCGGCAACGCCCAGACAGCTCGAAAGCGACAAGCGTAACAACAACTGCCCACGGGCCAGACCAAGTTCAAGAGCAGCCAGCAAAAATGTGTAAAAAAAAAGCAAAATAAAATCATAATCAGAAGGAGGAGAGCTGCAACTTGTCTAGTGGCCCACAGGCCGCTGTCCCATTCTGACATGCTGTTGACACACACTGCCCAAGTCGGCTGCCAACTGCCGGACATCCCACATATCTTGGCCAGACTCTTGGCCATATATTTGTCTGACTTATGGGGCATAACTCCGCTTCTCCGCACTTTAAGCCGCGCTCCTCCTTTCGGGACAATCAAATCGCAATCACCCACAACATTAAATCGAATGCGGGATGGTGAAACGAAATGAAATCCTTGCCGCTCGCATTAACAGCTCATTGGCACTACTGTAGGGGGTCCAATGTTCCCTTATCCTCCTGCAAATTGGCGCCGCCAACGCTTAACCCTTTCCCTTTCCACTCCCTCCGACGGACATGTTCTCCATTTCCCTTTCTTTCCTTCGAAATAAGTTATAAATTTTGCAACCGTTGATGGCGCATATTATGATATCATTTTACAACTTGTGCAGCCAGGCTCCAAAGGGACAGACTTTCTAGGGATGGTTTAGTGACACGAATAAACATTATTTTTTTTCCATTTTATTTATTCTGTTTGTTGAATGGCTTTACTGTACATTTGTCAATATAACTTACTTTCATATTTGGGTATTGCTTAGAACTACTTTTATGCTTTGCTAAACACAACTTTTGAATGGGTGATTTTATGATACACTTTAAGTAACCATATATTATATTATCCATTAATGTACATCTATAATATGACCATACATGTATAAAAGCCTATATTTCCTTAAGTATATATGAAAATATATATGAGCTTATTGCAATACCATTAAATGCTTTTGAAAAATTTAATAAATACTTTTATTACAACGAATGCTTTAGGCATTGTTCAAACAAAAAAATGAATAATTATATAATTTAAAAGAAACAGGTAATTAAATCCAATGTTAGTATTAATAGTTTCTTTTTTGTATTACTTTAAAAATTAAATTTTTTATTTTCTGGTAAAGTTTAGAAACACCTACAGCCTCAACTTATATTTCGCACATTGCCATCTCTAAAGAGCCTTATGCAAATGTCTCTGCTGCTGCTGCTGTGGCTCTGATGTTGTTGTCGTGCCAGCAAATTAATGTTGCTGCTGAGTTTAAGCGTCTCCACCAGTCTGTCTTCCCCCTGAGCCCCCCACACTTCAGTGTGAGGTCTCAGCTGCTGTTCTTGTGACTTCGCCTCTTGTCATTGTGCGCTTGACCTTCCCCCACTTTAAGAATTATTGTTATTATATGCGCTGCAGCGATAAAAATCGCAGATGTCCAGCAGCCCCTCCTTTCTCCATTCCTCCGCCGCTGGAGACAGCCCATGAAATACAGCCGGGGCACCCAGAGAGAATCCCGGAGAAACGATGTGCCACATGCATCTGCAAATATGCATCTCACTTTCTGTCCCTGTTCTTCTCTGTCGCTGTATTAAAAATAATTATAATTGCTCCCACGATTTTCTGTTGCTGCTGTTGCTGCTGTGGATGATGTTGCTGCTGTTGACCACAGGAGCGATGCAATTGTTGCTGCTGGCCATGTTGCTCCTGCTGCTCCTGCTGCTCATGTTGAGGCCATTCCATTTTAACGCATATTAATTTCAGGATTTTTATACTCTGTTATTTTTATTGTGACATTTGATTAATTGACGACATTTAATTACAGTGAACTCGGCTCTTTTCCCTCTGTATTTTTCGCCTTCGCTCCCTGCTTATCGCAACTCATTTATCGCTGGAAAAATTATGACGCTGCTGATTGCCAAGGCCTTTATCTGATCAGCATTTTCCCCCTCTTGTTTTTCAGATTTTTTCGTTGGCCCTCTTCGTGTGGGTGAGTTTAAAATAAAACTCTTTATGGGCGGCAGCCAAATTGATGAGTCATTTGTAGCTGTTGCTGCTGGTGCTCATGTGGCTGCAACAAGTGCACAAATTGCCGCGAATCGATGATTAAATATTACAAGACAATAAATGCTTTATCTTCATAGCGGGTGCTAAGCAAATTGCCAGCTGCCAAAAAGGAGATTATGAGCCAGACAAGACCACACACTGTCTTTGGCGGGGAACAGGGCGTATGCGCAACGTGTTTGCACTTAGCAAAAAAATTATAAGGCCAAAGACTTCTTTAGCTCACAAATAATGTACATTTTTAATTTGTTTATCTCAAGACTTTTTCGAAATTTAAATGTATATAAATATTATCAAAATAAATTCAAATTCGGTTAAAAGTTTACATGACATATGAAAAGATTTTAAAATTTATAGATACTATAGGCTTAAAGTAAGAGTATATTTCCGCTATTGCACATTTACAAACAAATATATAAAAATAAATAAATAAATAACCATGTCTATCAGGAAAAGCATTTTTTTAAATAATACTTAATATAAACGGCTTCAGCTTAAGGAAAAATATTATTATAAATTTATAAAAAGAACGCACCATAAAATTCATTCATAGGAATGAATCAAATCCTAAGTTTATGCCTTATTTGTTTTCCTGAGTGTAGGAGCTTATCCATTAGAAGGTAAGATAAATGAGGCCAGGGAACTGCTAAAATCCCAAGAAATGTAAGTTCTCAATGAAGCAGCGGCGGCAACCTCTTCGACAATTTTAATGGCTCGGCAACGCATTTATTTTGCAGTCACATTAAGATAATGTGCCGCTTGTAAGGAGGCTTTTGGACTCCTCATCATCACATGCAACGCCGATCAGCTGCCATTGATAAACGACAACAACCGAACGGGCAACATGTTGCTGCCATAGCAGCAGCATCAGCAGAAGCGGCGACTGACAGCCAAAAAAATGGATTGTGGCCCGGAGCCCGCGGACCTGTAACGTCCACGCGTTCTAGAACATATCACATGATAATCTTCATGCATCACTCCAACGTCAGCAACATGTTGTTGCTGTTGCACCGGAAGCATTTTATTGCCAGTTCGCGATTCGCCTGCGCTGATTATTCGCGGGCCATCGTAAATCCCGCTTTTGTGGGGGGCACGCGCGATCTTGCAACAGTTGCTGCAACATCGGGAGCAGGTGAGCTTTTTTTCCATTTTTCTTATTTTTCTTTTTTAGGTAGCTGCAAGTCAAGGAGGTGCGAAATGGCAAAACGCCCGCTGGCATTGAATTACCAGACAAAATGTGGCCAGCCCCGAACATTAGATGATGTTGCCACAGATCGCGCAGGTCAACAGCAGCAACAGCATCAGCAACAGCAGCAGCAACAGCACGGCAGCAACACCAACAGCACGGCAGCAATCCGAACGTGTTGCTGATACAATTTGCTTGATAGGCGCACATTTTTACGCTTCAGCGCGGCTCAGCTCGTGCTATCTGTGCGAAATCTAATACATTTTGTTATAGCCACAGCTCCGATTCGAAAAAAGGGGGGAAAGGAGCTGGAAAAAATCCAAACAAAGGAGCTCAAATCAGCTTGCTCGAAACAGAAGCGCCGCATTGCAGGGCCAAAGTCGCGTACGTGGTTAGCAAATTTATACAAAGCCAACAAAATTGGGAAAACGGGTGGCCAACCAGGAACAGACAAAACTATATAAAGTAGCAGGAGGAAAAAGGAATTTTGCAGGACCTCGCCGCAACTGGCGCCAAGTGTGTTTTTTGGTTAACCCTCTTGCCCTGCCAACATCTCATAAATTGCATAATTTTGACTGACTTTTGTTGGCATTGCAGTTTTCTTGGCCCGGTCGTAGGTGCCTTCGTTTAGATTTTGCCGTCTTTTTGGCAGTTTCACAGAGGAAGCTAAGTGGAAACAGAGCCAGATAAAAGTCGAGTACAATTTATTTGAGTCGGGAGACATATGTGCTGGCCTTTAAGACGAACAAATGAAAGAACTTATGAAATTCTGCTGACAATAGATTTCATTGAAACAACTAAAAATCTTTAACTTGAAAAGATAGACCTGAAATATACTTTTAGGAAGATAAGATCTTTAATTTAAAGCAACAAAAGCTAAATTTCTTATATTTGTAAAATTCATATTTATTCTTACACACTTTAATTGTTGTGATTACAGTTTTTTGTTGCCAAAAATAACTGCAAAAAATCGATCCGAAATTACAAACTAAGTTTTAAACGCAGTTTTTTAGAGCACTAGGCCACAAGACTTTTAAGACATGCCACTTCGAAATCTAATGCTTGAAAGAAAAGGTATAGAATTGTCAATGTAGGTATTTGGTCACTTTTCAGGGATTCTATTTTTCGGTAATTGATTTAGGAAATATAAAAATAACCACTCAATATTTGTAATCAAAATTTAAATGCAGAATTTTAGAGGCCTAAACTACAAGACTTTAAGGATATACCACTTTGAAATCGGAGGCCTATAAGCAAAGTTACGGATTTAGAATTGATGGTTTTTGGACACTTTTCTGCAAAGACGATTTTTTCGGAAATTAAGATAGGGGTTACATCGCAAAAACTGCATAAAATCGACCCGAAATTACAAACCAAGTTTGAAACGCAGTTTTTTAGAGTACTAGGCCACAAGACTTTTAAGACATGCCACTTCGAAATCTGTTGCTTGAAAGGAAAGTTATAGAATTAACAAAAAAAGTAAATAACAATGTTTTGTCTTAGCGTTTATTGATCAAACAGTTTATTCATTTTGTTGTACAAGCAAAAACATTTAAAACATACATTTAAATAGCAATAAAAATAATTAATTCTAACCAATGAAAAAACTTCAAGAAATAAAAAGCAATTTATTATTTAACACCTAGTAGGCTGTGAATAAAATTACCTCCAATCTAATCGAGAATCACAGAAGTATCTTTTATGGCAACCAAGATCCTCAGCCTAGCGTCCTAAACTCAAACTTACACCTGTTCTTGATTACAGATTTAAATAAAGCTTGGGATATAATTAAATGCCAACCTCTAAATCATTGCAAACGGCTTCGCACCTGACTGAAAGTTACGACTGATTCGAGCACCTTCCCTTTATTTTTATTCGCCAAAGATTGGCGACCATTTCCGCTCATCTCGCCCATTCGCTGGTATTATTTTCCCAGGCTTCGGTGGCAGACACTTCCTGAACACAGCACAGAGCACACAGAACATTGGCCGTTTGGAAAATGACCAGTGACAGTTTTATGGGTTTTCAAACTGTTTTATGACACGCCAGCGCCAGGCGCGCGAAACTTGCCCATAATGAGCGACTGCGACAAGTCGGTTCTGCTGCCCGGCCATTGCTCATACGCCATGTGGAACGCGCCAATCAGACACTTGTCCACCCACGCTCTGCTTCGGCATCGGCATCGGCATCGGCATCTGGCCGTCTGTCTGCTATTTAGTTTTGCAAGAATAATGCGCCCAAAATTGAAATGAAAATGATAAATGTGCTACAGATATAGGCAGGCAGCCAGTCGCAGACTCAAACTCAAACTCAAACTCCGATTCGAGTGCGAGTACGAGTGCGAGTGAGGCACGCACAGATTCCGCGATCTCCAGCCCCATTGCGCAGGCGTTTTTGACAGTTTTTTAATAATATCAGCAGTGGAGTGGAGTGAGCCGCTCTTTTACTGCGGAGTCCGCCAGATCAGCCTACCTTTTCTGCCCCGTATCACACATGTTCTGCTCCGCTTGTGCAGAGAAAAAAACCATTATATATATAAAAATCCAACTTTAATAAGGAATAACTAAAAATACAAGTCTGCCGTTAAACTATGCATATTTCACCAGATTTAAAAATTTTGTACATCGATAACTGCTTTGAAGGCTAATAAATAAATTGTGTACTCGAATATAAAAAGTTACTGGACGTAAGTTGGTTCAAGCTATAAATTCAAAAGGCAGTCACTTGGATAAAAACTTGTTTTGTGGTTTGCATTTTTTATATAAACTATTACATAGTTTTAGAATTTTTATTTAAAGGGTCTATACAATTCAACGTTGCCTCATTTTCTAACTCAACATTTTCCACTGTGTGGCACTTTTCTCACTCTGTCTGTGCTTTTTATTTAATTTTTATTTGTATCTCATTTTGGCATAAATGGCTGCAGACACGGGCGGAGCAATGCAATCCGCCTCAACTTCTGCCCCTTTTCCCTGCGTATTGCATGCCGCACGACATTTTTCGCTTGGCGGTGCGATAATGAAATTTTCTGACACTTTAACCAACACTTTTCGGTGCCAGTCGGAGCTCCATGGCTCCCAGCACTACGGGCCAGCTTCAGCTCCATCTCCATCCAAAGCCAACAGGCGGAGCTGACAGGTGGGCAGTGGCCCGACTTCCAGCGGTTGATAAGTCAGAAAAGTTGTTTCCTCATTATGTTGATAAAACGCCCAGCACAAAAAAAATGGAATGTCATCCAGCGAAATGAGCCTGGTTCAACCGAAATGAAGTGACCTGCTGCCATCGGCAAATTGATTCGTAGCTTATGCACTAAATATGACACATTTCGGATGAGAAAACTCGGGTGACTCACGATCCTTTTTTTGAGCGCATTTTTGGGTAGGATTTTAGTTAAAACCATACTCTAATATTTAGTAATATCTAAGAAATTAAACTGCTTGTACTTATTTGAAATTTGGTGAGACTTTTTATTGCCACATTTTTATTTTACTGAAAATGTAACAAATCAATATTTAAAATAACAGCAACATTGACTATATTTTCGGACTCCTTTCAAAATAAATTTCATGAAAAAAATACTCAAGGACCTGAAGGTGAGCTACCGTTTCCGCACTCCAATTCCAATTCCGATTCCAATTCAGTATCCGATTTCAGGTTGCGGTTACGTGCTTTATTACTTATGAGGTGGTTTGCTCCACCGCCAAGCCTTTCGTGTAATGACATGTAATTAAGCGTTTATTTACAGACAGCTTCGGTTTGTTTAAAGGGGGCGTGGCACGCTTGGGATGGGCTGAGCGTGGTGTGGTGGCATTTTAAGCATGCATTTAACAGACGCAGAGTGGCCAAAAATTGACAGCTTAAAAGCGCCAGATTGCGACAAAAACAAAAAAAAGAAATCGTAAATGAGTTCACAAAATGGACGGGTCATAACTTAAGCCTGAGGACGTTTAAAGACCAATTAAACAATACAAGTCCGCAGGCATATATTTTCCAATCATTTTTGTGCTTTTTTAAACACTTCTGTGCCGAAAAAATATTAAATATTTAAAAATACCAATCATTTAATCTTTTTAATTTCCAAGGATACCAGTTATTTCAAAATAAAGGCTCTGGAAAGAAAAAGTAGTAGTCGTATTATCCTAAGCTTAATTAAAAAAAACATTGCAAGCATAAATTATAACCAATCTTTAAATAAAATAAGTACTATAACTTATTCAAAGGGCATTTGTTTTAGTTTAATATTGAACATTAAAAATGACAATCTAGTTCAGTATTTTTCTGTGATAAATCACAATTTATTTATTAAATCTGAGTATTAGCGCTGTTCAATGCGATTTCGTGGAGAGTTGAGACAAATTCTAGTGGCTGCGCGTGGGCGAGAACCTCCCAACGTCAGCGCAACGACTTATTTGTTATTACGCTTTAATTTATTTGCCTGCAGTCGCCGATTGCCATGAGTTATAGTACATGCATAAGCAGATCTGTAGTGCATATATATAGTGGTGGAGCAGACATTGGGCGGACAGGCGGCAGCCCAATCGAAACTCTGGTCTGGGATCCACGCGCCAACGACACTCGAGTGGTGTCGTTGTCGTTTTCGTTTTCGTTGTTGGTGTCGGGTGTCCGTATCTGTGTCTGTTTCAGTTTCTGCCGCTCTATCCGAATCCGAATCTGGCCTGTATCTGCATCTATATCCCCACCTCAGTACCGATCTGGAGTTCTTTTTGGTAGGCAGACAGCTGGCAGTCATGTGACAGGCGGCAATAAATCAAACGGCAAACGACAAACGGCAATTGGCTTCAAGTGTAAACTAATTTCCATGTCGATTTATAATAACAACTTGTTAGCATTTTGTATTTCCACTGCACGAGACTTCATTAGTCGGGGCGCCAACGCAATTCCACATGGGAACATTTCTATACTTACGTACAGATGCGTGAAAATTATTAGAACTAAGGTAAGCTCCTCAAGGTAAGCTAAAAATGCCAACTGCAGTTGAATTTTAATTGTACTCATATTTATTTTTCACCTAATTTCAAAAATGATTTCTTAATGATTTTAAACCTTAAATTTTATATGTAAGACTTTTCAGGTTTTATGGGTTTATTTTCTCAAACCTTTTTTCAACCCTTGAACACACTAAACTATTAAAATATGCTAAATTTTTAACATTTTTTATGAAAAATAACCTTTAGGCAGGTTATTAGTAAATTAACATAAGTACATTAATAATGTAAGTATAGCTAAGAAAGGATATTAATAAACTTACAAAGGATTATTATTTCATTAACCCTTTAAGTTAAAAAGAAAATGTCTTTTCAAAACTACTATCTTGACCGCCATCGTACGTAAATACTTCCAGCAGCACTTTTTGATAACTTTTTTTGGCCTGTTGATTTATGCAAATTTCATTCCTGGAGCCAAGTGGAAGCCGCGGCCAAGATCGGCGTAGATAAATACCCTTCAATCTAAATGTAAATGGCTCCGCATGTAATTGCCACAAATTGCCACTGCAGTGACCAGTTTGCGTTGGCAGAATGTCGCTCGTTGTTTTCTGGTCTGTTCCCAGTGTTCTCCTGTTTTTTTTTAGTTCCTCTTTTTCTATGGCCAAAACGGAGCCCAATGGCCATGGCAGTGTAGTCTGAGCCATGCTGTTCTTGCGCCTTTTTTAATTACCCGCAGGATGCGCGACAACAGCAAACAAATTGCCTCAATTTCCAATGTTGTTGCTCGTCGTGATTCATGTGACGTAGATGGAGCAGCAGCAGCAGCAGCAGCAGCAGCCGCAGCATCAGTGGCTGCAGAAGCAACATGCAACAGCAGCAGCAGCAGCAGACATCTAACGGACTGTGGGCCGCTTCCCTCCCCCGATGCAACTGTAAATAACGCGTGAAGTGGCCAAACATGCGTGGCGGCGGTGGCCGAGACTAACGGGACACATTGGCCAGTGGGCGGCAAGTGAGCAGCGCCTGGCAACAAGCGATAAACAAACGCCAAGCCAAGTGTTGCCGCCAGACACCAGCAGCAGCAGCAACAGGAGCAACTGCAGCAGGCGCAGCAGCAACATGTTGCCGGCATTGAGCAAATGTTGCGTAGAAACGTGTGTTGCGGCCTGCTAATGATGATGATGATGACCGTGTTGGTGCTGCAGGTAGGTAGTTGCTCTTGCTCTGGTTCTGATTGCCACACCTAATACACTAACCAAAATGAATAATACAAATTTGAACATCTAAAAAATGGCACCAAAAAAAAATCTCTTTAGACCATTTAACATATCATTGAATTTTAAGGAGTAATACTGTTCTGGTCAAAATATTGATATCTATGTATATAGATATATGAATTAGCAACAAACGCATTGTCAGAATACAAAGAATATAACTCAGGTATCACTGTAAATTGTACAAGTATTTTAGGCCATTCAATAATTTGCATTACTTGTAATCAATTGCAATAAACAATAAATACAAAATATATTTCGTTTCACAATTAAATAACTTAAATGGAACCAAGGCCCGTAATTGAGGGTGCAATTATCTCTCAAGATAGACGGAAAATGCTTATGGCTCTGAAAACTGCCAGATCGGAGATAGTGCGGCCGATGAAATGACTGATGACCGGCACACTGAAAGCTTAGAAGGCCTTCGCCCGCGAGCAACATCGGCAGTGCCCCGCAGCAATATCATCTGTGCACCGCAGCAACATCACCTGTGCACCGCAACAATTTCGCACTTTACCCGCTGACAACTCACATTGTTTGCGGCCCCTTTGAGTGCGGAAAAATCGAGTGCAGATTGCGTTTTCAGCCAGAACGGAAAACGGAGTCGGAAAAGCGAACCGAACCGATTCCAGAGAGAGAGCCACCTTGCGAATGGCCTGCCTGCTTTGCGATTTGATTTATAGCGCGAATAGATTAAGTTAGCGTATCTGCTGGATGCTGCTTAATTAATTTGTATCTGCTGCCAAATCGAATGCCTTGAAATGGCCAATCCCATCCCATCCCATCCCTTTTCCCCGCCACCAATTCGATGCAGTCGTTTAACATGTCACAGGACCGGCTTTTTCTCTTCCGTTTGTCCGAGGTTTTGTCCTTTGGCAGCTATAAATTTTACGCCTGCTGCCTGTCAGCCGCTCTTATTTATTTATTTATCTGTGACTGTGCTGTGCTGTGCTGTGCGGTGCGGTGCAGTGCGTGAGATTCATTCGATGTTGGCCTGTGTAGGCCAGCGATGTCAAACGAATTTGCCGTTGGCAGGAAATCGCTGTTTTTGCATTCGGGCCAATCACTTAGGCATTGATTGGCCCAGGAGCATATGGTTCATCAATGGGCTCGAGAGCAAGAGCTGATAGCCGAGCTTTTGTTTAGGCGCTGCAACACGCAACGAACGCACGGCAATGGAATCCAACAAAAAGCCAAACAAAAGCCCCAAACAATGCCCGATTTCAAGCAATCAATCAAACAGCTGCAACAGCAGCAACATCGAAACCCTGACACGCTGCAACTTCCAACAAGTGAGTACATTTTTATTGACATATCGAATTGAAAGATACCTCTAAATGTATATATAAATCTTTAAGATGATGAAAATAAAATACCGAAAACTAATCTTGTTTGGCAATTATGTAAGTTAAAAAAACCATTTCATATTTTAAAATTATGTTACAATTCTGAATTTTAAGTGAAAGAAGTTAGTACTACTGCAAGATAAAGATGATAAATGCTAATATTAGTAAATGCTAAGTGTAAGCTTACTAAATTAATATAAATATGCAGCATACCCAATTGTTTAGTTTCGTACAGGGTATGACAACAGCAGCAGCAACAGTTGCTTGCGGTGGCAAGCTGTGGCGTCTGCGCCTATTGATGTTGCTGCTGCTGTCGCTGCTGTTGCTGCTGCAACGTTTCTCATGTTGCTCCTAGGTAAGCAAGGTGTTTCGGCTGCCCCAGTGCCAGTGCCAGTCCCATTCCCATTCCTATTCCCATTCCCACTACAGGTCCCACACAATCAATCAAGCCGCCGGCAATTAATCAAATATCTCCAAACATAATTAGAGATGGAAAATCTAATGAGACCGAAGACTGAATACTGAACACTAAACACTGAACAGTGAAGACTGAAGACTCCACTCGAGGCGACTCCTTAACCCTTCGCCGGTTGCGGGGGCAGCGTGTTAAATTATGAAAAATGAATGCGTGGAACGCGCTTTTAATTGTGCTAATGTTGCGTTTCGAGTGCCAGAAGATATAGGCCCCCCACCTGATCTCGCATCCCATGGCGATCGCTTCCTGCGGCGATCGTGTCTGGAGTTTTGAGTTTGGAGTTGGGAGTCTGTAGTGTGTAGTCTGTGGTCTGGAGTCTGGAATCCACCGCCGCTGTCTGCATCTTTGTCCGCCTCGGGTTCAGTTTGGAAACTCTGCCTCGGGTTGGGACTCAGACTCAGACTCGGACTCAGATTCAGCTGCCTGTTCAGTTGCCCCTGTGATGTCCCGCTAATCTCAATTTGTAAGTTAATCGGAGGCGCTGCTTGAGTCGGCCGAAAGAAAAACGAGCCAGCGAGCTGAAAGAGACGATTTGTTTTTTTTGGATATCCAAAATACCCTAGAGGTGGGTGTAGATCTGCTGGAATTGTTTGGAGTTTTCAACAATAATAGCTAGATATATATACTTAACGTATTTTAAATAAGTTAATATGAATAATATATAAATATATATATAACTATAGTTATGGCATTATCCATACATATCAAGTTGGAAAGTTTAAATATTTTTCAGCTATATTTCATATTTTTAAAGTTCATGCATAGTTTTAATTGCATATTGAACTGTATATTGAATTGCATAACCATCTGCATATTTTTCTTTTTAGTTGCCTTGAAAAGTTATATTTTTATTACCGAAATAAAAAAATGCTTAAAATATAGCAAATCTATTAATATAGTCTCTGTATTTAAGTTTATTTAAAAAAAGTTAAGAATGAAAATATATACAATAAATTATGATGTGATTCTTTTCCTTTCCCAATTTTTACAGGGTTTGTTCAGGTCGAACCCCTCTATCTACATATACTGATCCATCCGCTCCCTTTCATTACTTTTATTGTCGCTGGCGGAGCGCGAATGAAATGTTCGATTGTGCGTAGCTTGATTGGGCCCGACTGCTGGGAGAAAATGGGGGGGGAAAGGGCCGGGAATCCACTTTGAGATGGCGCATGGAGTGTTTGTAGTGGGCGCGTCTTGTAATTAACTCCGCTGGCACATAAACCAGACGGCCGGACTTGGCCTTTCATACATAATTTTTCATGAAATTGGCCGCGAAAGTGGTTGCAGCTCATTGAGAAATGGTTTTCGGTTGGCTCTTCATTCCGCTGGGAAAGTCGACGCATCGGCTGGCAGGTGAACAATGGACAGAATCGCTTTCGCGAGCGGCAAAATTTATTGATACGTAACCTGAGTAGGCATATTATTTTAATTAGGCGACACTAAAGCGTCGCTATCGAGGCCGTCAGATCGCGCCAGATCGCGATTGAGAGCTCGTCTGGAGAGTCGCAGAGCCTCAGACAGAGTCTCACAATCGGTTCGTGTATTTGCAAGCGGCGGAGGAGATCGAGACTAAACTGCGAAAAATTAGCACAATTTTTACCCTTACTAATAAGTCTTAATTTTGATGTTTTATTTAAATACCATTGTTCTGACAATCTTCTTATTTCATAGCAAGATTTTTAGTCTTTTATATTTTATCTAAAACAACAAATGAATTCAATGTTCTTCAAGCCATTTAAACAGAAAATAATTTTAATAATTTAATTTATAATCAAATTCATTTTCATTCTCCAAAAAAAATTTTAGTTTTGATTTTTATTTTTATGACTATTTAAAATTACATATAAAATATGGGAAAATCTTCTAAATTAAGAATCTGCTTTTAATGATTTATTTGAAAAGAAATAAGCTCCCATGTAAGCGTGCTTTAATCTTAAAGTTTAGTTCTGAAAGCCCATAGGTATTTTTCTAAGTGCATATCCCTGGACAAGTCTTGCCTTGCAGCTGACACTTGACAACATATCCGATTCCGAGTCTGGTGCTTTGAAATTGCGTGGCAAGTGCGATTTGGATGCCGATCTGAGTCCCGATTCCGATACCGATACCGATTCCGAGCTCGAGTCCAAAACCGATTCCGATCCCGTCGGCGATGCTTGTCTTTGTTTGGTTTGTCTCTGGTTTGTCACTCCGATTGATATTGATGGACTGACAGAGGATTTCCGCCGGCCAGCTCGGCTCAGATCAGATCGGATCACTCTCTCCTCCATCGCGCGGGGATTCCCCTTGTCCTCTGGGCCATCTCGCCAGTTCAGCTGCCAAAATGTCTGGCCTAGTCGTGGGGCTTATATAAATTTCAAGCATTTTATTGTAACGCGTTTTATTAAAAGGCCGTTAACATTTATTTTATTTCATAAATTAGAATTTTAAGAGGCCAAGGGATTTGCATAAGAGCATGTAAATGTCAGTTGATTGGAACTGGCCTTGCCTTTGTGATCACGGCCTCAACCAATAACGGTAGTCCAATAGTCCAATAGTCCATCGCGCCAATGGTCCAATGGCGAACCCAACCCATCCGAAATCGACATAAACATCAACATCATCGGCGACACTGAAAGGCGCCGTAAACAACACTAACAACATATTTAATTTAATAATATTAACAAAAGCCGATCGATCGGCAAGCCTGAGAACAGATCCATAAACATCAAAGACTTCGAAAGAAAGAAACTCAGACTCGCTGGCTTCACTTTGCCCGCTTGATTATGCGGGAGGAGTGTCTCTGGGGGCATTAATTAGCTCCGATTTAGTCGCGGCACATAATGCCGATATATCTATATATAAATTTATTATACTATATACCCGGGTGTATCTGTGTGCCACGGTGTCTTCTTAGATACACATCGCATTTGACTAACGGATCGAAATGAATGAAATTTGATATGCACAACGAGATAGCCCCAATCGAGCGTGCAGAGGCTTATTGCAGGGAATAATAAAATATACATCTAGTTAAGATTTAAATAATTAAATTTAAGGTAAACATCTATATATATGAGTCTCAATACCAAAAATAAAATAAGGTGGGGAAATATTAATCTTTCATCTTGCATAAATAACTTCATATAAGAAATTACTTAATTATTTAAAACAAATTATAGATGGAAATAAATTTAATCGGAAAAAAGTAATTGCTTTATTCAATCAATAAGTTGCTTTGACATTTTATTTTCTAATGATTAAATCCCTCTTACATACCCACCTCTGACCATCTAGTCACTTAATTTATTTATTAAGCATCCGCAGATTGTCAAGCTTTTGATCAGACTTTTTGGCATTTCTCTCGCTTCGACTGGACTATAAAAATGAACTTCGATTTTGATAGTGAGTTCGGATGTTGAAATCTCGTTGTCACTTGCTTATCAGCGTCAGGCCTTAAAGACTCGGGCGTCTATTATTGATTTTCAAATGCTTTTTGGCGCTATAAATCGGTGAGCGATGCCAGAATGGAAATAACAAAACCAAACAAAGCCCGCAGAGACAAAAGAAGCACAACAAACGCCAAACACCGAAACAAATGATGGAGTGACGGGCATTTTTCAGGTTAGTTAGCATAAATAGATGCGCAGTGCAGATACACAGATACACAGATATAGCCAAAGATCCTCATTTTCTATACCCGGTATTGTGGGTGAAGTTGCGTGCCGCCGGAAAGAAGGGTCATCAGAGGGTTAAGCGAGGGAGAGAGATCTCAACGGGTCTGCATAATTATAGAGGCATGTGTGCATAAAATTTGTGGCATCATTAGGCTGCACCCCCGGCCAAACACATACCAGATACCAGAAAAAAAAGATACCCAAACGCAGCGTTAAGCCCAAACAAAAGCGAATCCCAAATAACATTTTGGCTTAAAGGCTTTTCAAATGAATCCCTCTCGGTTTCGGAGTCGGCTAATGACCAGGCTAATCATTATGCCTAAGCTAGATAACGACGGAGTCTGGAGTCAGAAATATTTTGACAGTTTCACGCTCAGCCCGCGAGTGCTATATGATACTTTAATTATAGGCCAAAGCTGCGTCTGCTCAACTCTCTGGGTTTCGTTGAGGTTTTTTCGATTTATCTGAGGCTTTTTTCCCCGCCAACAAAAACTATAGATGTATAATAAATAAGAACAGGCAACGGGTCGGCGGCAAGCGGTAAGGAAAAAATTCTGTTTTTCGAAATTCTTTTCAGAAAAAATATTTAAAAGAAATATATATATTTTTTTTCGCTTTCGGCGGCTGCGGCGGCGGCGGGTCCGAGAAATCTTTCAATTAAAATTTGCATAATTGTGGCAGCAAAATAAAATTTTGCATGAATTATGTGACTACTTGGGCATTATATTCGATCGACAAAAATTGTAGCTCATAAAATAAATTCCGAAAAATGGAAAAAATTATAGTATCGACTCTTTACAACGAGTTCCCAAACTGGTTGCTGTCTTTGCATAACGTGAAACCGATCTGAAGCCAAAATATATGACTATGTCTTTATTATTATAAGCAACCCGCCTCCTTTTCAATAAATAAAACCCATATCCATGCTACAGTTGGTACTGTGCTCAGCTCTTATCTATCGAATTAGCAGCTGAATGGTACCATTATATCCGCTATATCTCCTCGATCTCGGGCTGGGCCATTAGGAAATATCATATTTTTATGATTGTAGCTTTCCAAAAGCTAATTTAGAAATAACTGTCACAAATTCGGTCTTCGTTGGGGGTTCATTTTACAGCCTTTTCGAGGGCACTAAACGATCTCTCTCCCCCGTCGGAGATTTATGTCCCCTCCATAACTCAGCTCATCTCATTCGGGGCTCATGTTACCCAGGGAGAGAAAAACAATAAAATCGAAGAAGAAATGTCTATGAAATTATGATTTCTGGGACTAATTTCCCTTGTTAATAAAAAATATTTTAACGTCTTGCATAAATAGCGAACGGCGAAGGCGGTTAACCCTTGGCGAACCAGACAGCTTTATAATGTTTGGCTGAAAAATTTGATTAAAAATGTGGAAGCGTGAGATACATTCTTCTTTATACACAAGCCAATTTTAAAATTCAAAAATTTGTAAAATTTATTAAATTTCATGTTTCCTTGACATAAAATACATAATACTTTAATGTCCATCAAAATATATTTTTAAATTTTAAAAATAAGATATTATTAAGATATTTTTAAGACTTTTAAAGAGTAGAACAAAAAATAAAAATTTTCGAATCGATCGTAAGCCTTGTAAGGAAACGGTTTGTAAAAATGAAAAAATCTAGTTTTCAGAAAATGCTTGCATTCATTAGCTAAAAACATTTCCTTAAGAAATTAAATTTAGCTTATCATTTACTCTTCATTATATGTAATTATCTTACCTTGGAAGTATTGTATGCTTTGTAAAGAAATTAGTTTTTATAACTATTCTATACAGGAATATTCTATTTCGAATTTGAATTATGTATTAATATTTGGTAGACCTTTATTTTATTTTTTAGTTACTTAATGGAAAACTTTAGCATTTTGAGCCCCAACCGCTGGCGTTTAGTTGGGTGAGGTTAGTGCGGTGCGAGTGGGTTAATGTGGGCCCTGTTGCTGCCGGCCGCTTTCTGCTGCCGTTGGTGGTCCGTCGTTTATGGCCGCCTGCCAGTTGCTGGTTGGCTTAGACGCTCGACCGGGCCAAAAGCGACCACACCCCACCTTATGCTAATTGCGAGGGAGACGGAAATACTCGCGTGGGACAGAGAGGGCGCGAGAGTGAGGGTGAAAGGGCCGCATAATCAGTTCATCGTTCATCAGCAGCTCTTTTGGCTGGCTGTTGATGCTGATAAACTAATTTGTTTGATGTCTAGGCTAAATTGCAGGCGGCAGGGCGGCCGTTGTTATGTAGAGCAAATGTTCAGAGTGAAGGGGGCAACGAGCGGCCAAAATGAGCACTAAAATATTGTATGAAATTGACCAAAAATGACAGACAAATTGGCTTTTATCGTTCGGTTTTGTGTGTCGCCCGAATCGGCCATATTAGCTCGTGAATAATTTAACCATCCAAAGTGGAGCTAATGGTGTTAGTTGTCGTGTTTCATGTATCTATTTATTAACACTGCCTTTGTCTAAGCACGAGTGTGGTTGTGCATCAATTTACGATGTGGCATCCCATAAAGAATTGCCTGAATAGTCAAATGAGTTCAATCAGCATCCATTTCAACTGGCCGCTGATAAATTTCATATTTATGCTAATGCACTCCGGTGGTGTATCAAAAATCATCCGAAACCACACCGCTCACCGCCCCACTTTGCACCACCCATCGCTCGGCGCGCGCTATTCTGAAATTCAAATATCCGTCTGCAATCCAAATATATTTAATATATTTCGGTGGCCTGCGGTGCAGTCATCCGAAGTTCGCTATAAACACGGATAAGTTATATATCCGTCGCTTATTTGGGGTAATCTCATACCGTACATCCGCTTGGAGAAACTCGGTTTTCGCTGGAGGTTAATAAAGTAAATCAAAATGTGTAAATCGAACTTTTGGTATCCATTTATAATTTTGGAAGCTACTTCCAATCGGTTCGTTAATATTATCTGAAAATCCTAATCAAATACAGTCATAGGTTTGAGGGTGATCTTATCTAAATCACCCTAAATTGATATATGTATTATTAGGGATTTATTAGTATATTAATATTTACTTAGTTTCTTGACAAGTTAAATGTCTATACATTTACAATTTCTATGGAAACGTTGTCGATATTTTATTTTGAGAGTTTTTAAAAACCTTTAAAATCTTTTAAAAATTGTATTTTTCGAAACACTAGAAAAGTCCAAACATTACTCCGTCTTCAAGTCAACATGTAGAGTTTCTATTTTGAAACGCTTTAAAGATGTCAAAACAAATCCCAACCCAATCAAAATCCCTTTTAAAGAGCTTATCTTGAAACATTTCCGATGTTTTACAACCGTTTCTGAGCTTTTATGTTTCCGTTCCGTATATATCTAAAATATATAGTCACAAGTAAGTTGGACATGTGTTTCCCTAGACTCGGTTCATTAAATGTCATTAACGAGATCTATTTTATCACTAACCGGCCCAGAGGCTCTTTTGCCATGTGCTTAATTGTCGGTCCGATAAAGATTCGATCCCAATTAACGAATCTCGAATGCAAATGAGAAGGAAAACACCCCACTAAAACTAACCCAACCGAACTAAAGTTAAACTGAAGCGAAGATTTTACTGCGCCATTTTTAATAAGTTTTCAATTTGGTTATATTTTTGTTGTACACCCAAATTGAGTCATAAAACTCAGCCCGTCCAACGGTTAATTAACTGTATTTGAATTTCGACTTGTTTTTATATTGGCCCGGCCGTTTTGGGGATTTGTTGGGGATTCTAGTTCGCGGACAGCCAACACCCATTTAGCCCGACTTTATTTATACTGAAGATTTTTTTGTGATTTTAATGACAGTTATCAAAAGGTAACTGTTACAAAAGAGACTGGCTACTTAAAAAATATATCAATTTTTCTCCTTTTGTTTTGTTTTGTTTTTCCATTTGAAAATTAATGTTTATGGATTTTGATTTCGATTTTTGAGTTTTACGAGTCTTGTGAGTGTGGGAAATTGAGGCGCCGCCTCTGGGTGCAGTTAATAAATATTCATTGCCAGCGATCATCAAAAGGTTAATCAAGTCGATTTCGAAAGGATATTAGATGAGACATGTGAAGTGCCCACAAGATCGCCGATCGAGTTCCGTGGACTGGGGCTGGGGGCACACACATCGATGTCGGGGCTCTGGAAAAAAAGAGTTCCCACAATGAAGAAGCGCGCTTGTGGCACTTGTGATTTCTACGAATGTTACAACAACCACTGAGGCTTCCTCTTCTCCGTGTTGCCCGTTGTGGTTGTGGTTGTTGTTGTTGTTGTTGTGACATTGAGGGCGAATGCGTTTGGTAAACGACGTCGGCTACGTCGAAATCAGGTAAAAACAAAAGGTTAACACAAAAGAACAAACAACGAAAACAACTGACAACAGCAACAACGATTTCGCTTTTGGCCTGGTCCACAAAAAAAGGCAAGAAAGGAAGTTTTTATTACTGGAAGTGAATCGAGTAATACTCTTCATTATAATTAAAAACAGATTTTATTAAATATGCAACCCAAATAAATAGGCAAAGGGTTCCTTTATTTTTGATACAATTTTGTAATTTAATATACCAGAATTAGAATTCTCCCGCTCAAATGGACATATGCATATGCATTTTAATATTTTATACACCTTTATTGAATATTTAAAATTATTAAATTTTGCTTTGCAAAAATAAATACAAGTCTTACAAAAACTAAAAGAAACAAAAGCAGAGCTCGTGAAAAAATCTTGTCCGTTAGGTGTCTGCTTAAGAGAATTTTCCCGTGTTTCGTGCTGCATTACAGATATTATTATATCAAAATTTTTGTCCCATGACTACAGTACCCTTTTCCAGAGTATATCTACAAGACAAAGACAGAAGACGAAAGAAAAAACTACCGAAAAGCTAAACACCATGACATGGACACCGGGCGGAGGCTCACAGTGGAAAAAACTCGGCTCAAATCGCCTCAACTTTGCTCGGACTCGCACTCCAGCTGGAACTCCTCCAACTCCAGCTGCTCCTCCCCCAAGACCCCTTAAGCCGCCAAAAACCCCGCCTCCTACATCTCAAGTGTGTGGAGGAGAAGCAACCATCGCATTTTGTAACTCATGTGCGACATTAAGTGCTTTGGTTTTTTTGACGACGACGTCGGCGGTGGAGAGCTGAAAAACAAAAGGAAAAACTGACCCGTAAGTCATCATAAATGCAAGTTTATGGCCACAATGAAATGATGACGGGACTCGCGGCTCGGAATCGGAATCGGACTTGGACTTGGAATAGAGCTTGTCCGCCGGAGGTCGTCGGAGCAATCCGCTTTACCTACCGACCTACCACCGCTCACCAGCCAAACAACACCGCTTCTACGAAATCACATCAAGAGTTCCCTTCCCGAGACTCATACTCATACTCAGAGTTCGACTTTGGCGGCCAGGCGGGCGTAACTCTTTATAGACTCGCATTTGTAGATGTATCTATTCCGCGGAAATCACAAAATGATACAAATTCTACTCGTACCCCTCAAACCGCCCGCTTTTCGTTTTCGTTTTTTGGTTTCCCTTGAATAACGCCAACGCATTTGAGGTTGCGGGCATGGTATGGTATGGTGTATATATTATGTTGTGAATCCATAAGCGATTCCTTGTCAATCATTTGCCATATTAAGGCGCCTGCCCAGTGGCTGATTCGCCGCCCACTTTTCTTTATCCTTCTTGGCGGCCTTTTGAACGCTCGTTAACCAATTATAGCGCTAGCAGATCGATTTGATGGGACATCAGTCGGGGTTTGAAAAGCTTACAGTGGTTCGACTTCAAACATCAAGTAACCTGATTTTAATGGTTATATAAGAGATGTCTTAAAAATAAAAAAAATATTTTTTAAAATCTTAGTTCATTTTACAGATTTTACAGAAGAAATCGATTTTTTTCATCTTTTGTCTTTTAAAACACAAAACAGTTGAATAGCATTTAGAGCTCTTACTGTAGAGGTAAAGTTCAATTTATTTTGTATTTATTATTCATATTATTATTATTTTCATTATTAAATAAACTGTTTTATTTTGGGTCTTGTTCTAAGCAGTATTTCTTTGTTAATTTAAAAGATTCAATTAAAATGATCTGAGCAAATAAGTTACGCCTTCCAGAGTAAACCCTGCTTAGTTAAAATATTTTTTTTCTGCTACTAATCTCTTGACAATCTAATCCGCTGCCACTGTAAAAGATGATTTGGGCTTGTTAGTGTCCGAGATCGGAGTCTTGCAGCGGACTGCGCTGACTGCAATGATGATGAATTGTGTGAATTTAGCACATTAGTCGCATCATCCGCGCAGAAGGACAAATGCAGCCGGTCTTTTGCCCGCTTCCTTGCCGGATTCCCCTGGATTCCCCCCGAATCTCACAAGATTCCTTGGACAAGGTAATCATATCGCTGGCCTGTCGCTCCGCAAAGGTGGGCAGCAACTAGATCGATGGCCAGTCAGGGGCTCGTTCTCAAAGTCGCAGTCGCAGTCATAGTCGCGGAGCTATGGAGGTAAATGCATTCATTGTGAGTTGTAATTGCAATTGATCTTGATTACGGCCCCTGCGATAATGTTCTTATTGAGGAGCAACTCGAATCGGGGAGTTGCTGGTCAGCGGTCAGCGGCAATGTTGCTGCAATGCCGCAATGTTGCCGCTGCGATGCGATTCAATTGTTGCACTTGACGTGGGACAAGCAGCTCGCATGTTGCACAGAATCGAACGTGCCTCAATGTGTTTTCCTCCATTGATCATTGATCATCCAGATCCAGCCCAAGTGGGCGTCGCTCACAAAAAGCGGGGAGGAGAAGGGGCCGATCTTGTCGGTCCGTTTAATTGATATACAGTACCTGATCTATTCACCCTTTACTTTCAAAGTCCCATTTTCCATCAGAGAGAAAAATTTAATGCGAATTTATAAAATAAATCGCTTATCTCCCTTATTAATTTGACATTTGAAATGTGGTTTGATATTATTTTATCATGTAAACACAAAAATTTATTTTTTCTTAGTGTATACATATTGAAATTAAATATTAAGTTCAAGAATATATATTTTTATTAGGATTCTTAAAGGTGCTTATTTATTATACTTTTAATACAAGGCAATACAAATTGGTTTCATTAAATAAATGTTGAATATATTGAAGCGAATAATTTAATACAATAATATTTCTAATGCTCTGCAATTTTAAAGTAAGTACTTTTTTGACATTTGACATTTGATTACTGAGAGGAAAAAAAATAAATAATAAATGTAAGGTCAACAGATGATGAACAATTTTAATATCATATTTATGTCAAGTATTTTTAATGGCATTTAAATTTCGATTCACTTTTCGAATATGGCGACTCTTAAATCAGAGATAAAAAACTCATATTGAAGTGCAACGCCTCAATTTGATTTTAAATTATAGCTATTTAGCAAATCCATAATTTATGAGAAAAATTAAGAATAATTTAGTTTTTCGCTGTGCACCTTGTCGTCGAATCGAATTCAGCTAAATTCACACAAGAGTTCATTAGAGTTGACGCTTGCCTTAAAACTGACACACGTTACATTCGAGCCTGACTGGCGATCGTCGTGGAATTGGACTCGGAATTGGGTCCCTAGTGCAATTTAGTGCGGCTAATAAGCAGCCGAGATGTCGCTGCAACTCAGCCGCGGCTCAAATGCAGGCACCCGACATTTAAAAGTCGGGCTCAATCTGCTGCCGATCGATGGCGAATCAAACTAATCATTCAAAATTCAACACAGGCCCCGACTCTGAATCAGTAGCAGTGGCAGTGGCAGTGGCAGTAGCAGTAGCCGCTCTTAGCCAACTAAACTACGAGCTACAGCTCAAATTGTCATCATTAGGAAAAGGCAATCGCTACCGCTCTGAGCCACCGCCACTGAACAGCCGCTGAACCAGCGAACCACCGAACCGTCGAACCACCAAACCACCGATGAGCCACCGCTCCCTGCCTAAATTTGATTTCTTCCTGCTCCTTTGTGCGCGCTTTTGTGCGCCATCAAACGCCGGCGACAGTTTGTCAGATTATTATCAGATTGCACTGGCTCACTTTTGACTTTCGAGCAGTGGAGCAGCGGAGCAGCGGCGGTCTAGGAGGAGCTCTGCCAGTCCAGTGGCGTCGCCCTGAAGGGATCTGCCAATCTGACCCAGTTCAGCCGGAGGATGACGCCCATGTCCACGGCTCACAGTGAGAGAAATTGTCTGCAAATATGGTTCTTCATGGGAAACTGGGATACGTAAAATAACATTTAATTAAGTAAGTAAGAGATTTTTCGGTGTTTAAGAAATTAAGAAATTTGATTATAATAGATAGATAATTTTTAAATAATTAGTAATTTTAACTAAACCAAATACAAATATAATTTTACTTGAATCAAAGCTCAATAACTATCATGATTAAATTGGAAGTATGTTCTTAGTCAGTTGTTTATTATATTAAGAACGTCTAGGTTGGCCATTTATTAAAAAAACAATGAAGATTTTTATATTTGTGTGAAAAAGAAGAATGTTATAAATAACTTATGTTTAAGAAAAACCATTCACAATTAGGGGCTTATCCATTTCTCGAACTGTAACTTCTAGTTTTAATAATTGATCCAAAGTGGACCTAACTTTAGATAGATCTCAACTCTTTTTGCAAAATATTTGGTATTTTTCTAAGTGTACCCAGCCTAGTCCGCCAGAGAGTCGCCGCTGACTCCGTTGACTGTCAGCGATTGTTTTGCTCCCGCGCATGCGCGCGGTGCTCTTCAAACGAAATCACATCGAATGTCGTCGCATGCGCGTGATCAACGTTGTTGATCTCTACCTGTATCCCGCCCCCCTTTATTGGGATCCCCCTACCCCTGTCTCCTTTCCCCGCCGCCCATGATTCGTGGCATGTCGATTTTGGATTTTGGGTGCACAGAGCTCCAGGTCGCTTTCGTTTTAGGGCTTTTCAATACATTTTTATGGATCTCTTTGTTGACTCTTGTCAATAATACCCTTCGTAGATAATAGGTGGGTGGGCTCCGCTTGATTCTTCTGTCGAAAGTTTTGCTTGTTTACTGGGCTGATGGAATTTCAACCTACTGGAAAAAAACCATATAGTAAAGTAAGATTCCTCAACTATTTTCTGTAACCTTAAAGTAGTTCAAGTTTTATATCTGAACTGTGGAAATAGGAAATGAAATTTGGTTAGTTCTTGTAAGTACATAATTTATATATTATATACTACCTGGAAAATCATCAATTTTTGATATTAACTAAACAATTAAATTCTAAACTAACCACACAAGCTAAATCTATGAATTCTCGTTCACACTATCATGACCATAATCTTTATAGAATAATTACTTTTACGCCTTATTCCCAACAGAGCATTTCTCATTCGACCACTCATCTCAATGAAATTCCCAGTTGTGTTCTGTTTATTTCGGCATTTACGAGCTTTTTTCAAGTGAAATTCAGCGCCTGATGCGAGAGACAATGGCAGCGGTATTGTTCGAATTCGGCTGCTTTATGTGGGTGGCTTCTGTCTGTCTGTCTGGCGGTACATCTCTTCCGCTCTCTGTCGGTTTTCCAGTTAACTGCCGACGTTCGAAACCCCTTGTTCCCCCTCCCCATTTGGCGTATGGGAATCGTTAAATTAAATCGCAGTCGTTTATGAGGCTGGTTTTCCTTTTGGGCGCCTCAGCCGCTGCCTGATGAGGCTCGACCTCTTTTGGGCCTCAAATTTGTCAACTTGTAGTTAGTATATTTCTTCGCTGCTTTTTAGTTGACCCCCTGCCACTGCGGCTGTTGTTGCTGGCCCATAAAATACTTATGTTTTAAGAATTTTACGATGCCGCCATCGTCTTGTGTGTGCTTCTTGTACTTTACCTTTACCTTTTCTTTATTTTTTTTTTTGGTTTTGAGTGAAACCGAAAACTGGCCAGATTGCCACCGGTTTTTTTTGTTTTTTTGGAGAGATTTTTATGCCTACTTGTGACCGATTTTAACTGATATTGCCTGTAGTTGCTTCCGCTCGATTTTCCCTTTTTGTTTTCGCTGCCCCGCTTTTAATTAAAATTTCATAAAAATGCCTCGCACTTAGCACTTGTCTAAGCGCTGGACTTTCCAAGTGCCCGCGGCTCCCAGTCGCCTCCTTGAGGTCCTCCACCTCCACCTCCTCACCTCCTCCTTCTACGCCGCCCCTGCCTTTTGCCCCTAATCCCCCACCTTCGGAACAATGGCGGTCCGAGGCTTTGATCTTCGTGCCAGGCCTGATCGGTAGCCAGCACCACCAGCAACAGTAACAGCAGCAGCACCACCGGCACCACCGCCGCCATCAAGACCAAAATCCACAAAAGGTTTATTATTTATTGTTGGCCCAGAAGAGGAGACCAGGGTGAGGGGCAAGGGGCAAGGAAGCAGGAGGCTGGCCAAAGAGGAGGGATCGACAAGTGCAGTCCATGCTGCAGCTGCAAGTTGCAACTCGCAAGTTGCAAGTTGCACGTCGCCAGTTGCCGATTGCACCACGAGCCATGGCTACTGGAAGCTACGCACCGAAAGAAAATTGTTTAGAATCTAAAGATCATTAAGGAAGAATTGGTGAATAAATTATTTGAACTTTATTTTAACCTAACCAGAAAACGATAACTTTTACCCTCATTTGCTAAAATAATAATTCCCTTCCATTTCGAATTAGTAAAGAAAAAAATACTTCTTTTATAAGAATTCGTATTAAGATTTAAGACGGAGGTTTAGATAATATTTGTTAGTTTAAGACCAACTTAATACATAATGTAATAAAAATATGTTAATATATTGCTTTTTTATAATATTTATATTGTTATAAAAATATATTATTCATTCTAGTGCTATCAGTAAATTATAACTTAATATAAAAGTTACTTTAAATTTACAACTATGACAATAAATTAAAGTAATGTGAGGTATATAAATATTTGAATAATAATAGCAATTTATGGCATATTAATAACACGGAGTAAATTTCAAAGACATATAATTATTTAAATACCTATTTTTTACGTTATATCTTTTATTATAAATAACGGGACAGTTTAATATTATCTTTTAGACCTACCCCTTATTTATTATTATTTTAATCCATAATTTTTCGGAGTGCACAAAGCTCGAAGAAAAACAGAAGCCAAGCGAAAGAAGCCAGCTAAAATCTCGGCGTGCAGTGGATCGTAACGCCAGAGAAGGGGACCAAGGAGTGGAAAAGGGGGGGCGTAACCAAAGGGGGGAGATCAGACAAAACGTTTTACAAAACGTTCGCTTTGAGAACGTTCAAATAAATGCACTCAAAAATGCCCAAATGCCCGCAAACAAAATAAATAAAAATGTTATTGATATTTAGCGAGTGGTCTGCTGGGTCCCCTTGGCCCCACAAACCCCCTCCCCCTCCAACCAATTCCCGCCGCAACGCGTGCTATTGCATCCTGCAGCCATCGATGGTCCCCTCTGTATTTTTTCTGAATTTCTTTTTTTTTTATGGCGCCCATTGCTGGGGCCGCCTTTTTGTCCATGATTTGCTAGATAAACACGACTGCAAGCGTATGCCGCCGCTTTGTTTTCGGCTTTCCATTTTTATGCGCTTGCGGAATTCAGGTAGTAATTCCCATTTTAATGCACCCCTCTCGCCACAGTGGGCCTAACAAAATATTTATACACGGCTCGAGCACAATCAATTCCTGCCTCACGGAGAATTGCAGGATGCCGAAAGTGAGCAAACCGATTTAATAGCCACATTTAGTGGCGATTTTGGGTCAATTATGGCTTCATTAAAAATACGCAGTGAAAGTACTCTAAGCTTTTGTGATACTTTCCAGTTGTTAGTAACCCATATCGTTAAATGGGTCATTTACTTCAAGCTAATGCTCTCCGATTTACAACGCTTTTAAATTAAACATGTTAAATTATATTTAATAGTTTGCCATAAATGACAGGACCTAAAAGCATTTTCAGCCCTCAAGCAATTATATCAATTTGCTTCAAAGGAAAAAGAAAAACATTTACCATTAGTTAAGCAAAATATTCTCCAAACTATTTTACTGTAATTTCAATAGTTATATCTGTAAAATAGAAAATACAAAACACAAATCAATGTCTTGAAAAGATCACAATTCTAAATAAATCTATTTTATTATATAATATCAATCAAATGAACTACAAGTATCTCAACTTGTTCTATATTTAGAAATATTTAAATCCAAGTTATAACTACTTAATTGTACAACTAAAATCTCTTGAATTCTATAAAATACAAAACATATTCTTAAAATCTTTAACCGAACTGCACTGAACATCTCAATCTTGGAGCTATCTAATCTTAAATGTAAGCCCGACTTAGGCAATTAATTTGCCTGCCCGCGGAGCTTTCAAGGCTCAGCCAAACATAGAGCCAAAGACTTCCTTTGAGCCATGGCTGCAGGTTTTCTAGTGCCATATCGGGAGGAACACACGATCTCGTGTCATCTACGGCATTTCCGAGGAACTCAACCGAGAAGGAGACCTCTTGAGATGCACAACATGCGCAGTCAACAAATTTGCAGCAACATCAACGCCATCTACGGTGGGTGTTGCCGCCGCATAAACATCTATCATCGCACAAAGACCTGAAGAATGGGGAAAGAGGAAAGGGGTAAGGGGGGAGGGGGGAAGAGAATCTTCGAAGACTTGACTGCTGCCCGCCTTAACTGTCAACGACGATTAAATATACATTTGCATAAATTAGCCAAAGTATTCTTCGTGCTTCCAGGTCGAAAAGGTGAAAATTAAAGAGCAGCCAGCAAACTAGCCAGCCCCAAAGAAAAGAAATCAAATCGAATAGAATGAAATGGAATGGAATGGTTCGGAATCCACTCAAATGAAATGCGTCGAAATCAAATGCCGTAAGAAATATGTATGCTCCCCAACAAAACTCGGGGCCCCGAAACTCCGAGCTCCATTGTTTGAGCCCCGGCAGCAGCTGTCACATAATTCCGCTATAAATTCTTATTCAGTTTGGACTAGCTGTTGATTTCAACACCTGAGATAAGCGTCCAGCGGTGGAGCGCCTCTTAACCATCAAAACACTCCACTCCACTCCTCTTCACTACACTCCACGTGTCACCATCGCCACCACCATCACCATCATACCATCTCCCCCGCGTCGTCAAACTCCTACGCCTGCGCATATAAACTGCTTGTAATACGCGGCTATTAATTTAAAATTACAGTTTTACAAGCCCCACAGCATTGAAAGCCGCGCAGAGGAGAAACGAAGCGAAACGGAGCCAAAATACTATATATATATGAAATGGAAACAGCTTATGGGAATTTCATTTGGAGTTTTAACGAAGTCTTTACACGCTTTTGATTGACAAAAATTATTTGTTTGCTCAATTTTTATGACACTTTTTTAGGAAGTGCTTTATTTTTAATATTTTTAAATCAAATTACTTAAAGCTCTAGTTAATTTTCTACTAATAACCTTTTTTTAAAAGATTTATATTTTGGGTTTTCTCACCAAACGCTGCTCTTACTATTTACAAGGCCAATTAGGGTTCATAACAAAATTGAGATTACTTCTATGGTAATTGTTACGCGCAGAAGCAATCTTTAAATATAATTTTTTATCGGGGTCATAATTTTGCACAATCTAGAAATTAAATCAAAATGCAGCCAGAAAGAAATATTTCATGCCATGACAAATTGAAAGTACCTGCTGAAAGGGTATAAATAAAAAGAATTAATGGCTTACGCACAGATTTACAAGGCCCCGGAATCGATATGCATAAATGCATGGAACGGAGTGAGTGGCGATTGGAGCAGGTCCGAAGACCAAAGACCGGAGTCCGGAGATGGGAGATTCGAGACTGGAGTGCAGTCTGGAGAGACCGGAGGGCAGTGAGCGGAGGCTTGAAAGAGCTGGCCGAATCTGAATCTGAATCTGAATCCGAATCCGAAACCGAGTCGGTGTCTCGGCCACTTAGATGTTTGGGCCGCGATAAGAGGGCCTAAACTGGAGGGAGTAAACCGAACAAAACACAGCAAAACATACGCTTAAAAATGCATTTACAGTTAAACTCAATCAATTTTCAATCGATTTCATTCAACGACTCGAAATTTATGAGCGGACATAAAAGAGGTTCGCCTAGGGATGCACTGTGTATGTTTTTTGACTACTTTTTTGAGAGGAAGGGACAAGTGCGTCCTTATCGATGGAAATTAAAGGTCCTTAAAGGCTTCCTGTGTGTGTGGCCTCTGTAAATGCTACCTGTTGTCACCCGCTGTGCGTGGGAATGGCAATTACACGGGTATAGGGGTCACCAGGATGAGGTCACCCCAGCCAGCTGCCGCTCATTGAGACAGGGTCAATTAAACGGACCGTGGATCAGATCGCATCTCTTTCACTCAATGCGGATGCCACTGCGACCTGGAACTTGGAACCGCTAACTGTTAGCCAAAGTCAATTGGCCAATTGCCCGATTGCACCACACTGGTCCACAGGTAAATGAAAATTTATTAAATTCTCAAATTTATTCAAAAATTGTGTGTTAATGCTTTCAAAAGTACAATTACATAATATATTTTTTCAAAAAGCCGAACTTCAATAGGCGTCGCAAATAATACATAAAAAATAGCGCCAATAACTAAGGGATTTAATTATTAAGTATATATATAATTAGTATGGTAGTATAATTAAATTCATAATAAATGATTTACTCTTAGAAAAAACAATTCCTTGACTTTAGGAAAAAGTTACTTATTTAAGGAATAATGGCCTTAAAAATGAGCATTCCATATAACTATGAAAAACCGCTTAAAATGGTATTTAATTCATAAGAAAATTTTTAAAAGATAATAATGCGTCCTCCCATAAATTTTTTAACTCATACGTAAGTTTTTATTCATTAAAACAGTATACAAGCTGTTGTATAAAAAATACAACTTCAAAGGAAATTTGATATTTATTATTATTATTTTATTCATATACAACTTTAATTTGTTTATAGCTAGCTATTTAGCAATTACTATATTATTTTTAATTTCACTGAAACTGTATTTGTTTTACTTCCTTTCAAATTGACTTATGGTCCCTGCAGCAATCAATCAACCACGATGGCCAGTGTAATTGGGAGTTGATTTTAGCCACGCACTTGGCGGCTGCTTCTAAAGATCGGCTTCTCTCTCTTTTCGTGGCATTTCAATTGGCCGTTCTATGAAATTAGCACCTGTCTCTCCGCTGCACTGCGACTGTGGTCCAATCCATTTGGAATTCCGCAAAATCATTATGCCCCGCCAGATTGAATTCGATGGGGGCTGGTGGGGCTGATTCCGAAAACGCTAATAGAGCAATAGCTGATCCTCGGCCACTCCACTGAACACTGCCTCATTGTTCGCGTGTAATAACTCCTTCGATCGATCGCCGGCGATCGCTGCCAGATCAATTGCTGCCGCCTATCGACGCCACGGTCATGGCATGAAAATTGCATGCTTTCTATTTCAGATGAAATCAACTGACAATGGGCCAGCGTTCTGCGAGAATCGAGAATCGAGCAGCAGTGAAGTTGAGAAGTCGAGAAATCGAGGAATCATGGAATCGGGAATCTGGAGACCTCCGTTTTCAAACCTCATCCATGGCAAACACTTCAATTGAGTGCGCCTGGGCCATTGTTCTGCAGTCTCTCACCGAACTGACGAACTTTCGCAAACGCTGCCTTTGTTGCAATATTATTAACAGCAGCAACAGCAGCAACATCAGCAACAGCAGCAACATCGGCAGCACGGCGGCAACAGCAACAGCAGCAACTTTGAGCTCTCAATCGAGCGTTACAATTTTCACAATCTCACTGCGATTGGACATGCAAGTGGGGCCAAGGAGTTGCATAAGCTAGAGGCCAACTTGGCTCAGTTCGGGCCGAGAGACCCGCCATCCCACCTCCTCCTCAAATCCTTCTTAACACGAATACCCTTTATAAGGGTATCAAATATTTTTCATATTTTCCTGCAATTGAATTTTTATTTGAAAATTTAAATTAAATATTAAAACTTAACTTCTGGTAACAAAACCTTATTTCCATAGCTAACACAGTTTAAATTATTTGACAAATGTGTGGTGTTTGCATAATTATATTAGTTTGAAATTAACAAGTTATATACCTCCCTAATTAAATGTAAAAAACTTTAAATATTCATATTAAATGCTTCTATTTCAACTATACTTTTAATTGATGGCTTTGAAATTCATAAACAAACTTGGCTTAACGTTGTTAAGAAAACTCAAAAGTTCAAATTATCTGCGACTAATGGTTGTTTCTTGACTGCCATACACATCATTACTCATCCTCGAAGGTTGTTTTTAGAAGACTGAATATTATTAATTACCTAAGACTAATATTGATATTTTTATAGGGTATTCCGGACTTCGCCCATCGAAGCTCTCCATGTCTTCTTGTTATATGATCATGTATGAAGATCTGAATCGAAGTGCAGACTGCAACGGAGACTGCAACTGAGACTGAGACAATCGCAGTCTGGCTAAAGTTCGCAACTCTCGCCTGAATCTCGAGTCTGATCTTTGCCGCCATTCAAGGTGTCTGCTCCTCCTCGATCTCCTTCGATCTTTTGAGCCCCTCTGGAGCCCAGATTCCTGCCTCCGAAGATCTGCATTTGTGTGCGGGCATTAAGACAATTTATAGCCGCTAATGTGCCAAGCAAAACCCACCGCACAATTGGCCAGAAGGGTAAATGCAGACAGGAAAATACATATACGAATCACACTTTTACGCAGAATCACATATTTTTAGTAAGTTAAACACAACATGTTTTATGAGCACTTAAATATATAATTCTTATATTAAAAAGTTATTGAAACTTAAATAAATGTCGGAATATAGAGTATATCCCATCTACTGATATGTTTGCCGTTCTCTTGTTACTATTCGTTAGTAAATAGTATGTCCAACCCGAAAATATCTTATATTCATTTTAAAATTCTTATATTCTTATATTATAAAACTATCGGGTTATGATATTATTTCTGATTATTTTCCCCAGTGTTGCCCGTGGAGGTGGATGGTAAAAGCGAGGAGATCAGATGGAAAAAACGAGGAGAGAGGCTGTCTGGAGCAGCTTCCGTTCCGTATCATTTGTCTATTTAGTTGCGGGGCCTGTGCTTTTCCGATTAACTTTTTGTTGAACTTCATTACCTGGCGAAAATGCAATAATCGAGAGGGGGAGCTAGGAGCTAATGGCAGATCGGTGCCGTGGGGCAATGGAATGGGCTACCAGCTCTCGGCTAGCCAATTTGTATCGGCAATCGGGGGCAGAGGCACAGGCACGGCCTCATATGAAGATCGCCTCCGTAATGATTAAAAATCGTGCACTGGACCCAATCGAAAACAATATTCGCTTACAAATTGGAACAGTGCCACGTGAAACACCTGCAAAGGCAGCGCTGAAGAGGAAGTTGGCCAGCTACCGAACCTACTCTTGATGAAGCTTCCCAGGAAGGGCAATCAAGGCAGCAGCCAATGAGGCGATTACCCATATTGTTGTCTTCCCCATATCGCCATTGATGATTGCGATATTAATTCTGTGGGGAGTGTGGGAACTTCATTTGAGGCATATGTATTAATGATAAATGAGAAAAAATATATATGAGCGATGAGAGCTTCTGATTTTTGGATATAGAAATAAAAATAATAAAAAGTAACATATAATTGTAATCCATAATTATGGGTGTAGTAAATGTGTAAAAAATTTGTAACACTTATATTGCTTAATAGCAAATGATTCTATATATGCGTATAATATAAAAAGAGCATTTCCTTCAGCAATCTTCCCTAAAAACACTACCAATTGCTCTATTTCCCATAAATATATTCATATTCCCGGTTAGTCAGCAGACAAATATGTGCAGAATGATGGAAATCCCCTTTGATCTCTTCCCTCGATCTCTGTTATTTTGATTGCCATCCCCAGCTGAAGTGCTCCAATTGTCTAAAACACTCTCATGCAGTTTTTCTGCATATATGCACAGACTATATGTAGATGTAGTGTCGCATTGCCATTAATTTCGCTTACAATATTAATTACCATCAAATTTCTCATCCCGCTGATTTGTGGTCGAGGCGAGGCAAATGTGTGGCAAAAATGATTTCAGCCGCAGATTCATAAAATATCTGCCCACAATGGGGTGGGCCGTGGTGGTGGCCAGACATTAGGTATGCAGAGTGTATGGCCCCCATTTTCCCCCGATTTATATATATTTCACCCCTTTCTTTCAACTCTTCCCACTCGTCCTTGGTCAGGCGTTGCTGTGTTGACATGCTGCTGTCGCTTGTTGTTGCTGATGTTGCTGCCGCTGGCATTAAATTAGTTGTTGGCATCGGCATCGGTATCGGTGGTGGCAGCTAATGCAAACCACCGCCCCCTGGGTGTACATTCCACCCCCCTATTCCTCCCCCTCGACCCACTATGCGCTCCATCAACCGACTAACGATGCACTCAATTACAGCGACCAGTGCGGTGACGTCGCATAAATTATAGTTTATTTATTTTTATTTTCATTTTTAATTTCGCCGCGGCACTGCTCTGCTTTTGTTATGTCTCCCGCTCGATTGCCAACAGCGCAGCGATATATATAATAACATAATGATTACCCAAATTTTTGCCGCTAAAACTCTTCATTTCATATTAAATATTCAATTAAAATTTGTGAATTTTAAGTTCCATTTCGATATTATTTGGATTGTTCTCAAATTTAGAAAAAAATTTTATTGCCCACTAGAATTTTCGCATTTATTCATTATTTTCTCAATTTTGTTTCGTTTAAAAATTCCAAATTCTTTTTGTTTTGGTATTAAATAAATTAATAATTAAATAATTAATTATTGAATAGCTAAAAAGCTGAGACAAAAAAAAATGGTTACAGGTTAAATAAATTCAAACTAATAATTGAAATATTAAATAAGTAATTTTTCAAAGTAGAGCAAAAACAATTTCAGCATCTAAAATATTTTATGGTAGTACAATTACGCTTTTATTATTAACATTTGAATTGATATTACATTATAGAAAAATATGTTCATAATGTTTATATATTTCACCAAACCTTCAATGATGGGCAAATGAATACTACGTATTTTAATTTTAAATATTCGTTTGTTATTTTGTGGGGCACTTGCAAGTAATAAATAAGTATTTAATATTTTTATTTACACCCCTTCTTTTTTTTTCTGCTGACATTTATACACCCAAACCAAATATATTTGCAAACTCATTGCCCAGTTATAAAAACCTACGTTCTGGGTAGAATGTTTCACTTTTATTTTGACCATTTGTCAGTCGTGCACAAATTGCGATCGCGCTTTTGAACTCCCTAAACAAATTCGCACCGCCGACTTATTGGGGAACGACACCTGTCTGGCATTTCAAGTTGTTGGCACGTAGCACGTGGGTTCAGTATGCCGCCTCCCCTTGAAACCACCTCCCCCCTTGAAAAACACCACCCCCTTTGCCACCTGTTGGCCAAGTTCGATGGAGTTGGCTTGTCACCTGCATACAGTGCGGCTGATTAACACGGCTTCGTTTGATTGACCAAATTATTATGTAATTAGCTGCAGACTGACCCACATCTCTCAGCAGGTGGTGCGGTGGCTTGGTGGCTCGGTGGTTCGGTGGTGCTGGCTGTTATCAGTCTGATTTATTCATGTTTCTTGGGGCTGACTTATGGAACGTGTTTTTTGTCGGCACGTCGGTGGCAGGAAGTCAGCAGTCCAGGGACTCGGGATTGGGAAATTCGCTGGCGTTAAGTTGGGAAATCTATACACTAAAACTGAATTATTCCGGCGGGGGATTGTCTGGCAATACCAACTCCATATTTGCGCGATTAAAACACACAAGTGTAATAGCTGTGCGTATTTGTTCAGGCCAATAAACTTCAGCGATTTATTAGCAGATTAATAAAGTTTTATACTCACATGTTTTTTATTACAGATTGCATGTTGGTAGATCAAGATAATTCAATTTTAATTGAGGTTTTATGGTCTCTGTTAAGCTTTATTTAAATTTTTTTATTATACACTTCATTAGAATAATTAAAAAATTATAATTAAAAAAAGAAGTCTGATTGGCTTGTAAATATGCAATGTTTGTAATTCAATTCTTACTGCGTTAGAAAATTATATATTGTTTAGTTACTAACAATTGAAATTTTATTATTTATAATAAGTATTTATAAGTATTTATTTAAAACGTAATTTTCTTTAACACTTAAGTTTTGTTAGCTATAAATGTTTCTGAATATTTTTCTTCTGTAATAATTTGCTTGCCTGTTTTAGAACTGAGTTAGAGATTTGTAAAGATTTGTAAACTAATTTAATAAATTAATTGTATTCCCTTGTTTGTCTATCACCGTTCTCTAAAGAGCTCAATATGCCATTTTCGATTAGTCCCTTATGAATAATGCATATAATATACTGGCCAACTTATTTTAATGAGCTCAGTTTGTTGTTTTGTATTTACTTTACAAGTTTGCACCACTTTGGCTCTAGGTTACGAACTCTCTAATTGGCATCTTGTGGGAGTGATCTATTCAATTAGCGTCCAATTGATTCTTTACGCGTCGCCCACCTCAACGCGTCTGTTGATCCTCCTACAAAGCGGTTCCAGGTATTTCTGGCACCTCTTCTATTTGCGATCGGCACCACCAGCACCCACACATCGCGATTTTCAAGCTGCGACTTGCGTCGATCACATTTTCGCACCTCTAGCCGAGATGTTTGCCAAATATTGGGACTGCTCACGTCCCGGTTGATTGAAGCCCGGCAAAATGTTGGTCACTCACAGCGGGGCTTTCACTGTGCGGATTGCCAAATTGCAGAGGTGGGAGCTACTACTCATTAACAATTGCACTGGGGCTTTGGGCCATTAAATTATGACACGAACGGGCGGCACCTACTTAAGGTTTGTTGACACTCACTGCCCCCGCACTCCCTTTACATAATGAGGGAAGACGAAGACACTTGATTCACTTGAACTGCCATTAATTCGTATCACGTTCGGGCGACAATTTCGATTTCGTTTGAATTTTCTTTGGGCCGAGCCTCCTATAAAATGATAGGGTTCGATTCGATTCAGGCACAGTCAAACGACAACAGTTCAGTCGACAAACAGCAAGCTCAGCAATTGGATAACCCCTTAACTTAAGCAAGGAATCTCCCAAAATGAAGGTAAGCTCATGAGTTGAGGCCTCAAAGGATTTTGGGCTGAAGAAGTTACGAAATTGAAAGCTAGTTTGGATACAAATGAAAACAAAATGCGACAGTAAAGTAACTATTTTTTAATCGTTCCCAATTTCGGTCATTTTATTTGTCTCAAAATGCATAACCCATACTTAAGTCTAAGCTAATATAAACCTTTATAAATACAGTTCTTCGTGTGCATCTTGGCTTTGGTGGGCGTGGCTTCAGCTTCTCTTCTGCCTCATTTGGACAACCATCATGGCTACCACCATGAGGAACTGCCTCATCTGCTGGACGCCGAGATCCACCATTCGGATGGCATCCATCTGGGACACAGTGCGGCAATTGTGCACGATGACCACCATCTGAACCACCACCTGGATCACCATTTGGATCATCATTTGGTGGAGTCGTTGCCAACCACAGTGTACCACCATGAGCCGCACCACTACCACTACGCCCGTCTGCATGCCGCTCCGGTGGTCCATCATCACCACCATGACACCCATGCCGCCGTGGTGCATCACAACGTGGTTCCCGCCCACTTCGACACCCACACCCATTCGAACCTTCTGTCCTTTGCCAAACATGCCCTGCACGGAAAGTACGGAAAGGTCAGGATCACCGAAACCCATTATTGAGAGATTCCAAAACCATCCATTGTCCATTAAACTTCTGACTAGCCAAAACGCTCTTTTATCGTAATTTATTAAGCACTAAGTTAATTTTACGAAAAAAACTAGAATAAACGAGTGACCATTTGAAAAGATAAACTCAGGATTTTTAATGCAATAAATATTAAGTAAATTTTGATTTATGGTTGTGTTATCATATTTTGGATATATATATATATTTATATATATCCGCAATACCAACAATAAATTAAATAAATAAAAGCCAAATCACAGTTGGTTTTAAAAATCTATAAAGTTTAATTAGAAAAGATAAATGCATTCCATTTTATTGATCACTTAAATGTTATAAATATTTATTGAACAACAAGTAAATGGTTTTCTCTCACCAACATCTCATAACTGAGTAATACCAACCATTGGTTAGTCATCCCCTTTCAAGATTTTCAAATATAAAATTGAATTTATTAAGCGTTAAGCTTGCTCACGAAATGTTCGGATAAACGGGTGAGAATCTGTGAGTTCAGCCAGCGAGTAATTGGAAGAGCTTGATACTTTCCCATTTTCCCCCGCTCACCCCACCTTCGATTTGGATGCATTGCATCCGTCAGAGCCTTCAACGCGGCCCAAACAATTTATCATCCGCTGTGCGAGCCGAAAGTAATTTACTTGCAATTTAAAGATAAACAGGCGCGATAATGTCTACAAAGCATAAACGTGAGTTGACGCCTACAATCCGAGAAGAGGGGTTTTAAAAAGAGGGCCTTGGGGGGGAAGGGGATCCGGGGCAGCCATGACCATACATCATCGCGATATCGCTGCTAAAGAGAGTGAAGGTGTTGCTGGTGCGGTGCGGCTAGTGTTGCTGCGGTGTCGGTGGTGTTGCTGCCGTGCCTGCCTCACGCCATCCACTCGCTGGGGGAAGAACAATTGCAACGGCCGCTGCACGATGCGGCAGTTTCGAGTTGCAACTGGCAAAGCCAGGCCAGGCCAGGCCAGCAACTTGCAACCGGCAACTCGCAACTTGCAACTGGCAACTTGCGACGCAGTCGACCCTGACAAACAAACGCTGAGGGCGTCGTGCTCATGTCCAGAGCTCTCGCCTTGGACCCCGTGGCCAAGTAAAGCGCATGCGCAACACGTGGCCGAAACACCACTGTAAAGTGGCCAAAAGAGCAAAGGAAGGGGGCACGCCAAACGGAACCCTCCGACCCAAAAGCTTCCCCTTTTTCGCAAGTGCAGCCAAGCGGCTTCTGCAATTTTCCAGTCGTGCGCCATGGCAACGCGTGCCGAGCTCATTTTCATTTTCATTGAGCCGCCGGAGAAGGAGGAGAAGGAGGTACTCGACTATGAGGAAATTAGCCTCTTAGCCACAAGTTGAGCTTTTCTGGCCTTTTCCCCTTTTACTCCAGCCCCATCCCCAGATAGATTTTCCGAAACAGATAGCGAAACTTTCAGTTGATGGCTTTATTTATATGCTATTTAGGATTTTTTTGAAGATGAATTTAAAATTTGTATAACAACACATCAAAGCAGCAAATATAAAACTTTTGTCAAAAAACTCTTTATTGTTCAACAAACAAATAATTAAATAATATCAACCAAAATTACATTTTATATGTTTGCCAATATTGGTAGACTTATAAATTTATATTATATTTTTATTCTATCTACTTTTATGTATTACTAGTTAGGATTAATGGAAATATAATTTGTAATATGTTCCCAAAACACCATCATTAATTTAAAAAATATATTCAAAACAACTTTCTTAAGTTTCAAAATATTTTGTAATATTCTGATGTGAATTTACTACAAAGTAATGCATTGAACAAATGCCTTTATTAGTTTATTTTCCTCTTGAACGAGAAGTTAACTAAAAAACTGGCTACTTTGGTGCCTACACAAAAACGTTACAAGTTGCACTTGAAGTTTAGCAGCAATTTGTTCTCTCAGTGCCGCGTTGACAAATATTTTGTACAAATGGCCCGGCTCTTAGTGCATTTGTGCACATATTCACGGCAATGGCAATCTGAATGGACTCTCTGAGGCAGAAGCAAAAAGTCGTGCCACACGAAGCCCCCAAAACTGAACCAAATGCGGCACGACTCTTTTTGCGGCATGTCGTGCGTTGAATGGGGCAACATTTTGCGCCATGGGACGACGACGACGCTGACGACGACTATGATGATGATGCGTCTTGCAACAGCGAGAGCTCAACACCTGCCAAAGCTTCATAAATTCGATAAATCACAGGGAATCGTGGAAGCTAAAACCTCTTTGTGGGCGAAAAAAAAGCTGTCAAAAAACAGTGATGCGTGAACACCCGCCTGGCAGTGGTTTTTGGTTTGGTTTTGCTGTTGATTTTGAGCCGCGAAGTGGTCGCCTTGCTACGATTAAAGCCAGCCTAGTGTGGCAGCGCTAATGGCAAAGACACACAAGTCGCTGGGTGTTCGCAAAAGGGGTAACACGAGGGGGGCCGAAGGGGACAGGGGGTAGGGGGTCTCACTCCAGACAATGCCACAGTTTATATTGCAGCCTGTGCCTGGTCATTAGCAGCATTGCAGCTGCAACGTTGCTGCGATGTTGCTGCGGTGTAAGTGAGGTAGCAAACGCAGCAGCAACTCCAACTCCAGCGTCCAGCGTCGTCTGTTTGGCAGCGTAATTGTGTTAAAAATTACTCAGGCATCTTAATCACTTTGGTAAATATTTTGCCAGAGTCGGAGAAGGAGTTTTTGGACTCGGATTGGAAGACTCAAGACTCGAGACGAACGAACGAGGTTAATGCGCTGCAGCTGCAACAGACGCAGAATGTTGCTGCTAGTTCACAAATCCCATTCGGTCCCCTTTTTTTTCCCCCATTCCCATTCCCTTTCCATTTTTTTTTTGTTATTTTTGAGGCGTGTGGGTGTGCGTGTGTATCGGAAAGCCGAAACATGCAAACTCCACAAACGAGCCAAGTTTTCATTCATGAAATTGCCAAGATTGCCAATGGATTGAGGAAGGGGAGCGGGGGGAGCAACTCAACTTGATTGCATGTTCGGGCTCAGTTCATTTTCAACAGCATCAAGGATCAAATGCATTAAATACGAGAACGAGACCAAGTCGCTGCCATCGGATGTTGCTGCAGTAACATCAGCAACATCAGCAACATCAAGGCAACGCCAACAGCAACAACACATCTACTTACGTGCAGTTCGCCGCTTTATCGGGGTTGCTCATCTGGCGTCCTCTGTCCAGGGTCCCAGTACCCAGTGCCCAATACCCAATCCCCTGCCACATCCACATCCTATACACTATATACTATACATCCACATCCAGGGCGGGTGGCGCACCTGCGGCAAACTGCTTTGCAATTATGAGATTTTTTGCGCTTCCTCTCCTTCGCTGCGAGGCCAGCGGCGAGGAGCTATGCTAAACAAACCAGGAGCGGACTGAAGGGAAATCGACTCAAAAAAAATATAAAGATATATATAATACAATTGTAAAATATACAAAATATTTAATAAATAATATATAGCTAAATGGCAAAGCAATAATGTAAAAGATTTTGTGCAATATATTCATTCCTGATCACTGGCTTTTCAAATATTTGGTGAAATACATTTCCCTATAGCACTTCTTATTCTTTATAATAAATAATAAATTGGTGAATTTCAAAGCAATGATGTACAAGATTTGGTTAAAACATGTATATTTATCTTGACTTTTATTTTATATAAAATAAAAAAACAAAATAAATAGTTTGTAGCGAAACAATAAAAATATTAAAATTAAAGATAACGAACGCTAAAAACTACCTTGAGCTTGAACTTCAATTAAATGTGTACAATTAAAAGGTCGCAAAATATTTTAAAAGGAGCATTTTAACTAAAAATTACTAAAAAAAAAATGGATATTATTTATAATGAAGTATCCATTAAGAGAAATTTCTGGATTTTAAGCAAGGTAGTTTTTATATAAGGCTTTAAGTTGAAACTTATTTTCGCAGTCTTTTCATACTTTTTATAAATGCTGTGGAACCCCAAAATATGTGATGGACACATTGCATTCCAGCCCTGATCCTTCAAGGAAGAGGAGGAGTAGCCGCTTGCCAGGTCGATGATGTTGAAGGCAGCTTCTGTTGCTGCTGCTGCTGCTGCTGAGTTGATGCTGCTGCTGATGCTACACTTTCTCTCTGTACAGCAGCCCGGCATCATAATTTAGACTGCAATCATCATTATCGTTCGAGACCAGCGAACCGAGAGCATTCTTGAGCAAAACGCCCGCACGTAGACATTTTGGGGAGAAGAGCTGAGGCGGAGTTGTTGGAGTCGGGGAAGACTGCGGAGTTGGTGTTCCAGCTCCCATCTCCCATCTCTTAGCCTTGGCAACTGTCAGTCACTGAGGATCGGACTCAAAAAGCCGGAGTCCGGAGCAGTCAGTGAGTCTATCATTCAGTCAGTCAGTCAGTCAGCGCAAAGTTGCCAGCAATTTGCTCAAATAAAAACGTAAAAACGAAATGCAGCAACCCAGGAAGCTGCGCATGCGTCTCTGGCAGCATATAATTGTCTCTTGGGCAGGGACTCGAAAAGCGAGGATCCACTGACGGAGCCACACAGCTGTGCCTGTGCCGGTGCCTGCCACTGTGCAACTCGCATTCGGTGGTGCGGTGGTTCGGTGGTTTGGTGGTGCCGCTTCAGCCGTCCATGTCCGGCGGCAATTGTAATTACCGCAGTTGCGCCTCCCGTCCGTCGGGGCCAACGCCTTCGCCAATTCTACACTGAACAAAACTAACAAAATCTTATGGAATACAAATTTGGACTCTATATTCATTATAAAAACAAAGGTGTACAATACTAACTATATTTGCAATGATCAAAATTTCATGAATACTTTTCCAAACAAGAATAGAGATCTCATTGGTATGGACAATGAGTCAAAAGTAAATCAATTTATTACATAATTATTCAGAGAATTAAACTATACAAAAATGTGAAAAAAAAACTTAAAGACAAGATATTTAGGTTTTAACTATTATTAAAAGCTAAATTTCCATGAATTTAACCCTTTCTTCACATTGCACATCACAACCTGTACAATTTTAGTCATTTCGTGGCTTAAAAGTGAAGGTGTAAGCCACCTTTGGACAAACCCTTTTTAAAATATTTTAAAAAGGTTTAGCATAAGTAACAAAAGTTGTTGTAAATTGTTTCCAGAATTAAATAATCGGAATAGTCTGAGATTTGAGTTTTACCACTTCGATATTCAATATTCTTAATTCTATACTCACATTTTTCTCAGTGGATAGCTGGACAAATGCGCAGTAGCCTGGCATTTCAGTTACGCCTGCAGTTTGTTATTACGCGCATTATTTCTGCCGCAGCCCTTCGGTGTCCCAATGCATCCCGATCCGTGGACCCCATACCCATCCCCATCCCCATCCCCATCCCAATCCCCATGCCATCCCCTCCTGATTGCATTCAGTTAAGACTGCAGGGCAGAAGACATTTTACATTAGCTGCGCATTCCAAAAATCCGTTCCTGTCCAGCTTTCAGCTTTCAGTTTTCATTTTCGTTTCGTTTCGTTTATTTATTTTCGTATTTTTGCGATGGAAGAGAAACTAATTAGAGTAGACTTAATGGAAATACTCGTAGTTATTCATAATTTAGTTAAACGTTAGCGTACAATGGCGGAACTGCCGAGAGAGTTCCTAGAGACTTTAGTACAATAATGGGTAATGTTTTTTGGGCAGCTAAGGATTGTCAGAGTGTTTTTTTGGGGGGAGGGTATTGGGGAGTTAAGGGTAACTTAGGCTAACCAAGCGTATTTCACTGTACACAGCACCGTAAGATGAGACCGAACTTAATAGCACCTTAATCAAATTGGAAGATCGGATTGGGTCGGGATTTGGGGGCTTGGATATTTTGGGCATCCACAAGATCCCAAAATGATAGCATAACTAGCAGTTGGAAGTGATTCGATTTTGTTCTCAACTAATATCACAATGTTGCTCGCTGATTCTCTCTTCTCTCCTCACCACTTCAATGCAATTTCGATAAAATTGGTTTGTTTTATATCATAGCTTATCTTTGATTTTGAAATTCTTAGGACTAGAAGGCAAATGTAAGCTAAGAGTTGAAAAGTCTTTTGATCGATTAGCTATCATAGTTATTGCTTTAATTTACATAGTTTAGATCTTTTGATTTCGGATTTAAAAGTCGAAAAGCGCTATAAAAATAGTTCTGAAAGCGATTCGTAAAATTTATTTTGAGTTAAGTTGAATGAATAATTTTTTCTGTAATTTTAAAAGTATTTTTTTTTTTTGTATTTTTAGGCGTTTTCTTCGAGTCTAGTAAATGGAGTTTTAGTAAAAAATACTTGACTGGATGCGTTTAGCATTTAATGCTTAAAATTTTTAACTTCTCAGAAGCGTTAAGTTGAAAAATCTTAATACTAAGTTTTCTTTTTGTTAAAAATATTTTACGTATTTCTGGTAAATATACTTTATATATATATATATGCCCACGCACGGGCTAACCTTTATCATTTATTGTTTATCATTAGTCAAAAAGTTGATTAGGCCTGGCAAAAGTCGCTCAATGTACAAGGCAAAAGTTCTATCTTACAATATCTCAATTTTAATTGTTGCTTAGTTTTTATTCTTGTTGAGTATCAAAAATGTGTTGTTGTTGTTGTTGTTAAGGCACTTCCGTGTGACGGAAATATATAGCACTATATATCTAGTTATAAATCTGGATCTATTCTCTATTTATGGATGTGTATATACAATATCATTGCTGTTTTTTTTGTGAGCAGTCCCAGCTTAGTGCCCGTAAATCTCCGCCAGGCGAAACAATCACTTGGAGCTGATCCAAAGCCAAACTGAATTATGTTGATGGAAACAATGCATAAACTGGCGAACGGCGACAACCCTGTCTCCTCCCCTGTTTTTTCCTGAGCACCCCTGACCACCCTACCACCGTGTCCAAACTTCAAACTCAAACTCAATTTTCGCGCTACAATTACAAATGACGGCGATAAATTTCGCGAGTGGAGACAAAAGGAAAGTTGGATGCCAGCCATTCCCCTAAATCTGAATCCCTGCACCACCCCCCCACCACCCCGCCCCAGGATTTGTGGAGAGGAAGTGATAATAAACGCACGACACGCGCGCCTTGTTTAGAGATTTATGCGTGCCACAGAATAGAGCCGAGTGAAAATAGAGGAGAACGCGTAAAAATAGTATAACCGCGATATCCGACCACTAGATGACCACTTCAATTGGCTAACAAAAATATAGGCTCACAAGATTTACTCATTAAATAAAACTCTTTTAAAAATTATTTAATATGGAAAACAGACACGAATTTAAAATAAATAACTTTAGCCTACAATTTTGTAATCTAACAAAAACTTGACTACTTAACTAAAAAAAATATTAATAACAATAACAATAAATTTTTTAATAGCAAATAGCAAGACTCAAACTCAATTAGTCATATTAGGAAGCAGATAATTAGATATTCAGGAACTTATAGCCCTTTAAGAAATTCTCATAACCAATATACCCCCTTAATACTAAACTGAGGGTATTTTAAAAAGAAAAAAAATCCGCTGCAAACTGCAAATAATGTCAGGCGATGGCGATGTTGACCAAAATGATGCACGACCCGAGCGGATTATGCAATGCGGCATCATCACATCTCGGGCCGGCTAATACAGTTTGGGCCATAAGTCACCCTCCACGGAGCCCCCTGTTTGCCTACGCCGCCCGTGAAAAGTGATAGAGTGCAACATGCTAGCTGCAACACGATGGCTACTTAGCCGTAGTTGCGGCTGCCCCTCGCCCTGATTTATTGCCCCAGAGATGCGAGACTCCTCCATTTTCCGCAGCCAACACAATGTCTGTCAATTGGGGCATTTTCACTGCTTAATTACACAACCAATGGGGGCGGTGGCAGTTGCAAGGGGCGTGGGTGGGTGTGCCCGGCCAAGTCGCCAACTGTGCCACGTCTGCAGTTTCGTGTTTGTTTTGCAACCGCACTTATTAAGGAATTAATTTAGTCATTGCAAAACAAGGTCAGACATTAGCCGCAAACTGCAATGCAGCAAGTCCCACCACAGAGTATCCACAACCCCCTTCGCTCCGACCTCCACCCACCACCACCCATGGAACTCCCACGCCTGGACGGCCTTCTTCGTGTTTCGAGGCCATTAGGCCCCAAGAAAATTTCCATGCGAAGAACAAGGACTTGAATTGGTGTGCACCTCCTCCAGCCAAACACCCCCGCATCCTCAGCGTGGGAAAAACCAGCCGAAAAACGAGGAGTGGGTGGGAAAAGCGGGGGCTGCGTGCCAAAATGCAGTTTCGTGACCGGCGAAAGGAGCTGCCTGCGCCTTGTAAGCGATTCCCATTGCCTAAAAGCTTGTAAGCCAGTTTCCGGCTCCGGCTCCGGCTGCGACTACGGCTAAAGCTACGACATCGTCTCCGGCTAAAACACAAAAACTATGGCAAAAGTATACGTTTTAGTTAGCGAAAAAAATGTCTGCAAAACCAAGACTGCTAATCATTGAAATAATTACCAAATTATATGCTTAAATGTCTTAAAGGTTCTATACAAATAAATTAATGTACCTTTTTTAAGTTTTTTTTTAATTTTAAATAAATACGAAATTCAAATCATATTCTTGTTTACTAAAAACATGATTCCATCCACAATCATAATTCCATCAACAAATGCCAAATTTGTCCAAAAAATTGTGTTCTTAAAATTATAGAAATCTGAAAAGCAAATAAATCTGCAGACCAAAAGTAAGGAAATCTGAAAATAATAACAACCAATAGAAATAACAAAATGCATCGTCTTTAAATTCTGTTTTGTATGACATTGTCCATCTGTGTGTAGACTTTGTTTTGTTTTATTTTGTGAAAAACGTTTTTAACTAAGAGCTAATCATAACCAACTAGAATAACATAAGTTAATAATTTATTTAAACGTTTAGCTAAGAACTAATAATCAATAAGCGGGTGTCGGGGCTTTGTTTCTTTTTTTTATAATAAATAACGAAAAACTTCAACTTGAAACATGGAGACGACCCCGAAGGTGTTTCCGACCCCCGAGGGGACAAACGGGTTAACCTGTCCGCACTCGGGGTTTCGGAGAGGGGTGAGGTGTGTCCAATCCAAAGATGGTTTATGAACTAAAGAAAACTTAAAGGTTTTTATTTCATTTCATGAAAACAAAAAGTAGTAAAATAGAAGAAGAGCGAGCATAAAATCAATTACAAAGATAATTTAAATTTAACAGTGTTTTTTGTTGTACAAAAAAAAGGAATTGTTTTTTTTTGTTTGTTTAGCGTTTGCTTTTCTTTTAAGATTTTCATAGAAATGAGTTTGTTGTTTTTTTTTTTTTTTTTTGTTTGAGCCCTAGGGAGAATTCTTTGTCTTTTGTTTGTGTCTTTATGTAGGCTACAATTAAATTAAATTAAATTAAATTAAATAGAGTAAAATTAAATTAATACAAATTGTTGTGGTATAAGTTTACAAACTGCTGAGTAATGTTACAAATAAATTAAAAGTAGGCGTACGAAACTAATGCCGTCTGCCGATGTGACAAGCCTATTAGCCTATGTCGCGAGTAATAATTAAATTAATAATTTCAACGTTGCTCAAAATGCTGAGAGATCAGACCATCGGTTGGATCTGACCGCCTATATCTATGCCTATGCCTATGCCTATGTCTATCACTATATCTATATATGTGTATAGTATAGCCTAAGTGTGGAACATGGAATTGCTAGCTGTATCGAAGATCCCGGCTATCTAAACTCCTGGGGGTTCATTTAACGCGAAAGGATCTAGCAACTAGAACTAGTTTAAGTGCTAATACGTTGGGTGGTCTTGAGTGCTGCCCTCTAACTCGCTTTTACAAAATTAGTTGATGCTTCTTTAGCCTAGTTAAACTGTAGGTAGTATTAAGGTTCCTCAGTCTTCGCAGAGATTTCCGGTACAAGTACAAACTGCTCTAGTTAATATGTTTTGTTTGTTGTAGAATTCTTTTTTTTTCTTTCCATTTTTCTGTAGCACTAAGCTGGGCCCATCTTTCAATTGACGATGCCCATTAACAGGTCATAAATCGCCTGGATGCTGCTGCATATAGATACCGATAGCGTTAGGCGCTCTCCGTCTTGACCACCAGCGGCATGGGTCCACCGAGGGTCAGTCCCGGCTGCGACTTCTGCAGCAGCTCCTCCTGCAACAGGCTCATCGGATTCATGGGCAGACCCATGTTGAGACCCATGCCCATGCCCATGCCCATGTTCATGTTCATCTTCATGTCGAGCAGCGGATGCGCCGAGCCCGGTGACTTGGGCTCCTCCATTCGCTCGCCACTGCGGCGGGACTCGCGGCTCTGGCTGTCCCTGCCCTCGCGGCCCTCGCGACTCTCGCGTCCTTCCCTGCCCTCCCGCGATCCGGCCCTGGAGTCGTACCGCGTGTGGGTGCGCATGTGCCGGGTGATCATGTCGCGGCGACAGGCCGCATACGGACACTGCGGACACTTGTAGGGCTTCTCGCCGGTGTGGGTCCGCTGGTGGGTGGACAGGTGGTCCGAGCGGGAGAACACCTGGCCGCACACCTTGCACGTGTACGGCTTGACGCCCGTGTGCAGGCGCATGTGGCGGGTGAGCATGTCTGAGCGGGCAAAGGATCGCCGGCAGACGTCGCAGGAGTAGGCTTTGGCAATGTCGTTGGCGGGATTGCGCGACTTGTGGCGCGAGGCCATGTGCTTGGCCAGGCGATCGTGCAGCGAGAACATCTGTCCGCAGGTGGGGCACACATACGCCACATCCGAGCCCGGTGGCATCTCCTCGACCACGGGCGAAACGTCCAGGTTGTACCGCCAGGCCACAGTCTCCTTGGTGGTGGGCGAGGCCACGTCACCCTTGATCACCGGCACACCCACCGTGGTGGTGGGCACTTGCGAGTGATGCATCTGCTGGTGATGCAGCGGATGCAATGGCATCTCCATCTTGATCATCGCTGCCGCCGCTGCCGCAGCCGCTGCATGGGCAGCGTTCATGGCATTGGCATACGGCGAATTGGGCGGTGGCTGGTGGTTGGGCGTGGCAGCGGTCGTGATGGGCATGTGACCCGAGTGGCTGCTCGATGCCGGCGACAGGGCACTCATGCTCTCCATGCTACTGGCCGCACTCAGGGCCGGCGGTGGCGGCATCATGGCCGCCGAGCGGGATTCTTGAGAGGATTTCGAGCCGGACCTTTTGTACTTCTTGGGCTCCACCTCGCTGCGCATGCACAGATCCAGCGGACGCTCCTGCGGCGGCGGCATGGGCTTCTTCTCGCCCTTCTTGCCCCTGGGCTTGGGACTGGTGCGCTTCTTGGTGGTGCTCGTGGTGTTGATGGTGGTGGTGGTGGCCACATTGTTCGTCACCGAGGATTCGCTGCGCGGCGGCGAGGGCAGCGATGGCGGCGGCGAGTTATTGGCCAGCAGGGCATGGGGCAACATATGATTGGACACGGAGTTCGGGTTGCAGTTGCTCTTGCGCTCCTGAGAAGTGGGCGAGGTCTCCGTCTCGGAGGCTATCGAGGATGGGGTGTGCTGCAGGGGCGAGGGATAGAGATCGTGACGCCGACGGAACACCTCGTTCAGATACTTGGTGTGCAGGTAGTAGCCAAAGAGCGGCGATGGTATCGGGAAGTACCTATCGTAGGGGTTGGGGATCTCAGTCTTGATGTCCACATGCAGCGGATTCTCCTTGTTGAGCGGCTGACTCTGATCCGGGGTCAGATTGCTCTGGACGGCCTGCAGTTGCAGCGGACTCATGCTGATCCTGGGACTATCCTGATCGTTGTCGTCGCTGTGCGACAGCTCCAGATCCTCGCCGGAAATGTCCTCATTCTCGTTCTCGATCTCGTTGTCCATTTCCGGTTCGTTCTCCTCGTCCTCGCTGACGGGCTGCTCGCTCTTGATGTACTTGCCAGGAGAGGCCTCCTCTTCCGGATCCTCGAGATCCTCCTCGTCGGGTATGGACTCGTCATGCTCCTCCTCATCCTGCTCGGCATCTTCGGCCAAGTCCTCCTCCATTTCCATGGGTTCCGCCTTACAGGCCAGACCATTGGAGTGCGTTTCGTTGTTATTGTTGTTGTTATGATGGTGCAGCTTGTCCAGCACCGCCGAGAGTCTCTTGCGCTTGCGCTGCTTCCATGGTACCACTATGTTGTTGTTGGCCACACTGGCCTGGTTGTTGTTGTTGTTGTTGTTGGCGTGGTTGTTGGTGGCCACCGCTGCAGCCACCGCCGCCGCAGCCGCCGCCTGTTGGTGGAGGCTCAGTGCCAGTGGCAGGTGGTGCTGTTGCGGATGATGATTGTGGTGGTGGTGGTGCTGATGATGCTGTTGCTGCTGCTGCTGGTGATGATGCTGCTGCAGGGGGTGTGGATGCGGATACTGCATGCCGCCGTAGTGGGAGTGAGATTGGGCCGCTGCCGCGGGCGCAGGATACATGTGCGGAAGATACTGCTGCTGGTGGTGATTGAAGTTGAGGAGCTGTGGAGGCGGGGCCGGCGGCGGGTGGGGCAGGGGCAGGTGGTGCGGGTGGTGCTGCGGCGGCTGGGGCGGCGGATTGTGCGGATTCGTGTGGTGACCATGCCCCATGGGGTCGGTGCCTTCTGCCATCGTCATGAGGTCAACTTTTTGCGGCTTCAGCGGCGGCGTCTCCTGCGGGTGGGAGGCTTCTGGCTGGGATGGGGTGGCGGTTTGCGGTGACCTTGACAGATTCCGCCCAAAGTATTCCAGCCTGCGTGGCCGGGGATTCTTGCGGGCTAACTGACGAGACCGAGTGGCCTATAAATACAGAAAAATACATATACATTATTATAGAAACAAAAAACATTTAAAATAAATTAAATAATAAATTTATTAATAAATTACATATATAGATTAATGAATGTTTATTATAAATTCTGTTAGACACTACACATAGATATGTATGAAAAGGTTTCAAATTAGTTTTCGAATAATTACAAATTAGTTTTGGAATATCAGAGGATTAATTTAAAACGCAGAAAAACTCACACAAAAACATTTTTTTTTTCAGCTTGACCTAACCTAAAAAGAATTTTCCTTCAATGACTTGCAGTTTACAAAGACCTTTTCAAACCTACCAGCTTACCAACAGTTGATATAAAACCTTAAAATCAATCAACATGTTATCACTTAAAATCATCAAATAGCCCCTTCTTTCGATGTCACAATTTTCTCTAAATAAAACACCCACCACCATTTCTTTTTTTAAGCTTTCGCACAGCCTATATGGTAATTAAAAGGACACAGATCACTTTAGTTAACTATAGACAATCACAAAAGTTATTTAGCATGGAAGATGCTTGTTAAAATTTAAGATTTCTGGAGGTTAAATTTTTGCACGCTTTAGCAAGGAAGTTGAAAATTTTCTGGTCAAAGAATGACCTGCTATCTCGCTTTCGCCCGCCTATGCATTTAAGTACCATCTAGGCATCTCTTTTTCGCCCACAGCGTTGCCAGACTGCCGCAACTCCTACGCTAGCTTACGCAGAATTGAACTCTGGGCAATTTTGGGTTATGTAGAATTAGGTTAAAATCAAGCGATTTGGGGAATAAAATTTAAGACACAAATATTGTGTGTTGCAATCAGTCAAGCATCAAAATGCTGCAATTTCCCCGGTATCCGTTTGTGTGTTGGCTTTCAGTCAAACAAATAAATAAGATAAATTTTGTGCTGAAGCTGCCAAAAAGAAATAACGTAACGAGAAGACAGATGACAACAACGGCGGCATTTACGCTGCGTTAGTTTTATGCGTTTGTCTGTACGGGTGGGAAAGGGATGCAGCGATGGGAGGGGCGTACTACAGTGGGGCGAAAAGGGGTTTTTTTTTTTTTGGAGAAAGATTCCTGGTACAGTCTCCAGTCTCAAACTCCCGCTGTGGGAATTTTTATGGTGCTGCCAGCAGATTTTATGGCGCTCAAAGTTTATGGGGCCTTTGGATTTTGGCGCTGCCTTCGCCTTGACCGGCGGACCACCCCCCTTTTTGGTCACCCGCCGCCTCCCCCCCTGAACCTAAGCTTATGGTCAGCGAAATCAATGAAGGAAAGGAGACAGGATGAAATGGGCGACAGTCCTGGACAGGATCGCATCGGTTCGCATCTCGCCGTCTGGCGCCAACATTCGCAAATAATTAAAAGTTACCACACAGACACCAAAAGCAGGGGCGCAAAAAGGGGGTGCTACTGCTACTGCTGCTGCTACCAAAACGAAAGCAGTTGGCTCGGGAAAAGGACAAGGCACCACAAACGACAACAACAACAACAACAACGAACGGCACGTCTGGAAGGACGTTTGCTGCATTGCGCTTATCCTTGTGATATATGAATATTGTGCACACACGCACGTAGCTGCGATATGGAGTGGTGTAAGGCAGGGGTGGTGCCAAAAGGGGGGTGGTGGTGCTGGTGGTGCAGCAGCGAAGCGAAGCTTTGTGCTGTGTCTGCCATAAGCCGTCAGTTTATGGGGGGTCTCTCCTGTAGTGCACTAAGAAAAACACCTTCAATTCAGAAAACGGAATCTTGGAAAAATAGAAACTAGAATTAATATCAATTATATTTGCAGTAAAAATAATGGAGAAAAAATGCTAAAATTAAAAAGAAAAAACATTTTAACCAAGAAACGTAATCCTAAAATATTACATTTCATAATTTATTCTGTATACAATAAAAACTTAAAAAAAGTTTTTAACGTATTTTAAATTAACATTTTTGATACAAATTTTTTTAGATGGATTCAGATCTAAATTAGCTTTTCAACCTGAAATTAAGGAGACTTTAAGATGAAAATTTATAAATGCTTTAAATATATTGCCTGTTTTGAAATTGTAACATAACATTCTTTTTTTTCCCTGGCTGCCTCTGTGTTTTTTTTCCAGTGCACTCGTTGTCGTTGTCCTTCTGTTGGCAATTTGCGCCTACAACTGAGTGGGTCGGGATCGGGCGGTCAGGGGTTAAGAGCAAGGGGCAGCAGGAGTCCATGTCCTTAACGGTCACGTGTTTGCTTTACGTGTTGAGAAAATGAAAAGAGCCGGACCCGTCTGTTTCCGAGTGTGACTGTGAGTGTGAGTGTGGTGTTGGTGTTCTTTGTTTTTTTGGCGAGCCGAGGAGAGGTGTTGATGGGCCAGCGACAGGACACCTGTGTCCATCTGCTCATCCTTCGGCCTTCAGCTCTACATCCCCAACAACCCCCCTTTCACCTTTCACCTCGTGGCAGTTAGTGGCTTGCTATTGCTGTTGTTATTGTTGTCGCATATGTATGTCTGCCCCTTTTGGTTTTAATGGAGTGCGTGTCCTTTGTCCTGGGCCAAGACCCCCTATCCTCGTTTGTCCTTGCCTGACCCCCTTTAAAGTTGTCTCAACTTTTTCGATTTCGCAACTTAAATGGAAAACGAACTGAAAGTTTTTTTCTTTTTGCATATCATAATTCATGTTCTATTTCCGGGAATAGGGTCACCACCACAATACACGTCCCTCCCCCTCTCGCTTTTTTATTATCCACCCGAAGGGCAATTAATATTCTTAATTAGGGTAATTAAACAGCGCAATGCTGACAACTATGCGAAAAACTTTACACCAGCAAATGTGGCCAACGGCATTGGCTCTTGCTTTTCCTGCTTTTCCACTCAGCCGAACTTTTTCCCACCTCTTTCGTTGTGTCCCCCCTTATACCAGAATATACATATATTCATAATATGAAGTGAACAAAAAGCTGAAAAAAAAAACATAAATTTTCACGCCAGTCGAGCGCCGCGCGTTGGAAGTTCTCTTCTGGGTTCTCCAAGGTTCCGCCGCTTTGGGGCCTTGTTAGCACGCGAAATCGGGGATCGGATTCGTGGAGGAGGTGCTGCAGGGAGAGTGTCGGGATTTTTGATTTATGGCCGGCAGAGTTTGGATAAACACAAATATACATATATATTCGTATAAGTGTTCATACCCTTGCCAAGTGTTAATTAACTCGCAAAAGAAGTTGGCACTTTAATTCGATGAAGTTGTGAACGGAAAGCGGCTTACCAATCGTTTCTCAGGGCTTCATTTGGCAATAAGATATATTTTTGGGCTTTTAATACAGAAACATAAATTTTGTGATTTTATATATTATAATTGTTTATAAAAGGGTAACCCAAACGTCGCTTTGAAATACCCCAAAAATTTACCTAATTTCTCCTTTCGCTTATGGGATTTTTTTTTTTTTGGCGAGAGATAACTTAATGGGAGAATGGAAAAGACAGAACGGACTTGTCAGGCGATAAAAGAGATGGTGTGAAATGATGCTAAATGAAGTGTTAATTTTTGGCCACGGGTGGAATAACTCGGCCAGTGGCCAAAATAAAATGGTGGAAAGCTCGCAGCAATCACAGATTTAATTAAGCATTTTCTAGAGTGTAAACATGGCGCTAACAAGTCGCCAGCCAAAGACCAAAAAGAGCGGACAGCGAAACATGCTTGTAAGCAAATGTTTGGCAAAGTGGAACGGCAAATGCCAAGTGCTCGTAAATGATCTGAAAACTGAACACTGAACACTGAACGCTGAACGCTGAAAACCGAAAGCTGGAAAAGTGCAAGCCAAGTGCTAAGTGGTGGTGCGACTGAAGACGGAAAAGCGCTGCTTAATTACGCCAAACAACGAACAATGAACGACGAACAACCGGCGAACAACGACAGCAACAACAGGGGCAAACAACTAGGAAGCGCATTAAATGGCGCTCATTTGTTGTCAACAATGGCAAAAACGAGAACCCAGATTTGCCAACTCGGCTTTGTTATTTCGCTCTGCAAAGCTGCGAACAGAAAATGTGCAATGCCATGGAAATATGATTCACGGCCAGTTTTTGAGGCAGTCCAACAACCATAGAGGTGACCATAAAAATTATTATAATTACGCGACGCACTTTGCCAAAGAAAAGGGGGTGAACTTTCAAATGGGGTTGAAATGGGGTTGGCAAATTTTAATGGCTCATTTATTGAAAAACAGAACCGAAAAATATTGGTTGTTTGTTTTTTCTAAAATTGTTAAACGTAAACCAATATATAAAACATGGTATTATTATTTAAATTATGGGAATGCCATCTTAAAAATGATGGTTATCAATCAAATATAAGTCTATTTAACATTTATAGTTATTTGGTATAGAATGTAAATTTTATATAATATTTGAATAAGATAAATATAAAACAAGAAAGAAAGTAAACTTCGGCAAGCCGAAGTTCATATACCCTTGCAGCTATTGCAATAATTAAACATTTTTGAAAACATTAAAATTATGATTTACTGCGTATATGTTTAAAAACATTGAAGCTATGATGATTTGCAGCTCAATTATTTGATAGTTATTTTATATATTTTTATTGTTCCTATGGGAGCTATATGATATAGTCGTCCGACTTTGATGAAACTTAAACCGTAAATTGGAAATATTTAACCATTACTAAATGTCGAAGAACTAAACAAAAAATTAAAAAACAGAAAAGTTATAATTTTTTTTCATTTATTTCTCCGATTGTTCCTATGGGAGCTATATGATATAGTCGTCCGACTTTGATGAAACTTAAACCGTAAATTGGAAATATTTAACCATTACTAAATGTCGAAGAACTAAACAAAAAATTAAAAAACAGAAAAGTTATAATTTTTTTTCATTTATTTTTCCGATTGTTCCTATGGGAGCTATATGCTATAGTCGTCCGATTTTGATGAAATTTTTACCATAATTCTGAAATATTTAACCATTGCTTTATGTCGAAGAACAAAACAAAAAATTTAAAAACAGCAAAGTTATAATTTTTTTTCAATTATTTTTCCGATTGTTCCTATGGGAGCTATATGCTATAGTCGTCCGATTTTGATGAAATTTAAACCATAATTCTGAATTATTTAACCATTGCTATATGTCGAAGAACTAAACAAAAAATTAAAAAACAGCAAAGTTATAATTTTTTTCATTTATTTTTCCGATTGTTCCTATGGGAGCTATATGCTATAGTCGTCCGATCCGGCTCGTTCCGACTTATATACTACCTGCAATAGAAAGACAACTTTTGGGAAAGTTTCATGCAGATAGCTTTAAAACTGAGAGACTAGTTTGCATATAAACGGACGGACAGACGGACAGACGGACAGACGGACAGACGGACAGACGGACATGGCTAGATCGACTCGCCTAGTCATGCTGATCAAGAATATATATACTTTATAGGGTCGGAGATGTCTCCTTCACTGCGTTGCAAACTTCTGACTGAAATTATAATACCCTCTGCAAGGGTATAAATATTTGCATTATTTAAGTATTATCAGTTGGGCTTTTTTCACACTCCATATTTCAAATTACATTTCATAAAAATTTGATTGTCTGATTAAGTCAGAGCAATCCTTTTTGATTTATTTATTTTTTCAACAATTGCCAGAGGTAATCCCCGCTGAGTGACCACTGTGTTTGCCTGGCATTTGTCACGCTTATTACACACAGCGAAACTTGATGAAGTTTTGCAGTAGCACCCGTCAAATACATTTGTATGGGACCCACAGACGCCACTGCGATAAGCCTCGTGCCATGTGCCTCCTTTTTAGACCCCTTTCCCCCCCTTTGAAAACCCCACCATTTGGAAACCCCTTTTCAAAGCGGCGACAGTTCGCAGAGCTAAGCAAATAAAATTGCAGAAATTAAAATGTAAACAATTTGGTTGGTGTTGCTGCTGTTTGCCACGCCCCTGTCGGGCTACCCCGCCCCTCGCACTTCGGTGGACTGTGGCCATTAATCTGGCAAATGTCTCTGACGCCATTTAAGCCGTACTCCACTGGAGTTTACTTCACTTGTCTTTGGTCGTAATAAACGACATCATAAACATCAGCATTCAACGTGATATGCATTGATAATGGACAGAGTGTTGGTTGGGGAAAACTCAAGGGGGGAGAGGGTTTGTGCGGAGCCTCAACTTCAATCACAAGTGCAAAGACAACACCAGCAATACAGCAACACAGCACCAACTCGCTGCCCGAAGGCAAACAAAGCATGACGGGGCAGAAATATGGCTAATAAAATAAAACGCCATTTGCTTAGCCACGACACAACGACAACAGCAATGGCAACAACAACGAGCTCAACTGCTCATCAAACGAGAAATAATAAAAAAAAAAAAACATAAGCAAAAAAGTGGGGAAAACTCTTTGTACGCCTACAACAATCGCCGCAGTTGCTGGTAGCCAATGACAGCAGCAACATGTTGCTGAGACCGCCCCCCGCAGCAACACGAGCTTGCAACTGGCTGGAAAAGCTCTGTTTAAATCGTTTTCGTTTGGGAAAACACACTGGGAAAGCCAAGGAGCGTATGTCGAAAAGGGGCAGTATGTAATGGCTGTAATTAAATCTAGTATGTAAGTTAATTAATATTTGCTACATTTCCTTAGCAATTGATTACTTTTGAGAACCACAAGTATAGACAAATAAATCTATTAATCTATTTATTTAATTACAAACTAGTCTTTAACAAACAAAGTATAAATTACTCTTTACAACCATTCAGACAGCAGAAAATTGCAATAATTAATTGCAAATAATTTAATCAAGTAAGAAAAAGTTTGATTTTTATTTGAGTCGCCACTCTAATGGCCAGCAAATCTTTGATCTCTATTTTGCCATATGCTCTTCCATAGTATTTCTGTAATTCCACTCTGCTATTGAACTCTGATCTCCGATATCTTCCATTATATATTTCTCCCTATTTCATTATCGCCTGGCTCCCCCGCGTGATCATTGCCTATGAGGCGAACTCATTTATTATAACTAGCTTGGCTGCTTGGCTACTGTAGCTCGTTTGCTTTCAATTGGAGGAGCCTCAGCCTCAGTCTCAGTCTGAGTTTGAATGTGAATCTGAATCCGAGCTTGGCGCACTGCAATTAAAATGATCACTGTAATTTAAAAACGACTGCGAATTGGCCCGGACCAAATTTGACGTCAATATGTGAGCTAACGATATGCTAATTAGTTGCCACTGCTACCGAGTCATGGACTGCGATCATTAATTAAGAGGGGCTCTGATCTGGGGATTGACGTGGCTGCAGGTTGCAGGTTGCAGTTTGCAGGTTGCAGCCTACGCTACCGTTGGCCAAGTGGATAATGCCAGATAATGGCGATTTCCTGCCACCAGGCCAATTGTTACTGTTGCTATTGCTGCCGTGCCAAGGAGCAACACCAACACCAACACCAAAAGCAACAGCAACAGCAGCACCCGAGCAACATGCTGCCCCTGGCTGACCGCAGCTTAAATAAAATTACATTCAAATTCAATTGTAAATGCATTTTATCTGTTGGTTTTGCTGCTGCCGCTGCTGCTGCTGCTGCTGCTGCTGCTGCTGCTGGGGCTGTAAACTGCAATCATGTTGCACATTTTTCTGTGGCAGGCCGAGGTCCGATCTCGAGTCCCCAGCCTAGAGACGCTGGCCTTTTACAATCAAATGTAATTATTTTTGCAATATACACCTTCAGCTGCTCTTGCTGCCTTTGCTGCATTTGCTGCGGCAGCAACAAGTTGCTTAGCATACTTCCGTTTGAGCCACAAAAGGCCGCGCCCGAGAACCTGGAGCCTGCAACCTGGAATCGTCTCTGAACTTGGCTATACAACTCGGGCCAAGAGGGGGATCGCGTGATCAAAGTCAATTTAGCTGCGATATACAGACACATTTGTTTTGCTGTTGCTGCTGCTGCTGCTGGTGCTGCTGGCGCAGCAACTTCAGTTGCACGTAGGCCGGCCCAACGATCCTGTCGTCATCTGCTGCTGCCGCTGGTGCAGCTAAATTAAACCATTGCCGCCTTATCGTTGCCGGCCAACTGAGGCGCCTAAAAGGGCCACAAAAGCTGAGAAGGGGTTGCGGTGAAATAAAAATAAATGCAAACAGGTTTTCACACGAAATTGCAGCAGGTTGGTCACACTCTTTAAAATGAAACTCCCTGGGCTTTATACTTATGGCCTTAAAATTCACGTTAATTCTAATTAGGCATATAATTTCATTAAATTATAAAAAGGGTTTAAAGAAGATATAATAAATAAGCAGTCTGGTTATCCCAACTAATTGTTTTTTATTGCAGATTGGTCACTCTTATTAAAAAAAAATACTTGTACGAAATAAAAGAAATTTATTTCCTCAGCCTGGTCACACTCTGTAAAATGGCACTTCCTCTTTCTGTTTTCTATTCTTGGCTTTGGCAAGTGTTTATCATAATTAGGCACACGATTTGCTGCTTAATCGCTGCATTAACATAAATAGCAGAAAAGAGCTAAAAACGAAATGAAACGTAGGAACTCGCAAGCTAAAAAAATAAAACCTAAAAATCGCCACAAGCAAAAAGTCTTCAGAAAAATGGTTTCTTTGACCAAACTAAAAATCCCTGGCTCATTTCATGCTAATTATATATGTGGCCGGGCTGAAATGAATGGCTGGAACGCCCGCCATTTTAGCCTAGACTAGAGAAGCGCGCTTCGACTTCATTTGGAGTCGGAAATTATTTAATTTTAACCTCTGGGGGCCAGCAATCATCATTAAGCACGAGCTTCGAATGCCGCGTATTTGTTTTATTTTTTCTCCTCTTTGTACGTTTTAACGTAGGGGTTTTCGGGCAAAAGGTTTTGGGTCAGCGCCAAGAGGGCAAACCTCCAAGTCCGCCCACTCCACCTTCTCCATATCCGTTCGGCCCTCTCCACTTCGTTTATCAGTCAAAAGTGATCTTTGCAATTAGCCTTAAACGCTTTTTGGCTCAACACGAAGCCCCCAAGAACATCGAACCTCGAACCTCGAAAAACCGAAAAACCGAAATACCGAAAGAGCCCTCAATTGGGTCACAGATCCCAGCCTGTCTCATCCTCCGTCCGTCACATTATCAGAGCGAATTTATCGTATATCAACCTTCGGCCGTCGAGAACTGCAGCGCCTGCATATTTATTTTTAATCATCTTTGTGAAAGCAGGTGAAATTTTTGGCATTTATGAAAGTGCAGCAGCGTGACTCGGTTCAGTTCGGTTTGGTTTCGTATAAAAATTAATATAGATTGCAAGTGGGATACGCAGCGGCAGCGGCAACGGCAATCGCAACAGCAACAGCAACAGCAACAAGTTGAAAGTTTCTTAGCGTTTTGCGGCACAAATTTTCCCGTTTCTTTTTCGCTTTGTGTAAAATTTATTATGCCAAAGGCCGATCATTATCGGGTAGCCAAATTATATATGCGCGCGCGCACATGATGCGCATTAAAGGGTTACCAATTTCCAGTTCCCACAACGATCTCCTCGATCCACGATCCTCGAAGGGATCTCCGATCTTTATTTTAGCTTGGTTTCTTCTGTTTTTTCTCCTGCCAGGTTAACCGCAGGCACTCTGGGGCCAAAACTATAAAATGTCGCAGACTATAAATCCACTTGGAGCAATAAATTTCTCAAAATGTCAGCGCAGGCTCCCGCATTAATTACAGACTCCGTTCGATGTTGCTGCTGGGACACTGGGACACTGGGACATTGCAGTTCGGCGGCGGCGGGCACGGGAGCAACATATCGCCATGTTGCTGGCACGCCAGCAACACCCGCATCTGGGGTCCGCTGCTCTGGTAATGTGAGCCGTTCCTTAGCATGTAATCAATAGTTGTAACCACCAAAAGTGCACCACCACCACCACCAACACCGCCACGAGCAGCACCACCACCAATATCGGAGTTTTCTGACTTTTCTGAGTGCTGTTTTGTGACCGCAAAGCCAAGTGCAAAGCATTCAATTTTTGCCCCGTTGACTGCAACAAGTTCTTTCAATTTGCGTTGCCAGGTGGAGTCGGCAACAACAACTTAAATAATAATAACAACACTACAAGGAACGGCAACAACAACAACCAGCAACAATAACAACAACCAGCAACAACAACAACCATCCACAATTGCAAACTTGCGCGTGTTTTGGTTCGCATTTTGATTGCCTACAAGCCGTTGCTGTCACTTTGCATTATACGAGTCCAAGAGTCCAGAAAGGAGGTTTTTAATTGAAGGTTTCGGGGGGTTTTCCGGAGGTCTCAAGGGGTCTCAAGGGGGTTTGAGGGGGCTTGAGGGTTGCAAGCCCTTTTGCGCGCAAGACCCTTGCGAAACACATTTAAATATTTCAAATTAAAGAAATGGTTAAGAACAAAATTAAAGAAATCTATTGGATTACAAATGTCAACATTGGCATTGGTGTAATATAAATAATTTTTACGTTTTGATAAAGAATTGAAAATTTAAATAAAATCTTTGTAAAACATTATAAGACTAAACAATTAGAGAAACATCTTTAAAACTAGAAATCGGATTATATACAAAAACAGGTTCTAGACATTTGATTCTAAACAAACTTTGGCAAATCACATTTTACAGGCACTTTGTCATATCATTATTATATTAAAAATCTAACAAAAAAGCCTTTAAAATGATTCTTATACTCCAAAGAAATAGTTCCCTTAAAATGTGCAGGCTTTCGAATACCATTTAAAATAATCTTTGTTGTCACAGAAAATTTCGAACTGAAGAAAACTCTGGGCAGCGACAAGCAATGACCTTAAGCTTCCTTGAGTATTTTTCTTTTTAGCCATCTCCACGGGGAGCCCTTGAAAGCCATTAATTGTGTGTGTCCGATCACAGTTTCGGGCTTTGATTTCCTTACTGGTTTTATTATTTTGGGGAGGGGAACGTGGCGCGATTAAAGCGCAATTATGCTGTGTTTGATATGTTAATTTCGTTGGATCGCTTGAAAGAACACACAATTATGCTGTGGGGACAGCTAATTTATGCAGCTCGTGTGAAAGATATATCGATTGATCGATGGTGGAACTCATCACCGGCAGGTGTTAATTGATTTCGTTCGCTTGTAATTTGACTCGTTTGTTTATGGCACCGCGTATTTACCGTTTGCGTACCGTTTTCTCGAAAGCGCAGCACTGAATTCGAATCCAAATCTCAACTCAATTATGGAGATATTGTGGTGACAAATTTCGGGCGCACAAATAAGACCAAAAACCAAAAACCAAAAACTCCGGCGTTGTTCAATGGGCGCTTGGATGAATGGAACTGCGCCTCCGCTGCGTGCTGCTGCGGCTTTTCTCTCGGCTTTTTGTTAATTAAGCTGTATTTCATACAGCTGACGGATTTATGAATAAAGCGCCACCACCGACGAGACTTAAAAATCAAAACCGAAAACGCGCCAAAAAAAATTGAGAAAAGCCAGCAAAAAATGTGGAAAAAGTTGAACGCATATACGAAAAAAAAAGAAGCGTAAAGCGAATGTGATGACACTCAAAAATCCAGCAAAACGCAGGGCGTGTCGAAAGAAATCTCTGGCTGCTCGATGGATTTCTTAGCCAGCATCGAGACATCGGAACATTCGGACATGTGGAACGCTTTTCTGGCCTTAATCGCCACTGGCCAGGCCAAATCGCAAAGGTCGCGTTCGGCCAATTGAGCTGTTTGCTGTTTGTTGTATGCTGTTGTTGTGCGCTTGTCGTTGACGTCATGTTAATTTTTTCTGTGTGTTGCCAACAAATGCCGATTTATATGGTCAGGTTGCCAGCTTTTTGGAGGCAGCATCAAAATCGGCAGCAGCAGCAGCTTCAGGGGGCAGCCTCGCAAACTCGCGACTTGCGACTTGCGACTTGCGACTGTCGCGAGCAATTAATCTTCAAAAGTGGTCAGGTCCAGCTGCACTGGCTCGAATCGCTTTATTTAATTTTTAGGTTTTTTGTTTTAGTCGAACTCGCATACGAGACGAGACTTGGCAATCTGTCTAGAGTGCTCAGCTTCAGTCGCCTTCAATGGCGATCGGCGACTCCTTTGGCGGGAAGGTCGCTAAAACGACGCCCCCGCCAGAGGTGCACCTGCCAAACTCACGAAGGAGTCGATAGTTTAGCGGACATTCGATGCCAAAGATAAGGCCCCGTTAATCATATAATATTAAAAAAAAATTTTAAAAGTAAAGCAAGTTAATACCAAGCTAAAAAATATTACAAAGTTTAGCCAACGCTTATATTTTATTTGTGAGGCTTTGCAGATAAAATATATAATATTATAAATGAAAGAACATATTAAACTTCACTCTATGTATTGTATTTTATTTGCTTTGATTTCTTTGCAGAGATATAATATAAATGTTGTTTAAATAATAGAAAAAATATTTAGGAAAGTTAAATTTTTTAAAACATGAATCTTTGGCTTTTATCTTTATCTTTATCTTCTTTGTAATATTTATTTCTAAACAATTATTTCAGCCTTTTTAAATTGCTTGAATTAATCTAATATTTTTATTTAGTTTATTTCGGCATTTTGCATTTAAAAATCGGAATTTTATGGTTAAATAATTTATTTAAAATATCGGATAGCCTTTTCCCAACGCACCTCTGATTTGGGCGAAATGCAAGTTGGACAAGAGACGACACTGGCTTGTGGCAATGTTGGACAGCCACCAGACGCACATGATCGATCCGAAGGGGATCCAACCCCCCGAAACCCCTCTCCCACCCCCTTGCACACCCCCGCCCATGAGCTGTCCTCGTCGCACGCATTAAATTCAAAATGCGTTTCAGCTTTTTGTGAAGGTTGCCTTGGCCAGGTGGAGCTGCGATCGCGAAATAAAGCCGCCAGCCAGGCCAGGGTTGTCATTCGGAGCCAAAAAGCAAAATGAGGCTCAAGCCGCAGCTGGTGCGTTAAACTTACCTCTTTGATTTAGATGGTGGCCAAGTCCAATCGCTGCAGATCTGGCATAGTCTGCAATAAAAAAAAAACGAGGAAAAGAGCGGTGAGGAAAGCGGTTAGAGATTGAAGATTTTGGCGATGATGCTGCTATGCGCTATGCGCTATGTGCTATGTGCGATGTGCGATGTGCTATGACAAATTGTGGCAGCTCACTGGCGGAGCGGATTTTTCAGCTGCTAATTGCTGCGGTAATTAAAGCAGAACACAGCCGAGCTTGCAGATCATTAATCAAGCTGGAAATAGTTGGCAGGTTGGACAAAACTCTCGGGCCGAGAGCTCATAAATATTTAATGGTCTAGGCAAATAACGATCGCTTGGTTCTCAGACTGCTTGGCGATTTAATGAAAATTTTAGCCAACTTTTAGTGGGGGTTTCCCCCCCTTCTCGCCATCCCGCCCAAAAGACATTGATTGATTGAAGTGTTTTTATATTAGTTACAAAATTAGACCCCCGAAAAAGAGCGGTTACCACCCACAAAACTGGTCAAATTAAGTGGGCGTGTCGGCCACCGAAAAAAAAGAGATATCAAAAAAGAATAAGGTAAAAGCCGCCGTCTGATTGGCAATCGAAGGCAATATCCACGGCAGCTGATTGATGGGGGAAGCGTTTAGAATTGCCTTCAATAAATTATACTTTTTTTTTTGCTCATTAATACAGTAGCCGCAACAACGGCGATAAAAACAAACAAATGTCAGACTGCAATTGCGGCTGTTGCCTTTTTTGGACCTGACAATTGCGGCTTTTATTTGCTAATTATTTAAGCAATTTATAACAAGAATTGTCAACATGATTTGCATTAAATGGGAAGGGGAGGGGAGGGGTCGAGGGGGGCTTTCGAAAAATAGTGCGGGTGCATTGTTTTGGCCGCTAATTGGCATGTTGCTGGCGTAGCTGCGACATGTTGCTGGCGGGTGCAGCTACGAATCGATTGCCACCTGTTGCAATTAGGCATGCAACATGGCATGTTGCGGTTGCATGTGGCATATGACCAGCAGCAATGTGACCAGTTTCTAGCTTCCACCAGCTGTGCGACCTTAACAAATATGCGCCCCAAAAACCAAAACCAAAACTTGTTGGTGAGTATCTGTATCTGTATCTGTATCTGTGGCTGTATCTGTAGCTGTATTTGTATCTGTGGCACACAGCTGCGCAACTTGGGGCCGCTGATAAACTCTGGCTCCGGCTTATCGCACCCACAACAACAGCCAGAAGCCACTCTTATCTCACGAACCCTGGCCTCTTCAATCTTAAATCTGAATCTTTGTGCGTGAACTGGACCAAGGCACTCGAAACTATTCGACAACGCCTACTCAAAAAACAAAACCAAGCCAAACCAAACCGAACCGAACCGAACCCCACAGATAAACATCGTTTTGTGTGCGTTATTGAAATTCGAATTTCAAATGAGCCACGCAACAGGGAAAATCTATTTCAGTTTTTTTTTCTAAATATTTTTCTTAAGAGCTGTGGTGGGAATTTATTTTGTATTTTAGCCCAAACCGTTTGCTACCTAGCTTTTTGGGTTATGGCATGCACATATCTGAAAAACCGTTTGACTTTTGCAGTTAAACTTTCAAATGCAATTAGCTGTGGGCATAAATTACATAGAACCTCGGACTGACCACCGAAAGAGCTGCTATTAAAATGATTGCGATGTGAGGGTGACCACCTACTACAATCAACGAGGCGTGCATGCAACGTAGAAATTGCTGCCTAGCAGCAACATCAGCTACAGCTACAGCTACAGCAGCAACACGGCAACACAGCAACACAGCAGCGGCACAAAATTAGCAGCGCGTGCTAAACAATTGCCTCAAGCAACAGTAGCTGCCACACACAACAACAACAACAACAACAACACACACCCACTCTAACACGGCGAGTTTGCATATTGTTTTACCAGCAATATGGCGGCGGCACAGCAGCAACTAGCAATGGTAATTGCAACAATTTAACGGTCTGTCGCTTGGCTCAGCACTTAAGTGTACTTCGGGTGCAGTGTCTCTGACGAATCTGATGCTTCTTTTTTTTACATTTTTTTCGGCAGCCTACAACTTAATCAAAAACTAATTGCATTTGCATAGAGATGCAAGAGTTGCTGTTGCTGCTGCGTAGGCCCCTCCACGGATGTGGTTTTCAACGCTTGGCTGTGTCAACTTTCAATCAAAAGTCAACAAAAAAAAAAAAGAAATTAAAAAAAGGAGAAGGCAACCCACTGTGGTTTACTTTAACCAAGCCCAAGTCAGCTTCCTGGCAGTAACCGCAAAAAACAACTTCTGGCTAGCGGGTGCTGGTGCTGGTACTGTTGCTGGTCAAAGCCATCTCAGGTGGTCAAGTTCTGCTCTCCGCCCAACCGTGGGAGCCTGGCCATAAAGAGTAAATTAAAAACACACACATGTAGTAATACTGAGTGGTATCCCTCAGATACTCAGTTACTCGGATACCGAGATACCTGAGCATACGCAGCTCACATTCTAATTTATAAGGCGGACGCCCGCGCAGACTACGCATTTCTTTGGCTCTGCTTTCCAGTGGATCTGCATTTCTGCACGAAAGCCAAGAGGCTGGACGGGATTGCAGACGCAGAAGGCAGAAGGCAGACTGCGACTGATGGATCACCGTAGATAAGCGAATCTTGCAGATAATCGCATCACTCACTGGGAGTCGTCTCCTTTGCAGCCAGCTCCTCTGGCAGGTTGCAGGCGGTTCGCTCTGCAGTTGCGGGCCCCGGAGACATGCAATAATTTTCAAACAGCAGACTCCGAGTAACTCTCCGCCACCAAGATGATGATGCATGACAGTGACAGTGCGTTGTTGTTGCTGTTGCGGCTGATGTTGCTGCTGTTGCGGCTGCTGCTGATGTTGCTGCTGCGTCTGCTGTTGTTGCATGACATTAAGCATGTTGCAAACAGACGCTGCCTCGCCAAACTGACAATGAGTCCTGCTGCAGCGAATTGTGGGTGCCTCGGAAATTAGCCACAAAGAAGGAAAAATACACTTGAAAAAAAAAATGTAAAAATGTTTTAAAAGTCCCAACATAAAAGCCAATTGAGATTTAATTTGATTTGATTTAACTTAACCAAAAATTATGTAACTTGATATGATTTTATATGATTTAGTGAATTAAAACTTTATTAATTTAAAATATTGATTACAAAAAACTAGTACGTATTTTTTAAATATTACCATTATAATTTTCATGCCTTAAATTAGGTTTTAAAAACCAGGAACCGCTTTAAAACTTCATTTTCGTTAAATGCTTAGATACGAAAAATATCATTTATTTAAAACAAATAAAATCCCTGTTTAGTAAAACTCGAAAACCCCCACAATTTTCTCTCCCTGCATCTCGAAACTTATTTTCATGCTTCATCTGCTTTAGTTGATGGGGAGAGGCAAAATAAGTTAAAAGCAAAAAAAGGAATCTTTACAAGCGCAACGAAAGCTGAAATGAATTACAACTTCTACGGCATTCCCGGGCTTTGTTTAGAGCGAAAAAAAATCAATTAAAATTCATAGCTTTTATGCACTCGTCCATTCCGAATTCTGTTATTTATTTATTCTTTTTTTTCTTTTTGTTTGGTGGGCGGGGGGCGAAGTTGCTTCTGCCCAAAAAGAAGGGACAGCAGCTGGCTGAAAATGAAGCTGGCGCCAGTCGAGTTGAGCTGATAAAAATCACGCCGATGGAGCATCAACAAACCTGGACAAGATTTTCTCCCGGCCTTACCTGTTTACATTTTTTTGAGGAGATCGGAGATGTGGGGGATGTGGAGGGGTTTTATGTCTAGCCACCGACGCAGTTGCAGGGGCAACGTCAACGGGGCCTCATCATTATCATCATTAAAATGTCAGTTAATAATTTCTACCTACCTCAAAACCCCCCACCCCCCGAGTTCCTCTTTAGTTTTTTTTTTGAGTGGTTTACGGCATTCGAAAGGGTTTTCTGATGTTTTTCTTGGCTACCTGGTGGAGTGAAGTTGGTGTCCGTGGGTGGCCCACCACCCCCGACCCCTTGACCTTATTTGGGGCATTAACACAGTAACGAAAAACGAGATAGAGAGAGAGAGAGAGAAAGAGATCGAAAGAGAGACTGGGATATCCTGTCGAGTTCGTTGCTTGAGTCTTTTGTTTTTGGCGGCCGCAGCGGGGAAATGCGAAAAATACTCAAATTGCAGTGTGTGCAATTCGAGTGGCCCAAGCAGGTTGCTACTGCAAGTTGCTGCTGCTGTTGCACCTGCAGACAATTGCTAATAATTATTTATGCGGCCCGGGGGCAGCTTGCTGGTTGCCTAGAGAAGAAGACTGGCATTGGCTACTGTGGCACGCCCCAGCCCCTTTTTTCTTGGCTCATCAGGCACTTAATGACCAGTCGCCATACTCTGGCCAATCCATAATTACGCCCGTACATATACATATTTGTATATATACATATATATAAATATATATATACCAAAACAAAGAGAGCTGCAATGGTGTTTCTGGTGGGTGGAGTTACACACACTCCCCTTCTTTCGGTTTTAATTTAATAATATTTTGTTACTTTATAGGCCGAAGCGACAGGCTTGTTTACAAGCTCCAAACATGCAACAACTTTAATAGTGCCTGGCCAAGGAAATCGAAATCAAAAGAGTAAAAGAGATAGCTTAAGAGGTCTGAACTGAACTGCTTAGCACATTGGCAGCACAATGCGGTCGTAAGTTGTGGCATTTTGCGCACTTCCTGTCGCCTGTCGACCCAAGTTCCCTTCACATCCTTTGCCTTTTCAGCTACATATGGAGCCCATGTCAGTCAGTTAGCTCCCCCACTTTTGCAAAAACTTTTTGCCACACGCACGCATTGCAGTTGTTTTGCATAACGCCTTTAACTGCGCCAAGTTTTCCCCGCCAGTTTCCATTTCACTTTGCCACCGCTGAAACGCCACTGAAACTCCCACAAAAGTAATCCCCACATAGACACATTTAACTTGTTCGCTTAGCATGCGATTAGTTTGGTAATTTGATTGCGCCAGTGTGTATCTGTATCTGTATCTTTGGAATGCCAGTTAAGTTGTTAAACTTTGTCCTTGCACTCGACTTGCCTTTGCGTGCCTGCTAATTGAAAGGATTTGTGGGAAATACTTAGCTGTAGTAGCTCCCCCAAACTGACTTATCCGCTCATTTCCTGCTTAGTTTTCCCAGGGCCTGGGAAAAGCGCTTCGGGTGCAATTAGTCGACTGGAAGAAAGGGAAAATCTGCAGCATCATCTAATCTAATCAAAGGGAACTGCTTGCAGCTTGCGTAATAACTTCCGTTTTGTGTTTTGTGCTGTTCTGCCTTCAATTAATTCAATAACTGGCTAATCAGTTCAGTCATTTTCGATTCGGGGGCCTCCTTTCATGCTGCATATCCGTTTTGGGTTGAAATCACGATCACGATCATCATCATTGTCATCATATAGGGCTCGGGATCCATCCTTTGCCAAGTCATTATCCCAAGTCTTCCTTGGTTTTTGTCTTTCGACCTCGCCCCTCGCACTCGCACTCGCAGTTTATTCTTTTTGGACCAGTTTGACAGGTGTTTTCTTGCCGCTGACTGAAGCCCGATTCTATGCGACGTCTGCGCCTCTTTGGCTGTGTGTTTATTTGTTTTGTTTAACCGTCGGTTTTGGCCTGGCTTTCGGTTTTGACTGCGGCCTGGAGTTATCGTTTTGGTTTTGGTTTTCGTTTTTTTTCTTTAGCTTTTGGCTGGCTTTCGGGTCGTGTGGCGGCGTCGGCGTCGGCGTTTTGAATGCAAGCGGTTCTACTCGTATTTTAAATACGCTCTGACATCAGAGCCCCAGCACAACCATCCCGTGTGTCTTCTCCTTTTCTTCGTCTGCTTTAATTATAATTTATCTGACTTGTGCCTTAGTCGGCATCGACGACATCCAGCGTGAGCGTATCTCAAAGTTTTTGACTTTTATCTGCTGCTGAATTGATGAGTATATAATAAGACTTTATTGGTCGAAAAGCGGCTTTCAGGAATTTCTTTCAGTCAAGTGGAATGGGAATGGCAATGGCAATGGCAATGGGTATGGGATGTCGCTGGCGATTCACCATCTCCATCTCCATCTGAATCTGAATCTGAATCTCCTCCTGTCGCCTGTCGTGGGTGTCGTTTCTCTGTAAGATCCTTTCTCGTTCTTTTGGGCGAGCGTGAGAAACAATCTGCCCTCCGACTCCTTGTGGTTTCTGTGGCAATGCATTTCTCTTGTTGCTGCTGCCACAAATTCTCCAAGTGAATTCAGCGAAAAAAAAAACCGAACAAGTTGAAGGTAAAACGTCTTGGAATTTCGAAACTTCAGCCCTTTTGCGTTCTTCGGTGTTTGGCTCTGTTTTTTTTCTGGACTGTCGAATAAATTGCAAGCGGAAATCAGCTCAAAGAACTACATGGGCTTCCCTTTTCCTGTGGTCAACTAAAGTCACTTAAAAATTCAAGAAGGGGGAATATACTAGTTCAACTTAAGCACACACGTGCCAGCAAAAAAAAAAAAACAAAATAAAAAACAAAAACAAACACCGATAGTCAAATAGAAAACAAATAAACAAACAAGAAACACATTTGTTAGACGAAAGCCGCTGGAAATATGCATAAACATAATAATAACAAGTCATTTACATATTCATCCAACATCGGATTGAAGCCTAAAACCATAAGTCAGCCATTGAGACCTAAACTTATTGGAATCATTCGCCAGATACTTAATATTTGTAGAAAGGCGAAAACTGTAAAAAGAATCGCGGCACAAATTTATGATTAAATGAGTGTTATACCCATGACACTCCCCCTGCATTTTTTCCACCTGCTCCATTGTGATTGTCATCGATCGGTTGCCATTGTTTCTGAGGGAGAAAAATCGGATTTGAAAAATGCCTTAGTGACACTTTGTTTTTTCTCTCCTCCAGCGATTGTTGATGGGGGGAAAGGGGGTTTTGGGAGGTGTCGTCGTTGCCAGAGACAACAACAAAGCGGCTTACACTTTGTTTACAATGTTGCCTGGCTATTTTACAGATATTTCCCTCCCCGCCCGGCTGCTGCGTCAATATTGATCCATAAATAACAGATCCCCCGGACCAAGGCTTTAAACTGCGGTACGCAAGACCGAAAAACCAAAACTAAAACCAACTCCAACTCAAACTCGAACGTTAGACGGCCGAAAACAAGTGGAAGATCTGGCCGAGCGGTCACGTCTCAAGTGAAAATGGTTTTTAAGTGGGCAATGTCTAGTGAAAATTAAACTGTCCCCTGGGCACGTCAACGCCATCATCCCAACTAAGCCCCGTCCAAAAACTGACCGGCGATGACATGGACAGAGATGAGCTGCACCAGCGGACATCTTCTTTAGACCCTTGGATCCAGGGATCACGAGAAGCCGCTAAAACAAAGGTGGAGAAAAGGGGAAGGGTTGAAAAAAACCAATTTTAAAGAAGTAACAACAATTTGGTACCCTTTAGTGTGAATTATGAGAGTACATTCAAAATTTTTAAAACTTTTTGCAGTACATTTTTAGTTTATATTACTTAATTTATAGTTAATCAAGTAAAGCAAACAGCCTTTAAAGATATATATATATGTTTTTGCTAAAAGTTATTCACTTCAAAATGGCGCTTAATTGATTCTAACTGGTGATTATTAAGAATATAAAAAACACATCCATAAATCTAAATTTCTTTAAGAAGTCAATAACGATTATTCTATTGTTTTAAGTTCTGACAAGTCGATAAATATTTGTGTTTATAAGTGTGAATGCCAAATACGAAATCTTTATTTCAAAACAAATTTAGCTTGTGGGGGAGTAAGAAGAACTTATAAAAAGCAAACTGGTTTATACATCAGTCTCACAAAAGTACGCAAGCCATCTTGCAGATGAAGTTATGGTTTTGGTTTGCAACTTTTAGATTTAAATTATAACACTAATGTTATCATAATTTTATTTCTAAATAAAGTTTTCCATATGTTTTTATCATTAAAATATACCCTTAATCCCCAGGTATAAGAAAGAAGAAAAGAAATAAGCCGAAAATCCAAAAGTGTCAACTCTAATTGCCTTTTGCTTGGCTTGTGCGTTTGGGTTCTCTGGACCAGGTCCATTTCTTCCCGCCAGAAGAGAGTCTGCGGAGCTGGGAGAATGCAGATGCCTTACCCCCTACCATCTCTACCACCCCCATCCCTGCCCCTGAAAAGTCGGGCTCTTTTGGTCAACTCTGGTCGTCAAATATTTGAGGTTGACTTTGGCTTGCGCTTGCGCAAATACTAATAAAATTTCGGTTAATTTTTTTAACTCGACACGCACACACACTCGGCGGTGTGTCCGTCCGTCTGTCTGTCTCTCTGTCTGTCTGTCTGTCTGTCCATACTCCACACTCGTATATTTTTATTTATTTGCTGTTGCTGTTGTCGCGCACTTGACTGTAATGGATTTGTTGGCATGAAGATATTTCTTTATTATTATTATTCGGTTTTTTCGCTGTCGCTTACTTAAAACAATTTGAAGGAACTTTCCTCTCCGGCCAAGTGAAATGACAAACAGCAGGGGGTATTACATAAATTAGGCACTCGCCGAGTTCCGAAATTAAAGTGCAATTCATATTTGAGATACTCGGTGGATTTATGGCCGCCATTAGTTTGGGGGTGGTGGTTTCGGTTTCGGTTTCTGTTTCTGTTTCGCTTTTGGTCTGGATAAATACAAATCCGGCAAGTGGAGCTCGTAAACAAACATTACAATTAAGTTTTATGCGACAGGCATTTGAGCTTATAAACTCAGCGAAAATATTGGACTGGTGGACTGGACCGAAGCGAGTTGCAAATTTTCATGTGGAAAACTAGCCTGTTTGGCGAGCAACGGCAACAGCAACAGGTTTTCCCCATTTATGAGTTGGCCTAATCAAAAGCGCTGCGACAACAATCAAAAGATCTGCACGATGTGAGTTTCTTTGGCTGAGTCACAAATAATCAGGTGGCTTTATGCAATGCCCGGCCGTAAATTGCCTAACTCGATCCACACACCCACTGACCACTCCAATTGCTTATCAACCCATTCTTATCAGCTAACCCAACCAGCCACCCACTCAAAAGTGGGCGTCCGGTAAATAGAATTGTGCTTTGTTATTGTTTTATTGTTTTTTATTTGGAGGCGAGAAAACCATGAATTGTGACTCGAGCTGTGACGTAAATCGAAGGACAGATAGCCCACCGGATCGGGGGGCTATATGTGCGTATATAGGCGATAACAAACAGCCGACCGACCGTGTGAGCGGTGGGTGGCCGCAATCGCATTCGAGCAATCGAGCAATCTCCGCTCACGATTTTAACTTTGTTTTCGTTTATATTTTCTATTTTCAATACTCATGCCCAACACCCTCCGCACTTATTCGCATATACTTTTAATGCTCATTCAATCCGTAATCAGCGATCTATGTAGTCCAATGACGTTAATTGAAACTACTCGAGATTAAAAGTTGTTTTCAAGTACGTGCTGCGGCGGTGGCCCCACCGAAAAATAATTCACTTCATTGAGAACTGCGTGTGGTTGCCTGATATGCCAAAAAAAAAACCATATTATTTATATAAAATAAAACAATGCCCGCGGTGGGAACTCGACTATCTAAAGCAAACCCCAGACTGCAAAATCGACAGATAAAATTTGGGGTTAGTCTAGGAGTATTTAAAGGCATGGAAGATAACAATTTGATTTTAATTTTAAGTTTGACTCGCTTTTAGGGAATTTCCATGAACTTAAATTGTAGGATGTTGGATGTTTTGGAAATTCGAAGAATTTCTTTTTATCGTACTCACAGTTTCCGAGCTACACTTTTATTTTAATAATATTTTAGCTAAGATGATTGGGTTGTATGCATATTTACGTTTACTGTTGCCAAAACAAGCTACATTTTTAATTTGACTTTTAAATATTTTCAAATTTGTATTTAAAGAAAATTTGTTGATGTAGGGCAGCAAAAAAAAATTGGAAATAAATATTAATTTACTAATGCTCTCAGTTTAAACTAAAGTCCTTTTTTTTTATTTAAAGTAATTCTACATTTTATCAAAATTTATTTGTGGAGTCGCATCATCTCAAAATAAATTTATGAATGGAAATAAATTTCAAGTATTAATGGAATTTTACATTTAACATATCGATAAAAAAAGTTCGAGACCTCTTTTTAACACAAATTCAATGTAGAACAAAATGGCCATTGAAAATTCCAAGGAATTTGAGATTAATTTCCTGCTAATTGAAGGGGCGTGATCCGCCTGCGATTGCTTTGATATCTGATGTATATGTATTTCTGCTCCTCCGCCCCAAAGCTCTAATGAAAAACAAAACGTTTATCAAATGCATGATAACGACGCATGTCCAGGGCCGATGTTGTGGGCCCTATCAGATGTCGAAGATGACGGCTCTTGGCTTTTGGCTTTCGGCTTTCGGCTTAAACCGCAGATCCAAAAGGTGTTAAGTCTGTTGGCAACTGCGGCGGACATCGCAGTCTTTGTTTTATTGTTTAACGCATTCCAATTAACATCTTCAATGATCTGTCTGATTGTGTGTCTCTTTTAACGCACACGTGATGATTGAATTTTAATTTTGGCCCGGCTTGGCAACTCTGGGCCAAAAGCCTTAACCCTTTGAGCCGTGGCTCCACCTCCACAACCTCCAGGTTTTTTTCCCCCCTCTTTTTTTTTTGGTCGTTTTTTCTGAACCGGGCACGACTAATCCAAATCAAATGGCTTCTCCAAATCAATTCGTTTTCAATCGTTTAAAGTTAATTAACGCGCCAGAATTTTATTTCACTTTACACATTCCTCTTTCACTGCTCCTCAGCCCGTTTCCTTTGTTCTGTTACACGCTTTTGTTTTGCTGTAAATTTATTTTATGTTTTTTCCTTTTTAGCTTTTTGTTTTCTGTATTGTGTGCATTTTTTTTTTTTTTTGTTTTTTTGTATTTCGCTCAACGTCTCAATTTCAATGCGCGCTCTTTTGTTGCTTGTATTAAAATTGTTAATTTAAGGCTGTGTCAGAAATAAATTAACCACTGAACCAGGGACCTTAAAATCGAAAGAAAAAAGAGTGGGGGCGGAGGTGTGGGGAGGTTTTTCACTAGGGAGCAAGGCTCCAAGTGTGCTTTTGTGTGGAAAATGCAAATTGCAGTTGACTTTGGGGTCTGAAAATGGCGTCGTGCGGGTGAGACTGGAGCCAGCTAACCACCTGAGAGACCTTCGCCACCTTCACCCACCTTCACCCACCTTCACCCACCTTTACCCACCTTGAGCAGCAGTGAACCACCGATGGAACCACTGTTTTATATGCCAAATGCAGTGGGACAGCGGCAGACGTCGCCGTTCGTCATATAAGGTGCGGTGCGTATAAGTCAGCCGCGTTGGAGGAGCAGAGAAAAAATCACTCGACATATTGAGAAATGTGCAATAGCCTAATGCCCATTTAAGGCAGCACTTTTCATGGCAAGTTGCATTTATCGCCGATCGGATCGGAATCGGAATCGGTTTAGACCGATCGATCAAGTGCGTTTGGCGTTTTTCATTTTTCGTTTTTCGTTTTCGGAGACAGGTCGAAAAGCAAAATAACGAATTTTCGATTTCAATAATGTGAGACTATTAGAATGACCAGCCTATGCTAATGGCCAATGAGTGTAAAACATCTTGCAAATATCGGCTAAAAACGATCCTTCTTCGCCCATCCTCACCACTGACATGCCTTTAAATGGTATAAATTACCAATGAATGACATACGATTTAATTGCCTCAACTAAGTAGCAACTACGTTGCAACCAGCAACCAGTAACTAGCAACTAGCAACTTCTGCTGCATACAGATCAGTTGATGTTGCTGCCGTGTCTCGAGTTGCTGGAATTAATTAATATTGCACTTTTGAAGCGCGTGCATACAAATTTGTCAGCTAGCCGGCCAGTTCTGCGGCTCAGGTGTAGACGACAATTGGCATAGTTCACATAGAAAGAGAGAGAGAGAGAGTGGGTCTTTGGTCAGGATGGGCAATTAAAATTCCCGATCGGCTAAAACTGGAGCTGAAGCTGGTGCTGGTGCTGAAACTGGAACTGGGGCTAAGGGTCTATTCTATCTGGCGGGCTCTATCACTGGCTTTCATGTGCGTCAATTTGCCACAGGCACACGATCTGCAGATCGTCGATGTCAAGTCGCTGCGGCGATTGACGTCAATATAGATAGGGAATCGGATTCAGATTCGGATTCCGAATGGTAATAGGAGTGGGAATGAGATGAGATGATGCCTCTGGTGGGGGCCTGTGCTGCTGCTGATATGAAATCATCGGGCAGTCAGTCCATCATTCATGGCTGCAATCGATTGCACATATAGCCCGATCTGATATTACGCTGAGGCGATAATGGTAAACCGATCTATTTGTAACTGGAGCTATACATTTGACACATTTTGGTCAAACAGCTGAGCTAGCTTTCTTCTATATGTATAAGCATATATATTTTTTTTTAGCTGGTCGCATGACTAAGCCGTCGGCAAATTGAGCGATCTCGCAAACTCACCTTTTTTTTTTGTTTATGGTTTTCCGTAGGAGGGGAATTATCCAAGCATTATCCAATTTTTAGCTTTTGCCTTGCGGGGGGCAAACACACATTTAACAAATATTTTTTAGGCTGCGTTGTGTAAACTCTAATTGCTAATATCAAAATATCACACTTTTTTTTCTATGTATTATTTGTGCTTATGCTGCGTTCGCGTGTTTGGCTTATTGTGTGTTGTTTTGCTCGGCTTTAATTGATTTATATTACTTAATGGGTTGTAAGACACACACTTTTCACTTGGGCTTAAACTGATTTTGGCAAGATTAGTTTTGGATTTTTGGGTTGTATATATACTTGAAGAATTTGAATAGCTTGCCACTTAATGTGTTGCTGTTGCACGCGCGATCATTATTGCTGTTGCTGGTGTTGTTGCCGATACAGTTGCAATTGCAATTGCTGTTGCAGTTTGTCGTGTTTCGCGGTCTCGTCGCGTCAACGTGCGAATAACAAATAACGAAAACGTACGAAAAGATTTTCACTGCAAGAGGTTGGTTTTCCCGACGTGGCGTCGTCGTCAGCGTCGGCAGAGCTTCGGCAGCAGCGAACCGAGCCACCAAATCGAAGACCAACCACTGAAACTCTCTTCGGGGAGAGAGAGAGAGTGGGGCGAGGAGAGGAGAGGTGAGAGAGAGAGTGCGAGAGTGCGAGGAGGGGGAGTCTGCGAACGCACTGCGAGGATTCAATTCGATTTTGGGCCGAAAAAGACGCGTCTTGCTTTTCAGCACTGAAGAATTCGAGGCAGCGCGTGCGGAGCGGAGCGTCGATGAACCTGAACCGACACTGCCCAGCAAGAAACTGACTTCTGAGTAGAATCGTATCGCCACTCGTTCGCCAGTGAGACCCAACACACACACACCATCTCACCGGGGAGACACCCACACATACGTAGGGCTCATAAGTGTGCGTGCCGAATGTGTTGGCCTCTCATTCGCCGGATAAAGTCGAGGGAGAGCGAGAAAGAGCAGCACGTGCATTGGAGATTTCTCGAGTTTTTCTTTTTTCTCTCCGTCAGAGCTGCTCCCAAAGCCTCTCCCCCCACCGCCGCCCACTCCCCCGCCCCCTTGGTAGTTGTTGTTTATGGCTGCGTGGGCTTCTAATTGCTCAAAACTCTATGCCAATGGGGGCACTCGGCTGCATTTGGCGCTTTTGGGTCGCCAGTTGCGAGTTGAGCTCCGAATAGGCGCCTCCCACTTCCACCGACTGGCGTTATATAATGCCGCCGAGCGGAGATAAGCCAGCGGAAATCCAAGCGGGTGTCTTTTGCCCCGTTTGATGCAGGCAAAAGTAAATGAAAGTCACGGGTTAAATAATAAGGGGAGTTGGCCTGTTTTCTTGGCTGCCTTTCAGGTCACAATCTTGAAATACAAACATTCGCCATGAGGTGGCCTTTAAGATTCCAGCCAAATATAAAAGATACCTCAAATTTGATTCAACAACTAAGAATCTTTTATTTTTAGGTAAATATTTGGGTCAAATTTTAGAGTATAATTTAGTTTAATATGTTAAGCATGGTTTCTTATCATTTGCTTAAAAGAATAAGATATAAATAAATATAAATTTATTTATATCTTATTCTTTTAATAATGCATAGTTTTTTACCAATCTAAGCAAACAACTATTGGTTTCCTTAAATGCACAATACGGCTTACAAAAACCTTTCAATGACAATTTTATAAGTTGGGGTATTTTATTATTTTGTATTTCATTTTCAGCATCATATAATATCTTCGTTAGAGTATCCAAAAGTATATTATTGAAGTTAAGGAATCTTTAAAAGGGTATAGTATAAAATTTAATTTGATATCAGGTATTCCATAAATTGTATTTATTGCTTAATTGTTATTATTAAATATTTAAGTAGTTACGTTATAATTTTGCCAAAATATTAGGCAGTTAGAAGAGAATTTAAAGGGTGCAAATGTATCGATGAGTTTCGACCTTGAAATTTTTTTAGAACATGTTGTATTTTAAAGATACACTAATTTTCCTAATATGATTCATATTGAAGGATACTTTTAAATCAAATTGCATTATAAGAAAATCTCAGTCGACAGATTTTAAGCCGCAGCAAAGTTCCGGATAAAATCGACGGATAAACTCTCTTACCACGCACACAGATACAATTTCTTTCTCTCTTATTGAAACTCCCTCTTCGCTCTCGTGAGAAATGCCGGCAAAACAACTTCACAGATATGAACTTGAAATGCCGATGCAGTTACCGCGAGAGAGAACGCTCTCTCTGTGCTCAGCATATATGGGTGTGTGTGGGTGAGATTGCGACGCAGCTGCCGAGGTGTAAGTGTATCTGTGTGCGGCCGCTGTCCAGGTGTGTGCGTGTGTGTTTACAAAACAAATCCGAATTGAGAAAAAAAAACGGCAAAAGCATGCCAAGGCAGCAACAACACAATTTGTGAATGAACGAATAGTGGCGCACTCACACACACACACAGATAGCCAACCCACACCAGGAACTCCGCGTCTGTGTGTATCTGTGTGTGTGATTGTGGGCAGGGAAAATAAACGCGTTTACGCGATTCGTACAAAATTCGTGGGTCTTTTGAAAGAGAAGCACTGCAAAGAGCCAAAAGCCACCGAACGTAGGTGTTCGGCTATAAGTTATATGCCATATGCTATATCATATATACATATGCCATGTGCAGATGTGTCTGTGTGGGGCAGCAGCAACAACAATGAGTTATTGAAATGAGGCAGCGACAAAAGAAACGAAACCAAAATGGTGTAGGCCAAGTGATCGGAAATCACGGAGATCGGCGATCAGACAGATATATCCATAGCGATGGCAAAGGTGTTGTCAGGGGGGAGTGGACTGGAAGGGGGGATATGGGAAGTCAGCAGCCAACACAATCCGAAGATTGTCTCCGCTGATTTGTTGATTAAGTCGTCCATCGAGTTGGCGACTTTTTTATACCCCCGGTATTAAGAGGGCCAACAGGGCGTATTATTTTTCAAGCTGATGTAAGCCTTTGCTTGGGGAAAGATTTTACGCTTATATTAACAAATTGATCTCATAAAACTATTGTGCTTAAGTTAGCTATTTATAAACACATAAATCCGTATATATGTCAATATATGAATATTTTAAACGTCAGTTAATTGTTGAATAACCTTTTTTATATTCAAATAAAATAGTTGAACTATAAATTGAACATAATATTTGGCAGGAAAAAATAAAGGAAATCCTGCAGAGTAAAGTAAATTAATAAAGCTTATAATAATCTTGAATTTTAAAAATCTTATAAGTGGAATTATACGAACGTTTGTAAAACTAAACTAAAGTGCGGTTTTATCCTCTAAAATTGCTAAGCCAAATTACTTCACAAAATAAATAAATATTTTTATAAAAGTCAATAATTAAAACAAGACTTACTATATAAATTATTTGCTTTTAAATAAGCTTAAGCTTTCTTAAATTATATATAAAGCTCAGCTAAACTGTTGATGTTCCTAAAAATGTACATATTGCAAAAAATAAATATTTTAATATCATTTGATTTCAAAAAAATGCCTCTAACTGGTATCCAAAAGTCGAACACACTTCTCTAAAACATTAATAAGAGTTTTTGGCTGTACAGCAAATATAGGTAAGCTAAGTACATTTCAGTGTCGCCGATGCCTACGCCTGAAAATGAAATAAAATAAATAAAAACCCCTCGAATTGGCAATCATGGTAAAAGTTGTCGCCTCAGATGTGTTGTGATTTCAATGCGATTTGAGTGCAGCTGCAAGGGAATTTCGCAGCAAGATTCCTTCGCTTTTGTACTAGAAATCTTCCCACGGTTTGGCCCAGTCATCGTCGTTATTTTCGCCCTCTCAGACTCCTTATTGTTGTCCTTGCGCCACCCCAGCAGCACCGCCGCCACCACCGACCCACCACCAACCCACCCGATCGCAACCCACCACCACCGCCGACCATCCGGGATCTCAAATCCCGTTGTGCAACCCCCGTAACTTTTTGGCGGGAAATCTCCGACGAACGTCTTCGCGCACAAAAGGCAACCCAGCCAAGATCTCGGCGAGATTTTGTGTTTTTTGTGGCCTGCGGCATAGAAAATACAGGACTCGAGTCCCTATCCATCCAAGGAACTCGAACCATCCCTCGGGGCGAAAGTTTTCTTTGGACTCCTGCTGCTCCTTTTTGCTCTTTGGCAGATCCTGCCACGCCCACCGCGCCCCTCCCCCGAGACTCAGCCTTTTAATCGGCATTAATGAGTCGCAGATCGCGATGGGAGGGCACACAGAGCGAAAACAGTAGTTCCAAATTTATGTAAATGCAATCCTAAAAAAATAGGTTTCTCAAAAATGACAGTAAATTTGCACTAAAAAACACTTATCAGACATGATGATTATTTATTCTTTGTAAACCTATTTGTGCTCTTTATGCATATTTATAAATGGGATTCATATTCATTCACATTGACTATTTCTTTTCAATTTTAAATGGAACTCATTAAATCAAGCCTGTTCAGTGTTCTTATAAATATTAATACACAGCTTTCTTAAGCATTCACGTATGATTTATAAATATTTTATAAATTTGCAAATTATTGAGAGTGTAATGTCTAAAATTACCTCCGTAAACAGTGGTAACATAGAAATCTCCTCGGTTTAAATTCGTGTGAAATGAACATATTATGTACATACAAATTTTAACCCAACATCAACCTATGATATTTCTGTGACAATTTTGATTAGATTTATTTTTCCCTGTGCAACAGCCAGTGCGTTGTCGTCGTTGACTTTCCCATTCATTAGAAGCGCCGAAACACAATTTTCAATTAAGCACGCAAAAACGCCAACATCCCAAGCAGAGCGACCAATGCCAGTCGCAATTTGCATTTGCAGCAGCCACTCGCAGTGCGACAGCAGCAACATCATAGTGGCAACAGCAGCAGCAACAGCAACAACAACAGCAACACAACTGCAGCAACTGCCGGCGCAATAACCATAAAAGCGAATGACATTTCAGCACCTTGAGGTGACGCCAACGGCAGGAGATCAGAGGAGATCCCAAATCCAAAGGAAAAAGCCCAGATCGGGCCAGATATTCTCGCTGGGCGTTATTCTGGGGGTCAGGCGGAGATGTCGCCGCTTATGCGCCAATTAAAAAATCTAATTTGCATGCGAATCCGCGGTTTCTCGCCTCTGAGATTCCCACGGATAAGCGCTTTCAGGAAAATCTCTTTTGGTGGACAACATGATTTAGGCCGAACAGCTGTTTGGATTTTAATCAGCAAAATGTGTAATAACTCTACCGAAAAACGGAACAAAACGGTTAAGAGAAACGGAAAATGTAAGCTCGTCTTAAAAATAATTAATAAAATATAATAAATATCACAACACAATAGATACAAAACATTTACGTTCGAAAAAAAATGTAAGTTAATTTAATGTATTTGCATACCGGGTTTTGTATGCTCTTTTATGGAATCTTATCATTTCCAGTCTTCAAATAGTTCCCAGAATTCTGTTACTTTTCCCCACTTAAAAGTGGAATAAATCTGCTTAAGACAAATATATACATTTAAAGTTATTGTTTTACTCGAAATAATAAGCTTACTGGGAAAGTTGGCTTTGCCCCACATGGTTTGATTGATGATGCCACTGATGATGGCAAATTAAACTCAATCAAACGATTATGGATTCAATGGATGATTTACTATTTACTGAGGCATCATTAACCCTCGAAAAAATCAATAAAAAAGCAGCTTTGATTTTTATCCAAAAATATATGCTCTAGAGCATATAAATTTTTCTCCAACTTCCTCAGAAGCTGCCCCTCTGTATAAGCATGTTTTGAGATCTATCATAACCTGTCCCGTCTGTTCGGCTTTTTTAAGCAATTAAGCCTTTCTGGCTGCTCATTTTTCTAAAGATTTTTTTTTGGCACAACTTGGAGATTTTATCACGACACTTTGCACTTCCTCCAACACACGAGTTGTTTTGGATGTTTTTCTGTTTTTTGTCTTTTGCTACCAACATGAGCTTAAATCACGCGCACGCCCCGAAATCTTGGCCAAGATCTCGCTGGAAGACAAATTTCGAATGATTTACCTACAGCGCTGAGATGAGCTAACCTTTACTTTACTGATGAGGTGAGGGAAGTTGGCGGCTTGCGGGTGCGACTCCATTTCATTCACAAAAGTTTTGTCTTAATGAAAATCTCTTGAGTTGCTGTGGAAGTGGGAAGGTCGCCTGGGATTCCTCCTAAAACAAAAAAAGTTTAAACAAAGTTTAACGACTTGGCTGGAAGGCGTAGACAGAAGCCAATTTTGTGTTCTTTAAACATACGCAGCCCTCGAGCTCCCTTGTATGCGTTTGTTTAATTGATTTTGTTGTTAGTTAGGCTGGCACCGATAAATGTTAAGTGTAGTCATTAAATCCAAGTGATTTTACCAGTGTTGCTTCATTTCTCTTCTAGAAGCCCACAGTTACACACAGGGAAAATTAATGTGTGATAAAAAAATTCCTAATATTTTTTTTCTTATTTTGGCCAAGAACTCAGTTTTCTCACTAAAAATAGAAGAATTTAATATTCAGCGCATTAACATATATTTATAATCAATTTTGTTAAGGGTTAATATCTAGCAGGCCATCAATAATTTTTCAAATTTTTTTTTGAAATTTGAAATTGGTTTGTAACCCCTTTGTTGAAATGAGTATGTTTTCATTTCATTATACATTTTTCAGAGTAGCCTGAGAACTTATTGTTCTACGGCAACAAAAACTGTTTTCCTTTAAGAAAATTAAATAAGTAAGGGATTTTTTATAATTCGACTTGGGCTTATAACTTTAATCCATATTAGACTCCTAGAAACCTTAAGACTGTCCAAAAAAACGATTAAAAGTATATATTTACTTATTTTAATAAAAGTAATGTAGGAAACAAACTAAAATAAATGATTTAATAACAATGCGGAGTATAATTTATTTAATAATGGTAATCAAATGCGCTTACATTGTATTGTGCTTTTCCTTTATATATAAACTTAGCTTATAATTTCCAAAGTATTTCTTGGTAATTTAAAAAATTCCTTCACTACCTATAAATGTACAAATTGAGATGTAGCTGCGGTGAAAATTACAAATCCAAGTGTACTTCGAATACGATTTTTCAATCGTTGTCAGCATTTTCTCACGTCGCTTAAATGGCTTAATAACCCAATCCGAATGCAACATTTTGTGGCCGAGCTTTAAGTTGTTGGTAATCGCTGGCCCCCTCCCCCTCAGCTCCCCCCAGCTTCTTCTGGACATCACCCCCTCCCCCTTGGGGTAGTAACTCGCTTCCGGTCTGCGGTCCTCTGGTCATCAATGGATGAGTGAGTGAGTGAGTGAGCGAGTGAATGAATGAGTGAATGGGGCTATCGTGTGGTTTTTGTGTTAGAAATGCCATAAAAAATGCAACAGCGGCATAAAATTGATTTGATTGCCAAGAAGATGATCAGGCAGAAGAGCAGGAGCTGAAGAATCTTGTAGGGGTTGGGGTTAGAGGGGCTGGAGGAGCTGGAGGAGCTGAAGGGGGTATCCTACACCCGCCTCGAAGTCTAACCGATTTTGCCCATGGCCAGGCAGGTTGCAGATCGTTAAACCTCGGACCCCAAGAGTCCCAGATGTAGGCCGAACCACTTTGATGAGCTCGGATGGAGTGGCTTCCTCAGATCGAAACTGCCCATGAGATAGAGTCGAGAAAAGAGACAGAGCTCGGCACATTTAGAGATTAACTGGTTTTATTGCCCGATTGGCTATAATATCTTTTATTTACGAGGCTCGGGCTAATTTGAATTTTCAACGTTTTCTTTTTTTTTTTTTTCTTTGGCTTTTGGCGCGCTCTCTTATTTTCTATGGTTTCCCACACTTTTACAGGTGAATGGGGGTTCGGTCCCGAGTATTTTGTGAAAGATTTTTGATCGCATGATTGTTATATTTTATTGATCAGCTTTATACATATATTGAAACGCTTTGGTTTTTTTTTTCTGTTGGGGCCGTCGTGTGTGTTACTTGTTGTTGTGTGTGCCCCTTGTGTATGTTAATCGTTTATGCCCTCCGAAGCTCATTTCTCCGCTCTCCAATCGCATTTAATAGTTTAATTTTTTATTTGAATGAACAGTTAATTTTATGCCAAGTGGCAAATGGTAGCCAACAGTATTCTCCTGCTTGTGGGAGTCTTTAAAAGCGTGTGTAATCCTCCGTTTTTATTTTTTCGTTTTGGACTCCCAAAATAAACATAATTTATGCTGAGAGCTCCCAATCGAAAGACTTAGGCAGCGAACTCGAATTGAAGTTTATGCCTTGATGATTATGTATCAGTGTTTATGCTGAGATTAAGATAGTTTTTTCAGATAGGCCAAATGGAAGGGAGTGCTGTGAGATATTTAGAAAAGAAGGGAATGGTGCGATCCATTTCCCTCGTCTTTCGATACAATGGAAATTAGTTCCGCTCACTCACAAAGCTCATCAAATGCGAAGGCCCAAGCCAGCTGGCAAGCTTTTTATTTTGTTTTTTTTCAGATTCCCAAACTGCGCAGCAACAAAGACTGGAAAGTAACCAAAAGATTGTTAAATTGTTCATCAACAGGCGCAGCTGCGTTGTCTGTCTTCCCTACTTCGAGTTTTTTTTTCTTGTGTCCTTTGCGCAGCCAAAAACAAAAAGGACTCTAAGGTCTTAAGAGGGAGGAAGATGGCAGGGAGTTGGGTTTTCAGTTGGGTGGCATGGGGTGGCAGGAAGGAGGAGGAGAACCTCTTTATTCGCCGGCAGTGAAAGAAGCAGCCGCTCTTGTCCCGCCTCTCGGGGTGGCGTTGGCGATGGTCTTGTCCTGAGGATAGGTCCTTGAAACGGGATCTCTGGCAGCCCCTTAAGTGCGCAATAGGCAATTTCCCCGAAGGGTGGTGGTGGGTCGCCCTCGGCACACCTTTTCCCACTCGCAACTCGTTTTCCCTAAATGGACAGCTGCCTGCTTCGCAGATCCTTCGTGGCTGGGCTTTCGTGCCGTGACAGATTGATAAATATAGCCAAGATTTTCTCCAGATGAGCAGCATTTTCATCACGAGGAGAGGGAGGCAGAGGCAAAGCCACCCGCCTTAGCTGATGAGATCTGTACACAGAGAAAACTATGGAAGATTTTTAAATCAAATAATATAAAGAGGAAAAGTTCTAAGATTTCTTGACTTCTCAGTTTTAAATTTGTTTAATTTTGTATATATTTTGTGGTTGATTTTAAAAAAGTGTAATAATTAACAATTCATTTTTGAAAATGAAAAAAAAAATCCTGTGAAAAAGTTGCCTGCGTTTGGAACCTTTATTAATATTTTTAAATATTTTTGCAGTTTTACTTTTACAAACATTACCAAAGATTTTGCATAACGTTCACTCCTTTTTAATTAAATGTTTACAACACGCAAAGAACTTAGTTTCAAATTGGCTTGTATTTCGATAGTAATTGAATTAAATCGAGGTTATCATAAGCCACTATTCTAAGCAAGTACAATAACGACTTTTTTCACTGTGCCAATCCGCACGGCGTATATATATTTATGTCATTAAATTTAAGCATTTTCGTTTAGGCCATTCAGCTGGCCAACCTGTGATTAAGTTGGGCCCTGACTTGGCTCACTGTCTGAATTCTCCTACCCTTCCCTGAGCGCTCTTTTCGGCCAATTGCATGTCCCGGCTAATAGTTGCAAGCTCCGCCACAAGAAATTCATATGAAATTATAAACGTTTTAGTTTTATTGTGCGTTTTCAACTCGGACTGGCCATTTGAGTTGAGTTGAGTCGAGTCGAGTCGAGGTTTGTTTGTGGCGGTGGCGGTGGCGAAGGTGGAGATGGAGGCCCCATAGCAGTGATAAATGTTTCCTACGCCGAGGTATTTCACCCGCGGCATTCACAACGGCAGGAAAAAATCATACAAATGCAAATTTAATTGTAGTTCGCCGCATCCCAGTGGCACATAAACGCACAAATATCTCTCGGGGAGTCTGGCTGCAAATGAATGCTTTCAACGTGGCACGCAATTTAAGTGGGCGGGGTGCCCGAGGGCATGGTCCCTCGGACTCTGGAATATATATATATGCCAAAACAGCAAACGAATTCATTTGAATTTCATTTCTTCAAATGCCTTTTTATTTGCACCGGTGTCTCTGTTTCTGTTTCTGATTATGTATTTTTGATTCCGATTTGACTAACGGTTCTCCAAATCAACTCGCTCCACCTACTAATCTTTTCTACCTTTCTCCCAATACTTTTTTAGCGTCTGGCCGGCCTTCGATTATGCATTTTAGTTTTTTCTATTAATATTGACAGGACCAGCCTGCCATCTAAGTATTTAATTGGTACTCAATTTTTTTATGGGCTAGTTAACCAAGTTATTTTTACCCATCAAAAAGCAATAAATATGTATTCATTTATAAGTTAGAAAGCCGCCTTTGGTTTGATTGCACTCAGAAAAGTTGGTGTTAAATATATTTACAAATCGTTTTATCCTTTTTCTAAATATCTCAAAATAATTTAAGTATGTTCCTTGCTGCATTTTGAAAGATTGAACTGTGCAAGATATCCAAACCAATAATAAACAAAAGTCGTCGGAATAGCTAAGCAAGAACACAAAATAATTACATTTTGTAGAAAGTTTAAGTACTTTTATAAACAATTTTTATAAAATATATAGAAGGGCGGAACGATGTGGTATTTCTATTTAAGAAAACATATACATTTTCTGCTCTAAAATAGTGGGAATTGAATGTCTTTAAATACAAATTTTTGGTAATTTAAGTTGAAGTACTTTCATATTTTAATATTTTGGTTTTAATGCATAAAAAGGCGTAACAATGTGGAATTGCTGTTTTTGGAAAACAAATACATTTTCTGCTAATAATAATTTGAAATGAATGTCTTTAAATACAACTTTTAGGTGATAAAAGTTTAAGTACCTTTACAACATTATTTATAAAATACATTAAAAAGTGGAATGATGTGGTAATGCAATTTTAAGGAAATGTATACATAATAAAAGTTGAAAATAAATGTCTTTAAATACAAAGATGAGGTGATTAGAGCGAAGAAATAAAGAGTAAAGGCCAACGCGATTCCTCATTTTTCTTCTGGCGTCTCCCACATGTTATTCTTTGAGGGAACACTTGTTCCTTTCATAACTCCCTGTAATTGCATTTGCAATTAAAACCAAAATTACCTTCACAGCTGTTTGCTACAATTCCGACACCTTTTCCGCTCTAACCGCAATAGGATCAGATGCTATTCTTTCGTCAACTCAGCTTCCTTGTGGCTCGTGTGTTTTCCCTGTCAGCTGTTCTTTCTCAGATTTTCCTCGGCTCGACTTCTGTTCCGGCGACTTCTTCAGTTTCTTCAGCTTCTTCTGCATTATTCGCCCTCTGCGCGCCAACGACTTCTTAAGTCGGATCCTGATCCCACCAACAGCTGTCCTGGAATTCTGCTGCCGCTCCTGCTGCCCAAACAAAGGATACCCTGCGGGGTCGTCGTTGGTTTTGCTTCTCTGACGAAAGGTCAATAATCTCAGATGGGGTGGCTGCAGATTTCGGGGAGGAAGGCAGGAATTCGTGCAGAAATCTTAACGGAATTACATCTTGAGTGGAGAGACGGAGGCACTCAGGAAATAAAAGTAGGGATAATTGCAAGTCATAGAAATTGTGGCTCAATGTAATGTTTTCATAACCAAACAACTAGAATTTTAATATGTTTCTTGAAAAATTATGAGAACAAAAAATATTTAATAGGAAGAAATTTATCTTCCACCTCAAGTCCCATAAAAAAGTATTGCATTTAAAATATTCTTTCTAAAATGTTTGCTCTTAAATGTAAGATTTCTTTAAATGTATGCAGAAGGTATGTCAACCCATTTGTTTTCCAAATTTTAAAATATTGTGTACTTATTTTTCTCTTGTCTTAATAAAAGGAAAAACTGTCCTACAACTTTTATTGAATACGTTTCATGCCAGTGCGAAGATTTAATTTTAGGTCCTTTGTCGTCACGCGATTAAATCTAAAAATTCTTTACATTCGTAGAAGCCATGTATTCTTTGTTCCATATCCGAAAGTGTATCTTGCATTTCGCCGATTAAATCGCTCCCTTTTGTGGGTCTCGCCCCGATGTCATTAGCGCTGAATACAAATATGCAACACTCACCGATCAAGGATGTGATGCGGGTGATACCCCGCCTTCGTCCTTTCTCCCCTCCACTACTGAACCACTGGCAAAGGATGTGTCCCGAAGAAAACAGAAAAATCACAGACAAAGTAGAATAGGCAGAGTTTTAGGTAGCCCGAAGAAAGGTAGGAAATTAGATGTTATTGTATAAGGACACACCGGGCCGTGGATAATAACAATAATGAGCAGAGGAGGAGTAGCGCGCGCCAAGGAGAGAACAGATTGAACAGCTGATGTTTCAGAGGGAAACCTTGGATGGATCGACTGACAGGAATCTCAGGTGCGGGGGTGTTGTGATTTCGTCTCAGTTCCTTTTACCTTCCTGTTGTTTTTTTTTTTTGTGTTTTACTTCTTTTTTTTTTTTGCTTAACAGCACGTGACTGGCTTTGGCGCCCTTTTTTTTTGTGATATGCCTCTTGACAAATTGCTCATTTGAAAGAGTTGAGCTGTAAGCGGAGATTGATATTGGATCGGGTTTCGTAATCGGGGATACTTTGTTGCGCCCACACCGGAAGCACAGTGGAACCTCCTTTGCGGGGCTTCGCAGGAAGGGAAACCCGTTGATTTCAGCATGCAAAGCCTTGCAACATCGGCAACATGATCGGCATAAATCGGCAGATCGGTAATATCAGCAAATCGGTAAAATCAGCAAATCGACGGAAGGGGGCTGTAAGATTGGCGGCTATCGGCGATCGGCTATATTCAGCCAGGCCCAAAGACGGGTATAATTGGCCCAAGGCAGCAACAATTTATCAACGCCGATTGCCATTTGTGTTGACAACTAACATACTGGACATTGGACAGTGGATCAGGAAAGGAATGAGTACGAGTACGAGTACGAGTACGAGTACTCCCTGGTTTCAGCGATCTGTAGTTGGCATGAAGCGTGTTGATTTCGCACTTTACAGCTTGTAAAACCAGCAAAGGCAGTATCCACTAGCCACTATGCTCGTACTAGCGCTATGAAATTATTTATTTAATAATCGGACAGCGAGTCATGGAAAATGGTCAGCAATTGTCGTTAGTTGCCACCATGTTGAAGCCGCTAATTGTGCACGAAAAGCAGCAGCAGCAGCAACATCACAGAATTTATTACGTTTCAATTATGTATATGGGCAAATGTTGGCACAGCCAATTGGCAGCGCATAAATCTCGACGGAGCCACAGTCACAGTCACTCTCTCCCTCGCTGCAACTTGGCCCGGCTGTCAAATTAGCACGCCAGCAACTAGCAACCTGGCCATTAGCAATCGCAACTGTTTGGTTTGGCAGCTCCGATCTGGCTAATCAGCTTCCTACTCCTAAAGCGGTTACACTCTAAAGTGCCTCTTCTTTTTCCGTTTTCTGGTTGCCGTTGGCACGCCAGCAACACGTCGCATTGCTGCTGCTGCAACTGCAACATCGTGGGATATGGCACCACTGATTTATTCCAAGGGGTCTAATCAGTTCTTATCAGTGTCTTACATGGATTGGCTATTTTTCTGGTATTTTATCAGTGCCCCTACTATTGATTTATTGGTATAAAAACATATTTTTAGTATGTCATTTGCACAGGCCAATGTCTTTCTTATTAAAGTACGGAAGTCTTTAATTTTCATATAGTTTAGATTAGTATTTAATCAAAAAATATTTAACAATACATAAAATTTAAAATAAATAGTATTTACTTATTGAAAATCGGTCTTAATAAATACAAATATTTATATGGACTTAATTTTAAAAAATTTTTATATGTTAATGTTCATATGTTTATACATTTTTTAATATATTTTATTAAAGAAATAGTATGGAGTACATATTAACAGTACAAGTTTATTATATATTTGTGCCTAAGGCCAAAAATCGCATAATTCTTTTTAAATCTTTCTCTGGAAATGGAAAATAATATTTAATTTTTTATATTATATAAAATTATTATATTTTAAGTATTGTACAAACTGTTATTAACTTTTCTCTTATGAATTAACCGTTAAAGTGCATCTGACAAATTCATGTTCCTCTACAAGGCAACTATCAATATCACATTGCCCTTGTGCAATATTGACACAACAGCAGCACCAATTGCTGTCAGCAACTCTCTAAACGATCTATATGAAGTTCTGGTGCTTGAAAATTACTCACTTTCCAATCGGTTTTCCTGGGAGTCCAAATTAAGTTGAACAAATGGAGGGTTGCTTTCGGACGCAGTTGCTGCGTATTTCATATTCCACCAGCAGCAGCAGCAGCAGCAGCAACTTAAGCTGTCCCACCGGCAACATGCAATGTGTGTGGTCTGCTGTTCCTCCTGCGACTTTCGCTGTTGTTGTTGCTGCTGCTGCTGTTGCTGCTGCTGCTGTCCCTTGCAGTTGCAACTTTTGTCGTTGTCCGTGCATAAATCGTGTGAAATATCGCATTTCGCGCATTTTCGCTTCGTGTTAACGAGTGTCACATACGCACACATGAAAAACAATCGCCTGCAACAGGCATTTATTTGTCTTTCTGCTGGCGAATGTAGTTGTTGTTGCTGTTAGTGTTGCTGTTGCTACTTGGGCTGGCAAGTGCTTGTTGCTGTTGTCGCTGGGTTTGCTCTAGGCATTTGCATATTGACAGCGCAGTGTGATAATGCTGTTGACATTGATATAGCTTCAAAAGTCTGGCTACAGACTGTGGGACACTCTGTATGTTGCTGCTGTTGCTGTTGCTGCCCCGACTATTGTTGCTAGTTGCTGGTCTGGCTGCCGCTGCTGCTGCTGCTGCTGCAACGCCCACAAAACAATTGACAGTCAACAAGATGCCGGCGAGGCAGGCGAAAAAAATTACAGAAATAATGCTAAAAAGAGCGCTGAATCTGATAAAGTTGCGGCTGTTGCGCATGCGCATGTTGCACGCCTACAAAATCATGTTGCACGTCAGTTGAGCGCGCTTTTTGCCCTCAAAATATTTGTGTGTGTGTGTGTGTGAGTGTGTGTGCTTGGCTCATTTAAATTCAGCAATGATTTTTACCAAGTACTTTACTTGTGCTTTGGCCGTTCAAGGCCGCCTTTTCGAACCGCTTGTGTGGCATCCGGCGGTTCTATCTACAATATATATATATGTGTAAATGCAATATGGTATATCCTATATGCTGACAGACGGCAGCCGAGAAGGCGGTACATACGATATCGGATTTCCAGCACTACTACTGCTGGGCGGCAATTGATTCTTAAAAAACGTTGACAACTTACATGTTGCAGCAACATGCTGCCGCCGCGTTGACAAATTGGGCGCATGTAGATGCAACATCGAGCGGAAATTGGAAATTACTGAAAAATTCTCGAAAAGCAGAGCACAACGCCCACCAAAAATAGGGGCTTGCGGGTAATCCCCGGCAAAAGGGAAGATGAAGATGAAGATGAAGTAAGAGCCGAACACCCAACTAATAATCGCATAATACACGTACCAGGCTAATGATTAACCTGCATCATTATCGCTCGAAGATCTCAGATGCTCCTCTTGTTCTTTTTTTTGTTTTTGTTTTTGTTTTTTTGCCCATCGAAAATTAGCTGCCGTATCTGCAGAAGCTCTTCCGAGTGGCGGAGTTTGGGCACTGGATGGGCTGGGTCCAGGGGCAGGACAACAAAGCATCCTGCACTTTTACTCGCCCCATTCAAGCAGCAAACAGGAGGATGATGGCCCCGAGGCAAGACCTGCAATCTGGCTTTATTTTATGCGCGGAGCGCGCTTAAAAATGCAGTCAACGTCGCTTTGGATGGGGCAGACAGGAACCTGCCGCTTAGGCGAATGCCTCACGGGCCCCAAAAAGGCAAACGGCCCGACAACAACAGCAGCAGCAGCAGCAGCAACAGCAACAGCAACATCTACAGCGGCAGCAACAAATGGCATTAAAAAAAACCATCACTGCGGGGCGAGGGAAAATTCACTGCATCCTCCCACTTTTTGCTGGTACGCGAATGTTGCCTCTAGATGGGCCTATTATGTTGCTGTTGCTCTCGATGTTGCTGCTTGTCGAGCGCTGTTGCTGCTGCTGCTGTTCGCCAATCATTAAATGCGTTTTTCATACTGTTGATTTGGGTTTTATTTTTGTTTTTTTTTGTGCGGGAGTTGCTGCTGCGATTTTTGATTTATGAACCAGCAAATGAGTTCGCGAAAGGAGAACAGAGAACCGAGAACAGAGAACAGAGAATAGCGATCGGACGGCGAATGTATATCAAATAAGTATACACCCACACTTCCGGCTGTAAATTGAATTGGGGGCGTGGCCGGCGGAATGTTGCACCCCATGTTGCCGGCGGGCTTGTAGATAATTATGCGCATGTTGCTGCTGCTGGTTGTCTGCTCGATAGTTTTGTTTTGGCCAACATCAAAGTGGCAGTGGAAGAACGACAGCGAAAACGGCAACGACCACGACAACGACGACAAATCGCTGAAAGTTACAGTTTAAGTTTGCTGCCGCAGCAGCAACAGTGGCTGCCAATCACCGCAACAGCAGCCACAACAGCAACAGCAACAACAGCAACTGCAGAAGCAGTGGATAATCAGAATTCCAGCATTTTCACCTGTTGCTAAAGCTTGTGCAGACTGACATGTGCGGCACATGCCGAGTTGCCATTTGTCTGCACTTTAATGATGCGCCACATCTAACTGCAACTGCAACATCAACGGCAGCAGCAGCAGCAGCAACATCAACCATTCACTACCTGCACGCAGAAAAATATCAGGTTTCTACTATCTTCTTAGCTTCATGTTAATTTAAACATGAGGGAACGGATCAAGCGGAGAAGTATATAATTAATAATAATAAACTATTATATATTTAGAATTTTACAAAAATCCGAAAAAACATGTAAGCTTATTTACTTTTATACAAAAAACTATAATATATAAAAAAAAAAAAACTTATGTTTTGGCCTCTATCGAGAAACCATTTTCAATAGCACGTCATCATTGTCTTACAACCATTTACATAATATAAATAATTCAATGCTTTCAAGTGTTGCAAGAATTCATTTGAGGAAGTCGTAGATTACGCCAGAAATTATCATAATGTTGTGTCTGGAGGAATTGTGTCACTTGATTTCACAGCAAATCTATTTATTTGCAGGGTATAATCACCAGTTCACCACGCCACGATTAGCTACACGATTCAAGTTAGAGGTCAAGGCTTGGCTATCAACACAGCCTTAAAAAATACAAAAAATTATCAAGAAGAAAGAGTAAAATAAACAAATCAGCTTATATGACTTCTGGCCCCCTGAGAGTACTTACTTTTCGCGGGCGACTGGACATTTGCATTTTCGATTCGGCACTGCAAAATAAAAGGAGAAAGAGAAGGAGGAGGAGGTGGCTCACAGCGGGCAGTCGGCCCCACACAATGACAAAGGGAGTGAGAAGTGGGGAATCCTTAACTAGAAACTGTAGTTTGTCCGTCCCAAGGCCGGTGAATTTATGGCTAGGTGCCGATTGAGGGTGGGGGGGTTTTAGAGTTCGGCATTTGAAAAACGGCCCATACCAGCCACACTAATTAGTTTGCCCAAGAGCTCGAGGGCCATTGCATAATTTAGGTAGCGAATTCCTTGGCCAGGCCAACAACGCCCACACATCTGGGGAGAAGAGTTCGATCTTTCCGGGAATAAGTCGCTGCTTAGGGCCATGCTAATGCCTCCATCTCCACCCTTCCTGGAAGATGGCCCTTGTCCAGCCACTCCAGCTCCAGATCTTAGCCAGAGATCATAGCCGGAGGGATATACATGTGATCCAAATTTGCATAATTGCAGACCAAAGTCGGCGCTGACTTGCCCTCTGAAAAATAATAATAATTCCCTTTCGAGTGATTCAATTTTCCTGAAATGGAGCGTAGGAAGAGGAGTTTTGCTAGTCAGCGACGCCTAAGCCAGGAGCTGCCCTTCCACCAGAGGCTCCTAGGCGGTGTCCAAAAGAGTTTCGGGTGAGTCAAGTTCAGAGGGAGTAATTGAGGGTTTTTCACTAAGGAATCTGCCACAGATCACCGCTGGCCCATCAAGTTCGATTGCAATTGGCAGGTGATAATACAATGTCGTAAGCACATTACTCTGCTTCTTTAGTGCATTATAATAAATATGACAAACTTGTTTAAATCTTAGCGATTTCCAGACCTTTATCAATGTGCTAAAGTGTGGATTCGGTACTGGCTGTTTGGCCATGCCAAAGGCTTTCATGCACTCTGGTTGGCTGATGGGCCTTATAAGCACTGTCGTTCTCAGCTCCTTTGTACTCTATGCCATGCATATTCTGGTAGCTATACTTTATCAATTCCCGATAACTTTTCATTGGAAACTTTCTCTTTTGCAGCTTAGACATATCAATTTCTTGGGAGCTCGCTTTGAAATCCCATTACTCACTTATCGAAAATCCGTGGAATTGGCTGTCAGCAATGGACCACCAAAGTTTCAGTTTCTAAGTAAACCCTTTGGGTATGAAAATATCTATAACCAAGTGCCAACCAACATTTTGTCAGGACTTTTGGTTGGAATTCGGACTTAAAATATAATTTTCTTCCCATAATTATAACTATATGATAATAATTAATCTTTCATATTTAGGTACCTAGTGGATATCCTGCTCTGTGGATATCACTTTGGCGTGGACTGTGTCTATGTGGTCTTTGTGGCCAAAAGTCTCAAGCATTTAGGGGATATCTATTTGTGGCCCTTGGATGAGAGACTCTATATGGCCCTGCTCATCTTACCATTGATCTTAACGTTTATAATACGGGATCTCAAGAGTCTTCTGCCATTCGCCTTCATAGCCAACATTTTGATATTCGTTGGTGTGTTTTTGATACCTCTTATATCTTACATTCTTAACTTACTACCTTAAGCCGTAGGATCTTTTATAATTTTAGGCTACTTGTTTCGGGGACTTTCTCGATTTGAAGAACTTAAAGCATTTCAGCCCTTGCGGAACTTTCCCTTGTTTTTTGGCACTGTGCTATTTGCCATCGAATCAGTTGGAGTGGTGGGTTAATGATTGATCTTTTAAGAACTCTATAGACTACTATAATATTTGTCATATCTTTTAAAGATTTTAGCCCTTGGACGCAGTATGCGAACACCGGAGAATTTTCTTGGCCCTTGTGGAGTTTTAAATCAAGGTATGTTCGTGGTAATTTTTTTCTATGCGGTCTTTGGTTTTTTTGGCTACTGGCGGTATGGACAAGATACGGAAAACTCGATTCTGCAAAACCTTCCACAAAACAAAATGTGAGTTCTTTTAATCCAGGGGAATATGGGTTTTAACGCACCGCCTTAACATGCATCAAATAACTTCCTACTTTTTTTATAGACTTTCCCAGCTGGTGACTGCAATGTTTGCCCTGGCAATTTTCTTTAGCTATTCCCTGCAGGGCTATATAACGGTGGACATAATCTTCAGGAGTTATCTGGAGCCGGAACTGGAGGATGGAGCTTCCAAGGCAGTGGAGTTCTTGGTGCGAATCGCCTTGGTCATCGCGTCGGTGCTGATGGCAATCCAGTACCCGGACTTTGGGCTGCTGCTCGCCTTCGTGGGATCCTTTTGCCTGGCCCAACTGGGTCTGATCCTGCCGGGAATCGTGGACATCTGCGTCCAATATGATTTGGGATACGGACCTGGGAGGATCCTTCTTCTCCGATCGATGCTCTTCATTTTTGTGGGCTTGGCTGGCGGAGTTGCTGGTACAGTAGTTACCCTACAAACCCTCCAAGCTCGCTTTCCCATCGTAGTTTAAAAATGTTGTACATATTAAGACGGATTTTTGATAAAGATAATATAATAAACATAGCACAAGCAAATTAAATTTATTGTTTATATATTAAAAGTACGGTACAATAAATAACATAATAGGAAATAAATCTTCAATTATATTTTTTAAAAATGTTTGTTCCAATGTTTCTAATTATTAAAATTTATATATTCAAGGTGGAGGCCATAGATGAAACAAATGACATCAGAAAAGTTTTTTATTTTATTGCCTTACCCAGAAAACTAAGCTAGCTATGAACTATGATTAGTGTTTACCCTAAAATAAAACTCCGTTGTGAATAACGTCACGTCTAAATAATTTGTATAATTCAAACAATTTTCACATGTTTTAATATACAGACATCATTTTTCAACATGGCCGATAAAGGGTAAAGAGAATTGCAGAGATTTCTCACCTTTTACTACTAAGCTTCTAATCCACAGCGGCTATAATCCTTATGAAAATCGAAATGTGGCTAAGCCGATATCGTAAGTTTTTCATAACTATTTATTCCTTAATCAGTATGGTTTTTTGCAGTGATTTTGGGGCATTTGTCTTGCTACTGAAGTGCGTGGTGGGTTCTGGAAGTTTGGCCTTGCCCTTGGCTTTTTACTACGCTGGCATAGTCAATGGCGTGGTGTTGCTCTGCTTGGTTTCCTTCATGCTGATCCATGGTATTCAGTTGCTGGTGGGTTAACCTGGAAGTATGTTTTCGATTTTACACATTTTGTTTTGTGAAGGTTTATAGCATGGTGGAGTGCTCCAGACGCATGGAGGTTGGCTATGCCACCTTCCCGGAAGCGATGGTCTACTCTTTTGGCCAGGGACCCAAGTGCTTCCGGTATTGCGCCAAAGCAGGAGGCTGGATAGTTGATATAGTACTGTGTGTTTCGCACTACGGCGTCTGTGTGGTCTACTCGGTCTTTGTGGCAGTCAACTACAAGCAGCTTTTCGACTACTATGTGGGAGTGTGGGATCTGCGAGCGTTTGTTGCCGTCATCGGACTTCTCTTGATGGCCCCCTTCATGATACGCCAGCTGAAGTATCTGATACCCTTTAACATACTGGCCAATATCCTCATATATGTCGGATTTCTAATGATGATGTACTACCTGTTCGTGGATCTTCCGCCCATAACGGAACGAGCAATCTTCTTTGGAGCAGTGGAGAAGTTGCCTTTATTTTTTGGCATCGCACTATTCTCCATCACTTCGGTTGGAGTGGTAAGTCCTTGGAATAATACCAATATCTTTGCAATGCCTGTAACAAGTTTAAATAATTCGCAAGATGTTGGCCATCGAAGCCCAGATGGCCAAGCCGCAACATTACATCGGTTGGTTCGGCGTTCTCAATTTGGCCATAATTCTGGTCTTAGTCTCGTATATTTTCTTCGGAATCATGGGCTATTGGCGCTACGGGGACCAAACAGCTGACAGTGTCACACTCAACATTCCCACAAATGAAGTGTAAGTTAAACAACACCGAAAAAATTAATACGATTATGTGGATTAGATTGCTTGTCTAAAAATTTTATTTTAAATTTAAATTTTTTTACAAAGATTTATATTATATTTATAATATCAAATTCAGTTTTGTGTTTTAATCAGGGACCTTAATAATTGATTTAAAATATTATAGTAGGACTTTTAAAATAAAAGTTTAAAATATCACTTTATTACGGTTCCTGGCATTAATATAAGAATTTGGAATTGGTATTTTTAATGTGTTTATCTAAGATCGTATTAAAATATGTACAGTAGCACAAGTGAACATAATGTTTAGATAAATTTAAAATGATAACTAACAACAAACCAAATACCCAGCGTTGCGCAAGTGTCCAAGGCATTTATAGCCACCTCCATATTCCTGACTTATCCACTGTCGGGTTACGTGGTCATCAACATTATAATGAACCAATACTGGAACAAGAAGGGCGAGCTGAAGCATGCGGTGCTGAAGGAGCTGATCCTCCGGGTTATTTTCGTCTTGCTCACCACAGTCAATGGGATACTTGTCCCCAATTTGGGTCCTCTGTTGTCGTTGGTCGGTGCCTTTACCATATCACTGCTGAATCTGGTCTTTCCCGCCTTGATCGAGATTTGTTTGTACTATCCGCCGGACTATAGCTATGGCAAGCTGAAGTGGAAGCTCGTCAAGGACATACTTATCGTAGTCATTGGCCTAGTGATCCTAATCCAGGGCACAATCTTCTCCATAATAGACATGATTGAGGAGTATGGCGGTGGCAGCGAGGATACAACTACCGAAGAAATGGTCTCCACCGAAGGCAACACCACCGTGCTTACCACCGCCATTAATGTAGCTACAGGTGCACCTGCCGAGGAACCGGCTTTTAGATATTTCTAAGCCACATCGATTGGAATACGTATTTGTAATATTTTTGCAAGGTAACAAATGTGGTTACAGGAATTTTAGTTTAACAAATTTTTAAAACTACTTTGGCCATTTATGCATCAAAATTTAAAGTTATATTCTCGGTAACTATTTTCACAAAGCTTTATATGTAACAACTTTGTTTCGAAGAAATATATGTATAACTATACAATATTTATTAAGATATTCTACCTCCAGTTTGATGAGCGAGAAAGTAAAATTCAAAACGCTTTTAAATATATTACTTCTACTAACCGCTAGATACTTATCTCAGTTTTATTACTATTTATATTTCGTATTTTCAGAATAGAAATAACTAACATGATATAATCTTGTAAATTGTAGTATTTAAATAACTTAAACTTAATTAAATTATATAAACTGTTGAGAATGACTGAGAATAGAAATAGCATATTTCATTTATAAATATATCTTTTTACAAAGCGTCTTGCACTTTTGAATATATTTGCTTTGTGGGTTGATTTTTCAACACTCTTGTTTTGAAAAAATATTCCCTATAAAAATTGTTCATGTTTTAACACTTTAAGAAAGGGTTTTTCGTTATGGAAGCTTGATTACTGTGCTTTAACAAATATTCCTACCCAATTCGAGTACAGGACTTGGAACTTTGAACTGCAGATGACCGAATCATTAAGGCAATGAGTTGAGTTCTTGTTTGAGTGCCTTTTAAAGCCCATCATCCGGGCGCCATCCCCAAAGGTCAGGTTCGCCACCCACTGATTTAACCCTCACCCGATGCCGGGCACAAGCCATTATCGATGGCGATGGCGATGGCGATGTGGCATTGGCATTGCGGGTAATTCCCTCATTAGCTGTGGGAGTTTGGTGGAGGCAGACGCCTGGCAGCTTGGCATGTGGCAAGTGTGCAACCAGTAACCAGCAACCAGCTATGAGCAACCTGCAACCTGCAACATGCAACATGAGGCAGACAGCAAGAAGCAAAGCAGAGAGCAACCTGTAAGCCTGTTCTTCTCCAATGCCGGCCACTCGTCAGCCCACTTAACGATGTGCTCCGGAATTTATGCCGATATGGTAATGCATCTACGCTGCGACTGCGACGGCAACTGGGACTGGGACTCTGAATCTCGGGACTGCCTCATTATGCCATTGATGGACTGCAGTTGAGCATTTGGATTGCGTAATTTATTGTTTTGGGTCGTTTCGGCCCGATAAACTGGTGTTTGTCTGGCCGTCTATCCCGTTTCCCACCTGGACTTCGTTGGCCAAAAACGGCGGGCAACGGGTCCGCTGTCATTTGTGTGGCATTTTTTGCCAACGCCTGGCGGCAATCTCACTTTCCGCCGGGGGATTGCCTCGGTTTCGCCATTTAAGGCTCTAATTAGCTACGCAGCCGGCATGCAAAGCGATCATATCGCTAATGTTTTCCAACGAAAAGCGAGCCACACGTGTTTGGTTCTTCAACTTAAATTATATACTGTATATCGTATCGTATATTTTTCAGCCCATTCGATCCCTCCCAGCGAGGAGGTCAAAAGGTTAAGCAGCGGGCCCAAAGAGTTCTGCGTATACGCAACAGCGGCTGTGATTGCAGCCAAAGTGCAACAAATCATTTCCCATAGCCGGTCGGTTTCGTGAAATAAAAAATACAAAAATACAAAATAGAGGAAAAGAAAAGAAAAAAAAAAGAAAAAGAAAAGAAAGATCTTCGAGGCAGCCAATTTGTGTTCCGTTGCTTTGCCGTTTGTATAAATCAATTGGCAATGAGGCAAGTACTGGGATGCAGCTCCTCGGGACTTTGGCGACTACCCGCTGTGCGTTGTCTATCCTATAAATTGCACCCCCATCCACAAGAGTCCATGCAGTCCATGCAGTCCACGGAGTCCATAGAGTACAAGTTGCTCCTCCGGCCAAGATCGCCTCTAATGCGTTATGTGTGTTTGGACTATGATTTTTTCACTTGTTCGCGGTGCGTGCACTGGGCCTGTGATTGGTCTATAAATTACTGGGCTTATTGCGCAGCGAGGTCCACGCCCCCACCCCCGCATGACACTGATCGATTACCCCGAAAAAAAAGGAGACCCTTAAGAAGCCTTATCGGTATGGCGCAAATATTTGTCCATCGAAACGCCCGTTTCCTTTTCGGATATCTCCTCGGGGCCAGCGAGTGATGTGCCTATATTTGCCTGACGACTTTACTTTCGATTTCAATTTCATTTTCGGATCCCAGATCGACGGCCACTTCGAATTGTGGTAAAATATTTGCACAACTCGAGGGTCACTGCTGGGGATCATCGCAGGCCAGCGGCGATAAAGTTCTGGTTCAGCGTATCCAAGTGGTATGACGCATGTCTAAACAATTTATCAAAAATATTCCCTGAAACTAAAAGTTACCAAATTCTGTTGAATAAATTCCAAAATCTCATCCTGTCCTGTAAAATCTATGATTCTCCGCGTTAACATTTTACAAAATACTTTTTTTCAACCCAAAACAAAACTGGTTCGAAAAAAGAATCCCATATTTTTGTTTAACTTATACATTAAATAATTAATTTGGAATATTTTTTTTTAATGTTTAACTGTCAAAGTGAAAATAACCTTTGCTGTGGATTTTCTTACTCAATTTTTTGTTAAAACAGTAACTAATTTGAACAAAGAATATAAAAAAGTTTATCGCAATGAAAAATCCTGTATGTTTTAAATTTTATTAATAATTAAAACATACAAAAACAGATAATGCTTCCTTTCTAAAATCAAAAACATGACTAGATTACAGAGTTAACTAACCGTTTATTGACAATCTTTAACAGGACTGCTCCGGCGAAGTCTGACCCAAAAATCTGTGCCAAAATGCAACATCAACTGCTGCAGCACGACAGAAACAACTACTGCAGCAAACCGCAAGAACAGCGGCCGCATTAATATTAATTAAATAAACGTTAATTCAGCGCATTAATGCGTAATAAATAATGCTCTTTTGAGCAGAAATTAATGCATAAAACGCTACTTATCGCCGCCGCCACGCACTTATCTGTGTCAACACAGAGCGCCAGCAAGATGGCAAGGGGCAAGGGGACATAAGCGGGTGGGGGAGATGGGAGGAGCGGGTGAATGGGGGAGTGGAGCAGGGGATGGAGAAGGGGAGGGGAGGTGAGGGGGCAGCGGCCATCGCGCCTGACAAAAGTATTGTCAATACCTATAGATCCGTCTGCACAAAGACAAAAAACTGTATCAACATTTGGTCTACTTAAAATTTTAAATGTGTAATTTTACATTTGTGTGGTCGTATTTATATTATATTATCCAATAATTAATTATTAAATAAAATTTATTTTAATACTTTTATTTCTGATTTCGAATAGGCCTAAGGTATTTTGAATATTTACTTTATTTATGTTTATCCACATTAAAGGCATTCATGCCAAAATAGTGTAACAGGATGGATATTTTTAAAATAATTAAAATATAATTAAAAATCAAATGTATTGATCTTATTCAAGATAATGTATTTTTAAAGAATCAAAAGAAGTATCTTTATAATTTTTCCCAGTGCTCCCGAGTTGCCCACAGCGATGGAGTCGAATCGAAGTTGGACTTGGAATCGACGATGTGGTTGGCGCGTTGCAATTACATGTCTGTGACAAGAATTTTAAATGAAAATCGCTGCGTAGTGCGCTGGACAAATGATTCAAACTTTCGCGTTACGTGTGGAAAATGTTTAAAACTGAGCCTCAGCCGGAGCCGGAGCAGGGGCCATGGATATGGATGTGGATGGAAACACGGACCGACTGCCGATCTCAATGGAGGCGCCATGCCAGGATTGGAGCTTTTTTTTGTGCGCTTTGCATGCCCAATGGCCAGGAGCCAACTCGATGCCAACTCGATGGCAACTCGATGGCGACGCATGAAATTAGAAAGGCATTATTGCAAATCTCTCGCTTTATTTATCAGCAATTTGTCAGCAAGTGTGCCGCGGCTCAGATTAAAGTGCCAGCCGCCAGTCCGTCCGTCCGTCGATCCCGTACCGACTTTCTAATGCAATTCATCTGACACACGCACAAATCGCCGCAGGATTGGGCAGGTGGAGAAGTAGAAGGTCCGATCCGATCCCAATGGGGTCAAGTGCGTCCGCAAATGAATTCCATTATTGGTCAAATCGATGTCAATCTGCGGCTGCTGCCTTTTACAGGCTTAAAAATGATTTTATTTTATTAAGAAGTTTTTACATTCCATTACTTCTAAAAAAGAATCCAGACAATACGGTTTTTGTTCATAATTTACAATTTTTGGGAGGGCTTAACAAAGATTTTTTTAATAATGGACAAAGCATAAAAATTGCGAGTTTTGACAAAGAGTCTGTCTGTCTGCATAAAAGATTACACAAAAATTATTGTAAAGATTTCTGTTCTATATACACGTTTAAGTGCCAACCGAATTGAAAGGTAAAACTTTCCATATCCTGGCAATATTAGGACCAAAATAAATCTTTAAAAATTTAATGCCAATCGATGTCTTTCATAAGGTATAGCGTTTGTTATTAAATACAAATTGCTTAATACAACTTTAACTTTTTTTCTAGATATTTATACTTAATAGTTAAACTTTCTAGCTACATATTTTGATTTCAGTTCTGTTTTGGCTTGGCTCCTCTCTATAATACCATTTGTATTCATTTATGAAGGTTGAACAAGAGCAGAGCTATAAAAAATTGGCTCATGATCGCCGTTCTGCCTTTCACAAGTCCTGTTTTTCTGGGTGTACACTGGCCAGCGTTAGACGAAGCCCCTGTTCCCCTCTTCCCCTGTTCCAGCCACATAACTCAGTTGAGCTCCTTGAAGCGCCCTTCGCGCAGCGCAGTTAACAAATAACATCAACTTATTAAATAAAGTTTCAATTCGGTTTCGGCGAGAGGAGCCGCAGCTACCGTGCTGGGTTCGCCAAAGGAACATAGGACCCGAGGAACTAGGGGATCCAGGGATCCACAATAAATCATCACATCGGAGGGGGACGAGGTACTCCTCCGTGGGCCATGGATAACAGACGGTAACTGCGGCCAAGTTATGTGGCTTCATTGTGGACAGAATGAGCGCTTTTAAGCAGACAATTGCAGCCTGGGGCGCAGCCACAACAGGTAGGAGAACCTGCAGAGTGGGATGTTCGAGGGGGCAGGGAAAGGGGCTATAGGATGGGGGCAAAACACTCTCGCTGAGGCGCACTGAGCCTCCCACTACCCCTTGCTATTGTGGCAACTCCTGGCCTCCTCCCGCCTTCCCCACTACACCTTTTCGTAGGCCGCACTGCGGGCATAAATCATTCGGGCCTCTCGAGCTGAGTCTGCTCCTGCTGCCCTACACTCAGAAAAAGTTGGGGTACAAATCAAAATATTCATATATATAATATATATAATATTATATATATTACAATATATACTTACAAGTAATAGACAAATAACTCAAGGCTATAGATCATTGGCTTTGCTATATATCTGTTTGGCTAGTAAATTCAGTTCGTTAAATTTATGGTTATTTATGCTACTAAAGAATATGTTAAAAACGGTAGATAGGTTATTATTATTTTCTGCCAACGCTCTTTTATTGAAACCATATTTTAACTTTTAATAAACATTAGTTAGGAAATCATAGAAGCCCAGAAATAAATATTTTTTTAATTGAGTGCATCCATATTATTTTTTAATTTAAAAAAATATTCGCCTGCTAACATTTAAAGCTCTGAAATATATAGAAAAAAATTGTCATTTTAAATTAGAGAATTGTATATAAAGAAATATCAAAAGAAACATTTCGAATTATCATGAATGATAAATATAAATTTGCAATTTTCCTTCTTTCAAATGTAATAATTTACTGATTTCAAGAGTAAGACGATTACACAAATTTTTAAATGTTAATCCCTTGTTATCCTTGGTTTATTTTACAATTGTTTAACTCTTAAAAGCATATACTCGTCTTTGAGTGTACAAGTACCCGTTTACCGCCTCTACCTAAATCTCTACAGAGCCACCAACTTGCAATATGAGTTAATTTTTGCTGCCCGTACTCGGTAAGGAGTTTTGCGTATTTGTCAACTGCAAATTACAGAGTTTTTATGCCTATTTCCCACTCAAAAAGGCTCCTTGGCTGCCATCTACATATATCTATAGTTGCGTGTGGGTGGATGTTTTGCAAATTTATGGCGCGTTGGCATTATAAATTTTCTATTAAACCCAAACTGATACCAAACCCGATTCCAGATTTGCATTGAATGCCGACGGGCAGCGTCGGAAAGTGCGTTGATGGGGCATGGGCATTATCTGTTTAAGGCTTTAATTTTATTTCTGTTGCCAAAATTGTACGCAAAATAAGTGCTCGAGGAGCGCCTTCTATGGATATGGATGATTATGGGTCCTCCAGCACTTCCACGTCCAGTGGCTGGGTCCCTCTTTTGCATCCAATTGACTTGAAAGGCAGCGGAGGAGCTGCATCCCATTGAACCCGACAAATTGGTCATAATTTCAGGCAACTAATCCCAATAAACATGGCCCAAACATTGTGCCACTGACATTAAGCTGCCAGTGCCAGCCGGCCATTGGCGACTTACGTTCCGAGTAAGCCGGGTAAGTAGCCAACTAATAAAATGCCATTTATCTGGCCATCGATCGGGCAGGTGGATTGGATTGGCTAGGAAGCCCCCATAGAGATGGAGTTGAGTACCGAGTACCGCCTGTAAACTTGTCCAGTGTCCAGGGAAATGGAAGTGCGGCGAAACGATTTGGCCAGCGGCCGGGCATAAATTCCAAATCAACAGAAGTTCAAATCGAAAACGGGCCTGCGATTTATGCGACGAGTAAATGACGAGACAAAAGGTTAATCAGTTGCTCATCAAGCCGTCTTACTCTCCTTAATGGAAAAAGGCCATATACCATCATTTAAATTCACAAATTGGCAGGGGTGTTATGAAAGTAAATACCAGTCTTGCCTTGTTCAAGATTTCTTTGTATTCGGGCGCTTTGTATGTATGATGTATGTAAATAAACATATTTAAGAACCAAATTGTAAGTAGAAGCTTTTAAAAACCCAAATTGTAAGTAGAGACCTGGGCAAAAGTGTTCACTTCTATTAAATTGAGCACATTTGTTAAATGCACTTGCTGGCCTGCTCCTGATTTGCATAGTGGGAAAGTGAGTGGGAAATCCAATAGCCGAGAGTCTCAAGTCTCGAGAAATGAGATGAGTCGATGGCCATGTCGGCACACACGCAGAGTCGTGGGTCATTCTTGGCCCAATCAACGGGTTTCTGATTGGTTTCACACGCTGCCCCTTATCGAGGAGTCCGCTTGTGCGTATTTATCCGCCAGATACGAGATACTCCGGCCTGGGCACGAACTTTAAACTCTTGCTGGGTAAATAGTCATTTTTCAATTGTGCACACATTTGTGTGCTGCCATGCCCTCAAACTCCTCATACTCCTTCGCACTTCGCAGCCGATTGCGTCACAATGCAAAACGCTTATCGCTGCAGTAAAGTATACGAGTTCGAGTACGAGTACGAGTACGAGTATCTTGTGGATACCCATATCGTCCGGTTATCTGTGGGTGTAATTTTCTCACGGTTCAGTTTATGTTTCAGTTGCTCGGACCTCGACTTGAATTGAATTGCGTTTGCACATTTGCCTTTTCGTGTTTTTATGGCTGCGCTGCGCTGCTCTGCCTTTTCGCCAACACTTTTTGTGGGTGATTACGATGACGATTTCGATTTCGAGAGGAGTAAGAGTTCTCGGAGGCCCAGCACCTGGATAAATATCTTATCTGCCCGCGGTTTAAGTTTCCCTCGTGGCGGCGCGGATCGTTTCTGCTTTCAGCGCCTCATATCACATATTAATTTGATTTCAACTCTTGCCGCTCAAGTAGCGTGGGAAAGCTCATCGCTCGGGGCGTTTCAAAGGCGATTTGTTGTTCAGGCCCGATCGCCAAAACATCGCTATCAAGTGCTAAAGTGTTTGTCCCCCGCAAAAAAAAAAAAAAATATTAAAAAAAAACATGCCAACCACCAACGCCGCAAATCTATTCGCTGGGAAAAGTCAACAGGGACCAAGGTTACGACGAGTATGAGTCTTAATTTAGGTCGAAGTATTCGGAAGTTCTTTAGAGATATCAACAGGGCTTTTCAATGCAAACACAAGCGCTTAAGGGTTGAAACTTTTATGTTGTACTAATTAAAAAAAGAGGCTTGATCTTTTTTGGCCATGGTTTTAGAAGCTCTTTTTAGAGTTACTTAAACTGATATGTTTAACCAGTAGTCTTTTTTGTGGGTCAATAATTATTTCCAATTAATCAATCGGTAGGTAATCAATTTTGTTTATAAGTCGAACACAGACTACTACATACATATTAATAACTTAAAAAAAAATAAGTAAAATAGATTTTTAGTAAATCAAATTTCTAATAAGTCTTAAAATTTCTTTAAAAATTTAATATTTCAGGTTCGAGGATCAAGCAAAGCACCTTTAAGCATCCTTATCAAAAGAACAAATAGTATTCTACCCAAAAAGTCTGCTACTTATATAAATAAATTTCTGGGTAATTTAATAATTTCGAATGACTAATAAAGGCTTAATTTTACTGAAGGGTATATTATTTTAAAGATTATCTTGGTAATATTTAATGTCAAAAATGTATGTTAAAAAAGAAACATTACTGATGTTTGGGATCTATATCACCACTTCCGCAAAAAGTAAGTTTACAAAACTGCCTAAAAGTATACCCAATTTTTCAACCAACTCTTAGCATTAGCAAAAATTATAAGGAAATAGAAAACCAGTTGTCATAATATTACACTTAACCACCAGCCATATTTTAATTATTTGTATTCCAAAAGAGAACTCAGTAATTTAGTAGTATTCAAAACAAATCCACTTTGGTTGTTTCAATAGGTTTTATTATTTTTTTAATTCCATTTTTTTGCTGCCCCTTTTAGTTGAGGGCAGCGGGTCTTTGTGTATTGGTATTTGGTAGTTGGTAATATGTCATGATTATTTGAATTAGGGCGTCGATAATGTACAGAGTAAGTCAATGATAAAACAAAATAATTGAAGAACGAAAACATACTTCGGCTGCGTCCGTCTGTCTTGGCTTAGTTCGAGTAGGAACTAATTACGACTAAGTTGTTGTCAAAATCACTACGATACAAAATCACTTCTACAAGAATTCTCTAAGTAACCTTAATGCCACGCCCCCAGCCGAGGGCATGGCACCGACTAAATCGAAATACTTTTGTTGTTTGGTTGCTGTTAACCCTCTAAAGGGTTGATGGATATATATATATATGTTATGTATATATATCTCGGATCGGATCGATGGAAGGGGTGGGACGGGTAGGAAAAAGGATAACCAGGGGGGCGAGGCGGGAGGTTTCGGAGTCCTAAAAAACTTTGGTTAGCCCTAAAATTAGTTAAAAACTTAACTTAGACATCCCTGTGCTTAGAAGAGTTTCATTAAAGACTACTTTAAATTAATGTTAGCAATAGCTCAGTGGCCGCCGCTGAACTCGTCGTGGAATTCGAGTATGCTGACATAAGTTCCGGCCACGAAGCCCACCACGCCGAACAGTATCAGTCCGGAGTTCTTCCACAGCCGCCAGTTGAAGCGTCCGTACCCGGGATCCTCGTGATACACGGCCAACTCAATGGTCGCCGGCACGATCATGCCCAGCGTACTCAGGCACACTGCTCCGATCAGCGAGATGAAGGGCCCCAGATTCGGCAGGGCCACGGCAATGCCTCCACAAAGAAGCTGGAATGGAAAAGAAGTAGGGTTAGTCAAGCAAATTATACAGAATTTTTAAGACTGAGGTAAGTTTCTAAGGCTATCAAATCGAAAGGCATTTTCTTAGTTTAAGATTATTCAACTTTTTTGTTAAACGTTAATAATCTAGGAAGCAGGAGGTTTGAAAATGTATAATTAAAATAGTTTTAGGGCAATTTTCCAATATAGATATATAAGTGTATAAATGATCTTAAACATGTTGCTTCGTATCTAAATGGCATATTTTCTTAAGTTTTATGTTTAACCACAAATAAATTTAAAGGTTGTTTTGTTATTTGCTATATAAACTATATACTTCGAAAGTCTAACCATAAAATTAATATAATGTATTTTAAATATGTAAAGATGGGATTATTTCTTTTTTTATTACTTAACTGTTTTTAGAATGCGGTTTAATCAATCAAATAATAAAAACTTATCTATTGATTTGGAAACTAAATTGTATTAAATTTTACACATAGAGTTTTGCAGTTTAATTTCCAATAATTAGATTATAAGAAGAATTCCTATAAATTATCATTAGAAATCGATCGTTCTCGCTAACAAGAAATGGACTTTTTAACTTACCACTAAAAATATACGCAGTCCGTACTCGCTGATATTCTGTTTCTCCGGCCGAATCTTGTGCTCCAGTCCCTTCCATAAGATCGTGACTGGCACGTAGAATTGCAGGGTGAAGGTGAAGAAGATGGCGATGGCAATCATCAGCTTGACGGATTGGGCCAACCTGGATAAAATAAAATATAAGTGTTGAGTAAAGAGAGCTTTGGGTATAGAAAGAAGAAAACCCACTTGTCCTCCAGGGGCAGGTTCAGCGTAATGCTGGCCTGGGTTTCCGGGCCGTACTTCAAAAAGCCGAAGAAGCCAACCAGAGTGTACAGCGCGATCACCAGACCCATGCCCAGATTCAGCACCGAGGGGCAGCCAATGAAGTGGGTGGGGTTCTTCATGTCGTTCTCCAGAGACATAACTACACCGATGCCCTCCAAGGCGAAGATCACGGTGCCGAAGAAGAGCGGCCACTCGGGCACGGCCACGATGCCAGGACGTTCGACGGGAGCAGGAAGATCGGTGAACATATAGATGAAGGTTATCACGATGCCCACGAACATCAGGATGTTGGCGATCATCGAGAAGGGCGTGAGGAACTTAAGGTTTCGCACCAGACACATGAGGATCAGCGGCGCCGTCACGATCATGATCCAAACCCTAATGCTCAGCTCCGTTTCCATGTACACCCGCACCACCTGCTCCACATTGGTGGCCACGAACACCAGATAGATGCAGCAGCAGCCCAGCAGATCGATCACCAGAAACGTGTTCACCATGAACCGGATGAAGCGCGACCAGCGGTTCAGGGCAGGCGGTCCATCGAGAAAGGCCTGCTCGGCCACATCGGCGAATCCCATCATCGGGATCTTGCGTCGTCGGCACAGGATATGGGCACACTTGACCAGGATGTGGACGCAGTAGGTGCACAGGGTGCCCACCGCGAAGGTGGCCACCAATCCGAACCACAAGCCAGCGTGGGAGAAGGCCATCGGCATGGCCAAAATGCCAGAGCCCAGCGATCCCTTCAGCAGGTGCACAAATGTCTCGAGGTCCCTGCGAAAAGTCAAGGCAAATTATTAAACAACTATTAAGTTTCCATTACTACAATAATTATATAACAATTAAATATTTAAGGAAACCTACTTTGGTATAAAAAAACTTGGTTATTCCAAATATTTTTTATAAATTTAAATGGATTTGATTTTCATCATCATTTGGAGTATTTAAGATGTAAAAAAAATTACAAAAAAGTATACAATTTGGAAAAAGGTATTCCATTTCATCAATCACTGAAACATTTTTAATTTTGCAGCTATTTTAATTTAGACATTTAAATATAATAAGATATTATAAGAAAATCAAATGTTATGTCTCTCTTAACTCAACCTAGTTTTTAAATTTCGCAATGTTGATTTAAATAGGCATGTTTTAAAAATAGTTTTATTAAGGCTTTCGTTTTTTTTAATTTTAAAAATTTTAAGATGCTTAACGAAATTTTAGAAACGTTATAATAATTTGTGAAATTAAAAACATTAATAGATAGCAAATTTATAGCAAACATAATTGTTAAATAATTGTTAAGTAAATAAAATCACTTAAGTTTATGGTAGGCGATATAGTATGTACCCAATTAAAAAGTGGAAACTTTTATTATCTAAAGGCAGCTGTCTGACTGATATATAGGTAAATAAATACTTGCAAATTTAGCATTGCCAAAAAGAGTGTTTAAAAATTAAGAGTGGGTGGCGAGATGCAATGATATAGTTCCTGAACTTTGAGGATTTAAGGGATTTTCCCGTCATTTTTTTTCCAAATCAATGAGGTAGCGCTCCAATTAATCACCACTGAGTATTTTTAAATGGTTTTTGGGGGCTGGTTAATAATTATTTTGGTGAGCTGTTGAATCGCAGTTCTCAGCATTTTCTCTCACGCAATTGCATTGCAAATTGCAAGGCCTGGCGGATGCGTTTTTCTCTCTCAGATGTAAATTAAGGGGGTGGAAGGGAAGGCGGGTGGGTTCCTCATTCCCATTCCACTTGCTTAACGAGTCGAGCAAAACATTTGTCGGCGCTTTCATTTTATTAGCTCGTTCGCGAGATTTTCCTTTACGGTTTTACTTATTTTTAGTTTGGAAAAAGTAGTTTGCCAAAAAGTCCAAGGCCAATGTCAATACAAATGCATTTCCGTTCTTTTCGTTTTAGCCCGATGCAAAGTCGAAGTCTTTTGGTCGGTTAAAGGTCAATGACGCGGGTGGGGGTATATAATTAAGGGGATTAGTCATTGAGCGTTTAATGACTTGGATCAGCTGCTTATCCGGGTTGCCAAAAACATTTTGGGGAAACAGGTAGGGTTAGGGGTTGTAAAACTTGGTAATGCAACGCATTTTCTCATTTTTTTCTTCTAACTAATGAGATATATTTTATAAACAGAGGTCCTAGAAATTAAAAAAAACTAAAAAGTTCCAATTAGCTTTATTATGTTCTTTTAAATTCACTGGTCTCTATAATTTAGTGTTTTAAATTTTTGTAAACTTATTTATTTATATTATATTAAACCAAACTACAATTCTATAACAACGGTTGTAAAAAGATTAGGCAACAAAAACCCTTGAAAATGTAACTTATTTTCTCGTATTTGTATACTTTTAAGTAATTTATGTGGCAACGGACAGTTGTTAAACAATTTATTTCTATTTCGGCTTGACATACCAGCAATTAAAGACCTTTTCCCGTGGATAAATATTTTTGAGCGACAACTAGTCATTTTAGAGTCTTTAAATCTCGATATAAATCACTAATGGGAGACTTTATACTAAGTACTTACGATGTTGGATGCTCCACCTTACGGTGCTCAAACGGATTATAGTTGCCATCCTCGGAGTCGTCTCCTTTTTTCCGAGTGATTACCAGGGGAAGCGTGGACCCTGCCGCCTGTTGGACGGGTACGTCGGCCATGTCCGAGCGGATGAACCTGTCCGAGGAGGAGTACATTTCAAACATGGTCGTGGAGGACTCGTTGTCGATGTTCTTGTACATCGCGATCGAGTTTCTATGGCCGTAGTGCAATCGAGAATCGGAAACGGAATCGGAATCGAAGCAAACGTGGCCGCTGCCTGAGGCATCGACCAGACGAATGAATCGATTCCGGGCCGTAGAACCTCGAGGCATGCGATTTACGCTCATCCATCCTCTAGAGAAATACTCACTTGGGTTGCCCGCCTTTGCCGCCTTTGGGTTTCTCGTTTTCTCCGTAGCCCGCAGCGACCGTCGGGATTTTCTGTAACGAGAGAAAAAGCGGCCAGAAGGAAAAGCCAAAATGAGTGCGGATCGGAAACTCGGGAAAAACTTATAGAGACAGAGGGAGAGCTGAAAATTTCGAGCAGCAGCAGTAGCTATGGTTATGTAAAAGCTCTTCGCAGATGCTGCAGTGCGCAAAAGGGAGCAAACCAATAAAATGTGGCCAAAAAGCGGAATGCAAAAAAAATACGCAAAAACAAGATCAATGAACAAGTTCAATGCAGTTTTATGACACAAACTAAATAGACAATTCGTTTTGACTATTGTGACTATAGCGGTCCAGGTAACAAGCGGCGTATGCGTAATATTTTAGGTTTTGGCTGTTTTCGAGCGTGGCGCCGCGGCCCTGCTTGGCACCTTCTGGTCCAAAGAGGTGGTCATCACGCCGGATCCGCTTGTGGCCACCGGCGGCGGTCCGCCCCTCTTCAAGGACATCTTCAGCTTGTGCCTGGCCAAGGCGGCACCCGAAAGATGCTGTTTCCGGCCGGAACCCGAACCGGAACCGGAAATGGAACCCTTGGAGCCACCGAAACTGGAAAGGCTCAACGCCTGGCCCGTTTCCGACTGCTGCTCGCGGCGCGGCGGCAGCGGCGGCTTTCCAGTGGGGGCGTTCAGCTTGAGGTCTTCCAAGGTCACGCTGGGCGGTGGGCGACGGACGATGAGCGATGGGCGGTTTCCAGTTGGGCAATGGGCGTGTGCGAGAAGCGGGACGAATCTCAGCGCGTGACTCTTGCAAACGGCGACAAGCAACTGAATCAAGGCGGCCAGCCAGCCAGCCAGCGCTGTAATGACGGCGACAAACAAAACACCGCCCCTTCGTCACCGCCACCGCCACCGCCAAAAAAACATGCCAACCCACCAACTATCCACTAACCATTCCACCCACCTCTCATTTGATTCTCTCTACGATGCTCTTGAGTGGGATCAGATCATACTCGTGTACTCGACACCCAGCAAGTTCACAATTTGCATTATTTTCTATCATTATTCAAATTTTTTTTATTTTGGGTGCAGCTCCGCATGACGTCACAGAGAAATAAAAACCCTCTCTTCCACACGTGATCGTCGTGGGAAAAATCAGGGAAAATCAGGGAGGGCGGGGGTTGAGTTGAGATTTTTATATAAATTGTTTTTCAACAAGGCAAGCGGCAAAACTAATGAGGAAACTGCGAATTTGTGCAACAAATACGTGCGAAAAGGCACAAAAAATAGAAAACGCTTGTGGGCAAATTGTCCGTTTAATAGAACAGCAAGTTGATAGCTAATTCTTAACGCTGATTAGTTTACTTGTTCTGTTTTTTTATTTTTTAAGTCACTAATTGTAAGTGTAAACTGATGACTTTTTATACGTTAAGTGACTGCTCTTTGGATAGGATTGCTTTGTAAACGATCTTGACGTCCTTCTCGACCCAAAACTAAAGTTTTCCGATCGTAATTGATAGCCACGATTAGGTGGATCGCCTTAACTTTACTGTGCCAAGTAAGAATAAACTAGAAATTATATTCCACTAATAATAAATAATTTTACATCTAATTATAACTTGCATGAGCCTTTCAGATTCAAATTCTGAATCTAAAAATTAAAAGTGGCGCCATCTAAGGGAAGCTAAGAAAAGCACTACTAATGTTAACTAACATAGGTACTGTAGAATGTCATGTCAAATGTAATAACACCATGTAAAATGTAAAAAGATCGCTTACATTACATTTTGGGCGGGAAAAAGGCGATTTAAATTTCAAGGCGACGTTATTTATGTTTTGAATTGTTTTTATTCTTGTTCTGAGCACAAGGACTTGTTGAAGTTTCGAAAACTTGAAAAGAAATCTGTGAGGAAGATGGCATGTACCCAAAATGTTTATAAGCTTAACCTGACTTCGTGCCAAAGAAAATCGCATGCACAGCTATTCAGATCTTGGTTGCTCATAAGGGCGAAAAAAATTATAAATAATATATATACATATATATATTCCTTTTACAATGGAATATTTTTTGAAAATTCCATTCAAGCTAAACAATAAAACAGCAAAAAAAACCAGACGAATAAAACCCAAAGCAAAAATTCAAACATTCAAAGCATTTTAAATTTAAGTACGGTCTTTCATGCTTGATTGCCCCCCGCCGAGATTTAAATATGCCCAAACCAAATTTTGAGAACGATTTGCCCACATTTGCGAAGAGTTTTGCATCCAGCCTCTTTCCGCTTCGGAAAACATCAACCCATTTTACGCGCAAGAACATTTCTTCCGAGTGCGCAAATGCAAAGATAAACAAAAGCGCGGTGTTTAAACGTAAAACTGAATGTTGGAACTAAAATATAGATAGCAAAATAATTAGACAGCTGCAGTGCTCACTAATTGCGACAAAGCGCCATTCAGTCAGTCAGTCAGATAGTCTGTCGCACAATCGCTCTCGAACTCTGCTAGTTACTCAATTCAGTTATGCCATTTGTTTAACGTTACTGATCGATTTAATTGAGTACTTTCAAAGAAAATACCTAGTTTTATCATTAAATTTATTAATAAACTGCAAAGGCAAGCCTATTATTTTTTAGAGAACTACACCACCTCAAACCTAAAACTACTTTTAACAATTTAAGTTACAATTTCCTCTTTCATAATTCTATTTTCAAACTCACGTAAGCTCTATGAGTTTGTAACAATTTAAATTATTCAATCTTCGAATGACATGCCATAAATTTCGTGATTTTGTGCAATTTATAAGGTACACAATTAAACAAAAAAAAAAAAAAATTTTAAAACGATAAGTGTAGGTTACATTTAAAAGTCAATAAACAAAAATCGTGAGTTAAAAATGTCTTAAATAATTTATTTTTCACCAAGTTTTTTGTTCATTTGTTTCATAATTCACTTAAAACTATTTCTCCTTGACAAAATTTTTGTTCATTTGTTTAATATTTCTTTGACTGTATGGCTAGCTATCCCAAAATCACTTATTGCGTTGCACTTTTTTATTGCATTTTAATGTCGTGAGTTTTTGAACTGATGAAAAAATAAACAGAAACGTGTCGATAGCAAAGAATGTAAACAGAGTTCTTAAGGGTGAGGGGTGGCTAAAAAGGGGGCGGTTGAAGCAAGCCCTTTGCATCGACACGTGTCGATGCATTGGCTCAAGTTCAACAAAATGGAGTCAAGTGCAGTTAACATTACAAAGTGTGACGAATGTGGACAGAAAGAAAAGAGGGAGCTGCATTGATAATGAGCGATTGATAAGAGCACAGGGAAAAACATACCCTAATTAGTGACACTTCTAAAAATAAATTCTGGTATTGTAGCATTTCATTAATATAAAATGTAGCTCTTCAAATAAGATAATTGTGTCAAACATTATAAAAAAAACAGATATCAAAGAGCTAATTATAAAATTCTATATAATAGGATGTTATAAAACCAAGCAAATAGATAATAATGCAAAATAAATATATGTACACATATCCTCAATTAGATGCTTTGCATTGCCGCCCAATGCGAAATACTTATCTCTCGCAATTAGTCAAAGACAAATAATGCAATCGTGAATGTTTTGTGAATTCTTCGGTTATTTAATAATAGATAATAGTGTTTTCTGGAACTGCGCAAAACACTTGGAGTTAAAATGCTGAAAAAAATCTCAATAGCCAAAATACATCAGTCACTGTCATTCAGCAAAAACCATATAATTTACGGCAGGTATTTCCCGATTTTCACACTTCTCCCAGGTGATAACGATAGGGAAGCCTATTAATTAGGGGGGTCTCTTATCTAGGCAAAAAAGTCAGAAGCTTACAGCAGTTTTAAGTGCGAGACCGCCAAGATTGTGTGACTAATCTGGACGCGGGTGACGCCTTCTTCCGGACATGATGTATTTAGGTTTTCAACTGCCAACCCCTTTTTCCCCGGCAAAATGAGTAAGCTGAGTCAAGAAAAATGCGGCATTCTAAAGTGCACGGGTATTTCGTGTGCTTTTCTAATTAAAACTGTCAATAGTGGGGTATAGAAGCGAATATAGCCTAAACGAACTCCATAGTTGCCCCCACCTGGCGTGCCATTGAACTTATGTAAGCGAAAAGTGGAAATGGAAGTGGAAACAGAACAGAACAGAACGAAAACAGAAACAGAAACAGCAAAAAAACGAAAATGAAAACGGCAAACGACAACAAATTGCAATGGAAAATTTTTATATTTGTTTGCAAAATGCGAACCACAAAAAAAAAATGCAGTATGCAAACCGAGAACTAAGCTCTGAATTTGACATCAGGGCGAAATCACGTGGCCTAGGGTTCAATTCCCCTGAAAATCGTCGGCAATCTGTCAGTTGTTTAAATATTTATTCCCCCACATTTTTTTTCTGGGCTAAAACTGGGTAACACCCCCCCATTTTGCACCCATGGCGCCTGCAATTTCCGACAATTGTAGATTAGATATGGGGCATGTTGCACTGATCACTGCGAATCACGAGTATTATAGTTAGTAGATCAGTCCCGTGATCGTGATAGGGACTCAATTTTAACTGCTAAATTAAAAGACTTTCGTTTCATGACATTTTTAATTTGCAATACATTCAGAAGATTGATTGGAAGTTTTTTATTGACCGATAAATGTGACAAAAATTTAAGACACTTTAAAAAAGTCTATGGTGTCCATAAATTAAACCATAATATATGGCTTTTTGGGTGCACAAAATATGTAATATTTTAAGTTTTTATTAAATGTTAATAAAAGTTAGTTTAACTGGCTCTTAAATGCAAAATGCGTTACAAAACAAAATTAAATAATGAAATATTGTTTTTTGACTTCTAAACATAAATTTTAGAATTGCTCATAAATAATGACTCGTTAATTTATACAACGCATTTTTTAGTAACTCTTAATTTAGAATTAAAAATCATTTGGAAAGTCATTAAAGTTCGTAACCTACAACGTATTATTTTTAAATTAAATAATTTTTTTAAATTATTGTTTGAAGATGTCATTAGTCTGTTTGTTAAATAGGGGTATTGTAGTATACTTATAGACTTTGGTAGACGTAATGTCAACCTCCCTTTTGGTGCCATATAGAATTGCATTAAACGTAATTAACGGTCATTAATTTGTAGTTACAAATAAATTTTCTTTTCTGTTCCTTCTCGAAAGTTCCACTTCTAAAGCATAAATATTTACAAGTCTGGTGCGCCGCCGTGCATGATCTTTTGTATTTATACCAACAACATAAATCCGTGAGTATCGAAACCGATCCAGTTGGATCGGTCATAGTACCGACTGATCCAAATAGCTTTGCAAGCCGTCATGGCGAAATCGGATCAGATCGGTTCAATCGATTCCCGATTTCCAGAACAATGCTCGTCTATTGTTATTACCTGTAATGTAATAACTAAAAAAAAGGGGGCTAATGTATGGGGAGAGTACTGTGCAGTTAGGGTTTCAAGTGCAGGCTGACGCAATATGCAAGTGGAGCGTCTCCCATTGGACACACTCAGTGGAAAGTTACCGAGTGCAAAACCAAAACCAGAGAGCTCGAATTGGTGCCAGAACTTTACTCAAATGCCAATTCAGCGAATTCCGCACCGCACTGTTTTTTCCACTTTGGCGCTTGCGCAGCAGCCAAAAACTGAAAAAAAAATATTCCATGAACCCGAAACCCCGAAAAACGCTGACACATTAGGTAGACCAAAACGATTACCAGCTATAACCGGTCGACCGAATGCCCTACACTCCATAGACATATCCATTATGCCCAGGTCCCGGCAGACCTAAAAGTGCAGCTCGGCGAGTGGAAAATTCCACTGGGTGCCCTGAAAATAGGCAGCAACAAAGGGAGCACCGCGACAATGGGAAAGCGGGTGGAAAACTGTTTGGCCTGTTACTCATAACAACAAAAACAACAATAAAACGATAAATGAAATGAGCAGGCGGCCAAAAAGGAAAAGAAGACAGAAAGAAAGAACCACCGAAATCATCCCCGAAATTAGACTTTAGTTTGTTATCAATCCAAACAAACATTAGCCCACAGATTTGCATAAACAATCATTCCAAGGAAAGTAAGTATAAACCGTGGCAAGCGGCCATCGATCAATAAATAAACAAGGCATTAAATGGTTAAGTCTGGGACTTTTGAGCCAAGTACTGCAGAGGTGTCACATCACATGTCCGCGGCAGAAGCCTTTATGCCAAATTAATCAACGCAACATTTTATCGTTTGCCGATGATTTGCATAAATCTAAAAGTTGCCGGAAATCAAGATGATTTATATAAGGGATTTTACCATTAGGTTTAAAGGTTCAAAGGGTGGAAAATGGAAAATTTTGAAAAACTATGTCTTCTACATCGGAAATAGCAAATTTACTATTTTCGTTTAGCTACAACTGAGCATTTTGTCAAGTAATATGGTTAATTTAGAAATGGAATTTTTGAAGAAACAGAAGTATTCTAACAAAAAGCTCTCGTAAAGTCGGAATAAAAAAATAAAGGATAACAAAGTACCTTTTCTATAATTTCTGTTCAGGAACAAGGAAGTTTCCATAACTTTCTGGTGGTTTACGTTCAAAAGTTGTTTGGAAAAGATAACTTGTTACAACATTCTTGAGGTTTTTACCAAGATTTCCGAACAAGCAAATTAAAAAGCCTTTTGTAGAAATGAAATAAGAGACTTTTTTATTTCTGAAAGTTTGGAAAATGGCTAGGAACATGGAACACTCTGGACTTGAAAGAAATAAATTATTAACTCTTAACCACAAGCAACTAAGGATAGACTTTTTAGGCACGACCTATTTCCGAAGTTTTGACAGGTAACCCAGAAAATGAGGATATTACTTACAGTGTACTCGGTGGGCGCCAGCGGCGTCCGCGAGTCGCTCTTATGGAAACTCATGGCGACGGTAACGGTAATGGTAATCCTTGGTCAGCCGATATCTTTGCGGATGCAGGATCGGGCCGTTGGGAGTACGGATCCTGGTGCGCGAAACGACACTCGAAATTCGAGACTGGCCTCCAAGCACTTGTTACAGATACAAAACAGAATTGAATGGCAGATTTAATAGCAATGGTCGGGACAGAGAGACGCTCGTCTTAAAGTGGGATTGGAGTTGAGTTGGATTTGGATTTGTATTTGAGAATAAGAAATGCAATATTACTAATGCAAGCTTGCGAGAGAGACCGTGACCGGGAACTGGGAATCGAATCGGAGATTTCAGTGATTTCGAATTCGAATTCGGGTAGTTTTCGTTTTCGGAGTTGCGATGGCCAACAACCGCACGGTTTGACAAACAGAACAAGAATGCCAAACCCTAGCACTAAAACGGCGAGTAAAACCCCCGATTTCCAGACCGATTTCCCCGGAGAGAATAGTTATAGCAAGTGCGAAAGAGAGAGAGCGACAGAGAGAGAGAGAGAGCAAGCGAGAAAGGCCCAAAGAGAGTGAGAGCACTCGCTAGCTAACAATTTCCGTTATTCCGCTGGCAGTTTGAACCGAATTTTTCCCCGATTTCCCTGTTTTATCTCCGTACTCCGGTTTTCCTTGATTTCCGTCTCCGCCGGGACCAAAACAAAAAAAAAAAGGAACCGGCTGCAGCTTTTATGGCATACAGGTCGGCTGCTGAATCAGTTCCGCTGCAAATAGTTGGGTGCCTACTTATAAGGCACATGCGTCACATGTTACAAAATATATCACTTATAACATAAGCTCTAGAGATAACCACATACGTAAATAGAGTTTACTGACTCACTTTACAATTTTATCAAGCCTAGATATATAGATATTTTATTTATAAAAATATAAGTTATATTGCTCAAGTTAAAGCAGATACGATAATATTATAAAGATGCAGATAGAACAATATAATGTAAATAGTATTTACTGGCCAACTTCATAAAGAATTTTATACAGTCACTCAATTAATACAGCTATTATTATTTTTTGCAAGTCTTTTTAGAAATATATTTAAATGATTTAATAGTTTAAAAATCAATTAATCAAGTAAATATAATACCTAATTGACGTTACATTTTGCTTCGTAATCTTTTATTTAATTCTGTTTAATAAGTCTTAAAAATATCTATAACAACCCTTTAAATTTTAAGATGTGATTTTCTATTGTTTTATTTTTAATTAAGCTTAAATAAATGATATGGTAAAGATTTTCTAACACTTTGAAATACAGTGGATGATAAGAAACTTTTTTAAAGTCAATTTAGATTTATTTAAATTAAGCAAAAATGTAAATATGCAAATTGACTATGTATTTTTTTCCGTGCCTATCTATGCTATCTAATGAATCAGTTTTCCAAAAGCTGAAACTGGGCAGATAAGACCAGATAACGGATGGGGCTGGGAAAACTGGAATAGTCTGCTAATTAATAACCGATATCGGGCTGATAAAAGCACATATGACGACGCATGACGATCCCATTTGGACTGCCTCAATTGGCCGCCAATTGAAACGTGCGACCCCCAAGAGAGTCGCAAAATTAATTGAGTTCGAAATTGGTTGCCAAAAATATGACGCGCCAAGGGCTCAAGTGCTCAGAAAAAGAACAGACCAAGAAGTGTGGATCAGTCATTTGCTGAAATTTAAATCAATTTGATTTCTGCGTCGCATTTATTTATGGGTAACTCGAAACGTGCGCCAACTGCACAACTGATACTTTGTCTACGGTTGCTCCAGCTTGAGGGAAACCAGTTCAAAGCGGTTGAATTCCTTGCGAAAAATGGTTGTGGAAAATTTCACGTTTTTTTCTGCAATTGCCAGCTTGTCAAATTCACTCAAACTTGACCGAGTTCTGGGCTAAATTGCATCTGGCGAGGGATTAGATTGAAGGCACATTGAATTTGAGATCAAGGTGAGATCTGAATCAAAATTTAATTGAACATTAATTTATTCATGCGGCAGTTAAGAAATTTTAATAGCTAAGTCATTGAAAAAATTTAAAGGGGTTGCTCGAATTTTCAAATTGTAACTGCCAGGAAATATGGTTTCAAAAAAGTACTGCATACTTTTGGGGCTTCAGAAATTAGCGCCATCTTTGGGCAGGCCACAGAAAGTGAGGTTCTAAAACTACCAGCAGATGACGCCTTTGTGTTCTCCTGTTGGTGACATTGCTCATACGCCCCCTTAAACAAGCAAGAATTAGCTTAAAAACTGCGAGAAAACTGCTCCTTAATTTATGTGACCTCTGCTGCCGATCAGCACGGATTTAGCTACTTAACTTATAGATAAACATAAAAATAACAAATGCCGGTTTCTCAGTGAAATCCAAATCAAGTCGTACTTGAGCGCTAATTTAAGGCAATCTCAATCCCAGCCGTTGACAGGCGTGTTATTTAAGCAATTTGCATATGCAAAAGCCAGAACGCACCCTGAAATTGGATTGCCAAACGGGTTTCAGGCAAGACAAAGAGATATTGACCGTAATTGTTTGCAATAAAAGCACTCAAAAAACACTCGCAAACTGCAAGCTCATCCGAAAGCGGAACGCAGAGAAAAGTTTGGGTATTACTTAAGTCACCCGCTCCTTCAATTGCCATGCAAAGCACACATATAACTCATTAATATACTATAAAAAACACACTGTTCATCACTCACAAAGCGTAAATCCTTGGGCCATTCACAAAAAACACTTGCCGCAAAAAAACCCCCAAACAAGTCAGTTTATAATGCGATCACGCTCAGGTTGTTGACTTTGAAAGTCTCGTTGATTAATTAATTTCAGCCACAGTTAATGAAGATGCATCGCTGGCATAATTTTCACAGCACTTTAGATTCACACATTAAATGCTTACCTTTTAAGGATATTTATTTCCTTGCTTTACGGCAAGACTTTAATTACGACAACCAACGCACTTAGATCCAGAACTCAAACTAATTGTCTTGACAAACTTTAGCTGCCAAGTAACCACTTGGCAGTCCGAAACGGATAAGATTTTCCTATCTGGATAGGTGTATCCGCGAAAAAGATTGAAAAATCCCAGGGCCAGGGTACAAAGTTTCCAACCACCTGTCAATGACGCTATTATTTATTAATTCTAGTCTGCAGATAGGTGACGAAGAACAAAGATCTGAGGACCCGCTTCCGACTAAAAATGCTAGCATGTTAATTTAATTAAAAATCCATGTATTCCCCGACTGATTGGGCCATGCAAAAATAGCCACTGGACTGATAAATCCGATAAACAGAGCTCGAACAATTTTAGATATTTCTATAAATACAGGGCGGGGTAGAATCACCCTCTTTAGTGATTCACATATACCGCCTGTTTTATCAAGAAACTAGGAAGGTTTTTATTTTAAAGCAAAACAAGCTGGGATCTATAACAATCTAACCACCCATTCAGCTATCTCAACGGGCTTAACTAATGAGCACTTATGGCTAATTACACTTGCTGCCAATGTCGATTCTATCATTATCCGCTGATCCGCTCCATAGAACAGTCACTCTTAGGTAACAGGCGCTTAACGACTGCCCATCCTAAACTACTACCAGAGGCTTACCAAAATCCGAAAGCAAACAGGGGACAGCCCGATAAGGCTTGTTTACACCTGCCTAATTGCAGTCTCAAGTGATATACGGTGGCAGCACATAAAAACCAATTACCTTGTTGTTTCCCACCGACAACCCACTGAATGGTGTGAACTTTGACGTGTTATTCTGATTTCCTATGATTTATTTGTGATTTATCTTCGATTTATCTGTGATTTACAATCACATTTCGAAGGCCACGACCGAATTCCGCCTTAATCGATTATTGACACTAATCGGATAACTATATCAGTGAAAATATATACACTTCGTTGGCTTATATCAACAGTTTCGACAAGTGTCATAAACATCTTGTGATTTTTAAAGTGTCATTCAATTTTGAGTGTTGATATGAGTAGAAACACCTTTATAAATATAACATCATTGGAAACGCTTTGAATAACAAGTTTACTATGGATACTGCTACAAATGAATTTTGAGATACTTTAGTTTACTTTTTAAAAGCATTGCTTTAAGATTTTGTTTTACCAAATATGGTTATAATTTTAGATTAAGTCATTTTTAAACCAAGAGTAAATAAAACCCCAAAAATTGACAAACTGAAAATTATTTTGTATATTTTTAAGATTTTATTTTAGTTGATTTATTCTTGTTTTATTTCGCAAACCCTGACTTATCCACTTAATTTTCCATAGCTAATGTATGATTATCCGGGTATTACACTTTATTTTGCGCTAATATTTTGATGACCATAACCGAATTCCGCGTTAATCTCGATTGATTGCTGCAATCGGGTAATCAGTCGGGCAAACACTCTCGGATATACAAGTATTACGTTTACGAGGCACTTACAGTATCGCAGGCTGTGCCCGATCCACTAATCACGGCTAACGTCATTATTCCAATAAAAATTAAACCGAAAACAATTAAATCAAGTATACGCCGCGTTCGGCGACGGAGTTGTTTGTAGAGCGATTGGCGGACACAGAATAAAAGCGCGAATCTGGCCAGACGTTCAATTTAAAACAAAAGTTGGCAGTTGGCAGTCGGCAGTGAAGTGAGCCTCTATCTCGATCCCAAAGCACTCGGAACCCGCTCGAGTACCGCATTAGCCCCCGTGATCTCCGATCTCGCCGTGAAACATTCGCACTTGGCAATGGCACTGGCTAAGCATGAGCATTAACATTGAGTGAGATATTCGCCTGGCCCCGGGGTGAATCCGGTGGTCATGGGTTCAAGAATTGGTGGGTGTAATACCCAGTGTTTAGACTCTTTTATTGCAATTCCACAGTCGCGGCCCAGACAGCAGAACGTGAGAAATAACTCAAAACCGGAGACAGACGACATTTGTCGGCCGATAAAGATGCCAGCGATCTGGTAGGCCAGTACACGCAGTACTTAGAGCGCTTATCGCCAAGATAAACCCAACATAAGGGGGAGTTCTCTGTCGGTTCCACATACGCTTCTACGAGAGATTACCAAATACAAGAAATAAAGCCAACTTAAGCAGGCCGAAGATCATATACTCTTGCAGTTATAACAAAAATATATTATTTCATAAATTGACTATCGAACAAAATTTCTTTTTAAAAAAAATGAAGATGTGAAGAAACATGTTTAAAAACAATTGTAAGCGGTAAAACTACCTAGATCTCTAGGTCGAAATTATCCTATATCAACATGCTGGTGATCCTGATCAGGAACATATATTACACTTAACAGTCGGAAATGACTCCTTCAATTTTCTGAAAGGACTCTAATCTGTTTAATAAATATAGTTTCGAAACCGACTCTATAACTGTATTTAAACTGTCACAAAAAAGTATTGCAAACTTTAATTTAACATTAATTTTTATATTTTTAGTTACAGCAGTTATGACTTTGAATAACTTTGTAAATGTTATTATATCCTAAAAAGAATTTATTGAATATGCCTATACAATATAAAAATGGTATTTTGCTATTTGATTTTCGCTATAAACTATGGAACATTTATAATTTTGTATAATGTTTTGTGCAACAATATGTAGAAAAAGAACTTTGAGTTCTGGTAATCAAAACGAAATTAATAATTTTCCAAATATTTTTTAAGGAATCGAAGACATTTAATGGCCTTAAGCCATATGGATCTTATAGCCACTTACGTTCTCTGGCGACGACATGGCTGAAACCGAGAAGTCGAGGAGAACCGCAGACCTTGCAGAACGAACCTTTCACCCTGACCAAGCCGGGACCAACTGAACTGATCGGACCCACGGGTTATCCGATGGTAAGCTCTTTTCGCGCAGCACTTGAAACTGGAAACTGTGTCACCCTCAATTCGAACTTCCTTCGGCGGGGCAAACGAGCCGAGCCAACCCCAATATAATAATAATAAATCAGCACTCATCAGCGGCGCAGAGGTGTCCCAAATGGGATTCGCTCTTTGGTGCGCAGTTCTTCGTGATTAAACCAACGCATAGTGCCTAAAACAGTTTAGAGCCTCAAATTGAGAATAACAAAGCAATTTTTCAATTGAGCTGCCACAAATTTACACGCTGCCATGATATATGGGTGGGCAGAACCCGCTCGACAACTATATGCCATATGCCGTATGCCGAATGCCGTATTTCAATCTGAAAGTAAAAGTCGGGGAAATTGGCGAGGCCAAAGGGCAGTCGACCACCTGACCCATTCGAGGGTGTCATCGGATCAACTGGGAAATGGCATTGTGAGTGCGATTGCGAGTGTAAACGGCAAAGAGATTTCTGGTCCAGCGGCACGTGTTCTTTGTTGGGTGACAGCAAACAGGGCATCGCAAGTTCAGGGCGAAACTAATTTTCCCTTGCCCGTACTATTATGCTCGCTCAACAGCTATTAACGATCGGAGGTACACTGGGAAAAATATTCAAAAACATCTGAAACATTAATTTAATTTAAATATATTTTTTCCGGAATTTAGATAAAGATCAATATAAATAAATTAACAAATATTAACAAACTTGTCCCAAATTGTAAATTTTTCCATCCGTTCTTTATTTCTGGAAATGAAAATTTAAATTAAGAATATTTGAGATTTCTTTGAAAAATGCAAACATGAACAAGAACTATTTACTAAGTAAATTTATAATTTACTCTCCTGTGATAATTTTTTTCAAATAACAACAAGAAATTAATTTGTTAAAAATAATTATTTTTTATATTTTCAATTTTTAGATAAAGTGTGTGCATACTGTCGTATCTCACTGTAGGCGTCAATAAACATATTCAAAATAAAATTTAAGCCAAACAGAGTGCTTTTGTTTATTTTTACACCTAATCAGATGAATTTGCATGCAATTATCACACGGCAATCACTAAATTTAGCACAAATGCGTTTGCCTTGTTGATCAGATTGGAAATGTGTCATTTCCATAATGATATCTAAATACAAATGCTACAAGCTGAAAGCTTTTTTTTAAGGTACTTAGTTAAATTATTGTTTTTAGCATTATCTAAAGCATAACGTTATGAGAGTTTTTCCTGATCGACTAGTCATATATGACTAGCACTAAAGTGCTAATTCTTATATAACTTTCGCCACTCATAGCCAATGAGCTGTTCACCAGTAAGAGTGAATTCTACAAATGTCACCGGAGTGAAGAAATGCGCATATAAAACTGGCAATTTGGAACCAGATTATCTCCAGCTTGCCCAGCATTATAGCCAAAGTCAAGAGTGGTCAGGCAAAAGACTACGTCAGAGCTTGGCCAAGTGACAACAGGTTTTTTTGATACCCCATATGTCGGGTAACCAATCTACGCTTTACTGAGGGATAACTGGGTAATTCCCCAGGCACATGCGGCGTATGCGCAATGCAGGCGAATTAATAAAACGCAGGAAGGCACGCGGCCACCGATCGAAATTTCATTTGGCCAAGTAATCAGCCTGTCGCAGAACGATCCCCTCTTCTCTTCGCCCACCCCCTGAAATCTGGAAACCAGTTAACTGGCGCTGAGAAAGTGCAATAAGCCATCGATTCGCACAAGAAAAAAAAACATGTTAATTGCAAGTCGATCGAAGTGTCTTGCACTGCCTGCAATGGACACAGTAGTCGTTACTGGTTACTGGTTCTTTGGCCGTCTTGCCATAAGCCAGACAATGCCCCGGCCAAATATTTGGCAACGTCTCTGTGCCAAGACAGAAAAAGTGGCCCACTGATCGTGGAGTTGGGCGGAAACAAAAGGAGGGAGGCTGCAGCAGAAGCGCAGGCCTTGATGATGGTTACATGAAAACAAGTTGAGTGACAGTCATTAAACGATCACTTACGGTTAACCGATGATGATGTTTGGGAAGCAGGGAAAGCTGGTTAAGGAACAAATTCCGATTTCCATCAAAGGAATCTGGTTTGTTTTAAGGGCTTAAAGTTGTTAAACAAGCAAAAATATATATACAAAGTATTAAAACCCACACTACTATATTTATAAACATATAATGATTAAAATAAAATCACTAATTTCCTTTTCAAGTCTAGAAACTACTGGATCCTAGAATTAACGACACAGGAAATAAACAAGACAACTCGCCACTGAGTCAAATTATTAGCACAAATATTATTGAACCATGTTGGCCAACTAATTAGTGGGGACTTTGAGATAAGACAAACAGTCTAGAATTCCAGGAAAAATTGACTATAGAATATTTATTAAATATTTACTTCTAATGATTATACAAAATCTATTCCTGTGTTCTGTATTTATATTTTTTGTATGACAAAAAAAAATGGTTTAACGATTTTACAAAACAGGTATGTCTAAAGTTAGAGAATCGAGGATAACAAAGATACCAGAACAAGGATCTAAGCCTCATAAAAACACTATTAAAGATCAGAAAACTTGTTAAAGTAATGGTAATAATAACAATAATGATTAAGCAACCCAACAAATTATTACTGACAGAAAACTTGGCCCAAGGATCTAAAGAGCTAAGGATTGCTTACGATGAGTCTCAAGTGAGTTACATAATTAATTCAAAACGCTGGGATTGGCATACAAATGTAGGGTCCGCGTCCACGTCCACTGCCCCCCAGCCACTTCAAGCCCCCCTTTCCACGGATCACAGTGGGATTCTGCGACACTCGACAAATGTGCGAGATGTTTCCCTGTGTGCCGGTAGTGTCTGTGTGAAGTCCGCTGTGTGGGTATCGCGCAACCATTGGCGCGATGCTTAAAACTGGTGACCCACGGTGGGTCTGATTTAGTCGTTAACGCGCGGCCAACACGATCACATCGCAGATCCGACCAACTATACAACATCGCACAGTATTGTATAGTATAGTATAGTATAGTACGGTCTATCAAGTGCGCGGCGGTACGGATTCTGTTTAGCGTTGATCTGCGTTGATTTAGATTTATGTTTTGATTTTTCGTCGTTTCTGTCAACGAGTGTTTCGGTTAATTGCCAGTTGTTTAAAGATTGTATTGCACCACATAATTTCGATTATTCAACAACGTATTTGGGAGTTTGGATATTACACAAAAATAGTTAATTCCTGTTAAAAAGAAGTGTTTCATAAACCTAAAACGGTAGGTAAGTGAATGATCCATATTTATGTTTTGTGTTTTTATTTTTGGGCTAGTGAGCCAGCGGAAGTCGCGACGCGCAAATTTTGCGAATTAGTAAGTCGGGCATGAGTGCACAGATCGTTGAGTTCAGTTTAGCTAAGTTAAGTGGACTAACCCCCAATTAATTGCAGTTAAATTTAGCCAGCGACGCGCATCAAACCTCTGACGCAAATTATCGATCGAAAAACCAAACCAAAAATAGCTTGTGAATAGTTCAAAGAGCAGTGGGTATTGAAAAATATGAACCTCCGCTAATTTTAAATATTTGTAATGGAGTTACTGACATGATTTACTATCATATCTCTAGATATGATCCCCAGTATCTAAAGATATAATCCGTTTTTTTTTAGAATTTCAAGCCTTTGTACAATATTTATTTAGCAGTAAACCGATTGAGCTGTGAGCGTTGAAAAACTTATTTTTTATCTCAAGATATGAAACTCACTGACGAAGAAGACATTGCTAAAAACTGTTTAATCTTAAAGATATAAACCATCACTGAAATAATCACAATGTTATTAACAATGCAGTGTTATAAATTCATTGACTATTATTTGAATTGCAAAAGTCTTGGATGATAAGCAGCATAGAAATGTGATAAAGAACATGGCTTAGCCCACATCACTCATACGTCAAGTTGGTCATGCTGATGTGTTGCCAAACAAAGATCACTGACTTCTCTGACATTTGCACACCACAGAGTGATGGTTGAAAAAAAAGTTTTTCAGCGGGGTATTCTTAAAGATGATTACACTCCTGAGATTGCCAATTTTATAGCATTAAAGGTGTGATTAGTTGGTGTGTTAAAGTTTGTGAATTATTTAATGGATCCATAAATGCCGAAGGTAACTGATATGGCTTTAAAAGAACATGTATATGTATATTTTGGTATTTATCTAGTAATTTTTAGTGGAATTTTAGTAATTATTTTAAATATATTTAAAAATTCACATGAAATCGGTAAATCATTTCTCTAAAATGCCTCTTAAGCGTTATCTAATTGAACAATTATCAATTAATCACTTTCAACCATATAAGCTAAGAGCATTTTGAGTTTTTGTCGTTACCTCAAAATATTTAAGTACATTTCAGATTAAAAATTCGTTTGTAGCCAACAATCTTTTAGACTAATTGTTCATTTTATTTTCCTAACGTAAAAATAAATATGTGCCTTGTTAATTCAAACACCTTAGATGCTGTTTTTTATTTTTCTTTATTTTCTCTGTAAAAATCACATTGTTTGAGCCTCACTTTTTTTCCCCTCGCCCAAAACATATAATTAATTATCGCTTTGCGTGGAAAATTTCATTAAAAACTGGTAGTTGCAGTGAGTCTGAAAACAGTTGGACAACTTATCTTTTCCACCAGCTCGGAATGTGGCGAGTGCCAAGAACTTTTCCACTCCAAAATTCACTGCCAGAGCGTCTAAGCCAGACAGACGGTGTCGAAAGCTCCAGTTTCGAAAACGAAATGATTAAGCGGAGCAAGGCCGACGGCTTTTTTGTTTAAGCCAGCCAGTTAGAAGCCGTTTGGGCCAGGCCAAGATTCCACTGCCAACCGCTGCTGACAATTGAAATTCGTATTCCACGGCGGCGAGTCAAGTGCTGCAAACAGCTAAGGCCAAGCGGTTTTGGCCTGGCTCATTGAACTTGGCTAACTCTCGCGAGTCTAGACGGCCGAAACCCACAACACCGAGTGAGTAAATAGTAACATGTGTTTAAAATGCGAAGAAACCAAAACAAAAAGCCGGGAGAGTCGCGTGCTGCTTTCAATTGATATTCCGCTGGCGTTCACGTGAACAAAACACGAGCGATTCATGGGGAATTCTTGGCTCAGCTTAATTTCAAAAATATTTATAGACAGCTGCATGAGAAAACAAGCAAAAAAAAAAAATACAACAAAATGATAAAGGCAAATAGAAAGGAAAAGGCCCACTAAATCATCAGCAGCCGAGTCAAAACAAATTGGCAAATTGCAAATCGGCAGAGTCAAATAAAATTAATTTATTTGTGTGATGCGAACGGGGTATGCCAATCCAGTTAAAACCGCCTGCACTTCATTAGTAAAACAAACCAAAGGGGTTTGTTTTGTCTGGGCATAGTTGAAATAAATTATGGAAATTATTTCTGCGAATTCTGTTTTGCGTAGATTTCGGCCTTTGTCTATTTCAGGTGATGATCCGATGAGTAAGCCGGAATTAGACTATTAGAAAGTTTGCAATATGGTAGCTTAATTATCAAAGAATTTCCTATAAATAATTGTAGATCACAAATAAATTGTTTGCATAATTTTTCCGTTAAAAATTATTACGTTAAATGGCTTTAGTTGGTTTTAAATTAAAGCAACAAGCTTTTAGTTAAAATAAAGCAATTTAGACTATAAATAAATACAAAATTAATTCGTAGTTATATTTTCCCCCAGAATCATATTAGTCATACGCCCTATTAAAATGGCTATATGACTTTTTCAACCGAAAGGTCTCCTATAAGTTCTCATAATATTTCTTTAAATCTCAGATTTTCCCATAAAATGATTATATAAGCAAGGGAGCAATTATTCCACTCATAAAAAAATTATTTTGCATAGGTTTTCCCATGTAAAAACATTACTCACTTGTTCCCAAAAGTCAATTTAGTATAATCACTGTCAAGAGCTCCCCGGAGATCGGCTAATGACTTCCGCATATCTCAGACTTTGTAAGTGGTACAGAAAAGCCGCCGTACTTGAGATTATGCAGAGAGTCATTCAGGTTGTAGATCAGGTCTGGGAGGTTTTTGAGGAAGAATAACCAAAGCTCGACTTGCATATCATATCGTAAAATATCTGATCTGCAGATATCATCACAAAAACAATTGCCAAAAGGCACGCTCGTAACACGTAAACCGAGAACCGGAAAAATTGCCGTAATTTGCCAAAAATTTCCATATCTCTCCGGCAGATGAGATTATCTTAACTGGAAGCCGTAAAGTCTCGAATTGCCCCCTGTCACACACAGATACATATTTTCTAATTAAGCATCATGGGCTGAGAGATATGGCGACAAAAAAGGAGGCGGAGCGATTAGGGCGGATAACAAAGTCCGATTGTACAGACAAGTGACACTAAAATTGGCCTTTGTTGTTCTGATTTTTCTATTTTAGCACGTCTCAAAACACTGCACGAATTGTCAGGTACTACTCGTAATACCCTTAAATTTGGGAGGGGGAATAGACGAGGCGGGACGGGGCGGAACGCAACCGCATTTGAATCGGGGCAACGCTTCGCTGGCACTGAACTTGACATTGCCGAGGTTTGCTTTCAATTTAGAAATATGTCAGCGGCACAGACTATTTCTATTTTCAGAGTAGCGCGCAACGTGCACATCACGCACTTGTTGCGCCACAAACGCAGATGCGGATGCAAATGCAGCTGCGGCAATTGGCGAGTATCTGATAAAGATAAATCTTTAAAGGGAATGACTTTAAAGTTATCTACTCAGTGGCTATTTTATTTTGGTTTAAATTAATGTTTTTGAGTGCCAGTTGTTTAAAATACACATTCATAAAAATGTATCCTACAATTTTGTATCTAATGAATTCTTAATTTATTTTGTAAACGATGATTCATCTTTAATTGATGTCCATTAATGTTTTCTACTCAGTGGATAACTTAAAATGTTTAAATGGGTATTTTTTAGGGCCTGTAGTCTAAACGCATAATACATTAATCGGTACATCTCTTCAAAGGATTACCACAATGTATTCCATACTAGATTAAATCATCTCTTTAAAACCTTTATTATCACATATTAATACATTTATAATACTAAAATATTTAATTAGTGCATAGTTAATCAAGAAAGCTTTTTAATTTGTAGCGTAAAGCATATTGCAAATGCTGACATTTTATTTTAAATAGATATATACCAATTAAAAAGAATATTACCTAATAAAAAGGTTCGCTTAAGAAATGAAAATAAGTGAAATTTTGATGTTTTGCTGGGGATAAGATATTTGTACTGCGTTCTTTTAGCCCATCAATTAAATTCATATGCCAATTTTCTCTTATAGCCATGACCAAGAATGGCCACAGCAATGCGGCTTACGTCGGCGATCATGCAGACAAATTGGAGCTGGCCGAGAAGGGTCAGAAGAACAAGGCCATAGTGGCCAAGGATCCGGACTACAATCCTTATCATCATCGCGATGTGGAGCATCCCACCACGTAAGTGGAGCTATGATTTCGAGAATATTATATATCAATTAAAATTTATTTACTTTTAGAAACTCTGAGACTCTGTTTCATTTGTTAAAGGGTTCGCTGGGAACTGGTATTCTGGCCATGCCGAATGCCTTTCGTAACTCGGGCTACGTTACGGGTGCCATTGGAACCATTGTCATTGGCTTTATTTGCACTTTCTGCATCCATCAGTTGATCAAAGCGCAGTACGAACTGTGTCGCCGGAAAAAGGTTAGTTAAGAGAAGACCCTTGATATATATATTTCAGATTAATAGAGCTCTCTTTTGCGCAGATGCCCAGCATGAACTATCCAATGGTGGCGGAGACAGCCATGGGAGAGGGTCCAAAATTCTTCCGCTTCTTCGCTCCATATATTGGCACAGTGGTTAACACGTTCCTGCTGATCTACCAACTGGGCACATGCTGCGTATACGTGGTATTTGTGGCCTCCAACATCAAGGCCATTGTGGACGCAGTGGCTGACACCAATATCGATGTGCGGCTCTGCATGATCATCATCCTGCTGCCGCTGATCCTGATCAACTGGGTGCGCAATCTCAAATACCTGGCTCCGTTCTCCACTTTGGCCAATGCCATTACCATGGTCTCGTTCGGCATCATCTGCTACTATATCTTCCGGGAGCCCGTCACCACCGAAGGCAAGGATGCCTTTGGAAAGCCCTCGAATTTCCCGCTTTTCTTCGGCACAGTTTTGTTTGCCCTAGAGGCAATTGGCGTGATCCTGCCACTGGAGAACGAGATGAAGACCCCGCAGAAATTCGGTGGCAGCTGTGGAGTCCTCAACGTATCCATGGTGCTCATTGTGTTCCTCTATGTGGGCATGGGTCTGTTTGGTTACCTCAACTACGGATCTGCTGTTTTGGGTTCCATTACTCTTAATATGCCGGAGCACGAAGTGTAGGTTTTATTTATAGTTATTTCCCTTTTTTTATAATGATAAGAATCTTCTTTTAGGCTATCCATGTGCGTCAAGGGAATGCTGGCCTTCGCCATCTACATTACCCATGGTTTGGCCTGTTATGTGGCTATAGATATCACTTGGAACGATTATGTGGCCAAGCGTTTGGGAGCCCAACGTAATGCCCTGTTTTGGGAGTACGCCGTGCGAACCGTTCTGGTTCTAATGACCTGTAAGTGACCCTTTGGTTTTATACATCTTGGAGTAAAGAGATAAAAGATTACAATTTAATTTCCTTTTAATATAGAAAAATTAGTATAAACAAACAGACCTTTTTTATCTAAAATCTGAACCATTTAAAGGATATAAGATTTTAAATAGTAATAATTATAAACATAACATAATATTATTTTCATTTAAAAGAAGTAAGCCTTTCATTTGAAGCCCCATAATTATTATTTCTATCCACAGTCCTCTTGGCCGTGGCCATTCCCAACCTGGAGCTGTTCATCTCCCTGTTTGGAGCCCTTTGCCTTTCTGCTTTGGGTCTGGCTTTCCCGGCACTCATCCAGATCTGCACGCATTGGTACCAGACGAAGGGCATCGGAAAGGCATGGCTAGTGTTGAGTGAGTATTCTATCAAATACCCAGCAAAATCCAAAAGACTAATTCCTAATCCTTACAGGCAACTTTGTGCTCATCATTGTGGGCATCCTGGGTCTGGTAATCGGCACGTATACATCCCTCAAAGAGATCGTGCTGACCTTCTCCGAGTAGTCAGCGTAGTTGTGAACCTAAATACGCCAGCGGGCATTCCAATTCAAGCGAAAGTATTATGAGCAATCGAAAGATGTTGAAATCTGTAGACATTCGCAGCGCAGCACAAATGACAAGATACAGGATACAACTCAAGATAGAGATACAGTTGAGCTGAGATCTGCTGTAAACTTCTTACTCAGACCTATTTGTTGTGTATTTGTATAGAATTTATCAGATTTGTGATATTTTTAAGCATCGTGCCCAAGAATCTGTACAACAAGTGTGTGTATATCATATATCTCTTTATGTAGTAGATAACGTCTTGATAAGTAGTTTAGTGCCAAGTCACATTTTTATAAGTCATATATAAAGAGCGATAGCAACCATATTAATAAAAATATTTTGCCATACTAAGATACGCTCTGGGGGATCTTCTGGGTGGATATATAATCTTTTAGAGCTTCGCAGAGCCTCTTGGCTCCGTCCACCAGCTTCTCCTTGGGATAGAAGGCGATGGACAATCGGAAAAACTGCTTACCCGACTGTCCATCGACAGAGAAACGCGGCCCAGCTATAAAGTAAATCTTCTGATGCTCCAGGCAGTACTTGAGGAACTCTCGGGAATCCAGGCAATCGGGGATTCGCACCCAGATGAAGTATCCCCCAGTGGGACTTACTAGCTTACAGCACTCTGGCAGTTCATCCCGCAGAACCTGCGTGGTGGCCAGCATTCGCTTCTTGTAGGCCTCATAGAATACAGCTATCTGGCTTTGGGCTAGCTTCAGTTCGAAGAGACTTCCGACAATCTCAGACGTATAATTGTTGAAGCATCCACCGCTGTTTGCAAATCCACTGCCATCCAGGATGGGTTTAAGGCGTGGCGGCATGTCCAGCCAACCCACGCGAACTCCAGGACCCAGAATCTTCGAAAAACTGCCATTGGAAATGACATGACCTGCAAAGTCGGCGTCCTTTCGATCATCAAAGGACATCAGGCGGGAGTGGGTCGGTTTTTCGCCATAGTGAAGGATGTTATAGACATCATCGCAGACCACCAGGAAGTCAAACTTGCGGGCCAGTTGCACAATTCCACGACAAACCTCTGAAAAATATAAATAAATACAACATTGTACTGATCAAATAGCTTATAATTTACAAAAAAAAAAACCCACCTGGCGAAAACAAAATCCCCGTTGGGTTATGATAAGTAGGGATCGTATAGTACATTCCCCAAAACTCCTTCTTTTCAGAATGGAAACGTCTCTTGGAAACCTGTTCCCCAAGATCTTTTAGATCCACTCCATCATCGTTTAGCTTTACAGGCACTATGGTCAAGCTAGTAAAGTGCTTTATACTGTCCAAAGCAATCATGTAGGAGTACTCGTCGACGAATACAAAACCCTGCAAGTCTATCATCGTGGAGAGAATTAGGTGGAGGCCCTGTGTAGCGCCCGTCGTAATCATTAGATCCTCACTAAAACCAAAACCACAAAGTTAATTTGATAAATGTAAAAACCACAAGAACCACATACGATTACCAGTTCATGGGGCTTTCAAACATTTCGGTGAAGTAGGTGGCTATCTCACGGCGCACCTCAAAAGTACCACTTGTAGGACCATATTGAAAAATCAGTGACTGATTTTCCCGCTTTTCACGTTCCTAAAAGAGCGTCCCACGAAAGTTCATTGATAAAGAGAGACATTGCGGATTGCGTAAGAGATCTACTAACCAGACAATGATCTGTGGCCCTTCTGAAGTTGTCGCAGTTGGAGCTCAGGAGATCGGTGCCCGGAGCACCCACGCCGAGATTGAGGATGTCGGGTTGGTAAACATTCCAGTCGCCTCCATCGAAGAGGTGCTTTAGTTTTCGATCTTGATTGGTCTTCGACATGTTTAACGTTGTGTTCCAGGCAAACTAATGCCTTATCTGTGCGCAGGGTGCTTGCATTTATAAAAAACAATGGGAAAACTTCTAACATTTTCGTGTTATACCTATTACTAGAAAAAATCTAGGGGTATGAGCTTTTTAAGAGAAAACAAACGCCAAATGTACATGTCAGTGCTCAGACTAGTAACGAAAGCTTAAAGAATCACACTAAATGTTAAAATTTGTCTATTCATAAATAATTAATTTGTACTGAGGTCGTAAGCTATTTAAGTAACTTTTTTAAACTAAGATATAGTTTTCTTTTTATTTAAATTAGAAGTAAGTTATACAAAGAATACAAAAACTTTGAGCATAAATATTTAAAATTACTTAAATTCGTGTGAAATTTATTTAAGTTAACTAAAGACATTAGAAAAACATTAAAAACAGAGCATAAAAAATTCCTTAAACCATAAAAATCAGTCAATTCGGAGCTAAATAGAGGGTATATGAGGATCGAGTTCTTTCTATTTAATTTATTTAAACACGTTTCGCTGCGAATGCCAAAAAGCCCAGTTGGAATTGTCGTTCCCAGGGAAACGCCAACAACAGCTGACTACAGCAATTACTTTGTTTTGGAAAACTCGGAAAATTGCAACTCCCTTTGTGTAAACATGGAAAAACCGACCACCAGCGCTGCTGCTGCTGCTGCGGCACAGGATCACAATCTCCTCCTGGACTCCCCACAACACGGACCAACTTTGTCCAGCGCCTCCAGTTTCGAGGCTCTGACCGGACACGACCCCAATCTCAGTCGCCTGGCCACCAAAATGTTCAACAAAACGGAGGAGTACATCACCCACGAGCTAAACGCTCCACTAGAGGATTACAAGCTGCTGGAGGAGATGAACAAGGCCACGATTGCCAAATACAAGGATATGCGGCAGATTGCAGAGAATCTGAACACTTCAACCAGTGAACTAAGCCTTAAGTTCCAGCTGTTGGCTCCAATGATGCAGCAGATCGATGAGATCTCCGATACGGTTGACAAACTGGAGGCGGCGGCCTATAAACTAGATGCCTACAGCATAGCCCTGGAAAATCGGGTCAAGGTGGTGCTCCAAAGAAAATCCGGTGGCAGCCAAGTGGCACAATAAGACTACTCATCTACAAAGGCTTTATGGTACATTTATTACAATAGATTTTATGTCAACCAAGTAATAGTTTAAATATAATCGCAATTACGTTAAGGAATATCAAGGGAACTGCAAATGGGTAGAGGGTAAAGATGAAAAAGGTTTATAGGGATTAAAATATACAATACTCACTTTTTGCCACTGTGCGTATAGAACGGATGAGATTCAGTACCTGATCCTTGGCCGTGGGTGCTCCAAAATCCTGCTGACCCGCCTGTCGTCCCCAGCCAACTGAAAAGTGTGCCAAAATTTTAACATCGTGGCATTGGGTGCCAAATATCTAAGTAAAAACTCACACTTGGCCAGGAAACGCTCCTCGTGCAGGATGCACACTGCATTCAGGCAGAGGAGCGTGGATTCGATTAGGGTCCAAAGAGTAAACATTTCTGTGCTGAATAAAGCTTATTTACATCAAATAAACCAAAATCGGCGAATAATTGTTGACGTCAGTGATGCCGACTTGCCGTTCACTGCAAACGCGGATACAGCTGATTGGATGTCTCCATTGTGAATGGTTAAATGGCGATGAATTGCGCGCCAAAAGCAAATTTGAACTCTGTTTTGTACTGTCTTTATTAACTAAAAAAATATGAACAAATAATCATGACTAATTTACATATATCTTCATATTTATTGAGCCCAAGGTAATACACCCAATGCACATTTGGACCAATCGTTATCTGTTAAAAAGAAAAAAATAATTAATTAGTTATATAAATGTCAGGCAAATTAAACCCACCTTTTTCTAGTTTCCAAATGCCTAAGTCTGAGGATTCAGCATTGCTGAAGTTATTGCCTTTACTTTGAGCTGCTTTGGCCACAAGCTTTTCCAGGTAATCCAGATTATAGTTCTCTTCCGAGGAACTATTATCCTCCATAGGTTCATCCTCTTTGAACTCATGCAATCTAATGTCGCAGAGTTTGGTCAAATCCATTATCTGCGACTTGCTGAAAGGAGGCTCAGCTAGGGGTAACAACCTTTGAAAACTCCGTATATATTATTACTGCATTTAGACTTAAAAAAATCAACCATACCCTTTGAGTATAGATGCTGAATATTTGTCAAAAGAACCAACACGCTGCATTATAAATTCTCGCTCGAAAACCCACGTTCTAGTCTTTTTGGGACAATCTCCAAAAATAAGTGTAAGGGAGGGATCCACACTTGAATGTACTAGTAAACTGCGCATAGTTTTCGATATCTGATCGGTGTTGAGAGAGGAGAAATCCACTGGTTTAAGTTTATTGTTCTAAAAAAGAAAGTGAAACAATAAGCATTGATATTTTATTAATCTCTCAATTCTACAAACCAAATCTAGTTCCTCTTTGTACATTCGTTTCATGCGGGACAGCATTCCAAAGGTTGCAATCATCTTCGAGGCCCAGTAATTGGCTCCCAGTCGTCTATCCTCCGTCTCGTTTGTGTTTTCAGTTAACTGCACCAGAGCCACAAATAGGTTTTCAATGTATCCTTGCACTGCCAATAGCCTAAAGAGTCCTTGCGTGGCTGCAACGAGAGCATCCTCGTCGTCTTCGATTTGTAAACCTACTCCAAGGAAGTATTCCATTTTAAGTAGGCAGCTGATATAAATATCCAATAGAGCCTTCATGGAAGTGGACTCCTTTTTGACGAGTGCACTCAGATCACTAACTACCGCATCGAGTATCTCCTTGGATGACTTTGCCTTCTTGCTAGAGGAGTAAACCCGAATCTTGTTGAAATCGCCGCTGGATTTCAGTTTGCTGATGGCCTTCAGTTTTTCAGCACCCTTGAGATGGCACTCCAGGGTCAGGTCGTAGATTTCCAGAAGACTGCTTACAGCTTTTTCGAACTTGATCTTGTCCTTGCGCTGTAGCTTCCCGGAATCCAAGTTGGACATGTTCTCTTTGTGGGGCAGCCAGTAGTAGGTACGCAGCCATTCCAGGCAATGCTCCGAGGTGTTCCTTAGCACTTCCAAAGGCGGCAGCTCCTGTCCGTGGGCGCACAAGTGCCGCAGATCGACGATGAACGACTGAAGCCCCAGTTCCCTGGCCGTTTCGTACATGCTGCTCATATTGTGTCCCTGGATAATGGAGGACATGAAGTTGTAGAATCGCGTGAAGGCACTGGCATAGGTGGACTGTGTCTTGGAGTTGCCTTGCTTGTCCTCCAATTGAGCCTGGACGAGCACCGAAGTGGCCAGAACAGCCGCCGGGCAGAGGTTTCCCCTGCGCAGGTTCCAAATGCGGATTTTACTGAGTGCCTGGCGCCGTTTGGCGGGTGTTGATGCTTTGCCAAATAACCAGTCATAAGTCTCTTTGAATTCCAGCCTAGAAACGTAATATTGTAATTAATAAATGCAAGTTTTTATTGGTTTGTGTCTGCGCACGTGTCTCGCCAAGGGGTGACCACAGTTCGTTGTTTTGCTGTTGCAGGCGGTGTGGCAGGGGCAGTTTTTGCTTTCTGTGGTTTTCCCTTCTCTGGACTTTTCTTTTTAGCCGCTTGCTTTTCTTTTTTTGCTACAGCCATGTCAGTCTATATTTTTTTAAAACAAATTGCAAGCAAAACAAACCGCAACAATTATGACAGTGTTGGATAACGCCACAAACTAGTTGTTCTTAGTGCTGCTGGTGTTGTCTTCACCCCTAAAAAATCTGGCTACTAGCTTTAATTTATAAAACAGAGCCTTACAAATATTTAAAATTATTTTAAAAAATAAGATTTGATTGGACTTAGTCAACAAACAATTTAGTTTAAATTTTTTAATTTTTTTCTTTCAATAATGCTTATAAGATTTTAGCTTTCTTATAAATTGGTTACTTAAAATAGTTTGTCAACACTGCCGACGTCCAACAGCTGATCGCGCCAACAAGACGCAGCCGGTTCTGTGTGAATGGTGAAATAAAAATTGGAGCCAAAAATAATAATTTCTTCTTACTCAATTGTTAAATCATTTCCCGCTCCCCCGCCAACAGAATAAATTCCACCAAAAACCCAGATCTTTTCCCCATCACAAAGGAAACAACACATGCATTTCGTCCAACATCCTGTCATAAACAACAACAACAACGTGGTGGACATACTGCATCCGGAAAATATCGAATTCGATGGGCCGCCAGCGGCGCGGAAGATGATAATTGAGTCGTTTTCGATGTTTGTGATCTTCTCGTACCTGCAGTTGCTCTATATTCTGGTGGCCATCTACTTGGCATTGCATCACGCTCACCATTAGTTCGAAATCTCTAAAGGATCATGTATCACTTTGTTTCCGAACAAACTCCGGAACTGCGGCTCTCGGCGGATGCACTGGTCACTAGCCACGTGACGCAGTACCTCAAGGGTTTCCAGCTGGAGGCAGTGCGCTTCCTGTACGATCGCCTGGCCAAGCGGGAATTCTGCATCCTCAACGATGAAAGTGGTCTTGGAAAACTGGCCACGGTGGCGGCACTTCTCAGTGCCCTCGATCCCGCCAAGAAAACACTCATAGTGCTGCAGAACGATGAGCAACTGCTCGCCGGTTGGCGGTTCCATCTGGATACACTTACCGACCTGCAGGTGTGCACTATTCAGGGGTTGCAAGGTAAGGATTTCTGTTCAAAATATTTTATTAATAATTCATATTCTATTTTTAAAGATATGTTTCCACGGAAAGTTGAGATATTGGCTTACTTATAAATTAATCATACGTTCTAAAATAGTTATTTCATGGAAAAGTTTATATTTTTAATAGTTTGCTCGTTAATTTTGTCTCTTTTTATTAAAAATGTATTTTAAAAGATTGTTAAGATTCGATTCGTATACCTTTTCTGATTAGTTATCAAAATTTATTTTTTAATATTTCGTAGTAAAATGAAATTAGGTAGTGTCGATTTTTAAAATATAATACTTTATTGCAATGTGTTTTGTTTGCTAATATAATATGTTATTCAATTGACACTTTACTAGTATAGCATCAAATAAATCTTATATTTATTTCGCAATAAAAAGAAAAAAAGGCATTGTTAATTTTCATAACATATAACTTTAATGGAAGTAGGTTTTTAATGATGTAATATGGTAGTCAGAATTTAACTGCCTTATTATCCAACCAACTCTCAGTAACGTAAATGAGTTTTTATTAAAGTTCGCTTTACTAAATGAAGTTAATTTGTTACAGACACCACTGACTCTCCACACAATGTTTACCTGGCGAAATGGAGCCAATTACGCAGCATTGGAGATCTAAGCCGCCTCAAGTTCGACTACGTTTTGGTGGACAATCGCGGGCACTCGCTGAACAACAGCTTCTGCACCTCCATGCTGCTCAAGCATTTCGAGGGACGGGTAAACATGGTTATCTCCAGTGTTGACATTACGGTGAGGCAATGGCAATGCATTCATAGCTGGCTCTCATGGAGCTTTAAATGTTTCGGTTCTCCCATTCACAGTCCGATGTGAAGTTGCTATACAATGTTTTGCGGTTAGGTGGCCGTCTGGAGCACCAGTACCGAAGCTTCCAGAGCTTTGACCGCAAGTTCCACCTGCCAGACCCCAAGGAGGTGTTCAGCAAGCGCATAGATCTCGAGGAGTACTACAAGCAGCGGGGATTCCTCAGCGAGTATATTAAGTAGGTGGCCCAGTTTCCCGCTACAATCTTATCTGTAGATAATTCTGTATTAGAATTCTCCAAAGAGCTAATTTTCAGTGCAGTGATTAACACATTTATATAATATATTTTAGGGACTTTCGTCTGCGTCGTTTCCGTCATCAGTTCGACAAGAGCCTGCCGCTCGTCGCACCGGAGCAATACAAGCACAATCTGAACCTCTGGTTGGCCTCAAAAAATAGCCAAAGCACGCTTAGCGGCTCATCGGAAGTTTGCTCGACAATCGCTTCCCTAGAAAACAATCCGGCTCTGCAAAATGAAACGTTACCGTCTGAAGACGCGGATAAACTATCCGATCACAGCTTAGACGATGTGGCGGCCATGTCACCGCTGGTCTTTGAATCCTCCGATTCTGACGTTGAACCTATTACTGTGGATCCGTCAGACGATCAAAATCAAGTCCTCATAGTTTCCAGCGATGATTGCGAGATTGTGACGCCTCCAAACACACCACCAAATCGAATGCCCACGTCAAACGAATCACCAAGAATGAAATCCAAGAGGAAATTCAGCAAGCGGCAGTCGCCACAGAAAAAAGCAGACCTCACCGACTCGGAGGATGTTGATGAAGTGGTCGAGGTGGCTCCCAAAAAGATAACTCGCGCCGCAACACTTACCTTTACTCCAAAGACGAGAAAGCTCAATGTGCGACTGCTAAGGGTTTCCATGGATACTTTGAGTACACCACCTCCGGCAAAAACTGCTCCTGCGTTTGCCACGCCCAAGACAGAGCGCTCAGTTAGAAGGAAAAAAATTAAACTGCAACAGGTCAGTCCAATTGATACTGGCCGTCCGGTCACTCGCGGCATGCAACGCTTAACACGATCCGCTGAGTCCAAAATAAACAGCAAATACTTAAAGCACCACACCCTGGACGATGTCAAGCGGAGCACTCCGAAAAGAAACAAGGCTGAGGGAAATCAAACGCCCAAGACAAGCAGGGTGAAGCAAGAGGCCAAGGAAAAGATTGTAGCGCAGCAGGAGAAGGAGAAGGTAACCGCGGCCAAGCCTCCTGCGCAAGAAACTCCCAAAAGAGGGGTAGGTCGTCCAAGGAAATGCAAATCGGAACCTGAAGCATTAAAGAAATCCAAGCCAAAGCCAAAGTTCTTGCCGAAAACCTTGCCTCCCACTCCGCAAGTGCTCAGCGGTAGTTCCTTGTCGTCAGAGTACATGCAATGTGCTCAGCGAATCCCAGACAATTTGGATGCCATAGAGTCTCCTGCCTTTCGGGTGCCCTTCACCCCCCAGCAAACACCATTGCTGCTTACCTTGCCGTCTGCTTTCAATTTGCTCAACGACTCGGAGATGGTGGCCATTCCGCTGTCCAGGGAACAAGCAGAAACTGTGGTGATCAATAGCTCCCACGATGAGAGTTCGCCGCAGGATCCATCGCAGAGTCGTCGCACCAAGGCTTTGAAAAGGAAGCGCAAACCGGAGGCGCCTGTTAGTTCCAGTTTTGGTGGCGGCTTGGGCTTGCCACCGCCCAAGAGAAGTGCCAACAAATCACCGGATCTGTTCAGCATCTCATCGGATCTCTCGCAGATTCCTCTGGCACAGCCGCGACCCGCCTCTCCGTTCGAAGGTTTCAAAATCTTTGGCTCCGAAGTGAAGCAGTTCCAGCAGCAGCATGCCAAAACAAATGTCTCGGGGCCAAAAAAGAAGCGCGATCGCTCTTGTTTGGATATTCTGGAGCAAATGTTTGAGCCGCGAGAGAAGCGACCGGAGAAAAGCAGTCCCAAAGTGTTGCCCACCTTGCCGCTGCCGCTGCCGCAGAGAGATGATGTGGCACAAGCCATAACCCAGAGGAGAAGAACCCTGCTGGAAGATGACTTCTTTGAAATCACGAACAATGGCCAGTTTGGCAGTCGAATGAGGTTGAATTCCTCCGGAGATGTGTCACCCGTGCAACAAGATCAACAGTCCGCCAGGCCCACGCAGGCCAATAAAATCACCAACTACTTGATAGGTTCCGGTTCCGGAATCACCCAGGAAAAAACGCAGCCGCAGTCCACAAGTGGAAATCGCAGCGCCATCGTTGCAGCGCTGCGGAAGTCGCCCAAGTCACCGAAACAGGCGGGCAAACCCACTCAGGCCACCAAACTCACCCGCTGGTTTGGTTCCGTTTTCGGGGGAGGCAATTCACAGACCAGCTCCGTGGAATCGGTTAGTGCACCAAGTACACCGGTGAATCCCTCCACGAGTGCAGCAGCCTGTCAAACGCGATCAGCGAGGAGTGGTGGAGCTGCAGGACCGACAAAAAGAAAGCGATTGGAACTGTTCAAGTGAAGAGCAGGATAAATACACCATTGAAAGGAAAACGTTTACAATAAGTTAACTAAATTCAGGTAAAGTCCGGATGTTTGAATCAAAGCCATGTTTTCACAAAACGATTTCTTAGCTGAGTTTTAAATTTATACTTTAAGGTAATGTTATACCTTATACAAAATTAAAATAAGAAGAAAGCTAACCAATCGAATCGTGAAAATACAGCTAATATTATTTAATCAAAAGCCAAGAAACAGTTAACTTGCGCAAAAGACTTTTTTGTAGGTTGTAATATCAAGGTGGTACAATGTTAACAGTAGAACATTACGCCCATCTGAGCAATTAACTAGCCAATTTAGTTAAATTTCTATTATATGTACACATTTCGAAGCTCACTTTACCATTAAATTAAAAAGACATTGAACATTATTAACTATTGTTTTTTTAAACCTTTTTTTTATCAATATGAAAGTGTAAAAGTAGATTTTTAAATGAAATAAGACGAAAATAGCGCATGAATAAATTGCTTAATTCAAGTAGAAGTGGGCAAATTTTAAAAATGGATATTATTTTAGTTACTCGTTTATTATTGTTTAGTATGTGCCCGCCATTATTTAGGCAAGTTTTTTAGTTAAATTATATTTTTTTGAGATAAATACATTATTTTGTTATCTTCAAGACATTTTTATAAGAAATAAACTATTATATATTTGAGGGTTTAAATTCAATCAAATATTTGTGTGTTTCATTAAAAAATAATTTTGTTATAAAATGAACTCGATTTGGCAGATAATTGGCCAACATTTTACACTCGTTGCTTGCCAAATATGATAGTTAAGTTATGCATCACCGCCTGGCGCTGGAATTCTATTTCACGCCGGCACATGCTGCCCAAAAGTGGTGGACACTGGTACTGAATATTCTCTAGGGCGAGGGTATCACCATTTGAGTTTCTGAAAATAAACTCGCTAATGGATTGTACTGCAAAAAAGAGTGAAATAAGATTAGAATGGCTTTAATGAAATATGTTATTTGTCTTACAGCAGTAGAATCCCTTAAAGAAGCAGGTCTCATGGGTGGATTTAATGGCATAGGCCACCGGAGTCACTCCGGGCATTGTCTTGGTAACCACGTACTTGGCCGTAGCCGTATTTTGCCAATACGGCCAGTGGGAGAGTTTTTCAGTGTACTGCACCGTATAGCGCCAGTCGTGGGCATGTCCGTGATCGGCTAGGATCTTAAAATTTAAGCTATAAAAAGAGAAAAAAATTATAAATTAATAAGAAAAAGAAAATCAATAAATACAATTTATTTTGTATAAATTTTTAAAATTTATCCGACAGCAAAAGAACGTCATCACTTTTTATTTTTGGGTTCCAAAATAACCTTATTTATGGTTCTATAAACATGTATGATTCTTAAACATCCATATGGTTAGAAATAGTTCAAATTTTAGAAACGCTATTATAAATCAGAAAATCATATAAAGATTAATTATGTTTATTATCCCTATTTTGACTTTCAGCTAAGCAAGAATTTTATTATCTTAGAGAAAGGAAATAACTTAATATAAGAAGATAAATTCTTTCAGAAAATATATAAGACCCTTTAATAATCGGGTCGTATCAGATTGTTACTCACATCGTGGGGTTTAGCAGCCGCATCTTGTTAAAATCCGCCACATATTCCCAGACCTTTTCCGGCTGGCTTCGCTTGATAATGCCCTCGATCTGGTATTTCTGATAGCCGCTGGAGAAAACGAACACATAGAGCAGCAGGGCGGCGCTGAGGAGGACGGAAGCCCGCTTTATATTCCATAGACGGGGACTTTGCATTCTGTGTTCTGTTCTTCACGGATTTCCAACTTCGACTGACTGTGTGTATATGTCGGATTTTTCGAATTTTAAACAAACATGTGCTGGAGAATTCACCACAAAGATTCGGGATACAGCATCAAAGGGGAAAGAGCGGGAGTTCCATAGCGAAAAGAGAAAGATAAACAAAAGGGATCTTTAAGAAACTAATGCGTACGGAAAGCAATAGTTTCGTATGACTCTTCTCCAAAAGAGAGTTTGCTTAGTACATGGAATGATTATAGGTCTCTGATGCATGTACTTCTTGATAAAGGAGGTTTCTCTGGCCAAAAGAGCTGTTCCTAATGGGTCTTGAATTACTCTTTAATTTTTCTAAAATGTCTAGGTTTAGAGTTAAAATTTTAGGAAAAAAAGAACGCTTGTCTCACCTTTAGGCATTTTATAAGGGGGAAGGAAGAACTATTTGCCAATATGATGGAGAATATTGGTAGAGTTATCTTTACAGGGGGTGAAAATTAAATAATAAACTTTCGTAAAAAGAAAACTATTTTTGTTATATACCACTTTAAAAGAGACAAAATATTTACAAGGTATTCCTAAAAGAGGTAATATTTTAAAGAAACCAAACCAATAAAAAAAAACTAAAAAACTTAAAAGAAAGAGCATTTAAATGAGTATATTTCAATAAGGTACAGTAAGGCATGAAGTGAAATGCTGTTAAAACACTGCTTCATTTTTGCCAAGCTAAGCAGTTTAAAAAGCTTTCGGAGGTCAAAGCTCTTGAGCGTGAGCCCCCTACCCCCATCAGCTCCCCATTCAACCCCCAAATGAGTATTAATGCTGCTTAACACTGGCATTAGAAAGCTTTGGCGAATGGCGAAAAGCTGCATTAGAAGCTTGCTCCATATGATCGCCACTTAGTTTATAAACAACGCTCGCCGGGTGCAGTCGGAACCCTCGGAATCGGCGATATATATATAGAGCCACAAGAACGTGAAGCAGCGTGTCCGTAAGCATATGTAATTGGTTATCAAACCGGACCGCGACAACGGATCCCTAATTATCTCGTACCCCCCGCAAATTGCGGCTTACGTAAGCGCCAATTCAATTGTGTTTTTACTAAAACACAGGCGTTTTAGCAGAGCATAGTCACATTAATCAAAACTAAAATGCGGCTACTGGCCAGACACGCGATTCGACTTTTGGGTCAGGAGAATCGAGGTGGAGGAGGAGGAGTAGGTGGTGAGGTGGCTTCACTTTGGAAAGGAGGAATCCGGCTGAAGGCCACAACCGGTTACCTGAAGCTGGCCACGGCAAGTGTTCAGACTCAGCCATTGGAGCCGGAGAAACAGGTGCAGAGAAAGGTGAGTACTCACATCCACTGTAACTCCAAATGATTCAATTTCGCTAAATATATTTGATCTTACCCAGAATTCTCCCCTGACGGATTCATTTGGCCGACACCACACCTATTTGAGGATTTCTCTAACCGAACGGTGCAATCTGCGATGTAAGTCTACCCCCAAACACCTATGTATGTTTTCATCCTTATCAGTTGTTGTTCCCACCCATTTGATAATACTTGCTATGAAGTGGATCCCAACCTTGATTGAATAATGTGGCGAAATTCGTGTCTCACACAAGCCCATCTACGGTCAACATGGTACTTATGTAGCCCCATATTTGACCTTTTTTTTACCAAATTAGTACCGATGATCTAATTTGAATTTGGGGTTCTATTGTAGTTGATTATTTGGGCAACAGCTTTTGATGTCAATTACTGACGGCAAACAACAATTCATAAATGATAACTTAATGATCATCAATCGGTTTCCAGAAAGTTCCACACTTTCATTCATTAAAACTACACTATAGGGAAACCCTAACCTAAACTTTGAATCACAAAAGCCCATTTCATTAGTATTCGTTAATAGTAATTAAAAAATCGTAATTACCTCTATTGAAAACTGTATACGACAAACAAGTTTTATATGGAAATTTAAAATAAACTTGAATTAAGGGACTTTGATAGAATGTATTTATAAAAATAGTTTAGAAATGTTTTATTTGTTTTTACCACCGATATTTTTATTATTTCAACAAGTTCCACTGTGCTCGTGTATTATGATTCTATGTCGATCTTAACTAACAAAATCAATTTGTTTAGGTGACTACTGCATGCCCGCTGAGGGAGTTCCCCTGCAACCCAAGACGAATCTGCTGACCACCGAGGAAATCCTTCGTCTAGCGCGTATTTTCGTCGAGCAGGGAGTGCGAAAGATCCGGTTGACAGGAGGAGAACCCACCGTCCGAAGGGATATAGTTGAAATAGTGGCACAAATGAAGGCTCTGCCGGAACTGGAGCAAGTGGGAATAACAACCAATGGCCTGGTGCTCACCCGCCTGCTTCTGCCGCTCCAGAGAGCAGGATTAGATTCACTAAACATCAGTTTGGATACGCTGCAGAAGGATCGCTTTGAGAAGATCACCCGGAGAAAAGGCTGGGAGCGGGTGATAGCTGGCATCGATCTAGCCATTCAGTTGGGCTACCGTCCCAAGGTTAACTGTGTCCTTATGCGCGATTTCAACGAAGATGAGATCTGTGATTTTGTAGAATTCACCAAGGATCGCCCAGTGGATGTGCGTTTTATAGAGTACATGCCATTTTCCGGTAACAAGTGGCACACAGAGAGGCTTATTTCGTACAAGGACACCATGGAAATCATCCGTCAAAGGTGGCCGGATTTCGAGGCCCTTCCAAATGGACCCAATGACACATCCAAGGCTTATGCTGTGCCCGGATTCAAGGGCCAAGTGGGCTTCATCACCTCCATGACGGAACACTTTTGTGGGACCTGCAACAGATTGCGACTTACTGCGGATGGAAACATCAAGGTGTGTTTGTTTGGCAACAAGGAGTTCTCCCTGAGGGATGCCATGCGAAACGAGGATGTATCGGAAGAGCAGCTGGTGGATCTCATTGGAGCGGCGGTGCAGCGCAAAAAGAAACAGCATGCAGGTGAGCTACGATACCAAATCCAAACGTAGATAGTCTTCAGACCTTGGTCCTCCTTTTGCAGGCATGCTCAACCTGTCGCAGATGGAGAACCGGCCCATGATACTCATTGGCGGCTAGTAGACACACCACACCACATTCTCCCCTCTCTCCCGTTGCAGATGCTGCGCCGCGAGTCCATCATCATTATCATTTCCTGCATCACCAAGCATATCATCCCTCGAAGCTGCAGCTCCAGGTGCGCAATTGCAGCCAACTCACCCATGTCAATGCCCAGGGCAAGGCCCAAATGGTGGATGTGGGCGCCAAGCCGTCGACCACAAGATTAGCTCGGGCCGAGGCCACTGTCCTGGTGGGCGAGCAGCTCACCCAACTTATAGCGGCCAATGAGCTGGCCAAGGGAGATGTCTTAACGGTGGCCCAACTGGCTGGCATCATGGCAGCCAAGCGCACATCCGAATTGATACCCCTGTGTCACAATATCAGCTTGTCCTCCGTGAAAGTGCAGGCCACTCTTCTCAAAACTGAGCACTCAGTGCGGCTGGAGGCATCGGTTCGCTGCTCCGGACAGACTGGCGTCGAAATGGAAGCCCTAACCGCTGTTTCGGTGGCCGCCTTAACTGTCTACGACATGTGCAAGGCCGTGTCGCACGACATCTGCATCACCAACGTCCGCCTGTTAAGCAAATCCGGCGGAAAAAGGGACTTCCAGCGGGAGGATCCGAAAGGAGGAGCACTGCCAGAGGTCGAGTGAGGGGATGTACTGACTGACTGGATTAGATTTAATGTTATGGCTTAGCCATATATAGGGGAATGGAAAATCATATACTGCTTATTAATTTCACATAATAATTTCCAAGTCTGAAGGACAAAAAATAACTACATTTAAAACACCATTGTTTACTGCATTTATGATATGCTAGACTTGTTCTTTTCTAACTTGTATGATGTAGTAATTTGTATTAAAATAGAAAAAATATGTCAATTATGATTTTAAGTTTTAGTTAATGTTTGCAAAATGAATTGACTAATGTAATAATAATAAAGACATAAAAAATCTTTAAAATAGCTGGATCTATCATTACTTTACTATTATGTTTTAAAAGTATTCAAAAATACAAACTGATATTTCTGAAAGTTAATAAATAGCTAATAAAAAACCTCATTAGGCAGCATTGTAAAAAGAGAAGTTTTCTGATAAATTCCTCCATCCAGTCAGTCAGAAAGTTGATCTGATCTCCAATGAATCACAAGTCGAATGATTAATATCTTACTGAAGTTTTAGGTTTCGGTTCTCTTTAATTCGTGGCCAGAGTGGGTTAAGTTTAAATGAGGGAATTGATGGATAGTGTTGGTGTGAAGGTGCGATTAAGGGCGTGTCGCGAACTGCGCCTTACAGCTAAAAGTACATACAACATTAGAACTGTTCAGTAAACGCGGATTATTGCTCGCAAATCCTGGCAGAGTTCCCTCTCAACATAGACACAATAAATACGGTGTGGTGAGGTAATCAATCGCTCCTAGTTGGACACCAGGACATTGCGGTTTTCCGCCTTGTTCTCGGCGTCCGCGCCCTTGGCTCCATCGGCACCGAGGTGCTCGCCCCGGATCTTGATGTTGTGCTCCTCCTTGAACTTGTTCAGCTCGCTGCCCTTTTTGCTCAGGTCGTCGGTGACCATGACGATGGTCTTGGCGATGAAGTCCTTGTTCTCCACCAGCTGCGGCAGCACTTCCTTCACGGTTCGTTCGCACAAGACACCGCCAATTTGACGGAAGCACTTGCGCTCCGGATCCGCCGCCTGCAGAGTTTCTATCACAGTCCTGAGGGTGGGGGGAATTATGGGGTTATTGTGGGGTTTATACAGATGTAAGCTCTTATCTCCAAAGTCTGAGCAGATGGCCAACCATCATCGGTGACTCACTTGTGTTCCCTCAAATCCATCTCCAAAGTATTTAAACTGTTGGCCAGGTTGCGCTGATCATTGCGCAGCTGTTGGAACTGGGCCACAATGGCCTCCTGGCTGGGCGCCGCCTTCGCCGATTCGGTACTCATCGCGTCGCTCGCTCCCCAAAAGGACTCCTTCGAAAACTAGATCTGGATACTCGCTCCAAAATTGCGAAAATCTGCGATTTTCTTTCAAAATAAGTCGGCGAACACGAGGGCGATAGAGCTGGAACAAAAAGTCTAATTCTATTCGATACAATCGATTTTCCAGAACCGTTGTCGATGACGTTTCGCGGTGATTGTCAAATTTTAATCGATAGGCGATTGGAAACCATATGTTGCCGACGCTTAACGGTGAATGACAAATTTAAATACACGTGCAGTTGTTTCTAGCCGATTTTAATTTACTTGATGCTCTTAATTTGTTAAGTTGGTTAATAAAACCATGCCGGCAGCAGTGGCCACAGGTGTGCAATTCGGAGGACCGCCCAGGAACAAGAAAATTGTGTTTGATGATTCTGGCGAGGCTGTAGTAAAACAAAACAAAAAGGAGCACCCCCAAAGGCCAAAAAATGATGGCAGGGAACAGGTGAAAAAGCAGCAGGGAGGTAAACCCTTTAATAAAAATCAGCATAAACACAATAAACCTCAAAAGGCAGAGTTTACTGAAAATGGGCAACAGGTTGCTTCCAAGCACTTTAACAAACATCACCAAAACGGTCAAAAACCACAGAAAATCAAGTTTGGCGAAGATGGTGAAGCTGTATCCCAGAAACCATTTAACAAAAACTACCAGAAACATAATGGTCAAAAGTCCGATTTCGCCAATAAACCACAAAGGGTTAAGTTTGCTGATGACGACGAAGAAGTATCTCAGAAGTCCTTTAATAAAAAAGCTGAGGAGGTAAAAAAACCACAGAAAATTAAGTTTGGCGATGATGGAGAGTCGTCGGAAAATTTTAAAAAACCCCAACGGATCAAGTTCGATGAGGATGGAGCTGGAAAGAATGTCTCCGATAGCGATGGAGATAGTGATGAGGAACTGGGACAATCTTTTTCCAAAAAACACAACAAATATCAGTCAAAACTCGATGAAGATGAGGAGTCACAAAAGAAATGGTATAATGTGGTATGTTTCTACTATAACATTAATAAAAGAATGGTAATTTATGGCTGTAAAATTTGCATTTCAGCATACCGATTATCCATCTACTGATGAGGTGCTGGACATGAAGGAAAACGATCAGCTGGAGCTCTACAATCTCTGCAAGAATTCCTTCGAGACGGAGAAGACAACATTCAATAAACGTAGGCTATGCTGGGTTAACCAATGGTTCGAACTAACATTAATGCATTTATCTGATCGTTAGGCAACCCCACGGATGCCCGCTGGTTGCAAACCGCTCTGCACAAGGGTACGGCCAAGGATCGGGCCAATGCCGGCGCCCTGCTGGTCACCAGTAATCCCCTGGGCAACCTAGAAGCCCTAACCACACTGATTGGGTTCTGCAAGATCTCCAACAAGGCGAGCAACGATGTGGTTGCAGTGCTCACGGATCTGTGGCAGGAAGTGCTCCTGCCGCCCAACAGAAAACTCCTTGCGGTGCACACTCGTGGAGCCGATTGGAAGAAGCTGAAGAAGGATGAGAAACTTCGCAACGAGCAGAAACGTCGCATCTACGCGTACTGGCATTTTGAGAGCGAATTGAAGGACCAGTACCACGAGTTTCTCAAGAACGTGATGCAGGGCTTGCAGACAGGGCAGGAGCACAATAAGAACTCTTCCATTGTGGCCGCTGCCAGGCTGCTAGCCTACGCTCCCGAAAAGGAACAGCTACTGCTGACCATGCTGGTGAACAAGCTGGGCGATCCCATCGCCAAGATTGCCTCCAAGGCGCTGCATCATCTCAGTGAGGTGGCCCAAAAGCATCCCAACATGTGCGGCGTCATCGTTTCGGAGGCGGAGAAGCTGCTTTTCCGCAACAACATTTCCGAGCGGGCGCAGCACTTTGCCCTGTGTTTCCTCTCCAGCATCGCACCCTCCGGCCGGCCCGAAGTCTGCACCAAGTTGGTGAACATCTGCTTTGCCCTCTTCAAGGTTCTCGTTCAAAAGGGAGCCGTCAACAACAGGACTATGCAGGCAATCCTGAGATGCCTGCAAAAGGCCATCGTGGAGGCGCAACCGGCAAAGGACAGCAACGGGGAGCTGCTGACCAAGGAAATGCAGGACACCATCTACCGATTGGTCCACTTGGCCGACATTCGGGTCGCCGTTCAAACTCTGGGATTGCTGCTCCAACTTGTTACGGTTAAAACAGAGAAGTCGGATCGGTTTTACAATGCTCTGTATGTGAAACTGATGGACTTGAACCTCATCAATGTGGGCAGTAAAACGGCGGCTCACCTACTGCATATAGTCCACCGCGCCATCCACATCGACAACCATGTGGCCAGGGCTCAGGCGTTCGTCAAACGCCTCCTGCAGCTCACTCTCTACGCCCCTCCGCATATTGCAGCTGGCTGTTTGATTGTCATTCACAAGCTGCTGCGCATGCGGCGTGAGCTCATCGGCGGCACTGGAGCTTCGGAGGAAGTGGAGGCCAGTTCCAAAGTCATGATAGCAGTGGATACAGATCTGGACAAGTTTGGAAGCGATGAGGAGGAGGTTTACAAGGATGTCACGGAGACGGCGGACGTGAATGACTCAAATCCAGCGGAGGTAAAAGCGGAAGATGGTGTCAAATCAAGTGCCTCCTCCTGGCATCATGCCAGTGTACCAGCCACTGAGTCCAAGGTGCGGGAGATTGATTCCTGCAAGTACGATCCGTACCATCGCGTGCCCGCCTTTGCCGGAGCCGGCTATGCGCTCCGCAAGGAATTGCTGCTGCTGCGCCAGCACTACCATCCCACGGTGCAGGTTTTCGCCGAGCAGATCCTACAGCGTGAGTACACCATTTGGCTCTCGCCCAGAAAAATATAATTTAACTTTTCCTTTCCCTTTCCGCAGAATCACGCATCGATTACTATGGTGATCCGCTAAGAGATTTCGGTCTACCTCACTTCCTGGAGCGCTTCGCCTTCAAGAATCCCAAGAAGTTGGAAGCTCCGCAGGCGGCGGAAAGTGCCAGTGTAGCCCACAAACGCTACATGGCTCACGGGGCACGTGGCAGACCAGTGAAGTCTCTGACCAAGGCCAACTGCACCGAGGACGAGATGTTCATCTTCAACTTCCTGGAGCACAAGCGCCGGCAGGCGGAGATTGTGGCCCAGAACAAGAAGCAAAAGGAGGTGAAGAAGGATGAGGCGGATGGTGATGGTGAGGATGGCGAGGCTGGAGAGGAATATCTCAAGGAAGGCGAGGTGGATGACGATGAGTTTGAGGCCTATCTGGATGGGTATTTCGGCAAGAAGTTCAAGGATGGCGTCGACGAAGAGCAGGACGAAGAGGAACTCAACTTCCTGCAGGAGCTGGGCGGCGAGATGCAGAAGGAAAAGTCCAAGGATAAGAAAAAGAAGAAGCAGACAGACAAGGCGGAAGAGGACATGGAGGACATAGATGATGATTGGGGCGATGATGATTTGGGAGACGAAGACGATGAAATGGAAGGTGCTGGCGAAGATCAGTCTGATGATGAGACGGGCTCCATTGACTTGGAGCCACTGGATGACGACGATGATGACGATGAGGGCTCGATATCCGAGGGCGGCCAGGACGACAGTGATTCCAGCGATGCTCCGGATAGTTCAGATGAGGACGACGATGACGAAGATGCGCCGCCCAGGTCAAAGAAATCACGCAAGGAACCCACCGACATGGTGGGAGGACGTACCTTTGCCAAGACCCTCAAACAGAGTCATGGTAAGATAGACATTGACCTTACAAATTTTGTAGTTAATCAACTATTTCTAATGATTTTTCTTCCATCCCTTGTAGATATGTCCTCATTGTTTGCTGCCGCCGATGACTTCTCTTCGCTGTTGGAGGAAACGGCCAAGGTTAAGGGTCAAGGCACCAGCAATGCCGTTTTCAACAAGGACAAATCCTCCGACAAGCAACTGAAGTGGGAGGAGAACCGGCGATCGAATACGAAAACCTACAAGGGCAAGAAGTTTCCCGGCAAACCAGCGGCCAAAGGTGGCAAGCCACAGAAAGCGGGCAAGAAGCGGAAACACTAAACTGGTTACGATCGTAAAACCCTAAATGTTTAGATGTGTAAATACACAAAACGCAAGATTAAATATTTACATTTTTCAATAAGTTTAAAAGACCTCTATGATTATCATTTGAAATGCTTTATTTTAACTGCATTTTGATATTGGTTTTATGTACAAACTTTGGTGACTTAATCGCTAGCAACTTTTCATCAAATTCATTTGTATACCTCGATTGATCTTCGAAGCTAAACAAACGCATTTCGCTTGGTTAACATAACTACTCGTAATCCGTATAACGCTTTGGCCGAACTATAAAAATCGAGTTCAATACGATTTGATTGCTTTATTCTTACATTTAACTAGTTGTCCCCCTTGGTTGTTGCTTATTGGTTGTTGCCTCCTCTGTAGGTAGATTGGGTAGAGCCTATGGTCTAGAATAGCTCTAGTGATCTTAAACTACGACGAATTGCCAATTAGCGCGCCTATAAAAATTCATGCCAAACTGTCCCTTAATCGGGTTACGATTTGCTTATAAAATGTAGGGTTTGTTTAACTTTTCGTATTGCGACTTCTTGGAGTTTTCTCTTATTTTTTTTTGGGTTTTACATTTGTGTGTGTTCTAAGGCAACTTGTTAAAAGGCAACTTTAATATAAATGTTATTTGTTTTATACTAAAATTTACACCATGATTTTTAATATCCTTTTCAATCGACGCTATGGCAAGTTTACACAGTTCGATATGTGAATTGGTTTTGTTATTTTGTTTTTGTCAGCGGAGGGGTTTATGTGGCTGCATTAAAAGCATTAAAATAAATACACAAAAAAATATACAAATCAAGAGAGTTTACAATAATGTAATTTTTTTAAAGTTTATTTAGATTTCATCGGTTTCCATTGATTTAACTAACTTAGTTACAGGTTATGCGGCAAATTTAAACAATCAAAAATACTTAACAAAACAAATATATTGGTTTTCCCTTAACAACTCTACGACTATTTTTGTTTCTTGATAATTTTCGTGTGCAAAAAACACATTTTTGGCTCGGCCTCGAAAAATAACTTCGCAGTTTCATGTGAAAATGGTTCTTCGGGCGTTGCTTCTTTTTCCCTTTAGGTTTAACTGAAATGATTTTAACGTAGTTAGGAAACATTGCCATGTTCAATCGGGATCAAATGGGTTGGTTAGCTTATCCCGATTGCAGACGGCAATATATACTGGGCGGGATTTTGAGTTAGTTGTTGGGTAGTGCTGAGAATGCAGCGTTAGGAATAAAAAATATAACTTAGTATAGAGCACAACTTAAAGCAAATGTTTGTGTATATGGGGGCTTGTATTTCTTCTTCAAAGTCTGGCTTAAACATAATTTTGCACTAAACTAATTGCAAATCGTAATAATGATATTAGTGATTGTGTTCTGTTGTCGGTATCTGTAATCGTTTCGTTTCAATGTCTTTACCGCTCTAAGATCCATGCAAAATGTTGCCTTTGTATAGTTTCCGTTTCTTGTGTCTGACTTTTTACATTTAGGCTATTGAAATAATTAACTAGCACAACAAATCGCATATATAAAACACTTATAAGGACGTTGCGGTCTCCCCTCCTTTTATACTTATGTGTTAAGTTGGTTTCCGTTTTTCGTGTGGTCGAAAATGGGGTTAGCAAAATGAGTTATCTCAACTTAGACTAATGCATAACAAACTTGAAAATAATTATTGACAGGATCTTTGGTGCATCTTGCGGATCCTTCCACTCATGCTCTCGATTGTTTAAGAGGGTTGTTGTTAGTGGGTTTGTTGTTGGGTGCAGAACCCCAAGGGGTCTTTGCCCACAGTTTTGCCCGGGGTGTGGTCGTCGTTGTCCTGGTAGGGCCATTGGGTCAATGTCTGTCGTCAGCTGTACATCCGTGGCCGTCTGAAGTCGCCCTCCCACTGCAGCACCGCTTGCAGTTGCTCCTCCTTCTCGTCCAGCGGCTCGTTCTTGATTTCCACCACCTCCAGCACGTCGTCATCGTCGTCGTTGTCATCCTCATGTCATTGGAACACATACCGCTGCCGCAGCGCCCGCGCCCTCTCCGGTTGCACTCGCGTCGGCGGTCGCGGCACCTTGGGCTCCCGCTTGGCGCGCTTCAGTTGCGATTGCTTGGGCCGCGGGAAAGTCAGCGGCTTTTCGTAAGCAAAGTCAAGCTTTTCCAACTTAATGTTGGGCAGGCAGTAGACGCGGCGTTTCTTCTTGAACCTATTTTTGAGCACCTGCTGCACTCCGTTGATGAGCAGACAGAAGTGTCGCCAGCTGGCCCTCGACTTACGCCACGAATTCGCAGTCTTGCTAAAACCATTGAAATTCTCCTCTCTCTGCTTAGTGGTTCCGAAGGACGGGGGTAATGTGCGTACGACGCGTTGGGTTCTCTTCGGGATGCGGGTCACCTCGACGTCCGCAGGAGGCGGCAGCTGCTGCATCAGCAGCCGCAAGGACGCCTTGCTGTCCTCCGGAGGGGCGGTGGTGATGGGATGTAGCAGCTGGCTCTCCGTGCGACGCTGCTGGCGCGTTCTGGGCCGTCGAATGGCCTGTATTGATTCAACTGGAGCCGGAGCTGGAGGCGGTGGCATTTGTTCCTGATCCTCCTGCGGCAGAGGCAATTCGACGTAGTACTCCGCGGGAAGTGGCAGAGGCGGCAAATCCTCGTCGAAGCCGTAGAAGTCTGTCGGACACTCAAAGACCGGGTCAAATCGTTCGTGGACTACCAAGTCTTCGTCGTCGAACGGAGGAGCAACTGCCGCAGTTAAGGTGGCTGCATTGGTTTTAGATTCGCTGGCCGGCACAGTCTCATCCATTAGCAGAGTGATGCCCTCATCCTCCGCTGACTTGTCGAGCGTGGATTCGGGCTGCTCCTGCTCGGCTAACATACCTGACGACGGCTGCTCCATTGTGTCCTCACTTAGGTCTACCACCACCTGCTGCTCTGGCGGCACAATGATGTCCACATCCGGATCGTTGCCGCCGTACTGCAGCCACTCGCTCTCTAGAATGTCTGCCAATGTAGGTCGATCGGCCGGATTTCGCTGCAGGCACCAGCCCACCAAATGCCGGAACGATGGACTTGCATTCTCCCAGCGCTTGGAGCGCTGATTGAACGTCTCCCGGCGCATTCGCTTGCGTAGCTCGTGGTGGGCACTGGCGGAGTGGTCCACATCGTCCAAGTTCTGCCTGTACGGCTGATGACCCACCAGCATGGTGTAGAGAGTGGCCCCAAGTCCATAGATATCCACCGCTGGCGAATAAGTAACGAGATTCGCGTCCGCAAGCATTTCGGGAGCAGCATAGTCCAGCGTGTAGCGTGGCTTGTCCTTCCAGCTCTGGAAACGATTGTTGTAGCTGTCGGTGGAGAAAACAGATGAGATCAGTAAGAAAAAATAAAACCCTATAGTCGATTGTCTTACCAGGCATTGCCAAAATCGACCAGTTTGACGTTCTTATCCTCCCGGCTTTCGAACATGACGTTCTCCGGCTTCAGGTCACCGTGTATAAAGTGCTTGGAGTGGATGTGGCGCACAGCCATCACCAGTTGCAGAAAGATCTCCCGACACGAGTGCTCATCCATACGGAGGGATGCGGTCAACTCCTCGCCACACAGGTACTCCATGATGATCCAAGTCTCGCACTTGTCCCTAAACGTTCCGTGGTAACTAACGATGTTCTTGTGACTGTTTGTGTCCAGGGCACACGAGATTAGTGCGTCCACCTCGGAGGGACGGAACTTGGACAGCGGTATGACCTTGGCCATAAAGACCATCTCCGAGGAGCTGTCCACCACAAAGTGGCAAGTACCATAGGCGCCGCTGACGGTACGGGTGCCCAATTCAAGGTCATCCGGTCGCGAGGGTATATTCTGCAATGACAGGATCAAGTTATTAGTCATGGCTCTCAATTGGTATTGCAAACTTATCCCACCAATAGTCCTGGATTGCAGTATTGGATCTGACAGTGGTTATCCCGTCGCATCTGCTCTAAATGCTCCGGAGCTACGTAGGTGTAGCCACGGAAGAGACGAATCCGACTGGGCGGCGCATCGCACTCGGGATCTTCGGGAACTTGGTCGGTGAACTCGTTGCTAAAGTTCTGTACATCGTCCTCGCCGGTGAGGGGGGGCTTGTAGGGAGCCTTGCGGCGCTTGTTCCGCAACTCCTGCCAGTTGATGCCGTGGAAGAAGGGATGCTCCTTGATCTCACTGGCGTCCCGATGGTTGCCACCCAGCCGCCGTTTAGGGTTCTTCTCCAGCATCTTCAGCACAAAGTCTCGGGCATTGGCGCTGAATGACGATGGAATCACCGGCTGCTCCTTCTGAATCCGTCGAGAGATTTCCGACTGCTGACTCTGTCCATCGGACGTGGCGAATGGCGAGGCGCCGGTAAGCAGCTCAAAGGTGAGCACACCCACCGACCACCAATCTACAGCACTATCGTGCCCCGGTGGTCCCGTCCGGATGATCTCCGGTGCCATGTACTCCAGAGTGCCGCAGAAACTGTGCGCTCTATACTCATTCTCCGCCGTAAGTATTTTTGACAGTCCGAAATCGGAGAGTACAATGTGCCCTTCGCCATCGAGCAGAATGTTCTCCAGCTTAATGTCCCGATAGATGATCCCCAGCTGATGCAGCTGCTCCAGGGCTAGCACCACCTCGGCTATGTACACCCGAACTCGAGACTCCTCAAAGTGCTCCGCATGGTAAAGATGCGTAAACAACTCTCCGCCATTAGCAAAGTCTAAAAGTTGAAGGCTTTTAATTAGTTTTGCTTTAAATTAATTATAGGCAGCATCTTACCTAGCACCAGATATAGCTTCGACGAGGATTGAAACGCGTAGTGGAGACTCACGAGGAAGGGACTGCGCTGAACGGCCTCCAGTACCTGAAATTAAATTAAATAACTATATTTAATATTTGTTTAATTAAGTTAAAGAAGTGGCATTGATTTCTTATTTATAACGATATCTTTTGGTGTCCTAAACATATTGATAGTTCGTGCTACCCAATATAATCGGCTCTTATCATCGTTTCATCGCTTATCACAAAAGTTCGATTTTTTTTTGTTTTTTTTTTACGCAATTACCGCTTGAATGCATAAATATGAGTTGTTTTTTTTACCTTTGCATTTAGTGCACTTATATTAGTTGTTAATGTTGTAAGAAAAAAATACAAGAGAAAAAGTGAAATCAAGTACTTTGAAAATAAATGAATAAAATGAATGTCTTTCGCTCTTTTCGTTCAGATAAAAACTTTCACATATTTCGTTGGTTTGCTTATACAGCTGCGGGCAGAGGAACAGTACTTAAAATGTTTGAAAAGCCTGCAAGTTTTTTTACTCACTTGTTAGAACAATATTTTATGGAAATTTTTTTTTTTTTAAGAGCATTGATTAACGTAATTTTAAGGCTTTAGTTTCTTTCCTTAAATTATTTATTTGAAGACCAATAAAAAATGTATTTATATAAGAATGGAAAGACTTGAAACAAACTTTCATAGTTTTCTTCAAATTTATATAAATAAATTGTTTCAATATGTTTTATTCACCAAGCGCTAGAGTGAGTCCTTTGTCTAGAGATTTAACTATATTTCACTCTGCAAAGTTCCATTTGTTTAACCGCCACTGTTTATTCCTTTCTATTTTAGCCACCGCGAAGCGAATTATAGACTTGTCGAATCGCAGATAGCCGGCGATGTTTGATAACTGGGTTAGTGGCACAGGTATTGTACCTTCAAAAGTCAAGTGGAAGGAGGAGGGGGAGGAAATGGTAACAGAGTGTCACGAAAATAGCGCATGAAAACAACTTAAATGCATAGCGCCCAATTGTAAATTTGTTTAAGTTATCTGCCGCTATTGCACCTACACCTGTTTGCAGTTATTTAACGCATTTTGTTGTTTCTCCCATTTTCTTTTCTGTTTTCATTGATTTACTACGACTCTCGTTGACGGAGAGAGAAAAAAAAGACGAAAAACCGGTTGCAATAGGGAGCTCCAACAACATCCACTATTGATCTGAGCAGGAAGCTCTCTTCAGTTCTAGCGACTCTCTACACAGAAAAAAAATAATTTAATGATTTCAGACATATTACTTGAAAGTTCAAATTGATAGGTACAAAATTTTGAATCTTTATTGATCATTTAAACATAAAGTTTAATATAAAAATATTATTTATAAAAGTGAAAAAATAAACCTGCCAGTCTCTGTATACTTTCTCCTGATTTTTCATTAACTATATATCAAAATGAAATGGAGGGGACCCTAATTCGATTTGTTTTTTTTTTTCGGTGTAGACATGTAAATATCCTCTCTTTTGACTTTGCTTTTTGCCGGTGCACCAAGAACAAGTCCCTATGTGGGTCACAAGAACATTTCTCTTCCTCTCTTCTCCCACTCTGCCCCTTTATGCTTTCCCATTTACTGTCTTCTGCTTTTTACCGATTCGCTACTGGAAACTGTACGTGCGACTTTGAAGGTTGTCAAATCGCTCGACGGGTTTAATTTCAATAAGCTGCACTTTATTGTCCGTCATTAAAGTGAAGAGGAATCCAAAGTAAAAGAGGTTTGAAAGCGGTGTGATTGCAAAAACATCACGCAGCGGTAAAAGGTAACGGGAAAAAAAAGTAAAAGAGCTACCCAAAAGAAAAGGTCTTTTAAACACGTTTACTTTGCAGTCGTTCTGGCTGAAAAATGATTAAAAGGGCTTTATCGTTTTACAGTACAGGTATTGTATCGGTATTGTATAAGTGAATATAAATATGTTGCATGTTTTCCTTTTTTCATAAGCCTAATTTGTTCGATTTATTTTAAACTTTAACCTTTTTTTATATTGAATTTTTAATATTTAGAATAAATCTGTATTTTTTGACTGTATTCTAATCTGCACAACAGAAAGGTTAAGTTATAAAGATAATGGCTTTGTATAATGTAGAATTCACGATAAGGATGTTTGAGCTAGAGAATCTTAATTATAAATACAGTCTATTCCAATATATTGTGATGAATTACCTTTAGTTCTCATAGTAAAATTGTTAATACCCTATTTATTATTCCACCACTTACCACGCGCTCCGTTTTAGTGTGCTCGGCGGTTTTACGCTTCTGGACTACCGTTATCTTATTGAGAACTTTCATTGCATATAATTTTCCGGCATCGTGTCTTGTCAGCTTGCGAACGAGGAAAACCCGTCCGTAGGCTGTTGGAAGAAAGGAAAAAAAAGTCAATAATTGTTGATTACAAACACCACATACAACTTTTACTTACCCCCTGTTCCAAGAACCCGTATTATTTTGAAATCGTTCAGACTGACGGCCTCGTCACTGTACAATTTGACTGCGAGGGAGGAAAAAAAACACATATGTACATATTAGCACTGTAATCAATACATTCATAAAATATATTTACAAATTTGCAACTGAAACTAATCAATTTACCACTGCAAACCAAGTCATTTCTCTCTGGGAGAAAAGACGATAAAAAAAAGAGAATGCGAGAATAAGTGATACATATTAGTATGTGTAAGATATTGTTGGAGGGCGATAAAAATAGTTGTTTGCATTGTTTTACTTAACACATGTGAGGCGAATTATCACATTTTATTTTTATCGCCACCGCAGCACGTGTCGGACACTTGATTTCGCTTTTAGAGACATAAGCAAGCAAGTGGAAATTGCAATCCGTGATTATATGGGCATTTTAATGGGAAATTCCATCGGGTGGCTGGCTTAACAGAAACTTTGTTGACCACAGTCTGCTCATATAGAAACACGCTCAAGGACACGGCAAAGAACTTTTCTCACTTAAGGGAAAATAGAGATTTTCTGTACATAGACAAATATTTCAGGCTCCTTAGAAGGCATATGCCATAGGGCATAACGGTTCATTGGCCCGAATGTCTCGCCACGGGATTGCACAGTTTACGATTATTACAGGGCTCAGACAAAATAAAAGGGATTTACAGGAGCTACAGAAAAACTTCGTTATAAGTAACTAGATAAATTAATATCTATATATATATATATTGAAAAAAAAAATATATATGTATATATAAACTCTCAATTAGGTACTTAAACTTTAAGCAGCCAAACCTTATACATATATCATTTTAACACAAACAAAAAAGTAACTTACTTTAAAATATATCCTTTTATGTTGATAAGTAAAAGTAAATTAATCATTTTAATGCATAGAAAGCTATTATGTAAACTTAAGTTCAGTCAGTCAGCAGACGTGATTGAAAGCTTTACCTTTCTAATCAGCAAAAATGGGAATAGTTTTATTTTGTAGCCTTGAGCATTACCCTGATAGGCACTTAAATTTAATTATATCAAAAACTTAACCAAATCGAAAGGCCTATTTATCCGCAGTGACCACTGTAATTCAATTTGGGTTGCCATAACATAAAACGTCCCCAAGTGACTAATTTGGGTGGTCAAACTCATCCTACGCTTTGTGTAGTGAGTCAGACGAACCCATTTAAACCCAACTTCATCCCATTCCAAAAGTCTGAAAGTGTGACGTTTATAAATGTGAAATTTGGCTGTTACTTTGACAAATTAATCCTAGCCACAGCAGCAGCTTGGGAAATTGTCCTTGAACTCCAAAGGACATTCTGCCAAATTCAGTGCAACAGAAGAAAATGTCTGTAACATTTAGTTCAACATTATTTCAACATTACAATCTATCTTCTCGTGCAGTCAACCCTCGTGCAACGAAGCCATCAAAATTTCGAGTTGTTGTGAAATCAAGAAACATTGACACAAACTTCGTTAGGGGTTAATGGAATCGAGTTGCTCGGTCGAACCTGTTGTATTATTTGAAAATACAACTTGGTAACAGCAAGTAAATGTAATTTGCGCGAAACACCAGCAACGCACAATATGACGCGTGTCGAAATTCTTGAAGGGGTGCAACGAACCCAAAACCTTTGAGTGGGTGGCAAATGATGGAAGGCAACTTTTCGCCGAAATTATTGATTCAACAAGAAAAAGCTGGAGAGATGGTGTACAAATTTGTTACCCGACGAGGGGAATCACTTGAAAGGGCGTTGGGAATCTTTAAGCTTGCCACAAAAGTGGCCATTAGAAAAATATCACTTTATAGTTGTATTTGAATAGCAGTCTTATAATCCATTATCCTCAAGTATTGATTAAATTTGGTTTTTAGATTATAAAGTCGAATTCAATAAGACCTGTAAATTCTCTACTAATTTTTGAATACAAAATTTCGAATGTATATCTTCCTTATAAGATGCTTTTTAAAATATAATTAAAATGAAATGAAAATTAACCGAAAATTTTAAAAAATGTCATAAGTAATGAAGTCAAATCTACTTCCAATTTAAAATTAATTATATAATGGATATAATTTGCTTTAAGTTATCGTTTTGTATATAGTTTTTAAGGCTATAAAACCATTTTTAAAGGTTCACATTTCTTATAAGTTAATTAATGGAACATTTACTTAAAACAAGTGTTACTTTTTCTTATGTATTTAAACACCGACCTGTTTGGAAGCATGTGACGTTGAGCAAATTGGCCTTGATATGCATTATATACTCTTGCCAGGTTCTTAAACCGAATAACCGCACGAAAAATATATATATGCTGTGACTAGGCAAAGTTTAATGAACGCAAAGAATATGAATATCACAGACCGCAACAAGTGGAGAATGGATACAAATATTTTCGTTTTTTTTCTGCCTATCAGTCACAAATGAAAATTGTCCCACAAGAAATTGTTAACTGACTTCATGTATTTCTGCGACTTTAAATGTTGTATAAAACTGACAATTGGCTTTCCGTATCTTAAGGCTTAAAGGAACGTATTTGTGTTACTATATCTGTAGCAATACATGAAATACCATTTAATGGTATTTTCAAATTTATTATCATTATTTAAATATCTCTCGTATTTTTATTATTACACGGCTGGACCCGCCCGCTGCCGTGACAGTGTTCTTGTGATAATTAAACACCAAGCAACAACAAACACAACATACCTATCAATTTGCAGGCAATTATCCCTGAGGCTAACTCGTTCCGCCACCTTAACACATATCTATGCTAGATGTTCGGCGAGTTGCATTGTCAAGTTCAAGTAAATAAATTGCCTACAAACAACAACCAACCGTTTATGCAAACAAGCATATTTGTGAACACAGCAAACGCGCACATAAAGCGATGCACATTCATACAAATGTAAGTACGGACATGGTCACTGCCTCGCGATGTATAAAGTCATACAGTGGTTTGAAACAAAGCCATACTTTGAAAATTCCCCAATTTAAAATAACCATCTCTTTTTAGCCTAAATGTTTTTAATGACTTATTACTTATGCTCACAATATTTATTAAGAGTTGTATTATTCATTATTATTACTACTTATTAAAGTTCGACTGCTTTCTGGGACTATTTTGAAAAAGGCATTTTAAAAAAACCTTTGTTACTTTTTACGAGAACTACTTCTATATGAATGTGTGAAAATTTCCATTTCATTGCACGTAGCGAACAAATAAATACAGCCACAAAATTTAGTTTTCATTCCACTGTTATCAATTGAGTCTTTTGGGTGGTGGATATTGTGTCTACTTGATGTATATAGTGTGGTGAGAAGTGAGTACGCAGGCGGGTGTGTTGGGCGATTTTAGGGGAGGTCAGTAGTTTTGGATTTGGCCCGAAGAACGAACAAAGCCGGGTTGAGTTTTCTGGGTAATTGTGTCAAGGTTGAATGCATGTGCTCCACTTTTCAAAGGACGCCAGAGACGGCACTCCATTCGGCATTGACCAACTGCCAGACTCTCCGCCTCCTTTTCTATCAAACCTTGAGAATTCCCTTGTTAAAGTCAATCAATTACTTTAGCCCACTTGTCTGATAACCATAGTTTCTTGTGGCATACTAAGTCATTCAATATTCACGGATTTTTATTTGGAAAATTTATCTGTTGGACTGATAGTTGGTTTGTAAATAACCAAGTAAAACGCTTGTGCTGAGCTCAGAAAATAAAATACATTAAATGACCACAATATCGGAAATTTTAACCAAATCTATTGCAAAAGTTTCAATAAACATTATCAAAAGATAAGAAACTACCACTATTTGAACTATATGAACTTTAAACTAGAGATACAACTTTTAGAAGATGTTCACTTTTTTTTGTCGGTTTTGAAAAAAAATGATGGGTACAAAACATACATATATAAAGACTCAAGTAAGGGTAAACTTAAATACATTTTATGGGAATACAAAAATGAGATATATATATAGAGTACCGAAATGGAAATGTATCTTGGCATTTCATTTGTTATCTAACTGGTGTTTGCAGCGCATTTGCTATTATTTTACTGTCATCAAGGGAAACCCCCTGGTTGAGTGACTCACCATAGGATCGCAGATCGGTGACCGCCTCCAAGTCCCGTTGATGCGCCTCGTTGTCCAAATCCAGGGGCGTACTGTTGCTGGTGGGCATGGCGTAGGAGGGCGTGGCCGAAGACGAGGCCATGGATGCTGCTGCTGCCGCTGCTGCTGCCGCCGCCGCTGCAGCAGCATTATTGGACTTGATCTTCGACTTGCTGGGGTGCGAGTTTTCGATTTCTGTCCCGTTTGGTTCCTCTTCTTCCGTATCCTGGTCATAGTAGTCTCGATCCGGATCCCTTTCTTCGTCGCTCTCCGCATCCGAAATGCAAACTATCTCAGCCACATGTGTGGATGGTGGTGAAGGAGGTGTGGGCGGTGATATGGTATCACGATAATTGTAATCCCTGCCAGAAGATGATGTCATCTTACTGCTGCTATTGTTGTACTGCCCATTTGTGGCACTTATGCTGTTGTTGTTATTATTATTATTGTTATAGACCAAGGACTTTCCAGACCCGGAACCAGAACCCTCTGGATTCGGTTTGGACTTTTTGCCATTGGTCAACATATCAGATTTACTATTCTTCCGCTTTTTGCCATTGCCATTGACCACGAGATGGCCATTTAGATGATTTCGCACCACCTGATCATGATCCCCGTCGGATGGTGACCCCAATTCGTGGGCGTTCTGCTGATTTTTGCGACGCGACTTACTTGGGCCGCTCAAGCTCCCGTACTGTTGCTTTTGCAGGCGACTCATGGTAAATTCCTTCGCGATTTCCACTCTTCTCTTCTAGATCCCAAGTGGTTTATACTACTCTACGTACAACTTACGTAGTCAAAAAATAATCCAACAACTAACAAAAATAACTTAAAAGGTCAAGTGACTGATCGTGTCGCATCGTTAATCTGGAAAGTAAAAAGACATTTGGTTTAGTTAAACATAAAGCAGATAAACAATAAAAAAAATTGTATAGTTTTTAGATTATTGACATAAAAATAAAGGACACCTTGCTATTTAGGTACATAAAGTAAAGTACTACATTAGTTAGCTTATGCTATTGTTGGTTGTTCCAATGACTATACATTTTTTTCCGTATAAATACCTCCTAGGAGACATCCCTAGGAAACATCCCTCATAATTCAATTATTTAACTAGTTATTTTTTAGCATTTGGCAGTTTTTAAGTTCACAACATTAAAATTTGGTTATTTTGATCATTTTAGATTTGTTTTTCTTACAATTAAAAAAAATCTTTCTAGTTTAGTCTTTAAAAAACAAAAAAAAAAACTTAAATTTTACTGAGTTCCTATGTTTTTTGTAACCAAATTATACTTAAAAGGCAACATTAAAAAAAAATACTGTTTATATTTATTTTCAAATAAACAGAAAAACAAATAAAATTTGAATAGTGTTCAAAACCCTTTAACCAGATTTTTACAGATTTTTTATGAACCATGATTAAGGTATAAAACATATAGATGTTCTGCTGTTATTGTTTTGAACCCTGTTGTTTATCTTATTGCATTCCTCTTAGGCGATGTTCACCGTACCCTCCGCATGCCATTGCCCATACCTATTCCCATCCCATGTTCATTTCCATTCCCATTTCTTCTTCCACAATATGGTACAGTTTCAGCGCAGGCGGGAGCACTTTTCCCGCTGCCAGCGGGCAATTGGATCGGGAAATTTGTTTTGGAACAAAATAAATACATATGACTTCGGCTCACCTAGCGACTGAAAATAAGCGCAATATAATAATGCAGACGTAGGAATCCAAATCCGTGTATGTGTGGGGGCGGAGGGGAAAGTGTTGGATTATGCGTGGGGCGGCAGCGATGTGCAACACTGAACGTTCCGATGATAATGCGGACCGATTTTTGCAGCACTGGCGTTGGCTTAAATATTATTCAACCAATTTGGTTGTTTTTTTTTCTTTTATATTCTGTGTGATTATCACAATCTTTATCAGCCGCGCGTTTTGCACTTCCACAGTTTTTATTTTTTCCACCGTTCTCTTTACCCACTACTACGTACACATATGCACACGCACACGCTGGCACTTTCTGTATCGGCGACTGCGTTTTAAAGCGTTTTTGTTTTCGTCCGCCGATTCTGCTCCTTGGCGACTGTTGCTCTTGTTATTCAGGGATTTTTTAATTTCCCTGCGTAAATCAATTCTTACGTATTTTTCAATAAGACATATCTTTTTAGATTAAAATCCGCCGTTTTTTATGGGTTACACGCAAAGGTTTTTACCGCCGCTTTCTACTCGTTCACACACACACACACTGAAGCGCGGGACGCTCTCCGCCATCTGCTTTGCGCTCTCATTCGTGAACACTTATTAGCAACGTCCACCTTGATTGTAATTTCCACTCGATCAGTGCTCTAAGTTCCTAAACCGAATCCGGCCAATTCAACGGTATGTTTTTATTTAGTTGTTTTAGACCGGATGGCTGGCGTTTTGGGATTTCTCGATTCGAACACAAAACACGACCACACGCAGAAATTTTTCCTTTGCTTTTGTATAGTGGTGGGGAAACTTCGATGTCAGCATCAATGACATCGATTTTTCAAAATATCGGTTATATCGATGTTTGGCAGGGACTATCGATGTTTATCCATCCATCTCTTTCTCTTTCTGTTAGTTCGACGTTTCGCTAACATATCTCTGTTAATTCGACGTTTCGCTGACATTTCATTGCAAAACACAAACCGACCACAAGCACGCAAAGGATTTTGTATTTTCAGATTTTAAAGTTGTAATCAGAAGAAAAAAAGGCAATAAATAAAACACTGTTTTCAGATGCAAGTCAACAATTTCGAATTCTTAAAAGAGAAAAACAACCATCATCTGTAGTAAGAAACTTTCTTTTAAAAGCTGCTTTTACTATTTTTCATGGCTCTCAAGAAATTCAAAAACCATTTTATTTTTTTCCGGAAAATCTGTGACTTGGAATTTTAAAACTTAAAAATGACAACTTTTCAGAATAAATACCAATTTATTTGTTTTTATTGTTAATTTAAGGTCAAGATCAAAATCGTTATTATATCTAAAATGTAACCATTATGTCCGACAAATTCTTTCTTTTCAAATCTGGCACTGTGCAGTCGTCTTTTGGATAACCCACCGGCAGAAGGATTAGAAGTTTTTCATTTATGGGACGCTTGAGCAGGGATCTCAAGGCAGGGCCGCAGTTCAAAGGAGTTGTGACCAGGGACGAAAGTCCTGCAGCTTGAAGAGCGCCCAAAAGGATACCAGCCGAAATCGAAGTAGATATCTCGTTGTAATAGTGTCTCTTCCGCCTTCCGTTCTCCGATGACCCATAGATCTGCTTGAAGATCAGGATGAGGTACGGGGCATCTGTGAGGTAGTCCTTAACATGATTGGTTTGCAGGGGTCGAAGATCTGTGACCCACTGTGGATGCATTCGCTGGCTATAGTTAATAAGCTCCTCCTGCTCCACAATTTCTTTGATGGATTGTTTTATTTTTGGGTTCTCCACGACGCAGAATGTCCAAGGTTCTGTATGAGCACCACTTGGAGCGGTTCCCGCTGCCCGAATGCAGTTCTCTATAATGCTGATATCTGGTTTTGGATGGCTTTTAAAGGAGCGAATGCTACGACGCCCTCTCATAAGTTCATAGAAGAGTTCCGCACCATTTGAATTGAGATTCTTGCCAGGCACGTACGGCACATGGGGCTTTTCCTCCAAAGCAGGCTGTAGCTCATCCTCCAGATCTTCCAAATCTTCGTCTGCAAAATGTAGTAATTTTTAATAAAATTTAAAAAATTATGTGTATAATTAATCACTTTTTCGAAAAACAGCTTGTTCTTTAAGGCAGAAGAAACTATATAATAAATTAAGGCTTTACAATATGAATATTATAGAAGTCAATATAGGTTTTCCAAATCTCCGGAATTAAAGTATAAGTAATAACATTGGCTTTACCCAATATAATTTTAATTTCTTTGGTTTTCGACCACTTTTCCAACAGAACAGTTGATTAAAGCACGAAAGTGTTTTAAGGTATGATACAATTAATTTTGTAAATGTATAAAAAGTAGCTTACCCTCGTCTTCCTCTCGGTTCTCCAGGGTATATCTCTGGGGTCTCTGCAGCTCATCTTCCAGATCTTCCAAATCTTCATCTGCAAAATGTAGTAATTTTTAAAAAAATTATAATTAATATTTGTCCGAAAAACCAGTTTCGAACAGTTTTCCAACAGAACAGTTGTTTAAAACTTGAAATGTATAAAAAGAAGCTTACCTTCGTCTTCCTCTCGGTTCTCCAGGGTATATCTCTGGGGTCCTCGATTCCATTTGTAGAAAGCATCTTTGAGGATCCAAATCAGAGCCAGGCCAATAAGAAAACTTGGCCAGTGTTTGAGCAGCTTAGAGTTGCTGATCAGTTCGTCCACCTCCATGGCGCTCCAATGTGTTACTGTTTATGCGTCTGAGAGAAAGTGGTAATGTAGCTCGAGCTGACTTATCTCTATATTAAGTGGGTCAGGGTTATTGCTGATAATAATGTGTTGGTTTTGGTTCCAGTTCAGCTGTTGTGCCGGCAGCAGTAGGGACAGTGACTGCACTTGAGATGGTCGCAGATCCTCGAGATGCCTTTTTCCTGGGACTTTTTATCCGATTTCTCCGAATCTCGAGAGGGGCGTTTTTGGGGCGGCATTGGTCGACGTGGTCTATTCTGAAGCCTGGTTTTCTGGGTAGCCAACTGCCTTTTGTGAACCTCCCTCAAAATCTCTATTATCCGCCACTTGACGTCTTGGTATATGAATTCTGGGGCAGTGGCTAGTTCGGTACGGATCATATCACAAAGCATCCGCAATTGTTGGTCCTTTTCGGATTGATCAAAAAGTTTATTTTCGTCGGAGATAGGTGGTTGGGGAGAGGATTCGGGGGCTTCTACCAGGCATCCGGGCACACAACCCAACTTTTCCGATTGCCAAGGGCAGGGAACGGGTTTTTGATTAGATTCAGGTTCTATTTCCCGACATTTGGGTATTTGGGGCAAGTTTTCCGATAGGCGGGAGCAGGTTTCTCTTTCCTTACATTTTGGCACACAAGGCGTATTTTCCGGTAGCCAGGGACAGGCTACGTGCTTTTGGGAGGACTCTGGTCTAGGTTCCTGACCCTCTGTCGATCTTTCTGTTTGGCAGCAGCAACTGAACCCGGTGGTTTTCAGATCTCGCTCATTGGCATAGAACGAAGATTGTGTGGACACCTTGGAAATGGATCTGTTTTGGGTGGTATTTATGGACTCATGTTCCAAGGAAGGTGGAAAGGTCACCTGCTGCTGCTGCTGATCCTCTTCTTGCTCGCTGATTTTTTCCTTTTCCAAATCCTCTTGCTCACTGGTTCTTTGTATGTCCTTCTGCTCCTGATCACTAGATTTTTCATTCTTCTGATCCTCCTCTTGCTCACTTTTTGATTCTTTCTCCAGTTCGTCGTTCTCCTGATCTTTCTGCTCAGTAACCTCCGCTTTCTTTGGATCAACCTTCTGAATATCTTGTGCTTCTTTCGTATTGCTTTTCTTGCTCTTGTGGAAGATGGACAGGTGGCCGGGAAACGCAGCTAAAGGAAAACTTGTAAAATTGTTCAGTTTATGAGACAATATCTCGGTAGCGACCGTTTGGTTTTTCAGATCCGTAGAAGAAAGTTTTCCGGCCGTCAGCAAGATGGGTTCACTGCCAAGAAAATCCTTGTCAGTGCGGAGATGAGGGACCAAGAAAAGGAACTCCTTGTAGTAGCGAATCGAAGGCGTCACAACTTCTCCGAATTGCCGACGTCTCCTTTCGATAATAGTATACTCCTTCTCGAAGAGATTTCTCAGCTCCTCAAGACAGGATCTCAGTTCCGAGCTGGTCTTTCCTGGAAACGACCTCGCCATATAGCAATAGCAATCCTCATCGACCTCTTTGTTGCCGTAGTATGCGTTTTTTGGGTTGTACAAGTTCTCACACTTGCAGTACAAGCGGATTAGCTTCCTGATATCCTGTTTCCCTAAAAATAAGTGGTTGCTTTTTACCTGATCCTGATTCTTGACCTTTCGGAATCGTTTTCCAAACAAAAATGAAAGGAACCCTTTTGTTTTTTTGTGTTTCATGGGGGGATCATGGTTTCCAGGGGATCCTGGGCTTGCTTTAGGAACTCCTGCCTCCAGGCTGTCGATGGAGTTGATCTTGGAGGAGCGGGTACGCATTGGTGTCATCGAACAACTCGAAACGGAACGCTTGGAGCAGCAGTGCCTGTGTCTTAGTGCCATCCTCCGCGATCTGGCGTTTTAGAATCGTGACATTCGGATTGGCGATGTCTTCAGCAGACTGAAAGTTCATTAAGGGCAACAGCATTATAATCTAACTAAATTTTATAGCATGATATGGAAATAAAACTTCTGTGATTCAAAGTGTTTTTTTTTTGGGTTTTTTTGGATTTAAAAGTATGTTGTGTTGTCAAAGTAACTGATTATCCATTTGTAAAGGTATGTACGATTTATGTATATGAAAGTTACATTTTGGGAAATTTTGATTTGAAAAGAAATAAAGACGAGTTTTAGAATAGAAAAACAAGTCGATAATTTAAAAACTTGAAACAGGGTTAAGTGCTGGAAAATTATATATATATATATATATTTATATAATTTTTTTTTAAATGTATAATAATTTTTTTCCAACTTAATTTTAAATCATTAAGCCTTAAATTAAATACTGATACACAGTAACAATGCTTCAAAATATTTAAATGGTTTTTTGAATAACAAAATGTAAAAAAATCGGTGTTAATAGATTTCAAAAGAATTTTCCCAAAAAAAAGCTTACAAAAATTGTAGCTTTTAACGGTTTTTAATGGGCAACGTCAACAGCTGTTTTTCTATGCAACCACTTTACAACACCGACGCGGAGAGAGAAATTGAGCGAGCCTTGGCCTTACACCGAAAGAGCGAGCGAGAGACCAAAACAACCAAAATAAGTTACGTGAAATTATAAATAAAAAATAAGGAAATAAACGTTCAGTGGTGGATCAGTCAAATACAACAAAGTCAGCGCTCCAAAAACTAGCAGCACATTTCAGTTTTCGCCTCGTGCCATGTGAGCAACTTTAAATTTAAATCGGATCGGAAATCAGTTTGTGCGGTGCGGGTGTGCTAATTAGCGGAAGAAGGCAATTTATTAAACGCGAAAAAAACCCCACAATAAAAACTCATATTTCGACACGAAACCTAAGTTAAATCGCCGTTCTGTCGAGTTGTGCACCGCACCAAATGAATGTGCAATAAATCAATGAAGTGGGAGAGGAGCAAGAGGCAGAGAGACGGAAGCAGCGCCAACAACAGAAGCAAGGAGAGCAAGACTTAACGGGACACCTAAAACTTATTGGCACTACGAGATTTTCACGCTAGTTCTAGTTTAATAGCTCAAAAAATGGACGAAGTTTTCAGCCTGCACATGGATAGGCTGGACGTTTACGACGGTAAGTAAGTGGCTTCCGGGAAATTCTACTTAAAAGGTAGTTAAATGTTGAAGCAAATTTTACTTGTATTATTGTAGAATACCAATTTAATCATTTGTAACATTGGGGACTGAAATTTATCCTACAGCAAAAGTATTTTAGATTTTGTTTTTGAGTAATTACTTCCGCCCTGCATATGTGAAACCACATGATTCATGTCAAAAATACGAAAATGTTTACTAAATATAGTGATTCCATAACACAATAAGACAAAATCATAAGAAATTTTGTTTAAATGTAATACATGAAGAAAGAAGTAAAATAAACTATAATTTGTTCTGGTACATACATCAAAATTAATACAGATATCAAATACATTTATAAAAATAGGTTAGTTCTTTATTTATTGTAATTTTTAAGATTTTAACATTTTTTTTTTCTTGTGAGTTTCAATTAATTTCAAGTTTGCATTTGTCATTTTGATAACTAACACTTTGTGACAAAACTGAAAATAATGGATGGGAATTTTAGTCATAAGTAGGTAAAACACTTATGGTGATAGAATTCGAGTGATTGCACCGATTTCGTTAAATAGTTAAAACTAACATGGTTAGATTTTTGTTAATCCAGCTTAAAAGTAGGTAAATATTATAAAGTAAATCAAGAGCAGCTCCTCGTTAGTCATTGTCATCTGGATCCGGGCCAGCGAGTATCTCTTGGATAATGCGGTGTCCGTCCTCAGTTTTCTCGCCCTGAATTATCAGATCCCTCAGAGTGGATATATGTTTTTCGCCCTGCTCTATCTTCACTTTTAAAGCGGCGTTCTCCTTTCGTAAATCGTCGATGCGTTTTTTCCGTTCCTCGGCCGATTTCTTGGTCTTCTCACGAGTGCGCTGTACAGCCTATTCCGAGAATAATAATAAATCAATATAGTTGCAGCTATTTTTGGGTATCTTCTGGGGGCCCAGAGCAACATGTTTCCCAATATCTATAAGTGTATATGCTCTCTGTTTACAAGCGAAACACTTACCTCATTGTTTTTCTTTCTTTTTTCTTGGTACGCTGGATCGTCTGCCCGCGGACTTAATGGGGAATCGCCGTTTTTGCTGGTTGACGCCGCATTTGCAGTTCTTCTTTTGGCTGGCATTCTCTCCGTGATAATATTGATCTGTATTTAGTTTAAATTCGATTTAAAACTAGCAAAAATGCAGCAAGAAACGCAGCGACGTAAATGTTGTTGTGAAATTACACGAAAAACAGCTGCTCATTATCGGACCAGTGTTGGAAAGGGCGCGCTTCTCACACTGCCCAGCAAACAAATACTTTGCGGTATTATTAAGTTAATTCAAAATCTAAATTTAAATTCACCGAACAATAGCCCTGGAATGTTATTCAAAAATGTCATAAGCCCGACACTTTCATTTGCTCAGACGTTAATTTTATTATTTATCAACTGTTTATACAATTTATTTGTAAAGACTGATTTCCTGTATGTAGATATAGTCTAATGCAATAAAATTAAATGAAAAGTAATACGTAATAGTCAATAAATGTTTTGAATAAGCAAGAGTTTAAATTTCCTTAAGTGTTTTCAACAATACACCCAACAAACAATCTGGGCATCATAAAAGTTCACTGCCAGCGTTTTATAACACTGTCATTGTGATTTATTTGCAACCGGCTCATTTTTGCATGCAAATCTCAGGAAAATGTCCTCGCCAGCGCCCAAATCCCCGGAACTTTCGGATAAAAGCAAGAAATATGACAGACAAATCAGGTATGATCTGTATAATAGACTTAGAAAGTTATTTTACATTTATTTGTACTGCCTAGGCTGTGGGGTGAACATGGACAGACGCTTTTGGAGGCGGCCACTATTTGTTTGGTGAATGTTACGGCCGTGGGCTGTGAAACAGCCAAAGGATTGGTTCTGCCCGGTATTGGAGGCTTCACTGTAGCCGATGGGAGCACCGTCAAGGAGGAGGACCTGGGCAACAAGTCGGTAAAAGCCCCACTACTCTCGAACCCAATTTAATACAATCTTCTTCAATAGTTTCTTCCTGGATCAAAGCTATCTGGGAAAATCCAAAGCTTTTGCTTGTATGCAACTACTTCAAGAGCTAAATCCTGATGTTAATGGCGATTATGTGGAGGAAAGTGCCGACTATATATTGGCAAATAGGCCAAACTTCTTCGACAGCTTTGATTTGGTCATTGCCTCCAACCTGAACGAGCAAACTTTGCTTCTTTTGGCCGAACGACTGTGGGAAGTCAATGTGCCGCTGATCTACTGCCGATCGCTGGGCATGCTGGGCACCATACGCCTGCAAATTCGAGAGCACTGCATTGTGGAGGCGCATCCAGATAACAGACAGTTTGATCTGCGTCTGGAGCATCCATTTGATGCTCTGCGGGAGCATCTCGAAGGCACGGAGGTGACCAGCAAGGTGCCCTGGCTGCTGGTGCTCCACAAATACCTCAATGTCTGGCAGAAACAGCAGACGGATGGTGCTCGAACTCCCCGCAATTATAAGGAGAAGAATCAGTTGAGAGAGGTCATCAGGGAGGAGATGAAGCCGGATGAGGAGAACCACGAGGAGGCCATCAAGGCGGTCAATACAGCATTTGGAGCGGGACAGGTTCCTAAAGGTCTTAAAGACATATTCGAGGATGATGCTTGTGACCAGCTTAACAAGAAGGTACCTGTCACTTTCTCTCTACGTGCCTATAAATATCATAAAGATCTCTATTGTATTCACAGAGCAATGTCTTCTGGATCATGGCCAAGGCCTTAAAGCACTTTGTAATACACGAAAACGATGGTCATCTGCCGCTGCCGGGCGTTCTGCCGGATATGACTGCCAACACGGACTCCTACATCGCCCTGCAGCACATCTACCGCCAACAGGCGCTGCAGGACGCCGACCAGGTGTACCACAAGTGCCAGGAGTACCTCAAGCAATTGGCCCTGCCCGCCGATAGCATCGATGAGAGGAGTGTGCGTCTGATTTGCCGGGAAGCAGCCGGATTGGCGGTCCTAAGAGGCACTCGCATTGCTGAGGAATACGAGAAGAGCAGTCGCCTGCTGCCATTAGGTGGGAATTCTTTGCAATTCGTAAAATATCATTATGAAAACTTAATTTCATTAACAGTTGAGGACAACGAGCTGCAGGGCAACCTCACGGCCTACAACTTTGCGCTGCGCGCCTACGAGCGTTTCCTCAGCGAGTGTGGCCACATTCCCGGCGAGTGCACCGTGGAGCAGGACATCGGACGCCTGAAGAGCATTGCCGCCAAGATGCTCAGCGATCTGGGCATGCATGCCAGCATCAGCGACGATGTGCTGCACGAGATTTGTCGCTACGGCGGAGCCGAGCTGCATGCAGTGTCCGCTTTCATAGGTCAGTAAATTTCCCATCTTAAGGATAATGAGATATATATATACTTTTGTCATCGCTTTGCAGGTGGTTGTGCTGCCCAAGAGGTGATCAAGATTGTTACCAAACAATACAAGCCAATCGATAATACTTTTATATACAATGCTATAACCACTGAAAGTGTCACGTTGAAGCTATAAACAAATCGTATTTTCATAAAATCTTAAACATTTGTTCATTTTTGCACACTAAAGTCTTTCTTCGTCTTTTAATGATATGAACTGAAATACTTTAAATACAGTGTTATCTTTGTAATAACAATTCACACATGACAATCGACGAAGAAAGACATCTGGTGTTAGGAATAATTATTTCGTTTACGTGGCTTTTTTGGCCACTGTTGACACTTTGTATTTTTGGACATAGAATTTTCCGAACATAAAGAGGAATGGCACCATGTAGGCGGCACCAATTAAGCTTATCCAGGTTCCGAATTCGCAGCTCTGTATAACCATCTGTGAGGCCCAGAGCAGGAGGATGATGAACTGCAGCAACTGGAGGCCAGTTAGGTAACGCTTCCACCACAGAAACTTCTGGACGCGAGGACCCAGCACACTCAACGCATAATAACTATACATTATGACGTGCACGAAGGAGTTTATCATGGTTGGCACATAAACTGCACGGAAAAAAAAGGATTTTTTTCTGGAAAATACGCGTATTTAAAAACAGGGACTCACTTGAACCCGTTGGTATCCACTTGATCAATATCCAGCAGAATGCGAACATGGTACTATGATGGTACACATGCAGGAAGCTCAGCTGCGTCCACTTATGGCGCAGGATAAAGAAGGCAGTGTCGGCGAATTCCAGTATTTTTGAAATATAGAACCACCAAAAGGCCGCAGCTATCTGATTGATAAAGACATCGATTTTATTGCAAACTCTATGATTTTAGAGCTCAAACTTACCCGGATTTCATTTGGATTATAGCTCACCCGACACGGCTGACACTTAAAGCTATAGTTGAGGGCCCTTGAAGCCGTTAAGAGCTCCATGCAGATGTGGGCATTCAGGAGGACCATGGCTAAACTGTGCAAGAACATGGGCACTCGGAGCTGCAACGGCTTGTACCTGTAACCAGTGGGTCTTTATATAATCTCTGTCTCGATGGATGAATAACCCCTTGACCTCACCTGGTTGCCCACTTCGGTCCATACCGCACCATCAGCAAATAGAGAGCGAGCAGTAGGGGCACATTCCATGGGGACTCCACCAGCGGCCAATCCCGCGTCCGCTCATCCGCCAGATCCGCAAATGGGTACAAATAGCTTGCAGACTTTGTATCATTTGTACCAAGAGCCGACATCGGAATGTGTGCTCTTAGAATTCCTAGATTAGACTGACCCACCAAGCCTCCCCACATTCAGTTTTTATAGACGATTTTGGCCATGATCGCTCCGCTGATGCGTTGATATTTTTCCCCCCAAATTCAATTAGATGTCGCTGGAGCATAAACGTTGGGGAAGGTCTGGGTTTTACCTTTAAGATTTTCACTTAGTCGTTTATGGCATTTGTTATAACGTAAGATAGGTTTTTAATTTTTCAGAACATTTGTGTGTTTGACGCAATACAAAGTTACTGCAATGTCAACTAAGTAATTTTTATAAATTTATGACTGATTCTCAGCTAGTGTCCAAGTTCAAGATATGGTTTTCTAGGTCTGTTTTGAAAGTCATTGAATGAAACATGTGTTTATCATTAATTATACTCTCTAATATAAGGCCCGAAATTAGGCAAATATAAAAGCTTTTTCTTGCTTTAATTTTAATTCTGAAAAAATAAAGTTAAGAAACAAATAATACACTTTAAATAAATACCAACCATTTTAAAATTAATTATTTTAATGGAAGAATTTTTTTTTTACTGAATTCAGCTATTGACATGCCGGTCATAGCTTTTTTTTTTAAATAATCCTTACAAATCTTTCTCAATTTAATTTTGAACCTTCTCTTTTTTAAAACGAAACCACTTCAAAAATAATTTGCTGAGTTAGAAAGAGTTATGTTCACTTGTCTAGAACGGAAGTTCTAGAATGGCGGCTTGTCGATGCCACACTCGTCGGGTTTTTTGAAGACAAGGGCATAGGTGAGCACGGGATGCACATTGATGTCCTCGGAGGTTGTTGAAAGGAGCGAGTGCGTCGAAGGACTCTCCATGAACAGCATCTCAGCATCGAACTGGCTCCAGCGACCTCGGCTCAGCTGGTCCTTAACGTACTTGAGATGGGTGTTTATCTGGGGATATATGTAGGTGGAATTGAATGATTTAATTGGGCACTGAAATTTCGTACAAAATGTTCGTAAAATTGGTTCTGCCCACTGTAAATGAAACAGATGTAGCTTAATTTAAAAAAAAATATATACATCCAATAAACAACAATACAAGAAGTTTGTTTTTAGTAAAGTAGATATCTTCTTTTATCAAACAAAGTTAAATAATACTTGATCAAACACTATATGGCATAATAGGGAAAACCTTACCATAGGCACTAGCAAAGGGTTTCGATTGCAGTTGAATAGTTCCGCCACAAACTTTCGCAGATTTTCTGGTTTTGGTTTGCCATTGAGTGCCTGGTGCAGAATTACCCGAATTATGGCACGTATCTGGAATATATAGATCCGAAAGTAAATAACATTAAACTATTTTAGTAAAATAAAGCCACCTCAGGATGTTGACAGAGATATTCCCAGTTTCCAATTCGAAGCTGTTTTTGAATGCGCTTTATTGAGCCATAGTGCTTTATGTCCCGCGAATCCCACTTGCCAAGATCCCAGACTTTGGTAAAGTACGGCTTATTCACTTTTGACATGTTTCCGATTTTTGTATTGACCTTGTTTTTACAAGAATTTAGAACTGACTTTACAATTTATAATAAGAAATTAGAAACAAAGGGAGGTTGGTAAGGCTTTAAGCTTTATATGTCTATATTTATTAATTTCAATTTAAAATCATAAAATTCACAATTATACGGCAATTTGACCAAGATATTAAGACAAACATTTAGCTTTTGGCGTTGTGGTATTTAATATTTGTTAATAAATAAATTAGATTTATTAAAAAGCATAAAGTTCAAACCATTTTGAAATTCCAATTGGCGCCAATTCTTTATGCAAAAGTACTCGATACTTTTCTTTGCCGTCTTTTGGGAACAAAGCAAACGGTCACACTGCCCGCACAAAAGAAAATTTTGACGAACGTTGTTAGAGATTTCCGCTTTTAATTAACAATGATGAATTAATTAGCGCTGGAATTAGCACAAGCTACAACTTCAGAAACTTTCAAGGGTCCAAGGCAATAGGAAGCGATGGTAAGATGAGTGGAGATGACTGTGAAGTGGAAAAACTGGTCAATCGAACCGGCTTGCCCGGAAAAATGAGGAGTCCGTCGTAATAATAGACCAAAAATAGATTGGAGCGCAGTGGCCCAAAAATAGCCACAACGACATGTGCTGCCCAACTAACAGTTCTACCTTAACCAATTGCAGGCTGTGCTGGGCGCCCAATTGGTCATCACCCTGGTGATGGTCAGTGTCATCCAGAAGCTGAGTCCGCACTACTCCTTCGCCAAGTGGATCTTGTGCCGCACTGGCCTGCATCGATACCTGCATCCCACGGACGACGAGCTGCGCTCCCGCGGCGGAGTTCCCAAGGAGAAGCCCCCGAAAGGTGGCCGGAATAAGCATGCAAATGGCTCGGGATCGGGAGGCGGAGCAAGTGCAGCGGGCGCACAGTTTCACATACCGCGCAGCATTGAGGTGGAGCTACTCACGTCACCGGTCCTGGAGCGGGATGTGGTCCACCTGCGCTACTTTACGGAGTACCAGTGGTTGCTGGACTTTAGCGTCTACACGGGCATCGTCTACGTGGTCTCAGAGGTGGGCAAAATAGGGATTCCCCAATTAACTCTTCAAAATACTGTTGTTCCTTGACATTGTTTGACTGGGATTTTTATTGTTTTCCTTCATATGGTTCACCCATTTCTTGATCAATAAGAATATTGAATGTGCACATGATTTTCTACTTAGTTTTCAATAGCTCTAAACTTTACATAGTTGAAATTTCAAGAAACGAAACTATTTAATAATGCTTCTACTTATGTTTTTATCCTCCACAGCTGTTCCATTTCTTCTATCCGCTGCGCCAGGAGATCAACCTGAGCATGGTGTGGTGCCTGCTGGTCATCTTCTTTGCCCTGAAGCTACTCTCCTCGCTGACGGTGCTCTACTTCCAGAGTGAGGAGTCCATCGGCGAGCGATCGATGGTGATTGTGGCCTGCCTGGTCTACCTGCTGGTGGCCATGGTCGTGCTGATCGTGGACGAGCGCATCCTGGAGACCGGTCTGGAGGATGCCTATGCCAGCTTCAATGCCAGCGCGTCAAAGTTCCTCACCGAGCAGGGCCTGCCATCGTCGTGAGTTTTGAAACTAGATAGCAATCACTGATTATCACTAACTTTTTCCTCTGTTTTTTGTAGCGGCCCCGCCTCCAAGATAGTGGTCAAGTTCTTTCTGGCCATGGGTTGTGGCGTGCTCGGCTCGCTGTTCACCTTTCCCGGGTTACGAATGGCCAAGATGCACTGGGACTCACTGAAGTATTGCCGTGGCAATCGGCTCCTGCAAGTGCTGCTCAACCTGAGCTTTGTTCTGCCCTTCATCCTAGTCATTCTGTGGATACGACCCATTAGCCGGGACTACCTGACGGTGCGCGTCTTCCAGGGAATGCAACAGCCACTGTAAGCACTAGTCTCCCTCTCTTGCCAATTTAGTGCTTATAACTGCGAGTTTTCTTTTCATTTGCTGCAGACTGAAGCCACACGTCTTCGAAACCCTTCGCCTGCTGCTGGTGATCCTTGTGGTGGTGGTGCGCTTTGCCCTGATGCCCATATATCTGCAATCGTACCTGAATCTGGCCCACGACAAGATCCTGGATCTGCGCAAAGAGGCCGGCCGCATCACCAATGTGGAGTTCAAACAGAAGGTGAAACAGCACTCTTGTATGAAACTCAAATTGGAGTAAACTCATTGTGTTTTCATATTGACAGATCTCGTCGATTTTCTATTATCTGTGCGTTGTGACCCTGCAATTTGCTGCCCCGCTGATTCTATGCCTTTATCTCACGCTAATGTACAAGAGCTTGGGCGGCTTCAGTTGGTCGGGCATTTTCCAGGACAGCGTCGTCCTGCAGCACGAGTGCGCGGCCAGCGAAGTGGAGCCTATTGGTGGCAGCAGTGTCGTTTCCCAAGGAGATGGCGAATTCAACATCCTGGAGTCGGCGCAATCGCTGCAGGCTTCATTCAGCAGCCTTAAGAATGTAAGAACTTATCTTCTGCCATTCGGAGCCGCCATTAACCCAAGATGTTTTCAGGTCTTCTCCACGGAGGTGTACAAGGGCTTTCTGGGTTTTGCCACCTGGTGGAGTTACTTCACGCTTTTCGCCACTTCTTCGTTGGGCATTGTCTACCAGTCATATTTCAACAAGACCTAAGGCCATTTAATTACACACCTGGAATCCACATAAGTAGTACGAATCTGTTCCTTGTAGTCCATTTGTATTGTAGCTTATTCAATTAATATTGTTTTCTACTCATCTGGCGATTTGATTGGCCTTCATCATGTTTTGTAAATAATACAACTTTTCTCATTGTTTATAAAGTGTGTAATCACGATTTTTAACTAGGCTGCCCCTGGAAGTAACCAAAATAAACTAAAGATAATCTAAAATAGATATGAATGCCTTTAAAAAATGAGTACCTCATCGTGATTTTCTTGTTCTTCGCGACAGTGAAGACTAAAGCATTGGCTTAAGCTTTGGTTTTTGCCGATTTAAATGGTTTATAAATGCATTTATACATCGAATTTCCCTAGCTAGATTGCACTTTGGGTTTAAGAAAACGAATAAACTTAAATTCGTAATACAAAACACATTTCTATTCGGGTATAGGTCAATTTAAAAACACCAATTTATTGAACCTTTAAGGTTGCGTATTAAACTAACAGACCACAGGCTATGTATATGTAGAAGTATATCGTATCTTTTGCATATCTCCAGTAGGTAGTGCTAAATAGAGTAGTTCAGCACAAGGGCCGACTTCGGAATAGATTATCAGTTAGATCTTGGCAATGCCAATGACGCCGCATCCAATGCGAGCACCGGCGTTGCCCGTGGACTTGCTCAGCTCGTGGCCACCCTTGCCGAGATCATCGGCATCGGCGTGGACCACCACGGTGCGTCCGATGATGCTGTCGGCGCCGAACAGCGTGATCCTCGAGTCGGAGATGTTGACCTTCGTGGGGCAGTCGCCAGTGGCCTCAATGTTGCCCAGATCGCCCAGGTGGCGGTCCTCGTCGGCGGGGGCGCCATGCTCCTTGCCGTAGGGATTGAAATGCGGCCCCGATGACATGCAGCCGTTGGTGTTGTCCCCGAACTCGTGCACATGGAATCCGTGCAGACCCTTGGCCAGGCCGCACACCTCGCCGGTGACCTTCACGGGCGTGTCGCTGCTCTGTGGGAGGGAAAAAAAAGGAATGGAAAGATAAAGTAAGCGTTTTGATAACGCAGAAGTTGTTTTTAATCATGACATTTGATTTTAATTTACTGGTAATTATGCTTAATAACCATTTGAGCAGTTATTTTAATACTAATGTTTTTCTTCTGGAATTTTCTTTTAGATCATTATAAAACTAGTTTTACATGCAATCGAAAAAGGCACTTTTAATAGTAGTTTCCGTGGCTTGTATCTATAAATGTTCTTTTCAGTTCATTAAGAAAATTAAAAATTTTAGGAATTTAAAAAATTGTTATAGTAAGAGGCATTACAATATATGTTGGTAGGTTAAGGTAGCTCAAAATATATTGTACAGCAAAATACTTATTGTGTTATCTTTTCTATACAAAGTATTTGCGCCTGGAACTCTTGCACATAACCTGTAATCAGCTTTTATTTTGTGTTCATTATCTTAAAGCCCTTGAATATGCACTGATCTCATTTTTGATAAAACAAATGTAGATATTTGCAACTTTGGGATCTACATATATTATTTTATGTATTCCTTCAAGGTTCCAAATTTTTTTAAGAAAGAAATCAATAACCATATGAAATGATTATAATGGTAACTACTATTGGAAATGTGAACGAATATTTTGGGCAGAAAATCATGTTCTTCAGTGCTATTATCTTGACCCCAGCTGTAAGTTCTTGAGCGCACACATGTGCGCATCGTTGTTGAGCTTATATAATTGTGCATTTGTTAGGTGACTAGGCAATATTTCGCAAGCGGACCTAATTGAAATGCTCGAAAGTGTTTCAAGCAGCAAATCGAAATTAGAAGAGTGCGCGGGGTAAGCCGGCAATTTGACCTTTAGAACTTCTTTTGTTCGCTGATGTTTCTGTCATTTGCTAGCGAGGAACATCGCAAAATCGTAAATTCTCACCTGTTGTTCAAAGAAAACAGTGCCCTTGGCATCGCCATTAATTACGCAGACAGCTTTGACCACCATTTTAACAATTGATAGTTTATCAAAACGAAAAAACTTGCAAACTTTCCAGGTATCTCGAATAGAGTGACCGTGGCAGGGCAGGTTGAAAATACCAGTTGGTCTGTTCCGGTTTGAGTCATTGCTAAGTCAAATTTCAGTTCTCTACCAGCTCCATAAAAATCTGATCATTCTCTGTTACCTGTGTTTATACGAGGTTAAAATCTGGTATTGGTGGAGAAGGTGTAAGCATAAAACACAATTCCATTATATAGATCACGCATGACTGATTGTTATTTAAAATTATTATTTAAAATTTTCCAGCAGATTGCACCACCTACATTTGTCCCGATTATTGACAAGTTGTATTTTTATTATTTTAAAATTGGTTAGCGCAATAGCGGCATCTATCAGTATTATATTTATCAGTTTTACCAGATAAAAAAAATGTACTTCTTCAGGTACAAAAAACTTTTGTCGTGTATTAGTCCAATTCTATTTTTGTAATATAATTAATTAATTTTGTATAATATAGTCAAAAATCTTAGTGCCTACATTTATTTACTTCACTATATGTTTATATGTGGAACATAGGTTCGTTAAGATAATTTAAATGGTAATAATTAGATTTAAGAAAATGTTGGGAATTTTGTTTTTGTTTCTAGATATATCAGCTTTGTTCTTGTTTTAATAAAGTTAAAAATTTGCTGATTAATAAAGTGTAGTTGTTTTCGTTATACCACTAGCACTTATTTAAAACACAAAACATATAAATATTAGGGCTACAATAAAATAGGACCAACAAATTGGCTGGGGTAGATACCCCTTATAAGATTCAACTCTGTCAGCTGTTTGGCGAACCACTGGATCATTTTTGAAGCTTCTAATTTATTCAAGTAAATGCCGACTCTTCTTGCTGGCTTTGTTTAAATAAAGGGAAAGGCCCCAGAAAAAATTGATGTTTCATTTGTGTAAAGCTTACATTCAGTCAGTTGGCTTGACTTAGAAAAAGAAAAACTCCAATCAAACACCAATTTAATCCTGCTGGAGATTTAAGCCACAAAAAGCTGCGCATATTCCTTAATCGAAGTCGATAAGAGACTAAAACTACAACTATGGAGAATTGGTAAGTATACATTTATTAGCCAAAAACAATACTTACTCATAGATTCATTTATCTACAAAGGCTGGCCTGTTCTTATAAGAAACTTACGGAGGAGGATGATTTCGCCGACTGCTGGATAATTGTTGGTGCGCGGAAATTCGGATGCCATAGGGTAGGTTATTCATACTGGTTGATATGTACATATATTATACATATGTGTTTAAATATTAACATTATTAAGGTGATATTGGGCGTGGCTTCGGAGTTCTTTAAGCGCGCATTCCAGCCTGGTTTTGCAGAGGCGAAAAAAAGGGAGTTAAACCTAACTGATGTCACGCCGGAAATTTTCGAAAAGTTTCGGCTCTATGTATACGCCTACGACAAGGACACGCTCAATAGTTACAGCAACTCGGATATCATCAAGCTGAAGGAGTGCGCCAACATGTGGATGGTAGAACCACTTAAAATTGCCTGTGACGAGATCTTCAGGATAAGGTTTCCCCAGATGTCGTACCCGGATTTGCTACTATACTTTGAGCATGCGCATCACGTACATGACAGGAATCTCATCGAAGTGATTGTGCTGTTTTTGAAAAAAAAGATTTCAATGTCATCGATTCCCGAAGAAATTTATGAACTTGGCTCAGATGTGTTTAGAGAGTTTTTGATGGTCATCAGGGGATCGGTGACTGAGAGAGTGCGTTATGACATGGTGCAGAAGTATGTCGGGGTATATGGGTTTGTGCTCAACCTGAGCGATCTCAACAAGTGGGAGTTCCACGGATTCTCCAATCAAAGCGAAACAAAACCCGCCGTCACGTCAGTATTTAAGTTTGGACCTTCCAATCCAAGTGAGAAAACAGCGGATGACTATGCCAACCCAAATCCCTTCAAGGTTGAGAAATTGAACTCCACCGAACGTAACGCTATACCCTTTGATCCCAGGGCAAAGAAAATCAACAGCGAATATGTGAAGAACATTTTGGGTCTTATCGAGTACACAAAAATGACAGCCAACGAGTTCTTCGAGGGGCCTGGAAAATCCAAAATGATGACATTTGAGGACAAGTTCAACTTTATGTATAAGATAGCAACTAGGAGGAGTATTTAACTGATCTAAATATGAGAAAAACAGGCAAAACTTAGCTTTAAATGTGTTGCCATTGATTCGAAAGCTGTGCAAGCTAATCCATTTTTGTTTAAAACTTCTACACAAGACTGTAATCGTTTGTAAATAAACTTGCTTAAACTATGTATGTATTTACACAAAATAAAACTCAACTTTAACCAACCAATGGATTTCTATTTAAGCCTTTATAAAATTCTCCCAAGAATATATAGTTCAAACATAGATAAATAGAAACAGCAATATATACATTTGATTTTTGTTTTTTAATACACAATTTGTCCAAACACTTAAATGGGATTTTCTTCATTAATAAGAAATAATGTGCTATCATTTCAATCTTTATATATTGTTATTGTATCCGTAAATTTGTAGATATTACTTATTAATTTTCATCATTTTTGTTTTTGTTTGTATTTTAATGTTTTGTATATATATTTATATATATATATAGATATATATATATATATATTTTATATTTAAATCGATATAGGTAAAGGTATGTAGATAGGTAATATTATTCATTCGCCTGTTTGTTTGTTTGTTTGTTACTTGTGTGGTTGGTTGCTTGTTACTTGATTTTCCCCCAAATTTTCTCACGCTTCTCGCACACTTCGGTCACATAGCTATAACATCTTAAACATCATAATCATCAATCATTACAATAATCAATCGCATATATCTATATAATTTTGCTTTGTTTGCTGCTTTACCTCGCTTTAAACTTAAAATTTATTATATTACTTAGAGAGTAGCGTCATCGAGCATATTGAATTCGTCAGATCTAAGGGATTAAGTCGTAACTTCGAATCGGTTTGGTTTTCGAATTTCGATAAGTGTGTATGTATGTAGTTGCCGCCGTTGAACGGTTGTATGGCCAACATGGCAAACACAATCTCACAGTTGCTATTTGTAAAATGTTCCATATCAATTTATACACTTTGCGTTCGTTTGCTTTGCTTTGCTTTGCGTGCGCTGTTTATCCATATGTTGTGTTTGAGTTTGTGTTTATGTTTTGTTTTGTTTTGATTTGTTTTTGGGGTATAGGTAGGTTTATGATTGGCAAATTCAATATACAAGATGGAGATACTTTTTGTTTTGCTTTCTAATCGTTTCCACCCGTGGGCCCACTATTTGCCCTTGCTCTGCCGGTGCTTCTGGATCCGCACGCATCAGAGCACCTCGGACACGTACTTGGGTCGCTTGGCCACGGTGGCATCGGTGGCAGTGGTTACGCACTCCTCCTCGCTGGCCTCGATGTGACCACTGTAGTCGGTCGGCAACTCCTCATAGATAATCTCTGAATGCTGCTGCTGCTGTGGTTGTTGTTGTGCCACTGCCTGCTGCTGATGCAGCGAATGCGATGCTCCACCGCCCATCACATGATTCCTTTTTAGCGCAATCAGAGCTCCGACCCCGCCGCCTCCGCTCGCTCCGCTTCCCTCAACGAGCGCCTGTGGTACGGCCACCCCGGAGTTTTGATTGGTTACGTAGTACGGACTGCCGCTGCTGAAGGACCAAATGAATGGTTAAGAGTGTGCCACAGTATGGAATAGTTCACTCTTTGCTCACCTGTACTGATTGGAATTGCTTGACAGCGTCTGCTGCTGCTGTTGCTGTTGGTGCTGCTGTTGCTGGTGTGCATTTTGAGAGTTGTAGATGATTTCTGCAAAACAAGGCAACCAGAAAGATTACAAATTGTGTTGGGACTTTGCTGTATGTTACACTTTACTAAGTTTCTTTAATCTAGACAAAATTGTAATCAAAAACATATACCAATTTAACTTGTTTAAATTTGAAATAAAACTATAATTGTATTTCCATAAATGCAATTTAGTACGGATTTGAAAGGCTAAATACGTGTTCTCAAATTCTTAACGAAGTGATTGTTTTGTAAATTATTAATTCTAATAGCGTAAGCCTTGGCTTCTCCAAGATTGGCATTGATTTCAATAAATCATAGAATGCCTCTTACCGGCATCAGCTGCGCGTTGTTCCAGCGACATTCCCGGCGATCCGGGAGCAGATTGCAGCACAATGTCCTGCAGCGGTGAGCTCTCGCGCGAGTTATCTGAAGCGAATCAAAATGGATTAAATATAAAACCAAGAATAGATTTTAGACCCCAACTTACCCATGTGACTGGGCGAGACGGGCGCCGAGCGGGGCATCCCGTATGGCGGACGGAAGCCCTGGCTGCTCCGCTGGCGACGCTTCTTGTAGCTGTGATCGATCAGCTTGGCGCCGCTGTCCGGATCAATGCGCCAGAATGAGCCCTTGCCGGGCTCGTCCTGAGAGCGGGCCACCTTGATGAAATACCTGCAAAAACAAGCGCAGAAATGAGCAACGATTTTGGCAGACATTGGATTGGATGGGGTCAAAGTGCTACCTATTTAAACTGAGATTATGACGTATGGAATTCTGCCAGCCCTTGTTTGTCTCCTTGCGGTAGTACGGGTAGTGCTTGACTATAAACGAATAAATGCCCGAAAGGGTTAGCTGCTTGTCCGGTGCGGCAGATATGGCCTGGACGATAAGCTGGGCGTAGCTGTACGGCGGCTTCTCGTTGTGATTGTAGCTGGCTGTGGAGGGCGTCTGGAACAGATCCTGCTGCAAGAGGTTGCAATTGCTCATTGGTATGTCTTCTATACGGTCTAATGTTATTAACTTACTGTATTGTTGTTACTGTAGTTGTTGTAATTGTTGGGCTGGTTCTGAATGAAACCCTGACGTGGACTAGCCGGACAACTGTTGGCAGCGCTTATTGTACCTGCGATCACAATCAAATAAACCTTATTAAAATTGGAGAACTAACAAATTAATAAGCATATGCTAACTATTCTCAATTGAATTACACAGTGCAAATTAGCCATGACAATTATGTAAACAAGTTGCTCATTTTTAATTTGAAGTTATTGACAAATTAAGAGTGCCCTATACTCTTTAAATGTTCAAATAGGATAAAATTCCACTTGCCAGTTGGTGACAGGTAGGGGCTCTTCTGCTCCTTCTTGGGTATGGATATCTTGAGCGGAGAATAGATGCCGGGTCCGTCTCCGGCGGCGATCAGGTGGGCAGCTGTCCCGGCTGGAGGCGCCACAACGATGTTGCCGCTGCGCTGTTGCTGCTGGTGCAGAGTTGTGTGGTGGAGCGGGTGGTGTGGTGTGTGCGGGAGTGGGTGGTGCGCCGCTGGCTGCTGCTGTTGCAGCGGCTGGTGGTGCGGTGGCTGGTGGTGCGGGTGCTGCTGCAGCTGCTGCTGCTGCTGCTGGTGATGATGCATCTGCTGCTGGTGAAGCTCGTCCCTCGGCGGCGGCGTAATAATAACGTGGGCTCCACCACCACCCACTCCACCACCGCTTACGACCAACGATGGCGAGTGGCCGGCGGCGGCATCCGATTGAGTGTCGGGCACATAACTCTCGAACTCGATGCGAATCTCCGTACTGGGAAAGCGGAAGTAGCAGCTGCGAATGAAAAGGGAAAATTTGATTACAGATAATCTTGTTAGTACCCAGTACAATTTAGTAAAATTGTTCATGGACTTTAAAATAACCATATTAAAATACATTTTTGACTTGTCACTTGACTATAGCAATACGACGATTTATATTTGCTTTTAACGCCTCTTTTTAACTCCTCAAATAGAATTTTATGGTTTAAAGCAAGGAAAACGTGTTGGCCACGCTCTTTTTATTTTTTTGTTACTCAACTGCACTTTTAAGTATTAGTTTGTGAATCATTCTTTTACAAATTGATTATTAAGCTTTCAGCATTTTTAAGTTGAAAACTTATTAAAAAGAGATAAGTTTACTAAACCATACCCATAAAAGCGATGATAAACTAAGTTTAGTGTTTTATAATTACACTTCTAGAGTCTATAGAAAACATACCAAAAAAAAAATTGCACATTTCGTTCCTTTACGATTTACAAGCTCCACTTACCGTTGCGGCAGACGAAGTGGATCCACGTTGCGGCGCTGCAAGAAATCATCCACAAAGATGCCATTCTTGCTGAGGCACTGGACAAAGAAGGCGCGCAGCTCCACGTCGTAGAGCACCTGGAAATGTTTGCGCGACACCAGGTTGTTCTCGGCCACATTGAAGTGGACCAGCGATGTGGAGGAGTTGCGTCCGATGACCGTCACGGCGTCCGTGATGGGCAGTACCTCCTGGTTGAAGCGTAGCTCTCCATATGGCGGCGAAGATGATGCTAAGGCATTGGCGGAGGGGGTGGTGGTGCTGCCGCTGCTGGCGGAGGAGGAGGAGGTGGTGGTGCTGTTAGTGGCAGGTGGGTGGTTTGCTGAATTGTTGCTGCTGTTGGTCAGCTGATCGGCGCCGCTGTTGTTATTGTTGCTTCCCGCGCTGTTGCCGCCGCTGCTGCTGTTATTGTTGTTGCTGCTGTTGCTATTATTGTTGTTATTCAGCGCTGCTGTTGCTGCTGCTGCCGCTGCTGCGCCATGATGCAGCTGCAACATGTCCTTGGCAATCGCAACGGTGGCGGCGTCGGCTGCACCACCTGCAATGTTGGTGGGTGGGTTGTTCAGTACGGCGTGTACGGTTACAATGTTGTTGTTGCTACTGTTGTGGCCGTTGTTGTTGCTGCTGTTATTGTTGTTGGTGGTGGTGCTATTGCCGGTGGTTGTTGCTAGTGTTGTGGTTGTTGTTGTTGTAGTGGCGGCCATTGAAAGGTAAATCCCACTTGTCCTATGCTCGCTTACTGTTGTTGTTGGCCTGCGAAATGGATAAAGTAGTGCCTTTATTTGTAGAGTCATTGAAAAGGTTTAACAAAACTCTGCTTTTGCACATTTGTATGTTGAATTATGTAAACGAATAATATCAAATTGATATTATTAATGTTTGATAATAGGTATACCTTTCAAATGTACTTCGTACTAATTAAGAGAAACTATTCACATTTATTGTTGTTTTCAGAAAATATGTGCTTATACATACATTAAAACATATGTATGTTTAACTTGTTTAAACAGCAAAAATTTATGAACTTAAATTGTATTCATTAATATGTCTACTCGAACCTTCATTCTTTCTTTTTTTGGTTACGTCTATTAAATTAATCAAGTCTTTCATTGATAAGCTTTTTGTTTTTAATAAACGATGCACTTTTTATTGACACTTTAATAGTTAAACAGTAACCATTACGCTTGATTAATTAAGTTGCCTGATATAACCATATTTTTTTTTTTTTTGAGTATCTACATTAGTTTTTCAGCATTATATATGTTACCTATTGACTTTGCACATTAAGAACTTATTAATTTTATTCGCACACTGTTTTTACATTGGGTGCATTAATTTTTCCCTTTTTTTCATAGCTTTTCACGCGCTTTTTGCTCTCTTTTCGTTTTGGCCCCAAGGTTTCTTCTTTTCGTCAGCCACAAATTATTTTCCAAATATACACACTCACTCGCATCGTTGCTGTTTCGGTTTTTGCTTTACTCTGTTTTGCTACCGCAGCCGCACATACACAATCGTACCTATGTATGTACATACCTTGGTCGACAACAAAAACAAGCGCCGATTGAAGCAACAACAATAATAATAATAATAACACAACTACTACTTCTACGCGGCGGACACTACGTGAGTAAACACACATATATGTATAGGGGAACAAGCGAGAGAGCGGCAACTGCAAAGGCTCACGCTTGCGCTCTCTTTCGCTTTCCCGGGCAGAGTGGAATGGAAAAATCTCCTCTCTCCAACTCCATCACACACATCAGTATCGGTATCCCCATCTCTCCAAACTGAGCTTGCGGCCAGTGTTGCCAACAGGCGATGACATACCCACAAATAGCAAACAAATCATTTAAGGCGGAAAAAAGCTGCATTGAAAAGGGGTTATGTCCATGTGACACTAAAAGGGTGATGAGACTATTTTACTTGTAGCTTAGATAGATAGGCTTGTTTTAAAAATAGTTGCTTTCTTTTAAAATTAAAACAGGTAAACACTATACGATTCGTAACGAGTTATTGTTAATCTTTAAAAAAGTAGTAAGGAAAATAATTTCTCAGTGTGACCCACTCAACTACTATTTGTATTCTTGCAAAACCCTTTTTTGTGCACCTGTGCAACAAATGGCCAGCAATGATATTCGCCCCAAGCTTAACTTACTTGCAGGGATTTGGGGAAAAGGTGAGACTCCCATGGCAACCGAAACTTTTCGGAGAACGATCTGTATCTTGAGTTATTTTGAGGAGAAACGGGGAGGAGGGCAAATAATGCGACTTTTTGTATGCGGTTATAAAAGAACGTTGGCAACACTGGTCCACTCTCCTACTTCTTTGGCTCCACTTGGCACCAACACAAAGCCACACTGGAACACACACACACACGAACGGGTTGAGAACTCTCGCACTGGATGGCCCCACATGGCTCCCCATCAATCGATCGAGCTTGCATGCATAAACATGCAAAACGAAACCAAAATAAAATTAACGAGAACAACAAAAGGCAAACAAACGCCCATACATACGACCATATAAATAAACACACGGCTACATATAGAATTGGCGAGTAAGATATGCGTGTGTGCATGTGTACATGTGTGTTGGGTCACTCGTAACGGCAAAACGATGGAAGGCAGCGAAAGAGAAGCACAATAAATAAATAAAAACACCAAAATACATACAAACTGGCGTATTGGAAATGCGTAAAAAATGCCGCTCGTTGATTTTTCAGCTAGCAACCGACAACCGACTCCACCTGCGCATACATACAGACGACGGATGTCTTGTTTGTCTCTTTGTAAACACACAAAAAGCACACTTTTCACAACGTATAGCTCTGCTTTTCTGCTCTTTGGTTTTCGCTCGGCGATTGCGTAAACTTGCCGCCCGCTTTTTTCCCACCTAACATCAAAATATGTACATACACTTAAGGCCACCGTATGTGTATGTGTGCGTTTTGCGAGCGTGTTCCAAAATAAAAACTTAGTATTTATTTATATGCCTTTTAGCTGGTTGATTTTCAGCTCACTCTGCTATTGATTTTCTATTACTACTAATTCTCGCCTCTCTTTCGCTGTTTATATTTTCGCCGTTGGTTATCAAACCCGAACTGTTTTTGTTGTTTTTCTTTTCAGTTTTTTTTTTTGCATACAACACGTTTTTCGCTTGTTTGTGTGTGTATATTATTTTTTGTTCGCCTTGTTTATTTTTATTTTTTTGCGTACCTTCTTGGAAAAAACCTTTGGCTGATGCAATTTGTTAAATCCCTCGCTATAAACGTAACACTAGTAGTTGGGCAATAATTAAAAGCCGATTTGTGCACTTTTTCAGCGATTTTAATGCGGTTTTCCCGATTCTTATTGCTTCAGCGCGGTGAAGAAGAAAGAAGAAGAGCGCAATTCGAGCGAAGTGGTGGCAACGCCGTCATCCGAAGCCAGGTATGGCCAGTCAAAGGTCTGGCAACGCGACGCAACAGCTGTTTTCAGCCGCATTTCGATTTTGTAACAGTTTGGAAAATTCTTTTTGTGTGATTTCTTAATTAAATCTGGCAAAATGCAAAGTCTGACGCGTTTGCTGAACACGACCTTATCCCTGCAAATGCCGCCAAGGATGGCGGTAGCAGGGGTCAACCTTCAGCAGCTGCGCGGCAAAACCAAAGTGGTCGAGAAACCAACACCCGGTGCTGGCCAGCAATTCCGGCGGATTGTGCACTTCCCGGAGGAGTACACGGTGGAGCCACTGAAGATCACCCATTTGGCGGGCAGAGATCCCGTCTCCGGTCGACTGGTGGCCAAGGGCATCGGCGGAGGCATAAAGCAGCAGTATCGCTGGGTCAAATGGTTGCGAGATGGTCCCACGGAGGGAGCCCAGGAGGAGCTGGTGCTCGAGGTGCTCCGTGATGGCTGCCGCACTGCGAAAGTCGCCCTCGTGGCCGTCGGCGATGAACTCAAGTACATCCTGGCCACCGAGAACATGAAGGCAGGCGATATCCTCAAGACCTCTCGACTGATCCCTAGGATTCCGGGTGAGTTCACTTATACATGATACTCTAATATGTAGTAAAAGTCTTGGTTTCCTTTTACCTATCAAAAAGATTTCTTTAAATAATGTAAATTGTAAAAGCCTTGTTTTAATTTATTACCAAGAATTTAATAAGTGCATTTGTTAAACTTTGTTTTTAACACCCATTACTGAACTATTTTAACTAAAAATATCATATTAAATAGCGCTAAAATTGATATACTCCGGCATAAGGCGTTATAAATTTAGTAGGAAGCTCGTATCGTATTGAAGGACATTTGGTTTAAAACATGTTCTTAATTTTGTTATTTTTTGCGAAATTAACTGCGCCTAAACACTATATTTGCGCAGTAAAAACTGATCAAGTTCAAAGACCTTGTCGATCGCGATACAATTCTCCTATATATTTTCAAAAATAAAATATATAATATCATGTTAAAACTGATCCAATTGAAATTAAAAAAATCTCACATGGTCTGTTACAGTCGATTTATTCATAATCATCTAAATTTTGTAAACATTCGACCTTTTTCTAAATAAAAGACAAGATGTTTACAAATTAAACGCCTTAAGCTGTGATGCAAGAGATTTGTTAACAAACAATAAGGGCAACTTGTATTCATTTTAAAGTTGTATCCGGCAATCGCTTAACCCTATTAATTAATTTTCTCTTTTTCCACTAGTGCGTCCAAACGAAGGTGATGCCTATCCGCTGGGCGCCTTGCCCGTGGGCACCCGTATCCACTGTCTGGAGAAGAATCCCGGCCAGATGTGCCATTTGATCCACGCCGCCGGCACCTTTGGCACCATCCTGCGCAAATTCGACGACAAGGTGGTGGTGCAGCTGCCCTCCAAGCGGGAGTTTGCCTTCCAGCGCACATGCATGGCCACTGTGGGTCGTCTCTCCAACCCGGAGCACAACAAGGAGCACGTGGGCAGTGCCCAGCGGATGCGGGAGATGGGCAATCGTCCGCGTTCCGGTCTGTGGAAGCGCAAGGAGGGCAAGCACGGCCGTAAGATACGCCGCCTGCCGCCCATGACCACGATATCGCCACCGGCGCCACCCAAACAGGAGGCCATCAAGTTGACGCTGCCCCTTTAAGGATCTTGCTTTAATTTCTATGTGTCACACAATATACAACTAGAACTAGAACTACAGCTAGAGCTATTTGCGGGTTTTCTTCATGGAGAATCCGGTGCCGTGGAAGCTTTCCGCATCTGAGCCATCCGCATTGCCAGCTGCGGCCCCGTCTTCGTTGACCCTGTCACTGATGGGGCGAATGTTGCGGTCGAAACGGATAAGGCCGAACTGGAAATCGTAGTCGGGCACACCGCGCGGCAGTACCTTCTTGAGGACCGGCGTCTCCATCTGGCTTTCCTTCTTCTTTTTGCCATCCAAACGGACGCCGGAACCCTTGAAGGTCTCAACCACCTCCTCGAGAATGGCGTTGGCCCCTCCGGAGGCTTCACCGCCCGCAGTTCCCGCCGCGCCCTGCTGTCCCGAGCCGGAAGCCTGCGTTTCTGAGTGATCCTTGTAGCCCACCGGTGCCTCGAACTCCACATTCATGTCACACTCAATGATGCTGACGGCATTGCCGGGCTTCGTCTCCAGAACGCACAGTTCGTAGACCTTCTTGTTGTACTTGATGGCTATGACATCGCCCTTCGTGAGGCAGGCAAAGTTGCGCAGGGCATTCTCCAGCACCGCCTTGGGATTGGTGATGTCCAGGAAGTCGGTGCTGTGCGGCTGGAACTTGGAGAACGTGGCCACCGGCAGCGAGACACTTTCGATATTGAGGATGTCGCCCTCCTCCAGCAGCAGGTTGTCCATCATCCAGTAGGGCAGATAGCATTTGCCCTCGTCGGCCACGAATTCAAGGACGCCGGCGTGGGAGGATCGGGATTTCTTGCCGTTGGTGAGCTTGAAGAGCATTGGATACTCCACATTCAGGCGGGTGAGTGTGTCCAACGCGGATGGAGGCATTATAACTAGGGTTTACCAGGGAATCCAAATAGGTTACTTAAGTTTTAGTAGAGAATATTCAAGAGTACTCACTTTTTCCTCCCTTTTCCACGTCCGATCGCTCGTTTCCGGGCAACATGGACACAGAGAAGCACTTGTAGGTGGCATGGAAACTGCGTCCCTCGGGAAACATCATGTTGAAGCCGCTGAAATGGAACATTCTGTGCGTTCCTTGCCCTAACTGGCTGTCCCTATGGATTTTGCACTATTTTCTATCCCCCTTTACAAGGGCTCTAATTTTTTGTTTTTTTTGTTTTGTTTCTGTAATGTCACGGCTGCAGCAGTATGACCAAAATACCGAATCGCAAAAGCAAACTGTCAACGGTCACACTTTGGACTTGCAGCCAGCTGGCAACATTCGACGCGCTTAAATTAAAATTTGCCGGGAAGGTTTCCCTTTGCGGAGCTAACCCTTTGTGTAAATCAGTTCGAAGCATAACATTTTGTTTAAATAAATTTTTGTTCATAGTAGCAAATGCCAATTGAACTGTCTTGCAGGCGATATCTGGTAAGCTTAAAAACAGTGCTGCCGGACCTTCAATACTTTGAAACGATTTTAAATTGTTGGCGGGAAAAAGAATAAAAAAAAAGGTTCGACATCTCGCTAAATATATATCAAAGATTTGTACCGTGGTTTGAGTCCACACTAGCTCGAACTGGTTTGGTATATTTGGTATTTTCCCAGCTGAAGTATATTTTTCCGAAAACCTTGGCATATTTGAACGGCCATACCAACGGTCACACTTTCTCAAAGCAAGCCGGTGGTTGCGCGCGACTTCGTCCCTATTCAATAATCGAGTTATTGATTTGAAAAAGTGTTGCTGATCAAGTGAGTATCTTTAAAGGAGAAAACCAAACGACTCCACATCTTGTAAAATGGCTGTCATCTAAAAGTCTCCCACTGGAACCGCTCCTGGCCAGCTTTTCAGTGCGCGTGGTTGTGTGTGTGCTGGCAGGATATATCATTTTGTATCCTTGTAGTCTGACTGGCGCCGCGTGTTTTTCGCGTGGGTGTGCTCGTCTCGTGTGTGTGTGTATGTGATAGATTTTCGCCAATATTTTTTCCCACACAAACATAAGCTAAAATCAAACAAGCAACAAACACAAAATGTTTGATTTGAAAAATCAATAAACTGAGCAATCGATTCAGTGAGGAGAAAAGTGGGGCGGTAATACGAAAAAAAAGTACTTTGTGGCTCCCAATTCGAAAGTACATGGTCTTCAAAAAAAGTGTTGTTTTTCCTGTCGTCCAGAGTACAGTTACTTGCCGATATTTTGCAAAAACAGTTTGAGAGTCATTGAAATCGTGTGCAGCTGTTTTCAAGTCTCTGTTGTGGTTGTTATTGTTGCTTCGCAGCTGCAGCAGCACCAAAAAGCAACAACAACTGCAACAAGGTGCGACATAAGCTACTTCCCTGCGCATTCTCTCGCTCTCTCCTCTCTTCTGGCAGCTTCCAGACAGTCCATCTCCCCCTGCTTTCTCTCGGTCTCTCTCATTTCCCCACAACAACACCGCTAGAATGATTCATTATCGAACGCCCCCCACCTCTCTTTTTGTTTCATCCTTTCGCGAAATGCTGCTCTCTATTGTGAAATGTAAAAATCTTTTGTTATATCTGCTTTTCTTAAAATTCCCAGTAAAATTCTATAGCAAATCGGTGGACCCGACTATGAAATACTTTGTAGCCTACTTGAAGGCGTAATTTCAATTAGAACCAAGCAAATATGGTATCTTATTATCGTATCACTAAGTATTAAGACTTCATCCGCCCTAAAATTGCTTCCTCATAAGGCCTTACTTTAAGGCCAAACTACTTCCACATGGGCAAAAGCAATGGATGTTTAATTCAAATTTTTATAGTTTCTTTTTCGTTAAAAAGGCTTATCTTTTGATATTAAGAAGAAAAAAAAATTATTGTTATTTCCTTTTTCCTTTTACTTAATTCCACTTGTGTTAAAAATAGTTTTGTGCTTTTTCATCCGGTCTTTTAGACTTGTAATTTTAAAAATGTATCTTAAATGTTTAAAAAATGTTTATTTTAATCAAAACATTACATTTTGCTTTAGATACCCTTCTCTCTCAAAAAGGTTAATCGGACCGGCATGTCAAAACCTCTTTTTTCATGGCATTGTAAAAGTGAAATTATAAAATCCTTTCTGGTTAAACCCTTGTGCAACCTAGCAGATACAAATGAAATACGCTTGTTGCACAGATGTGTTCCACTGTGAAGCCGAAGAGATGGAGGGGATAAGCGAAACTTCGGCATCTTTTTGTGTACAGTTTTTGCGTCTGGGAACTAAATTTAACAGGCAGAAAAAGAACTGAATAGAGCAGCTCTCCGAAATGCGTTTAAAGTTTAAAATAGTGCAACGACAGACAGCACAATCCCCAAATCTGTTATACGCTTGCTGTAAAACTTTCAAATTATATATTTGGCTTTTCTGAATATAACTTCTTTGTGCTTACGTCAAGCAACGTAATTTTCAATAGTTTTTGCAACATAATGATATATGGGTAAAACGATTGGACCGGGCAATGAATGAGTCGGTTTGAGAGTACGTGGCTGGTGGGTGGCAGCCACCCCGCAAGGTCAAAGCGTGTACACACTCACTGCCGGATGGGAAGTGTGTGTGCGAATTAAAGCGATACAGTGCTCTCCCAATTGCAATTTCTGGTTCGGTGGTTATTGCACAAGTGCCTCTCAAACTGACAAGTACAGTTAGAGTTAAAGATTCCTCTCCAGGGATTATATTCGATATAACTCCTCTAAAAAATGTTTAATAACTCAAATACATATCTCAATAGTTTATTGGATCTATGTTTCCGGTACTTTGGTCTAATCTTAAACTTAACCATTTTTAACAAAAGTAGCAAATAAAAATGTGCAAAAAGCAAACCAAATGTATTTAAAAATTATGAAGAATGTTGTCCAAAATTTGATCGTATTTGATTTGTAGTCTTACGAATTCTATCCCACAGTTGCCTGTTGCCAAGTGCCCAAAATTTATTGAATGGGAATGGTATTTCAATACACATTTATGTTCATCTGAACAAATGTAAACACAATATGTACATATGTACATATAAGAAATTCAATGAGGCAGCATAACTTGCCTTTTGTTCTGTTTTTATGCACACGTTTTAAATATCACCCGACAAAATCGTGATTCCATTTTCGGATCGCGTGTGATGGAAAAAAACCACAAAAATGCCAAACAGCTTTGAAGTTTAAACTCTTTTAATGAATGCCAAGAAGGTAGAAAAGAAGAAAAAAAAGAGAGCATAATCAGCAATAGGTAAAATTCGCCAAACGAGGCCCGCATTATTTTGTTTACTTCTCGAATTTGTACAGTCACACGTGCCAGAAACGTTTGCCTAAAAACAGTGGTCACTCGAAAGTTGGAATATCCTATATAAAGTTTTGTATTGAATGTGTTAGTTTTGTGTTTGTAAGCTGATATGAAAGTTACTAAGATTATTTCTCCGATATAAAATAGCTTTAAACTTTAACTTTAAAAAGTTAGTTATTTCCGTATTAAAGCTTATTAAACGAAATAGTTTAAAAAATATTTAAGACTGCATATTTTAATATGGAATAAACACAAATATTCTTTGAGGGTTCTATTGTTTTTATGTATAATACTTCGTTTTTGGAATTTGAGATAAATTTCTCGTCTGTTTTTTGCAGCCTTTTAATTTTGTTCACTTAATTGCTCAACGACCTTCGCTCATTCGTTGTTGTTGCTGCAGCTTGTTGCAGGTATTTGTTAATTATCTGTGAGCATCCCTTTCACACCTGAGTGCGTTTCCAATTGGATTGTGCTGAGCCGTGTATTAAGGTTTGGAACGGGAAAGAGTCTTCACTGCATGTACAGTTTGATGGCCATTGGATGAGGCGGTGTTAATTTGAAAAAGTTACCCTGGATTTCGTGGCGGCGGAACGACCTTGAACTTGTGGTAGCAACCACCCCAAAAGTGAGCCCACCGCCTCGGCAAAACAACAAGTGGAAATTGTGTTAGCTGGGTGAGCGTGCAGGAAAAATCGCTTGCAGGCCTCCATATTACGCCGCTCTTTTCAGTTTTTTTTTTTTTGAGCCTACGGCGTCCTTGGGACAGTGCGGCAAATTAAATCAATATTAAATGCAGTTTACTGTTTGCAGCAATAATTGCAATCGCAATTGCAGTTGGTAGGCGGCAATGTCAAGGTTTTCAGTGCATTGTACACCCAACAAAATATATACTCTTGCAGATATTGCAAAAATTAAATATTCTTTTAACTAAATTTCGATTTTTTTGCGTTCTTAAACATTCACAATAAGTGAAGCTATAATGATTATTATATAATGATAAATCTTTATTTTTTATTTTTAACTAAATTAAAAAAAATAAGAATGTTTTTTTCCCGATGAAATATAATGACACCGTTTCAAGCAAACTTATAATTGCTTTGTTGTATACATTTAAAAATATTTTTAATGATTTCCAAACTCTTAAGATTTCTTTGGCATACAAAATATCAAGAAAAGCTGGTCTCAATTTTTACCTGTTTAAGGTTTTAAAATTTTGTACAGTGTACATTGGGCCTATGTCATCTGTTGTTATAATGCACTTGCCATTTAAACCATTTTAATTCCATTTACTTGTCATGCAATGGGAATAGCAATACCTGAAGCCTCTCCGTGCACATAGATTGCCCGCATCCCAACCACCCACTGCCCTCCAACCTTCGCTATGCCCGGCCTTAACGGTTTATTCCAATTACAAACTGCCCAGTTGCCAGGCAATAACAGTTATTTCTCAATCTACAATGTGCAGAAATTGATTTATTGTCGTCGGACTTTAAATAGAAAAGGACTATTTACTGGTGGTTCTTTAAAACAAAACCATTCAGTAATGGTTCAAATATTTCCTGTAGAATTGCCTTAAATCTTTTTTGGTATTCTCTATTACTCATTTCAATCGATCTATATCATTTAATAATAATCAAACATTTATTTTCAAATGCAGTGACTCAAAAACTAGCCAGCACACTTGCGTGTTTGCGTATTTATAGTTCAAAAGTTCAAAATACCCTACCAAATTGGAAGCTATAACCACAAACCTATGATTGTTTCCTTCCCATTTCCATTGTGAGAATAGAGAACGTGCACCCAATGGCTGGTGGGTCATGGGTGGAAAGGTTGAAGAGCGTGAAAAGCGTACACCACCCACCGATGACATAGCACGCAAATATGGAAATTTGCGACGTCGCGACCTTGCTATGCCGCGGTGTCAGCCATTTGTCCTGGTTACTTTTCTCAACCCCCTGACCTCTAACCCCACTGCCACCCACCACCCACAGACCTCTTGGCGTCATTTGCCTTCCACTTGTTTGTGGATGGGGTTTTCTTGGGGTTTTTCTATTTGCGTTGTTTGAATATTTCTGCGTGTTTGCAAAAAGTGCGAAATGGAATTGTTATTTTGGTTTGTTTTCTTTTGTTTTCTTGTTCTTTGGGGATCCCTTAGGTATTTAAACGTTTTATGATGTATTTTGTACATTGAGGAATTCACGTGGCTAAAATAATAACATATGGTTGTTTTCAGTCGTACTTTATTTAGTTCAACAGCATTATAAATAAATTACATTAGTAAATTACGCAGTCATTGATCTTCATTGGAAGCAATGAAAATCTATTGTTTGCTGCATTTACACTGACGACAACAATCATTACAAATATAACAATAACGTCGGGCGACAATTACAATTTCAATTGCAAATTTTCATTTGAATTGTCGCAACACCGCGCACTCCCAAAAGATTTGAACGTGTAGGTCTGACTGGATCTGAAAATAAACAAATGAAAGAAAACTAGAAACAAGTCCACATATCAAACAATTCAATTTCAATTGGAAAACTCATTGAATTGTTGAGTTCCGCTCGTTACCGGTTAAAAGTAGCTAAAACGTGATCCAAATCAAACGGAGAGCATGTGGAAACAAATATGCGTTTCTCTTTCCCTTTTAATAAAAATAAAAGTCTGTTCTTATTTAGTTTTATTTGATTTATAAAAAATGGTTACTCTGAAAATTCGAATTTCTAGTTTTAATATATACGAAATTATTTATATTTCTTATTTTAAAAAGTGTGTAATTATTACATACGTTGTTCAAAAGTGTTTTAGACAACCGATTTGATGCTGATCTTACCAGTTTGAATTTGGATTGTAGGTGTGCTATTAAAATGGGCTTTAAATAGTTTTTTGGCTCAGAAGGCTTATAGTGCTTAAACGAATAGGTTTAGTTGTGGATTAATACAATTTGAGTAGGAAAATAGTCACAATACTTAACATCACAAATTTTTAAAATATTTTTAATTTACTTTCAGACATGGTGAATAATTCTCTATGGTTGAAACAACTTTGCTACCCCAAACGTCAGGTAAGAGTCCTTTGCATTTAAATAATAACTTACTGATAGGACCTTCTTCCACATTTTAGTTTACCAACTCGACACTTCTTAACTCCTTTTCAACATAACAAGAAACTTATTATAATTAATTAATAACAACCAACACAACAACACTATATATCCACTTAATCAACAACATCAACAACTATCGTTTAATCTCAAAACGTAAACACAACAATTGCTTAAGGAGTCATCCAGGAGTTAAACGAATACAAGTGGAATTAATGTTGAGAGAATTCCTCTGAATACTTCCCAACATTGAGCATCAAATTCCGTCGACAGCAGGAATTTGTCAGTCAAGGAGAAGGATTTTAATTTGGAATATTGTTCATTTCGTTTCGGTGTTGTTTGTCCAACCCAGGGTTATTTGTAGGATTTTATTTATTTATTGCTTATTTTAAGACAGAGCTGGTCATCAGCTTTGAAGAGAGGCTCCAAACCAAAGGGTTTTAAACAGAAGGGTAAACATTTCAGGGTAATTAGTCATCTAAGTATCGCACCTTCGCAGTTCCAAGCGGCGAGTTGTTCCCCTATTTTCATTATGAAAATAACGACAATGAAGTTTAAGCGCAAATATGGCTGTTTAGAGAATATTTGAAAAGAATTTCTCACTTATTAACCAATTTGGATTTTTGTTTCGACCCTCATTTGTTACGTAGTCTTGTATTTTATAAGTTCTCAACGATTGTTTTGCACAATTCAAGTCATCCACCACCCAGTTAAATCCGCACCGCATTACTGCATACAGTTTTTGAGTTAGGTTTTCGAGGAGCGCGAAGAGTAATCAGTATTTAGTCAGAGTTGAGAAAGTTTAGTGGTTTGCACCGAAGAGTTTTGAGCTACATTGAACACCGAACCACATTGTCGGCAACATGGAGAGTTTTTCGCCGGACTTACTATGGATGGTGGTCCTCGGATTCCTGATCGCCTTTATCCTGGCCTTCGGCATCGGCGCCAACGACGTGGCCAACTCCTTTGGCACCAGTGTGGGTTCTGGAGTACTCACCATCCGGCAAGCCTGCATTCTGGCCACCATCTGCGAAATATCGGGAGCCGTTTTGATTGGTAAGTCATTCAATAATATTTATAACCACTAAGTTGTTGCTGAAATATTAAGTCATAATACTATATCATAAAACTTACCAAATTAGTAAGGAAACACGTTGATAATTGGTATTTGGAGAACAAGATTGGAAAAAACAAAATATTTATAAACAATAAAACAAAATATTTATAACCCTATGACTGGATTTAAAGAAAAAATTTTAGGAACTAAATATTGGTAAACAATACAAAGGAAATTTTTTTTAGCGTTTTTTAATAAAAATATAAATTTAAATATTTTATAAATCAAGAGGTTAAAAAAGTAGTTTGAAATAAATTAAAACTTTTGTAAATACAACTTTCTTAAGTGTCTTTAGTGTTAAAACTCTAATTTTTAAAAACGTAATATCTTCGCATAATCTAAATTCATATAATTTAAATAACGTTGTAAACGAAATGGAAAAAAAAAAGTTGTAAAAACGTTTGTTTATTAAGAAGTGAAGTTCTTTAAATAAACTTAAAAAAAAGTTATTTGCAAAATGAAGCTGTTTTTGAGTAATATGTACTAATATGTATTTTATTTTTTGTCTTATAGGCTACAAGGTGTCGGACACCATGCGCAAGGGAATCCTGGAAGTGGGACTCTACGAGGGCTCCGAGGACGTGCTTATGCTGGGCTGCGTGTCGGCTTTGGCCAGTAGTGCCGTGTGGCTGCTGGTGGCCACCTTTTTGAAGCTGCCCATCTCGGGAACGCACAGCATTGTGGGCTCGACCATCGGATTCTCGCTGGTGGCACGCGGCGCCCAGGGCCTGAAATGGACCACCCTGGGCACGATTGTGGGATCGTGGTTCATCTCGCCGGTGCTGAGCGGAGTTGTGAGCATCCTGCTCTTCCTGGCCATTCGCCGCTTCATCCTGCGTGCCCAGGAGCCACTCAAGGCGGGATTCCGTTCGCTGCCCATCTTCTACGGCGTGACGTTCTTCATCAATGTGATCAGCGTAGTGCTGGATGGACCCAAGCTGCTCTACATGGACAACATACCCACGTGGATAGCCCTGAGCGCCAGTTTTGGTCTGTCCCTGCTGGTGGCCTTACTCACGCAGCTGGTGGTGGTGCCTCTGCAGCGCCGGAAAATTGCCAAACGGCTGCGGGCCGAGAATCCGGTCAAATTCAACTTCGAGGACTCTGTGGGTGAGCTGAATAGATTTAGTGTGTAATAAAATAAATAAGTAATCCTTCTAACTAAGGGCTTAGTATTTTTTTTTATAGTACCATTTATAGACTTAGAAACTTATACTTAAGCTACCAGTGATCAAACAGTAACTTTAATTGTTGATAGATTCAATTTTTGTTTAAATAACCCAAATAGTTAGATCATTGTCAATTTGCAAACATAAATATATTGTTGTTTGCTTGAGGAAAGCATGTCAGAAACATCTTCCAGCCATTTGGCTATATATACGCTGGCTTCAGCCAGAACAAGCACATTAGAGACATTGGCCAAGATGCGATCCCAGCTAGCATTTTTCTTTGGCCTGGTGGCCCTTGTTGCGATTGCCCTGGCAGCAGATGACCCCGCCACGCCGACTGATCCCAGCACTCCCACTGATCCCACCACTCCTACTGATCCTAGCACGCCCACTGATCCTAGTACGCCCACTGATCCCGCCACACCCACTGATCCCACTACTCCCACTGATCCCACCACTCCCACCGAGGCCACTACTCCGAGCACCGGGGCATCCACCACCGCACCCACTACAGCTGGTGGTTCGACATCCAGTAAGAAGACGAAAACCGTTACTCACTACAAAAGGAAGATCAAGAGACCAGCCAAGGTTCGCAAGGTCCGCCGAACTGGAGGCGCTCGTAGGCGCAGGAACCGATCCAGCCGGAATTAAAGAAGACACACCTTATCGTACCCTGCAGATTCTATTTGACCCGTTTATTCCTCGCAATTTTAGTTTTCTATAATTTTAGATATTTTTATCAATAACTGCAATATTAAATGATTAACTGATTATCAGATTTCCATGTTTTTACTGGCTTAGAAAAGTATATCTTTTGGCAATTTAGTAAAATAAACAAGAAATTTTTATACAGCTGTGGTACACTTTATAAGCTTGATTCTCGCCTGAGAATCCTATTCTGAACATAAATTGTTCGGCAAAAGAAATGTGCTTTGTCAATGTCGATTCAGAAGCTCTGACCTTTGACACTGAACAGCAGTGTTTTGGTGCAGGCCATGATAATATAAAGAACTTCAAGCATAACTGCATACGTTTTTATACCCTTGCAGAGGGTATTATAATTTCAGTTAGAAGTTTGCAACGCAGTGAAGGAGACATCTCCGACCCTATAAAGTATATATATTCTTGATCAGCATCACTAGTAGAGTCGATCTAGCCATGTCCGTCTGTCCGTCCGTTTCTATGCAAACTAGTCTCTCAGTTTTAAAGCTATCTGCATGAAACTTTTCCAAAAGTTGTCTTTCTATTGCAGGTAGTACATAAGTTGGAACGAGCCGGATCGGACGACTATAGCATATAGCTCCCATAGGAACAATCGAAAAAATAAATAAAAAAAATTATAACTTTGCTGTTTTTTAATTTTTTTTTCATTTCTTCGACATATAGTAATGGTTAAATATTTTCGATTTACGTTTTAAATTTCATCAAAATCGGACGACTATATCATATAGATCCCATAGGAATAATCGGAAAAAAATACAAAAAAAATTATAACTTTGCCGTTTTTAAATTTTTCTATTAGTTTTTCGACATATAGTAATGGTTAGATATTTCAGAATTACGGTTTAAATTCCATCAAAATCGGACGAATATATCATATAGCTCCCTTAGAAATAATAAAAATATATAAAATATCTGTATAATAATTGAGCTGCAAATCATCATAGCTTCAATGTTTTTAGACAAATACGCAAGTAAATCATAATTTTAATGTTTTAAAACATATTTAATTTTTGCAATAGCTGCAAGGGCATATGAACTTCGGCTTGCCGAAGTTTGCTTCCTTTCTTGTTATAGTTGTTCTCTTTCTTAGTGTTTCAAGCCTGGCTGAATTTGCACTTGTCAATCATTTTTGGCTAGGTTAAAGTCAGATAGCTGATTAATTGTAAGACCATTTAATTTCTTCATTTAATATTGCGAATGTAGTAGATGCTTAAGTACAAATAAAATAACAGTAGATAGATGATATATTCAATTTTTGTTTAAATAACCCAAATAGTTAGATCATTGTCAATTTGCAAACATAAATATATTGTTGTTTGCTTGAGGAAAGCATGTCAGAAACATCTTCCAGCCATTTGGCTATATATACGCTGGCTTCAGCCAGAACAAGCACATTAGAGACATTGACCAAGATGCGATCCCAGCTAGCATTTTTCTTTGGCCTGGTGGCCCTTGTTGCGATTGCCCTGGCAGCAGATGACCCCGCCACGCCGACTGATCCCAGCACTCCCACTGATCCCACCACTCCTACTGATCCTAGCACGCCCACTGATCCTAGTACGCCCACTGATCCCGCCACACCCACTGATCCCACTACTCCCACTGATCCCACCACTCCCACCGAGGCCACTACTCCGAGCACCGGGGCATCCACCACCGCACCCACTACAGCTGGTGGTTCGACATCCAGTAAGAAGACGAAAACCGTTACTCACTACAAAAGGAAGATCAAGAGACCAGCCAAGGTTCGCAAGGTCCGCCGAACTGGTGGCGCTCGTAGGCGCAGGAACCGATCCAGCCGGAATTAAAGAAGACACACCTTATCGTACCCTGCAGATTCTATTTGACCCATTTATTCCTCGCAATTTTAGTTTTCTATAATTTTAGATATTTTTATCAATAACTGCAATATTAAATGATTAACTGATTATCAGATTTCCATATTTTTATTGACTTTGAAAAGTATTTCTCTTTGCAATTTAGTAAAATAAACACGAAAATTGTATGAAGCTTTTGTTCGGCAAATTCGTCAATTTCGATTCAGAAGCTTATGACCTTTGACACTGAACAGCAGAGTTTTGGTGCAGTCTATGATAATACTGCATACTTAGTTTTTGTTTTTAATGTATAGGATTTGCAATGTCACGCTTTAAAAAAGTTCACAAGACTTAATCGTTTGATTTTAATTATTCTTGATTGCTCCATTTTGTTGGCAGGCTGACATAAGATAGATTAGATGACATTTTTTAGATTTCCTTTGCTGTTGATATTATATATAAAGTGTGTGTGTTTTTTTATTCATGTTCTACTCTGTTATTAATGGTAAAATACAAAAAATAATTTTCCCTAAAATAGTTTTCATCGTAAGAAGTCGGCTTAAAATAAAAATATAGGGATAAGAATAGTAAGCCTTGCTTTTAATATGCTAATAACCATTTATTGCAATGTGAATATTTGCTTCATCTTAAAAAGCTTAAGAATAGGTTAACTGGAGCACGGCTTTTTATAGTTGTTCTCTTTCTTAATGTTTTAAGCCTGGCTGAATTTGCACTTGTCAATAATTTTTGTTTTGATTATAGTCAGATAGCTGATTAATTGTAAGACCAATTAATTTCTTCATTTAATATTGCGAATATAGTTAAAACTTAAGTACAAATAAAATAACAATAGGGTTCAAAAAGTGCTCATGGGTCGTTTAGCCAAATCGTTCGGTTCTGCGGGGCTCAAATTCGTATGTATTGCCTTAATTCCGGCGGGATCGGTTCCGGCGTGTGCGGTCCTTGTCGGCACCTCCGCGTTTGCGGTGGATCTTTCGGACCCTGGCTGGTCGGTTGATCTTGCGCTTGTAGTGCGTGACGGTAGCCTTCTTTTTGCCACCTGGTGCCACGGTGCTGGGAGCTACGGTGGTGGTTGCAGTGGTGCTACTGGGTGTGGTGGCCGTCGCTGGATCCGAAGGGGTGGTGGGATCAGTGGGCGTGGAAGGATCGGTGGGCGTGGAAGGATCGGTGGGCGTGCTAGGATCAGTGGGTGTGCTAGGATCAGTGGGCGTGCTAGGATCAGTGGGCGTGCTAGGATCAGTGGGCGTGGCCGGATCATCTGCCAAGACAGTCGCCAAAAGGACCACCAAACCAAAGAAAATAGCTACTTGGGATCGCATCTTGGATTATGTCTTCTGATACTGGAATCGTTGTGCCTTTTCTGCCTAAAGCCCGAGTATTTATAGCCAAATCGTTGGAAGATGTTTCATACTTGTTTGTTTAGGCACAACACAAAATTATGCCATATGCCATCGAGTATAATTTAGAACTAGGTTGTTAATACAGAGATTGTAGCCACCTTTTTAGTAGGCCTATAATAGTACAATAGCATTTGTTTAAGATAAATATTTAATGAAACCCAAATAAACAGTATGTGACTTTGAACAGGTCCAAATTAAGAGCCTATTATTGTACAAATAAATCTATTGATCTTGCTGAATAAAAATTTCCACAAATCCACTTTCAGAGTCCTCGCCGTCGGGAAGTCCCAAGAAGCAGCGCCGCCCATTGTCGCTGGTCAGCGAAGGAAAGCCATTGCCCGCCATCGCCGAAATCACCGAACTGGTCTCGCTGAGCGACAACTCGCCCAGGACCTTCAAGCTGGCCCCTTTCGGACTGGCGGCCAAGAACAACAATGCGCCCGGCGAGGAGTACAAGATCGATCCGCTGCTGATCAAGAAGGCCGAGGACCTGCTGGGCAAGGCGAGCCTGGACAACACCGATCTGACCATCACCAGTCTGAACTTCATCGACGAGCAGCAGCAGCAACAGCAACAGCAGCAGCAGCAAAACGGACGCCAGTTGCAGGAGTGCTTCAAGCGGGTGCAGTCGCCCAAGGATGAGCAAAAAGTATGGTCAAGTCCTCACTAATAAACAAGTAGGCAGGGGAGATGTACATATACTTATATAAAAATACCATTTAAAATTTAATTTTCTTGAAGTGATTCCACTGACAGACCACCAAAATTGCTATTAAATCGAAATGATTTTAAGAATACATAATAGCCTCTTAAATTCTACATAAGAACAGATAATATTAGAAGACACAATTAAAACGCTTCTTCATATTTTAATAATGCATATAAGCGCTTCAAATCCTAACTTATGAAATACAAAAAAATAGTTATAAAAATAGTTATAGTAATCAAGATTTTATCACATTTTATTAAAAAATACTTATCCATTTCCAGCACAAGGCGAGTGCCAACGGAACGGATTCGGGAGTCGGAGGTGCCAAGGCCACCAATAACAACCTGCAGGTGGTGGAGAGCGGCGGCAGTCTTGACCTGCTGATCAGCTCCACCCTATCGCCCAATTCCAGCAAGGTGCCGTTGATCGAGAGCAAGGAGGCGTTGAACGAGCAGGAGGAGGAGCTGAAGCGAACGACGGCGGGCGGTCGAAGGGCCAGCGGTGCCGAGGAGACCCAGGAAATCTCCATGCTCTTCTCGTTCCTGCAGATCCTGACAGCCACCTTCGGCAGTTTCGCGCACGGCGGCAATGATGTGAGCAACGCCATCGGCCCACTGATCGCCCTCTACATGATCTACCGCGAGGGATCGGTTATGCAGCAGGCGGAAAGTCCCATCTATATTCTGATCTATGGCGGCGTTGGAATCTCCGTGGGTCTCTGGCTGTGGGGACGGCGTGTCATCGAGACCATTGGCAATGACCTCACCAAAATCACCTCATCGACGTACGTTTTTATGGTCTTTTAAAATCATATTTCAAATTCAAGTACATAATAATTTTAAGTTTAAATTTGAGTTTAATTATGAATATGAATATTTTACATTTTAACTAACTTAAATTTTTCTATTTATCCATAATATATTTTTATACATATGTACATACATTAACTAATTGCTTTTGTTTTGTTTTACAGTGGATTTACCATTGAAGTCGGAGCCGCCATAACCGTACTGCTGGCCAGCAAAATTGGCTTGCCCATTTCGACTACTCACTGCAAGGTCGGTTCGGTGGTTTTCGTGGGACATGTGAGTGCAGGTGGTCGCAAGAAGGACGAGACGAAGGATCGGGATCAGGATCAGGCGGGAATCGATAAGGATGGCCAGAACAATGACGCGCCCACGGCAGATGGCAGTGTCGATTGGCATCTGTTCAGGAACATTGCCTACGCCTGGATTGTGACTGTGCCGGTTACGGCTCTCCTTAGCGCCGGAATGATGTACGTGCTCTGCGCCATTGCCGTGGACGAAATGGGCGGGGCCTAGGCCTAGAAAGGGGAAGCACACAGGATGCCATTCAATTATTAATTGTAATTGCAAAACCCAAATAACGTTTCGTAATTGTACAAGTTGGAAAACACAAAACTTAATATTAAACACGCAAATGGTAACTCAAGAAAAAAAGAGAAGAAGAAAATCTTAACTAAATTACTCGCCTAACGAAAGCATTGTATTTAGCTCATAGAACGTCTCTGAGTCTAACTGATATTAATATTATTTAATATGTGTACGCCAAGCATGTCGTGATTTGATTCAATATTTATACATTTCAATTTATGTTTATATCCAAATTGCACCTATTTTAAAATACATTTGAAATTCTTTTGTAGCCCTAATCCGAACCCACTAAAACTATTTTACACCACTCAATAGAGCAGAGCAAAACACTTGAATAAAATACAAACTATGTACAACAGAAAATGTTTATAAGAAATGGTCAAGACCAATTTTAATTCGATGCTTTTTATTTTCAATTTCTAAGATTTGTGTTTTATTTGTGTTGTATTTTGAACTATCAAGTTTGAAATTTCTCTTTGAGATTCCTTTTGACACGGTAAGATTGGTTTAAAGTTCGGTTACAAATTAATACAAAACTTAACTTATGAGGCTCTCCAGTCCGTTTTAAATTTACATTCCATTGAGAGCCAGTTCGTATAGTATTTCACTATGTAGATATACGAAAAATAAATACAAAGTTATGACACCCAAAATTCGTTTTATTCGCGAGCATGGCTTTCATTGTTGGTCCATTAATGGTTAAATTTTATATAATTATATATATATATAAATACATAGTTAAAATATACTTTAAAACAGACGATTTCTTTCTGGTTTTTGTTTAACTATTGCAACGAACTGATTTTTTAAGTTATACTGGCCAAATGTCATTCTTTTGGCTGTGCGAAGCCTAAAAAATCAACTTGAGGTTCGATTTTTTTCCCCTTAAAAAGTTGTATAATAATGCTCATAAAAATTAATAATGTTAATATCGCTAGAGTGTGTTTGGTAGCAATAACTTGTTAGCCAACTTTTTGGCTGAGTTCAAAAGGCCAAGAAGCCCCAAAGAAAGCTTTCTCATTCACTTAAAAGCTTTTATAAACAAGCTTTTGAGCGCGGGGCTCTTGATGGAATTGGAATCGACGAGAGCCCCAACTTTGGGTTAGTTGAGTTTTAAGCTTCGATGCGTACGGTTCGCTTTTCCCGATTCCGTGTAATTGTAAAACCCGGTTTTGTGCAATTTAAACTCGTAACGCCTGCGCATTTTACGAACCCAAAACACCTCGTTCGGAGTGCTAACTTTTTGGGTTTTTTTTTCCAAAAACATACTGTAATTGTGAGAAACTAAAAACTTCGTCTTAATCATTTTTGGATTTACGCATTTGGGTTTGAACTGTTTTGTACATGTTTCTGACCACTTAAAGGTGAGAGATTAATCTTATGACTGAAAATTATAGAGTTATCTTTTAGTTATTTTTTTTCCTGGGCGGCAACTTCCGTCCAATCTCCGAACTTCCCTTCTATTTGACACCTTTCTAGGCCCACTTCCATTTCAATGAATTTCCACAAGTACAAGTATTACTTAATTTCTTTGCTTAATCCGATTGGCGTGCATTGAACTTTTCATCTTTGGGTATTTTCTGCTGTTGATGTTGTAGCCGTTGTTATTGTTTTTTTTTTTTGTTATGGACTTTATTTTGCACCAACTTCTTGTGGTTTATTCTTGTTGTTGCTGTTGCGACTGTTGATTGTTTTTTGTTTTTTTTTTCTCCACCATCTCAGTCTGGCAAACGGCTTGTTCTCATTTTATTTAATGAGTTACCCGGTATTTCAGCCTTTGTTTTGCATTGTTCGAAACCCTGTTTGTTCAATAGGTTTAAAACGTTTTAGCAATTTGTGCCAAAACAAAATTATTAGCAAGTGGATTTGACTTTAATGGGACTTTCTGATATTGCTTTAAGCTTTAATCAATGAAATGCCTGGCTGAAAAGATGTCTTTACTTTGGGTTTTATTAGGATTTATTTCCATTTTAAAATTGAATGAGTATATATAGGTAAAAGAATAAGTACGAGATATAAAAAAACTACTGACGACTTTAGCATACGAAATTCCAAACTTTAAAGCGACATTTTTTTAATGTTGCTCTTTTAGTTTAAAGTTTTTGGTCAAAATTAAATTATGAATAACATTAAAATAGGGAATGATTTTCTGTGAAATTGTAAAGTAAAGTATAAAACTTTTGGTTTTAGTTGAAAGGGTATTTAAACATTCTTGTTCTTTGATTGTTTTTTATGATTTATCAATAATATAGTTGAGTACACTTTTTATAAATATTTTCTTATATTAAAAACATATAATATTGTATAATAAATAAGGTTTAATTATATTAAATTTCTTAAAATAAAAAAATATGAATATAAATCTATACTCCAATACCTAATGAGTAATAGCGTTCTTCCGTTCAAATTCCTTTCTGGGCTTCCAACATAATTAACTCTTTAGCAAGTTAATAACCTGTTCAACTCCAGCCAATCATAGATCGATGTCAAAAGTTTGCGCCCAGCGTGTGCGACCCATTTTTTTTTTTGGCTAGAAAAACCGCCGGACGGTCCATCAAACACCTGTTCGATCTCCCGGACAGTTGACCGGGCTCATTATGTGGCCCGGCTAGCGGTATTCCCCTCAAAAAAGCCGATGCCGACACCTGCAGATAGATAGAAAATCCATTCGAGACCCATTGCGAACCCATTGGAGAACCCAAAACCAAACCCACTCGCGAAAGCCACATAGCCAATTCTGTGCAGAACAAAAGCCAAACGATCGAAGCCATTAAGCCTGGCCAAGAGTTTCGAGTTTCGAGTTTCGACTGGCGGAGCCCAGCCAAAAGTCATTAAAGACAAAAATCTATTGAAAACGGCAAACAACACGCCTTAAAAATACTTTGCTGTCGTGGGGCAAAGGGGGCAAAAACCATACATATTTCTGCTGCACATGGGAGTTTTCGTTTTGGCCAGGTGGATGCCATGGCTGAAACCGCACCGCCCCACACTTTACCTTCCTATTGATCATGTTAATTACGCGCTTATCAGTTCGTTACAAACGTTGGGGTTTCACTGTAGCCTTTGGTAGTCGAATACAACCCGTAATTACACTGGACACTAACTAACCGCTCAAGAGCCAGTCGAATTCCACTGGCGTTCTAATTTCTTCGCTCTCTTTTCGCTGCGATTAATCAAAATGGTATCTATCGGATGCCCGGCTTCCACAATTCATCAGCATGTACGATATGTAACATAACGTATGTACGTGCATTGTAATTACTGGATTCTGCTGGACTGCCTTTGCATATGAGTACATAATGATAACCCTCGAAGCGATCCATTCGCGCTCCATGCCATTTGGCTGTCTCACTTTCTCCTCCTTTTTGCGGCTTTGGCACCAATTGGCGGGAGTGGCCACGCCCCCCGCCCACCGATCACCGACCACCGATTCAATTTGACAATCTATAATAAATATTGATGATAATATTCAGTGTGTCTGAAAGCCAATGGCAATTGTGAGAAATGTAGGTAGAGATTGGTCTAGAGTCGACTTCTTTGGTTGCGGATCAACTTTAATTAAAATAACCATTAATAATATCGGTCACATAGATCTTCAACAAGATCTTGGTTTTTTTAAAATAGTTTCTTCAATATTTATGGTGTACTAAAGCCCACAGCTTGTTTAATGAAATGTTTATTTATGAAAACAACACTACTTAAAAACAATAAAAACAATGTTTATTTTAAAAGATATATCTTGATAAAGATATTATACTGATATCTATATTAAATTGAACAACAAATATTATACATAGTTCTAGTTCAAGATTTAAAAATATGTAGGGGAAAGTATGACCATGTAAATTCTGTCTTAAGATAGCAACATTAAATTGCATAACTACTTCACCTGCAACACAAAAAGCAATAAAAATGTCACCCAAAAGGGGAAACCAAATGCATATTTCCCGCTTGCGTAATATCTCGAAGAAGCCACCAAAAATCGCCAAACTCAAGACACAGAGAGAAATGCTGAAAAACAAGGCGAACATTGAATTGAAAACTCAGAAAAAAAATTGAATACAAAATACACCCAAATAATGGGCACTTTCTAACGCAGCCTGGCTGTTTCCTGATGTCCCGTGGTTTTCCTAGGATTTTCATTTTTCTCATTTGTTTTTGTTTTGTCATGGACATTATCGCCCCGAAAACTCACTTGACAGCCAGACGCCGCCCCTTCACCCCTCCCCTTTTTGCACCATTGTCATTGAAGTCGTCGACTCCATGCGGACCAACTGCATTTCCCACTCAAGACAACATTTCATAAAGTTTATTAAACTTTAACCAAATTGTTAAAGCGTCGATTTGCCCCTCCGCGCTCCCCGAAATGCCCACTGCATTCACTTTTAGTGCTGCTGTAGGCGCTCCAAACGAGTCCATCAACTTTGGCCAGCCTCGGACCAAAACAAACTACCACATTGGCCGGAGTTGGCTCAAATGCAGTGGTAATGGTAATGGCTTTAACCACGGCTCGGGCACAGCGGGGAATTCATATTCGTCGTTTTCCTTGAAGTGGCAAACATTTTCCTCGAACATTCAGTGCCACTCGGATTATTTGCATTCGTGCCGCCGCCCGAGAATCGCAAATTAATTTACATTTTGCGTAAAACTGTCAAAATGTAAAATCTATTAAGCGATCACTTCCTTTAGTGAAAAACGCGATTGGGAAATGCATGAAAATCAATCCACTCTTATGCAACGGAAATGGTCAGCTGCGCTAATGCATCGAAAAGCGTCGTACGTTATGACGGAAAACAATTTGGTTTATATTTATTAATATATGATACTCAAATCCAACATGATAATTTTTTAATTATACCCTTGCAGAGGGTATTATAATTTCAGTCAGAAGTTTGCAACGCAGTGAAGGAGACGTTTCCGACCCTATAAAGTATATATATTCTTGATCAGCATCACTAGTAGAGTCGATCTAGCCATGTCCGTCTGTCCGTCCGTCTGTCCGTCTGTCCGTCCGTCTGTCCGTCTGTCAGTCTGTCCGTCTGTCCGTCCGTTTATATGCAAACTAGTCTCTCAGTTTTAAAGCTATCTGCATGAAACTTTCCCAAAAGTTGTCTTTCTATTGCAGGTAGTATATAAGTCGGAACGAGCCGGATCGGACGACTATAGCATATAGCTCCCATAGGAACAATCGGAAAAATAATTGAAAAAAAATTATAACTTTGCTGTTTTTCAATTTTTTGTTTAGTTCTTCGACATATAGCAATGGTTTAATATTTCAGAATTATGGTTTAAATTACATCAAAATCGGACGACTATAGCATATAGCTCCCATAGGAACAATCGGAAAAATAATTGAAAAAAAAATTATAACTTTGCTGTTTTTTAATTTTTTGTTTAGTTCTTCGACATATAGCAATGGTTAAATAATTCAGAATTATGGTTTAAATTTCATCAAAATCGGATGACTATAGCATATAGCTCCCATAGGAACAATCGGAAAAACAATTGAAAAAAATTATAACTTTGCTGTTTTTTAATTTTTTGTTTTGTCCTTCGACATAAAGCAATGGTTAAATATTTCAGAATTATGGTTAAAATTTCATCAAAATCGGACGACTATAGCATTTAGCTCCCATAGGAACAATCGGAAAAATAATTGAAAAAAATTATAACTTTGCTGTTTTTTAATTTTTTGTTTAGTTCTTCGACATATAGCAATGGTTAAATATTTCAGAATTATGGTTAAAATTTCATCAAAATCGGACGACTATAGCATATAGCTCCCATAGGAACAATCGGAAAAATAATTGAAAAAAATTATAACTTTGCTGTTTTTTAATTTTTTGTTTAGTTCTTCGACATATAGCAATGGTTAAATATTTCAGAATTATGGTTAAAATTTCATCAAAATCGGACGACTATATCATATAGCTCCCATACAAATAATAAAAATATATAAAAGAACAATCAAATAATTAAGCTGCAAATCGTCATAGCTTCAATGTTTTTAAACATATACGCAAGTAAATCATAATTTTAATGTTTTCAAAAATATTTAATTCTTGCGATAGCTGCAAGGGTATATGAACTTCGGCTTGCCGAAGTTTGCTGTCTTTCTTGTTTTTCCTTGCTTTAAATCGTAATAATCTAACAACTTATCAATTAACAATTAAGTAACTGTCTTATCAGGGGACAGATTTTAAATTAAAACTTTGAATTATTATTCCTGATCATTTCTAAATTTTAATTGTAATTGGTTTGACTTTACAAATTTATGTCACATAATTAATACAGAAATTGTAAAATTTTTATTTTAATATAAATTAAAGAACTTATTTTGTAATAAATCAAAATAAATTTTCTTTTTTAGATTTATTAATTAGATATATAAAGAAAAAAAACAATGGTAAAAGCTAATTGATTGACTTTCTTTTGGCAAACAATAAAATAAGGAGTCTAATTTGGATATTTGGCACTTGCTAACTTAACTGATGGCCAGATAAAAGCATTAGAATGGCAGTAGAGAAAGTGGGGAAGAATTGAAAGTACCTATTGCTTGAAAGGAAACTTTTTTATATTTCAGTTCTAACTAAAATGCATATCTTGTATTCTCGTTTCCTATTGAATTAAGTCTGAAGGTTGCACCTCTTACTTGCGCTCGAAAAAATCTCAAAGTGAACCCTTACACATAAAAAGCTGTTTGAACATATCATTCGCATGGGAGCTGACAAGACCATACAAATAATAAACAAAAACATGCCAGAGCGTTTGACTTAATTAGGAAATTGTACAAGTGCATGAGCTGAACCTCAAGACTGCAACGGCAATTGGCATTAGCCACATTAACCGCATTTTTCCATCAGGCAGCCAGGTGAACCAAACGATATGTCACTACTTGACTAGCCGCCTTTTTCCTTCACCCACGAAGTTGCAGGTTTGCCTTTAACGTGCAGCATTGCATTTGCATTGAAAGTTGTTTTGATTCGGTTCCAATTGAAATTGAAAATTCCACCAGGGAATCGCGTTTCTTTCAACTGGCTAATGGCAATGGATTGCAGGGAAAAATACTGATTTGCTATTGAAATTTTTCAATCGTCTAGCAAACGTGTTGACATTGAAGATGTTGGTAAAATGTCAAAGGTTAATATTGTGTTTCTGTAAGTTATTGCACGTAAAGTAAACAAGTTGCTACAACTAAAGTAGATGCTATTAAATAATTAAAAAAAAAAGTGTCCCTCTAAAAAAAATAGGATTACAAAATGCCCACCATAAGCATAATGACTTATTTCTATGTATTTTAAAGATATTACCAATTTTAAAGTAAAAGCATGACATTATTTTTTGATTGGGTTTTCTGCTACGTTTTATATTTCTTTAAATGGCAGTTTTCTCCTCAAATGCTTAACAGAAACGATGTTTTTCTAAAATTGACTACCTAAAAAACTATAAAGTTGAATTCATCATGTAACCAAGTTTTATCTCTATAAATCTACCGATCGCAGTAATTTAGTTATAATTTTCTATATTTATTTATTACCTCATTTCGGTCCACTTCAGTGCTGTGCCAGCTTTTTGCCTTCGAAGAACAAGTTTAACCATTTCGATTGTGAAATCGAAAGCCTTTTGTGTGTTCGTGGTTGAGGGAAAAGAATGCGGCAATAATCGCTAGCAGCCAATAAACATAATTGCTCGACGGTTTTGCCAATCATTTCGTGGGCGTGTCTATAGTTTTTTTTTTTTTTTGCTGTGAATTTCCTTGCCACAATTTATTTTGTAGAAATTAAATTGAACGCGCAAACGGCCAAAACTTTCATTAAAAAATGCCGAAGCGTCTGGGACAATTGGACATTGCGAATACGCCCGGTTGGCCACAATTTGATTATGGAAATGCAATTTTCAACGTTTCCCCATCGAATATTGTATATAATTTACGTATCCCCACCCACTTTTCTCAACACGCCAAATAATAACACGCATGTCGACCCAATTTTGATATTATCTATTTTATTCGATTTGCTTTGCATTGCAAAGCCAAGTGGAACAAGTTTTGGCTTGATCCAATGACCTCAAACTGAATTCAAATTGAGCGGACCAGTGGAAAAGTGTGGCTAAGTAAAAAAGTTCACACCTAAAAGGCTTTATTTGGGCCAGCCAAACGGCGAGCATTCCAAAATGCAGGTGAATAGCCCGCGAATAAGCTTGAGCTCTGTTTTATTTTGCAGTCTCTGTACAGTTGTTCACTCCACTCCACCTCAGTTTCAGTTTTCAGTTTCAGTTTTTAGTTTTCTGTTCGATTTTACCTTGCCCAGCCCAGCAAATCGACTTTTGTGCCCGTTTTCAATGCAAATCGCATTAAGGCAAATGTTGCAAACGGCAGACAGCTTTTGCACACACGCCACAAGTAATTTGTAGCAATTTCTTAATGACCAAAACAGCGCACAGCAATGCGGGCAAACCAGAGTCGAAAATAGGAAAAATGAAATGATATTAAATGTTATTGATAGCCAAGTCAAGAAAATGTACATGCAAAGCCAAACAGTGAAGATTTAATAGCTCACTAAAACAACATAAAAGCATAAATCATGTAAAAGTTTGATATTTAAAAGAGACACAGAAAAACCAAAGGTGAAATTTCTGTGGAAATTTAATTATTATTATCACAAATTGTTTTCATAGATATATCTATATATAATGGTACTTAAAATGGATTAATTTGAAATTCACCTTAAATTAAACGAAAGTTTTTACAGAAAAGTATTGTAATATTATATTTTTTTAATTAAAGTTTTAATTATTTTCGATGTGGTTGACTTGAAATACGCTTGTTGTAACTGGAAAAAAATCGAATTTCTTTTAATTTATTAAAACTTTATTGAGGTTTCTTTATTTTAACGTTTTTTCATTTCACTTTTTGAGTTAGTTGCCGACACTCTGATTTTAAAGAAGTCTGCAAATAGTCTTTTACTTTTTCTTTTGATACTCCACGAACTATTTTTAACAAATCATGAAAATTGAAACCAGATTTTTGTAATTTTCGAGTTATGGATATTTGTGAGGTAAATTAAAATTACAAAATTTGAAAAACGTTGGCGTTTGATAGTTTAGCCTGTTATTATGAATATGGTTGATATACCACACCATTATTACCTGATTAGTGTGGCATGTATTTCATTTGTCTGCAGTTTTACGTCAATACCATGCATCAGACAAAGTCTGCTATTTAGCTAGTCAGATTTAATTGCCTTTCGGTTTTATTAAGTGGCTAATAAGAGAGTCTATATTGGCTGAACGGATAGCTCCGTGAAGCTGCTAATGCTTATTACGGTCAATTTGCGTTGCTAAGCTGCAATTGCCGTGGTAAACGATCCACTGATGAAGTTTCGACCAACTGCGTTCGTTGGCTTTATGGTGTTTTCATTTTGCATACTCCTTACAATCTCCATTTTAGCACTCACAAATCCCTGGCCGAATAAATTGCCTCGTTTTGAGAGCATCTCAAAGTAAAAGCGGTGCTGTTTAAGTTTTAAAGTCTATGCGTTTGCTAAAAAATGCTTTTGTTTAAGAATAGTTTATGCTACTTTAGTATGTCAATTTAAGATGGCAAAAGAGTATACAAAAAACTTTCTCAAACCTTTCACGGAAAAATAAAATAAATTTAAATTGGAAGCTCCCATAATATAAATTTAACTATTATTTTTTGTAGATACTCTTATATATTTTTTCTGCCCGATTCTCTTTGACTTTTATTTGGTCATTAATTTCCGTTTTTTTTTTCTGTTCTATTACAGGTTTGTAAATCACTTTTTGACTTTGATGAGCTAAGCTCTCGGCGCAATATCTATTTTTAATCGAGGCTCAAGTATGTGGGTAGGGAATCAAATGCAAATTGAGCAGCAATAACAAGCAAACAAATCAAAAATGCTAATTACGCAGTTAGAAATCAAAGTTCGGCGGGCAAATGAGAAAAAATGCGAAAAAAGGAAAGCCAAATATTGGCCATGTCGTCGGGCCATCGACTGCCAATCAATGTGACTCTTTGCCTAATGGAAATCGAATTTTTGGCCATTGCAGGCGGATTGAGATTTATGCCAAATGTCTGCGAGCTTTCAAGTTCAATGCGATGGGAAATTTCAATTAACGAAAAAAGATTTCCAAAACAAATAAAAACGGCAGAGGGAAAAATAGAAATTGGCCACTTGAAAGCGATTCACCGCTGCTGAGTTTTTTTTTGTGGTGGACAGACAAAACAGAGGAAGCGACAGATGACCAGATACAAAGATACACAGATACAAAGATACACAGATATACAGATACAAGCAACGTTCTTGTCAACCAACCTACGCTTTGTGCACTTGACCGGCTAATGGCTTTTTTGCGTTTCATTGAGGAACAAAAACCAAAAAAAAACAATTGCCTCATGAAGTTGTCCAGCATCTTGGCTTTTCACAATTTGGCAGCTTGTTGAAAGTGAAATGTGTGAAAATGGCTAATTAAATGCACGAATGCCTCACAGCAGCAACCGTAGTACATCAGCTTCTTCTTGGCTTTTGGTTTAATGTGATTTGGCTAGCTCACATTGCGGGGTTTCACTGGCGGCTAATTATGAAATTTCTATTGGTCAAGAAATACTTTTGTTTTGCCGCCTTCGTATTTCGTTGAGCAAGTCATTTCCGTTGGTTTATTGAGTGATTTTTACGAGTGCCGATCCCCTAAAACCTGAAAGCGCCATTTGTTTACTTCTGTTTCACTTTTGTTGTTCTGCTCGTGGATCAACGTAAAGTTAAATAACGCTCAGCACGTAGTTGTAATTACGCTTCAAGTTTGTTGCTTGAGTCTTTTGTTTTACGACTAATTTAAGCCAGAAATGTTTATCATAAAACTGGTCGACCATAATTGGGGTTAGTCTGTTGAATATGGTTTTAATTTAATGCCCTGTTCATTTGGTACACAAACCTAGATACTTTTGTAATGGAGAAAAAAAGGCAAAAACAAACCAACAAATACAAAAGATTATTAGAAAGGTAAGGAATTTTATCCACATAATATTTAAACTGTGTTCTTTATGCTATAATCGTTTTAGCACAAGATTTTACAATAAGTTTCTTGTCTCTTACAAAATGAAATAGCTAATTCGTTTCGTAATTTATTCAAATCTCTTGAACTTAGATTTTAACCGTTGAACTCCAATGAAACGAACAAGCTGAAAAGAAATCCAAAATTCTCGGATAATGAACTTGACGCTGAGAAAAGGGAGAAATTCAATGAATACCAAAATGCAAATTTCAATTTGCATAATGTAATTTTAGTGATAATTATAGATTCTGTAACTGGTTTTTTAGAATCGTAGGAATGCAAACCCAAACAAAGGCAAACCTGCAAAATAAAAACCAATTCTAGCACAGATTGAGAACAGGTTTTTCCTCATCAGAACTGTGTCAAATCTTCAAGAATGCGCTGGAGAATTACTCAGATATTTCAAAGTGCAAAAAAGATATTTGTTTTAATCAGTTGGGCATTTGTCTCGAATGGCAAATCGAATACTTCAGTGGCTTTTCGGTTTTTTTTTAGACATTCTCGAAACTAATTGGGCCTCCGATTGCATAAATAAACGCCAAGCGGTCGTGGAAGTTCATTGACTTGGATTCTAATGCGATTTCATGGTTCGAGGTTTATAACTGTGCCACCTTTCTGAAATCGATTAATGAGCAGGGCAAACGTTAGAGACGCAGATTTTTGACAACCATCAACCATTCACAGTGGGAAAGTTACAGGTGAAAGGGCGGGAATGATAATCATTTATATGTTATTTCATAGAATTAAATGTAGATTTTTAACTAAAAAGTTTAGCATATACCAAAAATTTAAACCTTGAGTTCCCTGTTTAATAAATAAATCCCATTAAATGAATAAATAAAAAAATATATTCATTAGGCCTTGTATTTGCTGCTGTGTATTTAGACAAATATTTATTTGGGATTACTTGGGTTTAATATATACTAGAGAATAATTCCCCCAAAAATCAGAAATTTGTTTATATTTATTTAAGTAATGAGCGAAACGTTGGTGGCTTGACAAATTCATGGGGTTTGGCTGAATGCTTCTAATGGAATAAATAAATTTAGCCAACAAATGGTATATGGCGATTACTTTTTTTTTCTCATTCAAGTGGAGTTTGATCTTTGTTATTTCGGCTTGTTTTGGGATTTTTGTTTTGCTGTTTTTGTGGCTATTGCGGTTGCAATGCTGAAAATAAAAGTGAGCGCCGTCTTCTCAGAGACTTTGATTGTGGTTGCCATCTACGCCATATCTGACAGATATTCAATCTACATCTTCACCATCAAATCGTTCGTCAAACGTGTTTTATTGTATGAGATACTTGTGCTATTTTCTGCGTCTTGTCTTCTCATCACATCATCTCATTTCAAGTGGGTTCTGATCCCCGCAAACCCCAGCCAAATATAGTACTTCGACTTGGACTCTCGCGTATTTGTGGTCTGTGCCAGGCTGATATTTCGCATTGTGGTTGCTGCTGCTTGGAATTACCTGAACCGATACCGATGTATGGGTATGGGTATGGGTCTGGGTCTGGCTCTGGGTCTGAACCTGGGCAGTCACGACATCTGAACAAGCAGCCCCATATAGCCGACGACGACAGCTCAAGGTCGCATTCCTTGCAGGTGACGCAGTCCTCGGTTCTCAGCCGTCAGTTGCCAATCGTTTGGCGATTTGTTTCACTTCGGCACTCCATGTCTGTAGCATTGGGTCTTAGAGACAAGTCTTGGGCTCGAGTATCTCCATTTCGATGATTGGTGAGTGGGCGGACAAATGAGTTTTGGTTTCGGCTACCGATCCGCTGCTCAACACAAGAAAATCCCATATAAAGTGCCTCCAAATCAATCAACTCGGGCTGCAATTATATTTGCAGCTCGTGGTTCCGTTTAGTTCCGCTTATTAATAGTTTTTGGTTACAATTTATTCTCAATTCTATATAACTGCTCAAAAAAATAAGTTATCTTTTTTGGACAATTTAATACTCGAAGATAACTGAAAAAAATCAAATAACAAAGATGTTAAAGTTCTACTATTTTTTCTTGACAGAAAACAAATGTTAATTGCGTTTTAAAATTAAGAGCAACAAATATAGGATCTTCTTGGAAGATATCACTCTTGATTTTAGGAAAATTTGATGTCCTAGAAAATGGGTTTTTTTCTTCTTATGAAGATACATTTTTGTTGAGTATAAGAAAGTTAGTTTTCAATTTAAGAAAAATTTTATTTCTTGGACGACTTTTGAACATTTATATAACTAATTTGTATAACTAAATGGCATATACATATTCAATATACTATTCCTTTTTTCCCATTTGTGCCAAGCCAGTTACTCACATATTTTAGTTAACTATTTTGATCATTATCACAACATTTTAAGATTTTCATTGGAATTTTCCTTCATTTACTTTGATGTGGGTGTAGATCTCATAGCCAGTTCCTGTTCAGCGGAATGGGCATGGCCATTAACGCTCCCAGAGAAAAACTGCAGCCAAACTAGAGTCGGCACTTTGAGATTCCATCTGCACCTAATTTATGATGGGGAGAGCTTCTTTTTTTCCCGCCAGCAATGGCAATAAACAGGAGATGCCGGTACGTGAGCAGTACTGCTAAATGAAGTCACGACCGTTCCGCCAAGAAGATATTTGTGGGGGGCGGGTGGAGCAGCCCATGTTGGGTGTGTCCGGTGATCAGCCTCCAGCCGGGGGAATCTTGTAGAGAAGCGTTGCTCAGTGGGTTAATGGAACAGCAACGCGAGACCGAAGAGAAATAGTTTCCGCTAAACGAGGATCTTCTAAGGTCAGAAAGCTGGTAATTAATTCAAATACGAGTAGATAAACTCATTAACTCTTGTTTTCTGCTACAAAACTTTTATAAGACTTAAAAAGTGTAATAATTTATCTACTAACATGGGTTCAGAATAAGCTTTGCCAATACCTTTTTATTACCGATCCATGCTAAGATAGTATAAATTGTAGAATTGTTTGTTTTTTTTTGCCTTTAAAAACAAAATTCTGATTTTAATTTATATTTTTAAGCTGAATAACATTTTGATTAAAATCTTTGTGAATATATGACATTTTCAGATAAATATTTTATAATGATACAACCGCTAATTGTCCTAATAGCTTAAATTAAATGTCTACGTGTGAAGTTTTACATTCCAAGTAGTTTTTTTAAATTTCTTTTCAATGCAGGCCATGTTTTTCTAATTAAGAAAAATTTGTTGAAATAAGTGCTGGTAAAAAAGTTAATTGCTGAAAGGAAATGGGTTTTAGTGGGTTCGTGTCAGCGGGTGATGGTCAATGGTCTTTGGGTGGCTCAGTTCAGTGCGGTATTGTTCAGGGCAAAGTGAAACATGGACTACATCTCCTTATGGCAGCAAGTGTCAGTCGAGATGTCTGCCAGTCGTCAGCTTCCATTGTGCGTTCGGTTTTTTAGCGCTTGGCCACGGTTTGAGCTGGGATTTGTTACGTTTTACTGGCTGTTCGACAGCCCAGAGAGCAAAAAATAGCTTAAACTTTTACTTTCACTGCCAATTTGACTGAACGAGCAGGCAGCGTCTCTCGATTTGCATGGCACCTGGACGGGGGGGTATCGTGGAAAATGAGGTTTCCTTTGGTATGACTGAACAATGTTATTGTGTGCTGTGTGCTATGTCTCTCTAAGACTCATTTGCAAATGTATCTGACGGCAATTTAGCGCACAGATACGAGTGTGCATCTGCAAAATCCACTTCGCCCAGTGCATTGTCTTCGGCCTTTAGTTTAATTTTATTTTCACAACATCTTCGGCTCACCTTTGTCCAAGATCTCTGGGCTCGGCGGCACACGTGTATTCACATGTGCTGCAATTTGATCGTAACGTCGAGATTTCAGCCACAGCAGGCAGCAAATGTTAATGATGAGCATTTGATAATAGTGGCTCCGATGCCGACATCGACTTTGCGCACCAATCTTCTTCTCCAGCCTAAGTTAACTGATGTTGGACATGCTGCTTAAAGTTGTTTACCCGATTATTCGCATGTATTTTGACTGTCAGGAAAAATGGTCGTTGACTGCTCATCAGCTATTCGATTCGGCGAAAGTTTGCCAAGTGATTTGTGGCCATTCAAAGGAAGGGAGGATGCACTTGGGTTTGCTGAGAGGATGTCTACACGAACAAATAAAGTTTCTATCAGTTTTTACTCAAAAAATTGCATGTTTATTGATAGACTGCAAGTAATATAAACAACTAATTTATTACCCAAGATAAAGTTTTCTGAAATACTTTCTCTGTAATTATTTAATTATAAATAATAGTTACAAATAATTATAAATATATTTTACATCAAGTCAACTTAAAAACAAAATAAATAGTTAAAAAAATTTATTTAAAACAAAATTTTTAATAAATCTAAAACGAAAAATATATATATTTAATTAATTTAAAATATTATAAATAGGATTGACTAACAAAAAAAAAGTTTTACAAGAAATGCTTCTTTAATACTCAATATAATTTCATAACATTTTTACCTTTACAATATTTCTAAATTTTTTTTCCGTATTGTATTTTTTGAGTCAATCTTTAAACCAAAGCTAAGGCAGCAATTAAAAGGCAATAATCATATAGCAGAGTCTTAGCTGAGCAATGTTCTATTCGAGTTTCTCGGGTTAAGTTAACTGGCTGGCGATTCCGGCCTTGTTCTTAATAGACAAGCGCTGTTTTTGCATATATTTTCATGGCAGATGCATAATTAAGCCGTCGGCTAGAGTGCTGTGATATCGGGTTGCACAGCTGACCACAGTGACGATGTAATGCTAACCTTGCATCAAAAGAATGCAGCTGCGAAGTTCGTTGCTTAAGTCTTTCGTAGGCGGGCTTAGCTTGGAATTCTAATCAAGGCTGTGGGGCGTGGCCCAGCAAGACATCACGTAGACGAAAGCCTAATGAAAACAAGAGCCTAACTTTCTTTCTTCACGGCACTCTCACTTTGCCAGCTTATCTGGAATGTGTTTATCTTGCATCTGCATAAATATAGAGATGCGACATCAAGCATTTCGTAAGATTTAAATGCGTTTCATTTGAGCCATGTTTTTGTTTTCAGTTTCATTCGGTCGTGTTTATGTTGGAAATCTTCCGATCGGCTACACAGATCGCAGTTAAAGACGCGTGTGCCTACGTAATCGTCTTGGCACGTCTTTTAACCAGGTGAAAGACCCCAAGATACGAAAGTCACCTGGGGCGAAGTGCTGACATATTGATGCTGCCTGTTCCACGGCAGTTCAATGGTAGCTCACAATAACAGAATTCGGCTTGAATGGTGTGCCACACTCGATTCCACAATTAAGTTGGTAAAAGTCAACAGTCTGAGTTGATTTACGAAGTGAGCTGGCGATATGAGTGTCACTATGAATAGAAACATCGAGGGAAGCAAAGTCTGCGGTTGAGTTGGAGGAAGAGCGATTTAGTTGGAAATTATAATAATTATATTTCGGAAGCTGTAATCTACGCTCACGTGACAATACAAAGTAATGTAGTGATATTTTAAGAGGAGATAATCTAGGAAACAATGGAAAAAGTCAAAAGACTTTTCATTTTCTAAAGAAAAAGATAATCTTTTTAAAAAAACATCAGCATAATTTTATAATTTTTATTATAAAATTATAGAATTAAAAACGTATCCACGTAGGATTAAGTTTAATTAGCTGGATATAATTCATATATTTTTATCAACTTAAAAAATAATTTTCCTTGGCTCAATATCCTGTTCATTTATTCTAGATTTTAAAGTTAAAATATAATTTATTTGTTTTTAAGGTTTATTTATTCAGATAAAGTAGATCAAACTTTGTAATTTCTAATCGGACTAGGCCTACTTCATTTTTGTACACATTCTTCAACTAATTGCAAGCTGCGTTGCAAGAAAATCGAAATCAAATTAAGATTCCAAGCAAAGCTTCGTCTCGGTCCCCGGCTGTGCCGTCAGGCTATAAATTTGATATTCAAAGTAAATTTTCAATTTCTACGCGAATAGATATTTCCATAAATAAACCGCATAAATCAGAGCTGCGATCGGGGCTGACAGAGCTCAACAGCGAACTGGGCTCATTAGTAATCAAAAGCTGTGCAGCTCCGCAGACTGAGTAGAATTAGTGGGGAACGGTGCTCGGGGTCTAGAGAAGTGGAGAATCGGAGACAGGCTCTGAGACACGGCCATTGAATTCTGGCCGAGAGCCGAGACTTGCACAAATTGTTGCACAAGCCTCCGAGCAGCGATTCGTGGACTGTAAGTGGCTGCTTGCCACTGGAGCGATGTCGCCAACGCATCGAAGTCGGCGCCATTTCGTCCATCCATCACCTTAAGAAAAAATATTTAAAGAATTTGTCATCACATAGATATTGTTTCATTTCAAGAACATAACCCAATTGGACAAATCTACAAGACAATGACCAAAACATAAAAATCTGAAACATTGTTTGGTTTTATTTACCTGCGTATCCCAGTTGCTCATTTCATTTAAATACCAATTTTCTGAGCTTTTTCTAACCATTTTAAAGAAATTCCTTTATTTTTGCCCAGTGTATTTTGTGGGTCTCTGCAGACCACCGAGCACAGAACCCCTGTTCCCTTGTTGACTTTGTCTTAATGGCCATTCGGCTGCTTTGCTGTGTTGCTCTGTGGCAATTTAAATATTTTAGCCATTTCATTTTGAGCTTTATGCGGCTAGTGCCGCATTTGCTGACCGGCAAAAAAGAAACACTTGAGTATCGCCTGTTGAGCGGGAAAAATCGTAGAAAATTTCTACTATTTTGCATTTGAGTTGTCTTCATTATCTCAGCAGTTTACAACATTTTTTGAAGCTGTTCGCTAACAATGTTGATGTTAAGTGGATTTCGTTAGACAGAAGCATAAGTATTCGTGTCGAACCAAAAAAAAAAAAACAAAATGTAAAAATCTTCAATGGAATAGTTAAATACAAACATTTACTTCAGTTTTTTAAAGAAAATGTATATATACCATTTGTTTTTGTTACCATGATTTAGTATGCGGGCTTAAACTTTATTGGTAGTAAATAACGTGTAAAACGCTCAATATAAATGGCCAAATTTGTAGATAGTGTGGTAGCTTGTATGTGTTTTGCTCTATAGTTAAATTTAGGTTCTTTTTATTTAACACATTGGTTATAAAAGGAATGAAAAATATTGATTAATTAGCAACTTTATTAAATGCTACACATGGCTTATGTGTTTACAACTTAAAAATTCCATAAGTGTTTAATTCTCATAAATTAATAACTTCCATTTGTGTTGTATATGAGTGTTATTTATAAAAAAATGTTACAGATATATTAGCAAATAATTATGGTTATAAAAGCTAGTTATATATGTTTGTAAGGGTAATTTTTTGAATATTTGTTATTCATACAGTATTATTTTTTCATTCAGTTTTCCTAACTGCTTTTGTTGGACGACTTTTTGACCTTGATCTTGGTGCCGCCCACCGTTGACTTTTTGCGACCATTTAACTTGGCCTTGTTGGAGGCCAAAACGGCCGGTTTGGGCTTAACCACCCGGGCCTCGACACGAATGTACAGATCATAGTTGAAGTCACCACAAGACTTGCCTAAATAAAATATATATTGGTTTGGTTAGGTCTACAAATATATAGATATATATTCGATTTTAATTACCACAACACATTTCCTCGCCGCAGGACTCGCAGGTCATCAGTCGAGTTTCCACAATGCCCGATTTGTTCTTGATCTTCTTAACACAATTGTTCAGGGCAAATTCTCGGCGATCGCGGGCCTCGGTTTTCAGTTCCAATTTTCCCATCTCAACCATTCGGCTGAAGTACTCCTCTTCCTGCTTGTTCTTCGGCCTCAAAGTGGTCAGCATCTTCCAGTCGATGGGCACGGCACAGAGTTCCATCAGCACCACGTCCTTCATTTCACTGGGCACCGGATCCGCATAGATGTACATCGCTTCCCGTTCGCCATTTGCCCTCAACAACTTTCGCATCTCCTTCTTGGGCATCTTGAAGGCGTAGTCCTTCTCCCGGATCTTTATTTCTTCGGCGCGCACCTTCACCGGCCGCATCTTGTAGTCGGGCACCTTCTCCAGCAGCCGTTTGAACTCCTCCACGGTCTGAATATTGCTGCGACTGAGGTCCAAAACGGGAACCACCGTTTTCTTTTTGCCCAGCAAGTCGTCTAGTTTACTCATCTTCACGCGTTACAACTGTTAGGATTTAAAAAATATATTTTCAAAGGTTATTTAAGTGTTTATTTAAAAAATATATAAGTTTATATTTTAAACAAAAATGATACACGAATTTTAAATTTGAAAAAATGTTTCATTAAAATAAATATTAAATTTTAACCACAAATGTACCGAAACAAAACTTATGTGGTTTTTAGACTCTTCGGTATAGAAATGAATCTAAAAAGTATAAGGGTTATATTATTTAGTATTGAATTAACACTTCTACCTTAATATTGTCTGTAGTTTATTCTCAAGACACCCTTCTTTAAACCAAACGTATTAATAAACATTAACAAAAAATCGAATAAATGGGGTTTTTTTTATTGGCTAATAATAAAGTCATTTATGAAATTGACTTACCTTCTCTTATAAATCTCTTATTAAATTGTGTATATTTTTGTAATTTCCTGTATATTCCGCCAAAGTCTAACCTCTTGGCCTGTAAAAATTCCTTCGCCAGTATTGATTAAATATTGCCGGTTGCCAAGTATTTTTGTTCGTTCAATTTTAGTTATTTTCTATATACCAGCTGACTGAGCAAACTTCCGATTCTCTCTTTGCAGATTCACGAACAACTCAATCACGTGCCGAAGCCACAAGTTGTTGATAACAAACAACAAACACGACCCGAAGACCCCAGCAAACCCGTCGAAAAATAGAAACAAGCCAACTCAACTCAACCCAACGCAACTGAACTCAACTCAAAGCAAAAGTCTTGGCTCGGTTGGCATTTCATTTGCCTGGATCGCGTTACGTGGTGCGGTTGGTGTTTGAGCTTCGTCTGCTGCCCGCCAAAAAGAAAGTCACGACAGAAACGAGATTTCCAAGATTCTGTGCAACGAAAGTCAAAGTTACAAGTTTACTCCAAATTCGAGGCTTTCGTTACGGCCCGGTTCAACGTCTCTTGCCACTTTCGGGTCTCGGTCTCCTTCAGTCAATTTTCGGCGACGGTGTCTCCCCGTGTGTGTGTAAGTGTGCGTGTGTGTGTGTTTGTGCCACTTTAGAAAGTGAAAATCGAGTGCATTTTGACTTTTGGGCGCTGCAGTTGAAAGTGAATTTCGGCGGGGCTGCAAGTGATTTTTGTGTTTCGGCTTTCGGGGCGCTCAATTCATCATTATCGATCAGTAGCCCGCGGTTATCGGCTACTTGAATCCACTCCACATCCATCGGCAGGAGGGCCCGCAAATAAGTCCAGCCACAATGGAGGCCGAGGAAGTTACAAAACTCGTCGATGGCGTGTACAGGGTAAGTGACACGTTCTCTTCACTATTACAACATATGGTATTTGTTTTATTAATTAAACCACTCTACGTGTTGTTAATTGCCAGGAAAACGGGTACCCATTCTGAGATGTTAATTTTATTTGTAAAATAATTATTATTATTATAATTATTATTATTATTATTACATTTTTTAGGGTTTCAAGAATAAAATGCATTCAAGCTAATACAAATTATAAAATTTCAAATCAAAATAAAAAAGTTTGACTTACTAATTAATAAGATTAAAACGCTTTTCGCATTAGTTTTTCACTCACAAATTTAACATTTTATATCCTTTTCCCAAAATCGTAAGAAATCCTTATAATACTTTTAGTTACAAAATAAATAATTAATTTTATATGAGTTTTCTGTGGATGATGATAAATTATCTTGAATTTCAGTCGTTTTGACAATTTTCAAAAATCTCTGATTATAAACACTCAAACATGTGATAAGAATTTGTAATTTTTTCTCCATTAAATTCTTGTGTACTCCTCTTAGCTGAGGGTCAAACTTATGTAACCCCACTGACACCTAAATATTAACGTAGCTATTGCATGAAGGCCATTTCTATTAGCCACTTACGACTAATTCACTGTTAGGCACATAACGATGCTTAATCTTTTGGAAAACAATTTATAACCTTAAACGTTTTCCTTTTGTAAACTAAATTTATCGCCACACGCGATCTCCATAAATGGCTTCAAATGAAAGCAACCAAAATTAATCTACAAAATGAAAACCAAAAAAAAAACCGTGACTTGGAAGTTTACCCTGAATACCCTTGAAATTTCACATGAATAACAAAAGATTAAAAATATTATATATTTACAAGACATTTTGACAGTTATTATATTGAAATCTAAAAGCTTTAAAATTGAGTGTTTTAATTACATTTATCTTAACAAATTGAGGCTGTGCACGGTATTTAGGTATAAATGATTAGTTTATTTATGAAAGGAATCTAGAGAGCATATTAGATGAATTTAGTACAATCTTTGCAAAAACCAAAATTTAACACCAAAGAAACCTTTAATTTAAATAAAAAATTTAATTGTTTCAGCTTCGAGGCGTTCGTTTAATGTAAAAAATAGTGCTTACTTTATTATTTTTATAGATATTAAATTTATTGATGTGCAGCTAACAAAGTTGAGCTTAAGTTTCAACTACCACTTAAAAAGGGTGATTAAATCATAGCCAGAAACAGAGAGCCACAAATATTTCCCGATAAAAATGGCAAAGATACATTTGAAAGTGAATTTTGTCTTGTCGATTGGGCTGCTGTTGCTGTTACTGTTGCTGTAAAATTCGTAGCCAAATTTGGTCACGACATACGGTGGCTGAGTGGTATTTTTCGGCATACATTTCTGGCCATATATACCTACATTCGTCTGGCAACGGCCCGTATATATCCAGTCGAGCAAACGAGTTCAATTGGGGATTTGATTTGTTTGTTTGCGAATCCCCCGAAATCATCCCAAGTCGACGACAGACGCGACGACTCCGCCTCGAGAGTTTGGCAAGTTTCGGCTTCTCTTTTTCATTTTTGCAGCGCTTCGGTTGCATCTGCCCCAAGTTGAGGCGTATTGCACATTTCGCGCATCTATTTCATTATGTAACTTTAAGTTTTTTTTTCCTTTGAAAACTTGCTGTTGCTTTTGCTGTTTCTGCGGTTTCTGCCGCTTGAAATTGCGGAAATTTTGTTTTTGGGCTGCTTCCTTGGCAGTTTGTTGCACATGGCTGCATTTTCGCGACCAGCATTTGCATTTTTCCCGCTGGTGTTTTTATTTATGTTTTTTTTTTTCGCACAATTATTGTATATATTTGTGACAGCGTCGCAACCGTGTAATGTAAATCGAATAAATGGGTGCTGCTGGCTGTTTTAATTAGTGGGTTGGGGCCCACTTGACAAACACGAGTGCAAACGAAAGACTGAGGAAACGAACTCGCTCTGTCAATGGCAGGAAGAAATCGGAATTGGAATTGGAATGGGAATGGGAGTCTCAATGGCCGTGCATCAATCAACTGAAGTCACTTCCTCAACACACAACAGATTATGAGTTAATTCGCTATGATTTATGCGCAATTGTCTTGAATTCTCTGGCTGAACTGGTCTATCAATCGATTTATTATATCAACATTTCATTTTCGCATTTTTTCTTTTTAACTGCATTTTTTTTTTGTCTCGTTTGGCTTAATAGATAGCCTGTCTGTTTTTTTTTTTTGTTGTCTGGAACTGTGTGAACTCACTTCTGGGTTGGTCTGTGCAAGTTCTTGAACGGGTTTTAATTAATTCGATAGCATTCGTTTTTCGGCTGGCTATTCTCAACTCATTAGCAGACCGCTTTTGCTTATCTTTATTCAGAGTCGCGATTTGGCCTTTCTAAAATTGACACACTTAACTTTTTTGGGAGGGTTTCTGCATATACGGGTATGCAAATGGAGCAGAGATGTGGAATTCTACTGCTCATTAGTTAATTGATTGATCTATCAATGAAAATTTAAATTTCTAGAAAAAATAAGAGTCGAGTGCTTACAACTAATAAAATATTGCAAAATACTTTTTGCTTTGTCATTTTGCATTGTTTATTTTGTACAAAAGATGTAAATTATTCGTTTCCGCTGTATTTATAAATTATTGTTATTCTCGTTGCAGTTTTATGTTTTAAAATGATTAATTTAGATCTCTTGTGTACTCAAATGCTTATATAATTTAACAGCTTCGTTGTAATTTATGAAACTTGCTTAATTTTTTTGCTCGCACCCGTAATAAATCTTGTACTCTGTTCAACCATATATCTTGAATGGCAAACGAGTAAAGTTGGTTGAGAGATGTACTCAAGAGATAATTGCAATAGCCGCTTTCACTTTCCCTTTTAAATATATTTATCTAAAAATTATGAATTTTTTTTTAAACTCTTTTAAAAATATAATCAGTAAATTTTATTAAATTTAAAAGATTGGTTGTTATTGGTTTATTGAATTTAAAATAAGCAACTCTTAAGCCTTAAAAATGTTCATAATATATTTTCTTTGTGAGTCAACATGGTAATTTTATTGTTTTTGCTTTATTGCCCATTAAAGTATAACATACAGAACCCCAACAACCAGTTTTCCTCTCACGTGAATCCACATATTTGTTTCCAAGTGAATAAAACCGCAAGTTGGGCCGTCAAGTCGATGCTTAAAACGCATTTCATTCAAACAGCTGCCTGCAAACTGGCGTTGGCGATGAATGCCTTCGGATTGTTTGTCATTCGCTTAGATTTATGGCACATTCCCCGCAACATAAATCGAAACCGAAGCCACTGTGAGAGCCTGCCGCCAGTGATTGGATCAGAATGACATCCAGCTGACCACACAAAAGCCAACCTGCTGGGGCAAGAAAAAAAAAAAAAAAAAGGGGCAGTCGGAGCAGGAGGTGAAGCCCCTCAAGAGTTTGGCACCCAGCATGGTGCATACACATGGGACGACGAAGGTGTCCGATGTGCTGAAGCTCCCAGCAAGAAACGTGGAAATAAATTAAAATTGCAGCCACCTAATGCCCACAGACGGAGGATTGGAGAATTGGAGGATTGGAGCTGTAAAAAGAGGCGGCAAGTGTGCACCTCGGACCATGGACTACACACTGGCAACTGGGAACTGGTAACTTGCAGCTGATTGCCATGTTTGAAAGGCATTTCTAAGGCTGCTGCATTAGAGGGGCCGACGCCACTCGGAACGATGTCACATCGACTGGATGGAGGGGATCCGGGGGGGTTACTTGGTCTTGGGCTTGGGCATGAGCACAGGTATGACCATGGCAAATGGAAGTGGGTTAACGTCCGACTCGCCGGCGAGAAGCCCTACCAATCCCAGTGGGTCCATTTCTCATGTACTCTTACCGATGATAGGATTGTGTGGATTATGACAAACGCCTAAGCGAAATTGATCTCAATAGTAGTTTGACATGTAAACATAGTTTTTGTTAAGACTGGTTGAACATTTTATTAGAACTATTTAAAAAACAAATACAAAATTATACAGGGGAGTCAAGAAAATCAATATCCCTTTTAATTTCAATGAGTTTTCCAAACATTTTGTGAGCCAAAGCATTAATGGTATAGATAAACTAAAACTTAAGCTGATCATCCTTAAAGTCCAATTGGCATGTCCTACCTTCATATATATATTTCCCTATCGCCAAGGACATCTAGTCTTCGCTTAGACAAAATTACAACAATTTCATTTGAGCTGGTTTTCCAACTGCCTGGGAAGAAGTCACGCAAGCGAGAATTATTTACATTTAGCATTTTTCACGCACTTTGCGTTTATCTTGTCGTAGAGTGGGGGATGTGGACGGGGGATAATTTAGCACTCCCTGGAACCTCGAACCACAAACCCTCTTCCCCCGAAAAAAGAAGGCGTGACTGGTTGCGCCTTGACGCCTTCGTTGAGGTTTTGTCAACAGTTGACTTGGGTTGCCATCGCCATCGCCATCGCCAATGTTGAATGTTGAATTGTTGCCGGCAAACCTGTTGCGTGTTGCTTTTTGCATTTGTTGGTTTCTAATTGGCATAATTGCGGTTTACTGTTGTTGTTTCGGCTAGTGATGTAGAGGTGTAGTGGTGCATTCTCGCATGCTCTGCGGTGGGTGTGTCGCTCGCTGGCGTCGTTAAATTATGGCCTAACCCGAAAGAGGCTCTCCAAATGCCCCCCGTTGTCCCTATCCTCACTACCCATAAGACACCGAAAAAAAAGTAAGCTTAAAACTACCATTAAAATATGATTTTTATGTACTATTCAATCGCCTCTAAGGACTTAAAAAAACGTAATTTTGCGGTATATTATTATTTCACTTGCTTGTAGCACTTGTGGCACTAAAAAGTAATGAAACAAAAGCACTTATCCAAATATGTATGTATATTTTTTTATTACCTTTTGTTAGTGATTTTATAAAATAATGATTGTTGCAATGTAGTACCTTTCAAGAATAGCTTGAAAAGTACTTATTATTTAAAGTTACTAAGTTAAACAGTACTGTAGTGTGTATTAATAAGATTTGGACCTTTTTTTGTTTTTGTGATTTCTAAAAAGTTTTGGGATTTATTTATATTTTAAGCCAAGACTTTAGACTTTTTCAGTGTCATTTATAATTTCCAAATTAGTAATAAAAATATTAAGACTGTTTTGCTCAGTGTACCGCTCAACATTCCGCCTCGTTGGCTGTTTTAAGCAAATGGGAGGCTTTCGTGTTATGCTTTGCATTTAGTCTCTGTTTTAATTAAAAAAAATTACATGTGTGTGGCGCTCCACTGGTGGCGATTTATGTTAAGCGACGATTAGAGACCAAATTTGGGTTTGGGCCTGGGTTTTCAAATGGGGATTGGGAATGGTATTGGGATTGTGATCTGGGTACTGTACTTCACTGGGCAAGACTACCTCAATTAATTTCGGGTTAAGTGTTGTCGGTGGTTCGCAGATTCGCGGGCGTGATAAGCGATTACGTCAGCATTTGGCCATGAGTGGGTGAGCAAGGAGAAATGTTAATTGCTGGTTCGAACGAGCAGGAATTTGTTAAGCCGTTAGGCCAATTACACGAGCTGATAGACATCGCATTTAAAGGAAACCTGACTCGTACCATGGTTATTAAATTAGAAGTAAAACCATATTTAAATTATAAAGCAAGTAAAATATAGTATTGATGCATTTCAAAAGTTAATTTTAAATACTCCCTTTACCACAATCATTCAATCTTTTCTAAAAATCTTTTTTAAAATTTTATAAAAATTGATTTAAAGTGTTTATTTTGTTGGTCAAATTTGTGTATTGTTTTAAATATTTTTACAAAACCTCACTGATTTTATAATCTGTTGCCATAATTACTATCAAGGGTATAATCATTTAACAATTGGAGGGTAAGTCCCAAGTCAATTCCCACAGAGCAAACCCAAAACATTGATTGCATTTAACCACAAAATGTGTTTACCGCAAAGCGCAGAAAAACGAAACAATTAACATTGATAAACCCATAAACGTTGAGCCCCAAAGGCCTCCGAAAACGCACTTGAATCCACGAAGTTACTTGGGTATCTGTATCACAATTAAAAACAACTACACTGAGGTCAGCAAAGTCAAGAGTACTTAGGTAAAATAAACATTAGAAGATACACCGAAATGCAGATTTACTTGCAGTGGATATCTGTATCTGAGAGTGGAGTTTCGAACTAAATCAGCCAGTTAGTAGATCATAAAAGCAAACACTCGAGCAAGTTGAATCGTTAAACGTAGACGACGACCTTGGAGTTGAGTATCTAAGTATCTGAGTATTTGAGTATCTAAGTAAATGATCTCGAGTGCTGGCTCGAATCATTCCCACGCCTTGCTGCCACATTTGCGGCCAATAAATTTAGAGAAGCAAATATGTCGAGGCGTAAATATTTGGCAATAACCCGAGTCACAAGCGAACCGAACTGTTCCACACGGAATGCCTTGTTTACATATGGGTATTTCACATTTTGTTGCTAATTACTTTCGGGCCAAGGAATTCGGTAGCCAGACGTGAGTGCCAAGCTGTTGATCAGCTCATGGCCGGAAGTGATTGAGTGCCAAAGTATTTCTTGGCTAGAACAACAATCAATTATACTTAGTCCGAAATCTTGTATAGTTCCTAGCGCACAATTAAAAAGTATGTGTCTTTGGAACAATGCAAACGCTTTGTGGCCATAGAGAATTCACATTTTTGGGTTTGCGTGTTAAATGTTCGCCATTGTCTGGACGACAACTCAACTTTAGGCCAAGCCCAGGACCAAAGTGTGTCTTTGTCATGTTTTGTGGTGTTTTATGGTGTCAACACTCCGATGATGTCAGCCTCCCTTCCACATGACAATCCATTCATACATTCATCCATTCACGTCATCCCGCAGTAATGCACCTTCATCTCTCGAATTGTATGCTAATCATGTGCCAAGTTGTTAATTAATTGTCGTTTGCCTGTTCATCGTTTTGCATTTTCCGAGTCCCTATCTCAGATCAATTTATTGTTAATATGACTCATTTCCAGTAATAGATTTATGAAGATGGTGTAATGCATATTTAAATAGATTTTTTTATGGGGGAGTTCTGCGGATGATAAATCACTAAAGGTGTTAGGGCCACAAAAATCAAGGGATCAAAGTTAAATAATGATTGATGATCCATTGAGCTTGCTGAATAAGAATATTTAAGTACAGATAATGTTGTTTTAATTCAAATATTTTCTAAAGCTATGGTCAAAAGTTAAGTTATGATTGGTTAGAAAGTAATAAACGAACTTGGAATAGTTTTTTAAACTAAACTAGTTAAAGCGAACTATTTAGCTCTAGTTAGGCAGCACTTAATATTATTCAATAATATCAACTACTTGAAAACGAGTTAGGCTATGAAGCAAAAAATTTAAATGGACGTCTTCCTCATTCTTTGTTTAATAAACATTTTACTACCGACAGTAAAAAACTGCAACCAGTAAATTCAAACTTTATTTTCGCAGACTTCATTTGCCGAACAGGTTTCACAATGCTATGATAGTATACTAATGATAAGTGAACTGGTTAATTGGGATTACGTTTCAGAATGTTCATATCGTAAAAAATGGTTAAAAAATTTGCAGCTAAGCTAGTAAATTTGTATGTTTTGTTTGAAATGCGATATCAGTATCTATTTTTGCTGCAGAAAATGCATAGTACTGAAAATGCATTCCGCCGTCTTGTTTTCCAATACATCAGATAACTTTCATTTGCATTCACCGCTAAATCATAGATGGGAGATTGCTAAATGAACAATTAGCATTACGAGTGTGTTCAGTTGGTTACACGGAACTAATGATGTCGCTGCCTGACCACAACATTGTCTCGAATTAACTTATACAACCAGACTTTTACTGCCAGCGGCGAAACGGGGAAAACCATTACCAACTTTTAAGGGTGGGACGGGAGAGGGGAAATGTTTATAACTAATGAAATTGAAATGTTGGTGCATGCTGGCCAGTAAATTACATTTAATTAACCGTGCGATAAGCTCGCCTATGGATATCCGAACTAACGATGCCATCGATCTCCGATCTCCGATCTCCTCTCAATTGCAGAACATACTCGACAGATTCAATCCGGGTGCCAGGCAATTGATCGCGGCGGGCAAAAGCTACCTCAAGGCGTTGCACGGTATGTATCATATATGTATATGTAGTATATGTACATAGTATAGTAACACCATAATCGACTGCTGCAAGTGGGTACAGTTAACTAATTTGCAATGCATTCCGTGCCATTTCATGCAACAGGTGCCGCAACCGCCTCGCGTCTATTCAATGAAGCATTGGCCAAGATTGCGATGAACGCCCAGCAAAGCGGAACGGGCGATATTGGTAAGACTTCAAATGGAGACCGCAAAAGACCTTAAGACAGTGCGGAGGTTGGTCATAAATCCTAATGTGATCCTAACTATTATTCTGTTCAGGTTCGGCTTTGATGAGCGTTGTAAATGTCAACAAGGAGATACAGGAGCAGCAAATGAATATTGTGAGTAATAATAAACTAACCAATTTATATTTAAGTTTTGCTGGAAAAATATGGTTTTTGCAAGTTCATAATTATTTCAAGATATTTTGGATAATATTAAAATTTAAATGAATATTCTCTTCCTACTTCACCATTTAAAAAGAAAAGTTTTCGAAAATAATTGTTAACCCAATATTTTAAAATTATACATAAACGATTTTTGAGATAATATACATATTTTATTTTAAACATTAGGCAACCGATTGAATGGTTATTATTATCATTATTATTAAAAATATGTGCTAGGATATGAATCAAATATATAAAGTATCGAACCGATAAAAATCATATCATCATTTAAATTAACATATTTTTTTGTGTTTCAGCTAAAAGCTTTTTACGTGGATCTATTGGTGCCATTGGAGACAAATCTGGAGAAGGACACGAAGGTGGTGCAGCATGAGCAGAAGAAGTTCCTGCAGCAGCACAAGGTGCGCATGGAGAGCTACCAGAAGGCCGTCTCCACGATGAAGAAGCAGCGCAAGAAAAAGGCCACGCCCGAGAACACCGAAAAGGAGCTGCGGGTAAGTGGATACCTACAATCGATGTGAGGAGCCACCAAAAAACATCACTTTCCCACAGAGCCTCCAATTGCTCGAGGACCAGAAGAAGAAGCTTGATGTATTCTGCGACCAGAGCTACAAGAATGTGAGTTGTTCGTTGGCTGCAAGCCGAATCTTGATCCACCCATTACACAGAAAACAAAATGATATCCTTTAAAAAATCATATCAAAAGCTAATCCAATTTAAAGTTAATTTTAAAGTAGAAGCTACAAGATGCCAAATGACAAATATTCCGTTTTGAAAAGTTTAAGATCGTTTTCTTATTTGTACGTTCTTAATTTAAAGCTACATTTTTGTATTACTGTTTAGTAAATTTGTTTTTTGAATTCATTATTGCAAAAATTATTAATCATGCCCCCCGAGTCCATTTATTTCAGACCTAAGCAAATTTTTTATACACCCATTTTACTTGTTATATTAAATGTTATTTTACAAAATATTAAGAAAATATTAAAATAATCCCAAAAAAAAAACATAACAAATTTATTACCATGTACGCTTCTTTCACTCCTTCCCACTTCCGTTCTGGACGAGAAGGCCATGACACAGGAGCGACGACGGTACGGATTCGTCTTGGAGCGCCAGTGCTCGATCGCCAAGCACTGGATGGCCTACCACACCACCGGCAAGACAGTAATTGATAATAATTTCGAAAATTGGCAAGAGATTGCCGCTTCTCGTGAGATCATTCCCCCGGCCGCGTACGAAAGTGGCTACAGCAGCAGCAATGGCCACAACAACATCAACATCGCCATCAACAACAACAGCGGCAACATGCGACGCCTGGTGAGTCATCTCCGTCCATGCCCATTATGTTCATCCGATCCCATCCCATCCGATTGGGTGATAACCACTCTGTTAACCAAGCTGCTCTTCCACTTTCCATACAATCAAAATAAGACAGAAACTACAAATCTTTGTATTACCTAGAAAATGGTTGAATAAAATTAAGTTCAACAATAAATTCAAAATAAATTTCATTTTTTTATTAAACTTTAAAAATGTTAAAAAAATAAAAAAAACGTCTTTTTTTTAGAGAATATCTTGCTAAAATAAAATGGAAAGCAACAACATAATGTCCAACATTTGTATATATTTAAATGATATTTGAACCACTTTTTAATTCCAAAAAATCTAAAAATTATTTTATTTTTACGACCTTTCCTTACGTAAACAGTTTAACCAAACTTCGGCTTAGATTTCAACGAAAACTAATTTTATAATAATTTATTAAATAAATAATATTAATCTATGTTAATGAGAAGGACCTTCACTTACCGAAATTGTGTTTCTTTGAACAGGAACGTATTAAGGACGGAGACGATGAGCACCTCCAGAGCCACGGCGCCCAGCTGAAGAAGTCGCGTAGCATCGATGCCCCATATGGTGATATGCGGACCTTGCACGAGCGGGAAAACATTTCCGGAATGGGAGTCACTGGGGCCTCGCACTACGCCCAAAACTCGCTGCCACGTGCCAAATCCGACTTCAATTTGGCTTTGGTGGGCACTGGCCATAGCTCAGGTGGGTTTTCAGTAGAGGTTTTCCTTTAAATTTAAATTCCATTTATACTTTTACCTGAATTTTATCCTCATTAAATTTTAAATATTTATAAAATTTTCCCTTCGCTTAACAGGCAACAAACACAAGATCATTGAGGAGCAGCTGTCGCCGTTGGGCGACGATCAGCGCGGCGATCAGCGTCCATTGGTGAAGGCCCTGTACGCGTACATGCCCTCCGGGGAGAACCAGCTGCCCTTCGAGGAGGGCGACCGCATCGCCCTGGTGGGCGGCAAGGCCAAGGGCTGGCAGTTCGGCGAGAACCTGCGGACGCAGCACTTTGGCTGGTTCCCGGTGGCCTACACCAATGCGGAATCCTCGGAGGCGGCCACATCGGGCGGTCGGCGGTACGAGAACATGCTGATGAGCTACGAGCGGAATGGCGGCGGATCGGGATCCGGTTCCGGCGGTGCAGGGCTGCGTAGCTATCAGCAGCAGCAGCAGCAGGACTACGAAGCGCAGCTCGAGCTGATGGAGAGCCACGAGGCCACGTATCGGCGGCGAAGGAATCACAGTGCCGAGGAGTCATCGCCCACGCGAATGTTTGGGGATACGATCAAACAGCAGAAGAAGTACCGCCCCGGATCCGGAGTCAATCCGCGCCCGGGTCCACCGCCCACACTGCCCGCTCCGGTGCCCAATGGCCAGCAGAGCCAGTCCTCCAGGATGTTGAACAGCTCGCAGAGTTTTTGCGCCTCCAACGGAGGAGTCACGGCGGCGGTGGAGAGACGCAAGCAAAAGCTGCTAAATGGTGTGCAGGTAAAGTTCATTTCGATGGTATTGAGGAAACCCTGAATAACAATGTTTACCCCCCAGAGCTCCAAGAGTCATCCGTCTGGTAAATCCGGAGTGGCTGCCAAGACCTCGCTGCACAGCAGCAATGACAGTGGATTCGCCAATGAGCCACCACCGCAGCCGGAAGTGGACTATTCCGATGAGGAGCCAGCCACACAGCGAGTGCCCATTCGGTAGGTGGAACAAATATACTTCAGAACTCTAGAAGACGGGCTAAATTATTTAAAAAACAAAAAAAAAACCTAGAGTGAACCTTAGTTTAATTGAAAGCTTTATAGAGTGCCGTCTTTTAGAGTTTAATCAAAAGTAATTGTAAGTAAAGGCTTGGAGAGCAGAAATAGAGGTTTATAAATATAAAAATAAATTTTAAAAAATATTAAACGATCCTTAAATACATTATCATTAGAATTAATATTATTAAAAAAGATATTATATTAGAGTAGAGTTATGTTTTAAATAGCACTTTGGCACTTAGGATATTTTAAACACAAACTAAGGTTTTTAAAATAATTCAAATATTTCAAAGTATTAAATTTTGTTAAATATGTATGTTTTCAATTAAAGTTTGATTTTTGCTCTCCAAGACAAGCCACTGCATCACCGCTTTTTCTCTCTTCCTTGTCACTAATCCTAATTAGCATATAGGCCATGTAACTTAAGTCGCTATTTTTCCATTTACTGCCTGATTTTAAGTGCTTACTTTAATTGAATTTATTTATTTTCATTTGCTTCTATTTCGTTCTTGTTTGATTTCATGTATCGCCATTATGCCCTGTTGTCATCCTTTGTGTTAACCACCCAAAAAATGCACCCAAAAACACACGCACACCCAAACAACAATCAATCCAATCACACACCACCACCACCACCACCACCACGAAATACTGCGAAATACGCAATAAAGTAGACGTCGGGCGGACACCAATTCGCACACCAACACGGTGCCCAGGGATGTGGCCTCGTGGACGCTAAACCGGAACTTCCGGAACAGCGTTGACAGCCAGATCGACGACAAGAGTCTGCATCGTTTGAGCCGGCAGAGCGGTGGAGTGGGCAAGATGCGGTACGATCTGATCGCCTCCGATGACGAGATCCTGCAGGCATCCAGTGCCGGGCTGAAGCGTACCAAATCCTTTTGGAAATTCGGAGGCGGACGCAGTGGCGAGGACATCCTGGCCGGCATGTCATTGTGGCAGCACCGCGACCTGGTGGCCGCCCCGAATCTAGAGGAGATGCGCGATCGCGATGATTTGGAGCGGCGCTCCGACGAGGAGCGCAATGGTACGCTGACCAAGTCACACAACTCCAGTTCGTCGCAGGAGAAGCGAGAACGCAAGGACAGCCTGACCAGCACCGAGCTCTACGCAGATGAGGATGAGAATATCTACGGGGTGAGTCCACAGCAGCCGCCACAGCATCAACAGCAGCAGCAGCAACAACAGAGGAGCAGCTATACGCCCAAGTCGCGCATGAAGATCATGAAGACCATAGAGATTGACATTGAGGAGCCCACGGATGCGGAGCGAATGAGCACCATGCGACGTGGTCAGTCGCAGGATCAGCAGCAGCAGCAGCAGCAGCATCAGTCGCATCGCAAGCTGGACAAACAGGTGTCCGGCACAGGGTCACAGCACAAATCGCAGACTTTGAGTCGTTCCAAGCCATCCCAGCAGCAGCATCAGCAGCACCAGCAGCAATTTCCGCAGTCCACGGACGAGGGTGACAGCGATGAGCATGGCACACTGAAGCTCAGCGATGTGAACAACTTCTTCGACGAGGGCAAGAACAACAGCCATGGCCATGGACTGGTCATGAAGACGGTGAAGCGACAGGACATCCTCAAGCAGTACTATACCAGCGAGGACGAGGAGGAGTCCGATACGGAGCTGAAGTCGACCAGTTCCGATCCCTACGACTGTATTGTGATCAACGATCATCTGGTGCGAAAGGACGACAAGATGCGCCGACATCACCAGCAGCAGCAGCAGCACCAGCAGATGGAGTTCCATACGTTCCGCTCCTCCACATCCACCACGGCGACCAATACGCTGAAGAAGGGCTCCGCCAAGCAGGAGCAGGACAGCACTCTGACCCGCAACTCCACGGCCAGTTCGGGTGCTCCAACGGCCACCATCCTGCCGCGAACACGCCTCCTCAAGTCCTCAGCCTCCGTTTCCGCCTCCGCCAGCAATAACATGAGCAGCAGCAGTGCCACCTTGGAGCGCAACTCAAAGAGTCTGGCCGGGAACAAGAGCTATGGACCATGGTACGACTTCTGGGATCAGGAGCAGCATGGCCAGAAGTCGGCGAGTGCCAAGCTGAAGTAGAAGGGAAGAAGAAGGGAAAGGGTTGCGAGTACGGAACAGTTGATATACCAGAGTTTCGCCGTCTTCTTACGGGCTAAGAAAATGGGCAGAGAGTGGGTGGAAGGAAAGTGCAACTTTTTCAGTTTGCCTTGTTTCCTTCGTTTGAGTTAAGCATTATTTACCCTGTATAATTTGATAGTTTTAGTCCTAGGCAAGTTCTGTTTTGTTTGTTCTATGTACATATCTTATAATAATTTTAAAAGCTATTTAAATACTCGTGTGTGTTGCCAGCAAAGGCAGAGGAAACTTCAAAGAACAAGGACCTCTCCATGTGAACATTCTATCCTATAGTTTTGGTGCCTGCATGCATATCATTAAATTTAATTCGCTTAAGACCTCATTTCACGATTTGTTAGTCGGAATAATGCAAACGTAAATTGCTTTTTGCAGCAGGCGCGGTATTTACCGCAACTATTCCATAGATTACTGACCAGTAACGAGTCCGTGTACGTGTATCCCAGCTAGCCCCACCATTCCCCGTATTAGGTTGCCTTTTTCCAGCCGTAAGTAGAGGTTATTTTCCCCTCGCCATCGCTTGGGGATCGCCTTCCTCATCCGGACACGTCCTTGATCTTTTGCAGAGCCTCTCAGTTCGCCACGGTCAAGTTGCGGCACACCAAGACGAACGATCGATCGGCCCCAATGATTTATAAGAGTGTGAACAAGTAGCAACGACAGCGGAAGGTGGAGTTTTCCCTGTGACCAATTGGTTAGCCGGACGAACCGAAAGCTCCAGCCACACCACTCTTATTCACAGCAAACACACAACAACGCAATCGATACAAAATCACACGTTTTTATATAAAGCATATACAAATAAAGTATAAAGTAGAAAAGGCATTATCAGTTAGATCCTCCAGTTGCCAATGGGCCTGGACAATTTGGTAGTCATTAAGTCGTACTGTTTGTTAAACATTCTGTTTGTATGTACTTCTATGTTAAAGTTCGAAATGTATATTCAAATACCATAATGATTAATAAACCTTATAAAGTTCACAATTGTAACGGAATCTTAATGGGATGTTCGTCCAAAAGGGGGAGTGACTATTGATCTGTAAGTAATATAATTTAATCCAAAATGTTAAAAAAGACCTACCTTATATGGACATTTAATGGAAGCTGCAAGTATGATGGACCATTGCTTAACTAGGATCTCTCAGTTTTATAATTTCAAATTGTCAGTGTCCGCTGGAGTTATCAGCTTTCAGTGAAGCCAATGTTGATTATAGCTATGGATTCCTTATCGTGTTAGGTTAATAACTCTCCAGTCGTGTGTTGGAAGACTGCGGTTGCATTGCTGAAGCGAGGTCTCTTATGGATGCTATGAAACTCATTGTGATCCGGTAAGTTCCAGTCTCTTATAGAGACTCTTACCATAATCCCAGAAGACATTTTGAAAGCGAATGCACACATGGGCGAAATTTTAAGTGATCCTTCATGGTCAGATGGCTCAATATTCAAGCGAGACATTCATTTAGTAGAGATGTCATTTGTTAATTAACAATTTATATTAAAATTTAAAAAAGTTATTGATTTAAGGCACTGGGGGAGACCAAACTTAAAGCTGCTTTGGAACACATCAGGAGCTATTAAAATCCGTTTGATCCTTGATAATTGATTGATTATTCTTAACGTTCCTAACGTATACCGTATTGAGACCAAACCGTAGCTTTCCTCCCGCTTCTTCGATTGGAGCTAGGGATTCCTTATTGAAAATAAGGATCACTTGCTTACTGGCACCTTTGGTGGCTTTCAGAATGATGACCCTCCAGTCGTTTGTTGGGAGACTGGAGTTGGATAACCGAAGATTAGACAGGATATCCGTTGGATAGTGGTACATTACGGATGGTACCCACATCAGACCACGCGGTCTACCGTAGATGTCAAGGAATTGGCTGTTTTGAAGAACCGTGATGTCCTTAAGAAAGGGCAGTTTTTCCAAAGTCTGGACTATGGCCCCGAAAGTGAATCTTGATGGCGGGCAGGTAAGTGTCCAAATAGCGTATTCCAGATTGTTCATACATTTTATAGCTTTGCATAGAATATCCGGCTTATATTCGGTACTAAATTCATTATATTTGAAGTACAGATCTATTACGACATCGCCAACAACTTTTATTAGAAGCAACTCATCCTGACATCCGGTTAGTTTCACTTTTCTATAGCGACTCTTGCCGTAATCCAATAAGACACAGCGGAAACGGGTGCAATAGCTCAAAATGCGGGCGAGGCAATCATCGTTTAAATCTATTAGCGACGACGTCAATTCTTGAATAATTTTATAATTTTTTTCAATAAAAACAAACAGTAAGCCGCTGGACAGTCCGTATTCCAGTTTTGTAAATGCCCCTCTAATGACGCATTTGGTATTTTTCGATGTCATTTTTACGGTCATTTCTGGCTGCGGCGAGGCGTTAGTGCATTCCCATGTGTTGCCGGCTGGTTCGATCCAAAAATAAACAAACAATTGGAGCTCTATTTTTTTAAGGAGGAAGTGGATCATGAACGGGTCCTGGAAACTGGTCCTGCCCGTGGGCTTTGTGCTCTACTCGCTGCCCCTGTTTCTGCGGGTGAACGGCACCGCGGACTACGTAATCGATGAGGAGTTCCACATCCCGCAGGGATTGGCCTTTTGCCGCAAGGAATTCGATGTGGTAAAGGGATGAAGTGGAGAAGTCTATGACCAGTTCGACCAATTCCCCTCCTCTTGCAGTGGGATCAGAAGATAACGACATTTCCGGGCTTGTACCTGATCGCCCTCGTCCTGAATCCTTTGAACCTGTGCACGGTCACGGGCTTGAGAATGCTGAGCTTGGTCGGCGCCGGAATCAACATTCTGCTGCTCTACAAGATCAGGCGGCGCATTTTGGCCGGCTCGGGGGGCAACTCGTATGCCGCCCATGAGGCCATCACCATGTCCGTGCTGCCGCCACTCTACTTCTTCAGTCACCTGTACTACACGGACACCCTGTCGCTGACCATGGTGCTCCTGTTCTACAACTATTGGCAGCAGGAGGCGCACCTGCCGGCGGCGGTCTTCGGAGCGGCCAGTGTGCTCATGCGCCAGACGAACATCGTGTGGGTCTGCATGGCCACCGGAATGACCGTGCTGGACACACTGGTCCAACAGTGCGCCCGCACACGTTCCCTTCCCAGGGACAAAATCCGGCTGATGGGCAAAGAGGTGGGTCGATTCTCGATACACGAAAAGCATTTACCTCTAAAACAGAGATTTTCAACAACTACTGACTAATCCTCGTCTCGCGATTTTGTATAAATAAGACATTCATTTGTTTTAAAAAGACAGTTCCAATATAAGTAAACCACTTTCACCTATAAATCAGCTTAATAAGTAAATTCAGTAATGCCAAAAGTTTAATTGCAAAGAATGCTAAAACTTGCCAAAACCTTTCGGAATTTTTAAAAATTTAAACTTACTTAAGCAAATATTACTGTTTACTCTTGATTTGTTTTATTTTTAAAATATATGTATCAAGATACATATGCCAGTCCTAAATATCTTATGTATTTTATAGTTAAATCAGCTAGGCAATATAAATGCTTACATTAGTTTATGGAAAATAAATCAATGCCTTAAAATCAAAAGTTTACTCAAGCTTAAATTTCCCAGAATCTATTAAATTCCCCCGAAGATTTGCAATTTTTATTACCAATCATAAAAGATTGTTTATGCACGTTTTGATATTTTGTACTAAGTGATACACATATTATTGTGTACCCTCTCAAATTGTTTACTTTACCTATTTTTCAGTTGTGGATACAACTCTTCAGCAGCCCCCAGTTGGTGTGTAATTGCATACTGAGCATCCTGGCCAAGTGCTGCTTCTACGCCTCGATCATTCTGCCCTTCGTGGGATTCCTGTGCATCAACGGCTCCATTGTGGTGGGCGACAAGAGTGCCCATGAGGCCAGTCTGCATGTGCCGCAGCTCTTCTACTTCGCCGTTTTTGCGGCTGGCTTTGGGATATCCAACACGATGCGCCAGTTTCGTCCAGCAGTGGAACTGATCCGCAGGAATCGCTTGTTGTTCCTGATGGCGATGCTGCTAATAGTAGTGGTAGTTCACTTGAACACCGAGATGCATCCCTACCTGCTGGCCGACAACAGACACTACACCTTCTACATTTGGAGCCGACTGTACGGACGGTTCTGGTGGTTCAAGTACGCCATGGTCCCAGTGTACCTGCTCTCCATTTGCGTACTCTTCTGCGGGCTGCGTCACATGCCGGACAGCTTCAAGCTGATGTTCCCGCTCAGTCTCTTCCTGGTGCTGTGCTTCCAGCGACTCCTGGAGCTGCGCTACTTCCTGGTGCCCTACATTCTCTTCCGGCTGAATACGCGGCACACACGCAAGGGATTCGCCGAGTGGCTGGAACTGGGCGCCCATCTGCTCCTCAATGTCGCCACCTTCTACGTGTACTTCACCAAGGAGTTCTACTGGCAAAACTACCAAACTCCTCAAAGGATCATTTGGTAGTTCCTTAACACTGCATTCCTTACGTTTTCATGTACGTATTCAGCATTTGCAAAATAATAAACCGTTCGGCATTTTCAATATTGCTTTTTATTTGATGCATTGCTACTTGAGTAAGAAATTGCTCTACGTTTTAGTTGAAAAATTCTGGCCAGAGTGGGCTCAATGTATAGTAAATTTAAAAATGTTTGAGTTAAATGTGTTCTCTGGACAATTTGGCCTTTCTGATATTGGACATGGAAGTTGGCAAGACAAAGTCTTTTGTCAAATAAAATCGGATCACACTAAAATGTGTATGTGTATAAAATGTTTTTCGATAAATATGTTAAAACTTACGAGCTAAAAAAATGGACTTCAATAGATAATACTGCCGAGGCATACATACAAAATATAGTTAGTAAAATCGTACACTTTGAGCATGCTAAAAGAAACTAGACAATCTATACGTTAATTGTAAGTAATAATGCTGATCGCGTTGACGAATGCACATAATGCAAAACTAGGCAAGAAACGCTACTGACTATGGTAATAAAATGAGCTCACATTTGGAGCGTTCCGGCTGCAGGCCAAATCGTGATCGCACGTGATTGGCACACAACCTAATTGAAATCGTTATTCCGAGTGTCATCGCCTAATCAAAAGCCACCTTCCGGGTGAACGAAGTGAGAGAGGAGATCTCGCTGGGATTGGAGTCGGATGGCAGGTGGCTAAACTCAATCTCCTCGCTGGCGGCCGAGGCCACGATATTCTCGTTGGACTGCGTGGTCTCGTCACTGTGGTGCATGGTGGGCCATTGCTTGTGGCTGGGGGCGTACAGGATGAGCAGGGCGAAGATGTAGATGTTCCACATGCCGTACACGCCGGTCAGAAAGGCGGAGGTTGGCTGAATCTGTACGTTTTCGTTCCAATCCCATTGACCCTCGGCCATTTGGCCCATGACGAATCCGGCCACAGTCAGAGCAGCACAAACAAGGGTGGCCAGCATCAAGAATTTGAAGCGGTAAATCAGGCCTTTTAAGAAAAATTGGTAGTTATTTAAATTAAATTTAATATTATTCAACATAAGGACATGGCAAGGACAACAAATAAAAGCATACAAATAAAACATACGGATGGGATGAATATACATTACTTTATTCAAAGTGCGTATTATGATTTGATATTGAGCAAGTAAGTACAAAAAGTACAACAATGAGCGAATTGTTTTAGTAACAAGTTTATTTGACGTACCTTCACTTTCGATAATTTCATCAAATATTGAAATAAATCTCTCTAAAACAAAATCGTAAAGTCTGGCAAAAGCTTCCCACCAATTATGTGATGTTTTTATCAAGTGTGCCTTCGGCTGATCTAAGTAAACTAAACGACATTTCAAAGTAAACATTATTCTCACACAGATTCTACAAGATAGGCTAGGATTTATTCAAAATTTATTCATATTAGCAAAGTATTGATTGGTTCTGAACCTATTTTAGTTTTTTACTCTTTTATCGAAGCTAACTAAGAACGGATGTATACTTTGACAAAACAATCTTGCTATTTTGTGTTAAAAACTCAACAAATAAAGAAATTTATAAAAAGGTTAATATAACTTAAGAGATTAAACAATTAAATGGGCAAAGAAGCTCTTACCTTCGTAGTGAAGTCGACGTGCCTGGGACATGGATGGCAGAGATGTGCGCTTGTCGCCAATGTTCCTGAACACCTTCCAGATCATGTAGCATAGGAAGAGGAAGTAGATGGCCGCCGAAACGCCGGCCAGCACGATGAAGGTCATGGCCACCTTTACGCCCAGCGGAGTGGTCCAGATGGAGTAGAACGGATTGCGCAGCTGCACACCCCTTTCGCAAATGTCGAAGACGAACAGCGAGATGCAGCCGACCACGACGGCGGAGAGATGTTTCCAGTAGCGCGACCGGATGGTTGACTTGTTCGGGGAATCCTGGATGAGCATGTGCTCGCCGGCAAAGACCAGCCAAAAGGAGAGCAGCATGGCGTAGAAGATGCCCTGGCGGATGTCACTCAGCAGGAGCATGTAGGGCATCTCGTAGACCAGCGACAAGTACTCCAGCGGCAGGTTGAGGAAGGTCAGAGCGGCGCCCAGATAGATCAGCATGTACTCCAGCAGGGCAGGCGATCGTTGCAGCAGGTGCACCCGGCGCCAGAACCAGATCATGATGCCCACCACAAAGGGAAACAGCACCGTCTTGAGCAGCAGCCAGATCTGGGTGAATCCTCCGTTTTGATGGATTGCGGTCAGTGTGAGGTCGTGCATGTGGCCGAACTGCAGGTTCGTCTGGCGTGGCGTGTCCAGCGGGAAGCGCAGATTCAGCAGGTAGAAGCTGTGGTGCAGGGCGCCCAGCTCGAACAGGGGTATCATGTCGCAGGAGTAGATCGTCTCCGCGGGTCCCACATGCGAAGTCAAGCAGTCCAGGTAGCGATGCTCCACGCCATGGGCATACAGCTTCCACCCGTTGTCCGGATCGCCCTTGTTCCGGTAGGCCAGCCGCATGTCGATGGTCAGCTGCAGTTCCCGGACCGGTTCCCTCAGCTCCGAGGAGGAATCGTAGCCGAACTCCACCTGCAGCACTCCGATGAGGTTCTGCTGCCAGCGGGAGTAGTCCAGGTCGCGCAGGTCCCGGGGCAGCGGCATCTGGAAGACGTGCACCAGCTCGTTAGCCATCTTCATGGAGTCTCGCTCCACCTCGTCCGGCGTCACCGGGATGCAGGCACCTGCCCCCCGGGAATACAGCAGGAATCCGGTGTCATTCTGGCGGCCGTGGTCCTCGCGGCACAGCGATCCCAGCACGGTGACATGGCCGGCGGGCAGGGGGGCATACAGACCGCCCAGCAGGAAGCACAGCACCTGGCACACCAGCAAACTGGCCACCAATATGGACAGCTTCCGGCCGCTCAAATTCTCCAGTATGGTGCCCGACATCTTGGCTGCTCGAGGGTGTGGAGCGCACTGGTTCACTGTCCGGCGTTCGCTTGGGCTGCACAAGATGGCTGCGCGTAATGTAAACAATTGCCAGCACTTGAAAATCACACTTCAAAAGCGCCGCCGTCGCCGCAAACAGAAAAAACGCAGAACCAAGAAACAAAAAAAACAGTGTGACCTAATGCGGTCTTTTAAAATACACCACACGCTCGCCAAAGTATATACCGAAAACTATTTTATATTTCAAATATGCCGCAATAACCTTTTTTTTTATTTAAATGTTTTTTTTTTAAGTAGATGGAATTAAATTAAAATCTATACATTTTATTTGCCTATGTTTTAAATTTGCATAAATAATTTTAGTTTTTATTAATTAACTGTAAGTGATTTATAAGCTGCTTCCACTGACACATATTTTTAGCTTACTGCCAACCAATAATTTTATTGATTTTGGTCGCTGGAAGAACACACTTCATTTTTTTTTAAATTAAAGGGTAACCCCTTTTACAATAAATCTTCTAAATATTTGTTGTTAAGCTTACTGTGTACTATCGATACTATCGCGATATTATCACTATCGATAGTTCAATCGATGGTTTGACAGCTTTATGTGCCTGAGTACCCAAAATGGCGCCCTTAAACTCGAAAGCAAGGAACACAGTAGGCGGTTACTAAAGCGAACGGTAAATTAGACATCATTCCACGACGTTCGACCTGTGATATCCAATTTAAAGGACTTCAGAATCCATTACTACGATTCATCACTTTCAGAACCCATCTTCATCCAAAATCACCTTATTCCCTACAGCCGGGTATCATCGAAAGCCATTTTTGGAAATACAAGATGACTGACCAGAGCGACTTGGACCGCCAGATTGAGCAACTGCAGCGCTGCGAGTTTATCACGGAGGCCGAGGTCAATTCCTTGTGCGCCAAGGCCCGGGAAATCCTGGCGGAGGAGAGCAATGTGCAACGCCTGGACACGCCGGTAACCGTTTGCGGCGACATCCACGGCCAGTTCTACGATTTGATGGAGCTGGTCAAGGTGGCCGGTCGTGTGCCCGAGAAGAACTTCCTCTTCATGGGCGACTTTGTGGACAGGGGCTACTACAGCGTGGAGACATTCCTGCTCCTGCTGGCCCTTAAAGTGCGCTATCCGGACCGCATCGCCCTGATCCGTGGGAATCACGAGTCCCGTCAGATCACCCAGGTGTATGGATTCTACGACGAGTGCATGCAGAAGTACGGCTCTGCGGCAGTTTGGATGCAATGCATGGATGTCTTCGACTACCTCAGCCTGGCGGCCATCATCGGTGGCAAGGTATTCTGCGTCCACGGCGGCCTGTCGCCAGCCATCCAGTTCCTGGACCAAATCCGCTGCCTCGACCGCAAACAGGAGGTGCCGCACGAGGGACCCATGTGCGATCTGCTCTGGAGCGATCCGGAGGACCAGGTGGGCTGGGGAGTGTCGCCACGAGGGGCTGGCTACCTCTTCGGCGGGGATGTGGTCGACGAGTTCAACCACTCCAACAATTTGGACCTGATTTGCCGAGCCCACCAGCTGGTGATGGAGGGCTACAAGTATCACTTCAATCAATCCGTCCTGACCGTCTGGTCAGCTCCCAACTACTGCTATCGGTTGGTACACCGCTCCAACTTCCATTAAGTTCTTTAACAACAGTTTCCTGTGTTCCCTTTGCAGCTGCGGCAATGTGGCGGCCGTTCTGCTACTGGACAATGACGGCCACAGCCGCGACTTTGTCATCTTTCGGGATGCTTCACAGGAACATCGTGTCGTTCCCACCAAAAAGCTGCAAGCGGATTACTTTCTCTAGGATGATTTTCGCTACTCCTCTGTAAGCGGTAGTGGCCATTCCACTGGAGGCCCACAAAAATCACCAAAAGAAACAACAACCACCAATGTACCTAAGCAGCAGCCAATGAACTATTGTTCATCTATTAAAATTGTGCTTTGCATCTAGCTATTAATTAATGGAACTACTTCATAGGGACTTTTGCCATCTTTCTTGAAATAAATATGGAGAAAGTAGTAATTTAATACTTAAAATAAAGATCTAATCTTGTGATCTTCATTTCGTAAGCATGGTGCTTTTACAAACTAAATATAAAAAGATCTCAGACTGCGAAACGAAGTGCATTTATAAATAAAATAAAGAAAAGCTGTAAGTATGACTCAAATCAGCATACTAAATATAAAAAACTTAAGCTAATCTTATGAGTTTTTCAAGTTTTTCGTAAGACTTAGAGAACAAACAAACGGTCTTTCTTTTCAACAAATTATAAAAACTTGTTAACTATATGCCGGTAAAATCGTGAGTACATATTCTATAACCATTATTTCTTTATTATTTTTTTATTATTTGTATCAAATGAGCACTGAACTTCTCTTCACGTTTTTTGATAACAGTTTTCTGGCAGTCAGCAACCGATTTAAATTTTCCCATACGGCCAAATGGGCGTGCGACGATGTTGCCCCATCATCGCGTTATTGTCATCGGTACGGCGGCTCCAAAAACAGCTGATTGGAATCCCCAGCTGATAACACGACAGGTGGCTTAAGGGCTAAGACGGAAAATGCGATCTCTCCAGGTAAGTTGTCTATCTTAGAAGCACCTTAAAAAGAAGGTAATCATAACTCTTACAATCCCTTAGCGGTTGCGGCAGCTGTTGAGCTTGGGTGGTCGAATTGGAGAAAGAAGACTACTCCAGGGGGAAGCTCACACACCCAAGAAAGGTCTTCCCCTGCTGAGACTAGGTCTCCTGGCGGCCGGAGCCGGAGCCATTGGCTACGATGGCTGGGTGAATGACTTCACCTACTGCGGGGCCTCTGTGCGATTTGTGCGGTCCCTCAAAACCGCCGCACTGATTGCCGCCGACTATCTGCGGCTGGACGAGAACGATCCGGAGTACGAGAGCAAGGTGAAGGTGCTGCACCAAAAGAGCGCCGAGCGACTGCTGGAGACGTGCCTGCTCAACGGCGGCCTGTACATCAAGGTGGGCCAGGGATTCGCGGCCATCAACCACATCCTGCCCGTGGAGTACACCAGCACACTGTCCCGACTGCAGGATCGCTGTCTGCCCACCAGTCAGTCCGATGTGCAGAAGGTATTTCGCCGCGACTTTGGCCAGCTGCCTGAGGAGATCTACCAGGAGTTCGACTACCAGCCCGTGGCGGCCGCCAGTTTGGCGCAGGTCTTCAAGGCACGGCTGCCCAGCGGCGAGCAGGTGGCCGTCAAGGTGCAGTACAATGACCTGCAGAAGCGGTTCATCAGCGACCTGGGCACCATCATCTTCCTGCAGGACATCATCGAGTTCTTCTTCAAGGACTACAACTTCGGCTGGATCCTCAATGACCTGCGGAAGAACCTAGTGCTGGAGCTGAACTTCCTGCAGGAGGGTCACAATGCCGAGCGCTGCGCCAAGGACATGGCGAAGTTCAGCTATGTCCATGTTCCCAAAGTCCACTGGTCGCACACAAAAACTGTGAGTTCTTAAGAAAGTAATATAAAGCTATTCAATAAATATTAAATTGTTTTAATACAGAATTTTTTTCCCAATCTTACCAATTATAGATGTTTAATATACTTACTTTTTGTGAAAAATAAATTCTAATAGATTATTAATAAAAAAAATATAAATTTAAGAAGTCTTCGATTTTATATATTCAAATACTTATAAAAAAACCATTTTTAACTCGTTATAATTTTTAAAAAAATATAATTGCTTAAAAAGTAGACAGCTTTTTTTTTTAAATATAAGTTGTAATAGACTTTTAAAGAAAAATATAAACTTAAAAAGTTTTCCAGTTTAAAAAGTTATCTATTTAAATGTATAAGAAAACCAGTTTTACATATTTTAAGAAAATAATTATTTAAGAAGCCTTCAGTTTAATTTATTATAATACATAAAAGCGTATTAAATTCCTAACTTAATTTTTAAATTATTTACAGCGTGTTCTTACTCTTGAATGGATGGAAGGGTGTAAGATTAACGATCTTGAGGCGATAGCCAAGCAAAAACTGAACCTAAAGGACATTGACGTTAAGCTTTTCAATACCTTTGCTGAGCAGATTTTCTACACTGGCTTCGTGCACGCCGATCCCCATCCAGGAAACAGTAGGTTATTTTATGAAAATCAAAATATTTTAATTTCTTATTATTTGTTTTGTTTATTGCTTATAGTTTTTGTGCGACCAAATAGTAAAAATGGCCGAGCAGACATTATCTTGCTGGACCATGGCCTTTACGAAGAACTGCCTCAGAATGTGCGGGGACCACTGTGCGAATTCTGGGAGGCCACCGTGCTGCGCAATGAGGCCAAGATGCAGGCCGCCGCCGAGAAGATTGGCATAGGTGACTACATGCGATTCGCCGAGGTGCTTTTCCAACAGCCTATTCGAATTCGAGGAGGTCGCATTAGGGGAAAACTCTCGCAGGAGGACATCGATCACATGCAGGAGGTGGCCAGGAAGAACTTTGAGCTCATCATGGGCACCCTTAAGGAGATGCCGCGGAGCATGTTGTTTGTGGTAAGTGGTTTACTTATCAAGACACTAGATCGTATACACAAATTAAGTTATTTTTCCAGTCATTTTAAACGAGAGTTCGAATTAAGTTTGGATCAGTTTTTTTTATAAACGTTATCGAAATGCGCTAAATAAATTTTAAAATTTCTCGTAGACATAAAGTACTTGCTTAGAAAATGTCTTTTACGTTTTATTTTTGTGATGAACCCTACGGTTCAATATCATTTTACTCTTAGAGAGCTAAATTGGCTTAACTAAAAATTTACAGAACAAATCATTTAAGGATTTCGCAGCTTTTAATCTCAAATTTACACAAAAACCTTGTTTTTAGTTACAGATTAAAAAAATTTCTGTATTCCGAGTTAGTTTTTTTTAATAATTGTGTACTTCTGTGTACACCAGAATGAATAAACTTAAAATTGTTTTCATTTCTTTATTATTATTTCATTATATACTCAACTAAGAGCAATTAAGAATCATATTGTTTTTGGTTGCTATCTGGATGAGCACATTAAAGTATATTTACTATTTTTGATTAAACTATCCTTTATACTATTTTTTAACTAGGTTCGTAACCTGAACACTGTTCGAGCGATTAGTCATCAGCACGGAGACGTGGTTAATAGGCCCCAGGTGATGGCGCGATATGCCCAGAAGTGTCTTTATATACACAACGAGAGCCGTTCTTCCCTGCGGTTTGTCCACTGGCTGAGTCGCCGCATCTACTTCGAGTACTGTCTGTTTTTGTCAGCCTTCAAGCTGCGCATCCTCGACTGGTACTTCAATGTCCTTTATTTGCTGGGACGTGCTCCTGCCTCGGCCAAAACCGTAATGAGGGATATGATGCAACCGCTGGAACCGCAGATCTTGAGATGAGCACTATCCGGTACCTCTTTCCCTAAATTATAAGTCTTAAGATGTCTTTGTATATTTATATTAATATTTCACTGACTCATTCCCAGGCATATTATCAATGGAGGAAATCACTGAGAATGAGTCAGAGAAAAAGGGTTTTTATATAGTGTGACAAACAAATAATAATTGTAAAGTGATAAGCAAAGTATTTATTTAATGCCTTTATGACGCTTTACCGTATGTGGTTATTAAGGTGTAGGACTTTTGAATAAATTGTATAGTAAATTTGATTTAAATTGTGTTTTTTAAAACCTTTTTAGGTGCCTGTCAACAGGGAATTAAACTGTCTGGAGGCAAACTACAAGAAAAGATATCATATCTTGCATTTAAAGACCCTTCAAGGCGCTAATCCTTCAACACTTTGGCTGAGTCAGATCACTTCTGACACCCCAGGACAATTATATTTCGCAGGCCCAAAGAATGCGGCATTCAGGACTGTTAAGTTGAGGTGTGCATGCCAAGTCTGGGACTTTAATAAAATTGCCGGTGACTTGCCCAAGGTTATAACCAGCCAGGCAGCCAATCAGCCAGTTATTGGGCCACTTTCACTTCCATTTAGGCCCTCCCAAAAATTCAACAAATCAATCGGGCTAGCCTGAAACACGAGTGCTGTGCTGTCTAAATTTAAAATGACTGAGCAGTACTGCGGTGGCCCCTGGAATGTCTTTCCGGGTGTGTATCATTGGAATATTAACACCCAGTAATAAGTGCACATACGAGGTGTTCCTGCCTCCAAATCGGCACAAATGGGCGTCAACTACATATTTCCGGTTGTGTGGAGCGCCCCGACAGGCTGAAACATGCCAGATTCCAACTATGGCCAAGCCCATGTCCCATGTCTCATATCCCCAAACTTCAGGCCTCGTCCCGCCGTAACACTTTCACTTCTTGTTGTGCCACATACATCGAGTTTCGTGTGCCGCACACAGAACTAAATTCAATTCAATTTCATTTAAAGTTACTTTCGCTGACTGACAGACAGCAAACGACCCTCTCAGCCTAAGCCAAAGTCCCAGCACTGTGGGATGAAATGGAAATTTCGGGGTTTCTTTTACTTAAACTACGCCTTTTTCGGTTTCTAAAGCTTGATCTTGTAGTGTACAATCTATTTTACATTTATATATTTGACTTATTTTCATGAAACTTTAAATGTAATTTTAAATTCCAAGTAATTTGAGGTATTTTTCACTTAACAACTATATTCTTGATCTAATTCCATTTAGGCTTCCCTAAAAATTTGTTTCTTTAGACCTAAACCTTTTATAAATATATAAACTTGACTTGATATTACTATAACAATGTTTGATCTTTAGGTCTAAATAAACACGTAATATATTTGTAAAGTTTTATTTACAATGTATAAAAACTTATAATTTCATACTTCTTTTTTTTATCAACCATTAAACACTTAAGACCTTTTCTTAAGCACCTAAAATCATGGATTCATTTTGATATTTGATTACCAATTTTGAGCCATGGTAACTAACTAACACCTGACTGGCTTCTGTTTAGTTGCGCATACGCCCCGTGCGCCCTCGGCTAAATATGAAATTAAAAATCCATGCTGAAGTGTGAAATGACTGGAATGTCGGCTGTCTGCCGTCGCCTTAGCCTCCACCTCCACTTCCAAAATCCTCAGGCTAAAGGCTCGACTTGGAGCCCGGAACCGTGCTTGGCGAGAAATCATTCGCCAACGAGTCGCAGAGTGGAGCAAAGGTCTCTAGCGGAAACGGAAATCAGCAGCTAATCGGAATTAAAATGAACAAAGAGTTTATCACGCAGGGCGGCACACCCATTACCGTCGATTTGGCCACGGTAATTAGTAGTTATCCGCAGCCGGACGCGATTTGATCCTGCTTAAAATTGAGTTCCCGTTTAGGATCTGCGCAATCTGGTTTTCGGCACCGCCGCCATTCCCATGCGCGCCGAATGGCTCCAAACGTCCTTTGTTTTTGGGGCTCCCAAGGAGGAGCTGGCTTACGGCCTACGTTCGCCCCGGAATGCCACCCGCGGATTACTGTCCGTCGTCCAGGGATTCGTCTTGAAGTATTTGCTTTTTGCCCGGAAGACCAGTCGCGTCGCTTCCCTCACCGAGTGCGTTTCCATTTCCATTTCCGTTTCCGGTTTGCACAGAGTGCAAGTTTGAGTGCGTTATCCAGAGTGTCCTGTGTTTGTGTGTGTGTTTTTCCTTTTCAGCCCGCTCCTGGCCACCGCCGATATGCAACGCGAGGCACTCTTCTGCGCCCTCCTCGAGATCCTGCGCACCATCTCGGACAAGGGCAAGGTCACCATGGTCCTGCCTTCGGAGGATGAGGTGTTCGTTGATCACAGCGCCTGCTACTTCCACGATTCAGTCACTGAGAAGGTAGGTGCAATTATTGCATAACAAACATATAAAAATAGTTTTAAATTTTATTACAAAACAAATAATCATGACTCCATTGATGCTATGAAATATTTAAGGATCAGCCCATCTTGTTTTCTATAAATTTACTTTATTTTAGACATCTTCGATACTTAAAATACTTTAAAAAAGTTTAAGTCTATAGGGAAATTTATCAAACTCCTTTAACTGTTTTAGAAATTCTTAATCTTCTTTTTCGTCCAAACAACACCTATTGCACAATTTTATATAAAGAAATACTTGTTTTTCATCTGTTTGGTGTTGTAAAAAAATATTTTTAGGTCAGTATATTATTTTAACAGTACCTTAAATTAAATTTAATTAAGATTTGCCTTTTCCCATTTTGTATCTTTCTAAAAATCCTTTACAGCTCTATGTTTTTACATTGTCCCCCAATGAGGAGTTGGAATACTTTCTGAAGCGAAATTTCAAATACGTAAGACCCACGAAGCTAAACATTTACTTGTACAGCCATTTGATCAAACAGTTTGCACTTAACCTGCCTAAAAGTTTACAGAGGAGGAGACCCCGGGCACCCTGCTGTTTTTATATAGCGCCGTCCTCACGCGATCTATGGGAAAGTAAGATTGGGCCCAAGTGTCTGTAGATGCGAATGCATTTCCCCGTTTCAGTGGCCATTTATAATCCATTTAAATTTACCTTTCGGCGGTGAATACTTTCGTATGTTTTGCAGAGTTCGCACGGACTTGGACTCAGCGAAATCGGCGCCCCTGACGTCCAGTAACCACGAGGAGGGATCCCTGATGATTGTCACGCTTCTGCTGACGGGTCGTGCCACGCCCTATATACACAATGGTGTTGTAAATGTGGGCGACGAGAGTAGCTATGTGGGTACAGGAAATAGGGGGACTTTCACCATAATAACATCCTTCGATTGCGGTGGGTTTTCATTTACTCTTTCAGGCGGTTCCACAGTACGGAGTCCTAAAACGCTGCATGATTGGACTATTGCTCTGGGACATCGAGTCTGCTAGTGTACGTAGATTTAATTTTCAAAATATTAGAAATATTATATGTAATTTCTTGACTTTCCTATATAAATTAGTTTAATTTTTCAAAAACTTATACATTAAGTAAACAATTTTTTAAATTATTATATCAAAAAAGTATATATTAATACTGTTGATAATGCCGCAAATTTAAGGCACATTTAATAAACATTCAATTTGATTGTCGCTGGTCGTACATCAATTGAATTTTAATTAAATTAAATTCTTTGTAGTTAAACATATAAAATCTCTTTTAATTTTTTGGTGGCTTTTTTCACTGTTCAGTCATAGCTTTTAGTAATTTTAGTATTTAATATTAATATTTATTTAATATTTTTTATTTAAATTGTATTTTTTTGTTAGAAGGTTTTTAGCGATCTGTTATGGTTTGTCATAACACAATAACAATATTTTTATTCGCATAGAAGAGAATATCATTAAAATACATGTTTCATTAGAGTAGCCTTTTCATTAGTTTCATTTTTTTCTGTACGAAGGTTTGAGCTTTTCAACTATTATTTAATTCTTTCTTAATTTAATCTTGTTATCCATATCTCTTTATTAAGCATACATTATTTCGAAAATACTGTAGTTTAATGATTTAATATTTTCTATTTTTAAAAAACCTTCTTTTTGTTTCACAGGCTGCGGTGAATCAGTCCCGCCAGCCGGGTTCCCGCCTGAAGACGCCCAACTATCCCATCTGGATAACCAGCTGCACCGGCCACTACGGCGTGATCTTCAACAAGAATCCGGACTTGCTGCGCAACTATCACGCGGAGTCGCGGTTCGATGTGAACTACTACAGCTGCTCGGGCCATCAGATCCTGATGACCATCGACAATCGCACGTACAACGAGCAGGCATTGGTCATGTTGGAGCGGCAACCAATCACGCCGGACAGTGCCTCGATGTCCGGAAAGGAGGAGGGCGGTATGGGGGGCGCAACGTCGCCGACCGCTGTGTCCGTTTCCATTTCCGGAGGAGGAGGTGCTGCTGCCGGCGGCGGTGTGGGTGGCGCTAGCGGCGGTGTTGGTGGTGCTGCTAGTGGCGCTAGCGGTGGTAACGATGTGGTCGCCAAGGAGGAGTCGACGCTCAACACGCCGTTGCAGCGTCTGATTCATACCAAGTGGGAAGAGGCAACTATAAGCTTTCACGTGCAGCCATCGATGTTGAGTTATCTTTTTAGTACCACGCAGTAGAATGCAGTGAATTGAGATCAAGTCAGATGACGATTAGGAGCTCCTTTGCTAAAGTCAGACCGATTCACACTCAAGCGCAAGAGATATCATCAAGGACAAGTTAGATTTGCAAGGGCTTTTGGGTTTTTTTCTTTTAAAATCACTTAGGAATCTTCAAAATCTAAAAACCAAGAAATATTTATTTAATCATGCACTTAACAAAAATAATAAAATTATTTATGATCTTTAACAAGAAGTTTAATTTCTATAATATTTACTTAAAGAAAATATTGTCAATAATTCGCTGAGTTGTAAATTTTTTCTGGGTGTACAAACTTTAAATATTTATTATTATAAACCATGAAAGCTTGTTAAATTTAAGATTGGACATGAGAATGGAACTATCCTATTATTATTTGCTTAAATTAATATCAGATCAGATTAGTTGGTAATAGAATTTAAATCCATACATTTATTAATTTTTTTACTCATTTCAAATTATTCACTTAGGCATGTAAGTTTGTTATGTTGTCTCTTGAACTATGATATAAATCGACTTTCTTGGCGAATGACCAATGCACCCATGAATTTAAACATATGTTTATATCCCTTTGTGGATATAGATTGTTTTTATTCTTATACCAAACAAGTAAGTTACAATGAAGGCACTAAATAACATAATATATACAGAAAATGCTGTATCCACTTCTAGAGTTCTCGATTAAATCTTTTCCAAGTTTATCTTTAAAGATCTCCAAGTCATAGAAATAGGGTTTCATCAAGCCCAAAATAAATGATATGATATAGCTTTAAATACTTACCAGATTAGTGCCATATAATGTAAGCTTCCTAGATGATGCACACTATTAAGTCTTAGCTAGCACAAATTGTAGTAGAATTCTACTGTTGCTGTCTATCCGATTTGACACCCGAATTGGTATTTGAAAAAGATATATGGTAAATGGTCGAACACCAAGACATCGAACCAAAACAGCGATGGTAAATACACGTAAAATATTCCAAGTATCTGATCTGAATGCGAACGAGCTAAGGCAGATTTATGAATATATATACATATACTATATATGGTATGTTATGAAATCAGAAATCTGCCTGGATGAGGCCTCTCTTTACGAGATGAGCGACTGCAGGACTCTAAACCAGTTGATTGATGCTGCCGCCTGAAGCCACTAGACGATATTATACTATCAGATTTTGTGTAGATCACCAACATGCTTCGAATACTCCAACCGCACTTTTCGCTATTGTCGAATACTCTGTTCCAAATATACCTCTGTAAATCCAAAGTCATTTATTAATGGGAATGGAATAAAACAATTACCAGGGTACTTTGAAAATTGTTAAGAAAATTGTATCAATTTATTGAAAGGTATTTGTATTTTTTTAAAAAATGATTGAAGTTCCTTGCTATAAGTCATGTCAGGTTTAAACTTTGTAGTTGTAGTTGTTTACTTGAATAAGAGAATAGTTTTAGACGTATTTGTGTGTATCTTTAATATTCATTGAAACATTTTGAGATATTCTTGAAAAGGTTTAAGTTGATTTTTCTTGAGAGCTCGTCCCAGACTCCATTGTTAATTTTATTTTTGTTAGATTTTTGTAAGTACCTAACTAATTGCTTTGCGGCCTATCGTATTCCATATTCCATATACCATATTCAATTGTATAAATTGTATAAATTTCGTAATACCATTTGTCATAGTCTCTTCCACATTCCTGCGCGTCTTCCCTTTTTTTTTTTGCGGGACGTGTAAAAATTTGGTTACAATATTTGGTGATTATTATTTACATGTAGGCGATTTCAGTGCAGTTCATAACTTGAATATAAATTTCTTCGTAAACTTAACTTAGCGTTACTTATGAGTAGTGAAAGTGAAACTGTTGCTTTGGAAACCCGTTTCGGAAAAACTAAACGCATATCTTAGGCATACAAAAGGAGTTCTCATTCAACAAAAAAAAAAAAATGGATAATCGTGCAGCGTTTCGAATGAAATTGATTTTGCCAAACTTTTGAGCCATTCAGTCCCATTAGCAGGAGCCATTACAATGTTTAAACTGTGTCCCCTTCGTCCTGTTCGTATCCACTGTCTGTTTGTGCAATTTTAGTGTGGCACGCGATTTGGATTCTCCGGGGAAGGACAACTTATCTGTGCCACTCGTACATGTGCCTCGAACATCCATATGACGGGCATGAATTATTGAAACGACTGCCCCGGTTTTTGGAGAATTCGGGGAAACAAGTTTGTTGTTGACACCTTGCCCTAATTGATTGCTGATGTGCTGCAGGCCTTGACCTCGCAAATGATTGAACTTTCCCAGGGGAATGCATGTTAGGTAGGTGTGTGTTGAATGCAGAACTTGAGGGGTCCTTTTTCTTTGGTCTCTAGGAACATCTTAACCAATTCGTTGCTAAACTTTGCCCTTTTGGCTGAAAAATCCGTTTCAACTTAGAGCGTAAACAGAATTTGTAGCACATATGTCTTAAGCTTAAATCAAGCATTGCGATTATTTACAAAATAGTCGTGGACGCTGAGATATGATACAATACAATACAATACATTACTCAAGGTATGATTAGGCGTGTATATGCTACGATTACGTGTGAGGGGACCAAAAAAAGCCTACGGTGCATTGAATTACCATAGAGGTGTGTAGTGTGCGCTTAGAGCCTAACTACTCGTATGATTATGGTTGCAATGTACACCGACTACTGATCTGATCAAATCTGATTGGTTTCTCCGTGCGCCAGGTTGTACCTGTACAACCCGTCAGAGCCACGGTCAAAATGGGAGGAGCTCGCGGGGGGCTCCTCGCTAAGACTAACTAGCTAACTACAGTCAATATCCCTACGGGCGCACCAGCAACTTGTCTATGTACTCCAGGTTCGTGTTCTTGTAGCGCGTCCTGTTCAGCGCCTGTGCGGGGGCGTTCTTCTTCGTCTGCGTGTGCCACGTGAGAATCTGGGGTACAACAAAATCGTAGTTTATATTAATATAACAATTACTTTTATAAAAATTTTATAAACTATAATAACTTCAATAACTCCTTTACTGACTATATTATATTTACTATAACAATTTCAATAACTCCTATACTGAAACCTTCGAAAAAAGTATCTGTAAAATTTTATTTTCCCAACATTTTTCATTAAGAAATTAAAGAATAAGTTTGGATATTTATTATAAAATATTTTTCAGTTATTTATCATATAATTTAGATGAGTATCAGATTTAGACTCTAAATGCCATATTTTTAAGGGATATTTTACGAACCCATCCCATACAAACAATGTGGTTATTGTTTGTTTAAAGTTTATCAACTTTAATGGTAAATAAACCATATACATATGATGGTTTTAATTTAAAATGAATATGATAAAAACGCCAAAATAAAGAGGTAAATAACATTTCCTTAATTATAAATATAGTGGAAAATTTGTATATTTTAATATGGATAAAATGTCAGTAATGTCCCGTATATTTATTGTTGCTGCTTTATGGCAGGCTTGACTAATTGTGTATGATATATTAATGAAATCACTTACGTCTCGGCACTCGTCGGCCAACAGCTCGATTTCCTTATTGTCCAGTGGAGCCAGACTGCGCAGGAAGCCGTCCTCTTCGTATCCCGGCTTAAAAGGCATCTGCGCCTTTGGTCGCTCCTTCAAGAACTTAACGCTCACTGCAAAACCAGCCATGTCCACAGGATATCTGCGACCCCCGATCCAGCCATCGTAAAAGCCCACCAGCTTGCCCCCCTGAATTATGGGGCTGCTTACGCCGGTCTTTGTCACAAGGCCCACTGGCCACATGGCCACTTTCGTTATGTAGCGCATCTAAGGAAAGGAAGTTATAATATTTTAAATTTTTATTATCACGAAACTTTCAAAGAAAAAAAAAACAGCCAATTTTCCAGGCTTTAGGATATCTAGGAAAAGTAAAAAGATAAAGCAAAGAAATAAGCTCAAGTTTATTTACAAAATTCCATTGCTTTTTAGTTGTACTAGTGTTTTGTTCCCTTAACATTGTTAAGTAATTGTTTTAATTTTTGTTTGGGATAATATTAATAGTGATATATTGACTTTTACATCGCAGTTTCTTTATAGAAGGGTTGAGCTTGTTATCGAAAACGTCAGTTTGGATTAAAGTTAGCTAAAGAACAAACTTGCCTTCCTGAAGTTTTTTAAAAGCGGGAGCAGCCAAGCTAATATTTAAATGAATCTTTAATCTATTGATAGGAAATTGCCAATTCCTGACCCCTAATTCGGGTAAATTGTGTTTTATGTTTAGGGTGGGGCATAGGCCAAATTACACGGCCACCTGCTGCTCCTTTTTTCCCATTACCTGCTCAAATATGCTAATGTCGTAGGTGTTGTCGTCGTCGGCGAAGTAGAGCACTCCCTCGGTGGCATTGTGGCGCAGATACTCCAGGCCTCGATTCCGATTGGAGACGCCACGCGGCTTGGCCCGTTTCGTCTGTTTGTACTTCTCGGGCATGGGTGCTACGAAATGGGAACGGGAATGGGAATGGGCAATGTTAATGTAGCCCCTCGTAAATATCACTTGAATGTGACCAGGACATGAAATACACACACATACACACACACACACACACACACATAGAACGCATGGTAATGATACTCACCCACCATATACTCGTAGGGCACTCCGATCCGGTCCAGAGTGTGGGCCACCAGCGGATTCGTTTTGTTGGCATCCTCGATGACCAGCCAGAGTAGATTGACCACATGTTTCAGGGTATAACCCAGCCGGGTGAGCTCCGCCAGCTGCTCGGGTCGTCGGTAGGTGGGCGTGATTATGTACAGGGGCGGCTGTGGGTCGAGTTGATTTCAGTTGAGTGTCATTAGGTTATCTAACGCCAACGCTGTGTACAACGGGGCGTATGTGTGCAATGCACTTGGACTGGTTAGTGGTTGTTTGGGTGGTTGGGTGTTCGGGTGGTTGGATAGCTAGGTGACTGGCTGACTGGGTGACTGAGTGCCTCGTTAGGTGATGCCAGTGGGTGGTGCGTAATGCGGCGTGAGCTTCTTTTTATGAGCAATTATGCAAATTCATTTACAGCCCAATGGCTTGACTAGGCGACCAAGCCACATCCACATCCACATCCACATCCACCCCATTGCCGTAAGTCAGTGTGTCTAGGCTCTGGCTCAGCAAAATAGGTCGCATTTCACTAGTCGAAGGCACTCAGAAAAAATGTGGATTGATTGCAAAGAAATATTGTTCTTATTGAAGAGTATTACAGAATCATTTTTAACTGAATTCAATTAAAGCTGAATTTCATGACAAGATACTTAAAGGAAATGCAGAATATCCATTTTTACTAAGCTTTAGGAAAGTTTTAAAAGGATCCGTCTTAAAAAATTATGTTTTCTTATTGCTAAAAAAGATTCTATATAAAATGTTTTGATATTTTAAATATAGATATATAATAATAAAGCAAGCAAAGTAAAAATAAAGTCAAGTTAACTAAATATGAACTAATTCCCTGTTGCAAATATTTAAAGACTAAACATTTTCTAATTTTAGTATTTGTATTATTTTTTCTAATTTAAAATAAGAAACATTACCTTTAAGATACCGATTTCGGAAGTTTACATATTTAAAATGATAATTTTTGATATGGATAGTTTTGTTTTTGTTTGAGTGTTTTTTCAAGCACACATGTATTAAACACCCGTTCTAGATATGTTGTGCCTGGTAAATCCGTGGCCCATTGAACGACTGACGTTGAAAATAAATAAACTGGCGCACTCACTTTGCAAATTGTCCATTGTTGACACACATGCACCCACAACACAACCACACCCTCCACATGCAAGGGGATGGATAACAAAAAAAAATGCATTCAAATTTATTTTACAAAATAAACTCGGACATTCAAATGACCAGAGATATGTAGAAGAGATCAAAGGGTGGCTTAGCACACAAAGCAGATCAGATTTCACAATGTCAGCTGATTTTATTTAATAGATCTTCATTTCATTGCTAATTTTCTATAATACTAGCTTAAATTGTTGTAAAGATCGTCTTATTTTCGACTAAAACATTTTAGGAATCAACATATTAAACCCTTAATAAAAAATCTAATTTAACGTTTTAGTGAAATAAATTTAACTCGTATGTGTTTTCCTAAATCAAAAAGATTATTGATGTAATCTTTAGTTTTTGAAAAATTAGCCTTGTATTATGCCTTACAAACTTATAAAAAAAGGTAAAACAATGATTTTATTCGTATTGCTCTTATACTCCTTAATAGTATTATAATATATATATATATGTTAGCTAATAAATTTAGACTCTATTTTATCTTAATGCTGAGGGGCTTGACCATTGACATTGAGTGCAGGGCATTGGTATCTCTATAAGTAGAAGCAACTACTAAATGACAGGCAAATGCGCGTGAATCTTTTCAATTGGCTTGCATTTTGTTTTTTGCATAAATCTGGAATCTAGATCAGCAACCACCCACCACCCACACACCCCTACTTTTTCGGTGGTAGCTTTCAGTGCTAGTGATTTTTCTAAAAAAAAATTTTTAATGGCAACTGGTTGTGGTTTTGGTTTTTTTGGTTTTGTCTGCGAATTAGCGCAATTTTCAAATTAGGCTCATGTCTAATGGAAAATGAGAATCTTTTTGTCTGCCACCAGTTGCAGTGGCACACCCGCAGTTAGTGCGGCTTGTTGGTTAATATAATGCATGTGATTAACCCAGAAATCGTGATGCTGATAGCCGGCCAGCAATTTGCACATGGTGGCCAACAAAAGTTGGTTAGATAAACAGCGCAATTTGTGGGGGATAGCCTCCCATTGTGTTGTTTGCGTTTCGAAGTCGTTTGGTAATATATTCCCATTTAGGAGTTTAATGAGTCCACAATTAACAAACGAGTGGCTTGGGTAAATGTAGAACACATTTGTCACCGTGTTTGCTTTGGGTTTTTCTTTGTAGAAGTAATTGTTAAATATTCATTTGTGTTTGACCAGATTTTCCAGCGAATGCAAATTTGATTTAGCATATGTATGACAACAAAAATTTTCTTACACATGAATTTTATAGAAAAATTGTCTAAGAAATATAAATTAATTAAAATATTTTAAATGTAACAACATAACCCTATATTACTACTGTTTTAATTTTAAGTACAACTAAAATAACATATTAAAGATAATTATTTTCTATTGTACAATTTCAGGATGAGTTTCTGATGCTACTATGTAAATTATAAAACATTTTGTTAACCTATTCAAATTACATTCAACAACATTCAGGCTCATTATGTTTCGTACAGTAATGACTAGTGTGCAAGGCACTTGCGAGCAGCAAATGCCAATTAAGAAAATTGAAAAACGGGGTGAGGAAAAGCGATAAGAAAGTAACCAGCAGGTTTGCAGTGTGCATTGAAAGGGCAACAAGTGCGACATTCAGTAATCGAATAATAACAAGCAACCAGCCAGCCACACCAACATTTGACAACACAGAAACACTTGGTAGAAACATGCACTCGACAACTAAAAATAATATGCAGATAAGCTCGAAATGCACTTCCGAAGATTAAAACAGAATAAGTGAAATGCGGGAGAAACAAGAGTGTAATAAGTTTGGTTAGTTGTGGGTGTTGCAAACTTGGGTTCACTGAGATAAAATGTATATCCAAAATCAAAAACAAGATTACCGTTTTGTATACTAGAATAATTTTAGCAAGACAATTTTTCTTCAGTTCTGAATAATAAAAATAGGTTTAATTTTCTTTTATATTTACTTTGGACAGAAATTTGATTTTTAATTGTAATTTGACAACTGGAAATCAACGATTTACTAACTTTTTGACTTTTTAAGTTCGAAATAAAAAGTTTCTTTGAAAATAAATCTATTTTTTGACTAATTAATTCATTTAATTTAAATGGAATCATATTTAAAAAATATATATATTTGTATTATACAACCTACATACTTTTTTTTCTATTCTACCACCTATAGACTCAATTTTCATAAATTCGGTAAAATATTCATGATTTTGGTACGATTTTTCTTCGGTGTATGTTAGGTGATCGGGGGAAGTGCATGGATAGGATTACGATTATGTCAATATATTTACGGGCTCTGAGGCGGCAACGAATGTTGGTCGAGTCTTTTGGCCGTTTTCCGAGTGGGAGGCGGTGGGCGTGGCCACCGCGGATGTTTTGGCGCTTGTTTTGGCTTTCGTTGTTGTTGTCAATTTAATTGTTGTTGCTAACACACCGGCTGTGGCTGTTGTTGTGGTTGTTGTTCTTGTTGTGGTGCTTGTTTTAGTGGTTGCAGTCTTTTGATAGCCACCCACCGATCCCGATTCCGATCCCAATCCCGATCTTAGTTCCGATGACGAGGATATAAATGTGGCTTCTGTGGCCGCTAATGAAACCATGCGAATGGAGGCTGAGGATGCACCACCCACTTTCTGACCCACACTGCCCACTGTACCAGCTGTTGTGGTTGTGGTTGTTGTTGTTCTTGTTATTGGAGCTATTGTTGTGCTTGTTGTTGTGGATTTGGTATTGATGTTTGAGGAACTATTGGCCATTAGCAGGGAAATGGGTGACCACAAATATGAAGCGATATATGACGATGATTTCTCTTGATGCTAAAGTTCGGTTTAGTTTAGCAGTGATTATATTATTATATTATATTAGGGATCACAAGAAATAGAACAAGAACACAAAGAAAATATTACAATAGTTTTAATACTATTTAAATTCTATGGTTAGATTTAAAGGTTATTGTTAGGTATGAACTTGATATGTTATTATGGCAGGATTGATAGCTAAAAGTATTTGAGAATTATCAACAAATATCAAGGTAACCCTTTCCCAACGCCAAGTTTATATTTTTATTTGCTTAACACATCTTTGGTTTGTTATGTTTTAGGCACGTAACACTCCCAATAGTTTTTTATTTCTCACACTTTAATTTCGTGCTTCTAGTTGCTTATGCTTTATTGCAGCCAAAACCAAATATCATATACTACGTCATGTTCTCAAATGTACTGTTTTTATCATTTCCTGTTACTCGAAGTGGGGTTTTTAGTTTCCAAATTTTGGCAAACTTAAGTTTTTATGGATCTAAGGCTACAAAACTTGCTCAGAGAAAACAATACATTTTCTCACGTTTTAATTTATAGATTCGCAAAAATTATGTTATTTTGACATTGAGAAATCTTTTATTAATTAACTATTATTAGATGAAGATCAGGGGAAGGTCACGGCAGTCAAAACAATATACTTTTATGATAAAATTGATAAAATTGGTTATCTTTATTAAGGGTACACGATTTTTTTGGCTACCAACCATGCTGGAGTCAGATAAGATTATAAAACTAGTCAATTGCCTCTAACACCCGCACAGTGGAACAGAAAATATGGCGCATGTGGTGCAATTAATTTTTTTAAAAGGGAATTGTGCAGTAGGTTAATCAACTAATAGAAAACTGTGTTCACGCAGAGAAAGGAAATCAAGTGACAAGGATTTCATACAGAAAAAAATTATTTCTAACATTTTTTCAGCATTATGAATACTATTTAGAACATTCTACGCTTTCTGATATCTATATTTGACAAAATAATTGTTTTATAACAATCAATTCTAACTATCTATTTAAAGTTAGTTTGTTTATTGGTTAAAATTATCATAGAAGAACAAAAAAATATTTTTGGTATGAAATGTAACAACGTGGGTATTTTCTCCCAGTGCAGTTCTCCACTCACCTTGACAACTTCGGCGGCGGCGAAGGGTTCGCGGGATATGTGGTACTGGTAGAGCACCATGTAAATGCATGTGGTCGCGATGAAAATAGTCAGGTACATTTTGATGGATTTGCCCAGCGACATCTTGCCGTTGCCGTTGCCGTTGCCACTGGCTCCGTTGATTCCACTGTGCGTGCTGAGATTGATGTAGTTGCCCTTCATTCTAGAGAATGTGTCCAGCAGATCCCTCGAATTGCTGGTGCAGTTGCAATATAAGTTGCTGTTGCAATTGCACTGGCAATATGTGTTGCTGTTGCCGGTCCAAGTGTTGATTTCTTTCGTGTTGGTCGCGTTACTCTACGCTGGTTTTTTGATTTCATTCGTTCGCCTTCGAATTTTATATTATTTCACTATGGCCTTTTCTTTTGTGTCAACTCTGCTGTTTCGCCGCTTTTGCCGTTTTGATTTATTTTATTTCATTCCATTAACTGGACTGGGCTGGCATTCTGATTTTTTTCCACGCAGTGTCGACCGGAAGGGGCGGGACGGAGGCGGAGGGCATGGCCGGTGATAGGGCGTGTGGCCTGCTAGGCAACGAATTCTGAAATTGTATGGTTTTAATGTTTGATTGTTCTGCTTTTATCGCATTTGCTTCTACTATATACCCATATGTGCATATAAGTATATGTATTATGATATCAGCATGGTGAATGGTTTGCTCATTGTTTCCATATTTTTTTGATAGTAAGCTATCACTTACATTTCATATATAAGAATTTGGGGCATTTAAATCCTGAAAAATACAAAACAATAGAAATTAGTGCTATTATTTTATAATATTTACTTATTAAGTGTAACTACTATTTGTACACAAACAACTTGTTCATGAACAAGAGGTTTTGCCACATCAAAGTGTATCAATAAACCACATTATCGCGTTAGTCGTGTAACAATATATACGGGTACATCCATCATAATTGCTTTTTTGTTCGACGCCATGAAATCTCATTTATAAAAACATACATTTATAATTGAATAGAGATAAAAATGAAGCAGGTGACGAAGTCATTGTTATGAAATAAATATTACATAACATTTTTGTTTTACTTTTGCAAAATATTTTCAGAATATTAAAGTAATTTTTTTAATTGTCTGAATTTAATGGGATATATAAAGTAAGTGCATTAAATGCTTTTGATAAGAACGTGAGAGGAGCTTAATGTACAGGCAATAATTTAGATAACATCGAAACATATAAATATATTGTAAGCCATGCTCATTATAGTGTCAAATGCCAATAATTCCGTAATGCCTCCGGTAAAAATCGGTTATCAACGGACCCTAAGCCTTTAATACCAGTGATAGCTTGTTAATTGCCTTGCCTTCCAATTTTTCATAAATTAAACCAGAATATTATCATTCATTTTTATAATTTAAATGTATTCTTAAGTTGTAAATTAACTGGTTATACCCTCTTTTACATTTAGTATACTAAAAATTTTAAGAGGATGCACTTTCCCACAGGTCACAATGCAGTTCGGCTAATCACTTGTGCTTAAAGCAACGACCTCCTAACCACTTCGACTGCACTTTTCACTCTTCCATTGTAATTTGCGCAAAGTTGTTAACAACTGCCTGGGGAAATTGGAACAAGGGAAAGGGGCCTATCAGCTGGTAACGGAAGTTGTTTTCCCCCAGACCCAAGACCCAAGCACATGCATTTACACACACATATGTATGTGATACATTTACTGGCGATTCTTACAGACTTTTCCAATTATGATGGGGCGCGGCTGTTGGGTCTCGCGTGTTTTAGCGTTTTAAAAACCATTTTCGCCGGTGGTGCCGCTGTTTTGATATGAAAGTTCAATGGCCAATTCGAAATGTGCTGCGCTTTGCATGATTTCAACAAAGTTGGGCGCCGTTTTGTTCTTTGCTTTAGTTTAATTTGGCTTTGTTTCTGTTCTGTACTGTTCTGTTCTGTTTTGTATTTGATTCAATCTGGATGCAATTAAAGTGCACCCGCGCTTACGGAAGTAATTTCGCAAATTTTTACTAAACGTTTCACTACTGTTTTAGTGATTATCCTGAAACCGCCCTTTAATGTTGATTTTTTAAGTCGAGAAAAGTTACAAATCCCTTAGAGCATTTAAAACTCTGAAGAACTTGTTAACATATATTTATAATCTGTCTTCTCACAAATTTGTATGCTTTTTTATTTGCAATATTATAAATATCATTATGATATTAATACCTGCAAAAAATATACTTTGTTTAAAATAATAACCAATAACTTGTGTAATTTTAAGCAGATTAATTACATAAAATTATTGAATATAATCTGCCAATCATGACATCTGCTGTTATTATCGAAAAATACATGACTACGGGATAAAGTAAGTGGCAATAACGGACATGGTTGCAAATGCAATAACAATGTCAGCAAGATTACCTAGCTAAGATAAGTGAATATAGGTTCTTATCATTTCTTCACACATTTTGTCGAATGTCATACAATATTTCGAAACTTTAACATTTTAAAAATAAACATATGAGAGCTGTTCAACAAATAAATGTTCGATAGCCTAAAATTCAACATCCTCGATAGTATAGTGGTTAGTATCCCCGCCTGTCACGCGGGAGACCGGGGTTCAATTCCCCGTCGGGGAGATGTTTTTTTTTTATTTATTTTTTCTTTTATTGCTATTTTTGTAGCTTAATTTAAAACAACAAATATAGATTTATTTTTTTTGTTCAGCAAGTCTTCTTCAAATATTTATACACAATACATTTGTGTATCATGACAAATTTGTGTAATCTATTAATTCTTCTTGGCGAATTTATTCTATGAATTTCAATTTGTTGCATTAAATACAATTTCTGCAAATTTTGTTAGATGATAGTTTATTCACGTAGGTATCTAGCAAGCTATTTTGATATATTAAATTGTCTTGCACAAAGGCCTGACCAAAACCGACCAGAGCACAAAATGCAATTATCAACAAATACTGCAAATCTCTTTATGCCCGCTGGCATGAATTTCAGACATTGCTGGCTTTGGTTTTAATGAATAAACGGGATAACAGAGCGGTGGAGAAGGATGCGGAAACAGGATCATGGACTATGGTCGGTTGTACGGAAATGGGAAATCGTTTTGGCCAAACGTCAAAGCAAGAGCACAAATGAAAAATCTGGCCGAGAACAATTTAATGTCAGAACTTAACCCATTTACATGACAATTCCAGAACACCGAGGCCAACAAATAAGCCGCAACGAAAAAGGAAACAACTGGAAATATATGTATCCCAGTCAGACGGGAGGCACATCAAGTGGGCATGGTTGGCTACACTGTGCAAAACTACTAGCAAATGCTGAAACACAATTAATATCTCCTTGTATCAAAAAAGTGTTATAATTTTGTTTCATTTAATTAGTTTTATAATATAGAATAAAGGATATCATATTAAAATTTTTAGCAAAATTCTGTCTTTACATTTTGTTGTAAAAAAATTAAATAAATTCATATTTTCTATCGTTTTCTATAACCTTTATATCTTTATTAGTATATTTGAACACAAATTAACCCATTAAATTCTGAATCAAAATCACTGTATATGCATAAATAATCTTATTCTTGCTTAGTAACGTCTTAAAAAAAGTACTTATTTAGTGATATTGACATAAAATATTTTTTTATGTTAAACTTTTATTGTGACACATTTTTCAGTTAATTCCGTGTTTTATTAATATTGTTTTGTTTTGTGTAGCAATGGTTGGGTGGTGGAGTGTAAAAACAAAATACCACACAAGTGGGTGCCAAGTGCTGACAGAGGAAAAACCCGGAAAAAGGTGGTTGGGGATTTGGGTGTGGGTGTGAGAGTTACGAGCGGGTCGCCGCCAGAGTGGAAATGGAACACTCTGCCATTGCCAGGGTTATGGAGAGCGACGTCTAGGAGCTGCACCGAGCGAACACCAGGCTCTCGAGCAGCCGGATGCCATTCGAGAGCGGTGCCAGACCTTGTGTCCTTGAATGGACGCAAACATTTACACCCACACCAAAACGCCGATCCCACACACGCACCGTGGGGCGGCACAATGGGTGGCCTGGGGTCAAACACGGTGGGGCACAAATGTCAGAGTGCAATATCATAATATTTTATTTTGCGTAATGACAGAATTCAAGTTGTTCGCATTTGTCACGTATCGTTGACTGCTCCTCATCCAGCCTGACTTATGGCTCAAAATGTTGATAAACATGTTCTCAGTCGTTATAAACAGTTTGACTTTTTTTTACATTTATAAGCACAAAGAGTTGGAAAATACATGTATTAAAGTACAGATGTTGACAATGTGTGAGAAAAAAATTTAAAAAGATTTGATTTAGATTGAGTGTAATTTATTAAAATATTCAAAGGCAATATTGAATGACTCATTTATCTGTTTTAAAATTAAATACCTATTAAAAATGTTTTTGTCTACAAAAACGGTTTTTTTTAATTAAATCTGCGTAATTTTTATTGACAAAGTTATAGCCAAATAAGCGGTATATAATTCCAGTAACTCAATTTTTTCATTACCACTACAAATATAGCTTTTATATTTATCCAAACTGTTCAAACATTTCAAACATTTTCAAATAAGTAAACTAAATTCGAAAATTCAGTACTAGCACCCCCATGACGCATTTGGTAATTAAAGTGAAAACACGCTATAAACAACTGGCTATGAATTTTAGTGGCGTGGCGGAATTCAAAGTGCTTTTTGAAAGCCCAACCACCAGCTCGTTTTGCGGCTAGGATGCGCATTTAGGAGTTGTTTGGAAATACCAATGCCCCTCCTCTGTTTCTACTTTCTACGCCATTCAATTTCAGTTTATTTCGTCCACAAGCTGCAAATGAAATGTCCCACTGTGGAGGGCCATCAAAATGACGCCGGTATCGCAATTTCTCTTTTTGCCTCATTGTGTTGGTGCTGGTGAATGTGTGTGCGTGGGTGTGTGGTTGTGGCAAAAACAATTGCATAATATTAGGAGCACGTGCATTGTGGAGCAATGTGAACTGACCAGTTATCTACGCCATATTATTTAATTTTAAAATATTTTCAAAACCATTGTTGCTTACAAAATAATTTTTTTATTATAAGTGTGTATCGTTATATATATTATAATCTACGTTTCGTTTCTCTTTAAAAATAAAGTAAATAAAATTTTTAAATATTTAAAAAAAAAAAAAAAAAAATAAAAGGTATATTATATTGACAAATTTAAAATGATATTTATGACTCACACTTTGACTCTCAAATGTAACTTTTTTGGAAGAATAAGTTGTAACACCCCTTTTTGGAAAACCGAACCCCTATTTATTTTAATGAAATATAGCTGTTTCAGTCACTTTTAGGGCAAAACAGAGGGAAAGTTTTCTTGGAGCAGCAAAATGTCCGCTTCGAAATGGCAGAGGTGAATGCAAGTTCCTTGCATTTTGATTTGTGTTGGCAGCTTTCGAGGAGCTTGAACCAAGACTTGACACATTGGCATTACCATGGCAAGCTCAAGGCATTTATCTAAATGCGAGCGGGATTTTCCAGGATCCCTCCGCCCAACGGCCACCCGCAAAAGCATATTTCAAATTTAATGGATTAACGGAGAATGGGGTGGCGGTATCTGAACGCCTTTATGGCCATGTGAGTTATAGTGCATAGCGTCGTTTATATCCGGGTTGGTGGCAGCTCTCAAACGCAATCAATGGAAACGTGCCACAAATTCTTAAGAGTCGCGCTTCGATGCCTTTTTCATATATTTTTTGGAGTCGCCTGGAGTTCTTGCTCCACGACGTGCGAAAGTAAGTGCATGTGCATAATCCATCAATATTGATGTATTGCAAGTGCATACGAATCCAGACACTACTTGTATATTTAAGCAAGTAGTTAAATGGTTTTCGGCTCTAAGTTAAATTTACTTATACTGAGCATTTTAAAAATATTTTTTGGGTTTCTATGTATTTGAGTACTGATAAAACTCCTTGCTTTAAAGTAATGACATATTTAAATAACCATTAAATACAGAATTAATTAGTTTTGAAAATAATTACTTATCTACAAAACTGTAGACATTGTTACAGTTTGTATTTTTTTCTTTACACGTATACTTTTTATCGCCACAACACAAACACAGCACGAGCTTTTTATAACTTGACTAAATAAGTGCATACTAAAATGTTTTTGTTATTTCTATAATTACAAAACACCAATTATATTACACTAAACGGGCAATCTATTCAATTAGTTTCATTTAACTTGTGTACAATGCATTGTTCACGCTGATTATAGCATTCTAAAAATTAAAACATTGATCTGGGAATTGAATTATTATATTTATGAAAATCCTACAAAGCTATGTTTTGTTTTTACAGTAGTTACCGATAAAGGAAACCTTTTAGATTAGCTTCGTTTGCAAATAACCCAGCAAACTGATTGATAACTGTGCATTATGTCGCACGATATGGCAGAGATTTGTAACCATAAAAGAGTCAAACAGTGGGGCATTTATCAACTCATATCTGCCACCCATCCATAAACGTATTCAGATCCAATTTGCACGAATATCGTACGAATAAAGGGGATATTGTGCGCCATATAAAATCAACTTTACAGCAGATCCATAAAATTTATGACAACAAATTAGTGTACTGCGACTAATGGCTCGACCAGGCGGCCCCATCTTTGGGTTGGGCACGGCTCGATAAGATGGGCTTAACACTGGAAATGGGTAAGCTATTAAGCTAATGCCAATAAGGGTTACAGTGGAGTCAAATCATTTGAAACGTTTCCGTCAACTAGAATTTTTCAAAAGAGCTGAGTACATTGAAAAAGATTTATAGATAATGTTAATTAATTAGCGAGAATCAACTTGGTTCTGGACTGAATTCGTTTTGAGCATTACGAGTTTTTAGTCTTTTATCGACCTAAATTCTACTTCAAAGGGTGATGGCATTCCACAGTGGCCACCAGGTTCTGACTTAAATGGCATTCCCAAATTCTATCCTCCCCAGCGGGAGTCATCAATCGTTAGCGTCATCAATAGAACCCAGTGGAAGGTGAATAGAAGTTTAGAAGGTGTTCAAACTGTTGCGTGAATTTGGGTGCGCCTCTTTCTTTTTTTTTTTTTGTGGGGGACGCAACAGTTGATATATTAAAATAAAGTTTGCCCCAAAAGAATTTGCTTTGTTTGGGGCTAGGCGTCAATGAAGCGTTGGTTAAACTTTTTGAAAGTTATAAGCAACGGTGCCAACAAAACATTTCCTACTTCGCATGTTAAATCACAGTCGCTTTTTTTTATCACCTGTCGAAACGTTTAAGACACCTCATTAGGACCCAAACTAATTTGATTTTTTAAAAGCCAGAGAATCGATTGTCACGCCAATTATTAATCGGAAAACTAACAATTGTTAGTTTTACTTTATAGGGGAAAAAAAAGAAGGAACGTTTTAAATTTTATTTAAAAGAATAAACTTATAACATATTCCCATAGAAAACAAATAATGTTTCTTGCACATATATGATCAATACTTCTGCGATGACAGCGACCTACAAACGTGATCTTTTTTTATGAAACAAATACTTTAACAAATAATTGATGAAATTCATATCGTTTCTCGCTTAGTCACCAATAAAATTTTCTGTCTAGCCAGTTTACTTTACTTTTTATTATACGTTCAGATATTAATTACTTTATTTCGTTTAATAGATTTATTGATCAGATCAACCTATCGTAAAATGTTTATCTTCCGTATATTTCTAATTTATTTATTGATTAATGATCTCTTTCATATTTATAATTTTATTCGTTTTACCCTATCTGAATAACAGACCTTCTTCAATAAATTATTGGCCATGTCTTCCGCAACTTGAAACCATTTAAAAAGTAAAAACATCAAAATATCTTAATCAGTCTTTCACAGAAATATACTTAGTTAAAATTTTGTGAAAATTAACATACGATGACCATTCAAATTTTACCCGAAATCAACCGAATAACATTCTTGTATATATATATATAATACATATATTTATAAATGTACACGACTAATCTTTAGTTTGAAAATGAGCTTGATAAAAGTGTTCTGATAACCATAAATATGTAGTGGGAAATCGTACATTTTGTGTATACTGCTTATAACAAGTTGGGTCGAAAACAAATTTTGCTAATTAAATTCGTGTAAAATTGATCACGGTTTATTTTCACATGACACATAAAGGTAAATCGCATTTAATAATGCTAATTGGTTTCGTCAGTATTTTTAAATTTAAAGATGCTTAAAAGCCTATTTGATGCGGAAATTAATGTTTATTTTCTGTAGTCATAAAGAAAAAAATGTATACTTGATAATGACCGAATAAACTTTATAAATTTAACAACATCTTCCTAAATAAAATATACCCTTTAACTGCCAGATTTTGAGAACTAGAAGAACAAAAATTAAAACATTTAGTTTGTGGTCTTTCCATTTCCTACCCGGAAATCACATTCGAGACTTGATAAGAAATTATTTGTTTCGTACGATATCTACGCATTCACAATGGAATCGTGTTTTTAAATTTTGTATACTTATTCAGGATTTATAAATTTTATTTTCATTTTATTTAATAAAAATAAAAATCTTTCGGCAATTTTTGAAGATTCCCTTTAATTCAATTAGCCATTCTACCTAAGAAGAGGAATCTGCATTTTTATGTTTGTGTTCCATTACCTGGCTAAAACCCTATCAACTTTTTGCCATTTTTCCCTTTGAAAGAGGAGCTGATGCCAAGAGGAAATATGGCCGGCAATCTGGGATGTGTCCAGTGCATAATCAAATTGAGTTTAGACAAGATTTCATTCTTGCTCAAAGTGCCAAAGGGAAAACGAATAAAAACATTGTTTTCATTTGGTTTTGGTCAAGTCGAGATTGCACCAGACTTGAGCGAAGTTCATGGTTTTTGGCCAAAGGAGGAGGAAAGTGAAAGACTGTCCAAATTGCCAATTAAATTACAAGGAAGGGCCTGAAAACAATGTGAGAAATGGCAATGCGGGCCCAATAAAAGTCGAAAAGAGAACAAGAGTTCAAGGGAGTTAAAATTGCATTTTCCAGGGGGAGGTGACAACAGCTGAGCTGCGAAAGTCGCAAGCAAAACATAGGAAAAAGCGCATTTCAGGATGTGGGTGAGGCAAAAGTGGGGAAAAAAATTGGGAAAATCACATGAGTTGGCGGAAAAGAAAAAGTAGCCGCAGAGGCGCCGGCACTTGGCGCCGGATTTCCTCGATGATGACACACAAAAAAAAGCACAAACAAAAACTTGTAAAAAACTTTCTTTTCAGTTTGTTTCTCTTTTGGGTGATTTTGTGCTGGTCGGCCGCACAAAACTTGCCATTCTTGGCCGCAAATTCAATTTACGTTTATTTGCGAAAATGTTGCTGTCCTGCCGCCGCTTTTTCCCTGCCCCCAAGGATCCTTTTTCACGCTCTGGTTTCCTCTATTTCCCAGCAAACATACACAGAGGCACGCACTGTTGGCATTTTTAATTTGCACTGCCGTTCGAAATTGCTTTTGAAATGGCATTTTAAAAATTTAATTGCCAGCTCTATCTGCCCATCTCGCTCCTCCAAGGAAGATGCCTTGCAGCTGCGTCTGAGTGTCCATTAGAGAAACTGCTTCGCCAAATTGCCAGTCACCGGCAAAACATTGAGAAAAAAGTAAACAAAACTTAAATCTAAAAGAAAAAATTCTTTGCTGTTCTTTTTGCCTACTTATTACAAAGTTTTCAATTGCCAAAAATATTCCAAAAATATGTGTTTTAATTTAAAATTTCTATTTATATTTCTACATTTTATATTTAATTCAAAATTATTCCAAAGTCTTTTATAACAATTTAAAACTTAATGTTTTGTCACTTTATAAGAACTATCTAGCAAACTAACGAAACTTAACGGCAAACTTGTAAACATTTTTTTTCCGTGCAAAAGGCAGTGGGCCATGAGGCGATCTCGTTTTCGTTTCTGTGTCATGTTTGTCAAATTGACTGAAGTGAAGTCCTTTCGCCCTCTCCACCACCATCCTGGTGCTCCTCTTGTTAATGTCCTGTCCGCTTCTTGTCGCTCCTGTCTGCTTCTGTTTACGCAGTTGTTGGTTTCCTTGAGGCCTCTGGCAAAAAACTGAGGAAGCCGCGCAGCCCAGGCGATGTAAATGGGCAGGGAGTTCAAGGAAAGCGGGAAAAGGGGATGGGAAAATGCAAGCCATGCCTATGACATTTCCGAGGGGTTCTCAATAATAATGGCGGTAACTGGATAGGAAATGCCACTTAAGTTCAATTGAATTTGAGACTGGAAATTGAAATTGCCCTTCGATGCAAGGATGTAAGAGTGCAGTTATATTAAATATTATTTAAATAATACTTAGTTTTTTAAGTTTTTTCACATTTATTTATTTAGCACGAATACTTAGGCTTTAAGTTTATGTGTATTCATCAAATGTTTTGGAATACATTATGTAAGGATGTATGTTCGGACGTATTTTAAATACGAATTTTAAAATACTAAATAATATATATATTTATGTAAGCATATGCGAATTAAGCATTTAAAATGGCTGGGCCATTTTTCTTGTTAAATATAGGTTAAGTTTGTTTAACAAATGTATACGATTTTTTCAAGCCCATAAAATAGGACCCCCGCTGCATAGTAATTTTAGAAAGCCATGCTCAAATTTCTTTAGCAATTTTTTTAAGCTACCTGTCAGGACGAAGCACGCAGGACATTTGCAGTTGCCAGTCCGGTGAGGAAGGGATTTTCATTTCTGAAGTGCGTTTCAGAAGAAGAGATCTGAAGAGAAATCACAGCTAATGGCTGCGGACTTTCTGCTGACGCATTCCGGTTGAGTGAAGCACCCTACGTCCAGAGCAGCATAATGAATATTAAAATGGCAATTACGCCCCAAATTGATTGATATGCAAATCTATCCAATTACTGCGCGATGGCATATTTTTAATGTGTTTATAAAAATTTGTTCTGCTCGTTAAAAAGCAGTCCAATCGATTGATGGACGATAAATGTCTGCAAAAAGGTGTGCTTAATGAATTTTATATTAAAGCAGTTCGTATTAAAATAAATGAATTTAAAAAACAATTTAAATTAATGTTTAGTTAATCCATTAGTTATTGTACTATCCATTTAATTGCTATTAGTTGAAGATGGTTTGGTGTTCCAATTTCCATTATATACATAATCAGATTAATTATTTTCTTTGATATTGAATACAATGCCCAAGGGGCTGCTAAACACTTGTAGCTTTCACTAATTAAAACTACCATATGGTGTTTGGGATTTAAAAGTGATTAGATTTAATTCCCAGCTACATGAAACACAAACATAAGTTGGACAAAAGCTCCCCCGGCGGGCCTTACACAATAAACCTTTTTAAATACGCGAAACGAAACAAAATAACCGAGCAGGATTCCAACGGAATCCTAATTGTCATAATCACGAGGGGAGACACTTGAACGTCCTTTGCGGCGTCAAAAATTAAAACGTGACACAAATTACTCGGTCCGCCTGAGTCCCCGGCGGGGAACCCTTCGGTCCCGCTCCTCTCTCAAATGTCATTAACCAGGACACGGGCGGCAGTGGGAGGCAAAGGGGGGCGTGGCAGTGGTGGGTGGTCTGTGCTGGGCCCCGTTTTGTCAGCCGCACTGCGCCTGTCCCTAGGGGGCGAGCCGGGGTCTGTCCCTATGTCCCCTCTCAGTCGATGTCCGTGTCACTGACGATGGATGTAATTCCTCATGTGGCTACACTTAGAAAATAGTGTTTAGTCCTTAATATGTTGACTTAGGCAAGACATTTGCTCATTAAAAAAAAATTTTTTGGGCTTATTTCAAGACTTTTTTTTTATATTGTATAGTTAAGGCTTGCAAAAATATTATATAATTAATAAATGGTGAAGGGAGGTTTTGAAATGGTTTTTAATTTTAATTTAATTTTAATTTTTTTAGTGCACGGCTAGTACAAATCCCCACCCACTCCCTGTAAAACCCTCCCTTTTTGCCGCACCTCAGGGAGCCTTTGTTAATCATTTTGCCTCAGCTCGCAGATTTCGCACGCACGCACATGGGAGTGGAGAAGGGGGTAGGGGGGAACCGGGCAGGGGGAAGGGGGCACTGGGCCATCATTTGCATATGTGTCTACTAGGAGATGTTTGCAAGGAGGTGCACACATATCCACCTGCCTGGGGCCAGCTCAGCTGCTTTCTTTTACGATGATTGCTGGGATGTAAATTTGATTTAAGGCTCTGGCTCTATAAAGAAGTCCTCTCCCAAAGGCAACGACATTTTAAGCGACAGATTCTTGCTCTGGGTCATCAAACTGACGAGTGGCCAGCAGTTGACAAATAACGAAAAGTATTTATACCAGTGGGTCAAAAAAACTAAACAATTTAAACATTTTTAGCAGCTTCAACATATGTAACCGATATTCTGAGTTGTTTGCGTCTAAAAATGAAAAAAATTGTCTAAAGCGAAGCATCTCGACAATGTTTCTGACATATGTATACACAAGAAATTAACATTTCAAAACATTCAGCAATACCCAAATACTAATAACTAGCAACTTTAAGCATACTTTAAGTACTCTTAAAATATGAATGCTGGGTAATTAGAAAAAAGTAGAGGTAAAAGGAAACAAGTTATACCACAAGCTATAACCTTCACCTAGTTTTATATACATCCATTAACATTTCACCTCAATGATAATTTAACAGATTTAATTGGGTTAAATACTTGTATATTGACAGTTGACTTATTGACTTATGGGGGAATTTATATTATATTATATATTAAAATATTTTCGGCAAATGACCTATTAAAAAGTTTGATTTCCATAAAAGCTGTGAAAATAATTTAAACTATTTAAATGAACAACATTTAAATGTTTTATAAATTGATGAGGTATAAAATCAAGTGTGAAAACTTGCGTTCACCAATTTGAAGCGCTCGAATGCCACCATATGTTTTCCCATTGTCAGGAAGTTTCACACATGCTTAGCCGTTTTCCCTATTCCCTATGTGTTTCCCGCCGTCTTCTAAACTCCTCCAACTTTTCCATTACCTTGGCGCCCCTTTTCGCTCCGTTTCGTTTGCTTTTTTCACAAGCCATTAGCAGCTGCTCACGGCGACGATGAAGGAAAATCCAGCACCCGCTAATAGAAAATAGCAAGCAATTCGCATACACATGCGAACTCCTCCACAGAGAAAAACTCTACTCATCTAAAAGAATAACACAATATCTTGTTCCAAATGTAATATAAATAGAAGTTCAGTGGTTTTCAATACTATAACAATAAATTGATCATAAAAAAAGACGTTCATTACAAAATTTTAATTTGATAGCTTAATGGATTTAATTATAGTTTAACTTTTTAGTTAGACATTCTAGTGTTTGTTACAAAGCATTTTAAATAAAAGCTGATACTTAACAACCGAAAAAGTATTTGAACCCCTTTAAAATTTGATTGTTCTTAAAACCCTGTTAAAATGTACTTTATAATTTTAGGAATAATGCTCGGTAATGTTTCACATATTTATGTGCATGGAATTCATTAGAAGTATGTAAGTACAAATCACCTAAAAAACAAAAACACTTTCATTTTTTATGATAAAATAGCATTTCCGACTACATTTCATTATAAGAAGTCATGTACTTTTAACACATTTTTGGTGATAATTTCTAATTATAGAGAGACGCATGAAGAAAGTTACTTATCAATTTGGGTACTAAAGCGGAAATGTTTTTTCTCCGTGTTCGGTGGTATAGGAAAGGGGTGGTAGCACTCACCTGGAGCGTGGAACTCCGCCTCGCCATTTGGCTGGGTACCGGAAATCTCTGTTGGCTGCTCATCAAAATCGAGGATGCAGCCACTTTCGGTTTTTAGTGCCGGCTTAAATTTGTTTTTCTCTAGATTTTCCAGACTGTCTGGCTGGGCTTTTCTTCTTATATTTTAAATAGCAAATATGTTTTAAATTAAACTGCCCTTATGTCTGTCTGTGTGTGTGGGCTGCATTTGTTGTTTTTGTTTTTAATGGTTGCCAAAGCAACAACAAAAAAACTTGGCCAACAGGAGCGGCTGAAACCAAAAACAACAAAAACAGCAGGTGTGAGGAGAAACACAAACACACACACACATGGAAAAAGGACTCGCCAAGTGTAAATAGAGTAATAAAAAAAAAATGTAGGGAATTGAAACAGGAAAAGCATGCGGAAGAAAAATCGAATGAAATTCGTCCTGCGAGAGAGAGAGAGAGAGAGCGAAACAAAAAGCGTCTCAAAGAGCGAGAGAGAGAGAGCCAGGAAACTTTCGCCTTTTTGTTTATTTCACACACACACGCACCAAACACCAACACAGACAATTTTCCAGGATGCGGCTTTTTAAATTGACCCGTTTAATTTACATTTCTCTTTGGCACTTATTTATTCCTCTCCTTATTTATTTCGGTTTTCATCTCCAGCGTCTTTTTTTGCTATTTTTAAACACGCACTTTGCGCAACTAACTGTAAATATACCGCACACCCGCACAAGAAGTCTGCAAATCAAGGTGCTCACTTTTAAATATTCCACAATTTGTGTTTAAACATCTCCAAACAAATATGATTATTTCGGATTAATATTTGTTGGCCTTAAGGCCAATGTCTACATTTTTGTTGATACTTCTATTTATTTTCGAAGAAGAAACGAACCGAACCAGCTTAGCTTCGCGAAGGAAAATCGAGCAATAACAAAGAGCGTGCTTTGCAAAGCGCTTAAATACATTTTTCTTACATTCGAACTCTCGCAGGTTTGAAGCCTTAGGTTCGATGCAACAATGGTGTACAGTGGTTAGACCACCATCGATTTTGTGTTTTCAAAACATACGAGAAAGTCACAAACAAAAATTCACTTCTAATTTATATTTCTAAAAAAAAATATCTTACAATTAAAATTAATTAGTTGTTTAAGCATATTTTAATTTAACATATTTTTTGTGTCATTATAAGTCTTCATAGCTCATATAGAAAACTTTTTATTTTTTTTCTAGAACGGTGGTTAACTAAGTAAAGAAATAATAACGATTTTTATATATTCAAAATTAATCAATTTTAATTGACCCTATCACTTGATTTCGTATCTTACAAGTGAATACTTTACTTTCTCTTAAAATTTGGTTTCCCACTGTGCAGTATGATCTGTAAAGTGGCTGTTTTATGCTGTAGATAACAACAGATGTCTGTAAGCAACAGCACGTTACTGTTGCTTGCGTGGGCGGCCGCAAGGTTAGTATTGCTATCCTGCTTGCGTGGGCCAGCTGATATAACAGAGTTCTTATAAACATCATTAAGTTAACAGAGGCACTGTGGAGCATTTCTTAATTTTAATGGTGATCAAATGTAGGGTTGTAAGAAAGAAAAATAAAAAGATTTTAACTTGTTAAGATTTAAGCCGGTTAAAAAATAATCAAAAAAAGTTTACTATATTTGGTCTTAATAACAAAGTTTAAACAGAATTTGTAAAATATAAATAGCATTCATTTTTCTAAATTTAAATAAATTACGAACCATAACAACCGAATTGAATTTAACTAAATAAAATGTATTATTAAAGGCACATGTTTACCTTTGATTAAAGCATTACTAATTTTTTACACCCCAGAAAAAACAATATTTAAATCAATTAATACACGAATTAATTTATTTAGTCAAACATTGAACACTTTGCACTTGGTAAAAAAACTTACAGTTAACTTAAGGCTGTAACAGATTCATCGAGGGACCATAAAGCTGTCGATCTCAAAGTAGTATGTATATAAAATCATCAGAAACTTAAGGCCCGAGGCCGATGTAGCAATTCCATCGGCACAAATCGTTCATTGGGCTAAGATGCAGTTCTTTGGAGTGGCCGATATGGCAGTTTGATAAAGAGTATTATTTCTAGTATTTCCCCTACGGATCGATAAAGGAAATCATTATGTAGCGGGTGCCGTTGGTCACGAGTAGTCCCTCGTGGTAGTGAGTCAATCGACCCGGGTGCATAAGCATCCAACCCTTTCTAGTATTCGTCACGGAGCAGTTGTATCTTATGAATCGACAGCCACCTCCCTCGTAGTCGATGCCTGCCCGGTTCATCGCGATGTTGATGGTGTACGTGGAGGAGTCGTGGTGGGGTCGCAGTGAAGGCTGCTCATCCGGCCGATAGCGTACCATGAAGTTCATCAAGGAGCGAGGCGGCTAAAGAACACAATAGATCAGATTAACAAAGGTTTCTTTTTCTAAATTGTTACTTAATTTAAATATTCTATGTATAATAAGAATACAGCTTAGATTAAAATCATAAATAAGTAGGCATCTTAGTGTTAAAGAAACTTTTTAAATTTGAATTCTTTTTCAAATAAAATTTAGCTGAAGAAGGATTTTTTAAGTTTCAGATCAAAAGGTAATATTTAACTTAGATAAGCAATTTGTATAAGAAGTTGTATATCCTAATTCTTTGGAAGATAATTTATTTTTGTATTGTAACATTTAGAACAAAAGAATTACAACATTTTTAAGTTAACTTTTTTTTCAATGGTATTAATCATAAACAGTAACTTACATTGTGAAAGTAACCGGTGAAGACGCGCTCCTGCAGCGGACGCACGTACATCTGGAGGAACTTGAGATAGAGCTGATCCAATCCCACCTGCTTCATGTGGATGTCCCGCGTGGGCACTGCCTCGTATCCGCCTTCCAGACGGCTGTCGCTATTGCTGCCATCTGACCAGGTGTTGTGCGCCTCCATGATGGCCACCAAGTCGTCGCAGAACGCGTCCGTCACGATCTGGAACCAGTAGACATCCGTACACGGCTGCGGTATCTGGTAGCTTTCGTTCAGCTGAAGCGAGTAGTTCGGGTGTATGTACTTCTCCGCCCAATCGCGCCGGTTGCTAAACAGTGTATGGAAATCCGGACGTGTCACGGTACTATTGAAGTAATCGGCGTTGACCAAGTGACCGAAGTACCGCACATTGCTAATATACATGAAGACACCCTGAGGAGAAGCATAGACACATTCATAGTTAGTAACTTAATTTAACATGGCACGTTTGCTTCATAACAATAAAATAATGATTGCAATATTACTAAATGTATTTAAACCAAGGTTTTTGAAAAGAAATGTTTACCAATCGAGAAATTTTCATAAAGCAAAAGTTTTTAAATAATACAATTTTTAAAGATATTTTGACAAATCCTAAATAACTTTTTTAAGCATTTTTTATACTCTTATTTTTAATGTGTATTTTTTTTAATTCATCATCATTTTCAATTTAGAAACTTGAGATTTTTTACTGATAGTTTAGTTTTCATAGTTTTTAAAATCTTTTAACTTACCGCATTTCGAAGTGACTGGCACATGGCCATGTCGGGATCAAACTCTTTATCCTTGAAAGTGATGGCATCGAAGGCAGTGTTTTTAACCAGATAAATGCTCGTGACATGGGGCACGTTAAAGATTCCACTGCAAATGGAGAAAAATAAAAGTGATGAATGACATAGCCAAAACATAGCGAGCGATAAAGACGAGGGTAGAATAATAGACGAGGGTAGAATCAACGGATTTGCAACAATGTGGCGAAAATGGAAAGTGACGTCGCACCGACACAGAAGCCCCAGCACCCCACAGAAATCCACTTAACTCAATCAAAATCCGCATATTAGAACAGAGTGGATGGCGTTTTGCTCAGATGTCGGGAGCGCAGTTTGAAAACAACATTCACCGCAGGCGATCGAAATCACGGCTCGACAATAATGCCTCGTGGCATCTGGAAGCTCGATCGGATCGTACTCCTATGCCTCTGCTACTTGATATTTGGCGATCTCATCTATATAGCAGCCCAAAGTGAGTGATCCAAACGCACAAAAATATCGTTAGTAGCTAAAATTCGAATGTCATCACAGGAAGTACGGCGGGAAAAACGGAGCGTCGAAACTATACGGGTAAAAAACCCGTGGTCATACAACATCGATCACAGGATGCCGTAAACTATTATGATCATGAAAATGTAAGTGAGCCAACGATAAATTACAGCTCTTAAGATTTATATTTAATGTTTTACAGGGAGCTAAGATCATAAAGTCATCGCATTTCGAATTGGACTATACCCTGGGACGCAAAATAACCTTCTTCTGCATGGCTCAAGGTTGGAATAAAAAGCTTTTATTTCTAAAATCAATTATTTATATCTTGTTTTTTGCCTTTTTTTAGGCAACCCACGACCAACTATCACCTGGTTTAAGGATGGAGCGGAACTTTACCAGCACCGATTCTTTCAGGTAATGACAAATATATTTTCTTTCGTAAATATAATATGATTTTATAATCTTTGTTTATCCAGGTACATGAATCTCATATAGAGACAAACATCGTTAAGTCTAAAATGGAAATTGATCCAACCACGCAAATGGATGCTGGTAAGTCAAATGTTTAAGAAGACTTTTAAAACTTTAAAATTAATTTTTTCTATAAATGTAAATTTTTGTTTCAGGGTTCTACGAATGTCAAGCGGACAACATTTACGCCATCGATCGTCGAGGTTTTCGCACGGATTATGTTATGGTTAACTTTTGAGCCAAGTTTACAACTTGTTACCTGTTTTGGATACTTTTGAATTTTATGACTCTGTAAAACTTGACTATTAAATTCTTTAAAGCATACATTTAAACAAAAAATATTTAAAAATACATTTTTTCGTCTCGCATTATGAATATTTTATATCTATTTGAGTCTGACCTTTCGTCGTAAATGTGTGAATCTGTGTAGGTGTCTGTGAGTGCCAAAGTACGTTTGTGTGCACAAAGCCGACAAATTGACTCAATTACCCAATTCAAATGATTTTTTTGCATTTATTTTATTAAAATGTGTGAAAGCAAACCAAACAAACCGAGGCTTTTTGGTTCTAAAGTGTTGAGTGGTCCCTAGCCTTCAATAAAGTACAGTGGGTCAAAACGTTAAAGAAATCAATAGAAAAGTAGCAAGGATTCGAAATATAATATAATTTGTAGGTTAAAGTTTCTTAGTTATATATATAAAATATATTTGTAGCTAATAGATACGTAATTTTTTATGTATTAAAAGGCAATTCTACCTTTTAAAAATTTCATATAAATTTAAATAAAATAAAATGGAAACAAAATCAATAATTTTGGTAAATAGAATTGACGTTATAAAATAAAATGTTCTACAGCCAAAAAAATATCAAAAGCCAATTCAATTTAAATATCGCAACTGCTAAATACTAATTGGCTGCATTTATTTACCACCTTTAAAACTAGTGTTTAAAAGTGTACCTTAAAAAAAAATTACTGCTGAAAAAATATTTAAAAAAAAACTTATTCAAAACTAAAATTGAAGTCAAGTTGTTTGAACCTGTCACCACTGTAAACTAGACCGAATCCCAGCAAGACATGTGGAAAGGGGTGCCATGAGCTTCTATGGCGAGCGATATCAGCAAGCGTCCAAATCAAATCAAGCTGGGAAATTGAGTGAAATATGGAAATGCGGCGATGAGAAAGCCAACCCAGAACAAAAAGCTGCGAGCGGCGAATTTCGAGAGCAACCGAAACGGATTAAATCCGCCGGACAATTGTGGCAAATTAGATGAGATGAGATGAAATGAGATGAGATGAGGATGAGCAGTGTGGTGCAGAGTCTAACCGAGTGGATCAGTCACCAAACGAGATTCGCACAGCACCGCCACCAGCAGCAGCAAAGCGATCGCGATCTCCGCCAGCACTGTATCCATTTTTCCGGAGAGTCATGCAGGTCAAGTGCCTGATCATCTGCCTCGCTTTGGGGCTGCTCATGCTGGTCACGCCCATTTGCGAGGCGCGACGAGGGCGTGGCCGTGGACGAACCAAGTCCAGGGTGCAGATCGGTCTGCCAATTACGGGAAAATATCGTGATCCGGAGTCGGATCAGTATTACAACAACAATAATGTAAGTAGTCGGAGTTGGAAAACGTGAGATTAAAAGTTATTTCGTTTTGTAACTTCATGTTTTGCAATTTTTGCCTTTCTTAGGGCGCCAAAATCCTGCAAGCCTCGCACTTTGACCTCGAGTACGTTTTGGGCCACAAGATAGCCTTCTTGTGCGTGGCCAAGGGCAATCCACGCCCACACATCACCTGGTACAAGGACGGGGCGGAGATCTATCAGCATCTGTACATGCATGTCCACGAATGGCGCATCGGCGACGACAAGGTCAAGTCGAAGATTGAGATTGACCCTGCCACCCAGATGGACGCCGGACTCTACGAGTGCACTGCCGACAACATGTACTCCATCGATCGGCGCAGTTTCAAGACAGATTTCTCCATTGCCTTCGACTGATCGACTCTATTTTGTGTCTATTTTGAGTCCCTATGTTTTGTTCAAGAGATTTACTACAATTGGCAAATGATTTTAGCAAATTATTCGAAGCCAAACTAAGCTTTTTTTTTAATTTTGAAATATAGTTTCAAAAGTCATCTATCAATTAATAAAAAGAAAATGTACAGAACATTTTGTTGTCCGTAAATTTGTAAAGTCAATTTTAAAGAATCGTTATATAAAAATATACAATAATTTGCATAACATAAGGGCTTGCAAACAATTATTGTATGAGCTAGTTTTTTTGTTGTAATAAAGTTATTGTCGTATTGTAATACATCAAAATAAATGTGGGATCATTATATAATAAATAATTCTCTACAAAAAAAACCCAAGCCCTACAAGTAGGAAACAAAGTAACCAGGGTAGATCAGATATTTTTTTACTTACATCAAGTCGCCCTTTACAATGTCCACGTAGTCGTGCGACCTGGCATAGTAACCTCCGTCGGAAAGGGCGCCCCAGAAGTTGCTCCATAACTCGTCGTGTTTGGTGAAAAGCGGTGCGACGAATTGCCTGGAAGTGGATAATTATTATTTTGGAAATATCGGGCTACAGAAGCTTTGACCCACTTGTTCAGTCTGAGCAGCTCCCGGAGCACCTCACTGTCGTCGATGTGCGCATCTGCGTCCACATAGAATATGTAGTCGCTGTGGTGGAGTCGAGCCTTGTCCCTGGAAAGTCAGCAGATATTAGAACCTTATTTATTTTTAGGACATAGTTTATCTTTTCAATAAAAATATATATCATCAATTTTATATAAGACATTTAAAACAAATCTGTTTCTAACTTAAGCTTTTTGCTATTCATTAAAAGTAATATAAAATACATTTTTAGATGGTAAAATCTTTGAAAAGGAGTTCTTAGTGTCAGCTAATGAGTAACTTAAATTAATTAATATATGCTAAAGCCAATAAGGCACACGTTAAAGACTTACAGAGCCAACTGCCTGCCTTGGCGCTCGTCCAATTCATCCGTAGAAAGCGTGTACTTGGCAGTTGCATACTTATCACCGTGTTTGTTCACAAAGGACCTGCTGTCATCGTCGTGGAAAGGAACGTTGCTGTAGATGAGCAAGTGCAGCTTTTCTTTGGGATAGTTTAGCTTCTCGATGCCTTCGAGGAACTGATCGAAGAATGGCACGGCTTGTGTGACCATGAGAGCCAAAGAAATCACAGGAAGATTTTTCTCCTTAAAAATATAATGAAACTTAAACTTAATGAACTTGCATGAACAAACTGGAAATCACTCACATCCAAGTCCAATAGATTTTCCTGGCAAAACAGGCAAACGCCATTGAAGGTTCTGGCCAAATAATTGCCGTATGCATTGAGATCCACCTTGCTCAGTCCGTTTCCATGTATAATAACCGGAGTGGTCATGAAATCCACATTCTGCAGGACACCTTGATTGCTATCGAGATCCACTTTAAGCTTCACATCGTTCTTGGCCCCATGAAGGTTTTGGAATAGCCGGGATTGTGTGTCCAACTTAATGCCTAACTTGCTGCGTTTGGCCTCGTCAAGGAATATCTTGGTGAAGTACAGCTGATCGTCGGCAGTGTCCTCAATGGGATCCTCCAGTAGGGCATAAACCTCTGGTGCATAGCCAATAAAGGCTCCCGAGTTGAGGAATCGGGAGGCCTTGCCCTCCACCTCAGGATAATCATCGGTCAGACTTTTATCGGGCCAACAGAATTTCTCGGCTGAAAAAAGCACCTTGGCCCCCGATTCCTTGAACTTTTCCGCAATCTCTTCCAGCGTTGCAGTGATGATAACATCATAGCTAAAAAATTTCATTTGTTCAGTAAATATTGCTACATTTTTTCATTTATAAAACTCACCTGTCTGTGAAGAGTATTATTATTTCAGGATCATTTTTGTAGGGCGCAATGGCTTCGCGCAGAAGATTGAGCTTAAAACCTCCGCCGGGTTTTTGCATATCTCCCCCTTTCCATTCTTGTCCGAGACCGAGAGTAGTTCCCTGTTTCAGATTAAATTATTATAATAATATTAATCATTATCTCTAAAGGCAAACTGGATTATCAAACAGCATAACGAGAAAGTATTGAAGCAGGTTGTTATCAATAAAATTATGAAGCGGTTGATATTTTAGTAGTAAGTTAAATCTACGACTGTGGTTTGTTTGTATTTCACAATAATTAACTGCCTTTATTGTGTCATTTTAATACTAAAAACTACAAAGTATAATTTAATACTATTTATCATCATTAAATTATTTCACAATTTAATAAAACATATAACTTAGCAAACAATTTAACAATAATAACTAAAAATAAAAATAATCGGCTAATAGAGAATTGTTTTAATATTTGTTCTGATAAATAAATATCTGAAAAGCACAACCCCAAAATAATTAATTAAGCTTACTCTCCGGGATCAAATAACTTTGGTCGCACAGTTCTCTAAATCCAAAAAGGAACAACAAAATCAAAACAAAGGGGAGAGATCAGCTTCAGCTCATAAAAAAAATGCCGGCAAAGCAAACTTATCAGCACATTTTGTTGTCGAGCATTCGTTTTTGAATCGAAATGATTCTGAGCTCTGAGCCGGCCGACAAATGGTAAAGTGTCACATATTCTGGACTTGATAAGCGAAATCTCCCACCGATTTGGTGTAGAAAGTTCTAAGCTATCAACAGACAGACCGAGAACCAAAACAGAATAGTATAGTGCTAATTACCCCCGGCAACTGCACCGAAAACCGTCTGGACTACGTGATTTCAACATCTGTGCACTATATGTTCACTATATGTTGCCGTTGCCCCACAATGTCCAGCCAATCTCGGTGTTCCACATCACAAAATCGGTCGACAACGCCGGATGCTCGGCGAGCGGCATACATTTACAGATATACATACATATACCCACTATATACTAACCAGACATTTAAACAATACAATGTTGCTTAAGTGTGCCAAGCCGATGAACAAGTCTCGGGAGTCTTTAAAAGAACACAAAAACACACATCATCCATATACTAGCTTTCAGTTCTTATCTATCTTACACTTATGATCTTGTTTATATACTAGTTTTTGTCTGGGAGACGTCAAATTAGAAATTCATCAATAAAAACAATCAACTCATATTTGCATATAAATGGTTGGCCACAAATGTTCCTGAATCCATAAAAGTTTGCAAATTTTTTCCATGAAAAATACCTAACTGTATTTGATATGCTGAATTTGTATTTATTTTTATAGATATTTGAGATGCTGACCTAATTGGTTTTATATAACTGATTTTAAAATATTTTTTTAAGTCTTCGTTGGTGCATAAAAACATGTTTAAAATAGAGTTAACAATTTATCAGATAATCAATTTCACCCTCTAACTAAATATAACTTTTTGGACGATTCTTTGCTAAACCACAAAATACCACATCAAAGATTAAAGATATCTAGGTTAAAGACATCGTGTCTTGATTTTAGATTGTTCTAATTAATAAGAATTTAGCACTTAATGTGGGTCTCACCTCGATGTCGTAGACGCGTAAAGATCGATAGTATCGGGCATAGCCATCGGTGGGTTCAGTGGCCACAGTGAACACTTTGACTCTATCTGTGGAATACGGAGAAAACAAAATATTTGCAATTTTTAGATGGTATATCTGTAGAATTATTCATAATAGTCGTATATTTATAACAAGAAATGTCGTAAGTAATATTTTATAACTTAAATACAACTTGTGCACGCTCTTTGAAATGTAAACTTTTGTGATAAAATATGTATAAATTCGTACCAATCCTTATCATACGATATATGAATGATCATTTATTTTGTTTGCCTTAAGTAAGCTCTACAGTAACCTAATATGATTTATTAAATACTGAAAATATGGTAATTGAATGCCAATAGAATTCCAAAAATTAAATATGTATTGTTTTGTCAAGTCGTTATTTAATGTTGAGCACAGTAACCGGTCATATGAATAAAACAACATGTTGAGCAGGTTTAAACGGGAGTAAATTATACAAATATGAAAAATAAAATTAGAAGAATTTTCTAGATCTTCCATTTGAGATGCAGGTGCATCTGAATAACTTAATCTGCATCTGCTCCGTTTCCAGGCAATTCCAGAGTAAGCAACCGCAAGCATCAAAGCAAAATGAAAAACAAAACTATTTTAAAAGGCAAGGGGAAGTGAGATTCTGCAGGGATAACAAACAAATTCTCAGAGATGTACACGACATATACACTGAAAAAAATTATGTAAAACTTACATGCGCAATGCAAGTAAACATTTACATATTTTATATTGCATTGAATTTTGAGCAATGGCAAATCCAGATAAAATATACAAGTTTTTTTGCTTAAATTTAAGTTGAGCATTTTGAAAATAATATAATGATATGATAAGCAAGTTCATCAATCATATTATATACATTTTTCTTTCTGTGTATTGAGGGACTACGTGCGGGATGCACTTCAAAAGCCGCTCATATAAAGGCAATATAATTTTCTATGTCTGCTGATGAACTCAGTCTAGTTGGAACTTAAAAACAAACCATTCCAATTGGACTCCGGCGCTGCAGCGACGTCGGCGTCTGCGCTGGCGCTGGCTCCTTGGGACGTCACAGCCAGCAGCAACAAGAACAATGCGCTTTGTTGTTGCATTTTAATTAAAGATGCTGGAACTTATTGTTCTCTGTCACTCCCTCACACAGGCAATCACTCGCGAACGGTGGAAGAAATTATCTATAGGACTCCTTGCGTTATACTAGTGGCATTTTATTTTTTCCAAAAATGCTTGGCAAATACAAACACCTTCAGATTCCGAAAAAGAACCGCCCGCAAGAAAATCAAAAACGAATTAATTCGGCGAGTTCCGCTGCGGTCGAAAGTTGTTTTTGTTTTGATTTGCCTAACAGAAATGTACAAAAAATCCAACATTTTCCAAACACATACAAATACCCTAAAAAATCCACAACGTGTTCCGACCTAGCTGTTAAAGAATATGAGCTTTTCCCACTTTGTTTCCACTTGACTTTTTGCTATTTTATGGTAAATAGCATGCATTTGTTTTTGAATTCAAAAAAGCTTCATTTGAAATATTTATTTATTTATTCACTAAAAATTTTTAAAAGGTATTAAAAAACCTTAACTCTCTAAAAATGTAAATAAAATTGAATTTTGAAACTTTTTTATTGATTTATTTTCCTATTTATTAAAAACAAAAAAAAAACAAATCAATCGCTTTGTTTGTTGATGGTTTAAAAATAAAATGGTCAGTTTTCCCAACTTGAAGACGTTTTTATTGGAAATAGAGGGAATAATTGTAAGTATAAATTTAGTGTATTTTTAAAGCCAGATATTCTTGTCTTAATATCATGATAATACCCTCGGCAGCGATTTAGTTACGATGACAAAAACTTCGGCGCACAACTTCAAATTTATTTAGGAAAATATTCAGCGGGTTGCGACTTAAATGTGGGTGTTACATAGGTGAATGCACATAATGCGGTATGTGGTGTGTATTTACATTTAACTGGGCGACAAAGGGAAACAAAATCGCGTGTCCGTTCGGTCAGCTCGCTTGCCATCGCACCAGAAATTGAGCATATATAATTTGTATGTATATTGTCTCATTGAACAGGTCGTATCAAAAATAAATGGCAGAACCCAAAACGAACTCAAACCCATCAAAATCTTCTCCTTCTTCATCGCAAAGAGAGGTGGTATCAGTTCCGACAGTGACAGACTTGGATTTGGACTTGGAGTTTGGACTTTGAGATGGCGAGTACACCTTCTACAGCATTCCGAAGCCCTTCGAGTAGTTGATGGCCTTCATCAGGCGCTCCTCCAGCTTTTCGCGATTGCTGTACTCGGGCAGGAGCAGCACGTTGAAGCAGGTGTGCGAGGTAGGCAGCCGGTCACTATCCGGACCGTGTCGCGTGATCAGTAGCCGCAGGCACTTCAGCCCGCCCACCGGAACACGCGCCGATCCTGTGGTGAACTCGAGCAGCTTGCGTTTCGACTCGTTGGGCATGGCATGCACAATGCTCCAGAAATCCTGAATAATCTGTGTCTCCTCCGTGTAGCCGCCCTCGTACTCTGTCGAGTGCTCCAGTTCCACAAAGTCGAACTCCTAAATTGCATATATAAGATTATTAATTGGTAAACAAGTTTATAAGATAGAGCTACTTACGCGACTGCCGCAGACCAGCATCTCGATTTCCTCGGGCCGGAAGAGGAGCTTCAGTGGCGACTCATCCGTGACCATTTCAAAGCCCTTGCGGAAGGCATTGAACTGCTGCTGGATGTTCGTGTTCAGCAGGAAGTCACTGTACAGATTCACGAACAGCTGCTTGTTGTGTTGGCCCACCAACATCTCCTTGCCATTCGGCACCAGCTCGTGCTCCACCATCTCCCCGAAGACGTTGCTGTAGCTGATCTTGAAGGTCTGGTCGAACACCTCCTCCATATCTTGGCCCTGATAGTCCAGCATGGACTTAAGACTCTTGTACAGCGTCGGGCTCCAGTCGTTGAGGTCCGCGAAGGTTCCGCAATAGCCCATCAGCTTGCGATAGACCACCATGGGAAAGTTAACGGCCAGGATCACATTGTTATAGATGGCCAGACCTATAATGATCCCTATCAGTGTAAATTGAGCTCCGTTCTCGAAGGGTGTGGCATTGAACCTGCAAATTATGACAAATTACTTATGTATATTTTGGGAAACTATAGAAATAAAGTCCACCTACCACATATTATTGGTTTCCTCCTGCTGTATAAACATGCCAAAGGCCGGATTGAAAATCTCCTCCACGATTAGCTGGAAGAACTCTTTGGATACGCCACCTTCATCGATGCCCTGCTCGCCCACAAACTCGACCACCAATTGCTTCTTGAGATCCTTCGGATTGCTCATGGCCACCAGTTCCAGCTGCGCAAAAATAAACGATAATTATAAGCAGAATATATTGGGAATATAATTCCAAAGTAAGAGGACGCACCCCGATGAGCGCATCGTTGATAAGCTGATCCCTGCGCACCGTCAACTTAAGGTCCGGCCGCGGAGTGCCATCCTGACCGTCCTGGCCAAAGTTGTTGAGAATCGAGTAGAGCGAGGAGTAGCGTTCGCTGTACATTCTCATCCGGCTGTCGTAGTACAAGGCATCAACCTTCGTCGCCGGCGTGAGGATAAAGGCGTAGAGCATGAACGAAAAGTAGGTTGTCTGGCCAGAGCCCAGCTCGCTCTCCATGGCCAGTGTTTTGTAGGAGAGGTAGTCGTGGTGCATCTGGATGTTCTCGCTGAGCGCCTCGTTGTAGAACTCCTCCAGCGGCACCAGCGGTTTTCGGCAATCGATGGCCGACACCTGTAGCGCCTTCTCCAACTGATCCTCGGCGAACTTGGGCATGTGCGGGTGCAGCACTGAACTGTAGGCGAACAGGTCGTCCTCCACGGTTACACTGCCCGATGCGGAGGTTTCCACCGTTTCCGTGCGATCTTCCAACGGCGCCCGGCAGGATGGTCGTTCCAGCTCGCTGGCCAAGACATTTGCATAGAAGACAATCTGATTGAAGAGAAAAGTCGATGGGTTTTAAGCATTCCAAACCATATAATGTGACTATTTACCTTCAGAACTTTGGTGGCACTGATAATGGCCCCGTTCTCACGCATTGACTCCTCGTCAAGGAGCACCTGCAACGTGATCTGCTGCTGGCAGGCGGCCACCAGCGCCTGAAGCTGATCCGAGCAATGGGCCGCCCAGATCCTGGCCAGACGCGCCTGTGCCTGCACTGGCATCACCGCCGCCGCATGACACAGCTTTGGCAGCACCCTGTCCAGATAGTCCATGTCCACCACACTGTTGTTGGCTGTGGGGAAAACATTAAAAATAAATTAAAGAACCCTTTACGGGGGCAAAAATTTCAAAAACTCACTGTTGGTGGCCAGGTCAAAGCAGATGACCAGACAGTGTATGACCTTTTCCCAGTCGGGTCGCATATAGTGCACCCAGTCCGCCAGCTGGATAACACTGTTGGTCAGCTTGTCATTGATGGCTCGCTTGCGAGAGCCGAAAAGCAGTCGCTGTACGCAGCGTAAGCCGGGCAGATCCACCTGCGTGTCGCTGCTTTGCGACGGATCCTCCACCGTCGTTGCCTCTGTGGTTTGAGCCATGGGCACGTCGTCGTCGTCGTCTTCTTCCTCGGGCTCCGCTTCCGCGTCCGTTTCTACTTCAGCCACTGCTGAAGCACATGGCAGTCCCTCCTCCGTTGCCGCCTGCTCTTCCACTTGCTGTGTACTGTCCTCGTCCTTGTCATGTTCTCCTTCCAGAGTTCGTAGCTGCTCTTTGTTCAAAGACTCCGGTGGATTGGCCAGCAGCTCCTGGAGACTACTTGATGCTGCTGGTTCGGCGCTGCGTATGAAGCTCTTGCTCAGTCGATCCACGCTGGAGAAGACATCGCCGATGGCGTGGCAAAGCCTGTCGTAACAATCCGCCGCCCTGCATTGCTCGTAAAGAGCCATCAGACTATTGGCATCCAGGCTCTGTACTGCCGGCAGGGTGGGTGTACATGGCTCCGAGTCGCCGGAGGAGGGTTCAATGCCCCTGAGATCCAGCGGCGGTACGCTCTGGACAAGATTTGAGCTGGAAACCGCCACTACCACGGCAGCTGGCGCACTCTGCGACTGTCTGCTGGTCGTGGTGGTGGTGCTGGCGGAGGTGATGGTGCTCGTCGAGCTGCCGCTGCTGCTGCTACTGCTGTCGTTCGGCGACAGCATGTCCACGTCCTGGGGGCTAAGCGGGGGATTAGTAAACGTGTATAGGATTTGGGGGTAATACCAAGTCAGGTGCTAATAAAATAACTAGATTATGCCAGCAAAGTAATTCCAATAAATGGGTTATTCCAAAAACAATGCTCAGCTTGTTAGGCAAAATTGCATTAAAACCAAAGTGACGCATAAACAGATACACAAAATTTAGTTGGCATGAAAATTAAAAAACCAACATTTAAGATTAACTATTCAGTGATAAATCTAGACTTTTCTCTTGAATGTAAGTATCTTTTTCAGTTAAAATAATCTTAGGCTCAGAAAGATCTTAACTTAAGAACTCTTATTGATTACAAAAAGTCTGAAACATATAGAATTCCAACTTCCTTTAGAAATTCTTTAAAGTTAAATGTGGAAAATTCCGACTTGGCACAACCCAATTGCTACGAAAAGGATTCCCACCTGCTGGCCGCTGAGGTGGATGCCTCGCAGAGCTGTGCATCCTGGGAGAAGAGCTGCAGTGCCCTGGCGGCCACCTCGTTGGGCGTCATGGGCGCCACCTTGCCGCTGGAGGCGCAGTTGGCATTGGTGCAGTGGACGTTCCCGCAGCCGGACTGTAGTTGGTGGAAATATCGCTGGATCAGACTGCGCACCGCCGAGCGCTTCATTTCGGGCGTGGCCCGACCGCCTGCCGTTGCAGCTGCCGATCCCGATGCACTGGAGGGCAGGAAATCGGAATTAGTGCGTTGCGATTTGAGTGAACAAAGCTATTCACCTGGAAACACCTGGCAGATGCTGCTCCTCCTCGCCGCCGCCGCCACCGCTCATCTTTGTTGAAATCTGCGCACTTTACGCCCCCACCGCCGCCGCCTCTTTCTTTGTTTGCCAAATTTGTTTGTGCTCCACGCGCAAAAAAAAAAAAAGGGGTGCAAAAAAATCGATGTTGATGTCCCTTTTCTTGTGTCGCTGTGACCTTAAATTCTATAGCTGCCGCTGCTCTGTCGCTTCTTCTGCCGCTGCTGCTGCATTTGCTGACGGCGCATCGAGCTCTGGAGGCCGGCTTCCTTATGATATGATATCTACCATATATTTATCAACGATTCATCACAATAATTTGACAATTTTGACTTTAGAACGCAAGTGTTTTTGAAGCGCAGGCAAAGCAATATTGAAAATCATCAGCGGACAGTGTTGCATGTCGCCAATTGTGCCTGTGTTGGCAAGCGCACGCATAACTATCGCATATCGTATATCGATAGATTTTAGATCACTATACAAAAGTTGAAAAAGGTTTATATTAAACTTAATAAATAAGAAATGGTTTATTAAATTTTCTCTTAACTATTAAATAGTTGTGGTTCATTTAAAAACTCAGATCAAAATGTATTAGTTTGTATATCCATAACAATTTAACAGTTCATTTAAATGCTAGGGTTTGGGAAGTAGTTTGTTCTAGAAAAAGGCCGTTTATTTTTAAACCTAAAAGATACATTGGCTTTTTAAGTCTTTATAAAAATTATATAACATTGAAAATACTTAAAACTCACATAGTTTTTCTCTGTGTACAATTTATGTAATAGAATTAAGCAATTAGTATTGCTTCAACGAACCAGATCCAATAAAAACTCAACAGGTGGCTCATCAATAAACCATAAATCATTGAACAAATTACCTTAGAATAAACCACTGTACTTCTAATTTGAACGATCTCACGGGAAGGATGCAAATATTAAAAAAAGCGAACGGTTATAAGCCGTGGCTGGTGGATAGGAAGTTGGATTTCTGCAAATTCCTCCGAAGACCTTACGATCCATATGCAATATTTGTTTTTAAATTTGCAAGGGAGTTTACCAACTTAATCATTCTTGTCCTTTAATGGTACGTGTTATTTAAAAGCAAAAAAAAAACGTTGATTAACAACTTTAAATTTCTGACAAGAAGTCGTTTATAGTAAAGGATTTCTATCCAAGGCCAGTAGCATTCCTCCTACCTCTGCCCACTGGGGATTACATGCTACAAACTACCTGGATTACCCAAAAAACAACACTGCTAATTTCTGAAGTTAGTTTTACGTTTATTGAAGACATCATTGCTAATAAAAATTAAAATTAAATTCAGCAGAAATCCTTGAATAATTTTTGAATAATTATTTTTTAAATGTGCTCAAATTTAAAACCGAAAAAAAATTTGTTAAAAATAATTTTAAAATACACTAAAATATTTCTCAGAAGCTTAATTTAACCCAATTTTTAAAATGTTTTTATAATTCGTCTATCGATTCTAACACTAATGATTAAAATTAGCAGGTGACAGTTACCAAATTTAATATACATTACTTGTGACTTGAATTAAATAATTAAATTGTCATTATATTAGGGGCACCTAACTTAACCGAACTTTCCAATTTTCGATATAAATATCGACCAGTGTTGCGAAGCACCCACGTTTTTTATCAGCTGTCGACGTTTCTTCGGCACAAAAAAAAAAACGAAAATAAAACGCAGGTGGAAAATATTTGATTCCGGAGCCGGATGCCATGGAATGAGCTAGTTTGACCAGCAGGAGAATTCCAATCCCAGTCCCTAAATGACGGAGCAAGAGGATTTGGCCAGCGGCGGAGGCAGTGCGTCCACGGGTTCGGGAAACAATTGCCAAAACCAATTGCAACAATGCGTGCGTGGGAATGTCACCTGGGAGCTTTTGCCCGTGCACCTGCGGTCCGTGCTGCACAATAACCAGCGCGACTACGAGAAGTTTGTGTTTAACTACAGCCTGAAGAACCAGCTGCGATTTAGGGGCAACCTGGCCGCCAAGGTGTTCCGCCGTGAGCAGCGTTACTACGAGCTTTTGGTACAGAAGAGCATCAACGGGCTGGGCGCATTCCCCTATCACCTGGCTGATATCATAACCAAGGGCTTGAGAGTCACACCCTTCAACTACTACCTGGATGTATTGGGTCAGCTTCTGAGGAGCGACAAAAGCTATGACACATTGCCCAACTTTACGGCAGCCGACTGCCTTCGAGTGCTGGGCATTGGCCGCAATGAGTACCTGGCTTTGATCAGCGATCTGAAAACCCACACGCCACGCTCCTTGATCTTTGGCTCGCGGCCCAATCCGCTGGACTTCCTGCCACGCTTTCCCGTGCGCATCCACATCGAGCCCTGGTGGCGACTGGACATTGGTTATGTCCTAGAAGCGGACATCAGGTATCTAACGCCCGCGGAGAGAGGATTGCTCGATGATCTCATCGATTTTGGTGGCCAGCCGGCTGGGAAATGCGATCACGAGGTGGTGCACAGCCTGTACAGAAAGGGTCTGATCTATTTGGATGTTCCGATCAGCGGTGAGGATCGAATATCCATTCCACCGCTGCGTAACTTTGTGATGAATCGGGTGAGTGGCGATTACTTCGAGAATCTGCTGTACAAGATCTTTGTGAGTGCGGATGAGCACATGACCATCGCTGAGCTGGCGCACATGCTGCAACTGGAGCTGGATAGCGTAAAGCAGGCCATATCGTTCATCTGTCGGCTGGGCTTTGCCCATCGCAAGCAGGATCAGCTGAATCAGTCAAATCATTCCAGCTGGGAGGGTTACAACCAGCAGCAAACACCCGAAACACCACAAATCACACCGCTGAATTACAATCTACATGCCAGTGGCAGTTTCGAATTCGACCAGAGTCCCAAGTCCCCAAAGACCCCAAGGGAAAGGGAAAGGGAGAAGGACAAGGATAAGGATAGCAGTTCCATAGGCTATCTCTCCTCGGATGGCAACACCAGTGACTTCAGCTTTGCCAATCTGAATACCACGCCCCAGGAAAAGATGAACAACAGCGACGAACAGGAGCTGAGTTCGGAGCTGGAAACAGAGGATGTGGCTAAGCAGGCTGCTCCTTCTGCCACTGCTCTGCCGAAAAGCGGAAAGAGGGTGGGCTTCCTGTTTGACTCCACGCTCACCGCATTCCTCATGATGGGCAACCTATCACCTGGCTTGAAGAATCATGCCGTGACCATGTTCGAAGTGGGCAAGCTGTGCGAGGAGAGTCTGGACAGTTTTCTGGCTGAATTGGAACAGGTTTCGCTTCTGGATGCCGAGGGCGAGGGTGATGTCTCCCGCTACTTCGCGCACGCCGTCATTCTGCGCTCCACCATCTGCTCACTGCGGCATTTGCTGCCGGGCGGACTGGATCTGCTGCGATTGGAGTGCCTGGAGGGCTTGGATCGGCAGACCAGAGATCGCGTCCTGGAGAAGAAGTACAAGTTCATCATAGCCGCTTCGCCACTGACGGCCTCACTTAGTCACACATTCAGCATTCCCTATTTTGGCCAATTCTTGCGCAGCTCCGATGTGGCGCCCATGTGGAGCAAGCTTTTTTACAACCATATCACAGGTACACGAACATTTTAAACATGAATACATTGAATATTTGGTAATTACAACTAATGTGTTTAGGCTATGGACCGCCAAGTTTGCTGCTCTGCCGAGGAACTGTTCTGAAGACCTTGCCGCGCTTGTTTTTGGGCTATGGAAAACTGCTGGTCAACATCCTGCACTCCGATTCGTATGTGCTCAACTCGGAGAATTTCCGCAACCTGAACGATCAGCTCAAGAACGGCTGTGTGCTGTTGCAGGGCTATGGAATCCGCACAGCCGGCGTCCTACACTACGAGTCATTTCCATTCCAGCCGGCGGACACGCGTCAAGCCAAGTGGGCCGCCCATCGAGCCGTACGCAAACTGTCCAACCTTTTGGATCTGCGCCAGCAGTGCGGCTTTATAACATTCCTGAACACTGGGGTGCCTGATCTCGGCTGCGAAGAGTACGAGCTTCAGGTGCGATTGAAGCCCGCCCAGCGGCAGAAGCGCTCTTCGATTGCAGCCCCAAGCAAAACGAACCATGTGCCAACCAACGAGGTGACCAGCTTTCAGTTGAAGAGCCCCGATGAAAACCACTTTGCTGCCACGCCGGAACATGGTCCGGCCAATGAGTTCACCTCGCCGGATTGCAGTCAAGTGCTGGCCAGCGAGTTGGCCAAGTGCAGCAGTCGTGCGGATCTGGTGTCGCAGAGCTCCGTCGAGATACCAATGACTCTGGAGGAGATTGGCCTGGCAACAAACGATGAGGAGGAGCAGGAGGACGAGGACGACGACGACGCCACTGAAGAGTGGACACTGCTGGACGTTAGTTTTGGCGTGCCACTGTTCGATGTGGATACCAATACGAGGATTTGCGAGCAGTTGGTTCAAGGGCTCTGCAGCGATGCCAATTTGGAGGCATTGCCCGCGGCGGCCAGCCAGGCGCAGGTACTGTTCCTGAACTTTGTGCAACAGTGCCTGTACTTCGAGGACGATCCTGTTGGACAGTCAGTGCAGGCCAACAGGCCACTTCCGCATCCTAGGATCAACCTGGCCTTCGAGAACGGACATGTGGGCCACTGGAACGGGCGCTAAGTTGCATTCCCCAAGTATTCCGCATTCCGTTTACTTTCCCAGTTACTTATCAGTTTGTGTACAGTTGGCGGACCGATTTATAAGCAAACAGATCTATATTTATATATACGTATATATAACCGCTACCGCATTCACATATGCTAACCATCAGCCAAGTCAGCATTGCAGTCTGAAAGTTTGCGTTCGTTTTTTTATTAGTTTTGTAAGCTCCCGGGGGAGACAGAAAGATAAAGATTGGTTTTGTGCCCTCCAAATCATATACACATGCATAGCTTACATACCAATACAAATAATCATGTATGTCTGAATAAATGCAATTTTAAAACTTAAATTGATTTTAAACTTTACAATTTATTCACCCGATTTCCAAGAGTACGAAATCGGGAAAAAAAACAAATTTCAAGTAAGTTATTTATATTTCAGACTCAAACTCAAAGTGTTCGAGGAATACATTTAAATAACATCAAATAAAATGTCTTATTGTTTGTTTCAAATAAAATATGATGAAATTAATTTGGAAAACGTATATAAAAATTTATTTCTTAAATATTTAATTATTTAAAATCAAAATACCGTTATATTTTGGCAGCCCTGGGCTATACTATCTATGTCTTAATTTGATTTAAGAGCACGGTCACACTTAGTCTGATTGGCACAACAAACGAAAAAGTTTGCAATTCCAGGCGCTGTTTATTTTGCTTCTCCTGCAAGTAAATAATCATCTATAAATTCTAACAATAGTGTGAATATAAAGTGTACCTCAACGAACCAAAAATAATCTTAATTGAAATAGTGAAATGTGAAAAATAAGCTGAGAAAACCGAACGCGAAACAAGTGCACAAATTGGGGGGCGAGAAAAAAAATTTGTGGGCAGTAAATGCCAATACAAAATATAAAGAGAGGGGGAGGAAAAGAGAGCGAGAGAGCGCGCATTGTGTTCTCTTTGTTATCATTATTTGCGCGGCAATTGGTATTGTTTCTTCCAATTGACTTTAGTTCAGTCTTAAATATCCATTTTTTGAGATATTTAAAGTAAAGTTAATAACTACACCTGTTCGCTCGAAAAGCGAGAGTAATAGCAAGTGTTCATTTTAAAAATAGCATTAGCGTCGCAGCTTGAAGGCCACCTGTCGAGTGCACTGCCTGCGGATATTTGTGCTCAGTGAAGCGTGAATCTGCAGAAAGCGATTCATTCGTTGAATTATCTGTTTTGTGTATTGTGTTCTGGTTTGTGTTATTTAACGGGTTAATTAGCTTTTGGCCAGTCCAAAACAATCAATGCGGAGAGCCGAAAAGAGCCATTGACGAAAAGAGAGACACGTAAAGAGGGCTGCCACCCCTCTAAACAAAAGTTATTGGTTTATGAATGGTCCTCAAATAAACTAGTTAAATACAAAATCAGGTGTTGTATTCTAATGCGAAAACCATCTGTTTTAAATTTTAACTTGGCATTCAGTGCTTTTGTTTTTTAAAAGCAAAGTTCAGTTTCGGAGAGCAAAGTGACAACCCTGCATTGCTCTGGCAACTCCCAGCTGTTTGTTTGCAGTGCTGCAAGCTAAGCTTTTTTCAAGCCAAGTCAATCTATTTAAAAAAAACGAAAAGTCACAAATAATAGAGTTACAGTTGAATTTGGCTATTTTGATGAATAGGTTTAAGCTATCTTATTTTTAATTCAAGAGTGAGCGTTTTCTTTTTTAGCGTAAACAAAATAATTGAACTAGCTATCAACTCTAGCTTTAATAAAAGCCAATAGGCGTCAACACTTGTGCGCGCTCTCGGCCTCTCTCTCACTCTCTCTCTCTCGCGCGACGTCACTTTTGGCCAGGCCAACTGAACTCACGCACACCTGCGACGCTCATTCTTGACTGAAATTTTCGTGAGTAAGCGTTGGTCTGAGCAACGAGCGCGTGTCGCGAATCGGAAAATCGAGACAAAGATAAAGAAAAGTTCATTATCAAATGCAGAAAGAACAACAGGAATATAAAGCCGCTTAACAAGTGAAAACAGAAAGGGAAATGCTACTGAAAAGTCCAATCGGACCCTGCCCTTGAAAGTGTGTATGTGTTGGCCGCAAGTGTCTGCGCCTTTGTGTGCGTATGTGTGCGTGTGCCTCCAAAAGTGTTCAATGTAAAAATAAAATATCCGATTAGGTTTTTTTTCGGGCACAACAAAAGCAACCTTGAAAAGGCAGCCAAGAATCTGCCTTTCAGCTTTTCGGTTATTTTTACGCGTGTGGAAATGCCCGAATAGTTTTCCAAGTGTCCAATCGGAAAACACACGTCGCACAATTGAAAATTCCTTGGCCATTTACCTATTCAACGTGTCTTAGTGTTTCCGTTTCCATTAGGGGCGTGATCGCGCATCCTTAATTCGAAAATAAAAAGTTTTTTTCAGTTCTCTAACTTACATTTGCGGTCAAAAGATTAGTGGCTTAATGTTTGGGTCCCTAGGTTTTGTAGTAATGGTTTTAGCTGCTTTTAAATTTGAAGAACAAATTCTTGAGAAACTTACTTCGAAATCAATAGATAATTTGTAATTAAATTGTTTTTACAAAACAAATTTTCTATTATAACTGTATTTTGGACAGATAAAAAGTTTTTAAATTATTTTTACATACATTTTACTTTTAAAATGTAAGAAATGCTTTTTCAAGAAATTTTTTTTAATGATTAAGTTGTCTTTATTGGATATCAAAATTATCAAGTAGTAATACGACGACCCCCACTGTTGGCTTGACCGCATATAAATATCCTTTTCACACCTCCGTTCGTCAGGCAAAAAGCAACCCACTGGAATTCACTTTACGCACAAAACGACATCAGAACGCAGCAGGATGTGGAAAGCGTAGTAGAAAGGCAGCAGACAACACGCAACGAAGGCCGGAAAACGTGGAAATGACTAGCTAATTAATTAGCTAAGTAGGCAAAGAAAAGCGGCGAAAATAGGTGTACCTTCTAAAACCAACAATAAATTCCGATTTGTTGCAACATTTATACCCAGCCAAGGCTTAAAATGACATCATACGCAAATGACACGACGGACGCAGCAACAACCACAGCAACATCAGCCGCAGCAGCAGCAGCAGCATCAGCTGGCGCAGTGGAAGCAGCAACAACAGCAGACACCGCCCCCCAATCAGCTGTGGGGGGCGTGGCCACTGCAGCTGATTCATCCAAAGTCAAGAGCCGCGACAATTTGTCCATCAGCCGACAAACATATGGCGACGAAGATGGCAACAGTAGCGATGGACGCGAGAAGGCCGACACCACACCGGAAAATATCAAGAAAATCACCGAAATCATGGACAGTCCGGATGGAACGACCTCGGCCAACTCGCCCATCCCCTCCCCCCGACATGTGCAGCTCAGGAACCCAGTGAATCCGGGCTACGTGGGCCTCGGGGCCGCCATCGATGACTCCTGCGGCAAGTTCTGCCTTGGCAAGCCGCCACCATCGCCGGCCGAGAAAGGTGAGATATCCAAAGTACAGGCTAACTTCGCAAATAACACACCCACAGATTGAATTTAGCAATATCCCTATCGCATAGCCCAAAAAACTAGTGGTTGTTAATAAGTATAAATTAATAAGATAAGCTGACCATCATTTAAAAGTTATTCTCTTTGCAAAACTAAGTTAGTTACAATAATTTGCTTTCGCGAATAAAAGAAAAGTAGTGGATCCAAGTAATGCCATTAGTTTCATTTTCCATTTGCCGCTAACTAATTATTTATATTATTTGATCTTCGTAAACGTCTAAACATTCGTAAAAAGGTCATTAAAACTTGCCATTTTAAAATACTGGATTTTTATGGTCTGTATAAATGGCATGCTATATTAAATCAAGACACCTTAAAAAATATATATTGTTACTTTATGAGCCTCGATTCAGCCGAAGTAATTGCTTCATGACTATTAAACTTATTTAGACACATAAATAAAATTTATTTAGTGAGCATGGAGTTTAGATGTAAGAAATTTAAATACCCTTAAAAATAGTTTAACGTTAAAGTTTTGTTTTCTCTAATAACGGGTACTAAAAAAAAAGTGGCAATAAATTCAAAATTTTTTATTTTTCTGGAAAAGATTTGATAAAGACCAGTAATATGTTTGCGAAATTTTCCATTTAATAAGCTCTTGGACAACTGCTGGTAATTGCTTGATTTTGAAGCCTTTTTTTTGGACAAAATGATACAACACAAAGTTTTTTGTTTGGCACAATGGAAGTTTAAGTTACAGAAGTTCGACTGTATGAGTAAAAGATACAACAGCAACCGCAAAGCCGGCGACAATTGATGGCTAATTTAACCATAGTGTTGTTGCTCTTGCTTTTGTTGTTCCAGGTTTGAGGCTGGTCTTTGCTTTTTTCTTTCTTAATTTGAATTTTTAATGAAGTTATTTTGTGCGAGTCTCTGGCCACCACTAAGCGCAAATATTTATTGCAATAGTCATGCCTGGCACTCACAAACCCACCGTAACACACACACACACCCTCAAACACACCTCGTTTATGTTGTTATGTTGTTCAGATTGGCACAGTGGGCCGAGTTGGGTTGAAAAGCAAGTTCTCGATTCTGGTTTCGAGAAAGTGGAACGGGATCAATAGCCTGCGAAAGCGGCAAGTGACATCAGCTTGTGTTCGCTTTAATATTTATGGCCCTATGACACCAAACTAAGAAGTTGCCAATCTGGAAATGCCACAGTATTCTTCTCCTTTTTGGAAAGTCCGGAAATACTGATTTCAAGTCTTTGTTTTTAGCACCTCTGCTGAAATGGCAAAGCTCAATTTTTAATAGATTTTGCTTTAGCCAGATTTGTTGATTCGTAATTAAACCTTATCTGATATTAATAATCTCAGTACATTTTCATTTTATTAAAATAATTATGAGATTTAGCATAAATATGTAGCATCTTATAATGAAATGAATAGATTTTAACGTGTAGAATTTTTCTTTTTGCCTTGGTTAGATTATACAATTTTACAATGAACTTCCACTTCCAGCTATTAAAAAATTAAAAATAGATACAAAATAAAAATGTTACTTTTAAAAGGCAAAGAACAAAACAGTTTATTTTTCTTAAGTTTGATGTTTACAAATGTAAAAGGTTGATTGATTTATCTCTTCTATTCTGTTTGGCATTAGTATTGCTTCCAGATAAAATCGTATTCAGGTGTTTCAATTAAGCAATTGCAACGTGATGAATATTTTTACACATTTCTGTGTATCACGGTGTTGGCTCTTATTCATAATTAAAATTCAAATGAACAAGAACTTTCAGTCAAAACTTTAGCAGACCAATTAAAAACTTATTCAACAGTGCTTTGGATGCAAATTTCCGAACATGTTGCCTTCGTAGTTCGGATATAATAATAAACAAATATTAACGATTAAAATAAAATGCCTGGCCGATTCTTATTTACGTTTTCATTAAACAATTTGCGCAAGTGAGTGCTGCATTCCTTTGTCTTGAAATAAATAATTCTGCTTATTATTGGCAAGCCTGGCATTCAAATAAGTAGCCTGGATCGGATCGCAGTAACCTCCGATCATCGATCAACGCCCGCAGCTGCTGCTGAGTCATCCACTTCCACTTCGAGATACTCGGTCACAAATCTGTTTCACTTTTTGAATTTTTTATTTTGCCAATGAGTTGCGTGCAAGGAATGAAAATGTGTGAGATAATGACGCCGACTGCTATAATTGTGTAAGATTTGGCAAGCGCTGCGAAAAGAAACCAAAACTGATAAACATTGTGAAATGGGAGATTTATGAAAAACAAATCAGCGCACTTGAGAGAAGGTGTAATCTAACGAATGCCTGGGAATTTAGGTTTTGATTCAAGTACCATTGTCAATAAAAGACAAACAAAGTGTTGGCCAACCCTGCGTAGAGTGAATTATGTCACCCGCTTAGCTGATTCATAGTATTGGAATGTCCCAGAGTGTTTGAAAGTGTTACATTTTGAAGTGTGGCTGAAATTTATCTCGAATCTTACAACTAGGGAAGTAGTTTACATTTTGGATTTTATTCTTTAAAATGTTAAATAATTTGAACTTCAAATTTGTTAATATTTCCATTCTAGTCACGTGAAAGTTTTTTTCTTAAATCTATTCAATTCTTTTTAGATCACTTTGGCTATACTAATAATAATCCAATATAAATTTGAGGCATTAATTTTTGGCAAATACCCAAGAATCAAACAGATTCAGAACAAATCTCTGGGTTTTGGCCTTGTTCCCAAATTGATCATGTTTTGGGCATGCTTAATTAGTTGTATTATTAAATTTGTAGGCTCTTAAATATTCCGTCAAGAAATGTCTTCGAAATATTTCCACAATCTTGTATCTATGATTGATGAACATTTTTTATTTTGTATGGCCATGATCTATTGGACTTTAAAATGCTTTTGTAAGTAAGAATACAAATGATTGTTGTCTGGTAAAACGTGAAACTCAGAATTATTGAACTACTTCCCAACAATTTTCTTCTTCAAGTTGAGCCCCACAATATCTCAAGTATATATTTTAATGCTCCGTAAAATCCAAACAATCGCTGATAGATAATAAGGCGAAACAAATGGCCGCCAGTCGATGACCTCATTCACAGATGACAGATGATGATGATCGCCGATGGCTTTCTCTGGTGTCGCCGAACACCAAAGAGATATAAATAAATAGTTAATAACATTTATTAAAATATGAGAACTTAAACCCGTCCAAAAAAAAGCCGACAAAATCAAGCCAAACGAAATGGGAAACTAAAGACTACAAACCGAAATTATATTTCTGATCGATCGCTGGTGACGTAATCTCAAAATGCAATTAGCAAAACCAATTGGAAACCAATTGGCCAGCGTGAGAGAATTCGTTATCGATTTCCGTTTAGCATTCGCTTGATTATCTCAGACTGCACAATTGCTAACCGAAATATCTTAACACTTCGCAGTAACCACAAGTGAAAAGTAAATGATCCAAAGCCAACGGGCGGTCATAAAATTTCCACTGCTCGACTTTCCCAAAACGAAAAAAAAAAAAAAACAAAAGCAGCTAACTGACCGACAAACAAAAGCCAAAAAAAATATATATATATATAAATTGCACTCCAACTGTATTTTGTTAAATTTATTGCGAAAGTAAAAGCGACTACACAACGGCTACCAAATAAAAGCCAACAAAAGACTTTTTTTTTGAACGAGCTCTACTACTCGACACACACTCTGCCGGCAATGGCAATAGTTATAGTAATGGCAATAATACCCGACATTTGTGTATTGTTGTGCCAACATTTTTCAATTGTTGGCCCATAGAAAAATTCAAAGGCTTGGGGGGGGGGGGGATTCGAACGGGGTGCCCACCGATAACTCGATAGAAGACATTTTATGGCCATGCACAGTGGGCAGCATAATTACCGTTAGCCAGTCGTCGTTACCTATTGCGGTCTATTGTCTATCGGTGATTGCTCCGCTCTGTGGAAACAAGAAATATTTCCTGCCAAATTAGATTGCAAATTTTGCAAACCATAAAGCGGATAATGTCGTTCTAGATTCATGCCAAATTGGAACTTCCTTGTAACATTCTTATGTAAATGGCCTTATATATGTACATTTCTAAGATCTCACTAAATAATCGATTAGTTATAGTAAAAGGTATGTTACCATCTGTGCTCTATTTGTTATAAACAATAGTTCGCTTTTGTGACTTAATGACAAACAAATGGATCTATAACTTGATGCTCTGTTTCCACAAAAAAAATTAGAGTAGGCCTAAGATTAATGGTTAGTTTAATATAATCATTTTAATTTTAATTCTACGAAGAAAATAACAGAAAACAATAAAAAAGGAACACAAAAAAGATACGATAATTTAAAAGTGTTGCTGCAGTTGATTTAAACTGAATGTTAAGTATGTAAACAAACATTGTGTAAATAAAAACAAATTGTGGAAATCTGAGCAAAAATTCACACATGTGTTTATGGAAAACTGAGAACAAAGAAAATATGCACTTTGTTTTGAAAAAAAAGATGTGTTTATGATCAAGTAGCTGCGTTCTGAGGTTGATATCTGATAATCTTGTTTGGGGCACAATTACAGTAACAATTTAATTTCTGCCAATCAAAAATGAGTAAGCTTAATGCGGAACCCTTTTGATGCACTTATTATAATAATAACTTCCATTTAACAACTTTTCTGCAGAGATGAACAAGAGGCAAAACATCAATTATAATTTTATGAATGATAGTTATTTGATTCCTCTTGTTAATGGAAAAGTTAATCTTTGCATCTATTTTTATTTAACACCTGAGCTAATAATCACCTTGACTCCCTATTTAATTACCCATCTACATAATAACAAAATATATATTTTCGTTCGTGACCAAAAACTCATTCAAAATAAGGCTGTGAAATCTATGTTAAATATGGATATGGTATTTGAAATATGTTTTCATGGCAAGCGAAACGGAAGCAGCAAAGTTTGCCAGAGCGTAAAAGTTTTGTGGGTCTGCCCCTGTTTTCTGGTAGCAAAAAAAAATAAAAAAAAACCTGCAATTGACCGAAATCACCGAACTCTAACCTTCACTTGCCGGGCAGCCGGGCAGTCGACCACCGCCTTATTTAGCCTTATAGCGTACGTGTAGAAGCTACCCATCCATAGATCACGATTCTGAGAGGCGGCGGCCCCCTAGATGGTCGCCCACCTCTACTCGGTGTATGTGCTTGTGCCACTTCGCGTGGCACAGCTGAAAGCAAATTGTTTGATTTTCTTTTTGCCCGTGCTTTGGCCGCGGAAATGTATAGAAATTGTTTGCGGAAGCGGTGCGGGATCTCCTCCAACTGCAGGTGGGCATTCCGGGGCCCTTGAATAGGGTGAACTTGCTGGAGAGCGCTATATCTTTGCTATTGTCATCCGGGATACAGCTTGATTTCGTACACTTCCTTATTTGCCCCCAAGTTGGAAACAGCAATATCACAGATGTTACTCAATTGTCTAGCCTTTGGTGTTTTTATAATTTTAGGTATTTCTTTTATTTGTCAAAAAATAATTGATTTTGTCTTTATTTGGCTTAAATGCTAAAAAACTCATAAGCACAAAACAGACAAATGTAAATTTTAATACATTTTCTGTCGTTCGTTTTGACAAAACGTTTAGAAATCGTATTTTTTATTTATATAATATACTCTATGTCAAAGACACGAATTTGATTTTGCACTAAGAAGTTTTTGATTATGAAGAATAATAATCTGTTAGCCATATTTTTTTTTATTACAAACTTTAAAATTTAAAATAGGTTTTCTTAAAATAGAAAATACATTTTTCATGACAGTAATTTAAGCATATTTCTTATCAATTATAAAAAAAGTCTTTTTTAGCTTCAACTCCGATCCGCCCCTGAATTTCTCCACTCTTCTATGTCTTTTTCTCGTCTGCTTGCCACTTCAGTTGCGATCAGTTGAGTTCATTTTAATTTACGCCAGCAGCTTAGTTTCGTTTTCACCGCTTAAGCGCTAATAATAAAAAAAAAAATAATATTAATAACTGTAAATAAATGCTAATTTAATTGTGTGTCTGTGTGCTTCTTTGCTGTTCGATTGCAGCGGCGGCACAAGGCAGAGCGAACCATCATCATGGCACTCCACCTGGCAACAGCAGCTCCAACAGCAACAGCAACTCCAACATCAACTCCAACATCAATGCCAACCATAAATACGGTGTGGATGAGGAGGAGAACTCGAGCGAGTCGAATGCAACGACGAAAGCGGCGCTGGCCTTCACCATTGATCATTTCGATGCCTCGGAGAACGATTCTGCGGCTCAGGCGGCGCGCTACAAGAACATGATGGAGCGTTTCCAGAGTCGCCACAAGCGAGGCGCCTCCATGTCCAAGCTGGAGACGGAAAAGGATAACACCACGACCACCGCGACCACCGCCACCTCGAACAGCGGACGGCAGTCGCAGAGGAGCAGTTTGGATGCCGGCAGCAGTATGGCGGATGACATGTCCTCGCTGACGGCGGCCACGCCCAGCAGTGAGCAGGCGCCTCCGGTGCAGGTGAAGATGCGGGTGCGGGATCGCAGTGCCTCCCGGGTGCGTGACGCTTCCAAGCGGCACAGCTGGTCGCCCCGGAGTTCGGCCAATGCGCCGGAACCCAGTGCATCCAGACCAGCAAGTCGCTCCAAACTGCCACATCCGCCGGCGGCGACCAAGGGCACCGCCAATCTGGTGGCCAATCGCACGGCCAATCAGTTCACACCCCGCTCCACCGCCATGCAGCTGGCCCTCCGCCAGGTGGAGATGTTCTGTCCACAGCCACCGCTGGCCGATGGCAAGGCGCAGTCCGAGAACGATGCGGTCAGCGAGGCGGGCACCTACACCCTCGACGGCGACAACTATACGGAGGAGCAGAAGGATCTCATGAACATCGATAGGAACGGAAAGGGGGCGGCTGCCAAGCAGCGGCCCAAACAACTGCCAGTGAAGTCGAGTCGGGGCAGCAATGTCCTGGAGGTGAACTACTACCACGAAACGCCGTTGCAGGAGCAGCTGCCACAGCAACTGCCAGCCCAGAGGAGCTCAACAGGTCAGGAAAATTGTTATACTACTCAGTTGAGATTTGTTTTATGATTAATATATAGCAACAATATTTAAATGGAACATTTAAAACCAGCAATACTCATAAAATTTTACAAAAATTGTTTGATTCGTTTGAAAATATCACCTTTATTTCTAGTATACCGCTACAAAAATCGTAAATAAATCAAATAACTATTTTAAGATGTATTAGTTAAAGTAAAAGTATATAAAAGTTGTATATTTTTAAAAATAGTAAAAATATAGTATAACATAATATGTTCTAATAAATTAATTCTATGTCAACATGAATTTGCCGGAAATTAAATGTTTAACCGTTTACACTAACGTGAGTTAATTGCAGGGACCGCAAATATAAATTTCTATGTTGATTGAAAACAAATAAAAACAATTTAATGATTATTTTTTGAGTACTATTTAATAGCTTAGAAAACTATAACTTTTTTGTACATCATTCTTGAAAAACATTGTTTGTTTAAATTAAAAAAAAAAAATAATTTGAAATAAGCAATAGACTAAAAAAGTAAGCCATCTTTGAGCTATTTTTTTTTTTTTTTATGTGAAAATAATAGATTTTTTAATCATTTGGTATTTTTCAAAAATAAATTATTTAATTGTGATTTTTATTATATTACTTATAATGATATCGGTCCCTGGGTAACTAAGTAAATTTGTTTAACCTAAAAAATAGTTTTAAGATATTCCTAATAGAATATATACTGATAGCTGTTATTTTTTTATCTACAGGTGCCTATCTGGATCAACTGAAGAGTCGCGTGCTGCGTCAGCAGATTCCCCCATCGCCTCCCACTCCTCCGTCGCCGGCAGCGGATATGGGTTGCTTTACTAGTGTGACCACCAGTGGAGTGCTGGCCAAACAGCGGGCCTTGGACACGCATCCCAAGTTGACCCGACACTCGCACAGCTTGTCCACCTCGCAGATCGACAGCTCCGAGTATGTGAGCAATGAGGCTAAATTGAGGCACACACAGGCCTTGTCCGGATCGGCCACCGATCGGCAGAAGGCGGAGTACCGCCTGAATGTGTTCACCACTAGCACCAATCAGCAGCAGCATCAGCAGCAGCAGCATCAGCAGCAGCAGCACCACCAGTTGCCGGAGACACCCACCACGCCCACCCAGAGCTCGGAGGCCGCCCTGCTGCAGACGGCGCAGACCAAGCAGGACTGGATCCAGGAGTGGGCTCGCAATGCCCGGGCCCGAAGTCTGGCCCAGGATGTGAGTGGCACGAGCGCCAGTCGCCGGAAGCAGCAGCAGCAACAGCAGCAGCAGGCCCAAGCGCAGGCACAGGTAAGTTCTGGCCAACCGGTTTCGCACGGCACTCGAACTGCAGACTTTGATAAATGAATTTATGGAAAAATCCCATCTGATTGGTTAAATCTTGTCTGGCTAGTTTGGCAGTGAATGAGTCACCCTAAGATTGAATATTTATCACCCAACGATTCGGTTTAATGTTTTGAAACCCAATTTAACAGCAGTGAAAGAATTGAAAATGACTTTGTTCTTTTAATTTAATACAAAACTTATTGTTTTAAGTTTAAAAAAGAAAACCGAATATTTACTTTTCTTAAAGAGATTTTTGCTGGATTTTATATTCCCTTAAATCACAGTTAAATCACCTTTAAATAGCATCAGGCAAACAATTAAGTTTCCTATTTTGGGTTAAACTTAGTTTAACAATAACAATTCAATAACAATTTAACAATTCTCTCTACATTTGTTAAGCCAAAATGACGTATACGTTATTTAGCAAGCGTTGTTTACCTCATCCTATTAACAAGTGTAGATTAGATTGCTAATATGATTCATCACAGTCAGTCTGCAATCATAAGCTAACTAACGTTGTTAGATCTGAGTATCTCACTTTAATGAACTTGATTATCATGAAAGATAAATAACTATTTTTACGGTTGTTATGCTAATTTTTCAATGAATTGCTATTATATAGTATTTAGATGCATGTGAAGGCAAAGAAAATATTAGGGAGTAAATCATTAAAATTGTAATATTTTGATTATTTTTGTAACTTACATGGGTTCTACATATAATGTCAAATGTACACAAAGTAAAGTCATCATTAGTCCGGACACAAACCCATGTCATTTGAAAGTTGTAAAATGAAGCATACTTATATGGGCAATGTGAAGATTGTTTAAACTATCTCTTAAGTTCTTGTTTTAAAAGTGGGTAAGGAAAATTAAAAATATTGAAATATCTAATAATAAATATAGCTAAACGCAATCAGTTTAACGAGCCAGTACCTTGCAATTCTCTAGCTCTTTTATTGGAGTTTCAATGTGCAAATGTTAATAAATTTTTAATTTTTTAGCAACTAATGACACGCAGCTACAATTGCTCGGACACGTGCGGAGACTCTCTGACGGACGACAGCCTGAGTTTGTACAACCAGCAGCGACAGTATGCGGCGGCGGCCAAGCTCAATCGCAGTCTGGCGGAGCGGTACCGCCTGCTGGGCGACTGTGACTACGCCAGCGATCCGGCGTTGTGCAGCCATGGCGTCGGAGCTGGTGGAATCGGTGGCGGACAGATGGTGGAGCCACCCTACAAGCCACCCAAGAGTCCCAGCAAGATTCCATCGCCGCTGCACACGTTGGGACGTGCGCGCAGTGCCAGTCGCTCGCGACCGCCAACGGATGTCTATTTGGAGCAAACGGCTGCGGCCATTAGCAACCTGCAGCAGTCGCTCTCGCGCAGGAGCTCCGTCAAGTCGCCGGCTCAGAGTAGTCCGCAGCATAGCCTGGAATCGGGAATGACCGCCGGCGCTGGCGGTGGCTATAGACGATCTCCGCTCCATCGGGCACTCATGACCAGCAGCATCAACGAGGCGCAGCTGCAGTTGCTCACCAGCGGCGAGTATCTGCTCAAGCAACTGCGTCGTCGCAAGAACTCTCTGGAGTACGATCCTGGCCAGGAAATGGAGCCAGTTGAGCCACCTGCTGCCCCCATGTCACCGCTGCGTCGATCGAGTAGCTTCCAACAGCAGCAGCAGCAGCAAGGACAGCATCCGGTGCGTCAGGCGCGTCCCAATTTCCAGAACCTCTACACACCGCCCGCTGCCCGTCACGCCCACGCTTTGAGCACCGCCCACCAGCAGCAGCAGCAGCTAAAGAAATCCGCCAGCAGCAATAACTTTGAGCAGGCCTACAGCGACTATGACAATGAGTTGCAGTATTATATAAACGATGAGGATGAACTGGGCACCACTGGTGCCTACTACTCCAGCAACGAGGAAGAGGAGGCAGAGGCGGGGCCGGAGGAGAACCATGAGGATCCACAGGGCTCAGTGCCGCTGAGTAATACGCGCATGAACAAGGCACTGCTGATGCGGATCGAGCGGAGCAAGCAAAGAGTGGCCGGAACACAGGCTCCGGCCAAACCGACATCAGCGCCAGCGGGAAAACTGAGCATGGCACAAAGTGGAGCTGGCCTGGTGGCCTGTCCCAATACGCCCGAAATGCCGCGACGGGGAATTAAGAGTGCGACGAGAATGGCACCAGGATCGGGCAATCGCAATACCCGCCAGTCGATGCCACGGGAAACGAGCCTCAGTCGGCTGGCACAGCAGGTGCCCAGTTCGCTGGCCAATGCCAAGAAGCAGCTGCTGCAGACGGCCAGTGCTGGCGTCCACGCCAACTCCAACTCCAATCCGAGGGAGCAGCAGCGCGTGCAACCCAAATACCTGGACATCTCCAAGTACAAGTCGGCGCAGTCCAATAACTTTCTGCGCAAGAATGACGCCAAAAGTACGCTGAAGCCAGCGGATCAGATGAAACGAAGTCCCAGTGCCTCATCCATGGGCCTGAGTCGTGGCGAGGGAACGCGGGCCAGTAATCGGAGTGTGCGCAGTGCCGCCTCCGCGATGAACACCAGCACTACATCCCTGGGTGGTGGCAATCCGGGATCAAGAAACTCATCTGCCATCCGGCGTGATGCTTCAGGTACCATTATTATTAACTCTTTTGAGTGCTTATCTAATAAGATACCATTATTGATTGCACAGTTAACAAACAAAAAGAGGCCGAAATGGCCATGTGGAAGCGTCGATCCACCTACGATCCCATGAAGGCGGCTGCCGAGGATCGGCGCAGGAAGGAGGAAGCTCGACGTGCCCAAAGCGAAGCTCAGCGACAGATTAACGATGAGGTCGATGATATGCCTTTTGAGAGGTAAATTAGACGGTCATTAGTTGGCAAGGCCCTCTGGATAGACAGATAGATCGCTTTAGGTGACCTTCAAGTTGTTTAACCCAGTTTTTTTTTATAGAGCATTTAGGTACTTTGTTAGGAATATTTATCTTATAAGTAAACACATTGTTATTTAACACTTAAAATCCTTATTTAGAAAGGATAAGATTTCAAAATCAATATATTCGAACTAGACTTTTAAAGTTATACATTCTATAATATTTGACAGATCGAGACTATTTTCCATTGAAGAATTTATATAGAAGGTATAGTTATAAAACAATTTTATTTTCCTTTTCAAGTAAAGCTAAATCCAATGTTCTTATCCAACTAGGTAACTTTAAATAAACTATAAAACTCATTTAGACCTGATCTTATCACAAAATAGAAATTAAACGTGTTTATAATAGTAGCTAATTAGCATACATGTATGGTCTATAATTAAATATTAGCTACTTACTTTAAGTCTGAATTTTTAGAAACCTTTTTTTTAAGAAGTCTCTTTTATACTTACACTATTCTATACTTGTTTTATCTGAACTTGATTTGTAACCTTTATTTCGGTTCTTTTATTAGCTTAAGGTTGTGGGTAATATCGCGGCTAGAGGTAAAGGTGCGTTCTGGACATAGACAAATACTTTAGCTGTAATCCAACAATCTCTCATGACTCACTCCTAGTTGAAATTTTAGTTTTCTCTTGATTTCACTTTCGTAGTGGCCAAGTAACGAGTTCAGTATGGAATTTGTACCCTAACACCGCTCAGTAATATCGGATGAATAGGAACTATGTCGTAAATGATCCAGCATTCTGTACTTATGATTTTGCTAATTGATTTCTTCTCTTTTAATTTCTGTACACCCCGACACACAACACAACACAACACCACGACCACAACCAATCAACACTACGAAAAACCAAAAAAACAATCCAATAACAATATACAATCGGTAGACCATCACGCTCCCACTATCGCCGTGGGCAGTTATGACCAACGGATGGTGTGCTAGTTACCGATTTCTGAGCCATCAACCAACCCAACCACAACCAAAACATTCAGTTGACTATCTTTCCACGAAACCCAAATAGAAAACCAAATACTTTCCACTACAAACACATGCCACACGATCTAATACGGTGCAAGCAGCAGCAGCGGCAGCAGCAGATTGTGCCACTAGGATTCACTTCTAGTGCCACACACAATCGCCAAATCGAATCGAACAACGATCATTTTGAAAACGGATCTATCGCGCGTAGTATCCAACAAAAATACGATTTTCCAAAGCAACGACAACTAGAAAGATATAATATATGAAATTACGACGGCCAACCCGAAACCAATTGTGGGGCTATCATTTGCCAATGTAATTGAGAATTCCTCAAGAACCAGTAGTACATTTACTGTTCAATATTATATGCATAAATATATCAATCATTTCGTTGTTGCTCGCCGTTGTGCAATTTTCTCGACCAATTTGTTTGTTCGTCAGTTCGTTAGTTACTTTGTCTTGTGCGGCTTCATTTGATTTTGTTTGGCTGAGCAACGAATTCGACCAATAAAATGCTCTCGAAGATTGAAAACTAACCGCATCTATTCTAAAACTATAATGAAATTAGAGGGATTCCTGTAACTGAAAACAACTATTTATTTTAATATTTTTTAAAATATTTAAAGGAAATATTAAAAAACGTTAATCAGTTTTTGGAATCACTTTTTTTATAATCTGCATTCGTAGCTCATTAGGGAAATTGAAATTGAGGTGATAAGCTATTGATTGATGTGTTGTATGAAAATATCTTTACGGTTCTTTACGCTTTTAAATACAATAAAAAAAAAAACAAATTCTATATATGTCATATGTAGTAATCAATAAGATATAATTAACTGACAAACACGTTCTTAGCTTTTTATAATATTTTAATTTTTTTGTGTCAAAATTCAAACGATAAATTACTAAAGCATAAATAAAAATGTTTCATACTATCACTGAGGCAATCAAATATCAAAAAACCCTTTTTCAATTTCCAAATCTTTTAAAATTCTACAGTCAAACGTTTGCTCTGGCAATTTCGAAAAATAAATTCCTCATTACTCTGTAAATTGCTGCAACCCCAACTATTTAACCAACCATATAATATTACATTTTAAGTTAATATTTCTCAAATGGTTTTGTAAAGTGTACAAATGTTTGTCCTGTTTAATGCCTAACCGACATCACAATTAACATGCGACTCCCTAACCACCCTAACCACGTAATCCGCTAACCACACATAAACCAGTCAGTAGAACAAGCTAACACATAGACAACGATTAAAAGCTTTCTTAGAACTCGCTAGAATAAAACTCACCTGAGATCGAGAAAGAACACATCACATACATCACATCCAAATTGTTTGCATTTCGAAATATGCATATAGAAATATTAATATTATTTTCTAGATTTAAATGAAATATTAATAAATTATTTCCTACATACAGTGTGCTGCGCCCAGCCAACAATTTGACCATCACGAGCGGCGGCAACGGCTACAGTCCTCGAAACTCCGTGGAAAACGACGCCTGGACGCTTGGTGAATCCTCCGAGTTTGGGGAATATCCCGATGACTACGACGAAAACGATGAGGCGGAGGGCGATGAGGAGATCGACTACGTTGGCCAGGAATCCGACGATGTTTTTGAGTCGGAATCCGGCGAGGCTGCGGTTCAGGACGCACAGTAGGTCAGCAGAAAAATAGAACACAAAACCAGCCACAGTGATAAATAATTCGATATATACATAACTATATATATATATATGTATAACATATTGTATTTCTTAGCGATCGATGTTGCGATATAGGCATAATCATCTCTGAGTTTCATTTATAGATTAGCTGACATGATTTTCCCTTGACTTGATTTCAATGAAGTTTTTAATTTGTACACAGAAAATCATCGATTAATCCAATAAACTGAATTTGCTTGAGAAAAGTGTTACTCACTTCTAAACTGTCCATAAGCCATAGCAGAAATGTTTTTAAAAGTTCAAAAATTTTGAGTTAAATTTTGTAAGACAAAGCATTTACGTATGCTAAAACAAAAATTATAAAAATTGAGTTGTAAAACTTTAAAAGCTTCTTAAATTGCTGAAATGTACAAAAATGATTCAACTAAAGGGTATATTTAAAATGAAAATTTCTAACAATGTCGGTTATGGTGCAAATGACTTCAATATAAAGAAAATAAATACTCAGATGTGACCTAGACTTAGTGAAGGGCTAGAAAGGGATTTTATGCCGACCCGAAATGACTGCAATCAAGTGCTAAACGAAACGAAACAATATAATTTTAAGAATTTGCTGACCCAAAACACCGGGAAAACTGACCAAACGGAATTGATTTGTTTTGTAATCTGAGCTAATTTCAATGCGTTCGAGATTCAGCCCTTTCTTTGCCCAAAATATAAAATGCTGGGAGCTGCCCAAGGAATTAGTTTGGTTGCGGTAGGAATTTGTAGTTACTCATGAACTCATGTCTGTAGGTTTTTTACAAAATACAAACATATATGCGAACACTCGATGAAAGGTAGCTTACATAAACAAATTATGATACGGTATAGTTTTATATATGCATACAATACTCTAGCTGGGTACTTCTTATACAGACGTCTAGTTTAGTACTATATAAATGGAGCAAATGTGGTAGACGCTTTTTAAACCAACTAAATTGTTAAAATATTTATTCTATGAGGCAAACAGAATGTTGTCAAATATCATGCAGTGGTGTCGGTGTCCATATTTGCAACTGCTCTCTGGATATTTAGAGGACTTGAGTTCATTTTAATAACTATTGTACTGTTTGCAGCAGCCAGCTTGAGCAATAGAGATCACTATAAGCAAAGACTTTTTCAAAACAATTTAAAAATGTCCAACGAAATAGTTCAGGAGCAGTTGCACGCTTTTAAAAAATATTATTTAAAAAAATATATATATACATATATTTTAAACGAATTAAATTGTAATGCAAAGAAACTACACAACAGCCGTCTAAACATTTTTAAAATTTGTATATTTTAAGTATTTAAACAGAGAGCAATGAATTGTTTTTCGTATTGTGTCCTATTTCTTGTTATTTTATTTCTCCAATAATTTTAGATAAACCAAAATAAACGAAGACAAAAATAAACAAACTTGATGAATCAAAAGTGTTGTTTTGATTGAAATAATAATTTTTCAGGTTCAACGACCGCCAATAAATTTAAATGAGATTATGAGGTATGCATATAAGTAGACTCCTTATATCCATATATAATAAGTAAATACAACATTTTTAGCGCTTCTGATTGTGATCCGGAATCGACTTTAACCTTTGTAGTTTTTTAGTAGTGTTTAGAAACAACCTTTTAATAAATGTTTTATTAAAGTGCCCTTAGGTGTATATTTCTCACGTAACCACACCAATAAATTAACCCAATTATTAAAACTATTGTTTTGTAAGCTAAACTGATATTGAAATTATTATTTTTTTCGTAGCGGAAAGAACTCAATTCAGTTCAAGGCCTAAATGTAACAACTGATTTGGATATACGAATATTTTCGATGAAAGTAAACAAAGTACGAAAGTGGAATTTGTAAAATGCGGACTCTTAGATAAACAATATTTGAATTTTAATTACAAAACAAAAACAAAACAATGTTGTTATATGCGGGACTGTCAGACTAAAGTGTGGGTGTTGTAGGGAGGGGAAGGTGCGTTGGGGGGATAAAAAGGAAACGTCAATTAGATTTTGTTTAAAACTGAAAGCGCAACCAAAACAAAGCAAACAAATCAACAGAGTGACGACTTTGAAGTCGAATCAACTTAAGAATACTTGAAGAAGAAAAAAATTATATACAAAAAAAAAGCTTAAGCTTTTTCTGTTTTTCTCAATGCATTTATGAAATATTATTTATCTTTTATCTAAATTTATTCATAATAAATGGAAGTTTTTAAAATATTAATAACCTTTTTCCTTTTTTGAAAGGAATTCGATTATTAAATTTAGAAAATATTATTTCGTATTATTTAAATAATATTTTTATAAAATCAGATACATTGAATTTCTTGATTATCGAATACGAAAAAAACTGATTATTATTATTAAATAATCTAAATCGTAATCTAAATTCGTATTCTGAGTGCATATAAACTAACCTGAGGTGATTTTAGCGTGAGTAACCAGTATTTTTCTGAGTGCGTGAAGCATGCAAAATTTGAATCCACATTGGAAACTGAATACAAACAACAAGAGGGACAACAGGGCAGTCACGGCGAGAGCCAACAAAAAGCACAATAAAATGAAGCAAAACTAATTAAATTATATGAAATAGGAATGTAAACAACAAGCTCGAGCTAAAACAAAACAAATAAAACACCCATAAATATTTATTATAAAGAAAAACAAAACGAAACAATTTCACGGTGGAAAAAACACCAGCTTCAGAGTCCGTTAATAAATTATATTAAATATTTGTGCTGTTTGTTTAATAAATATTTTAATTAAATTTTAAACTTTCGAGCAAGCGAAAATTGTTGGTCATAAATGGTCAGCACGATAAACTAACTCATAAATAATTTCGTAATTGAATAGTTGGCAGTTCAATTAAGACAAACTAGATTAGGTCTCCATTAATGCAATGCAATGTGCAATTACCGAACAATTGATAATAGAAATAAGATTAAATAAAAAATATATTTGACATTATATTCTTCAGTTGAGTCAAAAAATATTTATAAAGTATACTCTTAAATTTGTTTAACTTTATTTAGACAAAAATTTTCCATAAAGAGCATATATTACTAAAATACCAAAACAATGGAAATATTTAAAAGTACCAGACGAACCAAAAATATTTTATTAATTCCATACCATTTATCTGTCAGTTTGCACCTGTTAGGCAAGAATCACGAAACTTCGGTTGCCGAACAAAGAAATATTGAAAATTGCTGAGGAGATGGCCAAACACAAGCTTATTAATTATTATGATTGCTATTAACCTTTGGGTTGTTTATTGCTTAGCACGTCTGGTTTCTGGCTACCTCAATCACATGAAAATTTTGAATTTTAATTTCCATTTCCATTCAGATTTTTAAAGTGCCTCTGAGCCTCGGAACTTCTCGCTATTCTCGAGGGGATTTTCGTATTCGTTTTCGTTTTTATATAGAAATGTTTGGGGTCTCATTCTGTTTGGGTTTAGTCTGGCACTTAAAAATGGTTTTATTTATGGGCTTTTATCATTTCAGCTTTCTCGGGATTTGTGATACGACCATAAACAAATAATGCCTAATGTGCATTAACTCATAAACAATGCAAATCATTATTAAGGAAAAGTGGTCGAAGGAATCCGGGCTCTTGAATTTATTCACCACATTGCCACTGGTACTTGAGGCCACTTGGCTCCTCGTGATAAATGGCACAATATCCATCGATTCCATCTATGTACAAATGTACCAAGGCCCCTCCATTTCGAGTCCGCATTTGTTGCTTCTTAGTGCGTCAATGAAGACTTTTCAGCTTCTCAATTGCCATTCAGTCCTGAGTACCAGAAACATTTGTCATTTGCTGCCGGCAATTATAAATATAAGGCATGTGTGTGCGCATATCTCATTACTTTAGGGAATGTTGTGCTGGATTGACAACTTCCAGTACTTCAAAATTATTACATTTGAGCAATGGAATGTCATTTTTCCCTAAGTACTGCGCAAAATTCAATTTCAACATTGGTAGAATTTTTAACCACAATTCCCAAGTTGTCTGGTATATAAAAGTAATTAATTTTAAAAATAATCATTAATCATTCATTCAATAATTTAGTTTATTGCTCCGGATAGATCCTTTTAAAGTTATAATATAAACCTGGGTTATACACATCATACATTGGATGCTTCATGATGATGTGCTTAAAGTGCCAGCGTTCGGCGAGAAGTGTTAAAATAGAGATCACATAGCCAATGCCCAGGGCCACAAAGGAGCTCCAGAATTTCTGTATGTTCATTAGAGCCTCCTGTTGAGCAGGAGCCTCCGCCGGCAGATGCTGAATGGCGTCCTTCAGCCACTTAGATATAAGACCTTTGTGATAAGAAAAAATCAAATGGGATTTCTCGATTCGGTGGACTCAACTTACCACCCTCTGTCATATATTGAATGGAGTTATCAACCCGCTGTTTCAGGGCCGAGTTCTTCTCCATGGCCAGCACCACGGGCATATAGACAACACATTCCTTCATTATATGTAGAGAAGATCCGATTCCGGATCCAGTATTGTCTGCTACTCGTAGATATCGCAAATAGAACTCGTTGTCATAGTAAGCACATTGACCTTTAGATATTCGAGTGGTCTGTGATATAAAGAATTTATATTATTCTGTCAGCCATATTTAACTTATCTATCACCATATCTAATTACTAAATTTAAAACATTTTCCTAGTATATATCTATCGTTACATTGAAACAATATTTCTATATTTTTCAATGACAGCAATAACAGCCAACTTCTGAGCAATTTTATAATACCCTCTTAAAGTGCGTAAAAGCCAAGTATAAACTAAACTGTATGCAATTGGAAATACACGATAAAACAAACTTATGAAAATAAAAATATTTAAATAAGTTAGGCTAAAACTTAAAAAGTTTTCATTTAAATCTAAACGCAAATGTTATACTTTACATATTTAACTTTAGTTATTTTAAAATATAGGGTATTTTTGTTTTCTTTCTTACATAGTATTATTATATTACTTTATTTATTTAAAAACAAGTGCTATATTTATTCTAGCCATGACCCTCTTTCCGTCTGAAAATTGAAAAACAAATTAGTCTCTCCCAAAGCTGTTAAGTCAACGGACTACTTTTCATATCACACTAGATTATTTAGCAGACTTGAAGAATTAATACCTTTAAATTAAAAATGTTGCCAAATACGCTTATCAAGTTGATAAGATATTTTGCTTTTTGAAAACAAGTTAGAACTGGTTTTTGTTTTTCTATCTTCTGGTATAAAGTTCATTGCTACGAAATGTGATAAAGAGTGTCATAGTAAATCACGTATGTTCTTAAGGCCTTTATTAAAGCTAGTTAGCTCTAATTGGAACCGGACATTAGAAAGTGGTACGATTTATTGATGATCTAATTATAAACATAAAGTCTATATTATTCATTGAGAAAGGAAGACTCTTTGTGGTTTTCGCTTTAACTCCATGACACATACCGATAAGTTTTCTTATTAATTCATGTATTTTTACCAAATCATCGGTGTGTCCAGTCACCTCCATCTTTTCGCCCACCTTTCGAGCGATTTCATCAGTGGCATCTAAGAAAAACTGCCTATTTTCGGTCACACCAGCCGAGGGTGGAATGTGTGAGGCCAGCAGATCCTCCAGAGTGTCAATAGTAATTCTTTACCCAAAAATTTCAATTAAAAAGCTTTTCAAATATATCTAAAAATATCACTTATACCTAGCTGCCGGATTGGCCAAAATGGCTGTAAAGCTGGCCCTATAGGTAGCCACCAAGAGGATGCAGTAGATCCAGTACCATCCAGTCAGCACCCTCAGAGGCCAATTTCGGGGCATTCGAGGTAGGGCCACATATAGGAGCATGCTGTACGTGAGCAGGATGCAGTTGGTGTAGTCGTCGAAAAGATCACGAGGACTTCGCGATTCCTTGGCAGGACGATGGCGACTAATGGCAATGCGGAAGCTAATTCGACGATAGGTTTTCGGGTCTATCATAATACCACGATTTTGTCTAAGACAGCGAAAGAATCCCGAGGATACATTCCTGTTGATAATGGCATTCAAGAAACTAATGGCATAGAACACAGTGCCCACTACAAAAAGGGAGAGTAGAACGCCAGCCCACATGCCGCCGCTAAAGGGCAGGATAAAGGTCTGCCAGGAGTTGTCCGTCGAGGATTCCGGTGTGAGAAATGTCAGGCACTCGAAGTTGTGCGGCAAACTTAGCTCCACTAGCTGCAGATACACCTGGAACTGATGCAAATCTCCAATGGCAAAACGGGCACTGTGCGCAGCCTGGCCAGATTAAATTATAAATGAGTCAACAAGTTGCCAACTTACATAACATAATTATATTTTGAGAGCCCTTTTGGTCCCCACTTACCACCTCCTCGACAAGCATTGAGTCAATGTGGCTTTCATTCTGCCCGTATCCATCCGGATTACCACCTCCATAGCCACTTTCCAGCTCCCAGTCCATATTTTCACTTTGGTTGGGCCTGTAGTAGACGGGTTTGAAGTTCAACGCCTTGCCCAGGGCATTCATAATCTCCACTTCAACTCCTTGGAAGCTGTTTGTCGTATTCGCCCACAGAACCATGGGCACGTGCTCGGAAATGGCCACTGGTATCGAGGCTCCTGGAAAGGAATGGGATTTACAGCGATAAAAGCCCGAATATTGGGGTAAGTTTTAACACAAATATGTTCTGTTTCATGGGGGTTTCATGTGTTTATCTTCATGAGTTAATTGAGATTTTGATGACACTGCCAATTTCTGATTAAAACTATTTGCTGCCTGTTTAGATTGTTCCTAAAATTTAGGTAATTTTGATTCTTTTTAAACCAATTTGGGTGTTTTTTTAATTGTTAGGATCTGATTTAGTTATTTACGTTTTTTTAATGGTATAAATAATATTTTTAAGGTATAATAATCTAGTTTTTAACTTTCAGACTTACCATTTAAATTACTGGTCTTGTCCGCAAACAAAACCTTTCCATTCACACTTTTTCCCGCTTCCCAATTGGCGATGTTCTTCCAAACCAGGACGCCACTCAAAATGCCTGAAAAGGCAACAGTAGAGATGGTAAATCTAAAACGAATAAATCCTTAGCTATAACACCTTTGTGAAGATAGTTAAATATTCTGCACCCACTTGTTGTCCAACTGCCTTTTGAGGAACACTGTGCCGACAAAAACACTCCACAGATGGATCATATCCCGCTCGAAAAGTCTTGAATCGTGCAGCAGGATGAACTTTTTCTGCATATCTAAGGCTCTGCTGTCGTAAATATATCTAAGAAATCGCTGGACCTGCCAGCCGTTGAGTATGGTGATCAGATTTAGTTCACAATCGCTGGATTTAAGGGCCTGCACGAAGAGCTCAACTTGTTTGGATGGTCTCTGGAGATCAGCACTGGCATTAACACGCATCACGAAGAAGGGAACCACTTGACGACCCACCGATTCGAAAAATACCCGATCATAGATGCCATAATGTAGATCATCTGTGATGACGCCAAAGCATTTCTTCACATTGGCGGCCCATAGAATTCGCTGCAGCAGTTGTTTCAGGTGAATTTCATACCCGTTGAGGGGATTTTCATCCTCGGGTATCCTCGTGGCCATTGTGGTCATCGTGGTCATCGCTAGGGATATATAAGTCCCAGTCAGAATTCCCAGCCAGCGCATCCTTTCGCCGACGAACGCAAACTGCTGGCCACTCTCCATTCCAGCAGTTCGTTAACCTGTTTATGGGGAACCCTCGAGTCCTCATTGCATATGCAGATCTAATTAAACTTGTCCGAACTCTGTGAACTGGGAGCCCCCGGAATGTCAGTCACTCAGCTACTCAGTTACTCGTTGGACTGCCCGACCTGATTTACTCTACACGCATTCAACTTGCCGCCAAACAGGGTTATCTAATTAAGGTCTTGCTGCCCAGGGGTTAATTAGTTTAACCAGGTAATGTGTTCAAGGTTAGAGGGAATCCCTTGTTATTTTAGAGTGGAGTACTGGCGAATCCTCAAAACACATTTTGATTTAAATTAACAGCAACACTTTCTGGGGAAAAACATAAATGCAAGATAAAATATTGTTATGTCAAGTCATATAATATATAAGCCTTTTTATTACATTTTAATAATGCAAGTAGAGAAATGTCTTTAGTTGTGTAAGATAAAAATGTTGTTATCAAATTATAAACACACTGGTAAAAAAAAAATTAGCTTAAATTTAATAAATATATATATATATTTTTTATTATAATTTTATTCTATTATTCCACATTGTTTAAAATATTCAGGATATTAAAGTAAAATAAGAGATCCCAATGAAAACTGAAATGTGAACTAATGTCACAACTGATTTTTTGTTTTTGAGCTTTTGCGTCTGTTAAATAAATTTTTATAAAAAAAATAACAAGATTAAGGCAGTTTATCTTTTAACATATTTATTTAACTTGTATTTGTTTTTTTCATTTTTTGTGTTGCATTATTTAAACTTAAATATTATGCCTAATTCTCTGAAGTATCTTTCGCAATATATGGCATAAGCTGAACATAACAAACTATAATTTTTCATTGCCTAAATTCGCACAATCGATATTACCTTTATGCACAATAGCCAACTAATACACAAGAAGTATCTCAATAAATACCTGCATAACCCAGCGATAACCTCTTCTAACCAAAATAAAGCGATGGCAACCAACTCACTCAAGAATCACAAATGTACAGTAAGCAAATAAACCGAAGCAGCAATCAAGCGTCATTAAATTTCATTTAATCAGTCATCCACTGATTGAGATCTATGGCGAAAGTTGTTGCTTCCGATCCGATGTTGTCACTAATTCGATGACTGACCACAACGCCCAGACAATTGGATCAGACTAATTTATCATAAGACCATAACTAATCCGTCCGTCAGTCCGTCTTCATTAGGGGAAGACATGAGATCGGAGGTTCAGTCTGTGGAACAGTACTTAATGCTGCTGCTGATGAGTTACTGCAGTCGCGAAATCAGTAAATTGCGATCATCCGCAGTCAAGGCTGAGACACTAACGATATAGTAATGCGGACGACGCCGTGTCACTGGGCATAAGAGATTCAGTCCGCCAGTCAGTCAGTCAGTTAGCCCGCCGATTAAAGCAGCAACAGCGCCCAGAAGCCGCATTCAAATAGCCATTAATGTCAGCTTAAGTCAGCCGGTGAGTCCGAGCCAATCAGCCTGTGCGGATTTGCCGAGATGTGTGTGATGTGTGAGTGTGGGCAGGTAACCAGTAACCAGTGACCAGCAACCAGCGAGCAGTCTTACTTATACCTATACTCATACCTATATCCATTCCCGTTCTTCTGCGCTTTATTGTCGTGTAATTAACTTTTTCCGAATCGTCCGGATTTGGAATTGTTTGCACATAATTGCAATTTAATTATTTTCTCTCGCTCGTTTCCCTTTTCATGTTTTTATGGATTTATGTTGGTCGCGCGGTCTGTTGGCCATTAGCTTGGTAACAGGTAACACCCGTCTCTGGGACCAAAAGACCCAAACCCATACTCATACCCATACTCATACCCATACCGATAGCGATTCTGACCAAGACCGAACCGCATCCATCTCCATCCAGTACCCAACCCTGCCGGCAGGTAGGTAGCGCAGAAATCGATTTCAGCCGCCCCCGGACCGTTTCCCATGTCCAAGTGTCAGCCGGTGCCGCTGGTGCCGGGTCCGTTCTCTGTGGACCAACACTTAGAAAAAATAATATATCATGAAAATGTTCTCGACAAGACGAAAAATCAAATTGTAAGAACAACACACATCTATGTAATATACAATTTTTACAAAACTAGTTTGTTAAATCTTAAATTGTGAACAATATCATTTTAGTAACTGCGTTAAAAAGATTTATATTACATCGTTTATAAAGTAGGCAAAAAATCAGTACAAACGGTTTATTTAAAGTTTCAGTTCAAAATTTATTTCATATATATTTTGTTAAAATTGCAAGAACAATAAATAATACATCATTCATCATTCAATTCTCTCTTAAGAACTATTTTTATTTGTAGTCAATTATTGGCAGTAAAAAAACTAACCCACTACGGTATAATTACAAATTTTAAAAGTAAAAAAAGTTCTGTTTGAGCTCTTACATTAAGACAGACCTTAAACTCATACGTTTCATAATTGTGTATATCTATCTGTCTTAAGCAAACAATTATTTAAATATAGTTGGATAAAACTTACAAGCCTTGAAATAATCAGCGTTCGAAAATTGCAAACAAATAAATCGCTTTTAAGAAATTGAAAAACATCAAATAACTAACATTTATTGCTTGATATTCCAAAAAAGTCACATAACATATATATCTTTAAATTAATCGAGCCTTAAAATGATAAGGAATAATAATTCATAAAATTATAAATTTAATTCAAAATCAAACATTTTTTCTTCAAGTGTTATGTGCTCCTAACGAGTGCATCGCATGCGGCGGTGGGAACGAGCGGAGATTTCGGCAGGGGAGTGGAAGTACCAGAAGTAGATATAGGGTCCAGCCGAGTGGAAAACATTTTGCACATTTATGGCCCAGATTCACTTGGTCCACGGTCCACGATCCGTGGTCAACAAAAATAAAATCAACAACGACAACAACAACAACAACGAGAATGGTCCGTGGGCTTGCCGTTGTTGTTGGTTGTTGGCCGCTGGCCGCTGGCTGTTTGCATTGACACATTTTCTATTTTTGTTTTCCTTGGGAGATTTTCTCAGCAGAATTTATGGGTTCCTTGAGGTTTCCTCTTCGACTGATCCCCGTGCACATGAGTCGAGGATTCGATACGCTTCTGTTTTAATTCCAACAAAATATTTTATGCGAATTTGGCAGTTTATTGTTGTCGGCTTTGGCTTAGAGTGTGAAATGTAACAAATTTTCCTCAGCGTTTGCGAGTGCGTGTGCGTGTGCGTGTGCCGGTGTCCTGGGAAATAATTCAACAGTTTTCCCACCTTCTGTTCGGTTGGGCAAGTTTTCCTCTTCAGCAACAATTTTTCCCCTGATTTATTGTCCCAGCTGTGCTCCCACATCTTTATCTATCTTCGGGTATTCGTTTTCTTTTCCTTCTTAGCCAGTTAAGCTCTTCAGTTACTTACAGTTTACAGGGCAGGAATGAAATATTCTCAAGTCCATCCAAAGTTTGTTTCTAGTCCATTGACAAAGTTCGGTTCACACGCTCGGGACTGAAAATACATATTTATCTTCCCACTTCTGATTAGTGAATCACTGGAAACTGGTTTAATATGCAAATCGAATTTTGCCAACTTTATTTATATATTTTTCGTTTATGCATATACATTTAATCAATTTACATGTGTCGCTGGCTAATTTATTCTTTAATTGGAACATGTCGATGACAATTTATGTAATCCTCTTAAAATATCAATGCTAATTTTAATTAAATTTCGGTCGGATATATGCATCATCAATTTTATGATGTCAATCTGAATTATGTCTCTTATTTCCACCTGAATACGTTTTTTGTTCCTACATTTTAAGGGAAAACCTGCAAAATTTATAGGCGATTTTTTTCTTTCGATTATTATTAAGAGCCACTTATTTTATCAGGTTTGCTTTTAGATGCCAATTGACTGTTTGATTAAAAAAGCCAAAGAAATATTACCATTTTTTTTCTTAGAGAAAATAATTGTAAAACGATCTTCTTAAGATTATATTTACTTAGATTATAACAGTGTTATTATTATAAATGTTTAATGTTTGCTTACCATATTTAAAACCGGAAAAACATTTTAAAAATAATTAGTTTTCATTTAATTTTTAATTCTTCTTGACAAATTTCGGTGTTTCTCATCGCAAAAAAGTATGCAAAGCTTTTAATAAGCTAAGAGCCGTGTGTTAACCTTTTGTTTTTTTAAATATTTATTTTATGTGTTCAATGTAAGCTTTAGTGTCTTTATGTACATGGTGCTCTACAGATAATAAAACAAATATTGACCTATCATTAGTAAATGTAGAAGAATGTGTTTGTTTGAGACTTGGAAGTTTCTCTCTTACATAACCCTGATGTGGAAGAACCGGCGATATGGTCGGTAATCAGCAATAAGTAATGGTGGAATATGTACACATTTTCATTCTTGTGTATATGTACCGAGTCTAATCAATCTGCATTTCAGACAGCTGTATTATCTGACCAAACTGGCGACTATTTGAACTAATTTCATTATCTTAATGAGGACGTTATTAAATTATTCACGTTTACAAAAGCGCCGGTCGATTTGAGTCGAACACGTTGTCCAATATCAATGACTAATCTACGAATCTATGCACAAACAACACACACGGGTCGTATACGTATTCTGGCTCCATTCTACTATATTATATCTCCCTGTGTGTGTGTGTGTGTTTGTATGAGTAAGTGTGTATGTGCTCCATTGAATAAAACTTAATCAGCATTTAATTAAATGCACAGAGAACAAGGCAACTGCTATTTGCTGGGGGGAAAGGGAAAGGGGATGGGGAGGGTTAAAAGGGGTGGCTGGGTGGTAGAAACCGATTTCGTTGATTATGTAAATCAATTGAGCAGCGAGATAAAAACGCTTTTTTTTCTACCGCTTCGTTTTTGCTGATAAATCGAAATCGTTCTTTGGCATTATTTTCTGTTTTTCTTGTCTCGTTCTTTCCGTCCGTTTTTTTTTTTTGTTTTTCGCTAGCGGCTTTGACTGGTAACGGTTTTTATATAATCACTTTGTCCGTCGTTGTTTGCCTAGCATTTTATTTTATTTTTTATTTTATTTTCTCGATACACTTATTGTTTTTTCTGCATGTGTGTGCAAAGCGAAAATCATGACAGCGAGCCTCTTTTTATGCCCTTTCTAAAAATGACTAACATCGGTTTGAACAAAACATACGGGTACAATTTTAGAAAACGTTTAAAAACTAAGATATTATTAGCATAGAATTTAATCTTTACTTTATATTTGTTCCATTTCCATAAACTAACCAGCTATAAAATAAAACATAAATGCAAACTTTGAGCTGGTTACATTGTCCACAAAATAATAATTAATTATAATAATTGTAATAAGAAGTTAAATTGGTAAAATGGATTCAGGGTATTTTCTAATTTGGTTTTGTATTTATTTTGACAATAACAGAAACTAAAAAGTGCTTTGATTTGCAAAATTAAGACGGGTAATATCATGCGCTCAGTGAAGTCCAGATAAATGCCCCCTGCATACATATACATTTAGATTTAGTGCTCCATTGAGCAAATTGTCCACAGGCTAGGGGTATAATTTCAGACAATCAATGCAAATGAAACTGTTTAAATGGATCCGCAAATGGATGGCAGAGCATGCGCTTTTTGTTTACTTGTTTTAAGTATATGAGACTATTATATAATGGTTTTTATTCTGAAGAGTAGACTCTGCATTGACGTTTGAAATTTCAACAGGTACAAATGTATTTACATGACAACTTTTCCATTATTTAACCGAATTGTATAACACAATGTGTCCGGCAAAATCTTGAACGTATTTAAAAATAATGGGAATAATATGAATCGTCTCAAAAGATATGTATATCACTTTTAATTTGTTTATGTTTAGACATAAGGAGCAGCATATCTGTTTACATATTAAATGGTTTTTCGGAACTATAACAGAAGCTTCCCAGCATTTCTACGTACTTCTTGTTAATTTTTATTTTAAATTTGTATTTGTATGCTTACTATTGAACTGAAGTAAGCTTATCTCTAACATAATTCTTTAATATTGTAGTATTTCCGCATAGGAACCAAAAGTTGAGTCAGCTATATATTTCAGGAAACGGCCTTTTTTTATTATGAAAGTATTTGGCATAGCAACAAATCCGAAAATATACATTTCAAATTTGTTTTTACCTAATTTGTTTTCATTTTCTATTCACCAATGGTTATTTGTTTTTCGTATTTCGTCCATATTCCATAATCCATATCATCTTTTGAATCGAAACCGCAAGTCAGCGAGTGTAATATTCGCATTTATTATAATTTTTGTTTTTTCCTAGCGTACTAGATGATGAAATTGATTAGCAAATTAATGTTCTATTTTTATTTAATATTTTTTCCCTCTTGTTAAAATACTTTCAAGTATTGTTACTTTCTAGAATTCGAAAGTAAAAGCTGCAAAAAAGTTTCTAGAAAAAATGTTCACATAGCAACAGAAGTTGAGTCAGCGGCAGATGATCAATATAAAGACTTTTTAACGTCCAAAGTTTCGGGGTGTACGTAAATGGTATTCTCCCTTGGAGTGTTACTTCCTCTCTTTTTTTTGTTTATTTTTTGGTTTTGAGGAGCTTACGTGTTTCTCAACACGAAGCCATGATGAAATTATCAAAGTCGTCGAGAGAGACACCACACATCGAGTCTGACTAATGCGAATTTAGTTGCTATGGGCCGCATTTCACTCGGAAACTTTGCACTGATGCAATCCACACGCAATCTGACCACAATTTTCGTGACTGGTTCACTGGGCCATACATAAGATAATCACATGTCAGTATCATATCCCATTTTTTGTGATTTCCAAGTTTTTACTATAAAGATTAAGATTGAATCCAATATTATATGGGCATTTCCGCTGATTCATAATCGTTATCAATTAATTTCAATTCCAGACTTCCAAATTGATTGATTCTATGTATCAATATTACTTTTGTTTATTGTGTTTTTTAAGATTTGCAGGGTTAATTAAAAGAACTGTTAAATAAAAACAACATTTTTAATCCTCTTTTACAAACGGATGTAATTTAGGATCCCTTAACTATGATACAATTTTTGAAATATTTTACCCAATGGTGTAAATGGCATTGCGAATGGAAACGGAGGCTCGACGTTTTGGGTGACACACTTTTTATGATAGCGCAATCACTTCTTATCGGTCGCCATCGAGTATCGTGTTTACCCAATGATCTAATCAGCGACCCATAGGAGCTTCTTTGTTCCCCCAGAGTTGCGAAAGAAGCAGACGCTTTGTCTACGCGATTCGGGACATGTTCGTGGCTTTTTTCAGTGGGCGACTTCGGTGGGGCCTTGGAAAACTGCAGGGGGGAGAAGGAGGAGGTAAGTGGGTTGGAACAGTGGGACCACGCCATTTCAGCGTATCTGAAGTGCAAAATGTTCGCGATAAAACACGCGACCTTGCCCAGTCACAACACAAAGAGCCATAAAACGATGGAGTAGTTGGGCAATGAATGTATGAGGATGAGGCAGAAAATAGAGTTCTATATAGGAACGTGACGCATATTTTCCCTAGCACCGTTTAATATTGATTTAATATTCTTTAAATATATATACACGGCGGACCTAAACTCACCTGCCTCACAGTTGTGGCTAGAAAAATAGAGAAAAAAAACTTTAAAACGTATAATTTAAAACTTTAATTTCTGAAAATAACTTTCTAATACTATTTTTTATTGTCCTATTCGGCTCCTAATTATAACCAATTATCTTTAAAATATGTTTCCCCAAAATGAAGTGTGCTATCCAAGATTTACTATAACAAAATTTATTTCTATTATATTTTATTAGTCTTTAAACTATAAATGAAATTGTAAATTATTTTAAGACTTTTATTTTTCCATTTATCATCAAATTATTTGTAATTAAGTAACATTTTCACGGATGCCATAAGACATTTAGCAAATGCGGCAAACGTTTGAATTCCACAGTGTTTTTACTTTGACCGCAACTGTGTATTTTCATACATATATGCACAAAATCAGTCAGACGATTTGTCGTCGCCGAAGTGAGTTTACCTGGGGCTAGATAAGTTCGTTGGGGGGAGAACGGAACGGAACGCCTCAGAGGGGTGACGTGGGGTTCTTTGGGTCAATACTGGTTGCGAAAACTGTTGACTGATACTTAGACGGTCGCAAATTGCCTTGTTTTCGTTATCGCTATCGTATTTAACATCTGGTAGACAAACAGGCGACGGAACGACCTCTATGGAAAACCGATTCCAAGTTATAGGCTAACAATGGTTTTAGAACCGGTTTATTTCGAAATCGGTTAAGTACACATTTAATAATAGAATTGGTTCAATTTGCTAGGGACTAAATATATAAGTAAAGCAATAGATGAGATTATACAATGGAAATTGTAATTCAATAACGAAATAATCAATTTAAAAAATATATATCTTAATATTTTTAGTTTTTATTGGGACTTGAATGTGATGCTTTCTAGAAAGATCTGAAACAATGACTTGAGTTAAAAACAGTACATTAGCGTATAAAAAACTCAGTTTTTGAACCAAATTACGAAGAGTGACAGCCGTGATTTAGGAGAAAGAACTGTCTATTTTTTAGTTGTCCTATCTGGCTTCATCCGAATCCATCAACTCTACCCCGAAAACTTTCTGATCGATGTCACAATACGGCGACCTCAGTAACAGCGGGAGATTTGGGAAAAACCCGACCATTAACTCATTGTGGAAAATTTGAGGATAATTTTGGGCCACTTGGGTGCATGCCCAGGTAAACCTTATATACATTATAGGGACGAGAAAAACCAAAACCTGACGAGGTACTCACATCAGGTAGAGTTGATGGACAGGAGGAATACAGGGGCAGGGGGCAGGGCAGTCAGTCCGCACTTTGGGCTGATGAAATCAGTTAGGGAAATCAAGAAATCTTAAAAACAACTGCCGGCTAGAACCATTTCTATTTCGTTACGGTGTGCATAAATTACGTCCATCAAGAGTTCGAACAGGGTGACACTCGATACACTTGGTGTTGTTTCTGTTGTTGCTATGCTAAATCTATTCAAGTCTCAATTTTGTTTAATTGATTTAGTGCGACATGACCCGGGAAGCGGACCGTTGTGCTTGGCTGAGCCGCGATCTATTTATAGTTACTCGACAAACCCAGCTCCTGACCTCGACAAAAGTCAGACTCCTTGATCCCTTGACTGCACTTAAGAAAAATACATTATAATTAGGAATTCAGCGCGTGGATTTTTTTTTTGAATAATATAATTTCTATAAATATATCAAAACCTAGGATAGGAATAACAATAAATAATAATACATAATAATAAGGTGCCTTGAAGTCTATTAACCTATAAAATTATTTAAAAGAATACTTCTGTACCTATTATAAAAAATTGAATATTTAAAAAGAAAAGTTTTAAGTTTATGTAGGCAAAATAAAATTTAGATTGCTACGAACCGTTTTTAAAATACAAATAAAAGGCAAAAATCTATTCAAAGTTATCTGGAAATTATACAAGATTTTGAAAAAATATTTTTTTGTCATGTAGACGGAGAAGGATACGAGTTCGGAGTCGAGGACAAAGTAGTAGCCAGCTCCTGACCTTCGAAGCACACGCAATTTTAGGGGTGATTAGCGCTCAGATGTTGGGCACATGGCACCTACCCCTGCCACCATACGATTCCCACACCCAATGCCATTGCTATAGCTATTCCTAGACCCGTTCCCAGTTGATTCCGCAGCTAGTCGAAGGGAAAAGAGGAAGGGGCTGGGCCGGAGTTGAGTGCTAAATTGATAAATTGCCTTGATTGGAAAGGAAGTTGTGAGTTGCTTGGGGTTGCATTGTTTTTCCCTCGTTTTCCTGCGCTCTGTTCTTTTCACGGTGTCCATTTCCCGTAGAGCTCCAGCTGAGAGAGCCCTGAACTGCCCATTAAAGAGTCGAGGGTCCATTATACGCATCCCTAATTGCGGACGGGGGTGAAGCTAACCCCTCGCAAGGGGTTATCCAACGTTTCCTCAATCTCTGATTATAATCAACTTGAACTTGGAAGGTTACACGTCAGTAGTTTGTCTACCATGATTTTATAATCCCATTTGTTGCTTCCAGTAATATAAGTATTACACTAGCTAATTTTTGTTTATGGGCATCTCTTATTTGTGGCCCACCTGACATTAGTCACCTCTTTCTTATCAAAATCGATCATTCGAGCACTTCTAGTGACGGAGTTCTTTGTTGTTCTTGTTTAGTTGTCCAATAAAAACTGACACACTCATCAATATAAAATTTTATGTAAGTTAGTCATTAATTGTAAGATTGTAATTTTTCGTTAAAAATAATTTATATATATTTATTGCTTTTGTTGAATATTTTTTATAAACCAAATATTTATATAAGTAAAAATGTTTACTATTTTTTATGAACCTATGAGCCTCCAAAATTGCAATATGACAAAGTTGGGCATAACACTTTTTATTGATAATCAACCTACTCATTTAAAAAAAAATATCCGTATTTCCATTATATTTTAACTTTTTAGACAGCCTGGTCATTATATATTTAAGTGCGCTTTTTACTGCACAATAATCACAACACAACGAAATGGGTTAACGATTTGCATAATGGCATGAGGGCGGTCGTCAAATTCCCAGCTGGATCTTGACATTGTTGATGGCATCGCCCATGGCACTCTGATTATATAACTGCCACCTCTTTATCTCGCTTTGTTGCAGGTCTCACATGACAGGTGTGTCATAGTCATAGTCATAGTCAGCATCAGCATCAGCATCAGCATCAGCCTTCCCTGCCCCAATTCTATTCCATTCTATAGTTCGCTTAACAACGTTCCTCTATCGTAACAACTTTGTGTATCAAATTTTTGCATAGTTTTCCAGGAAACTAATTCACGTTCATCAACTCAAAGCATTGGATATAGAGAGGGGATAATGGCTTGGCGAAAAAACAAAGGGGATGGGGTGGTGAATTGCCACCCAGAACACATGTATGTCCAGTAATTTCATCATTTCTACGTTTTCTCCAGTTTCATGAAACTTTACGTAGTCGTCAAAAACAAAAACAAAAAAAAAAATAAGTAAAACAAGAAATAGAAAGAAAAAAAGAGAGAGGAAGTAAAAAAAAAATCAACTAAAAGAAAAAGAAAAAGAAAAAGAAAAAGAAAGAACCCGTTGCCAAGCAGAAAATGAACTATTGATGGAAAAAAGCTGACGGCGAATGCAACAACACAAGCAAAAGACACAAAAGATACATGGCATGACTTTGTAGCAGATACAAACGCAGGGCACCTTCTCTAACTGGTACTAACAGGAATATACGTTTTCTAAGGCTATTAGTATTAACAATATATGTATAACTTGATAAAAGTAAAGTAAATACAATTTAGATGTATTGATAATCTTGATCTAATTTATATGGTTTAGGAAATCACTAATCCATACATTTAATACAATAATTTTGAATGATCGCTGTTTTTAGATGGCAAGATTGCATATATATATTTTTAATATAAGGATCCGAGTAATAAGCTTGCATCTCTAGATAACCTTTTGCTAACGTTTAAGATATCATTTATTAAGAGCTCCGAAAATCTCAAATTTGCATGTAAGGAACTTAATAAGTATCTTTAAGATTGAAACTAGGCAATTTCACCTGTGTAGGTGCATGTAGGTGACTATCTGTGAGTGTGTGCATGTGTGCAGAATAAAACAGATGATTGCCCATAAGCAAAACGACCAACAACAAAGGCCGGCCGGGATCCAAAGAGCTCTCTCTCTCTCTCTCTCTGCTTCTCTCTTGCCTTTTTGGCCCCCACTTATTTCTCTGTTGCAGCTACGAAACAAAAAATAAATAAATAAATAACCAGCTAAAAAAAACGAAGAGAAAGAACAACAACATGCAAACAGCAACACAAACACTTACTACACACACACACACACACACATACACACCCGCACACTCACACACAGTGGGGCACAAATGGAAAAGAGATGAAAATGAAACGTTGCCGTTGAGCAACTTGATTCCAGTTTCCAACGTACACTGAGTGAGTGAAAAGCGGCAACGTTGCCGAGGGCAATAAGAAAAAGCAACAAAAGCAGCCACAAACAACAGCAGCAACATCAACAACAACAGCTGAGGCAGCGGCAACGGCAACAGCAGCGGCAGCGGCAGCAACAAAACCTTAGGCATAATACATATACTTACTTGCCTACCTACCTAGCTATGTATCTTTGTATATATGAAGCTATCTATCTAACTTGCCACATACATAGTTGCACACGAACAGCAGGGGCCACACTAACAGTCATAGTACCAGTTTTAAGGCTTAAAACTCAAAGTCCAGCCACCCCTAGATCCTAAAGTCATGCTTAAAATTTGTCATAGGTCACCAATAATGTAAAAAACAGGTCTCTTTGAAACGTTTAGTATCTTCCCAAAAATTAAGTCAGTTATTTAAAATAAATTTAGAAATAACGCAAATAAAGACGAAGTAAGAAACTGAATGCTCTAAAGATGTTAGTGAGTTGTTAAAACATTTGAAGGAATAAAACAAATAGTCAAAGTCGTTCTATATACCGAGTAAGAAGTTAAAGAACTCTTATAAGTTACCACAATCAATCGCTGTGCATTATTTTTAGCATGCCCCTATCAAAATAAAGTGCCATTAACCGATAGAGATTTTAACCAATAAAGGTTAACCACCTATAATTATAATATCCGTTGCGATAATGGTTATTATTCAAGCAAAACGTGGCATTGTAAAGCGCATATAAAGTTAATGGATTTTAATGAATTCATTTGCATTAGAAATTGTATAAATTTTATGATCTTATGGCCGTTTTAGTAATTAAGAGGGAACGAAATAGTTGCGAGTTTTTTTTTTATTTTAAACATCTTTGCTAATTTGAGATCATTAAAACACCCTACCGTGCATAATGGATAAAATTTAATTGTTTGCTTTTAATAAACCAGACAGATTATCGTCATTTTGAAACTATTTATCTTTATCGGGAATACATATATTAAGTAGTAAAACTAGAACATTTTATGATATGGAACCATAAACCATGTTATGTTTCTTTTGCCCTTGTATTAGGCATTAGTGATTAGAGTACAATTAATCTAGGGTTGATTTTTCCATATGCTACTATTTTGGCCCCCTTTGTTCTGGTTGCAGATGTATGCATGCGCTTGTTGGCTTGTGTGTGCGTGTGTTTTTGGGGGGCGCGTTGACTGCGCGAAACGAGTTGGAAAATCAAGATATATGTACATACTACATGCACATATACTTATTAGTTTGTATTTAACTGATTGCGCTTGGAGCTGCGCTGCGACAAAGGCGTCGGCAGAGGCAGCGGCTGATTTTGTATACACAATGCAAATACACACAGATGCACATGGAATGAGTGGGCCAAAAGGGGAGAGTGGGGGCTCGACTCCGAAACATATGATGAGCGAAACAGCTGCAAACTCAGAAGCAGCGGAAAAAGGAGAGCCAGTAAAATTACTGCAAGTTGTGGGCCGAAAAGAGATGGCGAAAGAGAGACCACTGCAAGTGCCGGCAAAACGGGAGAGAGCGAGCGAGAGCAGAGAACTTGTCAGCTGTGCTAGAAATTGAGTGAGTGTGGTAATAAAAGCCGGAAATTCAGCTAAATAATAAATATAACTGTTAATTAATGCAAATAAATCTATTTATTGCAGTTTTTGGCAATAGAATCTCAATAAGAAAGCCTGTTCCACTTATTTTTTTGCTGACCAGCTGAGTGAGGGAGAGTGAGAGGAAAAGAGAGGGAGAAACCGCTGCATCAGCTGTGAGAGAATAAGTGAGTAAAAGAGAGGGAGTGGGGTTGGGGATGGAAAAAGTAAAACAGTTACTGAGTGAGTGAGCAACATAAGGGTAACTTAAAATAAATTAAGAGAAAAGTAAGTGAGTGATTTTTTTTGAGAACCAAAGAGCACAAGTTGCAAGTAAAATACTCTTGAGTGTTTTACAAAATAAAAAGAGAGAGATAGAAATACATATGTTCTTGTTTTCCACTCAAAAGTGATTTAAATAAAAGCCAGTAAGAGATTTTCATGAAAATTGCCGAGAAGCAAAGAAAATAACCTCCTTTTGCACATAAATAAATAATAAATAGGCGACTCGACTAATTTGCATTTGCATAGTTACTTTTCGGGACGACAAAAAAAGAGAGAAAACTTTTGGTCAGTTTTCTGAGTTCGTTTGCATAAATCAATTATGCATCTGTGGGACACTTTTGTCCGCAAACATCTCAATTCAATTGAAATCTAATTTGTGCTCTAATTTTAGGCATTTTCCCCGAAGACAAAGTGCCAAATCATTTTCCTTTTGCCCCGCATTGTTCCCTCTTGCTCGCTCCCGCACGTTCATTTGGTCACGTCGTCAGAGCAAAAGAAACTGTGGCCGCTAGGTGGCGCCACCGATGCCGTTTTGTATCGCATTTTCGTTTGTTGCTGGGCAGAAATGTATATTTTGGTGCAAAATATCCTTTCACTTTGAAACGTTAAAATAAAATTATTCTTTTTAAATTTAAGTTCATTATAGGTGGATTTTATTAATAATTTAATATTATACAAATAACAATAAGTAAATTTATATGCATCTTCAAATATTGCATATACTAGAGCATGAAAACCTTAATATATATATATATATATATTATTATTATTATATTTTGTAGGCTCATTATATTTCAGCTTGTTAAACATTTTTGAAATACATTAGGTATATACTCCAGTAGAAATTTTGCTTTCCTTTTATAAATTTTGCATCATTGCAAGCCAATCCCCTTCTTTATAATGAAAATCTTTTTATCTGGCTTTATAATCGGAAAGTCTACATTTCGAAGAGTCCATATCCGTCCACGTCAGCGATAATTATCAGCAAAAAGCGAATGATTTTCGCTTTTCAATTGCAAAACGTCGTTATCGGCGTGGATCGATCAAATACCTTTATCAAATTAGCTTATCGCGGTTTGTTTTCCATTTCCATTTGACTGCCATAAATTACATGCCAAATTCATGGCCATTAACTTTGACTGGCAGCGCGAAAATATATCTGTATCCGAATCCGAATCTGAATCTAAAGACTTCCCCGGCACAATGAACTTCCCGAATTTGTGCACGTCATAACTTTCCTGTTTTCTTTTTGTGGCTATTTTTTAAAGCATTCTGCGAAAGTCGATCTCCCTGCGATAGATAAATGGATAATTTGCTCAGCATTTCAGGTTTTCCCCTTGTATTTTTCACCTGCTCGTTTCTGGGAAACATTTTAACAGGGCCCCCGCCCCCTATTTTCCGAGCCAGCGCCAAAAAACGAAACGACAAGAAAACTCAACTTGTTCTTGATAATTTACTTGGGTTCTGCACACGTTCTCCGATTTTCCCCACACTCGCTTTCCTTCTTTTCTTTTTTTTTTTAATGAAAATTTATTCATATGTGTGCGAGTGTGCCGGCGTGAAAATGTGTTGTGTTTAGTAAAACTAATTTAAATTTACAAATTGCCTTCGAGGGGGCCACAAGAGCGAAAGCCAAAGCCAAAGCGTAAACTTTGTGAAAATTGCTTTCCCGGAAAAGCGGAGAACACCGAGGGAAAGTTCTCTATATGCGCCGGCTGCGATGTATCGCAAAGTCACAAAGAAAACAGTCGGGAAAGTGGATTTCAATCTAAAAGTTGATTGATTTACCTTGCGAAATTTTACAAATTTAAATTTTGTACACTAAAGTCAGTTTGTTGTTTATGCAAAATTGTAATTGAGTAATCGAAATAAGATGAGCGATTCGATTTGAATTGGGTCTTTTTAAATTGCAAACATAATTTGATTTTCAAGTCTTTACCCACATCATTTGAATTAAAATAAAAGTCATTGAAAGTTTATTGTCTATTTATTGGCATTAATACGCATATGAACGAAAAACAGATGTTATGATTTTATACTCTCTTTTGGGAAAATATAAATACATTTTAAGAATTAATATGGAGAATTATATGCAGATTTGTATAATAAAAAAGCATAAACAAAGATGATGAGAAAACTAGAAAATGCGGGCACAGATTAAACATATTTATATTTCAATGTATTTACAGAGTTTAAGGCTCTGAACAACAATAATCTTGAAAACCCGAAAGTGTCGTCAGCTTTCTATTAGCACAAGTAGGCAAACACATGCCCTATAAGCCAATTTATACCCGTATATCTGTGCGGGCAATAAATTTCGCTGATCATTAACCCCTGGCAGACGTCTGTTGGCCAATCTGAATCATGTTTCTTTGTTGTTTATTTTTGAGAGGCCCGTTTCGGAAGTTTCGATGCCTGTTTCTAATCAAGCCGGACCACGCCTCATTTGACTTTCTTGGGGGCGGCTGTGGCTGGGGTCGCATTTCAAAGATTGCGAAATTTCAAAGAGTGTTCAGGTTATCAATAAAATCAGTTGAAATCAGTTTGCAATGTGCCAAAGTCAGGGGCGAAACTTGTGAATGAAGTCAAACAAAAGAAGTTCTCGTTTCAATTCATTTATTATCTGACAAAACACATCTACATAAAGCTAATGTGGCACGAAGGATATCCCACAGATACAGACGCACATTTACACATACAGAGACAGATACAGAAATAGAAACACATGCGTGCTCCATGGAATTTCATTTCAATCTGAAAGAAATTTGATTTTATTTATTTGAGCCAGCATCACAGCAAGACAAGTTGGATTTGGGGGGAATTCATGAGATACATTTCAATCTTTCGTTTTCAATCTACGTGCAGCATTTCCAGCTTTGGTCAGCAAACAACAATGGCAGCAAAAACGGACAGAAAAAAGTTAAGATGAAGATGGCAGGAAAATGCATTCAATTGAAAGGAAGGACACACAGCGAGGGATCATGATATGAATATGAAATTATCCCACATCCCCATTGCCACACAATTTTCATTTGCTGATGAAATTCTCGTGCTCGGGTCCATGAATTCATAAGAACAGGTCCTCAGATTGTCGGGTGTGCGCGGGTAACATATCAAAGAGCGAGCATAAAATTGAAATTATGATGAAATTCGTCATTGAATCGGAAGAAAATATTTAAAGAATTAACGCATTATGTGTGGGGAAAACTTCCTGGAATATGATTTTATGATTGCAAACTATGCATATGTATATTTTATGACAAAACAAAGAATTGAGTTTATAATAATCCACAGTGCATTTTAAATAACATACTTTAATGAAATATATTTCAATCTGCAACGAGGTATACAATTACTCACTACAATCACTAACCATACAACATATAGACTGGTCATTTCATACGACGCATTTGGACACAAAAAAACGGACCGCGGAAGGTCCACCGCTCTCACAGCAGCAGGTCCATGCACTTCGTGTGCGTTCGGGTTTTTTACTCTCTCATTCTTATTCTCATTTTTATGCTCGCGCACTCATTGCACGAGTTCAGTCGTTCAGTCGCAGAGAGGCGCTTTTTGAAGAAGGCTGTCCTGCGCTTGAATTCGTCTTTGTATGTATGCGTGATCATGCATTCTCATACACGGGAGCATGTGTGCGTTTATTTCATTTCGGCGCATCAAGAATATTTTGTCTTTTGCCACTTTTCAAACTTGGTACCCTAAGAATATGGGCGTATTTACTATTGGGTTATGATATAAATATTAATATTATATGTTATAATATATTTTTTTAATATTTCAGCATACATTTTATTTTTGTTTACAAATTCAAATCAGTGGTAGCAGTAAAATGTTTTACATATATGTATGTATTCGAATTTATAGAAATCAGTCCACTGAGATGGGAACAGGGCATATCGCAGTCGTGTCACTTGAAACACCGACTGCTCTTCAGTGGTTGAGAAAACTTCAAACTAAATCAATTCTTGTCGATGTTTTGCGAGCGGTTGGTGCCTGCATACCCTACCGACGATTGCTTTTAAGGGAAGCGGGCTTTTAGGACACTTGTTTTAAATGTTATGTTTAGTGATCTTTGGTTGATTTATTTTTTAATTATTCGCAGTGTTATTTTAATTGTCTTTAAACAAGTAATAAATAATAAAATACTTTTTATATTTTTGAAAATGTAAATGGAACAAAAATAAAAATTCACATTTTTTTAATGATAATAATTTATTTTAATGATTATAATTTTAGATTTTAATTGTACCAATATGTTGAATTTTAACGAATTGTTTAAAGACAATTAAAATAACACTGCGAATAATTAAAAAATAAATCAACCAAAGATCACTAAACATAACATTTAAAACAAGTGTCCTAAAAGCCCGCTTCCCTTAAAAGCAATCGTCGGTAGGGTATGCAGGCACCAACCGCTCGCAAAACATCGACAAGAATTGATTTAGTTTGAAGTTTTCTCAACCACTGAAGAGCAGTCGGTGTTTCAAGTGACACGACTGCGATATGCCCTGTTCCCATCTCAGTGGACTGATTTCTATAAATTCGAATACATACATATATGTAAAACATTTTACTGCTACCACTGATTTGAATTTGTAAACAAAAATAAAATGTATGCTGAAATATTAAAAAAATATATTATAACATATAATATTAATATTTATATCATAACCCAATAGTAAATACGCCCATATTCTTAGGGTACCAAGTTTGAAAAGTGGCAAAAGACAAAATATTCTTGATGCGCCGAAATGAAATAAACGCACACATGCTCCCGTGTATGAGAATGCATGATCACGCATACATACAAAGACGAATTCAAGCGCAGGACAGCCTTCTTCAAAAAGCGCCTCTCTGCGACTGAACGACTGAACTCGTGCAATGAGTGCGCGAGCATAAAAATGAGAATAAGAATGAGAGAGTAAAAAACCCGAACGCACACGAAGTGCATGGACCTGCTGCTGTGAGAGCGGTGGACCTTCCGCGGTCCGTTTTTTTGTGTCCAAATGCGTCGTATGAAATGACCAGTCTATATGTTGTATGGTTAGTGCTACAATGCACAAAGATTAGATAAGCGATATTGTAAAACCAACAAGGAAATGAAATATATATTCAAGAAATCTTTTTGTGAAATATATATATGATTAAACCAATGTATAGAGCCCGTTTTATTAACCGAACGTTGAAAAAGAGTTGTTGTTTTCGTGGAATGATTTCATAAATTTTTGAAATTTATGTAGATTTGTTAATTGCATTAAACAAAATGTTCTCTCCAAGACATAAAAGTAAAAAAAAATAGGTTGCTACCAGATTAGAAAATAAAAACTTTATAGTTCAAGGAGTTGTAGATTCAAAATAGAACATGGAACTATAACATATTTATGAAGTACAATAAAAATGGGGCTGGTTTTTTTTAATGATTGTTTTTTTTTATAGAGATGGGCTTGTTATTTTCAACAGATTAAAAAATAAAACGTAATATTTTTATTGAACCTGATTTTTAGAAAGAGGTATAAAAATTTTTATGAAATTTAACTTTAACATGAATTTTGTTCACTTTTGGAAAAAAAAGGAATTTTTACAATTCAATTTTATATTAATTGAAGGTTGGAAGTTTATAAAATAAAATAAACATGGACACAACATAATTTTTTCAGCTTTTCAATGTTCTTCAACAAATTTTCACAAAAACTTTGGTTTCATTTTTCTCATAGGCATTTGGTGGGTTTTCTCTCGAGATCTACTTTTTCTTGGCCGAAACGGAGAGCGCAGTAAATTTGCATTCGCTTGATTCCGTGGAAAAGGCGAGGAAATTCTGAAGATACATTCGTATCTAGTATCTGGTATCTCGGATCCCGAATTTGTATCTTTTTTTGCGGCCTGGCAACAGCCGCATTGGGCAGCATGTTGCAACTTGCAACTGAGTTTTCAATTTCGGAGTGGAAAATTTTAGGTTGCCCTCTGCCGGCGTCGTGGTCGGCGTCGCAGTCGACTGCGCAGTAACGCGGGGTGGGTTTTTGTTGCTTTTTTTTACATGCATACGTTTCCTTGCGGGAGAACATTTCCATCTTTATCCTTTTCTCCTTTTCGGGTTTTCTTTTCCTCTTTGCAAGTCACGTACGCCGTCCGCGCTCCCTCTCTTGCTCGATCTCTCTTTCGCCGGCCGGGTTGCTGGTGCGCATGAGCGAGATGGCCGCTGAGTGGAACAGCTGTTGGGAGAGCGTGCGACAGAGAGCGCTCTCCGGCCGCGACGTCGGCGTTGACTGCGGCCCGCCGAGCGGTATATAAGGCGGCGCGCCGGCAGAGAAATTCATAGTAGCTTCGAAAAAACACAGAAAAGAATAACTGATACAGACCTTGCCACGGGCCAGAAAATCAAATGAAGCAGCAGCAGAAACGTGCATAGCCACTGCTAAAGTAACACATCCAAAATTCAATCATTTATACTGTTTCACGAAGAATTCTATGCTACTGACGTTATATTACTACTAAAATTAAAATTGCCATCAAACAAATGCAACGGACCAACGCCATTTAAGTGATACAACAAAACAAATAAAAGTTTAAACAACATAAGTGCTGTGATTTCCACTACAAAACAACAACAACAACCAACCAACAAATGTTAATTTAAACTGCAACAAGAAGGAGAAAAAGCAATCAGCAAGAAAACAAACAGCAAATTGTGATAAATTAAATAATCTTAATTAATTAATTGTACAAGTGATAAAAAAGGGCAAAAAGCCGTCGGAAAACTGCGAGCGAACGAACGAACGATTTTCGATTCGATTCGACTTTCCACCAAACCACACAGAAAACCAATGAAAATGGATGTTATCCCCGTGCAAGGCATCTACGGCGTTATTCTGGGATCAAACAAAAATAGAGGTAAGTTGAGAATTCAAAAAAAAAAAAAAAACGGATACATAGCAAGATTTGTGGAAGGTTCCAGAATGTTCGAAAATCTAAAAAAAAGATGTTTGATAATTTTTAACAAAATGTAAACCAGTTTAACTCTTTTGATACAAATTCCTTCATTTTTAAAAAAGTCTTAAAAGTCTTAAACCTTTAAATAGCTTGAACTTACGACAAAAAAAAAAAAACAATTGCTCTGAAATCCTCCTTAAACATTTCATCAGCTATTAAAGTTTGTAATTTACATTAACACAAAAAATGCATAAAAAATCAATTTGCAATTACAAAAGAAAAATGTCATAAAAAAATACATGTTAAATTGTTCGTCACGTACGCAAATTGCAACAACAAAGGAAAATCGACAAAAAATTTAACTCCCGGCAGCAGTAAAAAATGATTTTTCGTTTTCTTTGGGCTCTTGCCCTCTGTCTTTTGGTTTTGCGTTTGCTTTTCGTTCGCGTTTTCCGCTTTCATCTTGAGTTCGCTGTTGCCAAGCGGCTGTGGCTCATCGCCTAGTTGTTTGTTTTTGCCTTTCCCTTCCGTTTCGCTTTTTGTGATGTAGCAATAGAATTTAAAAGGTGTTTGATGTGGGGTGCTTTTGAAAATTGCAAACATTTTTACTTGATCAGTAAAATATGATGAAACTCTGGTATAACACTTTTTAAATTGTTATTTCGAACTTTTCTGGAATCTTAAATAAAGATCTTTACTAAAAAAAACCTTTATTAAGGGTTTTAAGAACTCTGGAACTATTAAAAAATACTCTTGAAACTGAAAAATATGTAATAATTAATTTGGTTTCAAAGTGAAGTTAAGACTTGTTCAGCTATTTTTTGTGGACCTTTTTTTTTTAAGTTTACAACATTACCAGCTTACTAATCAAAGTTTTTCCTTGTTCTTTGCCGTTTTAGATTGGATCGGCACACTGACACCGCCCGTTACCGTCGAAGCGGCCGTGGCCGTTATGCCCAAAAAGGCCAAGACCGCCGGAACAGGCAGCAGCAGCAATACCACAAACGTCACCGCCACCGCCACCGCCACCAGTATTAAGCACAAGCAACCGGCGGGCAACAATAACAACGTTGGCCAGAGCCAGAGCAAGAAGACGAAGCCAAGCGGCAGTTACAACAGCAACTACTACTACGCGGACGAGGAGGAGTGCGGTAGCAGCTACTTTTCACCAGATCTCGACATGAAGGCCGTGGAGGAGCTGTCCCAGCGACTCCTGGACGAACTGAGGGCGGCCAAGTCGCGGCATTTGACATGCACGGAAGTGTCGCTACCCTGTGATCTCACGCCGAGCGTGGCCCGGGAAATTATCCGAGTGTCGGAGAAGGAGCCCTGCGGCATCCGCGGCTGCACCATCTACATTGAGTTCGAGGATGAGCCGAAGAACTCGCGTCGCATCGCCTCGATCAAAGTGGACCCGGACACGGTGTCAACTTTCGAAGTCTATCTGACCCTCAGGCAGGATCATCGCGGCTGGACGTCGCTGTTGCCGCAGTTCATGAAGAGTCTGGCCCGCACGATCACCATCAGTCCGGAGTATACGATCACCAAGAACAAGCTGTATTCCGCCGATGGCTTGGGCGCACGCCGGAGTTATAGCTTCGGCAGTCACGCTCATAGCCCCAGTGCGGCCATAGCCACGCCCACAAATTAAGGTGATCTGCATGATCTGTTAGATATATATACATAATATGTATGTCTGCGAAAGAAAACACCACCCCTGTGATGATCGAGAGCAGTAGTTTGTTGCAGTTGAAGAGCAACAACGAAGCAAGTATTCGAAGCCACCCCACCTACACCACACACACACATACACACACACACACAATACACAAGATACACACACATTAGGGTACGCCAATCACACTCTCATACTAATACTATATATGGGACCTTAAGGCCCGATTTTTGTAATTGTGACTCTCACCACCATTTTACTTAGATGCGTAGTGCTATAACAAATAATTAGAGTTTTAAGTTGTTTCTCCTTTTTCAAAAACGCAAAAGCAAGAAAAACAAAAGGCGAGAAGAGCGGAAGAAAAGTAAAGAAAAACCAACATGAAATTCAAAGACGGCAGCCCCACGATACCCAGAATCATATTTCTGGGACCTTCGCTTTGGGGCTCGCCGGTCGACAACTCATGAATATGTGATACTGTTTAAGATGCTAAGAGTTTTTTGCCGGCTAGCCCAAAATCCGGCAAAAGACGTTGATAAAATTACACATTTAACACACACACACACACACACACCACACCACACCCCTCCCCCCCCATACACAAACAAAAGAACAGATTTTTTTAAAAATTGTATGCTATATAGTAATAAACAAACAAACAAACCAACAAAACAAACAAACTTGATCTTGGTAAATTTAAAATTTAACTTTAAAACTGAGAAGAGGCCTCGAAATGTGACAGAGGTAGATGAACACACGCTCCAATTTTAGTTAGACGCAGCTTGCTGCAATAAATTTTTTTAAATTATTAATTAATATTAATTAAAACCAACAAATTTTAGGATTTTAACAAATTTTTATATATTATTAAATGTATAGCGCGTACTACACAAAAAAACAAAACAACAAGAAAAAATAAAAATACAAAGAAAATCCACAACAAAAAAATATAAATGAGAATAAATTAAACATAAAAAATCAAGCGTAAAATTTAAGGCAATGAATATCTCAGTAAATGTGAAAGCGTAAAAAATTTGTAAAATTTTTTTGTCTGTGTAAAACTCCCAATGCGATATAAAAACAAAAACTTAAATGTAGCAGAGAAAACAAAATCAAGAAATCGTCAAATAAAATGTGAAAATTTAATTAAATGCAATGCGATATAATTTGTAAAAAATACAATTAACGTAATGAGGAAAACTTAATGTTCTCACAAATACACAAACACATAAACACACCATCCACATACATACACACATACAAACACACACGAAAGTATCTATTACCAGCAAAAAGTATCTATCAAAGCGAAAAAAACTATTTATTACAAAAAGAGAGAGAAAGAAAGAAATAAACAAGCAAAATACGAAAAAAATACATGTATTAATTTTTTATTATTACAAAAAGCAAAAACAAAAATATATTGTATTTAATGTTAAGTTTTTTTATTGCGTAAAACAACAAAATAATTGTGAGAAATTTGTAACCAAAACAAAACAAAAAACAAAAGCAAAAACATTTTGTGAAAAAACCTTACCACACATACAGAGCGAAAAACAAAGGCAAAAAAAATTACAAAAATAAAAGCATATAATTTTTCCTGCGCTAGCGGAAAATAATTGTGGAAAAAATTAAAACAAAACGGCTTTCTTTTCTGCCAGCACTGTTGGATCCAAGGGGCGGGCAAAGGGGCAGGGCAGGGGCGGTTCAGCTTGTTGCGGGTGCAACTTTCTTTCAGCGGCAACCGAACCACTGAAAAACGGCAACGTCGCTGCCCGCACAACCCGTTATTGCCACGGCCACGGCAACTGCACTGCGAGAAACCGGACTTTAATTGCCACTTTTGTACAACTGAAACCAAAATTCAGCTGCAAAATACACCAACAAAAATCGGCTCGATATTAACATAAAAAATGCAGGTCAAATAGATATTGGTAAGCACGAATGCCCAATACATTTTTGGTTTAAGTTTTTTATTTTTGTATGTGTAATTAAACTAAAATATTGGTATTTTGCATTAAAATTAATTATTAATTAACTTATAAATCTAACTAATTTTAAATTCATATCGATATAGTTGGAGTGCATATTTCGAATTTGTATAAGAAAAAATCCCAATAATATTTTTTTTTGGAATAAGAAGAAATGACTGAACATGAGAGTAATTTACAATTCAAATGATAAAAGACTGATTTTTATTTGAATCTCAAAATAAATTGTGACCAATACAGTAATATAACTTTGTACTTAGAAAGTAGATACATGAAAATAAAAAATAAATAAATATTTTTAATCAAAACAAAACGCAATTTTGTCTAATAAACTATAAATAAAAACTCAAAGTTTTTTGTTCGTTAACTAAGGGAACACAATTTTAAACTTTTCAGTCCTATCAAAAAATATAGTCTGGTTTTTTAGTCTTTCTTTTGTACGATCAGTTTCGAAATGTAGATGTCTGGCATTGTTTTTTTGAGTGCACAGCTGCAGTAGTTACACAAACGGCAACAGCAACAATCGCTGGCTTGCGATCAGCAGGGGAAGACAATTGGGCAACCAGTTTGGGCTAGGCCCACAACTTTGTTGTTGGGCCCGCGATGGGTACTATGAACTTGGCTGAAAAGCGGCAACATTGCATTTAGCCAAACAGGCTGAGGTTACCAACAAAAAGTGCACCAGTAGGAAGAAATCGCACCGATTTAGGCTTGCCAATAATTGACTATTTTTGTGAGCCTGATCAAAAAAAAAAATAAACTTAACAAGGCAGACCTTAAATGTGGTATTGTCTTTATATGTTATATTGTCTTTAACTGTACCGCTTTAGTTTATCTATAAAACCGTTTTCTTACAAAGCTTAACCTTAAAAGCTGATGATGATCCTGATATAATTTTAAATAAAGATTCATTTGATTTCGTTGTCAAATTAAATATTTATTTATTTATATAAACGAAATGATTTGTATTTATTAATGAATATAAGATTATTAACACAAATTAATTAAATTAGATTAAATGTAATCCATTTTATTTAACATTCTTTTCTTAGTGACCTACAGTACCGCACAGAAAAACAACAGAATCGAAAAGAATGTTTTTGAAAATAAGCACGATGACATTTTTAATTGAATGAAATTTCGTAATTTGCAGTCGTCAAGGAAAGCGAATTTCCTTTAATTCGTATGCGATCTGTAATTACGGCACGACGTGTGCCATATTTCCCCAGAACACCGAGTGTAGAAAGTCATTTAAAATGCTGTCATTCTTCTTGTTAAGGCGAACATCTAGCATCCACCTCAAGTGATTACCAAAACGAAAAGGAAAGCGGTCCAGGGGGCAACCGCAAAGGCAAAGGCAAAGGCAAAGGCAGGGCATTCGACACTTTTTTTTTTGGACCCGTTGCGATATTCGGTCATTTCCGAGAATAGAAAACCGAGAAAGGGTGCAAGTGTACGCGCCAGTCGTTGACAAACAATATTTGAATATGTAGTACTAGAAACCATATGGTATATAGTATATACATAGTAGTACGTGTTGCTAGAGATGTACGAACATTGGCGGTGCGGTTGATGGGTGCGATGGGGCGAAACTACAATCAGTTCCAATTAGATGCGAAAATAGAATTCAATTGTCACGTCATAAAAGATTTAATTGAATCAATTTCACGTCACAATTCGTTCGCATATTTTTGGGGACATTTCGTTTTATTTTTATGTCATTTTCGCACAAATTTAATTTTTATACGTATTTTGAACTTATTGTGTACGCCTTTGTTTTTGTTTTTCCGCCAAAACTGAAGGCGACTTAATGATGCCGATGACGCGTCTGACGCTGATAATTTCCTTGACTTTGTAATTTATTGGTGTTTTCAAAAATATTTTAGTGAGGGTGCTAGTTGAGCCCCCTTAAGATAGTTTTAGCATCTACGAAAACACGTTTTGATTATGGCCCACACGCGTTTCCCAAAAAAATTATCCATAGGTCACATTTTCGCTGGGTGTTTTTCCATAGTTTTTTTATTTTTTTTTTTTTTTTGTTTGTATCTAGGTTTTTAAGTTTGAATCCAGAGCGAACATCTGTACGGTATTCCCCACGAAATTCCGAACTTTCAGACGGGGTCTGGCGAATATTTGCCGTATTATTTAACTTCTTGTTTGCTCCCGGCTTTGTTTTAAATTTCTCCTTTTTGCCACTCACTGTTTTTCCAACGCGTTCCATTCCATTCTAAACTGAATAAACAGATTGGTGTGTCACTTTTGTCAACAATTGCATGCATATTCTCAAATGCGGAATTTCTGTTATTGAAGCACATAAAATGTATCTATATTTGTAGACAATACGAGAACAACAGTGGCGGCAAATAAAAAAAAAAAGCTTAGAAAGACAAAAAAGCTGGCAAATATTTGGTCAAGTCCTCTGGTTTTTGTTTTTGAACAATCCCGCTCTTGAAACTACACATCCCCCAGTTGTTGGCCAATTAATATTTAGTTTTTGGGAATTTCTGGCCTTGGAAAATCTCCAGCTTTATGAGATCTGCGGCACGTGTTGCCCCCCTCTCCAAACTAAAAATCGGTTCGAATCAAGTGAGATTTGCGCAGCAAGAGTTTTGGGACTTGTCACATCAACCTCAACCTCGCTCGAAATCGTATGTAGGTGGACTCGTTTTGGACGTGTTCATTATTATTTTTTCAGCGGCACGTGGCCCAGCGAAATATTCGATCGCAGTGAGGGGTATTAGAAAATTGGAAAATGTTTAGCTGTCACAAAATAAAAAAAAAATACAAATTTTTTACGATTAATTTCCTTAAAATGTCGTTTTTGCTTTGGTCATGGTGAAAATTGATATATATATATATTCAAAGAAGTGGCCTACATGCGTACATTTTGAAAATATGTTCGAACTGAAAATGCTCAAGTAGCCTAAGACTTTTTTATTTAATTTTTGGCATGGCTAATCTATTTTCTTATTAACATATGAAAAAACAAACAAAGCCTTTCTTTTTCAAAGATATGAAGTATAGTAGCTTTTATATTTCTGTAGTTAAACCCATTTAATTTTATTATATATTATTAGACAATAATCATTTATATTTAGATAGCTTAATGAAATGTACAAACCAATAACCAACTAGCCCATTCATTTAAACATAGTTTAAAACCAGTTTCTTTACAGTATTTAAACGAATCGAAGATTTATTTGGCGAAAATAATCCACAGATGTTTTAAAGTAAGAAGAATCATTGATATTAATTTATTCTCTGCAACAAATAACAAAATATTGTTCTTCTGTTGTTAGTCTTGTTGTAAAAACAACAAGAGTGTATGAATAAAGAAAAAATAAATCATCATTCATACCTGAAATCTTTAAAATTTCTCAAATTTGGCAAAAACTAAACCTGAGAAAAACCTGCAAGTCCATGCCCATCTGACTTGACCCAATTTAGCCCGAAAAAAAGACCTAAAACCCGTAATCCGAGACAATGTTACTGGCAATCTTCTCCCATTACTAAGCCCCGAATTACAGCCTGCTCCCATATTATAATGCCATCAATTCCATTGTAGTCGATTGTTAGCTGCTGCTGTTTTGTTTCCCCCTGCCAGCTCTTAAAGTGTCATTATTCCCACAGTGAAAACTTGACCCATTCGTCCGCCCGCTGACAAGCGAGCGGGAAAATCGGAAAACTCTAGGGAAAATGTGCCAGAGGGCAAAATCCTCAATTGTCATGTTTCTTGACAATTTGTCTATGGGCAATCACAGCAACCGATTCATACCATTCATATGGCCATACATCCGAGCATCCATCTCTTCTTTGACAGTTTCTATGACCTTCGATTCTTTTCTTTTCAGTTCGGTTCTGTATTTTCGCCATCGAGGGGTTCGTTTTCCTCCGCCCAGCCACCTTTGTTGTAAGCAGACCACAAATAGATCTTACAATATATTATTTCGATTGGACACGGTCGCTCCTCGGCATCGCCCTCTCCCTCTCCTTCCCTCTGGCTCAGCCCTTCTCTGTCGCACCCTCAACTGTTCCAAGTTGTAGAAAATGTTTCGGGGAAGGAACCTTTGGTCGGTGTCCAAGTTCAATGAGCACTACAAGTGCAGGCGAATTTATAGAATTGGTAGTCCACATTTAACAATTATTTCTTTTGCTGGTTTAGTCTGGGAAATCAAAATACTAAAGAAAAAAGCTTAAAAAATAAAATAAAAAAAATAAAAAACTTTTTTAAATTTAAAGTACTTTTTGTTTTTACATTAGTTAAAAATCTCTTTTATTTTTAACTTTTGAAGATTTTCACATTTTTTGTGATTCCTTTATCACAAAAATAAATTACAATGTTTAGTAAGTACTATTTTTTTGGTCGCAGCAGTACATGTAACAAGTGCATGTGTGTGTGAGTATCTGTGAGCTGCTTGCCTGTTTGCATTACGAATTTTGTTTTTCACCTCATTGTTTGTGTGCTCTCGCTGTGTTTGTTGTTGCTTGCCTATGTATCTGTATCTGTGACTCAATGGTTTTCAGTATCGCTTTAAATTTGGTTGTTTTTTTTTTTGAACTGATAAGCGGCGATTGTTGCTGTTGCTGCAGTGGTTGTTACCAACTGTGAGCAAAACCGTCGACTGTGACAAACAAATGTCGGCCGACAAAAGCGGAAATGCGAAACCCAATAACAACAGCAAAAATATTAAAACCAAAAACAACAACATCGGCAAAATAAATGTCAACAGTAATTGTAGCATTTCCAAGGTTTTCACAATATGAATGATAGCTACACGCAGACAGTTACATAAACATATAGGCTACATGTAAGTACACATCAAAAAAATACATTTTTGTATTTTTATTTCTTTGGTTACCAATATAACTAAACTATGCTAACAATTGCTGTCTTATTAGAAAATCTTTTAAAAAATTTTAAAATCTTAAAACAGCTAGGATTCGTACTTACTTACTTAAACAGTATCAGATCAATCAATAAATCGAAAATATTATTAGCAATAACGAGCAGATGAAGCCAGGAATTAAAAACATTATAATTATTAACCAGGTAAAAATACAACAATGAGGTACATTTAAAAATAACCAAAAAACGTAAAGTAAATATTGAACTTATTTGACTTTTTCTCTCTGCATGATTGTGTTTTCGTATTTGTTTGCACACTTTCCATTTGTACCTGGCTTGGCAACAAAGCGACAATCACAAAAGCAAAAGAAGCACCAGCAACAGCAGCAACAACAACACTAATGAACGGCGAAGGTTTCGTAAATCGAAGCAACAACAATACAGTACTTAAAACAAACAACAAAAGAAAGACACCAGCAACAACAGCGGTGCAAAAATTGTGAGTCATCTGCAAGTCGGTGCATACATGATTCCATGATGTGAACAGTAGACAGCATATGAATAGGAGTCATTACAAAAAAAAATTCGGACTTTTGGAATAAAAACTAAAATTTAAATTGTTTTCAAATTTAAATTTGGTTTAAAATATCAAATTTAATTAAGTTCCCTAATAACCAATAATCAAAAGTATTAATCTTATAATTGTAATTATAAATATAGAATGCATTTTTTTTCGGTTTCGGATTTTTGAAAGTAGCGCAGTATTTTATTAAGTGCAACTTGATCACATAAAAAATATATCGTGTTAAAGACTTACATAGCATTAGTTACTATTATTTTGACCCCGACTGTGTGAGAGTGTGCGTGTTTCGTGTTGCCAGGGGCTCGATTCATTCAATGAGCCAACTCCGACGTCGTCAGCAGCAACAACAATGGGAACAATGCATAAACAACAACAATATCCAGCAACAATATACAGCAACAACAACAACAACAACACAAACGACAATAACCATGGGCCACATGTGCAAAAATTGTTTAGCATAGAAACAAAAGATAAACAAGAAGCAAGTGTAGCACAAAAGGAGCGAAGGTAATAACAGTTGAGCTGGGAAGCAGATAAGTGGCAAGAGGAAGAAAAGTCATCAGCGAGGGACTTGGGAAAATCGGAGGGGAGGTGGGGGGTGGAAATGGAAAATGGAAAATGGAGGGAAAGGCAGGCGAAAGGCGAGGGACTACTACGGTGATTATCAGATTAGAGCGGCACAAAATATCCGTAAGCCCCCTGGAGACCATTTCAACGCTTGGCTAAAATAAACAAATTTTTGAAAACAAGTATCCGGCAGATACATCTGAATTGCCATGAAGTGGCCACATTGCGGTGACTGCTTCGTTTTGCTTGTTTTTTTTTTTATTTTGCTCTCCTTCTTTTGATGCAAGAAAGGCCATTATTATGCGAATATTCTGACAATAAAAAATGTAAATTTGTTGTTGCTCTCTGCTTATCTATCTATCTGCGTTCCTATTCGCCCGCCCTCGCCTGTTAATCCCCCGAAGATGAGCACCAGATACAAGATACAAGATACGCGGCATGCACTTAAGTACATGCCCGAGGGCCAAAAGCTCAACGCTAATTAAATAATAGCAGAACATTCGTTGTCGTGTATATCTGTGAGATATACGCTTTTATCAACAAGAGAAATGCTCAAAATTGTATGCGAATTTTTTAGTATTCCTCTACGGTGAGTCGTTTATTTTCATCATCTAACTTTTGTCACGGCCATAAAAGAATAAAAAGAGATTCGTGACTGATGGCAATTTATTTTGAAACTTTCAAAGCAAAAAAAATAATATAATAAAATACTTTTTCCTGATTAAATATTCTTGGCTTCTTGTCTCCGTTTATTTGTTTCGTACTCAATGGGGCATATCCATATCTATTTTCGTCGAAGAGATTATCTTTTTGCACACTCATACACATGCGATGGTACATTTGTCTTGTGCGGATTAACATTTAAGCACTTACTTTGTAATTAATTATTTACACGTCCGAACAGATATCGAAACGAGACGTAATCTGCATAGAAACCCGTCAGATCTGTCAGTCAGCTGGGTTTTATGATTGTGCCTGGGTAGATTTTTATCTCGGAACAGGTTCCTTTGTGAGTACATGGTGTTTTTTTTTGTTTTGTTTTTGTACGGATACACTGTGTATTTTCGCTCTCAGGAAGCATTGACTTGGCTGAGGTCATTTTGGATGTACACATACGATACATATCTGTTGTACGCATGTGCTCGAATTACGATCAGGTTATATCGCTGATCGATGCATTGGAATAATTACTTTGTTCGTTACAAGGAATCTTTTATCAGGCATGTCTGTTATTTTATACTATACGTATTTCCGGAATCTTTTAAGGTTGGCTAGAAAATTGTATAGTTTTAATAAATAAGCCATCAAATAAGTTGATTAAATGTTGATTTCTTTATAACATACAAATATCAATTTAAATGGAAATAATTATGGGGATACCTACATGACAAAATGATAGCATTAGGTGGAATATGCCCCCTTTTATTTACCAATTCCAAATTAATATAGGATTTCCAATGGAAATTTAGCCTTAATTATAATTATTTATATTTTCTAGGAAACTGATCAGGCAATCTGGCCTGCAATCGTTCAAATTACTGTTCGCGAAATCTATCGTGACTGATTAACAATTTAACATCCCTTTAGCAACCTTTTGCCAGCGATACTGTGATATTTAGATGGCATCTTCTCGGGAATTCAAATAGCATTTGCACTGCACCACTGCATCACATTGTGTGCACGCGGCAATCCACCAATGCCGAACCACTGAACCACGCAACCACCGAGCCACTCAACCACACTCAATGACTTTATTTTAATTCGAAATTCGCCTCGAGTTGTGCTCTTTTTCCATTGTGTCTTGACTTCCATCGGTGAGTTTCAGTTTTTCAGTTTTTTCAGTTTATTCAGTTTATTCAGTTTATTCAGTTTTTTAGATGAGCATGGGCATTAGTCATCCCCAAAGTTACAGTCATCGTCTCCGTTCTCGTGCAATTTGGCTTTTGTTTTTTAGTTCCTTTTGCAATTTTCATTTCAGCTGCTTTAAGTGTTAAGGTTGCCGATTCTTAGTCTTCAACCTGTTGTCGTTTATTGTACTTGACAGCAGCCATCGAAAGGGCAAGCAAACACATATTTTGCAAAGCTCATTAAGTTTGTTTTTCTCTTTTTTTGTGTGTTCCTCTTGCTGTTTTTTTTTTTTTGCTACCCCCCCCGAAAACCCCTTCTAGATACCCGAACCCCAAACTGTGCTAAATTTCGTAATCGAAAGTTGTTTTGATGGCTCGGCTTTTGGGTGAGCAGCGCTTAGTCAATGATATTAAGTAATACTTAGACACGACTGTGTACCGACACCACACCGGCAGATATATTTTTATTTTGTATTTTTTTGAGCTAGTACTGACTGGGTACTTAGCTTACTCGAGGCCTCATTTGCATGGGCCCGTCCACTTGGAATTGAAATTATATATTCTGAGTGTAAACATTTACCCCAAGCTGTTTATGCAAGCTGCTGGTGGCATTAGTCATACCTTAAGCACTATTCAGGTACATATATCCGAAATAGATATAAACGAAGTTCTACTTACATATATCAGTTCAATTCGTAGACACTTCCTTGGATTTTCAACTGGGAACTATTTGACAAATTCAAGAGGAACTCAAAACCAGGAAGCCGATTTCAAATAGGAAGCATTAGCAAAGCATTTGGAAAATAAATACGGGCATCAATGAGCATATATAAATATTTATCGGAAATTTAGCAGATGTTTATTGGAAGATTCAAGAAATTTGAAAAAAATATTTACTCTTAGTCAAATAAAAAGTATAAAAACATATTTTAAAGAAAAACAACCTTTTCGTAGAAATATTCAGAAAATATGAGAGCTGTTTAAACTCAAAAAAAAGAGAAAACAGAACAAACACTTTAATAATAATTTTAATTATTATTTAATTATTTTGTTAAAAATTTAAAGAATATTTAAAAGCTTTCAAAACTATAATTAATATTCTATTTAAAAGATTTAAAAAAAAAATATGAAAATATTCAGCTAGCGTTATTGGCCATTAACAAAAAATAAAATCGCAGTAAACTATTTATGTTTCTTTTTGTGGCAAAATAGGGTTGCACTTAAGTATAACAATTATAAAATTATAAAGGTTCAGCAAAACGTTCTAAATTATATTAAAATAGTACATGAGATTGATCATCTTTTACAATCATCAGTCATGACCTATCCCATCCATTAGCTTTAATTCCCACATCTCCAGCACAGAAAATCTACTTAAAGTCGTTACTTTTCGCAATCGCAGCAATCTTAAGTATAATTATATATAAATTATTTCAGGGGCTAATGAGAACTTTTTAAATGTGGCGATGATGTCAGCTGAATTTCAGAGTGAATCTTTTCCTTGTTTATAATTATTTGAAAGCAAATGACTTTCATATAATTTTCAAACACATGTATGCACTGACATCGCCGATTTCTGAGTGCAAAATATGTAGGTCCAGCCTTGCTCGTATCAGTGGAAGTGATTTTGAGTAGTCATGGCCATCGAGAAATCGACTGGACAATGATGCGGCCATACCAATTAGCAGGGCCCAGTACTTATCACTCACACTAGTTTTAGAACACCTACTGGGTAGAGAGTTTCGGAGTCACATGGGCGAACTGCACTACAGAACCCATTGTCTGACAGCTGAATTATCGGTGCAAATATTTGCCCAGGCAACTGCAACTGTCTGGTTTTGCTTTGGGTTTGGGTCAGGTGGAGTGCACTGGGCACGTGTTATCAATGAATCAGAGGTCTGGATGTGGATACACTTGGCATGCAAAGCGCATGGAGAACCCACCTTTAGACCGCCCGTAGAAAAGCAAACCGCCAGACAGTTATTTGCACTTACAGTTGCGGCAAAGCTAATACAACAGGAAATTGTTTTATCAGGTTTTGAAAAAGTAATGTGCCGTAAGGTAGTTTTACAATTTTTAATTACTAACTTTGTTATAAAAAATAGTCCTATAAAACTCACGAAAATAAAATAAATAACTAAAAATTTTGTTGTTCATTAAATGATGGTTGAGCTACAAGTGGAAATATTTTTATGAAGTGATTTAAATTTGGTAGTGTTTTTAAATTTGTTTTTTTTTTAATCTTTGTGGCTATTAAAAAAAATCTAATGAATATATTATATATATTATTATTTAAAGATTTAATTTTTACATTCGCTTGAGGCTTATGTTTTATTTTTTTATGGAGTATACACTTAAAAACACCCCTTTAAAGGACTGCATACGTCTCGCCATATTTAAATTTTAAATAGAACTATTAAGAAATTTAAAATTAAAAAAGAGGTCATACAAAATTAAACAAGAAATAACTACTTAGTTAATTTTTCTCAGGTCTTAATATTTTAAAATAGCGCACTATTGATTTAAGTGCCATTTTTAAGACCACTCATTTTGCTGGCGATTGTAATTCCGATTGACGTTTCCGAAACTAACCTCCTCAAAAAAAAAACAAAACTTACCGACGCGGTCTGCACTTGTTTATCAGGTAAAAATACCTCTTATCAATCGCGCTACTCCAGAACACTAACCGATTATAAATTCTTATCTCTGTTCGATTTCTCATGGTCGAGACTTGTTTTCCAGACGTTCCGTCTTCTACGAATTTGTTTACGCCAAAAATGCGAAAAGAATTTGGTCAACAAAGCTCTCAATTGTCATTGATAGCCAAAGAATTTTCAACAAATGAAAATAGAAATTCATTCGAATCCGATTCATCCGCGAAGATTCACAAACAAGATACTTGATACGCAGTCATTTTAATCAATCAGATCCAATGCCAGAAATGCAATAAATAAGCGCAACATTATCAAACGGAAACGATGTTATGATCACTGATCAATGATCAGTCAGTGGGAAGCCATCCAAGTGCAGCAAATTTGAGGGTGATATCATTTACCTAATTTATGTATTGCAAATAAAACTGTATTCTTTGGCTTATAGAATCGATCATAAGAACAAATTAAAAGTTCATCAAAGCAGCAGGTTAAAGGAAAAACTAATAAACTAAAACCCAGCTAAACTAACAAACAAATGTGCGACGGCCGAGAGGTGAAAGCGGATAAGATCAAAAAGTTGGAAAGATAATATTAGAGACCTCAATATACATTTAGATAAGACAGGCAAAGAGTTTGGGTGAAGGAAAAATAAACATGGATAAGCCGAAACCATAAAGGTGGTAGAAGTACGAAAAAACAATGAAAATAATTCATAGCGCAAGGAATTCGGAACCAAAGATAAATATACAATGCGGGTAATTAAAGCAAGTAGAATCGGAAAATTAGGGGAAACATGAGTGTTAGATACCTTTTCTTTTCGGTAATAAAAGACAATCAAATTCTATTATCTGCAGACACTCTAGTAACTGGATCAGAATAGCATGATTGCCCTCAAGGCCAGACGTTATTGTATTATTAGATTCCAAAGATAGACTCCTGATATAGGAATTACCAACTAACTTTATTTCTTGGCGATAAGAACGGAGTGCCCAATTTGCTTTCACTCCAGAGTACAATTGTATGGCAATATTTGGGCAAATAGTGACAGCTCAAGTTGGCTAAGATAAGATAAGGCTTAAGATGTTTTACTGTCTGGTGCGGTCTGAAGTCATAACACCACTTGCAAATCGCTGGGAGTTCTAAGTTTCAGGGATATTCCAAGAGATCTGCCGATTTAAAGCGAATGGTGACCCAGAGCAGGTTCATAATTCTCTGCTCATTGCCAGCTCTTAGCCCCGAAACGCCTCAAATGTCAGCTTCTTAACCTTATGAGCCGTCGTCTCTGGTTCTTGTTGCCATAACTCTCTTACATAACTAATTTGCGAGCCACGTTGACACCGACGTCGTATATAAAAATGTCTTATATATGTAGCTGGTCTTGCCCGTTTGCCGCCCCATCGTTTTCTTTCTTTTACCCATTTTTGTTTTTTTCTTTTTGTTTTTTAGGTTGTTGTCAGGTACTCAAGAGTACTACATGAGTACTACTCAGTCTTGTTTTTTATTTTTGCTGTTTGCTGATTTGTTTTTTATGATTGCTCTGCGACTGCGAAGGCGGCGGCAACAACTGATGACGATTGTTGCTGTTGCCACTGCAGTTGTTGTTGCTGCTGCTGCTGCTGCTGCTGCTGTTTGCATTACATGAAAATGACCTACAAATAAATTAAGCTCACAGCTCGTTAATGTCCATTTTGGATACCCTGCTAAAATCTATTTGAATTTCTAGTGCAGGTTTCTTGGCAAAAGAATTTTAAGTTTTCTTATACTGTGTAAAAAAAACCACAAAATAAATACATAAATTAAAGGTTTAAGAAAACAAATTTATATGAACATAAAAATTTCTATTTTTAAAATTTTTGTATAAAATTTATTTCTACAATTGTTTGCAGTTTCTCAAAAATAAAATTTATACAGTTTTTCAACTAGGATATTTTAATAGAAATATTTGCAAGAAATACTAACTTCCCCTTTAAAAATTAAATTTAATTTTGGAGAATTATTAATATTATATAATGTAATATTTGAACTGAATAAGTCTCATGGTATATACATTTTATCTCAAAATGTTTTTAGACCTATTAAGAGTATTTAAAAAAAGGCTCCAACTTTTGTAATATGACTTTACGATTTTTAATTTCTTTGTTTATTCGCAGCTTACTCAGTTATTTAATTATGTTTACTTGTTGCAGCTCAACAAAGGGCAGTTGAGGAGTGAGTAACTCAACGCAATCCTGCTGCATCTCCTCTTTACAGACATCGGGAAAAGGCAACGGAGCAAACAATTTGCATTATTAATTTAATTGAAAAACTTGTTAAATTAAATATTTAAATTTCGATGCAGCTTCAGTCGCTGTCCTCGTCTCAGTGGCTGTCGTTGTCAACGTCAAACAATATGGCAACTGATAGTATGTATTAATATGAACAAATGCAAATTGAGTTACTACATACTAGCCTGCTGATTGTGCTGATGGAGGGGAGGCTTTTGGCGTCCACTTGGGACATTTATAGAACATTGCTGCAATTAATATGCTCGGACACCGACTGTGGGCTTGGATAGTGGCAGTGGCAGTGGAGCCATTTATGTGGAACACCAAGCGAAACACAATCGACTATCGCCATGGGAATCCACTCCAAGGGAAACAGGTTCAGGATTATAGCTCAACTCATAGACTTTGTTGTTCTTACGTAAATTCAGTAATTGTTCAAGTATTAAAATAATAAAAGCGAATAAATTATTTGATTATGATATAATAAAAGCGTCAACTGGTATTATTATATATATTATTATGCTCTTGAAATTATGCTCTAGAAATTAAAAGTAACATTTAAATTTTGTAAAGCTCGTGAGAAGTAAATGTTTGATAATAGTTATCTGTATAAATACCTTTTTTATGAACTGAAAATAAATTGGAAAGAGATACCATTGCAATGTTTCTTGTCTGAAACTATTTTGCCCCAGTCTAATTTAACTCTAGCAACGTTGTTTAGTGCGGCCTAAGCTAATTTTGGCACCCTCAAAAAGTTATTGTCCAATCTGGTTAACAACTCAATCATAACTCGAACGATCAATCTCGCCCGCTGCTCCGAGTGCCACACCTGTCTGCCCCACACCGATAGTCTAGCATCTAGATACATTGACTTAGAATTAGCAATTTACGAGCAGCCTCGCCCGATCCAATAGACCCCCAATGAGAATTGATCCAGGCAGGCACAAGGTATATGCGGCTGATCAATGCCGTCTCGGTTTTTATTTTTATTGCAGTTTTCAATTTTCAATCGGCGAGGTGTTGTTGTCATTTTTTGAATTTACGATCGAGACGGCTAGACGTTAGGCTAGGATCCAATACGTAACGAATCGCAATTGGCCAACCAGCCAGACGAGACGTGTGAATTTCAATAGTTCCACTTGCAGTCGGGCGATAAGTCGCTATATACTCTATATACTATCTAATAAATACTATATTCTGTGTGGTATGTAGAGATATAGGTATATGCGCAGAGATCGATCGATGGGTCTGTCTGGGGTCTCTGAATGGGTGCCTATCGTTCAGGTATTCTATATTCAAATCTCTGGCCGTGTCGTGTAAATATTTGCAATTGAGTCTACGATTTTTTACTATTTGTTTACAGACGTAATCAATAAAAATTTTAAATAACCCGCACACTGGCGCACAAACTGAACACGAGCGGGAATACTTGAAATGGAAACACAATTATAGAATGCAACTACCAGACGCAACAGCATATTTATATATTTATGAGTTGTCGTCGTGCCATGCTTAAAGTCATTCTCTGTTATGACTTCTGTTTTTGTTTTTATTTTTATTTTTTATTATTGTTTTTGTTTTCGCTTTGCGTGCTCATGTTTTGTTATTATTCCAATTTTCGAGCCAGACGCAATTTATAGTTTTTTTTTTTATGCCAAACATTTTTGAGTTGTTTCATTTTTAATCTTCGATTCTGGGCCTACTTTTTGGATACCCTACATTGCGGTTGTATAGACTCACAGTGTCATTATTCGGCGTTGGAAACATTTTAAAATTTGTTGTGGATTTTATTTTTTTATTGTTTACCACTGTCAAAGGGAAACAAAAATAAAAACTTTGGATAGAAATTTTAAGAAACTCATAAAGGTTAAATTTATTTTTGTAATCATTTGTATGGCAAGAGAAGTCACACAAAACGTATACACAATTGCATTTCCTAATATCTAATAAGCATTCAAATCCTAAAAGGCTAATATCCCAAATGGCTTGGAGGACTTTTCGTGGGCTTATCTCTTAAAAGTTTTAAAAGCAATATCTTTAAGTATTCCATGCGAAAGAAAAGTTTTCAATTCACATTTGAGATCCCTGGGCAACCTTTTCTCCCCCACCGTAATTGAATTTTTGAATATTCTTAAATCCAATTGGGGAAAACGGGGGCAGGAAAAGTGTTTTTCTCCTTCTTATTTTTCTGGGGCAAAGGGTACAAAATTTATCAGCTCAACTGAAACCCCAAGCGAAACTCAACTTTGATGACTTTTTGTTGTTTATAGTTTTTTGTTTGTAACTTTGTTGTGTGTGTGTTTATTTATTTATTTTTTTTTTTTTTGCTCAGCCGAACAATTTTTTTGTTCTTTTTCTGTTTTGGGTCTTGCCTTAGAATATTTTTTTATTGCGCGTTGGCGGGACTGATAGCGAAAGAGAGGGGTATAGGGGCGGAGAAAGAGAGGGCGACTGGGGGCCGAGACAAAGACGACAACATGACCGGCACACCTTTTGCCATTACTTATGGATGTGTGTGAGTGAGTGCGTGTGTATATTTATGTGTGCACAACTCATAAGCATCGATGTGGCCCAGGTGTGTGTTTGTTGTGTGCGAGGAGTGTTTGCTTATCTCGACTGTGTGTCCCCATAGGTGAACGGGGTGTAAGGGGTATTCGAGGTGTACGGTTTTTGGGGAAGCGGGCGGCAGGGGGGGCGTGACAGTGGGCGGCTGTGGGCGGAGGCCGTATTCTTTATTTGCATAGCAATTTTCGCTGCTGCTCCTCCACTGTGGCGACTTCTTTTTCTTGTTAGTTTTTTATGTATGTTTATTTTTCAGTTTTATGCCGATACGCGAAAACGAGAGTGCCGCAAAGTAAAAATAAAATCATAAAAAAAAAATAGGCTGGGGAAGAGGGGATGTCGATCTGCACAGAAAAAAATTAATCTCATAAGTACAAATTTAGAATCGATTTTAATGTCAATTAATATGTTACATGATTGTCTACTAAAAGTGGAATTAATATTTGTTTTATTTTTAGATAAAATGACTATTCTAATTAGGTTTCAACCTAAATTAAATCTTTTAAAAATAAAAAAATAAGTCTTTGATAAAAAAGTTTCTTTTACTAGACCTATGAAGTATAAGATCAAACAAATATCTTCTACTTAATAAAATAGTATGATTTAGTTATGACTCAAAGTAGTATTACAATAATACTTACTTTATTCGAATACTATTATTTTTCTTTTGTATACCATTTGCAATTATTTGTTTTACAACAAACAATCGAGTTCATTAAAAAACGTAACCTTTTGTTTTGCCTATTGAGTAAATGTTAATTTCCAATTAAGGAATAATTAGTGTTAAACATTTTTTTGTTGTGTAAATTATTTCGGGGTGTGTGCCGTGTCTATGTTCGAATAATAGGTGTTGTACTATATGCTCAAACTTGACCTAGGCGGCATTATCATCATCGCACGTGTCGTGCTCACACCTATGCCCATATATATATATATGCATTTATAGCACCCAATTCTGCCTAACCAGTCTGCGCCACCTTTTCCCAATCGTTATATTTATAGAAATAATCAAAAATTCAACACGAAATCAATAATAAACGTAGAATTTCATGCCTTTCCTTTATTGCTTCCTCTCCATCTCCATATAATTCCCCTGTCCCGATTCGCACTCTCTTCCGACGATTGCTGTCCCTTGTCAGCTATTATTTATTGCGTTGAAAAGTTTCATTATCAATTTTTTTTTCCCCTTTTTTTTACAATTTACATAAGGCATAAGGTCTGGGACGTCGACGGCGCTGCCTTGCAACTTTGTTGCGGCTTCCAGTTTGTTTATATAGACCTATATATACCTATTTACATACTTTATGTACATATAGAGGAGTGAGCTGCAAAGTTGTGCCCCGCCAAATGGCACAGAGCAACAGCAACTACAACTGGATATCGCAGCAGCAGCAGCAGCAACACCAGCAGCAACACCAGGAACACCAACAGCAACAGCAACATCGCAACCAGCAACCAGCAACAATGACAGAAAATGGCAGTGTAAAACTTTTTTAGTGATAGCCATAGATATTACCATTGGGTACTGTGGCTGCAAAAACAGAAAAATAATGCTCCAAAGAACGATTTCCTTGGCTTGGTAATTTCAAGAAGAATAGCTCTTAAAATGGTGTTTATAATAAACAAACAATTTAATTTTAGCTTTTTATAGAAGTATATTAATAAATTTTAATAATGCTCTAAAAACTATGCCCAGGAGATAAATACATTAAACTTTTATTATTGCTTGTACCCGTTTGTGTAACATTTTTTTAATTAGTATTTTTCCTTACCAGCAACTCACTGGATAGCAATATAAATAAAATCGAACTATTAAATAGAAAGTTGCCATAGGCTTGAAAGTAAAGCACTTAAGGTTTAATTGTTTTGCTGTTATTACCAGTTGTCTACTTTAGTTTTATAATAAATATTGTACATGCACATGTATCAATTAATAAAACCAATCCTTGTATTGCAAAAAAAAAAAAAAAAAAAATCATTAAAATTAAAAACTTGTTGGTTTCTGTTTTATATAATTCATATTTTAATGTGTTTATTATTTTGTAAAAATAATCATGTAAAAACAAAAAAAAACTTAAAAGTTTTTTTTAAATAAAGTTTTTAATTATTAAAAGTTTAATTGTCATCACATTTATTTTCATCACATTAAACTTTAAATGCAGAGTTCTTATGTTTTTGGTTATGTTTCCAAGCCATTATAAAGTTTAATAGAATATTTAAAAAAGCTTACATTGTCAACTTGTAAATAGTTGCAGTTAAGTGACTTTTGGGCCCACTGTGTCTAAAAACAAAGTTAGCAGAGCAGAGAGCGAGACCACAAAACTCGCATTGGGGTCTTCGGGAGGGGGGTTATATGGCAAACAAAACAAATGCCATGAAACATTTTAAAATTCAAATCAACGCGATTTCTGCTGTTTCCTTATTTTATTTTGCACAATTTTTCGGGGTCTGGCGTAGTTTTTGTTTTTATTTCAGTTTCCCTGCCTCGGTTTCTGCCTTCTTTATTGTTATTATTATTTTTTTTTTCTTTAATTTCTGGTCACGTATTTGTTTCGTTTCGTTTCATTTTTGGAAACAATATTGTGTGCCATGACAATAATAAGAGTCGTGGTCGAAACGGGACGGACTTTGGCGTTGGTTTTGCCTTCGGTTTTGGTCTGGTTTTCGAGTTCGGGCTTGGTCTTTGGTTTGGGTTTGGGTTTGGTTTTGGTTATGGTTTGAGCCGAGCTCGGGGAATGAATTTGCGGTGGGAGCCGAGTTTCTGTAATTTGAGCCAATTACTGGGTGTGGGGATGCCCGGCGGAAGGGGTTTTTTCTGGAAACGGTAGATGTACGTATAGTATAGCCCTATATGGAGGATAATGGGGAGAGCAAGGTGTCGGATGGTGCTTAGATGGAGATGGACAAGAGAATGGCGATGAGGATGTGGACAAAAACCAAAATTGAAATTTATTTTTGGCAAACACAAACAGGCACTGGCACACTTGTTTTGGTTGCTAAACTTTCGGCATTAGGGGTTCTTATACCCTTCGATTGGGGATATTATTTACATTAAACTAATTGATCGTTAAGTCAAATTGATGTTTTTTACATAAACGTGTCATAGGTTTATAATCTAAGATCTTAATTAAATGCTGGAAAGATCTAATTGAACAAAGATTTAATATTTCTTAGAAAAATATTTGTGTTTTTTTTTTAAACTTAACAAAACTATATTTCTTTAAGTATTACAAAATCTAGGACAAATATAAGAAAAAGTTAATGTAAAATAATTTTAGGACTAATTTTATTAAAAATTAAACTAATATCAGTTGAGGGTATTTTTAATTCCGGGCAGACTGCCATTGAATCCGCCTGTGATTTTATGTTTTTATTTCGCAGCCTGTTTCTGGTCGCATAAATCGTCGTCCTTCTATTGTGGCCTGCACTCACGCCCCCTTGACAGCCCCCTATATGTATATGTATATAAGATATACCCAATCACCACTCCTCCGACCTGGCCACATTCGTTTGTGTTCGCAAAATGGGAATACGTGATCTTCGCATAATAATTACTCCCTGGCCCGACTCTCGAGTCATTTTTATATTTGGGCATATAATTCTTAATGGCCATGGCACATTTCTCTGCCATTTCGTGCATTTAATGATTTTTTATTATTTTTGCCTCCTCTTTATATTTCGGGTAATTTGATTTGACTGTTCTTCGTTCGTTATTGTTCACTTTTGTTGTTTTTCCTTGCTGTTTTGCTGGTTTTTTTTTGTTAGCCTCCTGACTTTAATAGGTTTTTAATTATTTTTCATATTTTTTGAGAGATTTTTTGTTGTTATTAATAACGAAACCAGACAGCTGCGGGAAATGAAAAAGCAAAAGAGTTAAGTGGAACCTTTGTTCGGATAGCAACACGAAAATGCATGCAAAAAGAATATTTGACTGAGAAATTAAGTCGAGCGCAAAAAGAAACTGAAACGTTAAAATGTTTTCATAAATAAATATATGGAGAGCCATCCCTAGAGTTATTAAATCGGGTGAGAGTTGTTTTTTTAACTTTTTGTACATGCATTATTAAATACAATATATATATAAGTGGTTACAAAATGTATAATTAAATGTGTTTAATTTGTGCGCTTTATGATTTTCAGATCAATATTTTATTTGAGTCCAAAAATAAAACTTTTAACGTCAAATTCAAGCGAATTAAATTGATACAGATTGCCAAACTCGTGTACAAAAACTGTTCGATTTTTATTGACATTTTAAGCAAATTGATTTTTGATTGCCTGTCATTACAAATAGCTACAAATAAACTACTTCCATTTTGATGGTTGGATATGAAAAAGTATGAGCATTCAAGAAATAAATATTTCAAAATGAAATGTTTTTTTGTCATCACTTTATTAATGTTTTATAGTCATAAATAGTCTTGGAACTTGTTTATTATTTAACTATAATAATAAATATTAATAACGTGTTTTTTCTGAAGTTTTTATCTACAGAATTAGTAACTGTGTAATACTTGTGTTAATTTATAGTTAAGATTTCTTATCAGAAAAACGAATAGATACAAATGGTTACTTCACAAAATAGATCCAACTCAATTGGAAAAATAGCAGCCAATAAATTACGGTGGAAAGGAAATTGAAACGAAATGCTGAAGAAATCTTAAATACGTCAGCATTTTGGTAATAAATTGCACTTGCCCATTAGTTCCCTCTATCGAGAATAGATTTATTTATGAATGTATCTAGATAGATGGACAGCCAGGCAGAACTGGCAGCTTTTTCCACCTGCAACCCACCTGATTGGTGTCGCATTAGGGCAACGAATTAGCTCTTGACCAGTTTTCTTGGCCATTCTGGGTTTTCCGGCTGGGTTATTTACGAGCAGAAGATGCAATCCCCAAGCGGATCGAACAGCATTTGTGCATTTGGCTTTGCCATAAATCATAATGGCAGTGCATAACCCCCACTTTACCACTTTTATCGAGTTTTACACAGAAACAAAACACCAAGCCAATGAAAATAAATCAAAATTCAATTTTTTTAATAAGTTAAAAGTGTAAATTAATAAATAAAAGTTTCAATTAAATAATATTCAATTAAGTATATAGTTATATTTAGAAATCCATATAGGCTAACAGTTTGAATACATAATTTAAGGTTTCAACCAGCATTTGCTCTAATAATAAAATAATATTGATTTCCAGTTAAAATTGTATTTTAACTCTTTTTAGATTTCTGTGACAGTTATATAATAGCAAAGTTACAACTTTTATATTGTAGTCATATTTAGTAACCATATTCGGCACCAAACTTATTTTATTAATCGAAATTTAGTTTGAAATGATAGTTTTTTTTTTATCTATTAGCTTAGTAAATATCAGTGTAATTGTATAGTAGGAGACAGTTAAAATGGTAAGGTATATATACAATATGTACATTTTTTAGTGTGTACTACGCAGTTAGTTGCCTTACTTTCAACTGGCGACGAAGGCTTTTGCCTAATTGATTTACAACACTTTCCAACCTTACTCAATGCTGGTTGGAGTGACAAATGCAGGGCTCTGGCACTGACTTCCCTTAGTATTATTATTACTATTATCTTTATCTCCCGACTTGCGAGAGATATTCTTAGAGGCTAACAGCACAATGGGTTGCAAAATGGGGTTGCTAGGGGGTTGGGGTTGGAAATGGGGGATGGGAGATGGGAGATGGGGGTTTGCTCGGGGACTTGCTCAATGCTCGATTGCGCGACAATCGCAATGGGACCATATATATGTGTTTCGCAGCTTATCATTCCCTGCATATACGTACAGCATATATATTATTGAGTGTGTTGAGTATGCTGACTCCCTGGGGTCGCATTGGAGCGTGAGCATTTTGCAAAAATAATTTATGGCAAACTGTTGATTGCTGACATGGGGCCCCCAGAGCAGCAGCAACGACCACAACAACGAACGATCGAAAAAAAAAAACAAAAAACACTAACTAAAACAAGACAATAACAGAGTTATTAACAGATGTACTAACGAAAGCAGATAGTAATATGTACAATAAAACGAAAGCATTGACTTCAAAGCAAAACAGTTCTATTTTGAAAAGGAAACAAGAGCAATAACAGCAGCAGTACTAAAAAGCTGAACAGTAACGTCAACAGCTACATCAGTAGCAACACCATCAGATACAAGAGCAACATCAGGAACAACAGCAACAACAGCAACACAATGGGCCCAAGACAACAACAATAGGCTTTGTAGACCCAAAACTTATAAAAAGCTACATTAAAAAATGGAAAAGCTAACAACAGCACCAGCAATGCTTGTAAATAACAGTATGGCCAAAACAGCAGCAACAATAGTTAGTGTAGCAACAAAAGCAGCAACATTAAAGCTCAAGTATTAGTCCGCTTTTGGCAGTAGCTACAAAATATATTTTTAACAAAAAATTGTTGACGCTATTTATTTTAAAATAGAAACCAATTATGGGTCAAAATTATAATCTAAAAAGGTTTTCTTCACGTTCACCGTTCTATTAAGAAAGTTTTACTATTTTAAATAGGGCAGCACTTTTTTGATATCCATAATTTTTGTATAAATCAAGATAGAAAAGTAAGAAGAATATAAAATTGATCTACTTATATAAACGTCCTGAAACCTTATAATAAATAGATTTTCAAAAATGTAGCATTTAACTTAATAAACAGCATTTTTTCTTAAACTTCTATAGTGTAAGGGACTACAAAAAGTGTTTTTTCTTTTTGTAGTGTAACAATCAGTCCCATTTATTGTTTAGTACGTGACTAGAATTTATCATTAGTTTACTTGATGTATATGTATAAAAATTATGTCTGTATATGAGATTATATACTATATAGATTAACAATTGTAATCGCTGTTGTTGTAGCTGCTGTTGCTTTTGCCAAGCGAAACGAAACGCAACGAGCAAAACAAAAAGCTAGCAGCAATGGCAACGGCAACGGCAACGACAACCGACAACCCGCAACTCGGGTGTTGATGTGTTTTCGAAAACATTGCGTCATTTCCAGATGGCAAGCTTTAAGCCAATTCGCCCCCGTGCTGCACCGAATGCCCCCTAGAACTACGCCACTGTACAATAAAAATACAGAGACCAAGTGGCAGACGATCCGAGTTGGATTCGTAGAAAAACTGAACAAATTCTACGAACTGAACTTGGGGATGTCGACGCCTATATCAGCAAAAGGCAAATATCAGTGTGGATACTGACACGTATATACATACGTATACTAATGTATATGTATATACGTCTGTTTATGGGGGGTATGTGTGGCTGAACATGATTGATATTTGCTTGCAATGATTACAAAGTAGTCGCAGCTCGACAAAAGTGGTGATAAAACGACAAACACAATTCGAAATACCAATCATGTCGTGAGGGAAATTACACAAAAGTTAAGGGCAGCAATTTACCAGGTATTTTCATTTCATTTTCTCGATTCGTTAACCTTTTGACAAATGTTCCTAACATTGTTAGTCCTTAACAAAACTAAATTGAAATTACAAAAATAAAGGTTAAAAAAGTTATTTTTAATTTTTTCTTAGCTTTAGTTTTAAATAATAAGTTTCTTATTACAATGTGATTTATATTTCATAAACCAGTTCTCATTTTCAAGTTGTTAAAAAAGGAATTATAAAAAAATTTGCTTAATTTTTTAATACAAGTTTTTGTTTCTATTTAACTTTGTATAAAATCATTTCCCTAAGAAATTACAGTTTATATATATTGTAGTTTAGAGAAAAAACCATATACTCTTAGAATATCAAACAAATTAAAAAGTTCAATCACATAGTATGAGGAGTATGCTCCACAATATCTATGCCACATCCGCAAGAAGAACCTTTGGAATGAGCTATAATTGGATGAGCTGTGGATGAACGTAATCTGCATTTCCAGACAGTTGGGCGACTTCTTAAAGCTGCAGCAGAATGTTTTGGTTCGCTGCGGAAGATTATTTGCCAGGGGAATGCAATTTCTTTGTTGAGGGCAAGGAAAAGTTGATTAGCAACGACCCCAAATAACCTACTAATTCTATAGAAATAGTATAGTATCTTCTTCGAACTATTTACTTTCGAAACTGATTGGACTGCTAATATTTACCTTGTGTTCGAGTTTTCTTTGATCAGCTAAAAGCAGTAGGAGGTTGATTTTCCCTAAAAGTCGGAAACCTACGTCAATGCGGGATCAATGGGATTAAGCACTGCCATTATATTGCTCCATTTATCACTTCAAACACTATAAAGTGCAAACAGACTGTTTGACTAACAAAGGAACTAATTTATCACTTATCGCAGTTCAATGGGAAAGTGAATACAATACAAATACTTTAAGCTTTTCACGAATATCACAAAGTATATTTGTTCATAACAAATAAATATTAATAAAATACAAATAAAATAGTACTAACAGTATTAGTCATTTAACTTTGTATTCAGATTTCCACAGTCACCTCTATTTATACATATCCAAATTTTAGCAGGATTTAAATGTTGTTAAATATGAATTAATAAATATTGGCTTAATGGGTATGAAATTACGGCTAAAGTTGCGTCATTGTTACCTTATGATAAAATTCAACCTTAAAACCCAATGAAAAGTAGCTTTCTTGGCTAAACTAAACAAACAAGACAATCGAAAGATCGGAAGTGTATTCCATCAAGAACTATCATTAATAATAAGTATTTCAAAGAATTCATTTGGATATTATCATTAATTCGAGGCTATAGAACTCAGCGTAAACAAAATGCCCTAAAAAAGTGAAAATTTTCATAGGGCAATCCATAAAAGATAAATTAATTATTATCTTTTTTTCTGTATTTTTTTAATTGTTTATTTAGCAATTAATGCTTGCCTTGTTGCCCCTCCTTCGAATTGCCTAGTTCTTTGATACAGTTGAGAGCGTTTGTGATTTATGGACGAGGCCCTCGGCGAGTATGTGAGTGTGAATGTGAATACACGAGTATGAATATGAATAATCGCACCGAAGGCGAACAACGAGCTACATTGTTCTGGCCGGTAACTTGCTCAATAGCTCTGAAAGTCGGAATAATTAGGCAATACCGGGGCGCACAATCGAACCCTTTTCATGACTTAATTCTCAAGGATTGATAGATATATATTTATAATGCGCAATAAATTGGATCATCAGAAGTTACCCATTACTTTGATTTTATTGGTGACCGATAATGTGGCAACAGTTTGAAGCAGAGTTCTAAATATCCCATAAATGTAGCCTTGTAATCCTTTTAAATAGCTTTGATTTTGAAAATTTCAGAAATGTATAATAAATTCATTACCAACCTCAACACATTTCCCTTAAGGTTAATAAAAGTCAATTGAGTCATTTTCAAAATGAAATTCAACATTTCTGCATTTTTATTTGGAGCCCTTCGCTCGATTCAAATTAGTTATGCATAACAAAAATTAAGATTTGCACATTTCATGTTTCATTATTCTCGCTTCTCATTTTTTTTAGACTATTTACAGAGTTAAGTTTATACATATGGATTTGCATATGTGATAAAAAGTTAATTAAATTTACATGTTGTTACGGCTTCATTTATTTGCTTTACATGTCGATTTTTTGCAATCATTTGCGCGTTTGTTTGCCGTTTCGCGTTTATGCATAAGATAACAAGGCTTAAATGACTAAAAAAATAAAGGCACCTGAGTTCAAAGTGTTATTGCCAAATGTAAATATAATAAAACGAAAATCAAAAATATAACGCTGGTGAAATTAAAAAAACGATCATCATAAAAATATATTTATAAACGTAGAATACATACATATGCGTATGTGTTTATGGGTGTGTGTGTGTGTGTTCATAAAAGTACACATTTAACGTAAAGCATTTATAATTAATTCAATTTAATTAATGGTATGTTTGTTTCACCCCCTACTTCAACTGCACTCCTTTGAATGACTGACTTCGGATATACTCACTGATATCGTTTATGTGTTTATAAATGTATATAGATAAAGTACTTATATGGTCTTTGTCCCTGAATGAAATGCTCATGTCCCCCGCTACCCCGTGATACTATAAAAACCCCGGTTTTTAGAATTGTTGGCTCTGGTTTTGACCCATTGTTGCTTTGCTGACTAGTGCGTTGTCTCTCCCCCGTTTAGTTTCTCTTTATAGATGTATTGGCGGACTTATCTATTATCGAATCCTGACCCCTGACCCTGGTATTCTCTAGTTTTATTGCATATTGTACAGCTGCGGTGGTTCCTTGCTGGCCGGCATCCCATGATCATATTTACCCAGCTCGGCTTCGTAAAGGAGATTGTTGATCAGATGCTTCACCACTATCTTCGATTTGGATGTCTTCAGTTTGCGTATGGTAATGGCCACGTATTCCCCGAATACCCCATATTCGTCCACATGATTGACACTCAGACCACCACCCCCGATGAGCAGTTTGGGGGGCGTGGCACCGCTGTTGCTGCTCGAGCTGCAATTGCTGGATGTTGCTGTTGGGTCCATCGAAATGTTGCTGGCGTTGTGGCTGCTGCTGTTGTTGTTGTTGTTGTTGCTGTTGTTGTTGTTGCAGTTAGTGTTGCTGTTGCCATTTGACGTTGAGAGATCACGATCACGATCACGTTTGTGTGCCATGTTACTGGAATGTTGTTGCTGTTGCTGCTGCTGCTGCTGCAGATGCAACGATTGTTGCTGCTGCTGATGCTGTTGGTGTTGGTGGTTGTGCGGTTGCCCGTTGCAATGGCTCAGGCTGAGACTATGATTGTGGTTAAAGTGCTGCTGGAGCGCCTGAAACGCGAGCTGCTGCTGGCCGGCGGATCCGCCCGATCCCGTCCCCGACCCCGCCGCTCCGCCCACCGCCTTGATGGGCGTCAATGTCAAAGCGCCCACAACGTGCTCCACGCCCATCGCCTTGCGCTTGCGGTGGTTGTACGTTAGATCCGTCGGCTTGTAGTAATTTATGGGCGACGGCGTGCTCGTCCGTCGATCCAGCATCCCCAGCTCCGATTCGTGTTCGATCTGTTGGGGTTAAGCATAAAAAAGAAAACAGGCGAAAATACGGATTTGTTTTAGACACTGTAGCTAATAATTTTGTTTATTACCCTACAAGACAAAAACGAAACTGTTTCTAATATACATTTCTAAGTATGGGACATTCCAAAAAAACCGTCAATAGGTAAAAACATAAATAAAATGAAAACAGACAAAGAAAATTCATAAGAAATTAGTTTTCATTATTTCTTAATTTATTAATATACAGAAAGCAATTTTAAGCATTTAAAAATGAGCATGTTAAAGTAAATTAATATGAAGAGTTTTACTTTTTAAATTGTTGTGACCTGTTTTTTTCAGGAAAACTTTGACATTGAAATTACCCAATTATTGTTAACAAGGTTGCTAAGGATGAGCCTTTTTCCCAACTAAAGTAAATCTGTTCAGTATTTCATCAGCCCTATTTTGTTATTTTGCTTAAAGATGGGCCCGTCACAATATACCGGAACCAGTTTTACATATATATTTATAGTATGAACGTCTGACGAAATAATCGCTGTGTTGTTTCATCAACTATTCAGTAGACGCGCATCGCTTTGTATACTAATAATATAAACAATTCTATACTTGTGTTTGCCAAGTGTTTAAAGGAAGAGAGGTGGGTACTTTGATAAGCCCCACGAGACGAGTCATTTGATTAATTTGTGGGCACAACCTTGTCTGGGAAAATATCAGAAGTGAGAGCTTTCTAAATAAGGCTATTTTGAGGAGTAAACAATTTTACAAATTATAATTTATAAATGATTATTTTGAAAGACATTGACTTCGGGGCATAAAATACAAATTTATTGAATCAAAAAGTCCAAGTGACTCACATACATTTATTTGATTCCCATTGCTTATCATTAGAGATATCCGGATGTATCATATCTGCCCTGGCAACACCATTGACCTTCAGGAATTAAAAAGTTTCAACGGTCAATGTGCATGGTGTGGACGTCATAAAATGATTAGATTCGTCATCGAATTAAGGTAGTTACAGAATTCAATACACTATTGCCCTTATCAAATTAGTAGAATTATCTAATCACATTACTTGATTTGAGCTTGTAATCAGAAAAATAAGAAAGGTGACAGAATCTTAAATACCTGGCCAACTAATTACATCATTGGGACTGAAACCGTTTACACGTGGAAATAACTTAACCAGATTTAAAATGTAAGTAAATCAAGATGGACAAACTAATAAAAAAAAGTACTTCTAAACAAACATTCTAAGCTAATAATTTACAAAATATATAACAAAACAAATCTAAACCAAACTTTTCTCTTATTTTACTATTAAATGAATGACTACTCAACAAGTGGGCTAATAAAAATAACAAAAATTACCATATTTAAATGAATTATTTGACTTTTGTATAAAACTTGCTTATATAATTATTATTAAATAATTAATTTCGGTACTCCAGATAATGATTGATATTTCTACTCATTCAAAATACATTATTCAAAATTGTGTTTCTCAATCTCGTGTCAAAAATTATTCTCTAATTACACCCACAGACCACTTGACATGACACTTCAGGGGTTGAGATAAAAAAATTTGTTAAATTATCCCCCCAAAAAATAAACTTCAACCTGTCGAATCAATTAAAGTGCCATTAACAATCAGCGGCGGAGTACTTACAATTTCTGTTTTCACATCTTCGGCGCTGATATTGCAGTAATTCTCGCCATCCAAATCGGAAGAGGAACGTGTCTGCGAAGATCGAACAAAAAATCCAGAATTAGCGGAGACGGTAGAATCAATAACAAATACTATTACGGCAGTGTGGCGAATTTGCCAGACAAACAATAACAAAAAACAACGAAATAATAATAATAGTGGTCAGACGCAAAGCGAGAAACGCCAGAGAAATAGAAAACAAATTAGAATAATAATAATAAAATGCAAACTCAAACACACACACAAGTGGGAGCAGACTCGCAAGTCGAGCCGCTGGCGATTAAATTAGTCACGGCGGGACAAGGTGGCTGAGGCGCGGGGTCGGGGGCGGTAGCGGTACAGGGTGCGGTACAGGCGGGACAGCAGCCAAGTCAACATCGAAGTGGACCAACGGGTGGACAGACTTACAGACGGACATGAGACGAGTGACCAAAAAAAAAGAATACAGACGATAAATAACACACGATTTGGGAGAATTATTTCAGGCAACGACGAGTGAATACCCTTACAAGAATTTAAAAAAAAACTTTTGACTATTCTGCTTTTGAGTTGTATTACCTTTGTAAATAACTGTCGTATAATATACTTATATTTTTTTACCTTGTGGTACTTATTTCTCTAACCAAGAAAGAATGGGTATAACCGAAATATTTAGTCATATCAAGAGTATATGAATTTCCAAAGTACGTTATTTTCTTTTTACTTATGTGTACCGCTTTCAAAAATCAATGCCTTTATAAATTGAAATAAAAAACGCCAAAAAATAGCGCAGAGAAATTTTATGCTTCAATTAAATAAACTAAGTTCTCCTTAACTTACAAAAAGATTGATAATGTTTTATGATACAGCAATAAATAATTGCACTTTCTATAGTTGGTAAGCCGAATTTGAATTACAAAAAAAAAAAAATAGATATGTGTTGTAATTAAAAAACAACTTACATTACACAAAAACAATTTGACTTTGGTGGTCAAGGTTTTCTATCACACTTTTTGTGATGTGAATTTACAGAAATAAACATAACACTCCCTGCATTTATTATTTGGCTTTTAATTACATATATATTAAAATATTTCCGGGAAGCCGATCGAACTAGCTGGTGGGCATATATGCGCGCATTTCTTTAAAGCTTCAGAGAAAGCTCGCTTTGCAGTTAAAGTCACCCGATTACTGGTGGTCGAGCTTCTGCCCAAAAGAGTCGTACTTTTTTCGGGAGAGAATCAAATATATGAAACCGAACAAACGGACGAGGCGACATGGCAATAACGAAACGCAGTCCAGCAACTTGCTATATTGGAGCTACTGCTGCTCGGGGGCGGCAGAGCATCGATGCGGGGCCGAGGGGCGTGGTCGGTGCAAAACGTGTGGCTGCCGATTTCTACGGCTGATGCAACACACATGTGCATGCATTATAGATATAGGTATGTAGGTACATATGTATGTATGGCAGAAGCGGCAGCGCAAATCAAAGCCAGTTGACACATACATTGGCACACTAACACCAATACTCGCTTATCAAGCGCAACGCAATAGCAGCTACCGCGCACAGTGGGCCTAGTCTATGTTATGCTGGAAGTAACATCTAAAAAAATTAGTTTTAAGTACAAATATTTTGTTTTCAATTTAATTATATAAATACATTATATATTTGATTTATTTTCCTATAGTGTATGTACTGATTTAACGCATAATAAATATAAGAAAACATTTCTGAAAAGCATTTTGAAAAAATTTACATTTCGTGTTTTTGTATATGCAAAAAACCGCTCTAATATATTACTCATACGCCACGTGGGCCCAGTGAATTTAAAAAATCTTCGCTAATCATTGAAATCTTTTTGCGATTAATTAATGCATGTACATACACACCTATACTAAAAACAAACCTTTTTTTACATTTAATTATTGTAAAACATACATATTTAAATTAAAAAACGGTTTATTAGAAAAAATTACTCATACGGCATGTTGTCCCAGTGACCCAATGAAGAATAAATTTTAAAGACTGAATAAGTAAAAAATTAATATATTATTTTTCGTTACTAAAATAATAAACATATGTTTGTATGTTTTTTAATCAAAAAAAGTACGTATATTATGTTAATTGTTATTATAAATTCCCTTGATGTTTGTAGGTTTAGTGATTTGAGAGAGCACTGTACGTATATTTCTAGAGGGTCTTTAAAATGTTTAATAACTTAGAAAACTCTATGACACCTGATGGTGACTGGCCCCACTGTGCGCCACCGGTTGCGCCGCTGCCGTTGACGAACCGCTAGACAGCGAGGGCTGCGACGGCGGCAACAGCAGCGCGTGTGCTGGCTGCTGCCGTAAAACAAGTCAAACCACTCGCACTCACACGCGCGCACATGCAAAGCTCCAAAGAAATATGTACGACAGAAGAGAAAAAAGCAAAGGGGGGGCAAAGAAGGAAAGAAAAAAAATCAAAGAGACACATGCAAAATAGGTAGAGGTTGGCTACAAAAATAAAAAAAAAGTAGCTACAGCACCACTTACCACAGCCGCCGAGGAGGATTCGATTAAGGCGCCACCGGCCGCCGCCTCCTCGAGTTCCATTTCCCGAGCGGGGTCCATCATATCACTGCCAGCGGTATCCCCGTCCCGCTCCCGATCCCGGGCATTTGCAGCGGCCGCAGCAGCGGCAACGGCGGCCACAGTGGCCGCAATCCGAGCGGTAAGCTCATCGTGTTGCTGCTGCTGCTGCTGTTCCACCTGCATGATGATGTCCCGGTCCACCAGCTTGTCCGCCTTCAGTTGCTCCAAGTCCAGGCTGTGCATCAGGGTTAGCTTTTCATCCGCTTCCGTATCCGCCTCGCCATCTGGATCTTGATCCTGACCCACCTGATCCTGATCCCGTTCGCCGTCGAGGATAAAGCGTATGGCTTCGTAGGCAAACCACATGGGCTGGTAGATAACTCCGCGACTGCGTCCGCTCAGGACCTTGCCATGTTCCCGATGGAATGAGCTGCGCAGGGACTTGATTTTGGATCGTATTGATCTTATTTCCGTTCCATATTTGTGGCTCAAGAGTTTGAGGGCCTCGTATTTGGTCTGCTTGATGTGGTAGCCCTTCGTGTTGGGATCCCAAAGGACTCGCTGCCGGCGATAGTCCTCGATAAAGTTGAGGATCGTGGAGCGGGACCATTCAACGCGATCCGCTGGCGTTGCTGTTGCTGTTGCCGTTGCTGACGCTCCCGTTGCAGTGGGCGTGGTCGTGGACGTGGGCGAGAGGGGAAGTGCCAGCGGCAGCGAGGCAACATCGGCTATTAAAGCAATGGCATTGGAGTTGGCATCGAGCTTGAATTGCGCTGCGGCTGCGCTGCTGGACATTGTTGTTGTTGTTGGTGTATGGTGAAAGTTATCCCGACCGAAGGGGGAGGTGGCGGGTGGTGTCGGTTGGTGGCGGGTTGCGGGTGGTTGAGTGGGTGGTGTATAGGTGATAGGAGTAGGAGTGAGAGAGAGCGAGAGAACGCAACGCAACGACGCGACGAAAAAAGCGTCCACAACACGTTGCTTTTGACTTTCGACTGGCGGCAGCAGCGGCGGCGGCGAGCGTTGAGCGTTTCAGCTGGTCGTGTTGTATTTGTGGCAGCGGCAAGTGCGGCGGCGGCAGCGGCGGCAGCTCAGCTGCACTTTGTGCGAGAGAGAGAGAAGGAGAGACGGTGGGCCAGGGACTGGGAGAGGGAGAGGTAGCGAGAGCGCCAGCCTGCGAGCGACGTCGCCTCGTCCAAAATCAATGTAAAGGTGTGCGACTCGCCTTTTGCCTCTCTCTCTCACATACACCCGCTCTTCTCTCTGTGTGTGTGTCTGCGTGTGTGTGTGTGGTGTGAGTGCTGCAGCAGGCGGGCTTTTTTTTTCGCGACCTGTTGCTCGCTTGATAATGCCAGGCTTTGTTGTTGTTGTGGCTATCAGCTATCAGCTGTTTTATTGCATGTTGTTGTTGCTGCCACTCGAGCAACTCACACCAACGTACATCAATGTTGGTTGTTGTAAATATTGGTTTTAAATGGTTGTTGAATTCGTTGGTGTTCTGGTTGTTGTTACTTATTTTGTTGGAGTGTGTACTGCTATTTTAGTTGGCTTAACTATGTTTGGTGTTGGTGATTGTTATTGGTGTGTTTTATGTTGTTGCTGTAAGTTTTGGTGTTGCATTAGTTTGATCTGTTGTTGTTGTAGGTTTTATATTTTTTTTGTATTTATTGATTTACACCACGTGTTGTGGCTTAACTGGTGTAGGTGTTGGACTATTGTTGAATAGGTTGTTGAATTTTTTGTTGGTGTTTTTTGCTTTAAGTACCTGTTGATTTTGTTGTTGTGATAGGTGCAGGTGTAATAGTTATAGCGTATGTTTCAATAGTTGGAGCTGTTGTGCGTCTTGTTGTTGTTTCATTTGTGGGCTTAGGAGTTGCTCTCAGTGTTGCTGTTGTGGCATCTGTTGATATCGCTGCTTCTCTTTGTGTTGGACAAGTGATTGCTGTAGGTATTGTGGGGTAGCTTGTTGTGGCTGTGGCTGCCACTGTTGTTGCTTGTGGCTATTGCTTCGCTGCTGTTGTTGTTGCTGCTCGCTCGAGCTTTTTTTTTTGTCGCCACTTCGTCGACGCTCGTTCGCCGCTCGTCGTTCGCTGTTGAAATCACGATTTGTACTAATTTCACATATTTAAACTGTGTGTGGCATGCGCGCTGCTCCAAACGGGCCGGTTGCCGTTGTTGTTGTTGCTGCTGCTGCTGCTGTTGGCCGTAAGTTCGTCACTTGCTCTTCGCTCCCCCGCCCCCTTGGTCCGCACACCTTTCCGTTCGCTTTGCTCGTGTCGCGACTTGCGATCGTTGCTGCTGCTGCTGCTGCGACTGCCTGCTGCTGTCGTCAAAAGCCCCACGTTGCACAGTGGGTCCGATCCGTTCGCTCTGCGCATGTGGCAGCGGCTGCCAAACGGCGGCGACCGTGAGATGCTGGAAACCAACGAGCACACACACCGACACCACTGCAAAATCCTATTTTTAAATAGCGACACATGTCACAGTGTGGCGAAGGCCATTCAGTTGTTGCAAGTTGTAAAGTCGTGGGGATAATAAAATTAATTTGACGGAAAGTACTTATAGTTCGTTATATTTAATAAAAATTAAATATTGATATTCTAATTAAATGCATGATAAAAAAAAATTGAAAGCATCGTAAGATGGCTTTAAGATGGTTACCAAACCGTTGTTCAATACAATCTTAAGCCCTAAACTTATTGACAATAAAAAAATATGTTAAAAAATTATTCCTTGCAAAAAGTATGTTTTTTTATTTCTCTAATCAATCATATCGACTCGAAAAATAAAAATCAAACCATTGTTAGAGTACATCTGCATACATTTCAAATTTGCAGTTCCTTTTTTATTTTTGCTTTTGGGGTACATTTTATCATAAATTAATGTTTGTCCCACTGTGCTTTTGGCCTAAAGCTGTAAATATTGTTGCTGCCTGTTCTTCTCACTTGCCCTATCCCTCTCTCGCGCACTTCTCTCATCAGCACGGCTGAGAAGTTGTTATCGTTGCCACTGTCGTTGTTGCTGTTGTTATTATTGCTGCCGTTGGACAAAGCAAAAAATAATAATAATAAAAACAACAACAGAAAACTCAAAAACACGGTAACAAATTTAGCAAGTCAGCAAAACAACAGAAAAAGAATCGAAAAAGGAATTGCATTTCACGGAGAATTTGGACGTTTTCATATTTGTCTTTCTGATATTCTGTTTCACTATACTCTTATAAAGGAGTATTTGGGATTAAGGTATCATCGTATAGTTTCTTAAAAATTTTTTAGAAAGAACATTAACTTTTATTTTACAATGCTATGTTATTACCATTTTAATATGAAAACATAAAAAACAATATTACCATTATAATAAAAACACCACACGGATCAAAATATTACACAATATTATCAGCAAAATGATTTGTGACTAAATGAATACCATTCTATGTGATAATTAATGTTTTTTCCAAGACCTAGAAGGATACATTGTCCAATATAATATGTTCCACAAACGATTTCAAATTTGTTTATTCATATTAATCATTTTAGCAAAGAGTCCTGTTTAATCCATATTTATGGCGAACTATTTAAAAAATGTTATACTTAATAATATCACGTATACGTGTTAAAATAGAAACTGTAGCATACATTTTAACAGGCTTATAAGGGATTTTAAATTTCTGAATTTTTTGCAAAAGAAAGCCAGTTAATAGGACAGAGTATTCAGTTTTTCGATCTCCAAATTAAATTTCCCTTTCTTGCTGTTGATCGAAAGGTGTGAGCGAGAGGGTGGAGTGAGTAAAGGAGAGGTATTAAGTGAGCTGTCGCTCACGTAGGCAGCATTTTGGATTTGCATTCGCCTGCACTCTCTCTTTTTGCTTCTCCCCCGCATATGATATATGTATACATACATTTGTACATTCATACAACCATACAAATGTATCTTCTTTTCGCTCACATTGCGTGTCCTAAACCACGTGCGAATCTTTTGTATGATTTCGTCGAATTTCAATGTCTCACACATAATTAGAGCAACTTAAGCGGACTTTCTTATCAGTTTTGCATTTCGCCTTGCACAATCACTCCCTCTCTCTTTCTCCTACAGCTGTTTTGAATTGCGGAAGCTTTTACGTCTTCTTCTCCTGTCTGTCCGTCTTAACGGCTCATTATCAAGCTGCGTCGCTGCCGCAGTCGACGTTGCAGTCGGCGCCGAAGTCGCAGAGACGTGTTTGCCGCACCTACGATAACGGTATTGAGCTGACATTTCCATGCACCTCGGCTAACAACCGGTTCTATAGACAGCTAAGTACCCTACACCTCAATTAATTAAGTCAAAATTTACTTAGCTAAAGGCTATTTGGCAAATAATAATTAATTAAAGTTTTCCTAAAGCCGGCACAATATTTGTGATAAAGTTTACGATGTTTTCTTTTTTAAAAGACAATTATTATTTTAATGAAAAATTTTTCTCTGCACTAGGGAGAATTTCATTTGTGGATTAATTAACTTTTATTAAATGTTTGCTTAAGCTTTAAAGTTTTTTGTTACAAAATGTAAAAGTATATATATGTATATATACATATTCACTTGTCTTAAAATATATCACGTTTTTTATTCGTCTTATGCGCTAAGGCGATTGCATCCGGGCCAAAGTAGTGTGATTAATCGCCATTAAAATCCACAAAAATAACACGGCGTGCAGCGTGACTGCAGCACATTAGACCCCATCCAAAATTGGTTCGGACTGCGTCAGGGCAAACGACTCGACGTCAGCGATGTGGCGCAAAGCTTTTTGCATTCAATTCTCGCTTCAAGTTGACAAATTGACGTTCAAAGTTGTTTGCGCAGCATTTCAGTTGCAGTTTCGGTTGCGTTGCCTGTTTTTCTTCTTTTCCAGCCCGCCTTTTCACCCGCTTTCCATCCGCTCCCGTTCAGGTTCCTTATTACGTTATGACTCTCGACGGTACGAGTATTCGTTCTCCCCATTTCGCTACCTCAAAATGTGATTGTGCGATTGAGTGCGAATGGACGATATAGCATTACACCGGCGCAGAAAAGTCAGTTTGCAAAAATTGGGAAAAATATATTAGTTTATTTTGTAAATTTTATTAAACTGTTTACAACAACCGTAAAAGCTTACAAATAAACTTTCGCGAAAAAATAGGTAAATCCCTTATGGTGTTTTAAATGAAGATGATAAGCGCCATTTTTTATTTTTATTACATACATATATATTTGTACTGTCCTAGCCAATAATCTCAATTCAGATTTCAGGTTATACTATTATTAAAGAAGGACATTTTTTTGTTGGCATTATAATTACTGATTTACAGTATTATACGAAGCTAACTTTGCTGAATATCGAAATCCGGTCGACAACTTTCCAGCATCACTGTTTCCGCTGAGAAATATATATAAATTGCAATTTCTGTTCCTGCTGCTTCTAGCATTATTGTTGTTGCCAATTCAGTTTGTCATTGCCATCTAAAATGCATTGAGCTGTCACATTAGAGCAGAAACTCGATACGTCAGGCACTAGCCCCCCCCTCGTATTTCCACCCCCTCCTCTTTCAGCAACACCGCTCCATTAGGGGAGCTCAGCATTTTACTTACAGTCAAACACTTTTTTTTTTATCAATCAACTTTGAAGGTGTTACTGCAGTAGATGTTTGTTGATGTTGCTGCTGCTGCTGCTGCGGCTGTTGTTGTTGCTGCAGCAACCGTTTGTCGTTGCGTGCACTTTGGTGGAAATTGCTGTTGACGTTGGCTATATGGAATACTTATAAGTAAAAATACATATTTTTATTCAATTTCCAACATCACGTCGGGACGTCGCCACTCTGCCATTGTCTTTTGTTATTTTTGCAATTGCCCTGGCACCACCGCACCACCGCACCACCACCCCCATTTCCACTCGGTGTTTATCTGACAATGTTTTTGCGCCCCCCGCTTTTTTTCAATTATGCAGCGCACAATGCTTTTCTTTCCTCGTTCCTCGTTCCTTTTTCCTTTTTTTCTTTTCTTTTCTTTTCTTTTTTTTTTTTGCTGCACCTCTCCCCGGGGGGCAACTGCTCAACTGTTTAGCCTGTCGGATTAGCCACGCAGCTGTCGCCGCGCTGGAAAAGCATTTCCCCATTTCCTCATGGCGGAGCTGCTCCAGCTAGTTGCCTTCTAAATTCAGTGGGTAGTTCGGTTCCCCAGTTAATGCACGTATGACAGGGAGTTACTGGCAAAAATATCGCATAGGCCTGCATTATTTTACCAGTCAGTCATCTTTAACAGGGAATATTAATGCTTTGATCAGGAAGACTAAGTAAATAGAGTAATTTATATTTATAAGAGTAATTTAATTTCATCAAAATTATCTTAAAAAAAATTATAAAAAAGTATACCTAATAATTTTTCTATTAAGAGCAGAGACCAAGTCTTTAGATTAGAATAAATTATTTAATAAATTTCAAACTGAACATTAAGACCAAAAGTAGTTATACAAGTATTTAAATTTAAATATCAATATACCTGTTTTCCATAATTGCTAACCTTGGCGACATAATAGGTAAATCTTTTAAATGACAATGAATTTTTGAATATAAATATTAAAATGTTGTAGTCTCTTATTAAGGTATATATTTAAAGTTTTCCATTTTATAATTTTTAATATAAAAAAAAAACAATATATGTTAATTGCCTATGTTAATATATAGCATATTTGATTATTGCATTCTACTATAAAGTTAGCTTAATAATAGTTTCACATATTTTTTTCGGTGTGCAGTTGCTTGAGTTGTGCCACTGATGCGTATCTGATGGACAGCCCGGACCGATCCAGTCCGGACTGTCTTGGCCAAGTTGCCCGCGTGCTAACGGGAAGTCGACGTTGAGTGAGCGGCCAAAGGAAGTGCATTTGAATGAATGCACATCTGATAAAGCCTAATACCCATAGACAGGCCGCCCCTCGCACTCCACAACTCACTTGAGTGGTCAGCACTTGGGATCTGTTTAATTAACTTTTTGCTTTGCTGCCAGCCAACGCCAACACAAAACAAAATGAGGTGTCCGAGAGATTTGCGATTTCCATTGGCAGCTTTGTTTGTTAACCGGCGATTGAATTAGACGTGCCATAAAAAGCAGATTTTTTTAAGTAGAATAATTTACATCAAGATCTCTTTCAGTAACCTCGATTGCAGTCAAACTCTTATCGATATTTAATTGTTTTCCCAAACAGGAATTTTAATCAGGACAAATTTAATACAGCTACTATCTCTTTAGAAAATGTTACAATACATAATCATTAAATTTTTTTATATAGTGTTAGCTTAAAGATAACAACAAATATCTTATAAAAATTGTACATGCAAAGTTTCATGTTTGTTTTCCTTAAAATCCATAAACTGGCTAAGGGAATTTGAAATCGTATCCATTATGAGGACGGCATACAAAAGTAGGCCAGTATTAAATTACGCCATCCATGTAAGTCCGGAACCCTAATTACGAAATCCTTGCAAGATCTAAGGGTCGTTGTTGGGGTAAATTCTTCCCAAGTTGGGGATAGAAAGAACCTTGTTGCTGTTACTGGTCCTTCGTGCCTCCGAAACTTTCGGGCATTCATTTAATTAGAATCCAAATCATTTGATAGGTACAAAGCCCTTAGTCATAGTGGCTCCTGTCCCCCGGGGACTATTCTATTGACATTGTTCCCAAAGTTTCGCATCGTAGGGATCGAGGGGAGGGATGGGTTCGAGTTGTTTTGTTGGCAAAGTTTCACAATATTTTTCTGCTGCAAAGATGTTAAAGGGTTGCGTTGCTAAGGTATGGGAATGGGATTGGGATGGGAACTCGGTCCGGTGAATGATAACGGTGTATGTACAGTCGTCGACGCCCTCTTTCAATTTTCACATCAAACTTGGCCATTACCCAGGTCCCACCCACTCGCCCACTCACCCGCTCATTGTTCTCTGTTTACTTTGCTACTTTAGTTCTTAGAGGAAACTTTGGCAAGGAGGAGGAAAAGTCACCACCCAGGAAAAACATCAACCACAACTTGTGCACTCCCGTTTCGCGTGTCCTCCCCCCAGAAATTTCCACACCAAACCCCATCCCCACAGGCCATTGACACAACTCCATCATTAAAACTTAAATGACCTTCCTGGGAGGATGCTGCTGCTGATGCTACTGCTTCCACCGCTGATGATGATGAGGATTTCTTTTCGGGGGGCGCTTGGAAAACTTTGACTCCTGATATCGCACTTATTCATTCGCCCATTCAATTTCCACTCTTCCGTCAGCTGCTGCTGACATTCTATTACTGTATCTCTCAGAACTATCTTCATCTGTATCTGGACACGCATTAAATGCTTTCTATTTAATGAGTTCTCGCCATTTCCCCTTATTTTCAGATTTGCACAGAAAAAAAATATAAACTTAATCACATTTGGGTTACACCAAATCAAAGGCCTTTATAAAAATATAAAAGCTTTGCGAATTATATAAAACGATTTTAATATTTTTTAGGGGACATTTTTCCAAAATCATTGTAATACCTTCATTCTTTAAATTTATATGGATATATTGTGATCTTAAATAAATAGTTTTTCATATTTTTCATAGTTAATAAATGTTAAATAAAATCATTTAGATTTTCTAATTAATTACGTTCCAGGTATAGTATCAATAATTTTGGCAAAGGAATTTGTTTTAATAAAATCTTTTAATGTTAAGTTCTTGCAAAACATTACTTACTTATCCAGGGACTTGGTTTGTATATGGCATGTTTTATTTAGTTATTATGAAAAAATATTTATTTTTTCAGTTTCTGGGGCTGAAAATAATATTGCTTTGTAAATTTCTCTTTGTGTATATTGTGAATTTACATGTTTCGAAGCCTGACTGTTTAATTGCCTGGACCAGGAGCCGGACACGGATATAGAAACGGACGGAGCAGGATCCGGTGCATATGCTCGATTGGAGATGGGCTGGCCAGATCTATCACACAAGGTCTTTGACTCATTTATCATGTGTCAGAATGTTTAACTAAATGGCACTTTGCCGAAAAAGTTTGTGTCCGAAATGGTGGGGTGTGTGTTTGCTAAGTAGTTAGTTTTAATAGTTAGCCATTCGCCGGCCAAACATAAATAACTGGCCACGCAACTGGGTTGCTGTCCGTTATGGTTTGCGGCCCGCCTTCTGGCCAAGTCAAGAAAGTGCTAACAATCTTCGAGATACTTTGCGGACGTTGTTAGCGTGATGAATGAGCCACATTCATGTGGCTCACATGTGGGGTGAGATAGATGCAGATAGAGATACGGATAGAGACTGAAACTGAGGCAGGACCAGCACATAATTATATGCAGCACCAGTCCTGGAAACCAAATGTCTTAATCGGAATTTTCCGTTTGCTTTTCCCTTTTTCAGGGCTAGCATGTGAAAGCAATCAGAAGGGAAAAGAAACGGAATCTGACTGGATTATATAAATAAAGTGATTTAAGGCTTTAATACGGTTCGTTATAAAGGAGTTGACATATGAAATTTATTCTAAAATAATTCATTACAACAAAAATTCTCCATTTCGATGAAAAAATATTTCCAATAAATGTATTAAAGTTTTTAAATTTGGGTTCACGCTGTTTTAAATTCATTTGATAATCCTAGAAATATTTAAGTACCCAATTTAATTAAAGCTTAATGGATATATAGATTACTTTAAGTCCAGAACGTCATACAAACTCAGCATCTGGCATAATAGGTTAGACAACCAAGCAATATACCATTTCCGTTCCATCAACCTTTTGAATTGCATCTGCATGCCCAGATATTAAATCCTCCCTTAATGATTTTGCGTTCCCCTAATGGACACGCCTCACATCATAGTTGAAGGATTCCCTGTATGACATTAAACATCATTGATGGCTCCTCATGTGCGAAACATTCGATTGAAGTTGAAATTGGAATTGCATGCGCTTCGAGGGCTTTAATAGCAGCACAACATAGCAACCCTCATCCGGAAACCGTTAGGGTCAGGTCAAAGGGCAAAACGGAAAGGGGAATGGGGAAAGGGGTGGCGGTTGGTGACAACTCGCGAGCTATGGGACATTTGTCGCTGTCGGGGGCCGCTTGATATTTGCATCTCATAGAACGGTCAATTGAGGGTTCGCATCGTTATCAGATGGTTTTGGCATGTCGAAAAAATACAACATTCCACAGTGCCATTTCCCTTTGCCGTTACCGATGCACTGCGAGAAATAAGAGGCATATGTTATACAATCATAGAAAAAAAAAGATTGCTAAACATAGTGGCTTAATAATCTTATCTAAGCTTTAAATTAATTTGAAGTTATTTGTAGTTGTTTTTGTAGTTATAATGATTAATTTTAAGTAAATGTTTGAATAAATATATAAACATTTAAACATTTTGATAGTTTATCAAAATAAAGGGAATGTTTCTGCTTTAAATAAATAATATTTGGAATAAATATTTTGATATAGGAGATATTTAAAGTAGATTAAAGTAAAGTATCCTAAAAGAGTTTAAAAGAGTTATTACAATATATAGTTTAGAAGAATATACTTAGTTTATTTTGCTGATTTAATTTTGTTTTCGTTGCTATTTTTGAGCTATCTTATCGCAGTGCACTGTTAACGATGTTGCCATTGCCATTGCCATTCCCATTTCCGCCTGGTTTCTTCGGCCTTCTGCCTCCTGCCGCCTGAATCCTGAATGCTGCCCTTCAACCCCACTACCCCCCCTGCCCACGCACCCCCTCGCACATCGTTCGTTGTGCGTAATATCGTAATATCCTGCTCCTGCTGCGTTTTATGCCTGTCCCCTTTCCCGAGGGTCGGGCCCAACACTTTCCGCAATAAGTGTATTTACTTTTGGGCCTCGGCGATGATGGGCTTCGTAATAATGGATTTCATTAAGGCGCGGGCCACTATTCAGCCTCCTTTGGTTCTCTCTGTGTGCGAAGCGGTGCGGTTCGGTGCGGTGCGGTATCCTGACATGAACGCCAATTCAAACTACGCCATGCGTAACAAATAAATTCATTAAGCGCAGCCAATGCCGCTCAAACATTATCATCAATGGGCAGAGGCCAACAAAAGGAGCAGCCTTCGGGGGGTTAACGGTGTGCATGGGGGTTAAGGGTAGGGGCTGTGGGGGTTGGGGGTTGGGTCATCGTGGTTAGTGGTACCGGTAACCGGCTGACTGAATGATAATAACAAAAGCCGCTCGGCTTGGCACGCGTAATTAAGTCACATGTACAGCAGAACACTGGGAAAAATAATCCAATCTTAGCAAAAACGTTTTAAATATTATGTAAAGGTAACAAAATTTGATCAAAAAACAACTAAAGCTGGAAAAAAGAAATCAGCGCTTAAAAAAATTATTTATCATGATGTCCTTTTAAGAGTTCCTAAATACTGCATTAAAACTATTTGTTAAAGGAAACTATTTACCATTTTTCTATTCAAAATTAACCTAGATAGCTTAATGACATAAAGTGGTACTCTTTAAACTGGGATGTTATTTAAGTCTGTAAAAATTGCGTTTAGAGAATTACTTAAATGTTTTCAGCAATTTAAAGTGTATTTTTAAAGTTCAGTTTATTTCTTTTTAATATTTACAGCTCAAATAACTTTGTTTTAGAAATTATTTAACAGACTTCAATTGATTTGAACTGGGTTTTGTTTTGTGTTGATTCTTTAGCATATTTTATGTAAGACATAAGCTTGTGATGTTTTTTCGAGTGTAGGATCTGCCCTTAACCCTCGACTACCCAGCGTTGTTCGCCTGGTTCGATGTTTATGATTATGGGTAGCGCCGAAAAATAGGCAGCCACCGTGGCGAGGTCCTGTGACCAGGATTAACGTGAAATTGTCAAGTGTTTCTGGTTTTGGATGTTGTTGTCGTTGATGTTCTTCCGGTGCGGCAGCGTTTAATTAAAATGTATATGAGCCGTGAGCGAGTGAAAGATGAGTACACATTCCGGGGAAACAGAGCACTTTGGAAAGAGGTGCCACCGACCGCAGAGCAAAAGTTATGGATGCCCTGCGATCCGCATGGCGCATCATAAATTTCAAATTAATCAATGGGCTTACGCCCCTTGTCCTTCGCCCATGGAGCTTACAATGAAAATTGAAACTTACGATGGCAGCCCCAGGAATGCATAAATTCCTTGAGCCCCAGATTTGCTCCTCTCATTTGCGGCGACTTTCTATGACAGCCCGACACTTTTCCGCGATGGATGGAATGCCTCTTGTGGTTCGGTTTTGCGGTTTTCGCCCTGGCAGTCGACTTGTAAATTGTCGGCCAGTTAACAAAACACGTCTTTAATTGGGGTATAAAGGATGGAGGAAGGATGCCACAAAAGAAGTAGATTCTGTTTACAAAATGGCAATTTTTTTGTATAACAAATAAATTTTGTTCATGCATATTTGTCAATATTAATTAAATAAATTATTAGCTAACGTATATATTTTCTTGATCATAATTATTTATTTAAAATTTATGTTAATCTCTAAAGGTTGATCTACACTGTGGTTACAGTAAACCTTGGCTTAATAATGATAAATGTTATTAAGATTTTGAGTCGCAATTAAATGATCTCATAGAGGTTTTCTTGAATCTTTATTTTTATCAGATTTGCGGTGAAGTCCAGAAAAATTAAATAGCTATTAACAAAAGTGTGCCTTCTTGGATTTCAACTACTTGCTGAGTAACAAAATATTATAGATGCTTCAAAGAATTGAGATAATCTATTTCAGAAGTTAATGTATAGCCTTGGGCTGACATCACCTTAAAAGCCCAAGATTTGTTGTTAATTGCGAAGACTTAAAGTTCCCAATTCATTCCGATGATCTAATGCCTTCAAAAAGGGGTTGACTTGGTACGCTTGTCATTGGCTAATTTGGCAAATAAATTTTAATTTAGCTTAGTAATAACCTTAAATTGTAATTTGCGTATGCATCGTTGTTATCAGCAATTTATCTCAAAAATTATGTAATATTAAATTGTATATTTACGACCCTACGCAATCGAGATGCCGTCATATTTGCTCAGCCTAGGAATCAGAATAACCTTTAGATACGTATACCTGGGCTTGGTCGGCATTTGGCTAATTGCGACCCTTTTCTACACTCTGAAACGGGCCAAATGAATGGGCGCTCTCGGTGGATTCATTAGGCCACGAAATTGGAATTTATTGAGGAGATTTGAAAGCCATACAGGGTCGGAGCCTCCACACACGTGTGTGCGCCGGGCCAAAACGGAAAGAAGCCAAGAAAACCCTTTGCCGGCCGCCGACTCTTGTCGGCAACAATAATGGCGTAATGGGTTAATTAGCCATATCCAAGGCACGCCGATGGCCCTAAAAGCCTTTCAGCTGGCCAACAATAAGTCAGCAAAGTGTTACAAATATCACACTTAACGGCCCAAAAGAACTCACCCAAAAAAAAATTAACAAAAAAACGGAAAAGAAGACGCAAAATAAAAGCAACTAACGAAGGGAAAAGAAAAAAAACATAACCGAAAAGAAAAACACAACTCGACCCGGTAATTAATCAGGGGTAATAAGCGCAAAGTCAAAGGTAGAACCGCTCGTATTTCAAGCGCGTATCCGTGAGATACGCAACAGTCGGATACGTATTCAGATCCGATCCACATGCAAATGGCCAGGAAATAATAACAGGGATGCAAGTGTGTGCGTGCTGGGCTGGCCAATAGAAAAGCCAAGCGGCAAAACTAAAAAATTAAATATATTTACATAACTCCCACCGCCGGCTGTGCGTTTTGATAAATGCCAAGCGGCAATGGCTCCGGCTTCTGCTCCGGATAGCGTTTGCATTTCTCATAATCATAATTTACGCCAAAAAGGTTGCGAGGAGAACAGCTGACCTGCCGGTAACGGTCGCACAGTGGTCGGCAACGCAGTTACAGTGGGCACTATATAGTTATCCCTAAACTAGTGCTCACCATAAAGCTTATGCTTAAGCACATATAAACTTCTTATAAACGTAATTGTTGCAAGGGATACTTTAGATATTAGAGTTTAGAAAAAAATGAAAAAAATTGTTTACATAATTTTTTTAATATCATAAGTTTTTGTGAATAATTTTTGAATTGAAAAGTTTATCAAAAACAATCTAATATATTAACATTTAATTTAAATTTTATTTGCCCTAAGCAAATAATACTTACTTTGTAACTATTTTTTATGGCAAGCTAAAAGCAGTATAAAATGCAATATTTCGTACAATGTATCAGTGTAAAAGGTACTTTAAGTTTATGGATCGGAAAACAACTTTGTTACGTTTTTATTTTGCCCATAACTTAACTAGGGACACCCCACTGTGGCAAGTCCACGCATATGCGTGATAATTTCGCGCCTCGAAGGCGGCTGAAAATGTTAATTAAATGATTTTCCCAGCCAGGGCCCGAAATGGAAAACAAAGAGCAACAAAAGCCACGATTGTGGCCACCGACTACTGACCACCACCAGTACCAATACCACTGGTCGGTGTTTCGATGTTTCAGTGGCTTGGTGGTTGGTTGCCATCGCCGGAAAAGTGGCTCGAATTATGCATTACCGAAGGCATTTGTGGCAGCGGCGGCATATATTAGCGCCCAGATAGCGATCGGGCCTGGGGTTTTTGTTTTGGGCCCTGGGACCGGGTCAAACGATTTTGCATATCGGCGGCCGTTGGTAAAAATGTCATGCCCACCAGATTGGGGGGAGGAAAAGGGCCGGGTGAGTGACGACTGACAGGGCCTCGAATAGGGCCAGCTCACGCACAATCCAAGGTGTATTTTTGTTTTTTTTTTGGTATTTGGCCGGCTGGCTAACTAACCGAAGGCAGGTGGAGGTGGCAGTGCCCCGCCTCCCTCCCGCCCCTCCGCTTCACACGTCAACGCAGCAAAGCCGAAAATTAGTTAACATTTTTTGGTATTTAATGCTCTACACCTGCTCATTAGCCCGGGTCCATTTGCTCTTCCCGACAGTTTGAGAAAGGCTCACAGGGATATTATTAATCGAAATTGTATTTTTATAGCTAAATTTAATTTAAATACAATTTATTGTATATTTAAATTTATTAATTTAAGTCAGTTTTTAATAAATTTATGCATATTATATAAAAAAAACTTTAAGAAATATAATATTAAAATCCAGAGACTTAAATTTAAAAATAGTTTTCCTATCCATTGCATTTTTAAATCATACAAGTATGTCCATGGAATTAGTTTTTGTGTCCTTAAACTTTGCAATTTTGATAGGTATATATCTACGTTTCAAATTAAATAAGGAATCAAATGATCGAAACAGGTAAAACCTACTTTTTTTATAACTAGAAGTGATAACCTTCAAAGGGCTATCATGTGTGAATGTTTTTTGGCCCAACAAGATCATTAGCCGAAATATCTCAGGAACTCAAAGGCAAGCTGCTTAGACAACATTTCAAACTTGATCGATGATCGGTCGGTTGTCTTCGATGAAGTTGTCTCCGAAACAATCGTTATAAATGATCGACGAATCTAGGGAATCGGACATTAATCTTAATTGATAGATTGGGAGGAGTACTCACGCCAGGACTACTGAAAAGTGTGCGGAAGCGTCTTTATTTGCGACACTCTCAATGAGAAAGAATTATCGGGTGGCTAATTGAATAACTGACATTTGATGGGAACTGATAAACTCAATTACTGAAAATTTAATTGTATTTTACTGGAGTTTAATAAAGGCATACAGTTAAGGTTTTCTCTAAAAGTAAACAACGTATTGACTTTTTTGTTATCGTGAGTGCTACAAATTTATGAGATTTCTAATGTGAACGAAAGTATGGGAACCTGGTGAGTCACGTTGCACATGTGCGGTAAATTTATAGCATATTCATATACACAAATCGGTTTATAAACAGAGTGATCGTGTATGCTCGAATTGTAATTGAAATCACGTCACAACTTAAGTATTTAAATGTGTAATGTATTTGAATATTAGGAACATAAATATGTCAGTTGGGCGGCAGTCGTGAGTAACAATTATAAGATCACTAAAAAAAAATATTTAGTTACAAAAAATATCTAAAACTTTAATATATGCTGTTTTTTTTGTATAATTCAATGCATTTTTTAATGTAATTTTTTAATTATACTTTCTTTGACCCAGCTGTTTCAGTTAGAGCATCAAAAAGTTGTATAATAAATAATATATACATAATTACCTTTACCCCACCAAATTTTCTTTTTATTTCGATGGACACAATGGGGGCGAATTGGAATAGCTGAAGGCGGGGCAGGGACCCCACACCCATTACGGGCATTTCCAACTTCTGGTTGTGTTGACGAGTGTCAGGGGGTTGGGGGGTTGGGGGGTTAGAGGGGGAGCTGGTTGGAGGAGCTGCTTCTGCCACTGCCACTGCTCCTGCTGGCTTTGGCGTTTTCAATTGTTGCTAATGAGTGCCACAAATTAATTGGGTTACTTCGTTACGCTGCCTCGACATTACATGACCATCAGGTTTGGTGGGTCTGCGTTTTCGGGTGGGTTGCCGCTGTCCACGTCCCAACGATGTTAAGCAGTGATAGTTGTCGAAAATTAGCATAAATTTCTCTTTCTTCGTCTGTTTCGGTCTCTCCACCTCGCATGGAAAATTGAGCAATTTTCCGACAATTTTCACGTTTCGTGCAGCGACAGTGAATTATTAATTTAAAATCCCCTTATCACGAAACGGAAACTTCTACACACGTTGCGATCTTATCGGGCATAATGGATGATGGTCTACAAATCCAAATCGCCAGATTCAAGTGCTCTCCAACTTAAGGGGCCTATCGATTGCCAAACATGACGGCACACAACTTGACCGCAACAAATCTGATTCAGTTTCGGATTATCTCTTAGACAATTGCACAAGATAATTGAGGTAGCAGGGCATATATCAAACAACTCGAGGCAGGACGGCCCAAGGAGCTGAGTAAATTTATCAAACCTCAGGTAAATTGTTCAACCTCTGTCTGAAGTCAAAACCACATAATTATACGGCTTAGGATTACCTCAGCTATAATTCAACTAAATCGGACCGACCACTGGGGAAAGAAATTAGGAAGACTTTTTAAGTCAAATGTTCTTTGCTGTACAAATTATGGTATATACTCTTCTTAAATTGTGGGGCCATAAATCCTTAGTTGGTTTCAGAAGAAAAACAGTTCTTTTAAAAGATATTTAGAAAAAATTGCAGTGCTATGTAATTTTAACGTATCAAGATTAAAGTTTTTGTAACAGTCTCTTTTTTTTAAACAAACTCTTTTATTGGGTTGCTTTTTATGACTCCCCTAACGATACTTTAGACAATTAAGATTTGATATGGGTAAGACTTTTCATTTAGATAACTCTTTGGAATAGTGCTATTTGTCCAGGCTCAACTCTATTTAAAGTAAATCTTTATTTATATACCCCTTTGTAAGATGTGATCCAAGACAATCTTGATTGCCAGCTCAGTCAACCTTTCTTTCTGGCTAACTATTTACATGAAGCATCAGCAGACTGGATTTTTCGTTGCCAAGAAAACCCCCTGGTAACATTTTCTGCCCTTGGCAAATGTGAAAAGTTAAATTTTGACTTTACCCAAGAATGGAAAGGGAGAAGCGAAAATGGGCACAGCGAATTGGGTAGCTACGAACTTACGCATGTGCACTGAGAGAAATTTTCACACAAAATTTTCATATATTTAGTTTACCAACGATAAAAAATATTTGTAAGCCTTGAATTCTTATATCTATGCATGTGAGCTTATGATTAAAACTAGTTATAATGGTATTAAGAGAATACAAAAATTAGTTTGGTAACCTAACACATAAAACTAATAAAACATTTGTTAAACTTACATTTTATTTACCTTTTTACATGTATGTATTTCTTTGGTTAATTTCTGAATCTTTTTAAGAATAATATAAAAATATTCCACTAAAAATATTTGTGTACGCATAGTTTTTTTTGCCAGTGTCTTACCTTTTTCCCTCCCAGCTTTTGGCCAAATAGTGGGGATTATTAGGGCTTAGTCGTGTGTGTGTGCGGGAGTGTGTATGCGTGTGTGAGGGAGGGGTGGGTAAGCTGAGAAGTGTGGGAGGGGGCAGTGTGTGAGGGCCAGCACAATTACACATGCACAAAGGATACGCCTAAGCGGCTTATGCCAACGCATCCCGAACGGTTCGAAATGAAACCAAATGCGACTGCCACGGGCGGAGAGGGGGGTTGGTCGGGGGTGGAAGTGGGGGGCTGCGGTTTCCGGCTTGGTAAGCGCCCTATTATGAACAGAAAAGTAACGCTAATGAGTAAATCAAGTGCACATGTGTGCCGTTGAACTGGAATACCCCTCGCAGGCCGAGCCCCCCTTAACCACTAGCCCCTTCCCAACACCACCCATGTCTCGGATCCTTTGAAGCTGCGCCAAACGGCGTGTTGAGGCATAAATAAGCCGCCTTCCTTCTCTGTCCCTCGCATTCCATTCCTCTTTCCCTCTCCCTCTAAATTCAGCCAGCCACTTGGCGCTGTTTTAATAGCTAAATTATGTAATCATGATGTGTGATACTAACACACACACACACACAGGCACACACACACGCCCTGGTATTTATGCAAATCCAACCGTTAATTCTTCCAAGAAACTTTTACTTTGTTTCACAAGGAGAAAAAGTTGAAGAATTTATGCTTTATATAGTCAGCTTTAGTTCTTCCTATATTGTTTTTTATATTTCAGTTTTTTTTCCTATTTTTATGCTGTTACGTAGTGTAAAAGATGCGACATTTAAATTTATGTAAGTAAGTTCTCAATAATAATTGTTTTTCTGAACAATTTTGTTAATGGTTAAGCAATATCTCCACGGATATTGTAGTTGCATGTCCCAGCATAATTTATCTAACAAGATTATCCCAGCCTTCGACTTTTGTATTTATTTCACAATTAATTAAAACTATTTGAGTGACATTTTTTTCTCCGTGCACGCTCCACTCCCCTCGTTTTTTTAATTTGAAATTTTTCATAATGAGCAGCGCAATGGGTGGATTTGAGGATGGCGCGGGTGGCATGAGGGGTCGCGGTTCGGAACGTTTGACGTTGCCATAGTGTGAAGATTAAATTCTACTAATTAGAGATGCCAAGTGAATGTTCGCGCATTTGGGTGTTCATGTGTGTGTGAGTGTGCCTGTGTGTGTGTGTGTGTGTGTGGTTAAATATGGGGATATGTAGGAGGAAGGTAGGGGGAGGGTTAAGTAATGGCGTCGAACCGAAACCATCAAAGCAGCCAGCTTGACAACACAATTCCCCCTAGAATCCCGTCAAGCCCTTGCCTCATTATTGATATGCCAAGCGTAAGAAGTTCACAAATCCTTGAAACAAACTACAAAGAACCATTATACACAAGTGCACCACCGCACCACCACATTTATTTTTTCCCGGATACACATTAGTAATTTCTTTGGCGCCATTATAATCTTTGGCTTCCACTAGTCAACGATTGGCAGTAGCGTAATCTGGGTCTCTCATGGGATAGGGATTGCGATGATGTGAGGGTGACATGTTTGATTTTTGGTTGACACAACAACTTAGTTAAGTTTGGAACTTATTGTTTTTAAATTAATGAAATTTTTGTTCTTTAAACAAAGTATTTATTGTCAAGCTTTTTACAATTTATAAATTAATGCAAGTCTCAACCAAATTGTTAATTAAGCTACATTTAACATTTGTTTTAGCATTTATCTAAAAATGACTTTACTATTAAATTAAAACATACTTATTTCTTTAGAAAAGTATTTTTTCTAAAGCTTAATTAATCCAAATTGCAAATTAAACAAACAATTTTGCAGCTAAACGAAAGTATGTAGCATACTTTCCAGAATATGCTGGCATATGCTTAATTTGTATTGAATAAAAAAGATATTCAATCAACGTTTGCACCGAATATTGTATTTTTTGCTCAGTTGACTTTTATATTTAATTCACTTTATTCTCAATATTACATTAACTCATACACTGTTCGCATTATGTATATAGTTGCCCTATATCAGGATCCAATGCATGGCAAGCGCATTATTATATCGGGTAATGACATTGGAATGAGCTTGGTTCCCAAGGAACTGTCAATCTCCGATCCGATTCTACTGCGCCACATCCTTTGCCTGATAATTGTGATTCACAACGTTTTTTACATGATTCTCTGCTGCCGTCAGTTGAAATTGTGTAAGGAATACAAAGCTCCACCGCCAGAAATGGAGGGCGTCATGTCGCAGGAGGCCTTCGAGGTGTGTGAACTAAAGTTTAGATAGTGTACAATTTTATTCTATAGTTTTACACTTTTTATGACAGGGAACAAAATTATTGGTTATTTGAGATTTTTAATTTTTAAATACTTATAAACGACACATTTAAAAATCATTAAAGTATAAAAATCAGAAAAAATTTAAAATCAAACAAAGCTTCATTATCCAATAATAAAACATAAAAGTATAAAAATAGCAGAATACTTTAAAAATAAAACTCGAAATTAAGTATTATTTTCAGTCCTTTTATAATCTAAAATTTGCAACGGCCATTAAATGTAATAAAGTTTAGCTTACGATAATAATCTTCCCACGTTACTGCATTTGTTTTAAATCCTATTTTCAGGCCTCCAAGGAGAAGCAACTTCACTATTCATATCTGGAGCTATTCAACCTTATAGTAGATACAATATATAGCTGTTTGGACTTATACCTTTGCATTTTGGCGCACATTTGGAAGCTGACGGTGAACTGGTATGGCCATACGAACCACGTATGGTTGAATGTGACCTTCATGACGTTGTTTTCCACTTACCTGGTGTTCCGGATGCTGCCATCTTTGTTCTACGAGAAACTGGTCCTGGATCCCAAATATAATGTGGATCCTGAAAAGTCTCCACCTTTAGTGGGTCTGATTTGTGCCATGGCTTTCTATGTGGTTTTTCTGCAGGTGGGTTTTTAATACTTGCTATAACTTTACAGACATAAGATGATATAGTTAAATTATTGAACATATTCCCTGAATTTCCTATAGATTGGCATCATTCCGCTGACTACAATTTTGATGTCCATTGTCCGGATGAGTGTTTGGTATTTCGTGCTGATCGCATGGCTTGTGCTGGTGCTTGTATTCCTGCTCATGTTGGTTACGGTCGGGATTTTCGGAGTGCCCTGTTTGGGCAAAAGTCGCCTGTTAAAGGATTCCGATATGAATGAAAGACTGCGATTGGTTCTGATTCAATTCAAATTTCCGGGTCGGGTTTATTTGGTGCACACATTCCATGTGGGACGACCAACTGCCTGGGTGATGGGATGCTTCTGTTGCCTGCGATTGGATATCCACGATAATCTGAAATTGCACAGGGGCTTGGATGCGAACGATCTGCAATCGGGTCAGGTGGGAGCTGGTCTTAATGACGAACAACTGCCGGCATTTGTGGCCCATCAACTGGCCCACTGGAAATTGTGGCACGTACGAAAGACCCTGGCGATGATCAATCTGAGTCTTCTCCTCTATCTAGTGCTCTTTGGATTGTGCTACAAGTGGCAGACTCTTTACCTAGCTGCAGGCTTCACCAAATTCTATCCAAGTATCGTGGGCTTTTGGCTAGTGTATAAGTACCTAATGCCGGTATATTACACCATCAACGCCTGGATCGTGTTCTTCTTTCTCCGGCATTTTGAGTACGCCGCAGATGCCTATGTCGTTCGACGGGGTTACGGCGTACCGATGAGGGCCGCTCTGCTCAAACTTTTTGCGGATGACTACGAGTTTCCATATGTGGACCATTGCTACCTCATGTGGCATCGCTTCAGGCCATCGATCCTCCAGCGAATCCTAAATCTACAGCGACTTGAGCAAAACCGTCGCGTCTCCATTGTATCCCTGATTTGAACTCCGGAATTTCGCTTTGTTTATTAAATAAAAAATAAAATTAAAAATTATTATTGTATTCTATAATACTTTATTCGTGAATTGTTAACACACATCTTGCTTAGCCAGTTTTCTTTCGATTCCACACTCTTTAATGGGAAGTCAACTCCATTTCTTTTTAAATGAAAATTATTTTAATTTGATTTTGAAATATGTCCTAGTTGTTATCTACAAAGTGAATACCCCCTGCCGTTTTCAAAGAACCGGGAAGAGTGGCGAGAGCGGTGTCTGACAGTCCTGGGATTTAACTTTAAGTGTATGGCCAGAGGGCTGGGGAAGTTTCCTGCCCCGGCCGAAACTTTTCCGTTGTGTTTTAATTAAAATTCGTTTCATATAAGCCGCTGTCACACCGCTTTTCCCTCGTCCAGTGTTCTGCTACCAATTTTTCTGTTCGGGTGTTAAAAGCTAATTTCCCCTCTGTTCAAGGATTACACAAACCGCATCTGAGGTCTTTAAACTTTTTAAATTAATATAAAAGTAAGACTTTTAGATCGGGTAGCTTTAAAGATTTAATTTTATTTGCTTGATAACATATACTGTATGTAGTTAAGCAGATTATTAAATTATGTAGTATAAAAAACGTAACCTCATTAACTAATCTATACAATTTTTTAAACTTTGCTATTTTTTTGGCTCAACTTTTGGTTTACATTTAGTTGAATGGTGATGTTCTGTGACAAAATTAGATTGATTTCAATAATGTATTGCACAAATTTTTGTCATGCTCTAAAGGGCATTGTTTATATATTTTTTTAAGTTTAATATATTTATGTTTAACCATCTGCAACGATTGCAAAATACGATTAGGAACACTGTTTGTGGCGTGCTCGCATAGGTTCCCCCGTTTGCGGTGGCTCTGAGTTTAACACCGTTTTTATGGGCGTTTTTGCGGGAACACAGACTTTTCCACCTCACTGTGCGGTTGCTTTGAGCCCACTCTGCCGTTTCATTGTCTCGGTAATAAAAACTTGCGTGCTCAAATGCTAAAATTCCCACCGAAATCCCCCTTTTCTGCATTCTCCCACCCTGCAGATATTGAAGCATTTACCAGGCTATGTGTATTTAGTATTTTTTATGGGTAAACACGGCTGGTGTCTATTTTTTAACGACCGCCCCACTGAATTATATTTTATTTTTCTTTCCAAATTTATTTTAAACGCCTTTCGACGACATTAAAATTAATGTCCCGCCAGACAGTGACAACCATATAATAAGGCTATGAAAAGTGTAATGCAAACTTGCAATACCCTTTTTTAGTAAATACGTTTTTTTAAAGTCTATTTAATTGATAAGTAAAATTGTATATTTTTTTTATAAATATTTTATTTGTAACAAGAAGTGAAGCAAAAATTGGCACTCCGCATGTTTGTATGTCAACTATATGATATCGTTGTCAGATTTGTATAGCATTTAAACCCGTAATTCTAAAGCAATTAACCATTACTATATATGGAGTATGTTTGTTTAAATTAAGAAAATATGGAATAGAAAGATGTTTAAATAAGTTTCATAGAGAGATTGGTATGCTTATAAACCGACACACGGACACAGCCAACAATTGACTGAATTTATAACAACCTCTGTGAGAGTATAAAAATCGCTTTGTATATCACAGTAAAAATGTTATTTCATCAACAAATGAAAAAAAATTGTAAAAATTAAGACGAGAATAAAAAAAACACCAGCAGCGATCGTAAATTTTTGGTATCGAGGGCTCGCAATTGAAATGGCTTACATTTGGCGGGAGGTGGGTGGTTGGTGGGTGGTGCGTGGTGGATCGGGGTTCGGGTGGCTCGGGTAAGACTCATTTATGACCAGAATGATAACAGAAAAAACGGCGAGTCCTTCGCATTTTTTCCAACCACCCACTTTCATTTTCCGTTTTGCTGCCATTTTGGGGCGCATCTTAATTAGCCAACGACTTTAAACGGATTGACAGATTGAAAGGGAAGAAGTGAGGGGTGAGGGCGAACGAGTTTTATCGCTAAATCAATTACACAATCAAAGGGCTGACAGTTTTCAGCTGGAAATGTGAGTGGAGTGGCATGCCTGTCCATTTGGCACCACCAGAAAATGTTCCAAAAATTGTAAAACCCAAACTTTTTAAAAGTAAAATTTCTTACTTAATGTTTTTTTGCAACACAAGTACATTTTGAAGGTATTTAGATGATTGTAGATAAGTATTTTTAAATATATTCTTTTGGGCTTGTTACATGGTAAAGTTTTTCTTCTCTGTATGGTACTCACATGCAGATAAGTGGAAATTGAAACGAAACAGTGGGAGAGATGAAGATGGGCGCTTGGAGTGGGCGCTTGGCAGACGCATGTGGATAGGTCCTTTGCTCGGATAAATGCGTTCTTTTACAATTCACTCTCGACAACCGCCCACCACCCAGCACCACCGCCCGTGGCGTCCTCTAGCGGTGACAAACGGAGCAGCTTTCTTGCACCACCCCCTCAACCCGCAACCCCCAGACAATCCCTAGAACACCCCTAAGCCACCCCCCGCTTCCGGCACCACCCTGGTATTCACTTTGATGTTTTACTTTTACTGCCTCTCGACGCTGGGGCTTCTGCTCGGGCTCTATGATGATTTCTTTCCTGAAATTATATTTTAACTGCCAGTCAGCCTCGGCTACAAAACACCGACCAACCCACCATCAGCCCCCACCGACTTTTCCAGCTCAACCACATGGGGCAGGGCAGGGCAAGTGCATCGCATCATGTTGCTGGGCCATAAAAAGTAATGACAGCTGAAATTCTCCGGCTCGATAATGACGAACAAGCTGGAGGATGATGATAATGACGATGGGTGCAAAAAAGAACTGAAGGAAATGAGTTGGGTTTTCAACATCCCCAACTGAGCTGATTGAGCCAAAAAGATTGGTGGCCCCTATGATTCCGAGGAAGCCTTCATTAAACCTCATGATAAGTATAATTTATTTATTCCGAAAACAGAGGTTGACAGCAATTCTATTTTGAAATACAACTATTTTTCAGCATCTTTCGACAGATGACTTTCGGCTTAAAATAATAACAATGAAGTATTAAAACTTTCAATTTAAAATTTGTATTTGTAAAATCAAATATAGTACATTTTTGGAACATGTTAAAAAATTAATTGATATCGCTTAAAAGATAAGCTTACCAAAAAACCTGTAATACGGTTTTCCTGTAAACTAAGTCATTTCTGACAATTTTTTTTTAATGTATAATTTGTTAAAAAAAAAAAAGAACAACTCAAGATATGTTAATTTAATAGCAAACATATTCAAAAAAATATTTTGTATTTTAAAACTACATTTTGTCTTATAGAAAATATGTTTAAATATTTAAGTGCACATTTAAAATATAAACCCTTTTGAGCAGTAGTTCGACGATGTTAAATTGCGAATTGTGAAAACTATTTCGAAAGCGCGACGAAAAGGAGTGGCTACGATGATGTTCGATTGATCACTGACTATTATATTTCAATAATTTCTCTTAGAACCTAACTTATTCTACGGTGGCGAGAGACGGGGCGAATTCGCAAGAGCGAACTGACGAAAGCTTTATTGGCTCCCGTTCTCGCCCTTCAACTAGTAATTTAAATACAAGCGCTGAGAGCGCTAACAGTAATCATTGCACCAAACAATACTCTGGAACAGTCTCCTGAAGTTTTCATTGAAGAAGAGACATGTTTTCACGCGTTGTGCATTTTTTAATTGTTTTTTTGTTTCTTTTTTTTATACATCATTTTTTTCTAATAAGCTTTTCATATGTATAGGGTAAGTATAATGCTTTAAAATATTTACCCTCATATTTGCAAAACGCCACGTGTAATCAATGTAACTTGTCGAGTTGGAATTTTAAAACTTCTAACATAGTTGTGAATTTCTTACTTGTATATATATTATATGTTATTAATCTGTGTTTTTAACTATCTTTCAGCTTAATCCATTCTTATAAATATGCCAATCTTGAAACTGAACTGCAGGAAAGGTTTCCGGAGTATCGTGTCTCTAGCAGATTTTATAATCCGACTAAAGCCATGACCCTTTCCTTTATCGTGCTTGTTTTAAGCTTCATACCCATGTTTTTTAACGGTTGGTACACAAGAATCTGGAACTTAATTGCATATATAAGGAGGAGACAGGATGCAATGTTAATAACTGGTTTACTAGTGGGTGGCACATTGTTGGTAAGACCTTAAAAATAAGAAACGTTCACAAGAAAACTAAATACGCTTTTATTCTTATAGTATCTAACAGAGATCAATGCTTTCGAAGTTTCTCTGGAGGGCAGGACTATATTTTCAACTAAGTATCCTGAAGGGATCCCAACGGTAGAACAGTTGGTGATAATCGTTCAAAATTATAGAACCAAAAATATGTTAATTACGATTCTTTTTTCGGTAGCAATGATTGTTGTTATAGTCAAATTTGCAAATTCAATGCCTGCTCGAAGCGTTACAAGGTTCAAACGAAACTGGGGAAACACAAGGCATTTTAAGGCACGCCGCTAGAAGACGTGAGAAATTTCCAAAATCAAAATTTGAATTTTAAATAAATAATTTAAATTGAATAAATTATATATGCCGATGATTTTTTATTTTTTTTAACAATATATGGTTTTTGAAACCGATTTCGATGGTGTTTTCTTCATCATAACATTTTAACATTGTAAGCACCCTGTTGCAGCCTGTTGGCCACCCAATAGATAGTATAAAAGTTTAACTTATAGCAAAACACAAGCAAAACACTTTTCAACCACCAAGAGCTCATGAGTGAAGATGAAAATATGCTCCACCGGGAGCCAAAAAGGTGGAGTGGATCAGGATGTCTAGGGGACTGGAGCTACCAAATCATTTCCGCTACACTTGCTCATTCTCGGCACCGCCAAAGTTAATGGATGCAGTGCTAAGCCCTTCAGGCAACCGGTTTATGTAATACCCTAGATTTATAGGAAATTCATTTTAAATAAAATTTATAAAAAACAAATCCTCTATTGTTTAATGATTTTTAACATCTTACAAAATATAAGTTAATAAAAATGAAGAAATAAATAAATATTAAAAGGTAACTTCCCCCAAATTAATATACAGTTCTAGCTACCTTAAATTATTTGTCGTTTATTTCTTAACAATTACTGTTAATTTGTGTGGTACTTTTTAAAAATAAATATAAAAAAGAAGATACCCACAAACTTATGTTATTTTGACCATCATAAGGATGATGAACACAGTTAAATAAGTTCCTAGTTATTTTAAATTATTTATTGTTTATTTTTTATCAAGTAGCAGTAGCTGTGTAGTACTTTTTGAAAGGGTACAGCGACTTGTGGACTCGAGTTGGTAAGTTTGCTATGAGCTATGTGAAAAACATCTGCCAAACGGATGTGTTTGGCCATATCCGCCCGCCCGACCACTCCCCTCTAAAAAAAAAAAAATTCAACTGAAGTGCGCAGATAAACCCTTGGAATGCCTTGGTGGCCGTCTGACCCGGCTCCCATGCATATGTATACATATGTATGTACATTGTACATAGCCCCAGGCCGATCTAGCCTGACTATTCATGCGTTTCAAATTTTCAATACACTCAAATGATAATCGAGAAGAGGTTGAGAAGTTGAGAAGAGGGGGAAAATTGAGGAAAACCAAGCCAAAGGATGATGAAAAAGTGCCGCATGTTACATTTTTAAAGCGTTGGCAAACATGTTTCGGTCCTATCCCCTTGCGATATCTTCACCACAGGCAACACCTGTTCTAATGCCCAGCCACCAGTGGTTGGGAATAGAGCTTATTAAATGGGGAGATCTCAGCACCCCAAGGACTGGCCTCGAATAATCGCATTGCCCACAATAAAATCAATCAATCAGCAAACAGAGTATTTTGCAGGTTGTTAACAAAAGTGAAGAAAAAAACTAAATTCAGGGGTTGAAAAGGTTAGAAATATAAGCTAGAAAATAAATCAAAAAGTGCCTAAAGAACTTTAAGAGAAAGTCATAACTTAAGTTTATATTTTAGTTGACTATAGATAAAGACTTAAAATTATCCACGAAAGTTACATAAGCACTTTTTTTATAATAACTGATATATAATGCATGATAAATATTTTAAATAAATAATTATATTGAATAAGAGTTTTGTTTATTTCTCATAAACGAAAAACAAATTTATACCTAACATTTGAAGTTTAAATTTATTGATATTGTCTTAAGCAAATAAAATCAAATCAAAAATATTAATTCCATTAAATTTAGTTGTTTAATACATTTTAAAAGACCTTGTATCTACAAGTTGCCAATTATCCGCAGAATTGCTTCATTTTTAAACACCAAAATATTGACATGCAGCCAAGCTGAAGAGCAAATATTCGTTTGCTATCAACACAAACCAATGACATCCAGATAGACAATGGAGGAACAGTTGGTGTGTCAATTAGCAAGAGGCTTTGCTGCAGTATTGTGATACTATTTAATTTATGACAAGTTCCATTGTTCAAAACACCGGTGTGCCAACACCGTACACCGTACACCGTACACTGTACTTTCAAAGGAGGAACCCTCCACACACTGGGGCAAACATCACTAAGCGGAAAACAAATTAAACAACTCCCAAAGTGGAGGGGGATTCTCGAGCAGGAGTACTTTACGCGTAAGCTGCCTTTTGTTCGTCACGTTGGCGTCGCGAAAGTGCCAAAGTTTTTCATTGTAATAAATATTTTAATTTTGAACTTGAGCAATTAACCCGGGTAACGCATGTGGAAGGGAAGGGATGCCGCCTCCATTGTCCCGGCAATTGTGATCGGGACACCACCCACGGCTCTCTATGAGCATTATGAACTTAAGCCCACCCCCTACCACCCCCTTTGGGCAAAACAACAAGAACAATAACAATAAGAATGTGAGACACATGCCAAAGTGGTTAAGTCGGCGGAGAAATGTTGGCCAAAAACTTTTTCGGAGGCGACGCATTTAAATGATTTTGCATAATTCAATGCTGGCAAAACTTTTCGAATGCGAATCCGAATACGAATCCGTAGCCGAAGTCAAAGCCGGAAAAAGCGTTACGAAACTTGGCCTCGCGAACTTGGTAATATATTTTCTTTAATTGCGCACAATTAATCCTTTTTATGATGCTCCGCATCGCATCCCCTTCTGCCCTTCTGCGGTGCCGTCAACTGGAAATGTACACAAAGGGCTTAATTATAAAAGTCAACACACGGCCGAAAGCGTTTCACAAAGCAGCTCGGGGGTTAGGCACTCTCTATATATCATCCGCCGATGCACTCGCACCCATTCAACAACCCAAAAAGCAAAAGCTGAATCTGAATCTCAATCTGAAGCGGGTAAAAAAACAACAAAAAAAAAAAAAAACAAGAAATTCGTATGTAATTTTTTACGACTGATGTGGATGGCAAAGATTTTTACGGTTATTTGTTTGGAAAAAATTAACAAAAAAGAAAAAAAACAGGAGGCAAGCAAGGGCAAACCTGCAGCAATTCAAACAGCGACCAAACCGGAAAATGTGATAAGTTTTTTTTCATTAACAGTGCGTACCAAAACTGTTAATTCTCTTAGTTTCCAGATTATAAAAAAAGGTTTATTTCCACCCCATATTTATTAAATAATTAAAGAACTGCTGTTTTTTATCTATAATAAAATTCTTTTAAATTTTTACGACTTATCCTCCTGAAACGAAGTGTACATATTATATGTATATAGTTGTAAGTACACAATTTTTTGTTGATTAAGCAGAAAAGGGTTAGGCGAATGACTACAGACTGTTAATGAATGTTGGGCAAGACTTTGGTGGTAATACCCAAACTTTGTGTTCTTCGTTAAGGGAAAGAAAATGAATGAAAGAAATAATCTTGAAAAAATATTGGAAAAGAAATCCTTTAAGGGCCCTTTGAATTAACATGCTATAAGTATTTAGTCAAAAGAACAATTTCCCTTGGGGCTTTATCCATTCCAAGTGCACTGAAAGCGTTGGTACATGGGTTTTTGTGGGTTAGTGTAACATTGCGATGAAAATGGCACCTATCAATACTGATAATCAAATTCGCTAAATACAAATGTGATTAATTTATACACTGTTCTCCTTTTCGGTTTGCTTGAAAATTGATTTTTGATTTTATTAATTTATTTTAATAAGGCATAAAAAAAATACATGAATAAATATATACATAACAATGAAAACAAAATCTTAAAAATGCAATCATTCAGCTTTCTTTTAATTCTCAATATTATATTTATTTTCAAGCAAATTTAGATATGAAATTATATGTACCCACTTAAGTAAGGAAATATTTTGGGTATTTATTTTGTAAAGTGTGGAGAGGGACAGGCGCAGTGCGCCAGTTCTATTTGCCAGTTTTAATTATTGTCCGTTTTTATTGCAGTCCGCAGATAAGGTCCGACGACAGGGATATGGCCTTCGGTGGGTCGTGCTGGGAGGGGGGAGGTGGGATGGGGAGCTTTTGGGCGGCTGTCAGTGTCAACGCAGTCATCGTCACCCCCTTTTCTCAATCCCCTTCCCTTTGGTTTTTTTCGCCACTCGCAATCGCAATCGCAATCGCAGTGCAGCATCAGCTGGCGATTAACTTTTCAAATGGGAACCCTTTTTCGCGCCGCTGTCGGCGATATGCTAATGATGACCACCTACCGACCTCCACACACCTTCCCCCCAAACGTTTATATATGTATGTGTATATATATATGCGGGTATATATATACAATCCCCAGCCGATTTGCAGTGCCCGTGTCCGCCATTCGGTGCCCGCTGGCTGTGATGTACACTTTTTGTGTTTTATTATTCGCCACATCCACATCCTTCTGGTGCTGCTGCTGCTTCTGTTCTGCTCAGCTCAGCTTCGCTTTGCTTTTATTATATTCAAGTTTAATTAACTTTCGTGTTGCTTTCAGCGAGCGGGAGCAGCGTACATAAATTTCGAGTGTTGCCTGTGGCCTGATAGCCTGATGGCCTGATGGCTTTTGGTCGACTGGGGAGCGGAAAAACGATGGAAATTTGATACGATTCGGTTGCCAGGAAAGGCGAAAAGTAACACACTGTAATGTTGTGGCAGTTGAGACATAGTCGGAATCGTGGTCATTAATAAAGAAACGATCACAAAGCACTTCATTTGACCTATCTGACTTATTTTTTTAATCTTATTTTTCAAAAGTTGGAATCATTGTATTCAAACCAGTTTATATTTAACTATTATACACACTTTTAAAACATGTACTTGGTGACCCTGATTTATTCCTAATAGTTATAATCTTCAAAAAATTAGGGAATAATATTTACAGTGGGCAAAATAAGTTTAAATTTCATCCACTAAAAATTAATATTTATTTTGTGGCTGCTTAGATTATAGGAAATTTTAGGTAATCAACTAAATTCCAACTTATTCACCATTTTGATAAATAAAATCAATATCAATTGAATTTAATTTGTTGTACAGTCTAATTAAAAGAGATTTAAGCCAAATTATGGATATCTTGGAAAAGGTAGTAATCAAACAAATATCTTAATATTTTATTCAAAATTCATGTTACACTTAAAGGTAAAGAGTTATTTTTAAATGGACAAGGAAGGAGCTAAGTTGAGGTATTCCATCACAAACATTCGCAGAACAAGATCCACTTGCTCAATGGTTGGATAGTCCACATTCTGCTCCACATCCTTGGCCGTATGCCAAACTTCTGGATACTCGGCAGCTATGAGATGGATAACTGGCACATTGCGATGGATAAATGGCAAATGATCATCATCTACATCTTGGCCGGGCTGAAACTGAAAAATTGGGCGCTCTGATCGCAGAATTCCCGCCTTGCTGAGTTGCTGCTCCAGCTGAACGAATCGATGGAACAAATTGGAAGTACTCAGTATGTTGTTCTTGAAGGTTACATTCTTGGCCCCGATCAGATCCAGCAGCACGAAGAGATCGATGCTACGGAGGAGACCTCGTTTCTGCCAAAGTTCCGCGAAATGCCGCGAACCATATAGTGAATCCTTTTCCGACCATTCACCAAATGCCTCCTCTCCGTCAAAGAAGACGAACATTAAACTGATCTCAGATCGAGTAAGCTGGTCCTTCAAATTGTTGGCCATATTTAGCATCATGGCACAGGGGACCGCAGAGTCCATGGCGGCCACAAAATCAAAGTTCTTGAAATACTTGCTGTCATAGTGGCAGCCGAGCATTAGGAATTTTTTGGAATTCGGATTTTGCCGGGCCACTATATTGTGAAAGGTGGTGAAGCCAAAAATTGGCACCTTCTCCGTGAAAATGTCCAGCTGTACTGTCCATTTCAGATCCTTTAGGTAATCCACTATGTAGTTTCTCACGGCAGAGTGTTCTGCGGTGTTCACCACCCTCTTTACCGCAATCCTTTGCACAGTTTTGCGAAGATTATTTAGATCGGAAAGTCCAGCAAGATATCGCATTTGATCCAGGTTCAGTTCAGTGGGCTCATATCGCACGATTTCATCATGGCCCACTCTTTGAAGACTTTTAAAGTAAACCTTTACGAAAGTTAAAACTAAAGCCATGATCACGAGTGAGACCAAGAATTTACAATTTCTCCAGTCTCGCATTTTATTCAAACTGTTGTGCTGCGGTTTGAAACTACAGAATTTTTAAGTGCTTTAAAAATCGATTAGTTTCGCATAAGGTACCTCAGTGAGGTTAAGGTACTTTTTATCTTATTTTCAATGTTATGATAAAAATAATGTCTTAAAAAAAGAAAGTTAAATTAATTTGTTGCCAAAAGAACCTCAGTTTTATCCTTTTAAATTATAAATTTTCAAATATTATTCTAAATAATTCCACTAGAGCTACAAATATTTTTTTAGTTAGTCCCTTTTTATAACATGTATAACAATGTATATTTATATTTTAGTTCACTCATCATCTTAAAACTGACTCATAATTTTTGTTTTACCAAAGCGTACCAATTTAAGTCGCTTGGGCTTTTAATCACTTTAGCCTAATTAATTTTCCACGCACGAGTGAACAAAAGACTTCAGGAAGAGATCGGGAGCTGGGAATATATATATGTACATATTTATATACATGATCGATTCTGAGATAGGCTGTAATTACTGGACATTGGATGAGTCAGTCGCTGCCGGTAGTAATCGCAAAGTCGAGGAACGGCTCAAGGCATCGGGAGATCCAAGAGAATTACCTAATGCCATAAGGCAACTGCTCGACAAGTGCTTGCGTAATTCCGCACGCTTATATAATAAATCGCAACACCAACACACCAAAAAGCCACGTCTATCGCATTTTGATGATCCGCTGAGGGGCAAGGAGTGGGGGGTGGGCTGCCAGTCTGTCTGTCAATTAGACCTTAATGTATTGTACTTAAAGTTATACGCAATTACGATAGAACTTCATCTGGCGAACTGGTTTTCGAGTTCTGTCCCGCCGATAAACAAATGAACACATAAGCCGACCAGACACTCCGATACTCAGACAGTCAAACCTCACTCAAGTGTCTGCCAAAAAAGCGAACAAGACACAAAAAAAAAAATGGAATTCGAGCCAAGCAATTTAAGTCGAAGCTGATAGGAGATCAATTTTTAAATATAACAAATTAATTCTGATCTAAATGTATGCAAAAAAGCATTATTTTTATTGAATTTATATTGCTGACACTAAAAATTATTTTAATTGCTTGCTTAACATGTTAACAAGGATCTTAGAATCACATTATTGAAAAGTTAGTTTGTTTTAATATTTTTAATTTACAATTTGTATTTACTAACAAAAAAACTACAGTTAATATCTTAAGCTTACTTTTTTAATAGGATCGATTACATTAAGGAAGAAAAAAATTTGTTGGCTATAGACCAAATTTATAGTGGACCTGTGTCTGGGTCGCTTCTAGCCCTGCGGGTTTTCATATTTTTTTCTGGTCCCCATCTGTTCTCCCGGACTGTCTGTTGGTCTTGAGATTTATGTCTGCAAAACAATCTTCCAGTCAAGCTAACAAACAAGCATTGTTTACCAGCCCCGGCCGGTTTTGATACCCTAAAGAATGGGTCTTACAGGCAGGTATCATCATTAGCAACTTCTTTGATTGACTTCTCTTTCAAATGCCAACTTTCTTTTTCACCATATAATAGTTTTTCCCTTTTAGGCGTAATTTTTCATTCATTTGTTATTTAAACGAAAGGGTATAAAATATTCTCTTGATTTCATACTTTTCCACTTTTAATTCCTTTCATGGCATTAGTTTCATTTTTGCAAATTTCAGTTTGCGTTTATTTATGCATTTATCGCATTCTTGAATATATTAGCACACTTAGCAGGGGATGTATTTGATATTAGAAAGCTTATAGTCGAAATGCGTTTAGCAGTCATATAAATATTCAGAGGATTGTCCGGCGCCACGTTTATTTATATCATCCATTTATTTTGTATTTTGTTTCACTGAATAATGGCCTTAAACGGGGTATTTTAATTGCTCAGTTTATACTTTTGGCTTTCGGACCTGATCTTTGAGTGCTAAAGGATTTCCGCAGTTTCGATTCACTCTAACCAAAACCAAATCGCCGTCCGCCCCTCAATTGGATGAGAGGGTTCATCAGCACCGCCCTCAGCACTCACCTGGAATTATCTCCGCCCCACCATCGCCCAACCCAGGTCCACTTTAGAGGGGGTGTTGCGGGGGCTTCAAACGAGTGGGGGGAGCATGCTGCGGATCGAATGGGGTCTTAAAGATCCAAGACGGTTCGGCCAAGCTGCCTCAAGATTGAGCCAAAGATACGGTGCAGCAACACGCGTCCATCGCTCGTTGTGATTGCAAATACCCTTTTTGAAGATCATGCCTTTCTCCCTTCCGTTTTGTTTCGCTATATTGTTCAAGGATTCAAAAAAAACACATAAAAATCGCAATAAATAAATTTTTAATAACAAATTCAATAAATAAATAAATTTTGTACCAAATACCTAATCTTGTGACATATAACTGCTAATTACATTTTAAAAACTGATTTTATTTTGACTTTCTCATTCTATACATTCTTATAAACTTTTATTTCCAGTCGGAACTTAAACATGATTTTCACAAAAAAGGTTTTAAATCAACGTCAAAACTTAACATGACATTGAGAAATCGACCCAAGTAGTATGTAATTTAGCAAGGACAGTACCTTTCTTTAAAAGATCTATGCTGAGAAAGGGTATCGCAAACTTCGGATCCCGATGTTAGATTTTTTTGTTGTTTTCCGTCATTTCGGGTCGCTCGATCCCCGAACGCTGCAGGCTCCGCGCTCCTCAATTTTCGCTCCGGAGTCCAAGTCCAAGTCGAAGTCGAAGTCGGTGTCGGAGTAGGAGTTAAAGTTGGAGCATGAGGAAGAGGAAGCGGCCAGAGGCAGCAGATATTTACAGACATACATATATATATATATACTGATATATACATATGGTAACCGAGATTATGCAGGTACGTGTGGATGTGTGTGTGGAGGTTCGAAGGTGCGGCCGTTCGATGTGGTTTTTGTTGCTTTTATAGTCGATATATAACGTTGACTTTGTATGGTATATTTATTTTTTTTTTTTTGATAATTTTTGTTGTATTTTTTTCGCTGCTTTTTCTTTTCAGTTGTTTGCTGCGGTTAACGTTGTTGTTTTTGTTGTTGTTGCTGTAATGGGTATAGCCTGCGTTTTGATTGCAGTCACCATTGTTGTTGTTGTTGTTGCTTTGCCTTTTTCATGCCATTTAAGTCTTATTTATGGTTCTCGTTGATGATCGTGTTGATGGTCGTACTTTTCTCCATCCACTTTGTTATTGTTTTGTTGTGTTTTTCAGCGTTTCTTTTCTCCATATATATATATATTTTTTTTCAGTTTTATTTTATTTTTTTTTTGGTCTTGTGTTAACCTTTTTTTTCGACTGCTGCGGTACGCTGTGGCTGCGAGGGAGTTTAGATTTGATATGGGTCATGCCCGCCATTATCTGTCCCCTAAAATCATCCGTGGATCGTGGGACCAAGTGCGTGCTCTCAACCCCTAAGGTGTCGTCAGGTAAGCAATATTAATAAAATTGAAAAGGAATACCTATTGGGGTGACCCACTGATCCATCTCAAGATGTTTTTCATTCAGGTAGAAATCAAATGTATTAAACTAAACCTGCTCGCTAGAATCAACTACACAATAATAATAATGAGAAATAAAAAAAAAACTGTTGCTCTAATGAAACCCCCATTAACATTAAATTTAAATGACATTTTAAAAACACCAACATTTTTAAGCTAACAAGTAAAAATTGTATTACAAATATTTCACACTATTTAAAAAAATATTAAAACGGTAATCTTATACGTTTATTTATGAGTTTAGAGTGAAATTTTTATATTACAAAATGTTAATCTGTAACACAATTAAAAAAAAAACAATGTATGCCTTTTTTTTCAGGTCTTAATTCTTGGAATCAGTTTTTGATAGTGTATTCAAAGTCCCCTTTAGTCGGGCCACTTTAGTCCCCTGCACTTCACTTTGATGCTTGATTTTTAACCTTCTTAGCTCACCTTTCCACCTTGCCACCTTTCCACCTCCCTTTCTCCATATTTTCATCTTTTGTTGTCGCTGGGTTTTCTCTTTTCGCCAATGCAACGACTTGCATACAAATATACTATGTAATGTGTGTATGTATATTTTTTGTTGTTGTATTTTACTCCAAACAATATTTTGTGCTATTTTTTCTGGTATAATTTATTTTTATTTGTTGCGCTGTTAACTGCGAAATGGGTTTGCACGGTAGTCCGATTCGAAGTGGACCTGCTCAGGTTGCTGCACGGAAAAAAATAGTTTCATATTTACAATTGATAAAGAAATTAGATTTTAAGCATTATACAAGTTTTCTCCATTAAGATAAATATATAAAATGTGTAATTCAAAATTGAACAGTAAAATAAAAAAATAATAATAGTAATAAAAAAATAAAATTAAAATTTACATGAATAAAACCAAATGTGTTTTAAGACTTTATATATTTTCAATTGCGTAACAAATTGTTTGATATTTTGTAAGTAAGGTATACAAGAACTTAGTAGTTTTCTACAAGATTTGACTATGACTATGGCTAACAAGCATTCAAAATTTGTGTTAAATAAAATTTTAAACTTTTTGTCTTGTGTGATATTGTTGCTATTGGGTCGCTGCAAGTTGCTGCTTTTGTTAAAGGCTTTTCTTTCTCGTTTGGTTCGTTTGCTCCGCAATCGCAGGAAATCAATTATAAAAAACCTTTGCTGTTCGGCTTCACTGGCCACGTTAATTCGTGAAAAATGTTTTTTCTTTATTTTTGCTTTTTTTTCAGGTCTCAGTTTAATGTGTTTCTCGTTTTGTTTTCGCTGCTGCTGCTGCATTTGAAAGAGTTTTCATTGTTTCTCGGATTGGAGTTGAAAGTGTTGCTGCTGCTTGGGTCAGAGTCGTCGTTTTTTTTTTTTTTTTTTTTTTTTTTTTCGGGCCATGACAAAGGATTGCGCGGCAGCGGAAAAAGTGCAATAAATTTTACTATGCTCGGTGCCGAATGTCGATTTCGTTCAATGATTTCTCCCCACGGCAGCGACAACTGCCGCCTGTCGATCGTCGACCTTTATTTATGTGCCTTTGATAATGCGTTTTTAAATTCAGGAAGTCGCAGTTTATGCTGCCTCCTCATGGACTTCCCCCTTTATTTTTTCACCGTTCTCGTTTTCCGCTCGATTGCTGCAGGGGTGTAGCCTCTGATTGGGTTCCAAAATAGGGAAGGGGTTCTTAAGAACAAGACTATAACTCCAACTTCGTCTGGAAAAATTCTAACAAAATACTTGGAAAAAACCAACAATCTCGTTAAACCATATGTTTAAAACCATTAATGCTATTTTTTAAGTTTGTTGTGTAAGTGTTTTATTTAATTGTCATTAAACTGTGTACACATTAATAAGCCAAAAGTTAAGCTTTTAATACTAGGTGCATAATTTATACTTAAATAAATATAACCTTTAACAAAAAAACAAAATAAATGGATATGACATAAATTATATTAAGCGAATGTGACAGTGCAACAGAGCTAACAAATCATTTAAATGATATACATCAATATGGGTATTTTAAACCATTTTTAAAGGCAGCCTTAATTGGTGTCAAATTAGTGCTGTCTTTTGATAATTTTATTGTCATTTAGTTTAACTGATGGCTTGTTAAAATATATTTGCAATATTTAAATATGTGCTGATATATCTGAAAAGCTTATTGTTCTTAATAAATTACTCTTTATTTAAGTATAAATGTTCATTGTTGAACAGATAAAATATAGAAATAAATATAAAATACAAATCAAATTTAAAACTATATATAATTTAAGTTTAATGACTAGTATAGTACATCTGTAAGTTAATATAGAAAAAATGGTTTCAACTGGCTTTGCTGTTATTCTTATTTGTCCTACGGCCTTTTCTTGGTTAATTACATTTTTCAAAAACCGAAATAGTTTACTATAATGTATTGCAAGCTTGACCGGAACTCTATAATGATGAGCAATGAACATTAAATGGAATCAATTTATGGCCGAGGGATTCACATGTTGGGTACTTGTAGATTCTCTACATCCAGATGGTCGTGATCGATGGCTCCGGCAATATCCATTGCTGAAGTTTATCACTTTGCCGAATGTGGACATCTTACTGCCCATAACAGGAAACGGTAATGAGAACCATTCGAAAGCTCTCCAGCCAGCTCCAACTGGTCCATCTGGTGTGGTGGTATAGTGGTGTGGTGGTGGTGCTATGGCGATGTGGTTCCAAGTGCACTCAGCTGTGCTCCACTTCAAGAACCGAGATCCCAGAGATCGCAGAACCTAGACCGATATTGTATGTAAACAATATCAAGCGGCGAACGCGACATGAATTTATGAGATCATTTTTGAAGTTAATTATGCCAGGGCATAAATTTCACAAACACACATATCGGCCATAAATATATATATGAAAATGTATGTATGTATGTATATGCCATATAGCTATTGAGTCGTGTGCTGGAGTGCAAATGCCCTCCATCTACAGATGCTGTCAAGATTGTTTCTGCTGTTGTTGTCTGCTGGGGGTTCTTTTTTTTATTTATTTTTTTATTTGTTTGGTTTGTTTTTTTTTTTTGCACGTTTCACCAATCATAATAGTTTTTATCTGAAAACCCATAAGCATGTGCATAAAAAATACACAAAAAGCTGGAAAACAAAAATAAAAACAAAAAAATAAGACCGAGCCAAGCAGTGGATGGAACTCGTTCCTAGACCTAGGTTAGTTCTACGCTCGATTCAGATCGCTCTCCACGGATCCGATCTCAGCCCCTTCTCGGCCAGAAGAGCCAGTCCGTCCGTGGTCTACGTCTTCGGTAGACCTGTTTCGTGTCATAGATTTGTTTTATGTTTATGGTGTTTGGGCCAAGTTGGAGAGACCAAGCCAAACCTCCAAGTCACCACCGACTGCGACTGCGACTACGACTACCAACCAAAGTGGTTCGGCCAGCCAAACAACAACTTTGTTGTTTATGAACAAGAAGTTTTGCGGCTATGGATGTGGTTTGTGGTTTAACTGCTTTTATGGTAACACAAAATAAGAAAATCAACGAAAACAACAAACAAAACCAAAAAAAAAAACAAAAACGAAGGAAAGAAAATTATAATAAAACAAGAAAGTTGCCTTAGCGGAAAGCTAACCGAAATCCGTATGCTCTTGACTAGGATAAGATCGGGGTTCTTTGAAATTACTTATCTATGTCACGAATTAATATCGATTTAATTTTCATGTACTGAATTAATTGGGAATTTCGAAGACCTTATTATTTAGTGAACCAATATCTAGAAAATTAAAACTTATTATCCTGATGGAAAGTCTTAAAGTTACACTAGAATGCAATTAATAATTGGGTCAACATAACATATCAACTATTTTAAATTAACAAAAATTATGTCTCAACACTGAATCAAATTTCTGCATTTACTGACTATAAATAATTGATTAGCACCACTTATTATATATTTGTTTTTTTACCATGTATTTTCAGACGTTTTGCAGACAATTATCAAAAAGCAATTTATACAGTTGGAAAAGTTTTCATCTGTACAGAATCCTTTAAATACCTTTTGTGATTTTGTTTTTTTTTCGTCTGCAAACTTCGCGTTGAATTTTGAATACTCCACACAAAAGGGCAATTCAAAATAAAGTAAAAATCGGTACCAAAAACAACAACAACTGCATTGGCAGCATCGACTTTTGTTTAAAAGTCATCAAAGACCAACAGGAACAACAACAAGTTCAGTAACTAAAAGTCACGATGTTTGGTGGGTTTGATTTCATACCCTAGAAAGGTACTCTAATTTAATTCGAGGGTTAGTCATACATATATGAAAGCTAATTCATATTTCATTTATTTTAAAATAGAAAAATGGTCAAATTACCATTTACACATTTATTTTCAAAAGATCTCATTACAGAACGAACTTAAGTTTATGAAAAATAATAATATTTTTAAGACTTTTAGAAATGTTTATAGAGAATTCTTATAAATGTTTGCATAATCTGTTAAGGTAAATAATTAAATTATTTTAATCTTTTGCTTACATAAGGAAACCAGAAAGTTAAACAACATTATATTGATTTGCTGCTTAATGAACATTTAAATTGAATTATTTTAATATTAATTTAATATTATTAATGTAAACCCACCCACGATTTTAAATAGGTACATTCGAGTCGATCCCTTTAGATAGCCTTCCTATCTTGTTTTCGCTGGTTTCAAAACCAGTTTTGGCTTAAAGTCTAAACTTTATTTACAATATTGTTTTCTTTTACGACGTCGTCGCTGTCGACCGCGATTGCTGTTATTGTTGTTGTTGCTGTTGTTGTTGCTGCGGTTGTTGGTTTGACCCAAGCCCCTTTTTGTAATAAAGAAACTGGTATACGAACAAGACACAGCCACACATCCACTCCAACTCCAACTCCAATTCAATCCAACTCCACTCCACTCCACAGAGAAGTCCCCTTGGATGTTGCCTGAAAGCCCAGAGCCTCACGACAATTTAGCCAATTTGATGTGCATCTCAAAACAAAACACAAAAAACAAAAAAAAAATAAAACAACGAAATGGGTAGTTGGGGGATATGGACAACGACGAATTCTGTTTTTAGTTTGCATAGGAAACGATTCGGTATGAAATGGGATGACCGCGCAGATTTGATTTTCTAGAGAGCCCTTTTAGATCCTCCGTTTTTTGGTGTTGATTGGTCCCCGGTGGTTTATCAATCATTAAGAGTGACCGTCGGTCGTGGCCAGATCGTAAAAGTTGGGCCTAAATGCCCCCGAACCCGGCCTCTAAAAGGCCATCTACAAATGGCCATCCCATAAAGGGGCCCAAGGAACAAAGCAGTAAGAGTCTATACTTATAAGGTCTTATGAATGCCCCACTCGGATGAGTTACAACCTCGAAATGAGCCATTTGCCCGCTCATTTGATTGCACGTTTCAGACTCCGAAAAACCTCTGGACTTAAATCATTTTTATATATTCTTTGGGTTCCTTCTTTCAAAGGGCCTGTAAACTCTGGCGGCTTGGGGTGGAAATTTATTTCCTAATTGGTCGGTTAAGATGGTTTCTAATTTGGCCAAGGAATCTAGCAATGGCTTCGACCTTAAAATGGTAATACACCAATTATTCTTTATTAAGGGCTTGTAAGTCTTTAAATGCAAGTACTTAGTCTAAGCTCCAAATAAAAATATCTCTAAAAGGGGGTCACATTTGCTTTAAAAATGTAACAAAATTTGTTTTCATTTTAAACTAAATTTAATCGATATACTTTTTTGGGCATTCAAATTAATATCATCCCAAAAATGTAATAAAGCAATAAAAAATGTAAGAATTGAAGCCTATAGTAGTAAGAAACATCAAAGTATTCAGGAATGTTCTAGAAGTGCATTAACCATATTTAAGGACTTTTGCATAGTTCAAAACCCACCGAGGATACACTTAGATAAAACCACTAGAGCATACAGCACCACTCAACTGGGTGACCTCAACCGCAACGTGGAAAACTAAGAGATGGGCGGAAAAACAAGAATGGCAGGAAAAACAAGCGAAACCGAGGAAAACAAGGAAAATGTCAATAGCTTAGGCAACGACATAATTTGCTTTGCTTAATTTCTGCTACGTTTCGGTATTTTTATTGCAATTTCTGTTTCAGTCCTTCGGTTTGCCGTAGAGGCGGGAATGGGGTAGTTCGAAGAAAAGTGGGCGGGTCGCGCTGCCAGCATTCTGCAATTTGCCAATGAGTCCGGTCCGGAGACCAAAGTCCCAGAGTTCCGAGTTCCGAGTCCCGAGTCCGGAACCCTCTGTCCGGATACGGCTGTGGTCGGAGTGAAGCAATGTAACATGCCAAATGTGTCCCGGAATTTAATTAAACATTTTCTGCGCTTATTCGTGTATACTACGCTTCACCCTTCGTCCCTTCTGCCGCTTTTCCCGTGCATCACTAGTCCTCATCCCTTCGGCTTACTGACCTACACTGGGAGAAAACAAGGCCTCTGGAATTTTTAAAAAAAATAATTCTGCTAAACCTTTGAACAACATCAGAACACCAATTAGACATGCGTACTTTCTAGTGATAAAAAAATATATATTTAAAATAGAAGCAATAATTTTTTTTTTATCAATTTTGATATATAAAATTAAGGAAAACTGATGATTGGAATTTAAGATTTTCTTTCATTCCAATTAAATTTGTATATACATTAATATATAATATAATACCTAAATGTTCAATATGTGAGAAATAACATCAACAACAAATTTTAATATTATTCAAGCTGTTTTCGTAAACTTAGTCCCTAATTTTTAGTTCATTTTAATTCAATTTATTACCTTTATTAAAAGTAGACCCAGAAATTTAGTAAGTGTTTCCAGAACTCTTATGCTGATTTTTTTTCGCAGTGCCAAGCCATCAACTTTGTCGTCAATGCCCTGTCCGAAATTCTTGTTTGGGGGTAGCTCTTACTATTGATTCTGGGACCCCTCGAGGGGATGGTGGGCCAGTAAATGGCAAGGTTATTGACATATTTTAACAACTATTTGCAAAAGGCTTTAGTTTCACTTCAATACCATTCCCCCCTCGCCCCTTATGACCATCATGGCCCTTTCACGCATAATTGAAGCAAGTGCAGAATGTCTTCATCCTTGAAGGTCCTTCCCGGAATTGGAATCGGACCAGGATCTGGACTCGGACTCGGATACGACTCGACTACGTCTGTTTGCTTTCATGTTTAAATGTGCTCGCGGCATCAATATTTGTGTCCTGGCAAATATTTGTCATTTGTCATGTAAATAACGTTATTTCAATTACTTGATGTAAACGAAACGGACAACAGAAGTCAAAGTAAAAGCTGAAAAAAGGACTAGAAAAGGAGTTACAACTTTTAAAAAGGGATTGCAAACTTATGGTTTGTCTGTTAAAATAGAAGATTTTCATTAAAAAGGAACATTTTTCATAAATCGAAAAGTGTACTTAACCACTATCAGTTCTTAGAAATAATTTACAAAATATCATTACATAAAAGAGCGAAAAAGATAAGCTTTTATAAACGATTGTAAATGTAATGTTCCAATGTTTTTTTTTTTTGCTAAATTAATAATTGCTAAATTTTATTAATCGACTTTCTTTGAGATATCTCATTCTATTATCGTCAACAGTTTGAGAAAACTATTCCTAAAGTTATTATCAAGTGTTAACTATTACTAAACGATAATATTATTTGTAATTTATAATTCCGGGAACGTTGCGTTAACTTACTTGGCAGCATTTGGAAATAATATTTTTCTGAGCAGCTCTGCGATCCCTAATTCTGGAAAAGTATTTAATAATATTGCTGTTCAAACAAAAATCGCGCGCTACTCGGAAATGTGTTTGTGTGCTTGCATATAAGAATAACAAACAGCAACAAAAGTTGTTTGTAAAAATCGAGAACTTGGAAAAAAAGTAGTCTAAAATGAATCTGTAGTAATAAATTATGACTTTTAAAACAAAACTCAGTTCTGTTTTTTCACTTTTAAGGGCAAATGACAGACAGAGCCTGACACACAGTAATTCCATTTTGTTCGTAGAATACTTTCAGTCGGTTGTCGCGGGTAATTGCTTGGAAAACATAATACACAACCTTCGATGGCATACCAACCAAATTATTTTAATCCAAATCCATTTTCCATTGGACTGACTGCCTTGTCAGGGAAATTAGCAAATAAATGTGCTCGAAATTAAAACAAATTAACAACATTTATTTGCGACTGTAAAACTTGGTCATTTTCTGTGGGTTCGGGAATTGAAAAACTTTTCTGCTCCGGCCAACCAAACGAAACCAAACCAAACGAAACGAAATGAAAGTAAACCAAATCGAAAGCACGAGTGCCCAAAGCAAATGACACTTTTTCCTCCGCAGTTCCGCACTTAGAGCAATTGCTGCCGCGATGGATGAGGAAAAGAGGTGGTTTGCGGGGTGTGGCACGAAGAAAAAAAAAATGCAAATTTATTGGCATTTAATTTAAAAGAGAAACAGAAACAAACAAAAAAAAAACAGCGAAACGCAGAGAGAGACAACAATTGCCCGCATTCGCTGGCCCTCAGCACAAAAACCCGGAACCCAAAAGGCCCCCGGAACATTTTAGCATCGGGATCGGGGACCCTGCGAAACAAACCCTCATAATGTGCACAAAACTTTGCAACAACAACAACAACACAACGCCGGACCACAACAACAAATGCGGCATATAAACGAGCGCATAATGAGCTCAGTAGAACTTCCCGCCTTGGTTGGATGGATGGATGGATGGATAGATGGATGGATGGATGGATGGATGGATGGATGGATGGATGGTTGGATATGGATGGGAGTAGAGCGAAATCGCATTTAATACCCCAAAAAATACACTTAACTTAAAAAGTTATGGAAAACGTCATTGATTTATCACTAATTACATGTTTTAGCAATATAAATAAGGGCTTAAACTGTGAGTTAAAATATCAAAACAACAAAAGTTCTAATAGCTTGTTCAAATGATATGTTTAATTAAAAAAACAGTTGTAAATTTCTACCACAAAGTTAAACATTTGCCGTTCATGTACTATCTTCTACTTTAGGCTTTATTATTTAAAGCTAAGAATGTAAGACTGTAATATTACTTTTTTTATATACTTCCCGAATATATTACACATATTAAAATATAATTTTGTCAAACCTAATACAACATTTATTTTTCTAATCAAAATGTTTTGTCTTGCATTGATTTTTAAGAAAGGCACGATTTTGTAAATTAAATTTATTATTCTAAATTAAATAAAAACATTTAAAGCTACAATTGATTGTTTCCAGTGTAAAAGCTAAGCCATAAAGGGCGAAGGGGATCAGGGGTATGGCCCATATATTAAACACGCCCCATTCCCAGGACAGTTACTGCCTTTTTTATGCTCCGTGCATATCATGCAATTACTTTCCACTCAAATGTCAATTTAAATTGAAGTTTTATGCAAAAACCATACTCGAAATTTTTTTTGCCATCCTCAAAGAACAATGCCTCCAGAGGAAGGTCCTGGCGGAACCGGAAGTTTTCGTCCTGATCCTTCGACAGAGTGTGTGTGTGTGTTCGTGTGCCTTGCTTTTTATGTGTTAGTTGCACATTTCGGAAATTAAGTTGAAATTTATTAGCACATCTTTGTCGTCGCTTCGAATTGCTTTGCCAGCACTTCGAGGGATTCTCCTTCAACGGCCTGTGACGAATCCGCAAAGCCCCTTTTTTTTCAATCGGTGTGGGAGTGAGTTTTCGAAACTGACATTAATGTGCGTGTGTTGCGTTGCGCCAAATGGCGCTATATAAATTGTCAAGGCAAATCTCACAAATAAGGTAAATTGTGGTATGGAGAAAGTTTCGCAAAATCGACAAATAATCGCCAACTAAGCAGTCAGATATACGATTTCGATTTGTAAAGTGTTTCCCAAGTGATTTGAGGTTTATGGTGTTCTTTAGGCCTGGTGTTTTTTTTTTTACGAGTATTGAAACCTTGATTTTATGATTTTTCAATATTAAATTCTATTTATTTTTTAGAGTTTGTTATAAAAAATTTCAAAATTTCTATTTTTATATTGTAAAATCAAAATTAAATGAATAAATATTCTTTATTCTTTTAAAAAATAAGCAAGATCACCTTTTTATAACTAACTAATTAGTTATATTTTTCCAATGTTCCAAGCACCCAACTAGCTGTGTCTTTGGGGCATATGTTTCAATAGTTAGTGATTACTTCAAAGACCTGCCCCCACCGATTTTCCCGCATCAGTTCAATTAATTAACCGACTTGGATGGCTTCCGTGCTCTTAACCACCGACTGGCACATCAAAGGAATTACCACAGCTGCTGAAGTGCCGAAGAGAGAAAGTAGGGGGGAAAAAAAAAGGAAATTATAAACCTTATCAATTAAGGACCTTCGACGGATATATACTCGGCATCAGTGGGTTTTATGCAATCAACCGATGTGCCCTGCTCAATGGATCGTAGCGCCCTTGGCAGCACAGCAAAGAATCTGAAGGACCCTCCACTCGGGACAGACACGCACAAGGATTCCGATTCCGATTCTGATTCCGATTCGAATTCGGATCCGGATACGGCTACAAAACCCCCAACCCATATGTGGCAGGGTCCTCGATGTGCCAGTGGAGTGTATATTAGTGGCTCGAAATTACACAATTTCCAATTGCATCAAGTCGTTAAAAGTTTCGATTACAAAACGCGCTTTACAATTGCCCGCTGGCGGGGTTATTTGTGGGGTGAAAAATAAAATAAAACAAACGGCAGCAGAACAAACAGCCACTACAAAAGCGGGTAGATATCGGATATGGTATATGGTATATGGGATGGTGTGCGCAAACAAATATTGAAAGTGGCATTAAAAAAGTTCTACCAACGTTGATTTCATTGCGATGAATTTGCGCTCAAATGGCAAATCAATGAGTTTTCCCTCTGCCAGTCAATTTTATGGTCCCACCAAATACAAACACTCACAGTCACAAACACAGTCACAGTCACACGATGCCATGTGTATCGCCATCGAAGCGAACCAGTCTGAAAGCCAGTTGATGTTCTACTTGCCAGTAGATACGCTCAATCGGGTGAAAGTTGGCCGGAGTACAAAGAAATTGGTACTGCGCGATGCGATTATTGTGGCATATAGTAAACAGTTTATAGCCCATAATCCACACTACCTGTAAAGTAACTATCAACAAGGGTTATTGGTCGTATATGCTGTGGAAACTGCTGAAGATTAATTACTGTTATATTACCTTTATTAAAAAAAAATGGTTATTAACCAAATTAATGAAATATATAAAAGACAACAAAAGACATGCAATTTTGTAAGTTATTAAAGAAAAAACGATTTTGATTTCACAATAAAAAACCAAATTTTCATAAAAACGTAATCCCCTTTAGAACATTTTTAAAAAACCATTATGGGCTTACAAAATTGATGAACATTAAAAAATATTTACAGCTCTTTGTCTTTATTTCGAATTATTTACAATGTGAAAAACCTAATCAGCTGCCATTAAAATAAAACATAAATTGTACAGAATACAATTAGGTTTCAAGTTGGGGCAGCTCAGTAATCGCATTACTTATATGGCTGTTAGTTTCTGTTCATGTGTTTTTTATGTGCCGCATATAATCGCCATTAATTTCCATTTTGATGTCCTATCGTCATTTTTAATGCCGATGCTTTTAACGCCACACAGTTTGTATCCCGATTTCCCCGTTTTCCCCGTTTCCGCGTGGAAAGCGAGGCACTCGTGATAACAAATAAAAACTATGGACATAAAAAAAAATAAACAAACATTTTACTACTACTTTTCGCTCGACCTCTGTCGTCACCCCTTTTTTATTTCGCCCCCTCCCCGCCAATCGTCCGTGCTAGAAATGAAATTGATGCATTGATTTTTCGATATACAAAACATTCTCATCCGTTTTATTGCCACCCCATGGTGGCTCTCCCCCCCTCAAAAGCAGGGCCAGCCACGCCCCCTCATCCAATGCCACCTGCCATCGAGGAGAGAGCTTTTCGTTGCCTTTTGTTTTTATAGCGACATGTAATGTGATTTATTGCCTGTTCGGTCCTTAAAATAAATTCCTTTTAATGGTTTTTTATTGCCATCAGTAGTTGGCGTCAGCGTCAGCGTTAATGTTAATTAAACTATTGTAGTGCCAGCAGCGTGGGCGCAAAAATACTGTAGGGGGAGGATGTTTCAAACCCAATTCCAATCCCAATCCGAATCCGAAGCCGAATCCCATTTTCATTTCGGGGAAAAAAACCCATAAATCGCCGACAAAGGAGAAGAACAAGCTGTGGAACAAGGTTAGTGGAGATTGCAAGTGGATATGGCCATTGGAGTGGCGCTTTTTGTGCCGACTTTGCAATTTGGATTTCCATTCAGTTCATGTTCTATTATATATTTTCCCTCGCTCGCAATGATTTGGGTGGGATAAGAACTTTGAGAAATATGGGGCGTTGCAGGGCCATTAGATTAGTGGAGGAATAAGTGATGGCTAAAACGATTCTTTGTGGTAGGTGCATGAAGAGAAAGTTGAATAGAATTCATATGCACTTACAAACTGGTAATGGAAGTACCTTTTCTCTACTGTTCATTCAATTGTAATGTATTGCATTTTAAGTCCTTAAAATGATTTTATATTCCAGATCATAGTATCTCTCTTTTGCAATCTTTCCTACTTCCTTGTTTTCAATGAACCTAAGCCGGAACTGATTTAGATTTCTATCTAATATCTTTAGATTCACTTTAGAGCTAACCACTAAATTATACAAATCCTTACTTAAACACATCACAGAGAATTTTCAATCTCTCAACATCAAAAGTAATTGATTTTTAAAGCTTGCAAACATAATAATCGAATTATAATGTTTAGGGGGAATCCGTTAACCTTTAACCATTTGCCATCTTTCATCTAAGGAAATTTTAATCCCAAGCCTTTTCCAATTTTCACTTTCAGCAGGAAATTAGGGTAGCTACTTTATTTCCTTACCTGTTCACCTCGTTCTGAAGATGTTAAGCCGGAACTGTTTAAGATTTATGTTTAATGGCTTTAAAAAATGAAAAACAAAAATCTTGAAAAATACTTTTGCCTTAACCTTTTTCCCGTCTAGCATTTTTTTTTTGTTTGGGGTGAGGAAATAGCTTCACAGGAACCGGCTTAAGGCGTTATCCAACCACCACCTTTCCCCCGCTCTGGACAGGTCATTAAAGCCATATTAGGTGGGTGGTTGGTAAGCCTTATAAACAGTCGGCGTCTCTGACTTACCCCCTTTGCCCATCCAAATGGTTGACTTTGCCCCCAGACTCTGGGGATTATGATGTGTTGATATACAGCACCGATGATGCTGGCCATCCAGCTGGTGTCCACTTGATGTCCATTTCCTGGTTTTCCCTCTTGTCTAATTTCCCGACTCCAACTTCGACTTCGACTTCCAGTCTATGTGTGTGCTGTGCTGGCTTTCTCAGCTCGTTTATAAATATTTAACGATTTAAGTTTTTCCGTCAAAGTGTTTGCCATGGACCCTCCCTTCACCCCGGGATATTGCGTTCATGATAATTGCGGTTCTGGTTTTGGTCTTGATACTGTTCTGTTCTGTTCTGTTCTGCTCAGTATTGGTCTGGTCTGGATCCCAGTTTGTGTTTCGTGTCCGGGGCCCCAGCTGCGTTTAATGGCTTTTCAGAATTTAAACAAGTCGCGTAATTTTGGTTTTCTTTTTATAAATCGCCTCTCTGTTCGGCACCGCCATTATCCCCCGCTATGGCTTCAGTTTCCGCCGTTCTTGGGCCTTCCTACAATTGCAATAAATTTCTGATATTACATACATTTTGTTTATTTCAAATTTACTTTTTATTAAAATTTTGGGGCCGCCCCGCAAAAAACAAAGAAAACTCGTCGGAAAAACGCAGTCCTCGGAAAATTGTTTGCGGTGGATTATGTGATATTTACAATGGACTGGGGTCTTTTTCCGATATTTAGAGCCGGTGGCTGGGTCAAAAAAAAAAAAAAGGATGGGGTACATCTGGCCCCCCAAAAATGCCACATAAATCGCCAAGGAGTGTAAACAAATTGCGCTGATCCAAAGGAAGGAGGCTAGAAAAAATCCAATAAGTGCTACAGGGAATTTATCATGTTTGATATCAAAGCTGATTTGTATTGATTTTGCAAAGCCAATAGACTTTACTACAAAATTTAGAAGTTTTTTATTAAAATGGCTTCATGACTGATGACAAAAATAAATTCCGATTCGAAATTGGAAATTTTGTTGTGCTTAATCTGTGACATTTATTACCCATCAGTTCATCAGTGCATGATTCGGTTCTTCTTTTGAAATGAACGCCTAATTATTTTAATAACTTTCCTGCGATTTATTTACTTTGACATTTTCATGTTTCACCCTCGACGATTTTAATCCTTTTTAATCTACTTACTTCGCCCTCAGGACACGTTGTAAAATATACTTCTGAGATTTGCGACAACTTTATTTCCAGATCTATGGATTTGGATTGCTCGTTAACTTTAATTGCCTAATAGCTACATAAATCTGACCCTTTTCGTGCCAAGTTTGTTTTAGTTCGGCTGCTATAAATAATCCAGTCCGGGGGGATGGAGAATAGTTTTGCCGGGGATTACCTTCACCCTTTTTGGTTGGCCAGTAATTTTCCATTTTGGATCCGCAACGGATTTCCCACCGCAAAAACGGACAAATGTCGATTTCAGCACTCGACGGAATCGTAGGGCAATTGTTTATAAACGATTGGACAAGGTCAAATGCTGTTAATTAAACAGATGGATGCGTATATATACATATATATATATAGCGCGGCAGGGAGCATCGCTATGAGTTGCCTTTAATTACGATCCCCCACAGGCCCCCGGATGGAGTCCGGCAATTATTCAATCCCGCATCGCCGGCCCGGGCTAAATAATGTTGTAATTTACAAAAGTCCCAGTGAGACGAACGAAAATCAACAGAAAATCGGTTGTTTTTCTTTCTCGATAAGCAACAGCAACGACGGGGCAAGCAGTAAAATAAATAGTGAAAAATAACAAGTCATAAAAATGATTTATATGCAAAGTGCGCGCCACGAGATGATGGCCCATTTCCTCAAAACCCCTCTTCTTTCTCCAAAATGTAGGATATAGCATGGGTATTGGTAGTATATAGATAGGTGTGGATATGGATATGGGACAGGTAAATCGAACTCATCCGTGAGGGTGATTCGTAGGTGCCGAGCCCAGTTGGATGGACAAAGGGAAACCGGTTCGATACCGATATTAGCAACCATTTATGCATGTCGACTGTTTTGAACAAATAGCCAGCGATCTCGGCCAAAGACAATGGGCCACAATTTAACTACCAAAATACGCCAGTAGGGTACCCATTCCAATTTATTTTTTTTTTCATTTTTTCATCACTCTTTTCTTGGTAGGCACGCACACACAGTTTTCCTTTCTGTTTTCTGTGGTCTGCTTCTTCTGTTTGTCGTCGGTCAGGCGATCGAGAAGATACTATATGCCGGGGATATGGATATCCAGGAGATCGGTGGAGGGGGAGGGGAAGGGGCAGGGGTAGGGGGTTAGGATTCGAACCCCTCACAGTGGGACATCACAGGCCATAAAGATGATCGGTCGGGATGGGTGCGTGACCAACTGGGTACACCTTGCGTGACACGCAATAAGATTCATCTCAAATTTCACGCATCTTTCGTTTTTCAAGAGCTCTTTACACACACTTTAATGCACACTCATCTCCATGATGGTGTTTTATTTTTAATGCTCTCAAATTACTTTCACTGACTTTGTAGACACCATCTATCTTGTAATAAATGCAAATTCATTTCAATATTGGTAGTATTAAATTTAAAATAATTATAGACGTCTAAAGGGTTAAACTAACAACAATCCATTTATGTTGAATAAAGATTATCCTTTATAAATAAATTTTATGTTTTTTTTATTTATAATATGCTGTTGGTGACATGGTTATATATATGTGCACTCAAAAAATATACTGAAAATAATAAATTAAACTACATATCATATTAAAGTGTGAGTATTAATATAGCCCCTTTACTTTTTAAATTCATTTCTATACTCATAAGTTTTATTTCGATACTTTCGTTGTATTTATTCATAGCCAATATTTTATAAATACATGTGACAAAAGTTTAGTTTTTAGGAGAATTTTTATTGAATGTATAGTATAAAAATTCAAAAAAACATGGTAAATTAGTCACTGAGAACACATAACAATGTTTTCAGTAAAATCTCTTAAGTTTAGTTTTCAATAAAAGTTACATACGTATTTAAGGAATATAATACTTTTTGGAGTCTATAGCTTATTATAGCCAAAATGTAAGGATTTTATTGTTCTGGACTTAACGATTATAGTCTTAGTACATTACTTTCGATCCTTTGTTTTTTCCCATCCCCTTGTATTTAATTCGAGCTCTCTTTTCATAATTCTTGTACATAGCCAACGCTTTTGTGATCTCCCCCCGGGCTAAAAACAGGTATACTACCGGCACCCCCGATTAAATGAGGACTCATTGTGCTATCAATAGCAGGGCTATCCACAGTTCTCCTGATGGCTACGATCGATCACGAAGCACGCCCATCCCTGAGGCGAAAACAGGGACTTGATTCCACCGCTGCCGTCGTCTTTGTTTGTCACACAAATGAAGAGTTGATGATGAAGATGAAGACGATGACGATGACGACGACGATGACGCTGCGGATTGGGGGAAGATCAACTCTCGAGACCTCAATCAGGGTTCGCGATGAGGGTTCGGTGCGGACAGGATTCTTCACGTTCGGATTGAAAATCAGGTTAGGGTTTGGGTTCGGGTTTGGGTTCTGATTCTGGTTTTGGTTCCTACACTTCTTTTTTTTTTTTGTTCACTCCAGAATCTTGTCTGTCACGGTCTGGAGTGAGGGTCTGAGCTGAGGGGTCGATTGTCTGAGCTCTGAGATCTGGGATTGGTATATATGTATGTACGTCTATTTATGTACCCTGTGCCTGTCGTGGGTCTGGGGCACGTCACCAGGACTGCCGGCACAATGGACACTTGTGCTCGGTGGGTTTTGGGCTTAGGTCTAGGCCTCTCCCTTTGTTCGCCCCTCAATGTGTGCAATGGGCAATGATTAAATTAATTATGCCTGGCAGGTAGCTCTCCAGTCACCAGTCTCCAGTCTCCTGCACCAGGGAGCGTGAAGAAAGAAGGACATTTGATATTTTTGACACTTTTCGGCAACCTGTAAAAAAATTACAAGAAAGGAAAATAGGCAGCCGAGAAGAAAAGCGCTGATTGCAGATCCTCATGCCAATCTCTTCGGGCCAAAATGATGGGAAAGGTCTTTTTATGTTTCCTAGGTAAGAAAAGAGCCCAAATGTGGAATAAAATATTTCTAGGTAACACTTAAGGTACTACATTTTTCAGTGACTTTTAAAGGTATATAAGCTATTTGATCTTTTATTTTTATAAACAGTCATTTGTAAAAATAAATTTATTTTGCATTGTTGCATTATAGATTATGAATACATTTTTTGTATTGCCATTGTAAATTGTTGGGCTGTTTTAAAAACTACTACTACTACATTTAATATTATATTAGTTATTATACATTTATATGGAGTTTTAGATTTACATTTAGTGAAAAATGTATCTTAACTGACAAAAATATAATAAAAGTGATAGATTTAAATTTTTTAATACATATTTTAACTGTAATAGTTTAATTTGAGGAAAAACCTGATTATGCCTTAATTGTAAGTTAAGTTAAAAGATATGGAAAAGAAAAGTACCATCGCAGGTACGTCTACCTAGATACTCCGCATCCCTGATGCCAAGTGCCCAGACCTGGCCAACAATTGAAGTGTAATTTATGACAACAATGGCAGGCAGTGAAGCCTGCATTGTAGGAACCCTATTGTGGCCGGGTCAAGGCCCCCCCGACCATCCAATATCGGATGATCCCCATGACAAATGCACTCGCCCCGATCGGCGAGATAAGCCCTTGATCAGGTTGCCAAACACTTGCAGTCCGTAAAAGAAAGCCGATACGATTTGTATTCCTTTGGTTTTTTGTCTGAGGGGCTAAGGGCTCAAACCTGGGATTGGCACTGCCATCCGTTAGAGATTTGTTAGAGGTCTAGCCCATAATTGAATGGCAGCAGATCGCTATCTGGTTTTTTTTTTTTTTTTTGTATTTGGGATTGGGATGTCTGAAAAGCAGAAACAGGAAATGTGCAATGCACTGGAGTGAACTGGGAATTTGGCAAGTGTATTGTCCTCGGTAATAAGCAATCTCCAAAAGAGATCATCCTTCAGCGACTTCGCAGTTTGACGTTTCCCGGTTAGTGAAGAGCTGTCAGTCGAGTGCCGAACAATCCAATCCAATCTTCTATCTGTCAATCGTATTTACCATCAACGCAATTCACTGTTCCGCAAATCAATCCAATATCGATAGCGTCATCAAATATCGTGTTTCAATACTCCGCTAAAAAATATCGAATTTCACTGAAAATGATTTCATGTTCATGGTAGTTTTTAATTTAGACCTTTAGTTGGAAGTTCTAATAGATTTTATTTAAAATTTATTTTTAAAAGTGGACTAAATGACATATATGTCCATATAACATCAACCCTTAAATTACTATTTTAATAACTTGTAATTATTCTTTGTGTTTAAGTAAAATGCTCACATTTTATTAGATCGTTGTAATAAAAAAATTAACTTTGTTGCTCACCGCATTTTGTGGTTTTTAATATTCACTAAAATGTATACATTATATATACAATATATTATAAAAATTAATAAATTTTGACAGTTTTGGCAAATGTCAAGTTTGCTTGCTTATTATCGATCACATTGTTGATTTTCCGTGCACGCCCAATTAGACGAATGTAAACAAATTCAAATTCAAATTTTGTTTACATGCACACATGTGCATTGTCATTCGTTCCGTGCAAATGTCAAATGTGAGAAAAGCCATTAAACGTTGCGCTGAAAATAGAAGCGGCCCGCCCACTGCATTGTGGAAAGTTTCGTAGGTTGCGGCCCCAAAAATACAAACCAAAAATACGAGCCAACGCAAAGAAAAAGTACGAAAATAAATAATCGGAATAAATGCAAAACTAAAGCCAACAATAGTCGAAATAACAGCAGTGAAATGCTCGCACATTTTGCAATCAACACAAAAAACCCGGGGGGCGGTGAGGTGGATTAAAGGGGCCGGGGGAAAATGGAAAAACACAGCCAGGGAAGGGGTACACTGAAAAAAAATATAAATCTATGAAATCAAGTTTAAGTGATAAAAATGTATGCCTATCTGCAAAGCCAATACACTATACAAATTTATAAAGTTGAAACATGTTCTTAGTAATATTTTTACAATGTAACAATAAATATATAAATATATTTATAAAATCAAAGGAGTAAGTAAGATAAATATTTTTTTGCATTTTCCTAGAAATCTTTTTTTTCCTATTGATAGAATCTCTTGTAAATAAAATAGAGTTTGATGACATTTCTTAAATTTCAGTGCTTCAGAGTTGTTTTACTGACTTTTAACTTTTGCTCCATAGGCTTTTCACAAATTACACCAGTAATTCACAATGACAAAACTATCAAAAATCAGGGAAAAAGTGAATTTATCTTAGTGCAAAGGAAGGATGAAAACAATTTCTCTCGTTTTGATTAGACGACGCAAAAATTGTTGGACGTCGGCGCGTAAACAAGAATCTGAATTGAGGCGTTAGGTGTGGCAATCTTAAACGTCCCCCTTTGCCCAAAACCACCCACACCCCCCATCACTTCGGTTCACTTAATTCATCCTGCACCTGCCATCCCCTCCGCCCCTTTTCCACAGCTTATATATATATATATATATATATATGTACCATATAAACCTGGCGGACGCCATCGACCACAAAAACAGTGTGCGAATGAACCCATATAACCGACAAATTTGGACGCGCGCAAATAAGAGAAAAAAAATGTAGTGCGGTTTTCAAATTTATTCTAGTGCCGCCGCGTTTTGTTCCGCTCCCACTTCCACGCCCCCGCCACCGCCCCGCCCCCCTGGACCACAGTTCTATTCAATTCCGCTGCGTTTCTTGTTATTTTTGTACTTAAATAAAGCGCAATTTGCGTTTTTTTTTCGCGCACTGCCAGTGTTTTTCTGGTTTGTTTTTCAACGCTTGAAATTTAATAGATTTGGCACACATTCGAGACACACATCATATTGGCAGCAGCCAATCGCAAAATGTTAGTATTAGTTTGGGGATCTGGAAATGGGAATTTCAAATAAAAGTTTATTGCTGCTTAAAATAACTTAAATTGGCAATTGCGAATTGAGTTTGAGTAGAAGATATGAAAATAACTTAATAAAATGGATTTGGTTCTTAAATTTTAGCAACCAAGTTTTGCAAGATATTTTATGGCATAAGAAACTGTTTATAACATTTTGTTTTTTAAGTAATTCGCTCTAAATTTAGAACAAAATAATACAACAATAAGAACAATATAACATTCCAATAACTAAATCATATCAAAATTTTGTCTCTTAGAAAGAAATGATATTCCAAAATTTTCAAATTAAATTTTCAAATTTTTTAAAGCTAAGTTTGGGTATTGTTTATATGTTAATATCTTTATAATTTTCAACATTTCTCCAAATGTGTCTAAGCTTGCCATTAAAACAGAAGTTTCTCATCTAGCTACTGCTTTGGCTTATATAAAAAAAAATATTGCTCGCTCAGGAAGAGGAAGGCATTAAAAACAACTTACCGCAACCAACTTTATTCAACTGGCTTAGTATTTCATGGCCCATCAAAAGTTGGCAACAGGTGCAATAACTTATGTGCGTTAATAATGTCTGCCCCAACTATTGCTTCCACTCGATTTGCTGGCAAAGGTAAGAGGTGCAAAACATTCGGAGCGAACATTTTGCCACTGGTACCGGTACCTACTTAATTTGCATTCAAAACAAAAATTCTTTGCATAAATAAATAAAATTGCTGGAATCTGAAAAAAAAAACGCAATACAGAAACCAAAATCGAAACGCACATGTTTTAATAAACAAGAGCATATTCCAAACGAATTTCTATATGAATGAGCAAATGAATGAATGAATGAAAATACGAATGAACGCCTTTTGCAAATACGAGTCAAGCAAATAAAATTCAGTTTGATTTTATTTATTTTGTGTATATTTGTGGGCTCATCCACAACCATTTCGGAGCTTAAATTTTGCACATTTAATGCATGGCTTGTTGTTTTTAATGATAAATGTGCTGAATACAAATCAATGCGAGTGTGTATTTAAAGAAACCTATTTATTTAACTGATTGTGGCTTATCCCCTTTGACAGCAAAGAAATTCCTACCGCAATTTTGAGGGATGCAGCCCGTCACGAGCAAAAACCATTTGGTCTGCCAATAGTTGCCATGGCGATTCTTATTTTGTTAAATAAATATTATTCAGAGCCAAAAATCTGTACAATTCAATTCTGTTTATTTCGATAGCTTCCTCTTCTCTTTGTTTACACCGATTTTTGTATAAATATGATAAAATCTGTGCAAATGGCAGGTTGTCACATTGGGTAATCTCTATAAATAAGAACGCGTTGTAATTATACTTGTATTTAATGCCATTTCGTTTCCCAAATGAGTTGGCTCATCCGAAGGCCTTGGCATGATGAGAGTCTAGGCACGTGCCCCAATCTTGGCCTTGTCTTAATCCAAACACCTCTGTGTGGACTCTCCATTTTCGGATCGAGTCTGGCGCCAGCGATATGGCCTTCCCATATCATCGAGCCACAAACTGGAAAATATAAAAAAAAAATTTCAGATCACTAATTAGAAGCAAACACAAAATGCAAATGAAGCGAATCACACACAAATTTATCATATTAAGTGTTGTGTACTATGTTCCTAATAATGTGCACTTACATATATGTTTATATGAGGGTCAAGTACAGACAAAAAAATAAAATTCTCTCGAATTGTTTAACATTTTACTACGGCAAAAGAAATTCCTACAAATAATGAAGGTACAATTGTTTTGACAGTACTTAAAAATGTTAGATATAGCAAAATATATTTTAAAATATATATATATTTGGTACATTGTAAAGTGTTTTATATTTTTTCATGAGATTCAATATGTGTGTTTTGTGATATATATATATTCTCTGTGTAATAATAAATGTGTGCCCCCCTAACGAACCAGGAAGAAAATCAAAAGCCGCAGCTGGGAAAACGACGGTGCAATTTTGAAAGCGATTTCGAAATCGTCGCACAAATCGATCCAATGAATTCAAAATTCAAGAGGCGTTGGTGTTCGCTTTGTTTACAAACACAGCGAGGTGAGCGAAAGGGGGCGGGGCGGGGACGGGGGCGGGAGGTTCGGTCTATGGGGCCCATTGTACATAGATCCATCGATTGGGGCATATGACAGCCCAAAGTGCTCCATGCATATTAGATAAAATTATAAACAAAACATGAAAAGGCAACGCTTGAAAATTTGTCACGCCCCACCGCGGCAAGAATCGATGTGGGTGGGGGGCGGTGGGTGTAGTGTGGGTTGGCGGGTGGGGTGACGAACCCCTGGGGGGTGGGGGTGCGGGTGCGGGTGCTAGATCGCGCTTTTTGTTGTCTTTCCATAGCTGGGGGTCGACCTATTCAATATGCCGACACACGCGCCAAACACCTCCTACGCAGGGCTCGATTGCCTTCGAATATGCGGCGTAGTAGAAGAGACCCGCAATCAGTCAGATTTGCCAGTGTGACACCAAAGAATTTATATAAATTGAAATAGAAACAGAAAAAACTGAGAATGTGTAGTACACCCCAAAATAACCTGCTAACAATTAAATCAATTCTATAATCTGGGCCATTCAGAATAAAACAAGAAAGAAAGCAAACTTCGGCAAGCCGAAGTTCATATACCCTTGCAGCTATTGCAAGAATTAAACATTTTTGAAAACATTAAAATTATGATTTACTTTCGTATATGTTTAAAAACATTGAAGCTATGATGATTTGCAGCTCAATTATTTGATAGTTATTTTATATATTTTTATTATTTCTGAGGGAGCTATATGATATAGACGTCCGATTTTGATAAAATTTAAACCATAATTCTGAAATATTTAACCATTGCTATATGTCGAAGAACTACACAAAAAATTAAAAAACAGAAAAGTTATAATTTTTTCATTTATTTTTCCGATTGTTCCTATGAGAGCTATATGATATAGTCGTCCGACTTTGATGAAATTTAAACCGTAAATCGGAAATATTTAACCATTACTAAATGTCGAAGAACTAAACAAAAAAAATAAAAAACAGAAAAGTTATAATTTTTTTTCATTTATTTTTCCGATTGTTCCTATGGGAGCTATATTATATAGTCGTCCGACTTTGATGAAATTTAAACCGTAAATCGGAAATATTTAACCATTACTAAATGTCGAAGAACTAAACAAAAAAAATAAAAAACAGAAAAGTTATAATTTTTTTTCATTTATTTTTCCGATTGTTCCTATGGGAGCTATATTATATAGTCGTCCGACTTTGATGAAATTTAAACTGTAAATCGGAAATATGTAACTATTACCAAATGTCGAAGAACTAAACAAAAAATTGAAAAACAGCAAAGTTATAATTTTTTTCATTTATTTTTCCGATTGTTCCTATGGGAGCTATATGCTATAGTCGTCCGATTTTGATGAAATTTAAACCGTAAATCGGAAATGTTTAACCATTACTAAATGTCGAAGAACTAAACAAAAAATTAAAAAACAGCAAAGTTATAATTTTTTTTCATTTATTTTTCCGATTGTTCCTATGGGAGCTATATGCTATAGTCGTCCGATCCGGCTCGTTCCGACTTATATACTACCTGCAATAGAAAGACAACTTTTGGGAAAGTTTCATGCAGATAGCTTTAAAACTGAGAGACTAGTTTGCATATAAACGGACGGACAGACGGACAGACGGACAGACTGACAGACGGACAGACGGACGGACAGACGGACAGACGGACATGGCTAGATCGACTCGCCTAGTGATGCTGATCAAGAATATATATACTTTATAGGGTCGGAGATGTCTCCTTCACTGCGTTGCAAACTTCTGACTGAAATTATAATACCCTCTGCAAGGGTATAAATATATATATATTTTTTTAAAAGCGATTGGGTTATTTGTGTAACGAAGTTATGTATTCACTTTTTTCGATTATAAACTCAATTAAAGTTTATGAACTCAGTCAAAAAAGAAATTGTTTAACAAACAAAAAAAATTTCCATTTTCTATGTATAGTTTACTTTTGATATTAAAGTTTAATACTAAACATTGATTTACTAAAAATGATATGCTAATTCGAATTTCTAGTTCAAATCTATATATTTTGTAGCACTGCTTTGTTTTAAGCTTTTAATGTATTTCCAGTGTCATAAGAGCATATAGTCATACGCTGGCAGTTTGTAGCTCAGTGTGGCTTTATTTCACAGTCCCCAAGCCCACTCGATGAGTGCCGTCCATTGTTTTCGCCTCGCTTTGTTGTTGACGAAACGATCTGTTGAAGTTTGCCAAATGGATGACAGACAAGCGGACCCAGACCCCCAAACCGAAACCGAAACCGAAACCCCAGCGATGCGATCCGATCCAGATCCAGATCCAAAGCAAAAGCCAGAGCCAGAGCCAAAGCCAGAGCCCCATGTGGCGACCACTCGATCGTCGCATGATATGTGCCTCTATGAAATAAAATGAGATGGCATGGAATGGTATTGTATGGAATGGAAGGGGCCGCCAATAGTGGGGGATTGTTTAGGATATCAAAGAGAATTTCGGTTGTTGAGTGATAGGGAAAATATTTTTTTATTAAGCTAAATAAACAAACGAGGGCATGGAAAACCGGGTTCTTGCACAGCAATATAATAGAATTTTTAAACAATTACAACTCTGTTATATTTTGTATACTTTATAGAATTATTTTATATCATTTTAAAAACTATGGCTTATAACAAAATTTATGATAATAATACAAGTCCAAAAATATCTTTTTTTCTGTTATAACCATAACAATTTTGATAACCAAGTTTTAAATTTTAATACAAGCTTAGTAAATAATTTTGAAAAGGTTTCTAAACATCAATTAAGTGTTTTATTTTATTATTTTAATTTTCAAAAACAATTTTTTTCAAAGGGAATATATTTTTTTTTTACATTTATCAAAATTGATATTTATTTTTTCAAAGTTATGTAATACTTTCCGTCCTACTATATCTAGACTGATATACCCAAAACATACCCTTTAGTTTTAATTCTGCTGCACGAGTGCGATCCTCATTTGGCGCTTTTGCTATTCGACTGGCTCTGCACATTACTTTTAATCACTCATCATATTGTTGTTGTCATTGTTATTTGTGTATCTGGCGATTGTTGTTGTTGCTTTTATGGTCGCCAACTAATTTGCATATTAATACCCGCACACCCCATGCGACAGACTTATCTAATACGAGCACACAGCTGCGCCTATTTAGAGCCGGGCCCAGGGGTTCCAAACCGACTATGAGAGCTTGGGTATTAGGTACACAATATTGAATCTGGGGTCTGGGTCTGAGGCTGGGGGCTATATCTTAGATAAGGAGCTCGCCAGCGATCGTTTGTTTGTATTTCTTCCTCCCTCTAACTTGCAGTCAAAAAATGTTATGGTTATACTAAAAAAAAAAATTTAATTAAAATTTTAACTATAATTATTATAATAATTTTTCACACAAAATTTAAAAGTATAGTCTCAAAAAAATTAAAGCATTTATTTATTTATAAAACATTTATTATAAAAAAATTAAATTTTAAAATTTCACGTTACCATTTGAAAACCTTAACAAATTTCTAATTTAACAACCTAATATTATTTAGTTGTCATGTATTCAGTCGAAATTATGAAAAAAATAAAAAAAATTGAATATTGAAAATGTAACTGATATAATTTTACACACATTTTTCAAAAGGAACAGGTGCCGCTAATTTGTCCATATAACCTTAACTTTAACAAAACTTTAAATCAGTTTTGTCTTTCCAAATAATATGTAAGCATATAATTAAGTGTTCAATTATTTTTTGTTTTGTGTAGACTATTTAATCTATGTGCTACTGTTCGCTAGGGCTGCTTTATTGTGTGGCAGCCCTGGCGCTCTTTTTTGTTTACTTTCGCATGGTGATGTCACAAGAATAACAAATGTTGTATTTTTTTTTCTTCTGTTGTTTATTTTTTTTTTTTTTTTTGTTGCTCGCCTCGACAACGGGCACGTTCACGATCACATCGAGGCGTATGTTAATTTTTGTTTTGTTTGCAATCTATGAAAAAAAAGAGGAGAAAAAATGATTCCCACTTTCTGCTTTGAGCATTTAAACACAACGAGCAAATTAATTCGTATGCCATGTTTGGCGCCTGTTTCTGTAAACCAGCTTTATATTTTCTGCCTTGCCGTTTGGATTAAAAAAACAAACAGCACACTAATACAATTTTACTATGGCCAAAACACTGGGGATCGCGTTTGAAAGCGGGCCCTGCTATGGGTTAATTAATGGATGGACAGCATGGGCCAACCCTATTTGATCATTATTTTTCCTCAGTGGGGGAAAATGTCGAACTAAATGGAAATCGATTATTTAAACGAACTTCATTTAATTGATTAATCATAATTATGCAATGCTTGCGCTGAGAGATACACAACGTGAATACTTTTTAATGTGTTTACATATCGCCGTAGGTTATCGACAGCAAAGGATATACAAAAATAGATAAGCAATTTCTGATGTGTATATCTATATGTCACAAAGGCGTGGGTGTTGAAATTGGTAGGAACTGGCCCACAAAGAGACATAAAGAAAGTCTCATTAGCATGCACACGAGATTCAGTACTTGAGGAAGGCGTCATCCAAGGGTCAACAGGGTGCAAATTTATCTACCTACACTAGTCAACAAACACGTTCCCCAATTTTAAATGGTAAATAAATAAAATAAAATGGCAAGCAAATATATATCAAAGTAAGATAAGGAATAGCATTACAATTATAGATTATAGATTACAATTGCATATGCACTGTGCTGTTTTTTTGTTTTACAGTGTACATGTGTTTCTACTTGCAGTGACGCATTTCACTTTTGGCACACTTAACATTTGTTCAATTCAATTAAAGGATTTAAAATAAATGTTGTGGTTTTAATGAACCCATTGCCAAAATATAAGAAATATTTTTAAAAGCGTTCCGCTTACATTACTTTAGCAATAAGTTTGCATATTATAGTACATTTCAAGCAACATCTGTAAGAAATAAAAAATGTGATATTCTTCAAAGCAATAAAAACATGTAGTTTGCAGCTCATAAACAAACTAAGCTCAAATTGCCATGCTCTGAACCTTGGATAAAGTGCATGGTGGGACTTTGTCAGTCATATCCAATTTAATCTATGGTGAAGACCTCGCCATTGTTGTGGCTTTTGACAACTTTCAAGTTTGGTTCAAGGCCGAAAGCGTGAGCTCTGACAAAAAACAATTGTGGAATGACTTCTAATTGTTTTCCACTACATTATTTATTCATTGAAATTATATGAATAATTTTTCGTTTCATTATTCGTGAACAACTAGATCTGGAAAATAATTATGCTATTTTAAGTGAAAACTATAAAAGGGATTTCCTAATGTTTTTCATCATTCGATGACTCTGTAATGCCTCATTGAAAACCCCCAAAGATCTAATGGCGTCTTGTTATTTTCCCCTATTTAAAAATATTTAGAAAATGTATAAGTGGTGTCTATATGTCTGCGCAGGCTATTTAGACCGATAAACTGATTGACGCAATTCCGTTCAACACGCGAAGGATCGCTGCGACTTGTTGGACATATGGAGGATTGGCATAATGAATGACTTTGTTTACAGCCAAATGTATCTCATGGATTCGCACGCGTCGAATGGCACGCGTTGATGGGCTCGCGGGGGGAAACTCGTCGATGGAGCGGGCTGCAAACGATTTCAGTTTCTTTTTTGGTGGGATTCTTATGATATCAATAAAAAGAACTAGGCCATGATAAAGAAGCGTTCGCCCCGACTGTTTGTTTATAATTGTTTATACGATTTGCAGACCGTACAACTTTTCCAGATAGCGCGCAATCTATTTCCATGGGGAACCAGATGGGCAAGGCCGGATAATTATGGCGGGGCGGTTGCGGGCCTTGAAAAGCACACAAACATCCCGTCATACACACTTTTCCAAATAATTACACTCTTACTTTTACACGGAAAAAAATTGGAAAGAAATTGAACAGTAATTAGGAGATATATGGGCTTAATTCGGATGCTAATCAATAAACAAAGCAATTTCTGTAAAGGCTCAATACAAGTATTTAAATGTACATAGCTTACACTTAAAGAAAGAAACACAAATTTATGCATTTAATAGTGAAACCTTGACTTCTTATTAATCAAATATGATCGTAATCTAAAATTTATAATCCTTTTAAGATGGTAAAACTTCAACTGTTTGGATTAGTTTATGCAAAACAAATATGAAGATTACTATTAAATTTTGTCAGTGTATACTCACACTTAGATTCATTCACATTCGGTGTTTGTATTTTGCAATTAGATTAGAGAACCCAAAAGACGTCGCAATAAAACATGAACAACACAACCTAAACCGGCAACTCCAACAACAAATACAACAGCAACAGGGCAAAACAAGAAAAACAAAAACATTAAATGGCGATTAAAAGTAATTTAGATAAAAACACACCGAAAGAAGCAAGAACAAGCAAACAACAAAGAAATTAGCAGAGTGTCTTGTTCTGCCATCAAAATGGGTTGGGAGTATCCACAAATGGGCATTGCACTTGGCTAAGACAATGTTTCATTTAATAATTGATCAATTTTGTTGAATTTGAAATTAGGAATGGTCTTGAAACTATATTAACATATACGTCTTGTACTTTAACAGAACATTTATAATACACCATAAGCTTAGAACTCCATCAAAATCATAATATTGAACATCGTAATATCATATTGGATATTGCTTTCAGACCACAAATTTGGAAAGCAAAGAATTAATTTTGTAATGTTAAAACTAAGCCTTCTTTTAAATTTATTGTTCATTTTGTGTATCTAAACTTATCTTGTGAAGCTAGGACAAACAATAATATTATTTTATAGTTTATAGTTTATGTTTTACATTCGAAATATTATATTAAATAAATAATTTAAAATGTATTTTTGGTCTCTTCCTTAATTTAAAGATTCTTTATACTTTCTTTATGTATATATGAATGTTTCTTCTTGTAGGTATTGTATTTATAATTGCATGTGTTAACCATACATATAGGAAAGTCATTTTAAATATTTTTCATTACAATTTTTCCTATATGGGAAGTTACCATTAGCCGTCTTCTTTGCCATTTGAGTTGGGACTGTGGTTGGGGATTGGTTTTTGGTGTTTGGTGTTTCATGTTTGAGACCAGCAAGAGTCGAACAGACTGATAATGGGCGCCAGACTAGCAGACTTGCAGACTCGAGGCGACCGACGCGCTTAACTGATTTAGTTAATTGTATTGTTTTTCAATTAAAGTTGGTATTAATTGAGCAAACAGCGACGGCAGAGGCAGCACATACAGATACGTTCAGTTTGGCCTGGCGTGACCCGTAGTTCCACTGCGGCGATAAGATAAAACCGTGCAAAGGCAAAATCCGTGGGCAAACAGCGATACCAAAAACTGAGCAGAAACTGAGCCCAGAGTACTGAGTACTGAGTACTGAGTACTGAAACGAAAAGAGCTGGGGACCGAAGTAGCGCCGTTTATGTTTGCACATTGATAAGCGCGATGTGAAAACATAAACAAATATTTATGCGCCTATTTATGGCAATCCCCAGCTGTCCCTGTATAGCCTGTACCCATATCTTCTATATACTATGAGTGTATCTATAGCCGTTGTCGTTGGCTGCCTGCCTCCTCCTATCTGTATCTGTGCATATTTGCAGCCGTTTGTGGAAACACTTAATTTGCTTATTTACTGCACAAATATTAACACTCCAGCTCAAGAGCCAGAACAAGTTGATCTCGGACTTGTGGAGAAAGACCAGTTGGCAATCTGAATGTGATTAATCTCGGATTAACGTCACGGTTTTGCAATTTCAAAAAACAAACGATTAAACTTGTTATAGTATTTTTCTATAAATAATTTTTAAGAAATTATTACCACAATGAACATTTTTATTTGCTCATGGCAAACGGTTTTCTGGTTTTGAGCTTTGGTTTATGGGTACTGATTTAATAAATAAACAAAATAATAGTAATTGAGTAAGGTTTTACTTTTAAAACATTAATAATTTCAGCTGTAGTCGATCAAGATATAACTCCTTTTATTTTACTTTTACAAAATATATATATATATATTTTTGTGAATTAATTTAAAGAAATATTTCCAGCCTGTCAACATTTCACAAAGTTAATGTGCATTTTTATTGGTCGTTGTGTATTAATTAAAGCATTAGGCAATCTTTTAAAAATTCAATTGTTTTCGCTTAAATACTAAATACCATATACTGGTAAAGGCTTAAATTTAGCAAAATGTTTTTCAATACTGTGTGACAAATCGATTTTGATGGCCTGAGAAGTTTATAAATAAAAAGATAATTTAAGACGCCAGAGAACGACAACAGCCATTCGAAATGGCTCGTAAAAGTAAAAAAGTTTGTCAATTTGTGAGTGCAAGTCACCTATACTCAGTCTTAAACTGGTTAGATAATTGATAACTCGATTTGAAGGGATTGAGGGGAAAAAAAGGTATGGGTCTGCAATCGAGTGTGTGATTGCAGGGCAGTTTGTTTGGGTTCTGTTATAATAACAATAAAAGTGGCTCCGAATTCGAAATCAATTAAGGCAGAGTGCTACTGGGCATGACAAGAGCGTCAATATTTGCCCAAAATAATGACTGACAAATAAACAGAATGAAAATGACACTCACACGCAATCCATTTTGGGCTTTCCCTTGGCCCATGGAATTGACCCGTCTGGTCAGCGGAAACGTAACGAAACGAAACGAAACCAAACGAAACCAAAACAAGACCCAACCACGCCCACAAATTTTCAGTATTTGCTTAACCAACTCGTCGGATGTCACAAATGTGTCAATAGCCTAGCCAAAAAGGAAAGTTACGCGTTCATATTGAAACACTCTGCCGCAGTGAGTGCCCCCTTCATCGAATCTATTCAACGATTTTTGTTTATCTGACAAGTTTTTCTTTGGCGGGACAAACATAAGCAAAGTTTTCCAAGAAGTTTCCGTAACTTTTCTCTGTTTACCGCCGAGTGACATGCTAATGTGGTCAGCCGACACTGATAGCCAGGCCCTGGCTTGGTCAACATCTATTTACCATTTGAATGGAGGGGCTGCAGTGTCCGCTGCATTGTCCCTGGTGTTGCCCAATATTGAATACATGAGTTTGGAAATTAGTGTCGCAAGTATATATGGCTGACATGTTTATTCCGACCCGAGACTTTAGCCAAGAAGGAAAATAAACACAAACTTGTATTCTGTGTGTTATTCAATTTATTCTGAGTAAAGCAGCATAAAAGAGTATTGATTAAATGAATGTCCTGAAATATATTGCTTTATGAATTTGTTATTTTATTTAAATTTTAAACGCTTAATTAACAATTTATAAAATATAATTTGAAATCTTAATTTCTAAAAACCAATACCACATTTAGAGCACTTAAAAATTACAAATGCTTTTTAAAAAACTATTACTTCTTTTAATTGTTTCCAAAAAAAGCACTAATGTTTAAAATAACTGATAAACACGCTTTTTACAATAAAAAAGGTCCTCATGTATTTTTTATTCTTGTGAAAAATATATTAACCTAATTTCTAAACATTAATTAAGACCAACATCATATATAAGAACCATAATATTCATACTATGTGAGTCTCTCTGCACATTTAAATTTTTCAAGTAAAAAATACAGCTCACATAACTCACGTCCCCGAAAATGTTCTGTTTTTTTTCTGATAAAATATGTTAGGAATTTGATTTCCTCCACATACATATTTACATTTATTTAAGTGTTCCATGTGGCTGCTGTGGGCCTCGTGTGGCATATTGATAAAGAATATAGGAGAAGGTCGGAAGGAACTCCGATATTAATGGAATTTCTAAATCAACGGATTTGCATTCCATTCCGCCGCAGCGAGGACGACAGCCCAGGAGCGCAATTCATTCATTCGGGATTAGCTGGAGCGGTCCCTCACTTTCCGGCGGTGTTTGCGCGAGTGTTCAACGAGCCTCATCATAAATCTTTGGGCATTTTTACTCTGCAAGGACCCAAAACCCGAAACTGTATTTTAACCAAAAGAAATTAGAAAAACTCCCGGCCAGGGACTGAGTTATTGCTTACCTGCTGCCAGGATCCTGTTTCCTGTGTCAGTGTCGGTGTCCTAGTCAAATTCATTCATAAATTTTCACACCGCTTTAAGTTGAGCTGTCAGTGCGAAGGTGCGAAAGAGAGGGATTTAAGCGGCACTCGGCCGGGCCATAAAAATGTCGCATTATTTTATGCCGGCACACGTGCGAGTTCTGCGAAGGACACTTCCGGCATTACAGGACCCCAGCCTCAAAGAGAAATTCGGGAACAGAAGACTTCGCCGGCCTAAGTGACTCGACTGCTTTGTGGCCAGCTCCTTTGTCCGGGGAATTTGCATTTGCATAGAATATGGACAAGGTCGCTCCTTAAAGTACTCTTACCTGCTAAATGGATTGTACAATCGAAACTGGAGCAATTAAACTCCGCTAATTGAGTCGGCCAAAGCGAAGGCTATTATTATGGCATAAGATCTATAGTATTTAAAAGGAAATCTGCTTTGCGCTGTTGTGATTTATATGATTTCGATGGAAGGCATACTGTTTTTATTACTCTCTAAGTGCTTTACAGGAAACACGGATGGTAAAATGGTAAAATCAAATTATAATAAAATCCTAAATTTTTGAGAAAACTCTAAGCATTTAATATATATTTATATTTTGGTAAGTTGTAAATGCCGCTTAAAATTTTAAAATATGTGTGCCTCTTAAAACATTTAAGAGATTTTCGCTATTGAAATTAAATGTTTAAAAATTTGTCTAACTTTCAGGCCTTGAAGGAAAAGCGATTTCCAAAAGCTATAGCACCAATAACTGATGGGATTTTATTGGCTAATGCATCTTTTAGATACTGAGAGATAGACAGACTTTGACACGTTTCAGGTCACTGCATTTCCAGCTGCAAAATATCACTCAAAAAATATTACACTCGGTCTGTCAATCATGCAGAGTTTTGATTGCCATGCAATATAGCAAATATTTTTGCGTATGCAACAAATTTGCGCACAATTCGCATTTCGCTTTTGATTGATAACGGCACGCAGACGGAAAAAAGATACATAGATACATGGCCGGCATGCAAATATTGCCACCCCCCCCCCCGCCCAAAGAAATCTGCAAAATTGAATCATTTCACAGTGACAGCAAAATATGAAATCAGAAATGGAATTACAAAAACTGGCAATACACCAGCCAGCCATCCAGCCAGCCAGCCAGCCATCCAGCCAGCCACCTGCAGTTGGAACGGAAACGCGGGCAAATTGAATTGTGTCACCCCCGGAGAAAATCACCCAGCCCAAGTCCCTTTCCCTTTCCCTCAACACCTTCGGGCATCGTCTGTCAGTGAGTTCTTGAGGTGAAAATGCAATTATTTATTAGCAGAAAAAAGCGAACCTAGCACACGCACACTGAAAAAGTGAAACGAGAATAATAAACAACAAATATGTTTTTTTCAGGAGAATGAAGATAAAAGTTTAGTGCTAAACTATATAACCAACTAACATATTATTTACCTTCACCTTTCTCTACTTACATTTTTAAATTACTAATTTTTTGGAAACGTTTGATTTTTATTGTGTTTTTTTATTTTACAGACACCAAGAAACACTCTTTTTTTAAATTTGTAGAAAATATTATGCTTAAATTACAAGATTAAACATAGTACTTTAATATGCTTAATACAAGTTGTTTTCTAAACTAGTTTGTTAAATGACAAGGTAAGCATTTTGATAAAACTCAAACTTTGTAAAATAATTTTCTTTCATAAAAGTCTTTTATTGTTTAGGTATTTAAAAACACTTTTAACTTTATAAGGGTTTTGCATTAACATTTTCAATTACCACAAGGACGTTTTTAAACTCATGTGCAGAAAGTAACTGTTGCGGAAATACATTTTGGCATTTGTTCTCTGTGCAGCCACCACCATCCATAACCATTCGTGGTGTGTGGAAAAGCGGAGCGAATCCAAATCCGAATCCGAATCCGAATCCGTCCGTGTACATGACGCCAATCAAAACATGACGCACGGCCCACAGAGGGCGCCACCGTGGGCCAATGCACGTAACGATTTGGTCGCTCTGCGGGAAGCCAACGGGGCGGATGGGTGATAGCTGACACGGGCACGTATGTAGAATTAGTTTACGAATTGCTGCAGGATACGTGGCCCAACATTTTACAGCAAACATTTCCCCTCGACCCTTCACACACACACAAAAAAAAAAAAGGGCGCCTGCACGAAACGAAGGACACGAGGTGGTTAGACAGAAGCACACCCAAATGGCACAGTGGGTAACTTGTCAAATAAAGAACCTATCGAAGTTATTTTGGAATTTTCGTATTCAAAGCCATCCGGAGTGGGCTGAACCCAAGGAGATGGCGATATGAATCTTGGTCAGGTTTGATTTCTCACATGCTTTTCGTTGGGGGAGTTCATATGGGGGAGTGTTTTTGACGTCCAATATTTATCAAGATTTGAATCGGATAAAATACTGACCATACAAAAAGGGGAGGGTTTTTTAAGGGATTTTTAAAGACCTACTTTTGTAAACATTTTGTTTACAAAATATACTGATGCTTCTTACATATATTTTGTAAAGTAATATTTAATTTAATTCTTATAGAATTTGTTCAAAAGTTAAACCTTAAAAAGTTTATATATTTAGAAACACTTAAACTCTTTATGGAATATAATTTCAAATTTTTCCATTGTGGCAAGACCGAAAAATAGACAAGAGTTCAAAAATGGGAAGACAGCCACATCATAGTTGCTTGGCAGTCGGGGGAATTGGCTTGGATTTTTGGCGGCAGGGCATGGGGCTTTAAAGAGGGGTTTTGGCCGGGAAATTAGGGGGGAGGTGAGCATTACGGCGGGGGGATTGAGGTGGGAAAAAACGAAGCGCCTCGAGAAGTGAGCAATTTGGAGCGCTTGTAACGCCGCGTCTGCCGACAAGCGTCGCAACCTGAGGCACACAAATTTTGGCAGCTCTATTAAGCGATGCCGCTCCGGATCCGTATCCGGAAAAAACCCCCCTTCGGCATCCAAAGACGGCGAAAACCCTTGCCCACCTTTAGCCCGAGAACTTTTTTTTTTGTTTGACTCTCTCACAGTTCGTTGATTTTCTGGTGGGGAAAGGGGTAGAGGAACTTTTCCAAGAAAACTTGGCCATGTGTATGTGTGTGTGGATTTTGAAATGAATATGCATGGCCATGAAGGGGGCGTGGCTGGTTAGGGGGCGGGAAAAAACTCTTAGCAAAAGTAAATTTAAAAGTTTTTATGCGCTACTGTCGGCGTGTCCGCCTTGGAGATATGTGTGGAGATATATATATATATGTATATATGTACATATATGAGTGGAGTGCGCACTTTTAGACAAGTTTTCTAGTTCTTTCCCGTTACAAAGTCCCCCTGAAACCTCTTTTTCGATGCCGTAAAATGTGCGATAATTCACATAAGCATTCTTATCATGTGTGTATGTGTCTGAGTGAGTGTGTTTGTGTGGGAGCGTGTGGGCGTGGAAAATGATTTGAGTGTGCGTGTATGTATGGGTGTTAAGTGCGTGTGTATGCGTACTTCCTGCGGAAAGAAATCACCTACCGAGCATTTAGGCAAGCGAAATTTTCCCGGCTCACGTTCCACTCCAAAGCCATTACACTGGCTCCTTGCAAAAATATTAGTATCCGCCGAATATGCTACCTTTCTCCGTTAATTCCTTGGTAAGGTAAAATAATATCGTTTATTAAGTATTATATATATTTTAAGCTGATATATATTTTATTGTATTTAATATGAAGCATTGCGTTTCAAAATAACAATGTTATCATTTAACAAATAATTCAAAAGCGAACTACAGAAATTAATTCTTAGGAATTCTTAGGTTGCAAAACCTAAATGGGCCCCTTGACACCTACAATCTTATAAAAACATTAAAAAAGGTCTCAAAACGAAAATAAATGTGTGATATTTTAGTGTTCATAGAAATAATTAAATTTCTCGAAACAGATTACATTTGCCCAATGCACCTATTTTCCTTTATTGCTTATGTAAGCCAAGATTTAAATTTTGTTTCTTAAAAAAAATGTTTACATAAAATGAAGTTTGTTATTTAAGCTGTTAAATGTTCTCTGGCATTCTTATACAAATTTTACATTGTAGCTAACAAATCGCTAGCATTTTTTTTCCAAAGTAAGGACATAGCATCCTGGTTTCTGGCACCTGGATTATTACTAACATTTTCGCACGTACGCATCTGAAAACCATTTAAATAACGCTCCATCATCTAACCAACCCACGGCTGTGTGGAAACTTTTACACGGCAGCGCTGTTGCTCCGGGCTGCTGCGCTTCATGGACTCCTAGACTCCTGGATGGGATGGGTTATCCAACATCCAACATCCACCACCCCAACCACCCAGCTTTTCCATCCCTTTTTTCCGACCTGACTGGCGTTGATAAATGCACGGAGCATAAAAGTTTGAACAAACTACTTGAGTTTTTAGGCAAATTTTCGCCTCGAACTAGAACGTAAAACGTAGCCAACTACTTTCCACTTTACCTGGCGTCGTGCCACGCCCCCCTTTGCGGCACCGCCCACCGCCCCACGTCACGCCCCTTTTACAAATCGCTGGGCCCATTAGAGGCTTGGCAAAAACGCCGCTAAATGCGACGTGAATTATTTAAGGCACGTGTGTTGTGCAGAATGCGGCAAATTCGACAGTAAAATGCATTTATTATTGAAGATATTGTCGGAGTCTGCGGAGGTTGGAGAGGGGAGGGAGCGAAGAAAGGGGGGGGAGGGGGCCAATTATGTGGGTGGCTTTTTGGGCGGACGGTTAGGGGCGGGCAACATTTTGATAAACGTTTTACAGTTTGAGAACTTTTCTTCTCTCTGGACTGGCACGTGATTGGAATTACGCGTGTTGCGCCCTTGGCCCTCAGCCAGAAATTTACACAAATCCACAAAATGCTGGATGGATGGGGGCGAAGCAGAAGCAGAAGCAGAGCTTTATTGGATGAGTCGGTTGTGCCAGTGTGTGTACACCGAGTGGAACATGTTTGGCAGTTTGGCAATCGACAAATGTTGCACACACTGTGAGAATTAGCATAATTTAGTTTTCGCGCTCGGAGCTTTCTTGAATCTCCAATCCGTCGCATCGCATCACGATTATCGAAATTGATTGAGTGCAAAGCACTTCGGGTGGAATAAATCTTTTTCCATTCAGATATTACAATCGGGTTCTTGTGGAAATTGATATTGGTGAAATATATAGGGACGGACCGTAATCCAACCAGAATGGTTTCAATTTCATTATCGAATTGAAGCCCCTTAATTCAATATCAATTCACTAAACAATTTCAACTCAAGAACATAGCGTTATTAACTTTTTCATTTCTAAAAGATTTGCCCTTTTTTTTTCTTACAAATTATAAAGTCTCCTATTTTTTCAACTCCACCTGAGAATAAACATTAAAGGAACGAACAATTCTTTAACAATTAAAAGGTGGTTTAAATCGTTAAGTAACAAATTGTTTCAAGCAAATATAATTTTTTCAAAATAATTAATCAAATAGTAAAATATTAATTAAACAAAAAAAGTCTAAGATCTGCAAAAAAAAAATTAAAGAAAAAGTAAACGTTTGAATTTCTGTAGAGCTAATTTCACTAGGGTAAATAATAATGATGTATAATTTTTTTTTATCTTTTTTCTCATGTTTACCTAGGGGGTGGCTGTTTCCAATTTCTCAGTCTTCAGTTGGCAGCTGGCTCGCCTGCGCCGTGGACGTGAAGGATCATCTCAAAGGGATCCCACTCGAGATCAGACTCGTGCTTGACCCGCCGGCGAATGGCCTGTGGATGGTGGGGGTGGGGATGGTGCATGGCCAGCGGCGGCTGGTGTCCTTCGTGGTGATGCTGCACCAATCCGATGGGCATGTCCTGGGCGTGCTCCACCAGCCCTGAAGGGGGCGGTGGTGGACGGTAGTGGTGCAAGTGCTGCGATGGGTGGTGTTGCGGCTGCTGGTGGTGCTGCTGCTCACTAACGATCTCCTGGATCTGTTCGCGAGTCTGTTCCCGCTCGTCCACCTTCTTTAGCAGGATCTCACGCATGAAGGACATTCGCTCAAAGTGCTCCCACGTGGAACGGAATCCTTGGTTGGAATACTGGGCGTGGCGCTCCTTCTGCAGCTCATCCACATACCGTTGCTTGATGATCGACCAGCGAGTCTGCATAAGAGCTGCACAGAAAACAAAATTTTGAGAAATTCGGGAGAAGCTTTTAAAAATTAGTTTGCACTCTAAAAATATATTATAGAAGTTTGTTTAATTAGAAAACTTTTAGATGTCTGTAATAAAGTAGCATTTAGGGACCATAAGTTTAAGACTTTAAATAAAGCTTTAAAATGTTCTTTGAATAATTGCATTACTTATTGACCATGGATATTTTATGGATGTATAACACTCCTGTGAAGCTACTTACTCGGGGTTAATCCCATCTCGATGGCCGCCTCCTTCCAAACGGCCGAGGTTCGACTCTGGCCCTGCCCCTTTTCACTACGCTGGCGTCCCGCCCAAAGCGAAGGACGCGTTTTGATGGCATCGATGATACGCCCGCGCATACTATTATGCAACGAACTAGGGCGTCCCAATTTCCGCGGAGGCGTGGCCACAGTCTCCAACGTCACTGCAGCCGGCGGTGGGACCAAACCCGTAAAAGCGGTATAGGTCATTCCGTGACCTTGTCCATGGGTCGGCTGAGCGATGAGATGTGGCAGTTGGGGGACGGTGGGTGTGGCAGCGCTTTGTAGCCAGCTAAAACTGCCGCTGGGACGTCCACGTCCATGGGATGCGCTGGGCAAAGGGGGTGGCGGTGCTGAAGCAGCGGGTTCCTCCCCAACGGGCGGTATCTCAGATGCAGTGGGCGGGTCATCGGGGGAGGCGCCACCTCCACCACCGCTCGACTGGGCACCCACGATCTTGGCCACCGTTATGTTGTACATGAAGGACATGGGCTCGAAGTGCTCCCACTTGGTGTTGAAGCGATCCTTGTGCAGGATCTGGCGGTGGACCAAATTGTGGTAGTGGTACTTCATCTGGCTCCAGATCGATTGAAGTTTAACTGATCAAATTAATTATAAACGTATATTACAATTTAAATGTTTTAAAAACCATAGAGAGCAAGTGTCATTAATTTATAAACGATAGCAAAACTTTAAATAAGGTAGAGTTCCTTTCTTATCCTTTAATAACAATTGAAAATAATTCTCAATATTCATCTAAATCACCATGGTGTTTTAATTTGATAGAAATATATATTTATATTGTGAATTCTTCTGTACTCTTCATGAATATTACAACATCTAATGGCGTGTTGCAGACAATCAAGACTATGTGTGTACAAGTATGTTTTGTGACCCACCCAATTGCATTTATCAAAGTATGTTGCACCAGTCAATTATTTTTATTGCGAAAGCTTCAATTTACATTATATAGTGGTGAAAACTCTTCTATTATTCCAAATGGAGGGAGACCTCCGATTCCTTTTCGACGTGCCCTCTGGCTATTTTTAGACCAAACACATTGACGTGAGAAGAGAAAAAATAAGTTTAATTATTGAGGAATAATCTAAAATCGGTAAACCTATTTTGTTTCAAAATAAATCGAACCCTCATTATTTATTTTATTGTAAACTATATTTTTTAGGTCAAAATTTGTTATTAATAAATAATTATTATTGTAAGAATATATATAAATCAACGGTGGGTTCTGAGCACTAGAATTTCTTGCCAAAGTCAAATGTTTTACACCCCAGTTCAAAAGCCAACTTAAAATTACATATGTATAAGCGAATGTACATATTTATCCCGATTGTTTACTTCGATTTTGAAAAGATAGAACAAAATTGAAGTGATTTAAATTTCTAAACCATGTTGAAAAGTCAACTAAACTTTTACATTAAGAGTTTTCGAAAATTGAATACCCCTTGAGAAGCCATGTCTCCGCCACTGGACGCGCACTAAAAGAGAACGCGAAAACAGAGTGCAAAAGCCAGCAACAAATCGGTACCGGTCGCGAGTGGGAGAATGGATCAGTGCCGCAGATTGTGAAGGGGGTTTTAATGGACTGTCATCCTTTTCGCACTCACCTGTCGGCACGTGACCGCCAAACTGCTCTGCGATCTCCGTCCACATGGGCGATGTGACACTGCGGCACATATGCAGCTTGTTGTTGGAGTCCCAGATCTCCGGGTATTTCTTGATCGCCTTCAAAAGCTGGGCACGATTTACAAACGGATCCTCCTTGGGCATGGTCACACTGGCACTAAACTGGCCACACTGGCACTGCACACCGGGATGATTATTCCAAAAGGCTACGAGAACGCCGGCGGAGCAAAACTGCGTCCTTTGACATCAATTATCGGCGAATAACTGAAAGTAGAGTTTGCAAAAATATGCGAATTGAAAATGAAAAGGCACAGCGATTGAGGAAAATAGAGAAAACGATGACGGCGACGACGACGCCAGCTTTTCGTTGTGTTTGTTGTTGCTGCCTCGATGCCGAAGAGATTGGAAAGGCAGCGAAAGCGTACACGAGATGAGATACACAAAATGCAGGCGAGAAGAGAGAACAGGGAGAATGTGCAAAAAAATAAAGAAAGAAGACAACAACAAAAAAGAGGCAGCAGCGACGTCAGTTTTACATACAAAAGTCTCCCGCTCGTGTAGGTGTATGAGTAATGTGAGTGTGTAAGATGGCAGGGCGAAAAAGCAAAACAGACAAAAGCAACCAGACCAAAGAGGAGACAGACAAAAAGCAACAAAACACCGCCGCAGCAGCGAAGCTCAGAGCTGCAAAAAACCGAAAAACAACAGAGAAGAAAAGCACGGAAAGAAGAAGAAGAAGGAGGAGAAAAAAGCAACGGGCAGCCAGCCCAAAAGAAAGGCAACGATAAACAAGCTACCTCTCTTTCGTTCGGGGACTGTCGCTCTCGCTCCAACTTGGAGCCAACGAAAAAGAGTTTGTTGGAGGGGGGAGAACGGGGGAGCATTAGAAGCAGCGAAAAGCGAAACAAAAGAGCAGCGAAGAGTGCAGAGCAAAATGCAGGTCCGCAAAACGGAGAGCAGAGAAATCCACGATGACCGAAGTCGAGTGGCAGTGAAGGTGTCCAAAGGAGGGTGAGTGGGGCAGGGGGCCAAAGAGAGTGGGAGAGGTAGGCAGGGACCCGGAGTCCGAAGCCCGGCTGTCTAAACCGGAGACCCAGCAAAACTACAACAACTACGACGACCAGGGCAAACAACAACTGCAGCACGAACACGTAACAAAGTGACGAAGTAACCGACCGACAGTGGGGCGATGGAGGAGGCACAGTGGGACCGACAGTAATGCACGTTCGGCAGTAATGTCACATCTGGCTAGGACTTGGAGATGAAGCTTGCTATAATTTTGCAAAGTAAACTTTTAGCGATAATCTAGGTTCGGGAACTCCAAACTATAAGAACCCCATGTAGGACCGACAAAGCACGAGAAGCCAAAAGTGTATGTATTTTTAACTATTTAAAATGGTATACAACTTTTTTTTAATATTTAAAACAACAAAAAGGGAACTAACTTAAAAATAGTGTTACGTTTTAAACGGATAATGAATTCCATTTATAAAATACATATTTCAGGCACGGATCCAGGTCCAGGTTCCAAATAAACAGAGATTGTAAACTCCTGAAAGTATGCTGTTAAAAATAGAACATCGTCATATGGTATTTTTTTATAATTTTGTATTTTTCGATTTTTTTTAATAGATTGAGTTGATTTTTGCAAAAAGCGGCTGCACTGATGGTTGGGTTGCTCGGTCGTTTGGTCGGTTCGTCGTTTGGCCGTTTTGGGTGCTGTGCGTGTGTTTGTGCGAGTGTACGTGCAATGAACCCGCAACTACAACTGCACACAATTGCATCACGCACACTCGCACGACCGCCCACACACGCACACACCAAAGGCACTGGTAGTGGTAGCGCTTCGTAGGCGCAGCGTTCATTTACTCAGTGCCCCAGACCCCGATGGCGAGCAGCGACCCACAGCACACCTCCCCCACCAACACCCTACCATCTCTCACTACCCCACCTACCACCTACCTCCCACCTCCCTGCCGCCACCCACTAGATATCTACATTCAGCGGGCGAGAACGAGACTGCAAAACAAACAAGATTCGGCATAAATCAGAGGTGGTCAACTATTTACATAGTGGGGTGTTTGCGTTCGGGAGCGGATTTGTATTACTTAAAATAAGCCAAAGAGCGGCCATTACAACGTTTCCAAATTTAACAAAAAAGATCGGGAGAAAGTTCGCATTTAGTGTTTACGATGCTTTTTTGGATCATTGCTTAAAAGTTGATTAAGAGTTACTGACCTTTCGCAAATTCAATTCATACAAATAATTTATATTTGGACAAATATGTATAAATTCATTAAATCAGATTTTATTGACCTATTACAACTTTAATATGTTTTTAAATATTTTACAAATTTTAGTTTAAAATAAGTCGTTTGCGTAACTAATTAAGTTGACTAAACTATTGAAGTTAAGTTCATTAAACTATTTAAATTCAAAAAACTTATATAGTTCATTATGTCTTAACTAAAACATATTTTAAGCTTACCTAATAGTGTACAAAGACTGAACAAATATTAAAGTTCTAAAATCAAAATATTTCGATAAAACTTAAACAAAAGAACAAAATGTTTATGGGGTAAACATTATTATTAATTTTAGTATCACATGTTTATGCACAACTCGTTTTAAGACACCAATTAGATGGCTCCGCTATCATAGCAGAAACCCCCCACAGAGCGATTAATTTGTAGTCATAAAAAAATGGATTGGCTCACATGGTAGTTATATCCGACGATAGCGACCATCAAACGACATCGAAGATGAAAGTCATTCAAGAATCGATTCGCTAAGTGCCAATTGCCCAGTATATGATGCGACTGTACGAAATGGTCGCTATTTGCTGGCATAATTTAGCAATGAAATTGGGGTCGGATTGGGGATGGGCTACTTATCCGTGCTCCCGCTTAATTATTCAACGACAATGGCAATTGTCAATGGCGACTCTATCAATCCGAGATGGCCACTCCACTGTGCCACATCCCCGTGCATTTGTAATGCGGCTGTTAATGTTTTTAATGCCCCCCGTTTTATTGGCTACTGTTGCGAGCTATCTCTGTGGCCCTGGATCCGTAAATATATCTGGGAGATGCCGTAACTATGAGCTTCCCCCACCGAGCCGCATAATGAACGCACACGCACTTTCTTATCGGCCAAAAAATAGGGAGAGGGACGGCGTCTTTAATTTTTATGGCAGCATAAATGGTCCACCGTAATTTGCTAGATTAGAATTAATTTGAGTCGCAGTTGGGCAGTCTGGGAAGAAGTTTGAGCAAGTACAGTGAAGCCAGCTTTTGGTTGGATAAAACGAGAGAAAAAAGTTTCAAAAATAAAAACATTGATTTACTGCAAATGGAATTTCAAAATTATTTCATTTTATACAAATGCAATTATTATTTTTTAGGTTGGCAACCCTAGCTAATATAATTCATACATATACGCATTGCTGTAAAAACTTAAATTTCTACAAAAATTTTATAGATCAGTAAAAATAATTAAGCTTTCTAAAATTGTATATCTTATTAAATCCGTTTCTGATTTATTGTAATAAATCTCAAGAATGACTTGCTTATCGTCGCTTTTATTTATAATCGGAATAGCTATTTCAACTTTTTTATATATAAAAATTTAAAGTCAAATTACTATTATTAGTTTCTTTATCAATTATTATTTGTTAATTTTTCCCTATATCTTTGGAAGTGGCACTATGTTCATAATTCTGTGTTCTGCCAATGCCTGTGGACAAACTTCGACAGTAAAAAATAATGTATCTGGGGATGGATTCGGCCCATGTCGGCCGCACATCAACTGCAGGCAGATAGAGGGGCTGCTGGTCCCAGGTTCCAGATTGAGGTCCAGAGCCAGAGCCAGACCCAGGCACAGGCAAAGGCACAGGCACAGGCTCCACATCAATTGTCGTTTTGCGGATCGGCAGGGACCATGGAGCTATCTGCTGTCTGTTGCCTTTGTTGGGTTTTTATTTTCATTTATGCTTTTTAAGTGCTTCATTAAAATCGCGTACGGCAACGGGGGCTGTGGGGCGAGGAGACCTTTGTCAGCGTCATCATCGTGGCACACACAGGCAACAACAAAAAGTATCTTTCGGATACATGTCCAAAAAGCAACGAAAGAAAGCAACATGGCACAAAGAAAAAAAAAACGCCAGCGACGACGGTGAAAATAAATAAAAAGAATTAAATCCAAACATGTTTTTACTCAGTCCGCTTGGTGGCTCTGGCTGTGCCTTAAAAAAATAACAAAAAATCAGTGGAAAAAATCAAACCAACATTAACTGAGAAAAACATTGTGGTTTTCAATCAATATTAAAAGCAAAATCTATTGTTGTTACAGAGTTTTCAGAGATTGAGAAATGTTTTATAGTTCGATTAACTTAAGATTCTTTATTTGGATTTATCAACTATAGAGCAGACCAAAATTTTAAACAAATTGTTATATTCTAATGAATGAATTTAAAGTAAAGTTTTGACGTTCCTTTTTAAATTTGTTTTTCAAAACTTCAAATAAAAATGTCCCTTATGTTATATATAAATTAAGAACATTTTTTTTTTTAATTACAAACTTTCAGTTGAATTCTAACCTATTTGTTGGGAGATAATTTTTAAAAAATGTATGATACTATATTTTTCTTTCGGTGCAGAGTTCGAGATCATGCTAAAACTCCAACTCGAATCGTAGCTCCAACTCCGGTTTCAAGCCTATGTCCCCTGCATCTGTATCTGTATCTCAGGGTGACAGTGTGTGTTTTATCTTCGACTGCGTGGCAATAAGTGTGCCCCGTTCCTGAGGCAGTGCAAAAAAATCAAAAACAAAAAACAAAAAAACAGAAAACAGCATTAACCATCTTGTTGTTGTTTTTTAAGGTGCGCATATAAAGAGGCCTTAACAGCCAGCCATCCGACCAGTCTTTGGTCCGTTTCCCCATCCTCGGTGAATCACAGTGGATTAGGTCGACGAAGTGCGCTGTCAAAAGTATACATGCAGCGGATTAGGCTTAAGTAATATGTGGGCGGTAGAATTATATCCCACTATAATACAATGAATGCAAGGAAAAGAAAAAAACATGGAAAAGACTTTTGTGTTCCGAGAAGATTGCAGAACAAAATATATATTTGATTTGGCTTTAATTCCGTAACTTTCATTGGAACTTACTACAGCTAATTAGAATATATTTAAGTTTTTTTTTTTAAATTTAGAAGAATTTGTTAGAAACAGTTTTAAAGTTATAATAAAATTAAGTTCGTTTGTATGTTTTTTACTATTTAGGGATTTTATACTAAAGCTCGTAAAAGAAAACTGCGAATAATTGTATTCCATGTGAAATTTTGTTTAGGGGTCGGCTCTTGGTGAATTATTTATGAGTGTAAAACCCTGAAACTCGCCCACAGTGCAATGGCACCGATTGCCAACGTCAGAGATAACAACAGCAACTCCAAACAGCGACAGCAGAAACAGCAGAGGATCGCATTTAAGGCGCAGCATCGCATACAAGAAGCGAATCCATCCGCACTGTGGGACACGGGTGAAGTGGAGTGGAGTGGAGTGAGTTCGCAACTCCTTTTCATCCTCATGCCATGTGCAAATCACATACAGTAGCAAAAAATTTCGACAGTTATTTACGATTAGCACAAAAGATACGAGACATGACATGCGCTGAACGGAGCTGGGGACTGCGGTTTGGAAATGGTTATGTGGTATGGGGTATAAGGCTCGGGGATCCGTGGATGGGGGACTCAAACTGGGGACAGATCGGACAGACCCGAACCTGGAACTCAGCTTCAGATACAGCTACAGCCCCGGCCTACGCTCCCCATCTGTGCCGGCTACTGTTCCAGCGGATTCGTGTTGACTCAGCGGGTGTCGTCGGGCCAAAGATCTCCGCTCTTCAGGTATACTCTACTTGTATTTATACATGCACTCTACAAGATACAATCTCAGCCAGAGTAATAGCAACTAAATTTGAGATCTGACAAATAGAACCCAAAAACCATCTTATTTTGGTCTTTTTTTTGTAACTAAGAATATGATTTATTTTGTTTTTAAATTGTGTGAATTTTAAAAACTTTTTAGCTAGGGTGAATAAAGATTTATTTTTCTTTTCCAATTAGTCTGATTTTGATAAATAAGAGACAGACATACAGGAATAAAGAAAAGTTCGAAATAACAATTATTTTTTCTTAGTCATAATAATCAAAATTATTGCAGTTCTTATAATTTTTTTTGAATTGTTCCATTTTATTTGTTTTCCTTTTCCCTGAAATAATTTTTAATCATGCATAGCTAAATTTAAAAAAAAACTCCTTTTTATTATTTAGAAATAATCCAGCTTAACCATTTCTAGAAACCCATTCGTATATGAAATGTTGTCATTTTTCAGGGGGCCGCATCTGTACTATTATTTTTACCCCAGCTGTGGATGCACACACACTCGCAGTTGGGAAAAAAGAACACACTTATGCATGCGGGACAATGGCGATGGGGCACATTTGTTAGCCGGCTTGGCCTGCCTTTCTCCACCGCCAAGAGCTGACCTATTAAATGGGTAAACTACTTTGTGTATCGCAACATGACGATCAGTCTCTTTTGTATCTATTCGCTGTTCTAAAATGGCCCATAAAACGTGAACTTCAATGGTACAACATTATGCGCTGCGATGCTGCGATCAGCAGTTATAGAGCTGAAAATTGCAGGGCCCTATCTATTAATGGATCGTAGTCGTGCATCTGAATTTGATCACTTCAGAAGGCGAGCAGTGATTTTTATTAGGTATTATTATAAAGGCCCCATTATTTTTTGTATAACAGTGATCAAAAGAAAGTTGTTAGAAATAGTAGTATTTCTTGTGGGCATACACAATATGATAATAAAGTCTGCTATAATAATATTTCCATAATATGACCTTTCCATTTAACAAAGATTCCCTTTTCAATTTTAAAAAAATAATTTTTTTTTGGGCAAAGAAGCAATACATTTTTATGGTTAGTTTCTACGATTTGTGTTTTATTTTGTGTTAAGTGTAGACAAACTTGTCAGTATTATTAAAGAATGTAAATTCAGATCTTTAATAATTTTTGTATACTGCTTAAAAAAATCGTAATAGCTATTTATTTATCACTTAGATCGGGTAGCTCTAATTGCGGGTGCCGGACGCTTTATGGGATTTAATTAGACGCCTCTCTAGCCGCAGTCATTAGAGCACTTGGCCTTTTCCGCCCAGAAGGTTCCGGAGTGCAGGCAAATTTATGGTCCTCCTCCGCCCTCCGCCCTCCGCCCTCCGGCTGGCCATTTGCAGAAACTCGTACCTGGAGCTCCTGTCCGGCTGTCGGGCTACTGAATAATTTAGCCGCGATAATAAGCGGCTGGTAGCCCAGTGTCCACCACTGCCAGGATCGCATTTTGCCATAGAAAAGGCTAGCAAAAAAAGTAGTGAAAATAAAAAAAAAAAAAAAACAATTTATCGAGTCGTGCGTCCTGTTGCGTGCCATGCAATTTAATTGCGGTTTTCGGGGGCGTGGCAGGGACGCCTCCTCCCATCGCAGCACATCCCCTTTGCGTGCATTTTAATGCACTTTATCATTCGCCTCTGGCCCCGTGTTTTATTATTTATATTTACTATAATTTTCCCAAACGGCCGGCAATAAAAGCACAATATAAGCAGCCATGGAACAGTAGCGAGCAATGTGGAGGCAGGGCAAATAGAAGCGAAATAATTATAATTAAATACATTTTTACGTGCCATTTTACCGTTTGCAGGTTTTTCCTTATGCAAATAAATAATTGCGTACACCTTTTTCCATGGCGAGTTTAAAACTAAAAGCTCAAAGAAAAGAAATAACAAAAATGGAATATAAAACAGAAAAAAGCGAAGGCAATTAATAAAGTTGGCCATCGGACTGAGAATGAAAAGCTGAATCTATGAATAAATCAAGAGGCTATTGCAATCTTAAATTAAAGCATGTTTATTACGATTCTGTCGGTGGATTTTCAAAGAAATTTATTTGAATATGGCCAAGCAGCATGTGGTTCATCCCTAATTGTTGCAATTATTTTCAATTATACTTCATTTTACACTTATATTATATAAGCTAATTTAATGCAACGATTACCAAGAAAATAAATGTGTTTGAAAATAAATCATAAAAGTCTTCAGTTTTATATGATCTTAATTAGCATTTTATTAGTGATCTTATAAATTCTTTAGAGTGGAACTGTAAGATAATGAATAATAACTCGGGCGTGGTTTTTTTTATTACTTTATTAATATGACAAAAAAAAAAGTTAATATAATAGAGAAGCTCCCAAAAATATAATATTCTTAGTTTTGGAAACAGTTTTGTGCTGACACATTTGATATGAAATTTGATTAATTTCGTCACCTGATGACACTTGCTGATAAGGCATTCAAATTAAAATGATTGATACTTAAATTGTTTTAATGACTCATTAAATACAAATTACACCTAATCGGTGACATTCTCCTCACCTTCTTCATTTCCCGGGTACGTATTTTCCGAATTGTTCTCGTGGGTGAGTGAGTAGACATGTTTAGTTTTTCTCATGCGGGGAAACGCTCCGTCATTCTCCCCTTTCCATATTTTCCTCTTCGTGTTATTTTATTTAGGTTTCTTTTTTTTGGTTTCTGTTTGAAAAACAAAATTGCGTGCCGATGCAAGAAGGCAAAACACGCATAATGGATAAATGCGAACAACAACGGCAAGCCAAAATGAACAAGAAATAAATTCTAATTGCGTGCTTTTGGCATAAAATCAAAATTCGTTATAAAAATGCGAAAAGTGAAGGAGCAAGGCAAGCCGAACACAATCACACAAATCACCAACAAAAGGCCAAAAATTGCCTGCCAAATATGCTCAGAATAAAGTCAAACAAATACCTAAAAGAAATAACATTGTTTTTTTAATATGAGTTGGGTTGAACGAAGCATTTCTACTCTTTCTGGGAATAATGAATATTCCAGGCATAAAAACGCATAATTTTTAAAATATGAATAACATGTTTATGTATTGTTAATATAATTGGTTGAATTTATTTCATATTTTTAAAATAATAAACTATTTTAACAAGCCTTAACGCTCTGCTTTTTTAACTAGATGCTTTAATATACACTGCTACTATTTGAGTTCCCTTAGAACTAAGGGTAATATTATTTTTTCTGACGTTAGAAATTGTAAAATATTTTCAAAGATATTAACAAATACATGTCTCATTCAAACTACTATTTAAGTTGTTATTATTATGTATTTCCTTTTAAAAGTATAGTTTGTTCTTTAAAAATAAATATAATTTTTAGAATTAGTGGTAAAATAATTTCCTACAATGATGAGGTTTGATGATGATGAGTCGTAAGAAGAATTGTCACTAAAAAAACCAAAATTTGTAATCTCCAGTTCTTCATGTGATTTAAAGTCATGTTTTTGGCCATTCGGATATCTCTCTTAAAAAGGGTGTTTTGAAAAAATCAGTTTTAATAAACGTGTCAGGCAACAAGGAGAGGCAACGGTAGCGGCTATATATATACACTTTAAATGTATATATGCCCCAACGTGTGTGTGTGTGTGTGCGTGCATGCAACGCATTAATTATGAATTTAATTCACCCAGGCTTTTCGGTTGTGTGGAAAAAGGGGGCATGAAGGGGGAGGGGGACACGCAGGCAGGCAAGTGGCAAAGTCAACAAATGTGCAACGGACACAATTTTCTCAATGCACAAACACGAGGGCAGCCCGCGGCCAAATGGCTTTGCTCCTTCCCCATATTTTAACCCCTTGCCGCCGCCCCTTAACCCCTCGTTGGCCACCAGCTCCAACGATGTCTTCGGTGCCTTTGCCACTTTTTCGTAATTTTTCATTGGAAATATCGCGCTACGCAGTTGATTGCAGCATTTAATTAAAGCAACAGCAACAGAAGGAGCAGCAGCAACAACAGCAGCAGCAACAACAACAAGTAATGCTGCAACAGCAACAATTGAGGAGCTGCACACCCAAATAAAAATTTAATAAACATTTTATGCATAATATGCATAATATTTTTTCATCATCGTTATTATTCATTTTATTTTAAAGTTTGTTATAAACTTTAATTTTATATTTGTTCAAGCCTTGAATTAAATTTTATTTTTTTTTTATGATTATTGAACTAGTTTAATAAAATATATTTCTTCTTCTGAGAACGAGTTTAATAAAATAATATAAGAAAACAAAGTATTTTTATTATTAAAAAAAATAAACATTTGATAATAAAAATAAATAAATAAGACCTAAACTGTAAAACATATTTGAGGACATTGCAATTTTGTTCTGTGCATCCGCAAGAACAGCATTAACAATTGCAATAACAATAACAACATCAACAGAGTAAGAAGCAAAAAGTAAAATAAAATCAAGGCGAAAAGCGGCAGAAGTAACATCCTCAGGCAACAACAAAGCATAACAACATGTTGCCGAGATATTTATGCGCAACACTTGACAGATTTATTTATGTGAGGTTATGTTTGTGTGTTGATTTTGCGCGGCTGCGGATATATGTGTGCACGTATGTGTATATATGTTTGTGCTCCATGCTCAATCATTCTGGAAATCGGACTGGAAGGGTGGACGGGGGGTGGAGGCATCAAAGAGATAACGAAAAATGTTCGTTTTTAATTTCTACACTCATATATCAAATTTTCGAGATACATATATATATATGCGCGCTTCTGTAAAACTAATGAACAAACACTGCCTCCTAAAACTGAAAAATCAATCATTATGCATATGTATGTATTTATAAGTTCAAGCTCAAAAATTAAAGACATCGATAAAGAAATATACTTTACGGATACATTTAGTATTTTCATACTTTAACATAAACATTATAAATCTTGTTTTGGAAAAACTAATTGTTAAATGGGTTTTGGGAAATGATCTGTTAAAAATTGACAAGCAAATGTATATTAATTAATGTCAGTAAAAAACAAGAAAGAAAGCAAACTTCGGCAAGCCGAAGTTCATATACCCTTGCAGCTATTGCATGAATTAAATACTTTTGAAAACATTTAAATTATGATTTACTTCAGTATATACTGAAAAACAGTGAAGCTATGATGATTTGCAGCTCAATTATTAGATAGTTATTTTATATATTTTTATTAGTTCTATGGGAGCTATATGATATAGACGTCCGATTTTGATAAAATTTAAACCATAATTCTGAAATAATTAAACATTGCCATATGTCGAAGAACTAAACAAAAAATTAAAAAACAGAAAAGTTATAATTTTTTTTCATTTATTTCTCCGATTGTTCCTATGGGAGCTATATGATATAGTCGTCCGACTTTGATGAAATTTAAACCGTAAATCGAAAATATTTAACCATTACTAAATGTCGAAGAACTAAACAAAACATTAAAAAACAGAAAAGTTATAATTTTTTTTCATTTATTTTTCCGATTGTTCCTATGGGAGCTATATGCTATAGTCGTCCGATTTTGATGAAATTTAAACCGTAAATCGGAAATATTTAACCATTACTAAATGTCGAAGAACTAAACAAAAAATTAAAAAACAGCAAAGTTATAATTTTTTTTCCTTTATTTTTCCGATTGTTCCTATGGGAGCTATATGCTATAGTCGTCCGATCCGGCTCGTTCCGACTTATATACTACCTGCAATAGAAAGACAACTTTTGGGAAAGTTTCATGCAGATAGCTTTAAAACTGAGAGACTAGTTTGCATATAAACGGACGGACAGACGGACAGACGGACAGACGGACGGACAGACGGACATGGCTAGATCGACTCGCCTAGTGATGCTGATCAAGAATATATATACTTTATAGGGTCGAAGATGTCTCCTTCACTGCGTTGCAAACTTCTGACTGAAATTATAATACCCTCTGCAAGGGTATAAAAAAAATTACATTCTTACTCTGAAGTTAGAAACTGTAAAACATTTTTAAAGATACATTTATCATTTCAACTAAGATTTTAGTGGTTAGCATATTGACCTATAATGATTATACACTTAATAATAGTTATGTTTACTTTATGTTTCGTTTTTTTTTTAATTAAAACACAGAAACCAGAATATGTTTTTTGAAATTAATCGTTAAATGTAAAGTTATTATAAATATAATACGGTGTATTTAGAATAATTTGTAACTAAAACAATATAAATATAAATTTAAATTGGGTTTTTGAAAATATAGTTGTATATACAAATTTGTAATCTCCAGTTTTTCATGTGATATTAGCCGTGTTCTTGACCATATTAAATATATGATTTTAGTAAAAATTCAATTTTTCTTGTCTTTTATTTTAAACTTTACTCTTTAAATCTAAATTCCCAAAGGTTTTCTTGCCTAACCAACACATGTCGTAAAGATTAGCCCCATTTTCCATATTTCTAGCACTCGGATTCGGTGGATAAATCCAACATCGATGGGGCTGGTGCATCGCGGGGGCTGGGGCCATAAATCAATTTACATTTTCTGGGACTCCTCTTCTTTTTGGCAAGTTAAATTTTAATTAAAATAGAATGGAATCGAATGGAATGGAATGAAATGGAAGCGACCGCAGCCGAAATGTGCCCCAGATCGATGCGTGGATAGCGACAGTTTCCCAAAGACTTTTCAGTTTCGAAAATAGCTGAAATATCTGCTCTAGTCCGTGCATCGTTCGTCCGATTCGGATACAACATAATTATATTGGAAGCTGGCCCATAAATCAAAGGCATAGTGTCGGCACAGCCACTGCAACTGCAACTCGGGGCAAGAAATGGAACTGGGAATGGGTAGAAGAATTGAATCGTACACTGCGACAAAAATAGTAACTAAAATCAATACATTTTAAATCTTGATGGTAAGAACTGGAATTACATTTTGTAGTATTTTCATTGTGATTTGTTATCACAAATAGTAAAGAAAGTAACAAAATAGATTTTTATTATTAAATCTATAATATATTAAACAAATAATTTAAGTACCCTTTTAAGTACCCTTTAAATAACTCCTAACCTTTTGTGGCCTAAATGATACCGCTTTAAATAACTTTCTAGCTCCCATTACATACATTATATTTCATTTACTAATAATTTCGTAGTAAGAAATCAATGTTAGTTCCTTTTTTGTTTAGTGTACGGTTCGTGGTAATGGAAAGGGAAATGATTGTGTAGGCGGAGAGGCCGAAGAAAGAACCTCTCCAACATTTGGCAGCATGTGGCAAGTACGCGAACGCAAACGCAAACGCTTCGCTGCAACTTGTAGCTGCAGATGAAACTGAAGATGATTTATGCTGCATTTGTCTGTCTGTCGGCAGCATGTGCTGCATTCACCCAAATTCATTTTAACCAAGCCAAATAAATTGAAACAATATTTATTTTCGATTCGCTGCCAACATATTTATTACAGCCAGATCATAAAAGCAAGCGGCATTCACTAATGAATTAAAATAAAACCAACAAGTTGGGGCCAAAAATAAACTGAATATTGAAAATGATATACCAGCTTTACACAATTTCACCTTGAATAATTTTTCCTTTTTAAAAACCCTTTAATATAATTTCAAAACGTTTTTATTTACATTTATGTTGAATTTCAGGGAACGAATCAATTTAAGTTAAATGGAACTCAACTGGAATTGCTGTAAACGTACTATATGTGCAATTATTAAATGTACTATATGTGCAATTATTCTTTATTTTTTAAGAAATATAGTTTGTTTCTATTTTGTTTCTTATCTCTCGAAAGGTCGCCAATAGAGTTCGCATTTGATGGCACACAAATCAAATGTTTCGGCATTTGCCAATGGAGACTACGAACAAAGCCAGTCGTTGTCTTATGTTTTTCAAATGATCTGTGGACAGTGACCCCAAAGATTTCGAATACAAATTGGATGTGCTCGGGGGTGGGGGCTTGGGAAGGGGGTAGGTCAGCGAAGGTCAGCGGTGTCGCAAACCGAAATTTGTTATTTATACTGAAGCGCTGACACAGAAATCGGGGCAAGTGCCATAAATTATGGCACAATATTAACATAGAGCCACGTAACGAGTGCCACATCTCGTGCACTTTATGTTCTGGTATTGGATTACATAACCGCCGGCCAACTTGAGTTATGATTTCAGCGATACGAGGCCGAAATTCCTTCTCGGCCAGTGGAGTCGTAATATTTCATATTTTATTGGGATGAAATATTGTTGCATCACCAGCGCCGGGGGAAGTCTGTCAGAAACTAGAGACCGCAACCATTTTCCCGATGAGTTATACTCCTTGTGATGCCTTTCTAGGGTCTCCCATATGCTTATTGACCGACAATTTATTCAGCGATAAGAAACTATGGTTTCTCATTTGCATTTTGCTGATAGCATCTCTTAAAGCCAGAGAAAAGTTCTAAAAGGCATAGAGACTACATTTTTCTTGAAAGAAAAGAATTAGTAAAAAATAACCACCAAAGGGTATTCAGTAATAAACATTTTTATGTATATATATATATATATATATAGTTTAAGTTAAACCGAATAAACTTATAATATTCATGCAGAATAACTTTGCTGATTACCTAACATCAAGTGGCCATTAAAGCATTCATTTTTTTTAGTAAATTTTAGTGCATATTTAATAAAGTTTTTACTTTACTTTAATGGAAATATTAAAATAATTAAATATACAAATTAAAAGGCTTAAGCTTATAAGCCATTAAAGATGGCCATAAAATTGGGCATACCTGAAGTGAAAATGTTTTTCAACGTGACTGTACATTAATCGCAGCATTTTATTGCCGTTTTTCACCACCAAAAATGAAAAGTCGCATTTCCTTTGGCCATAAACTGATATCAAAAAAAACCCATCCATCGTTACGGGCATAAATGTCGCCAAGAACATACTGTAATCAATGAAAAGCAGATTAAAATTATTGCCATGACCGATTCTCAAGGCAAATGCTCAGTGCCCAAAAAAATAAAAACTATGAAGGAAAGGACTTGCGAAGCTTTTGTTTGTGAATGCCAGGGCGGAGATTACGGATTACAGCCGGTTGCCATGGTCATAAACATTTTTATTACGCCAGTATATGCCCATTCAAATCTGCGCGGGATTGATCCATCCGATTCTCACGTTGTTAAATATAAAGAAGAACTTTGTTCTTTTGAAACCGCCCCGCCTTATTCGCTGAACTTACAGCTGCTGGCCAGAAAAAGCCGATTCCGGTGGCATGTGGTGTAAATTTCACAAAGCCGGAAATAAATCTTAGTTATGCCTCGGCCGAAATCCCTCCTCAACAATGGAACTCAAAAACTATAAATTGCGTCATAATTTTGCGCTCGGAAACAACAAAAGGGGAAAACGGCATTGGAAAATTGTGGAAATCTTTTGGGGGTTCAGTTCAGGTGGTGAAAAACAGTAAACTAAACGATCAGGGTGCAGCAAGGAGCTTGTTATTATTGCATGGACACACCCATTTATCCCATTCCCATACCCTCCCCCTGAAGTACCGCGACTTTTATCATGCAAATGATAATCGCTCTTTCGCCGATCTTTGGCTAAAGATGCATGCCTGGGAAAGTGCTTTATTAAATATCTATAAATCAGCGAGCGAAAAGTTTATTGTTACGCAAATTTCGGCTTTCACCTCCTTTAGAATTCACGCATTGACAAAAGGTAATTGTAAACTTGTTGCCTTTTGTTCGTGCGGCAGCCGTGAAGTAGTCCCAGAAATCGCAATCTATCAATAAAGTTGTCGGGTAGGTTCTTCTGTGGACAATGGGTGCAAGGAAAAACAACAAACAAACAACAGCAGAACCCGGTTCAGACACGGATTTTCCAGGGGGTTTTTCCCACTCAACTTTTCCTCACAACTCGAACTTTTCTCCGAACGACGGTTTCCATTGTCTGCCGCTGCGGTTTCCAGTTTTCCTTTTCTTTGGTCTCACATTACAGATCCGGGAATTATTCCCCTTGCTTGGATTCATTTTTTCGGGATCCTCCTTTTTTTTAAAGGGTCCCCCTGCAGTTATTAATTACGCATCAAAAGATACCGATCTGCAATTTGTTTCTGGAGAGGCCTCCTCCCGATCAACTTTGATTTGTTGGTCTGCCTTTAATAGCTTCTATCTTCGATCTTGCCCCGATGCAGATCCATTTCCATATTATGAAATTATGTAAATGGGCCTCCCAAAACACGAGCTCAAACGAAAAACAGAAGTCGCCAAAGACGCCCAAATTATATGGGAATTAATTATGGAGCCCCCCTCTTGGCGGTGGATTATACAAATTTTAATTAAAAATTAGTTGGCTTTTTATTTTACGCTCATCAATTAGTTGCCGGCCATCAGCTAATGATCTTTGTGGCGTCTGCGGCAAAAAAAAACTACAAGGGAGCGGATATAAAAATATTAAAAAGGGGAAATTAAATGAAATTGGTCATGGCATCCATTTCACCTGGGGGTTTCTGGGCTCTGGATTCAATATACTCTTTAAAATATCATTCTCATTGAATTTAGTAGTTCAAATGCCCCCCTCGGTATTTAATTATATATTTTCCATTTCCCAAGCTGTAGCTATGGTATCCGAAACAAATTAATTTGGTTAAGGAAAATGGGGTAAAGATTTAACTTGATTTGATTTCAGAATTTCGTTCCCTTTTGGTTTTACCACAGAAATTTGTTTATGTCAATACATTTTAATTGAAAATAACAATGATCCACTTGCGAGTTCCAAGCTAGATATTATTACACCGAATCATGACAAATTAAATCAAATTCCCTTTGTGATCTCCCATTATTTAATTAAACCATATCATAGACGTGAACAAAGTGAATTGTTCTTTTGGTTTTTCCGGGGCATTTGGTAAACTCCCAACTCGAAAGATTCAAGTGCTGATCATAGCATTTTTGGAATGCTGCGGAAAACAAAAGGCGAAATCGGGAGGGAAAAACGCCAAGAATGAATCTCATTTCCCGTGGCATCGGCGGTCTGGGAAGTGGCCAACTCAGGGCCTCCGACTTGGCTAAATGGGAACTTCGCACCGTGCCACTTACAGAAAATATGTGGTAATTATGCTGCCAGTTACAGACAAACAAACAGAACCGCCAGACGCTAGCGAAGTCGGAGTTCGGTGGACAGAACACAATGTTGTAAATTGTGCAGTTGTCGAGTGGATTCTATTAATTGTTCGGTTAAACGTGAATTTTCACCGGAACCGCCGGCAAGTTTTTCATACACTGGCAGAGAAAGGGATGGCGGCCAAGACGGCACTGTGGCTTTGTCTTGGAGCTAGTTATACCCTCGAATTGGAGACTTAAAAAAGCTCCTTTGCTACTAATCTTCAGTTTTTTTCCTAAGTGAGTGCTTAACTTATAGTAAATTTTTTAAATAATATTTCAAAACTGAAAAACCATGTTTCAAAAGTTTTACAAAATGTTATTGCTTACTTATTCAGACAATTTTAATTCTTATTGAAGAGTAGGATATTTATAGTATGATGAATTAAAAAAAAAGTTGATTAGCTGAATAAGAGGTATGTTTATATATGAACCCTTTTTTTATTGCTTTCTTACTTGTTTTTGATATTTGTTGTGGCGTTTTGTTATGAAATGAGTAAGAGGCAGCGGAGCGAACCGAACCGCACCGGCAAGAACTCAGCTGCTCGAACCGCATACCAAGATACCCCATCCCAATCCCGATTCCCCTTTTCCCGACCCGATCCCCGGTTCCTGTGTCCAACTCCAGCTTCATTTCGACACGGAGAGAAATTACTGGTTGACACAGGTTTTCCGAAATGAAATCTTGTCATCGAAGCCTATCATATCACTACATTATAGTTTTTGAAAAAGTAATATTTTTTAAGATTTTTATTTAAATTAAAATTCTACTGAATAAATGAATGTATGGTAATTATATTAATCTTAATGTAATGTGTACAAATTTTAATAAATTCAAGATTAAATTAAAAGATATTTGGTTGAAATAAAATTTTTCAGTATTTTTGTATTTCATCTTCAATAAAAGGTCAAAACGAGTGTATTGTTTTTTCTCACAGTGCAATCTCTCAGCTGTTGTCGTTGTCGGTGTCAGTCGGTCGCTTGTTCGCTTGGCTGGTCGGCCACTATAGCCACTATAGTCTGTCGATCGGTCGGACTGTCGACGGTTGTTGTTGTGTTGCGGGTTTCCGGTATTATGCCCATTTACAAAGGCTGCGAGAAAGGCAGCAACAACTTGAGAAGTTCTAAGGTTACAAAAAACCGACAGCAGCAAGAAAACAAACAATAATGACAGCGACAGCAAAACTCTGATGGGACAATGACAATGCACACTGGGCTTAAACCCACGGGAATGGCCCAAACTTGCCTTGCCAAAAAGAGTTGGGTCGAGAATCGGATCAGTTCATTTTATTTCAAAGGACATACTTATAAATTTCCCAAAGAAATCTAAGCCTAATCTTATCTATTCTTATCATAACATGTAAGAGAGGTTTGTTAATCCAACTTTTTTGTTTGCCAAAAAGTGGATAGAAAAAAATATTAAAGGTAAGAAGGTTAATAACTTTATTATATCTTTCATTTTCCTGCCACAAGTTATGATGTTTCATACAAATAACTATTTATAAAACATAGCTTAGAAAGTCTTCTAGGTGCTCTCAACAAGCTTAAAATGTTTGAGATATTGGCTGTAATTTTTTGTTAATTCAATTACAAACTTTACTTTCAATGTAATGAACAAAAATTTATAATTTTTAAAAAGCATCTAATAGTATATTAGATCTAATAGGATATACGCTGCTTTTATAAATCAAGCAGGCATAATTTGGGTTTTATAAAGTTCTTGAAATATTTAAGTTTCTTTGAGTCAGGATTGGCTATATTTCTTGAGATATTCCTCCAATTAGTTTCCTTATTTACGATCGGCCCGATGCACAGCATTTCACTTGTTAAGATCACAGTGCGGCTGGCTGGATGGCAAAAAAGTTTTGGTAAAGGGAAATAAACAACAAGAGGCCAACCACAGTGACAGAGACACTGACGACACCCGACAACGTCAGCTGAGTGAGACAGGCACCGAACGACCAGCAGCTTTAATTGTGCCAAAACATTCTAAGTACCCGTAGGTAGTTCTTTGAGCAGCCCGTCCGCCGGCAACAGCTGATTGTGGAGCGGTATGAGGGGCTACGGGGTCTACTGTCAATGTCATCATCAGAAGCAAAACCAAAACGAGAACCAAAAGCGGTAGCGGCCACTCCGGTAGCAGCCGCTGACGTTGACAAACTATGCTGGCTCTTGGGTTACTGGGGATCAGTGATGCCCGAAAAACTATTTTCAAGACAAACTTGGCCTTTTTTCAGGAATCAAAAACGATATCCGCTTTTTACAATTTAAAAATATATTGATTTAAAAGAAAAATCCTGATAGTTTAACGACCAAACTGGTATATAAAATATTAGAAATTTCGAAATTGATCCTAAAATTTAGTTTAGTTACAGTATTATTTCAGGTCACAAAATAATAACTAAATAATTTTTTTTTTTTGGTTGTAATGATTTTTAATTTAAGAACAATAAACGTATAAAAGTTATAGTTTCTTAATAACTACATTTTACATTTTTTTTATTTGTTATTTAGCTCGTTCATGATTGCCAACACTATTTGGGTTACCTTTGTGAAGGTAAGGGAGTACGCATGAAACTGAACAAAGCCATGAGGGAAGGAGGGCTGGAGATGCCGCTGTCTTCTCGGTCCCTGCTGGTACTTAAGTTTATGATATGAAGTGCCACGGCGGCCCCTGCCCCTGCCACTGCCCCTTCGGATGCCCCTTGCCCTGACTTGTCCCCGGATTCAACCTTCGCATTGTTGTGCAACAAAAGCGTTGAGAACTTGTTAAAAAATGAGTGGAATTTCGCGCTGCATTGCACTTGGGGTCCCCACCGCCAGCAAAAGGGTCTTGGATGTGGACGTGGATGTGACCGAATCATGCGGGCCAGGATGCCAGCTGAGACCCAGCCATAGATGGGTGCACTGAAAAAAGTTATATTAATTTTTTTCTAAACCAACATGTATTCGAACTTCAATATAACGCATGACGTATAATGTATATTTATTTATATATAGCTAAAAAAGGGTTAAAACTTCTGTAAAACCATAATTCGATTTTATGAAAAACATTTTTATGAAATCAATTGATTAGAATACAGATCTCCACTTTTACCATGTTTTCGTAACCATTATATCTGGCTTAGTTATTTTTTTGTGTGTCGTTCAACTGGATGTTATGGCTAAGCCCCGATTCCGATGCCTTCAACCGATCGCCATATAAAAAAGCCTTTGCAATTGTTGTTGCAGCGGCTTAAGAACCTAAAAAGGGTTGCACCCCAGCCTGATGATGCGACCACGACCCATATAATAAGCTTGATAAAATCAACGCGCTTGTTCAGACACAGAAAGGCAAAAAAAAAACGCAGCAATAAAAACAAGTAAACTAGAAACAATTACAACAGCCATGAAATACCCATCATTGGTAAAGTTTACAAAGTTACATTAATTAATTTACATTATGACTTTATGACACTTGGAATAGAACAAGTAAAAAACAAATGGAAATACTTTACTTTTAATTATAAATTAGTTAAAAAGAATCTTGCTTAGATGATCTTATACATTCAAATCAAATTTAAAAGTCAAATTGATTTTAAATATATTTATAAATTCAATGATTCTACCAATAAAACAAAGCAACCACAACGTGACTGAAACAGAATACGTTATTTATTTTAAGAAGTTTTAAGAAAAATATTATCCTTCCTCGTGTACAGGGTAAGGACATATAGAGTAGAGTACAAATTGTTTTCATTGCATATTGGAATTATCCAGAGTCTGGAGCACAGACCCTCGGATATCCTGCGATGTGGATAGGGGGGATATCAGGACACAGTTGTCTGTCGGGCCATGAAAAACAATTTGGAATTTAATCTGTTCCAGAGGAAATCGCGAATTGCGAATCGGAATCGCAATCGCAATCGGCATCGACGTTAGCCTCGTTTTGTTGCCAGTTTGTTGGTGCTTTTGTTTGTTGGTTGTTTTGCTTTTATTTTTGGGTGGATCAGCGGCGGCTTATGTGCAGCCAACTTGAAGCTGAAGTGCAGGCAACTTGCAGCGGGATTAGTGTCACAGGAAAGTCGATGGGAGCGCTAATAAGATGGCAGTTCCGCTCCACAGCGACTTGGGTGGCTTTGCCGCCGAACTTTTATCATTGGGCTAGGCGAAAGTTTTGAAGGATTTGCGCAATTTCCTATAATTGAAGCCAGCCGAAGGCGGAATCACATCATCTCGTCCTTGATGTTGTCAAAGCATTCTGTGGCTTCCTCTTGTGGAAACTCCATCGATGGTTGTGCCATCCTAAGGATTCTCGAGCGAAGAGGCTGTTGGAAAAACTGTCAGAGTGGCAACTTTAATTGGATCCACGTGAATGGGCCGTAAAAGAAGTGTTTCTTGGCATGGACGGAATAGAAAGTTGACGGTGACATCAACTAAGATCAGCCAGATTTATAAGCTTTTAACTTGAGTTTTCTTGCCTGCCCATTAATTCAATTGAATATAATGGCACATACAAAATTGAAGGGTCCACTTAGGCAGTACTTCATTTTTTAGAGGATTAATTTTCAAGTAAACTTTAGAACGTAATGAAGTATGAGTTTAAGAGGTGCTTAGATAAAAGACGAAAAAAAGAGTTTGTAAGTAAACTTTTGTGTGAGTTAAATTTAATACAAACATTTTGCTCTTTTATTAAAAAAAATGTAATCTTGATTACCAATTATAACTATAGAATTATTGTGCATAACAATACCATATTAAAATTTGCCATGTTAAGTTTTCCAGTAAACTCCGAGTTTAGTGAGGCATCTAACAAGGAACAACCCAGAACTCAGCTCTCAATGGCCCAATTTATTAAGAAGACCCACAACCCACTCAACTGGGTAAATCTCGACCATATGTTTAATACCTGGGACACGGTCATCGGATCCACTGACCGTCAGCTGTCCGCAGCCCCGTAACTTGCTCTCCAAAGTGGCCAAGTATCCGAAGATATGGGCCATGCATCCATCCATCCATCCATCCATCCAGCCATCCATCCATCCATCCATCCAGCCATCCATCCATCCACTCAGCCATCCATCTAGTAACATGGCAAATACTTCTTTTGTCTTGTGTACTTTTCGTGGTATGTTAATTTTGAAGAATGCCAGCGGTAGGGGTGTCTCCGTTTCTGTTTCTTTTTCTGTGTTGCCAACTGAAAAGAGCTGAGGGAAAAAAGTGGGTAAAAAAAGAGGCAACGCACGCATAATATATTGTATTTTAGCCATGCCCGTGACCATGTCCAGGGTCGTATCTTGTATCTCGTATCTGTATCTGTATCTTGCGGATCTCTACCTCACACCCGCAGTTTGTGAGGCAGCTTCAGTCGCTCGCATATCCGTTGGTAGTCGTTAGCTTCTGGTATTTCATGCTGTCCATCGACTCTTCCTTTTGCTGCCCTGAAAACACCTTGCCCTTTTCCCCTCCATTTACTCAGCTTGTCTGTCGCTTGGACGGCTTCTGTTGTTAAGTTGGCATTAATGTGTAGTCGTTTGTAGTTAATTCGTTGCTGTCTCTTACGCTCCCCGATCCACTGACCCTGCAACCTCCGGAACCCCCATCCCCATCCCCATTCCCATTCCCACTCAACCCTCCTCAACCCTCCTCAACTGCCCTGCTGATGTCTGCACTGAATGACTTTAAATGTATCTGTCCGCTGCAAAGTACCGAAAAAATATATTACACTTTACATGAACCAAAAAAAAAATATATATATAAAGAACAAACGCAAAAAACGTACCCAGATATACACACAAACGCTTAGCTGAATGCTGAAAAGAAATAGAAAGCAAAGGGGATTTTTTTAGACACTTTACTTAAGAAATACCCTTAAAAACTGTTGAGAATATGTGTGATTGAAAGTGTTTTGCTTTTAGGAAATTAAGTTTTTATCACGTTCGATTGAATGAAAAGAAAATTAAGTTTATTTTGATTGGTAAAGATACAATATAATTTTTAAATCATTTAATGATTTTTAATTTAAAAAACTGTTAACAATTTTAGCATAAATTTCTTACCTTAACTTAATTGTAATTGTATGTAAATAGGTAAAGATACAATATAATTTTAAAATCAATTAATGGTTTTCAATTAACAAACAACTTTAATACATATATTAACAATTTTAACATCAATTTTTTACTAAAATAACTAAACTCAATTGTTAGGAATCGTATAAATGTGATATCGATTTTTTTTGCATACTTGTGACTTGTTGGTAAAAATACTTAAACTAAATAAAATCTAACAATATTGTTACGTCTAATAGATGGCATGTCGGTGGTACATTACACAAATGCATATTGCTAGTCCCCTTGGGGTCACCGATTAATGGCGATTCACAAATGCCCACCATATCTCAAGGGTATATCTTTGACAAAAAAAAAAAAAAAAAAACAAAAAGAAACGAAGCGATTTGCGACTCAAAGTGAAATTAAATGAAAACAGAAAAAAGCATTTCCTCGACCAGGGTGATTTGGTATGTTCTCGCTGCCTTGTCCACCAGCTGAGACTCATTACGTATCCCATATATATATCGCTGGCCAACTATCATTTCCACTTGCCATTCGTCCTCGTTCAGTTGACTAAGTGTACACAAATTAGAGCAGGTTTATCTGATAGTAGTCGTCGGAAATGAGTCGTCCCCTCGCACACTGACTGCAATCTATTGACGGACATTTAGCATTGTTTTTTCCAGTCGGGGGTAGATTTTTTTCGCGTCTTTCTTCCGTTTTTCGTGTGTATTTTTTTTTTTTGGTGGTTTTCTTTTTGCGCCCCGAACATTTTAGTTGAGCTTGGATTGCGTTAATTTGGTAAATGTTTTGACGTTCTTGCAATTAAAAAAGGCACAGGGTGACTGGCGGACACACAAACGGACAAACGGACATACAAACGGACATACAAACGGACATACAAACGGACAGACGGACGGACAGCGGGACAGACGGGCAGAGGCCCTTCCGTTTGGTTTACTTTGTTGAACCCGTGACACCGGGCGTCTGTTTTACTAATTAAAAGCAATGTTCCAGAAATGTGTTTACCTGCTGCTAATGAGTATCCACAATGAATTGCTGTCGTAGATAGTCAGTTCCTCCAAACTTTATCCACCGCTTGTCCCCCGGGCTTCTTTTCATGCCACCGAATGTTTCGCGCGCCGCTGCCGCATTGCGGATTCCTTTCTATAGAAATGGTGTATAAAAATATATATGTACGTACATACATAGTAAATGTGTGGTCAAGGAGCGGAACAGCGACAGGACACGTTTTTGCTGGCTTTGCTTAAGCGGTAAGATAAGGGCCAACACCAAGGGAAACGGGTTTCATTCGCTAAAAATAGCAGTTACATTATGCAACTTACATTGTAAACGAAGCCTGATCCGAGCAACGATCGTTCCAGGTGGCTTTTCAACCGAATTAACTTGCCAGTTAATTTAATTGTTTTTGTGGCTTTCGTTTTTGCACCTTCGAGCTCGGACAGAAGACAGAAGGTGTGGTAATTCTCATATTATTGTGGGAAATTATTAATTCATAATGGAGTAATTTACACATTCAAGCGACCATATAAAATAAAAACAAAGGAAGGGATTAAAATACTGTATTTGCAACAAAACACTATTACAAATTTGTATAGAAAGAGTCCTAAATGGAAATGAATAAGTATAAAATCGTATTAATAATTGGTGTGACTAAAGTTTATTAAAATTAAAGTACTGTTTTTGTAAAATGACTCGAGTTGATTTGATGATAATATAAATTAAAAACACAGTGCTTTAATTTGTTTTCTCAGATATATTTCAGTAAGTAACTTAATTGAATATGTTTCCAAGTAGAACATGCAATCTAAGCAAATGTTGTGCCACATAAGTGCCAGTGTACTCAATAAAGTTTCATTGCAATTGTGTTGTCAAAACTTAAAGTATCCGTACATCTCAAGGACCATAACTCAGCTATCTTATTGTCCTCGAAGATTATCTGTTACCTATCCAATTGTACAATCCCACGATTGCGAATAGTAAAATATTAACAGAGCAGCGGCAGCTGTTCGAGTGCCAAAGTTGTCATGGGGGAAAAAGTGCATAAATATAAAAACTAAGGACAGAAAACTAAAGAAACGCTTCCACTCAGGTTGGCATCTTCATATATTGGTTTTCCTTCTGGCGGTTTTGTTTTCTTGGCTCAGTGCGTTTGAGTTGCTGGCGCTGCAGTTTCGGGTGCCAGTTGTGGTATCTGAAAGATACAAAATATGTTCAGCAATTTACCTTTTTCAAGTTTATTGCATCGCGTGTGTTGCTGGTTGTGTGGAGCACTGGCAGTGGTAGTGGCAGTGGCAGTGGAAGTGGCAGTGGCCAGTGCCTCAGAAATCAATGTGTGTAACGAAAGGCAGCCGAAAAATAAATGTTCTGTGAAGGAATTTCGACGGTTTTGCTGCCATTGCCATTTCCATTCCCATTTCCATTTCCCTTAGCAATGCCAAACCATTTACTCCGGTCCCGGTTTCTGTTTTGGTCTCGGTTTCGGCCTTATTTGTTTGCCAGCTTGTGTTTATACCTTTCGACTTATTTAATGCCTTCACTTCAAATGGGAAACAGAACTTAACCGAACCGGCAAAGGGCAACGGGGGACAGACAATGGAAGTGCTTTTCCTTTGTTTTGTTTATTGATTTAAGTTTATTGCATGCACTAGAAGAAAATACCCGAAGGTGAGATCAATATAAAAACTTTAACAATAAAATCTAAGAATCTAGTGCCTAGCTACATTTTCTTTGATTTATTCATTAAAAAAAGGTTCTGAACAACTTTCGACGTTTAATAAATATTTCTTCTTGTAAAAGTTTTCAATTTTAAATACTTTATTTAATTTTTAGTGAAATAGATGATAAGATTCCCTTTAACATTTTTCGTATTTAAAATATTTCTAAACAAGTTTCGGTTAAATTAAATGAAACTTCTTGAAGTTCAGCATATAAGTTTTAAAGATCTTTTTTAAAATATGCTTGAGATAGGAATTTACTTTAATGGAATTTTGACTAACAAAATTCTTCGTTATCCCAAGTTATTTAATTTCCATATTTAAACCATTAAGGTACCTGCACTGTGTAAACATAGTTTTTTCTAATTCCCGCAAGTTCGGTAAGAGGTTGGCTTAATGTGTTAGATCTTTTTAAATAGATCTTGTTTTAACCTCCATTTAACCAAAAAAAAACCCAGATGATGTCAGATAGCCACTACATCTGTTTTTGGTTGCGGTTTCTACGAAATATTGTGGCTGACCCCGGGAAATGTCAACCTTTGAAGCTTACCGCTGTGAAAAACACCGCCCAGCGAGCATTTCTCACAGTGTACGCATGAACGGACATCTACAGGAAGTAGGTGTAATTTTTCCTCTTCTTGTTTTCGTTGTTTTCTCTGTGTGTTTTTTTCTTTTTTTTTTTGCAAACATTTCGTTATACATAATGCGTTTGTTTTGTCTGCCGGCCGGACAGCGATGGGTGGCAGGGGGTTGCTTAGGGGTGAAGGTTGAGGGGGGTGGAGGGCCAGGGCGAGGGCAGGGGGTCAGTCAGGGGGCGGGGCAGTTCCAGTTGCAGTTGCAATTCATGCAAGAACGACAGCAACACAACACAACAACCGAGAAGCAGAACGGACCCAAATGCGAATACCTAAATGGTAATGGAATCATACGTTATGAGGGCGGGAAAGCATAAAAAAGAGGCGTGGCGGCAGCCAAAGCATACAGAAAACAAATAACTGGAAATAATTACAAACCCTTATCAACTAACAAATGGTTGAATATTAACTAAACACACATCATTTCTCACATCGCAAACACAGCAAAAAAATTATAAGTTCTTTAGGACACAGTTCTAATATATATATAGAAAACAAAACCTGGAGTTTAAATTTTATAAAAATCTTTAAGAAAAAACATATTAGACTTATGTTAATTAAGGTAACTCAATAACAACATACATCAAATATAAACTCTCCTAAATTGTATTTTTAATAAAAGTCTTGGCTTAAATATTTGTATTAATCATAATTAGTCAAATCATAAGTAGGATCAATAATATCTTTGCAAATATGAAGAAATTGTTGCCGTGCAGCAAGAGCAACTCTAAAATACAGCAGCAACATTAAAAAACACAACAGCAACAATCAGCGAACAAGCGGCCCAATAACAACTTGGGAAATTCTGTGAAAGCAGCAGCAACAATAGCCCCAAATGCCGAAAGCATAAAAGTATAAACAATTGACAGATTCATAAATATGCAATTTACTTCACTTTTTATTTCGCTTGCTGCATTTCCTGTTTCGGTTTTGTGTTTCGGTTGCTGTTTCTGTTTTTTGGTTTTTGTTTCTGTTTCAATGTTGCTGTTGCTGTTGCCGTGTGCTTGGTGTTTTGTGTTCTGTGTTTTGGTGGGCACTAAAATTACCCAACGGCAACCAAATGGCAACACATGCCCATAAATTAGCATTTAGAAAAAAAAAAGTGGAAAACCGAAATAAAAATGGAAACGACCGACCGACAGCAGCAGCAGCAGCAGCAACAACCAAGCAAAATGCAAAGAGAAATGTAATTCATGCCCAGCAACAACAGCCAACAACAGCAACCAAAGCAAGCAAATGGACCGAAAGGCAGAGGAACAACCAGGAATCTTAAGGCACAGTGGGTTAAGATTTACCAAGAATAAAGAACAACAATTATATAATATTTCGATGGAAGAAAAACACAAATTTAAGTGTTTTCTAAAACGGCTAACGTAGAAAATCTAATCTTTAACTTATTTACAATTAAAAATCATTTATTTTATTATTTAATGCTTACCTTTAAGAAATGAGCAGGAAGGAAATTTATTTTTCGAATCCTTGTCAAATGAAATTTTGGATGTAGTTCTTCTTAAATTTCCCAGTTACCTTAAAATACATTTTATAGGATGAAATAAAGCGAAATGAAAGCAGCAAATTTCGCAAAGTGTTTCCACCGTATTCCCTAGCAGTTTGCCGCACATCCACTGGCACACAGAGAGAAAAAGCTTATGTAGATTTAAGCTTAATTCGATTTGGTTTCGCTGCCTTTTTGTTTTCGCTTTGATGTAAAAAACCAAAAATAAATTGGACTTATGCAGCAGTAGAAGCAGCAGCAGCAGCAGCAAGTTGGCCAATTTGCGGCAAGTTTACGTTGCCGGTGCGGCTCCGTTTCGGCCAAAGAGATAAGTCGGGTCAACAACAACAAGGGCCAAACTGCTGTGCGGTTTAACATGGCCAATTTGACTACGATTTCGGGTTTCAGTATTGGGATTGAGATTTTCGGGGGTCGGTGCTGGTCCGGATAATACTCGGGTATAATTTAACTTACTAAATGGCCTTCTAAGTGCGATAAAAGGACTTTTTATTAAAATTTCAAATGGCTGTGCAGAAGCAAAAAAGGGGAGGCAATGGAAGGGGGCGTGGTCTTGCCAATGGCCTTTTTTAAGAGCCCCATACCGTCCCGTTCCATCGCATTGCCGGGCTATTTATTATGTCAAAGTTGGAAGCGGTTTTTAGTTTACAACGATTGCTTGTGCCAACGTATAAGCTGGGATTAGGATTCAAGACAAAAGGTGGAATACATTGGGCTGCTTTATGAGGGTTGACCTCCAGCAAAGAGAAATGGCAGCGAATCAATAAGGCCATCTCCTTAAACTTTCTCTGACTCACTTATTTTGTTTTGGGAGTGCTTAACTATCTATTTTTTATGGGAAATGCTTATGTAGCTATAGTTACATAGTTACAAGGACGTATCAGATACTTTATAAATTTTTGTTTGATTTAAGGGAATTTTTCACATGCTTTATAAGATGTGTAACGTTTTGTTAAGCTAGACATATAGTTTTATGTTATTATTTTTATTGGGATATATAATTTTCTGTCCCAACACTAGTGCCCTTTTTCTCGCAGTGCTTCCCTCGTTCAATTGGTATTCCATCAGGGCGTGCCATCATGCATTGTCATTACGCGACTCGGGGCCTTCACCTCGCCCGCGCCAAATCCCAGCGAAATAACCAAATTTAATAATAGCGTGAAAAAGCGTTCACCTCTTTCATATGCAATCAGAGTCGGCGAGTCAGAGCGGGGCAGACAGAGCTGCGGCAGAGCTGCGGCAGAGCTGCGGCAGAGCTGCGGCAGAGCTGCAAAAAAGTAAACTAAATTCTGAATAATGATGGCCACGCGGAACTGAACTGGAACCCGAACTCCAACTGGAGCCCCAGCCCAATCCCAGACCCAAGCGCCGAAGCCCAAGCCCAAACCCAAAACCCAGATCCAAACTCCGGTACTCTATACGCTTTCTGATTACGCCGCGTAATGGTGGGAGTGGGAATCGGAATGGAAATCGGAATGGAAATGGAAATGGGTTTGGAGGTGGGAAAGGAAGTGGGTGAAATTTCGCCAGCTGAATGCTGACTGCTGAATGCAAATCGTAATTTTGGGGCTTAACGTTTGATGGGTTTTTAATAAATGTGCAATGGCAAAAGTCTGTTCCACTTGGAAACGCAGTGATTTGTAAGCCTGTAATTTAATGATTGACTTCTGACTGGGCGCAACACACAAGCGGATAATACAAATATTTTTAGCAACTGGGTATTCAAATTAATTTAATTTGCGAGTAATTGGAATTTTAAGTAGCAAGGAACTGAAGACCCAAAAAATGGTTACACCCAAACAAAATTGTCATAGAAACTAAACTGTTGGGCATGAAAAATTGTCAATAATATGAGCATTAATTTCATACCACCAAAGTATCAAAATAAAATTGATGTGGTTTAAAAATAGGGCCTTAAACTAATTTTTTAGACTCTTCGGTAATGAATCGAATTATTATTTAGTTTTAAATGAATACATATATTTTATTAGTTTTAAAACACCAATTTATAACCAATCCTTCAGTTTTTTTCTTTGAGTGTAGACAACATAATGAATAAACAAGAATGCCAATCATAAGTTGCGCATTACCATTTGATGGGAGTTTAATAAATTCGCCCGAGTCAGAATAAATGACCCACTTGGAAATTACCGAAATTTGTCAGCTAATCCAATGTGGGATTGACTTCTGACTGGAGCCGAAACTCCTTCACTCCTTGGCTCCCTGGTTTCTTGGCCAACGGAAGCTGGCTAATAAGGACTCAGCTCCGACTTTCGGATTGTCTGTCTATGAATCATGCGCAGCTTTGACATTTATGGCCTCAATTTATTTGATAAATTTCACACGCACGTTATCAATTGGCTCGACAGTGGCTCCCCTCGGTGGTGGCAATAAATTTTGACGGATTAGTTCGCTTATGAGTGGCATTGGCGAAAGGACTCGAAGGACTCGAAGGACTCGAAGGACTCGAAGGACTCGCTATCCAAACAGACGAGTGGGCGAAACTATTCGGCATGGAATAAACTGTAATAATGGCCATTATTATTTATTTTTATTTTCCTCCCCCGCTGTGTGTGTGGCGTATCAATTTTCATAAAATATCGATGCCTGGTTATTGATAACCGTGGCTAAAGTCACATTATTTCCCGGTGCCCGGTTCGCTGCGGACCGGATCCGGCGTGAAAAAAACCCTCCGATTGATAGATTTCCACATTTCGAGACTGTTCCAACCGTGCATTTGTCAATTTTGGCGAAATTCGATGGGGCGGCTTTAGATTCCCCAGTTTTTTGATGCCGGGAGAAGTCATCTATGCGATGATTCAGGCGCAAATAAGATGGCCATTAAGATTATGAAACAGGGGTGGAAGACTTACAGAATTTGAAGAAATTCAATGGTTAGCTTAGAACTGTCAAATCGATTAAATTGCCTACACTTTCCAATTTTTCAAAAAGAGTGTTTATCTAAGCAAATAAATTACCAATGATAAATTCATAAAATTTCTTCAACAAATTTTATATTTCACTATTAAGGAATAAATTTAAAAAGATAAAGATTGTATCCTCAATTTTATTACCACATAACATTTTGGTGATCGAAACAAATAATATTCATATGATAATTACACTTGATTAGAGCCGCAAGAAATAAAATCAATATTAATTCAATGGGTAGGTTATTATTGTCCAAATCGATTATGTTGCCTACAATTGCAAATTTTTCAAAAACAGTGTTTATCTTAGGAAATATATTACCAATGATAAATTCATAAAATTGATTTATTTCTACTTCAACAAATTTAATATTTCTCTATCAAGGAACAAATTTATAATGATAAAGATTGTATCCACACTTATGTATGTTTGTATTACCACATAACATTTTGGGGATCGAAACAAATTATATACTTATGGTAATTACACTTGATTGTGGCCGCAAGAAGTAAAATCAATACTAATTACCAGCACTCCGGATTTTAGAAGAGAAGCATAAACAGTTATCCACATTGTTGAGTCGCCTAAGGAACATTTTCCAGTTGACCATAAGCTGCAGTTAAGCAAATCATGATAATTGCTCCACTCGAGACAATTTGCTGAAGCCAATTGATTAATTAATAAGGTGCTCAAGCTTATTCGAAGCTCGGAATAGAGTTTTTGGGGTGTGGCAGCCGCACCAGCTCTCCAGATTTCGGGCTACCTACATTATTTAAAGCTAATTAATTTTCCTGGCGCAGCTCATTCGAAATACATCAATCAAACCCGAGTCGTGGCTAATTGCATTTACCTGATGACGGTTTTCATTTTGGAACCGCCCCTTCTTTGGATTTCCGTCAATTGGTGACAAATTATTCACGCTGTCATGTGGAACACTTTTCGGGTGTGCACGTTGGTGTGTGTGTGTGTGTGCTTTGCATTGGTTTTTGAATTTTGGCTTTGGATCGGTTGCTTTGGTTTTGGGGCTCTGGGGTAGTTTGTGTCCCTCAACATAAACAAATAAAATAGAGGTGAAAGAAAACGCTGATTAGGTATTATAATTAGTGGCTTGTTTGTTTAATATTTTCCGTTTATTTGAATGGGTTCAATTACTAAAAACAATCAACAAATTAAATTTTTTGTTTTGATTTGTGTTTGGTGTAAATTAGGCAATTCAATTAATTTGGGAGTATTAATGGTGGCTGTTAGATAACCACTTAACTATGTATGTTTTAGCATACAAATTTAAATTAAATGATTTAAAAACTATTATTTGCTATCCAGAGAAGTTTATTATCTACACTGTTTACAGGGAAGGATAGTTTTGAACAATTAATGACCAATAAACAATATATTCAAGTCAAGTATGCAAGTCTTGGTCATATTTCGAAGTGCCTTAATTTGTATGCAGCTCGAAAGTAAGTTGCTTATACCTAGTTGAACTTATTCCCACTATCCAATTATTAATTTCAATGTATTGCCCTTTGGTGACCCACAAAGAAGACATTGTACAAAAAGATGGGCCTGAGGATAGGGCTTGTGAACGTGTTCGTCTGGCCCCTCGATATGAGAATTATGGGGACACGTTGTTATCGCCAAAATCTGATGCCTAATCCTCGAAATTAATTACCTTCGCTGCACCTTTTGCCCCCCTCCGTCCCCTCCACTCCCTGTCACACACACACACACACACACACACACACACACACCATACATTTCATTCAGCGTTTTCCAACGAAATTAAGCGAAAAGAAAAGAAAATTCCGTGTAGCCAAAGGCGATCCTAGTGCCCAGATACGAGTAGCTCTCCAGACACCAGACTTATGCCCATGCACGTTCCATGGTGAGAGCATCAAGATACTGTTCAAAAAACGTGGAGGCGGAGGCCACTTGACGCTTCCTCACTGTACTTGCACTGGCAATAAAGGTAAATTTAAAATTAAAAGTATAACTTAAAGAAATTTCATTGAATTTACTTAAAAGTTGCATAAAGAAAATAATAATAAGAAAATAAGCGAATTTTTGGGGCTCAATCAAAAATATTTTTATAATGTGTTATAAATTCTTGTAATTGTTGTATGTAAGACCATTGGGCCTTTAAAATATACGGGTTTTAATACATGGATTCAGACCTTAAATAAGATAAAATATATTGGAATCGCCCAACTAAGCCAAAAAAAAGAAAACATTACTGAGATTTTTAAAAAAGTGTTATTCTGTGACCAAAAAAATATATGCGTTATATACATGGTTAAGAAATATTTATCTTGGGTACATTTAATAAATAATATATAAACATTTGTAAAAAAAACTAAGTTTATAATGCCTAATCTCAACAAATATTTATCATCAGTTGAGTTAATTATATAAATAATCTTTTAACATAATTAAGATCATAATGCCAAGGGTATGATGGTCTCGTGTTTTTAGGATACGATAATTATTTTCAGTGGGACTTTGAATGTGGTTTGGGCTGTGGATGACCCGGCCATCGTCGACATCATCGTCATGTAAATTTTTGAAATATAATTGGCCTAATATTTTAGCCTGTCTGTTCCAAATGCCCGGTCCCAGACACGTACTACGAGTGTGTGTGGTTTGGGCCACTCGCAATCGGTTACTTGGCCCCAAACTCCACTCGTAGTGGCACTCATGCTGCAGGCCATGATTTTTATCAGTTTACCTTAGTTTGTGTTTGGCCAACGCACCCAATTTTCCACGGAATATGGGTGTAGCCAGTTTGCCAGTTGCCTAATGTGGAAACCTCCTTCCATCCTCTGGTTTCGGCCCAACCCAACAAGCCAACAAGCCGACCAAACTAACAAACAGCAAACAGAAAAACGACACAATCCGTGCATTAGCCAAACTCAAACTCAAACTCGAACTCAACTCGATGCCATTTGTTTGCTGAACTTTTGATATTTTCCAACCAATTCCGAGAGTTGTCAGTTGGGATCCGCGAACCTTGGCATTTGCCTAGTAGATGGTCGATATATATCTGAGGCTCTGGGGCAGGTGCTTAACTGGAAAAGTGTGTGCTTGAAGGAGATCACGGCCTGGAAATATTAAATAATGAATCGACAATACCCAAAAGATACAGATCGTGAACTTAACAAGGGTTCATAGATTAAACGCTGCTTTCCTGACAAAAATCAATATATTTTTAGGATTTTATTTATAGTCATGTATTTTATGAAATAAATAAATGAAATAAATGGAACAAGGTAGAAATAAATTATATAAAGTCTTTTTTAAGCACTTTAAATTCAAAGAAATATAGGAAATTTGCAGTTTTAGGGCCATGATCTAAGCTAAAAACCATAAAGTCTAATAAACAACAATTTTAATTAGTGTTTATAACATGTAGGATTTATATATTACTATCATATATTTTTAACTTATAAATAATTTGATTAAACAAGTTTTTCTGTTTTGTTCTTAAAATCTTACAAATAAGTTGCTAATTTTTCTATTTTGGACTTAAGCTAAAGCTAACCATATGTTTACTAAAAGTACTAAGTACCAGAAAAATCTAGATTTGGATTTACAATACAAATTAGTATAATTTTCAAGTGGATTTGTGTTTATTATTTTCGTAGATTCTATGCCTATTGCTGGAGTAAATAAAAAAAACGTCATTGCTTTATAATTCAGTAAACTCACACAGTTTACAAGTTAAATAAACAAACGCAGACACGAAAGCGTCACCTCAAAAATATATTATTTTTTGCTTTTGGCTGATGACTTTGTAAAGATGTCCAAGTCATCGCGTAGTTTCAAGTTACCTCCGGTTGGCTCCTCGTCCGTATCCTCAATTTCCGGAGGTGAATCTGGTCGCAGTTTGGAAGCCATGTTGCACGTGACACAGGTGCAAACCTCTGAGGTGGATGACAGCGATTTATACTTCAGGGTTGGAACCGAGAAACCCAAATTTGATCTGCCGAAGAAGATAAGTATTCCCGATTTCGAAGAGCAGGTGCCAACTAGTCCACCATATGTGGCATTGGTCAGCAATTTGCCGATGGAGTGTACCGAACGCGAGTTAAACAAAGTTCTTAACACATTTTCGATTCGTTCTTTAACTATTCCGAAGAAGGGAAAACGACCCAAAGGATTTGCCTATGTGGAAATGGATTCCCGCGAAGACCTAATTCGTCTGCTCCAACAGGAAAACCTCAAGTGCCGTGGTCGCTGTCTCATGATAAAATTAAGTGAGGACAGGGTAACCCCACCTCTAAGTGGTGCTGGTGATGCTCGTTTTACTTCACGATCAACCAGTGAATTCGAATTGACTTCCGATCACTATTCAGCTAGCGTCAGTGATCTCAGTGACATTGATCCGCCAGCCAGTCAAAACAATACGCCCCGTTGGCCGGCCAGCGAATCGTCCTTTTACGGCAGGGACACTCCCATCAGACGGAAGCCAAGTAGTACGGAGGAACTGGAGCGCCGGATGGAACTCCGTCTGGAAAAACTGGCCGAGTTCGAGAATGCCCAATCGGAAAGGGCCCAGAATGGGAACATGCATGATCAGGATGCATTCAGCATGTCCTGGAGCGACATCCTTACCGAGACCAGAAACAGCGAGGATATTTAGTTTTATTGCGCCAGATTTCTGTTCTTCTTTTGATAGTAGGGACTTCATTTCTTCAAAAGTTGTTACTCAATTTACAAAGCAAACCAAAAAAAAAATCAATAAATATAAATGAAATTCCCCTGCTTAAACATTTGTTTTACAGTTAATGTTTTGTTAATCTGCAACATTAGAGAAAATTCGATTTATTTTCCATTAAGAACCAAGCCTGCAGTGGTATCCCCACAGTTATGGTCCGAAAATGAGCTAATTTATAAAGCTGAAATGCTGTTAATGACCAGTCAAAGCTCTCCCCCCTTGGCAACAGCCGCAGGTTTCCAAAAACCGACAACCAAATAACCAAATAACCGAAATTAAAAGAAAACAATTTATCAACAATATTGACTAAAAGCTGTCAACTGAATTAATTTAAACTGATTTATTAATGTGGCGACAGTAGGGCGATCGAAACGCTGACGTCCAAGCCGTGATGGTGTGACTCCGATTGTGGTCCTACCACATCACACCACACCCTCTGCCACCCAAAAGCCGTCCTCTTTGGGCCAACAAACAAAGAGCCAAAAACAATCCGGTAAGCATACGCTAATTGACCAACTAATTAGCGCATTTAATGGCTGCGATTTATATATATATACATATATATATATAGCCTGTGTGTATGTGTGGATGAAACACGGTCACCGAAACAAGTTAGACAGACTTGCTAATGAAATTAACGTAGCGTGGTTAATAGTTTTGCCAAATTTGGAAAATTGTTTTCATCAAATCGGTCGGTTTCCAGTTCTGCCCTCGGCGTCATCTTTCTCATGCATTATCTTTATTTCTTTATTATTTTTTGTGTTCCCCTGTTAATTCCCTCTGCATTTAATGAGTCGGCCCTTGGAATCACGACTTTTGCCAGCGGAAAGTTACTCATAGTCCCAGACACTATGGCGATGACTCAAGCGGGCCCATAAAAAAAACCCACATTTATTGACGGAGGATGGAAAACTCAGAGGGTCTGAGTAGAGACCGAATTTAGGCTACTAATTAATATGGAAAAATTTTATTAGCTAAGATATGGTTCATTTTGATATGATTTTAAAGCGTTTTATACCGTTGCTTGGTTATTTTTGGGTTCACCCTAAAATAACTTGTGTAAATTAATCATTATATATGTTGCTGCTTATATACTGGGTTTCTTGTTCTCACTGCAGGTTTTATTGAATACAGAGTCGCTGATTGAATATGATTGACATAGCTTAATTGTTTTTATTTAAATCTGGGAGTTTTCTTACTTCTATGTATATACTAATTTTGGACGCTTCAATTAGACCAACTGTTCTTTTAAAAATTTCGGCCGGTTGCACATAAAATGTACGATGGCTTCTCCCTTTTGCTCCACATCTCGCCTTTATTCTCTCCCTTTTTTCCCCTCGACCTCTGTCTCTTCTCATTAACTCAACGGTGCGAACAGCCCTCTCAAATTTGGTCAGAATCGTGGCCAGAACCGCATTGCCTGTTCATTTTTACACGGGAAATAATTTTACCAAAAAAACACAAGTGATTTGAATTGGCTTACTTCAAACACAAAAATTCGATGCCAAAAAAAAATAACTTTTAATCATTAAAAAGCACGTCACATCAACAACTTATAAACATTAAATAGCATATAAGATACCAAGTTTATAAAACAAATGTATTATTTCTTAAATTATTAATGTTTAATTATTGTATTAAATGATAATACAAATAAAAATTATGTAAGCCATAATTGACTACGTTTAATTGCGCTTAAAATACGAACAAAGAAATCACAAAATTGAAAACTAGATAAAAAGTGTAAACACATTTTTAAAGATTTCTAATTTACTTAAACAGTTGATAGATAATTTTTATATATTATATGTATATATTTTTCTCTGTGTGCATTGAAGTCCCAGGCCAGAAGGTAGAAGCCATGTCCGGAATGCGGAATGTTCTGGCCATTGCCGTTGCCAATTTCCGGAAAATGGCAATGGGCATCACGAGCAGAGCTTGCCGGCCTTTGGGCGTAAATTAAAATTAAATTCAAATGGAAAAGTGTCGTCGCCGCGACCTGGACTCTCACTCCGGAGTTGGACTGAGGAGGAGTGAGTGTCAGTGTCAGAGTCAGAGTCCTGGGCATTGGGCATTGGCCATTGGCCATTGGCACGTCTGTCGGTTTATGCAACATTTTAGCAATTATATTCGCGTCGGGCGACATTACAACGGCAATTACACGCAGGAGCCGCAGAACATGCCCGTGGGCGGATGGTGGAGCAGGGCACTCTGGTATTCCGGTATTCTGGCATTCCGGCATTCCCTGTCATCGTCACGTGGAGCGGCAACGTGATCAACTGACGCACAGCTCTGATGGACGACAGTTGCCGCCGCAGAGGGTCCTGTCACCGGCAGACTGGCTGAATGTCTGGCTGAATGGCCCACCGGCCAGTTGACTGAGTCGTATGACAGGACATGAAGTGCAGGGCACAAATTGTTCAACTCAATAAGTGAAGCGGCGACAAAGAGATGTCCTTCTCGTTTCACAAAAATTAATGCGCTCTTCACTTACAGTGCACAACTTAACTAAAACGTTGGGTGGTTTTCTAAAAAATAAGAGATTTTATTCGTTTACTTCAAGTATTCCAAAAAAGGTTATTCCCGTTACAGATACATTTTTCTGTTAAATATATATTTTTTATAACTAAGCAATATAAATGGGAAGTAAGAGAAAAATTATTTGTACATTTATTGTTTGTACTCATTATCGAAAATATTAATCTATAAATTTCCATTAAAAAAACAAATTATAAAAGGTTATTTGCTTCCTATAAAATTTATGGTAATTAAAAATTTTCTGCCAGAAGCCATTGACAAATTTGTTGTGTCGTTTTTTAAAAGATTTTAAACTTTATCCAAACAGAGCAGAGTATACGGAACAAGGAGTTTTTGAAAATCGAAAATTCGCCTGCCTATGTGGGTGTTGCTCTAGGCGGTTTGGGTAAATGAAATAAAATAAATGTATGAAAGCAATAACCGACCGACATTACATAAAAATCTACTTGGCCAGGACACATAATTTGTGTGTGTGCGACGTGGGCCTATTTAGATGGTTGTGCGTGTGTGCATGTGTGTGGAATATGGCCGACACTTCCGTTCGACATGTTGCACATGTTGCTCCCGTTTCCGCTCCGCTCCCAACTCAACACAATTCGGCACAACTCACCTCGTTTCACCCAAATACAACGCCCATTTTCCACAGAGAGAAACTAGGCTTATATTAAGTTGATTTTACTATTTAAATAATCTATTTATACCAAAATAATTGTGTTTGAACTAGATCCTTAAGCAATAAATAAATAAGCAAATAATGCAACAAAATTGAATCTAATCATAAAATAAGAAAAAAATTGGTTTTGCAATGGTCAAATTGTACATTTTTAATTTTTTTAAGCCGTTTTAATAAATAACGTCATGGATATTGATTTAAAATCTTCAAAAATATAATTTTGTCTTAAAAAAAAAATAAGCAATCGTAATTCCTAATTGCAACAAAAGCGATTTGAACATCGAAGTTTATTGTTACAAAGTTTGTAGTAATTACTAGTTTCTGTTATTTTTCTTTTAGTGTACCCCGACCAACTCCCATAAAATACAATATACCGGAGTCGCATATATTGTTGCTGTCGCCTGTGATGTTCCTGTAGTTGTTATTGTTGGTCACGCATGGTGTTCCTGTCGCTTGCTGCTTTTATTGCCCGGCCTTCCTGCCGTTCGCTTGTTTCATAATTAATATCCTTTCACACATTATTATAACGGAAATGAGTGGGGATATTTTTATTTTATTCTTGCACACACATATGCACATATATTTATCCAACTTTTTTTTTTGCCTGTTTGTGTATATGTCCTGCGGTTGGGCAGCAGGAGCTTGTTAAGCATTTTATGCGTTTGGTTTTTCATAAATTTCATTCCGACGCAACCCAAACAAGAAGTGTGTAATTAAAAGCTCATGAAAAGTGATTAAAAAGTGAGTTGCGGCAGCGCTCGGTGCCGTTTATTAAATGCTTTCGCCACCAACCCCATAAAGTTGTCAAAACAATGCCAATGCCAAACAAAGAGCCAAAAAAATAAAATATTACAAATTTCAGCCAGCTGATGCTGATGTCAGCTTTAACGTATTTTGAAAATAAAAAAAAAAAACGATATAAATTTGATCTATTAAATCCTAAAATGAACGTGGAGCTTTTATCATCATCTGTATCATAAGGTCTGATTTACATATTCTCGCTGAACTAATCGAGAACAAGTCAATGCCATCATGTAAAACCATTTATGGGTTTTTTTTTTCTCATGGATATCTAACGAGTTTTTCCCAATTTCCGTCAATCAAGAAAACAAGCAAAGCATTTTAACGCGAATGGGGCTCTAACAAATGACTACCAATCAGCTAACAGGTTTGAATAGAATTTCGATTTACAAGTCGGTTAATTCTCATGACAAAGATAATGGGTAAATGTTGCCATTAAGGAAAGCAGGCTACAACATTTATTGACGATGTATTTTATAGTTTTGGAAATTCAATTACAAGAAAAGCAAATTTTCTTAATTAAACTCTGAATTCATTCAAGGTTTTTTTTTTGGGGGGCATAGAGTATTAAACATATTTTACCTTAAAACGAAGACATATTTCTCCTAGTGAACAAAACTATTTAAAATTTCCTGCAAACTTGACCACAACCACAACATTACCTAAGGTTTTCTAGCATTCTAGGCTGAGTCATATATATATATGTGGGACTTGTGACGCATTTCGGTGGTCCTTGGGGGCCAACATTTAAGGATTAGCATTTAAGAACGTATTTATGGTATGCATAAAGATATTTTTAAAGTGTCCTGCTGTTGGCAGGCTTTTCGGGCGATAACCGGCTTACACGCATGTCCCTGCCAAGGATGACGCATGACTTAATGCCACGGATTTGGCGTTCGTTCTGGGGAGTTGGACCCCGGACTGTGGACTTCACATTTCGGTCTCCGCACTCCGCAGTCCGGTCTCCGCAGTCCGGACTCTCCGGTTTCCGGATACGGGGCCTGTGACAGAACTATCGCACATGCAGGCGCACGAAACGGAACGCATGAGTGGCATTCCCGCGTCATTTCCATACGCCACGACCACTTTGCCCGATTCGCGTGTTGCGTGCAATTTGCGTGTAATTCTTGAAAATTCTAGAGGAGTTGGTAAAGGAAGGAGGGTAGGGGGTAGGAAGAAGGGAGAAGGGGGAAGTGTTTTCCCAACTGCAGCAGTGTCCTTTCGCCGTGCGTGTGTGTGTGTGTGTGTGTGTGTCATCGCTACGCGCGGCACATAAATCATAAGCAACAACGTAAACTGCGTCGCTGCAAACAAACAGAGGCAAGGAAAAGCAACAAAAAAGGAGTTGCTGAATTTGCAAAGTAACTTCGACCAAAAATACCTCTTAAGCTGGTTGCATAATTTTCTGAATATACAAAAAAATATATATATTTTAAATAGGTTATATATTTGTGTAAAATTATAATTAAGTTTCCTTTTTGTTCATTTTTTTAGCATTCATAAAAAAATATTTTTTCGTAGATTGTAACTAATTTCTGTACATGGTTGGTATTTTAGAATATATGTACATATAGAAACGATGGTGGATTCGGCCATATCGATTTATCTAGAATTTCTGCAGAATTTTACAAAAATGTATTTGTATTTTAAGCATACCCCTTTTTACTAAACGAACAATGGGTATGATAAAAGGACGCCAAAGTGAATTGCGTAATTTATGCTGCGCAGGACGCGCAAGGAAGTGGCTGAGTGAATGGGCGGGGTGGCAAGGCAGGAAGTAAGGAAGCGAACACGGACGCACTGTGCCAGGGATGACTGTACCGTCGGCAGAACTTGCAGTTTTTCCAACCCAATGAAACTCCCCTCGGGAAAATGGCTATTCGAAGTTGCCACTGCGACGCAATAAGGACAACTGCGATTGTCTTTCTCGCCAAAGCAACCCTCCTCCAAAACAGAATCCCATCGCATTGGATTTACCCCTGTAATCCAGCTTTCAACTCGATCAAAGGAGGGTGGAAAAACCGAAGAAAACTGCGCAGTTCGTCAAGGAAACTCCAGCCTGAAGCCCTTAGCGAAAAGTTGCCATGGAAATCCTGAGAAGTTACATATGTTGTGGCTAATTTCAAAAGTTGATCTTTATCGTGAAGCCCCTAAAACAACAACCAGTATTCAGCAACCATTCAGGTTATCAAGGAGATTTGTGGGACAATCCATCAATAAGTAAGATAAGATGCATCAAAATAAAGTAAAGTTTGGTATCCTCAAAAACACAAGAATATATAAATAAAGTTATAAAGTATAAAGTATAAAGTATAAAGTATAAAGTATAAAGTATAAAGTATAAAGTATAAAGTATAAAGTATAAAGTATAAAGTATAAAGTTATAAAGTATAAAGTATAAAGTATAAAGTTATAAAATATAAAGTTATAAAGTATAAAGTTATAAAGTATAAAGTTATAAAGTATGCCAATTATTTTAATGTTTGAATTGTAAATTCTTGAATCTCCGTAAAAACAAAAAAAATTTAATAATAAAATCAAATGATATTTTTTTTTCTAGCCCATAATTGCATAATTTAAGTTGGCCTAGGACAACGAACTTGGATAAAAGGTAATGAAATTAATTCGAGTTTGAAATAAACCTATAGAAACTGTAGGAAGTAAGCTCACAAATTCATGAAATAAGTGCCTTAGGTTATACGCAGAAAGTCACCAATATATATCCCATTACATATTCTCGCCCTATCCAATCCAATCCAATGCAATCCACCTCGGTTGCGTTTTATTTTACCATTTTGCTGGGGTCGGGCTGACACACACAATAGTGACAGGTCGGTCAGTGGAAAATATGAATACCACTTGAGCATGTTAACCCCGAAAGGCGTTTATAAAGCTGTCCAAGGCTATTAATATCAAAATTCAGTCCACAGAGCAGTCGCCTCGGGCGGCAACTGCGCAGTGTTTTGGTTTCGGTCAAACCGGAGCCGTAGCCGGGCGAACAAAAATTGAACAGGACACTGACATGGAAACCCCAACTAGTGAGGTCCTAGTCCTAGCCTCTCAAGCACAACGGTCGGTGGAGAACGTCTGGCGGACGGTGGGTCAAATAGACGGACGGACGGACGGACGGACGAACGGACGAACGGACGGACAGACAGTCCGAAAGAGAGTGGCATGTTTGGCGTCCATGAGGCGGAAATGAAAGCGCCTGGCAACAGGGCGTATGATGGGGTCTCTGGTCAGTGGTCAGTGGTCGGAGGATTATCAACAGGCAAACACATCCACTCACCCATCCATATACCTAAAGAAAACCGGATTCGGTATTTCGGCTAAGAGATACCCGCTTACAAGTTCCTGTTCTTCAGTATACCATATTTTTAAATAAGAAAACATTTAAATCAGTGCTTATTTTATAAGATATCTAATATATATCTAATAGTTTTATAATTATGAAAATACTATATCATTTATTTTGACTTGAAACTTAAGTATTTCAAATGTTTTTGAATTAACTTAAATAAAAAAAAAATATTAAATCAAAACATTTATTAGCTAGGAATTAAATTATTTCTACTAATCTTCCCCAATAATATTTTAAAACTTGTGATTTTTTACCTTTCCACCAAGGCTTCAACAATTTTGGAGCAACTTTTATGTACGGGGTATGAGTATATCCTTGGTCAACACTGCCACCGACTAAGGGTAAACTCCCTGTTGTCGGGCGGAAGGCTTTTGTTGGATGAAGCTAAACGCCGGGCCCCTGTTGCCATGTGCCCATTGTTATTTATGATTAAAAGCGCAAGGACTTGCCGGTGGGCGACCGCCATTGCGCCCCCACATATTTACATGCCACTTTCCTCCTTCCCAAAGCCCATTTGTGTATGCTAAACATAACGCTGCATGTGTCCATACATGTCCATCACTTAATCACGCCACCACACACACACACACACACACACACACCGCCAAGCGTTTTACTCGGACTCCCAATTTGGATCACGATGGGTAAACTGGCAAATCTGAGATAAAGAAAATATAAGACCTCCCGGGTTGTTGATATTAATACAAAAAATTCAGCATTTTAAAATATTTACTTAACAGTTTAAATATTAAGTGTTTCATAAACTTTTGCCATTTTTGTAGATTGTGTTCAAACTTTTTTTTTTGCTAAATTTAAAATTTTAAATTCCACAATCTCAGTGATTCTGGAATGTCAAATTAATTTGAAGATGATGGGAATTTTTTTTAACATCTTTTCTCCATTCCAAAATACACAATTTTATTTATTTTAACTTCTTAAATTCTTAAAGATTGTTTAATAAAAGCGGAAAAACATAAAAACAAACGATAATAACTCCAACACAGCATTAACAGATTTATTTGAGTTAGTAATTTTAACATCTATTAAGTCAGTTTTGAAAAATGTATTAAATAAATATATTTTAAGAACAAAAAATATAAAGGGTTTCGGATTGCTTCAACTTGAGAATTAAAAAAATTTATGTATATGTCAGTTTATCCTTTATGAGTGAATCCTTTCTGTTTTTTTTTTAAATCTTTGGGATCTTAACTTAACCCGGCCTGTCAGCAGATTCTGGGTCCTTTTCTCCGCCCGGTCACTGAATAATATGCAAATGGGATAATTTTTATTTATTTTCTTTGGGCATTCCTTTTTTTGCATTTCAGGCGACTCCGTTGGATGATTCACTTCATATGATGATGCAATCGGCTTACGCATTCCGGTTTCATAAACCGGACCTGGCAGGTATCCTGCCGCGTATCCTTGGCTTCGAGATTTCCCATTATTATGATCTTGCTTTGGCTCCTTCGGTCCTTTTTATTGTACCCGGCATTCTTGAAGTTAAGGGGTATGATGAGACAAAGCAGATGGAGACAAAGGAAGGGGCACATTTATTTTGTTTATCACAATCAACGGAAGAAACATTACTTTTGAGCATATTTCAAGTACTTCTGAATATAAAATATTGGAGAACAAACATCGGATGCGGACAGTGAGTACCAGGTAACTCCAGGTCGTAAGCTTGCTTGCCTTAATTTTGTTTTGCAGCAGCAGCAGCAGTTGCCAGGCGGCATCTGGATGGTCCTGCATGTCCTTCCGCCATTAAGGGTGGTTGTTCCGCCACAGGCGGTTAGTTAGGCTTTGTTCCCTGCCCGCCGCCGAATGCACAAAGCATTTTATTTGAGCTTTTTATTTTGCTCAATTCCCTTTTTTATGCGCCGCATTCGCAACTCCTTTTCGCCAGTGTCTTTGTGCGAGTGTGTGTGTGTGTGTGTGTCCTTTGTTTGTGAAATGTGTGTCAGTGCGTCAGTCGGTTGGCAGGCACTTGGTTCGACTATTTCCGGTTTCAATATGCGCACTGCCTTTGCCATTGTCCTTGCCTTGAATGGTACAGTAGGTACAAGTCCTTCAGCCCGCTGCCTCTTCCTCTTCCTCATTCACTTCCCCTGCCAGTTACCGTTCGAGTTCCATATCCAGTTTTATTATCCCTTTCATTGGCACAAATTAGAAGTGGTCCTGCCTGTTGGCTACATGTTATTAACTTTTGCTTCGCCTTGTCGACTTGTCGACAAAAAGGTGTCAGCGTTGTGGGGTCCTGATTTACGACCACAATATATACAACGCACTATGGTGCGAGCATAAATGAATACATTCAGCCAGGATCGGTCCTCGTCACATCCCAGCCTCCCTTCACCCATCAAATTGACAGCTGGCGAATGAGTCCTTGCAATGACTTCAATTCGGAGAATACCATACCATAGTGTAATGAGCTGGAAAACTACTTTGGCTGTACTGTGGCACCCTATGAATAAAAGGTAATATTTTCAGAACAACAAAAAGTTGAAAAACAAAGGAATTATCCATGTGGCGATATCTTATTTTGTGTGCTTTTGGAAAACATAAAAACCAGTTGAGTTCGAGTGAAACTTTAGATGTTTCAGAAACGTGACGAGAAGATCGCCATAAATGGTGGTTCAAAAACATATACCCTAACAAACGTAGCTTTTTATGAAAAAGTTATATAAAACTTAATATTAAGCCGATTCAAGCCATAATAAATTTTGGTCTAACCACACTCATGAGCTATTTCAATATTCTCATGATCTATTGATGCAGAATATTACGGAGAGAAATTCAAATTAATTTGAATGCGGAGTTACCAATCGATTAAGCCAAATCAAGCGGTGATAATTCCCGCTTTCTTCGTGTCAATTCAAGCTGATCAAAAAACGGAGAAAGAGAATGAGCAAAATCAGAATCGAAAATCAGTCAACTAGACAAGATCACTTAATCAGCTGGGGTCCAAAGAGATTGTGGAAACATTGGAGAGCGATGCATTAGATGGAGCCTCGAAATTGGAGCACATCGATCCATCGAACCAACGATTCGATCTTTATAGGAGACCGATTTCATGCACGACAGCCTGCGATCGGAGTGCGATGAAAAGAAATCATTGAGCTGCGGATCAAAGTTGATTGCCTCGTCGACTGCTCCACTGTCCGACTATGCGACTATACGACTATACGACTATCCCATTGCCCTCAGCTCCCTCTGATCCCGATCCCTGCGATGGTCGGCCAATTGCCAGCATGCCATCAATTAAAGTAATTTAAAGGAATCAGCCACGATGGCAACAGCACAGTACAGCACAGCAGCAGCTACATTGTAGATAATGCGCGAACCGGCTAAAGAACCACTGTCCGTAACTAGATCCATAAGCTGAAAATCAATCAGGCGGAAAGTCAGACAGCCGGAGAAAACAACAAAATAAAGCACAACTCAGTGCGGAGCGGTGCGGTGCAGTAGAAGCCTATTAGAAGACAAGCGATGGCCCAAGGCGAAAATAACAACTGGCAGACGGTAGACGGTAGACGGTAGACGACTGACAACAATCGAGAACAACGACAGCAACGAAACTTAAAATTGGATGAACTAGAAAGAAAAAACAGTAGCCACGAAATCGATTGAAGAGCTAAAGACTTGGCGATTGGAGCGCTTGAGTTTGGGCTCGATTTCGATGACGGGTGACGAAGATGTTGTTGATGATGATGATGATGGGCGATGACAATGCACAGTGGGTGAGATTACCCACAAAAGGATTAAATATATAAGAAAATTGTTTTCCTACTTAATTTTAAAGAACAAGATTATTAGGAACTCCAAAACCATTCATTTTTATATTAGCCAAATTTTATTTTATTATTTGTTATCTAAAAAAAAAACAAATAAGACAGAGCGGTTTAAATAGAATCGATAAGAAAATGTAAGTTTTTAATAATCAGACAATGGCAATTAAAAAGTAAAATGTTTTTTTAAAGTTTTACTCTTAAGATTTAAGAAAAAACGTTTATTGAAAAAGTTCAGGTTCAGATTTTTATTTTTTTTTTAAATGGTTCAATGTTATTTTGCTTTGATCAACTAAGAAGTATTTTTGTGTTATGATTTATTTTTTAAAACTTATTTACATTTATTCAAAAAAAGCTTAATAAACCCCTAGTATTGGAACCAAAAAAAACAGTTTTTTTTATTTCTAAGTAAAAATGCTTTCTTATTAGATGAACAGTAGTGTCCACTGTGCACAATGACGAAGGCTTTGCTGCAAGGCATTTACTTAACAATGGCTGCAGCACCGCCAGTGAAAAACCAGAGCAAAAGTCATTATTAACAAACAGTAGCCGAAAGAAAAGCGGTTGTGGCAGTGGTTGGTTAGATTCGGAGTCTCGAGTCTCGAATCTTGAGTCTTGGGACCAGAGACCTGACTTCGAATCAATAGACAGACACGATTAGAGTGGATAAGCGTGTCTGTCGGCTATAAAAGTGTAATATCTGTAACTCATTAATGACAGTAATTTTGGGCAACAGCCCGGCACACACACACACACACACACACACACATATATATACCTAAAGCGATGCCTAGATACACAGTGTGTGTTTGTCTGTTCGGGCTCAGCTGGACCCAAAATTATTATGCTAAACTCCGAGTGTAAATCCGTGGGCAGCCGCACAAAGCCAGCGATTTAAAGGGGACACAGCACAGCTCTCGACTCGCTCGACTCCGACTGGTTCCAATCAACTGCCACTTAACTAAATGACTCTGCGTCTTGCCCGCCGAAGGTGAAGACGAATTCGAAGTCGAAGTCGGAGACTGAAGACCCAGACCCAATCCATAACCCAAACCCAAACCATAACCCAAACTTGTCGCAGTGTGAGTGCTCACCGATTTTATCACGAATGACTGATGAATATGCCATCAAAGATATACGAGTACCAGTATGTGTACGAGTACGATGCCCGATTCTTCAGGCACTGGCAGATAAATGACCAGCTGACCGAAATGAAACCGATGTGTTATTGGTTCTTGGTTCTTGGTTTTTGGTCTTGGTTTTTGGTCTTGGTTTCTGTTGTGGGTTCGTAATTGCGGACCCCGTGGCGTTTTACGACGGCACAGGGGCTGGAAATCTCTTCAATCTGTTTGAGCAACTCGTCTCGATTTGTGATTGTGCTGTTCTTTCTGTTTGTTTCGTGCAAGGTGAGGTTGTTTACTTTTGCCCGACCGTAAAAAAATACAGTAGAAACTGTCTTAGACAGACGTAGATGTCTATCTATAGGAAATTATTTTAAATGGAACGTATTTTTTGCAATGTTATAAAATTTGTTTTTGGAAATTTTAAGTCAGCTTTCTAGCTTCATTCTTGATAAGCTTCATAAGATAAATCATGGTTTTTCATAACACTGTAAGTCGAATATATACTTTATATGATTAAATAAATATTTCCTATTTAATTATGGAATGAATAAGACCTAAATTTAATTTATTGTTCTGTTTGCTTAAGTACTTTAAAATATTTTGCTTAGCTTTTATAATTAAATTTTATATTAAATAAATAAGGGCACATTCAATTAGTAACTCATAAAAAAATTAATTTCTTATGTTATATAGACAACTTTTTATTAAAACAGTTTTTAAGTTCTGTCTGTACATACATATTTTTTATTATTATTTTTATTTTTTTTTTTATTGCATATTTTTATTTCCCACAATTCAAAGACAAATTTTCGAGCTAACCTACGATTTTGGTAGAAGGGCATCGCATCTGCATCCGAGTCCGCTCGTTAATCACTATAAAACTGAACTTAATATAGGGCCAAGCGCTGGCGTGCCTCACCATTTGGTCAGTTTATGATTGCCACACTAATCACAGCTGGCTTCGATGGGCCTCCAACCTCTGATTGGGGTGCCTATATACGAATATATACATATACGGATATAGGGATTTACGGACATACGGACACTCGGGAGGAGACTGGGTGTGGAAGTGGCTACCGTGTTTTGCCGCTGACCGCGATTGTCTATCAGCTTGACTTTGGCTTTTCTTCGGCTCGGGCCAACGCCTCCATTTACGAGTCATCCCGCCCCCAAGCGAAGACTGGGGTTTTATTGTCTTGCTTTTGGGACCCGGGATTCGGGGCCCTCGAAAGTTAGAGTGTGCCATTAATTGTTTCGGGGTTCGCTGTTCGGACGGAGGCAACTTTCCAAAATTCGGTTAGTTTTTTCTTTGATAAATGCTTAGCTCTGAAATATTAATTACACTTGTGTTCGGGTGTTGAATTTACTGGGCGGCCATTTACCGAAAATTTATTGAAAACAAACTCAAGACGCGACTCTCCCTTTTTCCATGAGATTTATGCCATTGTTTTTATGTTTAAGGTATAGTCGTAGCCCAGCTGGGTTGCATAAGTGGAGTTATCCATTAACTGTGATGCCAGTTAGCACAGCTTTTCCGCCAGATGACAGTTGATACATTGCCTCGAACTGGCAGACACTAATCATAGTTTTTCCTGGCATTATGATAAAGTCAAACTCAAGTGCTTGATAACTCAGAGTCTATAGTAAAAAACAAGTCAGTAAATTCCACTCGATTTGAATTCATCTTCTTTGGAAACTCATTTTCAAGTCCCAGCCAAAGCTCTGCCTAATCGTTGACATCATCTCATGACTAACTCTCTCGTTTGTGTGTTTATAGATCAAATCCAATTCCCCCAGTTCGAAGGCAGACCAATAATGTCTTAACTTATGCAATAAACGCACAAAGCAGCTGCTCATGAATCATTTATCAGTCATCGGTTATCAGTATGGTTCAAGTTTCGAATTCAGGCCTTGAGTTAAAAAGTAATTTTACTGCTCTGTCAGCTTCACATTTCCACCACTCCACCACTCCCATTGGGACATCCTAATCAATTCGAGAGTTGGGGGCCAAGTTAATAAAATTTCATTCATTTTGTGGCAGATTGGTGGACGGTACAGTTCGAGAAATCCGCCACGCACATTGCCCCAATTGGCTGGGCAGAGGAGCATTGGACATAAAGAAGTTTCTATGTGTTTTTCTCAGTGCTCTAGTTGGCAGCATACAAAATGTTTATTAATGCTAATGAATGTCTCTCGGCCAGCTGCTGTCCTCTCATCTCATCATTCGCATCCATTTCCGTACACTGAGAATAATTTTTTGATTTAAATGAAGCATTTTTAAATCAAAGTTTTAAACTTCTTAAAAAAGAAATAGCTATTAAGAAACGCAATCTTTAATCTAATTGAAGTTTAGATTTCTTCAGTTTTCTAATAGTGAGGTAGCAAATTATTACAATAATATTTATATTTATTTTATAAAGGCTTAGCTAAAGTAATAATTAAAAGAAATGCATAAAAAAATAATATAAAACAAATAGAATATGCACAATTTTATTAATGTGAGCTTTGTTTCTTTTACCAAGAAGTGAATTTCTGGTCAAACATATTTTTTTATTTGTTTTCCTATTTTTGTAAACGAAAATCGAATATTAATTTCTCAAATGAGCATAATTTTCTTCCTGTGTATCTGTTGCTGTGTCTATATCTCTCCTTATATCTGTGCACTCGCATTTCGTTCATTTGGCTGGCTTCGTCAATCAAAAGTTTCATAAGCTTCAATGATGAAAGCACTCCGTTGGGGGCCGTTGTCCACTGCCAATGATGCTGGTCCTGCTGGCCCCCTGTTGCCAAGGTCCTTGGTCCTTGGTCCTTGCATTGGTCAATTACTGGAACAGGCTTCGAAGGAAATGGGCAATGGCAGGGGCATGCAGCCAAGTGTAAATGAGCAAAACATCACACTGAATTGCAGAAAATATGCCTCGAGCTGCAAATGAATTGATCTTCTTGATGCTGGGGCCAAAGCTGATGGTTTTTTGGGGGGTGAAATGTATAATTCCCAATTATACGTACTTCAGTCGAATGCAAAATAACGTTTTCAATTTAGGCGGCTGCCGCACAACAACTCTTGACTGCTGACTAATTCAGTCGCTCAGACCCTCATTGTTTTCCTGTTTGCCCCCGCATTTGCCACACTTTCCACGTTTTCCGTGTTTAATTATAAGTTCAATGCAGAATGTTGCCGCCTCCAACCCAAACTCTGACTGGGATTCAGCTCCTGTCTGTCAGTCAGGCAGTCAGGCAGTCAGTCTGTCCTGGAAAAAGAGCGTCCGCCTCCAGGGAAATTTACGCAAACTGCCGCCGTGCTTAAACACTGGAGCGATGTGGCCAAAAAATTGAATCAAATTCCGAAGGCTGATGTGCCATCTATCGCATGATACACTTGGTAAATGAATAAAGTTAATAGCAAATATAACAAAATCATGAAGCAAAAAACTTATAGAAAAATCTTAAAGAAAATTATCTAAAACTTTAAAATTTGTAATTTAAATTGTCGTCTTTCTAAATAGATAACATTTTAAATCTTAATTTCTATTAAAGTATTTTCAAGCTTGTCAAGCTTATTATAAAATAAAAACCCAATACCTATTCAACTTTTTTCTAATCACAATGAAGACAGGCACACTGCCACTTAGATGTCCCCGTGCCCACCTCCTCTCATCTTCCATTCACCACCGTCCTGCCACATCCTTTGAAGCTCATTTCGAACAAGGAGGAAATATGAGGAGACGACGAGGATCTGGAGGGCTGGTGAGGATGCCACGTTGACTGGCAAGTGTTTCGTCTAAATTGAATATTGATTATGAAAATAATAAGCAAAAATTGCGTAACTTTCCGCCTGCTCCTGACAACAACAGCAGCAGCAGCAGCAGGAGTAGAAGTAGAAGTGGCAATGGAAGTGGCTATGCTAGTGGAAGAAAATTGGGGACGGACAATGAAAGCATACGCCAGCATCTGACTTCATTTTGGGCGGGGGGGAGGGGGGCGTGGCAAGGCGGTGCTCAAGTGTCCATTGATTGACTGCCAACATGGCGTATACGTAATAAGAGCGTTTTTGTTTTTTTTTCGGGGTGGGCGGGGCTAATCAAAGAGTGTTAATTTACCCAAAGGACTTGCCGGGCACAACACTTTCCAAATGGAGAGCAAAACAGTATGCAAAAATTTGATAACCTTAATAATCCAATAATAATAATTCGTAATGATATTGTGCAGGCTTTAAATGTTCTTTCTTTAAAGCTTTTAATTAGCAAGATAACAAAAAAAAATTTTGAAAACGCATATTTTATAGACGACGATTGATTTTGCTTTGTTGAGTCCACAAAAGCCCACTTTTAAAAGAAACAGTCCACAATTAACAGCATAATATATTAAGAGAAATGTTTTTTTTTCTCAGTGTAGTGTTCTAGCCCCCACCACTAACTAGCCTCATTATTGTACTTATTCGGCTTTGTATTCGTGTTGGACGAATCTCATTTCGGGGCGTGCCAAATTGACGTTTCGTCTCCGGCATAATTTCGTGATGAAAAACTAATTTGAGCCCGACTCCCAGTTTTTCCCCCCACCCCACCCATATTGCCTTTTTGCGCCGAAGAAGCGACAGCTGCTTGAAGTCCCGCTCCATGGGTCGGTTATTAATAAATTAAGCAATTAAATGCGCCGGACGCTTTGTTTGTTTAATGAAAATCTAATAAATCGCTTCCGTGTCCGAGCAACTACTGCTAAGCAAATGCGATCTGGCCCAGTCACGTGCGTAGTGCATAACTCTCGGCCCCGATTTGTCGACACCCGATGGCGATGGCCTCTTTTACCGCCTGGGACACTTGACTTTGATGTTATGGCCCCGGACATCTGTGGCCCAAGTTGATATGCAAATAGCTAATTAGCAGTGGAGAACCTAGGAGTGCGGGGCGTGGCTGGGGGGTACAGGTGCGTAGGGCAAGGGGGAGATTTTAATGAGTTATCTAGCTGTAGTGTACACCAGATGGTTCCTTTATCGATTTTAGATTATGTTTTCCCCCATTCTTCAGTGCCCCTTAAAAGGGATTTACGAGTTATTAGCAACAACTTCATATTCATTGTCTCTACAATGAATTGAAAATGCGGTCTAAGTGTTTCCCGTTCAGCAGTGCCACTTAAAAAGCATTTACGAGCTATTACCTATAACTTTGCATTCACTTCTATTTATATAATTATGAAATTATAGACTTAATAAAGTTGCAACAGTTTATTGTCGTTTGCTTATTTCAAAACTTAATCATAAATGAATAAAAATCTAAAGGCTGACAAATGATTTTAATCAATAATTTGACTTACTTAGAAAACCCAGTTGATTAAGTTATAAATTTCCTAAAATTAATTAAGAAACTTGTGCATATTTTCTCGCTGGCCAGTGAATCCTTAAGGCAAAGTTCACAAATTGATATTAACAACCATCGAAGGCTCTCGTCAAATATTTTAGGAGGAGGTTATTTCGTTGAATCCAACTTTTTATGGGTCGTGCAATGCTAATGGGCTTATGTGGGTGCTAAGGGCGACTCATCCCGGTTAATGGGCCATCCGAATAAGGATAATTAGATGACTGGTCCTGGGTTCTGGTCCTTGCCCCGAAACAGCTTAATCGTCTTGAGTTTAACTCGACAAATAACCGGAGGCCAAGTGCCATAAAGCTAGCGTGTTGGGTGTCGTCTTTCGTCTTTCGTCATGTTATTTATATTTTTTACAACATTTAAATTGCTGCAAGCTAATTTCGAAATTGCCGACGTGGCAACCGAAAAATTCAGCAGCTGCTGGGATGAATTGAGTTTGTCGTAAAAGCCTCCTCACACGAAATTTCTAAGTAATTTAAGGGCTTGGGGAATCGGGAAGAAAGTCAATAAAACTTTAAAATAATTTATACTCAATTTAAAACGGGGAAACTCTAGAAGTCGAATCTAGAAAGGGAACTAAAATATTCGAGGTCTCAATTACCAGGGAAATATATGGAATATATGGGGAAGGGAGGGCTTCATAGCAGCGAGAGGAGTGAAAAGCGGACGATTTTAATGAGCGCGCCGCAGGGGAACAATTAAAAAAGCGTAACGTGATCAAAATTTCAAATGTCTTTTTGGTCCTTGACGTCTCTGTTGCCTTTTAGGCTTTTTTGGCCATGAAATTAGGCAAAGTGCTGTGGCAAAAAAAAAAAAAAAAACGAAGGAAAATACGGAGCCCATAAAAAGAGAAAAACTGCTCTGAACATCAAGTTCGTAAAATTTTAATGAGTTTCATTTGGTTTTTCTCGGAATTTAATGCTTCTGCTTTCCTTCGCTCCTTCTGTGAAATGATGCGAAAAAATGTTAATGTAAATTTATATACGAATATAATGCGTTGAACAAGAAATAAATGCGCTTATAAATAAATGAATTAAGTCAGAGCCCAGCTCAATTCCAAGGCATTACTCAAAATATTATTTTAAGAGAACATGTAAACAAAATTAAGAAAAAATGTTTGTAATTTGTAATCAAATATTTAAAAATAAAATTTTATATTATTAATGTTGGTAAGAGTATATTCTATGATTTGTTGTTATCTTTTATATGGTATTTGATTAATTCCCTTGGTAAATTTTATATAATTTTGTTAAACTCAAAAGCAGTATTATCTGGCTTATCTTCTTAATAAATGACAGTTAACACTCTGACTACTTTTCACCCCCTCAAGCAATTAGAGGTTAAGGGGTTATGTAGTAATTTGTTGTACGTGGATTATGAAAGTCGAGTGGCATCGAGGGGGCGGGCCAACGCCCTCGTCAAATGTCGAGTGCATAATTAGCATCCGACTTCGGCTGGAAAATGCCGAAATGTCGGTGCGAATGGAACGACTCCAAGCGGAAAAGCAGCAGGGAATGGTCAAAAGTGTGGAATGGTTATGGTGTTGTGTTGATGTCACCAAATACAATGGGAATATGGGACAATGGACCGATGGCAGTTGGGGATCCGTCGGTCAAAGTCGGACCTTTTGACCATAGCTGCCAACACACAATGACAGAGGGTTTGGGTTCGGGTTCGGGTTAGGGTTCGGGTTCGGGGGTTCGAGCTCGACAAATAGACCAAAAACTCTGGCCAAAATGAACAGCAACAACAAGTCGACCAGCGACAAAGACAAAAGGTTAATTACAACAATGGCAGCAGATACAGCCACAATAACAATGGCAATCATGAAATGATCAAATTAATAAAGAGCAGCAAACAATCGAGAAACGGACAGGGGTCGCATTGCCAAAGGGGGTGATTAGAGCACTGTGGAGTGGGGGGTATGGGAAAAGTGTATGGGAAAGTCGTAGTGGAAATATTACGGCACAAAATGGAAACAAATGTTCGCCAAAGTTGCTATTGCAGATGGTACTTATGCACCTATATGCAACTTAACATTTGAAGGTATTAAGGTGTTTTCCTTTTTAATCAGTAAAAATGTTTACAAATTATAACCTTTATTTTTTTTCAATTAATCATTGATTTGAATTGAAAAGATTTTTCATTACTAATACTAGTTTTGTTTTTAAAGCATATTTTTCAATTAATCTTTAAATACGTATCTATAATTTTTTGAAATACAGTTCACCAGAATTAATAAATGATGTCGAGTTACAAAATAACCCAAACTGTATTAAGTCCCATCCCTAAACGTCGGCGACTGCATGGAAATGGAAATGGAAACAAACATAAATGTAATTTATTTGCGTGTAATAAACCACAAAACAAAACGCGAGTCTCTGAGTGGCAGTGCCATCCCCTTTCCACGGATCCACCACACCATATACCATCCTATCATATGCCATTCCGTCCCATCCGATTTTCCATCCCCTTCCACCCCGTTTCAATTTCGGACAGCTGCTCTATCCGTAGCCTGCAGCCCGGCTCCGGAAAATGCGGTAGTCGAGTGGAAAAAATAACAACAAAAACATTTGATTGTGAAAATTAAAAAGATGATTTCTCACACGCGCTGCCTGTCGTTGGCAGCGGCATCATCATCCCGAGAATCATCATCGCTGATGGGTTCGGGGATGACTGTGCGGCAAATGCTGATGATAATGGCACTGCTACAGTGGGACCGGTAAAAATGTGCACTCTACATTGCATGCAGAACTACATTCCGTATAGGTTGTTTAGTTATTAAAAGCCATTTATGAATATTCGGGAAAATATATAGCTTATGCCTTTAAAGACATTAGTAATATAATATATATTTGGCGCCCAACTAATTAAAAATTTTGAATCCATTATAATGAAATTAAATGTTATACTAAGTATATGACTTATAAAATAAATATCAAATATCATTATACATATTATAATTATTTGTTGTTTTTCATTAATGATTGTGAATTGTGAAAATTATTGTTAAGTCATTTATTTATTTATTTAGGCTAATAAAAAAGGTTTGGATTGGTATCACTGCACTGCAGTTTCGCTGTTACTTTTCCACGGGATTCTAAAAACAAAAAAAGATAAACCTTTAAAGCGTTTTTAATATATAAATAATTATTAAAATAAACTGAAAATCATTATGGTATGTACTTTTTGGAGATAGCTTGCAGATTTTGCGAATATTTTCGCACATCATCTCCCACGGTAATTGCGATCCGATCCGAGTGGTCTTTGTTGCAGCAGCCGAGGGAAAAGCAAACGCAAGCGCATAAGCAAACATGCAGGGAGCGGTAGATGTGAACGTGGACGTGGATGTGGATGTGGATGTGGATGCGATGGCGACGGTGACGACGTTGCATGTTGACAGATAAACACAAACAACATTTGGGATGAATAGGTAACGGCCGTGGCAACGGTAACGGCAATCCCGGCGAGCACCCCATTAATGCTTATTACACAACAACAGACGTCCGTGCCCGAACATCACGGGTCCGTGATTGCGTGCCGGTCCCGGAATCCGGGATGTTTCTGCCGGGGATCTCGGGAGTTCCAGGTAGCGCGACTCCTTCGCTCCTTGGTCGCTTCAAGTGGCAAGAGCGTGTCGAGCGTGTTCTTGTTTACCGCTGTTGCAATTGTTTTCGCCGTCATTATTATCGCTGCGCTGCGTTGTTATGCCAAACCATAACCCATACCATATCATATATGTACCGCACCATTCCGTACTTCCCTCACATGGCCATAGTCATCAGGGGACCGGTCCTTCGCGTGGTCCTCGTCCTCAACCTCGTCGTCATATTCATCGCCGCTCACCCCACTCGTCATCCTCGTCCTGTTGAGCGCTCAAGTGCTGTGGCAAATTCGTTTTGAACGCCACTCCAGGCGCCCGTCCGGATACGTGAGGGCATCCCACTGCACTTGGAAAAACAAACAAAAACTTTCATTTGAACTAATGTCCCTAATACTTGAACGACTCTAAGAGACAAGCTTAAATTGGATTGGCAATACCCATTTAACAATGAAAACGGAAAAAACATCTTGAAACATATAAATTAAGTTGTTCGTCTTATTTATCTTAAAATCACTTAGAAATAAAATATGCTTGACTGATTTCCAATTCACAGACTATTTTTTAAGTTTAAAAACTTTAGCTTTAAAAAATATTAAAATAAATAAAATATTATCTCAAAAAATTCATATTCAGCTTGTATATATAATGCTGATTGAAGTTTCACTTACTTACTTACTTATTTACAATTCAATTTAAAATAAATTGTAAGGTTTTTTTTTTAATTTTCACACGAAGGTTGTTTGGAATTTATCAAATTGTTTTTCTTTAAATATAGAATGTTGCGTTCTCTTTATGTTAAATCAATGGTATTTATAACAAACATTTTTTTCTTACTTCTCTACAGCATCTGTAATCTGATTTACGTATATAGTTTGTTACTTAATTATAACTTCTAAATTTGCCAACTCTTTTTTTTTTGCAGTGCACTCTCGTACCCTTGTCACTTGGGTCCACCCTGCATTGTTCGGCTTGCATGTTGATTACACTTACTCCTGCTAGCATGCGCCCTGTCTCACACAAGCTGGCGAACTATGCGCTTTCAAGCACTTAAGAACAGAGTAGAGTTGCAGGGAAGGTGATCCACGGGGCCTTTGGCTGGGGGAAAACCAGGGACCTTGGGCGAAATGTGGATGTGTGTGTGTGTGGATGTGGATGTGGGAGTGGGAGTGGAAATGGCAATGCAATTTGTCCCGTGTAGTCTCGTGTCCTTCGGTTGCAGTTGCCTGCACTCGAGTCCTTATCTTATGGGATTACATTAAAATGTCTTCGGGACGCTGGCTGAGGAATCTGAATTGGTGGGCGTAAATGGGAGTGGGCGTGGGCGTGAGCGTGGATGGAGCCTGCTCCTCGTCAATCTTCATTTGGCCCCACAACTGTTTACCGAGAACACCGCATCTTGTATTTCAATTCGTTCAATGGCCAACTGGGATTGGAACTGCCAATGTTGGGCAAGTTGGCAGTTGCCATATTAAGTATACGCTTAAAAAGCTTTCATCAATCTGGATCGAGTTACTCGAAAATATTAAATATTTTGTTGGAATAAATTGCACTTGATTTAAGAATAAGTTCTGGTGATGGCAATTTAGTGATGGCTTAAACAGTATTTATATATCATATATTAACATAGCAAAAAGGATTAATTTGTGAATACAATTTTTTATTAATATTTCAATTTAATTCGTTGTTTACTTTTTTAATATATATAACTAGATTTGTGGTGATGGCAATTTAATAATGGTTTAAACAGTACTTATATATCATATATTAACATGGCAAAAAGGTTTATTTTATGAATACAATTTTTTATTAATATTTCAATTTAATTCGTTGTTTACTTTATAATATATAACTTGATTTAGGAATAAAATGCATATTCCTTTTTGGTAATGGCTATTTATTGATGGTCTAAACAGTTTTTATATATCATAATTAATATGGCAAAAAGGTTTATTTTATGAATACAATTTTTCAAAAATATTTCCATTTAATTCATTGTTTATTTTCTTTTGAATAAACCTTAGTAAAAAAGTGTGCTTAATTTAATGTATTATTTTACCCGCTGCTCTATCCCCACAATAACCCTCCAGTTCAATATTACCTGCCCCAACGTGGACATTCAACTCCTAATTGGATAGTTACCCCCACACAGAGGACATAATTACTTTGGGGGAGAGGCAAAGGTTACCTGCAACTAATGTCAACTGAAATGAGCCGAACTCGAGAAGGAAATGAAAGTAAAAACGCTTTCGATTAGCTCTCGTTTGGAGAGCCCTCATAAAGGTGCACCCATGTAGTATTATGTGGAGCCTTCGTTTTGGGCAATTAAATGCAAAGAAGGCCGGGGGCGCAGCCCAAAAAAAGGTGTCACTCGAGTGCCTCGGGTCATTTCGCTGCCACAATGGACACTCGTTTTGGGCGGAAAGAGCGGCAGGGAATGCCAAATTGGATCAGGCTAATGCTCGGCAACTGTCATGTGCAGTTAGGCAAACAAAGCATAAAATACACACAGATGCACAGGAAAAAATTCGTTTCTTAATATGCCCAACTGGGCTGAAAATCAATATAATTTGTATAGTGTCCAATGGTTATTTGTTACTCTCAAAAATATTTAGAAATGAATGAATGAAATCCATTCTAAAAAATATTTCAAATTATTAAATATATGAAAATAAAGAGTTGTCAGGAAAAAAATTCTATTCTTAGATATACAATGTAAATTTTATTAAATAATAATGCAAATGCACACATACGCATTATGTATGAGATATTTGTTTTCAGTGTAATTACACACACACTGTGTATGACACTTGACGCTAAAAGTTAACGCACGCGATGCCATTAGGCGCAACTTGGCCTGCACCGGCTAAGCACCTAACCTAACTGCCCCGCCTCCTTTTCGCTCCCCGCCCCCTTCCATGACCATTTCCATCAGGCGAGCAATACGACAACAACGGCAATGAAAGCAAACCGAAAGAGCCAAACAACTTTGAACATTTTCGACAAACATGTCACACATTCATATGCCCACTGCGCCGCCCCCGCCCTTTAGATATTAGATTTAAGGGGGGCGGGGCACAGTGGGTACTATAAAATATACAACCTATTAAATAAGTTTTTATAATAAATTAATTTAAAAACGTTATCAAATTTATCTTTATAGCTATTGTGATACTTTTTTGAATTTATAATTTCTTAATTATATTATATTTTTTATTGATTGATAATACAAGCTCTTGCTTTCTTTTTTCGTCTTGTAAAAATCATTAACTTCAGAGTATATTGAATCCTCTTCCAATTTTAAAAATTAATTTTTTTACTTGCCCCACTGCCTGGGCACTTGACACCACCGCACCACATGAGCGTGAGCACTATTCGACCTGACAGCAAGCTATCGCTATCGTGTCTGGCCTGTTGATCCACTGAGCATTTTTCATTGTCTACTTCTTAAAATATATCAACGATTTAACTAAAAATATGGATATTTTAAACATCATTTCAGAGTGGGAAAAATATGTAAGTGTGTGTTTGTCAAGCGGATAACTAAAAAGTTAAATCAGAATACAAATTTTCATTGGTGTTTGTGATTTATTTAAATATTTGATACTTAAAATTTTAGAAAATAACAAAATTTGTTTTTTTCATTAAGGGGATGATTTAACCATTCAATATGTTATTGATGCTCAAGTTATTTCGCTGTTTGTACTGTTTATGCTTTTAAGGGATTGGATTAAAGGACATTAGGCCAAAAATAAGTAACTGTAAAAAGGTATAGAATTTGAAAGACTTAAGCTTACTCTTAGCTTGCCATTAGGACAAGTGAACGGACTTAAATGGATGGTTGGGTGCCTACTCAAAAATTCTCATAATATTTAACTGTGTACCTTGCTCGGCTGTGTCGCCACAACATCGATCGAAATCGAATCACACAACCTTGTTGTTGTTGTTGCTGCTTCTGTTGTTGTTGTTGTTGTTGTTGTTGTTGTTGTTGGTCGGGGGCCCTTCAATCAGCTGTCAAATGAAAATGTCAAAATATCAAAAGTGAAAAAGGCAAAGTAAACTCAGACCCGGGGTCTCGAGACCATTATTGTGTTTCTACCTCGTCTTCTATGCTGCCAGCCTTTTAAGAGGTCTCCTGTTCTCGTCTTGTTGTTTTTGAGTGTCCATATGTGTATAGTATATGCGCTTGTGTATATCTTTTTTTTTTATTTTTATTTCTATTTTTTTTGTCTTGAGTGTTTGGCATCGGTTGGTCCGCCGATTCGTTAGTTTCGTTAGTTCGTCATGCAATCAGTCAGTCATCCAATCGCCGCGTCATTCAGTCAGTCAGTTAGTCAGTTCGTCAGTCGCCTCAAAGTGGCCCTAAAATGGGAGAGAAGCCTACTACAGTGGAACTACTTTTATCAATTTTTTTGTTCTTTTTTTACTGTAACTATTAAAAAAATAAATTGGATAAAAATGCTATCATGTCAAACATAACTTTAAAAACTACAAAAAAAAATAAGAAAACTAAAAGACACAATATTTTTTTCATTACCACAAGTTTCTGAAATAGTTTAAAGAATTTAAATTTAAATATTTATTTTTTAGAGATCAAAAATTATTGGTACACCATGCCAAAGGTGTCCAATTTAGCCGTTTTCACTGTATATATATAAAAAGCAAACCTCAAAATGTATGCAGGCCGTAGAAAGAAAAATCAACAGATAGAAACAACAGACATTTCGTGGCTATAGAAATGTATGTACATTGTACATACTCATATACTCGGCTCTTTGTATACCTTAAATATATACTTGAGGCTGATACCTTCCCATTGAGGGTAACAAGTTGACGGGTCTCTGTGGCGAAAGGTGTTTGCCATTACACGGCTAGATAAACACATTCGAACTATTCGAGTCATCAAGCTAGAAACTCTGCTCACAAGGACAAACAAACAGTCACAAAAGGGCCGAATTGTCGAATCCTAATTGGGTTTTACGACTCATAAACAAAAGCACACAGGGGATCTGGTTATAACTGATTTTAGTCCGGAAAATTATGAGAGTCCCAGGGTATCTGTATACAAAAACTTTATTAGGATATATAGTATATGTGTCGAGTAATATAAAGTTAAGAGGCTAGGCTAAAAATATTATTTTGTTCTGTTTGCCATTGAATTCGAGTGAGGAGATCAATTCTTAATATGGGCAACCTTTTCAAATACTTTTTCTTTAAGCCTTAAATCAAAAACTGTTTATTCTAATATTTTAATTTAATACCTTGAAAAAATTCAAAGTAATTTACTAAACTGAATTCAGAGAATCGTTTTCCACATCTCAACTTTGATAGATATTGAAATGGCACCGCCGAGCCAATTAAAAGGTCATGAAAAGGTGAAAATCGTGGACATTTGGGGTATGGGGTGATGAATGACGTTTGACATTTGGTCCCGCCCATTTTGTGAAAACATGACCGTGACAATAATCGCATTTGAAGCGGCTTCCTTGTGATTCGACACACCTTAGCACCATTCGTCGCAAATCAATAGCTGCGAAGAAGCCACAAACTCACGGACCAAACGAAACGGCCATAAAAGAGCCTATGCGATATGAGATTGTGCGGTTTGTGTGTTGGACACCATTTATGGGCTATGGGCTATGGGCTATAAGGTATGGACTATGGGTTGACGCTGCCCCATTGTACTATCAATATTTGTGGCTCCTCTTCGGTTTATTATTTTTGGCTTTGTGCATGGCATTACCTCCGTTTTACATATTCGGCGTGTGGGTGTTGCGCTGCTCGTGCTCTTAACGGGTTTCTCTGGCTTTAACGGTTACGGCCGCTTTTTTACGACTATTTTTATTGCTTTTATTAATGCCCGAATCTTCCATTTTTGGGCGGTGCGATCTTTTGTCTGTTGTGTCGTTTGTTACCTTCAACTCGAGTTGAATGTGAAGTAATAATCGACAGCAACTTGAATGGAATCAGCAATTTGTATCTCCGAGTGGCTAACATCTCATCGATCGAAACGTCTGAATGTATATAATCGTATTTTCAACACATTAAACTAGTGTTCGATTGGGAAAAAGAAAACTCTTTAGTTTCAAAAAACCAGTTTTCAACAATAAAATACATTTGGTAAGGTAGGTTTTGTGATTACAAAAAAATGGCTTAATACCTATTTGAATTTTAATGAACGCTAGAACGCCTTTTATTTTATTAATAATTTCCTACTTGCATAACAAATGGGATCATTAAATTTATATTTTAATCAAATTTCCCTCTTACGACTTCCAATCATGGTAAATACATACAATGTTTAAATTTTTGTAAGGAAAAAAAAAAGACCAACATAGCTGACCAGCATTTGCTATTAACGAGCTTCATCTCAGTTCAAGTAATATTTCAATCAAATTCGCGTCGCCGCTCCAAATTACAACATTATTTTCAGATCTTTTTGCCTTTTACAATTTCCGCATTACAAATTAATTTCTGCGACCCGGCCCCGCCCCCCCGCAACAAGACAAAAAAAAAAAAAAACCCAACCAATAAACGCTGGAATATTAAAAAATTGAAATCTGTTTAATGTGTTTACTCGACCAGCGCAGGGGAAAATTTCATTAAAAGGGAAAGCCCGACCAGAGGATGCGAAATAGGATGTTAATGGGGGCGGGGCGGGGCGGGACAGGATGGGGGGCCAGTGGGCTGGGAATTTGTGGCGACTCATGGCGCAATCGTCAATTATGGCCAACAAGGAAAGCGGAAAAAATATTGTGTTCGATAATCAAACCGAAAATGTGCACAGCTTGAGTCAAAATAACGAGAGGAGGGATGGGACCGAAAGAAGAAAAAAAACTGGGCAACAAAAGGCGCAGAAAGCGTAGGAAAACCGTCTAGGGGAAGGACTTTTGAGCAGCAGGATATGCGTACATTCGGCTTCCCCCTTTTGGTATATAATACCCAGTTTTTCAAAAACACAAGGGTATATAACACTATATGGAAACCGGGAGACAGACTATATGTCTATTGAAATTTCGCAAAGGAGATAAATCTAAAGAGTTTCAGTACCGTATTATTAATGTCTAATAAATATAATTCTCATGAGTATTGATATCCATCTGAACAACATGAAATACGAAAGAAAACAATATTTGAATAGAAAGATATATATTTATTATTATTAAGATATTTAAAACTTTTCCATCTAGTTTGAACTTAAGTTAATATTACAAAGTTTAAGTCGCTTCTCATAAACACTTAGAGATCATAAAAATATATCTTGTGATATCTCTCTGAATAGCAAGAATTACAAATAAAACAAGAAGAACAAAGGGTTTTATATATCATACTTCAATTCAATTGAACGACTTGTTTCGTCATAAGATACCTTAAGTTTTTTATCATCCTGTTGGGAGTTTAAGGTATCTTGCAGTCGAGTAGATCGACTTTATAGTTTTTTCGGGTCTTTTCCCAATTTTTTGTATTTTCTATTTTTTTCTTTTTTTGGCAATTTGCCACCCGCCGCACGCTTGTACGTCGACGTTGACTCAGTCGTTGGCAGGCCCATAATTAAATTACACATATTTTAGTTTGGTGCGTGTGTGCATGTGTTTGCAGGCCTGCTGACTTGCGTTTCCCATTGTGCGTCCTGTTTGGCGTTCCGTTCAGGCCTCCAGGACAGCCCCGCCCCCTCATCCGCCCATTTGGGCATGACTTAGACATCCGGAGAACCCGAAAACTTGGTCGTGAGTGTGAAATTAAATATTGTCCTGCGCAACGTTTGTAAATGTAAAGTATGTAATCACCACAATGTTGCTTGAGTAATTTAAGTAATTTTCTTTTTAAATTTTAGAATTTTAAGATTTATAAAATACCAACAGATTTGGTCTTTAAATTCTTTGAGAAAGCTAGCAATTGTTTAAGGTTAAAAATTAATTTGCAAAAACACGTTTAAAAGTAAAATGATTGAAAGAAACTTCTTTTAGCAGTTCCTAGTGGTTTAAATGATTTGTGTTGCTTTTTGAAATGTTTTTACCTTGTTTTTACAACTGAAAAAGTTTAACAATGAACTCTTAAAAGTATGATAGTATGTTAAAAAAAGTTCATGCAAATTTCACTTTTAGTACTGTCTATTTCAATGTCTAACCATTTAAAGAATAATTATTAAAAATAAATATATGGTATCAAAATTCAAAACCTTAAATGAATTTCTATCATTTAAATAATTGACAGATTTTTGTTAAGCAAATTTTTCTTATGACTTGCTTATTTATATCATTACTGACTTTCGGACAGTCTCAAGTGGACCTACAGTAATCTCTCCAAATGAGCGATGCAATGGTTTAAGGGCAGCTGCGGACTCCGAAATGAGATGAAATTGAATCGTTGACGGCTCACTCGACCGCAGCTGGAAATCGAAATCGAAATCGGAATGTGAATGTGAATATGAATGTAGATGGAAATGTGACCTTGAATGCCATATACTACCATATATACACATGGACGGGAGCGGCAGGACTCGGATTACGAATGCGCTGCGCGTGACTTCCAGTTAAGTCCTAATTATGTCAGTAACTCATACGAGATTGCAAAGGATTTCTGGGAGGACGAGGACGAGGATGAGGATGAGGACCAACTGGGGAGGGGTATTGCTGCGTGCCTGACACGTTCGCCGCACGGCGGTGACGCAATTTCCAAAAGATTTGCAACCGAAGCACACAAAGGTGGCCCGATGTCCTTCGGTGCAGGATGTGCTCTCTACGCTATACCCCATGTGCTATGTGCTAAGTGCTATGTGCTATATGCTATATGCTATATTCTATATGCTATATGCCATCAGGGGTTGATGCGCCACCCCTCCGAGGCAAAATGAAAATGTATGAAAACAACTGCGGCAGCCGGCTCTCGTCACTCACTCACTAGCTGCCCAAAACAGATTTTAAACTGAGAAAAAGCTTTTGCAGTTATTTTTAATTTGAAGTACTTTATATTTGTTTTACCACATAACTAAATAAAATTATAAAACATAAATATTTCATAAATTATTATAAGTTTACACTTTAATATAATAATTTTAAAACATAAATCATTTGATATAGAAATATACCCAAAATATGGTTAAAGCATTGGACTCCAAGAAAACTTTGTTGTTATGAACTTTATAATTATTAAACTAATTTTAATATATTAAAAACATTTTATGTATTAAATCAATAACTGTTTTTATTATTTTGGTTTACTTTTTCAGATCATAACATATACATTTTATTTCGTTTGGTGGAGATCTTTAATCAAACTAATAAATGCTATCTATCATACAAATATGGGACTAATTTTGGTATTTAAAAAAATATAAGGTGTTAGATTGCTAAACCCAAAAAAAAAAAAAACTATAATTAATTGATTTAAACTGTTGCACAAATAGTATCTATTTTTCTATAAAAATTTCCGAATTCTCTATGTGTAGCTATTATAATGATGCGATTCCATCGGCGTCGGTGGGCGAACAACCCCCGCTTGAGCTGGGCCTTCACTCATTCATTCATCCATCCATTGTGGCATTCAGTCAGTGAGTCAGTGGGAACCCGGCCAGCCCACTCACCCAGTTATGACTGTCCTGTGCCTTTCGTCCTTCGTCCTTTCGTCCTTTGGTCCTGCTTGGCAACAAGCGAAAAATTCCACTCGGTGCCATAGGTATAGGTAAAGCGTAGTAAAGTAAAACAAAATAATATTGGTGGTGCGTCCGATGCTCTGATCCGGAGATGCATCCCCCAAAATCGACAGTGTTTCAACCCCCGACACGATGATTCACAGCGGTTGCAAATGCCGTGGAAAATTCCACGCGTCCTTAAATAAATACATATGTATAAAGTAAGTAACCTTCAATAGCGCACATAGGTATGAAAGGCTGTTCGTCAATATTAATTTTTTTATATGAATCCATTTACATTTGCTTTTGATTGCACTGGGCTCTGCAATAATTATAGTTCTAGAAAAATTATAGAATATACAAATTAATTTGTAAATATTAACGTAAGCTATTAAAACAATTTTATTAATTAATTTCCAAGGTTTTAACGTTCCAAACTTTTAGCATGATGAAATCCAAACAAAATCAAAACAGTACAGAAATATTAAGTTAACCTTGTATTTAAATGTTAAAATTAATAATATTAGAAATTTTATAAGAAATACGCTTAGTAAATAAATATTTTCCTATTTTAAAAACTAACATGTTTAACTTAAAGCCTTAGCTCGGTGAAAGGCTTTTCAATTCGGAAGTTATAGACTAACCTGCAAGTGTCCTTCGCCTTTTAGACTGATTAGGAAACCAAGACGGTGGCACCATCTCCACTCGAGTGCTCACTGTTACCATAATCATCTTAATAATTTCACAACTCATGTCTTTATTACATTTTTTACTCTTCCCCACTTCTCAGCACCGCCACCGCAATATAATTTCCCAGCTCCCGGAGGAATTTTTTAATTTCAACAGAGCAAAGAATCTTATGGCAAGAAAGCTGGGGCTCTGACACACAAATACAAAAAAAAAAAAATGAAGAAGAGAAATTGTATCCTCATGCGTGTGCCCCGAGACGCATTTTCATTCCCAAAGTACACGCATTTTATCAAAGACTTTCCATCTCGCGGCTTCCTGCCACGTAGTAATTTAACCCCTCAGTGCTTTTCGTGAAAAATTTGGCTGTAATAAAGTGAGAACCCTTCGCCTCGCAGCAGGTGACCCATCGGCCATCAATGGTGAATAGGCATCTTGGCTAATTTGCAGGAGTTGAAGGTCCTCCTTTGGATCGAAGCACGGGGCGATACAATGTAATATCCTCTAATCCTTGCAAGGCAACAAATCAAATCCTGGGTAATCCGTCGGGGGTATACCTTGATTGAAGTCTTTTCTTAAGGACCTTTGTAGCTACTAAGGATCTTAACCGTATTGCTTTCGGTCCATTCGCTTCTCACTGAAGCAACGAAAATTTTGATTATGAACGCGAATGGAACCCAACCCATTTTTCTTTTAAACTTGTAAAAAGGAAATATCTTCAGTTTAAAAGTTGAACCTTTAACAAAACTTAGCTAAAAGTGTATATTTATGAAATAAAGAACAAAACTATTTTTTAAATAAAAAGAACCATTGATGTGTACCTTATTAAATGTTTATCCTTAGTTAAAATATATTATATTTAAACCTTACCCATATATAATCATGCTAAACTGATTTCCTCTAATTTCTTATCTTATAATATTTTATTTCTTTTTTAAGTACCCGAACGTAACCATTTCAAACACATTTGACTTGTCATGCCTATTTGTGTTTTATGTCTTTCAGACCTTTTGTTGATTTATTATTCCATCAATTCTAAAATACTTGTCGCTGCGCTTGGTAATTTTAAGTTATTCCAGTCTTTTACTTCCCCAGTATAAAATTATTTCCAACATATTTTTTCCGTCACATTTATATGTGTGTCCTAAGTATTATGGACAAAAACGGAACGATTTTCCCCTAAAACAGTTTTCTGTTCCTGCTGCGCCGGAGATTTAAATATAGAACGGCCTTCCAACAAAACTAAGAACAGGTTCCGTGGTGCACCCACACACATGTTTACAGACCGAACTAATTTTAGGTCCCATCCCAAACGATCCCATCCCATACGATCCCATTCGACGGAAACATTTGAAGGTCTCCATCCAGTGCAGCTGCATGAAATCTTTAATTGGATGGCGTTGAGACCGATTGCCTCAATTTAGAGTCCACTTTCACAGGGGAATCTGAAAAGGGTTGAACGGATCCAGCCACGATTCCCACGCACCTCCTTGTCCGAACTCAGTGGATGAAGAATAAAAGCAATTATAGTGGGAAACACAGAGAAATTTAGACAACAACTGTCCTCTTTTGTTCACATTTGTACAAATTGTATTGCATTATTTTTTTGGTTGAAAACTATATTGCCAGAATATATTTTCTTTGAGTTGGAAAAAATGGAGACACATTCCTTTATTTTATTTGTTATAGAATAGACTTAACATATACATATACAAATTGGGCTCTTCCATATATATTTTGTTTTAACGTTTTTTAGGTCAGTCTGAACAGAATTGCTTGTAGCCATAACAAAGGTTTTATAACATATAGTCAGAACTAAACTGTAAGCTATTATAGAAAATATTGAAACTGTGTGACAAATGTGCATGTTAAAATAAATTGAGTTTTTTAGTTGTATTAAAATAAACCTTAAGACTTCACGATTACTTCGCAGCTTTAATGAACTGTAATGAAATACATAATATATTGCAAATATTATTTATCTTTATAAAAATAAAATACAAAAAATTTAAAACAATATTGGTATTAAAATATATATAAGTCGATCCGGGTTAAAAGCATTTATTTTGATAAATTGAACAGAAAAGGGTATTCCCATGGTAGGGTATCCCCTAAACGTATCAAGCTGTTCTCTTCTTGTTGAGAAATCTCATCTCATCTGTTTGTTGAGATAGATCGTCGATCGTTGATAACCTGGCGGGCAAACAACAGCAGCCGACAGTTTTCGTTGATCTACCAGCGCGTGAGTGTTTAAATCGATGCATGCGATTCAAGAGTCCGCTGGTGGTCCGTCGTACACATCGTACATACCCTGCGTGACCTTTGCCCCCGGCCAGAATGCTTCCACAATGGAAGAGCAACGAATTGGACCCCTAGTGGCCCAGCGGACGGCCCAAAGGCGAATCTTCTACGGCATCGAGGTGACGGCCAGCGAACCAGGAGGCAAACCCACCTGCCTGGACTTCAACCAATTCCTACCGCTGCTGCCCACTTTCGTGAGCGTTGTGTGGCTGGGCCAGCGGTACTGGGATGTGGAGCCCGTCGGCCAGGTGGAGAGCCTTCAGCTGGCCAAGCACCTGGCCACCCACATTCCCGTGCTGCCCCACCTGTCCGCCTATCGACTGCAAAGGAAGCGACTCGACCAGTTCCTGGCCCTCAACTTCAGCAGCCTGCTGGCCGTTCGCGGGGATCAGGTGCACGAGGGCCAGGAGTTCCGAATTGCTCAACCCATGGTCGAGCAATCGCGGCGCCAGCGGGGTGGTAAGCTTACTTTTAATTCAATTAATTAATAATAATATATTTGATTGTCGCTTATTCCGCCAACGAACGCCTAACGAGCGGCGCTTCATTTCGTATATATACAAATGACCCAGTTAATCGTAAACAAAAGGTTAAGTTCAGCACAAGCTTGTGTTTATAACAAACGTGACTAATTAAATCAACAACTAGTTTAGCAACGCTCGTTATTGCAAAGGCACGTTACTCCTGCCTTTATTAGTTTAAAAATTTAAACTAGGGTAAAATAAAACTCTATTTAACTAATTTAAAATTTTATTTCAAACAAGATGCAAATTAATGTGTGTTTTCTAAATCTTTGAATTGATTTAAAAATTTGTTTGACCATATTTGAGTGATTGTAATCTTTAATTATTAAATTGTAATATCCTTTTTATTTAACCCAGAAAGAATTTCAATCTGCGTTCCTGGATACCCCGAAGGTTACACTAGCTTGGGCGACGTGCCTCCGGATTCAGCTAGGAATATTAAATTCCTAAAAGCAAAAGTGAGTTACTTTTTGTCAAACATAACATAATTTAAAAAGCAATAAAAACAAGCAAATTTTAATATGTAGAGTAAAAGTTGTATACATTTCCAATTGAACAAATTTTAAACCGAATTATTATTTTATGTGTAATTATTATTATTATGCTTAGCTTCAGCGAATTTTGTTTTTATTTTAGGTAGCGGCTGGAGCGGATTGCATTATTACCCAGATATGTTACCGTCCCGAGGCCATTGTGCAGTTTGTGAGGGATTGCAGGGCCGCTGGGATCACTGTTCCAATTGTGGTGGGTCTGATGACCCACGAAACCTTCCGCACATACTCCACAATAGAGCGCATTGTGGGTGTCCATCTGCCGAACGAGTTGCGAGAGGAGCTCAATCAGCTGCGGAGTCATCACAACTCAACTACGAAATCTGAGCCGAATCGGATTAGCCGGTATTTTGTGAGCCTGACTGTCCGAATTATTCGCCATATCCTGGATGCAAATGTGGGTATTTGGGGCTTCCACTTCTTCACACTTAATCATTTCAAACCTGTCAAAGCGGTGCTTCAAGAACTTCGGGAACTGGATCTACTTTAGGTTTCTGATCTGGAGGGAAAACTAACTGAAGCATAGAATAATTACAAATTTTAGTTTCATCATCAATGCACTGAAAAATGTAGAACTTTTTTTATTGTATTATAATTCCTTTATCCTTTTGATGCATATTAAAGTCCTAATTCCCAAATTTGATTTGCGCTGTCGCTTTATACATTTCGCTAAATTGGGTTTGATTCGCATGTCGTTCAGAATTCTATACTTTTGAATAAACAGAAATAGAGGGTGACTTGGTGTGGTATTTATGAGAATCCCTGCAGTTTCCAGCTCCAAAAAGTGCGTGCAACCCCTTTTGCTTGACCATTGATGGGCTGCAGTCGAACAAAAACCTATGATGTGACTGACATGCCTAATGGCCGGGCTTCAAAGTCTGCAGCTGGCCAAAAAGCGGAGTGTGATGAATGGATTTTGGAACCCTTTGCCCGTCCTTTGCATATGCGAATTTAGCAGCTCCGGTGCGTCATCAACGTCAGTCACTGTCACAGGCACTTCAAATCAGAGACCAAGAAATGCGTAGATATGTGATGATGGTTCTCGTCCGGAATAATAGAACTGTTGCGTCATCGCACCTTCCTTCGAGACTTGCCATCAGAGGGTTAACGCCCCTCATGCCCCTGCCCCTGCCCATGCCCATACAATGAGGCATTGAAAGGACCTTTGACAAAAACAGCATTTGACATTTGTAACTTGCGGTTGATCGGCCATGGAGATGGCATAAGTGCCGGTTTCTACACGTCAAGAAAAATTGTATATAATATCGATCATGATCGAAAAATATTCCAATTAGAATTACTTTTCACATGGTCAATATAACACAGGGTATGTATTTTATTCAATAAAAGCAGTAAATCACATCGAATACTTAGAAAAAGAATTTAGATACACTTATTACTTATTGATTATAAAAAATAATTTTGTTTATGCTGTAAGAGTATTAAGTCTAAGAAGGATTCCAGGATTAAATAGTACAGAAACATATTTTTTCAATCAATCATTTTGATTATATGGCGGCACTGATTTATTAACATCTTTTTAATAAGATGTATGGTTTTTAACAGTCATATTTTTCTGTGTGCATTTCCAAGGGGTTGACTTTCACCACGGGCCCCCAGATGACACAGATGACACAGATGGAATCGGGGCTAAAAGGTTTTGCTGCCACCGCTTCAAATCCGACGCCTGCTTCTTATTTTCGCTTATTTTCACAGCTGTCGCCAGGGCCTGAAAAATGATTTGCGAATGCGAAATTCCTTCCTTTTCTTCCGGCACTCGGTTGAGTTTGTTTTCACGCAGAGGTTGGGGTGGCTTGCAACTCCGCTCTGCAATTATTTATCGGCAATTAAGCTAAACAAATGACGCCGTTAGAATGGACATTGCGCACATTGCGCATACGCCATGTCTGTCTGTCAACATAACTCTTGGGATTTTCGGTTTGTTTTGTCGGCTTTGTGTGGAATTCAAACTTTAAATTTTGTGAGTGCCTTAAAAAGCTAACCAAAGAAAGTTTGAAAAGGTCTTACTATTTCAAACTGCGTTTAAAAATTACATTTTGAATAATATTTTATTTTTTTATACGTGGATATTGCTGCTTATACTTTAGAATCAAAAGAACGTATAATTTAAATAATTTTAAAAGAGGGAAAGAAAAAATTTACAAAACAAAATTTAAAAATTTGATCGTCACGCTTCTTTGCCGCAGTCGCAGTCGGCAGAAGCAGAGGCAGAAGCTGCGATCAGCTGGCAGATCACAGCTGAATTGCTCTTTTTTTCCCTCTCTCATCGCTCTTCTCTTTAATGAATTATTTTCTCTTCTTACATCTCAAGAGCGGTGAAAAACTTTTAAGAGTAGATTGAGTAGCACACGACTAAAGAGAGCCCCAAAGTGAGTGACTGAAAGAGCAGCTAAAAGTGATCATGTATATCACTCAAGAGAACATAGCACATTGAATTTTTAAAGTTTATTAAACATATTAAAGAACTTTTCATATGTTCGGTCGGGTGTTTTTTAAAAAGACAAAAAATGTTTTAAAGGAATTTTGTCTTTCAAAGTTGAGGAGAGAAAAGAAGTTTTATATGACTTAGTTTAGTTTTTGTACAGATTTGTTGAGCTCTGTGAAATTAAGAGCAATTGCGATCTCTTGAGTGATCGCGGAATCAAGAGTAAAGTTGCTTAAGAGAGTTTGAGTACGGGGAGAATAAGGGAGACAGCACGACTTAATCTCTTTTTCACATTGTGAGCACTCAAGAGAGATTAAGAGATTAGGAAACTTTGAAAAATTGGTAAACTATAAGTTATTTTGAATGTAAATAAAATTTGTATTTATTTAAATGTCGTTGTTCTTTTTGCTTGCAATTTATGATTTACCATTTATTTATTTTCAAAAGAACTGCCTTAGGAGAACAACTATCAAAACAATTTTGATTCCTTATTTTATTTAATCCTTAAAAGAAATTATATTATTTATTAATTATAATTATTTTAAATAAACCCAAAAACCCTCTAAAATTACAAAAAACTATGAGAACCTTAACTTTAACTTAGTGAGTAACATTTTGCTATCTGTCCTTCTCGCTTATTAACCACATTTATCTGGGATCATCGATAGAGTGAAAATAAAATATTTATATACTAAACGCTAGTTTTTCACTGCAACAACAGCAGTGGCAACATTGCTAATTTGCGACCTGCCCCACCGCAATTTGCATACACCGCGTGCGTGCTCGTGTGCGCACTAAATTCGCATTCGTAGATACAGATACAGATACACTTAAAGATACATGAACTGAACGCGTGCAAAGGCGAAATTGGACAAAGCTCATTCGAAATTTCCGACAAATTGTAACAATTTTTGTGATTTAATTGCAGCAAGACCGAAATAGGAAAAGTGACACCATACACGAACGCAAAGTAGTGAGAGTGAGTCTCTGAAATAATGGATTTATCTTTCAAGTTAACATCTGTTGCCATGCGGATAGTTTATTTCTTACTTAATACAGTGACCTTGATTGGAAGGTTTTTAAGCTTATATAAATATAATATAAAGATTATTTATTATTTCATTACAAATCTGTTGTTAAACTAAACTTGTTCAATTGAACACCAAAAAACAACGAATACATAAACACATTACAAATCTTAACCAGATAGATACATAAGTATTTATATTTACGAACATGTGTACCGACACTTGCCCGGCACAAAAGTATGGAGATTCTGTTGGTAATATTTACCTTCTGGGGAACGAATACACGCACACATGTTCCGTTTGGTGGTATAATTTATGGCCTGACTCGAGAGCGATCAAAAATAAAATGATTATTTTCAGAAGGAAGCAACAGAAATAATAAAATCGAAGCGCTACGCAAATTATAAACAAACGTCAACGAAGAGTCCGCTACGAAAACATCAACAAGCTACGTAAGCAGCCCCAACTAGATTCTATTTATTATACCAATTATAACACACCCTGGAACAGAAAAAAAGGTCATTCTTACATCAACCAACCAAAACATATTTCCTTACTTTCTTCACATTTTTTTTATAAATAAGCTGAGAATTTATATTTACTTAGACACTTTAGAAAAAAAAAAGCCAAAGCCATCTTGAAAAAATGTAGCCAAAAAGAAAGGAAATTTTCGAATTTAAAATGGCTTTTTATAATGAACATTTAGTTTTTGTAAAATCTTTTCTGGAGGTCTCATCTAGCCCGATATACCCCGATGTACATTTATTAAAAGACCCAGAGCCCGAATGCAGTGTTGTCTTTTGATCTTTTTTTTCAGTACGGTTCTGTTGCATTTCTCAGATACTCAGATACTCGTGTGTGCACACCAGCACCAGGGTAGAGGTAGAAGTAGAGTGTGTGTGGCCTGTCAGAGGCAGAACTTGTAGAAAAGATGCGGCAAGTGAAGGACGGAAAAATTGGCAAACATATGTAGACCGCAGGCGGCAGGCCAAATCGGAAGCTGCATTGAAATCGAAATGAGTAAGGAGGAAATCTCGACCGAACTGAAAAATCGTAAATTGAATTTGGCATTCGGATCGTCCATTAGCTTCTCACACAATCTTTGACGCAATTCGCACCCGTATGGCCATATAGCTTTCGCTTTGAGTTAAGTCTTCAGACTGATTTGCAGCAAGTACAGCTGTTTGAACAAAAGAATAATTTATTCATTTTGCAGAAACCCAACATTGTTCCTAACAGGTAATAGTTACACTTTTATATTTTCCCAATCATTAACGACATTTATTTGTCTTGTATAAGCTTGTCTTGTATAAGCTTATCCAATCAACATGGTCTTATAAATCTCAAAAAACAACTTAACAATTGTTTGCTAATAGATGATTATATCAATTATAATAATAAATGCTTAATATACTATCATCGTTGTTAGTTTTGCTTGGCATAGTATTTATTTTTTCGTTTTCGTCTTATAAGTCATGAACCTTTTTTGTTCTGTTACAAAATGTACATGTGTCATATTTAAAACATTTTAAATAATGTATTGTATACAGTATAAAGCGTATTGAACAATGTATATTACATATGATATTTTGTATTTTAAAAAGGGAAACTGCAAGCGAAAAACTACCGCTCGATGTTCAATGTCGCAATGGGAATCGCCCATTATAACAATTTAATTTTATTTCATTTTGCCGCCTTTGCGCTTTTACGTAAGTCTCACGATTTACACAAACATTAAGAGGTGAATTATAGAGATGTTACAAAAATCGTATATTGCCTAGTGAAATATTAAGTTGTTATTTATAAACGACCCAATTGTTTTAAATAATATCATAAATAGGCAACCAAAATTTAAAACACTTATCTATTAAAATTCAAGCAAACAATACTTCCATTTTGTAAATATTTTATATTTAACAGGCTTGAAAAGCTTTTTCTGCCTAAAACATTGAAATGGGTTTAAATTTGAACTTACTCACATCTCTAGGAGCATCAGAAAGGGGATAAGTTGGGTGGTGAAGGGGCAAACGACATTTTCGCCGCCTGTTTGCCTGCAATTACACGGCCAACAGCTAACTGCAAATAGCGCTAGAGAAAAATACAAAAAAGGCAGCAACAAAAGCTAAAATAAAATCGCGCCAGACAAGCTGACGGCAGCGTGTGATTTTGTACCCGCTGCGGTTGAACTACCAAGCATAGGCGTCGCAATTGGGGCTAACAAAAAATAGTATTATTATTAATAAAAAATTAAAGCAAAAAAATGTAGTACAGCTAAATTTTTTCTAAATAATTAATTTAACTTTGCTTGTAATGAAAACACAAATGTTGAGATCGATGCAATGTACGTGCGCCCATGATGGCATGAAATGGATAAGTGTAACAAAGAAAACATACAACATGATTTTAAAACTAACAAATGCCCTTTAAAAAACTTTACTGTATTGATGGAATTTGCTGACTTGCTAACATTATTTAGGGATATATGTACATATAGTTTAATTATTTTAGCAAATACAGTTTGGGCTTTAGAATCAAACTTTTAACAATGTAACAAAAATATAAAATTATTAAACTCTATATATAAAATTTTGTGTAATAAATATATATGCATATAGTAATATTACATTTTAGGGTATTTTGTCATCGGTCTGGTTAAAAAGAAAACCCTGGACAGAGCGATCAGATCGAGATCCATGCAGTTTCAGTCCAGATCGTGGCACTTTTCACAACATCGCATGATTGATGATTAGTCACCAACCGGTTTCTCGATTGTCCGTCGCCCAGCAACAGCACGCGAGTTGAAGGTTCGACTTGGACGGATAATTATCGAAGCCACAATATCGACCAGGCCAGAAAGTACTGTTAGTCACCATTGCCGTCGGCGATTTTATATTGAAGACCGACTGGCTACTGTCTACAGTCCAATGGTTGCTAATATTGAAATTAAAACTTGAATTTAAAATTAGGACTGAATTAATACATCTCTGTGGCCTAAGGTAAACATTTCTCAGATATTTGTCATTAATAACATTTATTTTAATAGCTTAAATATAAGGCTAAAAGAGCATTCCTTGTCCCATTGGATTTGTTATTGATTTCGTTGACAAAAAAGGGAACTTAATGCCAGCTTGGTTTTTGGGATCGGGAACATTTCAAAGAAAAAAAGAAATGAAATTGATTCATTTGAAATATAAATGCATGCATGATTATCACATATTTGAGGCGCCCACGTCACTGTAATTATGGGTGATGTCTGGATAGTTTTTACCGATCCTTCCGGACATGCGCCTCTACGAGGAGCGCTGATTTTGTGTTTCTTTGACGTAGCCGCCAATATCTTAACCGCACGTGTCGACGATCGATTTTCAATTATACGTCATGGCCTATCGATGACGATATTGGGGCGACGTGTCTTATTACAGTACGACCTACGTGACCTCTGAACCTACGTGTGGCTTATCCACGATCAAGTTAACAATTTTTAAGTTCTACCCCATTCAATTAACTTTAACGCAAGTTTTGGATTCAATAGCAGCACCCATAACGCATTACCAATTCGTATATTTTATATTCTTAACTTATGTAGCAAACTTGAATAAGTGTAGCGTTTTTGTAAATTTAACGGCACGATATAAGTAATTAAACAATTGCCGGCCAATTGATACATTCATTCACTAATTAGGCTAAATTGCAGTAACACAACGCACGCGAATGGAATAGGACACGGAGAAATGTTATTAAAATAAAAATTAAATTCAATTAAACAAAAAACCTGTAGAATATGGCAATTACATGACGAAAAAGTTAATGCTTGCTACATTTCATGTATTTAATTTAATATTTAGAAAAGAATTTATAATTATTTAAAACCATGATGTGTAGAGTGAAAGGAAATATTCGTTAAAAAGTATGTTACAGTTAAAAAAAATCGTAGAAAAGACAGAATTTCCTGGAACAAAGACCAATAAAAAAGGCTTAAAGTATAAATTTGGTTGTTCTTAATACAAATCTGATCAAAATTACATTAAACACAATACGATTCAATTTGTGTTTAAAGAACATTTTAAGGAAATTCCTAATTTCTGTTTAATGACGGTTAAACAAATAATGTCTACATTATTTTCACACACTTTCCACTTTCTTGGCACCACCTTAAAACACATTTTGTCTCCTTTGTTGTTAGCAGGGGCTGCCGTTGACCTTCGGTGATATGCCCCAATGATCTTCAAACGTGCTGTTCCACAGAATTTATCAAACAATTCAACAGCTGTTCGCGTGTGCTAATCGAAATTTAACAGCTTGTCAACAATCCGGCTTCTGTTCAGCTCCAGATGATTTTAAGGTTTATAACCTTTTCCAAAAAGCGTTGGTTAAATAAACTGGGTTCTCTGTATTCCAAAGCAGTGCAAACTAATTTAAATTAACTACGAAGCAAAGCCTTATTGCAAAGTCCACCCAAATTTTCTGTAAATACCTTCCAATACCACCTATTTTTCTCACGCTCATTTAATTTTAAATTACGTCTACTCAAAATATTTGTGTTGATAAAGCCTTATTAAGTTGAAGCTGCATTATTTTTTTAAAAATTTCACAATTATGTATGCTGTTATATAAACATAAATAATTTTTTGTTAAGCGGCGAGATTAAGGCTAGCATAAAGATGTTTAAATGGACTTATGATATTAATAATAATAAAGCAACTCTATTTGCTACCATATTCTATCCAATTGTAGGTGATGATTATGAGGCCGGAAAATGCCTTCAATTGCCGGTGGTTTGCACCCAAAGAACTCGGTTGACGTGCTCGCCAATTAGATAGTAAACGAAGGCGACGACGATGATCAGAGCGAAGTAGAGGACGCGGATATACCAGTCGATGTCCCCCAGGAAGGGATAAACCCAGATGCCGGTCCTGAACCAGAAGTAGTTAGACCATACCAGGTATCCGGCCATGAAGGCAGCCAATCCAACGAATCCCCGACTGCGATCCGGATATCTATGGCGAGTGCTGACAAACTCGACGAGGGCGTAGACCACGATGTAGGAGTGCAGTACGTGGTTCAGCCATTCCGGGTAGATTGAGTCCAGCAGATCCGGATATATCGCATTTCGATCGATTGCATAAAGCGACCAAAAGGTCAGACTCGCAGTGAGGGCCAGTGGGACGACAAAGGTGGCCAATATGTAGTCACGCAGGTTCCGCAGGGATGGCAGCCGCCAGAGGTCGTAGGTCAGCGCAAGGGCATAGTAACCACACTGCACCAGGCCACCCAGAAAGCTTATGTACTTAAACATGCCCCACAGCGGTGGCTCCAGGCGCAGGGTCACCGCCAACTCTGGCAACTGCGCGTATCGGTAGTCATGGTGAACGGCGTTGGCCAGGTTAACGGCGGCGAACAGGTGGAACAGCAGACGAGCGCCGTTCGCCCAGCTGCATCGGTCCATTTCCGAACGGATACTAATGTCTCCGCCGATCTGTCATGCGGCTGTGGTAATCAGCTTTGAAATCAATCAGTGGCGGTTCGCAGTTTGAAATGGCTTATATTCAGTTATAAAAAAAAACATATCATATTAAAAATAATCATCTTGTTTTAAAAGTTATCCGATTTTAATAAATCAATTTAAGCCCGAAAAATGACAGCTCCTTAGTCGGTATATTTTATATTCAATATAAACATTAATTTAGCTATTTGTCAATTATGTATGCAGTAAAAAAAAACAAAGAAATGAATTGTTTTGAGTGCGACACGATTTTAAAAACCTCAAAAGAACTGGATGACAGGAGATGGGCTATTACCCATCTGCCTCTGCAGCAAACAATAGAAAACAGTCCCTTTTTCTTGAATGAGTGTAGACTGTTGGTGCTCACTTTCGAGATATTAGCACAAGTCCTGAATTTTTCGGAATGCAGAGATCATGTTCTGGCCAAACCGGAACCTCCCGCTGAAAGGATTGAGTAAAACAATGGCTGAGTTTTCCAAAATCAGCTGACAGCTGAAATTTCCGCACGTGACTATAATAAATATAAAAATTGTGATATGAATAAGTTAGGTTTCAGATGGATTCTTCTCTTTTACAGCTGGTTTTTCGATGATCAGAGATTTTGTGAACCAAAATAAGGAGCACAGTTCGATTTCCGTTTCCCACTGACTTTCATAAATAGGATGACTTTGATTGTGATGGGCGACTGTCTTTTATTTTATTATAGACCCGAGACTCTGGTAATTTTATTTATGATATTTATTGCTAAAGAACAACTGTCGAATATGAATCTAAAACAGTGTACAAAATGTTTATGAATAGTTTTTAAATTCTTGCTAGACTATTTTAGAAAGACAGACAATTTTAGGGATATTTTATTTAAAAATAAAGAATAAAAACAGGACCATCACAACAATTAGTAAGGGTGTCTTTCTAACGCCTTAAAATGCAATTTAAAATGAGTTCATTGTTAAAAATCGATGTTAAGCCTAGCATGCAGATGTAAAAATGGGACTATTGCTGATTTTCACTTACAGAGATACAAATATTGAATTATATTCTATCCAATTATAAGGCCGGAAAATGCTTTCAATCGCTGCCACTCCACTTGTGATCACCGGTGGTTCGCACCCAAAGGACTCGGTTAACGTGCTCGCCAACCAGATAGTAAACAAATCCGAGAACCATAATCAAGGCGAAGAAGAGGACGCGGAGGTACCAGTCGATGCCCCCCAGAAAGGGATACACCCAGATGCCTGTCCTGAACCAGATGTAGTGAATCCACACCAGGTATCCGGCCATGAAGGCGGCCAGTCCGGCGAATCCCCGACTGCGTTCCGGATATCTGTGGCGAGTGCTGCCCAACTCGGCGAGGGCGTAGACCACGACGAAGGTGTGCGTGGCGTGGTTCAGCCATCTCGGGTAGATTAAGTCCAGCAGATCCGGATAAACCGCATTTCGGTCGATCGCGTACAGTGTCCAAAAGGTCAGACTCACAGTGAGGGCCAGCGGGACGACAAAGGTGGCCAATATGTAGTCGCGCAGGTTCCTCAGAGATCGCACCCGAAAGAGGTCGTAGGTCAGCGCCAGGGCATAGTAACCACACTGCACCAGGCCACCCAGAAAGGTGATGTACTTGAATTTGCCCCACAGCGGTGGCTCCAGGCGCAGGGTCACCGCCAATTTTGGCAACTGCGCGTATCGGTAGTCGTAGTATACGGCGTAGCCCAGGTGACCAGCGGCGGACAGGTGGAGCAGCAGACGAGCCCCGTTCGACCAGCTGCGTAGCTCCATTTCCGCACGGAAACTAATGCCTCCGCCGATCTGTCACGCGGCTATGGTAATTAGGTTTGAAATCAATTCATTGCGGGTAAAGAAGCGGCTACCGAAACGCTTTCGTTGGCAATGGTTATATTCAGTGATGGAAAACATATTATATTTGCTACCTAGCTAGGTTCTGAGTGGAACTGGTTAAACAAAATTGGACTTTATCATAATATCTTAGAAGTAATCCGATTTCAATGAATCAATTTAGGATCGAAAGACATCGGGTTCTTAGTCTGACATGGAAGATACAAGTTTTTTTCCGGTATATATTTTTTAAGTCATTTGTTATCTATCGACATACCAAAATTTTTTTAAATCGAACAATAAATTCTGAAGTTATAAAGAAACAAAATTAAATGTGTTCAAAGCTAGCAGACACATATACTTCACCGCCAGATGGCGCCCCATCTCAATTGTTTCCAGCTTTATAGAATTGCAAATGGCTCCTTTGCAACAACTTAAGCTATAGTACAAGATTTTTAAGAAATTTAATATCTACTAACAAACATTTAAAAACCACACATGTTTTTATTAAATTTTATTAAGAATGCTATGTCTAAAAACCAGCCTTCAACTAATATGTTTTATTCCTCAGAAACTGCACCTAAAATTTGCAATAGTTTGTTTTTGGCTAAACTTAATGTATCAATTTCATTGTTAGTTTAATTATTGACCCAACGGAGAACTAAAAGATTCTTATTGAAAATATTGGTTTTGCAAAGAAAATAACAGGGATGCGACCCTACAAACAGCAGATTCGGGCGGCCAGAGCTACTCCAATTTCAGAACCAGATGTTGCGATGGAAAGGGAAGGTCCACAAACCGCAGGCGATCAAATGGATGTGTGTTCCGTAAATATTTGTTTGTTTTCCTTTGTCGGCGCTGCAGATCTCAGTGATAATTAGCCAGGCTCATCACCACCATATGTCCAAGGTAGACATTTCCCTGAATAGTTATATTACCTTTTGCTTAATTCGATTCGGCCATCTGACGGCCATTGATGATGTTTCCAGTTTAGTAAATATAATGAAATGAAACAAAATATAAATAATTATACCGCCAAAATCTATCTGGATCTTTTGAGCTTACTAGGATTTTATTATATACATTTTGTATTATAATTTGATGTATCCAGCACACTTTTTGATAAAATCTTTGCCTAACATAAGTCGACATACGTTTGATTAGTAAGTCTTTGCCGTACGAATTCGAATCATAATGATAAATGGGCCACTATAACTATTTATAAATTCAATTTTAGCGTCTGTCAAGAGCGATAACAAAGTGGAGTTAAAAACGAAAGGAGTCGCGAAAATCAATGCCATGACGTCTTATGTCTGCGAAATATATGTATCGGTCTAGGTCGATGTATGCCCATGTAATTATGATCTGCACAGCACCGATTAATTGGAGCAATGTTGTTAATTTTTAAAAGCCGCCGTCGGACACGTTTCGCTACGGTCATTGCGACAGAGATATTCAAATAAAGGTAGACGAATCCGGTCGATAATTTCGCACTTGTAATGGGGGAATACAATATTTGACAATCAAACATTTCAATTTCTATGTGGCGCGTGGTTTCAGGTGGGTTCGCACATATTTAAACTGTGGAGGAGTGCAATTACACTTAAAAAAAACCTCTTGAGCTTTTGCAAAGAGTTGAGTTAATTGCGTAAGAGAACGGAGTCTTTGTGAGCCGCTAAATGAGCCAAACAAGCTTCACTCAAGAGAGCTATGGGGTAAATGGGAAATTAGGAACTCTCCTCAAGTAACTAATAAGATGAAGTTAGGGTTTAAGAATACATTTTTTTGGAAAAATGTATTATGTCGGAATTTTCAATAAATATATATTCATAAATATAAAATCAAAGGCAAATCACTCAAAATTATTCTTAAAATAACAGGTTCTTTTTGTTTGTGCCTTGTAATGTTTTTCTTTAACCAAGAGTTTTATGATTAAGTTAATTATTTCCTAAAAATAGGTAAATAACAAAATTACAGTCTTAATCGTAAAAAAAGGTATTTCCTTCAAGCATGTTATTTTTGATTAGAATATATTATATATTGATTAGAATAATTATTATTTTAAACAACGTTGTAAAAGAAGAATTTTAGACTCTATTATGCAATTAGTTATTATCAAATGTGATCCAGGATACTAATTAAAAGCATTACATGCGACACCCCAACAATATGCCACATCAAGTGAAATTTTCAAAACCACCCAAAAACTGCCGCATTATGTATTACCCTTTTTCATTTTGAGCAACAAATTCTAGGACACCATTTTACCCTTTCCACTTTACTGGTTAAGAATTTTCTCTAATGACTTAAACGCGGTAACCACGAAAACATTTTCAGCGCATATGGTCCTGTTGTTCACCTTCTCGACATCGCCGCCAGAGCTAAAGTAAAACCGCGACGCCCCATAACATCGCAACCCAATTTTGCATCCCCCTCGACACTTAAAGGTAAAGAGTCGCATTTTTGCGCAAATTTTACCCGAAAACCGCAAGTAGAAAACTCATTAAGCGCAAAGCGTTTGGCGGCAAAGTAGGCTGGGAAATGGTAGGATTGGTAATGCCATCGGAAGTGGAATCACCTTTGTTCTACCCATTTGTACGAACTCATACTTTCGGAGGTTGAAACTTTAAAGTTGAGGTGGATAGTATGAGAGAATTCTTATGTCAACAATGTATAAGATGTATTCTAGTTTCTTAAAACATTTCATTGGATAAAACATCAGAAAACCATTTGTTTGAAAATATATAAAATAAGCTAAGCACTTTAATCTAAAAACAATCACTACAAAATTAAATGCCATAAAGAAAAAGTAGTTTGTTTCCAAAAAGAAACTATTTTATAACCTTCAAAGTCGTAATTTTAATATGTAGAATAAGTTAATTTTATGTTTGAAATTTACCTGAACTTTTTCATCGCAAGTCTTTTAGGCATCTCCTTTTAACCTGTCCCATTTTTTGGAACTCTGATCACGATTTTTGTTGTGTGTATTTGGCAAATTTGTGTCTTTTATAATATTTGGATTGTGTGAACCTGTGTTTGCTCTTCAGTTGTGTGATGTTGGGTTTTGATTGGGAGTGGGGAATGCTTCCAAGATGATGGGATTTGCGGACTACATAGACACGTGCGTTGCCAAATAAATCCGGCGTAAGCCCCTTTTCCTTGTTTCTTTATTTTTCAAGCGAGCTGGCCCTATCCCTTTTTAAGCTTGCATACTTACTTTTCGGTCTGAAATATTTGAATTTTGTTTTTCTTTTTTTTTTGCCCCCCTTTGCATATGTCACCTAATTTCGCAGTCAGGATACATGCAAATTGTGTGCATACATAAGTTGACGCAAGTAAGTCTTTAATATTCAATAGGCTTTTAGTTTTCTATATGCTAAGATTAAGAGATACAAAAATTTTAAAAACCAAATAATTATTTTACTACAACAATGGGGACATGAAAATAGGCTGATATAATTTTTAATTTTTAGCACGTTTTCTAATATAAAAAAACAGTATTTTTAAACTGAAACTTTAATTTTACTTTACTCGCCTTAGTCATTTCACGACAATCCGATGATGCCAGCGAAATTGGCATCCAGTTTAAATTACCAACTAACTCGGAACTAAAACTCATCGCCGTCCAAGGAGCTTTCCAGTAGCTCTCAAGGACCTGGCCAAGAAGCAGCTGCAGGATGTAGCTTGCAAAGGTCAGTGCAAGGACAAACATCTAGCGAGATGCACAAAAATCCAGCATTCCTATTAAAATCGATATTTAGTACCACACGCAGGGATGCCAAAAACAAAAAGGGAAAAGTGCAAAAGTGCAAAAGTAAGAAAAACTCGACTAAAGGGCAAGTACAAAAGGATGTTTATCATTTTAGCTATTTCTTAGCTTTTTATATCAACTAACCTCCTAACTTGTGACTTACTCCAGTAACTCTAGAAATCTAAATGGTAAGCCAATTTCATGCATATTATTAAAGGAGAGCTTGAGTTAAGAATCTTAAGGCTTATGATTTTATTGAATTATCCTGGAGAATTTAGGAAAAGTTGTTTCTTTTTCCATAAAGACATTCTACAATTTTCGCCAGCTTTTTGGCAACACTGGTCCGAAGTCAGCGAATGGGACGCGGTAAGAGTATTTGCATTAAATTATGCGACGAGCTGCGGAAATGTTTGGCATCAAATGAAGAGGGACTGGGAAAACGGGGGGGCGGGGGCGGGCAGATGGGGGAAAAATCCGAGATGAAGGCAGTGCTGCGCACCGTTAAGTGCGGCGGAAGCAATTTCACTCTTCAGTACAAGGAAAACCGAAAAAGGGAAACACAAGCAAAGCAGCCACGACATCGCAGAAACAAAACAAAAATGTAATAGAAATCCTTCAAACATCTGCGAACCGCTCACTTCACTTTGCTGTAAGAACACCCCCACAAAAAAAAGAAGAAAACCAGCATCCTTTGGTCCTGTATTTAAATACATAGGTAAGCACGTGTGTGTGCTCGCATTTGTAATTGTTTCCTTTTTTGCTTTACGAGTTTTTCATGTCTCGCACAATGTGTCACCACCCATCCCCCAACCCATCCATCTTTTCACTAAAAAAAATACATTTTCCCTTTAAATTCAAAAATTATTATTGCCTTTTGTCTATTAAAGTCAACTGTAACACATTGTGTGGTCTTCAAAAAAGAGGCTCTACGTTTAGATATCTTTCTTTTTGATTATTTTCGAAATATTTATCTTTAGTTAGTTATAGCACTACAATTTGTGGCCTCTTTTAAAGACCCTTATTATTTTTATTTGACTAATAATAACATGAGTTCGTAAGTGAAGAAAACAATTTTTTTTCAGTGTGGTACATCTGGCAAAAGCCGCCCACCACTGCACTTTAATCACCGTCATTAAGGCGGCAGGTTGGGCGCAATTTTCGTATTCATTCCATTTTACCCCACCGTTTTCCAGCTTTCGGTATACAGTCCTTAAAAATCTTGGGTTGTCTGCAATGTTTTTTAGGACCTATTCTAAAAAATTGTGCAACACCTAAAAGACTTATCGTTGTTTAAATTCCGTTATAAAAAACTTTATGGAAATGGTAGATATTTTGATCACTATTTAAAATACACAGTCACTACTAACGTTAATGCTCTGCTTATATATTTACAATTAATTAGGTATTTAATTTAAATTAAGTGCTTTTTAAATAGACAGTTTGCCTAACTCGTTTTATTTTTTAAGAAAACATTTATAGAAGCCAATTATGTTTTTAGGAAATTAGTATTATTCAACATTAACTGACTGCCTAATCAAAAAAAAATAAATAGTCTAATCCAACGAATATCTGTATTTTGTTTAAATATAGAGTGTAATTTAAGCAAGTACTGAACTAATTCAAAAACTAAAAACTCCGTCAGGACAGTGGAGACGTTTATGGGACCCTGTCAAAATAATTATGTTCATTTGTAGGGCCAAGCTGTTCGTCATCTCCGTTGGCCATTACACCCTTTCTCGGTTGCCAACGGCAAGTGAAACGCGCCTGATGACCGACGGACCGACGGACCGACGGACCGACGTACCGGCCTTCCATTTTCCGTCCGCTTAGTTCCGGTTGGCATTAAAACAAATCGACATTTTTCGCTGAGAGTAAACTTTATGGGGCCATCGGTGGATATTGTCCTATCGTCCCATCGTCCAAACGTCCCATCAGGACACTTGGTTTTCAAGAAAGCGCCAGCGGCGACAGCATTTTTCTTTTCGCTTATTAACATAACGACCAAGGAGATGAAATGGCCATAAGGCCAAATGGCCAGCAAAGGCAGACAAGCAGCAGCTAGGAAAACCAGAGCAAAGCGAGTGCTGCTCGGGCAATACATCTACTCATTATGCTAATAAGTTCACACAAAACCAAGGATGGAAATAACGAATCTCAGTCAATCTGTGCGATGAATCGTCGGTTTGAGAATTCAAAGCTGTGTGTTTTACACAACCAAAAATGGAGACACACGAATGAATTGAACAAAAATTGTGTGCCTGATTAATGAATGTTAGTAATACTTTCGAGGGTATTAAAACTTCTACTACTACTACTGCTTTTCTGCTGCTCGCATCTGCATCTGGCTGTCGAATGTAGCAGCTGATCTTTGGCTCCCCGATCTGTGTTCCACATGTTTTCACTTATAGCACAATTATTTCCACATCCCTCTTGGATCCGGCAGCTGGAAACACATTTGCATTTGATTCTGTGCCGGAGTCTGTTTACTGGATAGAAGCCCTGCATGATAAATTGTATTAAACGTTGTGACTTAAATTTATCAGCAATGTATAAGGCCGTTGGGCTAATGCACTAGAAAAAAAAAAACATGAAGCATTAAATTTGAACAAAGTAAGTTCACATCAAAAAAATATTTATATATTTTAGATTTATGTTCATATTTTCCATAGAAGTTTATATAAAATAGAAATTGTTTATTTGTTCTAATTATATGATTTCTTAAAGTAATTTTTGAATATATTTTTAAAAAATTTTATAATAAAAATATTATTTCAATATCCTCTTGTTGCCTTATTTGATTTAGGCATTTTCTAAGTGTACCCTTTTGTAATGGGAAACACATTAAAAATGTTTTATTCATCGCCATCAACTTGATTTTAGCTATTCATTCTCTACTTTCTCCCTATCGAATAATTTTGGAAAACAACAAGTGCCTGTAGGGGACCTAATTTCCCCTAAGTAAAATTAAAGTCTCCCCAAAGACCCCAATTTTTCGGTTCCGCTTACAATATATGGTATGCACTTCACTGCATCATTACACCAGATCATTGTTCGTACCCCATTGAGTGATATTCATTTCAAGATCACTAAAAGTCGATTCACACGAGTATACAATACATACACCCCGTCATTAAGTCACTTAAAAATTTTAATAGGCTTTACATATCTTGAAAATATCGTAGTATATCAAAACTAAATACTCCAAAGAGAATTTTGTTTCATAAAAATTCAGAAAGTGAAACACCAGTTTTAATATTTTACAACAATGTAAGGGAGAGTAAAAAATGTGTTCTATATTGATATTAATTACAATATTTAATTTCATTTTACTTTCTTTTTGTTTTGAACGATTTGTAAATGAATAATATTTCGAAATGTATATGCTTGAATGTTTTTTTTTAACAACTTTCATCACACTTGGACTTACTAAAAAATGAACATAACTATTATAGAATTCGCTTGTTTTGTTATAAACGCAAATGATTACGAATTAGATTGTTCATTTTCAATGACATTAAAAATAATTTCGAGTTTTTGTTTTCCGCTATTTAAAAAAGGTATCTTGGCCCAAAGCGCGCAAAAACAAATAGCTAATGATCCAGAGTCGTAGGTGCTTCTTTTCCGCAGGCTGGGATTAACTTGCCATGAATTTCAATTAGGCAAAGGGGTTTCAAATGGGCCAGTGGTTGAAGGGCTCTGTCTCTGGAAACTCATTACGCAGGCAGACAAGCGGCGGATTCTATTTCTATGGGGTGCTCCGCAGCCAAGTTTCTTCCCAGCGAACCGAGGAGAATTCGCTTTGCTTTGCTTTGCTCTGCTTTGCTCTGCACAAAGGGCAGAAGGAACAAACAAGTCCGGCGGTTCTACTTGAAATAATAAACCATGGCAGATAAAGACATGGGGACCGCGGGCGGCGGTGTGGTGGGGTGGGGTACGATGCGGTACGGTACGGAAAATAGGAGGCACAACAAAAACAATAACCAAATACTTTAAGCCCAAGAACAACCAAACAGGGCATCCAGTTTTTCTAGCCCAACCTTTTTTTTTTTGTTTTTGGTTTTAGGTTTTTTTGTTTTTTAAATCAAAACAAACCAGCGTGGAATGACGGAATCCAAGCTAAACGTAAACAACGCAACGGACAGGCGCTAAAAAAATATAATAAAAATAAAAACGAAAATAAAGGGGAGTGGCTGGGGATTGCGGGGCGGAATTGAGTGTGTGTAACTCCAGTAGTGGGCCTCGCACAAAACAACCTCCGAACAACCAGTTTGGCCAGTTTCGGCCTCTTCGCCTGCAATTTGTAGTAGCAGCTCTTTGGCTTTGGTTTATGGTTTTTGGTTTTTGGCTCACCACAATAGCCGACAATCCGCAGATATGCATCGCATGGCGATATGTCCCACAAAAACTAAATAGTTTGAGTCCAAAAGGGCTTGACTTTTGTACCAAACCGCGGATTATTTTACAATCAAAAGCCAAAAGAAAAAAATATTTTTGTAAGTTTTAGTAGTCAGTACCTAGCAATAACTTTAACTCTATAATATGCTTAATTATACAAATTTTACTTTTTACGTGAAAAGATAAAGATTACATATCAATTTTTCAAACAACGACAATATGATTAGATATAATCAACTCCTTAAGAATTTTTAATTAGTCTGATTTAGGAGTCTATCCATAAAAAAAGTTTAAGCTTACACTCATTACTATTACATTTCCATTGTTTTGTTTTCTTATTCTCAGCTCTTTAAGCTTTAAATTAAAAGTCGAAAGACTTAAGAGCATTGACTTGGGTAACTGAACATTTTTAATGAAGACAATCTAAGAAGTAATTATAGTTTAAGGTGCAAACGTATATCCACCAAGAAAATGGAATGGAAAAGTTTCGATGACTTGCTAGTTAAGAACAAGTATGTTAGCGTCACGTTTTCTGATTCTGCAATGGAGAGTTATAAATGGTCGGAAAACTAGAAAATCTGACGAAGCCAATAAGAAAACTATGTATTATGTATTATGTATTATGTATTGTTCAAAAATATACTAAATACCAAACCAAATTTAATAAGCACAACAACAAAATAGTTATTTAAGGCAAACAAGAATAAAGCGCTGTCAAACGCCAATTGGTAGTGGAAATTGGTTATTAAGTCTTGCTCAGCGCTGCAACGTTTCACTGGCAAAAACTTCTCTGCTTTGCCAACAATTATAGCAGCTGACTCAGCAGCTGACTGACGAACCAGACCAGGCCAAAGTAAAAGCCAGAGCCAAAGCTAAAGACCATCTTCAACCTCGACTTCAACTTGGAGCTGAGCTGGAGCTGTCAAAATCATATGGCAAGACCCGAACCCATCTGAATGTCTCTTTATCTGTGCGCATTCGTGATGGCCTTTTGGCTACTTAAAAGCTATAAATTGGAGTGGTTTTTGAATTTTTAATTCATTATTTCTGTGTCTATTTTCGATTTAATGATTGAAAAAATGTTTGGCTTTTTAAAATGTCTTTATAAAAACCTTGCATTCAAACATTTCAATTTTGTTATTAGCAACTAAGAGTATTTTAACTATTTGTGGTATGGTTTGAACACATAAAGGAAGTATAGAAAATTATTAAATAATTTATTTATTATAATTTCTTATTTATTTTATTATAAGTACTAATATTAATTCCATCACCAGCTTGATATATGTAATTTGGTATTTAAAGACATAAAAAAAAACAAATAAAACATTTTGTAGCTGTTCGAGTTTCTTGAATTTATCCATCACTGTTCGGCGGTAAAAGTCGGTTTCTAGGCTTTCCCCCATGTCATGTCATGTAGAGAGCATAATGGCACCCATACTGCGATAGAGTGTGAGGGGGGGTGGGGGAGCGGTAATTACTGGTGAACCCAAGCGGACCGCAGCACCAGAGCTCCAAGTGATCTCCGCCTGACAGCTGACGCTCGTACCCAGAGCGTTGACTGATTTATGAAGACACTTTTGCAAGTCGCCCAACTTGATTTTCATAAACCGTTACGGCACTCAGTTTTTACATGTCTCTCGGTTTTATTCACCTGCCCCGCCCCGAATTTTGTGATACTCTTACCTTCGAAGTTACCAATCAAATCACGATCTATAATATTTTGAACTCCTCGAAAAAAGAAAAAAGTTTTTTGTTTGTATCATTCTTGTGCATATTCCAAAAGTAATTTTATTTGTATAGTTAAGGTTAATATAAAACTGATCTCTAGCAAAAAACGATGATATTCCCTGTTCATTTTATTGGTCAAAAATCCAGATTTAAGGACCTTTAAAAGGTAGAAGACTTTTTTTTTCAGACTTTTAACATTTATCAAACTAACATTTTCAGTTGATTTAAAATTATTCGTTTTATATGAGTCAAACTAAAGGGTATCCAAAAGGAAACACTTGTGTTGGTGCTTTTCTCTCAATTTTTGCCTATTGCCGGTGTACGAATACTTACTGAAGTGTCTCGCTCGTTTTAAGCCATGTTTGTTGCCAGGCACCAAAATAGCTGGCTGTCTGGCTGACTGTCTGGCTGTCCCCAGCTTTGTCTTCTCGGCGTGGTCTGGTTGGCCTGCTCCGCTGGCTTTGGCTCTGTTCGGCTGGGTTTTGTTTGGTAACCATGATGGCTAGATCTTCCAGCTGCTTCGAGCGAACGGAGATGGCCCACTTGCCGGCTGTAGTTGGCTTTAGAGTTGGGGTCTGAGTGCGGGGTTAATCGCCGGCGTAATGGTAATGATCGTGTTTGCTGCTCCAAATCAGCTGATTGCCTATGTCCGATAATGATCAGAAAGCGCTTTCAATCCACTGACTTTGCTTTGCTTTTGTGCCTTAAAGTTGTTCCTTAGACAGCGATTGTTGGTTTAGATTGTAGTCTATATAATGCTTATATATCAAAGGTGGCTAAAAGCTATGGCTTTGCACTCACCAAAAAGTGTGATGCCCAAAAACACGCATATTAATTTCTGTTTATAATTCTTAAAGTCAAAACTATTATATGTAAATGTTTAAAGTCTAATAATCTAAATATGCAAAATTAAAATATGTTAGCAATTATTTTGTTCTGTATTAAATGTGATATAAGGATAACAATAGATATTAATGGACCTTCGACAAATCAATCAAAACAAATGTGTCAAGCTAAATTTATTTAGTAATACATTTAGTACACACAGTCTCAAACAAATTTAGACAAAACTCATTCGACAAGAATATAATAAAATTGCAAGAGTGATAGCTACAGAAGTTAAACTTACACAGTAATGCCGCACTTTGACCTGAATAGCCAACCGTACCGCCGGCGGTTTCTGTACCAGCGGTACCGCGACCTGGTTCATCATCACATCGGTGACTTTTCCGAGCAGCCCGAGGAGGATGGGGATCCCCGGGTAAGGGGCATCCTGCGCAGCACCAGCTGCCGGCGACATCGTGAACGGCTGCGTTCCAGCCGGCAGTCGAAGCTCCTCCAAGGAACTGCCATCGTGGCGGCGGTGCTTGTGGTCTGTACCCTGCTGCTTCTCCTTGGAATGGAGATGACCACCGAGCAGATGGATGTCTCGAAGCAGCCGGAAGAGGGCCTCTGGATGGGCGCCCTAAGACTACTCGGCTTGGAGCAGGAAGAGGATCAGCTGGCAGGGAGATCGTACATGCAAAACAATGTAAGCCGTAACAATAACTTTAATCGAAACTAGCTTCTTTTAAAAATTCGAATTAGCACAAGCTTTAGCTTCTGGGGAATAGAATAATATATTTCTACATTAATATAATTAATACATTAATTAAAGTCGCCAAAGGAAGTTGCTTTAAAATGCAACAATTAAGTGAAATAACTAATTGTTGCAATATAACAATTCAAATTTAATTTAATTTGATGTCTTTAAAAAAGGTCAAAAACCGTTTGATCCGTTTTACTGTCTTTTTTTTATATATTTTTTAAACAATAAATATTTGAGTATTTAAAAAAGAATAAGCAAGAATGTTATGAACATAAAACAAATTTATACACAAAATTAAAAAAATATTCAAAATTTTATAATAGGATATTTATATAATATTTTTTTAATAGATAATATTTAAGTAAGAAATGTTTTTATAGACTTTGCCTGTGTTTTGAATAACTAAAAGATTAAGTTTATCCCAACACAGGCTGGATTCTGCAGTCCGCAGGCTCTGGACTTGCGGCGGATCTTCGGACACATGAACAGGGTGGTGCTCAACCAGGAGCAGGCGCTGGCCAGGATGGAGCGGGCACTGGGCGGAACAGGGCTTTTCCGATCGGTGGCCCTACTTGGACCGCCGGGCGTGGGAAAAACTCTGGCGGTAAACGCCCTGCGTAATTGTTTTCCCTGGCCGCAAAATGCTCACTCGTACTCGTGGCGCACCCACGTTCCGGATGAGGCCAACAAATTCCGACTGGTGAGGCAGTTCGCCGAAGGACTGTCCGATTGCGGGGTTAATCTGCTGATAATCGACAATCTGGAGACCTGCGATTACGGACTGGTGCCCATCTACAATCGACTGATTCTGGAGCGCGAAGGCGATCCAAACCGGAACCAAACGGTCCTGGTGGTGTACGTTTTCAACCTGGAATCCGATCAGTACTGGGAGCAGTTCGAGTTGCTGCAGGAACTACCAGCGGAGACTGCCATCGTTAACTTTCGGTTCTTCCATCACGATGATCTGGTGGATTGTCTGGCCAGTGAGCTGAAGAGGGAGCAGCGAACTCTCAACAGGCAGATGGAGTCCCAGGTGCTCGAGGAGGCCTTGGAAAATGTCCACATCTCAGGATGCAAAAGCCTGCGACTGCTGATATTGCAAAATGGTATCAAACCATAAATCCAATATTAATTTCAAAAAAAGGCCTTTGTTTTATTTAGCTGTCTCTGTCTGGTATATTTTTTAAAATTATTTATCAATTATTTATTTCTGGCAGCAAACCGATGTAAAGAAACAAATTTAAAAGTAATTATAGTAATTATATCGATCTAATATCTGTAGATCTTAAGCAGAATTTCTCAAGAGATTTAATTTAAAAATTTATTTAAAAAATCTTATAAATGTACGTTAAGAATTATGCGTCTTTCCGAAATGCAATGCAGATAATTATTTGAGCGTGAGACACACACAAGATGCATAAATAAAACTACTGCACCCATTTATCAAAACAAAAACTAGGAGAAAAATGCAAAGCAAACAAGCACCAAATTGCATTGCTGTAAAGCATGTTTTTTGTTTGCTTTTTTTTAAGCATTTTTAAACAATTTTTTTCTGTTTGGCGAGCTAAACTTCTAGGCCGTCGAACGATGTCGCTGCCATTAAATTGCAACTAAGAGTCCAACTATTTTCAGTACAATGTTGACTTTTGCTTTTTAGGTTTATAGGTTTACATTAATTTAAAACTTAAAAATTTAAAGATAAAAAATAGTTATACAAAAAGTTGTAGAAATTAAACAAATCTGCGAACTAAACATCAATATTTATTTTTTATTAATATTTGTAGTGATGATTTTCAAAACCCAACTTAATAAATGTTTTGGATACCAATTTTTAATAACATTATTACTTTTATAATTTTAACTTATATTCTGACAATTGTTAAGCTTAGAGAGTTACAAAGTCGGCTATTCCTTGGAAACTACTCCTGCAATGCAAAACGCACACGTTTTCGGCGCAGTGCGTTTCGCCTTTGCATTCGAAAGATACTTTGATGCGAGTGCTAAAGTGTGAGTGCGGTAGCAAAAGCCAACAACCGCATCGAGGCCAGGGTACACAGAAATAAAAAATGTGCTATTTATTCGGTAGAAAATTCAAATATTCATGTATTACGCTATATATTATGTTAAAGCTAAAGTTGTATGCAATGCTTTTTTAATACATTTCTTTTTATAAATATTTAAGCAAATTTATTTTAAAATTCTGTAAATGTTTTATTTATAAACTAATCTTAATACACTAGTAACGATAAAAATGAATAAATTAAATAATTTTTTTTTTCTAATAATGTGGTCAAGATGTTTATTGATTTTCTGATAATAAAATTAAATTAAATCAAGTTAATGAAAGAAAATACCTTAAAAATTGTGATTTACCTTAATCAACAAATATAAAAATAAAATATTTTTTGTGAGTGCAGTGCTATGCCAAAACGAAACGCAGCCAGCGGCTTTTGTAGTTCATGAACGGCCAGCGAACTCGGCGTTCAGCGTTATAATCAAATAAGATTCGACTGCTCAACAGTTCGTGGCGGTTCGACGGGGAAAATCAGATGAAGGGGCATGAAAACCGGGGGCAGGGGCACCTGATATATTTTGTTTTTCATTTTGCTGTAAGCACTGCATTCGCCTGGTCACGTAAGCAGCCATTTCAACGAAGTGGTTTCAGTTTTCGTTGCAGTTATATAATCCTTCGATTGATTTAGTTTTTGGCAATGCGGAAGATAGGCGACTTTGCCGCCTTTGAAAACAGCGGAGGACAATGAAAAAAATGGATGTGTCGATAGAGAACAATCAATTTCAAAATCAAAAAATAAATATTTTTCTGCATAAAATATGGAAATTTAAACACAAGTTTTATAAATTATGTAAGTTCAAATAAAAATGACTCTAAAAAAAGAAAAATTTCTATAATTATTAAAAGATAAATGTTATTTAATTAAAGCATAATTTAAGACAACTAAAACTGTGAGGATTACCCCCAACATTATTTATAATGCCAGCAAAATTCTTAATTGGTATCGAAAGTGACTTTTCATTAATCGGTTAGTGTGTGTGTGTGTATTTGATCGATTGTTCCACTAAGGCACACCGAATACGGCAGCTTCGGTGGGACAAAACAAAAAGCCAGACTCGACGCGAAAGCGCTCTGAGTGCCGCAAATGAATCGCAACTCAAATAAATTAAAGAAATGCAACAAGCCGACATTGCCAGCCTTCGACTGTGAGTTTGAGTTGGCTTAGATAGCAGCCAAGTTGCATGAGGAGACAAAATAAATTAAAGAAAAGCCGACGACGGAGACAAAACCGTCGACTACGATTGGGATTGAGTCTATTGGACCAATGCACTTTTAAAAAATAAATAAAAACTAAATTTTGCATTATTAAAATCAGGTTTAAAATTGGTTCAAGTTCAGGCGAAATTTTAATTATTACCAAGTCCTACAAATTGTCTAATATTTTTAACTTAAGACCATCCACTAAATAAATGTTACCAATAACAATAAAAACTCTCTTTTTACATTTTTGACTTTTTACACCTTTTGATTTTCCTTCATATTATGGTTTAAACTTGAACTTTTAGTGAAGTGCATATCAATAGATTATTGCTTTAGGATTAGTTAGTAATTTATATTGTGCTGCTTTAACCAATCGTTGCTAGATATTTCTGAGTGTGGTCAAGATACACCGGCAAACAGGACTTAAACGGCGACAGCATGAAACGCCAATCGCGAATTGAACAACAAATACAACTGACCTGGCCAGTCGAGTGGAGACCAGACCGGGCCAAAAGCAGACAGTTAAGTGGAGTACAGTGTGGATGGGCTCCAATCAGCAGGCACCAGAGAAAAGTTCTCGACTGGGCTGGGAAAAATCGGAGAAGGGAAAGCTGCGGCTCTCTGCATCCGTATCCATGAGATACTCAGGCTATTTAGTCGCACAAAATGTTTCTAATCTGTGCCGCCGTTGACGCTGCCGATAAATATGTACATCCCGTGCTGCTGCCTGTTCGCATTCCCATTTGTACACCGTAAAATCTAATTATTTTAGTTAAATAAAATCTTAAAATAAATTGCTTTAACAAATAAGTGTAATTAAGTAGAAAAACAATTCCGAATAAATATATTTGATTGATTTGAACAGTAATGTGTTAAGAAGTTTTGAATTCTGATATTTGATATCTGGTTTATTGCTTTCCAATTTGAAGTATAAATTATTCTCTGTGCAGATCCATTCCCATTCCCAGTCCCATTTCCATTGGCATTCTCATTCTCATCACATCGCAGTACCGTCTTCGTCTTCGTTCGTGTTGGCTAGATTAAATTTCAATTAACACTGTAGATACTCGTACGCGTACACGCACAAATGTGGCAGCCATCAGCCAGAGTATCAGTTTTTCAATTAGATTTCGCATTAATTAAACGAACACACCGAAGCAGAAGACGTTCGTTCAGTTTGAGCCAGAATTACGACGGCAAGATAATGGGATGAGGTAGCAAAGCATCTGGAATCCAAATTAGTTGCATGCTTTTTTACGCTTTTTCTTTGGCCTTTAAAAACAATACAATTCATTAAATATTTGCTGTCGTTTCTGTTTTTATTTATACATTTGAACGAAGTAGCAATAAATGTCTTTACAATAAATTTAAATTAATTTTATGAGGGAAACCAAAATCAGTGTTCTTAAGTTGCAGTAACTTAAATTCTTGAAAAAGGAGTGTTTCAAGTTAAACCAAAGATTGCATGCCACCATTGCTTTAACGTCATGCGAGTTGACAACCCTGATGATTACATGTATTTGTTTACGGGCATAAAGGCACGCACATAGAGCATAAATTATACACATAGTGTACTTATCAACTGGCAACAGTGATGCTCTTTTGTAAAACTCAAATCTACCGGACATATCTACTTATATACCGAGCTTAATAAGTATCGTTTGTGATTAAAATTCAACAATGATATTTATTTCTGTATTCCAAATTTTGTTATTTAAAGCTCTAGAACTGACAACATAATTTTGGCCATCCGGGATATTTATTTATTTTATGATAAAATTAATAATAAAATAAGGTAAAATTGAAATAAAGAGTTTTTGGAAAATTGTTTTAATAAAAATTAAAATAAAACTTCCAAAGTGTTAATTTTTTATCTTTTATGAAAAAGTTTAAAATTTTTTAAGTAAAACCCTATAGCTTAATAAATGGCTTCAATTATGTTTAAGAGCAGCACTGCAAGGTGGTAAGGTATAATGACCCGTTACGAATAAGTGGGCGGGACATTAAAACAGTGGGGGAAAAGCGAAAATCATTAAATTAACATGACAAATGACAAAGGGCTGATAAGACATCCCTGCATGCATGCACGCCACCTCCTTTTTTTTTTATTTTATTTGGCGATGGACGATGGGCGGTGGACGGTGGGTGCAGCGCCGTTGAATGGCAGTCAACACAATAATAAATCCCAAAATATAACGGCCAAGGATACTTTGGTAATTGGGCGAGCTTATGCTTAACGGCGGTTTAATTTATGCCGGAGTGCCCGTCCAATGGCCACACAACCGGCGGACCTTCCGCCGGCCATTAACCACTCGGCAAGTACACGGCTCTAGCTATTAAACGTCGCGGTCGCCGTCACTTGTTTACGATTATGACGGCTTTCTATATATACCATATATACCACACACATGTATATATTCGTGTGTGCAAGAGCCTCTATGCTACGTGTATGCGCTAAATTTTAACGGGTATGTGTATTAAAATACCGACTTGGTCACCCACTCAACCACTCAACAGTGGGTTAAAAAGAGATGTCTAAATAAAAACACAGGACCTTACCTTGCCTTTCAAAACTATTTACCAAATGCTCCAAATGTAATCACCATATTGAACAACCTTAAGTTTTTTAAATAAATAATACAATTTAAATTTATTTAACATTATTTAAAAAGTATATAACAGGTGGAAGGAAGTATATATTAACTTGATACTTGTCACGGTACACAGAATTCAGTTATAAAGATGTATCAAACCATGTTTTTTAAATTTGTTAGTTATTGTTAAATTTCCGACAGATGACGCCACCTAAAACCCGATTATTTTCAGGCATGTTTATTATTTTGTAAATACAAAAGAAGACAAAAGTACAAATACAAAAGCAATGTATAAACTTTACTACAATATATAAGTTCAAAAATCAAGTTTGATTTGGTTTAGTTTAATTTTAAGGATAACTTTGTCCTTGACACCCACTGTCAATCCTTGGGGAGGAGCTGGTGATGCCGAAGGCGAAGCGGAAACGGAAGTTGGAACACATTTTGTTGTTTTGGTGCTTGGTGGGCACTCGTCTTTTTATTACAATATTTGCCGGCGTAGTTGCCGTTGCGCTTTTTATGAATGCTTTGCATATCGTAAAATTAAATGAACGAAAAATGTTTACGTATTTTCGGACTCTTTTATTACACTGGTTTTTGGGGAATGTCGTGGGGCTTGCACATTCTATTATCGCATTCCGGGCTTCTCCCGCTAATTTGAATATGGCGATAAGCAGAGTAACAAGCTCGGCGGGATGGAATCTAGCATCGCCAGAAATGTCCACATTGGAATCAATTAAAAGTCACCATCCCGGCGAAAAAACCCATTAACCCATCCAACCGTGCTGTCGCCAATCCAAAATCCTCGTCACCCCTCTTCACCCTGGCATTGTTCACTCTGAGTGGCAGCAATTAACCAAGAGTCGATTGCTTTATTACCTTGGCTGCAAGCAACGGCCATTCATCTCAGTGATGGGAAAGATATGGTAGATTTTTACAGAAATTGGTCCTAGGTCTCTAAGTAAAACCTAATTTTGTCAAAAGACTTAAGATTATGAATAACCATTGACGAACTTCTTAATTTAATCAAATTTAAATAAATTAATACAACAAATCTATTTTTACTTTTATATATTCCAGGTATCTTATATTTTAATGCATATTGCACGTTCTACTAAGCTTAATTTATCTTCTGACTTAAATTTGATTAATTTATTTACTTACTTTATGTCTCGTTAATAATACATAGGCATACAATAATTTCAATTGGTGGGCAAATTGGGTTAGGTTTTTGGGTGGTTTTTCAACCCATTTATTGTGGTATACGTTTTTTAAACCACTTTTTCTATCTCCTTTCATCAAGGAAGTTCAATAATGTTAATATCACAAAATATTATTATTCTCGGTCTATTTATTTTGATTTAAGCAATGCATTTAACACCGTGATACAATTCGCTGTTCATTGTTGTCATCACTAAGCCATACAACTTGATGGGCAGAGTGAGAGATAGATACTTTGTAAGTGCGCTTAGTAGTTTCGTGTTCATACATAAATTATGTTAATACCATCAAACGAGAGTAACTAGCCATAAAAACACCAAATAAAGCCCTACACAGCGAGCAGTTAGTGGACACCAGGCATCAGGTGAGGCGATGACGGAAAAAAAAAGGCCAACAGGAGGATGCGGAGCAGGAGGACCAGCTGAATGGACAAACGCATCGCTTTATGGGGTCGTTAAAAGGTCCGGGGACATAAAACCCATGAAGGAAATTAAGTTCTGCCAGGTGGACAAAGTGAATTTCTGATCGACACTTCAATCTGAAGCCCTTTCAGGCCTTTATGCCGCACTGGTGCCTTAAAGTTACTGACTTTCCAGTGCCTTTTTAAATTATTTAATGCAAAACATTAATGCAAAAAAAAAATAAAGAATAAATAAAGTCTCTGTCTCTGAGTTTATTATAAAGGACTTTATTTTATGTAAATCGAAAGCTTAGACTGCTTTTATAACTGTTGAATTAATTTAGCTGTTTAATTTATTTTATTTGACTAATAAATGGTAAACCAATTTACTAATTAAGTTTCCTCGTTTAATATTTTTCAAATACTTGGCTTGTTTTTGCAGAATTGATGAGAATAATGTTACTTTAAAGCTTTTATGTCGAAATGTAGAAAGGATTTTATTTTAAAAATAGTTCTTTACCAGTTTTAGTCAGCTACCTGAAAATAATAATAAAAGAAAATGTTTTGTTTTCCTCGGTGTATGTTATTTTTCCAATTGCAAATTAGCCAGTTTTTGAAGGAGGTCCATGATTGATATCCTGGCTAGGTGAAAGCATATTAAAGCCTGAAAAATAGTACTTTAATGCTTTTAAATGGCTTTCCATTCGGGGCACTCGTCTCATCCCAGTTCAGATGCTTTGCCACTTTTTTGTTTAGATTTTTCTTTTGCTCAACTCTTCGGCAGTACCTTCATCAATCATTTCTCGCGAAAGCAAACACTGTCAGGTCCTGGGTCCTGTGTCCTGTGTCCTGGGTCCTGGGTCCTGGTTGCGTTTGGGTTTCGGTCGCGCCTGCAGTGGATTAGGCAAGGAGTACGACATCGGCGACAGTCGACGTCATCCTATCCCTTCCGGGTTAACAAATGAATTTCGCGCGTTGGCTCCTGACGACTTGAAAGGATTTCAACGCACTGAAACTCAAACGGATTGAACGGAAATAAATACAAAGTATATATATAAATATATATATATATATATGTAGGAATAAAGGAGAGGCCCGACTTAACGATACCCTATATCACCTGCACTACAAAAATTAAGGTGAATGACATATGATCATAGGTTCATTAAAATTCAATATATATGCTTAAAGAAAAATGATTTTATTAAGTTACACCTTATTTATGTTCCGAAATCCAGATTTATAATTTTTGTTGATGTGTTTTAAGGCACTAAACATCTTTCTTTTCCCATCTTGATATACCTTTGCTCGCAGCAAACACTGGGTATTAAAAGGAAAAACAAGAAGAAATGGGAGTAAAGGGATAACCAATGACTTTTACCCCACGTGTGTTCCACCCTCTATGCCCGCCCTCAAGTTCATTTTAGTCGGCGAACTGTGAAAAAGCAACCAAGCACGAAAATAATAACAAATTCCTGCACAAAGCAGAGTGAACTGAAGTAAAGTGAAATGTTTTTTTATGTAATGAGCGTAATAATCAGAGAAACATGCGAAAGGATCTGCCACGATTTTGTTGATTGATTCCAGCACAACAGTGAAAACCTTATTAAACCTAAACACCCCAAAAAGGTTTGCCTTTCTGCCACTCGGTTTTCCCAGACCTCTGCAAAATCAAAGCAGAGTTAACCAAGACAATGCGAATGGGGTAAAGGCATTGACGACTGGGTTCTTAGCCTTGTTATCAGAAGGCGGATTCCAAATCCATGATGGATGAGGGAATGTAAACAGATTTTGTTTCAAAACCGTTGAAAGCATTCACTTTTTTTTTATAAATGATGTACATGCTTCAATTGGATTGAATATAGGTTTCGTTAATAGGGAACGTTTCTTACCCAAAATCATTTAAAGAGTTTTCACATTCATTTTAATATAAGAGAAAGAAAGAAAGTTCTATGTTATATATGGAAAGGTTAATCTCCCAGTGCCACTGAACCACTTTTGTGCTGCTGCGCCACCGATAAATAAGAATAATGTGCGGAATCCAGCAATGGAAGCCTCCATAATGACCATGAACGAACAGTTTATGGTTAAATAAAGGCACAGCGGCAAAACTTCATTTTCTAGACACAGTGTCGGACGTAACTGTAACGCCCCCCTTTTCCCTTCGCCAAAAATATTCGCCATCCCGCAGCGGGAGACTCTCGTCGGTTATGCAAAGTAATGCAAAATTGCGACGGCGGCCAGCAGCGATTCAAATGCAAGTGGTCCACTTACCCACGATATGCACAGTGGTCACAAAACTATGCTCTCTGTTTTAAATATAATACCGACGACATTTACAGATAAATAAGCCATGAGCAAATTTAAGTATGCAAAAAAAAAACCTGGCTATTTGTATAAATAAATATATAAATATATTGTTTAATGTATATTGCATACAATTCAGACAATTCAAATATTATATCAAAAACGCTAGGGGTTTTTTCAAAACGCTTCAATAATCCGCTTTAACATTTTCTAAAATTTGTTTTATAGGTTTTTTATTTAAAGCAACAGTGAAACAAAACAATAATATAAATGAAAATAAATCTATAAAGCTATTCTACAAAAAATATTAGATAACAAAAGTTTTTAATAAAAATCAACCAATTTAATAATCTAAAACCACAGTGTTTTTCCAGCTGTCCGCTTGGCTTTAAAGCACGGGTGTATGTGAGCGCTTTTTTTATTGGCCGAGCTTGATAACGCATATTTTTGGCTTATTTTGCAGCTTACTGCTGCGGCAGCAATTTTGCACAACTGGACGTGTGTGTGTGTGTGTTCTTTTCCCGGGATCAGCACACACTAAAAGTAAAGTTGCAATCTAAATTACATTTGCTTGAAAATGAGACTTGCAACATGACATATATTAAAGAAGACTTTCTTTTTTCATTGCATACTTTTAGACGCATTTTTAAGTCGTTTACAAATCTTTGTGTTTTCCGTGGCACAACCTTTTATAATTTTATTTACCGCGCAGGGTATTTTGAGTTCGATGTGTCCTCGCCATTTTTTCTTTGCACAATCATTTTTTGTCGCTGCGGTTTGCCCTTCGCTGCCCGTCTGCCGATAATCACGCTATTGCCCCATCAGCCGGAAATGGGCGCGCCGCCATCTTGTGTCTGCGTACCGAACGTGTGTGTGTTTGTGTGTGAGTGTGTGTGAGTATGTGAGAGTGTGAGGGTGGGGGGAGGTGATGAGGAGTGTGTGTGAAGCCAACGAAATATGCGTGCAAGTGGCATAAAGTGGCAGCCAGACGGCCATCTTTTGGGTCTTTGTCGTGCGGACGGGGCTGCCAATCTGCTGCCAAAGTGCACAGCGTATATTGGATTTGCCAATCATAAACTGAAGCCAACTGCATAATCTATGCACCATTGCAGTCGCGCACAGACAGCGAAAAATGGATGGGGGCGTATGGAAATTGGTTTAAACAATTTCCCAAATTTGTTGGGGCTCAAAAAAACATCGAACAGGATGTCCATCAGCATCCCAAATCTATATATTGGAAGCGACATCGCGACACTTTAATTAACAGCGAGAATTTAAACCTAAATCTTTTTCAAAAGGAATATTAAATTTGAAAGACTATAGCTGGAAGTTTATTTAAATCCCAGAATAATTATATATATCTTATTATCTGAAGTAGTATTCAGATTCTTTTAAAAACAATATTCCTGGTTTAAGAATTAAGTATTTCAGCCAATACAATACAAATTTTTGCCCATAAGTATAAGTATTTTTCTATTAAGAAAATAAAATTAACAAAAAAAAAACTTGTTGTTATGTATGTAGTATGTATAATATTTAAAATACAAACACATCTTCACTTTTCTGCTACAATTTCTGTTTTTAGATTGTCTGCGGCTGGAGATAATAACAATAACTATCTTTTATATCTGCTTAACAGCCAATGCAGTTAAAAAAGCAAATGTTTTTCCCAATTGCCACTGCCATTGTCATGACTATTATTATATTCGCTGCTGTTGTTGCCGATTTTGCTGCCAGTGACTCTGCTGTATCGCCAGTTTTGTCTAATTCCGTGAGGAAGGGCATAAAAATAATTTCAAGTAGCTTTAAATGTGTTTAGATAGAAATTTTTGTATTGGTTAGGAAATACAAAGCAATATATATATAGAAATAAATAATATATGTTCTAAATACATTTTTAACACACATTCACTATGAATGTTTTTATTTGTATTTTTATATTTACATTTTTTTGTAACCCACAAGACCGGTAAGAAAGGGTATCTAAAACTACAGCATAAAAAGCCAGACTGCCTTTTGTACGCTTTTGCCAACGACATTGCTCTTGCCAAAAACAATTCCCACTGAATTTTTACAGCCGAAATAATTTTTAATTTACATAAATGCCGGTCGCTATTCACAATGTAAGTGTGTGCTGTCGGTTGACTCTTTGGCTTTTGCCAGTTGCATTCAGCGTACAGAAACGAACCCAAATCCGGAAGGCAAATGGAAGTGTCTCCGGCACGATCTTCCCCTTTTCCAGATCCGCATTGTGGGTGAAACACTCAAAGAAAATAAAACAGAATATCTTCAAGTTTGCTACTCACTTTTTCTTGAAAGAAATTTTCCATAGGTGTAATCTTATTTCATATTTAAAATCTTGAAAAACCAAGTCACAAAACCAATTTAATTTCTTAAACTTGGGTTTAAACAACATCAAATTCTTCACGAATATAGAATTAGCCAATCTCTTTTTAAATTTGGTATTTTATCTTATAAAAAGCAAAGTAAAACTGATGGTTATATTTGCAAGCTAAAGAAGTAAATGTTGTTTTATTGAGAAACTGTTTATTCTTTTGGATTCACTGTATTTCTTCTTCTAAAAGGTTTTTAAACCCAGCACCTAAACAAAACGAATATTTTTTGAAAGTGTTTTTTCCCCACAATTTGGCAGCTGTAAGCTTGCGACACATAATTCTGGTTCATATTCGTATGGCGTCGACTCAGCAGCCCAAAAAGGAAATAAGTTCCTGCACTCGATGTTTTTATGAGGGAGTTGGCATATCCAGATGCAGCATTTTTGGGGATTCGAGATTCGGGATTCGGGATTCCCTTCTCCGGCCACGTCAAATGGTTGGACATTTATCGATTTGCTGGCCAGGGATTATTTGCGCTGCCTTGGCTTGGCATCGTCGTTTCTGTCGTCGTTGGTAATCTGTGATGCTTCGCACCGAAATTATCTCCATCGCTCATACGCCGCGTGGCCAGCGAAATGCATGAAAATTGTCACTTATATTCGAGGTAATTGTTGTTGCTGCCTGCCTGCCTGCCTGCCTGACTGCCTGCCTGTTGTCCGAAATGATAAATGACCGTGATGGGGGGCACCCCACCACTATTCACAACATTTGTCCACCGCCCAACGTCTACATAAATGTATATCTATTAGCATTTATCTTGGTCTCGGAACCCGGACAAGTTTCGCCTGACTCAAGAATTAATCATGTGGCAATTATGCTGTGGCAACAGTTCTTGCTTCTTGCTCAGCATCCATTTGCACACACATATATAATATTGTATATATAGCTTTCCCTTGTTCATTTCCTCTTAGTGCTATCTGTGACATCGTGCAATGGTCGCCCAGTGAGAATTTCAACTAAATCATTGTGTCCAAAATTATGCCATGCCCTTCGAGGGCACAATACAATATTCGAAGAAAACGCCAGCATCGTTAAACCTGTACATTTATGTATACAAACCACAAAGTCCCAGTTTGAATTTAAATTCAGAAATAAGAAGTCTATGACTTGTCAGTCATATGCACTTTAGTTTTGTTAGCAAAGCATAATAGAAACTGATCAGTCAAGCCTTCCAGAGCGCTCAATGCAACGAAACAATGATCAATACTATGAAACAATTTTAAATATATTACAATACGATACAAGCATTTCCCAATGTCTCTTTCTAGAAGAGTGTTTGGTTATATTAATAAATATTTGGTATATTATAAATATATTTTAACTTATATGGGAAATTTAAAGGGCCATTCTTTCTAAACAGGAAATTTCAATCACTAATTTTGGCAAGTCTTCATTATATTAGCGTAAATGCAAACACAAGAAAATAACAAGACATTGGTTAATAGCCTATTTTTTGATATTTTAGAAACACAAGAAACTTTATTTTCATTTCAACATAAAAATCAAATCCACTAATGCGGCAATCCAAGAAGATGGAGAGTTTTCTGTCGGTAAGGTACATATATAAGCGTTTACCTTATTGGCCTTCAACTCAAAAAAGTCTTAAAAGGAAATAAAGCAATAGACACATTTTAATTTCTTGGATTATTTTCAAAAGTTAGTTGACAATAAATGGCAAGTGTTCCACAAACCTAGCTAGAAGATGGCCGCTCCACCGGAGCTTCGTCCGCCTGCAGTTCGACGGTGGCAACGGAGCCCGCTTCGACCGCTTCGTCCGGTTCGAGGAACTCAAACGGCCGCAGTAGGTGTTTCCGGCAGCTGTTCTCCTGATCGTCGCTATCCTCGTCGTCGTCGTCGTCGGAGGACATCTCAGTGCCGGGTCGCATTTTGGCCAACAGTTTGGCCGATAGCTTGGACGAGTCGAGGCGCAGTTGGCCAAGGCAATCGAATCCGACGTAGGCCAGCTTGAAACTGGCCACCGCATTGGCATAATCGACGGCATCGGCCAGTCGCTTTTGCCGCACAAAGGCGGCATAGATGAAGGCGGCCGTGAAGCAGTCGCTGTCGCCCACGCGATCGATGATCTTCGTTGGCTTGTGGGCGGGCAGCAGGAAGTAGTGTCCATCGGTGGTCATGCAGCCGGCACCCAAGCTGCTCCAGGGCACTATGATGCAGGGCCGGCGAATGGCAATGTCCCGGGGTATTCGCAGCAGTCCGTTAATTGCCTCGCAGGCTGCCAGCGGCGTCTGCCAGCCCCTGGACTCGGCTATGTACTTGGTGACAAACACATAGTCGCACATGCCAATGAGGTCGACGACCTCCGAGAAGGCATTGAAGATCTGCAGTGAGACCACAATGCGATCCCGCTCCGCCCGTCCGTTGTTGTGGTCGAGGATCAGACGGATCATGTCGCACGTTTCCCGCGGACTGCGCGCCTCGAAGTTCACCCAGCCGTATTGGTCGAGGTCCAGCTGCCGGAAATCGGCGGCGGTGACATACGGAAACGGCTTGTCGCAGTAGACCACCGTGCAGCGGCGAGTCCAGCGCTCCTGGACGATCGTCGAGAACGGCGGACTGTCGTCCGTGAAGGTGCAGTGGCTGGTGTCGATGCCGCGCACCTCCAGATCGTCCAGGATCATGCGGTAGGTGGGATTGCGGCTCAGCACCCCAAACAGCTCCACATTGGCCCCCAACAGCCGCAGGGCTGTGCTCACGTTCGAGGATCTACCGCTGCGCTGCAGCATTCCGTTCTGGGTGCGGGATTGATCGCTCTGGAAGTCAACGTTCTCAATGGTGGTCACATAGTCCACCTCCGTGCAGCCCACGCAGAGCACGGCCTTCATCACACTGATCGAACCCCATGGGGTCATCTTGTTTAAGGACTCTATTCCAGACCTCGATATGGGATATACAATCCTCGACTCTCCTTCGATTGCTGACCCTCAATTTACGATTGTCATAATTTCGTTTCTGTTTCCGAATAGTTTGACACAGCCCTAAATAATTGTTCATTTTGGTTTTTGGACTTGAAAAGGAAATTCGTTTCTTTCAGCTTTAAATAAATGGATTCATCAAAGATATAAATAGTTGGTAGCTTTCACCCTAATTAAAAATATCCTGAAACTATTAAAAACTACAATATTTGTATATATATTTAAAAAGAGTTATTACGATATTTTAACAAACTTACTTAAAGATTTGTTGTCATCTTGAAGTCGTCTTAGACGTCTAGATATTGTCCTTTATTAATGAAATCTACTTCAGAGCCTTTGAATTGGAACAAATACAAAAAGGTTTTGGAATTAACAAAACAAAGAATTTATATATATGTAAGGTATAGGCACTGCCCATTTGATACCTTCTTGAGTTTACCAATTCTAATTTCCTTTTTGAGGTTTTTACATTTGAGATCAGGTCTGAGTGTTAATCAGCTCAAATGCCAACTAAGTGTAATGTCAAACCAGTCTAAATTGCTCCTCCAAATCAAGCAGTAATGTTTTTGTAAATATAAAATTGAAAAATCAGAAAACAGAAAACAGAAAAGACATACGATGGGCGATTATGGCAACAAATTGAGCTGGGCCGTTGGCAAGAAGCTGGTGTTGTGTGTGGGCACCACGACCATAGACTTCGTCTCGACCACGAGGACCTTTCCGGAGGAGAACAAGTACGATAAGGCCATCGGGGGATACTGGATGCGGGGGGGTAACGCCTCGAACAATTGCACGGTGCTCTCGAATCTGGGGGTCAAAGTGGAGTTCTTCGGAATGCTGAGCAGCCTGGCTATGTTCCAAGTGCTGGTGGACGACCTCAAGGCACGTGGCATCATTGTGGAGAACTGTCCGACCTGCGACCAGAATGCGCCCTTCGCCTCAGTGATACTCACCAAGTCGACCAAGACGCGAAACATTGTCTACTGCAACAGCAACTTTCCGCACGTCGGCATCGATGACTTCCGGAAGCTGGACCTGAGCAAATACGGATGGATCCATATGCGAGCCCTCAACTTTGAGAGCACGATGGCCATGATCGCTGAGTTGACGGCCTACAATGCCACCAGGGAGGAGAAGATCGTTGTTTCGCTGGAGTTCGATCACAATCTGGATGAGATGTGGAAACTGATGGACTACTGCGACTATGCCATATTCTCCAAGCAACTGGCCCAGCCCAATGGCTGGCTTTCTCTGGAGGATGCCTGTCTGCAGCTCGACGAGCGGTTGCGCATGCGCTGGGGCCTGAACCTCAAGCGACCCTACGTGGTCGTCCTGTGGGGCGATCAGGGGGCCGGGATCATGGACCTCGCCGGCAACTACACCCACGCCCAGCCCTACAAGCCCAAGCGCATCGTGGACGCCCTGGGTGCGGGCGACACCTTCGTGGGAGCCTTCATCTACGCCCTCTACATCCGCAACCGATCCCTGCCCGTGGCCGTGGACTTTGGCAACCGCATGGCCAGCTTCAAGTGCACCAAGAATGGCTACGATCACATTGCCAGCATTCTACTACCACCGGTCTTGTGAGTCCATCAGGTGGCTGATGTCCTCATTTCTTATGTCTTTTGATCTCAATTTATAGTATTTAAATATCCCTAAAAATTAATGAAGTAAATCTTTCAACATTTGTAATTAATTATAACCAATAAAAGTGTCTATAAACATTGGAAATGATAAAAACGTCGATTTAAAAAATATAAATAAAAATAATTTCTAAGCATTTGTTATACCTAAGGAGTTTGACATACATAATGAGAAGATGAGATTAAATTATATAACAGAACGGCCACAAGTGCTTACATTAAACAATTGGACACCATTATTATGGAGTATTCTTAATATAACGACCCACAACTTCTGTACTTTAAAAATATATATATTATATTATTGCATCGCAACGACCATAAATACATATCCCATACATATGCAAATGAAATGAAAAATAGGAGAGAAAGAAAAGCTGTCGCATGCCCTTAACCCGTTAAATCCGGCCATTCATTACGTATGCCCACCGTTGGCCAAGGATAATAATTACCTTACCAGACGCTCGACCAAACTGTATCGCCTATAAATTATCGGATATACAAATACGCATGTATATAAAATTTCATACTACCTACCATATATTGTCGTTTTGTCAGACTTTCCAATTGATTGCAAAACGGACCTGCAATGTCATTGAATTTTCGTCGCTGAAAAGGGTTCAAATGTTTTCCATTCGTTTTTACGAACCTTTTGTCGCTCACCCTTGGCTATTTGAAATATAGCCAGATTATTTAAATAAATGGCAACCGCCTGGCCACTAAATGGGTCAATAAATATGCGACCAGCAGGTGACCAAACTGTCCCTGTTTTCAAACCGATAAATGAGATCTCCGCCAGCAAAAGATTATTATTCGCTTGTGCTCGCACAGATTATGCAAATGCGAGTCAAGGCGAATCCTTAATTAATGATTTGCCGTGGCGAATCGGAATCAAAATCAATAAGACCACTGATTTTTGAAATTTGTTATCGCAAAAAAACAACCAAAAGCAAAATTTATAAATATTCAAATGAAAATCCTCGCACTCCTGCAAAACGGAAACGTCGAATCGAATTATGTTTAAATTTATGCATAAAACCTCGTGGTGATTCAACGTTCCGAGTGGTCAAAACTGGCAACTGGCCGCCGTCAACTTCACTTTTGCCGCTTGATTGAAACTCATTTATCATCGTAAATTAGAAGTGCGGGAGTCGTGGAAGAGATTCATCATACTCCCGCCACCGGTCGGTAATCTGGCTCAGATTGAAAATTAATGAGGTCATCAGGCTCGGCATACCCAAATGGCTAAGCCAAGTAATTTAAAGCAGTACGCGCGTTTCTTCGCCTTGCTTCCTCCAATTTTTTTTTTACTTTTTACCATAAATATTTCGCTTTTTGTTGCTATTTATAAATTCACTTTGCAGCAGGGGTTTAAATTCATCCATCCGCAAGTCAAGACCCATTCTCGTCGCACATTCATCCCCCAAAATAGCGAATACGTTTTCATATCAAGACATTCCCTTAAAAGATTCGTTTATTACCCCAAAATGAATGTGGAAAAACCAAATAATATTATCTTAATTTAAGACTTATATCCATTCAGTCTGTATGAAAATCTTAGACTTTAAAAGCTCTAAAAAAAATATTTTCCTTATTTTAAGGAAACGATGATCATAGCATATTTATTTTTGAAGAAAAGGTAATGGCAGGTAATTTTAATTTTTTCATCATTAAAGAAATTTTTTCCAAATTTAAATTTGGCAGTCAGACATTATTGATTATTTCAACGATTTCCTTTTGCAGTTTTTAATTTATTTTGTTTTAAGATAAAAAAGATACTTGTATCGCTGCAGAATAGTCTACCCCTGCGATGTAAAAAGAGATCCTTGGACTTTAGTTTTGAAAAGGTATTGATTGGACCCGTTTCAATGGCTCTTTTTCCACAGCTTCCGGTTTATTGGGCAATTACGCAAGCAGCGCTGTGATTTTGCATCAGCCGGCAATTGTTTTGACATTTAATCAAAAGAAGGACAAAGGGACTCCCTTCGCTGAGGAAATTGTGCCGGTGGGGATGCCGATGTGGCTGCCATCCTGCAACTCTGGCATCCGGGTGCTCTGATAAGCTTGACTGGACACTTTGGTGATTGAGTGACTTGTTCGCCGCCGTCCGATGGAATAGCGGTTCAATGTCCCCTTAATACGGCTCTCCTACCAATCCCTCAGTATTATTATTCGTTTTAATCCGGTGGATGGATCAAAGCGCCTGTTGGCTACTCGTCGATTTGATGCCCTGTAGTCTGTAGTAGTTTGAACATAAGGTATTTGGTGTTTTCTGTCCATTTAGTTGTGCAAGAAAGAAGATTTGTGATGTTAATTCTCGATTACAAGCGTTAAATAAAAAGTATGCCATTGGTCGTCTGACTTTTTTATGTGCCAACATGACCGCCACAAAATGCTTTCATTTCCTTTCCTGAATTTCTTTTGCTGCCATTGTGCAAAGGAATAGACATAACAGCAATAAGAAAACAAACAGAACGAACATTGCCGGCCACATCCTTCGATTATGTCAAACAAAAAGGCAACAATTTGGATTTAAAGAGCGACCTTGGGGGTATGGACATGGGTGTATGGCCTTTGTATGGTCGGTACTTCAATTTACTTGCCACATTTCCGCCAAAGTCTTGCCCAACTTTTCTCATTTCGGTTGCCGTTGCCATTGCCATTGCCATTGCTTTTGCCGTTGCTGTTGATGCTGTGCTTCATTTCTATTTCAATTGCTACATCAAAAAAAAAAAAAAACGGACTTCCGCTTCCGCTGGCACTGCTGCTTGAAGCTGGGAGCCAAAAACTTTTGCGTATTCCCTGAATGGCTAAAAGTTCCTTGATTGGCGATCCGTGTAGCACTTATATACAAAATATTGAGCTGAGTATATGTACTTTTAATTTTGAATCCATTTATATGTATCAAACACATAAAAGAAATTGAATACATTAATGACACCAATTTATAGGCTGCACCAGACACAAAGAATCATCCACCAGGATAAAAAATTAAGGGTTACCAAGCTGGTTCCAGTATTTTCGGGCTTTATACAGGGGCACGATTTTGGTGCTACACCTTCCATATTAGGGAACCCTCGACAAGTTATACATGGATTCTTTCCATCGAAGTACTTCGACTGTAGGATTTGGCAACCCATTTCCGGTGACCAAACACAACAGGCGTAGATATCCTCTTCTGAAATGTAAGAGGAAATGTTATAGAAAATTCAAAGATCAGAGGGTTTACCAGGATATGAACACCTATTATGTCTAAGTCTTTCGGAATGCATACGTCCAAATTGCTGGTACTCGGAGGATTTAAATCATTTTTCAATGCATCCAAAAGCTCCTGATCCAGCTGAGGACTAAAGACTTGACGTAAATCGGGCAATGGCATACAATTATATCCGGTCTCGTCGATTTTGCACTCATTCACCGACTCTTTTCGACAGTCAATGCACACTGTACTGTTGTTACTCAATTTGGCGGACGCAGTTAACGGACTTAAAATTAGGAAAATGAACAAATATTTAAGTATTTTTGGCATGTTGAATGTTTTTGAAAGTAAAGTAAAGGGCATTTAATTTTTGTATAGTTTTCGCTCAGCTCAGCTTTAATCGTTTGTATTAAAAGTAATTAGGGACCGTAATGATTATAAGTTTTATTAAAACAATTAGTTTTTAACGATTATTTTTCGAGTTTTAAATTTAACTCAAAATAGAACAGTTATTTTTAAAGTTTTATAAAAATCTCAAAAAAGAAAACTATTATTTGTTGAGTTTTATTTTCAGCTCTACAAATAATGATTATTCTAGGAGTTTTATTTTCAGCTTGACAAAAAAAACTTGACTTGTAAGATTTAATTTTGTTGATTAAAAATAAAGCTCGAATATGTATCCGATTGTCGAGAAAGGCGAATGGAAGTTGATTAAGTGGACTACAGCCAACATTTTTTTTTTTTGATAGCCCTCATTTTGTTCGGTTCGATACGCTACCCCTAGATAATGATGACCCAGGTTCAAATGCGACGGCGATTACCTGGAATGTTATTGCAGGCAATTGCAGGCTATTGACATTTCAATTGTCTCCTATTATTTGCCCGAGGACCGAGGACATAATACTGGCAAAGGGAGCGAGAACACGACCCTCATTTAAATTTAAAAAAGAATACGAAACAATGGGAAAGCACTTTAGTGGGGGTAACACACGCATGCAATGAAAGCAAAAATTTGCATAATAATAATAGCAATTGCACACGCTTCAGGTATTAAAGACTTTTTCCGACCCATCCTCAACTGGATTTGCAAAAAGGAAAATAAGCGAAGCCAAAACAAATGCAACATCAAAAATGGGTGCAAAAGAAAAAAAAGGGAAATGTAAGGAATCCGATTTTCACTTAATTTTCTATGACGATAGAGTTTCCCTCTCGGAATTTTCCCTAGGGTCGGTCACAGCTTCAATCCGAGTACATCAACGTCCCCTTTGACTTCACTCCTGTCAGCCTCAATTTAGACAATAAGCAAAAAAGTCGAAAATGCTTCGGGCCATTTTCATTGCGTTTGTTGTTTTGTCTCAAAGTATCAATTTGTGTATCATTAAAATAATTCGATTTCCACTCGACGGTAAGGGGACCTGATCGGTAAAGTAAGGGTTTCCACCTCTCACCACCTAATTTTATACACAACCTTAAAATGGATTCATCCCCGTTGACATGAGGTATAATTACTTCAAGAACTAATTATGCCCCAGGGCAAGGAATATTCAACTTAAATAGTTATATGGCAACTCGATTGAGGAGTATATATCGAATGGCATTCACAGTTAACATTTTTTCAGATTTTCAAATTTCTGCAAAAAATGATGATGTACCCCCTTACAAAAAAATCAGAAATTTGGACATAAATAAATTTTTCAAAAAACGTTTTTCAAAATTCGGTTTTTGTCTCAAAACTAAATTAATTGTTTCAAATCGATCGGTTATCTAGCTGTTAGTTATATAGTTCCCATAGGAAGAATCGGAAAAATATACAAAAAAAAATGATAACTTTGTTGTTTTTAAATTGGTTAATTATTTCAGAATTACGGTTTAAATTTCATCAAAATCGGACCGACTATATCACATAGCTCCCATAGAAATACTAAAAATATATAAAATAACCATCTAATAATTGAACTGCAATAATAATTGAAATGCGAAGTTAGCTTTCTTTCTTGTTTTTCTTCTTTTCATTTGATTAGTTCCTTTTGTTTTCTGTCAGATGTTAGTGTTACTTCTCGACACGAGTGTATATTTCTGACCTGCTTTTGAAACACAATATCTGACTGAGTGTACCAGCATGAGCTCCAGCAAGAAGGGTGAGATCCGCCACGAGAGCGACAGCCTGGGCACCATGGAGGTGCCCATGGACCGCTACTACGGCGCTCAGACGATGCGCTGCCTGCTCAATTTCCGCATCGGCGGCGAAGAGGAGCGAATGCCGGTGAGTTTAGTATTTTCCGATCGGAAAACATAGCATAGTTCTACCCAATTTTTTGGCCAATATTAGAGTCAATAAATATGCTACGGGATTACTTTGAAAAACCATATGAACCCATTTTTAAGGTAAGCCCGTTGAAATATTTAGTTCAGCTGAGCCCATTGCCTTAAGTGTTTAATTTAAGTGTTTACTACTTATTTTGAATTAAGATATTGTGTAATATCAGTTTTACTTTTCAAAAAATTTTATTTAAAACAAAGACTTAAAAAGTCTTAGCTCTAATCAATGGAATAACCTAAAAAAAACGTATAAATATAAGTTTAACCCTTTCGGACTTCGGCATTTAAACTTGTTCAAAGTAATGAAGAAATTGTTTTTTCCTTTTAACTATTTTCTGTTAAAAATCTATTCTTTCTGGAAGATTTTAATGTAATTTTCATAAAGAGAAATTTCCAAAAGCAAAAGTCTTACAAAACAACCAAACTTACAAAACTATTTATTATTGCATAACCAGTAATAAATGTTTTATTATCTATATGTTTTTAATATTTTTTACTCTGAGATTTATATTAATCCTATATATTTTTTATTTTTTTCTGCTGAGTTCAGCGCCAGATAATCCAGGCAATGGGCATACTGAAGAAGGCGGCCGCCGAAACGAACCAGGAATTCGGATTGGATCCCAAGCTGAGCACAGCGATCTCGAACGCGGCCGACGACGTGATCTCCGGCAAGCTCTACGACGAGGGCCACTTCCCGCTGCCCATCTGGCAGACGGGATCGGGCACCCAGAGCAACATGAACACCAACGAGGTGATCGGCAACAGGGCCATTGAGCTGCTGGGCGGACGGGTGGGCACCAAAGACCCGGTGCATCCCAACGACCATGTGAACAAGTCGCAGAGCTCCAACGACACCTTTCCCTCGGCCATTCACATTGCGGTGGCCACCGCCCTGACGAAGGATCTCCGGCCGGCGGTCACTTCGTTGCGTGACTCGCTTCAGGCCAAGTCCAGCGAGTGGAAGGATGTGATTAAGATCGGACGCACCCACACCCAGGATGCAGTGCCGCTGACCTTAGGCCAGGAATTCAGCGGCTATGCCCAGCAGCTGAGCAACGGGCTGCAGCGGATCGAGGCGGTACTGCCGCGGGTCTATCAGCTCGCACTGGGCGGCACCGCCGTGGGAACGGGCCTGAATACACGTCGCGGATTCGCCGAGAAGTGCGTCAAGAGGATCGGACAGCTCAGCGGACTGCCCTTCGTGGTGGCGCCCAACTTCTTCGAGGCGCTGGCCAGTCGGGATGCCATGGTCGAGGTGCATGGAGCCCTCAATGTGCTGGCCGTCAGCCTGATGAAGGTCACCAACGACATCCGATTCCTGGGCTCCGGTCCGCGGTGCGGCCTGGGCGAATTGCTGCTGCCGGAGAACGAGCCGGGCAGCTCCATCATGCCCGGCAAGGTCAATCCCACCCAGTGCGAGGCCATGACCATGATCTGCGCCCAGGTGATGGGCAACCACGTGGCCGTCACCGTCGGCGGCGCCAACGGACACTTCGAGCTGAACGTCTTCAAGCCGCTGATCGCCTCCAATGTGTTGCGCTCTATCAAGCTGCTAAGTAAGTGTACCTTTAAAATACTTTATTTAAAAACAGTTTGGTCGATTGCCAACGTAACGATTAAAATGAAAATCCTAAGCTTAGTAGTGTCTTTCGATTATTAAATCATTGGTCCAGATCGGACAACCGTAGTAAATGATCGACCCAAGCTTGCCTAATTGCGTATATAACTTAAAAAAAAATTCTATATTTAATTTAAATAAAAATTGATAATGCGCCAAGCTATTTAACATTTGTTACGGCTTTAAATGTTCGAAATATATATAGGTTTAGTTTTAAAGTGTCCTTTTAATTTTGAATCCCAAGAAAAGTCAGCTTTTACTTATAATGTTTTATAAATTATTTAATTATATTATAGAACTTAAGAAATATGCCATGAGCTAATCACTATTAAAACCCCTATGTCCTGACTTCTAGCGGATGGATGCATCAGCTTCAACTGCAATTGCGTCAGGGGCATTAAGGCCAACAAGGAGAAACTGGCCAATATCGTGAATGAATCTCTGGCGCTGGTGACCGCCCTCAATCCGCACATCGGCTATGACAAGTCGGCTCAGATCGCCAGGGCTGCTCACAAGAATGGAACCACTCTGAAGGAAGAGGCCATCAAAGTCGGAGTCTCGGAGAAGGACTTCAACGACTGGGTTCGCCCAGACAAGATGCTGGGTCCATCTTAAACTCCACCTCTGATTTTCCCTTGATTTGTTACCCTTTATCATCTAGTTTATAAATTTCGTGTCATTGCACACTGTTCTTTAATATGGACTTTTGAGGGTAAGCTTAGAATGATTTTAAGCTATGAAATCTATATATTACACGATACTAGCTCAACTCATTCACTTACAAGGGGAAAATGTTATGAAGAACTTTGGTGAGTAAACAAGTTTTACTATCGATGGTATGTGGTCACCCGCAATTAACTTCTTAAGTACACCATTTCTCTATCAAACTTAAACAAAACATAAAGAATAAAAATATGCACACTTGTCGACAAAATCAACATTAACCGTCGTCGTACTCTTATTACATTGCTTCGGCATTAAAGAGAGATGCTCAATCGTCTATTTCCTAGCCAAATTTTTATTTATTTGTAAAAAAAAAAAATTTTTTTTCGGAATTCCCATTTAACGTTACATAATGAAGAAATTGTTTTATTATTAATTTTTTTAAACATTTTAATCGATTTCAAAAATTGAGGACTTGACTTAACAATTTCTAAAAACCAAAAACTGAACACCTTTTATTTACTAGTTCCTTGTATGCCCTGTGTGACCTTTTTGATTTAATTTCTAGCTTATGTTTCAGCACGACTCGGCCTATTATGTAATCGATTGTTTGCACCACCAGCGGAAAGGAGAGTAGCGCCGACATATTGACAATGAGCTGACAGTTCGTCAAGGGAAACCGTTACCATAAAAAATATCTGGCTGATACCGCGACCACAACCGCGATGTCTTGACTAAGTGACAGACTGATGAACTGACAATCTGACAGTCTGACAGTCTGACTGATGTTCTGGTGGTGGCGACGTATGGCTTTATGTGGCCACCAATATCAACAAGGGCTTATTAACAAGTCGCTGAACAAGAGGCTCAACCGTTTCTCCGTTTTTGTTTTCGGGAGGTATATAAAAATTGATTACTGCAGCCCAGCCCACCATAAAACTAGAGCCACACAGAAGACCAAATACCAGACCGCACCCGAACTAAACCATCTAGACGGAAAATGACGTGACAGCAGCCCATTCACTGGCGACAAGTTGGCCATTGGGGTTATGTGGTGCGTAGGAAATTACTAGGTTGCTTTCACCAAGAGCGCAAAATTATTTTTGCTATCAAAAGGACACAGACACATCTGAAATAATTATAAATAAATTCTAGTACGGATTCGAGAAGTGTAAAAAAAATTAAAAAAAATTTGAAAAAATGTTACCTAATTTTTTTTATTATTTTACTTTTTTGTGAAAAAAACCATTAAATTTCTATGGGCATTCCGTACTTCTCATACCCGATTTGTGCCTTTTGCTAAAACAATTCGGCTACATCTAGCAACTTTGACAGTTTCTCGCAGCACCTACAAAAGCAGACCAAAAACTAACCGAAAAAGTTGCGTAAACTTCAAGTGCAGAATAAACAGGAGCGAGAAGGGAACCACCACGCTGATTGAAGTAACACCAAATGTAGTAGTATGGCAGTATTGTGAGCCAACACAACACAACACAATTCAATTTAACTTTTTCGTTCCCTTTGCCAAGCTCTGCTATTTTTATTTATTTTTCTATGTGGACTAGCGAACTCTGTGAGCAAGTGTGATATGTGGATGTTATGGCAATTTCCACCGGAGCCAATGTAGAGTAGAGTACAGTACAGTAGAGTGGAGTAGAGTCCCTTTCAAAATTAAAATGTTCCCTATGCACGAGAGATTTCTGATGGAACGAAACCAAACGAAATGAAATAAAAGCTAACAGCCTGGAAGTCAAGCAACCTGCGGAAGACGAAAACGACATTGTTCATTGTTAAAAAAAGCCGGAGGCGGGGATTAGGGTACAAATAAATGTATGCGAAGTTACATGTCACAAGTAGAGCAAGCTCACTGGTTACTATGGTTGAGAATGAACGCGCCACACGGTCAACACAAAAAATTAATTAACGCCTAATGTGTATATTAGCCTAGATCATTAAATCATGGTCCGCAGGAATTTAAGGTTATCCAACTTATTTGACACAAATTCTTTACCGATAGTTATTAAGGGAATACCTGAAAGCTAATATCAAAACATGACTAGTTTTAAAGATACATTGTTCCTTCAACTTTAATTCAAATATATGCATTAGCCCTTAACCCCTGTTTACCTACTAATATAATATAAATTTAACCCATTTTCAACTTGAATTATCATTTTAGTGTCTGACACTTCCGTGTACCTTTTATTAAGTCTCGCTAGAATTGCTGTCGAAATTTCTCCAAACCAAAATCAGAACACGGAAACTAAAACTGGGGGAAAGCAAAAGTCTTTCCTATTAAGTTTTGGCCAACGGAGTTGTAGGTGTTCCGCAGAGCAAAACACGGAACTTTAAGCAAATCCACATGTCCGACATGAAAGCACGAGCAACCGGGATAGCATCTTGAGCGAAAAGAATTGGGGAAAGATGGAAGAAGATGGAAGACGTCTTCGTCTCCTTTCATTTGCAGGCAGGCGGGCCATAAATCTCCGTAAACTAGCGCCGGTCGAGAAGAGGCCACGAAACACGAAATCACATTCGCAAAAAATAATTAATATTTATTACCCGAGAATGAAGTATTATCAAATTGCATAATTGCTGTGTTTCTCATTCGACACGACAGGCGGACAGGCGGACAGGCGGCGGGATGGAGACCCCAGAAGGGAGCCCTCTCCTCATCCGCTGCCCTTCCTGGGCCAAATCACCGATCCTGGATGGCCACCAGCCTAGCGCCCCCTAGAAATCCAAGTCCAACTGAAGGACCTGCCTGTAAAGTGTCTACAATATATTTCACACTCACAAAAATGTTTGCAAATTTCGCTCTTTGAAAAACTGAATTTGCAATATAGATATACATACCTAGCATATCACATAAGTTAAATCTTTAATAATACGATTTTTGTAAAAAATGTACTTAAAAATCTATACAAATGTTTGCAAATTTTATTTCATTAAAACTAATACCTTCCAAGATAGAAACTTTCTTTATTCTGAATAGATTTAAGGTTATATTTTTGGACCCTTTCCACGTCCACAAACAAAGTAAATACATACAGAGAAAAGCACATAAGTTAAATTGAAAATACTAATAATTACAACATATATACTAAATAGATACTAGAATAAGGAAATCCTTTTGTTATAAGCCGTATACGTTATATTTTCCATTTAGCTATTTTTTTGTTAACTTAAGTTATCCACTTAATCACCTGTGTCTAGTGCATATAAATAATGAGTTATACTTGCATTTGTAAAATATTGACCATATCGACCGGTAGTGCAATCCTTTTTCTTTGAGTGCACGACCACGTCTTGAACTTGGTTTGCACTTTTTGGCTTGGCAGTGGAGTGTGGAAGTGGCAGTGGCAGTGGAGTCGGCTACTTGCGCGCAAATTGCTACTCTCGTCCACTGGTCGGTACGAAAAACTTTTTGATATATGAATTAAGTTTCCTTTGGCTCGTTGTGTGTTTGTTTGGGCGAGTTCGCAACGACGGCTGTGCGGTGCTGAGACATTTTGGATTTACGTTGTAATTACAGGATTCGGGATTTCTACGTTGGCCAGAGTCAACTGGCTGGGCCCCCGGGTCGCTTGAAGGTTATTTATTATGACATGTTATTTAGGTTTCATTTCAAAAACTTGATTGGACACTTTAGACTGCCGTTGCAGCGGAAACATTGCGTGCCCATGTGTTGTTCGCCAAAAGGAAAGCCCGCCAGCCCACGGAGCCGACGAAGCCGCAGGAATTGGAACGATAATGGGAATCCGGAGTAGAGAAGCCCGGGTTTTTCGTGAGCCCTGGGTGTGAAGTTTCAAGCTGCCAAAATACACGCGATTCGCAGCGGGGTCAACAGTTAACATCCGACTCGCCCGGATGGACTGCGTAAGAATATCGTGTAGTCCGGTTTTATCGCTTCTATTCTTCTAACACAATTGCTAATGTCTTTCACTTGGATGCATCTGCATTGTGGTCCGATAATTTTGTTAGGTAGTATTAATATTGCATATTATATTTCCAGTGTAGTCTCTATTTCATCTTGTTAAAGCCAATGTGTTATGGTAAAAATATAAAGCAATGTGAGTCATTTCACAAGTTACTTGAGGAGTGAAAGGGTAAATCGCCTTTGTTGAAAAGTGAGTAAGAGGTAGAAGCAATCGTTTCCAAACGTCCGTATGAAACTTTTTGAGCTTAAGATTTGGGATATAAAACAAGCATTAAATTCAAACAACTGTGTATTCTGGAAGTTTTTAACAAATTAAAGACAAACACTATCAATAATGTCACTGCAAAATGTCATATATGTTTCAATGTTTTCCACAACAGATGGCGCAGTATTGAAATTGAAAAACACATTTTTACAAAATGCAAGTCCCTGATAAATTGATGAAAACCTCTGAGGAGTGAACAAATCCTTTCAAGTAGAACCTTCGTAAAAAGACCTTTACAATAAAAAAAAATCACAATGATGTGCATGACTTATAAGTTTTTTTGGGTAAGACAATGTGAGAAAAGAAAAGCACTCGAACGTGAATTCATTTAAATAATTAATCCATGATTCCACCGTACACATTTGACCTTAAGAGCCGGAGAGTTAATAGGTCTCAAATTATAGCAGCTTTAATGACGGACAGGAATCTAAGAAGCGAACGGTTGGAAGCAGAACAGAACAAGAGGAATAATTAAAATGAACGAAGTTAATTTGTTCCACTTCAGCCACCCGCCTCACAATGATAAGTCGTTTTTACTCAACATTGATTGTCAGCCGTGTCTGGGCAGATTTTCTACTCAAAACCAAGAAGAGAGAATTTAAATTAAATTTTAAACAATTACAACCATTTCAGTCTAACTTTTTAGATATGTACAACGTTCCTTTTTTTTTAAGTTAAATTAAGACTTATCAATTATTAGTTATTACTGTTGAAAGCTTCATATCGAATACATTTATGATCAGATAATATTATAATAATACTTTAATAATAATATTACGTTAATATATAAGTTATTTAATAATAAAAATCTTCATAAAACGTTCTACTTTGTATATTCATTTAAATGAAAAATAAGGAAAGTACAGTTAAGAAAAAGTTATGTTCTTACTAAATTATACTTACTTTACCCAATCTTGACAAGAAAAATAAATACAATAAAATGGTTAAGTAATTTTGGACATGGCGAAAATCATGAATAGATTTCTTCGGACCAAGTTCTAATTTCAGCTCCCGTTTGTGTGTCAGTAATGCGTCGTTAAACTGCAAAAGACCGTAAAAAAGCGAACCATAAAAAAATGAGTGAGTAGAGGATGGAACAGGGCGTCTCCAAGTGACTCCAAGTCTGTCGCAAATGAACGCATGGGGAAAGGCGAGTAAATCATTTTACAATGGGCCATAGGCCGCCAACGGCTTTATGGCTCTCATGAAGGACAATCAAGTAATAGCTGGCGATTTTTACGATGACACAGAACTACATAATAAAAGATATATCCTAGCTACTGTCCGTCCGCCCGTTCGTCCGGTTAAATTCGGCCCCGGGATTCAACAAGCTCTGCCTAATGCCCAAATCGTTACATTTGGCACGCCAATGTCGACGATGCATGTTGGCCATCACTCTTCGACATTTTCAATTTTCCATCCCCGTGTTGCTTTTGTCAATATATCGAAACTGACGCACAACACGCACAACTCCCTGTCAATCCTGCAAGATTATGCACAGAATAAGACCTCAAAATCACACGCCGTTGCGAATATTACACTGATATATATAGCATATACCTTCAAATTAAATATGTAATGGAATTCCGAGGGCATTTGAAACCTGTTATATAATTTTGGTCAAATGTGTAAGGAAACATTTCAAGATAATTGCTTTATTTGATTTACAATTTATTAAAGGTTTTGTTGACAATTACAAATGAAATGTTTATTTATTTAAAAAAAAAGCCGGATACAGGAAAGTTAGCTGAATCGAAAATTGGATAGATTTTTCTGTTGAAATAGTATTATATAAGTTAAATACATATTTTAAAATAACGTATTTATGTGATTACTGTAAGTTACCAATAAACAAAAAAAAAACATTTTAAAAAACTACAAAAAAAACTTAATGATATGGGTTTTTTTTGTAGCACAGAACTAAGGAAGTTTAAATAATACTGCTTTAGCTATAAATATATAATTGCAGGATATGAATGATATGACATATATCCACTATCAAAACAAATGTAAGTTAAAATTAAATAGCTCAGAAAGACCTTTGCTACATCACTGCAAAGTAGCTTCAATTTTGAATGGATTTTTCAATTTGTCACTTTGTTGGACAGTGGGTCTTTAATGTTCTTTGGCTTCGGGGGAAATCCTTTGGCCGACTTGATTGACAGTAATGACATTTTCACGATTCGCCGTGCGGAAAACACTGAAAAGCAGCTCGCTAGCACGACAACGACAGCCAGCAGTCAATAATAAAAATTGCATGTTGAAAACACATTTGGGATTCCGATGCCGAAAGTCACACACAGTCCATAGTCATTCTCATTCCCATTCCCATTCCCATCCTGTTGGCAGTCGTCTCCATCGCAGCGGAAGCAACAGCGGGGTTGACACCCCGGACTCAGTGGAATCCAAGAACCCTTTTGGCCCCTCGGGGTCGCAACTTTCCAGTTAATTTATTTTTGGTTAATTTCTTTCGTTAGTTATGTTAGTGCCGCCTGCTTTCCCGGGAAAACCCATGGCCTCTCATTTATTGCACATTGGCAGGAACTTTGTGATTTACTTAACTACAGTGAGCAAAATAATTGGGGCAAGGGTACGCAGAAGGTTAATATATTACTGGAGCCTCGTGCACAGTGTTGCTACAAATAAAGTAAACGTTATTATAGCCAAATTTCACAAAATCTAATTTCTAATTACTACTACTAATTACTACTACTACAACTACAAGAAATAGCGTACATACATACATGCTGTTAAATTCCTTTATTTTATAATTATACTTTTAAGCCATTTCAGAAAAACAAAATATTTTTTTTCGCTTAAATACGTAGCTCAGTTTTAAGGCACATAATCAATCTTGAAATTTATTTAACAATATTTATATTTCCAAAGCGAAACCCCATTTTTAATAATATCCCAAGCCAACTCCCTAAAAATACCTTTGTCTTTATTTAAAATAAGCCCATCCTTGGTATGTATTATTAAAAAACTAAAATTTGTCATCGATCACGACAAAAATTGTTGCAATAGAGTTGTTATTAGGAATAAGATGAAACATATTGAGCTGAGACCAAGCTCACCATATATATTCGCAAATGCCATAAAGAAAAATAAGTAAACAATAAAAATAAGTTCTAGCTCTGTCCGGATCCCCTGTAGAAAATCAAAAAAGGCATGAAAAATAAGAGAATATATATAATAGCAATAATTCGAAACATACATTTTTTTATTACCGCTCGCAATCATTTAATCATCTCGAGTCATCAGTTCACTCTGGCCAAAATGCGATGTGGTGGGTGTGCGGGTGTGGGGGTAGGGGGTGATGTAGTGCGTGGTGCGGTGGGTTGCGATTGGTGGTGTGGTGTCGAGTGGTGCGGAGTGCGGAGTTCTCTGCCAAAGGAGCCAAGGCCCAGTGGCAAGGCAGTGGGAATAGCAAATTTTGTCGCGCTTCCCCATCGACCATTTGACACATGTGTCACTTGCAACCGTTCCGCCAGCTAGTAACTCCGTGATAGTAATGCCAAATCAGCTGTTTTCAAGTTAAATCTAACTTTTTTCTAAGTTGTTAAAACCAGTTGCTTAAGTTGTTATAAAATATTTGATTTTTTAAACCCTTTTCTTGTTTAATTTTGAGGATTTTTGTATGAAACTGACGATTATTAAATTATTTGTGAACAAGAGAAAACAAATTTTTATTTGTAAAAAAGAAACAAGACTCAATAAACGTATATGCCTGGTTAAAAGGCAGTAGAACGCCCCTTTTGTGGATGTACCTATAATTAAATTTTTTTCATAAAATATGAATTTATTTTGCAGATTGATTGACTGATTTTTTCAATTAATAACTATGTCAATTTCTTTAAAAATATTTTGAAAACTTTTGTTTTAAATTTTGACTGTAACATATACTTTTATATATCTTTGTATATGAAAGGACAGCACTGGCGAGTGGGAATGGGACTCCGAATGGGACTCCGAATGGGACTCCGAATGGGCCTGTGAGTGCGACTGGAGCTGTCGCTGAGCCTTCGGTTGACAGCTGTCAGTGTCAGTTTACATAATTTATAGATTTCAGCGCATAAAAAAGTCATAAAATTTACAATGTTGCTTTCAACAAAAACACATTCGGGCGATTCTTCTGATGCCTTATTTTTATGAGGCAAGACATCAATTTTCGCACAGCACACAGTCACAGTCTAGCCTGCCTATAGCAACTACAACTCACACACACACACACACACACACAGAACTACGCCGTCCCATTTATATTTCTCAATTTTCCATTCTTTGGTAGCAGGAGGAAAAGATTGTTTGTATTGCCATTGCCATTGGCATTGCCATTGCCATTCGAAATGCTTTTGATTTATTTGTATTTATGTGATTCCTTTCTCATATTCAGCTCCAGCGATAAATTCTCGCACTCAACAAAATACATAAACGATTTATAGTTGCAAAAAGCGGGCCAAACAATAACTAACAAAGCGCAGCGGCAGCAGCAACAACAACAATGGATGCGAAGACCCAAAAGCAACTCGAATTGGAAAAGAAGAAAGGATTTCGATGCTAAATCCCTCAACGCAGCATAAATCTTTAATGGAAAACCTTTCGCACTTTTAGTTGCTTGAGGAGTTCTCATGTGGAAAAATCAAATATCATGGCATTTTCGCAGCGACTACTAAGCCATTATAAATCTGCAAATCAATAATTTCTGTATTTATACAAAGTCATCAAAATAAAAAGCAATAACTTATATTTTTAATATATTTTGAAATGAGGAAATCTAATGATACACTTTTAAGTTATGTCGAAAAAAAAAGATTCTCTGGTTCTCCTCTTTCCTAAATGCTTAAAATAAAAATGTTTGAATTTCTCAAACAAAAGACTTTTTTAATAACTTAGTTGGCGGGGAATCTACAATAAATAAAGGCATACAATTCACAATATATATCTACCTGACCAGTCCAGTCAGCAATTGAAAGCGTTTAAAAGCTAAGGAGATTTGAGTATTGTAAACGGTAAGACTGTTAAAATATTCGCTGTAGATATATCCCATATTATTTTGCAGAAAAGCAGTCAAAATGCCAGAAGAAGTTCCCGACAAGGATAAGCCGGCGTATTCGTTCTTCTTTGGTTCGATGGGTGCGGCATCGGCCATCATTTTCTCGGCCTTGGGAGCGGCATATGGAACGGCCAAGTCGGGCACCGGAATCGCAGCCATGGCCGTAATGCGACCGGAGCTGATCATGAAGTCCATCATTCCGGTGGTCATGGCCGGCATTATTGCGATCTACGGTTTGGTGGTGTCGGTTTTAATTGCCGGATCACTTTCGGATTCATATACCATTCGCAAGGGATACATTCATTTGGCCGCCGGACTTTCCGTAGGATTTTCCGGACTGGCGGCGGGCTTTGCCATCGGCATTGTGGGCGATGCCGGCGTGAGGGGCACCGCCCAGCAGCCACGCCTCTTTGTGGGCATGATCCTGATCCTGATTTTCGCCGAGGTCCTGGGTCTCTATGGCCTGATCGTCGCCATTTACCTGTACACGAAGTGAAAAGAAGCTTCTTTTCCCTTCTGCAAACTTGAATTATTGCATATTTTTAGCAAATCCTTTTTAAGTTAAATACTGTTTTAAAAAAGCAATAAAAGCTTTAAAAATTGCTTTCAGCTTGAACTTAAAAATTAATATTTTTATTTAAAAATAGATAATTAGAAAAAGCTTTGTTGGTAATATCAAATTCAACGTTATATTAATATGAAATTGTATATAATGGTAAGTAAAACTGGTACACAGGTAACAATTTAAGGCAATTCGTGTGCAATTTATAAATAAAATAGCCCAAAAATATTTAATAGAGTTTTTGGAATTAAGCTGGGCTAAAAGCTACCTGTTCCCTCTGTAAAAAAAAAGGTAATCAAGAATCTGCTCTTTTCCATTCTCGGTCGACAGAAGTCGCCTGTGACAAATCTGTGGCAACTTAACAATCACATCACACGAACGCAAAGCCACTGACAAAGTTACAAGCTAGCTCCCCTAAGGAATATGCGGAATATGTATTAAAAATGCAAAGCAGCCGAGCTGGGGCCACAAATAAAAATGCCATCGCGAAGTGGGGGCAATTGAAGCCCCAACTTTAGCCCCACAAATAATTCCCCCCTCGAAACTCCAACCCCTCAGCGGTGGCAACAAATTTCCATTTTAAGGAAACGACACAACATTGCTGAGGTGGGGACTTTCGAAAGTGTCGCCTTTTTAAGCTCGATAGCTCGAGTCCGGGCTCATATTTTCCAATTTGTTTAATTGAAACAAGTAGAGGGTAGCGACATAGGCGTTGAAAGGCAATGGGGGAAAAAACCACTCAAACTGAATAAGCAACCGCAGCTTCGATTTTCAATTCGAAGAATGGTTTTTGCGGTCCTTCGGGGTTATAAATTTCGCGTAACCAGTGAAAATCTAGAAACACTTCCTAAATGTATAAGCTAAAACCTGGTCGAAATTACAGCTTATAGACATATAAGCTCAAAAGCTGATTGTTTAATTAATTTATTTGTTTAATTCCTATTCAAAATAGCTTAATGACTAAAGTCCACCTGCTAAACAAAATTTTTCTGAAAGAAACTGTATTTTTATACTTGTTTAAAGTTATTTATGTTTATAAAAACGTTTTTTTGTTCTTCCGATAGGATAAGCAATAACTATTATTAAAATACATACACATATATAAATTTTTTTCCTTCGCGATTTGTTTCTTTAATTTGTTGGTAACATTTTAGCTTAAATAAATTTGTAATTAATTAATGTTTATATAAGCAATAAAGCTTGAATCAAATTAAATATATTTTTGAATATAAACTTTATTGAGGAATTTCCAAATATTTTATAATCGTAGTTCTCCTTGATAACAAATTTGATAATATTTTTGTTAAAGTTTCAGAAAGACCCAGCAACCCACATTATATTTTTTGATGTGAAAGTGCAACCCAATGGTTTTGAAAATCTGTTTTTTTTCACTTCACTAAAAATCTAAGAAGGCCCTGGGACTTCCTTTAATCTTTCCTAGAAGTTTGTTATTAATATCTTGTTATATAAAGAAGATACGAATAAGGCAAGATGCTTACCGCTGCAGAGGAGGATCAGCAGCCCGCCTACGCTGTTTTCTTGGGATGCACGGGGGCAGCCATTGCGATCATATTCACCACTTTGGGGGCTTCTTACGGAACGGCCGTGTCCGGGATTGGAATTGCTAGTATGGCCGTGAACAAGCCGGACATGATTATGAAGTCCATCATTCCGGTGGTGATGGCTGGCATCATTGCGATCTACGGCTTGGTTGTCGCAGTGCTGATTGCCGGATCGATTGGCGACGAGTATACGGTGGGCATGGCCTATGCCCACCTGGGGGCCGGGTTGAGCGTGGGATTGCCGGGACTTTCGGCCGGAATAGCCATCGGAATCGCCGGAGATGCTGGCGTCCGGGGAACCGCTGAACAGCCACGCCTTTTCGTGGGCATGATCCTCATCATGATCTTCGCCGAGGTACTGGCTCTCTACGGCCTCATCGTTGCCATCTACTTGTACACGAAACTTTAACCGTTTGCATCCTTTTTGTCGAAATAATTGCCAATTATTAAACAAACTTTACAACTTTTAAATATTATTTATCCAAGTTTTTTACAGGAGTTACTTTACATTAGCAAGCAAAAGAAATGTACATTATATAACAATTCAAAACAGCAAACAATTTTAAGTAGATGTAGATAATTGCCTTTGATTTGCAAAAAAATATTTGCGTTAGTTAAAGAACATAAATTAATAAAAACGCATTCTAAAATTCTAGCATAAAAAATAAAAACAATATATATATACATTTTTTTAATTAATTAACCTAATCAAAACTTATAGTAAAAGGTTTTTAATCAAAATTTAAATTAACTTTTTTTTCTGGTTCTATATCTAAGTATTATGGTTTCATTATCTTTGTGTTAATTAATAAAAGCCACCTCCTTTCCTTTAACCCTCCTTTCCATCAACCCAATTGGAATGGAAAGAAAAAAAAAACAATTTCTTCTCAAAAGGTGTTGATATGTAAAAAGGTATGAGTTTCAATTTACATTTCATTCGCAAGCAAATAATACCTTTTTGTGTACGCACGTGTGTCATTTTCGCCAACTCTCATCGAATCGAATCGAATCGAGTCGAATCGAAGTGTGTTTGCATAATAAATATGATAACACAAAATATCGATTCGATTTAACCGCAAATCCCCTGAGCTGCAGACATCGAAAGTAATAAACGAAAATTTGCAATTTACTTACGGATTCGGAGGATTTATGTTTCACCTTCCTGCAGATAATTGTTTTCACTTCCTCTGCCATTCAATGAACTTTTAATGCTGAAATAACAGTAAATGCGTAGGGAGTGGAGTAGGTTGTGGGTGGTCTTAAGACCCAAAAACGGAAGCAGTACCGCCCCCCTCTAAGAGCCACGCCCACCTCCCATCGCCCAACTGACAAAGTGCTTAGCGAAATGGGTTTATTAAGTGCAAACACTTTGCACAAATGGCTGGCAAACATAAATAAATATGTATTTGGGAAGTAATGTGCGAGAGGAATTGAATGCCTTCCATCGGAATTAAATCTAAAAAATGTTCCATTTACATAAACCATAAAGGTGTAGATATATATTTTAATAATTATTTTACAGTCCTTCAATTAAAGTAATCCTTAAACCCACAATAACTCAATAAATTATAAATAGATGCTAGTTTATTTGAGTAATGGTCGGGGAAATCAAATCATTCTTATACAAATGTTGAACGACCTCCACCGAAATCAAATATAAGTCAAGAAGCGGTTTCTCAAATCCGCAGACTTGCTCCGAACTTCTGCTGTCACACATCAAACGTACATCAATATAAGGGACTTATGTTTCGAGGAAGTTGGAAAAACCATTTGTAAGCCGGTGATGGTTTCGCTTGAGGAGCGCCAATTTATTATGGCCGAAAATGTGGTTTCCATTAAAGCCGCACACATCAATTGCGGTCAACGGGCAGGACAGGGGCCATTCGACTTTAATTTTAATGTGCCTGGCAGATTTTCCCATTTGCCTTCCATTTGGCATCTTTATTCATTCATTCATTCAAGCAAACACCCAATAACTGACTAACTTGCTCGATGTCAGCCGTTTTGCTTTACCATCATCGTTATGATCAGCTTTATGTGGTTCAAAATGTAGTTGATATAAATAGTTATAGAGTCAGGTCATGAGAAAAAGTAATGGAGAATTTATATTTGTTTTACACTTTTAATTTAATTTAAGGAAATTTATAATGAAATCCTTGTAGCTTCAGGAAATAATTAAAAATTAAATAAAATAAATAAATTAAAATGAATTTTTAAGTTAACATTGTAATAATACCAAAAGAACACTCCATTAAATTTTAAAATATATTATTGACAGATCAATTTTGTTTAACTTAAGATCTATTTTTAAGCTTCCAATACTTTTTTTCCCATTTCTTTTTTCAAGAGTCACTAAGATTCGACTTCTTTGGGACATTTGCCCTCAATGGACTAATTTCATTTTCGTATTTCTGTGGCTGAGTGTCCAATGATTTGGAAACAATTTATATATTGTGTATATATGGCTGGGGCTGGGAACCGGGGATGGTTATATTATGCTGTGCGACAAGGACATTTATTTCTTGCTGATTTCATTTTCGGATTCCGACCAGCCCCAACCGCTGCTCTCAATAAATGCGAAATAAACACTAAATGTGTAGTTGGTTGCCTTCGCTTTTCCGCTTTTCCGCCCTTCTCCTTCTCCTTCGCCTTCTCCCTCCCATTTTCTATATATATATATTTTTTTTGCTGATTGAAGCTTTTCCTGTTTGGCAACACCTCAGAGGACTGACTTTTGTCCTTTGCCCGTGGCATGTTTGTCCTTTGCCTTTCCGATTCTACGCCCCCGTATTCCGTATTCCGTACTTCATACTCCATACTCAGTATTCCGTATTCCTTATACCTTATACCGAATCCCGAACCCAATTCCATTCCCTTTCCCTTTCCATTCATCAGCGCGTGCTTGTGTTGTGTTGTGTTGTTTCCTTTGCATTGAATTATTTTCCTCCGTCGCACAATTTTCCCCGACTCCAGTTTTCCTTTGACCTCTGATATCGTCCGACTCGCTTTTTATATCTGTCGCTTTTTTTTTCCTGGGCGTGTTGAGGCGATGTGTTAAATATCTGCCAAATGAAATCGCGATGGCAACCAGCAGGTGGGCGGTGGGCGGTGGGCCTATTTTAGTTCCGTCAGCCTAACACGTGCCGAATATCTTGGAATTAATTCCAAAACTAAAGGTTATTGCCTTGACAAATTTTCTAACTTGAAAAATTATTTAAATTCTATATTCTTTAACTCGGATTTGTACTTGTTATATTTTCCCTGCCTTTCAAATAGATATAAGTTTATAATTAAACTTATTGCTTAACAACGGTTTAATAAAGAAAAGTAAAGAAGATAAACCTTAAACATTAAAGCTATAGTATTTCGGCAGAATTTCATTTTTTTTTACATTTGTCCGAGCTACACCATGTTATAAATTATTATTACAACAATACGATTTCAGTATCTTTTGTAAAGGACTTAAAGAATTTTTTGTGTCCCACAATTTCACAATGGAAAAGGTCAACAGAGTCAAAGTTAAACAGAAATCGACGAAAAACGGCAAGGGTGTCACAATTTGAACAAACAAAAGTGTTATGAGCTTCGCTTTTTAAGCCAATTCAATTTTTGTTGTTCAAGATTATCTATATCTATTTTTGATTTTAAATTATAAAATTTTATTAAATTAAATGTCTTAATTTCTTTATTAACCAGGATACACTTTGAAAAGTCAAAGAGGAAAATTAAATTTAAACTTATAATTTTATAGTAAGCAAATACATTTTCTATGTTTAGTATTGCATATATTTCTTTATAAAATGAAATCGACTTACACCATGTTATTACAAGTGTAAATTTAAATTAAAATGTTTTATAAAAACTCAAAATTTGAAAACAGTGAAATAAATGTAACTAGCACAATAAATCTGCGAAGCTACTCTTGATGATTATTTAACTATTCCCGTGGCGATATGACTTTTATTTTAAAGCAACACTGGTGCAGTAAAGCCCAAAATAGAGCGAAATTTTGCAGTCAGTAAAGATAGTCAATCCACGGCATTTCGCTCGAAATCAAATTTATTTGCCAGCCACACAAAAATTATGAGGCGGCGGGGAATCGAAGGCAGAGGAGCGATGGAAACCACATGTGCGTTTTATTGCATTCGGTATGCGTTCCAATTGCGTGTGTCCCCCGAATAGCGAACCCTCTGCAAAACTCTATAACTATTAAGGTTGTCAACGCCCCACAATCTCCGCCAGACAATGGGTGGATGGCTTTTGTACGTTCGAGTATTTTTATTCATTTTATTCCGTTGGCTTTTTATTTTATATTATTTTATTTTATTTATTTATTTCGCTCGCCGCTTGTCCACCACCCTACGACGCATTTGAACAAATATAAGATTTTTATTTTATGCTCACAGTATGTTGTAAATCTTGTCGCTGCTGCTGCTGATGAAACGAAACGAAATTAAGAATTTTTTTTTTTTTATTTCTCCTTCGCAATTTCAGTAATAAAAGAAATGCCAACCAGGATGACGACGAGGACAGGACGAAGACAGTGGGTCGTTGGTTGTGCGTTGTGTGTTGGGCGTTGTGTGTTGGGCGTTGTGTGTTGGTTTCTAGGCGAGGCGAATGGGAATGGGAATGCCTTCCTGCCCATCCCGACATTCATTATGAAATCATTTGGTATTTATTATTTCGTTTATGTGGTTCCATTTGAGATATTGCCTTCATTTGCCGCGTTGTTGGGGGCGACGTTAGAGGAAGCTGCCAGCAGGAATCATCAGAGGATCTGCTGCAAACCCTTAAAGATGTGAGTAAAGTATATTTTTGTAATAGAAACAATTTGTTAAGTAGTTTTTGTTATTTTACTTTTTATAAATTGAAAAGTTTAGCTTTATCTGTATTTTTAGTTATTTATTTATTATATTAAAAATCATAACTTAAACGGCTTTTAAGTAATCCAAACTATTTCAAACTCAATTATTAGTTTACTTAATTTCAGTTTTGATTTATTTAATGAAACTTAACTTAAAACTTAAGAAAAGCTTAATACTAAGGATTCTAAAGCAACTCTTTTCTACTTACTGTTTGGCAGTATATATTTATTTATTAATATAATATATTTAATATATATAAATGTATGATTCCAAGTTGATTTAAATATTATTACGAATACCTCTCAAAGTATTTGCTTAGTGTATCCTACCTTGAATGAACCACATTCTGATGTTCAAATGCATACTCTCGAATCGGATGTTAATTCAGGAAAACTACGGGGTTATCCTGCATTCACCGGGGACTTCCCCTCCCTCGTTTTCCCCATCAATCTTATAAAATCCCGCATTCCCAGCTCTTAACCCTTTTCCTCGTCCATTAACCCACATTCTAGCACCCCACTATGCGCCGGGATCAGTCTAAATGTTTTTGTGTAAACACGAAAGTTCGACCAAGGGCTCCACCGTTCACCGTCCTTGCTTATCCCACACCCAGCCACCCAACCAACCACCCAAGCACCACCTCTTCACCTACGAACTGCGTGGGTGGTGGTGGTGCTGGTGGATGGGTGGTCACAGTGCTCGGTAATTGTGTGCGCCTTTGTTGCCGTTGCAGCTTTTGCACTTTACTTCCTTCTTCGGGCTTTGTTTTTCGCACAGTGAGCAGAATAAATGTACGGCCCTGCAGCTGGTAGGGATTGGCAGTATTTTGGCAGTGATGCCAAACCTGTCCGCAAGAATTCTGTACTTTTATATTAATTAATTATTTGGTATATCTAATAAATAGAAAAATAATTATAAAGTTTTGAATAAAAAAGCAAAATATTTAGTTTTAAATATAACGATTTTTTGTACTAATTTTAAAATTGAATTGTATTATTCTATTAACGTTTATATATGTATATGTTTTTTAAAAATGATTTTTTATTGAATCTTTAATGCTATTTTATTTTGAAATAAAATAAAGTTACTTCAAGCTAATGGAGAGATCAATGCAAGGCAGAAATTGCAAGATAAAAAAGCCTTTATTTTTTCGACGGGTTGATTTTTCCGGTTTTTCTAGTAGGCCCGCTGGCATCACTGTTTGTCGGATCCGGGTGTTTGAACGGCGGACAGCTTCGGCTAGCTACTTGTCCGGACTTTGCTTGCTTTCCGTTTTGTTGGCGCTCCCTTTGTTGCTGCCTTACACAATGACTTAAGCTGAAATGTCAATTGGATGTGCATGGCACGACCAGAATCGTCAGCTGGAATGGGAACAGAAATGGTAGCAGGAGCATGAGCATGAGCAGGAGCAGCAGCAGGACTTTGATGATGAAGACCAGGCCCAGAATTGAGGATGATGAGAGTACAGCCCCGGGGTAAACGGCTAACGTAACGCTGGAAAAGTGCTTGTGACAGCAGCCTGACCCATACCCATACCCATACCATTTTCCGACATCGAAAGCAAAGTACAGAAAATCCTTTCTTGAGCTAATAGAATTCAAACGCATGAAGGCTTTGAATAGGTTCGTTTTCGAAGGGCGACGCATTGACGCTGAGCTCTCTGGCCATTTTCCGAGCGGAGGAAAGTGGTCGGAGGAAGAAAAGTGAAAGTACGTGACATTACACTGCCCTCCGAAGGCGAGGGTTTCCAGAGAAACCGTATCAAATTGAAAAAGTGAATACAGTTTCATGAATGCATTAAGAATGCGGGGCTTACATTCAGTTTAGTCAATGATTTTTTTAAGAATATAGCTTTGAATCGGGCAAGGAATTTTTTTTTGATCAGGAAAACAATAAATGATTATGGCCAAGACTTCAAAAAATCAATTTCTTTATTTGATAAGAAATTATTAGTTCAGTATACACATAATTTTATGTTGACTTGGTACATTTTTTTATTTTATAACAATACTGAGCAATTTCCATTAAAATATTTAAAGTTAGTCTTAAGGTTTATAAAACTATTCTTAATTCTAAAATACTTTATATTTGTCTAAAATACTTTGCTTTGATTGACTTTTTTAGAAGGATTTCAAAAAGCGTAGCTTACGAAGCAATATGAAAGTTAAGTTACTTAGCTTTAATAATAACAAATTAAATTTAAAAATTGCTTTCAAATATTGTCACTAATTTTTCAAAAGTAATGTACACCTGATACCTTTTTTATAAAGGTATGAAAAAAGTGTATTTTCAGAGCTACCCTCGCTCGTTTTGGAGTAATGTCTTTGACGTGGCCCGAGCAGGTCGGAAACTGGAGCTGAAGCCCAAGTTGAATGGGAGGACTTCAGTGGAGCCATCCTGTGTATAGTTTGTTTCATAAGTTTTGCAAAAACCATTAACGACGCTCCACAGCTTCCACGTCCAAGGCTTCTTTTCTGCAGCTTCCACGTCTCTAAATTGAAAAGAAAAAAGTGAAAAGCTGAAAACTTTTAAAAGTTTGAATTCTCAGCGCTTTCTTTCGGACCTCCTGGACACTTTGTGGGCGGCTTGGCGCTCGCTGCTCGTTTGGTCAGCAACACGCGTCCATCGGCTTGTCCACTTTTTGACGTGACTCGGACCTGAAGAAAATTGGCAACAACAACCTAAAAAAAAAAAAAAAAAGTGGAATTCGTTTTCTCGTCTCAGCATTTTCTGGCCCCGGCTAATGGCTGTGAAAATGACTAAGTGAATTTCAAATATTTTCAAGGGGGAGAGAGATTTTTTTTTTAAATTCTGTAAGGAAGCCCTGCCGTTGGCTTCAAGGGTCACTAATAGCCTTAAACAGAAACAGCAAGCAGCATAAAGGTATTTTTATTTATTTTATTAAATTTGTTTCACTGCAAAGAAGTATAAAAAGTATACATGCTTTTCTCTTCGATTTTTTTTTATTTATGCCAATTTTTTTTACAGAAAGAGCTTTGAGCCTGGCAAAGGTTTAAGCCAAATTAAACACTACATATATGTAAAGTAGCAACCTATTTACAAATATTAACTTGCCAGTTTGTTATTTGATTGGCGAAATTGTAATGTTATTACCCAGTCGATACAATGAGGAGGTGTCTTGACAACTGTGGGAACCTGACAAAATGGTACTTGCACTTAATTCCCGACCAAGCTTAACAATGGAACGCACTGCGGATTGCGGCCTCTGTTTTCCTCCGTCATGGGGAATGGATTATATGTAATTGAGTGGACGGTCGGCGGTATTTGATTTCTGCATTATTCAGGCAAAAGGGCTCAATTAAATGGGCGTCGAGGTAAATCTACTGCATTGTCATTAGCTTCTTGCTCTGTTTGCATTACCAAGTGAATATCGATTTGCTTAGAGACTTAAGTCAGTGTGAAAAGTTCTTTTTTTCAATGTGTATATATTTTGTAAACCACAAATATATAAAATACTTTAGGTAAGTCTACTTTAGAATGTTCTTTAAAATATTCTAATGCATTTAAAGTTGAACCCCCAAGAAGGCAAATCGCCATTTTACCCTGAAAGTAGTTTATTTAAATGTCCCAACTCGCATTCCGAATTATTAAAATAAATTTGTAATTCAAAAAGCTTGCAATAAATTTGGACAACCGCAAACATGTCGCTGCGAAACAGCCAAATATAAATAGGTTGTGGGCTTGTGGCTTGTGGGCTGTGACAGAAGGGATTTGTGGGGCTAGTCGGTGGCTAAAAGCGGTGGCTGAAAGCGGTGGCTGAAAGCGGTGGCTCGGGCCTCCAGAGCTGGGCCGCTGATGTGTGCTTGTCGTCGGCACGGCAAAGTACTTGAAGAATTACTCACAATGCATGCATTATTCATGCTTACTTCAGAATTTGCGTTACAAAGTAAAAAATGTTGTAAGGACACTTGTGCCCTGCCAGCCAAGTCCTCGTGCAGGCAAGCAAAAGCAATCCCGTCGAATGTGGAGAGCGGCCAAAACACGACGAGCAAGTGTGAATGAGAAAGCCGGGCTAAGAACCACTGGAGCACTTGGAGCCCTTGTCGCCCCAAAAGGAAAAGTGCAAAATATTCGAGGTAAGCGCAAGGCGCAAAGCGCATAGACCGCTGATAGATTAGAGTTGGTGGTCGTTGGGTTCGTCGGGATACACATGGAAAAATGATCTCCTAGTTTTATATTGTTAAAAACGTTGATATTTGATTATTAGTTTGAATATTTTATGCCATTTAAAAATAAACTCTACAAAGTATAGTATCATATAATGAAAAAATCTTTTAATTTGTAAAAATCTTTGAAGAATCAGATCACTCTTAAGGCAACTGCCTTGTAATATTTAGTAAATTAATAAAAAAATATGTATATTTAAAATTGTATTTGAAATGGGAGTAGTGTATACAGCATGCACACCTTACATACATTCGGAGACTTGATAGTGGTCCACAGGTTTGATTCCATTCAGATCACGCTCTTCATCATCGCTATTGTCGCTACTTTCCTGCAACTTGGCGATTTGTTTCACATAGACCCGATTCTCAAGGAATCTTTTAATCTCGACGGGAAGGCAGCGAAGGCCATGATCCTCCAGAGCCGCCACCAACTCTCGCAAGTTGCCGTCATCTTTGCAGTAGATCACAGTGCGGTAATCCTGTGGAGGCCGCTGTTGCAGCAACTGGACCACTTCGATGCTCTTCGCCTGCGAACGAACCAGACAAATCCGTAGGCGTGTGCCACCGTACAAGGCGGCCTCAAGGATTCCGCCGAATATAACAGTTGGGTGATCGCTAAGCGCCTTCAACTTGGCCATCAGAGTGTCACTGCAGAACTGGGACACCATCACCACCCGGGGATAGTGGGTGGCGGGCAGGATCTCCTGCAGCACCAGCTGCGCGTTCCGCAGCTGCTCGCCGGGCATCTGATACACGTTATCGTGGCTAACTTTTCAGCATTACAAAGATTATTCGCCATTGCTGTCAAAGAACAAAACAAAAAGGGGATAATTGTTAAGTTGGCTGCGCCTGCGAAAAAGGCCTATGCACACGTTGCCAATCGATAAGCTTTTATCGATATACTTAAGCCGTGCTTACACTAAAAGCTTTTTCACACTATAGTCCCCTTTCTTTTTTCAGCTTAAAAAAAGTAGGTACTCTTGTTTTGAAAGTTTTTTGTTCCCTTGCAGAGGAAAACTTTCCAAATTGTATATTTTTACATGTGTAGTGTACACTGATCATCATAAAAAACCTTGCCAACGACTATATCCTCAAGCTGACAAGTTTTTGGGAGAATAAATACCTTTTTTTGCCTTATTTAATAGTTTTTTTTTTTAATTTCGGACCCATTCTTTGCCTGAGGAGTGACTAAAAATTTCGGCTTGCTGAAGTTAGCTTCCGTTCTCCTTAAATATTAGGAATTTTTTTTTTTAGAAATTTTGGGGTGTGACACCGATTTTTCTCAGTGCAGGTTCTACTTCTCTGCATGGCATGTAAATTGCGTCAGCATTTCGCAGCGGCTTGGAAGGGGCCGACACCACCAGGGGACAAATGTACATAATCATGTCAGATGTCAGCCGAAACGAAACGAAACGAAATGTAACGAAATGAGTAACGAGGCAGGCAAGCGAGTCCAGGAATCCAGAAATGCCAGAAGGCCCTTTGATTGCCTCAGCGAAGCAGCCTCGAATAAATATAAATGGGGACCATCACTTGATGGCAATTGCTTGCCTTGTTGTCCTGGAATACTTCAATTTCTTTGTGGCGTAACAATCGTTTGGTGGGTTCCCAGTTTCCGGCTAGACATCTTACTGCAGCGCTTTTTACTAGGATGGAGTTTTCCCTCTGCTGAAACAATTTAACTTTAAAATTATCAAATTAATTACATAACTAAGTTAAAGAAACCAGACTGCCTAATACTGAAAAATTGTAGCATACTTTGATGTGCTGAAGAATTCGCGTTCAAGTATTTGTTATAATTAATGAGTATCGAAAATATCATGCATGCTTTAAATTTGTAAATGACAAAAACAAAAATATAATTCAATTAATAAGGTGATATATATGGCAAAAGTTCTTAGCTGAATGTTTTTAAAATAAATAATTCGATAAGTAACTACGGAAAAGCTACATAACCGGCATGGCTAAAAAAGGGATAACTTATTCCCCTTTAAAAGCAGGACTGATTTCCTTTAATATGGCCTGCAAGCGGGGATGGCAGATGAAAGTCAAACGAAAAGGAGCCGAATCGCTGGCGTCTTATCAAACCGCACACGCGCCCATCTTGCTCATCACGACCACTACCAATGCCACTACCACTACCACTGCGACTACCACTACCACTACCACCGTCATCATCATCTTCATCTTCATGATGCGGCAGGAAAAGAAACAGAAATCTACTACATCATAAACTAGAAAGATGTGGGTGGAGTGGAGTGGAGCAGAGTGGAGTGGAGTGGAGAAGGCTGGTGCGGATGGGTGGTTTTCGAAATTATGTTGATAACCTCGCATGATCCTGACATTAGAGCTGCTCGGGTGCTCGGCTGCTGTCGACAACGAGCGACCTGGGATAAATTGGGAGCGGGAAATGAAGGGAAAGAAAGGACTGGATGAAATGGCCTGGGATGCGAATGCGAATGCCAATGCGGATGAAGCTGGAGCTTGGAGCGTGGAGCTGGGCGCTGGGCGCTGGGAGCTGGAGATGTGCACGTACCCGACTTAAGTATATTCAAGCATATGGAGGGAATCAAGTGAAAATCAATAAAACCCAAACACGTCTACACAAATCACATGAAAATCGATGTTCATGGCAGTTACCGCTCCTCCAAGTTTGCAACAAAGACCACACTCTAAAGAAAATAAAGTTGAATTCGACATAAGTCAGTTTAGTAATAAACAAAATACCAGAATATGAATTTCTTATATATGCAATAGCCTAAGATTTTTTTATTATTTACCCAGTAAATAATTTGTGAAAGGAATCACAACCAATCGATCAATTTCAAATTGTTTTTAAAAATATAACCTCAGTCAAAAAACACATTTTTCTGTCAATATTTTAAATATTTTAAACTGACTGCAAAATAAATAAATTTGTAGAAAAATATTTATTATTTGTGCTACCTATAAAAAACTTAATTTTATTTTTTTTTTACATATAAATTAATCAAATTCATCCAGTAAAAGGGCTGAAGCCCAAAATCTTACCGTTCGGTTATACTTTCAATATGTTCCAATGTTTTCAGAAATGAAAATAAATATTGCAAAATTGACCCTGCTAATTAATGGACTTGTGTTTTTTTTTTTTTTTTGACTGTAGAGCGATAGCGATGGGCGCGAGAACTAAAAAGCCACTCTTCGCCAGCTCCAGTTTCCTGCTCCCTGGCGATGTATCGAAGAACTTAAAGGATTGTTGGCCGTGCTGTTGTAGCTATTTTATTGGGAAAACGTGCAACGCATTAAAAGGGGCAGCTCCACACATTCTCCTCCTGCGCCACAAAGGCTCACTAAGTGGTCCATTCGACGATGGCGTTGGTTGGCTCGAAAAGGCGTTCATTTGTATCCCATTTGGAATCCCAGCGAGGCATCTATGGTTCCGTTCGGAATTCGGAATTGGGAATTTTGATCCTGTGAAGAAAGGATTGCCAGCCTAAGTGCCCAGCAGCCGGGCTTTGGTTGAGGCTTTTAGCAACGTTTTCTTACGGCTCCCGGGCTTCCATTCCGCATCACATTTGCCCAACGAAGTGCATTTGTGTGTTGTGTGTCTGCGAACGTGAAGGCTTTTCTAGTGTCGGATTTCCACCTGTGGAAAAGTTTCAAATCACGAAAAAAAAATACATCGAAACTAAGTGGATATGCTATATGGATTTCATAACAGTTATTGTTGCTTGAAAAGTTAGTGATCCTTTTTTATTTGGCTGAAAATAATAATAATAATAATAACACGGTTCGACAGTTATTTCTTTGGTGCCACAAGACCTATTATATTTAAAAACATATAAATTAAATTGAATTGATATATATTTTAAACTTACCACAGCTTTTAGTCTTTTTGATGCTATTTTAGAGGTATTAGATAACCTGTTTATAACTTTATAACATTAACTTACGAAATGTATTATGTGGAAATATAATTAAATGTAAATAATAAAAAATAAATGATTAATAATAAGTAGTAGAAAGTATGGTCAAAAGCTTTAAACCAACATTTAACCATAATTTTGTAATACATACATTGTACATAAAAAATATATTAACCAAATATGATTGTAGTAAAACTAAAACTAAAAAACTCTAAGAAAAATAAATAGTAGAAAGTTAAGTGATAAAAATATGGTCAAAATCTTGATGCCAACGTTCAACCATAATTATGAAGATATTCATTAACCAAACATGACTGTAGTAAGTTTTCAGCTGGAAAATTTGCAGGTAAGATAGCGTTTGAGAGTAAACAATGGCAGTGCTCCCCAAAGTAAACGTCTTTACAATGTGGCCTGGGTCTATTAAGCCGCTCTGGGTTGATTTTGGCAAGGGGACTTGTAAGCCGCCCTGAACATCTCATTTGGCTTGAGTCCCGACGGGACGTATTTAGGTTAAACTCGTGTGGAACTCACTCACATAAATCATGCATTTGATTAATTGTATGCTACTGACTTTTATCCTGTTCGACACTGCTGCAGCGAGGCTACAAAAAATTCAAAAGATGAGGGAGAGCTGAGCTGGCCTTTAAAACTTTTGGCATACACTAAGAAAAAATCTAGCTGAAATTGTAAATTAAGCAAATATAAAATAATACTAATTATGAAATTATTTATTACCCAACAATGAGTGCAGAAACCACTTAATTAGTTTCTTAATTCATAGATGCACATTAAGATGAAAATTAAAGTTTTAATAAGTTTATATTAATATTTAAATAGAAATAGGAAGAGGATTCCCAAATTTGTAGAATATTTTCACAGTAAATATTTTTTTCAATCATATTTTGGATAATAGTCTGTAGCACTAAAGTGAGCATCGGGTAAAACACACACAGGCGGCTCCCATTCTTATTTTTATTTTTTTTTTCTCTGTACCTCGGTGGGCATTTTGCCCCGCCCCCTCGCCCTCCGCCAGGCAATTGTGTTGTGTAAACATTTTTTCAGCATTAACTGACATGTGTAAATCCCCCCAACGCCACACAGAAAAAAGGCAGCTAGACGAGGGAAATGCGGATGCTTTCTCCAAAGCCGATCCAATGGAGAAATGGAGAGCGGAGCACCCACAACGAGCCAGTGACAAATAGGAAAGGGGGGAGTGGAAGGGGGATAGGGCAGCCAAAGGGGGAGGGGAAACGGGGGGCGGGGTGTTAGCCGGACTGTCCAACGCCAGCGGCGCCATTTTTTATTTCTATTAAGATGAATTGTTAAAACAGTGACAGGCCCTGTGTCGGCAAAGCATTTTCATCCGTTTTCTTGCTTTTCCTTTCCATTTTCCCACCAGAACGGTAGGCGTTACAATGGGTCTTGTCATCCGGTAAAGGCCAGATATACGAACATCAACATATGTACATATGTATGTACATATGTATGTGCATATATGCACTAGAGTGTGCAGGAGACATATTCCCCAAAACACCATAAATCGTCTTGCGAAATTCTAATAAAAAAGGGCCAAACTAAAATTCCAAATTATAGAAAACTAAAGAAACCGATTTAGCTTTTTACTTTTCGCATTTTTCGTAATGTGCACGCTATTAGCTACATATTTATGATTTTAAGACGGAATCATAGACTGAATTGTTGATATTATTATAACTTTTTTTTATAATTTTATTAACGCGTTTATTATTAGAAATGTTTAATATAATAATAACTACTTTTCCTTTAAATTACAATTTTAAATCTATGTATTATTTAATTAATTTTGAATCTATTGTGAATTGATTATTATGTAAAAGAAGGCCAGGATAATACAAATAAATAAATAAGTAATTTGTTATTCCAATATTTTGCAATGAATTTCTAATGACAAACTAATCTCATTATATCAGAATATCACTTAAATAATCTAGAAAATAAAATTGCTTGTTTCACCTCGAAAGGTAGTTTGTTGTGGTATTCATGGTAATTCATAACTAAGGAATCAAAATTAGACTTTTTAAAAGTCTGATTATTTATAGAATAAAATAAATTATTATTAAAAAATTAAATTCATAAATATATGTGTTTTGCAACGTTGAATTTCACTACTTTGTAAAATTAAAAAGCAGATGAAATATCAATTGAGTTAGTTTTTTCAGAGAGTTTAATTGGCGAAGAGTATTTCCCAAAAATATTCCCTTGACTAAAGAGCTTCTTAGCTTTGCTCAAGAGAGCGAGACACTCAAACGCTCTTGAGTCACTCGCAACAACAGCTGATCAAGAGAGAGAAAGAACGACGCTCAAGAGAGGGTTCACGGCCAAGGAAATGCGAAAGCAGCGACGCCGGCAGCGCTGCCGGTGCCGGTTCGGAAAATCGGTATAAAAGCAGCTGCACGCGGTGCCGGCCGGATAGTAGCTTTTTGGAAAACTGTTTGGAAAACTGCTCCGCTCCGCTCAGCTCAGCTCTCCAGTGTCCCGTTATCGAGGCCCAGTTGTTCATCTAGTTCCAAGCTCTCTCGCCGCGCTGCTCTCGCACACCCACACAAACGCAGGAGCCACAGCTGAGCGAGCGTCGAGGAGAGGGAAGAAGTGGAGAGAGAACCTCTCTGTAAACTTAAAGCTACGCTCCGTTCTTGCGCATATTCGTTCTGCTCATGTTAACTTACAGAGCAAAGCAAAACCCACTCAATCGCTTTGACGAGCACGAATATATATACCAATGCGAGCAGAGCAAATGAAGTCTATATAGTTTCGCACACCGGACCAAATGAGCAGAAGTATAGCCAGAAAACCGGAAAAAAGAACACTTCTACAAAACGCAGCCATCAGCACTTGAAACTCCGCCATATGTAGCAAATCGAAATATCTGTCCAACCAACAACAAAATTAAATCAAAACCATGTGCTGTGCTTAAATTTATTAACAAAAAACCAGACAGAGCGAGAAAGAAAAAGGAGGCCCAAGAAAAGAGCGAAAGAAAAAGCAAGAGAGAGAGAGCTGGACGGGGCGGCGATTTGCGTTGATTTTTTAGCATGTATTGAATTGAAATGTTTAACTAGAATAACAAATTTAGTTGTTGATACTTTTCCAATTGTTTGTTAAACGCTGTCACTGGAAAATCGAACTCTCCACCCACACAACACACAACACACACGCGAAATAAAATCAAATTCTTGTGATTAAAGTGCATTTCTATACGTACGTTAAATACAACTATCCACACTCACGCAATATAATAATACGCAACGAAAGTCGGTCGAGATCGGTATTGGAATCGAAATCTATATATTTGACAACAAGGCTTTAATTTGAAAAACCCACTTGGCTGAAAACACACAAAATAGCAGTTTTAACGGCCATTCTATGAAGATGGAAGTGCTCTCAGTACAAAATCACATTCAGGGAAAATTCGGTGTTAATAAAATTAAAGGTAAGTTCAACCTATAAACAACTTTTTAACTTTAGTAAGCATTTGAAAAAGTGTTTGAAATAAAACTTGTTAGAGATTCTAATAAGACAGTCGGTCAAGCTTACGTGCAAAATTTTAAATTCACAAGACATTATAGAACACTTTTAGGACTCTCAATTATTTTCGTCTTTATTTGCTTTTTTTTGAAAACGTAAAAGTTAAGAAGTCGAAAGACTACAAAGTTTTTATGCCGTATACTTTGGATATGAATAAAAAGTGTGGTCTAAAGTTAATAGAAAAATAAAGTTGAATACATTCTGTGTAAATTTATATGGTTTCAAAACCCGTTGGCACACAACTGAACAATCATAGGGATAAAATAGTTAAAAGTTTTAGAAATATTAAATTTATAAAAAAAAAAATGTATCAAAATTAGCTCAAAAATTTAAAATCTAAGCAGTCTGCTGTTTTTTTGTTTCAACAAAATTTATTTTGAAAACCTTAAGAACAAGCAACATAAAATAAAGTTTCATAAACAAGATAAACATTTTGACTTGTGATTATAGATTTTTTTCGTAAGAAAACCGAGTTCTTCTGCATTTCCAGTAAACATTTGTGTTTTATGTTAATTGTAAATTGCAAATCAAGTCAACGAATACATCGGAGTCAGAAGTATTAAAATCAGGTGCAATCAAAAAAAAAACATGATTAAAAATGTATTGTTCGCTGCTATTACGCTTGATTAATTTTAATGCCCTGCCACGCATTAAAACTAAATTTGAGGTCGCTGCTCACCTTGTGAAATTACAAAATCCACTCGGGTCGTTTCTTGCAAGAATTCTCATTTAAGGCACATTTCGGATATTTTAATGTGCCACGAACATTTTTATTTTTCATGTTTATGACCCATTATTTTCCTTTTTTTGATTCAATTAACTTAATAGCGTACGGCAACATTTCATTTGATGTCTTTAGCAAATTTTCCAGAGATTATAAAATTCATTTATTCAAGTATTTTTCTAACCAATGGAATATTTTTTATATATGTGCATACATACATATGTATGTTGCTTCTGATTTCTAATGGATTGCTTAATGCATTGAGTGTTTTTATAAATTAAGCTTTTCATTAACCCTGACAGGTCAAATACATCTTAAATTTTCAAAATTTCCAATATTTTTTTGGTAAAACAAGAACCAGATTTTCTTTCACGAAAGTATGTGTACTTTTACAACCCGATAAAGCGACGTTAAGGGGGTTGCAAAAATGTGAAATTTGCATTATGCATTTTGCACTCTGTTCCTGTCCGAAGCCAGGCGGGCGTATCCTGTTCATGTGTCTGACGGGCGGATTATGCAACATCCTGTTAATCCTGTCACTTTAAACTTTGCACCACGGCAGCAAGAAAGAGTTAAGTTGGGCAAATTAGACGGGGGACGGCCGCCAGGGCATCAGGGAGGGATTGCATATGCATATAGCCATATTGCCACGTAGCACGTAAGCCAAAAACAGCAAAAAATGTAAAATCACCCAGAGGCGAACACAACACAACACAACAAGCGGCGGTGGTAGCGACATGCAACGACATGTCGCCGCGCACACAAACTCCCGCAGATTTACCGTTACCCACAGTGTTGCCAATTTCAGCGGGAATGCGGTTTAAATAATATACATATTATTGAACATTGTGTTATAAATATCAACAAAGCAGTAAATATGTACGTAGTTATAAAAACAATATGAATGTACATACATATGTACAAGATTTTTTGCCGCCGTTAGATTCGAATTTCCTTAATACCCATATTTTTCATTTTTAAGAATGAATGCTTAGTATCAAACAGAACATGTACAATCATAAAAATTTACTAATATGGTTTTTCTTCAACAAACGTTATCGATTCGTGGCCAACAAGACTCTTGTAAGCTTTCAGCATTCGGTACTAGTTTTTTATGGTTCTTTTAATTTTGGCTTGGACCTTTTAAAGAAAAAAAACGTATATTTAATATTAGCCTTAAAAGTTTATGTGTTTAAAAACTAGTTAAAAGTTCAGTTTTAAAAGCCACAGTCTTTTTTAAGCACAGGCTTTTTTTTAATGCTTGTAATGTAAGGGACTGTTTTCCAATCAAAAGACTTAATGGTCTGGAATGGCAGATTTGGCGTGAAAAAAGCTGAGGGGGCCGCATTGAAAATATTCCCCACCTTGTTGCTGGCTTGCATCGCGTTCAAAGCTCTGCAGACCCAACCAAACCTCAGACTCTGAGCCACCCCTTTTCCCGTACCGCCCCTACACGCCCCTGGCAACGTATGTATTTGCAGTCAATTTAATTTCATGACTGACTGAGCGCATGCAATTTTATTTTCGAAGGACATACGAAGAACCAGCCTCACCAACACATGGTCATTATTCTTTCCCTGTAAACAATGTACATATACAGCTGGGCTACAAATTTTAGTAATCTTTAGAATTTTTAAATTTTACGAATATTAAATGAATACATGTCAGTACTTATAAATTTGTTTATAGCCTTGACTTCTTTGACTTCTTTATTAATTTGTGTAAAAAAAATAGTTAGTAATAAAACCTGGGGATTGCATTTTTTTTTGTTAACTTCTATTCCGAATGGAAATTCTATAAAAGAAAATGAGCGCATATGCGCTTTTATATAGTCAAATATACATATGTATGTACACACAGTAATACTCCTGAGGATGAGGCCCAAAAAGAGAGGCGCCAAGAGAATAGTGGCAATAACGTTGCTTAATTAATTACTTAATTCCATTGAATAAACAATAGTTATGCCCTGTCCATGGATACATACATACATAACTCTTTAGATTCCTTTATATTTTACATACATATGAAGATATGTACACACATACATGTATCTCGCGAAAAAGGGTTATCAAGAAGTAGATTTAATATTTATAAATCACATGAGTAGGTTTTATTTAAATTTAGCTTCGTAGGGGTTCCCAAATAATTCCTTTAGGTGTACAAATGCGAATGACTTCCAAAATTGAGAGAAATGAATTATTTATAGACTGCTTATTGATTCAAAAAAATAACTAACATACATACATACATACATACATGCATTCATACAAATATACTTTGTACACTGTACATATCAGCAATCATACAGAAACACATACGAAGCACAGTCCATGGACTGACTGTCTTACAACCAATTTAACTCGATTAGCGAGGTTTTATTGAAGATCCAAAACAGAATGGGACTGAACAATCAACTTTGATAAGAGACCAAACGGTTTACTTCGGTAATTAAGTGGAGAGTCTAAAAATAAAAGCAGCAGAATTATCAATTTTCAAAGCAGTATTACAGTAAACATTAGATAAAATAAGGAAGTGTGTACACACACTTAAATAGGCATCTAACTAAAGTAAAAATTATTATTGGCTAAAAAATTTTGTAAACCAGATTCCTCCTTCACAATAAAAAAATTATACTGCGTTTTTAGATTTGTTTAATACATATGAAAGAAACTTTGGATGTAAATTGAAACAATCCATTCCGAGTATGGAAAATAATGTATTCGTTTTTCTTAGCCAGTATTCACTGTAAAAACATGATTGCCATCCCGAAGTGCGCGAAAATTGAATCTCAAGGCCAAGCGACGCCACGCACTGAGAGAGAAAAGTAATAAGTCCGAAGCTCACCTATCTCTCCCACCCTTTCCCTCCCACGCTTCACCACCTCTATGCGTCTCAATCACCCAACTGCACAACAACAAGGAAAATACAAGCGAACAAGAACAGACATGTTTGCGGTTTACCGTTAACTTGGATGGGCTGATGCTGCGTTGCTGATTCCTCTTCTTTTCGCAGGTATTGTTATACACTCTTGTGCTCGTTGTTGTTGCTCTTTGTAATTTCGGATGCACAAAATACACAACCACAAATGCTCCACGATTGCTGCGGCAAGTAAGACAGTGTAAGAGGAAGAGATGAAGGGGAAGAGTGCAAACGGAAGGGGGTGGGGAATGGTTCGTCAATATGCCCATCTCTCTTCCAAAAGCAAATATGCATACCAATTCACCACCCTCAAAACACATCCTTTTACATAAATGTTTACATACGTATGTATGTACAATTTACTTTGTATATATGTAAATGTGTAAGTACAGTGGAGGTAACAAGCATTGGTGCATTTATGATTAAATTAGAAACAATTTTAATTTTAAGGACTTGCGCTTTGAATTTATTACTCATACGTACTGTCGTCTTCGATTTGATACATTAATTTCAGTCAGGTGGCGTGAACTTGGTTTGAACTCCACAAAAAATAATTATTTTGTTCCATAAAGGATTTTTGTTACAAAATTTTAACAGGCTTACGTGTCGTATGAGTTATTTTAGTAGACCAATTTTTTGAGACCATTGTTGCCTACATGTTAAATACAATTTGTTGTTTTTGTTTAAAATTTAACAAAATCTAGCGTACTAAACAATGAGTAAGCTTTTAAATCTCTCTCAGGATTAATTTAAAAAAAATATATGTATATTTTTTTTGTATATTTTTATTATGTTTATTTTTTTTTAAACATGTTTAGTATATTTTGCTCAGTAATTAAAAAATTTGGGTGGCACAGAAATATCTAGAGGGGAAATAGCTATAGGATTGATACGATTTATAGAATTCTTTTATTGGTTCGTAAAGATAACAAGACTTTATAAATTTATGAGAAGAGTTTTACAGCTAGTAATTTGTTCGCAGCTGTGACAGAAGTACATTCCTACATTCATACAATATACATACATACATACATACACATTTGGTTATGTGCTTCGTAATTAAGTGTGTGGTCGCTGTCATTTTTTTTTTGATATGGTTCTATTTGGCTTTCGCTTTTTTGACTTCGCACAAACCCTTTTGTGGAGGTGGAGACAACGGCACTTGACAAAATCCAATAACACATACGCAGTGGGAGGGAGACTTTAAGTGAGAGGAAAAGAGATGCACAGAAATGTGGACACATGCAGAGCCGCCAACATGTGCCGTTAATTTCTTAATTACGCGAGTGTGCTGAGGAACCAGAGGAATATGGAAGAAAAGAGAGAACGGCAGAGCATGCAAGATGCAGGAGTGTGGGAGCAGGATAGAGATATACATGCAAAGTTAACGAGAGCAAATTGTCCATTCAGCAACATTGCAATGATTATACCGTGGGCGGCATGGGCAAAAACAGGGGAATATGGGATGGGAGGGTAGAAACGGAGACCCTTTTTAAGAAGTTTCCGCGCTAATTACAAGGCGCTGTTGAGACAAGCCAAGTAGTTAATTTGTACTTGCTGCACTTACACTCACACGATAGGAGTATGAATCTATTGTTGAAGTCAAAACATCAAGGAAATCGAAAGAATTGAATCAAGAATCTTACGTTTTTTTCTGGATATTTTGAGAATCATTGGTGTTACTATATTACCAAAATAAAAATTGACTAAGGGATTTCCAAAATACATAAGAACTGCAAAAGTTGTTTTAAATTATCTGCATCGAAAGAATTTATTTTAATCAAATTTCGTCCACTGTACCACTGAATTCCCAGCTCATTGGAGTTGAGTTTTTGAGAGGAGTTGAGCTCCGCTTTTTATCGTCTGGTCGGGTAATAAAGTAACAGCAAAAGAAATAAAAGCAATGGAGGAAGTCGAGCGAAGGGGGTAAAACGGAGGGGGTAAGACACAAACTGCTGACTTGGGGGGCAGAAAGAGAGAGAAGGAGAGAGAGCGTCAGCTGGAAACGGGAAACGGCTGATTTTCCAGCTGTTGTTGCCAGGTGATTTCCCCCGACCCTCGCCTCTCCCCTCATCACTCACCCTGGAAGCGGAGTCTGCGCACTTCTCTCTTTCCGGATCCACTGAGTGGAACGCGAGTGTGGATCCCGAGTCTCAGACATCAGCTGATTTTTTTCGCTTCCATTCCCACATGGAACTCTTTGCCGGTCGATGTGCCATCCAAAACTACAGTTGAACTTCCGTAACTCGAACTTTTCCAAGCCGGTTTTCGCGTATCCATTAACATTAAACGGATAAAATTCTTTCAATGCTGTAAATATTTCTCTAATTTTCTACATAACCAGCTTACGTTCTGACATCCCTCAATTCAGGTGAATTCTATAACTTGCATCGAGTTCTTTTTAAATTTGAAACTGCTCAATAATTAAATTGTATATAGTGTAGTTATTCTAAAAGGAAAGAAAAAAAATGTAATGTTTAAAATATTTAAGTATTTTTGTTTAATGAAATCATGTATTCCATAAATAAAATTTAGATGTAATGTAATCAGAATGATAATTAAATACTGAAATATACAAATACATATATATTTTTTGATTACCTTAACTAAATGCACGTATCTGGTCTTTTTCAGACTGGCAAGCTGCGACGGCACCGCTGGAGGAGGAGGAGGAGCTGACCGCGGCCGTGAACGGAAACGTGAACGGGAACACAGCCGCCGGCGAGGGTGTACTGGACGTCGACGTGGTGGATGGCCATCCGGCCTCCGTGCTCCATATGCGACAGCACCAGGCGCTCAATACGCGCCCACCCGCCACGCCCCCAACGGCAGGGGGCGGTGGTCCGATGGCCGGAGGAGGAGCCGGAGGGGTGGTGACCACTCCCAAGCAGGCCACTTCGCCGGTGGCTGCGGCCAGTTTCGAGGTGCCGCTTAGCGCTGGCAGTGCTGCCGCCTATCATCACGCCTACATGACCAACGTGCTGGCCAGCACCGCCCATCATCATCAGCAGCAGCAGCAGCAGCAGCAGCATTACCACCACCCACTGCCCGCCTCGCCGCTCCAGTCTACGGCCGGCGCTCGAATCGGGGCCGCCGACAACCTGGACGACGTGAGCGCCAGCGCGGTGCTGGAGCTTTCGCATCAACTGCAGGCCCAGCTGCGGGACGCCAAGCGACGCCACCTGGCCTGCACCGAGGTCACGCTGCCCAACGACCTCACGCAGCGCATCGCCGCCGAGATCATCCGGATGTCGGAGCGGGAGCCGTGTGGCGAGCGGGCCTGCACACTCTTCATTGAGTTCGAGAGCGAGCCGAATAATGTGAGGTGAGTGGCACTATGTGGGCAATCTGAAAGGATTCCTGACGATCTCGGATTTATTGTTGATCCGCAAGAAAAGGTTCAGAAAAAAAAGTACTCAATCACTTCTTAAGGATATCATTAGGACTCGTCCACTTCTAAAAAATTTAATTGTATTCAAAGTATGGGGACTATTTTCTTTGCCACACTGACTATTTACTTGAACTCGATTTGTAAAAGAAAATAGACTTCATTAAACAAGTTTGTCAGTTGATTTTTATTGTATTTGAATACAATAAGGTTGGCGACTAAACAAAAAATAATATGTGTGTATATCACAACGTAAAGTAAATTAAACATTTCAGAACTTGCTTCCTAATGGAATAAAACCAACCATTGTTGCGGCAATGTCTAAAAGATATTGTTACATATTTTAATACTTGTATTTTCCATTTTCCCTTGCAGGCGCATTGCATCCTTTAAGGTGGACCCAGACACGGTGTCGATATTCGAGTTGTACTTGACGTTGAGGCAGGACAAGAGCGGCTGGACCTCACTGCTGCCGCAGTTTATAAAGTGAGTGCCATAGAGTGATAATTAGTGCGCCAGCATATTAAGTAACTTGTCCATCTCCACCAGAAACCTCACACGTAGCAATACTATCAACATTAGTCCCGACTTCACGCTGACCAAGAAGAAACTCTACTAATCCCAGTGAGTCCCTCGACGGAGGAGCGGCATGGAGTGCGAACCAGAATAGCTGGGCTGCTCAGAACTCGATCCCTCCGAACAACAACAGTAACAGCAGCAGAAACAACAACAGCAGTAATCGCAATAGCCACATCTATCTATCGTGTGCCCCCTTCGTCGCGATCCAGCAGATTCATGATCCTCATAGCGGAATACAGAGAAAGAGGTGATGTTTAACCGTAGAGGCAAACTTTTGGACCACAAACTATCAACTTACTCTTGCAAATAACAAATCAACTCAACGCTAAAGCAAAAACAATTATTTTGGAACCTAAGCTCTAAAACAAAACCAAAAAACCAAAATGAAAACAAAAACAAATCAACTGCAGTTGCAGGCAACTCAAAACTCTTATTGGACTGACTTTTTGGCTTAAACAAAAAAGGTACTTTTTGAAAAACGAAAAAAATTGCAAAAAAAAAGAAGTATTGAAAACGAGGAGAGTGAGCAGAACACACAAAACCATAAGGAATATTCAAAATATTGTAAAACGTTAAGGCAGACAAGCAGAAGAAAACCTCACTCAGTGAACGGTGGTCGGTGATCCGTTTTAGATTGAACACAAGGTAACACCCCCCGATCGGAAGGATAGAGTATTAACCCCATTTGTATGTATGGATGTGTGTACACCATCACCATGTATCATCATCATAATCCAGGAATCAAATGTAGCTTATATGTTATGTATAACTTCAGTGCATAATGTATAATACATGTTTTTTGTCACGATTCTATTAGGCTATTACTTCTAAACGCATGCATGCATACATAAATCTATATACTGTATTGAGAAAAGGAAAACTAACAAATTTCTATATATATGAGAGCAAACAATAAGAATCGAAGGCGATAAACCGAAGCAGAAAGAGGAAAGTTAATAATAACAAATATAAAAACAAAGTTGATGTGATATTATATAATAATTATGAATATTGATAAACGCATACACACTCACGAATACACTCACATACACAACAAAAAAACCGATTGCAGAATATTTGGAATAGATTGGAAATTATTTCGTAATTTTTGGTTCGATCCCAGTTATCTTAGAGAACAACAAAGCAACAAAATTTATGTTAGATAAATAGATTCAAACAATTCTCAAAATATTTCCACCTATTTATGATTAAGCTCTGTATTATTATTTTAATTGATTATTATTATTTTCTTGTTTTTGTGCAGAGTTCCAAACTCTGCGAAGAAAGTGTAGCCAAATGGCTGAATATACAATATACATATATAGATATATATGAAAAATATTTCTAATATTTGATGTGTTTCTAATGTAAGATTTTAATATTAAACAAGCAAAGTCGAAATCAACAACAAGAGAAATTAAACTTAAATCCAGCAGAAGATTTCATTCAATGTGCGTAGCTGTGTGTTTATCTGTAGTTTAGTTAACTAAAAAACAATTGAGAACAAGCAAACAACAATAACAACACGATATGACAAACAAACAAAATTGATAAGTAAGAAACGATGAATATCGATAGAAAACGGTTATAATATTTAACTTATACACATGTATGGATACATTTTGGCTAGTTAGTTGGCAAACAAATTGTTTTGATTAACGAAAGATCTAAGCAGTGAAATTATTTATAAAAAAACAAGCAAAAAATTTATGAAAAAAATGGGTAACTATTGTGAAGAGGCAGAAGCAAAACCTTTCGGAAAATATAAAGTCATCTGTGTTAATAAATTTTAAAATAATTTTTAGCGTAGAATAACAAAACCAAGAAGTGAAAACAAAATTCATTAAATCTGTTGTAAATGACAGATATCTTAAAGCTCTCACATGCGCCACAAAAAAAAAAAAAAAAAAAATACAACAGATCCCAAGTATTCGACAGGTTAATTGTAGTTTATAATCGTGCATAACACACCGACAAACAAACACACGCAATGGCAAACAAGAATTTATTTATAAAACCAAGAAATACAAAAAAACATTTGCAATAATTTAATTTAAACTAACTAAATACTTTTTCCATCAATAATCAATCCCACAAAGATCTCGACTAATAAGATGAAGAACTCATTATATGATAAAGAAAAGAGCGTAAGGAAAATTACACAAAAGTAAATACAATTTAAGTATTTAAAACTTGCTTTAAACTTATTTAGGTTAACCCAGGTGTAAAATGCCAAGAACCCTCTAACGCATAACAAATGTTTTAGCCATCTCAAACTCAAGTATCGACTTTTTCAGCTCCATTCGTTCATTAGACACAAACACACACATAAGCATATGCATATACTATAGATTTATAGTGTATGTAAATAGGGCCACCGTAGCAGCAATAAATGAGAAGAAACAAAAACTAAATATATATTGTATTAACTATTTAAATGTGAACATAAATAAAGCAAGTAAAGAAATAGAACCATGAATGTGATCTATTTAATAACAAACAAAGTAATCTTAAATAAAATTAAATTTGCAGAAAGCGAGAAAAAATAATTATTGCAATGATTTCCTTTTGTTCAATTTATGAAATTAATAACAAAGTAGTTGTAGGAGATTTTAATTTGTAGACTTTCCAATATCATTTGCCGAATATAAATTGGCTAACGGTTTTCGTTTGCGATTTTAACAGACCTTGTTAGATTGTAGAACTCGCAGCGTTTTCTGTGTGCTTTCTTGAGCTTTTTTTGTAATCGAATATTGTCCTTTGAAGTAGAGAAACAAGCTCCAGTTTTCGGAGATTTTTTTTGTTACGTTTTCCATGGATAAGTGTAAACTGTATAGAGATACAAGGAAAGAAATGAATCTTAGATCTGTCCAGTGCTCCTCAAAGTATTTTGTAAACAATAATGATAAACCAAAAACAAAAACAAAACGAAAACGAAAAGCGAAAACAAAATCGTGAAAAGTATCAAGCCCATAGGCAAGCGGATATAAATATGTATTTACGCAAAGGGTATGCGAAAAGTTCTATATATGAATGTAAAATAGATGTATGGATATATCTATATATATTGTAGAATTTTTACACATTCTATTACAGACTACAGAGTTACCGACTAAGGCAAATATTATGATTACTACCACGGCAGTACTAATGTATATTTTCAATGTATGTGTGTGTGTTGTTTAAGGGAACCAATTAATGCATTCAAAAATCAAATTACAAATTACAAATTACAAATCAATTAAAAACGATCGCCTCAAAAGTAAAATCGAAAGCAAATAACTCTAACTCTCTCTATCCGTAAAACTAGAGACCCCTTCTTCAAAGCTAAATAGACCCCTAATCTAAATTTAAATTAAAACTGCATTCCAATTGCGACCGAAATCAGTATGGCATCTTTGATTATCGATAGGAAGTTAAATTCAAACGATTATCCCACCATATGCAATCTGAGCCAGATTTCATTATCATTATCATTATCATTTTCACTTTAAGTTGTAGTTTCAGTTCATAACTCTTGCTTTTCCATTGGCAGCTGCGCTCAATCAGCAAAAGAAAACTCTTAGAATCCGATTCCCTCCCGAATATTTTCCAGTTCACATCTGCGCTTGTTTCAGTAACGACAAATCAAATATTCAAGGGAACGAAACATTGTTCTAAAATATCGCTGATGTGCGTCTCTGTTGTACACCATATAGTTATGTGACGAAGTAAGGTTTAACGATTTCCATTATATATGTGGCAATAGGTCTGTAACGAATAACGAGTCTAAGGCGAGAGCTGAAACAAAAGAATGAGAGGGGAAGATACAAAATATATATTATATATGTATACCATATACTACCTATATGATTATGAGTGTATGTAATGAAGCAAAACAAATGAAAACAAAACAAATTTAAATTTTAGTAGCGCTTAACAAATTCTAGCAATTTAACAAATTTTAATTAATCAAATTAAACAAACAAATGCAAAGATTGCAATTTAATTTTTTTCTCTGTGTAAAAGTTGAATAAAAAATAAAAAAATACAATACAAAAAAAAAACAATAAATTTTTTAAATGTGAAAAAAATATTATGTGGTTTTCTTTTTAATGTTTCTCTGTTTTTTCAGATCTTAAAGTACATTAAAAACGTAAGTCAAAATACGCAGCTTTTAGTTAAAACAGACAGATTAATGGAAAAAAACAAAAAATTATTACACGCCCAACTATTTAAAACATAGGAAATATTCTGTATTTGCAGCTTTATTTAAACTCTATTGTTTGGTTTAGTGTTTTTCATTTGCTGTAACAAATTTGTAATTGAACTTTTGGGTGATGGAAAGTGGGCTTGTCTACACATAAATTGAGTTAAATTTGCTTGGCAAATATTTGACTATTTTCTGTTCTCGCTTTAAGCGTTGGTAAAACTTAAAAATGGAGTAAATAGCAAAAGGCTAACGCGGTTAAGGCGGAACTTGGCGTTTGGCTATATAAATGGTTGGCTAACTTTCAGTTAATCACAACACTCGATAGTTCAAGCCCAGCAGTTCCCAAAGATCCCAGTAGAATTCAAGATGAAGTTCCTTTTCGTGGTCGCTCTTATTGCCTTGGCCATTCAGTTGGCTTATTCTGCAAGTGGTACTACCACTACTACCACTGCTACCACCACTACAACAACCACTGCGGGAACAACGACAACATCGGCGTCGGCAACCACCTCGACCACTGCCTCATCCACCCACAAGAAGCGTTGTTGGAAGGGCAACAACTGGTGCCACACTCGCATCCCGAATAAGAAGTGCAAGCACCCCAAAAGGTGCCACAAAACCGTCGTGATTGTGACCCGCAGGAAGAACTAACATTCCAAAGGATTTATCTGAAAATAAAGATTTTAAAATAGCTCAACATATTCTAGTTGTTTTTTCATAAAGGTTTGTTCATGCTATTACTCATAAAACCCAAATCGAAATGGATTTTTGAACAAGAATTTAGATTTTTATGAATAAATTGGAAAACTGATTAAAAGTTTATTTTGTTAAAATCACCACAAAACATTTATTCGATGGGATGTGGGTAAACTTTTAATAATGACAACTAGAAAAGATAAGAAAAAAAGTAAAACTACAAGGGTATATTTCCTTTTTTGTTATTATTAAATTAAAAACAATAAAGTTTGTATTGCAAATGGATTTTTATGCCCCTCGCTTTTCATAGATTATAACTAATAAAATAAATAATGCACTAATAAAAATAAGATTATTATTTGTGGGCTTGAAGGGGTCTTAAATTAGACTTTTTTTGATTTTACATAAATTAATTTTATTTTTAAATGTGTCTTTATACCATAAATTAAACATATTGGATTGTTTCGTACATTAATTTTACACAGCTTATACATTTATGTAATTTACTTTACTTTTCAGCCAATGCTCAAACCATTGGTATAAGACCTGAAGCGCACATAAGAAATAAAGTTATTTGACTTGTTATTCAACCCTTAACATTTTGCACTCACCAAGGATAAATATACTTATATTTAAATAGGTTTAAGAATTACATGATTTTTGTTAACATCTCGAAAACTGTTTTCAAATAAAATCATGTCTTTGGGGCTTATTTGAACTTAGCAAATATTTATTTGTCTCGTATTGACACACATTTAGTGAGGAAATCGTTTTCATAATTATTTTTCGGCAAATGTGCTTGCTAACACAAAACTGACACAGCTGTAACGGAACTAAGAACTCGCTATAAAAACGACTGTTGGTTCACCAGTCAATCACAACACTCGATAGCTCCAACTTGATAAGGCATTTTCACTTCCTTTTCCAACGCTCCCTCAATAAGTAAAGATGAAGTTCCTTTTCGTGGTCGCTCTTATTGCCTTGGCCATTCAGTTGGCTTATTCTGCAAGTGGTACTACCACTACTACCACTGCTACCACCACTACAACAACCACTGCGGGAACAACGACAACATCGGCGTCGGCAACCACCTCGACCACTGCCGCATCCACCCACAAGAAGCGTTGTTGGAAGGGCAACAACTGGTGCCACACACGCATCCCGAATAAGAAGTGCAAGCACCCCAAAAGGTGCCACAAAACCGTCGTGATTGTAACCCGCAGAAAAAATTAACATTCCAAAGGTTATATCTGAAAATAAAGACATCGAAATAATACAACATATTTTGGTTGCACTTTCGTACTTCAAACCATAGAGCCCAAATCAAAATGATCTTAGTTCTTGCAGCAGTAACAACACATTTATTTAGCACATTGCCTGATCCTCTGCTGTACAGAGAGTTGGCCCCTTTCAGGACTGCCGTTGCAAGTCTTGCCCCAGGATCACATGGTTCGCATCCATATCCGCATCCCTCAGCTGAATCCGTGGGCGTGCCAAAAACAGAATAAAGGATTGGGGTCAAACGTTTTAGCAATGACATTCTCTACTTACCAACGATGGCGAAAACGAACAGCTTCGTGGTTGTTTGTTGGTTTGCTTTACCAGATAATGCCGATTTTGGAAAACTCTACAGCTTTAATAATACCACAGTGTATAAGTGGACCAATGACAAGGTTTGGGCGCCCATCCTTAAATAAAAATATACTGGACAAACCATTTGTATCAATGTAAACAAAACACTGAACTCATTTTGGAATTTGTCTTTGCTGCCATCTGCCTAGTTAATTATATAAATCATTCTGATTACTGATTTATTAAGAATATTTTTATATAAACATTTTCCATATATTTTTTCAATTTGACTTCAGCAAGGCTTTAAAATTACTTATACGCAGTGTTGTTTATATGGTCATACGAAGTGGCGTTCCTTGTGCATATTTGTGTCATTCACTATTTTGTGATATAAAAATGTTTTTTCACTAACAAGATTGTATTATTACGCCAACCAAAGTTTTAGAACTTTAGAACTCTTATAGGCACGCAACGCTTTTAAATGAATAGTTTTAATTTTATTAATTTGCAAAACTCGTTGAGGGAATTTTATTGACATAATAATAGAAAATCCAGCCAGAAAAGAATATAAAAAGGACTAAATCTTTTTCTAGATATTTATGTTGAAATTAAAAAAGTTGTCTCTTAGTTCTTCCTGCGGGTCACAATCACGACGGTTTTGTGGCACCTTTTGGGGTGCTTGCACTTCTTATTCGGGATGCGTGTGTGGCACCAGTTGTTGCCCTTCCAACAACGCTTCTTGTGGGTGGATGCGGCAGTGGTCGAGGTGGTTGCCGACGCCGATGTTGTCGTTGTTGCCGCTGTGGTTGTCGTAGTGGTGGCAGCAGTGGTAGTAGTGGCAGTATCTTCAGAACCACTTGCAGAATAAGCCAACTGAATGGCCAAGGCGATAAGAGCGACCACGAAAAGGAACTTCATCTTACAAAACGCTGGGCAACGATGCTTGTGCAAGTCAATAAAAGTCTTGTTGAGCTGGAGAACTCGAGTGTTGTGATTGACAGACCAAAAAACACGCTGTTTTATAGCTAACTGCTGGGTTCCGCGGCAGCTGTGTCTGATTGATCTTTGTATTATAGAAGTATTTTCTGGCTACATGTGTTTTAGAGCGAAAGAAATAAATATTTGCTAACCCCAAATAATGTGCTTACATTTAAAAACAGCTAGAACACAAATGTAAACAACCCACCCGATTCTTATAAGCATAGCAACAGTTTTTACAATCAGAAGTAACTGGTTGTTTAAAACACAATACAAACTACTTCATTTTAATATGGTTTTCTGTGTTGGTAAAATTCACGATTAGTAGGAGTTGGTAAGAGGTTGGTAAGGCTTTGGACTAGGAACTTTAGACACGAAATACAAGGAAATAAGTTTGTTTTTACACACCTTAGATCTTATACTGATGGTTTGTGCATTTGCTGGGAAGTAAAGTAAATTATATGTATAAACTGTGTAAAAATAAATTGGTCTGTTTAATTACATATGAAATTATGAGAATTGATCAGTCCACTCCTTTTTTTTATCTATGTGATTTGATCTCTGAGAAAAGAATTTGTTCGGCGGATTTGAAAGTTTTGGGAATAATTTTAAATTTTTGATCAAGGATTACAAAATATAATGTTAAGGTTTGATTGCCAATCGACTGACAATCTTAATACGATTTTTATATCATGTTTTTCCAAACGTTTTAAAAATTTACTTGACCAAGTGAATACAATACATCCTAAATGGCAAAGTAATAAGTTTTCCTTAACAAATTCTTTCTCAAAGTACGTAGAGCTCTTGTGTCTTGGTCAATGGATCAGCTGACTGTCGGTTCGTGCTTAAACTTCGGTTTGGGCCCGGCTCAAATCGTCGGCTTTTGCGATCCGCTCGCCACTCGAGCGCCGATGTTTGTGGCCGTTGGACGCGTTTCGGTTTGGCTACGATTTATTTATTAAAATTCGGCTGTGTTTTAATTTGATTCGTGTAAAGAGTTGGTGATATTTAACCGACCAAACTGTCAATAAAAATCATAGCGATTGGTAAAATCCGAGGATACGGAAACAATGCGCTTTATATAATTGGTGGGTGGTGCAACATGTAACTTTCTGAAAGAGTGTTTGTTTGTGTATTTGAGATGATGTTGAGATAAAATTGCTTGCCTTCAAATTGTCAATTGCTGGTTAATGGTTTTGCAATCTCAAGAATCGGCTCTTTTGTTTTGGCCTCCCGACCAGCAGTGAGTGCATCGCATCGCATCGAATCGAATCGAATCGAATTGAATTGAATAATATGGATAATATGGATGCGCGGCACCGCTAAATGACTAAAAACGCTCGCTCATGTAGATGTCTATCTCTCGGTTGGGCAAGGCATTTAAACTCCAGGCGGACTAATCGCCGGCAGACAATCGTCGACGGCCAAGGAGCTCCTTGAGGTCTAATTGGTGCGACCACCCATTCCGCCGAGCCCTTTGACAACAAATGGATCTCGAACCATTGTACTTGGGCGAAGGCGGGCAGCAGGCGGGGTGACATCAACTTATTTGCTCACTTCGGTAACCGGAGAGTTAGTTGGGCCACAGATTTCGCCACTAATCCGGCGAGGATCTCTCTCTCGGGGAATTGGCAGTGCCACCCGCATGCTCGCATGCCAAATATCGATCCCAATCGAGTCATATGCAGCACATGTATGCAAAGTGTTCCAGCGAAATTGCCTGTCTTTTGGCCAAGGCATGCACTCAAAAAAGAAAAGAGGTTTCATCAAGGAAATTTTTAAATAATTCTTTTGATTTATAGTCATGCGAAACTTGTTAACATTTTGTTTGAGCTATGGAACCTTAGAATTATAGAATATTATATCTATATATATTATATAGACATTATATTATATAGATATTATATTATATCTATATATATATTATATATATCGGTGTAAAAAGTCTTTAAGTAAGAGATATACAAAAAGATTTTTGGATATACATTTGGTTGGTTATATAGTTTTCCGCTCGAACAAAGTTAAAACTGCCCATAAGTATTACTATTTTGATTTTAATAATATTAACAGAATCCTTTTTTTCTAAAAATAATGTTTTGATAATGGCATAATCCACAAAATATAGATTTCATTAACAATATCATCGAAAGTATCGATTTATTAACTAATTTTTAACAATATTAAAAAATTAATTTCCTTTTTGGAATTCGGACAATAAAAACAAAAAACCTTAGGCAACAGGATTATCAAAATATTAGAAATATCCCAAGAATTGTTTTAATTCTAAACTATTGCAAATTTGTTTTTCTTAATGTAAAATTTAAGCAGAATTAACAAAATTCAGGGAAAGAATGTATGGCTGTGAAGAGCAATGCAATTGCTGTTGCAAAAGGGCCTGGCGCCGAAACCTGACCTCCGATCGGGTGTTAACCTTTCAAGGTGGTCAAAGGCCCCTTTTTCTGGCAATTCGCCTCGATTTTCGCTGAGTGGCATTGGGGTGCATGAGTCACAAGTCAGGCATTTCCATCAGCAAAAGTTTGACGAACTCACCTAACCCTTTTCCCGTCTGCAGCTATCGTCTTAGGGGAAGACCACGGAATGGAGTCCAACAGCAGCAGCAGTGCCGTCGTGGAGCTGGAGACCTCCAGTTCCGGTGATCACGGCCAGCCCACCCAGATCACCTCCATCGATGGCTTCTTCAATCGGAAGCGGGGTCGTCCGCCAAAGAATCGCTTCGTGGAGGTCTACAAGAGCGTGAGTATCATGAAATGTCTTAAGGGATATTAAACTGTAGTTGATAAATTACAAAAATATATAAATATATAAAATTTTTAGATTTTTGAATTTTTTGGTACACATATTTTATTTCACCCTTTCAAAAGGGTATTTTAAAACTGGTCAGAAGTTTGTGACGCAATGAAGGAGACATTGTTTCTATACAATTTAAGAGTTCAGTTTACAAATTTGAAATAGTCATGTTTTTATAGTACTAAAAGCCTTGAGCGTTGAAAATCGGTTGACTAACCCTATAACTGACTATAAGCTTCTCTGCCGATTATTCGCGCATTGTAAAAGAGAAATTTTTATCAATTTTAGTAATTTTTATTATTGACATACTTTTTAACACAATCATTGCGGTTCTTAATTTTTTTATGCAACCTTTGCCTTTTTTTTAATTATACATTTTAAAGATATAATAATTTTTTATCTTTAGGGCAGGATGTTTTGAAAACAATTTACTTAAGCTTTTCTTATTATATGAAAAACCTTGCTAAAGCGCCATTTCCCCAAAAAAAAAGAGTTTTCAATTTTTTAACGGCATTGAAACGCTTTCTTTTTCCATTCTAAAATTAATTTCAAAACATTTGTGCCGCTCTTTTTGTTGTTATAGCTTTTTTTCGAAATTATAAACAAGGTTCTGATACAAAATATTTGAAATATTTGAGGACTGTTGCGACCCAGTTGCTTGGTTCCTTTTCAGTCTGTCTGCGACCTGATCGAAGCTCGATCGTAATTAGGAATTTGCGCCTATTTGTGTGCAACGTTGGCCATTCAGCGCCCTGCCACGCCCCTCCATCACCCCCTTAATACCCCAAACGATCGACGGGGCCTAATGCGGCATTTTGTGTGCTGTGCGTTGAATTGAGTTTTCGGATTTGGTTTTTGCCATATTCGTCATATTAATATTGACAACGAGTGTTTCCGCATTTATTTCATTTGCCCGTCTAGCGTCGTCGACGGCACTTCTCTTGGCAGCCCCCCAATCCCTCCCCCCTTTTCACCACCCCCTTCCCGCAATGCCCTTCCCCTGGCGACGAGCGTTTTGTGCTTTTAACTGTCATTTTCATAATTTCTACATTTTTTCGAGCCAAGCTCATGCACACGCACCACATCGCATTTGTGTGTTTACGATTACCCAGCCCACGCGTCACTCTCCTTGGTGATCACTGTGAATATGGCCAGTACACTGATAAAAATAAAAAGTATTTCAACACATTGTTATTAATAGTACTTAGACAGGACAAGCAAAGTAATTTCTACAAACTTTTAAGTCTTAAGGTGCAAAAGAAAAATTAATTATTTAGATTAAAAAATTAAAGCTATACAAATATTTCTTAAACTAAAATTTCCCTAGCCTTCTGTTTTAAATAAATAAATTTCAGAGGGTCAAAAAAAAATGAAACTTTAAATCATAATAACAGAAAATTTTCAAAAAAAGTGTCAGGCAAATTCAAACTTTTACAATTAAATAATGAAGAAAATATTTTCTCCAAGGATTATATTTTTGTAACGTTAATATTCACTGAGTCTATTTTGCAATATTAACAAACAACATAATTTTTTTTGAAAAAGAATTATTGAAATTTAAAAAAAAAAATTAAAGAAAAAAAACTTTAACAAACACTTTTTTCAGTGTACAGTGTGTGAATAAAAAAACAAATTTGAATAAATATTTTGTCCATTGCCATTTGCGGCATTCTTTTGGGAAGTAAGCCGATCCAACTTAGCGGCTTGAAAGGGGGGAAAATGTGACCCAAATTGATCGCAGGAATCAAGGTGGTGCAATGGGTGGATCTCCTCTCACTCCACCACCTAGCCACCCACCCAATCTCTTTGAGCCCCTTCGATAATCCCAAATGGCGATGGAAAGGAATGATATACCGCACTAACAATAGCAATAATAATAATAATAATAATTCCTATACACACTGGAATCGAATTTAATCAAATAAGGTGTGTGCTTATGTGTGTGAGCCACAACTTATCGGGTAAAGGCAAACTCGTTTCATTGTCTTTCAATATTTTCGGTGTAATTATTGTTATAAGTGAATATGAGAGTGTTCAAACACTCTGTCTTTAATATAAGTATATGTCGGAATAGTAGAAAATTGTAATGCATTTACTATTTACTTTTCGAAATAATTGAATTGTAAATTTAATTAAAATTTGTTCCATTAAGCTTCTAACTTTAGTCATTGGCAACTCTGATTTCATAAGTTATAAAATGGTTTTCCATTTTTCCTTATTTAGGAAAACTATTTCATTACCATTTTTGTAAACCTATTTTGGGATACTAAAGGGTATCCAATGGTTGCATTTGTATTTATAGATTTAAATGGTACCTCCTTTGTTTTTGCTTTTGGCTTTTTCACTTCACTCGTTCTTTTTTCTTTTTTCGTTTTATTATTGATTTGATGCGTGAACAAAATTTAAATAGTGACATTTTGGGCCAGCGACAAACATTAACAGTAATTTCGGAAATACGAGTAATAAACTGGTTGCTGCCGACTGTTTGTCATAAATCCAAAATTTAAATTCCGAAAACTATGACAATGACAACGGCAGCAAAGCAAGTACGGCCCTGCCATGCCAAAGTAATTTAATTCCATGAAAGGCGCCCACATTGCTGCGTGGAATATCGCAGATAGATTTCGATTGTCAACAAATACAGAAAAATACGTTTTATTTTTTATACATTTTTTTTTTTTTTTTTGGTTTATAATTATTTAAATGCAGGCCCAGCACTCGCCGCAGGCCATCTTCACCAGTTTCAAGCTGGAGCGAAGCGATCACTCCGTCCACGGAGCATCCAGTGTTCCCAGTGGCCCAAATGTGGACAGCGCAGAGGATCGTTTGTCTCTGGCGGATCACGACGTATCGTCGGCCACTGATCTCACAGCTAGTCGGAACCGGAAGAGGGGTCGTGTTTGGGCCCCATCATCACTTCCATCGTCGGAGCAGTCGAGCAAGAGAAGCTCCATTTATATGCCCCGTTTGGCAGCGAGTAGCCGCAATGAGTCTTTAGCCCAGGTAATATTTTATATAAAATTAAAAACTAATTTGAAATTCTTTTGAAATTATGTCCAAAAACAGGCAAAACACTTTTTTTTATATACTGAATACCCCTTCTTATATAGTTTGATCCAAAATATTAAGAAACATACAATTTTAGAAATAGAAAAAGCTTCATATGCTTGACTTTGTTAATTTCTTATTGTGGTTAATTTATTTTTGCAGCCCTCTTTACAGCCTTCAGAATCTTTAGAAACAGGAGCAACAAAGCATCCATCAAGCAGAGTTTTGGATAAAGTTTCAGGTAAGTTTTAGTATATGGAGTAACTTAAAATTCCAATTTAATGAAGACAAAACCCAAAAAAAGGAATGAGAATAATAAGAAAACCTGAATTTAAACAATTACATAGAGTAGAATAATAACAACAATTTTATTTTTATTTTCTTTCTTCGTTTTGTAAACTTCTAATAAATTTAACAAATTCGCCCTTCTGTAGCAATCTTAACATAAGAAGTTTTATAATTATAAATAACAGAAATAAAAAATTATCGTTATTTGGGATTTTTATTTTGAAAGAACTACTGATCAATACTTTTCAATGAGTACGAAATTCTTATATCCATTAGTTTTAGTCCTTATCAAATAAAAATTGTAATTACTTAGCTTACTTTACATTGTTTTTCTTATTATTAATTCATTTGTAAATTTGTCACCCAACTAAAGTTGTTCGTGCGGCGGGAACTTTCTATCCGGAGAATGCGAGTTCAGCTTCGCATCGAGAAGTGCCGGATGCGGCTGGCTCGAGGTTCGTTAGTGGCCCGGAGTCGGCTGACCCGGAAGTGGACCAGCCGGAGGATCTGAGCATGCGACCTTCCCTACCGGAGGCAACTGCCACGGCGGCGGAAGTGGGACCAGCTTTGAATATGAATCTGCTGCAGTTCAAGCAGCTGATCGATTTGTATCAGCGACAGGTGTTGTTGCCCAGCTTCTTGGCAGCAGCCAGTCAACAACCTATGGTATTGCCAGGATCCGGATCTGGATCGGGATCGGGGTCGGGATCGGGAGCGATAAATGGACCCCTTCTCGACATGCGACTTTTGCTGGAGAATGCGGCCCACCAAAAGTTGCTGCTCCTCAATGCAGCTGCAAATGCAGCATCAACAGCTGGGGCCACCATCACTTCCACGGCGGACACTGGCCAAAGGATGCCGGTGAAGCGGATCCGGGATCACGACATTCCCAGTGGCTACCTGAAGTTCCGCTTCAACGAGGACTGTGGCTTCGAGAGGTGCGGCTACCGGAACCATCAGTCGCATTTCCACTGCAACCGGCGGGACTGCCACTACAGTTTCTGCGACAAGACCCGATTCGTGCAGCATACGGCTCGCCACGAACGGATGGACACGCTGATGGGCGAGGACTTTCTCCAGTTCCGGGCCAACATGCAGTGCGGAGTGGCCAGCTGCTCCTACGCCGCCTCAGCAGGTCGAACTGGGGAGACCATCAACCAAAATCGGATAGGTATGTCAAACCATTCTTTAACAAATTTGTTTTAAATATATATATTTTTATATGGATTTTTATTCCAATTTATTCCAATCAATTTTTCTAGTTTACATTTTATTTTGCAGTCCATTAATCACAGTTTTACATTTTTATTCCGATAAATGCCATGGCATTATAGTTCGGATGCTGGAGGTCTGTCGTTATCTTCAACGTCAAATGCTTTAATATTGTACTTATGGAAGAATTTTTTTTTATACAATAAAACAACTAAAGGAAATATAGAATGGTATTAGATGGTATTTTTAATGTAGGTTGCCAAATTTTTTAATTTGTCGAAACTTAAGCTCTTAAAAATAAAAAAACAAACAAAACAATTTTATAAATGGTAATAATATTATATTTTTGGGCAAATAATAGTTAAACTACGGAGTAAAATTCTAGTTCCGCCGGAAATCGATGGGTTATCTATAAATTATGCATCCGATCTAGCTTACATTTTGTACATCTTTAGAGTGCAAAGTAGAGACGAATTTTGGCTATTTTTTGGAATATGTTATTTTTCGAAAATAGGTTTATAAGCTATGCCAATAACCGACCTGATGCTCAAACTCCATTTAATCTTCCGCAGATCCGGCGGCAGCCTCCAGGAAGACGTCGCACTTCCACTGCCGCAAGTGCGACTACGTGTGCACGGACTCCAACAAGGTGGTGGCCCACCGGCGACTGCATCTCCGCCAGGATTACGTGCGCAGTGCCGGATTCCGCAAGGTGGGCGGCAACGAGCCGTGCGACTCGCCGGGCTGCTCGTACGCCCAGCGGCACACCCACTACCACTGCGTCACCTGCGACGGCGGAGTCCTTTCCCGGGCCCAACTGGCGGCCCACAAGCACCGGACACCGCTTCCCAAACAGGACGCGGACACCACTCCCTAGCATATCCTACGAAAATACCCAGACACTAACAAGTCCGTCATCTTGAATAATAAACAAAACAGTCATGAATCATGATTTAGCCTTGATTTATTCATTCTTACATTAAGATTGATAGTTTGATACAACCGAACTTGGATTTGTTTATTTGAGAAGATTTGGGATGAAGAACTAAATATTCTTGTTTTTTTATTTAGATTCGAAAGTTGAGTTAATATTAAAGTTGGGTTTCCAAATGGTCAAAAAAAAAATACACATTTAGTTTAATTATATAGCAAAAATAATCATAAAATATTTTATTCCTTTAAAATTAATGAATAGATTTCGTTTTGCCTTAAAGTCAATCATTATTTGTTAGTTTGCGAAAGATTTACTAATATATATTTGATATAAACAAAATTGTATTGATTATATCTGTTTTAATGTTTTTTAGATTTTTAAATTATTTATGCCTGATTAATTATATAATATTATACAAAATTAAGCAAACTTATTTATGGACTGTCCTACGTTATAGTTATTTTAAAAGTCCAGGCAAAGTCCAGTCCTCGCTTATCGATGTGGTTTTTAGGAGGAAACTCAATGTGCAATCTGTTGTGAGCCGAGGTCCACTAGAGATAGAAACATTTTTTATTAGATCACAACCAATACTCAATGGTCTCTTTTGCGAACCTTTATTTTGGTGTCCTCCATGCCCAACATAACCACCTGAGTGCTTTGCTTATTAAGGATCTCGCCACCGGTGCCCAAATCGATGCCAGTCAGCATGACATTGCGGAAGATATTGATTTCCTTGCCAAGTGGATATATATCCAGTTCATTTGAGTCGTACGGATAGTCCAGAACAAATGCGTATATGGTTATGTTGCCATTGGAGGCGCTTTGCCGTCGCGTATACCAAACACTGGGTGTCACAGTATCGTTCTGGTAAATCCATGGCACACTGCCATAAATTCCCTCGCCATTGGTCTTAAGCCATCGACCCATGTCCCTCAAACGCTCCTCAAAAATGGGCAAAATAGTGCCGAACTTGGTGGGTCCCACATTTATCAAAACATTGCCATTGCAGCTGACAGTGGTGACGATTTCTGAAAGTTACAAAAAAAATTGGGAAAATAAGTGAAACATAAAAGTAGTAAATCCAAGTATTGCACACTAAATTTGAATTTTATCCATTGCAGCTGTTGGTTATTCTAAATGTGGAAATTACAATTTAAATATTAGATTTTAATATCGGAAATATTAAAATTATATTTAAATCATTTTTACAAAAAAGGACGCCTTTTTAAACCAATATTTTGCACATTAATTGAAAATTATGACATCATGATAAATTTAAATATGAACTTTCGATCGTTTTTCATAGGTGTATTTGTTAAACCCACCTTTAATGACTTCCTTTGAGGTCATAAAATCGGACAAACTGACATCGAATCGTTGGCCCCAGCTTTTGCGGTCCAGGGTGAAGGCATTTTCCCACTTGTGAGCCTGCAGGACCCCGGGATTGAAGCGATCGGCGCAGTTGTAGAAGTCGCCGTGCATGCAGGCAGTGCCGAAGCCCCAGCGATCGTTGGTCACCACCGTGTCCCTCACAGGACTGTCGTTGTACAGCCAGGCGATGAACTCCTCGGAACGCCAGTACTTGGCCGGAGCCTCCCAATCGCCATCGGACCAAATGATCTCCGGCAGATACTGCTGCACCAGTTCCATTTGCTCCGGACGCACTTTTCGCTCCACAAACTGCTGCTGCATCAGCAGATGCAACTTGTCGTCGGTCCACAACGGGTTGAACCACTCGAAAAGGGAATAGTATAGGCCGAACTTCAGATCGGACTCCTTTCGAACGGCGGCCGAAAGTTCCTCTGAAAAGGACAAAATAATATGTAAATTTAATCTTTCAAATGTCAACAAACAAATAAAATATAGTAATATAAATCAACTTTAGTTTTTGAATTACAAATTTGATTAACAAATTTAAGTGGTCTACCAGAAGCGTACTACAAAATAATATAAGAAATTAAAATAGCAAACACAATTTAAATTTGAATCTTTTAAGTATGACATTGAAAATTAAAAATTAAGTACCATTTTTTATATTTCGTTTGATACATTTTTAAGCTTTTTGAAATTGATAGAGACATAACTTTACAGCCAGAGAAAAGGTAAAAAATGTAAAATTCATTAAATCTTGTGACTTATGTAATATGAGAAACTAAAAGACCAATAATAATTTACAAATTGGTTTGCCTTTGGTAAACCTAAATATTAAATAACGCCTATAGATAAATTGAAAAAAAAAAGAAAAACAATCTGCCAAACTCTGCAGATTACCTATTGTATTATTCTATTTTTCCCAGTTTGTTTTTTGAGAGAGACCTACTTTACTTACTGATTATATCCCGTTTGGGTCCAACATCCACGGAATTCCATCCAAAGCTGCTCTTCGAGGGCCACAGCGTGAAGCCATCGTGATGTTTGCTGGTCAGCACTACGTATCTAGATTGTAATGGGAAATAACGATCAAAGAGATATATATATACGATATGATATGAGCTAGTATGCTATGATGTATGTGAGTACCTGGCTCCGCTATCTCTGAAAAGTAACGCCCACTGAGTGGCATTGAATAGCTCGGCAGTGAATTGGTCGGCGAATTCCTGATAAGTAAAGTCGGGCTTGTAATTGCGTTGCATGAATCGGATGTAGTCGGGATTTCGGAGATCTGGAAGTGATCAAGTCATTTAACTAAATTTAAAAATTATAAAAAACAAACAGTAAGTTAAAGAAGAGAAGTATACAAGATTTTAAACACACTACTTTCTTAAAAAAGTATAAATTACACTTCTTTACATGAAATATGGAATAAAATGAGAATTATTTTTTAGGCTTAGTATAATGCTAAACTTATTTAAAAAAAAGTTCAGAAAAAGGTTCCCGAGATTTTTGGGGAACCTTTAATACAACTAATCTTAAATCTATAGTATTGGAAAAAATTTAGATTTATTGGTGATCGTTTTGTAAATAGTAACCATAAAAGCGCTAAATGTAATATTTATAGTAATGTAATATTCATAGTATTCATAGGTTTATAAATATGTGGCATATATTTTGTTTACCAGTGTCCTGTGTAATTTTTTGGGTTCACTAATTTATCACGCTTATTTAAAAAAACTTTATCTTAATTAAAAATACCAGTACTTTACAAGTTGTTCGTACTTTTCCAGTTAGTCCAGAACCACTCGGATCCGAAGCTGGGCACCGAGTAGACGCCGTAGTGCAGGAATATGCCCACCTTGGCCTCGTCATACCACTGGGGCAGTGGTCTCTGGTCCAAGCTGGCCCAATTGGGCTGGTATCGAGTCCGCGGACCCGGCACCTGTGCCTCGACCTCCGCTCCAGATCGCCATGCGATCATCGCCACCAGAAGCGTCCAAGCGGAGATTGCCATTTACTCAATTAGCCGGCGACTTGATTTTTCGCTAAACTCTGATGCGTCTGCTTTGGTTCGTGATCCAAACACAACTGAGAATTGTGAGCGGAGAACGCTTCTCTCTGAAAGTACGACATCCAGCTGAATTCATTTGCTTTTGTGTTTTAAACAGAGGGACAAACCAGAAGGTACACTAAAAAATATTTGTCCATTTAATTTTAAACCTAAAGTAAGCAAGCTTGAATAAAAACTAAATAATGTATTATTACAAAATATTTATAATATAAATATACTATGTAAATTGTAAATAACAACATATAAATACAAAATAATAATTACTTAACAAATACAAAAATTATTGCTAAGCATTATTTAATTTGCTATACAAATTATTTTAAATTTTTTTCGTAGTGTTTTAAATACTTTGTGAGGACCAACATATTGATAAGAAATGAAAATACTGTTCTGAAGAGGCTTGTTTATCAGCATTTCTAATTTGTAAACAGGTTCGGTAGGCAAACAATTATTTTATGTACTTATATGCAAAAACAAGATACATTTTACGAAGTGCACCCTGTAACATTTGCAATTTTGTTTAAAAATTCTTTAAAGTCTTTGTCGTACTTATCTTTATGCAAAATGAAAAACATTGTATTGTATATCGTATTGTAAACTCAATAATGCCCAAAACAAGTATCTCGCTTTTAAATACCCAAAAAAAAAACAGACGTTTTTTCAGATTGTATAAACATACTTTTCATTTAATGAATTTAAAAAAATGCCAATATTTTGGAAGCTTTCTTTGGTTGCGTTAAGCTGAAAAGGAAAATCTGTAAGGCAAAAACTAAATTCAGTCCTTGTTTAATATAAATTCCAAAAACTATAGTAATTTTATTTGAGATGTGAGCCGATTTATATATGTATATGTACATATAATAAGTACGAGATCAGATGGCTTCATGTTGTGGCCATAGGGGTGGAAAAGAGTGAGAGAAGCGGGTGGTTAACGAAGGAGTGGTGTGTTCCTCGCGTACCAAAGTTCCACCCAGAGCCACCACGCGTCGGGAGTGGGATTGGAACGTAGGTATCTGCTCCGTACGTGATCCCGATCTCGATCTCGATCCCGCCTTGAGCAGTAGTTTCTCCCGCGCGAGAACGCCATTCTGGGCGATTTGATACATATGCTCGTACTTCTGGGCCAGGCTCAGAAATCGGGACTTTCCGGGACCCTCGTGGAACTCTTTGGGCGAGAATTCGCCAAACTTAATCAGGCCAATCAGATCGGCCACATAGTTGGGTTTGATGTCCTCCTTGGTCTGCAGCGGCGGGGAGCTAGCTGATGGTAACACCAAAGATGGGTTTTCCAAATCATCATTTGCTGTCCCAAGTGGGGGATTTGCAATGTTTACCACCTGAGTTGAGCTTTCGGCATCTTCGATACCATTGTATTTGAGATACATTTCCAGCAAACGAAAGCGATCTGCTTCGGATAGTTTGCCGGCAATCACTTCGATATAGTGCTTGAACACAGCCCAGCTAAATTCGTATACGCCCGAGTGGTCGAGGGTGCCCTTAAAGGTGATCTTGAGCTCCCAGGCCATTTGGTCGATCAGTGATTTTCTATTCAACCGATGGGCGCACTGGAACAGCCGGAGTATCTCACCCATGTCAAAGGTGTCCTTGCGCATCTGCAGTTCCCGCACACAGTCCTCTTCCAGCGATTTCACCAGATATTTGTTGCCAAATTCACAGAGCCGTGTTAGCGTATCAAAGTCATACGTCTGCAGCTTCTCATACTCATAGCCGTAAAGGTAGTCGCGAAATTTCTCGAAAATATCCGGTTCTACATCGTTTAGGCGCACCACCCCACTGCTGGACTCTTTATAGTCACCGTACAACATCCGGTCGAAAACGTCGGAGGCGCAACTGAAGATCAGTTTGTGACAGGAGAAAGTTTTGCTGATACCGCCCTCGGTTTCGATTACAAAGCTGCAGTCCGCATGACGTTTTGTACGACCAAGCTCAACAAGGGAACTACGCAACCTGGTTTTAGAGAAGTTACCATTACCATTTAACTATATATGCCTAAGAGTCAGCAATCGATCATCTCTTACCAGCTACTCATCTTAACCAAGTCGCTGTCGCACAATAAATTTAGCTTTTAAAAATATTCGTTTTGCTATGTCGAAATAAATGTGCCAAAGAAAGAAAAATTGTTTCGTGATCTTAAATTCAATGAAGACTTTGTCTTAATAAACTAAAAAATTTAGATTGATGCCTTTAGTTTAAGTGTATATTTAATTACCATTGCCATCGTTTTAACCAGCACATGTTCTATAATAAATAATCACTTCCGAAAAAAGGAAAAAATGTAATTTTTTTTAAATTCCATCACAGTTTAATAAAGATTAGACCCAGAACTTTTTTACCCAGCATATATTCCTTAATAAAACATCACATCTCAATTGAACATAACAGTTTATTTTATTATCTTCTCTCTTTGCCATTTTTGCATTTATTTGTTTTTGCTGACTTAAAAGGTTTGTCTTTGCATTTAATTTCATTCCACCTGTATTCTATTATTAACATAATACATGTATCTTTTTCCTTGTGTTCTTTTTTTCATTTGTTTGAGTTCATTGCATCGCATTCAAAGTTCATCAGATCGAAAGTGTGTGTGATTTCTTTAGGAGTATAGTTTGTTTTTTTTTTAGCTTAGGTCTGGACAGTAGTTCAGTGAAACTGGAGTGGATCAAGTTGCATTGCAGTTGAATCATTGTAATACATAAAATTTGCTTCTAATATTCTACTCTGAACGCTGCTGTTTCTAAAGTAAGTTTCCTTCATTGCCATTTGTTTTCGCTTTGGGGTTAATAACACAACACAGTACAGCACAACACATACAAGTCCCATCTGTGTTTTTAGTTTGTTAGAAATCCGAAGCATGGTATTCCCCTATATTTAATATTAAATGTTTCCAATCACTATAAACTTGGTTTAAAATTGCCATACTTTAACAACGTGTGGATCCCAAACTGAGTGGGTTGTATTTTCCCCTGCATACTTTTCGGCGATTATTTGGTGCGATCTTGTGTGTGTATGCATGGATGTGTGTGTGTGTGAGTGGTGAGGTGTGGTACATAAGTGGTGAAATATTCGGTGCATACCGTTAGGCGAATGTTCGCAGTTCGTGAAGGTGACTTTTCGGTGCATACTTTTAGGCTGGCTGTGCCAAGTACACTGCATGTAAAATACGGGTGAGTTGCTATTTTAAAACTGCGTCGCGTTTCACCGTCTAGTGGAATATTGTGTGTGTGTCTATGTTCCTGAACAATTGAACCAGTATACGCTCTATTTCAAAATGTAACTCTGTTTAGGTTAAAGCAAAGCCCTAAAACTCAAACAAAATTATTTAAATAAATACTTAGAACCGAAATAGTTGATAGAAAGTTGTAAAAGTTTCTCTCCCAAGCGTTACACAATAAACTTTCGTTACATTTTTGAAACAAATTTTGTTTAAACTAACTAAAAAAGGTTGGTAAAAAATAAATAATACAAAATTCATTAAGTTTGGCATTAAATATTTCATAAAGAAAACTAGCCTTAATAGCTCTCCTAAGAAACATAATCCTTTTTAAAAGTGACTTTTTTTTTTTTTACCAATTGTTGGAGTAGTTCAAAACTCTTTATTATTATTATTATTTTGGCCTTGAAGGCGTTGACTTTGCATTTGCACTCAGGCTTTTCAGTCAGGACATTTTATTTGTTGCAGAAGAGGAAGGTTAAAATACGTGTAAAGCATAAGCACGCGACAACTCTAAACTCTAAACTCTATGCTTGCAGCTCTCAACTTTCCCTGTCTCTCTATACAATAAGTACATATCTAAATCAACGTTACGGAACTACGATGCCAACTTCGATTAGCTATTCAATAATAATTTTGTAGCTTGTGTGTGTGTGTCATTTATGTAATGGCTGCTGCTTGTTGTTTTGCAATTAGCTGCTTTTTGCATTTTAATGTTTTCTCTTTCTCTTTTTTTTTTTTGTTTGTTTTTATTATTTTTACAATATTTTCAACTTTAGGATCATAGAAGTAACATTAAATAACATTTTTGCGTAAATCTAGTATTTCTAATGTTTTTTGTTGTTGCTGTTGTTGCTGCTGCTGCGGCTGCTGCTGCTGCTGCTGCTGTTCCACCTATGCCGTGGTGGTTGAGGATGCTGCTGCAGTGGCTCCGCCGGTGGCTACCCCTCCAGTTGCGTTGCCACCACCGCCGCCGCCGCCGCCAGCTGCATTGCACTGTATGAGCCCACTGTGCTGATGCTGCTGCTGCTGCTGATGCTGATGCGTCGCCGCCGCCGCATGATGATGATGGCCATGGTGTCCATGTCCATGGTGATGATGATGATGGTGGTGATGGTTCAAGTGATTATTGTTATTATTGTTGCTAAAGTTTAAATGTAGTGCGCCCGCGCCATTGTTCAGAGTGGCGGCGGCAACCTCCGTGGTCGATACCCCACCACCAGCCGCCGCCGCAGCCACAGTCGCCGCCTGAGGAACCGCCGAGGTGCAGTAGCGCGTTGTATCACCAAATTCGCCGCTGGTCAGGTCGCCCAATATGCCGCCCAGCAGTCCGCTGCTCCCTGCCGGCTTGCAGCCCGCTCCCGCTTCCGGTTGCGTGCAGATCGGCGGCGCCACCGCATCGCCATCGATGAGGGAAGCGGAAACGGAAACGGACGCGGATGTGCTGCCATTGTTGCTTTGTGAATTGACCGTGTGCAACGCCTCCGCCGAAGAGGTGCTGTTGCTGTTGCTGCCGCTGTTGTGGTGTTGCTGCTGCTGTTGCTGCTGCTGCTGTTGAAGCGACTGGTGTTGCTCGGAGGTGGTGTGCTCGTGCACCAACGACGACGACGATGTCGCAGTGGAGTTGGCATCCTGGCAACCAGCAGTGTCGTCGGTTAGCCGCAGGGCCACCTCCAAATCGCGCAGTACATCCGTCTCCTTCTCGTCGATCAGGTTGAAGCGCCGATGCAGAGCGGTGAGGTGCGCGAACGTCAGATTAAGATGGGTGTGCAAGCCGAGCAGCGCGATTTCTCGGAAATGCGCCGCATACAGATGCGCTATCACATGAAATTGCAAGCGTAGTATCTTCCGCGCAATCGACTCGAACGAGCCGGGGAACTCGTTGGCGTATTTGGTTGGGAATATCGACTCATCGCTGACCGTCTTTTGGGTGAAAGTCATCACATAGTCGATGTACTGTGGAGCTGCGACGCGCGTCTTCTTGCCCTTCTCGTCGAACCATAAGTACGTTCTGCCGAAAAACATATACATATATATATTATTATGGTACTAACAGATATAAGAAGCTATTGTCAGGTCTCACCTGTTGCCGGGTCCGGTCATGTCGGCGCAACCGGATTGTGTACAAAATTCACTAATAGTTCCATAAACCAAATTCACATGCTCAAATAGAGCCAGGGCTGAAATTACGAAAAAAAAGTAAACAACAATTATAAGAATGTTTATAAAACGTGTCCATTTGATAATAAATATTTTTGTTAGAATTAAGTTTAATAATTTTGGAATTGGTAATACAAAATAATAATACCAACTTTATTAATCATGTGCTATGTACAATTTAAGTGAATGGGGTTTCATATTTGTATTATCTTGTACAATATACAATTTAAGTGAACTACAATCATTAATAAATTGGGATGAATAACGATTTCTAAAACGAACTTTAAAATAGCTTAAAGAGATGTTAAATAAAATCATGATTATATTTTAAAGTATCTGGAAAGTAAGTTTAATAAAATCGTGATTCAATTAAAAGAAGCTTACAAATAAGTGATGGTTTTATTCATGTAAAGATGGAAATGAAATTTTCCAATTTCTAATTGAGATGCACATTTGGATTTAGAGCAAGAAGTTTAAAAACAAGATTAATATTATCATGGATCTACAATCATTCCCAAGACAAACAAAAAAAATACCATAATAAGTCAACAACCTGCTAAATAATTGCCAACTCTCTTCGGCAAAACAAAAGGGGGTATAGAGATATCTTTCAAAGCAAATCTTATCATCGTCACCCGGCGTGTATTGGTTTCTTTCAGTGTCTGGTGTTCAGAGATAAGACCCAGCCGTCATCATACGATGATATTATTGAGCGGAACCATCCGGTGTAAGGTCAATGCCGACCCAATATTTGCACAAGTGTCCTCATTACGTCAGTTGTGGAGAGAGCTGAGCCGCATTATGAAATGCCAGCAGAACTGGAGCAAAAATAGGCCGCTGGCTTAAATCGGTTTTCTTAGCCCAGTTCCAAGTTGCAAACGGGAGGGATGGTGCCGCTTCGAAGTCAGCAAATTCAAGTATTAAATTTGCATATATGAACTTGCAGCTGACGCCATCGGGCGACGTGAAATGACCCTGATCCTCATCGCCCACGACAAACAGTTTGGCTTTGATTGTTTTTCCAAAAAGGAAGGCAAGCTAATGAAGAGTCGATGCAGATGGAGATGGAGGAGCAAGAGGACAGAGGGGCTACATTTTGCTGATACATTGCCAATTATTTGCCTCATTTGAGTCAACAAAGAACTGTGTAATTTGCATTCTGCCACCCAGCAAGCAAACAGATTATTTACAAGATGATGTAATTTCTCAAAATCGATTCGGTTCCCCTTCAATGATGTAACCAAAAAAGATTCTTTCAAGCAAGCTAATTAAGATGTGACTCACCAATCACTGGCTTAGGATGGTATTAAGCGTTTATTAAAATTTAATTAAAGTAGGGGTGGAAAATAATTACTGGTTTACGTCACATTTTGTCAGTGATTTAACATTGAATGCGTTTTATTAATCTTTCGAAAATTGATTGATCCTTCAGCAATTAATTTGAATACCCCTTGATTTATTAAACCTTTCCGAAACAAAGCAAACCTGATCTTGTATCCTGGCACTTCTTAAAGCGCACTCAGATAATGCTATCGCCCAGACTTCTGTTCAAGTTCATTGGCTTAACGATAATGTATATAGTGGACCGGCGAGACTTGCTCATAAATCGGGGCACTCAACCGGAGCCACCGGAGTGCCCAGTGGCGATTAGACTATCAAACTTTTGCCAAACAGCAGCTGACATCGCTTTGCGGCCAGTCGCTCGTTAAAGTCATTTGTAAATCACACGATAAAGCTTGCCAACAATAGGAACAAATGACACAGATGTGAGTCAATAAAAGCACTTTTGAAAGGGAAATCAGAAAATCACGTGAACTTCAAATAGCTAATTGTATGAGCAAATCTTACAATTAATAAACATTTGAAATGGAAACTTACTGTGTGACGCTAGCCATTCATTGTAGTCCAAACCAGCTGGAAGATCGACTAAGGCTTTGAGATCAGCTTCAGGTAATTTACGTTCTAGGACACTCTCCTCCAAATACAATTTGGTGTCTGTTGAATTTTGATCGCCATCGCGCTCCTTGCGACGAGCCTTGCTGTAAATAAATAAAAAACATTTCAATTAAATAATGCTCATATAGAGTAAAGTTTTAAGATTTATTTGTATTGCAAATAGTAATGGGTATGGTAAATCTGTAAGGAAAGTCTCACCCAGCTACGCATAGAAAACTATCGACAGAGTCCTGAGCATAACGGTACAGGGTACCAATGGTATCACCGATTTTAGAGGGTATTGTCGTCACTTGCCACATAAAACGCGCCGTTCTCAACAGACATTTAATCACATAGGAAGTTTGGGGCGGTGGAGGCGATGCGGTGGTCGTTGTTGTCGTACTTGTTGATATTGTTGAGGTCGACGTTGATGGCGAACTTTTTAGTTTTCTCTTTGGATCCGATTCAGATACAAACGTTACTCCTATTCTTGTTGGCACCTTTGAGCTTAGAGTTTCTTTCATTTTTTGGTATTGTTTACGTTGCTTTGGTCATCTTGCCTCCTGCGATCCGCAATGAGAACTAATTAGCCCAAAAGCGAACCCAACCGAACAAGCTCCCGTGGCGTCCAAGTGACTCGCTTCAAATGTTATCGCTTCAAAAGTATTACACTCGGCCCGATCCAGAATAAAGAACCCACGGTAATGGGTAGGAAATAGACTCTCCGAGAGAACCAGAAGCAAAACTTTAAGCTAATCAACTTTTCATTGGTAGGGCAAGGGCTTTGGGGCCCCAAGTGATTAGCATATCTTAAAATAGGACTACTGACGACCTTGAAAACTAACAAATCGTTGATATGAAAACTAGAATTATAAAATTGTTGATATCACCAACCAAAAGAAAACACATTTTTTCCATCATAAGACTTGAGAAAAGGTTATACACAAAAATTTCTAAAAAAAATGTTGCTTTGAAATTAATATTTTACAAAAAACCTTTTTTTTTTAATCGAAATACTGGCCTAGAAAGAAGAGTATTATTTATTTGCAAAGATCCTGTGTAGACGGTTAAAACCTTAAACTTGAGCAAATATTATGCACGCGTGCAAGTTGAAAATTCTGAATTTAGTGAGGAAAGACTGGCACGTTTTAATTTTATTTGCTGAGCCCAAAACGACTGGTGTTGAAGCTTATTGACCTTTTCAACGAATGGCTTTTAGTCCATTTTTAAAATGCACTGTGCAAACTTAACCAAAACAATAAGCTGGTTGGGATCCTATAAAAGCAGAGAATTCAGCCAAGAAAGGTATCAGTTTGCAATTACATTTATATACATCGAAAATGAAGGCGACGATTATTGGTGGGTAAAACAAAAACCTTCTTTGGTGGTTTTGGATTACAATAAAAAGTGGCAAAAGGATTATTTTTGACTAATTGGTTTCTTTGTAGCTGGAATCCTGCTAATCAGCTTGGTGGGCTACACCGCAGGAAACGCATGTGGTTGCACAGATCCAGCGTCAACCACTACGACAACGTGTGCACCAACAACTACTACTACCACTTGTGCTCCAACAACCACGACAACAACCACGCAAAGGACCACGACTACTTGTGCTCCAACAACCACGACAACAACCACGCAAAGGACCACGACTACTTGTGCTCCAACAACCACGACAACAACCACGCAAAGGACCACGACTACTTGTGCTCCAACAACCACGACAACAACCACAACAACAACCACGCCAAGACCCACGACTACTTGTGCTCCAACAACCACGACAACAACCACGCAAAGGACCACGACTACTTGTGCTCCAACAACCACGACAACAACCACAACAACAACCACGCCAAGAACCACGACCACTTGTGCTCCAACAACCACGACAACAACCACCCAAAGGACCACAACCACCACCACCAAAAAGCCAACTACGACAACGACAAAGGCAACCACAACAAAAGCAACCACAACTAAAGCAACTACAACTCGCAGGACCACTCGAAAGACGACAACTCGTCCCACCAAAAAGCCATGCAGCTGCGGCTGCGGTCCAGGCGGTGTTAAATGCGATGGATGCCCTGAAAGGGAGTCACTTTGCAAGGAACTCATCAATATGATCCGCAATCTGGATCGCAGAGTCCGCCAGTGCGTTTGTGGTCAAAAGGAATGGATGTTGTAGGTCAATTAAACCACAACACTTGTTTTATGAAAATCCAATCCCATTTAAATCATCGCCTCACTGCCACAACTACAATTACAAGGACTACGATTTTTTTCACAGCAATATAACACCTATTCTATTAAGTGGATATCTATTACAGCTAGTAAAAGATTTGTTGAATTGTTGTAAATTATCAAAAAAATAATTAAACCATATCTATATCTGTTGATAAATATTATAAATATTATATTAGGACCAAAATATTAATTTAGTCCTTTTGAAATAATTGATAATTGATAAATTAAAACATTATACGTTTGTTATTAAACAAAATTCGGCATTACGCATTACAAAATTATATTAATTTTTTACAAAATGAGATCACGTGCCTTCTTCATAATCAGATACCACCCTAACCAAAAAACATGAAATGCATATAGCTTATCAAAGCTAAGAATCAACAAGTCTTTTCATATTTGTTTTCCCATTATTTTTATTTATGCAAGGAGGTTAAACTAAAAAGTGCGTAGACCATGAAAGAACGTGTTCATGGGCAGAACCAAGTTAAAATAAATTTATCAGTCGACCGGAGAGTGAGTGGCACAAGCGGCTTTTTAAGCACTTAAACAAACAAACTTAGTTGTGATTATAATTATGCCACCCACCGACCGCTTTTCCCGCATGATAGCAGTGAAGCGTGCTGATAAAACTCGAAATGCCCAAACACATATGCATATATCCAGTTATATAGGCATCGTGTGTATATGTGGATATCAGACAACTGTGCGCATTTGTTTTCCATTATTTGCTGGGAGGCAGCGAGGTGTGGAGTCCACAGGTGAAGCCCATTAAACCCACAGATAACTTTGTTCTCCCAAGCAACAAAAAAAAAAAATACAATCCACCCGCATTCACAAGAGCCAGATGGAGTGGCTTAAAGTGCGGGCTTTAGCGGTGGCACTCTAACTAATAGTTATTCCATCAAGTGCCAAATAATGCCAAGGACCCGCCTTCACCTATCGATCTGTGGTACCTTCGTTATGTCGCACAAAATTTGCGTGTCAGGTCAGAGGCGTCAAAAGGTCGTCCTGAATGACTTGTGCTCGAGTCTCAATTTAAATGCCCTGCCGGATGTTGCCTGCGATGGCACACTAAGATTGTCGGACCTCAAGGCGGCGCAAACCCTGTAATCGAGGACGCAGAGCGCTCGTTTCAGGTGAATTTAGCCCTTAAATTCAACCAAAGTTATAAACAATTTCATTACAAAGCAAGGCGAAGAGTTTGTAAGAGAAGGTAAAGGGTTTTACAGAACATTTGTATTTTAATTGAATATAAAATAGTTTAAATGTTGTCCTGCTTTTTAAAATTGATGCTGATATTAATACTTTCACCCAAGCATTTAATTTAAGTTTGAAATAAAAATTAACTATTGTGTAAAGTTTATAGATTAATAAGGAATTCATTCTGTTAACCTTAATTATTTACCTATCATTATTTAAATCAACAAAACAAAAACCAGATAATTAAAAAACAAAACAAATTTAATCTTATAATCAAGGAAAGTTTAAAGCTAAATGTAATCAATTCTTAAACTTTCCTTTTAATATTCTCACTCTATTCTTTTTTTTTTAGGTTTTTCAACGAATCCCTGACACATATTTCATCACTGGAAGTCCAAAAACACTACACGTTCACTTGGAAAAGCTCTTAGTCGATTACCGATTCGTGCGACGACTTTATTACTTTTCCGATCGAATGAGAACTGCTGGCAAACAAACCATTAACCCATACACGCTCGCACACACTCAATTTACACACTGGGCCAATTGAAGTGACGTGCTATGTGGCGCGATAAGACGGCTTCTTTTGGGGTCTCGCAATTTCACAAGAAGTTCCTGGGAAACGTCACACAAACCCTATAAATTATGAGCTTTATTGGGCCAACGTATTTTTATTTTTTTTTTTCTTTACACATAAACACCTCGCTTCCAAGTCGCAAAATAGGCCGCAAATATATTTGCACGTTTGGATTTTATTTCGCATTTCGAGTTGTGTCGCTACGAGCTAAAAACTAAAACTGAAGGCAAAGGCCAGCAACAAATTGGAATGAAATCGATGAGCCCAAATGGGTGCATAATAAATTCGTGATAAATAAAATTGAAATTCGAACTCAGCATTTCCGTATTGGCACGCAGTGGATAAAGGTGGGTGGTTTCCGCTTTGACCTTGGCGAAGATAAGCCAAATAGTTTGAAATATTCAGAGCTGGTCGAGAACCAATTAGCCAAAGGAGAGAAGCCAGAAAATAGAGCCCAGGGAATTCAATATGCCATAAATGACCATGGAACCTGTCCTAATGATATATTTATTGGTGTTGCGATTCAAAACATATGGCCCATAGCCTCAGGGGGCTGATATAAAGCGAAGGGACCACGAATTGGTGTATATGAGACCCCATTAGAGTGGCCCTGAACACACATGTCGCTGCCCATGTCCAATCCCCTCAACCACCCTATCACTTCAGATAAGCTCAACGGGCTTTCCCGACTTCTCCCTCGTGTGCCATTTACCCCAAAATATTGCGATAGGCCTTGCCATATGCTACGCACAAAACCAATCATCGTGATATTGATCTATCAATTAAAAGGCTTTTGCTGTTGCCACATCGCACGAGATATTAATTGTTAATAGGCAGGTATTATTTTCCTCCATGTATGCATATCATACTCAAAAGTCGCTAGTCACTCAAAAAAATCTAGACAAAGGCATTCAAGATCCAGGTGGTTATCTCCTTATTTATTTATAGTCGAGTTTGAAGCTGATAAAGCAAAAGCGTGACCTGTTCTTAGTTTAGATTTTAAGGTAACTTTTGACAATATTCACATAATTTTAAAATTGAACAACTAATGGTTAGTATTGAAATTTTGAATATCACTGTTGGGATGGAATCAACAGATAAATAAACAAATAAACGTACTTATAAAAAAACATTTTTAGCTTAACAGATATTCTGCAATTTTCCGCCCTTATGACACACATATGGTATAATTCATAAATTATGTTTATTCTGATATTTCTATATCTGAATAGATGTTTATGCTATTTGTTGATGATGATGAAATCGAGCAAATGAATAAATAGACTGACTAACTGGGCTGATTATTACAGAAGAACAGCAAGCGAAATGAAAATGAAAATGGAGCTCATCGAGAGTTGATGTAGCTGGAAATATTGCTTAATATCAGACAATGACTAAATGGCGCCCAAAGAAACAAAGGCACATCTACGACAATAGACAATGGAAGAGCCTTGTCTACCCCGCCTTTTCCTCCATCCATAACGTGGTTTTCCATAACTGCTATCAACTGTGTAACTATTTAGCTATATACCCGCCCATATGCGACTCTGTGTGGGTGAGGGCGGGTTATTGTTGTTGACGATGTTGAAAGTAACGGCAGTGTAAGTGTCCAAAGGTGTTGAAACTGCTATAACAACAACCACAGCAGCGGAGATATAACCGAGTCGTACGATAAGTTAATAGCCGCAAATGGGCTAGAATGCAGTCAGCAACAACACTGCCAAAGACAATATCAAGAACAGCAATAAAGGACTGATAAGATAAGTAGGAAAACGAGACAATGCACACACCTATACTCAGAAACTATTTAAAGTGGCTCTATTTTACACAAAATATTTCCTTTAAATTTTCAAAAAGTCCACATCATCTATATGTTAAATCCATAATTTGGTGGCACAGAAAAAAATATTTACCAAAATAAATCATTTATGGCTTATATGGACTAGAACCAGTTGGGAATTATAAGTGCCCTTATATGCAAAGTCGTTTGACCCTCTATTCTACATAAATTATTTTAAAGTTGTTTGCTTTCTACTGGAATTGGTTTCAATATATTTATTTCTAGTTCAACTAATACAAATTTGATTGAAATGGAAAGAGAAGAAGATAAGACCTCAAGTGAAGAAGCTTTCACCGCAAACTTTATTGACTGTCACCCCAATCATGACATGATATGGATGATGTAATAATGGTCTGGCCATAAACACGGCCTGTCTAACTAGCTCCGTCTCGGGGGTCTGTCTCCTACTAATGTTTTTTGTGGTCTGACTCCGGCCCTTTGTGTTTATAACACTCGAGGCAAAAGGGCCAGGCCAAGCCACAGAAACAGAAAAAAACTCGACTGCCGAAATGAGCATAGAAACGTGACAGAATAATGGCATCACATAAACGTCTCATTGATACACGATAGCTCAGGGTGCGATGAAGTAAATGGCATACATAAAAGGCAGGCACCATCGCACAAGCCAAATGTGGGGCAGCAACTCTTTAAGCCCCAAGACGCAAATAGAGCTGGCTTGAATTACGCTGAAGTTTCAGACGAAATTAAAAGGTCCCAATTCCAATTTATATGCTTCGTATAAATGTACTTTTGTTTTATACTTTAAAAAACTTTAAAATCTTATAAATTATATACTTTAGATGTATACATTACATATAACATGACCTGGCTAAAATCTAAATTACTGATCATTAAATTTATAGTCATAACATTGACAATTTACATTACATTGACATTACAGCTAATTTTTTATTATTTAACAAGGGGGATTTAATTGTTTCCAATATATTCTTTTGATCATCCGCCTAATGGAGCCCTTACTGTATCAAGATTGACAATCACAGCCCCAATTTGTGATTGCCATTGCTCAGAGATGCAATCGCATCTGTAAATGTATCTGCATCTGCATTTGTAACCGGTTGGAACCGTTCACTCGTCAGATATTCATACAGAATGCATAATAGCGAAGGCGGCACACTAGAGGCCACTCAACCGGGCGCGAATTACGTCATCCGATCGAGCGGTGCATTTATCCAGTTGGATTCACACTATACCGCACCGCACTCACCGCAACTGGACTGCCACCGACTGTTTACTTTGTTGACACTTATCTGTTGATAATTATCTATTGAGCGAAGGAACACACCTATCTAAGCACAGAGACGTTTAAAAGCAAAAGTTGGGCAATTAAAAGAATATCGAAAGGTTTCCCCCCAAGTGCGTATAAATTATCATGGCAAGTCGAAGCGAAACGTAGCGATCGCCAGCTTAATTAACGACAATTGCGGGGTGGGCAGACATAGTCAAGTACAAAGACTGGCGATGTGTCTGCCCTCCTTTGATCGATGTCAATTCGTGAGTCAACCGAATTCATGAGGCACGAATGACAAATAGGCGGCAACGTACAAGTGCATGGAATAAATCATCGCCGAGCCGATTAAGAAATCCGTGATATCCGTGAAATCCACGAAAAGCCAACCTGTTGCCATTATAAACTGTTCCACCGATAACGAACGAGAGCGAATCGATGTGTGTTTGCACATGGCTCTTATCAGTTTGCATTTTCAAAACGTATCAGAAAAGTAAAATATATTCTGTTTTGTCTTATTTTAAATGACGTATTCCGCTTTTAAGTAAGCTTTTTTTAAGACACTATTTAATGTTTTCATAGTATGACTACTGTTTTATTTTTTCTTTCCAGTATGAGTCATATTTCTGAACCTTATGACACTTAACAAATTGTAAGATAAGAAATGGTTTGTACATTTTTTTTCCTTTTTGTAATGTGGGAAAATTTTAAAATAAACAATCACAAAATGTAAGTTTGATTTTCCAAAGATCACTACAATTTTCTTTAGCGGAAATTGTCCCTATCAATCATAGAAGTAGAAGCTTTTTGAAATAGACCACGAGATAAGATTATTTGATTGCAAACAGCTTTTAGATTGTTTGCTACGAAAACAACACATTAACCAATTAACCCATTCAGTTTTGTACATGTACTTTTGTTCACGTATGTATATGCTACTATGCAATTGTCAGAGAAGTGAAGTGGCAAAAAACGAGTGCACAAAACCAAAAGAAACTTCACAAAAGAGACAATTTGGCGACGTTCAAAAGAGGGAGGAGCCGGGGGGGGAGGGGCCTTAGACAAACGACAAACTTTTTTGAAGGTTAATCGCGGGCGGGGGCCGGTTAATCGGGTGTCGAACGCGTTTTTCAAGTCCATTGAAACGAGTGACGCGCACGCTGAAGCTGGCGTTGACGTTACGCCGGTTGTGGTTCGCTGTTGATGCACAAAAAAAAATTGTCATTCTGGACCAAATGGTAAAATAGTCAATTATAAATTTTATTCACTGTCATTGAATTAATTTTTATTAAGGTTTTAGTACTGTAAAATAATTCATCAGAGCATGTTTTCTTTAAATTTGAGTTATGTTTTATTTTATTAAACCAAAAATATTCTTTGGTATTAATAAAATCACCAAAACTAATCCATAATTTGTTTCTGTGTTTTCTTTTTTTTTGTTTTGCTTTGATTATAAAGTTCACCCAGTTGTGGATTTGTGTTGTTTTTCTTATTTTGCTCCATTGGTTGATTATGACGCGTACCGTTAACCGAAGGAAACGAGTGATCGTTGATATTTGTTGTACTTTTTGTGTTTTTTTTTTATATTCAATATTTATGGGCTTCCTTTATTGTTTTTTTTTTTTTTTTGCGTGCGTGCGGCCCGCCGTTCGGCAGCGGAATCAGAAGACTGTCCGTCTGTCGCGACGCGCACCTTTGCCGCGGCGCAGCCCGCTTTGATTGTGTGCGCGGGAGAGAGAGGGCCCCCCACTCGTTAGAATCGAGAGAGAGAGAGAGAAGCCCCCACAAATCAGCTGTTTGCCCGCTCTCCCGCTCTCTATGTAGACATCCCGTTCTATCGTTGCACTTTGAATGAAATCGGTAACGGCAGTTTGCATTGGAGCTTTTCTATAGCACACATTGCATATTGCGCAAATATATATGTAATATAACGAAGCTCTCATAAATTTCGTTATGCAAACACGCGTCGTTGGGTTCTTCTCCGCGCAGCCTCTCTTCTTCATTTTTTCAGCTTCGAATGACGCAGACGAATGTCCCAAACGCTATGTCGATGATGACTGCAGAAAAAGCAACAGAAACAGACGGAACACCTACAGTGAAGCCTAAGAAAGTCATTCCACAAGGACACTTAAAATAGATCGATGAGTACTCAACTCTAGGAGGTTGTCAGTAAAATTTTGTTGCCTACATCAGGGGGCAAACCTCTAAACTCCTTTGAAGAATTATAGATAATATTGCTTAAAAACAAATTATTGCTACCAAAAAGAATATAAAAATATATTTTTGCAAGTATTTTATTTTTGATGTTGCTAAATATATGAAATTTCATGTAATACTTTTAATAATACAAATAGGTATATACGAACAATCTTTAAGTTTAAACAAAATATAATTAAATATTTTAAAACTAGTAAATTGACCAGTACATCGACACAATGTTTTATTTAAAATAAACTTCATTTCAACGAGAATTTAAAAAAATTGCAAGGCATTTGCTGTACTATATTTGACTTCAATAAATTAAAAAAAACCTTTGCATTAGCCAGAATCCACTACTTAAAAATATTAAATTAAGACAAAAGTTAAATGTTTAAGATGTACTTTTTTAAAAGATTTATTATGTTGTCTTTTTCTCTGTAGATGAATGACTGTACTTGGACAAAAACAAGAAGTGCCCCAAGCGTGCGACAATCAAACAGCTGCGCGCCAACCAAATAAAACTCATGATGAAAAAGATCGAGATAGAATGCGGGAGAGGAAGAGGCAACAACGCTCGTCAAATGGGCTGTTTGCCCCATCAGCGCTTTCGTTTGCCTTTGCCTTTGCCTTTGCCAAGTTCAAAATTATTTAAAACAATTAATATTCATTTTGTTCCGTGTTATTTTCAGCGTGTTGTTGTTGCTTTCAATTAGCCTTGCTCAAACTGATGATCATCATGCTCTCCCTCTCTTCCCTTCCACTCTCTGTCTCTTTCGGTTGATGAAGGTGTCACAAAATTGCAGTCATAAATTAATAAAAACAATCACAAACGACCAAATGACTCGAAATTTATTCAATTAATCGCTTGCTCAGGACTGCAAAACATGAATTTACATTATTTGAATACAGAGGTATAGTACAAAATAAGGGCCAATATAAGGTATTGAGAAAACGGATGAATTTTCTAAATATCTTAATTATAAAAAGAGGAAGTCAAATAAAAGTATTTTACAGATTTTCAACATTTTATACTAATGATGTCTGCCTGTCATTATGTTAGTTTATTTTTTGTTTAAACTATGTTTTTAATAATTAGCTTTTGCTAAAAAACAAAAAGACACTTAATTAAGTTTATTCAACAGAATCAACAAAACCAATACAATTTAAAATAGTTTCTTAATGTGCACATTTCTTAAACAAAAGACCTCTTTAGCCACTTATTATGGTATGGACTACAGGGAAGTGAATTCCAATTTAATTATATTGTTTTCTGCACAATGGCAACGGATTGCACACTATTCTTGATGAGCTAGCTGCAATTGACGAACAAATTGTGGAGCTTGGGGTTTTATTGATTTTGCATGTGGATGTGGCAGACAATAGAGCAACTGGGGAACAGAACAGCTCATGGCGAACGCATTAATCTATCAGAGCCACGCTCCATTTACGCGGTAGACAAGCTGTGGGAGCGGTTCCATACCCTCCATTCATCACCCCTCCATCTCGCCAAATGTGTGTCACAATTAACAATACTAAATTACGCATTAATCAAGCACAAAGACAAAACTTTACCGTCATAACAACAAACAAATATGCGTGCACAGCAAAAAAAAAACCAGTAGAAAAATTAATAGTTTTAAGGATCTTTGGTTTTTTATATCATAAACATTTTTATTTTATATAAATCAATGTATGTTCTTTAAAGTTTCTTAGAAAGTTCTTCTTGAATTGATTCTTCTTAGTTGAATTTATTTTATTATTATTGCTTAAAAAATTAATCTATCAAACCATAATTTTTTTCTCTGTGTATCGGACACGGACATGGCAAAAAGAGCTTAGGAAATATACATTTTAATTAACGTTTTTTTTTCGTCAATGGCGGATGTCGATGGATATTTGGACGGATGACTGAGGTGGGGATGACAGTGGATTGGGTTTGGGAAAATGGCCAAAAGCGCCGATATGAATCAGCTTCTGCCAAAATGTGTCCAAATCCCAATCATTTTGCTGCTGTTTCCGTCTCGTTTTCTTTGGCGCAAGACAAAAGACCCGGCTATAAATCGAAAAGTACCGTTTTGCCCGTTTGGCTCTGCGGTACTCGTTCTGCATACGAAAACATTTTGGAAGCACTGTTAATCAGTGTTCCACAAGTGACATACCCTATATTCACGGTGGATTAAATTTTCTTTGTAAAAAATAATAATTATTTTTTAAAAGTGATTACCAGTCTAAGCAACAAAAATCTTCTTAAACTTAAAATCCATAATTAAAATTAAACTGTAATGAAAACCCAATTAATTTGTACTAAACTAATCAACCAAAGAGTAGACTTTAAAAAATACTTTAATACATCTACAGATTCTGTAATACTAACGGATTTTTTTTTTAATTTTAAGCAAACCAAGTATGTGGTGTATCTTTTTAATAATTTTTAAATCAGTTGTAGTTCTTATGAGAAAAATCTACTAATACGTCTTGTTTAAGTTTTCAAGCTTCTCCTGACCAAGATTTTTTTTGAAAAAAAACTTTAAATTTCTTTTTTATTGTCTAGCCCCTTACATAATATATAAAAATAATAATGGATATTTACCATATTATAACTAATATACCTAGTACAGCGATTTGAAACGATAACAATTAAGTTTTTTAAGAGTTTATTTTATTTTTATTTCAGTCCGATATACTCCATCTGCACTTTAACTACTTATACCCAGTGGTAGTATACCACAATCGCCTGCTGAGAGAGAGACGAGTTTTTGGCTGGGAATGGGAAACTGGTAGTAAGTGGGAACTGGGAACTGGTAGTTGGTAACTGGTGACTGTCAACTGAGAGAAGTTGGCTTAGAAGAGCGACTCTCTTCTCGCACACAGCTGACGACAGCAGCTGGCCGATGTGAATTGGGTGAGTCATTTGGCCAAGACCCCACCTCCACATCCCCACATCCCCGCCTCCCCTACAAACCCATCGACCTCCGGGGGGTGACGACAACTGACATTAATGTTTCGCTGATGAAGACAAAAGCAAGAGACACAATATAATAATAACAATAATGGAAAGTATTTAAAAGAGAGACTCTACACGCGGACAGGTAGATGGATGGCGGCTGATGACGGGCAATCACATGTGGCTAAATGGATTAAAAAGCGGCCAAGAGAGCGAGCGAGAGGGAGAAAAGCTGAGCACGTAAATGAGCCACAGCCGGAACTTGGTGCGAAGTCAAGGTAAACTTTTATGGGCTTCGTTACTCACTTCTTTTCTGTTTCTGCAATTTTTGCATGCGGGTGAAATTGAAAATACAATACAAATACAAATACACTGTAGAAAACCCATAAAAAGTGTATTTTATGTGCTACCTGTATGCGGTAGCAATTACTTCAGGCAAAAAAACGACGAAAGGCAGTTCATAAAACTGTAAAAAAGAGACAAATGATGCTCTTGTTTTAATGAACTTTAAAAGGGTGCGGGGTTAGTTTGGTTTTTACGTTTTTAGGTCGAATTTAATGAGGTTCAAATGTAATATGGGGCAAAAGAAAATTACGTTTCCTCAAGTCAAAAAAAACTTGTATATTTAATCTAATATTAAGAGAAATATATTTTTAAACTTATATAAAAGATAATTCTTTTATGAAACTTTCTATAGAAAGGAAGACATTACAATTGACATCCAATTCCAAAAAAAAGTTTAGGAAAGGTTAAGGAAAGGTTAAAGAAAGGGTAACTTCACCGTATTTCAAACCATTAAATTTGTTGTTAGTATTGTACCTATTCTTTCTATTCTTTTTTTGAGCCCACCTGCAATTATGTTGGAAATAAGTTCACGAGGCTGCCAAGTCAACCATTGTCATCTTTTTGGCATCAGATGGAACCGCGTGATTCTGGGAAATGGAAATTTTCGTTGACCTTTGCTGCTTTGGCATTGCTCCCCCATTCGACACCAAAGTCGTGTTCCAAATTTCCAGCATTTGCCATACGCCAGCTAATGGGCAAATAATTACGGCCAGCATCTGGGCATCTAACGTTATTCGCTGGCTACCGTTGCACAATTGTCGGCTAACTGGGGTTGGGGGGTCGAAATTAGAAGAACCCAGTTTGTTTTATGGCAATTGTGTTTTTTTTCTTCTCTAACGAATAATTGCTCTCAAGTTTAAGACACAGCTCTCGATTTATTTCCAAGTGCCGTTGGCTTTTAGAAGATAACTTAACCGTTTTGGGTCGGATCAAAGGAGTCACATAAACACAGTTGGGGTTCTTAACCAGAAAACAGTTGGGAACTGTCGAAATATGCATTTAAATAACTGGGTGTTATCTTCCACGGCAGCTGTTATGAATAAAATGTATACATTTAAAAGAAATACTTTAAGATTCGACAAAAAAGACTAAAGTTCTGTTGTTATTTTAGCAGGAGACAAAATAGAAATTGAGTAAAACTTAAATTTTAAATAGCCACAATAGAATTTCATGATTATCTAAAGTTGTAATCTCCACAATTTAAAAACTTATTACTATAAGATTTCTGTAGAGACTCAAAGCAGTCAAATGTATTTGTATTTAAATTTTTTTTATTGGTATTGGTAGTTATTCTGTCTGATGTATAAATAAAAAAAACTTTAATAAATAATTATATTTTAAAAAGCCTATTAAGATTTTTATTTGTTTGTTTACCAATTTGTTTTCCCAAATTGCTGAGCTTTCTATACTTTTTGGAATAAAAACAAGGTTATTTTTGACGTTGACATTAATAAAAGTTTTAAATAAGTTTTGATTATGGTTTCTGATAAATATGTGTCACTGGCATTCAGTCATTTATTAAAGATATTCAACACCTTATTCATTTTTCATAGCTTGTTTAAAGGTTTCTAAACGTAATGAATTTTCGAAAGCCAAGAAACCTTTACCAGTTCTAATTCTTGGAGTCCCTGGGAGCTAATTGCTCGTTCTCCATCGCTGACTTGCTGGCCGTCAGGTATTTGTAATGAACTCGAGTTGAGTACCTTGATACGCCTGCTGGCTGCACTAATTCGAGCTTGATCCGGCGGCGCTTTGTCTTTGTCTCCTCGCCAGCTGTTCCCTTTGTCAGTCGGGCAGATTGTGAGTTCATCGGTTTGTCAGTTAGTCAGTTAGTCAGTAAGTCAGTCATTAAGTGGTCCAGTGCGTGGAGTGTCAATGAACGGCGGCGACAGAAGCTTGTGATCGCCTGAGAGCACCTGTTCTCGTTTGAATACCAAAGCCCAAGGTGCTGTGACAGCTGCGAGGCGGCGGGTTAAGGTTAAGGCCCAGATGATTAGCACTCAGACCTTATACCTTATGGTTAAATAAAAAAGATTCTCTATGTAGTAATATATCTGCAAATATCCATCTCTCGCTCTATCTCTCTAGATTGCTCGTAAATCGCAAAATCAGCAAAAGCAAAATGGGCAATGGGCTATAAAAGTCCGGCATGGGTATACAAAACATATTAAATTGGGACAGGAAATTAAAACGTTAGCAACCAGCTGGAGCAGAAACGGTAACAGTCAACGGAGCTCTCCAGCCCATATGATAAGCCCCCCAAACATGTGGAGCGAGAAACCCAACGAGCCAAAGTTGAGCAGCTGGCAAAAGGGCAGGGGAAAAGTTGTAGCCACCAAGATTAATAATGCCCAGACATGGAGTAAGAAAATGAGAAAAAAGTGCAAGTAACATGTGTGTGTGTGTATGTACTTTACTGGACCGGAGTGGACCCATTGTGGCAGTGGCATTTGCAGTCCGGGGGGAAAAAAATGGGGCTACATCGTTGAAGGCGGTGTCCACTTCCTTCACCGATGACTGAGTGAAACTCTTACAAAGAAAGCAAACGATTGTTTAGGCTTTCTATACAATTTTGCTAATGAGTGTTCAAAATAGATTTATTTTAGTGTGGCCAAGTGGTTAAAAGAAGCCACATTTACTAATGTTTCGTTAAAGTTAGTTATGGGTTCCGTTATTAAAAAACAAACAAAAAAAACAATATTAAAAGTTCTTGTGTGAGTCATATATGATGATATAAAATTGAATTCTAGTTCTCACAGTTGTAGATTTAAAAGATTTAGCAGAATACTTGTATTTTATTTTTGAAATATAAGCAAAAATAATTAGCATATCGCTGTTTTTTGCCGAACAGGAAGTTTTAAAAGTGTTAACCAGCCAATTACCTCTGAAGCACAGTTGACTACAAAGAGGTCTTCGTCCAACTGAAGACAATATTACTCATTTATGAAGATTTCAGTTTTCGTCAGTGAAATATATTTGTTAATTTTTTATTTGTTTACTATGGTGTTTTTTTATTCAAATTTGTTTGGACTTTTTGAAGAAAACCAAAGCAAATGAGACAATCAAAAACTTTTCAGCATTATTATGTAAATTCAGAGTTTGTGGATGAGGTTGTTATAGGGCCTGGTAGCTTATAGTGCCATTGACACTCTCTGTGGGTCTGTCGGCCTGACAGGTTTATCATTATCATTTTCATAATGCGCCCTTTTACTCCGCCACCCCCTTTTCTCCACCAACTTACTTAACAAACAAAATGACTATTGTTATAAGGTTCTGCCTGCTGATACTCACTCAGTTTGTATACGCATACTGTTAGTCATTGTTTTGGGGCCTGGAGTGTGAGGGTCTGTATGTGAGTTGCATGCACAAAGACAACCCCCAAAACAAGTGTATAAGTTGTTACTCAGAACTTCGGAACCTCAAAACCCCACGCCCGCCTTTTGTCCATCCTCTCGTTTTATATAGTATTCCTATTCCTATACCTATAGTATTTATGCATGCTCATGTGTGTCAATATTTGGTTTCCTAACTAATTATCAGTTCAGCGCACTCTGTGAGCAGAAGTCGGTGGCAGAGTGAGTGTCAACGCTTTGCGGTTGTCTCACCTCGGTAATTTGAGAGTTCGTTTAACTTTGCTTTTCAAATAAAGCCAGATCACAGGCAGATAAAGCTTTGGTTATATTTGGACACGGGTAAATAAGGAAGCAGCATCAGCTGATTGCCAGAAACTGCTAAGTCTGCTAAGTTACAGTTTTCATTTTACAGAGCTTTGGTTGGGGTCACCACCACCACACCACCTAATTCTGGTGACCTTCAGGCGCATTTTTTGATACCTTTAGGCCCAGCATATGCATAAATTGTGTTGGCCGCCTTTGTTTCTGTTTCTGTTTCTATTTCTATTTCTGTTTGTTTCTTGGCTGCTTCCACTCTTGTGATGTTTTAATTGCCGCTTGAACCTTGAATTTGCACACACCACAGAGTGCTTTTGGTGGTCACCAAACAAAAAAAAACAAAAAAAAAAACACAAAAAACTCTACAAAAACCGCTTGAGAAATGCTCGTAATTAAAGCCATAAAAATGAGTAAATACCGCATTTATCTTTAGCTTTGCTCTGTTTTCTGCGTTCTTTATTGTTAAGTTTTTTTTTCGGCTTCCTTTGTTCGACCTCTGACACGGGTATCTTGAGTATTTCCCTAATGCGGACAAATTATAACTTTGTGCAATTCTCCATGACTTGACCTTAGAAAGTTGATCGCAATAGAGTGAATGCTAACGAGCGTAATGTGGATGGTAATACATTAATGGTAATTATCACAAACTATTGGCTGGCCATAAATCATTCTTACGGAGTAGATAGTCTGCACAATTAAAGGGTATAAGTACTAAGTCTGAAACAATGCAACCACGAATTTTATTAACTCTTTGCTGGCTAAAAATAGCATTAACTCTTAGTTTTAAGTGCCGGTTTTTAAAATATGCTAATTTATATACAGCGTATGGCTAAGTGTTATACGAAATAATCTTAAATTGGGTAATTAATAACTTTGTGAACATTATGATTGACACAGCTGACGTATTCTAAGCGACCCTGACTACCTAAATCTGGTGAAAGATTGGAATAGCTGTCAAAAAAAAATACCGGATTGGTGACTCCCCTCTCCGCCAGTACGATAATCCCTCCCCGAACCACAAATCATACGGTTCTATTGTTCGCTGAGAATATTATAAATTCAAATGAAATGTCAGTTCAAAACTTACGCAACCAATCCGCCCAAGAAGGCAACTGGACCGCCGCCGATCAGGCGTATCTTTCGATGACAGGAATCGAACAGGGAGGTTCGAGTGGGCGCCTGCGAAGTGGGTGACATGATGATATGGCCACCACTGTTGTTGCTTCTGCTGCTGCTGCTGATGTTGTTGTTGCTGTTGCTGCTGCTGCTGGGATATTGCCGATCACTTGGCCTGCTAATGAGCAGTTGTTGTTGCTGCTGCTGCTGTTGTGTTGTAGTTCCTGTTGCTGCTGCTTTCCACGCTTGTTGTTCACTTGTTTTGCAATTGTAATTACCAATGTAGTTGTTGTTGTTGCTGCTGCTGCTGTTGCTGCTACCACTACAAGTGGTGTGTCTGGTGTTTTTACTGTTTTTATAATGAGTGTTGTTATGATTGTTAATGCAACTATTAGACAAACTGTTGCTGCTGCCGCTGGTGCTGCTGTTGCTGTTGATGCTGCGACAACTATCGTCGTCGTCGGTCGATGTTGCCGCTGCTGGTTTTGGCTTCTTGTTGCGCCTGAGAGCCGATGCGAAATTATAGCTGCACGGCTCCTTCTTTTTCTTCGGCTTCTTCGGCAATTGCTCGGTGTTTGTGGCTATTGCTGTTGTCAAAAATAACAAACAATTATCGCCTTGCTGATAGGAAGTTTGCTGATGCTGCTGCTGCTGATGATGCTGCTGCTGCTTCTTAAAATAAAATTCTGTGTCAATTGTTGTCTCCTCGATTGTGACTTTGGGCAACTTGTGTTGCTGCTGCCGGAAGCGTTGCAACAGTGTTTTGCGCTGCTGTTGCTGCTTGCCGCTTGGTGTTGCTGCTGCAGATATTGCCGCTGTCGATGTTGTCGTCGTCGTCGTCGTCGTCTTCGTTCCGAAACCGAGTTGCACGATGTGCTGTGTGGGCGCTCTCAACATTATTCACTGTCACTTTTGGCTTCTCTAAATTATTTTGTCACTATAATTCACTCATTTGTTATTGCTGCTGCTGCTTCTTTTGCTGATGCTAAATGATTTTGCACACATTTTAATTTGATTCAGTTCGTTTTTTTCCATCTTTCACTCTTGTTAAGCCAAAACTTTCTTCTAAAGAAAAATAAAACAAATAGGGAATTAAGTTTCAAAGCGAACTTTCAACTTTTTTTTGATTTTTTTTTGTTTTGGCCATTCCCTTTTGCGTTGCTTTTGCGAAATGGCAAAAAGGCCATTGAAAACTTCTCGTGTTTTGGGTGCCAGTATGTGTCATTCAATGGCTTCAAATTTTTCCACAAGAACTGCACAGTGGAATGAGTTTGATTAAATCTGGATTAGATTGGCCGCACTAGTTGTTGGCTAAACTAAGTGTTGCACATAAATAAGCTCGAAAGATTTAAATCTAAAAATACAAACAAAATCGATTTGACGAAAGCCTTAATCCGCATAATCCCACCAAATCTAAAGGGGCTAGAACCAATTTTGTAATAAATTCTCATGCGGTAATCTCCCACAGTGCGATGATGATGATGATGATGATGATGATGGCAGTGCCATGTGCTTTGAGCTTTCGTATTTATTATTTAGTTTTAATACAAATAAATGTGCGCGCTTTCTGGGCATAAATGTGCCCCCATCCATATATACATTTATATTTGAATATGTGTATATATATTTTTTATAGAAAACGCGATCGCGTGAGTTTTTCGACTCGTTGCGTAGTTCACACAAAACAAAAAACAAATGCAAAACTTATTCGCAATGGAGAGTGATTTGATTTGAGTAGGCGCTATTCGTTGGTGTGAGTTGCTAAGCTTAAATCCGCTTATATGTTAATTAGATTTACTAAAGAAATAAATTATAAGTTTCTTCCCTTTTTGTGCTGGCTTGGGTTTGGTTTTTGTTTTTGTTTTCGTTTTGTGTTTTTCTTGAACTTATTTGTTTGGCTTTTTCCTGACTGCAGTTAAATAATGCAAATGCTCCTCCAACAACACCCAAAGAAAACACACAACAAGTCGAAGATTTAATTGTACAAAATGAAATAAAATAAAATAAAGCACATTCAGCAGTGTGCTGCTGCCATTTCTGAGTTCCTTTTCACATTCGATTCAACTCGATTCGTCTCTTATTTATGCCTTTTTTTAAGACATTACTTTAAGACAACGTTCCGGCACAGGCCAAAAGAAAAAGAAAGTAAGAGGCGGCAGCGTCATCCGCTGCTTACGCAATAGCAGGCAAAAAAAAGCGAAACGACAAAGCAAAAAATTAAAACACATCATTAAAGAAGCACGACCAAGAAATGGGCTGGGCCTGGGCCCCAACTGGAAACTGGAAAATCTGCAGCCTACAAGATTCAGCAGGGGAAACAAGCAGAAGATACACAGACTAAAATCAACTCAAGACTGCAACGTGTCAAATAAAAAAAAAAAAAAAAAGGAAAAAAAAAAAGGAGTTGGACACCCGATAACCTTCACCCAAATACCCACATATAAATGGATTGAATCCACCCCAGCCTTGTTCAAAAAGAGAAGGGCACCTAGTCAAGCGAATTAGATTGGGAGTTGATTGCACCGATGGGTGGATATTTGAAACTATTTGGTAAATGCAAATCGATATAATGGTAATGGTAATGGCACAACAAAATCAACACAAAAGGATTGCCATTGATAAATAAATGGGGCAAGGATGAAGTCATATCCTTGGGTAATGTAAATCAATATAGTTTACGGCAATTTTTAAACTACATGATTGAAATCCAACTTTTTTGATTTAAGAACAATAAAAGATTGAATGAAAGTTAACCAGAAATCAATAAAAAGAGACTTAAATAAAATCAAGCTACTTGAATGCGTACTTTACCTTTGAATCTATAAATGTTTTTATTATACTTCTAGTTAATTCCCATTAAGCTTAAACTACATTTTTAATGAAAGACTTGCACATGAAACTTAAAATTTTATTTCTTTTTCGTTATAAATATATTATGATTTTGATTCAAAGGAAATGAAATTCCCTATCAGCGCTGATTCATTGTTCAAAACTCTGACACCATCCTATAATTATAACATTTTTGCGAAATTTCGGGAATCAAGACCCGAGATAATGCCCTGTTGGACGTCAGCTAAGCAGAGTAAGCCCCGCTCAAAAGCTGGCGATTACTCTATCGCATCACATATGACACATGGATTTCAGCTTTATGAATATGCCACAGAATTTCCCGGCACATGACAAACAAGAAAGAGCTTATCTGGCATGAACAACGTGCCCGATGAGCGAATTCAGTGATTCAGTGGCACGAGACAAGCGGGAAGACGACCAAAACAGGCAGTAGATAGTAAATATATATGCATATACATATACATATACAGCAAAATTATCTGCATCAAAGCATAGCTTACGGAAAAGTAAAAGAAAAAGGTGTGAAAAATAGAATGGCCTCTGTTTTGACACCTCCGGAAACATGGAAACATGGAAACTTGGGAACTTTCACATCTGGCGAGTACTCGAGATTGAATTGGCTCAGATGATGATGGGTGGTGCCGGCCACTACCACCTGGCTGTAGAGTGAAAATGAAAACCGAAAGTGTGTCTTATGGATTGGTGACTGTAAAACACTTCTAGCCGTGACAATTTTGAAAGGTGGAAAACGCAACACTTTCCATGTCTTTTAATTAGCAAATGAAATGCTCTTTGTGGATTTGTTTCTATTTCCATTTCTATTTCCATTTGCCAGGCACGTTGTTAGCCATATAAATGGCTAGAATTAAGCCAAGCTGGCAGCCATGAAAAGTTTCCAAAGAAAGCCGAGTGCAAAAGCATGAAACAATCTTATACAGGTGATCACGATGATGATGATGACACTTGGGATTTTTTCTTTTTTTTTTGAGTTTTTGGTAGGTTCTCTCATACCCGGCAATTGACACTAGGTGAATGGAATGGGGCGGCGGGTTGAGTTCGTTTGAGAGTGCGCAACACGCTTCGAGAATTTTAAAATGAAAGTTCGTGCCCGTTCACGGTTGACAAAGCATGCGGAAATCTCTAGCTCAAGCTCAAGCTAAAGAAATAAATCGCTTAAGAGCAAAATAAAAGTGTGAAGAGGGGAAAAGAGGCGAAGATAAGTCGGTATAAAAGTCTAGGCAAGAAAATATAATTATATTATTTTAATGTGTTTTCTCTGCTCTGCCTCGGCTGTTGCCTTTTCCTTATATTTTCCTTCTTTTTTTTTTTCATCCGTAGCAGCTGTCGTTTTCTAGCTGGCATTACTGTGAATTTTCAATTAAGCCAAGCCAAGCAAGCTGCTACCACTGCAAACCATTCCATTCTCCGCCATTCCATTTCAATGTTTGCTGCTGCACAAAAATGATGATGATGGTGATGATGATGATGTTGATGAAAGCTTTCTCCACACTATGTCCCTCGCCGATTCTTCGGATTTGGGACGCTTGAAAGGGTTTCAACTGGGCTTTAAGTCTACTCTGTACTCAGTACTCAGTACTCTGTACTCAGTACTCAGCGAAGCAAGAAGTGTCATGAAGTGGCAAGGTTATGCGCTGTGCATAAGCAATTAGCTTTGCGGTTTCCACTCCACTCGGATGATGATACATCCATCTACAATATAAGCGAGCGATTGTGGATTGTGTGCCGCTTTTGTGCCCGCGAGAGTGTAAACAGCTAAAAAGCTAACCAGCTAACCAGCTTTTAGGTCACACAACACACATATCGCGGCTACACACATTAAGTAGAAATGGAAATTGATTTGATGGCGCTACTACTTCGATCATTACTGGAACAGAAGTCTGTTCGCAGGGGGATCGCTTGAAATGGGCACAGCATTGCGTTCTCTATCATATTTCACAATCGCTTGTAAAGTCTACATTTAGCTTCTTACACCCATAAATGCTGCAGCAATAAAACGTTGCTAAATGGATTATCAATTAGCGTTCTTGTTTAGGGTTGTACAAATTTCATATTCAACGGTTTTCATAATTTGATTTTTGCTTCTTACTTATCCATTTAAAGTGATAAGAAATATTGTAAGTGGAATATAAATAAGCGTTTTTATTTAGAGTTGTAACATATTAAAAAACGTTTTTATTTAATTTTTTTAAATTTCTCCATTTTTTCCATCGATTAGAATATTAATCAATTTGAAATGATTCGATATTATTTGTAATGGTTTCTATTTAAAGCATAGAAACTAGATCAGCAAATCATATTAAATTGATTTAAAATATATAGTTATGGATGTCTGAAAAAGAAATTCAAACCTCTGTTAATCAGTATGGTTGGGAACGAATTGGAAATTTCGACACACAATCTGATATTATAAATTCGCTTCATTGGATTAATGGCACCTTATCAAGTGGAATGGAAATAATCTGATTTGATGTGGATTGTCAATTGTTCTAAAAGCTAGTATACTAGCTTAAAACTGAAGATGATGATTTATTACTCAGTGCCATAAAGTATAAATATATGGTTATGGCTAATCTGAAACTTGAACTATCAAGTAAATTCACAGATTTAAAGGCATAATTTGACAATGAAAACTCAATGTTTTTGATGTAGGTATATAGGGCAGCAGAGATAATAGCATTTATTTGAACCCTATCGGATCGGGCAATGGGCCAAGCCCCCCTTTCAAGGGCTCGGCATCGCAGATGATAGATCGTCATCCATGTGGATCATGTGTTGTGTGTGTGTGTACTTGCATCGATCGCAGCCGTGCGTTCAGCGATTGCAGCAATTTTCACACTCCGAAGGCCGCGCACAATTACCGACTACTGACTGATTAACCGCCGATCGGAGTATGTGAGTATGCAAATGGGCAAAGACAAAACACAAAAGAAAAACGGAAAACTGAAAACGGAAAACTGAAAACCGATTCGTCGATCCATGATCTACGTGTGCAGTTGAATGGATCTGGGATCTCTCTCTGCGATTGAACGTTTCAATTCGTTGCTGTCATCTAAAACGAAGCGAAACCTGAGCGATTGCAGAGCCGCGATGTTCTCACGGCGAGTTACACAAAAAGCCGCACATCACGTTTCCAGCATTAATGTGAGGTTGCCCCGCCAGCACACCCCCCTCCTAAATCCGATCCGGATTGCTCCACTGTACCCTCGTTTCACTGTACTCCAAACTTCAGCTGTTGCTCCAACTCCAGCTCCAAGCCATTCAGGCTGCGCCATAAACTTGTACTGAGCCCAAAACGTGAGAGAAATAAGAAAGGCCAAAACTAAACGACAAAAAAAAACAAAATAAAAGCCAAGAAGAAGCCCCACTGAAATTACCGAAGAGAAAAACAATAAAAATAAATATATAGACCCAATTAAATCGTGTAAAAAACAAAAAAAACAAGAAAGAAAGCAAACTTCGGCAAGCCGAAGTTCATATACCCTTGCAGCTATCGCAAGAATTAAAATTAATTAAAATTATGATTTACTTGCGTATATGTTTAAAAACATTGAAGCTATGACGATTTGCAGCTTAATTATTTGATTGTTCTTTTATATATTTTTATTATTTGTATGGGAGCTATATGATATAGTCGTCCGATTTTGATGAAATTTAAACCGTAAATCGAAAATATTTAACCATTACTAAATGTCGAAGAACTGAACAAAAAATTAAAAAACAGAAAAGTTATAATTTTTTTTCATTTATTTTTCCGATTGTTCCTATGGGAGCTATATGCTATAGTCGTCCGATTTTGATGAAATTTAAACCATAATTCTGAAATATATAACCATTGCTATATGTGGAAGAACTAAACAAAAAATTAAAAAACAGAAAAGTTATAATTTTTTTCATTTATTTCTCCGATTGTTCCTATGGGAGCTATATGCTATAGTCGTCCGATCCGGCTCGTTCCGACTTATATACTACCTGCAATAGAAAGACAACTTTTGGGAAAGTTTCATGCAGATAGCTTTAAAACTGAGAGACTAGTTTGCATATAAACGGACGGACAGACGGACAGACGGACAGACGGACGGACAGACGGACGGACAGACGGACAGACGGACATGGCTAGATCGACTCTACTAGTGATGCTGATCAAGAATATATATACTTTATAGGGTCGGAAACGTCTCCTTCACTGCGTTGCAAACTTCTGACTGAAATTATAATACCCTCTGCAAGGGTATAAAAAAAACGCGCGAAGAGGCCTCGCATTCAAATATATATATATATATGACTGTAAGTCGCGCTAATTAAGCAAATTAGTAAAAAGCAAAATGAAAATATGGAAAAAAAATATTGTGCTGCGGTCAGCGGCGCGTCTGCTTTACCCACTTTTTTTTTTTTTGCTTTAGACGGCGGCGCATTGTCAACAAAACTGAAATTTGACCCATAAAATTTCCCACAAAATTATAGTAATTTGGCTAACTCAATTTGATGAACGAAACACACAAAAAAGCACACAAAACAGGGAGATAAAATTATAGGAAAATCAAGCCGTTAGGGAAATGCGGGATGCGACTGTGGGAGTCGATTGCAAAACTAGCCGAAAATTGTTTGCCAGCGCTGCGAGGAAAAATCGAGGGGAAAAACCAGCGCAATTTTCACCAGTATCCAGTTACCAAACTTCTTCTTTTCCATGTAACTTAAGTTGAAAATGCCGACGAGGGTAAAATGGTGGGAGACGTTTGGAGGGGAATTTGATCAAAGGGGTCCAACCGCATAATTATAGGCCGCCGATCTCAGCGGCCATCATTGCGGGCGGTGGGCGGACGAGAGCAACTGGAGGGCAGAAAAAGGGGACTGCAACGGAACTCGAGCCACTTCTTTAGATGGAAAAGCACAGTGGATCTTGCTGGGAAGTCTACTTATTTGAAATCAGCGGGTAGGCATTACTTATAACTCTTAACTGGCATAGGAAAGTGTTTTTTTTATCGCGAGGAAGCGAAAAGCTTGAACTTGAATAGCCCTAAGCTACAATTTTCATAGCCCAAACGTACATAAATATATCGTAAAAAAAATCTGTAAGACCCCAAACATACAGTAAAAAATTAATACAAAAAATATTACAATTTTTGATTACATAAGTTTGTTAATCTAGTTGTTAACAAAGAAATATTAGGGAATTATACAATTTTAGTAGGCTATTTGTTCCAAAAACAAAGCTGCTTTATCCATAAGCACAGTGAATACTAATTTAAAAAGTGTTTTAAATTAAAAAAAAAAACCTTTAAAAAATGTATGCATTTAAATTTATTTACTTCCTTTAAAACAAACAAACTATGATTTTCCTATGCCAACAGCTTTAAAATAAAAAGGCACTTAATTTGCTGATCACCTCAGCAACGAAAGTGCATCGGTAGTTTCCTCCATAAAAGTTTTGATTACCTCTGCTCAAAATGCAGAAGTTGTAGTCAACCGTGTTAACAAGATACACGAACAGCGATGGGCAAGGCAATAAGTCAAGTCGAACATGTTAATTCTCATAAATTTTGATCACTTCAAAACCACAGTGCCTGGGACGAATGTCTACGTTTGGTCATTGAAAATGGTTGAGATGGGGAGGGGTTTTTTGGTTTTTGTTTTTTTTTTATTTTGTTTTTTGTTTTTTGACAATGTTGTGGGAGCGCAGCAGAGTCTTCTCATACAAGATCTCGAGTGCTGTTGAGGCTGTTACAAATCCTCAAGAAACAGGCGGCATGGAAATAAACACGATTGCAACACGGATATTTCATCTGCTGTGCAGCGAGATTTAGCCACCAAAAGTTTATTTTACTTTGTCTCGATACATTTTTTTTTTTTGTTGTATTCCTCCACAGATTTGGCCAGCGCCAAAAAGTGACGGCTAACAATTATTTAGGAGGCCTGGTGGCAAGTGTATCTTTGTATCTCACTGAAATAGTTGCACACGCGTGCAATTAGCGGCGCGTGTTTTTGTTTTCTAAGTGGGAAAGGTGAAGGAGGCGTGAAAGTGCTTTTTGTGTGACGGAAACATTTTGCTAATTTTCACTGCCTGCTGCACTGTATTCGCTTATAAAATATGAACACACATGCTAATATACACATTTGCGTTTATTTTCGGAAGCTTTTAGCGGCAGCCAGCAAAAATACAAAAAAAAAAAGGACTAGAAAAACGGGGCAAAGCTGAGAAAAAGCCTATGATGGCAATGCCGACAGCTGAATAATAAATTTAGCACGGTCTCTTCGATTTTTCCGATTTCACATCGGTTGGCTTTCGATTTGGTTCGCTTCGGCTGTTTTTTTTTTTTTTTGGTTTTCGTGGCTAACACAACAACAGCTGACATTGACACTTTTCGTGCGGCCTGGCGGCGCAGAAAAATCGTTTAAGGTTATTTATAAAAGCAAAAATATCGAGCAGTCCCCAACACAAAAGCAAACAGCCCGTGCAAAGCTATGCAAAGGAAAACGCACAAAGAAATATCAAAAGCGGGCAAAAATTGCCCTGTCAGATTGAAATTTACGTTCGAAACGAATTTGGCTTTGCACTATAAAAGATTTTTATGCATTTTTAAGGTATGTTATATAAAATACCTCATTTTAACTCATGCCAATAGATACTCATTTTATTTACACATTATGCAGTACATTTTAGAAATATGTAATAAAAAAATTATATTATTTTGTTGTTATTTTGTCTTAAGAGGTACTAGTCTTAAAACTGGTAGTCAAAAATAGCTTTAATAAAACAGTGATAATTTTCTTTTAAAAGCTATTCTACAATTTCTGATTGCCAATTTTGCATATCAACTTTAAAACATAATATTGTTTAGCTCTAGCATCATAATAGGTTATGAAATGATCTAAAACTGTTAAGTTTTTCAGTTCGTTTTCAAAAGAATACGAAGATAACAAAATTAAAATCCTTGATTTATGCTAAGACTTTATTAAGCTTTAAATTTAAAAGTCTTAGCTGGGAAGCCAGTTAAATGATTTCAACTGCGTGCTAAAAAATATACGAAAAATCGAACGATGGCAGCAAAAAAAAGAGGTTAATTCTTTATTCGCCTGCTCGGAAGCAGCAACAAATTCAGTATCCAAACGCTTAATTTCCGCGTCGATGTCGCTGTCGCACTTAACCTTCAACTCGCATTGAAGCCAATTTGCTGACTGTTGTCTTCTGTTGTCGTTTGCCCCTTCTAGTTTCGTTTTCACACCTCCGCCCACTGACGGCGCCATTAAATCAAAATTTATGAAGTGATTCTAGCAGTGCGACGCCGAGTGTTTCGGATTGCCCATTTGGTCGCGTTTTGAATGAGCTTAATTGTTGCCGATTTCTGTATTTCAATTTCAGTATGTACCCCCGTTAAAGGTCAAACGAGCATTTTGCAAAGTAGTAGAGAAATGAGTCGAGAAGAGAAAAAAATAAAATAGAAACCGAAACCGAAACCGAAACTGGCAAGTCACACACATAAGACAGACAGACCCCTCCTCTTGAGTAGAAAAGCTGTAGAATTATTGGTATCATATCAAAAGAAATAAAAACGAGTTCCACAACTGGCGAGCAGGAAGACGGAGACAGGTATGTCTGGGTAAGGGAGATAGAAATAGAAATAGTGGTGGTACACGGCTGTGTGACGTGAGATGCACATGCAATGGATGACATGATATACATAGATAGGTGTACCTCTCCATATACCCATATCTGTGAGTGAGCTGGTTTGTGTTATTCTGTTCGTTGTTGGCTTGTTGGTTTGTACGTTTGTTCATTTGGAAGCTGGCCGACAGCACATATATGGCATAACGGTTCACTGGAAAGGCGGAGAAGTTTTCGGGTCGCTAACTAACCCAGTTACCAAAGATTTATCCGACAGCGTTTATAACTGTGACTATCCTTTTCCAAATAGGTTAAACGATCGATTTATCCGCAGCGAAAATTTAATAAAAAACACAACACAGCCGAATGCATATGGATGAGTCTGATTAAATACGACTAAGACTGAAATGTATCTATAGAATTTTTCACTGGAATTAAGCTGAGTGGGGGAAATACCGTGAGAAAAGTATTTCATCACAAGGGAAAACGCTCAATAATAAATAGTATAAAGCAACTATAAGAACTAGTTGATATTAATACGATATCAAATTGCAGTGGGAAGTTACAAGCCATATATCAAAGCACTTTTTAAGAGGCTTACAAATTCCTTTAAAACAGCTGTGGTTTAGTTGTCACGAAAACTTCAAATTAAAACCGCTTTTTATTTTCCTTACCCTCTAAAAAGATCCTTAGATCTATGAGCCTATAAACCAATTCAATAGTCAATATTCATCTGTTAGATAACATCGCACCACAAAGGCTTGGATAAATTTAATTCATCTACCATTCACAAAAGTCCATGGGAATTCAACTATGGGAATCCGCAACTAATTCCAGTTGGTTTTGCAATTTTTAGCATGACCTAAAAAAATCGATAAATGGCCTAGCGCATTTGATGGCCAAAGGGTTTACCAGGGGCTGACGAAAGGCGAGGGGAAAGGGGTTGGCCGGAAGGTGTGAGAAATAACAAGCTGCTGGTTGAGCCACTCGTAGTGTTGTTTTTTCAGCGCATTGAACACGTAGGCGTCAACGGGGTTGACAAAAAATAAAAAATAAAATGTAAAAAACCCAAACAGGATGTGCACAGAAAAAAACGATAATCTTTCAACTTTTTTAAAATTCGGACTTTAAAGTGTAAAATGGATAATTGGAATTAATTTCAACGTTTTTTAGCTTTTAAATAAGTATTATACTTTGGTGAACATTAAGACACCAAAAAAGTCCGATAGAATTAAATCATATTTAATAGTCTTTAGTTTGACTAGTATTTGAACCTACAATTTTTTTAAAAGATTCAAGCCTAATTTATTTATTAAATTAAGTTTTAAGACATTTATGAGAATTGTCCGTATTTGGCAATTGAAAAAGTGGGAAAGTGAAAAAAAGATCATTGATTTTCAAGCTTTATTAGTTGTTAAATTCTATTAAAAAATAGAATTAAGAAAATACATCCATTTTTTTCTGTGTGGCAGAGAAAACACCTGACAATGCGTGATGGGCGAGGGGGCGGCAAAAAAAGGGGGAGGTTTGAGGGATGGCCAGACAGACAGACAGGCAGACAGACAGACATACAGACAGGAAGCCCGTGAGGAAGGAAGTTCCTGCCGCTGCGGCAAAGGAAGTGGTTAAAACAATATGGCAGTGGAGGAAAAAGTAGTGGTGGAGTGGCACACCAGCAACATTGTGAATGTACCGTTGTTGTTGCTGCTGCAGTTTCGGTATTGTTGGTGTTGTTGCTGCTGTTTCTGCTGCTGTTGTTGCTGGTGTGCCAATTCTAAGCGTTGCATTGGCAACAGTCGCGCTTCGCCGGTTTCGCAACTGAACTCTCAGCTGCTATTGCTCCTCTGCAGTTGCTGCTGCTGTTGTTGCTGCTGTTGTTGCTGCTGCTGCTGCTTCTGCTGCTGCTGCATTGCGCGTAATCAGTGAAGCAACAAACCGTGGCAGCTAACTGCAACAGCAACAATAACACGCCAGCAATCGCGGCTCTGAGGAAAAACTTGAATGCAGTTTTTCGCAGTGAATGACACAGTTTCACACCAGCACGGGAAAAACACTAGCACACACACACACACAGAGAGGCACTTCTTTTCCTTTGTATATTATTTGTAATTTTTGGTAAGACGACTCCTTTTCTGCTTACATTTGTGGCCCCTTTTTAGGGATTTCAGTTTTTATTTTGTATTCAATTTGAAATTTCACAATCTAGCATAGCATTTCACATGGACGATCGATGTTGCTGCTGTTGCAAATGTTGCTGCTGCTTTTGTTTTTTAACTGCGACGCGATATAAGTGCGATGTGAGGTTGCAACCGACGGCGGCGCCTCGAAAAACAATGTCCAATAAAATGACGCGGCGACAACAACAGTCCACCATCGACGACCTGCGACCGCTCGAGCGACCAAGCGAGCCAAAGGAAATTTCTACACTGAGCCAAGTCGCTTGTCTTTGACTGACTGCTGCTCGTTCGGCTGGCAACAGCAACACATACACCGCAGCAACAGCAGCAGCAGCAACATCAACACACACGCAAATAAGGAGAGAAAAAAGCAGACAAAAAACAGAAAACTGGCAACGAAAGCAGAGCACACAGTAAAGATGAAGTGGTTGCTGTTGCCGTTGCTGCCATGATGTTGTTGCTGTTGGTGCCGTGATGTTGCTGCTGTATCGCACACCAGCAACATCTGCTCTCTGCGCGAGAGAGACGGGAAGAGAGAGAGAGCGAGCAGCTGAGCGAGAGAGGTCCACCTATACGTGTTTTGCATACAAATGCGCCACTGAAGCGAAACACTCACACATTTATACATTTCTCGACCACTTGTTTGACTGCTTTGGCTCTGCTCTCCCTCTCTCTATCTTTCTTTCGCTCTCTAAAATCAGCTGATGCCAAGCAGCTGACAGCGACAGCGTTGCCACTTGGCCAAGAAAAGAGAATGTGGCTGAGTGGCAGTAGAATAGTAGTAGAATCTACTACTATTAGGAACAAATACAAATGTTTTCTATAATTTACTTTTATTTGGATTTAGGGCTGAAATACATCAGCTAATAAATTAGAACCAGAAAAACATTTAAGCCTGCTGTTCTAATACTTTTATGTTTTTGTGCTATTATAAATAATCATGTTCGCAAATGGACAAAATAAGTGAATAAAATTAACTTATAAAAGTAACAGCTACATTTACTGCTGTCAAGTTATTTATTATTATTATTTATATAATTATATTATTATTTGTTGGCTGCTCAAATTAACTTTAATAGATTACCTGGTATTAAGACAACTTCCTCTTTTCAGAAATGTAAGAAAAATGCGATTTAATTTGTTACTCACCTGAAAATAAAAGAAAAGAAAACATTGATTAAAACGACATTTCAACTTGGTATCCTTAAAGGTAAAGACCTCCAGCTAGTTCTTATCAATGAATTGACCCCAAGCCCGCATAAAATAGCCCCCTCTGACCATCCATCGTCCCCGGAGTGTAATTATCACGCTATTTTTTCGGTGAGGAGGGTATAAAAAAGAAATCAAATAGAAAAGAGCGGTGGAGGAGAAACGAAGAACACAGGAACTGCATTTGTTGCCTGACTTACACAGAATCTAGACCTCAACAAGAAAACAAAGTATAAACGCATTGTCATTCACAGTAAATAAAGTCGAAAACAGGAAAAAGGTAGTGCACTCAGAAAAAAATGTTAATAAAAATGCCCAATGTTTGCTATCCAAAATTTTAAATTCTTTGGGCTTAAACTGTTTTTTAACAAAAAATAAAATATTTGAAGTGATAATCATTTCATTTTAAAACAGGAGAACTGAACGAATTGTAATACTATATTAAGATTGATTTTGAGTGTATTTATAAACAGCTGTCGGCTGAAGAGCTAAAGAAATACTCAGAGAAATAGAGCTAGGGTGAAAAGGTGAGAAGCGGACAGACGGAAAAGGGAATCTTCTTGGACCGAGAACGAGCACCTGTGACCGCCCGCAAAGCAAATGAAACGGCGGCAAGTTCATTTGCACCACATCAAAATTTTATCCACAATAATGCACACACACAGAGTGACTAATGGAACATCTGATCGGTATTTATATATATTTATATATATACATATATATGTATATATATCCCTCTCTTTCGCATTACTTTTCCGTCTCACTCCCTCTACGGGACAATTGCAACTGCAACGCTTGGCTGCTTTCTAGCGGTTCAACTGCTGCCATTTGCCATTACTCGAATTGCTTTGTGCCCATTACTTATTGCAGCGACTGTTGCAGTCGGACAGCAAAAACGGCACACGATCGCGATCTGCGGATTGGTAAAGAAATATGCGGCAAGATGTTAAAGAAATATTTCCCAAGAACGAGCCTTTTATGAATGGTAAATAGAAATTTCAAAGACCACCAGGGGTCACCATAATTAAATATACTTATTTATAGTTTTTCATGTTAAGTTCCGAAACTGTCACAAGGTTCTTAAATAAATATGCCGCAGGAGCGTAAATTACTCAAGTATTCTTTATTTACGCATCCCATAATTCAAATTGAAATTTTTTCCTAAGTTTTCTTATTTGTTATCCTTTTGCTCCAAATAAATGGGAACTCGAGAAAACCAAAAGGGCCTCATAAATATGACAGCAATAAAAAGTGGCTCCATTTGGCTTATAAAAGTTCAAACAGTGCGCCACAAAAGTTCACATACACTATGGGAAAACTTTGGTTGTTTATACTATGTTCACTGGACAATTAACATGCACTACATATTCCTTTGTAAGAACAAGATTTGTGTTTATATTTACACTAGAAAATTATAATATTTTGTTAAGTTTAAGAGAGAATGAAAAGGAGCATAATACAAAAAAAAAACATTGCTATGAGTGTTTGTAAAGTTTAATTTTGTTTCTTTTAAATAAACATTTGCTAGCAAGTATTTCAGGTTAATTTTTGATATTGACATATTTTCTCATGTGACTAGACAATGTTAGTGGAAACATTTGAATTTGATTGTAGTACTATAGGCTTTTATCGTTACCGTGCTAATCAATTAATTTCACTTCTTCTATTTTGTATAAATTTCAAAGTTCTGCTTTTTAAGGCCGGTAATGGGTAGCTTTTTTTCCATAGGTACATTTTTCCATAAATATCAACCCAACAACAGAAAATGTTGTTGTTGTTCTTTATCAATCATAATATTTGATTTGTTGTTTCTCCACCTCCAACTTCCCAACTTAATTGCAAAGTGAAAGAGTTAAGTAGATTGCTTCCTGGTGCCCGAGAAAAATAACAAACAAACAACCCAACTGCATAAGTATGCAAGAAAAATAAAATTGTTCATATTACTCTCACACATTCTACACAGTTAGAAATCGGATTAGCGTAAGTTAAATACACGATTATTCGTTTCTAGCAGGCTGACTTTGTTTATTATAAAATGTAATATGTTGTGATATGAAACTTTATGACTTTTTTAGACACTATATATGTTAAGCATAAGAGAAATAGGTTTTGGACAAGTTAATATATATATATATATTTTTTTTTAATAAAACCGTATAGCTTTCTCTCGATTGTTGTTAAATAATGAAACCTAAAACATGGCAACTGAACAACAATAAAGCGCAATTAATTTGGTCATACATATTTCTTGTATTTGGTTATTGACTCTTTTAATTCTTTGATGAACTTTGGATCATAAACATTTATCTATTTTCATTATTTTTTTTTTGTGTACTGTGTTTAGTGTGATTTGTTTTTATTGCCGCCGTGCCCGAGATGCTGTTGTTGTTATTGCTCGCTTATACGTTTCTAGTTTTGCTTGGGGCCACATGGGGGGGGATCTCGAAGGGGAGTGTGGTGGGGGCGGTTTGGGTGGTGCGGCGGGGGGCGGGAGTTCCGTTTAGTCGGTCACGCCACCACATAAATAAGACGGAACAACAAAGCGTATCAAGATGTTGTTGCCAGCGTTACTGTAGTTACTGTGCCGCTGTTTTTGTTTTTGTTGTTGTTGCTGATGTTGTTGTTAGTGCTGCTGCTGCTGCTGCTGCGGGTCATGCGCAATGCCAATGACGTCAGAGGTAGCCATCAAATTAGGAAATGCGCAAAAAAAACATCCACAAAAAATGGCAAAACAATGAATTTAAATGAGCGCCACATAAATGCAGACACATACGCATAAACATACAGCGACAGTTAATATTTAAGCAATAAAAACAATTATAGTGGGCATAGTTTCTTCTGAAAAATCATTTTAGCAATTTAACAACTTTCTTATGGTTTTAGCGATCTGAACTTATTTTTTATAATTGAAAATTTACTTTATGTATTTTCTTTTTTTTATTAAAATTTAAATTAAAATACATAAAGTAAATCTTCCATTTTTTGAAAATTTAACGAAATATACATATATGAGCAAAAGAAATCAAATTCCGAACAACTTATAAAAGTAACATGTCATTTTTCAAAAGAAATAATAAAAGACTTGTTAATATGTTTACTTGGATTTTTTAGAATGTTAGTTTTATTTATTCAACCGTCTAAGCATTTATTTAAAATACAATTTTGAATTAAAGTTTATTTACTTTTCTTAAAGCGCTTGACATTAATGTAAAAGTTTTTTTTTTTTTATAAGTACATCAAAAATTATATTTTTCTTAAATTGCATTTTAAATAAAAATTGCCATGCTTATCTACCCAATAGAGTAGTTTTTTGTTTCCGATATGCTCGATTCTAATTAAGATACCTAAATTGTTGACCCCCACTGTGGATTCCCATATGCGTCTCGGACATGGCGCTGTGTGATTTATGTGTCGCCGTTAAACGAAAGGGGGCGTGTGTAAATCGCGCCAGGCATTGGTTGGGGGGCAAGTTAATGCCGAAATGCAAAAGTAATGTATATGCACCAATCGTCTGGAGGTGTGAATCACCAGGGACCAGGGAATCCCCCTCCCCCCTTTGTTTACCCGCCCCTGGACATCGCAGGGGTTTCTCTGCAACATGGAAACCATACAAAAACTTCAATGCAGACCAAGAGGAAAACTGCGACGCAAATTTAATAATTTACAAGAAGGAGGGGTGAAGTTGTGCCAGGGAAATCCAATAACAGAAAGGAAAAAGGAAATACGAAAAACGAAAACACTGATAGGCAGACGCAGAAATCAGCTGTTTGGGGAACTTTGCCCGCTGTGAGCACATATGATATGGCAAAGGGGGAAACTAAAAGAAACTGAGGGAAACTGAGGGAAAATGAGAGAGAAGCGAGTGGCAGAGAGTTTCCATTGGAGAGAGAGAGGGTGAAAGTGTTATAATCACCAAACTCTCAAACACACACACACACACACACACACACAGACACACAACCACTATTGCCTTGGGAAATTGCCTTGTCCCTAAACGAAGGCAAAAGAAACGACGCAATTTTCGCGATTTTTCCAAGGCAATTAGGGAGCGCGCCCTGCATTCAAGAAAAACTATAAAGCTCGGCAAACATTTTGTCGGTTTCCAACAACACCCATTAACAAAGTAAACAATTTGCAAAGGTTTTAATTTTTGCAAACTCATGTAATAAATATTTTCATTCAACTGCATACATTGGCATTTCATTAAAATAAGTTTTATGGTGTAAGTCATAAGTAGTGTAAAGAATTATATTTTTTTTAATTAAATGTTGTTGAATACTGATACTATAAAGGTCTATATTGTAATGATTTGTGAATCATTGGACCTACAAGAAAATTCTGGCAAAAATACAAGAAACATTGACATTTTTTTAACAAAAAAAAACAGCGTATGTAAAAATCCTTAGTAAATATTTTATTTATTGCCTTACTTAATTTTTTCAAGTTGATCTTTGCTCTGTGGAACAATTAAAATGAAATCAGTAAAACTACAAAAACTTAAACGGGAACATATGCCAGAGCAAGTTTTAAGCAAGCTTGATAAACTTTTCCACATTATCGTCATTCTTTGTTGTAACAAGACTTAAAGTATTTTCGGTCCATGAAAAAGTAACATTTTGCCCTGAATATTAAGAAACTGTGAACGGGATACCCTTTAAATAATTTATTCTGATAATTTATTTTTTATGAGAATTGAAAGCAGTAAGGGCCTGCTTCATAATGGAATATTAAATTCATTTTCTTGGGGAAATTTTCACTTGTATAAGAAAAGCAATTAGACTTGAGACACTTTTCAAATTTCCTTCTTTGGTTGGAAAGAAATTTTTTGTATAACTAAAAATTGTATGTCATTAAAATACTTGATAGAGAACTTGAATAAATTTCTGTGTTTAAACGCAGTACAAACTTTATTTTTGCTCCCAGAAACTATTGTCGGAATAAAATGTTGGGTATTTGATTTTCTAGAAAACCAAAATGACACTAAGTCTACTAAAGAAAAACATTTTTTGTCTAGAAACAGGTCTGAGAATGTGTTTGAAACTATCCTAAAGTGGTTAGAGATCACAGGTTTATATTCTGTAAGGGGTATCCTTCCTGTTAAACATTTTATCAATATTAAATTACACCCTGATTTGCACTGTTTCATGTTTATTTCCACAACTTCTCACAGCTTACCGACAAAAGCATGTGACGGTCTCTTCGACGTCCAATGGCAGCGACAGTTGTGCCGCTGGTCCGGCACCAGTGCCACCTGCACCTGCAACAGCAGCTCCTGCACCACCACCACCACCACCACCACCGCCACCTGGGACACCACCTGCACCACCCATGGAATTCCCCTTGCCGCCGCCATTCTGGCCATTGGCACTTTGGCGCGACACCGCCCGTCCGGGAATGTGGCGCGATGAGGCGTGCAGGAAGGTGGCGGCGAAGGTCGACGACAGTGAGGAGTGCGACGCCGAGGGGCGTGGCGTGGAGGCGGTGGGCGATTGGGGGGCCGTCGAGGATCCATCGGTGGCATCGGCCAAGGGAACCGACGAATAGCGAACGAGGATCGCACGGCTAACGCGATTGCCGCCCGTCAGATTCGAGATGGCCCAGTTCATGGCCAAAATGGAAGTTGGTAGTCTGGAGAGAAATACAAATAAAAAAAAAAAAAATCTGGGGAACTAACCGCTTCCGTCGTTCGTCGACAACTAAACTGATGGCCGGGCAAAATGGCCAAAGTTGGGTGGTGCAACTTGCAACCTTCTTCGCACATACTAAATATACACAATCTTGGGCTGCGAAAAATTGATTTTGTTTAGTGATTTCAGCCACGCCCCTGGATGGCCTGCTAGCCGTCTGTCAATCAATGAATTCCCTCTAAGGCTGCAAAAAAAATGGCCAAGTGTCGCTTTTCTCTCTCTCTCTCTCTCTCTCCCTCGGTATTTATGCCTTTCTCCACCGGCTTGCATTTGTTTTACACATTTTTGTTGCAGTTTAGTTGTAATTTTTCTATTTTCCTTTTTTCCTGCACTTGCACCCGTTGCCGGCTAATTCAATTAGAGTTGTGCTAAGTGCGCTTCAAGGCTGTCGGAATGCACACACGCCGTCGACGGAACAGCGAGGGTTGCTAATGAGGTATACTACAAAATTACGAGTACTTGCCTGAAATCACATTATGCAAAAATTCAATTTCCCTAATGAAAGGCTTTAATAGCAGTAAGCGCTACAGAAACTAAATCATCTAATATGAATGTATTTATATTCAATTCAAAGCACTGCATTTCATGAGCTGTTTTTTGGAAGCGATTTCGTAAACATGAATATGAAACCATAAGAGCAGCAAGAAAAGAATAAATTATTTATTGTCCCAATATTTGAATGGATTTCACAAAGATTAGATTCCATTTTCTAAATGATACAAATATATATATTGCCCAATTTTTCATAGTTATTTAGTTTGTAATATGTTGATTAAAGTTTACTTCAAGTTTAACAGGAAAACGAAATTTTTTTATCAATTTTTTGTTAAATTTGGAATGACTCATAAGCGAAAAATGTTTCATCTTTTATACGAAAAGAATCATGACTCTTCTAAATTAAAATCAGATATTATACTTTAATTTCACAGTTACCCTAGGCTTTTACTTTTCCCAATGGATGTAAAAGCCCTCCTCGCTGGGAAAAAATCGATGGCTTTTCTCTTGCCACATTTTTAATTGTTATGCCTGCTCTAATGAAACCCCGCTCCATTGGAGGGCGATGACGTCCAGCCCAGTCCACCCAACAAAAAAAAAAAACAAATAAAAAATAAAACCCTTCCTCCAGATATCTCCATACTCGTATGATGTTGTCCTCCGCTGGCAGAGTCATCAACTGATGCGTACTTTTCCCTTTTTTTTTTTTTGGGTATGGGGTGTGACATGTGACACAATTTGTTTGTTCTTTGTTGCTCTTACATCGTTTGTTTTTTTTTTTTTTTTTTTTTTTGTGTTCCTTTGCCTATTTGGATGCTGTGACAGACAGTCCACAAAAGATTGGCCCCCGTGTGTGTGTTCATATGGGCAAATATATGTATCAACGGTATACTATGTAGGGTTCTACTAACGACTTTACCATCTGGCTTTGTAGGTAAAATAAACGCTCACGTAAGCATCAAATTGTCAGTGGGATGTGCGGACTTAATTTATCCAGTCGAAAAGGGAAGCTTTCATTATACCCTGCAGCCTCAATGTCTCTTTCTAATCAACTCGATTTCCGCATTTGGCCACTGCTCGATTGGTCTGTTTAATCACTAAACTGTGCTTAATTGGTTTTCTTCACGAACTTTATTCCTTTAGTTTGTGTAGTTTTCGAACAGAGAACGTGCAGAAGACCAGGATTTACAACCCTTAAGACGGCGATTAACATGGCAGGTCCATATTAGGAGCAAAAGTTAAGAAAAATATCTATCCTTAACTGTCTAAATCGGGATATAATTAGGGAAAAGATGAGCTCAACAAGGTATTAGAATTTTAAATCAATAAAATAACTATACAAAAACTCACATTAATATAGTTGGCTAAATTTATAATAACTTAACTGTCACTATATTTGAAATAGTTTTAATTTTCAATGTCAAGATAAATGTATTTAATAATAATAATACTTTATAACATAAAAAAATCTCAATTTAATCCACATTTGTATAAAAGAAGTTACCTTGAACTTATTGTGGAAAATTTAAATGCTAAAGGGGTGCAAAATTCAGAGAACCAAAAAAAAAATTAGATTTTCATCCACCATTTATACAGGTAGCCGACTCAGTTATTCCCTTGACAACCATTCGATGCATGCTTATTTCCTTCAAGCATTGTCCTTTGCAATTTAAAGTCCTTTATTCATTTTTTATAAAGGCCAAGCTTGAACCTTAAATCTAAACTGGTGGTGGTTGAACGTTGTAAAATGGTAATAAAGTTTTATCGTAACAATTCGTTTAAAAAACATGTTTTAAGAAATTCTCATTATTATTTAGCTTAATTTTTTTTTTGTTTGTGTGTTTATAAATATTGTTTCAAATATGAATATAATCACATACTGTTTGGAGGTCTTTTTGGATGTCTGTGGAACATTTATTTGTATATATGATTTGGTATTTAAATCTTTAAGATAATTTTGGCAGAAGCAAGTAGACATAAACCTGGCCGTTTCTAAGTATACCAGTTTATAGGGTAGTTTACTTGCAATTAAAAATAATATTTTAAAGGTTTTTTTTGTACTAACAAGACGGATCGTTTGGGATTATATCAAAAGTATTTTTATATTTCTTCGATTTGATAAAGAATTTGAATGGCGCATTCACATGCTAGGGCTAAATCGACCACAATGCATTGTGGTAATGAAATTGGCAAGTTCATTAAACCTGCTCTTATCTCCAGAATTCCGAGACTGCTTTGGCTGGCATAAACAAAAGACGAAGAAGAGAAAGAGGAGGAGAAGGAGAAGGAGAGACGAAGGCGAGAAAGAGCACAAAAAGAAAAATAAACGCAGTGCAATCAAAGTGCAGCGATGGCCTTGCGACTTCGATTCGTGGGAAGAAGAAGAGGACGATCACGCACACAGGCACACACTACACACACGCACACACGCACACGCACATACGAATTACTTATGGAGTAAATTTACTTGGTCAAGTAAATCGAAACACTTGCGACTTGGTAACCACATTGGAGAAATCGATAAAAAGCCCATTGATTTTCATGTGCCGCAATCACAACAAAGAAATGTTACTTATTCTGAAAGTTATACACGCACATGTATGTACATATGTATGCATGTATGTATGTATGTTTGTATAAAACTAGGTTTGTTATGTATTGGCTCAAATGACTTGGGAAAAGATTTATGTAACGGATTCTTTTGGCTTGTAATAAGTAAACAACAAATATAGAAAGCGCAATCTATAAAATGAATTTGGGTACGCTGAATAAAGTGTTATCTGGATTTATGTGTTCAATGATACAAATTTTAAGAAATATTCTATGATTTGTGAGCTTTATTTTAAAACTTTTAAACTTCTATTATAAGCGTTTTGAACTGAAAGTGCACAAAATGTTTATAATCATAGTTCTTCTCTGTTTGCCAATCTTAATACCAGTTTTATTAAGTTCACTACGTTAATGGCTTACTGGTTAGGCCACTTTAACAATAGGTAGAAAGTTAAGGGTCTTGTGTAGGGTATTTGAAGAGGTCTACTCCTGTGGGAAGTTCGACGAAAAAAGAAATTTCAGTCGGCGAAAATGGGGAAACGAGGCCAATTGGCAAGAGGCCAAACGGCGACGAAAAAGAGCAGCAGACGAAAAAAGCAGCAGAGGACACCGAAGACAAAGCGACGCAAGAGACCCACCAAGTGGCCAAAATATATATCATAGATGTTAAGTTTGTGATTTTGGTATAACTACGCTTTTGTGGGATCTATTGTTTAGTGGTATAGCAACTCACCCCATCAGCCAATCGACCGTGTCGCGTAGATATTCCGGAATTCGCTCCAGTTTGACGGCTCTTTTTCCTGATGCCTGCTAATTTTCCAAAAAGTTTTTCCCCAGCTGAGGAGCGCACGCACACAGTGACGGGCGCACAGCAACACACTCACGGACACGCACACACACACACGCTCACGGTTTAGCGGTACGCACACGGACACGCACGCACACCACCACACGCCACCAGGATGTGGAGATCGCCAATTTCGACGCTTTTACTTTTTTCGTCAATCAATATTTGGGTGATTTGGTTTTGAAACTTTGCACATCAAAAATTTTTCCTGCTTCTTCTTCGCTTGTTTGTGCACTTTGTTGAGTCCCGTTATCGATGCGGACCAATAGCTATCGATAGTCTCCGAATGCGCATTTTTTCGATAGCAGCTGCGCAGTTTTTGTGGGGAAGGTTTTGTAAGTGGTTCAAAATCAGGAAATACCTGTTTTGGTTTACCTTCTGGTTTGAAATTGGTAGCTGTTGCGAGAAAATTATGTTTATTGTGCTATTGTCATTATCGATTGAACAACTGCTGTTTTGAGTCTGCATCCCTGGTTGTTGACAATCAGCTGGTCGTCAGCAGGGGCGTTGCAGAGGGGATTTTAATGTGTTTTCGAAGAAGTAAAATATTAAATGTAACCCTTTTAAGCTGTAAGCATTTATAATTTATTATAAATAAAAAATATATTGTTTTATTTGCATTCTCAATTTATTTATAGTTGTTATAAGCATAAATAATTCAACATATATATATTATAAGCAGGAGTAAAACAACCTTATATGTTATATGCATTTAACAGTTTATTTAAACTAAATAATTAACTACTTCGATCTAGAAAGGAGTAATTCAAGAGTGTCCCTCTTGTAGTTTTCTCTACTACACCCATGTGGCACAAAAACAGCTATCGGAAATATAAATATAATAACAATTGAGGTCATGTCAATAGAATAAATCTGTATCCGTTTAAATTTTAAATTAAAAATTCGATTTGTCTATTAAATATATAAATCATATTCAAATCATAAGCACTGGGTAATTCTGCTTATTGGATGCTATCGATAGTTCCATTCGGTAGAGCGACAACCCTTCAACTATCGATTACACAACAGCTGGCAGCAGGCCATGCAGTTTCACTGATTTTACAGCTGTTAAAATTACATAAAAATGGTACATAGTTAAATCACCTGGTTTTAGTCGACAACAATCGTGAAATATTCTTCTCCATTTCATATACTCAATGGCCACCAACCCAAATCATTTGACCCCGAAGGCGAGCTCCGTAATTCTGGCCGGACTTGGAGTGGCCGCCGTGGGATTCGCCGGGAAGCACCTGATACGCCGCATGCCCCAGATGACCACCAAATTCAATGAGGCTCTGAAGAACCTGCCCAAATTCGATGCTGAGAGCATGGCGGCCTCCAAGTACTACAAAGGTGGCTTCGATCCCAAGATGAACAAGCGGGAGGCCTCCCTCATCCTGGGCGTCAGTCCCAGTGCGTCCAAGCTCAAGGTAAGACTGTTCGGGATTCTGGCTTAAAGAATTCGATTAGTGTGCTTTACCAGTTCTTAAGAAAATCTTGAAATATTCACTAGTTTATTTGGCTTTTCTTTTGACCTTTTAAATGTACACCTTTAATTCGGAGTTCAAAAGTCGATGTAATTTTAAGCGTTGGTTATCGTAATTATATTTTAAAATTTAACTAATTGTATTGTAATTGTATTTGATGTAAATATTTGCAGCTATTCTACCAATATTTTTATAAGATTTTGTTTAATATCAAACTGCAGTAGTATATAAAATCAATAGTTTGCTAAAGATATTAATACCTGTTACTGGTAGAGTCAAAGGTCGTTGAAAACTATGTAGCTATGTATAAAGTATATATATTCTTGATGAGGATCCAAAGCCGATTTAGCCATGTCGCCTGCCATGCATCAAAAACTCGAAATTGCTAAGACAGAACTTGGTTTTTAGTAAATCGTCAACAAAAATAATAAATTTGAAACTCGGCTAAAAATATTAAATTGACAATTTACTTATTATTGTTTTCTTTTGCAGATAAAGGACGCTCACAAAAAGATCATGTTGTTGAACCATCCGGATCGAGGCGGTTCGCCCTATTTGGCGGCCAAAATCAACGAGGCTAAAGACTTTTTGGACAAAGCCAAATAGAGATTGAAGTGCAAATAAAGTAGTTTGTGATTAGCATGTAAGCTGAAGTCTTATGCGTTTTATTTCCATTTTCTAACTATTTCTTATTTAACCAATAGAATGATTACAATGGCTGTAATTTACCTTTGTGGTTAGTAATGACTTATGAGTTGAATATCTGTATGTACATATGAATTGTTGGGTTTTTCTTTATGTATTACAAGGTTTTTTTGTTTTGGTAATGCTTTAACATTTGGCTTGTAAAGAGGACCTTTTAATAAATAATTAAATTAAGTTATGATAATAGCGCTATTTTTATTAATTTTCACTTGGCAGAAGTTCTATAGACCAACAAAATTTTTTTAATAAACTTATTTAAACTTTAAACAAATTTTTCGCAGAGGCAACCATGTCCGAGTCCAAGGTATACGTGATTCGGAAGACAAACACACTGGTACATCCAACAGAAAATGAATTTAATTTTACATGTCAGATGCTCTCCCAAATCGCATTCTAAGATGAAAGGAAGTATTTTTAATGTATATATTTTGAATAGATATGATTAAAGTCTCTCACGCATACGCATCATTGGGTTGTGCATCGCTGCAACTATATTTATGCTTAGACAAACAAGAAGAGTAATCAGGCACTTAAAAATCCACTTCATTGTTCGTGTGAGACTTGTTTGCAAATGTGCGATGGGTTTTGTATTGAACGACATACTCAGTTTTCTGGAAATGCTCAGAAAAACTTTAAGCGTAAACTGTTTATTGTATTGTAAATATTGCACCGGGTACTGTAAAGCCTTTTGCACAATAAACCCAAAAACAAACTGTAATACGTGTTATATACATATGTTGTTATTTCAAGTATCTAATACAAATTGCATTCAAAATTATTGACACATAGGAGCGTGGTGGTATTAATATTTTTTATTCGATTTTTGCCAAATTAAACAGAAAAAAAGTAATAATATTTGTGTTTTTAAAAAAATATGTAAAAAAATGTTCAGAAAATCCTTTAAAATCACAATCACCTCAAAGTGGTGTGTTAATTTAAATATACAAACAAAAATTAAAAAATAACTAAAATAACTGGAAATTAAGTACTTATTATATACATTTACCAAAAACAGAATCGATCTTACAATCCTGAGGAGATAGTTATAATACTCTTGCCAATTATTGTTAGGGATTAACCTAACTTTATTCAAAAGTTATTTTTATACGGTTTTAGCTACTGTTATAATAATTTATTGGAATAAACTCTCTGTCATGTGACAGTCTGTCTCCATACTTCTTTTCATGAGTTTAGACTAAATGGCAAAACAACAGCTGCAACCCGGAATAATTTCTTTTTGTTCAAGCACTTGTGGTACATTAATTTTTTGCGAATTTTTTATTTACTCGACCCCGATATAAATGACGTATTAGGTTCTCACGCTGAAACGTAGCTGGAATTGGCAGACTTTGCAGATCCAAATGAGATGTTTGCTTAGCCCATTGTTGCAGCCACCAAATGAGGTATAAATAGTGCGGGCAAAGCTCCAGAACAGCATCAGTTGATCGCACTACAAACTAATCAGTCATAGCTATGAAGTTCACCTGCGCTCTGCTCCTTTTGGCCACCGTGGCATTCGTCCTGGTTGGCCAGTCCAGTGCGGCCAGTTCCACAACCACGACAGAGGCGGCGACGACCACCACCACTGCAGCCACTACCACCACCACCGCCACCACCACCACAGCCTCTTCCACGGCCAGCAAAGCCACGACAGAGGCTTCATCCGCCAAAAAGAAGCATGTGATTCACTACAAGCGCAGGGTTACCAGGCCCAAGAAGGTCAGAAAGACCCGGCGCAATAGGAGCAGGAGGAGCACCAATTAAATCCTTACAAACACTTGCGACCTGATCCAGAACCACCAGTTACCAACCCCCCTTCAACTACCAACTTCCCTTAATCCTTAATCACATCCCAAAATGGCTTTATAATTTTATTTTATTTACTTTATGGCTTTAAATAAAAAATGTAGAAAAAAACATTGATTTCCATACACCTTACATAAGAGCGGTATAGATAGAAGTTCAAAGCTTCAACTTATTTAAAAAAAACTTCAACTGAAAAATCTGAAAATATATTTTTATTACGATTACTTATTCGATAAAAAACATTTTCTATGCCTTTGTGTCATTATGTGGCTTATTAGGAAAATCTAGAGGAGTTGACAGATGGCATATTTATTATTATTATTGACTGTGCAAAAATATATATATATATATAAATCGCTTGAAAATTTCATTTGTATCTTAAGATTCCTGGCAGTGTGAAATCATTCTGTCTGATTACTGATCTTCTTCATTTCAGCACGAAATTGTGCAACGGATGCCATGGAATCCTGATCCTTGTGCTCACCCATTAGGTTCGTCCAGATCGACTCAAAATCATCTTTCGAGAGAATACCCTTGAATATCCGTTCAATTTCGTCCTTGCAACGCAACACTTTGAAATCACTTGGCCACAAGCCGCATAAAGTGGATAACTCCGGATTCAGGACGTCCGTGACATGTGTGTCATCCACATCCTGCTGGACTGGTGACTTGTGGGGATGTCTGAGGATTGGACCTTCGACGGGTTTCTTTGCCAAATCAGCGCACAACTGACGATAGGCAGTATCCTGGTTGTAGATCGTCTGCGGCGTGGGTGAAATGGAGCCAATCAATGGCAGCGACTTCAAAATGGAGAGCAGTTGGCACAAATCGTCGTATTTGACACGTTCCGAACAGCAGCCCTCGTCCACAAACAACTTAAAGTGCGAGACGGCGGTACGGATTTTTTCCGCATCCGCCGGAATATTCAACTTGCGCATCACTTGAATGATCTCGTCCAATGGAAGCTGGCGAATGGCCTGCTTATCCTTCTTCTCCAGCGCCACAATCACCTGGTTCATGTTGAACTCGTCCCGTTCCTGGAGCATTTTTCGCAGCATATTCAAGTGGCTGATTGCACGGGCCAACTTGTCGGATAAAATTGAAGGTGCTGTGTTTTCCAGCAGCGATCGCACATCCGTTTCACGTGGTGATGTGCGACCAAAGGTCATATTTTCCGGGATCTGGTACGGATACCATCTGTAATGGTGGGAGTTTATTCCAAAATTTAATTAAATATTTTTGGATACCCACTTGTACTTCTTGCCCAACGGACCCTTGGTGCGATCGTCTAAATCCATTTGCGGCTTTTTCACAATTATCAAACGCTCCTCGCCCTCCGCCAAGCAGCGTTTTACATTTATTCCGGAATGATCCACAAAGAGTGGAGTACCAAATGTATTGAGCCGATTAAAGTGCTGTGAATATCTACTCCAAAAATTAGCTATTCATTTCTTATAGCCGTTTTCTCAATGTCAGGATGTAAGATTTTAGACTTAATGTCGGGTTAAGTTTTTTAAATTGGCACTGAAACTTTAACCCAATTATTTACTTTAGTGTTAAGAAAGATTTTAGTTAAACTTGACATGACATTGAGAAATTGGCCTTTAAGGTGAGAGTGACTCAACCCACCGACGATTGATCTGTTCCGAGGGAAAGTAGTGATTGTGACTGATGATGTGTTTGTCGTGAAATTCGCCATACTCGCGATTGACTTGCTCGGCAGTTTTGCGGGGCATTACAACAGCGTAAAGGGAATCTTCAGCATTGGAGACTCGACCGAAAGTACGGCTTAAATTTGTCACATCATCCGGTTTGGAGTTGCATTCCCTGGCCTCACCCAGAACAGGCTTCTTGAAGAACATATTCTCGCGAAACTTTTCCTGAAACTCGGCAAACAGACCCCTATCCTGATTGCCAAAAATATTTTCGATTTTATTGGTGGGTAACTTGGGCGTTCGTTTGCCATACGGTTTGGCCTTGTGCTGCCGACAAAGTGCCCTAATACGATTCTCCGCCTCCTCCTCCATGTTCACGATCTGGATGCACTCCTTGGTGCCGTATAATTCTGCAGGATTGCCAAAAGACATCCGTCCTGCAGCCCGCATATCGGGATTTCTGTCTTTGTAACGGCCAAAGTTCGCCATTTCTACTATTTCGATCTATTCAAGTGGTTATGATATAGAGTATATGTATGTTTTCTACAGGTTTTGAAATATCAGAACCCACATACTTTGATTGTTTTTGGAATGTAAGAATAAAATTAAATTAAATTAAAATTAAATCCACTCTGGCTACAATATTTTTTATTCGGCATAGCTTTCTTGTTTATTTTTCAATTGCGTAAACATGTGATAATGTATTGAAAAGGACTAATCTTAATCTTTTTTTCTCAGCATCTCATCACGAAACTGCATAACTGATGCCATATCCTTCCGATCCGAATTGTCATTATCGGCCATTAGTCGCTGCCAAATGAGTTCAAATTGATCCTTGGCGACGATTTTGTCGAATATCCGCTCCATTTGATCCTTGGTCCGTGGGCAACTGAGGTCACTGGGCCGAAGTCCAATTTTGGTGCTCAGTTCCGGTTGCAGGAGATCCCTGACATGTGTGCTGACATCGTCCCTTTGGTGAGAACTCCAGTTGGGCAAGTTAAAGACTACACCACCCGGGTTATTATTCTTCATGCGATCTTTGCAAAGACTTCGATAGGTGGTTTCCTTACTGTACTTATAGTCCGGAACGATGCCAATCAATCCGACTTCCGGCAGTGGTTGCTGAACGGAGAGCAACCGGCAAAATTGATCGTAATTCACACGCTCGGTGGCACAGCCTTCGTCCAGGAACTTCCGGAAATGCGATAGCATGGTGCGGATCTTCGCCTCGTCCACACGGATATGCAGTCTGTACATGATTTGGAGGATCTGGGAGAGTGGCATGTGTCCCGAGTGCTCCTTGTCGCTCCTCTCCAGCGATGCGATCAGGTCCATCATGTAGAAATCATTCCGCTTGTGCAGACTCTCACGCAGCCTGTTCAAATAGGATAAAGCATTCACCAACGTATTGTCCTCTTCGCACGGACTTATGTCCTCCAGCAACATTTTAATTGTACATTTATCCGTCCGCCGGCGACCACCAAAGTACAAATCGGGCACCTCATCTAGGTATCTAATGTAAAACATAAAAATATATAATATTTTGTTAGAACAACATTTTTGTTTCAATTACTTAATAAACTATTGTCCTCTTACACTTTCAAATATATTTTTAATTTTACCTAATATTAAACCAAACCATCTGGGTTGTAAAGTGTCTTTATACAAAATTTTTAAATGTTTGAAATATCAAAAAATAATTCTTTAAAAATGATAACTTTTATGATTAGGTCCCTTTTTTTATTTATTTTTATTATCAGGAAATTAAAAGTTAGTAGTAAACTAACCATTTCAGCAATTTGCGACTTAATTTTAGAAGTAATTGGGCCTGAATTGACAACACTTGAGCAAATAACAAAGAATAAAGTGAAGTCATGTTGGCAAATTATTTACTGTCTGTCTAAAACATTCATATGTATATGCAAGCAGAGGAAAGCTGCTGTGGAATTTTTTAAAAATACCTTTACAAGAAGAAAAGCTTTAAAAGTAATTGCAACCTTTTTCTGACAATTCAATAGTAAAAGTAACCAACTTTTGGTATTTTTTCCCCAAAGGTCCTTTGGTGCGCTCTACGTAGTCCATCCAGGGTTTGGAGACCACAGTTAAGTGCTCGTCACCTTGCATCAAACACTTTTTCATCGTCGATCCAGTGGTATCGGCGCCTTGCAAAACCCCAAAGGTACCACTTCGATTAAAGGGCTTTGTGTATCTAATAATTATAATAATCATATAATAAGAATATAAACTCAAAGTATATTAAGTATACGAAACGTTTGTGCAAGTTAAACTGTTTAACACAAAATATGCAACACTTTTCTCATACTCTAATTTAGCCAACTATGATATGTAAGAGTAACAAAAGATTAATTCTAATTTTTGCCATTTAAATTAAGCAGACGAATAACTTTGCTTTTTTCACTGCGTTGCCGGTTTTAATTTAAACTTATCTCAATGAGATATCTCAAATAACATTAGCTTACAAAGTTTAGTCGACCATTTTTTATATTTTTTTGATTATATTTTGCATATTATTTTTTCGTTATTCAACTATTTTTATTAGTACTTAATGTATTTATTTATATAGTTTTCTCTAATTATTTAAATATATTAGGGACATTTTCTTTACTACGGATTTAGTTTTATAAGTTAGTAATATGTAATATTTTAATTTACATTCAAATAAAAATAAATGCAAAGTAAGTAAACCAACCAACCTGCGATTGATCTGCTCAGAGGGAAAGTAATGGTTATTGCTGACGATGTGACCCTCATGGAACTCTCCATATTCCCGGTTAACCTGCTCGGCCGATTTGTTCGGCATTACGGTGCTATATAGAGTATCCGATGGCGGATTGGCACGTCCGAAGGTGCGACTCAAATTGGTCACATCATTTGGCTTCGAATGCGTTGGCATTATTTCAGCGATTTTACCCGACTTACAGTACATGTCCTCGAGGAACTTCTCCTTGAAGACCGAGAAGCGTGACTTCTGACCTTCACTGCAGAGCAGTTCGCCGATTTTGCTGTCCGGCAAATGTGGCTGAAGTTTTCCGACGGGCTGCGCCCGATTCCTCCTGCACTCGAACTCCATACGGCTGCGGATTTCCTCCTCCGGGTGCGCAATGATCAGGCAATCCTTGGAGGTCAGGACTTCTGGCCCAAAGGAGGGTAAGCCAGCAGCCCGCTGGTTGCCATTCCTCTCGATAAAGTGTCCTTTGTTTGCCATTGCCGACGGTCTTGCTTTGTTTCCTATCCTAGTCGTAGTATGTTATGTATGAAGTGTTCTCTGAGTGTCTTTTATTTTCTGAGTGAACCTAATTTTTTTTTTTTTTGACATTTCCAAGACTTTTCTGTTCAGTTATTGGGGCTAAAAAGACAGACACCGCTAATTAGTATTGGTATTGTTTCTTAGTTTTTAAAACTTATATATTTCCATATAATGGAATAAAAACAAAAGGCCAATTAAAACCAATGTGGACGTACCACAGATATGTGTTTAAAGGGCCAGGCTTTGTTTTCCACTTATAAAATTACAATAACATTGTACCTTTTAAAAGATATAATATATATAAAACTATGAGTAGAAGTTATAAAATTGGCAAATAGTTTATATCATCTATAGAAAAATGTGCCTGAAAATACAAAGAATTTTTAACAGAATTAACAAACCAAGATTAGGCCTTCTCTTTGATGAAAGAATATGCTCATAATTTGTTTAGGGAAGATTTTTTTAATTAATGCACAAAAGGGTTTATAAATGGGTGATCTTAAGATGTTCTTAGTTCTTCCTGCGGGTGACAATCACGACGGTTTTGTGGCACCTTTTTGGGTGCTTGCACTTCTTCTTGGGGATGCGGGTGTGGCACCAGTTGTTGCCCTTCCAACAACGCTTCTTGTGGGTGGATGAGGCGGTCGTAGTGGCTGTTGTTGCCGCTGTGGTTGTGGTTGTTGTAGTGGTGGCAGCAGTGGTAGTAGTGGTAGTTCCACTTGCAGAATAAGCCAACTGAATGGCCAAGGCAAAAAGGGCGACCACGAAAAGGTACTTCATCTTGAACGATCTTGGGATCCTTGTAAACTACTGATGAAACCAAATCAAAAGGAGGAGAAACCTTCTCAAATTGGTGATATAGAGTGTTGTGATTAACCAGAGCAAGATCTGATTCTTTTATAGGTGAATTCCATTTCAGTCTTTTTCCTCGTTTGTTGCTGTTGTAAACATTTGTCAAATGATTTCCTTGATTTATAGGTAAATAGCTTATTGACAATATGATGGTGGGAAATCTAATAGTTGGAAAACGGTAAAATGGTATATGGTTTACTGACATGTAAGCGACAGCTGTTCAAACCCACGTAACTGCTTTAAAAATAGTATTTGATTATCATGATTTACCGCTGAAGCTAAAAAATAAGCAAACAGACCTAGAAATAATGATAATATTTTAAAATTTATTATTTTAATATAGATGTTATTGCCAAAAGTTGTTGTGAGACAATATGAAGTTCATGTGTCTGATGGATACTGGTTCGGTAATCCTTGTTTTCCTATTTACCTTGGTATGGATGTGATAACCAATTCGAATTCGTATGCCTGATCTTTTTAAAATGTCATTATAAAGTTTTTCAAAAATTATCACATATATTGGATAAAGGTGGTTCAAGGTCACTTTATGTAGCGTATTACCAAAAAAAAAATTTTTTAAATCATGTACAAATAAACATTTAAATAACGTTTGCTTATAATTTGAGAAGCAATCAAACACAAAACATGAGGAAAATGTAAAAAAATGATTATTTATAAATTCGTTTGCAATTTATTCAATAGCTTTTTAAAAACATAACTTATAACATGTTTTTAAAAAATAAAAACCAAGACTGTATCATAAGACAATAATTTGATTACCCATCGATAGCCAACGCTTTAGATACATTTTTTATGATCAGAAAAATGATATTTCGCTGGATAAATTTCGTCGTGTTATTGAAGAAAAAGTGTAAGTTTCGGACTTATGCAAGGAATAACAAAAATTGAGTGCCAAATATTTTGTATGTATTTATTTTTCAATTTAAATTATGAAATGAAGATTAGTTCTTTCTGCGTGTGACTATCACGACGGTCTTGTGGCACCTTTTTGGGTGCTTGCACTTCTTCTTGGGGATGCGAGTGTGGCACCAGTTGTTGCCCTTCCAACAACGCTTCTTGTGGGTGGATGAGGCGGTCGTAGTGGCTGTTGTTGCCGCTGTGGTTGTTGTAGCCGCTGAGGTTGTTGTAGTGGTGGCAACAGTAGTAGTTGTGGTAGTACCACTTGCAGAATAAGCCAACTGAATGGCCAAGGCAAAAAGGGCGACTACAAAGAGGAACTTCATTTTGGATGCTGTGTAAGTAAGTTGAAGAGCTTATGAAACACTTGATTTTAAGTCAGATCGAAAACCTGTGATCGAGTGTTGTGGTTGACTGAAGTTCGAGTTAACCCATTTATAGCTCTCCAGTAATTTCCGCAGTTGTTCCGTTTCTTGCTTATAAAATCTTTACATTAGTCAAATACAAATTATATAAATGATTTCCTCAGTTAATACACGGAACTCAACAGTAAGTTAATATTTGCCCGCCACAAAATCTGTTCGCCCAAAGTTAGGCTATATTTTGTGAAGCGGGCTAAATAAGAACGACCTCGAATTTGTATAATTCAAACAAATTTGTATTTACTTTACTTTGAATACTATTAATATGGTACTACTATTTATTATTGACTTTATTACCTATTTGGGTCGAAAAATTTAAATAAAGTTCGCTTAAATTTGTAATGCTCAACAAATATTTTGTTGTTTAAATTTGAGTTACTTAACTTTAGCGTTTCATAAGGTAAAGTTTTCACATGATAAACTAATTGGAGGTCATTTAGAATAAATACCTATGTAATACGTAGGCAAAGTTCAATAAATCCATAATTTGTTTGATCTTGAATTTTAGTTGTTTAAGATAATTTGCCTTTATTTTCTTTAACGTTTTAACTGTTGTAGTAGAGTATTGGCCAATGTTTTATGTAGAGTACTTTTACGTGGCATTTTTATGATGCATCTCGATATGAAATTGCCTGACGGATGCCGTATTATTCTGGTCCTTGTGCCCGGCCATCAATGTTTGCCAAATATCCTCAAATTTTTCGGTTGGAACGAGTCTCCTGAAGATCCTTTCGATTTCTGACTTGGGTCGCAATCGGGTAAAATCGCTGGGCTTGAGGCCACATAAAATGGCCAGATCCGGTGCCACGAGATCCTTTACACGAGTTCTATCCTCCTCGAAGTGCTGGCTTCCAATCACTGGATCCTCGTTGGCCCGCTTATGACGATCGGAGCAGAGCAAACGATAAGTGGTGTCCAGGCAACTGGCATCGGAAATTGGATTTAAATTACCCGTTTTGGGCAGTGGCTCCTGAATGGAAAGAAGTCGGCAGAAATCCGAGTAGTTTACACGCTCCGTGGCACAACCCTCGTCGATGATCATATGAAAGTGGGACAATGCAACACGTATTAACTGAGAGTCCAGACGAATGTGAAGGTTGCCGATGATTTCCACAATTCGTGACAGTGGCAGGTAACCCGATTTATTGTTGTCACTTCGCTCCAGCATGGAGATCAGGCCATGAAAATCCAGACTTTTCCTCAGGCTGTGGCGCTTCCTGTTCAAATAGCTAATGGCATCCAACAATTGGTTAGATTTATCGCAGGGCACAATATTATGAAGAAGCATTTTTACATCGCCATTGCTGCGCAGAGGTTGGCCAAAAGTTATGTCAGGAACCGCACAAGAATACCTATTAAATAGAGAAGATTATCAAGGTTTTTCTTTTAGGCATATCATTTCACAAATAATGCAGTATCTGAATTCCTACCTATTGAGTTTTTTGCCCAAGGGAGCTTCTGTGCGGTTCATAAAATCCATTTGGGACTTGCCAATAACCTTGAGATGATTTCCACCCTCCTCAAGACAGCGTTTCACTTTAAGTCCAAAGTCACCGAGACTATGGAAATCTCCACAAGGGGAATTGCGGTCAAATGATTGGGAATATCTAAAGAAAAAGGTTTACAAATTGGAGGATAAAAGGGTATTCAACGCTATCAAAAGTATGTAAAATCAAAGATTATCTTATAGATATAGTTTAAAATTTAAAATATCTAAAGAAAAAGGTTTAAATAATGGAGGATAAAAGGCTATTAAACGCTATCAAAAGTATGTAAAATGTAAGCTTATCTATAGTTAAAGTTTAAAATTAAAACTGATCAAAAGATATAGACTACCTACTTGCGATTGATCTGTTCCGATGGGAAGTAACGATTGTGGCTAATGATGTACTTGTCGTGGAACTCTTGGTACTCCCGATTCACCTGCTCCGGCGACTTGGGCGGCAATATGATTGAGTAGAGAGATTCGGAGGGGGTTAGATTCGACGGACGTCCGAAGGTTTGGCTCAAATTGGTCACGCTGTCCGGCTTGGAGAACGTTGGCTTGGCTTGAGCCAAATTCGCCTTCTTGTGGTACATCTCCTCGTAGAACTTCTCCTTGAAGGACACGAAACGAGACTTCTGCAGTTCGCTGGTCAGCAATTCGCCGAGGCTGCTGGTGGGGATGACTGAACCAGCAGGAAGACTATTCCAAGTGTTCCTCTCAAGTTGGCACTTGGCACGCACCACATTCTCGGCTAACTCCTCCGTGTTGTTGATGATCAGGCATTCCCTCACATCGCCTTCGCCATCTAATCCGATGGTGGACAGTCCTGCGGTTGGAATATCTGCGTTTCTGTCCACAAAGTGTCCTTTGTTGGCCATGTTTACTGTGTGTGTGTGTGTGTGGTATGTATTTAAGTATTTACTGATTGTTGATAAACCTTAAATTGACATGACAATTGAGCTCGATTTGGCATAAAAAGCTACTAGAAATCTTTCTATAACAAATTTTTGCTTGAAAAATTAAATTTTAAAAAGTTGCATGCAATAATAAGCTTATAAAGTCGTTAAACTTACATAACTGCTCTTAAATAACTGCTTACAAAAACGGTTTTATATCTCTTTTAAATATATAATGATTTAATTCCTTTTTATTCTTTCTGCACAACAACTATACAATTATCATATTTTTCAATGATTATATCAATAAATAGCAGTTACTTTTAAATAATAAATAATTAGTTTAATTGGTCTTGCAAATGAGTATGTTTACATGTCAAATAATTTATGGCTTAGCACTAGTTCAACTTTAGCTAGGTCTCCTAGTCTATGGTACATGGTATGGTACGAGTACATCATTGCACGTCTCTCTGGCCGCGGAGATGGCAGGTGGTTGTTTTCAGGTGCTTCAGTGCAGGAGATGATTCTTGTGCAGCACAAAGTCCCAGGTGTCCTTCCATCTCAGGCTGCGCACCTCGCCGGTGCTCATCTTTCGCGCTCCGTAACTGAGCGGTATGAACTTGAAGAAAATGCTAATCACGCCCACCAGCCACAGGATGAGCATGAGGCGATATAGGCGCACCAGATGGACACCACGTCCAGTGCAGAATCGCCTTAGCAGATAGTCCAGATGATCGGCGACAAAGGACAAAAGGAGTAACTTAAACACAAAGGCAGGCAGGTAGTTGTGCAGGAAGAGTGTGCGATCCACAAAGAAGTACGGCAGGTAGTGTATCAGATAGCCCACGAAAAAGGTGTCGCCGGCGATCAGGAATCGCTGCCACTCCTGCTCTGATATATCGAAGCAAAGACGTTGACGGCGCGCGGCATAGAATGCAAGTAGTCCGGCATAGACGAGTATTCCTGTTGTGGCCGTGTACCAGATGAGTACGTTGCCCAGCAAATAAATCTGCGCACTGGACTCCGAGTCCAGCCAGTAGGCGATGCCCTTGTCCATCAGCGGCCACTCGTGCGGCATCGAGCTGTACATGTGACTTGGCACCGATTTCGTTTGGAACAGCATCTTGGACTGCAGCTCCAGCAACTTGGCCCAAAACGAAATGCGTGTCCGTTTCGTGGGTATCATTTCGGCGCTCAACAGTTGGCGTTCTCGTTCCCGATGGTCCTCAGCTATTAAGGATTGAGAAAAAAATTATATTAACTAACTTTATTACAGGACTTCTTCTCACTTTGTGTGTAGCGATGCTCCTCGACATTCCAGATGGTGTCCTCGCGTCCTCCTCGCTCCCGATCGGCCACCACCTCGTGCTGATTGAAGCCCCAGTCCGGCAGTTGACGTCCACTGAATTTAAGGGTGGCTCCCGTCGTCTCGTGTACCAGCCGAATTTCCGACTTGATGGCATGCCAACTGTCGCCCTCAGAATCGCGATTCAGAATCTCCACGCGCCACAACAGCTCACCGGCCATCTTGATCTCGTAGTCTATGTAGCAACTGACCTCCTGGCACTGCGGCGTCATCGCGGCAGCCACATCGTGCGAATTCAATGCGCGACTGGTGATTCCGTGCACCAACTGGATGATGTCGCCGTGCCGAATAACATCGGGGTTATCGCCCACCACCAGGTTTTCCTTTGTCGGTCGCTTCACCAGCCACCAGTTGTTCACATCCTTGAAGGAATAGCAGGTGACCTGCTGCTGGTGGGAGGAGCCCCTCTTGTCCGGATACCGCACCGGATAGACGGCTGCATGCGAGTGCAGCCAGCAGGTGCGTCCGTGGGTGTGGCGCAATGTGATCTGCGATCCATGGACCACCGCCAGCGGTTGGCCCCGCGTAATCGATGCCAGTCCACCTTCCAGCGACGCCTGAAACGCACTGGTCATGATGCTGTCATGCGGTCCAGCGCGATGAAGCGTCCGGAAATGGACGTAGAAGACACCCACGTAGACGGCTATGGGAATCCCAACGAAGATCACCAGGCGACTTATTGCGTGCATCCACAGCTGGCGATCTGAAAAGGCAGTTTGCATTTTAGTTTAGAGGAATATTAAGTTTTATTTCCATAATTTTAAAAACTATAAAAAATTGGAAAGCCACAGCTAACTTTTTTTATTACAATTACATTTACTTTGAAAGTTGCACTTGTTCAAATATTTTAAAAACATTGGGTTTTGAGCTTTGGAAGATTAAACTTTGAAATATATGATGTATATATCTTTACATAGCACTCTATTGAAATTTATAACAAATTTGAAATTGGTTGGAAAAGTTACTGAGCTTTAAAAGCAATTAAATATTTGAGAATACATTGCCACAACTAATCAAAGTTGTATGTAGTGCCAATAAATATTGAAACCACATATTAAGCATACGCAATGGTGGCACAACTAATAAAGGAATTCTGTGATTCTTATTTGATAAAATTAACATCTTACTAGTTAGAGTCGCGTCGTAGAGCAGCTGCCACAGGTGTCGACAAAGCATATAGAAGGCCAGACCTAGCGCCAGAAATCCGATGTACTTGACCGTGCCAGCGGCGCCCAAGAAGACGGCCGCCGCCGATCCATTGAGCAGCCATTGGAGGCTGCCCAGGCGACTCCGCTGGAAGCGGAGCAGACAGGCGATGCCCAGCGTGCTGGCCAGCAGCAGCATCGATTCCATGAGCACGAAACGGGATTGGGTCAACAGCGAGTTATCCAGCACGACGAGCAGACCACCCAGGGCGGATGACCAGCGGCTCAGCTTCGCCTCCAGCAGCAGCTTATAGACGGCGGGCGCCAGTAGACTTCCGCACATGGCCGGCACAAATCGGAACCAGAAGATGGGCATGTCCGGCGAATAGGGCTCTCCGATGCGGGAGAAAGTGTAGTTGCCATTGTAGCCGGCCAGGCTCACCAGACCGGCGATTAGTTGTTTGCCCAGCGGCGGATGTTGATCGAAGAAAAATACGTTGCGCATGTACATTGAGATGTACTTGCCATAGTGGAGTTCATCGAATCTGTACGTTAAAAATAATCGTTGTTATTTGTTAATGATGTAGACAAACATATAAATGTGTATGTATGTATATATATATTTATATTTCAAGTTCATTAAATTCAAGTAAAGCTTTAAGTCTAAACATTCACTTTCTATAATTTTTTTTTTTTACATTGCTTTCCATTAGCCTTTCTTAAATTAAAACCAATAATCATACTAGTTTTCGTTGCAGTTAATAGATCTAGATAGCCCGTTCGAAAAGTTCTACGCTTTGAGATATGTAAAACTAATTTGATACTTGACCCTTCGGATGACTTTTTATTGGATTAGAAAATGCATAATAATGAACAGAATTTGGTTTGAAAAGTTTGTGGAAGCTATATGTAAGTATCAAAGAAACACACTAAAATGGATTGACCTGATTAAACTTAAAGTTTATATAAATTCTGCCATAGCTCTTGTTCAATTAATTTAAAGCACAAAAACAAAAGCCATCTATTTCACATTAATTCGTTGGCAAGTGAAATAGATAGTTACATATTTGTTTGGATGAAGTTTTAATTTAACGGCTGGTAATTAGTTTAGATCTAAGCATGTTACGATAACCCTTACATTTTCAAGTATGAGACAGTGATTATTATTATTGTTATTATTAACATTTAAATAAAGGTTTTAATCAGACTCTTATTTTTCCCTTTTGGTGACCCCAATTGTTTCGTACCCGGTTTGTTATTGTTTTCGTACTCACACAATATTCGGCGGCGTTGCCAGCTTGTAGAAACGCGTGCCGAAGGCCAAGAGAAAGAGGGACCAGCTGAAGAGATCGATGCTCAGTCTAACGGTAAATGGCGGTAAGACAGTATTTGATTTTTCTCTCTCTTCTGCTGCGACTGCGGCTGCTGCGCTGCTCTTATGTTGATGTTTGTGACAGGAGAGCGAGCGGGAGCGTGTCGGCGAGGGTGACGGAGAGAGAGAGCGCGAACGATCGGAGGTAGGAGAGGGGGAGGCTTGTTTTGGCGTCGCTGCCGGCGTGGGCGTCGCTGTCAGCGTAGGCGTCGGCGTCGTATGCCGACTAACGCTGCCGCGCAGCGGGGCATTCAAATGGCAATTGACGTCGACGCAGCAATTGAGCAGCGTTAGAGCACCGTTACAGCACAGTGGTGAAGGTGAACTTCCCACGACCGCTGCCGTTGTTGTTGCTTTCGAGTTTGTTGAACGGCTGCGAAAGTGAAGTCTTTCGTTTGGCTCGCCGCTCAAATCGCATTGTTGTTGTTGTTGCCTCACTTTGCCCGCCTTGCGGCGCTGTGTAATTGTATTTGTGTAGGTGGCAGACATAGCGGTTTCCTCGTTTTTGTTATTGTTTTAGTTTTAGCATGGGCTTTTAGCTGGCATTTCTTTCTCGCATTGTTTTTTACAACCACTTTCACTGATCGATTAGCGATCCTCAAACATGAGATAATACGGCGCTAATTTAACAATCACTTCTTTTTTCACTTTTTTTGTTGTTTTGTTAATTTTTTATTTTGCCACGTTTGCCTGCAATCCGAAAACCTGTTTTGCACTTTCTTAACTCCACTTGTCTCGCTTCCAGCCTTCTTAAGTGATTTGCATTTACATACAAACGATGGCCAGCTGTTGAAGAAAGTTTCGTTACCGAAATATTCCCACAAACACACACTCACGGAAGTGAAATAACCATTTCCCTGGCTTCTTGGCCAAAACGAATCCGCAACCTGCACGGCAAAGATCTCGCGACGCAATGACGGAATTGAATGGCATGGCCTGAAACTGAATGGAAGTGGATCCGCGATGGCTCTCTTTCTTCTGCGCAGCCGTTGCTGCTGCGCACAGTGGGTCGTTTGGGAAAAATTCGGAGCAATAAGTGTTCAAACTTAAGTTAAGCTAAGCTTTTCGACTTAAGTTGTTCAGAAGCAATAGATTTTTTCTTCCTGGCTGAAAACTATTGTTTAAAAATATGTTAATTTATAAATAGTATATAAATACAAAATCTAAAATATACACGTGCTTAAAAACAACCAAACAAGATCAGTTATAGAAACGTCTTTGGATTTTAGAATTAAAGTCAATGTACTTTTTATTTTTTAAACCGTAAAGAGGTCTTCGTACATTTCTCGATTTTTTCATCGAGTTTTAGGAAATTTATCCACTGTACGCGACTGCGCAGCCATGCTGGAATGCGGTTCGGCTGCTGGAGCTAAAGCTGGAGCCCTGTCTCTTTTCTCTTCTTCCTCTGCTGTGCGTCTTTCTCTGTATTGATTCTTAACCCATTTCCCGTTTTGTCAGCCAAGAAATGCTCAGTGATGACGGATTTAGAATGGGGAAAAAAGATAGGCTAAAATGGTTAGGGACAGCATGACTCTCCTGGAGACCGCAGGTCAGCAAGGTATGTACTTAGAGTATTAATAAATGTAACTCTTAATTTAAAAAAGTTACCTTATACAACGTAAAAACAATAATCGACAACAAAATACGTAATCTGAAGGGATCCATAAACGCTTTAAAAATAAATATCTCCGCAAATTTTGAAATCCGTCGTTTGGCCCCCTTGAATATTTTCTTTAGTATTAAATAGCTATTTTTGGCTGGATAGAACCTAAATCTTCAACACTGGGGGTGCATGCAAAAAGATCTCTCCCGTTCTCTTTCTCTCTTCCTTGGATGAGTGTCGTCAAACGGAGTCTGCAAAAAAGAAAGAACAACAACATCACAATTAAACACCATTTATTGGCGCTGTAAAGAGAGGTTGTTTGGTATTTAGTAGCTAAGTAGGTAGATACATATCATCGTACATACTTATGTCTGTATGTCGTTAGGTATGGGGACCGTATAAAGCACGCGTCACAGGTGGAAAGGTGGGAACCTGTTCTCTTGGTTTATGACCCATTCTATAGACCGTGTACCAAAGATGTGGATGTGGGTACTTGCCTGACCTATTGGCCTTATTCTTGCAACATTTTAGTGCGTCTTGAAGTTGTATGATTAAAACATTGTTTATTTTAATAAGACTTATGACATCAGTCTGTTGTTTAGACTCAATTGGTTTAGGTAAACGGTTTTAAACTGGTTCCGCACCATAGACCGATACACAGAAGTATTTGGATAATAAAACAAACAAATTTAAAAAAAGATACAAGTAAATATTGTGCACCTATTCAATACAAATATTTACTTGATTGAAAAGATCTGGTATGCAATTATTTATAAATAAAAAAAATAATAAGAACGATTTTAATATACAAACAGAAAATTTTAATTCTAGCAATAATACACACATATCTCGCATTTATACATGGCTTAAAATTGTTTATTTTTATTGTTTTCTATATTTGTCACATTGTGTTTTTCAAGTGATATAATAATATAATTCGAAAGTGCGTGTATAAATATAGCCAGCTGAATTTGATTAGCAGCGTCAATATGTTTCCAGCTAAATTAAAGTCTTTAAATATCTTAATGTTTACACAACTGTTTTATGGTAGACATATTATTTTGCAAATTATATTTGCCTGACCTGATTTTCAAGATAGGCCTAAAAATGTGGATCAGATGGAGTTATGCGTAAGGTTCTCACGCTATTGTGGATAAACCCAGATACGTCAGTTATTTACTTCACTAGTCCACCTGAAAGGTATAAATAGTGTGAGTTCCGATCCAGAAGAGCATCAGTTGATCATATCCAATTACCAAGCATCAACATGAAGTACGCCTGTGCACTGCTCCTCTTGGCCACCGTGGGATGTGTCCTGGTGAGCCTGTCCAGTGCTGCCAGTTCCACAACCACGACGGAAGCAGCCACCACTACCACCACGGCCTCTTCCTCGGACACCACCACCACCACAGCTTCCTCCTCGGACGCCACTACCACGACCACGGCTCCATCCACTTCCGGAAAGAAGAAGCACGTGATTAAATACAAACGCAAGACCCACCGCCCCAAGAAGGTCAGGAAGATCCACCGCAAGAAGAACCGCAGCGGTTAATTGCCCTAGATCCTGAAACTGAACTTGTGCCTGACCCCTGAATCCCACTTAAATTATGGTTTTATAGTTGTATTTATATTTTTCCTTTGTTACGTATATAATATATTAATAAATTAATATTTTATTTAAAAATGTTGTGTGGCATATAATTTGAATTGGTGAAGACGACGAGCATCTATCATTATTTATCCTTTGTTGTCTGATATAATTAACGGATAATTTAATCATTCAGTCAGTAAACAAAAATGGAGGAATACAATTTCACAGTTTTTGTAAATATTTAAAAATTAGCCTTAAAATAATGTATACTATTTTGAAAATATTTAATTTTGTTTAGTTAAACACAGTTAGTAATAATATTTGTTTTTCTTTGGAAATGGGTTTCTGACATGAACTGGGCAATAAAATTCTGAAGAAGGTCAATGGAAGCGAAACAATATGAACCTACAGATAATTTAATTATCTAATTTCTATATTTCCACTGCCACAAAAAATGTTTATTTACTTTTAAAATTGTGGCTGCCAGAATTTTTACAATTTGCAGGATCGGAAAAGGGAGTAAAAAACACTGGAATTTAGGTGTCTAAAATAGGGCGCAGTCCAAGTGATAAGTAATGCGATATTGCTGAATTAGATTTTGATCAACCCAAAGCGCGCGTAAAATGTAATGCAATTTTGCTGAATTAGCATTTGATAAACATATATTTTTAAATTCGTATTAACTTATATTTAAGTGGTTAACAAAGGAGCAAGATCCACTTGCTTTTTAAGGAATAGTAAGATTATTAAATATAAATGTAAATCATAAAGCGAGAGGGATTCAGGCAGCGCGTTTTTGGAAGCAGTTGTAATCAGTATGAAGTTTTTCTAAAGGAGCTCAACCGCTGCGGTTCTTCTTGCGGTGGATCTTCCTGACCTTCTTGGGGCGGTGGGTCTTGCGCTTGTATTTGATCACGTGCTTCTTCTTTCCGGAAGTGGATGGAGCCGTGGTCGTGGTAGTGGCGTCCGAGGACGAAGCTGTGGTGGTGGTGGTGTCCGAGGAAGAGGCCTTGGTGGTAGTGGTGGCTGCTTCCGTCGTGGTTGTGGAACTGGCAGCACTGGACAGGCTCATCAGGACACATCCCACGGTGGCCAAGAGGAGCAGTGCACAGGCGTACTTCATATTGATGCTTGGTAATTGGATATGATCAACTGATAATGTAATGGTGAAATCCTCAAGCTATTTATACTGAAAAGCAAACGTGGGAAACCGATGAAGTTTGAGCCTATCTGAGCAACTGGGCCAAGCAAACACAAATTAGCAAAGAACTTCACCCACCAAAAAGCAGTTGTTCAAATATTTAAGATACTTTGACGTAGTTCTATTATCATATCATTGGAAACTCAGTTTTACAAATACAAAAAAATGTAAAAAAGTCTAATAATAACAAACTGTAAAATATATTAAAATTTATTACATTTAATTGATCTGACTTTAAATACTTTTAATAATAAAAAGTTATGTAATTATTTATACCTCACACCATCTATACCTCTCAGGTGGAATGTAAACATCTGACGTATGTGGGTTTATCCACATCAGCGTGAGAACCTATTTTCATAACAAGGCTAATTAAATAATAATTTGCAAAGAACTATGACTACCACGAATCAGTTGTTCAAATATTAAAGATATTTTGGGTACTGCAATTTTAAAGAAAACGACAATTGTGTCTTATAATAAATAAAAGAAACAAAATAGGCCTAGTTTGGTGATCAACAAAAAAATATGGAAAAGTTCCATAAAAATTATAGCTATCTATTTTAGAAGTTACTTGATTTGAGGGGACTTTAAAATCAGTTGCAACTCTCCCATTGTTAACATTATGCTCTGGCTCTACAAAAACTTTACATAAGTCTCCCCTGTTATTAACATGATGCCCACAGGAATAGACTAACGAAAAAAGGAGACAGAGAACCGTAGAGCGAAAGAGACATATACATATATATATATATATACACACACATATATTGAGAGTACGTTGAAAATCCGAGTTGGGAGTCCGTGTTCAGCACAAATCTGTTGAGAACGAGTGGTTCGGTGGGTGGCTGTTGCTGTCGCTGTCGCTGTGGCTCGTGGCTCGTGGAGTGTCTGCTCTGCCACTGCAACTTGGAGCTTCGAGTGCAGGACAAACACCCAGGACCACCAGGCGCCCCCCTTAAAAAAGCGGCGGAGAGGTGAGGGTACTGCCTACAGGCAGGTCCTTGCAACTGCAACAATAAACGGGGCTGAGATGCGGCAAGGCTGCCCTGCTCTGCTGGCGGCGGATTGGTTGCCGGGCTTAGCGGTGTGGCTGTGAGTCCTGTCCTGCCCCACCACCCACGCCCACTCCCGCCGTGCGCCTCGCGGCCTGCACAAGTGCAAGGATATTGTCGCCGCCGCCTGACTCCGGCACTCAAAAAAAAAACTCTATCATAACAAAGTAAAATAGGAATAACTTCACCGAAAATAAAGATTAAAGACTCTCTGGTATATTTGTTATAGAATTTACTTTTTTAATAAATAAATGTTGTTCACCGTCAGAAACATTTTTCGTCAGAAGAAATGTCATATTAAAGGCTTTTCTTAAGTCTTGACTATTTTAGACTCTTTTGTATTTGGTTTTAAAATTATTATTTAATGAACAACTCACTAAAAATAAAATAAGAGAGCAGTTTCTCTGCTAAAATAAAAATTTGAAGTTCTTTAAATACAAATAAACTTCTGGAAAACATGTTATTTGTTAAATACACTTTCCAAATCTAATTTTTCCTTAAAACTTATTAAATTTAATTTTATAGTTTTTTTGGCATATAGTATAAACTACGATTTAGTTGTCTTAAATTGTCTTTTTAAGAAAACATGATAATAGTCTGTTAAAAACCCTACAAATAAATCTAGTATATTCTTATAATTTCTTATTGTTTAGATACCCAAAGTCAGAATTAAAGAAAACCTAATAATAGTTTTAAAGTCTTTTACAAAACATAAAAATTAATGTAAAATGTGGAAAGGAGGAAAATATGCTTGGGAAATTGAACAGGTACTTTTCAACTAAGCAAGGAGTTTTGCCTTGCAGATTTTTTGAATTTTGACTACCAAATGGGAAATGCTTTCCCTTTGTATATTATTTTTCTCAGTATCCTGCTGTTCCTGCTTCCTGTTCCTCCTGCGAATCCCTTTTCGGTTTCTGTGCCTGCATCGTTGCAGCATCGCTATTGCTGTTGTGTCTCGTTTTCGCCGGATGGATGGCTAAATGGGTATGGGAATGGGCTCGGATATGGTTGTGGATGGGTGGATGCAGGCGGGCTTGGTGGATGGTTGCATGTCTGGTGGGCGGATTCTGCTGGTTTGGTTTGGTTTGGTTTGGTTTGGTTTGCTGCCTGCCGTGTGCCACTTTGGCCATGTTCGTGGCCGTGGCCGTGGCCTCGACTCATGCGCTCGTTCTCGTTTCCCAGCAGCAGCCTCACAACTCACAGCTCAACTCCAGCCAAGGCCAAGCCAGCAGAGGACGACGTCGCCGGCGATAATGTGGCACAATGACATTGCCATTGAACTAGGTCGAGGACGTGTTCCCTTTTGGCCACCGCCACCGCCACCGCCACTGCCACTGCCACTGCTTGTTTGGTTAATGTCTGCCTCCGTCTTCGTGGCCTGTTTCTCGTGGGTGGTGATGGCGGTGATGGTGGTATGGTGGTGGCACCACTGAAACCCAAACCTCTAGAGTCCTATCTTGCGGCGTAATGCGGATTGTGGTTAAGGCATGTTGAAAACGATGCACATGCTATTCTAACTTTTAACTACTTATATAATAGTTTATTAGCTTATTTAATTACTTCATTAAATAATAATAGTTAAACAAATATAAAAAGAGACTAATAAATAGAAATCACTTAATTAAATCAGTACCAATATGCCAAAACGATACGAACTTATACTTTTTTTTGTTAATTAAAAATATTCATAAAAAAAGTGATTAAAATTAATAATTGATAAAGTCAGATTTCTTCAAAATTTCAGTTTTAAAATATGAATAAACTTATATAGTGTTTTAATGGCAGTGACAGGCTGTGTCATGAAACAAATTTGTTGTCCTAAAAGAAAGTTTGAACATACATATGCTTTTCAATAACAAACAATTATAACTTATTAATGATTAATAGTATTTGTCACCTATCAGTTAACCAATAAAAACTAAACTAAGACAAACATGGACAAACATCCAAATTTTATTTAGGTAGGAGAACAATTTTCTGCATTCAGTAATGATTTTGAATTAAAAATTCTGTGATGTTTTCTAAGGCCGAGTAGACCGAGTAAATTATTTCTTAATCAGTTTTTTGGTACCTTTGAGAAATTCAATTCAGCATCTTATTCGTGCAGAAAGATTGTGGACTTAATGACATTAGGCGCAATGTCCGAATATTGCCGGAGATTAATGGAATTTTGCCAAAAATAAGCCGACAAAGACGGCTGGCAATCAATTAAAATGCATAGACTGCAGTCGGCCTAATGAAAGCTTTTTCTTCGATGTCCAGTCCAGACAGTTTCATCTGCTGTCCGTTTCAGGGAATTGGAAGGGTTTGGGGTTCCGAGCGGGGGGATTGGGCCATTATGGATGTGTCTGCGCTTTGTCTAAGTTCTTGTTTTTGGGCCGACGCGTCGGTTTGGGGACGAGTTTTATTTATTTTAATTTAAATGAAATTTATTTTATGCACATACGTACGCACACAGATGCTGTTTTTTTGACCGGCTAGTCAAAAGCTAAGGGTTGATTTTGTACATTTATATATGCACATGGATTATGCACCCACACACGTTCATGCCGAACGCTTGATTTTATGTGCTAAAAGGGTGGACCTCTGGATGGCTAAATTAGAAAAATCAATTATAATTATTTATTTACTTCAGAGTACTAAAGTTAAAAAAAAAAATCCTACCAGTTTTTCAAAAGCTAATTATGTTAAAAAAAAACTATCTTATAGTTTAAAACTTTTGATTATTGCAATTTTTGTAATCAAAGTGCTTTTTATGAGGTTTTAAAGTTTCAATAATTTTGTCAACACTGCGTATGAGTTATATAATTAAAAATCTCCTCTCCTCTTTTGGTACCTAAACTAAATATTTTGTTTAATGGTTAAATCAGCTAAAACACTTAAATAAATAAAAATAATATCTTTGAAGTCTAACATTTGATATGCAACTTGGGTTCACCCTAGTCCGCATATTCCATATAGAAAATGCAACTAAAATGTTTCACATGCAGTTTGTTTTTGCTGTTTTATGGCCAGTGTCTGGTCTGTCACACCGCCTCCTCCCGCACCCAAATCCACCCTCTCGATTGCCCCACCACCCCCTCAGTCACCCACTTGCCAGTGTGGCAGACGGGAGATTGCAGTTGCAGTTGTTGCAACAACAGTTGTTGTTGCTGACTGCCTGCAGTCTGGCAAAATTTTTGCCATTTGATTGCATTTTGTTGGGCGGCGTTTTTGTGTAGAGCAGAGTTTGTTGCACTTCACCATGAAGTTAGGTGATGCAAGCACACACACACACACAAACACACATTGAAAACGATGCTGAAAAACGCACTCACACATGCACACAATAACATAGGCCTTAGGATACTACAAAACTTCTACATATGCATTTGCCTAGACATACAAACCAACGCATTTGTGTGGGGGCTATGCGTTTATGTAAAAGTATTTTTTTTATTATATAAATCTCTATACATATTTTATAATATGTATACATAAAATTTCATTTTTTAGTTTGATTTTGCTTGCTGTCGTCTGCTAAAAATAATAACAAACTGCTCACAAAGTACAGTTGTGCGCAAAACGTCACATAGTGCAATTTCCTGAGTGTGGCATGCATTGCATACTTTTGGGTCTTGCACAAGTAACACACTTTTGTGGCCCAAGCCATGAAAACTGTTACTCCAAAAGGGGATATCCGTGTCCCCCGAGGAGAATCATTGCCACTGGGAGCACCAAGAACCCCCAGTACTTCAATCCAGTCCGGAAACTACAGTCAAACTTCTATAGCTCACATTTTAAACGCAAGTTTGTCAAATATTTCTTAAATTTTTAAAATACGTTTCATAATGAAGGGTTTTCGAGATAGGATAAAGTGGAAAGAGAAGTTAACACGACTGTAAAATGTTTATTAAATTATTGTTCATTTTCAAAACTTAAATATTTAGTCATTTAAAATTACTTAAATTTGGCAAATATATATTTTTGATGAAATTGGTATCGACATTCTCTGAACATTATGGTTTAATTTAGCACTTAGCAAGTTAAGCCTCTTAAAAAATATAACATAAATGTTATTAGAATTTAAACAACAAGTTTTTAGAACATTAGTTACAATAAAAACGAATTAAAGAATGTTTAAGCTTAAAATACTTAGTAGTTTTCGTTTTTTTCGATTTAGAAAACGTATAATCAAGGAATTCGGCCTGTGGCCGTGTAGGTTGCTACAGCCATCCATTTGTGCAGCACCGAAAATTGTGGGTGTTTTTTTACGCGTGGCCCGCACATTCGTTCAACAGCGAGGCATGCAGCAAGTGGCAGAGGACCACCGGGCGTATGAGTTCTCCTCAGAAGGCCTCCTCCTGCCACTTCGCCACTTCGCCACTTCACCAACTCCTAACTGCCAACTCCCCACATTCGGCCGACTGCCGAGTGGTTTGTTTAGAATTTTAGATTTTAGCGCGTTTTAGAATTTTATGAATGAATTTTTGGCGCTCGGCAGAGCTCCGTTTGCCGGGCCACACACCCTTTGCCCGCATCCCCCAAAAAATAGTCAGACCCATCCAATTCGTTTGGCTCGATTCACTTTTAGTTTTTGGTTAGTTTTCGGTTCCCCATTTGTTTTGGGGCCTGTCGGTGTGACCTTGCCGGGGTGTTCCGGTGTTGTTTAGATTTAGTTTCTATTGGGCTGCACTTCAGCTGCTCCCTTTTTGCAGTTGGCACAAATCTGTGCATATACACGTGTGGGCCCTTAGACAAAAGTCGGTCCTGTGTCTTTTTTGCTTGCATAAGGGTGTTGATTTAATTGATTCAATCTATCGTGGGGGTCCGACACTTTAAAATGGCAAAAGAATAAAATTTACTAAAATAGTTATGCGTTTAAGGGATAATCTTGAATAAAAAAATCCAATTGGGTTGCAAATTCTACAAATAGAAAAGGAAAACAGATAACTAAATTGCGTGCAAATGCTATTTAACTCTACTGAAATTTTAAATTTATTGTCAAATATCAATATTTGAGCTAAAAAAATTGACAATGCTTTCTAAGGTTGAAAACGTCATAAAACATCTTTTGAAAGAAAGAATTTATGTTTGAAAGCTGCTAATATATCTATGTATTGTAGTTGCACCGCATTATGTAAACATGTATAGAAAGGAAGGAGAAGATGCCACCTACACGAAGTTTCTTAAGAAAAACAAATCAATTTTTGACTTTAATTGCTTGAGGTATGTACATATGTAATAAGTTGCATGTACATGTGAATATCATCACCACTAAAATTCAACATATGTACTCCATACCCATCAACAGCTCGACTCAAACAAAATGATTTGTAGACCGCCCTTTAAGCCAAACCAAAGAGTGCTTTTTGTGCACAACCATATAAATCATATAAACACATAAGAGCACTTATGTAATTCTTATATGCTGGCAGTAATTTAATAGGTTTTGTTAGATTTGATGCATGCAAAAATGCCTATTAAAAGTGCCTTTGAAAAAAACTGTTGCATACCTGACGGCGCGCGCCTAACTTAACTAACGGGACACTGAAAATTGCATCAAGAGAATTGAGCGTGAGAGTGACGAACACAAAAGAGCACAGCATCCAACTGGCAGAGACGGAAAGCCGAAGCATAACGAAGTGTTACGATGTCCGATGTGTAGTGGCGAAGGAGAGGTCACAAGAGGAATTTGGCAATAAATGTAAGAAAGTAATGGGTGGGAGAAATATGAAGAGAGAGCATTCGTCACTAAGCCGGTGAGAGAACAAACACAAAAGCGAAAGCGAGGAGCCGGCATAGGTTCATCTGTATGTGTGCTCGAGAGAAAAATGGAAGGGTATTCGTGCATGTGTGTGTGTGTGTGTGTGTGTGACCACACATGTATTCGTATAGATGTGTGTGCGTGTGTCGCTTTGTCGGCAATTTAAAGAGTAAATAATTGTCTGCCGCCGGCAAACATTTGGCCAAACTGCTAGTCCACAGAATGTGCCCCTGTATTGGTATTTGCTACTTTCGGCATCTGTATTGGTGTCGAGTATCGGCTCTTCGTCACCAAACTCTACACAATTTTAGGCGCCGGACGAACGCACTTTCAATCAGTTAACTTTATAACGTCAGTGCCGACACTACGTCATCCGGTCGAATCCGAATCATTTCGAGTCGAATCGAATCGAATCGAATCCAGCGTTACGCCCCCAACACAGCACTAAGTTTTTGCACTTGTATTCGTTGCCGCGCTGCGATTTTAGTCGCGTTTTTACTTTCACGCGACCAATTCACTGCACGTCAACCATTCGCGTAAAAACGTGTCTGCCAAGTGTTTAGCAACCTGTATTAAGCATGTTCCCAGCGTTCTTTTCCCCAAAGAGCCGACAAATGTGAATAAAAGGCTGAGCAATTGAAAACCTGTGAGTACAAAGCACTTTTGGGTACATGCAAATCACTCAAGGGAAGTTAACCGTGCAATTAGTCCTTTTCTGAGGCGCTCCAAAGTATGCTAATTTTGCTTTAATGTCCAAAGTTTGGTTTATTTAAAGTTTTGCGGCAATTTGTGAGGGGTAAAATCATCTGTAAGAAACAGCAGGAAAACGAAACATTAATAATATAAAATATTTATTAACATTTAACTAAATTAAATCAAATTATAAATTTGAATTTTATAATTTTAATTAATTTACTTTTATTAAATACTATTTGTGTTTATTCGGATACAGAACTCATCTCGTTTGGATTGGTTTTACTTTAAAATAATTTTAAATTTGTGATCAATAAAGATCACAAAAGATTTTTATATAAAAAAAAAATTTCACATGTTTTTAATGTTTGAACTTTGTATTTTCACACTTTAAAATAAATCGTATATTTTATCATGGCGCTTACACACATAATATAGATCTTATACACATATCTTAAATCATATGCAACTGAATATTTTATTTATTTGTATTTATTTAAAATAAATGAATTAAAAAACCAGAACAAGTATATTAAATTAATTTGAAATTAATAGTGATATTATTAAAGTAATTCAATACTAATAAAAGAAGCTAAAATAATATTTTGGAACTACTTTTATTTGTAAGATCGTTAAATGCATATTTACCAAAGGTGTTATTCTTAAATCGGACAACGCACTTTCCGCAAAATGCCGGCCACTTAATTTACACACAATCGGGCAATAATAAATCAGCATTTAATGTGCCTGCAACGAAATGCGGACTCAGCCGACATAACGTCATCGACATCATGTGACCGCGTTTCCGAAATTCCCCGAAAACTTGTGTACGTGCGTTGTGTGTCGGCCCCGAAATACAAAATACGGAATACAGAATGCACAGACGACGGGTCATGGCCACGGCCACGGCCACGGCCACGGCCACGAATATGGCATTTCGGCGACGGCGACTCCGGCTGCGGATGAGATGAGATGAGATGAGGCTCCGGCTGCAAACTCCGGCTCTGCCGTGCGTCGCAGTTTCACTTTCACGGCCAACACACACACACACACACACACACACACACTGATGCGGAGATCCGTGGGAGTAATGGGCGATGCGGGCGCGCCTTGCACTCAGCCTCACAGTTCGTCTTTTCCAAATCGGCGGATGCACGGCCACGAATACGGACACGGTTACGGCCCATCCACCCCCAAAACCGTGCCAATGACATTGTTCTCCCCGCCGCACAGTGGGCAGAAATTCATTTTTATTGGGTTACAACAATTGCAATGAACATATTATATTTTAATCAGTTTTTATGGTTTTTTTTTAGAAAAATCCAGACCGTAAATAAAAGATAATATATGTTAAATTGTCTATATTGTTGAACAATTAGTATTGAAATGTTTATAATAATCTGGTTATACATTTTTATGTATCATAACAATCGCCACCGTAAGGTTGAAGTGAATATATAGTCTATATAGTTGAAAACACTGTCTGATTCTTATATAAGGACACACATTTAACTTATTACATTATTACACCAAGTCGATTATATTAAGTATACGCACTAGACATCAGCCAAAAAGTAGGCAATGTTTTCTAAATCTAAATCTAAATCTAAATCTAAAAAACACCCCGACGGTAAAATAACGATATGTATTTATTTATCTAATTTTTTAAAACTTTATATTATGAATATTTTTAAAGTTTTTGAATTATATATTTGTTGACGGGTGAAAAGAAACCATCTTATATTGTTACTAGAGTTCAGTGCCGTTGTCTGCCACTTGTAACACATTTTGCATTCGACGAGGCCGTGGGACGTGCCTGGTTGAAGAAGGGTGTACCAGTTGTGATGGCAGTTGGCGGCGGAACGGATATGAGAATGAGATTGTTGACGGGCTGACGTTGACCGGCAAAATACGGCAGAGTGCGCCGACTTCCTGCATTCTCGTTTCTGCCAATACCCACGCTGCCATAACAACCACGACAACGACAACGACAACGATGACGATGCTGATGCCATGCCAGAAAGCCGCCGAAGTGCCGACGCACACACAGCACACACAGCACACCATCGCCATCGCACTATTACACCCCGCACCATATGCGCATGGCAGAGTTGCACTTGCCGAACACCTCGCCATGAAACCCAAACCCCGTGACCAGCCACACCCACTACTTTCCCAGCCGCCTCTTGCCGCCGACACTCTCACTCTCCGGTTCAGAAGTGTGTTTACTCGCCGCCGCCGATTGCAACACAGCCAAGTACACTGACAAAAATCTTTTCAACATCTCTTTTTTCATTTGATTTTCAATATTATAAGGTAACCATATGAAGTATATTTTTTTTAGAGGTAATTAAAAGGGTTTTATATATAATATTAAGATTTATAAATAATATATTTCAGTGAGATCATCAGAATATATTTTTTAGTTTTTATAGATCTTAAACTAAATAAAATTCACATCTGTGTTTCAAAAATCGTGTTAATTGTAAAACTTCACTTTTTTATAAATTTTATAATAAGATAGAGGATTGTGTGGTATCTGATTTAGATTTTTCTTTATGATTTCAGATTTGTATGATTTTTTGTTAAAATATTCATAAAATAACAATAGAAAAAGGTTAAAATTAAAAATGTAATTAAATTAATTAATTAAATTAAATAGTTTAGTTATTCAACAAAATTATATATTATTCTTCAGCAATGGGAATATTTTTTTTTAACCCAAATAAGTTACAGAAGTAGAAATTTTGTAACAAAGCGTTCGAACTGGAGACTCACTAATATTTTTGCTCTGTGTAGGATTGAGTGCAGTTACCTCTGCTCCAGGAGATGGCAGATGTTGGGGGAGTGGGTGTCCGTGGGTCTGGTGAAGCCGGCCTTCTGCTGTGGCTGTGGTAGGCTGTTTGCCATTTGCCGGGAGCATCGCTACGTCATCGTCATAGCCATCGTCATCGTCATCGCCACCGCCACCGTGCCGGAAATCGTGTGCGTGGCCTGATTTCGTCGATTGGCCTTGTGCGGGTTTCAGTGTCAGGAGCGCAGCATCTTTGTTTTGGTTGCAATTGTTGTTATTGCAGCCGCTGCTGATGCTCGACTTGGCCTGCATATATGCAAATCAAGAGCACACACACACACACACGAAGTGCAGTCCTCGGAATGAGAGCTTCTGTGTGCGGGAGCAGGTTCCCTTTGTCTGAAGGACTGTGAAGTGGGCAATTGTGCTCCCTCCATATATTTGATGGGCAAGTAAACAGAGCTCAAAACTAGGTTCTAAGTGCTCCAAGTTGTGGCACTTTCATTTTTTTTACTTCTTACTAAAACAGGAGTATGTTATGGCCACCATTTCGTATCGTAATAAATTGAAAGTTAAGTTATAATATTCTCAAAAACAGTGATGACATTTAATAAGTTTAAATTATTTATTTATTGCCATTTTATTTTTGGATGCGCAATATTCGAAATAATATTTTCTAAGGAAATGGGAATAGATTTTAAAGCTAAGAAATTAAAAAATTTTAGTCAGGTATACCATTTTTACGTATACGTAATGCTCCTTGAAAATATAAACAATTTTAAGGAAAATATTGGTATTTTGGTTAGAACGACAGTTAGTTTTCTTTAATAATAAAACCAAGTTCGGTGTGAAGAGATTTTATTTAGTTTAACCATATTAGCAATGGTTCTATAACACATTATCCAAAACGCTTAAATTTATTATTCTATTTAGTGCCGCGATGAATAACAACTTGTTAGCACTATGTGCTTTGCTAGTCGTAGCAGTTTTAGGACGGAAACATTTTCGCAATGGTGACTATTTAAGTTCCTATTTTAAATTATTGGAGGCTTAGCTGACTTAGATATCCTTAGATAATCACTACCAAGTTGTGGGCGTAGAGTGTAAGAAAAATGAGGCAGTCAGCTGCCTGATGATTGAATGTCCGACTGGCAGCTTTTGCCCGGCGGAAAACTTTTGCTACAACCCTAAATGCGTTTGCCGCAAAGGATTTCGACGAGTTGGTGGTGTCTGTGTGGCAAAACACAATCCTCTGCATTTGAACAAAGCCACATTGGAGTCAGCTTTACTTAAAATTCCCTATCGAGAGATTCTCTTTTGAGAGTTACAGCTACTAATATATTGGTATATTGGGTAAACTCAAAGATTTTGTATTTTAAAATCAGTCGAAATTAATTTAGGACGGACTTACGAATTACAAAAATATCTTTAAGAGTTAGTAGTAGTTAAAGTTAGATATTCAAAAAACCTTACTTCTTATTATATTGAAAATTTAGAAATATTACTGTTTTAATTTGAATTGTATTTAAATGATAAAATAAAAGTATTCTTGTAGTCTTAGGGTCCTGGTTTTATAATATTTGTTAAAGCATTCTTTTTACTTTTAAATTACATTTTAAATTTGTATGAATTCGACATTTTATGAAATATAACATATTTGAATAATATAACAATAATAATAATTTTAAAAAATAGAAAACTGTTTAGTTTTCAAATGGACAGATATATCGATATGCTTTTATCTGTGTAAATCGAGCCAACAAATATATTTGGCCAATCTCTTTTCAAAATGGCAAATAAAGTGGTTTTTTTTTGTGCATCCTCTTAGAGAGAGAGGCTCTCTCTTGCTGTTTAAACTCGCTTCGTTTCTCTCCCGCACACTAGCTTAGTTGGAGCAACTAATGGCAAAGTGTGGTGGAGGAGGGGGGTGGGGGGTCTGTTTTGGCCATGCCGGCTGCCAAAAGCCAAAAGCCGAGAGCCGAGGCATTGTGTCTCGTGCGGCGGAGAGAAAAGTCGGAGTGGCATATCGATGGGTCGGCATAGTCAGTAGTGAAGCTACGCCACACGCCGCCAGGTGGCTCCGTTTGTGGATGCGGCGGGTGTTTATCGCATGTGCATGTGCATGTGCACCTCAGACAGTGAACGGTACGGAATACCCCCGAGAAACCCCCGAGAAACCCCCTGAAACCCCCGAGAAACCCCCTGAAACCCCCTAAAACCCCCGAGAAACCCCCTTTGAAACCCCATCGAAATCCCACACAATACATACTTTTTGTGTGTGTGTTTTTTCACCGTATTTTTCGCCGCGGAGGAGGTGACCTCCAGAATGGGCTGGATGCAATGCAATTGGCTGCACTTTTCCTTTGTGAGCCCGCCTTGCGTTTTATTGTGTCACGGGTTCGCGCGCAGATGGGAAAAATAAACGACAGCCGTTTGTATTTCCCAAGTGAAAGTCTGTTTATCTACCGGCGATATTGAAAACTGACGCGACGATAATACATGAAATACATATGTATATATGTGTGCTCAATTAGAAACGAAACTATTTTGCGTGCTTAGTGAAAATCGATATGGCGCAGCCTTTGACTTTTGGCCACTCGGCGAGTCAGTTTAGAATGTCCCACACGGCGTATGCGTTATATTTTTGTGTAAATTAGCGTTTTTCTTGTCTTAAATTCGATTTGTTATGTGTGAAACTTTGTAGAACTGACGGCTTAGGTCAACCCTAACCTAATCTTAATGTAGCGACACACTAAATTGCCATATAGAGTGGGTCGTCAGCGCAGAAAACACCACCATTCCCCCCCCGCTAAAAAACTTACCCCTCGATATTTATTGCTCCTACCTCTCTGCCTCCCTCCCACTTTCTTTCCTTCCCTCTTTCTTTCTCTCTCGCTCTCGTTGTGCCACAGCGCGCAGGATTCGCGCTCTTTTTTATCGTCACCTTCACAAATGCAAAGTGGGCGGTGGATGGGTGGTTGTTTAGACAAATGTGTGTAAGTGTGTGAGTGTGTGTGTGTGTTTCCTACGTTTCGGCAAGTCAGCTAAAATAACAACAACTGCAGCGGTGTTTTCACTTTCCATACGAAAGCCTTCTAAGCTTAAATTGTGCTGCAGTTTTTAGTTGATCTATTTTGGGGAAATCCACGTAATTTTGGTGCTTACTAAAGTTTTTGTTTAAGGTGGCTAGACAACGATATAGAAAATACTTACTTAGATTTTATATATTTTTTATTTATAATATTTGCACACTTTTAATGAACATTTTTAATGAACATGGTCAGTTTTTTTAATCAAGTAATAATTACAAAATAATATGACAAAATTGCTTAAATGTAATTAATTTTCGATGTTTTGTCAAATGAAATAGATGACAGAAAATGACAAAAAACCGTTTCTTACTCATTTTCATAAATTCCTCTCGGAATCGGTTGTTTATCATTCTGGATAATCATGTAATCCTTTCCTTAGGAAAAGTAAATGTTTTTTTTTAAAACGTTTAATTAATTTAAAAATTTTTACTGAACCTCTAATCCCAATTAATTTTCTCTGTAACTTATATTTGTATCTTTAATTTCAGAAGTCTGACTCTCAACGCACAAGATCCCATAAAATCTCCCTGGTTCCCCTTCTTCGTCGTGAAACGAACGCACAATGAACTTCACCCCGTTTGGCAACACATTTCCCGGCAATATTCCCGGACTGCCGCAGTTCACGACGAGCACGGCGCCTTTGGTTTCCACGGTAACTGCCGCCGTGACGGACGTGACAGTGACCCCCAGCAACAATCCGCAACAGCAACAGCAGCAGCAGCAGCAGGATGCCGCCGGCAGCAGCAATCGATACCAGCAGCAACAGGTAGCGCATTTTGGCCAGGCCAATATGACGGCTGGCCAAGGCACCAGTGGCAATAACAAGTTCCGTGGCGGCCAAGATGATGCACTTCAGGGCGACAAGTACAATGGCCACTTGGTGGCAGCCTCTCAGCAGCAGCAGCAGCAACAGCAACAGCAGCAGCAACAGCAACAGCAGCAGCAGACGCAATATGCGACTGTTGCATACGCGAGTGCAACAGCAACGAGTGCTGCTGCGGATGCCCTGCAGGCGGGCACTTCCGGCCAGCAGCAACAGCAGCAGATGCAACAGCAACAGGTCACCGCCCCACAGGAACTTACCCAAGATCTGTGCAACGCCATCCTGCAACAACAAGGTGAGCGGTCAAAACAAATTTCATTTCAATCGGAATCAGAAATTGCCTTGTCTTAGAAAGCTAATATAAAATAACGTAAAATTTCAATTTAGCCCCAAAAACTTCCTTAAATTACTAAAAACGTTTATGTGGTAATTAAATTATAACTAAAAAAAAAACTATTGCAATATTTTTTAAAAATTTTTAATATTATTTCTAAAGTTAAGTTACAAGATTACGTCGGAGACAATTATTTTGTAAGTTAGTTAGTTTAAATTAATTTAATTTTGCTTTCACAAAACAATTTTTTTTTCTTTACAGAGCTAAAAAAAAATTTGGATACCAATTTTTTTTCAAACAAATTTTTGTTTAACGAAAATTATAGCTAATTAATTAATTAATTTTGCAGTACTCCAGAATACCTCGTGGCAAACACTGACGCCGGGCACCACAGTCGCCGACTACCTCTCGCATCTTCCAGCCAACACGTTGCCGCTTTCGCTGCACCACTTCCTCAAGTATTCAGCGGAGACGATCAAGAAGGAGAACCAGCAGAATGTGGTATGTCACTATACTGAATTTTTACCAAAATTAAAGTTCGCAGGACATATTTTTTTTTTCATTAATCTACATTATTTCATTCCCAAGATTAGTTTCCAGCCCAACAACGTTTTTAATATAAAAAAATCATATGAACCTTTTTTTAAATAAACTAAACGTATATGTTGATAGCGTTAAAAACATAGAAGTTTTCGAATTCAGTAGAAAACCGATTGGCTTTATTATTGAATCATAAATCTGTAAGCCATTTTTATATTTTAATGGCCAGCGGGTAGAGAAGTAAGAAATCGAGGTAAACAAATCAAATCGATCAAATGTTTAGAACAGTTGACTTGAGTACAATATTTTGACTCCTTCAAGATAAGTAGTTATTTTTATTATAATTTTAGAGTTCTACAAAATGTTTAGCTTTAGTTACACTCAACAAAAAAAAATTGACATAAAAACAAAACTGTTGTTACATAAAATATAATTTTTTGGGTATGAAAATCTCTCAATAAGATGTTTATTAAATTAAGACCACAAAAGTATCAAAATAAAAATTAAACCTCAGAATAAAATTTTAGATTCCTCGGTATGGAAATGAAGCAAACGAATATAGGGGTTCTATTATTAAGTATGGAATTAATACATATACTTTAACACCGTCAGTAGTTTATTTTTAATACACACTTATTTAAACTAAACTTTAAGTTTAAGTTTTTATTGGTGCAGTGACTTGATTAAGTGAATTGTTATTGTACTTTTAGGTACTGCAGGTGCAGACGGGACCAGCCATTGGGATCAATACCCTGGGCACGACAACCATTAGTATACCTCAGCAGGAGCAGCTGACGCTGCAGCCGCAGCAGCAGGCGACGCTGCAGGTGCAGCAGGCGACGCAGGCGGCGGTGGCATCGGCGACGGTGACGTCGGCGACGGCAACCACGACGTCCGGCGGTACTGGCGGCTCTAGCGGCACTTCCGGTAAGAAGAAGAAGCGTAAAAAGCGTAGCAAGGACCGAAAACCGAAGCTGCGACCCGGAGAGATTCGACTGGGAACGGCGCTCGATGGCAGTCCGTTGTACATGTGCCCCGAATGCCATGTGGCGTATCCGGAACCGGAACTGCTGGAGGTGCACCTGGTGGGGCACAACCTGGAGAAGCGGTACGTGTGCGACATCTGCCAGGCGTCGCTGAAGCGCAAGGATCACCTCACCCGCCACAAACAGTCGCACAATCCGGAGCGGCCCTACATCTGCACCGTCTGCCTGAAAGCCTTCAAGCGGAAGGAGCAGCTGAGCCTGCACTTTGTCATCCACTCGGGCGAGAAGCGTCACCAGTGCGGCGAGTGTGGCAAGGGCTTCTACCGCAAGGATCACCTACGCAAACACACCCGCTCCCACATCGCCCGTCGCGTCAAGGCCGAACTGAATAGCCATGTGCGACGCGAGAATGGCACCAGCATGCTGCAACCCGTCGTCACGGAGGCCACAACGGCGGCCCTGCAACATGCCAATCAACTGGCCACCGCACAGCAACAATTGCAACAGCAACAGCAACAGCAGCAGCAACAGCAGCAGCAGCAGCAGCAGCAACATCACATTGTGATCACACAGCAACAGCAGCAGCAGCAGCAGCAGGCACCGCAGCAACAGCAGCAACAGACTTCGCAGCAGCAGCAACAGCAACAGCAAATGATAAATTAGCCAAATGATTTTTGTAAAGTCAGTTAAAGCAAAATCAATCAATTTCGTATCATCTAGGTCCTTCAAGTGGGACTTGGCTGCTCAAAAAAAAACAACTCTTTCGGTCCACACAATTTAATTGACTCTCACAAATCGGATAATGCAAACAGCAGGATGTTAGCTAATGTCTTCAAGGATTCCCTACCCAATGGGAATTCTCAACGTTGTACAATTTTAATCGTAAGTCCACGATGTAAAATGGACCGTCCACAAAGCACAATTTCTGGGATAAAACTAGTTTTTAATTTATTTTTTTTTTCGATTTCTTAAAGATTTTGTTTGAATATTTATAAGTTTCCTTTCACTAAGTGAGTACAATCAAACTTTTGTTGAATATTTTGAATAAAACTTAAAAACAAGTCAAATTAAATTTAATTTTTGCAGAAGATCTCTGTTTATTTTTATACTGAAACAAGTTTATAAAATTTAAATTTTGTCCTTAACATTGGAAAATAGATAAATATTATCCCAGAGTGGTCGGTCCCAGGCCTTTGTCCGCCCTAACATTCCATACTCTAATTTAAGAGAAATGTGCAAAGAAATAATAATTTTATACGGAATGTATTTTAGTGAAATGTATTTTTCTACAATTAGAATCAATGTTGTGTGGTATGTATGTCTGTCCATATGTACATACACCTGTACGATTACACGAATACTGTTCACTGGCAGCGAACTATATATATATATATATTTATATATACCCTGTAAACAAATGCAATTTAGATTTACACTTACATGTAGGAACGAATCTTAAATTGTGAATGTACGTATAACAAACATTTTGCTACACCGATAAATCAACCACAAAACCCTTGTAAATATGCAGTAAATTATATAATTTGATCTAAACCGAAGTAAAACAATTTTATTCTTAAAAAAAAAAAAACAATTTTTAATACAATTTCAGATCATAAAAAAAATTTCAAAACAAAAACCATCTACATATTATATATACATTAACAAATTATCGTTTTTGGGGTTATTAATTTGCTTTATTTAGAGTACTCATAAATTACGATTATTATGCACCATTTATTGTAGTCAATTAAATAATTAATCATTAGCATTATCCGTATTATTATCTGTATTCTGTATATGTCTGTGTTAGTTTTATATCGTTTATTCATGTACGAAAATGGTTTGATTTACCGTCCATTGCGTGCGTACATTACTAAGCTTAACGTTATGATGTTTTACAAAATAGGCATTAATTTTATGGGAAAAGGAACGTGACATAAGGGTGTGTATTTATTCATGGTAGAAAAGCGGACAGGATGGAGTTGACAGCTTATCAAAATTTGTGCTTTTTACACATTCAAATTAGCAAATTCGTGGATTCATAATTTGGATTCTAATGATTATACAACGAGGCCCTATTAAAAAAATATGTGTGTTATAATATTTATAAGGATAGTGTTATGTGAGAGTGTAAATGTGTAGAAGCGGAGTGCACCGATTACTCATTGCAAAAAGTGCAAAGTTCGTTGCACGCCCACTTATCAACATTTAAGATCGTTTATAATTTCTGCGTATTGTTTTTCTTCTCTTTTTTTTTTTTTTTTTTTTGGTAAGTTTTGTGTTTCGTTTTCGTTGCGAAAAGAACTGCTAAATCACTGTACAAAGGACGAGGCGTGTCTATTGGCCACCGCCTACGGTCCGCAGAGAAACTTGCGCTTTTGGTCCTCCATGTAGTCCCTTGTGGACATCTGGATGGCCTGCTGCAGCATCTCGCTCTCGTTTACTCCTGGAGAAAGTAAATTTAAATATTTATTTTGATTCACATAAGTTTGAGGATTAGAAGCGTTAAGAAGGCAGCAATATTTTTAAAACATTTTAAGAAAGACAAAATCTTTTTAGATATATATTTAATATTGTTTGAAATTTAGAACTGTATACTTGTGTTTCAGTTTAGAAATTTACATCTTTAGTTTTAAACAGTAAGTATTGCTTTGCTAAAATAGTGTGCTCTAATCACAGTTCTTTTTAAGACTCACCCTCATTGGCGTAGGATGCCTCGAGCAACTCCTGGTAGAAGCTGGAGTAGCTCTCATCCCTGGGCGACTTGGTGTCTCCGCTCTTCTGTGGCGAGTGCGACGACTGCTTCGAGGTGCACGGACGCTGCTCAGCCTCCGGCGTGTCAGCGCGAGCCACAGACGGCACAGCATCGCGCTTAGGACTCTTTCTCAGCGGAGCTTCCGATGCCTCAGCGCTGCAAGGTAGTAAGGATTGTAAGACCTCAGTTAGCTGGACAATGAGTCGAAGCGAGCACCAACCTCTTGCCAGCAAGTGGCGCTTCGCGAGTCTCGTGGCGACGCTTCTTCCTTAAAGCAGTGGTGCGGCGGTGTGACTTCGATGCCTTGCCGGAACGCTGGCCCGGAGAACCAGTGCTGGGCGATGAATTGCCACCGCAATGACCCACCGAACTGGTGCTACTCATGTCTGTGGCATCGCTATCGTAGCCAGCCAGCTCGCTGACCTCCGGCGGCAGCTTGTGGCCAAACTGACTGAGTGTCTTCGGTGACAATGAAAACGCTGGGGCTGCGGCATCAGCACCACTGGCGCTGGTCAAAGTCACGGCCGGATTACCGCTGCCGCTGCCGGTGGTGCTGCCGCCACACATGGAGTACTTTGAGGGCGAGGCATCCGAATCGGTAAGCGCCTCCGCCGAGGTAACCGTTGAGGAAGTGGCCGATCCTGCGGCCGTATTACTGCTGCGAGAGCGTTGCATATTCTCGCGGCACCACTGCAGGTAGGACTCGCGGGCAATCTGCTCCTCGATGGCTTCGTTGGTGGCCTCCCAGTCTGTTGTCTTTAGTTTATCCTCGAACATGGTCTGCAATTTGATAGAATCAATAAAATACTAATGAAATAGTATTAGTTCATTACACTCACCTGTTCGATCTCCAACTGCTCGCTGAGACGCGCTGCCTCTTTGGTTTGGATCTCGGGCTTGTAACCAGCCAAGCCCAGGCCCACGCCCACCGTGGCGTTGTAGGGATCTAAGATAGCATTATAGTGTGAGCCGCGCTGATAGGATAGGCGCAGTGGTGGATAGCCTGCCTGCGATTGTTCCGAATTGAATATATTGATAGGATCTGGAACAGAAAACAATTATATATTTAGGACTAGAAAAAACATGATTGAAATCATTTATTTTAGTGGCTATTTCGCCACTTCAAAGAACTTAACAGAATTGATAGTATAAAACCCTAACGAACAGCCTTAACTCTTAAATTTTGTCATATCCCATTTCATTACATTATTAAAAGAATAAAAGTTGTAAGATTTTGCCAACTTACTTGACTGGTAGCAGTATACTTCGACGGTTCGGCTGTAGATCTCGGATATGGCCTGGATCTCGATGTGGTTGCCATGGGCATCACGAGCTCGTTTGCGCTGTATGTAGCTGTTGATGTCCTCGGTGACAAACTGACCGAAGTACTCGCGATTGCCGTTCTGAAAAGGCAAAAACACTTTCGTAAGATAAAGCTTAGGGCTTAGGAATAGTATATATTTTACAATGTAATCCATCGTGTGTTGGCGGATGACGTCGTGCATCTCCTCGTCGCCGTAGATCTGCAGCGATATAGATCGAAAGAGGCAGGCGCCGTCCTCCTCGACAGGCTTCAATTCGTAGCCGCGTTGTTCCATGCACTTGGCGAACTCCATGTCGCGTCGCTGCCACTCCTCCACCGGAATTAAGCGCTCCTTGGGCTGCAGATGCTCATCGCCGCTGTTGTAGCCGGAAAAGGTCTCCTCCACTGTTTTCAGCAGATTGGCAGCCGCCGTGGCCGGCGACATCTGCACCTGGGCTTTGGGCACTGTGGCGCAGCCCAGTCCCAAATGTTCGGGTGAATTCCGGCCCACCGCCGACGGACTGCTGCCGCCCGATGTGGAGGCCAACGGCGGACTATTACACTTGCTGCCAGATACACCGGGTGCTCCGCTGCCCGACACTGCCGCCGGATGGTTTAGTTTCTCACGCTCCAGACGATCGCGTTTGTAGTGATGGGCATGTGTGTCGTGGTGGTCACGTCGCTTCGAACGGGCACTGCTTGAAAGGGAAAACCGTCAACATTAAATTCCAAATCAGTTGATTATAAATTTAGGATTTTTACAAAGTGAATTCGGACTTTTGATTCGCTCGTTTATCAAAGAATAGTAGATGTTTACAATATCAAATTTAGGTTGATGGTTGGTTTGGACGATTTAAGTTGATTCAAAGAATAATCTTGCCATATATATGTGTTCATTTACTAATTAATTTGTAAATTGTCTCCATGTTTTACTTCTTACGGAATTACACAATGAGAGATCTTTATTTGTATTACAAATAACAGAAACTTGGTAAAAAACCATTTAAAATATGATTGTTTACAAGGATCTTGCATATTGAGCAATGCATGCAATACTTTTAACGCATTTAAAATAACTACTGGTCAGAAGGCGTGTATTTTTTAGCCCTTAAAAGAAATTAGAAGAAAATTGCACTTTTCAGGAAGTAACTATAAATTTGCTTGGTCACGCTCACATTTAAAATTGCTTCGAAACCCTAGAAAATTGGCGTCTTCGATAAGAAAGGGGCCAGGAATGTAATGTCCTGAGGCTAGTAACCCAATTAAATGCAGCTGCTATTATGGGGCGTTGAAATCCAGCCCGTCCATCCACTCACCTCTTGTGGGGGCTGCAGCGATGGGTGCGTGCCAGTTCGTCGTAGACCTCGCCACGCCTCTGGGGACTCTGAAAAGTGGGCGGACAAGAGGAGCAAATTAATGGGTATAAATACTGGTGGCGATTGAGGACTACTGTCTCTCACTCACCTGGCCATGTCCATCGATGACTACGTTGCGATGGTTGTGGGTGTGGGTGTGGGTCTGGCTGACCACCGACTGCTCCACCACCACAACCTGAGCCTCCTTGTTGTCGGCATCCACATTGCCAGTCACGCGTTTCGCACTCGGTGGTGCACTCACTGGCTTAATTGTCATGGTGGTGCGCCGCTACTGTCCCCGCTCCGCTGTTGCTAGTTATTGGTGGATTCACAACACTTTCTTGTGGCGAAACAACGCCTTTTGATTATAATTTCCGTTCCACAGAACTCCAATGAACTATGTGTTCTTTGTCCGAGATGTCGTCGCAGAAAATGCGACCCAGTGGTTCCTTTCACCCACTGGAAAACTGGAGTTTCGCTTCTTCCGGATAGAGAAAATGGTGCGGTGTAATCGAGCGTTTCTTGTGTGCTTTTTCTTTTCCAATCTGACAACAAATCACTAAAGTGCTGAGTTTTAGTAAAAGAAAACAACAAAAAATTACAATTTCCAGATTTTCATCTGTTTGTGCTTGTGTATGGGCAATTGTGTGCCTGTGTGTGTTCGCAGTGATTGCGATGTTTACCAGATATTTACTCGATATCTGGCATATCGATGTACTATCGTGGGGAAGTATCACCACCAACGACTTGCCGAAGGGGCTTATCAGTTTTTATTAACTATTTCGGGGGTTTTATATTGTTGATAATCCCTGTAATTCGATTTTTTTTTATTTTGTGCACTGTGTATAGTGTGACCGCGGCTTCTTGCCGTTTAATTACTTCCCTCGACCCATATGGTATTTTATTTTATAATTATACCATTCAAACACCCTTAATGAAAAATACTAACTGCGCGCGAAATTTAACTATGAATTATGCAATTTCTGCACAATAATTAAAATATTTGTTTATAAAAGTTTTTTTATTCATTAAAAATCTTTAATCCAGCTTAAAGAAGGAAGAATTAAAACGAAAAAAACAAGTTGCATTAATAAAGTAACAAAAATGTTGAAAATAATTTATAATATGCACCCTAAATTAAATATCAAATGTTTATTTGCATTTATAAATATTAATCGATTTAACAACAAAATTTTATAATTCTGAAATAATTTTGTAATATTTTATTAAGCACTCTTTATTTAGCTTTTTAAACACCTAGCCTTTAATTATTCAATATTTATAAGGTGCAGTTTGTTATTCAAATGTAAATAAAAACAATTTATTAAAACAATACAAAAAGACAAAATACCTCAGTGATAAATGCTATGTAAATAAAGTTCGGATCACAAACATATGTATCGCGCAGGCTACTACCTCTTTTCATTAGAGATTAAACTCGAAAACATATGTGCAAATATTTAGCGGAGTACAACAATAGACTTTTTTTGAGAATATATAAAACAGCAACCACGTTATTATAAGTTTATTCTGCGTTTCAAGCAAAAATGAAGTCACTGGTTTTATTTCTGGTTTTTTCGGTGGTACTGGTGGTAATATCATGTGCCAACGCCGAAGATTACTCATTTACTGAAGCCGCTCCGACAACGACAGAATCTCCATCAGTTCCCCAACGGTCATGGACGGACTTCACCAAGTTTTTAAGGAGCAGCAGTACAGGAAACAAGTTCTACTTTTTCTTTTAACTAAAAAAAAGATTTTCAATAAAAAAAATCCTACTTGTCATTCGCAAAATGTGAATTATTTTATTTTGTAAACGTATAAACATACAATTTCTTCAAGACTTGGCAAGATGTTTGGTACCAGCATTTTTAAATTAATAAAGAAATTTAAAGAAGCAGTATTCAACGAATCATTGGAAAAGGTTTTTTTAATTGCAACGAACAGGCAGTTGCTTTTGAAAGACTACTTTCTTTCTTATCTGGTATTTAAAATTGTAGAATTAATTAATCTGAGCTTTCTATTACTTAATAAAAGAATTATACAAAAAAATGTTATTGTGAGTATCTCAACGGCAGTTTTTTTGGACTAACTAACTAATGAGGTTAGTTTAAATATGTTATCAGCAGCCCCTAATAAATGGGTACAACAGGATATTAAGGCAACCACGCAAGGAGTATAATTTTTCAACTATTGTTATTGGTGTCGACCCAAAAAGGAAAAAACGATTTTATAATATTCAAATGCATATATTTTACAATCGTATTAATTAAAGTCCTAGCCCTTTTACTCTGGCTTTATCCATAGAGGGAAAACTTTAATATTGATTGCTCCAACCGCCCCATCCGCCTCCATATGGCCATCCATACCGCCAGCTTGGCCTGGCTCCAACGCCCATCCAACGTCCGTTGCCCCACCAATAGGGATACTGCCCGGTTGCGCCGACGACACCACCTTGGATCTTAGTTGCGTCACTGGAACTCTCCGACAGTTGTCCATCTACGGATTCCGCTTCATTGTTCGAGCTTCCGTGGTCTTGTGTGGAGCTCCTGGTCCAGGAGTTCGACTTCTGGAACTGACCATCTCGAGCAGTCTGGCCTCGAGCTAAACGGAAACGAATGTCTGGAGATCCCTGGACACCAGAACTGCCACTTGAGAATCCTGAGCGCTGGGACCAGGACTGTCCGCCCCGAGATCCGATTCCACCGCCAATGGAACCAGAAACAGATGAGCCATCACTGTCGTTGGCCTCACCATCTGTGGGGCTTCTTTTAATCAGCTTTGACCAGGAACTCGAAGAATCTCCTCCAACTCCTCCACCAACAGAGATACCGGCATCAAGAATTGGCAGGGTTAATCGGATAGGATTAGATGTTTTCTGCGACGAACTAGACCAAGTGTATTTAGTCTGAGTTTTTGGAACCGATGACGTTATGGTTGTAGTTGTAGATTTGCTTGAAGTAGAACTAGACTTTCCATTTGACTCAGGAATTTTGGAGTTGTTTGAGGTATACGTTTTTGTCGTCTTAGTCGATGTTGAGCTGAACTTTTCGCCATTATTCGATATGCTGGCGTCAACTACAGGTAAAGTCAAGCTATCTGACAATTTACTTCCTGTGGTAGATGTTGTTGTAGTCGTTGTTGTCGATGTTGAGCTTGACTTTCCGCCATTAAGTGAAATGCTGGCATCCACGAGAGGTAACGAGGAGGTACCTGATGAATTGCTTCCTTTAATGGTGGTTGTTGTAGTCGTTGTTGAAGATTTTGAGCCCGACTTGTCGTCATTCAGCGAAAAGCTGGCGTCAACTACCGGAAGAGACAAGCTATCTGACAATTTATTTCCTGTGGTAGATGTTGTTGTAGTCGTTGTTGACGATGTTGAGCTTGACTTTCCGCCGTTAAGTGAAATGCTGGCATCCACGAGAGGTAACGAGGAGGTACCTGATGAATTGCTTCCTTTAATGGTGGTGGTTGTAGTCGTTGTTGAAGATTTTGAGCCCGACTTGTCGTCATTCAGCGAAAAGCTGGCGTCAACTACCGGAAGAGACAAGCTATCTGACAATTTACTTCCTGTGGTAGATGTTGTTGTAGTCGTTGTTGACGATGTTGAGCTTGACTTTCCGCCATTAAGTGAAATGCTGGCATCCACGAGAGGTAACGAGGAGGTACCTGATGAATTGCTTCCTTTAATGGTGGTTGTTGTAGTCGTTGTTGAAGATTTTGAGCCCGACTTGCCGGCATTCAGCGAAAAGCTGGCGTCAACTACCGGAAGAGACAAGCTATCTGAGAATTTATTTCCTGTGGTAGATGTTGTTGTAGTCGTTGTTGACGATGTTGAGCTTGACTTTCCGCCATTAAGTGAAATGCTGGCATCCACGACAGGTAACGGGGAGGTACCTGATGAATTGCTTTCTTTGGTGGTGGTTGTTGTAGTCGTTGTTGAAGATTTTGAGCCTGACTTGCCGCCATTCAGCGAAAAGCTGGCGTCAACTACCGGAAGAGACAAGCTATCTGACAATTTATTTCCTGTGGTAGATGTTGTTGTAGTCGTTGTTGACGATGTTGAGCTTGACTTTCCGCCGTTAAGTGAAATGCTGGCATCCACGAGAGGTAACGAGGAGGTACCTGATGAATTGCTTCCTTTAATGGTGGTTGTTGTAGTCGTTGTTGAAGATTTTGAGCCCGACTTGCCGCCATTCAGCGAAAAGCTGGCGTCAACTACCGGAAGAGACAAGCTATCTGAGAATTTATTTCCTGTGGTAGATGTTGTTGTAGTCGTTGTTGACGATGTTGAGCTTGACTTTCCGCCATTAAGTGAAATGCTGGCATCCACGACAGGTAACGGGGAGGTACCTGATGAATTGCTTTCTTTGGTGGTGGTTGTTGTAGTCGTTGTTGAAGATTTTGAGCCTGACTTGCCGCCATTCAGCGAAAAGCTGGCGTCAACTATCGGAAGAGACAAGCTATCTGACAATTGATTTCCTGTGGTAGATGCTGTTGTAGTCGTTGTTGACGATGTTGAGCTTGACTTTCCGCCATTAAGTGAAATGCTGGCATCCACGAGAGGTAACGAGGAGGTACCTGATGAATTGCTTCCTTTAATGGTGGTTGTTGTAGTCGTTGTTGAAGATTTTGAGCCCGACTTGCCGCCATTCAGCGATAAGCTGGCGTCAACTACCGGAAGAGACAAGCTATCTGAGAATTTATTTCCTGTGGTAGATGTTGTTGTAGTCGTTGTTGACGATGTTGAGCTTGACTTTCCGCCATTAAGTGAAATGCTGGCATCCACGAGAGGTAACGAGGAGGTACCTGATGAATTGCTTTCTTTGGTGGTGGTTGTTGTAGTCGTTGTTGAAGATTTTGAGCCTGACTTGCCGCCATTCAGCGAAAAGCTGGCGTCAACTACAGGTAAAGTCAAGCTATCTGACAATTTATTTCCTGTGGTAGATGTTGTTGTAGTCGTTGTTGACGATGTTGAGCTTGACTTTCCGCCGTTAAGTGAAATGCTGGCATCCACGAGAGGTAACGAGGAGGTACCTGATGAATTGCTTTCTTTGGTGGTGGTTGTTGTAGTCGTTGTTGAAGATTTTGAGCCTGACTTGCCGCCATTCAGCGAAAAGCTGGCGTCAACTACCGGAAGAGACAAGCTATCTGACAATTGATTTCCTGTTGTAGATGCTGTTGTAGTCGTTGTTGACGATGTTGAGCTTGACTTTCCGCCATTAAGTGAAATGCTGGCATCCACGAGAGGTAACGAGGAGGTACCTGATGAATTGCTTCCTTTAATGGTGGTTGTTGTAGTCGTTGTTGAAGATTTTGAGCCCGACTTGCCGCCATTCAGCGAAAAGCTGGCGTCAACTACCGGAAGAGACAAGCTATCTGAGAATTTATTTCCTGTGGTAGATGTTGTTGTAGTCGTTGTTGACGATGTTGAGCTTGACTTTCCGCCATTAAGTAAAATGCTGGCATCCACGAGAGGTAACGAGGAGGTACCTGATGAATTGCTTTCTTTGGTGGTGGTTGTTGTAGTCGTTGTTGAAGATTTTGAGCCTGACTTGCCGCCATTCAGCGAAAAGCTGGCGTCAACTACCGGAAGAGACAAGCTATCTGACAATTGATTTCCTGTGGTAGATGCTGTTGTAGTCGTTGTTGACGATGTTGAGCTTGACTTTCCGCCATTAAGTGAAATGCTGGCATCCACGAGAGGTAACGAGGAGGTACCTGATGAATTGCTTCCTTTAATGGTGGTTGTTGTAGTCGTTGTTGAAGATTTTGAGGCTGACTTCCCGCCATTCAGCGAAAAGCTGGCGTCAACTGCCGGAAGAGACAAGCTATCTGACAATTTATTTCCTGTGGTAGATGTTGTTGTAGTCGTTGTTGACGATGTTGAGCTTGACTTTCCGCCATTAAGTGAAATGGTGGCATCAACTTGAGGTTCCGATAAGGTACTTGACGATTTGCTTCCTTTGGTGGTGGTTGTGGTAGTCGTTGTTGAAGATTTTGAACCTGACTTTCCGCCATTAAAATATGTACTGGCATCAATTACCGGAAGAGACATGCTATCTGACAACTTATTTCCTGTGGTGGATGTTGTTGTAGTCGTTGTTGACGAAGTTGTGCTTGACTTTCCGCCATTTACTGATATGTTGGCATCAACTAAAGGCAGCGATGAGGTACTTGAAGATTTGGATCCTTTGGTTGTGGTTGTTGTAGTTGTCGTTGAAGACTTTGAGTTTGACTTTCCGCCATTACCAACTATGCTGGCGTCAACATCTGGTAAAGATGACGTACTTAACTGTTCACTACCGTTGCTGGTGGTTGTTGTTGTTGTGGTTGAAGAGCGGATAGATTTTCCACCCTTTGTTAGTGAACTTCCTTTAGTTATTTTGATTAGAGGCGATGGTTCAGCAAACTGACTTTCAGAGGTAGTTGTAGTTGTGGTGGCCTGGTTTGAGCTTCCATTATCGTTCAAAGAGCTACCCTGACTGATTTCGACCAGAGGGTCGGTAGATGTGCTAGATTGACTCATGTCTGAAGAAGTCGTGGTTGTCGTGCTCGACGATGTATTCCTTGATTTCCTACCATTCCAATTTTTTTTCGATGAACGAGACCAGGAGTGCTTGCTCTTAGGTGATGAAGAGGAATTTGAAGTTGTTGTTGTTGTAGTTTCGGTAGAGGAGGTGCTTGATTTTCCATTAGACTTGGGAACCTTGGAGGTTTTTGACGAATATGTTTTTGTAGTTTTAGTCTTGGATGAGCTTGATTTGCCACCATTATCTACTACAGGCAGAGATGAAGAGCTGGACTGATCGCTTTCGTCAGTTGAGGTTACTGTAGTAGTTGTGGATGACTGGTTCGATTGTCCATCATCGTTCGAAGCACCAACAGCAGCATCGGCTATTGAGTCAGACGAGTCAACAGACGAACTCTCATTTTTATTTTTGCGGTTTGCCCACCGCTTGGTCCAATATTTCCCAAACTTGCCACCATTGTATATTTTCTTTGATGAACTCGACCAGGAGTGTTTGATCTTAGGTGTTGCAGAAGAGCTTGACGATACAGTTGTTGTAGAGCTCGAGTTCATTTTTCCATTTGACTTTGGAACCTTTGATGTCTTTGACGAATAAGTCTTTGTGGTTTTTGTCCATTTTGAGCCTGATTTTCCGCCCTTACCTACAATAATGGAATCTACCGGAAGGGATGGGGCATTACTGCTGGTGGATGTGGTTGTCGTGGTAGTCGAAGAAGATTGGCTTGAAAGTCCATCAGCGGACAAAGACTGACTGGAGCTTCCATCAGCATTTGAGGAGCTTCCCTGAGTAACTGCTACAACAGGAGCAGACGAGTCGGTGGATTGACCTTCATTCAAGGTTGTTGTTGTTGTCGCTGTGGTCGTTGATTGGCTAGACTTTCCATCTCCATTCGAGAAACTTCCCTGAGTGACTTCCACAATAGGGTCAGACGAAGTGCTGGACTGGCTTTCATCCGAAGAAGTTGTCGTGGTTGTTGTAGACGAAGACTGAGTGGAGCTTCCCTCAGCATTCGAGGAGCTTCCTTGAGTGACTTCAACAACAGGAGCAGGCGAGTCGGTGGATTGACCTTCATTCGTGGTCGTTGTCGTTGTGGTTGTGGTTGTAGAGTGGCTAGAGTTTCCATCTACATTCGAGGAACTTCCCTGAGTGACTACCACAGTAGGGTCAGACGAAGAGCTGGACTGGCTTTCATCCGAAGAAGTTGTCGTGGTTGTTGTAGACGAAGACTGATTGGAGCTTCCCTCAGCATTCGAAGAGCTTCCTTGAGTGACTTCTACAACAGGAGCAGACGAGTCGGTGGATTGACCTTCATTTGAGGTTGTTGTCGTTGTGGTTGTGGTCGTGGAATGGCTAGAGTTTACATCTCCATTCGTGGAACTTCCCTGAGTGACTTCCGCAGTAGGGTCAGACGAGCTGGACTGGCTTTCATCCGAAGAAGTTGTCGTGGTTGTTGTAGACGAAGACTGATTGGAGCTTCCCTCAGCATTCGTAGAGCTTCCTTGAGTGACTTCTACAACAGGAGCAGACGAGTCGGTGGATTGACCTTCATTTGAGGTTGTCGTTGTTGTGGTTGTGGTCGTGGATTGGTTAGAGTTTCCATCTCCATTCGAGGAACTTCCCTGAGTGACTTCCACAATAGGGTCAGACGAAGTGCTGGACTGGCTTTCATCCGAAGAAGTTGTCGTGGTAGTTGTAGACGAAGACTGAGTGGAGCTTCCCTTAGTATTCGAGGAGCTTCCTTGAGTGGCTTCTACAACAGGAGCAGACGAGTCGGTGGATTGACCTTCATTTGAGGTTGTCGTTGTTGTGGTTGTGGTCGTGGATTGGTTAGAGTTTCCATCTCCATTCGAGGAACTTCCCTGAGTGACTTCCACAATAGGGTCAGACGAAGTGCTGGACTGGCTTTCATCCGAAGAAGTTGTCGTGGTTGTTGTAGACGAAGACTGAGTGGAGCTTCCCTCAGCATTCGAGGAGCTTCCTTGAGTGACTTCAACAACAGGAGCAGGCGAGTCGGTGGATTGACCTTCATTTGAGGTTGTCGTTGTTGTGGTTGTGGTCGTGGATTGGTTAGAGTTTCCATCTCCATTCGAGGAACTTCCCTGAGTGACTTCCACAATAGGGTCAGACGAAGTGCTGGACTGGCTTTCATCCGAAGAAGTTGTCGTGGTAGTTGTAGACGAAGACTGAGTGGAGCTTCCCTTAGTATTCGAGGAGCTTCCTTGAGTGGCTTCTACAACAGGAGCAGACGAGTCGGTGGATTGACCTTCATTTGAGGTTGTCGTTGTTGTGGTTGTGGTCGTGGATTGGTTAGAGTTTCCATCTCCATTCGAGGAACTTCCCTGAGTGACTTCCACAATAGGGTCAGACGAAGTGCTGGACTGGCTTTCATCCGAAGAAGTTGTCGTGGTTGTTGTAGACGAAGACTGAGTGGAGCTTCCCTCAGCATTCGAGGAGCTTCCTTGAGTGACTTCAACAACAGGAGCAGGCGAGTCGGTGGATTGACCTTCATTCGTGGTCGTTGTCGTTGTGGTTGTGGTTGTAGAGTGGCTAGAGTTTCCATCTACATTCGAGGAACTTCCCTGAGTGACTACCACAGTAGGGTCAGACGAAGAGCTGGACTGGCTTTCATCCGAAGAAGTTGTCGTGGTTGTTGTAGACGAAGACTGATTGGAGCTTCCCTCAGCATTCGAAGAGCTTCCTTGAGTGACTTCTACAACAGGAGCAGACGAGTCGGTGGATTGACCTTCATTTGAGGTTGTTGTCGTTGTGGTTGTGGTCGTGGAATGGCTAGAGTTTACATCTCCATTCGTGGAACTTCCCTGAGTGACTTCCGCAGTAGGGTCAGACGAGCTGGACTGGCTTTCATCCGAAGAAGTTGTCGTGGTTGTTGTAGACGAAGACTGATTGGAGCTTCCCTCAGCATTCGTAGAGCTTCCTTGAGTGACTTCTACAACAGGAGCAGACGAGTCGGTGGATTGACCTTCATTTGAGGTTGTCGTTGTTGTGGTTGTGGTCGTGGATTGGTTAGAGTTTCCATCTCCATTCGAGGAACTTCCCTGAGTGACTTCCACAATAGGGTCAGACGAAGTGCTGGACTGGCTTTCATCCGAAGAAGTTGTCGTGGTAGTTGTAGACGAAGACTGAGTGGAGCTTCCCTTAGTATTCGAGGAGCTTCCTTGAGTGGCTTCTACAACAGGAGCAGACGAGTCGGTGGATTGACCTTCATTTGAGGTTGTCGTTGTTGTGGTTGTGGTCGTGGATTGGTTAGAGTTTCCATCTCCATTCGAGGAACTTCCCTGAGTGACTTCCACAATAGGGTCAGACGAAGTGCTGGACTGGCTTTCATCCGAAGATGTTGTCGTGGTAGATGTAGACGAAGACTGAGTGGAGCTTCCCTCAGTATTCGAGGAGCTTCCTTGATTGACTTCTACCACAGGAGCCGACGAGTCGGTGGATTGACCTTCATTTGAGGTTGTTGTCGTTGTGGTTGTGGTCGTGGAATGGCTAGAGTTTACATCTCCATTCGTGGAACTTCCCTGAGTGACTTCCGCAGTAGGGTCAGACGAGCTGGACTGGCTTTCATCCGAAGAAGTTGTCGTGGTTGTTGTAGACGAAGACTGATTGGAGATTCCCTCAGCATTCGAAGAGCTTCCTTGAGTGACTTCTACAACAGGAGCAGACGAGTCGGTGGATTGACCTTCATTTGAGGTTGTCGTTGTTGTGGTTGTGGATTGGTTAGAGTTTCCATCTCCATTCGAGGAACTTCCCTGAGTGACTTCCACAATTGGGTCAGGCGAAGTGCTGGACTGGCTTTCATCCGAAGATGTTGTCGTGGTAGTTGTAGACGAAGACTGAGTGGAGCTTCCCTCAGTATTCGAGGAGCTTCCTTGAGTGACTTCTACAACAGGAGCAGACGAGTCGGTGGATTGACCTTCATTTGAGGTTGTCGTTGTTGTGGTTGTGGTCGTGGATTGGTTAGAGTTTCCATCTCCATTCGAGGAACTTCCCTGAGTGACTTCCACAATAGGGTCAGACGAAGAGCTGGACTGGCTTTCATCCGAAGATGTTGTCGTGGTAGTTGTAGACGAAGACTGAGTGGAACTTCCCTCAGTGACTTCCACAGTCGGGTTAGACGAAGAGCTGGACTGGCTTTCATCCGAAGACGTTGTAGTAGTTGTTGTAGACGAAGACTGACTAGAGCTTCCCTCAGCATTTGATGAGCTTCCTTGAGTGACTTCTACAACAGGAGCAGACGAGTCGGTGGATTGACCTTCATTTGAGGTTGTTGTCGTTGTGGTTGTGGTCGTGGATTGGCTAGAGTTTCCATCTCCATTCGAGGAACTTCCCTGAGTGACCTCCACAGTAGGGTCAGACGAAGAGCTGGACTGGCTTTCATCCGAAGAAGTCGTCGTGGTTGTTGTAGACGAAGACTGAGTGGAGCTTCCCTCAGTATTCGAGGAGCTTACCTCAGCATTCGAGGAGCTTCCTTGAGTGACTTCTACAACAGGAGCAGACGAGTCGGTGGATTGACCTTCATTTGAGGTTGTTGTCGTTGTGGTTGTGGATTGGCTAGAGTTTCCATCTCCATTCGAGGAACTTCCCTGAGTGACTTCCACAGTAGGGTCAGACGAGCTGGACTGGCTTTCATCCGAAGAAGTTGTCGTGGTTGTTGTAGACGAAGACTGAGTGGAGCTTCCCTCAGTATTCGAGGAGCTTCCTTGAGTGACTTCTACAACAGGAGCAGACGTGTCGGTGGATTGACTTTCATTTGAGGTTGTTGTCGTTGTGGTTGTGGTCGTGGATTGGCTAGAGTTTCCATCTCCATTCGAGGAACTTCCCTGAGTGACTTCCACAGTAGGGTCAGACGAGCTGGACTGGCTTTCATCCGAAGAAGTTGTCGTGGTTGTTGTAGACGAAGACTGAGTGGAGCTTCCCTCAGTATTCGAGGAGCTTCCTTGAGTGACTTCTACAACAGGAGCAGGCGAGTCGGTGGATTGACCTTCATCCGTGGTCGTTGTCGTTGTGGTTGTGGTTGTAGAGTGGCTAGCGTTTCCATCTTCATTCGAGGAACTTCCCTGAGTGACTTCCACAGTAGGGTCAGACGAGCTGGACTGGCTTTCATCCGAAGAAGTTGTCGTGGTTGTTGTAGACGAAGACTGAGTGGAGCTTCCCTCAGTATTCGAGGAGCTTCCTTGAGTGACTTCTACAACAGGAGCAGACGTGTCGGTGGATTGACCTTCATTTGAGGTTGTTGTCGTTGTGGTTGTGGTCGTGGATTGGCTAGAGTTTCCATCTCCATTCGAGGAACTTCCCTGAGTGACCTCCACAGTAGGGTCAGACGAAGAGCTGGACTGGCTTTCATCCGAAGAAGTCGTCGTGGTTGTTGTAGACGAAGACTGAGTGGAGCTTCCCTCAGTATTCGAGGAGCTTACCTCAGCATTCGAGGAGCTTCCTTGAGTGACTTCTACAACAGGAGCAGACGAGTCGGTGGATTGACCTTCATTTGAGGTTGTTGTCGTTGTGGTTGTGGTCGTGGATTGGCTAGAGTTTCCATCTCCATTCGAGGAACTTCCCTGAGTGACTTCCACAGTAGGGTCAGACGAGCTGGACTGGCTTTCATCCGAAGAAGTTGTCGTGGTTGTTGTAGACGAAGACTGAGTGGAGCTTCCCTCAGTATTCGAGGAGCTTCCTTGAGTGACTTCTACAGCAGGAGCAGACGAGTCGCTGGATTGACCTTCATTTGAGGTTGTTGTCGTTGTGGTTGTGGTCGTGGATTGGCTAGAGCTTCCATCTCCATTCGAGGAACTTCCCTGAGTGTCCTCCACAGTAGGGTCAGACGAAGAGCTGGACTGGCTTTCATCCGAAGAAGTTGCCGTGGTTGTTGTAGACGAAGACTGAGTGGAGCTTCCCTCAGTATTCGAGGAGCTTCCTTGAGTGACTTCTACAACAGGAGCAGACGAATCGGTGGATTGACCTTCATTTGAGGTTGTTGTCGTTATGGTTGTGGTCGTGGATTGGCTAGAGTTTCCATCTCCGTTCGAGGAACTTCCCTGAGTGACTTCCACAGTAGGGTCAGACGAGCTGGACTGGCTTTCATCCGAAGAAGTTGTCGTGGTTGTTGTAGACGAAGACTGAGTGGAGCTTCCCTCAGTATTCGAGGAGCTTCCTTGAGTGACTTCTACAGCAGGAGCAGACGAATCGGTGGATTGACCTTCATTTGAGGTTGTTGTCGTTGTGGTTGTGGTCGTGGATTGGCTAGAGTTTCCATCTCCATTCGAGGAACTTCCCTGAGTGACTTCCACAGTAGGGTCAGACGAGCTGGACTGGCTTTCATCCGAAGAAGTTGTCGTGGTTGTTGTAGACGAAGACTGAGTGGAGCTTCCCTCAGTATTCGAGGAGCTTCCTTGAGTGACTTCTACAACAGGAGCAGGCGAGTCGGTGGATTGACCTTCATTCGTGGTCGTTGTCGTTGTGGTTGTGGTTGTAGAGTGGCTAGCGTTTCCATCTCCATTCGAGGAACTTCCCTGACTGACTACCACAGTAGGGTCAGACGAAGAGCTAGACTGGCTTTCATCCGAAGACGTTGTCGTGGTTGTTGTAGACGAAGACTGAGTGGAGCTTCCCTCAGCATTCGAGGAGCTTCCTTGAGTGACTTCTAAAACAGGAGCAGACGAGTCGGTGGATTGACCTTCATTCGTGGTCGTTGTCGTTGTGGTTGTGGTCGTGGATTGGCTAGAGTTTCCATCTCCATTCGAGGAACTTCCCTGAGTGACTTCCACAATAGGGTCAGACGAAGAGCTGGACTGGCTTTCATCCGAAGATGTTGTGGTGGTTATTGTAGACGAAGACTGAGTGGAGCTTCCCTCAGAATTCGAGGAGTTTCCTTGATTGACTTCTACAACAGGAGCAGACGAGTCGGTGGATTGACCTTCATTTGAGGTTGTTGTCGTTGTGGTTGTGGTCGTGGATTGGCTAGAGTTTCCATCTCCATTCGAGGAACTTCCCTGAGTGACTTCCACAGTAGGGTCAGACGAGCTGGACTGGCTTTCATCCGAAGAGGTTGTCGTGGTTGTTGTAGACGAAGACTGAGTGGAGCTTCCCTCAGTATTCGAGGAGCTTCCTTGAGTGACTTCTACAACAGGAGCAGACGAATCGGTGGATTGACCTTCATTTGAGGTTGTTTTCGTTGTGGTTGTGGTCGTGGATTGGCTAGAGTTTCCATCTCCATTCGAGGAACTTCCCTGAGTGACTTCCACAGTAGGGTCAGACGAGCTGGACTGGCTTTCATCCGAAGAAGTTGTCGTGGTTGTTGTAGACGAAGACTGAGTGGAGCTTCCATCAGCATTCGAGGAGCTTCCTTGAGTGACTTCTACAACAGGAGCAGACGAGTCGGTGGATTGACCTTCATTTGAGGTTGTTGTCGTTGTGGTTGTGGATTGGCTAGAGTTTCCATCTCCATTCGAGGAACTTCCCTGAGTAACTTCCACAGTAGGGTCAGACGAGCTGGACTGGCTTTCATCCGAAGAAGTTGTCGTGGTTGTTGTAGACGAAGACTGAGTGGAGCTTCCTTCAGCATTCGAGGAGCTTCCTTGAGAGACTTCTACAACAGGAGCAGACGAGTCGGCGGATTGACCTTCATTCGTAGTCGTTGTCGTTGTGGTTGTGGTCGTAGATTGGCTAGAGTTTTCATTCGAGGCACTTCCCTGAGCAACTTCCACAGTAGGGTCAGACGAGCTGGACTGGCTTTCGTCCGAAGACGTTGTCGTGGTTGTTGTAGACGAAGATTGAGTGGAGCTTCCCTCAGCATTCGAGGAGCTTCCTTGAGTGACTTCTACAACAGGAGCAGACGAGTCGGTGGATTGACCTTCATTCGTGGTTGTTGTCGTTGTGGTTGTGGTCGTGGATTGGTTAGAGATTCCATCTCCATTCGAGGAACTTCCCTGAGTGACTTCCACAATAGGGTCAGACGAAGTGCTCGATTGGCTCTCATCCGAAGATGTTGTGGTGGTTGTTGTGGACGAAGACTGACTAGAGCTTCCCTCAGCATTTGATGAGCTTCCTTGAGTGACTTCTACAACAGGAGCAGACGAGTCGGTGGATTGACCTTCATTCGTGGTTGTTGTCGTTGTGGTTGTGGTCGTGGATTGGCTAGAGTTTGCATCTCCATTCGAGGAACTTCCCTGTGTGACTTCCACAATAGGGTCAGACGAAGTGCTTGATTGGCTCTCATCCGAAGATGTTGTCGTGGTTGTCGTGGACGAGGACTGACTGGAGCCTCCATTAGCGTTCGAGGAGCTTTCCTGAGTGCCTTCTACAAAAGAAGCAGAGTCCGTAGATTGACTTCCATCCGAGGACGTTGTCGTTGTGGTTGTTGTTGAGGATTGGCTAGTCAAACCATCATCGAATATGGTGTCGGAAGAGCTTGACGGTTCGGTCTCATCGTTTGAAGTTGTGGTAGATGCAGATTGATTCGTGGAAATTGTGTCACTACTTTCACTTGGGTCTGCATCGGAGAGTTCAAGTAGCTTTTTCCCGTTGGCACAATTTACATAATTCGAGTTTCCAAGCAATTCTCCGTCGTGCAAAAGAATTAACTTTCCGAAAAGCCTGTCCAGCAGCCACAGGCGTATATCCTTTCGTATTTCAATTAGAGTTTGTCTAACACTTTCACAACATGGCTGTGGTTTTATATCCGGGGTGGCCACCGCCGTTACCGTTTGAGATTGGGATTGAGCCGCTGTGAGGGCCAAAAAAGCAGCCAAAACCGCGACGAAAATCAAACGCATGATCCGCAAAGCAACCGGGCGTTTGATGAATTAGATCTGTTGGCCAAATTTTAATTTCCAAACCTTTTATACCCTTGCTCGGTTGTATCGATATTTTTTTGGCTATTTGCGTAGATGCTTGTCTAGCTTGCAAATTTTATTTGCTAAAGAACATTTGGTACTTCAATTGTCTAAGAAAAACATAATAACTGTACAAATTCACAAAACTCAAGATAAATATCTATTAAAAACCTGTTTAAGAACCAACTGTGCAAAATATTTGTTCTTAGCTTGGAATAAACACTTGTTAGATATTTTGACTTTACGTAAATCGCTCGCTCGTGTCAAAAGTGTACGTCAGAGGTGCATTAACCGATTTTGGAACCATTGTTTAATAGCACACGAGAACCGTTTATTTGAACAGCCAGTTATATACAATAGAAGATACCATATGCAAAAATGCTAAGACATAATTTCCAGGTTTGTTTATTCGTACGATTAAAGATTAAATGATTATGTAACAAATAGTAAATTTGAACTCCCCACTGTGTCGCCTATTAGTATTCGTCCTTCTCGAATGGGTGGTGGGGGTGACCGTAGTGGCTGCAAATGTTCAAATTCAAAAGTTATAAGTTCAGTTTGTTCAAGAACATTTCATAAGAAGAAATAAAGACAATGGCAATGCAAACAACATCTACGAAAAACTTCAACTACTTTCAAGCGTAAAAAATAAAAAATAATCAACACAGCAAATAAAGCATTTTAAAACACAAGCAAGGAGCGGTAAACTAATCAAAAAAGCTAAGTCAACTAAGCTTAAGTAAACACAAACAATCGAAAGAAAAACACGTATGCGACTAAAGTAATGAAAACATACGTTAACCTCATGTTTATGTAGATATTTTTCTTGCAATAGGTTCATTTCGCATTATGAATAATTTCCCATTTAAAGGTATTCTGCTTCATTTTATTTTTTGGTTTGCAGGTATCGCTTTCTTTAAGCTTAATACTCATCGTGAAATGGATAGTACTTATGGGTACCATGACTAAATTGTAAATAGAAATGTATAGATATAATTAAAGAAAATATTATATATATTATATTCTATATATATATATGTTTAACCCTTAAACCAAGTTTGATAAATAATAAATATAAAATTCTTGAGGGTAGACTTACTTGAGCAGGGGCACGAGACGACCATTGCACTCGAAGCTCTCGATGATTTCGATTTCCTCGGGTGTCAGCTCAAAGTCAAAGACCTGGAAGTTCGACTCGATGCGCTCCTTGGTCACCGACTTGGGGATAACAATGTTGGCGCGCTGCACCTGATAGCGGATGAGGATCTGTCCAGGAGTCTTGTTTTTCTTGGTGGCTATCTCCTTGATCTATAGGTGTAAGTTGTATTTTAGTTATACTAAACTACCCAAAGTAATAATGAACATACCTTTGCCTCCTCTAGAATGACTGGGTCGCCAGCTTTGGCCCATGGACGGTTGGGAGATCCCAAGGGACTGTAGGCGGTGATCGCAATATCCTTCGACTTGCAGAAATCGATCAGCTTCTTCTGTGTCAGGTATGGGTGGCACTCGATCTGGTTGGTTGCCGGTGGAATGGTGGCCACCTCAAGCACACGCTCAATCTGTCGCCTGTTGAAGTTAGAAACACCAATGGACTTGACCAGACCTTCCTCCACCAACTTCTCCATGGCCTTCCACGTATCGACATAGTCGACTGGTGAGTACAGGGTCTTGCCATCCTTGTCGGTGGGGAACAGCTCACAGCCCTCCTTGAATCCCATGGGCCAGTGAATGAGGTACAGGTCGAGGTACTTGAGCTTCAGGGCACTCAACGTGTTCTCCAGAGCAGGCTTGACCAGATCGGGGCGATGGACAGTGTTCCACAGCTTGCTGGTGATGAACAAATCCTCGCTGCAAGTCGGTGATGTTCAATACCATGGTTCGCAAAATGTCAAATACTCAAAGACTCACCGCTTGACAACGCCCTCCTTGATCTTGGCCTCAACGCCCTCTCCGACCTCATCCTCATTCTGGTAGACATGGGCACAGTCGATGTGCCTATATCCGGCATCAATGGCCACTTTCACAGCCTCGGTGACCTCACCTTTGGGGCTCTGGAAATATAAACAAGCCATAATGTATTTATAAAATGGTAAATTAAGTAAAATATATTTTAAAATAAATAAAGTAAGTAGGTGTAATCCTTAAAAGTAACAAATAGTATATCTGCTTTACTCACCGAGTTTGCAAAATTGTAGTAAATATCTGACTGTTATTAATTCACTTATAAATAAGCTTTCACACTCTTCACGGTTAATAATCTATTCGCAAACAATTATTGCAAGTAATACTGTGAATAAGAAAGGAAGGTCTATCGGGACGTATAGAACATATTTATCTCCAGCATTCATAAGTACGTCACCATGGAACATTCTAAACTCCAAACGGAATTTCGCAATTTGATGTCGAGCAAAGTTTCAGTTATTAGGAGCGTGATTTAGAAATCGAACCAGTCTATCTGACACTTGACGTCACTTATCAGCCCCCTTAGTTTCCGCATCCAAAAAAACCCAGAAAGATCAGAATTGGGTCAGGCCAATGAAATACAGTTTAGACTTAAGCACGTGAAAGTTTGAACTATAAAAAGGGTCAGTCTTGAGAAATGCTCATTAAAATGGGAAACGGATGTACAAATTGATTTACATTTTCACAAAGCTGTTTAATAATTGCTCATTTATATTTTAAATGTTGCTTAATCTTCCAAAAAAATGATAGGTCAAAGACTGCCATTTAGTTTTGACATAATTAGTATATATTGCGTACGCTAGAAAGTTTTTAATTTATGGGTTGGGGAGCAAGCCTTCCTATATTGTGTTCTACAAATAGTGCACACAAACTTAAACAGATTACGGAATTTTTACAAAAATACCCTTATAATACCCTTGCTAATTTAAACTCAGCTTATCAACAATATTCCCACCGCAATCTTAACAGATTTTCCATTAGAAATTGTACTCAACTTAGTGTTTTGAATACTAAGTTCGTTAAAGGGGTGCGTCTTTCGTGAATACTTGAACTACAACCTATCCCCATATTTCATTTCGATCCCTTGAAATAACTAAAGCAATCTCGTGTAGAAATCTCCACTTTAGATAAGAACTTTTATCAACTCCTGTCAGCCGACTAACTACATATGTACATATGTACCCCAAATATTTATATGAATGTTTGTCGGGGTGTATCAAGAAGTGATGAGGCAAATATTTGCGAAAAGTTTCCACAGCCATAAGAAGGTAAAAAGGGTCACCTTGGCGAATAGGTCACAGAGATCCTCAAAACATGTAGTATGTGATATTTTAGTGAACGTGTAAAACCGTTAATTAGCATAATGGCTATGGAAAATCAGTTATTTTTGTATTAAAGCTGCTAGATTCCACACTCCCACACAAACATATACAATTATATTTGTATAAACAGAATGACCGGCAAAACATAGCCGGCTAACTATCAGCAATACGACGCGTGTCAATTTTTTTATCCCCTATTTTTCAGCAAAAAGCTAAATGAAATGGGGGAAAAAAAAAACAACGGAAGGCGTGGGCAGCGGAAAACTACCCGATTATGGGGACAAAACAAATACAATTGCAAAAATTTACAAGTTCCTAAAATGCAGTTAATTGATTCTCTACTTACGCCCCAGGTTCCCAGACCAATGATTGGGATTTCCTTGCCGTTGTTGAGTTTAACTTTTGGTACTTTGGCAGCCATCTTCGACACTATTAACTCCTTTTGTTTACTTTTGAAGGATTTAAAATATATATAATACAATTGGACACCTTTCGGACGATTGCCTCTGTTTTACAAAGTGAACGATTTCAACCAGCTGATTGCCGCTTTTATATGCACCAAAACGAAAGCTTGTCTAAAATTCTAAAAAGCTTTTTAAAGCAGGGCTGCATTATTGGGCAGGCAAAACAGCTGAGTGATCGCAACAGTTATATTTAAATAATATAATTATTTTTTATAAAAATTATTATAATAAGCATTTCCAGGTTGGACAACAAAATTAATATAGACTTGGGTTTAAAATGTAATTAATAAATATCATTTTTTCATAAAAAAAAATCTGAATAAAATTTCCTGATTTAAAAAAACAAAATATTTACTTGCTTAGTTCTGTTTATGTATCTAATGAAACAAAAAATTAAATATAAATTGAATTCAAGTCAATTCAACTCTAATGTCCATTGTTCTTGATTTTTGAAGGCGTGTTGAAATAAATAATATATATTTAAATAGTTAAAGACAAGGTTCTTTTAACTTATATGACTACGAAAAAAATAGTATTGAAATAATATTTACATTCCAGGTTCCAAGCCCGATTATTGGAATCTCATTTCCATTCAATAAAACAACTTTGGGGACTCCAGCATACTCCTTCTGGCACCTAATAGTATTGGATTGTTCTTGAAATTCTTTTTTACACTGCTCCTTTATAAATTACCACATAAAACGTTCTGTTTTTCCATAATTTCTTAATGTGAACCGAAAAATGGGGCGAACCAGTTGAATTTTCAATAATGTATTCATTTTTATATAATTGTGAAGGAATTTGAATATACACTTTTTAAAGGCTTTGACAGTGCAATGGCTACTAAGAATTTCCATTTATTTCTAAAGAAAAAATAAGAAAATAAATGTATAAACAAAAATGAAAAGCCACATTTTTAGATAATTTTTACAATGAAAATTTTAAATATTACTTCCTTAAATTCTGGCTCTTCCAACCTTGTAAGGCAAATACAATAATGAATAAATGTTGGATAATAGAGATAGTTTTGGAGTCTTTAAAAGATAACATTTTTATTATAACTATTATCAAGTAATTATAAATTGCCAAACATAAGTTCTTGCATGGTTCCTTAGTTTTTTCTCATCTGTAATTTAAAGAGGTAGCTAATATGATCATTTATGAAATGAAACTTATCACAAATTTTTTTTAACACTTTTAAGATATATTACTTCCAGTCTGGAAAATTGACTTATATCGTCTGTACAGGCTCAAACGGATGGTGGGGATGTCCATAGGCCCTAAGGAGCAAAATATTGCAAATATTAGATGATAAATATTTGACCCATGTAATGTAATTAATAAAATCGAGTAAGAATATAAAAACTTTTCCACTCAAGGATATAGAAAATGTAGAGAATATAACCTACAATACGAGTTGAACTTACGCTTTCATGGTCATAAAACGACCATTACAGTCCAGATCATAAATAGCCTTGACATCGTCGATAGCCAGTTCAAAGTCCCAGATTCGCTTAAAGTTGTCCAGCATATGCTGTTTGCTCACGGATCGCGGGATAACGATGATGCCCGATTGTGTCTGATAGCGGAGGAGCACCTGGATTAATGAGGTAAATAATATTTTTTTTTCGGTTTTGCTTATATAGATATCTCAACCTGCGCCGGTGTCCTTTCGTATTTCTCGGCTATAGCCAGGATGGTTGGGTGCTGAAGCAGTGGATAAGCCCCGGGTTTTTCGTAGGGCGTGTGTCCCGATCCCAGGCAGCTATAGGCAGTTACAGCAATGGCATTGTCATAGCAGAGGGTGATCAATGGCTTCTGACTCAAGTACGGGTGGCACTCGATCTGCAGAACCACCGGCTTCAACTTCGCCACACTCAGTAGCCTGGTGATCTGTTGCTCATTAAAGTTGGACACCCCGATGGCCTGGCACAGTCCCTCATCCACCAGATCCTCCATGGCCCGCCAGGTGTCCACGTAGTCGATGTCCTCGAAGACAGCCTTATTCGTGTCCGGACAGGTGGGATAAAGGTTCTCGCCCGACTTGTAGGCCATGGGCCAGTGCATCAGGTAGAGATCCAGGTAGTCCACTCCCAAATTTCTCATACTAGTCTCGCAGGCGGATCGCACTAACTCCGGCTTGTGGTAGGTGTTCCAAAGTTTGCTCGTAATGAAGAGATTATCGCTGTATAATTTGGAATTTAAGATTGGATTTCATTACTTAAATACTTGATCCCCTACCGTGTTACCACGCCCTCATCCATTTTCTCGCGAAGAGCTGCACCCACCTGTGCCTCATTTCCGTATATGTGGGCGCAGTCAAAGTGACGATATCCTATGTCGATGGCATCCTTTACCGCCTGGGTGAGGACTTCTGGGGGGCTCTTAAATGGGGGAAGAACAAGAAGAAGAGCTAAAGCTTTTGGATAACCTTAAAGAGCTTTGACATTGACCGTAAAAAATGCATTGTAAATGCACTTTTCTGTTGGCCAAATATTAAAATAACATTATATGGGCATACCTACCCGCCATGTTCCAAGACCAATCATTGGCATATTTTTTCCATTACTTAAAAGAAAATATGGCGTCGACATCTCGGATTTTTTAAACCTCCGATATCTTTCCGCTTCTTGAGAATTGTGGATATGGTACTCGCTTTTTTAAGCTTAAATTTGTAATTTACTGAATGAACTAAACTCAAAAGCCTGTTAAACTATCTAAAAACACTACATTTCTTGTCATAGTTTTTCTATCACAGCTATATATATGTAAATTGTTTAAATTTAGAAACTTTTGGGCAAGCAAAAGACCTTCGCGGAACACTATCGATTCGCCGGTTAGGAGATTTTGCAAAATGTTCAGCTAATTTCAATCAAAATATTCTCATGCTTAAGTTTTTTTTTTTAAATGTGGTTTAATATTCCACAAGTGTTTTTGCCTGTATTAATGTTGCAGCGCCTTAAACAAATAGTAATATTTTAAAATATTATTATTATAAAATATGGAGACAAAATAACTAAATTTCTAGTCCAAAGTATTTGATAGCTTTGCTAAAAATAATAAATATATAGTTACAAATTAGAAAACTATGTTTAAAAACTATTGGTAACTTCGCTAGCTCGATACTATCGATTACCAACGCATTTAGCGATAGTGCCATTGATTGTCACCACTAAAACTGCCGCCAGCCAAAAAACAAAACAATGTTTGGCAGCGTAAATAACTATTTATCCGGCGTGCTGCACTCCGCCCAGGATTGCGATGGCGAGTCCTTGGGAACTCACCTCTCGCTTCGCGACGTGCACGTGCAGAACCACAACCTGTATATCGCGCAGCCGGAGAAGCTGGTGGACCGGTTCCTGAAGCCACCGCTGGACGAAGTGGTGTCCGCCCACATGAAAGTGCTGTATCACCTGGCCCAGGAGCCTCCCGGCTACATGGAGGCCTACACGCAACAGGCGGCAGCCTGTGGAGCGGTGGTGAGGCTGCTGCAACAGCTCAAGGACGAGAACTGGTGCCTTCCCCTGATGTATCGCGTGTGCCTGGACTTGAGGTACCTGGCGCAGGCCTGCGAGAAGCATTGTCGCGGATTCACACCCGGTCATGTGCTGGAAAAGGCCGCCGACTGCATGATGGCCTGCTTCCGCGTTTGCGCCGCCGACGGACGCGCCTCCGAGGAGGATACCAAGCGTCTGGGCATGATGAACCTGGTCAACCAGCTCTTCAAGATCTACTTCCGCATCAATAAGCTGCATCTGTGCAAACCCCTCATCCGCGCCATCGACAACTGTGTCTTCAAGGACTCCTTCCCGCTGCCGGAGCAGATCACCTACAAGTATTTCGTGGGCAGACGGGCCATGTTCGACTCCAACTACCAGGCCGCTGTGCAGGATCTGTCGTATGCGTTTAGCAACTGCCCGGATCGGTTTGCCAGCAACAAGCGGCTGATTCTCATCTACCTGGTGCCGGTGAAGATGCTGCTGGGCTACCTGCCCAGCAAGTCTCTCCTGCAGCGCTACGATCTCCTGCTGTTCCACGATCTTGCACTGGCTCTCAAGGCGGGCAATGTGAATCGCTTCGATGAGATCGTCAGGGATCAGGAGCTGGTGCTGATCCGAAGTGGAATCTATCTTTTGGTGGAGAAGCTTAAGTTCATCGTGTACCGGAATCTGTTCAAGAAGGTGTTCGCCATCCGTCAGACCCATCAGCTGGACATGGGCGACTTCCTCTCGGCGCTACAGTTTGTGGGCTTGACCGATGTTTCCCTGGACGAAACGCATTGCATCGTGGCCAATCTGATCTACGAGGGAAAGATCAAGGGCTACATCTCCCACGCCCACAACAAGCTGGTCGTGTCCAAGCAAAATCCATTCCCCTCCATGTCCTCATAGTGCATTTAATTGTGAATTTTTAAGAGTAAAAGACTCCGCTTAAAATAGTGTTTTATTTCTTTTAATAAGGGAGTTGGCCAAATATATTTTAGTTGCATTGTATGAATTTAAAAGGTCAAGTAAAAAATGTTTTGAAATTTAAAGTCAACTTAAATAAACAAATGACTAAACATTTTTTAATTTGTTTCCATAAAGCTTATAGATTTTTTTTTAAATTGTACTTGTTTACGATATATATCGATAATTCGAAAACATCGATGCTGTCCCGCCAAACATCGATGACACCGATGTTTTTAAAAACATCGATTACACAATGTATCGATGTTACTCCACCTCTAGCTCTGAACTTTTAGGCTGACAAATTGTCGTAGTTGAGCGAAATTAAACAAATTAACAAGACCTCCCGGCAATTACCTGGTACGTGGTGCAGGACCTTATTCGCCCAAAGTGATCCATATCCAAGTTATAAGAAATATCTTGAATTAACTTCGAACTTTTCCCCTGCCGGCGACGTGTTGTCATTTTGCCATCGTAAAATCAATATTACTAATTTTGCTTTGCGTTTACAACGTGACATAACTAATACGCGAGATGCGGTGTGTTTGTTTGCATTGCAGAAATCCGCTGACACAGCTAAAACAAAAAAGAACGACGAAAGCAACGCCAAGTCGCCAAATCGCAGAGTACCTGGAAAAGTGCGTCCCCAAAAGAGGCTAAACTAGACTAAAAAGGCATGGCTGCACCGGTCATCGTTGAGGCCACGGCCAAGCAAACCGCCACGGTGAGTTTTCCGGCGTAGTCTTGTTTCGGGATCTAAACTAATCCCCAGTGTGTGTACATTCCAGCTGATCTTCATGCACGGCCTGGGAGACACGGGGTAAGTGGGGACTACATCCCCATTTAAAATAATAGCACTCTACCAACCACAATCTGATATCTAGAAAGGCACATTCACTAGATATTTCTAATATTTGATAGATTAGATGGCCTTAAAAGAAGTTTTGAATTCTTCAATTAAAATCGATTAAATTACGTATTTGTATTAATAGTTTCACAGTGTAGTATAGTAGATTAATAGAGATTTGTTTCACATTTGTGTTATGTATTAATTTTTGTATACATTCATTTTAAAGATTGTAAGTCCTCAGAGAAGTTTCGAATTCTTAAATTTAAGTTTATGACTGATGTGGCTAGCGTTTATGGTTCCCCAGGGTAATATTATTTCACGATTCTCCAAGTTAAGTGGAGTACATAGCGAAATGGTTATTATGTATGTGTGTATAGTTCTACAGATTTATGTTTCTGATAAGAAGTCCATCGGGAGTTCCGGAATTTCAAGCTAAATTGAATATTTCCAGCTGCCAATATACTCAAATATGTGTAAGGGCCTTTAAATATTTATTCTCCAAGAACAAAAGTTTCCAAAGTTTTTAAGCATAGGTCTATAAATGTAACAAAATCTGTAAGCTTTTAAGTACTTGTAGTTTCACCAGTATTACAAATTTAATTTTTGGCTTAATTGTTTTTCTACTATTCAATTGTGTAGTACTTGCAACATTTCACATATTCTCATGTGCTTATCTCTATACTAATTGATATTTTGTCTTACAGTCATGGCTGGAGCAGCGCCCTGGCCGCCATTCGCCCACCCTTCATGAAGGTCATCTGCCCCACGGCGCCCACACAGCCCGTTTCGCTGAACGCCGGCTTCCGGATGCCCTCGTGGTTTGACCTGAAGACCCTGGACATCGGTGGGCCCGAGGACGAGCCGGGCATCCAGTCGGCCCGAGACAATGTGCACGGTATGATTCAGAAGGAGATTAGTGCCGGCATCCCGGCGAACCGGATTGTGTTGGGCGGATTCTCGCAGGGCGGAGCTCTGGCATTGTACTCGGCGCTGACGTACGACCAGCCGCTGGCCGGCGTGGTGGCCCTGTCATGCTGGCTGCCGCTGCACAAGCAGTTCCCCGGCGCCAAAGTGAACAGTGAGGATGTGCCGATCTTCCAGGCACACGGTGACTACGATCCCGTGGTGCCGTACAAGTTTGGCCAGCTGAGCGCCAGTCTGCTCAAGTCGTTCATGAAGAATGTGACGTTCAAGACGTACAACGGACTGTCGCACTCGTCCTCCGACGACGAAATGGATGACGTCAAGGTGAGTGGGGCGCACTGGGCGTCATTCGGAATTCCCGTGGCAATCGAAACGCTATAAAGAACTTCATTACGCTCACTCTGCTCTTCTCGATTACAGGACATAATCAGTAAATGGGTAAACTAATTTCCACTGAACCTTAGCACTCTTAGAACGTACGAAAGCCCCCGACCCAGCCCGTTGCATTCCAACGATTACGAAATACAGAGCAGCTGAACATGATTGAAGCGTATTTAATGAAATTCCAAGCGCAGTAAGCGAGTCACACTGAGAGTTATACGAGTAGGCTCTCTCGTAGCCCAAATATGGAAATTATCACTGAAAATCAATTCGAAAAGCAATCAATTATACACACGTAGCTATACTATAATGAAAAATGCCAAAATACAAGCAATTTGCGAGGGAAATCCACCAACGCTAGACGTGTCAGAGTATATTAAAACTCACTTTGATATTTGTTCGCTGCTAATTATTTCGGTTTACTTATTTGGGACTTGTTCGTATTTAAATTGAAATTAATAAAGTTATATAATCCAAGAAACTGGGAGTCGCAATCTAAATTGGATCACTGTTTCAACCAACACCCGATTGCCATTTAATTGCTGGCAATCGGGTGCAATTTCAGATATTTTGAGCGACCAAACCACTACTTAACATTTGTTTGTTCATTGTAGCTAACATTAACTCTGATAATTTACCCATTTTGATTTGATTCTTTGTTTCTCGTTTTATTTTATTTCGCACAGCAACAGAAAAACAATCATCTGTAGAGCCGCGGGCCCACTGGCTAGAGTTTGAAATTTGCATCCTTCACTTGTTAAACCAATGGCAATAAACAAATGGATTAAATTAGATTAAATGGCCACTCCAGTACACTCTCTCAGACTCTCTATAAGCACATAATCCACCTGCTAAACCCCCTTGTCCTGCCGCACCACTCACCATCTCTCATCTATATATTTGCAGACACATTGGGAACATGGTGGCCAAAACATGGCCAGAAAGGCGCAATGCTGTCAGATATCATAGTAGCATCCAATGCTAGTGTAGTGAAGGTTCCTGTTCCTGTTCCTTCCGCAAATCAAAGCTCCTCAGCCTAGTCAAGACGTCTCGGGCCGCACGAGAATTGTATTTTAGTAATTATTTTGTACATACACACGATGGACTTGGTACCATGATAAAGGCTGTCCTATCACCTGGTGAAGTGACAAGAAGCCGATTCGCCAAAGCGAATGGCCAATAAAGTTATTTGAAGCTCTCAACTGCAAGAACTTAATCGTAAAAGGGGCCTTCAAGTCAAATTACACAAAGAAGGTAAAATTCAAATTTAAATTAGTTAAAGTAAAAGTTGTTTCTTTTTAAATTTGTTGCCAGTGTTGAAAAGCGTTCCAAATAGTGATACATTTCACCCTACGGTATTTTTTTTAAGCCTTGGTATATTTTATTTTGCTTGTTTTTTTTTATCGATAAATTAGGCGGGGTTTTGAAACGATTTGAACCTTACTTAGGCATTAGGACATATATTTTAAGTGTTGATTGTAAAATTAATTTAGCTTTTAAATTTGATATCTGAGAACATATCTCAAGCGAATAAAATTTTTGGTCATTTTTTAAAAGTTTTGTAAAATTTATCATGTTTTCATAATGAATTAAGTTTTATAACAATATATTTGGAGCTATCATTTCATTTATACTTTAAATTAACTTCGACGTAATCTACTTATTTTTATTTAGAGATCCAAAGATAAAAGTTTTGTTTCTGAAGTACTTACATATGTAATGTGTAAACTTGCTTACAAAATAAAAAGACAATTTAACCAGGGAATTCTTTGAAGGAAATCTACTTATTTCTGATATGGTTACAAAAAATACAACTTAATAAACTTCTTGAGTCTCGAATATAAAATTAAATTGTGAAATATTATATATTCTATTTGTTTCTTCTTATTAATATATAAATGAAGCATACTTAGAGACTTTGATTAAATATGCTAAATTACTGGTCCAATAACGTATATCTAAAATTCCTCTCCGTACTGCGACTAACCATTTTATTTGGGGAACCCGTTGGACTGCGACTTCACATACCGACTAAGTGCCAGTTGTGTTCACAGCGCCGGCGAGAGTGGACGCGTTTTTTCAGTATCGCGCTTCAATAGTACATATATAGTTTACATCGTCTTATCCTCGGCAAATTCCAGTAAACTTCGCGGAACAATTTTAAAAAGCGTTACACAACAAATTCCAATGTAAGAAGTGAACACAAAAAATCAATCAGATTAGATCTATCTGCAGTGCATATGCCAATCAAATTAATTTTAGCAAACAAGCTGTTTTTGTGTGGGGTTTCGATTATTTTGGATTTGTCCACAAAGAAAGTCATTTGTTTTAAAAAGTTGGATGTGCAACAATGCAAAAATAAGTTATTTCGATTTATCACGAAATATTTTAACTTAAATGCATAAATACTGCAGCAATTTATACATTAACGCTGAATATAATTCCCGATATTCTTTTGTTATCTTTAAACATGTAAAGAACTGGCATTGCAATAATACTCGAATTCTAAAGTTTTACGAAGTGCAATAAAATAAAATTTAAAAAATAACACGTTTTGCTTTAAGTAAAGAATTTTAATATTCACAACGTAAAAAGCTGCAAAACTGGGCAATTTAAAATGAAAGCAAAAAAAAAAATCTTTAAAATGTATCAGTTTAATAGTTATTAAAATTAATTACTTAAAACATCTCCCTATTTATCATTTCACAAGTGAATATAAAATTTAATTAACCTAACTATTTAGTTAAATGTCAAACAAAAATAAATCCCAACTTTAATTGATTGTCTACGCTGCTAAAGCTTCAGTCATTATAATTTAACTATTATCAAATAACATCCGTCACATGCAAATCAGACTAGAACCGTTTGCTTTTGTTAAATTGTTAAATTGGATATACATATATTATAGTGAGTCAATTTTAAACAAAGAAAACCTATTTCTTTCCCTCACTGACCTATGACTCCAATGAGTAATTAAACGTAAACAAGTGATTAACCAATTTACTGATTTTCATTGTCGATTGCTGAATAAAATGGACTGCGCTTTTACGTGACGTGGTTACAATCCAATATACTTTGGAAAGTGAATTGTATGCACCTCCCTTAATTGGCTGAGTTTTTTGCCTTACATCTGATTTCATATGCATATTTAGGCAAAAAATATAGTGTGCAAAAAGTAGATAATTCCATAAAAACAGTAAAGTTTTTGAAATTCTTTCTTAATAATTTTTTTATGAATAATTTATATTTTCTTCGACTTCAATATATTTGTTTATTAATGAGTGCATTTGTTCTTAAGAAATATATTTATATTCGGGGATTTTTGTGGTTAACTAATGACTGGTTTTAACAAATATTTCGACAATCTGTCAGAAATTGAGAAATTATTTTTAAGTGATTTGCTTGAAGCCAATTGCTGGTTTGTTGGTTTCCTCATGGGCTGTGTTAGCTAATTTCTGTGTATGCTAAACGAGTTGTCGGGGGTCAAGAGTCTAGCCAATGTGATGTGCTTCTGTTGCCACCTGACGTCACAGAATACACCAAATAGAATAAAAAATAAATCTAACAGTGGACGGGAAATTAGCATAAGTTGCTGAGCTGAGTGTAGATGGGCATGCATGTTTAAGCTTTCAATTAGCCAATCTTTTATCCCCACATTGTTTATTTCCTTGTTTTGAATTAGTGTTTTTTTGGATGCATTTTGCCCCTTTTTTTTGTTTCGGATCCATCCCGTAAAAATTAATGTAGATTCTGGTCTCAAATGGCTTTTTCTCCAGAAACCAGAACGGGTTTTTTTTTTTTTGCATTTAGCCAGTCGGCGCCAGTGAATCCGATGACGCCAAAAACATTAAATAAGTAAATAAGACAAAAACAATTCAATTTTGACGACAAATATCGGCGAACTCTGAATATATTAATGGCTGTTTAGCTGCCAGACAGGAGCAAATCATTAAGGTATTGGGAATGTTTTGAATATTTAATACATAACTATTTACATTTAAATCAGATAAATAATTCCCCGACACACGTTATGGCATTCATTTATTAGCCGCTGGCAACAATCCTACTTTATTCTGATACTGTAAATAAAATAAAATCTTATTTTTCGCAAATGAAAGTAATTGTTTAATTTAATCGGCTGCGAGCGAAGCGAATTGCAACTGTGAAAACGTGATAAATCTGCGATATTAATAAAGCTCCACCCCGTAGCGAAATGTTCGTGATCCGTCTGTCACTTTTGTCGGTGGTGTCGTCGATTAAATCTCGTTAGTGGTTGATTCTCATAACGCCCTATGAACTATGTTGTTTGCACCCTATAATTATTATGTTAATGTTATAATAAAGTGGGTTTTTTCTTTAAATTCGCAATGCTTCGTTTTAAGTTAAATAATTGTACTGTTAAATAATCTTTCAGTTGTGCAAATTATATTTTTATTCGAAATGTTTATTACTAAGCTTGCAAAGTCATACTTAACACTCTTTATTCTAAGTAACTAGTTTTTCTTTTCTTTTTAGCATTGGCATATGGTTCTGTGGGTCATAGACTTGATCGGTAATTGTAGAACTTGAACTTGAAAAAGATAATTGCTAAGAGCAAACCATTTCCTTATTTAAGTTCATTTAACAATTTAGATGAGTTGACAGCTAATATTATTTCTTAAAGTAAGGAATGGCAAATTATAATTAGGGTTTTACATTTTTTTAATACTTATGTATATGACCCTAGAATTTTCGTTAAATGCAAAGAAAGAAAGTATCCGTGTGATGGCACTTAAAAATAAAACACAATTGTGCAAACACATATGCAGTTAGAATAACCCCCAAAAAGCCTTTATCAGGTCGTCGTTGAGGTGTGGAATTCAAGGCCACCCAACAAGTTGATAAGTGGTATACATTTTTATTTTGACTAATTTTGCCACGCTTCTTCTCCCACGCATTTCAAAATCTATAATGATTAATTTTTATTTGCAGCGCGTAAAACGCCAGTGCGATCAAAACAAAACGGGTAATAAATCTGCAATCACACGAGCATGCGTGCATAAAGAGGAACAATAACAGAATCAAAAGCCAGAAAGCAGAAAGCAGAAACACAACAATAATAATCGCCGAGCTGGCAAAAGTACAAAAAAATAAAAAAGTGTACAAAATATAAATAAATAACCGTGCGGCAGCAAGAGATCCAGCAGCACCCATTCCAATTCCGACTTTGGTGCGGTAGGTAATGACACATTCGGCACTCGGCGCACGTATCTTGTAGATGCGAACGAGCAAACGTATCTACGTATACGAGTCCATCAGTGAAAATCCGGGGCTCCATTCCCGTCGCATTCGTCTTGCCACCCGCGTCGTTCATTAATATATGAGTTTTTGAAAGCGGCATTAAATAGCAATAAACAAATCCGTCACAAACTCGCCATGGAGCAGTCGCAAAACCTTCTCGCCAAACAGTCCAAAGATGTGGAGTTCCAGGATGTCTTCTACACCGTCAAGGAGCGCAAGAATTTCTGTGAGTAACACGATCTTGGCACTTGTATTTAATTGATATTCAATTATTTAATTATTTAAAGCAATATGCCATTTGTTGACCCTGTCTGTTTATAAGATTTATTGAATTAGATTTAATGGTCTGACAAATATATTTCATCAGATTAATTTATTTTACTTTGGTAAGACCTTAAAAAGGTTTTATTTTTCTTGTTATAAATTCCATAAGACCTTAGCTAATTTAAGTGCCACTAACTTTCAGTCACACTCGCTTTAAGCTTTATGATATCATATTTAGTTTAATAGGTTAAATCATAATTTATTTTCTTTTGTTAACCAGAGTAGCCATTTAGAGTACATTTAGTTTAATGGGTTATTTTATAATTAAATGTAACGTATAAAAGTGTAAATCTGTAACGAAACGAAATAATTCGCTAATGGCTGCATTGCCAAATGTCTGCAAAATGTCTGCAAAGTGTTAAATATTTGTACGAAATGTGTTTTTCGGTTGCAAAGGTTTTTGTTTGCATTCGAGAGTACATCAAAGTTGACTTTGTTTAATGTGCTGTGTGCAATGTTTTCATCGCCGGCGGAGGTAGTTATCTTGTAAATGGTCAAGTAGTTGTCTGGCCAAGTGCTAAGTGCTCCATTATTGTGGGGGCCAGCTAGTTTGCTCTTTTGGCCTTTTCTTTGCCTCTATTTCTAATGTCAATTGCACAACTTGATTCATTTGCTCAAAGGTTTATTCGAAATAACATTCGTCACACTCGGCTGAAATGGTTTACGTTCTGGGCCACGTTTATGGCCACAACCCTTGGTTACTGCCTTGTTTGGGTGAAAGTTCAAACTTGAGTGCGGATTCGCCGGCCATGCATGCCATTGACATAAAATCAAGTGGATTGGATACTAAATTGCATTTGTCAGAACGTCAAGTTCATTCTGGTGGGGAACAGTTGATTGAACAGAATGAATGAAATTAAAACTGCCATTTGTCGGAACGGGATAATTTTTTAAATGTATGTATATATATGGAAAAACCATGCTATAGTGGACAATTTCCTAATTGGAAAAAATGATGAATTTAATGTGAAATAGAAAAACTATCAGAAAAATAAAAATTTCTTAGTGATAATACAATTTAATATACTTCATTCATTTTTTATGTGCGTCGAGTTTTATAAACTTTTTTTTACGAAGTCAAGTTTAGAAAATTAACTCTTTTATTATATATAATTAGAATACTCGTTCCAACTAGTTTATCTGACTTATTTATGTACTTGTATTTTGTTATCACTAACAAATGCACCATATTTTTTCAACGCTAACTTATTCCATACATCTTATTAAGGGTTTTTCTTGTGTAATGCTTAAAGGCTTAAAGTGAGTTATAGTCATATATCTTAAAGAATACTTGATAATTGGCAGTTGATGTAAAAGTGGGCAGAAAAAGTGATATAAATTATCTTAATGTCGAAGCACTTGAAACCTAATACTTATTATAAATTGAAACAAAAACAATGAAATAATCACAATTGAAGTAAAGAATTTGTCATATTAGCACATGAATACCCTTGAAAAATGTGATAAGAATTAAATTTTAATTTCAGTCTGTAATAAGTGTGTTGCCTTTTAGACATTTCCATGCAATCTGTGCAATTCTGTTGACTTAATCAAATTGACTGTAATTTAATTGAGTTTGAGAAAAGGGGAAATGCTTGCGAAACTACGATACTAACCAATAACTTACTTTTCGCTACTGCAACCTGCTACCTGAAGCTTGAAGTTGAGCTTCCTCATTGCAGAGTCAAACTCAAGTACGAATGGTGATTAATTATTGCTCATACGCCATGTGCAACGTGCAACTAACAACGAACTGCGAAATCTCGCCAAATGTCGTCGCCATGTGAAATATAATACTAAACGATAAACATGAGAATGCATATAAACAGTGTTTACAAATAATGTAAGCCATTTGGAAATAGTTGACATTTTTATTTTGTTCTTTAGAGTTTAATAAAAGTTTTGAAAGAACCTCTTTATTTTTATCAAACGGGCAAATTGCTTTTGATTTAATTTAAAAATAAAAACATTTTAAAGAAAATTAAAAAACCTTAAAAAAAGTTTAAAGCTTCATATTGTGAACTAATCATTGTTAAACTTAGAGTGACAACAGTAGGTCAAGTAGGTATCGTGTTTTCAGGAAAATCTCGGCACTATAACGCACTGTACAAGTAAATATGTACACAGAAGGCAGCATGTGAGCTTAATATTTTTCGTACATATTTATCTCCATACATATGTATGTACATATATTCCCACATCGTAGATACATTGCGACTTCCTCTATGTGCCCCGCATCAATGGAAACTACAGTAGATGGTTGGTCAGTAGAGTCGGCGACAAAAACATCAGCAACCTCATCATCATCATTATCATCATCATCATCAGCATGATCGGCACCAGCAGCAACAATTGCAGCTACAACAGCAAATATTATGTTGGCGCACAGTGAAAAGCGAAAATTGCCCAACATTGATTGAATAATTTTCCCCTCCAAAAGTCGCCAACGCTTGAACACGTTTTTTTTTTACTGTTCCGCGACAGAGAGTGCGCTTTTCCATTCCAAGTGCCCAGGGCAATTTAGGATTAGTCAGCGAGTCAATGTCCGGGTTTGTTCATTCAGAAGGGGTTCACTTTGGACTATTTTATATATATGGAAATTAAATGGAATTTTACACTACTTCTGGCATTAAATTGGGGACCGTTATCAATAATGAAACGATGTGTATATAGGTATTTCAATTTTAAAGGCCCGAATTTTTATACAACTAATCTAAGTAATTTTGATGCATTTTTAGAATTTTTGAAATTGAGCTAACTTAGTATTTTAGTTAAGTAATCGAATAGCTGCTAGGCGATAAGTCAATTAACTCTCGTTAATCTATTAAAAAATAGCTAAATAAATTGCATACTTCCCAATCCATTTAAAATAAAACCAATTATTTCAAAGACCCTTTGTTCAAGTTGAGTAATACCCACTAGTTAATTACTCTAAGCACTATTATTGCATAACTTTCATGATTCAGAAGGGCTGAGTAAGCCACATATTAGATCAAAGATCAAAGGTTCCAATTCCAGGGTGCAAAGCAGATCCCAACTCTATTGTTGAGTGTGAGAGGCTGCATTATATGTCGCATTTATCGGCCCAAACGCAATTGAAATGCTAATGAATCTGTGTTAATTAGGTAGAGTCGATTTAATTGCATCAAATAGGGAACACTGCCCTCCCCTTCGCTTTTTTGGTGACTACTCACCTAACGATCTGACTTAGATTCACAGATTCGCGTTGCCAATTAATGAGTTATGTTTTTTTGAAATCTCAAATAAATGAAGATCACACATTTTGGTCTTATATTTTGCTGATAGTTGGAAAATATTTTTTCAGTTAATAGTTTGTAGATGTTTGGGATGGTGACTAATTTTTACTGATAGTAAAGTTAATCACAAAAATATTCTAACATTATATTTAACACTCTTAACCTGCGATAATCTTATTTTAATAGCCATTATAATGAGCCAGTAAAAGCAATGATGCATATCCAAAATGTTAAATACCAAAATTATAATAAAGTTCGCAAAAGTAAAGCAGACACAAAAAATTAATTGAGATTCGAAAACGAAATGTATCTAAACCTGAAAATAATACAAATAACAATAATTAGTATGGCAAAAAATAAAAATTATTAAAATGTAGATTGTAGTGGATCTAAAAATAAACAAAAAATAATTGTATTCAAAAATAAGAATATTATTTGTTATATTATTTTTAAAGTAATATCATACAATGCATCCAAGCGACTTGTTTTTGTCGTGGTACAATATTGTCAAAAACAATCTTTGAAAGTATTTTTAGAATAAACCTAAAATAGGTAAAACCAAATTTATAAAATCTGTGACTTGTCAATAATAGAATTAAGCTTTTTGCAATAGAACGGCTTCTGATGTCTGATGCCAGCAAATCGGCTTCTCGTATTATCTTTTGATATTTTTTCAACAAATTGTCACGCCTCATTATGTGACTCACGTAGAATCGTGGGAGCAGCGGTTTACAATGTTTGAGGAGGGGAAACGGTTCGAAAAATCAGCCAAGCCAACGTACTGTTGATTGTTCGATTTTTTGCTGACCATTTTTCATTTTTTTTTTTTTTTATGTTTTGGCCGCTGCGCGTGCTTAGAACGTGGTGGCCAGAAAACTTAAAAGGCGTGCCTTAACGGCACCGGCTAATTGATATGGGGCTAATTGATATGGAGACTGGTCGCTGGCAAACACACTCCGATAATAGGATTTGCGGCAGACTCCGACTTGTCAGTGACCTTCTACAATTGGATCGCGAACCGCGCGATTCGTTTGCGCAATGAATGTTAATTGGCGGCGAGAACTGTAAAAACTGGGTCACATATTGACCATTTCCTGACCCAGTTGATGCTCACACATATTTTGGTAGTCGGGAAACCCAAAAGGAAGATCCTGGTACTCTAAATGGTCCATACATATGGTTGCAGTTAGAATGATTGTGTTGGATTGAAATCAAGTAAGGCATTAAAAATGGTTGTAAAGCTCTTCTGCATTAAAACATTAAACAATGCTTAGCTTCACCATTTCTAGTTTCTGAGTTTCATTAAACACAAATTGAAAAGATTTAATTTACTTATTAAACAATAAATATTTTATTAACGTTTCTTAAACTAAAAGCTTATTTCCTTCCGCCTGAGTACCATTAAAAATAGAAGCCAGAGTATACATTATAATTTAAAGAGCTTATCATCTTTAATCCTTGGTGTCAAGATCAAACCAATCATTATCAGTCTCTGCGTTACCGTCCCTGGAAATTGAAAACCGAAACCATCCAATGAATCCATTATTATTATTGCGTGAGCTATTTGATTACGACCTTCAACATTATCCCATAGTACAAAGAAACTGCACCGCTGATAAGAACGGACAAGGCATTGGCACATATAGTAACTCATTCATGACAGATCGAGAAAAATGCAGGTCAGGTTCGGACTGCGATAGTGAATTATTGTGGGGAAAGTATATAAAAATATAACAATGCCCTTAAAATTATTCTGTAATTATGAACTTTGCCACACCGTAGCCAAATTTAAATAGAAATAAGTTATTTACGTGCGGATACCTATAATTCAGGGTTTAATTTAGACAGTCAGAGCGGAAGCTGGTTTTCCATCTCGCCAGTCATGCAATATTTTCAAGCCCCATTATCCGTCATCTAGGGAATCTTTCCGCTGTCAGTCGGTGACACTATAATTATCAAAATATGAGACTGTGATCTTACTTTGCATATTCTAAACAATGAAAGTGAATTGTTTTTCCCATTGACAATATGGGATCATTAAAAAAATGTAACTTGATTTTCTTAATCTATTTCATTCCCAACCCTTATTATTATGTTATCTATCTTCTACGTTTTCGGTAAATCCGTCCAGATAAACCAGAAAAATAAATGTTTATACGTAATAAATAGAATATATTAAAACCAAATGGTTTTGTTTTCTATGATTCACTCGTTCTATTGATTATATTGAAAGTTGCTAAGCATATTCTAGTTTTAAGTTTTAAATAGTTATTTGAATAGATTTGAATCGAATTTGTTATTGTATTAATCAATTACGAATTTACTTATTAAACAGTCGATTGTATAATTTATATTGAATATTTATTTGCATATAATCTATTTTTAGGGCGCGTCACCGGAGAGCGTCAAATTCTGAACGGAGTCAGTGGCAGTTTCCGGAATGGACAGCTATCGGCGATCATGGGACCCTCGGGAGCCGGAAAAAGCAGTTTGCTTAATGCGATTTCGGGTTTCAGGTGAGCACAATAAACCAAACCAGACTCGACCTCAACTCGACGCGACTGCACTCGACGGTATGTTCAGAACGTCATCCGGGCTCAAGTGTAACAAAACAAAGGCCATATCATTTGGGAAGCCGAAACCGAACCGGTTCTATGCTAAACAGACTGGTGATTAAAGCCAAATTCTTGCTGACTTGATTCCGACTCAAAAGCGAAATGTCAACTGGGTTCTGAAGGGTTCTGGGGGGGTGAGGAAAGGCAAACAAACATTTCCAGTAATCTGATGCCATTCTGGACCAAAACAACCTTCGCCTTCAAATAAATGTCGTAGATTTGCTTGAAAATGACGATTCCGCAAAATGTTGTGGAAATTTTCGGACTTTATTAGAGTTCTATATTTTTGTAAAGTCACAAAGTTCTACGTTGTAGAACAGAATTTCGTTGATATGGTTGTCTAGGTTGGGTTTAAAATGTTTTTGTTTTGTTCTGCGGCGAAAATATTATTCGGAACCCAAAGGGAACAATAAGATAAAGAACTAAATAAAGATACAATCTTAGAAATTGTTTTGACACAAACATCTGTCAAATTATAGAGATTAAAATTTATGAATAACAGTTTGAGTTTCCAAACTATATTTTATTAAAATAGGCAATTCAAATAACCAAAAAAAAAATGTATTTTTACTTAAAATGTACAAATAATTTGGTTTTTTTCATAATATTTAAAAAATATATTTAAGAAATTAATGTCTATTGAATAGTTAGCATATGTAAATGTAGGTCATAATTTTAGTTGTGAAATGTAGACAATTTTATTAAATCATGTTTTCATATACATTTCAGACGCGACGGAGTCACGGGGAGCATAAAGATAAAGCGGGACAATGCCTGCTATATCACTCAGGACGATCACCATCAGACTTTGCTGACTGTGGAGGAGTTGATGAACCTCGCCTGTGACTTGAAGCTGAAGCATCGTCACAAAAAGGCGGAGATCATGACAGACATCCTCGAGAATCTGCATCTCAATCACCGGCGCAATGTGACGGCTGAGAAGCTGAGCGGCGGGGAACGGAAGCGATTGTCCATCGCCTTGGAGCTGGTGGACAATCCGAACATCTTCTTCCTGGACGAGCCAACCAGCGGCCTGGACGAGGTGACGGCGGCCCAGTGCATCCGACTGCTGCAGGCGATGGCCCACGAGGGCCGCACCATCGTCTGCACCATCCACCAGCCCTCGGCGACCATCTACAACTACTTTGACAGCATCTACGTCCTGGCCAAGGGCCACTGCGTCTACCAGGGCAGTCCCCGGGCCACCATTCCCTTCCTGCAACTGGCCCAGCTCGACTGCCCCATACATTACAGTCCCTCGGATTACAGTGAGTTCTGGCTTTAATATATTTATTAAACATAAGAATATATATTAAAAAGTCTTGTCTTACAAATATATAGGTTCAATAAGTTAGGGCTTTAAAATGGAAAAGAAAATGTTTAGATCGATCTTAGCCTTAACTAAACACTGTGGATATGTTTTCCCAAATTTTGATTTCGAATAGAGTACACTGGTAAAAAAAACGTAGTAAGCCCAACTATTTACTTAGTTTAAATATTTTATAGTTTTTTAAATACGAAAATATTATCGTTTTTTAAAGTGTTTCATTAGAATATTTTCGGAATGGATTAAAATATCTGAAAATATAATTTAACTTAAACAAAATATAATTTAAATGTAACCATTTTAAATCTAACAATTTTCATATTAGTTAAAGTATTTTAATATTAAATCATGCAATTTAATATGCTTTGTCGTAAATATTATGACTAAATATTTATTTTAAATATTCAATTCAACATTTTGAATAGTCAGAATATATATTTTTTTTACTCATCCATTTTATTAACAATATACTTAAACTTAAAGACTGTTAAAAATTGAATTGAATTATTGATTAAGCTATTATAACTTTATCCCTTTGGTAATTCTATGTATATTTTTCATATTTAATAAACGAATATATATAATTCTTAATTTAAATTTGCAGTTATTGAGCTGGTGGATGCGGAGGATGGCCATTTGGTGTCGGGACTCAGTGAGCTGACTGAAAATGGCAAGCTGATCTATGTGGCCAGTCAGTCGGACCAGTTGGGTGCCTCGCTGGCATCCCAACAGGCGGTGACCACGATGTTTGTGGAGCAGCAGAAGCGTCCGTTTCTGCCAGCCTTTTTCGCCGGGAGTGCAGCCTCAACGGATGGGTCTCTGATTGGAGGCACTAGTGCTCTTCTAGAGCAAGTGAAGGCCTTCTCCAGACGACTCCATACGGATCGGCGGGAGGTATCAGGAATGCGACAGTTCGTGGTCCTCATGCGGGTGATGCTGCTGCGGATTACGAGGGCACGTTTGGCACTGACCATTCAACTGTTCCACCACCTGCTGTGCGGTGTGTTCTTCGGCCTGATATTCTTCCAACTGGGCAACCAAGGTGCCCGCATGTTCGACCATCTCAAATTCTGCATCGGCGCCGTCCTCATGATTGTCTACACCCAGGTGATGGTGCCCATTTTGAGCTGTAAGTATATGTTAAGTTACCTCTGCGGTAATAAATATAAAATATAACTTAACTACTTTTTAACCTGCAGATCCCGCTGAGGTGAAGGTGGTCAAGAAGGAGACCTTCAACCGCTGGTATAGTCTGCCCCCGTACTATTTGGCCTTGACGGTATCGCGTCTGCCAACTCAGGTGCTTCTCAACATCACCTTCATGGCAGTCACCTACTGGATGTCCGGTCTGCCCCAACAATTCTGGCGCTTTTGCATTTTCGTGGCCGTCGGACTGATGATTTCCCTGGTGGCCGAAGGAATGGGTCTAGCTATAGGCGCCACCTTCAGCATAACGGTGAGTTTAAAGTCCTATTTTAACCTTAACTCATTGTAAGATCTTTTTCCAGCATCATATAATTATGTCAGCAAAAAAGCAACTATATATGAAAAACTAAACGTATATACATGTAGACTTAAATAGTTAGGTTTTTTACACCCTTGTTTTTCCTACAAAGGGTATAGTTATTATTAACGCAGAAATTCAGGTATCCTATAGTTTCTGAATCGTTTAATATGAAAAAAAAAAACAATTATTTAAAAGCATTTATTAAAATTTTTTAAAAACAAATTCATCAAAAGAATGTACGATTTATACGATATATTGCGATATATTTAAAACATTATAGTTTGAGGAAAATGGTATTGGTTCTCAGATATTAAAAACAAATTCAAAAATAATCAAAAGTGACATTTGTTAATTTAAAGAAAGCGAAAAATATTTAAACGGAGAAGAAGATATTTGATTTACTTAGTTTTTTTTTACCAGTTTACTGAAGCTTAAAAAATTTCTTAAGATTATGAAACTTAGTTTTCAAAAGCTTCACAAGAATTAAGTCTTTTTATAAAACTTTTACACTTGTAAGCCTGGAGGAAATTTTATAAATTCAAGAAATATTAAACGTGTCTCTGGGGCATACTTTTGGTCAAAATCTAACGTTCCTGACACTCTCCCTTCTCCTCCCGTTGTAGAATGGCAGTGTGGTGGGTCCGATGATGATAGCACCTTTAATGGGACTGGCGGTCTACGGATTCGACTTTGCGCCGCAGATTTCGGGCGGAATGCAGCTGCTGATGAAGTTCAGCTACGTGCGGGTGGGCGTGGTTTCCCTGATCCTGGCCGTCTTTGGATTCCACCGAGAGGAGCTCGACTGCGATGAGATATACTGCCATTTTAGCGATCCTCGCGTGCTGCTGAAATTCTTAGACGTGGAAAAAGTTTCGATTCTGCACCAGTTTGGCATACTGGCCATGCTGATGCTCTTCTTCCGCGTGATGATGTACATTAGCCTGCGCAAGCGGTGCTATGCCTGATTTTGCAGCCAACACTCCAGATGAATCTTACGCCCTAGTTGTAAGCAAATGTCAATGCTGTGATGTTCGATTTTAAACAAACAGATAGATACTCCCTGTACATACATATGCACCATTCCCTAACATAACAATAAGTTAGTTTTAAGTTAGGACACGATTCAAATGAACAGAAGATTTGGGCAGACCAAAATCTACAAACATCAAAAATAGTGATAATAATTGTACTGGACTAACAACTTGTGTTTAATTCAATATTTTGTCTTTAAGAACTTGTGGCTTAACTTAAAAGTGCATCATTAAATTAGATTAAAGTTTATTGATTTTTTGTTAGATTGCACTTTTCAAAATTATCAGAAAACTCCAAAATGGTTTACAGATAGGAGTCCAGTACATTTAAAACAATTTAAGTGATTTCAACTCGAATTTGTAAAAGAATAAATGTTATGTTTTGGATAATTTGTACAAAAACAATTTTTATGTTTCGAATATTATATTTGAAAGTATCGAATAGGATAAGACTATAGAAGACGGTTCTCCTCGATAAACATTTCTCAAGAATATACATAAAGACGTTGTCGTATATCAATGTATATCCTAATAACTTGCGTATTAAGTCGTTGCTTTTTGCCAATTTCAAACACTTCGTATACAACTATTTTACATTATTCCGAATAGCGTTTAGGAGATCGAAATACAGGAACTTCCGCCATATGAGCGTCTTAGTTGCAGGATCCAGCATGGAATTTATACTGGAGGTCATCGAAGAGGGCAGTTTCGTTTGCAAAAAGCTTTTTAGCGTTGCAAGTTCTTCCTTGGTGGTCACTGCATTGACGAATGGCTTCAGAATGAACTGAAGCTCGTTGGTGGAGAAGCTGAAAACAAGATTGTCATATACTTGGAGCCTTGCTGACTATTTCGACCCTCTCACCGACTCAGGATTTGCCCTATGTTATCGGTGAGGAACTGATGACCCATGTAGTAGCCCAGGTAGGTGCGCATCAGGGCAGCCAAGAGGCCAAGGGTCAGCGCTTTTGGAACCTTTTTGCGGTCGAGGGACCAACGGAACAGCTTCTGCATCGCCCAATATTCGGTGGTGCAGCTCAGCGAGTTAAGCAGGATGGCCTTCTCCTCATCATCCTCCTTGGCCTCAAAGAACATGTTCCGCACCATTAGCCAATCGTCCTCGACGCCATGGTGGATGCCTTTGCAGAGCACCATTTCTTGAACTCCCTCCGGAATGGATGATACGGATTTCTGGCCCATTGCCGCCTTGAATTTCTCTTGAGCGTCCGCCAAACATTCTTTGACTTCGTACTGGCAGGCCAGGCGGTACATTATCGCCGGCAAGGATTTACCCCATGCCTTCTTTTCTTGACTCTCTTTGGATTTTGGATTAGTTTTAAGCAATTGCAATGTTACATTAAAAGTTGGCTCAATGAGTTTGTGCATGAAAAGCTGGAAATATGAAATTGATTTTATGTTACATGTTAATTTAACTTGATTTACTGATACCCACCTTAAAGACCCTATAACCCGTACTCATTTGCATGACGCTCTGCAGCTTCTCCAGATGGATAAGTGCCTGCTCCCAAACCAGAACGCTGGTCTCATTTGCCAGATACTTGATCACATTTACGGTGATGTTATAGTGCATTTGACCCACCCACGCCATTCCGAGGGCATCATCCACCAGCTGGACACGGCTGAGCTCCGGAATCTGGGTGAACTGGGTGGACAGTGCGTCGGCAATCAGTCGCCAGCCTTGAAGATCGTAGAGAACTCGAACAGGCACTGCAGCATCGACATTCAGCAGCAGCCATTCACTTGCATTAACGACTTTGGTGAGCGTTAGTTCATCTTTCTTCTTGTTTTGGCAACCCATCCACTCCACCTGGGCCAGTTTTTGGGACGCGGTGATGTACATGACCGGCAGCCACCAGCATTCCTTGGCATTCACATCCATATCGTTCTGTTGATAGCGGTTCTGCGTGATGGTCACCTTGTCGTTGAGGTCGTCGCGCCGGACGGTGAGCATTGGGTATCCTGGTTGCGTGAGCCACGTGTCCATTAGTGTGCTCAGAACCACTGCAACGGGCAGCTGGTAGCGTCGGCGGGCTGCTCGCTGCCACTCCTCCAGCAGCTGGTCGACTGAAGCTGAAGTGTTGGCATACGACTCGAAGAACCCTCGCAATCCTCCGAAGAAAATCTTGTCGCCGAAAGCCGTTTTAAGCATGTGCGTGATCAGAACAATCTTGTGTTTGCGAAACATCTTGTTGCTGGGTGACTGTGACTTCGAAAGGGCCTTCGTTTCGGGCAGCGAGTCGTAGAACATGATCCCTAGACGGCTTTCCAGTAGGCGGGTCATATTATGCCCCGTGTTGTTCCGCATCGCAGCCAACTGAATTGCCAAATAGTAGTTGATGCCGTCGCGTACATATGATCTATCCAGGTCGGAGGTGGCCACCATAACTCCAAGCCACTGGCGCGCCAACTGCTCTGCCAGCATATCCTGTAGGCGTGAGTCCACCACCTCATCCTCTCCGTAAACGAGCAGACCCTTGCCGCTGTCCACTTCCGTATAGTCCGGCAGTACCAAATGATCCAACTTGCCACCCCAATCCGGATCCCTTCGCAATGGATAGCCGAACAGGGACTCAAAGCTGCTGAGCAGACTCGGCGTCATGTTTGCCACCTGGGCAAGCTTCTCCTTCATTTGCGGTCTCGCCCAGACGTTGACCTTTTCCCCCGAGGCCGTGTGGCCAGTGGCCACTTTTTCCAGCTGGTGCAGTGCCCACATCACCTGGTAGGTGGCCATCGGCGGTGACTGCATGAACGTGGTCCACACAAAGTCCGCCATCTCAGAGCTGCAATGGGACAACAGGAATTCAAGTTTATGATAAAGTGCCCCATTTTGTGTACTTACTGTGGTGTCTCCCTGATGGCGGGCATATTGCTGAGCGCAACGAATTTCTCGTGGTGCACAAGGGTTACGTTAAAGGGGGTCCTGAACTCGGCAAGATCGAAGCAGGGAAACACGGTGTGGGCGTAATCCGGCTCCAAGCGCGTCAAGGCGTAGAACACCTGTGGCGTTCGGTCATAGTGACCGGAAAAGTAACCGTTGCGCTGCGAACTCTTTAGTTCGCCGGCGAAAAACATGTGCAGTGTGTATGTCTCGCCGGCATTGAGATTGTCCTTCACTTTTAGCAATACTTCACTATTACTTATTGCTTTTCTCTTCATCGCGATCACATTGATCCGCTTGCCACTGGCCCATCGCACCAACCAAGTTTTGTGCAGGAACAACTTCATGTCGAATGCGCTTAAGTGGAATTTTCGGGTGGCTTTTTTCACTGCCAAATCGATGGATACGATGCCCTCGTATCTGTGCCGAGCACCCCCACCTGCTAGATGCGTAAGGATCGTCAGATTGTAGCGCACCGGCTCCACAACGGCGCCAGCGACTTCTCCCCATGCCAAACTCCAATATAAGACGAGTAGCCGCAGCCACATTGCGATCGGAAATAGCAGAACCTTATGCATTGCTCCATGGCAGATTTAATTCTAGAATGGCTTCTGGATTAATGGACAATGTCACGCTTTTCCACAAGGTATTTTGGTTCTCAGTAGGTAATTCTCTCTCATAAGAGAAAAAAAACCATAGGAAAGCTTATAAAAGGAGAGGATTTAACATTTTTAAAAATCACAAAAAAATATAAAACCCTTATTTAAATATTTTTTTAATTTTTTTCTTAGCTATGCTAACTACACGGCCAGTTATTATAATATTTACAATTAGGAAATTATATTGACTTATGGTGCATCGCGTTATTTTTGGAATCTTTCAAGAAATTTCGGTTTTTATTAAATTTAAAAGGCTTAGTTAATATTTATATGCCCATTTAAATCGTTTAAAATTTTCACACCTCTTCTAACGATGCAGCAAAGTTGAAAATCAAATGATAAGAACTTAAACTCACTTTTATATAAACTCGATTTCTATTTTTTCATGCTGCCCATTTTCTCCTTGCGCTTTTTTACGTGCTTTTTCACTTTGACCTTGCGCTGCTCGGCCTTGGCCTCTTTTACGGCCTTTTTGCGAGCCTTTTTACTCTCCGGAGACTCCTCCCGTGGTCTGGCGGAGTTCTTGAACCGACTAGCGTCATCGTCATTGTCGTTATCCTGCGATCCCTCGTCCTCGCTGTCGCCCGTTTGGGCTTCGCTACCTTCCTCCTGGTTGCCGGTGGAGGATTCCAGGACGTCAGGCTGCTGCTGCACATCCAGATCGGATGTCAGGCCGGTGATCTTGCCGTAGATGAGATTTTGCTGCACACCCTGCTTGGCCTTGGCCACATCCCGCTCGAAATGGCGAACCTGTAAAGGGCATTCCGGTTGGTAATTCGAATTTAAGTTAAGAACTCATTTGAAAAACGTACCTCATCCAGGCGCTTTGGGATGTAAGTGTTCTGCCACACGGCCTCATCGATCTTCTCCTGAGCCGAGATGGCATCAAAGTCGCGATCCTTGATCCGCTCCGAGATGCGCTCCAGGCACTCCTCCATGTTCTCGACGGTGATGGTCTGGTCGGTGATGAAGTCGAACAGCTCCTTCACGGTCATCGTGGCCACCGCCCGTTTGCGGAAGAACTCCGATATGTTGGTGCAATCCTTGCGCAGGAAGTCGAACGAATGCGGATGATCGTGCTCCACCGACTGGCTGACATCGATGATCACCAGCTGACCGTCCTGCAGCAGGATGTTGAACTCCGAAAGGTCGGCGTGCACCAGGCGGCACTGATTGTAGATGCGCCACATGATCACAACGCAATCCCTGTACAACTCGCGAGCCTTTGAAGTGCTCAGCTCGACATCCTTGAGTTTCGGAGCCGGCCAGCCGTCGCGACCGCAGAACCGCATGACCAGGACATGCGACCGCAGCAGGATCGGCTCCGGCACTGGAACGCCGGCGTTGCGCATCCGCAGATAGTTGCGCATCTCCTTCTCCGCCCAGGTGCGCACCATTTTGCGAGGATTGTGCTTGCAGTAGCCGTGCCGGAAGCGGAACTCGCCGGACACGTACTTATCGCGGTCCTTGAACACCAGAATGGACGTCTTGTAGATCTTGATGGCGAACTCCTCGTCACCGTTCTTCGACACGGCATGGTAGACATTCGCCTCCTTGCCCGTCGAGATGCAGCCGTTGATCTCCTGGATAAGGCCGCGATTCAGCAGCTTGAAGAGTATCATCCGGGTGCGCGGATCCATCACCTGTTCGGCGGTGGCCCGGTCGTGTTTGTCGCGCACCTGCGTCCGCTCCCGGCGGTCGAAGTTCACCAGCCGGTTGGCCGCCTGGGCGCTCATGTTCGTGGTGGGATCGTACTTCTCCACGTTGATGCGGGCGGAGTAGCGGCGCAGCAGCTTGTCGTTGGGCTGGTAGCTGCTGACGCGCTGTGGGCCACCGGATCCTCCGCCGGAGGCACCTCCGCCAGCGCTTGTGAGCTGCGGCTGGGCGTGCAGCTTGTTGAAGCCCGTGTAGGCCTCCTCGTAGGTATCGTAGTCATCGCCCACGTCGTCGTAGTCCTCCTCCTCGTCGTACTCCTCTGCGTCCTCGTCTTCCGGTTCATCCTCCTCGTTGGTGGGTTCTATCACCTGGGCCAGGTCATCGCTGGCATCCTTGGGCGTCAGCTTTATGTCCTTGAAGATCTCGTGCTTCACTGTGAGGGCCTTGAAGTCTTTCACCCATTCAGACTATCAAAATAGGAAGTATTAAAGTATTTCATTAACAGATAATAACTATTTTGCTTACGTTCTTCAGGTCTTCTTCTTCCTCCTCGGCGTCGCTGTATTTGTGCTGATCGTTGCTCATTGTGGACATGCAGGATTAACTAGTTATTATTAAGTTCTCTGACGTATTTATAGTGCAAAAACTTAAAAAACAATGCAAAAGTTTATCAGAGTCCGCTAATTTCACAAATTTGTCCAACCGCACGTGTTGCGAATGCCATTCGCAGTGAAGCGTTGACATTGTTTTGGTTATTTCTAGGGATGGTTATCAGCAAACAACATATGTACGGTATTTTTCGTGACAAAAAAACAATAAGGGCATTCACTGTAGTACCAAAGCGCTGACCAAATATTTGTGAACAACTTTTGCAAATCATACAAATATCATTTGTAAATAGTTTGTTTTGTTTTAATGTAAACGTAGTTAAATATATTAAATAATTAGGAATGAACACATATGGAATAGAATAACCATCAATTCGAAAGGTTTTCGTATATTTGTTGTTTGGTATTTTTTGGTTTTATTTGCCTATGTGTATGTGGTCACACCTGCAACTACACATGGTAATTCGCATTCAAAACAATGAACGACCATTAGTTTTGAGTTCTATATTTTAACAATTTGGCGACATGTTCGTGTTGTCCGAGCTGAAGGACAATGTGCGAATTGCGCCGGACCAGTTTCACCTTAAGTTGGTGGACGCCGTGCGCGACGAGATCGACCGGAAGTTGGCCAATAAGGTGAGCTAAATTTAAGTCTCATTTGAGGTCCTTGTTTCCGAATTCTTATGTTGCAGGTTCTGCTAAACGTTGGACTATGCATTGCGCTCAAGGATATCGTCTCGCTGAAGGACTCGATCATCTTGCCAGGCGACGGAGCCTCGCACACGGAGGTGCTCTTCCGATACGTGGTTTTCCGGCCAATGGTGGGCACGGTGATCACTGGCAAGATACGGAACTGCAGCCGGGAAGGCGTCCACGTGACGCTGGGCTTCTTCGACGACATCCTCATCCCACATGCCGCCCTGCAGCATCCCTCGCGATTCGATGAGGCCGAGCAGGCCTGGGTCTGGGAATATCCACTCGAGGATGGCGCCAAGCACGATCTCTTCATGGACGTGGGCGAGCCCATCAAGTTCCGGGTGTCGCGCGAGATTTTCGAGGAGACGTCACCCATTGGACCGCCTAAGGCGGAGGTTCAGTCACAGCAGGGACCCAGCACATCCTCGGCCGCCGCTTCAGCCGCTTCCCAGGAGGTCAAGACTCCTTACAGGATTATTGTAAGCCATTGTATGTTTGTTTAAAGGTTTTGTTTATATATTGTGTGCCCCTATTTAGGGTGCCATTAATGAATCCGGCCTGGGCGTGCTCTCCTGGTGGGATCAGCAGGGCAAGGACGAAGAGCAAGACGATGAGGAAGGCGACGAGTACGACAACGACGAGGATGGCGAGGGCGCCTGCGAGGAATGACCCTAACGTTAACTCAACTCTATGATAAGTGACCCATTACTATTGTTAAGAGGCGATTTAAATAGGAGTTTAAATGTTGGACTTTTAAATTAAAAGAATATAATTTAAACCATCACAATATAGACTGCCTGAAATCCAATCAACCCATTCAATCAACCCAATTAACCTTAAATCTATGATATAATTGAAACGCATTCTTATTAATTTTACCATTTATTTATTTTATCATGTACTTGTAGAGTTGTGTTGTTCTTGGTTTAAGACTGCCGTTTCCAAACTCCGTTTGCTTAATGTTCCCGATGAAACTCTCTCACATTGGATTTAAAAACAAAGCATTTACATTAGGTTTGAGTGAGGGTTTTACTTAATGAGAAGAGCAGCTCTATAACGTAAGCTAGATATATAGAGTATCTTTGACGGCCAGAAGTCGATTGTTTGTGTCTATGATTTCGCAATTGCAATTCGCAACTTGACAACAATTTGCTAAACATTGTGTTAAATATTGACTTCGTTTTGGTAGCGTGCACTTTCTGTCGCCGATTCCTTGCTTAAAATACTTTCAGTAGCCGTAAATTAATTACAGAGTAGTCATATGGTACAATCGAAGTAAGGTTTCACTGGTCAGGGGCTGCAAAAGTCTAGGATTTGTATATTTCAATTGCAATTTCAATCTAAAGCTGCCGGCAACTTTGGCCTGTTTTCGCTACACTCGTAAATATTTTCGAATTATCCTCATCTGCTGTTTTACTTCTTTGAACTAATGTAATTTAATTGCATATTTTGATTCACTTTGTATTTCGTTTTTTTCTTTTGTAATTTCTATTTGTTGTTTGTTCGTCTTTTGGGCGCAATGTTTTGTTTTAATTTTGTTTTGAGTTTGTCTCTTTTTTTTTAGTAATTTACACGTAGACTGTATGTTTGGTTACAGCGAGAGTAGTAAATAAAAGGTTCGTTAAAAACTACAATAATATAAATAATGTATATTTATAAATATAAATATAAATATATATTTATGTATATGTATATTAGACATATCTTGTATTGCATGTAAATAAATATCATCTTCGGGTCTTTTGTGGTACATCATCGTCTTAAACAGATCAACTTAACTAAGTTCCGTATCAAATCACAGCAGAAATCATAAAAAGTCTAAAACTATAAGGGATAGAGTACAGTGTTGACGGAAAGTTAAAGTCACATAGCACGCGAGGAACTTGCCGACTGGAGGTTAAGTGTACCAAATTAGCATACTCGAATACCCAAACCAAAATCAGTGAGTGCTCCGGGATCGTCCGTCCTTCCATCAATCCAATCAATGATCGATGATCAATGATCAATGATCGATTATTCGATAATCAGGCAGCGGGGCAGGTGCTCCTTCAGGTAGTCGAACAGCTCGTGTGACGCCCCCGGGCAGTTGGTCAGCTCCAGCTCCTGCAGGTGCCGCAGTTGGATCAGGCTGGACAGGCCCGAGGAGGTCAGCAGCGGACAGCCGGCCAGGGACAGCACCTGCAGGTTCCGCATGGAGCACAGGTGCTGCAGCCCGAAGTCCCTCACCTGGGAGCACCAGCGCAGGAAGAGGGCGGTCAGCGACAGCATCGTGGAGATGTAGCCCACGCCAATGTCCGTTATGTGCACGCATCTAAAAAGGCACAGAAAAAGCTCCATTTAAATCGAAGAACACCAAGGAAGAGGCAAAAATATTTAATATTATAATTAAATTATTATTATTAAAGAAAAACGATTTTGTTTTAATGGTCCTAAAAAGTATCACAAAATAGGGGCCACCTTTAAAAGTATTTATTTATTCAAGATAACCTTTCTTAATATATGCTTATATAAAAACACATATATGTATTTATATTTTTTTTTAATTATAAAAGTATTTTATTTTGTTTTTTTTTTATATAATTTTTGGTTCTAATCTGGTTTAAGAACAATGATTTCTTGATTTTTAGAATTTAAAAATAACATAATTTATATATAGTAAGTTAAAGACAATGATAATATTTTCTTAGGAATATAATATGACAGGGTCAGAAATCTTGACTCGCGAACATTGATAAGAAATTGATAAGAAACAAGAACGAAAATCGCAATTTTGTGTTTCATTTAATTTGTGCCCCGCGTAAAATGCAGTCGTCTTTAGCGGGGATTTCTTTGTTCATTTTGTTTTTAAGCCACCAGGGGGCTGGCCAGTTTCTGGAGGAACCCTGTGGAACTATAATCGGTTCCAATGGCATTTATTCTGGACTCCAAAAAAGTGCTCCTTGGATGGCAGTCATCAGAAATGCCTCTGATTATTTATGTGCCGGCACCCTGATTCACAGACGTTCGTATAATTATTGACTTAAAGATTTATATTATGTATAATATTGCACTTGCTTTTTTTTCAGGCTTTGTTTTAGGCACTGCACAGTGTTTAATGAATCAGTTCACGCTGTAAGTGTCCTCAAAAATAAATATAATAAAAACGAAAAGAATCTGGCTTAAAATTAATTTTAAAATGAGCAAAACAATTATTCTTGTGCAATTTTTCTATTTCTATTTTTCTTTAATATTTGCATTTTATTATGTGTTAACTCTTTTTAGTTAAAAAGTTATTTATTTAATATTTTCAATCAAATAAAGCGTATATATTTTAATTAAAATAGCATATCACTACGAGTACATAAATCGGTCGACTATTCAACTTTTATAGCAACAATCGTAAAATTTATAAAATTATAAACCAAAATTCATTTTAATTAAAGTAGCATGACAACTAAACTGTAATTTAAAGTATTATGAAATGTTATTAATTGGTATAATTGTAGTTAAGCTTTCTTTCCTGTTCTTAATAATATTTTTATGGATTAAAGATTAGTGAGGTTGGCAGCACACGGAAAAGCGCAGGCATATACCGAGTATACTGCCACCCAAGCTCTAATGCACCGATCTTTCAACAAGTTAACTCAGCAGAATGATATAGGCCTGCTTAAACTGTCGAGCAGCGTGGTCTTCGATGGTATGTGAGATATGGTTTTAAACTTAAACAAAATTACTAAAAATCTTCTCATTGCAGACCACATTTACCCCATCTGCATTGTTTTGGATAAGAGAATTAACGATCACATAGAGATGATTGGGACGTTCAAATCCCTTGGCTGGGGACCATCGAGAAGTGACTTGGAGTTCAATGAACTGCACACTGTCACCGTTAACAAAGTCAGTGAAATCGAATGTCAAAGGCACTCGGGTGACACTCATAACAAGATCTGTGGTCGTATGCCGTTCGCCTGCTGGAGTGATGACGATTCTGGCAATCCACTGACCACCAGCATTGCCTTTAATGAAACCACCGATCTGGAAGTGCAGTTTGGTATCGCAAGCTATGGAAGATCAAGCTGCGAGGGACCCATAATTTTCACCAACGTGACAAGCTATGTGGATTGGATTGAGGAAACAATAAATAGATTTTATGCCAAGGAAACTCCTTTGAGTTCTCCAGAAGAACCAAAACTAAAGCTTGCGGATGCAGTGACTCCCAAACCGAATCAAATCCAGATGGTACGGGATATATGGTTGTATAGTGATTGCGGTGGTGATACCATAGAATCGCACCTACTGGCATTCGTTTATGGAGGTACTTTCCAGGCACACGGTGTGTTTGTCACTGACAGTAAGTACTCAATTTAAATGCCTATTTCTGCTAATCAATAATCAATCTTAATTTCCAGAATTTGTTTTAACAATTGCCAGGGAATTGCCAGATAACTTGTAAGTTGTGCTAGCTTTTTTAGTACAAATATTTTTTAAATTGTTTTTTTGCAGATTTGTTGGCCCAATGGCATTAAACAGAACTTTATACACTCCCTTAAAAGTTGAGTGGATCTTTAGGCATCCTCAATACTTAGACGACGGCCAAAATGATATAGCATTGCTCAAACTGGAGCAATCGGTGGCGATTGGTAACTTAATTGTTGGTCAAGATTGCAGTTTCCATTACTGAGTTCCTCTTTTGCAGGCGGTTTGAAACCGATCTGTGTGCTCACGGAAGAAAGGTACCAGCCAGAGGCAGAATCTTCTTCGCCCTTTACTTTATTCGCCACCAAGGAAATTAACCAAATCATTAGCATATACGAACACGATGTTGAACTCGTCGGGCCCGGCGAATGTTCATATAATATACAGGGAACAATCGGACAAAATCAACTGTGTATCGCTGGTTCTCCTCAGATCAATGAGAATTATGGAAAACATGGAGACTTGTTGGGCATAAAGATGTGGTATTCGGGAAGGGAATGGCTAAGCTTGATTGGTATTGTCAGCTATTCAACTAATGGTCTGCATGTTCTCACAAATGTTATGAGACATACAGCGTGGATCACTCATGTTGTTTCGACTAATTAGCTACAGCAACCCGTTAAAAATGTCTATCTATAATTAAATATTGTAAATTCCTCATATTAAAAAAATTCCTCATATTAGAAACATCCTGTGTCTATTTAAAAAGTTTGAGCTTATGGAAAGCAGCTGAGAGCAATCTTTATAAATCAATTGTTACAAAAAAAATAATACTTTTTATGTTTTATTAAAATTCCAGGAATTATAAAGCAACACTTTAAAATTAACACTTAGCAACACTTAATTAAGTCATGGGAGAAAATAAGCTTTGTTTTTTATAAATTTGTTTTATAAATTAAAATTAAAAATTCCAGGAATTATAAAGCAACCCTTTAAAAACTCCCACTTTAAGTTATGATAGAAAATAAGTTTAGTTTTCTTAAATTCAAAATAATTTGTTCAAGAATTTTGTTTTGAGTGTAAGTTTGCTGCAGTTCTTGCCCCTGAACTGCCGACGAATAATGGCCATTGCCGGAGATGAGGTTCAGCTACTAGGTGACGGAAATTGAATTTAACTCATGAATAATAAGGCACCCAACGGGCGGAGGGCGGAGGTTGGAGGTCGAACTCACCTATCCAGTGTCAGCTCCTCCAGCTGGTTCAGATCACAGGCGATATACTCGAGCGAGGCGTCCGTGATGCGGGGACACCAGGACAGGTCCAGGGCGCGCAGCTTCTGCAGGTTCTCGGCAATCAGCTCCACGCCGTCGTCCGTCAGCTTGCTGCAGCCGGAGAGACTCAGCACCGTGAGATGGGGCAGGGAGTGCACTGCAATCGAGAGGGGAGGGGCCGAGCTTGGCATTAGTTTCGGGTATCAGCTGGGCATTCAGCCACGTGGCATTCGCCTCACGTAGCCGGCTGCAGATGCTCCACTTCGCTGGGAACACGTCCCAGGGAATGGGGCCTCCGCCGTCGGGATAAGTATGTTCGCGCCACTAATGTATAAAGTTGGCCCCCTTTAAGCCCACATTAAAGACTTCTCAGTTTACAGTTCAGTTGCAATCTTTGTTTTTACCACAAAGTTTAAAATAACATACCTAAATTATTTTTAAGCATCAATCTTTAATACTGCTATAACAGATACAAAATTTAAAAGGACTTTGCATGATTATAAAAATTATAGCACTCCCATAAAAATGTAAGCATAGTAGTTAAAACAGATATTTCAAATCCGAAAAACATATTTAGGCTCAATAAATTTATAGAAATATTTAAAACGGCTAATAGAAATATATAATATAATAAAGTAAGGAATATAACCCAAAAACTTGATCCATTAAATAAGTGCTTTGTTGAGCGAATAGAATAAACCTATGAATATCTGCATGAACCGAAATTGTAAATTTAATTAATTATTTGTAATTGACAGATTCATCAATGGATCTTATTAACATAAAAAAGTGATTTTGTTGAACATTGAGTGGTGCTGATGATGTGAGTGTGAAAACAACCTAATGCATTACGAGTGGTATTTAGGTTTTATGGTTATTCATAAAATGCGGCAGCCGAAGCCTATTTGCAATAAGCTGACTTGTTCTGAATTTGTTGCTAAGCTCTATTCAGTCTTGAGCTAGACTAATGTGTCATGTATCTAATTACGAGGGCTATTTAAGGCCCACAGCCTCAGCTGCTGTTCTACTAAAACAGATTCAGTTTCTCAGCTCGGCTCAGCTCGTTCCATTTATGTCGACTAAAGTTTGCTCTGTTCCACATTTTGCTGTGTCACTTGCTGGCATGTTTGTGCCGCTTTTCCTTTCCTCAACTCTCCTTGTGAATCTCGGATTATTTGTCCTTTCTGCTTTGTGGATAAGGACACAATGCCCCGTGTTCTTAGCTTATATTTCAGTTTTGAATAAAACAGTAGACTCTTAAAATTTAAAAAAAATTCTTATACTTCAATAAATATTATTACTTGAAAAAATCTGTTTTTAAACTATAAAATATACGATCATAGCTTTTCTATAATGAAATAGTTTGACAAATATAAAATTGTTTATTTATTTAACTCAACAAACAAATTTTATATATTTCATTTTTAATAGTGCAAACAAATAAATCAAACTAACTTGTTTGGTTAGATGACGTCCATGTAATTATTTTCGCGTAAATGAAAGAGTTGTGTGTGCCTGCTGATTATGGATAACCGATACAGGATAAAGAATAACTTATAGTGTGTACAGAAAGCACACGGCTGCAATTACCTTTCGTAAGCAGCTTAGACTTTGCTAATGGGAATTATTCCCTTGGCAGGAAGGAAGTGGGCGATGGAGGAGTTCGGGGCCCAAGAAGAGGGCACGTGCGGCGGCTGCGTAAACAGAGATAAAGCGGCCAAAGAAGACAAACTTCAGGCCAAAGTAATGTGTGTGTGTGTGTGTGTTTACGTGAAACTCCCAGCCGTTTTCCCATCCCCCAAAAACACTTTCCCCTTTCCCTGAGCTCAAAGAAGTCGAAAAATGCTGGGTCCGGTCGACTAAGCCGCTTTGTATTCACTTAGAGTCACTCCATATTCACCTCAGACACACTCAGATAAATTGTAATAATAAATAAAGGATTTGTTTAAAACGATTTTTCCCACTATATTTTTTTAGAAAAACAGATTATCTTTCAATAAATGTTAGTACAGAAAAGATAAACTATCGTCTCTCCTGGTCTTAAATTGCTACAATTCATACTTTTTATTATAATTTGAAAGCATTTCTAAACCATTCTCATAAAGACAATAAGTGTATTTTAAATTTTAAAACATAAACATATAGTATTCACAAGTCAAAATATTTAACAGCTTTTATATTTACTTTTAGTTACCTAAAAACTAATAAGTTCGCATCATTCCTTTTAAAATTAAATGTTTTTTATTAAAATACTTTGAATATTATTTTTCATTTAGTAATATTCTAGTTTGAGTTATTTTTTTTTTCTTTTTGTTGCCAGTGCACTCTCGTATGTGTGCAAGTGTGGGTGGTTGTGTGCCCCACTTTGGTTACCGCCAGATATTTAGAAACTTAGGTACTTGCTAGGAGCAGTGGAGCGCTCCTCTTGTTTGGCTTCTGACCAAAAAACCACAAGGCATACGAAAAGCGATTTGAATTACAAAATATGCGCCAACAAGCGAATCCACATGAAGATAACCGCGATACTAGCCCCTGAGCCTCTGAAGCCAAATGGAAAACTAACGCAAACAGCGATCTGAATGGGGGCCTATGAAAAATTAACACAACCAACTCGCTGTGCTCAGCCTTTCTATTGACTAGCTGAAGCGAAGCTTTTGTGCCCTGCATACAAAGCGAATCCTTTTTTTAGATTTCCAATGGAGTTTTTAGAGAGTTTAAATAAGAATTGAGGACATAAAGGAGAACATGGGGTGGTGAAAAGAAAATTAACAGGCTATAAAAAAGTCTGTTTAAAATTATGATTCAAAGTCTGAATTCATTGGTTGTACAAAGATTCCGAAATTATTAAATAAGCACATTATTTAGCAGAACATTATCCTACAAAATTTTAATTAATTTCCATCTCATTTCATATTTAAGGAAATGTATTTTAAGCAACTAATTTGTTTTAACTGATTGTATTTTACTTATAATATTTACTAAATATTTCTGTATAATAGTTTTTTTTTCACAATATATATATATAGCCTCAGTATAAACAGTATATAAATCCCATTCAAATTAAAACTTTAACTTTACAGTCACAAATATATTGTAGATACTGCTCTATTTAAACAAAAAGTGCTACTTCAATTTGCCAAATCAATTGGAATGTGCCGATTAGGTATCTGATTGGAAATAAGTTTTTCCCGCACCGCCCATTTAAGAAATTGCAACATTCGAGAGATTCCCTGTGCATCGGGATCGTTATTGACGAAGGAATTGCAAATCCATTGCTAATGCATATTCAGGCGTAATTGAGGGGGCGATTGCGCGATGGGGCGTTTGTCGAGAAGCCACAGCAGTGACGATAACCGTAACGCAGACGACCAACTTGGTTGAGGCTGAGGGGCTCTTGGCCAAGTTACCAAGTTGCCAGGCAACGCCAGCTCCTCAAGGAGCTAACTGTAATTGTATCTATCAAGCGGTGAATGTGGACGCAGTACAATCCACAATGGCAACGGCGACGCCCCAAAACCTTAAAACCGCAAAAACATCCAACGACAAAGGCGCCTCTGTGCACACAAACATCTAGTACAGACAGTCCTTCTTCGATAACTTGGACAACTAAAAAATATATGATTTTAAAAGGCTCCTGGTAAAAATTATTTAAAATAAAAGTTGTTAATGCAACTTCTTTGCTATAAGTTTTATATAATCATTTTTCAATGAAAAGAGTTTTCAGAACATAACTTGAGTAAGTACTGCCTTAAAAGAGAATAATGTTTTTTTTTTACTTACAATTTTTTATATTGAATTTTGTTTGTAATTTTGTTTAACAAAGTAATTAATGTCGCATATGAAATATACTGAAAGATGTAAATTTTCTTTGTGAATTTTGTACAACTCGGAGAAGTTTTTAAATAAAATCATTAAGGTATATATAATTGTGATATTTTAACGGGAATCGGATTTAGTTATTAAGCCGTGTTTTTATCTGATAAGTCCAAGCCTTAAAGGTTCGACTGTTATGATGAGCGTTTATACCGATCACAGACGTAGATACAGTTACGATGTACTTAATCGAACGCTTGTGATGGAAACTGTGATTAAGTGCAGCCGGCGACACAAGCAGACCACAATGCAAAAGGGAAAATCCGCGGGGCGGGATGCGATGGTCGATAATGATCGCAGCCCGAGTGACATCGATTGAATTACACTCGGAGCGAGTTCAGAGCATGGGCATTGGAACCAGCGTTAGAAGCCCCTCAGATCATCCAGATCGACCAGATCTCGCATCTGCCGCCCGAGGAGTCGGCGCTTATTTATCGCGCCTGCAATCACCGTTGAATTGCATTTCATTATCAGCGCTCTATCGACGCGCAACGATTCTCGATTCGATTCGATTCGATTCGAGTCCCGATCCGAAACTAATTCCCAATAAAGTCAAAAGAAATCACCTCATGGTGCTTCTGGTGATCAAGAGTTCCGAATCCTGTGCTGCAGTTTCGTTTTGTGACCGACACTAACGGGTAATTGATTGGCCCCGCAGGATTACTCGTTTCTGCGATCACAAATCATGAAATTGCAGCCAAAAGCAACAAAATCGTGGAACCAGTGAAAATATAACAAAGTTTGAGTGAACATAAAAAAAGGACTATATTTTAATGTTAAATTCTTTAAAAAAAATTCTTACAAAAAAATGTTAGATTGATCTTAAAATTAATTAGTATACTTTTTGTGATGTAAAGACCAAATGATGTGAAGGACTATTATGTAAAATTAAAACAAAAATTGAACAAAAACAAATTTTAGGCGAGAATGGTGATTTTTTTAAATAAATACAAATAGTTTCATAATGAAAATTTAAAATGCACAAAGGTTTGTAAATTTAACGATATGCTAGAATATATTTTAATATGGATCATAATCTACTAAAAAAAAGTGCTTTACTACTTCCCCTAATACTTCCAAATTAGTAAGATTTAAAAATAAATATTTAAGTGACTATTTTTATATAGAATCAAGGTAGTTGCCTTCACTTCAGACTGTCTGTGTGATACAACAATATATACAACAATTTATTGATAAGGAATTGAATGGCAATCTAGTAAATATAATTTAATCTTGAAACGGTTACCCTGACGAGATCAAGAGAGAGTTGTAGATTATGTAATGGGTCACTACCAGAAATCAAAGCTCACTGATTGTAGAAAAAGTGTTTTCGTTTGACTGTATTTTCTCTTCTCCAAACATGCTCAACCAGCTCCATCTCATTATTGACTTTCTATTTATTCCTGCTGTGCGATAGGTTGGGAAAAACAAATTACGAGTCGCCAAAGTTGGTAATGATTCATTCGTTCTATGAATAAATTGGGTTCATTTTCCGGGAATTTTCGTCGGATTATGAACCGTGGGAGAGCAAAGTCTACCTGGCTGCCTGATATGGAAATGGGAAACTCGCGCTCGACAGGACAGCGCATCAAAAATAGTGTCCCAAATCGTGGGCTTATGTTCCCCCAGCACACGCACTCGTTGAGACAGAGACAAGTGTCAATAGAAGGACGTGGGAACGGGGCGGGACGGGGGCGGGGGCGGGGAACACAAACATGTCGGGCAAACAACTTGTAACTTGTGTATCTGTAGCCATGAGATACATTTACATGTCCCATAACAACTAGCGACGTTTATGCGAGCCTCGTTTGGCATTCAGCTTCTGTTTTCCCAGGCCAACGTGTTCACTTTTCCCATTTTCCACACACAAAGAACCAAGAAAAAATAATACATTTGGACTGTCGTCGACGAAGGTTCGAATTTGATTTTTTTCATTAACAAAAAGTTTTGCGAGCATACGGTTTCGATTGAACAATGGCCCAAATGTGTGTATTTTTATACTTTCCAGTGAACTTTTGTTGGTTTTCCACCAACAAAAAAGAAACTTCTTGAAATTCTTTCTGCCCCAGCACTGGGACAACTCACAAATTCCACGTTTATTGGCAGCTTTTGCCTCTTGTCATGGCTTTCATTCTCCTACTTTTGGCATGCCAACGATTTTTATTGATTTTTCGGGCTATTTCGCATTCACATGAGAAAAGTTATGCTCACATAACGGTTAGCATTTGTTTATGACATTCATTTGATGATTGCTGATTTTTCAAATTGCCTCGTTTGGGGTCAATGGGGGAAAATTGCATTTGCTCAATGTTTTCCCTACTCAGTCAATACATAATTGTGTTACGTTGCGTATGCGTGATGTGAATATTACGCATACGTCAAAAACTGTGCTATTAGAAATCAACTAATAAAAGGTATATGATCTTAAGGTTGTTTACAAATCACTAAGACTTTGGAAGATTATAAAGTAATTCAAGTTTGGCCAGCAACTTTGAGAAAAACCATTAGTTCAAAGTGTTTCACAAAATGAGTAAAATTTATTAGGAAAGTTAAAACTTTTCTGCGACCAAAACTGAGAAGCGATAAATTTAAATCATTTCTGGCCGATGCCAGTCAAACTCAAATCAATATTTAAAGCCGATTTTCAGACTCTTGCCGAGCAAATTAAAGCTCATTCAGGCGAACTCTACCCAAGCTGCTTAAAGTTTAAGTTCAGTTTCCTGCTAGTGGCAGTGGACGTAGATGGCAGTCATTATGCCAATTACTCGAAAGTGGAGCAGGGGAAATTGCCATGAAATTTCACTGTGGCAACAAAACTTTTACGAGTATATTAAATAAAGCAGCGGCAGCAGCAGCAGCAGTAGCAGTAGCAGGATGAAAGCATTTTAGCTTAATCAGATCTTGCCGAATCGAAACATACCAAAGTCGCCTTTCGGCTTCTCAGATAATATAATATTCGAAATGGTTTCCTAACAAATGAATTGCCCTCAAAGAATCGACTGCAGCCACAGAAAGTTAACAATAAACACCCCATTGAGCAGATACTTTGCCTTGAATCTGATTTCCATGTCAATAAACACTTTGTAACATTTTCAATCGTTTATTTTAAATTAAATCAGGCATTAATAAGCATACTTTAATACTTTAAATTTTACACTTTAAAATTCCTATGTATTTACTAAAGGAGAAAGTGCTAAAAGAGCTAAGCTAACGAAAAACTTTAAGAGCCCAAGTCCTATATTTATTCTTAGTTTTAGTAAACTTAATAACGCAGAAGAATAGTTAATTAAAGTCTCCACGAATCTTTTAATGCTGAGCAACCAGGTTTCTAGATAGTTTAAGTTTCGCCTCATCTCGGATTTAACGAAGCTGCAGTCCTAAAATAAATCTTACCCAATTTCCCGGGCTTCTGGGAACTGAGGCTTAACCGCTTTAGGGTTTAAGTGGCCTGTCAATTACCGGCAAACTTTGAGGCCAAACAATGAATGCGTAAATGAGCAGGGAAAGGTCGTCTGGGGGTCGGGGGTCGCGAGTCGCGATTCGCGAGCTGAGTCCCCTCGCATAGGCAAATAATGTTCGAAACGTGCAGGCCTCATTAGGGTTCCCCCTCATTACAGTTGCCATGGAAAACGGGAAGGAAGTGGGCGGAAAGTGGGTGGAAAGTGGGTGGAAAGTGGGTGGAAAGTGGGTGGGAAGTGGGTGGAAAAAGTGGGCATTAAGTACCGCGAATTGCGTTGAGGTTACGCAATGGCAGATTAGCTCCAATTGGGGTTAGGGGTCTTGTAAAAGTCAAGCAGTCGGTACAATTAAAAAAAAAATTTAAAAAAAAAAACAAAATTAAAGCATGTGGTTTTTGAACAGAAAGAGGATTTTATAACCAGAAATTACAAATTAAGTATAGGATTTATTACCCATTCTCATACTTTTAACAAAGATTATACTGATGATGAGTTTCTTTAAAGTTAAAGAACGCAACGTAAAAGCCGCTCAACAATGAAAAATAAGGTATTCATGTATTTCTTAATAACTTTATTTCACTTTAAACCAAAAGAAAGATCATCTTTTAATATTTTAAAAGGAACATAAAAACATTTCTACATTATTTGCGGCTAGCATCTACAACCTTGAAAGAATTTAGTACATTCAACTATGCTAATCATAAATTCATGTGTTGTATACGTTTATATATATTCTGGGTTGTTATAACCATAAATTTTGCATTAATTTATGCAAATGAGACAGAACGAATTCGCCAAAAGGCGATAGAAAAAAACTTTGAAAGCGTGCCTCAGCGAAATCGACGAAAATAAGATGTAGCTACAATTACGATTCTTTTGGCAGTCTGACAGAATTCACTGCAGCCGAACAATTTCAATCAGAATAATTTTGTTTGCTGTGCTTTCGACAAGGTTTGCTTGTCAAATCGGTAATTGAGATTACTATGTTTTCGAGAAAATATTTATTATTTTGAGATTGGATTTGTCTTGGGTTAAGCTCAATCAAAGTTGATGTGCATAGATGTCTAATATGAAAGCACATGAATAATACCCTAATTATGTAGAATACACATCTTGAACAGAATAAGTAGAGCCATAAGTTATTACTCGAGATACGTTTTATGCCATTAATAGGTAACTTTTTATATTAATTAAATGTTCATGGTTTTAAGCTAATTTTTAAAGTATGAATGAACTAGCATAATTTAATAGTTAATTTCTTAAAACCCAATTGACCCACAGAGTCCTATTTGTTTGGGGAGGCTTTATTAAAAATGCATTTAAAGCGCTCAGCTGGATTGACGACTAATAGTCCCCGTGTGCTGGATCCTTCTACATACGTCTCTGCTCAGTCTGCAAGCATAGTTTTCCTGCGCTTTCCCACGTTTTCCACCATTTTCCACGCACATCGTTCTTGTGTGTGCGAATTTGATTGGCAGTTGGCCGGAGCTCCTTCTAAAGCCCTCCCTTGTGACTTAGCTCACATATTTTCCCGGCCTTTTCACAAGCAAAAAAAAAATAGGAAAAAATTGTTAACCCAGTTTTGTGCCCTGTTGTCAGTTCTTGTACTGGCCAACGAGTTCTTCCGCTCTGCTTCTTGAGCATTTCCACTATAAACTTAAATGACGTCAATTACTCCTCTCCAGTTAAAGTTAAATTGCTCCAGTTTGACTTAGGATGTGCCTTTTAATTGCTGAGAATTGGTGCAGAATAAATGCTTTTTTTGCTTTGTTCGGCTTTTTAAGTGTTCGAGTAGAAATCTGTAGTTTATTCAAAGTTTTTTATTGCTTTTGCTTGGAAAGTATACCTCTATACCTCTAAGTAAATACTGATTTACGATACGTTCTACAATACGTTCTAAAGGCAATTATTTGTTAAGTTTTTCTGATAGGCCTTTATAATGGGAACTTTAAAGTGGCTTGCAATTTTAGACACCTCACATTTGCCCTTAGCTTTACATATATCAAAGGTAATTTTAAATTAGCCAGAAGCTTGTGTCAGGTCTTGCCCTAGTTTGACTTTTGTGTATAATTTCACTTGACACTTTCTCCGCAGTCCGGTGAAAGTGACAGAAAATCTCCAGCAGCTGCCACTTTCCCCGCAAGGCGGTGGTGGTGTCATCCTGAGCTGCATATGGATGCCTGACACTATATATATATTATGGCCGGTATAAATAGAGACTTGGAGCTCTGTTTAGGGCCCCAGATGTCGGCAATTGACAACATCATCAGTAGGAAAATCAGTAGCTTGATGATGGTCACCAGTGGATATTGTGTGTGGGTGTGGGTTTAAATGCACATGCAGCTGGATATTTTTCTTCATCCTTTTGATTTTCCGGCGTGCGTCATTGCGTGCAACTATTTCCGCCGTAATGCCGTGTGCGTGAGTCTGTCTCGGCTGCCATCAAATGCAATTAAAATGGAATTTCACTCGCCCACTTGCCATTTGCCTGTTTTGCAACCCTTTTAGCCATGAAACTTGCTGCATGTGGCAGCCTCTCAAATCGCATTACATAAGCCAGCAATTATGTTCCTTGTGGCCTGGCCCTCAACTTTGAACTTGCTTGTTTACATGCAAGTTGACGTTATATACGCACATAACGTTCAGTACATTCACAATATATACAATGTGGGCTGAAAGTTGAAGGGACTTCTGAGGGCGGGAGTGCAAAACAAGTTTGTCCTTGCCCTTTATCTGCTAACTGACATTTTCTGCTTTAAAGCAATCTGTGTGCATTTTATATTATATTTATTTATTTTAGGCCTTCTTTGTCAGTTTTATTAGTTATTTATTTCCATAGACACTGTGCCATTGAATATCAAATGCACATTGTCTATTGCAAAGAATTGAACTATTTAATTGCAGTTTATCTTACGGCTTACTGTATATTTAAGTCTTAATCCGACAGTTATAAAATTTGCGAAATAATATATAGTTGGTAGATTTTCATAAAAACCAAATTTTATTGTACAATTTTGTACAAAGGTAGAGTTGCTTTAATACGACTTAAGGATAAACAAATGTTTATTTATCGCCGGGGTAATTGCTCTAAGAATGTTGGCGTAAACATACATTTTAAGCTACGATTTAATTAATAACAAATTTCTACTCCATTTTCATTTAATTGTTATTCCATTTTCATAAAAAAAGTGATGTAAATCTGTAAAAATTAATATTTCAAAGTCGGCCAGAACGTAGTCTGATTTTTAATTTGAACAAAAAAATGAATTCTTAAACTTGAAAAGTTTTTGTTTATTAATTAGACGTTTTCATTTTTCTCCATCGTCAGCAGTTTGCCTTGAAGTTTTATTCCGCAGCAGAAATTAACTTAAAAGTTTACCCCAACTTGGAAACATTTCTTACTCCAATCTCAACCCTTTAACCCCAAGAAGCTGCATTTAATTAATGAAATTCACTGGGAGTGCACTTTCCGTGTCGCCGCATTCACTGCTCTTCGGTTGCTCTTCAAAAGGCGCAACTGTGAGCAAATTACGTCAAGTTCATGGTCACTGCCAACTGACAATTGATTGACAATTTGGCCAAATACCCAGCGCAGGAGGGACCATGCGTGCCGGGCGGAACGATGCCATCGCCCCCCAAAGAGCTTTTATAAAAATAAAGTTAATTAAAAATTGCTCAGCAAGAGAGCGCGCCAGAAACACGACGAAAACACAGGAGCCACATCCGAGTGCCTTGAAAATGCAAATGTAATTAAATAAACACGACACCCGACGGACGCCCATCAGCGGCGGTGGTCCCACTACCCAGACTAGGATTTGATGGATGGAGGGCGGGGCAACAAGGAATTTCTATCCCCCTAGCCTGGTCCCTTTGAAAACCGGGAAGGTTTATCGATTTCGGGACCAAGGGGCGGACAGCTGGCAATGCTACTGGCTGAAGATGAAGATGAATTCGATGCCTTGGCGGGAAGGAATTTCTCCCTTGCCAAAGCAAGAGGGTTAGAAATTTCCCCAACCGCGCATACCTACAAGTCCAACATAATCAACATTGGGGTGGCCTGCTAAGGAAAAGCTAATAACACTGTCTTTAAAGATTATAGAACATTTAAATATTTCTTTTAACAAATATTTTCATTGCCTGCTGCAACCCTTAAGAATCTTTATACGATTATTTATTTTAGTTTATTGCTTGGCAAAGAATTAGCATACTAACATACTTTACTTATGTTTATTTAAGTTAACTTACTTATTATTTAACAAACACATTTTTAAAATATTGAACAATTTTAGAGGGAGAATACTTTTTTACAAAAACACAGTTCACATATTTCAATTGTATTTCAATAAAAATGATTTAATAAACTTTTTACGGTGCACAAACCAATCCATTTTACCTATTTTCCAGACGCCCGCTGCATCCCACTACAGTTTCATCATAAGCATCCACTGAAGATATTATACATTACAAATTTGGCTAAGGGGAAATCGAGAAATGGGTATGATGCCCCGGCATAGTGCATTTTGCGGTTAAATTGATGGACATGTCGCTTTCGCGTCGACAACTGCAATTGTTCAGGCGCGAAACGAACCGCAACCACTTCATTAGCAGTGTAGCTAGGAAAGCATCTCAACATCCTAATGTCACGCCTCTCAGCCGCATGGCAATTAAGAAATAAGGGGGTAATAATAGTAATCACAATTCACAAATTGAGAAACACAAAATCTTATACAACAATAACTGAAATCGGCATTTAAGAGGCAATTATACAAGATTTGATGATTAAATCCAATTAATTAAATTGCTTCAGACGCTATTTAACAAAGAAGTTCGTGGAGAATTCAGCAGTTGTTTTACTCACCCACACAAAGGATGACTACGCCCCTGGTTTTGTTCAGCAGCTGCGGATGCTGCTCACATTGAGTGAAAAGCTTGGTGGGCCATGTAGAGGAATTTGATTTGTCGCCCGACAAGCTTTTGTAGTTGCCTCAATTCATTATTTCTTTGCTCGGACTCTGCTAAATGAAAGGCGGCATTTATGTTGACACTGTTAATTAATGGCAGATTAACTTGTTCATTGTTTCGCTTACAATTCGACACTCTCGCCATTCGCATTCGCATTCGCATTCGTGATATTCGCTCGCTCACGTGCGAACTCATAAATCACGCATACGCCCGGTTGAACGACCTCGCCGGCAATTAACGGCGCGGCCAACAAGGGCGTCCTGTCAATGTGTCAGTCAGCCAAACAGCCAAATAGTCACTCAGCCAGCTCAGCTAGCCAGCAAGAAGCTCTTCCGTTTCCGCCTGCGGTACGGATTGCGTGCCAAATGATGTGTCACCTCACATTCAAATCCCAAAGTGGCAACTAAAGTCGCTGCCACACATCCCAAGCCAAACAGAACCCAATCACGGAGAAAAAAGCACTTAAATTTGATTGAAACATCACAAAGAGTGTTGCATAATTTTCATATTATTACAATTATAGTTTTTAAATTTACAAATTTTAAAATTTCTTCTGAGAAACACAGTACTATCAATATCTCTATTCCTTGAAAAGTTAAAAAAAAAGTACAAAGACCCAGAAACTACTATATTAAAGCACTTGAAATAATGTAAGGGTATACAGAAATTGGAATTTCTTTGTAAAACTTCTTAAGGAATATGAGGAAATACCTTTGAAAATTCTTGGAATAATAAACGGTATACAGAAACTTAAATTTCTTGGTAAAACCAATTTTGATTAGTGCAGACTGCCTTGTAACAGAGCTATGAGTTATTTCCCCCAGTGTTGAGCTGACATGGGCCATAAAAATGTTTCTGGCCGAGTGCCAACCAGAGTCTTCGCTGTCTCCTGTGAGCGGAGCCATCACTCCGAACCTGGAGCCTGGCCCAATTCAATTAGATGCCAAATGCAATTAGCTAAATGGCTTCTCGATGTTGTGATAAGCACCCACTGGCACCGATGTTGCCCCTGTGTCAGCAGTTTTCATGGCCGGCGGCCAGCGGAAACGAACTGGGAGTTGTTATTAAAAGTTTTGCCACCGCCGGGGCAAAAGTTCAACGCCAGGCAGCTGAAAACTGAAAACTGTTAGCTGCGTACGGGCTTAACCAACTTCTGAGAACGGTTTAGACTGCAAGTTGCCGCCAAGCGTACAAGGTTGCGCTTTAACTGCCAGTTTTAAACTTAGTGTAAACTTTGGAGACCATATTGCGTAAAGCCAGGCTTAAATTTTGTATTTTGGACAGTAAGAGAAATGCTCAAATTTGTGAATTTAATAGCTAAAAACTTTAAAATAATCATAGTTTAAAGAATTTTACATTTAAAAATTTAATCGGCTTGAATGTACGAATTATTTTAAAGTCAACTTAAAGTGTGCCATTAAATGAAACCTTTTTTCATTAAAATTGTAATTTAAAGGAGAATTTATGTACGGAAAATAAAAATTAACTGCATTAATTATGTGCTTAATAAAAAAATGATTAAAATGTCCTTCGGGGATTGGGTGTTAAGGGTTTCCGAGGCCTTTGAATGACCATTAATTAAAAATGTATTTCCGAAATGCGGTCACTTAAATTAAATCGCAAAATAAATAAATGGAAACTTACATTTATTCGTGTCCCTATTTTATGCTCGAATTCGTATTTGATTTGTGTTTTTTGTTGTCTTGCTTATGCTTGCTGGGCAAACAGTTTATGATTGGGCTGCAATTTATACAAAATGCCGCCATTAAAATATGGCGGCTATTTGCTTATGTCCTCACGAATCGTCTGCCCCGCCCACCGACCACTGCCTTACACAAATATAAGCACAAACAAAAACACAGACACGCAGACAGAGCGCAGCCAATCTTTGTTCTACGGGGCGGATGTGTAATGTGCTTTTTATACATTTGATACTGGCTTTTCGGGCTTTTGATGCTCCTTCATCCATCAAGCTGTTTGCAGAAGCACAAAATATGCTTAACACAGTGTGTGCTTGGATGTGTTTTAATATTTTATAAATATTCCGCTATCCCTGAGCTTTAAAACACATAGTTATGGTGTTTGTTTTTCAGCTTATTTGAGGAAAGAAGAGATTTATGATGATGTGTTTTTCCCCTTTCGTAATGAGTTTTTATAGACGACACATAGAGAATAAGTGTTGATTTATTTGTTTTAAACAACTTAATAATACAAAATTCTTTTTAAATCCATTTTATAATTTAAATGATCTTCCATATAGGACTATAAGATAAAAGAAATCGATTCAATTGTTTAAAGACAAACTTATATAATTTTGCAATTCATTGATTTATTGTTAATAATAAACAATTTTCAACGAAATCTCAGTTTTACCGAGTTTAGCTTGTATTCTAAAGTGGAATCTCTATAAATAAACTATTCTAAAATCAGCAAGAGTTCATTTTCAGGTGCACCTGTGCAAATCAGTATCGAAATGCGCATCCCACCACATCCTCCTCCAAGGAAAACGTGCGACTGCAGCCGCATCGATGATCAGTGAACTGCAATAATTCGATTTCGATGCGCAGCTCGGCAGGCAGAAATCTGGCTGGTTAACTGCTGAAGCCGTAGCAGCAGGAAAATGCAAAGCAAAGGGTGCGGGCTGGAAAATCCAACCAAAGGGAAGCCATCTACCTGGGCGCCTGCAGCAACCTGCAGCTTAATTTGTGGTGCAATGTGTAACGAGGATAGGGGAAAGTCAGCCCCACGGCCTTTGTTGATTGCGCAGGGGGATGGAGGGGGGTGGAAAGAAAATGACGTGCCATGAAATTGATTGCAAAGTTTTCACCCAAAACTCTCAAACCCCCTCAACCAAACAGACTGAAGAGGCAGCTCCTCCCTGGAACTCGGCACTCAGGTGGGCGTCGTCAAAGGTCAAAGCAGCGTGCATAGGCAAAGCAAAAACTGCCAGCCCCTCGCGACCTCCGACCCTTAACCCTCGAGTGGGCCCGGCTTATGTTTGCCTTCGCCGTCGATCGCATATTAAATGAGTTTACGTTCAGGCGCCTGAAAAAAGCCCCTAAGCACACCTTAAAATTGCTCTGTTGCGAGGCAATGTGACCGCCAATTAAAGTGGTTTATGGCCAAGAAGAAAAGAGCAAGTTGAGGGCGCTTTTGGCTTTGAAACACTCGATTAATCAAATATAATATGTACAGATATTGCGGGCAATAAAGAATAATGGCCACCACAAATCCTAATTTATAAGTATACTTTTTATAAAACATTTACTTCTTGTTTATTAATATTTTGAAAATTATTCTACTGCTAATTTTCATTAAAATTATTTTTGAGAGTCCCACTTCTCACATCAAGCAACAATACCAAAGGGTATCATAACTTATAAAGGTATTTATTCAAGTATTTTTGTTTGACCAAACAAGTAATTACTTTTTATCACATTTTTTACAATATTTCTGTGTATATTGCATTTCCGCATCACTAGAATAATTCCTGTATATACTGCCCTATATTGAGTTTTATTATTTATTGGTTTTTCGACCATAAACCCTTTTATTTAGTATTTTTTGCCTCACAAATATTCAGGGACATTTTTATTTACATTTCCTTTTGCTGTGCGACTGTAAAATCATTTCAGAGTAAAAGTTTTGTTTCCATTTTCATACATATATTTTTTTGTTGCTTGATATTTCCTATTTCCTAGATAAAAAGTGGACTTCTTTGGGGCTGGACCCTGCCAATTTGCGAGTGAAAAGGGTTCTTTTCCGCTGTGACGTCAAAGGATGTAAAAATAGTTGCTTACTCTCTTGGCCAGGAAACAGAATCGCACAAAAAGTGTCTCACAAAAAGTTTCAATTAGTTGAGTGCAATGTTTAGACACGATGACGAGGCCCCAAAGACACCCGTTTTTGGAAGCGGGACAAACCCGTGAGGAATAGGACTCGCTCGGTCCCTACACGGGCATTTCATTTGCCATGTTCGCATTTCTTTCACAACTCGGTCTCCGAACGGCACACTCCCGGAGGATATCCGGCACACTCTTTTTGGACCACTATCAGGACGGATGTGAGGGACATCATTACACAAGTCCATTCAGCTATCCACATTGCTGAATTAAACATTACAACCGATGGAAATTGCTCTAACCATCGCTCAACTATTCTGATTGTAGAGCGAAGCGAAAGCTTTTATTCATTTTTCACACACACGGCAAATATATGTGTATATATATTTAATGTATTAAATCACTTTTTAATTCCAAAATGTGATGGCATCAATAAAATTAAATATAAATTACAAAAATCATCTTAATTTTTCAGTGTTATTTTTGGTATTCAATTTTAATAAAACTAAAATCAGTCTATCTATCTCCTTGCTTAAAATATTGTAAGATTTCCCGCTTTGATTCTATTTATAAAACATAAGCTGACAAATATTGATATAATTAAAAATAGATTATGAAATCCCTAGAGTTCTGAAATAACTTATAATGATACCCAAAAGTAAGCGATAAAAATTAGAAATAATAATAATAATCAATATAAAACCATGGCCCCCCCTATTTTTTCTCTGTGTACTCTGTGGCACAAATTGGATACGCCCCCTGATATCCGTTCCACATGGTATTTGATTAATTGGCGGGGGGCAAAGTGTCGCTTACCGATATTAACGATGCCATGGTTGGTTAGTTCCCAGCACGACTGCAGTCGCAGGATGCTGAGGCTGTGGCTCTGTTTGGGCGAGAAGTAGCCGAGTGCCGCATCCGTGACGTGGTAAGCCTGTTGGGACCAAGAGCAGATTCAATTAAATCGAGATTGGGGTGTGGAATGTGAAATGTGAAATGTGGGAGGAGGATCCTCATCAATTTGGACTTGCCTGCAGCGAGAACTCGTAGAGGGAGGGCAGCAGCTGAGCCACCGCCCCCACCGCCTCGTCCGCGATGTTGATGCAGTCCGCCAGCGACAAGGATACAATTCGGGGCGTCAGACACGCCCACAGACCCGCCTCGGTCACCTCGTTGCAGCCAGCCAGCTCCAGTTCAAACAGACTCTGCAATCCAAGTATATAAATAAATCAGAGACCACATCAAAGACACACTGTTTACACACTGGCATTTATTAAAAATGAAATCGTTCACAATATTAAATCCCCTTTTATCATTTTATATGAGTGCATTTCATTTTAAGGAACACTTTCAACTCAAAACATCATTCAAGGTTATAATAACAAAATAAAAGTAAATTATATTCCTTTAATAAGGCTAAACATTTACAGCCACTTTATTTTAAGAATGCCTCTTTAGAAATGTAATCAATTCTAAATTCTTAAGTCCAAAAGATTTTAAACGATTTGAATTCGATTTGATTGTCAACAAAATTGGAACCAGATTTCAAACCAAATGTTGTTCAATGCAAAACTATTTCATAATGAAATCAATTGATTGCAGGCATGTTTCTGTTGTTAAATATAAATAGTTTGCCAACTAATAATTAAATAACTTAAAAAAGGCTTGCAATTTTTCAATAGCTCCGGAAATGAATGAGAAATTATTTCATGAATTAAATTCTGAACAATAAATAAATATTCTTGGCAATAAATTTGACTATCTATAAATTGATGGCTAAAAGTTTTTTGATTTTGCTTTGAAAATTTCTAAGTTTTGTTTCGATTCTCTTAGGCTAAAATCTGCTATATTTGTCTTAAAGGGTGACTGCTCTGTCATCAAGCCGTCAAATGTTTTTATGATCTGCTGTCCGATGAATTCTAAAATACTTTTGGACATTTCACAGCGTTCATAAACGTTGACACTTGGCTAGCAGAAAAAAATAAAGGCCAATCGCAGGCGAGAGAAAAATATCAAAACGAAAATACCTCCGCATGTATATATTTTTACATAAAATATGTATATAAAAGAACATATATCAACATGGTATACATTTTTAAATCACAGGTGATATTACTTAAATTCTGCTGATGAACATTCCTAATTATCACATAATTAAAAACGCTGCTTTTAATTTTTTCCTTGACGACCTCAAAAATTGCCACAGAATGAGTCTCTAAACAATTAAAATGAACAAAAAGTAGCCTTCATTTTAGCTTGTGGCAATGTAAATTAAATTTCATATTAGGGAATTACGATGACTTCTCGATTGGGTGCACAACTGAGTGTCACAAAGCTCGTAATCTAATTGGGTTTTCGCATTCACCCTATACACATATATCATGCGGTGGACCGTAAACAAAACACGGAAAATTGCATGCTGATTCTCTCTTTTGGTTGGTTTGTTGTGTGCATGGTATGCGGAAAAATTTAATGGAAAACCTTGCCACAGAGATGCAAACAAATTACTGTTGCCACCAGGTGGGTGCAACGATATAGCACCGAAGTGGAGCGGGAATTCCATGAAATTAAATTAAATTGCAATGCTTCCAACTTTTGATGCCGAGATTTACGAGCCAACAAACTGGGAAAACTTTTCTGCCAGCTCAAAAATCATTTCTCCATGCGTTAGATGAGCAATTGAAATCCCCATAAATGGATCAACTATGACCTTCTCAAGAGCACAACATGGTCGGGGAAGTAAAAGCGAGAAAAACACATAACATCTCGATGGAAGGGACCAAAATTCAAGTGGCAGACTTTGTGTCGGGCTAAATTTCGCCATTGTTATAAAATCCCCCGATTTCCAACCATTTCCCATGCCCCAAAAACCGGAAACATGGCCAACAAAAGCGATAAACAGCAAATGCAGCCGGAAGCACGATATAAAAATGTAAGTCCCAAGGATGGTCACACACAGAACGCATTAAACGGGTACCAGAAATCTCACTCCCACGGCTGAACAACAATTACTTTTATTGTTGACGCCAAACTGGAGAAATAACAACACGTAAACAGCTAAAACAGCAAGATACTAATTTAATCCGAATCCTGAATGCGAATTCCCGTGAGTTTTGGGTAATAAATCAAAATTAATTCATCCGTCGTACGCTTTGGATTAATTTATTTTCTCAGCACGATAAGCCAATGGAATTGGCGAAAACAATTTTTAGAAAGATGATTATAAGTACCTCAGACAATTGTGCTTTCTTAACATTGTGTGTGATGATGTCAATAAAAGCTCCTTAGCAATTCTGTCTTGATCAAAGTCTTTAATTTAATTCCTCTAATGAATAAAATTGAGTTCATTTATATATGTTTAGCAAAGCAAAGTAAAAATAATTTGGAAAGCTGTGAAAACGTTTATATTTTCTGTGTAAAAAAACTAACAAATACTGTTTTAAGACCTAATTCTTATCTGTATCTGCAAAGTAACCTTGCATAAATTAAAAGCCGGGATCCAACTCGTTAGCGAATTAAATGTTCTAATTACGAATGTGTTGAATATACACGGCCAGTAATTGGATTTTGTACATCGGTTAACTTTGCCAACAATCAGCAGCGGAAGGACCAACAACAAGCCAAGCCTTTGTCATGACTTCATTATGAATGGTAAATGTTCGGATGTTGTTTTAGTTTTTTCCTCTCCCCCACGTTCTGTATTTCATTTTTATGGACAATTGTGGAACTTTTTCCCCTTGGCTGGCTTGCACAACAACACACACAAAACACACATAACACTAAATACAAAACAAAAACAAAACAAAAACACGTAGTCGAAAGAAAACTTTTTTCGGTCGGGCAGGAGTCAAAATCGATAGGAAAAGTCAACCACGCAGTGGAGAGTTCCACAATGAAATGCTAATGGCGGCACACACATGGCAGGATGTGTGACTATTTAGCCGGATAAAGTTTTTTACGGTTTATTCCTCGGTTTCTGAGGTTTGTATTGCGACAATGACAGTTTTTGATGGGTTTCCCCCACAAAAATTTAACAAAAATTGGGTTGATTAAGAAATTTTCTTGCTTGGCCTTCAAATTAAGAATATTTCTGCTTACATAACCACATATTATTTGTATTGTATTTATTGGTTTTTCAGCTATATATACATTTTATAATTAACAATGTTTATGATATACATTTAAATTGTATAGACACACAAATTAACATAATTAGATAGCTTGTTTATCAAATCACATGAATAATAATGTTTAATATTATGCTATCAAAGCGTTTGAAGCGCACAAATAGCTTGCTACTTTATTTTATGATTAGCAGACGATTTAAACCAAATATAATCTCTCAAAAGAGAATTGCATTTTGAATTTGAAATTGCCGGATTAAATTTGGCAATTTTAACTCAAATGGAATACGCATTTAGGTAGCCTAGCATAGTTTTATGGGTCAATGGGGTTTCGGGTTCAACGAGCTCCGGACCCACTTTAAATCCCCTCCCCTCCCCTCCCACCGCCTTGCAAAAGTCCGGAGTGAAAACTTTGGGGCGCCAATGCGGAAATCGCATATATTCGCTTGAGGCGACTGCAGTGCCTTTGCCATTAAATATGTATGGGAATGCAGGAAAGTCGTCGCATTTCCGCCGCATTCAGCAGCAGTAACTAGCATTAATTTCGCGTTGCATGTTGAGGTTTTTCCGGGTGGTGAAAGGGGGGAAATTCCGTATGACTAGGCCACATGCGCTTTCGGCTTGCTTTCCTTCCCCAAGGTCGAATTCCTAAGCCCGCTGCGGTTGATCCTTTCGGCATCATGACAAACCCAACTTGTCCCCAGTGTGTCATTGTTGTTGACATTGCCAGCGACAACCATTTGCAATCAAACCGTTGGTTGGTGTTTCAGACCCTGGCAATGGAACTAGGCTCATAAACATCACTTGCATTCACAGTGGATTAATTCTGACATCAGCAGCAGTCCTGGGTGACGTACGCTCACCGTTCACCAGGGTGGTCTGTGTTTTGCCTGCAATTTATTGCCTTTTGCTATAGAAAAGAAATTTAGGACACTAAACCTGGTAAAATGGTTAGCGAGTTGTTCCGAGCTTTAATAACTCATACGCAGTGTTGCCTTTTCTGCTTAAATTTATTGCTTACAACATATGAGACTTTCTACACAACAAAAAATGTTTTAAATCCCAGAAAACTAAAAATTAGAAGCTGTTCATTTTGTTAAAATCAACTAGCGGTTAAATTAATGCAAAACATTTAAAATTCTTAAGAATTTAAAAGCCTTAAATATTTGTAAGACAAAATAACTAAAAATAATTCAATTTATTAAGCTAATTTATATATATGTTTTATGCATTTTTCTGGTTGTTTGCATATAAAGCTTTTTAATGACTAGTTTGAAACCATTCCGGTTTTCATTTCTTGTCGGTAGCAATTGCTTTATAAAAAGTTAATTCCAGTATTTATTATTCCTTTGGTAAAATAATAAAAAGTCTTAGACGTATTTTCCCCTAAGACTTAGAAATTTGTATAAAACCGTGTACTAAAACAAACAAGCATTCAGGAAAACATACTAGAAAAGGATCACCCTAATCAACAAAAACCCATGAAATCGGAGGGGCTGTGAGTCTGGGGGCGTGGAACAGTCAACTCAATGAGTGTGTGACTGACTGAGCTGACAGGACCGCAAATTCATGCAGAACGCTGCTTCCAGAGGACTTGGCCGCCGTCAGTTCACCAACATTATCCACTTTGCTGGCTCCTCTCTTGAGTGTGTGTGTGTTTGTGTATTTGAGTGTTTGTATTTACAAAGATGGACGAGTGTGTGTGTGTGTGTGTGTGCGTTTGGACCATTTCCGGTGCTCCATGCTGGGCCCCTGGTGGATTAGGTTCCCTGATTGCTCGGGATTGGTCCATGAAATGAATGGATTAGTTCGCCCAGGGCCCTCACCACAGTTGGCCATCAATTAAGCTGCCCACTTGTTCGTCCAAATTCGATTGGGGTTGCCTGGGACTATTGAGGCAGTCCGGCAAACCGAAAACGATGAAATCAGTGGGGAGGCCATCATAAAGACAAAGCGAGCGGAAAACCAATGGACAAAATAATGGGTTATTGTGGCCATCGGGGATGGGTAGTGTGAATCTGAGATTAAATTTATGTTTCATGAAAAAGTGATGAAGATGAATAAAATCTAATTGCGGTTCAAAGATTTATCTTAAAACAACCTGGAAGTTGTGATTTAGATTTAGATTCTATACATGAGAATTAGATTCCATAACGTTTAGATTTTTCAAACAATAACATAGATTACGCATAAGATATAAAACAATTAAAACAATTTTTGGCTTTTTGGGAAAAGAAACACTTTATAAACTTTTTTTAAACATTTTTAAAATTTATCCCTCTTTTCTGTTTATTTTTCTTGAATTCAATTACTCTGCTGGCAGAACTTATTCACATAAATATTACAGTTCACATTTTGAAAGAATTTATTCAATGAAATAAAAACATTTTGATATACTGGCAAACTTTTGCATACATTTCAGGTAATTCATTTCAGCATTCATTCTATTAAAATATGGATTTTTTTCTCAAAACAAAAACTAATGGGCCGCAACTCGAGCGCATCTCATAAAAGATTCACCTGGCAGAGCGCAGAAATTATGAATGCATCACCGTGAGTGCTTTTGATTAAGCTACTCACACATATTTCGCTCAAATTAGCGCAACAAAATAATGGGGTAAATTTAATGAAATTTATGAAGGGGCTTTGATGTGATTTGCATCCGAAATTGATCGCATCAATTCATTATGCTGGCAGTTGGCGAGTGACGAAAGGGGAATTGTATCGCAAACATTCGCTAGGCGATGACACACTTTCAGCTCTGACACGTTTCATTTCTCTGGCGCGCGGCACAAGTCCCGAAATAAAATGAAAATAGTTTGCGTTAGCCAGCGCACTGTGATACACAATCGTGTGCGAATTTTTTTTCGCTTGTGGCCCCAAGCGGGACTGACCACTGTCAACTTGCCACTGGCCAACAACGCCCACAGCTCTCAGACATTTTCCGATCCCATCTCTGTCGGTGTCCCCCTGACAACCAAAAAAAAAAAAAAGCAGAGAAAAACCGACAACAGACACCAAATCAAGTCGGATGTTGGGCCAAATGAAAGTCGTTTGCATGGGCCAGCTGGGCCCCAAAAACACCAAGAGCCAGCGAGTTGAGAGCAGCTGCCCAGGGATGGCCTTCGGGGCCAGATTTCCGGACATTGCCCGTACATCTGCCCCCGGGTCTTGCCAAGTTGTCTTACATTTTAAACAAACGACAGGCCATTATTCGAGCTTATGTGTAGACGGGAATTTTGCTTACATACTTTGTATCTAAAGTTTATATCTCAAGGGCGAAGGGCTTCGAGCGAAAGCCGCTTGCCAAAACTTTTTCAGTCTGCTCGGTTACATATTATCTGAGCTATATCTTAATGAGCACGCTGTTTTAAGGGTAGTATGTTTAAGGGTAGTATTGAATCAATAAAACCTTTTTAATCAATGGTAGCACAACAATCGATTCGGTTTAAATAAAATTAAAGCCCAATATCAACCGATGGATTATTTAGATAGTTTAATTCATCGCTTCTTTTTTTATTTTACGAAGGCGTAAGATGTCTAATAATTCTATACACTATACAGCAAACAACATATATATAATAATTTTCTTTTTAATTAGTTACCTTATGTATGTTCTGACTGTTTTAATTTAAAGTCAAAGTATTCCTGACAAAGTCTCAAAGTTAAAAAAAATGCTATACCCAGAAATTGAATAATATAAAGATCAAGGAGTTATAGATTACATTTCCTTAAAATAATTATTAAAGTAAACAAGGACTTATCATGTCACACGTGGCAATAAGTACAATTAACTAATGTTTTCTAATTATTTGTATTATTTAGGGCATGAAAAACATTATATTTTAATTAGGGATTTTAATTTAATATTGATGTAGACTAAATTTCCTTAAATAAATTGCTGATGTAATCACGGACCTAATTATTATTATTAAGTGATTACCCTAATATTTAACGAAATGTAGTCCGTAATTTCATATTTTAGATATACCTCTTAATGAACTCCAGCAATCGAAGCGGATGCTATGTAAACTCACCTGCAGGTGGTCGAGCAGGGTCTCCAGTCCCCGGTCGCTGATGGAGGAGCAGCGCAGGCTGAGCGAGTGGACGTGCTTGGAGGCGAGCGGGAAGGAGTGGACCACGTCGAGGGCGTCCTCGTCGGAGGCGCCGACGAGGCCGAGGGCGTGGAAGCCCCGGCGGATGAGCGAGTTGTAGAGCTTGCCGCGGTCGCAGGCGGCCATTTGGCGCAGCTCGCGGCACTGCAGCGTGGGCAGCAGGCCGCTCCAGTAGCGCGGACTGCGGTACAGTGTGTCCCGCCACTTGACGCACACTTGGGCCAGCACGCGGCGCTCGTACGGCGAGAAGTACTGAAAGAAGCGGCTCAGAAAGCGGTCGTCCAGCAGCAGCTGCTCGATGCTGTGGATGGGCGGCGGGTGCTGCACCAGTTGGTGCTGCATGATCAGCGGCGACATGTTGCCGTACAGGTGCGGGTGCGGGTGCAGGTGCGGATTGGGCAGCTGTTTGCGCAGCTGCAGGGGCGTGCCGCCGCCGCCGCCACTGGCCGCCGCCTTCTGGGCGGCCACCATGCCCATGGTGCTAAAGGTGGGCGAGCCCGGGTTCACTGACCCACCGCCCGGTATGGTTATGTTCATCTGCTTGGCAATGGACTTTACTGTGGGCGTGGGCGGGGCGCCCAGCGGCATGGGCATCCCAGTGGGCGGGGCCGGACCCACCAGCACATGGTGGTTGGAGTTGATCAGCGTGGAGGCCTGCAGCTGCAGATGTTGCTGCTGTGACTGTTGCAGTTGCAGATGTTGCTGTTGCTGCTGCTGTTGCTGCTGTTGCTGTTGCTGCTGCAGGAGGTGGTGTGTGGAGTTCTGGACCTGCGACGACTGGGTGATTGCTCCGCCGGGACTGGGGCTACTGCCCCGCGACGGCTTGTCCGGCGTCTGGGGAGGATTGGCATTGCTGGCGGGCGAGGTAACGGCCGCTGCAGCAGCCGGCGTAGAGGAGTTGCTATTGGATCCTGAGTTGGAATTGGAATTGGAGTTGGAATTGGAATTGGAGTTGCCTCCGCCGCAGAGGGCATTCGTCACGCGCTCCATCACCGATGTCTTGCCGCTGGTTGCCGCTGGAGTGGGTGTGGCCCCGGTTGGGGAGGCGGAGTCACCACCAGCGCCTCCTCCCCCGCCACCACCTCCTCCTCCTCCGCTGGAGGAACTGTGGTGGTGCTTCGAGCGCAGGCCCAGCCCATTGATCCGCTTGGACAACTCGGCGGAGGCTCGCTCGACCACGCCTTGCGCCGAGATCGATGACATCGTGTGCTGGAACAGATTCACCTTGCCTCCCTGGGAAACGGCCTGTTGGAAAAGTGGAGCCCCGCGTCCTCGTCCACGACCTCTTACTCCCCTCTCCCCTCTCCGATTTTCACTCGCTTGTCGTTTGCGTTTCGCTTATCCTTTACATCCCGTTCACACTGCGCATTGTTCACCTTTTTCCAACGGCAATTAGCGAGGTCCACCTGTAACGAGGTAAGACGATATGCAAAGGGTTAATGGTCTGGTTTCTAGTTTCTGAGTTCTGCTTGCAGTGGTGGGTCTTTTAAGTCAGCACGAAACTTTCATTAAATATACATGTGTGAGACAAGCAGGGAAACGCAGGCTTTACCTATAATCCGGTTTTCAATTTAAATATAATATGAAAAGGTTTACCACGGGAAGTCTCACTGAAAATAAACCTTGTACATAAGTAAATAAATCAAAAAACTATTATTTAAAATAAAAAAGTTTAAACCTTATAACTTAAGGTTAAAAAAAAAAGTATTTGGTAATTAAAATAGCTATAATTTCATTTTTATAAAGAAGATTTAGACATCAACATTTTTTCAACGTGGACGAGGGTATCCCAAAGTCGAAATAGATTTTCAAACTTTCTTTATTAGCCTTTTGAAACATTTATACTCCGCAATCTAAGACCAGTCAACACTTTTTAGTAATTTCCTGGCAGGCCCATTGCAATTACATGATTTGTGGGAAATGGCCAACTGCAGTTTGTCACTCCCTGTCAATAGTTTCTTCGAGACTTCGAGACTTCGAGACTCCAAGACTTGCCCCATGTGGCGGCATACGCGGCACCTTCGCGTGGCTCAACACGATACGAGCAAATCGAAAAGAGGGCCACAACAACCGGACAGATTTATAACCCACTTTCGTTGGGTTGGCGTGCGGGCCATAACCTTCGACCTCGATTCTTTTTCGCGACTTGTTGTGGCTGCACAAAGTTCGCCGATAAGGCAAACAATGTTTAAACTGCAAACTAACTAAGCCAAGGTAGTGCGCCACCCCATGCATTAACTTCTGAGTCGCGATTTCGGACCGGAAGTACCAAGACCCGCGAAAATTGGGCGCAGCCATTAGTCCTTAAAAGCTTAAGAGGATTTGCAAATTAAATTGCAGGAAACACTCTTTATCTTTTCGGTGAAAATTTAAAACTATTAATAATAATGGTTACTTAAACGTTTGAACTATAAATGTACTTTCTTGAAGAAGAATAAAAAAGAAGTCTATAACAGTTTCACAAAATTTGGAAAAATATGTATTTTAAATTACAAATTTTGTACACGAGTTTAGCATTTAAGTTTGAATAAATAGCAGTAGAGTTAATAAAAAATCAAATAGTTCTTTCTTTCTTCAGTTCTAAATATATATCAGTTCTAAATATATATTTTTTTAAAAATTTAATGTATGAGTTTTATTTTAAGTAAACTTGGAATACCATAGACAATATTCATTAGTATCAGCTAAGAATTATGTTTTCCATTCTCTGGTATAACATAATTGTACAACAAAAGATGAAAATCATTTATGATATTGAAATCGATAGTCAGTGCTTTAATCTTCAAGTACATAAATAAAAACTTAAATGCTCAATTAAACGAGGCCACCTCGAAAGCATCTCCTTGAGTTTGGCTTATCGAGGGGATACGTTGCCTTTTTTGTGAAGGGAAAAAACGTAATTGCCATAAATGCGCGGATTCGCCTGAGCTCAGATCCGAAAGAGGGGCCTTTAAGTCTCAAGGTGAGCCACCTCCTCCTCCTCCTCCTCCTCCTCCTCCTCCGGGGAGCGCTTATCGTTGGCCCGCCTGGCTGCATCCACATCCACATCCCATATCCCTTAGCCTTCATCCTTCAGCCTTCATCCTTCGGCGTCATCCTTGCCATCTGGGCGTCGGTCCTGCCCCAATCTTCGCAATCGTCGTTACCTTTCCGCTTGGACGTGGGCCCAAACAAAAGACACTCATCTCACCGCCCAAGGGGGCGTGGCAGAGACATTGACTGAGCTTTGTCTGCCATTTCCGGTCTGCTCAAATGCCGAAAGTTCCGCCAGCACTCTGTACCCAGATGGGAAATTTCGACTTATTTAAACGATTTTCTTTTTTTGATAAATTGACAGAAAAAATACCTTTATCCTCATGATTTTTAGCATGAGCTCCTAATTAAATGTAAGCTTGTAAGCTTTTAAATATTTTACAAAGAGAATTACAGATAATTGAAAGTAAACTTTTAAAGATTTAAAATGGTTTTTTTGTGTTTTTCTGTTATTTGATCTTTATTTTATGTTTTTAAGAAAATAATACTTAAAAATGTTATTTTAATTATTTAGCCAAAGTAAATTAAACCGATTTCCATTTATATTTAAATTATTGTATAATTTATACTTGTATATTCCAAATACAAATTCCAAATGGAGCTAAGAGAATTAGAGTATTTAACCTTCGTTTTGAGTGGAGTAGCATTTTAAACGTGACTGGTTTTTATTGTTGAGATTTGATTGTGCGACAAATGCAAATACAAATTTTGTGCACGACACAGTCGAAAGTTGGCATTACCCAAGCAGGCTTCCTCAGTCCTTTCCGTCTGCTACAAGTTACACAATCCTCCTTGACTTTGCCAAAGGAAATGGAAATGGTAGCGGGAGGATTGAGGTCCTGGCGGATTCTCAATTGGGTTACTTGAAGTGGAAGCGAGTATCTCGCCGGTTGGGTGAAAATTGGCTCGATAATTTTACAAATCAGTGTGTATGTGCCTCCCACACATTCTTTTTAATTTGTAACTCGGTTAATTTACACCAGATGTTGAAGCAGAAACAATTTAAAGGTCTTATTTGTTTGGAGCGATGGTAGAAGGTTTTGACTTCACTTATCATAATTAAGTACTGATAAACTTGGTGATTGGTTATCCATAACTTGATTTTTGAATATCAGCCAACAAATTTCAATCTATCTTCATAGCAAACTCAATGTCAGATTAGTAGCATTTTTTTAAAACTCCCAAAAAAATGGCAAGATAGAAATTTCCATTTTAGATCCAATAAATACGTAACAGTGCAAATAATAAAAATCGCAGTCAAAACCTAATATAAACGATCAATTAACAATAATCAAGCGACAGAATGGGTTTCCTACTTAATTTTTTTGATGGGTTATTTAATTGCAATAAATTATTGATTAAATGTTTATTTATTTTCACTTAAACACTTTATAGCTAGCATTTTTGATTACATCAGTATTCCTCTTAAACGAAACAATTTGCGGAAAACTATTTGCCCTACTTTTATAACAAATTTACTGTTCAAATTAACCGAGCTTTCAAGAGCAATTTAGCGAGCAAGTGCAGTGCCGCATCTTTAGCCCTGCACTAAAATGTTTAATTACAAACTAAGTAATTTGATTAATATTCCGGAAAGTGCATTTCCACAGCCAGTGCCCCGCCCACCACCACTTTGCGACCTGCAACAAAATTTGGAGAAACTTTGGCTCTGTTTTGGGTGAGCCCATAGCAAATGTGCAGCATACTGTAAGGCTCCGCTGCACTGGGAAAAATTATACCTTAAAGCTTAAGGCTGAAAGACATCTGTTGATAATGAACAAATTATAGACTTTTACTTGGGAGCACCTAGGTCAATAATTGTTGTTTGTAGTGAAGAAGGATTATCAGTTAATTATTCAACGCTTTTAGTTTGTAGCAAAGAATTTAAATAATTTAATAAAATAATTCAAATATACATGAGCAGTTTTAATTTTGTTTGCCTTGAACGTTACTCTAATATTTTTTCAGTAAAATCTTCTTTTTTAACACACAAGATATTATTGAATTGTCAACTGTTTTTTTTCTCACTGTATCCGTAAATATGGGTCTTGTTCAGCCAGTGTGTGCATTTGTTTGGGGTGGGGGTTGTCGAGTGGGTGGTTGAGGGTGCCAGCCTGTATAGTGTATTTAATTTCTGTGTGCCCTCCACTTTATGCGCATTTTCCGCAGCTTGGCTCCATGTCTATTTTTGGAGTTGGTTTGAGTTTGAGTTCGAGTTCGAGTTCGCGTGCTTATTGGATTTTCCACCCACCACGCCCCCGCCACGCCTCGCTGTGTCAGGGTCTGCTCCACATTATATTCCATTTCCACCTTCACCCGGATCCGAATCAGAAGTCCGGGTTGGTTGGTTGGTTAGTTGGGTCTCCGTATCCGTAAGCCTGCGTGCTGCTAGGGCAGCATTATCGATTTTCGCCCCGCTCTCTCCGTTCTCCTTTCTCCGCTCAAAACAAAACAAAGTACGGAGACTGAAAAGAAATACTAACCCTCCCGAATAGCGAATGTCAATATTTTCCTGCGCTTCCCGCTCAAGTTCAGTGTTGTGTTCGCTCTTCATCAGCTGGGGAAATGTGGAAATGGGAAAATGTGTAACAAGAATGGAGCGAACAAAACACGGGGACTGCAAAATGTTGCACGTACGTATATGGTGCGGGGCTAAAGTTCCTCAGAGTAATTGTCGAAGCAATGACGGACCCTTGGGATCCCATTAGGCAACAATTAAATAGTTACGACAGGGCTGTTTCACAATAAACACATGCCATGCTTCAAGGATTTTTATTCCTAAAGGAATAATATTAAAATATACCTTTAAATACAAACATAAAACTTTGACAAAAGCTTTAAAAACTCTAAAAACATTAGATACCTTTTTGTTTTCAACCAAATGCAATAGTTCTAAATATTTTCCAGTCAAAGCATTTGCCAATTCTTGTATGTTACTATAAACAAGCTTTTAATAAACGCTAATCAAAGTCAACGGATTAAAGGAAAAGATTTGAAACCACATTTAAAGTAGTAAAATGATTATCAAATATATAAACTTATTAAAAGGCATTTAAACAATATTATAATTCAAATATGATTAAAATGTGTTAAGGATATATGTTTTCAGTTATAATATATGTAATATTTGTTTGCAGAAACGAAAAACAACTCAATATGCCACTTATAATTCAATCTGGCTTTGATTGCAAACGTTTTATAATGGATGCATCGAATAATGCTTTTCACTTGGGGCCTTGTTCTAAATGCAAATTGAACTTGCTTAACTCAATCTCCAGGTCATCTCAATCCGAATCCCAATCCCAGTCACGATTGAATCCCCCCGCAACTTGTGCCCCAGCTGTACGTCAGTGTTCGTTTCTGGGTCACTATGCAACTTTGACCTGATTTGTGGAGTAGGCCGTCTATATACATGGTTAGTACATGGTATATATATGCATATATGCAGTCGATGATGATGGATAGTTTTTCAGATATCGAGCGATATGCAAAGGAGTCGATAAAGAAATCCGCAAATCAATGCGCTTAATCAAGCGCTCGTGAGAGGACGCGCCAGGATGTCTAAGACCATTATTGCGATTATGTCGATGGGTGGTGGTGGGTGGTATGACATCACAGACGAGTGGACGGTGGGCGGGGGGTGGCGCCACCCTCTGGGGGGCGGTTAGCGACCGGCTCTCTATTTTTCGAGGGTAAGCGCTACAGTTTCCACACCTTAGGGTGAAACTGGCCAACAATAAATCACGTGCAGCCAACAAAAATATTGCATTAACTCAAGGAAATGTCTCTTATTTTTTTTTTGAATATATTTCAATATTTTAAAAATGTTGTTGGGTGTTTATGAAACCAACCTTTTCCTTGCTAGATTCTTTATATAATGCTTGAACTCGGCGTCTCACACAATAAAAATCAATTTGGCAAAAGTTGCGGCGCCGCGGTTTCCCAATTTTCCTTTGTGTTTATCGTGGCTTTCCTTTGGGTCCCGTATTCGCAGCGGAAAACGGAAAACACAAAACACCGAAAGAAAACACACGCGAACGGAAAAACCAAAGCCGCAAAAAGTCCACCGTCTCGCAGACAGCGAAGGCGATTGCAGTAAAACGTTTGAAAACAAAAAAAGTGCTTGCACGCTTTTGTCGCCTGTAATTGTTGTGGCCGCGGTGGAAAATTGTCGAGCGGAAAAGCGAGGAAAACGAGCGTTAGCGCGCACGACTCAAAATTCAAACTGCAGGCGGATGTCACCAGCGAAAGTGGGAAAGCCTGTTTCTGTTTTTCCCGCAACGAAAGAGACGGAGCCTGCGCATTGGCCAGTGCTCTCTCCTTCTCGCGCGGAAAAGCTTTTCCCATGGACGTAGTGCTCGGGGTGCTCAATATGCTGTTTCTCGGAAAAGCGACCAACCACTTTGGGACTACTCCACTGTCCATCTTCTCGCAGAGTCTGCGCCCTGCAAGTCCCAGCAAGGTAAACAAGCTCAGGTGGAGTTTTAGGGGGTGACCTACCCTTCGAAAATCTAGGGCTTTTCCGAAGAATTTAGGCAGCTCCGCAGGATGATCGCCCGTGGGTGTTCACGTGCAGAAGTCTGCACTGTAAACAGTTTTTCTCATTTTTGCAGTAACTTTTTATTCATTAATTTCATTATTGTCTAATTATTTCAAATAATTTAATGCTACATAAATCCTAAATTGTCCTCATTAATAATTGCAGATGACTTATTTTGTAAAATATTTTTTATTTATTTAGGTTATTTATATCTTACATTTTTAAGCGTATTTAAAAAAGCAAGAAGACACCATATATTTTTTTAATTAAAATAACATTTTTAGACGGATTTTCCTATTAACATGGTTTGGTTCTGCCCTTGCACCTTGTACTTTTGCTCGATTTCTCAGTGTATTTTTCACTTTAAAGCCGTTAGCAATGAAAGTTGAGCTTGTATAAATATTTTCAGTTATTGGCATTCATACTTTTTTCAGGAAAACCCAAGCGCCTTGTTTAGAGGGTTTCCGTTTAAATATTTTGAACTAATTCGTGTCCAAAGTCCAGTTTTGCTTGCATGTCTATTCCATGTCCGATAAATTTCAACCGCTCTGCCTGTTAAATTTGCATTCGTAAACACGAAGCAGCTGATTCGGACTTGGCGTTGTGTGCCCAATTATATCCATGACATTCATCGAGGACAACAGAAGTGTGTTGGCAGCCAAATAAACACGCAGGAGGACGTCTGCCCCCCGACCTCTGACCCCAGGAAATTTCCACCACCGCGGTGGCTGCTTTGTTTGTGTAGTCGGGATGTTTTTCGTGTGGGCGAGCGTCGTTCTGGGGGATTACACCGGAATGCACTCGAACGAAAGGCGAAGTTCGCATTAAAAAATAGACGACCCTAGACAGTGGAGCATGAAATATTAAGCACTTCGACCGGATAAACAAAGGGGCATAAGGCGGCGGCGAGAGAACGACTTGTTGGATTATTTTCACTTATTTGTGCGGCCAAAACCATTTGAAAGCAAACAGCGCTCATATGCAAAGCTCTCTAAAAAGCCAGAGCGCAAATAAGGAAAACAAGTAAAAACAAATACTCGTGGAATATCATTGAAGAGTCCTTGGTATTTTACTTCTCAGAAGTTTGATTTTAGCTTACATTATCAGGAAAATAAACTATCATTGTATTGTATTAATTTATTTATGGAAATACCTAATTATATTTATTTAAAAAAGATCATAATATTTGTCTAAACATTTGGGATTGTAAAATAGTTTATAACTAAATGATTACGAAAATGACCTCTAAAAGATTGTGGTTTATTTTGTAACCGCCAAAGTGAAAATTTGAATTTAAAAATGTTTGATGTGGCAATGCCCCAAAGTGAGCGCACAAATTTGGTTTGGGTAATTGCTTAATATGTTGATTTTCAAATTATCGATATCATTATTCGATATCGATTGATTTTTAATGCCATATTCTATCGAATAAGCCATCGATTTTTGGTCCACCGCTATTTGGCGGCGGAAATTATCATCTTTGCCGTAGAAAAACAACTAAAATACGTAAATATAAGGAACAGATGCTTGCTGGGTAGCCCATGAAGATCCCCGAACCCAGCGACCTGTGAGTAACGGAAAAAGAGAGCTGCTCCAGGTGTTCCGGATCCCAGAGAGACTGGTGAGTCGCGTGGGAGTCGCCAGGAGTCAACAAGCATTTTAAACTATATATACTGCCGATCCCCCAGATAAGCCCACGATGTCGTCGACATCGGCGGCTGCCTCGAATTCAGCGCCCGCGAAAACGGAGGTGCGCTACGTGACCGAAGTGCCCAGCAGCCTAAAGCAACTGGCCCGCCTCGTGGTCCGTGGATTCTACTCCCTGGAGGACGCGCTCATCATCGACATGCTGGTGCGAAATCCCTGCATGAAGGAAGACGACATCGGCGAACTGCTGCGCTTCGAAAAGAAGCAGTTGAGGGCCAGGATCACGACGCTGCGAACCGACAAGTTCATCCAGATACGGCTGAAAATGGAAACGGGGCCGGACGGCAAGGCCCAGAAGGTCAATTACTACTTCATCAACTACAAGACCTTTGTGAATGTGGTCAAGTACAAGCTGGATCTGATGCGCAAGCGCATGGAGACGGAGGAGCGAGACGCCACAAGTAGGGCCAGTTTCAAATGCTCCACGTGCTCCAAGACGTTCACGGACCTCGAGGCAGATCAGCTGTTCGACATGACCACCCTGGAGTTCCGTTGCACCTTCTGCGGCTGCTCTGTGGAGGAGGACAGCGCCGCCATGCCCAAGAAAGACTCGCGTCTGCTGCTGGCCCACTTCAACGAGCAGCTCCAACCGCTCTACGACCTGCTCCGGGAAGTGGAAGGCATAAAGCTGGCGCCGGAGGTGCTCGAACCGGAGCCCGTGGACATTGACACCATTCGAGGACTGAACAAACCCAACGCCATGCGACCAGATGGTATGGCGTGGTCGGGTGAGGCGACGCGTAACCAGGGCTTTGCCGTGGAGGAAACCCGCGTGGACGTCACCATTGGCGGCGACGACACCTCGGACGCCGTGGTCGAGCGCAAATCGCGGCCCATTTGGATGACCGAAAGCACTGTGATAACCGACACGGATGCTGCCGATGGCGCGGCCGATGCAGTGCAGACGGCCAGCGGATCCGGACATCGAAACCGCAAGGAGAACGAGGACATCATGTCCGTCCTTCTGCAGCACGAGAAGCAGCCGGGCCAGAAGGAGCCGCACATGAAGGGCATGCGTGTGGGCTCCTCGAACGCCAACTCCAGCGATTCCAGTGACGATGAGAAGGACATCGACAACGCCAAGATTCGTAAGGGTCTTACTTTTATATTTAAATTTAGAAAGTCTGAAAGTAGAAGTTTGGTATCCAATTCTCAACGAAAACAACCTAAAATTAAGAAGTTATTTACAAAATTCTTTCAAATTTCCCATTTAAATATTACAATTTTATATTTTACAGCTGATGTCGATTTCGACAATTATATCAACTCGGACTCCGCCGAGGAGGAGGACGATGTACCGACTGTGCTGGTGGCAGGACGGCCGCATCCGCTCGATCAACTGGACGACAACCTGATAGCGCAAATGACACCGCAGGAGAAGGAGAACTACATACACGTATACCAGCAGCACTACAGCCACATCTACGAATGAGGGCCCGTCTGCAATTAGCCCCGTTTTCCCCGAGTTCCCCATCTCACGCATAGAGTCATTGTAATTATAAGTTACCCACTAGTTCGAGAGAAATTGTACAAATGAAATGCGTATATAAATGTGCATAAAGAAATTGCTATTCGTTTTTGTTCTCCAATTCCTTGGAATTGTGCTAAATATCTCTGTCAGATGGAGGACATGGCATTTAGTTCTAGGGAACTTTGGGGCTACCAGTTAATTACTGCCAAACAACAATTTATATGTAGTAAATTATTTTAAACAAGAAATTACCCTCATTTTTTTGAAAAAACTATTTTCCATTTTCATAATTTTACAATACTTTAACGATCAAACGATTTTCCATTTTCATAATTTTACAATACTTTAACGATCAAACGATGTTTGATCTTTTAGTTTCGCTTCCGGAGATTAGCTGCAGCTCCTTTCCAAATAAATATTTTTTCCAATACTTAGTCTTAAAATATAGTTAAAATATAACATAATATGTGTGAGAAATATCAGATAGTTACATTTTATAGTTATTCCAGAAAAAGGTTTCAAAATTCGCTTTTTTTCGAACTGCTTATAACGCCTTCAATTTTATTTTAAATATTTCGCTGATTTCGATAAAGGTCGTGAGTCCCTGGCCAATCGATTGTCATCTCTAGCTCGACTATGTCCCATCCCTAGACCGTTTAATCAGCTGAGTCGGCGACTTACGTTTATTTTTAAGTTTATTTCAGCGGTGCTAATAAAACCGAGCATGGTTTTAATCTGATGGCACAACAAACGAAGCGCCAGCGGTTCCAATCAGAATCAGTCGTGTTTTGGATGCTCGTATAGCCGGACTGCCTCCAATTTCCGTGGATTGAATTTTGCGCTCTGTTAATTTAAGCTAAAAATGCGAGCACTTGCCAAGCGTTCTAATTACTCGACGAGCGAAATGTGTTGATTCTTCCAAAAACAAATATTGCCGATGCACCGAATTCCAATTGGAAGAGAAACGTGATCCCGGGTACACACACATGCATATAACGGCACCTGCATGCACACGAGTTTGCATGTGTGAGTTAAAAACACATGCTCTTTCTGCTTTTCTTTGCATTTTTTGTGAATGAACTGGAAAACGGGCGTATTTAGCACCGATAAAACGCAATTAGTATTGATCTTTTCGGCGCGGGTCAACGTAATTACGGCAAAATGAAGGCCACCATCGATAAGGAGCTGCTGCCCATGAAGGCGCACTACTTTCTATTCAATGCCGGTAAGTAACTCCCCCCGAACACACCCCCCAGAAATCCATTATTTTAAGTACCGCGCATCGCTTACATCAGCCGATAAGCTTTTCCCGTTTTTAGACGCACGCACGTGCCAAAGGTTAAATTATGTGTTACTAATGGCAAACTTTCGATCCCAGGTTTCGATTTCGTCACTCGAAACGCTTACATACATTACGTTCAGCGATAAGAAAGTAATAGAACAGAGAACATAGAACACACATAGAACACCAGCTGTACCGGACAGAAAGTCCAATAAACCAGCGATAAGCAAATGCAAGCCGAATCGGGCTACGATTCTCAGCAAATGATAGAGCTCTTAAATTGCTGGCTTTTGATTGCAAAACAAGCAATTTAATTAGGTTTAGATCTTGTAACCGTAGCTTTGCTAATAATTTCCCTATTTCTTATATGGATCTTTAAATAATTATGTTGTTAAATACTATTAAACTTTGAATTAAATTTTTTATAAAAGTAAATAATTTTAAAATATTAACTACCCAATTTATAAATTGCTTTGGTCATGGATAGCATATCCATCGAATAAAGAACAATTTTTTCTGAAGAATCACATATATTAATTAAACATTTTTTTGGTCTTATATAGGAATGGAAAATTCGAAACGGCAATGTCTGTGTTCTAATAAATTGAACACTTTATTTGAGTTAAGGCGGCATGGAAACCTAATTATACAATTTCCAATCTGACGTTTATTGGTGGAATTGACTCACATTTCATTTTTGTTTAGATCAGATAGGTCCAATTGCAATAAATCTTTTAGTTTTCATAATTATAGGGAACGAAACAAGATTTGTTCAAGACTTTTCGATTAAAATGGAACTTAATCAAAACAGTAAAGAAATCCTAATATTAAGAAAGTAATTTCTGTGCTGATGTTAGCTAGCACTTTGTCTATTTGCTTACTTTTATTGAGAGGATTATAATGTTATAAAGAAGGGCATTGTTGAAGATGCTAACACAAACGTGAGATAGGGATTTTCCAAAGTTGTTTATTCCATGACTAAACCGTTTTCAAAGTGACGAACGAGAGGCTCTCAACGCAATTTAATTTTAAATGTGGGCAAAGGTAAAGGTAAAGAAAATACATTTAGTGACAGCCCCAAATGGAACAGTGACCTGCCGCTCCCCGAAACTCATCAAAAGTTAAGACGTGCCGGCAGCCAAACCACTTTCAGCAATTAAAACTTACTTTTTCTTTCTTTTTCAATTAACAATAAGTTCTACTTCGAAGCGAGTAGACGATACCTAATTCCACTTGTTTGCGGTTGACTTTGCTTATCGGTGAGGGAGAAACACCCACTACTAGACATACATTTGTACTGATTGTCATGTTTAACTGCCCATATGCATATCTCCACCCACTCACTCACCCACTTATCAGCTCCAACGCATCTGTAAGATAATCAAGTGTTGTTTTCTGCTCTATTATCTAGGTACCGCTCCCGTCGTCCCCTTTATGCCGACTTTGGCCGGACAGCTGGGATACTCCCCCGCGGTTGTGGGCACCATGTACATGATTCTGCCCATCATCGGAATGCTGGCGAAGCCTCTTTTCGGCTACATTGCAGACCGGTAAGATAATCTAACTAATCTGTGTTAAGATTTTAGTCTCACGTGTTTTATTGTACTTACACAATCCTACTTTTATGGAGCTTGAAATTTCAAGACACGAACATTTTCCATATCTTATCATTGTATCACAGTTGTATTTTTAACCATCTGAAAATGTTTTCCCAGTTCCGAGAAACTTGATAAATTTTCTTTTAGTCAAATACAAGTTGATGTGCATTTGTTTATTTAAATTTAAAAAAGACAGAACAGTTTATTAACTGATTAAAACATTAGTTTTATTGGTCTTTAAATAAAGACTGCTTTAAATTAAGGGTCTATTATCGGTAAACTTAGCTTGATATTTCGATTGAATTAATATATCAATTAAAATAAATGCTCACTGCTCATACAATTACTTTTAGCTTTTTGATAGTTTAATGGTATGGCAAACCGATTAGTTAGATATTTTCGGCTATATTTTTGTGCTCACTTGCATACAATGATATAGAAAATAATTAAGTAATTTATATACAATTTATGTACTGAAGAGGAACATAATTTTGTTGGATAGTAAGTTAATTTAACCATTTTCCAAGTCACTGAAAGCAATCGATAATAATAAAATTACTTTTCCCTCCAATTGAAGGTACCACCGCCACAGATCGCTTTTCCTTGGGGGCCAAGTGCTCACGGGCATCGCCTTCTTCCTGATCATGTTCGTGCCGGGCATGGAGAAGCCGCTTCCCAAGGTGGAGTTCCACTGCCATGCGGGTGTCTCCAATGTGAGATTCTGCTCCGAGTACGGCGAGTGTGTCGAAAAGAATCTGGAGCAGTACTACGGAAATCGGTCGCTGGCGTGCCATCTGAACTGCGAGGCGCAGCCTTTCATGTGGGACATTGTGTGCCAGGACTGGTTGCACAACAAGACGGACAACTGCGCCGCCAATCGCACCAACTCCCACATGGATTTTGGAACCGGCATCAACATGCAGGACATCGTGGACGACAAGCGCTGCATGTTCTTCATGGTGCCCCATGACCGAGGCCAGATTGCGGGCCAGAATGTCACGTTCAATTGTCCGGCGAGCAAGGAGTACTTCAAAGCCAATTGCACCATGGACTGCCAAGAGGACTACCTCAAGGAGCAGCTGGCGGAGAGTGCGGTGATCAACACCAGCAGTGCCATGTCCATGCCGCAATTCTGGTTGTTCTTCGGCCTGCTCATCTTCAGCTGGATCGGCATGGCGGTGGTGGTCAGCATCGGAGACGCCATCTGCTTTGGCATCCTGGGGGATCGTCATCACCTGTACGGCAAGCAGCGCCTGTGCGGCTCCCTTGGCTGGGGTGTGTTCGCCCTGTTGGCCGGCGTCCTTGTGGACCACATGTCCGTGGGAGAGGTGGACAAGAACTACACGGCCGTTTTCTGGATGGCTCTGATTATCATGGGATTCGATGTGTTCGCCTCATCCAAGCTGAGGGTGAGTATATTAAAGATTATTCAAAAAGGAACCCATAAACAGCTTAAGCTTAAGCTTAAGTTTTTATCAACCGACTTTATTATTGCCATATTTTATTTTCCAGCACACACAGACACATTTGTCTTCCAACATTTTGAAGGATGTTGGTCAGATGTTCCTCTCGCTGCGCTGCGTCATTTTCTTTCTGTGGTGCGTGGCCATTGGACTTGGAACTGCTCTGATCTGGAACTTCCTGTTCATCTATCTAGAGCAGCTAGACAAGGCGTTCGAGGGATGCGACAGCTCGATTAAGACTTTGGAGGGATTAGTCATGGGGATCCAGTGCTTCGGCGGCGAGCTTCCCTTCTTCTTTCTATCCGGTTGGATCCTCAAGAAGATTGGGCATATAAACGCCATGAGTATGGTGCTTTTCGGTTTTGGAGTGAGATTTATTCTGTACTCGATGCTGCAGAACCCCTGGTACATCCTGCCCATCGAACTGATGAATGGGGTGACCTTCGGGCTGTTTTATGCCACAATGGCCTCCTATGCGAGCATTGTGGCACCGCCTGGAACTGAGGCTACCATGCAGGTGGGTTGTATAACTTTAAGCAGGAGAAACAATTATTTCATTTATGTTTTCTCGATGCAGAGTTTGGTTGGAGCGATTTTCGAGGGTGTTGGTGTGTCCATGGGCAGCCTGATTGGAGGACTGCTCTTTGAGTCTGTCACCGCACGCACCACCTTTGAGATCTTTGGAATAGGCGCCTTCATTATCTTCGTGATTCACGTGTCCATTCAACTATACCTGCAGCGCAGCACCAACATTGACGAAAATGGTAAGGGTAGGGTCACTTCCGCCTCCGCCACAGCCTCAGCCACTGCATCCTTGGAGACAGCCAAGCCTAAAAATACTGACGATAAAGATAGAGACGGGTTCCGTGAAGTCGACTTGAGTTGATCCTCCCTTCACAATTTTTTTAAACTCTTTTTGTATGGAAGCATTTTCAATAACTTTAGAAAAAGGCTAGTTTCATGAATTTAAAATAGTATTAACATACTAAAGTACAGTGTAGATAGATACAACCCCTGTATGGCAATGGTGCTTAAAATGCCATAAACCATAAAATCGATATATATACCACTTCTCACGTCTGCCATAGTTTTTATTATAGACTGTTTGACGATTGACTACAGATAGCAGACATAAATGGCTCAAAGTGAATTTAATATACTACCCCCTGATTAAGTAAACTTTAATAAGTTTTTGAATACATATCAGAGACGATGATAATCTTAGCCATATTATTTCTTTTTTATTTAATTTAAATGTACATAAGTGAACTGAATTAAAAAAAAATAAAATGAGTGTTTATATCGCCGAAAGCTTTTAATACTTACAAATAATCGATTTAAGTGGAAACGTATAAATTGATAAAATTAAACTAAATGTTGGTTCTTTTTTATTTAAATTACAAAACTTTATTGAAATTTTAGTTTGTATTCGTATTTGGGGGAATTCTCAAACGCCCAACTCAATGCGTTAATTTATTTATTTATTGATTTTAAAAATTATACTAAAATGTTTGACTAACCCTTCTGAATATTTTTAGGCACTGTCAAGTATTTCGCACCGACAGATGCAATGCACATGCTGAATGATCAGGAGTATAGTAGAGTTAGCTAAATTTGGTTTGACCGCATCACCACCCACACCACCAAACACCAACATTCACCAACGAACCAGCAACAGCAGCAGCTACAAGAGGCCTCGCTTCTACTGTTCAACTGAATGCTGCACTTCAACATCTTTATACTCTCGAAGCGCATGTTGAATCGGTGTACTATTACCTACTACCTGTATTGTAAACGTGCTTTATTTAAGTAGTAACTTATGCTAGTAACCCCACACTCCCACACATTGCCACCTATGTACGTGCATGCCGCGTAGGCGAATCTCTTCCTCATTTACCTTTGAATTCAATTTGAGAATTTAATTATTTGTAGAATTCCAAGCGCAGCAGGTTGTTTGCATGTCAATTGTAGTTTATATAAGCCGCTGCCTCAGCGCTGTGATTGTTCAACTATTGTTTCTCCACACCATCTTAATGTTACACTTACGTATTTGTATATTTATAAATAACATTTGTAGCTAAGTGTATTGTAGCCATTGGATATCCTTACTCCGAGTGCATGTGGCTCCATTTTTCTGCAAAATCTCTTAAGTATTTACTTAACTATACACAATATACAATGTAATGCTTTCCGACTTATCGCAGGCATACAAAAGCAAACTCTTATAACATATACAATTATTATTATTACTTATGTATCCAAATAGTTTAACTTTTGTTCAACTGTTATCTGTGTTAAGTTGTTAGCTAGTTGTTAACGGAAATCCCAATGTAAATGCGCCTTTACAGAGTGCAGAGGCTTGTAAAATCCGAGATCTGGTGAAGATCCGACCCAGTGCGTCTACTGACTGCCGATGAGGGACTCCTCGTGCTGTTGCCTGTCGATTTTCCGCTGGTAGTCACGCTGCTTGCAGGCCGCCACGTTTGCGGCTCGTTTCTGTAATCAGCAATTTATAGCTAATAAACGTTTTAATCAACATTGGGTTTTATTTTTGATTACTTTCTTTACTGTTTTATTATCTGTTTCGTTTCTTCCTAAACCATTTAAATCATTTCTCACCTTTAACTCCTTGGTTCGCTGGTAGACGCCCTGCATTTCTTTCTTGATCTTTGTCAATTTTTCCTTGTATCGCTTCACATCACTCATCTACATAAATGGAAATGATAATAAAGCCAGTTACTTTGTATTTTATAAGGGCCGTTACTTTTTTGTTTTTCTTAAGATTAGATTGTGATCAAAGACATTTAATGGCACCCACTGATAAGATTTGTAACCAACCTCAGCTGCGGTTCCTTACATTAAAGCCTTTGTCATGGTATTGTGCCTAGTTGCTTTAAAATATTTATTGTAACATCGACATGAAACTGATGTGTTGAGTAAAGCTTTGATCATACCTGATAAATTCGTGTATATTGGACAATTATGGTTCCTGATCAAGGTGTTTATTTTTCTATTATAAATATTGGTATTGTTAAAATCTTTAGTCTACTTTAATTAAAAATAAATTATTACAAAATAATGATATTTTTAAGCATCAAAGCTTCTTTTGGAAAACAAGATCTTAGGGAACTGTATCTAGAAATCAGCGATGTCAGGAGAAAGTGGTACAATCTTGAGTACTTATCGTGATTTTATAAATCTTTAGGAAGTCTATAGGCTTACCATGTCGTTCAGTTTGGCCACTTCGCTGCAGTCCAGTTTGTATTTCTCCTTGGACAAGTCAATGTATATTTTGTTTTGCCTTCCACTAAAAATTAGTTAATCATGAAGTGATCTTGGATTCCGAACCAAAGTACCTACATTAACTCCCTGAGCTGTCCACGGACATGTTCTAAAGGGGGTTCCGCTATTTGGAGTACCCCGGCGGATAATTGCAAGGCGGCTAGACTGCCCATGACATCCTGATCCTTGGAGGAGCAACAAGTTTCCGCATCCCGTTTTGGATTTCCATTAGAACTGGAGGATGATTGAACTGACTGTTCGGGGAGCTCGTTGAGGACGCTAAGTGGTAAAATTTTATGAGTTATACATTTAATAAATCACAGTTTTATTCTATTTACCTATTTATATTGCTGCTCTTCAACATAGTAAGTAAAATTTGCCACGAAAATCAAAACAAACCAATGAGAGATTAAAACTGAAGAGCAGCTGATTATTCAGTGTTGGAAATCGCGCAATTAAGTTGTTTAAAAAACAACAAATTACTGGCCGGATAAAGCTATCCATTATCCGTCTAACCAAGTTTCAAACCATTTTAGTCGTGACGCTTAACACAGTGCAAACAGCTGTTTGCTTACTTTTCAATTAATAATTTTATATTAAATGCGCTGTGCTGTAAATAATTGCGGAAATAATAATCGCAGCTCGAATAGAAAGAAATGGCGATACTTTCATTTCCCCAAAGGAGAGCAACTCCTTCAACAATGGATAGATTTCTGCCAGCGGGATAGAATAAACACCGCTACAGGTCAATAATATTGACCAACAACTGTGTACAAAAAGTAAACAATTATTATTTTTTAACAGCCTGCATATGCAATGAGCATTTTGCACCTGAGGACTTTGAGCGGAATATGCAGTTTGAACTTGGCTTCACCCGGAAAAATCCAACAAAACTTAAGTCCGGCTCATTTCCTAGTGTAAATAGACCCCAAAAGGTGGTCAAAGAAAAGCGTGGGAAAACCAAAAAACAATGTACAAATGTTTCTTCGAAGATCTCCAACAGCGTCACCGAATTCTTCCAGCAAGAACCACAATTTTCAAATACCCAAGAAACCATAGAAATCCAACTATGTGAAATTGCTAAAGATTATGAGGAATTGGAGGAAAGTTCCTCCAGCGTTTACAATGAAATTGTAGAACTGATCGGTGAATCTGGAAGAAGTACCTCCTCCCAACAATCTAAAGATGACGACAGTCTTCAAGATCACAGGCATTTGGAAGTAGAGATTCTGGATCCCCTAAATCCGCAATCGAATGCCAAGGACCATGTCGAGATAATTGATTCGGAAGGCGACAACTATGTAAAGCACTTGGAACATGAAGTGTAAGATGTTTTTATTATAAAATGTTAAATATTTTGTTAAAATTTGAATACCCCCAGGTGTTCCCTAAAACGCGAGGTATTTTTTCTCAAAGACGAACGCAAAAAGCTAATGGAAGAAATTCGAAATCTCAAGGCAACTATTCAAAGATCAGAAGTCCAAAAAAGTCTGGAAAGAAACTTGAACTCTATTTGAAAAGCAGCATCGTAAAAATATTTGGGGTGTTTGAGCATCTCTTCAAATTGTGTTAATATTTATTAGAGGAATCCCTAGGATTTAAATTCATATAGAACACGACAAGAATGGAATTTTTATGACAAGAAAATGTCCATTCTGAAATAGAAAGACTGTTCAGATGAATGCGACAAAACACAAATCCTTGAAATCTTAAAATCTTGACTGACTATATATTAAAATTGTAATGCTGAATATTTTTCTGTTGATTTATAAATATTTCGCATAAATTGTGTCATATTGTTAGGAATAACTAAATTAATTGATTTTTTTTCTTGCTTAATAATTTTTCATTTGTAAAGTCTTTTTAGTATACATATATTTAGACATTTAGTTAAAGAACAAATAAAATTAAAATTAAATTAATTTACATATGGCGTGCAGATGCCAAGTCTTTGGTAAAATTTCGGAATCAATTTTTGCTACCTACTTACGCACACCTTTTCTCCTTTCTACAAACTTAAGCACTTTCCACAAATCAGCGGGTACTCAAAATATTTTCAAGGAGTTCGTGTTTAAATTTCCAGGAAATTTTTGGGTAATCGCGGTGCGGCAATTTTCGCCAAGGTCAAAGTCATTAGAGCAGGCAAAATATCCCTTATCTTATCCTGCAATATTCCCTATTTTGCCTACCTGGAGGAGTATAAAAACCAGTGGTCGACTGGAAGTCGACCTGCACTGCAAGCGATGTCCTCCGATCGACAACATCCATCTGGCGGAGCTCCACGGATTCGTCGCTGGATCTTTGAAAGACCTGAGGATCAGATGACAGGACCTTCGAATTAAGCACACTCTGGGCCCAACTACAAAATTTCAAACATTCATCGCTTGCAGTGTCAGCAAATTAGCCGAATTTAGACAATTGTATTGTATTGTAAATTCTAGTTAATTCTATAGATCAATTGTAAATGTTAGTTAATATCCTATTCAATTGTATATACATATACAACAAAATTGTATATATGTCATCAAATTGTATATATGTAACTAGCTAGCCAATTTAATCTAAGTAGTGCATTTGTATATAAAAACCTTATGAAATTTTTAGACAATTCAATAGACCCAATGTATAAACAACCAAATTATAGCCAAATATTTAGAAAAATTATAGCGCAAATTTTAGTCCAATTGTATATAATTTAGAAAACATTTTAAAGAAATTGTAAATATTTTAAATATACGTGATATTCTTGCAATAAAATAAAATTTACAAAACGAAGAAAAAGAATCGGTTCTTATTCCCAAAAACTGATAAATTAAATTTTAATCTTGCAAAAGGAAAATGAATAGCTATAGGAATTCTTTATCAAGCACATAATTAAATCATTTTTATATTTTCATATAATAACTATAATATAGGTTAAAAATTATTCCCAACTTCACACTTTGGCCACCGAAGAAAAACGAATTTTAAACATGTAGGTTTGAATAAAATATATCTAAAATGCCTTTTTGTATTTAAATACTCAATTGGTCTTTTGAAACATTATTTAATGTTATATATATTGTGTACATTGTTGCTGTTACTATAACAATTGCATCTCTGTTGAAAAAATAGCTAGTAACTAAGCTAAAGATCGATATTGCGAACGTAGAAATCATAAAACTATGTGTGATGAACACAAAAATTACCTAAAAGTAAGAACTTAAAAACCAAATTTGTACTAACTAAATTAGTATTTAAGCATTATATTTGGGCAGACGACCATGGCTGATCGCTTGAGATGGAGGGCTCTGTGGGCAGTTGAATGCGAGTCAGATAAGATCCCCTCTATCCTTTTTTGAAGTCGAGAAGATCGTCCAGAGCCGCCGCCTTCCCGGAATCATCCTTCTCCAGTTCCGCCCGCGTGCAACGGCCACAGCAATCGGCCGATGGTTTGTTCTCGCATTCTCCCAGCGCTGGTGGCTTGAAGTTGGGTGTCCAGGGTCCCAGGCTGCCACTGGCATAGAAGTCCATCGGATAGGCATTGTTGCGTGGCGACGAGTTGTGTGGCGTCCACTCGACATCGCCCAATACCACGGACAGTTCGTAGGGATTCAACAGCGGTTGGCTGAAGGCGGATCCCCAGTCGATCGAAAGTCGCGGGCAGGCAATCTGCACGAAGGCGTCAATGTCCGCAAAGAGTGCCAGTTTCTGGGGGAAGATCTCGGACAGTAACAGCGTGGTAGTCTCAATGCCCTTGGCGTGCAGTCGCTTCTCCAAAAATCGATGCACCCTGGAACTGCCCTGTCTTCCGAGTGTTCCCAGTATGATGCCGATGCGGCGGGCCTTCTTAGCCCGCTGTACAGCATCCAGGCGAAGATTCTGCATGGCCGTGTGGTCATACTGCTCTATGGTAAACTTTTTCTCATACGGATCGTATTTGTAGGCCTGAAAGGGTAAAAGAAAAATGTAAGTAAATTCACTAGATTTTTAAAACTCTTTTAAAGAGGTAATTACCTTTAGCAGCGGGTTGGCAATCATTGCGGATTCCAGGTGGAAACGCCCGTCTCCCAGATAAATGATCATCTTAGTCGTCTCTGGCAGCTGCGGCGATGTGCAGCCGAGAATCTCTCCGGGACTAAGTGGCTTGGCCTGGGGAACTATCACATCGTAGCCGGCAGCCTTTAGTTCCGTGGATGCAGCCTGCAGTGTGGTCACGAACTGTATGGTGCTGACCAAAGCTATCTGGCCCACCTCCGGGCGGAAGTTTAGCTTAACGGAGTCCAGGAAGTGCAGAGGATCGATTTTAATGTCCACGAAAATGTACAGCACCTTGATGCCGCACGTCTGATCCACGGGTATGAGGCAGCTGTGGCCGTAGTGCACCAGCAGATCCGCTCCCAGTGCCTTGGCAGTATAGTCGTCCACGCAGCAGGCACCGTAGGTCACATCGCCCATGATGACGGTATCCGCGCTGGTGAATCGCTCCACGATGTCGCTGATGACCATGGCGTACATCAGCAGGCCCTCCGGCAGTTGCAGCGCCACGCGCTTGGCCTTCATCTCTCTTATCCGCCAGATGGTCTTGTGCATCTCGAAGTTGTAGTTCGAGGGCAGGCGGTCTACGGCCTGCTGCAGCAGTGGATCATCGAGCAGCTCCTGCGGAATCCGATTAATCCTCGCCTTCGGCTTGAATACCTTCTTCGGTCTGGCCCGGACCACCACCACATCGGTGCTCTCGCTGGTTGGGAGATTGCTGCTCGGTTGGATCACGTCCAACATGGTGCTGGAAAAGTATAGAGTCAAATGTAGGAAATTAGAATTAGTTCAGTAAATAAAAAGAGTTTTATTTAATTTTTTAAGACGAAAGTACCTTGATCGAAATTGTTTTGCTGGGTTTGGTTGTTTTGTTTATATTTGATAGCTTCAAAAACAATAAAATTGGGACATAAATTTGAAATGCTCCTCTATAATTAATTGTTTATAATCTATAACTTATATTTTAGATTTTATGAAACCCTTTCAGTATTGGTAATCAACATAATCTTAGTAAATCTTTAAATTTAATACGCAATAGTAATAATCTACCAAAAAATAAACGAGACATGTTAAGGTCAAGACTGTTTTGATTATTATAAAACTTGGATTTGGATTTCCATTTTTTTGTGTGGTGATAGCTTCAGCAAATAAACAATAAACAAAGAGGCCGACAGTGTATTGTATCTGGCGTACGTGACTGCTGAATGGAATGGGATGACGGGGGACCGGCCCCCTTGCATTTGAACAAGAGTCACCCGGAAAAGCAAAACCCGAATTCTTATAATTAACCCAGGTGGATGAATCACTTAGTTGGCGGCCCCACCTTGGGGATATACCTTCCAACCGATACTTTCAAATCGGACCGGTTCCAAGGTCTGAATTAACAATTGGCAATAAAAAAAAAGCAGAACAAACTGCTGTTTTTGTTAACTTTTTTTTGTTATTCTTTACTTAATGTTAATAGTAGGAGTGAAACTATGTAGGTAATGTGAATTTTTAATAGGATGTTTCTTCACGGAAATAAATATTAATTCAGAACACAGCACTGTCAAACTATATTTAAAACTAAAACAAACACATATTATCGTTTAAAGACATTTGTTGATTTAGATGGCCTTTGTCTTACCCGTGGTATTTGCTTGGTTAACAAAACAACTACTATTTAAATATAATACAGAAACCGCGAGATTGGAATCGTTCGATACCTTTATCAGTTGGACGTCAGACGCTGTCTGAATTTCAGGGGTTGCGTTTTGCGTTTGGCTGCTGCACAGAAACAACATAGAAATTGGTCAGTGAACTTTCCGTTTGTGTTGCGCCATTGATAACTGTTTCTGAGTCACGTAGGCCACACACCGTGCAACACGGAACGGGTTACTTTTACTACCTGACCTGACCTTACTTACTGCCCGACTCTAAATAGTCGAATGCTATACAGATCGTTTATAGCTTACCATGACTTTAACACCAAATCAACAATTTGCGTTTGCAATAACTATTATATCACTGGCACAGATAATGATTCGCCCCTAACACTTTAATTTGCTGCTAAGTGTAAATCTGGCACGTTTCACTAGCAGCACAGCTGATGAGAAATTGTTGCTTGCCTTACGTTTCTGTATAATACTGCCAATTGTTTTTAATTGTAAAAGTGGTCCACCTTGCTTTGTTTATACTTTACTTACAATTTCAGATTTTTAGTCCTCTGTTATAAAGGTTTTAATAATTTCTGCTCAATCCCGCGTGTGAATGTCGAATGGCAACAGCTGATTGGTCTCAGTAGCTCGTGAACTTGTGAACAGTGCTGCCACTTAAGCAATTTCGTAGCTATTTCTGGCTACTTTCAAATTTGCAACTTTTATTATCTTATTCTTAATTCTTAATCTTATTAGCTACAAATCAAGCAGTTTTTATTTTTTCTTTAGAAGTTGTTCAACATGTTTTACAAAACAAGGCATTTTTTATTTCTGCCTTTTTTATATTATTGATTATTTGTTCAAACAACGATTAATATTGGTTCACAAAGATATCGGAAGTAGTATACAACTCAGTGGCTTAACAGCTATGGACTACACAGACACCGAACTTGGAGATTTTGGCAGCACTGCTTGTGAACCACAATTGGAACTGGAACTGGTTGAAAACGGAATCAGTTGCACCCAGCACTGAAACTTAAGTGTTGCAAAACGATGGAGGTTTTCAAAATTCAAATTTATTTAATAGTACTTTTCCACTTGACAATTTAAAAATTCATTAGGCTGACGTTTTTATTGTACTTACATACATGCAACTAGGCGCACTTTTCAAGCAGAGTTGGTTGTAATTTGTATCATCAGGTAATTTATATTTATTTCAAATACATATGTACATCTACAACATGATTAATACATTTTACAGGAAAACGCTACCATTCCATCGGAGATTTAGGGCTTTGAGCTCTCTGCCTCGGACACATCAGCCTCCTCCGCATCCTCTGTAATTGAAATGATGTTGCAAAAATAAGTGGAAATTCCCGGAAAAAGGTAAGAAACTAAAAACCCCTTTCGTTCACCTACGCTTTCCGCCGGGCAGTCGCCGTTGGCGTTCCTGTTCCACTGCCGCATGGTATTCTGCGGCGGCCTGTTCGCAGGCTCCCTCGAACGGAGCCATATTGATCTTGCCGTTGAGCATCATGTTGTCCGCCTGATCCTGACCATGATTGGCCTTCACCTTCAGCTTACTCTCCCGGGACTTGGCCTCCAGGATCTTCTCGCGACGGTTCTCCCGCTCGAACATCTACGGTGGGTATATTGGATTACTTATTGGATTGGATTGTTAACTCATTCTTACAGCAGTTAGCAGAGGCTTGTCGTTCTTGGCCGACATCACCATATTGTCGGAGACCTCGATGAGAAAGGTGGCTCCCAACTGGCTGCCACAACTGACGAACTTGCCGTTCTCGTTTGTCCGGACACAGTAGAGCGGCTCATCACACACCTTGACCGTGAGGACAGGCTCGTTTTGCTGCTGGAGCAGATCCCACGTGTCCATGACCCCATCCATGCGGGTGATGAAGAACTGCGATACCCTGGACATAAAGTTTTGTAAGTATAATGATTTGCCAAAAATAAGCACCCACTTGGTGTAGCTCCAGGCCCCATCGGTCAGCATGGAGCTGCTGCTCTTGGTCCAAATGATGGAGCTCTCCCGGCAATCCTCCGACCAAATACGGGCACACCAGTCGCCCACGGTGAGGAAGTTCTTCACAAAGGCCGGATTCCGGGTGATGGCATACACCGGGCCCAGGTGGCACATCATCTGTGGGAGGGGGCAAATCATTAGGACCTAATCAGCTTACACTGGTAAAAAAAATCGAAGACAATCCAAATATATCAAACTCAATTTCAATATTTTTCGCTGTAACTTTCAGCCATTTCCGTTTTAATATGTTTTAATTTTTTAAGTTTTATTTGAGTATTTTTTACGGAATGGATTTTAACATTGTAAGCCATATAATATTGGAAGCTTTAAAATCTAAAATATAATATAGTTTCAATATAAGTTCAAATATATTAGTACTAAATCATACATATGACTGTCCAATATACTTAAATCCTAAACAAAATAGTTTATAAAAATATAATATAATTTAATATATTTACCATTTTTACCATTTTTATCAGTGTATAGAAACTTACCCGTATCTGAATTTTTTCCGTAGGCGTCTTGCCCTTGCGATTGCAGGAGAAGAGCATTCCCATCTCCGTGCCGGCCATAAACCGTGTGGGTATGGTGGTTTCATACTCCAGCACCGAAATGCCGTACGATCGCGACAAATCCTGGTCGTCACTCTTTACCGGATCCATGAGCAGGCGGTCCAGTGGCTCAGTGAGCTTCCTGGTGTCCCACCACAGCACCTGACCATCGGAGCCGCCGGAGAAGAACTCGGTGCCACTTTTTGAGTTGTTCCACAGCACCGAGTTGACCGGATCCCGGTGGCACACCTCCCGTTCGCTGATCATCACCGGATGCTTGCCGTGCCGCGTATCCCAGGCGGCCACCTGGCCATTGTACATGCCGCTGACCAGACTGGTCGGATCCTTCTGGTTGTACTCCAGACAGACGCAGGGAACCTTCGGCTCCAGGGTGAGAAAGGGCTCGTTGGGGTTCTCCACCTCCCAGATGTACGAGTTGCACTTCTGGTTGGACTTGTCGCCCTGGAACCGCATGTCGCAGTGGCTGACGGCCATCTTGATGCCGCCATCCGGCGACCAGGACAGATGCTTCACCGGCACCTTGACGGGATTGGGATCGCGATAAACGTTGACCGTCCGCGACTTGCACGGTTCGGGCAGCGGGGCGGGATCGAGATTCTCAAAATAGTTCTCATAGATGTTGACCGCATTGTTCTGATGGATATAGTGCTCCATCGGCTTGGTGAGATTCATCACCTGCGTGATGTAATTCTCGTCCTTCTCGATTTTCCGCTTGTACCGCACCGTCTGCTCCGGATCGTGCATGTTGATGTCCTTGGGCCATCCGCCCTCATTGTGTGTGATCCCCGAGCTCTTGTACGTGGCCCTTTCCGTGTTGGCCACACTCAGCGAGGTCTGTCCGGCATATTGCGTCACCCGGTCCACGGGGTTCTGCAGGATGTAGTTCTTGACCAGCTCCGGATTGGAGTTCTCGCTGAACACCACCTCATCCTTGTCCTCGAATGTGACGCGTGCTCCAAAGGAGCGTCGCTCCTTCTTAAATGTATATTCCATTTTTGGCAAAAACCAACTACTCTTTCGTATCGCTTCAATAAATGTAAGGAATAATTTTTGGATGATTGATTTTGTCCATGGCAACTGACTGTTTGGTCAATATATTCAAGATGCATTTGGGGGCCTTGCGGTAAAGTATATAAATATTTATGTGGCATAATTATAATACTAATTTCAATAATTATAATACTAATTATAAATTTAAGTAAATTTAATAATAGCTTAGTAAAGCATTATGAGATTTTAAAATAATGTTGCCTTTAAGTTTCTTATACAATCAAAAGTTGTATGCATTTATAATATACAAACCCAAGACATTTCTCCCAATGAAACAATTCGAATGATCCACAGATATTTGCAAGTTTATTTTAAACATAAAATGAGAGACTTATTTCGCGTAGAAATATTTGCAAACAAATTGATTGAGAATGCTAAAACGTTCGTACTTACAATAGTAATAGTTGTAGTAAAATTAATGTGATCGAATTGGTATTTTACAGGGAAATCATGAGGCTTGGATCTGGATTTCCACTAACGGGTATCTATACACATTAACATTAGCTATATGTCTGCTCTGTTTCATCAAGCACGGAGTTATCAGGCATCAAAAAGGGTTTTGGTTTGGTTTTGGGAAATACTTGCCAATACTTCCGATCTGCCTTAGGGTTGGGATTAATGTGTTCTTAAAATCGCTTGAAGATTTGTTATCGTTTGTTAGGTAGGTGTATTCGTTTCTAGCTTTGCTTCCTGCAACATCACATGATTTCTACTTGGAACTACAGATCGAATTCGGATCGCACTGGGCACGGGGTTAACTGGAGCTGGAGCTGGTTTGATTTGTATTTGATTTGATTTCGTTGGAACTTAAATTAAGATTTAGCACCAAAAGCAGCTGATATACGTAAAAGAAACTACACTTAAACCCTACAATAGATCGTTCAAAAGTCATGCATAAAAGTGTATTGCTCGTTTGTCTTAAAATGAACAAATCGTTAATTATACATATATACTGGTACATTAAAAATAGTTTCTCGACACACGTTTTGCAATAATCAGTTTGACAAAATACAATCGCTTATTCTCGTCTTGTGGCAGTTCGTTTTGCGTGTCCTTAATAAGTCTATAACCACTCCGAACTCAAAGATTAGCGACCCAAAATTGGACCCTGGCAACTGACACGCGAGTCGATAAATACATATGTATGTCTACACAACTAATAGTAATCTTCGGACCTGCACAGACTGTGGTTCAAACGTAGATGAGGCAACAATACAACAAGTTGGCAAAGAACTGAACTAGAATCTGAACCTTAACCTTGACCTGGTAATCTGTGTAACCTGGCTATCTGGCTACCTGGACTAACTGCAAACCAATAGAAACGAGCCTGGCGATTTACGTACATACATACATGTGGTTATAGATTAGGGATTTCTTTATCACTTTGCTTTTTCTGATCCTCCTATCCTCTTCTCTTCTATTCTCTTCTCTTCTCTTATCCTCTCTCCAAGGGTAAAACTTTAACACACGCATAAAGACTTTCACAATCAGCCTATCCCATCCACTCCATAAAAATACTTTCGATCTATCTCTATCTCTATCTCTCTCCCTTGGTCCGATCCACCGGCTTACAACGAGAAGTACTTGAGAAACTGGGCCGGGGGGACGGGCTGGGCCAGGGCCAACTGTCCGCCGGCCTCCTCCAGGCGCTGCTTGTAGTCCGGACTCTGGTCAACGATGCACGGATGCCCGTCCGAGGGCCAAAATAGGCAGCAGCAGGAGCGGCACAGGGCCAGCACCTCGGCGAACTGGTAGTCATCGTTAACGCCGTAGGTGCGGCGCAGTTGGTGGTAGATCTGCTTCCAGTCCTTGATCTCGCCCATCTGCTTGAACTTGTCCAGGTCGAGGATGGTGTGGATCTGGCGCTGGTTGAAGTGGAAGCGGGTCAGCTCGCGCCAGATGCGCTGCTCGGAGACCAGCTTGGCCATGGTCTCCCAGGCCTCGGCGGCCGACTCCAGGTCCCGATGGTCGGCAATGCACAGGATGATCTCCCGCACACACTCCTCCGGCAGCTCGTGCAGCTTGGGCTTGGCCTCTGGATCGGGCTGAAAAGAAAGAGGTTGTGATGAGTAGGGAACTTGGAAATAATATCAGGTACACATAATATATATATATATATATATATATATATATATATATATAATATGTATCAGGGGCACAGCTTGCTGTGTCAAAGAAACAGTTATTGTGCTTAATAGAAACCTGCTCCAACTTAATCTTTTTATATTTTAATCATAATTAAATAGGTTTCTCTAATGGAAACCCTCGTAAATTTTATTAAATTATTTTTAATTGAGGTTTCTGCAATTCCCATATTATGCTTTATAGATTATACCCCTTACCTCTCGGATTTCGATTTGGCTGGCGACACGCTGGATGCGCTTGATGGTGGCCATATGCTCCTTCCACAGGTAGGTGCTGCCCAGGGGCTTGCCCCAGCACTTCTGGTTCTCCTGGCTGACGATGTGCTCCAACTTCAGGGCCAGGCCACGCAGCACATTCGGATGCTGCTGACTGTCATTCACTAGGGTAATTAAACGCTATTATTAGACACTGTTTAGTGAGGATTAGAATATACAAGATCATTTACCATGCGACGCCACCTCCTCGACCATTTGGAGGAGCTGGCGCTGGGCACTGCCCGGCAGACTGGCGATGCCCTTGTTGGACACGAGTAGAAGGAAGGCGCAGATGTAGTGGAACCTCTTGCGGTCCCGCACCGATCGCCGAAAATCCAGACGCTTTACAGCCTCGCTGAGACCATTGAACCCGGCTATTTCTCTGGTGCACCGGATGGTGATGTGGTAATGCGGTGGCATCACCGCGTCATCCTCCGAACTGTCGCTGTCCTGGTAGCTGCTACTCCCCTCCGAGTGGTGCCTACAATAAGTACAAAAAAATATTTAAAGTGTCATAAATTAAAGATCGGGTAATATAAGTAAGAGGATTTAACAAAGTTCAAATTAAGTGATATCAAAAGGATAATTTCCTTCAGCTAATCTACGATTTTTTGTGATCTCAAACTTTATGTATAATACATTAATAACTTTAATTCTGTTTTTAAAGAAATATCATTTCATCCTGAGCCATTTTAAATTGTTTTGTGAAACGTAAATAGCCTTGTTGTTTTTCGCACAGTGTAGGGCCAGATAATCCATTGCCAATGCAACATTTCGGAAGTGATTCGGTCCAGCTGTATGACACTGCACTCAACTTGGGGGATTAACCTGTTTGGCCAGTTGTGTGTTATGCCAACTCTTGGACTGCAATTGCAGCTACCATTTGGATTTGGCTGCTTACAAGTGTTAAACGCTTGCGAGTCGCTTTTCCTGAGGCGGAAGCTCTCCAATTTCCCACCATCTGATCTCAGGCTCTGTCCGGTTATTAAATTAAGCAATTCGGAGAGAAGGAAACCCAGCCGAGTGTCAAGTTTTTAGCCATGTTTAATGCAATTACAAGTGCTGGGTCGCGTAATTTGTGAAATTGTACACATTTGCAATTCAATTTCGAACGAAGCTAGGTGTCATTTGGGCAGGCAAGAGGAAATAGAAATGTTTAGCAGATGGCTATCTTTTGTACATAAGCTTTACTAGTCTTGGATCATCAGATAAATTGTGAGTTTATGAAAATCACACATCTATGGAACCAAATTGGTGGAATGAGTAAATAAATTGCAGCAAGTGTAATAGATATTTTTTCTATGATGTGCTTAAAGACTTTTCAAGACACTTCCAACATAAAATGGCATTAAGCAAAAGTGAAACCCATTAACGACCTTGAAAATCGACATTTGCAGCGTTTGAAAGATGTGCAAAAAAACCCCGGGCTAAGAAAATGGTAATTACCAGGCAATTATGGGGGAAAACTTCAATTAGACAAAGTGCAGTTGGCCCAAGAGACGAGCACAGTTTGACCCAGTTTGGGGAAAATCAAAAACAATTTAAAGGCAACCAAGGACAGGACGTGTCCTCGTCGAATCGTCCACAACCGCAAATGGTCAAGGCGCATCGATTTGGTTGGCGGGGTTATTCAGGTATTTATCCTGGGCATGGGTGTCTCGTCCTTCGCGAAAGCAGAGTAAATCTAATTCTGACCCAGAATTGGGTCCGTAATCAGTGGTAATCCACTCACGGTCCCAACAGGAGCTGCAAAAGATGCTCCAAGGAGAGCAGCCATCAAAGACAGGACAGGAAAGTGGGGGGAACGCGGAACGAGAAACTGGAAAAGAAAACGCACAAAAGCTCCTCCAATGCGCCCCCAGCTGAGCAAGTCGAGAGTCGAGAGTCGAGAACCGTTGTTGGCCTGCTGCAAACTAGGTCACCGCTTTTATTGGCCACCACTTCGTATACGTAATGTAGAATAGTTCATGTGCATTGTACTGCCATGTGTTGCTGCTATGATATGTTATTATTATGGTTTTCTTTTTAGTTTTGGGTTTGCATTTCGCATTTAATTTGAGATTTTCAGAAAAAGAAAACTGTTTTACAAATGCATTTAGGACTAGTTTTGAATTCAAAACGTATGCAGTTGGGTAAGTTTATCTGAAGAAAAATGTTTATGGAATTTTTTTATTTCATTTAAGTGAAATAAGGAGATGCATTTAAGACCAGTTAAAAATGTGTATGACCTTGTTTATTAATAAAATAAGTCGTTCCAAAACTTAGAAATTTGTTTAACCTTAAGAACTGCCAAATAAAATGTAATTAAATCAGTGAGTAATTTACCTTTAATCATAATTTGTTAAAGGATGTCTCATACATAAATAGATGAAGATACGCACAACAAACTCAACTGTTTATTGTCATTGATAAAGATAACTCCAAAATGACTGAATCGAATCGCATTGCTCAGAGTAGATAAAAGAAACAAAGAAATCAGACCATCCCAGCCAACACTTTATTATTGCAATTTTCAACGCCAATTATTGTGTTTTGATTATTATTATTTTTGCTTTCCATTTTCTAGCTCGAAATTCATGATGTTGTCGCTGGCTGTGTTTTAGGTAAATGTGCAATTATCTGCGGATCTGTATAAAAATAGCTGACGCGAACAATGAAATTGTTGCGCTTGTGTTCGGACTGCGGCTCTTGCTCCCTGGATCCCTCCTCCTCCGGAGATCTCTGGATCTCCGAATCGGATGGAAAACTCCGGCCCTGCCCACAGCCATCATCCAATCCAGCCAACAGACCATGCCGCGGCCGACGACCACGTGAATCATATAAATCACTCAACGACGTCACCATCAAGCGTTCGTTTACCTTTCTCCAAGCGAATTAAACAAATGAATCGGAGTGCGGGGCCCTTCTTTTTGACTGGCAGGCGCAGCGGGAAAAACTTCGAGTTGCAGCGGAAAATCGCTTTTCTATTTATACGCTTGTGACCTTTTTCCACATAAATAATTGGAAATGGAGTTGAGGACCAGCAAAGGAGCCAGAAAGCGTTTCGAATATTTCTAATTTTAGAAGATATTGGAAGTGATCACATATATGTGAGATACTCGCTTCTCATTACGAATGAAAATCTTTGGTTGCAAAAGGTATAACTAGGCAAGTCAGCATGTGTCTTGGTTGCATGGAAAGGAAATAAAATAAATAAAACTACTTAATTAGTTTAAATTGCCGGATTATCTTATTTAAGATATAAAGCAAGATAGAAAACTTTTCTTGTATTTCAACTTTGAATATCATTAAAATTTTGTCTATTAAGATTGTCTATCTGTTAAATTTCATGCTAACTAGTATTAGCATTAGAATATGAAAAAAAATGTTATTGGAAACCAACATATATTTAAAAAAAAAAATAAGAAAGTTTAAAAATACCACCAGCTTTATATGTTTTATAAAATCTATAAAATTATACCTCTAAATAAAGTCTAACCTTAAATGGTTACGTTTTTATAAATTTTGTTTAAAATACAAATTTTTCGGCGCAAATTCATCAATTACTTTTAGGCAACCACAAACAAACGAGTGTATTTTATATTTATTACACTCATATGAAAAGCTATTTTCCGCGACCTCATCTATCTTGATACAGTGGAAAATAAAAAAAGAAAAAGAGTGCCGAAGACGGGAAGGAAAATCGATCAAAAAGCGGGCGGGCGATCGTTGGTCCGCAGATGTGCAGCGAAGAGTGCAGTGAAAGTGGGTCCAATTCCGACTCCAACTCCGACTTCGACTTCGACATCGACTTGGAGTCCAAGTAGTCGGCACGTCCGCGGGTGCACTTTGGATTCGCTTTTCCATGCAATCTGGCATTTCTAATTATTATTTTGAGGCATTATCTAATGGGTTCAGTGCCGAGCGACGGCCATTTGAATTTTTAATTGACCAGAAAGAAAGTTGGGTAATGCTCAAAAGCGAGTGCTTAGCATAGTTACGAAATGGACACGCAAGTTTGGCGATAAACCGGGTAAAAACGCTTTACAATCGCTAGGAAAACCATATTGTAACACAATTTATGGATTTCGAGGAAATTCAGTCACGTCAGTCAGACTAATACGTATGCTCCACTTCCCACAACACAATGTTCAAAAAAAAAGTTAGAAATGAATTTGTAATTTTTAAAATTGCGGCGCAATTTGAACGTTTCATAACCGAAACCCTGGATTGCTGACTAGAAGGCAATGCAACACCAATTGATTTTGACCTCTTAAAATTCGTGTGTTATTTTTAAGATAGGCCGTGGAGTTACATAAGACAGAACATCGTAAAAAATTCGAACCGAACGCACACGCGGAAGATGTCAGGGAAAAATAGACAGAACTTAAAGTGCACTTTTGACAAGTCATAAAGAACGCACCAAATCCATGGAAGGGGCGCTTATTTTTAGCATTTCGAGTAGTCGTAAATGGGAAAAATGCGGAAATAGCGCCACTCATGATCTACTCGGGCAGGAATATACATTTGGGGTCAAAATAAAAACACTGTAATGTAAGCCTTGCTCTTCTTTGATGTTTTAGTGTATTCTAAATAGTTACTAAAATTAAAACAAACTCACATGTAAATCTAAAAAATTATATGTAACAAATGTTTCAAAAACAATATATTTAATTTTAAACATTTTTTACATTTGAAAGATTTACAGATTTTATTTTCTGATATATTATTTTGACCGCAGCTGTACGATAAATGTGGTCCCCAAAAACTTGAAAGAATTCTAAAATAAGAAATAGAACATAGGTAGGCACCAAAATGCATATTAAGCACCATTGAAGTACCTTTAGACGGCTAGACGGGGAAATATCAGCCTTGGGAACTTGGAAAACCCCAAAGGAACATTTACTATATGTATACGTGGGCTAACCATGCAATTACAAACCGTAGGCGTTAAACTCGGTCAAGTTTAGGCCAAAGTATGGGATGATTGTAAGAGAGAGCTTGCAACGGCACCAAAAGCTCAAGGTTCCGCACCGCCCACTTTCGACCTCCCAACTCCCTTTTTCCATTCAACTTCCGCATCGAATCGATTGGGTATATGTCAGTCATCAAATTAGTATTTTCAATAAATATATGAATATTGGAAATCCAACATCTTGTCAAATGAAAAACAAATTAATGTTTAAAATTCAATATTATAATAAACTAGTTGAATATGAAGTGCGCAATTAAATATTATATTTGTAAAGACCTTGAAAGTCTGTCTCTCTTATATAGAGTGCAATTTTCTTTTAAAATTGGACTGTACATATATAATTTTATTATAATTTTTACGAACTTAAACAACGTGAAGCATGAAAATCATTGGCTTTTTGCATGCTCCGTTTTCACTCTCACCATTCATTGTCTTAATGTTTGAAAAACTTTTTGTTCCACTTGCAATTTCCAATTGCATTCGAGCGAACAATAGCAATCAATCAAATGAGCAATCGATCAGATGGCAGAGATACAACCCAGCCAACCCAACTGCCCAAGGCACCAATCGAGATACGGAAATCGCTGGAACTTCTGCTACTTTCACACAGCCATTTGAAGTGACTCACCGGATCAATCGAAGCAGACCTGTAATCACTAGACCCAATGACACTTTAAATAAATTAAGATATACCAATGCGATTTGAGGTACTTTAAGTGTGCCTCTTCATGGGAATCAAATACATCGGATTTGTTGTCACACATTTGATGGTGTTTTACTGCCTGGGGCTTAAATTTAAGCAACCATCGGTTCGAAGCCAACGAAGGGAAGTGGGCTCCATTGTCTGGGCCACAACAATTATTCGTCGCTTCGCTTTGGCCAAATTCAATGGCACCACTGGGCATTGAACATAAAAGCGAGTCTATAACTGAATGATTTAAAGATTTCGGCAGTGAAACTGTTAGACGCAGCGACGATTTAAATTCAAATGTTATCTTTAAAGTTTAACGGCATGAAAGCCTATTAAATATAAGCCTATATGTACCTTGTATATATATTAATATAAATAAATATAGAAATACTAAAAAATTATAAAAAGGGGTCGAGGCCGAATAAATTATAGGCCAATTGTTATCTTAGCCGATAAGATTTCTGCAAGTAGGTTTTGCAAGCACAACCTTTTTTCCTGCGAAAACGTAAACATTTCAAAATGGAAATTTAGCTATCAATTACGATACGGAAGTCTGGTCATTGCTCTAGACTATTTTTTGCTAATGGAAACGTGACTTGAAACTATGACTAACCAAATGCCACAACAAATTCAGTACGATTAAGATTATTCATATACATACGTATTTTTTCTATTACCTCCTTCTGAACTTAATAATAGTGCGATAAATAAATCATAACTTGACTGATTTGAGCTGTAATTGTTTTTCAAAGCATTTGCCTAGATAATGTTTATTTTGTAAAACTATCTTATCGCACTTGCAGTTAAACAACGTAATTTTTGAATTGGATGACTAAAAGATAACCAACAGCAACAGAAGTCCATATATGTAAGGTGCGAAAAACGAAGCTGCAGTTATTGTTAAATCATAAAGGTATTGTTTGCTTACAATCGAACCTTACAGTCAAACCTCTATATAAAAATATCGTAAATCTTTTCTGCATGCATAAATAAAACCCATGAAATCAATCAATTTAGCTATCAGCAATTTGCTTTGGTTCTCAACAATAAAGTACGCAATTAAATGCGTTTTACTTTCCCATATGAGAAACAAAATTGTGTAAATAAAAGTAAGGCAATTTTGAAGTGATTTTTTTTTGTCATTATTTCTTTCGTCGAATAGGACTACATAAAAACGCCTTCAAATTTATATTGTCAGATGTGCGTCTCATTCAACAGCATTCACAGAAATTAAAATAATTTTGTCATCGAAAATCAAAGGTCTTTTGTGAAAAGTTGCGTGTTTGCCGATAAGAAAATGGGGTAAACTTACCGCTTCCGCTTGCCTCCGCACTCGAGCACCTTGGAGCGCTCCCAGCCGCCTTCGGTTTTGATCCAAGTTTCCCCCGGAGACCGAAAATCTTTCGAAATAAACGCCATCTTTTACGGAACTGGATTCGGAATACGGTTGCTTTTGTCTTCTTGCACTAATTGCTGAACGATCGCTTTATTGTTTTCTTTATTCGCGTGAGATTGTAGATTTGTATTGTTTGTTTACTGTTTTTTTTTACTGTTTAAGCGGACGGCGGTTGACGAAACGCGTTTGATTTAGCTGCAAGAGGGAATTTCATAATTAATTGCAATTTTCACGTGCCATAGAGCAACAAAGGAATGCCTTTTTTCGATCGATTCAAATGTTTTAATGGCAATTGTAAATACAAAAATTAGAGACGAAAATATTTTAGAAAATACGAATACAACATTTAGCAAAAATTATTTGCAAAAATTATTTTATGTCTCAAACTTTAAAAAGAAATATCTGAAATAAAATAAAACCTTAAGTCCTAGGAATTCAGAATAGTTTTGAAAACTTGTAAACGTATTTAGTACACACTTAAATGATTTCGATTTCAATGTTGCTTTGTTTTAGAATATGGTTCTTTAGTTAAGTTTGGTTTATTTAGTTTACTAAACACAACACCTCTTTGCTTATTAGTAAAATATAAAATAATCCATTTCAGTGTTTCCATTTTGCCTCTACATTCAAAACCCAATCAGGGTATAAGAAAATGTAATTGTCTAATGAGAATCTGGCAAAGCCTTTGAATAGAAACCAAACCAAAACAAAACAAAAACAAAAGTTAGTCCAAATAGGGTAAAAACAAGTGGAGAGCGAGAGCGTGAGAGAGAAAATGAGAGCGCGAGAGGGAGGGCTCCACGACCAGCTGTTGGGTTTCCATGCTCGATGGGGGAGGGGGCGTTGGGGGCCGCGGGGGCTGCGGAGTGTTGTGGCCCCTCTCTTTCTGGGGCTCTGGCTCTGTTTCGTCCGTAGGTACACAGCTGATTTCTGCAATTACGCGTTTGTTTTGCCTTTGTTGTTATTGGCCGTAAAATTTTCAGAGCAGTTTCCCAAACACGCAACCGAATATTTGTACTTTCATTTCCGCATTTCAAAGTCAACGCCGTGGCTATGGCTACCACATAATATCTACGAATCACAATAAACTCACAATTCTTCGTACTCAGGTGAAATTGGACCACGTTCTGGAATTGCGGAAAACGCAGTTTTCCCCCAAGCTCTAATTACGCACTTTGCAGGGCAATTACCGATAAATTGCTGTGACTGACTTGCAGGCAAGTAATGGCGCACTCTGCCTGGAAAAACGTTTTCCGCTGCCGCACGACGCACTCGAGCCACCAACGAAAGTGAACTGCCAATTCCGCAGGGCCCCAAATAGAGGAAAACTAAACTAAGCACTCGTTGTAACGGACGCAAACGCGCAGCTTGATTTAGAGTGACCGCCGAGGCGGGCGCCAAAAAATACCACGCACGGTTGGCGTTGCCATCTGATATTCCTAGCCGTCCAGAGCTGCCGGATGTAGCGTTTGAGATCATGTTGATTTTCAAAAATTCTATTACTTATTATTTACTTTTGTTTTATTTTATATGTTTAACAAGTGGAACTGGATACATCCTTTCGAAGCAAAGTTGACTTTTGACTCTGTCCCTCTAAATCAAAACAATTTCACACACACGACAAAAGTATTCAGAAGTTTTCATAACTAGGAAATTTATTAAAAAGTAAATAAATATAAATGTTTTTTTCTTATAATTTGCCATTTAAATAACAGGTTATAATGCAGTGGAAATATCCTAAACACAAAGTGTAGTGGAAACAGGCTAAAAGTTCAACTTGCTTGATCCAGCCCTGCAATTTTTGTTATATCCTAACGGACATCCTGCGGTCACACTATTTGAGTGCGAGATTTCATAATTCCCAAGTCGGCGAGGAAAACACGAATAAATCCCCATTTATCAGCGTTTATAATGTCGGCATCGGAGCAGGGACCTAATATCAAGTACGGGGAAAACGCTCCGAAGCTGGACAAGGCGCAGCTGCAGTTTATGAAACTGATTGAAGAGCAAAACCTGGACCGCGTGCAAAAGCTGAAACGCATCCGCCGCAACAATCTACTGACCGCCGGCGCATTGGGAGTCTCCGTTTTGGCCATCTACGGCTATTCGATCTTCTCGGTGCAGCAGGAGAAGTTCCTGGACGACTTCGAGGAGCCCAAGAAGGTGTCATCTTAGCTCCAGTCGTTGTTAGTTTCCCCTAGTTCGTAAGCGTTTTCTTCATTTTACACACCGTTTTACACTTTTGAAGTTGTTGCACAACAAGGTGAGTTTGAAGTGGATTATCATCTGTCCAGTTTCTAGAACATTACTATTGCAGATGGCCCAAGCTAGTGCCCGAGTGCTCCAGAACGGCATGCGTCTGCCCCCTATGCCCACCATTCGGGAGCTGGTTAAGCTCTACAGGCTGCAGGCCAGAAAACAGCTAAGCCAGAACTTCCTCATGGACGAGCGGCTGACGGATAAGATTGTCAAGTCGGCGGGACGGATCGATTCGAGGGATTTGGTTCTGGAGGTGGGTCCCGGTCCCGGTGGCATTACCCGATCCATTCTGCGTCGTCAACCACAGCGACTGTTGCTCGTGGAGAAGGATCCGCGCTTCGGCGAGACCCTACAGCTTCTCAAGGAGTGCGCCAGTCCGCTGAACATACAGTTCGACATACACTACGACGACATTTTGCGCTTCAACATAGAGCAGCACATCCCGGACACCTCGCAGCGAATCCACTTGATTGGCAACCTGCCGTTCGCCATCTCCACGCGGCTGCTTATCAATTGGTACGCGGATTTGGCCGCCAGACGTGGCGCTTTCCGACGCATCGACACCTGCATGACACTGACCTTCCAGAAGGAGGTGGCCGAGCGGATTTGTGCGCCGGTGGGCGGCGAGCAGCGCTGCAGGTTGTCGGTGATGTCGCAGATCTGGACAGAGCCCGTCCTGAAGTTCACCATACCGGGCAAGGCATTTGTTCCAAAACCACAGGTGGATGTGGGCGTCGTGAAGGTCATACCGTTGAAGCGCCCCAAGACGCAGCTTCCATTTTCTCTCGTTGAGCGCGTGGTGCGGCACATCTTTAGCATGCGCCAGAAGTACTGTCGCCGTGGTTTTGGAACCCTGCTTCCTCCGGAAGATCGGGAGGAAGTCACCCAGAAACTGTTCCAGCGCGCCGAAGTGCAGGACACATTGCGTCCCTTTGAACTGTCCGTGGATCAGTGCCTACGATTGGCCGAAGTCTACTCGGAGCACCTGGTGGCCCATCCCGAGGTGGCTGCCTATGACTACCGGGCGCCCAAGAATGTGGAGGTCCTTTAAAGCAACGATTTCAATCCTGTTTATAAATATGGTAAAATGTATTTAATTAGTTGAGTAAACACAAGACTCCAAAAGCTGTAAAGCCATGTCAAAAAGTTGTACAAAGTGTGCGGACGGAATGTTGGACGAGACTCGTCGTTGTTGAGTGAGTTAGTAAGGCACTTGGGCACTCCACTCTATTGGAGATTCTAGCGAAGGAGCAGCGCAGTGGCCACGGCAAGGAGACCCATTATTGCCGACACCTGCAGTCCACTGGCTCCATTGCAGCGGTGATCCAGGAAGCAGAAGCAAAACGTGGTGTCCATAAAGTAGTCTCGCCGCACGTCGTGCTCCTTGATCGTGTGGTTGACGTAGTGCGCCAGCCTCTCGTCCTTGGCGGCCGGACGACAGCCCTCGTACTTATCGGCGGGAATGTCCTTGCGGAAGCTCAGTGCGCTGAGGCAATCGCGGGTGATTGTTTCCATGGCTGAAAGGAATTGGGATTAGGACTTGAGTCTATGTCACGTGCTTATAAGGGATTTCCACTTACCGCCGCGTCTCTCAGTCACCTTGACACAAATGTCGTTGGGTTCTGGGCAGCGCTCGCCCAGGAATCCTATTCCCCGCCAGTTAAAGTTCTCCGCGCAGCCGGGCGTGGCCGAAGTGCAGCGGTAGCACCAAATCGCAGAGCCTGTCAACAATTGAGTTCAATGATTACACATATGCAATTACCATTTTTGCTGTAAGTCGCACTTACCTTCGTGAATTAGAGCTGCCAGCAGCAGCACTGCTATGAGATTCGTCTGGGAATGCATTTTATTTCAAGATTCAGGCTAAACTATTGGATTTTCCTAGCAAAATAAGACAAATTCACAAACGTAAATAAAAAGAAACGCCCAAGCAGTGCGCCCGTAGCTGGATTATTCAAGAATACAACTCTTGCTTTAAAAAAATACCAAATCGCAAAAAACGTTGATTTTTTAACGATATATCGATTGGTTGTTTTCGATTTACCGATAACGAGTGTGATCTCGGTTCATACCGGTTTAACCGTTTCGGCTTGATTTTTGAATTTAGGCCGTTGGGAAAACGCGGTGAAAGGCGAAAGCTGTCATTTTATCAATTACGAATGCACTAGAGCGTGTATTCACTGTATCCGCGGCATGTTTAAATTCTCATTGAAAAATAAATACAATTTCAGCCCATGGTATCGAGTTGTAGCTCACCATGAGAAGGCAAAGAATTTCAAAATACAAAATTTTCTAATTAAGTAATGTACAGGGTCCTAAAGTAATACTAACTTTTAATTAATACTTAAGTAATTACGAATTTACCAAGTCTTTAAGACCAAGATTTACTGAATCTTGAAATAAAACGTACACAAACCATATCAAGTAGTATACCTGTAATTGCTTTTCTTTATTGGTTTTAGGTGTTAGCATTCAGTTTCTATTTTTGTAACATCCACAGCTGGCAATCGAGTGAGTTTTGAGTTAGGGCACCGGCATTTCCTGTTGGCTCTAATAAGCCGGACAATAAACTTAGTATTCCCATCAGGCGCAAAGTCGGTTAACCGTTGGACTCTCCGAGCAATAAACTTTTGATCGTATTTGGAGCTCTGCTACGGATCGTTTCATATGCGGCATGTGCGATGTTTGGCCAACGCCAACGAATGATCCCCAGATGAGTCAGCCGGCTATAATCTGGTGGCTTATTGACAAAGTCCAAAAAAAGAAGAGCGCGTAATCCGGTGGATATTCGCAAATAAACACAGCGGGGAAACGTTCAAAATTGGACATGACTTCGCCAATCACGTTTCCAAGTCAATACGTTAAAGTCAACATTTGCATATTTCACATTTTTTTATTACTTCTCTTAAACTTTACGGACTAAACATAATTGGTTGATGGTTATTAGTCATACTTGCAAATATCGCATACAGGGACTTTTGAATAAATCAAAACAAATTGAATTATGTTCACACGTGAAAACATGACGGGGTAGGGGGATTTATGCAGATAATGTGTTATTTACAAATTAAAATAAATAAATTAGGAATGAATCACAAAAACACACACGCAAACACACACACAGTCGCTCTCTCATTCTTTCTTTCGGGCATTACAAAACTACGAATACATTTCATGTAAAATCACGTTTGGGGTATATATAGTATTTAGCCGATCTACAGCGAGACGATAAAGTCTTTGCCGGTCTTGAAGTCGACGCACTTGAACTGCGGACAGCACTTGGGGAACCGCCAGTTGGGATCGCTGGGCAGCTCCTCGCAGCCAGGAGCCTCCACATAGGGACAGGTCTCGATGCTGATCTCGCGGGCCTCCAGGCTGCAAGTCATGGACGCGCAGATGCCCTTCGGCTTGTACTCCTTGTCGGGCAGCAGGGCCTTGCGGGTCAGCTTGTCGAAGCACTTGCCGGGATGGGCTGCAAAAACAGAAGAGGGGAGATGTGATTAAGTACACGGCAATACAAAACATAATACACAACAAAAAACTACTTTAAATAGTTATTAAAAAAAAAAACAATTCAAAGGCTAGACACTATTAAATTCAAGTCTTGATAATTTCCACAAATTAAACAATTTTTATGCTATCAAGAATCTTGCATGCTCGATCGTTGCAATGCATTAAATTTGTTTTCAGTTGATTGTGCTGCAAGCGGAAGTGGTGTACCAGTCTTCTTTGTTGTTTCCCCGAAGCTGTCGTAGTTACTGCGATTTATTTATGCGCTGTCCCCTGTCTTGCGAGCTTATGAGGAAGTGGCTATAAATCGTGATTGCAGCCGAACGAAATTTTAAAGTGTGCATGCAAAAACAATCCACTTCAAGGGAATAATTTAGATATAAAAAAAATATTCCTTAGTCAAGTAGACATAATTTATTATTTAATCTAAGAATTTAATTTAAACTTAATTTCTTTAACAAATAAAAACAAAATCAATCTGGGCCACAAATAGCTCAATGGAAATTTTTGCGCCTTGAGGAGAGACCTATTTTTGTAACTACCAATGACTGGCATAAGCGAAGCAAACGAAAGACTTAAGGCACGAACTTGACAGTCATTCGACATGAAAATTGGCACACAAGTACTCGTTCGCTGGGATATACTATAAATACATCAGAAACAAGAGCCATGGACACTGCCTGCGGTTGCGGTTGCGATTTCGATTTGAGCCAGGCACTGGCATTTATTTTATTTTTAAACCTCGAGCACTGGACCGAGCTGACAGATGGCGAGCTTACTCGCGCTTTTATTTATAACGAACTGCCTGCGGCTGCGAATTGTTGAGTTGCCGGGCTCAAAAATAAATTACCGAATAGAAAGGTAGGTTTGATTAATGACACTCGCCATTAATTTACCACTCGAAGAGCCAAAGAACACGCATTCCGACCAATTGTGCAATTAATCGCAGAGCGCGTGAACTCATCGCCTATTTTTAAGCAGTCGGCGCTAATTTCTTATAGATTAGTGAGCCAGTCGCCGAAATGCTAGAAATTCCCAGACCAAAGACGACGGACGACCTTCACACATGAATAATTCAGCAGCTGGAAAATATCTGGCGATCTGGCGATCTGACCGGGGATAATCGATAAGTTTTCTAACTCAAATCCGCATAGCGATGCAAATTAGTCGAGCGCTTGAATAATAACCATCGCATCAGCACATTTCTTATGCTAATTTTTGGCGAATGCGAAAAACCCAAAAAACCGAAATTCATATCTATCTATATCTCTATTTGTATCTGTATCTGTATCTGCTACACAACCGAAAGGGGGCCAATAAGATGACAAATTTCGTCTGTTTTTTAGCTTTTGTTGTTTTCGTTTTCGCCTTTTGCGTTGTTCGAATTGATTGTTTTCTTTTGTTTATAATTTCGATATGTGTTTGTTGACGTCAGCGAAAGCAACCAAACATATCGACCCATAAATCACATGACCAGCAACGTAATCATAAACAAATACTGCCCGACATCTGACGTCAAAGTTCTGTCTTCTGTTGGTCAAAAATGGGTTCTCAAAGTTTGGATTTGAGTCAAACTGTGAAATCGAGATTCCAATAATGAGCATACTATAAGCTTGGACCTCGAAAAATCATCGCCACAGCCGTAAATCAATCACAAAATCGCCTGCCAGCCACTATCAATGTTTAGTTTTTATTGTTTTTCGTGGCTGGAAAAGGTCGCCTATTAATTGGATACTTAATTAGAAAACTCCATAAGCAAGCATTAAATTAATGGAATTTTTTCAATCATTTAACAACAGCTCGCCAACATTTTTGATCGAAACAATAATGGAAAGCTCACGATTTTCTCATTGCCGCTTTAAAACTTATTGTTCTTTTTACTTAAACTGATGGGGTCGTCACTTACAATTACAGCTATCAATAAAATGCAAAAAAAAAACACATGACGAATGTCATTTTTTAGTCAGGTAAAAATATGTCCTTTCTAAGTTACAAATAATGGTGACTTTAAGAAATCAACCTTAAAATAGGAATTCAAGTAATCAAAAACTATGTGCCTTTTTATATCATCACTCTCACTATTTATCTGAGTTATTTTTTGACAAAATACTTACAAGGAAGGAAGATGGCGGGCTGAGAGTAAACTGCTGCATCCACAACGCTGGCGAAGATTGCGAAGAGCGCGATGGCGGCACAAACTTTTTCCACTTGCATTTTGTTGAGTTGAGTTTTTGGGTTTGGGTGTTGTTCAAAAATTTGATAATATTCTGTACGACACTCTCGTATTTTGTTAAAAACTTGCGAAGATTTGCGCGTTTAGCAGTGAGCTTGAGCTTGCTTGTGTTTTGCTATTTTTAAGAGCTGTTCACGGGCTGAATTTCAGTCACCAACTGAAGCTACCTCGCTGGGGGCACCCATATTTAAGTCAGTCTGAATCGAGAGGCGCCGAGAGCCCCGATCGAGTGGAATATCTCAGCAGCTCATCTGGCTCTCTCGACTTGGCCCAAAGCACATGTTTTCTTTTTGGCCGCGCTGGCTTGGGGATATTCCGGCGTTGGGCGATGGCCATAAATCTCACGGCCCTCGTCCCACTCGGCGGCTATTTGGAGAGCTATCACCATGAACCACTGGCGAAATGCTTTTACCCCAAAACCGTTTTGCCCGGCCATTGTTCTGCATTATTTTGCAGTTTTGCGCAATTAATTAACCGGCCTGCCCAAATGGGTGTGCCTAGCATTGGAATGTGTGTGAGGTCGCCCACCCCTGATCTTCATAAATGGCAGTCCTCTTACCAGGTTGAGCCCCATTTAGCCGGCAATTGTCGAGGCGCATCGAATGGACTGCCAGCCGAGCGAATCTCTCGGCTAAATGCGGCTAAGAGAGCTTACCAAATTTGGCTGCACTGACGCCCAAGTGGCGGTGCTTTGAAGATGTGCAAAGAGCTCAAGGAAAATGCTGACAATTAATGGCCTGAAATGGTGTTGAAGATTGAAGAGTAGGAGTTCAAAGAACAAATAATAAATGGGTGACAAACATGAAGTAAAGATGCTGACAAAATGGGTGTACCCATTATGTATACATAAATATCAGACTTTTTTAACTTTAAAAAGTAAAAGATTTTAGAGAAATACATTTTAAATATTAAGTCTTACTCTATAAAGTTTTGGAAGTAAAAGTAGTCCTATTTTATCACATTTTTCTTAAGGTTTTTAGAAAACATGGTAAATTTGCATTGCATACTCTTTAATTTTATTACTTTTTACCACGAAACGCATTTGCGTATTCAATGTTTGCAATGAGAAATGGAAAAATCACCCGATAATTGCTTAAATTAATAAATTGCATTTTGCAATTAAGGTATTTATTTTGTTAATTAACCCAAACAGTTAGCAATAATAAATGCATAAAAGTTTTGGTGTCAACAGCACTTTACCTGAATTTTGAATGTTTGATCCGAATTCAGCACTCGCCCCCACTGCTATACTGAACTAAATGCCTCAAGGAATTACAAATACTTTTCCCCCAGAAGGTTGATGAACCTGCTGGGGCTTGAAAATTTAAATTGCAACTGGTGTGCTTATTATCCCATTTGGCTGACGCCAACTTGTCGCCGGCCGCCACCTTTTGGCCAACGGAAGGCGTAACTCTTAATGAAAACTAGTCGCTTCCCGACTTTTTAGTGCTTTTATTGCATGCCAGGAACCTGTACACAGTGTCGGTAATAAGTTAACATGCTTGATATACAAGGTATCTAGCATTGAAAGTTTATGATCATGATATACAAGTATCCAGCAATGCAACTTTATAGCTGAAATTTTAAATATGTTTTTTCACTATCTGATCATATGCAAATCTAATTTAATACTTTAAAAAAAAATGAATTTGAGCCTATTTTTTAAATTTAATATTTAATGATTCTCGCTAAAGCTAGAAATGGTGGTATATATTATGTTAAAAGGCAACATCGCGGATGAATAATATTTTGTATAACATTCGCAGCCAATATATTATTGTTGTATTTATAGTTTTCTTTATATCATAATCATAAAACAAATATTCTTGTTAGACTCTTTTAATATAAGCTTATTTTAAACAATAAATTAAAAGGCCAACACTGCGTATGAGTGATAAGCTTCAATATTTTGGCAAGCATTTGCAATATTTATTTGTATTTTGTTGACTTTACTAACTTATTTAGCATATAAATCCCACCCAGTTTCCTAAAGGAAATTCTGCCAACTTCTCGATCAGCCCAATTGTTTCAAGTTGTTTTGAAGCCAGCCAACATTTTTGATTAAGTCCCCGTTGTTTGTGTTTGTTGCTTGGGATCTTGGGATCTTGGGATCTTGGGATCTTGGAATCGCACTCGCACTCGTACCCGTTTAACCCGTTTCCATTTTCACCGGCAAGCCTTGATACGTATGTCGCACTTGCCGAGGATCGGGATCGCCGATCTCGGTTGCCAGCGTGACGTCAATTTGTTTTGTTGTTTGTTTGCCGGGGCCCCTCAGTTGGTTAACTTGGCCGAATCCAACTTGGCCCGAATCATTCGGCGGCGCACGCTGGAATTTATTAATTATGGCCGGACTGTATTCCATGGTATTCGTATTCCTGATCTCTTGACATCGCGATAAGGTCGACCCAGCAATGAACTATGCTAAAAATTCCATTCGAAGCGGCCGATTTGCGGCTGATTTATTGTTTATTGTTTGTTCGTTTTCATTTTATTGCCAACATGTTGGCCTACGTGCCATCTGCACATGTCTACATGTCCATATGTCCATCAGATGTCCCAGAGCAACATATATTCTGGCTGCTTTGTGACTGTAGCCCCAGAGACACATGGATAAATATTTATTTATGTGCCTTAGTTTTGTTGCTTTGACGCCGCGCATAATTAGTAATTAATATTGCCTTTTTCGCCTTCGAGCCCAGCGGCGCACACGGTAGCGAGCAGGTAATTCCTGCCTTCAGCCAATAAACGATCAATTTATATAAAAATTAATTGTTGATTAATTGCCGCTCGGGTGTGATGCATTATGTATGAGCCGGCCCAGGCAGGCCATCGTTAACATTCACTTTGCTGGAACATGGCACAGGTTTTTATTTTTGTTTTTATTTTTATTTTGGTTTCGCTCTTGGTTTTGGTTGTGGTTTTGGCCCATAACTGGATGGCCGAGGACAAGTGGTTATAACACTATTTTAATGACAGAGTTATTCCACTCGACTTTCGTCCTTGTCGATTAAATAAAATTCTTAAGGTTTGTTGGCAAAAAAAGAAACGTTTAATGGATATTTAACAACTTAATGAGTATTTAAAACGTAATAGAACTTAAGGGGACACGCCAGGGGTTCAATTTCTTATCTATCTTAACAAAGCTGTTGTAAATAAAAGTGTATAAATCGAAATTCACACAGTTGAACCCACTTAAACGTTTTAACTATATGCTAGACTTATTCTCCCATTTTAATATATAATTCTTAAGCAAAAATATATTTCAATTTAACTGATTTGTGCAGATACTTTGATCATTTTTTGTGACATATTTATATTGATATATATTTAAACTATAATATTTACTTCTTATACAGAAATAAGTGTGTAATTAAAGTGTATTATGCAGTTAATTCAAACATAATGTTCTGCCATAATGAGTGCTAAAAGCGTAATAATTAATTCAATTAAAAAGTATAATTAATGCTGTGATAGCTTTAACTGTAAAAATCTTGATTTGAAAACCATTGATAATATTTTAAATACCTATTTATTTTGCATTTTTGCCTGGGATAAGCTTTGTCCTATTGTAGAGGGAGTTCCAGCTAAAAAATCAAGTTGGCCAACTAATTTTTAGCCTCTTTTGCATAGTTTAGGTGGGCCCGACTGGAAATGAATTTATGATGCGAGTATTGGGTTGTCATATACCATAAAATCTGCCAATTCCCAGAATTTACTGTGGCGACTTGGAGACGCGTCGCGTCTGAAATTCCTGCATAATCGACACGAATTTGGCATGGTAGGGAAATAGACTCGATTCGGCAACGGAGTGGAGAGTGGACCGGTCCGTCCGGATCATTTCGGATCGGAAATCACTCCACGGCGACAGTAGCGACGTCAATGTGTAATAAAATCTTCACGCCGATCAGACGAATAAAAAACATACCCCCAAATATATATATATATATATATATATATATATATATATATGTATATATGTGTAGTTTGTATAGTAAGCATTCCCAATGGTGATTAGCACATGGAGCGGACTTGGAGCTCAAATAACTTGATGGATTATTGGCAATTTCTTTGGCGCCAGACTCGATTCGAATTAGCTTCTGCCCGTATGCGGATTTCGATGCTCGGGGTTTTTACTCCCAAACGGTAAACAAAAGCCATCGTGTTAAATATGCAAATTTGAGTTCAATTAATTTATCGAGTCTGGGATTAAAGAAATTTCTTTCCCTTTTCCGTCGCTCGCCCACCATTCTGGGGAATACCTGATAGAGCCATTAGCTGATTGATCTGGGATTCCATTTGCCAAATTGGAGCTGTCGGACTAGAAACGCCTCTAAAGTTGTAAAAGCTTTTAAGTGATTAATTTCCACTGATTTTACATAACTCCAGATATTGACAAAAATAATGTAAAAATGTCTGGAAGAATATTCTAATCTATCTTTTTTTGTAATAACCAGAATGGAATTTAATTTAAAATCTAGACTCGAATCGCCTCACTCATTAACTTTGAATTGAAAATGAATTTAAGTCGTATTTTATTATCTTAATACCTTTAAAAGCAAGCATGTCTCATAATGTTCAAGTTTTTTTTTTTATTTTCATTGTATGCATAGTACTTCTACTAGTTAGAATCCAAAAAAAAAGACATAAGGAAACGTCTTCGACTAATTTAGTTTCGCCATTAATTAGATCCATTAATTAGATCTACCAAAGTTGTGCAAGAATTTCAACATTCCTGAAAATTAACATGCAAATTAATCTTTAGGGTCATTATCTTAGCTTCTTGAATAAAATAAAATCTTCTTTTAACATATAGCTTCTCCAGTTACATCCCGAAAATTTCGATTTTAAACAAATCAAATCAAATAAGGCAATGGCTAATTTTGGGGAATTTCCGCATGCCACTCAGATGACTAACAAGGCACAATGATCGGGCTGAAAGCTGACAACTGATATGGCCATATGGGTGTGCATATCGCGAAATATTGAATATTAAAGTCAAATTCGTGACTGGCACGCGTTCAGCTAGTTTAAATTCAACTGTTTGGTGAAATTCCAAATTTGTTAATCAGCCGTATTTGGAGAAAAGAAAAATATATTAATATTTAGGAGGATACTAACTCTTAAATAATATATATTCTTGATCCGCCTAGATAAGCACCTACATTTTTCAATGGTAAAAAATGATTATCTGTTCGCTGCATTAAAGTTATATGGTAATAGCTGAAGTGTAATGTGTCATAAAACTTGTTTTAAAATACACTGAATTTAAATTGATCTCAAATTGACTATTGTGATTAATCATTTTAAAATTTTAATCTACATTATTTGCCAGAAAGTACATTGCATAACTCGTTGAACAAGTTTTTTGTAATCGTAAATATTTACGTGTTTTTGTTTCAATAAAACCGCTCAAGCGGCACTCACTTCGCAGAGTGCTTGAATTAATCTGCTAATTTTTTTTGCCCACATCCGAAGCGGTCAATTTACGATTTCGCCCCCGCGTTTCGGCTTGAACGCTCCGCTGGCCAAAATCACTTAGCGGAGAATCCGGCAGCGGTATGCAAAACGAAGCGAAATAAACTGGGAACCGATTAAATTACATTTGTGCCTGCGCCTAACAATGGGATTGGGATGAAGAGACTAAACTTGCCAAATTCTTTGTTCGCCGACTCTCCGCTTGTTTGCCCGTTTTTTTTTGGGGTTAAACCCACTGGAGATCTCCCGATCTGGCCGCCAACTTTCACGATCCGGTTTCGCCGGCAAGTGACGTGAATTAAACATAGAAAAATCGTAGTAAACACACTGCCAGCGAATTTTCGTTTCTTTTTTTTTACCGAAAACAACATATAATTATTATGCGAATTCGCAGGCGAAGCAAACAAAACAAATACGAAATGCCAGCTAAGGTCGTCGCTGGCGGAGAACCTGCACCACTGGATCCCCAGATGGACCACGGGGCCAGGGCTATGGCTATGGCAATGGTCACTAGGAATTCCCAGATCTTCGAACCTAATTCAACTTGTTATCGGCGACGAGTAAAATATTCATTTCAAGCTCGCTCATTTCTTGGTCCACTTTTCAGTTTGCTTTTGAACGATTTGTTTTGATACTCTCGCACCGTTACTGCTAATATTTGTCATTGGCTTATCTAAAATCGGCATTTAATCAATATTGATTTTCGCATAAAAGATTTAGACATGAGCTAATAAACTAAAAATTAGTCATAAATTTGTTTCTTTAGTCGATTAAATCTGGTAAATCAATTAACATATCGAGTTCTTTAAATATATATGAATTTAAATTTGTTTATAGTCGTTTAGTTAAATTAAACATAAATATGTTAAGATCAATGGCATATAATTATCCAAAGAAATATAAATAAATACTTTTTTAGTAATGTAGTTTCTTTTTCACCAACAACTTAAAACGTATTTTAAATGATTACCGATTCGTACTTGCCAAAAGGTAAACTCTAGTTATTCCCCAAAAACAAAAAAAATTATTATAGGAACCTGAGATAAGGTATCTTTGGGTCCAGGCTGATCTAACTGATGCCAGAAAATTTTTAAGAACTCTCATTTCCAAACAACTCATTAGCGAAATTAAACATTTGATTTAGTTTTGCGTTATTTATCCATTTGAATTTATCTACCAGGGATAAGGAACGCGCTCAATGAGAGATGGGAAAACTTCGATTGTACTCAGCCAAATATCGATACCACCAATGCTTTTTAAAATATCGATTACATCGATGTGATTATCGTTGCTTCTCCACCTCTAGCCTGCAAGTTGTTGTTTTTGCCTGTAAATAAGGTAACTTAAAGGAAATAAACCCATAGAATCTGAATAAAACCGCTTGATTATCTAATTTGTTGCGCAACCAAGTGTCGGGAGACTGGAGCGCTTCGAGGGACGAGCGTAATTCGATTCGAATCCGGACATCAACAGGTGCGACGCCGGAAATGGGCGAAGTGAAGGATTGGCGGCCTTTCGTTTACGGCGGAGTTGCCTCAATCACGGCGGAATTTGGTAAACAAATCGCGGGATGTAAGGCTGCCACGCCCCCTGAGGCTTATCACAAAGGGTGTCGGTGCCAGCCAGTGCTTATCATTCCGATCCGATCGAATCGTTGTAAACAAATCTATTCATTGCAGGCACCTTTCCCATCGACACTACCAAGACGCGCCTCCAAATCCAAGGTCAGAAAATCGACCAAACGTTCTCCCAGCTGCGATATCGCGGCATGACCGATGCCTTTGTAAAAATCTCCCGCGAGGAGGGACTGCGGGCCCTCTATTCCGGGTAAGAACCTCAATCTGGGGGGATCTCCAGTTGGCACGTTGTCAAAACATGATCATCATGGCATTCTTATCGCGGCAAACGTGACAGTCACGTGTTCGTCCGCCGGGGAGCTTAACGAGTGCAGGGACACGGAGTACAGTAGAACCTCCCCATTCAGCTATGTATGTAAAAAGCAGAACTAATATCTTTCAAGCCCAACAGTGTAGAATTCGTTGATCATTTCTTAAAATACTTAGCATTTTTTAAGTAAAAAATTTAAACGTACCAACTTTTTGTAAACTAGTATTTTTAAAATGTAAAAGTACAACTTATTTTAATAATCATTTATCTTTTCATCGTGTTTTTTTATTTAAAGTCCTTATTATCTTTTATAATCTGCAAGATGACGGTTCAAATTTTAGAACATAGACTGTGTAAACAGACATCCAAGATAACGCTTACTCACGGCGGGCCAAAAATAAAACTTTTGTCGGGGCGGCATTTAATCAGTCAGCAAACTTTGTCCAACAGCTAACTCATTCGACTTTGTATCTGGTATTGATACCGGGGGCACAGTCTAATTAATCAAGATCGTATTAGACCTGACATTTGCAATTATTAAAAATCAAATTTAAGAAAATTCAATTAATTTAAAATTTGTACATTTTATGAGATAGGATCCCTTAGTTACCAAAGTGTTTATTATTAAATTATAAATGTTTTTTCTGTAGCATTTGGCCAGCGGTTCTAAGGCAGGCGACCTATGGCACCATCAAGTTCGGGACCTACTACACACTGAAAAAGCTCGCCAACGAGCGTGGATTGCTTACGAATGAGGATGGCAGCGAGCGGGTGTGGAGCAACATCCTGTGCGCGGCAGCGGCAGGTGCCATCTCCTCGGCGATCGCCAATCCCACCGATGTGCTGAAGGTGCGGATGCAGGTGCACGGGAAGGGTCAGCACCAGGGCCTGCTGGGCTGCTTTGGCGAGATATACAAGTACGAAGGCGTACGAGGACTTTGGCGGGGAGTGGGTCCGACGGCTCAGCGAGCCGTGGTCATCGCCTCCGTGGAGCTGCCCGTCTACGACTTTTGCAAGCTGCAGCTGATGAACGCCTTCGGAGATCACGTGGCCAATCATTTCATGTAAGTTCAGGGTAGCTCGCTAAAAAGTCGTGTGAGATTTAATAACTAATTGGTTCTAATTGCAGCTCGAGTTTTATTGCTAGTCTGGGCAGTGCCATTGCCTCAACCCCCATCGATGTTATACGGGTAAGAAGAGCTCAGGCACCGGCTTAACTTATACTAAACTGATCTATTCCCCATTACAGACACGCCTGATGAACCAGCGACACGTGAGCATAACGATGAACGGAGTGGTCACGGCGGCAGCAACACCAAAGTTGTATAGCGGGAGTCTTGACTGCGCCGTGCAGACGATCAGAAACGAAGGACTTCTCGCTTTATACAAAGGATTTATCCCGACCTGGGTGAGGATGGGTCCCTGGAACATAATATTCTTCATAACGTACGAACAACTGAAGAAGTACTAGCGCGGGCGAGTGGAACGTCCAGGGAATCCAAGTACAAGACGTATTCTAGCATCCAAACCAAAAAGATCAGATCTGCTGCCAGACCTGGCTTTAACTTTAAGATCATAGTTCAAATGGAGGGGTCACTAAAGTGCCTGTCTCACACTGGCTATTCGATAGCCTCCAACCTGCTCCAGTGTCATTTTGCCTTGGGCAATGGAAAAACGATTCGTCGCATTTTTAAATGTTGGCGTATTCAAGTATTTGCATTTTTGGCGAATTGTTTTGCTCTGGCCTGGTCGTTGCGAATTCGTTTGCCCATCGGGCCACCCACGAAGTACACTCGATTTACCTTATCTAAGCTTTTAATTTAATTACTTTCTTAGTGAACATGAAAATATTTATAATTTGCATTTGTATTAGAAGCGCATTTTGTTGGTTCGAAGCTAAGACATTTTCGATCGTATTACATGTGCGTCATCACTGTAAATATATGCATTTAGTAATATATGCCCTGTTTTACTAAATACAGAATGTACATTTATGCAAATTTACTCAATAAACTGTTTGTTGGAAATCTCAATTTTATTTAATATTATATTCTTTTGAATAACGTTTGATATATATAAATTGGCTCAACGTATGGAACGGAAGCACGCGTTTCAAAGGAAGTATATGTATGTACATTTGTTGAAGAGCTGGACTGTAAATCTTTTGTAATTCGTAATAAGTTAGCCTTAGTAGATAATACTGGTGTTAAACTTATATACACCAATTCATTGGATAACACTACCGAGAATGTGATTATCAGTCAACTTCCAGAAAAGAAGGACCTTAACAAATATCAAAACAGTTGCTCAGGAACAGGGATTTTACGATACATACAATATATTTTCAATTAAGACAACAGTTAAAATATTTTATATTAAAAATCACATGAATATCAAAATATTTGAAACAAAGCTATAGGAAAAATAAATAAAGATATGACATAAGCAAACAGAAAAGCAAGATTTATGGTATTTTCTTTAAAATAACTATTTGGTGCTTAAAGCTAAAATAAAATTATTTGAAAAGCATATTTATTTGATTTTTTTTATTTTGTACATATTTTGAGAGTGAAAACTACTATCTACTTTTGAATTTTTCCGAACACCAGAAAACAATCGATAACTTTTGAACAAGCTTGATCGTGGTGATCTTATAAGTTGGTCAACACTGCAATATTGATTTTCTGACCCTACCCAACACCGCAGGACGCTACCGCAAAAGTTTTTTGAAACTTGGCGTCACATTGAGCTAACTTGTGGATATGGATTTTGTTACAGCACTTTTGACTGTCGGCGATGCGGATGTGAGTATTTAAGTTTTTATTTTTGCATACCCGATGTTAAGAAGATTATATTCAGAACGCTGCCGCGGAATACGCCTTGGCTTTTATGAAAGCCGTGTGCGTGAGTCCGGAAAATTGGATTGCCAAGGTATCGCATCAGTTTGTGGGCCAGTGCTTCCGGGTTCTCGGCCTGAACTTCACCGTGAGTGTGGACGCCTTCAGCCAGACGCAGGATCATCCGTACCGCAATGATAACCCCAACTATATCTTCGATCCGGTGCCGCTTTTGATGCAGAAGGTGGACACCTTTCTGGATCGGCTGCCGCAGGTGTTGGCCGAATTTGGTGACATTCTGGCCGAGCACAGCCAGGGCACCAGGTACGATGAGCTGACACAGCCGGTGCCGTGCTATCTGAATCTGGTCATGAAGTGGGTCAAGGTGGTGCACGCCATGACCACCACCATGCAGCTCAGCAGCAGCACCGCCCTGGATCGATTCCTCTGCGAACCTCTGGCCAGGATGTGTAGGTTTTACATATATATGCTATTCCATATAAGTAGTGTAGCTACCGATGCTATCCAAAATCCATTCCATAGCTTTCAGCATTCTCAATGGACTGTCGAAATTACTACCCAAGTTCGAACTAGACATTGTGGGCTTCAAAGAAATTTGCCTATCACTCACCGTGGACGTTCGCTATGGTGTATTGTAAGTATCAAGAAACTGTCAATATACATATATATATATTTTATATATACATACATATATACATTACTCAAACTCCTTCAGCTATCAGGATACCTGCGCAGAGGTTGTTCCGCCCATGCTGGACATGTTCCGGGAGTACTATAAAACGTTCTGTGGTGCCGAAAAATCGGCTCTAGATTTCGTCTACTGTATCTTGACGGTGGTGGTAAGACCAACACCATTATATTGAAAAGCAAGTAACCAAAATAAGCAAATCCTTTCAGATGAAAAATGACGATAGCTATATCAAGGCTTATCAGTTCTTGAAGACCATGATAAATCAGTTCGCCAGCAGCAGCGATCAAGGCCAAAATCTTTATCTGCGTCCCTTCACCAATGAGCTGATCACTGACAAATTTCTGGTCTTGCAATTCGGATCACTCAATGAGAGTAATTCCAAACCCTTGCTCATGGCCATTCTTAAGTATTTGATGACCCTTCAAAGGTAGACTATCGAATAATATAAGAGCTAGCTTAAGTGTTAAATGTACCTCTAACCAATTGGTTATCCCCCACAGACATTTGATCAGCACTGAGTGCTTTTCAAATCGTTTTCACGAGGTCCTGCTCCAGGTTGTCCTGCGAATGTCGTCGTCTTCTGCGGCAGTTGCGTCCCTGGCTGCCGAGGTGTACATCAAATTATCCCTGCGCCAGCACCAAGAACGGGACATAGCTCAGCACATCTTGGAGTCTTACATTAAGATCAGCAATAAACAACGAAAGAACGTCACCTATGCGCAGTTTCGAGCTGAACTTACACGTTATCTGAAGACACTTATTCGGCATTTTCCGGCGCTGCAGGAGTTTGAATTCTACGCATATGTGCTAACTGCCCCGAATGCCATGATCGAATTGAGTCTTATTGCCGCTCAGTCGGTCAACGTACTCTTTGAACTGAACATGGCTGAGTACTCAACGGTTCCAGAGGCTCGTGACCAGGTCAACGAAATCCTGCGTTGCTTGCCATATTTTCTCCGATCCTCAAACAAAGCTGCAACTCGACCTGTGCTCTACAGCATTTATGGCCTGGTCGATTTTGACTCTGTGGCCGAGAGTGATGTTGAGGTATTTATTATAACTCTATCAATTCATTTTAAATAAATATATATATTTGCAGCTGCTTTTGACTTTGGAGACATGCTGTCTGGATAACTTCCTAAATGACGACACTCTTAGTGAGTCCGAGTTCTATGGGCTCTACTCGAACATCTCAAGCTCTGTGGAGGCAACAGGAAACATACAGATACACACTTCGGCCTCGAGGGCTTTGAGAGACGAACAAGTTCGATTGAAGGTCGAGTTGTATACCACTGACTTGGAGGATTCTGAAAATCAGGAGCTATTGAAGACATTTGCCCAGAGTCTGCGTCGCATACATGCACTTCTAATGGCCAATAAGCTGCACGTTCGTTATGTGACGGACATGTACGAGACTCTGGTCAAGTTTGTGCTGGAAACACCCACACAGAACGACAATATAAGTAAGATATGGTTGTTTATGTGGAATTACAAGAGAATAAGGTTTATGCCTTTCAGCTTTATATGGCTCCGAATGTTTGGCTACCATGCTGATCCTGTTGCACAGAGAGCTCAAGGATTCGGACGACGAAATGGGCGTCAGAATTTACACTCTAGTACAGCAGCTAAAAGATTTTTGCGTTTCTGAATTGTCAAACGTAGATCACGCCTTAAAGCGAGCCAAGTTTATGTTCTGTTCGATTCTCACATTGCATTCGGGTCAGCTTTCGTATTTGAACCTCGATTCTGATACCTACGACTTGATATTGGAATCACTAATCTCACTACCACAAAAATCGCAGCCCGAAGGCACTAAACTTACCCATAGTTATGTTCGCGAATTGCACTTTGAGTTTCGCCAACTAATCCGGGCACCGGAAATTGAATTGCCCAACAATCGGATTTGGAAGGTGTTCGTGCAATACAAATCGGTAAGGCTTTAATCGTTAGGTCTTAAAATATCGTTAGATAAAATGATCGAAAGCGTAGTTTTAAAGTTATGATGGGCATCGACTTTTAACACGTGAGATGTGGGAATAACGTTTTAAAATTTAGAAAATGTACTAGTAAACCGGTATAGAAAAAGGCTATTTTTTGTTTTTTTATCGACCTAAAATGCAAACATGTAAACATTACTTTAAGATAAAAAAATAAACATTAGAAAAGTATAAAAACACTTCTCCCATCTTACTGCTTTCATTTTCATTCATAAGCTCACAAAATTTCTTTAACTTAGCCTTTTCTTTATCTTCTTAGTATCCGCCTGCATTGAAATTCCTCGACGCAGAGATTGAGGAGCTCATAGGTGCCCTCATGGAATGTCGTGTTGAAACCTATGCCCATTGCCTGCCGGTTCTTCAGATGCACATTTACAAAGAGGCCAGCGCCAAGAAGCGGGCCTTAGCTGCCTTGACTGCCCACCTGCGACTCATCGATGGTAACTGCTCCGCTTTCGACTCCTGGATGCTGCGGCTCATCATCTTTCATGATTCGCTGAATCTCTTGATCAAGAACATGCGCGTGCGGCGATTGGAGGCGACCAGTTCCCGTGAACGGAATCGTCTTCTGCCGCTGCAGCACATCCTGACCCTGGTGGCCGATTTTCGCCTTCAGGAATCGCACATCATGAACATGTGAGTTTTGAATACCTTAAATTATGTACTCTCATATGTGACCAACCATCTTGTGCAGGGCTAAGATGGTGCATATTTTAAAGGAGGAGGTAGTTGGAGCCCAGGAGAGTTCGGAAATCGAGAGTTTCATCACTCAGATTAGTAAGTTTAAGTATCAAGTCGAGGACGAACATTTGGAGGCTTCTGACAACGAGAATTTTGTGGGTAAGCTAAAAGCTTTGCCGCCTGGAGCACTCGATTTTTGGCAGCACAATGCTCTACGTGAATTAAGTCGCTTATCTGCTTCGCAAACCCGCGAAGTTCCTTCAAGTGCTGGAGAATCGTCATAGACATATTTATATCTTACAATACAACAATATATATATATACAACTTAAGAATCTCATTGCTTGTTAATAATATTATTTAATCGAATTTATCTAAGTTTATAGTGTTCATTCCTTTAAAATATTTAAGCAAGAAATAATCATAGTTTACTTTGCTGCTATGGATAAACACTCTTGTCGAAATCTACTGGGCAGTAGATTCAGAACACGATATAGCTCAGTGCCTAGTCTCGAAAGAATGAGAGCAACAATGGCTTCCGGCAACGAGATCAATACTTCCCTGCCCATTGAGGTGGATCCATTGGAGGAGATGGTCCGGGAGCAGTTGGAGTGGAAGTCCCTGGTCCTCTGGCGTCGTCCTGTGCAGACCTTGAAGTATGGAAGCCTGGAGGCCAGTCAGCTGCTGCTATCCTTCACCGCCAAGCTGGTGAACCTCTGGCTGGCTGGTTTCCTAATGCTTTTGGTCATGATCTGTCTTCTGCCTGGACCGCATGAGGAGTTCGTGATATTCTGCGCGCAAAGATTCGGATTCGCGGTGTACTGGCTGGGCCTGGGAGTGCTCTCATCGGTGGGCTTTGGCACCGGGCTGCACACCTTCCTGCTCTACCTGGGTCCCCACCTGGCCGCCGTTACTCTGGCCGCCTACGAGTGCCAGACGTTGGAGTTCCCGGCGCCACCCTATCCCGACATGAAGGTCTGCCCACCGGAGCCCTACCGGCGACATCAGCCAGACGTCTGGGAAATACTATCGAAGGTCCGGCCGGAGGCACTGCTCTGGGGCGTGGGCACTGCCCTGGGCGAGTTGCCGCCGTATTTTATGGCCCGTAGAGCTCGGCTTTCCGGTCAGGAGTTGGACGGACCGGAGGCTGCGAAGGGACTGAGCGGAAACACAAATATCCTGAAGCGAACGAAGTTGCTCATGGAGCGGGTGATGCGAAGAGTGGGCTTCCTGGGAATCCTACTTTGCGCCAGCGTGCCCAATCCCCTGTTCGACCTGGCCGGGATCACCTGCGGCCACTTCCTGGTGCCCTTCTGGAAGTTCTTTCTGGCCACGCTGATCGGCAAGACTCTGGTCAAGGCCACCATACAGCAAATGTTTGTGATCGCTTCTCTTACCGAGAATCTCGTTGATAAGTTTGTGTCCTGTCTGGGCAAGTTGCCCTTTCTGGGAGCACCCTTGCAGCAGATCATCATGGAGATTTTGCGCTCCACCAAGCAGCAGATGCACGGCAACGGAAATTCCGATTCCCTGGCCCATCTTGGCCTGGTTGTGCGAGCCTTCGAGCTGGTGGCCTTCGTCATGGTGGCCTTTTTCGTGGTCTCCTCGCTGAACTGCCTGGCCCAAATCCATTGCAAGCGGCAGCAGGAGAAACAGCGCAAGATGCGGAACCTGGAGCTGATCCTGTATGCCGACCAAGAGGCATCCTCATCGGAGGAGTTCACCGTCTAAGCGGCAGTTAATATATTTTGTATTTCTGAAGGAGATCATTAACTTAATTGTTTTCTTTTCATTTTGAGTAGAACTTTATCATCATTTTTTGATATGTTACTTAATCCTGTCCCTGTATTTATCCGTTTTTAAATTGAAATCGTTTAGTTTATAGTTTAGTTTATGATCTGCTTATATTATTTTGATTAACTTCACTACTTACTTTGGAACCTTAGACGACAGTTAAAAGACCATGGAACTTAACGTTTTATATTCTTTATTTTATTATAATTAGTTTCATTTGGATTTGGGTTCTGTTTCTTGCATTGTTATTGTTTGATGTGTTTTGTTGATGACCTGTGTGTGTGTGTGTGTGTGTTTCTGTGTGTTCAATGCCATCGTAATTATTATCATTGTACAAGTACATTTATATTCAACAGCAATTTAACACAAAGCTAAGCATTACTTTACGCGATCCCTTGGGTTTATTTTTTCGATACGGGTTAGTATGTTTTCTTCTCATTGTTATTGTTGTCGCTGGTAGGTATGCATACTTCTATTAACTTTTTTAACCAAAAACAATAACTCTAAAACTTGTGGACTTTCTGTGTTTCTGTTTTCGGAATGCGTGCGATAACTGAATCGGGAAAAAAATCCACTGGATACTGGATTCTATGGCAATAATTTCGTCTAACATTTGCACTACGATTCAATGACCGTGGCTCTTTTTTTTCGGGTGTATACCTAGTCAATCTATACTTAAATACCTCCTAAGCCCATAGTTATCCATCGAGGGGTTCAAACCTTGCAAAAAGTATTCAATGCACATCTGCATGTATCTGATATTGCGCCAAACTAAAATGTTTCTAATAGTAATTTCCATCACATATGGATTTTCGGTCTATGGATGATGAGTGAGTGGACAAAGCAGGAGACTTTAAAATGACACTTTCTGAATATTCTGTCGCTGTTATTTAGGTACTTACACACATGTACCATACGTTTACATATAACTAGAAGAGTTAGACTAATTGCGGCAAAGTCTTTTCGAGATCTAAAGACTGTAGAGGGTAAAAAATTAATCTTAACACATTGTAACACTTACACTGGGAAACGAAAAGCTCTCCCCACCATCCCACACTCGCCTATTTCATATTATCTTTTACAAGTAATCGGGGACCTATCCATCTATATACCCCTGATCGATTCGCAATTCATTTCCCTTTCTCATTCCGATTGAATTGTGTTTTAGGTAAATATGTATATTTTAACTACACTCATATACGACATGATCTAACCGATTTTCACCAGTGGGGAGTAGGCATGCGATTACGAGTACAATTACGATTAGATATTACAATACAATCTTGCCTAAACGTTTTTATTGACGCATAATTTTCAGTATTCCATATTCCTGTATTGCATAAATTAGCTTTGCGGTTATTCAGTTATTATTTAGTATCATTTATTATCATCGTTTTGAAGTAATTAAGATTAATTTGTTGCCATGTATGAATGTGGTTTTAGCCCATACACATAACATACTTGTATATCTATTCAATGTGTTTGTTTCCTTCAGCATGTCTCGCCTCTCGGTTTTTTTTTTCATTCTGTTCTAAAATTTGACGCCTAATACAATTTGCTTATAATTTTGGTTAAAAATTCAATTTATCATAATACCATTTTCCTATAATTTATGATATAGTATAAGACGCTTGTAGTTTTACAAATACAAACTATAGAAGGGCAAAAGAAGGTGGAAAAGAATTTAAAAAAAAAAGACACTATCAGCGGAAATTATGCCTAGAAGATTAGTTAATTTAGTTCTTGGGTTTTCCATTACTTCTAAGTACAAAACTAATTTAATTTGACTTAATAGCATTGATCGGGCTGAACGTATGCCATCCACTCCGATTAGTGTTAAATTTCGCACTTAATTTGATATATATTTTTTTATTATTTCTGGCTTAGCAAAGGAGCAAGTATTATTTTTCGGTTACTATCTGGGAAAAAAGAAAATTGAGGAGCCACAAAACTATTTAACTAACCGGGCCTATGGAAGTTTTTTGAAAGACAAATTTTAGCAGCGGAAAATTCTTAATTATTGCCTCTTAGTATAAGTATTATTATTAAGACTTGCATCTGTATCTGTAGTATGTACGATATATTAAAAAAATATTAACGGCGGGAAGTACTACAATCATTTTGAAGCATTTTAGTTTGGTTTTCTCAAGTTGCATATCATGTTTCCTCACACACATACAGCATACAGCATACACATCGTCGTCAATATATATATAAATATATATATAGATGATCGTTATCATTCGATTTTGTAGCAAAATGTTTCAACTTTGTTTATGTATCTTTATGTTGTTTCATTTTTGTAGAATTCCATTTGGTTGATTGTAGAAAATTGTGTTCGGACACTTCTGTAGGTTAAAATGCATGCCATGTCACTTTCTCAATTTAGTCGTATCAAAAGCAAAAGATTTCACTGTATTGTCCTTAATGTCTCAGAATATTTCCGTTTAGCATTGGTTTTTTCGGTTCTTTGATGAGGAATGAGTCTCTCGGTGAAATGTTTGCTTCTATCTGGATCCTGGAGTCTCAAACTCAGACTTCGACTTCCAAGTGGACAATGGAGGAGTGGAGGTGAAATTGTATAGATGACAGTTGCGCTAGAAGTCCTTTTGTTCGATTTGGTTTTCTTTTTGTTAGTATAAGTATATTGTCGACTACTTATGTACATCCCTTGTTTTGGTTGATCTTCTTGTGTCCATTTTTGTGATTAGAATTCAGCTTAATTTTTGTAAAAACCACCTGGCCAACAACTCAGCCAGTCATCTCAAATTTCTAAGACTCGGAAGTTGTATTTGTATATTAATGACAGTTTTCGGTTATTCATGTTGAGCTTTAATACTTCTTACGGTTTCTGTTCACAATTTCTTTTCAATTAAATGCTTACGATTGTTAGTTTACCTCTTCGAATCGGCGACAATCTCCGATTCGTTCGTACATTAATTTAAGGGATCTGTGTTTGGTGCAAATTGAACGCAATAATTCAAGTCTAATTGCTTTCTAAACATACGTAATGTTCTAAATAAATGCCAACACACTTGCACGAAATTAAGATACGGACTCTGCTCTATAACTCTTCATTTTTGATGGATATGGGTTTGAGAGGGTCTTGTCTTGCCAGCTGGTAGTGTTAATCAGTTAAATCATAAATAATATATATTCATAAACTATTTACAGGTGCACTGGTTATCCGACAGAACAGGCATGTTCTGGCCAATGCGTTCGAGATTCTGCTTGGGTACGAGTAGAAATCTCTGTATAATACACCCTGCGCGGTGATGTCCACACTAATTGTTGTTAAATATAGTCTTACAGTCCTGGAAAGACAACAAAGGCGATGTATTAACATTTAGTTTGTGGCTTATCAATCAAATTGTTTATCAATTTAAATAACCAAACTATATATCCAGTAACTTTATGAAAAATGTTTTATGCAAAGAGCTGCATTTTGTAAAATGTCACATTTTAAATATATATCTAAGGCAGACACTTTAAAATCACTTGATTTCTAGCTTTAATAGGCAATTAATACTGTGCTTTTGTAATAGCACAGTTTTACGTATTCAAAGTTTATAAAACTTTAAATAAACTTTAAATTAATATATCTTCATGTGTAAGACTGTTTACCAAGATTTAAGGAATTTCATATTACATATATTAAATATGTACATATTTGATTTCATCTCAAACAAAGTTAGGTATTCAAAGTTTATGATACTTATATCATAACTATAAAGAATAATCTCTTCATGCGTTAGCCTTTTTTTCAATTAATAAAAACTTAATGTTCTAAATGTTTATGTTTCTGATTTTAACTCAAATAAAGTTGTTCCAGTACTCACTTCATTTAATGCTCTGCAAATATCCATAAGCTTACTTAATAAAGTACAGATTATTGTGCTCAAGTCAATCGGTCGTTCCACAGTGCTGCCTGGTCCTAGACGAACCACTCGTCCTTCTGCGCAGCGCCGACGGCGTTGGCATTGGGATGCCCAGACCCGGCGATGTTCGTCTGGCTGAGCCCGGCGGAGTTGTGCGAAAGATCTTGACCTAATTGACGGAATTTGCCAAGCACCAAATGGGACGGACTTTGGTGGCCATCTTCAAGTAGTTGTGTGGAGTGCGGTGGTACCCGGATGGTCCCGCAGGGTGATGCCAGTTTCCCGACGCCGGCAGTTGAGTGTGCCCGTGCTCCCGCGTCAGTGTCCCGCCGACACTGAGGCCGTGGTAGTGCAGATGCTTCGACGACCCGTTCGTGTCGGCCGTGTGGTGCACTGAAAGCAGAGGATCATGTTAATCTGGTTAACTCCGACGATCACGATCCCGATCCCGATCACTGGCCATCGCCATCCTCCCCGCATTTGTTTTGTGCTTACTCTGGAGCGCTGTGTTCGCGTTGGCGGCGTTCTCGTCCTGGCGACGGCACACGCAAATGGCCACCGCCACGATGAGGGCACTCAGGACGAGCAGGACGCCCACCACGATCAGGACGAACCAGGTCATGTCCAGGCCGAAAACCGTGGAGCTCGTCTCACCTGCAAGAAAGGAGCCATTTTTTGAATGCATTCGAAAGATGTGTTGATGTTTTGAAAGAATCCTTAGGATTTGGACTGTTATTTCTGTCATTTATAATAATTAAACAACTATTTTTGCATAGAAAATTTATTTAAAGCAATACCTATTAATTAAAATAATATAAACTAGCAACTGTTTAAAGTTTTTTTTCTAAAATTAACAAATTGTTTTGCTCTCAAAGCCTAGAAAATCAAATTATTTTATAAATCATTTTAATTATTTTTGCTTTAAGTACTTTAAATCGATTGAAAACTAATACAGAAAATTGTTGAATATTAGATAAAAGCTTAATAAGGTAAGTTAAGTTTATAAGAATAATGAAACACATTTTACAAAATTCAAAGAAGTATAAAATCTAAAAGACGGACTTTTACCAAAGGCACTGTGAAATTGTTTGCACACATATATTTCATTTTTATTTTCGGAAAACTCATAAAAATGATATATTTTAAAAAAAACCCTAGGCTGCACTTACTCTGGCACAAATTCTGCACTGATTCGTCGGAGTTGTCGCCGCAGTGGTTGATGCCGTCGCAGAGGAGATCCGGATGGATGCAGAACTCGCGGGTGGCGCAGGTGAAATCCTTGCAGGTGTGCTCTGTAAGGAAATTGGCATGTAACTGGATCTTCACTCCACCTCCATCTGCACCGCCATCTGTACTTACTGGGATCCTTCACCGACGTAATCACCAACTTGAAGCCGTTCGCATCCGTTCCCCAGCCATCGGTCACGTACTTCAGAGTCACAAAGTTCGTGCGCGTCAGGAGCGCGTTGACGGTGTTCTTTGTGTTGCGACAGGAGATGTCAATCTGCAAGCCAAAGTATCCACAAATTAGTATTTGCTGGCTTACCATCAATTACGGTAACGAGCATTCGTCGTATGCAAATGGGAGCAATGATTTGCGTTCGAAGTAATTGCGGGCTCAAAGGCAACGGCATTTAGCTATGATTATAGTGGGCTAATTTATAGCCTTTCATTTTCATTGAATAAAAGGTATTATTTCGCAAAGGGATTATATTTCAAAAAAATAAAGTACAAATCTTGAAAGTATTTTTATTTACAGTCCAAGGAATTTTTTTATTAAAAATTTTGAGCACAGCTAAGATATTTAAATGTTTACTACGGCTTGCACGCTAAAGAAAAATGGGTTAAAGTTTCAGTCAAATGGCTCTAAAACTAAAATTATTCTCTGCTTCGCAGTATATCCCAAAATGAGTTTCACCTCTAGTGGCCTTTAAAATGGTAATACCCTCTTAAAAAACATAATGAGGAATTACATTTTTGAGTGAAATGTTCAAGAAGTAAAACTCAAGTCTTAATTACTTTGACGAACGCAGACCAAGGGAACGAAAGAAGCTTTTCTGCAGAGCCAAAGGACTGAGTAGCAACTTTTTGCATTTCGGCTGGAAAGCATCGATAAATTGGTGAACATCAACCCGCTTAAACTGCGGCCCACGTATTGATGTGCTCCGCTTCTGTGGTTAATTTCACATCAGCCTATGCACCTGCAAAGTACACTGCATTCAGACAATGAGGAGGGGCTGGTGGGCAGGGGGCGGGGGGCACTCGTGTGGCAAAGCATTCCACTCCCACGACACCTGTCCTTTGGGCCCGCATGCAAGTGTGCAACAGTCTGGGCGGCATAATGCCCATTGAGCCCAATTTACACCCATGAAATGACTGCCTCACCATGGAAAACTCTCTTTTTAAATATTCTGGAACTTTTTAAACAAGTTTTTAAGGTGAAATTAAATAATATGCAAGTTGAGTCCAATTTATAGCCATCAAAAAGGCTATAAAGTTTTTTTTGTATTAAACTTGCCTGTTGATTAATTTCATATCAAAAACTTATTGAAAAAATTACAGAATATCTTGGCTAAGCGTTTTTAGCCGACAAAATTATTTTTTGATTTATATTACAGTTTGTATGTTGAAAATAGTTTTACCCAAACATTTTATTTATGATTGCAAAAAATACAATATAATAAATATTGTTTTTTGAATAAGTTTTTCTTTTATTATTCTGAGAAATATATTTTTTAAAAATGGTAGAAGCAATTTAAAAGTTGGGACTACCAGTTTGGGCAGATAGATTTGTCAGTAGAATTATTCACAAACTTTGCTCACACTCAAGCCACCATTTGTAAACAAATATATTTTTGGGATATTTCGCTGTCCCATTGATGAACAACCAAAGGCATTTAATTTGATTTCGCAATTAGTTTACAGAGTTTGGCGAACTTTTTCCACTGTCGTCTGCTGGTCGGTCACGTTATCGCCATCCTCATCGGCACCACTGCCGCCGCCGATGCCACAAAGTGCAAAATGATGATGATGTCCCTCCGTTCGTCTCCTGCGAGGTCCTTGCCACTCCGTTTGGCACGTGTATGCGTCACGTCGCCCGCTTCATCACCAGGAACCACTGCCACTCCCACTTCCACTCCCGCATCTGTGTAAATGTGTAATGTTGTTGGCTTTGGCTCATGAAAGTTTCACTGGGGGTTCATCAACGTCCTCATAGGATATGAATCCCCTCCCCCTCCCCTCCCCTTGTAGGCTTTGCTGTGGCTGCTTTTCTTGACACAGCGTCCTGTTCTTGGTCCTTCGTGCTTTTCCCCATCACATGTTCCTGCATCTTCGACGTGGCACGCTTTGTGGCATATTTTAATTTTGTTGCAGCCCCCAAAATGCAAACTTTACTCGGCTTTCGCCTTGCCCCTCCCCCTTCCCAATCACCCCCGGCATCACTTTGTGTCCCGCTTGTCAGCAGCGTCGTCTATGTGTGCTGGAAAATTTTAATTTTGGATTTTTGCGGCCACCGCCCAACTTGACGCAGTGACAACTTCTTTTGTCAAAAACTATTTACATATTCGTAAAATTGTTTTTTTTTTAGCCTTTGCTGTGGCCAGTGTGGAGCCCAAATATACACACTCTTGCCACTTGGCAGGCAGGTTTGAGCCAAGTGGCGCAGGCTCAAGTCAAATTCATAAATCCTGGCCGGCACTGTACCACCACCACCACCACCACCTCACCACCCGAATGGCGGGCAACTTACAAAGCTGCTTAGGTGGCAAACACCGCAAGTCGTCTGGTTCTCAACTTCTGCATCTTTAAATATGCACAGAGGGACTGCAAAACAAGACACTCGACAAATATGCAGTCGCTAAGGTACTTATCGCGACCATTTAGATGTCAACTGAACAGCGTGGAGGTCACTTTGTGCCACTTGATGGCTTATTAAAAATATGAAATATTGAAGGAAAGCACCTTGCATTTTACTGCCAAGCGAGTGTAGAGTACTTTTGAATCACTATTTGTAGATCTGGCTAATGAAACTCTTGAAAATATGTTGAAAAGCTAATTTATCGCAGCTTTCTATTATTTTAAGGCTTTAGTCGCTACTCTTTACTTACTATTTTAATCAAAAACACTTTAGATATAGAAATAAACCTAAGAAAATATATAAAAAGCCTTTAAAATTTTGGTTTAATAATAAATATAATGATTTGATAAATTCGATTAACCATTTTTGATATTTTTGTAGTTTACAAAACTTCAGAGTGGTTTAATTTAATTTAAAAAAATTCGATTTCTAACTGATATTGCTTCGTTCGATTAATTATGAGACCAATAAGATAATAAGATTACCCTAATTGGTGTAAACATATTTATTGCACCAGCAAATGACTGCCTTTGATGGCCGATGAGTGAGTTCTAATTTGGCAGGCGGCACTGCATCCTTCTAATGACCGAATAAGGCTCATTCCGGTGATTCAGTGCCTCATCCATTCTCGTTGTTTTCGGCCATGAAGAAGGCGTACGTGCGTGTGCTGACCTTGTTCGATTTAAGGTTGTGGCCCCACCCCACCCCACCATCCCACCAACCCAACTCCCATTTCCAATGGCCCACCCATGAGTGATGGCGCCTGTTGAGCTCGCTTGTTGTCCCTGTTTTGGTGTTTACCATCCTCGTCGCTGATTTGGCAGAGCGATTTTACGATACTTTCGCTTTTATGGCCTTCCACTCGCCTGCTAACTTATTTACGATGGGTTCCCTTCGAGGGGCGAACCTGCTCCAAATCAGACCAGAAGCCTTGGTCTTCGGATAATAACTGTCACACGAACTGGCATCTCAAGTGCTGAACCCTCATAATTAAGGTTAATTTCGTTTCCATCGATACACTCACGCGGCTTGTTGACAAAAGCGCTCAATAATGTTCGAGGATGAGTCTTATTTTAGGGATGCCGAAACCAGGAAAATTACTTTCTTTACGATCCCATTTCAGTTATAATTTCGACTCGCTTTTCAGCTCCTGATTTGGTTACAGGTTATAACCCGACTTTCGTTCCGGAACTTTATGCCATATTTTATGTGGGTACTTCGTGTTTAGATGGAGTTGAGAACATATACTTATTTTTATGTATGTATTTGGTATATAAACATTTAGCTGAGATTATATAATTGAAACAATAATATTTATTTATTTGCATTGTTTGTATAAATTGGGCAACGTGGCGTATACGTTATATTATTGAATAAATTATTGCTGTTTCCACGTGGCGTATACGCATTTTTTATATTTTTCTCCCAAACTAAGATATGTTGAATGCATTTTTTGTAATTTTGTTAACCGCATCCAAAATGTTATTTTTTATATAAAATAAAGCTATATTTCATCAAGTGATTTTTGTGACACTCGTGTAAGTTTTCCAACTGCTTGAAAATCAAAAAAATCAATTTATTGTTATGCCCCAAAAATCCTACAAAATTGTTATAATTTCTCCGTGACCCCGCTAATCTGACCAGTCCAAATGTCGGATGCACTCATTATTTTCCCAGGAAAATGACAGGGCTTTGGCAGTGGCCCAGTGGTATATAGTGTCACAGGCTCCGAGCAAGTAGCCCCAGATCCACGAGAACCGCCACTAGATGGGAAATTGGGTCGCGCCACACAGGCGACTAAAAGCGACTGAAAGCGGCTGAAACATTTTTGTTTTCAGCTTTGGCACAAACACTTTCAAGGTTTTCCCCGGAGAAAAAAAGCCAAGAGAGTGAAAGCGGGGCTGCCTTGGCTGGCATTTTTCTAATTTTCTAGTTGAACATTTTTTATGCATATTTCTTTAGTGGCAATGTCGCAGCTTCCTTTGGCAAATAAAGGATTTGGCTTATGCGCGCGCTCTATTTGTGGCCACTTTCCTTGGCTCACATTGCAGAACAAACCAGTGTCACTTTCCCACTCTCCCACATTTCCACTTTTCCACCCCCTGCAGACCGCATTAAATAATGCAGTGAGTGGGCGGAAAATGGGGGGAGTGGCGAATGAAAAATGGAAATTGTTGCTGATAAAATCACAGAGCTATCAGCAAAAGAAGCAGTACCAGAAGCTGTTGCCGCATTGCAGCCGCAGTGGCAGCCAACTTGCCACCCAACATGCCACCCAACACCCACTTTGGCCAACCTGCCACACGACATCCTTGCTGGCTGTCATCATTGCAAATGTTGCAGCGAGAAAATTATGCCTGCATGTGTGTCCGGGCTGTATGTGTATGTGGAGCATCCCGGGCTGAGCGGAAGCCCCACAGGGATTGAACCTAAAATGTCAGAGGCATCAACGTGATCTGGATATTGCGGTGGCTGCGGCTGCCACGCCCTCAGCCAACAGCCATCAGCCCCTTTTTAGCCAACAAATTGCAGAGGATTCGTGTAACCCACCCACCCAACAATCCACCCAATCCACCCAATACACCCAATACAGCCAACCGCCTTCGAGTGTCGCAAACTAAGCAATGATTGGCCTTAACTATCGACATGTGATGCCAGCGCATATTTACATATATGTAAGGATGTGTGGCGACATCGGATTCCTTAAACGTTACTTAACCGAGGATGCAGCTCCAGGGATGTGGCATGTAATCGACAGGGGAACACACCGATGGCTTCTCCCTGGCCAATTTAAAGCGAATTTTACAAGACATTGTTATTTCTTTGTTTGAATAAGCAAAGCTTTCCTATTTTCCAAAGTATTTTATGTATAACTGTCTTGTAATGTATTTAAGTAGAGACAATATAACAAATTCATTCAAATATTTGGAATCAAAAAAAAAAATAAAATAGAGATTAAATAACACGATATAGCATTTGATATGCTAAACGAAACCCGTATATTTGCAAGTAAAGAAAAAAATGTTGTAACAGAAAAAATTATGCATTAAACATTTTAATGACTTAAAAAAATAAGTGAATATATTATGCTAATCACAACAATTTATTGCTAAAACCTTTGTCAATAAATTAAAACCATATTTTTTGTGCATACCTAAGTACTTTTCCAGCTCAGTGTATACACTGAATATTGGGATGTCGATGTTTTTTGTATGTACGTTAGCAAATGATTCCATAATGAAGGTATGCAAATATCTGAATATGCACGCTGATGGCCTGGATAGTATCGTCTCCCATCTGGGAGAAATTAAATATACATTACCCATCCCCCCGCCCCCCCTGTAAACACATCGGTGTTTCCGATGGTTAAACAAACGAAACAAAAATCCATAAATAAATATTTATATTTCTGTGGGCGGTATATTGTTGATACAATTGATAAATAGAGGGGAAACCTGATTTGCACACTAGGCTGCAAGAGAAACGATGACTTTCATTTGATGGCAAAACTGGAGAAGCAACATCACTTAATTCACTTAGCATACATATACGCATTTGCATACATATCGCTCTGCCATGAGTGATTCTAATTTGAATTGCCTGTTTCACAGTTCACTTCCTAATAATTCAATCTACTGTGCACCCACATCCAACTGCAGATACTGAAACCTTATATGTCGCCGAACGTATGCACATAATTACAGCTCCCTGCACTTTCACAACCCTCGACAATCATTCTCCTTCTCCCGGGAATCCGAATCGAAGCACATATCCGATACTCGTGCTCATGTACAAGTGCTGCCTCAGACTGCGTTGCTACCACAATTTAATTGTTCACACGGCGTTGGTCGACTCACTCACATGATTAGCCATTTCCAGGCGAATCAATAAACCAATGCAGTGCACAGATGCACTGATGCACTCAGGAAAAAGTTGAGAATAAAATTGTAATTGATTTCAGTTGGGAAAATCTCAAAACAACACATATATTTTATTTCGAACAAACTTTTGAATTACCAATTCAATTTATGTGAAATATGTATATGTGTGCATTTTAAAGATATCTGTTGACCAATAGAGCTACATAAAAACCAGAGATGAAGGGTAGAGATGAACTTAAAACCCATAACTCAAATAACTAGTAATAGTATTTACTCATAACATCCAAAAACAGGTCACATTTGGACGTATAAAAATCCCTAAAATCCCTATTATCAAAAACAAACTACTTGTCTATACAAAGTGGTATGTTTTAAAGAAATTATCAACCGAAAAGGCATATTTTCTTACTCCTAAGATTTCTTCTCAGTGCAAGCGTATAGAACGATATGAGTGTAAAGTCCTCTACAGCAGATAGGCGTTAGCTCTTCGATTTACATATGCAAATGAGCAAATCGCTAATAAAAAAATATGGGGCTCATATGGAATGCACAGGCGGGTTTCATATTCACTTCCAGGGATTCCAGGGATTCCAGGGCCCCTTTCTTGGGGGCGTATCGATATAATTACCTTGGGCGTGGCCACGGCATGGGCTCCATCGTAGACCAGCAGGTGATCGTTGCAGTCGAGCTGCAGCATGTCGAAGCGGAGCATGAAGCGCTGCAGCACCGAGTGCGTCTGGAAGGTAATGATGCAGTCCAGGTTCCGCTCGTTCTGCGACCACAGCACGGCCCCATCGATTTTCCGATACAGCTGCTGCAGGAAGTGGTTCTTACACAGCGACTGCATGTAATCTGCAAATATACGCAAGAAACATACTATTTTGAAAATACTCTTAAATGTTAGAAAATCAATTTGTCAGCAAAGAGAAAAAAGTAATTAAATATCCTCAAAGTACTCATTACACAGTCTGATTTCTTAAATGAGTTGCCATTTCATTTGTCTCAATATTGCTAAAGTGAGTATTTTAATTGGTTAGTAATAAGGTACCTACATTATATATTAACACCTATTACTTACCGCAACCTTCTTTGGCTGTATTATAATGAGGCCATATTTTGGTATCAGAAACTCAGAACATAGAAATGAATATATAAACAAAATAGAACCATTCATTCTAACTTCTTCATTTGTTTGATTATGTGACATCTACAAGTCGTTGAAAAGAAGTCATATTTCTCACTTGCAACTGTGGAAAGCAAAACGTGCATATATACCGAGTGTATATATTTTTTAATAATTCCATAACCCACATGTAGGGTAGACTCAAGAGTTCCATCTAAGCACCCCAATACCCCACCAGCCCTTCACCATAGCACCCTCAAGCCGACAGTGCCTCAAAAAAGTCTGCAGGACGTCTCCGCTGGCAACTTCCTTTGGCTTAATGGCATTGCGGCGTCTCGTGCGCTGCGCCGGAAAATGTGCACTTAAATTTTAATGGAAGGATGAAAAATTCATTTACGCTTCGCTTCGCGTATTACTTGCACATGTTTCCGTGCTCACTAGTTGCGTTTATTATGCCTTTCCAGACTGCAGTTGGGCAACTGGATGCGGTGGATTTGCATAAAGTCTGATCACGAATTCAACGCACACGTTAATACCTAATCTGGTCGTAAACCGAGCAGGGAATGGCCTTTATAACATTTGGGAGTAACTTCAAAAGAGTGGCAAAACGATATTTAAATATACAAAAAGGAAGAAAGATAACTTTGGTAAGTAAAAGTTTATATACTCTCACAGTTACCAAAAAAGTATAGACTTATTATAACCAGTTCTTTATTAAAGTTTCTCCATTATAAATTTACAAAAGTCTACATCTTGCATTGATTGATTTGGCAGCTTAATAATATTGTTAACCAAACATAAAACTATGAGAGTTTGTAGAGATACGGGTATGTCCTAAAAATGAAGTTACAGAATCTTAAAACATTAGCTTTTAAATCTAAACTTGAATCTGTTTTTCAGCTTTGCAGATTAATATAACTTTTTAAAAACTCTATTTTCTATGCGCACTTAAAATTGTATTTTATATAACTATAGTTTTTGAACAATTAGAGTTTCCCAAGTATTTAATTTGCTAATGTAAGCACATTAGCCAACTTTTCACCCCATTCGAGATCATAGTCTTAGAGGGAAATATATACTTTTTAAAATAACTTTGCCATCGTTGGCCATTTTTAGTGATTTGTGTGATTAGTTTGAGTGGTCCAAGGAGACAGTTTCCGTGCTGAACTTTTAATTTGCCCCGGCTCAATCAAAACGACCTCAACGTCGACGAGCTTCGAAAAGTGGAAGTGGAAGTGGAAGTGGAAGAGGAAGTCAAAGCCCAGCTGCAGACAGGCGGCAATGCGAAAATAATATCACATTATTTAAGCAACTTTTAATTAGTTTGATGGCGCAAACTATGGCGCTTAAGTGCCAAATGCATTAACATGAAACGAGAGCCATTTGGAGGCGAGGAGCTCCGCCGCCAGCTGGCCAGCTGGACATCCACGTAGCGGCATGCAAATGAAGCCCTGGACTTTGTACATATAGCAACTACACCATAAAACCAACGCAGGACATTGGGGCGGGTTTATAATGAAACATAATAATGTGTGTAAGAGGGAGGGAGGGGGAGGGTTTAAGGCAATGGGCGAGTTTAAGTGGGGGGCACCCCCTAAGCTTACGTGCGCCTGATTTCAGGCAATTTCCTGCCTAGCAACCGCTTCCGCTCCCGCCGCCGCACTAATTCAATTTCGCCCCCAATAAAACGCACACGAAAAGATGACGCCGCATCCTGGCAAGCGGAGATGTGGAACAGCACGGGGGGCAGGAGCAGGAGCAGGAGCACGCCCAAGGAATTCACTACAAATTCGTTTTACGCCCCGGCACTGGATGATGGCAAAAAGAGCCATCATGTGAGCTCCTGGCTCGCCTGCAAATGCCTCATTTTCGGTCACAAATGTTGTCCTCGCCGCGTTGCCAACTTCAAAATTGAATTCACAATTTGGATTGAATTGCTGACAGACTTGGCTGCCCTTTGTTTTAGCCCCTATTGCTCCAATACACAGAGAAAAAATACGGCAAATACTAAGTTCGCTAAAAGAATAGCATACTTTTTTGAAAACAAAATTTATTCTGAATTTTCAAAGAATATTATTAACTTGAAATATTTATTATTTTACGTTGTTGTTTGTGTAAAAAAGATGTTTCAATATTAACTGAATTAAATTTAATTTTGTGACATATAAAAACTGATATAGTCCGATTCTTTTCTATGTGTATTTCGGCCCCAAAAAAAATGAAATGAAATGTTTCCCAACTGCCTCACTAGGTAGACAGTTTTTCCTGCTTTATATGTAATTGGCAATTTCGTTATACATTTCGCTTTGATCTCCGGCAAAGTAAATAGCAGAGTGTAGCTCAAAGAAGCTCTGATGGGCGTGGAACAAGAGGTGAAAAGGGGGCGTGGTTCCGCTCCTCCTTTGCCACCTGCACAAATTGGCCGCAAGCCACTTGGTTAGTAATTTTCCGTGGCCTTTCAGGTAGTGGAAATTTTTGGAGGCAGCTTTTCCGCTGGCTTCCTCTGCACTTAGCCACATTCTACTCAACATTCTAGTGAGTAAACAAAGGCAGTGAAAAATAACTCACGAGTCATGACCTTAACGAGGAATTAACCGATTAGCGTTATGTAATGGTTTATAATCATGATACCAACAAAATACTACCATAGTTTATATTTTGACTGGCTAATGACTTTATGAATACGCTTCGTAGGTTAAGAAAAAAATAATAAATTAATGTAACAAAAACTAACTGATGTAACTAAAATAAAAATACTATTAAATTAAAATTATAGCAGCAAAAATCTTTAATAAGTAGTTCTTGGAGATTTTTGTGATTGTTATTAAAATTTAAACACTAGATATTTCCTAACTAAAATATATAATTTCTATCTACCAGATCAAACTCGATAAATCTTTTGGCTCCTCAGATAGTTTTGAAAAAGTACACGACTTTCGGGAGGAATTCGGTTGGAAGAGATTACCGCTGCACTCCTGAATATGTATATCAGAAGTTATGTTTTCGGAGCCTTTATCGTCCTGATAAATTCACTTGCAGCTGCTGCCGGCTGAATAATTTCACTCAGCTGGGAGTGGGACATCGACAGCGACAAATGGTGCAGCTCCGGCAGATCCATGTGCATCTGAATCTGATTCTGAATCCGCATCCGCATCCGTATCTACATCTGCACCATGCCATGTGCCAAACTTGGGCGGAGGGCGGTAAAAGTGAGAAATAGAAATAGAATTTCTGCACAATTTGCCACTGAGACGATGAGCATGAGGATAAGGATAAGGGGGGGGGTTGGGCTAAAGGAAATGAACCGGCAGAGACAATTGTAAAATATCAATTACGTTGGGTGGAGTGAAAATGGAGCGCAAAGTGCTCGGTTGCCGCTTGCCTTATCATTGACTCCTAGGCGGCCAGAAATCCCTCAATCATTTCTGGACAGGATTGCGAGGAGTGAGTGGAGTTGACTGTGTTTACCCTCATGTACGTATCGGGATTATCATGCATCTGCGCTGGGCCCCCGGCGGATGGAGATATATTCCGAGATAGATAGGGGGCGGAAGTGGGAGTGGCTCTTGGGGGAGTCGGGTTTGGGTTGGGCAAAGGACCAGAGCAAATGGTGGCTGCCTTCGGGCTGTCGGGTGCTCTGTGTGAAGTGAAAGACAAACGAAAGCCGCGCAGGACGTTGAAACCCATGTGACACTCTTGGCAGCCAGCTTCGAGATGGAGATGGCGATGGAGATGGAGATGGCATTGGAGATGGAGTCCATTCCCATCTAGCAGATACATTTTCTATAAATTAAGGCATTTCTGACACAATTGTTGTCGGCTTCAGGGAAAACAATTCCATTTGCAGAGGAGGCGGCATCGCGGATCTGTTGGCTGAAATTGCAACATGTTTCAAGTTCAGTTCTTTCATGAGCCATTTGCTTGCACTTGAAAAAAATTAAGGTAATTTAAAGATAAAAACTCTTAAATGTTAAGTATTAACACAATATTTCGCAAGGCTTTTTATATACCATTTTATTTTTTCCTTCCCAAGTAGTTTTATAAAACTAATAATATAAAACTGATTAAAACATTTATTTCCCAATTTGTTTTTTTTTTTTAAAGAAAATTGAATATAGTTGTAATATTTTATAGTATAAAAAGCAAATTTTAAACTCAAGAAAAAAAGTGGACTTCAAAATTGGCAAAATACTTATATGCTCTTATATTTTTGTTTAGTTTCTGAAGAATGTCTCTATTTTTCGTCTCAGTGCCCTCTCGCATAGAGATATTCACACATAAGTATGTTTATCTTCAATTTGTTTATGCATTCGCAGGGAAAAAGGAGGAAAATAAATGGAGGAGCAGCATAAAACAGATAACGAGGGCAAAAAATAAGGGGGGAAAAACCAGTCGGTCCTCGAATGGAATCTTGTACTGGAGGCCGGGCTTAGTTTTGATGGCTGGGCAGCAAAAACACAGGAAAACGGCATTTTCGAAATTAGGGATAATGCCGGGCTTAAATCCTGAGTGTGTCCCACATCAAAAGGGAGATGGCATAGCAAAAAAAAAAGAAGCTCAATCTGGTCGGCGTGTTCATGAAAATATCAAATCCAAAACTGACTGAGTCTCATCTGCTAGCCAAAGCCAATTTTTCAGTTAATGGCCGGGATTACTCGGTCGGAATGTCATTTGCTAAGTCAGAGCCACTGCCAAAAGGATTAAAACTGGCATAATTAATTTGAAGGCTTTGTTTCCCGCGTTATTAATAGACTAATAATGCCACAAGAACTGTTTTGTAGTAGCTGAGAGTCTTTTTATGTTGCAATTTGAGTAGCACGCGCAAAGTCTTTTATTTAGCCGTTCCCTTGGACTTATCGTGATGGTTAAAATCCCTATTTTGCCAAAGGCTATTCGCAAACAATCTGCGAACGTCCAAGTCGTTGGTCGTCACCATAACTTGCCGCACTCCAAAATCGCATTGGTAATGGCCCCCGCAGGAGGAGAAGCCATTCTGCAGCTTAATGCTTCCGGCCGAGGACGGTAAAAGGGATGCCGGAAGTGTTTGGTGGTCCCAAATGCGTTTTGGCCCAAACTCCAAGTGCAGTTTTTTGCCCATTCTCTAGTCCCACAGGACACTAGATGTCTTCAAATGTCTTCGTTTTCTCTGGCTGGGAAATGATGTTTACTCTGCTTTCTAACTTTGTGCTGCTCCTGCTTTCTTGGGCCACAGTCACACGCAAGGGTCGACCTTCGCAAATAAAGGCAACCCTAGTTACACTGGGAAAAATTTCTGCATTTAAGGATTTACTACATGATTTACAATATTTTGTTTTATTTAGGTTGATAAATAAATTGATAGGGGTGTCTTAAAGTTTAAGTTTTAGTTTTATACTAAATAACATAACCTCTATACTTTTTAGTTTCATTTATATACCGAAGAGTTTAAAACTGTAGTCTAAAGACCTTTTTTTTATAAATTTATAATAAATTTATATTAATCTTATTGAGAAATTGTTCATACCCAACAGTTTAAAATTCGAATAAAAATAGTTCAGTTTTCATGACATTTTTTTTTTGGCTGAATAAAACTATTATATTATGCTTTTCAAAAATACTTTAATTTGATATATAACAAGAATCATATTTATCATTTGATATTTTTATAATATTTTTTTTTTTTAACTTTTAAGAGCACATTATTTTAATTTATTATTTTGAGTGTATGACTTGTGCTTCGTAGCCTGAGAGCATTGACTTATATAGAGTAGAACTAGAAGCATTGCAAGGTGGGAATTATTATATGCGTTGAGAAACGTAAACAAGCGAGTCGCAGCCAAAGCATTTCCCAAAGGATATTCCCAAGGATAATCACTGAGCATTGCAAATACACTGGCAGGTGTATTGCAATTGCAAACGGAGATTCCGTTAAGTTTATTTGATGAATCTAACTTTATGCCGAATTGTGATTAGAGAAAGTTTCAAAGATGCTTTAGCAAATAATTCGCTGACTACGGAAAAGTTTTGGATGGCAAAACAAAATATACGAGGAGAACTGACTCAATATTTATCGACTCTTCTTGTTTATGTTAGTAGTTCGATAAAGTGGTTAAATCAGTTTAACTTTTACGGGCATTCGATATTCGATTCTCATTTGAAATGTGTTTGCAAAGTTTCGTAGCTATTTTTGTAGTTATTGATAAACTCTTTGGTAGAAATAATAAAATCGTCATATTTTAGTATAGGCCGAAAGTGTTTTGAATTTCAACTTGAACAAGTTAAAAGTTAAACAACGCTGCGTATACTTTATAATATAAAGTATACGGTTCCTTACTTCAAACTGCTCGCTCATCAAGCAGCCTTAATAAATCAGAATCCCTTCAAAAACTGCCTGCAATAACTGTGGATTTTAATTTATTCTAGTTAATCAAGGGGCTTATTTAATTAGACCTCTCTTGGAGATTCTGCTTGAGTCCGGCCAGCAGGCTAATGCCCATTTAAGGGCTTATACTTAGGATTTCCTGCAGCTCCCAGTCCCCAGACCTTGCGATGCAAATTTAATGTAAATATTTTAAACTAATTTTCAGTGATTATGCAAAACCACAAATAAATCTGCAGCAAATGGAATAACCGGGGATGGCCACCGTGTCGAGGCTGCTGGATGTGCAAGTGGATGTGGATGCCACAAGGAGCAGTGGGAACAATGGCTGGCAACGGTAACGAAACCGCAACCGGGGCAAGCTTAGTGCGTGCCCCAAAGCGAGGAGGATTGGAGGATTGGAGGATTGGACGAAAGTTTCGTGGGCGGTTTGTAGTGGATGGAGATTTGTGGTGGAGCCGGGGGTTCAAAGTTGCCTTTGCTTCTGTACCCGGTGCTCGGTTTGCTGTGTGCAAAAACTTTGGCCCGAAATCTGGTCGGTTTTCGATCATCCACGCCCCCAGCCCCCAACGCCCCCTTTTCATTCCGGATGTGCCCGGCAAGTTGGCTGCAACAAAATAATTTCGCTGGCTCGTTTGTCAAACTAATGGCAGGAATTTGAGCAATTTAAGCAACAAAGGTTAAACAATGAATTTCCTGAGCTTCGATATTGAATTTTACTGACCCCCGAATGACCCTCGGCGTCCGTGTGAAGTCATCGCCCTCGCAACTATACACTGAGGGCACAACCAACAACGTGCTCTTTAGTTTTTAAATTTATAAATTTTATTCATTTATTTCAAATTTATAAAAGTATAAATAAGATGTATTGATATTGAAGGCTTTCTTCTATGTACTTGATACTGTAAATAAATAAAACATCATGATATTCTTGAGCATTTAACATGCGTAAAATAAAAAAAAAAAAAATTTGAAAATATTTTACAGTTATTTTAAGGTATTTTAAATTTTTAAACTTAATTGAGAAGAGAACCTTTTATTGGTGTAATTGTTGGAATTCATTTATCAAATCTAAAACATTTATTAGTGTTTCCAATTTAAAAAGACCCCCATAGATATACTACAAACGCAATATTTTAAGGGCAATAGTTTTAAATTGTTTTGCATTTAAAACATGTTTAATTTAAACCTTAAGGCTATGTTATATTTGAGTATTTTAAAGTTATTTGTTAACATTTTAGGCCTATCTCTCTGTGCTTCTACAAAAATGTAGAAAATTGTTTTGTGTGCAGTATCCTAGGACCTAGGCTCCGTCCAGTTGAGTAAGCCGGAGCTGCTGGCTCCGACAGCTGGCGCCGGACACACACGCTCCATTAGCGCTACCGAAATGCCGAAATGGCGATGGCGATGGCATCTTGGAGGCATTGCGATGGCCACAAGGATGACGCTGATGACGCCCCAGGACTTTTGTCGCTGCTGTTGCCGCTTTAATGAAATAATTGAAGTAAATGCCTTTCGCCTGGCTGACTACGTCTTCGACCTCGAGCTCATCCGTGGAAGGCGTTTGCATAATGAGCATAATCTCCATTTGGGCACTGGATTTGCCGCTTCCCTTGGCCCCCGGAATGTCCGAGTCATCGAGCTCCGCTCACCGCCGGCGGTTTGTCAAAGTAATTGGGCAATTTGCGTGGCGCATCGGACAGGCTTTCAAGTTCCGCGGGCATTTATGTCGGCCCACAATTATGACAGGTCGCATTAGCTCGTAATTACCCAATGATTGTCATTCACCCACGGGAACTACTTAGCACACTCATCGCTCATGATTTCGGAGTGCAGCCATATTAGCCTCTGATCAAATTAATTGGAGATGTTGCCAAGTTGATGCGATGTTCATTTTTGTAACTTTTCTGACAGACTACTATTATGCTTATTATATACAAATTCAAAAGTCTTAAGTATTAAAACTAAAGGAAATATTAAAGTCCCATTTTTTAGCTAATAATATTTACGTTGGCTTGACATTGCTCTTTTCTTACTATTAAATATTTGGTCGAACCAAATATAAACTCCATTGGTATTTACAAGTTTTGTTTTACAAAATGGTTACTTTCGAAGGTATTAATATTCTTTCTAGAACTATTTTGTTTGGAGTTCGATAGCAAAAACAACCATATAATAGGTTTCACTGTTATATGTAAGCTTAAGTGCGATGATATCATACTACCATGTCCATTTAGTCTTTATTACTATCAATTAAAGGTAATAAATCAACAAAACCTGCTTTAGAACTAAAGGGCTACCATTTTTATTTTTGTAACTCTTAGTAAACACACAACTCCGGGATGAAGATCGTGCAGGATATTGGAGCTATAGCCAGGCCATCGCAGATCTACGCCTTGCTTCCATTTTATGCAGGGAACGAAGAGGAGAGTTTTCGGTTTGGCAGACTGGGTCGCTGGTATGGACGCCTGGTGGCCTTAACTATATTGATTAGCTCCCTTTTTTTCGGCCACGACGTGCTCTTCGCGTCCAGCGAATACAGATTGGTGGCCAATAACCAAGGGGACACTGAGGAAATCAACCGGACCATCGAGACACTCCTCTGCATCGGCAGCTATACGATGATGGTCTTGTCCAGTGTGCTGCATGCATCCAGGCACTTTCGAACTCTGCGGGATATTGCCAAAATCGATGAGTATCTGGTGATCAGTGGCTTCCGGGAGAACTACAGCTGCCGGAATGTGAGCATCCTGGTCGGAACGGCAGCACTTGGAGTACTCGCGGTGGCCTTCTACTACATCCACTTTCGAAGTGGCATTAACTACAAGAAGCAGGTCATCCTGCTCCTGGTCTACTCATTGCAGTTGCTCTACTCCACTGTCTTTGCCATTTATCTGCGGACTCTACTGAGGAGTTTGGCGCAACGAATTGGATTCCTCAACCAACGCTTAGATGCATTCTGCCTTCAGGAAAATGTGGCCGACACCATGGGTCTATCCTATGCCTGGGTGCTGGCCGAAACCATCACCATGGCCATGATCTGCAGCGCCTGCGACTGCCTGGCATCCGAGGCGAATAGTACGGTCCAGATTCTGGCAAGGGTATACGGCAAAAGTAGACAGTTCCAGAACCTCATCGACAAGTTCCTCACCAAGAGCATTAAGCAGGATTTGCAGTTCACCGCCTACGGATTCTTTGCCATTGACAACTCCACGCTTTTCAAGATCTTTTCGGCTGTGACCACATACTTGGTGATACTCATTCAGTTCAAGCAGTTGGAGGACTCCAAAGTGGATGAAATTAATCAGGCTTAATATGGGTTAACTCACCAAACATTGCCTATCTATTTTACATATTAAATTTAATATCGTATAAAGATTTAAGGGATGTAAATTAAGAACATACATAAAAAGTTCAGAAAATACATTAACCAAATTAACTTCATATTTAATTGATATTGTTGGTTTCCTAAGGGATTCTTCTAAAATCTTTAGGAATTGTTTCACATTTGTATCTTTGAATTTAGATAGCTTACACAGTTTTATGGACAATTTTATTCAATTAAATTACCTATGTAAGTGATCTAATTTTTTTTTTTATAAATATTAAGAGATCAGAAAAAGAAAATCTTGTTGCTGATAAATCAAAATTTATAGATTTGTGTACTCCCGTTGCTTTTGACTTAAATGTTTTCATAATAATTAAATTTTAGCCATAAGCGGAATGAGATATTGGTTTTCTGTGTATCGGTGACCTACAGCCGATGTTAAGTGCCCGAGTACCTACACACCATAATTTGTCTGGGAGTTACGTGATAAAAATCAATAAGATGCTGACAGCTGCAGTTTTTGGGAGTGCTGCTCCTTTGGAAGGAGCATGGCAGTGCGTGGAGCTCATCAAATCATGCTGTCGAGAGTCCTGCAGTGAAATCAGTGGGTGCCAAGGGGCAAGGGGAAAGGGGCAAGAGGCATGCCACGTGCAACTTAAACGCATCATTAAACTTTTGTCACTTTTCAGAATGTGGCAACCTCAGAGCAGAGGCACTCGAGCGTGCAGCCAAGATGAAGTGCCAAACTAATGAAGGAACTATGGGGAGACTGGGCGACTGAGAGACTGGCAGGCAGGACCCGAGGCAAATGCCCACAAACAGGAGCTGGCGAAAAGGACATGCCTGAAATGGGCCAGACGATAAGACTCAGCGAAGTCTGGCCGTCTCTCGTTCGTTTTCCCTCCATTTCATGGCAATAATCAAGCGAATTGTCGCTTGTCAAAGTGTTTGAATAGTCAAAAGTTTTAGAATTTATATTGCACATTTTTCCCTCTGATAGCATTGACTTCTCAAGCGATAAAAAATTTAAACAAGTCCCATTAAAAGTTTAGTTGATTGTAAGTTTAGGCACCTAATTGTGTAATAAGCTTTTAAGCAAATTTTTTTACAACTTTTTGATTGCACTGAGTTCTCTAGCGAAATATTATGAAAGTCACTAGATTTTTAGTTTTCTGTAAGTTAAGGAATGTTAAATTATTAAAAGCATTTGGAAACTCTTTTTACCAGCCTTTTCATTCATTAGTTTAATTGTATTTGAAAGAAATGTATAAAAAAGAGAGGAATTTTTGTTAGTTTTCCATTTACTTACTAATGAAAAGGACTGTACTGAACGCATCGTTTCCAAATAAAATGGAACTTTCCTGCTACACTCGGGACGAAGGACCTTGCTCTATTTCCTTTGCTGATTGAACAAACTTTGGCAGTTGCGTTCGCAAAAGGCAGTTTAATTATGTGCGCCTCTCAACTTTTCATTAAGAACTTGTCAAAGAGCTCTCAACTTGTCATCGAAGGGCTACTCAATTCCCGGACTAGATCATCGCCGGACAGTCCGGGACGAGAAGGTAAGTCCAGCTGAGCCCCCCGGGATGTGCAGTGTTCGGCCAAAGGTCCGCGTGGCTTTTGTTTGCTTTAGCCCTCGCACAAATTGTTAATTAAATTTGCACTGCCCTTCGGCTGGTCTTATCTGGCCTATAAAATGGGGCTTAAATATTTTTCGAAAATCATTTTTCCCTTTATTAATTCCATTTTTGCTACTGCTGCTGCGAAACAAAGCAAAAACTTTTTGCATAGTTTTGCCGGCGAGTTTAGCTTCACCGTTAGTTTATTACGCCATTGTTTGGTGCTGCGTCTTTTCTCCAGCTTTCCCTTTTCTTTTCTTTTATTTTCTTTTATTATTTTATTTTATTATTGTTGTTTACTTATTTCGGTGCTATTGTCTAGGCGCTTCTTGTAATATTTTTCTTTCAGCCACCGGCCACGCCCACCGGTCCGCCCCCCGTTGGAATCTCAGCTCGGGAAGATAATTTCCACGCTTTGTTTTGCGGCCGCGTGGATTCACTTCTGTGCAACGCCTAAGTGGATCACGCGCACACAAGCTCGGCTAAGGATACAGGACACAAAAATATATGTATATATGTATATATATATATATTTAGTATTAGTACATAAGGAAAGCCCTGGCCGATACAAAGCCCATCAGGAAGACACGAAAGAGGTTTGGGACTCACTGTGGATTTTTCTTGAATAGAATACAATTTTCTGTGCATTTGATTACAAAAGGGATTCATGTGCTTAACTGAAGGCACAATGCCCGGAATGTTCAACTCATTTTATGCCCCTTTGTGGCCCCACCCGTACACTTTCCCTCGTTTTATCTCTTTTTGCCAGGATTTGCGGAATTCATCAATGCAATACTCAAGTAATCCGGTTTTTACTTTAAGTTTTCTCAAATTGATGAAGAAATCTTTTGGCTCTCAGAAAGAACAATATATGAATTGTATTTGGGCACAGCCTTTTGCTGCCAATTAAAATGAGTGAAATATTCCAATTAAATGTACATTTTGTGATTTATTAGCAATTTATTGAAGTAGAGATAAATCCAACAATGTGTTTTACAGTTCGGAAAATCCACAATGTTTTACAATTTGTAAATAGTGCTCAACTTAAAATTAAAAGAGAACTGTAAAACCTATAATCAAATGTGAAATGATTACCAAAAACGTAGACAGGCAATGAAAATTCAAAACAGTTTATACAATAAAACAGAATTTATCAAATGTCAATATCGCAAATAAAATAGTTTTCAAATAAATTTCGGGTGGAAATAAATAGAATAAATAAATACTGATGGGTTGACAAAAAGTAAGCATTGTAAAGCCAATTAAAAATGGGCCAAAGTTTGGAAATTCCCCAAATTCGATTTGTCACACCCAATTCAAGCAATTGACAGGATGTTTTTTTTTTGGGGGGAATACATAAATTAAATTTTGTTGGGGTTAGTGGAACAGGACACGGACACCCACTCACATGTGTATTGTATTTATCGACCGATTCGGTATAATAAGCGATTACCTACTCCGCTTCCAGCAGCAGAGCGGAAATATTGATAAATGATCCGCCCACGTTCGTGGACAATTTCACAAAACCAATTCGCATCGAGCGAATTCATTGTTCGGTACTCGTGCTCCATGTTTTCGGTGCCCAGATGGAGGGGGTGCAAAAATAAGTGGGTTGTTCGGATCGGGAGGGGCCTTTTTTGGCAATGACACCATGCCGCGGGATGCCAACGCATCAATACTCGATTTGGCATCGCTTCCCTCGCGAAATTTGCCACCCCACCCCATTCCACTCCCTAATTTTGCCCAAAGCTTCTTGCAACTACAAATGGAATTTATTATGCGTTGCCTGATTTCTATCCGCTGGCTGCAATTTATCTTCCATAAACATTTATCTGCGCATTTGACTGTGACCTGTCCCCGCTCTCCAGGGATCGCTAAGCAGCTGAGTCATCGTCACTCACCAAAGATTTATTATAAGTGGGGCCAGGGATTGGAAACAAGCAGGTCGAAGGTCGAAGACGCCAAATATCGCTAAGAAGCTGTTTAAAATTTAAAAGATATTTTAGAAATGAGTATTGGGTATAAAATTATATTAAAAGTTAAAAAAAAAAATCAAAATTAATTTAACATAAGTAAGTTAATCCAAATTAAGCACAGATACAAATAGCTAGATAAATACAATAACTTTTACTAAAATCTTCCAAAAGACATTATTTTATCAAGTAATTTGTTTCACTGAATTTTTTCAAAAATAAGCCAAGAATTTTATTATGATTAAGTTCATCCATTTGAGAACTGGCATAGAAGGGTTAAGCATTAGGGAATTTGAGTAAAATAATTATTCTCACAATTAATCAAGATATGCCATAGCATTATTTTCTCACTTAGAGAAGTTTGCAGGCAGTGAAAAGAAAGCGCCATCAGATGATTGCTGCGGCTTGTTACAAATCTCATTTCGTATGCGCAAGGATTTAAGGAAAATTAAAATTTATTGCCCATGGAAAGTCCCTGTTTTCCCTGCCCCCTGCCCCCTGCCCCTTTCTCCTTTCCCCTTCGCCCTCAGCCCTTTTGCCTTTGTGAAGTCAACCGTTGACGTGGGAAGACCGCATTGGGCTCCTCTCGTCTGAAACTCATTTTGGAATATTTGTATGTGCCACGAGACGGGATGCGATGGGATAGGATGGGGTATATGTATACGTATATGCCGCAGTGGACCAGTTGGTCCCACTCCTAAGCCTCAAGTCCAAGTCCAAATCCATTCATTCACATTTATGCCACACAAAGAGCAAAAGTTTTATGCCACTTCTCCGTCCTCGTCGACAGTTGTTTTTCTCACAAATTTATTGGCAGTCGGCCATCAGAGCTTCTGTTTGAGTTGGAGTATGGAAATGGAAGGAGTTGGAGTTGGATCCCGGCAACGTGACATATTTTCAAAATTGTATAATGTTCGCATTATTGCAAAGAATGGCACACTGCGGGCGGAGGGATGTATTGAGGAAAAGCGTGCGAGCTACAGATTTCCGCCATTAAACATAAAAACCCAATAAGATGTTCACATTAAAAATGAAAATGAAATCTATTAAATAAATATCCTTAAAAAAAGAAGAAAAGCCAATTTCCTTTGGCCAAGCTTTTCTTGGTTTTCATTATTATTTAACTGTGCAAATTTGCTTTAATTGCATATAATACTCATCCTATACGAATTTAATATTTCTAAAAATATTTCTTCTAGCACTGAAACAAGGTTGAATGATAAACATATGTATGCTCAAAATTGAGTTCTAGCAAATTATTTATTTTATTCAATTAAATTAAGTCCAGAAAGTGAATTCCTTATAAGTTTTGGTGTTTATTAACATATTTAATTAGTTTTATATTCATCAACTAACAGCCATAAGCGCATGCCCAATTTAACTAAATTGAACGCAATCTAATTATCAAAATGCGAGATGCTAAGTAATATGCTTGTTAATATATGGTTATGTAATTACGAGCAAATACCACACACATTTTTGTAAATGGCGAGTTAACAAGCACATGAAAGCCGAGTTCCGGTTCTGTGACAGTTCGCAAAGTTTGCTCACACACACACAAAGTAATTATGAAAACCACTTGCAAATGCCTCGGAAAACCCCCCAAAAACCCGTAGGTATATATTTGCTTATGTAAGTAACCGTTTGCAAGTGTTTTGCCAGAATAGAATTTGAGTGAGACCCAACAAGTTTTGGCCCCAAACTCGCTGCTCCTGCGAGTCATTATAAGTTACGCTAATCAAGTTGAACGTGCGGATGGTTTGGGGGGAGTGGAGGGGTATTGTGGTAAAAGGATGTTGTAGTAAGTGGGCGTGGCCACAACCGGATGCCTGGCAGACGACACCGAAGTGGCTGCCTCGAGAGCTGAAGAAAGGAAATGACAATTCAAATTAAAGACACTAGTCCAGAAGGTTTTTTTTTTTTTTTTGGGGGGTTTGGGGGTGGGCGGGAAAAGAGGCTGGATGGAAAAAGGGGCTGGCAAAACCACGCCCATCACTCGCATTGCCACTTAACATGAAATTAATTATGAAACTTTTGTGCAAAATTTTGTTGAACGAGTTGGAAAGTCTTCAATGCGGCTCGAAAGCGGAATAAGTAGGGGTAAAAGGAGTTGGGTAAAGGGGGTAAAAGGGGGTGAAATTGGGCCGGGGTAGGCGGTAAGTATGTGGCCGGTAAAAACGTAAACGCGCCCCAGCGATGAGCATGGGAAATTAAGTACACGCCACGTGGGCCGCAAGTCTGCCGGGAACAGCCGACAAGGGGAAGTGCCTGCGGTTGTGTCTGCGTTTGAGTTTGAGTCAGAGTCTGGGTGTGTGACCACAGCAAATAAGGAGCAGGATCAGGAGCTGGAGCTGGAGGACCAAGAGTAGGAGCAGCAGGGACAGAAGCAACAGCGAGTGCAACTAAGCGTCGCCCGGAAATGAGCAAGAAAAACGCTATCAGAGGGGGGCACAGTGGAACGAGTTGGAAAGTTTTAGGAGACTATTGAAAACAGCGGTAAAATAAATAATTAGGTTTTCCCTTATTAATATTAATTTTGTTTTTAAAATTAGAGCCTTAAATTAAAATTTAAGGTTTTACCACTGCAAAACTTAGACATCCTGTCTAACTAAATTCAGACAAGATTATTTTAAGACAATTTTTTTAAATAAATTCCATAAAAATTTTTTGTAAACAATTGGATTTGTTTCTGGTAGCTTTCTTTTCAAAAGGGTAACATAGTATACAAAAATGGAATACAAAAATGTGTATCATATTAGTTACATTATACATTAGAACCTTAAAAACTAAATTTAGGTTTTTAGCATTTTGGAATGGATAGGCAATCTACCTATCTTAATTATCTATAACTCCATAACAATTTTTTTTAACACTTTATTTTGTTATTAGTAGCTTTCTTTTCAAAAGGGCCACATAGTCTAAAAAAATACTCTCAACAAAAAAAAAAAATAATCTTTAGTCTTGAGAATCCTAAAACCTTTTACCAAGCTATATTTATATATATTATTTTTTATTTTCCTAAATTGGTTGTTTTTAGTCTGTTCGAAAGCAATTCCCAGTAAGCATCGACACTTGTCACCCGATTTATTTTCCGCGGAGGCTTCAATTAGGCTGCGAAGCACTCACGGTGGAAAAAAAGGGCGGGAAATGGAGAGAAAAAGGCTGCCGCGTCAGCAGCAAACCGGAAACAGGCCCAAATAAGTATGCAGCGAACTTTTTCTGCGCCCTCGACTAGCAAACTTTCGCATTTGCTGCGACTCCAACTCCGACTACGCCTCCGCCTCCAAATGCGAATCCTCGAACCCACTTTCCGCAAAGGAGGCGGCGCCCCCAATTGCTGGCATGTAAGTTGTTTTACTTCAAAATTTTAATTATGATTTAATGCTAAAATACGGAAATAATTTGCGCCAACAACTTTCGTCGCCGGAACGCAAAATGCACTGTGCACGAAGCGCAGAGAAGGGAGAAATTCCATTTCATGGGTCGGCAATTGCGGTCACCGTTCTCTGTTTAGCCATATCGGGGAAACCATATACATACGCTTCTCCCAGCTAGTTTATAATCGGACTATTTCCGACACTAGGCTTGTTAGGTACAAATTACTTCCTTGCAAGTACTTTAAAGTCTATTATTTATGTTAGGTCTGTTGGGTAAAACATAAATAATGAATATTTTCTTTTTGAATATCAAATTTTTAAGTAAACAATCGTGATTTAAGTTATTATGCTAAAGAGACATTTTTTTTCTTAGCGAAAAATGCTTTATCCAATACAAATGGCGCATGAATGCCTTCGCACGTGCTTTTGTACACATGTAAATAATTCTGTGTGCACGTTGACATTGCATCGTAAAAATGTATTTATTTGTTGTTTATTCGCCACATAAACAATATGCGGAAAGTGAATGAATTACCACAAGAGCTTTGCCACACAATGATTTCGCCCAGCCATGTAATTGTGTGTATATACGTTTGCGTGAGTGCCTGGTGCTTTTATGTTTATAGTTCAAGGATTTTCATTTTTTTCGGATTTATCCGTTCGACAGTAACATTTAAATGCACTTTTATTACATTTGCTCAAACAAATTTTTATTGTCAGGCGAAGGAAATCGCACAAAACATAAAACTAAGCTGTTGACAGATTTCATTGTACAAGACGAGCAAAGTTTATGGAGGGTGGAAAGCGTTACTTTCATATTTGAGTACACAAATATGTGTATGACATGTATAAAATGGCACAATATTTCCCCACATGTCAATGATAAAATATATTTTTATCTAAACAGACAAAAGTTTTTGGTAAATGCGAAAATTGTTTACATGAAAAACATTTTATGAAAATAATATTTTTGCGTAGTTTGATTTTAATGAAAGTCAAGACACTTTACTGTCTTAAGCAATGTTTTACGATCAGACATTTTTGTTTATGTTATAGATTTAGAAATGCAGGTTTTTGGGCACTTTTCTGTAAACACGAATTTTTTGAAAATTTTGAAAGGGGTTACATCATTAAAAATGCAAAAAATCGACCCAAAATTACAAACCAAGTTTTGAACGCAGTTTTTAGATAACAAAGCACAAAGGCGATTAAGATACACGACTTCAGAATCGGATACTTAAGAAAAAAGTTATAGATTTAAAACTGCCGGATTTTGGTAAAGCTATTTGCAAAGCTATTTTTTGGAAATTAATTAAGGATTTATTTCGTTTTAAATAACAACTCAAATTTTAAAAATAAAATTTAAATGCAGGTTTTTAGAGGCCTAAGCCATAAGCCTTTAAAGATATACCACTTTGAAATCGGATGGCGGAATGAAAAGTTATGGATTTAAAACTACAGGTTTTTCGTCACTTTTCCGCAAACATGACTTTTTTGAAAATTTTGAAAGGGGTTACATCATTAAAAATGCAAAAAATCGACTCAAAATTACAAACGAAGTTTTGAACGCAGTTTTTAAGGTAACAAAGCACAAAGGCGATTAAGATACACCACTTCAGAATCGGATACTTAAGAAAGAAGTTATAGATTTAAAACTGCCGGACTTTGGTAACTTTTCTGCAAAGCTATTTTTTGGAAATTAATTAAGGATTTATTTCGTTTTAAATAACAACTCAAATTTTAAAAACAAAATTTAAATGCAGGTTTTTAGAGGCTTAAGCCATAAGCCTTTAAAGATATACCACTTTGAAATCGGATGGCGGAATGAAAAGTTATGGATTTAAAACTACAGGTTTTTCGTCACTTTTCTGCAAACATGACTTTTTTGAAAATTTTTAAAGGGGTTACATCATTAAAAATGCAAAAAATCTACCCAAAATTACAAACCAAGTTTTGAACGCAGTTTTTAAGGTAACAAAGCACAAAGGCGATTAAGATATACCATTTCAGAATCGGATACTTAAGATAAAAGTTATAGATTTAAAACTGCCGGATTTTGGTTTGTTTTCTGCACGATTATTTCGGAATTAATTAAGAAGATATTTCGTAATACAGAACAACTCATAATTTTAGAGCAAAATTTAAATGCAGGTTTTTAGAGGCTTAGGCCATAAGACTTTAAAGTTTATGGTCCTATATGAAGAAAGTGTTAGCTTACTTATGCTTTTAAATATTAATACTATCTAAATCCATTAAAATAAAATTTTAAATTTAAAGTGGAAAGTATCTGAAAATGTTTAGTTTATTTAAAATGTAACTTTAGCAGTAAATTTTAAGAAAAATCTCCTAAATTTGTAAAATTCAATAATCTTTTAGTTAACCATACGTACTGAAAAACAATAAATAATTTTATTTAGAAAGGTGTACTCACAGTGTTTACTCTTCTCGGCGGCCACCTGGCTGCTTGGTGTCTGGGCGAGAATGGCGAAGAGACCGAGGAGGATTATCAGCCATTGGGGAATGCTCGACCCCGAAATAGTCCTTGGGGCCTGGGTCCCTGACCTCCGCACTGTGTCTCCATCATCTGCCGCTCGTTGGGTTGGCGGGGGCAAGGACGAGAATGAGGATGAGGGGCCGAGGTCGGTGGGTGGTGGCCCCGGCCCACAGGATGTGGGCATCAACAGCATCGCCGCCGCTTCGGTGGCTCAATTTTCGCGGCTTTCGCTGCTGCTGCTGCTGCTGCTGCTTTTAGGGCTGCCTAAAAAGTTTGCTTTGCTTTTGTTCGCTCGCGCTGATTTCTTGTCGCGTTTGTCATTCTCCGGCAATTAGAAGCTTTCATTTATGAATTTTCCTTCCGCCGAATGTGTCGCCTCATTGGAGATAAACGGGTTTCGGCCAGCGTTCCAATTTCGTTCTGCAAACAAAAAGTGCATTTAGTTAGAAAAAATGCTATTTGATGGCTGAGAAAAAATGCCAAAGTAATTGGCAACAGCTTGCGGCCATCAGACGATAATGGATAATAGTGACCGAAATTCATTTTGAGAGGAACTGAATGATTTCTATTTAAAATAGTGGTAATAAACTTAATCCAAATTTAACTTGACCAATTGAAGATGAATTGTATTACCATATATTGAAGACTAAAATTTAAAGAAACTCAAGCAATGTCTTATTATTTAAGGACAAATGAAAACTTTCAGTATTCAATGAATGTTGTAGTATTTTAATAAATGCATTGAATGGATTACTTTCTCTCTGTCAGCTTAATCCCATATCATGGTGCCCACTGGATTGGGTCAATATTTGGATGCGTGAAGATATCTCATAAATCGAGGCAATCAATGCATAAATTTTGCCACTGGCCATGCAGGCGCAATTCGCACTTAAGGGTGCATGCAAAGTGAAATATTACGTATACGCAGCGTGGATCGGTTTATCATGGCAGCGCAGGCCATGAATACATTGTCGCCCCATGCAAATGCCCATCCCAAAGGATGTGTAGTGATGTGTGGGCGGATGTTAAAAGTAATGATGGCAGTAAGGAGCTGCCCAGCTGCTCCACTTTGTTCCTTATCCGCAGTGAAATGAGAAAAATAAAAAGCGAAACGCCATGGGGCTTCGGTTGTACGTTTATCACACTTAGAAATCGTCGCCAGCTGCTCCACATAAAGCGAAATAATAATGAGAAATCAGAAGCAGGCTGCAAAAAAATGCAACATATATATCACGGCCACACACATCTAAGTGTACAGTACATATTGTAGTATATATACTACTGAGTTGAACTGAAAATAGGACCCACAGCCAAAAAGGGGGGGGACATGGCCAGTGACCGTGTCACACACATTCTGGCGTGCCTGACATCCAGCCAACGTTCCAATTTCGTGTTTAATTAAATCTGATTATAGCTTTTCACTTTGTCCTCTTTTGTGAGCCACTTTTTCTGCTCCTGGCATCTCCTCACGGGTGGCTTTGTGTTCGCCCAGGTCCCACGCTAAATTTAATTTTTATAAATTCCAATCCCCAAGATAAAAGCTTGCATTTTTGATATTAGTAAGTTTAGTTAAGTTATTACCAATATAAATGAAGTTATTTCCATTTTTAAGCATTGTTGAAAGCTAAGAAAATAAATGCGTTATATTTAATAAGGCTAAAAACAGGACTAAATAATTTCATAATAAGTTTTACAATATAAATTCAAGGATAACAAAAACCAAATTATATATAGAAGATAGAAGCTACACAAACTTCTGTGATTAAACCCTATTTATTGTAATGGAACTTAAATTTTTTACTAAATACCAAACAATTAAAGACAAGCAGCAAAATGTTGAGCAAGGAGCACGGTAATTAATAAAATACCCAACCGAGGAAATCCAGCGACAGCGAATCGCTCTTGAGGGTAGAAGCACACACACACGTCTGTGACCTAATATTCACACTTGCACACACAAGTCCGCACGTAAAAGGAGGTGTATGCGATATGGGGAGCATTGGATGTGCCTGGCGAACATGTATTACCATGGTTGCTATTTTTTTGTTATTGTCCATGGCCACCATGGCAACCAATTTTCTGGGCAGTTGAGAAAATCGCTTTTGAAAGGACATTAGAGGATATATTTTCGCTGTTCGCGACGACCAATTTCGTGTGCCTTTTCCAGCAAAGAGAAATAAAAGTTTACGCTTTGATTGCCCTCTAATTTAGAAATTCGGGAAAATACAAATCAAAGCGAATAATTTTGACTTGGCTGAATGAAAGTCAGCTATCGCTCTGCGCTCCATAGTGAAAATGTGTGGAAAATTGGAGGGAAAATGGGAGTGGCGGAACTGGGAAGCCGCATAAATTACCAGCACTAGCAATTCAACACAAAGAAGGCAGCAACGCAACAAAAGCGGCTTTAGTTGCTCCCTGGAAACATGGCCAACAGTCACAGGAACAATATCAGTGGCAGCAACTGAAAACTATGGCCGAAATGGCCAACACAACGTTACTGGCAAGAAAATTTAGGCGACATACAATTAATGGCCCTGTGGGGTTTCATCGTCAAATCGCTATGCAACTCACATTCGTGGAGAATACATTTTTTTTGTGTTCGCTGTGTTTGCTTTTGTTTGATTTTGAAGCCCCAGTGCGCCCTAATATTCACCATATTCTATGGAGTTTCACTAGAATGGGTAAACAAAAGGCTTTGAATAAAATGATAATAAGAATAGAACGTTCCGTCAGCCGAAGTTGGAATTTTCTGTCAGATCCATTAGTAGGCAGTCAGGCATTATGTTAATGTCTTTGGCAAAAATATCCTTTAATTCTTAAAAAAATATTAACCAAAAAAAATATTAACAAAAAATTGTAAGAGCATGAACAATGCATTTTTGTATATCTCAATAGGTAATTTATTGCTTGAAATGAAAGCCGTACTTAATATGTATATCTTCTAATAATAGTTTTAAATGGCAGTCCAAAATATGCTGCTGCTTAATGCGCTTTTTACTGATTTTCATACGAGTACATTAAAAATATTCATTAAGAATGCATGACATAAAATCCTACTGGCTTCGCACCTTAACCATTGTGAACAGCGCGTTTACAGCACACAAAAAAACGCTCTCTTTGGCTTTCAGTAAATAATGCTAAAGCGGTTACAGGGAAAACATTGGCAGTATGGGCGGTAAAAGCAATGGAAACAATGGCCCAAAGGGGGAGTTTCGAAGGGATATCCTTTTGTTGTCCTGGGGCTGAAACCGTGTGGGAGGAACCGTCGCCGACACCTCGGCAATACACACAATGCAAATGTATTAACTGCAGGACGTTATAAACAAAAGAAATTACGTTATGGCGGCGGAGTGTTTTATGTTGGCAACACTTCGCCAACACCCGCCAACGAATGCGAACGGATTTCGCATTTTTTCCTTACTTGCCTATACACAGAAAATAAAATTATGCATGTATACCATTCTATATCTAAAGCACCTTTTTGTGAAAATGCTCATTTCTTGTACAATTTATTAATTAATTAAATGTATATTAACTCCATTCAAACCTTGTGATTCCCTTTTTCTAGACTACAAAATGACATCAATATTACTAATTTTGATAACCACTTAAAAACCTGATATAATCAAGAATTTTTGGAATTTCTAACCCTGATAATAATATTCTCAATGAGTAAAAATACTGATAGGGCTTTCATTTTTCTTGGTGCATGCTTGTTTGCCAACCGCTTTTGCCCTTCCGTCCGTCCCTGTCCGCCAGTGTTCGTCCGTGTCCGTCTGAGTCCGTCCACATCCGCGTCTGCGTCCGCCGCCGCCTCCGTCTCCTGCTCCGTATTTGTGTCCACCGGTCTCCGTCCATGTCTGACTCACGTCTGCACGGGGCATGTCTATTTGTCTGCTGAATGCGGAACCGAGCTGCCAACAGCGACTGCAACAACAAGAGGAACAGAAACAGAAACACAAAACACGTCACTATGTGTAAGTGCAGTCGTGCTCCATGGCGAATGAGTAATTTTGGTGGCAAGAGAGGTGGGAGGGTTTTTGTGAAAGAGCCAAGGAGAAGGCCGCATTGTTTTGGCCATCGCTTTCGTTTAGCTCTTTTGTGCGGAACACGTTTGTGTGCATTTTTGAAGTCATTTTCTGCTGCATTTAGTCCTTTTATGGGTTTTCCATGTGGTGTCTGCGAGATCATTTTACAATAGTTTCGCCATTTAAACTTAACTTTGTGAAAATAAAGAGGGTTTCTTTGGTGCCATATTTTAAAGTAATTTAATTTATTGTATATGGGGTTTCTTGCTGAATCAGAATCAGAACCAAATTTATTTTTTGCCAGCTTAAAGTTTATTTTCTTCTGCGATTTCAACCAACTCATAAATAACCACCCGCATTCATGGAGTGTTAAAAAAAAACCCTTCACTTCGCCACTCATGATACCCATTTCCTTTAGCTCCAAAAGTGCCAAATCATGAGATTGTGGTGCCATGGCGATTGCGATGACAAACCGTGAAAGTGGCGGACTATGCAGGAGATGGGGCCGACGACGTCGTGGCTTAAAGGACGGGTGTTGACAAGAAACCCTAACGAGTGACAGCTGAGACAATCCCAAGACGCAAAAAGCAGCCACAATGATGGGACGAGCAATCGGAAGAGCCGAACTACGACAAAAATCAAAGCCCTCGATTTGCCTTTTGGCCAAATCCCACTGACAGATTAATGGCGAGGGCGAGCCCGGGGCGAAAGCCCAGTCCAATTCCAAATCCAAATCCAAGTCCACGTCCAAGTCCAGACAAGAAACCGCAATCGCAATCAAATTTATTTATTTATTTTTATGTTTAGCCGTTGGCAGTTTTCTCATTTGTGCCCAGCGCAGCACATAAGCTGACAGCCCCCATCAACTTGTTTTCCCATCGGTGGCGAATGGCGTATGGCGGTTTTCAGGGGATGGATCGAAAGGGTCGAGGTCAGGCTAATGATTAATACGACTGGCTGCTCCAAGAACTCCGAGTGGCGTATCCAATAACAACAACAGCAGCGTTATCTCACTTTGCGGTCCAGCTTATTTAACTGACAATAACTTATCTTGAATAAAAATGGGTGAGAACCAGTCTACTTTACACATTTCTGTTAAACTAACAAAAAATTGAAAAAGCGTATCTTAAAGAACAAAATTAATATAAGAACAATGACATTTTTAAATTTAGATTAATCTATTGAACCTTATTTAGATTCTAAGTAAAATTAATAAATCCCTTAAGGCAAAAAGTGTGAAGGCTCAGGAACTTTTTCTGTACTGCCAATAAAAATAAATTCTAATTAAAAGGATAGAGAGTTCCAGGAAATCAAGCTATTTATCAGTATATAAACAGTTTATTTTATGATTAAAGAAAACTTTTCAAATAGGCTTTCATAAGCCAAAATAGTATATAGTCTGAAACTAGCTACTGTGAGCTATAGTTTTGAAAAAAAAATTTAGAAATCTTTGAAGACAGATTTTCTCCAAATCAGATTTACTATATTTGTGTTGCAAGTAAGGAAAGCTTAACTGCTTTTCTATGGGTCCCTCGAGTGGTGGCTGGAATTACGATTTGCGGCGAGAACTACTGGGCTTTATGGAGTGCGGACACAAATAAATCACCTGTCGGGGAGCCTTGGCTAAAACCTGGTCGAACAAAAAATATAAATTAGAAAATCCAAAACGGATGAGGGTGGAGAGTGGGGGGGAATGTGGGGAAGCAACAGAATAATCCTCCATTACCACACTTCCTGACCTGACCCTGGCATGTGCGAGTGTGTGTGTGTGTGTTTGTGTGCGATGCTTGGCACTACTTTCACACATTCGCCTTCTGCTATAGTATGTACTCCAGTACACGCACACATATAGTATATACATATATGCCAGGGATATGCGTGAAGGACCTTCGCCATCGACCACACCACTCTGCGTGCGAGCGAGACAACAGCCTTAACAGAAGTCCTTGTGCGCTCTCAGGAGAAATGGAATGCTCTCTCGCACAGAGAGAATACTACTCGCTCGTAGTACTCGTAGTCGGGGGCGTAAAATGTGTAAAACTCAACTTGACGTCTCCGTTTTGCGGCTCTCTGATGAATGAGATTAACCGGCGAGCCAAAATCCACCCCCTTTTTGGGACCTCGCGACAAATGAGTGCAAATGACCTCAACGCAGGGAATACGGGAGCAGCAACCCCCGATCCTGTTCCTATTGCTATTCCTATTCCTATTCCCGTTACCGTTACAGTTACCGTTCCCGCTTTTCTGGTCCTTTCAAAGCGGTGCCCATCCGCAGTACTCGTTCATTTTTGGCTTTTTTACGACACTGTAACTGAATTTATTATGCACTTGGGCTACTGTTGTTTATTGATAATTCCATCAACTTGCAGGCAGCCGCCCTTTTCTTAATTAATCGGATGTTTTTTTGTTACCAAACTACATAGAACTACTCACACAATCAATTTCGATCACTTAAGTTGCACAAATGCACTTGTTGTTGTGCTAAAGCTTCAGCGGCTATTTTTAACAACAAGCCTTATACATATTTGTATATTGAATTTGTAGTTTCATTTTCGATAGTATATTTTACACACTTGCGAATTGGCAAAGCGCGACGAAAAGCTTCTCACTCAACGTTTCAACTGCGACTGCGACTCGTCCTTTTTAAATGGCGACTATTTTGACGTGTCGCTCGAAACTTTTACCTTAAACACTCGCTGTCTAAGTTTAACAGTAACAGCAGCCGACGAGTGGACAGCCCCGCTGTTAAGCTTATCGATTGCCAAGCCGTGTGCGAGCGGGATGGCTAGACAGCTCCACTGAGACTTCAAAAAAAGGGTGGACAGCTTGGCTCTTTGATTAAGCAAAGTAAAAAGTTGGTTGTAAGTTGAGTTTGCACTTCCACTTCTCTGTTTAGCACAAAGTTCACTAACATTCTCTTAGTTGTATTTGTTTATATTAATTGACGGTGCACATCGATGCACAAACGAATCATTGTGGCAAACGGAACGGAGCGAAGTTGACGGCGAACTGAAGCCGGCGCCTTTGGTGGTAGAAAATAAACCTGCCACCTAAAATCAACCACCCCTGCGGCATACTCTTTCGCTCTCTCAGCACACTCTGCGAAACTCCCCCTAATTTTCTCTCAGTCTCACCTTGACTGTCCCCTTAGCTGAGGTATTAGAATTTAGCCAGAGTTCCCTGTACTTAAATTTGGCGCCCTAACTGGGACTCCGTTCTGAATGTGTAAAAGTATATGACTACTAGGAGTTAGTTGTTATCTAAAAAATAAACTCCCATTTAAAATATAGTCAATATGAGCCACTAACACCCGAATTTAAGCGCGCAACGTCGTTTAATTTAATGACAATTCATATTTAATCAATAAAAATAAATTAGTGTTCATCAGGGACCCTTTTAGAATCCATTAAATGCACAACAGTAGGATTTCTTATCAGCGAACCTATTTAAATATCTAATAATTGTACCTTAATTAGGGACAACTCATACAATGCAGCACACTAAAACATGTATAAGACTTACCTTATTGGATGTGGAGTTCTACTTTTCAAACGCTTACTTAAAAGCCGCTGAAAAATGGGTGGGTGGTGTCGTGGTGTCTTATCAGATGGCAAGTGTAACATGAGACTTGTGCGTCTGGTGTCTGGACTTGCCTGGGAATCAAATCGATTTCGAAGTAGCACCACCCCCAAAAGTCTGCTATCGATGAGTTGGCGCGCAAACGGAGCCGTGTCCTGTAATTTGTCGCCGCACGACAGTGACGCAAAGTGCCTGTCAGTCTGCCACGGCCACCCACAAAAGGACTTTCCCCCTGATTCCTGGACAATTTAATTACACCCGGAGACGGAGCGCAGACGGAGTCGGCTTTAATGTAACCGGAGCTAGAACGCTCCCTACTTTCCGACGCAGTCGAGCCTAAGCGCCTACGTCAGAAACACGAGGAACATGCGTTTATCTCGTAATTAAATTTAAATGGAATAACTTTGTGGTCGGGCGTCACTTCCGCGGCACAAAGAAATTAGCGTCTGTCTGCCCTTTGCCACGCGAAAGAGCACCAAGATATCTGGCTTGAATTATAATGGACAGGCGGCTTGGCTTTTAATCGCTTTTCTGACAAAATTCTGAAATTTTGGTTCCACTCCCAGTTGTGACTGCGCAGTTTTATCGAACAAATTTAAAAAAGATTCAAAGACTAGCTGTATTCAAACAACACAATACAAATTGTTTCTATTTGTAAAGATAGGTAATACCTAATATTGTTGGATTCCAAAAGTAATTTATATTTGTTTTGTAAGTACTTTATTTATTATATAATTCCTAGACAGATCGAGTAATTAACTATACTCTTCAACTGGCTAGGTCGTATTAGAGTCTGCTTGTAACTTATGTGTCAGTAACCACACTAAAATATATTGATTAGTAGCTGTTACCCTTCAACCCAATGTACATATAAACTAATGTAATAAACCCATTCACCATATTCCTATAACTAGATTACAGAGCGTGCCGTATACTTATATTTAAAAGCTCTTTGTTTACGATATCTTAACCAGTCGCTGATCTACGCCTTTACCGAGCATTGAACCAGACTGGGATAATTACAGAAGTTTGATTTGTTGTCAAAGTGCAGACCCCTAGGACACTGTCGAGCCATAGGTCGACCGTTAGCACAAACGTAGAACCTACTGCATGAGTTTGGATCTCTTATATAGGCCCCATTTGGCAATAATTTGCAGTCGGGAGTGGATTCTGTATTTGAGGGCTTCTTCGTGACAGTCTCTAGGACTTCGTCAAAAGAACAATCCACTAAACTGGGAAAATTGCAGACCTTTCTTTTAATGTCGAAGTTCAGATTTTTCGGACAGCTCTCTTGAATCGCTTTACCATCCAGACATACATAATACTTGTTGCATGACAGGGGGTCTCTTAGAAATACTCCATTTGGCAAGTTGCTGCAATCAGGTCGTATTTCTTGGATTTCAGTGGTCGTTGAGGGTACTAAAGTTGATGTTGCCAGAGTCGAACCCTGAGACGAACCTCCTGGAGTTGGGATACTGCTGCTCGTTGTAGTCTCGGATGTAGATGTTGGGGTCAAAGGATTCCGCGAACTGGACATATTTTTCTCTGTTGAACTCCGTGTAGTTGGTTCTGTGGTACGTTTTGGGGGTTTTGGAGTTGACGAAGATTTGGGAATTCTTGTGGAACTAGAAATATTTCTCGGTGTCGTAGTTTCTTTTGTAGATGTTGACCTCCGTGTAGTTGGTTCTGTGGTGCGTTTTGGGGGTTTTGGAGTTGACGAAGTCTTTGGAATTCTTGTGGAACTAAAATTATTCCTCCGTGTTGTAGTTTCTTTTGTAGATGTTGAGCTCTGTGTAGTTGGTTCTGTGGTACGTTTTGGGGGTTTTGCAGTTGAAGTCTTTGGAATTCTTGTGGAACTAGCATTATTCCTCCGTGTTGTAGTTTCTTTTGTAGATGTTGAGCTCTGTGTAGTTGGTTCTGTGGTACGTTTTGGGGGTTTTGCAGTTGAAGTCTTTGGAATTCTTGTGGAACTAGCATTATTCCTCCGTGTCGTAGTTTCTTTTGTAGATGTTGACCTCCGTGTAGTTGGTTCTGTGGTGCGTTTTGGGGGTTTTGGAGTTGACGAAGTCTTTGGAATTCTTGTGGAACTAGCATTATTCCTCCGTGTTGTAGTTTCTTTTGTAGATGTTGAGCTCTGTGAAGTTGGTTCTGTGGTACGTTTTGGGAGTTTTGCAGTTGAAGTCTTTGGAATTCTTGTGGAACTAGAAATATCTCTCCGTGTCGTAGTATCTTTTGTAGATGTTGAGCTCTGCGTACTTGGTTCTGTGGTTCGTTTTGGGGGTTTTGGAGTTGTTGAAGTGCTTGGAATTCTTGTAGAACTTTGTGTTGATGATCTCGTGATCCATGGAGCCGTACTTGTGGGTCGTTTTCTAAAACTAGCGATGTTCCCTTCAGTTTTTCTTTCAGGTGAAGGTTCTGTAATCACAGCCAGTCGTTGATCAACGCACTTCTGGCTTCGAAGGTCGAACCAATTTCCTGGACTACAGTAATGCAAAACTGCCTTTCCCTGAAGGCAGACGTAATATTTATTGTGTTGCTTGACGTCACCGAACCTTGTACTTTCTACCACTTTGCCGCAATCCGGAACTCCTTCAGCTATTAGCGCTTCAAGAATACTCGACTGGGTCTCTGCTACAGAGCATTGAACCAGACTGGGGTAATTACAGATTTTAGATTTGTTGTCAAAGAGTAGATCCCTAGGGCACTGCCTAGATAAAGGACGACCGTTAGTGCAAACATAGAACTTATTGCATGACTTTGGATCTCTTATATAAGTGCCATCCCGAACAGAGTTGCAGTCTGGCGTCGACTCTGTGTTCGAAGGATTCTTTGTGACAGATTCAAGGACTTCTTCATAAGAACAATCCACTAAACTAGGGAAATTGCAGACCTTCCTTTTAATGTCAAAGTTCAGATTTCTTGGACAGTTGCTGGGAATCGCTTTACCATCCAGACAAACATAATACTTGTTGCACGATAATGTGTCCCTAAGAAATGATCCGTTTGGCAAGTTGCTACAAAGAGATGTTTCTTTAGTGGTCGTTCCAATTGGGGGTTCTAAAGTTGACGTGCTAACAACATTGCCTTGATTTTCGGTACTAGCAATATTTCCTGAGGTCGTAGTTTTTGATGTAGGTTCTGTGGTTTTTCCGGAATTATCGTCTTTCTCTGTGGTACTTGGTAAACAGTCGGTAGTTGATGAACTCTCTGGAATCTGTGTGGAGCTTTGTGTAGATGGAATCGTTAAGCAAGGAGTCGTACTTGAGCTTGCTGATGTAGAACCTGTGGTCAACGGATTTTCTGAACTGGATATAGTTTCTCCTGTAGTGCTTTGTGGAGATTGCTCTGTGGAATCCTGTGGAGTCTCTGAGGTTGATGAGCTTTCTGAAGTTGAAGGTGTTGTAGCAGTTGATGGCTTTTCGGAGCTATCGATACCTCCTTCAGTTGTAGTTTCCGGTCTAGGTTCTGTGGTCAATGGATTTTCGGAACTGGATATAATTGGAGGTGGTTCTGTGGAGGTACCGCTTTCGGACCCGTTATTTCCGGAATTATCGTCTTTCTCTGTGGTACTCGGTAAAGGTTCTGTGGTTGTTGAATTCTCTGGAATCTGTGTGGAGCTTTGTGTAGATGGAACTATTGAACATGGGGTCGTACTTGTGGACGGTTTTTCAGAACTAGCAACATTTCCTTCCGTTGTACTTTCTGATGTAGGACCTGTGGTAAAAGGAATTTCAGAACTGGATATATTTTCTTCTGTAGTGCTTTGTGGAACTTGCTCTGTGGAATCATGTGGAGCCCCTGAGGTTGATGAGCTTTCTGGAATCTCCGTGGAACCTTCCGGAGTTGGAACTGTAGTCGATGGTGTTGTAGCAGTTGATGGCTTTTCAGAGCTATCTATACCTCCTTCAGTTGTAGTTTCCGGTCTAGGTTCTGTGGAACCGGAACTGGAAATATTTTCCTCTGTCGAGGTTTGGGGAGATTGTTCCGTTGAGCTCTGTGGAGTGGTCGTCGTAGATACACCGCTTTCGGACCCACTATTTCCATCGTCTCTCTCGGTGGAATCTTGTGGGGTCTCTGGAGTTGAAGAATTTTCTGGAATTCCTGTGGAACCTTCTGAAGTTGAAACTGTGGTCCCAGGTGTTGTAGCAGTGGATGGGTTTTCGGAACTACCGATATTTTCTTCAGTTGTACTTTCTGATCTAGTTGAAGGATTCTCAGAACTGGATCTATTCTCCTCTGTTGTGCTTTGTGGAGATGGTTCGGTGGGTAAACTTTGTGTAGAGGAAACGGTGGTGCATGGAGTTGAACTTGAGGGTGGCTTTTCGGAACTTGCGATGTTCCCTTCGGTTGTAGTTTCCGGAGTGGGTTCTGTGGTCAAGGGGTTCTCGGAACTAGAAATATTTTCTTCTGTCGAGCTTTGTGGAGTTTCTGCTGTTGAGCTCGGTGGAGATGGCTCTGTAGAGACACCGCTTTCGGAACCACTGTTTCCGGAATCACCGTCTTTTGTTGTAGTACCTGAGGTTGATGAAGTCTCTGGAATTCTTGTGGAACTTAGCGTAGAAGCAAGCGTGGTGCATGGAGTGGTACTTGTGGATGGCTTTTCAGAACTTGAGGTATTCTTTTCGGTGGTAGTTCCCGATGTCGGTTCTGTGCTCAAGGGATTCTCGGAAATGGATATGTTATCATCGGTAGTGCTTTGTGGAGTTGGGGTTGTGGAGATACCGCTCTCGGACCCACTGTTTCCGGAACCATCATCTTTATCTGTAGTAGCTGGGGGGGCACCTGTGGTTGACGAATTCTCTGGAATCTTGGTGGAGCTTTGCGTGGTGCATGGAGTCGTACTTGTGGATGGCTTTTCAGAACTAGCGACATTCCCTTCAGTTGTAGTTTCCGATGTCGTATCTGTGGGCAAGGGACTCTCAGAACTTGGTATATTCTCCTCCGTCGAGCTTTCTGGAGATGATTCTGTTGAACTCTGGGGAGATGGCGGAGTGGAGATACCGCTTTCCGACCCACTGTTACCGGAGTCCCCGTCCTTCTCTGTGGTATCTGGTGATGGTTCTGAGGTTGATGAAATCTCTGTAATCTTTGTGGAACTTTGTGTGAATGAAACCGTGGTGCATGGAGTCGTGCTTGTGGGTTCGGCAGGTAACACTGGAAAGTCACCATCTTTCCTAGTGGTGCCTGCAGATGGATCTGTGGTCGTCGGATTTTCGGAACTTGAAATACTCTCCTCAGTTGAGCTTTCAGGTGAGGGATTTGAGGTCGATGGGGATTGAGCTGAGGGTGTGGAACTCTCTGATGCGGATTCTGTTGAGGATGAATCCTCCGTCACGTCTATTGATGATTCTGTGGACAAAGGTGTTTCAGAACTTAAGCTACTTTCTGGGGTGGAACTTTCTGGTTCTGATACTGAGGATGAGGATGACTCCTCAGAGGATAAAATACTTTCAGAGGTTGAGCTACTTTCCTGTGTGGTACCTTCTGATGCGGAATCTGTTGAGGATGAATCCTCCAAAGTGGTTTCAGGGCTTGAGCTACTTTCCTGCGTTGAACTTTCAGACTCAGATGAGGGACTTTCCGAACTCGAATCGATCTCTGTTGATGATTCCGAGTTTAAGGTTGAATCTTCCAGAGCAGTTTCTGTGTACAAGGGATTTTCAGAGCTCGAGCTAATTTCTTGCGTGGAACTTTCTGGTGTAGATTCAGTTGTGGATGATTCTGGGTTGTCTGAGCTTGAACTACCTTCTTGCGTTGAACTTTCAGGTTCAGATTCCGTTGAGAGACTTTCCAAACTCGAATCGATATCAGTTGATGATTCTGTGGACAAAGGACTTTCCGAACTCAAGTTATTCTCTTCTGAGGAAGGTTCTGTGGTTGTAGAAGCTTCGGAACTAGAACTGCTTTCTTGTGTGGAACTTTCTGGTGCAGATGATGAATCTTCTCTCGCGCTTGTTGATGACTCTGTGGATGATTCCTGTGTAGAACTTTCTGATGCGGATTCGTTTGTGGATGAAGAATCATCCGTAGCTTTTGTAAGTGACTCTGTAGACAACGGATTTTCAGAACTTGAGCTAAATTCCTGGGACAAAACTTCTAGTTCCAATTCTGTTGAGGGATTTTGCGAACTTGAAGTGATCTCTGCTTGGGAATCTTCAGTGGTACTTTCTTCAGACGCGCCTGTTGAAGATTCTGTGGACGAGGGACTTTCAGAGCTCGTTTCACTTTCCTGGGATAAACTTTCATTCGCTTCGGTTGTAAAGTCTGGAGGTGACTCAGTTGAAGATGAACTCTCTGAACTAGAAACATTTGGTTCTGTAGAACTGCCGGCTGAAGAATCAGTAGAGGCTGGGGTCTCAGATGGTTCATCAGGTTCTCCAGGAGACGAATTTGGATCGTCTGAGCTAGATACGCTAAGCTCAGTAGAAGTGGCCAAAGAATCATCTAACGTAGAGGATTCAATGGCAGACAAAAATTGAATTTCCCCAGCACTGTCAAAGGACTGCAGGTGAGCTATTGGGCTGGATTTTGGAGGCGGAGGAGTCGGATCGTGGGAGCTGCCCCACAGACTTGCAAAGAAGTTGAAGTTTCCAAGGATGTTGAATATGACTGGTCTGTCCACATTCACATTTTGTTTAATGCTCACTTCAGTTTTACCTTCCTTTTCGTTTTTCAGTCCGGAAAGGTTTGTCTTGTTTGCTATCACACATTCTAGCGTTTGACCATCGAAGCGATATTCCTTTTCGCAAGACTGTTTTATCTGGCCAAGAAAGCCCAGGCAGAGGAAGTACGAACTGGAATCTTCTGGGTCGACTGCTCTGGATCCAAACGATAGTCCTGCACAGGAATCCTTTCCAAGTGCCCGGGGAAGAATCCAAAGAAAAGCCCAAAGGACTTTTACTGAAAATTATTAGTGATTAATTTTTCTATATATTCAAAAATGTATACTTACCAACTTGCATTTTAAAAGCACATTGAACAAAATGCTACGGCGCAGAGCCAATTTCTCTCTATTTATACTTTACCGTTCCGGTGGGAACAAGTAGCCAATCTCAAGTGGAATGTGTACAAAAAATTGCAAAGTACAAGTATTTTAAATAAATTAAACACAAAACAAAACGGAATGGTTTTTGTATGTACTTTTTGTCGCAAATAGTTCGTTTAATAGTTCAAAACAAACTAAGAACTTGCTAATAACAGCACTTGTTTCTAAGAAAAGTCTTTTGTGATACCCTTTAACTTTCTTTTAATATTTTTTTTAATAAAGTTTCTTATAAGTAAATAGTTAAAACGTCTATTTAAACTTGCTATCCATCCCCGCTTTTAAATAATTTGGGTTATTCAAAAAATATAGACAAAACAACTTGTTGTTTTATTTTTTTGAATCTTTGAAACACTTCTCGTAAAACAAGGAGCATCTTTGCCTTCAGGGCTTATTAGTAAAACATATATACATATATAACTTTTGATGGGAAATAAATATTTTATATTGTATTTGATGTTTTTTGACGTTTTAATGAGTTTGCAAGCCCTGTAGGCCTTGTGTATTATTCAAAAATAAATAAATATAAAGATAAGTACAAAATCTCGAATCACCATTACTTCCAAGATCATGATTAGCGATTATATTGTCTTGGGAAAGCTCTTCCGTCCGCATTTATAATCTTTCTAATCTGCAGCCATAATGGGGCTGTCAGCAAGCCTTTATCTCGATTCACCTTGTACGGACGCCAATGTCGACCGTTGGAGACCTGCGGGCGGTAGTGTAACGGCTCTTGCCCCTTTGGTGGTGGGACCCTCCCATCAACCCACCTGCCACCCATCACCAACCCCACCCATCACACACCACCCATCGCCCTTCGGCCGACAAACACATTTCCGATTAGTTGTTCAGATAAGGAACCGTCTCAGCACTTATCGTACCCGTATTCTTGCAATGATTACTCAAAACCCCGGAGCACTTGCTGTTGCTGTTGTTTTTGTATTTTTTTTTTTTGGGCGGGGCGAGGCAGGTGGGCGTTATTACTATTTTTAAATTGATAGAAAGCTTTTGGCGGGAAGCTCCATACTCCACCATATAGCAGTGTTTTGGCCCGCACTCTTATCGTAACTTGTGTGGCTTCGAATGTACCTAGTTGAGGAAAATCCCATGTTGGATTTTGTTACCTCTGGTATTCGAGCCAATAAGTTCGGCCACGAATTCGCATTTTATCTTTTGCATTTTTATTATTTTTGATTTTTGTTTTTTTTTTTTTATTATTAATTTTTGATTTACTTGCAGCATTTTTTTGGCCAGTGCACGGGGTCACCTGCACCCACTAAAATGGCCAGTAATTTGCCATGTTACGTACGTTCGTTAGCACTGATATCAGAGAATTTTGATAGTCCCTCCAAGAGGTCTAGAGCTTGGCCCACCAACAAAATGCATACAGTCATGTTAATTTGGATTTAAGTGGCCTTAAATTGGTTTACCTATCAGGTGTCTTGCTTCTTGTTTTTTTGGACGACTGATATTTCACAATGACGAAAGATTTGTGACCCCAAAACGAAGACTATGTGATGTACTTAACCGGAAGGTACTATTATATTAGTCCGGAAGCAAGATCATTTTTTGTAACCCTTAAAACCTCTTATAATAAACAAATCATATTAGTAACATTATTAAATATTATATAATTTTTTTTTTTGCACTCATTCTCACAAATATGAAATATTAAAAAATAACCCTAACATTTTATTTAATGCCCATCTTAGTTTCTACAACCCCATAGTCGCTCTAAATAACTTTAAAGTACAACTGATTAAATACCCATAGCTGTAACCAAACGCTTGACCTACATTGTTGGTCAGCCAAGAAAAATGTTCACAGATTTAGCAAGAAAATCAAGTTAAATTTGCATATAGTGGAAAATGCTGCAATGGATTAGAGTGGTCTCGAAACTACACCTTTAGTGCTTGGGTAACCGGCGTCTCCTTGCATATTGCATTTGGGCCAGTTAGCCGAGCACTTGCTCATCCGTTAGCTAACGAGACCATTCCAAACACGATAACGATCAGGAAAAGTGCACATATCAAGCTGGCGGCTATGGGGATACACCCGAAGACAACCCCCAACCCTCAGGAGGGTCTTCACTTGCACTTGCAATTGCATTCCCCATAATCAGCTGGCTATCAACTTGGCACCGATAAGTGCCCTCGGAAGGGTTGACTGTCAACAGATTAAAAACGACTCAAAATTGAGTTGAGACCGGGTCGAAAACAAAATAAATTCGGTTTTAATTACAGGAAGGGTAGATGATCGCAATCAGGGTCCTAGTTGCTCATCTCCACCGAGTCCATCGTTCTGTACTGCTCCCGCTGCAGGCGATTGCCGTAGGTGCGCGACACCAGATTCCAGGCGTCCATGAAGCGGTCCATGCACTGCGAGATGCAGCGCTGCTCGGTGCTGTCCAGCGATTTGCCCGGCTTCTGGATGCACTTCTTGAAGCACTTCTCCGTCATCTTCGAGAGCATCTCCTGGGCATTGGCCAGTGCGATCTGCTGCTTCACCTGGCTCATCAACTCCCCCTTATTCATGTTGGCAGCCGCCATTTCGGCCATTTGCTAGATCAAAACTATTTTAATTTTTTAACTTCTCAGATCTGAAGGCTTTAAGTTTGTCCTATTTCTGAGTTCAAATACGGGATTCGAACAGAACGAGCATAGCTGACTAGTTATTCGATCACATAAAGTATAGGTTGTATTCATCATCCTTTAAATAACTCTTATAACTCTTATCCTTTAAATAACTCTTTAAAACTTTTTTATTAAAAAAAATTCAGTTGATATAAAGTTATTATAAACAGAAACAGAAAGAGTAAAAGATTTATCCACTTACAAAAATATTCCAACCGAATTTGTTTGAAAAAGATCTCCGAAGTAACCTTAAAATATTAAATTAAATCCACAAAACTCTCGAAATTGTTACTACCTAAATAAAAAATGTATTTTGACTACAGTTAAACTTTCATAGCTCATAGCGTACTACAGTTAAATTTGGTCAAAACTTTATGGAGATCAAATTAAAATAAATTATCAGAATGACGAAAGAAAGCATTAGCTTTCCGTTTAATTTTCCTCTTCCTCTAGGCAATTAAAACCAACCTTTAAAATTAAACAAAATTAGTTTTATTATTTTGTTATGCTTATATATTTGTGCCAAAAATGATTATTATATCAGATTTACAGTTTTATAATTCGTCAGGATTTACAGAAAAGATTTAATTTGTCCTTAAATTTGTATTATTTTTATAAAAAACATTAGATACATTACAGATAAAGTTTTTATCAGTATCGAAGTACTATTTAAAATACTCAGGCAGACGTAGCACTTAAATGTTGTTTTTTATAAAAATATAATCTGTAGATTGCGATGTATGCTCTTATTCATATTTGTCGATATTCGTTTAATTTGTTAAGACACTTTTAGTACTTGTTCGCTTTGATAGTTATTTACTATTATCGTGTAACTTTGTTGAAGGAGTTAAGTAAAGACCCAAGCACAGACGCTTGCCAAAAGTGCAATCTTATTGACATATTGAAAGCATAAAGTGAAGAGTAGAAATTTTTTTTTTTGTTTTTCGATAAGTAGTTTAATTTGTGTGTGCGTAATGCAGTTTATGTTCTATGCCAAAGTACATACAAAAATTCAATTTTTCTATTTACCTTAAAACATTTTAGAAAGGGAAAAGTGCATTTTATTTGTATATTTAGTGTCAAATAGAATTTCAATCTTTAACTGAATTAAAGTGTTTGAAGTATATGGGGTTTCCATAATCTCTTATAGCTCTATTACAAAAATAGATTTTTAGCCATAATACTGAACATTTATTTAACTACTCCAGAAGAACATTTACCTACAACAGAATGTTTCGAACTAACAACTACCAATATAATCAATATTCTGAATTCCCAAAGTGCCTATTAAAAATTAATTGATTGATTATAAATCTTATATGAAGAAAACAGGGGTAAAGTTACACTTTAGAGGTATAATTAGGTTTAAATTTTGAAAGAATTTTGTGTGGTAGCTATAAAATATTTACATCTGAGGCACATATTGAAAGAAATAACACTTTTCTACTGTCAGTTAAGTTATTTATAAATTTGTATACGGAATGTACAATCACTTCGAGTAAGTAAGTATTATTGCGATCAAGAGAAGACAGGCACAAACATATATTAGTATTGCATAATCCTAGGCCTGATTGTCGGTAGGCAGAGTGTCCCAAGTGGTTCAGAGTCAGTTCCTAGGCACCGATCCCAGGCGATGCCAATCGCAGAGCTCCTGGCGCAGATCGTGCTTCGATAAATCCAACTCGAAGCCTCCGAGCAGCTCGTTTTCCTGGAGCGTATCGTGTGACCAGACGGTGACTTGCAATCGGCGCTCTTGAATAATATTCAGGGGCATGCGGTACTCCAACTATCAATGAATACAAATAATAAATAAGCTATTCAGATTGCAAAACGGAATTTAAGACAAACACTTACCGTTTCCATGAAACTGGGAACACAGGTCTTTCGCACCACTTTGGTCTTGCGTTTGGTCTCCTTTTTGGGATCTGGTTTTAGGTAGCACTTCACATACGTGTTGGGCTCCTGACCGCCCTGTAGCATGGGCAGCCCTTTGGCGTGGTGTATCTGCAATACATATATGTCCTCCATTAAGCCTATTATCATACTAAACTAATCTAGTTCCGCCCACCATCACAGTAAGTACGCCGCGTTGATATTGCAGCGATAGTCGAATTTGGCCAATCTCGTTGGGATTATCCCGCGACGGTTGTCGCTTCACCTCTGCAAATGCAATCTATTAGTGATTTCTGCTCAATATTTAGTTATTAAATCGCAACGTACCCTTTATCTTCGGCATCCCCAATTTCGCCTCCTGCTGATCGCGCAGCAAGGGATGGAAGAATGTGTACACGAGCTCCGAATGAGCTATTTCCTCGGACGCATCAAACAGCGATTTCAAAAATCGCTGTATAAGAGGTAGTCGTTTTTCTGCTACAGATTTGATATTGGAACGTCCCACATGCACGCCAGCCGGTAGACTATAAAAATCAATTTTAAGGCACAAGAAAAATATTTAAAATAATATTAAATCAATTTATCTTGATGTCAAGTTTGCCAAAATCTAATTTCTCTAAATGTAAGCTTGTGCAAAAACATTGGATTATTTAAAATGAAGTAAAGCTTATCTCCTTTTTAATCCTATTTACATCAAGGTGATTGGTTATCATAAAGTAAACAAAGTTTAATAATCAGCCTACGCTAACACTGAACAAATGTTTAATAAATTATTGAATAATTGTGAATCACTATAGATTAACCACAAATAAATAAAGGTTATTTATTTCCTAAAATTATAAATAATATTAAATATTATAAAACATATAGAGAGTTTAAAACGTTTTGGTACTTTTATACCCACATCACGGATTATAAATAAACCAATAAATCCTAAAAAACGACAATCAAACCAGATGATTTTTATTAATTTTATGATTATTATTTCCAAGTTTTAAGTGTAGATCAACAGATAGCAACAATTGCAGAATTCAAATTACCAATGTGAATAAAGCCAACAGAAGATCGATAATTGGGCCTATAATTGAGTGTAAACAATATCAGCTTGTCTACGATTACATGGAGGCTATTATCGTTGAAGATACGATTCAGCAGCTTTTAATAGCCAAGCCGTTGGGAACCCATTCCCATTATTATTATTATTTTTTTCATGGTGTTTACTTAGCCAGTGGTGGTTTGTCAAGGTGCGCTGACAAATCATGGTACAAATTCACGATTACTTATCAGCGCTGGCAAAGCGTCTCCCCCGAAGTCCATGGCTCTGCGGTAACACCGCTAATGGCTGATAAATCGGCCGACTGAGGCGGACTGATTTCACAGAAACCGAACCGGCGGAGAAGGAGAACCTGAGCACCGAAGAGCAGTCGCAGTCACAGTGGAAGAGTGAAAGAGCGACGACGGCGGCGGGCCGAGTAAACGATATCGGGCCGAATCACTTCGATAAGCGGCAGAGCGGTCTCTGCCCAAAAGCGGTAGCGCCAACGTCAGCGCTCAATCAGTCGACGAGCGAGCTGGGTGGCGGAGCCGAGAGCGGTTCGATTAGCGACGTGGTGAAGTTTCATTATATTTTTTTTTGGCCAAAACAAAGGCCAGAATGCTAAGCCAACAGAATTGCTGGTGAGACTAGAGCGAAGAAGCGACATGGGCCAGCTAAAGAATGTGGGCCAAGGTAGGTGCTCCATCTTCCAGTTCCTCCTGGATCTACCTACAATCATTCGTATCAATCAATCAATCCTCTCCAGGTCAGCAGACCTTCGTTGGCCCAATGCTCGCCTCGACCATGTTGCTCGTGGGTCTGGTTTTCGCCCTGCTGGGCATCAAACTTTTTGGCTTCCGGCGGCGTCTGACTTTCGATCGATCTCAGGTGCAACAGCAACAACAGCAACAGCAGCAACAACAGCAACAACAGCCGCCACGTTACGCGGCTTTCGAGTCCCAGGTGCGTATGCAAATCGGAAGAACTTAACAGCCGATGCACGCAGTTAATAAAGGTTAATGTGATACTGATACCAACACTTAACCATCGGCATAGCCATACCAATATTCATGTGTGCATCATACATGTGAGCATATATGTGAACACAGATCCAGCGACGAGTGGTTCTGATAAGGCAGGGCAAATACGAATACAAACACTCGCAGGTGTTGTGACTATATCATTTCAGAGAGTGTGTAAGTTGAGGAGATAGCGATGGGGGCGTGAGAAATGCAAATCGTAATCGAATTCGGCTTTCACTTCTTGGAATCTGGGCTAGAATTGGGTTCGTCATTTATATTATTGAACTGTGAAGCGAAGCAATATAAAATCCATAAAAATCTGAATAATTAGCGGAATATCAAATATTACCTATTACATCACTATAAGAAAGCTTTGTAACAGATTTGTATAGTTCTGTTGAAATTAATTTTTTTTTAATAAATAAAAATAGAAATATATATTAAAATTTGTTTGTTAAGAAAACAGGTCAATTACGTTGAGAAGGCTGACAAGCTTATCGAAATCATAGCTTCACAGGTAGCTCATAACGAAAGGTAAAATCGCACCTTATCGCACGGACATGGACGTGTTTTGTTATTCGTCTGCCTTGGCGTGTTTGTGGTCATGTGTAACACCTTTTGCATTAGCCCCAGTGACGCATCCCAGTGATCAGTCCAAACAGCTGAATCGACAGCTGATGGACGGCAAAGCTAATATTATACAGACTAACGCAATAGCCTAAAATGCAATTTCTATACTTCCCCAGGTTAACGGCACCGATACCGCTGTCCATGGTGTGTTCCGACGTCGCAATCTCGAGGAATTCGAAAGCCCATGGCCATCGCCATCAACAGCGACAGGTGAAGATAGCAAACGGAAATCATTGAATCGAAACTAACTACAGTCGAAATTCTTTTAAGTGATTCAAGTTCGAAGTAGTTGTGCCTATTTATCACCTTTCTATTTTTTAACCAATATTATTAACCGAATTATACTTTTGTTACAGCAAACAACTATATCACTGGTAGTGTTCCAAATCTGCAATTATATGGCGCCAGTCCCAGGCAAACGAGGAACACGGATGAATCCAAAGTCTGCTATCGGGATAAATCACAGATGCAGCGACAACAACGCCTGGAGGTGCACAGTGAACACTATGAATACATCACTGCTCCACCCACCCGAAAGCCACCTTCTCCTCCCGTGCCTGTTCAATCCACGAGTCCTGGAGATTCTCCAGCTAATATACTGGAATCCTTGCCTGCTCCAGCATCTAAACCCACAACTGAAGCCACTACTACTGCATCAAAGCAATCCCAGCCTGCAGCTCCTGTAAACAATGTTTTAGAGCCTCCTAGCGAACTGGGCATGCCGAACTTCGATCACTTTGCCGAGAAATACGAGCTGTTCAGTGTGAAACCCGCGACGGAGGTCACACGGCCAACGCAGCTGAGGAGCAAGAACAGTGGTCGTTATGTCATGTTCGAGCGGGTGGATGATGTGCCAGAAATTCTCACTCCCGAGGATTCCGTCCCGGAGCCACTGACTCCAGATGACGGCTTGGGAGGAGCTCTGTCCGTCACGGCGGTGGTGCACCGTGGAGCATTACCCAAGGAAGAAGCGGAAGCTGTGGAATCGCATCCCCCAAGACAAAGCGATCCCTTCGAGGAGCCAGGCGGCAATGCGGACTCGGCTTTTGTCGTGGAGATTATTGCAGGCAGTCCGGAAACGGAAGCCACTCCAAGTGTAAGGCCCACCGTTCAGAGAGGTCTTTTCGATGACCTGGAGCTACCACAAGGTGAGCATGACAGCGACTTCGTGCGGATACGTTCCTCATTTGTGATGAACGAGGCGGACATCCTGGACGTGGATCCACTGCAGCTGCCGACGGCCGGTAGTCCACCAGGATTTGGCAAGAGCATCGACGAGGATTGGGAGAACTTTGCGAACCTGGACACAGTGACGGCAGTGCCGGAACCCAACTGGGCCCTGCATCCAAATAGCTTGGAGCAATTGCCCACTGTGGAGACGACGCTGAATGAGGCCACTCTTGGCTTGGACCATGTGGAACAGGTTGAGGGTTTGTTCCATCAACTGGAGCTCATGCAGCCGAGATTAGACATCTTTGAGCCCGTACCGCCAGTTCCTGTGGTGGAACCACCGCCATACGATCCTGGTCTGCCCTATCTGCCCGATTACGAATCCCTGATGCAGTTGGAGAGCACAAAGAGTGGTCAGAACTTGCCCAACTACACCGAGGTAATGGAGCAAAGGTCAAAGAAATCCAACTACGTAAGCAGCATAGAGGATCTGTATGCCGATCTGGAAGTGAATGAGGTAGAGACAGCCAGATCTTCAGGTGGCCAGAGCAACGGCATTCACAATTTCGAGGAGTTGTGCCAGGAAATGGCTGTGGTGGTGCCGGCACAGCGTGCGGTCCCTCAGCCAGCACCGAGATCCACCAAGATAGCCACCCTAAATGTTCGCCGTGATGCTCCGCCCCTGGCGTGCTATCAACCTGGAGAGCTGCCCAACTCCAGTGGCAGTGATACCGACGGGGAGGATGGAGCCCGTTCGGCGGCTCCAGAGCCAGCGAGGCGTGACCCAAAGTCGCTGAAAGTCCGCTTCGATGTGGATAACTTGCAGTACTACCAGTCCGCCGAGGTGGTAACCTCGAGTGGCGAGTCTGACGAGGATGAGCCACTGCCTCATCCCACGCCCATGCAGCGCTCCGTGCTGTTCGAGCCGAGGAACAATGGAGTGCCCAGCCTCTTCGCATCCCAGGTCTCGCAGGAAGACAGTGATGACGACGATGGCTTTGGACGCGCCATCAGCCGGCATCGTTCCATGACGGCGGCCTTCAGGACAAACGCTGTCAGGAGTGACACGGAGGCCTAAGCCGACTGCCACGCCCTCTGACTTCCTTAGCAAATACAGTATTTTATGTGTTAATTTTGGCCTAATGGCTATGACCTATTTATGTACATACATTTCGCTGATAAGTTGCCATATCATGTTGTCTATATAAAATACAAAAAATTATAGCAAGAAAGCAAACGATGATAAAACGAACGGTTTTAAAAACTTTTCTGGGAATGCGCGAAGGGGAAGTGAATCAACACGAGAAACGAAGAATTCTGAAGTACATTTTTGTGCATTATTGATTAACCGGCAATTTCGATTTCATTTTTCAATGTCTAGATAAAGTGCTGACAGACATAAGTCAGTATGTGAATAGAGTAAATGAATTGTACTTTAAAACCCATAAAAAAAAGTTATCCAAACTATTGAACGACATGAATTCTATCAGCTATGAAAACAACACTTTTTGTCTCAATCTAAAACTTACCTGTGCAGTTTGATCAGGGGAAAGTGCATGCATAACTTCTGATGGAATTCGGTGAATTCGCGATATGAGCGGAACAAGTGCGTTGGATCGGGCTGTCCATGTCGCGTCACCTCCAGAATGTACATGTAGAACTTTTCCATGCTGTAGTGCTTCTGGAAGCACACCACCTTTACAATCTTTAAGCGGCCATCCTGTTGCATTCTAAAGTGGAAAAAAAAACATTTATAGAAGTAATATAAAAGTAATATTTAAAGTTTTATAAAACTCACGTATATTTTCGAGGCACAAACGAGAGCAGTTCTCCGGTTCCCTCGTCGGCGGTGAATCGCATCTGAGCCAGATTGTGCAGAAAGAAGTTGAACTGCGTGAACCAGCTTTTCAGCGAGGATTGAATCATCTTGGCAAAGGTGGCAGCAGCCTCGGGATTCGATTGTGAGGGCAGCAGAGCACGTCGCACGTATTGCACGGCATTTGAGTTGACACCCGGCATTCCGGCGGTAGCCATGTGGGCCAGCGTGTGCAGCAGCAGATCGGCATTCTTTCGCACAATGTTGAAGGCCCGACAACAGAGGTCCACGAAATAGTGGAAGTCGGTGGAGGGCTTGTCGCCGCCATTGATCACATAAGCCATATCGGAGGTCAGGACAAACGGGGTGCGATCTCTGTAAAACCATTAATAAATATTAGAATCAATTAATATTAATTAATACGGTTTTATACCTCTTGAAGTTGCCAAACATCTGCGCATCGCCGAGGAACTTGCCAAAGTCAATGTGGAACAAGTGTCCCGAAGTCTTCAGCATGATGTTGTCGTTGTGGCGATCACAGATGCCCAAGACATAGGTGGCCACGCTGTAGCCAGCACAGGACAAGGTGAAGTTTCGCACTGCACTCTGGTACTCCAGCGGACTGGGGTTCTGCTTTCCCAGCCACTCGGCAATTGGGCGATCCTTGAACGAACCCGTCAGTCCGCATTCCACCTGGATTTTGCGCAGCGTTTCCGCCTCGTTGACCAGCTCGATCATACCGCTCTTGTATCCTGTGGGCACACAATTAAATGTCACCATTTTCAGGTCCAAGCGCTCGGCCAACCACATTTTGTTCATTATCCGAATCAGTTGTATGGTCAACTGATCCTGCTGCAAATCGTCGCCGCACTAAAAGTGATTTGTATTTAGATTTTAGATTATATGTTTTATAAGTGATAAGGATAAAGTACTTACCTTAAAGATAGCTGGTAAGGACTCGGCATCCGGTCCCACGAAATTGATCTTCAGCGGCAGCGTGTTGGAGTTAAAGTAGCTGCAATTGCGCACACTCACTCCAATTACCTCCAGTTCGGGTCCCAACGGCAGGCAAGTGGGCTTCTCCAGCAGATCCTGATGCACTTCGTCCATGCCAGCGGCCAAACTCTTTTGCCGCATCGATTCCTTAGCCTCTTTGACAGACTCCGCTATGGTAGTTAGTTTCTATAGGAGCAATATATATGGTTTTATCCATATATTTGTATTATAATTTTATATATGTGTATTTTACCTGACACATGCGATGTTGGTACATGAAGCGCTGCAGCATCTTCTCGCCGCAAATTGCCATCAGGGCGCGCAGCATCATTTTGTTGCGGCGGTAGTAGCGCGCCTGGGTGACCTGCGACTCGTCGTACTCCTGGTCCACCATGGCGGCCCCGATGGAGTTGTGCGGATCATCCGGCAGACTGTGCACCAACAGCCAATACATGTGGTGGGCGAAGCGCGGCGACTCCAGGCACTTGGACAGCAGAAATCGCGCCATGGCCGAACCCTCGTATGTGTCATGCTTCAGACTTTGCATCAATTGGGGCAGGAAGTCCACCAGCTGGTCGTTGGGCATCTTTGAGATCCACTCTACGGCCTTCTCGCGCACCTTGGCGTCCGGATAGCGGGGCAACAGCAGCTCCAGCGATTGCAATGGCGACAGCGGTGCCCACGAATGCAGCAGAGCATGCAAATCGATCAGATTGGCATAGTCCCAACTGTGAGCGGCATGCAAGACCTTGGGCAGCGCGTTGGGATAGTTCTGCAGATACAAACGCTTCTCCCAGAACACCTCCCGTCGCTCTGTGGCTCCCGTGTAACCCAGTTCAGCGGTGTCCAGCAGCTCCTCCTGCAGGTTGGCATCCAGCGAAGCAAAGTCATAACTGGGGGGAGGAAAAAGAAAGAAAAATAAGACTTTGATCATTCCTTTAAGATCCACCACTTACTGTGGCGCAGGCTTGGGCACCTCCTGGTGCTCAGGGAACTCAATGCGGCCTCCATACGGTGGCACCTCAACGCTCAGAACAGGGCAAAAGTCGGGATGCGGATGACAACCGCGCGCCGGAGCTGGTCCCAGCATTTTATCCGTCGTTGGGGGCCACAAGGACAGCAAGTAGGGGCCGCAGATCATGACACGTTTGAAGTCGAACAGTTGGATGGAACACCAACCCAACTCGGTGGTCACCTGACGCCGCTCGCCATTCTGTTCCGCATTGGGTTCGCCTTCGCTGGCCGCCTGTTTGCCGTACAGCACAAAAGTGAGCCGCGCTTCTCTGGGCAGAGTGCAAATGGGATGCTGATCGAAGGTCAGCCAGGCACTGAAGTTGAGGCGTGGGAAAAGGCCACCACTGGTGTCGTTGGAGCAGGTTAGCACATTTGGCTTGGACAGCAGCCGCGTTCCATACACTATCTGCACACAAAGTGAATAATCCTCGTACTTCCAGTTGGGCGGCGGCCTGTGCAGACAGTTAATGCTGACCACAATGGGCTTGGACACACAGGAGATGGGTATGGGAGCTATAACAGTAGGGTTGATTAGATTTTAGACTTATAAAAAAAACAGATAGCTTACTTGTGGAGTAATCTGGAGTCCGTACGGAGAACGCCACCCGGAACACATTCGCATAGAGCTCAACCAGCTCTTGCACGGCATCGCGCAGCTCATTGCACTTAACCTTGATCTGCTCGAGCATCGAACGCGGACGGAGGACGACTTGGGCATAGTCACCGTAGTCACTGACAATCTCCGGATTGCTGGCCCCCGTCGAGAACTTCTTTTGCTCCACCTCGCAGATGCGCTTCAGATCGTGCACACATCGTGCAATTTCCAGCGTATCGATGGAGCCGAGCAGGGCGCAAATGGCCTTCACCGCCTGCACCACACCGGAGCAGCTGACCACACTGCGTCCGGGCACTCCGTCGGCCGCCGACTCCAGCTTGTCGATCTCCATCTCGAGTGTCTCGATGAGTATCATCATGTTGTCGTAGGTCACAATCGGCACCACCTCGTTGGGCAGCAGCTGCTCCGGCATCAGGTCCGAATCGTGCTCATCATCCCACTCAGTTCTTGCAATTGCCTGCATGTTGACCGTCGTACTGAGGCACAGGCCCAGGTGCACATCCTTCTCCAACTGGAAGCTGTTGTGCACGCACTCCAACTGACTGAGTTTCGAGGTGGGTGCCAGCCACTCCAGTAGACCAATGGGCTATAATAATAATTATACCATTTATAAATAAATATTTTTGTAAAATCATGTCTACATTTTTAGACTTTAATGACAATCTTCTTTTCTGCGAAAACATAATATCGAAAATGAAACCAAACAGAATACCAAAAACGTTTCTGCTAAGTTATAATTTTAAAACCTTTTTAAATACTTGTTAAATTTGTATTTCTTTAAATCCTAAATCCTTTTAATAATCAAAAGCTTTATACCAAGGAAATCTAATTTAGTAGAACTAGATTTAGAAATTTTAATAATTTCTTAAATTCTATAACGATTAAAGCATACCAACCTTGACCACATAATCTGTGGCGGTGCTTTTCACCTGACCCTCCAACGAGGCCACGGCTTGGGCCACCACCTGAGCCACAACTGAGTCAACTGTTGGACGAGATTAAAAACATTAGAGGGATCTCAAGACACTTTAACTTTAAGACTTACTGTCACAGGTGAAGGTAACAGGCATTCCATACCCTTTCACCTGCTCCTTGGCCATCGAGGCGGCCAAAACGTGCGATTGCAGGGTGTTCAGAGCCGGATGCACGATTACCTTGATGCTGGTGTCCATCATGTAGTGGTAATTGAACTCGGCAGCCACCACATGGCCAACGTTGGTGGTCGCATCGTCGTGCGGATAGCGTGCCCTGATCTCCTTAACCATGTGGTAGAACTCCAGCAGCTCGGGATCATCTGTGCGCTGCTCGCTGATCACCTCGTACAGACGCGTACAGGTTTTCCGGCGATCCAGCACCACATTGGCCGGAATGCTGGAGGTGTAGCTGTCTGTCAACAGAGTAGGCGGCTGATGAGATTTCGTAGCCGGAACGGGTGCCTGGTTGGATTCGTAGAGCTGCTGGTTCCTTGGCGGCAACGGTGGAGGCGGGGAGATACTTCCCGATCCGTTCTCGGACAGCTTCACACTCTCCTCCGGTGGTGCTTGACCAAGGTACGATGACGATGTTGATGGCTGCGTTAGAAAATCTTGCCGCCAGCCAATCAGGCCCACACTCGGACTCACGGTGGCCGCACTTTTGTCCCACCTGTTGACGGCCTCGTACATGGGATCCGAGTATTGGGTGCCCGCATCACCGCTGTACAGGAAGTCAAAGGGATCGTATTCCGCATAGTAGGAGGTGCTGTCGGAGGCGCTGTCGTTTCCTGCAAGTAGCGAGTGCATGATCAGTTCCGGTTCAAATCCAGTTGCCAGACCCCAGTCCGAATAGCGCCAGTAGTTATGCAAATATGCTCGACACCCGAGGCCTACTACGGCGACAATCCGGGCACATCACATGTGTGTGTGTGTGTCCAAAAATAAAAGAGACGGCCCCAAAAGCCCAAGCACAGCGAGGTGGATCGGCCAGACTAGAGTGGACACCACTGCCAAAGCGAGAATGCTTCGCAAATCTACGCTAACAGATCCGCCGAACCGCGAGGCGGCTGCCATCGCTAATAGCTAATTGTGATTGCTGTCAAACGTCGCCCACGCTGCACCAGTACAGTGGAACATAGATAATTGGTTTAATGAATTTATAAAAAAATTTAGATGTAAAAAACCAGAGATCTGACTTTTGATAATATTCTAAAAAATATAATTTTGACATTACAATTAGAAACTAGATTTTAGAAATACACGAGTCTTAAAAAAAAAGTAGTAGGCCTCAAGTTAAATAAGTTTTATATAAATTAAAAAAAATTGTTTCTCTATTTATAAGTTTTCTATTGAAAAGCATGGCATAATTATATGCTACTATTTTAGTTGATTTCTTGTAATAAATCCACCAAACCAACAAACTTTTATTCACTGTAGCCATGTGTGTATTTTTAAATCGCATTGTTTATATTCGTTCTCAATCTGTGTCGCCTCTAGTTCCCTTACATCTGTTTAATTTACCACTAAAGGTTAAGATTCTCTAAAGACCTTGTCAGTTTGAGAACCATTGAAAAAACATCTGGTTCTTATCACTAGGAAAATGCTTTTTTAAACTTTCCAAAGTCTGGAAAATTGTTAATTTGTAAGTAATTTCCCTAAAGTGCAACAACTTAAATACAATTAAACGCGTAAAGTTAGTTCCCTTTCCCAAACTCCTTTGAATGTAATAAATAAATACATACATATGCTCAAAAAGCTTTTAAATTTAAAGTGTAACGTCAAATATTTTTTAGTAAAGCGGCAATTTAAAATCTGCTAAGCGGGAGTTAAAAACAAGCGGCAATAAAACAACAACAGACTATACTTTGTTAAAGAAATTTTTTATTTGTTCTCTCACAATAATACACGATAGAATTAAACATATGTATGTATTTATTTTTGTATATATATGGTTAATAATGGATATATGTAGCAGCAAATCACAATTTGTTCATTTCGTAATACATGGTTATAAAAATGAAGAGACAAAATCTTCTCATTTGATCACTTTTCATCCAAATGATAGTCTTTAAATTCTTTTAAATTTTGAAAAGTTCAGTACGGTTAGATAGTTACATATAAGCGCCATAACATATAAATCTTCTAACGCTATGCACCATTATTATACGATATTTTGGACATCGATTTACAAGCTGTCTTCAAAATTGTTCCGGTGATAGCGGAAGGCACCAATTTCAACATGAGGGCACATATATATTATACATTAGTATTTTTGTGTGTAAGTAGGTGGTTCTAAATACGTGCTGCTATGGACACTAATTGGTCTTTGCTTCCGAAACGAACCAAACCGACCCGAAACCCTTTAGATGGTGTAGTTGTTGTGTTTGTAAGGTAGTTGTTTTTGCAGTTTTGGTAGTAGTAGTACTGATAGTAGTAGAGGACTTGCAACAAAAATGGATTACTTTTTCGACACTGCAATATAGAGAAACGAAAACATTCAGTTTAATTCTTAACTAAAGGCGAGCAACGACATTCTACTGGAAAAGTCTAGGGACCATCTTTAATAACGCTACAACGATAAAGCCTCAGAAATTTATTTTGAAATAATAATGTTAGTAATTAGTAAGTAATAAATCGAGTAATTAATCAACCCAGTTTCTCTTTTAATTCAAAACAAGTGTTTTCCCCATATCTGAGATATAAGGGGAAATACGAAAAAAAGAAAACAAAGATTATCAGATGAATATTATTAGGCCAATTGGTTTCAATTGCAGGTAAAACAGTTCTCTAGCAAAAAATCACATCTTACGAGTTTCATACTATATTTCAATCTTTGTTTACGGTGCGAAAAGTCTATGGGAATCTTGACGTGGGTCCGGGAGCTACACGTTAATTACAACATTGGGGTTGCTTACCAGTATTGTCGTTCAGCAGGGGATCGAATGCCTCCAGCACACTCACACGGGAGCTAAAATATTAAATAGATATATGTTGAAAACAGAAGCTCAATGATTTAAGGGCAACAGTGATACTTACTAATCCTCCTGGTTGAGGTCTATCAAGTCGTTTCCCCTGCGTGGGCCATTCGAATTGTTGCCAATGTGACTACTGGAGCTGACACTCCCAGTCGAGAGCACTTGACGGCGCGCCGGGAAGGCTACTCCATTGGCCTCCACCGAGGAGGAAGGAACGGAATGATTGGACGGTTGGCTGTGATGACTTGTTGGCGGTGCTACAGGAGCTGGTTGCGATTGAGGTCGCCGCAAATCCATGTGTGTGTAGGCACCTCCAAACCCGTATCCCTGTGCAGGATAATGCGGCGGCATAAAGGCAGCCGATCCGGGAACTATCGGCGCTGTGTAAGGCGAAACCACTGCTCCCGGATAATACAAATAGGCGCTGGGTTGCGGCACCGGAGCCACGGCCATTTGGGTGGGCATGCTATACAGCCGCTGGAGCTCCTCGTTGTTCAGTGGCCTCTGCTGTTGGACAGCGGGTTGGTAAGGGACCAACTGCATTTCACCATATGGTCCTGCTCCTGCTCCTGCTCCTCCTGCTGCTGCCACCATGCCATACGAAGGGGGTTGGACTGGGACCGACTGTTGCTGGTGAGGAGGATAGCCGTAATGAGCCGGAAGCGAACCCGCTGCAACTGGTCCCATGGGCACGAGAGCCGACTGCGGATTGGTCGGTTGCATACGCTGCAGATCCTCAATCAGTTTGCCAAAGGGGGTGCTACTCTCCGGCTGCTTGCTGGTGGGACTTGCAAAGCAAATCAGGTCGTTATCCGATCCCTGAGCCGGCGGCGTACGCGAACGTTCCACATTTCCCGGACTGACTGCCACCTGATGAACTTCCGAGTGCCGTCGAGCTTGGTGAATGCTCTGACTACGCTGCGCCGTCTGGTAATCCCGGCCAGCTAGGGAGCTGCTTTGCTGGTAGCCAGAGCCGGAGCCGTACTTCTTGTTCCGCCGATAATCGTCGAGGGCCTGCTGCTCCAGACTCAATGCGGTCGCTTTGGCCAGGTCATCCTGGAACTGCTGGTCGTAGTCGATCTGCGCCTGGTTTGACATTATCCCCTCTGAAGCGTTCGGTCCGTTGAACTGCGAATAGAGACCAGAACAGAAAGTGAGCTATTTTCAAATTTTGTTTCGATTTTTCTGTATTGTCCCTTGCAATGCTTATTTGTTATTCTCTCGGCGAACAAAGGCGGTTGCTTTTTCGACTCGCTTATCTCTGCGATAACAAACAGGCGGCGATAAAAATGATTATGATGTGTAAATTGCAGTGGTAAGAGTATGTGGCCAAAAAACAGGTGAGAAACAATTAGGTGGGGTACCACCTTTTTTGGAAAGAGTGGTGGTGCCATTCGTTTGGTTTTTATAAAGACACCGATCGGATGATTCAGGCAGGCAAAAACAGATAGTTCAACAAGTTTAACGTCACCGCCAATATCTCCTGAACCAAATCAATAATTTTGTTTTGGCCCTGCCTTGAACGATCTGATTTAGCATTATTGTTATAAAAAATGTAAAAGAGAACTTAATTTGTAGTTGCTGTCCACGTTTTTAAGTGTATTTGTTATTAACTTATACGTCGTGTTGTTTTCTATACTTTTTAAAAACTTTTTAGTTTAATTCTGAAAAGTTTTTCGCCCGGAAAGACGAAGATATATAATGTTTATTTATTGGGGAAGAATGATAAGAAACAAACTCAAAAGTTTCCTATTCTGTTCAGATATAAACAATGTACATAGCACAACCATATGTATGCAAAAATAAACATTGCATGTGCTCCAAATTTGTGATTGCGATACATCCGAATGGCGCAAAATGCCGCAATTCAGCGCGCAATTGTAAATAAATAAATAAATACAAACAATAGAGGGGACATCAATTTGCGTGAATGAATGCTGCCAGTATATATATATTGTATGTATTTATCTGCAAGTAGAGCGTTCTGATTTTATTCCCATTGAAACACAATTCTCGTATGCAGATAGGAAACAGCTGTTCGCCATAAACACACCCACAAAGGTTGTGTGCGTGTGGCGAGAGGAGAGGGATAGAAGACAACAAAATGCCAACCGGCAAGGGAGAGTAAAAATAAAGTAAGAGAGCGCGAGAGAGAAACATTTACCGCAAAGGTTAAGGTAAATCAATAGATTACAACAAATATAAGTTATAACTACTCATAAACAGCAATCAACTCAATTGATTGCCAATTTATTCAACAGCAAGGAAAGTGAAATTTTAAAACATTGAATTTCGGTGGAGGGCGAAAGCAAAAACCGATGATAATGGAGATTGTCATTAATATGCAGACTTGAATTCCTCTTTGGGATTCTCATTCGCAAATTGCCAACTTACTCGCTTTTTGAGGTGTCACCTCCACTGGTTTTTTTTCAGTTCCGTTGTTAACTTGGTCAATACGCTGGGTTAGGTTATGAATTCAGTCCAACCGGTGAAATCTTTTCTTTTCACTAGTTTTCTTAACTTGTAAGTTATAATTATGCTTTAAACTTTCCGAATGCTTTATTTTTTGGAAGGGGAGGTGAATCTCCTCCTACACACCTACACCCACACACACATGCGGGACTAACACGAACAAACACACACACACGATCAAAAAACAGTGAAAAAACACGAAATATACAAGACGCGACATACATTAATTGGTTTTATTTAAGTTTATGCTCTTGCACTATCACATACTATTTACATATTGGTTTTGTTACATCAAAAATCTGTTTTTTTGTGTGCAAGAACACACGAACAATACGAACTCAAGCAAAACGGAATGCAACAAGCAATAGAGGTGGAGCCAATGCCGATGTCTATATACATTGGTATATATATCGATGTAGCAACTATCGATTAACATTACTGGTTTGAGTCTCAGATAAATATTTAGCCGAATTCCTTTTTAGTTTTTTAATTCAATTTAATGGAACCGTTTTTGAAACTGATTTAAAAATATTTGCCCTGCTTGTGTTTAGTTTTATTTGATTTATATAAATAAGTTTGAATAATTGAGTCCTTTATTTCTGTTTCGTAACAGAAATCCTTTAAATGTTTGCACTCCTTAATAAGTTCCTATTTATAGTTGGCGAAAAATTGCTCATCCAGATCGAGGTTCCTGCCGTGATCCAATGCCACCTTGGAGTCATCGTCCAGGTCCAGTCGTCCTCCATAGTCGACATCGTCCTGGGAACTACCAGGTGGAGCATTATACATCCTGCGATAGGATGCCTCGATGTTCTCGTCCAGCATTCGATCCACAATGTCGCTCTGCACCTGTCCTGGTTCTTGAGTGGACATTTTGAGCAGGAGCTCCGCATTGCTGGGAGGCATTTGGGTCAGTGGGAGATCGGTGGTGGTCAGGGGATTACCCCTTCGTAAGGCCAGTTCCGCGGACTCTGCACCCATTTTGCAGAGGGCACACCGGCTGCGTAGGATCTGCTTTTTGAGATTAACCAGGGCGATACGATCCTGCGCCAGGAGCATTCGTTCCTGGGCCAACTGGGCCTCCTTCTCGCCCAGCTCTTGGGCCCGCTTGCCCATAATCTTGAGCTTGGCCTGGAGCAGCTGGTCCGCCTCGCGAGCCTTGTGCTCGGCCATGTGGGTGCGACTGGTGGCCAGGCGATAGGCACCGGTGGCCTGGCCCAGTTCGTCCTCCTTGAGATTCAGGGCATTCTCCTTGTCCAGAAGGAGGCGCTTGCGCTGCTCCAATTCGCGCTGCAGCTTGTGGCAGCGATCCCGCTCCTCATCCGCCCGCCGAATGGCCTCGCGGGCCACCTGCAGTTGGGCCTCTAGCTCCCGGCGATCCTTGTCCGTGTCGCCATGCTCGTGCAGTTGCTGCCTCAGTTCCATTTGCTGGCGTTCCACTGCCAGTTGATTGCGCTCCTGCTGGAGATCGTGGTGCAGTCGTTCGGTCTCCGCCAGCTGCAGGGATTTCAGCTCCTCCACCCGCTTCTCATCCCGCTGCATTTGCTCGCGATGGAAGTCCTTTTCGCGCTCGAATGCCTTGCGCTCCGCCTCCAAACTGGACATTCGCTGACGCAGCTGCCAGTTCTCCTCGGCTGAGTCCTTGGACAGGCGGCCCAGTTGCAGCTCCAACGTGCTGACCAGCTCCATGAGGCGCCGCTTCTCCTCGTCGGCCGTCTCCTCGTTGATTTTCAAACGCCTCTCCTGGTCGGCCAGTCGTCGTTCCCGTGCCTCCAACTGACGTTCCTTCTCCTGGCTGCCGGTCATCTCGTCCCGAAGCTCTTGAAGATTGCTGGATGCCAGACGCAGGGTCTCCAGATAGTTGCCATGATCCTGCACCGCCGAGAACTCCAGCACTTTGGCCTGGCGAATCCCCTCGAGGTCCTGTTCGTGGGACTGACGCAGCTTGCGCACCTCGTCCTCGTGATCCTGCCGCAAGTTGGAGATCTGCTCCACGTAGTCCTGCTTCTGTTTCTCCAGTTTGTCGCTGTAGTACTGCCGCAGCTCGGTGTTCTCCACTTTGAGGCGATCCTCGACGGCGGACAAGTGCTCCTCCAAGACCTTTAGTTGCTTTCTGAAAGGGGTAATATACAAGAAGTATGAACAGAAATTAAAGAACTTAACATCATGAGAAATAGTTTTAAAATTCTAAAAATAAACCGATACAAAAAATGTAAAAGTAAAATTATATATCTGACTATCGAGTTCATAATTTTAATATTTAAACCGTAATAATAAATTGAATGCACTTTGTTTAATGTGAAAAAAATAAGATCAAAAATTGTTTCTAATTGATTTAAATTTATAATAATTTAGTTTAGTATTTTTAAAAAGGTTTTAAAAATTAGAAAATATATATTTGAAATAACTAAAAACAGTAATGGACGAAAATAAAAATATTTCAATAAATTTTACAACCTTAAAAGTTTTAAAAAATGTGGCTATCTTTTTTTTGTAATTTGTATATCTTTGCAGTATTTAAGACAAAGGGCTTATTTGAAATTTCACTTCTTTTTAAAAATTATCTTTTTAAAAAAATAAGTTATAAATAAACAAATGAAAGTTGCTTAGATGATGAGCTAATTTTAAATTAAACTCTTGATTGATTTGATTATTTTAACTTTAACTTAAAAGTTATGTTATATCATTCGTAGCAGAAAATAAGGATTACTCACTTATACGAGGTATCAATCATTTCGATTTCCTGCTCGTAGTTGACCTTCATATTGGCCACCAGCTCATCCAGTCGCTGTTTCTCCAGTAGATTTCGCTTGGCCTCTACTTCGAGCAGGAGCAAGTGCTCCTGTTCCTGGCTGGCGGCCGCCTTAGTGGTGGTCTCCTTCGTTTCCGGTTCCGGTTTCTCCAAGGGAGCGGATACTGGTGGTACTTCTTGGACATGAATTGGCTGCGACATCATCAGCTGGATGTGCATATTGATCCGCTCCTGCTGCCCCTGGATGTGCTCCTCCATTTGCTGCTGGCGCTGCAGCTGCTGCTGAATCAAGGCCTGGAACTTGCGATCCTGGCTCTCCTGGCGCCGCTGCATCTCCAGCAAGGTCCTCTCCTGGTTCTTCATTTGGGCGGCAATCACCAGTTGCGCCTCCTGCTGCTGCAGGGCATTGAATTTGTGATTGCTCTCCAGATTGAGGTTGCTCAACATCAGGATGTTCTGGGTGGAGGCAGTGACGCCGGATGGAGCGCTGGGAAGAGCTGCTCTTACGGCTTCCGGCTCCACATCGTTCTCATCGGAGTCGGGAAGGCGCAGGATGTCGGCTGTACTCTTCGGAGGACCTTCACTAGACACCTGTTTCTTGGGTGTTTGTGGCTTGGGAGTGGGTGGTCGCTGATCCTGCTCCTGCTCCAAGCCCAGCCAATCCGCGGTGGTGCCCCGCTTCTTGGAAACGGGCGTTGACATGCCCGAAACGGTGGCATTCGTATCCCTGTTAAAGAGACCCAAAGGATCGGCATTAACGGTGGCCGATTGAGCAGAGCTCCTCCTTCCCGTCGAGGTTTTCGGTCTCGCCTGCGAGTTCTCCGTCGTAGTATCTGTGGATTGGCGGGACATCGATGGCTTGGCCGTGGCAGGACGTTTGCCGGCATCACCGGCCAGGATCTCATCAAAGATGTTCTTCTTGGGCTCCACACTGCTGGGCAATAGATCGTCGAAGAGGCTCCGCTTGGCGCCCCCGCTCTTGGGTCGCTTGGGATCAAAGCCCAGGTCGTCATCCTCGGCGAGATCATCGTCCAGCGAGATGGAGGGCTTCTGCTTCACAATCCTGGGCGTGCTGGTGGCATTGGGTTTGCTCCTGGCTCCCGACCCCTGACCCTGCACATCCGCCTCCGTCTCCTCCTGAATGCCAAACAAATCCTCCAGTTTTCCCTTCGGCTTGGCCAATTTCGGGGGCTTTTTAGCCCCTCCGCCAGCTGGAGAATCGAAAAAGTTGTCATTATCCAGGCTATTGTCGCTGAGTAGTTCCGCCAGTGGGTCGTCGTTGAAATTCATTTTTTTAAATCAATCAAACCGCACAGTTGAAATAGTTAAAGTAAAAGACTATAAACATGAAAACAAAACGGTTGCCTAGTAACATATTTAAAAAGTCAAAAGCAGAAAGTTAGCGAATGAAAGTTTGATGTATTTCGAATATAGAAATGTTACCACCACAAACATTCATTTATTAAAAAATAAATTTAAGATTTTAGATTTTGCATGAATTATAAAGTTTAGACATGGGGTTTTTAAACAATAAGTAAGTTGTACTCCTATTATTTTCAATTAAAGTTTTTTTTCAACCTAACAGTGATATATTTTACATATTTTCTTTTTTAAATAAGAAATAATTTTTAAACTTTTAAAAATAAGTTGTACCGTTATTTCTTTTCTATCCCCATTAACTGTCTTTTAGCATTTTTCAATATACCATCTGTTGAAATTGTATGGTATTTTCTTTCAACACCGCTACGGTCACTATGCCACTTTGGTTGTTTATAATTTTGTGAGAGAAATGAGCAATATTTACATCCAGGAGCCGCCCACGTCGGGAAAGGTCCTTCTGAAGACCACTGTGGGCGACATAGACATCGAGCTGTGGGCGCGGGAGTGTCCCAAGGCGTGCCGGAACTTTGTGCAACTGTGCCTGGAGGGATATTACAAAAACACCGAGTTTCACCGGCTTGTCAAGGGATTCATTGTCCAGGGCGGCGACCCAAGTGGAGATGGCACCGGCGGCGAGTCCATCTATGGACAGCCCTTCAAGGATGAGTTCCACTCCCGCCTGCGGTACACTCGCCGTGGCCTCGTCGGAATGGCCAATTCTGGCAAGGATGACAACGCCTCGCAGTTCTTCTTCACATTTGCACCCACGCCGGAGTTGCAGAACAAGAACACCCTGTTCGGCAAGGTCACCGGCGACACCATCTACAACATGCTCAAGCTGGAGGAGAGCATCGTGGACCACCAGGAGCGTCCCATGCACGCCCATCGCATCGTTTCCACCGAGGTGCTCAGCAATCCCTTCGACGACATCGTACCTCGCACACTGGCTAAGCCTGCCTCCAAGAGCAAAAAGAGCAAGAAGGAACGGCAGGGAGTCAAGTAAGATATCCGTTCTAGATCCCAGGCAGTACGAGTCTTAGGCCCCTAAAATTCAATATAAGATATATACGATCTATATTTTAACATCGTATATTAAGATTAATTCAACCGTAACCGCAACAAAAATGTATAACTACTAATAGAAAACTTTGTATAACACTATTTATGTATTGATAACTGTTTTGATTAACCGAAACCGTGACCATACATACTTTTCTATTACCAACCGTGAATCAAATTAGCTTCGGTTTCAATATCTTCTAAATATTTACACGACTTTTAAAACAATCAACAGGAACTTCGGTCTGCTGTCTTTTGGCGAAGAAGCCGAGGGCGATGAGGAGGAGACCAACGTCTATGTTAAACAGAACGCTGGTAAAGCTAAATCCCTGCATGACGTCACTGATGATCCTAAACTAAGCAAGGAACCCATTCGAGTCCCCAAAGTAGAGAAGACCGAAATCGAGGAGCAGTTGTCCGACGATTACGTTGAGGAAAGTGTCAAGGATAAGCCTTCCACTGCCAGCTCAGATCTCGTCAAAATGAAGCTGTCCAAGAGTTCAAAGAGTCGACCAGACAAGAAAGTTAAGGTGGTAGAGGAAAAGACTGATTCGGAGGACGAAGAGGATGTTCTGATGACGCGAGAGAAAGAACAAAGTCGGAAAGTCTCAGAGGAGAAGTAAGATCAACCCAAACAGAATTATTCTGGGTTACTCATTAAAGTTATATTTTTTAGATTAAAAATCCGTGAAGAAATTGCTTCACTCAAAAAGCAGTATCAAATGGATAAGCAGAGCAAGGATAAACTACTCACGAATGGACAGGACAAGGCCGCAAAATCAACCGAAATTAAGGGTGCTGCCGAAAACCATTACATCAACGATTTTATAGAGTCCAAGGAGAAATACACAGCCAAAACGAAGCTTCAACCTAAAGGACAGTCAAGGTTAACTATATTTTACCTTAAAATGGGCATTGTATATTATGATTTATTATATATTTATCAGGGAGGCGTTTACTCTAAGTTTACTTTCCAAATTCCGCACCAAATTGGACAACTTAAAGCAAAAGTCAACCTCGGAAGATTGCGAACCGGAACCCAAAGAACTGGACGACCGTTCTGTGGAACAGGAGATAATAGGCGACGACTGGCTGTCGCACACTTTGAACTTTAACAGCACGGCTCCTGTTTTGGCTAAGGATGCTAATAAAAAGGGTGACGATTGGTATGACGCCTACGATCCACGAAATCCCCTGAACAAACGCAAGCGAGGAGAAACTGGTTCTAGCAAATCTAGTTCGAGCAAATCAAAGTCCAGTAAACGTGACTTGTAAACGTTTATTAAAAATAAAAATAGTTACTTTAACAAGTGTTAATGATAAATAAAGGGATTGTTTTCTTTGTAGATTCTTTAAAACGCAATGTGAATTAAAACCTTTAACCACGTTTTTTATCAAGGAACACAAAATTTAAAAAACATTCTCCCAGTAACTATGTAAAAATAACAAATGTTTTTGTAAAATAAAAAATTTCTTGATTTTATGATAAAGTCATCCGATTTGAAATTGTGACAAAGTTACAAAAGGATAAAATACAGAGCTTAGTTGAAATACTTTTGATTAGATTATTTTTGAAATTGCGCGCTTAGTTATTGGGGGTACCATATTAATTAGTGGGACCCTCGTTTGGCTAGCCCGTATTTGGTGCAGGAGTCTTTGCAGCACCTGGCCACACTGACCATTTGAGCCAAACTCTGTTAACCGCAGCTGAGACAAAAAAAGCGAATTCAAGGTGAAGTAATTGGCTTCAAAATAACAGGTAATAATAGCTGATTGCCGAATCGTTTCGCCCAACTGCTCAAGTGGCCGAAAAACTTGAGGAGTTGCTGGCAAAACGGACGGAGAAGTGCCCAATTCAGACGGTTGCGTCAGGAGGGAATTATTGATTTTATTCGTCATTTGTTTTCGGTCGCCACAGCTACTCGTCTTTTGAGGGGGAGCGGCCTGAGTCACCGTCAACCACACACAAACGAGCACGAAAATCACGGAACCGAGGAACGCACGGATTTCCGGAGATGAGTGCCAAGCCCAGGAGACCTGGAACCGCCGGCAGCCAGACGCCCAATGAGTGCGTCCAGGTGGTGGTCAGATGCAGGCCCATGAGCAACAGGGAGCGCTCAGAAGGATCACCGGAGGTGGTCAATGTCTATCCGAACAGGGGCGTGGTGGAGCTGCAGAACGTCGTGGATGCCAACAAGGAGCAGCGCAAGGTCTTCACCTACGATGCCGCCTATGATGCGAGCGCCTCGCAGACGACGCTCTACCACGAGGTGGTCTTTCCCCTGGTCAGCTCCGTGCTGGAGGGATTCAACGGCTGCATCTTCGCCTACGGCCAAACGGGCACCGGCAAAACCTTCACCATGGAGGGCGTGCGTGGTAATGACGACCTGATGGGCATCATACCGCGCACCTTCGAGCAGATCTGGCTGCACATCAATCGCACCGAGAATTTCCAGTTCCTGGTGGACGTCTCCTATCTGGAGATCTACATGGAGGAGCTGCGGGATCTCCTCAAGCCCAACTCCAAGCATTTGGAGGTTCGCGAGCGGGGATCGGGCGTTTATGTGCCGAATTTGCATGCCATTAACTGCAAAAGCGTGGACGACATGATCCATGTGATGCAGGTGGGCAACAAGAATCGCACCGTGGGATTCACCAACATGAATGAGCATAGTTCAAGGTGAGTGGAGTGGAGTGTTTGATTGGGAAACTAATATATTAAATTCCCTTGCAGATCCCACGCCATTTTCATGATCAAGATCGAAATGTGCGACACTGAGACGAATACCATCAAGGTGGGCAAGCTGAATCTCATCGATCTGGCGGGCAGCGAGCGGCAGTCCAAGACGGGAGCTTCGGCGGAACGGCTGAAGGAGGCCAGCAAGATCAACCTGGCGCTCTCCTCGCTGGGCAACGTGATCTCCGCCCTGGCGGAGAGTTCACCCCACGTTCCGTACCGTGACTCAAAGCTGACACGCTTGCTGCAGGATTCGCTGGGTGGCAATTCGAAGACCATTATGATTGCCAACATTGGACCCTCGAACTACAACTACAACGAAACGCTGACCACTCTGCGTTACGCTTCGCGGGCCAAGTCCATCCAGAATCAGCCGATCAAGAACGAGGATCCGCAGGACGCCAAGCTGAAGGAGTATCAGGCGGAGATCGAGCGGCTCAAGCGACTGATTGCACCGCAACAGCAGCAGCGCACCGAGAAGCAGGTCACAGCGAAAAAGCAGCGCATCAAGAAGCCCAAAAAGGAGCCCGTGTCCAAGGAAATGTCCGATTCTCTGCAAGTATCCACCATTGAGCAGCCAGAAGAGGAGAGCGATGCCGAGGGGGCCGAGTCCGAGTCGGATAAGGAGAACGAGGCCGAGGTGGCCAAGTCCAATGAGGAACTGGAACGCGAACGTGTGGAGAACGCAAAACTTGCGGCCAAATTGGCCGAACTGGAAGGTCAACTGGTGCGCGGTGGCAAAAATCTGCTGGACACGTACAGCGAGCGCCAAATTGAATTGGAAAAGAAGCTGGTGGAAATTGCGGAGCGCAAGAAGCGCGAAATTGAGATCCAGCAGCAGCTGGAGCTGCAGGAGGAGACCACGCTGGAGATACGCGAACGGAATGTCTCCCTCGAACAGGAAGTGGAGCTGAAGAAGCGCAAGCTCTCGAAATGCTATGCCAAGTACTTGGCTCTGCAGCAGGAGCTTAACGACTGCAAGTCCGACCACAACCAGGATCTCAGGGAACTGGAGATGGCCCAGAACGAGCTGGTCAAGGAGCTTAAGCGCCAGCTGCTGATCATCGACAACTTTGTGCCCATCGAGGTGAAGCAGCGTCTGTACACACAGGCCAAGTACGACGAGGAGCAGGAGGAATGGAAGTTCTCCTCGATGTCGTTGCCCACGCCTCCTGGCGGCGATGGCAAGTTCAGCAGCAGGCGTCCTGTCTCGCATCCGCAGCGCCGCAGACCCACCTCCGAGTATGCCCTGCAGGAGGCTAAGTCCAATGCGCCCAGCTCCCTGCGCTTCAAGAGCGAGAACATCGTGAACTACGAACTGGAGATGCCTTGCCGCACCACCCAGGAGTATCGTACGCCCAAGGTGTCGGCCTCGTTGCAGGCGGTGCTCGCCCAGGCCATGCAAACGGGCAGCGATGACATTGACATAGTGGACTCACACACAAATTCACTGCGCAGCCGGCTAGAGAACATCATCAATGCGAATGCCAATGGGGGCTCTGGTCCTGGGGCTGCAGCCAACGTGGGCAGCTCCATACCCAATGTCCGGAACATTAAGTCGAGCCGGGGACTGCCGAGCGCCGCCTCCAACCTCGACTCCAACCGCCGTCCGCCCACGGGCCGTCTGCCGGCCAAGAAGCCCGCTTCGGCGTATCCCAAAGCTCGCGGTCTGGTCAACAAATAATCACAAACGACTCGAATCGAATTGAATTGCAGCTAACCATTGCATCATGCAAACACAACACTAACCAAAGTATTCATAGTCATCGCAATATGTACACCTCGGTACTCCTAGCCCAATCTACTCACACTTAGCGCTTTGTAAAAGTTTCCTTTTGCTTTTGGGCCAACTCAAAGCACCTGGCATTTTAACTATTCAGACGTCTTCAGAACTGAACCATTGATTCCATTTTAGTTTATGCCACATGAGGAGATTCGGCCAGCCCACACCCCATACTTTCCCTTATTGTTTTATACGTTTATTTTTGTTACTCGACTCGAATTATTTGTTATTGATTTTTTAGTGCATATATGTATGTATGTTTGTGCTCGGTTAAGTTGGCGCGTGCATTTACCGGCTTGAGCCAGACTTTTTTTTATCGTGCAATCTAAGCTTAAGTTAAACCCAACTGCAACAGTCTATTATTTACTTAGTAAATGATCTTTAGTTAATCTTATGAACCAAATAAAGCTACTCCATAAACACGAAATGTGGTCAATTGATGGTGGTTTTCTAATTTGAATTAAAGTAAGTAAGAAATTGAATAATTCTTATATGTAAGTAAACATTAAAGATCTTTTGAAGATCTAGTTTCTTTGGCTAGTTGACTTTTACTGCTCTTTATTATCGGGTTAGAATTTTTCATGTTTCTTAAAGAAATTTAGATAAAACATTAAACAGAATTAAAAGGATTTATTCTTGAAACTGTTTTGATAAATGCAGCTGTTTAATATAAATGCAAAACTGGAGTTGTTTTATAAATTGACAATTTTAAAGACAATATCTCAGTACCTTTAAATAAATGCAGTTTCAATTAACGTAAATGCAATATTCAATACTGTTTTTTACTGGATTACTTTCAGAGAGCGACCAACTTCAACAAATGCAGCAATAGCCCGATCGATTTCCGCTTCAGTGTGGGCAGCGGAGATTTGAACGCGGATGCGGGCCTTTCCCTGAGGAACCACTGGGTAGCTAAAGCCGATGACATAGATGCCCCGGGCTAAAGGATAAATTAGATTCAAGTAGGGTGTTGGTCTAGCGATAAACAATCTTTAAACTTACTCAGCATCTCATCGGCAAACTTGGAGGCGAGACGAGCATCGCCCAACATCACGGGGCAGATGGGATGGTTCTCGCCGGCAATGGTGAAGCCAGCCTTGGTCATGGCCTGCCGGAAGCGCTGTGTGTTGCTCTGAACCCGCTGGGTGAGCTCACTAGACTGGAGGAGCATGTCCATGACCTTCAGGCCAACTGCCACAACCGCCGGCGGCAGGGTGTTGGAGAACAGGTACGGCCTGGACTTCTGGCGCAGGAAAGAGATGAGCTCGGCGGGCCCTGTGGTGTAACCGCCGGAGGCTCCACCCAAGGCCTTGCCCAGCGTCGAGTTGATGATATCCACCTCACCCATCACATTGTCGTACTCCTCGGTTCCGCGTCCCGTGGCACCGAAGAAGCCAGTGGCATGGCATTCATCCACAAAGACGAGTGCATTGTACTTCTTGGCCAGCTCAACGATGCGGGCCAGAGGTGCAATGTTTCCGTCCATGGAAAACACACCATCGGTGGCGATAAGTTTGAGCCGAGCATCACTGGCCTTCAATTGCTCCTCCAAGTCCTTCAAATCCCGGTGCCTGTAGCGCTGCTTCTTGGCCTTGCACAGTCGAATGCCATCGATGATCGAAGCGTGGTTCAGTTCGTCGGAGAACACTGCGTCCTCCGGAGTGAGAATGGCCTCAAAGATTCCGGCATTGGCGTCAAAGCAGGAGGCATACAGAATGGTATCCTCGCGTCCATGGAACTGGGCTATCTTCTTCTCCAGCTGCTTGTGTATATCCTGGGTGCCACAAATGAAACGCACTGAGCTCAGTCCGGCTCCATACTGCTCCAGCAGCTTCTGGCTGTGCTCCACAATCTCCGGATGGTTCTGGTGGTCCAGAGAAATTCTTAATTGAAGCTAATAGACTCATATTCAATTCACTTACCGCCAGCCCAAGGTAGTTGTTGGCGCAAAAGTTGAGTATACTCTTGTCACTGCCTTGAACTGTGATCTGGGTGCTCTGCGAAGACGTGATGATTCGTTCGGCCTTGAAGGTGCCGGCCTCCTTGATCCCTGCCAGCTGGGTGCCCAAGATCTCTCGCAGCTGCGACTGAGCCGCAGCACTGTAATGGCGTCCTCCGACTGGCGATGAAATTTTTTATAATACAAAATCAAATATTAGTAAACACGCACAAGGCAAAATAAAGTATATTTATATTAAAAAATCAATGAAAAGGTTTAAACTCTAGTTAAATGGAAAACATGTATTTAAATTAGTTTGTTATATAACTTTTAAAAAAAAAATTTCTTCATAGAAATATTTCTTTTAAAAATATTTTTATATCCTATGGAAAACTTTGTAAAAGCTTTTTTATGTAAATAATTTCTTTTTGTTTTTCCAAAAACAAGTTCACATGTTTGTATTATTAATGTAGGTTATATTTTTAAAAAATGAATCTTTCCAATCACTTAATAATATACAAAAAGTAATTTCTATTTACAAATTAAATAAGTTGTATGGCATCAACATTTTTGATATATTTTTTTTAAGTTTTCACATAATTATAGATATATTTTGAAAACTAAAAACGAAATTTTATATAAACAAATCAAAAGAGTTGCATGGTGAACACAAATATATATTTTTTTTTAGTTTTTTAGTTTTCACATAATAATTATATGACTTAAATATATTTCAAAACAAAAAGCATTTTCTTTTGAAAGCAAATCACATTATTTTATTTAGGGACACGAGTTCTGTATTTTTGGCTTACCCCCACGGAAGAGCAACAATTTTGAGAAAATTGGCATATTGTCGCTGGTCTTTCTGTATTTTTCAATTCGCGAATATGTATTTTCCGGCTGGCTACTGTCCAGATCTCGTCGGCGACTCGCTCTTGACTAAACGACAACCACCAGTCGACATAGAAACATGGAAACAAGTCTCCCTAGTTGGGGGCTCGCTCGACAACAACAAGAGAAATTAGCAGCTGATTTTTGTTTTTACACTTATAAATAGTACATATGCCCACATATATGTATGCGAGTTCAACCTCACATACAAATACATACCGGCTTGCGTTCGTTTTCACTTAATTGATTTAATTTGCGTTCACTTTAGTTGTCATGGAGGCGTATTTACATAGGACACACATGCAGAGATACTTAGATACAAATGTATCTGCTTATCTGCTGGTGTCCAATAAATATTTTGTGCGTATGCTACACATTGTGCAAATTGCTCACAAGGTCATTGTCTATTAGGCTGTGCATTGATTTGAATTGAATTCAATTTCAAAGATTATCAAGCCCTAATAGTGTGCCAACCTGATAACGTAAAATGCAATTATCTCTTGTAAAATTTTTAAAGTTTCCTATGTATTTGTTTTTATTATTGTTATTTTATCTATACCCAAATTTTTTAGTTTTATCAAAAATAAGTATCTTTCATACTGGATATGTTTTTTAAAAGCATCAGGAAAACTTTAAACTTGCAAATGGGCATCAAAAATGAATGGTAAATGTTGACAAGATTAAAAGAGGTATTATTTAAAATTAAATAGCGTAATTTTATCCCAAAACAAATAAAATAAAAAATATTCAGGAATCCAGGTTCTACCGAGATTTGAACTCGGATCGCTGGATTCAAAGTCCAGAGTGCTAACCATTACACCATAGAACCTCTCAATTTTGGCAGTCCAAATTAGCTAATAAAAATTAATATTGTGCTTTGAAAACAAAATTGGTTGTTAAATTGCCTATAGCTAGAAGATTAAGTATGAAAAACAGCCCTTATCAGTTGTGTTCGATCGGTTTGAGGTTCAGGTCAATATAATTAGATGGAAAAGTCAGAAATGCGTTGATAGACGGATGATTTATATAATTTACTGACTATAAAGTCATAAAATGCGACAAATAAATTACAGAAAATATATCAGACTGCAAAGGTTCAGTTATTGGTATAATTGAATAGTCAATATTGAGCCTTTAGAATCTGATTGTTCAATATTGACGAAGCTTATTTCGACTAATATGCTATATTAAATAGAAATTGGTTACGCCAAGTACCTAATCTGTTATATTATAAGTATTACTTATATTTATCATGAGTCCAAACAAAAAAAATATATATAAACCTCGGTCCAATGGCATTAGAATGATAGAAAGTAAACTATTAATTCTGGGAAGCAAGACCAAAAAAAAAAGGGACAACCAAAAACTGCCTGAATATCTTAATTCACATACCAAGTGCAATTCACCAATAGAAATTATGTTCCACACTGCCTGTATCGTAGACGCCCACTTTTTGGCAGTATAAAATCGGAGCTCCAAGTCAGTTTGGTACTAGTTTTCGTGGACATCGCCTGTCGTGTGGTTCAAATCGTTCTTAAACATTCTAAAAACAATCAAATTGGATTATTCTCTATTACAAAATAGTATTTAACTAAATCAACTTTACCCAATTTTGTGAATTGTGTTGAAAAAATGCAAAAAAATGCTTTTAAAGCTACTTGAACTTCCATTTGTGCTGGTGCTGTGCTTGCAAATAGTGTCCGTGAAAGGATCTCAGTATAATGTGGAGCAGCGGGCCCAGCTTGTGAGACAATCGAACGATAATTTGCTCATCGAGGCAGCAAAGGATCAGAATGTGACCTTCCGGTTGATGGGCGAGTCGGCCACCGTGACCATCAACGATGTGGATATGATGACGTTGCTCCGGCGACGGCAACGGATCATTGCCGATCGCCAGGCGGCGGCTCGAAGGGAACCACTATCGATGGACGTCGTCAAGGATCAGTTCCGGGATGTGGATCGCAAAATGAAGCGGATCCAGCGAAGGGTCTTCAATGCGAATAACTCCACGCGAAGGAGTGGGCTCAATCAACGCATCCTGCGTCGACAGTTGCAGCGCGTGGAACGCGTCTCGGGAATCCTGAGAACCCTACTCTCGAATCTGGAAAAGAATGAGTGCAAGTCCATGCCGTGCCAGAACGGCGGAACCTGCCACGACGCCTACAAGGCATTCCAGTGCGAGTGCACTTCGGGTTGGCAAGTGAGTAAGCGGGGGCGTTTCTTGCTGAGATAAGGGGCGTATTTTTAAATGGACAAATGCTTTCACAAGATGTGACGATAATTAATATCAAAATGTACAGATTGGCAAAGAATTTTATTTCATCATGAAACAAATAACAAATAACTGTTTTTAACACAATATTTAACTTTTCACTGCCAGGAAAAAATAATTGATGTACGACGCCACAAAAAAATCCAGTGTTGCAAAACAAAAAACAAAACAAAGCGTAGCGAAGAACAGTTTGTTTAAAAAAAAATAATTTAAATGCAATACTTAAGCAGATTAGTGTCTTAGAGCATTTTAATTATAATTTATAATATAATGAAAGGAATTATATGAATTTATAGTATAATATAGTATAATATAAAGTACTTGCTGACTGAGTGTCGTACCCTCAAAAACTTTCTTGTCGCGTCCATGCAAATGATAAGCAGCTTTTTGCCAGTATTGAAAAATGTATGTTTTATTCCCGTTAGATCGCCATCTTTTACTGAGCCATATTCTTTACATATGTTTGTTTAAGGGTGATACATGTGAGGAGGATGTGAACGAGTGCGTCACCTTGGCTGGCACGGATCTTGCCGGATGCCTAAACAATGGCCAGTGCATAAACACTCCCGGAGGCTATCGGTAAGTGGAAAAGTGCATCCAGTACCGTAGCAGGATCAAACCAATTGCTCCGTCTCAACTTTCCAGATGCGTTTGCCGAAATGGTTTCTCCGGCAGTCACTGCCGCCTTCGGAGCAATTCCTGCTCCGGCATTGGATCCCGGGAACTGTGCGGCGAGCACGGCACCTGCATCCAAGCTGGCAATTCCAACGGCTATGTGTGCATCTGCGATCAGGGATGGACGTGGGCGGATGCCAATGTGACCGCCGCCAGTCCAAGTGCCTGCACCCGGGATGTGGACGAGTGTGAGCCGCGTGTGAATCCCTGCCACGACGTGTGCATCAATCTGCCGGGCAGCTTTCGCTGCGGTCCCTGTCCGCCGGGGTACACGGGTGACGGACGCTTCTGCCGGGACATAGACGAATGTGCCGGCGAGGACAACGGCGGATGCAGCCTGCAGCCCCGGGTGTCCTGCACCAACACGGAGGGCTCGCATCGCTGTGGCCGCTGTCCACCGGGCTGGACAGGCGACGGACGCACTTGCAAGGCCGCCGACTCCAACTCCTGCAACGATGAGAGGATTTGCCATCCGCTGGCCAAGTGCGAGTACGTCTCCGACACGGTGGTGTGCACCTGTCCGCTGGGCAGCTTTGGCCATGGCTACGGCGCCGATGGCTGCACCACGGACTCCAGCCGGCAGCCCTGCGAACAGCATCCCTGCCAGAACAATGGAACCTGCGTGCAGAACGGAAGGGGAACCACCTGCATATGCCAGCCTGGATACACGGGCGCCGTGTGCAACTCGTCGGATGCCTGTCATCCGAGCCCCTGCCTAAATGGCGGAACCTGTCGCCTGTTGCCGAATAACAAGTACCAGTGCGTTTGTCCACGCGGCTACACCGGCACCACCTGCTCCCATCAGCGATTCTTTTGCGGAGCAACAATCCAGGGGCCCACGGGCCAGCTGCATTTCCCGCCCAACACGGCCGACGGTGACTACCAGGCGGACGAGCGGTGCCCATTCATCGTGCGCACCACTGTTAACCAGGTGCTTAACCTAACCTTCACCCAGTTCGATCTGCAGGACAGCACCGATTGCACCGCCGACTTTCTGCAGCTGCACGACGGCAACTCGCTATCTTCGCGCCTAATTGGCCGCTTTTGTGGCTCCCGTTTGCCCATGGGGAACGGTAGTGTGATCACCAGCCAGGAGCAGGTCTTTTTCTGGTTTCGATCCGACAATGAGACGCAGGGAAAAGGATTCCACGTCACCTGGAACTCTCTGCCGTTCTCCTGCGGCGAAACCATTAACCTGACACTGACGCAGACCGGCGTTCTGCGGTCTCCGGGCTATCCAGGTCAAGCCCGACCGGGTCTCGACTGTCGCTGGCAACTGACGGCGCCCTTTGGCAGCCGCTTGCTCCTTCGCTTCTACGAGATTAAGCTGGGTACCACCGAAGCAGACGCCAAGAACTGCAGTCAGGATTCCCTCACTGTTTACGACTCGGACCTCAAGCTGCTTCAGGCCTGCCAATCCCTGCAGCCCCCACCGCTGTATAGCTCATCGAGCAGCCTGCGTATGGACTTCCACACGGATGCATTGCGTTCGGATAGCTCCTTTCAGATGCACTACGAGGTGGTGCCGGGTCGGCCAGGATGCGGAGGCGTCTACACGGCGTCGCGAGGTCGCATCAGTGGAAAATTGGACGCCGAGGTCTGTCTCTATCTGGTAGAGCAGCCGCGGGGAACACAAGTACAGCTGGTGTTCGATCAGGTACACCTGTTGCAGACAGAAAATTGTAATATCCAGAAGATCGAGATCTTTGACGGAAGTACGGTTGATTCGCCACTTATGCGACGCGTTTGTGGTCATCCAGAGTCCAGTGAATTGGAACCACTGATATCCACGAAAAATGTGATCCTAGTGCGCTATGAATACTCATTGAGTGGCTTGAAGCTGAAAACAGCCTTTGTGTTGAGTTATACCAGAGGTAAGTTTAGAATGAAATCTTGTTTTCCACTGCAGTTGCCCCAATTTAATAAGTTGTCCTTATCTTACAGTGTGCACTGGTAGCTTTGACAGCACTACTGGCATCATTAGTACCCCAAACTACCCGGGTTCGTATCTCGACGACATGACGTGCACCTACAACTTGACTGGACCGCTTGATACAGTGGCTGAAATCAAAATCACAGACCTATCGCTGGGCACTGCCACTAATGGAAACGAAACCACTTATTTAGATGTAAGTAACAGCTTTGAAACTTAAAATTATTTATTATTTATTACAGTTAAATCATTTAGGTATATTTGGGTATTCGTGATGAAAAGAGGCATTTTGAAAAGTCAACGTATAACCTTTCCCTGATATCACACACAAATCGGGCTAGTCTGGTCTTCCACGGATCCGGTAGTGGCCGTGGAATGCGAGTGGAATACGAGTTTGTGCTTAATAATTGTGGAGGATTCCTCACCGAATCCGACAGGAGACGGGTCAGACATACACACACCACATTTTGTCAGTGGTTTATTGATGTTCCAGGAAGAAAACGAATTATTGCTCACTCTATAATTGCAAGACCAACATACTCCATTTATGACAATAGCACAAGTCCAGCGACTTTGTTAAACACGTAGGTAAATACCTAAATGGAAAAGTCAATAGCTATACATGTTCAATCATTTCAGTTATTCGAGTAGTGTGGATGATGTGTTTGATGGAGATCTTTTGACTATAAGTATGTTTAACGAAAACAGATATGGCATTTTAATGCTTGGATTTGAAATGGTTGAGCAAGGTAAGAGAATTCTAAATCCTTTGTTAATGTAAGTAAATCCATTCAGATTCCTCGACTTAAAAGAATACAAAACATAAAAATAACTAAAACAAGCCTTAAAAACCAAATTAATATTTCGAATATCCAAATTAATATTAACAAATAAGGTAATTAAAGTGTTTGAAAGTCTCACAATTAGTTTGCTATCAAGGTTAAAACCTAGTTTCTTAAAAATCTGTCTAAAACAATACGTCTTCTATATTAAATATTATGTAGAGACTATGAATTTAACATTATTTATATTATTTAAAATCAGATGAGTGTGGAGGAACATTCACAGGGCGCTATGGCTACATAAAATCTCCAAATTGGCCAAAGGCATATGGAGAAAACCAAAAATGTGAATGGATCTTACGAGCACCGCTTGGTCACCGTCTCGAATTGGTGGTGCAAAACTTTACACTAGAATCATCATTCGCTGACCTTCGATGCACGACCGACTGGCTGGAAATCAGGTGATCGATCGACCTAAGCTCTTGCATAACTAATTTCCAATATATAATTTAACATTTTTTATTTTTAGAAACGGAGATTCTGGTTCGTCGCCGCTTATTGGTCGGTATTGTGGTACTAATATCCCTAGTCGGTTACCCTCGTATAGCAATGCAATGCATCTGGAATTCCATTCCGATAGAAGCATAGAGACCAAGGGATTCCTTCTAAAGTGGCAGCAAACCGGAACCGGATGTGGCGGCAAACTAAGCTCATCCACGGGGAGCATTCATTCGCCGCATTCATTGGCGGGAAATCGTGGTGTTTTGGCCTGCGACTGGCAGATTGTTGTGGCCGAGGGATCCAGGGTGAACCTGCAGCTTGAGAGCAGCGACGCGCGTCTTTGCCTCGGCCAACTGAGCATATACGATGGCCCCACTATTGCCAGCAACAAAATGGTAATTCGTTGCAACGGAACAAGCGCCGAACCGCTGCAGTCCACCGGAAATCGCGTCCTTGTCCGTTACGACGTGAGCCATGAGTCACCCGACGGCACCGACTTCCTCTTGAACTACCAAACGAATTGTCGAGTTCGACTCGAAAACCTGGCGGGTGCCATTGAAACGCCCAACTTCCCGGAGAATTATCCGCCAAATCAGGACTGCGAATGGGACATTCGCGCTGGCGGACGAAAGAATCATTTGCAGCTTGTCTTCTCGCATCTTAACCTCGAGGGTTTCAATTCTGACTGCACCTATGACTTTGTGACGCTGACAGACATGCTGGACGACGAGATTCTAAGTAAGGTTAATTTATGCAGCTTCAATGGCTTGCTGCCCACCGCAACTGTCGGCAATCGGCTGCTTCTTCGCTTCAAGAGCGATTTCTCACAACAGGAGCAGGGCCTCCGGGTCGAGTACAAGCGACTAGGATGTGGAGATCATTTCCACGCAGCAGGCGGAACGTTTGAATCGCCAAAAGCTCCCTTCAGCGTGGACATGGACTGCGTGTGGATCATCACAGCATCGGAGGGCAATCAAATTCGCCTCTTGCTGCATGAAGTCCACTTCGAGGCGCCACAGGGCGAGTGCTTGGAGGCGGATTCAAAGCTCTCCGTATCTGCAACCAGTGGATTCAACTCCTCCGTGATGCTGTATCAGAGTTGCCACGAGGAGTCGCAGACTCAGACATTCACCTCTCCGGGAAATGAGCTGAAAGTTCACTTTGTAAGCAGCTCGGCGCCGTCGAGGAAATTCTTTAGGGCCAGCTATGTTCAGGTGCCAGCCAGTTGTGGCGGTTACATCAGTGCCAGCAGCGGTATGTTAACCACTCCCGGTTTTCACAATCTTCAGGACAGCAGCAACGTCGCCAATTACTCATCAAACGTGGAGTGCGTATGGACTGTGGAAGTAAGTTACTCAAAATCTATTATATTACAATGCAGAACGTATGTTCATTTGAGCCATATATTTATTATTTATTTGTAATTTCATTTTAAATCTTTTCCCTTTCATTAAAAACATTAGGTTTAAGTATACCAACTTAGATTTTCAATATTAACAGGCATTATTTCGTTTTAAGCTTTCTAATTTTTTGCTGCAAAGAAAAAATAGTTAAACATGACTTGCAGTTGATAAAATAAACTGTTAAATAGTAAAATTAGGTCCTGTTTACAAAGTGTTTAAACAAATTTGTATTGTATTTTTTGGAACCTAATCAAGTTAAAAATTCAATTTTTGTAGGTAACTAAAAGCTATGGCATGAGACTGCGTTTCGAGCAGTTCAACCTAACGAATTCGGCCAACTGCTCACTTAGTTTCGTGGAACTCACTAAGCTCACGTCGGACGACCAAGAGGAATTCCTGGAGAAGCCCTGTGGTGACGATGCGCCCATGATCCGGCTAGTTCACGGACAGAAGCTGCGTGTCCGGTTCAAAGCCCAAGCGGGAACTTGGGGCCGGTTTGCCATGCACTTCGAGCGCACATGTGGTGGTCCACTTGCCACCGGGGAGGGCTATTTGCAATCCCGGCTAGACGAGGACTGCGACTGGCTGATCTCCTCACCTGAGGGCAGCAAACTTGCCCTTAACATCAATCAGCTAGAGTGTCCATTATGTGCCGTAGGCTCGGACAATTGCCCGGTCCTTAAGCTGATCAACGACGATGATCAGGTGGTACTCTATCAATTGTGTCGCGATCACAATGCCAATTTAGTTGTCCCCGCCAACAATGTACGCATCGAGACCAAAGGGATTAGGCTGCAGGCGCAGTACAGCACCTTTGAGAACTCGTGTGGGGGAAACATCACGTCTGTCCGTGGCAGCCTCAGTTCGCCCAACTACCCGGACAGTTATCCGGCCAACGTTGAGTGCGTCTGGACCATCGAGGTGCGTCCGGGAAATGCTCTGGAAATCAACTTTGACGCCATGGACATTGTTCGTTCCGATCACTGCAACGAGGACTTCCTGGAGCTGCGTTCTGGCGTCCAGGGTCCACTCCTTGGACTCTACTGCGATAAGAAATTGCCGGAGGGTCCGTTGCTGGTTAACTCTCAGCTTTGGATTAAATTCCGCAGCACACCGGGCAACACTGCCGGCGGTTTCCGTTTGCGCTGGAGCTACGGTAAGTGATCTAAAGTGGGCAATTGTTGTTACGACATTCTTAGAACCTTATGTCCTAATCTGCAGTGCACAACATTGAAATTACAAATGGCACCAATGGAACCATTGAGCAGCCTCCATCGCTCTTCCTTAACGACGAGTTTGAGCCCTTCACTTGGCGCATTTTCGCGGAGCGCGAAAAGGTTATAGTCTTGCATTTTGACGAATACATTTCCGGCCTTTTGGTGAGAAAAATCACAAATAATTAAATGCAAAAATAACTAATATTTGCAAAAAAAAAAAAAAACGTTTGCCAGCTGTTCGATGGCTATGATGACAGTGCTTTGGTGGTCAACATTGCAGCCAGTCCATGGACTTTCACATCCAGCAGCAATGTGGTCTACTTGAAGACCATGAATGCGGATCTTAGGGACTTCCGTTTGAAGTGGCACGTGCTCGACTCCCATCTGGTGACGGGTAATGTCACCCTGACCTCCAAGCAGTGTACCCAGGAGCTGACGATGACATCCTCTGCCCGCATTGAATTAAGTTCGCCGGGTTATCCACATGGCTACGCACCCAATCTGAATTGCGAATGGACCCTGAGGCCAGAGGACCCTACTCGTCATATCTTGGTCTATTTTTACAAAGCAGATCTGGAGGTCTTTTCCGACTGCACCGCCGATTATCTACAAATTCAAAGTTCGCCCGATCTAAGCCACTGGACGAATGAGGTGCGCGTTTGCAAGAAACGGGAATCTACGGATGCGATTATCCCAGTTCATGGCACGCCACATCTGCGACTGCAGTTCCACAGCGATGTGTCCATTAATGGTACCGGTTTTCAGGCGAACGTCCGCACTGCCTGTGGCTCCAATATGACTGGCACCGTGGGCACCATTCCAGAGCCGCCCTTTCAAGACATCAATGTATGCGCCTGGCACATCGATGTGCGACCAGGTCGTAAAATTGACATCACGATTACTTACAACGGCCCACCTTCTGCCGGTGACTGTGAGGTGTATGGTCTTATCTACGATGGATTGGATGACCATGCTCCCTTGCTGGAGCACAGCAAGTTCTGTAACCATGAGGGTTTTAAGAAAACAACGTTTCGGACGAGTAGCTCGCATGCCTACGTGAAATACCAACTGGGCAATAGGAGATCATTGGATACAAACCTCTGGACTCTCACGTACCGAGAGTTTAATGAGTGTGATAGTGAGATTAAGTTGACCCAGCAGGCTCCCAAGTATGTGGTCATGTCACCAGGATTTCCATATCTACCCCAACCGCATTCGGATTGCACGTGGTTGATAATGGCGCCGGTGGGTGAGACCATCGCGGCCGACTTTGACGAGTCATTCGAACTGAGTGCTCGGCACTGCGACAAGGAGCATGTGGAGTTGTTTGACGGCTCCACCAAACTGGCCCGCAGCCTGAGCCGCGTCTGCCGCAAGCCACAGGCCACGGTGCGCAGTACCGGCAACCTGCTTCTCGTCCACTACCAGTCGCAGCTCGATGAACCCACTGGAGGTTTTAGGCTCAACTTGTCACTGAGCACATGTGGCGGCCAGTTCAGCGGGTCGCCTGGCACTCTCAGCTCGGAGAACTATCCGCATTTGGGAGGATATCCAAAGCCATCGTTGTGCGTGTACAGCATTCGCTTTCCCAAGGACACGTTCATCCGGTTGAACATCACCGATCTGCACCTGCCCTTCGATCCCAGTGGAACATCCTCAAAAGAAACCAGCGATCGCCTGGAAATCGTTGACTTGGCGGACCCAACCAAAGAGCTACTGATCGTGGATGGCAGCACAGTCACGCCCATGCTCGTCACCCTAAACACCAACGCCGCAGCCATTCGCTTTGTTGCAATCAAAAATGTTAATAGCTATCGGGGCTTTAAGTTGCAATATCAGCGCGCCCTGGGAACGTGCTCGCGAGATATAAGCGGAGTGGAGGGGGACATCGTGTTCCCGCGCTTGCCACAATCATCCTGGCTGAGATTCTGTCGCCTGACCATCAAAGTTCCCAAGGGACAGAGGGTGCGGCTGCGTCTTCTTAATCTGGCTGACATACGCGTTGTCATGCGAAACGACACCAGGTGAGTAATGTATTTAGACTTGTTTTCTCGTACTATGTATCTTAAACAAATTAATCCACATTAAAAACCGGTAAAGTACCAATAATTTACATATTATCATAAAAAAACAAAAAAATGAAAGTTCCTAATTCACTCGTCAATCAATTTCTTACTTAGCTAAACAAATTTTAATAATTTTATAATTTCTAACAATTTTCTTAGTCAAAGTTCTGTCTAGTCAAATACTAATTTAGTTATACATACTATTAATTTAATTAAGTTTACTTGTTTTAATAATTTTATAAATTTGTAATTTTTAATTTATGAAATTAACTCTTACCAGATACGTTCGCTTAGCGAATGCGGCACACTTTTCCTTTTACAACGACGCCAACTCACTGTCCAAGATCACAGAATTCCGGATCAATAGCTACAACGGCAGTGGAATAATCGAGTCAACGGACAATTTTATGCTCGTCGTTGTCCTGGCCAGTCAGTTGGACTTGAGCTCCACAGCGCTAAGAGCTCGCTTCAGCTCCAGTGAGCCAACCGTGTGTCCGCCGGACATTGGAGACCAGGCAACGGGATCGCTTTCCATCCAGACGCTTCTCCAGCTGCCCAGCTACCACTGCAGCATCCAGTTCTCCTGCGCTGCAAGTACAACGCTCACCTTTAAGGTCGAGGAGTACCTGCTCCAGACCATGGGCGGTCCAGCGGTTGTGTTTGTGGATGACGTCCAGCGTGTTCCGTTCAAGGCGATGTTCGCCAATGTCACCAATAGTTTTGTATCTCTGGCCACCACAGTCGGACGTGTGACGCTCCTGAACAGCGACAATGTTAAGTTGCGGCGCTTCCGGGCCACATATCGGCGACACCGTTGCGGCGGACGACTGCAGGCCGCTGAGGGAACTGCCATCGAGTCGCCAGAGATCCTGCCCACCCTTGATGACGATTACGGTGTGCTGGAGTGCCTTTGGACGCTAACCAACAGTAATGGCTATGTTCTGGAGGGCAACGCAACCCTCACCGACCGCTGCGATCGGGAATACATTGTGATCTTCAGCGGGCAGACGGAAGTGGGTCGCATTTGTCGCGGCATGACCGTAAATAGCACGCTTCTGGCGCGTGCCACCTCAACTGTTCTGTACCATTCGGAAAACCGAGACCTCGGAGCCAGCCGGTTCATCCTGATCGCTCGGCAGTCCATATCCGTCGGCAATGTGATACGCCTGGATCACCGACCAGCGCCACCGGTGACGATCGAGAGCAAGGACTACCTGAACAACATGGAGCGCGTATGGGAGTTCATGACCAAGGATGGGCTCTCACTGAAGTTACAATTCAAGGACCGCTTCTTCATTGAACTGTCACCCAACTGTACGAACGATCGGTTGACCGTCGAGCGCTACGATCGCTCGGCTGGAGCGTATGTGGAGGTGACCAGCCTCTGTGGCAGGCAAACGCCGCCCGAAATTCTAGTGCCATCCACCCGGATTCGCGTGATATTCCGCACGAATTCCAATGTGACGGGCGATGGCTTCAGTTTCCAAGTCTCCCCCAGCTGCGATGCCGTACTGCAGGCCACGGCAGGTGTTCAGATCCAGGAGACTCCCAGCTGGACAACCTACCGCCTGCAGCACTACAACTGCAGCTACACATTCCTCGCCAACAACGACCATCAACTGGTGGTCAGTGTGAAAAACCGAGGACATCCATGGGCACCGGTTAGCTGTACCAGAACTTACTTCGAAGGTTATCGTTCAGTTGCTGGAAGCGTGGAAACAAGTATGGGCAAGCTGTGTCCCGATTTCGAGGTGCATGGCTATGACAAACTTCGCCTGCAGTTTGTTTCCACAACGACGCATGGATTCGAGCTGCAATACCATTTAATTGGATGCGGTGGCGACCACAATGAATCCTTCACGCTTCGCCCGCCGCAGGATGAAGAGCACGACGTGTATGCCCACGACATGAAGTGTGAGTGGAGAGTGGTCGCACCACCGCAACACGCCGTGGTCATTGAGTTCAAGTACTTTGACATGGAGGAAGCTCAGAACTGTCGCTTCGACAGTCTGAGCATTTACCGCGGCAAAGTGGCCAGCGTGGAGCAGAGGGTAGACCAACTGTGCGGCAATAAGACGAGTCCGCCCACCATCATGGTGGACAGCAACGAGGCACTGATTGTCCTGTCCACGGACAGTTCCAACAGTCGCCGCGGCTTCCTGGCCAGCGTTCGCTTCACGCAGAACTGCAACGAGCGCGTGAGCCTGGACTCGGAAGGGCCACGTACGAATTTGATGCGTTCGTACCGCATCAATGCCACCGAACCGCTGCTGTGCCACTTCAGTGCGAGTGTTCCGCCCGATTATCGACTTTCTCTGGAGGTGCGCAAATTGCAACTAAACGGTGCTGACTGCCGCACTTGCAGCTACTTAGAGATCCTGGATAGCGCAGAGGTCGAAGACCGAAACCTGGGCAAATACTATGGATCGGGTGCGAACCGGACCAAGGTGTTCAGTTCCTACTCGGACATGGACTTCCATCTGAGCGCCAAGAGTGGACAGGATAGAAACATTAGCTTCGAGCTGATTCTGCAAATGGAACCCACTGTATGCGGTAAAGCGGTGTACAACATGCGCATATACGAGGTGAGACATTTGAAATAATATTTCGAAAAATTTACACATGATTTTGAAAAGTTTTTTCAAATTCGAATTCTCTCATTTGTTCAATTATTTCGATTACTTTTCCCAATAGACCGTTACACTGGGCATACAGTACGACAATAGCACAAGGAGCTACGAGGGAAATATTCATTGTACTTGGACAATTAAGTACGAAGGATATTTGGAAATAGATTTCCAAAAGTTACGCCTTAAGGAAATATCGCAGAGAACTGGAAAATGCGAGGACTACTTGAAAGTGTCCAAGTCTTACGTATGTAACTCATAATTATTAACTTTAATTAATTAATTATTACTTTTCAGTTCACCCAATCCTTTTGCGGACAACACGACAAAAGCTTCAAGTTGAATGAAGAAATTGATTTATCTGACATGCAACTCACCTTCCACAGCGACGAACTCGAGGAGTCCCAAGGGTTTGAAGTTGTCATCCGACGAAAGCCAAGTATGCGCAATCGTTTTTTAAATATCTGCCGTTTTATAAAGCGAATTTTCGATAACTGATCTTCTACAGCATGCAATGGAAACTATACAGAACTGAGTCAATTTATTGATGTCAACTATCTTACCAGCTGTACAGATTATATTCGAGTACCAAAGGGTTACAGCATTACGCTATACGTAATGTCTGTGATGTTCAGCAATTTGGAAAATAACTACTTCAACGTAGGTTAACTTTTATAGATACTTTTGATAGGGCAAATATTAAGCACTACAATAATTACAGGTGACGGATCTAAATTCAAACAAGACAATTTTCACCACTTCGCACATTCAATGGGAAACCTCTGCCAGAATTACGACCACCAACGAGTTGCGCCTCGACAGCCGTGGAGTATCCTTCCTCAAGCTCTTCTACTTTTCCACAAGCAACCAATTTCCCGGCGGCTGTGGCGGTGAGCTAGCAGTGCTTGGCTCGAAGGGAAGCTACCTAGAGAATCCCTCCTACGAAGGCCGCAATAGTTCATTGTGTACTTGGACTATATCCGTACCCCCAGGCGGAAACCTGCGATTTAGTTTCCAAGGTGAGCCTTGGCTTCTTCAATTGAAAATAATTTGTTCACTACTAACTGTGTACCTTTTAGAATTCAACATGGGCTCGGAAACCAATTGTGATCTGGATAATGTACGATTGTATGCCAACACTACGGACGGCCGCAAACTTGTAAAAAACCTCTGTGGATCAAGGATTCCAAATGATTTTATCATAGCCAACAATAACGTTGTTTTAATTGCAAAAAAGTCGCCAAATTTTGATGGATTAGGTTTCAAGATGGAGATTAAGCATACGAATTGAAAACTGCTACATTTTCAATTGATTCCGAATTTATACAAATAATTCAATATGTTTATAAAGTACAATGCTCAATACTTATTTAAGTATTACTTTTTAAAAATGCTGAACTATTAATAACAAAACACATTTTAATCTTGAGGATATCCATCCATCCAGGTAATGTATGGTGGACAATAAGAAACCAAACTCTTTAAAACTATTGAGCAGCACATAAAGCAAGATAAAGAAGAACAGGTGAAAAAACCAGGAATTAATGAGAATTAATCATCAGCTAAATTAAATTTAAAACTAATAAATCAGCTATGTATTTATTAATGTAAAATAATGTAGCTTGATAAAAGTGCTGGACAGAACTGGAATTAAATTAAAACTACAGAACATAAAAACATACATATACAAATAACTAAAGATCAAATGCAAACATAATTGACTTTATAAGTATTGACAGTCAGCCTATAAAAATAAGGGGACTCCCCGAAATCTTCACGTATGATAAGCAGCAGTTGAACACTAATGGTGTGAACAAAAAGCTATTACAATAAACATCTATTGCACATTTCAGTATTTCTCTAAGCTTTTACTTATGTTGGTATATACTAAAACATTTTTTAAGTATCGTGGAATATTTATGCAATCGAATGAAGGTTACACCTAACGACTTGAACGGCTCTAAACTTATTTATGTTTATACAAAAATTTAAGATCAAGACACTGGAAACGCTTAATAGAAAGAACTCAAGCTATATAAATTTACTTATGGTTTAAATGTGAAATATATAAATAAAATATATATATATATATATTTAAACGACAGCTGACGCGCCATAACGCGTAGTGTGACCAAGCGGCACAAGCTGATTAAAAACTTTATTTATTTCTAGTGAAATATTTATGCATATATGTAAGTATATGAGTATTTAAAAGACAGATACAGAAGACAGACGTTTTTCAACTCGAAACTTATAATACAGTTCTTAGCACTGACCAATTACAAGCAATGGATATGGTTGATTTTGACATCTGGTTTGACTTTGAAAACAATAGAAAAGGGCCCGCATTCGAAGCGGAAATCAGCGCACTCCGCCGGATTATGTTCGAGCAACGTGGCCTGAAAGAACTAAAGCAAATGGATCTGGAACACCAAGAACGTATGAAAGTAATGGATGTGGAACATCAAGAACGTATGAAAGAAAAGGATATTGAAGCTTCATTAAAAATTAAACAACTGGAGCTGGAAACAAAAAAGATCGAGCTAGAACTAAAAAAGATGGAGATCCAGAATTAAAGGTTGCCGCAAGCGAAAAAGAAATCGGGGAACTCCCCAAAAAACTGATCGAGAAAATGGCCAGAAAAACTAAACAAAATGGGTCTGGAACAACATGAACGTATAAAGAAATGGATATGGAAGCATCATTAAAGATTCAAAAACTGGAGCTAAATACAAAAACAAACGAGCTAATAGTTCAAAAAAAAAAAGATACGAATTTTGCCATCTCAGCTAAAAAATGATGTCACGCAAAACAATGGATAGATTTTGTGAATTTTGTGCCTGGCAAACATTGGATAAACATATGTACATAGATTTAAGTTTCCTTATAAAGCAGAATATAGAATTCAAAGAAATTTGAAGGATATGGAGCTGAAAATGGAAAAAATCGAGCTGGAGATTAAAAAATCCATTGACTAAACAGAAAATAAAAACTTAAAGCCTTTAAAAAAGAAATAATTAACTTTTTAGTAAGAAAACAAAATAAAAATTGTATTTTAAATATGAAATGTAAATGAAAATGTTTTATTTTTGACTGGCAAAGGCTTAAGCTGTTGTAATTTTAAAACTAATATTTTAATATCTTCCAGTTGATAAAAAGGTGGACTTTTCTGAGGAGCTAGTCTCTCTTCATTCGCAAAAAATTATCAATTATCAAAAGTACTGAGCAACCATAACTACACTAGTCGAAAAATCTTAACTCCGGTACAATTAAATATATCAATTATATATTTGTTTGTTATTTCGGTATACGTATATTGGCTTAGGTAAGGTCGCATAGGATACTATTAGGTAGCAATGTTGCGCAATTTTAACAACAACAACAATTTTAAAACTAATGACTCCTATTTAAATGACTTAAGATATTATGTTGGTGCTTATAAATGGGAACCATATTTTTGTTTTATTAAAAAGTAAACTTTTTAGCCGCAAAACTGTTTCAAAAATAAAAAAAAGTTTAGAACAAAAAAAAAAAAGAATGAAATTAACATAAATTATTTTGATTAAAACTTCAATATATTTGCTATTTAATGTATGGATCGGTCTTTATTTACAGTTTATTTTTGTTGCAATTTTTGTTTTGTATATTTTTGGTTGTCGTTATTTAATTTCACAAGTCAAGCCAAAGCTAATACGTATGCAGATATTCTAAGCTGTTGTTTTTAATGCTAATGTTATGAAATAAAACATAAATATCACTTGCCTGGCGCCATCAGAAATCCGTTAAAAATCTCTGCGATTTAAGAGACAAATCAAAAATTTTTACTCCGTTTTGTTTTATTACTAACCAAGGCTTACAAACAAATGAATAACAATCAAAGTTAAGGTCCGAAAATTTTCAACTAAAGTTTAAAATTATTTAACAAAATAACTAAACATAAATTGCTCAACATTGCGCTTTAAAATAAAATAAAATAATGATACAAGAAATTAAGATTCTACTACATATTTGGACGAAGAATCACGCAAAAATTCCCTTGAAAAGGCGCACTTTTCTATATCATGTTTTAATATATTTATAATTAAATATAAATGTGGTGTTTTTGTGTCTATGCAAAATACATAACTTGCTGCCAGCAGAGCGCATAAAATTTACAAATTTAAATCTTGTTACACTCTTATTATGTATTATTTATATATATAAATATATATATATCATGAAATATTTAGCTGGCTATCACTGACAAATAACTTTGCAGGTTTTATTTTTGGTTTAATTGAAGCAATAAGAATCAATTGGGTATGCCTCGCGGCCAAAATTTGAAAATTGTTTAACTAAATTATTTTATAGAACCCATTTTGTCATCGTGGTTGTTTTTAAGGTAGGTTAGATAAATACTAATGTTTAAGGTAATCTTTTCGCTAGCCTGCAAGTATCGTATTATTAGATTATACATGTATATATATGTATTCATATAACTTTTATAAATAATCATTTGCACTTAAACCAAATAATCGGTTTTAACGTTGACTAACATGCCACACAATCAAGTAACTCTTATCGCCTCGATTTTCGATCGTTTGATTTGGTTCCAGTTGAATACTGTTCTCCATGTCGTTATCATCTGTAAAATGTCAATTAATCACAATTAATATATTAGTTATAGGTGCCTGTACACAAATACGACCTATCTGAGGTATGGGTTAGTGCTTCAATTCAAAACTACAGATTATCATTCGGTTCTAAACATTTACAATGATTTTACACGGCAAAATACAGTTGGGAAGTCGTTAGGTTTTAGGATTTTCATACTTATGTATTTAGTATTATAATTTTGAAAGCAGTTCAGCGAATTGTGCACCATTTTGTATGGTCATTTGAACGCAAGTTTTATTAAATTTACAAATAATAAATAAATCTTTATATTAATAACTGAAGAAAAGAGCTGGTTAAATTAAGTTCTTTGGGCCCATAAATATAATACATCAGTTTAAAGCAAAATAAGGTAATAAAGAGGTATACAAAGCCCTTCAAATAAATTTCTAACCCTGATACATAGATATTGTGATTACAGGTAATGTTTTTAGGACAAGAAACACGGTACACCAATGAGTTTGTGTGAAAAGACAGTGTCCTGTGCTTGGCAGTACAAAGTGATAATTGAATTTCGACCGGCTAAAAGCACTGTGAGGAAGGGAAAACTGGTGCCGATAGAGGAACAGTAAAGAAAAACATGAATAAAATTAAAAAAGGGACTTGCGTAAACCTGCTTAGCGGTCTTAGCGGTTTAGTTTGGTTCAGGTCACGGCAGAGACAAATGCTGCAATTCACATTTCGGTTCCCATCCTGCTACAGATTGAAGGTTCTACGGACAGGGCAGAAATTGCACAATTAAATCGTAACATGGGCAAACAAAATAAGTCAAATTAAGACAGTAGGTAAATAAGAGAGTAATAAAAACTAAGCAGTCAACTAAATAAAGAAAATTAAAATAGCAAAAGCAAAAAAAAAACGAAAGAAAATTAAAATGAAAACGAAATCAAAGCTTACGTATCGACTTTCCAAACTATCAAGTGCGCTGCATTATCACTAGCATCGAACTTATCATGTCCTGCAGATGGGATGGAATATGGAATGGTTATACACGGCTCAAAGCTTCGCTGCCCGATCCGTCCAATCCGGCGGACTCGGTGGCCACTTACTTATGCGAAAATCGATGTAGCCCTCGCCGCCGCACATGACTAGCATATCGGGCCGTTTGTTGCTGAAGGTCAGTCCGCCGTTCAGGTTCGGCTGCTGCAGCATGGGCACCGAAACGAAGAACTTCACCGCATCCCGGTGGCCGTGGAAGGAGAGTTGAGCATTGGCCATGCAGCACAACGGCATCTGACCATGCGGATCGGCTGCCAAATCAAATCAAATCAAATCACAAACTAAGTACATTCAGATTACAATTAAGTAGAGAAACTCACATGATGACTTTGGCTGCACCTCAGCCAGTGGCACCGAGATGATCACGCCATTGCTGGTGCCAATCCACAGCCTGTTGCAGGACACCATCAGGGCGGTGATGCGGACGAAGCTAAAGCCCAGCTTGCCGGTGCCCAGCATCTTCGATACATACGGCTCAATGTCCACGTCCTGTTTGTGCTCGAACGTGTGCGTGTTGTACAGCCGCAGCGTGGAGTCCAGCCTGAAATGTATAAGAATTATAATTAATTTTATTTAATGACTCCAAAGAGAAAAAGGAGGAGAGGGGGGTCTACCCACCTGATCGATACCCAGACACCTGCTCCCGTGGCCGCCATTTGGCGCACCTGGCTCTCCTTGCGCGGATGCGCGTCCAGCGAGTGCACAATGTTGAGCGATACGGGGTCAACGATGAAGATCTTGTTGCGGTGCGCCGCCCAAATGCGCTCGCCGGCCACACAGAGGCAACGTATCGAATGGTTGCGATCACCGAGCGTCACCAGGTGATAGCTATTCAGATCCCATTGGCCGTCTGTCTGGCGGCGGAACACGGCCAGCTGGGCATTGGCCAGCGCCACAACGACCCTCGCCTCCACATGCACAATCGCCAGCACAGCGTCCGGCAGGAGAACCCGATGCAGGCACTCGTGCCACCTGCCCACGCTGCTGTGCACATACAGCCAGCCATCCTGGGCGCCCAGCCACATCGTCGGACCCACCGAACTCATTGCCGGCTCATCGCGATCCTTGGTCTCGAGTATGGGATTGAGCGATTTGGTGGCAAACAAAAGGTTGCCGCTCGACGTATTATTGTTGTTGTTTGCTGGCTGCTGGTTGCCATTGGTGGATAGACGCTGCGGAGCTCCTGGCAGTGCCTGTCGTATCTTGATGGCCTCCACATTGCCCAAAGGCTCCTCGGCACCCAACTCCGGCAGCTGCTCGTTGGACTTCTCCGTGGCTTCCTTGGCCTCCTCCTCCTCTTGCTGCTGCTGCTGCTTGCTTGCTGCATTGCTATTCTGCTCATCGTCCGTCTTTGGTTTAACCCGTACAAACTCCACCTTGCCGAGCAGCTCGGCACCTTCGCCCGGTCGCTGTAGCATTTCGCCTGCCTTGACCACCTCCGATTGTTCCAGCAGCGCGTAGTCACTCTCCATCGCTCCCTGGACAGAGGCAATGCAAAGCAAATGCGAGGCGCAGATGGGAAAGGCATCAAGAACGGTGGCCGATTGATTGGCATCCACCACACTGACCGTACTCGCGGCATGTGTACTGGTGCATATCCACACGAACGAACTGAGCTGCGTCTCCGGCTCGAGCGTCTCCAGGCTGACCCGTGCCATCTGTCTGTCCAACGCCTCCATGCTCTGATCTGCCGTCGGACTGGTGATTTCGGCAATCTTGAGCGTGGACTTCGGAGCATACGGTGAGTTGGCAGGTATCAGCGATTGGCCATTCTTGGTGAAGCCGCCGTGCAGATTAACGCCAGCCGCACAGAACACCTTCATGTGCGGCGATGCCTCCGCCAGGGGATTGCAGTAGACCGGTACGGGTACGCCGCCCGAGTGACGATTCGGATTCGCCTCCTGGCTGGCCTTGTTGATCGGCAGACTCCAGCCGTATGCATGCAGTCGTCCATCCTCTTTTTGTACGTGAGCGCGTAGCTGGCGGTATTGCTCCCTCCTGCGTGCACTAATCCTCTCGGAGCTACCCTCCTCGGCATAGTCCTTGGGCATGATGAGGGCATTGGCCAAGCCAGCGCTGGCCGGATGCACGGGCGGCTGGCCGCTGGTTAGGGCCAGGCGATGGTCGCCACCTCCACTTCCTCGACTGGGCGATCCGTGGCTGTGGGCAGGGCTTCCTCCGCCGGTGTGACGAAACATCGGCCCCCCTCCAAGACCGTCCGCAACGCGTTCCGTTGGCCGGTTGGAGGGGCTGTCCATATGAAAGGGCAAGCATATTAATGCATATTAAACAGATTCCAACGGATTTTGATGGCAAACTTACGTAAAAAGATTACTAAAGTACTTCCAAATGCTCTGCTTCGACTTCCTGTCCAAATTATCTACAGTGCGTGAGGCGCGTAGGATCTCTGTGAGACGCACTGCCTCCTGCAGCTCCATTAAGCGCTCCTTGTACTGGTTACGCTCCATCAGCACCATGGCCATTTCCACTCGAGTGAATCTCTTTCGCTGAGCCAGCGGCACATCGTTCTCCTCTTGTTCTGTGTCTAAATGGGGATTGAATTAAGCCATATGATTAGTTGTGGCAAATCATAGTAGAGTGCTACATCTACTTACTTTGCTGCTTGACCTGCTCCTTGGCTTTCTTCAGCTCATCCTCAAGCTCACTGATGCGCTGCCTCAGCTTGGTCCTCGATTGCTGCATGGCATTGAGCTCCTCGCGAACGATTTCCACCTCTCCAGTGAGCTCATCCACTTTCACAATCAAGTCGTCCTTGACAATATTGAGTGCATTTCTGTAACGTGGGCGGCATGGGTATAATTGATTTCTGCTAATTGATTCCCAATTGGGAACATCGTTAGTGATACTCACTTGGTGGCCAGCAGCTCATTATTTTCCATGATGAGATTTTCCACCTCCTTGCCCATGCCTGAAATGGGATTGAAGGCTTTATTAATAAAGGGTGTGTGTTAAGTGATTCTTTGCGACGAAACAAGAGTAAAAGCGTTAGAAAAATGCAAGTGAAACTCAAGTGTTGATGTGGGTTAACTGATAATTGCTACAAATGAAACATAAACATAAACCTTCACATATTGCATTCATAAAAAGAAAGGAAGAAAAAACCAAAACCATATCAAGAAATAAACTAAAAACTACCAAAATAAATAGAAAATGGAGATACTAAAACCAAATGTTATGGCAAAATCCAAACAACAGCCTAAAACAACGCAAACACCAAAATAAAGTTATTAATTTACTTAACAGCGATACTGGACGATTTAGGCGATAACTACTTACGATACTAAAAGGGTAATGAGGAGACAACTACGATCACAATAGTTGGGAGCTACTTTATCGATAGTTATGAGGGTGTTCGTAGCACACATTAGACTTACCAAAATAGTTGTCGTTAGCTTCAAAGGAGCAATACAATGCAAACATAGTTGTTGATTGTGGATTGTGTTTAGTAATTGCAAGAGAAATATATTGTTTTTTTTGTTTGTTGTGGAGGAGGAAACGAAAAGGTTTGGTTTTGGGCAAGTAGAATTCGGCATAAAAGAAAGAGAAATTTCATTAGAGGTCATGTTATACAATTTTATTTGTTGCATCTAAATTTGAATAATTTTTCTAGTTTGCTAATGCTTGATAGCAGGCTGACACACTTTCGAGCACATAATTTCCAACAGATATCACAAGGAAAATACACACAAAATACGTGAGGATCCTTAAAACTCTTTTTCCTAGTTTGTTTAGTCGAATCTCGCATGATATTTGATGTATTTACAGGTTATATAGATGAATCCATATATGTAGGAATTATATGGTAATTCTAGCTGAGTTTCTTGTACTTGTCTTTGCTCTTGCTGCTGTGGTTGATTGTCTTGAGTGCTTGAGTGGTACCTACCTGAGGACGCATACTCTCCCGGATGAACCCAGCTGCCTGAAGGGTTTTTTGGCCACACAAACAAGAGTGGAGTTCCATGAGATTGTTGCAATGTTGTGTTTAAGCAAAGCAATGGGGAGAAAGAAGGATATTGGCATTTAGTAACAGCTTGGTTGAGTTGGACTCAGGCACTTTTGATTAGCAACATTTAGGGTGCAATGGAAAGTAGTCCCACAAACACAATTTCCCCCAATGGACTTCTCACCTGTGACAATCTCATTCTCTTCGCTCTCCTCGTTATCCTGGAAGGACAGCTCTTGGTAGAGATTGTTATCCGAGCGCTGCTCCTTCTTGGTGGTCGAGCGACCAACTGGGATGGGGATTTTGGATGGGGTTGTTCGGTTGGTTTAGTTGAGTTAACACAAAAATCAAAAGAAGAGAGAGGAAACATTAGTACGGTAAGCGGTTGAGTAGCTAGCAGAGGTGTGTGTGTGTGTGATCCATCAAATCCCTGCACCTACCATTTGTGGGCACATTTGGCACGACGGGACTGCTGTCGGGACTTTGGGGCGAGGTGGCCTGGTGTTGCTGCTGCAGTGCGTCGGTGGCAGCGCCGCGTTCCACCGTTCCGCCCAGATTGTCTAGCTCGTTCTGCAGCGATGGCGGCCCGGAATCATCCGACTGACTGCCCACACTGCATATGGTCTCGGTGTCCAGCATCACCGAGTTCTCCAGCGAGGCGAAACCATAGGAAACTGGTCCCGAACTCCGGGCCACCGGATTAAGTCTCGCTCGACTCACATCCATGCGATCGGAGGCGGTGCTCATTTGGGAGTGCGTTGAGCCCATCAGCATCTTGGTGCGTTCCATGTAGTCCACATGGTTCTTGAACAGCTCCGTGTAACGCTCGTGCAACTTGTTGTACTCCTAGGGTTGTTAAAGATGTAAATTAAAGGGTAAATGGGTTTATAAATTATAATTATTTTTACTACATACCTTCTTGAGGTCTGTTTCTCGCTCTTCCAAGCGACTGGCATGCTCCAGACTGTTCTTGTGCTTCAGCTCCAGCATTCGCACAATGCTCTCCACCGACTCCAGACGTGTGGCCAGCTCCTTATTCTCCTGCTCGGCCAAGTCTTCAGCCTCCAAAAGCTATTAAAATGAAATTTGTATTAATATTAAGCTTTGAAAGTATTCTTTTTGAATTTGAAGGTGACTACCTTCTGTTCGGACTGTTTGCGGGCGCTCTTTTCCCGCTCGTATTGTGTCACCAACTGCTCGTTGTCCTCGCGCAACAGCTCCACCTCCACATCCTGCTCCTGATTGATGCGATACGAGGCATCCAGGCACTCCAGCACGTTCACCAGCAGCGGCATGAGGTTCTTTACCACATCCTCATCGTAGCGATTGATCATCCGCTCGAACTCTTGATAAATGCTACCCGCCAGTTGTTGGACCTGCAAAGAAAATGTGCATCAGTCGAGCTTTAATTTGAATGAAATCAGGGGACAACAAAGTGCAATCGATTAGTAGGGTAACAAGAATTACAGGAAGTAACTTCATAAACCCCGCTAAAACCATTTAGATATTCTAATTTAACCAATTGTTAGATTTTCCCAGGACATTACGTAGTAACACCTTGAAAATCAGAGTAAAATTACCAAACATAAAACATATTTAAACAAACGAAGAGAGTAAGAAGTAAAGATAGTTAGGAACTCACATTTAATGACTTAATTAAATCAGTTTTTATTAACGGAAAGGTCTTAAATTCAGACCCCCAGTCATGCATTTGGTTATTAAACGAGATTATTTCCGCCAAATAACAAAACCGAGAAAGGTTAAGTGTGACACCTTCTCGGCTTTAAATTCTTGGCAGTGAATTAAAATAAAAACAAACAATTGCAAGGCGTCTATAGTATATAGTATAGGTATGTCGTGCATTTACGTATCGGAATGTGAATAACAACAAAAAGAGTATTAGGGGGGAAAATGAAATAGACCACAAACGAAAAATTTGGATAACTCACGATGCTGACAACCTGCTCGTTCTGAAAGAGAAAGAAAAGAACAAAAACAAGGTGTAAAGGACACATAAAAACAAAATTTTAACAAATTAACTGAAAATGTACAACTAAAACCCAAAATGTGAATAAGTGCGTGATGAATTGGTGAATGCTGTGCAATTAAAAACAATTGTCAGTTATAAAAATTAATAAAAAAAACCACCCGTTTCTTTTTAGTTTATATAACAAGCTGACACATTAAAAATTACAACCTTTCGAATGTTAAAAACATTTCTATAAAAATCATTCATTAGAAACATATGGTTATTTCTATAAATAAATATTAGTTTTTGGTTAAACTTTTAATAAAATATATAGGGTTTCATGGCATTCCCACTGCACGCCAACTCCCTTCTCTAAAAAACTTGTCATTAGACCAAGGTTGGGCACACTTATAAGGCCAACAAGCTAAAGTATTTAGACATTTTTGGGCAAGACTTGTTTCATAAATAGTTTCTGCTGGTGTTGGGTCAAGAAACAAGTTTTAATCGGTGTGCTGGCAAATGCTTCCCCCTTGAAATGGCTGCAAACTCATTACTCAATTAACAGGTAGCTTATCAGCGGAACATGTGCGCCAAGAACCAAGAATTTAGGGGAACCTGATGAGCTCATTCGGAAGGGAAAGGAAATCACACGTATATATGAGTGTTAAAAGTCGGATGGAGGCCTCTTTGCTTTAATTTGCATAGCTCGATTAAAGCTGCCGAAGCTGATAAAGTGCAAAATCAATCAGGGAATTGGGGTGAAAAATAAAAATAAACTAGACTGCAGAGCAGGGGGAGGTTACACTGCTAACAATATTAAATATAGGGCTATAAAAATCGATAAGCGTGTAAGTTGTCTATCATATTTTTATACTTTTATTTTTACAATAGTTGTGGTGTTTTGAATTGTTTAGAAATAAAAATAATGAAGCCTGTGCTGTAATGATTGTAATATTTATTTTTTTGTTTTTTCATAATTTGAAAATAATGCTATGTTTTTATAAACAAAACAAATTTTTTTATAACCACATTGTATATTTAAAGCTTTTGGAAGCGCAAAGTAAATCTGTTTATTTGCTAGTAGTTACTAGATTTTTTTTTCTCCAAAAGATTGCGTGTGGTGGTCATAAAATTTAAGGGTCGACTGACTGACTTTATTGATTTCTGGTCCCCGGCTTTTTACCCTCTTTTCCTCCTTCTAACTCTCTTTTTCTACCCATTTTTGGTTGATATTTTTCGCGAGTTTAAATGTCAATGACCAGAAGCGTCAGCTGATGCATAATAAACAATTGTTGGATGCGTTTTTACATAATTAAGCGTATATAAAGAGAGAAATAAACCAGCAAAGAAAGCATTTTTCTGTGATTGTAGCATTTCCGCTTGGGACACTTTTATAGCCTCATTATCTGGTGTTTGTGCTAGCGATATTCATGTGAGTGTGTTTTATTGTGGAGCATACCCTTAGAAAACATGAAGACTACATAAAGAGTGTTATCGAATTTAAGGGAGAATCAGAAATCAGAATCAGTACATATTATAGTAAACAGTAGTCAATTTCCTTTATATAAATAAGACCTTTTGATATTTAAAAAAATGAATCTTATTTACACTTAAGAAAAGACCAGAGCTAAAGTAATAAAGCTTAAATTAGTAGAAAATTCATTTATGTGAGGCTGTCTTAAAAGATGGTTTGTTAAAATTTGACCAGATTAAAAAACCCATTTCATATTATATAAAAACGTTTTATTTTTTTATGTGCCCAATTTATTTACCCCTTTATATCAAAAAACATTGTATAATTGAAAAAAAATCATTAAGTATGTGAGTGACTTAAAAAACATGGTATTAAAAACTGATCTTATACTATCCAAAGCCGAGTTATTTTTCTGTTTAATCAGAGTGGAAAGCTGATGAATGACGGCTTTTGTGGATCGAAATTACCTTCTCCGACATGACCATGTTGTTGTCCTCGGTTCCATAGACCGTTTCTGCTCCGGACTGTGGTCCTCCATTGTTGAGCAGGGCGTCGTCGTTGTCCATCATGATGAATGGGGTTTAAACAGATCGAAGATCTCTCTCTTTATAAAGGGGGTTACTCTTATCTGAAGGGTTAAGGAAGGCGGGGACGGGGGTGCACTTGACTGCTACGTCACGCGTTAACCGTTATGCAGGCAATGCCTTTTCAACCCCACCACAACAACAACAAGCGGAGGGAGAGAGAGAGGGAGACTCCCACACGCACACACACTCTTGACTTTTCGATGATTTGTTTGTGTCACTCGTATTTACATATATTTCGACAAAATCTCTAGTATATTTAAATAAATTTCATTTTAGCTGTTTTGTTTCTGCGTGTCACTTTTATTTGCGTTTTTCGCTTTGGCCCCTCGCCTCTTCTCTTTTCCTTCATTCACAAAATTTGATTGACTAGATTTCATCTTTTTTCGCGTTTGTTTTTCGCTGCATTGTCAGCGAAATTTCACGCAGATTTCACTGCCCACGCCTACGCGGCCATCAGTTGCATGCAATTAAGCATTCAATTTTAAGCAAATTATAGATTTTCACAGCATTTTAGCAATAAATATTGGTACACTTTGCAGAGCAGCGACGAATGTGTGGGTGATAGTGTGACTGTGTAAGGAAATGAAAAAAATACCGTACTGCAACACGCAGAGTCAGTGTTTCTGTTTATTTAATATATTTTCACACTAAATCTTTTATAATGAAAGAATGATTATAATAAAAACTACAATCATTTATAATGTTATTTCATTTGCGGAAAAGCTTAAATTAACAACATTCCAACCGCAAAAGTTTAAAAACAACCGCTAATTCTCTCAGCGTTGCCACATCATTGGATTTATTAACAGATCTTTTTTATTTCCGCAAATTTTAATGATATATATCAGATTGTGGTTGAAATTAAGCATTACATAGGAAAACTGCTGAGAAAATGAAATATAAAAAAATAGTGTTCCATTCACAATAAGTTTTCGATAGCAGCCGGAAAACTCATCGTCATCGATGTTCAAGTTAGTATTTTTACCCTCGCACGGTCACATTGTTTCAACGTCACGCCGTCCAGTTGCTGTTGTTGTTTTCATTAATTTCGCCTGCATTTCCATTAATTCGACTTAAAAAATGGTTTTTGTAAAGAACTGGGAGGATTTCGAGATTGCCGCCGAGAATATGTATATGGCGAATCCCCAAAACTGCCGATACACCATGAAATACGTGCACTCCAAGGGCCACATACTGCTAAAAATGACCGACAACGTTAAGGTTTGAACTGCTTTTCTTTATCATCAAAAACACATTTTCAATTATGGCATTTATTATTCCACAGTGTGTGCAGTACAAAGCGGAGAACATGCCGGATCTCAAGAAGATTGAGAAGATCACCAGTAATTTGGTGGGACACATGGCCTCCAAGGAGTAAAACCCCGAACACAAACAATACGTTTTGGCCACGGCGGCACTTCTGCCCCCAAAACAACAACAATGCAGCACATGTAAATCAGCCACTGTTTTTGTTGTTCCCCTGGGACAGGTGTGCGCGTGTGTGTGTGCCATCAATACCCGCAATTGAATTTAGTTTGTAAGCGCCAAATATCCGACCAGTTTTTAAAATTCGAATGTGGTGACCAGAGTAGCTGCTTTTAAACGACATTTCATAAATGTCGGCTCTGTACACGTTGCGAATTATCTGCGGATGGTTCCTCATCATCTAGAGATCGAAATACCATTTGCAGGCATCGGCGGTGGCGCAAAATGTTTTCCGATAAAGTAAAACCTACGATTTTGTATTTATTGTAACAGTCAATGGGTCGTACACATTTCCATGAAATGATTAGCATGAAATAAATCAAGGGAATAATGCAGAGCACAATGAACACAAGGAACCAATCTGTGTTTTTATTGAAAGCGGTAAAATTGTTGTTGAAAATTTATAAACTAATTATTGAAAGTTCTTATTTAAAGATTTAGTGGTTGCTTTTATGATGTATGAAATAATCACAATGAAACGAAGGAACAAGTTCATTTATTTTGTAATTTTGTCATTCAGGCATTTTAAATGTTAAAATGCTATTTTTTCAAATATGAATTCATTAAGGGACCGTTTTAAAATTATTAAAGTATTAAGCTGCCATTTTTTTTGTTTAGTCATTTTAAAGAAATACAAACATTTGTTATATAATATATATATTTTCACTACAAATTGTTTAGTCTTAAAATGAATTTCATAAAGAATTCATATCTCAAAATAATCATTATATCTAATGAAATTCTAATGCCATAAGAATTTGACCTAAAGTTATTCAGAGCTATTCAATAGAATTTATTATAATTTCCAACAAAAAGCCATTCAAAGAGGTTTTCCAAAGAACTCTTAATTGCCTAACCATTAAAGTTAAAGCGATTAAACAGCCCGAGCAAACAGTTAACAAGCCACCTAAAAAGCGGCAGGAGGAACAGAATGACCACCGATGGGAACTGGAAATGGACAGCGGAATGGGATGCTGGCTCACTTAATAATCCGAGAGCAAATATTGGTTATTTGCATGTGAGGCACTCGAGTTTATTTGCCGCAGGAGATTGACAGCAGCCCGCCGCGATAGATTGATGGAACCGCTGGCCACCGGATTGGACAATTGGACACTTGGACAGTTGGACATGGGGACACTGGGACAGTTGGTGGCGATCGGTAGCCAGAAGTGTTTGCCCAGAATGCAGAATGCACTTCGGACGAGGTAGGTGGGATTTACCAGTTGCCTGGGAGGCAACTCAGTAGCCACTTTGGATTAAGTCGAAGCATTTGCTTGACCCACAGAGATCCGCTCGAGCGGACCTTTTGATCAGCCCTCCAGCCCTACAGTTGCAGCTCAAGCGGTCTCCTCCTGACCAATCTTGCTAGCCATTTGATTGAAGAAACCGTCAGTTTCCGGCCGCTATGGCTTAGTCTCCACGACAAGCTCATTTGGCTTCTGTTTGATGGCGATGGAGCTGCCGATGGAACTGCCGATGGATCCTCTGTCCAACCCATCGGATGTTTGTGTTTGCCCGCCCGGTTTGTGCTTCTCGAACAGACCTCTCCGTATTGCTTTACTCGATTTTTGTTTGGCTTTGTTTGCCTTGCGCATTGCATTGCAATCACAATCACTTTAGGCGGCTCGGCTTCAACGCTTTAAGACATTTAAGAGGCCTACCTGTCTTAATTTGAATAAGTTGGGGGAGTGAGAGGTATGGGAGTGGGTTTTCAAGATTTCAAAATAGGTATATCAAATTGTTAAATTCATTTATTTAAGTCAACTAGTCATTATAAAATAAATTCAAAATAATTTTAAAACAATTTATATATATATATATATATATATATATATATATATATATATATAAATTATTTAAGTCAATAGTCAAAACGAAGAAGATAAATTATAAGGACAGAGAAGAGCTAACCATTATTAAATTTAAAAAAAAAAAAAATTTTTTTTACAAAATAAAATACAAACCTTAATATAGAAAATTTTCTTTTAATGCTACATTATATGAATTTGGTATTATTTAATTTATTTTAAATAACTAAATAAATTACAATATGTAGAAGACTTACAATATCATTTCTTTAAAATATCTTGAGTTGACCAACAAAAACATAATAAATTTTATAGAGACCCCAACAAAATGCAGCTATCAATATCAACAAATCAAAAGGCAGAAACACAACAAGCAATCTGTTAGACTATCATATATTCGCTGGGTGTGTATATATACACACATATTATATATTGAAAGAAATATGGACGATTAAATGGGGGCTACTGGTGTTTGAAAATGGGGGTCGTAAAATGAGCATAGCCGCAGGAACGGTGGCAATAATTTCGATCTTTACAAGACGATAAAGCTCATGCTTTAATTAGGCCCCAGCGATTCCTGGCCGCCCACCCTTCTCAAACTCAAACTGGTGCGATAAACTTGACAAATAACATAAATACCTTTTATTGCGGGTGGCTCGGATGTGGGCTGATCGGGGGGGGAGGTGGGTGCGGTTCTGATTGGGGGTTCGGTGTCTCCATTCGTAAGACCTTCTCAAACAGACCTACTAGTATTACGCGGACCAGGGCGGTACGTGCTTTTTACGACACCCACTGTGGCGTCAATTATAAAGATATTTAAGTACAGTTAGCATGCAATTAGACGGCGCAAAGTTGACTCTATCGCCATGGTCAGACTGCCATGGAAATCCCTCTGATTTAATATATATATATAGTCTTATATCGTATCGGACCCGCGGCCATATAACTAAGTCCGCCTGATTGCCATAACTAGTTGGTCATATGACAATTAGTTGTAAATTAAGACCACCGATTTATTGCACAACCTAAGCCTAGCGCATGTTGAGGATTTTCTTTGAGGGTGGAAATCATGAAAATAAGCTATGTCGATACATATAGTTGCGGTCAATATATACAAGTTTATTCTTAAAACTAAATGGGGCAAGTATAAAAATCTACATTTATCATTGGTAAACAAATTTAAAATATTGTTAAGAAAATTTAAATATAAAATGTTTTTAAATTTTTAGTTTATAAAACAGATCGGACATTAAAAGAATTATTTTTTTTAAATTATTTTCTTAAATTATTATAGAGTAATTTACTACTGTATTTTGGAATGTGAATTTTAAGAAATAGTAACAGTTTTCATTTTCCTTGAATTTTATATACTTTTTCAGTGGCTCCGTTGCTTTGAAATATATAATTTGTGTTTTTAATTAATTTTGAATTATACGGCTTAAAAATGATTTAAAGTAAATTGTCATCCAAATGTGGAAGTCATTACATCGTTCTTAAGACAGAATCCATTTTTAATGTTTTTATTCCCCAAATTCCACTCGATATTAGTCACAGATATCAGCCGCCTCTCGATCAATAACTTCTGTCAATATAAAACTCATTAAAGTCAGGCATCATTGTCTCAGACCGACCTGTACCATACCCACACCATACAGCATCCCCCCTTTTTCCACCTGGGGCACAACAAAGCGAAATTGAAATGCAAACCGACTAAAAGCCCCGGGCGGAGCTACTTGCCACCCCTTTTTGGCCGCCCCCTGGACCGCTCTATTGACTCAAAACGGTAGCCGCTCAACAGTGGCTAATGGTCATAATTAAACGTGGCTTATTTGCATAAATCAAGTGGTGAGTTATGTTCACCTGGGCAACGCTGAGGTGACTGGCGATGGAGTGGTGGTGTTGCAGGTGAAGGGAAAACGCTTTGAACAATTCGAAAGAAGCCGCTTCCTCTTGATCGTTTCCCCATTTTCATATCGGTTCACTAGAATCCATTTTGATTTGCTTACCCTTACAATAAGTATATTTACTGCGTTGAGTATCTATAAAAGTGTAATGCGTCAGATTTTAGTTTATTATTTTACAAAATCCAAATATTTTTCAACTACTCTGAGTTTTTTATTTATTTTTATTTTACTTAACATATTTGCTTACTTTTTTATTACAAGTTATAAGACTTGCTCGGCAAATTAAAAAACTTATCATTGTTAAATGAATAAAGCCAATGCATTTCCTAATAAAAATATTTATTATTTTATTTAAACACTCACAATTTTAATTATAAATGCTGATAAATCAACAAACACAAAGAAAGTAAATTAAGGAAGTAAAATTGTAAATCTAAATGGCCAGTAAGACTTCTCAAGTTTTCTAAGCACACTCATAGAAAATTGTTTTTACCTGATAATTCATTATTACACTCATGATTTCACTATCAATTTAACAATATTTTCTAGGTAAATTTATCTATAGGTGCCATATAATATGACTTGTCCAAACCGGAAGAACTTAACCTACGTCAATGGGGTTAGTAATTTAGAATGTATCACAATCATAATCATCGGGAGGCCGCAATCAATTTGAAGGGTGACAACATGTCTATAAGAAACCAAATGAAAAGTTATATCAGTTTCATTATAATTGAATCACAAAGAGTTAACCAGAAATTTCGTAATTCCCGAATCGATGACAAAATGTGAAAATTCGCTCAGATACGGAAGCAATTGGCCACTCAAGTTTTGTAGTTTGGAGATTTGTCATGGGCCTCACCTTAACTAACACATAGTATATCTCCGCGATTCCAACTTATCGGGGTGCACAAATCAAACAAATAAAATGGGGGTAAGAGGGGGGACATTCGATTTCAAAATTGTTGATAAATGGCAATTGTTATTACTAATATACGATGGGCTTGGTAATGGCTTATTTATAAGGTTCGGTGCGAGCAGGGTCTGCTTTTGGACTGGTAAATCAACGTCTATGATTAGAGCTTAATACATCTTGATAAGACCGCCCATAAAAAAGGAGGCAGCGAGGGCTGGCTTCCAAATTTGATAAATCAAAAATACCACTGCCTCAGGGCTCTGGCAGCTGTAGATTAATCCCGCAATTTAGTTGATTAAAAGCTAATCGAGAGATTTGCCCGGTTCAAGTAGCAATTTCCTTGTCTCCAAGCGGGTCAAGTTATGCGCTGTTTTAAACGCACTCGAAACGCGTGCAAATCGCGTTTTTATGTTTCCTCCGTAAATCAATTAGGTTGATTAGTTTACTGATTACAGATATGCTACAATACAATTTTTTTTGCCTAACGCATTTAAAACTTGTATTTAAGAAACCTTTTATTCTATCAAAATAAACAGTTTTAGTACTAAGAAAATAAAAGCTACCTTAAAATATATAAATACTCGGATGTATGTAAGTTTTTTGATATAAATGTATAAAAATTAAATTTCTTCGTTATTGCAGCATTACCACTACTTATAACCAACCACCACATTCTGTGTTTTTAACCTTAATACTAACCGTTATAAGTAAAGATCTTCAAAGAGATCTTTGTTTTAAAACCTAAATACTTAATACTAGAAACGGTTGATTTCTTCTCAATCATGACTAAGTAAGTTTTGTAACTTTCCTTACAATAGTCTCCACTAACCGTTTCTAGTAAAGATCTTTAACAAGATCTTTATTTCAAAACCTATAATTTTGTTATACCTACAGAAACTGTTGAATACTTGCCTTTAACCCTAATCATAACTTTAACATTAAGTTTAAAACTCTCCCCAAAATAATATAGATTTTCTACTCACCTTTGGAGGATTTACCGCGTCTTAAATCGCGCTATAAACTTGCATCACTCGTGCCTTCAAGACTCCTCCGCAAAGTTCAAATCTCCGACTTCTCTTTAACCGCATGTTTACCCATTAGCGTTTTTCGGGCTGGCGGCTTAAAATGTTTACCCGGCTCGCCGACGAAGACGTTTATGTTTGAGGGACTGCGAGGGGAGAGGGGAATCCCAGTGAGAAATATCCAAGGTATACAATCGTCTTCTTTTTTTTTGGCATTTTTGTTTGCCTTCGAATTATTTCGTTTTTGGCGAATGTTAAATACGCAATGCGTAAGTAAGGTAGTCGAACAGTGGGTGAGGGGGGTGCAGGGGGGTGCGGGGGCAGACATCTGAAAGCTAGGTGGCGCCATCATAAATTTATTGAAATTCCCATTTAATGGAGATTAATATGAGCCGAGCAGCGTCGTCGTCCCCGAGGCGCCTCTTTTTGAATGCGATTTATTGACATTGCTAAATGTTTTTGAAAAACTTTTCATATTTGCTTAGTTTTCATTTTATTGTTATTTGCCATTTGTCTATGGCCAAGCGGCTAATTAAGAACGTGGGAATGTCTAAGCGAAATGGTAGCTACGTGACATTTTTGGGATGAGTAAGAGTGATTGGGAAATGATTGGGGATTTCTGCATACGAGGATTTGCAATAACGCTTAAGCATGACAATATAAAATGTTAATACTCAAAAAAAATTGAATGAATTAACCTACAGAGAGTAAAAAATAAGTATTAATCCAATACTAAATACTTTACTTTACTTTTTTATTTTCACTTCTATACCGAAGAGTCAAACACTGTAGGTTGAAGCTTTATTTTTAAACCACATAGGTTGGAATTTGATACTTTTGTGGTAAAAATTTAATACAGATCTTATTGATAAGTTGCTCTTACACAATAGTTTAAAATTCATCAAACAAAAGTTTAGTTTCAATGATAGTTTGGTTTTATGTGTATGAAATGATTACTATTCTCTCGAAGGGTAAATATTTCTCAAGCTTCTGTTAAGAAATGTTGAAGAATCTTAATTTTAACTGGAATGCTTATATTGGATATAAATATTTCTTAAACGTTTTGAACTAGTTTATAGATAAACATATTATTTTATTATTTAATTAAATTTGTAAAATTAAAAAATAAATAAATCGTTTGATATATTACCAACTATTCAAACTAGCCCCCTTCCGTTCAAGCACTCCAGTTCAATCCAAAATTTCCACCAGACGGTCTCAAGTTTTGCATTCTTCTGCTCCAATCACACACTTCTCCAGATTAACCGAACCCTTCTGACGTATTTGAATAAATTTACAGGCGGGTTCGATTCGTTTCGGTTCGGTTTTAATGATTTACAACCCCCGAGGAAAGAACCTTTGGCCGCTTGAGCTGTCATCTGGCCGGGAACTGTGTTTTTGATTACCACAAATCAACCAGAACAAATAAAACGATTAGGGAAGGGTGAAAGAGTCGAACGAACAATGGGAGAGAATGAAACTTTGGTATTTTGTCAAACGTTTATGGGCGAATCAATCAATTTCAATGCAATTTCAATTAGGCCAAGATAAGCGCTAAGGAGGCGGCCAATCCAATCAAATGGGCCAATGGTCGCTATCAGTGGTCGAGTGTGTGTGTGCGTGTGTGTTCAATAAACAATTTTAATATTTTTTAATTATGAAAACAAGTTGATTATATAAATTAAATCGCTGCCCCGTCGGCGATTAGATTACGACCCTCCTACCGAACTTAAAATTCTTAACTTTTCGAGTGATGTGACGACCATTTAAGCGGCTTTAAACAAATTTTTATAATTTTTCCAACTTCATAAATATCAAGGGGGTGCCAAAGGGGGGGTGCCGCGTCGACTGATAAGGGATTTTGAATTAATTGAAAATTGATTATTAGCTCTATTTGAGCGTGCAGATAAGAAAGTCCGAAATTGAAGGCAGCTGAGATAAGCGATTCCGATTTCGATTCCGATTCCTTTTATTTCTTACTCTCTTTCATAATTGAAAATTAATCCATCATAATAGACGTCAGCGCAGAAATTAAAACCTGAAGTTTGGAGGGTCTTTCAAACCCTAAAGAAATTAACCGAAGAAAGGGAACAAATAAAATATGAAATGATAAGCGGAGATAGTAAATTATGTGGCGGCAAACAAGACCAAGAAAAGGTAAAGCAAATAGGCCGAAAACGAACAAAATATTTTATAAACACCAATGAATTGATATCATAAGCAGGATATCATAAGCAGGACGGAATTCAGAAGAGCCATCATTATCTGGCAATTGAATGCACTTATGCAAACAATTACAAGCTGCCAGGCAAATAGGACTGCCGTGTATCTGTGTATCTGTATCTGCAGCCGAGTATCTGATCAAATAAGGAGTACAAATCAAAATGCGATTTTCGTGCGTCCTTCTTATCGGAAAGTGCATGTTTACGTTTACCTTTCGCTTCCAATCGTCTGGCGCTTCATCGCACTTTCACGTATAGTGAAGGCATATGTTCATATATATACAGATACAGATACATTTACAGATACAATATATATGAGGAAGTAGTCCCGGCAGAGGTTAAAAAACTCTGATGTCGCAACGGCAGCTAAATGTATCTCAACTGTGTGCAAACAGAACCACACATTCCACTCACTCACTTCACTTCACCTCAACTCGGTTTCAGTTTTGGCTTGGGTTTTAGGTCTGGCCCGGCTTGGAAATTTGTTTGCGCTGTGGCTAATGAGGCAGCCCAATGCAGATACAGAAGCTATATATAAACACCGATATAGATATCGCACTCCGCGATAAACTTGAGCTTCAATCGATTTTTTACTTTCCTTTTTATGTCTGTTGAGTTTGGCTTAGAACATTTTTTAACATATGAGATATTTATTCATTTAGTTTCACGTTTGAAACTAAACCCATAACAGTTCGAAATATAGTATTTAAATTTATTTGGTTGCTTAATTTAAGATCATGGTTCATTTATTAAACACAACGTTTTTAACTAGCTTTCATCATTGCCATACGATGTATTTAATTATTAACAGGTCACCAAAAACAAATTCTTTATAGCTAATTTTACCCCACAAAATCGTATCACATCTTAGTCATCAGCTCTTCCAATTTCAGCAGCACTATCAAATTTATTTATGACGTCCGAAAATCATTTATTACTATTAAAAGCGCTATAGCTAAACCTTCGAACGGAAACAAAATAGTTTTAGCCCATAGTCTAATCAAAATAATAATTTGCAATCGTTCAGCAATCAATTTCCTTTCTAAACCCCACTCTAAGGATTATCTGGCTCAGAATAATCTCATTAATGATTCCTATAATTCTTACGTTTTATATATACCAATTAAAATTAATAAAGAAATATGGGGAAGGGAAAAACAGAATTCAGTTTATCAGTTTTTAATAAGTTTGCTCCGTTGGCGAGCCAACAACAAAAGCAAATCAATTCGCGCACTTAATGAAAAAACACAACTCAATTATAAACTTTATCAGCGGTATTTGGGGTGGAGCTGGGGGCGGGGTTTTTTTCTGTGTCCACATACATACATTTAAAAGTTATTTTGTCAATGCTGGAAATCAATTAAAATTTTGTGTCAATAATGAAATTTACTTTATTATCGCCATATTATCAAATATTTATTTCATTTCGTTCTTCTTTTCGTGTGTACTTAAGTTGATTTATAATGCACATTTAAAACGACAGATTTTCTTTTTTGTAAAATTGATTAATGTTTATAGGAAATATACTTTCAATGAGACAGGAGTATTTTGTTGTAAGCTACAGTTACCATGTATGTTACAGTTATGAAAAATAGTTCTGACGGATTGTAATTTTAAGGTTATTACAATTATAAGTTTCTAAAAGTGTTTTTTATTTAAGCTTTGATTTTCATAAACACTTACATATATGCAAGCCAAGAACAGTACAAATTTATTAAATGATATCTTAAGAAAAAGTCTTTCGAAATCTTTAGAAATCAATCATTTTAATTGACCTGAATAGAAGGTGGGGCAACCATTTAGTAATCATTAGGGTCAGTCAATGCTGACCCACCTCGGTTTGCTTAAAACATTGCACAGAAAACAAGAGAAAAAAGAGGAAACCAAGAGTGATAGGTGGGTGGAAAAAAAATGCAAATAATAAATACCAAAGTGCAGTAATAATTTGCATGCACACATATAGTGAACTCTCTGTGCCCACAACTCTGTCAACATAATGAGCCAATCGAATGGCAGCCACTTTGTAGATACAACTCAACGAAGTATCCGTATCTGTGTATCTCTGTTGCTGCTGAAATGTAAAAATTATTTATTGATAACGCAATTTAATGCCAATTATTTGCACATCAATATTTGCTCAATTATCAATTGCAATTCAGTTGGGTGTGGTTGGAGTTTTGTGATTAATGAACAAATGGTTTGATGAAGGGAGGTGGTTTGTATCAAGTTTTGATTTGTGGTTATTGTTTTAAAATGTTTTGAAAAGTCTTTTACAATTACATTTCCCTTTTTTTTATAGATACATTTGGACGGAAAACAAGTGTCAAAGTCAACTCAATCAACTTTCAACCCTCCTCCATTCATCCCTTTTTTGCCAGCCTTGCAAGTTTTGTTTACTTAGCTAACTAAGGCTCTGAAAATCTGTTGAAATTTTCTGGAATTATTGTTCACTTATCGGGTGAATTAACACGAAAAAAAAGGGAGAAATGGCAGGTTCACTAAAGAGATTACCTCTCTCTCTTTCTTTCCCTGGTCATCCCTCTCTTTCGGATTTATATGCTGACCGCATCAGCTAAATTGCAGCAGCATATGTGACGATTTATTTTTATTTCTGATATTTGCTGGCAAATTTAATGCCTGATTAGCCTAATATGCCAGAAAATTCATCAGTGATCAAAACATTTTGGGGATGCAAGGGCAAATCTAAGGGTGTCATATTTGATTTTAAAAAATTTCCCTCTTTTTGATTTGAATTTGATTTTCAATTAAGCCCCTAATAATGTTTCCCCCTCTTTTGGATATTTGAGTTTATTTTAAGAAAAACGAGGATTTAGTTATTATAAAAATGTATAATCAATTATTATTTAAGTTATAAATTTATTGTATCAGATTGTATAAAAAAAAGTACATAATGCCATTAATTTTAATATTGAAGTCCGACTTATGGGTCTTAATGCGCTGCTTTCTATGCCAATAAACCAACTGCCACAAGGACACGTCTTATTTTCCATAACTGACGAATAAATTTCCCTAGTGCACTTGTGACAAGGTCTATTTCTTAATCCTAACTTCTTCAGTTTTTGACATCCCATTTCTGGGGACCAAAAACAGCAATAACCAATAATTGACTCTAAAAAGGGAAAAATGGTTAACGTATTTTTTTCTGAATTTCTTGCCAAAAAACTCACTCTTTATTTTAAAACCCATGCCCGGAAGCAGGCATTCCCTTAGATAAGACGGTATTTGGGACGAATTTAAATTAGGATCCAACTTCTTGGCATCAGTTTCGAATTCGCAACTCCAACCGGTTGTCAATATTTTGCATTCCGCATTAACTTTTGAACAATTCGAACATATCATTTGGTCATAAAAACTGTGTGCAGTGCTGCTAAGTGCGGCTATAAGCCAAATAATTTTGAACATATTAAAAAGTGATTTTTAAATTTGCCAAAACTAGAGCAATGGCTACTGAGTTCTAGTTGTAGGCTTGACTTAAAATTGGATATTAGTGTTTTATTGGGTATTTATAATAAAATACCAATTTTTAAGCCTTTATTATAATTAAATTAAAATTTTGATAAATAACAAAATTCAACCATACACAATTTGCTGATATATTTATTTATATTATCTTAAGTTCATTTCGGTTTTCCCTAATCAATATTTAAAATTTTTTTTTGTCCATTAGTTTGCGTTTATTTATTTAAATTAATTCCTTTTTTATAAATAACTAACATAATTTGTTTCCAGCCTTTAAGCTTTATTTTACGAGCACTTCAGTAGCATAATAAGCCCATAAATTATTGTTAGCCCTTAAAACTAGCTCGTTTCAAATTTGAACTCTAATTGCATATTTACGTAACCATTTCCCCAAAATCAAAACGAAATCAGGCAAACAAAGCTAACAGCAAATACAATGCCAGCTAAAACCGAAACCCAATCCAAGTCCACACGCCTCCAACCCAAAGTCCTCATACTCCTCATACTATACCATTCGAAACCTCCCGAAACCATCCCTTTTTGCCCATCTCCCTACGACTCAATCCACTCCATGTTTGTGTTGTTATATAAAATAAACTATTCTGGAATAACACAAATCATACAGAGGCAGAACAACCGGAGGATGGACGATTGCCAGGTCATGTTCTGAGCTCCACCAGCACCACCCATAAATGTTAGTTAAATGCACGTGGATGAGTAGATAAATATCGTATAATGAAAATAAAATAAGAGCCAAGATAGAAAGTTTGGGAAGGGGGGCCAAAGAAACAACAGCAATCAGTCGTCATTGCAGACATCGCACTAATTTTGAGTTAGTTCTTGGGGAAACATTTTCGGCTTGAGTCTGGATTTTGGGGAAAATCGGGAGTGAGACGGGTTTCATTTTTGTACGTGGTCAAAGAAAATACACTTTGGCACGTTTCTTGTTAGCGAACAGTTTGCCTCATCCCCTTGGTTCCTTAACTCTTTTCCTGTCTGGACATTGCATGATATATATTATTTTTTTTTAGGTTTTTTTGGAGAAATTTACTGTCTTTTTGCCAGCTGCTTGGGTCTCTGTTTGCTTTGGCAACAACATTCGGTTTTAAATTAGAGAAAAGGTCTTTTTAATTTGAGGTCCTAGGAGAGGTAATACCATAAAGCTATTGATTAAATACAAAGTTTAAACAATTTAAATACAATACAACATTTAATTGTACTTTGATTCGGAAAAATATTAAAGGCTTACAATTCTAAGATCTAACAAAGTCAAAAAATGTTTTTAGTTTACTTTATTTATGACTAAAAACAAAAAGTTCAAGTATTCTCTTGCTTTTAATACATGTTTTAGATACATAAAATTATATAAATATGGTTTTATTATGAACATCGGAAGATAAAATGTGTTACAGCTCTTAGATAAATAACAAGAATCTCAAAATAAAGTTAAATGTTATGAGGCAGGGAAGTTAAATTGATTTATTCCTGGGACTTGTCTTTAATGTTCCAGCAGACATCTGCGAAACTGTGCACACTTTTTTGTTGAATTAAGGGGTAGAAATTACTCAAAAAGGTAGCAAATTTACAGTACCTTGTGGCATTACAATGTACTTTCACTGCATTTGCGAATGGCCTGAGTCCAATAAATAGAAATTGTTATAAACATATTCTAAAAGAATTTTTCCTAATATACATATAGTTTATAAGTTATGATAATAGGGTATTTATAAGTAGCCAGTTAAAATAAATTAATGAATTTCTGGATAATTTAATGTCCTTTGCTCCTGAATTCAATCCATTTACAACTCCTTGCCTACTTAACTCTGAGCCACTTGGCAGCCATTCATGTCCACTTAGTAATCCATCAAGGGAACATTAAACTCATCTCATCTGGCTGAGCGTGGGTCGTAAAGAAAATGCATTATACGAGCATTACCGCAGTAGCGTAGCGCCGAACTGGCAACCAAGTTATAAAAGTCCAATGAAACGAGACGTTTATTGTTATCGGGATTATTGATTTCGTGTGTGTGGGGACTTAAAGCTGCAGCTTTAGCCAGAAGTCAAGTGCCTTAATTGCTGGCCTAATCATCTGCCAGACTCCCTTTAACCTTTCTCCCTTCAGGAGCCATTAAGGACCTTTATATCCCTACCAAGCCAACCCCACACACTCGAGTTGATTATGAAGATTCTTTCGTCTTTTGCCGTTGAACTTGTTAGTTGCTCAACACTCCATAATGATGGCAATTATAGCCTCGTTTTTCCAACAATTTATATGAAATTTCGTGCTGCCAAACTCTCCGGCCCTCCTCTCATTTGGCCAAGCCACGCCCTCTTCTGGACATTTTAAGCCATTTGGCTACGCCCCTTTATATATGGCTATCTCTGTTTTGCCTAAGTGTTACTATTGAATACTCCATCTTGAAAGCGGGTTTTCAGAGAGCGAAAGAGGGAGAGAGAAAGACAGAGAGAGAGAGAGAGATAGAGGGAGAGAGATTGTTCCGGTGGTGCTTTATACTGGTATTCCTCGGTATCGCGTATATGATACCACGTTTGGCTGCCAACAGCGCACAGTCGTTAATGAGCGTTCGTCGAGTTCGCTTCGTTGAAACCAAACTGAAACTCGCGTGCGTACGCGTTCGAAAATAGACGTTTTCGAAACGTGTTCTGAAAAGTGTTTTTTACAAAATTGAAGGAATTCGAAAATTAGAAAATCAAAGAGATAAACAAAACTTTGGTGCCGAAAGTGAAGCATGTCCAGTGCCCAAGTGTCGCAACCGTTGCCTCTGCCGCCGCTGACCGCCAGTAACAACAACAACTCGATGCAGCCGTCGCAACTGCTGCTGAGCCACATTCAGCACCACAACCACAGCACCAGTCTGATCCACCAACGCAGCCACAGCAGCAGCACCAGCAGCAGCCACCAGAGATCCTCGCCAGCGGCCCAGGACTACGATCAGGGCAGCAATCACTCCACACTATCGCCCAGATCCCAGATAACTCCCAGTCCGCCGCCGGCAGCGAGTCCCACCCACTCGGCGGCCACCACAGGATCACCTCAAAGCGCCTACACTCCGGGTCTGAGTCCCAGTGGTGCTGTTGCTGCAATCCAGGAATCGAGCAACAGCCAAACGGATAGCAGCAATCAAAGCTCCCAGATGCCCCTGCTAGTGGCTCCCCTGCCCATGGGTGCTGGTCCGCCGCCACCACATCCAAGGCTATATGTGGAGGGCTTTTCGCACACACCACACCATGTGCCCCACCTGGGCGCCTATCCCCTGCCACGTCTGCCACTAATGATGCCCGGCAATGGACCAGCGCCACCGGCACCACTTGCACCACCTGGCGCCGGAGCTCCTCAGCCCGTTTCGCCACAACCCGCTGGCAATCAGCTGAGCCACAGTGGAGCCGCCATGGCCACCACCACGCTCCTGCCGCCCGCCCAAAGTCAGCCCAAGAAATCCTTCTGCATCGACGCTCTGTTGGCCAAGAGTCAGCACCAGACGGGTGAGCCGCAGCCCATCCTTGTGGATGATCGCCTGGCCGCTCTGCACTATGCCCGCGATCAGGCGGAACTCAACCACGCCTTCGTGACCGCCTCCAATGCGGCGGCGGCTGCTCAGGCCGCTGCCTCGGCCGCCGCCGGCGGCATTAGCGAACAGGAGGCACTGCAGCGCATCCGGGAGTCCAGGGAGTACGACTCACCCAGTCCCGACGGCATGTCAAGGTAAGTCAACGAATTTCTGCGGATAAAGGATAAGAAAATGACAAAGAAACTTGCTTACAAAAATAAATATCTATCCAAAGAACATTTTTCTGAAAATATTAAAATTCCAAATCTATTTCTATTTAATTAGTATGATTATAAATATTACTAATTTATCTAAACTTATTGCAAAAATAAAGTAAAGTAAAGTGAAAATAATAATCAAAAAATTATTTCAATTAAAGCTATTTATAACACAAACTATTGAAGTGAAATGATGTTATATTATTGAAAATTCTTAGTATTGGGTGATATTTTATTTTTATTTTATGTTTTACTCTTTCTATTGAAAAGAAGTGAGAATACTTACACATTTATCGACAGTTGTTAAAATAAACAAGAATTAATCGACTGCCATTGGTAAACGTTTAACAATAAGTCAAATAATTATAATATATTTATTAGCCAATTTTAAAAATATTCTTTAGGGCTATTCTTTTTTTAGTGAATATTTTCTAAGACTATTTGTAAAATTTTTAAATTAAAAAAAGTAAATGGACAAAAATATCATAGTAATTACGTTTTTCCCACCTGCTCTGTAAATTAAGTTAGTCATTTCTTAAAGTAAGCTCAGTTTTGGCTTATAAAGTTAAATTAATGTCTTAATCGTTTTAAAAATATATGACACTCAATACACATTTGCATTAGTTTCTCCTAATTCCCAGAATTTAAAAACAATTCGTTATAAACAATGTAGCTCTTAGTTAAAAGCCCTCAACATTTTGTGGTAATCCTCTGCCTGGCTACCAAACAACCGTGGCACTCGGTGAAAACCATGCTGAAAGCCAAAGCGAAGCCCCAATGAAGCCCCAAAGCAGCTTTGTTGGCACTCGAAAACATGGCAAGCCAAAAGCCTTCGATTGGTCAATTCCAGTTTGAACATCAGTCACTGAGATTACGTATACGCCATGTGTCTGCCGTCATAAGTGTGTGAGTGGCTAATTTCAAGTGCGAATTGTGTAGTAAAGCAAACAAATTAGACAAAGAGAGGGTGGCGGTAGTATTAATTGTTTTCAAAATGTGTCGTGTAATTTAGATTGTCATCGAAATGTTAGATAATTCACTATAAAGGGTGTCTCATTAAATCATTTTCTTCAACAAATACTTTTTGCAGATCTGAATCGCCGAGTTCGTCGCACCGCTCCAGTCCGCCCATCAGTCCAGGCTGCGAGGATCAGCAGCCCCATGGTGGCATGCATCCCCAGCACCTGTCCATGCGCATGTCCGACTTCCATGACGAGTTCAAGAAGCCCATTCCTCCGCACAGTCCCATCAGACCTCAGGATTTCCCACTCTATGCGGGCGGACATCCTTACCAACTACTGGCGCAGGGAGGATCTGCTTTCCACAGACCTCTGGATCCTTCCGGCAAACCCATACCGGTAAGTTCTACAATGACTACATTTTATAATTAAGTTAAGTTCCACTTTTAATTCTAAACTCCAAAATGGCCTTGAGTTGGAGAAAAATACTTATTAAATCACATTAAAAATTATTCGGAGCATGTAAGATATAATAATTAAACAGTAATATTTGAGAATTTGAAATTTGAATATTATTACAAACTTTTTAAATAACATTTGTTAAATTTGTTTTAATTATTTTAAACAAAAGAAATGTTTTTCATTAAAAATACAAATTAAAATTAAATACTTTTAAACCATTTCTTAAAAAAACTAACGTTTGATCAATTGCTGTCTTTATCATTTAGAATGAAATATTTTAAAGTAATTCTTGATTTTAATGCAGTTTATTGTTTAATTGGTAAAATAAAAGGCATACACATTGTTGTTTTTTCTCCAGATACCTATGGGTCACAATTTCATGCCCTCACAGCTGCAATTCGAGTTCCTGGCCCGCGCTGGAATGCTGCACCATCGGATCCCCGAACTGGCCGCCTATCCGCATCATGCGATTCTGGGCAAGACGCGAAGACCTCGTACCGCCTTCACGTCCCAGCAACTGCTGGAATTGGAGAAGCAGTTCAAGCAGAACAAATACCTAAGTCGGCCCAAGCGATTCGAGGTGGCCAGCGGACTGATGTTGTCCGAGACGCAGGTGAAGATCTGGTTCCAGAACCGCCGAATGAAGTGGAAGCGGTCGAAGAAGGCCCAACAGGAGGCCAAGGAGAGGGCAAAGGCAAACCAACAGCAGCAGCAGCAGCAGCAGACCTCCAGTGCAAGTGCAGCCAGTTAGGAGGAGTAGGATTAAAGAGGAGCAACTGGAGGAGTCTCCAGTCTAGTCATGCCGCGATCAAAACGCCGTCCCAGTCCCACCATCAAAACGAGACACCCTGTTTTCTGCACCCCAGTTTCATATGCGCAATCGGTTGAAATCTTTTTCGCTTTTTTTTCGCCTCGATTTCGATTTATTATTTTTATTTGGTGCCACAACAACTGGGCACTGTGTGATATATGTAAACAAGAAATATAAATTAAATTCATTAGCCCCCTGTTTGTACATAAACATAAATCTAAATAGGAAAACGCAAATATATATAAAAACAAATAAATATAAATTTAAATAAGATGAATAGTGCTTAAGTAAAGAAATTACATTAAATGCTTTTAGTATAGTTGGTTATTTAGAATTTGCTTGTATAATTTGTGTAAATAATTATAATTATAATTATGTAATTGTGGTATTTAACATTAACGAAAACTACAACAGCCATTGAGTAAAAAACAACTAAAAATATTTTTAATATCGCATTGCGATTAAATTAGTTAATTGTATGGATTTTATTTTCGAAATCAAAAATGTATAAAATAAATCACGAAAACATAATCTAAAAGGTGAAACAAAAAAAAGGGGGTATAAATAAGTGATTTTAATCAAAATTAGGGGCAACAAATAAAGGTAAAAGTAAAATAATTAGTAAATTAACAGGTAAGATGAATGATTAAAAGTTTTTAGCTTATCAACAAGCCAACCTCAATTTCCAGTCAACTCTTGCTCGAAATCAGAAAAAATTCAACGAATTTTCAAACATTTCGAACCAATTAAATTGTAGAACCATAAATTAATTAATAGAAGAGTTGAGAAATGATTTCCAAAATATTTATTTATCACTAGCCAACGAAAAACAGCATTTTATAATATATATTTATGTGAATATCTAATCTAGTTGGCTTTGAGAGCTGTCTGTGGTCTCAAATTTATAAATACACGACACCCATAAAGAAAGAGCTATTAGCCACATATTGTTATACTTCCCAATCAAAATTCTACTCAATTTCTCAACGATCCGAGGACCCTTGCGATAAAGCTTATCGTTGCAAATAAATCAAAATGTGCGCAGATAATCGAGTTAATTGCTGAGACAATAATTATGACTAAATTTATAGTATCACTTCAAAATTATTTCGCTAATTAAAATGTAGCCAACTTAAAACGAACAACGAAAGCACTTCGAAGTTGATTTCAATTTGGTTTGTTTTTTTGTTGTGTGTGTGTATGGCAAATTGAAAAAATCATGGTGAGCCTTAATTTCCGCCGAAAGTCGAGCCATATAAAGTATTATCAAGCTAAACGAAAAAAAAAACAGGTGGGAGCATTCCAATTTTTGATATCTGCTTGATTTGAGTTCAATTTGGATTAGCTTTGGGGATCTGGTGCTTTGATTAGGGAATTTTGTTTGTTTTTTTGTTGTACTTTATAGTTTAATGTGAAGTGAGTTTTTCTAAAAAAAATTTGTGGAACCCCTTTAGGTTCAAGCAATTTAAATCAGAACATAACATCATCAGAGAATTCAAAATTCATCAAAATACACAATTCTAGAACATTAATTTCATTAATTGCTAAAAATGGGCTAATAACAATTAGTGAGGATGGAACATTATTATTTCCTCCTTTGACAGGAGATGACATAAAGTGTGAACTCATTTGGAATCGTTCTGTTCTAACCACTTTCAATTCCATTTTTCATTTCCCATACCCGAAACCCAAACCCATTTCCATTCTTCTGAAGAGAACTCGTCCGTCCACTTTATCACGTAATTCTCAAGTATTTCATAGACGAGCACACGGACGGACTTTACGGGTTTTATCGTTGCTTTTGGTTTGCCTTGAAGTATGCTTTATATTGTTATTATTGGCTGTTTGATCTGTTGCTGTTGTTGCCGTTATTGTTGTTATTATGCAGCAGTTTCTTGTTGTTTGATGGGCTAATAAAAATTCATTTCGCTCTTTTGGTTTGCCCCTAACACGTAGCGCATTTTTGTCTAAATAAATGAATGAATCGTATAAAGGAGGATATGTGGCACAGTGGTTTTAGAAGGTCGCTTCAATTATGACTACTAATACAATTTCTTAAAAATTTATCAGTATTTAAATAGTTGAAGTATAATTATTGTTAAAGTACTATTTTTAATAAACAAAACCAGAGAAAAATAATATCTTGTATTTTTAAAAGACTTCTTAGAGCAGTTCCATAACAATTAAAGTCTTTGTTGTTTAGTTAATATTAAAACATTTTATTCAAAATCAAAAATCAATGGGAAATTAAAATTTTGTATCTAAGAAGCAAGTTCTATTTCTTTAGTAATCAATACACCTTTTAATTTCTCATTAGTTTATACCGGTTTTCCTTCTTCAGTTTAACCCCGAACTTAACCCACTGTGCATCCTGGGCTGCGGTTGCTGATGCTGCGCTTTATTTTGATTTGCCTTGAAGTGGCCAAATGTGTTGAACCTGAACACAATGCAAAGGGGAAAGGGAACGATTTCTCCCTAATTTCAATTCATTGAGCTATTAGCGGGTAATTTGCAGCAGAAGAATTTCAATGAAAACCCGGCGAGACCAAAAAAAGGGTGACAGAGACCAAACCGTAGAACTGGAATTGGATTCGGGATGGATACGGATGGCCCTGGATGCTGTTTGGTCCTTCGGGATGCCCTGCCTGCTGCTGATTGTCGCATCTGTTGCAAATTAAATTTGAGTTATAATTTCTATAAACACACAAGCGTTGAGTTGAGGAGGGCACACACCCATAAAATCGCCGATTGAATTGAGGGTTCACTTCCCAGTCCGACGGTAATTTTCATTCTCCCTTTCCCCCGTCTGACTTTGTTGCCTTTGTTGCTGGTGTTACAATTTGGTTATCCCCTGTTGGGAAACATCATCACCTGCACTGAGAGAAAATAAAATTGTTGTTGAAATAAGTGTACTTAAAAAGTGAAGAATTTGCTCAAGTTTCTTTCAAATTGTTAAGTTCTGCAAAGGCATTATAGAAACATGATTTGGACGGTACATATTTATTTATTAAAAAACAAATCTATCATTACTCAAACCATTTAACAAATCAATAAATTATTTCAAAAGTTATTTGCTAATTAAATTAATTAAAAATTACCTTACCGCTAGATGTCGCTGCGTCTTTTTTGTTTGCTGCGTATATATGTATAATCGCCATCTATCGTCCCATCTTTAGGTTTACATACCTGCTCTTATAATTTATTAAAAATCTTTAAATATATTATTTCAAATATATATTACATAACATATGGCTAAATATATTTTACAATTTATAATAATATAAATTTTTTCTCAGTGCTGGACAACCCTCTTGGGTTGAATGGCATTCATAGTTCTAGTCCCGAGTTCCAATTTGATCTTCATGTCAACACAGATGATCACATTTTATGCTTAATTTTGTTATATGTGATGTTTGCTCTACTGATTTAGCGCACACCACTGCCCACCCCCAATCCGTTCAATTCCCCTTATTTCTATACTCGCATTCTGTGAGTTTTTGCGCTAATATTCAATCGAATTTGCCTCGATTTTCGATTTTATTGTCAAATATGTGCGATTATTGTCATATGTTGGATTTTATTATTGTCAAATTTGCATTTGTCTGGGGATCGCAGTCGGGGTTGGGGGGTGAATAAGCGGTTATTGCTCGTTAGCCAGCTAGCTAATGGCTGTTTACTCTGTCAGGATACGAGGGTCAGGATGCTGTGGTGTCCTATTGATTGGCTTCGATTGATATCACAATTGATGGGCGGCATCCCGTTTTTAATTGCTGCCGCTTTGGGCAAATCCTTTCTAATTGATGGGGGAAATGCATATGCGCACATTTAGGGACTATAACTGATGGTTTACAAAGTAAATATGATGATTTTGGGCTAATATAGTTTTGAGCCGTCTTTAAAGCCCTACAGGCCTATAGGCTTCCTTTCATTCCTAATAGGAATAATTTATGCAAGGCAAAATAATTTTGGTGCTTGTATCAAGTTCATAATTGGAGCAGGTAATTTTTTAAAAAAAAAGAAATTTATTATAAAAATAAAATACTTTACTTAATCTAGACAATGTCTTAATGTATTGCCATATACTTAACATTTTATGTTTAAATGCTTTTTTTATTGTCTTTTAAGTTTTTTTTATTTGTACTTATATATATTTCTTAAATATGCAATCCTAAATGATTATTTTAATATTTTTGCCATTGTAATTTTTTTAAAGGGAGACTTAATATATAAAATACTTTAGCTATAAAACGATATATATTTTTAATGTCATCTTGAAAATAATTTTAATGTTATTTGGCACACCTATTTTTGTTCTAAGATTCTAATCAGAATTAAATTATTTAATATATCTATTTTTAAAATGAATATATATTATGTATTTGTTCAGTTTAAAAGTCTATTAAAATAATGTTTATATTTTGTTATACTTAAGCAGGGAAGGTAACAAATTCTTACAACGCTCATAACTCTTCAAATATTTATCCTTTCTTTAAAGTCAACAGTAAATTTAGTATCTTTTGATATACCCAAAGAAAACCTACTTGAGATCCACTTGAAATATAAACAGTGTCTATAATTTCTCCCTCTCAGCCTGCAAAGTACTTTCTCCCCTCATTGCTCCGTTAAATTTGCTAATTACCTCAACATAAGGTTTTCTAATTTCATTTAACGCATAGCAATAACAGCAACAGGGAGATATATTTGCGGAAACGGAGCCCGCAGTTGGTCCGAAAACCAGACGAACAACCCTATTTTTTCTTGGCCACCCCTTAACCCATGACAGCCCCAGTACCGGCAGGACCCCCCCTCCCCACCCTCTATTACACTTTGGTAGTTGAGTCTGGCTTCAGTCGTTTGGTATCATTAGCCTCTGGGGATGATTTGTTGTTGTTTGGCAGCACTTGATCAACGCAGCAATGAATTCAATTAGCACCAAAACACCAAAAGAGCGTTGCAGGGGGTTAAAGGGGATGGGGGAGGCGGGGAGGAGGAGTGGCACTTGCTGCAGGCAGCGGAAAATCCAAAGCCAGAGGCGTAGGAAAAGGAAAAGGACACACCCTCGACATTAGAGAGGGGAGGAAAAGCAACGGAGTCTGGTCAATTGTTTGGATTATTTTTCTGGTGAATTATTGCGTGTTGACGCATATGGTGACAATTTTCCTTTACAAATCGTCCCGTCTCGCTCTCCATTTTCATTTCCCCACCCTCTCCTTTCTTCTCGACTAATGCCCCGAGCAATTAGCTTTGATAGAGGAATTGTTCTGGCTGTCGCAAAAATTTCCTAACGATTAAATCGAAATCATTTTGGCACTGCCAGGACATTGACTTTTAGCAGGAGTGTTCCGAACTTCAATTTCGCCCGGATTTGTTCAAATTTTTTAACTTTCAAGAAATACTTTATATTTTTTTTAGGAAAACAACTAAAATATGTCTTGATTTCATATTATTAAAAAAATGAATTGTTTTAATTGATTCAAAGTAAAGCTATCGAAAATGAAATACAATATAGATTTTTTCAATTTTTATTTTTAAAATTTTTTTTATAATATCTTTTCATTTTTTTCCAAAGTAAAAAGATATTAAAATGACAACATTAAAGCTAAGTATATAAAAAGTCAACCGAAATATTTTTTCTATTTTTTCCTTTATACAATATGATGCAACATTTGAGCTAAGTTAGTTTAAAAAGTCTATCCAAAATCAAAAATCAGAACGCGAAAATGTATTTTTTCTATCTTTTTGCTCTCTCAAAATGCCTCCTTTTCGCTGTTCTTTTTCCTTGTTTATTCAGTGGACGCACGCACGGATTTTCTTTGGTTCGTTTATGGATTGATGGCAGCCAAGTTGGAAATTCCTGATTGCTCTTGGACATTTTGTGTTTGCTCCGCGACTGCCTCCTTCCCCTCCCCCAGCGTTTGCCCTCGTCACCACCAAAAAACCCCTCCTTCAGTCGTCTCTCTATCTGTTTGGTTTGCTGGAATATAGCCAGATGGATTGTGTAAACATGCTGGAAATTATGGTATTAGTCGCGTATCACCAGCTCGGCGTTCCATTCTCAATTGGGTTATGAATTGATTAATGAATTGATAAATTTGTCGCCCAAGGTTGAGGGTTTTGTGGGGTTATAAAGGAAAGAGATTATCATATGGTAAATTCGAAGCAGGAACGGGGATTTAGGAAAAGGGAAATTACATTTTATTGGAGAAAAAGATATAAATAAATATGTTCTTATTGTTCCTTTAAAAAAATGTTGTTTACAAAATATAACCATTTGTGGTGCAACATTATTTTCATAATCTTTGCTTTGACTTTTAGTTCATTTAGTTCATTCCTACTAATATTTGTTCTTTAATATTATTTTAATTTTAATGTTTATGTTTTAAAATACATAGATAGAGAACCTGCTGCAACTGCTTCATTTTAGCAGCTTAAAGTTTATATTTCCCCTTTATTTAATATCTTGCAACACACTTCTCAACAACCATCCTGCTATCCATCAACGTTTTGTAACAAATTGTTGATAATTTGTAGAACTTCTTCCTGCTGTCTTTCTTCCTGTCTACACTCCTTTTTGCCGTGTGCCACGTTAATTGATACAATTAAAATGTACAAAAAGAGTCATCAACTTTGTTGCTGTTGCTGTTGTTGTTGTTGTTGTTGTTGTTGTTGCTGATGTTGTCAGCGCTAATTAACCAATGTGTGCCCGTGTCTAAGCCAATCCTCTCCACCTATCGACACAAATATTCTACCCCAGGCACAAAACTGACAAACAAACAAATGTAGATAAACAATGTGAGAAATATTAAATTGTAATCCGCTTAAATGTGTTAAAAGGTATTAAATCTAATTTGCATAATTGCCCAGCCGAAGCGGCAAGCGACGGAGCGAGCGAGAAATCAAGCGAACCCCAGGGATACGGAAACAGAGTCAGGGGCGCAAAAGTTTTGCCCTTAAACAAAACTCGATCCAATCAAAACTGAGTCAGGCGGGAAAAGTGTAGGGTATATGCACAAGAAAAAATATTTAAACAATTTCCAAAAAATCGATAATCGTTTTTTAAAATCTCGTTGTTTAAATAATTAATTTGTAACATATATCATAAACGTGCTCATAAAAAAATTGAAGTCTAACCATTATTTTAGCAATTAACAAGTGTTTTTATAACAAAAACTTAAGAAACAAACGACAAGAATGAACTTGTAATTTTTAAATGAACTTTATATATGTTTCAAGTGGAAATACATCTTAAGGGAATACAATTCAACCATAAACTGTGGATTTTTTGCAGTGCATGGAATCCACAAGGGCTGCGTCTTTTGCGCTAAGTTGGCAATGCACGTGAGGACAATATTTAAAAATGTTTAGCATAATTAATGCGTATCCCAGTCCCAGTCCCAGTCCCAGATCCGTTCTTATCCCTACCTCCATCCCGAATTCCCTATCCCCAGGTTTGTAATCCCGACAAGTGCTGTCGAAAGTTAACGAACATTTGCCTAATCAACCCTTGAAAACATTTGCGCTAATTTGAGACCTCTGATGGGCGAGAAGTCGGAGTTTGTCCGGGGTTATTGGACTATATCCGGGACTCGGGATCCGAAACAGGGCCGCCAGGCCACATTATTCACACATACGCTCAACTGAACCTCGGCATTCCGATTCCCGCGGGTGTGTGCACCAAATTGAATTTATTTTATTTGCCACTAATTGGCTGAAATACCTGAGGGCATTTGGGAAACATTTTGGGCAAGAAACCCACAACAATGGAAGGTGCGAATGGTGATTTGTATTTACTTAGGAAGTTTGGCAGGAAAAGGTCCCAGAAGTAGAATAGTGGAAATTTTCATTTAGTTATGAAAATTAAAACAATTTAAGCAATAGAAAATGTAAATTAAGTAAAGGCGCAACCTGAAAAATAATTTAATTTTAAGATACTAAGCTAGTGTATAACTAAAACAACACATTTACTTAAATCAATCAGTTTTCCCATTTCTTTAGCCCCTTGATACCACATATTATCAATTTGCCCCCTAGTTTTTATGACCCACCCAAAGCAATAAATTTAAAAACATAAAATTCAAACAAAATCCTGCCTCTCCTCCAAACTGAGGGAAATCTCAAGAACTTACTACACACATTACATAACAAGGACCCTGAATAATATCCTTAGTGGCAAGGAGATGAGACAGAACCCCCACAGAAGGTATGATAATGGCAATAAAAGATGATAATGTGCAAAAATCCTTTTTGGCCAGATTCGCAAAAAGCAGACACCAGTCTCAGACCTCAGACAGAAGCCAAAAATCATTTAAAACGCTAAGCTGTAAGGGAAGTCTTTAAAGTTTAACAGAACGAAGCCAAGATACCCTTAAAACAAAATGTACTAAACATTAAATAATTGAATTTGAGAAATTAGGTATTTCGATCACAGGATAAGAAATATGTACACCAAAAATCTATAATTTTTTATCATCTTTAAAAAGTAAAGATTTTGGAGCGAACAAAAACTTAATCTTTAAACCTAAACTATATTAAGAAAGGACATAATTTTTATTTAACAATCGGATTTCCTTTTATTATAAATGGTTTAAAAAACATTATATTGAAACAAAAATGAAATATAATTTTTTTAAACATCTAACAATACCACAAGCTTCGTGATCCTGACTTAATTTGAGTCCATTTATAAAACTATACTTAAAGTTAATTTTTTTACTTATATAACAAAAAATACAAATAAAATTATTTTTAAACATAATAATGAGTCAATATGCCTTAAATATGAAGGGTATGCCGCATAGAGCGACAGATGAAGAAAAATGGCAACAAACGACAACAACAAAAACTAAAAGAACAGTAAGTGCTATTAACATATTAAAGCAATAAAAGAAATGGCATATAAAATGCTGGGCAGACCAGCCCGAAAAAAAAGGAAAAACCCACCCAGTCACAGTAAACAAGTGTGTTTCTGCCCCCCTCTTGAAAATCCCCTTGCCGACGCCAATGAACCAACCCCGCCTGAAAAATTTCAGAGGGAAATCGACACACACACCCAAATGTTTAGCGGCCAAGTGGCATTTACCCTTCGAGATGGAAATGGGAACTCCCAGGACTCTGGGAAAATTGAGGGTATGGGGATATTGCTCCGTTTCTGTTGGTACTCCAGTCAACCACCACCACCCTTCCCCCGCCTTGTTCCCCTTGCAGATAATCATACTAAATGCTGCCATTTGCCATTTGTGAGGTTTTGCCACTTGCCCTTTATGGCTTGAATGTGTTGTCTGTCTGCCGTCTCTTTCACTCCACAACGCCCCGTCTCTTTCACTCGCAGTGTGTGGGCGTGTGCTGGATTTGGCCCCTGGTTTGGCAAGCAAATTGTGAAAAGTTCGCCCGGCAAGTACTTCTAAAGCTCTGTGTAAACACCCACTAAAATCAATTTGCTGGATTTTCTACCACCAGAAAATGTGTATTTTACGGGTTAAAATTGTATGGCTTGGCTGGGAAAGACAGTCACTGGGGGAGATATATTGAGATGATGGAGGTCCTGAGAATGGGAAATACCAAAATGGGTGAATTGATTGTGCTTCTTTTCGATTGTGAAGCTGGGGAATCAATGAATCTGTTTTATAAGCGTGTAAATGGGAAATTATGGAAGAATGTGGTAGTCTTAACGATGATTTTTGGTAATGTTTATTTATAATAGTTATTATAACAGAAAAACACTACATTTGTTTTAAAAGCTTTTTAATAATATATTATCCAAGAACTTGTTATTAAAAGATTAGGATTAGGGTATAGTAAAAAGTTCATTCTTCATTGTTGATGTATTGTTAAATGGAATGAATGAGAAATAAAAAAAATGATGTACTCTGTAAAGATTGAGTTCGCTAACTAAACTTAATTAAATAATCCAAATGCTTACATGTAAACTAAATCCCACATAGAATTAAAATATGTTAAGGCTGACAGAAAACTGAAGCATCTATATATTGAACTTAAACTGATATAATCTGGGAGCATAAAAAGCAAAGTTTCACCCAACTTTTATTCAATTCAAACCCCTGTCATTGCTCTTTCCCCGAAATCCCCGCTCTATGTCTACATAATCTCCCATAATGTAGCTGAAATTCCTATTGAGCACAGAGGCAAAAACGTAGAAAATGAGAAACTTTTTGCCATTTGGAAACTTTTCTGCAGGCAAACAAAGCTTAGAAAGTGAGGGGATTTTCCAGCGAGGAAGGCGGTGGACTTGTGCTGGTTATGCTCCTCGTTCAATGGCCTTTGCTCCCTTTACTTAATCTCATCTAATAAATGGCTTCGCCTCCTGTCTCGTAAATCACTTAACAATTTGCGAACAAAAAACGTAAGTGAAATTCGTGCCAAGGTTCCTCTGATTTTCCAGCTTTTTTTTACATGGCCATGCATAAGTGGCCCAAAATCGCATTCATATGAGGCAACCCCTACTTGATTTCTTTTAAGGGGAGGGACTACTTTTTTGTGTGACCTGCCATTTGATTTATTTATTGTTGGTTTATGCGTGATCTTGCCTCAAATTAGCATTTATCATTTCGATTGGCTCCACGCAAGCAGTCAGGAAAAGCCATTTTTCCGCCAAGTACTTAGGGAAAGCAGCTATGAGCAAAATAAAAACCAACGAAAAGCGGTAGCTTTACATGAAATTGTTTTAACAAGTGTAGCGCGATTTTTCAAATCGTGTTTCACGTCTGGCTTGTCTTCAACCCCCCAAGTGATTGATTGCGATTATGCAAATGTGAAATGGTTTAAAATAAGTAATTTTGGCAACACAGGCCTTAAAGGGCACAATCAACCATTTATTTTATTGCTATTATCACACAATAAATTTTGATATAAGCTTTGGAAAGCCCACCAACCTAATTCCCCGACTATCCACGCTTATCGGCAGATAATCCCCACACAGGAAACAGTAGCCAGCTAGAACCCCTTGCTCCTTATTCCCCCAACTAATCACCATTGGATCCAATCCTCCATTCGGATCCAATCAATACCCATTCCCCAATGGCGGCAATTCGGGGGTCCAATGTCACTAATTGTGTGCAAATGGCGTTTGTGCCTTGCATTTTGGGCCCTGCATGTAAATGGCCTTATCCGAGGTGATGCACAGTGGCGGTGTATAAAGAGGGGGACAAATTAAGGAATCGGAAGAGCTTGATGATGGACAACATGGTGGTAATGATAGAGTTTAAAAGAAGGTCCTAAATAGATAAGTTCAAATAGGGAAAGTTATAAAAAATTCTTAAAAAAAAAATTTAATAAAAAATGGGTTCAAATTGCTAGTAAAGATAGTAAAACAGTGTAGTGTAAAATGTTAGCTTAATATTTTGATCTTACTACAACCCGGTATTTCATTTGTTTACTTCTTCAAAAACTTCAAATTTCTTTGGTAGAATACGATAAAATACGATAAACTTACTGTAAAATCTTTAGCAATTTAATAAAAATTTGTTTGTAAATAGATTCAAATTGATTATAATTTATTACATATGGCTATGGTTACTTAACCCCTTTTCAACACCATGAGCCATCTACACTGAAAGCTAACTCTCCAGCCAGACAATAATAGCCCCCAATAAATGATGATATCTAATAATACAATCGACAAAAACCATTCCTGGAGCCCACCATATAGACCATAAAAAACGTGGCGACTGCCGTGGCGATTAGTCGAGGAGTTAATAATATTAATAATATTTTTAGTACAGTAATTTTATTTAATTTGTTTATTTATCTAGGCTAAGCGAATTCGCTGTTTTTATGGCATATTCCTGCCAATAAACACATTTGTTTGGTTAATGAAGTCGATAAGACTACCGTCCCCATAAAGATACAGATACGGTAGCCCATAAATCCATAATACCGCGTAGAAGGTGGTGGAGAGTGAGCCGCCTAAGATTTACGATCATCGTTCATATCAACGACAGCTTTAATTGAAAGCAAAGCGAATAATTTTCAATCAGCCAAATCAGAAAAAACTCTAAATAAAATAAAAAAGTGGAAAATAAATACTAGCGAGAGTAAAAGATAAGGTCTACCAGCGATAATTGGCGGGAGAGATTGGGGGAATCAGACCTGGACCAGGCATGGATATATTTGTATTTGTATTGATTTTACAATTATGCACACAAACAGGCCAAGAGGAAGCAACAGCCAGGGGCACGTTCGTCATTTGACTTTCCGTCATGTTGACTCTCTGTTTAGATTTTCAATTAAATTTGTTGACTCGGAGTTCGGGAGCACCAGGCCCCAGCGGGTCGTATACGTAATATAAATTGATTATTTCAATTTATTTAAGGCGCAAACCGATAGCATTTAATTAAAAACTCATCTGAGCAAACAGTAACCGAGCAGCAGAGAAACGGAGAGGAAATTCAAGCGACAACGACACGACTCATTACAGGCTCAAGTACCACAGCACCATGGCACGGGAACCGAGAAATTCTAGCTGCAATGTCGATAAGATGATATGATGGCTACGGCTATGTATATCTACGGCTGAGGTTCAGACTTCTATGCCTTTGCCTTTGCCTTTGCCTTTGCTATTGCCCATGACTATGGTGTGCAGCTTTATCAGACCTTTACATCTGTTTATAATTGAAAATGCAGCTACTGTGTCGCTGCTGGCACCGGGAGGGAAAATGTGACACGAAAATTGACGCCAATAGTCTGTCATTAGTGTCAACAGACTCAGGAGCCACAGGGAAAGCGAAACAACAATCTGCTTAACCCATTATCAAAAATGGGTTTTGGAAAATTTCTAAAATTTAAACTATTACACTTAAGCATTCTTAAGTGGATATTTTAAAATAAATAAAATATAATTATATTTAAAAAGATTTATTAATCCCATATTTATTTTAACATATAGGAATGTTTCAGAAATCTAAAATAATTTTTACTCAATCTTAAGCTAGTGAAAGATGCATTTTAGTTTAAGTAAAAGATTTAACAGAAATCTATATTAATTTTAACTCGTTCTGAAACTAGTAAAGGGTACATTTATTTAAAAAAAAATATACTAGTTACATATACTAGAATCACAATTGGAATAGTTTGATTTTATGTTTTTTATATTTCAAAAAAAAATGTTATTAAATTTTTTACAAAAATTTACATGATCTTACTCCAGTTCGAATTTAACTTTCTGCCTCCAATGGGTTAAATCGAACATCTGACTAGTCCAGTTTAAAGGTAAATACGAGTTCTCAACTCTGATAAAAGTAGAAAAATCATTGGAAAGCCCCCACACAGAAGAGCATGGCTCTATCACGTTTAAATAGTCAATAGCAAAACAATAAATTCTTCAACTGCAGTTCAGATCGGTTATAGATGGATAGTGCAGAGCGTGGGCCGGTAAGTGGGAGATAGACGTTGCCATGAGGGGAAGTTTCAGGCCTTTGTTGACTTTTTCATATTTCTTAATGATGACATTTTAATTATTAGTAAAGTGCTTTCAACAGCTGATAAGATATCGGGCACTGGATATTTATGATTGACTCGCAATGACTTTGAGCCACCTCCTCTGACGTTCTACCAAAGAACGAAGTTCAAGTTGATTGGGATTGAGGTGAATGCGGGCGGGAATCAGAGAAAGGTGATGAAGGAGCACTAAGATAGTAAAGGAGCAAAGAAAAGTGGGTACAAACAACAGTAGCAGTAGCAGCTGTATGGGCATTGATTGATAATAAAGTGCAAGAAGCAAACTTAAGGCAGTAGTTCCCAATAGAGCAATACAAATAGAGCAAGATTGTTGGTACAACGAGGAGATATACCCATATTTAATCTAAGAGGTGGTAAAAAAATGTTTTAAGTTACAAACAGACAGTTTGTTAGGAATATAAATAGTAAGTCAAGGAAAACAAATAGGGATTTTTTTATATATATTTTATCATTGGGTAATAGACAGAAAGTGTTTAAAAATAATAAATCAAAAAACAAAACAATATTTTAAAAATTTATAAACTTAGATTAAAATTATGGAAATTCAAATTAGTTTATTTGATGTTATTTATGATGTTGTGCTATACACATTGTGTTTGTAATAATGTTTTAATAAATCATGAGTTATCAGGGCAATACTATATAGTAATAGTAGTCCATTAGTATAGTCACACAATTTCCTTAACAAAACTCTATCTGTTAAATTATTCAAAAGATAAAGTCGTTTCCCACACATTATCATAATCCACAAATTAACCTTGAGGCCATCAAAAAACTACTTACCCAATCGTAATCCAAGAACTCTCAGGGAGATTAAACCAATATTCTTTCGGCTTATCAATTAAAACCCAAGTCTCGTGATAAGGAAACACCCGAAAGTGTCAGTCTCACCCTGAGGTGATTTCCCAATCCCCCGCATTCCGATCAATCAAGCACTTCCCAGCGATTTCATAATTCACTTGGCCAACTACAGGCAAATATTTAGACATCATTAGCTTATCTAGTCGGGGTCCAACACTTTCAGTGGAGATTAGCTCACCTCCGATTTCCCCCAACCGCCTGCGAACTCAATCAATTTAATGCCTCTCAACAGGTCACTTATCATAGGACTCGACGCCCTCTGCAAACATGCCTGCAGTTGCAATTTATTGTTTGCCCATCGAAGAACATCAAATACCCGATATTCCAAGACCAAGTCACGTACTTTCCCACTTTCCCACTTTCCCCAGGCGGAGGAGAAAGGTGGTGAGAGTTGCAGTTCCCCTTCCGTATCAGAGTCACAATTAGAATTATGAAGTCAACTCCTAGTTAGCTGGTGATTAAAAGACAACAAATGCAACGACTTCAACTGCCTCACAAGTCGACCGCAAAACTCTGGCAGTCCAAACACTCCTAGAAGTCCTTACACTTAAAAGATTTAAAGAATAACAACTAGGAATACTTTGCTTAACATTTATGAACTCTAACTTTTTAGCCTCATAAAAATGAGGACAAAATACTGAACCACAATGTATTAAGCTATTTAGGATACCTACCAAAGATATTTCTAAAGATATTTCGTAAATAGATTTAAAATATTGTGTATTTTATATAAAGTTGTTCATAAATAATTTATATAAAAATTTAAAAAAATCTTTAAAAAAATAGTATTCCGTTTTTACTATGCAAATTTTGGATTTTAATTTATTTTTCACGACTAGAAATAACTTATTGAACACAATTTAGTAGATTCAAGTTTTAAAACGTATACCTAAGTTAAAAAAAGGCTTCACTAACATGAGAAAAATGAAAATAAACACATTTATACGATTTGTGGTGATTGAGTCATAGTTTTGGATTTCTAGATGAATACTTCTTATCTCATGAGAAACAATAAAAATACGAGGCAAGTTGTTAGGCTAATTTTGGGAACTCTTTTAAAATTGTAAGGTTGTTTTACAATATTTTTTTTAGTGCACCTTCATCATCCTACTGTTCCACATCCGACCTCAGGGTGGATTGCAATTTATCCGCACGCAAATTTGCCAGAAGTGAGAAAGACTGGGAGTGCGAGTGTGAAGAGTCAAGTTGGTCTGTTGCTGTTTGGCTGGGCAAACAATTTGGTGTCATGGCTTTAGCTTCCATGATCTTGGCATTTTCGGGACTCTCAATTGAGCTGCAAACTCTGATTCGGATTCAGAATCTGATTTTCGTCCCCAGCTTTGTTAGCTTAGCCATATGTGGGAATGGGAAGTGGAGAATGGTAAATGGAAAATGGCAAATGGAAAACGGAAAATGCTATCAACTCGTGCATGAAGTTTTCGGCTTGTCTCTGGTTATGAAATTTCAAATTTTCTTGACATTTTCTGGCTACAATTTGCGTATGTGTTTAACGAAGCATATTTCTCGGAGTCAATCGGAGAGTCGGAGAATTTCCCACCGCAAATTTGTGTATGATTTTTACAACCCACAACAGTAAGGAAAATTCTACAGACTGCAGTTGAAAAGTGTTGCCTGCTTTTAGGGGCTGCGAGTGTCCTGCAAATATTTATACAAATAAAAGACACGAAAGCAATTTCAACATGGAAATCCAGCAAATAAATACAAATTGCCTCTGGGGGCTGGCCACGCCCCCACTCCGGGGCTGACTTATGGAACTTTTATAAATGGGCAAATGGCCACAAAGCCACTGAACTGGAAATTTGTTCAATTTTTGTTTACACAATCCAAGGAAAAGGCCTAAAAACCCAGGAAAAAAAAAACAAAAACAAACTTGGATATACATATAACGCGGCAAAGATATATAGATATTTGTATGTGGATACATTTCTAGCCTTCTGTCCATTGTTTCATTTAATTTTTGGTTATTTGGCAATTTTTCACTTCATTAAACTCCGGGCTCCTACGGATTTGTCCTATCAATTTACTCAGCCATACAAAAAAAGGGTTAAGCCAAGAAAGTTGTTGTTTCGTCTTTGAATTTATAGGGTTGATTGAGGCAAAAAGGATTAAAGGCACACGGAGAGAAAAAATTACATTTAAATGTAAGCTATTCTTGAAGGAATGAAATATATCATAGGATTCTTTCATAAAATCTAGAAATATATAGAGAGACTTCAAATACATACAGATTTCAGTAAGTCGTCAAATTTCGCATTTTGATTTTTTCTCTGTGCACCAAAAGCGCAAAAAAAAACAAACAGATTTGTAATTCTTTGGGTTGAGGGTTCAGGGTTCATGTCAAATCAATGTCAGAGCCTCCTTACGCAATTTGCTCACATGATGTCAGCAATTCCTTGGGTCCCACAACAAACATCTTGAGATATATACATTCTAAGTGCAAATGTTTATTTGCATACGCACACATATAAACACATACTTGACAAATTCTAACAAATCTGTAAAAATTTGTCTTCTGTCAAGTTGAAATTACTCAGCGCAAGTGGAGAGTAGAGTAAGGACATGCTTAGCATGCTTATATTATAGGACGACATCGGGGTTCGGTATGTGTTATATCATGGGCTCGTTAAGCGCCAAGCAAAACAAATCATAATCTCCGAGTCCTTCAAAGTGCCTCTTTGTTTCTGGTTCTTGAAATATGACAACGCGTGCCATTTCACTGTTTACACACATTCCGAATTGCCTCCTTGTGGCCGTAAGGATACTTTTCTTTACAACCACATTCCCCGCCTCCAAGTTCAACATACACAACTCTCCTCCATTTCTCATCGTCTTATGTGAGGCTGCTCCCTGGAGCATAGCATATAAAAGGGAATCCTTACGCATGTGTAAGACTGCGATTTGCTTGTTTGAACAACTTCTTCCGACTTGACAAATCTACATTAATATTTTGACTTTAGCAGTACAATGCTTAAGCGTTTTCTCCCACTATTTTCTGAAATTTTAAACAAAACTAAGCTCTTGGGATGGCGCTTTGAATTTATCCTTTCAATTGAATAAAGCATTCGTGGCAAGAGTATAAGTATGCAAAAGAAAAATATACCCAAACAATTATTAAAATTAAATAGAAACAAATGGCTTATAATATTACAAAAAATAATAGGTTTTTAGATAAAGACAAGAAAGTTATAACATTACAATATAAAATAAGGTATAACCAGCAACTTATTTGTAAATAATTTTGTAATATGGTAGGAGAAAATGTATTTAATTTTGTTATTTTTTAAGAGCTTTAACTAACTTTAATTAAAGTTATTTCAGTGGTAAACTATTTAAAATCACCTATACACTCCTTAAAAGTTAGTCAAATTTAAGTGAAACACAGAAAGCTGTCTTCTGCCAGTTGCCTAACTCTGAAAATATCTTTGCTATTCAAAACATATCCACAATCATCCATAATTTGATCACGTTTGTGGCTGACATGGATATTTATACATCGTCGTCCAGTTTTTCTATATTGCCTAAAACACGCACCGCAAATTTTTGCTTTGTTGGTCGTTGGGGCTTATTGATGTGTAATAAACCCAATTGCATTTGCTTTGAATATATAAATAAATCATAAAAAAGAACAAAGGTTACGCCATTTTTTTTTTAGATGATTGTTTTGTTGGTCTCTTTTCCGGTTCCGTTTTTTTGTTCTGTTTTGTTTTCCGTTTGGTTTTCTTTTTTTTTGCATTGAGGAACGTGCGTGGCATACTAATATGGACTAAATATCAAGGGGGGTGAGGAGATAAGGGGCTGAGAAAAAAAATAGATACGAGTCCTATCCGAAAATCCTGCTCCTCGGCTACGCATACATTTGATTAATCAAACAAAAAGTGTTGAAAATGTTATTTTGCCAGTCTTGCAAATGGCGCATTTGGATTTTTATGTGCCACACTGATTTTTACGATGTACACACATACTCATCCCAAAAAGCCACAAATTGGGAACGTTTTGGGCTGTCTCGGTCAAAATGTAGCTATAAACTTGCCCAGACAAACATTTACAAATCATAAAATCCATTCTGAGCCCAAATTTCGATTCGCTCAATCAACCATAAAATTTGGGATGATTTCTTGGGCCATTTTCATTCTTGAGGACAAGTGAAAATGGACCAAAAGTGTCGGCGCAATTGCTAATTAGGCATGCCAAGTGCACACTGAGCCTCATAAATCTAGAGACCAGTCCGAGCAATTAGTCAAAGGAAACAGGGATGAGAAACAATTTACAGGAGAAACAAAAAGAAAAGCCTCTGACTTTGCAGGGAAATTATAAAAAAAGGCCAAGAGTAAACTGAATGGAAAAGCTTCCAAACCGCTTTCGTAGCTGCTTCATTAATGCACATGTGTGTGTGTAAGCAAGAGTGCGCACACTAGGGAAAAAGTACATAGGTAACTTGTAAAAAATACTTTTAATTTGGAAAACTAAATTTTAATATTCCGGTTTTATGTAACATATTTTTTCTTTTGAAAGCTGATCAATTAACTGGATTCTCTATCAAAATCTATTTTTTTCGGAATAGTACTTTAAACATTGTGTAAGTTTTCTTGTGGAACTAATTATAATTTCGACAGATTTGGATGTTTTCATATTTAAAACTTAAATTAAATGAAAATGTTTAAACATTTAAACATAAAAAATCTACAATAAAAGTTTATAGCAGAACAAATAAACTTACTTTTCATAAAAGACAAAATAGCAATTACAATAATTTCAAAACTTTATATGTTTTTTTTTTTTGATATTAGTTTATTTTAATCTAAGAAAGAACATTTGCTTTTTCCTGTGTAGTTGAGGTTGAGTGGATCGGAAGCCGGGGATATAACGACGACTCGACGACTGGCAGTTTGTCATTTAACATTTGGCAAACGTATTAAAACACCCCATCATTGCCTTAATTAAGAGCCATAAAAGCACATTTACTTATTGTTCGACTGTTCTGTTTCTCCATCCGACTGTCTCTTTCTCTTATTTTTCCTCTCTCTCCCACTGCAGCTTTTTGCAGGTCTCGCGGCACGTCTTTGTGCTTATTTATCCCGGGGATCTTTTCAGTATTACACCCATGCCACCCACTACTTTGCTGGGAAAGCTCACCCAACTCTACCACTTGGAAACACAATTTACCACCCAATTTTCCCCTACTACCCCCTTCTTTACCACCCACTTTACCATCCTCTCAGCGTCCATTTGTCGTGCTTAATTCATGGCTAAAGTTGGAATTAAGTGAATTTTACGTTCATTAACGTGCCAGGGTTGTGCTCTACGTGTGTGCGTGAGTGGGCGAGTGGGCGAGTGGGTGTGCGGATGTGTGGGTGGTTTTGGGAGCCATGTTTTATGGCCGGTGGGTAGAGTGGTTGGGGGTGGTGCTGAAATGGGCGCCATTCAAATGCTAAATGGTGGTGGACTGTTGCTGATGGCGGCTACAGAATAGGTGGATGATAGGTGGGAGGTTAAGCGGGCATTTTGCGCCTCAGACAGTGTTGATAATTAGACGAGCGTCTAATGCTGCACTAATAACGTAAATTTGTGGCACAGTTAACGAACTAGATGGGGGGTGGGTGGGCTAACACGAAGGTAAAATTGAACGACCCCAGGTGGCAAATCAATGTCTAGCTTAACTCCCCACAAATTAAGCGAACAATTGATTAACTATACTTTGCTTTACTTTCTTACCCGTAGTTAATACTTATTATTATTTAAATTTAATATGTTGTCAACTTTTAAATGAAATAATAACTTCTTTTATTTTTGTAAATTCTTAATGTTTAATCTTTAATTTAGTATTTAGTATTTTGTGAAAACCTTATGAGTTTTGACGGTAGTTTTCAATTAATGAAAAGGTTGCCTAAGTTTAAGAACAATAACTTACACTTATTTTGACAAATTAAAAAAAAAATTTGAAGTCATAAAGAAAGTGTCAAGTAAGTCACAAATTCTTTCATATTTTTAATGTTCTCTTATTAAGGTGAGCTAATTTTAAATTAATAAAAAAGAAAAATAATAAGTACTATAAATATATTTAAAAAATGTAACTTTTATAAGAAGACAATTAAAATGTTATTAAATCTTATAAATAATTTAATAACTTCTTTGCTAGACACACGATGCAACTAATTGGGCACAGACAACTTTCGACTGCCGAAACTACACATGTGAAAAGTTGGCGAATGTCCTCCAAAACTTTCAAGTCCAGTGCTATCACAACCGACTAACTAGCCCAAAATGTTGACCACTCTCACACACAAAAAGTGAAAATCTTTTGCCAAAAATAAAAAAGAGTGAAATGTGCCGCAATGCTGAGAATTGCCTGTTAATTAGTCTCACTTAGAAAATAAACTGCAGTAATTAAGAGCAGAGGCAGACAAATAAAAAACGGCAGTGGCAAATTCCCCTAAGACAGCCAACGCCCCGAAAAACTAGTGGCAGTTTTTCCCCCCTCCAACAGTTCCATCACATTTCATTCCCCCAACTGGAGTGAGCGAGTGAGCATTTTAATTTCAACGCTAGAATTCTAATTAACAAACAAATCCGGCAGAATACACAGCAGTCGAGAGTAAAAAATCCCCCAAGGAAATGCGAGTGGGGGTGGAGTTGGAATTGGAGTTGGAAAAGCTACAGCGATGACAGCAAAAAAGTATGCTACATAAAAAAGGGCGAGGGATGGCAGGAAAATGGGAGGGAAAACCCTGTGAGCCATGATCTCCCAATTTAATATTATAATTGCTACAATTATCATTCTCATGCCATTTACACAGCAATTGCACAAAAACAACCAACGAAGGAAGCCGGAAAAAGAGAAGTGAAAAATAAATGGGCGGGTGGAAAGCGGATCCGGATATGTACGCCAAATTGAAGCAATTACCGGTAGTCCCCCGCCGGAAAAACACTACATAAAGCCAAGCCTAGACTCCTCCCACAAATATGAAGCTCTCTTTCTCGCTTGCGCAGGCGCTAAAAGATAGGAGAAAGGAGAAGGGGGATTGTAGAAAGTAGAAAGAGAAAGAGAAAAAGAGAGATGGCTTCTTCCAAAAAAAAAAATATGTCTTAAGGGGAATGATGATGATGATGATGGCGTTGATTATAAAAAAAAGAATGAAAAAAAGAAAATATGGGAGAAAAAAAAAACATCTGAAGTGAGAACATTTTTAAAAAATATTTTTCACCACCCACCGAAAAGAAAGTTATTTCAAATGAAAGAGAAAACTATTTTTCTGCACCGAAAGACAAATCACATTAAATTCACGGTCCCTATACAAAAAAACAGCATTAATTGATTGTACATCCAAGAGCTGATTACAAAATGTTTTTGCAGCTGTTATTATTAAATTAATTTGTCATCAAACAAAAGTCCCCACTCGCAAATCTGCATAAAAGCTCGCTACCAAAATACTGACTTACAAAAACATGACACGAAAATAATCACAAATGTTGTTGATAAAATCCCAAGACATGAGCGGAAATTTGTTTGAATATGGTGAACGAGAATCGGCGGAATGGGGTTATAGATTAGAAGTTCGTTCGTCATGTAAATGAGTTTTATCGCTCGGAATCGAACTAATTGAATTTGATAAATTGATAAAATATGGGGGAATTGACAGTGAGTGAAAGGTGTTACTGTAATAGTTTACCTTGTAATAAATTGATATTTAAATGGTATAACTATAATTTTTGAAATGTTGAACGATTGTTTAAGGCACTACAAAAGATTATTAGTATTTTTAAATATTTTAATTATATGATGCAACTTTTAGTGAAAGCTTAATAAATAAATACATAAGTTATATGAAGAATATTAATAAATGAATAGTCATTAGTTTTGGGTTAAAGGTAAAAGAAATATATTTTAAACAAAAAGGTATGTAAATATTTTTTGAATAAAAACAGCTATTTTTGAGTACCTTTGTTAAGAACTACATACCTCTCGCACCTCGTTAATACCCCTTATAATTATGGGGCATTAAGTGTGACAGTTTTACCCCACTTGACTGGAATTCCGACAGCTGTCGACTCACACAGCGACCCCATCGTGAGTTCCACCCTGTTGGTAAGCCCACCCAAAAAGGGGGGATCATCAAAAGTACAAAGTACAGTTAAGCAATAATCAATTGCTAAGCAATTGTTGTCATTATTTGTTGTTGTTGGGCGACTGGAAGTTGTCATTTGATTTGTTGCTGCCACTGTTGTAGCTGTAGTCATTGGGTTTTCAACAGAAGTCAACACCAGAACAGATAAAAGACAACAGCAACATTGCAATGTGTAATTATCGTTGTCACTAATTAAAGTTGGATGACTAAAAAGGAAAACAGAACCACACAGTTCCGAATCTTATCACCGGTGGCCAGGGGATTTTCAAGACACAGAATCGGTGAAAAGACACAGCAGACTAGCTGGCGAAGTATTTCATAAATCCTAATCAGCCGATACAATTGTTTCGCTTTTTTCTATTTTAGTTGGCGATAAGTCTATGGAATTTATTAACCAACTGGAGTCTCGTTTTCATTAATGGGCCGTAAAGTTAATGGGTTTTATGAGGTGCACCTGGAAGCATTTGACCTCAAGTATTCGGTTGTGCTGTATAGCTACTGCTTTCTTTTAAATTTTAAATATCTTGCGCCTATTCGATAATTAATTGAATTTAGTAGTAGTAGTTTAGTAGTAGTAGTATTTAGTATGGATAATTGTTTTGATATTTTTTTGGAATAATGTTCTAGATTCTTTATTTTAAAAATTGAATAGAAGAATATTTTGAAATGTTTTTATGCCAACGTTGTCTTTGTGCTAAAATTCCTGGATTACATTTTACAAAAAGACCGTTTAAAATAACGTGTTTTTATGTGATATGATGTTAGATTTATAAACATAAATTCAAAAATGGCGCCCAAAGCGAGGAAGTTGGCAGTATTAATATCGAATAGTTTGGGTTACAAAAAAATACCATACTCTTTCGCAGTCGATAGCAGCTATCGAGTAACTGGCGCATCGATAGTCCAACACTCAATATATCGATAGCAGCTAAGGTTTTTGCATCGCAGTTATTATTATTATTATTTTACAACAAAATGCAAAGCCAGCGGTTTCTGTTTGTGGCCATTTTGGCCTGCTTTTTAGTGATAACTAAATCCACGCCCCTAAGGTGAGTTTAAGCGAAGGAAACAAAGGACATTTAAAGGTCTAATTGGAAATTTTCCTGGACTCCTGCCAACCAACCAAAACGTTATATCTTCTGTAATCCAAAAGAACTATATATTCAAGTTCAAGGCTGACCCCGTAATCCACTTTTTGTCTAACATCGAACAAAGAACACGGCAAAATCAGTGCAATTACTAATTGTCTCAAAATTCCCATTATAGCGACATATCGGATTCGGATGAATCAACGTCGGCGAACGAGAAGCCACAGAAAAATCCAGACGAAGACGGCAAATTTGATATTTCCCCCTTCAGGGATGACGATGAATACCTGCAGGATTCCTCGCGGGAGATGTCCGTCCAGGATCACAACTGGGATGTGCTGATATTCACGCAACAATGGCCGGTGACCACCTGCTACCACTGGCGCGAGGATAATCCCGACCAGGAGTGCACTTTGCCGCAAAAGAAGGAGTTCTGGACCATCCACGGCATCTGGCCGACGAAACTACATCAAATGGGTCCCAACTTCTGTAACAATTCGGCCAATTTCAGTCCGGACAAGCTGAATCCCATTGAGGATCGTTTGGAGACCTTTTGGCCGGATCTTAAGGGAGTCGATTCCACGGAATGGCTGTGGAAACATGAGTGGCAGAAGCATGGAACATGTGCCATGCTCTTGGAGGATCTGAACACCGAGCTCAAGTACTTCGAACAAGGACTCACCTGGCGGGAGGAGTACATCATGTCGCGCATTCTGGACGCCTCCGATATCCATCCCGATTCGAATAACACTGTGGCGGCCATCAACAATGCCATTGTGAAGGCGCTGGGCAAGAATCCCTCGATTCATTGCCTGTACGATGGCAAAAAGGGCATCAGTTATCTATCGGAGATTCGTTTGTGCTTCAGCAAATCCCTGGAGCTCATCGATTGCGATGGCGTCAAGCAGGGCGATGCTGTGCCCGTTGGCGTTCCCGGCGGCACCATCATCACCAATTGCCACATTGGCAGCTTGGTCCATTACCCCAGTTTGGTTCCGCCGCTGCAAAGGAAGAGCCATTGGAAGTTGCCCCTGGTCAATGTCTACAAATTGCTGCAGTTCCTCATGTGGTTCACCTTGTAAACAGGCCCCAAGTTCGAAAGTATTTTGAGGCACGCCTTAGGAGGACTCACGGTTAACTCCACTGTTCTGCTATTCTTCCGCTTATTTGAAGTACTGGAGGTCCGAAGCTAAACAATCAGAAGCGAAAAAAAAAACATACGTTTTTAAATAGCTGCAAATTTAGTAAATTGTAAACAAAAGGGGTCATATTTTACATTTTCATTGCTTAAAGGATAAGCAATTTATATATATTCACCTTTGTTGACCACATCAATCTGTTCGATGGCATTACTTAAACTGTACAAAATTGAACACTGCAATTGATTTTAAAAATATCACACTTATTAGTTATTAAACCCTATTTTATTGGCATTATTTTTGTTTATTCTTCTTTTATTCTGCAAAGGTTATAATCCTACCTTTAAAGCCTAACCATTGAAAGACAACATAATATATGTACTCTAGAAAACATAGTGTGAATTAAGTTAAATCAGTTTCTAAAATGTAAATTATATTATTTTGGTAAATTTGTTTTCAAAACCACGACCTACTGATAAGCTGAAATTAAATTTTTTTTAAATGCCCATAATCATTTAATTTAATTCAAATGCTGCTTAAAACAAATAACTAGGCTGTTCTATCATCCTGTATCTCTTGCTAGTTTTTAAGCTCACATTTGTTTAATTAAAACACATCGAATAATATTTCGGAATATGGAATTGATATAATTAAATTTAGCATAACAGGTTATTGTTAAAGTTGATATCTAGAGACAGCTGGATAGCAATTCTATTGCTGCTGCGTGGAATTGCCGTTGTACGTGGCCTTGTCCTTGTCCTTTTCATCCTTCTTGGTATCGTGGAGTCGTCGAATGTTGGCATCCCCGTACCGCGGCGGCTGATAGCCACCAGGTCGCTGTTGGAACTGCTGAGACTGCGAGCCGGAAGCCTGGCTGGTGTTATGAGCCGGCGGAGTGCTTCCCGGACCCGGTTGATTTTGCGGCGTGTATCTGTCCTCTGCTCCGCTGCCAGGAGTCGCCGTGGCCCTTGGTGCTTGTGATGTGGAGGGTTCGTCGTAGTCATAGCCTGGTGCTGGTGTCGGTCGCAGGGAAAACTGATCCATGTTGCGACGAGTGGCACTAGATTATCAAGAGAGTTATTAGTTACCTACGATAGGAAGATCTTGTAATAAAAGTTAAACTCACGCATCGCCTGGGTTGGCAGCCACGTCGACCTGTCCTCCTGGCCACCGGATGTTGGCCATCAGAAGGGACAACCTTTGGGTGAGCGGGCGCAGACCCATCTTGTTGATGTATTCAAAAGCCTTGGCCGCCGGCGTGAGCATGGCCCAGACGACCGTGGCCAGCATGGTCATCAGGGAGCCACCGCTGCGCACCACGCGATTCACTTGCTCCTTGGTCAGCACCAGCACGACGGCATTGGGCACCAGCTTCAGTTCGGTCAGGGTCTTCACCTCGTCCTCCGTCTGGAACTCCCGCCGTGGATAACTGGTGGCCAGTGTGAAGTCTCGCACATCGCTGGCCGCCAGCAGCTCATTCCGCACGTAGACGCGCACGGTGGCCAGCGACTCGCCGGCAGGAAAGGTTTTTGTGCGCTGCAGGCCACCGGGCAGGCGGATCTGCAGCCTCGTCTCGTCCACCGAACTCACCGAAGACTCGGTTGTGCTCGCACTGGAGACGCCGGTGGCCGCCACTGAGTTTGTCGTGCTGTTTAGGTCAGCGGATACTTGATTTCGATGCGCCTGCTCTGCCCGATCGGCGGCAATCTGGGCACGGATGCGCTCCCTAGTCTGCTGCTCCTCCTGACGCTCCCGACGTATTTGTTCCTAGAAGCGTAAAGAAGGGAAATATTTTAGAAAATAAATAAATTATCACAATTATAAGTTGTTGTTTGTTGTCACTTTCATTAGTATGCAATTTATAAAAATATATGTTCAGTGTGCAAAAGAAATTTAAGTACATAAATTTCTTATAAAATATTTGCAAACTTGTTTTTCCCACTGTATATGATTCTTTAGAAATATTACTAACTTAATACACTTTTCATGCGATAAACAGAAATAAAAAGATAAATGAAACGGCTGAAAATTGACAGATTAAATTCTTCTTATTTAATTTTTAAAGATTTTATAGATTAATACATTATTAAAAACGTTAGTATCGATTTTATCAATATTAAAGATTTACGAATAAAGACTTTTCATTTTGGTTATAGTTTAAATTATTTTGTTTTTAGATTTCAAAATTAAAAAGTTTAATACCAATAACGACTGTGTTTAAATAGCTATATTCGAATTGAAATCGTTTGAAAAAACGCTACCTATTCCCATTCCGTTTTAAATCCCTACTTATGGTATAATAATTTAATAATATATAATTTTAAATTAAGTGTGCTCTTTGGTATTCACCTGCATGTTCTTAATCTCCTGTTCCTTGGTTCTGGCCTGTTGGGTCTGCGATTCGCGTCCCTCCCGGCGGCGCCTTAGCTCCGTCTCCTTCTCGCGACGCTTCTCCTCCTCCACGCGCTCCCTTCGCTTCTCCTCCAAAAGATTCCGGACTTCCGCCAGCCTTTCCTCGGATTCGGTGATCGATTCAGCCGGTTGCTGCGCCAAAAGTGGGACAGCAGGTGTGAGTAGTGGCACAGCTGGCATGAGATTAGATGTCGCCAGGTTGCGGGCCAGGGCTCCGGATGTGGATGTGGATGCCGAACCCTCCACTTTGCTGGCGGCTGCTCTCCTTTCGGCTGCCAAAGCGGCGGGAGAAACCGAGCTGCTCTCCGCCTCTGAACCGGATTTTCCGTCCAGGCTAGAGTTTGATACGGCAGCAGGAATCGAGACAAAACTTGCTTGTGCCGCAGAATGGGAAGGATTCGACTTGGGTTTATCCACTTCTGCAGTAGGTGCATTTGAAACTGATGTGGCCTCGGGATCTTCCGTTTTCTCTGCAGCTGAAATATTGTGAAATCAGTTAAAAATGGTGTTCGTAAATCTAGGATTTGAACTGGTCAGAAAAATAAAACTAACAACAGTTAAGGGTAAAATTAGGTTCAATATTCTACAAAAAGGTATGTTTAAGAATTTGAAAATTACTTTATTGCGGATATTAACCAAATATTATTTGTATTGTTTTTTAAAAGTTTAAAACCTGGATCATATATGGTAATAGATGTGTTTCAATTTGGAGCATATATTTCACTGTAAGTTGTTTTAATAAACTATGAAACTGTTGCTCTCGATTTTAAGATCCAATAACAATTGGTTTAAGTACATAGTGTATTCAAATTGGTTAAATAAATAATGTAAATAAATTAAATCAGTTATCATTGGTTAACTTAAATGATTCTTTTAACCTTTTAGTTTATAAAAATAGTTACTTTAATTCAGTTCTTGTATTAATACCTATAGTTATAGTCAATTATGCTAACATTAACTTTGACCTTTGACTACCTTCTTGATTTGATTGGTTTTCCTCGTTGCTCGTATTTGTCGAGTCATCTGCTCCGGCAAAGCTCCTCACCGCATTTGACTCCTGTTCCTCCACAAACGAGGAGGTGCTGCTGGTGGCCACCTCTGACTCTGGCGATCGTTTTCCCGCCAGGACCAGGACCCTATCGATCTTGGCGGCCAGTTCCTCGGCACTTTCCGTCATCCCAGTGGCTATTTCCAGGGGAGTGCCCGCTTTGCCAATAAAAAAGATCGAGGGAATGGGCACGACTTTGTCTGGAAAACCAAATGAAAACCTTTAGATAGCTGATAATGGTATGATCAATAAGTTACTCACATAGCGACAAGAACTGTCCATAGGCTCCGCTAACTCCCTGGATTTTAATGGCCACAAAATTGGAGGTTTCCAGGCGCGATCGCACTTGGCTGTCGTCCACGAACCGTTCCAGCTTTCTGGACATCTCGTCCTGGCCTAAAAATCCGGTGAAATTTCGCAAGAATGACGTGGTGAAAATTGATTTTATACACGAAGGGGTTACACCAATTACCCTCGATGAAGACCACAAAGACGGCGTCCTTGACCTTCGATGCCGCCACGGCCTCCACAATGTTGCCCGTGTACCAGTTCATGCTGAGGATCGGGATGACTTTTCACCTGGATACGGAGAAATTTTGCCTGTTTTTGTTATTCCAGAAATTTTTTCTGCTGACAGCTGACTCTCGACTGTATCGATTACATCCAAATATCGATAGGTTTTACTAAAAACTTTTTTTTACAAAAATGTCAAATAACTTTAATGGAGAAATTATCTTTTTTTATTTATTTTGGAATTGTAGATATTATTTTTTTGTAACTTACCTTATAGATTTTGATAATATTGTGTTAGCCGGTATTCGATTTAATCATTCGATAACTAACTTACTATTAACCGCCTATTCTCAAATTCAAATGTTAACTATAAAATTTCCTGCCGAATATCAATTATAAAAAATCTCGTGCTTAATATAAAACAAGATTTTAAGGTTCCCATCTGGTTTATATCAATACTTTAGAATTGATAGCGAATACCCCCAAAAATAAATATAGATGGCTTAGCACTTAAATAACACAATTACATTTTTTTTTATTTTATAATTAACAAATTTAATTCATATTACAAAATGGACTAAAATGTATTTCCCAATTTATACTTTTACGGATTCCGTCAGTTTTGTAACAGAACATTTGAACATCTTAAGCTAGGTTTTGAGTTAAATAAAACAAATTAATTAATTTGTATTGGGCGTATATATTTTAATGAAATCGATGTTGATTAAAAAACCGTTTAAGGTTGTGGGTGCAAATCTTATATATTCAGTAAAAGATACGCCATTCATGTCAATCCTTTTTTGGATTATACTTTATATAAGAAATAGGAGTCCTAAGGTTTTTGTCGAACTATGATTACTGGATGATGAGTTAACTTATTGTTAACCAGATGCGAACAGTGGAGTTAATAGTATAATTAAGGTATGTGGTGGTTCCGGGTGAAGATTTAGACACCCGGACAGTCGGGTTTGTCTATAGTTCTTAGCTCCTATTCACTGGAACTACCTGTAATGAAATGGAAGGTTAGAAAGTGTCTGCTTAAAATTGGAGAAGGATCTTCGGGGGGTTTCCACAAGAGACCATGTCTTACCCTCGTCAATATCAGAATTCATTATGGAACTGGCCGGGGTGACGGATATCTCGCTGCGCTCCACGTCAGGAAGGCGGGCCACTCGTACAATGCATCTTTTTGGCTTTGGTTTCAACGGAAATGGACGAGATGCCGGGGTGCTCGACGATTTAATTCGCTCAAGGTTCACACGACACTTGCGAACCTTGTACTCCACCTCCCGCTCAACGCTTCTCTCGCCCTGCACACTGAAGTACGGGTGACGTGGGATCTTGACCACCATTTTCTTTGTCTTTGGCGACATGGCTTAGTCGGGGAAAACGGAAAACTCTCTATCAAAGTCGCAAAAAGAAATGCAGCTCTTTTCGTGGCTGCAGCGACGCCAAATTGACAGTGTTGAAAAGCGTAGCTGGCAATATGGAACTATCGATAGTGGCACTATTCCAGCTATTTTCTAGCTGAAAATCTTTATTGAAAATTATTCAAAATATAAATAATCCTATTATTCTTGTTGATGTTCTGAATGTTAAATCAATATCTTAAAAAAGTTAATCTATAAGATGGGTTAATAAACAAATTTTAATCGAACAAGATTATTATAAATATAATAACAGATATTCTTTTTTTCTTAGCTATTTAAAGCAACTATTTTCAAGTTCCGATTGATCCTAGTCAACTATCGATATCTTGCGGCGACCTTTTTTCTATCCACTTTCCGCATTTTGCAGCACTGCGTCTCGCTTTGTTTTTGTGTGTCATTGTACATTTTCATAAATTAAATACCCGAAACTATACCAAAATATTGTTGAAATACGTTAAACAAACAGCATGAGTGAAGTACAGACCCTGATGGACATGGGTTTCCCCCGGGAACGTGTGTAAGTACCGGGTACTTCCCCGATTTTCACCCGGTAAAAAGAGTTGATTTTCGCGAAAATTGACTTTGGTTTTTCCCTGAAAATTTTCCGCAGGGAATATGCTCTGCAGGTGACCAGCAACAAAGGCGTGGAGCCCGCCATGGAGTGGCTACTGGCCCACGTGGACGATCCGATACCGAGCCGTCAAAATGCCGGCGATTCTGGGGTTCCCCCAACCAATGCAGAGGACTCCTCCGCCGGAGCGGCTTCCAGTAGCACCAGTGGTGGTGGGGCAGGCGAAACCTCCACCGATTCCCCGGTGGCCAAGTCCCTGAAATGCGACGATTGCGGCAAGGTTCTGAAGGATCACACGGAAGTGGAGTATCATGCTGCCAAAACCGGACACAGCAACTTCTCCGAGTCCACGGAGGAGAAGAAGGCCCTCACCGAGGAGGAGAAGAAGGCTCAACTGGCTCTCATCGAGGAGAAGCTCAAGCAGAAACGCATCGAACGCGAGGAGCGCGAAAAAACCGAGGCCCTGCAGCGGGAAAAGAATCGCATCAAATCCGGCAAGGACATGACCGAGGCCAAGCGTCGCATGGAGGAGCTCGAAATGAAGAAGATCGTGGAGCAGCGCAAGCGCGAAAAGGACGAGGAGAAGGCGGCCCGTGATCGGGTGAGGGCGCAAATCGAGGCTGACAAGGCGGCACGCAAGGCTAGGTGAGCATAACTTCAGTGGGGATATACAAATAAAACCTATCTATTCTTATATTTATTTAAATTTAATTACCCTTTCATCTTAACCTACAGAGAACAAAAGGAATTGGGCAAAACGGAGCCATCTCCCTCCGTAAGCTCCACCACGGTCTCGGCGCCGCCGGCAGCTGTGAAATCTCCGCCTCGTGACTACACCGAAACCCGCATCCAGGTGCGCCTGCAGGATGGCTCCACGCTCCAGGAGACCTTCAATGTCAAGGAGCAGCTGTCCGCCGTGCGTGTGTTCATTCAAATGAAAACCGGAATCGAGTCGCCCTTTTCGCTGATGACCACCTTTCCGCGCAAACTATTCGCCGAGGACGATTACGAGAAGCCGCTGGAGGTGCTCGGCTTGGTTCCATCCGCCGTCATTACCATGACCAAGACGACCGCATAAATCTGTCCTCGAACTGGGAAATGGGAAAAGCAGGGAAACTCTCTCCCACAACTAAACGAAATGTCTAGAAAGTAAAAAAAACGAAACGCGGCGCGTTAGTCCCCAGAAAACATTAAATGTACGGTTTTATATATGTATTAAACAAGAAAATCTAAACTGTGGAGAGTTTACAGAGATGTGGATATTTTGTGAATGAAATTCTATTCAAGAATAATCTTCATATACACCTCGATAGACGAGTGTGAATTTGGAATATTTTAATTCAAGGAGGCAACCGAAAAAGTAGATATTTGTAGAGCTATAAAAATTATACACACTACATAATACGAATACTTTCAAAAGGCTTTTAAATAAACGGATTTACATAAAGGTACCATATACGAGTCGTTAAGGCCGACGAATTGGATTAAATTATGGAACTAAAATTCTGATTAACAGGTAAGGTATATTAAAATGCTATACTTAAAATAATTTATGAAAAAATTATGTTTTTTTTTTTCCAAAAGATACATGTTCTATTTGTTTATTATAAAAGTAAACATAGGATTCCATTTCTTAGGCTAAAACGAGAAAGGAAAGCCCCTACATAAAGGGTTCCACAAAGTTCTTGATCTTCTTGACGCTTCGCTCGGCAGGTCGAATGTTCAGATGCTGACCGAAGATGGTAAACTCCATGTTGCCCACTTTTAAGCCGAAGACGCACTCGCTCTTGGGGATTGTCCGCAGTCGATGATCCGTACCGAGGAGTTTCAGCACGTTCTTGGTGTCCATGACACAGATCCCCGATAGATTCTCCAAGGTGCGGCATTTGGATTGGATCACTTTTAGTTTCGCGCCGTGCAGATCCAGTTTCACCAACTGCCTGCTGAATTCATCGTAGCGAGGATCGTGGACTTGTGGCACCTCGGATCCTTCCCTTAGTTCCAAGTGCTCCCGAACATATCCCTTCCAGAGATTATGGAGTGGCAGTGCCTCCTCGTATTTCATCTGCTTGGTCGGAAGTGTGTTTAGTCCAAGTTTTGCGTATTCCCTGCGACTCAAGACTCCGGATTTGTGTGCCCGGCGCTTGCGGGAATGCTGCTTTTTAATCTTTGTGCCCTCCAGCATGGTGATATGGTCCGGATTGATGCTCACGTTGCAGCGATGGTGCGGAATCACCAGGTCCGTTATAAACTCCCTTAGATCATTCGTCGCGTGGTCCATGTCATTTCCAGAATCAAAACAAACCAAAATATCTAATAGAGATGGAACAAAGCTTGAGTAGTATCATCCATCGGGAATCGAAAATCGATACTTTTTTAGTATTTAAGTCCAGTACTCAAAAAAAATGGCCTGTAATAATGAAGTGTACATTTACCCGATCCATTTTGACGCCCCTTTTATTAAGAGTACTAAATGTAATAATAATGCTTTAATAACAGAGCTTGCCTGAAAAATTTAAATTGCTTTCTGCTTGTCAACAAGCCCAGCTGATTCACAGTAAAACCATAGTACATCAAGTTGCGATGAATTCTCAAAACTTTGGTCACACTAGAAATAATAGAGTTTTTCCGCCAGCGAAAAGTTTTTCGATCTGAGTACTGAGCTTAAATAACTGAAATAATTTAAAAGAATGTTTTATTTTAGCTCTCTCCTCTTAATAAATCTTTTTGAAAATGGATTTACGATTAAAATTTTGGTGTGTATGTCGAATTATAAGTACTCTTGTAAATTATTGTTAAATTTTGGGCATTATTATTTTTATTAGAGAGTGTGCAATAATTCTAGTGGAATCGTTAACAGTGTGCACGAGCTGATATTTTTCGGTATTTTCGTTAGAGATAACATTCTGTTGTTTTTAACTTTTCTGTTAGGAAATCCAAGTTCTAAGCCACCGAAGTTCTCAACCGCCCGACCTATCGATGCTGGAATCGATGTTTCGCCACCTCTATCTTTATCTCTACAAAACAAAAACAACATTCGACCGCAGCGGAACAACTGAAAAGCGAGCGCACGAAAACGAAATCGAGGAAACCGCCGCGTGTGATCAAAAATCGAAGTTAAACAAAGTCGGAGGGAAGCTGCGAGGTAATTGAACCGCCCCGCCCTCGAGCCACGCCCCGCAGCCGTGTGATAACAAAGATATTGCAATAAAGGCAATTAAAGCTGCGAGAGAGCCAAGAAACGTGACCCAGGCAAATTTGTTTGTTTGTCTGCTTCTGCTTGCATATACATATTAACGAAATATAAACGTGCGTGAGATTGTGTGTGTGTGTGAGCAGCCGTCGCGGTAGTAGTAGTAACACAGCAAACAACAACAAATTCGTCTCGCGTTATTTACAATAATTTAAACAAAAAATTACAAAATTGTATTTCATCTCTCTTTCTCTCTCACACACACGCACGAATATTACCCCCGGCGCGTTTTTCGTCTGTCTCTCTCTGACAAAGGCGGAAGAGTTAAAAAATAGTAATTAAATAAAAAAAAAGGAAAAACTGCCACCGTCGCGTCGCTGCTCAATAATTTGTGCATCTTTTAAGGTAAATCAAAGGGAAATCCCATTCAAACATTGTTTAAATAGTCCGGAAAAGCTATGCCCTGGGAAATATTACTTGTCCCCGGGCAAATTTCTTTTGTCCCGTTTTGATTCGCTTTCAGAGCGTTTTTTTTTTATTTGTTTGTTTGCTTTTGGCTAGCGAGCTGCGCTCTCATCATTGTTTGGCCTTAAAAATGTTTAAATTGCATGAAAAGCCTAGTTTTATGTGATTTTAGTGCGTTTTTTTTGTGTTTTTTTGAGCGGCTTTTTGCGCAGGCAGCGCAGTCGAAAAATCACTCGGAATCGCACTCACATGCGCACACACAGTTACAGAACCCACGCACACACAAACAGCTGTGGTACACGGACGCGCCCCGGTCGCGACAGCCAGCTAACGGCACTTTTCCATGTCCTCTCTCTCGCGCGCTCTCTCGTGTTTTTTTTTTTTGTAACCAGCTTCATTTGCCACCAAAAATTTGAAAAGCAAACAATTAAAATACAGAGAAAAGTCCGAAAAGGAAATTTAACAAATATGTTTAATTAAATGACAGTGTCCTGAAAATGGTTAATATAAATAGAAAATGTATTTGAATTTTTTGAATTGTCGATTGTTGTAATCAGTTATAATTTTAAAGTAGATCTTTTAAAATAAACTTTAATTTCTTAAAATATAATTAATGTCAAGTATAATATTCCAATCTTAAAAGTGTTATGAAATGCTCAAAATCATTTTTCTTATTGCTTAATAGACTTAAAAGTCGATATCATAATGTTTCCAATATTTAATGGTTCAATTTCTTAAATCAAGCCATAATTATAAATGCTTTCTACAAGTTATACTATACCACTTCTTGCAAAGTGTAATAAACTACATTCCCCTAAACAAATTTAATTCAAAGAAAATCGAAATTTGCTTGAACAGTATTTGAAGTTATCCGTCTACAAAGAAAACACCAAAGAACTAACATATATTTATTTCTCCTCTTCACTCTACAGTTCTTCACAATGTCCTCAAATCTCATTTAAATAAGTAAAAAGTGTAATAAGCGACGTGAACAGCACGCAGCGAAAAGAATAGCGCTGAATAGAAGGCACGCCAAACAGCAACAAATGGCCAACAATTGAATGGCGGCCATCAGTGGCCCCCAGCGGCGTCCATTGAGCAATCAACACCATTTCTCCCACATCAAATCAAGCACCACCACCACCGCTGCCGCCACCTCAGCCGCCACCACTACCAACACCACCACCACCACCACTGTCCCCACTTTGGGAACCAGAACAACAGTCCAAAGCCCAGTCCAAGCCACCACCAGCACCACAACAACAACAACAACAACAACAACACTGAAGAGCTCCATCGGCAACAAATACCAGAACCAGAACCAAAACCGGGTGCAGCTGCTCGAATTATTTGGCAAACTCGCCGCGTAGTCCATCAATGAGCGTTTCGATGTCACTGGTACAGGGTGGTGCTGCCGGTGGTGCGCCACAGGGCGCCAGCGCAATCTTGGCCGCAGCGGCTCCCTACTATCAGCCGCCGGCCGTTCCCCAGGATGTCCAGCCGGATCGTCCCATCGGCTATGGAGCATTCGGAGTTGTCTGGTAAGTGAGATCGACATTATTTAATCCTGATTAAATAACGGCTATGCCGTTGAATGGGTGCTGCAGAAAGCATGATTATTCTTAGGATGTTTTGGTGGGTGCTCAGGGACGACCCGCTGATCTATGGTAAATTGGATTTTACAAATATATGCATAAAGTAAAATGTCTATTGATCACAAATGATGATACTTGTTTAGAATTGAATATACCGATTTTTATTAGCATTATTAGAAATTTAGTAGCTCTTTAATGGGAAAAGCGCTTAAGTTTTTTACTACCAACTTAGAATGGAAAGGAAACTTGTATTTTACCTCTAAAAACTACTTATAATTATAACAAGATGCATAGGAACCTCTGAAACCTACAAAAACTACATAGATCAAGTTAGAAATGAATATTTATTTTCTTACTGAAATTGCAATCAGCTTAGTATCTTAAACAAAATCCTTGGGAAAGTAAAATCAATAAACTTGTAATGTAAATATAAGTGTTAAAAATACTTATTAATTTGTGTACAGCTCTTTGCAACTGTTGGATTACGTTCAGTTTTAATAATCCCTTTACATCCAATATCAGCAAAGGTGTTTTATAAATCTGTTTCGTTTGCAAGGGTATTTGCAGCATCGGTACCTTTTCATGTTCCCTTGCCGTTTTGCTATGTGCTTTTTTGTCACGGTCTCGCCGTGGGTTCAGCAACCTTCTGTTTGGGCCTTTGATTCTGTAACCCTTTTGATTGTGTGTTGCTGTTGCTTTTGCTGTTGATGTTTTGTGCAGCAGGCAACGTCAACATCCTCGTACTCATTTCGATTCAGACCCTCAGTCCCGGGCCTGAGCTGAGCTGAGCTGTCCTTCATGGTTTTGTGCCTTTGTGCATTTTTCAACGCCGTGGCCCTGGCCCCCCGAGGGTGGATTTTTCCTATAATATATTTCTTACCCTAAACGCGCTGGCTTTCCATGTTTTGGTCTTTCCATCTCTTTGGCCTTTTTCTATTTGCACATCGCTCCTCGGCCTACACTACACTCTCTGCCTTTTTTTCTATCCCCTTGACTCTTTTGATTTACATTTCTGTGCAAAATTTTACATTAATTGTTGCTTAAACGGGGTTAGCTTTAAATATTTGTTTTTTTTTTCTCTTGTTTGCTCACTGGCAAACAAAAATATCTAAATAGGATTTGCAGATATTCATTATTAATCTGATTTATAGAGTGTAAAAATTGTCTTTTCTTAGCCAATGATCTTTTTTTGTTTTTAAAACAAACCGATTTGCTTTCATTTACTTTTGAGTAATAAGCTCTAACTTTCTATTTAAGGTTTGCTTTGAGTCAAACGAAAACCTTGAACTAAATTATCCGCATTTATTATTAAACTCGACGTCCTATTCATTTATTTGTAGTGTAGCCAGAAGTTTGGCAACGCTGCATTTACAAATTTCATTCACGTGTAAAACGGCATTTCCGGCTATAATCAAAACGCAAAGTGAGGCCAGTTTATCGGGCGGGTTTTTCGAGGAGCGGTGGTGATGGGGGAGTGGCCGGGTCGTCCACAGGGAAGCCAGTGAAAAACTGGCACACAAGGGGCCGAGGGTTTAGGCACAAGGAAGTGGAAGTGGAAGTGGAAGTCCGAAGACGAGCCACAAGTGGAGGAGCCAAGAGAAGCACACAAAGCGTGGAAAGGCAAACTATGTGAAGCTAGAAGAGGCCCACCAAGAGGCTCAAGTATATCCCTCGATACCTTCCCTTTGGAGCAACTCAAGCCCCCGCCGATTCCCTTTGGCCAACTGAAAGTGGAGCCCGCAGAATGAAGTCGTTGACGTTTGGATTGGCTTTGCGGAGCAATAATCAGCAGTGGTGGGTCTAGCAGTTGATAACTTGCTAAAACATTCATTTACTGTCCAAGTTTTAAACTACTATCAAGAATTGGTTATCTGCAGTTTAAGATATTGTTTTGTGATACTTTCAAAAGAATTTCCATTGAATCTTGTTACGCTGCCTTGCCCAAACATGCCTTAAGTCATTGAAAACAAACCCATTTTAAATTAAATATTACATTTTGTTTTATGAAAAATGATTTAGTCATAAATGAGTCTGGAATATTTTTCTTTTTCGAATATGAACTAGATATTCTGCATGTAAAAGTCAAAATGTTATAGACATTAGTTTATGAAGCAAGTTATTGCCACACACTTTGGTGTACTAAAACAAAGTTCGTCCTAAGAAAGTTGAAGTTATGGAAGTTGGACCACATATTTAAAGATCCTGTCCGGCAAAGTAGGGAAGTGAATCAGAGGGGGACTCAAAGTTTGGCTGGAATGCAATCAAGCGTTAAATTCAAGTGCCAAGTGTCGAACTTGTTAGATGCAGCCGGCCAGCCTAGGCTAGGAAATGTGTTTTTTTTTTTTGTTTTTTGTTTACGGGTTCTTAGTTAAAGGTGGTGCCTGTTTTAGAGGGGCGGTCGGAAGGCCCAAAAGCAGGTGAAGCGTGGTTTACAGGTGCGGAAGGAAGTGCCCCGCGGGGTGGGGAGTCGAGAAAACGCAATAAGGCAACGCAAGTCGTTAAGTAGTTCTTGTTTTGGGTGAACTTCGGCAACATGGCTTAGTAAAAATAGAAACTTTAACGAAATCCGCTTATAAAAGTTGTATGCAACATTATTTGGGCATGTTTCTTAAAGAAATTTTTGATTAGTAAAGTGTGACATCACTTAAGGCATGTAATTGAAAGCGAACTGAATATTTAATTAAATATATCCAAAATTGTACAACTAAAAATATGAAATATAAATTTGTGAATAATCAGCAACTTCGCTTTTCCCGCAATTACCTTATAACCTCTTTGAATTTTACTGCCTCTCCCTCTCGACCACAAAGACTTGGAATGGTTCTAATAAAATTCGAAATCGATGCTTAGTGTTAGATTACTCAATTTATAATTTGTTTCCCAGAAATGGCACTCTTGAGAAGAAAAAAACGACGCAAACGAAACAAGAACAACAAACATTTAACCAATTAATCCTAGGCAAAGTTCTACGAAATTTTCCCAATGCAACCGACTCGAAAGAGTCAAGAAACAGCCAAACAGAGAACTATATATATATATATATATATATATATGGGTATGGGTATATATTTGTATCCGAATCGTAGGTATGTATGTACGGATGGACGGGACTGACGGCGGACGACTTAGGTTGCGCAGCAGTCGCATAAGAAATATGCTATAAGGTATCCCAAAAGACGAGCGAATGAGCGAAGATCTTTGGGCTTTACTTTAAACTACCTGCAACTGGTTTTGGGAGGTGCGCAGGCAGACGACGACGACGGACTGGACAATTCGACGTCGAAGGTAGGAAAAAGACAGTGTAAACCTTTTGCCTGCATCGACGAAACCCGCTTCCTGCACGAATTGTGGCCGGTGGACTTTTCAGCTCTGTTCAACTCAGCTCGACTCGGACCTGGACCTCAACCTGGCATCCCAGTGTCTTGGCCCGGTCAGCCTCTTGGCAAGGTGTCTTTGGTCTAGGCTCACTCAGTCACTAACTCACCAACTGACTTGGCTTAGCCAGTTCCTGTTATTTTTAGGCTCTGAGCCCGGCTTTGGCTTTGTTTTGGCCAGTTGCCCGTTCTCTGTTCCCAGTACGCCGGCAACCGACCGATTTGGGCAAGAACAATTTAGAACCTTTTAATGGCCTTTATGTTTTTATTGCTGTATTGGGTACATTGTGGTTTCCTACGACTATTAAGTTAATGAAACTATGGAAACAACTTGTGTCACAATATTAATAAATACAATTTATTTGTTATGGTTTGTGATTGTAAAAATAATGGAAATTAAAATTTAACGATTAATTTGAATTTTAATGCTTCCCAATAGATCTTTTGGTGTAACCTTAGTTTAAGACTCTAAGATTATAACTTTTGAAAACTTAATATTTAATATGGATGTTATAACTCCCAATAAATCATTTCATGTAACCTTTAGAGTTGACATTTCGATTATAACTCTTCAAATAAAACTGAGTAATCAAATGTCTTACAAGATTCAAATGTTTGGTTTGACATTTATTTTAATAAATTTGTCAGACTCTAAGAATGAAGTAGAAACTACAAAGGGGTTCTGGGGTCCTCCGGAATATTTGCTTTTCAAAAATATGCATTGAACACCTTTGGTTTATGAACATGAACCTTTTCTCATTGGCACCATGCTAAGCTTCATTTAAATCTCATTTAATTTTTATAAAAAGCTTTACTCTACATTTAAGATCTAACGCCTATTCAAGGGTATTTTAAGACTCGATTTCTCGAAGTCAGACTGTTTTATTTCTAATTCTCCCCATCTGATTTTTATCGGGTCACAAATCCTGTGCTAATCTCAGCCGGGCAGTTCAGTTGCCGCATGGCATTCGTACCTTTGCCTTTGGGCCGCGTCCAACCACCGAAAAATATGTGTGTGTGCGAAAGGCCAAAAACGAATGCAGTGCACATGCATAGTTTTATTTACGATACTCCACTCTTTCCTGTTCACGAAACCAACAGTAGTATATGCCATCCACTTTTTTGAACAGCTGCTGCTCTCGGCTGATTTTGATGCTGATTTTGATGCTGATGCTGATGCTGCCGTTGTGCCCCTTCCAAAATCCCTATCCTGTTTTTGGTCTTTTTCATGCGGTGGTTGGTTGGTTGGTTGAACAACCTTCGCCCGTTTTTCAGTTATTTTGTCTGGCAAACTCACACATGTGCACCCAGCCAGACGTTTACAGGATATGGTTGTGTCGTGAGGTCCCGCATATTGTATGTTTTTTTCCACTCTCGTTTCGTTTCGTTTCGCTTCCCTGCGAGTGCAACATCCCGAATAGAACCGAAACTCAGCCATCATCAACCCTCTTAATTTTTTTCCGTCTGTTGCAACGACAAAGTTTTCCCGAAAACATTTTCAATTCCACGTTTTCCGTTAGGGGAACACTTTTCACGTCTGCCCGTGTGTGTGTGTGTGTGTGTGTGTACACGTTTGACTTTGAAAGTGTTTGAATAATTATCCTGTTTTTCCTAACCATTCCCGGCTTCTCTTCGAATGCGATTTCTTTGAGTTTTCCCGCTCTTGATTGCTTTTTGCAGTTTGGTAAAAGGGCGCTCAATTGGCTTATGAGTTTTTCATCAAGTTTTTCCTTGAGCTTCACACATTAATTGGGTTCGTTTTGGGTAAGCTAAGGGTACTGACTTTCTTTATAAAATTAAAAAACTAGTTTTTGGCTGTTTAAATTTATGAAGAACATGCCCAATTATAAATTATTTTGCCACTTGTAGGGACTCTTAGAGTTTTGCTGAAGCTGATTGATACATACTTCCTAATTAATTTAGTTAAACTCTTTTTTATTTGGTTTTTCATTCATTAGGTTTGATTTGTGATTGGGAGATTGATTATTATTGGCTATCGTTTTTAAGATTCTTAAATTAAACGCATATTTTAAATGATAAGCCAAAATAATTTGATTATAGTTCCTATTGTTATGTAAAACTATTGTCACTTATCCAGCAAAAGAAGTTTGGCAACATGGCCCTAGGACACGCACAGGTCATGCATTTCAGGTAGAGTTGCGTGAACTCTCCTCCACTTCTATCTTTATTTTTTGGGTAATACATTTGTCCTACGAATAGGTGTTCGTTAAAGGAGCAAGAGTAGGAGACAAAAGGGAATTACGCACGCAATTTTGTCCACAGCTTCATTTTAGCCCTCGCAAAGATACAGATACTCGGATACAGATACGCAGACACACACATGTGTGTACGCAGCTCACTTGCTGTGGCCAGCTTAGTTCACTTCAACGGCGTTCTACGGTTCAAGTGAAGCGCAAATGTATCTTTGAAGTTTATTTTGTACTACACCCGACCCTATCTGTCCCTCTAGCACCTCTTCTCATGCCCGGTTTTAGGTATCGTGTAACAAAGTGTGGCAAAAGGGAGCGCAAGAAATAATGTTGCACTACGGCAGTACACATGTGCGTGTATCCCTATTCTGTGCCAGTATCTGTATCTGTATCTGCTGTGCGGCACAGGCAGTGGTATCCGTATCTGTGCGTGTGCCTTTGCGTTTTACTAGTATCTTGAAATAATTTTCACTTGGACCGCCTGCGAGCTGCGAGCGCCCCAAATGAAAAATAATAGTCAACCAAGTGCCATCAGAACGTAAAAAGCTTCCATGGGTTCTGAACTGGTATTGGAATACACCGAAAAAAGAAATTAAATTAGTTTCTGGGAAAAAATGTATTTATTACGAAATGGTGACCAATAAAGAAATTGATCTAAGTTAATTTTCAATAAAAGTATAGATTTAAGTCCCTGTAAAAACTTTGTTGCTGGTTTTTGAGGCCCGTTAGAATTTGTTAGCATAGGAATTAAATAAAAAGGTGTTGTTTACGAAATTAAACAATAATAGATAATAGAAAATTGTTTTCTCTATGTGTAGATACCACCTCAAGCAGGTAGCGCCCGCTAACTAACCCTCTCTTGCTGCGTGTGTGCCAAATAAATCATCATGTGTTGGACAACAGAACGAACGTTGAACGCTCCTCTTTCCCAATTTCCCCATTTGAGTCCCCACTCCACCCCTTTTGCCCCTGGCTAACCCAACGTCCATTGAGTGGAGTTCAACTGTTCTGGTGTGCTCCTACCTTTAGAGCTGCTCGTAAAGTGCATTGGAAAACTGAAATAGACAAGTCGAGACAGTTGGACACACCGAGCACCAAGCACCGAAAGAGGGGAGGTGGAGGGTTTGAGCCCGGGGCGGTCAACTCTACTTGAACCCGAACCTAATGAAGCCACTCCGGGTGAAGATACTGCAAGGTAGTAGGGGGCAACAAATAAAGTAAAAACCCACCGGGGTGGAAGGCGAGCTGTAGGCAGGTGGGTTGGGTGGAAACTAATTAAGTTTTGCGTCAAACTATTTGCCTCGAGGGGCAAAAATGGAAAAACTATTCTGGAAGTGTTGGAAAATTTATGCATTTATGTGATTTAGGTTTGGGGAGAGGAGCCGAAATATTTTAACGTACGTAAACAGTGAGTAAAGAATGTAGTAAAATGTGCCAATCAGCTAGTAAACAAGTAAATGGTAGACTTGGACTTGGACAAAAAGGAAAGAATAAAGTTCTACATAGAATTGAACAAAAAATTAAAGAAAATATAAGTTTGAAGTAATACAGTGGATTTAAGATTAAGATTTTGAAAATCAACAGGTTTAGGAACCAGAGAGCTCTTTGGCAAACAAATTAAAAACTAGAATCCCAATTTGTGCTAATTAGGCGCGATCAGACACCGTCTTCTTGATCACGGCTGGACAGGATCAGCTGGGATCTCCACTTCACTTCACTTCACTCCACTCCCGACCAACATCCATTTGCCACCTTGGGGCCATTGTTGTGGTGGCTCTTTGGAAAATCTCGCATATTTAGCACAATGGAAAACTCTTTTTGCTGCTGGCACGACGGCACAAGTCACTCAGCCGCAACGAGAAAATCGTGCGAGCGTTTAATGTGGCTGGCAAAGGCTTACACTATGCTTGCAATGCTCGCAGCTGCAACTGCAACAGAAATAGCAAATGCAACAGCAACAGAAACAGCAACTTCTGCAACTGCAACTGCAACTCAGGCAACAGCAGTAAACTTAGTGCCATTGTCTGGATACCCTCGGCTTCATCCTCTTCAGCGTTTGCTGCTGTTTATGCTAAATGAGGGTTAACGCAAAAACGAAAGAGCAGAGGCGAAAAAAAATATTTACGAAATGAGCCAAGTCTGTAGCACTAAAAAACATTTTTTTACAATGATTTCAATATGTGTATTTTAAAGAGAACATTCAAGTCTGATCATATTGGCAAAAAGTTATTATAATAAATGTCTAATTAATACTTATGATATCTGGAAAATTGTTTTCTGTGCAGTCAAAGCTGCAACTGTAAAATTTCTGCGGGCTCTCAGCGTCTGCTTAAAAATATTGAATAAAATGAAGGGGGACGTTTCAATGGACGGGCTGCAAAACAGCCTATCTGCCATCTTTTGTTGCAAAGTTTTGACAACATTTTGCCACCCTCTTTTATATTTAAAACCACCCGACTTTGATTTGTCTCTGCATGGTAGATTCTCTCGTTTTCCCCTCTAGTTTCTCACTTTGGGCTTGCAAATTTGTAGACACAATCTAACGATGTTTACAACATTTTTCGTAGGTGTTAATTAACAATTGTTTGGAGCTTCAATCGATTTTTGTATAGTTTTTTAGGGTTAACATTTCGTGTGCAATTTTATAGAATTTACATAAATTTGTAAATATTGTTATTCGCAGAATTTTTTTTACGAAATTAAAAGACTTTTTAAAAGGTGTTTGTCCTACCAAATAAATACATCTAATGTTGTTTAATAATTAAAATACAACACCTTATCTTTCTTATTTTAAAGTTTTAATGTTCAAAAGTTTTGGACTAACAATAAACTGGTTGCATTGTTCATGCTTTCAAAACAGGCATTCATAATCTTATGATTTTCCAGCCAGTTACGATTTAATCAAGTGAATTTCGGCAACGGCGCCTGCTATAGGCAAACAAAACAAAGCTGCACAATCACACACATTTTCCGGCCGCTTAACTAGCAGCAGCTTAACATATTTTCTTAACCCCAATAATGCTGCACAATCAGAGAATGGATTTTGCCGCAATGCCGGCCGCCCAAACCAACGAATTTGAGGATACTCGACTCTGGAACCGCTTTTTGGCTGCAACACCATCATCACCATCATCATGATCATCGAGATGATTATTATCCCCATGGCACAACGCTGTGTGTGCTTTGCCACTAAACGCTTTTGACATTTCAATTAAAATTCTAGAAAAAGTCTATGGCGATAATTGCTGCGAATGCCTGTGCGCCACTGCAGCGTCATTGTTAAATATTTACTAGAAAGAAGAGTATTTGAAAATGGTTCGCCTGGCGCCAAAAGCTGGAGTGCAGTAGTTGTTGTCTGTCCTCTCTCCTTTTTTTTTATTTTTCTCCATTTACTGTCAGCAAGATAATTAGACAGATGCGTTAATTGGTGCAGGCAAATATTTTCCAATTCTTTATCGCACTTGCTGCAGAATTCAATGCCCCCCATGTGTGCTCCTGCACAAACAACCTGCCTCTTTAAAATCTCCTTTGACAAATGAGCCGCAATCGGTTGCCATGCAATTACCCATATATACATATATATATGTTTCCTTATAAGGTGGTCTTACCTGATTTATTTTTCTTCTCCGCCCACTGGGAATTTACAAAATAATAATGCATTCGACTTTGTGTGCATATTTCTTCGAGACGGCTTTTGTTGTCAACTGTCATTATTGATGTACGATCTTGATATCTGCGCAAAAACATATGAATAACAAAAGGTTGTTACTCTTAACCTTCTGCTCTGTTCCCGAAACCCCCCTTTTATCCATATGCAACAAAAGCTTTGTGTCGTTTCCTTGGCGCCACTCGCGATGCGTCAGAGATGCACTGCAAAAAGTGAAATCTGTTTTCTATTTAAAAAAGTATAGTATTTTTATTTAAATTTTAAAAAAATTAAACAAAATAAAACCAAATGTCGAAAACTAGCTGTAAAATTAAAATCCATTGGTTATTCATGGCAATGTCCTTCTCTTTAATAAAGCTCAGCTGCAAATTGTTGACATAAACTGAAATTTCGGCAAACAAAAAATCACATCAATGTCAGGAAGCAAAAGAAGCGGAATTCATTAAATTCATGTGCAATTTTTTCCAAACAATATGGGGATTAAAATTTCTTAATTGCATTTTACCATGCCACACCATTTTTCATTAAACAAAAAAAAAAAAGAAAATAATGGTAGGCTGCCGCTTAAAACGGGATTACAAGTCTTTGTTATTTTTACTCAATATACGCCCTATATGATGCATCATTGCTCCTTAGAAACCCTGTGCAAAATCAATGAAAATTTTCGAGCGGATTTCTCCTCCATTTCAGGCAGGTGCACACGCACTTTGTGTTTTTTTTTCTGTTATTTTTAGATTTTTTCGTGTCAGGTCCTTAAAAGCAGAGAGATCCTGCATGTTTGATGAGCCGCAGCATTTTCGAGGACAAAAACGGGTGAGCTCAAATTACGGCAGCAAAATACAGCGATAACAAAGAGAGCAAACCTCGGGCGGATCGTCGAGGATCAGTGGCATAATGGCAGGATACCAGCAGTCTGCTCAAGTACCTGACCCGGTGCTCCTATGTCCTTTGCAGCTGTCTGGCTTTCATTTTGTGTATTGTAGTCCTTATTTTGTCTCCTTTCCATATTGATTTTCCTTACCCCTCATGTGTCAAAAAAACCTTGGAGTTGGAGCCTCGACTATTGGGATCCCGGTTCTGTCATTAACAAAAAAATAAAATAAAAACGGAACCGGGTACATCGTACATCGACGACGATGACGACAACAACGAGACTCCAACAAAAACGGCAGATGGTCAGATATAATAGCATTGGATCGGGGAGTGGGCCGTTGACCCTGGCGGGGGGCTAAGAGGGGGGGCCCCAAACGGCCGGGGGAGCCACCTAAAGGATGAGCATGAATGTTAATATTGACGCAAGGTGGAGTTTGCAGTTTCGTTCGGGGCTCCACGAAGCTGCAACATTGGTTAGCCAATTTATTAGCAAATTTTGCCGGTCTTTGTTGGCTGGCGATGGACGAAGAAAGGGCGGGGAAAATTACTGTTACTGCGATCGTGACAGAGTGATTTATACAGCTACTTTGATTTTTATGAAGCCAATTCATATTTATAGAGTATCAAAAATTATCTACAAAGTGTGCTAAATTGCTAGGTATTGCATATTGTTATTGAAATTAATTTGGGATACTACTAAGCCTACTAAGCCATAGGAAATTGTTAGAGTTGAAATTAATTAAATTGTTGGGTGTTTTTTTAAGTTGGGAGTCTATTACATTTTTTAAGTTCCGAACAAAATATAACAAAAATGTGCCAAGATATAAAAAGATATACAATAGTTTTTTCTCATCGATTCTTGATAATTATTCCATGTCGTATTCTATCACGTTGTGATTGTCTAATTCCTATTCAACTGTTACAGAATTTTAACACTTTTCAAATTGTTTGCTCATCTCTAAAAGGCAACAATGTCGGTGTTTTTGTTGTTCTTATTGCTTAACTCTTCTCCTGCCGGCACGCATGCGCTCAGAAAAGCAGCGACGCAACGTTCATTGCACCCAAAAAACAAAAAAAAAAAAAGAAAAGTAAGAAAAATAAAAAACATCCAGCAACAGAGCAACAACAGAAAGTTAAGTAAAGAAGAATGAAATTTTCGTTTGGGATTTTTACGATGACTGAGAGAGTAAGCGAAAGAGATGGGGCTATGGAGAACCGGATGGTCTTCATCTATACATTGAGCCGAGCTGACCGACCCAGACCCCAAAGTCCCCTTAATAACCCTCTCTGGAAAACCCCTCCCTGCGACGTTTTACTGTACACAGAAATGAAAAAGGATCTGTTTCGTATTTGATTAATACAAAATTTCACTCAAAAATCTATACAAAGGCCTCTATACTAAAACTTGTCGATTGAAAAATTATTTCGTTGTTAAAAATATATAAAATTGTATATTGTATTCGTATGTATGTATTATATTGTATTGTATTGTATTGTTTTTAAAAATTAAATAGGTTCCTTGTTTATTTAATAAATTACTAATACAATAAATCAAAAATTTTGTTTTGTGTAATAAGCCAAAAGTCCAAGACTGCGTTCGTTGCCTTTGCGCCTGCATTATTGTATGTGTTGTATGTTGCAATATGCCTTTGGGGCGCAGTTCTCCAACCTATCCCAAGTTTTTTTTTTTTTTTTGTTATTTTGTATTTTATTTTTTATTTTGACACGCATTAGTGTGTGTTTGGATGTGCAAGGGAGAAGAAGAGCTGTGTGTGCACACAGTTTTAATTGAACTTTTGCCTCCAGTTGTGAACACGACAACAAAGGGGATATTATTTTTGCGGTTATTGATTAGTTAGATATGAATACATGCCGCGGTATATCGGTGGCCTTAACCATGATAAACAGTTATAACTATATAATTTACGTATACCACTAATTGGTGACTCAGTACAGGGTCGAACTTATTCATTTCCCATAGGGGTTCTTATAAATGTAATTGCTGCTACCAATAGATATTGAATAAATGTTAAATGATTGGCCATTGATTTTAGTGTTTTACCATTTAGCTTAGATTAATAAATATATTTGATCGGTTTTTAATCATATTAACTGCTATACGATTTTATTAACCATTGCTTTGTATTTTTCTCTTTCTAGGTAAGTTTAACTCAAATTTCTGAGTATGTATTATCTACTTGTCATCCACGTAAGTTTATGAACAAATAACTTCCCAATTAACTCAGCTGAATCATGTTGCATTTCCCATAAACAAACGTTTATTATATAGTTAAAAATAATTAACTGATATATGGGCGTGTTAGCCGGGAATAAAAGTTCAAAGTTCGAGTGGTATTTCTCATTTAAGAATCGGTTAATGAGCTGGCCAGCGAATGGACAATAGACGAAGAAAATGAAAAAAAATAAAATGCGATAAAACTCTCTCGACAACAGAACGCATTAAAATGTTCTTACCAATCATAAAAATACGCCATAAAATTGAAGCTGGCAGAGAAATTCAACATGCCAAAGTGCACAGAAATACTTGTAGATATATACATACACATACATTCTTGAGGGGTGCGAGTGCGGGGTCGAGATGCATCTTTTTATAGAGAATTCTATGGGGTGGATGGAAGTGTCGACAAAGTGTTTGCTCTTCTCCTATTCTCTATATATCTTTTGGTTTGAGGGTCAAAGAGTGCGGCATCAAATTTCACGCACACATGCGGGGGATGGGAAAATCGAGTGGGGGAAAACTCTAATAAATGCTGCTGCTCCTGCTGCTGCTGCTGCTGCTGCTGCAACAGCATCTCTGAGTGGGAAAACATTGGAATGCATGTAGAGCATTAAAACTAGCGGCCACAATACCAAAGTCATCGAAAGAAATCAATAAAGAAAGTAATTTGAAACGTGGAAAGGCGAGAGAGTCCTCTCTTCTTGTCCCGCTTTTTTGCTCCACCCAAACGAAAGGCAATTTATCTAATGGTAATATTGTATGGCTATAAAACAATATTGGCAAAAGGCGAGTCAGCTGTGGTCAAGGCGGAAAACGTCGGAAAACGTCGTCGGCCAACGGCGAGAATCCCGACAACTATTTCCACGCCGTCGCTTTTCAAGGCGAGCCGGGGAATTTAAGTTGCCATAATGCGCACAGCGCAATTCCGGTTAGCTCTTTATACAGCCCGTCACTTGGGGGTGGCTTTGCCTTAATAAGGAATTTTTATAAAAGAATTTAACATAAAATAGTTATTTTGTTTTCTGTAGCTTATACACAAAATAGTTCATTAACCATAAAACAAATACTTACTAACAGCAATATGTTGCTTATTCTTTAAAAATAGATTAAACAAATCTGTAACTTTAAGTTACTAAGTTGCATTTGTTTTTTTAAAAATTTGTAATAAACAAAAAACCAAACAATTCAAATAGAAGAATTTTAAAGATTTCATCATTTGGTGCTTTAAATTCCAAAACTGTCAATATGAATTTAATATTTTTAAAATCATCCGTAATAATTACAGAAAATGTATAAACATTTAGACTAAATTAGTTTTCCTTTTTGTATACTTAGAATTAATTAGTAGTGTCAGGCCCATCTTTTCCATTTTGAAAATTAACTATATCAGATGACAATAGCATTTCCCTCTCATCAACATTAAAGTAAAAGGGGGAAATCGTAGAAAATTTTAATTAAATGAGCCCTACAATTTTCCTACCCCCCACGTATTTCTCATGGTTTTTGTTTACTCTTGGCTTCCCCAATGATATTGGCTAAATTTAAATTGTGGCCCCATCGACATTGATTTGTCAGCGCCTCCGCTTGAGTCACAAAAACTGAATGGGACCAAAGTGTTTGAGTCATTTCAACCGCCAGCTCTTTGGCCCCTCATATACCCCCTATATATTCCCTCCTTTCTCCCACTGTTCTCCATTCGGTAAATGTTCTTTGGTATTTATCCAGCTGTTAATTGTGTGTGATCTTGAAGAACAAGCCAAACATGTTGAACAATTTCTCTTAACTATTTTTATATCTTTCGTGGCGTTGGGGTCCCCAACATATGTTTGATTTTCTTGAGACATTAAGAAGTCCCCTCTTTCGGATTTCGTGGTTCCATTCGCCCAACAGCAAAGTTTGACGACCTTCACTGGTGGAAAACTATATTTTCTTTGCTCTTTCGGTGTCCCCTCGTCTTTCTGTTTGCTTTTGCATTCGATTTGTGTAAACAAATTTTAAGTTTTGTGCTGGCTAAGCATTTGTGAGAAATCTCTAATATGGATTTAAAGAGCAGAGCCTTGATTTTCGTATTAAATTTTACTAAAGGCAAAGAAGGTTATTTCTGGTTCCTTGCTACCTACACTTCAAGCCAAAAATACCTGTAGAAATCACTTATTTACCAGGAGAACCTGCTGGGAGCGAAACAATTTTCACCAAATCTCTGTTGGAATTATTCTCCTGTTTTTACCTCTTGTGCAGTTTCAGTAAATTTAATTCCCTTTCCTGGAAATCGGCATTTCGACATGGTCTGGTTTTGTGTTAGTGTCGGGTGTGGCTTTGTCTGGCTAAATTGTAAAGGAAAACCTACTTTTTAGCTGGAAAATACGGCAGTATTTTTGGAAACGAAACGTTCGATCAAACAGCAAGGAATTGAGATAAACTTAAAGAAAATAAATACTATTTAAAATATGAATATAAAGATGGAGTAAAAAACAGTAGTTTCTGTTAGTTTATTAAACCTTTTTTTTACTATTAGCATAGTACTAATTGTTGATGCTAAAAAACGGTCTGTGAAAAATTTTACAAATTTACAGAACCAAATTACAACTTTTATTTTTATGAAATCTCGGCTTTCTTTTTGCCCAACGGCTCTTAAACTTGGGCGTGGCAGCCTTTGTTTTGAATGTTTTGGAAAACTAGTAGGGGGGCTCTCATCAGGGGAAAACTCATTAAACAAAGTACACTTGAACGCCCCATGACACACCTACATCGGTATAGTATATATGTATATAGGTAGCTCCTCTGCGAGTATGATACCCTCTCGCACCATCACCTCTATGGCTAAACTTTTCTTCCCCTTAACCCTTTTACGCCCTTTTCATACATATTAGTTTCTCCTTTTACCTTTGTGTTCATTTTTTTTATGGCAGAAGCATGATGAAGCTCCTGAAATTTTTTTTCGCTACTGCTGTTTGTTGTTTGACTCTTCTTGCACACCTCTTTTTCGCTGTTTATTCTCTCTTTTCGCTTTATGTGCTATAAACATTTCAGAATGAAATTTTACAAACTGTTGAAAGTGCTTAACAAACACAAACATGTTTGGCACACACAAGCACAGCTGCAGCTTTGTTGGCTTTAATTGCGCAGGTAAAAATGGGGAAGCATCAAAAATGGAAAGAAAAACTATAGCACAGTTGTAAGCGTTTAATGGAGGGAAAATAAAGCTTTGCAATGTTATGTTTTTTAATGTTTTTCAACTACATTGTAATTTGGCATTTTTTTTTTACATTACTTTAGTTTAAATATAATATTCTGACTTGCAAAGACCTATCATTATCATGAATTTTGATGCAGTTTCCCCTGCCTTTATAGCAATGTTGCAGTCTCTACTGTTGTTAATTTTTTAATACTGTTGCAACTGCAACTTACCGTCATTATTGCATTTCCCAGCTCTATCTTAGTGCCTGGATTTTAGCTAATTTTATTACCGCTCATAAGTCGTTTGAAACTTTTTCTGTTGTTCTTGTGGTTGCGCTGTTACCTCTTCCTATAAAAGTTCAGTACCACATATTGCTGCTGCGAAAATTGCCTCTAGTTCGTTGATTACTGCTGTAAAAGTGGCTAATATGTGGATTTGGCTACTATTTTTATGATCCCAGATGTAGGTTCGGGTTTTAGAGAGGATATTGCTGCTGCTACAGTTGCGTTTTTAATTGTTGCCGCTGTTTGAAGCTCATTATTGCCTGTTATTTACTGGTTTTTTTTTGCTTTCTCGGCGTTGCATTTTTAAGTTTATTTATACAACTTTGCCACGCCCACAGAAATGTTTTATACTCCTCATATGCGGTTCTATGTTCTTTTGTTTGAATTCTCCGCCCTGAGGCCTCCTTAATTATTATGCCTTACAATCGCAACTATACAGGAAAATGATAGCAATTTTAATAAACAACTTTTTATATAGCATACATCTGGGCGTGGGGACATCATAACTCGGCTCGCATTCCTTCCTTATAGAACATAGAAAAAGGGGTCGTCTTATTCACTTAGTAAACTTTGCACAGATATATAAAAAAATACCAATTGTTTTTATAATTTTGAAATAGTACGCTTTTAGATATAACTAATATATATATATATTAGATCGCTTGAATTTCGTAGACAATTTTGAACGAAAAGTTTGAATGTTCTTTGCTTCCTTTTCTGTTTTCCCTTCGCTTTGCAGCCTTTTATTGTTTTGCATAAATTTGAGCCACACCCCCTATTTTGGGACTGTAGGGCGGGGATTGTCTGGCAAGCGAAATAAAAAATTATGCACATAAATTCAGACGCTTCGGAGTCGTAAACATTGGCCCATGTAGTATTTCTTCTTTGGTGTTTTTTGTTTTTCGCCAAAAAAGCATCCTTAGAAATTTTCGCTGGCAGCATTTCTTGCAATTTTCCCTCTCGATGATTTTTTTTTTTTTTCGTTAGCTTGTGTTGGATTTTCAAACGTTCGACTCATGTTTTTATTATTAATTTCTTTTCTCTCTTCTATTTTGAACGTTTTTGTTCAGCACATTGCGCAAATATAAATTGCTTAAACTTTCCACTTGCGACTCCGTTTTAAACTTTGTTTTTGTTGTTTTCGCAGTGGGCGTGGCAGGGTTTTCGAAAGGCGGATACCATGTGTGTGTAGTGGGTGTGACATTTCCTAGAAAATTTTCTTGTTTGTTTTTGTATGTTGCTGATCCTTTGATTGTTGTGGAGTGGTGGAGAACCGTGCGGATAATTTATTTAAAATAATATACAAAATTTCGATAAATATTTAACTTTGAGGAATTTGGGTTTAATATATATATTTTGTTTATTTCTTGCTTTTATTAATTTGTAAAGTATTTTTCTTGATGCTTTATTACTTTTAGTAGCATGAAATTGTTTTTTTTTGTATCTTGTTTGTTTTTTATGGCTTTTGGTCAGCTTCTAACTTGTTCTTTACAAATTTGGGGCTTGATACAAAAACGAAACACAACAGCCTAAGGCTGTACTACCATGCAAAAAACAATAACATAAAGTTTTACTTTACTCCTCACCTCACCTTTGTTTTCCCTTCTGGAAAATCTGAAAACATATTTCAACGAAATAAATATTTTGCCACTTTTAACCAGCTTTCCTTATATCCCCAAAACTCCGCACAAACACAACAAATTTTCCAGCACCTCCTCTCATTCCAAAATTTTCCTGGGTGCGTGTTATCTGCTGCCACACAATTTTCACCAAATAAGAAATACAAAAAAATAATCCACCAGAGGTTGTGGATGCAGGAGATTGAATGTAGCAGAAAGTTGTGCCTTGCTGAGCAGCCGAAAAGCGTCGCTTAAAATTAAACAAAACAAAGTTTCGATGGAGAGTAGAATTTTCTTTCCTACCCAAAAATGCCAGATGAAGGACATTTTCCCTGGCCCAAAATCCAGCGAAGAGGCGGAGCGAGAACGTAGCAATCTCGGTGGAAGTCAAGACGGAAATACCGCCCCCATAGGGGGTTGGGCTACTCGAACGGTGGAAATTTTTGCTCATAGAGGAAGGAGCAGGGCGAATATAGAAGGCAACTTGTGCAACCTCGTAAAAGTTACATCACAGCAATGGAGAGAGAAAGACTCGGACCGGCCATCGATGGGAAAAGCGGAAGGAAAACCGAAGGGAAAATGGCAAAAAGGAGCGGGTGTGTTAGAGCGACTTTGGCATAAATTATTTTCGGTCGAATCCACTGAACTTGTGTCGTCGTCGCTGCCTGCATAAGTAATAAAAATAAAATAAAAATACCAACAGAGAAAAAAGTAGTAATTTGCTCGTAAAATAGTTGTGCTCAAGTAATTTTAACGATTATGATCTTAATCAAGTTACCAAAGCCTTGCTATAGCATGGGGTTTTAAGGGAGTCACGATAGTGGATGCTTTATGGTCTTTGCCGGAGGGGTTTACATCCAGTCATATTTTTGTCACGCTTACCATGGCTTGGTTTATTTGATGAAAGTATTAACAATAAATGAGAAAAGGTGGGCTGGGCTTGGAAGTGTTAGATAAATATGTTTGCTTATGTGTTTTAAAGATTTAAACTGGAAATTGAGCTTATTTTGAATAACTCTTGGGATGTTTAGATATGATTTTTTTTTAATAACATCTAACTGCTGTTTTTAATTCAATCTGAAATTCGTATGTTGTTAACTTAGCAATAGCTTAAGTTATTTTTACTGTCAACCGCTTTCTATTTTACTCTTCATAGAAGGCAATTTCCCTTAATCGTATACGGCTTATAATATTACATTTGTTTTTTAATCCAAAATAGAAGGAAACTTTTACGATCGACCAAATTTACATGCTAAATGGTAATCTTTTCCACTAACTACTCTGGCTGCTGCTAAAAAACCACTACTGTCACTATATCCTCATCTCCTTCTCCTCTTCTGAAAGCCCCTTTGGCATCCCCATTTTCCCTTCCGTTTCCCAACTTCCTTAGCAAAAAAGCCATTCTAAAACGCTTAAAAGTAGGCAACATAGTTTTCCACGAGGGGCGAAAATACGCCCCGAAACAGAAAACAGAAACATCACACGCGGCGTATGCGTAACATAAAATTAGCCACAGGATTTTGCAAGGCATCCTCTGCCTATCAACCATTTTCCCTCCGATTTTGCCCCTGCCATTCTGGTGAAAAAATATCTGCGCGTCATCCACACACGAAAATGGTTGGCAAACAGTCGCCAAAAGTGGGTAAGAGGCGGTGGCGGAGGGGGGGCGTGGCTGGGAGGCTGAGCCTGGACCTGGGGGTCGCACAAAGGACAAACGAAAGGCGGCCAAAACGGGGCGATGGTGTATGGGGTGGCTATTGGCGGGTAACGATGGCAACGAAGGCAAGAAGAGGATGTGGTGCTGCCAGAGGCATCCACGTGTACGTGGACGTGGAAAGGTGGAACAGCCAACGTGGTCGGGGGTAGTAGCTTGCTCGAATTTAACCGCTTATAACACCCCGACGTCCTTCGACCCACCCACCCACTCAAACTCTCATTGCAGAGTAGATTTTCATGTCTGTGGAAAAGTTTTTGCGTGCGTGTGCGCGGTGAAAATTTCCGGGCAACAATAACAAAAAAAAAAAAAAAAAAGCCAAAAGTCTGGGCAACGAATTTTCTTCTTTCTTGCCATTTTTTTATCCGAGCTCATGGTCCATGATTTTTTCTTCCATTGTTACGTGTCTCGCCTTTTGCGTTTTTTTTTTCTTATTGTTGTTATAAATGTCTTCAGCGAGCCAAGAGAAAAGAGAATTCTATTGCTCAAAATTTAGCAGAAGATGCGGCAACGGAACTATAACATTTATTCAATTATTATTGTATTTTGTTTTATATTTCCTAAACAGTTACACAGTCTTTAATGAGGAAATATAAAATGTAAACTGGAAATTAGATTAGAAACACTATTTATAGAAATTAACTTAGCTGTCAGATATCTGCCTAATATTATTAATACTTGGGAAAACGTTTAACCGCATGCCATTTATTTATAGTACCTATATTTCTTAGGAATAGCAGACAAATTGCTATTTATTATTCATGTCCTCATTTAACTTCTTGTTGCAGACAAGACAGTTGCTTATTAAACATTCCTTTCTTGTCTCGTCGCTTGAAACTTTAGTTTGATTAACCGCAAACGCAGTTAAATTAAATTATTTTCCTTTGGGGAAAACTAAGTTACCAGTCTGTCAATCTCTCTTGTCCCCTTTTAACTTCCCGGTTTTTCCTAAACCCCTTATCAGCCTGTTTGCAGCCCCATCCAAAACTGTTGACACAAGGCTCACCTATACCCTATTTATCTCCACTTCTCTTTTACCCCAGAGAGAACTCAAATTTTCGCAAATTTAATTATTGTGAAATAGAAAACTAAAAAACTAAATAGATGCAAAAATGGGAGTACAATTTATATGTTCAAGACCAAAATGAAATTAAAATCATTATTATTGTACGAAAATGTAACTTTTTTAATGTTCATTTTTCTTTTTATAAAATATATAGATAGATATTAAGTACGGATACGTAATTATTGGTGAATTTAATTAAGAAAATTATAAGTAACCTTAATTTTTTCTGTGTAGAACGCCTCATCATAAAGTTTAGCTCAAATCAAAACCAACAAAGCGTCAGAGGGCGGATTTGGGGCGTGGCAGCAAGTCAGTCAGTGGCTCATTCATTCATCCAGCACTGCCATCAGTCAGTCAGTCAGCCAGTTAGTCATTCAGTCAGTTGGTCCAATGTCCTTCAAGCGGTTGCCAACGTGCCCATGCATATTTACAAAAAGTAAAAAAAAAAAAATAGCATTACAAAAAACAAAAAAAGAAAATCTGCAAAAGAAAAAAAATTGAAATAGAGAAAAAAACATAGAAATGTCGGCGCTTGCAGGCAGTGGCTGCCACGCCCACCGAGGCGACGATAGCAGGCCGCCCCTTCAGGGATTTGCTCTTGTCTTTCGCCTCCAGCGGGAGCTGCATAAATTTTCAGCGCATTTTCCCAACCCCTTTTATTTGCTTGACAAATTTCTGTTGCTGACTTTTCTGCAGCTTTGGGGACCACGAAAAACTTTACTTGTTTCTGTCGCGCTTTTCCCCCCGCTTTTTTCCCCCTTCTCATATAGTTTTGTCCCCCCCTCGCTGCCTTTGTTGTATTTATTTGATTGAATTGAGTTTTGTTTCGGTCATGGATTTTTGTTTTTCTTGTCGTCGACGTCTACTCACTTGAGACCATTTTAAGTGTTTGCTGAATTTGCTTTTGTCAATTTTTTATGCATTTCGATTTTGTTGTTTTGATAATTCAGTGTGCCGCAGTCACTTGAAATCGGAGTATTTTTGTATGTTATTTTTGTTAGATTGTTTGATACAAACCAGATGTAAAATAATGAGTACCATAAGTGGTCTTAAAAGGGGAAAAACTACTAAAAAGTAATTTAAAGTAAATTGAATCTCAGATTTTATTTATAATCTTGAAACAAATATGTTAACTGTAAGGTTTCTGCCAAAAATAAGTGGCTCTAAATTATCAAACACATTTATATTAAATCTTAAGCCCCCTTTTGTGTAAGCAAAAATATTTAAAGCTGTACTTTAGTAATTATTCTCCATTTTATTATAACAACTGTTCTAACAATCTCTCATTATTGTTCTCTTTCTAGGTAAGTTTTGCAAAACTACGAAATTGCTGGTCTCACATTACGTTACCCCGCACTTAACCCCAAACAATCGTAATGTGAGTCATGGAACAGTGCCCAGTTATTTGGCTGTTCCAAAAAGATCGTAAGTTTAAAGTTGAATATACTCCCCAGATGCGTGTGTGTCTCATTAAAATTATATAGTCAGCTAGAAAGAGTGAGAGCGGGTGGGCGCTATTACGGAATAGAGTGGAGTGGAGTACTGGGCGATGGGGGATAACCACAATAAAAGTTGGAAATTAATTTCGAGCGCCACATTTAGCTGTCGTTGACTTTTACGCGCCGTTGAGCCACCAACAAACCCAAGCCAGCAGCTCAACCATCAAAGCAGAAACAACAACGTGGCTTTACATTTTTGTATCTTTTATCTATGCAAAAATAGGAAAATACAAAAAAAAAAAAGGAGAAATAAGGTGGAAAAAAGTTAACTTTCCTCTTTAAGTTGGCTTTAAATGTGTATATTATGATGGCAAATGCAAAGATATTTCTCCCACAAACGCCTGCAATGCTTCTTAATGCTTCGGTGCGTTTTTCTAGCTGCATAAAACGAATGCAAAATGCAGGAAAAAGCGCGAGTTCGTCTTTGGCTTTATAATTTTAAATAATTTTCTGTTTTTATAGTGGGGTCAATCCAGTTTGTAAAGCGTTGTGTGATAGAGAGGGGTAACGAAGTCAGACAGAGAAGGCACACACAAGTTTAATTGCCTTGACAACATTCTCCCCGCGTCACCCCTGTTGGCAAACTTTTAATGCCATTTTGGTATCAGCAAAAAGAGAGTCAACATAAATTATATTTTTAATTAGATGAAGGTGTCCGTCTCTGTCTAGGCTCTCTCTTTCCCCCTCTGTCTGTGTGTGTGTGTTTATTAAACATATTTTATGACAATATTGTACGGCAGTGACCTGCCTTCTGTTACCCTCTTCGGTCCCCTGGGTGTTGGTTTCAGCTATTGTACATTTAATTAGTAACTGGTCAAGTTAATTGGCTAAAAATGGAAATGAATTAAACGGCAAATGGCCGAGGTTCGTTGAACCTAACAGGGCTAATGAATTCCAGGTTATATTGCAGGTGTATATCGTTGTGAAAAATCTTGTCGTCTGATAGTCACAGATAAATTAACATAAATCACCATTTAAAAATATATTTTAAAGCAACAAAATATACAACATTGAAATATTTTTCGATTTTAAATCACTTTAGTTTCGATAAAGCTTTAAGTTCGTCAAATATTCCTTTAAAATGTACTCAATGTTGTACATTTTGCAATATTTTCCCAAGATCAAACTTCTTTAATGCAGTTTTAACTCGCAAACAACCAAAAACCTTAAAAAAAAAGAACTGCACATACCAGTTGAAATTCATTTAGATCTTGATTAACTTTTCAAGGAGTGCAACAAAAGGCAACAAGTTTCTCAACTTTGGTCCAGTGCAGCTGTGCAACAATAGACAAATATACAAGCAAAAAACAAAAAAAAAAAGAAGGAAAATTATGTTTATTATAGCCAGCAGCAGCTGATGATGTTGATGAATCATAGAGTCGAGACCCTGGCAACAATGCCCACATAATTGCCACTGAGAGCTTTGATAATGCCCCGAACAGATAGACACATAATGGTTTGATATCTTTGAGTGGTGTGGTTTCTTTTTTTTTGGGTCTGTGGACCAGGTCCGCATGTCTAAGACGTCTCGTGTCACTGAGTCGCATTGACAGTCTGATAATTTTTATGGGTCACCGAACAAAACCAGAAAACTGTCTACATCTGTCTCCAGTCGCCTATCCCTTTTGCCCGGGTATGCAGATAACTGTCACATGGCCTGGCCCATAAATAAGTTTTTAAAATTTTTCAATTGAGCTGTTTTCGGCTTTCAGTTGCGACAGCTGCTGACCATTGACCAAATCACTTAGCCACGGACACAGGGTTCGAGATTGAGACGCCCGACTCACCTTTTCCATCAATCGCACCATTTCTGGGGCCCTTTCTGAAGCCTTTTTCAAATCAATCAACGCCTTTTTGGCTTTTAAGCTGCCTAATTTGTTGGAGTTGGAGGCAAAAGTTCAAGTCTCGGTCGAAGGAACTTGATTAATGGCAATTGGGTGGTGGGTGAATAAAACGTAAATTCGATGCAGATCGAAGTTTGGGCACCCTAAAGTGGCTTACATTTTTCTGATGATTTGTCAATAAAGACACCGTCGCAGTTCAGTGAGCAACAACATGAAGTGCTAGTTAAGTTGTTATTATTCATAATCTTTTGCGATTTTGGGCATCCAAAGATATTGAAAGAACTTTAGCACAAAGTGCTTTTTGGAAAACTGTAGTATTTACCTTCAGTTTTGTGGCACGTTAACAGAGTTTTTGAAAAAGAATTCCCCAATTTTTACCTAGTATTTGGGTGCATGGTCAAATTCACGGAACACAATCCAATTGATTGGTTCTCAGCTTTTTGAACAGAGAGTATCACCCATACGAGAATTTTCGTCATCAAAATGCAAATGAAAGCTCGTGTCACATTCAGCATCGTTTTTAGAAGTTTTACCGAGATTTTGAAGTGTGTAAGTATCTTAGTTTGTACTTTGTCAACGCTTCACATTGCATGGACAAAGTGAGGCACAGTCGCAGAAAGAGAGGCACATACAGGGCCGGAAAGAGACGGGGAGCGCTTGGCTTGTTGAGCTGGTGAGTCGGTTGTCGGTTGTCTTGAAGTAGGTTAGTGGCACAAATCGCGCTGTCTGTTGACTGCTGCCGCAACGTGACTTTGCAGCGCTGCCTCTGCCGACGAGGAAAATTTATTTACATTTTGTGCAGTTAACATTTTCTGCATCTGCAGCTGACAAAAGTACTGTGGCCACACAAAAAAAAGTTTAACAATTTGAACAGCAAATATTTCTGCTTTGACATTTTGTAGTTTTTTGTTTTGTTTATTTTTACCCTCAATTGTTGTTTATTTACTGTCGGTCTTGAAGGCTGTTTACTTTTTTATAATTAGCCAATATTTATCACTGCAAGTTTGTCATATTCTTTTTTTTTTTTTTTTTTTTTTGCCCTGGGATTGTTTGTTATTCTTCTAAATTGCCAAATCAGATTTCCGTTTTACTCACAGAGTAGGTGTCGCATGTATCTGAATAGATATATATATATACATATATATGTGCGATTTCTGTTCTCTGATTGGAAGGTGCGGCTTAAACATTTTGGTTAATTAAACTACAAACAATGCAATTAGCTTTTTGTCTACGATTGATAGCCATCGCTTCAACGAACTAAGCTTAGGAGAATTGAGTTTTGTTTGCAACTAATTTGCATAAAATTGCAGTTAACACCTCTTTGAGGTGTGTTTAAGTGGGCGGTTTGGGGCGTTTATCATTGGGCCTTGGAATTTTGTGGCCATAAGACAAACGGATGCTGGTCAAAAATGATTTTTAATTTGATTGTAAATTGTTGTTCCGTTTGATAAGTAAAATTGCTAACCATAATTGGGTGAATAATTGGCATTAATTGGAAATTAAATGTATTTTATGTGTTGATTTAAAATGAAAAATAGCATTCTTTTGTTTAGACATAACTTATCTTCCCTAGATCTTTTTGTTTTGTTCTCAATGCAATTCCATTTCTTCTAAATACATTTCAACCTGCCCCCTCTGGTCTTTCCGACCTTTAGCCCATTTTAATTTCCTGAAATATCTCAGGAGACTTCTTTATTTCGATTTCTTGTTGGCTGCAATAAAGTCGAAAAACAAACAAATAGCAAAGGAGAAGTAATAAACAAAAATGCAGGCAGTGAGATAAAGTGTATGTGCATGTGTATTTGTGCATAAACATTCGCTTTACCTCTTTCCCGCCCCCCTTTTTCCCTTTTCCCCTTTTCAACTGTTTTCAGCTTTTCCTCTTCTGTTTCTTTGAACTCAACTTTGGCCACGCTTTTCTTTCTTTGCTTTACTTTATAATTTTTCCAACTTTTGACCCAGTTTTTCCTCTCCATGCGCCAGACAGTCGGGAAAGCCCCCATCCCCGCCAAAAGCCACCCACCCACCTGTCCATCCCCCGGCACCCCTATTCCTATACAATGTTCTTTAAGAACTTTACACAACTTTAATTCAAATTGGAGCGGAATGGAAACGCTTTAAAAAGCGGCCACAATTTATTTCAATAAATTCTAGCAAGTCGAAACAGAAACAAATAACATGCAGCAAATTTGTGCATATAAATAATAGCAAGAACAAGCTGCTCACGTTTTTGTGTCATGTGCATAAAAAAATACAAAGACAGGGAGACAAAACTGCGTCAGCTGTGACGTTCATACATTGTAAAAAAAAATAAACTAAATTATTCTAAAAATAAATTATTATTATTATTATTATTAAATAATTTAAAAGTATGAAGATTTGTACTTCTTTTTTGTTTTGAACTTGAAAGTACAATATTTTTTTTATTAAATTAAATTTCTTTTAATAGAAAATGTAGAACAGATCTAGAGAAATGTTAAGATTTGTTTCTGTGTAGAGTATAATGATTGAAAAAACCGAGGCGGTGAACGAAAAAACTAGTTGCCAACGGATGACGAAGATGGAGACAAAGAGAAGTGGGACTGCAGATGGAGTGAAAATATGGTAAAGTACATTAAATGTGAATTAGTTAGAAAAGCAATAGAAGTTTTGCAGCCATTCATGTTTAATAAAGAATTTTGCCATAATAAAAAAAGCCATTAACATGATAAATAATAATCTAGCCACTTAAGTGCAGTTTACAGGAAAATTTATAACTTCTCGATCTAATTGTTATTTCATATGATGAATACATAATTGGATGCCTGCTTTGCAATTAGTAGTGCAGGAAGTAGAAAAAGAAGAAAGTTGGAGAAAAATCATATTAAATAAATTGTAATTAAAATGAATAGAAAATTACTATTAAACCTCTAATAATGTTTCCTTTTTTTCCTTGGTTACTTACCCAAAATAAAAGCAAAATTTCAATAACGTATAATTTAAATAAAACGAGAAGGTTAACTAACTTTTTATAATTATTTCCTGATAATATCACTAACCAAAAAGTCTCTGAATTTCAGCCAGTTATCTTTCTTAAGAAGCCAGCTCAAAAAGCCAACCAAACAGAAAGGTCAACGCGAATTAACCTTTGAGAACTCTTCAAGCTTCTCAGGCATTTCCAACGCTAATTATGATTGCCCTTCAGAGAACGAGAATACGCCAGAGATAAAGAAAAACCAGCAGAAATAACCTTTAAGGGCCTGAGAAGAGAATCAACTACCCGCTGATCTTTGCCGCTAGTACGAAAAAAGTCATTTAAAAATCTGCTGTTAACCTTTTTGATAAATTATATACAAAGTTGAAATGGAAATCAATTAGCTATTAATAATAACATGGCGGGCTATATCATTAGACACGAATTCACCGCAGGCGACTTAAAAATATATTTTTTACAATGTTTACATTTCCAGTTGGCACAAGGAACCGAATCCAAAGCTGGGGAAGAAAAGTATCAAAGTTCAATCAAACTTTCAATTAGCAGTTAAAGTTAATGATGATGGGGAAAAGCTGCTGCTTCTGCCTCTGGGAAAATGCAAATGCGAGTTCTGAAATCTCTTTCCCTTCCACACTTCATTCTCACCAATCTTCCACAGTATCAGAGACCGTTCATGTGGGCTCGTAAACGATTGTGTGGGCGTCTATTTGACATAAAATGAAGTGGAAATGACAGTCAGATGTGAACAATCATTGAAGTGTACATTTTAATGTCTATAGAAAAGTGACTGGAAAATCAGGTTTAAATAAGAAATGCATAACTAGTGGCAAACAGTATGCAAAGCTTCTTCTTAATGGGGAAATGTGTCATTTGCCGGGCAAATATGTGTATAAAAAATTTATTTTTATAGAAATCTTGATATGGACTAGTATAATAACAATTAAACTAAAAACTAGATAAGATTAAATAAATTCCTTAATTGTACCTGGCGGAAACCTCAAGGAAATAATTAAAATAGAGAAGATTACTATAATTTAATCATTAAAGTGATTGACGACAGATCGATTGATTAAACTGGAAGTCTTAAATGTTTCCCAAGGTGCGTTAGCCTCTGTAAGACATTTTTCCCACTTTACTTCCTTTGCTTTACTGCCCCCTTCTGATTTGCATGTTTAATTGAAGCTTTTGCACGCAATGCATCGTGACGACGACAGCAGCACTGCCTACTAAGAACAATTTTGTAAAAATGTTACAAGCTTCTATGGAAATCTTTTGAATTCCTTTTGAAATTAGACTACACAACTACAACTGCAATTACACCAGCTATTTTATTAAATTAAAATAGATCTTTCATCAAAAAATACATCATCAAGTGAATTTTTATCTATACCAACAGAACAATACTATGTACAACAATCGAAAACACCAAAGTCTGCATTAACAAGAACTCCAACAAAAACACCAATGACTACACCAACAATGAAAAAATTTTAGAGCAAAGCAACGACAAGTGTCATTATATGAAGTGACTTCCTTGTTGTCCGAATACTTGGCAACTACTACAGCTGCAGTGCCTCAGTTGTATAGCGTTCTTGGCTTAGCCATGGCCTAAACCCCTTACCCCTTTCTCTCTGTTCCCCCCTCCATCTACATCGAGAAGTGTCAGCTCAGCTTTTGTGTGAAAGCGCGGGCAATGCCAACATTTTGAGTGGCTTATGCGGCTAGCATCAGCTCAACTTCAGACTGTGTCGCCATCTCCACCGTTTGCTTCTTTTTCCCCCACTTTTATGCTTTATATATATATAGTGTCTGAAGTGTTATGCGATTTTACATTATTGGCTCTGTCTCTGACTAACTTGCGGAATAGTTTTTGACGCAGTTTCGCAGTTATGCATGCTGGCACTGGGTTCTGGTTAGGAAGAAAAGCATTTTTCTTGACGTGCTTCTGGTTTATAAATAGATACGGATTTGCTTACGGCTTAGCAGGCTGAGGACTGACGAAAAGGAAAAAACCGGAGATGCCAGCGTTTGGATAAATGCGCACAACTTTTTGTACAAGTGCAAATCCTTTAAAGGTCTCACTTATTTTTCTCCTCTTTGTGTTTTTGTGACAATGGGATAAATATAGAATACATTTGCCGTTATTTATGACAAATGGTCTTAAAAGATGGCTCATAAATTGTAATTCATTTAATTCAACACCTGTCAATCTATGTATAATACATTCCAAATCGTTCGTCATCTACCTTTATTATTTCCTTTTTCGTTCGATTATAAGGCCCTCTAGGAGTGTTCCATTTCCACACTTTGTTCACTTTGATGACGTTAACCCTGCAATTGCCTCTGGGCCAGGCCTTTATTCACCCCCATTTCCCACACTTAACCCCGCCAGTGGACTCCATCAAGCCATTTGCAGTGTATCGAGCAAGGAGACCCTTTCATTTTGTTTTAACACATTTATCAGTAATCAGAGCAAAAGCTTGGCCACAATCAGATAGCATTAGCCCCTGGAGGTAAACTATATTTTCCATTTTTTTTTCATATTGTTTTTTTTCATATTGGTTTTTTTTTTTTTTGCAACAGAAGCAATAACTGAGGCATTCAGTTTTGCCGCTTGGCTGCTCCACTGGCCACATTTTTATTTGTGACGAGTGCAGCCAGACAGACGCGGTTGCTCAGTCTTGGGACTCAGTCTTCTGAGTTTCTCAGTCTGCACGCCGTTTGTCAATTACCCTACAAACCTCCAAGCGGCAATGGCCATAACAGCAACAATAGCAACTGCAGCAGCAGCAGCAGCAGAAACTCCGACGATAGCAACATCAACATAAGCATAAACCCAGCCATAACTCGGCTAACTCAGCTGATTGTCTTTCAAAATCGTTGTTATGCGCTCGGTGGATGCGAATTTTTGTTACCCTCTCTGGAGAGTTTATGAATAATTCGGGGCAACAATGTTGTTTAAGTACAAATTCTTTTTATAGTTTGGATAGACAGTGGCCTGAACGTTAAGCTCTAGCATGTAAAAGTGACTTTGCTTAAAATCGAAATAACTAATATTATCGTTAAGTGGTCAAAATACTTTGAGCTGCATATAAAAAAGTTTAAATCTAGAGGTGTTTAGTTTTTTTTTATATCTTACCCATTAGCTACAATTGTAATAAATTCTAAGCTGGTAAGTCATAAAATTATTTAAGGGTGTAAAGGTCTTCGATCCTTGGATATAAATATACTTTTATGGTATGGTAAGACGCTGCTTGGAGGTGTGGCTGTTGAATTTGTTGGGTTTTGCTGACTCAACGCCGCCAGCCTCCTTTCTTCCCTTTTCGCAGATCCTCCTGCATCTTGGTTCTGCTGCAGCTGCTCCAAAGTTCAAGAGTTGCACTTTTTGTGGCTCCATCGCTGCGTTGTTGTTGTTGCTGTTGTCATTTGCAGGTGTGCGAAGATTTGTTGTGCGTCTTTTTTTCTTACACCTCCCTTTTTTTTCATCAGAGTAAGTATTTTTTTTTTCACTTTGGCTGCTTCCGTTGAGCATTTTTTAGTACCATCCTGCTCGCACTTCCACGCTTGCCTGCCTGTCATAATTATGTACACTTCACATCATCTGCATGCAAAGAAGGGAAAATAAAGGCAAGATGATAAGTCAAAGCTGCAAAAGAATTATCTTTCGTTAAAAAAAAAAAACTCCATTATAACCTTATTTAAACAATAAAAACGGATCTCTCGATAAAATCGAAAATCGCTATTTATAATTTTATATGTTTACCAATTAATTACAACCAAGACTTTCAAGTTTTGTTCTCTGTACTTCTACGGGTGTTTTCTTTTTTCCCATCTGTTGTTGTCATAATCAGACAAAAACTTTTGTTGTGGTCAATTATTGTTGACGGTACGTCCTCTTCCGATGTCTGACTTGTTGTTTTTGTCGTTTTTACTCCTTCTCTGCTTTTGTGGTCAGCTCCTGTAAATTGCCACTAAAAGTGTTGAAGTGAAGCACTCGGGTTTGTCATTAAGAGCCAAGGAGCAAGGGAAATTCCACTGTCTCCCTCGGCTGTTTTAGCTCATAATATTCATATTAAATTATGTACAATGTCTGCGGCTTTCACGACTCTCAAATTACATCAGAAAGAAGAAGAGAACTTGAGGACAAAGAAAAGAACTTGAGCGAAACAGGAAGGAGAGGTTCAAAGGAAAGGATATGGCAATTAGTGTAGAAGTCGAAACATAGTTGTTTTTGGTTGGTTGTTTAACAAACTCTAAGGTTGACAAAGATTTTAGTAAAATAGTTTAAATATGAATTAATATTTTGATTCTTGCATGGTCACACTAATACTTTTAAATGTTTGTTGGTCCCACTGACTATTTTCTATTTATAGTTTTTTAATAAGCAGTATAAAAAATGTACTGGTCTTCATAACCGTTTGTGATTTGATTAACACCCCAAGCTTCAATCTGGCTTCCATTTCAATTACATTTTCCCAACTGAGCCTTGGATTCAGCCCTATGATTGACTAATGACATTCCGCCTACCAACATCACCATCCATGTATCTTCTCGTTTTTCTGCTTCTCCATCTATATAATTTTCCCTTTGCCCAGGCAATCGCAATCAATAATTCTCCTTCTCTCTGGACTCCCTGAAGCATTTCTCAACTGCACGGATTCTTCTGGTATTGACAAATCGCTTAATTAAAATGCACAAACGCCCCAATAAATATGCAAGTGAGGCAAAAAAATGCAAACATGCATCACGAATTGAAGTAAAGGGAATAAAGGAAAAAGAAAAAAAGAAGCTAAAATCAGAGTGCGATCATCGCTCAAGTTATACGCTTGATCAATGCTTAATAATTGTCTATAATTTTAGTAAATTTATTGCAAATGCTTTCAGCAACATGCTGTGCGTGTTGCGGCAACATGTTGCCAATAGCCATCATAAGCATGAGTGTGTGTGGCCCGTGTGTGTGTGTGTGTGTAATCGAAACTGAAGCGAATCATTGATTTCCTGCGCATTTCATGAGCTTCGACTAAAAGCGAAGACAGACGAAGGAGAAACGAAGACTTCGACGACGCATCGATTTCACACACCTCCCCATCTCGCTCCTACCATCTCCCATTCTCTGTCCCTCTATCACAAACTCACTTGATTTATCCTGCGTGCAGTTTTGATACCCTGTAATCGTAGAAATTTTAGGAATATCTGATAATCCGACATGTTTGTAATGATTAGTTCCATTGAACAAGTACCCTCAGTTACAAAATATATATCGCTAAATATATATCCTAAATAAAATCAAAATTAATAAAACATCGTGAGTTTGTAAATTTTGCGCAGACAGCAAGGCCACACTAACCTTGCGATGGTAACATGGTCACATTTTTCATTTTGAAAGGCTTTTATGGTCACAATGACCGTTTTGCATGCATCAGCTGTAAAAATGTACTAATCGAAGCAATATATGTTAGCACCAGGTATTATAGAGTTGTTAAACTATTCCCGCATCAACGTTCTTACTTGTTTTTAGTCCATTTGCTGAACTGGTTCTCAGCTTCTGCCTTACCCCTTGGCGGCCCCCGTTTCGTGCTGCATCATTCGACAATGTTTAGTCTGGTTTTTATTTCACATTTCCCCCGCTGCCGTCGCTCTTGTTGGCTTGGCTACTTCTTGGAGTCACATGTGAGTTTCGCTCTCCCTGTCCTTCCCTCTACATGGAAGTAGAAACTAAAAATTCATTGAACTTTCGCATGAAAATGCTCTCAAGGTTATCAACTTTAGGCCTGTCCAAGTCCAACTGTTGCCAGTCCGATTCCGATCCGTTTACGACAAAAAAAAAAGAGTAGAAAATATAAAAAAATAAACTCCAACGAGTTCTCTATGGTTCGCAGTTGACTTTAGTTGGGGTTTATTCAACTCGAGTCGGAGTCGGGAATCGGGAGTCTGCGGCCATGCCCCTGTTCCACCTGTGGCCTCTGCCCACCGCCCCCTGGCCTTGACTTGTCCCTCGGACACGCCCCCTTTCGAGCATGTGGTCATGCTTTTTTATTGTTCTTTAATTTGTTGGGTATATGTACTTTTAATGGCTCTGACTTGGCTCCTTCGTGGGTTAAGGTGTGATAATATTTGAAGGGGTTGGTCAGTTGTTCAGGTGTTTATTTAGTTGCCATAAAATTTGAAGTTCTAAAAAGTTATTGTTTCACTTAATTAAATTGGTTGTTAAAATATTTATTTTATTTAACTAGTTACGTTTCATGCTTGATAGTTTTATTTTATTTTATTAGTTTTCCAAATTTAATTTCGTTTTAACTAACCAGCAATTTATAAATTTTACAAATTTTTTATTTAGCTTAACATGAACATTATTTTGACCCATTCTCTAACTTTTGTTCATGAAAACTTTACAACATGGTTTCTTTAATAAACGTTTTTAATACACATGTTGTTCCACCTGTAATTCTTTTTTTATTGTTTTAAATATATTAAATTCATTATTTGATTCTCGTTTTATTTGATTTATTTGTACATTTTTTTTTTGTTAGAGTGCGAAATCTTTTTATGGTTCTACACATTTAAATTACATTACTCATACGCCCTGTTGCGTCGCCCCCCAAAGGCAACTCATTGATATCGCCGTGTCAGCCGCCCTTTCATTTTCTCCCCTCATTGCTCGCTTATCTGGGGCCGCATGTGTTTTATTTGCTGTGGCCAAAGCAATTTATGTTTTATTCTCTTTTTCGGAGTGAGTCGTTTTCACATTCGACCGAATTTTTATTTGATTTAAGGCCACCATTAAATTGTATTCTTCTTATTTTTTATTACAAGAATTTATCAAAATGTTCGCTACATTTATAACTTAGCGAATAAGATAAAAAATGGGGGAGCCATGGAAATTATTCAATTGAAAAGAAAACTTTTAAACATGCGCGCTGGGGTAGACAACAAAATGGTTTTGAAGTAAGTGAAATTACACAATTATTGTACAACATGTGAGTAACCAAAAAAAATACAAAAAAAAGGAGAAAAACCGAGTGTTCAACAACCTAATTACATGGCTAACAATAACAACTGAAGGAGGCAGACAAACGTCTCAGTCGGCTGCTCGTCTCAGTGCCCCCTTTGCCGCTTTGCCCCTTTGCATTTCCCTATTTTCCAGCCATTTTCCCCCTCCCTTCTTTTCCTGTCTATGTTTCTGTGTAACTATTGCGTGTCAGTTGTGTTGACTGACGACTGCTCAACTCTTTTCTGCATTTACTCTTCTTGCCCCCGGAGTTTTCCACTGGTATTTCCCTCACCGCCCTTTTGTGGCTGCATTTTCTTGCATCGATTTTAAATGCCAAACACGTTTGCGGTTTGGCCACGAAAAAGTAAAAAAAAGAAACGAATGGGAAAAAACTGACAAGTCGAAATAAAGAAAAACCTTAAGCAGGTGATTTCCTGTTCTATGTAAATGCAAAGTAAAAAACTTTTAGATGGGAATAAAGCTATTTGTTGGGGAATAAAGTCTTTGTACTTCCGAGCACGTTTGGGCACAATTCTCTTGGAAAAAACAATGAAAACTTAAGTCATTTTCGTATTCCTTTGGTATATAAAATATTGACATGAAGTCTCGAGTTAAATTACTTTATTTAAACAAGAAATCTATGATACTCAGTTGCATTGAAAAATGATTTAACTCGTATCCTATTCAATAGGTAAATGCTTTATTTAAACTATCTTATAGCCTTTGAGATCTCTCTAGATTTGTTTACTCTGTGTGCACATTTCTTTTAATGAATTCCTTAATTTCCTTTTCATCTGCAAAGGTTTCATTGCCTTTGCAACTATCTCGAGGAAGTTGCTTCAGCCCCTGGCTACAATTATGTTTCCTTATCGTCTAATTGTTGTTTGTAATCCTCCCAACCCTTTGGCATACATCCGTTTCCTTTAATTTCCCTTTTTGAGCGGCTAGAAGTTTGTCAAGAGAGTATTTTTTGTGTCATTTGCGTCTGCAATAGTTAGAGCAGGAAATGTAATAAACATTATCATCATCATTTAAAGTGAAGGAGAAGGTGGAGTGCAGGTGTGAGCTGAGCAGAATACCAGTTTTCCAACTTTTCCAACTTCTCAACTATTTATTTATTTTTGATATGACCAGCTCAGAGCGGAAACTATCAAGATATGTTTTATTTGAAATTCTCTTATTTGTAGATAAATCAACGGAGTTTAATTAGTTATTTCAATTGATTTTGCCTTTAAGTTTTTATTAATTTTATTTACAATATTTTTTAGGCTCGAGCTCACACAGTAAATGTTATTTAATTAACCATGGTAATGTCTTAAATAAATATAAAAAATGATTGCTTAAAGTGAAATATTAAACCCATGAAAAACGTGTTAAAGTAAAAAATTCAATGCCAATGAAAAACGTGTTAAATCACAAGCAGATAATAATCTCTGGCCGGTGTTATGGCTTAAAGCCTGGGAAATTTACACATAACCTAATCAAAACTAATCAACGGTCAACAACAGCAATAAATTTGATTGCGGCCTGTTGATGTTTGTTCGGGGTCAATCTACCTTTTGATTGGTTTGTTGTTTTGCCTGCGATGAAATCCAATCAAATTGAGTAAAATTGAAGCTTAATTAGTTGGGCCATTCAGCATGCAAATTGCAATCAATTTGATTATTGTCCATTGATCTCCAAACATCTAATTTGCAATTAATCAACGTAATTCCTCAGATATGTGAAAAGCAATACGCTTGTACGAAACGAAAATATAGCACTTCTCTTCTATCGATTTCTTAATTCACTTCATTCATTTTTATTGTCACCACTGTAGCTGAAAAGTTGATTTGGTAAATGCACTTTATTTGTTAGCTGCCACTTGCTTGCTTTCCGCGACTTAATTAATGAGTTTTGCCATTTTAACATGTGTGTGGGAGTGGATAACTTAATTTTACACTCTACTGAGCTGGGAAAAATTGTCACCGTGTTGTGACAACTCTGATAGATTTAAAAGAAAACTAAAACATATTGGAATATTAAACAAAACTTAAAATGTTTCTATTTTTGAAGCTTGTACAACACCTACAAAATATTTCTAAAGTTTATCTTACTAAGGATCCAAACAAATTTACGTCTCACATAGTTTTTAACATTTAATCGACTCCTTTTTGAAGAACTGGTTTCACTTATACACCACAACGTAAATGCAAAAAAAAAAAAACCTAAATATAGTTGCATAAATTATGAACCAACCTGCACTTGTCTGTCGCAGTCTTTAAGATAGTCACAAAAGTCTCTCGGCTCTTGGCTCGAATCGAGTATGGGAATTATTTATGACACTTGCAAAATGATTTGCTGCCAAATAAAATGTTGAAAATGTTGTCGGCTTTACTTAACTCAACTTTGGTATACGTCCATAAAAGATATATATTTATTGATTAATTTTCCCCTTCTTTATTTTCTTTGCAGGTAAGCTAAAATACGTGTTATCTGTCGCTCTTTTTCTTCCTCCGTCTGGGCGGAGTGGGTAAGTTTATTTTTGGGCTCAACAGGAAAATTTCAATTGAACAGTTTCGGTGGAACGAGTTTTCACGTGGGAGGAGTCCAGTCAATCCATTTAAATTTATTTGTGTGAGAATAAAAACAGCTGGCGGTAATTATTGATCGGTGTGGAAAGCTTTTAAACCCTTTTAGGCAACCAAATTACCTTACGTTGTTAAATGGTCTTAGATAATGCAATGAAAATGGTCATATTTAATATTTTTAAATATTATTTTGTTAACCTAGAATAAAATCCTAAAAACAAAAAACTAGATTAATAATAAAAGGCTAGGAATCCCAGAACACATTTCGTGTCATGACTGGGTACTAGAATATGATGGGCAGATGACGACAACAAAGGAAGAAAAAGAATGTAGCAAACACGAAAAAAGTAATAAGTGACAAAAGCAGCCCTGGGAAATGCAGAAGACAAAAAGCCACGTGAAGAGACGTAAATAAAAGAACTCTGTCAACGTCGACGTTGTAATTTAGCGCGTTTTTTGTCATTTCTGCTGCAGATGCCTTTGTCAAGGTTGCTATCTCACAATTTTTGATTTTGTTTCCCACTGCAACTGCTTTATTTTTCTGTTTTATTGGGGGTTGGTACGACACGTCCCTAACCTAAAAAAAAAAATATGAAAAACAAGAACATTTTGTTTGGCTTAAATGCTTACCTTTCTTGGTTATCCTTATTCTTTTTAAAAAACGATTTCCATGCAGTTTTTTTTTTTAACTAAAACCTAACAAAAAGAATCTTACTGTAAAATTTTAGACCCCTTAAAGAACTTTTCTCATTTTCATGACCATTGACGGAATTCTTTGTTTTATTATCGCTTTGATTTTCCGCAGATTTATGACTTTGAATGAGTTCTCGAATTTATTTATCCAAATTCCCTTACTGTACACAAATTGACACCCCGCCTCCTGAAAAGCCATTAGCAGCACTTTTCTAGATTTTTCCCCCATTTTTTAGAGATAAGACCAAATGATAGACAACAAAAACAAAGTTCATTGCTCTGAAACTTCTTCATCCACACTAGACACAAAATAATCAAAATGAAATTAGTCACTCGACATTCGTTGGACAAATAAACGTAATGCTGTATGTCAGTCAATTGTTTGTGTGCCCTAGATACCGATTGGGAAGTGAATTAAACAAACGTAACTTGGTGTTGGTGATAAGATAGGGAAAATAAAAAGCTGGGAATAAATAAAACTACTAGAAAGAAATGTGAGTCGATTTGTTGTTTTATATGCTGTTCACAATAATCACTAAAGATTATAATGAGGATAAGGTTGAATATCTGGGATAATTGCCTCTGCAATTGGCAGTGATTAAACTTTATTGAATTTCAAGGAATTGTCCAAGAGTCTAAGAGATTTTTGATTTGATAACATTGTATAATGAGGAAGAATAAGCGATTCTAATTGGGACATTTAATCAGTTGCGCTCCAAATTCGTATTTAGAGCAGTTTGGTCTAGAAAGAATATTACCAAATATAAACATTTAAAATATTTGTTTTGTAAAATAAAAATTTATTTTGTACTTGTAATCCATTTGTTCTTTATTTCTATTTATGCTTCCGGTCTATTAATCTATTTATATTCCCACAATCTATTATTGTCGTCGACATCCCTATATATACTTTTATTATTCGTTTGAATTATTTGTTCTTTTTGAATCTATGCACAAGTTTGCTTTTCTTGTTATTCTACCATTCTTGAGCTCTTAATCTGCTTTCCTTACATCATAATTAGTAAAGACCTTGCTATCGCCAAGTTTCCTCCTCAAATTGTTGTTGCCAGGTTGCCACATAATGAATCTACTTTCAGCGTCACACTTTCCATTCATTTCGCCAGTGCCATTTCATTTCCTTTCCTTTCATTTCAAGTCGTTTCCCACCCCCAAAGATAATACTTTCCAACGTGCGACCCCCTCGTATGTCATTGACTTTCTTTAGGACTGTGTGTGTTTTTATGGTCATAAATTGTGACTGTCTTAAGTAGGCATAATGCCTAAAAACATATATATTTCTAATAACATGGCAAGTTCTGCTCTCCATGACCTAACGATTTTTATATTAGCTTATTTTTATGGTCTGAATTTGATGGGAGTTTTATGCTTTTCTATAAAGAACATGAAAAACAAGAGGTTCAGACTTCACGCCCACATGCGATTTTTTTTTTTTTTTGATTTTTATTTGTATTTAATTTTATCATATCTTTAAATAAAGAAGGCGGCCAACAACGTTTTCAATTTACACTTGACACAATTCTCTTGTCGAAACAGTTTTTAATAGTTTAAAAATAAAATTCGCTGTATTCTGCCAATAACACGAGCGAGGGAGAGAGAGAGGGCTTTATTCAGGCGAAAGGGGGGGAAAGCGGAGGGACCGGGAGTGTGAGGCGTGCGAAGTGTGCATAAAATTAAAATTAGGCACGAACGTTGTCTCATTCCCGCTCGTGTTCCCTCTCCCTCCCGCATTAGCGACCACATGGCGTCAGCTTGGCAGGGGAGCACATACCAAAGACCCCCCCTCCCATTCTGCGCCCCTTTTTGGCATCGAGTGTGAGCGAGAAGCAACTTGGGCAAGGTCATTAAACCACATAAAAGCAGCACGCTGCCTTTTGAATCGTCATCATCAGCTGTTTGGGTTTTTTTTTCTCTGCTTTTTTGCTTCGTTGACTTTTTTGCATTTGCATTTTGTGTTTTGCTTTACATTTCCGCCTGCCAATGCATTTCCAAATACGCACCTGGATTTTTAACTTTATACCTGTGAGCGTAAGCTGGGCCCAAAAGAAACAATAACAATTCGAGGGATTTACTGATTTGTGCTATTTTTTATACTAATGTACACTAGGCCTAAGTAATGTTTTATGTAAAAATGATTTTTTCAATTTTTGTGCCAAATTTAGCTACGCTATTTAGATAATGTTTTGAACCATCGATTTACAGTGATTTTTTAAGAAATTCTAATTTGAAATAAATATAAAAAATATAAACAAATTTTGTTTTTCTTAAAAATATAAATTTCTAAAATTTTCTTAAGCTTTTTAAAATTATATTTATTACTAAAATTATTAAAACATTTCCAAAAACGTGCTAAATTTCATATTAACACTAATTCTCAAATTAAAAGAGAATTCAAGAGAGAATTTGTCGCTTGTATCAGAACTTATTGGAAGCACTGTGTCCCAGTGTGTGTAATTAACACGCCCACTAGCTCCCATGGCTGCCCTCCTTTTTTCGCTTTGGCCTCAATGCTGATTTGCATTTGGCTTTGCTGCCGCTTTTTCATTGTTTTTTTTATACGCCCTCTTTAATTTATGCATTTTTATACCCTTGCAGAGGGTATTATAATTTCAGTCAGAAGTTTGCAACGCAGTGAAGGAGACGTTTCCGACCCTATAAAGTATATATATTCTTGATCAGCATCACTAGTAGAGTCGATCTAGCCATGTCCGTCTGTCCGTCCGTCTGTCCGTCTGTCCGTCCGTCTGTCCGTCTGTCCGTCCGTTTATATGCAAACTAGTCTCTCAGTTTTAAAGCTATCTGCATGAAACTTTCCCAAAAGTTGTCTTTCTATTGCAGGTAGTATATAAGTCGGAACGAGCCGGATCGGACGACTATAGCATATAGCTCCCATAGGAACAATCGGAAAAATAATTGAAAAAAAATTATAACTTTGCTGTTTTTTTAATTTTTTGTTTAGTTCTTCGACATATAGTAATGGTTAAATAATTCAGAATTATGGTTTAAATTTCATCAAAATCGGACGACTATAGCATATAGCTCCCATAGGAACAATCGGAAAAATAATTGAAAAAAATTATAACTTTGCTGTTTTTTAATTTTTTGTTTAGTTCTTCGACATATAGCAATGGTTAAATATTTCAGAATTATGGTTAAAATTTCATCAAAATCGGACGACTAAATCATATAGCTCCCATACAAATAATAAAAATATATAAAAGAACAATCAAATAATTAAGCTGCAAATCGTCATAGCTTCAATGTTTTTAAACATATACGCAAGTAAATCATAATTTTAATGTTTTCAAAAATATTTAATTCTTGCGATAGCTGCAAGGGTATATGAACTTCGGCTTGCCGAAGTTTGCTTTCTTTCTTGTTAAACATGTTTTGTGTCTGCTGCTCGACTCTTCCTCTTTTTTCGCAGATTTTGTTGTGACATTATTTTCCAGTTTTTTGGTGTGGGAAAATATTCAACTGCCACTATGACTATTTTTTTATTCTATTTTTTTCTGTATAGATTAATGCAACAACAACATTTTGGTAAAGTTGATGGCACTTAAACGGTTAGAGATAACAGAGCAAGTTTATTTTACATTCTCTGTTACTGATTTACGGATAAATTATTAAGGCATCGATGAGCTCATGGACGATGGAACTGAGTTTCGAATAGGACAGCTAGATTAAATTGCAATTTATGTGAGAAACTTAAATGGAAAACTGGCAAATCTAATGGTGCCTCTTTGTATATTTATGATTTGAAATTTCAATATTTCACTGGAGAATATTTAAGGTTGAACTTTAACTTTTATATACTAAGCTGAAATCGCGAGGTTCAATAGGTGAAAAGGAATGAGGTGATATTGCGCATGCTGCAAATTGAGCTGACTCAGAGCCATATTACGCCCAAAACGCGTGATTAATCAAGCCATGTTACTTTTTTGTTTGTGTAGAAATAGGAAACATTTGTCGAACAAATGTTTGCTTAAACCATATGCTAATACGGATTTTTTCTTCACCAAGAAACCCACACACACAATTAAAGATGTTTTAATTAAATATTTAAATCGCTTCGAAATGCAGTTGCCTGCTTGCAGCCTAAACCGATTACCAAATTTTGTGTTGTGTTGCCAAACAACAACCACAAAAGGCAACAATTTGCTTGTTAAAAAGCCACATTTTTTTTTTAAGAAAAAACCCAAAAAAAAAAGTTACACAAAAATTACCACATAAATGGTGGAGCCAAAGTGCAGTATTGCAGTTTAAATCTGCAAGGCAAAAAAAATTTATTTCAAAGCGAATAAATATAAAATAACAAATATAAATTACCATTAAAAATTCGTTCAAATTTTATGCCAAGTAAATGAGAATTCCAAAGAGAAAACGAAATAAATACGCATTAAGCCCAGCAAAGGTATCCAAAGTTATTAAAGTCAGCAATGAATTAAAATAATTCTGACAGGGAAAATGCATTTAAAAGGATAACCATATGAGAATTATTAAAAGACTATTAAAAGCTATCGGTAAGGCATTGTCTTTTCAAAACAAACCAAAATCCTTTTGCATAGTAACCAAATTAAGAAAAGTTAAATAAAACCTTTGTTTTTCATTTAAGCTTTTTAATAAATGCTTAAATATTTGTGCTGCCTTTGCAAATAAGAAAATAGCTGCCTAACACAATGAAATTCACTTGGAATATAAATATTTTGCGCAGAAAAAAATTACATCAAAACAATGCCCATGGCATGGACCAAAATAAGAAATACCTAAAAAGTATGAAAATGAATGCGTGTGTTGCTGCGCCCCAAGGACTGTATTTTTTAAATTTTTTCCGTATGAATTTTAAATATGAACATTTTTTAAACTCTTTTTGGGCGTAATAATCAACATTCGTTATCAATAACAGCATTTATTTTCTTGCTTTAGAAAGTTTATATTGTTGTGACTGTTAAACTTGAATAATTGTAGCTTTGATATCGTTTTAAAATGTATATTTTATGTACTGTTTTATATTTGAATTTCTCAATATAATAGGCATGACCGTATTAATTTTTAAGTTGATTCAGGCGTACTAAACATATTTTTCTATGTAGCCTAAAAATTTGTTAATTAAATGGTGTATTTAATTGCGTATTTGTTTCCTAGATGACCTAATTTACTTGTTTCTTGTATCAACTGTTTTAGTTCTTTTGAGTCACGTTGCCCAAAAAAGCATGACTCATTTCTTGCTTGAAGTTTAAGTATATACCATATATATAATGAGCTTAAAGTGTGTTTCAAGACGTTTTACCACAATTTTAAGTTGGCTTCCTTTTCGTCTTTCGCTCAATCATTAAGCAGCTGTTGCTCATCAGATGTTGTAGTTGCTGCTGCTGTTGCATTCAATCATCAATCAAAATTTTGCGCTGTGCGTGCCAGGAAAAGGGGACAAAAAGGCAGGAGAAAAATGCCGTAACTGAAGGCTTTAATGATGCCAAAATGAGCAGCAAAAATGTGGCCAGGCTCGTTGTTTTGCGTCTCCCTTGCTCGTTGGGGCTGAAATGCACTGCAGGAGCCGCAAACTGCAGCAGTTAAATTGCATTGCCACAGGCAAATGAGGAAATGCTCCTGCTGCTCCCCAGCCAACCCATCCTCCCTCTTTCCCCCCACGTTTCCCCTGTGGCTGCTCTTTGACTAATCCATCAACAAATGAGGCTGCCGGCTATGTAGCACGCATATATAGCGACTGGCCTGGCCTGTCCTGGCCGGCAGAAATTGCAATAAAAACGTTCTCCGGCCTGACCCAAACCATTTGGTCAGTTACCCTTCGGAGCCAAGCCCACCAAACTTCACCTCCTCTTATTGCACACTTTTTGCTGGATTTTCAAGTGCCTTCGCTCGCATCTTGGCCACAACAAACAGCAGAACCGAAATCTTTTTTATTTAGACAACCTAAGTACCATATACAGATGCGGTCGAAATTATAGATTTACAAAAAAAAATTATGTAAAACATAATATCGATTTTTTTTTGTATAATTTTACTTAACTTTTGACTTAATTTTGGCAGGGTATTGTTGTTATCAATTAAGTTATTTTCGTGCCTACACGGTTTATTAAAATAAATGTAAGTGTAATAATTGTGTAAGACATCCTGAATTTTCAATGCTATTATGTTAACCGCAACTGTATATCATCGCTTTTTTTGGCCAGGACTTTGTTGGCTAGATGCTTGGCTCAAAAGTGGCTGCTGATGGCCCCCATTCGCTATCTTTCCGCCAGCCACGCCCCCCATCGCCCTTCTCCACGCTGCGCATTGATGTGCAAAGTTTTTATGATGCATTCGTGATTTCCCTTTTTCCGTTGCTTTTTCAGTGCTTTTTATCTCAACATTTTTTTCCGTTCAATTTTTATTTAATTTTTTTTCCTGCAGTGCGTCCATTTCAGGCTTTTTGTCCTTGACTCAAGAGCTGGGATAACTAAGAATTTTGAAGTGAAATCCTTTAAAAATAATACAAAATCAATAGATCTACTCCAAATTTTATAACATAAAAAAATGTAACAGTAATGTTAATACAGAGATAATATATAAGTAATCTAAGCTGTTATACATTTGGTTTTTAATTGATAAATTATACATAATTTATTATTATTTTTAATTTTTTTTTTTAATATATACCGACTTTAAACTTTATAATACAAAACACAATTTAGGTGTGTTTAATAAGGAATAAAAATGTTTAAATTCACTTAATTTCGTTATAAACTAACGGGTACATAATTACGTGCTTTGTAAGAACGAATTAGAAAACATAATAAAAGCGAGAAGAAAAAAAGTTATTAACTGGAGATGCGGGGCATCGATCCCCGTACCTCTCACATGCTAAGCGAGCGCTCTACCATCTGAGCTACATCCCCATATAACGGCACTCGGGCCAAACGGAATGCCAAGCAAACGAAAACTATTGCGTGGGCAAAAGAAATAAAAATAGTTGTTGTTGCGGCGATCGGTCCGATTGCTTTTGATTTAATTTTCGTAGTTTTGTTGGTGGGACTTATCTATAAATAAGTAAGAAATGCTCAGTCAGCTGATAAAGTACTGACAAAAGTTTTTTGAACTTGACACCTTTAAGCGTTTTTACTCTCCCCCTTTTTTTTATCTTCAACGCTTTTTAAGCGCTCTTAATCTCAATCTTTTAAGAACCCTCAGTTGCTTCTTATCTTAATGTGATACCGCTCTACAAACTCGAATTGATTAGTTATGCTTAAGTCTCATCTTACATTTATGATTAGCTAATTAATTACCAAAAAAAAAAAATGAAAAGGAAATTTATTGCGTCATTTGGAAAGTGCTCAATTACAGGCTAATTAGGTAGCAGCCAAGCGCCGGAAAATGAAAAGAGATGGTGAAATGGCTTTGAAGATGAGTTGGGACTTATTATAATATTTGTTGAGCGAATTTGGGTCACAGCATGTTTAGTTTCAGTATCGCTGAACGTGTCGAACGTGTTTTTGTTACTGCTGTCTCTCTTTCTCCATATGATTTCTTCTCTTTCTCATTTTATCTCCCTTTCTTTCTTTCTACACTTTTCTCTTTCCCACTGCCTGCAGCTGTGTTGTGTGTGAGTTAACTATTTGCAGCAGCTGTTGGACATTTACTTTCAATACTGGAATGAAACTTTTTAGTCTTTCGACTTTATATGGGTCACTCTGACGTCATTATCGAGTGATAATCAAGAAGGCGTTTGGAAAGAAAAATAATAAAGAACAACAGCAGGCAACTTGTTACAGTGTTCACTCATTACAATGAAAAATTCGTTTACGATACTGTTTTAAAAAATTTAACTCAAAGTCCTCAAGCAAAGTGACCATGAATTCTTTTGAGCTTCATTTTTAAATATTCCTCAAAACCATCGCATGGATCTTCAATAAATTTTTCCGATTGTTCATTCTTAGGAATACGACCTGTAAATTAACGTCCCAAAGGCAAATTGGCTTTATGCGGTTATTGATGAAAACATTTGCTTGATTAAGGCAACAACAGATGTGACCGAATTAAAAAAATTTCAGGGGATCGAATTGGGAGATTTATCTTGTGAAATATTATTTTTTGTGCCTTGAATGCCACATGCTACTCCCAGCACACACCGCATACACAAAAGTCATGATTAATCGCATTTACTAATCAATACAAATGTCACTCAAGCCGTTTGACATTTAAGATTTGTGGTCTATCGCTCCTGTTCCCATTTTCCTGTGTCCCCCTTTTGGCTCATATTACACATACGCACAGTAGTCCCAACTGGCGCCCCACCAAATGTCTCGACATTTGCAACCCACAAGCCTTTGTCAATTACTGGGCGCGTAAATTTTCCGACTTTTGGACATGTCATGCAGGTGGTGGCGGTGGTGCAACACCAGTAAATGCAAAAGTAAATAGGAAATATTTCTCACATGTTTCACAGAATTCCAACTCTCTGAGTTCGCACGACTCCGCATTTTTCCTACTTTGTTTTCCGCCTATCAGCCATGTTTCAACTGGGAATGCTAATTGACATCGCGTGCCAGAATAAATGTCATCAGCAGCAATGGAGAAACAAGAGAAAAACTGTATATATTTTGAGGGTAACAAATAAATGTAATAAGGTCAGTTCCGGGGTTAATAGGGTGAGTAAAATGGTCAGAGAAACTGGTCAGTTTACAGGAAACGCGTTTCTACAAATGTAAAACGGTAAAGAAAATACTGTACAAATTCCTCAAATTCAATATTACTTAAAGGTTTCTTAGCCGAAATAATTAGGTACATTTCTCAATAAATGGTAAAAATAATAATAATAATAGTTAATATTATAATTAAAATATGAGAACAATAACAAAATAAAAGTGTGGATATTAATTGTTTTGTAGTTTTACAATCACGTTTATTTGTTTAAAATGTTATATTTCAAGTAGAATTAACATTTACCACATTAAAATTTCATTGTAACTTATATATATACAAAAAGGACATTCAATGTCTGTCGGCAATTTGAAAACAAACAACAAAATGTAAAACAGAAATACAGAGTGAGAGAGGAATGTGGGTTGCCCTATGAATATTTAATAAGCAAACTTTTTTTGTTGGCTTAACTTGTCCTAAATATACTCATCCTCTTTTAGTTGATTTTTGCATTACTTGCTCTTTTCGTAGCAGGGACATTATTATCTCTGGCGATTACCATTAAATGGTCATCATTTGTCCATCAGGACAGCGCTCTGAGCGTGTTAAATTTACAATAAAATCCAAAAACGAGCGTGCCTTGCTTGTAATGTAGTAAATCACGGCATTGATTAATGGTTGAATTAATTTTGAGCAACGAAGGAGTAAGAAGATTGAAGCCAAAGCCGTTGAACATTATTTTTCGTTATAAATATTCACATTTGCACGCGTGTCTGTCATAAATATGAAAAGTGTTTAATAAATTATTGATAAAAGATACAAAGAATAGAGAGAGAGAGAGAGAGAGAGAAGAGGGCTATGCTGTAACGGGTTACGTAAGACCTACCTCAATTCAAAAGATAAAGGATAAATCGTAACGTGGCTTATCAACAGCGAACAGCCTTTCAGCCCGAAGGTCCTTATGGTTTTCTGTTAAAGGATAAAGCCTATGCCATAGCTATATAATATATATTCTGATGTGTGCGCCTCACGATAAAGTGGCAACTTCATTCAAATCGTTGTGGCATTGTTTGTCCGTCCAGTATTGAAATTTATTAGAGCGTCGCCCATCAATGATAGGGTTGGATTAGGGCAAAGGATGCTGAAGGAGAGTCCCAACAAAGGAACTTGGGACCTTGAGCTGTCGTTTGCCTGCTTGGGAAAATCATTAGATTGTTACCAGCCTTCTTGGCCTCGATTTTTCCACCCCAAACCAGCACTTTCCATGACTTCAGCAATTTCATGCCATAGATTTTGTTACTCACTTGAACCTTTCTTCTTCCATTGTTATAACTTTCTCTGGCACGTACAAAATCCTATTTTATTTCGGGGCTTTTTTTCCAATTTGTCAAGAGTAAAAAGTGAAGGAAAGAAAACAAAAAAAATAAAGAACGCGCGAGAGGAGCTATTAACGTATTAGTACAACGTGGCGTATGGGCAACTTGTTGAGAAGTATAAAGTCTTGAGAGAATTATGAGAGAAAGGATCAAAAAGAGGGGGAGAAAGCAGAGGCACATAACAAGGACGTGGCACAAAAAACAGTGACAGCTTGTCATGCTTATGGCACACGCTCCACCTGAAACGCACACACACACGCACGCACCAACGTACCCACACATAAGCTTATGACGCGCAAAAGTCGGCTACTTTTTGTAAAAGAAAGAAAAAATGGTAAAGGGAATATTGAATTTGTGCCGTGCTTTGATAGGGTATGAAATGTTGGTTTTAATGGGTATATGTGTGTTATAAATGAAAATTTATATGCCTACAAATTTGCACATAAATCCTTGTCACTTCCTTGGAAGTTTGGCAAGCACATAAATTGGATATTCGAACTTGGAGTTTTTCACGAGTTATATTGAAAATACTTTAAACAACACTCACCAATTTTAAAACAAATAAATAAATATTAAAAATTATAAAGAGAAAGAATTGGTTTTTTTTTTTCATAAATAAAACATTTAAAATCATTTTTTGAAACTATTACTTAAATGACGCACACTGAAGTTCATAATTTTTTGGTACCCGTTTTGCATAAGCCAAGTGTTTCCATACTTGTAATTTTTTACGGCACGGCGACGTTTTGTCTGCCATCCTTGGAGTAACTACCCAGTACACATTGCCAACTCCCCCAACCTGGCCAAGAGTTTTTCTTTGTTTAGCTTCGCTCACATGAGAAATGTGCTCGACAACAGAGACGACGACGTTCGCCATTTACATTTATAATATTTTTATGTCACCCATGGCAAGGCTCATTCACCGCCCGCGAAAACCACCCACAGTTGCAACGGTATATATCATTAGTGAGTGTTGGCCACGCCCTTGGGCAGGGCTTAATTTTAACAAATTATTCACAGACGCCACAAGAATTTTTCTATTATTCTTATACATTTCATTTTTTTTTTTTTTGGTTTGCATCTTTTATTTTTTTGTTCACCCTTTTTAATGAGCGGTCGGTTGTGAAAAGGAAATTCATACATTTTCCTGCCAAGCATAAAAAGAATAAACGGCATCACCTTGAACTTTTCTTTGGAAAATATTTTGCCCAACTTTCATGCGAGTTTCTGAAAGAAAAAGAAATAAAAGGGCTGTCGCAAATGAAATGGCTTTAAAGCGCAGCCAGGTGTAAAACGGAAATAGCCTAAAATGATGGCCTAAACAAAGAGTCTCAACTTTTTCCGGTACATTTTCTCTGATCGTTGTTGAAAGGATAAAAATCTAAAGAGGATTTGGCTGAGTTATAAATTTATGTGGCTATATGGTGGCTTTCCCTAATCAGATATTTAAGGGAGGGAGGCTCAGGGTGATAATATTTTTCATGGATATTATGGTTTTAATGAAATTTATAGGAAGATCTAAAACATAAACAAATAATAAGCTAAACACTTAATAATTACTTGGAAAACCATCGTTATTCTCGTTAAGCCTTCACAAAAATACCTTTTTTCCTGGTAATCCCTCACTCTGGCAGCCAGAAAAATGAACAAAACGAATTCCCGAGGCAAACTATTTCCACTGTTTTGCTCTCCCCTCCCCGCTTGACCTTTTTTTGTTTGTTGCTGGGCAATAATTAGACAATTAAGCGCATAATTAATTTAAAAGTAACCCGAAGACCCCCTCGGGCGGTCAGCCAACAGTGGAGCATAATCATGAGCCCAGTCGGGATAGGACGACTATCCTTTTTGGCCTTGGCCCCACGGGCAGGCCCAAACATGCAAGTGTTTGAAGAGCCAGGAAGCTGTGGGTTTTATGTAGAATCAGAGAAATGGCGATAGAGAAAGAGGAGTCGGGCTAAATTAAACATGCGAAGCACAACAAGAAATCGCTCGAGCATGCAAAATTACTGAGTGGGTGGGCTGGGTGGTTAAATCCATGAGAAATGCTGATGACGGTCTTAAGTATGAAGCGACAACAAAAGAAAAAGGGAATACATTAAGTCGAAATGATAACCGAACATTGGGATTACCCTAGAAATATTTTTAGTTGGCCAAATCTTAGCGCAAAGGAATATTAATGCAATGAGAGTAGTTTTAAATTAAATTCTTAAAAGTTCAGGAACTATAAACACAAAATTATTATGGCTTTGATTATTTTCAATGACTCTACCGTTTTACAAAAGCAACAAGGTTGCTAATTTTCCAAATTTTTGTATCACTTCAACACATTTCTCAAATTCCATCCCCAAAAATCTTGACTTGTCCTGCGATACCATAACCGCCCACTGTTACCCATTAGCAGCCTAATCAACCCAAATGTAGAGGAGTTGTGGGCGTGGCAGCTGGTGCTGCGGTGACGGGCCGCATCATTTGCCTCTGGGCTTTGTCCTTTGGCTATTTTTGGGCATTTCAGGAGCAGAGCAGAGCCACATCGCTCCATTGTTTGCGGACAAATTCGAACAAAAACGTAACGAAATGAAATGAAACGATTTTGCTTGGGTGCCCACGCGCGCTTTCAACATTTCGGTTGCTGATTCAAGGGCACATCATCGTCATCGTCATCGTCATCGTCATCATCATCATCATCATCATCATTATTTTTATATCCACCCACCCGAGGGTGGCGACGAAAGTTTATACCCCTCATTTTGGCATGTGTCAAATGCACGAGCCACAAACTTGTTTCTTCTATCTGGCGCCGATTTGGTTCGCTTTTTGTTTGTCTCTGGCACTTTGGTAATTTTCCATTACATAAAACACTCGATGCATATGTTGAGGCGCATTTGCGTCAGAAGCTGGAAAATGTGGCTGGAGAAAGTGTCATAATCAATCTGGCTGGAAAAGGGCCCCCACTCGATGCCCTCGCGGAAAAGCCAACATAAAATTTAAATTTCCAACAGATTTTTACATAATTGGTAGCGACAAGATCGACTTTACTTTCTGGCATTTTGCGACATTGCCATGACCTCTGAATAAATATTAGAAAGCTCTCTAAGCCTTAAAGTTTAAGGTTTAACTAAAAAATAATATATTCAACATGGGGCAAAACTAATATTGTAACTATTTTAATCAACGGAGATGGTATCTCTTTCTCTAATGCCTAAAACGCTTTAAAAAAATTCAATTATTGATTTTTAAATAAAGAATCAAAACATTTTATATAATTAAGTATTTTTACAATTTTCAAAACTTGACTACTTTTTTCTACGTTTTCTCTTCTCTTTTTAGGTAAGCAATTTAAAGGAGTTATAAGAAAGATAAACCTATTGAAACTTAAAGCCGGATAAGTAATATTGATATGCCCCCATCGATTAGGTCAACATTTTTCGCATGGTTCATTTCTCATGCTGCCAAAAATGAAGGCATAAATTTATGTCAAACATTTTCACTTTTCCCAAAACAATTACACAGAAAATTATAAAATTATGACAGCGCCGGGCCAAAACCTCCGCCTAACATTCAGTATATATACGTAAATATTTCATTTAATGTCTTTGGCAATTTGGCACTTTGTTGTTGGGCTCTTGTCATTTTTCATTCCGAACCAAAAGTCGGAGCAGCAGCAGCAGCAGCAGCAGCAGCAGCATTTTCTTTGGCATTAAAGTGAAATATGGCCAAGAACTCAGAGGCAACAAGGAAAAGCGGCAATCGAGCTAACGACATTGACAATGACTCTATTGTTTTGCTTTTGCCTTGGAAACATTTTTAATGTGTCCCCATTTTTCATAGTATACTTAAGTGCGAGACTCCGAGAGTTTTTGTGTATCGAAGATGAAATTTATAGTGAACCGGATTCGAGTGAAGTATGCAATCAAAATGGATTTTAATTGATTTTAGCGTCGTTCGGCTGTAAAAGTCATTGACTGCACATACTAGCAGACTTTCCCACCCTCGAAAAATTCTAAATTGCATAAATTTATTTCTCTCTTTCGCTCTCCGGCCGGAAAATGCCACGCCTACCACCTGCCTTTGCCTGCAGGCCATTTGTAAAATTGATTACGCGCATAAATTGAAGCAGACGACGACGACGACGACGAAATGGGGAAAAGGGCGTAAAAGAGACAGGAAGTGGGCGGAGAGGAAGACAGGAGATGGGGCGGAAAGGCGGAGATTGGGTTTTCCCAGCTTTTCCATAGATATTTGCCAACAGCTAGGCTAGTTTCAAATTGAGTTTTTAAAGCTGTTCCATGTAGTATGTGAATATTCGCTGTTTTATTTATATAATCAAATTCAATTAAGCCTAATTGGTTTAGTTCGAGTGTGTATGTATTTTACCCAACTCTCTCTCTCTCTCTCTGACTTTCCCCTTGTTATTTGCCCACTCCCTGGGGAATAAACCCCAAAGTTATTAGTCAATTAACAACAGCGAAAATGTTGCAATTAATGTTGCGCATTCACAGGGAGACAGAAATAGCAATACGAGCGAGTGAGCATTAGAATTCCCTGCTGGTATTGGTATCCATTGCCATAATTATAACAGTGTGAAATGGTTGAAACATGCGAATTAGTTTCTGTGGGTGGCGTCATTGGAAAACTTGGCCTAAACATGACGCATCTATGTATGGTACAGGCGACCAAATTATAGAGAGACCTCAAGTTTTCTTTAATATATATGTACATATAACTTTGGTTAAATTTAAAAACATTCAAAATGTATTTAAATAAATCTAGTTAACAATTTTCAATGTTGAAGTCTGAAAATCTACTATAAAACTCATAAGGAACTTGAAGCATTAATAATATACAAAATATATTTCTAAAAACAGACAATTCAAGGTGCTTGTTTGATGTGATTTTCCTTTTTAAAATGTTAATAGTTAATATAGTTATCGATAACACCTTAAGAATAACAAAACACCATCAAAGGGTAGTGACCAAAATTTACAAACTAGTATTTGCAACGTTTTTAAGAGAACGTTTGATTACGAGCAAACATTGTTTGTGAACCATATTTAATTAAAGAAGATTTCGTACATTTTCGTCACCGGTACAATGTACACCCGCATGAGTTTGCACTTCTCTATTCTCTGCTGGTGGCTGACCAAAATAATGGACACTGCGAAATGCCAACATCAGCAAAAGCTCAACAATTGGATGGCTCAGCACGTCACAGAGCAAACAAAGAGCAGGAAGAGAGGGACAGACAGACGCAGGGCAAGCGAGAGTGACAGAGACAATCAAAGCGATGTCAGGACGACAACAGAAATTAGTAATTTACACACAGGCCAAATTCGAAATGCGAAATGCCACCCCCATCAGCTCTGGACATGTGGCATATATAATGGGACTATAATTATAGCAAAACTGCAATTAGTAATTGAGGACTTTAATAGCGAAATGTGAGCAGGCAAATCAGATAAAGTTAATGCGCTTTTTCAAGGTGAATCAAAACACGATTTAAAGTGTGAACAACATATAAAACAATAGATCCATTAGTATAGAAAAAAATCATAGTATGGTTTTTGAAAATATACAGATTTTTGAATGATGTGTCAGACTTAAAATAAAATATTAAAAACACTAATTTCCGGATTTCACAATGAAAGTGCCCTAAAATAAAGGTTTGAATCGAGTAAGAATAACCAAGAAGAGTGAAACTCAGAACGTCGAGGGTTCAATGAACGCTTGATTCTAGAATGGGATGAAGAAAAAGGCAGTCAGACGACGACGACGACGACGACGACAGCGGCAGCAGGAAGTTAAAGGCCCAAAGGCAACAAATGCTCACTTGGATGGATCAGCTTTTGAGGCGGGGACTAAGAGAAGTGGGGGAAGGGGGAGTGGCTGGGCGAAGAATGTTTGATGATGAGTGCACAAGGCGATGAGTTATTCAAAAAGCATGTGCAAAGTGTCAGAAGAAATCAAAAATGAAATTATGTAAGCAGATGAGGGCGACCGGGTGCTGAGATATTGGTGCTGCTTGCCCATGGCTCGCACAACGCCTCTAAAAAGGGTCCAAAACATCATTTTTTTTTTAATACAAACAGTATATGTAAGTATACAAGGAATGCCAAAAAAAAATGGAAAAGGAATGAAATAATAATGTAAAGTTGAGGCAGATGTGACCCGCAGGCGAGGTCCGAACCCAAAAAGTCATTGAAAAGTTATTTTTCGGCTTAAGCTGCTTAAAGCATCCGAAAGGAATGTGCAATGGATTTAGACACGGGCAGTAATCGAATGGGGAACACTCTAAAACTAATATGGTACTGCTAATACAATGTTTTTATGTACACTTTAAAAAGAGCATTTAAATATCTGGAAAAGTATATAGCTATTTTCTTAACCCATTAAAAGTTGTAAACTTCTTTCAAGACAAAAAGCATATCCTCAGCAAATCCCGACGATGAAACTAAAATTCCCCATTGGAAATAGGATATATCCAACTGACCAAGAGTCAATCGAAAGGATATTTGAATTTGTTTGCGGCATAACGAAAAAAACGGAAAGGAAGAGATAGGAAAAATAAAATAAGAAAACGGCAAAACTTTGCGAGCATCAAAATGGCAATTTGAAGTTTTCCTCCCTTTGGTGCTTCCGACTCCTCCGCTTTTTCCTCCAGAGTTTAACCCCCATTTTTTCCCCACCCATAACCCTTTTTTGATTCGATTCCGAGCACTTGAACACGAAATGCACACACACACACACACACACACACACACACACACACAACTACACACACCTGGAGTAGAGCAAGACAATTGAAGATGGTTTTTATTCTCCAGTTCGTTGGTTACGATCAATCAGATTGAGGGAAACTATAACAAATTTTCAAGTTGAGTGGAGACAAGGCGACCAGCACAAATTGAAGGACAGACCTCGGGTCGGAGATGATAAATTATTGATCTCAGTGCGTTTTGTTGTCTTGGGTAATTATCATTTAGTTCTGGCACTTTTTGTTTCGCTTCGAATATATATTGCCGTTGGCCTGCTTTAAGACTAATTTCCCAACTGGTTCTTCTTTTTCTTTATTCTCTTAGAGAAAGACACGCACATGATAAATGATTTCCCATTAACTGACATTGAAAGAAGGGAAAAAGAAACGAAACAATATCAGAAATTGCAGCAATGATGTAAAAGAAAAACCAGTGGGAGATGGACCTTTAGTTGGGCAGGGGGGAGGGGGGAGGAGATGGGCTCAATCAAAGGCGAAGGTCAGAGGGGGACGGACTAACCCACTCGCCTCCCTCGCACAACAGACATGCCTGCATTTTGTCATCCATCATCATCATGCCCTCTCTTTCGCCCCGTCTCTTGCCATCTCAGTCTGCCCCCTTTTATCATTCCGCATCATTCGTGTTATTTGTCCATGTATGTGGTCTTATCGGTTCGCTTTCTGTGGTTCCACTGTGCTGGCGGTAAACAATTTTTATTTTAACCCAATTCATCGCCAACAAAGTGAATTCTTGATTTTGAGATTCCTTTGCGCCGGCGACTTTGATAGATGACCAGAAAATATTAATGGGTGTGTCTTCTTCTCACTACGATGCGCTCTTTTTAAACTTTACTACGGTGAAAAATTGTTTTCGGATGAGAGATCTAGACCTAAAAAAAAATGCGGTCAATATGCCCATTAAATATTATTGCACACTTTCTTAAATAATAAACTCGCCAATCTAAGGCTCAAATTTATCTTGCCCTCGTTTTCCTATTGTTATTCCTTCAATTGTAATGCTATTTTTATACTTTCTGAGACATTTTAGAATGTTTTGTTGTTATGAACTTAAATGTCTTTGTATATTTGTCCATGCCATTACATCACATTATTCTTTTATTCAGTTGATGTAATTTGTCTGCCTTTTTTCCGTTTGTTGTTTTGCATTTTAGCATAATCGTTTCGTTCCTCATTATCATTAACACTTCTGACATTGTGCCTAGACGATTTTTATTCATTTTCCCAACTCAGACATGCAAATCGCTTTCTGCCTGCAAGAAAAGCGCCCTAATGTATGCTACACTCAAATTGGATGCTGACTCATCCAATGAGAAACAAAAACACACACACAGGCGCAGAAAGAAAAGGACGAAAAAGAAAGCAATGGAGCAACGCGCACACAAACCAATTCAATCTGCAGCAATTTGCTATAATTTTGAACGCTTAAATGTCGTCGGCCGAACGAACAGGGCTAAAAGATTTACGGCCCTCTACTATTCACACAGCAAAAGCAGATTTCCAAGCAGCCAGAGAAGGAATGAGAAAACAAGAAGATATTTTGGTAACTTGAGAAGCAAAAGATGCTGCGCAGTTTTTGGCTATTGAAAGCAAAAACCATAACAAAAATATTTTTCACCACAGACACGGCATTCGAAAAATGAGCACACAGAGAAAATATTATGTTGCAAAAAGTAATAAGTATAAAAATGTAAATAAATATTTCGATGTTTGGCTGGATTCAGTTAAATTTGTTTTTGTCTTTGAATCGAAAACCCGTATAAGTTTTTATTGATCGAATTTTAACTTATTTTAAAAGACATGTAAAAATTGTAAGCGTACTTTTATCGATAAGATTATTTGTATTTATCATTTCAAATTGTATGTCATAACAAAATGCATAGTTCAGTACTACATTCGGTTATACTTTTTAGCTGTGTAATGGAGTTTCTTGGAAAGAGTCGTGCAGACAGACGACAAGGACTTGGCCCCAGACAGGACAGGACGGTGACTAACACCGAGCCTCGGCCAATGGCATCATAAAAGTTTTCCATAAGCCGGCCCGACGCCTCTGTGCCGTCGGTGTTTGCATCCCCATCCCCATCCCCATCTTTATCCCCAACGCCATTTATTCTCCTTAATTTTTCGCCCAAACCTCAACCCCAACATGTCAGTTGTTTGACCTTTTTTTTGCGCACATTTTCGTATTGCTAATTTTGTGTCCATGTCTCTGTGGTTGTTTATCAATTGCTAGACAATACACATTTGCCTACTTTAGGCGCCATTTTGTAGGCTCGAATAGAAAAGTGATTTTTGCTGATGGCGGCTGAGGGGTTGACAAAACAAAAGAAAAATAACTCCTGGCATTGTCAAGGCAAAAAGTTGAACGAACTTTTAAACTCCATCGAATGTTTGTTTGTTTTCCCAGTCTGACTGATTTTGACTGTGCTTTGTCTGCTTTGTCAGAGAGTATAAAATGTCATTCATGCCAGGGGGAAAGAATTTCGCATCGAGGTCTGTTTATAATGCGACACTTGAGCGGTAAACAAGAACTTGAAGATTAACTTGGTCCCGGTTCAAAAACACAAGAATTTTCTCAACAACATGCTGAAATTACAATGTATATCCATTAAATTCAGGCAATTTACTGCAATGGTAAAATGACTTTAAAGAATAAATGCTAAGATATAATTTAATTAATTGAATTTTTGTAAAAAGTATTATTATGATTGTTTAATGTTATTTAAGTAATATACATATATATAAATTACAAAAAATCAGGACTCTTTTTAATAAATCACTGTCTTTACAAAATATTATCTCATATATTATTATAATTATATTTATATTTATTTTTCAGGGCTGTCACAGATCCTCGGGATGGACGTCGCGTGGCCTTGAAGAAGCTGCCAAATGTGTTCCAATCGTTGGTCTCATCGAAACGCGTTTTTCGCGAGCTGAAAATGCTCTGCTTCTTCAAGCACGAGAATGTAAGTGGAAAATTGCATCTTTTTTTCGTTTTTTTTTTCTGAGGTGAACTATCTTTATCGGGCATTTTTCGTTTCACTGGCGACATAAAAATTTAATTAAAATATTTACATACACACCACTTTGAATTTTGTCACTGCTGTGGACCTGCATTTATACATATATATCCTTTAACTCTTTTGTACGTAAAATATCACGTATACGACGTGACTGTCCGACTGCCTTTGGCTTATTCGCTCTTTTTGTTGCAGTGAATTTATTAACAATTATATTTTCCACTTTAGTCCCGGGCTCTTTTTCATAATATTTACAACTCAAACAGGACAGAGATTGCCGAAGGGGGAGTTTTTTGGGGGGGAAGAGCGCTTCGAAACCTCTGAAAAATATATCCCTTTCATGGAACATTTTCCACATTTCCCATTTTTTTACGCCTCCATTTAATGTCCGTTGTTCTCTGCTCAAGTGGAATTATTGTTCGCTGGAATTATTGTCATTAATTAAATGTTTGATGCGGCATGTTAATTTATTGAATTTAAACAGTTCTTCTTGAAGGGTTAAGCTCTGTTTCATTTTGCTTTTCAGTGAATATAATAAATTACAGGGCTGGCGAAAAGTAATTATAACGTGAAATATTGCAGAAAAGAGATGTGAACTCATTAAAAGATAAATAAAGTAGTTTTCCTTATAAAATCTCCTCGTTTTTGCGGTGTTTTATGACCTGGTAAATACATGTTTAAAATTCTCCTAAAAGATTAATTACTGCATTTATGATCAGTGTTGCCCACGCTATGTCAACATTTAATAAATGCAGAAAAATTATGACAAACAAATTTGTGCCCGAACCGACAAAAAATATGTGCATTGTCCAACATTTTGTGGCAGTTTTAAACACAGCCAATGGCGATGGTAATAAATGCATAAAATGCATTGAAATATATTAGTACATATGTATGCAAAAAAGAGAAACAAAAAATAAATATGGACAACTGTTGAGGGTCAAATGTTTTATGTGATTTCATGGGACATTTTCTTTAAATGTATTCTATCTGAATTGTCAGCGCTTATAATTTATTTACATATTCATTGCGATTGCGATTGCGCTGCACGTACTCATAGCTTTTAAAAGATTCGAGTGGCTTTTTTTTATAGAACCTTTGTCATGGTCCATATTTGGTATATTTGACATTTGCATTCAAAGTTAAAAGTCAAAGAAGAGGTTATTGCGAGACTTTAATGGTGTTATTATGTATCAGAAAACTGTCGCATACAATTCGCTGCACTCTTAAATGTCACGGCCTCTCCCCTCTAATATTTTCTATTTGCTAAATCATTTTCAGATTGGTTCAACTTCATTAGACATCAAATAGGCCGTGGGCTGTCTGGGAATCTAATGCCGAACGAGATGGCCAATATGTACAAATATCTCTACCATCTCTGTTTATCCATCATCATCATTTCCATCAGCCTACATGATTTCCTTTTGTATTTTTTTTTTTTATTTTTACTCGCGCTTGGTTGCGTGTGAATTTCGTAATGCAATAATGTCGAGGTATAGGAGAAGTGGGCGTTATAGAGCAGACAGCTAAATCCCCCTTCTCAGTTCTCCAATCTCGATTCCATATGTCGACAACAACAACACCAATTGCTGTAACACCTTGCCCAATATGCAAATTTGCTATTAATATGCATAAATTGCTGAAGGTGGGTGGATGAATCGCAGAAGGGGGAAGTAAGAGAAGCACAACGAAGGCGCGACTTTGTTGTCAACGCTTGAGTTATATGTATGGGTGCACAGAGAAAAAAACAACAAATTTTGACCTTCTTGGTTTATTATTAATATTGCTTAACCACAATATCATAATGTCATTTCGCTAGAATTTTTTGAAATTATGTTACACGCACTGAAATACGTAAAAACTTTTGAGAACTCTTCTGATTTACTGGATATATACTTAGTGTAATCAATATTAATATAGTATCCTAACATATATCTAGAATTGAGTTTGTTATTTAGAATGCCATGCTTTCACTTCTCAACTAAAAAAGATTTTCACTAAAAAAAATAAACTACACATTTTTCTCCTCATATTTTTGCATCTGCCAGTGTTTCCTGTTTCATTTCCTACATGACAGGCATCATTCAGAGAATGGCAAACAAGTGCAATTAACTCCAAGCGGTTAGCTAGAAAGAGAGGGATTGAAAAACTAGAAAGAGTCAGGGGTATAGGAACCCCAGACAAGTTGTTGACAAGGTTGGGTGGCGGAGGGGATCGGAAAAACACTGCGCTTGGCACGTGGCTACCTAGCATTTTATTGCAAATTGGGTTCTCCATATAGTTTTCATATGGACTGAACGGCTCAACTATTTATAACTCAATCAATGAAAGACCTCCATTCGAAAGTTGTAAGTTCAATGAGGAGGGAAATTGTGAGGCATTCATTTTCAAATTGATTTTTCGGTATTTTATTTGGGGTCAACATTGATTGAATGATTAAGGAAGTGCAAGAAATATGATGACAAATTACTATGTGACATTTGAGTGGTAGAATCAAATCAAAATTGTGTTTAAGAAGTAATTAAAATTTAGGTTTTGTTTGAAAGTTTAGAAATAAAAATATTACACAGACCAATTCGCAAGAGAATTTAAAACCTAAGATAATCAAAAGGTTAGCAGATAAGTTAATAAATATACTTTCTTTGGGCTTAATGATTGGGAGCCTTTATTTTTCGTATGATTTTAATCAGATTACCTATTACAACATGAAAATAAAATATTTTCCTTAGTTTTGCCTACTCCTTGACCCTTTCAATCAATCAAAATCTTGAATGATTTGTCGGTTTTTCAATTGCTGTCTGTGTTCACAAATGATTCCTCTCATGCTTTATACATTGCAGTTTAGCAAATCGCTGCAAAATGCTTGCGTCCATTATCCGTTGCCCATTTCAATTGCAAACCCAAAAAAATTTCAATAAAAAAGATTTACGCTTGGATTTTTTTGTTGTATTTTATTTCTTATTGCAATGTACGTGGCGCACATTTCAAAAGCATTTCTTACATGCAATTCGGGCGAGGCTGGAGTATTTTCTTATTTTTTTTTCTCCCATTTCTACGCAACCTCGAAGCTGGCTGACAACTTCTTCCTATTTCCCCGCTCTGTAAGATCTATCCTATATGTGGGATTTCGGTCCCTTTTCCGCCCAAAATGATTGAGTTTGACGCGCTGGCAGCATCAATTGCATGCAAATTTTGTTATTATCTGCATTGCTTTTGCACTCTTTGCTTTTTGCAATTGAAATGCCAATTTTCCTTGGTGCTCTTTGACGGATGTGTGTGTTTAGCGAGAAAAGAATGCCTTGATTTTTATAAGAATAAGCTGATCAGATAATCTAAGCAGAAAGGAAATACAGATTAAATTTGTGATGAAAAGGATACAAAAATGTAAAACTATAAATACCAATAAAGAAGGTTGCAAAAATAAGTGCTTATAGATAAAAATATATATAATAAAAGAATGTATAATTAAAACCCAAATTCTTTTAATAAAATTCTATTTTATTACAATATTCTACCACCAGTTACATAACTAGCAGGAAACGACCCAACTAAAAACCAAGTTGCCTTAAAAGTTTCTTGTAAACTTTAACTAGCCAAGAGTAATCAAAGGAAATTTATGTTGTTGCTTCTCAAGGTTTTGTTTTTTTTTTGTCCGAGTTGTAATAGTCAATTTCGGTGGAGTTTGTCCCCTCGACAGCCCCCACTCATTTAATTAGCCAACAAATATGTGTTGACAGCTGCTGCTTGACAATCTTTTAGCTAGAAATTTGTCCCTCAGCTTGAAATGAAAATACTTGTGAAGTCGAAGCGGTGACACTTTTGCTTTTGTTTTCACAGCGGCCTGAGGCTGGGGGAAAATTCGCTGGAAGCTGGCAGCTGGGGGGCCCAAGAGGAAGTTGTAGACAAGAGTTGGCGCTCAGTGGGTTAAGGAGGTGGGGAGGTGATGTGGTGCGGGCTTTGAGGTGGGTTAAACAACAACTTGCCACAGCTGCTGGTTGCAAGTTGAACACAAGTTTCACTTGTTTCCCTGTCTCTTTACTTAAATAGAGTTTTTTAGATATACAAAGAAATATATTTGGGGATTTTAAATTAGATGCTTTTCTTTAAAATAAAAGTCTTTATGAAATTGATTTTATTTTAAGTTTTTTAAAAGAGGTAAAAGAAGTGTTGGTTAAATACAAAATAATATAAAATGATTTAATTTTGTGTTTAAAAAAATATGTAAGAAACCTGTATTTAAAATATTGTACAAATGAAAATGAAATTTAAAAACATATTTTTCTTTAGGTCTTAGAAAAACAAAACAAGACACATTTAAAGTACAAGTATAGACATAATATTTCTTTCTGTGCTGCCAAGATCGAGAACTCAACCCAGTTAGCTGTTGTTTTTGGTTTTTATTACTAAGTTTGTTTTGCTAGCTAATAACCCCCCTGATTCTACTACTAGCCCCCTATATTTTCATGCACCACTTCAAGGACACTTGAAGCTGCCTTCGACGGTGTGTACAATGCATAAATTTGGTTTCTGATTGCAAGCCCAAGCCAAAATGTTAATTAGCTGCAAGCCGCACCGCACGTGAGACCCCAAAAAAAATAATGCTGCCCGAGTAATAACAATAACAGCCCAGCCGAGGCAGCAAATTACGCGCCTGCGCTGTGAAGTTAAGTGAAGTGCAGTGCAGTGCATTGCAGTGCAGTGCAGCGAGGTGAAGTGCAGTAAATGAAGTCGACCGAAAAAGAAACTACGAAAACCATTAAGAATCACTTGAAATTCGTATTCATTGTTGTTGCTTATTTGATGCCCTAACCAGAAAAATAATTGAACGGGTATGAGATTTGGTCATGATGAGTTTGCAGTATATAAAATCCACATGTGGATGCTTGCAATACTTAACAAAGCTAATTATTTACTAGGAAACACAAAAAGATTTGTGGCGCTAAGAAAACGTAAATTTGATAAGCATTTTTCAATCAAAAAAACAAGGAAATAAAAGTAAAAACATGTCAGTGGCAAGTTTTTTTTTAAATCTGTCTTTATGAAAACTAAATTTATTTTTACTATTTTTAATGTACAATATATTTATTTATTGTAAATTTAAATTCTAGCCTTAATCTACTGAAACCTAATAAATATAAACTATTTTATACAAAATCCGGAAACGTGGAACCACAAATAAAATTGCTGAAGATTTTTATGGCCCACATAGTGTATGCCAAAAGTCGCCCTGTTTCACCTGCTCGCATTTAATGCTTCAAACCGCAAACGCAACAAATGCAGTCGCTAAATTACAGCAGCGGCGCAGTCGCGAAATATTACAGAATTTACAGGCTGCCGAAGCGGACAAAGAAATAAATATAAAACAAAGGGGCTGCCAAAGGAGCAGAACTGTAACCGAAGGGGGGAATATCACGTCGTTCCTGTAGAGCGCAAAAAACTTTGCCACTTAAGACGGCGACGGAGATTCAGACTTGAAGACGGCGACGGCTTAGCAAGGCAACAAAAAACAAAAAAAATGAAAAAGACAAAAAAAAAAAACCAGTAACCAAAGTTGTCGGCACTTTTTGTTGTTGCGTTTGCAATGCGCCGCGAAAAGTGCTCAAAATTGTTGAACTGCTTTGGGCTTTGGCTACTGCCGACAACTTCGGGCAAGAGGGGGTTAAATGTGCAACATTGTGGCTGGCAACATTTTTTGCTGCCGCTGCTGCGGATTTAGGTTTTTCTCCCTCCACCTTTTTTTTTTCTTCGGTCACTTTACGCATTTTGCGGCCCAACAACTGGAGTTGGATAAATATTGTAAATTGATTTCAAATGGGTAAGAGGGTAGAAGAGTTGCTCCCCCTGTTAGATTTTTTGATGTGATTGCCTGCGAGTTCCTTCATCATCTCTTCACCGCAAGCGAAAATAAATCAGCGCTTGTCTGTCTGTCTGTCTGTCTGACTGTGGTTCTTTTTTCCCCTCATTTTTTTTGTAAATGTATATGAGTTTTTTTTTTGTATTCTGCTGACCGAACTTGGCCTCCTCCCCCACATGAAAGTGGCCGGACTTTGGCGTGTTTCTTGTATCTGCGCTCCGTCAGCAGTAGTATAACATCATCAAGGGGTCAACAAATTCCTTGGTGATTTTTCGCTTTGTGCCTTTTTACTTGCGGCATTTAATGTCTCGGCGGCGACACTTAACATGCAACTTGATTTTTATTGCAACTCCATAATTTATGACCAACCCCACGTAATCCCCTTCAAATGAGGTGTAAATTGTTGACTGTATTGTCTAGGGATTAAATTTAAATTTAAACTGCCAGTTCAATGACACTGAAGAATTTCCTGATTGTTGATTATTGATTATTGATATCGATGCAATTGTGTTATTGTGTGCTTATGTTATTTATTTATTTTGCAGGTTCTCTCGGCCCTGGACATTCTACAGCCACCGCATTTGGATTTCTTTCAAGAAATGTATCCTTTTTACAAAAAGAAAACTCAAAGAAATGTTTTTTTGCACGATAAAGTGTGAAATTTAGGCTAACGTGAAATTTCGTGGTTTTCAGGAAAAAATTCAAATTTCCTTATTAAATAATTGCGGTTTTGCAGCTTAAAAAGGTGTTAAAAGAGATATATTCTTTTAACCGTCTTTTAATACTCGGTTTAAATAGTTTAAAACATTTTTAAGCAAAATAAAGAGGTAAATTTCTAAGGAATATTAAAAAAAATTGAAAGTAATAATTTAATTTAATGATAAAATATTCAGTTTCGTGTTAAGTTCATTATTTAATTAATTTAACTATTTTTTGCAATCCCTATTATGAACTTGCTCGATTCTTCCATGAATATTCCAATTAAAAATCAAACTTATTTATTTTCATAATCTTTTTCCCTAACAAAACCCCAGAAACTAAAAAATTCGATTTTGCAAATTGTGTTGCCTGTTTTTCGAGCATCGCAGCCCAAACTTTTGGGCTAAAAGCAAATGTAACTAATTGAAAAAGTTTTTAAGCTCACACAAACAAGACAAAAAATGATGGGGAAAAGAAGAAGGGGAGTTTCAAACTTGTTGTTTGTTCTTTTTGGCATGTCGCTATCAAATTGGTTTCCACCTTAACCCCTCTTTCGAATCGATCAATAGCTATGTGATAACGGAGCTGCTGCAATCGGATCTGCACAAGATAATCGTATCGCCGCAGCACCTCTCCGCCGACCACATCAAGGTGTTCCTGTACCAGATCCTGCGCGGCCTCAAGTATCTGCACTCGGCCCGCATCCTGCATCGCGACATCAAGCCGGGCAATCTGCTGGTCAACTCGAATTGCGTGCTCAAGATCTGTGATTTTGGATTGGCCCGCGTTGAGGAGCCGGACCAGGCCAAGCACATGACCCAGGAGGTGGTCACCCAGTACTACCGCGCCCCAGAGATTCTCATGGGCGCTCGTCACTACTCGTCGGCGGTGGACGTGTGGTCGGTGGGCTGCATTTTCGGCGAGCTCTTGGGCCGTCGCATCCTGTTCCAGGCGCAGAACCCAGTGCAGCAGCTGGAGCTGATCACCGAGCTGCTGGGCACGCCCACCATGGAGGATATGCGGCACGCCTGCGAAGGTGCCCGCACCCACATGCTGCGCCGGGCGCCCAAGCCGCCCTCCTTCTCGGTGCTCTACACACTCAGCTCGCACGCCACGCACGAGGCTGTGCACCTGCTCTGCCAGATGCTGGTTTTCGATCCGGTAAGATATCCCACATTGGTGTAATAAATTTATAAAAAATTTCAAAAGCAAATCCAATCAAGAAAATCATTTAAAGCTACTGTTATAATAGTATCTTACCATCTTAACAATTAAACAAGAAAACAGTTTAGACTCATGTTAAAAAAAAACGAATCCAAGCTCTTTGAGAATCAGACCTGTTATAAAAATCTCAAGTACGACATCTAAATGTGTAAAGTAGCCTTAATAAAAGCTTGTTCCTAAAGATTAAAATATTTAGAAAATTCTGGAATACATCGATTTTTATTAATTTATAAGATGTTTAATGAAAATAATGTTAAAAATTAAAAATAGGCCTCTTTAAATTTTAAATGCATACTTATTTGTAAGTTAAGCCAAGAAATGAAACTGCTGTTTACAATTTAAAATCAAAAATCACCCAAAATCTGAAATTGGGATATTAAATTCTATAAAGAGGCCTTAACAGAAAATTATTGGTGGCCTACAATTTATGCAATTTTAGATCAAAGTAAAAAAACACACGTTCCTTTAACTAACAATAACTATTTGAAAATTCACCAGGACAAGCGCATTTCTGTGACAGATGCCCTGGCGCATCCATATCTGGATGAGGGACGTCTGCGGTACCACTCGTGCATGTGCAAATGCTGCTTCACTACCTCGGCCGGAATGCGCCAGTACACGGCCGACTTTGAGCCCTCCGCCGGCCAGCCCTTTGATGATCTATGGGAGCGCAAGCTCACCTCCGTGCAGCAGGTCAAGGGTGAGTGAGAATTATTGAAATAGTAGCCAGAAATACTTAATCAATGTGAAAACTTGCAGAGGAGATGCACAAGTTCATAGCCGAGCAACTGCAAACGGGTCGTGTGCCGCTTTGCATTAATCCACAGAGTGCGGCCTTCAAGAGTTTCGCCAGGTGAGTGAAGAGTTGTTCCATGCCAATAAACTTTTCCCAAACAAAAAAAAAACCTCTTTCCAATTTTCCCACCTCTGCACGCAGTCCTGTCCACTTTACCAAAAAAAAAACTTTTTTAAAAATCTACCACCTATAGTCAAAATTGTATTCCTTACTTTCTATCTATATTCTTTTGTTATAATTGATTTGATACTTTTCGTTTAAATTGATTGACCATGGCTTCCGTGTAATGTTCTTTTTAAGCCCATCCCCAATTAATTGTCGTATCTGTCCCCAAACTCAAACTATCTCTAAATAACTCTCTACCTACCAAACTACGTTTATAATTTGTAACCTTATTTTTAAATGATCTTTTTTCGTTTGTTCTTTTATTTTTGTTGTTCAACATGGATATTAATCTTGAAATTTCTATTAAATCGAATCGTTATATTTGCGTTGTTAAGCCAATGAGAATGAGAAAATCTACTACTACTACCACTACCACTACTACCACTACAACTTGCACTGCTGCTCCTGCCGCTGCTCCAATCCGCCGCCGCCTACTGTTGCCTACTGCCTTCGAAAACCGATACAGATCCAGATCGAGATCGTTATCCAGATCAAGATACTAGGGGCGCGCGATCTACTATCACTAGAACGAATCGATATAGAAACGCAGAAGTCACAAGATTCTATCTACTATCCGTTATCTGCCGAATGATTCAAGAATGATAATGAATGAAAATGCAATGAAAATGAAAATAAAAATGAAAGAAATGCCAAGATAAAGAAACAATTATACAGATACAGAATATGAGGCCTCGGGGCGGCAACTGTCTCTCTACTCCTTCTTAGGTCTGTTGATAAAGCGAAAACCTTACTAAATATTTATTTATTTAGTTTATCACCTATTTGTTCATATCTGTTTATCTATTTTTCTATTCTTATGCAAATGTGTATAAAAACAAAAAAAGACAAAACAAAAACCAAAAAAAAAAACGACATAACTTTCTTAGCTTTTACTTTTACATATTACTTAACTTTTCATTTTGATTTATAATTTTAATTTCATCTTTTTTTAAATGGGTGTTTTTGCGTAAATATTGTGTACATAAATGTTTTCTTAAACCAGCAAAAAAAAAAAAACGACAGTCTAATCAGAAATATTATAAAATTGTTTACAAATGTCGCACAGCAAATTGAAAACAAAATTGGCAAGGCAAATAAATGAAAAAAAAAGAAAAAGGAAAAATTATGAGAGACATTTTCAACTATTTTATAAAGCAACAAAATCGAACCAAGTCGAACATAATGCATACAAACAGCTCCATAATCAATTTTGTGTTAATGTTTTGTGTTCGCATTCAACTCCTATATCTATATATACTATCTATTCGTAATCGTGTACAGTATACAGATTTCATCAAGTTATTTAAGCCCATACGCACCCATAGACCATATCCCTCCCATGTTCCGAAACTGCAATCATTCCCATAGAAAATGTAACGCACACTTATCATAAAAAGAAAAAAAAAGACTTTTCGAACAATTTGAAGCATACCAAATAAATTGAAATTGAATATTCATTGTTTCAATAATTTTTATAATATGTATTTATTAAATATCAATAACGAAAGAGTCGTCAACTAGTTATTAAATGAAATTATAAAACTCAAGTGGTAAAAAACTCAAAAAAAATTGCTTCCATTTAAAAAAAGCTCTTGCACCAACCAGCCAATCATTTAGCTCAGTCATTGTCCTGCATAACCCTACAAAAACTCTTATTCTATGCAGCTTTAAAACACAAGCCTCGAGTAAACATCCATTTGCTTGGATTAAATTAAGTAAATTAAAATACTGCACAGAAAATCATGCCAAATAGCATTTGTACAGTTTGCAGTGCAGCTGAGCAGCAGTGACAAAGAAAGAACTGAAGTAGATTTAAACGCTTGAACAACTACCACTCAATGACTTTTGATTATTATGATTAACAAAACGAAATTTATACTTTGTATTTTGAGTCCCTCTCCAACCCAAACTCTTTTTGTAGTTCTAGTTTGTACATTTTCATTTCATGTTTTGTTTTAAGATTGTTTTAAATGGGAGCTATTTCTGTATTTCGTTTGTATTTTGTCTTAAATTAAAGCTTTTAATGTTTTCTATCAATCTTACGTTGTACATGGCATGAACTAACTAATCTAGATGTTCATTTAAAACCTAAATATTGAAATTCGGAATTAAAATTCGTTTATTTTATCATTTTCCCCCATCTGGATTTAGTTCAACCGTGGCACATCCTTCAGAGCTGCCGCCGTCGCCTCATCAATGGGAATGACGGCAAAATGAGGCGATTGCTGCCTAAAATCGAAACAAAAGCAACACAGCCAAACGATAGAACCTCGCCGCCGAAAAGAAGGAGGAGAGGAATCGATTCCCAGTCCAAAAAAAAACCCTCGAAAACCCTCGAAAACCCGCGAAAACCCAACCCAACTCAACTCAACCCAGAGATAACTCAGCCAGGAACAACGATTGAATAATTTTTAAGCGCCAAGCGGCTTTTAAGTGGGCCTTTGTCTGTTTGAAAGTTAAAGCATTCCACCACCGAAATTAACTAAAAGAAAACAAACAAATATTTAATAATACTATAGACAAACAAATATGTAACGTAACTCAACTGAAACTAGTCTAAACTAAACAACAAAACTGTAGTTAAAGCAGCAGCAGCGACACAAAACCATGCAAGTTTTAAGTGAAGGAAAAATATTACAAAAATGTGTAACAAAAAGAGAGAGGAGAGGGAGCGAGCAGCAGTAGATTCTACGCACTACAAGCAAAGCGTAGATAATAATATTAGTTTTTTGGCAACAAAGCTAAAATTTTGTTGTGCTTGACAAGAATTGGAAGAATTGATCGAAAATTCAAATTTAATGGTAAAGAAATACAACACAAAATCGTTTTATGTTAAGCTCCTAAGAAATCTATGTATATGTAAATTAATTAGCAACACAGACAGACATCGTATTCATTATAAACAAATATGCTTAACTATTAAATATATCGATAAATATATTTAAAATAAAATAGTAACAAAATGCACACAAATCCGAAATTTGTTTGCCAAAATTTACCTCAAGCGATTAAACAACCTTTTCATCCGTTAAAAGGATAAATTCATTTTCTGTTAGCTTACGACAAACATAACGATGTGTAGCTACAGCTAAATGTTTACTAAACGCAAAGAAAACAAATTCATTTGAAATTATGCAACTATTTTCATTTTCACAAACGTTTGAAGCTTCAATTTTGAAACTGGTTTCTAGATATATACTCTAAATGTATCTGACCACAAAAGGCGGTCAACAACACTAACTCAATATTAGAAAAACAAAAATATTTGATGAAATTAGTTCAAAGTTTCAACTGTCGACTGACTGAACAAAAATTACAATATAAATTAATATAAATATAAATTAAACAATTTCAACTTAATTTAGTTATGACAATTTTCGCTTTGATAATAGTTTGTTAAGCTTTTTAATCATATTTTTCATAAATGTAAACTAACAAATAAACAAACCATCAAAGGAAAAACCAACCAACAAGTGGACGACGCACTGCCCCCAGTGAATGGTTTTGGCGGATAAAGCTTAATGGGTCGGAAATGGGGAGTATTATTACCCCTTGGAGTCCCAAGGCGCCGCCCGAATCAATTCAATTTTAGTTGATATGTATACTTTGCTTTTAGTTGATTACCATGTAATATAGTTTAATTTTCGACTAACTACACCTCTGTCTCTCTCAATGCTCATTGCTTTAGGCTATAGCAAAGGTGCAGGACAGGATCGGTTATAGAGGATCAATTGCTAAGGCCTCGGCTGCCCAGAACATTATATATGTTAAGACTGAGTTTTCTCATTTGACGACGACGATTGATTAATTGAGGATATGCAATACGAAATTCACACTTGATTTTTTGGAAGAGTCAAAATTATGATCTAGCTTAAGCACTTAAACAAAATTAAAAATGTATACCGTAAATATGTATTTTGAATGTCTTTTGTCTTTAATGTTTAGAGCAAAAACAATGCAAAAATATCTAATCGAAAACAAAAAAAAAACGATAACGATGTAGAAGAAGCTGTCGAAGAAATTGAAACTGAAGCTAAACTAAACTTTTCCTCAATTCTCTTAACTGTGCTGCTTTCTTATGTATGTAGTTTTTAATTATATAATTATATATATTAACCGATATATATATATATATATATATACACATACATGTATGGATTAGCGTAAAACAAACGAAAACAAAACAAAACAAACATGAATTCAAAACTTTCACGGAGATCTCATAGCAAAAACAAAACGAAATGAAAGAAAAGAAAAGCAAAGGAAATCAGTGTGCAAAAAAGTAGAATTTCTTTTCAACTTTTGTTTATAACTAAAGTTTTTCTTAACCGTTAATATATAGAGTACAGATTAGAGATTACAGATTGTTTATCCCTCATTTGACACCGGACAGACCCAGAGACACACTCTCGAATGCAAGTTAAATTGACATCTACATCAGCATCATTTACATCTCTAAGCACTTACTCCCCATAATTATAGCTACTCATATGGATAGTTAGTTTTCGTTCGGCTTAGGCACCGTGTACATAACATTATCTCCACACCCCCACCAATAATTAGCCCACATCTCTCTCTAGCTCAGTAAGACGGTTAGCTATGAGGTAATACGAGTACGATATAAGTTACGGACATGTACATTATACTACACACATAGCACAACCCTCGATTGGAGCAGGTCTGAACTAAAACATAAAGAAATTCACACTCGATATATGCCGTTTGAAATGAGTTCATAAGTTAAGATAAACTGTAACTGTAAACTGCATTAGTATTTGACTTGTAAACCAATTTATGGATCATTCTTAACTATATATATTAGATACGTATTACGCATTAATTTACGTTAACTGAGAATAAAACAAAAACTTGTGTAAACTGTTTGTATAAAAAAAAAATAAGAACAAAACAAAAAAAAGAAAAAGAAAAAACGAATACATTTTGTTTCATTTGTCGCATTACTTGAAGTGGATCCAACCCAACCCAATGCATTTGCTAATTAGAATTTATAGCTATGTAACACAGTGAAAACCCGACAACTAGCACCTACTATATACGATATGTGTATGTATTGTATGGACAATATTTGAGATTAAAAAACACACTACACAATTATTAAAGTTTGTATTAGAGTACAGGTCAGCATTCCGTTAAAACGGAAAACCTAAGGATGCCACGTATATTTACCCTTTTTGAATATTAACCAAATATATATGGGAATAACATCCTATAAAATTGGTGGGAGTCTAAGAGAAATCTTTTGAAATAAGAATTGGTCAAGATTGGTAGATCTGACCATAAAAATGATTGCGCTCAGGTTATAAATTGTAAAAACTAAAACACTCTAATAATATATATGAGATAATCTCTAATTCGCATAACATAAAGATAACCCTATAAATGTACGTTTAACAAGTTTAACAAAAGGCTGTTTGTAGAAATTGTGACACAGTTTTTTTAACCCGAACCCACTACTAACCGTTGATTAACCAACTCGATATGTAAATGCAAAAAGAAGAGTCGTATATCTTCGACTTCACAGTAAATGTAGCTGCTTACACTTACCAGAAAAAATAACTGGCTGCTTTGTGCACTCCAAAAAAGTGTTGTAAATATTAAAAGAAATTAAAATATAGTAATCGTCGTACTTAAATTTAGAGAAAACTTTGTGATTGCTTTTCATTGATGATAATGACATAAATGTTTCGTAGGGGAACCTAAAGGCAGATATTTTTTCTTAAAAACAGCATGTAAAAACACTCTATACGCTAACCGAATAAAAAGGCAAACGCTAAATGTAGGACACACCAAAATGTAGTTAACAAACACGATATAAAGGTATATATATATATATGACACCTATAACCACTGAAAATCGATGGCGATCCTTAACCAAAAATATGATATACGAGTATATGTGTACGGGAAATTTGCTAAATGTTGTAAAAAGTATATTATGCGATTATAATTGTAGCACTTGAAATGGAATCTCTCCGATCATGTAGAAATCCTCATCCAGTAAAAGCACGCAACAAAGTTCCCTAATACTTTACACACAATTTGGTTTCCTCGAACCGCAAGCTAAATTAAACATTAACTGTTTAACTGTATATATGTAATGTATTAACCACATTAACCAAATACTAACTGAAACGAAAATAAGCCCAACAATTACTTGGCTGCGTAAGTTGTAAATTACCAAATGCAATCCTTTCTCCAGGACGAAAAGAAAGTGAAACACAGAACTTTGCATAATTTACATGGAAATCGTAAAGACACACTAACCATTGTATTAACTAAACTAAACCACACTAACTAAAACCCGCATTAGAATTACTAAATATTATTATAACGTAACATGAAAAGAAAGAATATGGAAGACGAAACCGTAAGAAATGCTTTCAAACTAAATAAAGTTCTTTGGAATTACAATGCAAAAAACAAAAAAAAAACCAAAAAGATACAAAAAAAAAAAAAAAAAACAAGATATTTTTAATTGGGTGGTGTTACCACATAGTTATTCCTTCCCTGTTCCCCCAAAATAAGACTCATGGATATTGTTATTGTTGAGCTTAAATAAAGCTTTCATATATTCAATATAGAAAGGACTTCAATCTTGGTAATTCTTTTTATGGCTTAACTTTTTCGAAATATACCCATCTCCAGCGGGGTAACATCAAATTTAGGATTGGCTTACAAATCTAAATGGAGAGCTGCATCAGCTCTGCGTTGGCTTACAAATTAAATTGGTCTGCTTCAGTCTTAGACAACGTAATGAAATGCCTTTTATATGTATGATTCTTTCGAAAATAATGCGAACTTTTTCAAATGAAATGGAAAATAAAATGATATTGAAATACTGGTAACTAATCCTTGTTACCGTAGATACTGTAGCTCTTCTCAACGAAGATTTGAATGGAGCGCTTGACATTCTGCTTGTGTGGCTCGGGCAACTGTTCCAGTTTAGGAAGGATCTTCATTAGGAAACGGAAGTCAGGCGATAGATTGATGTTGGTCTCGATATCTTCCGTTTTTATTTTCTCCTCCAAGTTTTCGGTCTTTTCGGTCTTTACGATCTTGGTTTTTGTAATTGAAAGTGGCATCTGAATGGGAGATGGCACTGGACTTGTTGTGGGCGGGATCCTGACAAAGTTTGTGGGATTTTTCTTGGGCGGCAACGTAATGTGTGGTCTGGGATTAATAACCGCTGATTTGGGTTTTACCACTGCTGGAGTTGGTTTGATCTGCTTCTGCTCTTTGTCCTGTATGCGATTTAGTATTTCGGGCAATAGTTTCTCCAGATGCTGGGTGAGATCCGCCTGCGGTTTGTCGGTCATAATCATTAGTTTCTTGCCCGCCGCTTCTTTGTTCTGCTCCACAACCACGAACATCTTGCGCTTCTTGGGCTGCCCATTAGTCTCCGGAGTATGGCCGTTGTTCCCATCTGATTTCTCGGTGATAACGTAGAGCTTCCTTTTCTTGGTCTGACCGTTCTCCAAGCGGTTGAGTCCGTTCTGGGAATCCTCTAGGGTGGTATTTTGTAGGGAAGCTTCATAATCGGAGTTTATGGACTGCACATCGCTGGAGGTCGAGGAGCTGATGGAGTGAGAACGCTGGGGCATGGGCATGATGCTGGTAATGGGCTTCTTGTCCTGGTGGGTCTTCTCCACATCTCTGGTAGGGCTCTGCAAGAAAGAGTGTTTTTATAAAAGTTAGATTTTTTTTATACACCAAGTTCTCTTAATTTAAGACGGACTTTTGTTACTTCGTTTCACTTATCGTATTTGAATTGAATAAATGAATTATTTATATTTATGAAACAATCGTGAGTAGAATAAAAAACGTAGTTTTGTTAACTACGTAGCTCAAAAAACTTAAAAAATAAAAAAAAAAGGTTTTATTAATCTTCTGAATGATGTTAAAGTATGTTCTGAAAATTAAAAAAATTTCACCATGCTCAGAAAACTATAGTTTTTTTCGTGTTTAATAGTAAGGTTCATCATAGTTTAAATTTCAACCCCTATGAAAGCTGAACTTTTGTGCTACTACTGCACTACTCACCTCTACAAGTTGAATGGTGGTGTTGGCCGCCGTTGTCGACTTGACTTGAACGCTTCCTGCTCCTCCTCCGCCTCCTCCCCCCGTTATGACAGTCCCTCCGCTATTTGGTAGAACTACTATCCCCTTGGTGGACTTGCGCAGCGGCGTCATCTTGATGCGGGTTTTGGCCATCTCCTGGCGTTGGCTAAAATGTCTGAAGCAGATGCGTAGTTTTTGCAGGCCGCCGAGTTGATCTACCAGTTTGGCGCTGACGCCAAAGTGACGCAGCCAGTGCTTGCAGCTGCAACGAAAGAATAATAACAATAATAATAATTGACTACTATTACTAACCAACGAAAGCTCAATTCAGTACTTTTCTCGAACAGAAGCTTTTTCACTCATTCAAAAACAAGCATTGTGCGAAAATATTGAAAAGAAAACATACCAATTATCGGTGAAAAAGAGACGACGAGCGAGCTGCGATCGGTTCGGCTGCGCGGTTCTTTGTTTAATGTTTAATGATTAAACTGAAAAAACTGAACATTGGAGTTGTTCTTGCGGCGCTTTCAAATTAGATCCGACTTTCGCTCTCCGCTCTCTTTTGGAAAAGTTCTTGAAAAAGTTTCAGTTGCAATAAAAGCTCTTTTTATGCTTCTTTCCCAAGTGTGAGCGGGATGGGAGAGAGAGTGCTGCGCTTTTGTTTTCTCTTTCTCGCATAGCGGAAGTTTTGTCGGGGATTGTTATTGTTATTTGCTGCTGTTGCTGCAGCCTCTGCACAACTTCCCCCCTTTTTTTTGTTGCTCTTGTGAAAGATGGGGAAGCAGTCGAAGAGACGCTTATTTTGCTTTACGTTTATGGCCTTTAGGGTGGACCGTCCTAATCAAATCATTGCTTATCAAAATTATTGTGCAGGTCAGGAAACTTATCAATAATATTTTAGGAAACATAAACTTACTTAAGAAAGATTTTTTTACATTTTGGAGTTTTTGGTGGTACATTTATTTGATTACCAAGTTTGTACATTGAAATTCCCCGGCTCACAACACGTTTGTATTGAAATTTGTTAAGAAATAGGTTCTTCTTCTACTCAAAATAACAAGAAAGCATCATATCGACAAAAAAGTATTCCCAAGTCGATCTGTAAAAATAACACCCTTGGTGGGTGTGAATTGATTGATCCAGTGAACTTATAACAGGCTTACGAAAGATGGACAATATAACAAAAACTTTTTATTAAGCTTTTTTTATATAATGAATTACACTAATCAGTGAAATTAATAAAATTACGAATCTTCATGATTCATATTAAAATCTCTTATCGAAAGCTTACAAATTTCTATGAATTTCGTCAATGGCAAGTTGATAACGCACTATCAAATCCAATCCTAACGAAAGTTGGGTACATTGTTTAAATTTGTTTACTTGCTTACGTTATAAAAGTGACTTTGACTTTTTGGTTTCAAAGTACACTTGACAAATATGCCGCGCAAAAAGAAACGTAAAATAAAAGCTCTTCTTGGTAATAACTAACCCTAATCTTCATAGTTAAAAAAAAAAGCTTTTTTAAGTTTCAATAATTGAAAAAAATATTTAACAATATACTCCCACCAATATAACCAAATTAAGCTTAAATAAAAAAACACTCTTAAGACTGAGGTTTTTTAGAACCATGAGATGAGCCACTGGTCCACTCTAAACTCCATGGCCAATGCCAAGTAACTTTAGCAGACGGAACTTTATTTTTTTGCGCACCAACTGCAGAACTAGAGGTGAAGAAGAGGCAAAGAAAAATAAAAGAACTTCACGGCCAACAGAGCAGAGCCCCACGCGCATTTGTGGCTGCATTTACAGGAGAGCTATAGGCGTGAGAGCTATAAATAAATGGGAGTCTGGAACTGGGACTGGGACTGGGACCTACCCCGCCCACATCGGCATTATTGCATTTCTGATTTCTGCACTGCAGTTTCAGCCGCCATGGCATTGAAATTTTCCTATGAAAATGATGCACTTCTATGCGAAGCGCAGAGAGAGTTCAATGCCCTTTGACTGGGAGTGCTGTATCGGTATCAGAAGAAGAAGAGGAAGCTCTTTGAAGTGGGGAGGGGAGGCGAGGCCAAAGCTTCGGATTGTATTGGTGTTGGTGCTGAAAATAAAGAATGATTCCCACCAATCCAAGCTTCAGTTCGATTCGATCGGAAAGCTCTTTAAAGGTTTCCTCCACAAAAAAAACAGGTTTAATGTGGTTTTTGGTGGAATCAAACCGGGAGTTAAATGTAACGCTTACCGATCGGGATCGTGGACTGGAAAACGACGCAACTCATTGGGCTTTACTTCCTGGCAACCCATTAAACAAATCCTTGAGGACGATGTAATTACCTCCTTCCCACATACTCTGGGATTCAGCGACACGGCCTGGCAAATCCGAAGAGTACTCATCCTACATAAGGAGAAAAAAGGATACACAGCCGCGTGAATAAAACTAGAAACATAGATTCTTAGGTCTCCTTTAGTTTTATTAAAAATTCATAGAGCTTACAAAAAAAAAATAAAGAAAATTATTGTTTGGTTACATTAATTAGTTATGAGATTTCATACCTTGTTCTAGTTATTTCCGATACAATTTTTCTTATTTTTACCTAAGAAATATTTTCTGCTAAAGCTTTTTAACAAATAAATTTCTTATTTAAATACTGTTTCATATCATATGTAAGAAAATATATTTAAATTACTCTATCGTATCTATTTGCTGACTTATATACTTTTTTTTAAGAATAAATGAAAACTAGTGACCAAAAGAGCTTTCGCTCTCTATTGAATAAAAGCTTGATGCAAGAAGAAAAGCTCCAATAAAATGCACCAATGAAAAAGCTGTTTGGATAACTTGAGCTTACATTGCGGTCACATCCCGCGTGTTCTTACATTAACAAAATACCATGAAATTAAAAACGGACTACCTTTAAAAAACTGCGCCTATCAGAGATATTTAGGGAAACAATGAACTCACCTGTCACCTGTGGCACTTTGATATCTCTGTTCTGCCCGGCACTTGTGGGTTGAATAACCCTTCTGTTATTATGCTCGATTGTGCTTTAAAAAAATACGCTGGATTGAAGCTTTTTGTCGCGGGACTTTTAATTCAAATGCCGATTAATACGACTGGATCGATTGGAAGGCTTGACTTTGTTGGGTCCGATTAAATGGCCTCCTAATCTGCTTGTTTAGTGGCTTCGATTACCATTACGTTTTGCATTCTATACACTACATCCACTCGTGTTTGCCGACTGTGAAAGCTCTCGCTGCGTCACGCGAAGGCACTGTTTGGAAGCTCGGTTTGGAGAGAGTATCTCTTTTCGCTCAGGGTGTCGAGCTTTCTGCCCATGCGTGAGATCTTCAGCAGAAAAGCTCTGACGTCTTGCGAAACAGACTAAGCTTTTCATTGAGAACAGTAAACACTCGCTATAATAGTCTCTATACGTTTTCATCCCTTGTGTTTTGAAAGTAAAAGAGTATATTGTTATCTTTGAATAATAAGTAACGAAGAAGATAGGGATTTCAATTTTAAAACATATATATAAGCGTCAAGATGTCGGACATAATAAGAACTACAGTGTTGGGACCATTGTCTTAAGGAATTACTTATTTTATACACATATGTACAACATTTTTAATTCACCTGGTTGGAGGACAATTTGTTTGAATGATTCAATCAAATTTTTTGAGACTATTTATTTATTTATTTAAAACCTCAGATTGAAAGTTGAGCATAATCCGATTTACGTTCTTAAGTATTGTACTTATAAGCAGCATGTTTAATTCCAATTTAAAATTTGATTTCAACGTTACCCGTGAAATTTGCATTTAGATAGCAATTGCGCCTATCAACATTAAGTGTCATAAATTTGCAGCATTGCCAGGCTGCCAAGTTCTGCATCCCCATAATTAATTAAAATTGTTAAAAGCTTTTCCATAAATAAAGATACGAAGAGCTGCAGGTGTTGGTTTGGGGCGCGCTTTCAAACGATTTTTGTACATTAATTACGACTGTGCAATTTGCGAGTGGCAGCCTTCATTTGGATATTTAAAAGCCAATCAATTGGCGGTTCGACGAAGTCATAAATTTCAATGGGCGCTCATTAGAAGAAGGAGGAAAGCCCCTCGAAAAAAACAGGGGCGTCGAGCCGCAGATAAGCATCCACTTGTCACATCACTCATATTTCCGAGACGTCAATTTGCATTGTCTGTGAAAATTGCAGCTTCTTGCTGTCACATGCCAATTGACCCAATCGCCTGTTATGGCCAGGCCAGCCTCAATTTTCCAAGTGCTTAAGCAAATAAAATTTTAACGGCTGGTTTTACAGCGTTTTTTATTTTTGCTAGCCAAATTGTCAATTGTAGTGGCTAGTTAGTTGATTGCGTTTTACGACCGACAGCAGCATAATTACAGATGGGCCTGCTCTGTTTTCCCAAGAACAATTGTGAAAACACGAACTGAGTGGGCCGCAATCGAAAACGCGCTCAGTCAGCATTTTAATTTCTGTCTGATTGAGCTGAATGAGTCGATCTGGAGAACTAGAAGTGTGTGCCGGCGATGCCAGACGGCGATAAATCCCATGGGGCCAGGCTTCATCGCCTGTGTGGTCTCTCTATATCTGTATCTGTCTGGCCGACAGACGGGGGCAATCGTTAACTGGCAGCCGATTATGTGATTGGAATATTGACAATTAGGCGGTTACAAATTGATTTACTTGTAATTTTTATGGCGCCCCTGAGGGGGCTCTCTTTAAAACTTGCTAATGGATGCTCACAACAAATGGGGATCATTGTGGGGGCTTGAAAAAATGATTTCGATAGATTAGCTAAAATAAGATCGTTTGGTGGCTGGAGTAAGCAAAAAATCGTTGTCAGAAGTGGGATTCGAACCCACGCCTACAGAGTAGACTGCGACCTGAACGCAGCGCCTTAGACCACTCGGCCATCCTGACTCTTGAGCAATGGTAAGCCAAATTACATTTTGGTTCGGGAACAATTTGGTTACAGTGCGTCCTCGATACAGAGCCAATCATGGTTGCTCACTAAACTCATGTGGTTAGCAACTGGAAAAAATCTATTTATTGAAAGTAAGGACCTTTGTACCACACTTTTCACAAAAACAACTGAGTTGTAAAATGTTGGGAAGTTGTGAAAAATCAGATTAAGAAAGCTAAATATATTTAAAAACGCTTTACTTTGGTTTTTTAAACTACAATAAACTAATAAAAAATTAACTTAAAAAAAAAAATGTTGTTTTTGGGTTATCTTATTTATAATTTTCAATTTACTCCCTGGAGAGTTCACTGTATTTTTCTTACCTTTGTTGTATCAATTATAATTTATCAGTTTATTTCACACACTTTGTCGAAAACTTGAAAAATTTAGAAAAATAGATATTCGATCAAATGGTGAAGGAATAAAAAAGTTCTTGTCAGAAGTGGGATTCGAACCCACGCCTACAGAGTAGACTGCGACCTGAACGCAGCGCCTTAGACCACTCGGCCATCCTGACTGTTAAACTAACGAGTGCTATTTTCTAGTTTGGTCTAAGACGAATTTGTTCTTAAGCATATTTTAATTATTTAAATTAAGTTACCAACAAAAATATCGTGTCTACAGATGAAAAATATAATATACAAATAAATATAAAGTGGTATTAAGACTAAAGATTTGAGACAGCACCACATCAACATATGTTTCTGCATCTTAGAAATAGAACATTTTTATAAGGTTTCCTTAAGTATGAAAAATTAATAGTATTTTTCTTGTAATAGGTAAATATTTAAAATTAAGAAAAAAAAGAGGTGCAAAAAAGTTCTTGTCAGAAGTGGGATTCGAACCCACGCCTACAGAGTAGACTGCGACCTGAACGCAGCGCCTTAGACCACTCGGCCATCCTGACAGTTGCCTATTAGGTGTCAAAAGACCAATCCGATTTGCTGGGATTTGGCTGAGGCGACATAAAGCATACGCCGTGTATTACATATGTTTGAAAATCACACTTAACACTTTGAACTTGCTGCCCACACTCGAATGCACTCCCGATGAATTATTATAATCGGCACCCCAGAGGCAAAGACAAATTGCCGCTCGTCGCGTCATGGAAAGGTGTGTACGGACAGACAAGACACGAAATCAACATGCAGCCGATGGAAATGATAATAAAAAGCAGCCAAAATCAGGTCAACGTCATACATCACACCGTGCAGATTGGCAAGTGTCACTTTTTTTATATGTTTCGATTTGTTGCCCAACAAATGGCAGTAGTCAAGCAGTCAAGTAGTCAACAAAATGCCGATATTCATCAAAAAGGTTGTGAGGGGGAGCTGGCGATCAAAACGGGAGTAATTAAGTTGTAGTTTTTCGGTAAGCCAAACTGGCAAAATGCCAACTAGCCCAAAGTGCGGACCGCTTGACATTTCACACGCAGCTGCAGTTGCTGGTCTTAGTTTTATTTATTTTTTTTTTTTTTTGCAGCAGCAGCAGTTACTGGTCGCACGCACTTTCAATGCATTTCAATTAGTTACAGCCGCAGCCGCACAACCGCTCCACTTTGACTTTGAGTGCCCGTACTGGATATTTTCCATTTTTATAGACTGATGGCAGACACTTGATAGGCCTGAGCGTATGTTAATCGGCCGACTCGACCTGACAGCCCAAGTTAATTAAAGTTTGCGCTCCCAGCAGCCACCCAGCATACATAATTCCCATTAATTTGCTTGTTAGCCACAGAGACTTCTAAGACTACCTCAATTGCACTCTACTCATTATGATTAATGATCCCAGTGTACAAGAATTGTTTGAAAACCACTGTGACCCACAAAAGGCGACACAATTTCTTGTGGCGACTCAAAATAGAATTAGCAAATTGCCCGAATGTCAATCAGGCGTCATCAATCAAAATTTGTGCTACTGTCAACTCGATCACAATACAAATATAAATAAACGCAGCCCAGCGGGCTGCAGCAGCTGGGTGCAGCGCAACATATTTAACTGGAGGTTGTAAATTACCATAACAATTCTGAATTCTGGGGAGCTATGTGGGTCAACAATGGAAAATCCCCTCCCGGCCAAAACGCCATGATATGTCAGCAGAGTTGTTAGCACAGCCGCACAAAGGTTAAAATAAGACATTGAATGAGATTCCAACTTCATGCTGATGCAAATGGAGTTTGGATTAAGTTAACACCTCGATTACCTTGAGGCCGTCATTATACATGTTCTTCAGAGCAAATCATTTAATGAAGATATTGTCTAGTTCCCAAAGATTTAATCTGTCTCAGCACTGTGAATGCCCGGTGTTTTTGGGCGGGGAAAACTGTTTAATTTATTTAACTCTGATACCAAATGATAAATGGCTATTGCACAGCAGTGGACAGCCAAACGACATTCGTTTATGGAAGCTTTGATTTATTGAGTTCTTTTATATAATTGCAGTCATGTTTAAATGGGGATTTAGACTTAAAAAAAATCCATTTATCCGATCATATTCATTTTTGAATTTGACTTTCAACAAAGAGACACTCATAAAGATTAATTCTTTCAAAAAATAAAAACAAAGCTGGCTTAAAATTAAAAGTATTACAAATTACACAATTAAGGTAACAGAAGAAAACTTCTTAATTTTCTGAACATGGCCTTAAAATAACCTAAGGTCATATGGCCTTTTACATGATTTTAAGTCATTTGTTATGCTCAACTTTATGGCCATGTTTAGTCCACTACTCCTTTAATTAAGGAATTGGCCCTAAAATCAAGGAATTTTGTTTTACTAAGTGTAATATATAAAGTGGTTCTTAAAGATTAATATTAAAACACCTAAAAGTCATAAATGCAAATTTTTAGAATCATTTTACCCCACTTCATTTAACTTCCCAATATCCAACAAAAAACTTTTAATAACATTTCAATTGGAGTTCGATTGGTCCAACTCCAGCGAGCAAAGTCAATGCTCTTTTTCAAGTTCAAAGTCAAACCAAACAGAAAACACCCAAAATATAATATGAAGGAGGGGTCTAAACAAACCGAAGACTTTTCGGAGCATTAATCAATTGTGGCTCTCCTTCTTCTTTTTGCCCTGGCTATTTTGTCGCGACACTTTTCTGCCAAATTTGTACAAAGTTAATTAACAGGTTTCATTGTCTCGGCTTTTGGCGGCTCAAGCGAATACATATTTTAGTATTTTTCGCATTTTGTTGCTTAGTTTTTTTACGACCACAATATAACAAATTATTGTGGGGGCGTTTACGTTATATTTGCATACAGAAAAGGGAGGGGTAGGTGGTGGTGGAGGAGTGGAGTGGAGGGGAGTAAAATGCAAAGAAAGCACTTAAAAACAAGTTGCACAAAAAAAAGCCGGTTCCCACTGCTTGTCTAAAACGCACATAATAATAGCAGCAAATTGTATTTCCTACATTTCTTAAAAAAGTATTACAAAATATACATTTAGTATATCAATTATTTTTTAAGTTGTACTTCATCGCAACACCATGTTTTTATCAATTATTTTTGAAGTTCCACTTCAACGCAACACTTTGTTTTTCTATGGCCACAAACTCAAAAAAAAACTTGTTGATCCCTTTAATTTTTAACAAGGGTAACTCACCTTAATTTAATTGCTTACGGTATGTACTCTTGCAATTGTCAATTAAGTTTAACTTGAAAGTATATGCAGACCCTAATTTGGTTATTTTTCAAAAGCTCTCAGTTTTTAACGAATGCATATATATGTACATACGTATGTGTTTATCTTTTTGGTTTTTGTTTTGATTTATTTGTTTTTGAGGTTTTGCATTGCACGTGCAGCGTTTTAAGATATGCATGTGTGTGAGAGAGAGATTTAGCTCGCCCACGCGTACAAATTAAGAAATTAATACACGTCTCGCTCTGTTTTTCGCTCTTTCTTCAAAAGCTTTTACACATTCTCTCTCTGCTGCTCCCACGATCTTCGGCTTTAAGCTTATTTTACTTATTCGCTGCCTGCATTCAGCTGGCAGGCTCTCTCTCCGCTCTCTCACTCTCTCTCTCTTTGATTTAACAGAGATGTTACGAAAACGAATACTTCTTAACATAAATGTTGGGAAAATGGTTATTTCTGTGTTTTTAAAAGATTGTTTTAAGTTTCTCCGCCTCGAATTCGTTTGCGGCAGCGTCGCAGTAAACATCGCGCGATTTACAAGTTTTCTGTTTCTGTGTGTTTTCATCTTTGTTTTGTTGCTGCAGATTATAATAATAAAACGAAAGATCGTGCTATAAAATGTGCTCAGAAATGTAGGGAAGATATAAAAAAAAACCCCGGCAACGTGCAATTACAAAAAATTTCTTTGTGACATGTGTGTGTTTTGTGCGTGCGCTTTTTTTTTGGCTGCGCTTCCATGTGTGCGTCTATAAATAACAGCAATAACAACCAGAATAGCAACAACAAAAGGCGAAAAGCCGACGAAGAGAAAAAGCTAAAAATGAATTATCAACAGCATAAAATGACGGGTTGATTGACTTGCAGGAATTTTGAGAAAACGAAAATTTCCAATTCCCATCCTCCGTATAATCGCAAATCCAGAAAAAACAGCTTCCGTTGTTTATCTGAAAAAACGCCAACGAATCGCTTGTAAAACGCAGTTAAATCGCACAAAAGTCGCGAACACTGTAAGTTTAACATTCAACATTACAAAATTACACAGAAAAATCTAAAACTCTCTTGGTTTAATATTTAGTAGCCCATACATTTCTTATAATCAAGATCATAAAACAACTCCAAAAACTTTATGTTAATCTGATTTTTATTTCTGGGTAATTCAAAATAAGCGAAGGCGTATATGAAACATTTCTGTAGGTTGCGGTTGCCCAAGATTTTCCGAAATGGAATTTCTTAGATCACGTCTAAAATGACTAATTGGTCATTCTCCATTTACAAAAATATATTTTCAATTGTAAATCATTTAAAAAAATTATTCAATCTGAAAAGGAAAAGTATATAAAAAATGTCTGCAAAAATTTTTTTTAAGAAAACTATCGAACCGTTCCTTATAAAACCCAAAATGTTTCTGTGCACTTAAGATTCTCCGTTTGTGTGTGACTGAGTGAACATAAAGGCGTATTTCTTGCAGAGTCATAAACTCCGAAACTGTATACATTTTTGGGGATTTTTTCGGCTTTTCTGCCCATACACACGTCAATGCAACGCCTATAAAAATCCACATAAAAGTCAAGTCAATCAATGAAAGGGCAGCCGAATAAATTACCCACAAAAAGTAAAACAACAAGTAATTTAAAAGTTAAACACAGACGGCGAAGGCGCCATGAGTTATCACCTTCCACGCGGAGCAATGGCTGCCATTTATCCAAGCAACAAGTTTATTAAAATCAAATTAGTTTTCCCAAAAAACTAAACAGACGACACCCACATAGTCTGAAAACAACGAGCCCCAGTGGAGCCGCAAGTGCGGAATTTTGGCAATTCCGGGAAGCATACATATGTTCCATCCGTATGACCTGCCGCCTGCGTTCTTTCTCTCTTGGCCAAACAATTTGATTTGCGTATTCCCACATGTTTTCCATTGTACATTTTCAATTTCCATTTCACTTGATTGAAGTTTTGGCCTTTTGCACATGTTTTTGTTTACGCCTTGAACAGAACACCGACACACGCGCATATTTATTTAGATTCACACAATCGAATTGTTATTCTTATTAGGAGGCAACTAAAAACTGGCCAAAATAACCTGAAACAATAAACAATTTGATTAGACAAATTAAAATTAAAAAGTCGAAAAAAAAGTTTTGTCAGAAGTGGGATTCGAACCCACGCCTACAGAGTAGACTGCGACCTGAACGCAGCGCCTTAGACCACTCGGCCATCCTGACTATGAAAGTAACGAGAACTAGAAAATGGTCTGAGGGAAATCTAGTTATTTTTCGTGTTTTTCTTTAATTATCTAAATTAAAAGCTACTTTTTTTTTATAAGAATATAGATTTCATATAAGTAAAATAAAAACAAAAGAAAAGTAATCTACACTAGATCTTCTCAACTTATAGCAAATGCAATTAATATTTGTAAGGAATTCGTAATATTTGTTCGGTTTTAATTAGTTAATTCGTATAAACAGTAATTTAATTAATTAATTGTATTTACAAAAAAGAAATAAAAATCTTGTCAGAAGTGGGATTCGAACCCACGCCTACAGAGTAGACTGCGACCTGAACGCAGCGCCTTAGACCACTCGGCCATCCTGACACATGGGATGAGCATACCAAATGCGCGTTTTGCGCTTGTTCTCTTACTGGACGTCTGCTATAAAAAGTTGTTTATAGAAAACTGCCATAACACGAACCAACCAGATTGTCCGAGTCTTTATGCAAATTAACTAACTTTCTTGGGACAAATTGAGCGTTGTGACTTGAAAATTTATTAACTATTTGTGTTGTCGGCTAATAATTGTGGACGTTAATTTGCTGGCATTAGAAAACCAATTGAGGGTTAGGTAACAAGAACTGTGCAATTTTATGACGGAATAATTGCAAATTAAATCGATTCGATCAGCTGCTTTGCCGCTGCACTTTGTACAAATGCCGACAAACTGTTTACAAAGTCGTTTTCATACAGATATATCTTATCTCTGGGTTTCGGGGTTGGGCAGGCGTTGAAATCGCAGACAATCGCTGCCAGCGAACAAAAGAAAACAAGGTCTTTCAGAATATACAATATATATAAATATCTCTGTGGATTTCCCAAAAAGCGTAACTGGAAAAGAGGTCAAGACCCGCAGCATTCTTCGATTCGAGCCAAAAATGAGCTGGCTAATAATAATCCGGTTCAAGGGGGCGTGGCACCCGCCTTGGGAACGGAGCCGAGAAAAAAACCGAACCCTTCTCATTAAGCGGCGGCCGTCTTTTGTTGTCTTTTAATATTTTGTATTATTTATTACGACTGCTCGAAGCTTTTCGTCGCGAGAGTCTGCGAATTCCGCTTTTGGGGAAATGGATATTTTAATGAGTTTTGGCCAGCAGCAGCAGCAGCACCAGCACGACAGTTTTCCACCGCTCACTACTCATAGAGGAATATTTAAATTAAATTTTGACACTGTGCGGGAAGATACATTTGCAGCCGAAGAATAGACTGGCATTGTTTATGACTTGCCTTTGACTAGATGCCGACATCTTCATACGCATGTAGTACAGATAGATATGATTATAGACATATGTATGTGTTTGCCAATGGACGTAATTTGCATTTGCGCATTTTTCCGTTAATTATTTGTTTATCGCAGGAAAACAACCAAATCGAAACGAACAAATTCAAAATCAAATCGAAAAATGTTTTGACAAGCGGCGAGAAATTATTTTTGCCATTGAACTTGTTGCCTTTCCCTTGCCGATATTGTTAAAATAAACAAATTATAGTGCACTCGAAGTGCTGGAGCGGAAAAAAGGGGGAAGCAGACAGCTAAACCCAGTTTAGTTTCAAGGCAAGTTTCGCTTGATAAGTTATACTCATTTATAATCATCGAAATGGGTCAGCGACGTTGCTCAAGTCGAGCAACAATTGCGCACGCAATTTTTATTCATTTAGAATGCATCAAAAATCCATTAAACCGCGGAAAAGTTATACCCAAAGAAATGACAGCACTGAAGAAAGGTGGGGGATTGCGAATTGGCAGAAAGTAATATAAAACTGACACCATTTAATAAGCAAAATGAAGTGAAGTGTGCATTTCCCTTTGCTTTGTTTGTTTGTAAACAAAGCAAGTCGAAGCTGACACAGTTGGATTGGATTTTGATTTCTGCATTTCCAGGGCAGGGGCTCAATGCCATTTGGCTGGGTCACTTCTATATCATCAGTATCGCGAAACCCACTGCGTCAACAAATTCGGAACGGGAAACAGATCCATTTTTTGTACAAGGTCTGGACGGGTTAGTTATCAGCGCTATTTCGTGTGTTTAATTGGGATGGGGAGGGGTTTCCTCTGGCCATAAACCTGTACTTTGTTTCATTAATGCCCCAACGAACCATTTCCTCACGGTCAAATGTATGATGAATGACTTTGCAGCGCAGTCATATTCAGGCCGTGACAAGCCATTTTGGGCCTAATGCACTTTAATGCCCCCTTCGATTACCCAATATCATGGGAATGGAGCACAATACACCAACAAGATAGTGGCTTGAACTTTTTATTGAAGACCAACTGTCAGCATGGCGAGAGAAATTATTTTTGTGTGATTCAAGGGGTTTTTGCACCCCACCCATTTGTAAAACACAATTTAAGCTAGCAATAATAAACGCCAAAAAATTTAAACACATGAAGGCAAAATAAACAAAATCTTGAAAATGAATGCCAATATGGTTTTAATTTACGAATTCCTTAAATTCAATTCGGTAAGCCGAAATTTATATATTCTTGCAGCTATTGCAAAATGAAAAATATTTTTATAAAAACTATATATTCCGTTTTGTATGCCTACTATATTCAAGAATATATATACTATATAGGGTCGAAAATGTCTTCTTCAATGCTTTGCAAACTTTTGACTGAAATAGGAATACCTTTGCTAGGTTATAAAAAGAAAAAAGTATTTGTCAGAAGTGGGATTCGAACCCACGCCTACAGAGTAGACTACGACCTGAACGTAGCGCCTTAGACCACTCGGCCATCCTGACTATAAAAGTAGCGAGAACGGGAAATTCATGTGGCAAAATTTTAGTTATTTTGATTGGATCGCAAAAATTATATAAAATTAGAAATGAAATTAACATTACTAACTATTTATGAAACTACAAAAAATTTGAAACTGAAAACATTAAATTAAATTTACTAAAAGTAATGAAAACATTATGTTATTGCAATGGAATTTTTATGCCTTAGAAATACTACTCGCTTAATTATGAATTAGAAAAGATATTTAAGAATGAATTACCTATTTCCAATATAAAATGTAGACAAAAAAAGTATTGTCAGAAGTGGGATTCGAACCCACGCCTACAGAGTAGACTACGACCTGAACGTAGCGCCTTAGACCACTCGGCCATCCTGACTTCTATCGCGGTTGTGCTAAAATGTGTTCTCGAGCTACGATCACACAAAAAAAGCAAAGAAACCAAATAAAAAATTTGAGTTCGTCCACGAAATCTCACAATTATATTAGGGCTGTCAAATAAATCTTTTAGTTCGACCATTTTAGTGCTCGTAGATGATGATCAATGCCCTCAAAATTTGAAAGATCCATTTGCGAGTTACCCTGTGCTCCTTATATGCCTTGATGTGACTGCAGATTATCAACTCAAAATTATCCACTCGCTCCAAGGTACAAAGGTGCAGACTAAAAGATGATTTGCCAGCCAACAGTACAAGGGATAGCTTATAGTAATCGTTTACAAACTGCTTTAGATAGTTTAGATTCTTGTTCTCAGCTATTTTCCTGTATTTATTGAAGAGATCTTCTATATTCTCCGCTGAAATCAATGTATTTAAGATTGCAAAACTGGCATTTTTAGCATAAGGATTATGTAAATTAGAGAAACGCCAGTATCCAGAAACAGCAATAAATAAAAAATCTTCGCAGATGCTCTGCTTCATATCTGAGAGAATCTTGACGACATTATGGTTGATCAAATTGTTTCGAAGTAAAATAAATTTCATGCTGAAATGCTTAAGTTTGGGTATCTCAGTTTTAATTAAATTATTTAAAATGTCACTGACAAATTGCTCTTTTCCTGGTACTTTTGCATCTTCTAATACACCGGCATACAAAACGAAATGGAAACTTTCGAATACGCCACACAGACTAAACATCAGAACACTATAACTGATATCCAAAGATATTATTTGGAAAGTCAAGAAGCATGCTTTATCTTCAGTTTCATTCGGGAACTCTTTGAGGATATCATTAGTGAACTTTATGTACTTATTATTTTCCAGTTTGAGAGGGAGGGGCCTTTCGAAGATTTCCTTGCACCTTTTCTGATCCTCATCTGTTAATTCGTTGAAGGATTCCAGAGTATTGATGAGTAGGTTATCTTGCATTTTGTTAGAATTTTGGAACTTTAGTGGCTAATGAAAAATCACAGCTTGCTTTGTGTAAAACAAAAATGGTAATGCTGAAACATGTAGTAAACACGTAAAAAAGAAACCCTTTCTATGCTTAAAAATTTTCTTAAGTTTGGTAAAGAACAGAAAGAAAAGCGTTGAAGGTCATCCTTGAATCGTAGTTTTTATTTTAGTGGTTCAGTTATCGTTTTCTAATCGCCTTTTCCGTACTCTTTGCGCAATTTGGTTTTTTTTCCTTCAGGGTTCTCATCTGGGTGCCCGTCTGGGTGACCGTCTGGGTGACCGTCTGGGTGACCGTCTGGGTGCCACAGGCAGGTACCACCGTCACAATAGAAGTCATCGGGAAGCGGGCTTTATAGCTCATAAAGTTCTGCGGCGACGTCAAAAGAAAAATGGTGTTCCACTTCGGGTGGTGGATAAACTCTAAAGTGTTTGAAAGGACCTTGGGCAGTAGGCTGGGGAAACGCGTTAGATTGATAAAGAATCGTTTCTTCCTAAATCTACCGCACCACATGTTGATCGAATACCACATGAATCCAAATCCTGAGGAAATACCATTGCGAACGGGCTTCAGTAAGGGCGCCATCTTAAGAGACTTCTGTTTATTTTTAAGCTGTAAGTCAGGCGAAATTGATGGGTCCTTAGCAGACAAACGAACTTTTTGGAATTGTTTAGCCTTTTTCTTCATCTTCCTTTGAAAATCAGGTGATTTCGTTGAGTCTTTAGCAGACGAGTCAACTTTCTTCAGTTTATCAGCCTTAATTTTCATTTTTGTTTTAATTATAAAGGAGTCAACCTATTTTTATTTTCCAGATAATACAAACGCAAGGCCAACTAAGTTCTGAACTTGACCTACGATTAATCGCATCGATTTAAATCGATACCAAGTACGACTATTTTTTGTCAGGGCTGGAGTTTAGTGCACAAAAAAATGCCAAAATCATTTATCATTGCCCAGATATTGACACGCCCCGTCAATATAAATAATTGCTAATTGCTGGCCATGATTAATGTCTGGCATCTTTGGCCGTTTGGAGAGCTACGGCTCCAAAACATTCGACTCGCACAATTTGCATAATTGCAATTTATTGTAAATCCGTGTGCAAATATGCAAGAAATTTGCAGCTCTTTAAGGCAAACCAGAGGCCAACGGCTTTTCACGATTCGCATTTTGGATTTGTTTAATCTGTTTGTCCGTCTGTCTGCAGGTTTTCCAGTGTCTCCCTGTCATATGCAAATCGCTCTGCGACTCCGACTTTAGAGTTTAAATGTTACTAATTGTTGGCAACCCCCGAGAACGTTGAACGAAACTCTTATTATTTCGTGCCAATCGTTTGGCAATCAATCAGTGTGTGCACTCCAACTGACGTTGTTGCTAATTAGTTGTCAACCAGGCTTTAACACTGCAATTGCCTACTGCCATTGTCCATGTGGGCTAACGATTCACTAATTGATAAATTGCCAATAAATTGCAGGGATGAATGTGTGTTTCACGGGTTCCAATTTAGTGGTTTAAAGTTCGTCAATATGCGACCAATTAAAGAGAGTAATTGACGTTATGTACAATATGTTGCCGCCTGGGCTTATGAAAAACTATTCTATTACCAATTTGAAATGGCAGTGCTATTAATTTGGGACTTAAATGTATATAAAGAAATGTTATTGATTAAATAAATGTATTTCATGGCATTATGCTATTTTCATAATTCATAATGAAATCTACCAGTACTATATTCCTTCATTGGTTCGAACTATGTTCTCATGTTCTCCTTACCGAGTTCAAGGGCAGTTTCAGTTCCGACGATCTTTCAACCCACAATATTCTAGACAAATAAAGACAACAGTCTAAGATTCATTCACGTTTCCAAGTAATTTAACTAAAACGAATTTCGCTATATACTGATGACCATATGTGTGTATATATTTATTACAGATTAACCCGAGAATTAAATGGCGTGTGGCTTTTATGGTCGCTGGTCCCACGCAAAGTCACGAAAATTGGACGGAGATTTCTCATTGTCGGAGATTTCACATTTTGCCCGGCGACCACGTAGCAATTCTCAAGTTCAGCGGTGGAAAATTGAAATGCTTTGTTCAACCGATTTGCAGTGAAAAAAAGTGTGGGAAACAACAGGTTCCAAGAAGATAACGTTTCTCGTTTCAATCAATCCTTGTTGTTGATTACTGTTATCTCTAACCATTAATTCAGGTTAATTTTAAAAAGTAAACAAAAAAAAAAGAGAAAAACATTTATGGTATAGGCTGAAACGAGTGGGTCAAACAAAAACTAAAAAAAGAGAAGAAGAAAAACCAACATTGGCACGTTCCAAGAAATTGCAATATCAAAAACTACAACAATTGTAACTTAATTTATATTACAGCTTAGCCTTTTCACCTTGTTTGCTCACGCTTGTGCATATATAATTATGCAATCGCTGCAGTTCCCCTGAATGCACAGCGCCAACAACAAAATCAGACGTTCATTGATAAAAAGCGTCGACAACAACGGTTATAAATTAAACAAGTGCCTGAAGAGGAGTATATATGAACAAAAACGTTCAACCAGTCGAAAAGTAAACAGCAAATATACTAAAATAATTACTGCCGCATTGAAAAAGACTTACATAATCTTTCAAAATAAAAGTATATTTAAAAAAAAACAATAAAATCATTTGAGAAACTTAGTTCAATTGCAGAGTTTATTTTACTAAAATTTTACTAAATACAGACAACAATATTGCAACGAATAAACAGCACAGAAATATCAAATTTTAATCGACAACAAAATAAACAAAACAAAAAGTGTCAATCACAACAAAACCACCAAAAATAGAGCAAATAATAAAATCAAGAATAGACAACAAATTAAGTGGCAAATAAGCGGAGAGAATTAACAGCAGAGAGTAACAGCAGCTGTTAAGTTAACAGTAATATTGGGAGAATCAACAAGAGTGATAAGAGAACAGAGAATTAACAGCTCTCCACAGTGAGAGTAACAGCGAAAAATGAATTCACCACAGCTGGTGCACACAGCAGCGCAAGCTCACCATGCTGAGAGTGCTGGGCAAACGTCGCTGCCTCTGCCGCAGTCGCAGTCGTCGCAGGCTGCGCAGTCTGGAAATAAATACGCGCCTGGAAGAAGACTAGCTGCGCGGCAAACTCTTCGATTAGCAATACCGAAATCACAGGGCGACCCACCGAACCACCCACCGAGTGTGGGGCTTTTCCGGCCCTCCCCCTCGCAATTGCCACCCGCACCGATTTTAAAGCGCGTTCCAGCGGTCAACAGTTGCAGCAGCGGCAGTGGAATACCGAAGTCCGCCTCGCCATTGGAATCTCATCACCTGCCCAATGTCACGCCCACCACCGCCCACACCCGTATGGGTTATGGAATCCAGGGAGCGGGGGGAGGTAGCGGCTGTTCCAGCGCCTCATCGGCATCCAATTTCCTGGGGGTTCGTAAGCCCAGCCTGACCTTGAACTCATCGGACATCAGAAACAACAACGATCTGTTCGCCTTTCCCAAGGACATGTCGCCTGTTTTGAGTGGTAAGTGTTAAGAGATAATATCAAAAAAAATTTGATTAATTTATAAACATTTATAATGGTATCTTCAACCACAATAGAACACTCCCACTCGCCCATGTTCACGGATTTATCATCGGCTAACAGCAATGGATCACCAACGCATCACCACCAGCTAGGCAGATTATTTAGCCTGAGTCCTTCAAGTATTAGAAGTTACGGAAATGTAAGTACAGCCACCTATTTTTTATTAAATTTAATCGGAGAGTTTCATCAAACGAAAGAAATAAATTTTATTTTTTATAGAACAAAATTATTTATTTGAAAATCAATTTTTAAAATGATGGTTTTGTTTCATTTTAAAGATACAAATAATTGAGATACAGGGTATTTCCAGCTCACATACGTCTGAAACATTACCACTGCTCTCTTTATTTGGCCCTTTTAGCTTTATAAATTCTCACTCGTAATAATTGCCGATGGCTATTTATAAATAAGCACAGCGAGTAAAGGTCATGACTCACTTGGAGCTCTTCTCTGGTTTTATGGTGTCCATAAACTCTCACTCAAGCTTTTGTTATCCCTCATTCGTTACGTTTTACAACCCCCCTGTTCCACTTTTTAGGCTCATTTTGATTATAGTTTTGCATACACTTGAAATAATCAAAGTGTAGTTGATATACAAGAAAAGAAATATCCGAAAATTATCGGATAATAATTAATAATTTATTGATGAAACCAGTTGGGAATAATATATATATTTTGTTTGTATAAACAGTAAAAATCAAAGAAAGACTAATTTGCTAAAAACCAACACATTGAGTTTATATTTTACATTGAAATATATCAATTTGTTTGTTTCAAATAAAATCAAATTTTACTTTTTATTATTGTTTTCCAAGTGCACTCTCCAGAGCAAATACCGACCACGCTGAGCTTTACAGTGCCATATTTAAGCAAATACATAACTCACACCTCACACGCGACTCTTTTTGGCTTGGGGAACTCTGGGGATTGGGCTCTGAACCACTCCCTGACTTGGCGACTTTCCTGAAACCGGCTCCCTCTCCGTCGCTCATTTTAGGTAAATAGGTAGAAAACAGCGTCAACTTAATTAATAAATAACATTTAGCACGTTTTCAAAACAGAATTAGAAAGGGGGAGGGTCAGAAGAAAGAGGAACGACTCGAGCCAAACGAGCCTCACAGTATATAGCGCTAAAACCACACTATTTGGATGGCTATACCGGCTATGAATAATCGGCATTTGGCGTTGATTTTTAGCATGGCTCGTGCGTCGTTAGGCAAATTTCTCGTTTGCGAATGCCCTGCCACAGGTATATTGAAAATCTCATTGGGTTTGTTTCTTAACATATTTATTGTGTTATCTCCCTAAAAAGATGAGAAACTGATTATTTCGAGTAATCTTAGTTGTATCTCAAGAGGAACAAGTAACTATTTGTTTATCGAATGATTAGATGAGCCAACATCCTTTTAATTAAGAAAATTGGTCGATGACCCATATATTGGAGGGCCTTATTCTTTGGCTGATAAGATCATTGGATCTTTTATTATTTTAGGTTTAGTTTTAGGACTAATCTTGCAGATAACTATTTTTATACATTCATCACCTATCATAAGATATTTAATTTGAGAATATATTCTTAAAATATTATGATACCTTTAGATTTATGAATATATAATTATTGAATCTTAAATCTTTTTTATTCAACAAAGTATTGGGAATGCGAAAATATTTAAATTCGAACGACTCCTTTTAATTAAATATTTTTAGTATTCAACAATTGCTCATCCCTTTATTTTACGTCCAAATTATTGTATTCCCAACGATCTTATAGGGTATTCCCATGACCATTCTGCAACTGCAGATCAATTAATTTCTTTATCCCCACCGTTCTTAGCTATTTGACAAGCTCTTCAACGCAAACACACAAAGAACGTGAGTCGCCGAAGATTGTTGTTAATATTATATGAAGTTGGGTGTATGACAGCGCCCGAGCATATTAATTAGTTGTCGGGTTTGTCGGGGAATCTTCCCGGGGAGAGAGCCCCAGTGAGTGTTGTGTTGTCGAGAGAAAAAATCGATTAGTACACAGGCCGAAAGGGAAGCCCGATGTTTTGAGGAACGAGGGGCACACATATAGTGCCAGTCGAGATACAAACAGAGTCAACTCGCGGTTTGTTCGCATTATAAAGCTCCCAAAAAGCAGCAAACACAGGCGGAAAAGGCCGGAGAGGGGTACGAAAGCTACTTATAAACGGACGGACAACTGTGTTTTGGGTCTGGCATTTTGTGGTTTTCGACAAGAATTCCATTTTCAGTATTTGTCGAATTGAGATGCGCACCGGTTCGTCTCCGATTCTGATTCTGATTCTACTACTTCTGTTTGTATCTGAGTTCTCGCAGTTGCGAGAATCTTTGTAAATATACGATTATTAATTGCTCGAACGTTAGATCGTGCTGAATCCCGCGGAAAGTTGATGTGAAAACCGTATAGCATGGGCAATCGTTTGAGCGGCTTGTGGTGCAAGAAAACAACATTGAGTATTACCCACGAAGAGCAGCAGAAAACCCGGGAAAGTCGGAACGATAATAGCACCCATAGCACTCATAAATCAAGTCGAAATCGAACCAAGTCGAGTGGTTCCAGTGATGGTAGAGGAACCTTTCGTCTTGGAAGCGTGCGCCGTTTATCTTTGAGAGATAACCCCAGAAAAACAATTAAAACCCCTTTGGAGAAGTCCAACATCTCTACTATAGAGCAAACCTATCGGGAACTAACCAAGCAAAGTGATCTCGATTCCAACATGAAAGTTAATGCACAACTAATGCCCACTGTCAACGTGAGTTCCACTCAAATACCTCAATTATGTCATTTTTTATTGTTTTGCATCCCACGAATTTGAATAGCAATAGAAATAGATATGCTTGCCGAGGTAAAAACAAAAGACAAACTTGAATTATTTTGATATGCTACTCAGTTCATGGCCAAAATCAAAACAATTTGTCGGAGTGGTTTCGGATTCGGTTTCGGTTTCGAATGAGGTGTCATTAGCATTTTAGGTGTGTGAAAATGCGGATGCTTGTAAGGTGTCGCGATCGGGATTAGCCGCCATAATTTATGACCAACATCTAATTGAAATCGTAAACAATAATGTGTGCTTTGCGACTGATGAGGGCATTGGGGAAGGGAATTGGCCAAGGGTTTCAAGAACTTGTTTGATAACAAGTGGATAATACAAATGACGCAAACCCGTCAGTAAATTGAATCTATTTATTGACTCTAGTCATTACTCAAGCAAATAATGTTGAATAAAACCCTAAAATAGCATATTACAGCAGAGATCACCTTATGGGCAGGGCAATTAGTTGGAAAATAATCAATAGATTTAATCTATTTTGTAAGTATTTATCGCAAAACTAATCTTAAAACAAGAAATTTATCTTCCAACTATTAAAAAACTAATTTATGTAAACTACTTTAAATGAATTTAATTTACCCCAACTAAGGAGACTCCCTTCAATCAGTAAAAAACCCCTAAAAAGCATAAATTACATAAACTCGAAAACCAGAAAATTCATTCCTCCTCGATGCATTCGATAAAATGTTGTATTCACCTTCCGACTGGCAAGTGACCCAATTCCGAGTAACAAATAAATCACAATTATCGAGAGGAGCGAAGAGAGAGAGGAGAAAAACGTGTTAAGCACGCTTTGCATATAAATAAATAAACAATCTCGGGATGGAAAAGGGAAATGCATAAAAATCAATTACGCATGAAAATCCCAATTGAGAAAAAATATCCAACGATAAGCGTTCGCGCATGCGTGGCTGTAGGCTGAACTTGGGGAAAGGGCGTGGCAAATCACACACGAAAAATATAGCCAGAGGTTTTGTATCTTAAGTCTTAGATGCGGATGCATCCAAAGATATAAAGCTCCCACGGTGATGAGTCAGAGCTAAAAACTTCTTCGTCGCAACTCGATCGGTGCAAGTTGTTATTGGAGACTCAATCACGGCTTTCTGATGACTCAGAGATGTTTTAGGCGAAAGCCAATTCATTCATACGTAGATACACGAGTAGAAACATATACATGGCGTAAAGAAAATATGAGTACAGTGGAGGTTTAATATGGTGGATTAAAAAAAAAATAAGTCAGCAATAAACATATTTATCAGAACTTTTTATTATATGTAGCTCTAATAAAATCGATTAAACAATCATGAAAAATCTGATAGACTTTTAAAATATTATTTAAATTGTAATTGTAGTACATTTTCAAAATATGAATACTTTAAAAAAAAGTCAAAGTGGCTTAGCCTTAAAACATGATATGAAAAATATGTAGTTTTTAACAAAAATATTTTAATTATTTTAAAAAAGTGTTCACTTCATAGAGCACTTACTGTAATTGCAAAAATATAAAAGTCTCACATGCTTTTGGTTTGGTTTTGCTGAATGAACATGACTCACTTGAAGGACTTGGCACTTGACAAAGTTGTGATTAACTTAAACATTTCTTTCAATATGATCAAAAGAAACTGGCACACTTTAAGTGAGTAATTTTCTGACCTGAATAGCAGAAGTACTTGAAGGATGCGACAGATTAATGTGAACGAAAAAATGATGAATTAGCTGAGATAAATTGCATAACCGTTTAAAAAGAAACGGCCTTGTTTTGACCAACATATTCTGGGATACTGATGGATTCATACACAAAATCGAAATGTATGTAGGTGGCGTGAACTTTTTACATCAGTTCAGGGCAATTTTTTTTGAGTCCACAATTTCGAACAGATTTGCTTATTTTTTCTCCACTTAAGCATTTCCTGCAACCCAAACACGCAAAAAAAAACCATTTGATAAACAAATACCCGAATGAATTAGATTGAAAGAAAGAAAAAAAAACAACAATTAGGAAAAAAACATGTTAAAAGATTTTTCCCATTTAGACGCACGTGTCGATTTCGAATCAATTTGAGATGATTTCTGTTTGTTTAGACCGAGTAAATAAAACAAAATAGACGTACAAATAAATAAATGGTAAATATAAACAATGATGCGACTGCTTGAGAAGGGGAAATCAAACCAAGATTTCCGCGAAAAATTCCTAGCAAATCATTGCCAAAATGCGAAAAGAAAAAGATGTAAAAATATAAATAACAAGAAATCAAAACACATTTAACCTGCACCAAAAATTCGAATAAAAGCAACTTGTTCGGCAAACAGAGAGGGAGGATCACCCACTCTTCACTCTCTCTCTCTCTCTCTCTCTCTCTCTCTGACTTCTCTGCATCCGTCTCTTTCTCTTGATTTTTCTCTTTTCGAGGCAGCCAGTCGAAAAATACAAATTTCAGGCCGCAGTTTGTGTCGAACACTCAAACGTCGAGTTCGTGGAGCGCTATCGAAGACAACGACATACACAGCTAAAATCTATGAAAAAAAGCTGGTTAAAAATAATACAACAAATTTATTGTATAAACTAAACGTATTATTGTGAAATAGCAAAAATGCTTTGGGATCGAAATAAATCCATATGAAAAGTGCGTAAAGAGAAAATATTTTCACCGATAAAAAAGAAATCTAAAAATAAAATACATAATTGTGTGATTAAAAATAAAATATTACTTTGTCGTCACATATGTGACGTTTGAAATACAGAAAAGCATGTGGCAAATGTCTGTTAACAAATACTACAAACGCCAAATTACTCTAACAATTTACACTTTATAAATGAATATTACTCAAATTAGTGAAATATAGTAAAATATATTTCGCGGAATTGCTAATACCAGAATTTTAAAAAGCCAAAATAATAAAAAAAACTGGACGACAATTTTTACAAGCTATAATTAACATAAAATTGCAATATATTTAATACCTAGAATTTATGGCTGAAAATGAGTGCAGAGCTCATAGAAAAATCAAGAATAAATTTACATAAATTGTTCAAAACACAAAAGAAGTGGGCTAATAAAACGAGTTAACAGCAGAAAACCGGTCTCAAAATAAATGTGCTTGGAAAACTCAAAAGCCACAAACTGAAATTGTTGCGTAGGCTATTCGTCGCTTTGGCAGACTTAAAATCAATCAGGCAACCGCCCACAGTAAATAAAGTAAAAACAAAGCGGGCCAAGAGTGCAACAGGAAAAAGTGGTTAACGCCTTTTGTCGCTTTTGGCTCACTCGCTTGTTGGCATTAGCTAGCTGCATTACTTGCATTAGCCAAGCGGAAACTCATTAGCCAGTTACATGAAGACACAAAGAAACCGATGGCAAACGGAAGTGGGGAAAACCCCCAGCACGTGGGCTTTTCAGGTGTTTCATTTGAGTGTTTATGTGGGCTTTGAACTTGTTCCACGCCCAGAAGTGTGAAAAACCAGACCAAAGTCGAATCAAGTCAAGGTTTATTCCGCAAGAAGCTGTAAATGTCAAACGTATCGCATTGCATCTCTTGTATGTAAAGTTTGGGCCAATGGAAAGGTCTTGAATTTCTGTAATAATAAGTGAGGGAATTTCCAGAATGGTTTTGTTTTGCCTTAATGGAGCATTAAATAAGATCGTTAAGCACAGATAGGCAAGGCTTAAATTCTCTATAATAAAAAGATCAGAATTGATGCTGTTTGGTGGGGCTTATAAATATATTTGGTTACTTACAAATTTTAGGTATGTAAAGGATACATAATTGTGATAAAATTTGTAGAAATATTATAAGTAAAAAAAGTTGTATATTTTAAAGGACTTCCGTTTCGAAACGGGCTTGGTTGTTATTTAAAGTCAACATCAGAATTGTCTTACTTCTTAAATAGCTTATTCAATAGATCAGTTAGCAATTTCAAAAAGATACGAAAGATTTGGGGAAGCATAGAAAAAAGTTGTTAAGCGCAGCTCAATTATTGGATATTGTATCAGGAAAATACTCAGAAATCTGAGCCCCATATACTAGCCATAGAAGGAACGCATAATCAGCTACGCTTATTGTGTATCTTGCAGATACATTTGTCACAGGCACGGCCAGGCACGAAAACCAGTTCTGTGGCATTTCTTGTGTAAGCCTTTCTGACTGCGATCTTTTGTGGCTGCGTATCGTTTGGGTAACGGTTGCCAAAAGCAGACAAAATACGAAATAAAAATAATCACAATAAAGCATGAGCACAAAACCAGATGCTTGTTAATTGTTTATGCGCAGCAATACAGAAACGGTAAAGTACTTTTGGCCGAAAACACTTTCTGAATGCGATTATGCGGATAAATTACTCGGCTTTCTGCTGTTAACCCCAAGGAATGCTAATCGTCGGTCTTGTTAATAATTATATAAATGAAAAATGTTTTTGTTTTGGTTCTTTTGTTTCTGTTGCTAAGAATTCCCAAGAAATATGCCAACGAACCCCCATAAATAAAAAGGTAAACAAACAGCGAGTGCACAGAGAAAGAACCCTCGAACTAAACTTGTGCTACGAGTGATTGAATTTGAATAATTTGACAAATCAAAGTGCGGTTAAACCAAGTGAAAGATTCATATAAAATCAACAATGGTTGTCACCTCGACAAGAAGTCCGCTACTGGCGCAAACCCAACCGCCAAATGCCACCTCCAGTGGCAGCCACACGACAGCCGCTCTGCGCTCACGTCTCATATTCCCCCGGCAGCATTATCAGGTAATTGTCAATCAATCCCATCGAAAACTTCCTCAACGCGGAGGCCCAATTGTGCGACAGAGTCAAGGGTTTTGAGTTAAGTGTTTAGGTCACAGAGTACATTAACCCCGAGCCGCCGACGCCGGCATAAAATGACCAACCAGACGGCGGCAAACGCTGTCCTAATGGTCAGTGAAAGGCCCAAAAGACAGAGACGCTCGTTCTACTATGCCTATGCCTTTATAAAAACATGATTTTATGATTGGTTTTCTGACGCAATGGCATTGGGACCAGGTTTTTTTTTTCTTTTTCGTATGTGACAGAAAGAGAACGAAAACAACACGTCTCAATTTGTTAACGACTTCTAATGCACTAGGGGTGAAATTCTAAGAAATTTTAATGCTTTGGGTCTACAAAGATTACAAAATAATAAAAGAACATCCGCCCTTAGGCAACAAAGTCTGAGGAATATTATTGTTATTATATTATGCAAAAAAACACGTTTCCTCTGATAAGAAATATCACTGCAATTGGAAACTCTTTCATTAAAGCAGAATGTGCAAAAAATACAAATACATTTTTTTAGTTAAAAATGTGTAATAAATATAGTTATGTGTATAGAGCAATATGTATGTAACTTAACAATTCACATATATAAATAACTTATATAATTACCTGTTAGACTTAATATATTTTATTCGATGTGTTGAATTTTACTTACAGAACTTAAGTGACACTTTAATTTTAATCATCGTTAGGTTTAGGTAACTTAACACTGCTATAAAATTAAAACCCCAATGCTTTTAAAGTTCAGGTTATAAATGTCATTTTAAACTTTTTACGAGCCGAAATAAAACGCACTCAAATTGAAAGTTGAAACGCATATTGGTGCTTAATGCCAAACATTTAATACCACCAAGCTATTGAAAATAAACATTAATTTTCCACTTTTCAAACACGTTTCCTTTTTTCATGGCATGGCGTTGGCAATTTCAGAGAATAAAACAACACAAACCATTAAAATTGCCGGCACATAAATCGAACGAAATCGAGCTATTTGTTTATAATTAATTTCATGCGGCTTTTGTTTATTAAGCTTCAAATGCGTCGGCTGGAAATGCGTCAACTGCAGTTGGCGCGGGGCTTTCCAATTTGCCCATTATAAGTGATTAGCCCAGATATATATATATGTATATGTACATATGTATATCTTTAGACATTGAACCATTCCAGAAGCAAAGAAACATCTGCTAATTTGCACTCTCGACCTGGGCCAAGAAAGCGACTGGGGGACCCTATTCTCTTAGATTGGTTAAAGATTTCGTTTCTCCTCTATAAATATAATTGTATTCGCTTATATAGCCGATATCTGGATCTTTGCTGTGCGCATTTGCTGGGATTTTTGTAGTGTTGTTTTTGGTCTCGCTCTAAAGTGGAACCAAATGTTTTATTTCTGTATTCTGTTTTCCATTGCTGCCGTCGCCGTTGCCTTTGTCTATATATTGTAGAAACTACATAATTTGATTTCCAGTACGTGCCTCTTTCGGCCTGCCTCACTGACTGTCGGCGGCGCCGTTGACGTCAATTGGGGGAACGGACTGACCGACCGAGCGACGGACGGACGAACGGATAAAACAGGCGATCTCCGTGGATAGGGGGATTTACTTTACCGAACGCTCCTCTTTCGGCGCCTTTTCGATCTGTTTATATTATTAATGCTGTGGGCTTACAATAACTAAATGTTAATTCTTTTACTTGATTTAAGTTTGCCATTATTAAGAAATGTGTTATTACAGTTGGAAAACGTCTTAAGGGTTGCTTCAAAAATTTTGTAGTTCAATTAGAAAAGGAACATTTTTTGTTTGATATTAAAGGGATAATTAAATTGTTTAAGAAAATTATATGGCTTTTAAATTTTTAAAACTGAATGTAGGTAGTTGACGTTTACCTTTTGAACTTTTGATAAAGTTTAAGTAGAAGATTAAAATAAATTGAATATCGAGCAGTTCGGTATAAACAAATTAAAAATCTCAGTGGATTCATCTTTTGTTTACATCTATTAAAGAGCAATTCCTTAATGGTTTAGCCATTTCTATCCCAACCCAAGCGCCATCAATAAAAACCATTTTTCGAATAGCCTTTCATTTAATTTGCTGACTTATGCACCAATTTCGTAGATATTTTCCAGATAGAGACTTGTTGGTCCAGTTCAAACCTGTAATTTATGAATGAATTCAATTAAGATGATTTTTCCCCGAGAAGCGGGGAAAACCCCAGAGATCTCACACGGTCCACTTAAATTGCAGCTCAACTCAATTAAAAGATAAATAACCGGAGGGTGAAGCCTTAATTCAAATTTGCAACGGTTGGGTGTGAAAGACGGAGATGGGCTTAAAAAGTGAACGAGAGGGGAAGATTGTGAGAAGGACGGGGTGATCTCTAATAGAAATAAAACTGGGGTCACTAATTGTTCTCTGAATTACTTTCAACCACTGTAAAATTCTACAGATATTTTATATATATATTTAGAGCAGAAAATGTATATTTTTTAGAGAAATAAATGGAGAGGAATAAGAGAAAGAGACCCCTGTAAACAATAACAAGAGCAACAAGTTTTGAAAAGCTTTTCATGGCGGATGGCAATGCTCTGTTCTCACTGCCAGTGTTGTTAAATAAAACGCTCGAAAAGCGCTAAAATTGTGGCCATTTGTTGTTTCTCTCTCTCTGTTTCCCTCTCTCTTCCCTCCCCCTTTTGTTTGGGGTGGGCAGGCGGCAAACAAGTTTACTTTGCTCTGCTTTTGTGCTTTTCATTCAGTTTTCATAACTCAGTCTCAGTTGTGTTCGTCGCCGCGTTCAAAAGCTGAAATCAAAATACCAGCGCTAAACTAAATAAAATCAAAGCGCAATAATAAATCACAAAAAATATAACGATTATTTTTATGATACTGTTAATGTGAAAACGTTGTTGAATTATCAATACAAATGGATTAGTTCCTATATGAAAAGTTAAGTGCGAAAATGTTGATCTTGTAAAAACTTATGGTAAACATATTCAAGAAAAATTCCAAACTAAGAAATATTGAATTTTTTTAAAATTGAAAAGAAGTAATCACAATAGTATTTGAATAGAAGCAAAGTGAAAATGTTGATACTGTAAAGTGAAATTTTCACGTGGATCCTACAGGAACTTTCTTTCATCTTAAAATATATCGTCGGGAAATTATATAAAAGGTAAAAATTAATAAAAACCCAAAATTAATTTATTTAATGTTTATAAAAAGTTAAAAAAAAATTCCTCCAGAAAACAAGAAATATACAAAAGCCAAAGATTTCAAAATATCAAAAGTCTCTTTATCTAAAATGTATTCCAAATGATTTCAAATAAAATTAAATTTTCAACAAAAACCTGCCAATATTTCTTTTGTAATTCAATGTTGAAAATGTTTTGTTGTACATTTTAGCAACAGGAAATTCTGTATAAACTTTTCCGCTGAAAAGACATAAAAAACTTGTTATTGTTTATACTAGGGGTATAGGGGTATAATAAGGCACCTCACCCCTTCCTGCCCACAATTGGCAGTACGATGGGAAATATATCTTATAGATAGTTTGCGTAGTTGTTGCTCTGTTTCATGGTCGATTGCCCCGATTATGCTTTCTGATTGCACTACACACCCGGGCACACATAGAGAACCCATTAAAACGATATATAATTTGGCACTTTTACCTCGTCTCCCAGATTGGCAGTTCGCCCAGGTGAAAAGAATCTGTGAACCGGTTTTCGGTGTACAGGTAACACACAGGGTCTTACATAGATATGAGTCGAGCGTTGGTAAAATATGTTCTTTCTACCGTTTATTTATGGCTTATCTGAGCCCGTACAATTGTTATCGAATCGCGAGCGCGACAAACTTGTCCAAAAGACATTGTTCCGGCCCACGCAATCGGGCAATCAAAGGGGTAGCCGAAAGCAAACACACCCTTGTCGGCATTGCAGGGATTGCAATCTGAACCGACCCCCAAAAATATGAGACCCCGCCGAACCCCCGTCAAACACAGTATAGGTATAACGCCGAATTCAATTTCAAAATGCGTCATTTTGTCGGAAAATAAGAGGAAGTAAATAAATGTGGGGTAGGGAATGGACTTACAAAGAAAACAACCCTTATTTTGGGGTCAGCAATAAATGTAGTTTGGTTGTCTTCTTTTAAATTAGAAAAACCATTTTTCCATTTTTTTTAACCAGAAATATAAAAATTATATTTAAATACCTGTTTTTGCATACAAATATTTTAAAATTCTGTATATAAAAGGCTTAAAAACATCTTATCTTCAATGAGTTGAACAAATTACAGATTTAACTTTTATTAAGGACTAAACATTTGTTTTTTCATAATTTGCATATGAGGGGAAATTTTGTTTTTTTCATACAGTGGTGAAATTACACTTTAAGACTTCTGATTAACAGCAATCTTGACTCAACTTAAGGGACTTTGAATTTGTCGGAGATTATCTAGAAACAAATGAAAAGTTTTGTGTATGATCATAGAAATGTAATTCACATTTCGAAGCCATGATAAATAAACCGCATTTTTTCAAAATATATTCAAATGAACTTTGAAGCATCTTATCTTTGGGTAACTACATATTAAGGCGAATAATTGTATTTCAATCTATTTCACAACGAGATGAATTCTATAACAACTGGTTCCCAAAATTACGTGAATTCCAATCTCATGCTGTTTTACCCCCTTAACCTTTTTGTTTTTCGCCGTTTTTGTGGTTAACTTTTGGCAAGGCTCTCAGGTAAACCATCCACCCACGCAGTGGGCTAAATGTAACGTCAAATTCGAATGCATTAGATTAATCTCTGGCTAATGAGACAAATTTCAGACAGTTCTAATTGGCAATGGCAGTCGCAGTCGCAGCTGTTTCAGATGCAGTCGTTGCCACAGATGCCAAGATGCAGATACAAAACGTAGATGCAGATACAAATATAATCACAGAGCATGACAATGCCAATGGCATTGACCTTGAACTTGTGCGATTTTTCCCGTTTGCCTTGCCTTTTTGCCGATTTTCCTTTGCTCAGCCGATTGCATTATCTATTGCAAACCAGGCAATTTGAATAGAAAATTGAGTCGGAGATGGAGGTGGAGCAGAACGGAAATACCTTTGCCTGCCATGTCATCGTTAATATTTTCCCGCTTTATTTTTCATTCAATTTGCTACCTTTGAGTGCTGAAATTGCTAAGAGCGTCACCCACTTGGCAGGTGCAGTGGCAGGTGCATCAGGTACAAATTATTTGTCTCGTGAGAGGAGGGCTTGAGCTTGAGAAGTGGGAAAACCGAAACCCGAGACGGAGACGGAGACGAAAGTGCAAAAATTGAATTATTTAAAGTTGGCTAAAATAAGTGCACTCGAAGGTGACAGTTGCCAAAGACAGTGAGTGGGAGAAGTATACTTTTGGCTTGTATTTTTTAGGCCTTCTGAGGTTGATTTATGGAAGTTCCCTTTAGCAATAAGAGCTTCATAACCTTGACTCATTTTAAAGTTTGTTTATTAAATTTAATTAAGTTAAATTTATAATTTTTTTTGTAAATATTTGAGACAAATAAAAATAACATATTCCTTAATTCTTACCTTTAAAAAAATGGATATAATTTGTTACCAACTGCAAAATATTATTCCTGTCAACTATTTGTAGAAGTGCACAATAAATCATATTTTTTTACGACCTTATTATCAGTTGAAGTTAAATAGTCAACTTTTTTAACTAAGTTATAAAGACTTTTATATTGTGTGCTTGCTTTTCCATTTGCTCACTCTTGGGATACACCATTCATTAACTTTTCGCAGTCAATGTTTGCACTTCCAGTTCGTTTATCGCCTTCGCCCACACGACGGCCTCAACCTACGACCCATTCAATACAGTCTCCGTTTTTGTAGTCTCTTTTTTTTTTGAAATGTCACAGCCCACACTAGATCTTCGTTTCATATTTTCTCTTTTTCGCAATGTTTTCCCCCTTTTTTGCTCGTTTTCTTGTTGTCTGTTGCCATTTTGCATTTGAATTTTGCCGCCCCAGAACAATAAACTTGCTTTATGAAAGAAATGTTCTCTGTGGGTGGGATTTGCAGGGAAAGTGTAGCGGGGGTAAAGAAAAATGGGGTGGGGCTAGCAACTACTGTTCAATGCAAACAAACAAAGTTTGGCATTCATAGTTGAATGCCAGGGACTAATTAAACAATAATAAAACGCAAATAAAACGACAATACAATACATTTTATGGTGTTGCTGCCACCCTCCTGTCACCACCCACTCGCCAGCCCAAAAAAAGATACTATCGAAACGCCTTCTCTTCACCCCTGAACCTATTCTCCATATCAGCAGCACCCAAAAATTATTGTCACGAATACATTAAAAATCACTCAACCGTTGTCTCGTGTGCCAATTTTTGTTTTGTTATTTCCCCGCCATCCCTTTATCTATATTTTTTGCCTAAATTCCAACCCCGTAAGCCCCTTCTCTGCTCACTTTAAATGTGGTGTTCATTTAAATCACATAAAAATCAAACAAAAAACGCACATAAAAGCGAGTTTTATCTTTTGATGTTCTATTACGGGTTCTGTTTTTGTCTGCTTTTTTTTCGTATGTTAATTGATAAAGTTTTATAACTTTTTAATGAAACAGACAAACGAAACTGAACTGAATTGAACCGCAAATTAAATGCAAATCTAAAAATAAAAAAATGCTTACCTTGAAACGGTTTTAGTTTTGGAATTTGTAAGTGGTATTCAAAATTAATGCCTAAATAAATCAGTAAAACTTTGTTAATCATCAAGTTTTAAATTGAAGATAATAATAATCTTGGCGGCACAAAAGTACGGAAAGGTTTTTACGACTAGTGAATACCCTTGAACAACAAATGTGACATTTTAATGGGCAATAAAAATGGTGTTAAGTTTCGACTTATTTATACTTAATATTTATTAATTGTTACTAAATCCCTAAAATATAAATAGTTAGTTGCAAAATTGTTTCTTTTTATAGAAGTCGTTTGCTTCTAACTCTATTTTTATGAGATATAAAATAACAATTTCTGAAGTTAACATTAAAATCTTTTGAATTACTCTACACCTTTGACTCGTAATAAATAAAAGAATGAACATTGTCATTTCATTAGTGCTGGATCAACTCAAAATATTAATTAAGATAATAATTTAATTATTTAATTGAAAATTCATCTCAAGTCTAAATTGTTATTTATATTGTATTGTTCCACATAAATCATCCTCTGTCAAAAATCCATTATGATATAATGTTTTTGATTTGAGTTTTTTCCTTCGTTTTATAATTTTTTTTGACAAAATCGCTTAATTTATGCAAAATGGCCATAACTCAACGCGACAGCGGAATTCACCTTTAAAACAAAACAAACAGCAAAAAATCGTTTTTATTTTTTGCTTTGGCTGATTTGACAAATGACAAAAATAATGATAATTCCAGTAGCCACCTGCTGTAGGGACAGGGGGATTTAAACCATAGACGTTATTATTATTGTCCAGTCCCAATGTGAACAACTCCAACAGCTGTAAACTGTCAGCGGCATCTGCGATATCTGAGATCGCAGAACATGCAAATTAGTTTGACATCGCATATTAAGAATTTAAAAACTCATAATTTGAGAAGAGTTCGTGGAAAAGAATTCAAAGGCATTCCTCGCGTACGAGAGGCGTTTAATTGAGACTTATGAGGGGAAAACAAACAATTTAAAGAGCTTTAAATACCAAGAAAATCCAGTGGGTGGGGTTGGGTGCAGAGTTCAAGAACCTTACCCTCAAATGGGCATGCAAAACCCTCGAAGGTCGGTTTCGAATCGGCTGAGCCTGGGCTAATTACAGCCAAAGGACATCGTACAATGGTCATGACATGTGGCAGTCGACAGGGGAAAGGCAAAGGCGAGAGGCGCCACTTGGATATGGGTAAATCGCGTGTTTTGGCCGCTCCCAGCTGTGAAAAATGGGTCGCGCGTGACAGCCAGCAAAGTGCGGGTGGCAGAGGGGATCAGGTCCAAACGGAGCCGGCCAAATCCGGCTAAAATCAATAACAAACACGCAAATACTTAAGCTCCTGCTCAGACTGAATCAGCGAATCCGCGCTCTTTAAGTTATTTCGCCAAAATTCGTAACAGAAAGCCACGGAAAGAAAACAAATATTACCAACAATATCTTATCGGCTTGGGACTATTCTTAATCTTTGACACATATAACATTTTCCTCTATAAAGTTAAAGTAAAGTTAAAAAACCGAATATTTTTTATGAACGCATTTTTAACCTTTATTTATTAATTAAACATTTTTGTTTCGCTTTACTCTATTATTTCTATTATATAACAAAAATGAAAAAAAAAAATAGTTATCACCTTGACAGTTTTTTTTTTAAATTAAATCGACTTTAATCTGATGCATGTCAACCTGTTATTATTTTAAAATGATTTTTTAAACTCATCAAAATGAAATTTTTAGCATGTTATCATATCAAAATTGTAATTCTTTTTAAACCCATTTAAAATTGATTAATAACGATAAGGACAGAAAGCATTTCAATAGCAAGCTAAAATATTTTAAAATGTTGAGTGAAAGATTTTTCGCAGTGCATAAAACATTTTGAAATGTTGAGCTATTCTTCACAGTGCATAAATTGGCAAGAAATCCGTCTGCGAACCTAGTTTGGCGTTGGTTTTTTTGTGTGTGGGCTTGAAATGCGTCAATGTTTGAATTAAAATCTGATCAAAGTAAAGAAGCTGCCAGAAAAACAGCAGTGATAAGTCAACAAGTCGTGTAAATATCAACAGGGAGAATGTCAAATTGTATCCGACAAAGGAAAATATTTTGAATGCAGGCAGCATTCGCTTGGTTGATTATGGCCTTTGCATACAAATTATCTAAACAGTGTGCCAAATGTGATTAATGGTTGGTCAAATAAATTAATTGACGATTTTGCATTGATTTAGCAATCGTAAATGAAACGATTGACAATGATTTTCCCTCCCAATCTAAAATTGAAAACCATATTTCATCTATTGGTTTCGTTTAATGTGGGTAATAATGCACTTTTAAGCAGTTACATGTCGATTGTTACATGATTGTGAACAGCTATGTCTATATACACACATAAAAAGTATCGCAGAAATATGCAGTAAAAATAAACTTTAAAAATAATATTTTGTTGCACAGCAGCAGCTTAAAATAATATAAACAATAAGCCTTAATTTAAACATAATTGCACGTAAAGGAACTTATACACAACTTCACTTTATACGAGTTGGCGGAAAGTACAAAAGATCCGAGTACATTATAGAAATACAAATAGATATCACACACGGTATAGTAGATCGACTAACATACACATATAGATCTCCTAATCCTGATGCATATATTTTTATGCCTTTATTTTGCGGCCCATCTTTTGTGTTCCGTACTTGTGACCATCTCGTCCGGAAGATCCGCTACCTCCACTGCTTCCATGTCCATGACTATGAGAATTGTGCGACTTGTGCTTGCCCAATCCATTGGACTTTGTGCGGGTCTCAAAAAGGACATCGGAATCCGTCTCTGATTCGGTCAGCGATGTGTTACGGGAATCTGTGGGCGTAAATTTTGATAAATTATTCGTTTTCTTACAAAGAAAAATATTTGTATGCTTACAATTGGCTGCCTCCTCATCCTTGTTACCAATCAACGAGTACTTTTGAACTTTCTGGCGAAGACGTGGCTTTTTCGATTGTCTGCAGGCACAGGCTATACCCCAAAACACTCCAGATAGCAACAGGCAGCCAACAATCACTCCAACAAACACATATAGTATTGACCAATCTGAAATATAGAGTTAGGACATATTAGCAAAGTTCTACCAATTGGATTAAATCTTGTAAATCATGGATATATTTTGAAATAATATTTTATAATAATACTTACCACAATTGGCCTCCTGATTGTTGAAAAAGTAACCTGCCGATGGCATCCAGAATGCTTCGCATATGCAGGCTCTAGAAATGGGATTACAGGTGCCATGGCCGGAGCAATCGTTCTGGCAAACGGTGGTGCGAATGTCGACAGCGAATGCGCCCAGTATGGATGCATCCTTTTGGAGTTGGGTCCTCAACTGTCGCTCCACTTGCAAGCCATCCAGTGCCGTTCCCTGGCCATCGTTCACATAGAAAACTAGGACCGTTGCGTCCGTATGCAGATCGTACTTGAGTTCTCTAACTTGGATCTTGTTCTCGTCTCCCAACAGAAGTTGGAGTTTCTGCACCACCGAATCCAGTTCGGATTGGGCGAGCACAGAGATGCCCATGGGCAGGGTCATTTGCACCAAGTTCAACAGCTTCGGATCGCGCCGAACATTCACGCTCACGGTATCAGAACTCGTCAAACCCTGATCATCGCTTACAGTCAGTGTAAATACATAGCGGCCTTGTACTAGATTGGTTAACTAGAAAAACGTAGAAATAACATTAATATTAGTTGGATAGATTTTTATAGATTTACTCACAATCATGACGGGTTCTTTGTCGGTGTCTGCCACAATGACACCGGCTGCCAGGCTGTGTTCATCACGTGTCCACACATACTTAACCACTGCCAAGTCATCCCAGGATTTGGAACCATTGAAGTAGATAGCGGTGGCTGGCAACGTGATGGTGTGATCTCCGCCACCGTTGGCTATTGGGGCAGCATTGCGTTCTGTTTCGGAAAGAAAATACAATTAGGAACCTTGGTTATTTGTAGTCCATGGATTAAGTAACTACCTTGTACGATCTTCACCCAGGTGGTGTCCGAAGCTGTATTATTATTCTCATCAGCAACACTTAACTCAAACTCATAGAGCCCCAGTGTAAGCGAGGTTGCATTGGCAATCTGTGGTATTACAAACTATTAAATAGGATCAACCTTTGTAGATATATACACTCACCGATGAGTTTGACTTTAAAATAACAGCGTTATTGGGCCCACTTAGCTGCTTCCATGAATAACTCTTAATACCAATGTCATCTTTGGATTCCGAGCCATTTAAAAGTACCCAGTTAATGGGTAAACTAGTGGTCTGTAAAAAGCAACACATTAAACCAAATGAAAGGTAATACCTAAGGCTTAACCTACCGTATTAGTTCCCGCCTCCGCAACTGGAGGAGAATTAGTGGGAGGTTTCACAAAGACATGGACTTTAGCCGTACTGGATTGTCCACTGCCATCCGTGACTTTGAGTACAAAGGTGTACATGCCCTCCTCCAGATTGGACAACTGAACATAAGGTGTCCTGGTGTTCTGCATATCCACAGCCTTGGCCTCATCGCTGGCATCCTTGGTCCACTCCCAGGCCACGATCTCGTGATCATCCGAGCTGGCTGTTCCATTCAGAGTTACATTATTGTTGGGTAAATACAAGATGACAGCATCGCCTGCATTTGCCACCGGAGCGTAGTCTGTTTCCTTGAGAACTGCTATGGTGGCAGTGGTGGAGTTGGTTATGTTATTTGAATCGGTTACGGTTAGCTTAAACGTGTAGTTTCCCGGCGAAGTGAGATCCAGCTGGAGGGTATTTACCTCCGGCAAAACGGGCTGGTAACCAATGGGTCCTGAGATGACCTCCCAGTGCCAATTGGTAATCTTGTCGTCATCCGTGCTGGTGCTGCCATCGAGTATGGCATTGGTGGTGGGCTGCCGGATGATCTGCTCCCTTGGCGAGATGATCACCTGCGGTGGCTGATTGATGCGGTTCTCGGGAAGCACTGTTACATTAGCTGTCGCCTCGCCAAAGGTTCCATTGTCTCCAGTTACAGTGACCTTAAAGGTGTAAAGTCCCTCGGAGAGATTCGAGAGCTTAACTTTGGACTTGCTCTGATCCGATATTGTGCCATTCATCGGACCCTTGGGCTGGGAAATGAGAGTCCACAGGTATTTGTACTTGGTATCGCTGGTTTGCTCATCGGGAACCGTAAAAGCCGCGAGGGTCACCTCCTGCTCCGGTAGCCGAACTTCCTTAGACATCACCGAGACTACGATATCCTTGTTTTGTTCAGTTTTCAAGGGCGGCGCAGATACCTCTGGAGAATTCTCACTTGCCGCCGCTTCCTGCTGTCCAGCCTCATTGCTGGTGAGATAGGAGCTATATGGAACCGCTGCCATCACGCATTTCCTTTGTTTATTCCACACGAAGCCTTCGGGACAGGTGCAAACGCCTCTCACCGCATTCGGCTGGAGTGGGACACATTGTTGGGGCGGCGGACATGGTGTCTCCACATCGCAGGTGGTGAACTTGGCATTAGCATCGTAGTAGCCGATCTCTTCGTTGGCCAGCACATCGTTTTCGTCGGGCTGGAAGATCAGTTGATTCATCCGTTTGTCCGCCAATGGGAAATCTTCGTCCTCATAAACTGGGGTTTCCTAAAACAAGAAGTTTAAGATTACCAAGTGATTTAAGAGAATATAAGTGTATAAGTGTTACTTGTACAGTTTGATTAAAAGCTTAATTAAACTCTTCACAACATGAACTAATATCTTCCAATTACCTCAAACATTGACAAACAACTAAGAACTTAACGCACCTGATTTCGAGATAGATAGCCCAATCTCCTGGGCTGTTTCCAGAAGTTGAGGGCTGCCTCATCGTAGGGCAGGATCTCGGCATTCTGCTTGGCCGCCTCCGCCTTGAGGAGCTGTGGCCAGGTGGCCTCGCCCAGTGGATTCACCAGTACCATCTGGACCTTCTCGTTGGGCATCCGAACCCTCAGCTTGGGCAAACAGGCTTCGTTGCTCTGGCAGCGGATGTGGTAGCACTTTCCCTTGAAGACCAGGACCACATTGCAGGCATTGGTGGCGTTGCGAGGCTTCTCGCAGCACGCCTGCAGGCAGTTCCAGAGATAGGCCTCCTCCTCCAGGGGCTCCACTGAGTCCGGCGGCGGCTTGTACTCCTCGAAGACCCCCGCCTGCTGCTCATCCCGCGGCGTGGCATTTTCGAAAACATGTCGCAACATCTTGTGGCACACCAAATTGGGGGCCGTGGCGCCGCCAACTAAAGAATCCGGGGATTCTTTGTGTTTTTTACTTCCGCCCAGCAGAACATTCTGCGTCGTGACGTCGGCATATGCTGACGCCATCGAAAAAGCCAGCAAAAGCAGGCTGAAAGTCCAGTTGCCCACTTGAGCCATCTTTAGCTTGGTTTCCGCCGCAAAGAACTGGCAGTTTGCTAGAGTTTCGCGACTAAAATCACCAGCAAAACACTGGAACTGCGATTTTTTCTTTCGGCCAGCGCACAACAAAAAATGAAAACCAATTACTCCAGCTGACAGCTGATTTATTATGGCAGCCCTGCGCAGTAATCAGTGTTGTAAGTGGTACGGAGTTGGTTCCCAAGAGAGTGGAATGAGTGTTGGATGTTACGAGCGGAATAGAGCGTTAGATACGGAAGTTACCGCCGAGAAATAACGAAAAAAGCTCGGGCGAAAAGCTTTCTCTCTTCGTTGCTTGGTAACGGTTTTTATTGGGCATTGCTTATTTGTACATTACTCATTTGAATAAATTACGAAATTATTGATTAGAACTACATATTAGATTTTATGGAATAAGAAATAACAATTCACTGTCAAATATAATTTTTAATAAATTTTAAGTCTGAAATATATATTGAGATAGCTTTTGTTTACCACAAAAACTAATATAAGGTTTATTCATAGAACGTTATGCATTATAATTGGATCAACATTTGAATTCTAAGCAGCAGGGAATATCATGTCATATATAAAAACCGGTTGACACTCTGATGAGTTATGACTTTCGTTTTAGGATGACATCCTATTTAAAACCCAGCTATAATATTTCCCGCTGCTGTATTTACTAAATAAGGTCTCTTTCTGCCCACACACAAAACACCACAATACACACCCATCAGCCATACTGTGTGATTTAAATAATAATACATACGGCCCACGCGCCAATCGAATTTCACAAATCACATTGCAGAGAAATTAATTACTTCTCTAGCAAATTCAGATAAATCACTGTATTGTATTTATGCAAATTTTTAATTGTAAGACACGCAAATGCAAAGCAAAGAATATAAATCAAGCTGGCTTGACCGAATCGAACCAGATCCTATGCTCAGCCTGGTCGGCTTGTTCCGTTTGTTGTTGGGCCCCCTGAAATCCGTTGAAAGTCTATTTATCTCACCGTATAATTTTCAGGGTCTTGTTTAAGTTTTTTATGGCTAGCCGCTCCATTATCTAAAGCTGCGGCATTAACTACCCAAAAAAAAAAAGAAAAAAAAAACAATAAAAATTATTGATTGCAAGCTGAGATATCAGAGAAACATTGTTTGAGATCAAAAAATAAATAAGGTCAGAGGTATTATGTTTAATTTATTCTAATCATGACCTTAAAAGCAATGTATTTAATTAAAAAAAGCAAGAGAATCAACTACAACTGAACATCAGATAATTTAAAGTCCTCAGACCACCACTATTTGAAGAATTCCCATTTATATAGCCCATAAATAAATACAACACATAAATCTTATTGAATGGCACGCGTTAAGCATTTGAACGAGTGTATAAAAAATGGCCCATCAATTGTTTGAATATTTTATTACTTCATGGGGAATCCACAATTTCTGTATACTTGCTTTTTATCACATTTTACTGAAAGCTGCGAGATATGTAAGCGTAAATGTACATATATCTACATTGCTTAGGTTTCTCATTGCCATATAAGGAAAGCATTCCACAAGTATTTTCACTGATAAGCTTGTATTGCAAACTGACATGTCTCATTCATTTCTCCTCTCATTTTTATTTACCCAACAGATGACAGACTTCTCGGATAGTTCGCCCAGTGGGGTGTTGAGTCCAGCCTCCTCGCTGATCGAGAATTTCCACAAGAAGAACGGCTCACCGCAACCACTCGGTAGCAGCAGCACCACCACCACAGTCACCCCCACGACCTTGAATGGATCTGCAGTGGGTGGGGTGGGCGGTGTGGTGGCCAGCACCGCGAATGGCAGGCAAATTAACACCAGCTCTAGTTCATGCAGTAGTCTTAAGGAAACCTCACACCAGTCCACGTCCACATCACAACAGGTAAGCATTGATTATAATTAATAGTAGTATAAATAATAAATTGCCAAAAGATATCGTTTAAGTTCAGAGAAAGCATTTCCCATTGTGACAATTTTAATAGATCCAGAGTGTTGAGTGTAGAAAGTTTATTTTTCTTCATAGGACCATTGGTTCTGTTGTAGTATCTATAGTGATTCAAACATTTAAAATCTTCGCTGAAGATTTTGTTCAGTTTTAAGTGTACCACGAATTACCTCCACTCAAGTGCTCGATTAAAGAAAATAGAATCTGACGCAGCAGTGGTCATCAGTTCAGATATCGTAACTGAACGTATGGAATCAAGCAGAGTTGGCATAATGTCGCTATTTTTAACGAATTACTTAAGGAACCCCTAATCGTTGAAACCTTTCGGTGGTACTGCTCCACCGATAAGCCTAGAGGTTAACATTTGATAACCGATTGTATTGAATATACAGGCACAATTTATGCCCTTCTATTGAGACCCCTCCTCCCTGATAAGATTACCCTTTGGCATTCCATTGTCACACTGGCGACGTTGCGGCTGCTGTACACGAGTAAAGTCGGTTTTATTAATCACATATTTATTATTGGCCCGGCTTGATTGAGTTGTAGCTACATAAATAAACACTCGAATAATTATTGAACAATTTAGAAAAGGGGAGAAGACAAAAGGCAAGCCAAAACGTGCCGTACAAATGTTTAACCGTTTTTAATGACCTGTTAACAAGTTTTTATGCTTTTTTTATGATTTAAATAGATTAGATACGAATTGGGTTTTCTCTAGAATTTGCATAGCCAGCACACGTTTTTATCTAAGAATTTTCACCGCTTTTATTTTGATAAGGAAGTTGCCATTTATATAGTTTATCAACGGTTTGCAGTTTTCGTCTGCTAAAAATAGATACTGACCCATATGAATTTAATTTTGGAAAAACCATCCATCAAAACTCTTAAATGTTCACATTCAGTACCTATCTTTCTATCTTGATCTACTTCTTATCGAACTAGCCATAAAAATAGTTTTGACCTGAAATCAATTTTGATAGTCAAGTCTTTTTCTGCTGACCATTCATATGTCGAAAATAGCTAATGACCTGATCAAGCTTGATTTAATTTACTAAATTAGAACTTGACAGTTTATAAGGTAGACAGTAAAATTAATTTGCTTTTGTAAAAAGTTTATGACACATTTTGCCGACTAGTTAAGCGCTGCAATGACTGACGCAAATGTTTGAACATCTCCCTTGCACAACCAAATGAGAAAGATTGCAGATTTCAGGCATTTGAATTTTTAAATACCCTGTACTTTGAAGTATAATTTTAAAATAAAATGTTTGCTCTGTATTGATTAGGCAATTTTGTATTTCCGTACACTTATTGTATCCTCTATTGCTGCTAAGAAGTATGCTATAACTTTTAAATAGTGAGAGACTAATTGGAAAAGTTACAGAGGAAGGAAAACTAATAAAAGAAGACAACTTTGGTATAATCTTGAAAACAATAAATACAAAAGTTTTTACCGGTTATTTTATTAAAAACTTAAAAAAAAATTTAAAATTTTCAAGAAATAATCTCTTATTATAATCGTTTCAGAATACATAAGTTAAAATAAACTATATACAAAAATTATTATGGCTCATTAAGTTAAATCCAAAAATAAATATACTTCTTACGAACACAGGGTATTTAAGTAAAAACACATTCTCTACAGTCTTTTTTTTTGGTGTCTCTTATTGAGTCGCTTTAAATTGAGGCTGAGTCACTTGCCGGCAGCCGGCACACTTCGCCGCCATCGAATTCTACGTCAGCAGAGCAGAGTGCCTCCGATTCCGTCCGGTTCCATCTGCCCCCGCAATCCACACATCTTCTCATGAATCGTGCTGAAATCGCTTCTCTCAGTTTTGATTGTGTGATATACTCGTTATCTGTTTACATCCTGGTTGTGATTGAGATTGTGTGTTTGTGGTCCAAGTTCAACAAGCATCACCATTCTGATTTCAACGCACATAGGGGTTTATAAGGAACCAGATTCTCTCTGTGCCAAATTCATTCATGTTCAATAGAATAAAACACAAATTGACCATTGCTTCGGCGAATTGGTTTTTGCGCCAGTCATGACAATTTAAGTTTTCCGATGAAAAAGCTTTATTTTAGGTGGTTAGCAAGCCAATTTTGCGATATGATTTCCTTTTCGCAGAAATTGTTGAGGTAAACCGAACAAATTGAATATCATGACGCGGGATAAGATATTATAATGTTGTGATAAAGATATAAGATCTATAATAAACTTGAAGGGGTTTTAAATATGGCTGCCCGAAAGTAGATAAATTAATCAAAAACTAACTAACTTATAATTAAAGAAAATCAGAGCACTGTGCATAATAATACTTAATAGTAATATTATAATGAAATATTAATGTTTATGAAAGATTAAAATAATGAAAATCCAGATATAAAGCATTATAACCAGTCTCCATAAAGATGCTTAAATACATTTAAACCGTATTTAATTCTATTAGACAAGCTTAACAGGCTCAATAATAATTAACAAATATCATAAAGGCTAAACAAATTTGCTGAATAATTATGCATAGATTAACACCCAATTATTCAAATACTCAATGAAAACAAAACAAAGCTCTTTAGCACTCGCTCTCAGCAAAAAAGTCCCGTGGTAATCAGAAAAGTAAACATCAAAAAATGAGCAGAACGAGATACAATCTTCAAACAGCTTGAATCAGAAAATCTGAAAAAAAACGAACTGCAAATCGACCGCAAGTTGAGAACTCGTTAATTAGAGAAGCTGAAGCTTGAAAAGCTTAGACAGAAACGTGAACCGAGCCCAACTTAGCAGCTGAATTATGGAAATGCAAATTATTCACGGCATAAATTAAAGATTAAGCGAAGGGAAACACGGCGAAAATAAACACATAAAAGCTGAGGGAGAGCCAGAGCCGCCCAGACTTGTATTTACAATTTGATTTCCTAGAATTCCTCTGCCTGCAAAACACATATGCTGAAAGCTATCACCTCCATGTGTTGCCATTTAGCTACTCGATTCTGTCTCTTTTTTCACTATCTCACTATCTCCCTTCTTACACAGAAAACACTTATTATTTGTTTTTTACAAAAAATGGAATACCGAAATTAAGCAATCCAAGCCCAAATCGCAGGGCTGAGATCGTTTTTGTTTTAGAATTGTAAATACTTTGAGAGCAGTGAATGACAAAATAATACCCTACTTCTGACTTACTACTTATCATTCATCATGAAACTTTTTTTTTATAAGAAATTCTTATTTAGTAAAGGTTTTCTCTCAGTGCTGCTTGTCGATCGCACTTTAAAATGACGCCGGCAGCGACGCGACAGAACTAAAAGCTCTCAAGCTCCCACGCTGCCTGTGAAGCTAGAAATTTCGTGCTCGGCGCTCATTTTTATTTTAGTTAACGAAACGAACGAACCAGCGACGCGCTAAGAAATTCAAGAAATACTATAGCAAAAACACTCAGCCGAGGCGGAAATAATTTGGCTGTAGTTCTTTTTTGCTAGCGTGTGCGCTTTCAAAAAAAAAAAATAATAATAATAATACAAATCACCTTTATAATAATAATTTGGTCCTCAACGAGTACCGAAACGAAATCAATGAGCAAAGAATCGTGGGTTTTTTGCCCATTAACGAACAATTAAACGAACTCTCTTTGTTATCAGTATTGCACAAATAAATAAAAACCAACCACACAACGAACAACGAAAGTAGTAAAGAGAATACCAACGAAAAGTGAAAAAGTCAGTGAGTGAACAAAAGTAAAAGTCCTGCAAATAGAAAATTGTGGAGGGCAGAAAGTAAAATCTATATGAAAATATATGTATTTTCAAACGTCGTGTTTGTCTGTGTCTGATAAGCCCCTCATCCCAAGCTGATTATTTAGCTATATAAACGCTAGCGTACGTTTATATGTGCCCGAGTTAAGTGCTTTATCAAAACGGAGGCGTATACGTAATATGAAATTCAATTGAAATTAGCGGAGTTTACCAAGAAGTTTCCATAACCGAGCTGAAACAGGAGATTCAAAAAGGTTAGTCAAACCGATTCCTGCGTGCAAAACATCATTGTGGTAATTTAGTAAATGACGCAGAAATCGAGGAAAAAAGAAACACAAGTGATATCTAATCTTTTGATTTCATGTCCAAGACAAACTCCTTCACCCTCCGCACTTGTAAGGGAAATATTTATTGATCAGGGGCACTTGAAAGTGTTACCTTACCGATAAGTTTGTGTCAGCCGGAAAGAGAGCGACGGGGTGCGAATTGTTTGCTACTCGCTTTGGCCAACATGTCGTATGCGTAACGTCCATTCAAATCGCTCTCGATTTATGTGTGTGCACATGTTTTATTGCCCAACCAAAAAGAACGCCATATAAAACCGATCGCAACCCACTCACATTTATATATCAATGTTAAACTGCTCAACTGCTCAACTTGTTTGACTTTTGGGGCTTCTTCTTCGCTTTTTTTTTTTCTAGATGGCAGACGCCAGAAACCTGGCCAAAATTAGATTTGATTCGTAATACGCGAACATTTGTCAAATCTCTTCGAGCTGCGGCTCGTCAGCAGACAAAACCATAAATAGAAAATTGTCTTCCTTGGGTTTTTCCTAGAAAGTTATGAGGTGTCAGAGCTTTGAATAAAATCTATAGATATTATAAAATAATAATGCTTATTTAAAATAAATGTTACTTACCTAATTAAAGCTAGATGAGAGCATCGTCAAGTTTACTGACCTAGGGTCAATGGCTTTGTCTAAACGCTTGTAAAACTGATCAATGAATATATGCTTAGTAAGCCGTTTTCAAGGCAAATCCCTAATCAAATAGAATAAGTTCCCGTGCCATAAAGCGTTTGGCAAGTTATCGAAATTGAGGAATTTAGATAGAGACCCATCCATCTATTATTTCGGGGTAAGCTCCATGAAAGGCAAATATTATATAGCGCCCAAAACAAATGTCGATCCCAAAACAAATGGCTCATTTGATTTATAAAGACCAAGTTAAGCGCCCGGGGGCCATAAAATGCGAGTACTGATAGCGCCAGACAGTAAAGCATACTCATACGAATATATATATATATATATATACGAATATCTATATAATATTTGCACAGAGCTAAGGGGAAAATATATCTCTGTACGACACACATTCCGCACATTTTTCCGCCTATGAGTCTCTGGCAGAAAATAACCCGACTTTCTATAATTGTGCCCGTCTGTTGTTTATTTATCAGGTTGTCAACAGCAGCAGCAGCAGCACGACGACGCGGGTGGAGAAGAAGTCCCAGCGCCTGCACCACCACATCACCTCCTCATCCTCCAGCTCCTCAACCACCCAGGCTCTGTCCACCTCATCCGAGATGAAGGCGGCGGAAATCAAGCGAGATCTCACAAACATCCAGAAGTCCATGTCGGAAATCAACGATCTGGCCAAGGAGCGGATCACCGGTGGACCTGGTTCCATTAGCACCACCTCAGCCTCTGCGATCACAGCGCCCAGCACAATGTCACATGCGACGTCGACGAGGCTGGCACCCAAACTCACATCGGCCCATCCGTCGATCGACGATCTCAGGGGTCTCAGTAGCCAGGACAAGATCACCCAGCTGCAAAAGAAGTGAGTGATTGCTCAGTTGTCGCTAGGCAATAGAAATTTTCCACAATTTAATATTGACAAGTCGAATAAACCATTGTTCCGCTCATTAGCAATCTTCTAGATAGTGACACATAAAGTAGAAATTCCCATGGTCAACTTACAAAAGCTAATTAATTGTATTTAATATAAATAACTATATATATAACCCTACGGTTTGTGTATAACTAGAGATTTAATTATCATCATATTTGAATAACACAATTTCTTTTGTGGGTCACCGCAAAACTACTAAGAATTTTAAACTTGTTTTTGCAACGATGTGGTTTTTTTGCTCAATTTTAAAGTAAATTAATTCAAAGAAAATAAATGTGTAATATGTAATGCATTTAATTCTTGGGAATTTGAGAAAAACTGTTTGAATATGACAAAAGCTAATCAATTATATTTAATGTAAACAACTACACAAAAGAAACATTACGATTTCTGTCTAACTAGAGATTTAATTATCATCATATTTGATTAACACAATTTCTTTTGTGGGTCACTCTCATTTCTTACTGATTTCTAGGCGTTACGCCGCAAAATTACTAAGAATTTTAAACTTGTTTTTACAACGATATGGGTTTTTTTGTATTCAATTTTATGTTTAATTATTTCAATGAAAATACCAGTGATATGGTATGCACTTAATTGTTAAGAAATTAAATCAATTATTTTAATATCTCTATATAGCTGAAATCTAACTTGTTCTAAGCACTCTAGAGGAATGTACCTTTTGCTGAATCCTAATTACTAAAGGCATTCCAATGGGGATGGCAAATATAGCAATCAGGCGCTAATTAAATCTACTAAATTTTTTTTTTCAGAATTCGGGCCTCGCTTGAGAATCTGGTGGACGACGATGACAGCAATGTGATCGTGACCCTGCCGGATGACGACGACTGCCCGCATAGCTTTGGCAGCCTCAGCCACCCCACCGCCGCCCAGCTGAGTGCCAATGGGTTGAGCGGGTCGAGCAAAACAATCGATACGATCAAGTTCCAGGAGAAGAGCATGAAGACCGAGTCCAAGACGAAGGTGGTCACCGATGGCTTCAGTTCCGAACAGGCCACCAGCAACTCGGCGGAGATGAAGCGCCTCCAAACCGGAGACATAGACTATCAGGAGAGCAAGGGTGCGTCGGCGATGAGGAATCGATTGGAGATGGACGGTGTCAAAACAGAGGAGAATGCAGCCGTTATTAAGGTGAGTCCGATTTAAGATACTTCCTTACTTCAATGATCCAAACCAAAAGGGTCTGACAATCCAACTGTCAAACTGAGAGAAAAGTTGCTTGCTTTAAGAAATTTAAAGTCAGCCCGAGGAGATTTTAATTTAGAAGCTTTTATTTCAATAACATGATGCAAAAATAAGTACATATTGGAAAACTATTCTTTTGAGTCACCCTTAAGTGAAAGATATTGAAGATGATTAGTAACAAACTGATTTTAAAATATAAAATGATTTAGATTGTTATTATAGTCGTATGTTTTAACCATTCTAAATCTATGTTGTCTGCCTTAGAATCAATCCAGAAATCAGAGTTAATAACCTGCCAGAAGTAGCCATTGAACTCGCCCCTGAAATGTGTCCCCCAAACAAGAGCTTTCGCTGTGAGCTTTTTAGCAAACGAAGAAAGGGAGTTACTGCCATTAAAGGGTGGTTACCCCATTTGGAAGCTTTCGCTAACTGTTAGACCATGGCACTCCTTTCAGTTGGGAGTTCATCGCGTGCATGTTAAGGTCGCATAAGGGACACCAGCGCCAAGGCGTTAATATCCCAGCCGTTGGTGAAAACTGTCCAAAAGTGAAAGTTGACAAGTCGACAACAACTTACTCGGTTACTCATAAGACAAAGAAAATCGATTGTCTGGCGCCGAAAAGCGGGCAACACTCGACGCGAAAGTAATGTGAAATGCTTCTTAACAAGTGCCTGCTCCTTGGGAGCCCGAAATTTATCCGTAACTATTGCAAATCGAAGAAGCCGGAGAAACCAACCGGAATGTTCAGAAAATTTCAGGTACAAATTACCCCAGAGAGATTTTATACTGTTTGTAGTTTTTGCCATTACACCTGTTACCCAGGGTTACCTGGAATTGGTGATACAGGGGAAAAACAAAGTTCCAACAGCGAATTTAATCTAATCAGTTAGTAGGCGCCCAACTTACATCATTGTTGATTTGCCTACGTATATTATATTTAATTGCTTTATGATGGGATGGTGATATTCCTGGTAGGTGCCTATATACCAAAGTGTCAAGGATGGCTGTTTGTTTTTTTGGAACATGGAGAAAAGGTCAACTCGAAAACTTAATGAACATAACTTGAATTCATTACTCAGATAAAAAAAAACAAAAACTAAATAGAAAACTTAGAGTAACCATTTTAAATTTATTAACAAGTATATAGAGTTCAACAGACCGTCATTCAGAATGTATAACACTTGCGAAACTGTTATACTCGTCCATCTGTAAATCTACTTTTAAAAAAAAAAAAACTCTCCATCAACACATCGTCCATCAAAGACAGAGCCCCCTTATTAAGTATATACCCATTCAATCCATCGCACAGATATTAAAAATCTCTCAGGAGGACATCAATTTGAATGGGTGCTTTTGCTTGGCCATCCGCCAAAATATTAGGCAAACATTTAGACAGCCACGCTCCATGTGCAGCAAACAAGTGCTTGAGTTTTAAACATTAACAAAAAATCCAATGAAAATACTTTTATACGATTTTTATGGATTTGCGAACAATTCAAATAGTCTTAGGACATTTGCGTCAATTGGAAGGAACTCATGGAACGGCACGCACCATCTCAAATAATTTCGGAGAAGTAAACGGAGAATCGAATACCATTTATACACCCCCATCCCCTTCCCTATTTTTGATTTATTTCCCACGAGTTAACGCTCCGAATTTTTGTATGTTCTATGGCAAAAACAAAATTGCTGTGCTCTCTTTGTTTTATTTTCGAAATTATTTTGAATAAAACGGCTCAGAGCGATACGCGGACCTCAGTAGCAGACAGTCGAGCGTCGCGAGCGTTTCAGCAAATCGAATTATATGTAGTTGAATTATACAATAAAACGAAACTGTATAATCATTTGCCTATATAAGAAACTGATGTGTGACTGTGGCTAGATAGTACTAAATACAAAATACAAAAAGCGCAGGTGACAAAGACTTCCTAATTAAAACACAAAATAAGCGTTCAGCGATTTTGTTTACCAGTGAAAATATTGTCGCAGGTGTAACAGCTGTACAAAAAATGTTCAACAAACCGACCTTCAAATTTTAAAAAATTTCACAGACTGAATACGTTTCAAGTAAAAAAGTGGTGTTATTTCTATATTTTAACTTTGAATAAAAAGTCATTTAGTAAAGTAAAGTTTTGAAAGATAATTGAAAACATAAGAAATAAAATGAATTGCTGATGAAATCAGCGTGAAAACTTAACGAAATATCTTTCAAAAACGGAAAACCAAAAACCTAACGACAGATGGCCTACCGCTTTCGACGCTATGTGAGCTTTTACCAATTCCTTCGTTAAGTTTTCCCCATTTCCATATGCAAATGTGGCTCAACAAGTGTCTGATTCGGTCATTTCATGCTTTGCAATGTGTATAGAATCATCATTTTGTACAGTGAAGCTGTGTCAAGTGCCTTGTTAATTGCCATTTAACTGTAAAATTATTACAAGTTCTATTTGTCGGTCAGTGTCACACACAGATACAAAGAAAAACACCCAAATACACTGAAACAAAAAGCAAAAAGCAAATAAAACACACACACACACACAGAGAAAGTGACGGTGACGGCGACGTCGACGTAGCCAATTTGTGCGCTATTTTTATGTGAATGAAAATAAATAAAATACAAAGTATATAGGACGGAAAAAAATACGCAAACGAAATACATCAGCATTCGTATACGTATTATACGGAACGAAATAATCAGCAACTACAGCAGCGACTTTGGCATTGAAATACCTGCCACCTCTTCAGTTGAGAAGTTGAGAAATTGAGAAGTTGAGAAATTGAGAAATGTCCAATCAGGCGCCTTGGCCCGTTCGCAAGGGCATCTTCCGCTCGAGCGGCCAGTCGGACTTCACGCCCACCCGTTCGCCCAGTCCCATTGTGGAGATGCCACTATCACCACCGCCAGTTGCCACGCCCTCCAATCGTTTTGGGCTCACTTCACCGCTCTCCCCACCGCCACAACCCATTCAAGTGGTGGCGGGCTCAACGGCAGCCACAACCATGTCCACTGCGTCCGCTGCCAGAATGTCTGGAGCAACTGCCTCCACTTCGGCCACTTCTTCTTCATCGGCATCCGCATCCGCATCCGCCTCCGCCTCCTCTTCGTCGTCGTCGCAATCCTCTTCGAGTTCTAGTTCGCATACCAGAGTACGTAAAAGTTCTAACCCGCCCCCACAGCCAATTAGCAATTGTCCACTGTCGCCACCACCGCCTCCATCACAACCGCCACAACAACAGCCACCAACAACGGCCAACAACACCAACCACTCAACGATTACAACACCCAATCACAACAATAACCACAACTGCAATCAAATGAAAAATGTACGCGAAATTCCCATTGAGGTGGAGCAGAGCAAGGTATAACAGGGAGAAGAGGGCGTGTTTGTTGTGACTTAGTCTAGATTTAGTGGTCTAGTGAGGTTATGAGATGATAAAAGGTATAAATAAAGTATAACAGTTACGAAACTGTTGCAAGCGGGGTTCTTAAATCTTAACAGTTTCTTTAAAATAACTGTTATACTGTACGTAGCCACCATAAGCATGTAGTTTGCTCCTAATAATAATTATACCACCAAGGCAACTTAAATATATAATTTATTATGGTTAAAATAATCAACAAAAGTTGCACATAGGCTTATCACTTTTTGTTCTACATTCATATGACCAAATTAAAACATAAATTCTGTGTTAAAGCGTTTGTATAACAGTCTGTCAAATCTGTAATTTTTGTACATTTGCATCATGTTATTAAGTATTTGTTTGATTTATTTCTTGTTTTTAAATTACCCAACATGTAATTTATTCTTACTAATGGCTTCACCTTCTTCCCGCATTATCCCACAACGAAATATCCAGGAAGCACTATCGCTGCGCACCGGCGACATCACACAGCAGGCGAGCAACAATGTGGCCGCCTCCAGTATTACTGTGCAGAGTGAGAACTTCTCTGCGGACAAGAAGGCGATCTCGCAGTCGCAGCAGTCGCAGACGATGACCTCCAACGGGATCATTAGCCAGGAGAAGCACGTGTCCTCCGCCTCGCAGGCCAACTACTCAATGTCGCATAAGGGCGTCTCCAGCACCGGCAGCAGCATGATCACCAGCTCCTCAGCTCAAATGTCTGCGATGAACGGCCAGATGCTGAAGCTCACTGATCTCAAGTTGGATGACCTCAAGTCCCTAACGGCGGGCAGTGGGCAGCAGGAGATCGAGCAGACCATCAACAAGTATTCCAACATGCTGACCTCAATAGTGAGCTCCCTGCAGGAAGACGAGCGAGGGGGCAGTGCCATAACCGCCCACGATGTTGGTGGCAAGAAGTCGCAGTACCTGGAGAAGATCAACGAAGTGATCCGAAGAGCTTGGGCAGTGCCCACCCATGGCCACGAGCTGGGCTACTCGTTGTGCAACTCCCTGCGCCAAAGTGGCGGTCTCGATCTTCTCATGAAGAACTGCGTCAAGCCCGACCTCCAGTTCTCCTCCGCCCAGCTGCTCGAGCAGTGTCTGACCACCGAGAACCGGAAGCATGTGGTGGACAATGGCCTGGACAAGGTGGTGAATGTGGCCTGTGTCTGCACCAAGAACTCCAATATGGAGCACTCCCGCGTGGGCACTGGCATTCTGGAGCATCTGTTCAAGCACTCGGAGGGCACCTGCTCGGATGTGATAAGGCTGGGCGGCCTGGATGCCGTGCTCTTCGAATGTCGCACCAGCGACTTGGAGACATTGCGACACTGTGCCAGCGCCCTGGCGAATCTATCGCTCTACGGCGGAGCCGAGAATCAGGAGGAGATGATACTGCGCAAGGTGCCCATGTGGCTGTTCCCCTTGGCCTTCCACAACGATGACAATATCAAGTACTATGCGTGTCTGGCCATTGCTGTGCTGGTGGCCAACAAGGAGATTGAGGCCGAGGTGCTGAAGTCTGGCTGTCTGGACCTCGTCGAACCCTTTGTCACCTCCCACGACCCGTCGGCCTTTGCCAGATCCAATCTGGCACATGCCCATGGGCAGAGCAAACATTGGCTGAAGCGATTGGTACCCGTACTGAGTTCCAATCGCGAGGAGGCCCGCAATCTGGCCGCCTTTCACTTCTGCATGGAGGCGGGCATCAAGAGGGAGCAGGGCAACACCGACATCTTCCGGGAGATCAACGCCATCGAAGCACTGAAAACGGTGGCCAGTTGCCCGAATGCCATTGCCTCCAAGTTCGCCGCCCAGGCGTTGAGATTAATCGGAGAGACGGTGCCGCACAAGCTGTCGCAGCAGGTGCCGCTGTGGTCCGTTGAGGATGTGCAGGAGTGGGTGAAGCAGATCGGCTTCAATGACTACATGGACAAGTTCAACGAGTCCCAGGTGGACGGTGATCTGCTGCTGAAGCTCAACCAGGATAACCTGCGCGCCGACATTGGGATCGGCAATGGAATTCTGCTGAAGCGTTTCGAACGCGAGCTGCAAAATCTCAAACGCATGGCCGACTACTCGTCCAAGGACACGGCCAAGATGCACCAGTTTCTGTCGGAGATCGGCACTGATTACTGCACCTATACGTACGCCATGCTGAATGCTGGCATCGATAAATGTGCCTTGCCGCATGTCAATGAGGACATGCTGATGACGGAGTGTGGCATCCACAATTCGATTCATCGATTGCGCATTCTCAATGCGGTCAAGAACCTGGAGAACTCACTGCCCAGTTCGTCGGAGGAGAACATGGCCAAGACACTGGACGTTTTTGTAAGCTACAGGCGTTCCAATGGCTCCCAGCTGGCCAGTCTGCTCAAGGTGCGTATACTTGATGGCTGTTTAATGGTGGGAAAACATGCACTCACAAGGCACCGTCTTCTATAGGTTCACCTGCAGCTGCGAGGCTTCTCCGTGTTCATCGACGTGGAACGCCTGGAGGCGGGCAAATTCGACAACGGCCTCCTGAACAGTATTCGGCAGGCAAAGAACTTTGTCTTAGTATTAACGCCCGATGCCCTGCATCGTTGCATCAACGACGAGGACTGCAAGGACTGGGTGCATCGCGTGAGTATCTCTATCTAAAGGGGGAGAACCCCCTTGTCGGCCAAGAGGTGTACTCATCATGGGGCTCTCTCTCTGATCTGCAGGAAATTGTGGCTGCCTTGAACTCGAACTGCAACATCATACCGATCATGGACCAGCACTTCGATTGGCCGGAGGTGGAGCGACTGCCGGAGGACATGCGCAGTGTGGCGCACTTCAACGGGGTCAGTTGGATACACGACTACCAGGACGCGTGCATCGATAAGCTCGAAAGGTACATTAAGCGACGCATTTAGACCTGGATTAGCCTGGGACTAGGACGATGGATAACTCCATTACCGAATTACGATAAGCCTCCGAATAATCTTAAAACTTAAACGATTCCCATTCTTCTGATGCGGCAGATTTTTGCGCGGCGAAAAGAATATCGATCGCATTGCGGCGATGGTGCCCGGCACCCCCGGTTCGGTCTCATACCAAAGAATGCACAGCAACGACTCCGATTACCAGAGCGGAGGAGCAGGCGGAGGATCGGGACCAGCAGGCACTGCTGGAGGAGGCGGATGTGTTGGCGGTGGCGGTGGCGCAGGCAGTGTGGTGGATGGCCTAATGGCGACGGCCAATGGCAGCGGACAAGGTGGGCCAACGAGTACTACAACTACTACTTCTTCTACTCCCAACTCCAACTCCAACTCAAGCTCTTGCTTGCAGAGTCCCCCAGCGGCTCCAGCGTAGAGTGAGCCCAGTTAAGCTAAAGATTTATAGAGCTAGCCAACTCGAATATGTTCTAAACTTAAGCAGAGATCCTCAAGTCACACTCTCTAGTACAACTCCCCTATCTCTCTCTCTCTCTCTCTATCTACCCCATACACTCACCTTCTTACTCACACAATCACCCACCCACCAACCAACAAGCCAACCAACCCATTACTACTCCACTACTCATTACTCTATACTCTTACCAATTAATAATTGATTTAATTCTGATTGCCACACACTCGAAATCGCTTGAAACGCCGTCTCGCGCGCAGCTAATCACCAGGCAAATAGGTACCGCCAATCCCCCTCGCCGGCCCGCCAAAGGGGCAGCACCTCGCAGCTGAGTGGCTATTCGCGGGCGCCCTCGAAGCGCTCCCAGATCCTGACACCCTACCGCACCCAGCAGGCGGCCCTGCTCCACAAGTCCGGAGCGGCCTCTGCGTCCATGCAGAATATGACGCCGCTGGCGTATCTGCCGCCCAGGAGAAGTTCAGCCGCGGGATTGGGTCATGGGTCTGGTGCCGGCATGGGCAGTGGCTATCGATCGCACAGCGTGGATGGGCTACTGGATCAGGCAGGCTCAACGCCTGACCAGAGGATAGCGGCAGCAGCGGCCAAGGTGACAGCGGGCAGTACAGCTCTGACGAATGCCAGCTCCACGAGCACACTGCAACCTGAGGAAGAGGAGGCGGAAGTTGCCCTCAGTGAAACGGTGACGCGGCGGGACAAACACACCCTGTCTCCGCCTGCGAATGTCCAGCAGCACCGGAAGTCCCGAAGTCTGGACCACATCCTCAGCAAACAGACCCTAGCAGAATTGCTGCCACCGAGTATCGAACTCACAGATGAAACGCAGAGCATGCAAAATCTGGCCATTCCAATGACTCCGCAGCCCCAACGAAGGGAGACCAGCTCCTCCTCAAAGTCGCCCACACCCGAAAGACCCCCACAGCCTGCGAGGGAAAGGGTTAGGGAACGCCAGAGTCCCGAGGGTGTGAGTGCGACGGAAAGCGAGCGTGAGGATCAGCCGGATGGGTGTCTGCGCCATGGAAACCAACAAAGAGCCTCGGCCTCGGTTCATCGCGGAGCCAGTTTGACCAGCAACAAGACTTCCAACTCATCGCTGGGCTCCAACTACAGTGCCGGGGGAAACAACAAGACGATCTTTAATCGAACAATGAAGAAGGTCCGCTCGCTGATGAAAAAGTAAGCCATAACGAGAAGGCGAAGGGACGAGGAGAACGAGGACTCGCTGTCCCCACTCGTCGCTCGCTGTCTGCTCCATATCAATTTTAGCCAGTTTTTCGCGAACTGATTTCAAAGCTTGTTAGTTACATATATTTCCATACAGACCTTTAGTTGGTTAAGCTTAAATAATTCTTATTTTATCTTGTTTAACAAAGTTTGAAGTAATATTGTGATAAAACAATATAAATATTACTTCTATAGTCCATAAAGATATCTCTTATAAGATCTCGCTCTTTAACGAGAAATCAGTTCGCGAAAATGTGGCTTGCGTTACGTGCCAATCGCCCACTAAGTGCCTGTTAACCCGTTAATTGCCGCTCGCTGCATTTGTGACATCTAAAAAGAATCTCACCCGATCACTCACTCATCCACCCTTAGACCCCTGGGACCCCTAAAAAGCCTTCTCTATATCCATTCGCTGCCTTTCTACTTCTCTTCTCTGGTGTTGGTACTCGCCCGCTATTTTTACTCGCCACTCGTTGACTCAACTCGTTACGCAAAGCATCCACTAAAAATCGCCTGCGTTGCCCAAATTTGAAAAAGTATATACAAACGCACCTCCCTTTACTTTACCACTGTTTCTCTTTAAACTCTATTTGCCTTGTGATTAGTTGTTGATTTTGATAATTAATTTTTTTTGAAAAATGAGTAAGCGAATTTAAACGGCAAAAACTAATTTATGAAAAGAAAAAACACAATTAACGACTGCATAATACGAAACCTTATTTATAGAACCATAAAACAAAATCAACTAATTTTAAACACTACAAGAAACAAAAAATACATTGGAAAACGAAAACAAAACAAACACCCTATATTTAAATGCTATTTATAAATAATATGTTTAAAATTTGTACATTTTTCGCGTATGCAATTTGTTCTTGTAACCGTCCGCAAACGTAATTTAGAAATTGCAAGTTTAAAATTAACCCATGTGGCTTGAAACGAAAATATTTAAGTGATATTTAAACTACGTATAATCGAAATTTAATTAATTCAAAATTTTTACAACAAAACATGCTGTACAAACCTATTTTTTAGCGCAGGAGTTTATAAGGCATATTTTAATTGATTTTTGCAATATATATTTAATATTTAAATAGTGCCTAAAGTTGAAAACAAACCCGAAAAAACGAAAAAGGAAAACAACATAAATAAAATGTGACTTAATTAAAACGAAATGTGTATTATTGACCCTATTGTAGCCCTTTATCCTGCTTTATCAGTCCATACTATATCATCATTCGCATGTCTACATCCCGATTTGTTACGTTTTTTGTTATGTTCTTTTGCCATCAGTATTTAAATTTCTGTTTGTGCCGTTAATGGAATTCGATTTGTTTTATTTGTATATATATAATCACTTTCTTTTCTTCCCTCTCTCTTATCTTTCTCCATACCTGCTGGACTTTTTGTAGACCATAAAAGCGAAATTGGCTACCGCAATCCGTTGTAACTGTTGTTATCGTTGTGCCTGTTGTACTGCATCCAACCCACAAAAGCACCCACCCTCCAAATCGAATCGAATTCGAAAAACCCATCATCGCACCCGTGATCAATACCGATGCCCACTCAGCATCCGCTGTCTCGACAATCAACATTCATTGTTATTTATTGCAAAACAACCAAGAAAAAATAAACAAACAAAAACGAATTGCGATACCAATAAAATTGTATATAATTGCATAAATCGAAAGAGTCCTGTCAAACATTTATTTAATTTGTATTTCCCCCACAACTCCTCCCATTCGAAACAGCAATGAACTCGAGGACGAAGAACTGTCGAACATTATTCTGTCCAAGGCCACCTCACCCAATGCGGGGCGCATGATATTTTGGTAGAGGATCGCCAAACTCAACCCCACAAACTGATCGAATTTTTGTACATATTTAAATAATAACGAATCGAAAAACAAAATAAAAACGAACGAATTGAGAAACTTCATAATTTTGAAAACTTATTATTTTTCTCTTTACAACAAATTTTTGTTTTTAAGCAAAAAGTGTTCTTTAATTATATTACAACACAATAAGAACTGGCGAATTGATGATTAACTCAAAAATAAATTTTTAAGTTCCCTTTACAAAAAATTGTTCTTTTCAAAACAAAAAGTGTTATTCAATTATAATTATTTTGTAAAGAAAAAAAAATGTTTTGAAGAAAAAAAAGTAAGTTTAAGGTATCACTTAAAGGGAAACCACTCTAAAAAGCGTTATACATTCTACAACGCTATTTCCAAGTCCAGATGTGCAAAGAAAAAATAAAAAAAAAAAACATTTTTTATAGAAATTTTTTTCTAAATAGAAAGCGAATGCGAGCAGGACTCAAGCTAAGAGCTTTAAAATAAAAAAGTGAGACCACGCTTACAAAAGAGTCAAACCTTTGTGTCATCGAACCAATCGGGCACTTTAAACTCAACCCTGAAAAGTAATGTGTCAAAGTAGTCGATTATTTCTGTTCAGTTTTGTGGCTCTATCGAAACACGTGCGACCTACATTTTTGTTTTAATTTTTCGCAACGTATTTAAAAGGGTAGAAAGATTTTATGATGAACGACACGAAGGAGAGCAAGTTGTCCCTAGAGCCCTGCAACGGGATCGTCTTTGAGGGACCGTTCAACCGCTCCGTGAGCAGGAAGCTTGTCATCGGGAATCCGAGCGGTTCGCAGAGGGTTGCCTTCAAGATGAAGACCACCACCCCGAAACTGTTCTTTGTACGTCCCAACATCGGAGTTTTGGAACCTGGTCAGAAGGTCAACGTGGACATCTTCATGCAGCCGATTCTCCAGGAACCGCCACAAAAGCGCCACAAATTTCTCCTGTTGGCGGCCGAAGCAACTGATGACATGAGCGACCTGCCGCAATTCTGGAGGCTGCAAACGCCGGAAAGCATCTGGGAGACCAAGATCCGGTGTGATCTGATCCCGTTCAAGGAGGAGCAGTATCGTCAGGCGGGCGGAGGAAGAGCCCCATCCGCTTTGGACACCAAGGGAGGCGAGGACACCTTCGATGTCCAGGAAGTCAGCGATCCGATGGCCAAGTTGCTCAAGCAGGTCAGCATGCTGGAGGACGAGCGCTTAGTTCTTAAGGAGGAGCTCGACATCTTGCGCGACCAGACGATCGGATCAAACCATTCTGGACAGGGGATGATGAATCGTTCGCGCCAAGGACGCAGCACTTTCATCTACGTGGCCGCCTTCATACTTACCATCTTGGCCGCCATCGGAGGCGCCTTTTATGGCAAGAACTATTTGTGAAACACTCATCCACGCACGGCATGCTTAGAACCAAGCCAAATTATACGAAAATTTGTTGTCAATTAAAACAAATAACGATTTAGGTCTTTTCGATTGGCCCTCTATGTCTCAAATCTGTTTTTTTTTTCCATCTTGGTTGATTGATTCTTATCTTAGCTTAATATACTCTTATTGGTTAGTCTTACTTCTAAAAGTAACGCTCTTTAAATATAAGTTTTACTTGTACACACAAAATGTTCAAAAAGATTATAGTTTTCTTTTTTAAGTATTAAATATTTGCTTAATATAAGGTCCACAACATTTCAACAAAGAACTGTTTAATTTTATTTTCTATATAGCCAAAAGTTAAGTTAGAAAACATAAAATATAAGCTTTCAGTTTTTATTTATGGTAAAACAACGTATTTTTACAATATGCTAAGTTTAAATTCTGATTATATAAAACAAACTCATTTGCTTTGTCAGCAGAATTTAACACTAATTTTAAATGTAGATATCAAAGTTAACTTAAATATTAACATATCTGTAATAAACTGTTTTTTCGTCTAAACCGAATAATTTCGTTTGGAACAATAGCAAAATATGTCAAAAGAATTACTACTTGTAGTAAAAGCATTGAATTCAGTCCGCCTGAGCTTATTTAACTTGAAAATCGAATGGGAACAGCTACTAACATTCAAAATACTCTTTTTCACCACCCGCCAAGCGGTGACCACCTGTATTGGCCAGTGTTGTAAAACGCGGTTGGCCACCGAGTGCCTGGCAACTCTGCAAATGTGCGAATGGGAACTCAGCGCAGAGAAATACAGTACGTATTCTACGACGAAAATAAATAAATAAACACGAAAGATACGGAGACAAGCGGAGAAGGATGTCTGCACGAATGCTGAAGAAGCTGCAGGGCGACGCTGATTTGCTGGCGCCGCCGCCGGAGGACGAGGATTGCGAGGAGCTGTCGGACAATGATGAACTGGAGGACAGCGATATGCGGCGCGACCGCAAGTCGCACTTGAATCCATTCGATCTGGTAGGCCTCTAATCTTAATCGCCAGCTCATCAACTATCCACGTAATCTCCAAACCCCCCACCCCCACCCCCTTCATCTTTTCCAGCTCAATCAACCCGGTCTGAGTCTCTCGGAGAGCGAGTTCAAGGAGGACGACAACGAAACGGAGCACCCCTCGGCCGCTCTGCCAAATCCCAGTGCCACCGCGGCCAAGAAGAAGAAAAAGAAGCGCAAGAAGAAGGCCAAGTCCAGTGGCAATCACATCAGCAGCGAGGACAACGAGCGCCAGGACAAGTACTTCGAGAAAGTGGATCCGCTCCTGGGCAAGGTCTACGATGCGGTGCCCAAACAATCGGCGAAACAAGTGGCATTGGCATCCGCATCCGCTGCCGCAGCCGCCGGAAGCTCAGCCAAAAAGAAACTGCTGGCCGTGGAGCTGCGCCACCTGAATTCGCAAAACGAGATGCGACGCACCTTCGGCAAGAGAGTGGTCAAAGTGGAGTAAGTTTGGGCCACAGTTGAAGGAGTAACTATCTTATAACCCAGAGTAAACCGCTTCCATTGCCACAATTTTCCATTTCAATATCCTAACTTACAAAAGCCAAGTCAGAAAATAAGTGCTTATATGATTTCATCATATTATAATTAAGAAAAACTCGTCATCAACAAGTTTGTAGTGAATGATTAGTGGTGATCTAAGATAAAAATGTTTACTTTCGTATTGTCATAGCTTTTAGTAAATTAGTAACCAGCTTTATAATTGTTTAAAACTAATTTCAGAACCAAGCGCGGCAGGCAGAAGCCCACGCTTAAATCCACCTACATGGTGACTGCCAAGGAATCGTGGCCGCCGCTGACCAAGAACACCGTCACCATGAAGCTGCTGCCCGCCCCCGACTCGCCGTCGGTGTCCTCCAAATCCATCACAGACAGTGGAGCCGAGGTGCAGTGGTTCGCCTTTGAGCACAGCCAGTACTACCAGGGAGTGCAGCATATGTTTTTGTCCGCCCTCGAGCGCATTGACTCGGAATTCCTAATTACGCTGATCAAACGATGTCCCTACCACGTGGACTCTTTGGTGCAGCTCAGCGAGGTGTGCAAAATGACCGAGGACTTTGCCCTGGCTTCCGAGCTACTGGAGCGCGCCCTGCTCCTCCTGGAATCGTCGCTGCACATCAACTTCAGCCTGACGTCGGGCAACTGCCGACTGGACTACCGCCGCCAGGAGAACCGCTCGTTCTATATCGTGCTGTTTAAGCATGCCCAGTACCTGGAGGAGCGAGCCTGCAGCCGCACCGCCTTCGAGATCTCCAAACTGCTGCTCAGTCTGCAGCCGGACACGGATCCGCTTGCCATGATCCTGGTCATTGACTACTATGCCCTGCGCAGCAAGCAGTTTGGCTGGCTGGTGGAGTTCTACGAGGAGTACAATGCCGCCAGGAACCTCAATCAGCTGCCCAACATGGCCTACTCGTATGCCTTGGCTCTGCACACGCTCCATGGTGCCTGTGAGCGTTCCAACCAGGCGCTCCAGTATGCCCTGCTCATGTTCCCGGGTGTGCTGCGTCCCCTGCTGGACGAGATGTCCGTGCAGACCGACAAACGGGTGCTGGCCTCGTCGTACTTCTTTGCGGATGTGTCGGGCAAGTAAGTGGGGTCTTATCTCCTGCGATGATTAAGTGAAATTGAATGCCTTATCATGTCCACCAGTCAATCGCCCGCCCTCCATCAGCTGGTGTGCCTGTATGTGTGCCGTGCCCGTGTCGTTTGGCGTCAGAACGAGGTGCTACCCTGGCTGGAGTCCAACGTGAACGTAGTGCTGGATCGCATTGACAACAAGGAACCCATTGTCAACGAATACAAGGAGAAACGATCGCTGCGTTATGGTGGAACTCCGCCTAGACCCATCCTGCGGCACGTCATACTCTCCGACTACAAGGAAAAGGTGCCTCTGGCCGTCTTTGTGTCCAAGGAGAAGCAAGCCATCATGACCTATGACCCACTGCCGCCACCGAACAGCGTCAACTGCTACCAGCGGTAGGTCTATCCAGTTCAGGAACACCCCATTCAAATACTTGTTTACAGTGAACACTTATTTATCCAAATTTCGAATCTCTGCTTTATAATCAGAGGAATAATAGACTGAGAATCCATTCAATTTAACTGCATAATTTAATCCATTAAATTTCGTTTTTGAAGTCCGAATTTAATTTTGTGCACCACTCAGCCACTCAACCACTGTGACCTCTATATTTCGATAGACTTTCTAAATGGTTAACTCATATAAACTTCAGTAATCAACTCCAAAGACCAATTCTTTGCAGCAAATCTTCATCAAGCAGCAGCCCCACAACGAATACGAGCAATTCCGTATCGATGTTTTTCCAATCGCTTTTGCCTTCTTTCAACATTAACAACCTGGCACAAGCTGCTCAGCCACAGGAAGCTGGAGCAGCAGGAGCAGCAGCACCACCAGCAGTAGCAGCTCCAGCTCCAGCTCCAGCTGAAGCTAACATTGAAGCTGGAGTTGAAGCAGGAGCTGCCGGAGTTGCAGGAGCCATTCGTGAGGCAGAAGGTACGTAAAAGTACTTATTTATTAAAGAATTTCTTATGATAATAAGATTGCATCGTTGCTGTATCGTCACAGAAAATGGATCTTAAGATGTTTATGATTTGGCTTTATTTCATTCATGGCCGTAAACATATTTGTTAAAGCGAAAAATGCAATTGATTGCATTTTAACGTACAATTTGTTCTTTATTTTACTTTAAATGCTTGTTTGGAAACATTTGGTGCTGTTCGAATCTGTTTTAAAAATGTAGTTTTTTTTCCCAAAATTCCGAAGAGAAGAATCACAACCGGATGTTCCATTTACGAACCTCTCTCGAAAATATTGCAGAAGCTGGACTGCAGCACCCGCTGAGGTGGATGGATGCCATGCGGGAAATCCTACAGAATTTCCGGATCGCTGAGCACTTGCGCCTACCGGAAACGGCGGCGGCTCAGTCCTCTGACAGCAATGACGAGGAGGAGGGCTCCTCCGACTACGTGGATTAGTCAATTTGTCAATTACGTGAAACGTATCAAAGTTTGTCGGATTTGGGGCTGGAAAACGTGTTTTTATTGGAAACCACCTTTTGCTATTCCCTCAGCTAAGCGACACCGTCACAAAATTAAAATATATACAACATATATATATATATACATATTAGAGCAATTTGAACACATACATAATATGAACTTATGCATTGAATAAAATTTTCCAGTACAAGCTTTAGATCAAAAGCGGCGACCGTGTTGAGCTTAAAGATTGTTTTATTGATTTATTTAATGCCTTTTCAATTACGCTTATCAATATAACAAACAGATTTCTCATCAATATTCCTTTTTTGTTCATTCAGTTTTTCTGCGCTTTCCCATTTTGTCTCTCTTAAAACCATTTTTTTTTTTTGCAGTTATTGCAATTATAAATATTACTATGACAAGTAGGGGTTTTCCATATATAATTGTGTATAGAGCTGGGATGTCCAAGAGCATAGTTTGGTGTGACTGTGTGTGATCGTGTTTGAGTATAGTAAAAAGTCGACTTCTAGAAATAATGCACCTTAATTAGCGGGGTTTAACTGGCAGACATCAGAGTTGTTGCTTTAAAGTTAGCTTAACAGAAACACACAAAATTAAGAAGAACGAAAATGATTTACACAGAGTTAAGAGCTTAACACATACATATATAGAAAAGAATCATTACTAATACTTAAGCGTGGAATACATAATCGCAATATATATATACGGTTGGAGAACAAATCAAATTTCAAATTGGAAAATAAATCAATAATAACTGCTGCAGGCCGATTTGATCGGATCAATTATGTCATGGTGCCGAAAACTGGATTGTGACGGCAAATGCTGGGTCCATACTCCTCGTAGGCAGCCTTCGTGTGACACACCTGATAGAACTCGGGCTGAAAAATGCAAGATGCAAATGCAAGGCTATTATAATGTCCTCTGGTATAATAAGGTAGTACAACTCACCGTTGAGGCCAACATGCTGCCTCCAAACCACACGGCATACCGCTGCATGTGATGCGTGATCACCTGAACATCAATTGGTTTTGGCTGTAACAAAAATCATGAAATCATGAAGTTAGTGTATGACTCATCAAGTGCTGGGATTGCACGCACCTTAATGCGTCCCTCGGACAAATTCTCGCTGATGCGGAGGCGCGTGTCCACCGATCGCTTGATATCTCGCTGCAACCTCCTGCCAAAGTCCTTGAACATCGTGGAGCCACCGCTCAGGACAATGTTGTTGTACAGCGGGCGCCGCACATCGATGGGGCAGTTCTGGATGACATTATCCACTATCTCCGATAGCGGAATGGTGAAGTCGGGATTCGAGAACTCCGGATGGAAGAAGATCTCGGGTCCCAGGAAGCGTTCGTAGCCCACATCCACGCTGAACGGCGCCTTGGTCACCGTGTTGACGCCCGTAAAGTTCCGTATCCACTTGCCCGGCTCCGTGTCGTACTTGGCAAATTCTTTGGCGATATCCGGACAGATGTAGCAGTGCTTCTCCTTGATCGCTTTGGCAGTCTCCAGGCTCTGTTCCGGCGGTATTCCCACCTCCCGTTCACGCAGCAGGCTCTGGATGAACGACGTAATGTTGCGGCCTGCAATGGGGATGTGCTTGATGCAGGAGCCGATCACGTAGCCCTCGGCCTGTGAAAGAAAATCAGGTTATTTATTTTATTTAATATCCGAAAGAAGTCTTATCGATGTTGTGTTAAAACTATAAACGTGAAACAAAATTAAAGCCAAACCAAGTCCAACTTTTTTATAAATTTTTAAGTACTTTTTACCATTTAAAAAATAAATCACAATATATGCACCGTAATTGTCCTTTTCAAACATCATAAACATATGCATATACATACATATTCTTTGTTAAAAAAAAATACTATTACTGTACAAGTAGGACTCGTTCTCAGCTGCCTTTTTTTAACTCCAATAATGATAATTATCCCCTTCCCCTTCGGGTAACCACTGTACTCACTACACAAACACAACTACGCCGATAAGATATGGACTGTGCTATTTACCACTGGTATAACATGCGTCACTCCATCGCCGCTGTCCACCACAATGCCCGTGAGGGTGCGCTCCTCGGCGGAGCGGGAGGCCCAACTGGCGGCCAGGGCGAGCACCGCCTGCACGGCGATGTACAGGCCAGGAACGTTGAACGTTTCGAACATGATCTCCGCCGTGTACTCCCGGTTCTCGGGAGTATTTAGCGGGGGCTCGGTCAGCAGGAAGTAGTGATCCTCGGGCTCGGCGCGCAGATACTTAAAGATGCACTGCTCCAGGAAGCGCTCCATCAAGTCCCAGTCCTCCACCAGACCATGACGCACCGGATACTGAAGAAAAAGTAGACAAAGATGAAGTGGCTGGTTGGTTGATTGACGGATCAAGAGCAAACCTTGATGGAGTAACCGGTGGCATCGAAGGCCTCATCCCCAATGAAGAAGTCCAGGTCCTCGATGCCTTTTGTGATGCGCCTTGTGTTGGTATCGCCCACCCTGGCCGACTCCTTGATGGCAATGGCCGAGGGGATGATGAACTGCGGCTCCTTGTTCCCGGCAAAGCCCAGTTTGGAGTAGCTGGAAATGCACGATAAACAGGGTATTAGTCAGACGACCTCTTTTTCCGGCCAAGCGGAGATTGGAGACCCCCGCGGGCAATCGAAACTAAAAACTCACCCGGTGCCCACATCGATTACGCATGCCGGTAGCCTGCCTGCCATGGTCGCTGCTCGTCCTTTTGCTTTGCTGCCTGTTCAAGCTCTTGAGTTGCAATCCTAGCTCGCCTTTGGCACTGATTTGAGATCGTTCCAGCCGCAGATAAACACCGTTTTCTATATATTTTCAACCACACCTCCGCCAACGATGTGTCACTTTGCTCTTCGTCACACACACATTCGCGTGTTCTCGTACAAGCAGCCAGGGCTGCAACAATCGATAGGCAGTGCATATTGATTGGCGATTAATCGGAATAGTCTGTTCGGGCAAGCGGCGCATCTCCTAGATGTTAAATTACAATAATAATTGGATTTCCCACTGTAAACACTTTTAAAAAAAAACTGAATGTACAAAAAATAACTTATATTTTTATTTGAAAAACCAATTGTATAATTGCTAGCACATTTTTCTAGTTGCTAGTTGTTGCGGCACTGATGCGGTTGTGGCTACAGTGTGAAAGCCCCAAACGTGTCGTATTTCCGATAGCATTCTTTGAAATACTGCAGACTAATTCTTTCGAAATAAACATCTAGAGGAGGCGGTTAGACTAGCCAAATCGGTCTTGAATTTTTTTTCTCAAAACGAATAATACTTAAAGGAAAAAAGGAATAAAAAAAGCTTTAAAATGCCCAGCATCAAGTTGCAATCTTCGGATGGGGAGATATTTGATACAGACATCCAGGTCGCCGAACGCTTCGGAATTATTAAGAGTTTGTTGGGGGATTGCCCGGAGGATGATGAGAATACCCCTGTGCCGCTGCCCAAGGTAAATTCCACGATCCTCCGCAAGGTTTTGAACTGGGCCCAACACCACAAAGACGACGTGGAGCCCACGGAGGATGACGAGAACAAAGACACGGATGAGATAAGCTCCTGGGATGCCGATTTTCTAAAAGTCGACAAGTCTATTTTGTTTGGTATCATAGCCGCTGCCAATTATTTGGAAATCAAGGAACTTCTGGAGCTCACCTGCCAGGCGGTGGCCAATATGATCAAGGGCAAGACTCCGCAAGAGATACGCAACATCTTCAACATCAAGGATGACTCTACCTCTACTCGTTCCGAGGAGCAGCAGGCTTAACCTTATGTCATACAAATACCTAATTTATGTATTTAATTAAAACATATATTTTATAATAAATATTGTACTCCATCATTCTGCGCCAAATATTGTAACTTATGGTTTTTTCTTTTGTACACAAATATTCAATATTTAACAAACAGAGAAATATTTAAAAGAATTTATTTAAGGTATTTGAACATTAACTAGAAAAACGTGCTCTAACTTTTGAAAATGAAAAGGAGCTTTGCACAGAGTATAGGAAATTGCACGATCGGATATTTATGGGAAATATTTCTGCAGAGCCCCGGTTTCGAACATGCGTTTGATATCTGTGCCGCCTCCAACGAATTTGCCATCGATAAAGACGCGGGGAACCTAAAAAGTACAAATACATATATTGCATTGATATGCACAAATTGCTGAACAAATAACTAAGCCCACCGTTTTGGCCCCTGTAATTTGGCCCAGAACCGCCTGAATCTCATTGCCATCGGGGTTCCCATCGAGCTCTATAATGTGGGCATCCACGTTGAGTTTCCGGAATGGCTAGAAGATAAGAGATGTAATCTCGTTTTGGGACTTTTGAAGGTCTCGTTCGTTTAATTACTTCTTTAGCCATCGTGCAGTACGGACAATAGGTTTTACTAAATATCACAACCTTATTGCTGGAAATTGTGTTTTCCACGAATTTCGCTTGCTTGGTAGACATATCGACTATTGGTGATTTCAAAGCGGATCCAACTGCGCCCATAAGCTCGAAGTCCAGGAGAGGGTACGGAAACTTCGGGGGCGTGGCAGGGTACAACAAAAGCTGCGACAGGTGTAAGCTGCGGGAATAATCTCTTTTTTATTTCGTTTTTTTTTTAACTAATCAGATGTTGTGGTGGTCGCCAGAGTTGTCACCCCGCGCAATTGTGTACCATCGCGTAATTTTAAGCATGCTTTTTTCGGCAATTCCAATATATATATATATGTATTTATACAAAATAGAAGGCAGTCGTTGGTAGGTGTGCACAATTAAAACGACTTAATAAGATCTAATAAAAAACAAACGGCTGTCTAAATTATTGTGTGGCGTTGCCACATCAACCGATTTTGTAACTTGTAAATAGTAAGGGGTTTCCAGAATTTGGTTTTGTTTTAATATAATTTCTGATAAAAAATATATCTATATTGTTTAAACTATGGTTAATGTAGCAACTTTGTTCTTGTTTAAAGTGTAAATGTGCTAGAAACAACGAAATGCTTTCCACGAATTCAGACTTAAATCAAATCTAAAGCTCTTTCTGGAATCCCCTATTAAATCTTTTAGCAAATTACACTGCTTATTGCACTTGAAGGCACAAATTGGAGACATTCTCGAGTTGTGGGCCATTTAACCATTTAGAAATTGCTCCAGGGCATCCGTATCCTTGGCCTCCACTTCGTTGGCTTCCAGGACCACCTCTTCCAAAGCCAATCTGTTGCTATTGGTTTGAATTTCTACAAGAAACGATGTTTTAGTTTAAAGATTTGATAGGTTTTATGTTTTCAGAATTACTTGTCAGCTGGCCGTGCTGTTTGTACTCCTCCATATCGCCACGGAAGGCATCATCGAAGACCGCCTGTCGTTCCCTCTGAAGTTGCAGCAGCTTCTGCTCCTGATCTTTGATTTTGGCTTGGTGTTTAGAGGCTACTTGCTGGCGATACTGCTCCAGTTCGTTGAGCTTCCGCTGCTTGTGTCGGGAAAGTTGAAACTGCTGCTCGAGGATGAACTCCTGGAGTTCGCATTCCTCGCACAGGTCCTCCAGTTTCTCCAGCTCAACCTCCAGTTGCTGGCCCATTTGCTCCAGCGACTGCAGGGTCTTTGAGCTGGCTTGCAGTTGGGCAATCAACGTTGGAATCCCCGACAGACTGCTGTTCAGCTCGCTAATGATCCTGCGCTGATTGCTGGCCCGTTGCTGGACACCTGAGATTTGGGTGGCAATCTCTGCAGCCTTTTCCGCATTTTCCTCATTGGCCCCGTGGATCTGCTGCCAATCATCCTCATACTTGGCCAGCAAACTGCAGCCGGCTGCCACATTCAGATGGCTGGGCACTCCATCCGTCAGCTGGAAGGGAGCACTGAGGGAGAGATTACTGCTCCTGCTGGACGACAGACTCTCGTTGAGGCCCAGTGGCGAGGTGGGAGTGAATGTCGTAAGCCCACTGGCTTGGCTGCTCCCCGAATTGTTTCCGGAACTGACACGCTGGCGATATTGCTGCTGCAGGTTCTCCGATATCACCAGGCCCTCCTGAATTGCACTGCTCAGTTTCTTTTTCAGGTTCCCAAACATCCTGTAGCCACGAACTTCTCTCTATTTAGTTCAGCAATTTCTAATCGACTATTTGCTGTCGTTTTCATTCGAAATTAAGTGGTAAATAAAGAATCAGCTGTTTTGGCAGGTGGCGAGAGAGAGAGAGAGAGTGGGAGAAATCGGCCAGAGAGAGCAACAGTTTAGCACCCTACATATGAGGCATATTCGTTTTTAGAAGAAAGAAATTAAAAAAATGCAACTTAAGTGATTAATTTAAACACCACCTTTTGTTAATACTTTGCTTTTATTTATTTTGTATTTTAAGTCTTCTGAAAAATGTTTCTTTTGCTCAAATTTCCCTGAATAAGTGGACCATAACTTGATGACATTAAAACTCGACAGCAGTGTAGACGGCTTGTTTAAAATGAAATCAAAACCCAATTAAATACTGGTACTTCTTAAAAATGTCAAAGTCATCGAAAGTCGCAACCTATCGATAGTGGTTTAAAAAATGGCGACCGGCAACGAAAATAGGCTTCGTTTGGTTAAAATAAACTTTTATTGGTAAAATCACATAATAATGTACCACTAATATCACAGGTGAATCACAATCAATCTGATGCAGATACCACTCGATCTATTTCCTACCCGCTATCACATTTTGCATCCAGGGCACGTATTTACTGACGCGCGTATAGATTCCGGGCAAACCGGGACGAGCACAACCAATTCCAGTGGACACCACGCCCACCAAATGATGCTCCTTGGACATCAGTGGGCCGCCGGAATCCGCCTGTGAAGGTAAGTAAACCGAAAGCATAAAATTTGTGCTGTATCGGCCAATTGAATACTCACCCAACACGAATCAATTTGACCGTTCTCAAAGCCCGCGCACAATTGTGTCTCCCCGATGGTATTGCTTTTCCCCAAGGATCTGTAGGACCTCTCGCAGGCCTCGTTGTTCCAGATCTTGACGGTGGCCTTGCGCAGAACGTCGGATCGATCGTTCTCCGCTTGGTTCTCGTGTGTCCAGCCCCAACCGGAAACCGTGCCGTACTCCTGCTCCAAAGTTCGGTGTCCCTCATCGGATCCCACGCAGCTGGGCTGGATGTGGGCGGAGAATCGGATCGGCTGCACCAGTTCCAGCAGTGCTGTATAAAAATTATATTTATATTTTACCATATTGCAGGGTTTGCTAACAATCGTTTCCGTTTTTTACTTTCACTCACTCGAGTTCGAATCACAGTACTATTTTATGAGTATCATTAGCAATATGTTTTTTTCTTTATCATCTCAGTTTTTGCAAAACAGGAATTTTATATTCACTTAATTTACTATAATTTAAATTTCAACTCACACTTTTTTAAATATTTTGATCTATAATTTTTACTAGATCGAATAAGTTGTAAATTATGTACCTACTTCAATTTAAATTATGAGTTTTATACATATATATAACTAATGCTTTTCGACCAGCATCTTAGCTTGCATCTGTAAAAATCCTAATTGGCTATTTTTTTAACTAATGAATGTTTTATATATTATGCAACTCAATAATTATCATTTCATTATTAAATTCAATTTGTTTACCTAAAAAATACTATCTTTTGAAACATTGGTTCTGGCCATTGGTCGAAACATAGTACATACACAACACAAATTCGATTTGTATTAACAAAAAACTAAATTTCTCAAAACTAGAACATCAGATCGGCACCTACCTATATCATGCTTGACATCATTACACTCGTACTGCGGATGGGGCACTATGTTCTTGAAGTCCACTCTTAGAGCATCCGGACCGTTGCCAATTCCGTTGAGATATTCTTTGATGCTGTGCAGACCCACCACTCCTTGGATTTGAGCTGGTTTCATGAACTGCTGCAACCCATTGCAGATGCAATGTCCTGCCGTAAGGATCCACCTTTCCGAGATGATTGTGCCGCCACAGAAGTGACCACCACGACGCATTAGACTGACCATAAAGGGCATTTCGTTGCGTTCCGCCTCGCTGCCACCCACGATTTTAGGATTTCGAACCGAGCAGGGCTGATTGGTAACTATCATGGGAGTCAGTGGAATCATTTTTCAGGTGAGTTTTAAAGAGTTTATCTGATTTGAGGGTCAACATAAAGTCAATTGTGCCAATTTAAATAATCATGTTTGATGCAGGCAAAGATTTGACTTATTATTTTTAAATAACTATTTAATTGTTGTGGCATTAGATTTTAAACATATCACAAAAGGAAAAATAAAGCAATCATATTACAAAAGGAGTTAGCAATGTTTAAAACAAAAACGTAATAAACAGAATTATATTTCTTTTGGTTTTTTTTAATTTTATTGTACTTCATTGAAATCCAGAACAGGAAATGTAATGTTTTTAGATAACATTTATATAAAAATATACAAACTTTGAACAATTTAAGCCTAAGTTCAAGAGAACCCATAAATCAAAGAATGTTAGTATAAACAAACGTATTTCTTGAGAATATAATTTAAAAATTATATTATTAGAAACACCGACCTCAATTTTATGCTTGTATGTTGATGATTGGCTTTACTTATGTTAGAACACATTGATTAAAGTTTTTGTCAGATGTACTCATATTCATTAAACTCACAAGCAATTTGGGATTGGCCATATTTCACCAGCGACAGTATCGCGATTAAAAATACGATTTTAAACATTTTCTGTGTACACAACTAGAGTTCTGAGCACCAAAAACCCGTTAAGCACGGTTCAAGCTTAAACGAAACTGCCACAAATATTCTGTGCGCCAATTAATTTATATATAGGTGTCTCTAGGCGTCGTTTCTGTTTCTGTTCCACTGACTTATTTTTTATTTTCGTCCGGTGTTCTATGCGGATTAGCCGGAAAGCTCTCTGTGGGCCAACTCTCTGTCGCTCTCTTGGCCTGATAACAAACGGAAGTTGGCCATTTAGCACCTGTTGCCTTAAGCTCTGAGCTTTTTTCCACGCTGCACTGACTGTCTCATCGTTTTGTGTGGGTGTCATGTGCACACGTTTCGGCATTTCAATTGGCTCGACGGCAGAAATAAGGAGCTGCCAAAAAACAAAACGAAAGCCATACAAAACGTTAACAATAGCCGAAAATAAAGTTTTCGTATGTTTTGCGTTTTATGACCCAACGAAGTTCATGACATTGAATAGTGTACGACAAAAGGTGTGACAATATTTATGCTGAATTTTTGTTGGTACCTCTATAGGGGGGTTGGCGCTCAGTTTAATGCCCCATTATCCTTATTTAAGTATTTTATTTGTGCAATTAATAACACGTTGGTATGTAAGGTGTTATTGAGATTGTTGTATGATTAATAACGAAACGGAAAAAATATTGATACGTTTAATTTAGGCGCTAAATCCGTTGTTAATCATATGGCATCCCATTGCATAATAATTGCTTTTAATATTTTGTATTCTGATTTCATAGAAATATTTACTTTTAAAAGATTTGAAAAAGTAATTTAAAATTTTATTGAATACTTTTATTATTTATTCACATTTTACAGTAAATTAAAAATTGCATAAATCTACCACTTTTATAATTTGAGTTTGTTGTGTGTCGAAAAGTTGAAATTGAAATAATTTTTCTAAAGAAGTAGAATGCTTTATTTTGGTATAAAATTAGTCATTACTTGTATAAAATAAAATTTCCTAGACCGTGAAACCTTCGTTTATCGTAGTAATCGTTATAGTTTTGTCATTGCCTGCATTTGGCATAGTTAAGTTCTCTCATTGTAAATAACCTTAGACGTCATATTTCCATCAGCGGTGGGTCTATTATGCAAATGAAGATGTCTGCGTTGCATATGAATATCGTGATGGGACCAAAAATTAATTGAAATTCAATGTCGTTACAATCAATGTAATATTAGCGGTCTGACATTAACATTGCCCTTAAAATTAACGCAATCGTGGCTCAAACACTCAATGCAATTGCCGACATTGTGAGGTCGCTCTATGAGCCTAATTTATCATAGCAATTAATGCAGGTGGAAGTGAAGTTCTCTGTTATTTAATAATTATTATGTCTGAATAACAAGGAATGGAAATAAGCAAACAGGAATTGAAACTGAAAGTTAAGGCGAAAAAGTGTATGACAAATCTGCAATCCAAACCATAAATAATTCATTATCTAGAATCTCGATTCTCAGTCAGGGCAGACAAATCAGTTCAGTAGATCACGCAAATACATACGCTTGAATACTAATTGATTTCTTGACTTTGGTTCCTTAACCGAAAACCAGATACCATCCCATCCGAGTTCATCGATCGCGGCAAGTTGTTTCTATTCAGTTTCGCACTAAATGCTAATTCACAAAACAAATCTCCTATAAAAACACTATCCATTGTCTGTCGTTGACAGGCGATACCAAATATAAATAATAATAACAAACACGAGTGCGGGGCTCCACAGAAACAAGTTTCAAGTGCATTGACACAAGCTATTGGGCAAAACTTGGGCGCATTCAATGTGAAGGTCGTTTCGATTTTGTGGTACTTTTGTTTGACAATTGTTTTTGCTACACTTTTGTTTTCATTTTGCCAAAGTTCAACGACGCTATTTTTTGGTGACTAATTGCAATGGGGAAGTCTTTGCTTGTCGTTAATGCGGGTGAGTTTAGAGCCATAGGAAATGTTTTGGGGCACACTGAACCCATCAAGCTGCAAGCTTTTAGAGCTACTTACTCACATATTTAAAACGTTTTGACATTCGTTTTCTTTCCAATAATTAACTAGTTTTGCGTCGCATTGCATATATCAATATTTATTTATTTAGTTAGTCAGTAATGCCATACAGTCTTTCTGTGATGTTCAAAGGGGACTTAAAAATTAAGATACCAAAACAATGTCTTATAAACTTTTAAAAACTAAACTAAAAGACTAAGGAGCAAAAAAGTTACAAGCTTTACAATATTATAAAATGACATAATGTTATTATGTAACTAAAGATTCAAAATGTACAGCTTATATTTTTATGCAAAAACATTTGAATATCAAAATATTTTCTAATTTGCTCTTAAAAAAGTACCAAATCTTACAAAGATTTAAAGAAAAATGAGTTAATATATTATCAATTACATTGATATATAATTTAGTTGTTTAAATTATCTAAGTTATTTAATCTACCTTATTTAATAAATCAAATCAGTGTTCACTTACCATTTTGAAGTCTAATTAAATCACATTCGTTGTGAGGATCACTTATTTGGTTTCAATTATTGCTCGAAAGCCAGCTGTTAAATAGTAAGGGCTTTCTGAGCAACAATCAAAATTATATAAGTGTCCGTTCCAGGAACTCTTATATAAAACAACCAAACTTAGCCAAAGGGTTAACACAATTTTGAGAATCACAATGCACAAGGTAGGGGACTTATTTTGGGCAGGCCAACACGTCTGCTCGGTGTGAGAGCCGCACCGGAACTGCAATACGGTTGTCCATTCCCTGACGTTGTATCCTTGTGATCCTGTCGAAAGTTGCCACGCAACACGAAGTGCCATCGTGAACCGAGCGGAAGCCAACAAGGAAGCAACATCCCTCGTGTTGTCGGTTGCTTTTATCCTTTGGGCCTATGCGGCGTATGCGTGTTATGCAAGCGACAGCAGCTCGGCTTTCGCTCGGCATCCTTTCCACAGGCGACCAATGAGCGTTCTGGCCCTTGTTTTTGTTGCCTTGCTTGCGAAAATCACTATTCTCTGTTGCGCAGGCGTAAATTATGTCAAATTTTGAATTTTTACCTATAGTTATTTATTGTTTTTTAGTTGGAACGCCCCGAAAGTTGGTTTCAATTTATTCCTAGATAATTTAAACTGTTTTAAATTGTTTAAATGGCTTTTATTAACTGCATTTTTTGGCGAGTTTGACCGATTAATGTATTTATAAAGGAAAAATATTTGTAGCTTCCGATAATTTATAGTCGATAATGTATTTTTGTGAAATTTCTTACAGTTTTTTTGAATGAAAATTTAATAAATAATGATAATTCCGTAAAAGTGGGTATTAGAAATTTGAAAAAAATATGCATATTTTTCTAATAACCCGCAGAAATTTTAAACATTTCAAACCTTTTTGGTACCAATATTTTCGGTTTACTGGTAGCAATGTATTATTTTCAAAAATGCATTCAAGTATATAATGTATGTCAAATAAATTAGCTTTTGTGTTTATTGTTCTTAATATGATTAGATTAGATTAACGTTGCTGTAATTTCTGATACTTAATGGAGTCAAAGGGGCTTTGATTTTCTCGAATCCGTGAATATAGTAAAACAATTGTACATTTTCTTTATATATTTAAACTTTAAGATGGCAGTCCCTCAGAGAATATCCCTTATCAATTTACTCAGCGCCACCGCTCTTCAATTATTTGCAAACAGCCGCAACTAAAACACAATCAACACATTCGCAAACTAAATTTCCAAGAGCTGACACTTACATTTTATTTGGCAAATTGTGATTGACAAGCTGTTGACACGCTTTTAAGAGGTCGAGGGCTGAATAGATAACCGAGGGATAGTCCCACTTAACCCCTTTCGCGGCTGGGAGATTTTTCGCAATTAAATATTGAAGCCAACACACATGGACACAACATGCAACACAGCAAAGAACTGGGAAATGCAGCGATTGCAACCGAAGTGCATCAAATATGCTGGCTAAATTATTTATGTAGTTGTTTCGGAGGCGAGGCCTTTGCAACATTTCAATATGCTAATTACTTTTTGACTTCGCCGGGGATGTGGCAGAAACAAATGCAAGTGGGCGCCATTGCCACCAAAAAGGAAAGCTAGAAAGGTAGAAAGGTAGAGCAAGTGCTAATCATTGCAAGATGCCTGCCACGATTTCCCAGGTGAATGCTAGTTCTGTAACAAATGCCAAAATCCATCGAAGGCGACACTTCAACCGAAAGAAACAGCGAAACTTAGGCAGGGCATGGTGAGGAATGGAAAATGTGTCTACAATTTGGAGAAGGAAACGGAAACTTCACAGACCTGACATCATCGTCTCTGGGTTCTCTGGGTAAGCGCAAAACCCTTATCCATCCTATTCCGCGGCATTGTTTTTGCGTGACAATTGGGCCAATTTATTATTCATTAGGTTAAAAAGTCACAGAACAACACAAACCGAGGCACCGAGCCCAAACTGACAGCCAGCCAAGTCTCAGCCATTTGTAATGCCACGCCAAGTGGTGGCTTCCATCCGATTTCACCGGGCGGAAGGGATGCCGATGCCCTGATGGATTCCGGCCAGCACTAGCAGTTCAACAATTTAACCGGCAACTTTTCGGGGAAAATCTTCTAATTGATTTGCTGGAAAAAATCTTGTTTACCTTTTTACCTTCACAACTTTCGGTTCAAGTTTAATTCAGACAGTTGCGGTTCGAGATTTTTTGTTGGCTAATTAGATTGTGAACAGATAAACAATGAAAACAAAAGCTAAGACATGAGACAAGGGTATTGTTTAAAGTTAAAGGTTAGTTTTCTAATAGTAAATAGCTTGGGCCGAGTGTATAATTTCAGTTTTCAATTAATTAGTTAAAGTCAGAAAGAAGAAATTTCATAGAAAAACTGTTGCAGGATTAGAAAATAGTTAATTTATGTTTGATCATAAGCAGTTGGTAAAATAATGTTATAATGTTATGTTATTTCGAATGTTGAACATATTTAAAATTAAGGAGATTAAATTGTATTTTGATTTTTATACATAAATAAAAAATAGTATACAGTGACAATTCATTTGCGATTAGATATAGTTTTATGTTTTTATCACAAACTATACTATAAATTACGGAATTTATTCACGGGTACAAACAGACAATTCTTTGAAAATGACAACTTATAATTTTTAAATTAAAGTGGCACATGCTTACAGCAAATAGCAATAAAGTTAGTTTTCCTTTTGTACTGTTTTTTTTTTTAAATTTAATTACTTAACGTTTGCAAAAATATACAGTTAGTCGAACATTCATAACTCGAGCCACAACAAAAAAAAATACCAATACTTTGATTTAGTAATGATTATTTTGAGAATGAAAAGTCAACTTTCATAAACCAACTAGTATAAAGCTCGAGTTATTAATTTTCGACTAGATTTCTACCTGTCCTGATAGACTTTAAAACCCAATCGCAAATTAGCCCCTGTTTATCATATTCTTTATTCAGCATAATATCAAAATGTCATATCCATATCTTCTCATTTTGATGCAAGCTTTTATATTAATTATGTCAGCCTTTATTTAATTCATATTGAAAACCATCAATCCTCCTGGCCCAATGCATTTCCATAATTCATTTTTTTCGTCAAGGAAAGCCGTAGCAAGGCCTAATGGACATAAATGGAAATTCTATTAGGGTTATTCTTGGCTTTTGGCTTCCACCGCACTTGACACATCCTACCGAGCACTCGTCAATTAAATCGGGCAAACAAACGTAAAAGCGAGGGAAATTTTATCCAAATTCGAAGCTACCTGCGGAATTGTAGCTTTTTGCTAGCTGACTTCGACTTTCAACCTTTTCGGGATTGTTACGTAAAAGGGATGTGCTGAGTGTGTGCGGCAAGTCAGTTGTCACTTCGATGAACGGGGAAGGGGATTTTCAGGGGGGGTGGGGGGTTTGACAGGAAAAACTGTCAAGCGCAATAATGTCTGTTGATACGAAATATTTCCACACTTGCCACAGCAATTTGGTCAGCGTAGAACGTTGGACTCTCCTCCCATTGATTTTCCTTCGCTGCCTGCACATTTTTCGCTCGTTTTGCCTACTTTTCTGCATATTTAATGCGCAATTAAGCAGTTTGACTAGCAGCTAACACGGAAAATGCATTTTCATGCCTTTCATTTGATCGCTGACAGTGGCGAGAAAAAGGGGGAAGGTTTCAAAGAGTCGGGGAATTGTGGGGACAGCACTCCGTGTCAAGAGTTCAGGTGTACGCAGGTGTATTGGTTCTGAGTCAAGGCATCGCTACTAATTGTCGGAAAGTGTCCTGATATATGTATTTTTTCCATTTATAGATTGATCCGAAATTAGAAAAAAATCAGAACTAGCAGGGGATTGCTCTTGGTTTGTAGAAAAAAGTTTGTGAAAAGTTTAAAAGTTATTTTACAGTATTTTTAATTTTTAATATGAGGAATTTGAGTTAATGGAGAAGTACTTAGGATGAAAATCCATTTTCATTTGATTTACAGTAGTATAAATTTTAATAAATCGGTTTGGAATATTATGTAGTTTAAAAACGTGGGGATAAAATATTTTAGTAATTATTATTACGATTTTATATAATTGTATTGACGGACGATTTAAAATTAAACTAAAAATGTTTTTAACATTTTGTAATAATGCGCATTTCAGAGAAGCCAAAACCATTAAGTTTTAGAGAAATTATAATTTTTGTATTTCAAACATGAATAGTATATCTATTAATATTTATTTAATTGAATAATTTTTTGTTCGTTATTTTTGTTAGAAAGAGTAAGAGGGTAAAGAAAAAGTGTGGATAGTCAAAGCACAATGATAAAAAATATTGTTATAACTGCTTTAAATAGCTTTATTTAATGTTTGATGTTATATGGCGAAAAATAAAGTGATTAAAACGTATTTATATAAATGGTAAACTATATCATTTTTATAACATTCCCTTTCCCTCTTCTCAAATTTAACATTTTAATAGTTTGCACTATTATGCACTTACAGCTGGTGTTTTACGTGACGTTAGTTTCAACTTTGCCATTTTGTTCCCATACCCAGTGGCCATTGGCCAGTTGGTTTCTTTACTGACCAGCACAAGGTCTTTCCACATATGTATGCACTCATCGTACAGGAATAGTAACCCTCCCTGCCTGCTACCACTGAATTTGTATTGTTTCTTTTTGAATCTCTCATCCCGCTTGACCATTTCATGATTGCTTATTTTGGTTATGATGGTGGTGGTGGTATTGAGTCTATCACTTTTAGGGGTTGTTTGTGTCATAGAAAGCCTCTCTGTAGTTCTGCATGGTCAGTCAGTGAGTCAGCCAGACTGTCCAGCCTTCTGCAGCGATCTACTTGCCGAAGCGAGGGGTGGTTCTAGTTTTATTTGGTTCTTTGTTGTCATTTTTATGAAATAAAATGGCGTCCGCAAAACTGGAAATAGTTTTGAAACCTTTTTAAGCTAATTTTATCAATGTTGAACCTACAGTTACATGCAAAATAAACTCAAAAATCTCTTTAGTTTGTTTTTGTTATTTAAATCACAATATAATTTAAATTCAATTAAATGCAGTTGTTTGATTTTCTAAGCTTTAAAAAAATATATATTTAATCAATCCAAGAATATTTACTAATATTTTAGGATAAACTCCTAGTTTCTTGGGTGAACTAAATTCAGGTTTCAAAAAGTTAAAGAAATGTACATTTAAATAAAGTAGTCCTGCAAGTCCTTACTGTTCATAAGAGAGCAGTCGTTTTGATTTACTTTTACAGACGCCATAAAAATCCACTATAATAACATCAAAATTTATGATCTATTGCATTTAAAAATGATGTAATTGAAATTAATTTATCGCAACCCTCTTTAAAAATTGTTCTAGTTATTTGTAATTAATGATGGTTGCTCAAAATTATAAAATGTGTTATTAAGTATGATGCCTCCAAAAAAAATGTTTTGAAACAGATTTTCCATTTCTACCACATAGATCTTGTATTTCTACTTTGCTTTCATTATTTGGTTTTTATAGTCACGAAGTTCAAAGGACATTTTTGCCATCAGCTTTTGGGTATTATAGGGTATCTAGAGTATTATGAGTTTGATAAGAAATTTGTATCGCAATGAGAAGATATTTCAGTATAAATTCTTAGTCAGCACAACCGGGTGAGTCTAAATAGACATGTCCCATATATTGATCTCTTTTATATTATTTTCCAATAGAAAAACCCTGTAGATTGGACGTGTTTATCCTATAGCTGTCATGGAAAGGATATTACCCAATTTGTTATAAATTAATTGTTTGTAACGTGGTTCTTATAAAATTTCGGACATATAAGTTCCAAAACTTGTATCGTTTGGATGACAGCTTTTATTAAAATACAAATGCAAGTACCTATCCCTTTGAACAATTATGCTGTTGGCAAATTCATCTATAAACTTTTGGATTAGCTGCAAGTTCGGAAATTAAACTTCGGAATCCGTAAAAAAAAATTTTACTTTGTGCGCTACTATTGTTTTGAAACCACATAATTGTAATTAATATAGAATGTCAGCAAACCATTTATTTTTTTGTTCAATTAAGCCAATTGAATTTAAAACTTTTTTATTTGTTTACTAATTTTTTAAATTGATTTATAATTATATCAAATGGGATACGCCTCCTGAAAATAGTCGGGTTTTATGTGGCGCCGTCTGCCGGAAAATTTACAATACTGCTCATAACTTCTAAAATGTTCGGTTTTCGAAAATTGTTGTATGAGTCTATAGATATTAACCGAATTAAAATATAGAGCTTAAAACCATCTACATTTTAAAACCCAAATCTTTAGTTTTTATAGTTACACGAGTAACGAGTATAAAAAAAAAGCAACAGCCGCCTCCCTCACTGAACTTAACCACCCCCTGCGCATATCCTTCTCACTCCCGGCGGCCATCTTTAAAAAAAAGTGCCTGCTGTCTCTATACGCACACATGGGTAAAAATGCTTCAAATTAAAACAGAAGAAACAAATTATTAACAATTTTATGCAATGATTTGTTTAAACAACTTCAAAAAGTACTTTTATTCCAATTGTTTCGGGGTTTTGCCAAATTTGTGTGTGTCCGAAAAAGCTTACCAAAAAATTCACCAATTTTGCATTGACAAAATTGAGCTATTTTAATGTTTTCATTCTTGGTAAACTTAAAGTTCTTTTATTTTAATTAATTTTGATGTAATTTTGTTTTTGTTTAACTTTTGAACGTTTGTTTTTAACAAATGAAATGGGACCAAAGTTATATGCGTGTTTGAATTTCATTTCTTTTTTATTTTGTCGGCGTTTTCCACTTTTTGCTCATCACGCGGCGTTCGCTTTGGTTTTTATTCGCTTTCGCTCTCTCTCTTCTTTTACACTTTAAAGTTTCAATTGCGCAAAATCCAAAAATTATTTCGCCAGGACCACGTGCTTTTTACAAATTTAATATGTATGTTGTTTATTTACCGCGCACTTTTTGAATTTTTAAAAGAACTCTTATTATACAATTCCTAATTTATTTAAAATAATTGCACTTTGCATGAAATTTTCGATTATTTTTTTGTGTTAAGGGAATTTATAACATAAGTTTTTTTTTTAATAAGTCTTATTAAAACTTTAAAACTTCAGGAAATTTAAACAATCCTCTATTTTTTTGAAAAACGGAAATTCAAATTTTAAAAATCATTTTTGTAAAGTTCTCGGAACGTGAGCTTTTTCATTTTTGTTCTTGTTTTTTAAATCAACATCTATTTAGTTTAATTGTTTGGTATGTTTGTAAAGTAATTCCCGGAGTGTTGTTATTTTATTAAATTTAGACAAAGTTGTAAGAATTTTAAGAAAATACAATATTTGTTTTTTAGTTCACTTAACATCAGTGTTCTTACTCAACAAATTATAAGGAATTCGAAGAGTCTTAAAGAAAATTTAATTGTACTCCTCGGAGCAGTGTTGCTTATCCGGCCACGCACTTTCCACGACTAATTCCCCATCCGAATGCGCCGAAAAGAATTTTTTAAAATTTCCGCAGCGGCGGCTGCGAAAAAAGTTTGAAGCGATCGCTCTCGCCTCTTTTTTTTTAGAGTTTTACAAAGGGGTGAAACGTAATTTGGCTTGGGAAGGACATAGGAGTTAGGAGGATGAGGATGATGTTCATCCCCTTGACGGGCTGTTTTGGGAACCCTTAAAAAACGGGTTGCCTTTGCCTCTCCCTATTGTTTGATTTCGATTGCGATTGTGTGTGCCGGTGTGTGTGAGCCTGCAAATTGTGCAAACACAGTCGCACATAATCATTATCCCAATCTTCATGATCTGCGTTTGCGTCATCATGACGTTGGCCTTGCCCAATAATCCCAGACAGCCAACTCCGATTTCCGATCCTCTCATTGTTTCGAACAGTTTTTTAGAATCTTCGTTTGGCGCGCTTTTTTGGTTGCCTTGGTTTATTGCTGATTCCTCGATCTTCCCGCTTCCTTTCTCAAAGGACATTTGGTCGTATTATGGTCCTCATTCCCTATTTGCCTGTCTGTCAAATTCTTTTTTTTTTTTGTACATGTTTTGTTCATTTGCATTATTAAAAAGAGCTTGAATAACAATTTTTTGCAACTTACGTGAGAGGTTCCTGAGCAAATGGAATTAGTTTCAATAACTTCTAAAATGAAATATATACAACTATTTTTTCCGCATTAAATAGCTGATAAATAAATCAGTTTTAGATGTTTTTTTTAAGTATTAGCATTTATTTAAAAGGAAGAGAGAATTGAATAACGCTTTCGAATAATAACCCATGTTTAAATAAACATGAATTTATAAAGATAAGTAAAAGCTAATAGGTTTTTATTACAGATCAAAAATTTCAATAAACAAAAAATTACTAAGTATTTTATTTGCAGTGTTCTAAGTGTTGTTTCCACCAAAAATCGTTTAAAAAAGGTTAAATTGTATTATAAAAACAGAGATATTTTTGATTTATTTTAAAAATGGATTTAAAAATCTTTTTAAATCTCTTTCAAAGATAAATTTTTTAATAAGTTGCATTTTAAGATAAAACATATTTGTAAATCCTTTAGTAAAGATCACGTTAACCAAAAAGGATAATAATCGCAGCTGACTAAAGATAATCACGTTATTCCAAAACGAATTAATTCAGTGTCTGTTCCATGTGGAATTATTTTGAACAGTTTACAAACTAACCCTTTTTGTGATATTTTAAAACATATCTTCCGTGAGCCGAAAGAATGAATACTAATCTTCGCTGCTGATGCTGCAACTGATGCAACCTATCCCATTATGATGATCCCTGCCCTGTGAGGTGAATGAACTGTAAGGAATATGGGAAAATGTCAGGGGCCAGGTAACAAAAAGATCTTCCTCCCCACGGCAAGGCGCCTTGTTAAAAGGAAAAAACGAAGATTTTTTTACAGGATTTCGTCCCTTCTTTTGTCAACCGTAAAAAAAAAGGTAAAAAGACGTTAGACGACCCTGACAAATGTACGCAAGATGCGCAACTAATTTGAGACTCCGAAGGAGGGACAAATGAATTGGGAGCAGAACAACCCCTAATTTGCATGGACTTCTCAAGATCCTAGAAATACCTATGGTATGGTATATCATCTGCTCCACATGGACTGTCACTCAATCAAACAATTTTTCTATCTCCCCGAGGAGAGTGCATTAAGTTCAGATTTCTTTTTCCCGATCATTGCACAATCACGCTCCTCATCTAGCCTTTTTGCACAGTGAACCCGAACCCAAATAGCTCTCTTTTTTCAATAGTTTTTTTTTTGCTTTTTTAATTGCAAACGAGGGGAGGGCTAGAGAAAACTGTAAAAATAAAATGGTTAGGGTTTTTTGGGCAAAAATAGAAAATATTTGCACGCATATCCCGACAATTACTTACGGTTTTTTGAACACTTCCCTTGGTCTTTGTTTTGTTTCCTAATAAAAAAGGGGGATGAGCAGAAATAGACGTTGAGCAAACTGAAACCCCTTCTGGGTTTCCGCATTTTCTTGGCCCTATGTGTAATGGCAGAAAGCTAATTTCTGGGCAAACCCGCAGAAAAGTTTTCCAACATATTGATCTCTAACACCTACACTCCAAACGGAGTCGAAACTGGAGTGGTTTCCCATCAAGTGCCCATCAACTTACAGCGATTCACAAAACCGTAAAACCCAAAGCAGCTGCGCAAAAAAAAAATCGTTCAACCCGCTGGTAAAAAAAATCTCGCCGAGGACAAAACAAAAACAAATGCGAGACGGCCTAAAAAATGAAAGGGGGAAATTCAATGCCGTGAAAAGGGTAGACGTAGAGAGAGGGTTTTCGATCCGGACTCTGGAGTTCGTTATCCTTGCCCGAAATCGTCGAAGGGGGCACAAAAAATACAACAAAAAACACACACAATGCTGCAGCATCGTCGCAATCATCATCGTCTGACAGCCCGCCGAGCAACTGCAGCGTGAGTATAGTTTGGTATACACTATTAGTATGGTTTGGTAGTTATAGGGTTGCGATTTGGGGTTTACGTTAACGGGAAGTTTCCTCTTCCTCTAACAACTGCATGAAAAACTGCAATGGGTGTTAACGGTCGCTGCGGCTGCGCTGATCCGATGCCAGCTTGCTCATCATGATCACACTCATAATGACCATGATGACTTGGCAGAAGATTGATCTCGTTGAAATCAAAATAATGAAATTTACTTCCGCTCTGTTCTCCCTGCCATGAAATTTAATATGGCCTGTTAATGAAATTTTCACAATTTGTAGAGCCGTTTCCGATGGCAATTATTGGTGGGGGAGTTGCCGTTGATTACCAATTCGAGGATGTTTTTTTATATGTAGTCAAATAGTTATGGAACACAAAGTCGTATCATGGCAGAGTATCAATTATATGAGTTACTTCCGTTTTGTTTTCTTTGCATGACCTTTAATTGGGACGTGAATACAAATATTCGAGTCAAGAAGAAAAAAAGTAAAATTATTAATGTTAACGAATGTTGTGTTCTCCAACTTTCATTTAAAAATCGCCGAATTGTCAGTTTTTTGTAATCAACAAAACATAATTTTTTTTATGATTTTAATGTCGCAATATTTATATTTAGCTAACACCAAAATAAAAATTACCTTGTTTTGTTTTTCTAAACTTAAAAAAGCTTGAAATAGATTATAATTATAATTAGCGTTAGTGTTTGATTCGAATTGGCGTTTTTTACTTATAATTATTTTGCTAACTCCATAAATTAAGGAACGATCGAGATCAATAAGCAGACTTGCCTATTATACACAAAACATTTTTAAAATCGCCATCTATCGACCATTGAAAGTACTTAACCTTACATTTCAGTTGCCAACCCAAGACACGAACCAAACCTTTGGCTCATGTCAAATTACATGTCAATTTGTTTTATTTATGCGACTTAGCGCAACTAGGATTCGTTCGAAGTCATTTGGGCCCATTTTATTCCAATTCTCGTTAGGCTTTGATAGCGATAATAGTTATCTCTCCTTTTTTTCAATATTTTCCAGTTCCTCAAAGAAGGCTGATGAAAGGAGCACGGCTGGCATCCATCTGCAGCTGAGTCCAGTGCCAGTAGCCATCGGAGTTTAAAAGCCGTTGATGTTCTGTTTAGGTCCTCCTGTAGGTCTTTTTAGGTCATTTTTAGTAGGCCTTTAAACTGGGAGACAGGCATTCCAGTCATCTCCCTCTGGCACTTCTCATCCATATCCCTGTTTTGGCATCCCAATTTTAACATCCCTAGTCCCCTTTCTAATTGGAACGTTCAAATTCGAGAGAAATTTGGTTGGATCGAAGTTCTGCGAATATTTAACTTTACCATTGGATTTAATTAATAACTTATTTTGAATAATAATAATAAGAAAAAGCATGAGATAAAGTGTTTACGGAGATGGTTCTCCACGAAAAACTTTCATCATCTGGCGGCAAGTGTCAACAAGTCGTAAAGCAATAAAATCTTTACGCCATTCCTCCCATAAACGAGCAACGACAAATGCCGCAGGAGACGTCACATTTCGTTTTTCATGAATGGACTTTCATCAGCAGTAGGAAATGGGGAAAACTACTATACTGCACGCCATAAGAGTGGTTTAAGGTCAACGTGAGAGTTGTAAGAGGGAAGGTCATGACTCGTTGCAGGCAACCCCAACAACACGAATGACCACATTCCCACCAGATCTACAGTAGGACTTCAGTACAACATATATGAACTTTTGTAACTACATATTTATAGACAATTTAAAACTGAAAAAATTAGTTTGCTTGCAAACAACTTATTTACTATATCAACAAAAAACGCATCTTCGAAGATCCGTTAAAAAGATTTAGATTTTCTTTTGGAAATAAAGGTAAAATAAATAAAAAAGTTTGAAATCATTTTTGTGGTATAAAAAAATCTAATATTTATTAATAAAGTATCTTGAATTCTTGAATCAAGGTGATGCTACTAAACGATATATAAAACTTCGTTGTTAACTGAACTCTTTTACCAATAGTCTAAATATTTCGTTCGTTTAAATTATTTTTAGCAACATAACACCCATTTATAACCTTTAAAATACCCAACCAAGTGATTGGTATTCGAGTGATAAGTTCGAGGGTCTACTGTACCCACTCCGTTCTCTCTCGATGAGTAACCGTTAGTATAAGTCCGCTCGCCACAGCGCTCTATCTCTCTCACTCGGCCCACAGACAACTTATCAGATATTTTCTTTTGTCCAGGGCTTAATAGAGAGAGAGAGGGAGAACGCGAAAGAAAATCGTTTCGGTTTTGGTAGCATTCGCAAATTAGTCGTCGAACGCTAAGCAACATATTCATAAAAAGTTGTCTAGCCATCGAACACATAGATGTTAGTCGTCGCGGTGGAGGAAATTATGAAATAATCGCTCTGCGGGTGTGCTAAAAAAGAAACAGCGCGACCAATTCTTCAGATATCCCAAGACTATATATAAAATAGATCAACCATGGCGACTGAAACTACAAAAATGGTGAGTTTGATATTCAGTTTATGGTAATTACTTGTGATTAGGAAAAGGTGATTAGCATTTCCTGCTGGGACTTTGGGAACGTGGCACATTTTCTCATATATTCGGTTAATTGTTTTTCGCTGACCTTGAACCTGGTTTTAATGCGCCGACAAGCCCCTAGGACTTTTAACGGCTTTTCGCACCGACCTTTTACGATCCGGTAGAAAAACCTGGTTTGAATTTAAGCAGCGCGTGGCACTCGAGTTAGGTAAGAGACTGTTATGTAAATAAAAGTATTTTGTTTTATAGATTTTCAACTGGTTTTAAGATCAGTTTTATGGCTGTGTTTGCCTAAACTGAGTCATTGCTGGTTAATCTTAAATTTAAAAATATTTTCCACTCAAACGATAATACTTACATATATGTATGTATGCTCTTTCAATCATTTTGCTCTCTTGTTCAGCAGCCCGATTGAGTGCTCAATCTATCAAGTGTCGTCATACTGTTTACACACCCACTTAACAACCCATGACCAGTTTTCATTATGGCACTACCACGGTATCTATATACATATCCCTTATCTGTTATCTAACAAAAGAAGCGCACTTTTGTGCAAAGTCTTCGGAAATGACGTATACGAAGCCCATTTCCCTCATTTTCTTCTCACATTATCTCTCTGTCGTGTCTGGTTAACCACCTGACCGAAAAATTAAATGACAACAACGAAAGATAACAATGTGTACGAAATTATTCAGATTCAGTAAAATAATTACCGTGCCCCAGGTTTCTCAAGGCAATTAATGGAAAGGCTTAAACAGCTCAAAATTTTTTTTTTTTGCGGACCCGCACAAAAACCTTTTTACTGAAGTGCAAATTTAAACACGTGCGATAACGTTAAGATTGGGATTTCCAGAAGCGCGAGGCTTGTAAACAGACTTTATGGAACTTGAAAATTTAAGCTAAATATTTAGCCAGAAGCAGGTTGATTTCTTAAGGTCGGGGAATTCTTTTGAAAGAGATATTTGATGTTGCTAGATCTTTTATATCTGTTAAGGCTGTTTTCTTAGACATTTTGTGTAGTTTATTACAATTTGTATATAAAATGCGGGTGACTACGATCAAATGTTTGCCCTATAAATTAATTTTTACGACCTTCCATTTACTTTATCTCGTTTGCTGCACCTCTATCTGATATTATATGTAAATCAAATTAATGAACCCCTTTTCGGATAGAACTGATAATTCTATTATATGTTTGTGAAACAATTGTGTACTAAGTGTCAACCTCTAGAAAGTACAAGGTACTATTGATTACTATATTTTCGAAGTTCAAAATCCAAAACAAGACAGATGTCTGCATTAGAATTCAGAGTACAACTGATATATTTTTGGGCCCCACCCCCACACGTGACATGGAATGACGCAAAAGGAAAAACAATTGCAGACGTAGATCTGAAAAGTTTATTTCGATATATCCGAATATAATGTGTGCGCTCAGTACGCGCAAAATTTGGCTGAACTTTGAATCGGAATAAATTTACTGCGTTACCTAATGTGAAAAACAAAAATTAACTTTGTCATCTCGATTCTTTATGAAAATTATATCGTGCATTGTCTTTATTTATTTGATTATACTTCAAAGTGATTAAATGTGGGTCAACGCAATCCGAGCCTTGATTTTCGGTTTGTTTGGTTTTGGCAACAAAAAACAAGTTCAAAAATCTTGAAACAAAATTTATTGACCGCTATCAAACTGGTTTTGCTTTAAACACAGAGGGGTTTCCTAAGTGAGAGCCCTTCTACAGATCTCTTTAGACTTCAACTTAAACTTGCACGATTCATGTATCATATAAATGGACAAGTAATTAATGACCCAATATGGGAAAAGTGCTTCCCGACTAAAAAGAAATTAAATTGAATTGGAAACAACTTTAGTTCTTGAATACTTCACATTGTTCTTTAATTATAGCAGGCGGTGGAGAATTTTAATGGCTTACGAGGTAACCAACTTGGTCCTTTTGTAAGTTAATTGCAAATAGGCAAATAAAATTAATGATCAACTGTTTAAATATTAGGTAGTGTGGGGTATGTAAGAACTATTTATATAAAGTAAGTCATTAAAGGAAACAAAGCTTATTTGAAAACCATTTTTAGAGATTTAAGATTTTAAGTTTGTGGGCACACATTTTAGTTGGTTTATTATATGTACATATGTGGCTAGCAAATGCTTTTTGAATTAACTTCATTATGAATAATTATTGCCACTGCATTTCATTATTGCCTTCCGTCTGTGTTCAAATAAATTACACTTCGTATCATTCAACGTAATTAAATGATCTCACTTGAGGCATTTGCAATGAAAAAACCGCCGACAATTTGTGATTCATGCGAATGTTATGGACCTTTTCTTGCTTATTCTGTAAGATCAAAGAAAATAATCCGTGTGCAACAGTGGCACTTGCTTTTGATACAATTAGCTCCTTCCTGGTGAAATTCAATAAGTAAGAATGTTTTCACAGGAGATTTCTTCTGGCAGTTTCTGTCTGCATTCTTTTATACTCAATACATTAATGTCATGTTACTAACCGAATCGTCCTTGTTCTCAATTGGGTCGATCTAATCAAAAATTTATGGTCATTTTGTATTCGACTTTGAAATTTGTACGCGTATTGATTTTTACAAACTGACGCTCGGCTTCGTGTTGGTCAGTAGACAGTGAAAAATAAAGTCGAACACTTTTCATTGTACTATTGTACTATTCATATTTACTTATCAATTGTAATCTTTTTAGCTTAACAACAATTATTTGGCTTATGTATAGATTTATTTAATTTTCTTCTCATTCAAATACATATGACTTACTGACTTCATTTCTATATATTTCACAATTTATATTTTTACGACGTTGTTTAGTTTTTTTCTAAGTGTTATCGCAAGATATAAATAGGGTTTGACAACATGTATTAAAATTTAATGTTTAGGTTCCTGAGTACTGAATTAATTTCACCACCTTCGGTAATACAGAAAACTAAAAGTATTTTAATAAACTGTGCCCCACTATCTTACCCGGTCTCCCTTAATTTTTATCAGCTTGTGGAGCATGCCAAATGCAGATGATAGAACATGTTCGCATCGAATGTACAGGAAAAGCTATAAGCCTCAAGCTTCCAGCAATCGATGATAGTGGCAACCACTTGTCACATTCATATCTTTTGTACTTGATGTAAGCGAACTGAAATTTTTAAGTGCAAACAAGTTTCAGGTTGAGATTGAAATCGACTTGTTAAGTCTTTCCAGTGGATTCTGGACCTGTTGCCGACTTTCACCCAGTGATTTTATGTCCCTCCTCATCGAGAAAGTTGCACTGCAATTAACCAGATAACATGGGCCATAAATTATGAAATCATACATTAACAAATTAGTATAGAAGATGCGTTTTTTCGGAAATACTTTTAATCTAAAAGGTTTCCCTTTAATGTGAATTGTACAATTACTTAATCTTAATTTGTTATACACATACATAGGTACTATAGGTATATTTTTTATAATTGACAAAGTACTATACATTAAATGAATATGATTTTCCCTATTTCTGAATGGTACATTGTGTGTATTGGTAACTAGAAATAATAATTTAGGCACCATTTTAGAGGATTTTCAATCACTGGTAACTTCCTGACCTGCAACAGGTGTGCCGTTATTATAGTCAGGTGTCGCCAGGCTAATTAGTGCGGCTGTAAGGCAGGTTGTCAAGCCTGGTCTGGATTTGCCAACAGTTGTCGTTTGTACGGTCTAATGCTCGTTGTTTCTATTTTTGTTTTTGTTTTTGTTTTGTGGTAACTCACTAGCTCGCATTTGTTTTCTCGGGCTGCACATGGCGACGGCGGGTTTCTCCTCCTCCTCCGTTTATCTCTCCCCTCTCTCTTCGCACTGATTGTGTGTCTGCTATCACGTCTTAAGGCATTTCTGTTCGGATTCCCTCTATGTTTTTTTCCTGTTGCTTCTCGTCTAATACAGTTTTTGTTTTGGGATCTTCTTCGTCTTTCTGCATTCTGGATCTGGTTTAGGGATGAACTCGTGAAAAATACCTGGCAAAAATCATTGGAGGGATACTAAAGATGGTAAAAGAAATAATAACATAATACCAGAATTGTTTTTCGAATAAAAAAGTTCAACTGATCAAAACCCGTCTTTTAAACAGCCTATTAAAAAATTATGTTAAAAAACAAGCCAAGTGTTTAATTATCCTAGAATCAGTGTCTTATGGGAAGCCCTAATAAATGTGTTTTTGTTGGTCTTAAAAATGGATAAAACTGTTCTTCCATAATCTAATCTATTCGTTTTTACCTGTGTTTCTAACCATTTTTGATAAAAGTAAAGCAACAAGTTTTCTAAAACGAATCGTACGATCCTGCAATTAAATTTTTTCTTCCTTGTAATGAGCGTTAGACTCACGCTGCCATCACTAGTCGACAAAATACGTTCGAGACTCTGCTTCTCTCCCGCTCTCGCGAGCTCCCACACACACTGGTGCGAAAGTACGTCGCGGCACACTAACACAACGACAACGGGCGGTTCAGGCAGCAGAGCTGTCGGCAAGTAAATTCATTCGCGCATTTCACCGTTTCCGAATCGGACCAAACTCTCGTCCGCCGTTCCGAATCGGACGAAACTCTCGTGGTCGAGTCCCAATAACGATAAGGATAACACCCGAAGGTGACCCAAAGGCTCCTGCCGCCAGATTCGAAAAGTAAATAACGTTATCACTAAGATCCTAAAACCGGGATAAACCAAAATTCCCTTACAACCCAACAAAAACGGACCCCGAACAACCGCCATGTGCGTGGTCCTCTCTCCGTTCTCTAAGCGATAAAAATACCGCGTTGCTTTTTGTGTTTATTTTAACATTTTGGTTAGGAAGTGAACTCGAAGCTAGTGACGTTTGCATTTTCTCGACCAAACGAAATGAAAAGAAAACCCCACGAGAAACCATTGACCGAGTGCCAGTGTTAAGGTCTAGGCACCTCACAAAGAACCGAGAACAAAAATCGCTTGGAAGTGGAGGGCTTCTTATAATAACAACAATGGTCTTCTCTAGAAATGCATTTCTTCCCAATATTTACTTCTCCGCTCAGCACTAACATATCGGGTTCTTTGTTCCAACGTACTTGGACTCTTTCTCGTTCCATTTGCTTTTCTGCTCTTCTTCCCTTATACAAATGCACCTGAGGAAGAAGCAGAGTGTCGATTTGTACAGTTCGACTCCTATAACTCACTTTCCAGGGAGGTTTTCCAGTCGTTGAAGTAAACAAAATAAAAATCTAAATTCTAAATTTATCTGAAATGACGAAAAAATCAATCTCAAAAGGTTTCAAAATCTAGAATTTAAAGTGCTGCACTTAAATAGAAGAAATATGAATGGGTAAAATTATAAAACTCTAATATCTACTGGATCAAGTGACAGATGTTTGCACTTATGAAAGTTCCACTTCAATGGGTTTCTTCACTCACTTGGAAAAGCGAACAGATCTACATAAATGCATCTGTGATTCCCTTTCTATTTTTGTTGACCTTACTGAATGTTTTGTACTAAAAATTTTCCATATTATTGTTTACAATTTCCTTATATGTTTGTTTGCCTTAAAACGTGCAGAATTTTCCGGTTGTGTGGGTGAAATCGCTATATTTACGCTTCTCTCTTTTGAGAGAGTAATATTCCATTTCCTCTTAATCAGAAAAAATTGTTTTCAAGAGCCTTTGTAGACTGAAAGGAATGCATTGTGGTTCAATTTAATCAGACACATTAATCTAAAAATAAAATGTTACAATTTTCATAAAAATAAGTTACTTTTGGCACACGTTATTTTCTAATTACTATAAACTCATTCACTCGATGCTATTTAGAAGATCAGGTGACATCAGTTCGATAGTTTAGAAATATTCCCCAAATATGAGTTTTTAATTGCAGTTCATTAGCAACAATTAATTTCGGTTGTTTTCCTATTGTCTGTGTTAAATTTAGGTACGTCTCTTGTGATCATGCTATTGTTTAATGTATTATGATTCGCGATCAGATCATTTCTTATCAATAGAGTAACACGCATCTCTCCTATCAATGAAATTTCTGGACATGCGGTCTGCTGATACCCATCAGGTGACACAGAATACAAAATTGAACAAAAACAGATGTTTTACATAATCTGATTTATTTACTTTGTAAGTGAGTACTGTTTTTAAACTTACCGCTAAACCATTGTGAATCCATGACAGCTGTCAGCTTACACAATCATAGCAACTGTCATTTAAAAATAACTTATTTTTATACATAAAGTGTTAAGTTTTATTTATTATTGCAAACTTTAAAAATCAAGACTGTCTTATCTTTCACTGTGATTGGAATCAGAGCAACTGATAAGGAAATGAAATCAACCTGGAAATAGGGTGTTAAAAGAAATAAATAAAAAGATATTTAAATAGTCGGTTAGTTAGAAACCAGTTTGTCACGTTTTTAGAATTCAGTTAACAGGCAAACTTGAACACTTGAACAATAACACTGCATTTATTTACCTGTTACACTTGCACTTCCACAAACAGTTGTTATAAAAACCCATTTTATTTTCAAAAGTTTCTGAGGACCCATAGAGCTAAAACAGATGCTAAGCAATTTAAAGATTTTTCTATGGTTTTAAAAAGGTGGTTAAAAAAAACTATTTTTTTTTATTTCCGATTCAATTTAATTCTTCAAATCTTGGGTTCTGTTTATCCTATATACTATATATAATTCAGTAAATCTTGGTAAGATTCTCGCTCTTCGCTAATCATTCTCTAAATGAGCCATTAAAGGCAAAAATCGCACCTTTTTTATTAGGCGAGAAAAGATAACGTGATTTTTGTTTCTGTTTATTAATTCACACCTAATAAGCAGCGTAATCAAATACACCCAACTAATATATCACTACATCGTAGTAGATGACGTTGGATGTGGCTTTTATATAAAGATAAAACGATATCAGTAATAAATTGTATGTTGTATGTGGTCATTGAACGTTGAGGTCAAAATATATATTTTGGGATTATCTTGTTTTGGTTATTTATAGAGTGTAGAGTGTATTTTGGGACTTAAGTTACTTAACCTTCATCTATTCATTGATTTAAATATTTTTGCACCTACCCATGGTTGTGAAAGTTTCAGCTAGTTTATATAGGTTGTCAAACATTTACTGAAACTTGTTTGGATTTCTCTCCATTTCTGTTTATTATTTACATTTCACAGTTGTTTCTTGGACTAACAGAAATTTTTGTACATATGCGACTTTAGTAGGGATATTTCTTTTTAGGAACTGAATGAACAAAAAACCTCCTGAACAGTTAAATATGCTAATTTCCCTACCGTCTTTGTTTTGGTTTCACTTTTGTTGACAATGTCAATGTCAAGTTCAAAGTTCTATGGCTGCACTGCTGACATACTAATTGTTACAACAATTATTTTCGCAACAGCCCGAACGGCTTGCCAATCCATATTTGGCTGGCTTACAATGGAAACATGTTTGTAATAGAATAGAAAAATATAAATTATTGTCGGTATAAAACCAGGGTCAACTGTAATTGATATGCCGAACATTTGCTAGGGAAGTGGAAACGCACGAAGGTGAAAAGTTGAATGAATTTCCAGAGATTCATTTACTGAATTTCAATTATGTTGTGTTTCAGTGCATTAAACCCGGCAACTGTGTTAGTGAGTCAAGATCCGTCTGGCTTCCCCCTTCCTATTGATAATTATAAAATGTTGCGACAGTTTCCGCTTGCGTTGAAGCAAACCACAAATTGATTCTGAAAGTACGATAAAAATAAAATCCAATGTGCATACAATTAACAAGTCATTTGAAAACATATTTCGCTGACCAATTGTGAAGTTCTCTAGCGATAACCCCGCAGTTTAACCTCAACCGAAATTCGAGAACACAATTTACTGGTTGCCATGTGCCTTGGCATGTGTGAATGAACTAAAAAGAAAAGTGGAATAAAGACTGCAATTTCCATATCAAATGTATGCGAATGTCGTAAGGTGATTTGTCTGTTCACTTGAATAATTTTAATGAGTAATCGTTGTTGGGCTGCTTTCAGAGAAAGTCTAAGTACAGTCCTGCCCTTACTATTGGTAACTGGATTTTTGGTAACCTACTTATTGAAAAAAACTCTTCAATAAAAATGTTTAATTTTAACGTTCGATTTTGTACTTTGGATTAACTTAATCGGTTTTGCTCGGCAACCCGCTTCTGATTAGAGTCTAAAGTACTCATCTCTGTCTATATATTTCCCAATACACGCGATTTGTACATATAGAGCAAACACTTGAACTAGAAACTGAAATGCCTTATCAATGGTTTTTCCTATTAATAGTTCTCGAAGAACAATTGCGTAACAGAGCAAAAAATAAACTGATGCGACATCAGAAAAATTCTGTAAAAATACATGTTAAGTAAAATGGATTATAATTTAAAAATTACAATATTTAAGTCGCAATTCTTGGTCTCTGTTTTTTCTAGTGCAACTCACTTTGTATTGTTTATAACTTTGTTTATATCTTTATGGCGACTAAATTGCCAACTGGATTTCTTTTTTTAATGGACTGGCTTTTTTCTTATCTACAGTCTATGGCAAAACTGTAAAATTTATAAAATATTGCGAAGTTTTTGTCTAACGAAAGAGTGGCAGACGGAAATTAATTTGAATATTTGTCTGCCAATGCATGAATAATTAAACTTTAAATTAGTCACTATTCAGATAAACAAATTGTTTTGTGTTTTTGTACTAGTTTGCTGTTTTTGCTTGCATTGTATATAGAAATATTACAACTTTTAAAAGTATAGAAAAGTTTATCTTTGTTTTTTTTTTTTAATAAATCTTGTTCTGTGGTTACTACGCTTCATTAAATTTAATTGTTCATCTTTAAAAGTGTCAAAATTATTTAAGAACAATTCCTTTGCAGTTTTTATTGATGTTAATTTTATTTATCTTTTTTCCACGTTCCTGGAACGACAACCTGTTACTCATCCGAATATGGTAATTTTGTAAAATAAATTTGCCACTTAACTTCCGCATTAATATATTTTCGAGGTGCTCTCAACCAAAAACTGTGCATATACATATTGGATGTTTAAGGTTCCTATATATAGCCCGTTTTTATTGATACGCTAATTTACGCAAATACGTGAGCATTTGAGGGTTAATAAATAATGTTTTTCCGACCCAGCTGGGTACACTTGTCCCCTTGGAATGTACTGTGCCTCTCTCCATGACCCATTATTTCAATTAACTTGTAAACACTTTACTCCACTTATCGAAAACGCCCTGAGACGACAACAACAACAACATCCACTATATCTATTCGCCATATATCGCTATAGTGCAGCTCTCTATCTTTGAATCTGTCGTGTGTGCCCCAAGCGCCAAACAAAAGGCATTTGGAAAATTGTTTGTAAACGGGCCATTAATTTATTTACTGCAAAACAACAATGACAATTGCCGGCAAGTAATTCTTTGGACCGTTGATGGTGGTCCTAAGACAATTCCATTTGATTTTAGTTTTTTGATTGTCATCTTGGCTGTCAGGCAGTTCAATTTTCTTGAGGGAAAGCCTTTTTCCCCCCCTCAAACAAAACTTTTTGTGTTCCGTGTGGATAGTTCTTCTCAACTATTATTAGTTAATCCGCCATATTATTGCTGTAAGCTGTTAGAATTCATGTGCTCCTTCTCTGTTATTATATATAATTGCGGTTTATTGGGTACTAATTAGATTGACAGATGATACCTAATCCGGATTCAATCAAGCATGAAATATTTTTAGAACTCTTTCTGTATTTAGGGTTTCCTATTTCTGCTGAGTAATTAGATCCTTAAGAACGCTTATAATATTTTACTAAATCTTTATAATAAATAGGTTCTCTAAGATCTCTTTACCGAAGAGCTTCTGAAGCCTTTTCTTTGCCCAACCTATTATCTCATTGTCACTCCACTTATTCACTGCAAAACGAACTGAAAAATTCCACTCCTAAGCCATGGGCATATATATATATTTTGATTGCATTATAAAGATGTAATAATTCATACTATTTATGTGCATAAGAAGACGAGTGTATATATTCAATATTTGATTGATATTCAGGGCACCCGCTGACGTAGATGGGCAGTTCTCAATTAGATTGTTTGCTCATCGTAAGCACTATTCAGATAGGTATATATATAAATATATATATATTATATATATATGAGCATGTTCTACAATATTGGTTCCACTTTATCAATTTTTGCCTCCACCTATCTGTCTCTCTTTTGGCGATCTTTCATCTCAGTCTCGCTATCAGGGGCACAGCAACAAGCTCCTCGGGAGATGAGATAGTGTTCTTATATACAACATGCTACAAATGGGGGCGTGGCACCTTCGGAGAGGTTAGTCTATTGAGAGTTCTCAGAACCCAAACCATGCTCGTGATAGAATTCAAATAAAAATACATTTAATTGCCGTGTGGAAATGTTTCTCAATTAATAACTGACTTTTGACTTGATCAGGGTGTGAGCTCACTGCAAATATACTTATCAGCACGAGGGGCCTGCCTTTCAAACTTATTTAACACTAATGAATGGCGAGTTTTAATTTAGAACTTTTGGATTTTTGAGTACTATACAACGTAGAAAGCGTCTAAAACAATTCATAATTGAAAAAACAATGACAGACTTTGATGGTTGATATAGTACATGTCGGAGGCGGGTTGTCTATTTCGATACCTCTCGATCTCGTGTCGCGCAGTGTGAAACTTAATGCCATCGTTCGTCGCCTATAAACAAAAGCATATCTCCAATTACGTCTGACTGAAGCACACGAACAGTTCAATCCACAACAAAAGCACTGTAGACAATATATATGTACGTATAAACAAAATAACAATTGAAATAACAACATCGGCGAAAAAATAAATAACAAACCGAGATAAGCGCTGTAAAACGCTTCGCAAAAGGCGGCAACTTGTTAAATAAGCTAATTAATCTTATTTATTTCACAAATCTGTGTCGTTAATGTTTATGATAAATATTTATAATGGCTGTGAGCTAGCATAACAAAAACAAGATTTGATAGATTTTTTTTTATATTTCTTGTTGAAAATAAACTAATTGTCCGATAAAATAATTCAAAGAATAGTAGGAAAAGGAAATGTTTTAAACATTAAATGTATAAATAGAGTTGTTTTGGTTAATGTGCTTTATGTAAAATATATGTAGTAGACTATTTAAACTCGGTTATTGCGCATTGGATTATCGTCTTCGAACCAATTTTTTCACATGATAAAAAGTAAAAGAGTAAGCTAACAAAAACTTTGATCATTTTAATAATGTAGTTTACTTTTACAGTTCACAACATCAAATATTGATGGGGTTTAATGCCATTAGCTATTCAACTGGTCATTATGTATGTGGTATTTGTATGGCACTACATATCTTACAGGCAATAAAATATAATGCCTGACGACATTTCACTTTGGGCTGTCAGTCAATGGCCTCTTTAGAGGTTGCATGCGGCACGCCACAGATCCATTTACAAACACTCTGTCTCTTTGTGTATCTATGTGTCCCTGTTGGTTTACCCCAGAAAAGTTTATAAATTTTATGCTCATATCATTGACATTGACATTGCTGTTGGGTCTTTAGAAATCTATAATTAGTGGGTGCTTTCGTTTAGATGTATGTAGCTACAAAACCACATTGTGTGGGCTTCGGCAAGGGGTTAAAAAGTAAGGGTATATTATTATATTTGTCTGGAGCTTAATGGCTTGATTGATTGTTGGTTTTAGGCCGATAAGAGGCTTTACAGGAATCAATGATTAGGACGTGCCTCCTAGCCCAGAACGTGTGGGTAACTCTCTACTCACATGTGTTTTGTTTCGATTGCATATGTGCACAGATTACCTAACGACAGAACTCCTGCAGCAAAATGACGCTTGTGACAACGAATACAAGCCAATTGTCGTCATAAATACGCGCCTAAAAAAATATATGGTATATTCAGAACCAGACATTGACAAATTTTCTAGCACAACTTAGGCATTTTCGTTCGTTCCATTCTATTTCACTTCCATTTCATTGTAGGCTTTGGTTTTTTCTTTTTCGCAAAAAGAAATTATATCACGCGCCTGATTTCCATATGCTTCTTTATTTATTTATTTTGTTTTGGGTGCGATGGTGTGCTCGTTTCAAATGATTTTCAATTGGTTACGTTTCGGCTAGCATATATAGCATATATATTGATGGATGGCATTTTAATGAAGCGTGAAACGATGACAATCGGTTGTTGGGTTCGGTACGGGGTTCACTTTACTTTGGGTACGACGACATGGCAACAAGTGGTTCGTTCGGCCTCTTATAAAGGGGGCTCGTTCTTGATTCTTGAGTGCTTAATTGATTTATTTTTTTTGTTCTACTCTATTTGCTTTTAGATCTACACACCACCTCCGCTGGACATCAAAATGGAAGTGTAAGTATTATTAAATATGATAATTGACTTTAAACGATTGCCTGAATGATGATGGATTTGGTTTTATTTGGGACAAAACAAATTTTTGGGGAAAAAAAGAAATGTATGCAATAAATTATTATCATTAAAGATAAATGGCCTTCTTTGATCTATATTCTATTATATTTTTTTGTTGTCGGTTTGGTGCCACATTAATTGGTAATAATTCATTTAATTATATTACTGTCCATTAAATAAATCAAAAATGTTGGTAAATTTTAGACTTTGGCAATTGTTATAAAAATATTTTTTTACTTATTTTAAATTTGTTTTGAATCCACAGTGAAATTGGTGAGCCACCCCAACCACCTGTGAAGATGTCCAACTTCTTCGCCAATCATTGGAAGGGTTTGGTGGTATTTCTGGTCCCTCTGCTTTGCCTGCCTGTAATGCTTCTGAACGAGGGCGCCGTAAGTTTAAACTACTCATAAATACATATTTTATCTTAAACTAATGATTTGCTTAATCATCTCCAGGAATTTCGTTGCATGTACCTGCTCTTGGTCATGGCCGTGTTTTGGGTGACAGAAGCCTTGCCGCTATATGTGACCTCAATGATTCCCATTGTGGCGTTCCCCATAATGGGTATAATGGTAAGATATTATTGATACAAAAAAAAAGGGCTTTGTTTTTAATAGTTTTCTACTTACCACTTTTGTAGAGCTCCGATCAGACCTGCCGTTTGTATTTCAAAGATACGCTCGTGATGTTTATGGGCGGCATTATGGTTGCTTTGGCAGTGGAATACAGTAATCTGCACAATCGTCTCGCTTTGAGAGTAATCCAGATCGTGGGCTGCAGTCCCCGAAGGTATAGATACTCCTAGGTCAAAAATGTCGAAGATTTAAATAGCTCAAACTTTCTTCCTTCTTAGATTACACTTTGGCCTGATTATGGTTACAATGTTCTTGAGTATGTGGATCTCGAATGCCGCCTGCACGGCCATGATGTGCCCAATTATCCAGGCTGTGCTGGGGGAGCTTCAGGCACAGGGCGTCTGCAAGATCCACCATGAACCTCAATACCAAATCGTCGGTGGCAACAAGAAGAACAACGAAGATGAGTAGGTAGCTTCTTGAAAATACTCTTCAAGAATTTCGAGTTCAATTTAAATCGATTTAGAGATATAATCTTAGGAATATTTGTATTTTTTAGGCCACCATACCCCACCAAGATCACTCTGTGTTATTATTTGGGAATTGCCTATGCTTCCTCATTGGGCGGCTGTGGAACCATTATTGGAACTGCCACCAATTTGACCTTCAAGGGCATCTACGATTCAAGTTTCCCCAAGTCCACCGAAAAGATGGACTTCCCCACTTTCATGTTCTACTCGGTGCCCTCGATGCTGGTGTACACCTTCCTCACATTCCTCTTCCTGCAATGGCACTTCATGGGTCTGTGGCGTCCCAAGAGCAAGGAGGCCCAGGAAGTCCAGATGGCCAAGGATGGCGCAGATGTGGCTAAGAAAGTAATCGATCAGCGCTACAAGGAGCTGGGCCCCATGTCCATCCACGAGATCCAAGTGATGATTCTATTCATCTTCATGGTTGTGATGTACTTCACCCGCAAGCCGGGCATCTTTTTGGGCTGGGCCGACTGGCTGGACACCGTGTAAGTGGATACTTCGTTACTCTAGTAAAACTAGACTAAGCTTAGGTTTTTAAATTATGAATCACTTTTGTTTGGACGCTTCAACTATTTTCGATTAAGGAAAATAGTTCACACTTTTTGACTGACTTTGAATTCTTTAAGAGTTTTCTAAAACAAGCGTTCTATTGCTGCTATAATTTAGTAACAACACAAAGCTTTTGTGTGTGTCGTGTGCTTACATAAACAAATAAAAATGTACATGTATTTATTTGTTCCAGGGACATTCGTAACTCTATGCCCACCATTTTCGTGGTGATCATGTGCTTCATCCTGCCTGCCAACTATGCTTTCCTGCGTTATTGCTGCAAGCGCGGTAGTCCCGTGCCCACGGGCCCCACTCCCTCGCTGATCACCTGGAAGTTCATCCAGAGCAAAGTGCCATGGGGTCTGGTGTTCCTGTTGGGCGGCGGATTCGCTTTGGCCGAGGGCAGCAAGAAGAGCGGCATGGCCAAGATGATTGGCGGTGCCCTGATTGGATTGAAGGTCCTGCCCAACGCAGTGCTCCTGCTGGTGGTTATCCTGGTGGCTGTGTTCATGACTGCTTTCAGCTCCAACGTGGCCATTGCCAACATCATTATTCCCGTGCTGGCTGAGATGGTGAGTTGAAAGCAATACAATCAATCAATAGAATTTACTTCATGAATTTTCTTCGTTAGGCCCTGGCCATTGAGATTCATCCACTGTACCTGATCCTGCCCGCGGGTTTGGCTTGCAGCATGGCCTTCCACCTGCCGGTAAGCACTCCACCCAATGCTCTAGTGGCCGGCTATGCCAACATTCGGACCAAGGACATGGCCATTGCCGGAATTGGCCCAACCATCATTACCATCATCGTTCTGTTTGTTTTCTGCCAAACCTGGGGCCTGGTCGTCTATCCCAACCTCAACACTTTCCCCGAATGGGCGCAAGTTTATGCCGCGGCAGCGGGAAACAAGACGCACTAGTTAGTTAGTCTTTAGTGTGATTTAACTCACAGACCACAGGCCACAGCGGTAAAATCATATCATTTTAGGGAATTGTACAAGAAAAGTGCCTTTGCTGACAGCGAAAAGTGTGAAACAATATTTAACGATACTTGCATTTCTGAATTGCGTAATGTTTTGTAACGAAAACATCAACTATTGTTTAGCAAAACGTGTTGGAAAGAGTTCACATAATATACTATTGATCAGGCCTTCAGCTCCTGGTTTGCAAACTCAGTTAAATACAAATATTTGTTCAAATTTAAATACACATTAATGTTACTTAATTGTTGCATTTAGAAAAAAAAAAAAAAAAGATTTCGAAAATGTGGGGAAAATTAAGTTCAATGGCTTGCCGATATTTTTAATAACTAGACTGAGAGAACGTACATATTTCATACATGTTTTGCAATTTGTAAAAATTTAATATTTACAATTTACTCAATAATTGATTGCGAACCGAAATGAGCACACAAATAGCCTTAGTATAAGCTTAAATGATACTGTGTAAATTTGCAAATGATTTATGTTTTATATAGTTTGTAAAAAATATGAAATAAAAATAAAAAGCTCAAACGACAGTATGTTTACAGTATGTGCATAAAGTTAAAAAAAAATTAGCAATAACAAGAGTGGCAAATCTAATTCACGAATAATTTTCTGATAACTAACGGCAAATAATGGTTAAAAAAAAAAGTATAGATTTTGAAATTTTCACTGCTAACTTTATGCACATCAGTTTTGTCAATTTATTTGGAATTTAAAGAACGCGCTCTCGATAACTCGATAGTCTTCTCCTCTAGAGATGGACTACTTTGTGCAGTTTTACATTTACTGGTATCTTTCATTCACGGTTTTTGAGTCACTGGAAACCTGTTGCTGACTTAATCGAAACGTAAAATTTAACATTCCATTGGCCAAAATTATATTTTAATGACAGAGAGGACGGTGTTTAGAGGTTAAGTAAATATCAATGCAATTAAAAGCAACAATTATTATTAAACACATTAATAAGGAATTATAACTGGACTGAATAGAACTAAAACTTAAGTAAATTGGTAAAAAATGATTCACCATTAAAATGGGGTTGCTTCCTACATAAAATATACAACATTTATAGTTTATGTTAAACTTTAAAACTATATTTAATGACTTTCGTTTTACTAACATAAGCTGAAAGAGTGTGCCTTAATTCAATGAAAGTAATATGAATTTAAAGAACATGTACTAACAATTAAATCTAAAAAGAAAATGTTGTATACGCTTTTCATTCTTAAAAACTTTAAACTTAATTTGTGCAAGCAACTAAATTTCACTAGCTAAAATAAAAATGGCCCATCTTTTTATCAAAAAATAAAGAATTTATTATATATCCATTGCATATAATTGTATTTCGTGTATAACTAAGACAATTTTGAATATCAAAACAAGACAAGACACAGTATGTGGTTAAATCAATTTTATCCCGCAACCAAAGAGCCGAAAAGCGTTCGGAGTGGGTATCGTTGTGGATTAATCGTAATTAAGGCCAAAAACCAAGTCGAATTTGAGGCGATTGGGGGATTGCCTCTGCTTAAAACTTCGAGGACTTGGCCAGGTTAAGTTCTTCGGTCAACATGCGACCGAAATCGGCATGCACCAGGGTGAAGTTCTTGACGGCTCGTTCCTGCAGGAACTGGCTGGCGTTGCTCAGATGACCGGCGATGTTCTGCACCAGACGCTTCTTGGCGCACTTGTCCAGAGTGTGCACCCAGAAGTCGGTGACCTGGCCAAAGTTGTCCTCCGTATCTCCGCTGCTGTAGCGGTAGACATCTCCAGTTACCGGGCAGCACGAAGACAGAGCTCGGGCCCTTGGGCATTCCTGGGGTCCGTTGAACGAGTTGGGGAAATAGTTCGGGGCACCGTCCTGGTTGTCAGTGACGTTCATGGGTCCATCCCGCTGGTAGTTCGCCACCTTCACCTTGTAGGGGCAGTTCACCGGAATCTGCAAGTAGTTGGGTCCCAGACGATGGCGATGGGTGTCCGAGTAGGAGAACAGACGACCCTGGAGCATCTTGTCCGGGGAGGGCTCAATGCCGGGCACCATATGAGCCGGGCTGAAGGCAATCTGCTCCACCTGAAATTTAAAGAAATAGCCAACGATTAGATAAAAATTAATTTATAACAATTGAAAACAAAACAAGCCTTTTAAGTTATTTGAAAAGAGCTTTCCTAAGCTTAATATATCAATTATATATAAATAAACAATACCAATTCTCAGACAATACTTAAGATCAACGCAAAAAATTTTAGACTTTTTGATCACAAAACAAAAATTACACTAGTTTAAAAAATTAAAAACAAGACAGCTGATAAAAACTTTATAAAATCTAAAAAAATAAACTGTCCTAAGAAAAAACTAGGGTAATTTTTCCAATAACTTTTTTGCTTAAAAAGTAATTGTTATAAAATTGTTTATAAAATTTCCCCTTGAACAAGTATAAAAAATAGCGAAATAAATACGATAATTGAGTAGGAGAACAAACCTCAGCAAAGTAGTTTTTGGGATTGCGATCCAGGACCATCTTGCCGACGGGAATCAGAGGGAACTCCTTCTGCGACCAGACCTTGGTGACATCAAACGGATTGTACTTGAACTTCTTGGCCTCCTCGAAGGTCATAACCTGGATGTACATGGTCCAGCTGGGGAACTTGCAGGTCTTGATCCTGTTGTACAGATCACGAATGCTGTAATCCGGATCGGTGCTGGCCAACTGATCGGCGGTCTTCACGTCCAGATTCTTGATGCCCTGGTCCGTCTTGAAATGGAACTTGGCGTAGATGGGGTCGCCCTTGGCGTTGATCAACTTGAAGGTGTGCGAACCATAGCCGTTCATGTGGCAATAGCCGTCGGGAGTGCCGCGATCGCTGAACAGGAAGCACACCTGGTGAGCCGACTCCGGACGCAGGGTGAGGAAGTCCCAGAACATGTCCGGATCCTTCAGGTGCGTCTGCGGGTTACGCTTCTGCGTGTGAATGAAGCTGGGGAACAGGATCGGGTCGCGAATGAAGAAGATCGGTGTGTTGTTGCCAACCAAATCCCAGACGCCGTCGTCCGTGTAGAACTTGATGGCGAATCCTCGAGGATCACGGGCCGTATCAGCCGATCCGCTCTCACCACCCACGGTGGAGAATCGCACGGCCAATGGAGTGCGCTTCTTCACCTTGTCGAATATCTTGGCGGCACAATACTGCGAGATGTCGTGGGTCACCTCGAAGTAACCGAAGGCACCAGCTCCCTTGGCGTGCACCACACGCTCCGGAATCCTCTCCCTGTCGAAGTGCGACATCTCGTCCAGGAAGTTCACATCCTGCAGCAGCACAGGACCACGAGGACCCACCGTCTGTGTGGCATCCTTGATGCCAATGGGTGCTCCATGTCCAGTGGTGACCGCTCCCGGTGAAACCTTTTTCAAAAAGGAGGACAAAAAGCAAGGTTAGTTTTATTGTTATTATTTTTGTAGCAAAACATTTAAAAAATAAATAGAAATATATATATTTTTGTACGTCACTTAAAAATATTATTCATTTGTAACAGAGTCATACATTTAAGCAGCTCTTTCAATTAAAATTAGAATTTATTTATTCGTTTTACCTATTTTAAAATTTGGTAAACGTGGATGCAAAGTGCAATTTCCTAGATTTTCGTTATATAATGCCGGTTTAAAGTGTCGCCTAATCTTATCGGTTCGTTAGCGATAATTCTTTTTTGGGGTGCGGACTTTAATTTTTTTTAATTTATAATCGTTGGGCTGCCACGAAAAACATAAACATAAAGATTGCAGAGCTTTATCTCTTCAAGGGGGGTCACTTTCAGACTCACTTTTGCAGTGCATAAATATTTGCTTAGAATATTTGCTAAAAGAAAATGAGAAACCACTTGTTGCTTAGTGCTTTAGGCTTTAAAATCTTTTATATAAGGAATTTAATGATAAAGCATATGTCTTTTGTAGATTATATTAAATTATATAATCTACAAAAAACATTTTTTTTTATCAAGAAAACGATTTTAGTATTTATAAATTGATGGTTAAATTACTGCAATACAATTTTATTTTATTATATTTTTCAAAACATAAAGATCAATTAGTTAATATGTTCCGTTAAGCAAATAAAACTTTATTGTTTGAGCTGAAATTTCAATTAGCCCACTAACTGTCCGCCATTTATCACCCGATCTGATTTGTGTTCGCTAAAGTGTCTCCATCAACGTCTTTCATGTATTCAATTAATTTCCCCGGAGTAATCAGACACCGCTCCTTAATCACCTTATCGTTTATTTCGCATGCAAGCCAACAACTCATTATAAAGTTAACTCATCCAACAATTTGCAAAACTGTCACCGGCTTAATGCGCACTGTTTAGCTAATGTATTTGATACCCCTGACAACGCCATGCGAAATTCTAATTTGAAAGCATTTCTAGAACAGTGCATATAGAATTTTATATAGAAGGTTGTTAATCAAAGTGAAGCCCCCGGTGATGTGTCAAAGCAGCTAAAAATTTAGCTGCTGTTTGTCTTTAAGAACAAAGTGTGGTAGATATCACTTAAGGTGGGGATTACACCTAGAGAACGTTTACTTTTTAATTGCTTAAGGATTTAGTTTGCTATCTATATTATCAGATCTCATTTCTTAGAAGTCGAATGACTAATACTTTATATTATTATTATTAATATGTTCACTGTTAATTGCGTTTAAAAAAGAAACACAAGTTTAGCAAGAAAAAAACATCATTATCAGTCATGAGTTAAGATTCAAGTCACCTTTTAGATCGGCAGAATAAGCTCACCTGTTTGTGGACACTCCTTATTAATTCTTAATTTTCTGGACACTTCTATATACATTTCTAAAGCTTTCTGCACTCGCTTGCTCTTTTTATTTTTTTTGCCCCGATTCAATCAGAATGGTTTGCACTTTGAGACAACAATATGGGGCCACTTCAGGGGACCGATACGAAAAGTGAGGCAAAACCGGGAGTGGCATTGGGACGCGAAGAGCGATCCCCGCCCTAACAAGTCAATCTGGTTCCTATCAAAGCTTCCTTGCTTATGTGGTTGTAGATATCTCAAGAAAAAGAGCACACTGATAAGGGAACCTCACTCGATCTCGAACAAGAATGCAAAATACACAGCACACAGGAAAGTTTTTAATTGCAACTTGTTGGAGACGGTAAACAACACTTTAATTAGGTAGCCCTATAAGATCAGTGCATCTGATAAATATTAATAAAAAAAGCTGAGTCAAAGGTACTTTGATTATTAAAAACATATGATGTCAAAAGATGTTTTATTTTAATATTAACAAGAAGATTTAAATGTAAGAAATTGGTTTGTAATACATTTAATTTTAAAAATACCTTTACAATCAACTAAGGTAAATCTCCCCTTCATGCTTGCAAAAAAAAAAAATTTCGTAATATTAAAAAAAAATTTTATTAGAAAATTTAAAAATTGTAAAATTTAAACATCATTTTTAAGTTAGCGTGGGTTACGATCAAAAATTTGTGTTACTTTCTAAAAATGTGTTTGCTCACGATTATTTCAAATACGACCTTCCGTAATAGCACTCACATAACTCGAAAATATTTTGTTCCTTGCATTTTGGATTTTCTTGTAATTAAACTACAACTGATTTCAAGATTCTTAAAGAACAAAGAACCTAGTTGCCATGGATTATTCAGCGAAACAAAGGCAAACATTTAATTGCCTGACAGAATGCAGTTTTCACAGTTTCGTCATAGAAGGTCAAAATCGACTAAAACAACACGAACCAACCAACTGTGGAGCTCTCTTTTCTGGGTCAGTTCGAAGCATTCTCACATACAGTCGGTTGCAAATGGGCGTTCCAGCTCCGTTGCATAACCAAATTGGAGAAAGAAAATTTGCGCTGACTTATGGCTGGCAAACGCATTTTCCCCACTCGGTCTAGCCATTTCAAACTCAATCCAAAACGGGTTTTTGGCCGGGTTCGTTGTCACTTGATCGTCGAAGCCCATTTGCAACCAGTTTATGCAACATTGAGCCGGTCGCCGCAAAGTCCATTGACTCCCAGGGAATTTTCCAACCTCAAAGCGGGGCAAACAATCGTAGTCCTCTAAAGGTTCATATGTATATGTACATATATAAAACCAACTATTGGTAATTGTTTGTTTTATAAAATTTCGAAATAATTGATTTCGTGACTCAATGCACTATGCATTTAATGCCGGTGATGCGAAACGAACTATTTTACTTTACGCTTATTATTAAGAAATATGGTACTCAGAAAAACTTGTTCTACGTTTTTGTTTTAATTTACTAAATAAATTTCCAAGTTTTTATTATTACGACACTAAAAGCCAAGGCGAAAATAATACAAAATCATATCACTTTTTTGCCCGGAATAACTTTTTTATCCTTGCTTTTTACATAGGTACTTCCACACAAACATACAGTTAATTATTTGTTTTGCACTTTAAAGCTAAATTAGGTTTTATACTAGAATGTTGGAATATTGTTACTATCCCAAGTGCTCACCCAACAAGATTTATACATCTGATATATCTAATCTATTTGGGGCAATTACTTAGCTGTTTTTTCGATGCTTATCATATCAACTGGCAAAATTGCTATGCAGAATATTTTATTTCATTTATCGATTATAGGAGTGACATGAAAATGGAAAAATCCTTGGGAAATTGCTAAGTAATGAATTCTATAAGTATACACACATCCTATGGGTATTTGTTTTAATACGAAATTTTAATTTTATTTATTATCGGATAATTTAATTTTGGAATATGCAAGAAAATCCAAACTTTTTTGAAATGTTTTCATTCCATTAATGCATGTAGAAGTTATAAACATTTTTGGGAGCATTAGAAGTCTAATTTTCTAAGTGCTCCAAATTAAAAATCAAACAAAACAATATTTGCACGATTTTTCAATTAAAGTCGTGCATTTAATGTCTGTGTGTTGAACCAAAAGCGAAAGCGAATAATTAACACGAAAGTGCAAATCAACACATTCAAATAAGTAAAATCTAATGCACAATGCAAGTGCCAAATGAAAATGGAAGTGCACAGTGAAAACAAAGGCGGAAAATGAAAATAAACAAAAACCAAAGGTTAGCCAAGGTTGCAAAAAACGCAAAACAATATAAAAAGCAGCCGTAAACTTTGGATTAGGGTAAAAAGAAAAGAAGGTATAACCTAAACCAAACTTCGGATTAGGTACAGAAACTACAAATCCAATAAGAAAAAAGTGCCACATTGATAAGGTTTATCAGCTTGGTTCCGATAAGATTCGTATAAATAAATAGAAGAGAGAGCAAGAGAGAGAGGGAGATATCGACCGTTCTTGAACTTTGAACTGTGGTGAAACCGCTTTCGAAATATCTCGCATCTTTCAAAAAGCCTTTGTTGCTTTTTTGCATTTTTAATTATTAATGAAAAGTACAGACTCATAGCATTCGTTGCTTTAATTGCCTTGTTTTTTGTTTGTTTTATTTTCAACAATGTTTCTCCCTTCTCTTTTTTTCCTCTTATTTTCCTGCCGGCAGACACAAACACACATATACGCGCACCTCTCGCTCTCGCACACCAACGCACTCACCGTTTGGCAGTTTTTGTAGTCAATCAACTGATTCGATGCCGCATCGCGTTCAGCCATTTTTCTTCAAATTTTAGATATTTGCTCAATGGGATAACCAGAATTTTGATATGCTCGACTTGAACAAAAGTTGGTTTTCAGCCGCCTTTGAGTTTGCTGTTGAGCGAGTCGAGAATTCTGTCAACTAAAGCAACTGCAGCGCAGTTTCGTTTGTTTTTATAGCCAGCACGTACTTGTTGTTGCGCTGGGTTGTCAAGTGCGCCAAAAACATCGATATTTCTGCAGTGCAGCCATTACATTTTGAAATCGATATCCATCGGATGTTTATAGAAATTTGTATTTTTAAAGATTTTATGATATATATTTGAAAATAATATTTTCCTCGACCGAGACCGAGACGTGGTCAAGTCGGCGAAACTGCTGTTCTTTAATTGGAATTGTATATGGATAAAGATTCAACCCGTCAAAACAACTGTTTATTGATTGGATTCGGATATAAAACTTGGGGAATAAAAAATATTTAATTTGTTTTTAATTTATGTCAGATTTTAGAAAGTAAGGACGGGGTAATATTATTTCGCGTAAAAAAGAAAACATATTTTGGGGACTTTTTTTTTAACAAAACAGTTCAAATCTATTTCTAAAAAAGAATTTAATCTTATAGATGGACAAATTTAAAAATATTGTGTTACATTTTCATGGAGAATATGGTAAAGGCAGGAATCTGTCAGGAGCTTTAAGTTTTTCAACATAATAGGATCTATCTAGAATTTAAAAGAAGTGGTTTTTTAACAGATTTAATTTTTATTTTTTAATAAATTTTAGACATACTTGTTGTTAATTGGACTAGTCCGTAGCATGCTTAGGTACTTCAGTATTTCTATTTTTAAAGAATTTAACAAATTTTCAGTTCGTTAACTCAGTGCATTCTTCAGTTCATTGCTAGCAAGCATACTTTTTTAAATATTATTATAAAAACTTATTTTTAAGCTCATAACATCCTACAATGGTCACATATTAGTAAATATTTGCTTAATAATAGAAAACATATCCTGTGTATACGCTGATATGTTAAGAATGAGTCAACTACAAAAATGAATTACAATATGCCAGCCTTATTTCATCCAGGTAAACCTTCGATACCCATTAATAATATAAAGGTAATGAGGTATTTACAAGATGTTTCGACCAATTTTTAAATGACACAGTGAAAGGTTGGCGTTTTGAGCATTATAAATGAAATTGAACAGATAAACATTGTGTTGAGAATGCAAATTTGGTTTACAAACAAAACAAAAATTAGGATTCAAATGGCTTTAGTTGTTAGATAAGTATCTATCTAGCTATCCTCCCGTGGTTCCAGCCAAATAAATGTCCATGGCCTTCTTGTTTGGGTGCACAACCTGGCGCCTCTTTGGTATCGGCTGGATGTGCGGCAGACGAGTGCCATTCACGGCGTTAAGACTCAGATTGGAGTTGGCATCGTAGTCATCACTGATGGACGTGTCCGTGTCCGTGTTCGGGGATACCAATACAGGGCGTGACCTTTTGGGCGATGGTGCCTTGTGGATGTTTTCGGCCTGGCGCTGTCGCTTCTTGGCCGCAGCAGCACTCGTGGTGGGTCTATCATCTGACGAGGGTATTGACACATCCGCTGTGGGATTTTCGGAACTAGTATCGGACCAAATGAGCGGCTGATCGATGCCGTCTGGCAGGTTGGACTTGGAACCTTCTGCCGGGATCACCGACACTGCGGAGCCGGAGTCTTGAGAGGAATTAATCCGTTGACTGCTGCTGACATCCGAAATGCTCTCCGCCTCCCTGTTGAGAGCATGTTGCTTGGCATGGTCGTTCTTTACGTTATAAAACCGGACAAGAGATGAATAACAAGTACGGCACAGAAGTGAACCCTCCATAAGTTCAGAGGAAAGCTTTTTGGCAAAACGCAGCAAATACGGATTTGTCAATTTACGGTACGGGGTTCTCAACTTGTGATTGCCCAGTCCGCAAAAACGCATCTCCGTCGGACTTTGAGCTGCTCCAGCTGCATCGAGATCCATTTCCTATGAATAATAAGACAAGTTATTTTACCTTTTCTATCCTTAAATAACACACTTACTTAAATATTGCTGAAATCAAAGCCAAATCCAAACAAACGCAACAATCCCGCCGGTAACTTAGAATAAAGTGTGCCGTATATTTATTTTAAAAATTAACCAAAAATACCAAACACAAAAAGAACCGAAAATATACATTTTATACCAAAAAAGATAGTTAGCCTGGAAGAACATAAGAACAAAAGTGATTACTATTAAATTTTTATTTATTTACGGGCAGTACGAAGTTGTTATAGTAAATTTATAACTAGTTGGTATATGTACGATTTTTTAAATTTCTTGTTTCATCGAACAATTCTTTAATTATTTTTACTTTTCGATCTTAAAGATACCAAAAAGTTAAATACCAGCAAGAAGCCCAAATACTGCTGCTCGCCAAACAGCACATTGAGTGCTGTTATACGCAATGTGTTAGCTAATTTTTTGTCATTCATTGTTCATACGTTCATACGTTTTCCTATCATTCCTAGTTAGTTATCGTTTTCCTAACATTTATGTTAGAAACGATGATTTTGGCAGCGCTGCGGCAGAGGGCAAGCAGAGAAGATATCGAAAAACATCGATTAAACAGATGTTTTGAAAACATCGATGACATTTTCTCCACCTCTAATTCATTGTTCATACGTTCGCTCGTCCGATTTTCTTTTTATAAAAATACAATTAAAATTTCAAACATATACACATAATGTTTATAAATATAATGTAGTGCAACACATATATGTATAGTATAGCTAAATACCAAGTGCAATCCCCCAAAAGATAACTTCAAATGGCGATCTAATTTACGTAAAAAAGAGACAAAAAAGAAACGGCGCGTGTGAAATTTTTTCAAGCGAAGGAGAGAAGTTGGAGCAACAAAAAAAGAAGAGAGAAAAAATACAGCAACAACACACAAAGTAGGCCAACAACACAGCAAGAAAAATCAAGCAAGCGGCAACAACAACAGAAGCAACCAGCGAAAGAAGCAAAAAAAAACCTTGTAATTGTGTCAATAAATGTTTTAAATTATATTTCCTTTGGGAAAAAAGCGAGTGTCTGTGTGTGCTTGGCAGTGTGTGTGCGCGAGACAAGTGAAATTTTCTTTGTTTCCCTGCGGGGGAGGAAAAAAGAGTCAAGAAATGAAGTTGCCTTGAAACAACAAAAAAACGCTGCCCCAAAAAAAAAATGTATATGTATGAGTGAGTGTCTGACTCGTTGTCTGCTTGTGTTTGTATGCGTGCGTATGTGTGTGGCAATGAACGTTGAGCAACAACAATAATTTTATTTATTTGGAATTTTTGATGCGCTGTTTGCTTGCTTTTATCTTTATAAATACACTTGCCAGAAATAAATGAATTGTGAAATAAAAGTCTCAAGTGGTTTTTCAGCAATGAAAATGTTTACCCGAAAAACGATAAGCAACAAAAACAGCGGCTTTAAGGCTGCTGGACAGGTTTCCCACGGCTAAAAAGATAAAAGCAAAGAAACAAATAAGGAGCACCACGACGAAGAAGAGGTAGCAGCAATGCGTGAAACGCGAAAGCAAAGTGAAATTCAAGACAACAACAACAAGCACATAAGCGTAGCGGCTAACAGAAACCGTTATTCAACAATTTCTTGAATAAAACAACAACAAAAAGCATACAAGTGAAAGAAGGCACAAAATACTGGTTTACAGAAAAAAAGATAAAGAAAAAGAAAGAAAGAAAGCAAAGCGAAAAAAGAGAGAAAAAGTTGCTGCACGAGAAATTTTGTACGTGTATCGTCTCCCCATTTCTATCCCTGCATGTGTGAGTTTGTCTAAATTAAAGTGAAAAGCAATGCTGCAAGGAATAACCAAAACCGCAAGTTTACAATAAATATATAACCGTAAACGAGATTAAAAAGGAGAACATAACAAAATATTAAACATCTCAAGGTGAGTAAAAAAAAATAGTTTTTCAATGGTTTTTTCCAAAAAGTGCGTGCTTTAATTAAACTGTTGCTATGTCTCATTGTTCGTGCTGACACAACCAAAAAAAAAAAGCGTTAAAATGAAAGACAGAGAGTGAGTGAGCATGTTGTTTCACTTTTTTGGGAGCATGCGAAACGTCCACAGGTGGCTTATTTACAGTTACATTCTTGATAACAGCTGCTTCGTCATCTCTTCTTCCCTTTCTTTTTACATTCTTCTTGCACAAAGCTCTTTAATACTTCTCACGCTTGACAACGAATTTCGGCATTAAAAAAATCGCCATCTAATTAACGGTTAAACGCTAATGAAAACGATTATGTGAAACTATAAAACTTATTTTCATTTTCATTCATTTAACAATAAAACACAATAATACTGTTAATACAAATTACGGGGCTTGTTTTGTAATCTTAAATAACACAGAATGGTCTGTAGAGAGTTTTACTTAATGATTACTTTGTTTTAAAAAAAGAAAATATAAACAATTAATTATTAAAAGTGGTATATAGTTATAAAACTTTATAGCTTTCAGAGTTCTTGATTTAAATTCAAGCAAAAATAATTAATTGTTTTAACAGATGCATTATGAAAAAGTTAATTGCTTCTTAAATATATTTACATGGCTAACTTGCTTGCCATGGATATGCTTTTATCATTGGGATGTTTAATGACCTTAACATTCTACTGAATTATATTCTGAGCAACTCACATGCTTGGTGCATTCCCAATGCGTAGGTTTGCATAGCTTGATCAAATAGTTGAAATAGCCCAAGTTCAGGGGATTTACTGACCGCTCCAAGTCACGTTTCTCTGTTCAAGTTTGCTATCTGCTTGTAAACCGATACTAGAGTATACATATATGTATCGAAATTTTATTTATTCTCTCTTATAAATAGCAAACAGAACACATAGTAAACTAAACAAATATTAAACCGCCATACGAATTTATGTAAGTAAAGTTGCCTTGAACATGTACTCTGTAAATACTTAATTTATTTCCTTCAAACTTAAAGTTTTTTATGAGACAGTTAACTTTTAAGTCTCTTATCTTAATGCATTTTTTTACCCTTGCTTACCTCTCCGAAACGTGTCATTGAATATTAAAAATAAAATTAATATTTATATTTTTTGTTTACTTGGGTACATAAAAATCTTAACTCGCTTTTCGTATGCTAGCAGATGTTACATAGTTTCCTTTATCATATTACGATGTTATGTTATGGTATTTCCTCATTTTTGAGCTAATCTGTGAAACGAAGTCGGACGAAATCGTTTAACCAAAACTGATAGCAAACCAAAAGCAATAAAAATGTTTGACCGACCATTATTCGATTTGTTGATAAATGGTTTCAAATAGAAATAGAAAACCGAGAAGTGAGCGATTTGAACTGTTTGCTCTGTACAGCTGTGCGCGATTCGTTGAGGTTGATAATTAGTTGTAGTCAATCTGACCGCCCCCTTATTCCCACTCCCCCCTTATCCCCTCGTACTTTACCTATCTACGCCTATTGTACGCTTAAACGGTTTCTGTTTTATGTGCTGTTCTTTTTTTCCCTCGGTGTTGCTGCTTTTTGCTAAAAGCTAAAAGCGTTTAACCGGTTTGTTTCGAAACAAACAGAGAAAACCGAAAACAGAACAAGCCAAGATTATGGTGTGTGAGTGTATGTGTGCAAGTTGGCTCTGATGAATAACGTTAAATTTAAAGAAATATCTGTTGAACCTTTTTGTATCTGGTGTGAAAGTTGAGCGGTTCAGATGGGAATAGTTATGAGCAGATGGCACTTACGCGAAAAGTTCGTAATATGCTATAAAAGAAGAACAATTTAAATGGAGTTAGGGCTTAATTAGAGCTTAAACACGTTTATATATTTTTTGTTATTTAAAAATACAGTTAAGTTAGTATCACGGCATCAATTGATAAATAGTGATTTAAATGCAATTAATGTATTTTTAAATTCACGAAAAAAGAAAACTAAAAAGGCAACTATCTTGGTACTTTTAAACTTATCTCTCTGATAGCCTATCAAGTAATTTCATTATAGCATGAAATTAAAAACTTATGAAGATATTAAATTTCTGTCAACGAGGCTTTTTGGATTATCTTACAATTATTTTTCAATAAATTTGAAGAAAAATGTTATTCTTTCCATAAATAGAACCAAAGTAAGTGAATTTTTGTGTGGATAAAAAAGACCAGCAAGTTTAAAGCGTGTTTTGAATATAAATCAGCTTCAGTCACGCAGCTTTTGTCAATAAAATTTTACCAAGGCTCTGAATGCTTTATGGGTAGCTTCATGGGTTTAACGAAATTTACTGAGATAAGAACTTTATTCGACTTTAAACTCCCATCAATTTGAACTTCGCTCTAAAAACTTTGTGGGGGGCTATGGAAGTGCTCATAAATTCAAGTTGAAACCCTTTCCATTTGCTGCTTCATTTCACCTATCACATGGCTACAACACCCCCTCACAAATGTTTTTCCACACAGTTTGCTTTTTGTGTACTTTTTTTTTAAGCAACTATAAATTTACTTTGTCTGCCCTTTTTGCTAGCTTTTGTTTACTTGGTTTATTTTTAGTGAGCGTATACATACACACACATATCTAACAATTTACCAACTCATTTGCTGACTAGACAAAATTGGAAAATAAATACGAAAACTCACTTAAACTTCCTTGCATTTCGCTGTCATATTCAGATTTCAGCCAGCCAGTTTTATGTTTGCAATGTATGCAATATCGTTTCACAAATAATTGTGTGACTCAACTACAAAGTATTTTTTATTCAATTTTTGGGATCCCGTTTTCGTTTACAACTTGGCCACTTTCATTTGGAGATTCAAATTGCTTGTCAAACTTGTTGTTCTCATTGTGTTCTGTACAATTTGACACCTGTTGAAGTGTGAAATGAATTTTGAAGTTACAAAACTCGGCTTACAAAGTTGAATGAATGAAATATGAAAATAAACAGAATTGTAAGGTAAATGAACCCTTCTATGAAGTATTTAAAATTAAATGAAAATGCTTATTTAATATATTAAACAAATTAATTTATTATATTAGATACATCGTTTTTCCGCTACAACCTTTAAATTATGTATAAATCATAATCAAATTATTAAAACCATGTAAATGTTGAGTTATACATAAAGTCGATTCGTTTTTTATACACTTGCATCGGGTATCAGCAGATTTCAGGGGTTAAGCTTGTTTTTAAATATTTTATTAAGTAAAATTAAGAATGCATGGTTTAAATTTCTACATTCCTAAATGCCCAATAAAATCTTTTAAAGTTTGTTTAATGGTTGACCATTGACTATCCCAAACCGACAATCCATTATTTTCTCACTGAACAAGAGCCATCGCAATGCCTCTGTTATCATATTATTCTTGTTCACAACTAGTTGCTTTTCCCATGCAATTTCATAATTTTCCTGATTAGTTTGTTAAGTAGAAAGCATAACGGAACTGAAGTAACACTAATGACAATAATCAGATCACATGCGAGTGAGCAATGCAAAGCAAATGGAATTTGTGTCACTCGTTTAGCGTGATCTAATTTCATATAATGGCGTTTGTTACCTTATAAATTAAATCGAATAAAATGAGAAAATTGGAACTGTACTAGGTGTGAAATTTAGGTTAATTTATTACGTTTCATTTGAATAAATATGTGCAATCTTTTGGTAATTTATAAACAAATGTGTGTTTCATGGTTATTAAAGTAAACGGGGCAATGTATATGTATTTACTTACAAAATGATCTGGTCCATGAAGACTTAAAACTCTTAACAATACGAGCATGACATTTCATTTGAAATAAAATAAATAAATTGAACAAAATGTTAATATTCCTTTTCTTTATTTCTTCCCTATACATGAGTATTGTTTGTTTAGTATGTATATTAAATATTTGTATTTACTTGCTTAATGTATTTGTTTGGTATATATTTGTCATAAATCCACATTTGTATGTACGTATTCATACTTATACATAAATAAATACAATTTTAAACGGGGGAAAGACTGTTTTAAATACTAAATTACTACATATGTTACTGATAAACTTTACCTTTTGTATATCTTACCTATAATCAAAAACTATTTATGATTACAATTTAATTTAATGTTTTTATTTTTAGTAATTATCTAAATTTCTTAATAACCTGCATGTATGAACATATGTATAATAATTTTTCCTTAGTTATATACATTTAAATTTCTGTCGCTTAACTCTTTTTTTCTTCCGCCAAACTGTCGTTAATTATTTTTACTTTCGACTCAATATCTTCATTTACTTCTCTTATCTTTCTGGCTCTTCCTCTTCCTCTTTAACTTATTTCACAAACTCATAATTTCGTGCAATTAAATCATTGTATGACAAATTGACTTTAAAAAGCAATGAAAAAGTGCCAGCAACAATAAAACAATTACACTGACTATGAAAAAAAAGGAAACATACATACAACAACAAAACAAAACGAAACTTGCGGCAATGAAAACGCAACAACAACAGCAAATAAAATGCTAATAAATTGAAATGAAATTAACAAAAACAACAAGGGAAGCACGACAACTGCTGATTGTTGTTGTTCATTGAGAAGGAGAGAGCGCGAAAAAACGTGTGCACATTAGAAGGAGAGGGAGGAGTGCGGTGAGAAAGAGAGGGCGGCAGTCGTTGACATTGTTGTTATCTTAAATTGTCCCGCTTACTTGTTGTTGTTGTTTCCTTAGCTTCTGTTTATTTGATTTTGTCATCATCTTAATGCAAACAACGAGTGAGCGAAAGAGATAGCCTCACGTCGTCGGCGTCGCTCCGTCCTTGTCTAGCCCCGTATTTTATGTGTATTACAACATTTTTTGCGGCGGCGACATAAATTCTACAGATACTGATACAAGCGCACTTTGAGATACAGATACAAAAAGAGTACGCAAACAGATACAGAAACAACAACGATTCACAAATTTATGTGTTCGTTGTTGGCCCCCAAAGGCGTACAACAACAACAAATATATCGAAGAGAAAATATCTCAATGATCATGAGTTCTGTCATCATTATCATAATTATATGGATGATCATCTGCTCATCTGCTCAAATTTTGGCACTCGTTCTCATTCTCTTTCAGCTTACACAAAAGTAGCCTTAACTTTTCATCTTCATATGCAAATACGTTTCAAACAAAATAACTCTTAAAAAACCTTTGTCTATCTTTAGAGCTATTCGATTTCTTAGTTAATGGTATCGAGCGTGCACTGTGTTATTCATTATTAAGACTAAACGATCTGGTTCAGGTTTTTATTGTTATTTAATTGGCAAGCTTTGAATATAAATGTTAAGAAAATCATATTTAATTTATGGTTTTTATGCAATTAAATTATTCCGTTTTCTTTATGTGTTGTTAATTGTTTTTTTTTTTTAATTTAAGATTTTATTTAGTCTATTTTTTTCTTTGGATTTTATTTTTGGTAAATTAGTTGCTTAAACTTAAATTGTAAAGTCTTTCTTACATTAATTAAGTTTAATATTAATATCGCTTTTTTCGGCAGTCCTAAACTTTCTTTAAATTAATCATTTGCACTTATTATTTTCCTGGTAAAAAATTCAAAATTTAAATATCATCATTTTAAATTGCAATAGAAAATAGATTAAAATATTCACAAATAAATTTAAAAAAACGGTAAAAGAGCAGCTAATACTAACAATCTGGATAGACTATTAGAAGTTGTTAGCTTATCAAACTTAAGCTTTTATGTACATTCCTGATAAGAATGTGGTTCAAAGTTTCCAAGTCTCTTGTCAACATCAAACTTGACTTTTTGTACAACACGATTGAAAATATAGTTCCCAACTTTGCAAAATCGCATTAACTTTAAGACTACTAAACAAAAACTACAAACTTACTTTCAATAACATTTGGAACAGATTTTGTATGTTTGCCACCCCACAGTTACGCCTCAGTACAAAGTTTCAATTAAGTTGGCGGCGTGCAAAACCAAATAATATAAATACATACCGATGTGTGTATAATAAACTGAAAAAATGAATAAATTCGGAGAGAACGTTAGCCCGTGGCCACAGTTTGTAGATTGTAGAGGTCAAGGCTATAATGTTTTCTAAATGTATGTACATATGTATGGGCGGGCTGCTTGTGAGGGTCCGATACGAATAAGCGACGGAAAAAGTGCAAATAAATTTGTGACGCATTTTTATTTTGTTATTGCAAATGATATAAATACACCGATCGGCAATGCACACAGTTGAACAAAAGCACAGACACATGTGTGCACCACTCAAACGAAATGAAAAACGCGAAATGTGAACGAGAAAAAGAGAAGGCGACGTAAGAGCACAACGAACTTTTGCGAAATGTGAAATTATAAAACAAAGCGCGCGGCGTAGGCAACAACAATAACAAGCATTAAAACAACTACAGCTGCAGCCAAAACCAATACCAATACCAATACCCAACGGCCAACAGGCTCAACAAATGCCAAATTAAAATGCTAAAAAAAAGGCGCTAAAAAACAAAACAAGCCGCAATGTTTGCTATTGTGTTGACTTGTTTTTGGGCACTGTCTCTTTCCAACACTCCAAACCCGAATTGTTGTTGCCATTTTTGTTTGTTTTAAGCCAAGGCCAAGCTGAGGGAATTTTTCACTGCCTCTTCGTTTTTTGTATCTGTTTATTTTTAAACACAACCGTCGCTGGCAACTGAAAAAAAAATAAAATTTTGAATTGCAAATGCTCGAAACAAAAGCCAAGGAAAATAATCAACAGAAAGAAAAATGATAAGGGAAAACGCGAATAAAATGTTTGCTTAAACACGAAGGAGAAAGCTTGTTTGTTGATTAGGATAGATTGTGGCTTTTTTAATGAGCTACCAAGTTCATTCACTTGAGGAAATCGAAAGGAACTTTAAGTCAAAGTAATTCAGCAATAACGTAGAACGAAAAACACAAATAGAATAAAAAAAACGTTATAGCTAAGATACACTCAGGTGTTTTTCAAAGCGTAAATATGCACATATTTATGTTGTTTTGAATATAGCACAGAACCATGCACTAAAAATACAAATAATCCATTTAATATAAACTTGAAAATTAATTTTCAAAAAGTTCTTTAATTATTTATGTTGATAGTAATTAATTACTAAATAAAAGGGTTATATATATAAACACTGTGTGGAAACATTTAAATTATTAATCTTCCAACTATTAAATTTTTAATTTAGAAGTTTAGCTTTTAGGAGAGCTTAATTTTCTATTAAAGCTGAAATTTAAGTTAAGTCGTTAAGTATTGTTTATGTGCTAAAGATCAATAGAGCAGTCATTAATAAAGCCTTAAACTGATTTAAATTACCTCAAAAAAAGGTAAAAGACAATAGAGAATTCTATGCAGCATTTAGAATCGTTTAAAACGTTATGCCATTCGTCTATTTTTAGCTGTAGTTTATGCTGCTTTAAACAAATTATCAGGTCTGTCCAACTCGAATAGATATAGATGTACACACAAAAATTTAAATATTCACTACATGCATATATAAAATGACAATTAACAATGTCGAACACGCCCACAACACAACAACAGAAACGATTTTCGTTAAATAAGTTTTGACGGGCACCGTCAGCTATTTGTGCGCAAATCAAAAAAGATTTCGTGTTTTGTCTCTTTTAACTACTTGTTTTCTTTTATTTTTAGTATTTGTTTTTGTTTATAACAGATGAGATTGCTGCGGCCTTTCGCCCTAAGCTGTGTGTTTTCGCTTATACTCGCTAATGTTTTTATCTCTGTCATAATTTTGTTTTTAAAAATGATTATTCTACCCATTATCTGTCTATTTGTTTAAGTACTTGTTAATCAGGCAACACGTGAGTGTGTTGTTAGTTTGGGGTCGGTCAGTCCGTTAGTAATGCCCCAGAATTGATAACACTAGAAGTGCTACAAACATTTTGTGTGAGTCTTATAGAGGAATTTAAATACATATATTAAAAATAAACTTCATTTAATTATTTGAAAAATATATTATATTAGTGGGTTTTTTAAGTTTTAAAATACACGTAACCTTTTAGTACCAAAACTATGTTGATAACTATAAAACTGGACTTCAAGGACTATACAAATTTGTCCCTTGTTAAAACCTTAAAATATCATTATAGATTTCAAATTGTTTGTTGGAATCCCGAAAAACACAAAGCTTTGTTTGTTGTACAACATTCTTGAGTTAATCCAAAATTTGTGTCCAATTGCTCTTAGTTTCGCCATAAATGAATCATTTTGGGGCATTTTGTGCTGTGCTCGGTTCATTGGAAAGTCAGTTTATTTTCGTGCACGTTCTTTAGAAAGTCGTTGAACTGTTTGCATTTCCCTCTCGCCCACTCTCTCTTCCCCTTCTTGTTCTCCCCTTCTCCCACAAATTATATTGTAAACGGCAAAGATAATTTTTAAGTTTATTCGTTTTTAGCAATTTCATCATCGTACTGTGAATTTTGTTCATATTAGAATGAGTGCCTGTCGACTTCAACTTTTATGGCTACAATAAATACTGGGGAAAATGACAACAGAAACCCAAAAAGATTAAACCCTGACTTTGGCATATTTCCTGAAATATTTTATTTATTTATTTAAATCTTCTTTTGTTGTTCCCGTAAATAGAATGAGATTCATGAACATTCAATAATGTGAAATGCTATATATGCAAATACAAATTTGGGACAAGTTTTGAGATACGTTCACACAGGAAGTCATAACTTTAAGTACAATCTAAATAATTTGATTATTTATTGGGATTTCAGCAAAAATCACCATTTAATTGTTAATTCAAACAAATTGGTTTTATATATGTTTCTCTTTTCAATCTAATTGCATATGCTTTTAAATAAAATTGATTTCTATTTAAGTTATACTGCTGTATTTTTTTGTTATTATATTTGTGATTATTAGACTCTTTATTAATTAAATGCGTATTTATTTTTTCAGGCAACCACCATGGAACCCAACAGACATCACGAATATCAGACACATCATCAGCCGCATCCGTCGATGCAGCACCACCCAACGCATTCGCATCCGCATCACCAGCAACCGCACCACCAGCAGCCGCACCACCCGCAGCAACCGATCCACCACCATCACCCGCCGCCACCGCCTCCTCAGCAGCAACAGCAGCAGCAGCAACAACAACAACCACCACCACCGCAGCAGATCCACCAGCAGCAGCATCCGCAGCATCACTACCAGCAGCAGCTGCATCACCATCCGACGAGCTCCACATCGGTGGGTAGTTCCTCCTCCGGCAGCTATGGCAATCACCACCCCCAGCATCACCCAACCTCGTTGGCCGAGGATCCTGGGCGATCCCGGACAGCGATGTATATGAGCAGGAGCAGCCAACCCGGCTTGCCACCACCCCATCCCCATCCTCCGGCCCAGGGAACGGGGGCCACTGGTCCCAGCGGAGGTGATCCCCACATGCAATACTACACCTCGAACCAAAGTTTGACGGTGAAGAAAATGCCCGAACCGCATCCCAGTTGGAGCTACAAAAGCCAAGCTGTACCTGCTCCAGCTCCGGCGCCTGGATTGCGACAGCATGGCAATCCCGGTCTTTATGCAACGGGCAGCACAGCCTACTGGCCGCCACCCGATGAGCAGCTGCATCACCAGCAGCAGCCATCCCGATATTCCTATGGGAAACCAGGAGGCCAAGTCACGGGCTCGAGATCTATTCAAGGACCACCCCTGCCAAACAGCCAGCGTTACTACAGCGAGGACATCAAGTACTCCACGGTACCGGCCGCATCCAAGGTGCTAACCTACGCACCGCCAGCCAGCAGCTCCGCGCAGCCACAGCCACCGCCACCCACCGCCAGTTCGTCATCCAACTCGTCATCCGTCCGCCACTATGAGCTCGAACATGTGGTTAATCCTAGTAATCCCAGCAACGAGCACCAGCAACCGAGTCCGAATTATGGTCGGAAGTGCCCGCCGCACTATGAAACTCCGCCGGAGCAGAGGAGTGCCGGGGCCACGCCCTCTTCGACGGGCACGCCCACATCGTCATCATCATTATCATCATCATCATCATCACACCACCAGAGCCTGTACATACCGATGCCGACATTTAGTACGGAAAAGTTTCAAACTACCGTGCATAATGCGATCGAGAAGTACGTGAGGGAAACGCCGGGACCCAGTTTGGAATATCCCCGCGGTGGAGGCGGATCAGCAGTGGGAGCAGGCAGTGGAGCTGCCTATGGCCGCACTGGCTACTACCAACAGCAGCCGGTGAAGAGTTCCAAGAGTTCTGCGCCACCTGCTCCACCAACTGCCACCGCTAGTTATGTGAAAATGGAACCAGAGCATGCGCTTACCGGAAGTTTGCCGCAACCCACGCGATCCTCGCTCTATCACAATCCCTACAATGTGGAGAGCAGAGAAAGGGATTCCTCGCCAGCAATGGCCACGGTGCCGGCGCCACATGGTTATCCAACGAAATATGGAAAGCTGATACAGCAACAGCATGCTGGCGGCGTGGGAAGTGGTAGCTCTGTGCCGTATTCAAGTTACTATCACCAGGGAACACCTTCGCCGGCAGCGGGGGCGGTGGCCTCGCCCACGCCGGCACCAGCACCACCGCCTGCCGGAGCGCCAGGAACGAATCTGGGTCCCGGTATACCTTCTCCACACAGCAGCCAGTCTGCTCCTCCGCCACTCAACAGTCAGCAGCCCGCCTCATCCTCATCCTCAGCCTCTAGCAATGCCAACTACTCCACGCTGCAGGTTTATCCGCACGGACCAGATATCTGCTACCAGCCCGGTGGACAATCCCTGCCGCCAAACCAAACCCAGAGTCATCAAAATCCGGCCAAGAAAGCACCAGCTGTTACTAAACCGAACTATCGGGCCTTAATCAACGATATGTTGAAGAGGAATACGGCCAGTGAGCAGGAACTGAATCTGCAGATCATCAAGAAGACTCTCAATATGGAACCGCCTGCCAGAAATCATCCTGCACCCAGTCGAGTCATCCAACAGGGTGCCACTCCACCCGCTCCCCTTGCCGTTTCAACTGCTCCACATCCGCCGCCACCGCCAGCGATTCACTCGCCATTGGATTTATCCATGCGTACGGTCAAGCAGACAGCGGATTCCACGGAGTACAAGTACCAGAGGCCCAGCACGGACTACAAGCTGCCGCAGGCGGGTTTGGGCGGAGGCTTGGGATTGCCTAGGTTCGACATCACGCCCAACTTTACGGCGGCCACCAGGAGCGGAGCAGCCACGAGTCCGGCGCCAACAGCTGTGATACGACAGGCGCCGGCCATTTCGGTTGCCCCACTCCCAACCACGGTCCAAGTTCCTCCGGCGGCGGCTGCCCCGACGTTGGTGATCAAAACCCTGCAACAGATGCGTCCCAGTGTGCTGGAAACGAATCCGTTTGCCAAGCGGCAGCAGCAACTGCCGCCAGAGACGAGTATTGTCCAGGTGAACAAGCCACCGGTGGAACTGATGCCCACGCCGTCGCCCAGTCCCCACAACAGCAGTAATCCCAACTATTTGGGCAGAAAGCGGCACCTGCAGGAGTACAATCAAGCCGCTGCCAAGCAGGCAAGATTGGATGCGGAATCCAATCAATCAGGATCTCTAGTCGCAGGAGCACCCCTAATTGCCGCTCCTACATCAGTGGTTGTAGTGGCTCCAGTGCCCGTAATCGCTGTCAATGAGCAGGCGCTGGCCGCCAAGCGGGAAAGGGAATCGCAACCCATGGGCCTGCCAGAATCATCCACTTCCGCCAGTCCCATAGCCAAGGTGGAGCCGCGCATTCGGACCAAAGCAGAGCTTAAGGGTTTCACATTTACACCACCTGTGCAGGTGACCTCCACCACCACCAATGCGCCAAGTACAATTTCGCCACCCAGGACACCGCCTAACCAGATTACCAATCACATACAAATCAAGTTGGAGCCAGCGCCACCGAAAGCGGCCGATTTGGGTCTAGAAGATGAAGTGAGCTTGGGCAACCTGATGGACTGGGGCAGTACGTGCAATAATCTTGTCGAGCAATTACTTAGCAAGGTTGTGGTGTTGCCACCCTCTTTGCCAACCGCCTCCACTACTACTACTACTACTACTATTAAACTGGAGCTGAGTGAAGATGATCTGCCAGTGGCTCGCATTCTCAAGAGGCAACCGTTGGCAGTCGTTACGCCAGGAGGTGGAGATGCCGAATCGGCCACCACCCAATTGACCACAACCACCAACGGCATCTCGTCGTCTTTGGGCAATGGCAGTGGCCAAAAGAAACTGAGCAAAATGGAGAGGGAGAAGAAGCGTCTGCAGCAGGAGCAACGAATCGCCGCCCGTTTGGCGCCCAAACAGGGACAAACTAGCTCATCGGAGAGCGATACCACGGAGCTCCATAAGCGTAATACCGAAAGGCAAAAGAAGCCACTTATGCGGAAGGGAAGAACCAGGCCAAGATCCCCGGAAGCAGCGAGCATTCAGCAGAGCAGCGATGAGGAGCAGGAGAAGGGGAATCAGCGTCTTAGCCGCAGTCAAACCTCCAGTGAGGAGAGTAAAACGAAAGCCACCACAACCAAAAAGGATGCTAAAAAGGAGGTTAAGACTCCCACTAACAACAAGGCCAACAATAGCACCTCACCAAGCAAAACCAACAAGAAACAATTTGATGCTTCCAGCCAAAACAAATCCAAAGTTGAGGAGAATCTAAAGCAAGAAAGCCACGAGAGCAGCTCCTCCGAAAGTCACGAAGAAGACGACGACGAAGAGGAAGAGGAGCAGGAGGAGGAGGAGGAAGAGGAGGAGGAAGAAGAAGAACCCGAAGAGGATGACGAAGAGGAGCAGGAGCAGAAGCACGAAAAGCAGGACAAACAGAAGCGTGTAGGCAGACGTCCAGGTAGCACCCTAAAAAAACGCATTGCCCACAAGCTGAACACCATGACCCGCTCCAAACATCGCAAGGAACTCGAACTGCAGTTGGCCAATAGTAAGGTGCTACGCAATGACAAGATCATTCGCAATTCCACCACCAAAATCAAGAGGAAGTACGTCCGCAAAGTGGTGGACAGCAAAAAGGAGATGATGGTCACGCGTTTGCGAAACAAACGTGGCTTAAACTCGGACTTGGGACCACTGAATGGTAGAAACTGCAAACTGAAGGGCAACAAAGTGGGCCAAAGTCCGGGAAAACCAGCAAAGACTTCGCCCCAGCAGCAATTGTACCTCGAGGAGTATCGCTATAAGTTGGCCTTGAAAATCCCCCACCGTCTGATCTCGATCAATAAGCTCAATAAAGTGGCCGCCTCATTGCCGGACTTGGAGCGGCGTGATCTCGGCCAGGAGTTGGCCTGTTTCAAGCGAAACAGACCCAAGACCAAGGCAGCCAGTAAGCAGGATTCCACACCGAAATCCATAATCGATGTACTCCACTTGAGGGTAACCAATGGCAGTGCCCACCCGAGTGCTCAAAGGAAGATCTCCGTATCGGCTCCCGCTTCCACCAACCTGCAGATCCACAGTGAAACGTCGCAAACCTCCGCCTCGACTTCACTGTACGAGCAACCGCAGCAGCAGGAATCCACTGAAAACCAATCGCTCGATGATCTCAGCAAGCGGCACTTTAGCATCTTCGATACCAAAGTGTTGCAGAGCAAAACCCGTACGGAAACCAAATTGCAGAAGCACCGTGAGATCATCCGTGAGATATTCGTTGGTCCGGAGCGTCCGGCTTCGGCTCCGCCGGAATGCGCCCAAGAGGCAGAGGCTGGCGATGCCATCAGTTACCAGAAGTACGAGGAGTTCCTGCAGCAAATGAACAGCATTGTCAGTGCCAATGGCAACAAGCTGGCCAGAAGATCTCTGATGGAGGACAAGTCCGTGGCAGTGCCTCAGTGTCCGCACAAGAGGAAGTACCTTCGTCGTAAAGGCAGTTCGGGCTTTGATTATATACGCAAGAAAAAGAGACCAACTCCAACTCAGAATCAGAATCAGCATCAGAACACGAATCACAGCCAAAATCATAATCAAAGTCAATCGAATGCCAGTCAATTGACACAACATCTATTGGATCACAATCAGAGTGCGGCGGATGAGCGATTGGATGATACGGACAGCACCATAGCTGGTAGCTCTCACCTACCTGCGAAAGTCAAAACGGAGATGGATGTTTGCCGGGAGATCCAGAAGTGGGTGCTCAACAAGGGAGTGGGTCAGAGTACCATGCACAAGGCTGCTCGTCAGGGATTGATCGATGTGGTGGTCTACTGCTTGGATCATCTGAATATGAATCCGGATCAGAAGGACAATGCCGGCTATACGCCCCTCCATGAGGCCTGCACTCAGGGATGGTTGGAGATTGCCAGGATTTTGCTGCAATTCGGAGCCAATCACTCGGAGGCTGCCCAATCCGGAATCCGGCCCTTGCATGGTGCCATCGAAAACGATCACGAGGAGGTGGTGCGTCTGTTGCTCTCCTATGGCGCCGATCCGTTGCTGGCAACGTACTCAGGTTGGCTTTGGATACACATGCGTTTTTTTTATCAGCAGTTCTTACCATTTGCATTTCATTTCTAGGTCAAACCCCGCTAATGTTAGCTTCAAGCGAGTTGATGCGTGGCATTCTGAGCGCTCATCTCATCGATGCACAAAGTGCCGCCGCTGACATCAAGCCAATGCGGTTCCATGGGCCTTGGGAGATATTTGGTGAGTGGAAAAAATAAACATCTGACTGAAATCTTAATAATTCTTAAGGCTTCTTCAAATTGCAACTGCAATAATAAAATTGATTTATTTGTACCCATTTCTAGTTTAATTATTTAATAACTTAAGCTCTTTCTGGTTCGAATAAAATTACATAAAAACAATATTTATTTTTGATTATCAAATACTTAATCATTTTTGCTAAAGTTAAAGTAGTTTTCTAAAGTAAACGTTAAGTAACGAGTTAAACCATCAAAACATATTTTTAAATTAAAAGCTCAGAAAATATAAATCAAATGAATAATAATTTAATTTTTAAAACATCTATTGTTGAGAGTTTTCAAGGAAAAATCAATATTTAATTCGTAGAGTTTCAGAAATAATTACCATTCATGCTAATTTTAATCCCTTACTCATCCATAAATTAATATCTTACAGATGCTAAGGAGTATGGTTATGATATATTCAGTAATGTACCGAATACATCTTGTGATATGAGCAGAGCTCTACGTAGAGAAAGGAAGGAGGCCAAGCAGCAGAGGATGAGCAGCGGCAACAGGAACAGCAACAGCAACAGCACCATGATTCCAAATTCCAACGGTAATGGCTTGTTGTTGGCAACCAAGAAGGAGGAGCAGGAGCCCGAGGATTTGGAGCAAGAGCGGGTGAAAGTGATCAAGCAGAACGGGGAGACGAGTGCAACGAAGACTGGACCAACAACTACGACAACAACGGCAACAACGATGGTCAAATTGGAACCAGGAACCGATGAGGATAGCAATAACAATAAGAACAACGACGAGCTAAATGCAAATGTTGAAAATAATTTAGTAACAAGCGTTGTGAATGTCAAGAATGAAGTGAAAAAGGAAATGGATGCTGAATTAGAAGCGGAAACGGAAGCTGAAGCAGAAGCGAATAGGAATAGTAGGAGTAGGAGTAGGCTAGACGACGATCAGACGGACATCGAGACAATGGATAGTGAATTGAATGGTGATATTTTTGAATTTGAAGAGGCCGATGTGCCCTTGCCACCACTGTACTTGCTCAAAGACGAGGGCAGTGATAAATGGGTACTACTCAACGACTTGTGCAATTTACTTAAAGTTAAATCAAAGGATACGCTGCTCAACAAGGTAAGTTGATGATGCTCTAGATGAAATAATATTAGCAATTAAACAATTAAAAGTGTTCAATATTTACAAAATTTTGTACATCAAGAGTAAGTCATAAATTTACTTCTTTAGTAAATGGAATATAAAAGTGATAAATGCTTAAAATCAGAAACCTCAATTTTGTAAGACCATAAAAGCAAAATGAAAGATAATTCTCAACAACATTTTAAAGTAAAAAAAAAAAAACACTAAAATAATTATATCCCTGGTCATTTTTATTAATCAGTTAAAAGATTACAAATTACAATATAAAAATTAGATGCTATAGTCAATGCTATAATTATTTTTCTTACTTATTATTTTATTTTTTAAAGCAAAATTTAATAAAATATTTTTCTCTTTGCCCAGCTCTGTCCGAACAACAGCAACGCATTGGCCAGCAGTCAGAAGCACCTGCTCCGGGAGTTCAAAATCGACGATTTCCTGGAGAAGGCCACCTGCCTGCAGCTGTTGTGCGCGGGTGAAAAGCTGAACATGTTCAGCTCCTCGAAGGTTGTACTTATCAAATACAACGACAGTGTGCGGAACTTGTTGGGCGTCAAGACCATTTTAATGAAATTTTAACCGAGATATACATAGCGATAGGACGAGGCATGATCCAGAATGAAATAACTTAGAAAATGATGAACAGATGAACCTAGCACTAACTGAAATTAAGGTGTAAAGTGCAAACAAATATTGAAAAACTATTAGTACGAATATAATAATAGATTTATATATTATATACATATGTATATTTTAGCTAGTAGCTAGTTTTTACTCACACGTCTTTGTCTTTGGAAGATAAAGTCTTTTTTAAAGGAAATTAAATTAGAGCTAATGCAAAGTGATACAAAGGTGCTATACACACTCAAAACGAAGAAAAACGAAAACGGAAACGGAAAAAGAATGGAAATTTTAAAGTGAGAATATTGTGAAAATCTGGAATCTTTAGAGATTGGCTGCAATAATGCAATTCAAATGTAGAACAAACGGAAGCGAGGCAATGAGAGTAATGGAAACGAACAGAAAATGTATGCCAGCCAAGCAGCTAATAAATTGATATATACTTACAGATATATCTAGGGATAAAGTGTAATCTATGGTTTTTAAAAAATGCAAAACAAATTAGCTAAAGTATAAACTATATAATAATTATTGTAATAATATTAAAGCAGCAACAAAGGCGTATTTATGTATTATGTATTTTTAAATGAAATTATTAACATAATATATAAAATATATGTATACACAATATGATCCAACTATAATGTAAATCAATTTTCAGATAGGTTTGTAATTTTCTATGTAATGTACGTGTGTAAGTTTTGTGCAACTATAAAAGGAAACCACAAAAAAAAACAAAAGAAATTTAACAAAAAACTAATAATGAAAAACAAAATAAATGCAAAGTGAAATTTTGGCAATTTAAAAGTGGCTTTTTAACTACAAAATGGGGGAATAAAGTAATGTTACAATTTTGCAGCGCTTTTTTAACTTTATTACTAAATCTAATTTTGTCAAGATAAGCCCTTATACTTCAAAAGATTTTTCATTGTTTTCTTATGGTTTTCATAATTGTATATCACTATAAATATGAAAAGTTAATTATTTGTGTGTTTAATGGATGAAATCAAAATAACTGGGGATTGTGTAAGCGCAGAAACTTAAATAATAATAGAAATAATTTTTACTTTTGCTTAAATATAAAAAAAAAGATTTCACAGAACGGATGTCAGCAAGATGTTGAGCAGGATGAGAATCCAAGTAAAAGTTCCAAAAAAAATCACCTAGATTGGATTGTTTTTATGATTCTCTTTACCGTTTTTTTAACAAATTGTGTAAGGGGCGGAATTTATAATATAATAGTACTTGAAATCATTGACTAGAATCCAAAATTGTTAAAAACCGCAAAAAATTCAAATTCATTAGTTATCGATTTTTATTTAAGTCACTTACAGCTTTTCTGTATAGGTGGCGCTCCATTCAACCAGATGTCGCTCGTCAAAGTTCGGATAACTGTGCGCGAGTGTGCGTGCATGTGAGCGCTTTTAGCTAAAAGCTTTCCGGTTTTCACATGATTGCCGTCCTTGTTCTTCAAACGTTTTTTTAAAGGCCAAGAATGCTGCCTCTCTGTCCTTGGCCCCCGCCCCCGCTCAGCGACCCATGTGTGTGTGCGAGGGCTTTCGGTCTTCTTCTACCTACGCCAACAACTTTTTACTGTGGTGTTCCCGTTCGAGTCGTATGGAGTGGCCTAGAGACCTAATTTTTATTTTTTGTCCGCGTTTTGCGCGAAATAGTTTTTCCCGAAAAAGTGAAGCCAACGAATAAACAATAGCCCAGAAGGCGAAAGCCAAGAAAGTGAGAGTGAAAGTAAACAAAGCGGAAAAGAACGAACTGGCGTTAATTGTGTGTGTATTTAATATTTCCGATGCGTCCATAACGGGAGTGTGTTTTTGGATCCCCCTCCATCCTCTCCGTCTTCGACTTTCGCTGAATTTCAATGTGCAATTTTGTTTAAAAATTAACACAAAGTGGGAAGATAGCGTTGTGTCATAGAATTGGAGCAAAAGCAAAAAACAAGGCGAAAATTAGCAAAGGCAAACGGAAAAACAACAACACAGAATGCCCAGTAGAAGCCCAGTACATATGTATGTACTATAGTATATGTACATAGTAGGAATTGCAATTTATAGTTGTTGTTTTCAAGAGCTTTCGCTTGTTGCGCGCGTGCGACGATTGTGCAAGAAGTTTTTGTGTGTGTAAAGTCGGGAAGAGGAAATAGCAGAGAATAGAAGCAGAATAACATGGGAATAAATACAAAATAATTGAAATAAAAAAAAAAATAAATCGCCAAATGCGTTCGGCGTTGCGTGTGTGTGCGTGTGCTAAAATATGCTGAAAAGCTCTCGGAGAGCAAGAGAGAGAACGCGAGAACGATCGGGAGAGACAGCAACAACGATCGGCGAAATGAATCACACGCAAGCTTTGTTTTGCGAATTATAAATTCGCGTTCTCCACATATGCGAATTCCCACACTGAGAGCGAGACAGAGAAAGAGGGAGAGCAGCAACAGCTACAACAATAAAACCAAGACATAATAATAGAACTTTTGCTTTCGGTTCCAACTGGTTTTTGTATACATAAAAAGAGAGAGAGAACTCTTCTTCTTCCGCGATCTTCGTCTTGGAATTCATGGAAACCGGGCGCATGCGCAAAACAAAAACTACAAAAGGAACAACAACGACGTCAGCTGCATGAAAGGTAAGTTCTCAATTCTCCCCACGTCTAAACTTCCTTTCGCTCCTTCTCTTTCCCCAAAAACCCCTCTTACCTTTTGTCTAGTTGGTGAAGCTTTATTTTATTGTACTTAACTTCTTAAAATGGTAAAGATCGAGCACAGAAAAAACAACATAATTTTGAATAAAGAACTTCATATTATAAGAGTAATTCTTACCAATCTGAAATGCCACAAGAGATCAATTTAATAAATTTAATTAATTTTTGTTCTATCCTTTAAGTAAGCAATCTTTATCTTATTAAAAACAAAATTATTATAAATTAAATCGAGTTTGGAAAAATAAAGATTATAAGCTAAACCAAAATGCTATTATATGAATGTTATTTTGAAATTTATGAAATTTACCTAAACATTTCTCCTTAAATGTTTAAGATCAAGTTTAAACACTATTTTTGTTGTCTGTGTAAGGCACGGGGGTTGATGAGATTGGACAACGAAAAGTGAAGAACTTGGAGTCGAGTGAAGTTTATTAAAGTCGCAAAAAAGGGGAATTTTCATAGGTTCCAAAGAGTGGGGGAATATTTCCAGTTTTCTGTTTCGCGAACTGGAAAATTATTTTAAAAGGGGGAATAAAAACAGTACTGTTGAAACTTTAAATGGATTTGGTTTTGTTTCGAGAATAAATGTTTTAAAGCATTTTTAAATGCATTTTTAAAATACTAATAAAAACAAATCTAAAATTAAATCTAAAATTCCGTAAAATACTTTTTTTTATACCAACATTTAAGAGGACAAAACTTTAAACAAAAATTAAAATTCAATATAAATAATCTTTAATTACTTGTAAAAAGGTTTTAGTCAAACTTTCTACTTTAAATATATATTTTTTTAGTTTACTCAAGTAAAAATAAAGTGAGACCGGAAAATAAATTAAGGGTTCAAATAAAAAGAGGCCGCGTTAAATTGCAAATTGTTTGCTGGATAATCAAATGGTACCGAAAAAAAGCTTTAAAAGCTTTTCTCCCTGATAAAGAGTTGACCTTGGCCTGCTTTGTAAAAACATTAGGCTTTATCCTTGGCCCACATTCCCTGTGACCTAACCTTCAACTTAACCTTGCCTTGACCTAGACCTTTTAAATTCCTTGTCCTACTTCCTTAAAATGGGAAATAAAAGTTGATTTTTCTATTAATATTCTTAGCATTTGTAACCTACTTAAATCTCAAACTACTGTTGACCAATTATTACCTTTTCAGGTCTTTAAAGCAATTTTAAACTCACTAATACTATCGTTACCTGCCATTACAAATCAAAAACCAATCCCACACATCACAACGAAACGTACAAACAATTAAAGTTAAATTATAACAAAATGGATACCTTCAATGTACCTATGCTGGCGGAAAGCAGCAGCAACACATATGCAACAGAAGCTACCAGCAACCATCACCACCTGCAACATCAGCAGCAGCAACAGCAACATCAACAACAGCAGCAGCAGCAGCAACAGCAACTCTTAATGCCACACCATCACAAGGATCAAATGCTGGCCGCTGGCAGTACCCCAATGTTGCCCTTTTACTCCCACTTGCAACTGCAACAGAAGGATGCAACAGCAACAATGGGATCTGAAGCAGCAACAGTGGCGGCAGCTGCAACATCGGCAACTGCAGATAACTTCAGTTCCTTACAAACGATCGATGCCAGTCAATTGGATGGTGGCATTTCCTTGAGCGGCTTGTGCGATCGATTCTTTGTGGCCAGTCCAAATCCCCATAGCAATAGTAATATGACACTAATGGGCACTACGACAACAGCAACAACTACTACTACTACCAATAATAATAATATAAATAACAACAACAATAATAACAATAACAACAACAATGTGGAGGCTAAGGCAGTGAGGCCATCGAACGGCGGTTCGGTGATCATCGAATCTGTGACGATGCCATCGTTTGCCAATATTTTATTTCCCACCCACCGCACCGCCAACGAGTGCATTGATCCCGCCCTGTTGCAAAAGAATCCCCAAAACAACACCACTGGCACTAGCATTATTGTGCCGCCCGTTGAATATCATCAATTGAAACCACTTACAGTCAATTCATCGACATCCGTTTCCACCAGTAATTTCCTTTCCTCCACCACGGCTCAATTGTTGGACTTTGAAGTGCAGGTGGGTAAGGATGATAGTCACATAAGTACCACCACCACAGGTACAGGAACAGGATCGGGATCGGGATCGGGTACGGGTTCGGGATCTGGTGCAACAACAATATCCACAGCAACACCAACAACAATAACGACTACATCCAATAATAACACTGCCAATCCGACAAGGAGCTCATTGCACAGTATTGAGGAGCTGGCCGCCAGTTCCTGCGCCCCAAAAGCAACATCACCCAACAGCAGTGCCAGTACAACACCGCAGCAACATCACCAGCAGCAACAGCAGCAGCAGCAGCAACATCACATGCAAAGCGGCAATCACAGTGGCTCCAATCTCAGCACCGACGATGAATCCATGTCCGAGGATGAATTCGGGCTGGAAATCGACGATAACGGAGGTAAGTCAATACTTTATTAACCTATTTTTCCAAAAAAACCCCTAAGTTTCAAGGCAAATTTGTTGGCAATATTATGTTGTTTGCTGCAAAATGTGAAAAATAGATAAAGGCGTTTCAATAAAAAGTTTTATCCAACCCACCGAAACCCACAGAAATGTTATAAAATAAAATCGAAATTAGAAACAAACAACCAAAGAAAGCCGTGTTAAATAATATATTTAAACAGAACTTATATATACAATTGCGAAAAATTAATAAATTGTGTAATAATGTGTAATTGTGTAATAACAAAATTCAAAAGTGCAGTGTTTAAATAATAAACTAAAGTATATAAACCACTTAAAACCACGACTTCCAAAAGAAATTATTACGTATGAATTCTGTGACAATTTATCCAATATGTAATATAAAAGCAAATCAAATTTACAATTTACCAAGTATTGAAATACTTTAAAGTACAAGTAATTTGTCTATATTAAGTTATTTTTTTGGGCAGTAAGTAAAGGATTATTTAATTAAAATAACGATTTAAAATACAAGATATTGAGCAATCCAGTTAAAACGCAATCAGTTTGTCACGCATTTCCACTGACATTTATTACATTTTCAATTTAAATCGAGTCACAGCCTTGAAATTTTCACTAACTTGTCATTACTGGCGTGCACGCCCCTGGTTTATTCCAGTCAGTCGGCCAGACGGTCGTCTTAAATCTTAGTGTGCCAAGTGCAATGCTAAGTTTAAATATGCACAGAGTACTCTCGGTACCCCTCCCCAAATCCCCTTTCCGCTCAGTTGGCCTCGCACTTAGCTCCATGTTATTCGGCCTGGCGTCGGATGCAGCCATAAAAATCCATTTGAAATGTCTATAAAAATGCAACTAACCTACTTTCGGGTGTTGTTTTGGGAAGGTCGAATTTAAAATGCTCTTTAACTCAAAAACTTAATTTTTATTGCTTTAAGGTTGGTTAAAGTAGTTACAAAAAAGGACAACATTTTATTACACCTTTAAAGCCTTGGTAAAAATTTATCATATATATAATTTGCAAACTAAAAACCAATTTATAATTTTTAATTAATTGTCTCTTTATACAAAGCTTAGGTTATTTTATTATCTAGGTTCTAGCATCTTATATTTAATACAATTTGTTAAAAGTATGGGACAAAAAAATTGTTGTAAATATTAAACTAATTATTTCAAAGGAATTATAAAAAAAAATAGATTTCAAAAAATATTTACAAAGAATTTTAAAAGAAACATTCCCCTAGTCAGCCAAAGAGTGTGTAAAAATGCAAATGAAGAAAAAATTCGCTCGATACGTGTGTCGATGCGTGAACAGCAATTAAATGAGCAAACTGAGACAGGCCCCTGCCAAATGTTGATGATGGATGATCAAACATTACAGATATACATACGTATGTACATATGTAAGGTTGTATGTTTGTCAACATTTTGTTTGTTTTTTACGCAGCATTTGGTGGCATGATACGGACTTTTTAAATTGACATTATTGACATTCGACAATGTCAAAAACACAGACGCATTTTCTACCCCTTTCTAGAGGCATTAAATGCACCCACCCACTTGGCAACCTTCGCGGGAAACCCCCAAAGTGCAGCTTAAATTTTCCATCTGCTTTTATTTCATCCTTAGAAGGAGAGGCAAAATGGAGCAAGGTCAGTTGGGGTATTAGAATTTGGGTCAAGCTCAAACGAATCGTTGTTGCGCTCGCTTGCGTTTTCTAATATTGGAGATTGGGCCCAAGGATGCGAGACAAAAACAAAAAGCGAAATTGCATAGAAATTTGAAGGTCATTGTGTGCATCAGCCGCAGCGCTGCCGACGTCGCAGTCGGCGCAGCAAGTCGCGTGTTCGCGCCCCCTCCTTCTCACTCTCTATTGCACACTCTCCCCGTCTACAGTGAGCGAAAAAATGGCCCCTGTTGAATTCATAAAAACATCTAAATGTAAATATATTAATTAGTTAATTTTTAGTTAATTTTTCTGAAATTTATATGATCAAATAAATTTAATTTCTTAAAAAATCGCTAATGGGTTTCGATGTCCAAAATTTATAAATTGTATTTAAGAATTTGGTAATTGGTTTTAAGCGATTTTTGTAACGAGATGTTAAATAACATTCAGGGGGTAAACCACTTTAAGGTTTGGTGTTAAAGTGCTTACATCTTTCTATTAGACTTATCGAATTAAAGTAATACTTTTCAGTGTGCAGCTGTTGTTGCGGCTACATTTGTTGTTGGCGCGGTTCTGCCTCAGTTGGTTTTATTTGCCGACGACGCGCCACCGCCGCCCGCAACGCCGGCTGACATTGACATAGATTGCATCGTACCGCACCGCACCGCACCGCACCGCATCGGCGTCTCTGCTTCTGCCGGCGTCGTTGTCGTGCGTCTATGCTCACCTCAAAGGATTTAAATGGGTCAAAGTCAGCTAGCAGCTTGTTGCATTTTGAAAAATGCACAAAAAGAAAACGAAATAGCAGCGGCGAATTGGGGCACGACATTGACTGCATCGTATAGCATATATGTAGCTTTATAGCTTATATGTGTGTGGATAACATATGATATATATATGTATATGCACTGGTTCTAGCGTTGAATGCATTTCAAGGTCCTTGCGTTGATGCGAAGGCTGTCGCCGTTCGTTGTAGCGGCCTGTGTACCAAGGACAAGTCCACCACCCCCGGAGAATCCTTGAGTGTTCAAGGTTGTTCTATATGCAAACTATGTCTGCCACGTCTGATTTAAGCTGCGACCTTGAGGTCGTTTTGTGGCTGCGACTGGGCTTGACTTTGAAAAAGGATTTGGTGAAAATAGCGTAATGTTTGGCATTGCACAATGTTTAAAGATTTAAATGGAGCAAAGCGAAATATAGATTAACCTGGTCTCGGGTTGTTTTAAAATTCACTTTAAGCTCGTAAAAAGGTCAGGAGAACATAGCAAAGGCAAATTTAATACGATATACAAAAATCTGATTGAAACTGGTATTTTCTAATTTAAAATTGATAGTTAAAGTACTTTTAACTGTCACCTAAAAATTTGAAAGTATATTTTAAAATATAAGACTGTAAAACTCGAAATGGTTTTCAATAAGCAAACATATTATATGATAAATTTAAATGGTGTTATTATTGTAATTGTGTTGTTATTTTGCAATTCAGTAATTTTATTCAAATTTCAAATTCATTTTAAAAAAGTAATATTTTTTTGAAAATATATTATTTTATACCAAATGAGTGCCAAGAATGCTTGTTTTTTTTTAGCTATTGTGATCCGATCTTTTTTTGTATTTTTACATTTTTAGTTATGAGTTATTAACATATTTTATGGAATTTCAAGCTTTATTGGGAAGTTTACTTAATTTATATATGTACTAATTGCCAATTGTCTGGTCTCTAAAATAATATTACTTGTAATTAGTTAACAATTATATGAAGCAAGTAGAAAATCCCTCACATTCTATCCTCCACATTGGTCATTCACACTTGCTTTGAATTCTAATTCTTTCTCACGATTTGCCATTGGCAAGCAAACCGCAAATTGGTAATTGAACCTAAACTAAGCACACCGATACACAAAGAATAAGGCTTAGTCAAGCGATCAGAAAACAGAAATCTTGTAAATGCAATCAAGGATGGAACATTGAAAAATATCAAGTTGGGTTTAATAGAGTCGAGCTAGCCCTTAAGAACAAAAATAAACCAAAACCCAAACCCAAACCGAATCATTGTAGTGTAACAAACTGAACAATAATAATGATAATGTAAGCAATTAAAACAGGTAATCGAAGAGGCAGGTTCCGAGGGTGTAGGCACTTAGTTTTGTTTGCAAATTGTTTAACTAAGTGCATAGTAATTGGCTTATTAGTCGGGTTTTAGAGGAATGTTTTTTTCTTTAAAAAAAACCTCTGTTTTATTTGTGTGAAATTGTTTGACTAGTAAGGTTTCATACCATTTAGAATCGTTGAACCCCTCAGGGCCAACATTGAAAACAGGGCATTGTTTCATCGAACAGTCTATATATTTTCAAGTTAACTTTTTCAAGGTTTAAATAAAACTTTAATTGTCTAAAACTGTAACTAATCCAATAACTGGATTGCAAATATAACTTATAAATTTTATAATTTACAACTTGGGTTTATTAAAGAAGAACAAAACATAAACAAAAAATCTTTTGTTTATTTCAAGATATTTATTTTATTTTTTATGTGATTTCGAAAAAGAGCTTAGTTTGACTTGATATATATATTTTTTATTTATACGGTTAAGGTTTAGTTTTTATTGTGACAGCTTGTAAGATAATTGAAAAATACAAGAATTTTGGAACTAAAACAAACTTCATTTACCTCTTAAAAATTGAGTTGATAATGAAATAATTAAAAAAAAAAACCGAAAAAATGCTTAATAAATCATTTTTTTTTCTGCATAATTTTCTGGTGGGTTTAAATTCTTTTAATGATAATTCATTCCCCTAATCTTGAATAATCCACCCATAAAATTATTTTTTATTGTTGCTGCAACATTTTTCATTTGTTTGATGATGCAAATGGAAAATGATTTTTTTGTTGTTGTTATTTAATGCTGTTATTGTTACTGCGTCGCTTTGACCATTTTATTGTTGTTAACCTTAGCTCGAGAAAAAAGGCAAATGCCATTGAGAGTGAGTCTCGCACTCTCGCAATGTCTGGGGCGTCTGGCTCCTATAACTATATAGTAATACTGCCACTCCCCCAAGCCCCCTAACGCCCCCCGTGGAAAAGTGTGCTAATGGGTCGCCAGTTGACCCTGTGCCACATTCACTGTTTGCGATTCTGCCGACGCCGGCAGCGCTGCTTTGCACTAATTTTGCAATGCCAAATGGGTGGGGGAATGGGTGGGATTTGTGCAGCGAGAGATGCAGAAAGAGATAGGAAGAAAGAGAGAGTGAGAGAGGGTAAGAAAAACAAACAGAGAATGCGCATTGATTTTTCCTTTCTGCGCTGCACAAGCTGATTCTTATTTTCTCTAGCCATCTCACTTGCTCATCCGCCCGTGTGTCTCTTTCTCACTTGCACCCTGACCTAGTTGCATTCTATTTTCTTTGTATTTATTCATTTAATTGTTATTTTTTCGGGGTAGTCTGCTTATAATTTAATTTATGATTGGTTTTTCAAAGTATGTTTTAAGTGGTATTTATATTATAACACTATAATGTTTTACTGTAAGACTCGGATTATTATATAGAACAACCATATATGGAAACTACCTAAATGTTGTTTACTACTGTTCAATTTACAAGTATTCGACATTTAAACATGAGTAAATCGGAAACTGGCGATCTGCGTGGGTAAAATTTATTACTAAAAATACATTTTTACCTTTCTTTGATGGTTATATTTTGTGCAATGCTTTTTTGTCAGGTCTGTATGTAAGTTAAATTTGTTTTATTGTCATCAGTCGGTTATTTATTGCCAAAAATTGTTGGCAATGCAACTCGTTCGATTCGGTTCATATTTTATTATCGGTTCTCATTTCTTGAAATTGCGCTGTTACATTTACCACAGATATTGAAAGCGGGCTGGATTGGTCATTGCATAGCAGAGATACTTGTACAACTCGACTCTTATCTTTGCTTATCACCGCGTATACGTAATTTCGTCTTTTTGTATTACGTATACGTCATGTGTCAGTTTGAGTATCAATAAATAATTATGCGGCGGAAAAGTAAAAAGAATACTTAACCTACATTTTAGAGGTTTACTGTTCTTAGCCTTGGATCACACTTATTGAACTATTTGTTTAACTATTATTGCAGTCAATTGAACAAACAAATTGATTACGATCTAAAAAAATATTGGTTTGATATCAGAAATGTTTAAAAGTGATAAGTAAGTGTAGTGGGTATTTGCTTAACTAGCTTTGGGTTTTACGGCTTACACATCTAACACTTTTTGGATAAATGCTGTTTTTGTATTGATTTTGAAGTTCCAAACGGCCATTTGTATTTAAAGCAATCGAAAGATTAATAACTTAAATGTAAAAAGGTATAACAAGAAGACTACTGTAAAAGCTTGATTTAAAACTAGTTTGCATATAAGCAGATAAAGAAAACTTCAAAAAGTCGATAAAAGTTGAAAAATTCAAAAAATGTATAAGTGTGCACTTCTCCCCCTTTTTTTACTTGATATAATTTTGGTCTCTATCCTTTATTTCCCTTAACAGACCACACGCAGCGCAATCAGAAATCGTCCAAGTTGAACCGATTTTTTAATCTTCCAGTCACAACTACACGCGCAAATAGTTTATTCTTGAAAAAAAAAAATGTTAAAATTTGCTTTGCAGGCGGCCGTCTCACCAACACACGCACACTCCTCCGCACGCACACAAACCCACAAGCGCAGATAAAGAGCCCGCATACTAGGGCAAATTTTAAAGCTTTTGCCGGTCGCCGTGAGCTTTTGCAGTTTGCACATGTGTGTGTGCATTCTGGGTATAAGAGTGTGTGAGTGTGCATAGTTGAGTGGCGCCAACTGCAAAAAAAGCGAGAAATAAAACGGGAACTTAAAATGATCCTCAAACACAAAAGATAGCAAAGTAAGATAACAAAATACAGACTTCGAATCAGATACAGAAAAAATAAAAAAATAAATATATCCCCGGTAAAAAAAAAACTTAAAAAGCTTTTTAGAAACAGCATGCAGGGCAAATGCAAACTAAAACAAATAAAAACTCATGTGAGCTTTTCGCTACAAAGCTCACACGAATATAAGAGGAAAAATACAAAATTCCGAAAGAAAAAATAAAAAATAAAAGCAGACAAATTTCAAAAAGAAAAACAAGTAAAAAGATCCATCAAGTAAAACGAGAACAACTGTTTGCAGTTTAGGTAAATGGAACGCAAAACGCACTTTTACAGATAAGCACTCGCTTGACAGAAATAAAAAGAGGCACATAACAATTTACCCTTATCATTTACACCTTATCAGTTGCATTTTTGTTTCATTATTTAATTCGAAAAACAATTCTGCTGTCCATTGCGCTTTTTGTTGACACTTCCCTTTTTCTCTCTTACATATACTTTTATTTGCATTTTTATTTATGTACTTTTAGCTCACTTTGCTTTTTGAAATTGTTGCGGCAGGTCTTGGCTTATTTTTGCTTATTTTGGTTGTTTTTTTTTTTTTTTTTGTTTTCACCCCTCAGGTAATTTGCTAAGCATGAAACAGACAATGAAGTTATTTATGCAGCAATTTTGATTATTTATGATTTTCTCTGTAGTTGTAAACTTAAATGTTTTCAAACGCTGTAATTACTCAGGTGAGGCTTATTACTCAAGAGTCTGTTTTGGACCTGGAAATTCCCTTTCAGTTTTAGGCTTCAAGATAAGACGATATACTCGAAACGTTGTTTTCATTTTGAATAGCTCAGCAAATAAAAAAGTACAAACGATCATCGACTTAATGGGATTTTAATGTATGTATGTACTTTAAATAAAATCCGTTGTTAAAAAAAATTCGTTATTAAATGTAAAAAAAAAGTTTTAATGCTATTATTTGAGAAATTAACTTCAAACGAATTACTATTTTTATCTGTGTAATTAAAGATTAAATTGTCAAAATAAACTTTTCCCGCTTATAACACCAAAAATGTTTTTGCTATATAATTTTGCAGGTTGATATTGTGAATGTAAAGTTATCCTCCTTAATTACATTTTTCATACAATGTTTTGTTAATTCCTCGATTTAATCCCATTTTTTGTAAAACCAACCAATTATCTGAATAGTATTTTATTTACAAACTCTTCGCTTTATATATTACTAGCATAATAAAAGTAAATGAACACCTGACAACACCGAAATACATGTCATCAAGGCCATATATATAAAACCCATTTAATCACACTTCCAAAATTTCGTAATCAAACCTCAGACCTTTAAGCCAATATAAAAATAAAAATTGTTACAGCAAATAATGAAATAATTTACACCTCAGCCATATGTCGCTATGATGTAACCATATTTCTTATGCTCATTGTTGTTGCCGTTTGTGTTGTCACTCTTCTCATATTTAAATAAACAAGAAATATTTTTTTTTTTGGCTGGTGGTGGTGGGGGAAGTGCGTTTCGTTTTTATTTATTTTTATAATTTGCTTACAATTCGTGTTGATACGAAAAAAACCCGAAGAAGAAACGAAGCAAGCTTGAGCTTTCGGTTTTAATGGCAGCCATAGTTGATGTTGATATAGCTTTTGATAGCCACTTTTTGACCCACTTTGACTATTTGCATGGCCTACTGCACTTGGCCAAGTTTTTGTCTCGCTCCTGCGCACACATGACCGAAAATGTGTCCGTTTGCCAGAGCGAGATGGAGTGCGTATTTAGATTTAAGAAAACATGGTGATACGAGCATTATTGTATAGTGGCGGTCAAGTTAGTAGCGGTATTGGTTTTAATCAATACGTAATAATACGTTTGAAGACATTTTTAAAGTGGTTTTAATAGTAAAACAATATTTTTAATTTTTTTTTTATAGATTTTAATATTAAATTATAAATGCATATAATGGGTTTTAAAAATTATACCCAAAACAAATTTTAATTTGTTTTATATTTATAATTTATTTATAAATCTGTTTTAAAATGACAATTACTATTTTTTCAAACGCCGCTGTCCATTAAACAAAAAAAAAACTTATATTACTCATACGCATTTTGCATATCGCACACCTCCTCCTTGTTGTCTGGCAGTTTGTCGCAATAATTAGTTGGGAAATTTAGATCATGGCAGCCATATAACATTGTAATAATAATTGCAGCTAGGCAAACAGAAAACAGTGGAAAACATAACATAAAACAGACATTGAAACCATTTTTAACCGTTTTTGTATATTATTTGAGTATATTTTCTGTATCTCGTGTTGTTGCTTTTCACGTGAACTTACATAATTTGTTCAGCCTATGTGCTCGATTGTGTGCGTGTATTTATTGTTTTCATGTACAGACATCGCATACACTAACGACTACTAAATTGCGTAAATTTTTTCGCTTCTGGTGCTTTTGATTTCGAAACCAATTTCTATTTCGTTTTAACTTTTTGTAAAAATAATTTTTATGTATGTGTATTTGGCACTCAATTTGAATATTGTGCAAAGTGGAATTAATTGAATGAGTACGAATTGTAATAAATGTTGATTCGGGTAGAAGAATGAAAGTTGGAAATATGTGTGATTAAGGGAGTATATTGACTTATATTCGATCTCTTTGATTTGGTCTTGAAATTGTTGAAAATATTTATATTTTAAACTAACTTGATAAGCATTAGTTTAATTACAATTAATAATTGTGGATTTATTTTATATTAGTTACCAATTATTATAGTAAATTTGCTATCATGTAAGTTTAATTAAAATAGATTAATTGTTTATGCTTTGGAATTATGTAACATTTTTTGCCTAAACTTTAACTAATAAGAAAAATTGCTTTCTTTAAAAATAGAAGTAATGCATTATCTATCTACGCTTTGTTACGCAGACTGAAACTTACTAAAATAAAAGACAGATGGACACATTATTAAGATGTTGATTAAAATTCTTGGTTTATGTGTAAGCCAATCAGTCAGTTGCAAAATCCTTCACTTGCTAAGCAAATTAATTAGTTTTGACACCGTTTAACTTAACCCAAAGCTGTTGACACCATCGCATTGTCATTCGTCATCCCGCTCCATTGTCAACTTGCATTTTATTTGTCCTTCACTTGAATTAACATTGCAATGCACAAGCACACCAAAATAATAAAGAAACATTTCAACGGCAGTTGACTTTATGACTTGCCGAAATATAAGTTTTATATGGGAAGATAAAAAGAAAAGAAACAAACAAAAATACAACACTTGAAGCCCAGCAAAAACTTTAAATTTCGGCTTAAGATGTGAGTCAAAAGTTTGTGGTTTAAATTTAAGGTGGTGGTTGCATCAAAACTCGATCTCAAAGGACACATTTTGGTGCATTTGTTTTTCTTATTTGATGTTGGGTGGCGAATTCAACTCCCACCGCCCCGCCCCCTTTTGTGAAAACTAGGTCACTGCAATTTGGGTCACCTAGATTTGATTACCAAACCAGCCAAGAGTCGTCGCCGTCATCGGTTCAAGCCGAGTGCTCTCTCAACCCCTCTCCCTCACTCGCCCTCTATCTTTCTCTCTCTATCTGAACGTTTTTATATGTAGTATACATTATGGAAGTATGTACAAATCTAGTACATGGCTACAGCTGCGTGTGACTGATGGGTGGTAAAATAGGTTCTCAGTGGGTGGTGCATGCTTACATATAAGTACATATGTTTCTATATCCCTGAACATATACTCCTCGCAATGGGTGGACTTACTTATCGATGGCGGCAAACGACTATAGTGGAGAGGAAATAGTAGAAGAAAATGCAAAGGATTGGGTAAACGAGATGAATCGCCGGGAAAAGGATAACACTTCGAGTGAACCAGCACAGAACAGTTTAACAAAATAATGTGCCTATCAAATGATTGTCGGTTATACAATAAAAGTTTGCGGAATGCTTTATCGATTGATAGAGTATAGAAATTAATTAAGTTAAGCTCTTAGTATAAAAATAAATCAAATTATACAAAGAATTATTGAATTGAAAATAAACCGATATTAAATAACATAGATATTGCTTATCGTCATAATGACGTTATTGCATAACATCGAATAAATGTGTGTTTTACCGGAAAATGAGATAAACAGAACCAAACTAATAAAAAAAAAATATATGGTGGTTGATAAAACCCTTGAAAAACCACTTGAAATGGGTCACACACTTAACCCATTCCGTATTCACTTCCAGCTCTGCCAAATTCAACCATATGGCGTTGGAAACAATGGGACTTTCCCTGACAAAAACGAAACCCAAGTAAAAACTTAACGTAAATTGATGAAATTGATTGGAAAAACGTAGTCAGAGCCGACAACAACAACAACGAAATATAACCAAAATGTATTTCAAAATACAAAATAAAACAACAAAAAAAAAAAACCCGAAAAAAACGAAAGTGCGTGCGATGAATGAGCAAAATTGCGCAAACGATCGTGAATGCTTCACACTGTTGATTGTTTTACTTTTTTTTCGGGTTTACTCTTGTAAGGGGTATATAATTTTTGATAAAGGGTTGAAAACAGGTGATTTTTTATAAAATTCGTTTTATTGTGTAAGAATTCTTTATATATGTATATATTAATTATTTGAAATAATCAAGTGATTTTTGATTTTATATTTGTTGCTATACAAACGTCTCTAATAAATTTTTCTACATAAAAATAGAGAAAAAAGTAAGTAAATATTAAATATATAAATATTTTGTAATGTTTTTTAAAAGGTTATGGGTTGTTGAGTTTCGAGAAAATTTTTTAATCTTCATTTCACGACACAAAAAATTAATATTAGAATACTTAAAGATTCGACCATTAAGAATTTCTGTTAGGTTTTCTGTGGTTGCCCTTTACGCATTGAATAAAGCTGCCAAAAATATCAGTAGTCCGCGAAAGAGACGGGTACACAGGGAGTGAGAAAGAGAGAGAGTGAGTGGGGGGACTGGAAGCATAATAACAATGTGCGTGAGCTTTTTTGTTTTTTGTTTCGTTTTTGTAGCGTTTTCAGCGTTTTTTGTTGGGTTAGGTTCAATATTGAATAGTTTTTGTTTTCTTTTGTTTTGGGGTGGAGAATGTTGGGAGAGAGGGAGGTGGGAGGGAGTGGTTGGAAGCTTCGGTGCGTGTGGGGCGGGAATTGTTATTGCGTGTGCTTTTTTTTTATGTGAAATGTTTTTTTTTGTGGGAATCTCTCGTTTGTGGTTTTGTGTTTTTTTTTTGTTTTTGCGTTTCAAAAAAAAGCTCTCTGAGCTCTTTCCTCACGCACACACTAATGTAATACGCTTCTCTCTGTTCATTTTCATTATTTCTTCTTTATTTTTTGTTTCTGTGTCGATTGCGTTGTTGAATATTTCCACTTTGTTTATATAATTTTAATCAAAAAGCAAAAATAAAAAAATGAAGCACTAAAGAAAAAATATACGTGCAAATGTGTGTGTTTGTGTATATACGTAAAAAGCTTTAACGTTTTCAGAAAAAGTAGGTTAGTGGGTCACCATATCTAACAACGAGGCAGCGCGACTGCGACGCCGAGTCAACTTTTTTTTTGTTTTTTGTTTTTTGACAGCCGCCAGACGAAGCAAATTTTATTTTATATATTTTCAAGCTTCTTTATACGATTTTCCTCTCGATTTTTTTTTTAGCTATTTCTGAGTAGCCATCTTACCGATTTTTGTTTTTGCTGCTCGTTTTGCTTTTCCATAGTTTTTTTTTATTTAACTTAGCCAAAAAAAGTCTCAGTTCCTTTGCCAAACAACTTTAGAAATAGTTTTGGCATTTTTATCGCTTCTATGTGGTCGCTTGCGGCTGTGTTTTGGAAATTTTAAGTAAATATTTATTGTTATTGTTATTTGGATTTACAAGATGAAACGGATTATATCGTTTTATCATCCGAAAATATTGCGGAACTTGGTTTTTCGAATTTATAATTTCATGCAAAAAAAAACGCCTTTGATGTTTTTAGTGTTGTTAAGCAGATAACTGCTGTCAGCAAGGATCTACGATAAGTAAATATATTTTTTTTAAACACAACCGAAATCCTGAAAAGAATTTTTGTCAACGTTTTAAAAATCTCTCAATTATTTGATTATCCAATTAAGAAAGAATATTTAGAAAAAATATTTAGAAATTTCAATAATTTCAATGAAACACAATGTTACTTTTTGGCGCACATGCTTTTTATAATTTTAATAAACCCTAAAGCTCAAAAAGTATAATTATTGTTCACTATAAAGTATGCATATTAGCATTTTTGCGATTCATAAATCTGTTTTCGGCTTGCTCAGCATTGGAATCTCAACGATTTTGGTGTGCCAAAAACCCAAAAACCGCAGAGAAACAGCAACAAAGTTTATGAAAACCGCAGCAATAAAGAAAAAGCAAATCAGAGACACACACTTCAACACACGCCGCGCTATTCAAATGTGAATTAACGTAAAATTGTTGGTTTGTTTAATTATTGTTGTTTAAGGCTCAAGGTGGCTGCAGTCCAAATTCAACAATAATAATACAAGAAAAAATACAACTCATGTCTGCCTAATTGGGCAGATTTTCCTTTTTGCCGCTGTCAAACAATTAACATTAAACATATATATTCATAATAATGTACATGCCGTCTATAAGCATTTTTAATAAATTCAAAAAGTTTCAATATATGCAGACAATGTACAAAAAAGACAAATAAAATAAACACAAATGTTTGATTAAAAGATAAAAGACGACGCTTCTACACCGACCATCATGTTTAGTTTTTTGTAACAAGTTTTTTATTTGTTCACCTTTTTTTTATATTTATTGATTTTTGTGATCAAAAAGGCGTGCTGACTAGAGTGACCATTTATAATTATGTATGCAAACTATTTAAATAAATTTATTTGGTGAATAAAGCATACAATGTATTTGACAAGCTCTTATAAAATCAGAACAAGATATAAAACCAAAAGTGATCTGTATTTGGATTTTTCAATTAAAATAAAAATAAATTTAACAGTTTTTAAAGCAAAATTCAAAATTAAAATTTAGAATTTAGAATAAATTTTAAAAATACGAAGTAAAGTAAATACTTTCTAAATAACTATTGAATTCTTTAATTCAAAATACTTTATAAAGTTATATTCCAAAAGAAGCTCACATGATTTTAAAACAAACTGAACCACCAAATTTTTTAAAATTTTTTTCTGAAAAATTAAATATTATATATAAAAATACTTCTTCTTAAACTTAAATTTACTCAACTTTATTAGTGCACAAGACTAATAAGTTTGTGCCACAAAAATGCATGTCTGAAATGGTATTTTTTTCAATTAGTTGAGTTTCTTTTGGCTGACCCAAATTGCGAACTAGAAACGAGTCCTGTCCCACAGCGGCCACAGCCCCTCTTCTCTATTTTGCACCCCCCTTTGGGCACCCCTTCAAGCAAACCAAAACCCCCCTTTTCAGTTGCAGGCAATGGCAAATGCAACTTATTTGTTTCTACGCATCGGGAGGAGGCTTGGAGGACCCAAAACCCACCCACAAAAAAGCGTCTACACACCCTCGCTTTGGGGCCACAACCCCCTCCACTCCACCTTTAAAACGCGCATTGCATTTTAAGCAGAAAAAACACCCGACGCCAAGCAGCAGCCCCCTCGCCGAAAACCCCCTTTTTGCTGGCTGCAATTGTTTTTGTGGCCTCGTGACCCAGTTTCGAGCTTCGTCAACTGCAACGACAGCAGAGAGGCAGGGGCGTCGGCCAAAGGGGGACGGGCGACGTTTTAAATGAATTGCAGTCTCTGTGTTCGGCGTGTGTTTCTTTTTCTTTTTCTGTTATTGTTTATTTTTTTTTTATTTTTGCACAAACAAGGCGAAGAAGAAGAACCGAATCGGTACCATAAAATCGAACAAATCAACAACAGACGGCGCGAAAATAAAATGCAATATTTACAGCGATTTTTTTCAGTTTAATGCAATTGAAATTCCAGGCGGGGATTAGTCACCTATTGGCACGTGGTCATCATGCCACTGAGACAGACAGGAGTAAAAGGGAAATTTGTGAATTGAAAAAACGGAAGGGAGGAGTCATCCTTAAAAAGGGAAAGCAACGAGAAAGTCAATAAGATATCAAGAAATGTTTTAATCGTTGCTTTAAAACTTATAAATTTGGTATCTTTATATATTATTATTTTGATTTTTTGGTCAAAATAGTAACGAAGTATGAAAAGTATGACAGTATTACTTTCTTTGATTTCAATTGTGGTTTATTTTATTGTGCAAAATTTATCGATAATTTAAAATATCAAAAAACTTTGTTGAATTTTTTTCTGCTCAACTTTAACCTTCAATACCAAATAATAATTTAAATATTTGTATGAAAATATAAAAACCTAAACTGAATGAGCTCAGATTGATGTCATTTCTAAGATCATCAGCAATTCATAACCTCAAAGATCACTAAAGAATTTTTATGTTAGCCCCAATCAACAAAAAGACCCCATAAAAATTCCTTCCATATTAACCCACCTTAGTGATTGATTATAATAAATAAATAAAGCATGGCAAACCAAAGCCACATTATTCGGCCACACCTGTTTTACCGCCCTTTTTTCGATTTGTGATGATATTCCACATGACAGACAAGATAGACAGAGGAATCGGAGCGGCAGACAGCGACGTCAACGTCGACTGCAGCGATCTATAAAATTAAAAAAAAAAAAAAAAGAAACAACACTCGGCTGACCTCATTACAAATGTGCTATATAACATATATAGTAATAGCTAATGAAATAAACAAAGCAAAATAAAGGAAGCACATTAAATACTAAATATTGTATAATTAAAATGCGTTAATTCATTAAATTTGTTGAAAGGTTAACCGAGAGAAAAAGTGTGTGATAAAGGGAGGTAGGTAGAGTCAACGGGTGGTATGCGTAATTTATTGCGCATTGAAAAAGTGCACTTTGACTAAATGTGTATTACAAGTTTTGTAGAGTACACTACTAAAAAATTCGTTTAAAATATATATCGTTTTGTTGCTGGCTGTTTGTTTTGGCCGTCTTTTATTAAAAGTTTTTAATTTAAATTCAGTTCAGTTAAATATATTTTTAACGCCGTTATGATTTCTTTTCCTTAATTTGAATGTAATTAACTATTTTACTATAATTTTACGAAATTTCTATGCTGTAATATTTAAAGATTTTGAACTCATTTAAAATATAGATTTAAGTATTCTTTAATTCATCAGCAATCAAATTTGATCATGTTGAACACCAAAATGCAAAGTTGACCAAGTTGATTAATATTAACATTCAATTTTGTAATATTTATTTAGATGTGGATGCATTTTGATACTATTTTTGTAAAGTGTATAAACACATTTATATATAGAAATATACAATTATACAAATCTACATTAAGCTGACCTCCTCCTCAAGCAACGAGCGTCGACGGCGACGTCGGCAGAGGCAGCGGCAGCGGCAGCAGCGGTGGCAGAAGCAGTGGCGAATTGCGGTCGAAACCGTCCCTGGGCGAATCTATCTGTATCTGCGTGTGTGTGTGTGTGTGTGTTTTGTATCTGTGCGAGTCTGTGTGTATGTGCGGCATATGAAAAGTGTGTCAAGGTTTTTTGAATAATATTTTGTGCAGCGTTAACGCGACGTCAGCAGAGAAAACTTTGCTGTTGGTAGTGCCTTTTTTCCCTTATTGTTGCTGCTTTCGATTGTTGTTGCTTTAGTCGCTGGCATGTTGTTGTAATCGCCGTTGTTGCTATGTTTGCTGTTTTCATTGTGCCTCCCCCTTTGCCACCCACCGCCTATCGCCCACCCACCCCTTTGTGTTTGCTCATTTCACACTGTCATCGTTTCTTCTTCCCGCGATTTATTTTTATTTAATTGTGCCTTGTGGACTGCACATTACTTGTGCTATTATTTATTGTTTACTTTTTTATGGCGACTTTTTTATATTCAATTTAATTGAGATTCGCGCCTTTAATTGGGTTTATTCGTCAATCAAGCGCATTTCTTTTCTCCCTTTATTTGGGGAGCGTCCGATAAGAAAAGCAAAATGAAAACGATTGTAATGGTGTAAACGGAATGTGGGTGGTGCGATGTATATTTCATGGCATTTTCACTTTTTGTGAGTTAGGATAAAAAGTAGCTGGAGTTGGCATAACCCATGTAGGAGTGTTGCCAAACCTATTTCTCTACCTCAACCAAAAGGCGTTCTTTTTACTTTCTGGGGAAAGCCAAAGCGAAGGAAACCGATAAACAAGCGTAAACAAATTTTAGCCTAAGTCGTTTATTTATGGATACAAAAGTTATGCCACCTAGCAACTGACTTAAATCCAGGTACAAATTTTGAATTATTACGTACGCAGTTTTCGATAATGGTCGATACTTTTAATTATACTTGTTGTTGTTACATAAGCCGCGCGTGGGAAAAATACCCTGGAACTATTTACATAAGTATTTATAAAAAAAATGCATCCTTGTTTTATATAAATGGTATTACTTGAGCACCAGGAAACTTTATAATAAAGAATCATTTCTATTTATTTTAACTGACTATTTAGCTGAGGGTCTGAAAATATATAAAAAGCCATTTCTTTAGATTTTAACTTAATATAATAAATATTGTAACGAACCGCAAATTCGGGTTTATAAAAATGACCGGGTGTCTTAAAAACATATAAAAGAACTTGAAAACAAACAGTTGGGCAAAGTATTTTAATTAGCTATTATACGATATTTTTTGTGAGGACCCACTGTACCAACAAGCTCTCACTAACGCTCATGCTTACGTATAGGCCCGATTTCCGCTCTTTTGAGATCCCAACACACGCCCCACAAAAATTCCCATTGACCCATTAACATGAAAAACAGAAAGCGAAACTGAAGCGCACACAAGAAACAGACCCACACATAAAATACATACATATAATATAAATAGAGTTTGGAACCTATCCTAAGGCATTTGTTGTTATTTTATGTTTCAACAACAACAACCTACACCAACATGGCAACAGTTTTCCATTACAGCGAACAGGGGGTTAAAAAGAGAGAGAAAGGGAGCATATAGCCCTATCTCTGTTTAAATAAGGGAGGTGGGGAAGGGGGAGAAATGTAGGCCTGAAACGAAAACGAAATCGAAATTAATCTCTCTAACATAGACCTGAATCTGTACAACAAAAAAGTAGGTCAACTGCGGCAGCGACGCCGGCACACACATATACAAACGAACAGAAAAACACACACAGCAACACACTTTCACTTATTACATTATTCAGGCCCCAAAAGCTGAGAGAGCAAAAGAGAGAAACAGTGAGAGCGCCCGCTTGTGGGCGAAACTTGTTCATGCTGCCGCGGCCAACGTCAACTGCGCTGCCGCTGCCTCAGTCGATTATTTCATATTGAAAGCAAAAGTGATCTGTGAGAGAGAGAGAGAGCGACAGCGACAGAGAGAGTCTCTCTCTCTTGGCCCCACTTTTACCCCCCAACGCCCCTCCTCATTGCCGGCTTGTCAATTAAGCAGTTGGGGAAAAATGTTACAAGGTTTCGTTTCAGGTTAAGACGAGTATTTTGTTTCTCTATTTTGCTTTTTTTTTTTTCTTTTATCTTTTTTTTCTCAACATTTGTATGAACAAATTTTGTGTTTTCTAAATTTAGCTGGCGAGTGTGTATTAGTGTTTTTGTTTTGCTTGCGATGACGACAACGCAAAGAAATAAGAAGAAGAAGATGTCAAAAGAAAGGTGGCCGGAAAAGGGGAGGAAGTGGGGCAGAGCGGATACGTTTCTTTTTCGACTCGTTTTTCGTTTTGTTTTCTGTTTCTGTTCCCCCCAGTGCGTCGTCGAAATAAAATAAGTGACCTGCCTCATTTGAAATTTGTTTGCGGGCGGCGTTTTTCCTTCTTTTTTATATGTCTTGGGATGCAATTGAAAAGGTTGTAGGTTGCGTTTGCGATGGGGTTCAAAAGAGGTGGGGGCGGAATGAGAAGCGATCGCGGATGGCAAAATGTCTGGGAATGTGCGTTTAATTGGAATTTTTACTATGTTGAGAAGTCGAACTTCTTTTTATTTTCAATTCATATTATTTATTCATAAAAATTGGTGTTTAGTATTTTTATTTCCCAAGTCTCCAAGAGCTAATTAAACTTTCATTATGCATATTTACACTTTTTACATTCCGCAAGTTCAAAAAGTTTTCTCAATTAGCCAAAATCTCTCACTTGCCACATCATCCCGCCAATAATGTTTAGTACATTACGACCCAAAAGTCAAGCAGCTTTGACCATAAACACTTAACCAAACTTATGACAATAACATACAATGTTTCCAACAAATCAGCTTACAAAACGCGAACTTCGTACCTTAAGTCGCCGAAAAACTTTACATTTGGCAATCGACACAAATTAAAACGCCCAGCCGCCACCCCCTAATCACCCCTTTTTTCCCTCTTAAAGTTGTTCAGAATTAAGCCAATGAAAATTAACTGCAGATTGCGTAAAAACACGTACAACAGCAGAAAAACAAATAAACAAAACCTTCGACGGCTCACAAAATGACCAGCAAACCCCAATCCGAATCGGATTCCAAATCTGATTCAGTGACCAAAATAAAAACAATTCGAAAAGAGGCAGAAAAATAAAATGCAGTTGAAACAACAGTTGGAGACAATTTTAGGTGACTTTTCGTATGCGGTGCACGTTTCAAGTAAATTTTATACGTTTAATGTTTTATTATGAAATTAAACGAAGGCAGTTAACCGTCAGTCGGTTAATCCCACAGCCATTCCGTCAGTCAATCGTCATCCAATGTCCAGTCATGGCAAAAAAAAAAAAAAAAAAAAAAAAATAGAAAAAGATTCAAAAAACCCGAAATAACAAAACAGAATACAGTTGAAACCGACAGTTAAAACAGTTGAAAAATTTGCTGTGCTTTTTTCTACCACACGACATTAACAATTGTGCCACCAGCGCAGGCGACAAATCGACGGAGATGAGGGGGAATTTTGTGGGGCTGGCTTAATGTTTTGTTTTCTTATGTTTTGGCAGTCAAGCGCGAGCTTGCGCACATTTTTTGGGCATTTTTTAATGTGCTGCAAAAGCAGCTTACAAAAATGTCGATTTAAATATGAAAACATCGAGCTAAAAAAACGGAAACTAAGGTAATTTGAGTTTCAATATTGATTATAAATCTGGGAAATATTCTTTGTTTTTTTAAGGAAAAAGTTTGAGAATTTCAATTATTTTATTTAATTTATCTCTATGATACTTCTTTTTTTTAAACATTAAAAAATTGCAGATGTATGTCAACAAGTAAAAATAAATTGTTGTATTTTAATGCATTTTTTTTTCGGGTCTGTCAGCGGAATGCAGTTTTTAAAACAAGACCAGCCATTTTAGCTTTTGACATTTTCGCCCCCTGTGTCCACTGTACAGTGAGGCATTTTGTGCAGTCACTGTCGCATGGGGCCAAGACTGAAACTCCGTCAGCCAGCGATTGACAAACAACTGTCGAAAAAGTCATTGCGCATGCGCACAAGTCAAAAAGGCAAACGTTAACGCAAACGAAACAAAACGAGAACCACCGTCAGCCAACCAGCCAGCCAACGGACCCAAAAAAGTTAACAGATCTTTTATTTTTTTGGGTAGTGAATACACACACATACGGCAATCCTACAGACAGACATATAGACGGACATATTTGGGCAACGGTTACACGGAGCCATTTAAATGGAGTAGCGAAGTGGAAGCTGAGCTGTTGCTGTTGCTGTTGCTGTTGCTGCTGATGCAGAAGTAGAGCTCCTCTCGCATTCGTATCTCTCTTTCGCTATCAGCCAGAAACTCAAACTGAAACACAAACCTGTTTGGCGCTGGCATGAATCAAACAAAATCGAGAGTGAGAGTGAAACAGCGGCGGTAAAAAAAATAGTACACTAAAAAAAATTCCATTTGATAATAAACTAACAAATATAAAGTTTATAAAATCTTGTATGAATTATATAAGCTATATATATAATACTTATATGGCTTTTTGAAATTTATTTAATTAAACTAAAACACATTTTCTTAAAATTAAGAACGCTGTATCCAAAATGTACCCAGTGGCAGGTTTTAAAAATTATTGCATATTTTCTGGGGACAACAATTTTTTAAAATATGACTTAACTGAAAATAAAAGCACACTTAATCTGCTTCATCACAACAATGTTACAAAAAATATAGTTATTACAAATATTTATGTACTGGACTTTAGCTACACCTTGGGCTCCACTTTTAACCTTACTGCTATTTTTTCAACCGTCACTGTGTCTAGGTATGTGCCTTTAGCCACGTGTGTGTGTGTGTATTTTGTCATTACCTGCTGTCCATATGATCAGAGATCCAAAGTCTTGTTGGCTACGGTCACGAACATTTTTTCTTTTTGTTTTTTTTTTTTTTTGATTTTGGGGAAGGAAATGAAAAGTTGCCTTAGTCTTTGTTTTCTGTTTCTGTACTTTTTTCTTGGGTAAACTTTTGAATGCGTTTGGGTATTTCGTAAGATCACTATACCGACATATAGCATATCGGTGTTGTTTTTGTGAAGCAAAGAAGAAGAAGCAGAAGGAGAAGACTGAGCCGAGTCTCTGTCTCAAAGTTGCGTCTTCTTTCATCTTTGGTAATTGAGCGTTGAAATGTTGTAATCCCCCCAACCTAAATTAAGGTGGCAAACGTGTTTAAGTTTTTTTTTTTTTTTTTACTTTTACGCAAACAGAAAAGTTGGGAGAGACGCAGACACGTTTTCGTAGGCATTGTTGAGAGTTCCCTCTTAACTGCATTTTATGCACATTTCTTCTTGGCTCTTTGGGTTTTTCCCGCTATGTTTCGCGTTCCTCCTTGATTGATTTTTTTTATACTATATTTTCGGCATTTTTTGTTTGTTGTGATTCATGAATGTTGCATTTTAATGGCAGTTGGGCTCTTTTTTCGTTTCTTCGCCTTTAGTTCCGTTTTTGGTAGGTTAAGGAATCGGACTTGGACTTGGGTTCAGGCATCGGACTCTGGGGAGTGAAAGTTTATTTTGCCGGCCACGTTTTATTATATAGTAGGTATAATATGCATGTGTTTCATGCTCCTTTCGGCATTATCTTATGCAATCGTTGGGGTTTCTGCTTTTAATGGTCTCTCCATCGCAGGGCTTGCGTCCTTATTTGGGTTCGTAGAGTTGTTAAAATTTTGCCTTAATGAGTGATTTAGTCGAAGTTTTGTCGGGGTACGTTAATTAGCCGTAAAATATTACGTATACGCAACGCTAATTGTTTTTTGGGAAGGTGAAGCGAGGAAGATTTGTAAAAGAGATAACATAAAAATCTGTTTTGGAGTGTAATACAATTAAATAACCAAAAACTACCATCAAAAAGGTCAGCTTTGGCTAACATTTAGAAAAAATGTTACTTATTGATAATTAAATGAAAAAAATAGATAAATGAATTAAATTAAAACAACAAATAAGAAGTCTTAAAGGTTTTTAAGTGAATTAATTATAAAATAAAACAACTACAAGAACTACAAAATATGCAAATTAGCAAACAGAATGACAAATAAGATTAACAAAAATTCCCCACAGCAGCTTAATAACTGTATTTAAAAATACGAATCCAAATACCACAAGAAACCCAAAAGGCAATATATAACTTTATATTAAACCATCATAACGCCCTAAGCAATACTTATTAAATAAAAGCATGAATAGGCGAAACAATAACAAAAACATAGAAATAGGAAACGAAAACGCGCCACATGAAAACCGTGTCATGAACAAATGCAACAAAACCAGCAAAAACAACAATGAGAAACCCACAAACTAATTGAGACCAAAACGCAGACACAAAACGGAAAGAAGAAACTAAACCAAGCAGCTGCAGTGGCAACAAAACCCAAAAAATTCAAAGAAAAAAAAACGGGCAAAAAACTGCTGAAGAAGAGACCCAAAAAAATTCCCAGTTTATTTGAGTGAGTAAGAAATTACAAAATAGCCACTTGAAAAGTTAAGGCTTTAAGGCTTTCATAATGTCGTTCGTTTGGATATAGTTACAGTGGATGACAAAAAAATATAAACGACTTGCTTTTATTTTCCAAAAAATAAATTGCCAAATAAATAATTTAAATATTGCTGGTGCATTAATAATTAAATTGAATTTTTTAAGTAACAGAAAGGTGAAAATTAAGTTCTTGATTCAATAACACTTTTTTGTCAAAGCTTTTAAATACATTGTTTAAAAGGCACATTTTAATTAAATATTTTTGTGTTCAAATTTTTTTTTTTATGTTTAGGAAAGTATTCTAAAACACAAAACGAAATAATTTGGATGTTTAGTTTTGAAAATAAATATTAGAAAATAGATTCAGGAAACATAACCTGTAGCGTTCAATGAAAATAAAATAATAGTGCGTTGTTATTATTGTTCCTATGACTGTACATCCGAAAGAATGACGTTTTGTTGTTGCACTGTAAAGCGGTGTACAGTGGCTCAAAGCTATGCCAAAAAGTTTCACTTTCGCTTTCAGTTTGGGTTTGCTTTTGGGTTTGAGTTTGAGTTTCAACAGCAAATACAAAGCCCCAAAAAAAAAGGGGGGCACTAAGTCAAGCCAAGCAGCGCTGCTCAGAGAGAGGGAGAGAGAGAGTCACAGAGTCAGAAGCTCTCAGCACCGTTGAAAGTGAAACGAGCGAATAAACGAACGACCCACCGAGCGTATACGTAATAACCGAAATGGCCGACCGAGAGCGAGAGTGACGCCGGCCGCGACAGCGCCGTCGGCTGAGGCAGCGACGTCGGCAGAGCAGTGTATTGCGGTATCCTCGCCGTTTACTTGGGTTTAGTCAATCGAGATTCGTGGTTGATGTTGGTCGTGTTTTTCGCATAGCTATCCACATATATATATACATCATACATAGTATATACAACACACACTCATATGACAAAGCGTTACACCTAACGAAATATTGTTAACAACAAATGTGCGCGTGTGAGTGACCCAAATATCGATCAAAATAAACAAAAAGCCATTGCGAAATAGATAAAAAGGCAATCGAATTGCATGCACCAAATACAAATACAAATACAAGTAAATTGAAGTCAAATCAAATTGCACCTCACCCACACCAGCAGAACAGCCCAAGGATTATGTTCTCTTGCTGCGTTGCGTGAGAGTGTGTGTGTTCAGTGGATGCGTGTGTGTGTGTGCAATGCAAATTGTTTAAACAACAAAATCCGATTCCCGCATATAGTGCAATAAATTCGTGACCCACTTTCAATCAAAATACAAAAGTGAAAATATACTAAGCAAAGCCAAAAAAGTGTTTATACATCTCGTTTCAATTCAACGCACACAATCAAGCTATATATATATATAAATATTAAAATATATATAAAAAGTCCTACCTCTATCCAGGCAAACCAACCAAAAGTTTATAAACAAATCATCCTTTTTGCTGTCTACTCTACATATAAATATACATAAACATACATATATCTATCTCACTCACCTCGTCAAAGTACCTGCAAATAACAAGTAATAATTTAAGCAAAATTAAAGCAAAACTTCGAAGCAAAACAACAGAACTTCTTTTAAAGAAATAATTAAATAATGGTTACCAATATATCATACGCAAATTAAACCCTATAGATCACACAGCAAGTTTGTTGAACAGTTTTCTTAAAAAGGAAATTGTTAATGTAACAAGTTAAAACACATTTCTTCTAAAGAACCAAACAATTCCAAAACATTTTTAAAATACATTTCTTGTAAAGAAAGAAAAAAAATAGAATAATTGTAAAGCAAATAAAACAACATTAAATTACTGTGTTACAAATATATAAAATATGTCAAGATATTATGATACATTTTAAATATCACCGTTGAAATCAAGCAAACACAATTTGTGGCAGAACTCCAAACATTCTGTTCAACAATTGGCCTTAACAATGTTGCAAATAAAAAATCTGCAAAAATTGAGTGCAAAAACCAGACCACCGTATGTTAACCTATTTTACTACCAAATTTAAACCAACTCTCCAACGCAAGTGCTGGTAACATAAAAAGTAAAGCAAACAAACACAACAAACAATTCAAACTTCCGTCCAGGAAATAAAATATCAAAGTAAAACTCTTTGGCCTTTACAAAGGAAAAGGAAAACCTCTCGCCTTAAATTCACCCGAAATAAACTTACATGAAATGTTATTAGAAATGGATCAGCAACAGGCGACCGTACAGTTTATATCGTCGCTGAACATATCGCCGTTCAGCATGCAGCTGGAGCAGCAGCAGCAGCCCTCCAGTCCCGCTTTGGCAGTCAGTGGCAATAACAACAACAACAATGCCAGCGGTAGCAACAACAACAACAACAGCGGCAGTAGCAACAACAACACCAGCAGCAGCAACAATAATAATAACGATAATGATGCACATGTTCTAACCAAATTCGAGCACGAATACAATGCCTATACACTGCAATTAGCGGGGGGCGGTGGGAGTGGTAACCAGCAACACCACACCAATCACCACCAGCAACCGCAACAGCAGCAACAGCAACAGCAGCAACACCAGCAGCAACAACAACAGCAGCAGCAGCAACAAGATCACTACCAGCAGCAACAACAGAATATTGCCAACAATGCCAATCAATTCAACTCCTCGTCCTACTCGTATATATACAATTTCGATTCACAGTATATATTTCCGACAGGCTATCAGGACACCACCTCCTCGCATTCACAGCAAAGCGGCGGAGGCGGTGGCGGCGGCGGTGGCAACCTGCTCAATGGCAGCTCGGGCGGCAGTTCCGCCGGCGGTGGCTACATGCTGCTCTCTCAGGCGGCCAGTTCCAGTGGCAATAATAACAATCCGAATGCCGCTCACATGTCCTCCGGTTCCGTGGGCAACGGCGGCCCCGGCAACAATGGCGGATCGGGCGGCAACTCCGGGCCGGGCAACCCGATGGGCGGCACAAGCGCAACGCCGGGCCACGGCGGCGAGGTGATCGACTTCAAGCACCTGTTCGAGGAGCTGTGCCCCGTGTGCGGCGACAAGGTGAGCGGCTACCACTACGGCCTGCTCACCTGCGAGTCCTGCAAGGGCTTCTTCAAGCGCACCGTGCAGAACAAGAAGGTCTACACCTGCGTGGCGGAGCGATCGTGCCACATCGACAAGACGCAGCGCAAGCGGTGTCCCTACTGCCGATTCCAGAAGTGCCTCGAGGTCGGCATGAAGCTGGAGGGTGAGTTGAGAATTATATTTATTCATATTTGTTATAAGAACTCTTTGATCGCTACAAGTTTTTTTAAGGAAGTTTTGGATCTATTAAAAAAACATTCTTAGGTATGTTAGATGGTTATCTAAAATGATTTCTTCGCCCAGATTTCTTCATATACCACAACAAAGTCACTTTTTCTAGAAAGAGTTCTTAGGAAACTTAAGTTAGACCATCTGATGATTGGTTTTAAATATTTTTATTTTCTACATGCCTTTTTCTTTTCTTAAAGAAATTAAATTTTCCAGAAATCTACTTTATAGACTATTGACAGATCACATAAGTAGAAAATAAATATTTATTGATGATCATTATTGTATATTTTGTTCTCATTTTCACTTATTGTAAGTTCAAAACAATCCTCTTTTCATATGACTCACAAGTAATACTATGATTTTATATCTTTAAGATGGTTTTAGACTCGATGACAGTCAGCTGTCGATTTATTTTGCATTCAGCATTGATAAGTTCTGGTAAAGAAAAGGGCCCTTAGAACAAGGTCGTGGTGTAATATTTCATTAAATCACTTGTTTTTCTCTTAAAATGTTTTTAAAAGAATTTAACGATTTTTCTTTTTTTTTTAATTTATTTTTCTGCAATATTATTTTACCACCCATTTACAGTTCATTTTATTCAAACTTCCCTATTCCTTTAAATTTTGTTTTACGTGAATTTCGTGCCTTTTCAATTTTCCGGTACGAAATGACATTTGTAAAAACGAAATGGAAAATTCCTACTATTGGCAGCCTCAACCATGACCCCTTTTCCATATAAATTGTCCGTTTGTATGGGAATGCATGTATTTTACGGATAGGAACAAGCCTCGTCACTTGTTTGCAGTTTTTGGCTTTCGGCTGCGCTGTTTTTGCAGTCGAAAAGAAATTTAATCGATATTTCTTATTATTTATAAATGCGCAGGAACAAAACCTACAAATGAGGCAAGCTAGCATTGAAATTCTTTGTGCTACTGTTTTTGCTGTACATCCGAAACTTTAAATATTTCTGTCTCGAAGGAATGTGAACAATCCGCCGAGAACTCACTTATTTTAGAACAACTGCTGCCACTCCGGCGGCATGAGTAAAATAGCAAAGATTATGCAAAAGTGCATTATTGATAGCCTCTGCGGGTCTGTGCTCCCATTTCTGGCATATAAACAACAGCGTTAAAAATGTATTAATAAATGTATTTCTGTGGCCATATCCCAGACCTATCCCAATTATTTATTTCGCCGCCTGGCTCGTTATTGTTGTTATTATTGTTGAGCAGGTCGGTCAGTCTGCGGTTCGTTCATTCGTTGTTGTTCTTGGCTCTGTCACGTCTTAATGACGCCAGCTTTTGTCATTGTTGTCACTGCGTCAACATTTTGTTTTTATTACACAAAAGTGTTGTCTCCCTTTTACCTTGTTCTCATTTACCTTTGACTTTTTTAAACAACTTTTTTTCCAGCTTAGAGCTTGAGTTGAAACAAATGTTCACAATCAAATTTAATAATATTTGACACGCTTTCAAATAAGAAGTTTTAAAATGGTTAAATTGTTTTGTTATTGATATAATTTTAGTATTGACTTTTTAACTTATTAATGTATACTTTTTATTTGTGAAGCCCAAAACTACGTTGTTGTTTTACAATCTCTTTTATGAGGAATTTGCCGAAATGTCCACTCGCAAGATTATATTTTAGTTTGTTTTTTTCCTGACTAAAGATAACGACTTCTTGTTGTTTTTGTTAAAAATATTATTTGAAGCTAAGCTCCAAGTGATATGAAATACAAAGTCTATATGAGTACTCATTATACTCATTATATGGTTTTTCGTTAAGGCAATATTTTTTTATTTTTAGTCTGACCTTTGTATTTAACTGTATAGATACCGTGCTTACTAATTAATTTGCGAAAAGTTTTCTTGCCCTTTCATATTTATTTTATGGAAATTTAATCATGCTTCCTCTATTATTTTCGGCTTCTCCTCTTATTACTTGCATAATTACTTTTCATCTCGCAAAAAAATTTTACCTCATTTTCCTACCCCTCTTTATGTGATTTATTTTGCGTAAGTCAAAGTGGGATTAAAGGAAAAAAAAAACTTCAGCCACACAAGTTGAGAGGGCGACCCGCAAATAATGTGCATGTGCAATGAACATAGTACACAGACATGTACTGCCTTATGTATTGCGATATAGGCAGCTATATGAGACCCACATATGTATATGGGACCTAAGTGAATATATATTCAGAGTCAGTGCAGCATGCACCGGTCCCAAAAGAATTCCACGCCCTCACCCGCAAAACAAGGCTCTGCTGGCATCGCTGCCGCGAGAGGACTAAGAGAGAAGCGCGGGAAGGGGGTCGGGCAGAGCGCAAAAACAAAGCTCAAAACCAAAACACAAAAAGCGGCAAACTGAGAAAGAGAGACTTGGAGTTCTCTCGCTTTTTTACAGTGCCCGCTAAAAAGGAAGAACACTGACATAGGAATACAATATAATCGATTGAATACTCATTTTGAATTTATCTTGTTTTACATGTTTTAAAAGCCAACTAGAAAAAATAAATATAACATAATAACTGACTTCTATGAACTTTACTTGACAGCTCTTTTTGAAAAATATGTTTCAATTTTGTAATACTCGATTTTTCTTTCTGTTTTTCCTGACTGACTGCTTTGTGGACTGGATTTAAACTAGCGCGAACAATTTTGGTTTTGCATTTTTCTTTTTGCTTGTAACTTATCATTTGAAACGCTCACTTGCCTTGCCACATGTTGTATTGTTTGTGGGGCAGCGTCAAACATACTCTGGAAATTATTATGCAAAGTTTGAAAAGTGTGAAAATTGTGATTGTCGAAAGCAACGCTGAAATTGCTCTTGGGAGGAGTGTTCAGGCCTAAGATAGTTTTATTTTACCTTAAATTTCCTATTATAAAATTGTGTATCTCCGATTATTAATCTTAGTGAATTAGTAAAAAAAATTATTTTGTATGTCTACCCCATATAGGACATATTAATATATTTAATTTTGAAAAATAATTGTGGTAATTTAAGTTAAAAAATATTAATTTTTTAAAACTAGTAGAAAAGAATTTTCTATTCAAAAATTTTAAAGTATTTTTTCCGTGCCCCCAAGCAAAAGGTAAAATTTGTTAAGGGATTTTCTTACTTCCGCTTGTTTTTTTTTCTATTTTTTTGTGGCAGCACATGACCAACAAATGTTGTCTATCAAATTTACAAGTACTCGAACAAAATTCGTTTTTCATTTGAGTTTTATTTGTTGTGTTGTGGCGCTTTCTTACACACAAACACACAGATACTCAAGTGGATCTCCGCTCACCCACACAAGCAAACATTTGAGTCAGAGGCGGCAGCGACGCCGACGTCAACGCCAGCAGCGACAGAGGCCGCAAAAGCAACGTGTGTGCAATATACTCGTACGTATATCAATGTATCGCCATCTCAGTTCCGCCTTTGTGTACTTGGCCCATAGTGCCATCTCTTGCGCTCATGACCTAGATTCCACTGTGTAATGGTGTGCGTGCACGTGATATGGCAAAATGTTTGCCTCTCTCGGTTTGTTTCTGCGTGTGGCTGTGTGTAATCAATGCAACATGTAGCACGCTTGTGTGTGTGAGTGTATTTTATTTTTAATACTCACTGAATTATTACGAACATTTTCGCTTCGTTGTCGTCGTTTCTCGCCGTTTGCCTCTTTTCGTTCCGTTCCGTCCTTCCGTTCGCCTCTGTTGAAATCTCTTTCGTCATCCCCCCTCCACTCCCCCACCGATTCCCCAGATACCGCCGACTATATCTCCCAGTCAGGCTTTGGCTTTGGTCTTTATAATTGCGGCAATTTTTAGCCGCTTTTGGATTTTGTGACTTGAGTTTTTTTTTCCTCATGTTTATTTTGGGTGGCTATAAAAACCAGCGAGACTTACGGCTTAGCTGGATATTATGACTCACATGTCTCGTATGCCATATGTTTTTGTTACAGAGGTAGAGACAATAGGGATTTCTCTACCTTTGTTGAATTCAATTTAGTGTTTTTTTTTTTTAAATTTAGTTGCTAACTGGGATTGCTAGCAAAATATATGTTGTAATTTTCTCATTAGCAATTGGTTAAAAAACTATAAAAAAATGTAGTTCAGAAAAAGGATAAGAATGAAAATAGAATTTAACATGTATCAGATCCTAATTAATTTACTGATGTTTAACGACTTAACGACACTAAATATAAATTTTTGGTTAATTACTAAAAAAACAAACACTACTTTGACCTATTTTTTCGTTCCTACGCTACGTATGGTTAATATATTATAAGTTTTCCTTATAATCGATTTACTATTTTTAACCCTTAACCAATTTTTGAATGAATTATATAATAGAGGAAAAGTTAAAAAAAGTTAAAACTGCATGACAACATCCGCTAGACAAAGTAGGCTTAACACTAAACCGAAAATTACTCATACGCACCAGTGACCCAAATTAATTTGGACCAAATCGCTTATGCTGCGATTAGCTCCAAAGCAAAACGCCTACAAAAAACTACCAGTGACAGGTTAGTTATTGATTTCCCAGCTGGTTGTGTGAGAAAATCTCAAACCTCAAATACTTCGAAGAAAGAAAAAAAAGGAAGGGCCACAGAGTGGGAATAACTTTCAACTAAAATGTTTGTCGTATACAAATTGCACCACTTAACCCCACACGAAAAGACATCCAACAAAAAGGTGAAAATCTAAATAAAAGCCCCAATTGAAAGTAAAAATGTCGCCAGGAAATTATGTAAGAAACAGCAAAAAAAGGTAGTAAATGGTTGGACAAATTAGCAGGAATAAATAAAATAAAGGAACGATTTCATGAACTCCATAAATTGCCCATCGATTGACGGAATTTCTGTTATTTATTTTACCTTACCCAACATAAATAGACTTGATACAAAACCGGAAAAAGGAAAAAGTCATAATAAAGTGGCTATAAGTCGCCCACAAACACAAACCATTCCCTAACACACACTCTCATTCGCAAGTGAATGTGAGAGAGAGAGTAAGTTTTTCTTTTTGGGAGAGTTGGCAGCCAACAACAATGTCCATGTTGTCCCAGTTTTCACACACACTGTCCTTGACCTACTCCACTCAAAACCAACAACAAAGTTGTCTAATGCGGAAAGCCTCTCAGTCTTCGACTGACTCTCGCTCTCTTTTGTATGTATGTGTGCGAGGAGAGAAATGTCGTAATAGAAAGCTCTTTCGCGTTGCCAAGCCAAAAACATAATCCAAAAAGAGAGCGGCAATTGCGGTATTTGTTTTTGAGAGCAAGAGCGCCTCCTTCTCTCAGATACGCACACAAACCCATTCAAATGCATATGTATGTTGATTATTTGTAAACAATACGCTTGACCTAAATTACAGTTACTTGTCCGCCGCACTAAAACTGCATATATCAAAATGTTGGGGTGTGTGTTAGTTTGAGTTTTATTTTTTTTCCGCTTGCTTTTGGGTTTGAAATGCATATTTTATGGTGGCCACCTGACGCCCATTTTCCACCCCCTCGCGCATTTTTTTTTGTTGTGTTACGGTGTGTGAAAACAACCCTCAACAATTGCATCTTGTAATCAAAATGGCGCTAGCTGCAATCGCAATCTGTTTTTGGCTTAAGCCGCCACCCTCGCAATTCTCACTTACACACGGAAAAAAATGTTTGCTCATTCTTACACGTTTTCTATTTAAAACATTTAATTTTGTTTATATATATATATATCTATTATGTTTGTAATTTCTTATTTTAAATAGCTTGAAAATTGAATAATAACATTAATAAATATTTGGCAATTGCCTAAATTGTAAAGTTATTGACATCAACTTGTTTCCTTCAAACAGGTATAAAGCATTAATTTGAAATTGATTTGCTATGTTTTTGTTTCTCTGCACCCTTAACACTCTTTTTTTTCGTGCTGCGCCATAAGAAGCGCATTTTTATTGCGTTTCATTTAGTGTGTTCCCACATACAAACGCACGTAAATACACATTTGCGCGTTGTACAGTTTTTATTTTGATGCCGCCGTACAATGCGGCGTATGCGCAATATGTGTATGTAACTTTATTTTCCATGTGCGTGCTTGTATGTGCGTATGCATGTGCATCGTATAGTTGTGGGTGTGCGTTGGCCTGCTCTTTGTTTTTGTCAAGCGCTATTATGAGTTGGCTTTTAATGAGAAATGTGAAACGAATAGGATGTTTTCCCCACGTTGCTTTCTGCAAGCGCCAAGTGTGGGTCAGTTAAATGGAAGATGTTGAAAAGAATTAAATTCGTTAAGTTCAGAAATAAAAATTATCGAAAGCCAAAAGATTTATAGTTTTCTAAAATACGCTCAATAATATTAAGTTTATTTATTTTGGAAACATTGTTGAACTAACACTTGGGAGATAATAGTTTTTTGCCATACCGAAAATATCTATTGGGAATTTATTAAAGAAAGTGACAATATATGGGTTGCCTTTGATAACAAGCTGCCCCATAACTTAGGAGGGTATTTTCCTATAGAGTTCTTTCGGGTTTGTACTCGTTTATTGTATTTTCATTTCTCAACTGAGTTTCGTTTACATATATAGTTTAGGCGTGACATATTAAGAGATAAGAAATTTTGTGTTTGCTTATATACCTTTTTTCAGCAACTAAAAGTGGGTGAAACAAAACCTAAATACATGCAATTTTAAAGCAGATCAGTCCCAGTTTTGTTAAAAAGTAAATATGTATATAATGTATAGAATATCTTGTTGTGATAATAGTATAAATCTGATAAGTTTTATATATCACTTTTACGATTGAAAAATGTTACAATTTGTTTTTTATTGAATACAAAAATACTATTTGAATTATATTATCTTCATGCTTGTTAACCGAGAAAATCAAATAAAATTTGACGGGTTGCAAGTTGTGTTAAGCTTTATTATCTATATAAAAATAATGTTTTTCCAAATATTAAATAGATACATAAATAATTCTGACATCCCTTATTATAATATTAATATGCAAATGATTTCCTTGCAGCTGTTCGAGCGGATCGGATGCGGGGTGGACGCAACAAATTCGGACCCATGTACAAACGGGATCGAGCGCGGAAGCTGCAGGTCATGCGGCAGCGGCAGTTGGCGCTGCAAGCGCTGCGCAACTCGATGGGTCCGGACATAAAGCCAACGCCGATCTCGCCGGGCTACCAGCAAGCATATCCAAATATGAACATTAAGCAGGAAATTCAAATACCTCAGGTAAGAGCGGCGCTCTGGAGATGTCTATTACTTTTCGATTAGTTTTAGTTTTCATGTTTCTTAATTCGTACTTTATACCTTTTTTATACAAATTTATTATAATTTTTTATAATATTTTAAATTACCACAAACTAACACTTTACCTTAAGGCTATTTGAAGTAAATTAACATTTTTTAAACATTAAATTTAAACAAACTAAAGCATTCTTGAAAAAAACAACAATAATCAATTTTGTTAAAACGCGAATGTATAACCACAACATATATTAAAAATATATTATACAATGCCACAACTACATGTTATGTGAAGCAAAGTAACTTCTTAAAAAAAATACTTTCTTAAAAGAAATATACAAATTCCGAGAAGTTTCATTTGTATTTAAAGAAAAAATAGAAACCGTCTGCCTGGCTAAAATATATAACACAGCGTAATTTAAAATTTGTTTTTTTTCCTTACCATACCATATAAAATTAATGTTAAATAAAATAAAAACCATTAAGGAAATAACTACATTAAATTCTTACTCTTATAATTACTTGCAGGTATCCTCACTCACCCAATCGCCGGATTCATCGCCCAGCCCCATAGCCATTGCGCTGGGACAGGTGAACGCGAGCACGGGCGGTGTGATAGCCACGCCCATGAACGCCGGGAACGGCGGCAGTGGGGGCGGTGGTCTGAACGGACCCAGTTCCGTGGGCAATGGCAATAGCAGCAACGGCAGCAGCAGCGGCGGCAACAACAACAGCAGCACGGGCAACGGAGCGTCGGGCGGCGGAGGAGGTGGTGGCAACAATGCGGGCGGCGGAGGAGGAGGAGGCGGAGGCACCAATTCCGTCGACGGCCTGCATCGCAACGGCGGCAATGGCAACAGCAGTTGCCACGAGGCTGGAATAGGATCTCTGCAGAACACGGCCGACTCGAAATTGTGGTACTTAACCCAACAACAGCCAGAACAGAACCCAAAAGCTATCCAAACTCAAACTAGAACAATCGACAAACGAACCGCAAACCAATACTCAAAACATACTTTTGATATAATACTACATTTGTGGAAAAGGATTCAACCTGATCATGCAGCAAGTGTGGAAATGGGCAGCCTTGGGATTTTAGTTCGATTTCTTTTGTGATGAATTTCCTGCTAAGGTTACTGTATTTTAAATAATTAACTTAACTGGTTATGAAAAGAAACTAGTGAGAATATTTGTGATTTATTAGTAAAAATCTTACTATTAAACTAATACTTTAACCTTAAGATTTTAATCTTGAAACTTGTTTGAATTATCAGTGTGTAGTCCTGAACTTAAAATTGTTGTCAAGCTGCCCTTTTTGCATTGCTTAGTTGTCAATTGATGAGCTCTCCAGTTAGAAGACATTTAAACTTTAGTTAATTAACATTTTTTTATATCTTTTATCCACAACAAAAGCTTTGATTCCGGCACACATCCATCGAGCACAGCCGACGCGCTAATCGAGCCATTAAGGTGGGTTTTTTCAGTCATTTAATTCGGAAATTCTGAAATTCTGTTTAATTCGATTAATATTCTTTCAGAGTCTCACCGATGATACGTGAATTTGTGCAATCGATCGACGATCGGGAATGGCAGACGCAACTATTTGCCCTGCTGCAGAAGCAAACCTACAACCAGGTGGAGGTGGATCTCTTCGAGCTGATGTGCAAAGTGCTCGACCAGAATTTGTTCTCGCAAGTAGACTGGGCACGCAACACCGTCTTCTTCAAGGATCTGAAGGTATGGATCACTTTAGAGCCTCGGGGGCTACCCCAAATACCCCAAAAATCCTACTCACATCGAGTAAATCAGAAAACAGAAAACCGAAAACACAGACAGACAGCAGCAGCAGCAACATGGTTCAAAGCCAAAAACCAGTTTTCAAGCTAGGGGCCAAGTCTGCGGCGCATGTTATGTAAACCACCGACAACTGACAGCGACAGCGACGTCGACAGCGACGTCGTCAGCGACGCCGGCTGAATCTGCATTGAATTTCGATTTCATTTGGCGTCTGACCTACTTAGCCAGCAAAGCTGAACCAGTCAGTCAGTCAGCCAAGCGGCAGCGTCTCTCGCTCAATGACGCAACTGATGTGCTCACCCATACCACCAGTCCAAGTCCACCAGGAGCGGAGAAACCGAAACCGAGACAGCGACTGAGACTGAGAGAAACTGAGAAATTGAGAATCGGAGAAGCGGAGAAACCGAGAGTATCGCTGAGAGAAAGAGAGAGGGAGTGTTGTAATACCAGTGCATCCAAAACTAGGCCTTAACATATCTCCATACCATATCATCATACAAAATGTATCTATTAAACTTTATGCGTGCGGTTGCCGCTATGAGAATTGAGAAATTTAATATCCTAAAAATCAATTTTCAACACGAAAATATTATCTAAAATTTAGATCAATCAATTTACCATTTTTAAAATACAATTAAAATTTTTAAAAATATGTTTTAAAACAATTTAAAATGAGAAACATAATAAGAGCCCCATTAACATATAAAAATACATATTTTATTCTTGAAAAATTTTTTAGTTAAATATTTTATATTGGAAATATTGAACCATTTTTACAAGTATAGTTTTTGTTAACTAAAAACGAAGCAGACATTTTTATAAGGATTTTCCAAATCAAAAGTGGCAACTGCACTTATTTATGTCTAAGCACTTTTGTATTGTATCCATTTATTTATGAAACATTGTGTTTACAATTTGTTTCAAATTTAGGTCGACGACCAAATGAAGCTGCTGCAGCATTCCTGGTCGGACATGCTGGTTCTGGATCACCTGCACCATCGAATCCACAACGGGCTGCCCGATGAGACGCAACTGAACAACGGCCAGGTCTTCAATCTGATGAGTCTGGGATTGTTGGGTGTGCCACAGCTGGGCGACTACTTCAACGAGCTGCAGAATAAGCTGCAGGATCTGAAATTCGATATGGGCGACTATGTCTGCATGAAATTCCTAATCCTGTTAAATCCAAGTAAGGCCGTATAAGTTTATCGATCAGATTGGCAACCTTCTTAAACCTTCAATTCATGTTTATAGCTGTACGGGGTATTGTCAACCGGAAGACCGTCTCCGAGGGACATGATAATGTGCAAGCAGCTTTGTTGGATTACACTCTCACCTGCTATCCGTCAGTTAATGTGAGTATGGGATTCTGTTATATTTAAGAATAGAATTCTAATAGTTTAATTACATTTTTGGTGGAAAAACTGTATACGTTAAACGAAACTAAAACTTGTTTTGTTTCTTTCGCCTTTTTGCAGGACAAATTCAGAGGGCTTCTTAACATCTTACCGGAAATCCATGCATTGGCCGCTCGTGGCGAGGATCACCTGTACTCCAAGCACCGTGAAGGCAGTGCGCCCACCCAAACGCTGCTCATGGAGATGCTGCACGCCAAGCGCAAGGTGTAGAGGCCGGCGGAACGTGACACGGAATACTTAATCATTTATGAAATGTAAATAATAAGGCGGGGGAGGAGGAGTTGGAGGAGTCCCCCAAGGCAACCAGGATATGGAAGGCGAACGGAGGATACAGAATTCCATGTTATGAATATGGGAATGCATCATCACTACTACCACCAACACCACCAACTATCACACCTATACACACACATGCACACATTTGTTGATTCAATGTTAATTATTATTACGTTTACGGTTAGGTCTAGTTTACGTTTAACTAATTAATTAATTTGTCTTAAATTAATTCGTGTTTTATTTGTAGTCCCTGATAAAGCAATTTTTAAAACACTTGAACCTAATGAGAATATGTAGATTGTATGGATATAAATTTAAATTCGGCAAGGAGAACCACAACTTTCTTTAGCCATTACAAAACAACAAAAAAAAAAAAAGCATGAGAAATTTTATTTTTATATACCTATATGAATACGATACTTATGGATAAAAATCTATATATATTTTTATGTAAATTGGCGTAATTTTAAGCGTCCTACAACATTTTAATTAGTATTTGGTTTTACTATAGTTTTCAAATTATTTTCGATTCCACTTGTAGATCGATTCTTGTATTTTTTTGCGCCAAGTGTCTTGCATAGTATTTGCGTCTAATCTAATGGCAACAACAACAAACAAAAAAAAAAAACGAAAAATCCATACAAAGAAAATGAAAACAAAACAAATTTAGGTGTTCATGGTATGAATGTATGTGTATATTATAACTGTAATTTCATCTAAATGTAAGAAAACAATGCAAACAACTACCTACAACAAGATAAAGATGAGCAAGAAATTATATAAATTAATAAAGATCGTGTTAAAAACTATATAGTAAATATATACTTACATATATATTTAAATTTAGAAGCAAGTTTCAACTATTTGTAAATTTCAATCGAGATGTAATTGTTTCAATGTCAGCAACCAGAAAGTGTAAAGCTTATATTAAAAATACAAAATATATTTTGTGCAAGAAAAATGATAAATCAGCTAAACGGTAAAAGAAAATTATAATAAAAAAACAAAGAAAATCGATATAACAATTAAAAATTAAAAGTAAAAGATGCTTAGTCATGAATTTGGGCAATGAGACGGAACAGAAATCGAATTAAAGAAAAACAAGAATATTGTAAAAATCAAAAATCGAAATAAACAAACCAAATAAACTATATTTAATGAACATCTTTTGTTGGATAAATTTTTAATTCGAATATTAGGTTACCTGGCCTATGTTTTTTATTTTTTCTATTACGCTAAAATAATTTTTTTTAATATTCTCGCAAATTCTAGTTTTTTTCTTCATTTCGTGTCAATCTAAACATTGCCTTAATTCTTGCCTAGGCATTGCGCTTAAACAAAACGTACCTTATAAAATTAAACGAATATAAAACTCCAGATTCAGTAAATAGACACAAATTACCACACACATTTCAAATTTAAAGTCGTTAAAAGATGTAAAAAAAAACAATGGAGGTAGCTGATAATTTCCCGAAAATTATACAAAATTCTGATAGACGCAAGATAATTGAGGGGCGAGAAATACAAAAACGAAAGCACGACGACATCTATATAGGTTTGCCTAGGTATACATTATATATTTAGGTCTCTAGTTGGTATGTATAACATCTGTATGTATTATAAAATGTAAAAAGTAAACAAAAATATGGGTAAATAATGTAAAAGTTGGCAATGAGAGTTGACAAGCTAGTGGATCAGTTATATTTAAAGATGATAAGTAAAGGGCAAAAATTGTTGACGTCTAACGTAACGCTGGCGGCATGTTGTTGAAAACACGTTAATAGAAGGAAGGGAAAGGTGGGATCGATATACACATACAAATATATAAATGTTTATTCAGGTATGAATGGCGTTAGGTATGTTTATTGTAAAATTGATTACGATGTGAACCTGTTATTGCAAATGAAAAGTGATTTTAACTATTAAGAAAATCTATATATATATACTATAAACCCATAAAAAGGATCTAACAGTTATACATTAAATGATTAATATAAAATGCAAGCAACACACATTATAAGTTTGAAAAACTGTTAAAAATGCAAAAAAAACAAAACAAAAAAAAATCATTTAACTAGAAACAAAACTACCTAAAACTACAATGCATACTTGATCAATTGATTTAATATGCTTTATTATTATGTTAACATACAATTTCATCTCAGAGATGTTTCAAACATGCAACCAACCAACAACAACAACAACAACAACAAAAGCAAAGTGAAATAAAAAGTAATTATAAAAACGAATCAGAGGTATCGATGTTTTTAGCTGTCTGCTCAAATCTTTATTGGATTAATTTAGTTTACAAACTTGCGTTTCTATCAGTTATATTTCATTGCGTCAATAGTGAAAAGCATGGCGGGAGGTCTTAAGACATGTTAAAGTTTTGCGTAAAATCGTACTCGATGGTTGGTATGACGGTCTGAACGAACTTCAGGAATATGATCAAGTATAAATGCACGCCCAGCTGACCGCCGCCCTCCTCCACCGTTTGGATAATCTTCTTCATTATGTCCGCATGCCGGCACGGGTGCACCGAGGCCATGTTGGGACCCGGAAGATGCGGATGCGACTCCATGGTGACCGTCTTCTTGGCGTGGTCCTGCGACACATCCTCGTACATCTGCTCCACGGTCAGTGGCTTGCGCTGCTCATCGTATCCCACCACCCAAAGGCGTGGCGTCTGATAGTACTTATCGTAGCTGATGTGCAGGTCGTAGGTGCGTGTGTGCAGCACTGAGTCACCGCTGGCCTCCGCCTCCGCCACGCCCGATGCGGATGTCGATGCCGCTGGGCTGGCCTTCGCTTCCGTCTCCGGTTTGCGCGTGGTGGTGGCCACAGCCGGATCGACCAGCTCCAGCATGCCGCTCTCCTCGAAGTCGTCCATGTCAATGGCCTCGTCATCGTCCTCGTCATCGGCCTCGGCTCCAACGGCGCCCGGAGCTGATTTATCGCTATCTGGAGTGTGCATTTCATCCTGTAACAGAGTATTTCGCGATTAGATAACATTTTTCTTGAAAGGTATCTCTTATTATAAAAGCAAGACAAAAAACTTTAAATACTGTTAAATTAAAATGGGTATTAAATTTTTGTATCATTGGAAATCATTTTGCAACTATATAAACGCTAAATTTGTTTTGTTAAAAAATATATAAGCCTTTCAAATTAAAATTTAATTTGATAATACAATTTTTATTGATTTTTAATCTCATTGTGAATTACAATATAACCCTACTTAGGGAAAATTAGTTTTAGAAAATGGATTTTGAAACATGTTTTGCATTGAAATGGTATTTTTAAGGCTTTTTTAATCAACACTTTATAGAGCTAGACAAAAGATGCAAAAATGAACTTCAAGACTAGGGCTCAATTCTACTTTTTGCTCACTACCCGTATTCCAGAAGAGATTGACCTGCCTTTTCACCCGCATTCACCTTAGCCTCCTCCATTGTCAGTTCGCAGATCTTGTCCTCCAGTTGGGTGGTGCCGTCGTCGTTCAGCTGATGGGTCTCTACCCAACCGCCATCGCCGGACTCCTCCTCCACCAGCGTCTCCTCGCCGACGTACTCCATCTGCTTGCAGCGGCGATAGCACGGCACATTGCGCGTTATCAGGAATTGCTTATCTAAGCGGGGGCCAAATGATTTTAATGGGTAATGGCTAAATTGGCCAATTATTAATGGCAAATCGCAGCACTTACCCTTTGGTAGGTAGGGTTTTGTCTTGCTTTCATCACCGGCGGCCCACTGCCAGGTGGGACAGTGGTGCACCAAGTGATCTCCGGCGGCTACAAACTCCTCCGGAGTGAGAACGCCCGTCTCACGGAATTTCGATTCCTGCAAGAAAGGAATATATATATATATATTTAACTATCAAGATGTGGGGTATTATCATTATACGGGTTATCCAAGAATTTTCTTCCATCTAAAATCCCATTTAAAAGAATAACAGTGGGTCCAAAAAATAAACTGAAGGTCAACTTTTGACATACCAAAAAACTCTTAAGCTTTGAATAGCGTTTTTTAAATCAAGCCATATAGGTTTTAAAAAAAAATGATCGTTGAGGCTTATTATTTTTGCCTGGAACAGAAAAAAACTTTATATACCCCCACATCAACTGACAATAGCAACCTTTTCAGAACGTTTTTCAAACGAACTGTCCCAAAAATAGTCTGGGAATTCTGGGGACACCCTTGTGCACTTTATTTGGAGACTGTCTGGCGGTGAATCCAGTTTTACAGCCACCAAGTGGGGGAAAGTGGGGGGAATCAATAATTGAGCGTGGAAAACCCTTATCTCTTTCGCTTTTCTTTGTCTTTAAGCTGAGCTGCATATGTACACCCCTATTTGATACGTATTTTATACATATATTTGATCGTTTTGATAGTCAGTTTTCCGTCTATTTGGCACTTTTTACCTTCAAAACGGGCGTTAGATATTCGGCCACATTGAGCGCCGTGCCTTTCACGGTGTTGAGAACGCTTTGCATTTTGCCGCCCCGCTGAGTATTCGCACTAATCTAAATGCCTAAACTTAATAAATACACTTCAAATGGCTCTCTCAATTGACTTGCACTTCCCAGCTAATTGTTTTTGTCTCGCCAGCAATGACAACAACAGTGTGCTGCGGTCACACTGCGTCAATCGATGTGGGTGGCCCTATCGATAGGTTTAGGAAAAATAACAGTATTTTTATTTAAATACTTAAAAGTATATCATTTGTTATCTTTTCAATTTATAATCAGTTCAAATTTATTTGAACATCGAATTCATTCTATTATACATTAAATAAAATTAAATATAAATGTTTATCAAATAATTCAAATATTTGTAATTAAAGGTTCTTTTATAACTGCAATATCAATAGGTTTTTGTTTGTTGACTTTCCGAAGACAGTCAATTCAAAATTGAAATCAAAAAATAAAAGCCGATAAATAATATTTTTTGGTACAAAAGTGGGTCTTTAAAATATATATTTTTTAAATTGTATTATTCTTTCACATTTAGTATTTATTCGGTATATTTATAAGCTTTGGTCACACACTGCCTTAAAGTGCGCACATTGTTTTTAACGTTTTTAATCCAAAGAAATGGAGGAAAAGGTGCTGCCGAAATTCGTACTGCCGTCGCCGAAATTCGACAAACCCAATGGAGTCAGCAAGGCGCCTCATCTCTACCTGACCCCCAGTGGGATGACCCTGCTGCCGAGGGCTAAGCAGCCGCCACCCATGTACGGCGCACGAGGATCAACAGTTCCTGCTAGATTTCTTGCTCAGGAGCAAGTGAGTTTACTTATGGAGTTACACTTTGTTCGTCTAATATTACCCATTTGTGATTCCCAGTTTATAACACAGAGAAGCCCAGTCAGTGAGCCAGAAAGCCCGCCAATTTACAAATCTCCCCCGCGATCGGAGTACTGCCACACGTGTTGCATGGAATTGGCCACTTCTGAGGACATGAAACGCCACCTGGAGCAACATGAATCCTGTCCTGCTGATGACTGCGACTTTGAGTCCCTGCACAATATCTTGGAACGCCATATAGAAGCTAATCACATCACCGGTGCCTACAAAAAGATCAAGAAAGTGTGGACGCAGGAGGAATTGGCCGCCTGGAAGGCAGAACGGAGAAAGAGGTAGGACTTCTTTATATATAAATGATTAAAAATCTTTTGATTAACTTATTGATGACTTAGATTTCCAACTGCCGCGAATGTTGAGCAGGCCAGATTGGCCAAGGAGCAGAGAATCAAGCGCGGCGAGCGCCTGGAGGCCTCGAAATCTCGCTTTGGCAACCGCGAAGATCGCCAAAGGACCCGACCCAAGGGAGATAACCAGGAACGTTTGGATTCCAAAAACAGGAGAAAGAGAGGTGCCAAAAACAGAACCTCGGACAACAAGAAATCTAATGGAAGTCAAAAGAAACCAACTGATAAAACAAACTCAAGTAAAGAAACTTCAACAAAGTCCATTGATTTAAAGAGTGAAACTGAAGAGCCCAAGGACGAGGAAATCAACATCTGCTCCCTGGGAAATGGCAAGTTCTGTGGAACTGCACACATGACGGACTACCAGCACTTCAAGGAGAAAGTGAAACAAAAGGAAAATGCATTGTTTGGTCTACTGGGGATGTATGGTTCCGATAGTGAAGAGGAAAGTGAAAGTCAGAGTGAGGATCAGGTTGTAGCAGAGGAAAATTTGCAAGCAAAAGCAGAATTGGCGAGCTCCAAAAATGAGAATTCTATGCCCTTGGAAAAGGACCAAAACTATGATGATCAGGACCTAAAACTAAGTTCTGAGGCTTCTGATAAAGTCATTCCCATTGGGAATATGGAATCCAGCAAAGAATTAACTTTTGTGATGGATGAGGCATCCACTTCAGATGAACACTGCCAAAAAGGTGGCATTAATCGCACAACTGAAGCAGTTCCTATTACAATTAAAGCTGCCGATTCCTCCGACGAAGCACCAGATGAAGAGCCCTTCAAGCGAGTGACTGAAACTATCAAAGAATCAAGTCCTCCCAAAGCTGAACCAATGGAATGCAAGCGCCAAACTGCACCAAAACGAGCAGCTCCAAAGCGAATTTATGGCTTAAACTACAAGAGAGCTCGCAAGCAGGCCCAGCAAAACACTATGTTATCCAAACTCCTTGAACCGGATATTAGACATGAACGGAATGTCCTGCTGCAGTGTGTGCGTCATGTATGCGAAAGGAATTTCTTTGGCATTGGACAAACTAAGGAGAAAGCTAAGCTGGATTCAGCTTGTGATAATGACAAAGAGAAGCTGGTGCCGACTTGTGATAAATCCATAGATATAACACCAGATGTATGATTATCTTTAGCCATTAGGATAAGCCATTAAAGTACAAACTTAAGTATGCAAATCTATACCGAAAAGGGCGAGGGTTTTAGCATGGAACATGTACCAAGCTCCTTATTAAAATTTAAATTTTTTTTAAAATTAAATGATTAGAAAATGTAGCTTTTACAGAACAGTGAAATGGGACTTATTTAAGTAAGTCGTTAACTGGTTTGGCCTATGCTATCATATTTAATGTTTACAAGATTGACAATTATTCTTTTGACGTTTTTTATTCATTTAAAAAAAATGATTAACCTCTAACTTTAAACTTAACCCTAGATTAGTTGTTGGACATTGAGGAGTCGCCGCCCATGGGATGATCACCTCCGCCGGCGGCTCCTCCGCCCGCCTGTTGTTGTTGCTGCTGTGCTGCCTGTTGCATCTGTTGTTGTTGCTGCTGCTGCTGTTGTTGTTGCTGTTGTTGGGCGGCGGCATGCTCCTGCTGACGCTTCAGTTGCTGGCGGGCAGCATGTGAGTGCTTGGCCTTGGTTTCCTCCAGCTCACGAACTCTGGATCTGGCATGTTGGATGCGATGCCAGGCCATTTGGAGGACCTTGGCGGACGCATAGCCGGAGCCCTCGTGCGGCTGACCCGTGGACACCTGGGTCAAATAGTTGATCTGCTCCGATAGCTTCGATTCCACGCTGGACAGGCTCTTGAGGAACTGCTGCGATTGAGTTTCGGCATTTTTCTGCGACGACTTCTCCTTGCCCAACTCCTGCAATGCTTGTCCTACAAAAAGTATATGTGTCAGCCCTGTTTTAGTGAGTTCGTCTATATCGCCCACCTGCACTCTGCATGCACAGGATTATCTCCTTTTCGATCTCGTCCAGTGCGTGTATTTTGTCCAGCGGATTCATCGTGTTTCGGCGTTTTTGCAAGTAAACAAAATTTGCCAGCCAAAACAAAGGGACCAGATCATACAAATACGGTATTTAATTCGGGCGCCTCAAAATAGACTGGAAAACATACCATAACAAAAAATACCAAACTATTCAAATATTTACCCGCCAAAACAAATATTTGATTGTGTCGTTATGAGTTTTAAATAATTGAAATAATTAATTTGAGGTTTTTTATGTATTTATTTGTTACAAACTCCTTTTATTTGTTAAAGAAAGAATGTTAAACAACCTAATGTATTTTCTGAGATATTTTGAATATTAGAAACTTATTTTTTGCAAGCGGAATGAACAATTTCTTGAATTTGAAGTGCACCCTAATATTGCTTAATTTAATTTTTAATAAAAGGGTAATAGATGGTCCGCTTTTAAATAATGATCTTTATGTAAACAAATTAAATTAAAGTCATGCTTACAAATATTTGTTTACACTTTAAATTGTAAATTCTAAAAACCTAATTTTAATTTAATTTAATTATTTTCTGAGATATTTTGAATATTAGAAACTTATTTTTTGCAAGCGGAATGAACAATTTCTTGAATTTTAAATGCAAAATTCTTAAAATCAAATTAAATTCGCTTGCTGGCCAACCCAGTCCATTCGTATTTGAAATATTCCTTCGGCAAGGGCAAACAGTTTTCATGCAACTCGATGGCGTCCTTGTCCATGTGCCATACCATAAAGTTTCGTCCACAATCAATCCGTTTATGGAGTGCAAAATGCACCCGATCCACAAAATGAGACTGGCACTGGCGGCATTCGAACACCCGATCTTGGCTATCAGTCCGCAGAAACTTTCTTATATTGCGAATTTCAAGTAGACCTTGAAATCCACCAACTACGTCCGTTTGAATGATAAAGGTGGGTGTTTCTTCCACATCGCCATTGAGTAAATAGGGCACAACATATAGTTCTTTAGAGGTATTGCAAACTCGAAAGACATAGAGGTTTATTTTGAGCGAAGCCGGTAAAGATCGTCCTTGACTTAGATAAGTCTCAGCAAGCTTTGCCAAATCGCAGTATGATTTTTTACTTGCGCTTTCAAGCATTTCAGTGGCATTTTTCACTTGATATTGCAGGGGAAGTTTGGAAGCACGAGAGAAATTGCTTTTTGGGGGGTGGCAAAATCTCTTCACAGTCACCTTCATCCTTCTGATGACACACGCCTCCAAGGGCACCCTTTGATGAAGCAGCACATAGTTGCTAATCTTCTCCAGCAGCATGGAGAATATCATGTCCACAGCCTCACCAATATCCAAATGGTGTTCGATATTCAGAGGACTGCTTTCGTAGTACATGCGCTCCTTTTTCACATCCACATAGAATCCTACGGTGGCCTGCAGTTTCTCAGTTCCATAGCTTAGGAATCGCAGCAGTTGAGGCACTGCATCCATTCCCGCCTCCAAAAGAAAGTCATTGGTCCTGGCTGTAATGCTTCCGTCACATAAGATAAACTCTTCGACGGCCCGATCCTCAATCTTTTTAAGGATCTGTTTTTCTTCGGCACTCAACTTAATGTAGTAACTTCGATTGTTTTTAATATCATTGCGCCAATGATGGTGGTACGGCTCGCTGTCCGGAACACGATTTTCACAGGTGGTACACTCCGCCCTCCTTGAACCGTTCACAAAAAACTGATGGCGAAAAGTTCGGGAGTTTTCCAGGATATCAAAGATAAAGCGCGATTGCGTTCGGCGGGCCATGACTAAAGAGTTACTGAGTTACTATGTGTTTGCGGCATGGGTTTTAATTTAGAAAAATAGGTAGGATTTATTGATCTAGGTATCGGTATTAAGTTGAGCCAGCTGCTGTTGGTTAACCCGCTAATAGGCAGGTAGAACATTACATTTACAGGTAGAAGCGTTTTTATGGCAAAGATTTGCTATAAGAAACATGAAAATTGGTTAGTAATATAAAAAAGGAAAATTTTTAAATATCCTATCAATGAAAACGCCTGACCGTTAATACACATTTCTACTATAAATTTTCAACCCTTAGCACCATAAATAAGGGAAAATGAGAGACACACACGCAACAAAGCTAACTGATACGAAACACAGAAAGTCAATTTGCGTTTATTATAGCACGTAAAATAGGAACAGCGATAAGGTAATATACATATGTAAAAAGTATGTACATTTCGTAAGACTAACATTTGGTTTTACCAAGGACCTTCGTTAATCTGCTAAAAGGTCCCTGCCTTTTAGCCATTTTTGTAATGTTTCTGAACAGATGTTTTTAATCTGTATTAAAAATGTTTATCAGGATTAATAGATAGATAGACTGATCAAAAATCTGTTTATATCTACATCAAATATACTCTTTTCGATTCTCAAATGGCAATGTTGACAGATAAATTAAATAAAATTTTGAGAACATTTTAATGGTCACTATTAATGGAAGTTCAGATATAAAATATTCTTAAGAATTTTTACGGTTTAGCATTTTAATGAGGAAACCCAGCAAAATAACCCAAAATTCTCGCCTTGTAAGGAGTCATGCCTCGCAACCTACATTTTAACATCCCGACGTTTCCCCTGCAACTCAAACGAGGTCGTACGAACAGGGCTATTGTCAAACCCGGTTCGCACTTTATCCAGGATAATGTGTTCCCATTTCGGAGGACGAAGAAAAGTGAGCGATGAAGTGCCGGCGGAGGAGCTTCGCAGGCTTATTCCTGCGGCGTCCCGTTTGACTGTCGACTGATGGCTGATGGCTGTTGGCTGTTGCTTTATGGCTTCTTTAGTAGTTCAAGCATATTTAAGGCGTTTCGTGCGTCCTTCACACGCACACAGACTGCATACATACGTACATATTATTATACTATATGCTCCAGTACAAATATTTCGTATTTTCGTCGCTGAGAAACCTCACGTGTCGCTCGCAGCTTATGTGGGTGAACTATGACAAAAAATAGTGAAAATAGAGTAAAAAAAAAAATAAATATGAGAAAATAGAAACAAACAAAAAAGCCGACAGTAAAAGTAACGGAAAACTGCTGCCTGGCATCTTTTTACGTTTTTCGGTTGTTGATTTTCCTATTTCACTCCTTGCCGCTGCCGCTGCTGTTGAATTTTCCTTTTTGGCCGTGGAATTATGAGAGCTCGTCGTTCCCCATTTTCTCTCACTTTTCGGCTTGTCATGCTCTATCGTCGTGTTTGGTCCTTTGGTGTTCTGGCATCCTGACGCCTGTTTCCCCGCTTTTTTGTTTGCTTTTATTTTCGCTCGTTTTGTTTTGGTCTGATTAAAAGTAGAGTTTTTCGCGGCTATTTTTTTCGGACTGGGCCGCGAATGCTATTTTAATTTGGTAGTCAAGGCCGAAAAACCTTAAGGCGGTTTGCTAAAAGTAGATAAAGATATATATATTTTGAGCAGCTAAGCAAGTCAAGACATTGAAGGCCTAAGAAATATACTTTTAGGTTTGCCTTTTAAACTTTTGGGACACTAAGGAAGATTACATTTTAAATCAGAATTTTTAATTTAATAGTTTATTATTAGTCTCAAATATGATATGCATTTACAATATTGTTTTCCGTATTGAATTTATAAGTTGCTTTTAAAGCTTAAACAAGTTTGTGAAATAATTGACTTCCTAACCCATGTAACAACATTTTTTCTCACGCACACAGCAATCAATGAATTTAATTATGCTTCTTACTTTTTGTTATTTCGATTTTTACTCTAATAGTTTTTTTTATCGCTTCTGACCCAATTAATTTCACCCTTCACGTAACAACTATCAATTACTGAATTATTGATGAATATTAATAGCATAACGTTCACAAAAAATATATTTGTGCAATTACAAAAATGTTTTAATTGATGTGCCCATCTCCCCACAAACAGATATAAACAGAGACAAAAGGTGGCGTCGAGTAAGCAGAGGTTAAGAGGTTAAAGGCTATAGGTCAAGTTGTTAGCTTTCCGGCTTATTCGTTATTATCACTTGAACTTTTTGGGCTCAGCTTCTCCTCCGCCCTCCGCCTTAATCTTCCTCTTACCTGGTAATTAACACTTTGTCAAGCTCATAAATCTTTAAACATTGATTTTTAATGGTGGCATTTTAACGCTTCGTCGAGCAGGGGAATCGCTCAGGATACGTGCGATACAGAAAACAGGGAAATCGAAAGGTGCGCAATACCCGTGGGAAAATTAATAAATTATTGAGGTTGGGCTCGGGGTGTGCACGTGATTGTTTGTCTTTCCTTTAGATCTTTTTCTGGTTGGTTACTTGATGGGCTTTAATAATAAATTTCACAATATTTAACTGATTGCAATATTAATACAAAAACCTTTTAAGGGAAAATTAAGTGGTACATCTTTATAATTTTGAAATTTAATATCACATATAAATAGGAATAAACAATTTTAAAAAAATGGTATTTATGGCTTTCTATATTTTTGACTTGGCGTCTTCGACTCCAAAAAAATGTTTAGAGATGATGAAGTTAAAGTTTAAAACAAAACGAAAACGAATTGCTTAGACTAAGAGATATTCTATACTCCCCGCATTTTAAAAGAAGTGTTGCATACCAAAAAGGGCTTTCCTTCTCTAGGATCGATTGATGAAATTTCCTTACTTAAATGTCAAAAAGCATTGTTCTTCCTTTTAAGTTTGGCACAAATACAACTTGAAATGTACATGCATCGGGTATTAAAACAACCACAAAACGATAAATACGCTCGAACTTATGTTTGCATTTCAAGCTCTTAGCAGTTTCTCTTTGAAGCTTTTTATATTAAATGCATTTAGTGCAGTTTCGACATTAGCAAAAAGAAAAAAAAACAGGAAACACAACCAACAAAGTCCGCCCAGAATTTATATATATATAAAGACACAAGTGCACAAATAAATGTTGTTCTTGGCATTGTGTGTGTATGACGACGAATTATGTCCCCCAGATGTCAGTGCAATACAAGCGAGAAACATGACAATTCCGCCTGCGACCGCCCACCAGAAATTCCAGCAACAACAGTGGCTTCTGACGCGCCGGAAACTATCCATAAGTATTCATGCATTTATGCGGGCGTTGCATCACCCACCACCATCCACCACCATCCACCACCCACTCACCGAACAACACCCATCCCACAAACCACTTCTTAGTGAAATGCTCATGTGTGTCTGTTTCTTTTCTTGTCTAAATCTCTGTTGCTGTTAGGGATGGTAATTTGGTTTTTTTTCATATATTATTATTTTTTTTTTTTAGTTGCCTTTCTTTTTAAATTCTTTAATAGCTTCTTTCCGGAAGTTGGTCGTGTTAAGTTCCGCTTAATATTTTTAATAGCAAAGTGTTTATTCAAAATAAATAGACACCTGCACTCTTGTTTCTCATCAAATTTTCCAAGCCGAAAATTAAAACTATTGCTTATTTAAATAAAATTATTTCTAGTCTCAAAATCCAAAAAGTTGTTTTCCATAATTTAGTAGAAAAATGTGTATAAATGTAATTGCAAGGCAATCTAAATATTTCTGTTCCATACTGATTATTTTGTATGATTTTCAATTTGTTGTTTGCTTTGATTTAATTTTATTATTAATATATATTAAATTAAAAAAGAAAATGTTAAATTTTATTATTTTATTTATTTATAAAACCTAATGGATATAAAATAAATTTGCTGTGATTAAGTTATATTAGTTTTATTCTAATTTAAAAGAAAATGATATTTATTTTATTTTGTTTTTACAATATACTGAATATTTAAGTGAATTTTCGTTTAATATTATAGAGAAAGGCCATAACTATTTGGCTTTTCCAGGAGAAAGGAGCGTTGTGAGGTGGGTGTGGCCGACTGTGTTCCATTTGTCAACAGCAGCGTGGAGAGGCGGTGGTGCAGTGGGTGGTGGCTGTGCGGTTGGATCTGGGTGGCAGAAGGCAAAAGATAGAAGACACAGGCTGGGGATGCGCTGGACGTGGCATTCGAAAAGCCAGAGGAGAAACGACGCTTCTGTGCGGATTCCGATCCTGATTCTGGCACATCAGCAGCTTTATTATTATGCAAATACATACAAAATATGAATTATGTTAATGCCAAGTGTACACACACCACACACAGCTTTGTCCAGAATGCAGCTTCATCTCTTAACGGCCTGCAAAGCCGTCAAGTTTTCCCCCGCAAAAAGTATACTTCTCTCCCACAATCCCCGCTCAAAAATTGTTGTCTCGTGTGAAAGTTTTGCATTTTCTTGTTTAACCGTTTTATTGAACGTGCTGCCGGAGAGCTAAAGAAAGCTTACGACTTTGCTAGATGAGGCTTCCGGCGGATTTGGCTCAAAAACAATCTCAGATCAAGTGGTGTGCCGCAGGGGATAAACTTAGCAACTTCAGTGGACTTCTATAAAATTCTTTAAAGAAACCACATTTTATACTAGACATCTTCTGACATCAATAAGACCTACTTAACTTATTTAGGTATTTATTGTTTAGCATTGAAGTTTCACGTAAGTACTTTGATATATGAAATTTCACTTTTTCACATAAATGGGACATTATGTATTTACAAAATCATATTTTTTAAGCCCACAATGATATAAATTAATTTTAGAAAAAAATGAATGCTTCTATTAATTTCCTGCTTGAGTAACGCACTGCAAAATGATTTTATGAGCCACAGCGCTATTAAAATTAATATATATTTATCTAAAAAAAAACGTTCAAAAAGCTTTGATTGCGATTATATTAATTGATTGAATTTGTTGCAAATACAAAATTGTTTGCACCCTTTTTTATATAAAAACATGCCTATGCAGTAGCACAAAGAAACGTTTTTAATTAAATATGACTTGCTTTAAGCTCTTCTTACTCAATGTTAATCCATGCATTTCAATATACATTTAGCTTATTTAAAGAGAGAATAATTTGCTATTATAATTGCTTAGCTGTGCATTAAAGTTTGCCATTTTCCATTACATTAATTACATAATTGGGATTGCAAACATGATATTTCCCATCCATTCATATTGCACGATTATTCTTCGATTGTGCCAAACCTCTTCAATCAAAGAGATTGAGAAACATTGCTGCTGTTCGGGGCTGAACATTGCGCCTGTTGTCATGTGAGCCAAGTGAAATTGCTTCCCAAAGGTCGCATCCTTTCGAACACTTGGCAAACGCAATCAATCTTCGACGATAAAGGCATACAGCAAAGGGCGAAATGTAATCATTTAAGCATATCCAAATGCAATCGCATCTCTTCTCTCTAACTACACAGAGGAAAATAATTGACTTAATTCGACCAACAAAATTCTATAAAACAATAGCTATCATTCTAAATGACAAAAATTTGTTATGCATTTTTAATACAATTATTAAAAATTGAAAAGCTTTTTTGGGAAATATAGTATTGTTTAAATAATGGATTTCTTACTTAAGTTAAATTTTATAAATGTTTCAAAAATAATATTTTAATAAATAAGGTCTTTAATAGAACTGGCAAGTTTAAAATGAGCATAAGATTTAAAATTATACTCAAATTCGTGAATAAACTTCTTTAATTTATAAAAATTGAACTAAATTTTTAATATTATGACATTTTTGAAACCAATTTTGTCTCTATGTAGATCCATTTCGTTTGCATTCTTTGTGGGCTACAAAATGGCATCGTATAAGGCGATAAGTGCAGCTGCGGCTGTCATAGAAGCTGCAGCCATAGGAAACAATGCCCTTTTATGCCCTGGCTTAGATCTGGGGTTCTGGTGCCCCGTAATAAATTGTTTTTGCATAAAATTTCCAAGAAAAATGCCTGACAGACGGGGCCAAGGCAAAGGGAAAGACATATAGGGAGAGAGAGCGAGTGAGAGAGAGAGCTGGGGAAATGCATATAAAAATTGTTCACCTTTGCCTCGATTGCATATTTATCATTTCAAGCTGCCAGGAGGCAAATGCTGGATGGTTTTCAGAGCTCCCACTCAGAATGCACGCATGGATTGTCAACACTTTGAACTGTTGCACCCGAGCTCCTGCCATTTCTCCTCAGAGCCCCGTGATCGGGCCGGAAAATAGCTAATGCATTCAACAGAAATACATCTTCAAATATGGGTTGCGAAATACCTCAAATATATGTAGACTCGACCGTAAATATCAATGGCTAAATCAATGCTTTCCATAATATGCTGCGCTTGCTGTAACAATTTTACACAATTTCCCATTTGCCACTCGTAACTGTCTAATGCGCTTATAAAATTGGGCTATTACGAAATTATTGAAGGGCTTGGCATGTTCGTATAATCTAATCCCACTTGTTAATGATTTGCGACAGGTTGATTTTGATTTTTAGAGAGTAATATTTAGTAAATGCTTTTAATTTGGAAATTCCATTTGTTTTGGAATGGCTAAACAAAGTCAAATCTGGGCATATCAGATATCAAAGTTTTAGGAAAAACTTTTTTGAATTAAAGGATTTAGCAATCAAACCCATTTTCTCAATAATTTGAAAATGTAAAAATTTAACAAAAAATTTAGTTGTTAATACAAATAATAAGTTTTTAAATGCCTGTATTTTAACTAACAGAAAGTTCAATGACCACAATTTAACACAAGTACCTCTATTCGTAAATATTAAAAATGTGTAAATTTAACTTTAAAAATGTTTTTTTATAACAACAAATAAAAATTATTTTATTTTTTATAGAGCATTCGTTTGTCAGTCAATGCATTAATAGAATATTATTTTCCCTTCTGTTGTCATGGAAAAGGACAAAAGCATGCTTGATAAAACAATTGCAATTTGTTTACACATGCATATAGCCCCGCACCGCCCTTCCCCCGTATTTGCCGAGTTAATAGTTTATTATGTGATATTATTATTATTTTGCGGTGCGGATGGGTGAGCATTATCGATGCGAATGTGCTGGCGAAGGGTTTCTGTTGCCACCATTGTTTTGCCATTTTGTGCCCTTAATTATATTTTGCGATTGTGATGATTTAACAGGGACAATAGACAATGCACACTACTTGCAGCCAAATTCCGTAAGAGGCTTCCGTATTGAAACATTTCAGTATTATAAGTGATATGTGCATAATAGTCGCAGTCGGGCCTAACAAATTGCTTGCAGGCTTAAATATTTGTCAGTATTGCAGAAATCATAATTGTCTGTGTCAGTGACAAAGGCTTTCAGATGTGGGATTAATTTACATAAATAGGGAAGTTCAGTCTGTGTCATTTCAAATTCCTTTTTCGTTGATTCCTTGCAGATAATAGAATTAATTAACCTTTACTTTTCTCGAATATACTGAATTTTTCTTTTAAGGTTTAGTAAATTATAATTTTTAAAAGGTTAATCAGGCATTACAATCTATTCTATAAATAAAATTGAATTGGAAATATACATTTATCTAAGTCAAATCAATAAATGTCATATATTAAAATTAGTTAATATCATCGCATTTTGTGGAGCAAACATTTGATTTGAATTTAATTGATTTTCCTTCCATGTTAAGATATTTTTCTTTATATATTATTACAACCAAATAGGTTTGCTTACTTATTTAGCCAAACAAAAAGGTCCAAACCCTTGAGATAACAATTTTTATTCGATTTTTTGATTGAACTTCAAAGGTAAGCCATCAAAAGTCTGAAATACCCCATAAGAATGCAATAAAGAGTTATATAAATTGATTTCAATTGAAATTGCCACCTTACACATCTTGGCTCTAACTAGATGTATACCCTAATAAAAGCTAGCTAGCTGGATTGTGCCATTTGGATTTGCAACCTGTTGATCCCCATTCGGGGCAGCATCTGCTGCACATTTCGTGCTCCTGCTGGAATCCCCAGTTTTGTGGCACGTACACTTGAGCCACCTCTCGTTCACCCACGTTCATTTCAATGGGTTCTAATATGCGCTCAAACGCTGGCACAATTTGCAACACAACAACGCTCCACCTTTCAAAATAACCGGAGTCGTAGTTTTTCCGCCGTAATGTTTGTGCTGCTTTTCCGCATGCAATTTTACGGGCATCTAAGCAACGGCAACAAATTTCCGCAGTCCGTCCGCATCGATCCCCGAAAATCCCTTGTAACATTTTCATTTTGCATTGCGAAATTGATTTGGTCAGCAGTTTGCAGCAATTCCCATGGAATTGGTAATCCATATACTGTACACACGTATATTTGATGCAAAAAAAGAAAGGATAAAGGAAGATTGGGCAAGTTCTGTTTTGGTTGTAGCTTATCCGGCCAAAAGTTTAATTACAATATGACCATTACTAACCAACTCTACAAGCAAGCTTTTAAATTTCGGCTTGTCTAAGCAAAACACTATTTGAAAAAATGGGATTATTCATACCAACAAATAGATATACCATTTTAATAAAAATATTACTTTTTTACAAAGATTAAAATCAATAAAATAAAAATAAACCAAATGAAAATAAGTTAACAAAGTTAGATATATAAAAAACCGTAGAGTGATGACTTAATAGCAAAAAAAACTATGAACAAATTTTAAATACATTTAATTTACTAAATTCAATTTCTGGCAGCTTTTCGTAACATTTTTTCATATTTAATTCCAAAAACAAGGATACTAGGAATCAACCTCGTTTGGCTTTAAGAAAATGGTAGAAGTTTTGGATTTTTTTGGGTGCCTTTATTGTAGAACTTTAATATTTGCAATGTTGTTTAAGCTTTGCTTAGAAATTTTGTAAATTTTCTTTCAAATTTCGAAGTTTAATAAATTTGTCAAAAGCCACACCTACAATAGATTGCTTAGTGCCCAAGAAACCAATTCGCATATTTATTTCTTTTGCAACGCATTTCGGCAGCATGTGTTTGGCATTTAGTTGAGTTTTTTTATTTTTTGCCGGAATTTATAACAACCCAGTTTTGTGTTGCTGGGCAATCGTGCGCTATAAATGGAGATATTGTACGAGTGTGTGCCTGCAGAGCATACATATCCATCATATAAACAATTTCCATGCCGCGTTTTAAGTGCCATCAGTGCAGTTTTGTTTTTCCGCCGTCGACGACAGTTTGGTTATCCTTATTCTGCGCTAGTTTACCCTTCGGCCACCCATCGATAACCGCTCAAAGAACCACCTCCCAAAACGATACCTGCCCACAATCAATAAACAAATAAATCTGCGTCCTCGTTCCCGAACAAATAGCTCTGCAGTGGAATACTGAAAAGAATTCAATAGATGCGACAAGTGGAGCGTTTTTAACCCTAGACTAGAAGAGCAAATGTTGATTTTGTTAAATAAATAGGTTTTCCTATCAAAATGTTAGAAATTTAAAATGGAATGAGTAAGCGCTAAAATATTTTTTTATTCGAAATTTATCAGCTAATAAATTTCATTTTTTGTTTATACTTTTGAAAAATACGTAAAATATAAAACACAACTTTGAAAGAAATTTAGTTTGCAAAAACCTTAAGAACACTTTTATTAATAACTCTATAAAATATTAATAATTTAATACTTTGTTTTTAAATTTTCATCAAAATTTTGCACAAGAAATTAATATAAACCCATTTTGAACTTTTAAAACATTTTTAATTATATAATAAAACGAAACTGTTTATGCAGTACCAACTAATCAAGCAATTTTTTTGTCTGCCGAAAGCTTTACTGTATTTTTGCACATCAGGTCTTCTTTGCATTTTCACTCTGCCATTAGATAAACAGAAAAATTGAATAAAATTTGTTTGCCAGGTTAGATAGGACAAGGTCTTTTTTCCTGAAATATTTTTTTCCCCTCTTTTTGTGTATTTTCTATTGCATTGCATAAAATCCCAAGCGCTTGCATATTTGTTAGCCTTTTTTATGTTGCTTTTTTGGCTGTCCGAGAATTCGTAGCTTTCGGCAGTTGGTCACTTTTTGCTCTGCTTTAGTTGTTGTGTTTGGGGATGTCCACGTATTTGCTTGGGGTTTTAATTTGGCTGGTCATAGGGAAAAAGTTTTTTGCCAATTTGTTGCATTTTGTTGACAATCCATGTGACATGCCTCTTCGTTTCCCCGCAGCCCTCCATCTTTGGATGTCTGGAGGGTCGACCCTGCAGTTGTTGACTTTGAGTAGCTGGTAAAGTTTGGTTTTGAAGTTTGTTAAACGAAAGGGCGGCGTAGGTGGATATGTGGGCGTGGCCATGTCAGCAGCTCGCTTTTTGTTTTCAAAGCTGAGCAAGAGTTTAAATTGAGTGCTTTATCTCCCTTTTTTGCTGACTAATTTTGCAGGTGCATGCTGGCGTACATGACTTTTAGCTTTACCAAATGTTGTGGGAATCATATATTTAAGCTTGCTCGGAGTATCACTTTTATTTTTAATTTTATTAAAAATATTGTATAGAAAAAAAAAACAATTACCATTTTAAAAACTAATTTCCCGATTTATTTAATTGATAAAATGTACTCCTTTATTCCAATCAAATCGGGTCTAATCTGAATTTGATTAATAATTGTTAGTTTTAAAAACAAATAGATTACTATGAAGCTTGCTAAATTTTCCTGGATTCTATTCGCTTTTTTACTACCGCTTAATGTGGTAAACACGATGTATAAATTGATAAACGTTTAATACAGGTCTTCAATCAGGTTGTCCTTCAAAGTCATGGCTTTGTTTCCAGTTCAGTCACTAATTTACTACCGACATTCCCCTAATTAATCACCAATCTGGCTACCATAAAGGCTATGCAAATATCACGCATACGCCTGGGGCGCCGGGCAGCGCCATCTGTCGTCCATTTCTGGGCAAGCATTGAAGCGTGACTACCCACGTCACATTCGCACTCGCACTGGCATTTCCATTCACATTCACTTCTACGTCCACATCCACATCTACATCCACGGAGTAATGCCACGGCAGCCGCCGGCGAAGAGATTTTCCGATTTGTGGGAATGACTTATGGACCACTTTTGGACGAAACGAGGGGGAGGGCAAGGGAGGGTGAGCTGTTTGAAGGTATATCCTTTTTGAGGCACCTTAATCATGGCAAGGAAGTTTTGCCCTAACAGGAGGGGATGTGCGAGCCTTTTAGGTTTTTGTTTGTAATGAAAATTGACATGTCCTTCGTCGAATTGTAGCACTGGCTGCTTTCTCTGCTTTCTCTGCTCCCTCATATCCTCCCTCATATCCTCTCCCTTATCCTGCCGCTATAGTTTGCTTTTGTTTGGTCCCGACGCTTTGTCTTCGCGCTGTTCACTTACCGTGGGCCATTCACAAAAGGCCGAGGGCACGAATTCTACCCTATGTAGGCATATCCCTCAATGCATTCCCCCAGAGCCCCCAGAAATTCGCTTTTCCCCCACCCCCCACTTCCCCGTTATGGAGGCACCTTTGTGACGAAGATGTATCGGCTGGCTGGAATCCAGAGCCGTGGGCATACGTGCTCCTCTTCCCGCAACATGTTGATGAATTAAAAATCAGCAAACACCGGGGAAAATGCGCTTTTGAGGGATGTTCAAGTGGGCTGGATAACAGGGCTTTAATGGATCATGCCGGTAATTGTGGGATTAATTTCAACGCTCCACTACATCAAAGTGGCTCCTAATCTTTTGGGTAACTCATGTTTGTTTGGCCATTGAGCTATTTTTGAACGATTATGAAGGCTTATGCTGTAAAATCTCTTCTTGTTGGTTTTTTTTTAAGTAAATACACAACTAGTTAGTTAAGTCAAGGTGTTGGTACTTTTTTGTATGTGTTTGTTCCGATAGCTCCACTATGTGTATATATGAAAGTCTTGTTTCACATTTAAAATATTTTTTATATATTTTTCCTTAAAAAGCTTTTGTTTTCTTTTATTCATTATTTTCTTTTATATATTATTGCTTTTTGTGCATTTTCCTCTACTAAAGCTTAAGCTTATAGAAATAATTATTGTTAAAATATTTATTTATATGTACTGAGATCATATGTAGGAGTAGAATGTATATAGTAATAATAAATAAACCATAGTAACTTCTAAATTAATATAGAAACGCCTTTTCTTTACCTCTTAGGAGATTTTTTCCGAGCTCTTTTAATTTCTGCTAACTTTTCGCAGAAGATGGCATTGCAATCTTTTCACGTAATGAATTTAGAGTGGAGAGCTCATTAACCCGGACTCGGATCGGCGTCCTATTATGTCCTTTCAGCGCCCAGCACTATTATCTTCGTGTTATAAAGTTATCCGACCGTCGCATCTTGCTCTTCGCCTTTTCTCTTCGGACAACGACAGTGCGGCGGACAGTTCTCTTAATTGCTTGCCCGCGTAATTAATTTAATTTCGAAAAACTTAAAACTGGCTCCAACTCCTGTCCCCGTTCTATCCTCCTAATGTCTCCCTCCTGTCTGGTGCATAATTAAAACAAAGCATCGTCATGCCCCGGCTGCTAATGAACTTTATTAAAGCATAGCGGTCAAGAAAGAAAAACTTTTAAATAAAGTTTAAGAATAAAAAAAAAAATTGAAAATGCCAATTTCTGTTACTTATCTACCATCCAACTCAAATTTTTTGTTCCGTTGTTGTTGGTAACATGAAAAAATTTTATTACACGGTTCAGTTAACAAAGTCTGCTATTGATTTCCTCTTCGTTGGATAGGTGAAAAGACTCGCCAGCAACAACAACACGAAAAATAAAAGGTTTTTTAATAAAAATTAATTGAAAAGGAAATGGGTAAAAAAGTTCCTCAGGGAGTGGGGTTCGAGGAAAAGCGTCTGAAAAGTTTGATTTTTTTTTCAATAATGATTGGGATCATGATGGTGGAACGGAAACCCACGCCGAATGTGGAACTGAGCGTGAGGCAAGCTATTAAATTGATTAATTGGCGGTTTATTTTTAGGTATCCGATTTTTGGATTACAACAGTCAAGAAGGAATGAAGTAATGAAGGAAAAAACTAAAAAAGTTTTAGTTTTTGAGGGGCTTTCAGTATTTGTGCAAACTGGTGGCACATAGAAAAAATAGTCTAATGTGTAAACTACATATGCTATCCATTTCCAATATACAAATTAATCCAATACTTGAAAATCCATTTCGAAAAAATACAATTCTCCTCAATTGCTACCTTTTAAGTCATGCATAACCAATTTAGTAACAATGCAGTTTAAACAGAACTTAATCGTCGTTTTATGTTTGCCTAAACAACCCGTTTAACGACAAATAAGTCATTTAGGAAATAATGTGTTAAATTCCCACAAGAAATGTTCAAGCCAATGCGAAAATCATAGCAAGCTGAATCCAACCTTAATTGAATTTTAGAGCTAAAAGGATTCAGCTTAAAGGCATCTTTTGATGTGATTCCCCCGAGCAAGTTCACTGAATGATTGCAGTTGAAACCTCATGTTGTGGACATCTGCTGCTGCTTCTTTTCCTCAAATTCCGACATTCAATCCGTCAAATCCTTTGCCACCGTTTGTCGCAGCACTTACATCGGATTGCAGACATTTTCCGACCCCTTTTGGCAGCTTCTCGCTTTTATCAAAAATTAATATGACGAACTACTCAGACAAGTTTCCTTTTCCCCCCCAAATCCCCTCTGGGATATCCATTCAGTCTGTCTGCGCTTTATGGAAAAGTTTCACAAAGGGCATAAGGACTTGCTGTCGCCTTTCGCATTCAATTTCGCAAGGGAATCAAAAATATGACGACGAGGTAGGTAGGTATGTATTCATGTATGCAAAAGTTAGAGGGAGTGGAATGTGTGCGATAGACAATGCATTCTATGCAACGTTCTCATTAAGTCGGAGGACTCAGGCGCCTTGTCAAGTCAGCGTAATGAAGCGATAAGCTGCTGACATATTGCCAAGTGCAACCTCAATCCATATATAGCCTCCTACGACCCCCAACCCATCACCCTTAACCCCCCACCCCACCCCACGGCATAGCAATTACCAGACAAACAACAATAACAGTTTGCCATGCAAAAATCAACGTCAAAAGTTCAACTGTTTGCAAATAATTTGCAAAAATCGTTTGAGCTTTGACTTGCTGTCTCCTCATCCTGATATCAGCCCCTTAACCCCCTACTGCCGAATAGTTCATCTGCAGCCATATTGTTTGACACACTTTCATATATCCATAGCCGTACACTGAGCAGCAATCGTGTTAAACATATAAATAAATATAGGGAACGGCAAATTAAGTAACAAATTTATTAAATATAAGTTATATTTGAAACAATAAAAACAATTAAGTAAGGATTTGCATAAAAGACAATTTAAGTTAAAAGCCCTGTTTACTATTATTACTTATTGAAAAACTCACAGAAATATTGATGGTTTGTTTGGAATTATTTAAAATAATTTTATTTAAAATAAAGGTTCTACATTTTTTCACTGTGCAAAACCCTTTCACACACACACACATACACCCAAGTACAAAGGCAGAGCCTTATCGGCAGTTGCAAATACCGTTCGCGTTTTGCCTTCTTGTTGGACCTCGCTATGCAACGCTTAGCAATTCTACTATGCCATATTTCACAATCGTACCAACAAAGCAATATTGGGTGGAAAGGTATTGAAAGGAATTAAAAAATTGTTTAAACGTTGGATTCTTTTTACTCTAGAAAAAAACATACAAGTATATTAAATATATATTAAAGGAGGTTCTAATACATATATGTTTGTTCCAAAAAAATTTAATAAAATATATTAATTGGTTTAATTTATTATCTTATGATCAAATAAATCAACGAACTACACTGAATAAGATGTTTCTTTATCTTTAAAATCTTCTTCATTGTAAGAATATTCGTTTTTTGTTTAATTTTGGGATAATTTCAAGGAGCAAATTAATTAATGGAACATTTTTAAAAATTGTTATATATTATTTTAAATTTCTTTGTTCTGTGAAGGGTTAAAATTCTCCTTTCGAATTTACGTAAGAGGTTGTTATAACGGCTAACGCACTACTCCATACAATTATGCCCGCGGCCAAGCAAAGAGTATGAAAATGCAGCAAAAGTTCCGGGCTTAACCTCGATGCGAGATGCCAGGACACGACTTGGCATTTTTGCATCAAAAATTTGCAATGCGTTACCGAGACGGAGGAGAAGGCGGATGCCTCGGCATTTCCCGCATCTTCACGCAGTTCAGTTCGAGTTTGAGTTTGAGTTCCAGCTGCATCTCCAGCTTGTTTATGGCATTGGCATGTATGACAGTTGCATTCAATCAATATGCAGGCAGACATGGAGCGAGGTGCATCCATCCACATATCCCCTCGATGGGAGAACGGGGTTGAATTGGACCCGATTCTGAGGATCTGCGGCACGACTGACTCGGATGTCGGGCCCAGCGGCTCGGTTCTATGCATTTCGAACTCCAGACTTTTCTGCTGGCGGCTGAGACTCAGCCTGCCGGATTGGCATTCGCATTCGCATTCGCATTCACGTTTCGCATTGGAAATTGCATATTCAGTTTGACAGGGATGTGAATTTGAGGTATGGACTTTGAAAGTTTTTTCATCACAGCTGGTAAAATATTTAGTATGCTTTGGTGTTTCTAAGGAATCTGGATTTTTTATTAAGTAAAAAACAAATGAATATTAGTTGTATTTAAAAGAAACTAGATTTTTAAATTGTATGAGAATGATTTAAGCATTTTATTCTATTTACCCTGCCACAAGTAAAACTTTCCACAACTAACAGTTTTTAATATTGCACAATTTCAAATTTAAAGAAGTTCACATATTTTTAGAACGTGTATATTGAATTTTAAATATTTTTTTTTTCAATTCTTTTGTTGTTTTAAATCCAAATTGATTTAATTTTTTTATGTTGGTAAAATTTAAAAATTCAAAATTAAAATAAGTTGTTTAATTGCTGTTGTATATGGCTCTAAATTTTCCCATAAGCCTTTAATTTAATTGAAGTTAGTAGTTGGGCATCACTATTGCGCGAACCAGAGCAATACCTCGCATTGTATCTGGGCATTCCTTTCTGTTCTTTGTGATGGAATTTATCAATATGCATTCCATCGACATGCGCCCAGCGACTTTGCATACTTGTGAGTTCCACCTTTCGCAGCGTTACGAATATTATTCATTTCTTGGGTCCTTTTTTGAAGAGTTTTCCGGTGCCATCCCTTTTCGTGTCGTATGGGGCGTGTCGGTGCTTAATGTTTGTCCAGTGCCACACGCTTGTAATGTCTCCTTTAGTCGCCATCGTTGTCACTCCATTACTACTTTTTTTTGTCATTTTTCGATCTGTTTTTTTCCCTCAGGTCACTTGACATTGTGTCCCGCATTAGCCCGCCCACGGAACACTTGTCACTTCAAGTGTGAGTGGAGCAATGTTTGAAATACAATAAAAGTAACACTTCGAATGCCAAGACTCTCAAGGTCAAGGTGAAGTGAACAGAGTCCTTTTTCAATTGGACACCAAGCAGGGAATGCGATAAGTGACCAAGGGGCTGGGATTGTGGATAGATTTGTGGTTGTAAAATAATTTTCCAGACAATTTGAGGATTTAATTGGAACTGGGAGTTCCCAAAGGCAACAAGACTTAATATTTTTCCTTTTATCATAATGATAAAAAAGCAAAAACAAAGGTACAAACATATATGCCTAAATAGAAATTGACCATATTATCAAATACAGTTTGTAATCTTTTCTGTAATCAAATAAAATTAATCTATTTGTGATTTAATTAACCTAACTAATAGTTTAAGAGTATACTTACCCTTAACCCTCCACAGTATTTCCTATTTCCCCTCCCCGTCTTAACCCTATTGTGTCGTTCCGTTTCTCATCTCTGGCTTTTCCTTTATGTGGCTGCGTTAAAAGCTTTTTTAAGCCGCTTTTATCAGATCTTTTATGGAGACCCACCTCATTTCTCGGGTTACGTATGGCACAACTCTTTTGTTTACTTAGGCATCCTCTCATCTATACCCCTATAACCCAAAGCCAAAGCCAACGCCAAAGCAGCCCCTAGTGCCTGAGCCAGTGCCTCGTACATGTCATTACAAACAAATGCCACATCCTCGGGCTGAGGCCATTTGAGGTCTATAAATAAACCCAACAATGGTCCCGTCTAACAGATTTCCACACCCCTTTTTTCCCAGCCCCCATTTTCCAAGCCCCCATTTTCCCGGTAGAAAGCGTTAACGTAAAAGATTAAATTCGTTACATGAGCAAAGCCCACGACAAAAAAAAAAAACAACGCACAGAAAAGAAAATAATGGGTAAACATGATGTGCCACGCCCCCTTGGGCTGAGATTCTTGGAAATTTCTTTTTTCTCGGTTGGCGAAAAGTTTCCCACGTCTCTCAAATTTTTCTTCTTATTGTTTTTTCGCGTCAATTTCCTATTTGTATTTGTGACAATTTCTTTTCGCTTTGCGCCGTTTCCTTGGCTTTATTGCTTTTCTTTTACTTTCTATTACACTTGATTCTTCTCTTAGTTTTTTTCTTCAGTTTTTGTTTTCCTCATTTTCAATGAGCTTTTGTTTGACTTTCCGACTTGCCTTGACTTGTAGTTTTTTTGTTGCCTTCTGTGTAGGAGTGTTTTTTGGAAACAAAAGGTGAAAGTTTCAGATGCTATTTGCTTGGAATCTTTTTGCCATAATTTCTTATTTCTTATTTATTTATTTTTTTTTGCTTTTTCGAGTTTGAGTTGAGATTTTGATTGGCATTAAAAGTGTTATATGAGCTACGCATAAGTTTTAATAGCCTTGTGGGAGCCGTCAGCGCCACATGAAGACGCCGGCTCAGTGGCATATAATTTGGGCTTTTCCCTCCGCCGATTTCCCATTTCCATTTGACTGTCTCGTTCTTGTAATTGCTCTCTATCCCCCGATCTCCATCGCTCTGCCTGTGTGACAAAGTTTCGTTTTGTTGCTCGGACTTTAGTGTCGGCAGTAAAATACTTAGTCCTAGTAGCTATGTACAAGTGTGCATTGAGAGAAAATAATTAAAACTTAAACATTTAACTTAAAAACAATTCAGCTGCATAACTCGAGCCATAAATAGACTTCAAACAAGGTGATTCAATGATTTCGAAATATATATTCAGCAAATGTATTGTCTTTGGTATTCTCCTATTAACAGTGCCAGATATTCAAAGTTTATGTGTGAGTGATTTAACTTTTAGCACTTATAATTTTATATTTCTACATTTTTTTTGATTTGTTGCCAATTTAGCTAAAATACAGTGTCTTTTCTACCAGTGTAGTGGTTGAGTCTGGAATGGAAACGCATGTTTTTACACTCGTTGCTTCATGTTTATTGTTATGCCATCGCCATCAACCATCAGTCGTAGCTCCATCATCATCAGCGGAATTGTCATGGCCCTTGGCGGTATTCAATCAAAGCCCAAATGGCCTGGATTAGTGAGAGAATTCTGGTCGTGCACTTTGTGCACGGTTTCATGACCATTTAATTGCATCAAAATAGCTGATTTCATGAGCGTTCTCAGTTAAAGTCAGGTGATAAAATCGGATGGAAACGAAATTATAGTAATTGATTAATCCAAGCTGTTGGAATGCCAGCATCAATTGAATTGCTTCAAATAGTCTAGTCTAGAGAAAAAATATCATAATTTACTTAATTTTTCCTGTTCTTCGTCCTAATAATTTGTATCAAACAAGTTTCGCAATTTATATAAATAAAAAACAAGCTTTTTAGTTCAAAGTTTTCCTCTTCAAAATAAACTCTATATGTATGCTAGTTAAAACGGTTAAGACTTTTCCAGAAGTACAAATTAAAAACCTCAAATTCCAGATGAAAAATGTGCATTTGACTTTTCACTTCACACAATCAACAAATTTAACTTTAAATGCTTTCTGCCAGGTTAAATTTATGAAAAGTTTTATTTCGTTCTACCCAGACCCATCGTCATGCTCAACTATCCCTTGCAGACCTAAACCCAACTAAACAATGCACAATTTAAACGAGCAACAGCTTCGCATTAAGCAAACAATTTGCTACTCATCGTTTTGGTTTCTTTGTGGTTCAAGCAAAACTTGTAAGTATTTTAGATACTCTATAAAAAAAGGGCTTAACCCGTTTCAACAAAATGATGAATTGCATGGTCCTAACCAATTAATTCTTGTAATTTTATTATAATTTGTGTGTGCTGAAAAATTGCCAAAAATTTGGTCAATAGTAAACGGTTTTCCATTTCAACTTTAAGTACAAACATTGAAAAAAAAGGGTATTATACTGTTCAACTTTTCCGTTCTGATGTCTTTCAAGATTTCTTGCCTTGTTTGAAAATCTAGCCACAACAGAGCGAACGTAACTGTAAATCTCACTTTGAATATTTCATGAGTTAAGTTTTCATTTTATTGTTTCCACAAAATTTTCCTCGCCATTTTATTTTCGTTCCATTTTACTCAATACGCATCTTGCAATTGTTTTCGCTGCTTGTTTTCAGACAGCAGAAAAAATATTACTGCAAATTTCAAATGCAATTTGCTGCACTTTAAAGTGTTCCTTTTTTTTTTCTCTGACATCTCTGTATTTCTGGGCAAGGATCTTTGAGTAGTTTTTATTGTTTGTTTTGCCAGGGCAGACACGTACGACGAGAAGGAGCTCTCGAATGAAGTTGAGTCACATGACTGGCAAAAGTTTGCCATTTCTGCATTTTCATTCTTTTCTGGCAGCTTCTTTTCTATGTGTTTTTCTTTTATTGTATGATTGCCATAAGTTTTTGTCGCGCTTGATTTGCTTTGAGATGATGTGATTGCAAATATATAAACACGTTTAATGGCTGGAAATCTAATAATATTTGGCTTGAAGTTTTTCCCATTTTGTCCTGCTAGTTTATTATAATGATACCTAATATTTGTAATTTCCACTTGATACACCATAAAAAATAGGAAATAATGATTATTTTATGTCACAATAATGTTAAGGGGCTAACTTTAACATTATTAGCCCATATGGCCAATTCTGCACAGTTTAAATCAAAGCAAAATGTTTTAAAAATTGACTCATACGATGTGAAATGTCCTAGAAACCAATTTTAATTATTGATTGAAAGTGACCTGCCTTTTCAGTTCTTATCTTAGATGAAAATTTCAAAGTTCGTCACACCGGAAATGCATCAAGAAATGTTACTAGGCCGCCCAGCGCGTCCTTCGCCCAACCTAAACTCACTTGCCAGCAAAATGCACCCACCGCCTTACTTAGACGTATGGAGAAGGGGGTGACGAAAATGAAAATGCATTTCCCTCAGACGTATCCTTCCATTAAGGGGATCCTGTGAGAGGACGAGTCGCCTTCGTTAGCTTTGACCGCAACAGGCAACAAATCAACTTAATTGTGTGTGGAAACGTCAGAGGCCAAACCATGTGACACTTCCTCGTCTTTGAAAGTTTTTGGCCAGAATTTGCATACGAGCCGAGTGAGTAGATGATGGCCGGAAGAGCAAGATGACTCTAGATATTTTCCATCATTTAAAAGCAGCTCAAATGGCAATATGCTTCTGCTCCTGCATCTTCTTCTGAGAAAACAAACATCCGCCCCATGGGCATTTAATTAGTGTCACTTCTTCTTCGGTCTTCTTCCGATTGCTTTAGTATGAAGGAAAGGTTTGGCGGAAGGGGGCGGAAGGGGGCGGAAGTATTGCCAGCAACAAGTACATTTAATTACACACACGAAAGTTGATGTTTTTTTTTCCACTCACTTCCTTTACAGCGTAACTTCTCCTCTAACTCGAGTCAACTTTTTTATATTTCCTTGGCGCTGGCAAAAATTTTATTTGCCAATTTACTCTGCTCTTGATTCTGTACTTCCCATTTTTCATCCTCTTTTCCTTTCAGGCACTCTCGACATTCGGAATACGAAACAACACTCACGTGACCCAGGGCAAATTTAATTTGAATGAAGCAGCAGCAATGTCAGCAGTGAGCACATTACGCATACGCCGCGTTGTTAGCTGGATAGTGGTAAGGTGGGAAAGTGGCGGCTACGCAGTTGTCTTCCAGCAGCTGCTGGCAGCTGTTACCCCGCACAACCAACTTGCTGGCGTTTTAGCCAAACACAAGCGAATAATAATAACAATATTATGCTTTGTCTGAGTCGCGCCTCTTGAAATTTTAATGACTGAATGTCACATTAACAGCCGAAATGGATTTCCACAACACGACAGTGCTGCGAAATGTTGGTTCCACGAGCAAAGCGAGACAGAGCAGCTTCTGCGTACACTGCGCGAAAAATCGATTAAACCACTACTCAATATTATGATAATCGATAATAAAATTTCATAAAGTTTGGTTGTTTTTTAGGTTTATTGTTTTAAGCCCAATATAAAACTGTTAAAATTAAATCTGAGAAAAAGACTATGTTCGCAAAAGAGAGTAGAAATAGAAAAAAATGAATGGCTATTTTTATCAAATAATATTTAATTAAAATTATACTTTGATTAAAATAGAATATTTTGAAAAACAATACAAATTTTAAAGTAAGTGTTTTGATTTATAAAGGGTTCTAAAATATATTGTTATGATGATTACACTTGGCTATCTAATTTATTAAATTTTTAAGAAAGGCGGAAAAAATCAACAATTTTCAATAAATAACTCAAGTTAAGCAATTAAGTCAGATTTGTTCGCCCTGTATCAACCGTCATCAATCTGTTGCTGTTGTTGCTGGTAATGTTACCGCTGGCTGCTCCTCCGCATGTCATGTGGCATCATCTCCACCTGGCGGAGCCCTTCCTCCTCCATTTGTTCATTTACCTCAGTCCATCAGACAAAGCTTATTTCGCGCTCGACTGCTTGACGCGGCTTGGCACAGCCAAGTTACTGACTGACTGAACGAATGACTGGCTGAATGACTGACTGACTGACTGACTGAAGGAATGTCTGACTGACTCTCGGTTACACCTGCTCACACCAGGTCTACATACATATATTTTAGCCTCTGTTATTCTTTCTCCTCCATCGCCTTCGCCTCGCACTCACATATATGGGCAATCAAATTGGCGTTGCACGTAGCAAGTTAAATCTGGAACATAACTGCGGGTAATATGGGGGGAAAAGATCCCCTCCAAAGGATGAGAGGACTGGAACAGAAGAGTCTACCTGCAGCATTTGATTTCATTTTGATTGATATTGCTTGCTCGCTGATATTTTAAGCTGATTATATTGAGAGCATGCCTTGTGCGAATTCACTGCTGTCAGAACATCAATTAATTGAGATTACTGAGGAAAATAACTATAATTTTATAATTTTATCCGCCCATAAAACCCTTTCACATTCCATTTCCTAAACAATTGACTGTCATTTTGCTAACAAATGCTCCAATACACTCCACACTTGAAAAGAGCATTCCTCACTTCACCACTTACCCCTGAGCTCATGATCCTTAGGTGACTACTGATTGGAAATCCAACCAACCGCAGTGCAAAAAAACTTCAGCGAGCCCCATTAGCAGTCGTTATCTTCAGAGATGGCCAAGCGAATTCCCATTACCTGCATTTCAGTGGAATGTCAACTGGATTTTTCTCGCACCCGTTTTCCACTTGGCTCGCTGCTGATGTGACTGCCTGGATGTTTTTTTTTGTTTTTTCTTTTCTTTTTTTTTCTTGCCCGAGTGTATCCTTTTTGGATGAAAGGATTATCCAAGCTGCTGCTCCTGCTGCCGATGTCCTTCGCCCACCATCGCATAAGTTGTGCAAATATATACACATGCAATGACTTACAACTGATTTAATATGATAATTGGAAAGTGAGTCAAAAGATAAAGAGTGAGCCCCCACGCACTCAACTTTAGCCGCCCTAAGTGCCACCTTGGATGTCGCTTTAAATGCTGTGACTGGATCCTGAATGAATCACTCGTTGCCATTTAGCATTCATGCAGGAGAACTTGAAAGGATTCACAGCCAACGCCCCATCTCTCATCAACCGACTGGGGCGAGCGTTATTTTTTTCCATTTTCAACTGCGTCAATTAGGCTGCTTTCCACGCACACACAAACATGGCACACACCACAGCCCCAAGTCAAACTCAAATTTAACCCAACCAACTTAACATAACCAACCAACCAACCAACCAACTCGAGTCTAGCCAAAAAGTGCTAAAGAAAGAAAAAGTTTGTATAAAATGCTTGTTATAAAATTTAATGAAACCGCACACGAGCGGGGAGCGCATATTTTTTGAATACCTAACGTTCGAGGGTAAAGTTGGGTGTATTTGCTATAGGAAACTGGGTGACTTATATATTAAAACAACAACAGGTCATAAAAAATCTCAGCATACATATACATTTCGTTATAAGTGGTTAATAAAACATATGTTCATTCAAAAATTTAAAGCGTACAGCTTGTTTGTATTATACGTATTTATTTTATATAATTTTATGACGAATTGTTTAACCACAAAATGAAAATAATAAATAAATATATAAATTTTTAATGGTGTTTATTTATATTAACAAATATTTATAAGAATTTATAATTTTAAGTGTGTCACGTGCACTGCGTAATCTTTAATTTAGCGATAAAACTGTGACCTTGGATGCAGATTAATAGATCAATGCAATAAAAATTCAAATATTTTTAATCTTCGAGTAATATTAGAGTAGAGTATTTGGTCATTCTCCATGTGAAATGGGATGGGAAAACCCTCCTTGTTGCTCTTTTGCTGACGCTAGCCCACTTTGTGGCTCTCATTTTTCGGCAAGCCAGCGCAACCATCTTAATGGTTTATGAATTTGCTTATCACGTATTTTTCTGGCAGGCCATATACGCGGTCGCTTTTCGCCAAATTAAATGGGTCGTACGTGTTTGCATAAAAGAGCTGAAATTTCGTTGAGTGAGTGGGTTGGCATGCGTTCGCTTTCCCCCCAAAAGTCCTGTAGCCCTACATTATGGTGGTTCTTCATTAGCCAATCGGTCTATTCGGCCAAGGGGAACCAGATGGCGCTGGCAAACAAATATTCTCCACTTGACTCCGTTTGTTTTAATATTCCTTGAGTGTTTGGTCGCCATGTAAAATTTATTCGCTGAAAAGAATCCCCCTTTCCCCTTGCTAAATAACAAGTACACAGAAAAGTTGAAGTTTAGAGCTAAAGTTTTCCATTTAACGCTTGCTTGACCAACAAATTCACTTTCATCCCCGAATGTCGCCGCCATTTCGCTTTGATGATTCGGATGCGGGTGTAAACACAACCAAGAGATCTCTGATTAAAGTACCCCCATTATGTTTGGGTATCCTTGCTGGATTAGGCGAAAATAGTTGGTTAATTGACAGAAAGTTATTTCAATGAGAAAGTCCCGAGGGGAGCACCTGTGGAAAATTAACTTACTACTGATTATTATGATAATTATCAAAATGAAATCACAATCGTATTTTAGTAATGAACAGAAACAACAAATGTATTCTCCGATATTTTTGTGCCAAATGTAAAAGGGGTTATTTTATTTCCAATGAGATTCTATTTCAGCAGCACTATAGGTCACTGTTCGCATGTTATTTTTGTATATTTAACGAGTTTTGATTGGGTTTCTGGAACCTTCTCTTTCGACCCAAGCCAATCAATTACAAAATCCGTTATAAAAAATGGAATGTCTTCTTATTTGTCTTAACTTTTCCGGTTTTTCTTTGCATTTTTCTCCCCAAAGATTGGCCATCTTTTCTAATCAGTTTGATGCAAGCCAAGAAGCAAAAACCGAACCTTGCTCATTAGTAAGTCAACCAGACCGCCAACAAATTGTCTACTTTAGTTGGTCCCACAGCTTCCTGTGGATTGGTGGGTGGTATGGCAATTTTGCAATGGCACGTGCTTGGAAAAACGAGTGAAAATTTCTCAAATAGTTAGCAGTCTTTGCACTTGACTTTATGGAGCAGCTCCAACTGTTTGTGGGTGTGTCAAGCTGTCAGCCAGTCCATCTGTCAGCTGGTCATTTAGCCAATCTGTCAGTGGGTCAGTTGTTTCGTCTGCCAGTGGCTTGTCTTGCCCAATAATCAGATTGACTGGTGGGGACCGAACTGAATCCTAAGTCAACACAAAAACACAGAGTAAACCATTTTGGCATTTCTCATTTGTGAATCGAAAATGCTGCAAAAAACTCGTCCATAAGTGATTTTTGGGTGGCACAAGCTGAAAGTATTATGATATATACATAAATGTATATCTGCTGACTCGTTTTGCAGCTTTTACTTTTCCATTAGTGCAGAAATTTTGTTGAATGCATCCCCAAGGTAACCTTTGACTCACATTTCCTGTACACCAGCCCCTGTTTTCATGCCCATCTCCCCTGGCTGGGATTTTAAAATCCATTTGAAGATATTTGCTCAATAGCTGCAGTGTATGGGAACACAGGAAAAACGAAAGATATATATGAAGAACCCAGAGAGAAAGCGTCGCATTATGAGACGACAAAAATTGAAAACTAAAGTGCACTTGTGCGTCCTCCTCGGGGACCGAGGGTGAGGGCTTGATGGGGCGGACTCAGAGTGGTTGGGTTTCGGGAATGGTCGACCAAAATCCAACCAGAAAAGGCAAGCTCGTTAGCATTCACTTGACTTGGCCGGGACTTGGCTCCATTTCTTTCGGTCCTGGCATTTCTCGAGTTTGTTGTTCATTATAAGTGCTAGTCATTGGCGGGTGCTGAATTGCAAGGCGTGGGAAAGTTTTCAGATTGACAATTTTTGGGAGCGAAGGTTGTTTCATATGTGGAGAAAATTGCGTTTTGCCTTTGCTTACTTTCGGTTTTCATATATAGGTTTTAAAATGTTTTAAGTTTGATAAGGGGTTTTAAATTTAAATGTAATTAATAAGTTGTCATTAGAACTACTGCATTTAGAATAATTTATAGCGCTATGTAAAAGAAGTACCTAAGTCTAAGTTTTTAAATGGTGAGCCTTACATAAGAATTTTTCAAAGATTTAATTTGTATAAAATAAATATATAATATTAACATTTAAATTAAATTCCAGATTTTTAGCCGAGGCTCCATATATACAGAATGTAACCTCAATTTACTAATTTATTTTAATATTTCTTTAACAAAGTATTAACCTGCAGTTCCAAATTAAGCTCTAGACGATTTGCAATTAATTTATATATTATTATATTTTATATACTTCTTGCTCATACTTCAATCCAGCAATCAAATAGTTGTCATTATTGCCTATTTTGTTCAATGAATTTGATGGGTGCGAGTTGTTACATTTTTCCTTTTTTTGGTTTGGGGTTGGTATGGTATGATGATACTCGAGTGGCTCTTGTAGCACGCACGCCATTTTTCAGAGCAAATAACGAGGCAAATTTGGATAAACGATAGGTTGGCTGGCAAAAAGGGGAAACATTTGTGCCCTTAGGCACAAAGAATGTGGCAACCGTGGCTCCGATGGAAAATCCAAATCCATCTCAATAGGCAGCTGATGGAAGGATTTTCCGACAATGGCAATGGTAATGGCAATAGCAACCGAAAATGTTCACGTTTTGAGCTTTTCCATACAGGGAAATGATGCACGCTGATTGATTGACAATAAGCGTAAACTGCCAACTAAGACAAATGCGATGGATGGCTGAGTGGATGGCTTTTACCCACATATGAGATGATGCAGTCTGACTAATATGATTAAATCGTGCCGCGGAAATGCCAGAGGCATTGGTCTTTGATTTGCATTTTGTTCTATTTCGGATTGTTTTTTCAGCCAGTCAAATTGATTAATTGGAAGCGACACAATGACTCTTACGCCTATTGCGTTGCGGGCTTTCGAATTGTTTTTTTTTTTTGGAATTCGGATCCGAATCCAAATCGATGATAAATGAAGTGAAACGTGCCGAGACTGGCTGTCCGCAAAGCATTATGCAAAAGTTCTTGCCCACTGCCATTGGCCATTTCATTGGGGAAAATGATGCGTGAGCAATTTCCCAAAAAGTTGAATTAAATGAAAAATGCCATCTCGTCATTGGGCAGACGGCATTTTCTTGCGGTTTTGCCTTTTGTCTTTTCTATTAAATCGAATAATGGCAATCGAAGCGTGTTGCATAAATTTTGATTACGTGGTTTTTTGTGAACACAGAAATTAAACCAAACACTTTTATGGAAAAGTGATGTAAGTGGAATTTTAGTGTGGCACAAAAATGACGCAAACTGTATTTTCAGTATGCAATAGGAGGCTTAAAATCAGCTGTAAATATCAATTGGCTTAAGGTTTTTTTTTCTTTCTTAACTATTTTTGTTATGTTTGCAAAATTTATCTTTGAATGAATTTCTTCAAAGTTAATTGAAAATTGTAGTTGTTTTTAAGGTCGAAATAGCGGAATAGTTTCAAGTTGATACTTAATTTTGCAAGTCAAAGCAATACTTAAAAATGTAAAGCTTTAAAACCGAAAAACAATAATTTCCATTTTTTTTTAAATGTAATTAATATTATTAATTTAATTTATGTCTGATGTTAGTTATTTTGTGTTTAAGCGTAATTTATTGACAAAAGTTTTTAATTTATTAAATCCTATGCAAACATTTGGCACAATCACATTACGAAGCTAGGCCACATATTTACAGAACTCCTAATCTGTCTTTGAGTATTTCGTTGAGTGCTTAGCCACCCACGGGGCGTATGCGTAATGCACTGTTGGCAGCGGCTAAACTGCGACGCTGCTTGCCGCACTAATTGCTTTAAGCACATAATTATACAGTCATCCAGCACATGACAACACACACACACACACAATAACACAAACACAAGCAAACACCGAGAGATGCACACACGGCGTATGCGTAATATGCTAATTTATCATACTTTTTATGCCACTCTCCCCTCTCTCACGTAAAACTTTATGGCAGGGCAAAACATGAAAAATGCAAAAATGTAAAACAGTCGCCGACCCCGGCACCTATGCGTGGCTATAAATTTGCCTGTTTCGCCCGAGACTCGGCACTCGAGTCCTTTTTCGGGACCCGCTTCTCATTCTTCTCCCACAGCTACACTGAAACAAAAGGCGGGGGGAGGGGTGGGCCACACATACATGATGAAAAAAACATAAAAATTGCTGAAACGAAACCTCGTTTTGGACTCTTGAGTTGAAAATTTGAAAATTAAATGAAGTCAGTGACTGTGTCAGTGACGGAAATGAGTTTGTCTCCTCACCAAGGACCACAGCTCCCCTCGAAAATACACACACAAAACAGTTAACGTTGCATGAAGTCGGCACTCGGAGTATTTATGACTTTAGAAGTTGTATGTTGAATGAATTCATTAGCATTTGGCATTTGCATGGACGGACAGATAGAGACGGAGCCCCAGGGACCTCCACGAGCATCTCCTTCCCTCATCCCATCAATCATCAACTAAAATGTTGAGCGATAAATTCATCGAGTTCAATAGGCAGTCGGTCGGTGGAGAGCCGGTTATATGTGTTTGGCAGTAAACTAACTGCTCAAGTGTTGCACTTGATTGACCAAATTGAATTATGCTTTGTGGCTGCAACTCGGAGTTGTGCTCTTCGATTCTGAAGGCTCCGAATCCCATAGTTTCCCATTCAAGGCGGGCCGGAACAATCAGTTTGAGTGCAGATTCATATTAAAGTGCACATGCAGAATTATGGATTGTATATGAAAAATAGTACTTTAAGTGCAAATGGGCAATCTACATATACTAACACCTAAATGGGTTATTGATTTAAATTTAAACTAACAATCTGAAATACATTTTTAACTTTATTTTATGAGTTTTCTGAAAAAGCTGAATATATAATTTCTAACATTGTAGGTTTAAGCACGAAAATAGAGTCGCTTCTTGTAAAAGAAACGGGCAATTTAAATTGTATTTCCATTTTCTGTTTTGGTTAATTGATTTACATTGTAAGTGCTTCCCCAATTTCAGCATTTCTTTTAATTGTTTAAGTGAGGAAATCAATTTATTTTACATTAACCCTCTTTAACATAATTTATAAGTTTGCCCTTTGTAATTTTTTTTTCTGTAATCGAATTAAAAGTTTTAAAAAAATATCCAACGAAGTTTGACTAAAGATTCCTTTAAGACTCCTCACACTTTTTGCGACATTTTAAGACACAAAGAAGGGCAAAGAGGAAATTAATTCGCTTGAATGCTTGGCTAATAGACAAACAACATTTTCCGCAATTTTTGTCAGTTGAAAATTGGAACAAAATGTACAAATTGTTTGATGCTATTTGCCTTTTGAATCTGATTCTGTCCGGAGTTTTGCCGTCTCTTTCGTTGGAAGCTATCCGTCTCTATCTCTCACTTTTTTTGCAAGGGTCTGTTTACTGGTGACTTTATTTTCCGTATTTACTTGCGCACAAACAAACGCAATTTGCTTTTATTGAGTGCAAATATTTGTTTAAACTTTTGCAATTTAATTTACAGGCATTCACAGACCGGACTCAGTTTAACTCACTTTGGTTAAATATTATATCATTTAATTTCGTTTTATTCCGCTCGTTTGGCCATAGCTGGCATCGTTTCAAATCCATTTTAAATGCATATATTTTTTCTGAGTGAGGATAATAATTTGAGTTCGAACACTCGAATGGCTTTGATGCATTTTTAACCATACGGCACTCGAGGTTGTTGTGTTTTTTTAACTTGTCTTGCAACCAAATGTTGACCGATTGGAAAATCGGAAATACTTTCCTTAAAAATTATTAAGACATTTCTAGAAATAAAAACCTAAGTAAACTTTTAGGTGTAGGTTAATTTAAATGCGGTTTTCGGAAACATCAAAATATTCCATTTAAAAAAAAGGTAATTCAAATCGTGAACTGGCCGACTTGTTGATTACCTGTCGTTTAGATTCCATTGTCTTGTATATTGCAGTTAAATTTGAACAAAATAAAAATGTTTCGCTTACATACCAAATTGTTTGTCAGATAATATGCAAATATTTAACCTTGCATGTACAGTTTTTTTTTACTTTCTCCCAAGTTTCAGAAAACTACCTGCATTTCAAAGTCGAATTTGAATAACATGAGCAGCGAAAAGTCTTGCCTACTTTTCGGGGAAATTAGTTAAGTACCTTTTGCGCATAATTAACCTCTCAAAAATTGAAAGTTTCATTATGCTATACTCTTGCTTGAGTTATCAACACTTTTCAGGATCCTTCTCAACACTGCTTAGCTATTCAAGAGCACCTTTCAGCTGCTGCCGCCCATTATAAAACATTTCCGCATCCGCGGCCGTCGAGCGAGTTGCTAAGCCGATTCAACCGCAGCTGCTTCAGCTGCTATATAGTACTATATTGCCACTCCTCCGGCCCCTGATGCTGCCCCCACAGATCCTTTTGCTACTTGCTCCTTGCTCCTTTAACTAAGCCCAAACTCAGCTCGAGTTGCTCAACAGCCGCGTCACATTTTGCTAATTGCCAAGCGGCAGCAGCGGCACAAACTTCGACAAGGGCACGACAACTTTGCGCCCTCTCTTTCTTCTGCTTTCGCCACTTCTTGTCCCCAAAACACTGAAAAATCTTCTTCCCAAATAAAACATTTTGGCCCCAAAAGTAAACAATATTAGTTAAATTTTATAAACCAAAATAAAATACTTTAAAGGGCAAAAAACATTTCATTTTGTTATATTTTTTTCTTATAATGTGATATTTTAAATCTATGCTCACATTTTTAATTTTAAACATAAGTCGAGATTTCAAAATGTTTCTTTCAGTGCTTTACCTTTAAATTAATGAAATCATAACGCAGCCGGGGTGCTCTTGGCTGGGGTAAAACTGTTTTCAGGTTGCCCTTACAATTTAATTGCTAATTTTTTCTATTTTCGCTGCTGCTCCCCTCACCTTGAGCCGTGCTTGATTGCTGTTTTTGTGTTCGGCGGCAGCGGATGGCAGAAGGGGGGTGCATATTTTTAAATTCCATTAGCCCGGCGTCCTGCTCGTGCTAGCTAAATTCAATTTGCATTAGCTGGCAGCGTTCAGAGCTGAGCTTGGCATTTACCAGGCTCGGCCCGATATCCAGAGAAAGTTGCATAGCCTTGAAGGAACTGAATACCCTGCGAAACATACCCCAAGTTGCATATGTGCAGGCTGATGCAGTTGCAGTTGCACTCGATTAGGCTCAACTGGGCACAAATCTAGCTAATTGGCAGGTCTCGTCTGAGCGCCATAATTGCTTATTACACGGAAAACTAACTCACAAATCCCAGCCAGCACTGGGCCCTCGACTTCATTGTCAATTTGCCTTCATGGTCAGCAACGGCATTGCTGCACTGGCAAAAATGGAACAGGACTGCGGTTTTTGTTTAAGTGTCGATTAACTGAAATATGCTTTCGTTAGTTTTTGCGGCTATGGCTTACGTCCTTAGTTAACATGTTAGTTCGATACATCAATCAACATCAATTTTATAGTACGTTGAGTCACACACAGTACTCATTGTATAGCAAAAAAATTCAGAATTGAACACAGGTTAAATAGATTTTTTTCCTCTGCCCAAGATAGCAACAGTTTTTGTTGCAGTTACAGCAATGGCAGCAGCAATTGCCATTCGGGCACTCGCCCAGAGGCATTTTGATTGCATTAAGCGGGTGCCAGGGATAAAAGCAAAAAAAAAAAATGCCATGCAAAAGGGAGTGGAAAACTAAGGGACCAGCTTGTTTATCACGTACTCTATAAAAAGCCATTTATAGAAGCTGAGCTTTCGTTCCAAGGAGAGTAGTTTAGTTTGGTTTCTTTGAGACTATTACAAGAACAATTTTATTAAAATTTAATATGCTCCTTTCGATACATATCCTAACACAAGACTATCTCAAGTTTTTTGAGAAATCATATTTAATCATACTTATTCCTTTTTTTTCCTAAAGTAAAACCACTTGAGATTACTGTATTCTGTAAAATGTTTAAAGATATGAACTCTATGAAAACCAAATAAAATTGTGAAGAATTTATTTACATCGCTGTGAGAACGCATGCTGCGCGATTCGCTGTAAACGGTTATTTTTTAAATATTTCCCACAACCAACAGAAATCATGCAGAGGGGAAAAATCAGTTAATTAATTAAGTATATTTACACACAACACACAAAAGGGAAACTGGCAGATATAAAGGGAGAGTGGGGAAAAGTAAGGCAGGGCCATTGGCATTGCCTTTTACACTTTTCCCTTTTCGCTTTGTTGTTGTGCTCTCATCCTTTTTTTCCGCTTTTTTCTTTTTTTTTTTGTATTTTTTATTCAGAAGCAACAATTGAGGTTAAGTGATTGTTGAGCGTGTAAGTGGCGCTCGTTAGCCGCTGACAAGACGTGTTCATCAGCATGTGGCCCACACCGACAGACACCCACACTCAACCAGTCAAACAGACTCGCACACAGACGCATTCGCCAAAGGATATTCCTGAAGTCGACAAACGACTGGCAGTTAGAGTTGGATAAAAAAAACCAAAAAGAATTCAAAAGAGCCACTGCGACCGCCATTTAAATCGGTAATTTTTCATTTGACATCCCCAAAAGCTGAACACTTTTTACCTCATTTTCCACTCTCTATCAAGCTCTTTCGCACCACAGGTAACATCTACCCGAACAATCGGCCAAAATGTTGTGCAATTAATTTGCAGCTGGGTGGTCTTTTCCCTGAACGGCAAATTAATTTACACGCCTCCTCGGTAGGTGCTGAAATCGGTGAATTTATAATTAAATTAAAATGGTATGGCAATATGGAAAAAGGGAAATGAAAAGGCAGCATATTCAATTTAATTTATTTAAAAAAAAACTTACGGTACTAGTATAAAACTTATAATTAAAAGCGCTAGTAACACAGGACACGTTACTTATATACAATAATTTTAGGTTACTGAGACAAATTTAAATTATACTTATATTATAGTTAAATCTTAAATTCTTTCTTTTTTATTAAATAATATAGTTGTTTATATACTTAACTAAAGAAATTAAAATTCAAGTAGGTCATTAGACTTTATGTTTTCTTACGTATTTTTATAAATTGTATTTTGTTTTAAACTAATTGTCTTGTTTTATATAAAAATGTATACAAATTTAAGTTTTCCTAAAATAAAGTTTTAATTTTTCTTAAAATCTATTTGACTAAAAAATGTTATTTCTTTTAGATTACAATTAATTTCAGTTAAGTCCCAAAAAAACATTAAAAGTTTTCAAAATTATTTAAACCCAGAATAATAACATTTACTTCGATTCTTAAACATTTTTACCGACTTTAGTATTGCTAATAGTAAGGCTCTTTTTCTCGTAACTACCACTTAAGGAATAAAAAACATCTTGCTTAAAGTGTGCATTCATTCTATTTATCGTAGCGTTTCTCCTTGCTCCCATTAAGTTTATCTCGTTTCGGTACTTCTGTTGTAGATAATTCATCATATGAATTACTCAACCCATTTCGCAAACTGTCAATCTCGGCAGCACGAACACCTACAACTTGCCTGCTCCTCCTCCTCCTTCCTCCGCCCCCAGTAGCCACGCCCACAATCAAGGCTGCATGTGTGGCTGTGCTTACACCCGGTGCTCGGATATTTATATGGGAATGTTGTATTTTGAAAAAACTTGAAATACATAGCAAGGGCCCTACTAACACAGCAATTTAATTTTGTTAACCTTCGCCACACTTACTTGTACATATAAGTATCTTCTTGTTAATTTTTTAATGAAGATCTTATCTTTTAAGTAAATTAAACCAAAGTTAATTAGTTCGATAGATTACTAAAATATTTTAAAAATTTTGAAGTATATATTTTTTTTGTGATCTGATCGTGAACTTATATTCATATTGATCAACTTAGAACACTGTAGGTCCTGATATTTATCAATGTATCTTACAAATTTGATATCACAATTTAAGTTTGAGTTAAAATTAATGTTTTGGCTTTTAAATACCAATACTTAATATTGCCTTTTTTTAAGATTTATAGAACAGGTATTTCCCATTCGACTATAGTGTTCCTTTAAGTTTCCTTTTGCCAACGAGCTGCGCTCAGTTTTATGGCCTGACATGTTTTTTTGCTCTTGTTGCTACTGGCAGCCACATTCCACACCCCTTTGGATTTTTCCCGCCATTTTTCTCTCTGGTTACCTACACAACGCCATGTGTCTTCGCATACCCCCTTTTCCCAACCCCTTTCCGCTCCGTTTCTTTTATTATTTTTTGTACATTTTCAACTGTAATCACATCATTTTACATCATATTTCATACTTCATCTTGTTTCGGGTGAATGAAAAAAAAAAAGTGGGACGAAAAGGTAGTTCCAAAGGAAGGATCCCGTCAGATGCTGCCCCTTTTTCCGGTTTTCCTGTGGCATATTTCTAACTCCCTTTCGTTTGCTGATGCTTTTTGGAGGAGTAAGTAGGTGGATGCGAAGAACCCCACATCTCACATCCGCAGCTGAGGTTGGACGTAATCACAAATACTTGTTCAGGGCGAGCAGGAAATTACTTTAATCAGCGGCCCAGTGGAGCACAAAGTGGAAATGCCAGTAGGCCCTTGAAATGACATCATCTTGGTGCTTAAAAAAAGAGAACCAATTTAAATATATTTTTGTAAATGGAGAATTAAAATGACTTCATTAAAATATACGTATTTATATTAAAACTATGTAAAAAGAAAATTGTTTACTTTTACTCCCACATATTACTTAGTTTTCCGAAAAATGGCTTTGCCGAAAAGTCAACAAATACCTGCAGTTCTAATTCCATAACATTTTTTTCAGACATCCGATATCGAAATGGTATACCTTTATGGTCTTATGGAGTAAGCCTCTACAAATCTACATTCAAAAATTGGTGTCTACTTGCGGATCGATTTTTTTCAATTTATATGATGTAACCCCTTTCTAAATATCCCAAAAATGGCTTTGCCGAAAAGTCAACAAATACCTGCAGTTCTAATTCCATAACTTTTTTTTTAAGATATCGATATCGAAATGGTATACCTTTATGGTCTTATGGAGTAAGCCTCTACAAATCTGCGTTAAAAAATTGGTTTGAACTTGCGGATCGATTTTTTTCAATTTTTATGATGTAACCCCTTTCTAAATATCCCAAAAATGGATTTGCCGAAAAGTCAACAAAAACCTGCAGTTTCAATTCCATAACTTTTTTTTTATCCATCCGATATCGAAATGGTATACCTTTATGGTCTTATGGAGTAAGCCTCTACAAATCTGCGTTAAAAAATTGGTTTGAACTTGTTGATCGTTTTTTTGCAATTTTTATGATGTAACCCCCTTCTAAATATCCCAAAAATTGCTTCGCCGAAAAGTCAACAAATACCTGCAGTTATAATTCCATAACTTTATTTTAAGACATTCGATTTCAAAATGGTATACCTTTATAGTCTGTTGCTTAAGCCTCTACAAATCTACATTCAAACATTGGTGTTTACTTGCGGATCGATTTTTTGCAATTTTTTCTAAATACATCTTAAATCGTGATTTTTATTTTAAAAATAATAACTGTTACGATCCCTGGTCAAAACCCTTAATTTCCTTAGCAGTTTGACAATATCCATTCAGATCACTGTAATTCCTTGTTAACTAGTCGGAAAAATGTCAATCAATTAAATGAAATACTTTAATATCGCAGTCTATTAAAAGTCATAAAACCAATCAAAGGACATTGCGAAACAACATTTTTGCTGGCAATTTTATTAACAACAACCACCGGAGAAAGTTTTGGACTTGAACTTTTGCATAATTTCCAGTTGAACGGTCACAAAAGAGCGGAACAAAATCCTCGAGGCCAAACATTTAACGACGCATAAAATTTATAAATATTGGAAGGGGATTGAGGCGTCCCCTAGATGGGTCAATCTCGCATAATTTTGCATAATTAATGCAAATTGCAATTTTTATGTATTTGTATTGGACGAATCCTCTGGATTTTCTCGGATTTCTGCTTTTATGACCCTTAAATCAGATTTTTTTTTTTGCTTTTTCGCTGAGTACACCAATTGGAAATTACAATGTAAATTAACTGGATGTAAAAGTTTTCCTGCAGCTCAAGCTGTTTGCTGCATACTTGATCAGATGAATTAGGACTCGGTTCGCTCGACTTGAGTTCCCTTGAGTTTCGGTGGACTGGGACTCCGGACTCCGGACTGCCGACTCCCGACTTCAAATAGAAATTGATTTCTGGCCACGGCCCAAATCTCCGCCCAACGACGGAAACTGGCAAGAGGCGGAAACATTCGCGTCAACATACACTCCTACACATTGGCAACAGTTTGGCACGCATATCGGATGCGAATCGGGTAAACCGGGAAAGTTAGTTTCGAAATTGGGCCGACAGAATGACAGCCGGGAAAGCTGCGTGCCAGTCCCCTAAACACGACAGGCGGACAAAAACAAAGCAGCATTAAAAACTCATCATCCGGCCACGTTCGCCATGAGGAAAAATGCCATGCAATGGGAAATCGTTCTACGGAAAAGCAAGGGAAAACTGTGGAAAATGCAGCGAAAAATCTGCCGCCACTGCCGCTGCCGGCTATCGCAGGTTGACTGACATTTGGAATGCAGCAATGGAGCTTCGTTTTCCTTGTCCTGCCGCCTCGGGGCCCACTTAAGTGGTAAGGATAACAGCCAACTGTTGTTGGCAGCCGGCGCTGGGACAATGAACTCTCCCGCCGCCACTTGAACCCAGGTAAACCGATCTAGACGGCACCGGCCCGATTTTTTCGCTGCCGGGATAATTGAAGTTTGACGGCAGACCCACAATTGCATTGACATTTTTAATGAGGAACAAATTGTCTTGCATTTTTAAAATAACAGTTAAGCCTGATAGCCGTGAGATTCGCTAATAAGACTTAACTAGATACTTGAAATTAACCATGTATATTTAAACGGATATATTTGTGTCTATACTTAATCTTTTTAATACTGTGGAGAGAATACTTATACCAAAACGACTAGATGTATTTATTTGAATGGCATCTTATTTGTGTCGAGATTTAAATCGATTTACTTTCTAGCTAGTAATCGCGCATAAATTACTTTTTGATTATATAATTTCCCCCCTTTTAACACTATTTACTTAATATGCAGCAAATGTCAGTAAGCTTCCGACGTGATATTAAATCACTTGAAAATCATTGTTGGTGCTGTCAACCTTGGAAAATAAGAGTAAACGATAATGCAACGACTAATTACCCCTTAATTAATTTCCGCACTTTCCCAATATCCCATTTCAAGTGAAATCAGGCAATGCATTTAACATCCTTTCCGAGGGACTATCATGATGCACTGATGATGGGTTCGGAAAGGGACATCGTCGAACAAATCAAACAGTTCGGCACGCCATAGCATCATAATTCGCAGGACTATATGCAGCTGGCATGCCAACCAGTGATTACATATAGCCCTACGCCACTCATTAAGTTTGAGTTGCCCAGAACCTTGGGGTTAAATATATACATATATATAGATTTCACCATAATCGTATGTGAGGCGGCTCTTCAGTTTCCATTCGAGTGCAGTCGGAAAATTAATTGCTTTGCACTCGAGTGTACAACTTTCGCTCGTGTTGACATTAATCAATGACAATTTGGCATGGCCAGGCGCGTCTTCGAGTTGGCAGGAGCCGAAAGCCGGACAAGAGCCACTCGAAAGTGTCAATATCAAATGAATTGCAATTAAGCACAATCCATCAGGACACGAGTGAATGGGTGGAGGTGCGAAAAAAGTTTGTCATCCTCTGGTAATGCCAATTAATGATTACCCAGTTGCAATCGCACATTCTCGAGCCACTTAAACACTCTGGGCGCTGACAATTAAAATGTTCCCACATTTCGTCGTCCTCCTCTTTCATTATACAAAAAGTCCTGCATCGCTGGAAAATGGGGAAAAAAATTAGGGTAGGGTCCAAACAATTAAATACTTAGTAATTTTCTTTAACAGTAGTAAACGTTTTTATCATAATTAAGAGGTTTCCAAACGTGTTAATTAATTTATAGTTTATCCTGATAACCCTTTCTTCTTTCTCCCTGTACATGCCAAAAATAGATCCGACTTTAAATAATTGTGGTTTTAGATTAGGTAACTTATTTTTTACCATTTAAACAAATAAATAATTAAAGATAAATATTTGTCATTGGCACCTATTGCATAGAGTATACTTGTTTAAACAAAAAATTATTATAATAATGTAATAAATATATAACCAGATCGTCCGACTCCGATATACCCTTGAACACTAGTAGGCTAGAGTATGTATATTATAATTTAATTTTCACCAGGACGTCAGAACACAATATACCATTAAACTCCACCAATACCGTGTGTAAAGAGGACAGCGGACATCATGCGGTTGTCCCGTTCTGCCTGCCGGAAACGGAAATGATAAGCGAGTGTCAACTTGCCAACTGCCTTTTCAGCTTCCTCTGCCCTGCGAGTGTGTGTTGTGGTTTTATTTCTGTAGAATTTAATTAGAAAAGTTGGCTGGGCCTGGTCAGGTGCATGACCCACCCCACCCCCCTTCGTCACCCTTAACCTCACGTGCTGCTGAAGACGCCTCATTTACTCTTTTGGCAGAAAAGTCGAAGCCACTTTTGATAAGTGCGTGTTGAGAAAAAGTTGCTCGAATTTCCAGCGTCACCGAAAACGTGACAAAAACTTGTCAATGCATGTAAGAGTGGAGGGAAGTCGGGGTGTTGGGGAAAGTGAAGGGGAGGTCCACCAGTGGAGGTCCAACAGAGCGTGTCGAGTATGCAAAATAGGATGGGTTGCACGGACAGCGACAAATGTCCGACATTAGCTGGAGAGCCATCGCAAAAAAAGTTGGAATAATATCATAGTTTTGGGCCCGATAAGCGAGATACTCTTTAGGCTCTTATATGTATTTCAAATTGTAATAACAGGTAAATTGTATATTAAGCTTTAGGAGTTTTTAATGATTTTTTATTTATCCTTTCAAAATAAAACAGCTTAAGAAAAAATAAAATCAATAAATCTAAGTCAAAATTAACGTAACATATTGTTACAGCCTTAATTCTTTAAAACAATATATATACATTTATATATATATTTATATATATATATATACATTCATATAACAATTCTCCCCTTTTACCATTCATAGCATTTATGCATTCAAAAAGTATTTTTAATAAAATGTACCCCTTAAATAGTGATAAAAAAAATTTATAAACGAAATTTAAAAATAAGATTTGGGACTATATTCGGATAAATATTAATTGGGCAGTTCAACTTTTTTGGGTGATCCAGATATTTTAGCTTTAAACATTTAAACAGATGAAATTTGAATATCTGTATTTCTTATTTATTTAAAACCTCATTACCTTTAATTAACAACAACAATTATGTTTGAACCGGTTTCCAGATACTAACTTCTTAATCAATTCACAGGACCCCCGAAAAGGGTATATTCTCGATGTGGAAGTGAGAACTTCGAGCAGGACAAAGTAGAGGAGCAAGTTCGCTGCTGGTAACCTCGTTTATTATGTCATCGGGACAGCAAGCGGTGAAACCATTTCGAGGGCGTCAGTGTTGCGCCCAACACAGGTGATTGGGCAGGTGTGCAAAAAAGGGGGCGGAAGGGTGGATGGGCTGATGGGTGGATGGGTGGATGGGCGGATGGGTTGTTGGGCGGATGGACAGAGGTACGTGCCCGGGGCAGAGGCGTAAAAGTGTGGGCAGGACCAAACCGCGCGAGCGAAAAGTTTCCCAGGTAGAATGTAGTTGGAGACCCACTGGAATGCAGCGGGCCGCAACGAAGTCTGCAACTTGCCGGGGATCGGGTGTGCCGGAATCGTAACTGTAAACTTATGCAACTGGGCAACTGAGCTTGTTTAGATTTATAAGCTGCCACTGTCCTTGGATGGACGGTGGGTGGTGGGTGGTGGGTGGTGCAAGGTGGATGGTGTGTTTTCCCTGGTCGCTGGTAAAATGCATTAAAGGTAAAAGTTGAGTACGGAGTTGATGTTTCCTATCAACGGGCAGCAGATATTGAAGTTTGGCTCTTTACGAAGAAGGCACACAACGAGATCCCTGATTTGAGGTCCAAACTGAGAATTCGTTTTGTAAGAAAAATAAAGCTAACACAAGATATACATTTTTACATTAGTACATCTACCAGTAGTGAAAGTATTTATAGACTGCAAACTACAAGCCAGGCGTTCGTAAAACTGTCAAAATGTTAGTTCACAAAATAAATTTAGATACCAACCAGTGCCGAATCGCATATTATGATAATAAATAAGCTGGAGGATGTCTGAAAAAAATCCAAACAGGTGATTCCTAATCAATGTATGAACAAAGAGATGCAAGCTTTAACAGATTTTAATCTCTTCCGGTATTTGACAGCTACAAAAACATTTTCCCTAAATTGTTAGTGAAGGTAAGAAAACTCAAAGACCTTCCCCTCCCAATCAAAAGATAGCCAAATCAAGAGCGACGAGAGTCCGAATGCTCGTTGCAAAGAGGTTGCACAATCATCTGAAGGAATGAAGATCTTGGATGATCATATCATTGATGAGTGCGTTGATTTGCCAGAAGGACGCTTGCCGCGTTGGTGGTTCGGCGGCTTCTCCTCCGTCTGCGTGGCCTTCGCGGTGGCTCCAATAGACATCGTGAAAACTCACATGCAGATACAGAAGAAAAAGCGGACCATTCTAGCAACAGCGACTAAAATTTACAAGTTAAGGGGTAAGTGGTTTCCATAGTTGAAAAAACTACTTTTAGCATTAGCACCAGTAAAATGGCCTTATTATGAATTTGTAATTTCTATATCAAATGACACAAAGGCCGATCCAATCGAAGTACTATAATAAATAAAACAAATTTATAAACCCAATAAATAATGTTATGTCGGAAAGACGTTTATATATATATCCTTAAGATATCGATTTTTAAATCGGCTTTTGATGATCCTCAAGAACTCTTATACGGATCAGTACATCTATTTTTTCATTTACTTGAATTTCTCTATTGCAGGTTTCCTGGGTTTCTACGATGGCTTTTCGGCTGCCATTCTGCGACAGATAACCTGCATCAACATCCGCTTTATTGTGTATGAAACTGGCAAAAATATGTATCACGTAGAGGATAATTCATATCTTGGTAAAATGATCCTGGGCTGCGCGGCTGGTGTTTGTGGATCGGTGTGTGGAATACCCACCGACCTGCTTAATGTCCGGATGCAGACCGATATAAAGAGCCAGCCGGACGAGCGACGCAAGTATTTTTAAGTGACTTCCGAATAATCGCCATCAATCTTAGGGTTTCTTTTCCCTCGATTATAGCTATAAGCACGTCTTTGATGGCCTCGTTCGCATACCCAAGGAGGAGGGCTGGATGGCACTCTACAAAGGTGGATCGGTAGCAGTCCTAAAGGCAGCTCTGGGAACTTGCAGTCAAATTGCATTATATGACATTGTGAGTCTTGAAGTTAGATCATAAAATAACTTATTATTTTAATGTAATTTGTAAAATGTTTTAAATCCTTTATTTTAAGATCAAAACGGAAGTGCGAAGAAATACTTCTGTAAAAGACGGTATACCGCTGCATTTTCTGACTTCGCTGGCGACGTCGATCATTTCGTCTGCAATCACCCATCCCTTGGACGTGTTGAAGACCTTACTGATGAACTCTAGACCCGGCGAATTTCGCAGCACCTTCCACGCGGCCAGGTACATGATGCGATTCGGCCTCATCGGACCCTACCGAGGATTCGTCCCTGCGATGGTGCGAAAGGCACCGGCCACCACTCTGCTATTTGTATTGTACGAGCAGTTGAGGCTTCACTTCGGAATATGCTCCCTGGGAGGGGATAAAGTTGACGGGAATTAGGAATTAGGTAGGATTTCGCTTATGCGGAGAGTACTGTCCACCCGGAAAAGAAAAATAGCCCCGTGAAATGTTTAATAATTTTTTTGTACTATAAACAAAAGTATACAAAATGTTCTTCTCACTTTAATATGAAGAAATGTAAATAAAAAATCAGCTTTCTAGAATCAGAGCTCTTTGAGCATATTGTGTTCGCCAGATTATTGACCCAAAGAACCTTTTCCTTCCGCTGAGCGGAACATCAACCACAACTGGTCGCATTATAAATTGATTACAACTCGCAACGTGACTAATGAACATTAATTTGTCCAACTCCTTGACAAGAAGGACGCAGTTGTGCCAGCAAAGTTGGGGCTAAATGCCAGCACGTGCTGTGTGTGTAGTTCTAGTTTGGATGCCGACGCCACGATGACAACTAGGCGTATGAGCAACAATGCCAGGACAGCGATGGCGGAGTCCACCATCGTGGCATACATCCTTCCAGCGCCATTTGTGTGGGTGTCGTGTCACGTAAAAGTCGGTAAATGTTGCACGTATGGACGGCGTTGTTGGGTGGGTTGTCGCTGAACATATGGAGGACACTCTGGCTATTACTACACACGCACCCACTCTCGGCTACTCTTTAATCGTGATTGCAATCATTGTGGAAATTGAATTTGTAAGTAGGCAATTTTAGGACGACAGGAACGCGCAAAAATAAGAATAATGCGACGCAATGTAACTGAATTAGAGCTGAACAACCTTAGTATTTATGTATACCCCTCCTTTTCATTTCCCGCTTCAGTAGAAAAAAATGTGGCTTATTTTTGTGATCTACTTAATAATCTTTCGTTATATACATCAACATCCCTTATAAGAAAATTTACTTTTGTACATTTTCATTTGTGAATATTTTTCTTTTCTTTTTTAAAATTAAGGCACAATATATACTTAATATTTAATCTCTATTTATTACAAATTTTTCCTATAGGAAAATCAAAAAGCTATAATCTATAAATTAAAAGGCTTTTAATTAATTTTCGTAAAAGGTAGCCAATTTTTGTGCGAGTGTTTAGCCATGACTCATCAGTTGGCCCAAACTAACACTTATAACGGGACTCTTACGACTTGCGATTGCATCGACGATGAGTTGTGCCCCAGTGGCGGAAGACAAGGCTGAGGGGTCTAAGGTTGTGGATTCGTTGTTTTCCGTGCTGCTTGGCAGGTTATTAGTGGCTCGGGCTGCACATTTTGTTTGCCATTAAAATCATTTGCATAGTTTGTATTTATGCAGACGCTTTGGTAGTGGCAAGCTCGCATCGTTTTGCATTATTAAATATAAAGCATACGCACTGTTGACCCGTTTTTGGTGTAGGTTTTGCGGGCGCTTCGTGTGTGTGCAATCAATGTGGAATTGAATGCTTTATGAGGGTGCATGCGATTTTGTTTTGCAAATAAACACTAGTACGAGTCCAGGAGTCAGGAAGTGACCAATTATTTGACCAGTGGGCAGGATGCCATTGAGGTCAAAGGTTTGAGTATGTGGGTTGGGGTAAAATAGTTTGAGTTGTCTCTGGATCTCACAGCTTAGTGATGTTGACACTTGGCTGTGTTAAATATTGATAACAAACTTGACTGGATATTTAGAGAAATACGACTTAACAGTAAAACGTAATTACGTAAGCTGTTTATTATTTTGTAATATTTTATAAAATTACAGGCAAAAAATTATGAAGTCGGTCTTTGATTATATTCATTGGTTTGCCAAATTAAGAAACAGTCCGTAAAAATACCCCATTAGTTTTTCCACACTTTTGCATCTAGATCTTTAAACGAATGTACAACTTCTTCGTCGTATGTTACGTGCTAGCCTTTATTTTCTTCGATTTGATAGTATCCAAAATGAACACGAATTTGCTCGAAACTCAAAAACGTAATGATCGTATTGGGCACCATACGCAGAAGGCAGGGCACCATGCCGCGAAAATATCCCCGCGGCCCGAAGCGCAACATATAGGCATAGCTACTTAACAATCCTTTTGAATTCACCATCTTGATGGTCCTCAAGTTCTCTATGGGTTTGATGATTGGTACGCAGATACAAGAAGCCGTTGTGGAACTAATCAGGTGCAAAAAGGTGTTGTCGTGCTTGAGTTTGAAATATTCCATGTAGATTTCCTTGGCCTGTAGAAGAGATTATTGTTAAATAAGTTACATTAAAATATATATTAGTTATTTTCTTTGATAAAGAAAATCAAATAAAATAGATTTTAAGCTTTTAAATAGTATAGTTCTATATTATTGACTCCCAAAAAGATGGACACATTTTCTTATTGGTTTTTGGTTTTAAGAATGGAAAAATTATTTGAAAACTTTTATATATTATAATTCATTTTTACCTGATCGTAGGCTGCAACCTGGCCGATTGTAATGAAGCCCGACCGAACCAATGAGAGGAAATATCCCCTGTAGAGCGCCTTCCAGCCCTCGTCCCTGGTCACACGGTACAATCCGTGGAATACATGTCGGTAGTTCCACCGCTTTTCGCTGGGTAGGGCGCGGTTGACCTGCATCCGGGTGTTAACCAACTCCGTGGGTATGCCCACCACCCCCGCCACACATCCCGCCACTCCAGCGACGAGCACCTTGTCCAGCCAGTCGAATGGATCGTCCATCTGTTCCTTGCCCAATTCGTATAAGTGAAACCGAAGCGATGTGTATGTCAGCTGCCTGAGCAACTGGGCACTTAGACCGTCGTACAGTGAAAAGAAACCTAAAAAGGAATTCAAAACAGGAAACAAATACTATAGTCGATATTTAGGTTTAAGATTTCACATTTGTAGTGCCATGTAAGTACCATAGGTCGTGATGGCGTGTCGCAGACTGGAAGCCATACTCCAATCCTTCTTGATGCTCACCATTCGCGACTCGATCAAGTCCAAGGGTGCCGTAAAACACTGTGCGATAGCCGCCGCCACTCCGCCGCTCCACCAACGTGGAATTATCCTGGGATCGTAAAGTAGAATCTCGTTTAAAAGACCTCAATAAAACTCACTCCGGTTCGTTCTTTGCGTCATTGGAGGCTCCGAATAGAATTGCCAGCTTGCTGATTGTTCTTCTATCTGCCACTTTTTCGAACGTATACCTCTCGCTGTTCTTATGTCCATTTATATTGTTTTGGGAACTTTTTCGAATCGCATTGATTTGACAGAAAAGTGAATGTGTGTATACTTTTGAATAATTGGCCGAAAAAGGTACTGCGTTTTTTAATAACGGAGATGACTACCGTTGCCAAAAATATCACAATGATTTATAATTAATTTTTAATTTTATTTAATAACTTCAAATTTAATGCGGCTAAAACAAGAAAAGTATTTTTGGGTTTGAGAAACAACACAATTAAGGCTGGGGTAGGGCAAAAAGTATCTTAGTTATCTTTATGTTTTACTAAACTTGATTTTATTTGCCATAAAGAAAGCAAAGCACATATTTTTAAGAGATCTGTTTGATTTAGAATATTTATGTAAATTTGTTATCAATTTCTTGATTTATTCAATTGCAATAATAATGGTGGGCTTAATACCCAGAGCATTCACCAACTTCAGGAACTCCTCCTGTTGAATCCAGCTGCCATCAACATGAGTACTCACCGTTTACTAATTGCTGTCCGGGAGTCCGAACTAATTGAGCCAGCTCCTCCTTTTTCCTGCTGCCTGTTCCCCAACTTTCTATGCTGCGTTCAGTGAAGGAGTGACATCCTCATCCACATCCACATCCATGCAGGTGATGCAACGTTGTTGAGTAATTTGGCATAGTTTCGTGGCTTCGAATTCGACACTCCCCCCATTTAAGAGTGCAGAACTTTCTGAAATCCTTCGTTGCTCGCACAGTTGTCATGGCATTATCACGGCCATTAGGCATCAGCCAGCGATGTGAGTATGTACCACCTAGCAGTTCGAAATTGGTTGCAACTTTCGGACATATTAGAGGCAGAGCCGCGGGGCGCTGCAGAAAGTTGTTTTTTGTGGGTCAGGAAGTTAGGAGATTCGTGGCAAGCATTACGGACAAGTTGAGTGGCTTCAAATTGTGGATCAATCTTTAAATTTAAAAGTTATCCACAATAGTTAAGTATTTCAAATCGTTTTGTGCTTGTTTATAATGCCATTTATGTTCTTAGAAGTAAAAATGTTTAAAAATTAAATTATCATAACTGATTAAACTAAGCGATTAAAATAAAATTTAAAAGATACATTACTTTTTACTTTCAAAAAATTACAAATTTATATAAAATATTGATGTTTGGATGTAATAATTTAGGTATATTTAATTTGTACCTTTCGTTTCGACTAGTAAAAACGTATTATTGCTTTATAAAAAGCTATTTTCGAACGAAGTAAAAAGCCTGTGAATTGCCATTTAAATTTCATGAAATAATGAAAAAATAGATTTTCACAGTAAATAAAGCGTGATTGACTGTGCGAAACACGAGCCAATATTCAACCAATACAAATGTGATAAATGATTAACCAACTGAAATATTTATGGCACACTTTTTAGAGCAGAAAATGGTTTCCTCATTAGGCGTCGAAAGCGCAGTGGCATCAATCAAGCGCTCAATCAATCAATTTGCCATTTATTTTACTGCCAGCAATTTCAGTGCACATCGCCAAATTGCATTAAAAATAAAACAACAACTACTACAAAAACTGCTTCCGCACAAATTTATTTATTTGAATTTTTATGAGCGAGCACTAAAAAATTGATTCATAAATTTCTACAGCGCAAATAAACTAACACAATAACCCATTCAATATTTTATCCTTCCACAGATATATCTCAGTTTATAGTTGGTCGTTACTGTAGGGTATGGGCTGTGGGAGGGGCAGTTAAACTTACGCAGCCCCTACTCATTCACACACTTTTGCCTGAGTTGGCGAAATATTTCTCCTTCTTTATTTCACTTCGGAATTGTTCTTTTCTTGTTTTTATTTCATTGAGCTTTTCAATTTGCGCTTAATGTGAAATAATATATCACGTATGCACTTGCTCACTCTCCGACTAACTCGCTCTGCAAATTTACTTTTGCAAATTTAATGCTACACTTTCCTTGAAAGTTTTTGAAATACGCGTCAATTTGATATGCCTCAACATCGACGGCATATTTGGCCCTGCTCCGACTTTTTGTTTTTACCCTGCAATTTTTCTGGTGGCACATATTATTCTGTAAGCCTCTGAACCTCTCTGAACCCCGAATCCGCCTCGACTTTTCTGTTTGCAAGTATCTTAGGTTATTAGAAAAGTTTGCGGAGTGACTAAGAGGCTACAAAAAGTTGCCAGTCGAAGAAAATTGCATATTCAAGTTGTTTAGGCCATTTCGGACAACCGATAAAGACAAAGCTAGCGCCTGATCTTGGGCGGATCGTTTTGCACTTAGGCTTGTTTTTTAAAGTTTGTTTCTAACAGAGCTTACAATTTATAACAATTAATTGATTGGTCAAAGTTATGCTGTGTTTTGGTAATTATTGACTAACTAACTTTTAATGGAAATTTAAATATTTTTTTCGAAATTAATTATATTTATGTTGGTCTTTTAAAAGATAAGTACACACAAATAAAAGTATATTTTTTACGTATACATAAATATATCCAAATGAGCAATTACTACTTCTTTATTAAAGAATATTATTAAATAAAATTCTTACTCTTTTATCGTCTTTATAAATCATTTTTGGAAATACCTTTTTATTGGCTTGCTATCCGTTATTTTGTAAGTTTAAACCAAGAAAAATTAAAGTTTAAATGTTAATGTACCAATGTCAATACTTATGTCAAAATGAATTTGTTTTAGACATTCCTGTTTTGAAAACAATTTGAATGGAATCATTTAAATATGCAGCAGGGTTTTTTGCATTTTGCAGTTGCAGCGCATGCAACAGTCTGTAAGTGTGTGGACCAAATATCCTGGCCGCAAGTCCCTGCTAAGCCCCATCACTTACCCCCCTCATCTGCTGGCAAACTTTCGCCAAGTATAACAAACAAGAGCTTGCAACGGCTGTCGATGCCGCTCCGCACCGCTCCAACCACATGTAATGCAGCTGCAAGCCGACAAACTTGGCTAACTCAGTCGGGAAAGCAAGGAAAGCAGGGAAAAGTGTGACAAAGGCGGCGGGGATTGAGGAATATCGGAAGATTCTATCAAGTTTTACCCCCTTTTTTTTGTCTGCTTTGCCTTTGTGGCTTGTCTGGTCGCTCTACTCCTGATGCACTTTTTTTTTGGCCAATTTTCGTGTTGAACTTTTTTAAGAAATGTTTTTTGCCAAAATATCAACATTGCAACAACTGCAGACAGGGATCACAGGTGGCAAGTGCAAATGACCCAGCCAAGTCCGAAGAAACAGGTGCGGGTCAGGGGTTAAAGGGTTACAGGTCCTTGTTGGTAAGGCAATCAACTGGTCAAAGCTGTCGCAGGAGTCGCTCAAAGGATCAGACCCCAAACCAGTCACGAATCGAAGTAACCGGAGCTCTCGCAAAGTGCTACGAAAATTCTAAATTCCATTTTACGATAATACACTTGGCAGGAAACCAAAAAGGAAAACAAAAAATAACACAACAAACTAAAAAGTAATGAAAAACAGGGCGAAAGATTGATAGTACCGGCAAGCCAAGTTGGCCCTTGGTCCGAAAAAGGCCAGCTTTTTAGCCTTCTCGGGCATCTGGGCAACATGTGCCGAATAATAATAACAATACAAACACCCACAACAAACAGCTGCAAATTCACTGCAGTTGTTGGCCAAACAAACTCTTCGATACCGAAATGAGATACCACTTATTCGAATATTCTGAAAGGGGCAATGTTTTTATTGCTTTAAAGTTTCAGGTTTTGACTTCACAAACTTGTTTTTCTATTTTTAATAACATTTTATCATATTGTTTTCTACGTAAACATTTTAGGATACAACAAAAATACATTGTCAATGTAAATATGGTATTTAGTTTAGAGTAGGAGACATAATTTAATTTAACTGCTAGCAGTAGCAATTAAAACCTAAATTACTCAATATGATTTTCCTTATTAAAAAACTTTACTTACTATGATACTAATTTTTGGCAGTTCTCTAGCAATAACGAGCATAGAAATCAAAAGTTTAAATCTATTTAGTATCGGCTTATTATGAACAAAATTCTTCTTTTTTTTAATACAAATTTTAAGTCAATTAACTAACGACCACAGCATACTTTTAACCCAACCAACGGACCTTTTAATGATATATTGAAAAATTTGTTCAGTACCCTAGACCTGAAATCGAAATACCTCTCATAAATATTAACAATTAACTTCAGTTCCTTCCAGCCCCATACGGACAGGATATCCGCCAGCCCGAAAGAACATACTAGCCCGGGTATTCCGAAAAAGCCCAGACAAGGGCTCAAACCCCGTGGCTCTGGGCATTCAGCGCCGACAACGTGGCGTATGCGCAATTATCAGGCCACCGCGGCAAGGCGAGACATGCAGAAAACTCGTGGCAAGAGTTTTGACTTCGAACCAGCACTCCGGGCAAGTCGTGCCGTAAGATCCGTTGGGTTATTTAAAGTTCGCGTTATTAATAAATGCCTCAGTGGGGCAGTCGCTTCGCCTTGCTTTGGCCCGATATGCAGCGCTTGATTAGTGCAGGGCCTGACTTATGGGTTCTCCATCGGTTTCTGCTACTGGGTGGGCTCCGACTTACTGCAAATTACTGAGAGTTTTGCTGGGCGCAAAGTTTGGCGCGTTATCGTGGAAAGTTTAATGGAACTATGTCGTGCCGTGCAGCACCCCCAAAGCAGGCGGTCCAACCCAGGCAGCCCAACCACACACCACCCGTGGGTGCAATGCATCTGCGATGGCGGGAAACGAGGAGTTAGGCGTCCGTGTTAAGCCTAGACGGTTTTCTCAGCAGGGTTTCCACTAATTGCCGAGGACACCCACACATTTGACAGATTTGTTAGCACAAAAATTAGAACGAAAATTGGGTAGTGCAGCTAATGAATTAATTATTGTGGGAGAGAATAGAACAAGAAAATTAAGCTGATGCGGAATTTCATTAGTAAGGAAATAGTTTAGAACTTTGAAATTTATAATTAAATAATATTTCGATGTTTTTAAGCAGTTCAATCTTTGAATTAACAATCGAACCCCATTTGTATTTTATAAATTTGATATATCATTTTCTTCTGTCGAAGAATTGGCGAATTGGTTTTTGGACTCTTGGCTTATGGTACTTTGTACTATTATTAGTAAATCATTAAATACAAACATGAAAATTAAAATATTTTCAAGATTCTCAATTTAAACTTTGTAAGGTATTGTTTCAGCAGGAATTTGTATATGTTATTATAAAAGTTTAATGTAAATACATTTTTATAGAACGATTAGTTTCAAGTATTGTTACGGTCTAATAACCACTGACCAGCAATTACCCTAGGCTTATGCCAATAATGAAGATGCCGCTCCGATTGTTGCCTGTCATCCGGGGTCAAAGGGCCAAGAATCGCAGAACTCCATGTCCCATCAACGCAATTTGACCCACAATCAATGGTTTATGGTTAGCCAGGGGGCGTGGCCAGTGGCGGGTCATGTCATCGGATGAAGAGCTCGATTGATGATTGACAGTGGGCGGGGGGAGTGGCAGGAAACTATTGACTCTCCACTGTCTGTTTGTAATTATCGGAATATCTAAAATGGTTTCCCATAGCCTGCAGTTAATGCGCCTTAAATTGTTGCCCCAGGCTGTGAATAACTTCCTCAAAAAGCATTTAAAATGTTGAAAAAAGCTTATGCAGGGGAAGGCGTTTTTTCGCCCCATTTCCTGTTTACAGACATTTAGCAAAGTTTTCCCTTTCAGTCCCTGATATGCAACTTAATTACTCTGTGTTTTCCACATTTGTTTTCCTTTAGTTCTGCACAAACAGGGAAGCTTACTTACTGTACGTAAATAAAACTTCTATAATTAATGTTTGCCCCGCGTTCTCCGTGTTATATTTGCTGCCTTCATTAGTAACTTATATCCAAACGGTCGATGTGTAATCCCATTTTGTTTTGCTCAGGGAAACACTTGTTGTTCTTCGAATAAAAATCTCACTTGATAGTTGATGGACCGTCCGGGTAAGCCTGGCAAGTAGGATTTACAATACATATATAAATTCTACAAAAGTTTTTTGTTTTTATTTTACACAAAAAAAATAAATTTACATAAATTACATATATATAAAAATGATTTTTATTCGTTCTTATAGTTTTGCAGAATTTAATTATACAAATGAATACTTTAAGCAAACGTTAATCAAAGACTATCAAATTTTTTTAATTTATTCAGTGGCTGTAACCTAGGGCAACAAGTTATTTTTTTTTAAAGCAACATCTATTTATTTTTTTGTAAACGCCTGTTTTCAATTTCAATTAAGTTTATCCCGTATCGTTGCTTTGAAAGTGATACTCTTTAATGCAGAGTCCCCTTTACTACTAATTTATTGCTAGAAAAAAGGGAGTATCTTAAAAAGAAGGACTCCCCTTTGGTTTACCTGCTCCACTATCGCTGCATATCGCATTGCCAGTTAATTTGATTGACATTTATCCGTTTTATTTTAGTGAGTGTGTTTTTTTTTTTATCCAAGACCCCACGACCATATCAATGGCGCGATGGTGGCGTGTGTCTTTGGCCGGGCTCTTTCTCTTGGTCTACACTTGACACAGTGTTTGCACTTGGCGCTGATTTAATCTCTGCGTTGCCTTTGGCCGTGGGCTTGAGAATGGGCGGGTCCGGGACTGTCTGGGCCCCCATTGTGGGATCTGGATAGCATGGCTAAATGCCCGCCCCTTCCCCGGAGCTCAATTGGGCGCGTGATAAAGAGCAGGAAAAGATGGAGCAAAGTCTGGAAAAAATAAAATGGGTGAAATAAATCCAACTGTTTGCCTTTGGTCTCTAGGTGTCTTCATGGCAGTTTCCATTTGAAGAGTGCAGTCGGCAAGAAAAAAAACCAAGGGGAAAAATTATTGAACATCTGATGCAGTTATGATAATGTCAAAGCATTTCCACTCAAGTGACAGTTCGGCTAGATTTCGATTATGACAGGCAAATGGAAGAGTTATTGCAAATTAATGCAAACCCAAACCCCTCGAGAGGACTGACATCGATTTGGGTCAGTAATTGTTGAAGGTGCAGAGCAAGTTTTCGTCTTTAATGGGCAAACTTTCCGGTTTGGTTGCAATATTTAATGGCTCTTGTGGGTGCAAGAAAATATTTTAAGCAATGAAAAAATGTTCAAATAAACATGCTCACTAAATTATTTCTATTCAATACCATCTATTAAATCATAAAAGCACAATGGAATGATTTAGAGAACTCCTTTTTATTTCACTAGGCAACACAGCATACAACCCCGCAAACAATGTCCTTTTTATATTGTACACAAATGGTTATATTTTATTTTCGGGGCTGACCAACTTGCGTGGTCCAAACAATATTTATAATAATTTACAGAATTTATGTGCAAACTTTTTTATGTGTTTGTGCCACAGACTCAGTTAATTTGGCAAAGTTTTGCGGCTTGTTCGGCGGTCAATTGTGTAATTTGTGTAGAATTTATATCTACAAGCTTAGGGGTGGCTGCTTGCTCCACCCAGAGTAAATAATTTGCATTTTCCACCTGAACACTTTAATATAAAGAGATGAAAAGGACCTTGTAATTATAGGTGTTAAAAACCCCGTACCTACCTTTGTTATAAGCTAAAAATATGACAAAGAGTGCTGATGTAAATATATAAAAACTGAACATTTTCGCATTAATTAGATTAACAGTATAATTTTATCTTCTAGCTGCTAACACAGCTGTGATAATATATAAAAACATAAATAAATTAAAATGTAACACAAGGATATAAAATTGCTATTGATTGAAAATTAAAATTTAAATTAAATTAACAAGATATTATACATTTTAGCCCACACCTCCTAAAGTTTCAGAACCAATAAAAAAAGTGTGATACCTGGGTGTAAATGCAGCTTTGGATATGTGCCAGTCGAAGCAAATTGGAGTTTACGTATACTCTCCGTTTTAGGCGGGTGGACTTGGGGGCGTGGCTGTGGCCATAAAAGCCCTGGCCTATAATTTAAGCCGGCAACGTGTTATCAGACTTAATATGTAATACATTGTGGTGGTCAGTCGGGATTGGTATGGGCATTCGGGAGCGTCGAGTGCTGCACAAAGTTGGTCAAAACAATGCATCCCCGCGCCCCATTGTTTCGGACTAAACCCTATCCTACGCTCGAGTGTTTGTGTGCTCGGCCGATTTGGCCCTTTGTTTTGGCTTTTGTTTTTGAAATGCACATAAAATGCGTTTTGCTTTTGTCCTATGTGTTCCAATGCAAGCGTTTGAGACTCATATTTTATTGATAGGCGGCAGGGTGTTCCCTGGACTGGGGTGAATAATTCCACATTCCGCACTTTGTGGTTCAGCGAAGCGACCAAATGAGCTCTATCAGGGAAACTCAATTTAATCCGCTTAGGTACATTTTATCTCTGAAGAACCACAGCAATTCAGAAGTTATAATTATTTTTGAAACTGTGAGTAGTAAAATAATGTTATTCATTTTATTCCTATTAGGTTCTATAAGCTGTCCTTATCTAAGCGAAAAAAAGGCGAAAATCGGAACTTATGTCAGGAAGTGCGGCCGTATTGCCTTCTTTCCAGTGTAATAATAATAATAATACAAACTATAAAAATGTATATGTCCAGTTCATTAGATGTTTGCTAGATAACTGCATTCAAATTGATTATAAGCAATTTGAACTGACGCGATCTCAAGAGCAAAAACTTAAAGATAGCCCTGTTGTAAAGCACTCTCATTCGTTGCCAATAAATTCCTACCATACCATACCTACCCTAGTTTTTTTTTAGAAAACATACATAAACAGATTAATCTATAACGTAAACCTAAATGTTTTATATGTTTTTGTTTAACAATGAACTTAGGAAGTAACGGTAAAGTTTAAATAATTAACAGCACAAAATTCAGCGCCTAACAGCACGAGATTCAGAGAGTCAGCTGTTATGTGGGCAATCCCCACGTCTGGTCACACTAATTCTGACAAACCGAATGATTCACCAATAAAAACAACGTAAATTTATCAAATTCACCTGCTCAGGTTGCAAACCAACTGCCAGAAACTCTTTCGGTTCTTCATTCGCTTTAGTAAATCCATCAAGCTGGGTAACGACATGTCTACGAGTAATATGGAAAGTAAGTGGAGTAGAGCGATGACGCCAGACAAAGAATTTGCAATCACCCACACCTCTTTTTTTTATTTTTTGCTTCCTAGAACATCTTTTCAATCTAAAGTTTGCTGTAAAAGAGCTGGAGCGCAACTCTAAGAAATGCGAGAAGGAGGAAAAACTGGAGAAGGTGAAGGCCAAGAAGGCGATCCAGAAGGGCAACATGGACGTTGCCCGCATCCACGCAGAGAACGCCATTCGCCAGAAAAACCAGGCGGTTAACTACCTCCGGATGAGCGCCCGCGTGGATGCGGTGGCCAGCAGGGTCCAGTCCGCCCTCACCACCCGCAAGGTCACCGGCTCCATGGCCGGCGTGGTCAAGGCCATGGACGCGGCCATGAAAGGCATGAACCTGGAGAAAATCTCCTCGCTGATGGAGAAGTTCGAGTCGCAGTTCGAGGACCTTGACGTCCAGAGTTCCGTGATGGAGGGCACTATGTCCGACACTGTCACCACCTCTGTGCCCCAGGGCGATGTCGACAACCTGCTGCAGCAAGTGGCCGACGAGGCTGGTTTGGAGCTCAACATGGAGCTACCCAGCGGAGTGCAAAGCCAGACGGTTGGAGCCTCGACGGCCGTGTCCCAGGAGCAGGACGAGCTCACCCAGCGACTGGCTCGCCTTCGCCAAGCGGAATAGATCAAGCGAAGCCCTGTCCGTTGAATTTCTCTGTTTTAGCAATTAAGTATAAATCCAAAATATAAATAAGTTTAAATCCAGTGAGTCATAATTCTTCGATGTTGCATGCTTCAGAATAAGGAACTGATAAGTAGCCAACAAAATTTTTAAAAAAAACTTTTGAAAACTGCCTAAGTGTAGTATTGCTTGTCAGCTCCGTATAGCTATTAAACTATTGCTTATAATATAAAGGGACTTTCACGAATCTCTCCAGGTTTATATATCAGTTGGCTTACAATTGTAACGCGATTTTTAAACTGTTATTGTGTCATTAAATGACTTGCTTGTTTCTACATTGATTGTTCTACAAATGCTAACACAGAACAACATTGAAATGTCTTTAAAATTCATTATTTTAAGGAATTCCTAGAGATATAACCATATATGATAAACATATTTTAAAAGCTAGATCCCAAATACATTTATTTAAAGTTATTTTGCTATGTTCGTTTACCAAAAATGTAATAGATATGACCATTTTTATATTGCATACAAATTATCAATATTTTTGTATATGTTTCAAGTTTTTGGTTTTTATTTTTCTTAATAAAATAGTAAATGTATGTAGTGGCTTGACTCTTAAAAATAGAATGTGTCAGGGAATCGCTAGATTTCAGGTCCCCAGTTGAGGTTGTGCATGTGGAGGCGGGATGATTGGATTGAGATTGGTCGGTGGCTGCTTGGCGCGTTGTTTTCGTGGCTTACGAGCCGTGGGAGGATTGGACCCAGGTGCTGATCCGGGGACTCCCGTTCCGTCGGTGTCCTGTTTGTTTTTGGGCTTGGGACCCCGGCGTTTCTGCTCCGTTTTTCCTTTGGGGTGAGGTGCCACCATTGGAACTGAGCGCCAATTGTCTCCGTGTTTGTCCAGTCGCCTTTTGAGCAGCTCCACATCGTGATTGCGTCGTCTCACAATCTTTTTAATTCCGTTTACCCTGAGAAATGAGTAACGCACATGTTTGTTTACCTTTCACAGAGCACAGATTTAACAACCCACCTCATTACACAGCGCTCATTTTCCGCCTGGATTCTCTGGCATTTGTCGTACAGCTTTTCCACTAGCTGTTTGTACATGAGTGTTTTTTTATTAAGCAGCATTTTATTAAAATATTGACTAATCTTAATTTATTTACGGGCCCGAAGCCATGGTTCAGTGTGACCAGATGAGGACACATTGAAGGGTGAAGCCAGTGCTGCCAGATTTTGCTTACCTGAAACAGAACTAGTTATTAATTTCAAATTGACTGCGGATAAAATTATAATTATATAAACATGCACAAAATACGAATCAAAATATAAGCTTTAAAATACAGATTTCGATTGCTTGTGAGAGGAAAGGTACCTTAAAGTGTTAGCTTGTTTCAAATTATTATACAGAATCATAATTGCATTCTGGAATTATTATCAAAAAAAAGTTATTAAACTAATAGTTTTATAATCCATTATTGAAAGAAATTAAAGGCGATTTTGACCTTTTAACAAAACTCTTTACAAAAAATTAAAATCTACGTTCTTTGGAACTAGTTTTCCCAGATGTTCTCTCGCACCCATCTGGCAACATTCAAATTTTGCAAACAGCCGTGTAGAATAAACAATTCCACAACTTTAACTTATTTCACCAACAACAACCGGCATGCCAAACAAATCTTCCAAAGCAGACGGGAAGTAACCACCTTATATTGCATTTGCACCAACTATTATGTCAGCGAATGCAAACGCAATCATTATGCCAACAACAACAACAACAACGCAGGGAGCCCAGGGATCGGGAAACCAGATTCCCACAACCAGCACTTCCATAGTAAACAACTTCCGGGAGCTGATCAAGGAGCCGAAGAATCTCGACGAGGCGGCCAACTACCTGTACCAAACGTTGCTCGATGACGCCGTGGCCGGGATCTTCATCGAGACACACCACCTGCGCAAGTCGGGCAACCTGGCCGCCTTGGACGGAGTGCCGGAGGACTCGACGTACCGCATTTGCGAGATGCCCAACCTGGACATATTCGGCATCTCGACGGCCAAGAAGCCGATGGACTGCACCTGTCCCAACTGTGATCGCCTGGTGGCCGCCGCCCGCTTCGCTCCGCACCTCGAGAAGTGCATGGGCATGGGCCGGATTTCGTCGCGAATCGCCTCCCGACGCCTGGCCACCAAAGAGGGTGCCACCTCAGCCCACCTGCACTCGGCCGGAAACGCCGGGGGCACCGACGACGAGGACGACGTGGACTGGTCGTCCGATAAGCGCCGGAAGAAATCCACTCAGAACTCTCGCAACAATGGCTCCAAAAAGAACAATGGCAAAACCTTTTAGCTTGTTGTAAAATATATAAGCGGAGTGTAATTTGCCATAAAAGAAGACTTCTAAGTCGGCCTGAATTGCATTTTATATATTGTTCATTAGGCTAAAGAATTTGGGCACTTATCGTTCTCTGCTGGGCTTCGTAGTCCTCATGACCTACATCTATTTAGATTCTCTAAAATACTGAAGCACTCATGATGTCTGAGTTTCTCTCAGAGCTTTATTCGCGATAAGTTTCTGCCAGGCACATTTATATAAATACACTATGGATTATCAGTTTGCGAAGACCCGAACGTAATCGATCTTCAGAGAGGGTTGCTTCCATGTTGGCAGCCACTGTTCTTGGGCCTGATGAAACTGTAGCTTCGCTTGGGGATGGTAATTGGCCCAAGGTTTTTCATAGCTGGAGGTGCGCAGATTGTCCACAAAGTCGCCAAAACCGCCCACAGAGAGACCCAATGATATGTAGAACTATGCGGAGGGGATTTAAATAAAATTAGTTTCTAATATATGTTCATTTACTCACCATCCTGTCGAATGGGGCCATGGGACCGCCTTGCTTCCATCTGGGATTCAGTTCCAGTTCCGTAAATCCGTTTATCATCTCCCCATAGATCTGCCCATCCACCGAGAACAGCAGTCTATTACTGCTCCAGTCCAAGCTGTAGGTGTGAAAGTCATCGCCAAAATGGGATTTTCTCCGCTGACTCAGCCACAAATCCTCCCGTTGATGAGAGTCCGTGGAGAGTACGGGACCACCGTACAGCGACCTACCATCCACCAGCTTTCCACGGGGCATCCTGAGCACGGAGTTACCCCTGGCCAAGGCCACTCGCAGTTGCCCGGACTCGTAGCCCGATTGTCCGTACCACTCTGTCAAGGGTTCCAGCAGCAGAAGAGGTACAATCCAATCGCCTTTCGGCACTTTGGCCCTTATCTCAATACGTCCGTATTGGAAGGCAAAGGTTTCCTTGGTGCTGACACGAGGTGTTACAATGGGCGGCATTATTCCACTGGGTCCACTGCCCGTCGAGTGCAGCACACACTCCTTGAGTCGGTTGTGGGTTCCCGTACAGCGCTCCGAGAGATCGAGTCTGGAATTGGCTATGGACAAGTCCGGCCGATAGCTGGACCAAAGAAGTGGCTCTATCACAAGGGAGCCATCTTGAACTTTAGCTTTTCCATCATACAACACGAATTCCGCATCCTTAGAATCCAGGGGCAAGCGAACATCGTGAATCCACAGAGATTCATTTAGCTGATCGAAGGTCTCTTCAAACAAAAGTTTTCCCTTGCAGATTGGAACACCGATTTGTGGTGAGACCTGCGTTTCAGAAGGCTCACAGACGGTGGGAGCTGAAGATTCCGAGTCACTCCGTTCGGTGCTCAGTTGGTTGTCATCGGAAAAGTCCTCATCATTGGGTGAGCATCCTCGGGGTCGATAGTTTCCAGCTAGATTGCAGACAGTCAGGGGCTGCACCAGAGACTGGTATACGGCCTTCTCGTGCTGCACACTCGTCCAAAGATATAGGATGTCTTGGGCCCTCAGAGGCCCCGAACTAAAGGTGCTAGTCCATCGGCCGTTCTGGGGCTCTGTTAACCTCACGTTATACTGTCCCTCGTTGATGAAAGATGTGAAATTCCGATTGCGGTTCACATTAAAGGCCACCACTCTAACGCCTTCCTCGTCTAAGTACACATACAAAATGAAAAGAAACCACAATTATTAGACAAGTTTACGTTAAACAAAATAAAACTTGAATTGTATTTTTTTTTTTAGAACACACAAGCATAATAAGCTACTTCTTATTTACCTGGAATGGAAACGATGAAACCATTTTCTTGAAGCTCCACCTTGGGCTCCGGTATCTTGTAGGAATTGGTGTATCCAAGACCAATTAGAAGGACTACTCCAAGGCACAATCCTGGCATTCTGAATCCTCGATCTCAGCACTTGTCTCCAAGAATCCGAAGCTTCTGACTCAGCCTGTGTCTCTATCTCACTGGCAGACCGGTTTCTGTTTCTGTTTCTGCCGTTGGTGCTGGTGCTGGGGTATTATTATTTGTTTACTTTTAGTTGGCCCGGACAATCGCGATTCGGCGAATGCAAATTCGTATTCATATCAGCTCCGCCTGCGATCTGGCTTCTCTGGAAATTAAACATTTTATAAGCTGCTAATAGACCCCGAAACCTTAGTTTTAACAACGCTCCTCTCAGGGATCCCCCTTCGATTGAAAGCTTTCAACAGCTGATGCGATAACAAAAGCTCGACTTACACTGTTAAAAGCAATTGGTCCTGCAAATATATTAAAATCCTTTTTGATTTAACGACGCAAGTGTTAAAATGCTTCAAATAATAATTGTTTAGGCTAATACATATGTTATTTCTGGATTTTCTTACTTTTATCGGAAACTTTCATTTTTTAAAAGTGGTTTTGTAGTTTTATTACAGAAAATATTTTTTTAAGTACATTTAATAATTTGATATGAGCGCAGCTGCGATCAAGGGGAGCTTCAATCGGGCAAGCTTTCAAGATCAAGATTTTCAATCGGATGCTGCAGTTCCACCGTAGAGCTTCTCAGAATAGAACGTTAATCGGATTCTAGTTAGTACATATATTAAGAGTAATTAAATCTGCGCCATGAGCTGCAAAACGCTCTCTTGCTTCTTATTGCTTATTTCAAGCTATGATATTTTGGGTTTTAAGATACCTAGCATTGATTTTGAAATGCTAGAAGAACAAGGATTCGAGGTGTCCATACCAGGTAAGGAATAAATCATATTTGTCTTTGAATTTCTAACACCTTAATTGGTAATATGTTTAGTTAACTTAGTCATATGGAAAAAGCTCTTACGGGTAATTCCTAATAACAAACGAGTTACATTTTTAAATAGCTCAATGTTTTTTTTTGTTTAATTATATCTGATATTGATAAAAGCTGCATTAAATGTTAAATTAAATTAAATTTGATAAAATTTGTTTTAAAAATAAACTTTAAAAACAAAATATAATCTTAAAATGATGGCAAAGCAGCCAGATTTTTACGCAAATAATGGTTAAATCGGATTAATCTCTCATACAAATGATAGCTACTCAAGATTAAAATGTATAAATACATTGGGGCTGAAAGTCCATTTTAAAAAATATAATGTGTAAGATCTTTTCTTCCTAACTTTCCAGATGAGCCTGGCATTCAGAGGGTGTTCTACATGCTTCAAGTAGACGACACCTGTCCGGCCCTAATGGACTATATTACGGAGGCAGTAAATGGGAGCTGGGTTTCCAGGCAAAAGATGAGTCTCCAGAACAACGACAAGCTGCAGATTTCATTGCTAGTCCAGTTTAATGAGGAAATCTTCGAGAAGAGTGAAACTAAGGTGATCCTCAACAAGCGGTTACTGACCACCAGGGACTTCAGCTCGCGGAGCATTAGTTTTCCCTCCGGAGAGGGTGAGTGTCAGGCATTCCTGGCTCCCCAACAGCAAAACAAACGCTGCAAACCCGCCCAAACGATTGTGAGCAGTGGTCGTCGAGCGTGCCAGGGTGAACTCATCTTTGAGGACAACTTTTCGGGGGCACAACTGAACAAGACCACCTGGAAGCACGATATTCGGTATACAAAATCAGTCAAATTCATAGGTAATGTCTTATTAAAATGATTGCATTTCTAGGCAGCGCATGTACCACGTGGAGGAGGAGCTTGTGGCCTTCGACGATGCCGTTCGAAACTCCTTCGTAAAAGAGGGCGAACTACACATAGTTCCCATCGTGGCAAGTGAGGTAACCGAGGGCAGTTTCAAGCTGGGTGATCGCTGTACGGCCGTAGAAAGTCCGGATCAGGAGTGCAATATTGCCCAAGGCAGCTTCTATAGCATCAAGCCTCCAGTTTTCTCCGCTCAAATTCATACCAGAAACTCGTTTAGTTTCAAGTTTGGCAAGATCGTGGTGCGAGCCAAGTTACCCAAGGGGGATTGGCTTTTTCCCTGTAAGTAGAGTTAATATTTTTCCTAAAACATGTATCTTTATGTGGGTTATTTTTCCTTCTTTGTTATTTTAAGATTTGATGCTCCAACCTGTTTCCACTTACGCGGAGACCCACTATGCCAAGCAGTTGCGTAAGTATTATTTGAAGTCTAAATTAATAACAAAAGTGTGAGTTCTTCAATTGACCTTATGTATATAATTGGAAATTCAGGTATTTAAACACTGGTTTTCGTAGAATTATGGTTCATAAAATATAAACACATCGGCTTGAACATTTAAACTCTATTTACAACTTTCAGGAATTGCCTACGCCCGAGGAAACGCTTTTTTGCGCACCAAAAAAGGAGATGACATTTCAGGGAGTCATCTGTATGGCGGTGGTGTGGTTTGGCATCATGGAAACGCCGTTCAGTTTCTCAAGGATAAAGTGAGCAAGACCCACTATGGCGATGGTTTCCACAACTACACCATGATCTGGCAAAGGGATAAAATAACCCTGATGGTGGATGAGGAGGTTTACGGAGAGTTGTATGATGGATTGCCGTTCTTCAACGAGAAGTGCTTTATCATATTTGGAGTAACAGTGGGAGGATTTCTCAATTTTGATGATAGCATATTGGAAAAGGATGTGAAGCCCTATAAAAACAGGGAGCCCCGCGCCGCACTCTCTTTTTGGCAACACCGCGATACTTGGGCACCCACTTGGGGCAGGCAGAGTGCCATGATTATAGACTACGTCAGGGTTTTTGCGGAGTAATTTTGTATGTTGACACAGCAAATGCTTATTGCTGCTAAGTATATGAAGTAAATGTCAGTTAAAAAGATTAAATGTCTTTGATTCCTGAAACAGTTAAAGGTATAAGTATATTTCCATTAACAACAAAAGCCAATTCCATGAAAATGTAAAACAAACTGTTCTTTCATTTTAGAAACGTATTTTTTTTAACAAATGTGATATCAGCTGAAATTATATTAGATGATAAATTGTTTGTCACGTTGTATTATTATTTAAAAATAAAAGTAAAAATCCAATCACATTTTTTTCAAATGTAATTTCTTAAGAAATGGTGGGTCCTTAAAAATTTGAATTTCCCGCCATCGTTCTTGAATATATCCCCGACTTTTCTTCCTAGTTTTGTGCTTACCCTTTGGTTTTATTACCATACATTTTTTGCATCTTTTTTCCGAATTTTTTTTTTTTCAAGAGGTATCGATGTTTCTGGTGGAAACTAGAGTATTTGAAATGAAATAAAAAATGTTCAACAAAACATTATCATCGATATTTTTCTTCCTTGATGGAGCTGTTTTTGCGGTTGACCACGGGTAAATATCGATAGTCTCTGCCAAATATCGATAGACCGATATTTTGACAACTCGATGTTGTATCGATGTTTCTCCACCTCCATTTTTTCCCCGAGACAAGCGAACTGAACGAAACAGAGCAGCGTTTAAACATCATTCCCCATTTCGAGCTAAAAACGTCGTTGAGCCAACCAGGAAGATCACAACGGCGCACCATGCCTTCGGCTGCCAATTCTGCTACTGCTACCACCACCGCTACCGCTGCCGCTGCGACTGCCTCCAACAACAACAGCAGCGCTAGCAAGGAGAAGCGCTCCTCAATCAGTTCGCTGGGCGGATCGGGAGCGGGGGCTGCTGGAGCCGCTACCAATGGCCAGAACAACAACAGCGGCAGCATCGGCGGCAATTTGAATGCGGCGGAGGGCAGCCAAACGGACCTGGCCAACAGCAACAACAACAATGCGAGCAATGGAAACGCTGCCAAGTCGAAGGCAACCGCACCGGAGCTCTATAATCCGCTCAAGCAGATGCTGGTCACCATCGAGCACAAGATCCGGAATCTGGAGAAGCGCAAGGTGAGTATGGAAGAGGGAATCGCTTCGAAATAGGGCCACCTGAAACGCACAAAGGATCTCTTCTTCGGCAGCATGGCCCACCATTTTTATTTTCATTCTCTCCGTGTTGCTTTGTTTCGTTTTGCGCGCACCCCTCATCCCCCTGCCCCTCCCCTTGCCATAAGTTTTCGGGGCTGGCAGATTTTTCGCGACGCCATGTTTTCTAGAGCACGGCGTTGCCGGATCGCAAACAGCGGCCGGCATGTCACATAGAACAAATTGCAAAAAAAAAATATACTGGCGTTTAGGTTCTTTTGTTTAATTTCTTTTCCCAGGCCCAAACTGAGTGATTAAATCAATTGCGTTTATTGACAACTTTGATTCTTGAAAGTTCTTGGCTTGAACAGCTGAGTGGACAGTCAGTGTGGCAACTTCAGCGTCTGGTTCAAAATGATAAAGTTATTTTGTTGCTTTATACAATTTTTTTTGATTTGGTTTTATACTTCCGGAGTTCTGTTACCTCACAATTATGACTCAAGTACAATGTGTTTCCACTTACCAAAATACAGTTAAGTCCCAAAAACAACAGTCATGGAAAAAATTGGGTTGAATATAAATTTGAACTTTTGCTCTTTCTATTTTTATACATCTATTGAATTTCTTCATTTATTTAATTACTGTCAAGTAGTAAAACTTCGTAATCGCAGAACCTTAAACAGCATTGAGTTTATTTTTACTCTGCCTAATGATTAGCTCCCATAAATAGGCCTTAAATTAAACAAAAATACTGTATCCAGCCGTAATTTTTCAAAATTTTGTGCATTTGCGAAAATTGGTTGAGAGATTTTATCTTTACAAGTGTTTATTTCCACAGATAAGCGTTAAAATAAATATGAATTTCCAAAAAAATTGTGTTTCGGTCCTTTGGAAATGACGGCAACAGCTTTAAGGATCGAAAAAGTTATTAAATGTATTAATAATTTACTTACCTTTATTTAATTTATACCCAAATTAATTCGCTAATCTCTCTTATATTAACAGACCAAGCTGGAGTCCTATCGCGCCATTCAGAGCGGCGGCAAGGAACTGAGTGGCGACCAGGCTTCGGCCGTGGCCAAATACGACGCGGTCTTGGCCAATCTGGAGTTCGCACGCGAGATGGCCAAGCATATTCAGCAGCAGTCCAAGGAGGCCGAAAAAGAGCAGAAAAAGCAGGCGCGCAAGGTAAACTCCTGACTTTATATCTTCTGCTGATACTAAAGCTATACATTTCTATCAAAGGATAATTTGGCAAAAGCGATTGCTGAGACGATCAAGATTCGTGAAGTTCTGATTATGCAGAATGTGATCAACTGCTTCAACGACGAACAAGTGCGCAACGATTTTCTGGCCGGTGAGAACGGAGCGGCAAAGTTGGACAGCAGTGATTTGGATGTGCTGGAGAAGTTGTAAGTTTCCCATCCTCAAAGTATTTAAATCATAATCGTATGAAATTGTAAATTAAATTTCTCTAAAAAATATTATTTACTAGTGTATTTTTTGAGTGGCTCAACCATTGCTTAACAAAATTCAAGATTAACTATAATGATTGATTTTTTGCAGCTGCATTGAGTCGCAAACCCGGCGCCCGGAAACCGCCGACGATGTTAGCTTCATTACCACTGCCCAAAAGTCTGCCGAACTGTTTTCGTCTACCATCAATGCGCGTCCCAAGTCTTTTGGCGAAACGACCTTCGAGAAGTTGCGTGCCCTCTTCCAGCAGATTCAGGACTGCGGCTACTTGGACAAGTACTACCTGGTGCCTCTGGCCGAGAGCGCGGTGGCCAACAGCACGGACAGCGGCACCGGAAGCGGCGATGGCGAGGGCGGGGACTTGATGAACAATGGCTCTGGCGAACTGGACACGGAACTGCCATCGGAGCCATCGGCTCGCAATTCGTTGGAGGAGGGACTGGACAAGTTGCATCTGGGCGTGCAAACGGAACTGGAGCAGCATCAACAGCATCAGCAGGAGCGTCCGGTCCATCATCTGCTGGAGCAGCAGCACCAACGTGCTCCTTCTCTGGAGCATCATCAGCAGCAGCAGACCTTAGTGGTGCAGCAACAACAGCAGCAGCAGCCGCCACCACCACAACAACAACAACAACAGGTGTACCAGGCACCTCCTCCGGCTGGAGGAACCACCACGCCAGTGCATGTTCTGTACGCTCCAGCGCCGCCTCCCCAGCAGCAGCCGCAACAGCCGCCGCCACCGCATCCTCACCAGCTGTTAAGTAGTCCCGTGAATCTCCAGGCCTTGCAGACGGGAGCCGCAGCTCCTCCACCGCAGCAGCAACAACAGCAGCAGCCGCATCCAACTCACTTCGCACCTAACGTGCGGGCCGTGGAGCAGAACTACTTCAAGCAGCCGCCGCCGCATCCGCAGGCTCCAGGACTGCAGGCACAACCAACGCCACAGCAGCAGCAATTCATGCAGCAACTGCGTCCCTTGGCGGAGGTCTTGGGCACAGGAAGCTTCCATTTTCTGCAGGACAGCGAACTGGACAATCCTGAGGCCTTGGCCCCACCGCCTCCGACCAATCAGGGATTGGTATTCGAGCAACAGCCGCCGCAGCCCAACCATGTCGAAGAACCACCGCAGGCCATACAAACGCTGACGTTCACCAATCAATCGTTCCCATCGCAGCAGCAAGTCAAACCTCAGCAGCAGGCTCCTCCACAGCAGCAGCAGCAGCAGCTCTTCTCCCCGGTTCTGATCCACGAACAACGCCAGCAGCAGGCACAGCAGCAGCCGCAACCCATGTTGATAATGCCGCGCTTGCCAACCCAACAGCCTCAGCAGCCAGCTCCTCAGGGCATTGGAATGCAGGCGGGCGATGTAACCTCAGTTTTTCCGTACGAAGCTGCTGTGGTTACCTATGAGCAGCAGATCCAGCAGCAGCTCAAGCAGCAGCAACAACAACAACAGCAGCAACAACAACAACAACAGCAGCAGCAACAACAACAACATCAGCAGCAGCAGCAGTTGGAAGAACCCTCGCCTGTGAACACCTCTTCCAGTGTTGGAGCTGGTGGCGATGTGGAGAACAATGAATGGCATGCCCGTAACAATGATACGAATGCTGCAGCCACAGCAGCGCTTACGAATGTGCTAAAGGGCGAGGCCACGCCCCCGGCACCGCCTACCAAGTGGAGCTCAGAGATGAATGCCATGAGCAGCGCTGCCTCGAATGGCAGTAGCAACACGAGCCACAAACAGGAGTGGGCAACGCCCAGGGACCACAGCGCCGGCGGCTATGCGGACAACGATGGCAACAACCACTGGAACAACTCTCAAGGGGAGGGACGTCGCAACTCCGGCAACTACCAGCGACGCGGCGGAGATCGGGATAACCGGGATCGTGATCAGGGCGGGCGAGGCGATGAGCGGCGCAATGGCGGCGACAGGGGCAACTACCGGTCGCGCCAGTACGGCAATTCTTCGAACCCGAACGGACGCAATTCGGGCAACAGCGGCGTGTACTTCCGGAACAATGAGTCCGGAAACGGTGGCGGCAACAGCTACTACCAGAATGGCGGAGGCGGCGGTAGCACGTATAACAAGGAGTCGCGCTACGAGAACTCTGGCGGCGGCGGCGGAGGAAGCTATCGGGGCCAGCGCGGTGGTAACCAGCAGAGAAACGTTAATGGTTCGTACGGCGGCGGCAGGCCCATGGGCGATCGTGGGCGTGGCGGAGCGGGCAACCAGGGAGGTGGTGGTGGTGGCTACATAAACCGCCAGAACCAGTCACAGCGCATGCCTCTTGGACTGGAGAATAAAAACTGAGCAAACAATACGTATTAACCGCAAACAAAAAACATACAATTCATGCAAACCATACACACAACAAAACCAACCCATAAAGAAAACAAAAGGAAACCAATCATCCACATGCATGTAATGGCCACGTAGACGTACAATTATCGTTACGTATAAAACTCTCAACCAGAAGAAATGGAGATCTATCAAAGAGAATCCTTTATAACGCAACTAGGGAAACGAAAATGAGCCAACAGCAAAACCGATTCGCGCGCATTTTTGAATACAGTTTATAATTGTTTCCCTTGATTTTGGTTTATTTGATAATGTATTAATAATAAAACAAAATAGTTGTTAGAAACAAAAAGGATTTACAACTATATACAGGAAAGTAAACGCTCTAAGGGTTTCTAAAACTCCCAGGCAGGATAAGAATTCGGCAAAAAGAACACAAACGAAAGATGGGCAAAACGACACAACTAGGATCAGCCAATCCTCGCCCGACTTAACTATATCCCTGTTTGGCTGCGTTAATAAACACAGATGTCGAGAGAAAGAAAATAAAAAGTATTTATACGTCTTAGCAATTAAATAACGATTCTGAAATATACAAATTAATTACTATTACCTATATATATAAACGAAGGATAAATATATTTATAGTTTGTGCTCTTACTGTCATGCTCTATCCCATTTCAACACCTTTTCTTTTGTTTTGCCAAACATTTTACACACAAACGAAGAAAACAAAAATACAAAAAACCACGCAAGAAAATAATAGTTGTAATTAAAATACTGCGTGAATGAAAAGGCGTGCACACTAACAGTGCATTATAAATGAAATGAAAACTATGTATTTGCAAAATAGTACATACATTAAACAAAATTATATAAACCAATTGTTTTCTTTGAATATTTTAAAGGGTAATTGGATCATTTTTTTAATAAAATATAAAGCTTAACAAGTATATATGCCACATTCTATCAATTTAAAATAAAATTTGTTTCAGAATAGAATTCTCTGAGTAAGAGGTATGCAAATAAAACCCAGAGACATGCCTTTATATAAAAATAAATTATAGAAAATCGTAAGTTTTTTTTGTTTTATTAAAAAGGTTTTCTTTCATTATTTGTCCTTTTCTGGTTCCATTTTCTTGGACTCCACTGCTCCTCCATCGCAGAGAAACCAAAGACCAGCCAGAATTAGTGTAATACCAATTCCAGATAGTGCTGTAAGTGGTTCGTGGTATACTAGAGCTCCTAAAATAAACTATATAACACATATTAATCATTGTTTATTACTGATCAACATAACTTACCGATAAGACATAATTAGAGGCGGCAGTTAAAACAACGCAGGTTAAAGTTTGATCAGTCATTTGAAGGGCTTTCAAAAAACATCGCAAGTTACTAACATTGCAGATTATCATAAGAAGTAGTGGTAGGCCATGCACTAATGCAATATCTACAAAAATAAATAATTAAAAACAGTTTTCTTTGTAAAACAAAAAAACTTGCCCAAATAAGACGAGTCGGAAATAGTTCCAGAAGTGTTCAGTAATTTCTGAGCACTGAGGTGACTGGGAAGTTTTCCAAAAAAGCTTCCCCCAGCGGCAAAGGAACCAGCCACCAAGCTATAACGGTATTTTGCAAGAGACTCCATTTATTTTAAGTTAAAAGAGATGTAAACAAATAAAGGAACAACACAAATTTGCCACTGTCAATAAACATTATGTCAACAGATCAGCTGATATGTTACATTGCGAGCGTTGCCAGCTTGTGTGTAGAAAATTGTCGTGTTCAGAAATAATCCACTAGATGGCGTTTACCCTCGGCGCCAACACAAGTAAAACATTTTGTGTAGAATTTTTTCGTATTTCATTTGTTTATTTTACAAAACGTTCAGCTAATGCCTTGACATTTAAATCGAAAAAAGTCTCATTTGCTAATTGCGCGTTGTGTTTTTTTCATTTTATCTCTTAATCTTTTGGAATTGTGTATATATACAAACATAGTTGCTACATAAATAATACAAAGTTTCTTGTATCTCTCAACGAAACAAAACTCACTTAATGCAGAGCAGAATAATTTCATTCAAAAATAGATCCAGATCAAACTGGGCCAAATCGTAATGCTGACTGGCTTAAACATCTTTTCAATTCAAACATTTAGACACTTATATGGGGAATTGCTCAAGTGCTTTGCATTTCGTTTCATTGCTTTGCTTTACTTTGCTGTCACGTTTTAACTACAATTTCGCTATCGTATATTTATTTAAATATTTTATACTTGTTGCATAATACTTTGCCCGTTTTCGGTTTTAAGACTCACACACTGAACCACAAATATTCTCAATGCACTCCAAGCAAATCTATTAAGTTAAGTTCTTAGCGCTGATATATAAATATTTTTTGATGTTTTTGTTTTATGGTTTTTGATTTTTCTTTTACATATAAACTAAGGTAAACTGCTCACATTTACTATAGGTATTTTTTTTATAATATTTAAAATGTATACATATGGTTGTATATTTGTATAAATTTGTATCGTATAATCTGTTTTGTGTGTGTAGTGTAGTGTCTGCTAGGAAAATGCAACGACTTTGAGCCGTTCTGGGAGCTCACAGAATTGAACCCCTATCTTAAACCAACATGCATTTGTGTTTTTAACATTGAAAAATTCACTCACTGAATTCGGTTAATCTAAAAAAAGACACTTTTTTCATTGCCATTCAAACAATGGTCTATCCCTCTGACAAATGTGGTTGCTTTGATACCCTGTTATTCTAGTTGTTAGTACATTAAATTTAGCTTCTACATCAGGACGCAGCATTTGCGACTGGAACTGGTGCTATCGGTGACCACATCCCCGGTGATTCCGCTGAACTTGTTCAGCGAACTGCCCGCCGGCGATGATGCCTCGAAGTCGGATAGTATGCTGCCCGAACCCATGTGACCCATGTGACCCATTGGTTGCGTCGAGATCGGTGCTGATCCATTGTTGTTGTTGTTGCTGGTGATTAGGTTGTTGTTGTTGTTGTTGCTGCCAGTGCTGCTGCCGCCGGCTCCTAAAACAGAACCATTAGTTGTGGTTGCAGTAGTAGCTGCAATTTGATGGGCATTGCTAGTTGTTTGGGATGACAATTCGAAATTATTGAGAACATTGGCGGTGCGTGAAAGCGAGCGTTGCTTCTTCAAATTAGCCAATGTGGCACTATATCCATCTAAACCAACAATCTGCTGCTGCTGCTGCTGCTGAAGCTGTTGCTGCTGTTGATGCTGCTGGTGTTGCTGCAACAGCAATACATGTTGCTGCTGCTGCTGATGTTGCTGCTGCTGCTGCTGCTGCTGTTGATGTTGCTGATGGTGGTGCGTGCTGTTGGTGTCTGGATGTTGGTGTTTTTTGGCAAGGCGGTTGGTGTGTGTGTGTGTGTGTTTTTTTTTGTTTATTTGGGTGGTGCGGTGGTGGTGTAATTGTTGTTTTTATTGTTGATGATGATGCGGGCAGGCAGACGACACAGAACGGGCGAAACGAGGCACAACAACAACAACAAAAAATAGAATGAAACAGAAACAAGCAAATGTTATTTTACTTTTCATCTCTTTTTCCCAGAGAGTTAAGTTTGCGAATACCCCTTGACCAGTCGGGTGTAATGGGATATGTGAAATGGATGTTACATGCAAGTTTATTACGATATATGTCAGCCATGCTTTCTGTCATTTCAACACTCAAATAGACCTTAGTTACCTGACATGGAAAGCTATCTACCAAAACAATACAAATCAATAACTTGTTAGGAGGACAAAAGACATCATGCAAATTATATATTTTCAAAAGTTCTCGTCAGGTTTTATTTGAGAAAGAATTATTCTATAAAACTCTTTAAGCCATTGAGCATATCAGGATTTAAATCCCATAACCCGTTAAAATACTTTTAACTTATATTTCTCCGTCAAAAAATTAAAAACAAATCATTGTCATTATAAAACAAATCATATACAAAATCAAGAGAACATTGAGCCTGTGTACAAATTTACAATGTAATAAAAGAAAATAAATTTTTGACTTGTTTACAAGATATACAGTTATCGGTTTATTTAGCTTAAAATGTTTGCATTTTTGATTCGAATTATTGCAATATTACAAAATATTACAATCCAGAGTAAATTAATGTAATACTAAGGCTCACAACTAATTGTACTTCAAACGAACTATTTTTAAAACCTCTTCCCTAATTGCTTTCTAAAACACAAAACCCAGCCGTGCAGGGCATACCCCATTCGCTATTCTACTCATGCTGTAAGCTGTGTTTGCTTGTTGGAAGTATTTTCATTTCCATTTTAGTAGAGTCGTTAAATAAACATTAAACATTGACATTGACACGGGGACAGAATGGCGCTTAAGCAGGACTCTCCGTGATACGATGACGCTCCTTGGGAGCCACATTGGGTGGTCGGAGGTGGGTTGATGGGACCAATGAGTGAGTGGGTGGCTTGGGTGGCTTTGGTGGCAGGGAGAAAGCGGAAGCAAGCCTGACACGTGGCCAGTGGTTGACTCACCCACGAGGACGGTGACCTGGACATTGATCTTGCCGTTGGCAGCCTCCTTGGACGATTGGATTTGGACGGCCTCGGCACTGGCCGCCGTTCCCTTCTCGGTGAGGATGACGGCCGCCGCCGAGGTGGCCCGCTGCATCTCACCGACGGCGCCGGCGGCTTTCAGGCGGAGCAGCTCGTCGTTTTCGCGGCCATCCGGAGGACGACGCGACTGATAGGAATGTGTGGCGGTGGCCGCCAGTGCGGCGGAGGATGCCGTCATGGCATTGTCCAGCGCATCGGCGGACTTGGAGTGCGGCAGTAGTTGGCCATTCGAACTGCCCGTCGAGGGTCGTTTCTCGCCGTTGTTGTTCCCGTAACCATAGCCATTGGTCAGGGGATCGCCGCCCGAGGAGGGAGCCTCCGAATCCGTCGCCTCTTGGGCCTGCAGACGCAGGCGCGTCTCCTCGACGGCATCCTTTTTGGTTGTCAGCGTTTTGTCCCGCAAACTAGTACGTCGCACTGATTGGGCTCTGTGGGATTTACTGGCTTGTTAGTGTTCCTTTGATGGCCCTTCGAAGACTATATATATGTACCTTGTGTTGTTGCTCTGTGAGCGTCGAACGCGCCGTCGTTGCGCCTCGGCCAGTCGTTTGCTCTCCTGTTCCGTCTTCAGCTGCTCGATGCGCTCCCTGATCTCGGGGTCTTCACAGATATCTACAAATGTATGACAAGGATTATTAAGAAGTTGTAACATATATTTAAATATATTTAATGTTTGTCTTTAAGCCTATTACAAACTGCATTTCTAAGTCCATACCCCAAAAAAATAGTTCATTTTCCAAATAGTTCCTTATAAAATAGACCCAATTAAATGTGATCCATATTGAAAATAAGATTATAGAGTTGTTTATTAAAACTGCGTACAGGTTTTTCTGATTTTCAAATAGAATAGCCAAAGCAAACTACTAGCTTTTTATTATTGGTGCTCATTTAAAAAATGTATACATCATTTTTCTACCAAATGTTTATTTCACTTTAAAGTTTTTTAAAAGAATATCAAAGGTTAGAAAATTTAGTTATTTAATAAACTCACAAAACAAATTGTTGAGCACTCCTAAACCTGCTTATCATGGTAGACGTAGTCTAGTTGCATTCCGGCAATTTAAATATTCAACAATTTATGGCTCAATTTCATATTCATGTGTATTTTTCTGCACAAGGATGTCCGTTGCTTTAGTTGCGCAACCTGTTCGCTATTCTCACCTGAGGGCGTCTCATCGTCCTTGTTGCGAACATTTAAATCAGCACCACATTGGGCCAGCATCTCCAGCACCTCCAGCTGGAAGAAGAGTAATATTGCAAATTATTTTTCCATTGTTCACATATTATTTGACCTCACTTACATGTCCCCAGCAGGCGGCGGCATGAACCGGAGTCCACAGATCCTTGTCCATGGCATCCACGTTGACATGCTGTTCCAGCAAAAACTCAACGACACGGACGTATCCATTGGCAGCCGCTATGTGAAGCTGGACAATTGAAACAAATTAAAAGTTATGCACACGAAAAAGTGGCAAGTGAGTGTCATATATATATATTTGAATAAAAATGATTAATTATTTTACTATTAGTCTTTGATAAAATATTGGAAATTCCATTTGTTAATAAAATAATAGTAGCATTGAAATAGTCGAATTAATACACCAACAAGTAAAAACTTATTAAATTTAACAAATTAACTCAAAACTTGAGAATGTGTTTCTTAATAAGTTGCTTTCCATAACTCAAGTAATATATAAAAAATAAGCCAAGCCAATTTAATTTGCTCTTTTCTAGGGAAAAGTTGACTTCTCACATGAAAAGTTGCAAAAGTTATTACTAACATGATTTTTATATATTTTTTTTTAATTTGACACTTTTTAGATTGAATCACAATTTCTTTGCCATGCAGACTCATAATAAATGAGGTAACTTACGGGTGTGGCGCACTGGTAGTCCGGCTCCTCCAAATCCCCTCCGGTGCGGACCAATTCCATGAGGTCACGTAGCATTATGCGCTCCGTGGAGGAGCGCGTCTCGTCGATCAGCTCCTGGGTAACGCCCCGTTGCGCCATCTCGCCCTCGATGAAGTCCAGCGTGTTCTCATCGTCGCACAGGTCGTAGGGCATATTGCCGTCGGTGTTGACGGCCAGCAGATTGGCGCCGTTCCGGATGAGGATGCGCACCAGGTCGAGGTGGCCGCAGGTGGCAGCCGCATGCAGCGGCGTCCACTTATCACTGTCCTGCGCATCCACATTCGCACCGTACTCCAGCAGGAGCTGCAGCATCTCTACGTTGTTGTCGATGCACGCCTGATGCATCGCCGTCAGTCCGTCCTCGTTGGCCGCATCCGGCGTGATTCCGTGCTGCAGCAGGGCTGCCACCTCGGGCATATCGTTCCGGGAGGCGGCCTCGAGGAGCACCACGCTGTTCTCGAAGGATATGTGCCGCCTGCCGCTCAGCGTACCCGAACCGTTGGCGTGCCGGAAGTGATGCGTCGTATCGCCGTTGCCGTTCATCAGCGCGTTGCCCAGCGACCCACTTCCGGTTCCGCTGCCACCGCTCGCCGTGTTGCCCTTCGCCCGCTGCAACTTGGCCCACTCCTTGTCCTTCTGCCGGGACGACTTCAGCTGCTGGGCACGACGTCTAATTAACGGGCAAAGATTGAGGCAGAGATTTTGGTATTAGTTGCGGAAATTCGATAGCATAAAAGCGGAGGAGTGGAGAATCACAGGAAGTAGGGTGATTTACTTAAACAAGTATTTCTGTTCGGTTGATCGTCTTAAATGTTGTACAGACCATCGAAACTTAAATTAATGCTTCGACCCAGTTATGTTTTTTTAATTAAAGCTTTCTTCTAAGTCAGATGTACGTATCAAGCTAAAGGATTAATACCTACATAACTTAAAGGCAATTAAAAATCATCTATAATTTTATTTTCTCATTTTCGTATGATTTTGCGTTAAACAAAGCTTTTCTAATTTGAAAAATACACAGGAAAGTTAGGGCTCTAAAATCGACGCTTTAGGTCTAAAAGAGGGTAAAAACATTTTAAGTAAAACAAAACAATTTATTAACAATGAGTAAAAATAAATTTGTGTTTATTTTCTCATATTTTTTTGTTGATATTTATATAAGTTTTAATTGAGATGCTTGCCCACAAATTCAGTAGAAGTTTTAACAGTTTTTGTTTTGGTCTTTAAACGGGTTCTAATATACACAGAAAACAACGTAATTGTTTTTTGAGATAGTTATTCTCAGGCCTGTATCTTTTTGTGTCTATGTCTATCAGTTAATAAATTTAGATGAACTTACAGTCTGGCCAGCTGGAGACGCTCGTGGGTGGGCAGACTCTCCACCGTCTGCATCTCGGCCACCAGATCGGCGTGCTCCATCTTGAGCTGCTTGGCGTAGCTGGCATCCTCCTGGCTCTTGCGCTGTATCAAAATGCCCTTGATCATGGTGGTTTGGGGATTGGAACCTTACACCCGCTCAATGATATGTTTGCAAGTGTGCTCTAGAATAATTCTGTGCAATTTTGTAGCATTTGTCAACAATTTGCGAGGCTTTTGTTATTTGTGCTGCAGTTTCGTCTGGTTCGCATGCATTTGTATGCAAATTGTAATTTGCATCTTTGAATTTGATTTGATTGCAACTGCTCTCTCTGGCGGTTTTTTATTGTTGCCCTCGTTGTTGCTCGTTGCTCGGTTGATGTTGCAGCTGTTTGGATTGCTGTTGCAGCTGTTGCTGCTGCTGCTGATGCTGCTGCTGCTCCTTTTGTCTTCTTCCCCTGGATCCTTTCACTCCTGGTCAACACCCGAGGCTGCTCTCATGGCAACTACCACATTTATCCTTCGTCCTGTGCGGTTGTCTGGTCGTCCTGTCCTCTGTGTTTACTTATGATTTGCTTTCCCCAGCTGTTGATATTTGCCGAAGCTCGCTTCTCAGCAACTTTTCGTTGTAAACTCTGAAGGGAAAAAAAAAGTAGAAAAAACCATATAAAATACACATAATATTCTATAAAATTGTAAAGTTTCATAGTTTCCCCCAGCTGGTCAAAATTAAAACAAAGCACAAGTCTTAAATCTAACTGCCTGATAAATTTCAGCATGATAAATGAATCCTAAAGGAGGGGGGCCATGGCAATTGAGTTGATGGATCCAATGTTCAAGAAGCACAAACTATTATTCCCTTATACTTTGTTTTATAACTTGAACACGTTGGCTATTCTCAAAATTTGAGAAAAGTTATAAAAATATATTATTTATTAATAAGTTAATAATTAACATTTTTTTTATAAGGGCATCATATATTTGTTGCTTTAAATAAATTGAAAATTAGTTAGTATTTCATTAAATAATACCTATTGGCTTAATAAAATAGCTATTATCAGAACATTAAATTCAATTTAAATTCCGTTTGACAATTTTATTGGCAATTTACGATTTCAAATAAAATGTTGTTTAATCAGAACTTTGCTGTTCCCCCAGAGAGTATTCAAACTTTGATGTGGCCAAGGAAATTTTCCCTTCGTAATGGTTTTTTTTTTTGGGTGCGTTGAAGCATAAGGATAATGCTGATGACGCATGAGTCCTTGGATCCCCTGCCTTAACCCTCTGTTGCCCCCTGATTACCTCTCTCCACTCGACCTGTCATCGATAGCCGGGCCAATGCCTTGAATAAGTATTAGCCACTGCTTCGTGGAAATTGCATGCCAAGGAGCCATCATCGAGTTAAGTTTACTTTACTCTGTTCAAGCCACAAGCCCAATCTCATGTGCAGCCAGCTTGATCCGGCGAATGTGTCTTATCCTCGGACGGTCAACAAAGGGAATTACTAAGTGGACTTGCAACAAAAATTCAGAAAAAAACACCCAGCTTTTTAACGACCTTGCCGAGTTGGCTCTGTAAAAAGAACGAAGACATTAAGTCGCAATTTACTATGCTCTCAGTGCAAAAACATTTAAGCGCAAGATAAAGAAATGGGAACAGGATTTCTTTGAATTAAAAAATTGCATAATTATATCTTAGTCATATAAAAAAATTAAATAATTTTCTATGGTTTGTATTCAGCAAAGTAATGTTTTAAGATTTGTGCTTAAAATGTCCTTCAACCAATAAATAAACATGTCGTACCCCGAATGTAATACAGTAATTAAAGCCACCCTTTGTTTATTTAAGACCCTTACAAGAAAACAAACATCAGACTTAATTATAAAACAAGACTATTGATTACTTCCATTCATCAATTATTTACCTGTTTTCCTACACAATATTAAGCCATTAAACAAGCCCAATTTAATTAATTTGGCATCCTTCCGAACGAACATTGTCAAGCTTAATTTCACAGCAGAACAAACTGAAACATGTATTAAACTAACAATCAATCATCCTTCTGTTTCGCATAACATTTTCTCTTAAAAAGACTTAATCTTATTTGAGTATCTCAGCAATCTGTATCAGTACCTATTTGATGTGAAAACAAAGTTCATTATCATAAATTGAAAATTGTAATTACTGTTTGCCTTGAAATATTGCATGCGCGATAGTAGAGTGTATATATCCACATTTTCTTCTGCCATATTGCTGCAGTTATAGTCATTAAATGAACAATTTAAATCGAATATCGATTATGGCTGTATGTTACACACTTTTCGGCATCCTGTTACGGCATATGAATATCCTTGAAGTGGATAGATGGGAAATTGCAGCCATTAAGGAAATGTTCATTTATGAGTTTTGTCAGATGCAATACGAAAGGAATTTCCATCCTACGTGACAATGTAAATGTGTGAGTGTGTCCCAAAAATTGTCGATAACAGGAGTTGCAAAAACAACTACCACAACACGCACTACTGAAATAACAATGGGGAAGGCCCCCCACCCTCCTCTACACCGTACACCATGGCGTATGCGTGTTATCTCTGCGGTCAGTCAAACCCAAGCGCTCATTTTCTCTCTCTCTCTCACTCTCGCACTTTATGTGTGCGTGCTGGAAACTTCGTGTTATTAATTTCGCACGCCTCGTTTTAAGCTCAATATTTATGCAACCGTATAATGGCAAAAGCGCAAATAATTTATGGCTTAAAGGCAAACGTTAAAAGATAATGATAAGAAAAGCTCAGTACAAAGCCCCAAACGAATCTCAAAAGGCAGATAAGTCTATTAAAAAGCTGGCTTTTATATAAATTGTAAGAATGAAGTCTGGTTTCGCACAATATATTATTTTAACGTTCTTTCTTAAATTTTAAAAATCCAGTGATCTATAAAATTTTGTATCTTTATGTATTTTACCCTACTATAAAGCAACTTAGTTGATCAAAATAACTAGTATTTGTTTAATGAAAGATGTTTTTATATCAATGACATATATTTTATTGAACAGCGCCGTTAATAAAGCGCCGGAAACCGAAAACCAAAAACTATTTATTAATTCCTATCGAATCTTATACAAAGAAACATAAATGCACATAATTAATATACTACTTAAAGGTAGATATCAACCGATAAGATAAAGAAAGCTCAGCACAAATCCCAGTGGCCAAACGAAACTCAAATACACTTAAAGCAATTTAATTTGTCTTTTTTTCTAGCCAAGTGCTTTCAAACATCAAGGCAAGTGACGACAGCCACGATGACCTCAAGCGGCTGATGAAAGGACGTCATTTAGGCGGGGGTTAGAAAATGAATGGCACTCGACAGGCGCAATGTGCAACATGAGACAACAGCAACAAAAGGATGAGAAGAAAAAAAAACACCTTTCAAGGCATTATCCTTCGGATAGGTCAGGGGATCTAAATGGCGACGAAATCTGCCGACGGCCAGCGGCCAAGAAATCCCCTCATTCTTCCTAATGAGTGCCAGCACCACAGCGGTTGCATCTGTACCAGCTGCACATGCCTGTGCTAGATTGCTACAGTTGTAATTGGCTAACTAAAATATAAATATCTTTATTTCCTTGTCTTTCTTGACATCTTAATTACACTTGAAAATGTATATTATTTAATTTTCATTAAAATATTATATTAAAAGCTGATTAGAAGTATTATACTCAATCAATTAAAATCCTATAAATTATAGAGCTCCAAAAAAATTAAATATAATTCTTATTGCTTAAATAAAGCAGTAAATTAAATTCTTTGTTGACTCGTTCTTATTTTCTTATTTCAATTTACTTCAAAGGCAATAATAAACACAATCCAAGAACTGCTTGCCTATTGAAAACAGCATTGGTTGTTTACTCCGCCTACTTAGCATCAAAAAAATTTTGCTATCAGAGATTTTTCAACATTAATGAAAGTCTCAATAACACTTAACTCAGAACTTCAAGCTCTTTATAAAGCACTAATTAAGCCCGCCAGCCAGAGGTTAGTTTATGTTACCTCAATCTCATTATTTTAATTTTTCCTCATCAATAACAATTTTTAATTAAAACATATTCAACTCCACGCGTTGCTCATTATTTTCTGCTTATAGTTTATGGTCATCGAAGCGTTGGAGTTCCGCTTAATTAGCAGCCACTGTAAACGGGGCGAAAAGGGGGAGCTGAGGGGGTTGAGGGTGGCAAGTGGGTGCCGAGTGGGTGGTCAATGGAGTGGGTGTTGGGTCGTACTGTACTTGTGGTGCCTCTCGAGTGTCGGCTGCTCTCGCATGTGTGCTCGAGGGCAGCGAATTATGTGCTTGCAGTGAGTGCAAGTGCATTAGCACCCACCAAGAGGGTTGGGTTGGCCAAAAAGGGGGTGGCGGCTCACGGTGAGACAGGATGTTTGCCTTAACTGGTGCCCAAGTGCTTCCTTGCGAGGCCATTGCAATGTCTGCCTCCATTGCAATGGGCCCGGTTCGACTCGACCCGGCCCGGCCCGGCCCGATGTTTCGGCCAAAAAGTGTGCCACAACAAACACACAGATTTACAAGCCCAGCACGGCAGGGTAATGAAAATAATAGTTACTGCTTTCGTTGTTGTGCCCTTAACGTGGGGTTGTATTTATAATTTCAGGCAATCTATGCGCACTTTTATTCAGACTCATAACCTGACTTTATTATGTAGGGCACCCCAGAAATATTACATTTTGAGGGCCATACAAAACTCAGACTTTTGAACAAATGTACCTTAAGGCACATGATATTGTTTCCAGCTTTACAATTTTAGAGTGACTTAAAGATTTATATTCAGTTATATACGTGTACCGTTCTTCCTGAGAACTTTACTGGTAAACTGGCAGGAAAATAAAAGATATCCACGTGGCACTTTAGTCGAAGGTCATAAATATACATAATCTTAAGATACTGACCCTAAATCACTTAAACAACATACAAATAATCCAACAAACAAACATTTCCCTTCAGAAAAATCAACGAAGCATAACTTTTTATTTATTTTGAGTATCCTTAGATACTTTTGATAAATTTGGTTGTATCATCGCTTGCATCGTTATGAGATAAATCAGGAAAACAATTAAATGAAAATATATTTGCTTCCACAGAGGCAGTCGTTTATTTGCTTTTCTAAACAGTAAGTACTTAACCCTTGTTGAGTCAAATAATAACATTTTTAGACACAAATTTAAGGAAAAGAGTATTTGCAGCAGCGGTTGTATGTCTCTTCAAAGGTTTTTGCCTTTGGTGTTGGCAGCGGCACTGCCATGTTGCTTCTGTTGCTGTTGCTGTTTGGCCCCAAAAATGAAAATCAAATAAAGCGATTGCACGTCAGCCAACTCTAGAGTCAGGTTGGGTTGAGTTGAGTTGGCACACGTATACCAGAAGTTCGGTGCTGGGCTGAGCTGAGCCTCTGCCGAGACTGTGGAAAATGCGAATTGGGTTTTCAACTTTGTTGTTTCCGCTTTGTTGACTTTGCCCGGCCGGTCCGACGCCCATTCTGGCCAAGAGTGAAGAAGGACGTGGCTCATGCAAATTAAATTTCGGTGCTGATTTGTCTGCAGTGCCTGCTGCGTCTGGCAAACGAGGTCACAGGTGTATTTTGTGCCCGTTAAAGTTCGTTTCGATTGTCGATTTTTTAGGACTTTGACTCTCTGGCACAGGTCCCCAAGGACCCAAGGAACATCCAGGGACTGGGCCAAACGGACCGGGCCATGTCACTCTGGGGTCGGTTGCTAATGCTGAGCAGCTTTACCATAAGCGACACAAAAATAATGCTTACGAGCCAAAACAGAAAATATGAGGGGGCTTCATATGAGATTTCAACGAGTTGAAATGAATTGCTCTAAAGGAATGGTATTCCTTGGCAACGAAATGTTTGCGGACTTGAGTTTCCACTGGCAAAATTTGGCTTCACAACAATTGTCACAGAAAGAGCTCTAGAAGGTTGTGTAGAGTTATGCGGAATTCTGTGGAATTTCAACTTAGTTTTAACCTCATTCAGGGAATGTGCCTGCAGCTAAAACGACGAGTAAAATAAATGTATTCTCTAAAAGCTTCTGTAGTTCTGAACATAGGATGCAAATGCTTTTATATCATTTAAATTTTTTGCTTCATTAATTTAAACTTGGTGCATATATGTATTTTAATTATATCTTAGTTTGCACTAGTCATTCTTTTCCATGCAGGTAAACAGTCAGTTTAATAACAACATTTTTTAATTAAATTAAATAATCTCTTTATGATAAAAATTTGAAAATTATTAAAGTCGTTTTATAATATAAATAATATGGTTACTCAAATGGGTTTTTATTTTGATTTGTTATTGAGAAATGGAATTTACGAAGTTAGTCGTTCCCAATCGTATTTAAATCTGTACCCACAAAGCTGAAATGGTATGAGTTGAAAATGCTTTACCAACTGTAACTTCCTGTTAGTGCTACATAATTTCCAGCTGAATATGCATAAGCAGTGAGTAAATATAATATAACCATCTAAAACGGCCAGACAAAGTTCTCTAAACGGGTTGTACGTACTTCCCTTTTACATCTCACCTCCTTCCAATTTCCCAGACTCACATACTCGTTCAGAGGAAAAGTGTCCACAACTGATTATCATGGAGTGCTGTATTTCCCATTTGGTCCCAGTGATGTGTTCATTTCGTTGGCACTGTCCAACCCCAAATTCCTGCCCCTTTCCTTCTCGTAATAAACTGAGAGAAAAACAATGTTTAATCATAAAAAAGGTCTTTAGTTGAGCTCTATTCACTGAAAAAATTTAGTTAATATTTAGATAAGATCAACCGTGAATTTTATAATTAACATTAGTTTTAAGATCTCTGAGAAAAGTGTTATAAAAGAAAGTTCAAAGTTTTTTTGTGTGGACTAATTTTAGTTATGTGATTAGTTTGTTTGTTTCGGTCAAAAGTAAATTCTCTATTTCCGGCCTACCTTTTTCTGAGTGCAATTCGTTGTGAAGCAGTCAACTGGCCAACTGGTGTGCACAATTTAACAGAAGCCTTCGTCGTCTCTCAAAATTTAGCACGTCGTCGTGTTAAGACCCTCGCTGCTCACCACCCACGCCACGCCTCCTGCCAGAACGCCACCCCCCTTCCACTCTTTACTCAATCAAGTTTACTGATGACACATGTATATATAGCGGACGATGCCGCCCACTGTCAGCATGACGTGGCATGTCCTTGCTCTGATCCCACTTCCTCTTTTTGGACCACCAACCTCTCGCATTTCATACATTTCATTTTTGTTTAAGCCCAACCCCAACGACAGCCATTATTTTTGTAATTTTTCTTCACCAGCTTATGGATACGTCAGTGTTGTTTTTGTCGTCTCAAATAAGCGGTTCTTGTGGGAGTCGAATGATATGTGGCTCGGTGCAAAACTATGAAATGAACAATTTATAGACTGCTAAATTTGTTAAAGGAGTTGATTAAAGCTTGCAGTTTAATCTTATTATCGTCACGCTAGATATTGTCTGGAAAATTGATTAGGTACAAAATAATAATAGAGGTTGTCACGAAGTTAGTGAAGTAGATACACAAAGTTTGTCGGTTAAGAAGATAAATAATAAGCTATCTGTATATTATTTTGCATCATTGTATTTGGCATTACCATAAAATGACTTTAATTCTAAAATATGCTCGAGATCCCAGAGATTGTTTTTCCTTAAGCAATTTAACCTGTAAGTAAATGTTTAAAAGCGGGGTTGTCTTTTAATAAAAGCATTTTGTTATGAGCCCTATAACTATAAAAAAATATAAAATCTAAAGATTTGGTGATTTAATACAGACATAAACAAATTTTGCACCAATTAGATATTTCTTCTTCTACTTAGCTCTCAAGTTTATTTGTTATTAGTAAAATAAAAAATAATTAAAACACTTTGTAGATTTTTTTAAAGTCGAAACACATGACTTTTTCACTGATTAATATTAAAGTTTGCTCTTTTAAACCCATTCTGTACACCTGGCGCACACCTTTCTGACCTTTTTTTTCTTGTTTATCGTTGCTGTCATTGCGGTCTCGATGACCTTAAAGCGACGTCCGCGCAGTTCAATTGTTTGCGTATCGGTTTAATTATTACCTTTCGCCTCCTATCATTTAGCGCGCTGATGCTGTCTCCTTTTCGCCTGCTGCCGGAGGCGGGCTCTCCCTTTTACCGCTTGTCGCCTGGCCCGTTCATTTATTTATATTTACGCCCGCGGCTTATTTTCATTTCGCTGACCCACTGCTGGTATCCCGCCAACTTTTCCACCCCCACTTTTCCTTTTTCTGCCGCCCCTTTGCCCATTTGGCACGTGTCTTTGTTGTTAAATTGCTCTTTGCGTTGCTCGTGTTGCTCGTGTTGTTCTTGGTTCTGTTCACTTTGTTGTTGCTGTACTTTAAAGTGTTGTTGGTGTAGTTGTACACAAAAAACAAAATTCATTTAAATTTTTGGATGTTGATTTGGCACTAGCAAACCATGCATAGAACTCTTTCAAACATATTTTGAGATTATTCCAAATGCTAATGTATTTTATAATTAACAAGAAAGAAAGCAAACTTCGGCAAGCCGAAGTTCATATACCCTTGCAGCTATTGCAAGAATTAAACATTTTTGAAAACATTAAAATTATGATTTACTTTCGTATATGTTTAAAAACATTGAAGCTATGATGATTTGCAGCTCAATTATTTGATAGTTATTTTATATATTTTTATTATTTTTAAGGGAGCTATATGATATAGACGACCGATTTTGATAAAATTTAAACCATAATTCTGAAATATTTAACCATTGCTATATGTCGAAGAACTAAACAAAAAATTAAAAAACAGAAAAGTTATAATTTTTTTCATTTATTTTTCCGATTGTTCCTATGAGAGCTATATGATATAGTCGTCCGACTTTGATGAAATTTAAACCGTAAATCGGAAATATTTAACCATTACTAAATGTTGAAGAACAAAACAAAAAAATAAAAAACAGAAAAGTTATAATTTTTTTTCATTTATTTTTCCGATTGTTCCTATGGGAGCTATATGCTATAGTCGTCCGATTTTGATGAAATTTAAACCGTAAATCGGAAATATTTAACCATTACTAAATGTCGAAGAACTAAACAAAAAATTGAAAAACAGCAAAGTTATAATTTTTTTCATTTATTTTTCCGATTGTTCCTATGGGAGCTTTATGCTATAGTCGTCCGATTTTGATGAAATTTAAACCGTAAATCGGAAATATTTAACCATTACTAAATGTCGAAGAACTAAACAAAAAATTAAAAAACAGCAAAGTTATAATTTTTTTCATTTATTTTTCCGATTGTTCCTATGGGAGCTATATGCTATAGTCGTCCGATCCGGCTCGTTCCGACTTATATACTACCTGCAATAGAAAGACAACTTTTGGGAAAGTTTCATGCAGATAGCTTTAAAACTGAGAGACTAGTTTGCATATAAACGGACGGACAGACGGACAGACGGACAGACGGACAGACGGACAGACGGACGGACAGACGGACATGGCTAGATCGACTCGCCTAGTGATGCTGATCAAGAATATATATACTTTATAGGGTCGGAGATGTCTCCTTCACTGCGTTGCAAACTTCTGACTGAAATTATAATACCCTCTGCAAGGGTATAAATATAAAATTATTAAGAGTTGTTAAATAAGGTAATTAAAAAGGAATGGAAAAATGTTGTATTCTTATTAATTTACTTTGCAAATTTTTATCTCTAATTGGTTTTTTAAGTCTGAGTCGTTTAATATAGAAAGAAAAAAACAATTCAGTTTATTTATATTGAACTGTTTTTAGTGTAAAAGATTAATTTTTTTAAACCAATTTTACTGGCGTTATCAATACGAATTAGCATACTTTCTGTGTAGGTGTTGTAAAAGGTGTTATTCGTGGTGTCTTTGTTGTTTTGCTCTGATGGTGTTCTTTGTTGCTATTGTTGTTGGTGTCGTTGTTCTTGTGCGTGGTTGCATTTATTTATGCGAGCGCAAAGAGGAAAATTGTGTCGACGCTTTTCGTGTTTTTTGCCTCTTTTTTCTACTTTGCAGGTGAAATATTTTTAATTAAAAAATCTTTTATTTAAGCGACTGTCAAGTGCTCTGGCCGTCATCATCACCTCATCCCCTTCCCCTCGACTTTTCCCCCTATTCACCTAATGTTTTTAGCATATGCGCAAACAAAATTCTTGTTAGCCAACTCTTTTCGGTATCGGCAGTCCTGGTGTTGGCTATTAACAATATTATTTGGTTATTTAACATTCGAGGTAAAATTGAAAAGCCGAAAAAGAGGAAAATGGTTAAAAGTTAGAGGAATTTAAAACAACCAGGTGAATAAGAATAAAAAAATGAATTTTTAAATATATAAACGGGAGAAAGCCGAATAATTTGACTAATAATTTTTAAGTCTGTTACTTTTATCAAAGGTAATAGAGGAAAAATTCTCATTCTTACTTCATATATAAAACTTGTTATTTAATATTGGTAGGTAAATATATAATATACAATTTTTTAGTTGGTCATCGTTTTTTGGGAAAAATCTTACTTTAGATTCTATCAAAGAGGCCATCATTCATTGTTTGCACCTGTATCTCGTCAAATATAGCAAGCAAACATGAGCTTGCCCCCATTTTTTTATTTCCCATATCTCCTGCATACATTTTTTCCATTTTTTGTTGAATGTTGAAGCCTTAATGCAGTTTACTTGTCGTTCTTGAAAACCACAAGCAAAAAGTTATAAAATCCCTTTAAGTGCAGTGTATATATCCCTTGAGGCAAATGCACTGTAAAAAACATCTTTATTCATTGATATATTCACTTTTTGCATATTGATGATAAGATGTCAATGATCCTAATTTAACACCGTTGGTTTTGCTCTAATATTGCAAGTGGAATATTTATTTTGATCAATAATTTCCAAAATACTGTATCTCTGTATAGTAGCCGAAAAGTTGTTGTCCCACTTCACCTTTATTTTTGGTGCTACTTTCGATGCCTTCGCATGCCACCTCCCATATATCTATGCGTCCCAGATTTTAAACAAGGTTAGCATAGACGTGCACACAGTCACACAGCACATGACCAAAGTTTTCCCATTTTCCATTTCCCATACATTCTGTTACCGTTTCACTCACTCTCACCCAATTTTTGTTTTTTTTCGGTCATTTGCAATGTGTACGCCATTTTGTAGAGCCCCGTTAGTCACCCCTTACCCCTGGCAATATACAACCCCCGCCTGCTATACTATTCCCTTTAAAGGGGGATCCAAAGTGGGGAAGGGTGAGTTAGCCGCTTTTGCGAAACGGTGTCAAACGGATATGCATGTTGATTTAATTTGCACCTTCGTTTAAACGCTCCAAGTCCCATCCCCCAAAAATAAAGCATTGTCACAACCCCCTTGCGTTGGAAAAGTAAATTATTTTTGCACCCTGCTCGTAAATTAGACCTACATAGGATCGCTTCAGCACTGTTCTAGTTCTATATATACTTTTATAAAAGTATAAGTGTTTCTGTGCAGGTCTACGTCCTGTGTGCGAAAATCAACGCCGGCTAATTGCGCGATTTTTATCAACCCAATATAAACGAGGTCGCAACACCTTGGGGGGAATAAATTATGGCAAAAAAACTGCACACAAAACCACCATGGATTATAATGCCATTGTATTCCTCTGACGCAAGCTATGGTCATAAAAAATTAGTGAGCAAGTCGCTGGAGGACTGAGTAAAGTACACCTTATGTTTAAACGATCAGAAAATGAAAAAAATGTTAAATCTTTTTTAAATTATATAAGTAGACGATATGAATAGAAAATTTAGTGAGTAATAAAACCAAAACTAAGTAACACTAACCAATAATTTAGGGACTTTAAATTTTTGGAAGGTTTTTCTATATATAAAATCAATAACTTAGTGACCAGATTATTAAATAAAATTCTTTATGACCCCATAAGCCTAAATTAACTACTGAGGTCCCTCTAATAATCTCTCTTTGTCCATTACATCACGTTATTAGCTATCCCTGTGATTAATTAAACTGCGGAAGACACAAAACGTTGCCGTCATTGAAGGAACGGGCCAACGCCGCGTATGAGTAATGAGCTCATGAATGAAATTCCTTTTTTTATATTTTGTGTGCCTGTGTGAGGAAAGTTTATTATACGGACGGACGGAAAGAAGGCAGACCGTATAAGTGTCAGGGTATGAGACTGATTTCAGTTGATGCGGCACGTGTCGGTAGACCGCTATTTATTTATTTAGTGGCTTAATAATTGAGCACGTGATCTTCCAAATGTTATGACCAATTCGGCTCCTATTTCCTGCCTGCTCGGTCTTCATTTGAGGCACGTAATTGGCTTTTGAGAGTACACAGACCAGGGCAAATTTGTATTAAAAGCGACTCCGTCCACTGAAAGGGTTTAGGAGCAGCTTAAATGGGCTTATTGCGGACAGACAACAGAGGAGCCGCACCAGACGAAGGCACGTAGCAATAGGTGGGTGGTGTGTTATTTCGGTGGGTCAGGTGGCTGTGTGCGGGTAGTTGGGTATGCACCTTGTCCACTTGCCTGTGGTCGGCTGTTCTTCCTGCTATCGTTTCAAACTGTTGTTTTCCCTAAATGACGATGATGAGGCCATGACAATGGAAACAATTGAAGGCTTAAACTGGCGTTTACAGGATCACAGAGGGTAAGGTAAGCCGGAGCAAGCTCTTTGAGGATTAATTTAAAAATCAACATCAAGTTCTAAAATTTGATCTTTGTTATTAAAAAAACACATCAGGCTTAAAAGTAAAAATACCTTATTGTCCAACCAAAACGCTTAAAATAAAATACTACCATAAATAATGAACTAATAAACAGCTCAACCAAAAAAAACAAAACAAACAATTCTGAACGAAATACAGAATTTCCTGAAAGCTACTTATTTTTACTTGCAGTTTTAAATTATATTTTATTGTTGGCATTTACACCATTAAACCTATTTAAAAGTAAGCCTTATAATATATTTTGCTTTTTCGTCTTTATTAAATCAATCATGCATATTCTTTTCTTTTTCAGCATTTTATAATTTTACAAGTTCGAGCCTTCTTTTTACATAAATTATGCAAATTTCAATGGAATTTTTCGCCTCTGTGGAAATGTCGTGAATTATTGTGAAAATTTCTTCTACCCACTCACACAGCCGCTTAGCATTGTGGCACGAAAAATATTTGAAATTACTTCCAAGGCCGCATGCGGTCCTTTCAAACTGAAGATAATTATTAAAAATAATATTGCCTGGCCTGCAGTTTATGACCATTGCGCGGCTATCGGCGTTTTAATTCGAAAGTTCATTAAAGTAATCGTCGATTTGCTATTTAATTTGTTTGCAAATATAAATTATTCGGTTTACCACATGCAACGAATTTTTTTTTGAAATATCATAATAACTGCCGAGCAATGGAAATTTCTCGCCCGGCAACAAATTGGTCGCGGTTGAAGGGAGGTGAAAATTGGAGGCAATTGAATCGAATTATTGAGTTTAACAAGGGCTTCGCACATTTGCAGAATCAACGGCCAATATTTGACGTGATAGGACATAATGTAAATATTTTGGATTATTTCTATCTGAGGGGTAAAATGCCATTTAATTGAAAAAGGGTTTAACTTAAAGGACAATCAATCACTTTATCTAAATTTACCTGGCATTGCATTCTATCGCCAATCACTTATCTAACTATAGGGCATTATCTAACTTCGATATCAGCAGTCTGTTCTTTTATTTCCACTTTCAATACGTAACGAATCTAAAATGTTATACCAGCTCTTAACGCGTCCTGAAAAAATTCCATTCGATTATCTTCTTACTTTCTGTTTAACTTAACGAGCTCTTTTTATGTCCCCTTTAAAGCAGGTATCTTAACTTTGAGGAAGAGTTGAGCACAAATATGTAAATGTGCTCATATGTATTTTTTGTAAGACCTCGTTGATATTATTATTGTGTTTGTGGCAAAAAAAAGAACTTATAACAGCTAGACAAAATAAGATTTATTAACTTTTTGTATAACATATAATTATAAATAGCTTTCATTTCATTGTTATGCCATACCTAATGAACAAATTGAAGTTGAGTTTAAAGAGTACTTTAAATTGCGGTCTTGTCCCCTTTTTTTCTACCTTGGATTTCCCATTTTGTAAATGTTGGAGTGTCTAAAAAAAGTTGTGAAAAAAGCCCGCCATCGAGCCAAATTACTGTGAAGCACATGGCGCCCAGATATCAACGTAAGGACTAGCATATGGACTCCAGTCAGTGGAAAGGGGCAGGAAAAGTGAACAGAAGAAAAAAGTTGAAGCGGCAACCATGTGTGTGCTTCTTTCGAGGCTTCTTTTTGCCACTTTTTGCCATTGAATAAGATTGCCATTGCCTCTACTTTATCTTCTTTTCCCATTTCTCCAACTTTTCCTTATTTCGCCATACTTATTTTTGTTTGACATTTCCTTCTGCTTCGTTCGCTGAGATTTTCTTGCTATTATTGTTGTTGCCAAATATTTCTTTCCTTTTGAACTGGGAAATTTACCTTGAAAGATATGTTGCCTGCACATAACATTTGGCTATATGCAAAACCTTGATGTGCGAAAAGTGATGTGTGGCTACGATGTTGCGTACACTGAAAAATACTATTTGATTTTCTATACATTTAAATTCATAAATGTACTTTTTGATTTCCAATCAAATACATTTTTTTCAATTTAATGTCAAATTGAAGATTTTGAATTTAAAAACAATTTTTCCAGCTTGTTTCCGGTGTTTAGAATCCGATCCCTAGTACTTGCTTCATTTTTACTTCCGACGCCCGCACAATGCACTAAAATAACTGTAAATAAAAAATTTGCAATGGTAACACACACGTAAAACCAACACATGCACACCAAACGCCGATAAATATGAACTCGCCCATACATACAAACATATGCTGCGGGTTCATTTTGAAGGCGTGCCAGACAGAGAGGGGCAGAAAAAACGACGGCGCTACCAGAATGAATGTGGGGTGAAAGTGCATGCATGTGCGGATGGGTCTATAAAAACTGCAAGGATGCAGCAATAAAATGTCGGCACTATAACGTTTAAGCAGCAACAAAAACCTTCACACTAGAATACCCAGTATTCGATATTAGCACATATTTTCTCAAGAATTTCAATTGGAATCAATATTTTTTCTTTAAATTGAATATTGAAGTCAAATATATCAAATGGTTTTGAAGATAAAAAAAATATTTAACATTAATAAAAGAAGGGATAAAGAAAAATGCCCATTTACGATTTAATTTATCATTAAAATCGGTCGACTATTGGATATAGCTACAATGGGAATAAATGGAGTATTATGTTTTAGATTGATGATCTTCATTTATTAGTCAGGATTACTTCAAAAATCTTGTAATTTTAAACATGGTGTAAAGTTCCTGAAAGTATGCAACGAAATATGATATTTACCATATATGCCAAAAAAAAAGTTGCTTGACTAAGTTATTTTATTATACTACAGGTTTTTTGTGAAAAATGTTTTTTATTTTTGTTTATTTTTAAACTCTTAATGCTCGTTTAACAACATTATACCCGTGCATCCTTCTATAAAGGGGCACAGAAATCAGGAGCCACAAAAACCCCGCAGAGACGATAACGTCGCTTTAAAGCGGTGGTGGCGACTGCAACAACCCAGCCTGTGACAGGGTTGCCACCCCCTGTAGCGAAGTCCAGCAAATGCAGGGCCGATCGTTTTTATTGCCGCTTCTGGTGACGGCGCCTTGGCCAAAAGCGGGTCGGCTTGGGGTCGTAACGTTGACAACCTACAAACGTTCCTTTCGAGCCCCTTTTTTTGCCCCTGCCTTCCAAGCAACAACAATTGCGTTATAGTGTGCGAGTGTGGTTTGACCCACATTTGGGGGCGTGCCGTCGCCCACGATTGTCCTTAGCCACCTTAGCATGCCGTCGGGCTTTATATTGAAATTGCAAAAATATTTTTTCCTGCGGCTTCCTTTTTCAATATGTCACGCCCTCAATCCCACTTATTTGTGGGCAATATCCTTTGATGCAAAGAGACGCTTTAGTTTAACAGTAAGGAATGTTTTAACATTCAAGATAAATATCAAGCAAAGAGAAATTCAATTTAAATCTAATAGAATCAAATGTCAATTTCAGTTTAAAATTACTTCAATATTGAAGAACATTACTGAAATACCTACTCAAAAAAAAAAGACTAAAAGCTTAGTATAAATAAGTTTGCATTGAAAATAAACTGCATTCAGAATTAAAGTATGAGATTAATTCAATACAACTAAGAAATATCCATCACTAAGGTTATAAAAAAATTATTATTAGGTACTTAGCTAATAAGGCATTATTTTATCTTCAAAGAAATTATAACATTTCTAAGAAATTCCAAGAATCCTTTCTATGCATTATGTCAAGGAATTCATTAAAGATATCTCTATGAGAACTGTGTAAATCAGGACTTAAGGCATCATCAAGCAAAAGGATTGATTCATCTTTATTTGCACTTCACCGGTTGGCACTCACAAAATACATACATACATATAATATTCACCCAGAATCACCTTTAAAGTGCACATCCATTCCACTTCAGTCAGTATGCCATTGAATGCTTTCACAATTTTTTAATATTGCTGCCTTTCTTTGCACGTATTTCATGCCATTCCCTGCCGTGCAGAAGTCCACTCAGCTCCATGCGTTTGACATTTTACACTTATCCACAGATAATTCCAACATGAACAGGGATATATATGAATTTATATGTATGTGAGAGCGTGGGAATATATAGCATACATTTTTCGTCATTTTCGTTTAAGTGGCCTTAAGTGGATTAATTTAAATCATTTGTTTCTTGTTGTTGTAGCTTGTTTGGCGTCAAATTGTGCGATGCGTTTGCGGTTTTCTTTGGACGTCATTTTGATAAATGGATTTTCCATTTGACGAACTTCACCCCATTTTTCCAGGCACCCAAGGCCTCTGGTTGCAATTTTTGTATGGCCCGCTTTTGTGGGTAAGGCATCCATTAAGCCAATGTCTCTACTTGCCTGCCATTTTTACACATGAATGATTTTTAAAATGTTCATCTTTGCCATTTGTTGGTTACGTAAGCATTCGTCGTAAAAAATATTCCTCCCTAAAGAGATGCAAGCATGGGAGGAAAAAAGCCAGGTTTGGTGAAAGACCTGTCAATTGGCTGCTAGGGATTGACTTTATTGATCATCTCCTGAGAGATATCAGAGAAATGAACTGTCAATTTAATGTCTCACCCGCAAATCCCCATGAAAGTTTAAGAAGCCCACAACAATGGGCTGGCTTAACTTTAATAACCCAGACAGTAGAAACATTAGCACTTAAGTGTCTTGGCTGCCAGCCAATCGGCCATCAAAACGCACATTTTTATAAGGCACAAAGAATTTGTTATATTATATAAACGTATCAAAATTATTATATTAAAGCAAGCGTGACTTTATGTATTTTGAAATTTGAAAAGTTTCATTTAAGTGAATAATTTTAGTGCTACTCCTAGCAAATCGTTCACTTTCATTTATTTATCATATATCAATGATATTTTCAGTTATTTTCTAATAGATTGCTTAAAAATAAAATTTTTATTGTATACATAAATATAACGGGCTTGTTAAGAAATATTGCCTGTTTTTTATGTTTATAATTTAAGTTTATTGATCTATATTACGTTTTACGCCTGAAGGTTTTTACTAAGACCATTTCATTAAATTAGTAAAAAAAAAAAGCTGATGTATTCAATTTCTTATTACATTTATTTTCGCTTAGTTTTCCATAGCGAATAAGCAATGCTTGCATATGAAAACAGAATCAAGGAAGCTTAAGCATTTGGTACTTTCAGCTGCACGTACTCTCATCTCCTCCACTTATTTTCGCCGTATGCTTTTCATATCTGCTTATAACGAAAAAAAAAACATTCACAAAGAAAATAAGCTTAAGTTGAATGTTACCCCATCAGCAATCCCAAGATTTAAGCGGATTCTTAATAATAAATGCCAAAAAGTAAAAAAAAACCATTTCGTGCTTACTAACAGGAAGAGAATGAGATAAAATAATTTGGCCAAGCATTCTGCTTAAATGATAGAAGTGAATATTGCCCAAACAAAACTTTAACCCAGAAATCTTATACCATTTTTTTATATTCTATAAACAAAAGAAAAATCCACGAAGCAACTTAAATGCCTTTTCTTTTCTCTTATCCTTTCTCTTGAGATCTGACTTTATCTGCATAAATTTCGGCGAGGCAATTGAGGCACGCTTCTAATTAGCAAAATCCAACAACAAATGAGTGATGTACGCAAATCTGTATGAAAACAAAAATATTCAAAAAAATAAAATCTCCCTTTGAATAATTCTGAAAGCAGCCTTCGGCTCTTACAATTAGCATAATACCACTCTCTATACGAAAGTAAAATAAAGTTCTGGCAAAGGAAAATATGCAAATCTCATTTTCAACGTTCGCCCTCACAGCAGGCAAAACCTTTAAAAATATTAGTGAAAAGCACTTAAAGGCTTTTGCATGACGACAAAACCAAAATTGGCGGTCAAAAGAGGCAACAAATTGGCAACAGATTAGCCCCGAAAACAGTTGGCCGTTTTGTGGTGGCAACAAAATTGCAAACAATTGCAACAAAACATTCACGTCCCCCGCTTTTCCTCCAGCCAAAAGCGAAAAAATGTCGTTCAGAATTTTGGCCAACAAGCGGAAAACGGAAACGGCTGGAAGCTGCTGCCAGAGTGAGGCAGCAACAGCTGAACGCAGCACTCGTTTCCGCTTGGCCAGCAGTCCGAACTAAAATACAGTCCACCTTGTATAACTCCAACTCATTGTGGGAGTTTTGTGGAATTTGAAAAACATTTTTTGGCCATAGCAGTATATAGGAATATATATAAGAATTTAGAAAAACCTTATCCTTAGTTTTACAGTTGTATGATTTTTGAAATGTTGGTTTCATACTTCCAAATAGTAATTTAATAATGGGTAAAGAAAAAATTTTAACTTTATTGAAAGGTGGCCATAATACTGTTAGATTCCGTTTAAATTAAAAATGTAATCTAAGACGAAATTTTAAAATAATAATTCTTTCCTATAAATAAAAATTTGAAATAGAATATTTTATAGGGAAGAAATCTTTTTGTTATATAAAACAGGTATAAATTCTAGTTTTGAAATTTCCACTGTTAAATTTTCCGAGAGCACTTTAAGCCAGCGAATTATGACCGCAATTGCGGAAGAGCAGTTAAACAGCAAACGAGTGGAAAACTGACGTGGAAAAGAGCAGCAAATCTATTGCCCAGTTCGATAACAATCTTTTAAAGTCGAAAATGATTTTTACCTTTGAGCGATTCTGGCGTAATCAATAAGTGTGCTACCATAAATTATGGGACCTGTCAGCACAAATTGGTGGCGTAAATAAAAAAAACCAAGGCAAAAGGCAAGGAATGCCAACGGAAACTCACTTACGCACACACACTCAATGATCCATGTGAATGAATGATTCGATCTAATCCCACACACCCATCCACACACATATCTATATATGGATAAATCTTGTAAGAGCGGAAGCCAATTGAAAAAGTTATTCCTGCTGCTTGTTATTGTTTTTCTTATTTTTCTTTATTTTTGGTGGCCTTGCAAGGGTATGGAAAAGTAGTAAGAGTCATTCCATTTTCTAGGAAGTTAAAAAAACATGAGAACCAATCCCAATTTAAAATAAAATCCTTAATATAACAAAGTTGATAAACATAGCTTTGTGGTAAGATTGTATGAACTTCAAAATTAAAATAAAAAAAAATTTCGTTTTAATAGATTTTTTTTTTCTCTTAAACAAGTTTGGGAATATCGTTAAAAAAATGTTGTCATTAAAGAAAAATACTATTTTATTAAATTTACAAACGTATACTTAATAATTCGTATTTGAAAGAGTATTTCGACACTCAATCTTTTCTCCATCTTTTTCCTCCTACATTTCTGGCAACTGAGCTTTCATTGAGGCCAATTTGGTGTCTAAGGACAAGTTGTTATTGGCACTCGAATTTTGTATGGTTTGGCATTCATTTTGAAAGTTTTCCCCCATGAAATTAAAGTATTTAAAGTTTTGTGTTCGTTGCGCTGAAACCTGAAAACGGTTAAGGAACTTGGGAAATTTCTGTTTTGGGTAATAAATAATTATTTTAATTAAAAGTTTAAAGTAAAAAGCTGAAGAAATTTAGTGACCATGACAAAGCGTTGCATTTTTGGGCAGCTAAAGCAAACATTTCCCAATTGCTAACCAGGCTATTTTAGTTAGTCACTTAAATTTAATAAACACTAAAGCATGTGAAAAACAAACATTATATATATAGGTCATTAAAATAATTGAAACCTAATATGTATTTCACTCATTTTATGATTTATTGGGATATTATTTGTTAATTTGTCTTTATAAATTTGTAATCAGATGAAAGCTAAAATCAATAATCAATTTATTATGTTTATCAAAAGTTATTTATTTCTAAGCATTTATAAGTTCATTTATTTGGCATTTTCAACTTAATTTCCTGGCAACTTTATTGGTAAAGCATGAAACCAACATTCATATTTATTCTACAAAAGCTTAAAGCTGTCATCGGCAGCCATCAATTGGCCAACATATAGTCCAATAATTGACCAGAAAATAGCATCTGACAGACCCCCAAATGGAGAGAGTTAAATTATTCTCGAAATTATTTGTTGACAAATAGGAAAAAATGTAAAGTATGTGAAATTTGAAATGCTTAATGGAACACGTACAGAATTTTAATTGGGTTTCATGTTATTTTAAAATTTATTGTTGCTGTACTTTCTTTGTTATTTAAATTCCCTGGAAAACGGTTGACTGAATAGGTCTCCAAATTATTTTCCCATTTGTCCAATTAAATATGTTTTTCAGAAATTTTTATTAAAAATTAAAAAATTATTTCCTCATTTTATTTGGCTTACTATAATATTTTATAAATTTTAATAAGAAATCGCCACATATATCACAAGTTAATTATACAACTTTATTATATTTTAAAAGAAGTTTTCTTATTTTTCGAACTTTTGTTTAAACTATATTATGAAATTTTTATCGTTTCATAGACTGAATATATATTTTGAATATAAGTTTCCTGATGTTATCGAACTAAATAGTTTGCGTTTGTTCTTTACCTTTTGTTTGTTTATTATTCTCGTTTTGCTTGGCTTTTCGTTTCCATATTTGCACTATCAGAAGATTGAAATTAATACGTTTATTGTTTTATAGCATTGCTAATATTTATGTTGCAATGTACGTGGAATTAAACGCGCAGGAATAGAATGGTATGAATCGGTACGGAATGTAAGGAAACTCTATTGCGCTTGATTTGTTCGGTTGTTTGTTTTGCTCGTCTGGCACTCACTTACATTAAATCGAAATCGAAATTGAGAAATATGCCCCCACCTTTAAACAACCATGCATATAATATATATCTCTATCTAAGGTCTTTAACCATTTTCTTATCACGTGAATGGAAAAAATACTAGAGTGGAAAAAAAATAATATTTAATTTATTTGGGTTTAACTTTGTTGTTCTCTTTTTGTATATTTTTTTTTGGTTTTTGGCTTTTTATTTCCCGTTATTTGTATGCATTTTCTTTTTCTTTTTTATTTACATTTAATTTTGTTTTTTTTTTGCTTTGTATTGATTTACTTTTTTGAGTTTGGTTTTATTTACTTCTGCTTTTTATTTTGGAAAATAACATTTCTTATTGTATAACCATTTTTTTGGTATAACTTTAAACTTTATTTACTTTTATTTATCTGATATTTTATATATCTGTCATTTTTAATTTTTACTTAAAAAAGATAGAAATTTTCACGTTTTTTTGGCCGTATTAGTTTTTGTTCAAGTGTTTTGCCGCCTTATCGTCATTGATTTCGACCAACTATTGTTGTTGTTTGTCCTATTGTTATCTTTGTTTTTGCTTTTTCGCCTCGCCCGTTCATTTTCATTTACATTTTGACTTCATATTTGCCTTCTGCCTTGTGACACTCGTGGAAGACAATAAAATTCGCCAAGCGGCGGCACGCGGTGCGTATACGTAATAAACGGCTTGAGGCCCTTACTGCAAACGACGTATCCGAATCCGTGACCGTACGTATTCGTATTTAAGGCTGCGACTACGGCACTCAACTGGTTGCGGGTCCGCTGCGAAAATTCCTGGCTGGCTTCGCGGCAGCAGAGCGACGACTGCGGAGCAGAAACCGTTTCAGAAACATGGCCAACATTCCAAGCGCCAAAATGCCGCAGCGTCGTGCTACAGTCGACGTCCCTGCCTTCGTTCTCACATTAGTTCGTCGGTGCTGTGCTATTCCGTGTGTTTGGCGTATAGTTGTGACCAATATAGTAGTATATAGCAAAAAAAAAAATACTTAAATTATATAAGATATTTTAGTTGCTTTTAAATAGTATTTAATTAAAAGTAACCTCATAAGAATCAATAATTTTCAATCTATGAAATTAATAGGATTCTTTCACTCCTCTAAGGTTATTAATCGTAGAATACACTTAGAATTTTTAAAATTTGTCTTAGGAAAATTTATTTCTTACAACAGTCAATTTTGTAATTCAAATCGAAACCTACTAATGTTAATATAGTAAAATCAAAATACAATTTATTTTTGCTAGCTTTGAATCTTGAAATTAATTAATTTTTCTTTTTACCTTCATTTGAAAACAACGAGTCCGTGTTATTGTTTTGACCAGAACTGTAAGTATTGGATTTGCCAATAGGTGCAGCTGAGAAGGGAAAAGGGGAGAGGTCCTACAGTCTGGCCATGAATGAGTGAGTGCCGTATGATAAGTGGGCGGTGAGCAATTGCAAGCGAAAGAGTGATAAAGTGAGAGAGAGCCAGGAAGAGCGAGAGAAAAGCTGGCGCATGAGAGCGGGTGGTGCTTACAAAGGTGGCGGAAATATTGGGAAAACTAAATTTTGTTCCTTACCAAAGGCACTTGATCAATAATTATAACTTTTATTATTACAATTTAGAAGTTTAATTTACTTGACAATAATTCTTACTTCTACTACATTGCTTTCAAGTTGCTTATCAATGTATGCCTTAAACACTTCATTTAAAATTGCTGATAGCTAATATTTTCCTAGATTTTTGTTGTACATTTAAATTATGCATAATTCTAAAATCTAAAAACTATGAATCTTATTTATATTTCATAATTTTTAAAAATGATTTATTTAAAAAACAACGTCCACAATCTGCAAACCATTGTAGAAAACAGGTTATATTTTTCGAGCGCTTACTGTAGCCGGCAGAGAGATGTAATAAAGGCAAACTATTGTTATTTTTGTTCTCCCGCCAACTTACTCTCTCTGGCTTTCTATCTCTCTCTCAATTTCTCTTTTCTCTTGGCGCTGTATGACTCTCTCTCTCTTTCAGGCGGCGCCAAAAACAGCTGCTTGATGTTTATTTGTTTGTTTTTGTCGACTTTTGCCGCCTTGTTCTCTGCCGGATTTTGCTGCTCTGACTTTGCCGTATTTGTATCTGTATTTTCCGTATTCCGTACTGTCCGCATCTGCCGCATCTTAAGTACCGTCGCAGTTTTCACCTAACTTCTGGGAAATCGGAGGTCGGACAATGGGGGTAGAATCTGTGCCTGGTGTCGCCTCCTTTATGACAGCCGCCACATCAAGTTTTATGGCCTTCAAATTGTTTCCGAAACGTTGCGCTATTGGCAATGTCTGTGCCGGTGGGAAAAGAGGCATGGTAATCGGGTCGGGGGAAAATGCGCCACTGTGTGTTTTTCCCCAACCTCTTTTTATTGCTGCTCTATCTGGCGCAGTTTATCAATTGCCGCCCGCTCGACATTTGCTTAAAGATTTGCTCCATTTCACTTGTTTGCCGTTTCCCGTTTTTTGTATCCAAGGTTTTTTTTTCAATTTTTTTTGGGACATTTCAAATTGCTTTTTAAATTTCAACGTTAATGCACAAATGAATCCGATTTATTAAAGTACGACGTACATATACGTAATTTTTAAAGAGTTACTCCATTTTGTTTTTCAGTATTGATGTATTTTAAATTTTTTTTTTGTTTCCCTTCAGCACGTACAAAGTATTGAAGTCAAAACTACACTTCATATTTGTTACATTTAATCGCTATTATGGGTATCTACACTGTGGCTGAAAATGATTGTAAAAAAAATAGTCAAAATATATAGACAGGTTATATGTCAATATATATTTATTTTATTTTTTTGCAAATTAAAGTTATTGTCAAGCCCATAAGACTCAAATTTTTATTGTAAACAAATTTGCAAAACTTAACAAAAAAAAATACATCAAATTTAAACTGAGTAAAAACGTGTTAATATACAAATAAATTGTTTAAACTTAAAAAAAAATAATGCAGACTGGCAAGCAGATTATAAAAAGCCACAAGCTAACCATGTGTTGACATGCAATAAAGGTAAATTATAATTTATAGTGGATATTAATATGTCTATTAATATCTGAGTAATTATCTGTTTTGCATAATTTGATTTCTGGGATTAAACACATTTATACATACATTTCATTTTTACACTATCTGGTGCGCCAAAATTTATTCCCCTTCTGTTGTTTCTGAACATTTTTAAGGATTTGCCGTTTGACTAAACCCCATAAATTAAGCAATCCTCTCCATTTTGTTTATTCCATCGCCACTATGCTCGGTTTGCTCCTTCTCTTCAGCTTATCTCGTTCATTAGGAGTAAATGTAGATATTTTTCCCCTCTTTTCCACTTCATTTTCCAACTGTCTGCCACTTGGTCTACCCTTCTTGAAAGCAAATTTTAGCATAGCACAAGCACAAAAAATAGAATGAAAAACCTTGCTAGGAAATTCAACTTGAACCGGCTTCATTTGCCATTTGTGCTTTTGCATTTTCCTCTTTTCATCTTTTCATCTGCTACTATTTCTTCTTGTTCATCTGCTGTGCATCTTTGGCCTGCATTGTTTACTTTTCTCTCAACGGTTATTTATTTGCCTTTTACTTTTACGTGCGGAAACAACGGGAAATTTGCCTGGGCTTGTATTTTTTTTTAACTTTTTAATTTTTTTTTTATTTTTTTAGCTTTTGTTACTGATGCCTTTGCTTTGTTATTTTTTCTCCCCCTTCGTATTTTTCAGTTGCTTTTTGCAAATGTTTTTTATGGGGTGTTGAAAACCACTTTGTTAAACAAACTTGTAGCTGTTCTTCCTCTACACATTGCAAAAATATTAATTTAATTTAATTTATTAAAAAAAATGTGAAAACCAGTATGTAATAGCTTTTGGTACAAAAGATACAAGCCATTCTAATTTCAAATCAATCATACAAGTCCACTAGTCACAAAAACAGTTCGATTGCCATTCAATATTCTGCGAACAGTGTTTGGAGTTCATTTATGTATATTTCTAAGCAATAAATTATATTTAAGAAAAATGTGTGTCTTATAATTACGAATCGTTGTTTAGCTTAACAAGTTGGCAAACTTAAAATAAACAGTCATTTATACCAAGTGAATAAAACAACATTATATAGCTTATTAAAATTCCAGTTGACTATAGCTTATACGTTATTTTCTGTGTAGCAAACTCTTTTATCTTGTTTTCCTTTTGTCTTCTTTTTGTTGTTATTGTTAAAAGGAAGCCTTAAAGACCGCAAAAGGGCAAGTCCCATAATTTGTATTGGCATTGTGGGGTTTCGCCCTGTTTTGCCCTGTTTCACCTGCTTCACCTTTTCTAATTATTTGATTGTCGATAAGCGGGGTAAATTGCGTAATATAAATAACAATAAATGGATGACGTCGATTGTTAATGGGTATGGCTGGGAAAAGCACTTTGTGGCTCCCGATTCCTCCAATCGGGATGTGCCTAAGTGCTCCAAATACGAGTTTGTTTGGCCTGCTAATCTTATTTCAGTGTTTGCTCTGTTTTGTATAGTTCTTATAAAATGAACAGCTGCTGGAGATTAGTCACGAAACTGAAAATTTGCGTTAAAACTTTAAAGATTAAAGTGTGACTAAGCAACAATTTATTTAAGTAAAATGAGTGGAGTTCCTAAAATTTGTATTTGGTCATTTAATTAGAGATAGTCACACACATAATATAAATTGTTTACATACTCTGGACAGCTATCTTATCTTTTTATTAATGTTTATCTAATTTTTCATGTTAATGAACCTTTCAAGGGTAAAACATCTAAAAATAAAAAATTCTTTAAAAATAACGTAATAAAAAGATTTTTCGCCAAAGTAAAAACCTTAAAGCTTACAAATTTATTATTAACACTTCATGAAAGATCAGGAACAAATACATGATTAAATATTTTGTAATTTTGGTATTAAGTTTCCTACAACAATGAGAAATTCTTTTCATTTTAGCAAACCAATTTATACATAAAAGAAACTTTTATAACCTTTATTATAGTTTATTTAAACAAAGATTTATAAATAAAAAGGTATTTTTAAACAAGTTATATTATATTTCTACAATGACATATGAACTTTCTGGTACTTGTAGTATCTACTATTTTGTTGGTGTCAAGCCATTTCAAATCAAACTTTCAAGCAAATCCTATTCAAAACAACCGCTAACTAACTTTAACCAAACACGGACTGGCACCCAAACGAATTCTGTCCGACTGGAAATTCCGAAACAAACAAGAAAATACATAGATATTAAAGCTGACTCCGGATTCCGGTTCAGACAACCGCATCCAGCTCTCTCTCACCTCCCCCCCAAAACCAGGACATCCCGGATTCAAGATTGGTAACCATTCCGACACCACGTGCTCTCAGTGAAGGTCAAGCTTGTGTATCAGTGTATGTGGAGGAATGGGATGGATGGGGGATACCCCCCCACCAAAGAACCTTTCAGGCGCAACATGTCGCTCTGTTTCCACTTTGCTCTCTATTCTCCCGCAAATGCTGTTTTCTTTTTTTGTAGCCGTAGCAATATCCATCTTCTTCTCCCCTTTCTTACACACAGAAAATATGGAATTCCAAATAAATATTTATAGAATAAATGAATAGGCATATATTATCTTACAATAATAAGATAGACATTACATCCTAGATTATTTGTTTAGTTAAATATCCAAGGGCAATTCGAAAGCTACTCATATCCTTTTATACAGCATATACGTTCAATTTGAATCTGCATTAATATTATTTTTAAGTTTGCCGGAGTACTAAACAATTTTTAACTACTTTCCAAATATGGATAATGAAATCCTATATACAAGGATCTATCGTTTATGTCATTAAACAAATTGTGAGCACCTAGAGATTTCTTTGGAATTTTTAAAATGTTAAATTATAATGCTGATTTTTGTATGAATCAAAAGAATTTAATCAAAAGTGTTTTTCCCAGTACAAAAACAGTGTTTGTGACTCCTAACGCAGCTTTTGCCCTCCGCCCCTTAGCCTTATACCCCGCCCATTTTCCGGGCGTCTGTGGTCTGCCCCAACATTGTTGTTTTCGTTGTACGTGGTCGCTGCTGCTGGCATTACATTGTTTGCTTTTGTTTAGCAGTGTGGACCACCTCTTTCACTGGCAGCCTTTGTCTCCGACTCTTTCTCCTTTTCCAGCGAATGCAGCTGCAGAGAAAACTTTTTAACCAAATTACCCTTGAGGGAATAGGGCACTACAGTTCAACAACAAACCAAAACAGACACCTTCGGCATTGCCAAAATATAAAAAATAGAAGAAAAAAAAATTGGTGATTACTTGCTGATTTATGTTCAAATTTTCAAAAGGATCGGTTCAGTGGGTTTTTTAGTTCTGATGTTCACAAACTAAAAAAAAAGAGTTCTTGGGAAAATTCAAAGTTTTTCATACGTCAAAGGCTTTAACTCCGTTGATTTAATTCTGATTGACTTGAAATTTGTACAGAATAAAAAAAGAGACTTTAAACCTGAGATGTTGAGTTGAAGTTGCATTTTTTATATAATTTTTTCCTCTTAATTTAATAATCTTTCATATGATTGAAAATCGAAAAAAGATTTTTTTTATTTTGTGCCTTTTACTTTAAAAGTTGTTTTCCAATATTTTATATTTATATGTACGTCTCACATTCAAACGTTCATTCTAATTTTGAAGTGTCAAAGAGGGCTCCCATCATTCGCCTATTTAAATCGACTCATCGCAAATTCGACTTTTTGTTTATTTTTGGCCAGAAAGTTAGCTGGCAACATTGTTTGGCTCGCTATTTGGGGCCCTACTGTTGTTGTTGACGTTGTTACTATTACTAACTGTTACTGTTAGGGAGAAGTGGAATGCACCTAAGAAAAACTCCGGGGAAGCTGTAACATGGGAAATATTTGTACGACAGGAAATGCGCAAATATTGCAGCACTGGGCGGAAAGAGATGAATTTTGCCAAAGTTTTGTTTTTGTGTGTAGATGGCAGATGTAGGTGGGAGATAGTTTGGAAATTGTTTTACCGGCACGCGTTTCTGTGAGGGAAATGGCTTTAGTTTTAGTCTGAGTTTTGCCTTTGTTTATGCTTTTTTGTTTTTTTTTTTCAAGTTGCAGGTGCGCCAAGGTAGAGTAGTTAACTGGGTTAAAATGCTGGCCTAGCTGGTCTAACAGATGCTTCTTAAATTTCGGTTTAGTTTTTTTTAATTGCATATGGCCCCCTAAAGGGACACTGCCCCCCCTGACCACTAATTAATATGAAATTCTGCGGTTATCGGGAAGTTGAGTTTATTTAGCGGACAGCGGGTTCATTAAAATGGCCAACAAAGTAAATAGAACGAGGAGAAAAATAGAACAAAAAGTTATCCAGTAGCTTTACAATGTTGACATTGTTTTTTCTCTCGTTGTTTTTATTCGTGTTGGTTTGCGTTTTGCGTTTGGCAATGGTTTTCGTCTGGTGGCACGCAAAATTGTGTTTTAATTGAATTTTTCTCACCAATTTTATTGAAATTACATATTTAATGGCATTAATAATTCAGACCATTTTTTCTGGGTTTTTGTTTTTATTGTCCTGCCAAGTGTCGCTCAGCAAATTGTTAATGGTACATAAATATTTGATTGTTTTCTCGTGGAAAAGATTTTTTGGAAACAGTTTCATATAGTATCAATAACATTTCTTTATCCTAACGCACTTATTAAATTTTGTTGCTTCCATTATTTACTTCGATTTATTTTACACATTAATTACAAATTTATTTGCATTTGGTTAACTTTTTCTCATTGCAATATTAATAAAATGCAATTGAAATATTGTCTTCAATGTTAATCATTTTTACCTTTGTGTATTTTTCGCAAACATTTATGATTTATTGCCAACAAAAAATTTCGAGGAGAATGGAATTATCAGCATGGTCAGCATTTTATATCAGCTTTTGGCTTATCAAAAGAGTTCACAGACAAGAAAATAAGAAAAAAAATCGAATAAATAAAATAACAAATACGCTTGGAAATATTAAAAAAAATGACGTAACAATAATAATATTTTATATTTTCTGTTTAAATATTATGTAGAATGTATGTTTGTATACCATGACATTTTAACTTATTGCTAAAGTTTTTGCATTTTGTAATCAAGAATTTTTTTTAATATTCAGCTGATAACATACATGCCCACTTCAATGATTTAAAAGGTATCACGAATGTTGACCACACCACATTTAAGGTGACTAATTGGCCACGAAATTGGGAAAAACCGGCACATGAAATTTATACAATTTTATGGCCAATTAGTGGTTTCTCATAAACTGTTTCTTGTGCTTCAAAAATATGCCAAAAATACGGCCTAGGACACCAGTCGCTATTTCTATCACTCCGACGCACACGAAAAACCACACACAAACAAACTCACAAAAATATATAGAAGAAAAACGCATTTTGGAGCACATACCAATAAAATCTCTTTGAAATGCGTTTCGATTTCAAATTGAAACCAATTACGGCCACAAAAAAAAGTGGAAAATAAGAAAATAGTTCTCAAAGCAAGTTAAGTTGAGCGAAATTGCTTTTTGTTAAATGACCAACAAATTTTTTCCCCAGCTTTGCAAAGAATTTGCTTCCTTTGCAACTGAAATTTCTAGTTCTCTCGTTCTCTCTCGTTTAATGCCATTAACAGCTTGTCAAAGCCATGGCCAAAGTCGTGAGTTATTAAAAAAATCAGTGAATGGTCTTAAGCACCTGGTCGAGTCGCCAGGTAAGAAGGTTGAGAGCCTAGGAGAGGTAAAACTTTTGCCGCGGTTATTACAAAAAACTGAATGAAATCCTCTCTTTTTCATGCAGTGACAAAATAATTTGATTCTTTCAGAATATTTTAAAAATTTTAGTTTTCTTAAATATGCTTTAAACGATAAATATTGTTAATTTTTAACAAAAATAATACAACACTTATATATCTTATTATAACAGTATACAAAAATAAATTAAGTTTGAAGTAAATATTTTTAAAAGATGAAATTGGAATTTAAAAAAATTGTTTCTAAAAAAACAATAGATTCAATATGTAATTTTTTTTTCTGGAAAAACATATATATCGTTTTGAAGATCGATTCAGAATTTTTAATTCGAAAATGTTAATATACATTTTGAAACCAAGTTAAGTAAAATAAATAAATAAAGTAAATTAAATTTCTCTTAGTGTGGGCCAAAAAGTCTTTTGGCCGGCTTCCTTTTTTAGCCCTCTTTCTTCCTCACCCCAATTTTTCTCTTCTTTTTAGGCTTTTTTACTTTTATAGCTTTTAGCGCGGTACTTCTTCTTGACATTTTTAACTAGCCCACTTTTGCAGTTTTACCATGAAGTGTGATTGCAACTCAAGTGCTTAACGACACCCACACGCCAACAGAAATAAAAACATACATTCACATATGTGAAGAAATACAGTGCGTTCCAATGCCTTCAAGTTTACTATTTTAATAGTTTATATATATTCACAATTATTTATTGACTATTTCAACTTTGTAAAATAAAGTATAAATTTATTAATTAAACTATTCCTTAAAAATATATGTTCCTAGAAACAAGTATAAACTAATAAACAAAGAAAACCTTAATCATTGTTCGTAAACAAGCAAATCTAATTACCTTTATGAACTTTCAAATGAAATGAAGCGATTCTTGTGTTTTAAAGCCCATATTACCCTCATACAGCTTTAAAACCCACTGTTCGCACATATAGAATGTATTTATGTATAGCTATGTAGAATGTCTTGTCGCTGGCTGACTGACAGTCACGGGTCTATTTCAGTTAATTATCGCACCCAAGCAGCAGTTTCCCCCCTTTTCCAACCTTTGTTGACTGACATTTCGCCTCGAATGATCTAATCAGAAACAAGTTGAATTTGAATTGTTGTTGCTGGTATTGTTATTGTTTTTGTTGGCTTGTCACTGGAACAGAACCGCTTTATAAGGTGGAAAGGTAAGGGGAGGGGCTTTTTGGGGTATACTGTTATGACAGCCGACTATATATAGACTAATGTAGTCCCAATTCGGATCGTGTGCGCCTCTAGATATTGCATTTTCGGTCTATCTGCCTGTCGCCCATGGATAATAAATTTTTTATAATATTTTGTTTTCGGTTGACATCGAATTTCTTTGATATTTTTAGATGGGTACACTAAAGGTGTTCTTGATTTATTTAAAGATTGTGAATTAAATGTTCTAAAAATATACTCAAAAATTATAGTGCACTAATTACTAGCCTCATGTAATGTTTACTTATATATTTCATTTCATTTTATTTATATATGTTTTTACAATGAAAAGACATTAGTGTTCGTCAAGTTTTAAATTCTTTACCTTGATAACAATACTATCTCACTTTTATTTCTGACTTCCTTATTTGGAAGTCGATTTTCTAACTTTTTAATTGACCAATAAAAAAATGTATTGATAGCTTGACACTCAGATATCAATATCAGTTAACTAAACGTGAACAAGAAAAACCCCATGACCAAATAAATATATATATGAATACGAATGTGTTTGAATTCCAGCTAAATGAATTTTCAATTTGGTTTTTGTTTGCTCATTTTTTTCTAGGTGGCTCTAATCATATCTAGAACATATGACCGAAGTTGAAAGACAAGCCTTTGTTTTAGCATGCCACAACTGCTATGAAAAAACAGTTAAATAATCACAACAATGGCACAACAAATTCTACTCAATTTTTTTTTATCTCCAGTTTGCGTTGACAGTTTTTGTTTCTCTATCTCAAATCAGCTGAAAAAAGAACGAAGAATTATAAAGAAAAAGTTCGTTGGCAATTAGAAAAAGCGTGAAATACTTACGAGAAAGAAAAACAAATACGGCTAGAGAAAGAGAGGTAAAATCGCGTGCGGGGTCATCAACTGGCTAAGAGCCCAAGGGCAATATTCCCCTTTAAAGAAAAAGCTTTATACCCGCAACAATAATAAAGAACAAAAAAAAAAGGCCGTAGGAAAACAAGCAAAAAGAAGCAACAAAAATTATAGAGACACATAAAATAGAAGAGATTGAACAAAGACCAGAAGTTTGATTAATGGATATTACGCAGGAAAAAGAGGAGGCAATTTAGAGCTCGGCTCGGGCAAAACTTGGTCGAAAGAAAAATTATGAAAATAAATGAAAAAGTTTCCTCAAAACAAGGAAATTGCTCTAAAGTACTAGCGAACTGCTAAGAGGCTAATTGCCGGACTTGACTGATAAAATGGCCAACGAGGAGAGAGCTAAGGCAGATGAAAGGTGAACTTATATCCCCAGAGGGGCCAGAGCAACAGGTAAAGGGCAGATGTCGGATCTGCATACCTATTGAAATAAATATTGTAATAAAGCACTCCAAATTTGAGTTATACTTATACTGCAGTCGGTTTAGTTTTTTTCTTTAAATATAAAACACGTTATTTTCGAATTTAAATATATAATTTTAGATTTCATAAAAAAAGTAAAAGTAACAGTAATTGTAAACTAAATATATTCGTTTTAGTTTAAATTCGTCTACAAATGCACTCCCACTTTTAAAAACCCCTTTTGAACACTGCTTAAAAAACCACATAAAGAAACTGTCAAAAATAACTATAAAATTGCCAGAAGGCCAACAAATGTCAAAACAATTCCAATTTAACTAGCCAGTGTCAGAAGTCAGGCACTTCACTTTGATCCCACTCTCTCTTTCCGTATTTTAGTATCCCCCAGCAGCTTGCCCGCATAACTTTTGCCATTCACCCACAGAAATAAACAAAATAAAAGGCGAAAAAACCCGAAGCAAAACAAAAAGGGTAATAAAATGAAAATACGAGTAACTTTCGCGCTATTAGCTGGCAATTAAAACGGCAAATGAACTTTCAACTCGGCAGACGAGGAGCAAATAGCCAAAAACTAAACCAAGCCAAAGAAAGTAAACAAAACAGGCGATAAAGTCAAAGCCAAAAAACTTCTGGTACTGGCAACAAAAACAGAGACAGCCGCAAATTAGTAAACAAAAGCACAATTGTTTGCTATGTCAAAGGGTGGGGATCGCGGTGCGGGATGTGGGCGTGGTCGTAATCATGGGCGTGGGACTTTTGCACTAACAAAACCAAAACAACGTTGACACCCACCAGAAAAGTTGTATCAATGTTGTTCTTGTTGTGCAATTGTCGGGCTTCCAAAACTCTGGGATAATAAAAGAATACAGAAGAGAAGCCGGCAAAACAATGCCAAATAAAACTGGAACAAAAGTTTGGTTTTCTGCTAGTAGCCCCTCGCCTCTCCTATGATTATAATAAGCCGGACTAGGCCAAAACAAGTCTACTTGGCCAATTCGCATCGAATTTCTAGATGGTTAAATTAAAGGCCTCAGATGGGGCAGCAAGTGGAAACAAGGTCAACGTAGATTCTTGAATTTGATAACAATAATTTGTGGGCCCAGATAAGCTGACACTCAATTTTAAGCCAAACTTAAACAAAGTTTTGCAAGTCAAACCTAAGACTGTGCTTATAAATTTTTTTTTTTTGGATTTATAAACCTTCGATTTTCTTATTTATCTTGTGAGTTCCCATCGAAAGACACAGTTTATTTTGTATAAGAAATGAGCACCTAGACTTTCGGTTTTATAGGACTTTTTCAGTTGACTCAATGTAAAGCCAAAACTAAAACAACATTTTTAAACTCAAACAAAATTCTAATTTAAATATTTTAAACTCAATACACTGTAAATTTGCCCTGCTTTGAGAACTTAAAATTCAAGTAAAGTAACTGTTTTACTATTTTACGTTTCAAGAATTTTAATATGATTTATATGATTAACACTAACAGATTGATATCTTAAGGTAATTAATTTTATTTAATATTTGAAAAAAAACATAATTATTAAATAATAATTAGACTTTTATATTCTATAATTAATTATAATGTATATCGTACACATTCCCAACCTTGAATTACCAGATCTTTAATAATTTATTCTTTTAATTTGGTTTCCTGTTTCGCTTGGACACATTCTAGACTCGTTTTCTTTGCAATAAGAAATGTAGGTACTCATATCGTTCCCAACAAAAGGCTATATTCAGAACCTTATCTAATCAAATTGTTCGGTGGAGGGTTCCGAGAAATTTCCACCTCTGAGTTCCCTTTTCGCCCTGGGTCTATTTGGGTACCCTCTGTTCCCCTCAAGTAATCATCTCGACAGCAGACACAATGGGATAACAAAAGTTTTGCCTCGTCTCTGTCCAGTTCATTCCCTGCCTTTATTCCCTACCCCTCTGTTCAGTTGGCCCATTTGCCCTGACTTTTCGGACGGGTAATTCACGTGGCACTAATTGAATTAGTTAACCGACTTTTGAGTCGGTTTCGTCTTTATCCGTGCACTTGGAAACGATACCGTTAAACATGATGAACTTGCAATAGAATGCAAAGTGCGCAATTAACAAGTTGCTTGAATATACGTAACATCTTAAAGAAAATTTTAAATCTCAGTTTAATAAGTACACCCAGACCAACTCAAGGGCCTGTTGAAAGGTCGGTTTGGTGCGTTGGAATTTTGGATTTCTGTCTGAACTCAACAGCTGCTGCCTTGCACACTAACTAAACAGATGTGAGCAAACAATAAGGGAAAAGTGCGGGGGTAGGGACTTCCTCAATGTCAAATTTCAATTTAAGGCATCAAATTTCAGAACAAATTTGGAATACACACAGGAGTCGCCCAAATAATACACACAAAATTTGGATTAGCTAGTAATAAAGGGAAATATTATTTTATACAATAACTTTTTATTTGGATGTATTAAGCACATATATATTTTAAAGCTTTTATCGGACAATTACCAAATTGGGAGTATAATTTAGATATTAGATACAATAGCTAAATGACACAGTAAATTAGTAGTTCTTTCAAGCGGAAAGTAATCTTAAACCCACACACACCTTTTTAATCGCCTATTATAGTGTTCCAGCAGAACAATGTGGTCCAACTTAGTTTCTTTCATTGGAGCAGTTTTACTTTTTAGATTTGTATTAAATGTGAGCAGAGTGAAAAACAAAAAAAAATGGTAATATGTGACTAAAAATTTATTCATTTTCACAGGAAGCAGTTGTCTTTAAGTTTACAAATTTTGAATGTAAAAGTTACAATTTGTCGTGGTTCGTTTTCCACAATTACCGTCTGAAGGCCGTCAGTCGTGATCGGGTGCTGCTCAATATGAACGGAACTGTTCTACACCCGGTCGATAACATTCAGCTTCATGCCAAAATCTTAAAAAAGGCCAACGGTTTTAAGCCTTGGATACTTGAGTCCACTGTAGACGCCTGCAGATTTATGCGAAAGCGTTACGATCCATTCACGATCATCGTCTACAATATTTTCAAAGAATTCACCAACATCAATCACACCTGTCCGTATGTGGTAAGTTAATCAGAGTCTATCTCTAGCCTAAATTTGGTCATAATAATTCCCTTACAGGGTCCGCAAATTGTCAAAGATTTCTATCTGAAATCGGAACTATTGATTCTGCCCTTTCCATCTGGGGAGTATATGTTAACGATGCAATGGCACTTCCATTCGAAACGGCAATTCGATACAAATGTCAGTTTTATTTATATGGAGGATCTGCTAAAGAGGAATTAGTATTGAATAACAATTAAAAAACATTACAAACCCTTTTAAAATTTCTTCAAAATAAATTGAATTTTTCGAAGCCGATTCAGTAAATAAAAATGAGAACCATTTGACTAAAAAGTAAACAGAACAACTTCTTGTTGCATCTCGGTTAAATAAGATGAAAAATATCTATTTAAAATGAGATTGTATTAAGCCAATTAATACCCACATAAAAATTAGATTAAAATCCAAAAGTTCATGGCAATTTTGTGTTATGAGCTGCGTTAATTACCTGGATCAAATATTAAAATTCAAGGAAAACAACGCTAATTGAAGCAAACTTATGCTCTTAATTAATTTAAATTTTTGTACCTGGTAGCTTTATGAAAATGAAGAAACAACCGAGGAAAGACTGAGAATGGAAGTGTGAGGTAGAGTCCTTGATGCTTGAAGCGCTCGAAAAAGCCCTCAGCAATAAATTAAAGTCAACAAAAGCTAGCGCTGATTAGTTAGCTATCGATGTCAGCCAGGTAAATAACAAAGTTTAACAAATTACGTCAGGCTCGAATCGAAACGGCCAATAAAAAAATTTGCAAATCAATGCAAATGACGAGGCAAACAATGAAGGGCGAAGGGGAGTTGGGAATCGGGGGACTTTGATAGGTGGCCGCACACAAAACCGAAAGCAGAATTAATTAAGCAAAGTGCGAGGGGCAAGAGAAAGGGGGCGGCACCCGAGATTAGCAAAAGATGTCAGTGTGTCACAAGGATGCCGATAAACGAGTTTTTCCCTCTTTCGATTTTGAATATTAGACGGAATTAAATTAGTTTTTTTTGCCATCGAAACAGGAAAAACGGGAAAGTAAGGCCAAGTGCTTATATCGAAGTCTAGATGCTCTGCAAATCATTATAAGCATTCAGTCAATCTTTAGTTGCTGTTGATATAAGTAACGTTTATATTAAGAAATAAAATGCGGTAAAATAAATTTATTTTTGTATTCTATCATTCTCAATTATAGGTGATTTATTAGACATAAAGAATAAACCATCTAAAGCGTCCTTAATAAATGGACTATCTTCTATTACTATTATTATTATTTTACTCTTAAATTAAATTAAATTTCAAATAATATAATTAAAACCAAGTTAATACATTTCATTATTTTGTATAAAATATTAAATATGTATTATGATTATAAATAACATTTTTTTATAAAAACACACATTTACTATTATTTGCAGACCACTTATGCCTGAAATCTTTCAAAAATAAATCTTGTTAAATTAGATTTTAAAAATTGAATTTTATTTAATTCTTTGTGAAACTCTCTTTTGAGCTTGATCTAAAAACTAAATATTTTTATTAGTCTTTGCTACATTATCTTGAGTCTTAATTTTGTCGGCACGCATATGGGTTTTTGATACCTGTTCTTAAGAAAATCATCAATCAGTGCATGGTATCTACACTGCGCCGCAAAACTAGTAACTTATTAATCCAACTCTTGGTTTTTTGATAGACCTGTTGCACACACTTTCCTTCAAATCATATATTAGCCGATGCCGTACGGAATATCCGTTGAACGAAAGTGCCCCTACAGCGGCAACATCACGGCAGCAACACGCAACACACGGCCGCAGTAGCAGCAGCAGCAGCAGCAACAGTTGCTGCAACAAGTTGCACTTGCATGCGGCGCAGTGCACTGAGGCATGCAGGTGGAAGCGAGATGGGGCGAGGTGCGACAGGGATGGCGACACACAGATGCCGAGGCACACAGACAGTATGCTTTAGAATTTTAGTTTAATGATTTGTAACCGGTTTTCGAGGCGGCAACTCCCGTGAGACGGCTGTTTCTGTTGCAGTTGCTGCAGGGCAGACCTTTCCCCCCCCCCCCCCACCACTCGCCGCCTCTGTTTAATTACACTTCTTCCTACGAACGACTAAAAAAATAATAACAATAGCGGAAGTTATACAAAAGCCGCACAACCGGCCGCATAACAAAAAAAAAATAATAAAGAGTGGGTACAATAAAACAACAAGGGTTGAGAGATAAGGCAAAGAACTCGTCGACGGAAGGGCGAAAAAGTGTGGAGTTGCGGCGACTGCGAGCGTATAACATGTGACGAAAGCAGTCGGCTGGATTCGAGTTTAACAACATTTAACTGTTGTTTACACTCTTGATTGCCCTATTCCGTTCTAACTAGTGCAGAAAAAGCTCACACACACACACGTATTCCCCATCTTTTGCAACAACAAAGCCTTTAAAATCTACCCAAAGACTCAATTTAGAAGCGTTTGAAATTAGAAATCTTTGGGAAACTAATTCATTAAAGAAGTGGGCTATGTGAGATCAATTAAAATCGTACAGCAGAAACATGAGTTTTGCTTTTTTATAAATTAATATGTCCGGTACCGAACCTAAACCTTCAATATAATGCAAATATATCCTAAACTGCTGAAATTACGTTTATAGTTTTAATGAACACCTTAAACACACGACATCCACAAAAGTGGAAAACGTGTTTTTGCATACGACTCCCAAATGATTTGTCGCCTGCCTTAAACGCGAAATCCGCGTGAAAATTAAAAAATTGTCCCTCGTTAAACAGGCTTACCTCGAATCCGGACGCAAAAAAAAGGCCATCAGCCATTCAAGTCCAATTGCAAGGCGAGACTTTCCGTTTTTGTTAGTTTTATATGTATTTTTTTTTTGTTGCTTTTCGCAAAGTTGCTTTCAATCAAATCGATTCGAAACGCGCAAAAAGCAAGACTGCAAATTGTAAAAAATTGTGTTTATTATAGACATTGACTTGGCGCACACTTTCACGGCACAATTAATTGGCTAGATTTTTCCCCATCTTGGCCATCCCCCCACTTTATCTTCCTCTTCTGGGCAAACAGCTGGCCAACTTGTTTGCACACATTTCGCACAGTGGACGACGGGCGGGCGCAAAAAAAACTTTCGCTCAAAACGGATGCAGCCAGAAAGAAGTAGGTGGGGAGTTCGGAACTGGTTTCTTGTAACAGGAATTCTTTTTATTTTTTGTTATTTTTGTTTTGCTACTTTTTTCCTCTTTTAATTTTCCATCAATTTGCACATTTCCGCTCGGCTGTGTTTGCGATTTATATAGATTTCTTTTCCTATTGGCCTTCTGGCGCCCGACTTATGCACGAGTTGTTCTAATTTATCTCTGTTGGCCCACAAACAAATATATATTTATTTTTTATTTATCTCGCTCCGCACTTTCTTTCGGCATTTTAAATTGGCCCAAAACGCGATCGGCTTTTTCCTCTGCTCTTTCGCTATTTATAACAGAACTCACGCACACACACACTCCTGCACAACCAGGTGAAAATGAGTGCAGATATCTTCGCTGATCGTACAAATAATTTCGGTTAAATTGAATTCTTTGATTAACAAGTTTCCGTTGGAGCCGCGTATTTATTTTTGGAAACCCTCACACAAATTGAAAACCGCAACTTGGCGCGCCGAAATATATAAATACAATAAAATATATTCAATTATGACAAACTCGATTCCATCCCAAAACAAACAATTAACGTTTTGTTGATGTTTCTTACGAACGCCGACAGTTCTTCTTTATAGTCTATTTATTTATTTATTTATATTTCTTCAAAGCCGAAATTTAACGTCGAGCTAATTTTCGAAAATTATTTGTTCGTAGTTGTTTTTCGAATTTATCAATTTTTAGACGAATTTTGTCCGCGTTTGCAACCGTCGTTTGAAAAAATCGCTCGTTTAAATCGTTTATTTAAACCGTTTTCAGCGACTTGATGTGTTATTCTCTTTCTCCCTCTTTACTTTCTTCTTCTCTAGAGGTGGAGAAACTTCGATGTCAACATCGATTGTTCAAAATATCGGACCTATCGATCGGGACTATCGATGTTTATCCATCCCTATCGAAGAAGATCTCTTTCTCCTTATTTTTCTTACTGCTCGACGTTTCGCTTACATTGAGGTGGAGTTTTTATTATATTTCTTCTTCTATTCTTCTATTATTTCGACGTTTGGCTAACATTTCGCTGTTAGTTCGACGATTTCTAACATTTCTCTGTTAGTTCTACATGTTCGTAACATTGATCTCGATGTTAGTGGAAATATAGGTTTGAGGCAATGCTAACAATGGTTCGAGTCGGAACTAAAACTAAATTTAATTACAACTAATTGTTTTTAAATGAACATATAAATAGATATTTATAATAATAATATATAAATAGATATTAATAACGAAAAGTATTTAGCATTCCTTTCTTTAGTTTTAATTGACATACACAACCTGACATTACTCTTTTTAGAAACAATGGGATTAAATGGGATTTAAAAACAGAGGCTCCTACAAAATAAAATTATTTCTTAAAACAGCAGGTCTATCCTTGACCTTATTTAAAACACCCTTTATTAATTTAATACGCCAGTCGTAGCAGGAGATTGTTGTGAATTATTGTTTAAGTAAATAAAACTGCATGTACATTTATTACACGTAATATGGCATCGAAAGAATTATTTATTGAACTCACTAAACAAAACAATGACAATGACAATGAATTAAGTTAATGAATGACAGAAACGCGCAGCTTACTTGACTATTTGGCAATTTTACTAAGAACACACAGAACACGAATACAAAATATATATGCGGTGGGTTTACATTGCAGTTGGAACACGAGTCACGAGTCTTCCTCTCTTTAGCCTGATAAAAGCACTTATTGCATTAAATAGCCTACGAACTAGGAGTGCGGAGTGCAGAGTGCAGGGGTCAAGAGCGGGTGGAGGGTGTGGAGCAGCAGGCCATGGACACATCCAATGGCAAGTCCTGCGAGAAGGCGAAGGTCGAGGTGCTCGAGGTCTCGTTGAAGCCACTGTCCGTGCGATAGAGCGGAATCCTGGGTCCTTGCTGTGGCAATGCATTCTGGGGTAGCCCCGCTGGCTGCATTGCTCCTGCAGCCGCAGACTGATCCTGATCCTGATCCGGATCCTCCTCCAAATTGGCACTGAACGACTGCGAGAGATTCTTGCGTTGGGCGGAACGATGTCGTCTGTGGCCACGCGGAGTGTCCGAATTGGACGAGCTGCAATTGAAACTCAGGGTGGACAGTTGCATGGCCTCGCCCTCCGCTTCCGCCTCCGTCTCCTCGTCCACCTCCGATTCAGCGCCCTCCTCCTCCTCCTCATCATCCTCTTCGGTTTCCTCAAACAGTGGCTGGTCCGCGGCCTCAATCGCCACCTGTCGTGTGCTGTTCACCCGCAGTCGCCTGACCCGCTGATTAATGCTGCAATCCGAGTGCTCCAAGGCGCCCATCGGCGAGGAGCTCCGGTCCGGCGTGAACTGCAGGGCCGTGCGCTCCGACAACGTGTCCTGGTGCTCTGCTGTGACGCTGACCTCCGCCTTGGAGTACACCAGTCGCCGGCTGAGATGCTCGGACGGAGCAATGGGCGACGGCAGTCCCAGCTCCTGCATCAGCAGTTTCCGCTTCCCCGAGCAGTTGCCATCGTCGGGCGTTCCTGGCGGCAGACCGCATAGGTTTCTAATGGGCGAAAGGCAGCCGAAACTGCCCTCGCCGGAGGCCGAATCCGATAGCCTGCCCGCGAACATGGTCTGCTTGCCCTGCGGACTGGAGCCCGCGATGGGCGATGACTGCTCGCCGTGCTCCTGGTCGCCCAAGACGATGACGTTGTGCAGATCGAACAGTTTCCGGCGCATGGAGCTGTTGAAGATGTCGTGGCCGCCGCTCGATTTGCTCCGGCCGGACAGGCGGGCGGCCAGATGGGGCTGGAAGTAGGGACGCAGTGCATCCTCCAAAGCCTTGGGCAAAATCGGCGGCAGCGTGAGTTCCGTCTGCACCTCGCAGTCCCGTTTGCGCCGCGACTTATTCGATATGGGCGTATTGTCCTCGTTGTGGTTGATTATGATGCGCTGCTTCCGCAGCGGACAGTCCACGGGACTGGGCACAATGTGCGACTCCTTGAAGAAGGCACTGATGGCCAGCTGGGCCCGGGATTCCTGCTCGGGATCGGGGGAGTCGTGAAACTGCGTTTCGTGCGGCTCCAACTCGGCGGGTTTCAGCTGCGAGACTTCGTCAATGTTCCACTCGAATTGCGTGGACGAAAGTTGGGGCGTACGCGAGCGGAAAAGCGACGGACTGTAAGGGAAAATCAGGGGGGGAGGGGGTTTTCAGTAATGAGTTTTTCCCCCCAAGGCAAAACTCACCTGGCAATCGTCGGCAGGTGCAAGCGATCCGCCATCGCGACCTCGAAGGGATTGCGCACCTTGTGCAGCCTCTTTGGGGGCGGGGTGCACACATTTCCACCTCCATTTCCATTTCCACTGCCCGGCATTAGGGGGCTGCGTTTTTCATTTTCCTTGCCGCCGCCATTCGTTGGCGTTGCCGCCGACGCCGTCGAATTGTTGCTGTTTGAGTGGCTATTTCTGCGCGCCCGGCACTTCAGTCCGCTGAGATTAGTGAAATATCGATTCTTGAGGGCTTGCGGCGTTCGCACCTCGTCGTTGTACATATTTTCAAATCTTGCGATTCGCCTAGTTTCGACTTAAATTAAATTATTTTAATGGGCCTGCTGCGATCGCAGGAGGATGTCAGTATTTTCAAATGCTGCAGTGTTGGTCAGCGTCGCAGCGGAGTTATCGAATCGTTGGCGATTCGAAAAGGAGGATGCAAGATTGAAGTGTTACTATACGCAATCGTTAGTTTTAGCTTAAGTTATTATTAAACATTCATTATTTTATTTATTTGCATTGCTTGCAAAAACCTTTAGGCGATTATACAACTTTCAGTATTTTATGATTGCGCGCCATTCGCTGTCTGATATCGATAGTATCGATCATCCGTAATCTGTGGTGTAAATCCTGGCTAAATACTAATTTATCTGGTTTGTGTCTCGTCTGACTGTGGACTAAGTCATCGCTTAATATACTAAACTTGGTATTTTACCACGCCCCGCCAACGGTCACACTGCCAGCTGTCTTCGCCGTTCTGCTCCTCCACAAACACATACACGTCGGCTAGATGCGTGTTGTGTGTGTGTGTGCAGTGCGAAACAGAACCGAAACCGAAACAAGAACCCAGAAAAGCAGACGAAAAATCACACAAAAATCTAACAAATTCGCTGCAGAACCAACTGCAGAATTCTATACGGCCGGGCGAACCGCTAAAGTGGCCAAAATTCGGCGAAAACAGCGCAAGTGTGACAAAGCATTCGTGCCAGTGCAGCCGACGGCGAAACGGGCGAAAACAAAAGAGAATAGTGTTGATAGTAATTCGAGCGTATTTAGCAGCAGCAGCCAGAGCAGCGGCGTCAGCGCAGGCAGCGACGCGGGCAGCGGCAGAGGCAGCGAAAAGCAACGGCGGGGGGGTGGTGGGTGCGGAAACGGGCCGGGGAACGGCCGAGAACGAAACAGTGACAGCGACAACAACTACAACCACAACAACAACAAATGCCGGTCGGTTTATCACCTCCGATCTAATCAAAACGGTTAATAGCAGGCAAAAAAAGGGCCAAAGCCCCCTAGATGCCACAACTAGTTTACGTTTATCCGACTGCTTGCATACCGTGCAAAAACTTGCTATTGAACTTGAGAGCTGCGACGCCAACGCCAGCAGCGACGCCGACGCCAGCAGCGCTGTCATGTCAGAGACGGGCTGTCGGCATTATCAGAGCTACGTGAAGGAGCACAGCTACGATACATTCCGGGTCATCGACGCCTACTTCGCTGCCTGCGTCAACAGAGATGCGCGCGAGAAGAAGGTGAGTGGGAGTGGTAAAGGGCAAGAAATTGCGAGAGGTGATGCAGAGGTGAGAAAGAGCGAAAGGCAGAACGCAATCAGAGATGCGTCATTATTTGCATAACCGTGAATTGTTCGCGGGAAAGGTCACTGACACTAATGATTGTAGATAAATTCGCAGAGCAACTTATTTAAGTTTTTAAAGATGCGCAACAATCAATAGAGAAGTTATGTTTATTTTTAAACTATAAATTGCATTAAATAATTTGTTTATGCTAATATATAGGTATAGTCCCAGCCGTGATTGATTCAGTTTTAAAGTTTTGTGGATCTAGCAATTATATTACTCCATTTATAGTACCATAAAAACGATGTGTCAGTAATTTTCTCAATATTTAAAACATTTGTGCGTAAAGACATTGTTTTCCAAACATTTTTTCAAAATCAGACGATTTTTTTTTTTTTAATCTACAAATTTCCCAAATTGTAATTCTTTATCAAATATGTGTAACTACCTGCTACATACTTTCCATATTCCCGTAAAATATGTGAGGTAGAAGCAAAAACTAAATTTGAAATTAGGTGTCATATACATTGTATATGATATTGTTTTTCGATTTTAATTCTTATTAGAATATTAAAAATAAATTAAAAAACAGCAAAGTCATTATTTGTTTTCATAATTCTAAATTGCCTTTATGGGAGCTATATGATAAAGTCTCATTCTTGCTACTTGTAACTGAAAAGCCAACTTTTAGGATAATTTATGCAGACAGCTCTAAAAATGTGTCCTTTACTGCGTTGCAAACTTTTCACTGAAATTATTATACCTTTGCAAGGGTATACAAAGAATAGAAAAATGTAGGAAACTATCAGTGGTTTCGGCAGATTTTGATTAATGTTAAAGCTGTCAGGCAGCTGCACTGGGGATGATAATTTCTGTGTGAACCAACCCTCCCTTAATCAGATATTTACACTTCCAGAGGATATTATGCTTAAGTCAGTAGTTTGAAAAGCATTGTACGACTTATCTATTATTAGGCTATATTTATATTATTTGGTTGAATTTTTGGGGCTTTTATTTATAAATTTTTTTTTAACATTTATATAACAGAATTTAAATTGTGGAATTTAATTACATTTTTAATCATAAATTGTAAATTGTAAATTTTATTACATTGTTTTATGCACAAAGTATGTGCCACTTTAGGTTTTTTTGAAAAGATTTCAAAGATTAATTTTTAAATTAATTTTGATTTAAGGAGCATTAAATCAAAGACTTCTCCAGATCCCGTACAAACTAATTAAATTAAAAGATACCTCCGTTAAAAAATATCTTCAAATTAAACTTCTAATTTATTTGTTATAAATGTCAACTAGTTTTTGTCCACCTATCCAATTATTTTTTGGGTGTTGTATTTTTTATAACCCCTTTAAACCCTCAGGCGATCCACTGCAACTGCTTCGAGTGCGGCAGCTACGGCATCCAGTTGTACGCATGCCTGCACTGCATATACTTTGGATGCCGAGGGGCCCACATCACGAGTCACCTGCGATCCAAGAAGCACAATGTGGCCCTGGAGCTGTCGCACGGAACGCTCTACTGCTACGCCTGCAGAGATTTCATTTACGATGCGAGGAGCAGGGAATATGCGCTGATCAACCGCAAGCTGGAGGCCAAGGATCTGCAGAAGAGCATCGGTTGGCAGCCGTGGATACCGACGGCCAAGGAGACGAATCTTCTGCTGGCCAACGCAAGGCGCAGGATGGTTAGGCCCAATCAAACCATCGGACTGAGAGGACTGCTCAATCTGGGGGCCACCTGCTTTATGAACTGCATTGTTCAGGTGGGTTTAGTTTCATGAATCCACTAATCCTCTAATTTCTTAAAATAATCCACTTTATTGCTCTCCAGGCTTTGGTTCATACTCCCCTGCTGAGCGACTACTTTATGTCAGATCGCCACGACTGCGGCAGCAAGTCAGCGCACAAATGTCTCGTCTGCGAAGTTTCGCGTCTCTTCCAGGTGAGGCAAAGATACTTATTGCTAAAGCCTCCTTTACAATCAGAGAGTCTTTCTTTTCTTAAAGGTCAAGATTAAGATGATTTTAATAAAGTATACAATTGTCAATGGGTATTATAAAGCAAAAGCAAATTTTTTTTATTTACCCAGATTATTTTAACCTGAAACAAAAAATAATTTAAATATTTTATAAATGTTCTTTTTGTTTTTTTTTTTTAAGGAGTTCTATTCGGGTTCCCGTTCGCCGCTGTCGTTGCACCGGCTACTGCATTTAATTTGGAACCATGCGAAGCACTTGGCCGGCTACGAGCAGCAGGATGCGCACGAGTTCTTCATCGCCACTCTGGATGTGCTGCATCGGCACTGTGTGAAGGCTAAATCGGAGCACGAGAGCAAGAGCAACAGCTCCGGCTCGGGCAGTGGAACCAATTCCAGTAGCTCGAGCAGCTCGCATTGCTATGGTCAGTGTAATTGCATCATCGATCAGATCTTCACGGGCATGCTGCAGAGCGACGTGGTGTGCCAGGCCTGCAACGGAGTGTCCACCACCTATGATCCGTTCTGGGACATTTCGCTGGATCTGGGAGAGACGACAACGCACGGGGGAGTTACGCCCAAGACCCTGATCGACTGTCTGGAGCGGTATACCCGCGCCGAGCACCTCGGCTCGGCGGCCAAAATCAAGTGCTCCACCTGCAAGTCCTACCAGGAGTCGACCAAACAGTTCAGTTTGCGCACTCTGCCCAGCGTGGTGTCCTTCCACCTCAAACGCTTCGAGCACTCGGCTTTGATCGATCGCAAGATCTCCTCGTTCATTCAATTCCCCGTGGAGTTCGATATGACGCCCTTTATGTCGGAGAAGAAGAACGCCTATGGGGATTTCCGGTTCTCTTTGTATGCCGTGGTCAACCATGTGGGCACCATCGACACCGGGCACTACACCGCTTATGTGCGGCACCAGAAGGACACGTGGGTCAAGTGCGATGATCATGTGATAACGATGGCATCACTCAAGCAGGTGCTGGACAGCGAGGGGTAAGGATACTTATGCATTTCTTTTAAATAAGTTTTTGTATTGAGAGTAAACAAAGCTTATAAATTATTTTAAAATTTTTTCAATTTATTCATATTTAAGATAAACTTAGGGAAATTAATATAATAGCAACATTTGAGCAAATCGAATTCAATGGAATTGCCATTTTCAACTGAATAAAACTTGGGAATTTCAAAAACAAACAAATTCCAGAAAAGCCATTTTCGATAGTCTGCTAAATTATCTAGAAATCTTTATTAATGCATTTTGTTTCTTTCTTATTTCAGTTATTTATTGTTCTACCATAAAAACGTGCTGGAATACGAATAGGGGACATCCGTTAGGATCCATTGAAGCGACTGTATCCCTAAATAACACAAACAAGCCGAAAACCATGCTTTACGAATAAACAAACACACAAACAACAGACAAGACCGCGGCAGCGCTTACGAATTAAGTAATCTTAACGCAAAAAGAAACAAATCCTATACTGAGCGTTCCCTCGATTGAGGTTAATTAAGTTCACATACTCAAAACATTGGAACAATCGAAAACAAAAAAGAAATTATTGAAAATTGTAATCTGATCAATCGATATGTGGGGATACCCGTTTTGTTCTAAGTATTTCAAATCCATAATACTAAAAACTAAAAAATGATATAAACTAAACAGTTGGCTTATACATTTATATATACACATTAAACCAGGGATATGAAACAAGCACACAATTAACTTAATATTGCAGACGAAGACAGTGTTATCAGTTGGGCTGCTATGAAATGTTTTTTTTTTTTTTAATTTAGTGACACATTTGTTTACACTGATGAACAAAAACAAACATTTGGCCTTCCGGATTATTTATTTATTTTTTAATTTTCGATCTCTACCTAATCAGAATCTTAAAAACTATTGTGAAGTCAGTATTATTATGAATATTGTTTGACACTGTGATTTAAGAGTTCATACTGTTTTTGAATAACTATTTTTTCGTGCGGAAAATCAAAGCTCATCCACCTATGGCCACAATACGCTTAGTTAAAAAGAAGAAGAGGTAAACACTAATTATTACTAAAAATTAAAAAAAAATTTATTTCGACATCACTTGGGCTCGTCCGGGAATTGAACCCGGGACCTCTCGCACCCGAAGCGAGAATCATACCTCTAGACCAACGAGCCGTCGGTACGCTGAGCGTTCAGAATGTCGGTTTTCAACATGCGGTGCCTCTCACTCCACTCCATTGGCCAACTGCTCTTAGGAAAGCCGTGTCTGCGGGAAAGGGACAACTGTAGTGTGCGCGGTGGTTCGGAAATGTGCTAATTTAGCCGATACATAAACCATCTGCTTTTATATGTTCAAGACTTTTCACTTTAAGTCAATTTAAAAGTTCCCAATCTTTTTGCCCTAATACAATACTAAAATTGTTCTCCGAATCAAAGAAAATTTAAAAATCGTGAGGAAATCCTATGATAATAAGATTTACAGTAACAAATTAAACAGTTATTAAAAGTTTCTGGAGGTTTCCATAAACGAACAGGACATCTCTCAAAATATTTAGCCAAATCAAAATCAAAATTAATTAACATTTCACGAAAAATATTATTATTATTTAAATTACAATTTTTAAAAATATTTTAAGGTCAGATTAATAATGTCGCTAAAACTCCCATCGACATCAATTTCAAGCATTTCCAAAATATTATAGGCCTCAACGCATCTACACATCTCGGAATTTGGTATTTCAGCCAACTGGGAAAATAAATATCTTATTAAAGAAGAAAATTATTTACGTAACACTTACCATACGTTGTATATTCAGAAATTCATTCTGCGAAATGGTAATTTCGAATGGATTTTTTGATGTGACGCCATTTTCTCTTAGTATGTTAACTAACGAATTCATAAATTCGAAGGAAATTGTTCTATCTGATACTGAAATTTCAAGTTTGTACATTTTGTCGCACTTTGATAGAAAGTCAAGAAGTTTATTTTCTTCAAATAATTCTTCTGTCAATTTCAAGCTTTGCAAATTGTTTGAGTGCCTAACGATCCACTTGTAAAAGTAATCCATTGAGTGACATTTAGCATACTTTAAACTCAAGTAAAAACCCGCTTATGATCTTGAGGTTGCAGCAATGTTGCTCGATTAATTATAAATATTGAACGTCTAAGCCAACAACATTTATTTCATCAACGTTTGGGCCATAAACCATCAAGAAGTCCGATAAAGTCCAGCGATAAAGTCCGAGATGAAATTTTTTTATATTCATTGCGGCAGTGATAGGCAAAAGCCGATTGCAAAACCTGATTAGCTTGGGCTAGTTTTAGCCTATCTTTAAAACTTAGCTCATCCAAAATTCGGTCCAAAATCTCCAATGGCAAATCTAATATGTTAGTGGGATTCTCCATTTTTAACTGGAATGAAAATAAATCAAAGCTTGTTTAAACTAACAAAGTGAAAATTCAGGGCTGGTCACTCACCGAACTGTCGTGGAATTGGAGCACCTTGTGAATCACCTGGAGCCAGCTGTTGTGGTCTCCAACTACTGCAAATATCGTCAAAGTTTTTGACAAATTACTATAGTTCTTGCTCTGCTGGTCCACTGTTGGCTACTTAATTTTTTTAAAAACAGAATAAGTCGGGAAAACTTAAAAAAACGCGTGGGAAGCGAAACCCACGCCGGCTGAACAGAAAATAAACAAAACTAGGAGTGACGATTGTCAGCTGATCGGAACCGGATCCGGAGCGAATTGTTCTGCACTTAGCTTAAAGCTTTGTCTTGTGGCTGCCTTCAATAAAATTAGCTTACTTTGAAAAAAAAATATTTGCATACGGCTGGGCGTGTAGATAACAGTGATAACTAAGAACACGCTTAAAACTTTTTTCTTAATATAATAGTGCGAGACCAAGGCTTTAAACAGTAGTTTTGATCGATATCGGCAGTGCAAATAATTTTTTAGGGATATATATGCGCCATGGCAAGTACGCCTTATTTATAAGTGTTCAGTAAAATCTTTCCTAAAAGAAAATTATTTATTTATCCTACTTGAGCGGCGGATCAAAGAAGATTGATAAAGAACCAGTAAAATGCTCCATCCCTGACCTAAAAAGCCGATTTCAATTAGTCAGTAAATCGGAAACTTTACAGCACTGCTACAGAAAGGAAAAAGTTTTTGTTCAATCAGATCGTACAGGTTGAAAATGGAATTCCAGAAACACTTCAAATCCAATTATAATTTAGGAACTGGACCTGACCGTGTAAAATTTTGCATATGCGAGCGTAGTCGTAAAAATGTGATTGTCTGCAGCCGCTGCAAACAGTCATTTGTGGGCCGCATTTCGCAACGCTGTCCAAAACACCCCGAAGTAAGTAATGAACTAGTAAAAAACGGTAAATAATCTATCATTTATAAAACTGCTATGTAGGTGACTTTTCTTATGGACGCCCGTCAATGCGCTTTCTGCGGTGCCCATGCTAATTTCTTGCAAGTATCCGAGACCAAGCGCTGAAATGGGATATTCTCAAAAACACTGACTTCGTTGACGAATCTGCTATTACATAAACATTATTATGTATACAAAAGTGCCAATAAGTAAATAAACAGAAAATTGTTATTAAACTGAGTTTTTATATGGATATTCTAATGTAAGATTTAAAACAGTATTTAAAATTAAAAAGGTTGTTAAAAATTTAGTTTATTTAAGTTTATGATTTCTAGCGAATACTGTAGTGTAAGCAAAGCAAAATGATTTAATTTAATTTATTTATTTTTTAGCATACTGATTGTAATAGTTTGAAAATGTATGTATTTCATTGACCTCGGTTAATATGTGCACTGTTTCCAGGGGTCACTGTAATGCAAACCTTTCTCTGTCACCTCTTGCGTTTCACAACACTGCCAAGCGCCGTTACTCAAAGTTGGCTTCACCAAACAATTTTTGACATCCAATTAAATTAAAAATGCTCGAATTACTAATATAAGCACTCATATTCTGGAAAAGCTGGCTTTTAAATATTTGCCCCGGTGTTCAAGACTTTGACTTTTGTGTTTACATCGAAGCGATAACGATAAGTCGTAAAAAAAACGATGCCATCTTCCAGAAAATTCGGTAATTTTAGCTTTGTTTTGTAGTGGAATTCACCTAAGATGTATATGTATATGTATTGCAGCCAACAATGGCACCGATCCGGATTCCATAGCCGCTCGACTTCGGCAGCGCTACGGGAATCTCACGGCCCCATCGGTAAAGCAAGTCACCATAATCAAGAAGCCGATGGCAATTTCAATCAGCAACATGCCGCTCACGGAACAGGAGGCCGAGCAACTGGAGTACCTCGAGTTCGAGAGGGATCTGAGCAACATCCGGAACCGCAATCCTCAGATCCAGTCGGAGGAGCAGCCGAAGCTCAAGTACGATCTGCCCGAGGAGTACAAGAGCACCAAGCTCTGCACCTGCATGCGTCCGCACACCGCTTACGAATGCGATCGTTGCCATCAGTACATCTACGGGCGCATAGCGGAGGTTTGTGAGAAGCATCCCCATGTAAGTGTGCCTCCGATTAGATAATATAAATAATAATATAGAATTTTTGACTATATGGGTGCCCAGATTCAGTTTAAAAGCTATTAAAAGTGTATCTTTTCCAAATGCTTTATTTTTTAAATAAGTAGATCAAGTTATGCAATAGATAATAGTATATATATGGCAATCGGATTCCTTAGTATTTTTTATCGTCTTCACAGGAAAAGGGTTTTAAAGGTCAAACAAGGGATACATTTCTGATATTGTTTTTTTTAAATTCGAACAATGTTGTGCAACTTATTTTTTATACATGTTGCGGTGAACATCTTAGGGCATCACAGGATCATCTCAAAAATATAGATCATATTGCGTTTGAATTCGGAAGTTTTTGCGCTAGGACGTTCGTCGACTGCATAAATGACATGTGTGGAAAAACCTACTTAAAGTTTTTTTTTTTAAATCCAACATAAAAACGTGGTCGAGGGCATATATAAATCAAAACTTCAATCTCTGTAAACTCGGTATGGTGATGCATAATTTTCTTTCCTTCACTTTGCCAAGTCAAACGCTTGAATAAATATTTTATTTGTTGTACATATATTATTGTTAGGAATTTATTAGAAAATGTACTATAATGCGTTATTTTCTGTACCTTTGCTATTTAGCTAAATATTATTTTTTTCGCACAAACTTAATAGGAATTTTTCCTTATGGATCTCCGATCCTGTCCATATTGTATTGCCCCGATCGATATGTTAAAAAAGGCGCCTATCAGCTGGGAGGATATACGTAAAATTGAGGAGGCTGAACTTCCCGCTGATGAGGACCTATAAGTAAGAGTTTGAGACTCAAGTGCATGTTACATGTTATATTATTTCATGTATAACTAACAATAAAATATATATTTATATATATACATATATATCTATATTCGGAAAAACAATAGAGTTTTTCAACTGATAAGAGGGCATTGTCTTGGGAGTTGTCTTAATGCTCAAGTGCATTTTTAGGTTTAGCCCGTGGCCCACATGCCACGACTCTCTTTTTCAGCGCGACATTTATGGAGTGCACACATAAGCTGTCATAAAGGAGCTGCGGCACGGACATGAGTGCCATAAACCCTTATCTCCTGGTCTCTGCAGATTGACACTGCGGCAGTCACTCGACGCAAAGTGCATAGAAACGAAGTGCCTGTCCTTACAGCTGGTTTCAAAATTATAGTGGCTTTGGTAAGTTGTATAAAATCAATAGAATTTTTACTCTTGCATTTAACGATTTTATGTAAATTTGGTTGTATAAAAGGTACATTTGTAGAGTCCAAATGATGAAAATCACTTATTTTATTAGGTTCCATTTTATACAGCATTGTCACACTTTTTGTGAGGTATTATTTTTTTTTCCACACACACAGTCCTGTTTTGTTAGCAGCAAAAAATTTCTTGTGCTTGCGTCACCTTTTTATCGGTGTTAACTGCAAAACTGCGCTCCCCCGATATCAGGTTAGTATATAATATTTCTATTTTGTAGTCTTGCGTTAACTTATCAGCCATCTATCCATTGCAGTGCTGATTCCCAGGGACGCCCCATTCAAATCAGCGAACAAATTCATGTCACCGATAACAATTCAATCACTTAAGAGTTCAGCACATTTTGAAATCGCTTTACAATGCCCCAAGCCAAGTCCCCCTGGACACATTGTGGTGTCATCCTAAGTTCTTCGTCCTGCGATTCTCTGGATAACTCCTGCTGGTAAGTGGAGAAGCTTTAGATAGCGTTTGCCTCTACTTATTTTCTATTTTTCTCACTTCTCACTTTTCAGACTCCCTGCGCTGCAGTTTTCTCAACAACTTGGCAAGCCATTCAATGGATTCACTTGTTCTTGGACTTCCACTTGCAGTTTTTGTGCATCCGCATTCTGGTGCTTCAACAGGCGGACATGGTAAATCATTGCGGCAGTGGATTGTCCGAACTTCTGGCTTAGTCATTGCTTCTTTCGACTTCGCTTCTCCGTCGATTTGAATGGGACAATGCCCGCAGTTTGGTTTGCTGTCAGTTTGGGACCTTATTTTCCATGCACTTATGATAAGTTGTAATGATCTGGAGCGGTAAGTTATAAAGTTATAAGTATTTCTGGTAGTTTTTGTAAACTTATGTAAACTGATGGTGGTAATATGATGTACCCATCTGCAGACAGTGTTAGGGATTAATCAGACTTAAAATTTTATGATTATTAAATTCTTTGAAAGCCATTGTTGATTTGTAACATTTAACTATTAACTATTCAGTTTCATTTAATTGCAGTAATTAATTAACAGTTTTCCTCAATTTTACATTTATTCTTTCAAACTAGCAGAAAACTTGTCACCATATTCAATTGCCAACATTGTCATTGTCGCCTTAAAGAAAACTAACTATTATCACAACAAACTTTGCTAGAGGTCTGGCCTCGTTCTTTTTAGCGGCTTTTGCACTGCTTTGGTCAACAGCTGCAGCTCTTAGTTAACTTGTTAATGCTTAACTACGAATCGCCTTTTCAATGGCTACATAAACAACATCACCGGCACTTCCCTTCTGTGTCTGTGAGGCCTTCATCCGGCAATGCCCCTTCCCCCTTAACCCTTTTCAAAAACAGCTCCGACTTCGTTGACGGCAGCAGCAAAAGGATTCGGTCCAGGCCGGTCTCAGCTTCCATTTCAGCCAGTTGTCCTGCCAGTTTTCCTGCCTGAAATGCGAGTGTCTTTTGCCTGCTGGCACTTTGGAATAACTTGGACAATTGCTTTCATGCTGATTTCGTTTCGCTTTGGCCCCTCACTAAACCTAGTTTAAACCTTTAAACTCATTTAAAGTTCCAGATCAACTTTGCTGTGCATTAGTAGCTCAGTTTAGGGATACCTCTCCAAAAATATTCCAATTAGTGTAACAGGCCTTAAGCGTTTGCATATCTCTCTTATTAGTGAGTTTTGCAACTGTTTGAACAAGGGATGCAATTTCAATTTTTTGGATTACTTTAATCTACCCTGATATTGCACATATGGTGTATTTTTATTATCTCTGGATTAAAAGTAAGGTCTTTATTTCATTCAGCTTGAATTTAAATGCTCTTTAGTTTATAAAATAGGCCAGCAAGTCTTTAAAAGTAAACACTTCGGAACTTTTAAATGATATGTTTTCCAACAATTTTTCAAAGTTTAACTTTTAAAACGATCTGGGTCACCGGTCCTTTGCATCCCTGTTTTAAAATATTCATAAAAGTCTGTCCGTTGCCTCTTTAAATCACATGGCTGCACCCTTTATCTGACTGCTGGATGCAAGATAGACAAAGTTGGCGCTAGTACGTCGGCCTGGCTATTGTCCTTCGTGCCCTGCTTGACTGCTGCAGTTGTCCTCTTTCCATTATTGAAGTGTGCACTTCCGCAAAATGGTATTTGGAGCAAGCACATAAGCTTAACCCCCCCTTGGAGGCTCCCCTGCCAATGGTAGAACTGAATTTAGTGGCACTTGCAATTTTTACGGCAAACAATGAAAGGAACACCGTGGTGAAGGAGCTGTATTCGTCCCTCGGGCGATTGCTATTTATTTATATGCCTTACTAATGGCGGCAATAATACAGTTTTATATTGGCATATTAGGCTAGACAAGGTTTCTTAAATATTTGCTGGCGTTCATGTATCCATTTGGATATCGCTGTAAAGGGAAAGAAATATAATAATTATCTAATAGTTTTACGTACAGAGTATTATTCGAAACTTACTCCATCTGGAACCCATTACGACAGGACAAACTGAGTGCTCAGTTAGGGGATCAGGATCCCCAGCATGATTCAAGTTAAACCAAATCAAGGCATTACCCTTTTTGGGTTCTATGGATAACTTTAGTTTTGTAAATACAGTAGTTCCACCCAAGGGAACATCGGTTGCCTAGATACAAGAAAAGAACATTATTTTTATAGAACAAATCTGGGCTAATTTAAATTATCTAACTCGGTAAGCAAAAGACTAAACTGTGTTTTTTCTACACGTGCTCATGAAGATATTACCTTAAGTATTATTTAAGGTATATAAGATATGCAAGTAACGCACTTACGTAGAGTAAAGCTGTAGCTATTCGATCTCCTCCATACTCAGAAAAAAAGCCTGGCTGCAAAAATGTTAATATAAATATATACAATTATTTTAATAAGTTAATTAAAGCACTTACCGGGCGGTCGGCCAACTCCACGTAGTCCACATGCTTACCAAAATGACCGCCCAGACCGTAATTGGTCAGATAGAGAGCCATGTTCTCGAGCATTTCCAGGCCACTCATATCTGCAATTCGTCGATTGATACTCAGGGTAAAAGGAGCAATGGTGCCCTGAAAGGTAACCATTTTAACCACAGAATCTTGCGGTTTTGGCTTTCCGTTTTTGTCAAAGTTAACATATGTCCAGCCATCTTCCATGGTGGCATTAAATATGGCAATGTCCCTCATTTGCTTGAATTCCTGCTCGTAGAGCACGTCGTGGTAAAGAAGTACCAAAGGTTGCAGGCTTAGAAACTCCAATTTGAGTGGCGCTATCTTAAGAAATGGAGATGTCTCCTTGTTATAGCGACACGTTAGTTGGGACGATGTATTCTTCGGCCATTCTCCACGACAGCCGCGCTCTAGTTTAGTTGGCTTACGCTTTCGTTTGGCGGCTTCGTCTTGAAATATCTTCTCGTCTCCTGTTAGGTATTCATCAATTAAGTTTTTAACGTTGTCATAATTGTCTTCCCGAGTGACCTCTTTGGCCATGCTATCCCATTCAGATTTCTCTGTCGAAGTGATCTTAACTTTATCCAAGGTTAGAGCTACAAAAGAGATTTAATATATTTTAGTTTTTAAATAAATTAGATCATCGTTCTCTTCATCCAAAACTCTTTAGTGAAATTGAGTGAAATGAAGAAAAACATTGGAATTTTTCGTTAAATAAATGGTAGTAACTGGTATAACAATAATGACGAATAGATTTGTGATTTTGTATAAGTTCATAGGAGATATTTCGGTTAGTAAGCTAAAACAACAAAAAAGTATTAAAAAAGGAATTTAAGAATTTAATTATTAAAATTTTGAATGATTGCAGCCCGGAAATAAACTTACATTCTTTGAGCAATGCCTTGGCATATTTTTTGTAGATTTTTTTCCTCTTCAAACCCAAAACTTTTTCATAGAGTTCGCCTTGGGGAAACTCATGAAGTCTTAAAGCCATGCGATACCAGTGAGTGGATTCGGAGAATCGTGATTGATTGTAGTGAAAATTAGCCAAGGCGTTACAATCAGGGGCAGTCAAATGGGAGCTTAAATAAATTGTCTAGATATGTTATTTAATAAAAAACGAAATATTGACTTACTTAAATTTCCTTCCAAGTAGGAAACCCTTTGACAAATCGTCTGCATGTTGATTATAAAATTTTTCGATCCGCGTCATTCCTTTAAGGGCAACATTAAGGTCATCATCAATTGGAGCAGACTTCAATTGCAATTCCATTTCTTTGGTGTTCTTGGTTGCTATCGCCAGTTTCAGATATCTTAGCCACTTGGGCCAATCTTGATTGAGGCGTCTCACCAAAGGAAAGGCATTTAAAGGATTGGCCATATACTCTTCCTTCTCGGCCAGCGTGTTGAAGCTTTCCCTCTTTAACGACTCCTGATATCTACGAATATCTCGTATTCCAAATGCAAATAACTTTATTCACTATTTTAAGACTTACAATTTAATCTTATCCACCTTAGACTGCATAGCTTGTAAGTATGCCTCAAGGTTAGCTTTTAAAGACTCTTCCATTTCTAAAAGTTTTACCATGCTCATCACAGAAGTGCTGTATATCATTTTTTCCTCTGAGCTGTTTTCATCATTGCCAAAGTTTTTCGGAACAGAAATTAATAAAAGACTGAGCTGAAACACAAACGTCTTCATCTTAGCTTAGGTCTTCTACTGCTTTCGTTTTCTATTTAAATGAGCAGGTAAAGCAACGATTTCATGGTCTATTGGTTATGGTTGTTAAATTTTGTAGTTTCGGAAAAACATGTTTAAGAAAAATAAACTGTAAACTTGTCTGAATACAATACATTTATAGCTGAAGCAAAAAAATTGGTATGGATATAACAAAGATAGCAAAATTTTTATATTTAACTGCGTTAAAATTATTTTTTAATACATGTTTTGTAAGCTAAATTCGGGTCCCTTTTAAAATGGTTGGGGAATAGAATTTATACCTTAAGGCTTAAGTTTGTGAACTGCAAATATTAGTTGCCTTTTATGATTTGCATGGCAAGATAAACATTTGAGGAAACAAGGGGACCCATTTCGTTAGAGCTGAAATATAGTATTTCTTAGATGTAGTAAAAATCTGCCAAACGTGTGCAACCTACTCCATCTATCTCCATTAATGACAGGACATACTGAGTGCTGGCTTCTTATATCAGGAGTTCCGTCATCAAACAAATTGAACCAAAACAAACTGCTCCCTTTTCGTGGGAAGACAGAGACTTTTATCTGTGGAAAAACTGTGGCTCCACCCTGCGGAACATCGCTAGCCTGCAAAATTAGGTATTCAAATGAATGTGATTAAAAATTACAACTTTGTAACAACTAACTAATACATCGCTTGAACTCACATAAAAAATAATGCTGGCCAAACGACCTCCCAATGCCGAAGCATCCGGAGTCTCAAATCCGTCGGAGGTGAAGTCAAAGTGAGGTTTGAAAAATGTCCCCACCCCATAATTTGCGACCTGCAATCTCTCGGATTTCGAAATATCGAATCCTGTCATGTCAATAATGCGCCGATTGATACGCTCCCGGGCTCTGATTTCTGAGCCATTTCTTGTGTCCGCATAGCCATTGGCCATATTCGCCGACTGCATTTTGAGACCCTTAATCTCCGAATCGTAAAGCACGTTGTGATACATTCCAATATATGGATTTAAGTTGATTTCCTCAAATTTCAGAGGTGCCAATCGCAGGAAAGGAGTCGTGGTAAACTTGTAGCGACACACGAGTTTTGGTTTCCGGCGGTACAGTCCTCGACAGCCGATTTCAAATTTCGATGGTTCTCTTTTTGTGTGATAGAGCTCTCGTTCTATTTGCACATCGTTTTCGGGGCTGTTCAGCCTTGCCATTATTCTATTCAAATCCTCTTGCTTTATGTCTGCCATAGAATTCTCCACTGCTATGAAAGCTTCTTCAGCTGTGTGCGAAGGGTCTGATTTACAACTTTCTTAAATTTTATATGAACTGAACCATTAGAACAAAAGGAATTAGAACAAAAGGAATTAGTTATAAATATATGATTTACCATATATGAACAACGATTTGATGTATTGGCGATGGAGGTATTCAGATGGATTGCCCAGAATTGTATAAAACAACGCATCACTTTCTTCCAGCTCGCTTTTGCAAGCCATACGATACCATTTTGCAGCTGCTTGGTAGTCGTGTTGTTGGAACATCAGATTTCCCATAGCTATAAGGTCGCGATAGGTGAGTCGAATGCTGCAGGAGAAGAATTTTATTCACAATTTTAATAACATTAGTTTTATTGGGATTTAAGTATACTCGTATTGCTTGTCGTCAATGAGACCGTGTGCCATATCATCGATCCTTAGGTCATAAAATCTTTCTAATCCTTGAATTCCATGCATTGCCGACATCAAATCCATATTGTTTGGGACCTTTTCTACAAGGTTGTCCAGTACAGTGAGGTCTGCGGCTTTTTAATTCGGGATTAGAATGGCTAGAAGTTTAAGTTTATTAGTATAAACCTTTAAACTTAATACGCACCCCTTCCCATTTCCTTCTTAAAAAAGGTGAGCCACTTTGGCAAATCCTCATGGGTGCGTCTTAAAAGTGAAAATGCGTTCAACGGATTAGAAACATATTCGAATCTTTCATTGAAGCTGCGATTTAATATATAATCCACTGCAGATAAGTAACTAAGATCGGATTTTTGTTTGACTAACAATCGAAATCAATTTAAATTTATGTAATTACTCTTGAAGTTTAGGGATTTTTTGTTGTTGTTTTCCTGCGAAATTTAAGAGGTTTTCAGCAAAATCTTGTTCCACACTCAGCAGCTTCAAAAGACCCACAGTTGATGAGCTGTATCGTTCTTTTCTTTCATCGTTGAGTTGATTTTTGGCACCCTTAACAAAAATTTGTACTGAGAAGAGGAGAACTATGAGTAAACTTAGGCACTTTGTCATTTTGACTAAGGAGAAACAAGAGAAATTTTTGACTGATCATAATGCATTTTCTAAGGTCGCAGTTGACCTAATTGATTCGATGCGTTGTATAATTTTCTTTCAGATAAATCTAAACAAAATAATAAACAAATAACTAAAATGATTTTATTAAATTAGTTATAAAAACATATTTTTAATTTATGTTATTACATCTAAAATAAGCGTAAATTTATTTTATGTTGCATTTTGGTCGGAAAATCAGTGTACAACATCCACATCTTTGGTAAGAACTAAGCACATAAAGAAAACATATATTTAATTAATGTTGGATACTCAAATAATTGTTTCCAGTTACCCCATTTATTTCCTTGAAGAACTGGACAATCGCGCTGTTCACTGTTATGCGAAAACAAACAGCTTCCTTTTTGGGGCAAGACAGATATTTTTAATTTTGGAAAAACCGTCGCACCACCCTGCTCCACATCGTTAGCCTGTTGATGGGATTTAGTAACAACATTTAAGTTTTTAATTATATTAAACCTGCCTCTTTTTTACCCTAAAGTTATTATTTTTGGAGATTATACTCACATAACACAGTAATCTTCCTGTTGAGTGAGTCTCCAAATGCGCAGATGGTCTATAGTCTGATAATTTAAGCTCATCTGTGAGAGGAAAACTAAACCCTGTCATGTCGGTGATGCGTCGAAAGATGCGATTCTTGATGAAATTGATATTAAGGGCAGTGTTGTTCTTCGAAAGCTGATTGAGTTTTGCGATCTCGTCGTCATAAAGAACGTTGTGGTAAATTACAACATAAGGATCCATGCTCAACAATTCCTGTTTCAGAGGTGCTAGTCTCAAAAATTGAGTTGTGGTGAAGTTGTAGCTGCAAACTAGTTTCTTCCGCCTGGGAAACAGCCCACGGCATCCCAATTCGTAGTCGGTTGGGGCTGTCTTGTTTAAATTCATTTCCCAAACTATTTTCTCATCGCTTTGGCTTAGCAATTGGGATACCAGTGATTTTACGTCTGCTAGGCTGGCTTTTTGAAGTGCTATGTAGTTTATTGCTCGAACTTCTTGAACAGTCAGTAAGGGATTTGACCTAGTTATGCCTGAATGTTGAAATATAAAAGCTAAATAGGGTGGATATGGTACTAACGACTTACCAAACATAAGCATTGATTTGGCATATTGCATATACAATTTATCCCTGGGATCTCCAAGAATATTATTGATTATCTCGGCGTTTTCTTCGGGTTCATGTTTGATGGCCATGCGAAACCACATGGAAGCTCTATGATAGTCTTCCTTTTCTAATTTGTGCTCACCTAAAACATGGCAATCTCGTAAGGAAAGTTTAATGCTGCAAGGCATTGTCATTTTTGAGGTAACAATTTTTGAACAGTAAGTGTTGTATTTACTCGTATTGTTTATCCTGCAGACGACCTCTTGCTAAATCTGTGGCCTCAAGATCGTATGTCTTTTCAAGCTGCTGCATTTCTCGTAAAGAGTATTCCATGTAATTTTCATCAGGGGCCTTGGCCATTATTTCTTCTAACGCATACAGTTCCTCTGAATAAAATTATAAAGTATTTATTCGAAATTTAAATGGTTCCTTTAAGGAAGTCTACTTATATTGGGTATATTCTTACCCAATCCCACACTTTGCTGTGAGTAATTGTGCCATTTTGGTAGATCTTGATGTGTTCGTCTCACTAAACTAAACGCATTCAATGGATTACTAACATATTTCTCTCGATCTTCTAAGCTTTGCCTGACCACAAAATCAATTGAGTCAATATATCTGCGAGAAACCGATCTAGCTTTAAAGATTGTATTTACTTTACCAAATCTTTCTTACGCTTGCAGATTCTTAACCTTCTCGGCCATTTTATTGGTGTAAGCCTTTATATTCTCTATAAATTGTTGCTCCATTTCCAATAGCTTTAAACGTCCCGTGATGGAAGTACCAAATAATTCTTTGTTTATAGAATTTGTTGTATCATGGGCAATAGTTTGCCTCCAGAAGAGTATTAGTAGTAGCAAACTGTGACAGCTTTTCATTTTGACTGACTTGGATAACAAAGATATGCAATAAACAACTAAATTCGATATGGTAAAAGCGTCACTAATAAATTAGTTTTACTTGTGAAAACCAAACTTTATTTTAAGCCAAAACACACGTCACTTTTTAAGACCTATTTTTTTGAAACCTTGGGCTGCAGGGCTTTACAAATACTTGTGGGTCGTAGTGTATCCATTTCGTAATTGCTGAGGAGGAGGTAATAAGGTTAAAAGTTCATAAGATCCATCTTTAGTACTTACTCCATCTGGAACCGACTATCACAGGACACACCGAATGCAAGGATCGGGGATCTGGCGATGAATCATCGAAATCATTGAACCAAAATAGAGCGTTGCCTTTCTGGGGCTCTACCGCCACTTTTATATCTGGGAAAACGGTTTGACCTCCTTGCGAAACATCTCCAGCCTGTCAAGGTCATAAAATCTATTTAATATATATTCGATGTATTCGGTATACGTACATAAAAGATTAAGCTTGCGATTCTATCTCCCAAGGTATTGTTGGCATCCACTTCTTTTAGACGTTCTGTGTAATAATCGTGGTGTGCCCTGAAGTATCCACCCACACCAAAATTAGCCAGCTGTAAAGCAGGAAACTCCTCCAATTTAAAGCCTGTTATGTCACCAATGCGTTGATTGATTCTATCAATGAACGCGGATTGTTCCCTTATCCAATGGATGCGCGCCACAATCTCCTTGGAATCGTCTGTTTCAGTCCATCCATTGCCCATTTGCCGTATATATTCTAAATTCCCTGTCATTTTCTCGATTTCGTTAACCGATATAGCTCCGTGGATCATTATAATGTAAGGGTCTCGGCTTATTTCTTCCATTTTTAGAGGTGCCAATTTTAAAAAGGAGTTTGTAGTAAAATTGTAACGGCAGACGAGATTGGTTCTCTTGGGGAAGAGTCCTTGACATCCAATATTCTGGGCATTTGGAGCTGTTCTGGAATTATCCGTTGCATTTATACTTTCCGTAGTCCATTGGCTTAGTTTTGACTTAACAAAATACTCCAAGTTTTTTGTTTTAGCGTCTTGCAATTGGTTGTTTATTGATTTGTGAATAGTGGTTTGATTCGATGTAAAAATACCTGCATAGGAAGAATATATCATAAATATTGTAACTATAAAACCCTTGTAAAGGGTTTTTGTAATAAATACATTTACTTACCACGCTTGGTTATGGATGTGGCAAAGGCTTTAAGTTCAAGGCTCAGTAATTTGCTAAAAATGTCCTGACTCGGCTCTGTATTTATATCTAAAGCTTCTTCAAACCATAAGAGTGATCGGTTAAAATCTCCAACTTCAAAATTATGGTGAGCTAATGCTAAACAGTCCCGTGCGTTAAGTTTATAGCTGGTAAAAAAACATAATAGGAAAAATATCTATGAACTCAAAGATTTGCAAAATTAATTTTTTATTTTATATGTTATAAAAAAATAAGTGAGTGCATAACACTCACTTGAATTGTTTGCTTTGCAGCAGTCCCTTTGCTATATCTTTCGCTTGAAGATCATATGTTGTCTCAATACGATGCATTGCTTTTAGTGTTTCGTTCATGTCGAAAGAATCAGGCGCATTATTTAGGATTTTCTCCATCGCGTTTAGTTGTATAAGGCCCAAAGGTTCACGGGTGTAATTTTGCAATTTGGGCCAATCCTGATTTAGTCTTCTGATCAATCCAAAAGCATTTAGAGGATTGGAAACAAACTTTTCCCTTTCTTTATGGGTCGTATGATTAGGCCGCTTCAAGTGGTCTAGGTAACTAAATCATATTCCGATTGTAAAATATACAAAATAAATGAATTTATAACTCACATATTTAGATTGTCAACTTTATCCTGCAAGACATTGGCATAGATCGTAAAATTCTCCATAAACTCTTGCTCCAGCTTTAAGAGGTTTACCAGTCCCAGAACTGAGGAACTATAATAATCCTTATTATGATATGAAATTAATTTCTCATCTTCTTCCGAGCTTGTAGACAAATTCTGCTGGACTAGGATAAGCTGTAAAATGAATACCAAAATAATCTGCATTGTTTGGTAGTTTTCAAGAGAGTGTAGTAAAAACAACACTTATTTGAGTAAAGCTTAAATTTTCATGAAATTATTTATTTAACGCTTTTAATTTCACGCTTAATTCAAGTGTCTCGTTCAAGTGAAATTCATAAGTTGAATTTTGTATACTCTTTTTCGCAAGGTCTGGAAAACATTTGAGGATTTTGGTGTAACCATTTGACGAGGGCTAAAATTATAAATATATAAATTATAAATATTATTTTCTAAGTGGAATTTACATATAACTTACTCCATTTAGAGCCCACAATAACCGGGCATGACATGTGGAAAGTATCTTCGTTAGGCTGCATGGCATGATTCAGATTTCGCCACACCACAGCACTGCCTTTTTGGGGCCAGATTGTGATATTTGCATAAGGAAAAACAGTGGCACCACCTTGGGCCACGTCGCTCAACTAAAATTTTCAGGGAAATAATAATTTAAATATAGATAAAGGAAATAGTAATAATTTAAAAGATCGAAAGTAATCAATAGAAAAAAGACATAATAAACATGAATTTGCATCATAGAAAGTTTTTTATACTTACAAAAAACATTATACTTGTAAGGCGGTCGCCTAATTCTGCCTAAAAAGATCAATACCAATACTTAAATTGCAATACTTCTGTTCATATTTCAAGCTTACCGTTTGATCCTCTAGTTCTAAGTTGTCAACATGGGAGTCTCTAAACCCACAAATACCATAGTTGTATATCATAAAGTCGCTATTCCCTTTTTCGTTCTCTCCAGTGATGTCCGTTACGCGCTGATTTAGCGCACTTTGGTGCTCCTCATTGAGCTTAGCAAACTTTAGGTTATAATCATCACTATATATGAATCGCAAAGGACCATTTAGTAGAGGGAGTGAAATATTTTTCATCCTTGAGATCTCACTGTCGTAGATTACATCATGATAGATTGCAATGTAGGGATCTAAGCTGAGAATTTCGACCTTAAGTGGGGCAATCCTTAAAAACGCTGTCCTTCCGCTTTCATAGAAACAACTAAAATATTTTCTGCGCTCCCATAATCCTTGACAACCAATGTGGCCGACCCATGGTTCAGTGACAAACTTTCATAGAGAATATATGTAGTTTAAATTTAACTTAAATGCTAATACGTACAAAAGTATCCGGAATATCAGCTTTAGCATATTCATAGATTTTTCTGTGAAGTGACCAGAGATCAGCATCCAAATCAGATACGTTTCGAAGAATATTCAAGGCGGCAGAAATGAAACCTTCACAGTGATCAATTTAAAAAATGTCAAAATATTGAAGCCACTTAAACTAACTTACCCTTCGCTACCAAAGTTTCTGTGTAATTTGTGTATAAATCAGCCAGCGTAAAGTTGAATACCTCCCTGTAGACTTGTCCATCTCGCTCTTCATCGTAGTGATCTACTGCAGTTTTATACCAATCTAAAGCAATCCTTTCCCTATTAGAGTTAACTAAGGAGTTAGCCAAAACCTGGCAATCAAGGGTACTCATTTTGGCACTATAAATAAAAATATAAAGGAAGATTGGGGCCAAACAAAAGGGCCATAGTTTTGATAAGTACTGGTGATATTAAAAACCTTAAAAACCTTAATAAGTTACTCACTTATACTTTTGTCCTCCCAGAACTCCATTGGCTATGTCAACTGGTTGTAGATTATAAAATCGGTGCAGTGAGAAGACTCCCCTGATGGCATCATCCAGATCTTGCTCGGTGGGTTGTGCTTCGTCCAAACCTTTTTTAATGGCTTCTAGGTTGCTCAAACCCACTTGTTTGGACATTAATAACTCTGTGTTAGTCCAATCTTCATGCAATCGTCGAATCAGGGAAAATCCGTTGAGTGGATGAGCAACGAACTTCTGTGGGTTTTTCCGAGAAATTTCTCGTTTGGATTGTACATTTTGTAGAAAACTAAACAGATAGATACGTAAAATACAATGTACCTATAAATAACACTTAATCACCTTTCTATAGTATCGATTTTGTCCTTAAGGGCGTTTGCATAGTTTGTTAACTCGCTTATGAATAAACCCTCCATATCTACTAGACTTTTCATTCCAGCTATAGACATGGCTTGATCAGTCAAAATTTCAAAAAGAGCCCCTGGAAGTATCAGTGAAACTAGGCAAATTTTTAAAATTAAGCACATGGTTTGTTTTCTATTGGTAGTAAAAAATTAACTGACTAAATGTTTTTCTACCAAACAAGCCATAAAATTGTGTATCAAGGCATATCAAATGCAAATGAATTGCTATTTTAAATGTCTGGTGTTATATGGTGTTATACATTTTTCAATTTAATAATCTAAATATAAAAAAGTTAATCTTTAAAAAAATAAAATTTTCAAACATTTTTATAGAAGTACTTAGTCTCTATTAGTAATATTGATAAATACATTAAAATATGTTTATGTTTACCTTTTTTAATGCATAAGTATATTTGAGTTTGTATTTTTATAATCCGTTTAAGCCTAACTAACGACTTTTGACAAGGTTGTTAAAAATGTTTTTATATCAACATTTTTTTTATCTAACATTTAGTATAAGCAAGCTACTGTCATGCTTCGGATTTGTGTTTTCATATTTTTGGTAAATGGAATTGGTTTGAGCTTTGAAGAACCAATAGAACCATCGAATTTATCGCATGGTTATGCATTATCGCATTCTCACATGTTGCCATTGCTGCCACTGAGGGAAAAGGCTACTAAAAATATGCAGAACTTTGCAATGGCTTTAACAAAACAACTATCAAATATTAAACTGTAAGAATAAAACATTTTCAGATTATTATTTATTTAAATAAAACACTCCTTTAGGGCCATAAACAAGTTGGAGAACCTTCTTAACCGCCAACACTCGTCAAATCCCTACGACACTTTTAAGTTAGCACGTCTTTTGCATTTTGACTGGCCAAATTGGTTACATTATCTAAAGGGGAAACACGGCATTCAGGAAATTGCTATTTTACAAGACTTGCGACATAAAATGCCTACAAGAATAGACTATAAAGAAGCTCTTTACGCCATACATCGCCTGCAGTCAACATACAGACTCGATCCCGCTGAAATGTCTATTGGTTTGCTGAGAGGAAAGCAATACAGGTATGCAGTAAATTCTGTTATATAAAGACGAATATTTAAATTAATTTTATATTTTTTATTATTATTATTTATTATTATTTTCAAAGATTTAAGAAATTTAGTGCTTTGGAGTACTTAACGATAGGCTCTGTTTATTATTTGGACGAGAAATTCCAGAGGGCAGAACAATGGTTTCAATTAGCCCTGGAAAACTACTATAAAGACCAAAATTCAAAGAAGTTTGATATATTTGGATGCTCCAATGATTTTATTTTGAAACTGCTCATGAAGGCGGCCCAGAGTTCAGGGCGATATAAAGCCGCTTTGGGATATGCCGAGAAAGCATTGATCTTGGACCAAAGTCACTCTTTTTGGCATCAGCAGATACCCAGACTGAAAAATTTGAGTTCATTACCCGAGGTACTTAAACCGGAGCATCCAAATAGATATTTATTTAAGCCAGCTTGTCTCATGGAATACCCAGCTAAGAAACATTTGCGTTGTCATCTCATACACTCCTCACCCTTTCTTCTGTTGGCTCCGATAAAAGTGGAGGAGTTGAACCACGATCCACCTATAAATATGTACCACAATCTCATCAATAATGAGGAAATCCTTTTGCTCAAGACTCTATCAAATCCACACTTAAAGCGCAGCATGTTTTACACCTCTGCTGATGAGATAATTGAAGACTTCTCCAATCTGCGTACATGCAAAACAATGCGGCTAAAGGATAATGTTGATCATACGTTAATGAATAATTTAAATCAACGTATTACGGATGCCACGGGCTTGAGTGTAAAAGAGTCTGAGGAGTTGCAGATTACTAACTACGGTATCGCTGGACATCTATTTGAGCACGAGGACGCTTCCATATCAACTGATAGTACATTTTGGACATCCGGCAATCGTGTTATAACGGCCTTGTATTATGTAAGATATAATGAACAAATTTTTGTGTAAGTTTTAACAAGTTTTTTTCAGATGAGCGATGTGGAGCAAGGTGGTGAAACAGTTTTTCCTTATCTTGATCTAAGAGTTCGTACTCAAAAAGGATCCTTGTTGGTATGGTACAATCTGTTATTGAATGGAACCATCGATTGGAGAGTCGCACATGTATCTTGCCCCATTATAATGGGTGACAAGTGGAGTAAGTTTTTGGGCATTTAACAATTTAATATTTCATTGCGCCTTTTTTCAGTTGCCACCAAGTGGTTACGAGAAAAACCACAAATGTTTATTCGTCCTTGTCCATTAAAGATGAAGCCACCGCCTGAATATAGTTCTAAAATGGTCGAGGACAAGTTTTTCAAGGAAAATAGTAAACAACATTTTGTATAATATAAAGTTTATAAAAATTTACAGAAAAACACAATTTATGTCATTTTGAAAGACCTTTAAACAATTATTCAATTTCGTTAAACAATATTTAAATTATCTTGTTTTTTTATTTGGTTTTTATTCTAACCTACTTTTTTTGTGAGTGGATATTAAACGATGTTGAATGTTTAATTTCTTGCTAGATGGAGCGTGATGCATAACGAATTTATCATAATTAAAAACAATTTAACAGGCTTAGTTTTCCTCATGTTTTCAGTTTTGTTTAAATAGTTGAAATGTTGCTACTCTTCATAGCTTTAACTACTGGTGTTGTTCTTCAAGTTAAGGGCCAGGTTATGTCAACACCTATATCCGATGACTTTACAATATCCTTAGAATCTCAATTGTCGTTGCTTAAATTTAAAGAAGCCCAAGCAAACAATCTTCTGACCTATAGAGAAGCATTGGACGCGCAATTGAAAGAAATTAAGCTGTAAGTAAAAAAAAAATACTTACTAAATCAGAAAATAAATATGTTTAGTTTTTCTATGCAAACAGGGCCATTTATCACACAGAAAATCTGTTGAGATCAGCTTCACATTTCCAGCATAATTTGATTTTTGAATTTAAAGTTTTGAGGCACATTTACAAGGATTGGCCCCAATACTTCAAATTATTGAAAAAAGAATTGGGCACCGCAGAGATATCACTATCTCAGGAGCTATTAACAAGGCAACCAACCTCTGTGGATTTTACGGAATCTTTGCGTGCCATTTATAGACTCCAAACTGTGTATAACTTAGACTCTTCCGACATGGCTGAAGGAATATTAGATGGCTTCGATTACAAGTATGAATTATGTATATTTTGCAAAAGCAGTTAAATATGAAATATTTAAAATATTTTCAGTGTCCAAAAATGGGGTATTGATGAGTGTTTGGTACTGGGCCTAATGTATCAATACTTAAAAAATTACGACCTATCGGAATATTGGTTGAAATTGGCTCTTCATCAATACGAGGAACATCCCAACCGCGATGTGCTAAAAATTAAACTTTGGAAATATCATAACTTGTTGGAATTTCTAATGGAGGCCAATAAGGGACTTGGTAAGTGAATATTAAGGTAATTAAGGTAAGTGTATAAAATATACAATAAATATAAATATTTTATTTTTTGTTAAATGTATGTAAATATAAATAATATAGTCAAATTATGATGAATTGCTATTCGATTTAGTATTAAGTGGTATGCATGTGTTTTAACCACCATTATTTATTTTAATTAAAGGTCGCTATGTGGCAGCTAAGGAGTTTGCGAACGAGTTAATTTCGATATTTCCAAATCAGATGTATGCTATAAAGCAACTGGCTAAGTTGGAATATCTGCAAGCAAATCCACTCAATCTCACGGAAACAAAGAAGGATTATCAGGTCCAGAAAGCAATTTGCTCAAAGCCTTATCCCAAAAAAGTATCAGTTAATCTTATTTGCCGTTATGTAAATTGGACGCCATTCCTGAAATTGGCGCCTTTAAAACTTGAGGAGTTGGCCATTAATCCATCGTTAGTCATTATTCCTGATTTCGTCGGAGAAAAGGACATGGAAATATTAAAAAATGTGGCTCGACCAAAACTTAAACGCAACGAACACTTATCATGGAATTGCAGTTGTAAAATTTCGACACTATCCAGCTCATCACATAATATTGTTGGAAAAATAAATCATCAAATTACCGATATCATAGGATTTCCAAGGAACGGAAATCAAGTGCTAGAAGTCATCAATTATGGTATTGCTGGTAACTACAATCCCCATGACACTTTAAGGTCGCCAAGCAACAGCATAGCGAACGCTTTGATATATGTAAGTATATTCTTCAATAATTAGGTTACTTATTATAATATTGCCCTTAAAACACTTTAGTTGAGCAACGCCGAAAAGGGCGGAGAAATTGTTTTCCCTTCGGTCGAAGTAAAAATAAAACCTCAAAAGGGTACATTGCTAGTTTGGGTTAATCCCAAGGAGAGTATTTTTTATCATCAGTGCCCTCTCTTAAAGGGAAATATGTGGTGTAAGTGCATGCGATTTATTTATTATTTCTTAACGACATGTTCATCTTCTTTTAGTGGCCAACAAAATGCTGAACTGAGCTTTTTATTGCATTATTTATGTACTTTTTCTAACATCTTTGTCATATGTTTATTTCAATTTGAACTCTTGGCACTGAGTTATTACAAAAGTCTACACAGGTCTACAATTATTTAAAATCGAAATTGTACTTCGAAAAATGCACACTCTTCAAGATTACATATCATATACATCATAACATTTTAATGGCAAACAGATAATTCATAGAAATAAACTTTTCTATTCACATTCATAAATCAAATTAAGTCCCAAAAATATTTATTTTATTTTCTTTAAATTTAAATAAAATGAACTATAAAGTATAGAGTTTCGTAGAAAAGGGTGCGAATTTTTCATGTCATTTTTATTAGCTTTATCAAGCTCATTACTTTATATTTTTGTCATTTTGTCTTCATTGCCTTTCGGGTGATAAATATATCTCTAAAGCAAACATGTGGTGCTTGCTTACTTCGAAAAAACTTTTAATGTGTCTACCATAAACAATTCGAATGGCTCGAGTGCCATACACGTTCGACTGAATTATAATGACACGACACTTAAATCATAAAAATCGAAAATTTACACTTGTGCGGGTGTCTGGTTGGGTGCCTGATTCTGATTCTGACTCGGATTCAGATGTGGATTCTTGGGCCACAGCTGGCTGCGTTTGTCTTTGTCTGCCTCGGTTTTCATTGCAATCAATTCCTCTTGAATAAACAAATCACTCAGGGGTCGTCCTGTCTGAGCCAAGATGTTCTGAAGTATGACTGTCAGACCATGGAAAATCAAATGTACAAGTATGTGATAATCGTATGCGGATTAAAATGCTTGTGCCGAAACAATCTTTGGCATTAAAAAGCAATTTATGCTAATAACATCCATTTGACAAGTCGTCAATTTGGCATTTGTTTGCTGTGTAATTTACGCGATATTCCATTCTGTCAGACATTCTTTTTATATACGTTGTAATCCCAGGGTTAATCATAGCTAAGGCCTGGCCGAAATTAATTTTCATCTCTTCCTTTTGATTGCCTGTTGTGTTCTGTGGGCCGCATCCTTTGGATTTTATTTTTGTTATTTTTATTCATACATACTCGTATTAAAATTTGCACACTCCTATGAATGCCGTACTCTATCCCATTCGTCGATTCGCGTCACTGCACGCAATCTGTATTCATGGAACTGAAGCTGAAGGATTTCCTTGGTTGGATGGGTGCATTGTCTATTTGGTTTTTTTGTGAAAAACCAGAAAGCTTCTCTTTTTGTAGCCAGAAACAAGAGTATTAAAATTTACCGTAGAGAGTAATCAGCGATATGGACGATACCGTAGGTTATAAAAGAAGTCTCCTCTTTTTTTTATGAAAGCAAAAGTTTAAATCAATAAAAACCTATACTAGTAACTTTTGGTAACAAAAAAAAAAAAAAAAAACTAAAGGTATATAAATATTATTACAAATCAATAAAACATAATTATACAACTTTATGATAACACTAGAGTGAATATATGAAAAAATTATTTTAATTATTATTTTAAATAATAATAAATATGTTATAAACATATTATTCATATGTTTAATCTAGTGTTATTAATTTAAAGGCAAAATATAAAACTAGATTAGACATGAAAAAAAACTCTCTGTTTTCAAATGTTCAATCTAGTGTTATTTATTTAATGGTAAAAAGCCATTAATTTTAGTTCTAAAGAGATTTCCAAAACACATATACAAAAAGTCCTGAAATAAATCATTTTATTCGAGTCAATGTAGGTGAAATCAATGTGCGCTAAGCTTGTTCATTGAAAATTCACTTATTGAAACACAAAACCGTGCACAATTGGCATGTCATACACCCCCTAAAAGCCAGACATAATAACCATTTTGAATTCGAGCATTTCAAGGTTAAGCATTGCCAAAGTCTGTCAAGTCGCGATTGATGTTAAGCCCTATCTCGACAGCTTGGTGTCAGCCAGTCATACGATTCACATACGATTCATCCACAGTCGTCCATTGTTCCACAAAAGCCTGGTAGATTGGGTCCTGACATCTTGCTTAAATGATTATTTTTATATTAAAGCAGGAGCAGCTTTTTCGTTTGGGAATCAACACTAAGAAAAAGTGCAAACTAAGGGGTTTTTCCCTTTTTTATTTTCTTAAAATATTTATTGGTTATATTTTCTTAAAAAGTTCGTTAGTTAGTTCCCCAAATGTTATGGGCATAAAGCGTTGCTTAAAGATGTAAAGATGAATTCTTGTTGTTGAGTTGATAATAAAACTTGTATTTGTTTGCTAAGCCTTTTTAAATTTCCAAAATATTACAAAAGAAATTTGTATGTTGTCTTTCAAAATATATTATTGGAGTGTAGAGTACTGCGAGTATCTCAATGTGTGCGGTAAGCATTTATTGTGTATGAAAACTGTTTTCATTGTGTGTTACAATTGATTTCGATTCGACTGTGGCTCTGCCTTCTCCTTTGAATGGCAACTGAGTTACGGGAATGTGCAAATGGAAATAGAATGAAATACTCGTCACATCGTCTGGGAGTTGAAACTACTCATCTGAAGTCTCCATTTTGTGTGGCGCTTCATTTACTTTATGTCTTTTGTCTGCTCCTTATGTGTACATGGCTACAATTTGAATGAGCTGGTGTAGCCTTTTTTGCTTTTTTTTTTTGGGTGTGCTGCATTTTTATGGTTCTCCATCAAATGTTTCTGACTGTTCTATTATTTATTGTATGGCTACTTGATGAGCATTTTGCCGAAAACGTTTTATGGGCTCATGTCTTCCGATTCAGAGAAGGCTTTTGTGCCCCTTTCCCTCATGACTATCAATCATTCTACTCTACACTGAAAATAATAGCCGACTTGAAATTACAAAAATAAAAACACGTTTTAGTATTAACAGAATTTGTGGGTGTAGTAAAGACGTTTATTTTAAAACCAAACTAGTCGGCTAAATGATTAAATTAACAGAACATTAAACTTACAATTATATTGTAATTTCAAAAAAATTACTGGTCATAAAATACGTTTTAGTATTATTAGTCATTTTCGAAGTGTTGGAATAAAACTAGTGTGCTAAATGATTAAATTAACAGAAACTTACAAGTACAATAGAATTCCAAAAAAAACTTGCCATTAAACCTAAATTAAATACCATTTGTGTGGTAAAATGTGTTTACTTTCTTTTAAAATAATTTGTATTCGCTTGAGATAACTGCCATTTTTTCCGTGTGTCGTCACACTGCTATTGAAATACTAAATTTAATAACTTTCTCCGACATTTATGAAGTGTTTACAAATAGTAAAAGCCTCTGGTCTCGACCAAATCCACTTGTCACAACCTGTTGGCCCATCGTTTATTGTACACTGGCTGCTCAAAATGGCGGAACTAATGTGCCGCCGTATTTGAATTATTATTACAACGCTTTGGGATTAGGGCGTGACGGCTATAATGAGTCTCACGCAGAGTGCAAAAAATGGCCAAGCGAAAATTGCACACGATTTATTAAGCGCCGGCGATTTTGACGAGGGACGACATGTCATTTCGCTTTGTAATTTATAACCAAAACATAGCCGAGAAAGAAAAATCGATTTGCGATATGCGATCTGACAGGCTTGGGCTTTTTGAGAAATGGCTTTAAAGTTAAAGCCCCAAGTCTCTGGAGGGCTATATTCTGCACTTGTTGTCCTTGCGATTGCCGTCTGGGCAATCAAAACCAAAACAATGACCAATGTCTAGCCGAAACTCGGTTTGGGTGGTTTTTATGAGTTCTACATGATTCTGATTGTTCCCATAACTTGGGGACATACTGGGAAGTATCTTATTTATATAACGTTTGTTATAGTTGTTTGACACCATTTCTTCTGACTAAAATATTTTATGTAAAAGCATTTCCTTTTATGTAAAATAGGTTTATTTTTGTGGTGTGAAAAGATTTTTAACAATTTCTAGGCGCTTATAAGAAGCCCTTGTCTCCATTTATGAGTAACAAAAATACACTTTCTTAAATAAATTTCTAGTTATTAAATCTATTGACTAAAAGGTGTTCAAGGCAAGTGGTGGGCTATCTGTTCAGTAGTTACTTAAATGTGATAAATTCATAGTTTTCTAAGAAATTAAGTTACTATTTGGGGCTGAAAGTGATATTTATTTGAGACCTTTATTTTATAAATGCTGCTGTGACATTGATTTGTAAGATCGGATCATCGTATCTTTAATCCTTCGAACGATTTAAAACAATTAAATGAACAAAACTTTAGGCAATGCATATCAGCATCAATCCATTGCACAAATCCAAGGACTCCAGACGAAAATTTACTTGTTCAGGCTGTTGTCCAACTCTCCCACCTGCTGGCTGCTCACTGAATTATGGATGGCTCTTAAAGCGCATTCCAAAGCTGCTTTGTCCTGGACTTCTGGCTCCTTGCTGAATTTTAAATGGGCCCGCATTCCTAGAATGCTTGTTTTGTGCCTCGTTGGTTGCCCAATCGACATTGGTCGTCGTCTTGGAGTACTTCCAGTCCAATTTGCCGGATCCCTCGTCTGCCATTGTGCCGTGTGTACACACGCGCCGCTCTAATAATCCAATTTCCAAGTGTTGACTTACGTGTTGTGACACTTGAGTTCGTCCCTGAGGGAATTGTGGTCTGTTCTGTTGCTGCACTGACTATAAAATAATTTTTTCAACTCGGATTTCATTATTTTCACAACTGAAGAAACATCTTTACATTTTAAAGCCTTCTTTGTATATCAGGGGTTATTGGGAATATTCTAAAAGTTGATTAAAAATCTAAACTCTTAATAAAATCGAAGGCATTCAACAAGCAGAGAGAGCTTCCAGTAAATTTCGAAATTTGTAACTTCAAGATAGTTAGAATAATTCTCATGAGAATGAAAAATAATACAGTTGCAACAAATATTTATATTTTTATTTTGTCCATGTTTAAAAAAATTTATTTTTAATATATTAGCTTGAATATTTAGAATATTTTTTTGAGAAAGGAACTTGTCTACGTTTATAAACACTTAATTTTGTATCTTTATTGACAATAAAGTTTTGAAAAACTCGAATTTCATATACGATTCTTAAAATTCATAAAATAAATGCTTGTGATATTTGATACGTAATATGTTTTCAATATTTTTTTGTTATGCAAAAACTCTTTATTGCAGATTTCATTTATTAACCACTTAAAATCAAAGGAAAATTTACAGTAATATCAAATGAAAAGTTTTTTACCCGTTTACCTTCCTCCATCAAAACCGCTGACTAATTAGCAGTTGGCCAAGAGAGGAATTTGCCGTTAGTTTGGACATTTCCATCTATCTTTTTTCTTCTTTTTTTAGCTCTCTGCCACGCGAATTAAACCGCAATAAATGGCTTGTGGTGCGATGTGTGGGTGATTCGCGAAAAACACTTTTATTTGACTTTGTTTTACTGTGCATTTTTAACGTTTCTCTTTAGTATCATGTCAGACTGCGGGAAAATTCCCATTTTATCTTTAGATTTTTTGGATGTTTTCTGAAACTATGGATGTTGGATTCATCTTAGATTTTTTATGATTGCTCAACTGATTTTGGGTTTCAAAGGAAATTAAAACACGGCTAAATCTTATTTGTAAGCAAATGCAGTAGATGAAATTTTTTATTATAACAAAGTATAATAAAAAATGTAATCCAAAATATTAAATTATTATTTAATATTCTGACTTTTGAAGAGGACAGTTAGCTTCTGTAAAACCAACTGAGTTCGGGTTTCAATATCTAAAAAGTAATACGAGTGTACTTTACTAAAATCGTCATTCTCTTATTTTGAACTAAAAAGGATAAGTTATAATGGTGATTTTACCAACTCAAGCTTACCTAAAAACTTTTATGATCGCGCAGCTGCTATGGATCCCGACAATTAGCACACCCTAAAGTGTCATAAATAGATGAGGGATTAGGTAAATGGAATATCCCACAGGCAGATGTAATTCCACCCAAAGGATGCAGATGTTATCCCACCCAAAGGATGCATGATACCTGCAACAGGTAATAGTTCCAACTACCTGATACCCTACACTCCAGCTTTAGTTTGTATATAAGCCCATCCGATGAGGTGAAAAGTATCAGTCAGCAACTGAATCTTGTCCTAGACACATCTCAGTATTCCTGAAACGATTGTGAAGTGTTATTCCTCAGCAAACCGAAATAGTGAAAAGCTAATTTCAAGTAAACATAACTTGGGAAAATAGCCAAACAAATTTTAAATTTCCTCGACATTTGAGAGTTATATAATTGCCATACCACAATCATGTACGACGAGGAGCCAATCTCCAGCTTTGTGTTCTCCAACGACGAGACGACGCAGACCTTCCACCACCAGTGGTTTGCCCAGGGCCAGATGCACGAGTGCCCCACCTGCTACAGCTCCATCCACGCCGATGAGCCGCCATCCCAGCACTGGCTACGTGGCGGAGAGGCCTCCCAGGGACTGCAGCTCACCAAGCAGCAGCAGGCCGTCCTGGACATCATCGAGGCCCGCCAAATCGAGACCTTCTTCTTCTGCGACGAGAGCTCCAAAGACAAACTGGACCACTTCATGGGGGAGACCTGTGCCCGGGGAGTGCCCGAGCTGCTTCGCTGGATGTTCCAGAACAACACGGTGGCCGTGGAGTTTAGTCTGGCCTGCTATGTAAACTCCATGGACCAGGTGCTGATCTTCCAAAGCGGATCCCTCCGAGTGGATCACCACTACGACGTGGACGAGAGTGTGGGAGTGGTCTATGAGATGCTGATGCAGCGGATCGAGAACTACCTGCACTGCAGCAGTGAGTATGGGATGGACGAGTGCAGCATCACCAGGCTGAGGGTGCAGGTGAAGCGGATTCGGGTGGATGCGGAGAGCCAGAGCGCGGAGTCGGTCCACTTTCCGCTGCCCCTGCAGCTGAAGCAGGAGGAGGGTCTGTCCACCACCTCCACCAGCGAATCGGAACTGGCCAGCCTGCGCTCCGCCTACCTGAAGCACTTCCGCGAATGCAACGGCTACTTCCCGCCCAACATGCGGGTCAATCTCTACGGGCTGCAGCAGTGCAAGACCACCAAGGAGCTGTATGTGGTGCCCTACCACATCAGCGAAACCCTCCAGCAGCTGCCCAACAAGAACTTCCTCATCCTGAACAACATAATGGGGCAGTTCCAGCGGCTGCACGAGCTCTCCACCCCCGTCAAGTCCATCGAAAGGGACCCGCTCGGCTCGCCCATGAAGGATCTCCACTGTCGCAGGTGTCGCACCCAGTTCTCGAGGAGCAGCAAGCTGCACATCCATCAGAAGCTGCGCTGCGGCCAGGACTTCTCCGTGGACAGCATGCACGCGGACATCGTGGAGATCTACGAGCAGTGCCTGCCCATCTCGAGGAGCGTCTTCCAGTACGCCTGCTACGGCATCACCAAGCCCAAGACTGTCATGCGTAAGGGCCAGTTCGTGCCCATCGAGTGCGACTGGCGCAGCGAGAGCTCCGTAAAGGTCCAGCATGGTCCCTGTGTCGTCATCAGCAATGCCCAGCACAGCAGTCCTTGTAAATTCTATTAAGTAAATAAATACATTTTAAGCACCAATATCATTTCTTTTCAACATGGGCGGGAAACAATTTGGTTGGGATTAGCGGTATTTCTTAACAAATAACTAAAGAACTTTAGAAAAAATCTGTTACTGATACATTTTATTTCTTAAGAAAAAAAACGGTTTTAAAAATTACATATTAATTTAATTTTCCAAAACTTATAAAACAAAAAATTGTTGGTGAACATTTGTAAGAAAAAAGGGTGTTGGGGAAGTGCACTTGTAAATTACACAGACTCTAAGCGCATGCTTACAACTTAAATATATATATGTACATAAGGCTTCTAATTAATTCTGTGTATAATTTCTTTAAATTCTAAAGCTGCAATTGATGCAAGCTTTTTCGCTTTTTCAAAAAACCCGTATATATTCAGCTTACTTAAGTGACCAAAGGCAAAAAGATCAGCCAATAGAGAGAATAAACAAAATGCGCCAACACCGCCTGCAAATTGCAGCACTCAAACGAGAGGCGGACCGTACAGTGGAGCCCGCGGAAACCGCCTCTATTCCTCCCTTTGAGTTTTCCTTGCCTCCGCGGAAAACCAAGTGCACAATAGTGGGCCAGTGGAGAATGGAAACTGGACAATGACCACCGCGTGGCAAGTGACGTGGCAATGGCGACGGCGATGTCCTGCCACAGGATCTGGAGCTCTGCAGTCGCTTAATTTCCGTTTCCGCTTTTCACGCTTCATTGTCCGCTTTGGTTTAGGTTTTGGTTGTGGTTCTGGTTACCTCCACACAGAGTTTTTCCCACTCTGGGCAATTTAAAGCTGCTTCCCAGTGAAATATGCTCGCAAATTAACAATGGCAATTAGAAGGTGCTTAGAGCAAAAGTAGACAATAATTATTTAACCTAGTTTGTACCGCTCGCTGTTAATTCGTCTAGCTTTCGTTACATTGAATTTTTAATACGAATTAGTTTTCTCTACCTTTTGTTATTGCGTTGTGGATAATGTATAAATAATTGAAAAATTATTTTTCACTTACAAAGTTTTCTTTTTACCAACCAAACGTTATTTTAACACGTTTAAACACACAAGAGCCTTCACTATCCGACACCCTATAAATTGTGTGCCTTACTTTGTTGCACTGTTCAGCATTTATTTAGTTTTCTATTTTTGTTTATTTTTTTTACTCGGCTTGGGCATTTGGCTGGCATGTAAACAATGCCACAGAGCCACCGAGCAGCAACATCGGCATCAGCGGGACCGGGACAAAAACTTAATTAAGTCTGATGCAGGACGAGGCGACGGAAGCCATGGCGCTGGCCAAAATGCAGTGAACACCCAAGAAGTATGGGAAAAAGGATTGCCACTGGTAAACAAATATGCCGCAAAGTTGCAACCAAAGTGGTGACTTCGATGCGACACCGGTGTACACATTGCCGTGGGGCAATGATCAATGCGCATCCATCAGGTTTGCACTCAAAATCAAATCAAAGAGCGACTGTAAAAATGTTATTTGCTCTGCACAGTGTAAAGGCGAAGCTGACGAGCAATCAACCGGACATCCGGATGCCCAACGGAAATGGATGGATGACGGAGACTACTATATATCGATCCAGACTGAATCACACCATGCGTAACCGGGTCACACAAATTTCACACTTTCCCCTGCCGAGTAAACTCCGCTCAGGCATGCTGCTCAAAAGCTCAGTAAAGGGTTGTCTAATGGGTGAGGCAGGATACCTGTCCAAGTTTGAGGTCCTCACGATCCGGTAAATCCTGCAAAATTGAGCTGGATGAAATCTGTGCACTCGGCTTTATCCTTTCACCTCCTCTGTCATCTCAGCGTGTTGACATTTTGCGAGTTTTACCCATATTTTTTCTGTCCTCTGCAACTCCGATTTAGAGCTGTCTAAGGACAGGATCTGAAACAAGTGTTCTGTACACATATTGAGCTTTTGATAGTTTGCTTTCTTTTGGTACATTTTCACACATTGCCAGGACAGAAAAACGATGGCAAAAGGGTATAGACCGATTCGTGTGGCAACAGCATGAATAATGCTAATTGGGTCATAAACTATTGAGATGAATTCCAGTTGCATGCTAAATTTCTAATTGCTGAATTCTTGAAACCAAAATATTTTAAAATTCGTTCTATGAAAGGATTTTCGTAGCTTATATACAGCTCAATTTTATATTCATTTTTTTTCCAATCGAATTGGCTGTTCAGAATTTTGTTATCATTATTAGAAAAAAACTACCGAATATTTAATGACCTGAAAGCTTTGATACGTGTTTTGTTTAAATTGGTATGCAAAATCATTGTAAATTTTAAATTTTGGTTTACCATATTTTCTTGAGTTAATTTCTTGAAACACCCAACTTCAGTTTGCCCTTAAAACACCCCAAACAATGTTCTGGTCTTGTTTTGTAAATGTAATTATTCTTGCGTTAAACTGTATTTCACAGTACATATTTTAAGCTGTGCCATTTTATTTTCATATTATTTTTTTTATACGGTGAAAACTTTTCCACTTTATTCAGGCCAAGCCTATGAGGGAAATGCGAATGAATGAAAAAGTGTAACTTGGTTGCAATTTATGTTAAAATTTCCATATTCATGCAACTAGCAACAACAAGGATGGAGATCCCACTTCAAGTGTCTGGCTCTGATGAAAATTGCCATAAAAACTTTGGCTGTCTCAATGGCAAAAGTCGTCAACACAGCGTCGTCGCCAACATTGTCGTCGTCCTTTTAGCCTTCTCAGTCCTTTTAGTCTTCTTCGTCCTTTTTAGCCAGAAATCCCCACAGACACCGCACAGACGGTGGTAAAGTGAGAGAGGCAACTTCGGAATATGGCTAAAACTGTGGGTGGGTCTGGGATTTGAGGTGTTGACTGGGCCACAATTTGTCGCTAACAACTAAATTCCATGCTTGGTTTGAGTGCAATTGCATCGCATCGCATCCCCGCTGCATGCAAATTATGCAAATTTGCTTTTCAGCCGGCATACCCCCTCCCACTCACACCCTTTCACTTTCACTTTCTAACTGACTGAGTGCAAGGTCAACATATTTATGCCCTTTCATTCCGCATGCAACGGGCAAAAAGCTTAAGCTGAAATTACGACTAAAGCTGAGCCAGCAGCGCCAGTTGAGACAGCAATTAAAATGCTTTAGAATTCAGTTGGCTGTCAGTCAAAGATTGAGTCACTCGTAGTCATCATTCTTGTTTGACAGCTGCTAGCTGGATGTCATTAGATGGATACCAATGAGATGCCACTTGTGGGTTCGTATTCATGTATTCGCATGGCAGAGGAACAAAATTCGCCGTTCACAACTTTTTAGCGCACTCAAGAGCTTTGTAAGCAAACTGCGTGGGTGGTTTAGAGGGTGTCAGATGGGCGTGTTGGAATGGGTAAAGTTTTCAAAAGTCTGGTAAACAAGGTGCAATCCGAATTTTTTTTGTGAGAAAAAATTAAAATTACACTGAGAAGGCGAATTTGTATTTCTAAACAATTTGACTCTAACAACACTGTATACATTTTATTTATGTTTATTTTAATCCATAGCTTCTTTGTTTATCTTGAAAATCATGATTTTTTTGCTGACAGATTACAACCAAAAACCTTGAGAAATCGGCACCTAACGTGTAATATAAGACTGTAGTCGGTTTACAGTTTCTTGTATTGTCTTATACTCGAAGCTGTAAGAACTCTGTTAACTCTAACAAAACTGCAAAAAAATGTATATTTATTTCATTATAATTCTAAGTTAACAGCTACTTCTAGAGAAGTAATTTTCATTATTTGTTAATCTGAAAGTTAACTTCATAATACAACTCTGCAGGATTTCAGTTAACTAATTTTATAGTGACATTGATTTTTAAGGTACTTGCAAACCGACCCTCATAAACAAAATACTGTATTCAACTTAAGTTCCCATCTTATTTTCTGCATAATTTGCAGTCTTTGTAAACGAAATGAATTCTAGTGTTGACCTTGTTCTCTCGCCACATGCTTTGCTAATTAATTATGCAACATTTCTGGGGGTCATGCTACAGAGGCATATGGTTAGATAGTCTGTGCTGGATTTATATTTAATTTATTGCATTTAATTGAAATGCATTACATTTGAGTGGCTGACCATCTGCCTAAGTGTTTTTATTGTTATATGGTTGTTGCTCTGCTGATAAAGTTGTCTGCACTTATGGTTGGTTGTTTAAATATTTGGTAGATGGTTGTTTTCATCCAAATTCCTGATGCATACATGTTGCAGAGATTCTGCTTAATTTTTTATACATTCTCAAAAAATTATGCTTTATTTGTTATCAAGCTAAATTTTAATTTCTTTGAAAGACATGGTATTAAATATCTCTTTGAAATTTCCATAAACTTTTGTCAGGAACTTTTTCAACATCCTCTTTCCTCTATTTTAAATGGCAGCGAAATTTAATCATTAATTTTCAGACTCCTTGAACATCTTGTTCCACTTTTTCCCTTCATCTGTCCTGTCTTTATTATCTTTTTTTAGCTCATCTAAAATCAGTTTAGCTGCTCGTTTGACTTTTTTTCTATAAAAAAGTCATTGACTACTTTATCTTGACTTGCTTTGCATTTGCTTAACTATTTGAGCAACGTAGCTTTTTCACCCGGCTTCCGGCTTCCTCTTTTGCCAGCCTTCAGCGAAATGCATTTCTTAATAAACCCTTAATCCTTCTAAGACTCGGATTTCAATTTTACCTGCGCTGCCGTTCATTAATACAACTCTCGTATTTTTTGTTCTTTTTTTATGTTTTATTCTCTCATTAAATTGGAAAATTCGATCAATCGTAAAATTCATTTACGATTCGCACGTTCAGCAGCTTGAAAGTTGATGGTAAAATCAAATTGAAATTGTTTGAATTTAATTTCCATTGATGTGATGATGCTCTCTTTGGGATTCCCCGTCATTTTCACCTTTACGATTACCTTTAAAGCAGTAAATCGTTCAATAAAGGTTGCTTGTTTAATGTAATTAAACTCGGCGCTACACATACACTTTGAAATTAACCAAATCAAAAATACTACATATGTAGACTTTTGATTAATTGATTAATTTTTACACAGTTTGACCCAACCCAGAGTTACTTTGATTCGTTAGTTTTAAACACACCCCCTCATAGTTAACTGCACCGCAATGAAACTTCTGCAAACTTCTTCGTATACGCAATCAATTAAATTTCCGCTGGTCACGACGTGTTAAATGCAGCCGTAAGTTACTTAATGACTTTTGACCGGCTTACAGCCATCGTAACCGGCTGACAGGTGCTTAAACCACCTGCCCAGAAATGCCATCACACCCAATCGGAATCAAGATTAACTCTCCCTCGCAGCCATCACTCAAAATCACAGTTCAAATTGCAAAATGCAGCAAATTAAAACAAAGGCACATAAATGGCTTAATAATTCTTTTCTTTGGCCCTGCAAGGACCCCTGTTGGTAGTGATGCCGAATTCGGTTTAAACAAATTACCCAAAAATGGGATAAACAAATTAAAAAAAAAAATTAAATGAAATTAAATTAAATCTTAAATTTTATTGCTTGTTTTGTTCTGATAGTAAATCATTTTAATATGGTAGGAATTTATCCACAAAACAAAAAGTAGATTATTTCCCAAAATATCTTTCTAATTATCAAGTAAATTGAAGACTTTCTATCAAAAATGTTTTATAAAGAAATTTAAAATAATCAAAACCCTTATGTGTCTACTTTATTTACTACTATGACCGATTTTGAAGGGTAAACAAAAATATATTATAATATTTGACGTTGGGACTTAAAATAGTTCTTAAATAATACCCCCTGCAAGGTTATATAAACTTGATTCCCAAAATGTCCTTCATACGATATTGAAAATTAAAAGAGGGCCAAGTTGTCATCACTGCCTGTGGGTGCCTCATGGAAATCGGCCTAGACAAAGGCCGAGTCTGCCGACACGGCATTAAATTGGGCGGCAGTTGGCTTTTATTTATTTTCTGCGTAATTTCATAATTTATGCAATGTAAAATGGGAGTTGCGGGCGCCCCTTCTGTCCCACTGCACCGGAAGTCGTCTGCCACACCCCCCGATGTCGCCTTCCGCCACCTTGTTGGCTGCCATCCAACTGACATTTTTCATAACTGCTGTGGGTGGTCTGGGGCTTACATTTTTCTGGCATTTTTTCCAGCGCCCCTCTTTTCTGTCCCGCTTTGCTTTTTACTAATTTAACATTTCAGCGTCCAATTAACATTTTAAGCCAAAAAGCTTTGGGGAGTTGCACGCAGGAAAAGAGCCAGCGGAAAAGTGTATGTGCATGTGCCTTTCTATCATAGGGTAGAAAAATGTTGATTATGAAATTTTTGAGCTTCCTGAATTAAGTTGGGGCAACCAATGCCATGTGGGCTAGATTGATTGGATTGGAATTTCATTTCATTGAAAGTTTCAATATATCCCAATAAATTTGGTCGTGTTGTTTTACTTTAAGATAATATTAAATTAGCAAAGTCTTGCTCAAATACAAAGTTAAGCCAAATAATTTTTACAATTAATTTTCCTCTTTATATAACATATATCAATTTTACTCATCTGTTTAGAGAGGTAATTTTTAAATCGATTATAAGTTCTACATTTCTAAAATTTAAACTATTTATTAGTTTTGAAGGAAGAAAAATTTGCAATATAAACAGGTTTTAAATTGGTTTCACATTTTGAGAGCTTTTAATAGTTTTTACTGGGTTTTTGCCATCTTCAAACGATATGCTTTTAGTTGTTCAATGCCGATCCGTTTAGCTAAAGCATTAAGAGCTAAATGAAAATGGGGGAGATTTGGTTTCTTTACGCAATGTGAGCCTTTCGATATAACCAAGTGGTAAATAGAAAATTATGAATGCTGAAATACTGGTGAATTTATGGAGGCCTCAGACCAGACTGGATCCCACAACTCCTGCCATTTTCCGTATATATCCTCGTTATTTCCCATTTCATTGGCATTAGCATGCAGTTAGGACTCCGGCTTTAATGCAAATGCATTCCAGTGGCTCTGGCACATATGCAACGTGATGTGGAAATCCATTCACCGGGGAATGTCTGCTGCTTGTGCTGCATTCCAAGGAATAATAGAAATTCATTTTTATGCTACGCAATATTTCCGAATAATTTCTCAACTGCTGCTGCTGCTGCTGCTGCTGCTGCTCATTAAAATTGAAATTATGTTTTTTGTTTTCATACACCCGCTCTTCAGTCGGTCTGTGTGTTTTGCAGCCCTTTGTCGTTTGAGTTTCGCAGTCACCCTGCTTTTTAAAATGTTCCAGTTGCCAGCGTGTTAATTTGTGCGTAAACGTTGCACTAACGAAGCGGAAGCTTTTTGCTCCGCGAATAATAGAGGGTTAAGAGAAGGGTAAAGGGGTTATTCGGTTTGCGCAAATTCTGTTGGGATAGACCGCGTAATTGAAATGGCATTTAAATGTTTCGGGGGGACCTGTGTGACGATGCTCAGAGTGCATTTCCATGCAAGGGAATGTCATACAAAATTATGGCGGTTGATTAAAGGTGTAGCGGGGGTGAAGGGTCTACATGCAGGAGTCAAAGGTCACAGGCAGTCTGAAGTAATTTCAACATGTCTAAGCAATTACTGGTAAGCTTTTCGGATTAATAAAAGGGTATTATGACCTTATAAGTTCGTCACAAATTTAAAATATCATTTTGTATTTTCAAACATATATGTATAAATAAAAACTTAGTTTAATTTAATTAACATAAATGCGTGTTAAAATTAAAAATTTTAAAAGAATTCAAGTTATTAAAAGTTTTGCCATTTCAAAAGAATTAATAATATTTTAGTAGTCTCTATAGGCTTTATTTGGTTTTATATATATTTTTTTTTTTAATTTTAAATGCAGATGTATTACTTTTATTTAACAAAACTGTACAAAAAATTGCACTTATATTCACGATATTTTGGCTTTTGTGGCGCTTATATATTAAATAAGCTTCACCACAAATTATAATAAGATTTCCATCTTGTGCGTGCTTTTTATATGAATTTCTCGAGAAACCGATTAGTTACCTTAGTAATTGCCAACTCGTGTTGCGTTTAACCATCGGGTTTCATCTTCAAGCATGGCATCCACCGCAAAACCAATTACAATCTAGTGGGCAAACTGTGACGAACTGAACTCTTCGATCTTGAGACACGTGTGGAGCATGGCGACCCCAATTTCCGGAGACCGCAAACTCTTTGGCACTGTTCAATGAGATTCTGCAGGAGCTCCATTAGAAAGTTGCCAACGCCAACGCCAACGCCAACACACATATCAATTACACAAGTTTTCCTTAGTCGCCGTCGCCTTGGTTTTTGGTCCTGGCATCGTTCTGTAATTGCATGGAAAACGGCAACCGCAGCTCCGTGGACTCGCCAGAGTTTTCTCCCAAAAGTTGTTAGCCAGCGTCTTTGGTGCGTTCAAGTTAAATTGAAATTTGCATTTCGCCGGACAGCGGAGCCATAACTTGACTGACTGTCTGACACAATACATTTCCGTTTGAAGCCCGGAATCTATTCATTCCGTTTTCATTTCCTTCAAGTTCCTTTCTTTTATACCCTAACAGAGTACGTTGTGATTTTAGAATTGAAATAAACGCGCTTGTCGTATTTTAAGGAAATTAAATTTTTTAGATGTTTGAATTTAAAATGTCTTGGCTAGAAATCAGCATTTCGTTTTCTTTCGTGAGCGATTGTTTCACATTTTCAAATACGAGTCAACAGAATAAATTTGAAGAAGCTAGTGAAATAAACTGATTTTTCTATTTTATCTGTTTTTATAAAAAACGGAAATATTATATAATATATTTTTAAATGGACCAATTATTTTCAGTTATTATTTTTGAGCAAAATTGGTTTATTTTCGAAACTATTTATTTATCTGTAAGAGTATTTAAAAAGTGAACTAAATAAGCTTACTATCATTGTTTACTTGGGTTTGTCTTCTTTTGACATTTTATTGTTTAAGTAGCATCAACAAATGCACTTTTTCTTATTCCCCTCCCAGTTGGAAGTAATTTTCCTGTATTGTGTTGTATTCTGAGTTTAATGCGTGAATATTGTTATGCTTATACCAGCAAAAGTAGCCAAAGGGCAATGAGCAATAGTATTTTACAAAATAACCATAACAAAATTGGATATTTCTGACATGAAGAGATAGGTTTTTTGTTTGGTATTTCTATAGTCGATATTAAATGTAGCTGTAAAAACCTTTGAATTCGTGTTTGTTGCTGGTGATTTGGTTTTATTTTAGTCAGGTTTTAAAAGTTTTTGTGTTTGCTTTTGTGTCCAAAACTTTTACAGAGAGCAGCAAAAGGTTTCAAAAACATTTTTCGCATGTGGGAAAACATTGAAACTTAGAACATTGACTGCTCCATTGGGGATTGTTGTTGAAGTCTTCCCCAGGTGTAATATGAATTTTTTTTTATGATAGTTTGCAAGAATCTGCATAAATTTGACGTATATCAAAAAATAAATATAAATCTTGAAGTGATTTTCGGAAAAGCTATAAATACAAATGAAACAAATAATAAATTTATTCTCTATAAAAACTAACATTGTTTAATGGTGGGCTTTTCCCAATTGCTTTTTAAGAATTTCTCCAGGTTGGTTAAATAAATAGAATCTAAATTTGTTTTTTTGTATCTTTTGATAAAACAAAGTGTCCATGGTTAATTTTAATTATATGGACATAATTGTGGCATCGCCGGTCACTAGTTAATAACAATCGCAGCTAAGTACCTTAGGCAGGATATAGGGACCTCAATTTAGGTCATACATTCGAACGCCGTTGCACTCTCGTTTTAAGGCGATCTGGTTTTAAGGCGATAACCATTTTGTCCTTGGGAGAAGTTCGAAGCGAGGTCCTTAAGGATATAGCTGTATACGGCCAGCTTCGACAACAACAGCGAAATGCATTTACGGCGTAATCCAATCACGGCAGTAATGAAATGGTAAGTGCCAGACACACGAACCGGAGGTGAAGGGCCAAAGTGAAGCCCAATGTGGGTTGGGCCATTCCCAGTTGGAGCTGCATTCAGCCACCGGAAGCAGCCAGCTGGCCAGACAAAGCTCCTTTGGACGCAATCTGTGCGCCGGCCAAAAATGCAACAGATCCTGCTCTTGTTCCTCTTTTTCTGGGTCACGTTTTGTATTTTGCGAGGTTTTTTTTTCGGCCGGGGGCTTGGTCTTTGTGCGCCATGGCACTTGGAAAAATTCTGTTTTGTATGAAAAATATTTTGAAATTTATTTTTTAAACGACAAAAAGAATCTTACCAGTTATTGATTAATTACATTTTTCCGAAACACCAATATAATTTGACGTTCAGTTTAAACTTAATGTAAGAATAAGAAAATCGGCCTTTAACTTTTATTATTTTACTTTCTTTTGGAATTTTTTTTTCAGTGACGTCAAGCGAGATTTTTAATAGCTCACGTTTCAGATTGCAAGCCGTAGCGGAGTTCCAATCGTTTTGACCAACAATCCCCGTTGTTAACGCTGATGACAATGATGGCCCTCAGTGGTTGTTCAACCTATGTGCTGTTTCGACTTTTCTGAAGACTTTCGAGCTGCCCCTGACATTGACATCTTTGCAAGTATCCAGGTTGCTTTACCTGGAAAATCGATTAATGGAAACGCTTACCAATCAATGAGTTAACTGCAAACCGCAATTTCCACAGTTCTAATTCAATTGCATTTCAGGTGACCGCAGAAATGTGATGGACAAGCGCACAAACTAATCAACTAATTAAAACCAAGTTTCAACGCTACGCAATTGGTCACGTTTCACCACATAAATCAAAGGACTACTACTTTAAGTTGCACAACTTGTTGGGAAAGTGTCAGGGATTTAAAGACCAGATGAGGCGGAGCTTTGAAAAGTCAAGAGTGATAATGATTCAGATGCCAAGAAGGTAAGTGAAATAAACCAAGCCAAACCAAACCAAACAGGGAAAATTCTCACAAATTTGCACTCGCAAAAGTTGCTAAGCTGTCGTTGCTTTTTCCCCATCTCTTGACTTACGCAAATCCCCCCCAACAAACAGCTCAAAGCTCAAACGTTCTTGCCATTTATTTATTTTTTTCTTTCAATGAATTGCTTTCCCATATTTGAGTTAACATTTTCACTCCTCACCTTTCGCGTGTCTGCAGTCTGCAGGTGGGCGCACGTATATTTGAGAAACTGAGGAAACTGGAAAACCATTTCAAAGCCAACTCTTTATGCTGGCGCGCTGAAACGCATAAATCAATGGGGGGAAAGCAAGCCGGGAAAGTGGCAGAAAGCCAAGTTCCTAAACTTGATTTAATGCCGGTGCAGCTAGCAGAATACAATATATTGGCAGGTTGTTCTCCAAAGTGCGCTGGCTTAAAAGCCCTTAACTTGACTTCAGTTCAATCGTATCCAAATAAATCAACAACAGCAGCAGCAGCAACGAAAAAATACTCCAGAGGCTCACAAAAGTCTAAGAATTTGTTCTCTGACAAATGAATGGTGGTTGTCAAGATGTCAAGTTTTGTAGCCCTTCAAAAGGTTTCAATTGAATTAAAGTTTTAATAATTTTCAATGCTGCATTTTTCCCCAATCGACCGCGAAACTTAAATAATGAAAACTTTAATTATATGAATTTTCAAAGTCACATTCCATTTTCAAATCCTTAAGTTTTTATTTTCTTAAGCCGGTTGATATTGTAATTAATTGTAATTTTCTTAAAATTCCCTTCTAAAAGTCAATAGTACAAAACATATATTTTTTACAAACATTGCTTTATTGACACTTTTTCAAGCACATTAACATAATTTAACTAAATTACAGAATACTCAGCTCGTTCCGAAATATACTGTTGGTTAAACAAACCTCAATTATTGAAGTACATCCATTTCCAAAAAAAAGCAGTATTCACACCATCACATTTAAATAATTTTATATATCTGAGCGACACCTAGTTGTTGCACATATCTGTATGTATATACAATTAAAACAAAATTATGTTCATTTAAAAGTATCTCTTTTGCTCTATCAATTAAAATTCTGGCCAAGACTCCCGCAGACTTTAATAGTGGTATTTACTCAGCTGGTTTCATACTTCGCCGACCGCCCTCGTAAAAAGTTTTTTATTTTACATTTTACGAGTGTCTTGGCTGACTTAGTTGGCTTTTGGCTAAGCAGCTTATTTTGTGCAATCTCGTCTTATTCCTTTTTAACTGCATAAATCTGTGTAATTACCTAATTGGTTAATTATGAAATCTGTTCTGCAAATGTTAATATTTTCTTAAAAAAACAAAAATCAATTAAGTTTGAATTATTAAATCGTTTAAATGTCCTTTGTTTTATAAGTACTGGTTTGAGAACTTAATTGTAGCTTATGGTAGTAGTGTTACTGGCAGTAAAATATTCAAATAAAATATATTTCTGTTTAAAATTCAATTTATATTTATATTTATATAGATTTTAAAATGTTTGAATTTATATTTGTGGATCTTAAACATATCAAATCAAAATTTTTGTTGCCCCATCAACTTTTGTATATTGCTAATATATCGTTGTGCGGTTACAATCTTATAAGAATCTTTATCGAAATTATATATATAAGTTATTTGTGTAGACATGTATTAATACTGCTTAGTCTCAAATTCTTAATGATGTTTACATGATTTTAGGTAATAATGAGTACAACATAATTTAAATGCAGGGTTTTTCATTATCTATGCTATAGTTAAATTGGTGTTTTATTTTAGAGACAGTTTTTATTTAAACTGGGTTACAAATCTGTTTGCTGCACTGCACCGGATCCTCTCCTTGTGGTGGTGCAAAAGGCTTCCTGCTGTTCGCTCAAACAAATAATCAAATTCTCCGGCGGAGCTGTCACTTTGCCATTGGAATTGCAGGATTTCTGTGTCCCTGTGGTTCCGGTTTTCTCCGCTGTCGTTGTCGAGGATGTGGTGGTCGATGAATTATTGTTACCAGTATTCAATGGCAACAGGGGAGGCGTCTGCGGATTGCTGGACAGCATGCGCTTGGAGCCACCCCTTTTTCGGCTGCCCTGTTTGGTGAAAACACTGGGCTCCACCTGCAATTGGGCGTTGATATCCTGCTTGTTCATACAGGTGAAGGCCTTGAAGAAGCTCTTGCGGAAGTTCTCACTCAAGAAGGCATACAGGATGGGGTTTACCGCCGAATTGGAGTAAACCAGAGCTCCCAAAAGCAGAAATATTAGTATCTCCAGTCGAGAAAGGTCCCTCTGAGCGGGATTCGAGTGGATCAAGGCCACCTGTGAGATCCAGTGTGGAAGCCAACAGCAAATATACACACTAATAACCTGTGGATTGATAAAAAATAGCCAAATCCAAAAGTGCAAACAAATATTTGTAATATTCTTACCGTCAGTACAAGTCGAGTGACTTTGCGATGAGCCCTCCTCTTCTCCTTGGACTTTGTGGTATGCTTTGGACCCACTGACTGCAGTTTTCGAATGACCAGATAGTAAAAAGTCAGGATAAAACACAGTGGTGTGGCAAAGCCCAGGAAAAATGTGTACAGTATAAAGGTAGTGCCCGAGTGCTTTTTGTACGCATCCGGCCACATTATGTTGCAGGAGTAATTAATGCCATCCTCCTGTTCCACAGTGCTGGCATATAGAATCACCGGCAGCATGAGTACCGCCGAAGTTGTCCAGGCAATGGCCGAAACTATCTTGGCTATGTGCAGAGTGCGGTATCGGGGTGAGGAAATGGGATGGCACACAGCTATATACCGATCCGCAGACATGATGAGCAGAAAAATCGACGAGGTGAAGGAGGTAATTGAAGTGCTCACCATATAAGCTTTGCACATAAACTCCCCGAATCGCCAGCTACAAATTCTCATTGTATACAGCAAAAAGGGTATTCCAATCAGGAAGCACTCATCGGCCACCGCTAGATTCAGTATATAAATATTCGTTACCGTTTGCATCTTGGAGAATCGCAGCACCACATAAATCACCAAGGTATTCCCGAATAATCCAATTAGGCAAACGAATCCATAAAGCACCACAGTGAACAAGTCCGCAAAGGAATTCCGGGTGGCTATGCAATGTTGATACGTGGGCAATTCGGTGCCATATATAGTGTCCTCTGGCTGAATTGTGGAACTACCACTAATCCATCTATGGTTCAGTTCAGTGGTAAATAAGCTCTCGTTGGTATTATACCAATTTGTGGTGTTCACATATGAAGCGGGTGTTAGATCGCCACTAACAAGCTGCAGGATGGCCACCATCAGACAGGAAAACATGATTCCACCTCCAAGCTTTCCGGTCTAAATTGAATTATTTTAATCAAGTTCCCCTGGTTGTTCGTCTCCTCTCGTTATGGTTTCGCATGCTGGCAGTCCTGCAAAACAATTTTCGTTATTACATAAAATGTTTTCATACGTGTTTGTTTGTTTGCCTAATTATTCTAAATATTAAAATTGCAACTGGCAAATTTTGCTGGCCAAATTTGATTCGCCACTAATTGAAATGTTTTTTTGGGACGAACATACAAATTTTGGATATTTAGTTGTAGTTTAGTTTAGTCAACAAGTTTTAATAGATTTTGAAGTAAAAATAACATAATTTGATTACTTGTCAATTTCTGTTTAAGGCATAAATGCTTTATTTGTTCATACAATTGCTAGCCGGTTCACATGTAGATCCTTGGGACACTTTCCAAATACTTTTATTGAATATTGAAAATATAAACTTGCTTGAACAGCTTGTAGATCAACTAAGCTCAAGAGAAAAATATTTTAAATTATGAACAAAGTCATCTGCTAACTGTTTTGCACATTTAAAGGTCCAATTTATTTGCACACAAAAAGTTGAAGACTTTTAAAAACTTTACCGTAAATTGGTTTTGCTAAGAGGCGGAAATTAACATTTAAATTGAAATTAAATTGCGCTCAATTTGTCAAGTCAAACAAACAAGAACCAACAACTTTATGTGAATAAATTAGGCATAAGAAAAGCAGCGCTGTTGCAAATATAAGGTGGTATTATTTGCCCCTTTAATATTCCGAAAATTACAGGTATTACAGGTCAGAAGGTGGTCCTTGTTGGAATTTATCAAGATATAGAGAAATTTGAGCCGCTTAGTTTATGTTTGCGTCCACATCAAAATATGGTTGACTAAGCCAAAACACTTGTGGGGGGGATTAACTTTCATTAGAATGTCCTTGTCTTTGTTAAGCTAATTTAAAATCGTCCTGCATATAAGTCAGCTTATTTCGAAGCCATAAATCAAAATTTGGCTTAAGCTTTGCTGACGAGACTTTCGAAAACTAAGCTCGCCTGAAAATGGCGCATTTTAATAGCCTGTACACTTAATCTTAAAATTTTAATTTATTTTTGTTTATATTTAAAGAGCTTTTGATGTTTGTTTAGACTTCAAGTTTTCTTAATACTTCTAGTGTCATCCTAAGAAATATTATATTATTTAATGTGTTGACACCTCCATGAATATTGCAAATTAATGTTCATTGATTTACCTAGAACAAAATAATTACTTAAGTACTTGCTGTTAAATTTAATTGCACGAATTTTCAATTTTATGTGCCATTAAATATGCAGTAGTTTTACCACTTTCTTGTAATTTTAATAATCATTAAACTTACAAATGTGTTATTTTAGTTAATTGCCGGGAGTGTTCAATTTTCCCATCACTTGGCAGTAGCATATAGAATGCTACTAAATTTGTGGGCCACAAATCGTTGCTAAGAGCAATTAAATGTGGTCCATTGCACACAAATGGTTGCAGGTTGCAATGTTCTGGTGGGAAGGATTTCTGTTGGGCAGTCAATTAAAGTTATATTTGGCATGAATTTCATGTAGGTAAAAGTTACTTAGAAATTGGGTGCCAGGAAAGAGAAGGGAGAATTCTTCATAGTTATTAAGTTCTTGGTTGAAAAATGAGTTGTTGTGAGACGGTTTTCCTTTAAGGCATAGATTTCACTTTCACCATACAGTATTTTAGAAACTGTTGCTTCTGTTGAATTTAAAGTATTTTGAGTTGAGTAATTGGTCCAATTTAATTTACTTGTCACTGCTTTAAATGCTGCCATTCCATTCCTTTTTGTCTTTATGAACAATTTCATGCCTTTAGGTGTGCTGCATTTTTTACAAGAGTAAAGGGTTAAATTTAATTTCAAACTCTGATTTCTCAATGTTAGGTTAAGGCTTTAAATTGTAATTTGTAACCTTAAGTCCACAGTTAATGTTTCCAAAACGGCAAAGATTTATATATTTATTTTTATTTTTATGTTTTACTTTCTTAACATCTAAGCGCATTTATTTGACATTTTGGCCCAGCGCCACGTGCTCTTGTTTGTTTGTATAAGGAATTAAGTCCCAAACATATGACAGGTGCAAATTCCCCCGTGAATTCCGAGCCAACGTTATCATCATCGTTGGCTCCTGAACTGTTGTTCGACATTTATTTTTGCTGTTGCTGTTTGGTGTTTATTGTTGGTGTTATCGGTAAGCCGCAATAGAGGAACGGATTGCAGATTGCCTGGGCTGCAACTCCCTTAGGAAACAAGAAGAGGAGTGCAGCCACTGGTTCTCCAGTTGTGTGTCTCCAATTCACTTGATGACAGGCAGCAGGCTGCTAAGACTATTTCAAGGAAAGCTGCTGACTTAGCTTTGTTCGGGAATAAGAGAAATGCAGTAGCAAAAAATCACCAGCAATAAAAATGTAGGTATATTATAATATTTGCTTACGAAATAATTTTAACAGATTTACCAGAAATTCATACCCAATTTTTAATAATTCAAAATGGTTAGTTTAATTCCATTGGTGTGTGTGTGTTAAAGCAAATTCTCTTTTTGTAAAATGCTTTAAAAATTTAAAACAACGATGATCTATAAACATTTTTAAAATTTATTATTTGCTTACAATTTTATTGTTGAAGCTTAGTTGCATTTTTTATAGTGTGGATAATAGTTTTCTGGAAGTCTCAGTTGAGCTTGAGGGTAAAAAGCACCCAAAGGAAGGTGATGACCACATTTTGTCTGCTTTCCTCTACTTTCTACCCTACTTTCTCCTTTACACTGTATCTCTGGGACTTTCCCTGGGTATGCTTGTTTGTGTGTTGTGTGTGCTGCGGCATTTATTAAAAATTTATGCATTTTATGAGACCCTCAAGACGAAGGTCTTAAATGCATTTCCCCCAACAGATTTTCTTGATGGACATGTGCCGGCTGGGACCTCTTGACGATGTGACGACAGGTTATAAAAATCAGATTTTTTAGCTTAGAAAGCTTATTTGGATAAGACGTTCGATCGTAAAAAAAAACAGCAGGCAGTCAATCGAAAGACTGACGTCGTTTTAATGGGTTTTAAATATTTTTTTATTTTTACTGATACTAGTATTGGAGAATATTATAATGTTTAAATAAAATTTTGAATTTATCGACTTATTTAACTATTAATATTAATAATTAGGATTATGATCTCTTTAAGATTTTCCGAATTTCTAGTGATTTTTAGAAATGTTGGAATTTTAAATACTTAGATAACTCTTAAACAAAATTTATATATGATTAAGCTGGCTTTAAGCCTGTTTTACTTTAAATATCTTATTGGAAATGGGAACAAGGTAAAACTACTTATCTATTAATTCTCCTCTGTATCTATACTGATTGCTAAAGTTTCTTCATTTAAGATTATTGTGCCCTATCCTGAAAACTATAATTAATTATTTTGCCATTCAACAAATGTATAACTATCACGCCCATATAGTATAATGTTTTCCACTTATTGATCGTTATCTTCGCTAATGAAAGCTCAGCGTTTTTCGTAATTTACAAGAACATAGCCCCAAGCGTTCGAATGTGTTCTTAATTAATTAAAACTTTATCAAAAGTTTGCACAAGCCACATTTGCTGAAAATTGGGAAAGTGTGGAGGGTGTTCATGAGTTTGGATTATGTTACCACAGAAACAAGGCACGGCACAATATATTTGCCTGAGAGCAAATCGGGTAAAGGATCCACCAGGAAGAAGGAGTCGTCAGGCAGCCAACAGCTTGGCAAAGGTTAAGTCGCTCGCTTTGTTTTCAAGCAGCAACACAAAACACATTCAAAGTAATTCATGGGCGGCGACTTGGGAAACTGAGATGGGGAAACCAGAAGGGGACAGGAGTGCGGACGACCCAGAGGCATGCGAAGAGCATAATTTTTGGGATAAACACCAAGTACAACATGCATACAAGCCAGCTCCGAACACATGTTGGCACTGAAAAAAGAAATGACTTACATTTACCACAATTTAGTTTGGGTCCAATAAAATAAATATATAAGAAGTTTTTAAAGATTTCATAGAATTTTATTAACAATTTGTATTCTTATATGTTATGAAAATTTTTCATACTCGTTACGTAAGGTTATATGTGTACCACAGGGCGTATAATTGATTGGTAGGATAATAATTGTATTAAAATTACCCATACGCCCAGTATAATGCTTGTTTATAATTTGACCAATTTTTGACGGAAAAAAATATTTATTTTGTTTTTTAACTCACTCTTCTCTCTTTTCCCCTTTTTCGCTTTGGCCTATAAAGCTAAATTTCATATTTTCATTTAGTTTTTTTATAAACAAAAAGAAAGAAAATTATATATTTTGTATAAATTTTATGACTTTGTTAACCTATTCAAACACAATTAAATTTAAAACACTTTGCGCCAAAAGTTTGCGAGAAATAATAAAGTCGGAAAAATAATATAATTAATACCATTCTTTTAATGGCACTATCTTTGATCTTGGTTGTATATTTCTCCCTCAGTGTACAAAAACAAGCCCGCATGTGGATGTATGCAAATATGACTAGCAAATTTGCATGTATACACAACACAAACCAAACACACTCACAAGCAGCCATTGGCTCGTGTCAAGTGCACTTGGTGTGGGCAGAGGTCCTTGTTTTTGGATTGGTCTTGGGCCTGCTATGGGTTGCGATGGGTGCTTTTGTTTATGGACCCAGTACCGAGTATAAAGTGCAACATAAACAAAACTCACTCACCTCAGTGGCCACTAACTCTGCCCCAGCCTCATCGTCAGCCTCTTGCCGCCCAGTTAAATCCACCCAACTCACTTACACGTTAACTCGGTTTTTCGGTGGCGTCGCACTTAATCTTTGGGACACATTTTTGGCTTTTGGCCACAGGTTGCCACTTACCTGACCTTTGGCACAGAATGAAAGCCCTAAAACATGTGTTGCATAACAAACACGAAAGCAACAACAGCCGCCGGAAACCGACAACTGCAACTACAACAAGTGCAATTATAATCCCAGCGGCTTTTGTGTTTGCAGCGTTTCCTATTTGTTGCACCTGTTGGTTTTAGTTTGAGTAGCACCCACTCGAAACTACACAGTATGTGGAATGATTGTCCTGTGCTGCATTTGTGGGTGTTATTGAGCCCTTTTCCTTATCCTAACCTTTTTTTCGTAATTATTTTGTATATTAAACACTATAACTTTTAGAGGATAATTATATACTTCAAAATTTTAGACTATCAAGTAAATTAAAACAAAAAGTAAATTGAAGTTAATATAAGTTTGTATTCATATAAAGCTAAGTTAAAAAGGTATTATACAATAGAAACCTAAATTGTGAATTTAACTGTAGCCCAAAATTCAAATTCCTTAGCTCTCAAATAATTATTATGCATAATTAATATTACTTATTTATTAAATGGTTTTTATTGCAAGAAATGGTCCAGCCTGTGATAAAATTTTCTTCTAATCTGCGTGCTATTTTCGCCCACCCAATAACTGACTGGTGATTCTCCATTTGTGGTCAGTTGTTCCTCGAGTGTCCACACATTTGGATCCGGAACTAAAACCACCTGAATGCGGTGGAACGTTGCTCACACTTTGGGCTCAATTATGCCTGGTGACCATTGTTAACCCATCTGGAGAAGTAATGGCACCCAGTCTCACTCCCGTGTGGTTTATGCCCCGGGATACTCCATTCGCTTCATTTTTATTTACGGCTTCAATGGCGCTCCAGGCCCTCTATTTGCTCTATTCCCTTCATTTGCCAAAAGTGGAGGATGAAAGCCAACACTGGCTCTCCATTGGCACACATATTTGCACTTTTGCAGGGGGAAAAAGCCAGGTTGTGGAGCCTCCCGGCTTGTGTTGCCTTTGATGTGGTCCCCTGTTGTTGTTTTCTGGTGCTCCTGCTCCTGTTGCCTTTGCTTTTTGTGGCCTCAACTGCAGGCGGCTTGCCAAAAATGAAATCCGCCAACGCTTTTCCACTCTGTTTCTCATCCCATTTAGCTTTGTTCATTGTTCAGCCACACCCTCGGTTACGATTTCTTTTTTTCCGCACAATCTTTTTTGTTTCGCTCGTTCGATTCAATGGAGCTTTGAAAAATGTTTGTCAATTGCATGCTAAACGTTTTTACTGATTTGTCACAGGATACGGTAGTGGCGGGAAAAAGCAGAGGTAGAAGGCTTCAAAAATCTGTGAAAATGTTGTGAAAATATTTGCCAAATATATTGCAATCTGTTACCAACTTCTGGTCTTGTCACTAAAAATATTTTTGGAATGTTTCGGTTGCATGTTTGTTCTAAAACAACGTTTTTTTTTTCTGTCTGTAGGCTAAGCAGCACATATAGCTCTAAGCTTTAAATAAATTGTAAAAGACAAATTAAGTCTTTTCGTTTCCTTTTTCATTTCCATGGACAGTCTTTTCGTAAGCGGTTTAGTCTTAAGCCGCCTACATTTGCCTCAAGTGTGGGCCAGCATATAAAGCTCTTAGGAAAGGGCCCATTTGTGGCGAAAATCGGTTTATCAAATATGGGTTTTCATAGCTTCCGGGGGTAATGGTAATCCTTTCGCTAAACCAATTTACTGGAGTCCCCGCAAACAATTTAGTTAAAGTTCAGACCTCATTAAATGGCTTAAAGCGCTTAACACTCGCGCAGCCTTCGAATGTGCAATTTATGGAGCATTCCTCCCACTCCCCTCCAAACATACTCAGCAATTTGCATAAATTAGCACCAAAATATAGTACCCCCCACCCTTCGATTTGGTGTGTTTATTGTTCGCTGCTGGATTCACTCATTACCAATGTGTTCGCATGGGATCGCTTCGATAGTTCCGCTGGCAAATTTAACATAATTTTGAAGAGACCATTGACAATAAATGAGCTAAATTTGGGGGGAGGCATGTTGAGCACTTTGTGTTGGGGTGAAAGCACGGATTATGTTGCATATGTTGTGGGCTAACGAATCTATGCCATGCAACCATGCTCCCAGGATTTTCACTAATTGGGTGGCAATAGAAAATCCTTTGCTGGCAGTGCGGCGTAGCCTTTTCGGGTATTATTTTGGGTAAAATATCGACGCCGGTTTTGGGTTTTCCAGCCACGGATTGCGGCATATATGCGCAACGAAAAATTTTTTGGAAATGTGTTTTGGTTATTACAGTTTTTGATGTTTAACCTTTAAAAGCTTCATAAATATAATTTAAATTTAAATTACCCCAGTTACTTAAATTTACTTTTTTTTTATAAAAAGAATACTTTTCGATCGGTTAATAATAACATATCAAGTACTACCCTCGTAATATTGTTTTGATTCACCTTGAACACGCAAATAAGTAAATTACGGAAACTTTTATTGAGACCATGTTTCATTAAAAAAAGCAATGAAATAAAAAGCAACGTCGACATGCGTCACGAATATTCTGATTTAATTTTATGGCAGAAAATATAAATGCTTAATAACTTAGGAGATTTTTTTTTAAATAACAATCAATTGGATCAAAGAAAATACCCTCGTTTTTCAACTAATCTAAACAATCAACTTCATTTGTACACCCTGTTTGCCCTCCAATCGAATATTCCGACTGGAACTCTCTTTCTGGGCTATTTGCTTTGCACTCGAGGGCGACAGCACTGACCTTTGACTTCATTCGAAGTTCTTCCTTCATTTAATCGCACAAACGGCGTTGTCATCATCAGCAAATGCCATTACCAAGGTAAATAATATCAATGGAGATGGGGCAAATATTTCTGGGAGGAAAAAAGAGCAAACTGAAAGGGATTTCCTGAGGCACTTGCCACTTTTGATGTGCCTGACGTGTTGATTGCCGTCAACTCGCTGACCAACGATAAAAATAAATAAATAATTCGACAGAAAGAAATTGGAGAAATGGAAGAATCTGTTTTGAAAAGGAAAACAAATCGAGTAAGTGGCACAAAGGCAAATGTCCAATAGACCCATTCGTGTTATTGGAGTTTCAGATCGATTCAAAGTGCAATTCGCAACTTGAATGGCCAATTAATTGAAATATTTCTTATTGCTCGCCGTTGCTGTTTTTATTTGCTTTTCTGATTGTGATTGCTTTTCCAGCTGCTATGACATCTCGTCGTCCACAATTTCAATGCACTTGTTTATTTCATTATTTTATTATTTTGATAGTTTGGCAATTTAATGATAAGGAGAAGAAACGAGTTATTTGTGACAGTTTCCTACGAATTTTTTGTTATTGAAAGCTTCTATAGTTTTTTTTTTTAATATGAATTCGTAAGTTTAGCAGGATTTATTATAAAAAACTTGTGAAAAATGGAATTATTACTACAAAATTTGCTCTTTAATCATTTTGAAAAAGAAATATATTCGTATATAAGTTTTAAGAAAGCAATTATAGTTTACAACAACACATACTTAATCAAAATTTAATTAAAAAGCACTGCAAATAAAATAAATATTATTAAAATCAATTAAATTTATGTCAGGGTATCAGATGGTCGAGATTTTCGGTTCTATGTTTCTCCTCCATTTTCATTTTGTTTACAAAATTTGCCAATTCTGCATTTTAGTGCGTCTTGTTCTGGCTGATTTTTTTTTTTGTTTTTCTGCCGTTTTTCCTTTTTAGCTCGTTTTGCTCAAAATTCTTCTGGCCTTTTGCTCATTGAAGTGTTTGCAATGCTCTTTTTTCGTAGCCACGGCCAACAGAATTGCCGTTTCTGTTGTTGATTCTCAATTTTATGAGTTCAATTAACCAGAAGCCATGAAAATAATAAAAATGATGAACTTTTGCCAATTTCAATTGATTGCTTTGTAACCGTTTGGCTTTAGAGTGGGTGGGAATTTTACACCCAGCAGATGGGTGACCATGGATAATATATACTTTCTATATCTAGCGCGCTGTGTTGACTCCCCAATTAACACTAAATCATGGGCTTTATTAATTATTGTTTATTCCCGATTATGCTAGCAACGACGGCACAATCATATCAGCTTTGGGTGGAAATTCAATCAATAAGGCCAGATATTGATTGGGGGACGGTGGACCAAGGGTGTGATGAAGGATGTACTGGTGTCAATTGGGCAATCATTCATTTCGTCATTGCCATCAACGCCGCTAATTGAATTGCGAAATCGAATCGGATGCGTAACGAAATCGATCGTTGCTGGCTAACATGCGAAATGAATACCCAAATGGAGTCAAAACTCCAACCAATTTGTTGACTAGGCATTTCTCTGTCTAATCCAGGAGTTTACAGACTATTGGACTTTGATTGATTGGGTGACTTGCTTTTTTAGATAAATAAAATACTTGATACTTTTGTCGATGAAATGTGCCAAAACACCAAGGCTGCCAGGAATAATAAATTTATAAGGATTTCTATATGTTCTTTCTTGAATTTTATGCCATTATTTTGTTTAAATATTTTATTATTTTACATACTACCTAGTTCCGGGTTTATTCTCAGCTTCCTTCTTTATTTGAACTCCCATTACATTAATAAGCAATTCCTCTGTGACAACATTTTTATATGACCCTACATTTGATAACTTTATGCACCAGCTGCGACATTGAGTGAGGCCATAGACTAATCATTTCTGTATATACTATACTTGTTATTATCTACCATGGCGCATTGTTGTTTTTGTTTCGGGTGTGACTAACACTTTTGTTTTTGTTGTGTTTTCCTGCCGCTGGTGGCATTGTTATCGTCGCTGCTCTTTTGTCGTCATTAACGTCAGTGCGGCCTTGTTTAATTTGAACATTAATCATGGTCTGACGCCTGACAGGGGGCCAAAACCGAGGGCCCCACAGGGAAAACGATTGCAATATTGCACCCTGAAAAAGTTGCACCTTTGATGAAGACAGGCAGATTCTTCTATTATTAGTTTTCCGTCCAGACTAAAGTTGCACATGCGCAGCAAAACTTCCGGTGGCCAAAGGGAGCAGCGCTAAAAGGTTATTTGCAATTTTTGTGGTACCAGCTACTGTTTTCAAACGTTGGAAAACTTTAGCCCTTCTCATCATCCTGTTTTAGTGATGATGTAGGTAACAATACGTTATTCAATATAAAACATTAACAAAGTATTTTTTAGTTTTTGTTAACTATTTTACTGTTTAACTCTTTGTATACCTCTAATTTAAGATAGTGGGTTTGAGGTTGTTATATTTAAAAAAAAAACAAATTCTTAACAGAAATTAATAATTTGGGTACTAAGAATAAGTAAGTTGTAAGCTTTATTCTATATGCTCTTAAAGAAAACTTCCTGGTGCTCTACATTAACATTTTCATGGCGCCAAATTAGCACAGTAGTTACATTTCTTGTTTTCGGCGTCTTTTTTTATTTTCCTTTCTATACCCATCATATCCAATCATCAGTAACTGCTGGCTCACATTAATTGATAGTTTTGCCACCAGTTGGCCCAGATGGAACCCTGACTAAGTTCTCATTAACTCATCTATCATGATGTGGATGTTTAGACAGTGCCTTCCCCTCTTTTGCTCGCACTCTCATTAGTTCCTTTAAGTAGGCCATTCCATTCGGCGAAGGGAGAAGCATCACAGTTGAATATGATATCTGAAACCCGCCCCTAAATCCACATTGAATGCATTTCAATTTCCCTTTTACCTCTCGAAAAAAAGTACTAATTGCAGCAGATCTCTCTTGCATAGAGCTCTTCTTATCAGGTTCACTTCTATTATTTTAATTTTTTTTTTTTTTTATGGGATAAGTTGAACGTGACCCAGCCCGTTTTCACCCCTTCTTAGTTTAGGGGTCTTGTCCGTAATTAATTGCAAAAGTTTTGTTCGTTTTCTGTCGTCTGATGCTGCACAAAAAGTTCAAAGTTGATGGTGCTGGGAAGTGGTTTCTGTACGCAAGTGATGAGTAGTTAAAAACTGAATTGTCAATTATGATGAATAATTATTGGAAAATGCTCTAATTAGCTGCTGAAAACTTTCACCGAAGGGTTGATCCTAGTGGAAACACTGGTTTATTCCATTAAATTAATTATATGTAAACTGCTATGGAAAACTTTTACTTAGTCACTTTAACTGGGGACTATGATTAAATATAAGTTCGCAGAAGTGTGAATTGCGAAAGTTTGAAAACGTGAAAAACACTATCTTATAAAAAAGGGGTGTGCCATGAAGAAAGAATTACGCGAGTAAAGTCTTATTTAAAACATAGAACTTGGGTATTTTTTATTTAATTTTGCAATACAATGCAAACATATTTATAATTATAATTTACTGTGAAAGAAATCCGAATTTTTAGAAAAATAATATATAAAAAAGTAACTTTAAAAGTTGTGCCAAAATTTACGTTTATAAATAAAAAAAAGAGTACTTGTGGTACATTAAAATTTTTAATAGCTTAAAATGATTTGACTTCAAAACAAACAGAGATGCCACATCAGCATCTCTGGCACTTGTTCCGCCATTTAAATCCGGTGCTCATCCCTTGCCAGTTTGCCCAGCGCATCTAGTAGCTGCTAGTGTCCTTGTTCTTGGTTAACTCAGATCCTTTGAGTCGAGAGGAAATGCTATCATTTGGTGGCTGTCATCGTTGTTTTCGTTGTTGCTGCTGTCTGTTTGCCTGACGCCGACGAAAGGTTAAGGCATGCATCGCTTCCATCAAATTAGACGCATTTTCGACGCGCTTTGTCTGTCTGACCCTCTCTCTCTTTCTCTTTGGCTCAGTTCATCTGTCTCTTTCCGCCTGTCCATGTCTGTCTCTCTTTTGTCCCTGTCTCTGTCCCTTTCCACTTCGCATTTACCATTTCCCCACCTTGTCGCCACACTTCCTTTTTCGCTTTGGCAATTTTCGAGCTGACGCCGCTTTGCCTTTACGTTTATCACTTCATTTGCACTGAAATGTCAATGTCTGACGCACTCCTCTCCTCTCTGTTTTCTATACCTTTCTCTCGGACGTGTTCCCATTTCAACTTTTTCAATGGGTGCTAACAAAATGTAAGCACTTTTTTTGTTTCTTAATTTCTTCAAAAAAATTTTTTTTGGCACAAACGTTTTCTGGTTATTTAAAATATTTGTTATATTTTTGTACACGCATAAATATTATTAAACAATCAAATCGAAGTCAGTTAGGTGCTCCGATTTTGTTAAATATTCAAAATTTACTATATTAAAAGTTTGGAAAGTGAGAGTACTTAGAACTTCGGCTGACAATCCTCTTCTATTTCTTACCAAATGGCCAAATGGCAGGAAGGAAGCATTTTTGTTGCAATGATGTGGGCGGTATTTTTTCAGTTTGTTGGATGGGCAGGTTGAATTGGGTTTGGATTGGAGGGGTTGTGTCCTGGCGCTAAAAGAAATCTGTCTGACAAATTACATGCCCCGAGTTGCGGAGACGCAGCAGCAGCAGCAGCAGCAACAGCAGCAGATGGTGAAATGCTTCGTTTGCTCCTCCTCCGTGACTTGCTGCTTTCTTTTTGCCCGCTGTTTGCGTTGTCTTCTCATGCTGCTTCTTGCTCCACATTCGGACTCAAGCCATCAAACCGATTGACTGAAGGATTGGACCAGCGCACGTCATTCACTCAGTCAGTCCGTTAGTCAGCGAGTGCAACGGCCTTTTGATTGGGCTACATGGCATGGTCATGGGATGGAGGTGGAGATCTCCTGTCTTTTAGCCGGATGGTTTCGGTTTTAGTGGACTTCACTTAGTTGGATGAGCTCATCCGTGGGGCTATCTTCTTTTCAGTGCGGCTTTTGTTGGTGTGAACAGGGAAAAGGCTGAAGAAGCGAGTTTCCTTACTTCTATATTTCTTTGCATTTATCTAGTGCGTTCTTAAAACCATTTTTTAAAGTACTAAAATCGAATCAAATTCTAATCCAATTTTAAAATAGCATTTTTGGATTATTTCGTGACTTGTATAAAAAAGCATTATTTTTTTTGCACTTCAAAAATATTTTATTAAACAAAGCAAAGAGACTTAAGTTAACAACATATTTTGTAATAATATATTTTCTTTTTGGAAAGAAACATTTATCAGATCTCTTAAATTTGTATTATTATGCTGTACATCTCGCAAAATCAATTTATCATCTTGTCTCTATTTAAGCTTTGGCATTTATTTCCAGCGTAGCATTTCTCTGAATAATTTTCCACACCATTCCAACCGAGCTTTACCTAATTTGTCAAATTTTGTTTCATTTCCCGAAAATCCTTGCTCGGTTTTCTGTGACTGCCACTGATGATGGTCAGCCCTTCTCAGTTTCCACATCATTGGGCAAACCAATTCCTTGTTTCTCACCCCCAACCATCTCATTTCAAAAACACCAACCCCAAACCCCTTTCCTTCAACGCAAAACATTCAACAGTTACAAATTGCCATTCGCACAAAATTTCAGTTATCTGATAAATTTCATAGCACACAAATACAAACATTTGAGCATGGGAATGAAAAATCTATGCAGAGAGAACAAAAATTGAAGAGTTGTTTTGGTTTTTAAAAAATATCAGCAGTTTTTTTTTATACGACTGCCAAAACTAAAAAGCATATGTGTTTATAGAATATTTTTGCCAGTATTTTTATTTTCTATTTTGGTCCTTTTGATATCAGATTAATGTTTTCTCTGAATATATGAAATTATTATTTATTTTTTTTTTAGGATGTGACTCAAGTTTGTATCATTAATATGTAAACCATTTTTTTAAGTTCCTCTATTAAAATTTACTTCTTATTATTATTGTTATTTTATATTAATAAGCTGAGGCTCAATTTTTTAGCATTAAGTTAAAACGATAATTTAAAACATGTTGCATAACAAACAAATAGTTTCCAATTTTGTTTTTTGTGCAGGTTTCCTTTCCGATTTAGTGGGTTTCCTAAGCCACATTTTGCTTACCGTTTCACTATATTGTGTCATCTAGCCACTCATCCTCTCGATTCCTATTAAATAGCACAGCACGCACTTTTCGGGGTTCTCAAAATATTTGGCAAACGTTTGTGCAAATTCTCGGATTGCCCGCTAGTGTTATTTTTCATTCTCTGTCTCTGAATTATTTGTTTATTTTCCTTGCGTCTTGGCTGCTAATTTGCATTAGATGCAGGCAGCCGTAAGAACCCCCGGGGTTATCTTCTCCCGCCGCCCAACTTTTCCACCTCTTTTTGCCGCTTTCGAATTTGTTTCCCGCGGCACGTTTATCAAATTTTAGTTTTTGGCGCTAGCGAAGTTCTTTTGGTCGTAGGTTTTATTTTTGTTTCGGATTCTGTGGCTGAACTGCACGTTCCGGCATTGTTTTGCATACTGCGAGCCGCATTAGCCGGCGAATTTTGTTGTGGTGCATGCGAGTTTTCCGATGCGACTTTTCCGACTGCAAAATCGCTCGTTCTTACAGTTGCGCTCGGTGCTCGGCTTTCAGGTTCGTCGCCCGATTGGCCTGATGCGTGTTGCGTTCTGCTGCCGTTTTCCCTGCTGCAATTTCCCACAATTAACAGTTGGTCGATAGAGAGCGAGAGCGGGGAAACTCTTTAGCCGAAACTTTCTCTCTTATACGAACTCTCACTTTCGTTTGCAATTGGCGGCTAACAGCCGTCTGTAAGCCGTTTGCAGCACTGTTACCATTTTTGGTAGAAGCTTGTTGGTTTTCCTTTATGGTGGCTATTCTAATTTTAATTTACAAAGTCATTCTAGATTATTTAATTTGGCTCTCATTTTTTAGTTATTTAAAGTGCATGGAAAATTCCATAAAAATGGTATTTAAAATAAACTATCATAATACCAATGCATTGGTCATTGACGTTAAAAGAACATTTGATTTTTACAGTTTTCAAATTCTAAGTGCTTTAGTAGGAACTCGTTCATTTTTTTTTATATGTATGAAAAATATGTCAATGAATTTTGAACTGTATTCTCAACAGAAAGAAACTTCGACAGTTAAGTGGATTTTAATGTTACGTCCTTATTAAGAATGCCAATGAAATAATTAGAATTGCATGTGTACTCTTATTAGCTTGGATTTCCAAAGGCTTTGATTGCTGATTGATTATTCTGTGCTTAATTGCATGCATTTTACAGGTAATTGATTCCTAATAATTGAAATTTGTAGTCACATAAGCGAGAGAAGAGGACGAGGGCTCATAGGAATCTGTGTACAAAATACAATTGGAAATCACAGGATGCAAAAAAGGGATATTAATCAATCAACGCTGCAATTCTGCAATTAATTATTGTTATTCTGCTAGTAAAGAATCTTTTTTTAAGTCTTAAATCTAAGCCTATAAATGACTTCGAGTTGGTAAGCTTCTCACTTCCTTGCCATACATTTGGCATTGGCTACACTGTTTTCAAATTTTTCTGAAATGTAATTTAAACTAAGAAAATATTTCCATTTCAGATACACATCTTAATTTCTTCTTCAATTTATAGAGTAAATAAATCATTTCTCAGCACTTTCACCATTTGTCGTCGTTCCCATCTATGAGCTGGAACTTAAGACGCCTCTGGCATTGAAATCTAATTGCTCTGCACTTGGGTAACCATCCACCTGGCTCAAGCCAGGATTTAGCTCCATACCTCTGCTAGTCATTAGGAGAATATCAAATTTGCAGTTTTTGTTCGCACTCAACTTGCAAAGAAATTGCTGAAATAATTTCCATGTGGAGGCCAGTTAAAGTTTTTTTTGGCAAAAAGTTCGCCATGGTTAGAGGAAAGTGAGAAAAAAACACTGGCAAACCAATTGAGGAAAATCCAAAAAGATGGGGATAATTTGGAAAAAAACCCGAGAAAGAGTGACACAGAAAATATGGCAACTGTCGACGTTCTTTGCAGAAGAGCTTTAGTTTGGTCTTTTGAGCAAAACTTTTAATCCTTCTGGTTGAACATCCGACAGTTTGCTTAAAGCCTTTTCCGTTGACACTGAAAATTCGACCATAACTGCGAGATGTTTATTGTTTGCCACTCAGCAAATCCTAAAAGTTTTACACACAACGTTGTCCCCACTGTACAGTACTGAAAACTTTAAATTAAATGATCAACCATAGAAAAGTTTATATGTTTTAAAAACGCCCCTTAGAGCGTTTTACTATACTATACACCACCAGAGCAAAAACAGATCTTATCGTTTTTGTTTTATTTTTAAAGCCAAAAAACTACAAAAAAAAACAAAACAACACTTTTCAGTTACTACTTGTTTTATTACGTTTAGATGTATTTACTTTCAATAAAATTTGCAGTTTGCAGCATAAAATATTTAAACGTAACGCATCTAAGATAAAATAATAATTCTATCCCAATTGATTTTCCCATAAATATTACGTCTTTTTTGTTACTTAAGGAAGTTTTCTAGTTCGTGGATATTTAAAACATCTCTATTCACAGCTTATACATTTTTGGAAATGTTAATTGAATTTCAACAAGTAACGTCCAGAGTAATTACTGCTGCTAAAAATCAGCTCATTAAAGTTTGCTTTGAAATGTGTCCCACAAGAATATTAAATCAGTTTCCACTTTAAAGCAATTTTCGGTTGATTGAATTAAGTTAACCAAAACACAGACGACGTGGCTGGGAAAGTTTTGGGTGGTTTCTGTTGGGGCGTCTGGGAATGCAGACGCATAGGGATGGCATTCTGTTCTCGGTGCGGGTCAGTTTATCATTTTAAAACCCATTCCCTGGACCTAGTTGTGGCTGCTGTTGTTGTGCAAAACTTTTCGGTGGCAGGCAAAACTTTTCTTATAAATTCTCTTAATTTTTGCTCCATTATATTTTCCCGCACGGTTGAATTTCCATATAAATACCAGCAATATTCCGAAATTGATTTTCAACAAGCTCTTCAACATATTTAAGTGAGTTGGCAAAGTCGCAAGCTCCAATGAATTTTTAATGAACTGTTTTGCCAATGCATGCAAATATATAGAGAGTTCCCTATACGGCGTTTAGTTTGTTGTAATTTCTGCATTTCATTACCCAGTTCTGTTCCATACAATAAATAGTAGATTTCGCTTAATTTAAGCGGGTTCAATGATATCGGAAAAAATTATGCAAATTTATTGGTTTTCAAATAATTAAAACGAATTTTTAGATACGGGTATGTGCCGCTGATATAAAACTTAATTAATTAGTTTACAATCGACTAAAGTAGACCATTGAATGGAAATACCCATGTTGTTATGTTAATTTAGTGTTATGTGTATGTGCATGCGCGTGAGCAGTGAGATTAAACGATACTTTTACCCATAAATTTAAGCCAATTTTCTCGTTAATAATTATTCTGTATTCAACTTTGTCATTCTTATCCTCCTCTACGGAAAATATAATGTGTGTTTATAGAATAATCTCCCCCCGTCGTACTTTCCATTTGACACTCAAAATTATATTCACATTAAATGTGCACCATTCTTGTGCCAATGCAATTTGTGTCGGATGCAAATGATCAGAGCGTAAAGTAAATGCCGCACATTAAAAATAATAATTACGCACAGAACATTAATTAATAGCTTGGACAGGAATTGCGTGTTTTTATGAGGGGGTGTGATGAAATATGAATTTAGCATATTTAGTAGGTGTTTAGCTGGTATTTCTATAGTTTTATGACGCCAATTAATAATTGAGTCATATACTTAGCGTGCATATCTGTTTCTGTTTCTGTTTCCACCTGAATTAAATTTAATTAGCCATTAATAAATGAGAGCTTTGCTGAATTTAATTACTAGAAATATAGGCAACGCGCTGCAACCGTTTTGGCTTGTCAATCAAATGTGGGAATGTTGTCTCATCGTCGCATCGTTGGCAGCCAGATGAGGATGGATTGTGGCCGGGCTAGATGGATGGATGGATGAATGGATGGATGGCTGTGGTCGGGGAGGTGTGTGCGAATGTGTTCTATATGGTGTATGTGGTGTATGCTATATGCCTCCTATACGCCTGCTGTCAGAATGTGATTGACATGCACAAGTGAATCCCCCTCCACGCACTCGGTGACCGAAATACGAGTCCGCACTCGCATTTGAGTGCGAGTATCTGACGAAAAGTAAAACCGTTGCGGGGCAAATCTGAGGCTAAAGCACCGTGCCATCCAAGCCACCCACTCATTTGCATTTTGGCAGCCTCACTGCAGTCGCAGAAAAACCATTGATTGAATAGAAATTCAATGAAATATAGAAAGTGTTCAAAATATTATAAGACTTTATAACTTTGCAGTTTTTTTTTACACGTCAATATTTATGCGATTATACGAACAAAGTCGAGCGCCTAAATATACTCAAGATAGTCACAACAAAATTATTACCAACATCCGTTTTAATATTTCCTTAAGCTTGATAAACAAGAACTGTATTTAACTGCGAATTAAGATAAAATTAGTAATGAAATTTAATTAAAGAAAGTCTGTTTGTTTTATGAAAATACAAGACAAGAGCAAATTATTATAAAAGTTATTAACCAAGATTGTTTCTTAAATTTTTAAGACCTAATTAGCTTAAGGCTTAATTAACATATTTAAATAACACCGTTTTGGACTACTAGATGGCAAATTGGAAATTTAATTGTTGTTTCTAATAATAAAATAAAATTCAAACAGTTTGTGTAGTTTGAATATTTTTCGCAATGTATTGCATGCATTTCACTTTTTCACAAGGGTTCAACGTACTCTAGGGCACTTTCCTTACATTATATGTGCCAAGTGCCTGCAGAATATTGGCATGTTTGCTGGCCCACTCCACTTGACTTTTCTGCATCACCAGATCGGGAACCACCCATCAGCCCACTCCGTTGAAATGTCATTTCATACAAAAGTTTTCAATTTTTCCTTGGTTTTTGTTTGCCATCGTGTCTGGGAATTGTCGGGCTGTGTTGAACGGACGGATGGACGAACGGACGGACAGATTGGTCAGCTATATAGCACCGCATAAATCTAGACCGGCTTCAGTTTCAGTTACACTTTTTCGCCCATGAGTCATGCCACATAAATCACCCAATCCGAGCTCTGCTGCAGAAACTCAACTCGCCCGTCAATATTTATTTTATTTCACATTTTTCGCCAGAGATGTCACAGAAGTAAAATGCTAAAGTGGATGGGGCTGATTTTGGGAACGCACAGGGGAAAGTGCGAATTTGTCTTTGTTTTAAATGGTGACCAGTGGGAAGAGTGATGGGATTTATTTGCCATCAGCTTGTTGATCTTGTTTATCGCATTCCTTTATTTCGAATTTTCTTTTCAGTAAATTTAAGGCTTCTAATAATACACTTTATATTGTGCATATGTTATCATGATCGAAATACATTTGTACTATAAATGCATTAAGACTTATTTCATAAGAAGAGTTTTATCAAATGAAAAAACTGTTTTATCTAGGTTTTCAAAAATGTTCGAGTTTATTTGTTAGTTTGCATTTCAAAACAAATACCGAAGATTATTCTTTCTTTGTTGATAGATTATTATAAAGCAGGGGAAACCATTATTTGTGTTAAACCAAATTTCTTTAGTATTGAAAGTGAAGAAGATTTTTTAATGTTGAGAAGATTTGCTGTCATATAGTATTCGTAGGTTGTTTAAAACCAGAAAAGCAGCTTTCTCGCATCTAATTGCACTTGTCCGCAAAACAAACACTTTTGATGTCTCCCCTCGGATCTTGAAAGTTAGCTTATATTATGCCGTGTCAAGATGTTGCTACTTTCCAACTTTCTTCCCTTCTAGTCGGTAAATTCCTCCTTTGTCTGTGGGACTCTTCCACCGACTGCAAGTGACATAAACTGCAGGGAAACAAAAGTGCCAAGCCATGCAGATATGAGTTGCTAGCGAGCTGAATTTTGCTCCTGCAGCGCCATAAAAAATTCATTTCCAAAAGTTGTCGTCGAGATAGAATGCATGGTAAGAAAGTTTTCGTTACATCATTTTAAGACGGAGTACTTTGGAGGTGGATTTGCCTTCTGCAGCTGATTACTGCAGATTGTGCTTTCCCAGAATGCGAATGCTATTTTCATGCCTCGTATATCACTGATAAAAGCTTTCCCCTCGCAGATTTGTGCTAGCATACTTTTCGGATTGCGAATGGAAATCACGGACAGATCTTTGAACCCTGAACTTTATGATATGTCTAGGTTTTTCGATACCTTAAGGGTAAACGAATAGACAGAAAAAATGTATAATTGCTCCTAATGGTGGGATGGTGAATGGTCACCTCCCACAGCAGACTGCTATGCGACAGCAAATATTTTAGATAATGACATTCTGCGGCCTTGTCCAAGTCGCAGTAATTGAGCGGTTTATGGCCAGTGTTCAGTTCATTTGCCAGCTTTTGGCCCGACTTTTGTGCTTTTGCGGCTGTTTTAGTCGTTACTACCAAATTATGGCCATTAAAAACATTTCGCTTTGCTTGGCTGTTTTGCCTGAATTTGTTTCTGACATTTCCAGTTGGTGGTTTGGTTTGCTGCCAGACAGGAGACGGTTGGCTGACGCTTTATTTATTCCTTTTTATGGCGCAATTTATAGAGTGCATAACTGTCAACAGCCTGGAGCTGCTTAAATTATTCAGTTGGTTTTACAACCTGTTTATTAATCTCCAAAATATTTATTTTTGAGGTTCTTTTATGGATGTGGTTTGATTGATTTACTTTAATAGTTCAATAATTTATGTTTTTAAAGAGCGTTTTTAACACAACTTTTTCGCGGAATGTCCAGGCAATTAAATGGCAAAGAGCAGGGTCAATCAAATGGCTGCAATGAATGCAGAACCCTTCCTCAATGACCAAAGTTCAAAGGCATTTAATTAGAGGCATGGCACAGGTTGATAGCAGTTGGTTATGCCCGCGGGAGGGGGGTAAATGTAACTCCAACTGTGCTGCATAATAAAAACGATGCTCAGCATACTGCGTTTTCCCCCGTTCCCCATTTCCCCTTCTCCCCACGACTGGCCGTCAGGTAACAGATGTGTATAAATTTCGTGTAATACGGGGGCAATCCTAGAACTCCCTGGTATAACGCGGACCAAACATGCGAAAATTGCTACACTAAAAATAAATCTCAGAAAGTAGATTAAAGTGGAACTCAAATAATAAATTTGAATTTTAATGTACAAATGTTTTTTATCTTTTATGTCGAAAATGCAATTAACTTAAAACACAATACTTTTCAGAAGTTTTTAGTACACAACTTTGAAATAACTTGTTTTCCTTTTTATGCGATACTTAATTTTTCAAAGAAAACAGTCCGACTGTATATATAATTGAATAATTGAATAGAATTTTTAGCTGTATGACAAAGAATTTTATCGAGGTAAAGCTTTAGTCTGAAGAGAAGCAAACAAAAGGTATCGCAAAAAACCCAAAACTAATTTTATAGTAAACAAAAATGTACATATTAAAACGTGGACACCATACCCACCGCTTAAATCATAAAAATATTCGGTTTTGACTGTCAATTTTGTAATAAAAAATCATTTGACGCATAAGTATCTTTTTTTATTGCTTTATTAGTATGAATAAAATGTTATTTTAATTCCTGTTGTCAAGGGATACGCAAATTTATAAGTATGACTAAAATGATGTGAAAGAATTTTTTTTGTGTGCATGGAGATGTGATATGGAGATGGCGCATATGAGGTTGCGTGAGCTTAGAACGCCCTGGGCGCGGACGACATTGACAAATGATGTCCTGACTGTGGCACACACATCCTAGCTCGAACACACACGAAATGGGCTCCGAACAATGTGCTGACTTGGGTGAGTTCGTTGGGGTTTGGGCAGGTTGAATATTTGTAGACCCACTGGGTCATTGGGAGACCGCCACTCTAAACTACTGGCAAAAGGGCAACGCCCTGAACTGACCAATGCCAGGAGCTGCCATATAACAATGCCACCGAAAGTCCTTTGTTGCAATCCAGCCGAGAAAGGAAACTGCAAAAAGTTGCAGCTGCATTTTATGGCCACCAAAAATAGTCATAGCTGTGTAAACTTCTTCCTTGATCCAAGATTTCTTAAAAGGGTGTTTTTAGAATGGATTTCGTAATGTGTTTTATAGAGTGTTGATGATACGAGAAGTATAAAACTAAAAACAGTTCGATAGTTTTAACCAAACTTTATTTGATTTGTTGCACAAACATAAACAATATTTATATCTGACGATGTAAGTAATCGAATCTCTTCAAAGTATCTATCTATAAAATATATACATTACTTAAAAATTCATCCATTGCTTTATATTAATTTAATAATAAATATTCAATTTTTTAAAGAATCTTATATTATAACAATTATTTCTCGAATCTTAACAAATAACCCTGTACAATGTCAAGACATATGTACATTCTTTGGCTCTTTTTGAACGGCGGCAGTTTAGAGAGCAAAAAAAATATTGACAAAGTGGCCAACGACGTGACACAGCAAATTCAATTTGCAATAAAAATGTGCAAGAATCGTTTGAAAGGAAATAATAGCAGGGCAAAAAGGGGACAAGGGAACAAAGTGAAAACTGCAAACAACGATCAAGTGAAGTCGTGCCAAATGTAGGTGGCAGTCTGTCGATAACAGGCCGCCTGTAGAAAAGTCAACCTAATCCGGATACCGACTCTGCGGACAAGCCCATTACACATGTGAGACACGAGTTTATCTCCCGACTTTTCCAGCTGAAGTTGGAGTTCAAGTTGCAGCCCGTACCCGCGATAATTTGTCAGGGAAAAGTTTATTTTATTTTGGGAAACTTCTTTCCTTGGCGGTTGGCAAGCGTAATCCCTGCTGTCTGCAGCTGACAAACTTGGCAGTCTGCTCGGAAATCCCGCCAGCAAGCTGCACGCTATGCAAATGCAAATTTGCCAAAACAGCATTTAAGTGCCACAAAAGTGAAATCTTTGAGCCCTGAAAGTGTCATTTGAAAACATTCTAAATGTCAGGGTAAACGAATTATAGATAAGATGAAAAATTTATTCTGGGCTTAAGAAGTTATTGGGTAATAAACTTTGAAAATGTTAAATGTGGTTTTAAAACTATGAAGTGAATTACAAAATGTGTAAAATAAATAAAGGAAGGAAAAATACAATAAGAAACCGTAATTACTGAAAAAGAAAACCAAATTTAAGTTCGTAAACATTGTTTTTCCTTTTTTTAATTTTAGTAGTTAAAGAAAAAGAAGTAGTTGAAGAACTAATTGATAAAATATTATTGAAAAAAAACGATAGAAACGTTACCCCAACGGGTTGGACTTATTCGCCCTTGGAACAAGTTACACGTAAAATTTGCATCCAAGGTCAGTGGCAGGGAGAAATGGGAAAACAGACACGACCTTGACCATGGAACAGCCTCACCTGAGCGATTGTGCAAAAGTTTCCCTAAATATTCATGAAACGCGAGTGCGTTCCATCATCTCAATTGCAGAGCAGCCGTCATCATCAGGAGAAACTGCCGTTGACGATGGGGTAAAGGTAGCAGCCTTTGCCCTGCTTTCCCATCCCATTTCCATCACATTCCCATCCCTTCATGTCCTGCAGGCAGCTCAAATCACTTCCGCTGTGCGCACAGGAAATGAGCAGCCATATTGCCTGCCTAGACTGACAAATGCAAGGAGTCGGGATCCGCCCATCCTTGTTACGCCTCCCTTGCTTAGATCTGAGGGGTTGGCTTTGAATGGATATTTTAATGACTTACATATATGTGATGAAAATAACCTTTAGATTCAAGAAATATGAAATATATTAAAACATATTTTCTCTAAAATTAATAATAATTTGACCTACAAATTTTCTCTATTATTTAAAAACATGTAGAATCACTATTATAATATATATATTTATTACATGTTCTTATTTATGGAAGTGTATAATTTTTCGCTACCCAAATGTTTCTTTTAACATTCAGTAAATTACTGTCAAGGTAAAAAAAAAAGACTTTGAAGCAATTGTTCTTTTGTCTAGTTAGGTTGACTTCAAACTAACACTTCGATCTTTCTATTCATTTGACAATTTTAACAAGTCTAAAGACTTCTTAAATAAAGATATTCCCTATATAAGAAATTGCACAACAATAGAGCTAATTTGACAATTTTAAGAAGACTAAAGACTTCTTAAATAAAGATTTTCCTTAAATAAAAAATTGCACAACAATATAGCTAATTTATTTCGCTTTTGTCCTCTGGTAGCCCTAACTGTGTTATCCTATTTTTGGAACACACAGTGGGCATCTCTGATACGCACACGTGCTGCTAGTGTTTTTATTGGCTTTCTTTGTTGTCGTCGGATGTTGGTAATTTCGCAGCAACTTCCGTGAGACGTCGACAAGAACACAGCGGAAGAGTTAAGTTTCTTTTAATTTTCAGCATAAGTGAAACGCGTCCGCAGGCAACAATATAAAGAATAGAGGAAACCGCGATATAAAGTGGTTTATGTATGGTATGAGAGTGGGTTCATGGGCAGAGAAAAGGAGAAAAGGCATAAGAGACAGCTACACATGCACATACACACGGATCCTTTGCTCATTTCCGTTCAATAATAAATGGCGTATGCCTGAAGACTCACAGTCGATGCCAGCTAAGGATATGAAGGGAAACATATGCTAAATGCAACCAATGGGATTAAGAAAAATTTACACATTCACACAGTAAAACTACGTTAACGTAAGTTTTAAATATTAAAAGATTTCCTAATGTTAAAACTTAATTTTTTTGACTAAAACAAACTAAATCAAGTTTGTATACTTGGCTTTTCCCAAAACATTTTTTTAAAATGTGTGTCCAATAATTAGAAATTAGACTACATTAAAACTATATCTTTTAAATGATATTATTTTTATTTGAGTTTAATTTAATTTGGTCCAAGAGTATGCACAATTCAGTTCGCTGCCGAAAGATTTCATTATCTTGTTGCGTATTTTAACTGCAGAATTGATTGGCTGCTATGGGAATCCGTGTACTAAGAAAGAACCTCCTGGCTCCTTCGAACATGTGTTGCCACAAACTGGTTGCAGATTCTTCAATCTTCGGCCTTTTCTTTGCGTCGTCCGCTCTCTGTAGCTTGTGCGCGGAAATGAAACGAAATTAAAATGAAAATTTAACATATATACATATCAATATGGGCGCGAGTGTGGGTGCACATCCGCCAGAGTTGCCGCTTTGCCGTCATGTTGCAAGCGCAATTAAACGAAAAGGAAACGCGAGTTGCCTGCCCTCGTAAGCCTCGAGGATAAGTGCAATTTTGTTTGTACTCCGCATATTGTATCTGCTTTTGTACACACAAAAAAAAAAAAAATGTACATAAAGCAATTTTATTATACTTACTTGCATACATTTTAGGTTTATTTAAGTCACAATGGATATTTCTGACACTCTAAAAATTTTAATCTTCAAAGGTTTTAATAAATCATTGTTTAAATGGTCTATTTTATTCTTATTGAAAGGATTTTTTTTTTATTTAAAAATTGGCAGACCGTATATTAAATTTAAAATAGTAGTAAGAACTTTTATTTGGCGAGATGTGTTAAAATTAAATTTGGTGCAGTGTAAGCACTTATTTGCGTCGGGGTCTCCGCGGAAATGGCTTTTGTATCCGTACCAGTATTTGTATCTGTATCTGAACTTGTATCTGTATCTGTATCTGTTTCTGGTGTCCTCACACGTGCATGTGCAGTTTATATTTACAGATAAACAGTTCGCTACAACGTGCTGAGTGCCTGCGTGTTGGTGGTTTTGTGCGTGGGGTCAGATCACCAACGACTTGATTGTTTTTCCGCGTGCGGTTTTCCTCGCCTCGGGCTTTATCCCTCCCACTATCCACACACCCGCCCCCGTCTCCGCCCCTTTCCTGTGCACCTGGAAGGGGCGTAATAAATGGGCGTGGTTGAATTGGCCTTGGGGGCAAAGGCGAAACGAAGTTGAAAGCAAACACGTGCCATTGTCTCTGTTGATTTTAATTATAGAAAAATGTTTATTCTAACAATTATATAAATATATTTTTGCTTCAAGTGCAGACCGCTTGTTATTTGCATCTGTGAAGCCACTAAATGGTGTATCTATTAAATGAATTGTGGATGCTTTGCGTTCTTAGCATGTTTTTAAAAATAACGTATTTCATTTTTGGCAACCAACACATGAATATATACTTATGTATTCTTACACATAGTTATTAACATCAACATGATCTTTTGAGTCCAACGATATGAATGGTCGAACCAAACTATTTGTTGTTATGGAAATTTCTGACAACTTTAAATATTATTTAAGTTTCGCATGTTGTAGTAAAGTACAATACATTGACCTAATTTCATAATCAAATATGTCATGGCATATTATAGGCATTGATAATGTATTTTCTAGTTAACAACAATTAATAATAATCAGTTGTCAACAATAATTATTATGATTAGGTACCTTTTCTAAGGAAAACCAAATGTGAGCCTGAACAAAAAGCAATATTGATTTGGAAAGGCAAGTGAACGGCTTAGCTTTGCCATGACAAATATTATTGTTATTGGCAAACAATGCCTGTGTCCCTGACCGGACATTCGATTAAGTCCTTGGGGCACCGAACCCTGAAAAAATATACTCGTTTTGTGGTTAACCGGAGTCCTACATGGTCTAAAAAAAGTGTCAACTCAATGGTCCTAAATTACTGTCAATTGTTGACTGTGATAATTTTTTTTGTTTCTATTTCACATTTGAGTGCATTTAATTGGTTTTCGCTTCTGTACGAGTTGCAGCCGCATCAGCAGCAATTTCAAATCGATTTAATAAATAGTGTTTTTTCCATGTTTGCGGCAACCGCAAAAATGCTGCCAACAAACAGGCAAAGAATTATATAAAGCCAATTAAGGGAATTGTGCAATGTTCACAGAAAATAGTTTGCAACATTTTATTCCCCAGCACTTTTAAATCACATGGAACGTTTGCGATTTCGGGGCGGATCTATGTAAATCAATGGAAATGTACGTCTTTATTGCGATTCGCAGACAATGGCCTAGTCAAAGGAGTGGAATTTCTTTGATAAACACCATTTCCCGCACTGCCTGTTAGCTGCTCATTCTAAGGATTTTAAGCGAGTGTATTGTGCAAATTTTTCACATTGGGGCACACACGAAAAAAAGCAATATCTCGCTACCAAGGCCAGGGCGTTCTACATAAGCCGCTTTTCCTGTGATGATGTGAACGCTCGCACGTCTTTTGCAAGGGACATGGCTTGGATCTCGGGTCTTCATGGAAAAGCGGAAAACGGAAAGATGGGCCCATATACGAAAGGATATGGGCGGAAGCTGTCATGGCAGCCACCACAAGAGTGAAAAAAAGGGGCAGGAAAGATAACTCAACTGACTGACTTCGCAGGTGAAACTTTTTCAAAGGAGCCACGTTGGTGTATTTTTAAAAGCAATGCAAATAACTTCAGGCCCAACTTAAGATTAAATTAAATTCTAGGAGCTGCTTTTTTGGTTTATTAATTTCTCAAAATTGTGATTTAGGTCCTAGAAATTTATAAATGGGGTTCCTTAAGGACTTCAACGAATTGAAATATAATGAATAGCAGCATGATTATGACAACAGATGCCATCAAATATTTTGTTTTTAAAGTTGATAAAATAATATGTATTAATTAATTAAAAACAAATAATGTTAGAATGGTAAAATTGTAAATATAATACAATTGACGGAAATTATTTATTTAAAAGATATTATATTAACAACGCACTATGCTCTTAAATTTTATGCTGCATACATAATACGAATGTGTCGAATAATGTTATTTGTGTTTTTACTTTGATTTTGCTAGCTTAATGACAATTAACCAAAATCCAATCAAAAGTAATTCCCGTTTGAGTGGCACTCCATTTGGACTCCATTCACTTCAATTATTTCCCCCTGAGAGTGTTTCTTTTTTGTTGGCCCTGTCTTGGAACGGGCTTACATTGATGGACATTAGGCAATTACGGACGGAAATGGTGAAAAGCCCAACAGAGCAATTAAAGTGAACGGAATCAAAATGTTGGGGGACCAAGGAGCAAAAAGATGAAGGTGGTTTGGCTCATTTTAGGCGAAGGGAATCAATGGACTGAATGATGCTCCTAAGGGCAGATGGCCCTGATTGACATGTTACTGATTTGGTTCTCTTGGAACTTTAGGGTTTTTTTGAAGGAAGGAAAATGGGTAAAGTTCCGGGTTCTACGCCTTTCTAATATACAAACACAATAACAAACATATATTTTTCATCATTATTTATTTGTAATTTTGTGTATTTACTTTTTTATTATTTTTTGTTTGTTAGTGAAATGAGTAATATTTCTGTAATTAGTTTACTGCTATTGGGGGAACAAAGTTTGTTTCTGAAAGGTACATTGTATTTATATTATGTGGGAACAAAAAGAAAAAACAAACCAAAATTATTCACTAGACTCGTAAGCCAGTTCGAATTTTTTGCAAACAAATATTTTTTCCATCGCTATAATTTTGTCAACTTGTTGATCTTGCTTAAATAGAAGAAGAAAAAACTAATAAACTAGTTTCTAATTAACTACTTGCTTATTAGTTATTCTCATTACACGCGCGATTCGATTTCTAATTACATTACGTAATCAGCGCATGGATATGTATAACTTTGACTTCAATGGAATCTCCCCGTTAATCAAATGTCATTTGATTTTCAATTCAATTCGCTGCCTTTGAGGAGGAAACACGCGCTTTGAGGTCCCTGCTCCCCACATGAGCTCATAAACCCATGTCCCAAATCCTTGGCCTTTCACATGTCAGAATTTGAATGCGACCACGCCCCCGCCAAGAAACAAAACCCAAATTTCTGGGCAGGCTCCTAATGAATGTCTTCAGAATTGTTTCGCTCGATGTTCGCCTGACCGCCGCCGGCTCATTGAACCGTACCGGAGATAGAGACGGGGATATGGGCTGAGAAAGAGACGGGGATATGGGCTGAGAAAGAGACGGGGATATGGGCGGAGAACGAGACGAAGTCTAGGCTGGATGAAGACACAAGCAGACGTCGACGGCGCCTGGAGAATCCCCCAAAGCTGAGGGAAGCCGCCGGAGCAAACAACTCAAGTGGTAACGGATCAGACGAGGTCGCTATTTCTGCCACTCCCCTCAAAAGCCCGTAAGCCCACTTCCATTATGTCTACGCTGCTCTACTCATTTAAGGTTAGTTCTGCTTTCACTGAAAAAAATCGTTCTTAGTTTTATAATTCTAAAATTCGTTTTCAAGGTTATAGATTTTTTTGTTGTTCCAAGAACAAATTATTTACACTTTTTATTACGAAGGGAATAACGTTTTTTACGAATTTAATATTTTGAACGAAAACGATGTCTTAGGTATCAGTAAATTGTTTTATCTAAAATGAAAACATTCACTTAATTAGTTGTGTGTGTTTTAAATCGATAATATGTGTATTTTGTTTAATAAAACTGATATTGGCCTAAAATTTTGTTGGTGTGTCCCGATTCCTTTGTGCTTTACACACTGAACACACACATGACCCGAAAATGCGTTTGTTTTGATTAATTAGCAAACAATAGGGGGTTTGTGTTAGTTGAGGTTGGGGCTGTGAGTGGTTTGATTTGAGTGCGATTAGTAAAGGCCTTTCAATTTGTTTTTTTCCATCCATTACCCATTAAAACCACTGAGGAACGACTGTTGATTCTTAGGAATGTTGTGATTTTTGGGCTTAAGTTTAATCAATTTAATGGCACCAAAAACAAGCTTTAACAACTGTGGTTGCCTTTAATTAAATTCCAAACTTAATTACGAACCAAAAAATAATTTGGAAATACGATATTCTTGATTTAACTACCATGTTAATAGATTTTATATTTATCAGCATTTTATTAAAATATATTGTGTGGTACTAATATGAACCTTTAAAAATGTCTTCAAGTAACAATATGTTTAAATTTACTCTTTAATCATATCCGGAGCTTAGACCCCCTGAAACTGAAACGAAATACCAGCTGTTACCGACACCATAATTAGATAGCCATTTTAAATTGTTTCGCACACGTGCGTGTTTCTGGCCTAGACAAAATTCACTGCCCTAACTTGAGTTTATCTTTTTGCCTCTGAATATTCGAGCAAATTTTCCGCTTCCGTTGGGTCAGAGGCATGGCCAAAAATGAAGACCACAAAATTAAGTTGGGAATGAGGGATACGAAGACCATGGCATGAATGAAAAGCTCAAAAAAGGAATGCTTCGGCATACAAGTGGGAACATCCGATGCACGTGCGGCGAGCTTGAAGAGCCTGGGATCCCGACACTTGAGTTTGGGCCTTAAGATTCCAACAAAAAGGGACCGTTTCGAATTCGGAACTCCTAGCCAGGTCTTGTTATCATAATCGAGTTAATGTAGCTGGCATTGTTGGTGGATTGTTGCTTTCCCTGTTTGCCAGTACCCATTCAAGTGTAAACATTTTAATATTTGCAATAAAAGCAAAAATTTGTCTTCGTCTTGTTCGTTGATTTTTCAACACGCGCTGTGCCAAGAAATACGGAAAACGGCAGGGGAATGGGTCTTATCTTCTGTTTGAATAGAGCTCGATTTCCTTTCCACTTAAATAATTTTGAAGAATTTTTGTTGTTTTGCAAAAGCAATAGGATGAGATGGTGCAATTAACCTGAATGCGCAATTTGATTCAAGGGTAATTGAAAATTATTACATTTGTTAACTGGTCTGTGAAAATGGCGCATTAAATTTAGTCATGGATGGAAAATCATAGGAAAACCCGAATAAGTATTTCAAAAGTGTTGAGAATTAATGATTTTTATAATTGGGGAACATTTTAGCGAAAATATAAATTCATTTACCAACAACACTGGAACTGAAAAGGATATAAAAGTAAAGACTTTTTTATTTGCTAAAATTAGGTAAAAGAAAAATGTTGAAAAATGAATTACATTTTAATAAAGTACTTAACAAAAAGATACAAATTGTGGGAGTAAAAATAAATTAATAATTTGTAAGCTCTTTTTTATATATCTAAGAAAGTGAAAACGGCAAAACTACAATAGATAAAAATTTAAACCATTTAAATAAATTCTCTCTTCGCGTGTTATAAAAATAAAAACAAATCGAATTTATTTTCCATTCTTTTCCAATTCATGTTGAAATCAGTATCGTAGGTTTCCAAATCACTAAACTTGACTGGAAAAAAGGACAAATCACGGTCGAATGGGAAATCTCTCCGCATCTAATTGCCAATTCATTCATCAAAATTCGGAACTTTTCGGGCACGCACTCAAACTGAGGAAACTCACCTGAGGAGACATTTCACACCTGTTACACATGACAAGGATACCAAAACCCGCAGCGAAAGAAACAACCTTTCTCTGGTTAATTAGCAGAGCGTCGTCTGGTTGTCGAGGACTTTTTGCCAGTTCAGTGAACCCGAATTTGAAAATCCGTCGAGGTTCAACGACGTGACAGGAGGAGAAATGGAATTGGAGAGACAGAGACAGGGACAGAGACCCGCTAACGAAGTGCCCGTTTCGTCAGTTTATTGATCTTGAAGTGCGAATCTGACCACTGGCCATCAATCAGGGGCAGGTAAACACCTGCCGGGAACAACACGTGGAAGCCCGAAGCGTGAAGGTCACTTCTCAACTGAGCCATCAATCAAAGGCCTTGACAATGTCGCCATCGCCTCCTCGAGTGCCCCGCGTGATGGAATTCAATCAATGTGATACGGGCAATTTTGAAAATTCATATGTGCGAAATCCATGACGGAATTGGAATTTCCAACTGTTGTTTGTATCCGCCTAGGCGGTGGAAATTTCCCCGATAAATTGGAAATTCATCTCAAATGATATGCAAAATAAACATTGATGTGGGCGTTGGACCACTCATCCGTGGATTTGCCATTGAGGCGTTGGCAAACTGAATCCAAACGATCCGAGAGTACGGGGGAAAAGTTGGCAAAAAGCCTCCTTTGTGTCGAACTTGATTAAGTTTTATTATGCTTCGGCTTTCGAGGGACCAACTGAAACGGGCAACTAGTTGACAATCGCTTTTGTGGCTCCTTTTTAGCCATGTCAAATGGAAATATGTGGGTGTTCAGAATTGATTTTGCTTGAGTGATTGGGATTTGCTGAAAAGTATAACTCAATTTCATACAATGGAAAATTTTCAAATTTTAAAGTAGTGTATTGCTCTTTAAATAATTTGATTTATTATTATGATTATGTTTAAAGCAAATAATGCATGCTAATAGTAAAATTAAATGTATAATACACTAGTCAATTTGATTTTGTGATGAATTTGTACGTTATTATTATAATCCATTAAAAATCTAGCTGGGTTTGATTAAATTCTTTGATAGCCTTTGCAACTGGTTTAATATATATATCTAAAACTTATGGTGTTTGTTAGGATTTTGAAATTTATAATATGAAAAAAGGTTCCGCATGAAAGCCACATAATTGTTTCCCTATTAGTTTCCGCTTTATGAATAATCCCCTTAGTCGTTTCTCATTGCAACTTTCGAGTCCTTTGGTCCCTTCTATTTTCACCCAGAAACACTGACTGGCTGCCACTCAACATGAGTGTCACGCAAATGCAGTTAGCTTATTTTATTGGCCAATTTTCATTTACACACTTGGCTCGCTCGGCTTTGGGTGATAAGCAGTTGACCAGAAAAACTCAACTAAATGTTGATTTAAGCAAATTGAAATGACAGCACGCAACTCCTAATTGCAGAGACACATTGAAAGGATATGGAGTCGTGGGCATAAGGACTTATGAACTTTTGTGAGCATAAGAATTCGTATTCCCAACACGTTTCACGCTCGACCTTCGGGGCGATGAAATCTTTTGGGATGAACAGGGCTGGGATGAACCGATGCAGATTAAGTTTGCAATTTGCAACCCGAAAGGCGCTGATTTATGGCCATTTGCGGGCCAAGGCCAATTGCCAGTCTGCGGTCATTGGCGCTCATCTCGTCTCGCGGTGAAAACGTGGCCAACACAATGCCACAATTTGGGCCAACTCAATGGCCATGGTCAAGTGTCTGCTGGGCGTCTCCTTCTAAACGCCGTTTATCTAAGGCTAACTACTCCTTTGGGTGTCTGACTGGAATTAGCGCCTGCCACGCCCCCTCTTCCGCCCTTCTTATTCTAAAGCAGATATTAAAAAAGCACTCCTTATTTGCAAGTCCGATGCTTGAATGCTCTAACAAAACGATCGAATGCAAAACGACTTTTCTCTTAATCTGCCAGTTTCTTTTGTATAATTTGCTGACGAAGATGTTACACCTATAAATGAACTCAAGACTGCTTTAAACCGTCTGAAGTTTTATATGGTACACACAAACATCAAGGCATTAAAGCAATTTGACATTCAAACCTAATTAAAAACTCATTTGATACAAAGTTTGTTATTTGGTTTCCCATTTGTACACATGTATTAAAATTTAATATTAAATTATTCTGATAAGGAGACATATTTAAGAATGTTAATCTTTCAAAATACATTCTTAAATATGTTATGTTTTCAAACTTTCTCCTAAATTCCGACATCAGAAGCTCAGCGAGGGTACCAAAAAAAAAGACATGTGAAGAAAGGGAAAGGTCCTACCGTACAAAAGGACAAGACGTCGCATAAAAAATTCATTCATAAAGTGGGTTTATCTTTTTCATTTATATCCATTCCCAGTACACCCTCTCATCGGGTGGGAAAAGGGATTTTTCACCATCTATCGCTCATGAAATTTAAGTTGCTGTTTCTCGGCTCTCGCTGCTGTGACATTTTTCTTTCGGATTTGAAGACAACTTTCAGCGCCCTCAAGGCTGTCGTTTAATATTTGCCGAGATTTTTTGTTGTTGCTGTACGTGCTTTTGGTATTTGATCTTTATTCTTCTCTTTTTTTTTTTTGGCTGCTTGATTTAACGTTTTTTTTTTGCTTTGAGCTAAGACTGCATTATGACATCCTTGGTTGCTTTGGCCGTTCTTGTTATATAATTAAATAATGAGAAATTTTGGACTTTCGAAATTTCTATTTTATAGACAAGCGCGAAATGCTGATTTTAATTACGTATTCATATTGATTAAGATTTTATTTAAGATTAATAAAAACATTATTCTGTATATAAATATTAATATAATATATACCAAAACTATGTTTATTTATAAAATATTAAACGGTTTAGAGATGGTAATTAAATCGAAGTTGCAGAAATTCTGCTTGTAAAGTAAAACTCTAAAGGAAAATGTGACTAACCAGATAGCCGGCTGATAAAATTCCAGAGCTTTGAACTAATAAAGAAATAACTTTCGTAAAAATCATTTTGTCCATCCAACCGCCAACCACAAATTCGATCCACATAAATTGTCTGTCCAATCCTGTCGCAAATTGTTCGCTAATTTTACGCACACAGTATGGGGGCTGTATTAGAAATTGCGATTGGAGGCTGACCAAAGAAATGCAACCAATCTGCTGACAATTCTGCCGGCTTTTGGCAATGTTTTGGCGCAAAGCGACCGAATCTGTGCCAAATAGCTGGTGAACTCGGCCGGATTTCACTTGGCAATTAAAACGTGACACACACAAATGGAAAAACAATGTTCTCTGGACTGCGGGGCATTAAGCGGCGGCGATATATATGGATATACATGTGGCTGGTATATATGCGAGTGGAAGGATAGTAGTGTCGGCAAAAAGCCACAAGCATTTTCATTTGCATTTGAAATGAATTGTCGGACATGGAACAAAACTGCTTCGGAAAAAAGGAATGCAAAAGGCCAAAAAACAGAAGAGCGGAACTAAAACAATAAAAATTAATAACAGAAGTTGTCGGCCTCGGTGGGAACAATTAGATGGGGCCAACTGGGAAATGCCCCGAAAAGTGGCTCAGGGGAAAATGGGAATTTTCAGCTCAAAAAGGACTCTTTTAGCTTGTTAAACTTTTTATGAATTATTTCATTTCCCCTGGTACGTGATTTTAAATTATTCGACATTTTTACCTTAATAAAGGTGGAATAAATAAATAAACTTAAAGAATTTTCCTTTATTTTGAATATTTTTTTTTTGTATTTTAAGAACTTTAAGAAAAATAACTAAATCATTTAAAACATGCTAAATGCAACTTGATCCATCTTTTGTGAAATATTTCTAGATTATTCCTATCAACACAATATTTTCATGTTAATAACAAAGAATTTTCTCACTCCTCTAATTTTCGGATATCTTTTAATCTACTTTCAATTAAAACTTCCACGCAAAAACCATAGGCAAATAACCGCAGAAAAAACACTCCTCGTAAATCATCTTCTTGTGGTGAACAGGCGGGAAAAACTTAATATGAAGAAACATTCTTGTTGGCAACTTTTTGTACACTTTGCCAAGAAGTCAGATTTTATGCATGCCAAGGACAAATTATGATAATGTGCCTCCCCCTTTCCAGTTTTCCAATATATTTCCTACCAGTTTCTTGAGGCAGAACAAAACATATTGAAATTCTCAGACAAACCAATTGTCAAATTAGTTGTTCTTGTATTTTGCTGTCTGCCAAAGTTAAATTTATGTCATATTCGTATTGGTTCCCAAGAGAGCAGACTGATAAGAGTAGATAAGTAACAAAAAAAATTGAAGGCGAGGAATTCGTGCAGATAAATTGTGTAGGTTTTTGCCCAGGGGCAAGTGTTTTAATTGCGCATACGCCATGTGGGCAAGCCCTGAACCTAAATCATTTTGAGTGTGTGGATGATTCTTGGGGGGCTATGGTTGTCGCCATTAAGCAAAAGTGTCAAAGGCTGTGGCAGCGATAAAACCGTTTTCCCAGCAATTTATTTATGTCGATTTCCATTTCCATTTTGTTTTATTTCATTTTGCGTTTTATTTACTCAGCTAGCCAAGCCTCGCCCTCGAAAATGCGATTTGGACACGCACCATTTGCAGGACCCTATGGCCTCCCTTCCCCAAGAGAAACCCCCCCCCCTTTTAGGGACTTATCGCCATATGGATGCGGAGACGTTCCAGTCGGACTTCAGTTTGGCCCATAAATTAAACACAATTAAATTGGTTAAAGCGACATCGGACGCGATAAACGTCAAGGCGAATGTTAGGGAAATATTTGTTATGGCTGCTCGTGCCTCCATCCACAAAGATATTTTAGCAATTTGAGGCAAATGCTCGAATAAGCCGCAAAAACAGCTGATTTTTTGGCGGCTTTTCCAGCGAGAGAGACTGGAAAGAGTAACGGTGGCGTCGAGAGAGGAACTGTTACATTTTCGGAGTAAGAGCGCAACAGAGCAATGTTACATTGAAAAGCACTGTTAAACAAATAACATAAGGATTATCATAATAGTTTGGTTTTTACTATTTTAAGCCAATAATTTAAATTAATTTGTAACTTTTGAATTTTATCAATTCCTTTGTTTTTATATAAGTAACTAAATATTTTTATCGCTTGAGAGTATATGAAAACCATTATGAAAAAGGAAACTTCTAAATGACAAACTGCTTATTTAAAGAGCAATATTCTTTTATAAATTGAGTGATATTTAAATGTGCCTAATTAAAAAATAAATAATTAATTGTGTGTACCTCGCTTGGCTAAGCTGGCAAATTATTTCCTATTTGAAGTAGGTCCTGTTTCCCCTATTTTAATGTAAAAAGTGGGCTTTCAATTTTATTTTTTATGTATCCTTGGCAAAAGTGAAATGTTTGACAGTCTGTCTTGGTGTTGAAAAGGGTTCGAATTGGGATAAGTCAGTTTGCCCCTTTTTAAGAGTATGGGTTAATGGGATTCTGGATAGACAAAACAAATCTGACAGCTTGAATCAGCAGCTGTTTTCTGTGTGGGGTTTCGGATATTAATTTTTAATTAGTTAGTTTTACAACCTGTGTAATTTGTATTATAACGTTGGCAAATTAATTAAAAGATTATATGTTGAATGTTGCGGTATACGAGGGTTTCTCTTTGGGAGCTATTAATTAGTTTGCCTAGAGCATTTAGAAAACAAATATATAAAATGAAATAGATGTAACTATGTATTTAAGACTAATAGTCTCTACCCATCTATGGAAAACTGTTTAAACCAAGCTAAGATTATATTTAATAAGAAGTTTAGTTACGATAGTATTCTTATTCTAAAATACTTTGTGTTTTTGTAACGATATGATTACCTTCAGTTTTAATTAGTGACGCAAATTGCTAACGACAATTTTATTTATATCTTAGTCCACATGATTGGCTTTATATTCTTTGAATCAGAACACTATTCGCATTTATTGGCTAATCAACATTTCCTTAGAACAAAAGCCTTATTTAAAGCGTATTACCTCACTAAATGTGTTAATAATCTTGACGCACAGAAGGCCCTCAGCAATTTCCCAGTCCTTTGAGTGTATACTTGACAATTAGGCGTCGACGATAACCAGAACACTTGTGCAGCACCTCTCCGCATAATCCTGCTCACTCATTATGATCTCAGCTGAGACCTCGGCATTGGGACACGTGTCTGGCCCCGACTATATTGCTATAATTACGCATAGAGCCCCTGGACTCCTCTGCTCCTCCATTTGTGTGCATAACCAAAAAGTTTATTTTAAACCCGAGATGACGCCGACGATGCTGCGTCTTTGTCAGGTGTCCTCTTCCACTGTCACTCTCATAAAACTGTTTAACAAAATTAGAAAACCTTTGTCGGATCAGATAGTTCGGTTTATTATCTGTGTTAAATATAAGTAAACTTTCGGGGATAATTTTTTTATTTGAAAATGAGCAAGCGTTAAACTCCCCTTGAAACGTATCTATAAAGTGTTTAAATAAATACAAATAACTATTCACATTTAACTTTATCAGACTGGAAATAAACCCATTTATTTACTTAATTTATAAGATACAAAAAACATTTAAGTAGATTCTTTAAACCAAAATTGCATATTATGCTTGATAAATACTGATTGGTCAAAGTGCAATTATACCGGAATGAGGATAAAAGAATAATTGCAGATTAAATGGTTATTAAATGTAATTTAATAAATGCAAATTATGAAATTTTTTGTGACAGCAATTTTAAAGAAAACAATGACAGATAAAATAAGAGTACATTTATCTTGACCACATGATTGCATTAACATATTTCCTATTTAAAAAAATCTTGTAAATTGTATGTTGTTGTTCAGTGTAATCGTGTTGCAAAGGTGTAGCGGAATGACGATATTGGCCCGGCCTGGATTTCCTTACACAAGCAGGAGATGCGACAAGTATAAATGGCCGACAATAGAATTTTCATTTCCCGGGCGATGTCTGTCAGTCTGTCAGTCTGTCGCCAAGCTGGGAAAAGTGTGTTATTCATTTCAGTGAGACACGATGCTAACAATTCAAGTATAAATGCGAGGATAAAGATAAATATTTGAGGCCAGCAAATTGTATCCGGGATGCAATTGTCACTATCGGCAATTGAGTCAGAGTCAGATTTAATGAATGAAATGAAATGAAATGAAATTCGCTGTCAAATGAAACAGAAATTCAGGTTCAGGTTCGTCCCATGGAAACCGATTTAATTGTTCATCCCCTCGACCCAACTTTGGCAATTTTTTTTCCAGCCGCAATTCGACAGTCAAAGGCAGGGAAAAGGCAAATTTTTTATGACAGGCGCAATTGAAAGGGTTTCCTTTTTTCATTATTATTGTGGGGCCATCATTTATTTGATTACGCGTGGTCAAGTCAAGTTGCCATCTCGATTTATTTATGTAGGCATATTTATTTTTTTCCCTGAATGGGCTTGTCGAATGCTGAAATGGAATACATAATTTAAAAAAGTCCTCGTATAACGGTATAAATATTCAACTCGAACCGAATTGAGTGGGAGTAAAAATTGCGAGGCCCTGAAGTGGGAATCACGCATCAATTGCTAGCTGCCAATGCAATTTAAGAGATCCCAGTATAGCCACTCGTTGTTAGCACCATTTTCGTGTGAAATTAAATTTGCACTTTGCTGCAAAAACTTGTAATGTCCTTGGCCAATTTTCGACGCTGCATAGCTAATGGGGCAACAGCTGCAGTGTACTGGCTGCTTTTCTAACTGAACAAAAGGGCATTATGTTGGCCGGGAAGCGAAGCGCAGGGAAGGGACGGGAAGGGAAGTTGGCTGGGGATTTTACACACAGGAACTGAAAGAATCCCCATCCACATCCCCTCCGTTGGCCAACTTATGCATTGTGCCATGATTCAGGCCATAAAGTTGAGTCTAACCAGGTCGAAACTAATCGCGTTTTGCGGCACGGCAGACTTGACTGACTGCTAAATTAATTTATAACAAGCGCACCTTGATGCCTGATTAAATTGCACCCCTCAAGTCGAGGGTAAAGCTTGTACCATTATACACTGAATTAACCTTCCGGTTAAGTTTGTCTTTATTGGGTGAAAAATGTCCTTGTAAGTCTTTTAATAATGAAATTTGTTTTTAGTGTTTCAATTTTCAAACATAGAAAAACATTGCCATTCAACTGTTCGTTAAATATTTATAATAATTATTATTGTTCGTAATTATTATTATCGTAAGCAAAAGAATTCAATGTACAATGTCAAAATCAAACAAATTGAACATCTTGAAATCGACCAAAGGGGAATTTAACTCCCATAAGTTTAATTATAACCATGTATGCATGGCATTGTTATTGATCTGTACAAGACAATAAATAGAATACGAACAATGAGCGGCCAAGAAATTATAAAAAATGATGATGATGCAGATAAACTAACTGAAATATACTTACGTGTCAGATTGTTTTTACATTTAAACTACAATCAAATACAAATTGGGGCCCGATTTTTGTTTCTTCTGAGTTAATTCCATTGCTACACATAGACAATGCGTAAATTATTCTCGTAATTTCACAAAGATTAAGTTGCAAAGGAATTAAATTATAACAATTCAATTTCTCAATATAAAAAAGGTTTGCTATTCTTAACAAACCGAAAAGGCCTTAAAAAATGACTATGGTAAACATAATTTGATATTTCGATTTTGTTTTATTAGTCGGACGATTCATATCTTAGACGACGCGTTCGAGTCTGCGCTCCTGGCGACCTTCGAAGTTACCTTCACGGAATCGACGGACTACACGGATTCGTCGTCCTCGTCCTCTATGGCCCCCACGCCTCCTGCGAACGATTCTGCGGATGCGGATCCTTCGGCGCTTGCGTCCCTTCGATGTCGTGGTAGAGGTTGTAGTCGAGGCTTGAGTGGTGGTTGTAACATCTTCAGCAGTTGGAGAAGTCGGCGAAGTGGGAGAAGTTGGAGAATCTGGAGAAGTTGGAGAAGTCGGCGATGTTGGAGAAGTTGGAGAATCTGGAGAAGTTGGAGAAGTTGGTGAAGGTGGAGATGTTGGATCATCGGCAGCGTATACAGCCGCGATTAGAGCCACTAAGCCCAAGACCAGGGTGAGTTTGGAACACATCTTGAGCTGTGTAACTGGAGCACTATAACTTTTCAGTTCCAAGTACCCCCTTTTATAGGTCTTAGTCTAAATCTTAACGTTCTTTTTTTTCCAACCGCCAAAAATGTATTTACTTTGACTCTTCTTTGGTAAAGACAGTTGTCAGACCTTTTGCACAAGCCGCGAGTTGTGGACAAATAGAAGAGGCTTACAAATATGGAAAGTTTTTGGAATTTTTTATAAAAAACAATAGGAGTTTAGTGGATTTTTGACTAGTAATTGGGACACACTAGCGGACAACGTGCTTTTGTTTAAATAAAACGGTTGCTATTGTTTTGCGGTCTGTTTTGACAATGCCTACTTATTGACATTTCCAAAATGTTTACTTTATTCAAATTCAACAGAAGCATTGATAAAAGTTTACTTATTCTTACAATGGTTATACAAATAGTTACTTTACGATTTTCAACGTAAGTTATACAAAAATGTTACATATTTATTTTTTACATGGTTTGGTAAAATCTTATTTTATTTACAGCAGAATTGGTGCTCCACTCAAAATCAAATACATAATTTTTAATAGTGCAATAAGTTTCACAGCTCACTTTGATACAATAATTATTTGACTTTACTTAATTATTAATAAATTATTTGTATATGTTATCTCAAAGTATATGTTAGATTTATTTGAAGCTTATAAAATAATTACTTTGAATAATAGGTAAATATTTAAATTTGCAATCTAATTTACCTGACCAATTATTATGTCGTCAAACTGGATAATGACCTCGGCGACATAGCCCCAAGTCCAAACGCCCGATAATTGTCGTTTCATTCCAAAATAAATATATCTGCACGCATATATAAACATATCATGAATCCCCCAGCATATTCACAATTTGCCATGAGTTGGCAAAAATTTATCGCTTATGGCATCAACAACTGTTGCCCATATATAAATTTGTGTTGTGCTATATTTATCAGACGACGCAGCATGACGCTCATTATTTTTCAGTCCACGCTCCGAAGGTTTGCCTACTCTCCCTATAATACCAACAACCAGTTTCCTTTTCCTCCCAGCACAACCCTTGGAAGCCCTTGGGCCAGGCACCATTTTGTGCAGAAATATAATGAAAATGGGAGACTATACAAAAACATTTCGTGTTAAATATTTTACATGCAGATTGCTGAAAAACTTGCCCAACATCCTTTGTCTTGTGGCACGTGGAAACTGTGATTTTTTTCCGCCTTTGGAGAAACTGTTTGTATATATTTCTCTTGCTTGCACTGGCAAAAATTTTATTTTAAATTAATAAATATTTTTGTTCTTGGTTTCTAACTTTAGTATCACATTCTAAATATAATTTTTATGAAATAGGCGTTGTTTTTTTTTTGTTTTGCCTTGTGGCAACAAACGATAATATTTAATGCTACATTTTTAGGTGTTTTCCTTATAATGGAATTAAGTTATTACTTATTCCACATCATGATTTTGTAATTTTCAGTGTAGTTTTCATTTTAAGGCCCATCTGGCTGTGATTGCTAAAATTCAAATTGTCAACAGTTTTCAAGCGTTTGTCCGAATTGTGCTTTTTGGGGTCTCAGGCCCCAATGACAAGGATTAAAAGGATATCGAGGAGGTGGGATATTTTCGGCAGAAGTGGCAAAGTCATATATGGATCAGCTGCTTGTTTTTTGGGCACTTGGCAGCCTTGAGCCATTTTTTTGTGTCTTGATTTCATGTTAGGACATTTACAAATTACGCCCTGCCCCAAGGTTCACACTTGTTGGTCTGCCGCGGTAGCCTTAAATCCCACTCCCACTCTCTTGGCCAAATCGATGGCTGCAGTTTTTCTCTTGTTGGACAAAATGTCTGGCCCACACAGAAGGTTCAAACAGTTCAAATGTCAGACCAACAAATTGAGTGACAATGATGCGGTCGATGTCTGAACTGGAGTTTGTTATTCTTTATTTGTGTCCATTACTTTTGGGTCAAAAGTGCTTTTGGCGTTGATTTCATTTTACCTTTTCAGTCGCAAAAACACATTTAAGATTTATTTTTTGGTCAATTTTTTGAGCATGATTTCGTTAAAGAACTTTTTTTGAATCGGCATTTACTTATTTAGTCTTTGGCAGTAGAGCTCGTTTTAAAAACTTACAAAACATTCAATAAATTAAGAAACCTCTTTTTTGTCGCACCATCTTTTCATCTATATGCCAAGATAAAAATAATTTCCAATTAAACGCCCTGAAACATGAAGTAGCAGAACGAAATTGAATTCCTGACTATTTTAAATATTAATTTCCATGATTTCCGCTGGCATTTGTCCAGGTATTACATTCATTGCCTTCTCAAAGAACTTCCCAAGCCATATGCCAGCTAAGACTTGTTACCTGTGCAATCACCATGTGCAAAGTGCTCTTTAGAAGCTCGTAATCTGCCAATTGCATGGCTAACATATGCAGAAACTACATCAGCGCTACAATGCCAGCCCATCGACCCTACTTAAAGTCAGTCAACAATCGGGGCCAAGTTGCTGTGGCTCCTCCATTCAAACTGCAATTGGGGGCGAGGCCCTCCGCCCACGAACGCATGATGGCAATTTGCTTGACATAACAGGGCGGGATTTCCCCGACTTCAGGGACTTTTCAAAGGTGGTTGAGGGGTTGGGTAACTAGTCGCTTATTACTCTGTTCATTAATTTCCATTGCAAATGTTTTGCTCGACTGGGCCGAAACGCCATCAAGCCATCATCATCGTAGGCAACATTAACACCGCCAGCCAAATTGGGTTAATTACTGTTGTGTAGGACATTAAACCATTTTGTGCATTGACCGCACTGCAACCTTTAACCCCTGCCCTTCACTTTTCGGGGTGATGCGGGACATATAAAAATAGCACACCATCAAACGCAGCACTTTGCATAAACTTTATCCACGCATCGTCGTCTGGAGCTGTAAAAACAAATGCCACGGCAAATTGGTAAATTTATATCAAAAAGCGCTCGCCAAAAAAAAAAATGCAAAAGAAGAGGAAAAGAGTTAAGGGGGTAAAATCCAGTCGAGTTATGGTACTTTTATGAAGACGACTTCATCTCTTACCCAGACGGAAAGCAATTACTCGGAGTTTGAGTTTTATTGGAGCTCAATTCTGAGACAGGCTCATCTTTCATACGGGGCTGATTCATAGCCATAGTTAGCATGTCTGTCTGTCTGTTTGGCCAACCCCCGACCCCTTATCCTTAGCCCTATAAGCCTATCGCTAAGTGCCTGGCTATGATGTCTGCTCGCGTCCGCCAATATGTTTGTCTAAACAAAGAGATAGGAAAACCGGCAAGTTTATGTCTCGGGATCAATGAGGCATTGGACAGGCAGAGAAATTTTCCCTCGAGTCCATATATATATGTATTTGTAGGAATGCCTCGAATGACCCTGAAGTGGGTGGGATTTTCCTCATGCAGTCTGGAAAAGTTCAGTTGGGGACGCAGTCTGGAAGCCATATTTTATTTATTGATAAATTATTGCTTTGTCTTCTGAATATTTAATACAAAGGTTTTGGCTTAGGTTTTGTGTTTAATCTAAGAGATAAATAAAATAAATAAGTAAATATATATAAGTAAACCAGAAAATCTATAAAATTATAAGTAGTTTTAAAAATATAAATTTCTAATATTAAACTACTCCACGAGTTGAAGACCTCCAGCAGCTATAGCTCAAACCACTTATTTAAGCTTTTAGTTTTAGCCATAAGTTAAGGATACTTAATACTTCATGTAACAGGGCATTGTGATTTTAATATATAAATTCCTGTCCAAATATTGTATTAAATTAATTATTATTAATTAAACTCTAACCACACTCTAATAAGATACTACAAATATTAGACCTGGTTGCTAATGAAAGTGTTCTTAGATGAAAAAAGATATTTCTGTATTTTCGTTTACCTGATCATTGTGTAACTTACCATGCTTTCATAGTATAGTAGAGTAATTAAACAAAAAAAAAAAACATATGCTGGAAGCTGGAATTGAGTTATTGTTGACTGATAAAGTATTTGTTTAGCATTCAGTGCTGGATATGTCCTCTATTGACATTTTTCATACAAACACGCGAACAGTAGTATGACATCTTCGTAACACATGCCAATAATTCACACTTGACAAACACAACTTTCTTATAAATACGCGTACATTTGGGTTGACTTGGCAGAAAAGCACACGTATTTTCTCGCTTCGGGCACATTCAACTCAATATCTGTTTATGCAGAACATTTTCCATTAAATTTAAATCTTTTTCTGTTTGCCTTTCGAGTAAAACATGCCCTTGGGCAATCTCAAAAGCTCTGTTGACCTACATATATAGCTTTCTGTTTTACTTTATTGTGAAACCTGTTCAGTTGTTGATACTAAGCTCCATAAAATGGCCCCATGTTTGTGCACTTTTTGCCCAGCATCCTTTGACTGATTTGCTTACATTTTTGATGCCTGGCGTAAAAAGCATCAGAATCAAATCCCGTTATGCATGTCATACAGCTCGACTGCAGGAATGGCAGGACAATATTGTCCCCCGACAGCAACAAGCCAGAATACTACAATAGACACTGCCAAAAGGGTATATGTATATGGACTCGCTGTACGAAGTACACATGTGCCAGCATCCGCTATATTTCATGCCGGGGGATCCAACTTTCTGTTGTTGATTTAAACCAATGTCGGTCTGGCGTTCGAATAGTTGAATCCCGTCGTCCCTCTCTGCCCTGAACTCCTTGACTTGACTTGTTTGGTTTTATTCAGATGCAGGCACAAAGCTGATTTTATTTCAACATTTTCATGGATTAATGTCAGCTCTTTGGGTGGAACAACCTGAAGGGAATTGTTGCCATGACAGCAGAGTGCGTTTATGCATTTTACCTTTGGAATTATTTGTGTAATTTGCACATTACTTTACTCGTAATAAATCATTTTTATATGACACATATGCACACAAATTTGCTTTCAAATTAGACTTGTTGTTCAACAATTTCGTATAATTAGGCAAATTAATTGCAAATGTAAGAAAATGGATAAATTTATCTTGAACTATTTAATAGGATAACAAGGTTCTTAATTGTGCAAATTACTTAATAATACAATACAATACGTAATACAATAAATGTTTAACAATTTTGTATGCTGTATTTACAAATGGTTCATCAACTTGCGAATTACAAACCACAACTCAGTTGATGCGTATCAAAGTAAATTTGATTTGAGAGCAACTTCAAGAATGTATGACATTGACTCTATAAATAGACAAAAGTTAATATTATGCCTGTTGCTAAGATAATATATATATTGTCGAACCTTTTAGCCTTAGCCCTACTCAACATCAAGCTCCATTTTCCACATCACCATCCCCAAAATACGGTGCTCATTAAGTATGCCTGCCTGACTGCCAAAAAGAAGAAAGGAAAAGTGGGTGAAAGCCCGAAAAGGAACTCACATCCTTGGGTGAGATCCACCCAGGCTCCCTTTTATCGCTTTAATTTTTCCTTGGCCCCATCATGAATTTTTATAAAATGCTAAGAACACCCTTAAAATCCCTCTGCCCTTATCTTTATTTGCTTGGCATCCTCTTCAGATAATGTAATTTGTTGACTCCTTTAAAGGAAGGCTGTGCACAAATTGATTTGTGAGTAAGTTGATTTCTATTGATTTTAATCAATGAGCAGTGCAAACTTGAATTGCAAATCAGTTCAAGAAACCTGCAAGAGGTCCTGTCCTAGCACTTGGAAAATTATTTGACTATTGTACAAGTCAATCCCGGACACTTGGTCACCAATTCAAATTAAAGTTTGTCCCCCAATGCCCACTCAAAGTAGAAGGCCAAATGGAGCGTATCATTTGAATGTTTTGATTGTGGGTCTCCCTACCAGCTCTGCTACTTTTGTGGGTATCACCAAAGCAAAAATAGTACGCATTTAAATTTGGAATGTAACTTTTTCTAACTGTTCTATTATTCGAATTTGTTCACGAAAGTTAATTGAATTTAAAATATAATTTTAAATATTCAGAAACAGCTTAACTTTGATAAAATATATCTAACCTTATTTGCAATTATCATTTTAAATGTTATACTGTATGATTTGTTTTAATTGATTATAAAAAAATGTGTTTAAAGTTTATTTTAGAAATTAGTTTAGCAGAACACCGTTAATATAATACCCGCAAAAAATAGTTTTCCATTTCAGATTTTAATACCACCTCTTCGTTTTATTTATAAACAATAACCAAGCAGTGCTTATTATCCCAACATTTGAAAAGGTACTTTTGCTGCCCTTCTATATCTGTAAGGGCATCAAGTCACCGCCTTGATTCCTAGTAATTTCCGGTGGCCGGAAAAGCAAAATCAACAAAATCACCATAAAAAAGGGCATAACGGCAAAAATGGCAAATAAATGGGTGGGGAAAGTCTGCTACGAAGCTACAAAAGGGAAGCCAACTGAATATGGCTAGAAATGGGGGAAAAACAGCCGAATTTGAAATGCAAAAAGCAACGAAAACAAAACGTTTAGATAACCGCAAAGAGCAACAATGATACAAACAAAAAGAAAATGGCGGAGGGGCGACAGAAATGGCGTACAAACCGGAAATAGATAAGTGAAATCCTCACTCCAACTCCGCTTTTTGGCCCTTTTTTGCTGGCCATAATGGCGGCTTAAATGCGACATGTGTGTAGTTTTCCAGGAAGAAAGTTCATTGCATATAAAAGCAAATATATTTTTACTTTACTTTATTTTATTTGATTATTTCCTACTGCTTCTTTGCCTTCGTCTCACAATTTATGCAAAAGCCAATGACCAAAAATATACATGTTTGTATAGTGAGTCTGCAAACTGTAACTTTGATTATTGTGCTGAGCTGGGATTTTTCTGGTTGCCCTGCTTCCATTCAGGGTTCATGCATCTGTGGCAAATTTAATGCAAAGTGATATGTGAAGACGCCCTCCGGCTTGCTCCCCGGCAACATTTGCGTAATTCGAATGTCATTTTAATGCAGGAAAAGCAGAGTAAACGGAGAAGAAAAAACAACTCCATGTGAACTGTGGCATCGACATGGATTTGATTTCAAACCAAACAAAAGAATCTTTTTTTTACATGACAAAGATTTTCTCAGAAGGCTTGAAAAAGGAAAGTTTTATTTGAGTTCAATAAAAGGTTAATTTAAAAATAATACAAATAAAATTTGATAATAGTCGTAGTAGAAGTACTTTCAAGAAAATACATAGTATTCCTTAACTAAATATTGTTCTTTCCTATTCACTCAAATTGTTGAACTGCATGTGCTTAAATTGCAAGCAAGTCAATCACTTGAGCAATTGTTGAACAAACAAAGAAACCATCGCCATTATTGATTATTGACAGCAGAATGAAATATCATAAAAATCCACAATGCTTAAACGTGTATTGCGATATTTTCATCCAAACGTGAGGAAATTTGGTAAAAGGTTGCTCAGTTTTAGAATCGGAATCTGGTAAATTAAGCATTTTATTAGCGCCACTTGGTCGGCGAATATGTATTTTATATATCTAGATTCCCTAGATCCCCTAGAACCCCAAATTCACCTCTCTGGTCGTTCAATGTTGGCCAGCATGTGTGAAATATCAGCAGCCAATTTATGACGCTTGTGCGGCGCTGACTTTGTTTACTAAATACCCTGCCATACCCCTTTTTTCCCTTGCCATGGATTGTGCATCAAATGAAATTAAATTTAATGAGTTAAGCGATGCCACAGCAGCAGTCACTTGGCCAAGAATAAAGGTTCGTTCAGCAATGTGTCTAAATCAAATTAACGCTGAGAGATGGAAGGGAAGCAACACAAGACGGAATGTATAAATTCGCATAAATTCTTGTAATTCTTACCGAAGATAAAAGCGTTTGCTAAGAAAAATATGTCCAGAATTTCGCTAAGGAAAAAAAATCTAAAATAAAACGAAATAGAAATTCTTAACAATCCTAATTGTAATCAACTAAATACACATTTAGTTAAACTTGCTTTTTATTAAAAGTGGATGCAAATGAAATAGGAATTCTTAACAATCCCAATTGTAATCAACTAAATACACATTTAGGTAAGCTTGATTTTTATTAAAAATAGGTGCAAAGGAACTCTTAAAAAGAAAGCTTTTAATGGTATTCAAAGCTTAAACATAAAACCTTTTGGAAGAGCAATATAAGGGTTGACATAAATATTGAAAAAAGTTAACTTGCTTGGGCATAACTACGATATTGTGTTCGTATATTTTATTTTGTATTTCCCCCAGAAAAGCACCCATTTAGAAACAAACAAAACGTTTTGACCGTCTATTAACCCGGAGAAACATTTGTTACCCACCGAACCTATCAATTTCTTGGGTAGCGGGGTGGCAAAGCGGTAACAAAACTATTAATAATATGTACAAAATATGGCGAGCCGTAAGTAAATACCGACCGCGCCCAGTTTTTTTTTCTTATATCCCGCCCTAATCTCTCAGTTGAGAGAAACTCAAGCGAGAATCATAAATCAAAGTTAATGGAGAGCGATTAATTTGTGCCTTGTTCTGACAAAGAATGAAAGTTATACATCCATACAGTAGCGTGCTGTGGAATTCATTTGGAAGGAGGGCATGATATCAAGGGGGATGTAAGTATGGGTACGGCTATATTAAGTATCCAAAATACTCGAGATAATTATAAAGATTTCGATTTGCGTGTAACTCGGTATAGAAATATATTCCACCAATTACGCGCCCCAAAAAAATGCTTCTATTTTAGGCAGCAAATGAGTCAATTGATGCTTAAAAGACAGATACCGTAAAATAAAATTTAAAAAAAACCAAATTTTGAAAGATTGCATTCTTTTTATTTTAAATATTTATTTATTATTTTTCTTAAAGCTATAGAAAATCTCTTAATCGTGATATCATATTAAACAATGTATTTGAAAATGTGTTCTTTGAAATATCAAAATATTAAAATCTACTCGTTTAATATTTTCAGTGTATAAACTTCGCGGAACGTGGAAAAACAAACAAACTCGTATACCACGCACGCCTGGTCAAAGATCAGGGGAATGCCCTGAGTGACAGGTGGCTCAGGCGTAAAGAGGAACTTACCAGGTGAGAAAAGCGCCAAAGAAGTGTCAGTCAGCCATTTACGAGAAGTAAGCAACACTTTTACACATTGCCATCCCAATGATGATGATTGATGAGTTCTCGCTTACATGAATATTTTTGGTGGGAGATCAATTTCGGCTCAGCTCCCTGTAATTCATATTGTGAGCATGTGGTGTCAAGACATTTTTAGAAAAAGAAAAAAAGTTGAAAGCATTTAGCCTGCGACACAAATTAGTTGACTTCCAAAGCTACAAATTAATTATTCTAAGCTGTTTTATGGCAGGGGAGTCCGAAAATAACCGATGGCCCTTAAGTCTGGCAAATTAGTCTGAGCTTGATCGATGCAAAGTCTGCTTTAAATAATAGTTACAATTAATAATCTTAATGAGTAATAAGAAAGATTAAGCTACAGTATTTGCAGCAAGAGAAACGCTTCAAACAAAACAGATTTATATATTTCTATTATTTGTTTTATTTTTCAAGCAAATAATTAATTTGAATAATTAAATCATTTGTTATGCTTTATTGCTGTTTTAAAAGGTATTAATAATTTTAAAGAAGCACTTGATTTTCTATACACCCACGCATTATGTTACTTATTTTAGGATATATCAAAAATGGATCAAAATAGGTGTTGTGCTAAGTAAATGGAAAACAAATTCCACATGCCACACGTTAAACAAACAAACTAAAAATAAGCCCTGCAGCTATTAAACTTTGTTTATTAATTTTTAATTTGGAGCAGAATACAAGCATGGGCAATGGATTTACAATCATTATTTGCAGCATGTTAATATGCTATGCACACTTACTCGATATCAAATATGTGGGTAGCAATCATTTAAATATTGTTATTTTTGTTTACTGGTATATGCTAATTAAGTGAAAAGGAAATATTTTTTTTAGCATTAATATGTTGTTTAAATTTTCAGTAGTTCTTAATTTTGAGCAAACTACGATTTTAAATTATATATTAACAACAACACTTAACAACATTCTCACTTTTTTTTTTTTTTACTTTTTTTACATTAGCTTGTAACAAAAATGTGTAACAGGAATTTAATAAGAGCGATGAATATGCAGAAGACCAATTGTGAAAAATGATCTGAATTGCTTTAATAAAGTTTCTGTTTGACAAGTGGCCAATAAATGCAATGAAATGGTGCCAATTGCTCTGGCACTTCTTCCGTCTCTTTCTAAGTACTTGCCCACTCTCCACTTCAGTTTTATTCCCTTCTCTATCTTACTTTGTGCTTGCCTCTCTGTCTATCATTTCTTTTGTTTTACCTTGGCATTATTTGCACTTAAGTGCGACCATAAAAATTCGATGCGATTCGGGGCAACTCTTAAGAAAGAGACGGCAAGAGGCGTACGAAAGAGATGGATGGAGGGGAGCAAAAGAGATAGAGGAGAATACTCTTCTTCTTTTAAGGGGGGTAATTGCAATTTTGTTGTTCGCTCACGTTCGCCTTTTGCCATGGCTTTATTTACACTTGAACTTAAAATTGTGGCACGCGCACAATGGTCACACCCACACAGACACGCACTCACTTTTAGGCACACCCACACATGCACACACCACACAGATGTCGGAGAAAGTGGGAAGGGGAGAGCTGTAATGATTGTACGGAAGTAAAATTGATGATCAATACATCAAAAATTATACATATAATATGAAAAATTAAATCAGAGCTAGTCCTTTAAAAATATGGTGATTATAGAATAATTCAACATCATTACTATTTTGTCCAACAACTTTTTGACGGAAGTAAAACATGAGAAGTACATCGTATAGTCCAACTTAAGTGTTTTCCACACTTGTACATTGGTATTGAATAATACATGTACGTCATAGTAATTTTTTATTTTTAATATTTACTTTCTCTAATACTAATAAAACTTATAATACTTTTAAAAACTTGTATAAATTTTGCGATATTATTAGATCGCATAAACGCCAGCTCCTTCTTAACAGTGTTTCTTTGTGGCTATGTCCACTTTTGGCCATTTATTTTCTGTCCCCGTCAACCGATTTGTATCATAGAAACGAAATCGAAGTTCAACTTAGGTATTGCCAAAGATTCTAAGGTGGTGGATACTAAATTTAAGACCAGTTGGCTGAACCCAACAAGACTATCTAAACTTATTTTTTGGCATGCCTATTTGACGACTTATCGACACCGCAGCAATGATCAATTGATTTCGAAATCGGGAGTAAATACTACACAAAAACCAATATGGTACATTTTTTTGGGCAACGGCAGCCCTTCAGCTGCGTTTGCATCAATTACTTTGAGAGTTTTTTAGTTGATGGGTGGTCGGCGATTTGGAGAGCAAATGGGGAGGGACTTTTGGAGAGGAGTTGAATTGCTGTTTTGCCTTTTCAGCGGTCGCCAGCGCAACGCTTTTCAATTTAACAAATACAAATTCGAGAGCCGGCCAAAAAATAAAATTGAAAACCCTTAAGGAGCGTCGATATAGTTTAACAGTCTGACGAAAATATACCCTAAACATATATATTTAAAAAACTTAAAAAAGATATTTGGATTCAAGTTAATTTTATATTTATTTAGAACATTTTTATTATTTTTTTTTTTTTTACAGAAATACTTTGATAAATAAATGATATATATGTTATGTCAGGATACAACAAAAATCCAAAAATGTTAATTGCACTTCCAAATATTTTTCCTTTATGTCCCTAATATTCACAAAATTATGGTTAATGAGTTCTAAAATAAACGATTCATATATTCTTCGACAAAATAAAATAGGGTACAAAAAGTTTTGTGAACGAACAAGGTCGGGTAAACAAATTTCTGGCATGTGGGGGGATGTTGGCAGTATGGGTGGGAAAAACCTGCGGTTGCGTGGTTTTTTTCCCCCCGGAGTCAATGGGAATTCGCCGTATTTTTTGTTCACGCCACGTTGCCACGTCAAAAGGAGTCGGCCAAGCATATAAATTAAATGATGGTCGGCGTTGGGCGATTGAAATTAGGCGGTCGACAGAGCGATGGATGTAAAAGTAAATTCAAACAAGTTTTAAATTTTTTTCGAGAGGTGGAAACAGGTCAATGCATTTCCGCCTTTCTTGAGAATTATATTGGTTACTGTTTTTGGAATGAATACATACATAAAATTGCAGAAAGGCAAGCCCTGAGAGCAGCTAGAGAAGCATCTAAGAAACCGACTAGACCATTTATCATCTGGGGAAACGCAGTTGAAGCCATTAGGAGAAAGTGCACTCGGTCCCGGAATTATGGCAACCAAGGTCCATGTGTCAATGCTCAATGGAATTCCACACAAGGGACTCGTTGGGAAAAGGGGCAGAGAAATGGGGAAATATTGACACGAATGAAATATGCCGGAAGAATGTGGTGCACACAACGATGATTATGTGGCAAAGGAACAATCCATTTAAGTAATCATAGACTGAATAATGGATGCAGTCAGCCACGTGGGGATTTTATTGATGCGAATGCTTAAGTACAGTTTTTTGGGTTTATATAATCGTTTATTTTATTGCTTAGTTAAGCAGACTTTAAAATATAGGGTGTTTTTACTAAATGCAAGCTTCCATTACCATTTTAAAAGTATTGAAGGTACAAAACTAAATAGAAAAATCAATATTCCGTATTTCTCTTACAAAATACTTAAAATTTATTGTTTCAACAACAGTTCTAAAAAATTTTTACATCAATATAACTTTAAATCACGAAGTTGCAACTGAATAATCTTTTTATCATAACATTATTCTTTAATCTTTCACGTTTCGCTCTTATCAACTTAATAGTTTTTTAAAACATTTAATGGTTGATTATTTAATCTGCGGTGCTCTAAAAACTAAAGTTTATAAAACAATTTCATAACTACTAGCTGTGCAACGTAGCTCACGAGGAGCTCTTAGTTCATCCAAAGAATCAAAGTAAAATAAAGTGCCAACAGAATCGAGTTACAAAAGTTTGTAATTCTTTGACATCAAAAAGTTGGCTTTCAATGACTCGTGAAGATGTCCTCTGAGACCCATTGTGCTCTTTAAGGCCATTAAGGACATTAAGAATTAATTATCAGTCACTTATAAATATGTGATGAGTGGGAGCAATGGTAATGAAATTATCTAAAATCAAGTGGCTTGATTTTTTTCCGGACCCTTTGGTCACGTCAATTTTTAGGGTGCTATGAGCCAAAAGCTGGTGACCCAGGCACGTGCACTGCCATAATGGTGGAAGGCAAATCGGAAAATTTTGCATACGCCATGTTGACCCGGGTAACGTGGCAGGTGCTGTGCCAATCTTTGGAATTTCAGCCCAGCAACCCAACAAGCAAGCGGCGCCCAAATGTCAACAACATCTAGAGTGTGGCATTTTCAAATTGAAGCTGAGGTCGCAGCACTCGCATCTCTCAGAGTTTTTGCAGTTTCTCAAGTGTGAACTGAAGCTTCTAAAAGCTCCTTTAGATAATAAATAATACTAGATTTTTGTAATTTAATTTTAAACATAGTTGCGTTTAAACATTAAATTAAACATTTTATTTAATCCAGCATAATTTTAATAACTTATCGAAAAATGTTTATTTAAATACCTTTGCTTAGTGGTTTAACAGAATATTTTCCATATATGTTGGCTATCGTGTTCTTTTTTATAGCATGGGAAATGTAGGAGAACATCGTTAGTTTATCCTACTCTTTGGTCCTGTAAAAAGGCAAAAAGAAATCCAAACATCAACCGTGCTAACGGAAATTGCTGAACAATACCAGGAAATGTAGCACGCACACACTCAATTACATGCCACACACGAGCAAACACACCAGTCCAACCGGCACCCACACACTCGCAGGCCAGACAGGCTGTAGAAGTGTTGGTAGCACAATCCACATTACGTATACGCAGCGAATGCTCGAGTTGAGTTGACTTGCGGCATGTTGACAACACTTCGCAATTGGGTTAATTGTACATCGACGCGCTTTTCGACGAGTCCCCTTTCTACCAAGTTTAAAGTGTGTTTAGCCCACTGCCCTTTAAATATGGGTCATTGCATTGGTATAAACTGGGAATCGGGTGGTTTTGAGCCCTGCGTTTGGTTGAGTTTTCGTGTTTGTTTAGCTAAGTTCTTCTTGTCCAAAATAAGCCATTAGAAATACCTAATGATTTTATTATTCTAATAATTATCATTTTTGAAAAATTCTCAAATTATTATTTTGTACTTTTATAAAACCCGTCGAAAATGTTGGAAGGTTAAAGTAAGCTTAAAAGTTGCAAAGTTAAAATTTTATTAATTTTTACTACGTATTTAGACACTTAACATCCTGATTTAGTTTAATAGTATTCAAAAAGTTAAATGTAATAACGTATATATAAAAATGATCTAGATTTTCTTCCGATGACTTATTCTACATATAAATCTAGGCAGTAGTTTGACCTCATTTTTTCCACACGTGATGCTTGTTTGGGTTAGCTCAAGTGCCATGAAAATGCAAATCTATTACGTGATTTCCTTTACAGATTTTATGATCGTAAAGCAAGACAGCCAAAAATAACCTCCAGCGAAATACTTGAAGGGCGCGAACTAAATGTGCGGTTTTGCTAAAAATTAAATTACTAGTTACAATAATATAAACGCTATGCCTTAAGAAAATTTAAAATTCACTTTGCGTCGTTAAGAGCAGTATTTTAAATAAAACAAAACCTGAACAATAATTTACGAAAGTTAGTTTATTCTAAACCACGCAGAATTAATGAATGAATTCAATGAATAGAGAATAAAATTTTCCGTGCAAGAAAAAGTTAAAGCAATTTCCCGGAAAACTCAATTTATTAATCAATTATGTGACATTAAACATTTGCTTAACCCATTTTATGCTGATTACACCCGCTAATTAAATGTTAATTATCATGTTGTACTTGCTGTTGACTTTTTGTTTGCGTTGCCAGGGAAATAATAAATTAAAATTTATTTAATAAGGTTGCAAATTTGCATAGTTAATGCATTCACCCATGCCCTATGGTCCAAATCTGCGTGGCAATAATTGACGCCCGCTTTTGTCGCCAAAATGTACCTTATAAAGAGGCGGAACTTATTTAAAACACATTTAAATTGCTGAATTTGCAAAAGCTTACGATGAGTGGAAAGAAAGGGTGAATTTAAAAGGGGGGTTCTGAAAGCAACGGCATACGCCGCCTGTAATTTGCATTCGGCTCGTGCATGTAATTTAAAATGAATTAATGAACCGTGGAACATTAACAAAGGAAACATTCCAAGGGAAGGAGAAAATCCGAGGTGCTGAGGGAACATTTATATTTGACACATAAATTACAGGAAGGAAGAAGTACTGCACTTCAAGTCAACTTTGAAAGTGCAAATATTATGCAAGGGGTTTAATTATTCTCATATAATTTACAGATTTTTTAAAGAGTTTTTTATTTAAACAATTTGATTAATGTAGTTAGCAGTGTTACATAGGCTTGCAATTTTTTTTATGAATTTTCGAAAGTTAAATCCTATGGCTGATTTTCCACGGTCTCCATTTTCCTTAAGCCAGCTTACAAATATAGTCCTTAAATGGTCTTTGGGATACCATTATCCGGTCCCATAATTGTCGGTTCACTCCTCAGCAGCTGACCAACATTAAAAGTTTTTAGTGTCCAGCTCTAATGGCTGTAAAAAAAAGATGAGCGTCATGAAAAAAGGAACGAGGAGAAAGGACAAGCCACCATTTATGACAGCATTTTCATGCTCATATGAACAATCCTTGCCAGATCTGAGAAATTTTTTTAGCCTTTCAAATTTTATGGCCTGGCATTAAATTGACGCCAAATGGCGGAGACAGCCCACTGGCTGAAGTGAGAGGGAAATATTAATTTGCTTCTGGGTTTAGGGGCAGATCCTTCTGCCCCAACTCTTTCTGCCACATCAATTTAATGTGCCCCAGCTAATTTGCTTTTTATTAAGAGATGCCCGAGCACTCGCCACCAAACAGACTCAACAGCTGCAAGGAGGCGTTAAGTGCGGAGGTGGGCGTGGCAGGGCGGCAGAAGGGGGAGGGATGGCAGATTGCATGTCCTGTGGAGATCCTTGCTCGCCTACCGTAGACAAACAGCGTGCACAGCATTTACAGCTCACGGTTTATTATGCTGTAAATAATGTAAATAAAATGAAAAACAAACAGGTAACCAGAAACTACGTGGCGGTACCCTGGAATTTAGTGTCGATTGGAACGAAAGCAAATTAAAATACATTTTTAATTTCATACAAAAAAAATTAATTTAAATTTTTTTTAACCTTTAAGTTTTTAATATAAATTGAGAAAATCAGTTATCGAACGTGTTATTGAATGGTAACACAAACTTTTAAAATATAAATAACACTGTTTAACGTTGCTTTTCATGTTTGCCAATTAAAAATTTAAATTATTATTTTTATCAAACTAAGCAAGGTTTTAAACATTTACAAGGTATCAAATTCCACCAGATCTGCTAAGTCAAAGGGAAAAACGACAGACGCAGCAATTCAATCCGAGTCAGTCAACAGCATTCCTCGGCATTCTCCATTTTATACCCGCTTTCCTTCATTTTTTAATGCAGTTTCCGGTGCTGCAGCAATCGCCGTGTTCTGCAGTTAAAACATTTAAAACGTGTACAAATCGGGAATTTATGGGAGGAGCCAAAGCCAAAGTGGCTTTAAAAATTAACAGCGTTAATAAACTGGGTATGCCATTTTAAAAGGAATAATAAATAAAGACAAACAAAATGACCGCAATGGTTAATTGATAACATTAGCGGGATTAATGGGTAAACTTCGTTGAAAGAATTGCGGATGATTGATTATTCATGCACAAAGAGTAAAACAACAGAGATGGAGTACAAGCTCTGTATTTTAGTGTATTTAAGCTCATTTAAAGGGTATCATCAGTTTCGAAACTTAAAAACCTTGGTTCTCAATGTTTTTGGCTTGCTCTTAATATATTATTGTAGTTTAGGTAAGATTTTTATTCAAAATAAATTTTTTAAAAAGTTGTAGTGTTGCCTTGAATACTTGATTAAATCGTTCTGCATACTTTTAAGTTTATCACAATTATTTGGGTTATCTAAGCTTAATAAAGTTTTAATTTGGTATGTTTTTATGTATAAATTAATAATTTTGAATTGAAAATGAGAACTTAATTTGAATTTTGTATTAGTAGTTAATACATTTTTTTAACCTTTTTGCATTATAAATGTCTGCATAAATAAAATAAAAGAAACTTACATTACTTTAATTGTATAGATAAACAATGCTTAGAACTTTCTGGTATATTGAAGCGAATAAATCTTGAAATTAAATTTCTGGTATCAAGGCAACCCATTTCCATCCTCTTGCAAACAGGCGAAAACAAAGACGCAGCCAACTGGCTTATGGCTAATTATTTATTTTGAAAACAAATGCATGGGCGAGCATTTCAAAGCGCTGACGTCACAGAACTCGAACACAGCTAAAAATATTGCATTGACACTTTCATAAATCGACGGCTGACTTATTACCGATAATTGGTTTGAATTGTTATTGCCTGGCCACCGTTTTTATTTATTTTCGTTTTACGCCCCCAACCCGACGCGCCCAATTTGTTTATAAACAAATGCGCAGCAGACATAAAAGCGGGCAGCACAAAATGAAAAAAAAATAAAAACAAAGAACGATAAACATGAAACGTTTTAAGTTGCGGGCATTAAAAAACCATTAACATAAAAACTAATATTAAATATTATAAACACCTTGGCCAAGAAATAAACGCGGTGGGGCGCCTACTTTTAGGTATACGAACATATTTGGGGCACTGTTCGCTAACAGGGCCAAGCAAACAGGTAAGCTGTTGGCCAAGAGACCACCCGCATGGCGATGTTAAGTGTTAACAGCCCACTGGAATTTATTTCGGATTCTGTTAACATTTCGGTATCCGAGGAAAAGACAGATATATATAACGAACTCAACTTCGGACGAACAGCTGTTCGGTTGCTGCCTTTTAGCCACTCAATGGGCCATCATCATCATCGTATTTGATGTTAGACACTGAATTTCTTGGGCGGCTTCAGTCGTTGCCTGTCAACAAAGCGCTGCAAACGTGTTCAATAGACCTTGCTCCTCCAAAAAAAAATGGGAAAACTAGGAGTCAAACGCGAAACGGACTGAAGAGTTTGTCTAATACTTTGTCGATGTTGGTGTTAAGTGAAATAGGAATTGGCAAGTCAAGCAAACCGTTTTAAAAAATCTTAAGAAAAAGAAAAACAATGTTTAAATATAAATAATAATCAAACGATTAGGACAAATTTTAAACAATAGAGAATATTAAAGAACAAAATTCCACGAACGGCACATCAAAAAAAAAGTGAGCTCTAACCAGGAAATAATTTAACAAATCACTCAAAAAAAAAAAGAAGAAAACTACCATAAAAACGCAATATTGTCAAGGTAAATATTATTTGTGTCATATCGTACCATTAATCTCCCTTAAAATGAACTCCATGGAACTGCTATCGTTCGGTGCATAAACACAAGCAACGGTTCCCCTAAGCCATAATACAAGAATACAAAATACCAAATACGAAAAAAAATAAAAAGAAAATCAACAACAAGAATAAAACAAAAAGTGTCAAATTTATGCGAAGCGGTAAAGGACGACAGCCGGAAATTTATATGGCTTATGAGTTGAGTTGAGTTGAGTTGAGTCGAGTCGAGTCGAGTCGCGCCGAGCTGAAGGATAGAAACCTTTCCATCTGCTCTGGTTGTGTGTGATTGTGTTTTAACCTCAAGGATTTTTTATTTGCCTCCTGAAATGCTTTGAAATGCGGCAGAATTGTTGAATTGTTTTGTTTGCGTGGGTGTCAACTTGTTTGTTCTCGTAATTGTGTTGTAAACATATTTTGTATTCGCATTTGGGCCCTCTTCCTATGGGCAAAATAAATTTAGGAATTGTCTGTTTTTGTATAACTATTATACAAATAACATTTAAAATTTATGGTAATGATAATACAGAAACCGAAACCAATTGTGTTGATGTTTGGGCCACATTTTAATTTTACTCATTAGCATACTTTTTAGGGCACCGTTAATTAAAACTCATTAAACATAAGTGGTAATATTTTCAATAGAAATAGGAAATGGTCTTAATTAAACTAAAATTATTTAAGATTTTTAAAATCTTCCTTAGATTTGAACAACTCTACACTAATGTAAATTAACTAGCAACAGAAAGCGTGTCCTGACCTATGAAATAAATTACAAAGAACACGTTTAAGGTTATTAAAACCAAGCAAAAAAATCGTACATTTCATAAATAAACAATTAAATAGATTATGTTTTCATCCTACGATGAGCTCGTGTGCTTAGAAAAAAATCTTGTTAAATATGCCAAGGCACATATAATATTAAAGAGCATCTCCTTAGCAGTCAGGCCGAACAATATGGAAAAGCATAGCCTTAAAGACCAGGCCAAGAAGCTTTCTCGCTTTTGTTCCGCATGCCTTAATATTTGTGACGAAGAAGGAATGAGGCGGAAGAAAAGGAAGTAGAATTGGCCAAGACGCATATAAATGTCATAAAAGTCCCTTACATACAGTCCACTTTAAAAGGAATGTTCAGTTTGAAAATTAAAATTTAATCAAGTTTAAGTCAATAAGCTGTAAAAAAACAAAATTCAGAAGAAGTAGACAAATTGATTAATATGAATTCATTATATTATATTATATTATATTATATTATATTATATTATATTATATTATATTATATTATATATATTATAACATGGTCCTATTTTATTTAAACTTTTGCCTGTGCAAATGCGGTTTAAGTTAAATAAAGGCACTGTGTCATATGCATTACTTATGTGGCTGGCAATATACAAAGTAGTATTGGCATGTCGGGGCTTTATGTGCCAGCAAAATGGTTCGCCAAATTTGTCAAAGAGCCCGGAGGACGGGAATCTCCCCCACATGAGCTGCACCCATAGAAGCAGCTGGCATTCTGAATTCGTACTGCCGATAGCGCAACTGCAAGTGAAAGTTTCGCTGCAGAGGTTGTCATAGTGAAATGCAGCATACTTCTGGGGGCAGACTGCCAAATATTTCACAGTGAGCCATACTCAGCAGGGAAAAGATTAAGATTTGGGCTATTTCTGCTCTGCTTCAACAATGCAGCCCCAAGACAAAAAAGCTAAATTAATAAACGACTAGAGAGGGTGCTGCTGAGTGCGACAAAGGAAGGGAGAACGCCTTTGGAGACCGCAAACTCAATGCAGATAATTAACTGTAATTACATAATGTGTTTGTATTTGTGGTCCTTTTGCGTTCAACTACGTGTCCGTGCACTTGGCTTTGCTTGTGTGAGTAATTACGTGCTTATTGCCAACAATAGCAGCAACACTAACAAACAGAAGCAAACAACCCTAGTCACAAAATTTAGAAGCTTAGATAGCAACGACATGTTAAATAAGTCGAAATTCTAATGCTCTAGCTTTTGGCATACCTTCTTAGCCCAAAAGCAAATTATTTTATTTTATTCCGGTGTCGTTAGTATTTTCCTAGTTTAAAGTATTACTGTTAAAATCAATCGTTTTTATAGAAAAACAATTCAAGTCCCGGTTTATTTTTTTTTTAAATTAAAATATTTTGTAGTTCATATGAAAAATCGCATCTCAGGAATATCGTTTTAATATATAAATATTCCGTATGTGAGCCAATGTCAAAAACAAATAAATTAGAAAAAGAAATTTCTTTAAATTGCATTATATTCGTTAAAAATTCTATTTAATCCTCTAACTACATTGCTCATCTTCAATCAGAAAAACATAAATCCTTGTGAAAAACAAATAAAGTTCACCAGAATTGAACAGAATCGGTCAGGATGAAAGCGTAATTAAATTGCAACAACATTCGTCCAAAAGTGTCTGTGTATGAGTAAATATATATTTATTATGGCATAATGTGCTTCTGTTATTTGATAAGAGCTTATGATGATGACGCGGACGTTAGCGGGAGCGGCCCCTGCCCTCTGTCCACGAGGCGTAGTCAATAAAATGTAATTAAATCGACATTGTTATCACTAGCAGACCAACAAACACAGACAGACCCCCACTAACGCAATGGCGATATCTGTGCATTAATTTCCACAAAAACAAACAGAAATAATTTTAGATATTTCGACTAGAAGATACCCATACCCATTACGCCCCAATATTTTAAATATAATGGAAGTTCTTAATTATTTGTATCATAAAAAGTAATAAATAAGAAACGTATATACCTTATTACCCTATAATCACAGGGTAAAACACGAGTTCTTTCCTAAGCACAATATTCGTTTGTATTGATAGTAAAATTTGACTATTGCTTCTGTTATAATTATTGTTTTTGTTGGTCTATTGGTTGTTATTGCTATTCTAAATCAATTGCACATAAATAATATTAGCACACGTATGGTTGTTCGTTCTAAAATAAAATTTGCCATTTTCTTTGTCGGCGACCAGACTTTTTTGGCTCATCTAAACAACCACAAATGCCAGGTAGAACTCGGTTGGAAATTCTAATTGAATTTAAATTGAATTTAATAGTTGAGCACCCAAATGGGCAAACAGTAGCCACATCAATACTATCTGATTTACCTTGCAAATAAACTAAGGCTTTAACCTATACAGAACAATGAATGAAATCCGAACTTTTCTTAAACTCTTATAAATGTATTACAACTTTTACCAAAGAAAAAATACTCTTGAGAAACTTTCCACTTCAAAAGGTTACCAGAAGCAGATAATGAGCTCAAAAATTGAGCCAATTTGGGAAAAGAAAAAGTTTCCCACCAAAGCAGCCGCAAACCAAATTAATTTCTAAGTGAATTCATCAATGGGGGAAATCGAATAAAATTTGTAAAACTAATTGCGCCATGGGAAAACTGAGAGGCAAAAACTGCAACAGAATGTGAAAAGTTTCACCGAAAAGAGGCCGGCCAAAAGCAAATAATGTTGGTAGTAAAATAAAATAGGGCGAAACTCTGTGCCCCATTCAAATGCCTTTCACGACCTTTTAAGTTGTTTAATGCCACTTGAACTGCCCTCTATCCATATCTCTATTGCGGCTTACGAAGCGCTTCCCCTTTGATTTATAATTTTTTCGGGCTCTCTGGGTCATTGAAACTTATCAAGTGCTATCATTTGGGCCCTTCCTTTTAATTGAAATTTCTGCTAAAGGTGGTCCCAAAAGCTGTTAAAAAAGTCTAACCCAAAGGGAAGGAAGACACGAGAAAGGGTTACAGAAAAGCGAAATGGCCCCAGTGGGATGAAATGAAGTTAAAAGTTTTTTTTTGGCTAACAATTTAATAATTTAAATGAGCCACCAATTGAGTGTCATGTAATGAGACTGTTTGATACTCTGTATAGAGTAATTTGTTTTAACTCCAATTATGAAAAACAAAGGGGTTTGCTCAAACTGATAAAATCATTCTTCATTTCTCTTTTCTTACAAGGGTACCGAGTAGTAACTTTTTTTATGATGTGTCTGCCAACAATCAGGTGAAGTGACGAGCAGGAGCAGCAATGGATGAGCACCTCAATTACATTTTGCAGTTACACAGTAAGAGGCAATCCCAGAAACCCTTGTGTGTGGAAGAAACTATATATACAACACCCCTTTGAAATAAACCTCTTTTCTCTTGCGGCAAATGAAAATATCCTCTTGACGGACCTCCCTTTTTTTTTGACTGGCTTTTCCTACTGTTTTTCTGGGTCCACATTCAGTGGGTTTTTGCCACTGCTTCCACTGTCCATTGCATAATTCAGTCGAGTCCATCTTGTCCTTCTACCTCCACTTTTGGATGAGGAGCGATGGGTGGGTGGTCAAAATACTGATTCGGACTCATACGTCAGATCATCAAGCCGAGTTCAGTTGCAGTTTGGCAGTCCATATGTGTTCGGCCTTACATGTTTGTGGTAGTTTCATTACCAAATTGAGTCGTTGAGCTCATCCAACTCTGTTTGTCAGGAGATTTAAATTCTCTACAATCCAAATCTCCCGTTAAAGCTCGAAAATGTTGGCAAAAGCTGATTCATTTCAATTAGGGTAGAGCTTGTATTACACTGAGGAAAATAAATTAATTTGAAAATTAAATAATTATAAATTTTAAATGTAAAACACATGCCTTATTTCCATATTTGTTTTTTATCAAGAAAACGAAAGCAGGTTACTGTTTTAACTGGCATGATTTGGCAGATTTTTTGTATGGCTTTCTCTACTTGGTTGTGATACATTTTACCAAGTGTTTTTTGCAACAACATCTGCCACATCATCGTGTCAGACCAGGCGGTCCTGGCTTCATGGACATGTTTGCCCAAATTGCGGGCACACACAACAGACCAATTCGGTTGGCAGTCCTGAGTTATGCGTGGATCTGTCGGCCGGGCTTAAAATAGATGGGTAATGTTTGCATAATATGTACGTCATGTTATATAGTAAATCACTGGCGAAAACTTTATGTTTATGCCTAATCATGGAAACTGTCAACGAAATATTTTGTGAAGTGCGAAGGGATTAAAATGGTTTATTTATAATATGTTATTCGGTTGGCAAACGTTAAAGGTCATCTATAAGTAAGCGAAATTATAAGTTTTATAGAAATTAAATTTAATTTTTGAAGTGATGAGTTGGAAATCAAATCATAACACGAGAAATTGATTTTAGCTAAAACACATTTTTGTTTTCATGTCATATCAAAAATATCTTAAACCAGTTCGAGTTACTACAAGTTTAAAAAACATTATTACCAATATTTTGTTTTTATAATAAACAAGTTAATTGACCATTCTCTTATCTCTTGGCCCATAAATTTATTGAATTCTAATAGAATTGCCGAAAAATGTAATCGATTTTCAGCGGCGAAAGTGATTTACTTTGACACTCGGCCTGTGGGCAGTTTTCCCACTTTACCATGTCGAAACCCGACCAAACAGGCCACCCATGGATGGTCCATGTAGCCGATGAAAAACTTGAAAGTGCAACAAGTGTTCAGGCGCAGGAAAATTTATCGATGGCAAAACTTGCGCTCCCAGTGAGTTACGACAAGTAGGTCTCGAGGGAAAATACTTCTGACTCGGGTTTTTCCTTTACGTTTTCCTCTTCTCCGGAGGAGCTCGAAGATAAATGTCTGCAAGTTGTCGGCGCTACTTCCTTCCATATTCCATAGGTGGCCGTTCAGAGGAGTCCTTTGAGAAAGCACGACATCGAAGCCAACACACGGCGACAATCTGTGTGGGATGGCACTGGCGGAAAAATTTAATTGTGCAGTCGGGTGACTAATTGAAAACTTTGAGCTTGAATGACAAAAATAGGAAAAACTTCCAAGGCAGAAAAACATTGAGAAATTGCTGATGAAAGTTGGATTGCCTTGTTTTCCTCGCTTCTGCTGCCTGACAACCAGAAGAGGCTTTGTTACGTAAAAAGAATAGGATGCTTCGGAAAACTATCGATTGCATAACATGATTTACTGGGATTAATTATTCTCAAAGTGCTGTACAATATGGAATAGTTTGTGTAGTCATCACATCTTCTTAAATCAAATGGGTTGAAACGAAGCATATGCAACAAACAAAAGTTAAAACGCCAAACTATAGGAACATATCTTAAGGGATCTCAATACTTATATTTTCTTACAGTCTAAAAAAATGTTTTATTGCAAATGACACTTTTGAGTTGGTACTATAATAGTCCCATCAAGAGCGAAACCATTTAGCGTGTTTTATTGCCTCGTTGTTGGCCAGAACAATTTATGGACACGGACTTTTCTCGGCCGGAATTTCCTATATTCATTTGGAATATTTAGAGGCGCAGTCATCATTTTTATGGCCTCATGTTTCACTTAGCCAACATTCGGGCCGTTATTCGGTGGTCATAAATTTTATGTCAACTTACTTAGGCTCTGTCATGTTCGAAAAGTCATAATTTTCGTGGGTTTGTGTGCTACTGTTGAACAATTTCAATGATCTGCATATTGGGTTATAGTTTGTACCCCTTCCCCCATCGTTTCCATATTTTTATTCCACATCATGTTTTGCTTCTGTTACGCTGTTTTTTTTACGATGTTGACCTCCATTTTGGGTTGTTTATATGTTCTGTACCGATACGATTTATTTGGACACTGTCCGTTTATCGCACCATCACGTCCTGTTCCCTGTTTTCCTTCGTGGAAAAAAGAGAAAAGTTCATAAATTTATGTCAAACAATCCTTTGCTGTACATATTTTTATTACAAGCCGAAGGCCTATGATGAGATCGAAGATAATGGATGGGATTGAATGGCGAGTGGGAGTGGAGTTGAGTTGTGTGAACGACTCGCAACTTTGTCACATTCCATCGGCATTTTGCGAGCATTCCTAGCGTACATATTTTCCACTTTATTGTTCAGTCATTCCACACATTTGCATCTCTTTCTCCACATTTCGCTGCCTTTCTGTGTGAAATATAAGTTTTATGATACACTTTCTTAAAGTAGTTTCCCAAATAGTAAGCCCTGAAAATATAAGAAACAAAAATTTAATTTTGTAATTATAATCAATTATTATATAATTATATTTATATTATATATAAAATGAAAAAAGGAAAATGTCGAAATTATTTATGTTTTTTTCCTGAACTTTTTAGTTATGGCTCAAAATAAATATTATTTTAAATGATGAACCAAAAATGTCAAATTAATATTTTGAGGATTATTTCTAAGTATTTATTTCGGAATAAATATTTTATTTTATTTACTTACAAACTTGATTCCCAAAAGTTGAAGAGTATCACTCGTTTCTCCAAGTCATGTTCTTATTTCATGTTTTACTTTCGCTCAACAGAAAATCGTTATACCTTTTTTATGCTGACTGTAAAATAATACGTTTGTGGTACGATTCAAGCAATCATTTCCATGGAAATTTCGTATCTCTGACTCTTTAAGAATGAAAATCGCTTGTTGTTTATTATTGTTTAATATTGCATACTCTCAATCAGTTTTCGTTTATGTTTGCGTTACGTTTGCTTACACAAATTCAAAATCACTTATCTTTTAGTTATTTTTCTTGGCCTTTTTTTGTGGGCAGAACGATACCGTGACATAATTCCCCTCACGCACGAGCTGTAAGGCATTACAAGGATGAATATGAAAATCAAAACAGAAAAATCCACAAGCAAATAAGCCCCGGGACTGGATGAGGGCACCCACTAAGCAGTCCCGCTCCCAGAGATGTCTTTAAATTCAGCACGCGCCTTTCTGGAGGTTTTCCCTGCTCACTGAATTTTCGTCTTCCTTCCATTTTCCTCCAACCATAGTTTTCAACCTCGTCTAGACACTGATTTGAGTTGATTTTGCTGTTGTTGGTTTCGGCATGCCCCGCTCCTCATGCCTGAAATTAATTTATTGTCTAAATGCTATGCGCTGGGAAAGCGGGGAAGGAACCTTTAGTGGATATACGAAAATGGGGCGCTGTGGGCGTGACACATCGTTGACGCTAACATTAAATGTTGCTGAAAGCGCGCGTGGCTCGTTTTCTTTCATTTTTATATTTTGCGTGAAAATTCATAGACTCAAAAGGTCGAGTTTGTTCCTCCAGCCCAATCTTCATAATCGGCGAACTGTGTTGTTTTTTTTTTTGCGATGAGCCGAGAAGCATAAATCGAGTTATTGAGATAACGAAAATTGTTCGCTCACCTCAGGAAAAACAGTATAAAGCAAAATTTTTAAACGGACAAAAAGACTAAAATCGACTTTTAAGCGCTGAACTCAAAATTGTTGGCCTTTTGTGGCAAGTTGTTAAACTAAGGGGTAGCAAGGATCACATGGAACAGTTTAAGCAAAATGCAAAATAAAATACAAGCAAAATAAACATTTGTACTTAAAAACATTTCTTGATTTTTCTTTAAATTTAAATCTTAATTTAAACATAAGTTGGGTAAAAGTATTACTTATTATATCAAATGACAAACACCAAGAATATTAAACGTTTTCTGGTATATAAAATTTGTCTTGGCCTAAATAATTTTAAAATTCTGTGAATTCGGTTGCCAACAATTTTGTTTATAATTTAAATATCAGATAAAAACTTTTGTTTTAGGATAATATAGTCAATTATAGTGTATCAAATATACTATTAAACCGATAAATTAGGGTATAGAATTTGGTAATACAAACTTGTAATAATATTTTATTAAAGTTTCATTTATTGTGGAAACACACACATATTCACACCCACACAGATACGCACTCACACCTGTGATTGGCGCACAAATTGCATGGAAAGGGGGGCGTGGTCCCCTCAAACAGCTTACAAAGTGTCTTTCATGAAGGCGTTTTATTATACTACAGCATTTTCCTTTGTTTTCGTTTACTTTATTTTTGTTTCGGTGAAAAATTCATGAAACTGGTAAATGCTCGCTTTTGTCTTTGTTTTTCATTGTTTCGCTGTTCAAATATAAGCAATAAATTATATATTTCAATATCCCACTTTGGGACAGGCCTAAATTGCTTGTATCTTTTACTTAAACTCAGTTAAAGCTGCATAAGAATATCGTGAAAAAGGACTTTTTTTATCTTCAATGACACATAAAAAATGTTCTTGGCCTCATTTTGAATATATTTTTGATTCCTTGAACAAATTTCGTTCGAAAGGGAACACATTATTCATTTTCAAGGCCATCTTAAAGATAAATTTAAATACGAATTTTAATTCGAGAATGGAATCTTGAATTTTGGTTTATTAATAAGTTACTAGTATATTTTAATATTGACTTCCTTAAAGTAAAGTGACATAAATATCTAATGCACAAAAACCAGGAAATGCCTACAAAATTTATGTGGTTTGGCCAAATAGTAGAGTGATATTAAACTAGACTTTATTTTATTTTCCGCTGAGATTTGCATAACAAAGCTCTGCGCGGAATGGCCCTAGATCTTCATCATCCCGCCGAGGGTTCTGGATCTCTATTCCTGGCGGTCCCGTTCTATCCATATCCACTGAGGCTTATTTATGCGCGCATGTCGGCGTTAAATTGGATAATGGAAATTGGATTCGAGCCGAGATTTGCTTTTCTGGCCTAAACGAAAACGGCCCGCCCTGAGGCCGCGTTTATAACTGAAACTTTCTGCGGCCGAGTCGATGGCACTTGACTTGATTGGGGGCCCACAAGGGCAAGGTCGTCAGGCGATGGCGACACGTGTGCCACGACACCTGTTGAGGTGGGAAATGTGGGGAAAATGTTTGGGGAAATTCAGGGGGAAAGGGTCCGGGGCCATCTGCTGCTCGCTTCCATCGCCTTATTAATATTAATGAGCATATGGTTGGGGCCAAATGCCGAAAGCAAAGCACACTCGCCCCCCACAGACACCCAAGCCTCATCGATGGCTGCCAACGTCATTTACGATGTGCGAAAATAAATATTTAATTATTTATAAATCATGACCCGGCCAAACGACAATGACGTAGCACCCGGAATCCGGAATCCAGAATCCAGGTGAGAACGTGTGCATTATGCCACCGCACGGATGAGCACATATAGTACGGACACTTTAGCCGGAATCAAGTTGAACCAGGGAATAAAGTGTAAATACATAAATTATGGCAACACATTTCTACGGGCCTGACCTACGCGCAAATCATTTATTCCGAGCTAAGAGTGGGAAAATGAGCCAATAATGGATAACTGTGGGACAACAGAAAGGTTGAAGTGTCAAACAATGTTATGACATGTTAGCAATCAAAAAACAACTTATTAAAGAATACAAGTAATCCTATGCTCTAGAAATTAAATGTTACTTAAAACAATTAACTTAAAAATTATTTACTTTACCTAATGGCCATATGAGTTGCTTAACTCTAGTAATTCTGTGGAATATAGTCAAAATATAAAAAAATTAAAACCTTACTTTTTTATAGAGTAAGCCATTACTAAGAGCTGAGTTTAAAAACTAAGGTTTGACATAGGATTTCTACAATATAATAAAATAATTTGGCTTGCATTACAATCAACCCATCAAGGTGGAAAACAATTATTTTGATATGACTAATATGCAGTTGAGTCGAACTGAGATCTATATTCATTGGAGCCAGCACGAACCACTTCATTTACCCACAGTTAAAACTAATCACACTAATGAAAACATCAAAAGTTGGATTGGCCTATCCAGATGAAATCGGGTCTCAGTTAGCAAAAAAAGGTAATTAAGCTGATAACGAATAAGCTCCATTCATAAAAACATTTCGAATCTGATTCCGGTCCTTGATTGGATGCACTTAATCGCATTGAACCGTGAAATTCAATCCAGATAGAAGCTCATCAAACACTAGTCGGCCAATCCGCCTAATTCACCCATTTGCAAATGGATATATGATCTGAAAGGCATCCCAATTCACCCGGGATGATGGGTGGGAAAAGGTGAGCCATTTTTGTGTATTTAGCAATTAACTTGGTTGACATAAGCCGATTTGGCGTTTATTTGCGGTTCATGAGTTGCACAACAGATCGAACGTAATTTTTAATTAAGCAAATGGCTTCCCCACTCGGAAATCAAAAGAGCGTGTGTCGATTTTCCGGCACAGTCTCATGAAATTAGGCGTTGAAGCTCGGAAAAACAAACCAACAGAGCGAAAAGTTAAAAAGCTTGAGGGGCAAATGGCTCCTGGAGTGGAATTTCTCCATGCACTTCGCTAAGCAAGTGAAAATTTATGCCAGAGACGACTTGAACACAGCTGAGCAGCGGATCGGGAGGGAAACTCTATGCATGACAATGACTTTGGCCAATGAGTGAGAAAGATAACAGGTAAAAGTTTGCCCGCCGTGCTCAGGTGAAACAAAGGCGTTGAAAACAAAAGATATTTTTCACGTGAAAACAGTAATTTTGTATGGTCCTTCAATTCAGTTTTCCTTAAATTTAACAAAGTTTGGCTGAGCTGAGCAGCATCAAATTTGAATAAGAATGTAAATTGACTAGATCCTGCAGTGAGATTAACCCAAGTTTAACATTTATGGTTAAGTGTTTCGATTGGTCTTGGAAGCGTTTAAATAAAAGCTATTAAATTTAAATTTTTGAATGACCCAAGACTGTCTAAGAACTGCCCAAAAAAATAAAATAAACTGGAAAGGTAAACTAGCAAGTGTTAAAGCTTTAAATTTTATTTCAATCCTTCGACTCATTGTATTCAGAAATATACATCATATTAGGTATCTTGAGTTACGTTAGAGATTTTAAAAATGCTTTGTTAATATTGAGTAGCCATAATTTAAGCTCATAATGTTCTCGGCTTAATGCTTGTAATCGATCAATCGATCAGAACCTTTAAGCTATTTTCCCTAACGCATTACCGTTGCACGGCATATACCAAGGACGACCATGTGGTATTGCCTCATTAGGACCACACACAAGAACAGTGGCCCCTGCTGCCAATTATTGTTTCATCAGTCACTTCGCCATAACGCAACCTTCCATTTTGGCCTGGCCAGGGAATAGCCAAAAACACATATCTTCCGCTTCACTGGCCAGATCAATCGGTAGTCAAGCGTTTTATGGCCTTTGTGTGCGGGTGTGGCAAAACGTGGTGGGTTGAGGGGTTTGGACTTTGTTAAGCGTGGTGCCATCATCGTCAATGGCAACATGTTTAGCAATTGATTGGTTGCCTTGTTTGTCCCGTCCAGAAGCTGAATGGCGAGCGAAAAGGACCTGAAAGCTACGGACATTGTCGCATGTTGCAGAAAAGCTTCACTTCTCATTTGACCAAGGCATAATTATCGGGATATGTATCTGGCTAATCAAAGTGAGGAGGTACAGAAATTAGTCTGCCATCATGGTATGTGTTAAAGTACACTTTAATTAAATTGTGTCTAAAACAGTGCACACTCAAAATAAAAGAGTATTCAAATCCAATTGATATTTTAAATTTGACTAATATCTTAAGGTCCTTTTGCTGTAATAAAATTAAATTTTAAATTACTACATTGTTTAATAATTTTAAATTACTGCATAGATTAATGTCAAAATTTCTGTTTTATTTTGATTGTCACTGACTTTAATTGGATTTATTTTATTAAGATTAAGGTGTTTCCATAAATGCATTGCTATCAAGTCTTCAAATTTCACTTTAAAATGTGTCAAAAAACATGCAGCCGCAAAATCGAATATTTTTAAAATGTCATTCGATTATAATTTAAATTTCATGCATTGTTTCGCTATAGTAATATAGATTTTTAGGTGGCCTTACATATTTTATGGCACTTCTCAATTGGGGATAATGTAAATTTAAGTGGTCATTAAACTGTAATAGAATTTAATTATAAATTATTACATTGATTAAGGTCGAACAATACCACATTCTGTCTTATTTAATTGCCACTAATTTAATTTGCCTTTTATTAATATATAAAAGTTAAGTATGGTGCCATAAACGATACAGGAAATAAGACACACTTTCTTCCAGTGAGGCAATTATGATGTGGCTCATCAAAGCAACTGCATCGAAGCTAATTGTGGGGCCTAATGCAGGGGGTTAAGCTTTAACCCATCTGGTCGCTAAGTCGTTAGGCCCAGCTGCTGTTGACCCACTTAATTCCGGGAAGAGTTGCGCTCATAAATTCCGTGGCGATTCACGCAGTTTATCCAGCTAGGATTACGCCAATTAATTAATCAGGAAAATTCTATCTGCCATGGGCTTGGCGTTCGATGTTGGGCGGAATTCTGCCCCCTGAGGCTTTTTCCTTTCACTGGCCCTTGGCTTTTTGTTGTTCTGTCGGTTTTTTGGCCAACGATAAACTTCGTTTCGCTTCTTATTGGCCAATGTCTGTAAAAGTTGTGACTTGGCTACTGACCGACAAGTTTGCGACCTCGACCTTTATGTAGCCGCTCAGTGTATATGTTTTGTGGCTTTCCTCGGGCTCAAAGTTTTCATGTACCACACCATATGGACGACGTTCTACTCCAGCGCTTATGTTTATTCATTTTTAACTTAGCCCGGGGCTCCTAAGAAAGCTCAAAACAAATTGCTTATTAATTAGGATCCCAAGTTTCCAAAGGCAACTCAAATGTAAAATGTTTTACAAAAGTTACTAATTAATTTACAAATTAGCGAACTGTGTTGGTATATTATTAAGAAACACAATATTGAAATGGGCTTATAGTTTATATTTAAGAACATTCTTATGGCTTATATACCTGTCAAGACTTATCATCACTCAAGCAGAGAATTGCAGTTGCAAAACTATTTTTTGACTGACTGCTGCTTAAACTTTTCAGACATTACCGAATATTGCGGTCTTGGTCCCATCAAACTTTTAACTCATTTCGAATTCTATTTAATTATTTTTCTGGTTCTGGCACAAAGAATAAATTCTCTCCTTTGGTCCGTCGATGTGGAAAAGTTAATTGCTTATAGTTGTTGGCATTGCTGTCATGTATTTCAGTTGTGTTGCTTTCCTTCGCGCTGGTTTTTCCTGGCTATTTTTCCTTCTCCTTTCATTTTTCACTCCCCAGATAGCGAATCATTTTTTTTCGCACGCCGCTCAGCGCGAAGAAGGCAAACAAGCAAACGAGCAGAATTTCATATAGTTGATTGCATTGTCTGCAGCAAGATGTTCACACGATGATGCAGGAGCAAAGGACCCGGGGGCGGTGTGGTTGTGGGGGCGTGGCAAGGCAGGCTAGGTTAGATTCATGAAATGCTGATGGCATGCTCTCAATATTGTCAGTAAATAATACGCGCTTGTTACAGCAAGCTGCAGACCTACATGAATTTACACTGAGAAAATAATCAAATGGAAAAAAAGTACTCTTGAAAAAAGCATTTAATTTTTTTAGTTTGAAAAACTTACACATATTGTTTTTTCTTATGTAATTATAAATTATGTTTAGCAATTTAAAAGATTAACAATGTAATTTACAAAAACCGTATATAAAAATCTTTGTTTTTGGTAATATAAATATAACTATGTTTTATTTAATACTTTTAGGAGGTTCGAATGATGCTTAAAAAAGGCTCAATGACTTAAAAAATCTTTAATAATTGCAAGTTTTAATTAATTTAAATCTTCTAATTTGGGAAAACTATATCTGGCTGTTACTCCAAAAAGCTCAACTTTAAAATGTGTTTTGTGTCTTAAAATAAGAGTTTAAAAACTATATTTTGACTTTGAAAATAAAATAATGAAAATTTTTCTCTAGTGAACCATAACAATTAATAATGCTGATGCTGAAACCCTTTGCCCGTAACTAATCAATCTCACGTTTCGCGCATGCTTTTCACTCTTTTTTGCAGAGACCGCAACATGCAGCATGTGACGTCACAGACATAAAGCATGGAAAGCATATCAAAATATTTGCCATTTAGCTGGTTTAGCAGGCAATGTCAAATAGGCAGCCGGCCGCAAACAGCAAATTAGCAGGCATTTACAGAAACGCAACCGAATCGAAAATGGGAGGAAGGTGGTGGCTCGGGGGAGGAGTGGTGGCCAGGAAAGCCAATGTGAAGGGACACTCGACACCAAACCGCAGGAGCAGCAGCAACATCGCGACCAACGACAGTGTCCATTCTGGCATACTGTTATTTGTGCTGACAGCGCTGACACTAACGAGCTTAATAACGCCCACAGAGCAGCTGACAGTGGCGCCAAATGGAACCACTGTCCAGCAACTGGAGTCCGTGGAATCGGAATCGGCCTCATCGTATCCACCGATGGCGGCGGATGACTACAACTACAACTACAGGCCCGTGAATGGCAGTCTGAATGGCACAATAATGGCGCCCAACGCGCGTCCCCACCTGAACCACAAACAGCGGTTGCCGCAGGACAATGGCAGCCACTATTTGGAGTACGACGATGAGGGGCCAGACTGCTCGTACAGCTACAACTTCATCCTGAAGCTTATCACGATGATCCTGTACGCCCTGGTATGCATAATCGGTCTGTTCGGCAACACACTGGTCATCTATGTGGTGATGCGTTTCTCCAAAATGCAAACGGTGACCAACATATACATCCTGAACCTGGCCATCGCCGACGAGTGCTTCCTGATTGGAATACCCTTCCTGCTGTACACCATGCAGGTGGGCAACTGGTCCTTCGGCAACTACATGTGCAAGGCCTACATGGTGAGCACCTCGATCACCTCGTTCACTTCATCGATCTTCCTGCTGATCATGTCGGCGGATCGCTATATAGCTGTATGCCATCCCATATCCTCGCCCCGCTACCGCACGCCCTTTGTGTCCAAACTGGTTTCGGCCTTCGCCTGGATGACCTCCGTGCTGCTGATGCTGCCCGTCATCCTCTTCGCCAGCACTGTCCAATCCAGCAACGGCAAAGTGTCCTGCAACATCGAGTGGCCCGACACCCAGAACTCGCACACCGACTCCACCTTCATACTCTACTCCCTCGTCCTGGGCTTCGCCACTCCGCTGACCTTCATCCTGGTCTTCTACTGCCTGGTGATCCGCAAGCTGCACACCGTGGGACCCAAGCACAAGTCCAAGGAGAAGAAGCGATCGCACCGGAAGGTCACCAAACTGGTGCTCACGGTAATGCATTTCTATAAAATTAGTAACCTAATCCTAACATCGTCTATGAAATATTCTTTAAAAAAACATTAAAGCTATGACGTTTTAAATATGGATTTATGGATTTTAAAATATTTTTTTGTAAATTTTTTTGTTTGTAGCCCTTAACTATATTTGGTTATTAATTATATTTTATTTCATTCCACAGGTAATAAGTGCGTACATATTTTGCTGGCTGCCCCACTGGATTTCTCAGGTAACTAATTGTAGTTGATTAGAATTTATAATAAAATATTTGATTCACAAGGGATTTTCCTTGCCTGTTCTCTTTTAAACATGTGTTAAAACGAAGAGCGGTGATAAATTAAATGTATTTTTATTGTGTTAATTTTTAGGTGGCTCTGATCAGCTCGGCCCCGCAGCGGTGTGCCTCTCGTCTGGAGCTGGCCGTCTTCCTGGCCTGCGGATGCCTCAGCTACTCGAACTCGGCCATGAACCCCATTCTGTACGCCTTCCTCAGCGACAACTTCAAGAAGAGCTTCATGAAGGCCTGCACATGTGCGGCGCGGAAGGATGTGAATGCCCAGCTGCAGCTGGAGAACAGTTTCTTTCCCAAGTTCGGCAAGGGCAGGCAATCGGAGCGACTCCTCGGGGGCGGCGGAAAAGGTGGCGCCCAACGTGGGGCATTGGCCAAGAAGAAGGCCTTGGCGGCGGCCAGAAACAACAATGCCCCGATGGCCACGGCAACCACCACGACAACGACAACGGCGGGCACGGATGCGGTGACCTGTATCCAGCCGGCGATGCAACAAATTCAGCCCGCGGAGATCCAGGTGGGAAATCCGGCCACCGTGCTGGTGGTCAACGCCGAGACCAACAACTGTAAGCCCCCCGTGCTCCACACGGACTTATAAGACCGGGCTCCCTCGATGCCCCTGGAAACGGTGGTGTTCATCGCCCGGAGGTGAGATCTCCGGAGAGAAGTGGAGCTGGAAATGGTCATGGATTGTGGGCTAAGAAGGCAGTCAGAGTGCTTGCTGTAGGCTAAGCATTCACTAAAATGATATTGATATTTTATACCATTAGGGCAGAGCTATGCGGAAACGGGAAAATATAACACAATTTGTAAAAGGAATCTCAGCAACCGGATAATTACAGAAAAAGTAAAAAATTAAATGTGATTTTATAACACAGAAAGTTGGCCTGACAAAATAGCATCTGCAATCTAGTTAAATAAATTTTCTTTTTTATTAATTTACTTTATTTAAAAAATTAATTTGTTTTATATTTGTTTTAATAAAACTACCTTTATCAATTGAAAAATGAACTTTCAAATGTTTTTAAATAGTTTTTCTATGATTAAAAAAGGGTAGCAATTTTTTTCAATATATAAAATATGCTTTAAAACTTATTCAAGTTTATATAAAATCATTTCAAGGAGTAACAGAACAGACGTTAAATTTCAATACAAAAATTTATTAAAGTCTAAAGCACAAATGATTGATTAATAATTCAAAAATATTAAAAAAAATTGATTTACCATTGAGGAAGAATGACTAATGACTAAAATATCATGTCTTTGCCGTTTTCGCATTGGCAATCTAATCGGATAAGTATTTATATAAGTTTTTCGTGTTAATGAGTGTGCATAATTTCAAAATTTACATTAAGCTTAAATACATTTTAAAGTTGAAAAGTTAGAATAAGTTTGTGTAGCTGGTTGTGGAGCAGTTAAAAAAAATATACTGAAATAAGCCAAAGATTTAATCTTAATGTTCAAGTTAAAACTTTGAAGAAAGAAGAATTAAATATTTTTTAATTGATGAGGAAGTTTGCAACAAGTCGCTGAAAATGAACAAAAAAAATTACACTAATAATTCCAAAAAAAATTCCATTGGAAATAAAACCTACAAAGTATTCAATGAAAAAATCTATAAATCGAATTAAATTGCAATGTGATTGTAAAAAAATGGTAAATGAAAAATGGAAAATTTGCATAAAGAATCATAATAATAATCTTAATGAAGCTTAATTAACCGTGTACATTTTAATTTACATTAAGCTAAACGTTTTTTAAGCATAGACGAACATTAACTCAATTGTGCATCCAATAGTAATAATTGAATTCAATGAATGCTAATGAAGTCATAAAAACCAACTTGAATTGCCATAAATATAAAATAGTGTTGAAAAGATAAACAAATACAATTACAATAGATTTTCTCCTCCATTGTTTGCTTAACCGAAAATAGTTGTACAACAAAACTGTTCAAACAAACTCACAGTAAACTAATGTTAGTATTTATCATTGACTTGATTATTGTAAACAATAGTCGGTATTATCGTTGGCAAATGTGGGATTCAACCATTCCCACTAAATATATTTGTACTTTTGAAAGTAAACTAAGGCTAATCAGTACATATTAAAAACTATAGAAATGTGTATTTATTAATTGTCCAAGAAATACAGGAAAATGAAAGAAAACCAAAAAAGATAAATGTAATATTTTTCAATTTTAAGTGTAACTTGATTGAAACGCAAACGTATTTGCTATAAATAAACGTAAGTGGAATTAAGTGCTTAAAGATTGAAATACAAATAAACAATATTTTAAATGATTTCACAATCTACAAACGATTTTTTTCCATTTCCTAAGGCAGGTATCAAAAATTACTGTTGGCTATTTATCACATAGAACTATTTTGTTTGTCCTTATTTTATGTTTCAATGATTGCTTGGTCGTGCGTGATACAAAAATATATACATAGTTCCATTTGAAATGGGGACAGACAGCAGGAAAATTCTCCACATAAAAACAAAAACTATTTTCATGCTTCGTCTAATGTGCAACCATTTTTGACCGTTTCCCATATGCACTGGACACAAAAGCAATATAAAACGAATGGGGAGAAAGGTGGTGCCTGAAGATTGCAAAAATTTGCAATGAAAAAGTACAGAGCATATAATGAAAACTGTACAAAAACATAAACGAAGAAAAAGCAAAGGAAGCAACATAAAATCTTTAACTGACAAACAAGGAAAATGTAGTGGCAGGCATGAAGAGAACATGGGAAAAACTTCACAAAGGACGATTACTTTTTGGACAAATGGTGAGTTTTAAGAGCAGATATATTGAGTATATATTAAGTATACCAAGGATTCAATAAGGTTAAACAGACTGTGAAGAAATACTCACTAAATGATAAGTATATTTTTGTTATTTAAGGTTTATGGAAAACATCAAAAATCAGAACAAAGTTGATGAAAATTTAATGGTAATTTAAAAACTATTTCTGTAATGAATCTCTTCCTTATAATATAATTTGAATTTTATTGTTAAATTTGTTACATATCTTTGTTTTTGCTGTGCAACAGAAAGATAGTTTTCAAATCGTTTTCATGTCAATCTCTATTTTACTTGCACTTGGAGAAGGTCATGTACATAGGTGGCATATTGATGGCATCCAAGCTTCATTAGCAGGCATGGCAGGATCCAAAGCAGAGGAATTATGTACAGCCCGCCTGAATGCTGATGCTCAGAGCCATATGCCTGGCAACTTGGAGAGTTTTAATGGGAAACCGCAGACCGATGCAAATCCCCTTGCCAATCGACCTCAAACACCCAGCCAACAAGCCAGTTGAAGTTTAAGGTCAGGGCAGAGCTGGAAAAGCACTTACTATGGGATCGAAGGGGCTGGCAGCCAGACAACTTATTGCCTTATTGATGGAAAAAACTCAGCTGTCAGTTGAATTATGATTGCTCTCTGTGCATTTTCAAAGTCAAAGGTGCGGAGGATAAAACGTATATGTAGACGAATTGATATTTGTATATCCATGGGGCAGACTTCAAAGAATTGGCCAGTAAATCGCGCACATTTTGACCTAATTTATTCTCAGCTATATACGGAATCAAATTAATGCTTCACACTTCATAAATCGGACACTGAAAATGAGCAGATAAAAAGGCGCCCAGCTAAGGTAGATACGATTTTCATACGAAACTAAAAATACAACCAAGTCGCTTTATAAATACATTAGCACCTCAATCAGTCGGATAAAGACGTTGGCCAAACAAATACCACATTGCAATGAACACAAACCTAAATGGGAATCGTTTAAAAAAAATAACCAGTGGCGTAGCCAGGTGGATCGTGCCAGACGCAAAAATAAAACACCTATGAGGCTAATAAAATAAACATTAAAATCGAAATTAAAAGAACGATCTAATAGGAAATTTTGGCATTGTACTAATTGCACACTTTGTTGTTTTATTGCTGGAATTTGTTGGTATTTAACCAATATACTTTTTTAAATGAGACTTTCTTGTCACTTAAATATGTTAAAGCAACTTAAGTAAAGGTCACATGTACTTCAAATTTGTATGCAAATATTATAAACTCGTTACGAGCAGCAACAAAAGCGGTTAAGCAACTTTAAGCAACCCATAATTTCCCCACTGACACTTGCAGCTTTTGAGGTGGGCGAAAATAGGGGGGGGTTTAACCCTTTCTTGCCTGATACAACCACCAAGGAAATTGCTCAAATTTCGCCACCAAATTGAAAAGTTCTCGAGCGTTTTCAGCCACTTCCCCGGTACTCTTGTGTGCGCTCCATTTGCTTGTGGCTTTCGCTTTTGGTTTATGTTTTATGATTTCTGCTTTTGTTGCTGCCTGATGATTGCCACGATTCCGATACTTGGCTGAGCAAATTGAAAGTTTTTCCGCAATTTTTGTTTTGTGGCCACTCGAGCGTTTGCCATTTTCGCACACTAAAACTATTTCCACATTGCCCTCTCGCTGCTTATCGCACTTCTTGGTATTTGCAAATTGCCGAAAAGTCCAAAGTCGTTGAGTTGGACCGTACATTTTCAAGGAGCTGATTCTTCAGTTATAGTAATTGGGCCGAAAATGCATTTTCCATCTACATCCTTGGTTTCGATTTAGGACTAGAGCGTGGCAACTTTCAATGTCTTAGGAACAAATTGGATGAGCCTTTGTACGGGTGGAATACATAGGGCAATCAAGGAGATGTAGAAGCGGTCCCCAAATGATTGATGATTAAGTCAGTTTCCCAAAAAAGTATTAACAGCAAAGGATACGAAGTATATTTAGTACGTCAAACAGAAAGACTGGTGGATACTCTAAAGATCATTTTGATGTTTGCAAAATTATAATATAATACAAAAATCTGAGAGCTATATTATAAAAAATTCGTATCATGTTTTCTTTAAAAAATATTATTTTTAAGTTTTCAAGATTTTAGCAATTTACACTAAAGCCAAGTTTTACCTGGGTAATAAATATTGATTACAAAACATTTGGATTTTTTTGTTAACCAAAGTGCTAAGAAAACATGTTGTCAAATGAATTTATTTTAAGTTTTTAAACATTTTTATCTAAGAGTAACAAAAGTAAAATTTTGCTTCGTACCCAATCGGATAATATAGTCATTTAACCCTTTCAAGGACTTTTTTCTTGAAAGCGACAAACACACAGAGGGCATAAAAGTCAAACTCGAATCGATCAACATTTTTGTAGCATTTTTTCGACAAAGATGATGATGAATTTATGTTGGAAAGAGAAGAGATTAGGGCGCCAAAAATATGAGGCACCCCCAATGGTCAGGCAATTTCTTCCGTAAACAACGCCACATGTCGTGGATTTCGTTTCATTTTTCGCTTCCTTTTCCTGTACCCATTCCCATATTTATGCCTCAACTCTTAGGCCATAAAAATGCCTGAAATATGCTGCTCATATACATATACGATATATTGAGTGTTCTGAACCAGGTCTACGTGGTTGCTTCGTGGCGTCACCTAGGAAGAGGTGGGAAGGCAAAATCGTCCCAGCAAAGTAAATTACTAGCCAGCGGGTAGGCATGTCTCCGACTACTCTCTCCGACTACTGCTTCTACTGCCTTAGGGCTGCACTGAAAAACTCTTTCAAAACAAGACCTACGAAATATAAATAAAAAAATTTTATAAGAAATATGTCTCTTAAATGACTACAAAAAGGATTTGTAATAATCTGTTCAAGTGATTTAAGGTTAATATATTTAACAATTTTTGCATTGTAAACTTTGAACTAAACTGATAGAAAATTACAGTTTTCAAGGCCAATACTTTGAAAACTAATAAAAAAGAAATAAAAATAATTTACTCAAATTAAATTGAAATTCAGATCTAAAATTCAAATATATTCAAAACTACGTTAACGACAAAAATATTGGTTATGTCTTTATTTACGTCGCAAGTCTATAGAATATTGTGTATACGACTTGTTGTACAGAAACTTTGCCAATATACACGAGTACTCTAGAAACCTGTCAATTTTTTTAATTAGTTTTCTTAAAAAATGAGACCTATAAACTATTTTTATAAAAGGGAGACGAATGGATTAGGTTTTTATCTCAGTGAGCGGCTGTCCCGGACTGGTCATCAATTATAACAAGTGCTCGGCCAGTACAAATTGAAGGCGTAAATTAGCCCCCTCCCGGGTAACTGTCAGTGAGCCTCGTCCCTGCCTCATCCGCAGCCTCGACTCAAGTGGCGGCATGGCCAGTGGCCATAGCCATAGCCATAGCCACTCCCTGCTCGAGTGGGTGTCAATTGTGCTTATTGAAAAATATGGCACGCTGTCGGGAATAGGCAATTGCCGCAAAGAGATCCCAGAAAATGCTGCTTTAAGCCAACCGAGTTCCGGGAAATTCCGGGAAAACATTGCTGGTTAGGGTTTGCCTAAGCCACAAAAACCGAATGGCAAACAAGAAATCGTTTTTCGTCTCAAATTTCAACGCCCTGAGATACCATCTTAATTACCCATCCACACACGCACAAGGACGGGAAAAATGAGAATACTTGGAGACAAGTCAATGACCTAGTTGGGAAAACCCGGCGGCGGTCATCTTCTCTTGAATACAGCACACACACAAACGCCATTTGCTCCGACTTTCAGTTTCCTTGAGCTCCACCCTATACTGGGAAATCTTGGAGAACTTATTGAATTGTTCATTGCGAACAATATGTCATTAAGCTATCAATGCTTTTTTTTAATATATCAATTTTACTTTTAAGAAGAGAATACTTTCAAATCTTAATGTTCTTAATCTATTTTTATTTTAATCTTACAGTACAGTATATACTTCTTTCAAAATTCATAAATCTGTTTTTCAGCAGTCTTCAGTTAATTAAAAGATGTCATACATATTTTCAGTATATATTTCTTGAACGTTATAAACTATCATATTTTTTAATTAAAATTTTTTTTTTTTAATTTTTATTATTTAAGGACAATTGAAAAGTGAGTACGAGCGTATTTACATATTTTCCTTATTCTGCCAATTTCTTGAACTACAGGGTAACCCGAATTAGAGTATTTTTGGCTCTTCCTGACTTTTGGCTCTTTGCTTTTCTAAGGCGACAAAACAATAACAATTTCCTTTCGGGAGCAAACTTTTGGGCTCACACTTCCAGTTCCTGCTGTTCCTGGCGGACTTGGACCAGTAGGAAAACATTAATTACATAAGCACACACCGGAAGGGAAAGGAAAGGTAGGAAAAGGCTCACCTGCATAGTTGGCATGGCCGGGAATGGAATGGAACGCAAACCTAGGCAAACCCAGACAAACATTTGCGAACATTAGTTGCCTACTTTGCGGCGGTTTCCTTGAACTTTCTCACTTTGCCCAGAAAAACCACCCATTTGCCTCCATCCGTCAGCATTGCGGTGTGTAATTTGAGTTTGTTGTGTTTGCCTCGCTTTTATTTCGGTTTACTTTGTGCGGACATAGTTATTTATGCCTCCTCATCTCGCACACTCTTACTTTAGTTTCCTTTTCTCTGGAATTTTTGTGGGTCCTTGGGCCATTTTTCCTCTGTTTCTGCGTGCTTTTTTCGACGACAGATGAGCGTTTCATTTTCTCTCCATAATTGTGGGCTGCAGCCAACAAAGATTTACCAATTGGCCGGCGAGCAGGGTTTATTATTATCCCGAACAACTGACTAAAAACAGGCACGTGTTTACGTTTTTGCCAAAGGAAAACTCTCTAACCGAGTGTTTCCCATAATGAGCTTCAATTCGTGGCTCATTTTTCCCTAATGATGTGTTTGTGCTTGCACCGGTGATAGTCGTATTGGCAATCAATGAATGGTGTCCTCGAGTAAAACCACTCTACTTTATTTAAATTCAGCTAAAAATAATTCCAGGTAGCATGTTGGTCTTCCAATCCAAAAGAAACAGTTCGGAGAAACACTACAACATAATTTTTCCTTTTTAATTTTAGTTTTCTCAATATTAAATATAAATTTGTACTCAAACTCATATTTCTTTTTTTATATATGTTTAGCCAACAATATATTATCAAATAGGTAAATATTATTTCGAGCTGTTACCAACTTTCTCTGCGTACTTAAAGTGTACTTAAATTTAAAAAAATACATTCACTTTGTGAAAAGTTTGTTTTGGTGGAAACATTTTGCCTTTTAATGCCAGGCTCCATTACCAGGCTTGCACTTGTCGAAATCTCCTCGTTAGCCGAATTTGACTTGAGAGAGACTAAGTTAATTAAATGTTTGCCCTCGGTCTCCAGCTTGTCAAATGCAAATGGAAAAAGCTGAAAAGCAAAATGATATTTATCTTAATGTGTCGTGCCCTTAAAGCCAAATGAATCCAATGCAAAATTGGGTCACACAACTTGGGCGAAAGTTTTCGTCTTCTGTGAATTTTAAATTAAAAGTAAATCCCAACGGGAACCAACACGGATCTCTCAAAAAATGAAAAAGGTGAGGCCCCCAAATCATTTTTACATCATGAGCAGCCCAAATGGCGAGCCAGCAAAAATATGCAAAAATAAATAGGAATACCCAGTCAGCAGCAGGGAGAGCAAATCCAGAATGAGCTGCTGTGCAAGCTTCGGTTCCGACTTGGCCATTAGTCATTATTGACACATTCTTTCCGCCTTTTTTTTTGGCTCAGATGCCAATGCCCCGGGCACAATGTCTTTTTCGTTTTTCTACGATTTTTTGTTTCCTTATTTTTGATGGTCGAAACGAAAGTCAGACGCTCGATGCCCATGTCCAATTTTGTGTTGCTCCTAAGTGATATTTCCGCTTGGGTTAACATATTGTTAACGCTTTTTTTTGTTTTTTATCTGCATTGTTCATTTCCGGAAGGGGAATGTCTTGGGGTATGTGCGATTAGCAATACAGAATGTTGCTAAATGATTATAGGGTTACTTTTTGCAAAACATATAGTTTCTGATATAAATTATCATACATTATACAAGTTTAAGCATATTTATAAGGATATGAAAACTTATTTAAAAACAGCCCAGTCTAAATTGAGTAACATTATTTTATCTGAGCTTCAAAATATTTTTGATTTTTTAATCATATATTAGAAATTAAAAAAAAAACCAATCAATCAACTTATTTTAGTACCCTCTTGATATAAAAAATAGAAAACAATATTTTAGGTTTACCTACACATTTGCTTATTATAACAATTTATACTGCTAAACAGAAGCAAATATGACTCTGAAGTCAATTATTTTGTTTTATTATTTTTAGATCTATTTCATAACTCATGGATAATTTTTTTTAAGAATCTTACTCAAGACCAGCCAACGGTTGTCGTTCTTTTTTATTCTGATTTCACAAGAGGTATTTCACATCGCTATTGTTTTCTCGTTTTTTCCCATCGGATATGCCAAGCGCCAGACAAAACTAAATGGAGGCGAAATACAAAGCCTGACGCCAGCAGACAGCTTGGCATCGACTCCGGATTCAAGTAGGACTACGGATAATGCCACGGAAGCGACTACGGGTCTGCTGCTCCGGCTGCCTGTTTCCCGGATTACAGGTCAATGATGTATGTTGTTAATTTGCCAAACAGCGACGGCAGCAGCATCAGACACAAATGACCGTCGGGATGAATGGACGGAACAGAAGGTGGAGCCTTGGAATTTTCTCTTTCTTTTTCTCTTGCGGTCAAGCCTTTTGATGTTTAATTTACAAGCTGTTTGGTCAAAGGTCTGTAAATAAAGACTGACAGATGCTGAAATGATTTTGAAGGATAACTGAAGCGTTTAGAATTAGTTGAACAAAATGAGAGAAAAAATGTGTTAATTTAGAGGAGGCTTTTTTACAAAAATATTTTCGCTTATAAAGAGACACCGTCCCTCACAGGGTATATATTTAACTTATATTTACTTAAATATAAATGTCATTTATTTAAGAAAAAAAAAACAGCTGTATTTTTATCATAAACAATGACATGAAAAATATAACATTTATTTATTTATAGCCCCGTTAAAAGTTGTTGAATTAGAAAAACCAAAACTTTTCGTTATTTAAAATTTTGTGAAAGTTGTGTTTAGCTTTTGTTTGTCTGTGTTGTTTTACTACCTCGAGTCTTTGTAGTTGTTCGCATTCCAAGAAGAAACTGCCGCCTACATTGTTTTTGCATGCCCATGGGCCCCAAACTAAAATAAACAGGAGCAGTAAACCCTTATTCAAGTAACGCAAGGGGGCTTACAACTCTCTCTTATTTCTTACAAAATCAAAGGGAAACAAAAGCAACCGCCAAGTAAACAACAGCAATAAAAGTGCTGAAAAGTAAACCAAAACCAAAGACAAAGCCATTGCCTCAGCTCGTTTTCATTCGAAAGTTGAATCTCAGTGGGACACAAGTCCAGATCTACCTTCTGGACAGGTTAGCGACTTACTATAAGACGGCTTGATTGCGATGGAAGTATTTCAAGTAATTAAATGTACAGCTGGCGATGTCAAAATAATAATTAAGCTGACAGCATAATGAGAGGTCCTCCCATACTTTCCCATTGTTGCTCGGATAAATGGAAATTGATTGAGGCGAAGGACCGGAATTCGCCCAACTGAGGCAGGCGGAACTAATTGAATTTGCCAGCAGGAAAATTAGAAAATAGGTGAGAGAACCGACGAAGGCGTCAAGGTGCCAAAGGCCGCAAGCGGAGATTCCTTTGATTGCTCTGGTCAGAAGGGCAGATGGAAAGGGGCAACTTTGGAGAGGAGAAACCGACACTGAGTCAAGGACTCTGAAACTCTGGAGGCGATAAAACATAAAATCTGTTTTGAAACAAAATATTAAAGGCACTTCCAGTCTTAAGAGATTTATTCATGTCAGCTTCTATTTAAAACTAGTTGATTGAAAAGTAAGACATAAATTGTATGTGATTATTAAGGAAAAACAAAAAAAATGAATTTTGAATATTATTTTAAAAACTTGTTTATAAACTTATATTTATTCGATCATAATAATTGAATTTATTAAATTATTGGAGAATGCTTTTGCAAAGTATCGAATTGTAATTGTAATTTTTGTTAGAATTTAAGTTCTTATTTTTCCTTACATAAGTTTGTACTACAAATAATTGAATAATTTATTACGGTGTCTGAGATAAAATTTTCCTTTCGTTGACAGCGCTCACACGTGGAGAGGTATTCAAATATCCTGGCATGTGTGGCATGCGTTTCGCCCAGAAAATCAGTAAATTTGAGACACAGTCCGGGATCCAGTTCAATCATATTGTGATTGTTATGCCAATATTAAGTTCAAACTACTGCAATTTACCAGATTGTTCGGTGAGCCTTGTGTGCCTGCTGAATAAATGCATACTGCATTCTCATTGGGCTTGACAAATGTTGCCTGCCGCAAGGTGATACCCAAACACATCAGTTTTCCATGAGTTGCCCACAAATTCACATTCACAAATAGGAATCGAAATAAATATCTGGCCTGAGTGACATATTTGAAGTGACTCATTAGAAAGGCTGCTGACAAATTCAGACAGCGGTAAGATGGGTTAGGGAATAACAATAACTAAGGGAACCCAATGCAAATACTATATCTGGCGACAAGGAACGAGTGCCCAGGTAAAATATTTGATGTTGAGGTTGAGATAGTTTGCTGGTCAGGCGGTCGAGATACAGATTTATTACAATGGCAGCTTCTTTCGCCTTTGGCAGCTGCAAAATCCCCCACTCGAATAAAGGTAAACATTTCGGAATTAAAACTGAAACATACAAATAATAGAAAAGCACTGACAAAGTTGCTGCTTCTGCCCCAGCTTGCTTTTCGAGTGCTAATGAGCTTTTGGCTTAAATAAATCAACAAAATAAACGAGAGAGATAGAGCCGCCAGTGGCAAATGAAAACCAAAAACTATATGAATCCACTCAGTGCAGCTTTATTAGTTTTTCGCCTGCAGCTCAAGCTGCTAAATGGATGGAAGTATTTTTCGGGGGCGAGTAGAGTACATACTATCTTTGCAGTATTTTGAAAGCATTGCATTTGGCGTTGGCAATTTTTTAATACTAATTGAGTATAAATGGCTGGTGCAGACAGCTTGAGTGCATGCAAATTGAAATGTTTAGCAGTTGGCTTGTGCTAAAAGTGGGTTTAAATGGAGGTGAAGTGGCTTAAAAAGAGTTAAGAGACCAAAATACTGCATACTGCTGTTCCTAATGAGTGCAAGCAATGAAGTCCAAGCAGAGACCAAGTACGTTTGTTCTCTTAGTTAACTGTAATTGGCAGGTGTCAAAATAGAAAAGGAAAACCTAAAACACTTTTAGTCAAACCTTACAACTTTTTAAACATTTATTTGAATCGTCTTTTGCGTGTTTTAAATTGTGGACAAAAATGACTTTATTTTAAATCTGAATTTGATTTTTACGATTTTCTCAAAACTGGAAGGTGGTGCAAAGTTTTCGGTCTCGGAACAGTAATCAGCAGATTAAATTCTTGCAGAATCATTATCGCTTAGCCTTATGCTTTTTTTTTGGTGTAATTTAATAAAACTAAATTATATTTTTATTTAAATTTATTTCACTTCTAAGATTGTAATATGATAAATGAAAGTTTTTATAATAGAATTCTTTTAAATTAAAAAAAAAAAAACCCTTTTATAAAAATGTTACTTAACAGTGAAGAGAAAGACACGACATAACCACAATAGTCTGTCATTCCTAAGGAAATCAGTGAAACAGCTTTGTTCCTCTTTGTATATCTTTCGAGCTTTGTTTTTCGTGAATTTTAACCTCAAGTAGCTACACAGAAGTACTTAAAGCGTTAAAAACCGACATGGAGCCCATGATAAAATTATAGCTCTTACGTCACACTCCCATCAAAAGAGCATCAGCATAAAACGGACCCATCCAAGATTCAATTTGACAGAACACGGCGACAGGAGACATTAACAAAGCCGACCACACGAGCCAATTTGCGGCTGTCCCCTTGGCCACTTGGTAACTTTGCACCACCCATTTGCAGCAACTAACCAACCCACAGCCACTCAGCACCACCCAAACCACTAGAAACACGCCCACCCGCCACTTCACGTGGACCCGTAAAACTGCGGCAACTTCAACTCATTAAAAGTAGAGAGCTGGCAAAAAGTTCAACCAGCCCGCAGCACGTTCTTTGTGGATATTTATTCGACAATGCCCAAATGTGAAATGCAATTAGATGTCACCTGAATATGTAGAAATAGCTGTGTCCTTTTGTAATGCATAAATTAGCAGCGGGTCCGCAGCTAAACAACAACAATTAGACACAAAGTTGTCCACTAAAATTAAGCATTAAATTTGATGGCAGGAACTTTTTAATTGTCTGTGATAATTCAAACAACAGGCGGAACGACCAAACAGCCAAAATTCAGGTGCCGAAAATTGGGAGCAGAATATTCCTCCGTTTCTGTTTTGCATTTTGTAGCACAAATGGGGCATAAATGTGGGGTCTTGCCACTTGTCAATGGCAAACTTTTGGGGCATTGTGTGGACCTTTTTGATAACCAAAATGTTTTTTGCCAAAAAGCTGGGAGAGGGACATTATGACAGAGAGATAATTACAAAAGGTTACAGAAAAGTGTGAAATTATTATAAATATATTAAAGCACATTTTAAAATGTATTATTACAATTAAGTCATGTGCCCCTTAAGCTGACGTTGAAAGACAGGTGGCAAGGGGAGACGGACTTTAAAGGGGGCTTAAACGGAATGGAAGATTCCTGCAGCTGGCAAGCTACATGGGTGCAGTCTGCAAACCTGTCAAGCCATCGGGCCACACTCGAGTTCAGAGCCCGAGCCCTGAACTTGACAGAGTGAACTTAAATTGGCACGAAAGCCAGTTGGGCGGACACCTTGTGAGGGGCCAAACCACCTCCTCAAGGCCTCGCCGGCTAATTAAGTACTTGTCCAATGGCTCTGGTCTTCGAACCGATGGCACTTTGGATGGATAAACCTGATGTGACGTGATTTCACCTCGTGCGTAGCCACACGTGTGTTGTCTGTGGTCTAGATTTGTGCCGGGAAAAGTTATACACGCATGACTTAATAATAATAAACTGATTTGTCCACTTAATAGACGTCAAATTAATTTGTACATTTACGAACTACAGACAATTATAACAGCAGAACATGGCAAAAAAAAAAATATATTTTACGTATTTTTAGAATTTTTAGTCAGTAGAAGTTTTGAATATTCCGGTCGTAGTGTTTTTTTTTCGCCGGACGGACCGAAGAAGTATACAAAGTATACCATCGAATCCAAATTTAATATTAATTAAAGGAAAGTAGTTCATAGCTTGTTTCATTAAATCTTAATGAATCAATAAGTGAACAATTTGTATAGTAGATCTTTTTTCTTTCTTTTCCACCAAATAGCCATTAAAATTAATAAAATGTTGACACGTGTTCCAGCTTCGTAAGTAGTAATGATAAAAAAATATTTTAAATATTTTTGTAAACTATTCGTTTTCAAATCATGTAAGAAATTAAGAAAAATGTCTGCTAAAATGCTTTTAATTATGATTGACTTAACAGGCCTATTTAAACACGCTCCGTTTACAACTATGCATTTAGTTTTAATGGCCGTTGAGGCTTTCTTAGCAAGGAGTTGTGTGACTTTTGTCTCGTGTTCGTCTAGACCAATTAATAATATTCCGTGTCGAGTGCTAAATTAGACAAAAGCAGCCAGCGAAAAGCTGCAAAGTATCAGCAACAATAAACCAAATAAATTCGCTGGCATTTGTTCCATGTTTAAATAGGGAAAAAAGTGGAAAACTGAGCCGAGGACCGACAAAACCTTCTTTGTGTGCTGGCCCCCTACGAAAACTGAGATTAATACGCAGATTACAGCCAAGTTATAATTACTGGCGTCCCGAAACGAAAATAAGCGAGTAAAGACGAGTAAATTGAGCTGTCAAGAATGCAGCCAAAAAAGTCCATGAGATGGGTTCGTTCGGTTGCTTCGGTTCAAGTCAAAAGTCGAGGTCTGGGCCAGGTTAAAGTATCCCAACTCCTGACCAAATTGATTTAGGCAAATGTTTGCCTCGGCATTCAAACATTTAGCCAATTAAGGAACTGTTTTTGGAAACATAAACATGAAATGCTCATGAAGCACGTCCTCAAATGAGCCACAAAAGCACAGTGGTTTTGCAAAAATAATTTACAATTTAATAAAAGTAGAGAATTCCAAAAATTAATTTTTGAGGTTGCACAGTAGACGACGAACAATTTTTTTAGTGTGTAATTTTAGTGTGTAATTTTTTAAAGAGTTATTAGATTTGCATCTCCCAAAATTATAATTAATTGAATCAGAAATTAAATGGAACTCTGTCATTAGTTTTTAGATTAATTAACAATTTGTTGTATTACTTAATAACATATTATTATATAATATAATATATAAATATACATATATCTATATATATTCATTTATTTGCAAAAATAGATAGACTTCGAATTTAAATTTATTTTCTAAATTCCCATTCTTTAACGCACTGTATCAAGACCATGAAAATTGCGTGTAATTGGTAACCGTAAAGCGAAACTTTGTCTCAATGCCAAAGCAAATGGCGTTTTATTTTTCGCCAGGCTACGAACTCAATTAGCTGCCGTGCGTAGCGTAATTAAGTCGTTGCCACGCCCATTTCGATAACCTGAACTGCCACTACCGCCCACTAACGCCCACGTCCCCCGCCCACCAAAGGATCCACTTTTATGCCACCTGGCGGCGCCTCGCGATGTGTATGCAAAAACATTACACGGAACGCTTCGGGTCTGGCTTAAATTAATTTATCACGTGCCGAAATAAAGCAACTTCCGTTGGCTTCCCCTCCCCATTTTTCGCGTAATTAATTGAATTCGAAGCGGAGGAGCCCCTAAAAGAACGCTGCAAAGCTTAAGCCCGAGCAAATATGACTCACCCACCAGAACTTAAAGTAAAAACTTAAAATTTAGGTTTGTTTTTACAAGTAGGGAGAATTCTGCTATCAGCTTACACTTTTATGGCCCAATTGGAGCGCTCCATATGCCCGACTTAAGTCCGACTTTCCGGGTAATTATGCTTCCCATGTTAGCTCCGGGCAGCAGTAATCAGTCAGCTCAGTTCCACAGATTTTCCGATTTTCCTTTCTGCTTTTGCTTTTCGTTCTATCCGAAAAGAGGATTTTATCTATTCATTAGGAAATGCACGAAAGAATCGTTTTCTTAAGAAAATGTTGGATGCTCAAAAACAAATGCTTAAGTTTTAATTTCTTACTACAATGCTTAGTTTTACTATGCGATTTAGTTTAATATAAATTAATATAAATTAAGTTTAGTTTAGCTTGTGTGAAAAAATCACAAAAAAACTCACTGTGAAAAAAACGCCAATAAAAATTTGAATCATTCAATTGACACAGGTATTTTAGTTAAAGCAAATTACAAATATTACCAATTAAAATAAAAATAAATTTCTTGGAAAGAATCTTTTTATCAAACAAATTAAAGGACAGGCGGTGAAATGCGCATATCCATTTTCCTTTAAATAAAGTTGATTGAGGTGTGAAAATCGAAAATAACTAAGGAAGTGAGGAGGATTACAGCTGATGATGTGGTCGATGCAAAGAACTCTATTCGCTTGGCATACAAATTCAAACAGAAATGTAATTTAAATGAGCTAGAATGATTGGAGACATTTAAAGAGTGGGAACGGGGAGAAAAATGGGGAATGGAATGTGTGCTTGTGGACTGCTCGTTTCGCTTGTTTGCCCTGCACATTTGCTATCAAGCATTCGCCAAGTGAGCCATACAAACAGAAAAGGTCAGCGGTGAAAAGTGAAACTAGAGTGAAGAGTTTACGTAAGTGATTGCCTTTTGTAATGCCGGAATAACCTGGAACGGTAACCGATAAATCGCTATACCTCTTGTATAATCCAAATTTTATGCTTGACTCTTATAATTGTATTAGCTTGGCAGTAAAACAGGGTATTAAGGGTTGATTAGGTCCTTTGGAATAAAACTATAGTTTCATAAAGCAATTTAAGATGTTATAATAACGAAATCCTAAAGCTTTTAGAAGAGCGATCTGGATTTTTTTTTGTTGGTGTGGCAAGTATCAAATAGTCGATACACACTTTTTCTTGGCTCGGCACTCGACGATTCGGAATCCACCTTAAATAATAACCATTAAATCGCCATATCTGGAGTTAAGTTATCGGATATGCAGTGTAGTATAAATAGAGCCCAGATCCGACAGACAGATCATCCAACGATATTCGCCAAGATGAACATCATTCAAGGTTGTGTTCTGGTTTTCCTGGGCCTGGTGCTCACCGCCGTCGATGCCCAAACCCCAACCCGAAACGAAACTAGCAAGGACAGGGCCTGCGGACCTGGCCGTTACTACAACGAATTGCGCCGCACTTGTCTGCCCTGGTAGGGAATTTAAGTGCTATAAAGTGCTAAGTGGTAAATAAACTGCAAACAAAATTTACAAAATTTTAAAACTTGACTTTATGTTGTGGTTTCGTTCTCAGCAAAATAATATATTTTGTAAGTGTAGATCGAGGACTGGTTTTGAAACTTAAACATCTTTGTAGTCAGGTTTTTTTAACTTTTATAATCCATCTGCACCCGAAAAGAAAATTTGAGCTAAGGATGTTCAAGTTATAAAATTAATTTTGCCTGTTATTTACTCTCTATTGTAGACTAGAAATTGGTTATCAAACAATATTAGGATATCAAATAAAAATGCTCCGAAGCTAAGCAAGAAACTTAAATACTTAATAGTGTCTATGCCATTTAATTTCAACTTTACTCTAACTTGCTAATCTTTAAAATGAACGACGTGCACTTCTATAATTTTATTTTCTTGAGTAGTAAGTAAGTTTAGGAAATCAAAGTAATAAAGTAAAGTAAGGAATATGTTAGGAGTATATTGGAACACTCAATTGGGCATTTCTTCAAGGAGCTTCTTTATGCACATTAGGGCTCTGTGAAAATTTTGCCAAAGACATGCCAGAGATTTCTTGAATGCCCAACTTTACGCCTTCACTGCTCGTTAATTAATTCACCCCGAACAAGCACGGTTTCCCCGTCCCAGGAAGCCGCAGCATAAACCAACTTGTTATGGCTTATTAATTTTGCATGCAGACGCGACTGCAGTCAGGCCAACGTCATGTAAACATGTGCAGGATCCAGGCTTCTTCCTGCCAACTACTGGGTTTTGGTTTCTGGGTTCTGGGCTCGCAGCTGAAAACTCGAAACTAGGAAAAGACAGACTGATGGGGGTGCTCTTCGCAAAAGTTAAAGCCTGCTCGGCGCTGATTTATTGCCAATGAATGCGGGCTCTGCGTTGCACTCAATCGGATAACTGACTGACAATCACAGATTTTATTCCAAATATTTATTATTATCTGTGGGCAATCTTTGGCAGGCAATAAAACGTTTTTCTGCAGAAAACATGTTGGCCGCTGGCGTAAAAACTTATTTACTGACTGAATAAAATTTTTCCGCTTGATTATTTGTAACGTTTTTACGGCCCATATTTGCTTTCCATTTAATTTCAATTATCGTTTGCGGAATGCCGTTTTTAATCTAATTTTTTGGATCATTTTTACATGACATACATTGTTGTATAACAAAAACTAATATTGACTCAATTTAATTGAGATTTCTTTCCAACCTTTTTTTTTTAATAATTTCTTTAATTGCTGGACATAATATGTTCAATTTTTCTCTTATAATTATTGAGAGTTTATAGGCCAAATTACTATAACAATTAAATTAGTTTCGCTAATGAAAAATGTTTTAATTAGGTCACAAATTTAATCGAACAGCTAGTTAAAGCAAATTAATTTGATTTCAGTTTTTATTACCTAAAAGCATATAAAAGTGTGTGTGCTGAATAGTGACATTGTTATTACACTTTAAACAATTTTTTTGAGGTGCACCTAAAAAAACACTAGATTTTTCATTTGCTTAAGTTGTTTAAGTGATCAAAATTAGTATTTTAAAGACTTTTAAATCTTAAAGCATTTGAAATATATTTTTTTTAATGTTTACATAATGTTGTTTAACTGCCTTATTTGATTGTAACCGTTTATGTTTTCGTTTACATCAATAAATTTCTTTGTGCCCATCTCAAGTGCTGCTCCATTATGGCTCCGGTCGGATAGTGAGCCAATATTTAAGCTTCTGTTTTATGGCCATCGACAAATGTCCAAACATTGGCAGCTATTGTGACATTTGCTGCCTGTCACAACCAACTGGAGCAGGATAATAGTGAGTCCTAACCCCTTGATTCCTGTTGAGACCGGGAGACTGCGTCACAAAATGAGTGCGTCATGCGAGGAGCATCCTAGATCCCCACCTTCCTGAAAAACAAGCAAACATAAATTCTAACGAGCTTGTCAAGCGAAACAGGCGAGCCAACTACTTCGACATCGACGCATCGCTATGTAATTGACTCCCCGATGCCTGGATGTCGGGCAGTTTATCACTTTGTTGTCGGCGATGGCGTTTGCTAATAATGTTGATGCCCCCGATAAGAGTTGCCTGATTATGATGATGCGACGATGCTTATCCGGTTGAGATCTGCAGGCTGAGCTTTGGCAAACACTGCGTATGCGTAATGTGGTCAATTAGGCCTGCCTTGAAATTGAACTTAATTTCGTTTTATTCTGCCCCAATTGCTTTTTTACACTTCGAGAAAATAAACAGGTTCATAAAGAAGAACGGCGTTGAACTATATGGATCGACTATAAGGATTAACTATTTTAAGCTCTGCTAACTAAACTTCGGCGAACACTTGGACCTAATTTAAAACTACATTTTTAAGCTCGTCTTATACATATATATATATATATATACTATCTCGAGTAAAACAAATTTTAGCATAGATTAAAATACATTTTCTCCGTATGAAATAATTGGAGCAAGCACAAAACTCACATACGAAGTTGTTTTATCCTAGGCTGTGGTTTTGTTTACTTGTGGTTAGACAATTTAGAAAATAAATCTTTAATAAAATTTAATAATGTCCTAACGATAAATTCAAATTTTCCCTGATACCCCACTTGAAGAAATGCAATTTGAGTATGCTAAGTTTATTAAAAAAAGGTGCGCAAAAATAAAAATATTACCCTAGCACACTCGTTTCTTATCTGAAGTGACGTTGATTGGTGAAGTGAGTTCAGTTGAGGTCAAGTCCCTGCAACTCACACTTCAACTCGTACATCACTGCTGCTTTTGTGAATATTTTTTGGGCTAAAGAATATATATTTTTAACGTTAAGCCACAAAAAATATGTTTTCCTTGCCATACGACAGCTTCCCTTTCTATCGTGCTGGCGAAGTTCCCAAGCAAATATTTGAGCTGCGAACCTGCCGAAAAGTTTTCCCTGCGACAAGACCACACATCAAGGAGCTTCGCCGTGTGTCGGCAGATATCAAACAACGTGACTTGCCAACGGTTTTTGAGTCCTTGTTGATACTTCAAGCGCTTAAATTGATTACGAAATCTTTCAGTCATAGTTATACCCTACCTAAAAGATGCTCAGCAATGACAGTTGTTTTACTAAATAGATATATATTTAAATGTTACTAATAAATAAATAAATACTAATTAGTACAAAATTTCATTTACAAAAATGATGTTAGGCCAACAAAATCAAATTTAAATTATTTTAGTTCGTACTGTTACATATTAACGAAATATTTATTTCGTATTAAAATTATTTTTATTTTTATGCTTATCAATTATACAATGACATAATTAAGTTGGGTGCAGGCTTGTACAAAAACAGGAATTATCAGAGTATTTGACTTTTGTTAAACAACATTTCTCTTTTCCGCTTTGCATATCGGAAATCGGAAATTTAATCCGTTTACTTGGGAATTTGGGCGGATGTTTATTGTGGATTCTTTGGTTTGCGGCTCAATCATTTTAATGGCAGACTCGTGTTAGGCCTTGTTGGTAATTCATTTCATAGAAGTATCCACTCGAACACCCACTAAGCGAACACGTGGTAAATCCTTTGCGGATTTAGCTTCGTCCAGTTTCTGTTTCGTTTTTTCATTGTAGTCTTTGCTGAACATTAAAAATTAATTAAAACTGTACAAAAAAAAAAAAAAAAAATGAAATGCAAATAATTTTGTATTTTTTTATTCACTACGGCATTGCAGTTAATTGATTCATTTACGCTTTGTGAAATATTTATTTAGCTCAATTTGCACTTTTACTGGTACATTAAATTGACATAAATCCAACAACCGAAAACAAATATCTAATGATTACTGAAATTTGAATACACAAAGAGTTTATTTGATTAAAACTATAAAACAGCTCTTACCGTTCAACTTCAATCAGACAATTTAAAGTAAGAAATTGTTTGGATCTTTAAATAACAAAAGATAGACTAACATTGGAATTTTTTGTTGCAAATACAACTTTGAGTAGAAAATTGATTATTGAATTAAAGTTAATTGTATCATTGCATACAAATTGAAAACCAACCTTATTAAGATTCATACATTTGTAACAAATAATAAAGGTTTTATTATAAAGGCCAACGGATCCATGTATAAAATTGCTGGACATTCTTAACAATTTCCATCTTTGATAAACACCATGATAAAGTTTGTTAGCAAACTGTTTCAGAATCCATTTCCGAAATGAGTGTTATTTATCATCTATGGGCGATGCCATCAAACTTATGAGCGATTCGCAACACAAAAGATCTGAGCACATAAAATATGCTTATGCACAGATAAACGAGTACGTATACGCCACGTGTGCGTGCATAAAAACGTTAAACTTTTGCGCGAAAAACTTTAAATTAGGAAAGCCAACGAGTAAAAGCAAGCGGCAACCAAGTGCTGCGTGCGACATCCAAAGTTCGCGATGGCGGAAAATCCATTTATCATATGGCTGCTGTCTGTATGTGACTGTTTTTTTTTTCCGGCTGAATGTAACGAAAGACACTTTATGTGCGATATTTACATGACAAAAACTACCGGTAGATAGGAGAAATAAATGATGACTCTACAGTTGGCATTTCGATGGCATCGCATTGAATGCCGTGAAAGGCGGAATATTCAAATTACGTGCGATTCGAGTATCTATGAATATGGGCACGGTATAGATATGTTTTGGCAGTAAATATGTATGTTTTCTCTCTGTTTGCCCCTAATACCGCTCAGGATAATGACGCTGGAGATGGGGCAGATGATGGTGATGACGATGACTATGCTGTGATCATTTGTGCTCCTTACGTGCTCATGTGTGCGTGAAAACCAGCAAAGATACGGGGACAATGACAAGGATTTAAAGGGTGAAAGGGTCCCTCGGGGCAGCACGCATGTATGAATATTTATGCCGGCGCCTGTTTTTGTTTCTGGCCATCAGGCCTAAGATGAGCCAGCCAATTGAATGATTTGCGGCAAGTAGTGCCATAAATTAAGCCAGTTAAGTGACATTCTTGAGTGGCTGCAGACGATAACTCGGGCTCTTTCTCCAAAAAGCAATGCTTGCATACGTTTAATTTTCGAAGAAACCAACAAAAGTTAAACATAACTGAGATATTTCTGCTAGTAAATACCTTTAAGATATTCTATATACATAACTACACTATTCTAAGCATGAACAGTTCAAATAAATAATATTATTAAAGGCTGCACTTACTACTGGCAAAAATGGTACCACTATCACAATATTTTAAATTAAGTGATTTTTATGAAAGAGGCAGCTGTCATTATCAAAAATCCATGTTTTTGCCTGCCCTTCGCAGTCAGACAGATAAATCACCGCAAAGTGCAGCTGTCATACCGACCATGTCAGACCTCTTAACGCATTCAATTCCTGTAGCCTGTGCTGTCCGGATCTCATCTGGTTTCGGTTTTGGCCAGAAACCATGTCAAACTGGCCAAATTGCCGCCGCAGGCCACACCAACATCCATCGCGAACATGCAACAAATTCCGCAATAAAATCGCAAAAATCATTTAAAATACATTCGCGCAGCAAACGCCTGTCATTGCGGCGCCCCCAAACAAACAGTCGCAATTTGTTTTCCTTTTCCCCCTGATAGATTGCCATCATTGTCACCAAATATTGAAATCGAAAGCCAAACGATTCGGTTTTTGGTGCCCCTTGCTTGCATGTTGACAGTTTACTTTTAAAATAAAATTATTGTATAAACAAGATGCTCCCACTCAAGATCAACCACAAAACGAAATAAATTTTAAAACCAATCACAACATGAGCTGTTATCTACAGAGAGATAAGAAACAATTGACCCAAAATATCAAATGTACACAAACGTATCTACTAAATTAACCATTACACACATTTCAGCGATAACCAAATGTGATATGGATATATATCTGTATAAGCCAAATGTTTAGTTAACTATGTTATACAAGCTACTTAGGAGTAGAGTTTTTAGAATTTAAAACCGTTTTTAAATAAATTTCAAACGGATTTACATGACTCTGTAATCTACAAAATACTGACAAAATAAAACACACACGAAAGAGCATCCAAGAACAATTGTAATATTTCAAACTAAATTATTTAAGATTACGTCCGTCTGATTACATTACAATAGACAAATTGAGCAATTGAGAAGAAACATTCTTGTTATACCCTCTCTCTGCTAAAAAAATTATTTAATATGCAACAAAAAGTAATTTATAGCCTTCTTTCCCACTGAAGTAACAGGTATTTCTAGATATTTAGTAAGGTCAACTTAATAAATCGATTTAAGGACAAACGTACTTAATATTTATTAAGGTCAACTTAATAAAGAAATTTAAGTACAAACGTCGTGTACGATTGTGTTTACCTCAAAACAAAGTAGAGAAACCTTTCAAGTCAGACAAACCTGAAAATGAAATAATCGCTCAGTAGCCATTCAACCTCCGGCCAGATCAAATCACTCGGGGTAGTTAAATCGAACAAAAAATTCCAATGCATTGGCCATGTCTTATCGGTGCTTGCCTGTTGGTGACTATTCCTAGAGCTCAATGCCACAGCATCGGAGGTGTTAATGCCACTTTGGATCTGCCGGAGGTGCGGGGTCATACGTTCCTGTACTTTGGTTTCGGCAGCAACATGCTGGCCAAAAGGATCCACATCCAGAACCCGACAGCTGTGAGAGTTGGACCCGCCCTCCTTGCCGACTATCGGTTGGACTTTGGCTTCGAATCAGCTCGTTGGGATGGCGCGGTGGCCACCATTGTGCCCACCCCGGGCGATCATGTTTGGGGCACCCTCTGGGAGATCGGCCTAAGCAATCTGCCGGATATAGACAAGTAAGTAACCGCGGATCTCGATCTACATATTCTATGTTTTCCCGATTAAAGTGATGTTTACGTTTTTGACATTACAAAATTAAATGATAATACTTTATTTTGCTTGGGAATTTACTACATTTTTCAATATATTCTCTTAGCTTACTTGATTATCTAATTTAAGTTAAATATCGGAATCATTTAGCATTCATTTTAAAAATCGTTTAATCGTATTATATTATTATATTTTTTTCTAGCCAAGAGGGCGTTCATGAGGGCATTTACGATCCTCTCACAGTCTACGTGAAACTCCGTGATGACTCTGATCAAACTCCCGCCCGTGCTTATCTTCTGACCAAGCAGCCGGAGACCAATCTCTACGATCTGCCAAAGGATTCTGTTCCGGCATCTCGTCAGCCATCGAAAACGTATCTCCAGTGCCTCGTTAAAGGTGCTGTCGAGAGCTCCGTTCCCCAGGATTACGTCCGGAGATTAAAGGGCATCAAACACAATGGTCACGTTGCCACCGAACTAGAGCAAAAACTAGAGCTGCAGAATGTTGAACTCTAAATAGTTTAAACTTCGAATGTACTGATTTGTTTTCATGAGTAAAGCCTTACCTTAAAATTTTTTGTTTTGAAAACTAATTTGAAGGACATAAGAAACTGTTTAATTTTTGTCTTGGTTTGTTGTCGAACATTAATGTCGCCGAGAAGTTTAAAAACTCCTGTATTATCGTTTAAATATTAATAATTCTTTAAAAAAAGCTCCGGTTTGGTTTAAGTATTAGCTAATGGGTACAGTTCCAGTTCCTTGATTTTAAAAAAATGTGTTCCTAGTCATTGGCTAAGTTTCAAACCTCTTTATTTGTGGGTGAGAAAAAGCTTTTGATTACCATTTAAAAGTTTAGCGTTTATCTCATTCCACTTCTTCCAAACTTGTATTATCATTGTCAATGTCAGTTTAGTTCACTTCCCTCTGTTCGTCCGAAACGAGTAAACAAAATATTTGTATAGTTTAAGTTGACGTGTACAACAATATTTTGGATTCAAAAACACTAAGTACAGACATATGTAAGTTACTAAAGCAGATAATAGGTAGATAATTCATATTATTGAAGTTTTTTCCTTAAGTATAAAACATATTTATGTGGCCGAACAGCTGATTTAATTTACGATTTAAAAGCTCAATGGCAGATAACAAATAGCAGCTTTTAAACAGCTGGGCCGCGGCATATGTGATAAAAATTAAAAAATTAGTGAAAAAACGAAGAACTTAAAATAATTTTCAATATGTTATGCATTATATTTTTATGAAACTTTCTGATTTGCTTGTGCAAATATATCAATTTTGAAAAAGAGATATTAAATTGTATTAGCCAAGACAACAACCGCGACAAATATCACTGCTTGCCCAGTAGCTGTGCTGCTTGTTGAGTTCCCAGTTTTGAGGTTTTGTTTTATAAACTACTTTCAGTGCTTCTAAAACTAGAAGCATGTTTTGAATCTTTTCGGTGTTTGTTTAAAACCTTTTATTTTTTCCAGATCCAACTTCCTCACAAATATGGCCAGTAAATTCTTTTATTTCGGTTTCGGTAGTAATATGCTGGCAAGTCGAATCCACATCCAAAATCCGACTGCTAAAAGAATCGGAGCAGGAAAATTGGAGGTCAGTTAAGAAAAATTTTCTTTTATGAGCTACAATCTAAGTATCTATGCAAGAAAATAATGAATATATAAAATTTTATTGTGTTTTTAAAAGCTACATTTAAATAAGACCCACTAATTGTAAAAGTTTTTTTCAATAGAACTTCCGTCTGGACTTCCACACTGGATCGAAAAACTGGTTGGGGGCTCCCGCCACAATTGTGCCCACTGAAGAATCTCATGTCTACGGAGCAATTTGGGAGATTGATATGTGCAACCTCAAGGATTTGGATGAGTAGGTTTCACTCCCTATTTATTTAAATATCCAAATCGTTTATATCTTTTACACAGTCAGGAAAGTGTGCCCGATGGCGTATATATCCCGATTAGCGTCCCCGTTCACTCGTTGACCACCGATACAAGCATCACCTGTCGTGCCTATCACCTGTCAAATCAGCCACAAACAGAGGTTCATGCAAACGGTTCCCAGGAAAATATTCCCCTCAACCGTCAGCCCTCGGAAACATACCTTAAGGTTTTGGTTAAGGGAGCAAGGGAATCGGGAATTCCAGAGGATTACATTAAATGGCTGAGGGGCATTAAGCATAATGATAAACAAGTTCCGGCCATGGAGGAAAAACTAGCATTGAGCCAAGTGCAACTCAGGTGATCAGACTGCATCGGAGTTTTATTGACGCGGAGATTGTATGGAAATTTGCTTATGTCAAAGTACAAACTTAAGATATTGAATAAAAGATTTTCAATGAAATTCGTATTGGTCTACAAAAACATAATAATAAATCAATTTCAATAGAAATTTAAATATTTGACCTAAACATTTATAATAAATATATAAAGGATTTTAATTTTAAGTTTCGATACCTTTCCTTTATACCAAATTTTATTGAAACCCTTATTAAATAACTCTTTGCTGCCACTTTGATTAGCTCTTTCCTGAAAAAAAGCTTTTTGTCGCAAAACGAAATTTAATTAATTTGAATCACTTATTTATGATGATTACCAATTTCCCGTCGGCACCCCATTTAGACAATGGCCGAAAATGTTCCTTAGCAAAGGGAAACAAAACTTTTGAGTTTTTCCCATCGACTGGCTCTCGCCTAAAGTGCAATTAAAGTGCAATTTAGGGTGCACTCCAAGGAAACTGCTGATGATGATGCTCCACGGGACTAACGAAGCTCATCTAGCCAGGCGGTCCCGGCTCCCGTCTTATTAATTTAAATTTGAAGTTTTTGGCAACGAGTGAGAATGGGATTGGGGATCTCCTTTTTGAAGTCTTTTGAGGCTCCTTTGCCTGACGCACATTTGCATATTGTTCGGGGAGCAGCTTTTGGCCACTCGGAGTCCAGGTTGTGTGTGCCAAAGTAATAATAAACATAATTTCCTGTTTCTGCAGAACTTTTCCTTTATATCCCACACTAAGAACAATTTTTATAATTTAATAAATTCAATTTTATTTAATTAGTGAGAAGTATTTGTCTTATTTTTATTTATTTATTTTATTAAAGTAATTGAACTACATTTTTTTTTAAATAATTATAGCGAAAATTGTTTTAAAAATCGTTTACTTAAAATGAGTATAAATAAGTTCTTATTTAAACTACGTTTAAATGAATCTACAATAATAATTTACGTTCCTTGCAATTATACAAAAGTTTCAAATATATAAATTTTTTCTATGAACGAAAAATGATTATAAGAAGACTTATTTAAAGAATATTTGTATAAGTATTTTTTTTTTTTATTTTTTTGTATGACTGCTGTTTTTCTTTAAGTGCGTGTACATTTCCCAGTTAGCAGCTAATTTCAAGAGCTCCAGCTGCCAACTGACCCTCTAGCAAAAGTTGTTGTGTAGGTGGCAAATAAAAGTCTGCTCTGCCCTCCGACTTTAACAAAGTAAAAACTTTGCTCCGAGCTCTTGTTGCGGTTTGTTCACTTTGGCAGTTGTAAATTAAATTTGCAAACGGTCGGTAGTTTATAATCGTTTGGGAATTGAAATGCAGTCGAGTCGATTTTTGGCCAAAGTCGGAAAACTTCTGCTTCGTTGTCGGCTTCTTGGTCAAAGTTTTGGCCCAACATTTTTATTACATTTGTGGCGCTCCCGTCGAGTTGGCTGCTCCTGTTTTCCGGCTTGGGTTTGTGTGCAATGCACTTGTACTCCACTCCACTTGCTCTCCATTCGGCCATTAATTATTTAAAATGCACGGCGCCATAACCATTTAGATGAGTCTCGCTCGCTGTAACATGTGCCAATGGCAACAACGACTACGACTCCAGGCCACAAAGTAAACGACAACACCAGCAGCAGCAACACAAATAACAACAAACGCACTAAGGCTCTTGTAATCATAAAAGTTTACGATTTTAAAAAACAAGTATGACGATAGGATTATTTTCTACACCGAATTCAGGTATACGCTCAAGCCTTTTCAAATATTTAACAACAGGTGTTCTTTAATAAATTATTCTAGGCTGCTTAAGTTAAACATATTTTCACAAAATTATCTAAGGATGAGTAAGTAAACAAAAAAATATTTTTAAGCTATTTATAAGCCTATCTAAATTTTCAAAATAAGTCAAGGAAAAATGTATCTTTTTATATTAGTAAAAATGAAAGCATAGTCGAACATTTAATTTTTGTATTATTTACAAGATAATTTACAAGATAACATTCAAATTTTGAAAATATTATGTTTTCTTTTTAATGGATTTATTTCTACGCAAACTAATAGCTGCAATTCTTCCCCGCTGAAGTGCAAAACCGAAGTCAGAATGACAAGTGACGAACAGATGCAGAGTAGAGGACATTGATGCCACAGGACGAAAGGACGATGAGGTTTACTAGAACGGCCTCAGCTGCTTGTGCCGCATTTTGCGGGAATGGGGATTTAATTAAAATCAAGCCCTCCTCCACAACCCCTCCCTTTTTTTGCCCATTGCCACACCTTCAGTTGCAGCTCAGCTCGTCGTTTAGTTTCAATCAAAGTAGCGACAAACAAACACTCAAAAAAAGGACAAAAATTTTACGCAAATTGACAACAGAAGCGACGACACCGAAAACAGCCAGTCGAAATGAGGATGAGGGCACACAAATGCCATGTCAATAAAAATAAAAACTGTTTCGGAGCGTCCCATCTTGTCAGTTGGTCGTAATTGAAACTCATTAGCGTGCATTTTAGTGGCAATTCTGGAGCTGTGGAAGCCTTTCCCAGTTGCCAACCCTTTTTCGGGGCTTTTCCCTGTTCCACGTACTTTTCACCCACCCCTCGGTGGGTGGTGTGCACCACTCTCAGTTGGATCCGGTGGTGGGTATATGTGGTGCGTGCGGTTTATGTGGTAAGTGTGTCATCATTATGACTACCAGGGGTTTTTGCTCCTTTTTTTGTTGGATACTTTTTAGTATGTGAGTGTTTTCGATATGGCCAACGGCTTTTTTTGCTGTGCGAAAGTTAAAAGGATGTGCGATGCATTGAAAAATAGTTTGATTAAAGTTAAATGGGCTATATATTTTTGTTCTTAAGACTTAGTCAATATGACAGCCGCCTTTAATTTTGTATTTTCAAAATATTGTAAAACTTTATTTTACAAAAACTTTATTTTATTTTTTAATTTACTTAATAAATAACTAAATAACTTAAAATATTGGCATCAAACCTTTAAACACCTTTTTCTTTTTCGTATAGCATTAAAGTGAAATTCCAAATTTTTTATTGCATTAAACAACCAAATATTTCCACATCAAGAAGTCATTACAAATTTTAAAAATGTTACAACTCATTACATAAAGCGACCACAAATCTTCATTAATTGGCTTGTCAGTGGCACAAAGGCTTAAAAATTGAACAAAACCGCATTGAAGCGCGTCCAAAACTTCTCCACCTTGACGTCAAAACTAAAAAGGGACTCAAACACTTACCACATAATCCTACCCCACAAGAAAACCAAATAAATTTTAATTGAAGAACTTGGCTTGTCCCTGTAATTACGCTTCACACACGAGGCGTCAAAGGCCACACGGGACTAGCTGGGGTTAATGGAAACTATGGGATTGGAAAACCTTTCAATAGACCCAAGGAAATTCAATTTGCCCGCCTAAGAAAGTCAGCCAAGAAAAGGAACTGAACTTGATGGCACATTTGCATACAGTTCTCGAAAGTTCAAAGTGTTTAGAAGTTTCTGAGTTCGGAAAACTATTAATTACCAAAGTAGAAACACTTTCGATTGGCGACCACCTCCTGAGAAAATTAAAAGGAAGAAACTGATGGAAAAGATGTTAAGTCCCTAAAGACCAAAATGAAGAGATTCTCTTACATTTCCCTAAAAGGAGAAATGTCTAAAATGTAATAGTAAGTGCTGAAATACTTTAGATAAATCAATAAATCGCGTATTCTTTAAATAAATGAAATATTTTTAAGTACAGTTTTTGAATTGAAAGTCGCAGCGTATTGTTAGTTGACTTGTGGGTCTATTGATTGTACTTCTATAGCACCAAACTTAATTTCCGATTAAAGGCGTTGAAAACTACATTTTAACATTACATTTAAATTGTTTTAAAGGCTAGAATTTTTAGCCTCTTTGCTCCCATGCAAATCTCTTCCAAAAAATACATTTTCTTTCCGATGCAAAAATTACCATATTGCCAATTCTAAAACCGGTGTATCGCACCGCAAAAATAATAAAGAAAGAGCTCTCACCGGAAGAGGACAACGGCGGAAGCAATAATTGCCGCGGGCTGGGATGCACAAATAAAACCGAAAAATGCAATCGGAATCTGGGCGCAGACACGCTAATCAAATTAAGCGCAATATTTGGTTTTCATATTCCAGCATCCGTGGGAGGAGATAGAATGAAATGCAACTGGCGACTGGCCGCGGGCATTAATTACACTTAAATGTTGACCACATGCCAGGATTTGACAGAGACACAAAGTCAATAACTTGGCCAAGTGCAACCCCGAGCTCAAGCCAAGTCCACTTGGCTTTGTCCAATTTCCCTTGAGGCTGCCAACGGCGGTTGCATTTTTTGACAAATTCTCTCGACACGCATGCAGTGTCAACAAGGCGTGGCAAAAAAAAGGGGCGAGGGACTGCGATTAAATCATTAAATTCATACGCTCCACGGGTTGCACTTTTCTCATTTCGCACTGCCGCATTGTTCAGCTTTGCACATTAAAAAATACCTTTTGTATAATATAGCAAAAAAAAAATATTTTTTTAATTACTCTGTATAATGATCATCTAAGGTTTGACCACCAAAAATGTAGAGGTGGTTAACTGTGCTGTCAAAATAAAAAGATGACAAAATAGAAAGTAAAAGACTAAAGCTAATTTCATTTTATCATGATATTTTATTTCCAAAATTTTATTTATCATTCACAAAAACTTTTGGATACAGTAACAGAAAACTTTAAAAAATAATAAATAAATAAAAAGTTGAATAAACTAAAGCAACAAACAAAATCAAATTTTTAGCAGTACTTAAGATTGCAGCCTTTTTTTTTACCAGTGTGGTATTATTTCATCTGAGCTTGACCACCACCCTGGGAGATTGTCACTTGCTGATTATTTGGTTTCCGTTTTCATTAAAATGCACACATCCCTTTTCCTACTGCATCAATGGTTGCATTGGTTTTTTGCCCTTTTAAATACAACCTATGGTTTGGGTAAATGCTTTTGGGGCATTTTTTAATTAAACGACATGCAGCGGAGTTTGGATTTTAATGTCACCACCTCGCACTGTGGGCGGCGATGCAGCAGCGCCTTTGGTGGCACGTGCGATTTGACAAATATTATAGGCACACAATTGCAGTCATGCAGTAGCAGTCGGGGTCACCAAAGTGCTGGCCAAAGGATGACTAATTCCTGCTAAGCACAGTTCAATTTAACACTTTTGGCCCCCCCGTACTATAACAGGACATTTTGAACCAATTAACAAAAATATATATAGTATTTTCTCTTACTCTTTTCAAAAGCAATTAAGATAATGAACAATTTTTTGCCTAAATTTAGAAGTTAAGATAACAATATGTTGGCATTACATTTTAAGAAAATAAGTGCAAGCTAAGACTTTACTACTAAACTTTGCTGATATATAATGGCATTGTGAATAGAGAAAACTTGTTTTATTCTGGAAAATAATAAGAAAAATATATGAAAGCAAGTTTATGCCCTTAATAGTAATATTTTCCAATGTACATAAAATTCCGGTCGCACCTTGTCCTTCCCACCCAAATAATGCCTTACTGCACATAGTGCATTAATGTTAAGTTAAACAAGTGAATGAAAAATAAATTTTACATTTTCATTTTGGCATTTTCGCTTAAAAGCTTTTCCGGGAGCGGCAGAAAGGGTAGAAAATAAACGAACGGAGAGTGCAAGCGTGGTAACCGAAGCTTCACTTGTTTGGCCACGGCTGACTTCCTGCCAGATTTCCTGGCCAATCCCCACCGCCCCTCTCTGTCCCCTCCTACAACATACTAAATAACCTTGTTAGCGTTTTTAATTAAAGGTGTAAATATTGATATTTACCCATGCAGACCTGCACACAGCTCTTACCCCCCACCCACCAATTTAACACCCTGACGCCGGCGGCTGCTCGCGACTGCCGCGGAAATGCATTTTCGCAAAAAGTCAAATAAACTATGTGGAAATATGATCCGGTTATTAAATATGGTTATTCGCGGGTTTTGCCTTCGGTGGATAAATGTCGTTTTTCGCAGGATTATGGGGAAAACCCAGTTCAGCTTGTCATGCGAATTGCTAAGTTAAATATTGAATATGAGCTTCAATGGTATATGTATTTATGTTTTCTTACGTTCAGAACAAGTAGCATTCTGTCAAATGTAAGAACTCCTACACTTCAACATATCAATTTTTTCGCAAAATCCTGGACACGTTTAGAACACCTTCCTTCCACAACCAGGCGTAAATTGAAATCCTCCTAAGAGCCGCAGACTATTAAAACGGCAAATGCACTCAAAAGTCTCTCCGGTTCGCATCAATAACGCACACTTGACGCTGCAAATTAAATAACCATCATCAGAATCAATAGAGTCATGGCCATAGAAGTTAGAGGACCCCTCTGACAAGCACACACGCCCTCATATACCCAGCGATATTCCATACACCCGTGTCCAGGGCTCCGAAATTGAGTTAACTCTGGCCTAAAAGCGTAGCCCCACATTGTAAAAAGGACCTGTTAAGTTTTGTGCAAAAAATGTTAATTTTAATTAAGGCCTGCTATCGACACCCGAACAGACTCGATGCATTTTGAGGCACTTCACTCCACTCCACTCAACTCAACTGAACTCCAAAGTGCAATGCAGCGCAACTGATGCACTTTATGGACAGACCCGACTGGATTGGATTGAATTGGCCTGGCCAGGTACACTGCAATTTAAAATATTAGAAAATAAACGACTGAGTTATTTGGGAAACTAGTTAAAGAAGTAGTGTGGCAAAATTAAAAATGTTTGGATTATATTACATTTTGTTAATAAATGTTTACAAAATGTTAAAAAATAAAAGTGAAAACAAAAAATATAAATTCAAAAAAACTCAATTATGTGAGTTTCCTAAAAACGTTTTTTTTTATTAAATTGGCATTCCAAAATGTACTTCCAAAATACATATCCTTAAAATTACAAAAAAAAAATATATATATATATATAAATATATATAATATAAGCTCAAAAGATATTTCGGAACAAGAAAAAGTTAGTTTTCTCTAAATATTTTGATTATTACTTTAAAATGTTGATTTTTTCAAATAACATATATATATATTTGATACAAAATATTCTGCTTGTGTAAGTTCTGGCCGGGCCTGAAAATGGAACCGGAATGGTGCCTGCTCTGGGATCCTGTTCATTGTGGTCGTGTCATGGACATGTGTAAACATTAACACAACATTGTTGCCCGCCCACCAAGGGGGTTGGAAAGAGAGAGGGATACAGGATAGACAGAGAGGGCGACAGCGACGAACATTAGTTTGAAAGGCCATGCAACAATTTGTTGCATACCACACGTCGTCGGCGGCAGTCAAGCGTTGCTCTTTTATGGGACGATATGAAGGGTATGTCTCAAAGGGAATTACAGCTCTGTTATCCAGTTTGTTATGGATTTGAACTTTCAAAAAGGGAGAAGATTTAGAGAAATGTATAAGTATTTAAAAATTTATACACATTTGGTAGGACATTAAGAAGGTTTTCTTTTTCCATTTTTAATAGTTTTTTTTTGGTTGATTAAGAATAATAACTTTTAAGAATTCGAATTTCTGTAAATCAATAACTAAATAAATTGTGATTTGGAGAGTATGTGCATGTACGGATTCTCAACGTCCAATTTGCCTTGCTCTTTTTTTTTCAAATTTTTATTTTCGCACATTGCAGGGCCACTTAAAAATTTAAATTAGCGCTGGCCGAGTGAATTGCATTAGCGCGCTTTTTAATTCGCTTCGTAAATATTGCAGCTCCATACGTATGAATTTTTCAGCATTTTAACGCGTTGGCCATGCTGATGATTATCCTGCGGCTTATCAGCGCCTGCACAGGCTTCGCCGAGGAAGTCCTGCCATCCCATTTACCTCTCTTCACTCCTGTTATTGAAAAGCAATTAAAAAATCCTGGCGCCAAGCGAGTGCAGAAATTATTGAATTATAATGCACTCGCGACGCTGGACTCGGGTCAGCTCATAAATATAAATAGGTGTGTGCATTTTGAACGAGGATTTACTGCCAGTCCTAACTTTGTTTTAGAGAATTGTGGCTTACATCGAAATTTAAATTAGGTTGGGGTTAAAATGTCAAGTCTATAGCCTCAAGTAAAATTAGGGACCTAACTTCAATAAAAATTAATTAAATACAAATTAATTAATCATATTAGATAAAACAATTTTGTGAAAACAAACAATTTAATGAGAATTATTTGCAAAAGGTTATAGAAAAAACACCAAACGGGAATAAAAATAAAGAAAATATGTACTTTTTTTTGTTTGAAGCTATCCTTTTAATTTTAAGGCGCACTTATGTGCGAATAATCCGACAATCTGCTTATTGTTATTAAATTCTCATCTCGTCTGACCTCCCATGACTCGCCTTGCTAATTGCGCCTATCGGATTACCAATGCCAAAAGCTATTTTCAATAGCAAACTGAAAAGCGAAGAGTGCAAAAATGAAATTTTATAATTGGCTTTTCGGAAAAAACGCCCCAATAAAAATAAAAGAACAGAAACTGCTTCGCTTTGCATACGAATATAATTAGCATAAAATAAAACAAGCATCGAGACTCGCCGAAAAATATTAAATTTCAAGCAATTAAAAAATGCGAAACGCTGAAAAGCGCGCTAAGGATTCTGGCCTCCAGCCAAAGAAACAAAAAGGGTTGCAGAGCATATTAAATTACCAACGAAGTGGAGTCTCGCTTTTTTATGTGGCTAAGACAAACAAATAAATTGAGGAATTTTATTTCTGGCCCAAGAAGCTTAGAGCCATAAACGCAATCAAAGCCAATCCAATGCAACGACTTGGCAAATAGTCGTAAAGGTCATAAAAATTGTCTTAAACGAAATGAGCCAAGCCCCTTTTTCCAACAGACCACCCACCCTCCCAATTCCCATTTCCCTCAGTAAGTACACCATTTTTTGTAAACTGTGAACAGAACGATAAAAATTTCGCCCTCAACACCTGTGACCACAATTAAGCCGCGTTAAGCGTTTCCTGGAAAAATGAGGAGAAGGAAAAACTTTTCCCCAGTCAAATTGAGTTAAAACTCGCCCGAAAAAGTTTTTTAGCGGCCAATTTTTTCTGACCTCGCCCATCGGTCGAGACTTCTACGTGCTGAAAGTTGATAATTTAATTGAAGTTGTTAACAATTTTTTCTTCTCTTTCGCCAGTATTTATAAAAAAGGAATTATATTTTGCAGAAAGAAAAACGACGTCGGTCTCGAGTTGCCTTATTAAAATTTGTTGAATTATAATTAAAGTCATGCTGAATTTAATTGCCCAACTGACAAGGGTGCCCCAAAGTAAAAAAAAGGTATAGAAATTTAATTAATGTGATTGGTGACAGAGGTAGCCGCGATTAGCAGGTGCACATTTGAATAATATGTAAAAATAAAAAACAAGAGGTTTTAATTTAATAGATATCTAAATTGTGAACTTCTTTACAAAATCAAATTTAAACAAAACATTGTAACATAGAACTTAATGAAAAGAATTACAATATAGCAAAAATACAAATAGTTAAAGTGTTAAGCTTTCAAATAATATTTTTTTTCTGTCAAATGAATAATAATTATGATATTCTTAACAAACCTTATAGGCTAACGCCTTTCAAAAAATAAACTAAAATATTTCCATTTATTTAAAATAGTTTTACCTATTAATAAGATTGAAAAACCATTTGTATGGATTTATAGTTATTTAAATTTTCGAACTTACAATACTTCTCAGAGCCTTCACATTTTTTCAATTTGGTAAAATTTTCTGTAGTCTAACAATAAATCGGTAGTAAATTTTTTATATAGCATTTGTCGAGGATGAATTGTTTGGCCGAAGGCGGCGCAGCAAAAAAAACCAAAATTACCATATCGAAATCACAAAAAATAAAATCATACCAGATCCCAAAAATGTTTGTTGGGGGAAGCGAATCATTGCAATTATTTGTGGAATGCACTAGTAGAGGACTTTATTGAGGCGCAAAAGGAAATCGAAAAGAGCGCAAATTGAAACAAAATGAACAAATCAGGCAGCAAATTTGCATGCGACAACATTTTCCGAGACCTCATCTTTCTGCTCCGTCTATTTTTTGTCAAGGGGACCAGGGGATCAACTTATTGGCAATTTTTATAGTTCAGTGAGGGTTGCACACACTTTCGGGGAGGGGTGTGTGATTGGGGTCTGTGTGCGAATGCCAGTGCAAATTTATGTTTATTGAGGCAAGAATTTCACGATGTCATAAGAGCTGCTTGATGGCAAAAGGAAAATTTGGTATAGAAAAGTAGAATATGAAATGCTCTTGAAAGAGCCAAGCAAAATAAACAAGTTGATCTCAATTGATCACTTCAAAATAAAACAAAATTTTATTTTCTTAATTTGAAAGTATATTGGGTAATACAAAATTGTATTTTAAAATATACAAGATATAAAACATTATAAAATATTCGTTTGTTCAATCAGCAATTCATAAAATATTTTCGAAAGCTATAATAATATAAGAACATAAACTACATTATTTCTAATAAATCGTTTAAATTAGTAAACGAGTGTAGGTGTTCCTTTTTTCCGAAATACCCATCTTCAAAAAGGGCAGCCCGCAATTGTATGCAAATATCCCTGCCGCGGCTACCTTCTCCATATCATATCAATATCCCGGCGATGTCATGGCAACTTTATTTATGCAAATTTCCGAAGCAAATAAGAAAAATATTTCACTTGTCCGTTCCGTTCTTCTTTGCCAATTTCTTATTTAATTTTTTCGTGTTGTGTTCGCTTTGGTTTGGTTTGGTTTCTCTTTTTTTTATTTATAGCAACTAATTTGGTGGAATGGGCGTGGCCACTCGTACACAAATCAATTCCACTACATTGAAGCAAAAATCAATTGGAACAAAGGGGAGGGGTTGTTTCAAGTAGCAGACAGACAGACAGCCGGGGGAACCGAACTTGAATATCTCCGCCTGGGCCGGGCAATTATATCTGAAGGATTCGAGTGCTCCACTCCACGCCAATTCACCTCGCTTCACTCCGGGAGAGAACAAGTTTATCTGCTCCTGCCGATCCTTTTTCAAGTGCAGACCCACTGCCGCCTGCAACTCAATTAAAATGAGCTCAGGTGTAAATTTTATTGAAAATGTTTAATTGCCGGGGACTTGGCATCGTCTGGTCTCGGGCTTGAACTCGAACTCGCACCCCGACCTCTCCTCATTATCTGCTCCATTATACTCGCAGCGATTTTTACTTGTAATTATTTGTTTTTGTATGTCTGACTCACACACACTGTTGCGCAATGTCCTTTGTCCCAGGATTTATATATTTATATATATTTATTTGCCTAAGCTGCGCCTGACATTGTCCTGACGATGACGATAATGCTGTCGATGGTGCTGCTGATGCCGTTCCTGAATTTGTCTGCCTTTATGTAAGAAGAGCGGAACCGAGGACAATACGGAGTTGGTTGTTTTTGATGTACAACATTAGGCGAGGGGAGTTCAACAGGTAAGCAGCACATTTAAAAGATCCCATTAATGCAACATAGACTAATGCTGTTCTCTTAGAATTTAATGATCTTTATATTGTTTGTTTTATTTAAAACTTGGATTTTTCCTTACATTTTTAAACTATGATTTTATATGGAAAAGATTGAAAAACTCGTAAAAAATAATATTATTCATAGCTCGAGTATTCTCATACTCAGTTATTTTTTTTTAAATATTTCTTATAAAAATAAAAGTTTCTAAAATATATATATATATATACTTAAAATACAATTTAGGAATGTAAGAACTTACAAAATATTTACTTCGGTTACCTCAATAATAAAATAAATAAATTTTGTAGCAATTAAACACAAGCCAGTTATTTCATTTAACTTACTAGACTTTCATTTTTTTAGATAACTCCCAAAACAGCCCTCGGTACTAACTTCCCCGAAGATTTAGCTAGCAACGATGTCCTGCGGCTTTTGCTGCACATTGAAATTTACACAATTAACTTAATTGCCAATAGTCGTGGGCCCACTTCTGCTACCAGTTTTTCATCTCACATCTACCCCTCGATTCAAGTTGTTGTGGCAACAACACTTTGTTCACACTCTGAAGAGTCTGCAGCCGCAGATCTATTTAATTTGAACAATTAATATGCCCGAATGTCAAACATTATCTAATACCGAGGATGAAGTCACGTGACCGCACGAATGCAAAATAGATTTGCGTGATGAATTTATGACTGACATTGATGGGCTGCCCCGAATCCAGCAGATACTTCAAAACATGCAAGAATATGTGGCCGGAGATTCCCACATTGTTGCTCTTTTTTCACGCCCGCTCCTTTTGGGCCATCCCAGTTTTTTAACCCTTTTCCTTCAGCTCGATCTGGTGCTCATCGTAAAGGGATTTCGGCGTGGGTCGTGTGTCTGATGTTGATTAAACTGCTCCCACCCAAAAAAGGCGCTTCCGCTTTATAATTTATGCAAGTCGCAGGAAATTCGATGCGCCCGCATGGTCTAAAATTGCTTTAAACTTTGGTAACCGTCATTTGCATTGTTAGCAAAAAAGGAACTATATCATTGTATTATCACACTACTTTTAAAGTCATATATTGAGCGCACATATAATCAATACACAAAATATATGCTTGTTTAGTTTTAATAAGTGTATCTTGTAAATAAAGTACAGACAGTATTAAAATAGATTTATTTATTCGATAGTAAATAATAAAGCCCCTATATTTTTCAGTTTCGAAGAGTCTAAGTATGGCCTAAAGGCCATACACAGATGTTTTATTTTGATACTTTTTAGTATTCATTTAATACTCATCTTATTCAAAAATGTTTCATACCCAACAGTTTAGAATTCGTAAAAATAATACAGTTTACATGACAATTTTTTTTTCGGTGTAGTTTAAATATATATTATTATATTATAATCAAGTTCAATAAAACCACATAAACATATAATCTGTCAAATTAATAAAATAAATAAATAATAACGTTTAACATAAGAACTAAACTTCTTTCACAGTTTTATTAATTCTTCCCAAATTAAATTGAACAGTTTTTAGGCCAAAGTTTTACCGAATATACAAAAGAAAAAAGCTTTGAAGAAATTTTCCCAGAGTGTCCTTTTTCGCCCTACCCATTCCCCTTCTTTCCGATACGGACACAATGGAAATCAAAACAAAAATCAACATGGCACAATTAATAACAAATTAACATGATGGGGTCTCTTTTGGACGCATGGCCGGAAGTGAAACCAAAACCGCGCTGGCCAAACATCGATATAATGAAATGTATTTGTACAAAAATTAAGCGACAAATGCCTCTCGGTTCGAGTCCCAATTTGAGTTCGGGCAATGGGCATTGTGTTGCTGTGTGTGAGCAGTTTGGCCCTCAAATATTTACACTAATCATTGTAAAACATATTCCTCAAGTGCCCCGTAAACCGAAACGGAAGGAAGGAAGGCCGAAACAATGGAAGAGGTCTCGGTATTCCGGGATTCCGGGATCTCAGGTCCAGTTTCGGAGTTTCGTTTTCAGGAGAACAAGGGAAACCTGGCACGGGTCACGTGCCTCACTGCACGTGTCCCTTTTAATGACCAGCGAATTGTGAAAGGAAAATACACATACACGCTCGGACGAAGGCGCAGACAGCGACGGGGAAGCCCGAAAAAAGGAATATCATAAAGTACAATTTTATTATGAAGTATTTCGACAATAAAATACCGTCTAAATAAATTAAATTAATATAAATACAATAAATTAAGTTAATCTTTTACAAATTCTTATAAGTAAAGTCAATTTCAAATAACGTTTTCAAATATTAAATAACATATTCCAACAAATTTAATTGTTTTTGTATTTTTTTTATTTCTATTAATTATCCTTTATTAAGGAAAATTAATTTTAACACAGAAACTTATTGTAAAAACAGCATGGTCCATTGATCGTATAAATAAAGGAGTTTTGTGTATATATAATGAATACTTTATTTACAACAAAATTATATTTTATTTTCTTTAAAATACAAATCTATCATTAACTCAAAAATTCCAGGATATCAAAAGCAATGCGGCTCCTTTCATTCAGACACACAGACACGCATATTTGTGCTATATTGAAATCCAATTCAATGAAATTGTTGCCACGCTCGAGTTCCATTAGACAAAAACCAATCACAACAGCATGAAAAGGTGGGAAACCGTTGCCCCTGTGGCACCACCCACTCAACTGTTGGTCAGTTGAAAATATTTCGACAATTAACATGACTCCTCCCGTCGGTCACTTCAGCCCCCCCGCGTCACACAAAGGAATATGTCAGGCATCAATTGAACTCTTTTCTCTGCCGTCAATGGACGTATTTGCCCGGACATGGCCGCGTCCACCCACCGAAGGACCCTTTTTAATTGAGGAACTTGGCTGCGGCGTGTGGCCAGCAACCAGAAACAAACAACAACAAACGGATGGCAGGCAACGCCTGACAATTGTCCTTTGGGCAGCGATGGTAGGACAGTAAATATTGGCGGTTGTGGGGTAACCGAAACTGAAAGAAGGATGTGGGGTTTCGATGGGAATTACGAAAGAGAAAAAAGAAGGTGACAAAGAGATGGTGTGAATAAACCTTGAAGTAAATCTTACAGATCATTGCACGAATATGAATGGGTGTCTTAAAATGTAAACGGGTTACAAATATAATATTTATTAAAAAAGCTGATCTAATGCAAGTAGGTAGTTGGAAGTATTTCAAATACTTGACAAAATATATGATATAATGCTAGTATGGGTATAAATCTAATAGTCGCAATTAAAAATCTAAGCTTAACCCTTGATACTTTTGTTTAAGATCGTTTAATTATATACATTTACCCCACTTGCTAATAAAAAATCAACTTCTCATAAAACTCAAGCCATTGTCGTTATTACGCCGACTTCAATTAAAGAGTCATACAATTTATTCGAGTCAAGGACTCATCATTTAACTAAATCTACTCCGTCATGCCCACATAGGTGGCTTAGAATCCTCAAAGTAAGACGCAATATATCAAAAAATGTGGAGACGGAGAATAACTTGGTGCAGGGGCGACACTTTGCCCACTTTGTCGGTCCATAAACAATTCATTTATTATCCTTGCAGGCTGCTTGCTGATCTGATCTAATGCTGCAGGCTTGATTTACTGACAGCGGCTGCAAATCATCGCCCAAGTTTGGGACCGAAAAGGGATAAAGACAATGGTCATATGGGGAAAATATGAATATATTCAATAGAACCCACACCCCTCATCGGAATTCGAGGGGGTGACATGTTCATGTAGGCATGTGCGATAAATTATCATGTGCGTTGAGTCAGAGTTTTTTTCCCACCTCCAAAAAGCCGACGAGAAGGTGTCTGTAATTGGTAGTCAAATATGTTTGATATATTGGATGGATTTGCTGGCAGACAATTTTATGATCGCTGAATTTATTTGATGCCCTCAGTGCACGCCCCCGAATTGAAGTCCTCATAAATTCCAATTGTTTCTGCATCGAGCAAATCCTTCAAAAGCGAATTTATGCGTCCTGTTAAAAAAACGTTTTGTGCGAATGTTTTTCGTTTTACAAAATTAAGCGAGTCGAGCCTCATTTTTAAGATCTATAAATATAACCCAATAAAAACAAGGGATGCTAGGTAATACATCCGAGTTTCCAAAGAACCCAAAGTAAAAAATACATCAAAATAATTTTAAAAGAAAATTGCAAATAAAGCTGACTATAAAAATTATTTTTAATGCGTTATTTTTACTTCAAACGGTTACCAAAAAAAATATTAAAAAATGTATAAGACGAACTTATTATACTCTACTCAGAATTATTCAAAGAAAAGGCTTACGTTTTTATTATTGTTGTTATTTTTTTCAATTCTTTTAAAACCTTTTTAGAACTCTTATGCCTGAGTTTAAATTTTAAGTGAAACTTGATTTTCTCTACCTCCAAAAGGATTATTTTAATAACCTGAATACGATATATACAAAATTTGTAAATTTGAAACATTGTTGGACATTTAAGGGTATAACACAAGACAAATATGATTCTAAAGGTGCCCTTCTTGCTAAAACATTTCACATATCCCAAGCACTTTAAGGGTGCCATATAAAGTCAAACATTTTGTGTTATATCATTTAAATTAAAAGCTGAGCTGACAATAAAAAGTACACAATAAACATTAACTCTCCTTGGAGCTTAACAATTCAAAAATGTTCATTGTATATCTCTAGTCTGGTCGGGCCGTAAAACATTTAATAACAACCGAATCGGTTTTTTGATATGCCAAGCAGACATTACTTCGGCCAACAACCCTCAAAATTGGGAGTTTAAAATAAAAAAGAAATACTTGGCAATTGAATGCATTGAATCATTTAAAAGTAACAAGCGAGGAAGAAAGTTTAAAGCACCAAAGTGGCACTTTGTCGCCTTTTATGTTTACTTGAACTGACCGCACAAAGATCCTTGCGAAATCATTCCGAATGTTTCTTTTGTATTGGCATGGATCTCCCCTCGAAGGAAGTTGAGTTAAGTTTGCTGTCCCTTTTTTATGGCCAAACTGGACGCACATAAATTTTCCTACTCGTCTCACATGTGTCGTGAACATTTTCCCACAGTTTTCCAAGGCGGGGGAGGGAATCAAAAAGGAATTATTCTTGACCCATCGGAGGGGTGAAATTTGGGAGTGTTTCCGAATTCCCTTTCGTATAATTTCCATTTAGTGTTTAAGCCAACACCTCAAAGGACCCGCAAAAGGGTCCCAGAACTGACGAAGATGAATACTCCATTTGATTTGCATACGGTTTGGATTGAGGTTCGGGCCCAGACAAAAGCCTTTTCACTTGCTGACAGCAAATGGCTGACCTAACGAACCATAAATTAAACACGCTTTTGATGTCTTGGCCGGACTAGAATGTTTATTTACTTTAGTTTCCAGGACAATGTTTATCCTTAAAACTCGATTATAATGAAACCAACCTAAAAATAAATACCTTTTTTGGGAAGTCTTTGGTACATATGATTGAACTGGGAAATTAATTGTGCTGCCCAGGGGTGGTAGATGGCTGAAAGTGCTAAACAATTTGCATAAATTACGGTGGACCAAGGCACACATCTCCCCGGCAATAAATTCAAGTCAGACGCCAGGCTTAAGTCATCAAAATGGTAACACCACAAAGAAAAATTGCCGGACAGATGAAATGAATAGGAAAAGTTTTCGGGTAAAATCAAAAAAGGAAACAAAAATTGGAATGACCAAATGTGATCACAAAAAGTATACGAAGCTTTTTTGTAGACATTCTTTTTATAATTTAGCACCATAAAATAACCTTTTTTATTTGGTTTCTGAAAGGTGACACAATTTAATTTATAATAAGAATTTTACGACTTCAACAGAAACTATTGAATGAAATACTACAAATACTTTTCAGGCCACCAACTGTACCCAAAGCATTGGTATAATTACTCATCCCCGTAAAAAAGTTTGGCAACTCCGCCGCTTGGAAAAGAAATGTTTGGATCTGCCAAATGAATTATGCTGCAAATGCCTCGTTATTAATTAGACTCATTTGCCACTCGAGCTCAGTCGGAGATTGTAACCATGAAGACACCTTAATTAAATGTCTGTCTGCGGTGGATGAGTTCCAGATTTAACCACAGAGTCAAAGTTTTTCGACCATCCCGAGGGTGGTTGTGCCTCATTGTCGTTGCTGCTTTGTTTTTTGGCAAAATATTTTGCATATGAGAGTTTTTCGGCTGTACCCTGATGATTGGGTTCTTGTCCCTGGAGATTTGTCATTTTCATTTCCATAAATCAATTTGTTAATTAGTGCGGCACTTTTGGTTGCCCGATGCAGACAATGGAGGCGATTAGCCATCATATTTCGGTAAATGAGAATAAGAATTTTAATGGTGTGAGGTAATTATTCTTGGCAAATTTCCTTATAAATTTTCTGTAAAGAATTATAACAATAACAAGCATTTTATAAGCTATCTGTGACACACACCACTAAACTTATTTAAATGAAACGAAGCATATATAAGCCGCAATATTTATTACACCAGCAGGGAACAATCCGAACGCCAACCTGTTTATTTGATTTTCCACCTCACATAAAAGAGAGAGCAAATAAACAAATAAAGCTGCCCAGGCAATCAACAATCGAATCTTTAATCCCATTTAGTTTGCGCATCGAACTAAAATTACTTCAATTTATTTTGATGGTCAGTATAAAGGAAAAATGCGTAAATATCAGGAAATATAAATATTTTATACGTCATCTGAATGGAAAAGCTTTAAACTGCAAGCAAACTTTAAGGTGCCACTTTATCCACTTTATGGCTGAGAAAGAGATGGGAATAAATAAAAAGAGAGATAGAGAGAGAGAGAGAGAAGGAAGCCGAAGATGTGGCAGCCATTTAATGTCACTTGGGCGCAACCATCAAGCATAAAGCTCTTGTATCCTTGCAGCTACTTGAAAAATAACAGTTTACACAAGAAAGCAAAACAAAACAAAACAGAACAGAGCCCACCCATAAATGCAGAATGGGGAACCACATGTGAAGTGTCCTGGCTTTGACTTTGACTTGAGGTGCATCCTCCAAAGTGCGGCAAAGTGAAATGCATTTCAGCAACAATTGTTGCCAGCTGTAAATAAACACGACCTGCCACGCCCCTCTGACATGGATGGCAAACAAAAAAAAAGCAAACACTGCAATGATAATAAGGTATATAATTTAATATCAATCTGACAGCCAGAAGGCAACAAAGTGCCCCAACGACGAAATCGACCCCGCGTTGTAAGCTACTTTTTTGTTCTACCCGTAATGTAAGGTAAATACCCTATAATAGCTATTAACGATGAGCTGATATCGATCGGCAATAAGTGGGATTCAATAGAGAGACTTAACGAATTTAATCGGGAAATGGCAAAGGTAAGACGGGCACTGAATTTAAAAAGGTTTTATAATGTGGTCTCTTAAAAAAAATTGGATTTGACTTAGTTTTTTTTTGTAAAATTAAAAAAAAAGAAAGACTCCTTTTAGTTTGTTTCTTAAATTAACATAAGTTAAAATAATGGTAAATGGAACTTTAAATTAAATACTTCAAATTAAATTAAATTTTAATTTATATGGAATTTTTAAAAATGGAAAAACTTTTTAAAACAATTTTTTTGAATAAAAATAACATTTTGTGTTTTAATTGTGTACTGTTAAAATGTTACATTATATTATATTTCTTAAATCTTAATAAAACAAATCCGATTATACGGTTCTATAAAAATAGCAAAAAATTTCATGTGTGCCTATAAAACGAATGGATAATACTGAATAATTAGGGTCACGGTTAATCTTCCAATGATCTCCGCAGAATCAAGCATACTTGATTGGGAATATAAAGGCGTGCCAGGATAATTTTTTGCCTTTAATAAAAAGGGTATCCCTTTATGCAGCTCTCTAAAACTCACTTTCTGGGAGCTGCTCCCTTGTCATTTTTTCCAACAGTCTTGTTTTGTTGTTCGTGCGCTGCACATGCCCCGGCGCACTTCACTTTTATACGTATACCTATACTTGCATTGTCTGTCTGTCTGGAGGTACTCAAATGCTACTCTTTCGATGCGATGCGTTTCTTCCTTTGGATCCCATTTTTTGCTCCTTTTTCTTTTTCTTTTTCCCTTTTTTGTTTGCTAACTAAATAAATGCAGTTTGTGTGTGCGCCTGCACTTGTTGTTTGTGTTGAGCCAAGCAGAACATTTCCATTTGAATGTTCTTTTAAGCGAAAACAATTCTTTTCTTTGTTTTGCTTTTGAGAATCCCTTTTTGTGAATTTTACAGGTATATGTAAGTGATATGCCCAACCCCATGGATTTTGCTGGAGTGTTTAGCAAATTAGATCATGGATTTTTCCTCTGATTTCTTGGGGTTATCATCGCACGAATGTCATTATCGGACCCCGCCCACTCACCTGAACGCGCTCAAAGGTAATATCCTTTTGTTGTGCATTCTTTCGTATATTTTCCCTTAAAGTTCTTCGGTTGGATTTTATTTTACATTTTTTATGCACCAACTATAAAAAAGTTTTTACATTTTTTTACGGCACTTATTTCTGCTTTCTTTCTTATTCTGGTGCTACTGCTTCTCACCCATTTTATTCTGCGGGTAACAAAGGAAGTTTTTTTGACGGCAAGTGCATTATATTTTGGACTTACGGCGAGAAGTTGATTATGTTGATTTGTGGAATTGATTTGCCAGAGAGTAAAAAGGGGGCTTGTATCAAGGAACCCCAACAGACACTCCTCTTTACTATAAAATATTCTTGGCATGTGGTGAGCAAAAGTTTACCGATTGTTCTTAAGGTCATACGGAATTGTAATAACGTGAAATTGGTTGTTTTTAAGCTATGAAAAGAGGGATCTAGAACTTTAAGCAGTCAGGCTTAGTACAAATAATGTATGTATTTAAACAGCTTAATCCCACAGAAAAATTAAAAAGCTCTTTAAAGATATGTTTACAAAAAATAATTGATAGAGGAATTGCGACATGAAAATTGGTCAAGGACATATCTAAGCAAAATCAAAAGAAAAGTTAAAGTCAAGGCCAAAAGAAAAGTCTAACACACCAGTTCGAAAATTTCCCCTTCGTATTTTTCAATATTTCAAATTATAAACTAACTATTTAAGTTTCTTAAAAAAATTAGTTAAGCAAATATATAATACGATTTAATAATGTTACGCCTTAATTTTGTATTTTAAAAAAACTTAAATTGGCCAAGTTACAATTTCCAATTCGAAAAAAGAAACGAAGATTACCCCTCAAAGTTCGAAGGCGAATGGATATGTCAAGGCCAACCCACATCCGAAATTTGAAATGGGAGTTTCTGTTTCGAAAACTTTCCTTTCTTAATTCGAAAAACCCCTTAAAATTCGAACTGCAAACGTAATGTTAGAGTAAATAACGTAGTGGATAGCACGTATACGTAACATGCCACAAGTGTGACTCTCTCGATTTCCTTTGAGGAAACGTTTACTGCACGTGATGAAAGTAGCTCGACATAACGGCACAGATATAGACGGAGAGAGAGAGAGAGGGAGAATCAGGGAAAGAAAGGGAGGGAAGATGGGGAAGAGAGCGATTGAGAGAGTGAAATGAGGGTGGCTAATTCACCCGCCGTTTCCCGGGTATAAATACGGGTGTCCTGCGAGCTGAGCTCCTCAGTCGAACGACAACTCGCCAAGAGTTCAGATCTGGAAAAGCAGGAAAATCCTGACATAATCAGCAAATTTATAAAGTGACATTTTTACGTATAAAATGGCTATTCCATTTTTCGAAGAAGAGCACTCCGCAAAGTCTGAACCGAGTGGCGATCAAGTGGATGGTCCTATGGCATTCTCAATAGATCCTGGACACGACCAGGTGGACTTCGAAGGTCCTCCGTCTGCAGCCGAGGAAATCCCCCAGCCAGCAGCAACAAGTGAGCCAGTTCCACCTCCGAGCACCGAGGAGCAACTGTTGGCCTGGAAATTCCTGGCCATCACCATGTGCAAGGTACTGAAGCAGTTTTACCAACACCACAAGGCACCCGGAAAATCCAGCAAACTAATGGCCACCGTTCAAATTCAACCGCAGGCGCAGTAAAAACTTTGGAAAACACAATTAACACCAACTAAGGCTCCTAAAAGCGCAACTTGTGATTTCTTTACGTTGGTGAGAACTAGCGCAGCCCATGAAAATTTTTGAGAGAGAAAGAGCGAGACAGTGACAGAGAAATGTGAATCAATTTCCCAAGGAAAAACCCAGAAAAGAATAGTTTTTATATATGTACTTTCTTTGTTGGAAATTATTCCTGCCCATAGTTTCTTAATTGCCGTCGGTATACAAAAAAAAAAACCCTAAACTTTGGATAAGCGCAAATGTGATAAATAATTTTGCTAAAAATATTTCCAGTCCAAGTAATTGTTTAGTAAACTTATTTAACTTAATTTTACTAATTTAACTGAATAAGTTAGGTTCTCTTAGAAGGTCGGCCCAGTGCAAACAAAAATGGAAAAAGTACGAAAAAAAATTGGAAAATTGAAAAGAAGAAAATTAATACTAAATTTTATAAGCAGCAGCTAGTTTTCAAATCGAAACCAACTTAGTTGATAAGCCAAACTATTCTATATTCTATATCTACAAATAGTTACGACAAACTTTTTACAAACAACTCTCTTGGTGTCTATTTATGGGGAAAATTTTAATGTTTCAAATTCCTAGGTAGAATGCTTCTTCAACTTAGCAAATAGTTATTGAAATATATTTTTAAAAATTCCAAAACATATATCTATATTTTTATATTTACTTTGCCATCGATGTATAAGCTGTGTGTGTGTCAATTTAGTTATTAAATCTTAACTTATAAGCAATATGTGGCTAAGACTCTATGCGGAATAAACCGGAGAAGAGACGCATTTTCGCGTCACGAGCATAAACATAGTACAAGTTCAAAAGTAGAAATATTTACATAAATAACCCAAACTACACTTTCCTTTAAGTAATTTAAATGTAAGCTAAGTAAAAGAAAACGTATGCATACAAAATGAAATAAAAATATTACTAAATTTACACTGCATTTTTTAAATGATTAGGGGGTGAAATAAACTTTCTATGTATCAGAACATTTATTTTCAGAACCCCCTCAATTTTTCTGACAAGAAATCATTTACATGGAAACCATTATTTTTAGTTTTTTAAAATTATTTCCGAAATATTTCTTTAAAAAAATTGATTTGGAATTGTTTTGATTTTTAGTTTGGTCCCTTTAAATAGATCAGCAACAGTTTAAATCAAACTTAATAATGCCGTTTGAAAAGTCAACTTATTAAACAAATACAACTTTATTTGTTTCTGAAAATATAGAGCTTTTGTTAAAAAAACTTAGATACTTCATTAGCTTACAACCATAATCTACCTAGCTCATCGTTAAACATACTTTGCCTCCTCAAACGAAGTACCGCCGTTGAAAGTATGAAAATGGCTACCAGCGGCAGAGATCAAAGCCGTTTGTCACACAAAGGACACTGAATTATTCCTCATATTCCCTCATCCCGACTTTCCGGATTCATACAATCGATGCGGAAAAATGTCGCGTGGCGCCACCCAACCAACTTATAAATATGCCTTTGGGCAGGGCTTGGAAAAAAAGCAGACGACAGAAATCTTTCAACTTTCGATTTTTAATACGCTTTGTATAAGGCAAATAATACTGGAGAAAGGATGCTGATGCTAAGCTGCTTTTTTAATTTTCTAAAATCCAAATAGAGAATTCGTTTTAAGCGCCGTCCACCGAAGCCATCAATCACTGGTCGGACGCATCTATAATAATATCAATCAGGGCAAAAACTGGCAAAGAACAAATACCATTTGCCAAATAAACTGTTCCCCAGCCCCTAAAGACGATTTAAAATTTTTTTTTTGATATTTTCGTTCCAGGCAGATAAGCAGAAGCCAAAGGATTTCCCAATTTTTGTTGTTTGGTTTGAGAAATGCGCATTATGGGAACGGCTAACTGTCTGAATTCAATCAAATGTCCCCCCGGGAATTTGCACTTGTGTTTGCCTTAGCGTCCACACATGATATCATATCCTTCATCCTTCAGCACCCTTTCTCCGGGAGAAAGCGGTGAAAGTCTGAAGTGCATGTGTGTGTTTTGCGTGCGTCCAGCTAGGTTTTAAGAACGGGATGGAGTTGGAATGGTAAAGTGACCCGTAAACAAACAGTTTTAGATTTTTTTTCCTACAAGCAACAGATTTAAGTGGATTTTTTATAGGGTATCTGAAGAAAAAAATCGAACGAAGTTAAGAATTAAACATTTTATAAACATAACTAACATATAATTTAAAAATTATTTGTTTAGAGTATGTTACATGGTCTAATAAAAAACTATTTTTGTTATGTTTAACCTCTTCTCAATTTTAAGGAAAATGGGCATAAATAAATAAAAACAGTTTTTTTATACAATATTATGTTAGTAAATGAATACATAATTCTTCAATACTTCGCAGTACCTACTTTTTTAAACAATCTTCTCGGAATTACATATCTTTAAAAGTTATTTTTATGGTTTAACCTCAATAGAAGTTATAAGAATTTCCACAGTACAAATTAATCTATTCCAATCTCATTAAAAAAAATCTTCTTAAGCAAACATTCATATCATCAAGCATATACTTAGGTATCTAGCTATTTGAGTGCCTTTCGAGGCATTTTTAACTTAATTGAAAGTACACAAACTTACTAAGCAAATCAATCGGGTTTTCTCGTTTTTTCGCTTCTGTCCCGGGGGTAAAGAATGTTTGCAAAACTCAAAGGGAACTTGAAAATGTATAAAACAAGATTATTAAAAATAAATTAGAGTTGGCTTTGCTCTAATAAAAGGGGCTACCGGTGGTTCAGGTTTATTTCGGCGAGCTCTGTTGGTTTTTATTGCAGAACGTGCTCAAGTGCGGATTCATTGCAATTTGGTTGTTCTTTGGGTTGGATTTGTGGTCATCATTAGTGTGCTTTATTAAGTGGAAATAGAAGTAGCAACTCTCGCTGGGTAGCTTTAAGGGCAAAGTCTTTAATCCCCACTCTCAAGGTCGCCCTTTGAGCAAAAACTGCATATGTTGCATCTTTGAGCACGTTTCGCTTGCAATTGCATATGCTGAACGGGAAAAACACGAATGCTAAAACTAGGGGAGCCTAGAATCGGGGCAAATTTGTTTACATCTCTTGTTTATAATATTGCAAAAGGGTTGAATGCACAAATCTGGGTCAAGGTGAAGAAGCATTCCAAAGTGCACTCAGCAAACCTAAATTGAATGTGAGACTGCAACTGGTTTTTCTTTTTTTTTTGAAAGATGTAGCAGCTTGCAATACTACAAAAAAAAAGTGTGTCAAATGCTTGTTAGTGGGTTTGAGAGGTAACTTCAAAGAGCAAACAAAGGAGAATTTTTTAAGGAAAAAAGCTAGTTGATTACTCCTTGCCCAGAGAAGATTGAACATTCAAGATATTTAACCTAATATTAATAATTGATAATTACAGCCAAAATTTGTCAACCCAAAACCGTAATTTAAAGCATTGAATCATATTTTTGGATATTTAGTTCTTTATAATTCATTAACATTTCTGTCACCCTTTATATTATCATTTCTCAAATTGGTAGAATGTTGTAACGTTACAATGTTGTATAAAATAACTATACTACATATTTTTATTTCCCATAACAATTTAGCTATAATAATTTGTAATTTTTCTTAACTCAAAGCATTTAGTATATAAAACAGAGATATTTCTTATAAAAATATATGTATTTCAAATATGTGTGTATAAGTGAAGGCAAGTAAGTCCCACAACAGTCTGGATTTTGTCACCCACTCTATTTGATTTCGATTTCAAGGACTGACATTGGTTGCACTTCATCATTACAATTAATACAGAAAATGCAGCAGATCAAAGTGCGAATGTAAAGTGGGGGGAAGTGGGCGGAAAATGGGGAAAGCGCGGACAAAAGGCGCGAAAGACAAAAGGCGGCGACAGTCAAAAGGCAAAAACAACAACCACAAGTTGCCTTTGCCAAGTCAAAGGTAATGACAGAAGCCAAACAATTGAAAAGTTGTAACAAACAGCAGACAGAGAGGGCAAATGGCAAATGAGCGAGAGGGATGCTGACGGAAAGCAAAAACAATGAGGCTTCGTTAGCTTTGACAACAGAAGCAAAAAAAAATCCATGTCTCTATAAAATTCTTAAAAAATCACACGAAAAAAGATGGCAAGTATTTGTCAAAGCAAAAAAAATAAAAATAAACAAAAAAACTTGGCAAGCAATTTTCTGGCAATATATTTTCCACTTTTGACCAAACTTTTCACGCGTTTTTTGATGTTTTCCCCATCGCAAGAGTGCAAAAATAACAAGCAAAAATTGCGCAGAAATATTTAATGAGGCCAAAGTGCAAAAGCAGTGTAAAAAAGCAAGCCAGCCAACAAAAAATCTAATTTAATAATCAAATAAAAAGCTGGTCAAGGGAGCGGTCTCAAGGGAAAAGTAAAGAAAATGGGAAAGCGGGAAACAGAGCTATGCAAATGCCGCAAATAAAGAGGAAAAAATGGGAATCGCATAACTTGAGCGATTTGACAAATTTACGAGTGAGTTTAGCGGACTAATCATAAGAGATATCTTTTTCCCCTCTTCAAAAAAAAAACCCGCAGGCCAGAATTAACAGTAAAAGTGGGGGTAAAGTTGGGGAGGAAAACCAGCGATGAGCTGGGAAAATGCTTTCCACTGCGATGACAACGCTTTTGCTTTTTCTGCCGCCAGCAAAGTTTTTTCCTTTTGGTTTATACTCTACTGCAAAGAGCACACTTATCAGCATGGTAAGTCTGTTGTTATATCAAATATTTTCAAAATATTATTTTGTCAGCTATAACAATATTAAAAGGTAGATTAAATTAGTTTTGTTTAAATTGTATCAAAAATATTAAAAATGAAAACCAAACAACAGAAACATTTTATAGTGTTTTTAAAACTATTTAAGTTATTTATATTATTATTGATCTACATTTGTTTTAGTTTTATGCGCCTTTAAAACTCAAATTTTTTTTATTCAAGAGTATTGCTTAGTCAGATTTATGTAGTCGAATTTTCCTCTTTATTGTCATAATTTTTCCAGTTTTTATTGAGCATGGACAAAAAAACCGCCGAGAAAAAGGAAAATCTCTTGCACATAATTTTAATGTTTATCGTCTTTTATTGTCAAACAAATTATTTTTGATATTTCTGCTACAGGCGATGCTGCCGCCTCCCCTCGAATTCAGGCAGGTGATTCCGTCTGGGAAATGATTCAGCTGCTGAGGGTAACCAAGGAGAATTGGTACACACATATCTTGTAATTTGATTAGCATGTGGCAGGACCTGGAAAAAAGGAAAGCTGGGTGAGGTCGGAAAAATAATAATCATAAAGAAAATCCCGAAACGACATGCTGATCTCTATCGGGCGAAAGTCAAAACAATTTAATGCATGAATAAAAAATAATTTCCTTGCGAGGACATCCTGCTGCGGAGTTTTATTGGATTTCTGGCCAGAATGAAGTTCATATGTGCATTTGACTGTGACAAAACCCCAAAAGCCCAACCCAAGTCTTTTATCTCTCCTTGTATTTATCTCCTGCCTTTCATATCTCCATGTCTTAATACGCACATATTTGATTATTTATCCAACATTAAAAGGAAGTTTGAAAAAAAAAACCATCAAACACACACACGCAGCCATTTTGCATATGAATTAAAACGCCATAAATTAGCAAAGAGCGTTTTTGCCAATTGAACTGTTTGTCCTTTTCAATGGAAGAGGGAAGGATGTCGCACAGGAAGCTTTTGTTTGCCTTGCTAATGCTTCCAAGTCTCGCCGGTTGCCGTGGATTAATTCAAAGCCGAACGGAAAATGGAAAATGGAAAACGAAAGCAAGAGCTCTTAATAAGCTGATTTGTTATTTATGATGTTTTCCTAATGATTCTCAAATTTTCGTTTAGAATTTTTGGGTGGAGTTTGAGGGCTCATTTCAAAAGCAATTTCTAGTGGAGTTAATTTAAATCAAATTCTGTTTAAATAGTTAACTACAAAAAAAACAGGAATTTCATTACGTACAAAGTGCGATGATATCCCCAAAAGAAAATTATTTAGTTAAAGAGTTGTAAAGTAATAATCAAAAAGGAAGTTCTGTAAAGATAAGATAAGAACTATTTTGAAGTATTGTTGTACATTTATTTTATATTTTTTCCTTTTACATATACGGATTTAGTATGATTAAACAATTCCTATATTAAAACTGCTTCTGGTTATGATTTATTATTGACATCCGTTACGCATTTCAAAAAGGAAGTTAAGAAGGTTGCATTAAAGTAAATTTGTATCGGGACTTTTCATACATTTTTAAATCCGTGCAGTCAACTCTTTAAACTTACATGCAACAACGTTTTGTAAAAATTAAAGGGTTTACTTTAATTTCAATAATGCACTTTAACCTATTAAATCCAATGTGTTTAATACTCACACTCTTGCCACAAGCCGACATAAATTAGTTAGTGCAGTGTGGTGGCGATAGCTCCGACCCAAATCCGACTTAATACGCTTCGCTTAATTGTTTACAGCATTAACGCAAAAACCTCAGCAAATCCAATAAACAGTCCCCAGTCCCTCTGGATCGAAATCAGGATCTAGCTGCGGAGTGGACAGGCCATCAATATTACATCACAACATGGCATCACATAACACGCAGTCAGACCAAAATCGCGGCGACCGGAAATATCCTGGCTGAGGAGAGTGTGGAATTGGGTGTGGGGAATGGGTGGTGTGCTGCCGATGATTCGGTGGCAAACATTAATCAGCGAATTATCAATGCAAATAATTTTCAACACGCCTGAATGCGATATCAATCAACGGACATCGCTTCCGCTGCAATAACCAGCGACGACATCAACAACATCACCAACGTTGCAAATAGCACATCCCAGTCTGGGGCACTTAACACACAATTAAGTGCAAATAATTGCAAGCGCTGCATATAAATGGTTTGTTTAAGCCGACATGACGTGGGATAAATCACCCAGCGTCTTCATTTTGGGTACAATGGAGTAAGGATAGGCGACACTCAAAGATATTGAATAAAATATTTGTAATAAACAAAATGTAAAAAAACACATTTTTATTAATACAAATTTAACCTTAAAAAAACGTCATATAAAATAAAACTAGATTTTATGTTTTTCTATAATATTTTTTTAAAATTTATAAAGTTTAACCTTTAAAATTGCATAACAACAATCCTGTCAAGGGGACATATTTGTTGTATTTATTATATATTATATAGAAATGATTTTTAAAACAATTAAAAAAAGATGTCATTTAGAAATGTACACATGTAAGCTTAAAGTTTTTAATTTAATAAGATTTATGCAGATTAAAGTTTTTAAAAACATACTACGTTGTTTTTAAATAATAAAAGATTTTTTGGTCTGCTTTTTTAAAAAAAAATACAATTTTTCCCACTGCACCAGGAAAACGGCTTTCTGCGACATTTGACCATCGGATAATGAATTTGAATTTTGCATCGGATGCATTGGGATGACCGGAGAAGTAAGACCGTTGAAATGGGTCTAAGTCCCCCGATTTCTCCACACCCTCTGAAATTCGATTGTTGAGGCGCTTAATTAGTATAATCCGCGTTGAAATTATTCAAGTGTGCACTGTGAAGTGCAATAAGGGGAAATGGAAAATGGAAATTAGGGAGGAAGAAGCGAAGGTGGGTGTGTTAGTAACGCCTCATGGCAACGCATGTGTGTGCCAGCATCATCCTGATTATGATAAGATTGGCAAAGCTGCATAAATTTAATGACAGCAATTAAGCGAAGCGTCAAAGTTTTCGCAAGAAGTCTTATCAGAGAGACAGCAGCATGGGCAGGGCATCCCTGCACAGTGCCTGCGAAAAGTGCATGGCATAATTGAATACTATTAAGCCAACTTAATGCGCATTTTATAGGGCATCGCTACACACGCTTAACCCCTTAATGGCTACTGTTATAATATATGAATGTACCACTTTTAAACATTTGTTGTATTAAATCAACTTACAATTCAAATTGAAATTGTCATAATAAACAAATCAAACTTTAATATTGTTTTGAAAAATATATATAACTAAATTTTCCTTCGTTCCTCCAACGTTAATTTCGCCACAAGAGGGTTTAAGGGTTAAAGTAAGAACGGGGGCATTTGCATATGGACGAAGAACATGCATGTAAGTGTCATTAAATATGCAAATTGCAAAATAAATACACGAGCGAAACGATATGAAAAACAATTTGGTCCAAATGAGATTTATGGGGTCCAGTTGGCAGGGAATAAAAGAAAAATGTGCAAAGTGCACTTAAGCAGTCGAAAGGATTGCTTCCTGCTTTCTCCACCATCCACTCTCTGCTTCGGATTTCTTCCTTCTGCGGTCACTTTGTGTGAATCACTGGCGACGCCGAGTCTCCCACTTTCCATCACCCTGCTCTTTTCCCAGGAAGCCGTAATGGAGTTTTCATTCAAATTATTTTCGGTCCAGCTCTGGGAAAATGCAACGAAAGCCAAGGAGGCAGTAAATTGCCCGAATTGATGTTCTCTTTCCTGTTTTGGTCCTTCTCTTTGCCAACTCTCTTCAGTGTCGAGTGCTTCTTTTCTTTTTAGCCGAAAGCCTCACATATTGTCTTGGTATAAATCAGCAGCGGAGGTGGAGCCGCTGCCAAATAAAATTTTTAAATTTATCTTGAGAAGTAGAGAAAAAAATACCAGCGGAGAAAGGCTATTTAAAGCTGGGCTAAACTAAGTATTCTTATAAACTCAGATATTACAAAATTGTATACGATAATAGTATAGCTTCAAGAAGAAGAAAAAAAAGTGATGAGTTCATAATATACAGTAAAAATATAATACAATAAATAAATATAATATAATAAAAATCTATTTTTTTTTTTTAAGTCTTTCAAAATTATTTGTATAATTTTCGCTTTAAAAGTAAAGAAAGTCGCCATCCTTATTCACACTTTCCGCATTTTACAGAATTTGGCAACCACATGGCTCACATTTCGTGTTCAGGAAAACCCACATAATATATGCATGCACTCAACCCAATCACACTCTTTTACAGCCACGAGTTTCGAACAATGCAAAATTTTACACATAAAAATTCTTTTCGCACTTTTTGCATCATTAATTGCGATATTTATGACTCGAACCCACAACCAAGGGAGGCGGAAGGGATCTCTGCGACATTTTCTATGTAAATTTGTGAGCCTTTTATTGAGCTGTATGTACGTGCTGAAGGTGTCAGCTCAACTGAAGGGACAAAAGCACAAACGCACTGGGAAAAATAATGGAAATTTAAAATTTTATAATTTTTATTTTGTAAGTCTTGGAAATCATGAAAGCTTACAGATTATACAGGCAAATAAAATCGGAATCCAACTCAAAATAACTAGCTTACGTTTTTGGAGAATATAATAATAAACATTTTGGTTAATAAATGGAATTTAATGAAACATAAAATATAAATACTTATATTTAAACATCTTATATTTTTTTAAATTTTTCTACTTAGTTAGTGATTTATTTTTTCAGTGCACATATATCGTTGACGCCGAGCGAAGGCGAATGGAAAAATGCGGCTCGTGAGCGTTTGTTGTTTCAATTTCGTATAAACATGTAAATAATTTCCAGCTGATTGCGCAAATTCGTTTCGGGCTTGATTTTTATTATTGCATCCTTTGTGCTCTCTCTTTCACTCCCTATATCACTGTCCCGCTCACTCTCCAAGGGTGGGAGCAGGATGCATAACGAATTTTGAATTGCAGACTTCTCTTTTTGTTATGTTGTCGCTTTGCATTCTCCTTTGGGTGCGTTGTTCGCGCTTTTGTTTTCAATTTGCAATAAGTCTGTCAATTGGCGAATTAATAAACTGGAAAATTCAACACAAACGGGACAGATTGGAAAAGTCATTTAGGGAAACTGAGGGTAAGCAAATTTCTCTTCCATCAGCCAGCATATGAGTCGGGAATTTAATTTGATCTGCTTCACGATTTTATTGAACGGATGTATAGTTTAATACAAGGGAGAAACATTTTGAAGCTTTGAATTTGCATACAACAAATTCTTGATTTAAATTAAATACAGAAAAAAGTTTAATGTAAGCTTACTTAAGTCACCTCCATACCCATAAAAACACAGAAAACCCAGTTTCTATCTAATTTAGCTTAGAAGCTAATCTTCTTTGCTAATTTAAAAACAGTAAAATATTTCCTTGACTTCCAACCTCTCACCTCATTATGTAAATTTGCACAAAATTAGTCAGCCCATTGCAATTTTACGATATCAAGTTGTAAAATTATAAAAACTGTCAACGGGCGCAAAAAATTAGCCTGATCCTGTCCTTTGCTGAAATTATGTAAATTTACAAATTTTACGACTGGAGCAGGGCAGAAAAAAACATTTGCTAAACAACTTTACGACTTTCCAATAGGCAAATTTGTGACTTTACCCTAATTAGCTATATAGACTGGGGGACACGCGAGAAGAATCGTAAAATTGTAAAATTGTAGGCACGTGCAGGGCAAAAGTATTTTTCCACCATCTGTCCGCTTGGTATAAGGCCCACATTATAAATGTCGAAGGCCAGAAAAGTTCATAAATATAACTTTAAAGTTAAATGAAATGATTAGTGACGGTTGAGTGCGAAATTTTTGCATCTTTCATTTGGCTGCAGGCGCGATAAAAATGCAATAAAATACGAGACTGACAATAAAAAATAAAATTCACTTTGATTTTTACAGGGTTGACGAGCTGTTGACTGTTCGGAAAAATCGATGTTAACGGGTTATAAAAATATGAGAAAGCAAAATGGTAGGGGTGTCTACAAAGCGAACCACTATTTTGCATAAAAGGATGCCATTTCGTAGGTAGCATTTGTTATACCATGACAAAGGGATAAAAGCAATGTGTTGCTATATATTTTTTGCAACATTTTGTGAAGTGATGTGAAAATGCAAACAAGCTGTTGTTAGAGGAATAGAAATGAAATTTTTAGTACAAAATTGTGCATTTTTGGGGATATAAAACCCAAATTTATATACATCGATTTCACAAAATAATAAATCAATTAGAAATAAAGCAACGAAAAATCGAAAAGAAAAAATTAAGAAACAGGATTAAAATTTGTATTTCTCATTTACATTTATACATAATAAATAAAACAATTAAATGGAAAATAACAAAGGGTAAAGTTAGTTCGCTTTAATTGGGCCAAACTTGCAGCATTTTAATATGTCCTGCCTCAATTTGTTTTGACCCACGCAACAATGCCACTAACTAGCTAGTATCGAAAACAATTCTTCCCCAGTATAATTTGGCATAATTTATGCAACGGTCGGCCAGTTAATCAAATTGCAGAGTGCTGGAAAAATTCCTTTGGACGCATGCATCCATGCAGCGGTCGAGGGGAAATTGCAATCAAATCAGCTGTCGGTCCACAGGCCAATCTAATTCAATTTTCAAAGCAAATTCGTGTCATGCCCCACACACAACAGCCAAATAAACACAAATAGAACGTCACGCGCTGCAAAGCCGAAATTAAATTCCCCCAGAATGAAAGGAAGAAAGAAAATACCAGGAACACACCCAGCCACATGTGGCCAAAAAAAATTTGTCCAGTTCTGTTGGTCAATTTTTAGCTTAGACAACGGAAGTAGAGGAACAGGCGACCAGCAGCAGGTGCCAAAACTGACGCCTGGCAAAATTGTTGGCCAAAACACCAACACACAAAGCAAGCTATAATGGTGGCAGGGCACAAAGACACGGAGGAAGGTGACTTTAGCTTATTAAGACTAAAATATACCGGGCAATTTAATTTTTGTATGGAATAAATAAGATATTTTCTACGCTGATTAAATAATGTAATAGTACAAAAAATTATTTGATTATCAAAGTTTCAAATTTAAAATAAATATAAAATCATAAAATTAAATAGAATGCAAATTAAATTACATGACTTAATATTCAAATATTTTAATGGTTTTTTTTTTAACATAAATTATATTTACTTTAAGTCAGAAAGAACCAAATTTGAAGAAAACTAAACTTCCTTATTTTGAAACACTGGGTAAGAAAAAGAATGCAATAACTAAAAGCAAAGCAGAGCTGGCAGTCGAACATTTGACGAATGTGCGGCCAACCTGCTCCTTGGCCACAGGTTGGTCTGATCTGGCCAGGTGGTTTTTTTAGTATGGGCGAAATGTGGACAGAAAACTGGGTGGTTGGGTAGGAAAATCGCTGGGGGCTTAAAGTGGGCGCCGCAACATGCTGCGGTCACTTGGGGAGTGGAAAAGTGAAGTGGAGCTTATAAATCTCACACACCCACTAAAAACAAAAAAGGGAAAAGAACAAATGCAATGGTTGGCGGAGTGCAACAATGAAATACGCAAAATATTGACAGGCCAGATAATAAGGGAGGAGGGGTGGAGACGATATGCGGCAGTAACAAAAAGAGGTACAAAATGCACTTGCAACATACGACTTGCTTGTCTGTTACAATTAAAATCCCAGGGTAGTCGACTTAAGTTGGATGGGGCTATGGTGCGTATGAGTGATATGCGGCATTTTATAAATTTAAGCAATAATAACTACAAAACCTATAAAATTAGACTTATAATACTTTTGTATCCAAAAAATAGTTTATCAAAGAACATGTCAAATATGGGAAAATAATTCGACATAAGGCAATAATACAATAAAAAATATTTATTTGGTCAAATGAAGAGATTTTAAATGACTTTTGGATTTTGTATTCATGATTTGAGTATTGTTGTGCATATATATAAAAAAATAGGTAGGCAATCCATTTAATGATAATTAACTTATTAGATAACTTGCTTATTATTAATTTACACATATCTGTAAAGGGCACCCTATAATTTTTCGGTTTTGTCCGGTACTCTTAAAGCCCACTGCAAGGACACGATGGAAGTGATGGGGATACACCCTGGGAGGCAATGTGGCAGTGGCCAGTACGCTCTTATGTAATGCAGTGGACAGCAGGCTGGCAGCCACACTCGACAACCTGCGACGCGTCATTTGGCCGCCCATGATTTTGTGGACAAAGGACAAAAGAGGATGGCGAGGAGCAGCTGCAATTTTGCTTGAATGCTTCGACTGGCATGAATAAAGCATCCTTGTGCGCTTGTTATTAATCCGACTTGATTGGCAGCAGCGAAATGGACAACACACACAGCCACACACACACAAACACACAACTGAAAAGGACACAGGTGGATGGATCCAGTGTCCTGTCATCGGCCCACGAATTTCGAAAAGAGACGCCGACAAATTTGTTAATTTATTATGCCAAAGCGACGCAATGGCGACGAAAAGGCAGCGATTTTGACCCGACTCCCTCGGCATCATTTAGCACACCCACACACAGATACACACACCACCCCACATAAAGATGCCAAAAGTTTCCTTTTTGGGTGTGGGCTGCGCATTTTCTATCCAGCTCATTTGACTAGCTGCATGTCAAGTGATTCCGACCAACGCCAAATCTCGTTTCGAAACAAGAAAGTTATAGGAATTTGATACTTAAACGAATATTGGATACCCTTAAAACTATTATAAGAGAACAAACAAGCAAACAAAACATTATACAGTCCATTTTGAAAGCATAGTTTTCGGGGCTTTCTTTTTTTCAATTATGAATGCAAATAAGCCTTCTGCTTGTAGTCTGAAACTCTATGTACTTTTTAAATTTTCTTTAATATATATTTACCACATAACATTTTTTTATTTATTTATTTTTCTGAAATAAAATAATTAACCATTTTAATATAAGGAGTATGGTATCACAATTTATAAATTGATTCATATTAAAATTGTGGTAAGTTGAGGAAAGTAAGTGTACCCTTTATAAAAGTGTAGCATTGGCAGCTGCAACTTTGTTGCACAGATTACAGTTTTGTGCCCGTGTGGTCAGAGTGTCCTTTTTAATAAAGGCAGTCGTGCAGGAGTCGCCAGGAAATCGCTGCTTCACAGCCGCATCCTGCTTCGCTTGATCATACAAATTAAGCCCCCGTGTTCAGTTCTGTTCGGTTTGTTTGTTTGTTTGTTTGTTTGTTGGCTGGGGTCCAACACCATGAAAAACGGACTGCGGCATCGTGTGACTTAAAAGTGAAATATTGCAATCAGTCAATGGATTTTACCGATGTTGTCCTCCCGTGAGTAGGCTTCGATTTTAATTAAGGAATTAGGCAGAGTCCCAGTGAATGTGAAATGAGCAAGCGACACTCACGAAAAGCTCATTAGGGTGCAACTCCCTTCTGGGGAGATTGGAATTGGCCAAAAGGTGGGAGGGATTACGATGGGGATTGAGTGCATCAAACTTAGTTAAAACTGAATGGGATATTTGAAGAACGAGGCTGATGACGGATGAAATTTAAGGGAAGAATAAGGTCTTAAAGCTTAGATTTAATAAAAACTTGAAGGAAATGCATATGCAAATTTTGCTCATTAGAATAATGATTTAAAAATTGTATCCACTACCACTAATAATATATAAGGAAATGACGATTTATTAATAATTCTATTACATTCCAAAGCCTTTAACTTGTATATTTATATGATATATAAATAATTAACCAATTGACCGACATAGTATTTGTTCTTTTGATTTTATAACCTTTATCTTTATCCTCTTCAGCACATATCTGAAATATTTAAATTATTAAAAATAATCCCCTTCCTTTAATGAACAGTATCCTGATCAAGACCAGAAACCACACAATTGACCAACAATACCTTGAATTAACTTTGATTAAACATTGGCCAAGTGGATCATCAATAGCTTCAGGTTTGGCTACAACACCTGGGAGCACACGAGCTCAAACAAAAACACACACCCAAGTGGCCCCAAACATTTGTACAAAATTTTCAACGTTTAATAATCGAACTGGGAAATAGAAGGGTTGTGACGAGGGAAAGAGGAAGACAGTACGACAGCAACAGAAATTACACAAATGCTGAAAATGTCCACAAGCAGAGAAGGGGTTAAGAGCAGGCAGAGCGAGCCACTCAGAGTTCTTACGCAGTCAGGCAAAATAAGGCACCTTTTTTATGAATCTGAAATATAGAAGAAGAAATTGATCATTTTGTAAAAGTGACTAAATGATGATAGGTTTTTTATTAATCTATTATTTGTTGTTAATCAAGACATTTCAAAAACTGATGGACAAAATTAAGATATTTTGAAAAAAATAATATAAATAATGAAAATCTCAAAATAAATCTATGTTGACAAAATGCGAGTATAAATAATTATATATTTGATATAATTTAATGCTCTCGAACCCTTTTATATTTTACAAATTATTTTTGAATACAAAACTTAACTTTCGAATGTTTTTCTAAGTGTTACCAGAATTTCATTGGGTTGGAATAAGGTGGGTTGAGATGCATTGAGGTATTGTGGGCGGAGAGTCGGGCTTGTGTGGTTGGCACACCCAAAGTGGCATTAGAGATTTATCAAGTGTAGCGTGACGTGGCATGGACTAAGTCACAGGATGCAGTCCCATTCCGCTATACTCCCTATACCTCCCATTCTCCCCGCATATCGAAAGGACAATCTCCACACACGGACACATTGCATTACGTGTAGCGTAACAAATGTACAAAAACACGTAAACTCGATGGAAGGACGTTGTTGGAAAGGCAGGATTCTGCTGCTGCCAACTGCAGGCCAAAGTGGAAATGGAACCGGGACACTTTGACTATTAAGCAGCAGCGACAGGACACAGGAGTAGCAGCAGTAGCAGCTTGGGAGCTCCTCATATTCAATACCCTGTAATTCAGCAAAAAATGGCGTTATAATTTAAAGAACTGAATAAACCAAAATAAAATAAATTTCATTGATTTATTATTTGGACGGTAAAGAGCTTATTCGTAGATTTCAAAGCCTATTTTAGTTTGAGCAAACATCTCAATTTACAAACACTTACTAATAAAATAGATCAACAGGTATCAAACAGCTGCAATGACCAACTATTTTCTTCCTTGGACATTTTTGCTCTCCTTCCATAATCTCCATCGTCCTCGTGCTTTTTCTTCCACTTCTGCGGGGGTTATTCGATGACAATCAATGGTTTTTGGTCTGCTGCACACACCGGACCCAAAGTTGACTCAAACTCGCAGTCCGAGGAGCTGGGGCTACTTCTGCAGTCCTGCGAAGATGTGTATGCATGGGCATGTGTGCCGTGTCCTGTTTTTGGGTCCTGTTGTTGGTGCCACGCTTCATAAAGGATTCAAATTCGAGTGCATCAAGCGAAGCCGAGTGGAGTGCCTGGTCTAATTCCAAATAAATGAAGTGTATGGCAAACAATGTGGTCCAGATTGGGCAGGAGAGCTCCTCAAATCTGCTGGACAAACTTTATCGTCCTTTACAGGCAAACACCAACTGTGCTCGGTATTTCCAGTTGCTTTCAATCCGTTTTTTTTCCTTTGTGGTTTCTGGTGTCTTTTGGCATAAATGCATTTCGTTTTGGCTTTTTCTAGCTCTCAGTTTTCCCCAAAAATTAATTAACTCTGGCCACTGTGGAATATTGGAACCCTGCGGCCATTTTACTTTCGGACTCTTTTGTGGCTTCTGTTGATGTGTCTATCTGTGCCTAGCTAATTAAAAAGTCAGCAAAAACCAATCATAACATTGTGTTGACAATTTTTTCGAGATTACTCAAAGCATTTATGAGGAATTTGAAAGGTCTATTAGCTTTCGTATTACGGAGAGAGCTTTCAATAAAAAGGATTTTAATGCAAACCTATTTTAAAAGATTTTAGTGAGTTAAGAAAATCATATTATTAATAATCGTATCTTAGCTGAAGTTTAAAATAATATATCAATACAATAATTTCCAGAGCATCTGGACTTCGCTCTCATCCTCCTACCTCATTTATTGAGCTCTTTCAAAACAGGGGACTTAATCAAGTGCAGCATTTTGTTGTTTCCCTTCAATTTCATGTGCAACTCGAATTGCAACCGCCCAAAGCTGTCAATCAGCATGTTGCAGGTGGTGCACTGAGCTACCCATTAAAAAGAGGAACCGGGGGTGGAAGATCCACCCGAACTCAAGGCATTTGGCTAAATGCCGCTGATTGCTTTGCAAGACAAAAGGCGCAAAAAGCGACGAAGTCCTTGCCAGTCAAACATTGCATAAAATCCCATTTAATGCCAAACAGCCACATGTGTCTGCCACTGCACCACCCAAGAGCACTTAAAAAAAATTATACAAATATATTTCAATTTTTAAATCAACATTAAAATAACAAACATATAACAAAAACTTAATATATACATTCAAATTGTATATTAGATACTGTCAAACTTCCATAATTAAGTTTTATTTGTACTCTCCAATAAAAATATAAAAATAAATAAAGTTATTTTATTTTCCCCAGTGCACTTAACCCACCCAAACCACATGAGTGCAGTTTTCTCTGCCTTTCTAATGGAATTTTCCTCATGACTTAATTCAAACAATAAATGCGCTCAATTGAATGCAATTTTCATTCGCCGTTTTCGCTTCTCTTTATTTTTTTCCTAAAAATATTGTAAGGGATATTCGAGACACATCCTGCAAGGGATCCTGCGGTTACACACCACTGATAAAGCCACTTGAGTGCAGCATGGGGGATTGCCTTTTCGAACACTTTTTCGATGACGTTTGCAGTTTTTTCCGCAGCTCCTTTGTGCGTCCTTTGTGTGTTGTTTCCGTTTGCTTTGCTCGCTTAATAAACGTATACAATTTGTTAATTTGTACAGGATCAAACATGAACGTCGTCGTCTGCTGCTCTTCGTCGTTTCCTGCCGCTGCATCCTGGTAATTAGTCCCTCTTGCTAAACTCCAAAAAGCTAATTAGATTTTGGCCGAGGCGAAAAAAGATTTCATTAAATGCATGCGGCAAATGAATTCTGCGGCAGCAGGATAAATGCGGAAAAAAGGCTTAATGGAGAAAGGGGATTTATTGAATTCCAGAAAATTAGTTTAGAAGAAATTGGAAAAGAGTGAAGCGAAAGATTAGGAACATAAAATTAATATCAGGTTTACATCTTTAAAGGTAAAACTTATGATTGAAAACATTTAAAACAACAATTGGGAACACTAATTCAATTACATTTTTAAATTTAAATTTAAAGCACAATATTCAAATGAGCAGCAGTACAAACAAATTATTTCAGCATATCTAACCAACGAAAGCAAATAAAAAAAAACGGTGTTTCATTAATTAAATTAAAATCCACTTAGGAGCTCATTAAATGCAAATCTCAACGGGGCAAATAAAACATAAAAAACCAAACGAAACAACAAAAAAAAGGAAAACAATTCTAACCACAAAAACGCATTAAATGATTTGCGTAATTTACACAAAACAAAAACAAATTGGGCAAACCGACAAAAAATAAGGGTAAACCGAAACCAAATAGCAAAAAATAAATAGCCGACCGAAACCGCATGTTAATTAAAAATCAAACTAATTTCCTAATTGCAAAGCTTACCAATCATTAAACACCAAGCGGGAAATCCCGAAACGAACACCAGAAAAAATCCCCTGAAATTCCTTTGATTTATTTCCAACGAGGGAGCGAGGACGGACCATTTGCCCAATTGTCACACGATTAAACAGACAAATTTGAAAATAATTTTTCATTAAATGCAATGCAAATCAAATGGAAAGCCAATCTGTGGCATATGCCAGGGGTGTGGCGAGTGGGAGGAGGGGGCGGTTAGAATGGGGTAACACTGCATTAATCCTGTTACACGCCCATGTTCCGTGGCAGCTACATATGAAAATGCGTGTGAGAAAGAAAGGTGCGACTGTTTGTGGTATGATCTGATACCCTTTTTTATCAAAAGAATGATAGAGGGTAGACCAAAGGTATAATAGCTTTTAATGTAAAATGTGATAAGCAATTTATGTAAGAATTTAATCTAACAACAATTGTTTTGAACCTTAATAAATGGAAAATAGCTTGTTTAAAATGAATAATATAAGTCATCGGAGGACCTAAAGCAAAAACCAAACAGGTTCTTATGGAATTATCTTATATAAAATAAAAAGTGTATATTAAATTTAGAATCTTACTGGATATCAACACGTCGGTTTGCAAAATTTCGCTAATTTGTTGTAACCTTTTTGAGCTTAATTAAAATCCGCAGAGAAATGTGTTTTCCATTGCAACCACTCCCTGAAAAGTATGCAACAAAAAAAAACGAATTTGCATATCACAAGCTGATGCCAAACACAAAAACCTACACCTCCGATACGGATGCATATATGTATACACGAATATAGAGAGTATGTATGCACCATATTGGATGGAAACAAGTAAACAAAAAAACAAACACGCATTCGGACTCAATAAATTTCCATTTATTTGCGTAAATCATTTATTTTACGTAATTTTCAGCTTAATTTCCAGCGAAAAAGAGTTCGAGTTTGGGGTTGGGACTTTTAGAGGGTTTATGAGGGAAACCCTCATAAATCAATTAGGACGCTGTGTGCCAGATTTTGGCAGCCAATTTTTGGTTTTGCGGCTTATTTGCTTTGCATAATTTTTTTTTCCACTCCTCTGTGGAATTTGTTTTGACATTTGCGGTGCAGAATTTGGGTTTCGGTTTCGGGTTTTTGCTCAGGTGTTATGTGCACATATGATACAGATCCGTATGTTTTGGTTTGGCTATGATTAATTGCGCGTTTAAGGTTGATTTATGAAGTGACCTCGGTCTAAGCCAGTTGCAACTCGTTACTTTATCGAGGGGGTTAGAAAGATGGACCAATGCATTGGCCAGGCAATTAGCGTAATGGATGCTGAGTAGTTTGGGTTGGATATGTATAAAGTGTTTAATGGCTTGGGCTTCAGTTTCCGGGATCCACAATGTCTGGTCACTAACATCCCCCATCAAAACCTTAGCACTTGTGGCTAAACTTATAATTTGTTTGGAAAGGTATAAATATATCTTCCTGAATAGAACTGATTTATGAGGCAAAATATGTATATACACCTTGAACTATTTAAGGCTGAATTTGTGGAAAATATTTAAATTTTAGATTACCAAATAAGATATCAAAAAAGTATTTAAAAAAGGGTTAGCCCTTTCAGAAAATTCCTTCCCACCCTTAGCAAACAGTGGTTCCTGCAAGTGAAATGTTTACACAATCGCCACTGAGCTCGGTCGCCCAAAAACCAAAAAACCAAACTTCAACAATAGCAAAAACAAAACTCCGGGCCCAAAAAAGAACTAACCAAACAAATGCCGGCAGCTAACAGGATATGTCCGGATAAATCCGCGAACGGAACCGCGACTTCTTCACGGAGCAATCATGCGAATGAGCAATTTCACGTGGCAATTAAAACAAAGACGCGGCGGCACACGTAAAGGATTTGCAGCTGGGAATCCTTTTCAGCTTTTCAGCGGCAATTGCTCTTGCAAGCGGAATCGGCAACAGCTTCTCAACTTTTTCGCTCACCCACTCGGTGGGAGTTTTTCTTAAATGAACTCGACAGCCGACGGCGTCCGTTCGCGACTGCCAGCGACAAGAACAATAAACACTACAAGTTTGAATTCAGTGGTGTTGGGAACTGTTTGATACCTTACAAATTAAGTGACTTGTTTTTGATCGACAAAATTATTTAATATATATTCTTTGCAAAGAACGGCATATTTAAGTAATCAAATTTCATTTAGACACCAGTTTTAAAAAAATGGTTTGATAATTATTGGAATTTGAGTATTAAATATTTTGTAAAAAATGTAGCATTATCACTTTTTATTCAAAACAAAGAAAAAGAACGGAAATACTTAAGTCTGATATACCCTGGATGAATAAAATAATTGCCCACACTCCCATTCCAATCTCCACTCCTCGCTCTTCTTGAACAAAGTTAAACAAATGTAATAATTGTTCGAGCAAACTTCTGTGCAAACACTGGCGGCAGTCGAAGTCGCAGGCTTTTGGTCCTTTTGGTCCTTTGACACGATTATTCGTCGGCATGGATTCGGGCAATTTGCTGTTGTTCCTGCTAATGTTTGTCGCCACTATTTTTTAGGCCGTGCTGCGATTGTTTCTACTTTCAATCTGGACTTGTTTGGACTGAGACGCGTGTCCTGCTAATGCGCCTGAGGGTGTTAAAGTCAACCCACTGCCGAGATACTGTTCGCTGGCTCAAATGGGTTCTATTATTTTTGTGTGATTCGATTTTGATTTTTGACGAATTTGTGTTATTTTTTTGTTGTATGACTGCGTGACGTGTGTCTGTGTAAATGTTTTGCAATTGTTTGTTGGCATTTGTGCGTGTGCCTCACGCACTGTCTGCATTTAGATTCGGGATTTTCAAGGACCTTCAATCAACCCTAGACAAAAAATAGTAGAAGAATGAGCAGACACGTTTTCCATTTAAGTTGATGCAATTTCTCAATTGGAAATTAGAAAATGAAGTCATTTGAAAATATTTTCAAGGGTTTGATAGCGTTTGTTAAGGGAAGGGTTTGGGTTGCTCTTTATCATTGTAAAATGGGATCGGTAGATCTCGAGTGGCTTAACAACGGGCGTGGCCTCAATGGGTTTATAAAGGCAGTTCATGTGTGTCATAATAATGGGTTTAATTTAACAGAAACGGAGCGGCGATTGAGAGGTGTAATTAGAAGTGCACAAAAGGAAATCAAATCAAAAATACTCAAAAAAAAAAATAAATACATTACCAAAAATAAAACTAAAATAAAAATAATCTTACTAACCGCTAATTTAAGTGTCGTTTTAAAGCCAGTTCAAATGATTGAAATCTATTCAAATAAATATATAAAAAAAATGCCTTGGAATATTTAAATTAGATAACTCCCTTGAGATTGCAACTTGATTAGCCACATCCTCAAAAACATTTATCCCACCCAATACGAAAACCCATTCAACACTTACCAAAGCGTTGGTGAGTGAAAATAAGCGTTAATGTACTTAGGCCTAAGAAAACCGAAAATCAAATCATACTTTCGGGCTTAGCTCTGGCAGGAACAAAAAATCAAAAAAAAATATAAACTTTTGACAAACCAAACAACGAGATTCCACACATTCCACCCCCTTCGAACCATCAGAATACTTCAGAAAAGCGAAGAGTGAGCGGAAAAAAATCAAATGTTCAAGACAACGACGTCGGCATGGAACACGTGTCTCTTTCTGGGAGCTTACAACCCGGACACGTGACCACCATCATGTTTGCTTACATTCTCGACTGACTTGACTGACGCATGAGTAAATGACGATGATGAAGACCAGGATTTGGTAGAAGGAGGATGATGATGAGGTAGCCGACTGCGGCGATCAATCAAGGTCCAATCGTCAATGCAAAACATAGTTGAAAAAATTTGAGTTCCCACTTACCAGGTACAGTTGCCTTCGTTGACCAATGAGCTTATTTTATCCACTTATTGGTGGTGTCATGAAAAATAAATCAGAAAAATATCGTTTTTAGACTTTTAATTGTTTGCTAAAAAAATATATTTACTTTTTGAAAAGAAACCTAATTCAAATTTATTAATATTGTATTTAATAATTTTGTATATTTATTGTATAAATTCCTTTGACACAATTTCATCTCTAATTTTTTTGAGATTTTTAAAATCTAGATTTACTAAATTCCAGTTGGCTGGAACATTTACAAACTCGGTCCCAGCTGCTTATCTTACTTAATTTTCCCATTTATCCCAATACCATACCACGCTCTAGTCCCATCCTAGATTATACAGTGTTGGCCATAAATTTGCGCACTTCAATTTGGCAAATGCATTGGCATCGGCATCGGCATCGGCATCGGCGTTGACTGTAATTAAAATTGCATTCGCATCTAATTAATTGGTATGCAAAAACCAGAGCCTAAAGGAGCGACAGAGACGAGGACTAGTTGGAGGAATTGCAAAATGCAAATTGCAAATCATCATCAGGGCGGCCACATCCAATGCAATTTATACACCCCCTAAAAAGGACAGGGTTGACCACCGTGCAATTAAAGGAGAAGAGGCATTTAAAAGGCCCAAGGGGAATCGACCAAAATCCGAACGGCTTACAGCGATTCCAAGTCACGGATTGCAAGGATTTCAACTCCATCTCCGGGTGGTGCACTTTCCCAAATCCGAGTGCAATGTGTTGACGTCACGACACCTTTAACTGCAACTGCAACCCTTCCTCTGTCAAGCTCTCGCCTCGTCCTTGATCCTTTTTCCTCCCAAAACCCAGCCCCCACCCACTTTTCGGATGGCTTTTGTCTGGTGCATTGTGCTTTTGACTGGCCTGGGCCATGACATGATTGGCTTTTAACGCTCAAATAAGCTTAATTAAATTTCTTTTCATTTGCTAACAAAGTTTCTGCTCCTAACCGAACTGGCTGACTGGGATTTGTTAATTAAAAGTGAATTAGGCAGCAGAAAGAGCTTTTGTGCGGCAGCAACAAAAATCAGTCACTGCAGGGATTTTATTCGGTTCGTTGTGGTTCCTAAAAGGATGGACACTGCTGACTACATTTGGGGCTTATCAAAAAAAGAGGCAGAAACTGTTGCAGTCAGGCTGAAATATTTAGAGCTTTGAAAACTTTAAAAACAGTAAAAAATAAAAAAAAACTATAGAAATGAAATAAAATTGAATAAAATTAAATAAAATTTACATAGATTCAAAAGTTAAATTCTAATACTAAAAACATATATACTACCAACCACGTAAATCATAAAATTCGTTTATATACATAGACAAATCAAAACTCTCTCAAAATAATCAGGTATTTAATTAAACTTTCAACTTTCTCCTCATAAATAGATAGTCCCAAACCCCCGAACAAGCAACCTAATTTCCATGGATTTAATTATAAAAATATTTTCATTTAATTAGAATCGAGGTCAGTCAGCCATAAATATTAAATTGTGCGCAAGCTGCAAATTAATGAAATTGAACTAATAAAATTATGTTTAATCAAAAGCGAGAAATAATTCGGGATCCAACAATTGCCATGGCAGCGTCACGAAATGTCAAAGTAAATATCCATTCCATTTCCCCCTTGACCGCATCGTTTCCATCAAAGGATATCTGCCAGCCATATGGGAACTATCAAAATTAATGGGGCTCGTCTCGTAGAAAAGCCGCAAAAAAATAGGGAAAATAACATTTGAATACCTGAAAAAATTAAAAGCAAAAAATGTGCGACAAAATTGGCGGCAACTGCAGTGACATTTTAGCCATCAAAAAAGTATTTGCATATAAATTAACGATGCCAAAAGTGCGTCTTTTTTTAATAATGCAATTTAAACATATTTTATTTATTTAAAGTCTCCCAGAGACTGGCCAAAAAAATGCCCAAAAAGGCCACATCAAAGTGAATTTTTTTTCAATAAAATTTTCTGTTGGGAATGGAAACCTGGGACTTAACCTGTTTGGGCCCGATACTGGTTGCTGTTTTTGCATTATTATCCTTTATTTCCCTCCCTGCGGACTGTTACAAAATATGTTTTTTACAGCATTACCATAAAATTGTAAAAAGCGAACAGAGAATATTGTTTTTTATCCATCTGACCACGTCAAAACATGTGACGGGTATTAAAAATAAAGAAATAACAACCAACACGAAACGACACATGGCAGGGACATTGGCTTTAAGCGGCTTCGATATTCTCATTTCGATCCGATTTCCCGCAAATCATGTACGAAAATTGATGATGGAAATTTTCGTGACTCGGACAGATTCTTCTGGGGGTGTTGATTGGGTCCTGCCTGGGTTTCAAAGGATTTTCATAGCCAGCGGCTACTTATCATAAAAAACCGAAAAGGAAAAAATAACACGAACATAATGCGAACCTTGTGTGGCTGCCTGTCAAGTCCTGTGAGTGGGTGGTTCAGTGGGTGTGTGTGTGTGTGTGTGGTGTGGCCGTAACCCGTCCATAATTGAGTTGTTGCTGGCGAGAAAAAACCTTAAAAATCTCTGCGTCTTTCCCACCTAACCCTTCATGTGTGGTTATCCTTTGTGGGTGAAAGCCAAAGGAATTGGAGTCCATTGGCTGTTAGATGGAACGAGCATATACCTATGTAAATCAACGTTTATTAAAATAATATGTCAGATATTAATCACTATTATGATAAGTTTGAAATATACATATTATCGTCGAATATAGTCACATAAATATAAATTTATTTATAATAAAATAAAAAAAGGAAAGGAAAAAAAATGAAAATGAACAAACATTTGTTTTCTTTCATATTACTTGTTTTTGTTATATAACACTTCTTTAATAATAATATTTTATGATTTTTATAACGATGTGTTCAAAAAATATTACTAATAAGAGCATTTGCTATTTCACGTAAGACCAACAATCTCCTACATCTTGGTTTTATATTGTTTTTTTCATGTTTTATATCGGTAACTTTTATGTTGATTCAGTTTTCGCAGCCAACCGGCGTGGTTGTGTGAGTTCTGTTCGGTTATTATTGAAAATTGGCCAAATTGTATAAACGCACATATGCGTGAAATTCGATTCGGGAAAGTGTGAGAAACTCTGAAGTGGTGTGAATGATGAGGTGGGTTGGTGGTGGGTGAAAGGGTTGCAAGTTGCAGGCAAACTAATTCAATTTACAAGTGATTTGCTCTGCCACACAAAACCGATTTAGTTTTAGGCCTGGGTCCTTCGGTCCTGAGTTCTGTGTCCTGTGTTCTGTGTGCTGTGTGCTTTCCGTTCCCCGGCTTGACCAATGGCAAAATTGTCCTAAATTTATGCAAATCCCATTTAAATTGTTTGCATTGCAATTTCAATTTAGAAACAAAATAAAACGCAGCCCAATGATTGCTTCGGGGGAGGCAACTACCTACAAATGACAGCAATTTATTTAAATTTTTAGCAACAAAACATTTCCATCCCTCTCCTTGCAGGCCTTGAAGTAATTTTGGCATTTTTGCCAGGTCCATTAACAGGAATCCATCAACGAAATTGCCAGTGAAATCAACGCCGACTCGTCATTTCAGCGACTTCAAAAAATGTTTGACGCCGTTTTCAATTTGCCATGCGCTTATCAGCAACTGATAGAGAGCTCAGAGTTGTGAAAAGTGGCAAAATGGGCGGGGAATCCAACTTTATGTCCGTTCACGTCTGGCTTACCTTCAATTTCAATGGATGCCACTGTTCCTCTGCTATCACTGGCCATAAAAACAGCTTTCCGGTCGTTACTCATTCATGGCAATCAAAATGGTGCCAAAATAGAAAAAAGTCCAGCCAAAAAGGGAACCCAAAACACAGGGCGGCAAAAAATGCGAAAGCCACGGAGAATGCGAGTGAGAGGTAGCAATGCAGAAGCGTATTTGAAAATTTGCATATCAATGCGTTCGGTAAAGCCTTGCACTGTAAAAAAAATAATATTGATTTAGCAAAATATACAAATTCTAATCCGAAAACTGAAAAGATGATTTAAATATTATCATAATAAATATTTTGTTATGTGTCAATAAAAAAATTTAATTAAGTATTACATTTGTTTGTTATTTTTTATTGAAACCCTATTAAACATGGTTATTATAACAACAATCACTGATCAAAATCTATAGACACGCAAATAATGTTAATAAGTTAAGTTAGTAAAATGATCAATAACGCCAGTACTAGCATATGAATAAACCTTACCGCCCTATCATTTGTATACTTGTTGAGTACACTTTAAAATAATAGTAATTTTACCAGAAATTCATTTTTTAATACCAAATAGTATTTCAAATAACTATAGCCCCCATCAGTAATTTATTTATGTTTTTATAAAACGCACCCCTATTTCTTTACCGTATTTTATTGCCGTGTAATTTAACTCAACCCGCCCGCGTCTAGGCCCTATTACTTATCAGGTTTTGTTTTGCTGCCATTCAGCAGCACCACAGCAAATTATCAGATAGCATTTGCCCACAACCACCACCCTAACCTCCCTCCTACCACCTGCCGCAACCAAAAAGACAACCAGCAAAAAACATTCGAGTAAAATATTCAAATGAAATGTGAAACGCAGCAATTTCGCAAAACTCGCAAAGACAGAGTGCGAGGGGAACCCCAAAATAGTCGGTAATCCGTCAACGGAAGTCAAACGTATTAGCATCCTGGCGATTTTTCATACAAATGGCGCCGTCGCACCCAAAGCACCCAATGCGAAGGACCCGGCAACAAGGACTCCAGTCGACCTGTTCACCAAGAGGACTCCAAATCGCAATACCCGCTCCCCTCCCCGGTAACGGCTGGGCATGATTGGTCTATCATGGCTGCCATCTAGTAACGGGCGCAAGGCGAACCTGATGACATATTGCAACCATTTAACACTGTCGCTTGTAAGGCAGCCCGGGAACAATGCAGCCGTACTATATATCCCGGATCCTGGGTGGGCAATTTCGGGGATTGGCAGACAGGAAGCCTAAGCGAGTGGAGCTGAGCGGAGTCTGGCAAACAAACAAAAAACAATTTCGAAGGAAATTGACTGAAATTTTGCAGTGTTGCTTCATCATTGGCACACTGCAAACTAAATATTTCCATATATATTGCTTTTAAGCAAAACAAAAATAAATTTAAAGTTAAGTTAAGTTGAATAAGAAATTTTAAATATTTTATAATGCGCTTTAATTTAAATCGAGTTTTTCAAATCTCAAAATTCGTTTAAAATTAATTACTCTAAATAAATATATTTTTGTATCTTTACGAGTAATTTACAAATTATAAAATTATCATCCATATAAGTTTTTTTTTTATAAATATATTTTTTTTTAATATATTTTGCCTTGTTAAGAACCAACATTTTTTTTATTATTTATTAGGTAAGAATAGTTTAACTATTGGTTTGACATTTGTATTGCCATTATAACCCTTTTAAGGGTATCCATTTTTTTAATACAGCTAAAACCGTGATTGGAACTACATTTTCTTTCAGTGTATGGGCCACATGGCTCCTTCCTGGTTCGCTTACAGTTTTCTCTATTGCTCACCCATCCTAATCCCCTCTGTCCATTCCCTTAGCTTCCTTTCAGGAAGTTTTGCCTTGCTAACCACATGCTGTGCTTTGATAATGAGAGCAGTTCGCCTTGGTTCGCCTGATTTGAAATATTATGCTGCGGCAGAGAGAGACAGGCAGGAGTAGATGGAGTATCCGCCATATCCTGGCCATCCCGACCAGCCAGCCATTCTGGGAACAGCCGCATCGGGAGCGTTGCGAGTATCATTCATGCAAATCTGATAATTGAGGGCTTGTCGCTTGGTCGAAACTTGGTTAAAGTGGTCGACCAGCAGCAGTTTCTGGAACTGAGCGAGCTGCTCGTCCTGGGACACTTTGATATACCTAGATTAGGGCGGGACGATGCTGCTGCTGCCATCCAAATTGATGACCAAGGCAGGAAGGATGCTGAAATTTTCCATATTTCTTGATATGAGTTATTGGCCGCTTGTTGAGAGGTTAATGGTGGGGCATAGTCTGCCTCTTCGGGTGTGAATCGACTGTTTGAGGGATAACTCGATAGGGTTCTAGATTTATGAAACAATTACACAAATGGAAGTAACGAAGAAAATTTAAGATTGAGTGGAAGTGAAATGGGAAAAATATGATGGAGCTTATACGAATTTTAAAGACTTAAAGACTTTTAAAGTAGTGGTTTTTCTTATCACACAGATTTAAACTTTAAATAGTTTAAAAAAAAAGACAAATTTTTTCTTAAGTATTCCAACATTCCACCAATAAATACCCCAAATCACTGCTTCAATCCCTTTTAAAATAAACCCTGCCCTTCTTTCAACAACAAAAGTGTGACAATATCATAATTTGTCAACTTGCATTACAAAAATTAAAAAAGAAGGGACACCCTGAGAAAAGCGCATTATATCCTGTGAGCTGACAAGCAGCGAAAAGATCAAAAGGATGGCAAACAAATGATTGCGGGCGCAACCAAAAAAATCTTTATAAAAGGAGCGGAAAAATTGTGGAAAAAAAGCGAAGCGAAAATCAACGAGCCAACTTCAGTTTCAATTACAAAATTACAAAAAACAGGCGTCAATCAGCCTTAATAATGGGGCGTGGCCCAACCCCCGAAGCGAGAATCTCCGCCTGCTACTTAACCCTTTACGCGGTCGAGGGGTGGATCAGCACTCGCTTGAGGTGAGGACACAGTTCTTATTTTACTTTACGTTTTATTTTTCTAAAAATATTTCCATCACAATGCTTTGGTTATTTATAATGCTCGGCACACACAGGAAGTTGATACTTGAGGATGAAAATGTTTATGCGGGCGCTGGACGACGGCGGCCACGTGGCAGTCAGTCAGCCTCATCAGAAGAAAGGATCGCAATGAGCAGGACAAGTCGAAGGACAGCCCAGTCAAGGGAAATAATCAAGCATATTAATGACCATAAAAGCGGACTGAAAGAGTTAAATGCATTCAATGCAGGCGATTGTTAAAAAAAAACTCAAACTCAAACTGCAACTTGGTAAAAATTAGGGATAGGGTGGTTGGGAGTGGACCCTGGCCATGTGCTTAATTACGTGTAGCGGCCAAAGTTTGTTGACTTTTTTGTGCTCTGTTTTATTTTCCCATAATTAAATCTCAACCCTCGTTGAAGGGAGGTGAGTTGAAGTGTTTGATTGCAAAGTGCCTTGTGTACAGCTGCGCTGGGGCTAACTAAGCTATAGTTTCATTGGGAAAACTGAAGTTGGCTAATCACTTGATTTCATTCAGGTCCTGTAAATTATTTAAATAATTATTTTAAAGTAATTACATTTGATTCTTAAAGTAGTGTTATCGGCAATGAAGAATATATGCACAGGTAAAATTCCACAAATAAAAGTCTTGTCACCTTACATCTTTTTTAATGGCAGAAGGAAGTTCGACTGTAATTTAATTCAAGTTTTATATATAATTACATAACAACCTTATAATATTAAAATTTAAAGCACAACTTAAGTTAGCCAAGGTTTATTCATTCTTAAAAAAATAAAATCATTAAATTCCACAGCACATTATTAAAGAGTGGTACAGTTGTGCATATGGTCGAATAAGTAATTCAAAACCACAGAGAACTCTCACACACGAGTGAAACCGGCACATACATCAATCAACTATAATGATCTGGAACGAATAAAAGTCTGATATGTGCTGAAAACTTTTGTGCGTGTTTGACTATTATCAACTGTAAAATATCAAATAACCACCAAGGATAACTGACAAAACCATGGCAAATAGCACCGAAATGAAAGCATATTTTTGTGGGCATAATGATTTGGCAAAAAGCTATGGCCAAAAGGCAACGCCAATCGTCCACATATGGACCAAAGGACACACGGACACAGGCATCAGATTACATTGTTGTGGTGGAAAGCTTCCCTTCCACACACACGTGTTTCCCGGACGATATCAATAAAAAGAAGTCCTCCTCGCCGTTGCCTGGCAAAAAATAGAGAAAAGAAACCGCCGCAAAATATATGCGAAATTGACAAATTGACATACGTTTTGGCTTACTGGGAAAAGCACAGAGGATAAATGGACTGGGTGAGAGTGAGGTCCTTTTCCGCCATCATCTGTCCTGTCATTAGAAATAATTGTGTGTGGATGACGTTTCTGACAGCGATAGAAATAGAAAGCGAGGTGAGCAGCTTTGGGCTATTTTTTTGCAATATTTCTATGGTCAGCTTTTGGTGCGTGATTTTAAAACTGATTGGAGGACGAAAACAACGCGTTTCGAAAATATAAGCTGCTACAAATATATTCTAACAATGTACAATAATTAAGTCTTGCAAAGATTAATTAAAGTAATAAACGTAACTACTGATTTTTTAAAATAGTACCTTTTACTTTGGTATATTTGCCTTAAAGTAAGTTTGCAATTTTTTTAGCCATACCAGTTGTTTGACTTAAAAGCTATTTATTTAAAAACTGAGTGTATCCTTAAATTTCTGAAACGCACTGTATGCCCCAGAAGAACCCCTTTAACCAATGTATTAAGTTGAATCCTAATTGCGTTCGAATTTCTTTTGTAGGTTAAGCAGTGGGCAAGTCCTTTTGTTGTTTGCCTTGAATTATGTGCGAAAAAGTCTTGATTTCGATTTAAGATTAAACTGTGCGTCATATGAGGGATGTTGCCAGTGAGGACTGGCAGATTTATAAGCCAAGATTATAAGTGGAAGCTCTTGCTCAGTTTACGATGCCTAAACATCCTTCTGAGCAAATATTTTTACTCGGCAAGTCCCCAGACATTTACATTTACGATCGGCGCCATAAAAACCGAAGCGTTCCTTATAGTTTTGTGCTATCAGAGAGTAATTAAAGGACGAACAAACACAGCTGCCGAGCAGTCCACTTCCTGTGGATGTTTTTAATCCTTTTCTGCGCTTTTTGCATAATTTTATTGGAGAATTTTTTTACGACAACTTCTCCAAAGGGAATATGCCGCATAAATGAAATAAACGTTTTACGACAAGGGCCAAACAAAAGAAAATAAAAAGGAAAATCAAGCAAAAAATAATGTGTAGCAAAAGCGCGGAAAAGAAAACAAAACCAGAGGACAGAACGGAGTAGAGAAAGAACATTTTTTATGACAATTTTTTGCTGACGATTCCACTGCCCCTCTGTCTGCAATTGTTTATCTAAGAGGATAATTGTCGAAGGGGTTGGCGAAAATGAATTACATCTTCATAAGCAATAAAATCATTAAGTTTTCGCTTTTTTATTGTTATTATCAGAGGGCGCAGTGGGGATTCTGTAAAATATATAGGAGAACGTCTCAAAAGCAGCTTAACTCTAGCCGAAGGCCAGCAGACAAACAGACAACCCTTCGGTCTATGGCCAGGACCTGTTGTCCTTTCAGTTTCGAAAGCCCAGGGATGCTCTTTTAAAGGGAAATAGGATAATTAAAATTTATTGGCTAATGCATTAAATTTTTTACAAATAACCTTAAAAAAACATAAACAGGATATATTAGTTTATTTTGTAAGCGGAAATTATTTTATTTATTATTATATATAACTAGGCAAGATTTTTAAATTTGATTGTACCATTTTTTTTGGAATTTTATTAACTTCCATAAAGGGTATTTCACTTTTATATTCCTTATTTTGCTTGTACATCAACATTTTTCCGCTGAATATTATTTTTTACCAACTGAGCCTTAGAAATTTCTTTATTTATTTATATAATGCCCATTTCTATTTGTTTATCATCGTTTGCCTTAATGCGCTTTTATGTTGAGACGTAGCAAATAGACGACTGTCCATTAAGTGTTCAAAACAGGAATGGGAACAAATAAGGTGAATCTTTGGCTTCCAGTTCAACTCACTCCAATTTATTCCAACCCACGATTTGTAACAATTACGAACCAACTTAAGTCCCAAGAAGTTTTCTTCTCCCTTTTTGTCTTTTCTCATGGCAACTAACAAATTGAGTCGCATCAAGATTTAAAGCGGTGCCATTTTCCCCCCATGAATTCACTTCTTTTTCCTACAAGTTCATCTGTCAAATGTCAAGCATCCTTCCAGACTTGGGAATGTCCTGCGTTTACATTAACTAAATTAAGTGCTCGTCCTTGTTTTTTTCTTTTGATACTTAGCTTGTATTTTTACCAATCTTTTTTCTGTTTCCCGCTTGGTTGATGCATAATTTGTTAATTTAGCAATTGGTTGTCTGTCCTTCACCAAATTTTTCGCTGTCCTCTTTTGGGACGTCCGATTAATGAAATCTGGACAAGGGTGGCATTTTGCCATGGTGAGTAAATTGGTTAATCGGATTGAACTGGGTTTTTTTTTGTTGTATATCTAGTTGGAGGAAGAGGATTCAGTCAGTGAGTTTGATTAGATGAGGCCACATTTTGGCTATATGTGGTGTAGGGTAATCTAAGTTGTTGGGTAACAGGATAAGTTCTTTTTCGGGACAAGAAAAAAAAGATGAGCTTAATAAGAATTTAAAATCACTAAAACTAAATTGGATTTTAAATATGTGTCTATCAACGCCATTAAAAGTTGGTACATTTTACATTAACTGATACCATTGTTTTACTTATCTATACCCTATAATATAAATGATAATCACACGAAAAAACTTACTATTTAAAGATAGTAGAAGTATTTAAATTTAATAAATACTGCTCTAAAAGCAGTAAAGGTATTAATCTTTCTTATTTATTTGTTTAATTAGGTTTAAATAATACTTTAAATTTAAATGTTATTTGTGTTGTATACATAACCTCCCAATCTTTCAAAGTCTTTATACATCTCATGCACCCCAAACACTTGCTCAACAAAATGCTAATTGCAAATTAATTGTGCGCTGCATCCAAAAACAACAAACTCGACTGAACGAATTGTAAAGGCTTTTCTAAATAATAAAAACAAAAAATGGAAAGAAAAACAAACAGAGTGGAAAGCCGGGGACAGAAAAGCTTATCGCAAGCAAGGCTTAAATAAGCGTTAAATGTTGCAAAAATAACAACCTAAAAAAGGATATTCGGGGGAGGATATGAAGTCCCTGCCAAACACTTGTGGCCAACAGAACACACACATGTTCCCCACTCAAATGGAATGGTGGGAGCAGTAGACGGGCTCTGGAAAAAGCAAACAAATTAGTCATCATTAGCGTTTGGCCAGGATCAAGGCTCTGGGATTCGACGATTCCAGGCCGGCGACTCTACGCTCAACTCGGGCAGATTTGCGTTAAATAAGCGCACTTAATGCGATTACAAAAAAAAATACACACACCACACAGCAAGAGCAGCCTAAAATGTTTTGTATATATTTTTGCAGAGTGAAATATCAAAAAAGCTGTGGATCTGGGCAAATTGAAGTCAAAAGCGTAAAAGCGCATTTGCAACAGTTGTTCACAACAAACCAAAGCATTATGATTTACAAAACAGACTATCAAATACTCTTTAAAGTAAGAATTAATTAATAACATTAAAAAACAATGTTTAAACAACCCTTTTTTTAAAGACTCCTACGAATAGTTTAAACCTTTTATTTAAAAGAACTATAATAATATTGATAATGAATAATTTTGTAATAGAACAGCATAATCCAAATTTGCGAATTTGACAACTTTTGGAACCTGATGTATAATATACTTATCTAAACCTTTTTCGTTATTTTTTTTGTTCACGAACAAACTTCTTTTCAAAATGGAAAACGCTGCTTCAAGGGTATTGAAAAAAATCCATACATCTAAAATTGGGCAAGGAACGGGACAAACTGACAAATGCAGCCGGAAACGAATTTCACTTTGAACAATTTGTGCATGAATGAACTTGTCCAGCGACATGACCATGGTAATTACAACCAAAGAGAGGCAGGTGGACGTTGATTTTGAACTCCTTTACAAGATTCGGGACGTTGAAATATGATTTGTTCCATTTTTAAAGCAGAACCAAAAAAAAAATGGTAAATTACCTGAATGAATCAAAGAACAAGTGGTAATCATGTAATATTGTAGTTGTCAGAAATGAATCGTATGGTAATTACATTCATCCAAAAAATTTTTCGCTTTTAATGAAGATATAATATTACAATAAATTAAAACAGTTTTTTATTTTGTTAATTAAAGCACATATGTAATTTCAAAGGAAATCACTTTTATTTAAACAATTGTTTGCCTGCAATTCAATTACACTAGACACCCATCTCAAACCAAGTTAAATTAAAATATGTATGTATAATTGAAAAACCTCAAATCCTTACCAGTGATGGGGTCTAATCACCATGGCGAAACAACCTCCCACTGCTCGAAATCATGGTAGACGGGAAAGCATCAGCTGCGCTTTGGGTACAGGCGGTACTTACACATGTCAAATGTCACAAAGCGCATTCATAACGCGAAAAAATTAGCCGAAGTTGAGTAAGAAAAATGTACCCAATCAGCGAGCTAAACTCTGACCCATCCCATCCACACCGAAATTATGAGCAGGAGCGACGATGACGAAGTCGACCCTTTTGGTCGTCAAGCAGCTGTCATAATGATGGACCAAAATGCATCATCAGCGGCAGAAGCAACGACATTTGTTAGTGGGTGGAAAAAAAAGCGGAAAAAGAAAGAGTTATTTTAGACTTTGCGACCACCAAATACCCAGTAAATCATCTAATTATTTATTTCTTAACGCGGCTAAAAGTTTCTTAGTTTCCCTTGTTTTTTTAAATAAACTACTTTTTTTTATATATCTTTTATTATTTTAAATGATTTTATATTTGAATTTACACTTTGTGTTCTAACGTAATTGTTTGGTTTTTATTAGGGCAAACAGTCAAGCACTTAGAAAAATTTTAATTTAATGCATATTTTAAAAGCAAAATTGAGAAATATGATCATATAAAATAGCTGGTTTTATTTTTATGAAGTTTTATACATTTCAAAAAATTTGTTTTGGATTTCATTATATATATAAGCCGACAATTATCTTTACTCTTAAAAAATAACTTAGCTGTGTCTTAATTTCTTTGACCTAATTTATTATTCATTTTAATTACACAATCTATCGGTAGCTTACAACTTCGGGAAGAAAATCATGGTGAACCAGAACCCAAGTTCCATATACGCTCTCCCACTGCTGGGTATTTCAAAATCTCACTTGCTCGCGCACATGGTGACCAAAAGCTGACAACTCTGGTGAGTCCATTGGCAGGAGGCCCGGAAAGAACAGAAAACGGGTAACAGGCAATGGCATCGACATCGGAGTAGCGGGCATAAATTACAAAAAGCAATTACAACGCCAAAAACACACACACACCGTACTAATCATGCGAATGGGCGGTGGGATGGTTGGGCGTGGCAGCTGGCACAGATGCGCGCCACCTAGCGTTCAAAAATTGCACACTAATTGCGCGCAATTTGTGCGGATAGCAGAATATCTGGTCATTAGCCTGGGCGGGCACTTAAATGGCCATATGAGTTATTGTCGGGGGATCTCAAGGGACCTCCAAAGGCAAAAGGCTCTTGGCGCTTTATTAGTCAACACGCTGGACTTTTATTGTCTGGGCGGGACTTAATTACCATGAACAATTTATAGGCCAAACTGGGCGTTGAGCATTTTTAATATCATGCGCTCACCGAAAAGTCTTAAACCAATCATCAAATTGTGGATGATAATTAAAATAAATTTGATTGGGGGAGTTGGACAAAAGTTATGGTCAATATTTACATAAATAAATGTTAATATTTATGGGCTAGAATGAAGGTGAGGTAGACAATTTATTCGGAAAGAAAACACTTGTTTATTGAGTGTTAAATTTTATATCTTGCATTGATTAAAATGCTTTATGATTAATTAGAATTATTACTGCTTATAAGACATTCGACAAATATGTTGGTGACTAATGCTTAGGCGTTATTTAGCAGACAGTATTAATATTATTATGTCAAACCAAAAGTTGAAAAATAAAACTCAAAAATAGGTTTTTTTGTTTCCAAAATAATGTTTTCTTCCAAATTAAAGTGGAAATAAAAGAACAGATATCTGCATACCATTTTAGCCATTTATAGCTTGGAAAATTGTGTAGATTTTGTGTTATATGCATATCGCTTACTTGGCCATGCAAAAAATAATATTTTTACGACCACTTAAGCATTTAAAACGTATTCCATCTTGATTCACTCAGCCGGTTATGTCGATGTTTTAGTTTCTTTTGGCTTTTGCGATTTTAATGCATTGCGTCAAAACGCCATGAAATATGCAACACATGGCGCCTCAAATTGTCTTTTATATGGTTTGCCACACCCCATACGCCCCTTTACCACCCAGTTTCCTTTATCTTCTGCATTTTACCAGTCGAGTTTTACGATTTGAGCTTCTGTGCCAATGCAAATGGCGCATTAAAAAATTTGCAAATGTCACGTATGCGAAACTCTCTCTTATCAATGTCCTCAGTCCGTCTCACTCCCCTTATTTCTACACAGAAAAAAAATTCTGGTACTTGGACCTTAAATTTTAATATATTCTTGGCTAAAAAAAAAGTTTTTAAAAAAGTTTTACCAGAACAGACTAAAATATTTGTAAAAAGTAAATGTACAATTTCTTTGAATAATTATTAATAATCCCCATATTTTTTTTTCAACTGTATATATCTATTTTAGTGGCAAGTCGTAAAAGATTGCCATAAAACTAAAGGAGAAAAGCGTCGAAATCAAAGTATATAAAAACTGGATACCCTCCTGCTACCAGTATTTTTGACTGTTTCTTCACACACTTGGCCATAAAACAGATAAAAGACGAAATTTGAATAGGATCAGGGAATGGGTATAAAATCTGAGTTTGGGGGACGCCGGACTGTCTGCCACATCCTCGAATAATCTATGCAGGAAATGGTTAACGATACTATCCGATAATGTTTTATTACCCCTTGCATGTGAGAAGGATGGCTGCTCCAACTCATAAATATAAATTAAATTATATAATTTATTGTAATGCAACAATTTTACCAGTCCACGGAAGCAATTATCGTAATTTTCTCTGCTGTTGTATATATTTTTACTTTTATTTAAATCAATACCATAATTTGTTGTTCAGTGAAATGAAATTATTTTTAATTGCTCGGTTTATCAATGATGGTTGGGCTTATTAAGAATGCTTAACCCAGCGTTTGGTCAATAAATTCGTTTGGTTAAATAGAGAAGGGGAAAGTCGGGAGAATGTGCTCAACAAGTTGGTAAAGTTTTTTGAGCTTAGATATTCTCTTTGTTCTTTATAAATTAAAATTGTATTTATGGTACAAGGTTAATAATATCAAAAGTTAATTTCATACAACTTAAGTAGTGAAAAATGCTAAACATAGTTTTCCTGCGGAAAAATCAAGTTTTTTAAGCTAATTTTTTTTAAGATGTTCATTCATTCATTCAGCTAACGAGAAATTATTTTCATAAAGTTGCAATTTAATTTCCCAAAGGTACCTATTACCGTGCAATCCATGACTAATCTCATTCGCGCCCATGCACATCCATCAGTTGTCCCACAAAAAAAGAAATTTCTGCATGATGATTGCACCTCCACAAGACAATCAAGTAGGTGCCTAACCACCGTTTTTATTACCCAACTCTAATTTCCACACATTTACACACACGAACCGAATGAAAACTCGCAGCATGACTCATAGGCGATGTAAAAAATCCTCACTCCACTCGTGCTCACTTGACTACTGCCCAGGGGGAAAATATTAGTGCAACTAAGACTAAAGACAAATAATGACATAAACCAAATAGGACACACATAAAGAAACTCCAGAATTCCACTGCGGACATGTCGATGCACGCTGAGAAAAGAAATCAGAAAACCTATTCCGAAAATGCCTTATCTAACTATGAAAATCTATGGAAAAAGGGGCGAAAATTACTCAAATAAAACGAGAAGAATCAACTGACATGTTTGTACAAGTCGAACGGACAGACAAATCTTCGGTAGGCAAACAAAAAGAACAATCAAATAAATTAAACAAAAGGCCGAAGACGGTGCAAAAGAAGGGTCTCCAAGTGGATCGCAGGTCCAAAGGCAATCTTATCGGCATATCAGTTTTCCGTTCCCCACCACTCCATGTATCGCATTTTGCTCCGGGTGTATGGTCTGTATGGAGTGGAGAAAAGGAGACAAAAGAGGGGCCGGGGTCGAGGACCAGTGTCCGAATCCCGAACACAGTTATGCACATGTTCTACCCAAGCCGCCAGACGGCGAGACGATCATCAAAAAGCCCCCCACCAAACCTGCCCTCCGAAAACCCCGACCGCTCAGAACTCACCAGCGAAAAGCGGGTGAGATTTGTGTACTACGGATTAACGACTAGCCGATACCCCTCATATCCGTTTTGAATATCATTTGAATAACATATAATTTCATAGTTATTACATTTTAAAAATTATTTTAATTCTAAATTATACAGAAAGTGGTATATATTTTTTCAAAAATATGGTAATGTTATGTGTATATAGCGTAAATAGCTAACTATTTGTTATTAAAAAATTAAAGGTCAATATAACTATTGTTTTAGTGATTGTATTTGTTAAAAAGGAAATTTTTTTCCACTGAATGATTTATGATTTATTAAATATATGATTTATGATTAATTAAATATATATTATGGTTGCAATTGAAGGTGTAAAACAAATTCTTCTTCGTCAACGATTAGACTTATGATGTTACTTACTTATTAGCATTACAAATAATATTGGTACCGAAATATTGATAAAAATCATAATACCTGATCTTAACCTTAATGGGGTATCAAAAGCGGAGAACACACAGGCTACAAACACTCGTTAAACAACATTAAATGGGTCTCGTTTTGGGCAGTGGAATGAGAGCGTGCGCGGAACCCCGCCAGAAACCCCTTCCCCATCCATCGATGGGTCTTGATCTTCGTCCGAGGGTATGACTCATCCCGAGAATCGGGCCTGGGGTCTGGGAATCGGATCGTAGCGCCCTGGCGGTGCGCGCTTTAAGCTTCCGACCCAGACGATCGGATCGGTTCGGTTCGGTGTGGATCGTCTGCCTAAGCAGCCCTCAATGACAGGCGTTACAAAATGAGTGAATGAAGGGGTTTGGACTGGGAGGGGTGGGGGCACCGAAAAAAAAGGTAGGAGAGATTGAGTTAATGACCCGAATGCTACGGATCACTTGGCAATTGTCTTTGTTTCTCTTTCCCAGTCGGGTCGCCTTTCTAAATGGGAAATCAAACAAAACAAAATATACATTTCTGACAAGATCGAAAAGCGGACCCAACCAGACCACCAGTTGGGATCACAAAAAATTAACACAAATTAACGAAACGAAGCCGCAGCGGAAAAAGATACACAAATACCAATGTGTGAGAAATTGAGAGTTTTCGAGATTGAAAACAGTGCGGGAGCAACAAAGAGATGACAATATTTTTGGGGAACTCTGATGGAGATCGTTGCGCAATTCTTGGAATAAAATTGAACAAAGCGAAGGGGGCAGAAGAATCAACCTGATCGAGGAAATGAAATTGAGAGGAAATAATGTAATGAACGCTAATATGAATGGCAATGTTGACCTAATTATTCATTGGCCTTTTAAATAACTATGTTAGGTTTAATACTGGTCTCTATTATTATATAAAAAAGTCTTATAAATGGTTTAAGTTGTAAAATTGCCTTTGATAAAAGTAATGTTATGATTAAAATTAATATAGAGCCAATACATGTCTATAACAGTAATCAACAACGCTCTAAACTTAGTAATTAGACAATATCAAATGATACCGTGTTATGATGTCCAATTTATCAAAATAACGACTTAAGTGTAATAACATCAAAACAGCGATACAATTCGAAGTATCATAACGAGAACGACCTGTCAAATCATACATCGAATTAAAAATAAATGAACTAATACTACAACCATTAAAGAAATGGAAATAGAGAAAGCATTACAAAATTTTTGAATGAATTAATGATAGATGGAACAAACTGAATTATTGAAAATGAGGCGTTAAATTGAAGCAACCTGTAACTTTAATTCCAATTTATATACACACTTACAATTTAACTAAATGACAAGCCTTTCTTCAATCGTTCATTGTCTTAAATAATTTCTGTACAAAAATCTCGATACCTTATAAAACGGTACAATAAAATAAGAGCAACAAAAATACCAGTTGCGCAAGTTATCGCATTGTTGATATTACTCATTAGCATTCGCAAATGTTACGAACATGTGTATACTTATATGGGATGTGTACGATATAACGTTTTGAGGCAGTCCCAGACAAAGACCGAGACACGTCAGAAGATGGGCAAAAAAAACTCTGATGAAATTATCGCTAAAAATTTGCTTTCATTTGGGAATTTCTTGTTTGCAGCCTCATGAAACGTAAAGTGAGTTTCTGGAATCCCAATCAGAAACGGGATCGGAAAACTTCCGGGTTGATCGAAAATTTGATTGACACACTTCCCAGGAATGAGTCCCATATCATGTGGGTCATTTAACATGCATATTGAAAACTCAATCGAAGGAAATATAATCCAATTTGACAAACTGAATAAGCCACAAGACACAACTAAAACTGAAAGTCAGACAATTAGCTATGCTAATGATATATGGGTTCTTAAGCAACTCAAAATGCAACCCTATTCTTGTTTACTTGTTGCAACCCAATAAAACCGTGACTAATTTGAATAAAAATTGCAATAATTACCCGCATTACTGGCAAGAAAACCGAAATCATGTAATCCTTTAAGAAAATCAAAAGTAAACAAAAACCCAGATAACTATCTTTGAGTTTGAAGATTTCGCTTCATTGGGCAATTAGAAATTAAGATGATTATCGCGGGGAAAGAAAAACAGAAGTTAGCTTGTGTAAAAGGTCTTCAAGAGGTTAATCATCGAACTAATTGACATTCGAGAGCCTCAATTATTCCTAATGCGCAAATTACCGCAGGTTAACGCTAAGGGCATATATTTAAGGGATAATGTTGGCCATGTTTCGGTTAAGTTAAGACCTTTTCAGGCTCCACCTTCGTTGGCAATGATTCAGCTACTTCCAAAAAAAAAGGTCTCAATCTAAACTCCGCCCCAGAAAACGAAACAGACCCAAAACATAAATTTCCAACTTGAACCACATTGGTGCCCCAAAACGTGTGAAAGAGAGGGAAGTGCCCATTTTTTGGCTTCCTCTTTTTGCCCGCTGGAGCATAAAACGCTGTTAGGAAATAAGCCACGCCCAGCCTTCCCGGATTTATACACATATATATGTTGACGCGAACCCGGAAAGAAAAGACCCATGAAAAAAGAACTATAAAGGCGACTGTTGCTGCTGTGCGAGCAAGAGGGAACGATGAGGAAAAGAGCAAGAGAACGGCAGAGAAAAGTAGAGTAGTTCCTTCAACAATAGACCTAGACATTGGTAGCTGTAGAGGTAGTCGGTAGTCGCTATAGATGATGACGCAGAACATCCCCCAAAGTGGTGGCTATTCTCTATCACAGTGGAAACACTTGAGACGCACGCCGTAAGATTCGGGTGTTTGGTTGTGTGGGTACAGTACTACGGCATTGTGGGTGGAGTTTGAACGAAATCAAAAACTCATCTTTAGATCCTGGGTGAGGTAAAAATTTTGCCCGAAATTTTAACAATTGTGGTTGGACTGTAGTAGAAAATAAATATTAAATAATATTCACTATTTTTGTATCTGTTTTATTTTTAGAGTACATTACGTATTATTTCCTTATGCCTTATAAAATATTCTTACAATAAGGCGGATTTGTGCCTTATTTTCGTTTATTAATTTAAAATATACATAAATAGGAGTATAATTTGTAAACCTGTGGCTTGTCTTGATACTATGAAGCAGTTAAATGTGAAGTATTTATATTGCTATATTAAACCCATGAAATTCATAAAAACCATTGAAATATATCTTAAAACACATTTCTGTCACGAGTCCGCAATGAAATTTATTAAAAATACGAAAATAAAAACTTCTCTAAAAAAACAGAAACCAATTTCATAACAGTTAGTTATGACTAAGAATGAACAAAAATAGATTTCGCATTTTGAAAGAGAAAGTTACAATTGATATTTAATATGCAAATTGGAACCAGTTAGCAAAGCTGTTATGAGAATCATTTGCTTAAAATCGTTTGGTAACCTACCAATCCACAAACGGAACGTGAGAAAAGGATCTCGGGATCACAACATGTACAACAATGCAAAAATGAAAGTGATTTAAGACATTTAAAAATAATAACTTCCTAAATGTATAATATAGGAATTCATTGTTCGGATATCATAACCAACAGAGGGCTTATTAATAATACTATAATCCGCAGTTAAATTTTCGTATTTAATAATAAATGATTTCCAGCGAAAACATTCATATCGCATCATATCATATCCGACATGTTCCGGTCTAATGAAAATAAAAATTGCACACGAAATAAAAAAATGATGGGACGAGCCCATTGTTGTCAATATACTGTATATGGGATATATGCCGTTAATTTATGAGAGATTGTCATAATTCTTAGTCGGAAGCTTCAGATGATTGTGTAAACATTTGTAGAGCGCGAGATGCTGATAAAGAGATATATAGATATGGCAGGTGGGCTTGTCGAAGAGAGAGAGAGAAAAATAAAAGAAATGCCCACTTTCCCATATTTCAAGTGTTTCTGCCTCCCACACGCACCGCTCTCTTTTTGATACCCTTGACGGGGTACTTTGTTTTTAGCAAACGGTTTGCAAATTTAACCACATAATTCATTCATTTATTTGACTATCAGACTTATACTTCTACGTACAGTCAAAAGAGCTATATTTTTTATATGAGGTTAAATGCCTAACAGCTCAACCATATAATAGTATAAATGAATAATTCGAATAGGACTCTAATTTTTTTATCATGTTATTGTGTTGTAATATCTAAAATGAGTTTATGCAGACTACTAAATACTAAATACTAAATTGTAGCATTAATTACTTTATTTATTTATTCATTAATTGTTTACATTTGAGAGCACTAAAGATTTTAAATTCAATTAAAATATAATAAAGATGAAAATTAGTTTATAAACCCTCAACGAACTACAATTACCTTTATTCTACAATATAATATAATATAATTTAGTCAGTCCTGGCTAAGTTGGTTGATTTTAACCGTATGAACATGAAACTTGGTAGATTTTCGATTTATGCCCTGATTAACTGTCCTGTTAAGTGACGAAAAATGCGAAGAGACGTAATATAACGAGAGAGTATTTAAAACTTCTGTAGAAAAGCTCCCTTTTATTATCCCTTTCTCCGTCGAACTCCTTGGTGGAAAACGTTTGTCATGCCCCGACGATTTAATACAATTAATATGCTAACTGTACTTCTCGCCGCACACATTTACAACAAAGGCGCTGCCAACAACCTGACAACAACAACAGCAAAACACGCTTGGCAACAGGCGCAAGGTGGCCCCGCCCACCGCCCTCAACAAAACATTTGTACTTTTTTTTTTGGTTTTGGGAGCTGCGAATGAGGCGATGTCAACAAAAATACCAAAACAAAAAAAAACCCAGCCAGAGAGCAAAAGAGCGAAACAGGCCCAAGACGAGAGCAGCCACCACCAGAAAACCAGAGAAACCGACGGCGGGAGAGCGCCAGGTATAAAAAGCCTCGGAGCACCACTCACTATATTCATTTGAATTCAGCCAGCGCAGCGAACGCATCTCGAAAACCTATCTGAAAGCAGAGCAAAACGTTGAGAACAAAGTGAACGAACTCGAAAATACGAAAGCAACGTGTGTGTGCCCCGCCAGCAACAAAGAACTACTTGATAAACATTCATTGTGCCGAAGAGAAAGTCATTGAGTCATTGGCAATTGTGTAATTCCGAGCGACAGATAAACCCACAATGGCAGTGGCATTCTTCATACCCGACCAGGCGACTTTGCTGCGAGAGGCGGAGCAAAAGGAGCAGCAGATTCTCCGCCTGCGGGAGTCCCAGTGGAGATTCCTGGCCACCGTCGTCCTGGAAACTCTGAGGCAGTACAGCCCATGCCTTCCGAAGAGCGGAAGAAAGTGCGGCAAATATCGCAAGCCATCGCAGTAAAATATTCGAGTAACTACTTCGGGGGAAAACTAAAATAGTCCAGTCCAAAATCCAGAGTACAAAGGAAATAAACATGAGCCAACCCAAAAAGCAGTCATCACTCAACAGCCGACGGCATTCGATTTCTACAGCAGTCAAGGATACAGCCACAACTCCCACCCAATTTTAGTTTACTCATCAAAGCGATTGTGATAATGGTTTTGTTTCTACAAAAAAAAATTTAAAAGAACAAAAATTTAAAAAAAAAAAAATTTTTAAAACCCCGTTTGAAAAAATTCCCAATTTTGTATTTTTTTATAACAAGAAAAATAGTTTCTTTAGACATAATTTACACCTAAAGCCTATTTAAATGAATCACTACTGTAATAGTTTGTAAGTTCTTTTGTAAGCGAAGTTTTTCTAAGTTTTTCTTAAGAACAAAACCCATGAAAAAATGAAAACGAATCGTAGTTGGCTAAAAATTGCATCAATTTTTTGTCAAACAAAAAAGTCAATAAAACAAAAAATGCGAAAATTATAAAAAATAAAAACAATCAGTCTTCTTATTATTGACGGCGGGCCATTTTTCAGATTATTCACAGGAAAAGAAAACGTAAGCAAAAGATGATGACGCAAAAAAAAACTGAGGTGGAATAACCGCATTTTGGTATTTTCGAATTTCATTTCTCCGACGGCAAGGGACTTTCTAGAAAACCGCTTTTCAATACTCAATCAATCAAGTTCTTCATTCGACAATGTTGATCCTTAAGTAAAGGCAGATCACAAGCGCGACGCAAGAAAAATAAATATATTTTAATTTATTTATTTTAAATTGACAAATGTACCGTCATTAGTTACAAGTGGTTCCGACGGCTTCCACAATATTATATGTATATGGCTCAAAACAAAAAAAGGTTTCCTGAAATTAATCAGAAATCAACTAAAATTACCGACGGAAGCAGAACATTGATATACAAAAATATCTAAATTCAATGAGTTAAATAAAATATAACACTAAAACACAAACCTGCGATCAAATTGTTAAGTCAAAATTTTGCAATATTTTTTAATGATTACGGAAATACTTTGAACTTTTAACCATGTGAACAGTATTCGAATAAGTTTCAGTAGTTAAATAATTTTGGGTATATGTAATACAATCTAATAATTGTCACGTGTAAAGATGACTTTATTTTTAAAACATATATGCCTTATACAACTGCCTTGTAAATAAATTATTTAATGTTAATATGTTTGTAAAGTAGAATGTACCGCGGTATAAATTAAAACTCTCAATTTCTAGAAATGTGCAAACTTAAAGGAGAATGAGCTCCTGAAGTACAACTTTTTAACTTCAAGGAAAAGTTTTCAGCCACTTTGACAACATTGTTCAACAAGCGGCAGCAGTGAAACACACAAAGAAAATTCAATTATGCAAAAAGGAAATACAAAAATATTTTCCAAGATTTTTCGATGCAACAACTTTTGCATCAAAGTCGGAGAAATTCCACCCTCCGGCATTCTTGACATCCTCTTCCCACCGATAATGCCAAAAATTAGGTGCTAACAAAACAATTTGCATTTTTAAGTTAATTTTTGCAAGCGGCAAATGGCACGAAAAAAATCAATGTGCAATCCTTGAGGGTCTCGTCATCAGCTCGCAGGATATGACTTGGCCCCGCGAACGCGGCCAGGACTTTTAATTAAACTTTTGCACTTATGCAGCTGCCATATCCTTGCACATCCTGCAGTTCAATTCACTTTGATTGCCCGAAAAAAGTTCATAAAAGTTTGCAAAGCTCGCGCAAAAAGAAATCAGAAATTTCACTTTGCCAAACAAAACTAATTAACGTTAAACAGATAAAAGTTTTGCCCACGGGAACGGGATTGGCATATGAAAAATAATTAACACAAGTTTATGATTATGTTTGAAGCTGCGCCAAATGTCGAGCGATTTGTAAGCGAAGAGCTGTAAAAATCACAGACAGAAAGCATTTAATCCCTGGCAGGATATTCTTCCAAAACTTCTCGTTCACTTCTCTGCTGTTAATTAGTTCGGAAAGTGTTTCTAATTTTGGGAAAGGGAAAGGGCGGCCGCTTAGAGTTAAGTGAACTCGAATCAAAACAAAACTTTATCCATAAATTTCCAAGAACTGTTTTCGGTCAAGAGAGGTATCCCTTTTTTTATGTTTCGGGCCTTAACCTTGACTGATCTTTATCTCGGTTGGTTCGATGGCTACCTTCCACATAATTGTCTGACATGTTGGCCAATTTTTGTTCTATTCTTTTTTCCAAAAACGAATTGGTTTGAATAGAATGGCCAGACTACAAGCAGAGAGGTAGAAAAACAATATGACCGATTTGCGGATGCTCGTGCAGAAATAAATAAAGACCCAAAAAAAGAGGGATAAAGGCAAATCCCTAAACAAAAAAATCAAATTAAACTGTGTGATGAAGTATAAGTCTGGTTGCCTTTTTGAAAAACGTGTTGAAATGGATTGTGATAGAATTGATTGTCTTAGGCTGAAACGGATAATATTCGCTTTTTATACATTCTATACTTTAAATATAAATTAAGGAAAGTTACTTCACAACACAAAACTAATGATATAAAAATATTCCTAAATTATTTAAAATCTATAAAGCCATTATTCAGATTGCGTTTCAAAGTGTTACGATTTCCTACCTATTTTTGAATATATTGTAACACAGCCCTAACAAAAAATTCTTGTTAACCAACATGGTTTTATTTTCATTTTTGTGGCATTTCGTTTTACTTGCCCCTTCTTTTTTGGCAAGCTTGGGATGAAATAAAATTATATCAAATCGAATCATTCAAGAACTAATGGCAGACAGCCTAATGTCATTAGCTCGGGTTTTGTGTGCAGCAAAGTAGAAATGCTCCTGTTGTGGAGTTATGAGGACCCTTGGTCCTGGCTCAAGGATTAGCCAAAGGCGTGTGCGTGTTGGAGTCGTGTAATCAATTGGAAAACTCCTCCGAAAATCCACCTCAGCTATTATGACAGTTGTGCAAATGGAGGAAAATTGAACGAGAGAGGAAATTGGATTAGTTGCTTGAAATTATCAAAATGTAACCTCTGGAAAAATATCAACAAAAAAAGTAGCGCCCCCAAAAATGTAATCAAAAAAGGAAAAAGTGCTCGACAAAAACATCATTTATAAGCCGCGACAGCAGGAGCTCCCCGAAATAGCCGAAACATTTAAAAATATACTTTGATTGATGATATCTAGTCAGATAGCCAGAGTCAAAAAGTCCAGACGAAAGGACACGCACACGAGCCAGGAAACGACGCGAAATGAAACGAGACGAGTGCCGAAAAAAAGAAAGCAGCGAAAGTACATTAATTATTGAAATGTCATTAAGAGGAAGGCCCGAGCTGACAGCCTACAGATTCGCTTGAATATTTAATAGGATATTTGGCCGAAAAACGAAATAAGAAAAAATTATGACAAGAAGACGATGCGTGACCGACCGCCTTTTCCAGTCAGGATATGCGTTGAATATGATATACTATGCATAGGTTGAAGGAAACTTTTCCGCAACGGTGGTGAAGCAAATCACGCAAGATGATGTTGATGATGATGGAACACATTCACTCAAATCGTATTAATTACAGGGTGGATTCCCTATCACGGCAACTGTCTGCTTATAGGAAGTCCCAGACCATTCATCAGGCTGGGTGAACATTTTAATTAGTTTTTCTGTTTGCAGCTTGAACCCGAGATTACGAGCTAATAGTTCTCAAAAGGCAAATTATCCCGATGCCAAGTGAGTTATGGTAATACCCGGCCACACCCTCTATCAAAATATACCCCGTCTCCCCGAAGAGAATGCATTCAAATTTGCCCAAAAGAATCTGAGACACATAACTGTCAAAAAGGACAACCCGTCGTGCCCCGCAAATTGTTTGCGAAAATGTCAACGAAAGTACAAGATCGAATAATGAAATACCCTACAAAAAAATAAGATTGAAATCAATATATTAATGAACAATTTATTATATATTATATCAAATAGTAGGTATCATCAATATATACAAATTATTTAGGTGATCTAATTTGAAAATTTGAAAAAACTAAAGCGCTTATTAAATTACACCTTGTTTTGAGTATGTGTCCAGAACTCCATACTAACAAAATAGATATTTTAAAAGTGTCCCAAACTTTCATGAAATGGAAAATACCCCTATTTGAGTCAATGAAAAAGGACAAATTTTCGCGCCTTCAGAAGGCGAGCGACGGGCGTCAGAAACTATAAAATAAACAAACTTCCGATGTGTGGCAGACGCAGATCAGCTCGGAAAATGACTGCGATGATGACTGCGATGCGAACTGACGAGTTTGATGGGTTCGACATACGCTCGGCAGCTCCAGCTCCATTGATTGCACCATAAATAATGAATTTATGCTGACAGGCTGTCGTCAGAGGTTCGGTGGTGGCTCCGAGTTCAGCCTCTCGCTCTTCGTCAACTAATAAAATATGTTTTTATTGCAATGCAACACACACGCACCGCGTATAAAAATTAATGAGCCACGGAGGCGCGCACCCTTGGAAATTCGCATTCAGGATCGGGATGCGAAATCCGGAGTTCGGAATCCGGATCCTGGCCAATGCAAAATCATTCCATTTCCATTTTTGCGCATTTTCCTGTTCGCATTGACTCACTCTTTTTGTCTGCGTTAATGTTTGCCAAACGAAATGTTAATAATATTCATAAATATGTCAGCTAATAAAATCTGCGGTTTGATTGTCACCTTTATGAGTCTGTCTCAGCGCAACAAGCAACCCTTGAAAATCTTTGCCCAATTTTGCATGCATTTTCTTGAGATAGTCATTAGAATTCTTGGGTTTATCTCAAACTGAATGTGAAAGTAAAGTAAGCGAGTTAATTGGGTTTTATGTACGTGCTAATTGAAAGTCATTGTTACGATAAAGATAATACGTTCAGTGTCAGATCAGTTAAGATATTCGGAATATCTTGTATTCATATTTTAACTGAAAGTTTTAAATTGTGTATAATGTTTTAACAGAATTAATAGACTTTAGAGCATACTTAACTTAAATATAATGCAATGAAATATAATATAAACTATTTTTAATTTTATATAATCTACATATTTGTACTATTTCTTTTTCTTGTCAGTGCTAATTATTTTGTTTGCCAAGTGTCTTGTTTTGGATTTAATTTGAAATATAAACCGAATCGACCTTGAGTTCTAAAATGTATATTTTCAGCTTTTGCACTTTTTCCGTTTTGTGAGTTCAAACTTTAGACCTGCGACAATGTTGTAGCTCAGCCAGATGTTGTCTTCAGGATAAAGCAACTAAAACCGAAGTCAGAGAAATGAAGAAACTTTATTTCCTTCATATCCTTCTGTCCCCTCCAACAACCTCAGGGATGATATTTTTTACGATATTAAATGCTGAGATTTTTATAGATTTATATCCACAATTCAACGTCGTTCCTTGATTTTTATTGAAATAGGAAACTTTCTGCATATTGCATGCATCAAATGCTTCGGCAACAACAACTTGCTCACATTTCTGCGTAATGTTGACCATTTTTTATGACAAAGAATGAAATGAGATGAAATTATTGGTGAGTGAGGAGAGCAGCAAAAAAAAAACGGAAATCGCTGGCAATAGTCGAAGGAAATAAAAAAGCGAAATTACTTTTGATAACAGTAATAGCAAGGACTACAAGCAAGCCAAGGATACTCAAAGAGTAGCTACAAAAAACTACACATTACCAGCAGGAAGTCAACTACAAGAGGGCGTTGATTTGTCACAAGTAGAATTATGAGCCAAGGACAAAGGACATCAAGGAGAGCAGCTGCCAACAACATTGCCAGGAGAAACAGGAACGGGAACAACAACAAACACTTCAATTACCGGAAAACGTGTCTCGGATAATACCTTCCAAGATTTCAGCCCAGTGCATTAAGTAAATAAAAAGTAATTTTATTATTTCGGAATTTTATGGCATAGAATTCAAAAGGGAAAAAGTTTTGTTGGAAAAAATACCCTTGAAATGCTAGGGTATAAGGATTAGAAAAGTAAATTTTGTATACGTTAATTTATTTGAATATAATACTTATAATAATACCTTCCAAGATTTCAGCCCAGTGCATTAAGTAAATAAAAAGTAATTTTATTATTTCGGAATTTTATGGCATAGAATTCAAAAGGGAAAAAGTTTTGTTGGAAAAAATACCCTTGAAATGCTAGGGTATAAGGATTAGAAAAGTAAATTTTGTATACGTTAATTTATTTGAATATAATACTTTTTTAGACATCAAATAATTTCATGAGCAAATAATAAATTGAATGCACACAAAATATTAGCACACTTTTTAGGGCAAAGCCTATTCGATAGCCATGAACCTACTTTTTTTAAACAATATTCCTCATATAAATTTCCTTTTACGTCAGCTACATTAATATTAATAACGCCAGTCAAACTTTGTTGCTGTGTTGACGTGTGGAGCGAAGGATAAAGGATCTGCATATGTCTCAGCAGGAGTTTACAGCTCACCTCAACTCAAAAATCGAGGGAAAGGTGTGTTTACGAATAGTTTTAATGGGTTATCATTGTTACTGTTTTCTCATTTCTCTGTTTCATTTTTCCTCTGCATTATCTTCTTTTTTTTCTGCGCAAAGGGAAACTGTCATAAATGTCATTGCTCGTAAAAGGCAAAATGCAATTTCCACGCCCCTTCAGCACTGCCCTAAAAACCCCGTCAGCCCTGCGATTATTTTTTATGTGTGCAACCCAAACCGAAAAAGAAACAGAAGCCATACCCATCCCATCCCGTTCCACTTTCCTCCTCGGGATCCTTGGCTGCGTGTGAAATTATGATAAATGTGCATAAAATCGCGCCAAGGAGAATTCTGCTTCTCGTCATCGTCTCCATTGCACTTTTGCCTGCAGTTCAACTCGGTTCAGTTCAGTTCAGTTCAGTTCGGTTGTGTCATAAAAAATCGGCTAAATTGCCAGGCAGCACGCACATCGCACAGGACAATGCAGCAGTCTTTTGCCCACACTCTTCGCAGCTGTCCTGTCTGAATGGCATTTTTCATTGCATTTTCTTTTAATTAAATTAGCTTTTTTAATGCTTCCTCTTCTGTTGTTTTGCTCTGTTTTGACTCTGGTTTGTGGTCATAAAAAATCGGAAGGACGAGAGGGAAAGGCTACTTAGGATCGCCTTCCTGAATGGGCGCATCAAAATTTTGCAATTAAATTTCACAAAAATTAGGTATTACTCAATGGAAAATTGCATGTTAGTCGTAAAATATTTTCAAACTACACGGAAGATGGGAAAACTAAAGAAAATTAAACGAAATTTAAGGGAAGTTTTTTAAGGATCAAAAAATTAATTTATATGGCATAAAGTAGCACATAACATGTCTATAAAAAAACATCGGCACCAATTTCTTTGACAAATTCAGAAACTCTATTTTATTTGCGGGCTATAAATCCTCTTCTTAATTTGGGATAATCTTAGGCTCCTTGGTTTTTTTTAACAGTTAAAAGTATTACACATTTTTGGATAGCATAAATAACACCTCTAAAAATCTTTACACCTTGAAATGGTACTTCTTAGTACTTTGCGGTAAATTGAATTTTAAATGCTCCCATTTCAAGATAATTTTGTGGTTCAACAAACGTAATTGCACTACCAACTGGATGGACATCCCGATAAACTAATAAACCAAAGCCATTGCCACACACATTTTCCATTTCCGTTGCAAGACATCGAAGGCGGAGAGGCAACAGGGCCGAGACGCAATTGACCAGGCTTGGCAGTGGACCTTACGGAAATTGCAAAATTTCTCCATCGTAATAAGATGAAATTAAGTTTTGGCCAACCTCACATATTCCCACACTACTTAGAGCATAAATAGGGGGACGAAGGATCTTTGAGCAAACAGAGTCGAAGGATCTTCCAAGGAGGCTCAGTCAGGCAGCAAATGAACCACTAATTGCGTGACGAAATGCAATTTAGTGAACTTTGCCCCGGCCCCAAGTCTTATTACATACACTGGAAAATATTCTTGAAGATGCGTGTCAAAATTATAGCTTAAAATTTATTTAAAATAAAGAACATAAAAAAACTTTACATATTAAATATGCACATTTGAATAATAGTTCTTTAAATTTTTTTTCAACAGTTTTAAATGAATTTTATATAGACGAAGATCTTTAAAAACAAATTGTTTTACATGACGATGTATTTACATAAAAATAATATTTCAAGCAAAAAATTATTGCGAAAACGGACTCTACTTTTAATGTAAATTATAGACTTTAGTTGGAATATTATTCATAAAGGAATAGTAATAGCAGTAAAATGATTTAAAATTCTCTAGATTGCTTACAAAAATTTCAGTTTAAAGATTGAAAGTTATAATTCAAACAAGTAATTTTTTTTACTGTACCAAGCACTGTTCCTTTTCCTCAGCAATGTAAATACAAAAGCTTTGTGCTTCGCCTGTGTCCAGTTTCAGTTCAGCAATTAAATGGAAAATGTTGGGGAAAAGTCTTCGGCAGCAAAGCAAACATTGGCAGAGAATAGAACGTGAGGCATTAAGCAGCCTGGACATTAATCCTTTTTGTTTAACTAGGCAATTTAAAGTGTTAATCCCTGCGATCTCTGTCCTGCAGCCGATTCTGTCACCCTTTGAGTCCTGGCTCGTCCTGATGACAATGATAAATTACTCGGACACTTTCCGTTCTGTTTTAGCGTGATTTATCGCGCTTGCAGAACAGGACACGTGACTCTGCGCTTTACTTTTGGGTTGATTTTTAATTAAATGCAAACAGAAATGACCATTTGATAAGGTCGAGCTCGTATTGAGGTCTCGTCCTTCATTCTCTTTTGGTAGTTTGGGTGGAAGGCATTTTCCAGGCTTTTTAACTCATATTTAAAATGCAGTCGGCCCGTGAAGAGTGCGGACAAACAACGACTGCAGCCAACTGCAATGCATTAATTTTTATAGACTTGACTGCATTCATGAAAATTCATTGGCATCGTCCATTCATCGAGGGCCAACTCTTCATAGGCCGTTGCACTCTGCACAACATTTTTGGGCTTAATGATGTTTCCAAAATGCATCGGCAAATATGTGTTCCGCAATTCCAGGGAAATAAAATCAACAGGATGTGGATTAATTCAAGGCCTGGAGATCAGAAGTCCAAATACTCTAAATACTAAATACTCTTGCAGATAAATATCATTAATATTTATATTGTAGGAAAATTAATGCATCAATTTGTCCTTTTTAAACTGACTTGGCATTTAAAGAAAATCATATTTTATATTAAAAATAAATAAGTACCTCCAGAAATTTATTATACCTCACTTTATTTTTAAAGATAGTACAGAATTGCGGTTTGCAGTTGGATCCCTAAAAACACATTGTGTACATCATCATTCAGCGTTTCCAATACATATGTTTATGTGTAATTTTCAAATAATAGTTTTAATGTTTTTGGCAAACAATAGTTGCCATGAGCGGGACATTTCAACCATCCACTCAAAGGAAAAATGTGCGGGGAAAATGTGTTACATTGCGGTTGTTTGTGGTCATTCTGGCCATTCATATTGATGTTGGCTAACGATTGGATTTCTGTGTTGGCCTCGCGTTGAACGTTTGTAATCAACATGGTTGCGGCTTTACATTGCTTTTTGCCTGATTATTTTCGAAGTATTTTATGGATTGATTATTTGGGAGGTTGTTGGGGGTTATTGTCATTGATAAGATTGACTTAAAATAGAACGATTTTGGTATACTCACTAAAATCGGCTGTTAATGCAAAACATAAGTACCACGATACTGTTAAACCCATTTAAGCAGACAACTATATCAAGTGCAGAATTAAATTTATGCTTTTAAAGAACTATTTGTCTTGCTTTTAAAAAGTACGATTTGTTTATATTTAAAGTATGTTATAAAATATTAAGCTTGAGAGGTTGTAGCTTAAAGAAATAACCGAGATTTCGGCTCTTCAGTTGGCAATATAAACTAACCAGAATAAGCCGATGGTGAAATGTTTTCCATTAAGAGGAGGATATCGTTCGGTATTTCCCAATTATAGACCTGGGATAATACCACACTCCAAATCCAACTGGCAGGCAAGCTCAATTGCCCAAAGGAGGACAAACAAAACAAGCCGCTGTGAGATCTCGGCTAAATTACGTGCCAATCAACCACTTGGAAAACAACAATGGGCCCGAGACGATAAGACGGCTGTAGACGGGACAAACTTATTTGTTTAGCAACATGCAGACGACAGGACGAGGATAAGGAATCCTGTTTGCTAATTAGCACATGTATTCCTGGAACAAAACTCCGGCGGCAGTGTCAACATTTCACTTCACGTAGAGACGACCGACGACTCGTCTCGCTGGATTAAATTGTTTAATTTTAAATATGCTCTGTCACTTCATTTGTAAGGAACACGAAAAACTTTCCCTCCAAGGAAGCGAACTCTTTTCCAAGGAGGGGGGAAAAATCATTAACACGCCCGCAAGCGCAAGCCAAACGAAAGGATAACAGATTTTTCTGCTAATTTGCAGGCAGACTCCTTTGTGCGTGACAACTCGAAGTTGGGGCCGTCTTGTCCTTGTCCTTATAAGCCAGACACTATCTTCCTCTTTAGATCAACTTCTTGGCAGCTCGTTTCACTTGAGTGACGAAGCTGCAAGAGATAAGCTCCTTGGAGAAGTGGGGTATCCTTTTTTTTTGAGTGGGAAGGAGATCCTTGCAGGAACTTGCGAAACTTTCCCAATAAATTGCGTTTCTTGGGTGGCACGTTGACAGTTTTGCTTAACGCTTCATAATCAGCAAGAAACAAATACGCTGCCATCTAATTGTGTGCCCTAACAATTAAAAGCCGAAAGGACTTAAGTCAACTATAAAGTTGGAAACCAACTCTGGTCTTTATTCTCCTTTTAGCCTCCACTTAAAGTCTTGAGCCAAACGCAGCTGGTATTCTCGGTAAGAAAGAAAAACACTGAAGAAATAAATTGTTTCCACAATAAGTTTAGGTATTTAAAATTTATATAAATATATTGTAAATAAAAAAGACATTAATGTACCTCAATTTTAAATGCTTTACGGATACTTGAATTGAACAAATATTTGGTCTTAAACTTTAGGATAAATTTAATAATATTCCTATATACGGCTGTGCTCACCTTGAAACTCAATATAAAATGACTCTCATTAATTTTAAAACCAAATTTGACCAGTGTATCAGAAACTTTTTCAAATATTTCCAAATGCTCCAACTTACGCCTGAGTAGTTCCCCAGGAAGTGAGCCGGGATGTCCTTTCTCAAATCCGTGTCCTTGCCCCTCGTCCTGTTGTCTGCGTGGCCTTTTAACGCTTCGCCGATTGCACACAAGACAAAATTAATTGTTGAGTAATTGAAATTTTATTTATATTAGTTTCCTTTGCTGGAGGTCCTTCCATTTTCAAATATTCGGGGTTGGGTGACCACTGCAGGCGGTATTTGCTGCCTTTTGTGGACTGAAGTGTGTAATTCTTGTTTTTCGTTGTAATTTAGTACTCAGCTTTGGCTTCACTGCATTTATCCCGAGTCCGCCACGGGGCTCATTTTTTATTCAAATCCACTTTCGGTGTTGTCTTTTTTTTTTGGCTTTTTCGAGAGTGGAAAATCAATTTTTCGCTTTGCTGATGATGTCACTTTCAAGTCGTAAGTCATTTGTAAACGAAAATCTGTGGCAGGGTTTAGATTTTTGCTAAGTTTTAGGACTTTGAAGTTTGATTTTGCCATTGACCGAATTTTAAAATCAAACGCTTACAAATTTAATTTATTAGGGATCTATTTTTTTTAAGAAAATATATCAGATAAAACGAACAAAATTAAAATTGAAACAAAAAACAAATTGTTCCTAAGGTAAAGCTTATGTTCTAAGAAAAAATTACAATTAATAAGTTTTATCAAACCCAAAAAAAATTATTTAGCACGCAAGTTAATTTAAATTCATTAAATAAATATCGTAGTTTCCTCAAGCTAAATAATATATTTCTTTTGTACAGAACATTTTTTATTTGTTCCTGTTTATAGTTTAGGATATCAAACGAAACTATCCTAATGAACAAATCCACACATTTCATTTAAATTCCAACGGCTTCACAGAGGTAGTTTACTCCATACATTTCTTCTGCTTTTCAAATGGGTACATTTCCCTAAGCTTGTAAGTATCCCTCGACTGCTTTTTCTGTTAATGCGTTTTAATTTAATTTTGCATGCCCAACCGCACCGAACACAACACAAATGGCCAAATGCTCGAAATAAAAAGCCAACACCGAACAATGTTGCCCTCCACCCATCGAATTGCCCATTTGAGAGTCCCCCCAGAAATAGGAGGTGTTCTGGGTGGACAGGAGGACATTACTGGATGCCAAATGCAGCCAAAGTGGCCCTGGGAGTCAATAAGAATGCGATGTGGATGACGATGGCTGTCAGGGACATAACAAGCTGGACAGGACACATTGCACATCAGACTGGACCTGGATTGAAGTTGATAGTGGAATGGGATTGAAGGGAACATGGTTTGGGAATTCAACGGCTATCAGCAAGGAATGACACTCTGAAAACATGAGTGGTACATGAGCTATGCAAGAATTAATAAACAATCTTTAAAAAAACATGTTGATAAATGGTAAGAAGCAACTATTCCTAAAATGGAAATATTTTTTTAGGAAAATCAATTATATACCAAAACGAAAGACAACCAATATTCCTTATACAAAAATTTTTTTAATTTGTAATTGTAGACAGAGGTGGATTTTGCTGAAACATAAAGTTTGAAAGCAACATGTTTTTCTTATTTTTGTTATATTAGTTATTTTTGGTGACTAATCTTAATATCAACTAGATTTACAATTACGAATAAGTATATTTATAAGTTTATATAAGGTTGTTAAAAGATAATAAGCAAGACCATATACATTATACATATATAATACATATGCATATATATAATACTCAAACACAAATTAAGTTTTAACTATTTATTTAATAATTTTTAAATTCTAATTCTTTTTCAAGTTGAACAATTTATTTATATATTTTAAAGGCTCTTTGTGAGGGTATAGCAACAACATCGGGAACAAAATAATTGCCGGTCATTTGCAGCAGCAGCAAAATGAGCAGTACTCCTGCTTCCACTCCCACTTCCCATTCATCCCAAGTTCCTTTTTGCACACAAAACCCCTTACCAGTTCATTTTATCATATGCAAATCAAACAAAAAGCTTCGTGAGGTTTTGCCAGGCAACATTGTTGCTGCAACATGTGGCAGGAAAATATTTGCTTGCAATGAAAAACGCATGGAGGGAATACCATTTTTGAACCCAGGCAAGCAAGATAAACGAACTGCTTTTTTGAGCACATAAAAAGCATGGAGCTACTTGTAAGGGAGCCAGGAATCATTTGCTTTTATTGACTGCCCACCGCCGGACAGACAATTACGTTTACTGCGGTCAAAAATGCAACACACTCAAGTTACACGCTAAATGGCCAGAAACTAGAGAATAACTTGAGGTATATGGGGTCTGAAGATGGTGGTTTTATAAAAACACATTTAAAGAAATGTTTATAATTCATTATATGTTTAATATAGGAAATTCGGAAAAATTGCATTACATTTTTTATAAATATTATTGTAAAAGATCAGCGAGCACCAAATAATAAAAAAATTTTGTGACTGTAAATTAGAAACTTAAATAAAACACTCAAATAATTTGTATTAAATCATGTTCATAATTGTGTATTTGTAAGTAAGTAAAGTAGTATCGTCTAGTCGAACCAAATATCTTGAAAAACGAACACTTTTCCTTGTTAGCTATGTCGTATGCGTAATAATCCCGTTAAGAACAATCGTTCTGCGTATTTTATCTGTCTCATGTCTCGCCATTTAATACGAAAAGTTGTTATCAAAATAATTGCAGCGATTGCAACAACGTTGAGGTTTTCCAGGGTCCAGTTTCCATTCCCCCCCACTTGGACCATAAAAAACTGCCGCCAGCAAAATCTCATTAGAATAATGCATCGCCAAGTGGGTGCGATGAAGTCAGGTGGCTGCGACTGCGACTGCGACTGCGACTTCCACTGCAGACAGACAAACAATTGTTGATTAAATTCATTTTAGTCATTTGCATATGAAATTGTCTGGGAGGATTTGGGTTCGGTTCAGTTTCATTACGCCAGCGCCATTGAAAAGTCATTTCTGCGGATCGGGCGAGAGGACTCTGGCCACAAGAATAATGAAGTTGCCGAGTCTTAAGTCTTAGCCGAAAAACAATGCCAAGCCAATGACAATGGGATGACTTAGGTGTATTCGCCCGGCTCCTGGAACAGGATGCAAAACGCACTTAGGTGTTTGGGCTTTGGCTTTCGCCATTGTTCTTTTATGGATGGGTTTTCTTGTTTTGATAATTTAATTGAAATGGCAGCCAGGCAGGGAAACTCGACAGTTGCAAATGACAAATGGAAATGCAGTGTTTATTTCGGTTTTGATTTTCAAACAGATAAAGGTGTTAGAGGTGATAGAGTATTTGTAAGATATAGTCTTTTTATAATTATTGTTATATTAAATATGTATTACCAAATCTTGTACTTAGACTGATATAAAATTCGTTTCAGCATTATTATCTAAGTAAAAAACTGTCAACGGATAACACAAGTAATTTAATTTAATTTTCGAGGGAAAGGCGTTTTTTTTTTTCTAGGTATAAAATGTTATGAATAGAGTTGACTTGGTTTTCCTTATGAAATAAAGTAAGATTTATTATTTGTCTTAGCTGCCAAAAATGATTGTGTTACCATTTGAACAACCCCCGAACTTCACCATTAACTCCTTACGAAAACCGACACTTCGAAAACCCTTTTGACAAGTTTCAAGTTACACTGCTCCCAAAATATTTGCAAGTGTGGGCGGATGAAAAGCCAAACTTTGGGCACTCACGCACATGTCCATTGATTGCATTAGTTTCGTCCGAAGGAGGAAAATTGCGTTTCCACATGAGCCGCATTCAAGTTCAAAGTTTCGACAGATGAAGACAGGACTTTCGTGGGCGCCTCTTCAATTTTAATTGACTTTAAGTAAAACAGACCACAAATGAGGGTAGAGTGTGGGAAAACTTTCAGGAAATGCCTCGTTTGACTGTTATTGAATTAAAATTTCCGCGTTCACTTAGTTCCAGCCTTAATTGCTACTGTAAGTGACGACGTGATTACCTGAAAAAAATAAAAATAAAGCAACTTGAACTTTAAGTTGCAAGCCACTTCCTGCCACAAGACTTGGTTTTAAAAGTTTCCACGTAGTTTTTCCCTCCACTCCTCTTTCTTTTCCCTTTTTGTCGTGTGTGTGCATTTTTGATGAACTCCTCGCAGGATCCTGAGCCTGTGGAAAAGGAGTTCGCCTGCTTCCTTGTCAGTTCATTCCATTTGCATATCGTTTACGTTTTAATGTGATTATGGCGTGTGCATATTGAATGCCTTTGGCCCTTATCTTGGCTTCGGTATCCTTTCTTTTCTTCTCAACTTTTTCCTTCGTGTTGGTAACTTTTTAAAAGCAAATTTTTGGTACATTTTCTTGCTTATATATTCTTGGCCTCAACTTTCAACAGTTTTCCTGGTTGCGGTTAGTTTGCCTTTAATGGCTAACTGATGAGTCCATAGAAGACATTACTTACTTAAGTGAAAGGAGCTTTTATTTAAATGTTGTTCAAGGGCTTTAAAGAAATCAAAAAAAAAAGGAGAAGATGACCATATAAAAAACTGTTTAATACTAACATTTTTTATTGTTTTTGTTAATTTAATAATTCAAACATTAGTTCAGTTGATTAAATTCGGAGAGCAGCTTTGACCTTAATTCTCCCTCCCACATTGGGTCACACCTTTTGGGCTGGACATTTTATTGCACAATTTACAATAAAATTTATTTACGACAATGTTTTCGAACTATTTATGGGATCCTTGAAGTGCCCTATCCCATGCACTCCTCCGCCGCCCAGCTCGTTTCCCACTCCATGTTTCAGTGTTTTAATGCCGCTTTTATTGGTCGGAACACGAGTTCAATAGACGATGACAGGCGACCCCATGGGGCGATTTTTAGATTCGGCTTGAGAGGAGCTTAGCTGACCATCGGCACACGTTTCGCTCCTCCGTTCCTATTTTTTATTGCCAACTATCGACGGTCGTCGCTGTATTTCGGTCTGGATGTCAGCAAACATAATTCACAATTCGCTAGTTTTACGAGTCGCTTCCGTTCATTTGCCGTAAAAAGGCAGCAAATAAAACGGTCGGACAGTGGACAGTGCGCCCGCATCATCAAGTGACCATTGTCCGGCAGTCAGTTCGGTTCGCTCTTTTTTACGGCATCAAGGGTCATCCTTTTGTCCTTAATGGCCGGGGCAGTTCAGTTCAGGAGGGCTGAACTGCGACGGGGACCCAGTTGCCAGTTGCGTGGGGTCGGGGTCCGGGTTCAGGCTTATGTGTTACGTCACTTTTACCGACAAAATTTCCCCACCTCTTCAAGCGGATTTACTTCTCCACTTCGCAAAATAAGTATAGTCATCTATTATAAACTTATAAAAACTAATTTTAAATTTATCAGTGGTATTATATAACAATTTTGTGTATAATTTTGACTATTTTTAAAATATCTAACAATATATAAAAACATTAAATAAAAACACTAATTAAATAGCTTTCGAAAATTGTTATCTATTTGGGTAAAAACTATATCATCTCATATATTTATAACAAATGTAATAAACTAAAATAATGAATACAAAAAGTCCAGGTCAAGTTTTTCTGAGTGTAAGCGAATATATGGAACCCTGGCAACCATAAGTTATTTATGATCCATCATTGTGCAATATTTGGTAAATCTTGCCGAGTTTTTACTGTTGCTCTGCGTACCCACATTCCCCCACTAGTGACATCCTAAATTGAGGTACAGTTTGTTATTCTTTGACTATTCTTTTCAGCACATTTCCAGCTGGCTGACAAGCTGTCACCGCTGTACACATGTACGTGTGATTCGGTGCCACATTCGGAGATTTATTTCGCTTATCGTTTGGGTAAATAAAGTTATAAAAGCGAAAGAACCTTTTTCCAATGCCTGTGGTGGGAGGTTTGATTTGATTTGTTGGATCAGGATTTAAGTGAATTGTTGTTATATTTAATTGCCAGAACTAAAGACAACTGAGGAGTACTGAATTTATGGGTTTCCTATTTGCATTGGTTCAAATAAAAAAAAATTTCATTTCATTTGCAAAATTTACATTCAGTTTTTTTTTTTATTAAAAATTCATTAATATAGTAAATTAATATCATATGAACCAATAACCTTAGTTACTTATACAACCTTATCTATGCAAGCTATACTTATTTTGAATTAAGAAAAAATAACAATTTTTAGGCAATATTTCATTTTAAGGCAAGTTAAAGATAAACTTTTTACAAATTAATATTTCTTATTTCTTGTTTTATCATCAATCTGCCGTTCTATATAAATTACCATTTTCGGATATTCAATTTTATTACCCATATATTATCTGATTTCATGGAACGTTAATTCCAAGCACATCGCACCGGTAACAAGTAATTTTACTAATGCTTAACCCTCTCGTGTCCGATGGGATGGTGGGGCCCATAAATATGTCAAACGTCTGTCAATGTTAAGGGAAAATTAATGTTGCCAAAAAAGTAACATAAAAATGCAACGCAAAAATAACATAAAAAAGCCACCAAAAAGAGGAAAAATAAAGAAGGCAATAAATTAGATGCCCAAAACAACTGTACAGAAATATCAGCTTCGATATGTGTGTGGCAATATTTTTTTCAGGCCCGAAATCCCAACCCCTTTTCGATTAACAACATAATTTCGAGTGTCATTAATGTGCACATTATGCCAAAGTAATGCAAAAATCATATAATTTATATGCCCGAGCAGGGTACGTTCCGAAAGGGGTCAGCACAAAAATAAAAAAAAAAAGGAATGACCACTAACGGGGCGACATAAAAGTGGCCACAGCAAAAAAGGGTTAAGAGGCGTGCTGCTGGGCAAAGGAAGTGGGTGGCTGGGTGGCTTGAAGTTTGGGTGGGTGGCAATGGCTTGGCCTTTTGTGCCATGAATTTGGGCATGTGGTCAGCAACAGTGAAGAACCACTTGAGCATCGGACAAAAGAAAGTGGAATAAATGGAGGGAAAGGGTGTGGAGTGAAAGTGCCGAAGTGGGCAGTCAAAAGAAAATCGTTTTTTCGGCTACCCCAGCTGCGATGAGCCTTTTAAAGGCTTAGCCAGATAAAAGCAGGTTAAACAGCGAAATTAGTGTTATTGTGACGGAGGCGAGAAAAATGATTTAGCTTCATTTGCAAGGGAAGAATTTGTAAAGATTTTTTTTACCTTTTAATAAAATATTTTTGAGCTAAAAAGAGCTTGTACAGAAGAAAAAAATTAAATTAGTTTAAAGTAATACATTTCCTTGATCTTTAAGATTTTTTTTGCTTACCCCTTTGCTTGTTAAAGTCCCGACTCTTTCCCGCAGAAATATTCCTAATAAAAAAACGCTAACGAACCGCGAAACTGTCAAAATATTTCCACACGTGAACACCGGATAGCCCTCCTCTGAACTCCTTTCCCCAAAACACATATGGCCAACCTGAAACGCACGTTTCCTCTGTGAAATTCATTCTAGCGCAACGGCAAAGCAAATGCAAAAAAGCACAAACTAAAACGGAAGGATACGCAAAATAGCAGAGGGACTCAAAAAAAAGCTGCGGAAGTTGCAAGAAAAAAAATACACATAGAAATACACAGAAATTAAATGTATTGAGTTAAATATATCAATAAAATTACTTTAAATTATCAATTTTCAAATTTACTTACATGAATATATACATTTCGGTCGGAACACAATAAATTTAAATTTAATTGAATATTAAAAAATAAATGAAGTTACTTTATCATAAATTTACATAGATATTTTTTATATTTGTTATTTATAAATCTTTACTTTGAATACCTTAAAGATTTTAAAATAACTTTCTGCAAATATCAATAAATTTTAAGGAAATACATTTATTTGTACCGTTTAACCGGCCAGAAATATGAATCTTATTTGCAGTGCAAGCCTTAACCCCTTTGTTGCCGCTTGCATTTCCTCCACACATGATTTTGATTTAGTGGCACTTTTAAGGCAGAAAAGCACTCTCCAGCCTATAAATTCAATTTGCGTATTTATTGAGGCAGAAATGCGTCAACGGCAGGAGCAGAAATAAAGCGAAGGAGCAGCCAGGATGACTTAATGCACTACCAATTATAACTCAATTTTCATAAATAAGAGAAAGAAATGGCAAGAAAAAAGCGCCACAAAACACGCAACTCACATAAAAGTTGGGGTGAGGGTTAAAAGAGTGAGCGGTGGAGGGTTAAGAGTTCGCTACGCCTTGACAACTTTATGCTTTGATTTTGTGCCTTTCCATTTTTTTGGTGAAATTTTCCTATATGAAATATGAAACAACCGCATGTGTGCAAACATTTTTTCGGGTTAACCAGGGAAAGCGAAAAAAAAACAAAAAGGGGTTGGGAACACACACCAACGACACCTTCACCCTCTTTTTTGGGCTGCTCCCGACACATGAACCCTTTATTTTTATTTATTTATCCCTTTTTCCTGCGAAAACGTTCGATTTTTATCACCAAAATCAATTGCATTATTGTATTTGACTTTTTAGACAGGCGAACATGTTAAGCGAAACGTATATATAATATATTTAGCAACCATGGATAATTCAATTTTGTGTTGCAAGGGTTGGATGTCCTTATAATAAATTGTATAGTGGGACTCGAGAATTTGGTGTGGTTTTAGATTAAATACTGTAAATTTTGATGGTATTTATTCTTAGATTAAAAAAATATTTAAACTAAAAACATATTTATCGAAGTATGAATATTCTACATAACGTATGTGAAAAAGAAGAAAGGGATCAGACAAAAAATTATTGCCTGGTTTATGAACTTCTATCATAAATTTAAGACATTTTGTGTAAAAGCCCAAATTTGTGTTTCGATTTTTGAGACCCGCTTTCTGCTCAAATACAAAACCTCCAAAAAAGTACAACGACATTTCCCTGATTGAGGATGATTGTGGCAAGTTTTTTACCACTCCACTGTCCTAATTTGATTCACAACCACCTCCAGAACTTTTTTCAGTTGTCAGTGGTCTAAAACGCCACATAAATCATAGACTGAGGCTTGACAGGATGCGCTTGGGTCCTGATGATGCTGCTCCTCTCCACACATGAATCACTTGATGGCGCAGCGAGTGCAACAAACTGTGATTAATAGCAAACGAAACCCCAATCCGAGACCCCGAAAAACAGGAACCCACACAAAAGCTTGAGCTGACAAATTTTCATGAATTTTTTATTAAACATTGAAATCAATTCCATTTTGTACTCTTCGTTTCCGTTGCTCCTGCATATGTTTTTGTGTGAGGGGGAAATTTTTAAAAACATTTTTTTGCTTGGCTTTTAGAGTCTGCAGCACACGTTTGACTTAACTTGTTGATTTATGGCCTGCAAGCTGTCAGCGAAGGAAAGCCAAGAGGCAACTGCCGTGTTTTGGGAAGGGAGAAATGGGTGGTACAAACTCACATTGTGTAAAAAGCCTTGTTAACATTGCTTAGCTGAGGTCTTATTTGTTCACTGCTCACTTTTGGGAAAGAAAGCAAAGTTGACAGTTTTTGTGGGAAATCCCCGCACTGAGGAATTTAAATTAGTTCAAGTTGAGCCACGCAAGTGCGCAGCAGGAAACGCATTTTGACTTAGTTTTTAGTGCTCGCCCATAAATCAACACACTTTCGAATTGTATTGGGAATTTTTAATGTTTTAGTACCAACAGTTTTACATAAAAGCATGCAAATTGCGTTAGGTTTTATAGAAATATTTAAAACGACATTTAGACTCAACAATTTAGTTTGGATTTGATTTATCTTTTAAGAACCATACTAAACATTTGTTAAAGCTATAGCAGATTTTTATTAAAGTAAATTATCTTATTATAAATATAACTAACGACAAAAAAATGTACAAAATTGATAATATAAGTAATATAGAATAAAAATCAAAGAGAAATAATAAAAAACTTAACCCAAACCTGAAAGGCAGATGCTGTTATACCAATGGCTTAATATGGCTTCTAATATAAATTTTACTAAAATATGACGCAGCAAAATTCCTCTTCGCTTTATCTCGCCACAAACTTATCTGCTCAACCTCATCGGTAGATATCTGGCAAAATGTGCAGTGCATCCTCCGACCCCTGACTTTAAAGGGTTAACGGCTTGGGCTCAGGGCAACCCCATTATGTTTCGTCAAATTTTCAATATTTACAATTACTTAGCATTTTAAGTCGCCGCGTCACATCAAAATGACAATTATTTGTCAAGTCATAATCAAATTGAATCCAACAAAACACGCACAGGAGCCCAGGATCACAGTTGTGCCTAATCCTGCGGCTTTGCATGTGCGCCAAATTACCAAAAACCTAAAAAAAAGGCAGTGGAAATATCGGTAGGGGTAGGTGGAAATGGAAAAGGATTGCACTCGTCAAAGTGACGAGACAAGAGGAAAGGGGCAGTATACAGGATATGTCCTGAGGGGGGTTTGTCATTTGTGCCTCAACGAACGCGCGTCGGCTATAAATGTTTATGATTATGGTTTAGGCAGCGGAAGATTTACTTTACACATGTGCTGCATTTTGCATATGATACCAGCTTTTGCTAGAGATGGAATCGTGATTAGGAAATAAAGTAGAATGGGCAAATACATCCCGGAAAAAGAATTTAAAAACTGTATACAAATACAAATATTTAATAAAAATTTTCTTGGGCCGCATGGACTTAAAATAAATATATATATAAATATTTAATTATATTGAAGAATCAAGTTAATGGTAAAGTCGGTTGTTTTATTCACAAAAATAACTTATTTTTATTTTTTAAAAAACTAAAATATATTTTTAGTTAGGTATTTAATATTTAAGTAATATTTAAAATTGTTTGTTTTAAGTTTCGTAACTCACGCTCACATCTCTTTAAGCAAACTCAAAACCGAAACCACCACCCGCGTTTCAAAAATTACCAAACGCATAAAAACTTATGTTTATTTGACTTGGCCTTCAGTCGGCTGCCGAGTGCCACGCCCCCTCCCATGACATTTTACCACCCACCGCCCAGCGTTAATTGCGAGCTTGGAAAGCCAGCGAATTTCACACATGTGGAGCCTTCTCCGGCTTTAAGTTATGGCCAAAGATATTTGCGCCGTTTTCAGCTTTATTTTAATCTTTTCCATGATAAAATTTTACGATATTTGGCCGTAACTCCTCCAGGCTTTCAAAGTGAAAAAATGCGGACATATGCCATATTTCGAATTATTTTTAATTGGTGGTGATACCCACTCCTCTTTGGCCACGCATTTGGCCGCAAGGTACAGTCAGCCCCGGAGCCCTTTCGCACAAAAAAGCTTTCAAATCAAAGCAATTTACGATTTGATTTGTGCGAAATCCGGCGAAAAAAATAAAACACGAGCCCAAACAGAAGCGGCTCAAATTCGGCGCGTGAGATTTATGTAGTTGAAAGATTTATTCGCGCAAAATTTATTGCAAGTCCTGACCGTGTCCACGAGCAAATCGGACTTGGGGCTAGGACTTCATAGACCTGTGCGCCGTTAAGTGCTTTAAAAGCGCATAAATCACGCGGTTGTTTGGCACTTTGGCGAAAACCGCGTTGACAAACTTGCCCAAACACAGGCGAGCGTAATTCCCCAAAACTCACTCTTCCTTACACAAAAAAAAATATAATACAAATTTTTTTGTTTAATATTTACGGTTTCAATGAAACAAATCTTAAAATAAATAACCTCCGTTAAAAAAAAGTTTCAACACAAAAATAAATATATCAATTTCATTTTTTGTAGATATATACTTTTTATAAACTATTATTTATTTAAATAGAATATAATTTATTATACTTAAACATTATGTAATATTTATTTTATCGTAAAACAAAACCTTTCGTATTGGCTTTCAAATTCAGAATACGATTTTCCCCAGTGTACTGGTTTTTTTGCAACCTTTTAGGCCCGTCAAATTACGCGTAAATGGCAGTTCCAACTGGTACGTCCCCCACATTGTACTTCTCCTGCCCGGGAAATCTCTGTGGTTTCGAGGCCCGCGGCGCCTCAGTTCGGATTTCCCCCTTAGTGTTCCCTCCTTCAACCCAATGTCACATACGAGCCGCGTTGATGGCATTTTAATTAGTTTTAGGAACTTGTAGCAAGCATTTGATTGAATTGTTTTACGAGAGTTGTTTTTTCGAGCGGCGGCAGGGCGCAAATAGAATCCGTGGGTCCTGTTTGGAGACAAGTTGGTTGACGAGTTCGATGTTGTCATGTAGCGCACTGAGTGCAAATTTTGGTTTCTGTTGGAAACCCAATTTTTTTTTAAAGGCTTTAAGCCTAACTGAATACTGAATATGTGAAATTATAAATTTGTCAACTTTTAAGAGCAAAAACTTGCATTTAGATATTATTCAATGAGTGTAATAAATTGCTTTTCCTATAAAATTTTTTTTTTTATTATCTGGCCTTCTATAAAACCCGCAATTAAATATTCAAAAAAACTTCTCATTCCTCTTCTGTTTTTTATTCATTTCTTATATTTTTATCTCTAAATCCTTGGCATCAGTCAGGCATCAAATTATGTTTTAACATTTTTACGACATTTGTTTCAAATTATGCTGGGTAGCTTTCCCCCAAGACGCTTTCCACTCCACAATTTTCCACTGCATTGTTTCCACTTGTTGTGAATATTTGAGAAGACCGTCTGGAGGGAAAACTCGTCCCTGTAATTATCTACTCGACCGCCGTTGGACGTCTCAGCGCGATTTCCAATTAAAATTAATGAAATATTTTACAGGAGCTGAGAAACTTGGCCGGGTCAAGTCGTAAAACCATTTTGGAAAATCTTGTCAAAGCCGTTTCATAATCATAAACTGGGCTGCAATTCGGGTTTTCCACCGCCTTTTTTTGGGGTGTAATTATTAGCACCCTAGGAAAATTGCTTGGGATAATTCCCATTGGGGCAGACGACTTTGAAGTGTTGAGGTTTTTCGGTCCCCAAGGGATGGGGTCATCATTTCTTTTCCAGTGCTTTTGGTTTGACATTTTTCCACGGCTTATAATTGAAATTTTTTCGCATCTCGAGGAGCATTTTCCAGGTTCGTTCTTTTTTGTAGCCTGTTGTTTCTGTTACGGTGGCTACTTTTTAATTTGCAAGTCTCGGCGTTATAAATGACCAAAACACATACGTAAAATTAATGACAATGCCCAGGACTTTCTGTCATTCTGACGGACAGACGACGTGGGGCAAAGAAATGTTTGCAAAAAGCATTTCTGCTTAATGTTGATTAAAATGCCAGCGCGCTTTCATTTGCGGCGTGAAAAAATGCCCGCCAATCTCTAGCCATTTTCCGGCTCCACTTTCTGGCTTTCCCTGCGATTTCCGTGTTGGCCATATTGACAGCCGTACAAGTTTTTGGCCAGCATCACAGCAGGCAGCTGTCTGCCATCGGCCATCGAACAATGGTGAATGGATAAATGGCGGAACGCTCCGATGGACGGAGTTTGAAATGTTTTTCGGTTCGGTCTTTTCTTTTTTCCCCACTTTTTTTGCAGGAGCCATTGCGTAGACAAATGAATGAAAATGTCAAGCTAAATAGCAAGTGGTTAGGGTTTGGTAGATTTGTCAGTCAGTCAGGGGATTTGGATTTCGAATGGGTTGAGATATGGTACTGAAAAGTGTAGAGGTTTAACTTATTGCAAGTAATTAGTATTTAAAATCAATATTAAAAAATGAAAATATAATTATAAGGATTAGATGTTAAATCAAGCTAAATGTTTTCATTTATTTTTAATTAACAGAAACTGGATACAAAAATTTACAAATTTTGTAAAAATTGTATATATATTTAGGCATATAAATATTTGGTACACATTTCCTTAAAAAAAGAATCACAATGGCTTTGGGTTTAACAACTCCCCATGGAGGAAAACTGTACTCATGTCTCAAGTGCACTTTCAGTGCACTCAGATGCTGGTCCTCGACTCCATGTACAAGTAGCCATAACTTGCAAATATAATGACAAAGCAATTAAACATTATGGCAATCCTAGATGGGCCAGATCTCTCCCCAATTTCTCCGCCCTCGTAGCCAAACAGAAAACAATCAAAAACGGTGTCGAGTCTTCGCTTTACATTTCTCGGGCAGGGGTAATAGCTTTCAAACAATAAATGTCCGCAAAACCATTGACATGGCTAGCTGAAAAGTGGGGTTGGCTACAAAAAGGCAGGGGATCCGGGGAAGTGGTCAGAGTGGCCAAGTCATTATAGAAGTGGAAGTCGCCGAACCTGGACTGCAAAGCAATTCATCTAATTTGCATGAGCCTTGATGGGGTTCCCATATGTGCACTCTAAAATAAGTTGTGGAAGTTGATAACGTATATTGAAATTTATAAATTAATCTATTAATAAAAAGTGATTTTTCTTTTTTACTCAATCGTCATAATATATAATTTAATATATATAATTTAATATATATAATGTCTACTGCCTTTACCCTAAAAAAAATAATTCTTTAACTAGATTTGTTTTAAGTGTTTTGGATTGGGGTTGGCCGGCAGTCGCACAATAAATAAAATTAAAATGATGGCAAACAATGGACCGGACTGGACCACGGCAAAAGTGGAACCGGAGACCGGCGGACCGGACTTATTTGACTATTCCGTAATGCGACACACACACGAGCGTAATGACCTACGAAACACAAAACACCAAATAGCTGAAAAAAAAAGACGATGACCACCAACGGGAGCGAGCAAAATTGAAAAAGGAAATTGTTTGTAACTGCGAAACGAGTTTATTATTTTGGCACCCTTTTCGCAGTGGCCACGCCCCCATCTCCGCCCCGAAAGTCTGACCTCCCCAAAGAAATCGCGAGTTTTACATATGGCTTTTTGGCCAGGACCGTTTGTCTGAACGGAACTGAACTGAACTGAACTGAACTGCCAGTAGTCATGGGTCCGTAACCTTTTTTAATTAAAATGTTGACAGGCGCATGGAAAAATGCAAGGCTTACGTGGGTGGAAAAAAAAATGGGATGGCGAAACTGAGGAGTAGGAGCAGAAGGAAAAGCGAAGGAAATGGGAAAGGCAGCCGAGCATCTCAATGGGCCATCAAAAAGTCAGACCATAGCCCCTCGATCTGCCCCATTGGACAGACATCACCTCAGGCTCAAAAAGGAGACAAAAGGTGCCCCAAAACGGCGGAGTTCCTGGTAAAACGAGCCGTGATATTAAATGAAATGAATTGAAAAAAATTGGAACCATTTAATTTATTTCTTAAGAGACAACCATTGAATTGGTATTTTCAGTAAAACAAGTTTTCACACTAACCCCACACCCACCCAATCAATTTTCAACTCACTCTAGTGTTAAATTACTTTAATGCGGGTCCGTTCTCTTTGATTTCTGCATAATTTTCAAGTACAAGATTGCCGAATCCACCTCGGGCGATTTCCCATCATCGACAGTCGCGTGCTCGGCAGTTTCCCACTTTTCATATGGGGGTTGCTTAGGGAAATTTTTGGGATCGCAAAAGATTTTTTTTATTTATAGCGACACCTATGACATTTAAGTGGTTTTTGCACTTTTCGCAAGGCACGCGGCCACAAAGAAATGTTGCCCAAATGATTTAACGTTTTTTAATTGAATTTTAAAATAGCTCGCAATTTTTGAAGAAACTTCTCCTGTTTGCTGGGGGGATTATCTCATGTGTGTAAAGGGGATGGGGACACTTTCATCCTCCCAAAATGTTCGCATATGTCGCTGGTTTATGGTGAAAGCTATAGAAATAGATATGACGTCTGGCCCACTCCAATTTTCGGTTTTGCCTTCGAGTCGTATCAGTTTACAATTACAAATGTCAGGTTTGACATGATAAATGGGCATATGTGGGCGAGGCTTTTCGTTTTCCAGTTTTAAGGATTTTTCCACCTCCATTTTCCGAATGTTTCTGGCATTTCTTGTTGTCCCCAGGCGGTTTGAAAGGTTAAATGAAATGGAATAAAACGCAAATGCATTAGCAGGCTCTTATTTTAAAGACAGAGGGCAAGCTAAAAATGTTGGTAATGTCAAACGAATTTTTGGATTCGGGAATGCTTAAAAATAAAATAAATAAACTTTAAAATTAAATTCCTTTTTTTTGCAGTCAATTCAATTTTTTTGCCAGCGATAAGATACAATTTAAAAAACATAGATAATCGTCTATAATGCATTCCCTTAGGGCAAACAATGTTTTTTTAAAACAACGTTAGACAATTTAATTAAATTACTTAAAAAACTCTTCTGTAATTGTTACCAACATTTTCAAAATACCCCAAACCACATCAAGTTCAACAAATCCCACCTTATTTGCCGCCCAAAAAACAGCCATGTAATCCCTGGTGATATTTGATCCGAATGCTAATTAAGTCAATTCGCAGTACACAAAACAAGAAAAATAGCAGGGCCAAAAAAGTACAACAATTGGGGTGTTTATATCACAATTTAATGGGAAATGTGTAATAAGAGATCGCGATCCGAAAAAGGGGGGGACGGAGAGAAATATGAAAGTTGAGACCATTTATTGTGCCAATTGTCATTGTACATTTTCCAGGGGACTGAGGGGCCTCACCTCAATTGGTTATACAACACCTAAATGTGGGCAAAGATCATAAGCAATTAGCATTGAGCATAAATGTTTTGGGTAACCCGAGGAACTCTGACAGTTGGTTGAATGATTGAATGGTTGGATTGAGGAGACGACCCGCACACACCTCCAATCAATCAAAGTTGAAAGAGCGAACTTCCCGGTGACATTTGCCTAATTGAAACCCATCAGATTCACACTCTATTAACTCGGCCACCTTATGGCCGATTACACTTGTCAGCGGAACTGGAACTGCAGCAAACTGGTTGACAGTTAAATTGTCATTTCGGGCTCATCCGTCCCCGGAAATCGGATTCATCCGCAGAACCAACTCGCCCACTGTCCCTCACATATGTTCAACTTTTTGTGCATTTCGCCGTGTGGAATCGCAGTTAAGTGCTTTAGTTTTGATTTTCAATTATGTCACATTAACCATTTCCCCTCTGGCCTCCAGCTATTAACAAGCTTAGCTACTGTCCTTTGTCTCCAGATATTTTGTGAATCATTACCACCCCCGGGTCAGAAATAGTTCCATATTTAAAACGCCGCTCATGTGGAAAATGTGGAAAAATGCTCGTCTAAAAGCCTGTCGGGAAAATTGCATTTATAAGCGGATTATCAATATCTGGCTGTGTACAACTCCCTCCCGGCAAATTAGCTTTAAAAATTGTAACAAGTGTCGAGCTGAAATTTAAAATTATTAATGCATATTGACTTTTCGATTTAAAAGCGGATTTTATTGGAAGTTGAGGTAGCAGAAGGGTTCCAAAATTAAGCATGCTTAATATAATATAAATATGGTAACTTACGAAAAAATATTTCAAAAAATTGTATTTGAATATAACATTTATTTCTCATAACTGCTTAAAAATAAGAGAGTTCTTATTTGATTAGAAGAAGCCGAATTTCCTTAATTTGAAAACACCTGTTCTTTTTAAGGAACGTTGTCAATATATATATAATATTTTAGTGATGTGTTTTTAAAAAAACTGTTACATTGCAAAAGAATATATTTTGTGTTTGGGACCAATGTAAATTATGCATCACAAATGCTAATCAATCCCCAAAGAGACGCCAGTTGGAGTCTGCCCAAAGTTTTCAGCTAATTAATATACAATTTCGAAAGCGAACGAAATGAGAAACGAAATTTGCATAACCAAAACACAAACGCTCAACTAATTAATATTAAATTCAAGCAAAATTCCAAATTTAATTTCGCGCATCAAACTTTGTTGGGGATCTTAACCCCCGTCCGCCGTAACTATTGACTTTTGGCTTTGGCTTTGGCCCCGGCTGCCTGTTCTGCGGCTTTTGTTAACCCCTCGTGAATATTGCGGCCGGAGAGCAATTCATAATCATGTCATAATGCCGCGACCCCCAATATCTCCGCCTCTTGGACGTTAAGGCTGCTTAATTACAACGGCTTTAAAAGCGATTTCGAACGGCTCATTGCCAAAACGCAAAATTTTCAATTGACTACACATTGGGGCAAGGGTTGGGATTTTATTATTAATTAAGAATTTTACACGAGTTCCCTTCGAAAGCGGCTTAAATTGCTGAAATATTTCGTGGCTCATCGGGAGATGATTGAAAAAATTACTTTTTACGCGTGAATTAAATTTTCGCGGTCTGCTGTCAGTCACCCAAAAAAGGGTTGAATTTGCCACCCACCCCTTAACCCTTGACAACCGACATTTCCCAACCCCGTTGACCAGTGACGAGCTTATTAGAATTTTCCGCTTAAATTTGCTTTGGCACTTCTGCATTTCGGATAAATAAAAAAAAGTTGTCTTAGCCGCAGCTCACTTTTGGCCATGTTTGTTTAGGTTGAGGTGGTCTTCGTAACCCCTTCCCCTATTTTTGGCTTCTTATTTTTTCTACCTTTGATCCTTTGACGCGCTTTTGTTATACTTTCCTTTTGGTTTTTTTTCCGCTCTAGTATTCCCTTTAATTTTGGCTTAATAATTTCGCTCCTCATTTTTCCCTTTGTTTGTTTTCCTTTTAGCCAAATGCCGCGCTAAGCTGCCAAAGTGGCGCATTTGTCTGAATGTTTTTTTTTTCGCTTTTTCTGTTCGTGTTTTGATTAAAAATTTGTTGTTTTTTTCGCGCAGACAATATTTGAGTTTATCTTTGGTAGCGGATTAGTAATGAACTTGTTCGGGGGAGTGTGGGAGCGGCTTGTTTACTTAGGCCATAATGCGTATTTCAATTATAACATTTTTTCCCTTTTCCCCCTTTTTCGTCAATGGTGGGGAAAGTGTTTCTTTAAAACGGAGAGGCGTTTTAAACAAAGCTCGAGGAACTATAATATATATTTTACTTTAAAAAAATATTTCAATTACAATAAATTGAAGTAGCAATTCTTTTAAAATCAAGTGTATTACTATTTAAGTCAAATGATCTGCAGTAGAATTAAGACTTTTGAAATTTAAATATATTATATGTTTTTTATGTAAATCGCAAAACGCAATTGAGTTAACTTTAAAGTCCCGATTTAAGCGACTTGAATTGAACAGCCACATCCAGCCCATCCTTCGTAGTTTTTTTCAGCCATCTCATGGCTCTGGTTCAGATCGCTAAGCATCAAGTTTCGAACCCCCGGGGAAGAAGGTGGGAAAAGCGAGGGCTGACTGTACGGGCGAACCACTTGAGTACGCATTCGTTTGCGTCTAATGAGTTGTATCAACAGCAAGTACCGGCGAAAGGCGGCTCCCCTGCCAAGACTGTTCATTAAGCCTCGACTGAATGAATTCGCGCAAAAGAAGTTACTTGTTGTCCTCAGAATTTCCCCTCCACTGTAGAGTTTTTCGCACAGCTTTCACTTGCAGCAGCGGGATAATAAGAGAGAAAAGAAAAAATGCCAAACACTTGATCAAATATTTTGCAACTTCATCGTGCCCATCAAGCGCAGGATTTCAAGTACTCCGCTCATTTGCCAGCCAGCAAATTTGGTTTGTAATTAAAATGAATCCGAGACTAGAAAACCAGTAAAATGGAAAAATACTTCTTTCCCGATTAATCGCTGAACCCGTTCACTCGGGTGTGACAAATGAAAAACTGTGGGTGGATAAAACTCGCACTCTGTTGACTTGGGTTCACCATTCTGATTAAAAGTTGGCAACTTTAAGTTACTTGTTGTGTTTTTGGGCTACCTCGTAAGCCAGAAACCCATCAATTGTCTCTTGAATCTGCTTTCCATGCCATCAGGCTAATTAAACGATTCAATTTAGAAGACTTTATCAAAACGACAAGTGTTTGTTGTCTTTTGCCACCTTCGAGTCGAAAGTGTTTTCATGTAGCAAAACTTCTCCGTCTCTCAAGCCAAGGGTGAAACGCATTAATAAACATTAAGGAAGAAAACAAAACAGGTCCCACATGTGTGTACCACACTAAGGAAAACATGAATACAAAACGGAAATAAAAACTTTTTCGTATTTTCTAATATTTCAAAACATATCGTGACTTAAAAACAAAACAGTTCTTAACCAAATTCAAATTTTAAAGAATTTTTCAGTTTAGCACAGTATTTTATTTAAATAAATTTGTTTATAATTTTTAATATTTTGATAAACTAAGTCTAAACAAAATAAGACTTTATTATTAACTTGTGTTAACCAAATGTATAAACTATTCGTATGTACATATGATTTTTTTTTAGTATAGGCTTTTTATCACAGGAAATGTATTTCATATTTAAACTTTTTTTGGCAGTGTTGATAAAATATAGGTCAAATACCGAACCGGATAAGAAGGAGGGTTGCCGCCAAAAAGTCTCACTTAACTCGGCACCAGGCTCACATGCGACAGATTGGCGGAGAGATCGCACAACCCCGGCAGAGACAACTCATTTGACTGATGAACTCGTGTTGACATTTCCCCTCCCAGGACACCTCCCCCAACCCCCTTGATTTCTGGGGCAATTCTTTTGACACTGACACATGACATTTGCCCAGGCTGACTTACTTTGGCTCACATTTTCACTGTGTATATCTTCCTCTGGGCCATTTGGCGAAATTGTTTTTCAGCACAGTTGAGTAAACATTTGGCAGGCCCACCGGGTGGGTTACCCTGAACCCCAACCACTACCCCTCAAAACATAAAAAATAGACAAAACAAATAACACTATAATAGGGACCATTTTCACGAATACGCGATATATGAGAAATAATATTTTTTTCTATGCCATATTTTTTGTGATTTTTGAGGAAATATTTGTGTGATTTTACTGTAAATATTTTTCATTTGTAAACGGTGTTATTAAAATTTATTTATGGCTGACTAAGTAATGAAATACATATTAAAAAATTCAATAACTTTTTTTTCTGTTATATGAAACGTTAAGTTAGGAATTTGTAAAAAAAACTCTCTTAAGCAGCATTTGGAAATGTTTAAAAAACATTAGCTTGTAAATAATTGTTAATAATTGATTATTAATGCTATAATCAAAAGTCAAAAATTTAGAATGATTTGAGTAAGTTCCCTTCTTAGTGGAGTTCGATCAACTGTTGAACGGCGAACATTAAAAACGATACTCCTCCTGCCATTGTTCGAAGTTCGAAACTACCGATGCCCAACTTCTGCCAACTGCTATTCAAACCAAAAAATAAAGCGAAATATAAAAAGAAGCCAGGAAACTCTGCACGCCATGCACGAAAGCGCACATTAAATATTTACACTTCATTTTATGGCGGCAGGAGCCAAAAGGAGCAGGGAAAGGACCTCAGCCACATTTCCATCAGCCCGAAAGCCGAAACGAGTGCAATCACATCGTCTCATATTATGGCTTTAATGGCAATGACAACTGTTAGCCAAGTTCGGAAAAGGAAAAAAAAAGACTTGGAGGAGACAAAGGAGGGAGGACACTCGCAAGTGAACCGCAGGATATGGCTCAGGTCAACGGAAGCCATAAAATTCTCGTTTGTCACGCGAAATTTTTCGCCGCTTCCCGCAGCAAAATGCCAACACATGCAAAAGACAAAGTTCCAGCGAAGCAGTCACAAAAAAAATAAAATAAAGGAAAACAAAAACAAAAAAGAGACAAAAATAATAATATTAATGGGGAAAAAATGCGCAAAGACAACGAAGAAAAGTCCAGAGGGAAAAGTGCAGGAAAATCCAGTTTGCCTTGCAACCTCGAGATAGAATTATTTACGTTTAGTTTTTATAGTTTTTTATGGTTGGAAAAAGGGGTGGAGATGGGAGCTGGTCATAAAATATGGGCGCAGGTTTATTTATGCCCTGCTGTGGCGACATTTTCGAACCACCCACCAACTGGCTTTGCCTTTGTTTTTATGGCTTGACGGATTGCAAAAGGTTCTACTGCGGTCGCTTTTTCCCTTTTTCCCCGCTGGATATTTGTCCAAATGCTTGCGCTAATGTCAATTAAATTTGAACAGACGACGAACGCCAAATGAAATTTTAATTACTGCAAATGAGCCGAAGGAGTAAAGTGACTGAGAGGAAAGAGTTACGGCATTATAGTAAAAACGGACTAATGACCAAAGAAATTGGCCACTTCAAACTATTATGGTTGAGTTAAATTTAATATGCTCACTGCTGCAAGTTGATAAATCTGTGGTTAATGGCAGCAAATCAAGTGGAAAGTCATGTACTAAGATACTTTTCGACTTTTAAAGTTATATATTTGTTGCCTAAGCTATTGTAATAATAAATAACTAGTTTATTTATTCAAAGCTATTTATGAACTATTTCTTATATAACCTTTGGTTGATGATTCATAGCTTAAAAAGTCCCTGCAAAAGTATATTTTCTACCAACCTTAATTGGCTTTAATTGGTTTAAATTCCGGAGTTTTTGTTGCGAATAAAAACGACAAATTCCCAAGCTAACGGGGACACGTAATCTTTTCTATAATTTGTTAAATTTGTCGCGGCAAAAGTTTATTACCCCGGACGACATTGTCGCCAATGCAGACACAATGGGCAAAGTGCATAAATTGGACTGGCTGCCTACGAGAACAGAACAGGATAAAATGGAAGTGGGAATAAAGGACAGGACAAATTACGTACAACAAATTGTACGGCGTTTGTCGTTTTGCAGTTTTGGGTTCCGTGGCTTCGTTGCATGCATTTCGGTCATATTTCCCCCCCACACAAAACAACAAATCGGCGATAAGAGGAATTTATAAGCATTTCGCCCTGGTCAGCTCCGGAGAAATATGTGTTTATATAAAAAGGATTCAAGTTCTCTCTGTGATTTCATTAATTTACGATCCCTGGCGCCGCTAAGGCTGCGAATTAAATTGGCTTAGGCATCGCCGGGCATACGGAATGAGATGTAGATACCACGGACTCGCAGATATATTCCTGGACAGTAGTCTCCCCCTCTGTTTGTAGAAATTCTTTAGCTTCTCCCACACATCAAAGGCATTTGCCAGGCACTTTTTTTCGCCTTTTTGTTAAATAATAATAGAAAATCGCCTGGGTGTGTAAGTAAGTAAAAGTAGAAACATTTTTCTGCTTAGCTCAGCTGAAACGGAAATTTTCTGTTCATCTTGTGTTGCGGCAGGCAGAGGACGGGATTCCATTTTTTTATTTTTGCGGAAAATACTTAGACGGATTTAAGCGCGACAAACAAGACGGCTTGGGAATGCCTTTCTTGACATAACGAATAATGATTGCTCTTTCGGAAAGAATAACATGTGGTTTTTAGATTTAAAATTTCTAATTTATTTAGTAAATTGTGTTGAAGATTTTTGGATCTATATAATATTTATATATGTATTATTTTTAAATATATTTTAGGATTTGTTTTTTTATTTTCTTATTGAGTATTTTTCACAGGCTAAAGAGGGTTTATTTAGCATAATATATTGAAACCCAACCAATTGTTTCTAACGTATTTTTGAATTATCATCAAGTTTAAATAATTGTAATACCCTTTTAGGCAAAAGTAAAACCCAACCGTGGCCAAACCTCTAGTCTTATTTTTATCCAGACGCTTTGCGGGATCGGCTTCAAAGTGAAAGAGGCGCTCGGCACAATGGAAATGCCCACCCGCTGGGAAAATTGGACGGAGCAGGCGGCGACATCTCACCAAGGACCTCGTCCTGCCACCCACATTTGGATGCCGGATGGGTGGGTGGGCTTAGGTAATACGCATTAGTGCCACGACTGCATATTACGATGTGATTATTATGATATGCTTATTTTGTGGTTCAATGAGCCGGTCTGCGTTTGGGTGGCAACTTTGACGGCTTAGCGAAATCTGCTTCAATTTTCCACCGCCAACCGTTCGATGAATATTCGGTGCAAATAGCTGTGAAGAGCCAAAGTCGCCGCTAATTGAAACAAACGCAGGACTCTTTGTGGCCTTAACTGTCATGGCAACAATCGCGGTCACAGGACTCCAAGCTCCGTCTGAACTTAATCTCATAAGTGTACGTTAGTCATGCGCTGCATTCCCATTTTGTTGGCCAAAAATGCTTGGCCATAAATTTAGCTGCTTCTATGCCATTGTTAGCTGCCTCTGGTGCAATTTTTCAAGCGCGTCCTGGCCATGTGTGTCCTTTTCCCGAGTCCTTGGAGCTGCGTGTGCTGTAAATTCTCCTCCTGGCTTCTGACTTTTGGCACCCACCAAATGGGTGAGAGGTCAGTGATGGTGAGTTTATTAATTGCGCTTGTTTATCGTCTAGTTAAAATGTTTTTTTTTTTTTCTTTATTCTTGTTAGCGTATGCTCTTTGAGAGTAACTTCATTTTCATCAAAACGTTGCAAAATACTTTACCCTAGAATGTAAATTTAAAGCTCAACGTTTATTAGTTAAGATCCAAAAGTTTTTGAAATTCATTACAATACATACTTTTAATAATATCATTTTGTTTCTATAGAGTATTTGTTTATTTGGTGTGCAAATAAGGGATTTCCCAAGTTCTTAGATAACTTAAAACAAATTGCGTGACTCGCTGGCATTTTTTCAGGACAAGACTTATGATGGTGCTAAAATAATTTGACATAATTACTGGACTAGCACTATAACTTTGCCCGCATTCCAGATCTTTTTTCAATTAACCTTAAGTAAAAATCCTTTAATCAGTTCTTGGCAAATTGCATACCTAATTTGCTTGCCCAACAATTTTGGTTAGAAAATTTTCAATTGGCCATAATTTTAGCTCGAATTGCATGTCCTGAACTGCTGCAATTTAAATATTTGACGAATCGTTGCCACAATCTTGAGTGTTATTGCCCTTTCTACCCTTATATCGGTTTTTTTTTAGGGCAAAAGTTTCTAAATTATAGTTTTCTATTTGTGCAGCAGTTTGTAATGAATATTTCATGTTGGGTGGAATTAAGTGGAATTGAATTTAAAACACTACTCTTTTTTTGAACTTAAATATTGTTTTATAGAAATAAATTTGTACTTTATTCAATATTTTGAATGTAAGCTACTAAAGAAAATTATTTATTTTATTTTATTTTTTTTAAATTGTTTCATAGCTACCGATTTCAATGAGTCATTTAAAACAATGCCATTTTTCCAGCTAAGTAAAAATCAATAAAGTTAAACATAAACCTATTTCAATGAGTCATTTAAACCATGTTCTTTATTTCCAGCCAAGTTAAAATCGATTACAGAACGTAAATTATTAATAAGAAATATTCACTTAGAGAGAACCGAGGAAGCTTCCTGCCAAAATCCAAGCCCAGATCACGATATCGATAAGTTAATGCGCCATCTGTTCCAGCCAAGCCACAAAAGAGCAACCGAATAGTAAACAATGGTCGGAAAAACTTGCTGACATTTAAATAAATTGTTGAACATTAGCCGAGTCTAGCTGACAAACTAAACAGATGAGGATGGTTGGGTGGGGAAAACTCGTTGGAGGGGGTGGGCAAACAATGAGGGCGGCACACACATGGAAAATGGCAAAGAAATTGCTGCAAATCAAATTTGATAAACACAAAAAACAGGCACAGGGCGATGGAAAAAATAAACACAAAAGAAATGAGGGGAAAAATTGACAAGAAAAAATGGCAAAGTGTGCCGGGAATGACAGGATGGGTAAAAAAGGACGAAAACCAAAAGGAGGACGATGAGTGGCGGATGGCCAGCCGGAAAAATGTTTTATTGCTGCCATAATTTTGAGTGATAAGTGACGAAAAACAGCCGCGTGGAAAATCAATCGATGAGAGCCCGTAAAAAAATCATCCATCGGATTATTTATGCATCATTTTTCCCATCCGCTGATAGATTTCTGCTGTTGTATCGGCTACAAGTTAATGGGCTAACGTTTAATAAAGATTGATCGATATTCCGATAAGGTTAAGCTATACTTTTGGTTAGTTTTTTCTTGAGTCCGAATATCACAATGATAAGGGGATGAATTATTCAGGCGATGAAAGACATGGTTAAGACTCAATTTCGGTTGCTGGTCAATAGGTTAAACCCTTATTCGTGAAACGATTGTGCTAAAAGTTACTTTTGGTCAGTTTACCTATTATATTTTCGTATCAGTATTTTATGAGTGCAACGTTAAAAAAATGTGCTCCATTTAAATGTTGGCAATGTTGTAATAGGCAAAATAATACTATAAAATATCAATTAGGCTTTAGAAGTTGTTCTGCAATCTTTAAAAAAAAATTTGGTATAATTACTAGATTTAATTAACATAATCGAGCATATTACCAATTACTTTAAGTCTTTTAAAATTCCATCTAGTGGTCAGATCCTTTCTCAGGCTTCTACTAACATACTTATTTTCCCGTCTTTTGTTCCGATTCCCGTTTTCTTTCCCCCAGAAAAAGACAATATTGCTGCGTCACAGCGTATCAATAAAAATTTTTCTCATGCCCGCCCTAAAAAGTCAACCGAATTTGGCATCCTTTAACCCTAATTTATGCGCGCGAAGGTGACAATTGACGAACTCCTGAGGAAGATCTTCCTGCTACCTCCCTATTTTTTTGTGTGCGGTAATAAAAATATTCAAGTAAAGTCTCTTTATTAGCTCAGCGTAAGCCCTTTCCTTTGGGTCCTTTGTTTGCTAAAAAAAAGGAGTACAAATATCAGGCGATGGGCAACAACTTGTTACATTTGTCATGCGATAATGTCAATTTTGACAGCTGCGCAAAAGGATTCTCATTCTGCGCTGCGCCTGCGCAAGGATCTTTGGACTTTTTTGTTTCGCTTTACGATCGCTCAAGGCAACTTTGTTGTTAATTTGACGCGCTCTGCGACAATTTGAGTGCCTGGCTTCCTTTTTGGCTATTATGGGAATAATTTTGTTTTAGTTTTTATTGGCAGTTTAGCGGAACAAAGGACTGCTGTTGACTCTTTTTATTAGGCGGACCCAAGGACTGGCAATTATTTGCACTAATCAGGCAGTCGACTTTCAAGGTGGTTCCACAATTTATCCGCACATGCAACCCTCAGATACATTTTGTATCTTTTGTCTGCTACGCTGCGTATTTTGACAATGTGCCTACAGTTTGCCTTGTGTGTCCATTGTTCTTCTAAAGGTTTTCTCCTGGGTCCATAAAATTCGCAACAAAGTCAATTTCGAAAGAAATCTGTTCTTGTGGATCTAAGAACATTGTGTTTTCTGAAAATGATTCGTTATGGTTCTCCTACTTCGGCTTCCTAGGAGGCTATACCGCAAATTTACTATGGTTTGTTGATATCCCGTTTTGGGATGAAATTGTTGGTTGACTTTATGAGCGGATCGAATTTAGATTTTGAAGAAATCTGTGCTCACGGAAAAAAAGAATTTCTTTGAAATTTCCAATTCTTCGATTTATGAAACTTAAAAAAATGTAGACAGTAAATAATTAGTAAATAATTAATTTATGTTAGGTATATTTACAATTCTTGTTATCCTACAACGCTATTATAAATAATACGAATTTATTTATTTTTAATCTAACAGACAAACAAAATGTATTTTAAAATATTTTCGAAGTAATAAAGGTTAGTAATACCATGTGTATTTTAAGACATTGACAAATGATAATTCAGTCTTAATTATTACAATCATGTAACATTAATGAATGGCTTATGATACTTTTTGTGCGAAAGAAACGAACAACAAGCAAACGCTTATTTATGATGATTACAAAGATTACATTCATCACGCTTGAGACATTTCAGTACGGTAGGAGCCAAGTTTTCCCCTTCCTCCCGTGCAAACACCGCAGTATTTAATTAAAAGCAAATGTTTTGGTTGATTTTATGCCCGAAATAAACTTGAGCGCAACCTAAGCAAATAACATTGCAATGGCCATTTATCACCATGCGGCATGGGGCTAATCCTTTTTGGCCAACTAACTTGCACCGTATATCATGTTTTATGGGCCGGCTAAGCAACTGACGCTAAGCTTTTACATGGAATTCAGGGGTAACTCGGGGTCCTTGGTAAATAACTCATCGATGCGTGTTGGGCAACTGTTACCGAGTACTTTACACCCAGACCCAGGCCCCAAGTGCCAAACCCAAGGAACCCCAAGTCGACGTTATGTCTACAGACAAATTGCCATAACCATAATGGCAAACGGCCTGCTAAGGGGACATTTCAGCTGCTGTGACCCCATAAAAAGATGATTTCATAGACATTTACCCCACTACATATATATGAAAAAATAATAATAGTACAACATAATAATCATAACCATAATTGTTATATTGATGGAATGTTACGATGACACCGACTACGCACTATTTTCGTTTTACGGTCTCGCTAATGCATAAGGACACTATATTTTGATGGACCTTTCAATATTCCCAGGGAAGTTCCCATGTCTGGCTCACATCGTAAAGAAAACAAACGTAATAATTATGCTAAAAATTATATGGCACTTCTCACCCCAAACAAACAAACGTAGCAGACTCATCTCTTTGTTTGCCAGCCGCTAATCTGCAGATTTATATGCAGGGAAGTTGTTCAATAAAATCGTCTAAACCAGATCATAAACAAGGATATTTTATGCCCAGAACCCTGCCCATTTTCTCAGTCCAGGAGATTAACTCCGTGGATGACGAGCTGACCACTGGACCTTACTACTGTCCAGTGGAAATTAAATTCTTTTGTTTCTCTTCTTTTTTGCGTCTCGAAAAAGTTTGCACGTTTTTCGCTAGCGAAATTGCGCGGAAAATATTGAAGAAAATTGGTCTTAGCTTGCAGTTTTATTGGTATGCGAATGGTATTTCGAAAAATGCAATTAGGAACTTGGCAGCTTGTCAAAATTATACAAATTTAAGATTCAATGACTAAGGTTCTTTTGGGAAAAGGGTCAAGAAGTAAATATGAATATAAATTAGTAGAACAATTTTTGTTTTGGCTACCAATAACTTATGATAAAGGAATCATTATATTTTGGACTTTCCATAATGGGATTATTATTCTTACTATAAATGGAAGCAGATAGCATAGGCAATACACTTTAACTTCTCTGTTAAACATGATTCAATATGCAATCCCCACCCTAAGAATATGTTACCCCAACTCATTAACTTTTCGTACTGCCCGATTCAATCCTATCAAAGATCTGCCAAAGTACTCAGGCCATAACAGTATGGCAAAAATGTTCGGAGCACTCATCAGGACACATCATCGTCATCAGCGTTGAGAAATGCTCCTGCAAGATGCCAATCGAAAATAAACATATACAGAAAGGCCAGGCCCTCATCTTATAAACATGTCAAAAAGGACACTTAAGGCAAATGCGTTCAAATGATAATTACGCAAGACAAAAGGAAGATGAGGAACTGAGGACCGGGGCTAAACCAGATGAAGTGGCAACAACTATTACAACGCACTTGAAACGGATTCTGTTCCGAATCCGAATCCGCCTCGGTAGTTGTCCATGGGGGCAATAACACTAAAAACTTACGACCCAACTCCGGGAAAGAGCGAAAAAGAAATTTGGCCAAAAACAAAAGCGTAAAACTTTCGCCCCCAGTTAACATAAAGCCAACTGTAAGCATTCATGAGGATTTAAACGTTTATTTATAAGTTGAACTTGGAGTTTTGGGGTTGGGCGTGGGATGGCTTTTGTTTTTGGTGGAGGTTCTTAGGATCGTGGATAGAGTTCAACACTTCATTGAATTGAATCGAGCTGGGGATTCCGCTCACTTGACGTTGATAAAATCAATGGGTGCGTTGTTAGCCGATGATTACAACACTCTTCTGCAGCTTACAGTCTGCCCAGACACTTAATTAATAATATTTATCTGGAGTCCCTCCACCTCCCATTTTTTCCTATCTCTGATGCACTGTCTATTGCTCACCCTCTGAAATCGAGAGGCTTTCATATCCATATCCCATGCATGAACCCATTTGTTTGCCTTTCATTGCTTACTATTTGCTTACTGGACGCTTATGCTCATGGAAACCAAATCGTTTTAAGGGTATGATGGGTATTCGAAAAATTATGTAATAGCTTGCAAAAACGCTTGGGATATTTAAATTAATTAAAAATGTTTTCTTAATATTCGTTGAAAGCTGGATAATAATATATTTTAATTTATGTATAAATTTATATATTGTTTTGATACTTGAAACCTAATCAGTTTTATAAACAAAGTGGTTTTATAATTATATTAAATATTATTATAATATAATAAATTTTTTTTTAACTTCATATATTATATTCATGTTGCTTATCAAAAAATGCTAAGTATCTTATATTCATGCCCTTTTGGCTTTTTATCTTGTTCATTAGTTCAAAACCCATATCAGCTAAACGTATCTAACTGTGGCCCAAAAAGGATTCACCTCCCTTTATGTCTAACTTTCCTGCCTTAACGTCCCTTTTCCGTATCATTTTCCCTCGTGCAGTCAATTAACCCGAGGCCAAAAAGAGGTTGCCGAGTCCAATCTGTTGACTTGTTGTCTGCCGTTCCCTTCCTTTTTTTTGGATTTTGGGTAGAAAAATGGCAATTTCCTGTAACTTTTGCATAGAAACAAAAGTAAATATTAATCCATTTACAAGCCATGCTGTTTCTGTTGGTCTAGCTTTCACTTAAGAGACGTGGTTTTAAAATTTACCAATTAAATTAAGTGCAACCTCAGGCGGCATGCGAATGAGCCACAGTTCAGCTAAATTTTGTGTTCTCATCTTCCGAGCCCTCCATCATCTTAAACTATTCATAAACCAAGTCGAGTTGATAGTTCAATGGTTGCCTGTCTGCCTTTCAAAAAATGTACTTGAAAAAATAATGTGAAATTCAAAGACCTTAAAAGTATTATTTTATGTAAAAACAGTGATTGTAAAAATTATAGCCAATTAATTTATAACATTTTTTTATTATTGTACAATGAATATAGTTAATTGGTTTTAAATAGATAAAAATAAATTTCTTGAGTATTTGATCCTTAGTCTCAGTGTTTTAACACAAGTCGTATGTGCTCGTGCAAGTTATTTGCCGCTTAATTTGATTTGCCTTTTGGAATTTTAGTCGGTCGGAGGAGTGGGCTGGAATGGGTTAAGTGGGGAGTCCTTTTCTGTCAGCAAGGAGTCATTGAGTCCCGGCTGTTGACTGCTGCTTTGTCACTTTGTGTGATTTATGAAATGTTGTGTAATTAACTATTTATGACTTGTTCTGCCCTCTACAAAGTAAGCGTTTCCATAGTCTAGCTGTTGAGCATTTCCCTGTGGGCGTGTTGGCTCTGTAGCGAAATGTGTCTCAGTAAATTGGTTGGGCCTTGGGATCAGTCAGAAAGTTAGTTTTACGACAGGTTGGAAAAATTTTAAGCTAAAATTTATGAGAAGTTTTAAAAGAGAATCGTATTTTCTTAATACCAGTAGCAAGCACTTAGTTACTAAGGTTACAAATACTTATACCAAAAAGTTAAAAAGGTTAAACATGAAGAAGGCTAGTGGATGCAGTTTTCAACCGTTTATAAACCGAACCTTCAGTTTTTCGATTAAAAAAGTAAAATGTAGAGTTCTTAAAAAACGTAGAATGCTTAAATAAATACCTTACCTTTTAAGCTGCAGAAATTTAATTCGAATAAAAAACGCGATTGTGGAAAAATGTCATTTCTGTTTGTATTAATTTGACATGCAAACCTGTCATCGTCTCGCCGTGTGTCATCGTGAAACTGCCACCAAAACGAGAGCTCAACTTAATTATTTACAGCAAACATTTTATTACATTTTTAGTAATTTAACCCGCCACTTTTTCCAATTTTTTTTTTTTTTTCCATTTTATAATTTTGGTTTCCTTCTCATTTGGTGTGTGCATTTCGTTCGTTTGTCACTTTTAATTGAATTTATGTAGTTTTAATGTCGCCTGGCCTGTGCTTACAGCATTTTCGCATTAATTTTTATGTTTTCAAATAAACGAATATTTTTATCCAGACTGCTGTTTGTGGTTTTTTTTTCCACCGCAGGCCAATCAAAAGATGAACTGTCAAATTATGCAAATAATTTTCCGCAGTCACGCATGGGGCTCTTATCGTATCGCGGCAATCGTGAACTCTCACTTTAATTGTCTCTAATTTGGTTAGAGGATAAAAAGGGAGTCCAGGACCACCACCACCTGTGTGTTTCTCAAGGCGTGCGGCTAATTGGCTCGGAAAATCGACATAGAAGGCCCAAAAACCCTGGACATCAAAGGCAGTTCTTCCAGTTTGTCACCCCGACTGCGTTCGTCTGTCTCTGTCAAAATATTTTCATTGCATTTTTGGGTGTGTCTCTGTTATTGTTGCCCTGTTTTGTTAGCAAAGTGCAGTTCGGAGGATTAGTTGATATATTCCGTCGTTGGTCGTTATTGCCGCAGTTTATGATGCGTACAGGACGGTCTGCTCTACACTTGCCAGTTCATATTTTGCGGCTGACATTTATGGTGGGAAGTGTTGCCAGCCCCGGAGTTTATTTAAATATAAGGTTTTGGTTTGGTTGGAAGTTTTGCATTTGGTCAGGTGCCTAATGAGCTCTCTCTTTAAATGTGGAATGTGCCACTGGCATGCCAGTAAGCTGACTAATGACCCATAAATGGTGGATTCCATTCCATGCATTTTGTTCATTTTTAAGATAGTAAAGATAAATTAAAAATTGTAAAATATACAATATTTTGTTTGGCCCTTTAACTTTAGTACCTACTGTACCCATAAAACAGCCATCTCTGACAGCCTGTATGATTAAAAACATGTTGCCAAAAAATCGTGACTCAGCACATAAAGTGCATTAAAGTGCATGAGTGAAAAAAATCATAAATAACATATCACGAGTAAGCAAATACAATAGAGGAAAAAATGCTCGGACAGGGCACGGCTAAAAAACTATGAATATTCATAAAATTATTGAACAATAGAAACTGATGATGTGTTGTCAAATCGCATACAAAAAAATGTTCATTTGATTGATGATATCTAATGACATGGAGAAAAATTTCTGCAAATATCGCCTTTTGGAAAAAGTCAGAAAAAAAAATTATAAATATTATGTGAAGCGAAACTAAAGAGGAAAATGTGACCGAGTCCAGACAGTCATACATCATAATCATCGGTACTGGAGTGCGAAAAACACCCTCAATATGTGCAATGCCCCCATCCAAAAGACAAAAAAAAAATAATCTAAAATAACCCCTTCCTCTAGGAGTGACTCCAACCCACGCAAAAATAGATAAAAAAGCAAAAGAGGATGTTACCCTGCTGGCAGTCAAAGGCAGTCATAGGAAAGGACATGAAATATGATCGATGGGCGGCTACTGTGGTACTGGGTCTGGGGTTTTCTATCCTCCCGCTGTGACTGTCCACAAAATGGCACAATTAACGTGGCACATCCTTTCAGCCAAATTCAGCCCTGGACAACAATTGTTGAACACGGTAAATAAATGTCAGAGCTGCCTGGTCCCCGTTCTCCCTCACTTCATCGATAACATAATGACATTTTCGTATCATTTTTCAAATTGTAAAAAAAAAGGAGAATTCAATTTTTTTTATTGTTGGAAACCAAAATTGAAATTGTTTTGTCAGTTCGGTGGTTGGGTTGGGTCGTGTGTGTGTGTGTGTGTGTGTATGTCCTTTCGCAGCTGGATACCGTCAAACATATTGGAGTTTTAATTATGATTTTTTATTGGTTTTCCCCGTTTTGTTGCTGCTCGCGCTTAGTGTTGGTCAAACAATTGTAAAATGATATTTTCCTTTGACAACCCTTTGTAACGAGTTTTTAAAATGTGTCTCCATCGATGATTAGATCGGATTATCACAAGTGTCAATCGGGAAAAAGGGTGATAGTTGGATAGTTTTTGTTTCCCTGTGTTGATGTTATACCAGCACTAAATGTTTTTTGATCTACGAGGGGTCAAGTAGTTTTGGACCCCTAATATTGACAGAGTTTTTATGGTTTCATTGTCAGTTTATAGAATGTAGAAGCGCAAACAATTACTGGGATAACCCCTGCTGTGGGCCGTTGAAATCATAGGTTTAATTATGAGCAATGGAATAAGATCAGCTCAGATCGTTAGAGGGAGAAGTATGTTATGTTACAATTTATTGATCATTTCAAAAATTTATAAATCCCAAATATCTAATTACTAGCTTACTACAATATTTAATGTGCGAACAACAATAATATGGTATGTATTACTAAACAAGATGAAATGAATTAAAATAAATTACTTTAAACAGTGTTTTCCATTATTCTGTTAAAATGTATAAGATTTTATTTGTTAACTCAGCCTTTTAATGTTTTTAAAATTTTTAAGAGAATAAGATAAACAAGGACTGCAACATAACGACAATACAAAATATTTTTTGCAAAGATTTCAATAAAAATCAAAAATCGAAATTATTTTTGAATAACTCTTTCTTTCCCACCTACTTTCCACCTTTCACAAATGAACAGAAGAACGTCCTGCCTCGCATTTCCGCTGGAAAATAGAAAATACGTGTCCGGATCTGGCAGCAACTCAAAATTACAGTAATTTTCGCTTTTGGCCAAGGGTTTGCAAATTACTTGGCCGCCTACGTGTGGTTGCAACCGCCACTTAAATTGTCACACGTGCAAGTCAGTGTGTGTGTGTTTGTGGTGTGTGGTAATTATAAAGTCATCTTGACATAATCAAAAGTGACAATTACAGCCATTGAACAGGAAGACGGACCCCCCATGATTATGCGGTGGGTGACGGCGAAAAAGTCAACGGCACCGTGTGATATATTGGTAATATCTGGTTGCAACTGACAGAATTACGAGGCGGAGGAGTTACGCGTCATTAGGCAGGCCACTTTTATGTCTATAACCAACAGCAGGTGACAATCAATTTAATAACTGTTATTGGCCAAGAGGTTTTCCCATTTTAAATATAAAATTTTGTTAGTTAGATTCCTAGTTTATAAAGTACCTTAAAAGCAGGATTATTTTTGAGTGCATAAGCACTTCTCAGTATCGCTGCCAATCGGTCTTTGCCCTCGGTTTTACCTGCTAAATGTTTGGATAACTCCGGGTCATAGATGATGGATGAACGAGAGGGGAATGGGTCTCTGACACTAATCCAATCGGGCATCTTTAACAGGCGTATAAAAATGATATGCAAATTTATGTAAGCCTCATCTAAACGTTAATTTCAGTAAGCGGCTGGGCAAACAGAAGCTGAGGGGAAGAAATGCCTTTTCCAGATACATTCAACATTGTAATACCTCAATAATCTAACGGGGACACACCTCTCTCACACCCAAGCCAGAAATATATCTAGAGGGAACTCCTCACCCAACCTGACAGTTGGAAATCTCATTAAAAGGTTATTGACTCCCTGAAGCAGGCTCAAGGATTAAACCGAGAGGTGCAGGACAAAGTAGAGGAGGCAGTAGAGGAGAACAAAAAAAAAAGTGAATTCTAACCCCATCTCGAGTCGGTTGAATTTTCTTTCTTTTTACGCTTCAATTAATACAAAAGTGTCTTCGTTCAACGGGACCTTATCCCTTTCTATAAGAAAATAAAACTCTGACAGCACAATTGACAAGAGAGTTAACCTAACCCCCGACAAATAAAAATCCGGCAAGTCTAAGGCTTCCACAATTTATGCAAATTAATTTAGAAATGTGTCTCTGTCCACCCTCAAGTGTCAGGCAGATATACATCAAACGAACGTTGAAATAGGGAAAGGGTTTCAGGAAAAAATAGAGAGAGTACCGACTTTTGTAATTAAGAATGCATATCAAGTGGTAAATAAATGCTGTTGATAAAAACAAAAAAGGACGTACTGCTGCAGGAATTTGAATGAGTTAAAAGAGGCGGAAAATGCAGTAAGTCTGAGTTGGTATGATTTGTATAAAGAGTTGAATCAGACAGGTAAATATATAAAAAGAAAGTATTAAGGAACAAGTGCAACTGCAACAATACTAAGAAATATGACCCAAAACATAATGATTAAGTTCTTGCCTTGTGAGTATAACCAAACTTTAATATATATTTTACAAATTTAATCAACACATCTGAAATTTGAATTCCTTACCATACCAAAGAAAATAAATAATCCTTTGCTCAAACTTTTCTTTAGTACCACATCTTTCGAACATAAAACCCCCCTGTGTAACCACAAAAGTTCAACCACAAAACCTGCAGATGCAAATACCAAAGATGTTTGCCTTTCGCGTGGAATCCCTGCACTTCACCGATTAAAAACAAAGGGCAAAAGTCTTGGCCTCATCAGCAGTTGCAGTTGCTGTAAAAGGATAACTGGTAAGTTCAAAAAGCATCGCACGTCGGTCGGCATCAAGGAAATCAACTTTCGCCGAATGCAAATAAAGTAAAAGCATCCTGAATCTCAATAAGGAACACTGGAAGGTGAGGTTGCTGCAATGGGGATCTACGCACTTTTTTCGCAGTAACGCATAATGCGGTCAATGAACTGGGAAAGAGGCAAGACAAAAGCGGAGGCTCTGACTGACTTTTCTGCTCTGTTGTCAACTGCAAACTCAGAAAAGATGCAGGCTAGGGTTAACCAAGAGCACTGAAACAAACGTTTAGGCCAAAATGCAGACCCAAGTTAATTTGTAAAGCTGTATTTAAAAAATTCAGTAGTGGCGATTTAATATAACTTGGATGGAATTTGATTTGATTATGACAGATTATAAATCAGAACCCTCCCAAACCATTAAAAAATTTATTATTTTAAAAATAGGTTGAAAAGTTATTATACAATTTTTATGAGCACCTACAATTTTGTTTCAGTATAGAGAGTAAGGACTCGCCTTTTTTCCTCTTTTTACTTTTTTTTTGCATTCTCAATTGGAAGGCAAAACCTCAACAGCTGCTAAAATGTGCGTAGCAACCCTCTGGTGTCCTACTAGGGTAAGTGTTAAAAACAAAAGGAGTACCCTCCTCTGAAAAGCCCACACTCTTTAGTTTCCGCTCCCTTTCTCGATGCTCACCTTCACATTCTAGTCGCCCACAAAAGGGTAAAATTATCATGTCATGTCATTGCGTGTCTTCTATTTGCATTCGGGTTTTCATTTTTCTGCAGTTAAACTTTATTCTTTTTTTCTAGGATATTGCGGGCAAAGTACAGTGCGTGGCACTGTCGTAATTCCATAAGAATATAGATGAAAATGAAAACAATTACTTAAGTTTGTCTGTAACTGAAATCAAACATTTTATTTATAATAATAATAATTTTTTAATATTTCATATTTGCCAAAAAAGGCAAACCCTTCATAGTTTATAGAATGAAAATAAGAATATGTTGGCCTTACAACACCGTAACGCAGTCTTCTAAAACTACTGCACATATATTGGGTAACATCTGCTTTAAAATAATTGCAAGTTTGCGAGAGATTTTAATGGCTTCGGCAGCGGGCGATCCCTCGGGTAATGTTAAAACTGTGCTAAAATATCATAGTTTATGGGGGAATGGGCGGTTTTAAGTGGGTTCGAGTTGGGCTAGTCGGGTTGGTCTAGTCTCATTGGGGGTGGTATCCCATGTGGCAACATGTGGGTACTTATGCAAAATGTTCGCTTGTCATTGCAAACTTGTGTTTAATTAAAACGCTGCTAATATCAGTTAATTTCTTCTCATTAAATTGTGACACTTTATGGAAGGGGATGAGAGTGCGTTGGGAATATTAATAGTTCTATCGATACTTGATCTCAATTGTGTGGTAAGTGTGAAGTAGGATAATAGCATGAAAAAGGTATTTTACTCGCTAATGAAATTTTATAGCTATATATTTTCCTTTATGGCTTTACTTGAAAATGCTTTTATAAACTTGCGGTTTTCAGAGAAAGCTTTGGGTACAGAAACTATAGAAAATAAAACTGTTAATTGTTGTTAGTGTTTATTTTAGAGAGAAGAAGATTTAAAATAATTTAGAAATTGATAAGCACTATCAATTGATATCACTTAGCCATAGCTTACCTATCAGTAGCTATATAGAAAATACCAAGTACAAAACCCCTTACCAATTTCCATATCAAATTAACGCTAATTAACAACAAAGAGACGGGGATCAAGGACTGCTCATAATTTACTTCATTACAATTGTTGATGAAAACAATCAGCGGTAATTCAAAAAATGGGAACAAAATCTACATAAGGCGGAATAAAACGAACGAAAAAACTACCCAAAAAATGGTGAGGAACGGGGACAATTAAAGGCGACAACAAACAGCCCCGTTGACCCCGGAAAAATGTTGAAGGGGGTGGCTAATGACAGTGATGCAAGTCCAGAAATCAAAAGGCATTATTCCTCCCGCAGCGAGTGTTGATTAGATATATGGCCGGCATAGTACAGTTGCCTCATCCGGGAATTGTTCATAAGTTCGAGGGGTGGGTTTTCCGTTTCTCGGACTTTGGGACACACCTGAAAGCCATAACCTGCCAAGGGGGGTGCAACTGTACACGCATGTGGCCCATAAAAGATACATTTATAATGGCCAACAGATACTTGTGGGCCTGAACAGTTATACATAACAATAATTTGGTAATTGCCAGACAATCGTAACATTTGTATACTCATATACGGATACATTTACTCTACTCCATTGCGTGTTCATTTCAATTTTACTTTATGCGGGTGGATGGATCAATGTGTGGATATATGTATCCTCTTGTGGATGAGGAACAAGTGTTCCCGAACGTTATTTATGGCAATTATAAGCAATTTTTGAAGTTCTCTGCTGTCGTTATTGAGTCCATGAATGATGTATTAAGGTTACGGAGGGGTCGTTAAATGGAACACGTGGCTGGGCACTCGATTTGCAGCGTAAATGTGTGAGGTTAAAGCTTGGAAAAATGTTGCGGTCAAATTAATGGACCTTTAAAAGATATCTTTGGCTTAGCTACACAAAAAGTTGCGGACGCAAAAAAAACAATCTTAACAATCTTAAGATTACAGTGTTTTTAAATGTAAAAAAAAAACATTTCAAAAAATAAAGCTATATTTAAAACCAATATTTTCTTAACAAAGCTTTTTTCTGTTACCACCAGTAATAAAGTCATCATCGTTCTTTGCCAATTTCCCACAGAATGAACCCTTTTAGCACAATACGCGTTTATCATATTTATTATCCAAATCAAATCAGAAATTGACAAATTTCCCATCTGGGACAGCGACTTTCACCACGCAGCTTAACCTTGATCGGAGAAAAGGGAGTGACCTCCTAACCAACCACTTGAAATATTCTCATGACCTCGAAATACAATTTTCTATGCTCGATGGAGGGAATTACAACAAAAATGATTCGTTGGTAACTGAGATTTTCACACAGAAATTAGCAGGCAGTAAATGCAGTTTAACTTGCATTAGCACAGTGTGACATTTCATCAAGATCCCACCAGAACAGAGGGGGTGCCGAGTCCGACTGACAACTCAGATTGAGTCGCCACGCGCAATTAAACTCGCAACTCGCAAAGGAGTGTGACAAATTTCTACTGAATTGGTTACACTCAAAATAAATATTGGTTTTTCATTTGATTGTGGAGAAGTCAAAGTAAGTAAATAAGCTGGACATAATAATTTATTTGTTGTCTGAAATTTGTTTAGTTAAATTTTAAATATTTTTTTATGCTTTTTATTTTAATAATAATAATTTTAATATATATTTGTTTTTGCAATTATTTTTTTTTTTTTAAATTGTTTATTATTTGCTCATTATATCCTAAAACCAAAGTTATTAGAATCAATATCGCTTTTTTTTGAGTGTATACACACGGTAGTCCAAAATGTACCAGCAACCTAACCATTGAAGCGGCAAAACATGAGAGCAATCACGGATCGAGATGCAGATACAGATTCAGATGCAGATACAGATACCGCACGGGCGGCAGAAACACACAGCCAGATACGGATACAAATTCAGCGGGGCGTGAGAAAGCCGAGCGAAAAAGAACTAAACGCGAATGAAGTGAGTAATTAACGCTGCATGCGTCCTCCCTGGAACGCCTGGTCACGCCGATTGACGGTGACATATGCGGGTCGTTGTGTCTGTATTTGAATCCGTATCTGTATCTTTGTGTGCCTACTGATCCAGTCGGCGCAAAAGTGCCGGCCAGGTACTCGAGTCCATTAGGCAAGGGTGCGTCCAATTTACATGACGAAAACCCCATTGAACAGTGGTTCAAGTACTTGTTTTGGTTAATAGTGGTAGATAATTTTCTTGTTCTTTAAAATGAGTGTACATAATATGTTTTACAAACATTTATTAGTTAACCAAATAGAATCAAAATTGTGAGCATTTTTTTTTAAACATTTTAAAATAGCTCAAGAATTTAAAACCGGAAAATAGTGTTTTTTATTTATGAAATACAAATAAGTTTAAACAAATTATAAAGAAACATTTATTGCGTATTAAAATTAGTCGCTTACTGCGCTTTCAAAATTTTAACTTTATTAACAATCGTATAGAAAATTATATTATCTTACAACCTTTTCAATTTATTTTTCTTCAGCTCGTCCCACTGTACATTTTTGAGTGCTTAAATTTTGTTTAATTGTTTCAACACGCACACCCGAAAATCCCATGCGGAAGACTTCCTCCGCGACGGCCGTAGAACATCATCTGCGACTGTCCCTGTTTGTTGTTGTTTTGGTTTGGCTTTTTGTCAGTTTCCTTTTTGTGGGAAGGAAGGCGTGTGAATCCCTTTTCTCGGGGTGTGGGTTTTGGGTTCTGGGTTCTGGATTTTAGGGTCAGCCCTCACACCCACCGTTCGACCAACCACCGGCACAAAATTACCATCAAATGAACTTATCGCTGGCGAAACTATTTTACGCCACTTTCCCAAGTGGATTCTCGTGTTTGGCTTATCGCGTCCGAAGGTTTTGCCCTGTTTTGTCGGTCCGTGCAACACGTGACGGACTGTACCACGACCTGAGAGTCCTCATGACCCCTCGGTGTCAGAATTCACTGTTGTCGTTTGACATATTGTCAACCAACGCCGGCTATCAACAATTACACGTGTCCCCCGTGTCCGGGTGCTGTCTTGCCGAAATTTGCATATTTTTCTAATTAATCGCATGAAATTTTCATATAATTCTCTCGTTGTGCCTATCTGGCTGATAAAATTCCTTGCTTTAAATAATTAATAATTGTCGCGTGTCTCTCGCACCCGAGTTCGCGCCCGTGTTGTTTAAATTAATGAGTAACCAGTGGAAAAAAGGCAAATGGAAAAAGTTAGGTTTGATAATGTGAATTTATGGTTGGTGACAAACTTTAAATAGTTTATAGTTGGTTTAATCCTCAAATTAGTTAGAAGCTATGTAAGAAAAATAATTGATTTTAGCTTATTATAAAAATATAAAATATAAATCGGTACTCTTCTTATAGGATTAATTCATTTTTAATGTCCCAAATCATATCCAATCCATCTTCAGGACTTAAGAATCATATCTAAAATCACAACTATTAATTTTTCTTCACTTTCCTTTAAAATTTTCCAATTTCCGCTAAACCCAAAATGACAAAACGACCCTCTTTAGCTAATTCAATATTCAATAATATTTTTTTCATCCCATTTGAGGATTAATAATGCAAACTAAACAGAGCCAACGAAAATCTCCCATTGATCTGTCACTTGGCATTATTTTCCCATTAGATCTTGTACTGGCTGTGTGTGAATGAGTCAACAATATTTACATTATCCAAAAGATAAACATTTGCTGACGATCGATCGATCATCTCGATGAGGTTCTTTTCCCTCTATTTTCACACCTAAATTTGAGCCAGAGTCGAGCAGGTTGGCCAGGTGTTTTCCGAGCGATTGAAACGAGGTTAAGTCATCAATAAGCCATGCCATCCATCCATCGTATACAAATGAGTCACTCCCGAACCAATTGCGACGCAATTTAGTAGTTGTTTCGGTGTTCTCACAGTACTTAGAGGGCGGAGTGCCCTTCATCCTTCTTCACAGCGACAAGTTTACATAACCCAAAAATTGGGAAAGCGCTGAAAAGTTCCCACAGACCCGAATCGATGTGCTATGTAGTTGAGATTCCTATGCAGTTTTAATGATTTACAATAACAAAGCAACAAAGGGAAGCCTGATTTTCATTGATGCATTGCCAACAGGTGAGATTGAGGGGTAGCGATTTCAATTAAAAGTGACACAAAATGCTTTGACAAAGGAGAAACAATTTCAAATTGCATGTGTGTCATGGGAAAGTTGTGGGACATACATGTATGGGGAGTCCTTTTTTCGATCGTCTGCTACTGCGTCGCACTTGAAATTTCGTTAAACACACTTGAGAATGTTGAGGGTAGCCACCCTAAAATGTGTAAAGCCCTCAAGTGTTTTTTTTTGTGTGCTCGTTGTTCATTCAAAAGTTTGCAGGTGTTCCCTGTTCGATACTTATATATATATATATTCGGCTTGTTGTTGCTGGCAAGTACTTGAGCCAAAACACGGGTTCCTCAAAATGCCAATACACTTATCGACATCGATGGAAAACGGGCCATGCAAATATTCCTTCATGTCGCTGCAGGGATTTAAGCACAAAAAGCAAGGAAAGTGGAAGGAGCATCCGATTTCGAGGGGTTGCCGCTTACAGTGGTTTGAAAATTTTAAAAACTAAAAACTTTGAGAAAAATACTTTAGCTTTTAAAGTATTTCTTACGTATGTAGATATACAACAATTTCCCAACCACTGTGCGCATTCCAATGAGCTAAAAAAAAGTTATGAGTCACGTTGGAAATAAGGTTGCAGGGTGAAGGAGCAATATCAACAACATCTCCGCAGCCAGTTACAAAGCCAAGGAACCAACTTTCCCTATGCATTACACATTTATTAAACATTAAGCAGAGGAGTGCACTGCAGTTAGGGGTTGGGCAAGGAAAAAAAATAATAATAAAAGCAGAAGAAAAAATCGAGTTGAGACGAGGACAATGAGGATCGGCACGTTGATGTTCTTGATGATGACTATTGAACTTTTCAAACATGATGAAGTGCTCCGCAGCTCGATTTGCTTATAAGCCATTGCTGCAGCTCCTTTCCCCCGATAAACCAAGATGCTAAATGCAAACAATGGAAATCCTTCCCGTTGCGGAACCAGGTCCCAAAGCGAAAGGGCACCCTCCAACTAATCACAAAGTGCATTTTCTGCTCGCGGCAGTTGGTAAACAGAGAGCGTCAAGGGAAAATGGTAAGGGTTAGGGCACCGAATCAAAGTCCAGCAATGGTCCATGCATACAATTCGAGCATTAGAGGAAGTAATGCCAAGTTAGCTTTTTCTCAGGAAAGAAATTAAATTATTACAACATATTTTTAACTTGTTGTAAAAAACTTATATCGTTTCAACTGCTTACAATTATCATTACATTATACAAACTAAGTACACAGGAATCATTAAACTAAACATGTAATTGTTATAAATTGAATATATAACTCTATATAGGTAAACAAAGTCATTAAGTTTCATTACACATTTTAAAATACTTATTAAAGTTTAGCTTAGCTCTAAAAGCGTTGCACATTGATCTCGTATGTATAAATTTCATTGCTCAAATTAAAAAACAAACGCTAGATATCCTTTATAAATATTTATTTGTTCATAAAGCATTTTGTCTGAGTCTCACTTTATGAAGCATGAGTAATTTAAGATCCATTAATAAAGTAAAGCAATCAAAAATATATTATTATTACCTTTAAAAAATCCTCAAAATAAGTAATAAATTGTAATTTATATTAACTTTTTTATATTTTTTAAGGATGTTTTCCTAAAACTAAAGGGTCACCTCTGTTTATAGGAAACTTTTATCAGTGCCTTGAGCTGCATTTTCTTATTCCTCTCCCACTAAAATTTTCCTCCATCACCGTCTCATTTTTTATGCACTTTTCCGCTTTCTTTCAAGAAGAAACAGCAGCCGGAACAACAGCAAATACTACAAATAATCATAATAATAAAATGCCAAGTTGTACATTTCGCCGTTACCCGTTCTAGTACTCTTTCCTCTCTTTCTATTCCTCATCTACCATCTCTTTCGTTTGATGAGTCATTCTGCTGCAGCTTGCGTTTGTTTTTTTGTATTGTGGTGTGGTGGGGTAAAGGGGCACTAAGGGGTTAATGCACTGCAGTCGGTGAAAAAAAAGGAGTCCTTGACAGTAAATATAAAAATCTGACGCTGTTTATTATTGTTGCTTTCAGTTTTTATTTTGTTTTGTACATTGCGTGTTAGGATAAAAAAGGATTTTAGAATCTCCTTTAGCTTTTAATTTTTGTTTGATCACATCTACACGTTTTTCTAAATATAAATCACAAGTTTTTAAAATTTTGGCTTAAAAAATTTATGGAAATTAAAAAATAAAAAGCTTAATACATTAAGATAAATATGTGTCAATTACAAAATGCATTTAATTATTTTATGCTAATAAGGTCTTTTGCAATTTGAAAATGAGCTTAAAAGATACATGGTACATTTTTAGGACATTTAAAATGTAGAACTCTCAATGCTTTTTCTTTGACACTAATTCCCTTTTCCACAACTTCCTAGTAATAAAACCATTAACAAAACGAAGAATAATGGAAGTTCCAGCGCCACCCACACAATAATCGTTCCCCGTCCCAGAGTCGTCACCACCCAGAAAACACAGTGGACCACTTAGTAAGTGTACGCAGGCCAGTAACAATCGCAATCATAATAACAATAATAACAAGAGCAACACACACACTTTTATGGCCTACGGCAGAGGAGCGAGGAGATTACGAATGATTTGAATAAATTTGCAATAAAAAAAGTGTATTCTATTTTCGAGCTGGAACTGTGCCGACAATAAAACAATTTTGTATGCCAAAGGCGGCCCAATTGTCCGGCGTTGGCAGCTTCCCTGAATTGAAGTTTAAAGATTATATTGTGTATTTTCTGGCCAGCAGCAACGGCAATAATAACATTGTGGTTAAAATGTTGCAGCAGCGGCAACAGCAGTGGGAACAGGGCCATTACAAGTGTCAAAGCGGCAATTTATCGTTCGTAATCATGTGTATCTATGATTGTGCCTGCGAGTGTGGGGGAAACAGTTAATCATATAAATATGGCGACGGCGGGCGAGGTTGGCGCTTATTATTTTTGCCTCGGCTGCGATAACATGGCTACCAAACAACTTACACTTTGATTTACTACTACAGTGCGTGGCGAAACTATACAATGGTTTTAAAAAGATTTTAAAAATATTTAATTTTTGTTCGATTAAAGTACATTTATTTTCGTTTTTTATTTTAATGCAGGTATTTTCAAATTTAATTTAACTTGTAAAAAACATGTTTTGATTTAGTTTTGTCATTTGGGAATTTGGATGATCAGCGTTAAGCAAAATGGCCCAAGTTTAAATTCTTTTTTTTTTCTTTTAAGCAGTTAACTTTCTGTGAAATTTACAACAAAATATATGCTGAATAAAATGTACTAATCGCACTGTATTCAACTAAAAGTTTTGTCATCACACTCTCTCCCAAGAGAATTAGATATATGTACGTTGCGCTTGCCAAAACCAAAGCTGAAACCACAAAGTCATAAAATTACTTTCGCGCATTATAAATTTATAGTTTACTTTGGTTTACAATTTCGGGTGTGAGTTTCTGGCACTCAAGCGTAAAAATTTATTATGCTTATGGATGAAATGACCGGGAAGGATGAGGGTTCAAGTGGGTGGAGCGATTTAGACCCGACATTGTTGCTATAGCAGCAGATGCTGTTCGTTAGCCATCGCGGACATAAGTCATTTATATTGTAACAAATTGTTCGCGATTTGGCGTCGTCCTTAAGACATAACACTTGTACCAGATGGACGTCGGCTGGGACTAAATGTTTTTGTCTCCTTTTGAACTTTGCCGTCTGACCTTAGGGGTTAAATGACGTCCTTAAGATGGAAAGCAAGGGTAATCTGGAAGAGATTTGTTGTCTTATAAAAACGATTTAAGTGTTGGGACTTTAAAAATTAATTGGTCTTGAATTGTTTCAAAAAATGAATTGTGTTTAATGTTAAAAAATAATAAATTTATTGACATTATGAAATAATTTTAATGAAATTTTAGAGTTGAATTCAATTTAATAATTATAATTATATTGAGAAATTTTAATAAGAATTAAAATTTAATCGCGGATTTTAATCAAAAGATTCCTCAAAGAAAAACACTAGATATCATATCCGCTCGGTAAATCAAAGCCTCCATGAACAAATATGTAATGTAACATATTAGATATCAGCAGACAGGCGAAACTAAAAAGCAACAAGCAAAGTATGGCATCACCTTTCCTCATTTCCTTTCCTTTCTAAAAAAAAAAACTCCATTTCTGACCTCACCCCAACCTAGACTGTTTGCCATTTACCAAAGTGCAAGGAGATACATCAAGTAGACAACAACAGCGGCTACAACCCCCCAGATACGCAGATACAGATACATATATAGCTACAGTTGCAGATACAGATACAAATAATCGAGAAGGAGCAAAAAACGTGGCAGGAAATGCGGGCTTGCTCATTATTTGCGCTGAGTGCGGCGGCGACGACATCGAGTACTTTGCATAAATTTCAAATCTTGCCGGGAAAAAGGAGCAGGAGTTTGGAGACTGAAAAGTTGGGAGAAGCAAAAGATCCGGGGAAAAACCAGAAGCAGATGACAGCCGCACACAAAAGGACATCGATAGCTAACACAGCTGCAAATGTAATGGAAATTGAAGGACTCCCCCATTCCCTTTTCCCTCCTCCAATCCGCAATCCTGCTTCCTGCACCTTGGCTTCGTGTCAAGTGCGGTGGCGATGACGCCAGAGAAGTATCTGAATAAAAAATAATGCAATGATACGGAAAAATTAAAAACATTAAAGCCAGGGGTTGGGAGGATGGCTAAGCGTTAACAGGGTAAAAATATTTGGCTTAGCACAACGAAGCTGTAAGCTCCCTATATAAGCCAGCAAGATTTTATCCGATAAACTTAACAACAATTATTTATGAAAAATCTGTTATAATGTTTAGTACCAAAGTGAACTGCATCAAGTTATAGAAACCTTATAAAAGGTTTGCAAAACTAATATTTTAAAAATATTATTTGGTGAGTCTTCAAACCGTTTGAAATAATATTAAAAACGTACGTATACAAATTAAATGAAAACTTTTTTTTATTTATTTAACGAATAGGCAAGTAGCTTCAGATTAAATTGATTTGCATAAAAGTAAATAAAGTTTACAAATGTATGTCAATATTGTTAGCAAATTGTTTTTAAGCAGGAAAACTTTATTTAAAAATTTTGTTATTAAATCTAAATAATTGAAATTAGTAATTTAATTTTAAATTGTCTTTAGCCTTTGCTTACCTATATCAGATTAAATGCGTTAGCCAAATTTAAAGTGTATCAACAGATAAGTTTTTAGATTACACTGGATAGTTAAGCAACCTTGTGGCAGGGCATAAGTAATAAGGAAATCTCGAATAGGCGGCAACTTCAGATCTAATGACACGACCACAGACCAGTTCAAGTTGCCTCGGCTCAGACTGAGGCTCAAATTTATGGCTGCAATTATGGCAGCGTCAGCAATAATTGTGCTTGAAATTTGCATAAAAAATTTTAAGTAGTTCGAAAAAAAAGGAGATGCGACCCATGGCTCTCCCCCCTCAAAATTCCACACCTCAACCCCAGGACTTTGAAAAATCTGAATCAAAGCTGTCCATACACACCCACTTTGCTCTGTCCTTGGCTTTGCTCATCGTTTCAGTTTCAATTGACGTGTAATCCTGCCTTGTCCTTGGCATTTTGCGTGCAGCCACCAAGGACAACTCGATAATGCTCCCTTTTTCCCGCTCGGTGGGTGGGATAGTGGCTACTGGGGTTCGGTGGGTGTCAAAGTCAAGGCGAAAAGTGCGCGTGTAAGGACTTCAAGGACTTCCACTGACACTTAGCTTAGTACAGCGAATATTGATTTAGTTGTTGTTATTTGTTCCCGCTTTTGCTCTTGTGTGGGTGCTTTTTTCCGAGATTTAATTAGCGTTGGCAGAGTGTTTAAATTGAAATAGTAGCTGATATTGTGGGAAGAGAACATTGTAATGGATAGTTGCTTTTATAGAAAAGTTTGTGAGTCACAAAGTATATATAACCGAGATTTATATGTACAACATCCATTACCTAGAGGGCACACTTACATATTATACTTAATTAAAATTAAAATGGACACTCACTTAAAGCAAACCATTTTATTATGTTCCATAAGTGCTCTTCAATGGACACACTTAAATTAAAATCTAAGGTTATTTGCGTCTGCCAGAAATTCAATCAGCTAAACCCATTCACTAACTGCTTGAAATTGTATTTCCTCCTTCCTCCAACCCAAAATTCCGATTGATTTGTCTCCGTCTTCAGCAACGAGCAACAGCTGCATACAAAACAGGCGGGTTTCTTATTTTAATTTGGTTAGAAAAGTTTTTCCCACCCAAGAGGATGCAGACGGATCTTAAATTAGATACAAGACATCCACAATTGAATGACCAAACAGGCGTCTTTTGCTGCTGCACTTTTCTAATTTTCTCTCTTAAGCTGAGCAGAAATTTCCCCACTCAGGACAATAAAACTTTTCTTTCGCTTCCTTTCCTTCCCGAGCTGCAACCAGTTGCAATAAAAGAAAACTTATCTTTTGTATGTATATAAATTTGTGGTATGCCACAGAGTTTTTTGGTTTGGGCAAAAGGAAAGGAAAAGAAAACTTTATGTTGGCTGAGCTGATAAATTCTTGCCGTCTCGGACTTGATAAAAAGGCAACGAAGGATGCCTCCTTTTAAGACATTCAATTGAACAAATTCCCAGCCAAAGTTTCCTTGGACTATCAAACCTCCTTTTTCCCAGGACTTCTGCATAAATTGCATATAATTGCTTTGCCTGGGTTCTCAACTCCTCCAGAGATTTATGCGCACATGCTAGTGGTCCGTTTCAACGTCTCTTCGGTGAAATGATAAAATTTTTATTAAAACAAAAGCTGCATAAATATATTCTCCCGAATGCCGTTTGTTCAGCTGCCCGCTGTGCAATTCCTACACTTAAAAATATTAATTTCCAGCGCTAACTAAATTTACAATTATATTTTACCAAATTCTGAATATTGTAAAAGCTATGAATAATAGAATCTCATGAACTTTAAATTAAAATAGTATTTAAACATATTTTGTCTTATAATGATTTCTGAGTGTACGCTTCTCTATTTGCACTATCTTATATGTTTCTTTATATGGCATAATTAGATTTGATGTCCCGCGGTTCATTTGGTCTGCAATTCCTCCGTCTCACAGCTCTTTTGCCTCAGATGGCTTTGCTTTCATTCACACTTTGGTAATCCGCTTTTGCCATGGATATTTTTATGACTTAATACGTTTTATTTCATTGCAGACGGGTCGGACTGTGGAAATAAATCTTCCGTGAGCGTCATCACCAATTCAAATGTCCTTTCGCTTGACCAGAGCTCAACTCGGTTTATTTCAGTTCGCATTGGGGTTCCTGTCCTGCGACATTTGTGTTCATTTCTCTGCGTTTCCTTGCTCTTGTTTCGGTTTATTATTGACCAGTTTGCCTTGGATTATTATTACACTCACACAATGCTGACAGTTGGCCATTGATTTATTAGCCGTCTTTGGCATTTTCATTCACTGTTTGTGGTCTCCCGTCAGCGTCTTCTCTGTGTCTCAGTTGGTCGCCTTTTACAGCCCTCTTCGTGGAGGATTCTCACTTCTGGATCCCAGTGATTAAGGCATTGACAGTTTGCGAAGGGTCAACTGTCTGCATAATGGAATAAAGTAGCAGTATGGCAAAGAATTTGTCGTGATATTTACCCAACCAGTAATTGCCTTTAACGTTATCCAATTTGCAAGCGTTAGTTGTAAAAAATCATCTCAAGGTGCTATTCATTTTGTTATTTACTAATATTAAATAAGTCATTGTTATTATCAAAATATGAGTTTTATTCCCTTTGAAATATCTTTTCATTCAGTTGTAATTTGCTTAGAAAAATATAAACATATATTCACAATTTTGCATATATATAAATAAAAGAACAATTAATACTTTCTATATTCTATATCTCCAAGAAGTACTAATTCGATGGCCAAAACTCCACCGCAGATGGCTAAAGGTTACTTTTGATGGCATACTGGTACACAATAAATAGATGGGAATTCAAATTAAAGAAGACCGGCAGCTAAATAAAAGTGCCAGAGACATTCCGGCTCCAAATGAGCTATCTAACAGATGCCGTGCAGGAGCGTTTGGCAAATTGCAAAAGTTGCAGACGCACGGGCGAAAAACAGACGCCAGCGCAGTTAAAAGTAACAATAAAAACCGTTTGCAATGTTTGAGATAAAAATTAAAAGACGACGTCTTTTAGTCTGAGTCTCACTTTTCCAGCTTCCACCGATATTTCCCTTGTTGCCCCCAGAGAGAGATCTGAATGCGATGGTCGCGTGTGTGCTGCCCTTAAATGGCACACAAAATAGACATTAAAACCTACAGCGGTTGCGATACGGTTCTAGAAGTCCAATCCCCACCCGAAGCCCATCTGCCCCCCACTAAGTTGGTCCAGAACACGTTGACGAGGTGTGTGCACTCAGAAAAATTTAATAGAATTAAATAAATATAGTTAAAGTATTTAGCAGAATCACAAGTGGTACAAATATTATAGGTGTCACATAAAAAAATGCTTTGTTGAAAATAATAAAATACTCTAGCATCCAGTTTTTATTTTATTTGTACATAGCTTTATTTTCATTCTTAGATAAAAAAATAAATATAAAATATATAAATAAATGAAATAACTTGCCTCTTGAACAATTTTACTTACATTAACTAAATAACTTGCCTCTTAAACAAATATTTGTATTTTACTTAATTTAGTAAATTTTATCTAATTCAAATCTCTAAGTGTAGATATTGTTGTGCCAGTGATCCTGGCCGGGATTTTGTTTAATTTTATTTGCTTGGGGCTAAATGTAACTTTTATTGTTTTCGGTTTCGGTTTTGGACTTTCGGTTAGGAAGTTCATTCATTTCGGGGGTTGGGTATCGTTCTACCGTCTGGGGGCCAGTGTCATAAATTCGATTTCTGTAGCATAATTTAAGGCGCTTTGGCATTGATGTTTTGTGCTGATTAGATTGGAGCACGGCACGGGACAGAAGCGTTTTAATTGTTCCATTCGGGGCATTCAACGTCACCTCATCAGCAGCATTTACACGTAATGGCCTCGTTAAACTGACTTTTGGACTGATGAAATCCTGACAGATCCAGAGAACCAAAGCCAGATCCGAGACAACCTCGAATGGACGCCATTAACTTGCGTTTAATTGTCTGCACTTTTACGAGAAGTGCCAGGGAGCTGGCCAAAATTTAGTTAAGCCAAGGAGTGGAATAATCGTCGCCTGTCCAACGCTCATGTGGCCAAGGAAAATGCCCTATCTTATGGCTTTTAGACAAGCGCTTTTATGGCGGCCAAGAAGTGACTGGCTGTAAAATGAAGCGAAATGCATTCAAACACCTTTGGAAAAAGGGCAATTTCAAACTGGCCGATGATGGTCGGATAAGGGAAGTTATTTTCTGTTGGTGTGGGAAAAGAGTTTGCGATATGGGATGATAAAAGTTCGTTTACGTTGTATAATGCGATTTATTGGGGTGAGACTATTTTTAAGTTGAGTTGCAGCTTTAATATGTTAGAATATTCTTGAAAAAACATGTAAATAATTAAAAAAAATTGACTGTAATGTTGTTAATTAAATTTAATTAAGTTATATTTATTATTTTAGTGTTATGATTAATATGAATACAAATAATAAAAACCGATGGAGAAAACACCTCAGATATCAAGAGTTCTAGCTTGTAAGACGAACCAATCATATTTATAGTTACACCCCCTTACTGTAGCCTCTTGAACCATTAAAAGTAATTGCAACAATACATTTTGCTTCATTGTGGACATTTCATTACAACTCCGCATTGAATCTGAATAAAGATCAATTCATGTTCCTGGCAATAACTTTTACAGCGACTGCAGTTAAATCATAAGCCGACTCCTATGCCCACTCCCAGATTTCCTATAGCCCCCTTCCCGGATTTGTCCCCCTTCTGTCCGAAGTTGAAAAACCTGCCCAGTTTGATTCGTGACCAGCAAAGTAATGCACAGATTTTGTATTTCCATTCGTAAAGTAACAAAAGAAGCCGCCCAGCAGCACTTTTATGACTGACTGAGCGACTTGCAACAAAATTGAATTTTATGAATGGTATTTATGAATTTTATTCTCCGTAAGTTATAAAAAAAGCTCTTAGTTCTATACTTTTTGGGGTGGTGGTCTGCGACTCAGATGACAAGTCGAACTCCAGGAATGAAATTGAACATGACAACTGTGATGAAACTTGTTCTTCAAAGATTCCCTTCTAACGCTGTCACAGTGGAATAAAAGCAAAAATATTTGATAAGAAACTAGTTAAGTTTTCCAATTTGACCTATAACTCCTAAACAATTTGAAAATAATATCGGCAATATGATAAAAGACAATTTTAAGCAAAAACAATTTATTTATATTTAAAATCAATTTTATTTTTAGGCTATCTTGGAATATAATATCAAAATTTGTTCTCACTTTAATAAGGAAATATCCAATTTTGCGCACAATTTAATTTTGTTCATTCAAGTACCACAGTCCATTTCAATTCACTCAGCTATTAAAAATGCCAAAAACGCGACGACATCTCTTGAAAAGTTTTCCATCTCAGAGCCGCTCAGTTCCCATTCCAAATCGCTTTGGTTTTGCGACCCCCATTAGTAATTTCAGCCATTTAACTGCAAGGCAAACAATCGTAAGCAATGCTTTTATACCAACCGAGAATATAGTCCGGCACACAAATTTTTAAGACCTTTTCGCCTAACGCTCGAAATTAATTTCGCTAACAATCGAAATGAATGTCAAAGGTGGTGGGGTGATTTCAAGGGGGAATGGCATGCTCCAAAGCTCAATGAAGCGCTTAACCATTAAAATCAATCAAAGCAAATTTATTAGGCTGCTACATTGTGAAAGAATAGAACGCAAAGACAGCCACGAGTTTTTATTAGAGACACAAGTATGCTCCATAAAAAGCCCGAAACGAGCAATGAAAAAACAAATCAGCCAAAAGCGATCCAAAAAATTATGACCCGCCCAATACGATGAAAAAACTGTCCGAAGATAAACCCCTTGAAACTCGAGATTACGGACAATTGTCTCGAATGACCATTCTAATTCATACTTTAATGGAGTATTCTCGAAAATCTCCATCTATAAAAAGTTTCCTATTGCATTCGTTTAGCTTCATATTTTTTCTTCTCTCTTCTCAAATTCTTTTAGTGTGGTAATTAAAATTCATTTGTCATACTTTGTAACTTGCTAACAATGGTTTCAAATAAATTCAGTTGCTTGCTCGTTTATGTGTTATTAAAATCAATTTAGCATTCAGTTTTGACATCATTATTTTTTAAGGGTTCTTAAGCAACTTTGTAGTGTGGTGCTGTATATTATTTTCAAACGATTGATGGAGCTTTTATCCCTAAACATAAATCAATAAGCTTAATTAAACATAAAGTCAAAGCGAATAAAAGTTGCTAAAATAATTCTTAACCATATATATATATAAAAAAAATCTTTATAATTCCTTTTTTCATTTTTTTTTAAAGGCAAATGAGATTATAAATCAATACTGAAAATGCAAACTTTTCTCAGTTTTTCAGTACTCAGATTTCTTTTGTCGACAAACAAAAATTCTCCGGCTCCAAAAAATAGTTCCCCAAGATTGCACATTGTACCGACTCCCCCGTGCAAACAATTTCATTGGAAACTTTTCATTCTTTGTCAACAAATGTTACCAACAAACGGGATACAGAGAACACTGCGCCGTTCGTCTGGATTGACAATTTTTCTTCTTGTCCTGCCTCACTATTTGAATACTTTCCCTGACTTTTCATTAGCGCCAACTGTTTGAGAGAGAGAAAAATAAGAAAAATATGCAAATTTGTTTTTGGCAAAGTCACGATCTTGGGCAAACAATTTGCTGATTACGCGCCAGGAAGCCAGTTGCGGCAGGATGAGGAATTGTTGTCATTTTCGCAAACGCATTGATAAAATGATTGATTACCCACAGCCGTCAACGACCCTCTCCTTTGCGAAAATGCAAACATTTTGCAATCAAATTAACTCTTTAGACGCTTAAGCTGAAAAAAGGAATTTATCAAAAATTGTAAATGGCCAAAACCATTAAAATTATTAAAATCATGCTTGCCTCGAGGGGTGGATAGAGAAAAAACGGGGCGTGTCCTTTGAAATTTATCAACTCGCTCGGCAACGATATGCAAAATCATTTCCGCTTTTCGTCTTTCTGGTTTTTTTTTTGGTTGCGCATTCGCCGATTGAAGGGATTATTGACAAAATATGCGCATCTCCCTGCTCAATTGAGTTTGCACAATTTTGTTTGGTTTTAAAAAGGAACTATTGCATATTGTGCGGCAAATATAATAAAATAAAATTTATATAGTAATAAACATAATCAGGTCTGTAAGTTAAAACATGCTTATTATTTTAAGAAATTTAACTAAAATTATTCATTCATTTATTTAATAATTTGTTATTATAAAAAAAAAAAACACATAGAATCAAAATAAAATGGTTTCCTAATTAGGAACTAACATATCATCATTCTTGTCCATTTTGGCTAATACCCGTCAGCTATAAAGAACAAAAAAAAACAAAAAATGTTCACTTATTTGCATGTTCTCTGCTCGTATATTTTTTTTGTTGGCGTTTTTTTCTCACTAATTACCCGCCGACTACTAAGCCCACCCACCGATTATCGCCCACTACCAATTACCAGGTTCCATTCACCTTTTTGGGGGCCAGCAGCGGCAGAGAGCAAATAACAAACAACAAAGCGACATTGCATCGAATGGGTCTGGGTTTTTGGATTCAGATTCAGAATCGGAATAGGAATGAGAATAGGTCTGGGGCATACGTCAGAAGTCTGACGCTTTGGCGCAAAACGTTATGATTAATGAGTGAATTATGCGCGAATAAACAGCAAAGGCAGCGAAGCAGGAGTCATAGCCTGAGCCAAACTGAAACTTCTCTTTGTCTGGCTTGTTGGTTTGTTTTGTAGATATTCCGTATATATTAAATACCCTTTGCTTGAGTCTCTTTAAAAATAAAAAAACAACTCGAACACATTTTTAGATCATAATTGAAACAAAATCAAAGTAAGCCTATCCTTACAATTTATTTTGTATTTTATTTCTAAGTTTAAAGTATTTTTATTTAAAAGTATATTTTGTTTTTCAACAATATTTAGTTGGCAGAAGGGACATAAAAAAAAGAATCAAAAGAAAAATTAAAAGATTCTTTGGTTTCTATACAAGTTAAGCCAATTTATTTTATTAAGACCAAAGAATAAATATTAGACCAAGAGTATTTTACTATTCGATTTCTGAATCTGCCTTTTTCTAGTTGTATTTTTTTTCTTTGATGGGTAACATGCCGGCAGCAAATTTGCTCCAGCAGACGGCGGCGCGTAGTTCAAATGATTATGCACAGAAATGTTGTATGAATTTCGTTCTTTTTGTGCATTTTTTTCCTGAGCTACCTTTTGAGTTGCACAACGCGACGTATACGCAATAAATCTTGATCCCTTTGGGTGGGAGTCGCTTACAATATGCAAACAGCTGCGCCGAACCGTGTCCTGTTCTGTGTCATTCGCCAACGGCAAAAAGTTTTCATCTTTTATTTATTTTAGATTTTTAATAATCATTTTCACAGCCTCCGTTGTTTTTTTTTCGCATTTTTGTTTCATGTTTTTACTGCTGTATTTTTTTCAGTTGCGCATTTTAATGAATTTGTTGCTAATATGTGAGTATACAAATATAAATTTATATCCCATTCTGTACGTTTTTCGCGAGACTCTTTTGTTGCTGACATCGCTTTTCCACTCTTCCCTTTTCTCGCTTCTGTTTCCGGTTCGTTTTCGGGTAAATTTGCGCATCGCTGCTAATTAAAAATTGTGTCTATTTGCATATTTGTAGCTCAGCATCGGTAACGCCCAGCGGCCGGCTTGGACCTGCATCTGAGTTTTGTCTGCCCGCCTGTCTCTTGCAAGCTTCTCCAATCCTCCCCAACCCCGGGCACTCATCCACCCACTCAACCATCCACTAGCCCACGGTTTGCCTTTAATTTGTATCGCTCGTCTTACTCCTCTTTAAAAATGTCTTTACCATTTGTCTACTGATTTAACTGTAAGCTAATTTGTTTTTGGTCTGAAGGAAAAACAATATTTATTAAGTTTATAACTTACCATATTCAAGTCATTCATGTAAATAACTTTAAAATTATGTAAATAAATTTTAAAAATAATAAGTATAATATATATTTTTTCTTTTTCACTAAAAGAAAACGAGCTTTGAATTCAATTAGTTAAGACATTTTTAAAACAAAATTGATTAGTTAACTTTGCCAGATTGGTTCTATGGTTTTATGAAGTATATAATCTTATAGTATAATTATAAGTCAACACATTAATTTGGTAAATACAACCCTTGAAAAGGTAAGCAATCTAATTGGTTATTGCCTAAATGAGTTCATTGAAAAACGCTCTATACCGTGCACCTGTCACCCAAGTTAAGGATAATTTAAGAAACCATAACGGCGTCAAATCTAATGACCTCTTTGATTAGTGGCCGTGCCCGAGGGACTTTTGAGCTGGGTAACAAATGTCAACGCCTCGACTAATAGTCCCGTTGCCGAGTCCTGTCAATAAAGCCTAATGAAAGCAGCTGCCAGGACTCGGAAAAACACCAGTGAGGAGAGCGACTTTCACCCAACTGTCAGCGTTTAATTTAGAGCTGCGGTTGCGTTCCCTTCGGGGCAGAGTCAAGTGCCTGGGTCAGTTTTAGATTAGTTTTTTAAATAAAAAACTACTCCCTGCAAACTATGTAATTAGCGTGTTTTATGACTGCCTTTCGTGTGCGGAGTTTGGCCACGTCCTTTGGGTGCAATTAGACAACGGTTGAAAAACTTTTTCAATTGCTCTCTGGGCGGTGTTTGGTCACTCGCGTACCACATTATTGTTAAACTATGGCAAGGGAAGTCTACGGATTTACCACGATGGTAGTGTCGCATTCGACAAAATAAAAAAAAAATTCACATTATTACTTTTTAATTGAAATTGTGGTATCCCTAACCAATTTTTTTTATAGTAGTTAATTTTTGATTTGCAAAGAAAAATTACAAACAAAATACTTTCTGATTCACATTTTATATAACATTCATATTATTTTATTACTATATTGCCATTTAGTAAACTCAATATAAAGTAAAATTATTTATTTATTTGGGACCATTTAAACAACTTTGTTCAACCTATCCACAATGAAAGCTACAAAAGTTTATAAAAAAGATTCATAAATTAAGCTCAATAAAAATGTGTACGAATATATTTCCCTAGTTTAAGCGATTGCCGCCACAGCAGAGGCCAGAATCAAGAGACCCAGCTAATAAATTTATTAACATGTGCGGCTAAGCGGATTAAAATGTGCACCCGAAAAATATCAGCGTGGAGAGTATTTAAAACTCAAACATATTCAAATCCAAGTTTATGGCAGACCAGGAAAAAAGCAAAAGGAGCCAGGAGTGAAGGCCAAGTCAAGTGCAGACGGTGCAATCGAAAACACCCGTCGTCGTCGTCCTGGGACTCGTAATAATAATTAAGCCGATAACACTCGCAGATTTTGCACTTGTTGGTTTGGTTTGCTTGGCGGTGTTAATGATATATATGGAAAGGGGATCAGGGCTCGTAAAAAATGTCTGGCAGAGGCAAATGTCTAATTGTTACACATATGCAAACAATAAGCAACCCCAAAGACCTCGGAGAAGGGATCTAATTCCAAGGGTCTAATGCGCTTACTGCGGGCACAAATTGCACGTGCAGCATTTTTGCTCTCTGACTTGGCGTTTTTTTTTAGTTAATTTCATCTAAAAACTTTGTCTGAAGGGTAGTTTCTGTGTTTAACCCCCCGTTGACTATCATTTTTTTCCCTTCATTTATAATATATAATATTTATCAACGTGCCAACACAAAAAATAAATTATCAGTTTTCGAGGGGTTAGTTAGGTCTACACCTCTGCTATATTTAAATGTAACAGATGTTGCAATGAGGGATGCTAATCATCAATTTCTGTATCTTACGGGTATTTCTTATTGTGCGAGTGGAAAATAATGTTGTATCATGGCAATAAATAGTGCGATTATGTTTGAGGGGAATAAGGTTTAAAAAGAGTAGTTAGCAAATTAGATGAATGAGATGTTCTTTCGATTTATAAATTTATAAACAGAATTGTCAAGAAAAAACATAGAGGTAGGAAAAACTAACTTGATTTAATACTTACATATTTAAACGACATTAAATAATTCAATATTATACAAATAAATTTAAGATATATTAAATATTTCTAAAATCGACAATTTAATTATAAAATTATACGCATAAAGAATGGAAAAAAATATATAACCTAACCACACATAACCTAAACAAAAATAAAAATTGTTAAACTTTTATTAGCTTTGTTTACTTTACTTTAACCAAAACGAGGGAAATACTCCCAGGGAATTCTCTTCAACTTATCAGTTGGTGGCCGATCAAAATTAGGCGCCATTAACACATCCTTTTAGGCCAGAATTCACAGTTCAACAAAACAAAGCTGGCCCAACACAATGCGCGCTAATGTCGGGCAATTAATAATGGTCAAACAAAAAATACATAAAGCAAGTGAACTTCCCTATATTTCCTGCTAATATTTCCTGACCAAATAGCTGATAAGAATCAGCTAAAAAGCAAGGATTGCCCAGGGCGGATATGTGCATTAGTTTGGGCTCGAACAAATACATCATAGTGACACAAATGAATCCTTTTTTACTGTTTTGTGCCAGACACATGTGGGCACCAATAACTCACCTTTTTCGGACACCTGACGCCGCCAATTTGCGGCTTTGTTATCGACGTGACTGGTTTTGTTCTTGGCTGGCTGGTTGTATATTTTCCTCGGTTAAAAGTCGGCCAAAACAAACGCTGACATGACATTCCATTAGCACACAATTTATCAAAGGAACGGCACTTGGTTGGTACCTGTTCCCCTGTTTTTAGATCTTATCGTGGTCAGCGCGCTTCCTATTTGGTGTTTTTTTTTTAAGGGGAAATGCAACCCCGAGTTGGGCAATTAGTCAAAGTTTCCGACATTAATGTCTCCGTTTTATTTACGTTTTCTGGTGTGGTCGAAAATAGTTTTGCAGCTCAACGCCTCCCGAAGAGCCGAGAAGACGAAAATTTATTCCACCGATCTTTGATAAGAACCCAATTCTGTTTTTTAATTTCCTTGGCACCCTCGCTCTGGCCAGTTAGTATGCTAATTTGCACAGCCTTTTAACGCCTTACGACTACATTTTATGGTCAGTCAGGTGTCAGAAAAGGTAAGAGGGTGTTCCCTCCAGTCCCATAATTAAGTATTTAGGCGCTCAAATAGGCGTAAAACTTTCAACTCAATTTGCATTTCCCACATTTCAATTTTGAAAACAAAACAACAAAAAAACAAGAATAAACTCAGTAGTAAAAAAAATTTTTTACTGTTTTTAAAAAGTTTCTTGGTGCGATTTTTACGATTTTTGAACTCAGGGAGGTGTGGGAGGTGTTCCTTTAATTAGTCGATTTAAAAGCCATAAGCCACCTGACTGGGATCAAACTATAAAACTTAGCTTTATGTGTTTCTATTTATGTGTTTTAATTTTGTGAAAAAATTAATTCATTAAAATTTCGTTGTAAAATTTATTTTTACGATCGGAAGTTTTTTGTAACAAATGTTTTTTTTTCTGTGCTTCTCTGAAATGAACTTTTAAGTAGCACATTCTTTTAGTTCCTCAACTTTGTGAATACAAAAAAATTTCATTTTAATTGGAGAAGAAATTTATAAATTGTATGTTTAAATAAGTAATTTTCGATTAACTGTCTTATATTAATACAAATAAGTTTGTACATATATTCATTATAACTACTTAGATTTAGTTTACCCAATATTAGCTTAAATTATTTAGAAACTCCAATCTTTCCTAATTTCATATGCAAGTTTGAAAGGACTTGCAATTTTTTCGAGCTTCCCCCACCAATAAATAAGTCGTGCTTAGCTCTCAATGACAACAAATAAGTCTCCTTCAGAATGATTAAATGACAAACATCAAATAAACTGCAATAACAAGTTGCCACCCCCGGGAAAATGCCCGTGGCCACCCTCTAATTGAGTGGAGTTACCAAGGGCCGATAGGCCGAGAAACAATATGAGTATAATTATTAATTGCGAATAATTTTTCTTAAGACTCATTAAGTGCGGCCGACCAGCCGACGCCTTCGAGAACCACAATCAACCACCGCCCACTCATCCTTTGCCCACTGTTGTGCTCCTTTCTTTGTCGCCAGAAATGACAAAAGAATTGACAGAACATAAATTAGAAAGTAGCCCCGAGAAGAAATGAAAATCAGGGGATCAGAGGATGGTGAAAGTGATGCACAGTGGCCAGCGGGATTAAATGTGTTAAGCTAGCGGATGTGACATTTCTTTTGTATTCACACAGAGAAAAAAAACATTGGAACATGTAATCAAATATTTGTCAAAGTTTTAAATATTACTATTATTTCATTAAAAATTAAGTAACTCAATCAGCTCTAGAATTATTTTCACATTAAATAAGAATTTAACGAATTCTTTTTTTCTTCCGAAATATATCGATATTAAAATTAAATTTCATATTAATTCAACATTTTGGTGTGATTTTTAATTTAATACTTATTATAAAATATGTTTCAATTTATGAAGTACTTGTTTTTACAGTGTAGAATTGTGGATTTCCTCCATCTTCTCATCGCTGGTCACGTGTCCACGCGTTTGTCGGCGTGTCTTCCGATTTGTTGTTGTCACTCTGGCGAATAACTCCGGATTTGTTGATCTATTGTTCGCACTGAAACACTCCAAAATTGCTGAGGTGTGTATGTTGGTGAAAAGATTGGGCGTGTCCATTGATTGGGTTTTAGCTATGACTGTTTAAGGGAAAATTCAGCAGGAAAAAGTAGACAAAATCGAAAAAAAAATGAGTGTTCTAATTTTGCATTGAAAACTTTTTGATGACTATAAATTAATTTAGACCTACACAATACTTCGAAAATAGTATAAATTCATAAGCGCTTCGATAGGGTTTGAACTAAGGATAAAGAAAATTTTCCATCTAATTACCAGCCCCATCAGAGCCTCTCATCAGCTCGAGCATCGATTGTTTTCCCAGTCTCCTAAGCCCAAACCCAAAGAGACATTCTCCCAGCTCTTGATGAAGCTTACAACAATGTTGACCCTACGCCTAAGTGACGCCATTATGGGACACACGTACCTACACTTGCAAAAAAAGTAAGGTAATTAGTATTCAAACCAAATTTTTATATAAACTTGATTAAAGAAAAAATCGAATCTAACCGAACTATAAATAGGGAAAAATTTGAAAATACGACAAGTTTTTACCTATATATACTTTTTTATTTAGCTTTCAGTTATCTAATTTAGAAATGCATAAATGTTTTTTCCAGTGTTCGAGAATGTGCGGTGCACAACGCGTGATAATGTTAAATCAACATTATTTAGGCACCCATGCATGCGTAATGCGTCTCGAAATTGCAAGCAAGTCGATGGACACGGAGGGGTTAGGGTCAAATTGCAAGGGTTGAGTTTGGGCAAAGACAATTTCGCAGTCACCGCTTCGAAAGTTTGCATTTAAATTAAACGATACAGGGTGTCTGTAACTCTCCCAGTCGGACGATAAAATTTTAGCACCTAGGACAACGGCAAGTAAGCTCAAGCAAACATTGTCTCCGGTTTTATGCATTTTCCATAACGACATTCTGTGGCCGAAACAGCAACGAACAATGCCCAAACAACACTTGACTTGGGCTGTCATTCAAAGTGACAGGACCTCCCTCGATTTGCCACCCAAATGGGCCACAAAATGTGCAACTCGAGTCCATTTTCACAATTTCCATGTTTATTTAGCCACGCACGAAGCGTTTGAGGAGGGAGAGGTCCTGATACCAGAGCGAATGTATCTTATAGTTTGCTTTGGCATCAAGTGCAAGGTAAATACGAGATATTTTACGCAAATTCATCAAGTGTTTGCTCAAGGGACGGGGAATAGTCGGTCCTGAGCAAATGGCATTTATTGTGATTTGCATTTTAACGCTTAGATGCGTTTTTTGTGCAATTGCATTTCAAATTGGTCATTGCCCTGCGCTATTTAAGTGCGACCAATTGGGTTTCTTCTATGTGGTAATAATTGGGCGTTATTTCGATTTTACATTTTGATAGAGAGATATTTTGAATATTATTAAATATATAAAACAGTTTACTTTGCGTATTTTTGTTAGTTGCTTAAATTGAAGCTGATAATATTTCCTTTCAAGTTTTTAATTTATTTTTCATATTAAAGGTTTTATTTTTTTCTGTTTGTTTTTATTGTTTATCTTTGTTTTACTATTCTACCAGTAAGCACGTTTTACCACCTGCTTACGTTGAATTTTATGTTATTTTCTGATTATTTTATGGAAAATTGTCAGATTTAAAAAGAGCCCTTGATGGAGTCCAGTCCCTTAAACTGATGTTAATTAAATTCATTGAGTGTTCCGCAGCCTTTGTCTCAATTTGTACGCAAATTAACCAAAGTATTTTTTTTAAAAACACAGAAGCGAACAAAAACAAGAAGAGCAAATTAATATATCAATATACAAAGTGTATTGAGTGCAATTTCATTCAAATTGAAAAGAGATTCCCGCTGCGAGGGCTGCCAGACGCAAACCGACATGACTGCCACCCAAATTGACATGTTTCGGGGCGAGTATATTGTATTTCATATGGAATTCACCTCACCGCTTTTATTTTGCCAGCCACCGAAAAAAAAAATGTAAAAGAAAATGCTCAAACGAAATCAGTTGAAAAGCAGGAAAATCTGCTTGGAGTTGTGTTTTCATCCCTCCTGCTGATCTGATCCTGCCGCTTGTCGCATGCAACAAATTGTTTCAATTAACTAAATTAAATTTACACTCCTGCAGCTTCCATGTCGACAGAACAACAATGGCCATTGAATGCATTTGCCTCGAACGTGACATGACACTGACAGATGCAAAACGAGCGAAAAGAAGGACCCCCTTCGTTCTGCCCCCAAAAAATAAACCCGAGATATCGCATACGAAAAATAAGCCCGAGTGTGTGGTTGTCGGGTAGCAAATGAAAATGGCAAACATTCTGCATGCCACGTACAACACAGGAACCCGACATGCAAATTTATAAAAATTAACTCTCCAAGTAGGCGCAAGCCGAGTTGAAACAAAGTAACGTGCACTTGGGAAAATATGGGCATGGGTAAAAATTGCTTATTTTTATACACCATATTCATATATTCAAAAGATATTAGTTAAATATTATTATTATTATATATTTAAATGTTTTTGATCGTATATAAATAAATAAATTGTTGGGAAAAATACTTGTCACATCAAACCAAATTAATTATCATTTCTCGCACTCTTCACATGAATTAGATTACCGGCAAAACAAATAGCAAACTAATTACAAAAACCTACCCAATCTATGTCCATTTCTGGCAGTGTTTAACTTTCCAATACCCTTCAGCCTGCAGCATTGTCGTAGTGGCATCAACACGGCAACATTGTTCGTCGATATCAATTATGCGTTCAAATGAATATTGAAGTGTAGCCGCATGCCAGCGCCACTCCTGCCCCGCCCACTTCCAACAGCACCACAAAAGCCACCGCTTCACTCCCACACAACTGGAAAAGGGGCGGGAAGGGGGAGGAACCGAGGCAGCTCATCAAGCATTGCTGGCGAAAAATTGGCAATTGTACAAAAGTGTTAACATGGCGCCGCATCCTGAACAGACTGACCACAGGACACAGGACACTGGACGCAGGCCGAACTCTTGGACACATCCATCAATGCCAGCAGATTTAATCGCCATTTAAATTGTACGAAGGGAGCACACTGGAAATAACGCATAATTGTTTTGTTAAATAATAGTTAACAAAAATTTTAAAATAGATTCTAGAACTAAAAGCATGTGCTAAAATTGCATAGGGTGTGAGTGTATTCAAAAACCGAGGCTTTTAAACAAGAAGATATTTGCATGCCTTAAATATTTATTTGCTCAAACTAATAAAAAGACAATTATTCGCAAAAATGTTTTCACGCCTATCAAGACTTTTGTTTTCAGTGTACCAAAACCGAAATGAGAATGGACAGAGAGTGCCATGGACAGCATTTACTTAAGCGTGTTATCGGCGTAAAATAAATCTCCATGGAATGGTCAAGGAGGAAACTCGGCCCACTGCAACCGCTCATCGTATCTGTTTTAGTGTTTTCCAATCAGAGAAACCCGAAAGGACATTGGTCACGTGTCAGCCGCTGGTCAGTTGTATTCTGGCCTGGTCAGTTGAGTGTGACGTGCGTCACATAATTGCAATAAATTAGAAATTGTCAGGAGGCAGTCGAAACAATGTATGTTGGTCACCCCTTGACCAAAGACCCCCACTTTCCCATCGAACAGCCCCTGAATAGAGTTAAATCTTTGCAGTGGCCAAACAATTTGCGCCCTACAAATTTGCCTTAACGCACCGCGTACGCGCGTTTGGTTGCATTTACCTCGGCAAACAAATTTGCCAGCACACGCAGCTCGCCAAAATATTTGCCCAACTCAAACCACGGACAAACTGGACACTAAAAATTAATGCAGCGAGGAAGGAGACCGAAGAAATTGTGCCCCCAGCAGGAAAGCAGGAAATTAAGACGCACTGAACGGAAATTCAGAGAAAACAGTTGGCAAGATTTTATTCGATATAACAATGCCCTTTCATTAGGGATTTTATAAAGAACCTTTGAGCAAAGAACAATTGTTTGTTTTAAATCTATAAAACATTGGGGATCTACATTCAAACACCAAATACATATCATAAATTATAATTTTAGAAAATCATTAACATACAAAATTCGTAATGATTGTGTGGTTATTGGAAATAAAATTAAATATATATAGGTCAAAAAAAGGAAACCTTAAGACATTTACTACATATTATATTACTTTAAATATCACCCATGTTGTATTAAATCTGTAACAAACATTATCATAAAGTTGATATACTCTAAATACATATCAAATACCAAACGCAGCAAAAAATTAAATCGGAACACAAAAGGCGAATCCGAGGAAGTTGTACAAATAAAATTTTATGATTTTCCTGCAAGTGCACGGCCTTGGAAACAAATTAATCCCAAAGACAATGAGCGCAGAGACTTAACAACGGCTTAACATATTTCACGTTGTACCAGTGGAGAGTGGGCCACGCCCATAAGTTCTAACCAGAACGGAAGTGCCAGGCAAATGGGGCGCGCCAATAACAGTAAAAACCAATTGCCAATCGTTAGTTTTTATAAGACGTTTTCCTTCCGACTCGGCCTCTTTTTTTTGGATTTTCTTTTGCGTTGTTGGACAGTTGATGAAATCGTCAAAGGAAAATTCATTTTCACTTGTCCAAGGGCTACACCAAATGTAAGTCTTGATTTTTTCTTCCCCCATCAAAAATCAAAGTCAATCACCGGCAACAGATTTGGTCAAAACGGAAATGTGTCGCAATGGAGTTTTGGGTGGACCCTTGGAGTCTTGGCCAAATTAGACATAGACAAGTTGCTTGTTGTCCTAGGAGATTGACTTGAACATGTTTGACTTTTTTTCTTGATGCGTCATTTATGACTTTAATGTTTTAAACAAAAAGGAATAGAAACATTCAAGGCGTTTAACTTATTTTTGTTAAATATTCTTTCAATATCAATGTTGTTTTGTGAATCTGTTCTTCATTAAATCTCACAATTATCTAGAGTATTTTCCCGATTTAAAACTTCCTCCATCACTTTAAAGGAAAATTGTTTTCATTTTCACTCACAGCAACAAAACGAAATCAATCAACAATTATCCATTTATGATTATAAAATTACCATCAACAGACAAAACCACAGAGAACAAAAGCAGCCAAACATAATGGGAGCAAATTGAAAAGCAAGCATGAAAAATGATAAACAAAAAGGGCAAAATACGAACTGAAACCGAATCAAAATGGAAGACGGAACGGGGATAACGCTTCATTAACATAAAACCGCAAGAGCAAATCACGAGATCAATTAAAGGCCTCACAGCAAGCCGCGTTATCGATAACTAATGGATCACAGTGGTCCGACGGTTATCAAAACGTTAATGATTCCCAATCGCAGCCGAAACGATCCGACCCGAATTGTAATTTTTCGTCATGCCGGAGGGAAACTCTTTGACAGGGGTCCCATGTCTTTGCCGCGGTTGGGATTTGGTCTCGCCTGGTGTCACATGTCAATTTGTGGAAAACCCCAGGACACTGGGAGAAATTCAACTCTTCAGTTACATGTATAATAAAATCACTGTCTTAACTAGGTAACTTCAGATTTATCAGGTAATTGGGTACAGAAATCAAAACATTTCATATTAATATATTTTAATTTGACTAACTTAATTACCTTAAAAATTTGTTGTTGTATCTATGTATTGGTTAGACAATTTGTTCTTTTAAATATCAATAATAATAATTATTATTAGCTTAAATTAATCTTATAAACAATTGTTATATTTATGCCAAATATTTTAGAGACATTGAATGTGACCTAAACAGCAATAATTTGTTCCTCTTTTCACATCGATTTTGATGTATTTTGTTATGTTTAGTAATGACAACGAAGCTCTTTGGTATTCAATATTTTTCAAAGTGCAGTTCCTCAAGGCGACACAGCTTTTTTGACGGACTGACAGGCAGACAGAATCCCCGAAAACGAGCTGCACCGCCCAATGTGTTAAAACCAACCATTAATATTAATAGTCTTGTGCGTGCTGTACGTGACTTTTCCACCGAACCCTTTCTTCGGCGGCGAATCTTTGGCAAAACTTCCTTTCTTATCGTTTGATTTGTAGACATTTTATTGCTTTATTGATGCATTCTTATCAAAAGCGCAGCCTTTTGTTTGATGGATTGTTGTCGACCTGCCCACCTTGAGACCTCTTCTCAATCCGAATTTCATTCCCCCTGGGCATAAATCGTCAGCATTTTTATGCTGGTAGCTAGACCTCCATCACCTCGCACGCAATTCGCCTTGGGAAACTTTTTCCATTGTCAAATTCCCAAATATTTTTCGATTTGATTGGCACTTACCACCAAGCGAAAGGGTGAACTCAACAGCAACACAAAACGATTCGTTTTGTTGTGGGAAAATTGAGGAGGGAGTTTTGTTTGAGTTTGTTTTGGGAATTCGCCGAAACCAAAGGTGAATTTATAAAATAATTGTACACAATTAAGAAAATATATGAAAGATTAAGAAATTGAAGTGCCAAATATACATTCATTTAGTTATATTAAAGGCGATTGGTTTTAAAAACGTGACTCAATATTTGTAAGCTGCGAATTCCTTTAAGACCAAACTGAGCTACACAAGAAACTGTCATTAGAAAAAATATTAAGTCCTCAAAAAAATATGTATTGACAAAATGCAAAAACAACTTTCCAAAAACTGTTGTAAAATTTTATGTGTTCTTTATAAGGATTTATATTTACAAGTAGCTCCTTAGACATTATGTAGGCACCTAAGCTTCGCTATAAATAACTAATTCTCACCGAAGGAAAACTCACAACTTTTGGAGAAAAATATTAAATTTTACGAGCTTAATTTGTGTACGTGCTTAGCTTAGTATTGCAAAGCAGGAAGAGATCCTCTCGATTGTCAATTATAGCGATTGAAAAGTGGCCAGCAACTTGAATAAACCAATTTTATTGATGGCCGTGCCGGAGAAATGAGCCTGGAACTAATCTCCTTAACAAGACCAGCATTAGAGGGCTAAAGAGCCGAGTACCGTCTGCGTCTATTCATATTTCAAAAGAGCCAACTTTGCGCGACTGGCTGAAAACCTTGCCCCGAATGGGGCGCCATTAAAGTTTACGATGCTTGGGGGCCGTAAAGTATGCAAAGCTATGCCCTGCTATTTTGTAATAAAGGGTATTCCGCAGACACTACGCCCAAATGCCCGCCACTTGTGTTTGGGTCCATTGTTTTGGGTGGTCCTTGGCCTCTGTCTAGTGGCAAACTGCATCAGCTTCGACCGATGTTATTACTTCAGTCCCGATCCTTGTGCACACTGAAAATTATAGGTATTTGAATATTTAAGTTACAATTTTGGGAATGATTATATTAGAATGTGTCTTTGTCAAAAACAAATAAATTTTATATTGCAAGGATTAAAAATAAATATGAAAATTCTGAATAGTTTGAATTTTTTAATTTTTAGTTTAACGGTTTATTTAAAGATAAATTTGAAAAATAATTGGTTCATTCATTCTTTATTACTTATATTTGTATATATATATATATATATATATGTATATAAGTGTAAATCTAAAAATGATGTTCTTTTTCTTTACAGTGTACATACAGAGATCCATCTGAGCCGTGTCTTGCCGCAAAATGTGTTGGCATAAAATCAACAAAAGTCATCAAAAGATATGCGCGCCTCCACGCCTCCAGTTGCAGTCTCATTCTCAGTTTCAGTTTTGGTTGTGGCTGGCAAAACTTTGCATATTAAATGTCATTCGGTAAAGTGGAATTAAGGAAGCGCAGCTCCAGGAAATGCTGAAGCCTGTCACAGCAAATTATGCTGAAGTGCGTCTGTCAGGATGCGTTGCGGATCCTGTGGCACCACATCCTCCAGCTGGGAAGGTTTTTGGCACTGCCATTGAGCCATAAATGAAAACTAAACAAGATTTTTGGCCAAAAAGAGAGACAGAGAACACAAGTTGCTGCAAATTTTATGAGCTAATTTTAATGAAGTTGTTGGAAGGGCAGAAAGGGGAGTAGTATAAGCGATGAGTTGATGAATGTCGACACGATGCAGACAAGTTTATAAATTATGCCAGAGTTAAGATAACGTTGAGAACGTCATTAAATAATTCAATGTGTTCGAGCATAATCAGATTTTGTTTGTGCCTTGCACTGTTTATTCTTTACTTCATATTAATAAGCTAAAATACAGCATACATCTAGTTTTAAATTTATTTAATTTTTGAAACGTTTTAAGATTGTGCATTTGAATATATTTTTTAACAGTTAAGCTTCAAAAAAAGATTCTATGAACGATATACCTATTTTTGAGTTTAAGAGCATACCTGCCCCAATTTTTTTCTCATCAACCTATAATAGAATACCTGAATCGATTCTTAAGAAGAATATCAATCCACCGATTTATGACCTTTGTCACGGCTATTAGCAAACCATTTGACCACACACTGAGATCCCGATCAAAGGATGCTTCCATTAGGAATCCGTCATTAGCAGCCACTTTGCAACGCTGTGAAATCGTATCAAAGATTTGGAAAAAGAAGTACAGAATTTCATGCTCCATTAAATTATCATACGATTCTCATCTCGTTTAGCACCCAAGGCAGAGTGGAAATGTAATTAAATTAAAATCGAATTGTTTGATTCAGAATCTGATCTCTATCCAAGTAGCGACCCCTGCCTTTTGACCCCTCTCCACTTTTCGAACCGTGACGATTTCGATTTGAGTGTCAAATCAACATCATTATTCATTATCAAATACATTTCTTTCCTTCGCTTTTGGGGTTTTGCGGTTAACGCAAACCGATGCCGAAATCACAGCTGGAATTATTTTTTTCTTTTGAAGGGGGTGAGACCTAAGCAGAAGGGGGGTTATATTTAATTGAACTTTCCCTGGTCGGAGGGGTTAATATGTTCTAACAAAGCAATCAATACGAAGGGCATAATTAAATAAAACTAATGATGCCAATGACAGACAGCACTGCCAAGGAGGCTAATGATAAAAGTAGAAAATGAATGAGAACGGTTGTGTTATTTATACTGGGTTTACTTATGCCAAGATAAGTAGAAACTATTTAAAGATCAGCTTAATTTTCAAAGTATATGCTAACAAGATTTCAAACATTGTTCGTGATCTATTATACTTTTTCATACTTCGAGTCCTCACATATTCAATATCATCTTTTCATTTTGACCTCATTTCTTTTAATCTAAAACATATTCTAGTTAAGTCTGAATCGAAAATTAATGAAAGTGTTGCCCACATCGTCATTAGGTTATAACTCCACCTTCTTTTAGCCACCAGATACTTGGATCTGGTTCCAGACAGATTTTTATGTAGCGTAACTAAACGTTAATTTATGAGTGGAGTTCCCTTTGCTGCTAGACAGACATCGAAAAAGGGAGGAGACTTTCACTGGAGTGCAGGAGGAATTAAAAAGAAATTAACACGCTTCCAAAAATTTTGGTTTTCTTTTCTCTAAGTGGGTGGATGGAGTGTGTGTAGCCAAGTGAATTTAACAGACGCCTTTAGGACTGGGCCTTTATCTAATTGAGTTTGTTCCTGTTTGTTTGGCTGGTTGCTGCTGTCTTAATTTTAATGCGCTCGTAAAAGCAGCGCAAAAATTGAAAGCCATAAAACGTCCGACGAAACATTGAAAATTAAAATAAACACATAAAGGCAACACCATGTCCTCTGATGTGATGCGATGTGATACGGCCGATAACAAGTGTAATACACATATGCATTCCTGATCCTGACTTCACCCCCACTATAATCCGATCCGCCTTTCATTCGGAGAGTTAATGTTAACGTTAACGTTAGCCCTGCGCCTATAAATCAAACGAAGCGTGAAGCGCGTTTTATCCTGTGGAAGAAATTGAAACGGTGTTGCGTAATTTGCATGCAAGGAAAAGTTGTTAAAAATGATTTTAATGGCCGTACGCGTCACGTTTTGTATGCTTGTAAAACTTTTACGAGTTATGCTTTCATTTCTGTAATTTATTTATAATTTTTGAATATGTCTTGGGTTTATTATCATCTGTAAGGAATTTAAACAAACGAAACTAAATTTGTCTATTTTAGATATAGAAATTCTTAAACACTAGCTGCTAATGAAGACATTAAAGATTTGTGTAATAGTTTGACATTTATTTTATTCAATTTAGATTCATTAAATAAGAAGTGTAAATTAAATTTTTCATATTATTAAACAAATATTCATTTTTCTTAACATGTATTTAAAGTTGTGGGCAAATTATTCCTTTTCAATTTATGTATAAGTCACCTTCTTCCATTACCCATTGTTTCGATTTCCCATTCGCGATGAGCCCAAGCAATCTACATTAACAAAGCAAACAAAACTACTCAAGCGACAACAAAAATATGTCATTTAGAAAATTATGAAATATCAACAGGGGCAGCCCCCGAAGAAACACTTAGCAGTAAATGGAAAATTATATGGTGTGTGTTTGGAGAGCTGAGGATGATGATGACTTCCAGGGTAGGAAAACCAACAAACAGTAAAAAAAAACCAAACAAACATATGAGAAGGCCATAAATTAGCCCGCATACTGGCATCAGGTGGAAACGCAATGATTGAAGGGCAGGAGTTTGGGTAAAAAACTCAAGGCTCAGGGCAAAGTGCGATGCGTCAGCTGGCCAAGAAACTAGCAACTAAAAAGGGGACGGCAGTGGGAGGATATGGGAGATATACACAGAACAGGGAGTTGGAGGTCGTGCGGGGAGAACAGTTGAGGTGGCTTGTTGTCAGGCCATAAAACAAAGTGCTGTCTACAAATAATTTGACTTATTCGTGCAGAACAAATCGTACGTCATTTGTTGGGACACTTAAACTTTTCAACTTGCCTTCATCTACACTGCAAGAACAGTGACTAGTTTAAAAAACGATATTTATACTAATAGAATATTATCACCTACTACTTATTTCTAAAAACTTTTATAATGAGCTTTGTGAATGTTCTATTCCATATGAAACAACATATTGTAATAATATGAATATAAGATTTTATTTTCAATTCTTGTAATTATTTTTCAGGGGTTTATTATTATTTTGTAAAATATAAAATTTATTTTTCATACTATTTTTTTTTGTGGCTTAATGCAAAATTTATGAGTTTTTGAGTAAGGGATTTTGATTAAATCATAAAAAAATCTTTTTAAAGTTATAAAGCATTTTTGTCTTAAGATATTTTTATTGTAAGTGGGAAAAATAGTTAGTTGTTGCCATATTCCCAATATAAAAGCTTAGTAAAGTATGTGATAAATTATTGGAACTTAAACAAAGTTTTTTGGTCTGTACCCCAATACCCGCTTTAACACACCTCCACACCCACTTCCAGAAACAATTGCGCAATTAATGTTTTTGCACTGCGGAGAATTATGTGCGTGACAGTCGCAGACAAGAAGACGTCGATGACACAGCCACCGGGTCTCGACTCCTCCGCAGATATGGATAGAGTCATAAACGTTGCCTTCAATTTCCAATTGCACGAGTTCCAAAGCATTTTACGGCTTTACACATGTGCCCCAGGTCCCATCTCCCCGGAAAATGGTTGCAGTTGACAGGCCAAGTTTTATGGAGCTCACAGGCTCGACGGAATATCCGCGATGATGATGGGTTCGCTTTTGGCAAAATGAAATCATAAATTTCGTAATTAATTTGCATATGCACTTCTCGCTCCCCCGAGATATTTAATCATTCCAAATTGGCATCATGGCTCAATTTTAATGGCCCACAAAGCGGGAATTTCAAATGGAAATTAAACTCGTAGATTGCCTCCAAACTAATGAGCGGCATAGAACACATTTCAAAGCATTATATGGGATCATTAAAATTGGAGAAATAATTCAACTTTTGCACTGGCATTTTAATTGCTGTCTCTGGAATAGTTTTTGGTTCGTTTTAGAGGGATGCGGTTTGAGGTTGGCAAGTAATTCATTTAATCATTATTTTTGGAGGTATTCAAATATGATTGCTGTAGCCTATATGGTGATTTTAATACGATGCTTTGGCAAGCAAGTGACGCTTCTTTCAATTAATACTTTAAAAACGTTTTTATCATAGTTTTATAAATAAGATTTTAAAACTTCTAAAACTAATTTAAGTTTTTGTTTAAGATTTTATGAAAAAAGTTATTCTTTTCTGTTTTAATCTTAGGCTTGCAGTATTAAACTTTTGTAATACCCTTACTTAAGTTTAAAGCAAACATATCTTTTATCTCCTTCCTCTTGGATATTTATGATTGTCAAACTCATTCCTTAGTGGGTCCACGGACATCACGTCAACAGTCACTTCAGACTACCGAAGCTGGTTTTATTGTTATTCATTAATTTTAATGTTTGCACAACCTGCGTACTGCGAGTGGCAAGCGAATTGAATTGAATTTCGAGTGGCCAAGTGCCGGAGTCTGGGCCGCTTGCGATAAAGCCAAAAGAGCCAACACGGAGGGCCAATGAAGCTAAGTGCGGTTATGAACCCTTTTCGCATTTGGGCAGCAAACAAAGGATCCGGCAAATGGGTGAGCAAATGGAGCCACCTCCGGGTTCCCGTAACATTTGCGTAATGAAAGTGTGAGCTTGGCACCGAGTAGGAGAGTTCAATAAACCCTTGAACACTGTACAGATAAAACAATTCTTGGTTTCAGAGTGTCCAATTCGGAATAGTTAAAAAAAAAGTCAAAGAGTTAATAGCTGCATAATAAACATATAAATTTATGCATATTTTTTTGTAACTGTAGACGTTTTTATTTATTTCCCAAAATTCTTAATTCTACAAAATAAAACAAGTACTGGAAACAAGAGTTGTTTGAGACTTATTTTTTTTAACCTTTATTAATTAAAACCACCTTAAAAATTTAAAAACAATAGTCTCAAACCCAATTAATTTCGGTTTCTAAAAAAAAGCCATTAATACCATTATTATCATTGTTTTAGCTAAACAAAAATGTTTCATTGCTGTTATGAAAAAAAAAGAAACAGGTTTTCTTTTAGTGTAAAGAATTAATGCTGCAGGATAACAAAACAATAATAATCCACCGAAATTGATGCGCAACAAACATGCGAATGGAAATCGAGGGCAATTAAAAAGCATAGAAAATGTCTGTTTATTATTAGAACTAATGCCAAATGACAATCGTCATGGACATCCCATCCCTCCACCCGCATTCCTGGATTCTTTTGGTACAGTTGCGTCCCACCTGAGCATATGTCATATGGGCATTGAGTTGTCAACACAGAGGGTCGAATACCCAATACCTGTATCAATGTCCGACTCAGACGCACTCCCCCATCTAATGAATGTATCTTCTCCCCTACAAGGACGCATCCCTCAGATACCGCTAAAACCGAGCATCCGAACATATGTGCGTGAGGGCGTTAAACTTGTCCGATCCCAAAAACGCAACCATGTAATTTGTTATCCAACAATTTATAATTGAATCAGCAGACAACACGCACATGCCAGCCCAAAAGCCGGGGGAAAACGAGATGACTTCGAGTCAAAATTATTATGAAGCAAACATTGTGCTATATTTGGACTACACTCGTGTCCTAAGTGGGCAGACTTCTGACTCCGACTTTGGATTCTTCCCCTCTCTCTAACGGCAAACTGTCCGATACAATTTTATGCTATGCTTAACATTTTGAACATTTTTCGGTTTTTGGTTTCTGTGGTTCCCAGTTTTCTCCCCCATTCCCAAACCTAATTTAATTTCCCTCTCGATGGAGAGTAGAGCAAGTTTTAGTTGATTTATGAATTTTTAAATCAATTTGACAAGTTACTTTTCGGTTGGATCGGAGGTTTGGGAGTGGGAGTTATTTTATTGAAAAATATTTGTCTCATTTATTATTTGTAATGAGATTACTGCAAGGTTTGGGTCAATTTCATGCTTTTAGTGAGCAACCTTAGTTGGTAATGGCTTTGTAAAAATAATATTAAAAGGCAGGTCTATGTTTAGTTCAAATATTTGGTTTTTTTATATATATCAAGTTTTTCGGTTTATTGAATTATTTTTTAAATAAAACCAACTCATTTCTAAAATACTTAAAAAAATCGAATTTGCAATGTTTAACTAATAAGTTTCCATTAATAATTTTGAAAGGAAGTACCCATATCTTTCATTTCCGGATATTCTCACAAAAAATTGCAAAAATTATTAAAAATTCGTCATAAAAGATTGGCACAACATTTTTGACATTCACAAGTTGTGACAGCCATTGAAAATCTTGTACATCCCTCAAAAAAAAAGTCTTCCTCCATTTAAAATTATAGGCTAAATCGCTACTTAAAAATTGTTTCAAAAAAAGATCAAACTACAAGTATCAAAATAATTCCAGGGCGTGACGAAACATGTTGAAATGTAACAACTTGCTACCCGCCGTCTGATCGACAGCAACTTGTGCGAAGAGGAAACTCCGGACATGGACACGTTTTTCTACTCGCCGGGCGTCGCTCTTTTGACAACTCAAGTGACGTATTACTCAATGGGTCTCTGCCTTTGGTTACGCCTGACAAAAAATGTTTAAAAAACTCCCCCAATACTTGAAGAACTACCAGCTCCGCACCACCGTCGCCCATCATCAATCTCTAAACGAAAATGTTTTGGTAAAATCTCGGTTGCAGTTTTGGTTGCTGGGAAGTTTAAAATGTCCAAATGCCCTTTCGCTTTTCAACTGCGATTACGAGAACTTGATGGAGGAGCGTTGGTCAGGAATTTCATGGGAAAGTGTTATAATTTAAATGAGAGAGGCATAGTAATTGATTTCTCTTGATTTGTAGTTTTGAATGAGGGAAATCTTTGGAACTGGTGGGAACGGGTGGGATTTGCTTCGGGTCGAGAATAGTACAGTGGCGTTAGGCTATGTGAAATTGATTTAAAGGTTTTTAATTGGATAGAAAGTGATTGAGTAGTGTTTATAGCATATATACAATAGAAAAAAAAGATTGTAGGAACGGAAAAGTTTACAGCATACAACATTTTAAATCCCGTATCATTGAAAGTGTTTCCAGTAATAAATTGACTTTAAAAGTGTTTAGCTTATGTTATATAAATATGTTAGACTTATAAATCAGCTAAACGTACAGTGAAATAAACTGGGATATGAAGGACTGAAGCACTTCTATTAAATACACCTCGACCCCTTTGATTGACCCAAGCAATCACTACAAGTCTCATTACACTTCCATATTGAACCCAACTTTATAAAGAAAACCCCCAGACCCACCTTTTTTCGCCGCCACCCTCATCAAACGTTATGAACCCAACTCACCTCGCTGGGCAAAACTAATTACAAAGCTGGACCACAAAAAGCATCGTGGCCAGAAAGGCGAGTCGGAGGTGGGCCAAAAAATTGTTAGCTCGATTCGCTGTTTTTGTCAAGCGTGCAAAAATGTCAGCAAGTAAAAGGCAAAGCCAGAGACCCCAAAAACAGAAACCAGAAAACTGAAAACTGAAAACCCAACGAAACCACTCGACATGTCAACTCGAATGGAAAGGCCAAAGGATGGCGATGGGAATGAAAACGGGGATGGAGATGGGGGGATCGAGCAGAGTTGGCAAACTTTTTGGCGAGTGACATGAAAAGGACATGTCACACCGTATGCGCACATTAAGTGTAGCCACAATTTATCAAGCCGCATAAATCTAAATCGAGTCTGGGTTATGCCAGTCGCCAAGCCAAGTAAAGCCAAGCCAGTCGCATCAAAAAGTCAAAAAGCTAATTTGCATTTAAAAGGACCCGAAAGGGACGCCACAACAATGCTGCCATGTAAACGGATACTCGAATGTGTGTATATTTTCAGCCATATATTCAATTTAATAAGCCAAGATAAATGAAGGGAAACCTGAGTTGGGTAGACTGAGATGGCGACTGGTCCCGACTTGTCAGACGTATCCTTCCTTATTTGCATAGTTTTCGTTGGAGCCCTGGCCATTTGCCTCCATCCATCCATCCATTTATCCTTTCCCCATGCTGTCAATATGCCACATGTGTGCATTTGTGCCCATGGTGTGCACTTCATCAAATCGTCTTCGTTCTGGTTCTGGTTCTGGTTCAGGACCTGGTCCTCGTCCTGCTGCAGATCCTTGTCCCCAGTCGATAAGCGAGTTGTGGTTAAGTTGAGTTCGACTCGCTTACAGCGAAAATGGGAAAAGTTAAATTACTTTTGCTTATTTAGGTTTAGATTTGTGCAAGATACTGCCCTTTACAAAACACAATTTTCGGAATATTTTTTATCTGTAAACTGTATTGAAACGAATTAAATAGTTTTTATTAAATCTAAAAATTTCTAAATCACTTTTCTGTATTACAATTAATATATAAAGTCGCTGTGATATTTTTAAATGATTTTATTAAGCTTACCACCTTATGTTTATCTTAGTACAATATAATATTAAATACTTTTTTTAGTCATCCCCCATTCAAACACATTTTTTTCATCTTCAATTCTCAAAGATACTCTGCTTAAATATTTGCCGATATAGAATACTTTCCCTGTCAACTCCTTTGTATTAAATTTACCCAAGCACTGCAGACAACCTTTGTTTGGCCCCCAAAGCCCCTCGAATGGGCAAAATTAGCCCATAATCAAATAAGTTAACGAGGAGTAACCAAACTGACAATTGGCGCATATAATTGCAGTTTGCTCCGTCTGCTCTCCGTTCGTCTGTTGTGCACCGCAAATACAACAAATCAACAATCAGCAAATTTTCAAACCTAATTACATCACTGAGTCCGGCCTGTTAGACCCCCGAAACCGAAGGTCCTTACTGGAAATCACAGTTCCGGGTCCCCGAAGTCTGCGGTCGCAGTTCAAACGCACCGGAGCGTGTCTTTAATGGCAGCCAATAGAGCAGAAAGCACAACTCAAGTGGCCACTGGACGTTGGACACTCTGCGAAGCGCAGGACATCGAGGTCCTTTGGCCCTAAGAAAACCACTGAGGCATAAACACATTTTCGTAGGCGTCGGCCAAGACAAAATTGAGTCATTTCAGAAGCGCTGGCAATTTGAGTTTTCAATTGCTGCTAATTACCCTCGGAAAGTCTCTTAGCCATTGACAACTTGTCAAGCATGGAAAAGTCCGTCAATTGTAATAGATAATGACAGATGATAATCGATGACTGAGAACTGTGGTTTTAAATTGGGGATGAAATTGTTAAGGCTGTCACTTTTGATTATTAATATAGTGCAGATACAGGAATCTTTGCCCAATAAACTTAAAAACTTGCTAGCATATTTTTCATTTAACCGTGAGCCTAAAAATACTTAATTTTTAATTCACATGTAAAGGGAAAGAAGGGGAGACCCTTTTCCCATAGCTTTAGTAGCTAAATGGTCTTGAACTTTCCACATTTTTCAACCCTTTTTAGCTTTTAGTATAAAAGCCCCCAGCGTAGTTAATGGACAGAGAAGCCTATTAGCAACTTTATTCTGCCGTGCCATTGCACCTTGCTGTCAATGGGTTTTTTTGCATTTTTCCTGCACTTTCATGTTGCTGGCTTTTCCTCCTGCTTTGTTTTGCCTAAAAGCGGGCAAAAGTCCGTGCGAATGACAGCTGTCAGTGGCGCTTTTGCAATCAACGAGTGCCTGTCAAACTGACAGCCTGTTGCTCGACTCTCCTCTGGTTTTCCGGAGCCTTTTGCCTCCGGAATTATTCCGTTCGTTTCAATTTGCAGAGCAACTTTTTCTTGCCTTCGACTTGGCACTTAATTTGCACGTGATTTTGTCTTCACACATACGGTCAAACGCCTACACACAATATGGGGTTTGGGGGAAAATATGTGAGGAAAGGGACTATCCTGACATTTTCCCCATCAAGTGCGAAATGCCACAAATGTCATTAAAAACGTGGCATAAAAATATATTTTATGCGTATTCACATTTCTCAGTTGCACTTCTCCTCCTCAATTTATTTTGATTTTATGCTGCTGCGGAAAAGTTTGCTCAGTCATTTCCCTTTCCTACGCCATTGTGCTCATTTTATGCTGCAACGCATCGCGGATATAAAATAAAAACAAGTCGTAATGATTGAGTTCAAGACTTAAAGATACCCTAAAAGAAATGCTCATGTATTTTTATAATATATTTATAATAATTATAAAATTTGGTATTGATGTATATATTTTTAAAAATATTGGTTTAATGTATAGCAAAAGTTAACTAAGATTTAAACCTTTTAAAATTTTGTTTTTGGGAGAAAATAATAACATAAAATATTCAAGAAAAACAGCAGGTTTCTAATCATACATTCTTACTATTCTTCTTATTAGTACTTTTTTTTCGTACTTATACTATAATGATGAACTGTCCACTATAAAATCCTATACACCCTAAATCTTTATTCGTACCTCGCAAAAAAATAGAAAAAAGCTGAGAAGGGCATTTCGCATGCGTTTTCGAGATTGCAACTGCTGGATTCTGAAGGTTGAGGCTGCTGATGAGTATGGGAATGAGGTTGAGGTTGCTCGACACTGAGGTTGAATGACCTAGGACAATAGATTTATGCTTGGGGTAGTTGTTCCATCTTGATTCCGATGCCAACTGCCCGCTGTGCTGATTAAGGGCGTTTTGCCATCTTAAAGAAGGGTTATTATGGGCCATGGGTTGTGGTGTGGGTCTGTCCCGTTTCGATTGCTTCATTAAAAGCTGTTCTGTTTCGGGGGGCTTACTGTACTGGGGAGCAATTTCCAGGCAATTTGCAAGCAATTTGATGGGTCAACCTGGTGCACGAGGTACTCCTAATGAGCCAAGAAATTCCCAAGTAACAATGCCCCAAAGTGAAATGCCAAAATGGTACGGATTCGACACATCTGCCAACGACTTTCGGTCTGCTAGCCATCTATATATATGTACATGTTTGTATTCCCAAAAGCCCATTAGGGCCAAGACGAGCAAAGAGCTGCAATTCGACTTGGCTTCTTGTTTGCTGCTCTCGCCTCGCTTTCTGTGTGCATATTAAATATAACACAAAATTCATATTAAATGGCATAAGCCACCAGCAACGAAAGGTGCATTTGGCCAAAATCCTCCGGGATGGCTTAGCCACTAAAACCTTTAAGACTTGACGGAAACGCTCCGGTGTTGTAAAATTTTACAAGTCAACTAGTTTGGTGGCTTCCCGTTTTTCATTTCCCGGAATGGTATACGTGAGCTTCCGAGTCGAGTTAGTTGAGCTCACTTTATGAACCCCTGAAGATCCCAGGCTTAATATGATATTCCTGGCGTATCGAGTGGATTAACTTTCTTAACTGTTGTGCGGGAGACTTAAATTGGGTTTGAGCTAACCTTAAAGGTAAAGGAAAATATATTGAATTGTCTCTGAAATTTGATTACTCCACCGGCAGAAACCAAACTAAATAATGTTATTATGAGCATTTTAAATTTTAAAAAGTAGTTCTATAAAAGCTTGTAATTTTTTGTGTTGTTTAAAGTTGGAGGAAATAATACTAATATTGGTTAAAATTTAATTTGCTATTTATTATGCAAACTTGTTCTACTTAGTTGAATGCACATTTAAAATTAATACCCTTATAATTTTTTTTAAATATTTCCTGATACTTTTTCGTCTCAGTGCAATCATCAAACGAACTTTTCGGCCTTTTGCAGCTTATCAGTCTGAGGTCTCGTCAGTATCCTCTGATTGCACTTGCAGCTCATTAAAATCCGAGTCTCAGTCTCGTTTGGCCGAATCAAGGAAAAACGCATTAAAAAGGACCAACCAGGACACACTGGCAGAGACAAAAGGTGGAGCAAAGAGTTGGGGGATAAGAGGGAAAAGTGCACTTTGCACATTTGTGCGTAATGATTTTCCATTAACGTAAATTTGAATTAACATCGAGTGGCATCAGGAGCAGAGAGAACGTAATTACAACACGTCCACCGACTGACTCCATTTCCACAGCCAGCAATCGCCTACACCAGCAGCAGATTCATTTGATAAATGCCAAATGACATTAACTGCATAAACCTGTGAATCCTGCCGAATGCAAAAACCGGAAGGTTGGAGGCTCCCATTCGAGCCTGCTGTTTATGGTAATTATTTATTTGCCACAGCCGTTGCCATTTTGTTGGTCTTTTCATCATCTGCCATTAACATAAAATTTTATTATTATGTCAGTGTACTTTTTCGGTTGTCACATTGTTTGGTTTGCTACTGTTATTGCTTTGTCTGTTTTGCATTGCATTTAAAAAATGAAAGTGTATGTGTGAGTTTTTGTCGTTCAAAAAGTGTCAAAAACTTAGTTGAAATCTTCAAAATTAATCAAAACAATCATTACTATGGTTCATTTGTATTAACAAAACATTCCATATAATTGAAAAAGCATTGTTATTCATGGTTAAACTCCCTTTAATCCCTCTTTCAAATCGCTAAATGAAACCCCAAGCTCCCATATCACCGGTTGACTTCTAAAGAGAATTTCCTTAGCCATTTTCCGCAATTAAACACAAACAACCTGGGTAAGTTCCTAATGCTAAAAGCTGGTTGTCTTCCTTCCGCCATCCATTTTAACCACTCCGCGTTTCGTCTAAATAAAATCCACACCGTCTAATTAAACAAAAGCTCGAGAAGTCGAGGTGTAACCAGCATAAATGAACATTAACTTGAAAATAATAAAAGTGGAGTAGCTGTAGGATGCCTTGCCTCGAATTTCATGGCATAATAAATGGCTCGCAGACCGATGCGAAAACTTTTCCTCCTCGCCGAGCGATGAAGTAATGAAAGCGCTGAAAGAAAAATTACAATTCACGAGCGCAGCGCAGTTATGAACTTTTTCACGGTGCTAAATAATGCACACGAAAGTGCTCAGCCAGTCAGGGGTTAAGGCAAAGGGGGGAACAGCAGTTCTTCATTTACTCCTCCAGTGCCGCCAGATGATGATGATGAATTTTGCATAAAATGCTTAAATACCTGCAATTTAACTTTTGTCGGGTGTCGTCCATCTTCCCCTGCCTCGCGGCTTAACCCTCTACATCCCTTTCCCATTTAACCCCAGGGGGAAAGGGGTCGAAAGGAGTCAGTCTCGTCCAGGACATTTCAATATGCAGCTCCGCGTGTTTCCTTTAATTTAAATTGACTTCTCTTGGGAAGGACACGGTGATTCCCAGCGGATTTTTTGGAGCTCGCCAGTCGGGTCAGAAACTAATCAAAAAGATATAAAAACTTTTTCATGTAGTGGGTAACAACTTGTTTGTGAAGATTTTAGAGGTGCTATTTGGGTAAGATGAGGAATATGGTCCTTTCATACTTTTATAATATTTAAAACAAGATGAGATTTAAACAACTAAATATTTATAAAAGTTTAATTCCTTGAATTTTATTTGATGAAGTACCACATTTAAGTACTGTTTCTAAACATTATATTGCTATGCTTTTTAAAAACTAAGCTATGCATTCCAATGTATAAATACAAAATTTTATAAAAACAAATGTTAAAAGATAACTCTTTTAATTAAACGAATAATGAAATTAATTTGTAATAACAAAATTATACTTCATGAGTTAATTAGTTTAAAATTGTTAAGATTTAAAAGAAGCTTGCAGTAATTACACAAAATTTCCCCATATTTGCAAGCTACTTGCTTTAAAGTTCAATATAATTTCAGAGCTGCACTTTTCACAACTGTCATTGCAATTGTGCATACAAGTACACATAATTAATTAAGAAGCTGACATATACCGCCTCCGGCAACCGGAATCCCCGCCATTGTCCTTTTCTTCGCGCAGTCATCATCATTCTTTCCCATCCTTTTGCTAACTGAAATGTCAAAAATGCAAGTGACAAGTGTGAAAAAAGGACGAGCTGAAGAAAAACAAAAGCCAAACGGGGACACACATGGAAAAGCGGGGTGGTGGTGGCTTTTCCGACTGCGGCTGGTAGGGGTTTCCATTTGCTGAGGGGCTGTATCCCTTATACCCATTGTCTGCTTGAAGACGCAGCGCGTTCGTGCAAAGCAAAATAAATTGAAATTTTAAAATGTATGAAATTAATTTTTGGCGTCGGTGACTGGGCTAAAAAGTTCTCTCCAACGCCTCAGATGATATCACATGATTATTTATCTTTTACGCACACTTACACATCGCCCCGGCACATATGCAAAGGACGTGGGTCCTGGCCGTGGCCGTGGTCCTTTTGCCACTTTCCAAGTCTTGTGTCCTGGGCCTGACACTTGCCAACACACTTTGTCAAGTTTTTAGTATGTTGTCAGCGATTTTCCACTCTCCCCTTATCACTTTGCCTTTTTGTCTTAGCCCTTTTAAGCCATTTGTCAAACACTTGGCATGACGTCATGTGTGGGTGTGGTCGAAAGGGGAGTTTTTGTGCAGATTTCTTAGGGTATTTACAGCTTCGATTTCGGGCGGCTAACTGTCTCTGGTGTTGTGCGAAAATTTACATATAGATTAGCAACAGCACAGGAACACGAACGGACACTTGATGTGAGCCTTCAATGCACTTTGTTCGGCCCTCGACCGATTTTGATGGCGATGATGATGTCTGCAATGCATAAGTGGAAATCATTAAGTGCCCGGTCGCATCTTGTAAACCGGTGCGTAATCCTGCAGACCCAACCAAACCGAACCACACACTCAAAAAAAATTAAATTTATTGTTTTTTTAGTTAAGAACATTTTGAATATAATGTTGATTTTTATTATATTACTAAAATAAATGAAGCAGCTTTTGTTTTATTATTTCATCGTTTTAACTTGTATAAAAAAATCCACATTTAGAATAATAATTTTTATTAAAAGCTATAGTTTTATACAATTTATAAAACTATTAAAGTTTCAGATTTTTTTTGAGTGCACGGTCAATTGTTTACAGAACAGGACTGGTAGCTCGGCATTGTTGCCATTTCCGTTCCGTTTCTCTCTCTGGAGCCTATTGTCCATGGGTTGGAAATCCCCTGACAACACTTTGGCCCTTTCACAATGTGCAAAAAGAAAATTTCTACGAGCAATCCTTGAACAATGCATGAAATAATTGCACGGGCCGGACTGCAAAACCAGGATGAGTGGTGAGGAGAGGAGTGGAAAGTCGAGGTCCTTGCAGGGAGACATAATGATGGTCCGCTGGATATTGGCCGATGATGGGCATTAAAACGCGTATGATGAGGCTTAAGTAGTTACACACACACACACACGGCGCACAATTGGGACTCTTTGGGTATGCGTCCTGGAAAAGGACTCGTTGGGGCTTAAGTGATGCTAACATATTGTCCATACATGCGTGTCCACTGGTTAGGGGAGAATTTCCTAAGAGATGATATTTCTTTGCTGTGATTGCTGAGACTGCATATTGCTAAATGAAAATCTGTATCAGAAATTATAAATAATGTTAGGGGAAGAGTAAAACGATTCACGGCTGATGGGCAAGGTGAATACGGAATTAATATATTAACATCTGTCATAAAATTCTGTAAGAAGAATGTATAAAGACATGGGTAAGGTTGAATAACTAGTGAGCTAACATGACTTGCTCTCAATTGAATTTATGACTGCTGTGCAGTATTGTCTATCAAAAGATTTTAAAAGATTTATTTACAAGAAATTATTAACTATTAAATCTGAAATGGTTTAATAATTTTGGTGTTTGGAATCATAGGCTAATATTGCCCTGTTCATTATTATCATGATTTTTATTTATTTAGATTTTTACTCAAATTTAATATGCATTTATAAAAATCTTGGAATGTTCTAAAACATTTTTTTAATAGACCCTCCTTCGCTTCAATAATTATTTTATATCAATCAAGCTCTTAATTTATTAGGCCCTTATCACTTCATTAGCTCAATTGCCACTGAAACCATAACTTTTTTGCTAGCTTTTACAGACCCTTTCAGTTGGGCAAATCGATATCCAGCGACCTTGAGCTTGGCATTTATATATATGAAGAGCACGTGCTGTCAACTGTGTCAAGAAAAGCTTACCCAGTGCCACCCACAATTTCTTCGGAGGAGCCCTGTGCTCCGTAAACGAATTTCATTGTCAAGGTCGCACGCACAAAAAGGGAGAGAAAAACATGAAAATGGGAGGAAACGCCGGCCGGCATGACCTTGGATCCAATTGAGTGAGCAAAAAAGCTTTTGCCGGTAGGATACTTGTGGAGCAGCACCCACATTTGGCGGCCCCTTGGCCTTGGCGATGGCCTTGAAACTTTGTTAGAGCTCCCTCAGCAAATATGTAACATAGGGGGAGGAAATAAGCTCAATTGGCATTCTGCTTCCTGCTCCCTAGAAATCTTTTTCTAAAATGTTAAAGTGCTTCAGCTAAAGTGACATTTATTGAGTATGGAAGACAGACAAGTAGAAGAAAAAGGGGCTTAACATATAAATATTTAAATGTGAATTATTGAACATTGAATTTTAGATTTAAAAAAAACTACAACGCATAAAATTGTTTTAATTATTAAGGGAAGTTACAAATAACTAAAAAGGCACATTTATCAAAACACCGCATAAAATTATGCTTTTATTTATAAATCATGGTCTTTTTCGAGCCATAAATTGTATTTAAAAAGAATATTTTTCTCGTAACTTTTTCCTTTACCCCTTTACCTCCACCACTGTTTTCCTTACTTTGCAACTATACAGGAACTGCTTATCATAATGGATGAGCTGCAGCTTACGGTGGAAAGGGAGTAGGGGAGCTAGGAACAAACACTCTCCAAGGTTAAAATTGTCGTCAGCGCAAAATGTTTGCGGGAGCTGGAAATGATTTAAATTGAAGGTCAACCCATTTGGGTGGCCTTTCGGTTGGTCAAGTTTAAGGTTCCAAATGGGGGGAAACTTCAAGGACTATTTCACAGGGGCTTAACTTTAAGGATTTGGCTTCTATGGGTTTTTCAGTTGAAGGAGGTTTATTTTGAATGCAGGTTACTAGTTGAATGTTTGTCTAAGTTGAAGGAGACTCTCTGTTAAATGTATTTACGTGCTGTTCCCAATTTAACATTGAGTTAATTTAATTTACCAATAACACTAAATTAAGATATTAGATTTAATTTTAAAACTATCTTAGCAGTATTTAATTATTAGAATTAATAAGTATTTTTGTATTTAATATATATGTTTAATTACTGGTTAAATTCATAATATATTATATTCATAAAAATATATAGTTTTCACAAATCAGTTTCTATGCAAACGAAAAATCCCTAACAAACAATTGTTGATTCATCCGCTGAGAAACCCATAGGAAAGTATATTCGAAACTAAATTCGAGTTTCGAAAAAATGAAACTGTGGCCAAATTTCCCCTTAAAATTGCTAGACTCAGCTAGGCCAAGTAAACCAAACATAACCCCTAAAATTCGAACTCTATGCGTATCCGCCCCTCGCAAAGCCAACTCACAAAGAGCTTACGTATGACGTTATAGTGCTACGTTTAACGTTTTTCCCCAATTACTCTCTCATTTTCCGACTCTCTCTCAGTTTCTCAGCCCTTTTCCCTCCCCCTTTTTTGGTGGCAAAGTAAAGGTAACAAAGGCAGCCGTGTTTTTGGGGTGGTAAACTGGCGGTGGTGGTGGTGGCACTTTGTTGGTGGTGTGAGTCCCTGTGGTTGGTGGTTCAATTGGTTGGTTGTTGGCATAAACAAAGCACACACACAGTATACACACACACATTTCCTGGGGGGTGGTGGAAATTGGGAGGGTGACATTCACCGCGAGAGAGAAAACCCGCTTCCTATACAAAAACAGAGAGAGAGAGCTATTTTATAAATGTGACTGCAGCAAGGATATTTACAGTCAGTCCACGCTGAAACCTCGAGCAGAGAACATTGAATAACAAGCGGAAGCGAAAAGCGCACAGCCAGAAAAGTTCGTCAAAAAGCGACAAGTTTTCCTCGTACGTTTTCCCGCCAAATGAGTCAGAAAAATTTTCCAAGTGCTTGAAACGAAAAAATAAGACTTGAAATAACTTAAAAGTGCAAGCAGTGAATATAATCAAATATTCCGGGAGACTAAAAACAAAAACTTTAAAAATATTTACACTGTTCAAGTTAAATATTTTTTTATAAAATTTATAAAAAATTTTATTTTGTACAACATCAAATACCGCCATGGCCATTGCATATTTCATACCCGACCAGGCCCAATTGCTGGCCCGAAGCAATCAGCAGCATGGCCAGCAAACTGCAACGAATCTAAGGACAACTGCAACACCTGCTGCACCACCGCAGCAACAGCATCAGTCGCAACAGCAACAGCAGCAACATCGTCCTCAATTCCGTGCCAATATTTCCGTGCCTCTGGGAAGTCAACAGGGATCGATGACAATGTCGGAGTTTGGATGCTGGGATCTCCTGGCGCAGATCTTCTGCTACGCTCTGAGGATCTACAGCTACAATTCCAGCCAGCGACGACCGACGGTCATACAGATATCCTTCGAAATCAGCAGCGGCAGTCAGAATAACGAAGATGACGATGTGACCGATGCCAACTCCAAGGAAAATTAAATTCCATTTTTCATCCGGGTGGAGAGAAAATCTTCGTGGTTTTCTGGGAAAAGGCAGGCTCAATCAAAGCGCATTGTGATTTCTTTTTTGGGTATGGACACATGAGTAGGAAGGAGTTTTGTAAAAAATGGGATATTTCCACAACAAAATAAGAAGAATATTTTTAAACTATTTTTGAGAAAGAGAGAGAAAAATTCAAAATTTGTCATCGATTTGCTTAAAGTGATATTGATTGTTTGTTACTTTTTTGGGTGTCAAATTTTCCGATTTCAGTTCGAAGAAAACGTTTTTTTTGCAAGCAAAGGTTTCCCGGTTGGTTCAAATACATTATTACCATACATCATTTTGATAGCAGCAGCAAATAAATACTTAAAATGTGTATAATTATCATAAACCTAATTAGTGTCTATACATATGAGTAAAACCACAAGTATCGTATTCAACTGAAAACTAATTGTCAAATTTTTGCATTTCAACTACTTACATATATAAATCCTAAACTAGTAAATACAGAACTACAATACAGAACCAACAAACAAACAAAGATGCAACCGCAGCAACAAGAACAACAAAAGACAACAACTCAATTGTACAAAATAGATTTTAAGCAAACAGCAAATTTTATATGTTTACAAAAAAAAGAAAATATAAATAAAAAATGTCTACAAAATAGCTACAGAACATAAAAAATAAAAAACCGTCGAACAGAAAAAACAAATTGTTATAAAAAATGAAATAAAACAACAACATTTAAGCAATTTTGATACGAATAATCAAGAATAACAAAACTCGAAATGTATTTTACCATTTTTATTGATTTTAGCAAAATTCAAACCATATTATTTTCATTTTGGCATTGCAAATTAAACAAAAAAATATTTAAATTAATCAAATGTAAAAATTAGCATTTGTAAGCAATTGAAATTTTTATAAGACAAACAAGAAAAATAAATACAATTTTATAAAAAAAAGGAATTTTGGTTATTATTGTATCTTTTCAGAAATTCATACACTCGAAAATTTTGATGCCATATGTCGAAATGAATTTTAAAAAAATTGTAGTGCTACAATTTTTGGGAAAAAAAATAATGCTCATAAAATTATCATTTTGTTATGACATTTTTTTTCAACCAACTTATATATTATTTATTGTGGTTTGGTATAAATATGACAAAATAAATGTTTAATACCGTGGATTAACATATTTACTTTTAATAAATTCTGGACAACAAAGTAGAAAAAAACATTGATTTTTATACTCAGAAACTTTTTTGTAAACCCCTTACAAGATCCAACGACTTCAATGCGAAATCATTTTCATTCATATTTTTATTCCAACCACTAAAAAAACTAATCCCCTTGCTCCCGTGATCAGATAACCCTTTTGGGCAACGAAATGGCAAAGGACAATCATCCGGTCGTGAAAAGGAGGAGTAAGCAAACATTTAGCGATCTTTATCGTGAAAACCAATATGTCACCTTAAAAGGGAAAACCATTTTTGGTGAAAGGCAGAGAGACAGGCTGAGAATTTTCCCGTTGTGTCATGCCAGGCACACTCCGCCCAAAAGGGTTAAAAAGCAAAGGTTACGCTCAACCGCAGATCTCAGTCTGTGCCGCCAATGTCCAAGTCATCGGGGTCAAAAGGGAAAGAGGGTGTACCCTTTAGCGGTCGCGGCAACCCATTTAACCCCAGAAGTGAAGTGAAAAAAGTGTAACATCTGTGGCGGCAGCGAACGATCAGCGGCGCCTGATAAGTTCGCCAGTCAAATAATTATTATGCAAACATTTCGGGCCGCTAATTTGCCGCCTATCTTAATTTAAATCGCTCAAAAGCGCACTGGAACCAGCGCACAAAAAATTGTTTAATTGTCGTGACATGACAATAAGCGACCTGGAAATTAGGGTCTTTCTCTCTCCTTTTTTTTTTGCGTGTGGCTTGATTTTTTGGCGATGATAAGCAAGGGGGAAATTATAGGGTATGCAAATGCTCATATAGTGTCGGTCGCGTGTCCTGGATCGAGTTTTCATTCAGGTTTGTTTTTAATTCGAATTCCTTTTTAGCGCCTGCAATTATGGTTAAGAGAGAGACAGTTTATGATAACATATTTGTAGTTAATTTACTTAAATTAGTGCCACATATGTTAAACTGATCTGAGATAGCCAGGTGGGAACTGTAAATAGGTGGAAATTCCAACCATTAAATAAATAGGTGGAAAATAATTAAATATTAAGAATATCCTTTCAGAGTTTACCTTTAAGCCTAAAATCTTCAAAGCCGTATTACAATATTAGAAATAGTTGATATATCTTTCTAAAGTACTTAATAATGCTTATTTAATAAATGGTTATTTATTACCAGATCAAAGTAGGCATTAAAAAAAATAGGAAATTGACATATTTCCAAAAAGTAAACCAAATTCCAAAACATTTACGTATGAGCTAGATACCGGAATGGTGTCACAAAACATTAAAGCTCGATGATTTCCTTTTGGTAATTATTATGAACAACAACTCGGATAAAAACGATGTTATTTTGGACGAAAAGGAGGTTACGAAGGACAGTCAAGTTCTAAAACATATTGAAAACCATCAGAATATCTGCAAAGCAAACAACTCTTTGAGCTCACAATTTCGCATAGCCTCTGGACAAAAGGTAGAACAAAAAGGTCAAGCGATGAATTACCGAGATAACAGCTATGGAGAATGTGAGTTTTTATTAAATTTATATTTATAAATTTTTGTATTTATTCCGACATGCCATAGTCTAAAAAACTTACTTTAAACAATGTTAACTTAAATGAAATTTTTCTTAAATATTGATTTTAAACAAATTAATCCTAATCTGTAGCTAATCTTTCAGATCCAGTTTGCTCCCCGACTTGTAGTTGCCAATCGGCTGACACGAATGGAGAGGACGTGAATCCCAGAGTTGCCTGTGGAGAAGGTTGTTTGGACTCTGCATCCCCTTCGTCCAGTGAAATGTCCCAAAACGGGAGCTATTACAGCTATGGGCAATCTCTGCCAGAGCTTGATTCCGCATCGAATGACACCATTGTCAATAAACCCATGGCGGACTCTCCAGTTGGTTGTGTTAGTCCTGGCTGCTCCAAGGATTCCTGTACATATTGCCAGAAGGCAAATAGTGGCCTGGAGCAGCAGTTTAATCTTTGCCAGGAGCAGCAACATATGATGCCAGTGCCGATGGGCGTGGATCCAAGGACGGGATTACCCGTATTCTGTTACTCGACTCCAGTATGTTATTCAGGAAATGCGATGTACTCCATGCCAGACATGCAAATACCTCAAAGTCAACGAGGCGGTGGTGGCCACCATAACGAGGAAATCGGCAACCAATTTGAAGCTTCCTCATCATCTTTCTCAGAAAACTGTCACTCCTCTTACCAGAATCCAAGCGGTTTTGACATGGAAGCCTTAATGCAGAAGTACCAGCAAAGTGTTCAACAGTGTTACGCCACTGCCCAACAAAGTTTAATTTCCCAAAACACAGGATCTCAACAATCCTATGCAACTGGTCAATCTCAGCCGTATTTTAACAACTTTCCTCAAAGAACTCAACAACCTTATAGCCATCCCAAAGAAGGTATAAAACTAGTTCCTTTAAAATACCGCAAATTAAACTAACTATCTTTACACTTAAATTAGGTACTCAGCAAATGTTTGGAAGTTCAGACAATCAAGGTATTTCCGGTCCTCGATTTTTAATTTTTCAATATTTAAACTCCCAATTTTATTTTTGCAGCAACTCAACAATTTTATGAAAGCCCGAATCAAGGTAGCTTACGCTTGAGATTTGCCTCCAATATATTACATATTTTTTATTTTCAGAATATCAGCAGGTTTCAGCTAATCAACAGGCTTTTACTTTCCCGTTTGGGTCTCAGCAATATTATGCCAACTCTAGTCTAGGTATTTAAAATTTATATGTTAGACCATTTGTTAATAACTTTATTACAGGAGCTCAACAATACTTCCCCCCATCGATGACAATACCTGAAACTAACTTCTTTGGTAATAATACTGGCTTTACGAGCGATTCTCTGCAGACGCAAACAGTGTATTCCTCTGATTACAAGCCATTTGCCAGCGAGGGCAATCATTTCAACCACTTTCCCAATGGCATAGACATCGGCTTGGCCGCCGAGTCCTGTCCCATCTACGGTCCAGTTGGAACCGCTGGCCTGGCTGAGATGAGCACCGGTGGCCAGGTCTATGGCATGGGCGGTGTCTGTGAAATGAATATGAACTCCTACCCTCTTAGTCAAATGAGGTAAGTCATTTAAAGTAATTCATTTAAGTCCATTCGTTTAATTTTTTTTGATTTACATATTATTCAACCAAGTCAAAAATAATTCATTTTATTTCTGAGCAGTAAAATTATAAAGTTAAATACTTTTTTGCATTACAGTTACTCAAATCCATATAGCTACGAGATGCCTGTATCCCAGCCCAGCTATAATCATGCGACAAATATGGCAATGAATGGTAGAAGTCCAAGTAGGTGTAAAGATTTTTTTTATTTATTATTATTTAATCTTTATTTTTATCTGCAGTGTAATCTCACCGAAGAATCAAAAAAAGCTTGCTTGTGGAAAAAAAAAATATATGCGTGTTGAACAATTTTATTAAAAATAAAACCACAACTAAGAAAACAGTTTTTTGATTCATATGCTTTATAGACAATAAAATAAAAATATGTAATTTAGTTGAAAATAACATTGACAACAAATAATAATAGTTTAAAGCATGAACCATTAAATAAAAATATTAATAATTTTTTTTTAAGTGGCATTCGTTTCATATTATGACCATTATTTTTTGTATTTCAACCGCATTATGATTACTGAAAAGGAAAAGGACTTTATCGAGTCATAGGTTTACAATCCCATTTGCTTAAAATCTTGCATTCAGAGCCATTAACCTCCGTAGTAATGACTCACTCACTACCCAGAACCTGAACTTCGCATGGCATGCACTTTAAGTCAAAGCTAATTACAGTGAGCTAGTCTATTGATTTTAGCAGGAAAGTACACTAAGCCGTGAAGGAAGGAACCCTCGCATTGAACAAACAAACGGGCGACATCAGTGACCCAGTTTTCGTGCAAAAACCAAGTCGGAAAAGTGGAAAAGTCGGAAAAAGGGCCAGGCAAACAACGCCCCCAAATGCGAAAAGCCTGTATGTGGAGCGAAAGTGAAACGCAATATGGCCACAAACGAAGAATCGGACAGATTCTTGGGATGAGTTGGGCATTTCAGTAACTATTTCTATCCAGGAAAAGGAAAATCAAATATCAAAGTGCCGACAATGAAAGCTTTGCCCGGTTAATTGTTTGATGTTAAAGACCAAGGCAAAATTAAGTTAAGTGAAGTTGAGCAAAGCCTACTTGAGATTCTCGGATTGACATTTACTGCCGACTTTTCATTAATCTTATGACTCAGTGCCCCATCTCCAAATTGAAGAAGTTAAAACTATTCTCTCCGCCGAAAAAAACTTGTGTCAACACCCACAAAACCACAGGAGGTTGTCGAGGGCCCACAAACAAAACGCTAAAGAAAGAATTTTCCAATGATTTATTTTACGAGGCAACACCTTAAATTTGTAGAAAAGAGAAGTCATGAGTTTGTAACTCCTTCGGTGCCTCGAATATGATTAATTGCCCTAAACGAAATTTGTTTCTGACCAGCGGTTGAACACAATTGCGCTTCATTATCAGCATTTTGGCCAGTGACCATCAGCGGCAGTCAATTACCGGTCGACAGTCTCGTTTCTACTTTTCGATACTACCTACCAATCTGACCACACTGCGAGAAAACAGCCGGCACTATTATATTTATTTTAAAAACAATAAAATTGATTTACTTTGTTTAAATAACATTTTCTGTGACTTTCAAAGTGTGTATTAAGCCTAAAAATTTATTAGAACAGATATCGATATAGAAAATAATCTTTTTTTGTATTTAAAATTATATAATGTAATTTCCAATTTTCCTGTCATTTTTTGCAATGTAATAAATGTTTGTGTTAAAAATTCTGAAAGTAAAATATATATTAAATGTCATCGATTTATTTTCTGTGTGCATTCCTCAGCTATTGCCCGGGTGTTGTTGTCAATGTCCTGCTGCGCTATTATTTGTCTTGTGTGTGAGACTCCGACTCGGTATAAATTGGTTTACGCCACTTTTGGGTCATTAACGAAATTGAAAATAGAGACGGACACAAGGAGAGTATTTCGTGTGGAGGGAGTTGTGGAAGAACTCGAAAAACGGAGACCACCGAACTGCTATTAAGTCCGTGCCACCTATTTTGGTAGTTGGCCAATGCCAATCATTAGACACCGACGGTGCTTGAACTGTCGGGAGTCTTTGGAATGTATATGTATATTCCACGCCCTGGGTGATATGAAGTATATGGTGGGCTTAACTGCGATTTATCAGATCAATGATGGTAATATATAAGGCTTGAGTATAACCAAAAGAAAGCCAAAGTTCGACTAAGACATTCTAACCAAATCAACTGAGTTTGGTAAAAAAAAGCTATTGGAAATGAATATTAGGGATATTGAATAGCCAGATTTGTCATATCATTGTTTGTAATTTTAAGAACAAACCAGCACAACAGGAAAATTTAAAAAACAAAATGTGATAAAAAATACTTCAAAACGATATAATATACATGTAATAAAACTGCCTTAAAATATCATGATAAGTATTATACAATCCACATAACCCTTTTCCAAGTCGACAACTCAATCAAAATCGGTTAAAGGATAAATCGCACAAAGAAAATTATCTCCGCCACGAGAGCGGCTCACTTCTAGCCCAGGGATAAACGAATGTAATTTAATCAAGGGCACGACTTCAAGTAGGTAGCCAGCAAATGTCCAGGCAAGACAATAAAGGAAGCGAAAAGGGATCACATTGAAAAAAGGAGAAATCAAAGCGTAACAAATTCGCCGAGCAGGACTTTCACCCGGGAAAAGAAAGGCGAGTAGAGGACACGGATTAAAAGGCAGGCACGTGACTTCTGAGCCACAGTCCTTTTGTTTGGATCGAAAGCCGATTATGCCCAGGGTAGCGCAGAGGCATTTGCACTTCATTATTATGAGTTATGATGGAACGCAGCCTGGTCAAGCTGGTACTCGCACAATTATGTCACCCCGGGCCAAACTTATTATTACTATAGTTCCCTTCCATGCAAATCGATTTGTTGTCTACTCCATCCGTCGATATTTCTTTTGACATCTGAAGGGTGTGACCAATTTGCATCGGCGAACCGGACACGCGTCGCAATCAGATCAAAGGGAGGGGAACTTCATAGTTGAGATATCTCCTATGCAAATGGTTGAAATCAGTAAATTAGCTTGGACATAGGTCAATCGTTTCCACTTAGTCAAATGTCCCATCGAACTCGACTGCCTGCTTAGCCTGGGAACATTTATCCCGGATCGAAATGCGATTTTTTATGCTTCTCACTTCCCCGATTGGAAAAGATTTTTGTTACTGTTGACAATTCTTAATTGAACTATGTATTGGAATAAAAATACATAAAACAAACACACGAAACTAGAATTTAAGGACACAAACATCCTAGCCATCTTAAAAATTTTATTTTTGTAATATTAACAAATTATATTATCCCAAAATTATCTTCACAGTGTAGGAAGGTGATAAAATATTTTAAGAAACTTTGTTTTGATGGCTTCTTATTCATAAAAATTGTTCCTACATTTACCAAATATCAAAGACAAATCATTTCTACAATACACAATAAAATTCGTTCTTACTTTGGATAATTTATTTTTCTTTATAGCATTTTAACTATTCTGTTTTTACCAAAATCATTTTGTTTTGACGATAAATGTCTGTAGGTATTAAAAAATGTTTTTCTACCTAAATGTGTCTTTCAAACAATACAAGAACTATGCTACTTCTGTTCTCCGATCCGGATGTGAAATGTTTAATCCCCTTTCTCACGGTTATCAGCTTGCAAAACTCTTTTAACGCACTTCCACTACATAAATTCTCTCGGATTCGCACTCGAAACATTGGCAATGGATATTGAACCCTTTGCTAAGTGGCAAACATCAAGGGAGCATTGCTGGGCGTTGCAAATGACGACAAATTACACACACCAACTGCTGGGCCTGTGTCTTCCGTCGGGTATTTACAAGAAATTTGCAAACAATATTGATTTCGAAGCGATCAAAATAAAAATTAATCAATGCACTTAAAAATTTCAAAAAAACACACATAAAGAAGCAAACTCAATGACGTGGAAAAGGGAAAGGGAAAGGGAGCTGGAGGGAAACCCCTTTTTTTTTTGTTCTGAGCAACCCCTCGGCTGACTTTAAAGTGCTCGAGGAAGGAACTTAACTAATTTATAACTTATGACTGCACGGCCATGGACAATTTTCCATGCCACTACAAAGGAGAGCAAAAGCCAAAATTTGACATGAGTAGCGGTCGCTTAACCGAAACCATGTGTAAACCCTTCTTTAAAATAAAAAATGTTCAGAGTAAACCCCTTCAGCCGGGACATGTGAGTGTGCACATGTCAGCAAGCGAATTAATCGAAGAGAAATGATTTATTTAGCGCTCGGACCGACGAATCGCATCGGTGACCCAGGGTAAAGGGTTACAATCCAAATCCTATGCAATGCAACCCCTCGCGCAATTTCATTTCGCACCCAAATCAAATTTAAACTGTTTTCAAAACTGCACCTCTTGGCTCATTGATGGGCATTTATCGGTCCAGAGGGTTGCTGCTGCATTTTGGGTTTATTTCTTTCGCTTTCCTCGCTGTGAGAACTGCAATTTTTTATCCGTAAATTCACACTGCAATTTTTATACATTCTCCATTGAGGGATTTTTTTTTGTTGTGAGTTTCTTCCTTCAAAATATTTACGACTTTTGATTTGTAACGCCATTTCTTGGCGATTTGATTGATTCGAGTGCGGATGGATGTTGTGATGCATTCAATTTGCTGCAAAAATTACAATTAATAAAAAAACAGTATGCCGTAAAAACCATAAAATCATTTTTACAAGGCTAGAATGTGGGAATTTTCTGAACGCTTGAAAAAGGGAAAAAAGTTGGGGTTTCTCTACTTTATTAATAGAACAAATTGGAAATTGGTGGTTTAGCATTTTAACTTTAAAGGATTTTATCTCACACCAACATAGATTATTATAAATTTTAAATCTCTATTGAAAGAGCTTAAAATGTTTTAAAACATATTTTGTTAGTATAAGTTAAAAAGGTTCTCCTTATTATAAAAAGATTATACAAATAAGTATCATTTTAATATTGACATATATTATTATTTCTCTAGCTAAGTATCAAGATCAAATTTATATGGAATTTATAAATTTAATTTTTTAAGGAACTACAAACAAATATAGATAACCCGAAACAGTAGCTCTTTGGTTAGTTTTTCAGAAACACCCAGAACTAAATTGTAACGAGAGAAAGCGAGCAAAATGTCGTCACCGAAGCTGGACAGCAAGGTGTTCCAGAACCTAAAGGACGTGGCCCACAAATTGCGCATCCACTCGATCACCTCGACGCAGGCGGCCAAGTCGGGTCATCCGACGTCGTGTTCCTCGCTGGCGGAGATTATGACGGTGCTGTTCTTCCAGCAGATGCGCCTAAATCTGAAGCATCCTCGCGATCCTTCCAGCGATCGATTGGTCTTATCCAAGGGACATGCCGCTCCCATTCTGTATGCCGCATGGGCGGAGGCAGGACTCTTTCCGGTGGAGGAGCTGCTCAATCTGCGCAAGGTGGACAGCGACCTGGAGGGCCATCCCACTCCACGGCTCAGTTTCGTCGATGTGGGCACCGGATCCTTGGGACAGGGCATGGCCGTGGCCGCCGGAATGGCCTATGTGGGCAAGTACCTGGACAAGGCCGAATATCGCACCTATGTGATCCTCGGAGATGGCGAATCTGGAGAGGGAGCCGTGTGGGAAGCCCTCCATTTTGCCGGTCACTATTGCCTGGACAACCTGTGCGTCATCTTCGATTTGAACAAGCTGATGTGCTCCAATAGTGTCGGTGAAATGGAGGTCTACCGGGAGAGATTGGATGCCTTTGGCTTCAATGCCCTGGTTTTGAACGGCCACGACATCGATGAACTAGTCAAGGCGTTTCACAATGCGGCCAGTACCAAGGGCAAGCCCACGGCTCTGTTGGCCAGGACCGTGAAGGGAAAGGACTTTCTGGGGGTCGAAGGAATCGAAGAAATGCACGCACAGCCATTGGGAAAAAAGGCTGAGGCAGCTATTAAGAACTTACAGGTAGGGTTTTGCCATTTTGCTACAAGAGTTTAAAATGCACAGGAATTCACTATATTTTCTTACAAATTCTGGTAAGCTTTCAATGCTTGGACTCTGGTCATTTTTCATTGACCAGAACTTATCATATTTCTCTTTAAAAACGATGTTTTAACATAAGTTTATTCAAAAACGAATCCATTCTATTCGAGCAAAGCATTTATTTCTGTTGACTCTTTTTGATACTGTTTAGATGAATTTCATAAAGAATTTATTTCACTTATCTTGGTCTGCTATCTGCAAAATTAAATATTTGATTACAATTAATTTGAAAAATACCTAGATTATACCTTAATAGTATTGTATTTGGCATAAGCCGTAGGCTAGAACCTAGTAATTTTCTTTTCGTCATGTAATTTTGAAAATGTAATTCCTCCTGCAGATGATGATCGCCAATCCGAATGTGCATCTGTCGCCCAAGAAGATAGGAAAATGCGGCCACGCACCCGATGTGGATATCAACAACATAATGCTGTGCAATCCGCCCAATTATCGGCTGGGGGATTCGGTGGCCACTCGTTATGCGTATGGCACTGCACTGGCCAAAATCGCGGCGGATAATTGCCGGGTGATTGCTCTCGATGGCGACACGAAGAACTCCACGTATGCGGATAAGATGAAGAATGCATTTCCGGAGCGATTCATTGAGTGCTTCATAGCGCAGCAGAATCTGGTGGGCGTGGCCGTGGGCGCCACCTGTCGACGTCGCACGGTGGCCTTTGTCTCAACATATGCCGCCTTCTTCACGCGGGCCTTCGATCAGATCCGCATGGGAGCCATTTCACACACGAACGTGAACTTCGTGGGCTCCCACTGCGGCTGCAGTGTGGGCGAGGATGGACCCTCGCAGATGGGACTGGAGGACATGGCCATGTTCCGGAGTATTCCCGGCAGCACGGTCTTCTATCCCACGGATGCAGTCAGCACGGAACGGGCGGTGGAACTGGCGGCCAACACGAAGGGCGTGTGCTTCATTCGGACCACATATCCGAACACCACTGTGATCTACAACAATGATGAAGTTTTTGCCGTGGGACTGGCCAAGGTGGTGCGACAGAAGCCATCGGATGAGGTTCTGTTGATTGGAGCCGGGGTCACACTGTACGAGTGCTTGGCCGCCGCCGAGCGATTGGAGGAGGAGTGCATCACTGCCCGCGTAATCGACCCCTTCACAGTGAAGCCCCTCGATGTGCGACTAATTGTGAAGCACGGAAAGCTCTGTCGGGGCCGAATTGTTGTGGTGGAGGACCACTATCAGCAGGGCGGGCTGGGCGAGGCAGTGCTCAGTGCCCTGGCCGACTACCGGAACTTTGTGGTCAAGCATCTCTATGTGCCCACTGTACCCAGATCGGGTCCTCCCGCCGTTCTGCTGGACATGTACGGAATCTCCTCCAGAAGTATCTTCAAAGCCAGTCTTGCCATCATGAAGAAGTGAAGGCAAATGCACAAAAATGTGAGACATCCTAATGCTTGGTGCACGACCCAAAATTTGTGGTACCTAAATGATAAATTCAATATGTAATATTAATTTTTTTTAAATTTGACTAAATTTTTACGGAGTTTTATAACTAGGAAATAAAAACCTACTCCATTTTGTCATCAAAATACTTTTTCATAATTAACTCAACTAGTTTGTAGTTTGGCCAATTTAACCCTTTCCTAGTGTGACATGCCTCTGTCTGATTAATGTTGGCCCTTGACTTGCGGCATGATTGTGTTCTCTACCTGAACTAATAAGCGTGCAACGTGAAATGCGCGACATAACACCGAATTTCAAAGAGAAATAGCATTTGGCGAAACTCAATTGGATGGAACTAATTTTAGGGACTTTACAGTGAGGATCAATGGCAGCGTTGGCGTCGGCGTTGGTTTCGATTTCGATTGTGATTTTGACATATATATTTGGAGTAACCTTTTTCCAGAGGCGCAACGAATTGTTTTCGCCCCCTCTGACCTGGTGTGATTCATTTTTGGAAACAGAGTGTACGACGTTCTTTTCAGACTTTTAAAAGTGTAGATCACGTACTTTCGTACTTTGGAATATTGATAGCTAGCTAAGCTATTGGTCCTGCGGAAATAAACAATTATTACTTTGTTTATAAACTGTAAATTAATTTATGTTTGATGTTTGATGCATTTTGTAATGCATTTTAATTTGAACAGTAAACTAACTTTCTAAAAAAAAAAGAAATAAAAATATAAATATAAAATATAATAATTGAAAACGCCAAGAAAAGGATATCCCGTGGTCGAGTCTCTCTTCAGGGTCTTACTACTGATCCTTTGTCTGACCAAGGGCCACTTTAAGTTATCCGTAATGACATCCGTTGCCATTTAATGTGGCATTCATCCATTTATTCATCTGCCTCAGCAAAGGCCCATTTATTGTTTTTCGCTTCCTAATCAGTACTTTATATTGTTTGTTGGCTTGGGCCAGAAGGACAACAGGATGTGGGTCTGTGTGTGGTTAAGGGTTGGCCAAGTGGACAAAGTGTCCCTTCCGATTCGATCAAAATTTACGATAAATGCTTTAAAAATTCTATACACCTCAAATGCACAATGGGCGCACAGATAGTGGAGAAGTTTTTCAATTTCTGTTAAGTGAGCATGGCCAACTAGATTGGTTAAAGATCATAAATTCAACAACATGAAAATAGATTAGATGACATCATATGTGGAGTGCCTTTTGTTCCTTCCACACATGTGAAGGAGTTGGAAGTGTGATTTGGGGGTAGATTTATGAAGGGAACGACTGCACCTGCTCGAAAGTCTCCCCCTTCCAAAAAAAAACATATATCATTTAATGAGGGAAATCTGTGCCGCAGAATTTGTAAGCAATTATTTGTGGCGAAAAAAGAGCACAGAAAACAATCATCAATCTCTGTCCGCAACTGTTAAAAGCACATGCATTTAAATTAGACATTTAAGCCAGTCTCCCACGCCAGAAAACAGAAACCCCAAAATTTAAATAAAATCATGTAAGTAATGCGACTTGGAAGTACCCAGTGAATAATGAATATTTAAGTTAACTATATTATATCTTAACTGGTATTATTAATTATTATAAAACTTTTATTAAAAATTTAAATTTGACGAGAAGTCAAATTGTTAAAAAATATCAAGTAAGTAATGCGAAACTACCCAGAGAACAATGTATTTTTAAAAAAATAAATTATTTTTTTAATTGTTAGTAGATAAAATGATAACATTACCTTATTAAAACTATATACCCCAAACACTTTTAAACATGGGGTATAACAAGAGAAGTGTCAAAAGCAAAAGCTGAACAGGAGTTACGTCCGGGAAATGCTTAATAGGATTTTTACAATTTTTACTATTTTCCTGTGGCAGCTACTGGTTACCAGTCGGTAGTCCCCCTTTCACTTCACTCTCTCTCGCTTTCTCCTCTGTCTTTTTTTTTTAATTTTCCAAATATTTTGCTTTTTGCCGCGTGGAAAAAGGGGTTAGAAAAATGCCAAAAGAGCGCACCCCTGTGGCGCAATGGAAATTCTTTTACACTTTTGTTTTCCTTTTTCCTTGGCTGTTGTTACTCACAGGATATGGTTATTCTTGTTCCTGTTGTTAGGGTTTCATGCACCGCATAACATTAAAATTCAGATTTTGATTGATCATCCTGGTTGAAGCGAATTAGAGAGTTTGAGTTTGGCGTAGATGTATTGAGTGTTGGGATTTTATATGAAGGGTGTGAGAAGAAGGTATTTTTAAAGGTCGGGGATATGTGTCCGCAGTTTGTTAAAGCGATGTCCTACAATGTTGTCAATAGCTCTGTATTAAATGGTTGAACTTCAAAAAATTGTTTTTTAACTAAATATTTAACCTTTTGGTTATTTTCTGATTTTATTCTTTTTAAAAGGTAAGTGTTTGAATTTTTTGTTTTATTTAAGTCAAAGAAAAATATTCATTGAAGCAAATTGCTAACTCTTTCGACTGCATTTGCATAAACCTACAAATGCATTCTATGAATCTTTAATTGCGCCACATCAGCCATGGGTAAACATTTATTTCCCTTGCCAAATCAAGTTTAAAATATTTATTCAAATGTTGATTCCTTGGAAGACACATTTAGAGGGCGTCACGCTAGCCAAACTTTCCCAGGAAAATTTACAAACCTTTCCCCACCTTCTTCCCTGCTTTCTTTTTTGGCTTTCACACAACCGATGAACCAACGAACCACTTAAATATGCATGAAACGGTGCGATATAGCTGGCTGCAAAAATTCGATTAACAACAAATGCATATTGATGGAATAATTGAGCAATTCTAATGAACCACAATACCAGAAAGGCCGCCATAAAAAAAAGCCAAACAAATTGCAATTGCCAATGGATGGAAGTTTTTCTAAGGAACCACAATATTTGCATTTGATTGACAACAAAGTTAATTGAGTGTGAGCCAAGCATTTGCATAGCGTCGAGTAAAAACAAACATTTATTATATTAAACTATGATTTTTTTAAGCGTTACCCAGTAACCCTTTGGGTGGTTTTGGGGGGTAGAATCATTAATTCGCCTGACAGGGTTGAGGTGAGGTGACTGATGATGGGGTGTTGAGTCGAGGCGATTCGAGGCAAGGTGAGAGATCTCCCAGGCCTAAATGTCATTTCGATGAATTTATAATTGGAAATTATTTGAATTTTTCTATTCGGGATTTACTTTTTTTTCCCCGTTTGCTGGGAAAATTAGCATATTTTTTCGCTCTCTTTGCCAGATCCTTTGTGTGTGTATGTGATTTAATTAATGATCTTATGCAAAGTTCGTCTTCGTGTCTGCGATATTTTGCATACATGTGTTGGCAGCTAACTGCCGATCATTAATCAGGTCGCCTAAGTAGCTGCTTGAACTCATTAACCCTTTTGTTCACCCAGACAGCCCGGCGAAATGGCAACAAAAGTTTTGTCTTATATAAATATTTGCATTGCCGCCAACCATGAGAACGGAATTTCCTTGCAGCGCAATAGATGAACACAAAAAGAATCCGAAAAAACAGATATCCTTATTAATGATCTTGCAGATGTCACAGGAATAGAAACCTTTTTCCGCACTTTTAATTAGAGGAAACCTGACTGCTAACAACCCCGAACTTTAGAAATAAACTTTTTCCAAAAACCCCAACCCGCTGTGAAGTCTTTCCCATATATCAAATATTCCTTATTTGCCTCCTATCAAGATGCCCATTAAGTCAATAAGTGGACTCTAATATTATGCCATATTTCGGCAATTGCTAAAAAAAAAGAAAATCGAAACGAAAAACAAAGTTTGGCCAAAAGTGCTGCCGCGGCAGACGTGGAAAACTGCCGGCGATAAACACGAATAAAACATTTGAGGTACATTATGTCAGGCCTAAGAATTATTGTCACAGATTGTTTTCCCCAGATAAATCCTGAGTTATGGGGGCAAACGCAGCGGGTAATAAAAAACACTATAGAAAGCAAAGAATATGACAAAAAATATCTTAGTTATGGGGGTTGCAGATTGCAAAACATTTCGTGTTGGGAAAGTTCGCAAGTCACGTAAAAAATTTCACATATTCGAAAGCATTTAAATTTTTATTGACTAAAGATAAAACTTGTTTTCGGTCAGGCGTTACCATTTGTTTTGAGTTTTGTTTTACAATAAATTGTAAATAAATTAATGTGGTCGGTATAACCGATTTATTTCAAATTAATTCTAACTGATACATCTTTTTGAAATTAAATATATTGGCAGAATGTCTTAGAAAAATTTTTTTTTTTATCAATTAGAAAATAACATGAACTTCTTTTCGTTTTTACAAGGAACTCTTTCATTTTAATCTCAAAAGCCTTGCTACCAAAACTCTCGTCTTCCCCTTTTATTTCATAATTAATAAGAACGAATTGATATGTTTCTTTTAAAAAAACAAATGCAATGTATTATGCGGGTAGATAAACAGTTAACTTAAGCTTAACCCCATCAAGCCGCAAATTAGACCTAGGGCGCAAAGTCACGCGAAATGGAAAAAAATAACGAATTGGGGGGATAAATCAAATAATTAATTGTTTCGTAATTCGGTTGTGTGTCCAAACATCATTAATATCTATAAGATTTGACGAGGCCCAGAGCTACCGCAGAGATCTTGTTGGCAATAACCCACCACTTTGACTTCTGGGACCCGCATAAAGCCTTCGGGGCTTGGGTTTCGCAGCCAATTTCAATTAAACGCGCGGATTAAAACAGAGAAACCGAGTTCACGGCGACTTTCGCACTTTGTCGTCTCTCCGACAAATTGGGATAAAATATATATACATAATGGCATGCATGAATCATTAATAAAAATCATAATAAAGGCGTGGCGAATGACGTCACGTTTTTGTGATTAGCTCCGTTGAGTAACCAAAGGATTGTTGTGGGTTGCTTGGGTGAAAATGTTCTTAATTAGTTTTTTCCTCATTTCTTTCCATCTAATGCATTTTGATGATCTGACAGTCGGACGTCTTACGCTCGAATGAATTTTTGGCTTGAAGAAAAACGAAGGAAGTGTGGCCAATTTGATTAATTGCTGAATTCGGATCTAGTGTGTGTAGGATATTAATAAATTTTGGACAAGTATGAATTTGTCAATAAGAAAGCTCTAACAAAAATGTATTTATAATATTTTAATTAATTAATTGTAAATATAGTAACATATAAATAATATATATTTTCTATTACTCCTTTTTAAGAATTCAAAAAAATATTAACAAACAAAATATTTACTATCGATAAGGACATTCACATATTTCTGTATTTATTATTTTGTATTTCATTATATTATTTTCCTTTTAACCTCCCATTTTATTAAATCTTCAAAAGTCCCTTAATTGCCATAAAATCAACTTCTGACCCATTCATCCTACCGAGAACAACATTATAAAACAGAGACCGAAATTTGCATAATTTTTTTATTCTCAAAAAAAATCCGGCACATAATTATGACTCTTAAAAGAACATAATTTAGGAAAATTTTCCGCCTTAAGAAACAAGTTTCAGTTTTCAATGGAATGTAAGCTACCGACCGGGAAAAAATAAAAGAAATAATTTTATGCAACAAGATCATAAAAATTTCCGCACCATATATACATGACCGTTGGTCATAAATATTCAAATTTTACACACACCAAAAAATACGGAGCATTCGCAGCATCCCAACATCGCAAGCATTGCATCAATCATAGGGCAAACCGAAAAAGGAGGCTCATTACAAATCGTAAAAAGGAACTGGGTGTTCAGTGTCTTCGCATCCTGTTCAGCTGACCAGGATATATTTGCATATAAAAGGCATTTAAACGCAACAAATTGCATTGTAAATGGAGTTTTTCCCCACGAACCGAACTCGCCACCACTAATTATGCTCATTCACAGGACGCTGAGATAAATCTTTGGAAAAACTGTCCCATGGCGGTGATGGTGGTGGGTCATCATAGTCCGCATCCTGTTATCCTGGACCGGCTGTTGGACCAAATGTGTCCTGCCTATAAATTTCCAAATTATTCGGCCTGTTCCCAAGACAACAACGTGTTAATGCCGTCGGAATCTAACCCTTTTTGGGATGTCCTTGTCATCGCCTGACACTAATGTGCCGCATTACAAACTGTTGAGCAATTTAATTTAATGCCCAGTACTTTGGTCTCGCCGAAATTCTTGTCCCATCTCGTTTGCCGCTGCTTAAGATTTATTCCAGAAATTTACATGGCACATTTTTTAAGGGGTTAAGTTTTTCGTTTTTGCGCTTCGCTTCGAATTAATTTATAGCCCAATGCGCATTTTTTTTTGCGGTTTTCGGTGTTATTTTTGGTTCATTAATTGTAATTTTATGGCTGAGTTTTGATTTAATTAAGTTGCACTTTTCGGGAACTGAGAGCTTTAAAGAGCCCTCCGGAGAGTTGTTTCGGGCTAAATGAGTTGGAATAATGTCCCATGGTTGGGTTTCCCTTAAGCATCTGGATTGGTGAGGAGTGGTTACAGTGGTTGGTACTGTATGTGTCACCACTTACCCACCTGGCGTTCAACTCAATTTTAAAATTGGGTGTGCCTTGTAATTCGCCACGGTGTTTCATACATATTGCTCTTTAAATACCTTTAAATATAAACTCCTAAATTTGCATGTTCTTTCATAACTAGAAATATTTATACTAGATTGCAAAATGGGTTGGTTAGACATGATATTTACTAACTCATAAATAATTAATTCCTTGCTTTGCTTTAAAAATGTATTTATCAGGACAAGTTTAGTTTAGTTTAGTTAATAAAAATTCATAAAATTCATAATAAAAAATTCATTATTGTGAGGCAATAACCAACAATGGGAATAATTTTCAAGAAATATGAGCTAGCCAATTGTTAAGTTCCTTAACACTACAGAATGCAACAGATTAAACAAAGCTCGACTTCTGGCATTGTTGGCCACAATAAAAGTTCATTATACCCCCAGTCTAATCGCTGTGCTTAGATTACCACTGACTGTCAATCAACTTTATGACTTCTAATGACAATTCACATTTTTGGTTTTTATCGTGCGTCTGTCATCAATAAATTAAGTCGATACAATGCCAAAGCAAGCACGCGATTGAACAGAAAAATCGGAAAAAGCTCAAATGAGCTGCGATTTTTTATTGCCGCTCGTCGTCGTCATTTCACCTTTTGTGCACGTCACTGCCAAATCGAATGCCAGCGCAGACAAACTTAATTTCATTTTATTTATTTATTTAGCCATGACAGCCAAAACCGATTCGGTTCAATGTTTCGCATTTTACAACATTATTTAATATTGGCTGATCAGTTTGCAGCACTACTATCATATCCCCTCCCCGAGGTGTCATTCTTTTAGCAGTCTCGTCTCTCCGTGACTTTTATGCGCAATTGCCCGCTAATGGCCCGGACTTTTCTTCTGGAACGTCATCCGCATCATCATCATCATCGCCGTTGCCATCGCCATCGCCATCCGAGAATTCTCGAATTGCCAGCGGGCAAGATGCATTTTTCACTTGGCTGTCAGCGCAACGACACATCCACATCAGCAGCGGAACATAAAATAAACTTGTCCCAATCACGAGGGCAGCTTTGTAAATATTACAACATTTTATTTTAGAAAAAAAAATCAATACAATAAATGTCTAAGTAAGAAGCAAACAAAATAAATCTGCATATTTAAACTGTTACTTATCCGAAACTGAAATAAAATCAATACTAAACAAGAAAATTCTTAAATAGTTTTTTAAACAGTGTTGTATTTTGTAAGACTGGTTGGTTAATTTAATAGAAAAGGTTTTAGGAGGTTGGTAAATTAACTACAAAAGGTTTTATAAGCTAAATGCTCTTAAATTTTAGCTACGCTTGGTAGGATTAATCAGGACTAGGAATTATTGTAAGTTTATGACATAACTTACAAAACTCGTTGAACAGCCTCCTCAATAGCCGATGGCCCGCCAAGTTCTTGGCCAAGTTCCCAGATAAAATCGTTCGTCACTGAGTGGGTGAATGGATGACTTAACCCAAGGCAGCCCAACTCCCAACTACCTGTCTGCACTGATTGAATGACTGAGTTGCGAGGGGAGGAGCAGGAAAACTTGCGGTAGCTCCGTATAGTTTGATTATCCTCTAGCTAATCCCAGGCAGCCCTGCAAAATAGGTGTGTTTTTATGGAGGGGGTGTGTGTGTGTGCAGCAGACACCTTCCTTCACTCTGTATCGCCGACATAAAATCTTAATATATGAAATTAAGCTGCCATAAATTCGCTTTAATGCACTTTAACTTAATTGCCAGCTAGGAAAATCGCAATGAAAATAAAATTACTTCAACTCCTGACTGCTGCAGGTGTCATTGAAGGAAAGCCGTAAAAAGGAGGGAGTGCATCAGGTAGATTATTAAAATATATTCCAGCTATGACAGCTCCGTCTGCTTGTAGAATCTAAATTAATCGCTTGAAAAACTAAAATTTTTATGTTCACGAATGTTGGAAAAAGGAGAAACTCAGTCTGGCTTCTAATTAGGGACTCCTCTCAAGTCTTCATTAATAACCCAATTTTGGAGAAGAGGAAATGCTAGGCCAGACAAGGCATTAAATCAATTAATTTGAATAGTTGTGCCAACATTTAAAGCAATTTTTCAGTGACAAGGGGCGCGTGTCATTTTGGAAACCCTTGACATCTAGAAGTTGCAATTGATTTTTGGAGGGTGCCCGATTTTGTCAAGATTTATGAACGGAACAGATAGGAGGGATATGAGGTCTCCACTGTGGGCACGCTCCACCGCCTGTATCCCATAATTAAGTGTCAGCCATGGTTTTGTGACTTTACAAATTCCAATCAGCAAGCCAGAAATCCCAATTGATTCCTTAGACAACCCATAATGTTCCGATCATGATCCACATGGCTTGCTGGCTCCGCTCTATGGATCGTATGATTTATGACCTAGGGACAGACCACATGTTTATTTTCGGGAAGGAAAATATTTGTGATAGACCAGAATATGATTTTCAGTGCTAAATGTAACAAAGTAAATAAGGGTTTACATTTTTAAAAACATTTTAAAACGCCTTTTGAATTATTAAAAATGCAGAATAAAATTTATTTTTAGCCACATGAACAAATAAAGTTCCTTAAGAAGTACCGCTTTACAGAAAAATAAGTACCTATTGCTAAATATGAATGCCTATTTAAATTATCATTTCCTATCAAATCATTAGTTTGTACATTCTTGTATTTCGGATAATTTCTCACGATCCATCTTGATGGCTCTTCTCCTTTTTTAAAAAGTGCAATGTATAATTTGTTAATTAATCACGTAAAATTTGAAAGAAGCACCCAAAACTTGAATTTTTACTACAAAGCTTCTTCTAGTTTTCAATGCAACTACTACGCTTTTATTTCACTGCAACCGAGTGAAAAGAGGGGTAAAGATGCTCAAAAGATTTCGGCAAGATTAATGAAGTTTTTTACATAAATCAAGAACAAAAGCAGCCAAAAATCAACATCAAAAGTTTCGGGCACATCACTCAGCCGAGACGGTCAGTCAGTGAGTTGCCATCGGTAAATGCAGCATCCGTTGAAATTTACCTTGGTCATGTCACGGACAACGGTCAATGGACAATGGGTGGCGTTAATAATTCATGTTTCAATTAATTGCCATTTTGTAGCCCTTTCCCGCAGCAGTCAGTCAACACCTTGACCAGACATTCTGTCTGCCAGGGAGATTGATACCCGCACGGGTATCTCTTTGATTCTGTGTGAAGTGCCAAGACGAATTTCAAGTTTTTGTTTGGCATTTCAGGCATTAGGATGATTAATCCTTTGGTACTTGCTTGGTCAGTTTTTATGCGCAATTTGCTGTGATTAATTTTTCTACTCTTTTTTGGGTTGCTCTTGACGTGATCTCAGGTCTTTTCAGATGCTTTTTCACTATTCATAAGCTTTACGAATGAGTGAACTTTTTGTTGCGGATTAAAGGGTTAAGCTAAGCGGAAGATATGTTTGGAAAATGCGGTTGGTTCTTGGACAAATCAGTTTGGCAAAACCTATTGAAATAACTAGCGACATTTTTGGGCAAAATAAGAAAGTATCAAAAATAATGACTTAAAACATTTAAGTTAACATGGCAATAACCTTAAAAACTCTTCATACTTCTGAACATAAGAAGTATAAAATAAGAGTATTAAAAAAAAAATATCTTTACATTTTGTATACATTTAAAAATGAATTATTGTTAAATTTCTAGATAAAATAGTGCAATTTATTAACTTAATCCCTTTTTACAAATTTTTATTATAGATAGGCTGAACCATAGTTTTTTTTTTCTTGAAAATCTCTGCCATTCATTTTGTCAATTGTTGCGCAAAATGTTAGTGAAAAATATGGCACTTAAATTTAATAATGGCTTCAGCATTGACTTTGACATTGATATTCCCCCAAATTGCCTATTTCTAAGTCTGCTCAAGTACTATTTCCATAAACTTTCGGAGTCCATAAATTCACATTAAAAGGCTTAAAGTGCTTGAAACCAAGACAATTCCAAAAATGGTATTCAGACACCAGAAAAATAAAAAGCCAATCAAAAAGACAACGGATTCACTTGAACTTGAGCTTCAGCGACAGATGTCAGAACTCGCAGACCCCATAAAAACAGAAGAAATCTTGGGGAAATCGTGCGTGTAACTGCGTGAGCGACGACAACAAAACAATTTACATATTGACAAGGCTGTCAAAGCTTATTCGGAGCAATTCATTTTAAGGGATCGGGATGTCTTTGTGCTTGCGGAGATGGCCACAAAAATGCTTTGATATAATGCAATTTTCAGACAGATATGAAGAGCTCCGCGACTGCTCCATGGCTCCGATTGCATTTGTCAGTTGTCAGACGATTGTGTAAGGTAATATCCACTAGACGTCGTCCTCGAATTCGCTGCTCCTGTCACCACCTGATTTTGTGAGTTGAAGTCAAATGTAATTTCCAGTCGAAGTCCCCACACGAAAAAGTCAAGCAAATGCAGTTTAACACTTGACAGCCTCCAACCCCTTCAATTTCCTTCCCTCAATGTGGCGTGTAACTGAAACATGCAATCCAATGCATCGAAACCCCAATCTTCAGTCCTATCCAACAGCCACAGCAAACTCACACATCAAAGTAAAACTTTTTCTATATAAAAACGCACCAGGGGGTCCCGTCCGATTCGGTTCTATGCTCTCCTATGCAATGCTAGCTCCACTGTTTTGGATATACAAAAATACCCTTTTACGGAATTGAGTCCTATGTTGTTTAGTACTTTACAACAGTAATATATTTCGTACTTGACATTACAATTTTATTAATTCCTATTCAATTTAAAGCATTAAAATGATTTGTAATAGTTTAAGAAATAAGAATTTTTTCATGATATATCAATGTTTATTTTAGCTTCAGACCGTTGAAACTTTCATTTGAATTATTTAGATAGGGCATGCATTATTCTTCGATTTCCTGTGCACCTTTTGGCTGGTTTCCCTTCCTGTTTGCCGCACTCATGTCGTGTCATTTGGTGTGTCGCTTTCTTTCAATTGAATTCTTGTATTTTTTGTGTGTTCAGCTACAAAGTGCTGACTACTCCCTTCCCCACCCGCTTTCCCAGTCAGATGTGATGTGATGTGCTCTTATTTTTCGGTCAGTGCTTCAAACACACATGCCGACATCGTCTGAGGTCTCCGCCGGCTTCTTCGCCTTTAATTAGCAGGCCGATTTATTTATTTACTTTTGTTCTGTGGGTTTATCTCGCTGACTTGCTCATTATTGGACTGCTTCAGATTCCTCTTCTAGTTCTCCCCCCAAAACTCCTTTCTTTTGTGTATTGAATTACATTCGAATTGAGGGAAATTGTTGATGTTGGTTCAATAAAAATGCTTTGTTTTCGGAGATTATCAATTCGATTCGCCAACTTTCATTCATTTCATTCGGTTTGATTAAAATGTTTGTGGCAGCGTGGGGCAATAAAAGTCTAATAAAAATATAATTATTACTCGCCCACCTTTGGTCTGTGTTCCCAGGCAGTATATCTTTGGGTTTTTATGTGCGATACACCCTCACCACCTTTTCGGCAATGTGTGGCTGGGATCCTCGGCAGTTAAGCCACTCCTGCCCATAAATTCTACCAAGTGTATTTTATTTTCCCCAGCCCTTCCTCAGCACCTTTTGCTTCCTCATCCTGTGCCGTAATTTTATGAGAAAATTTGTTTATTAAGTAGACTTTGATAGTTTTTCGTGGCTGGCGGAAAACTTACTTTAATTTATTTGTTTTTTCTTTCCGGAGGGATGGTAATTAAATGGGTGCGGTTTGGCCATTAGAAGGCATATAAATTTATCAGGCATTAGCCTTGATTTGTTTTCACTTATTCGTATAAATATAATTTTGTTTTTTTTTTCAAGATTTATTTGTGTCTTTTCTATTGTCAACGCTTGTAGCTGGTAATTTATGTGTAAAAAATATACCCCAAGAAAAACTAATTAATAATTAACATATTTCAGGGAAAATCTGGATAACAAATTCTAATAAGTCATCCGAGGACTCCACACCTCATGGTTGCCCTCTTCTCTCAGCAGATCTATTTATTTAAAATTTGTTGCATTTATTTTGGCTCCCCTAAGAGATTTCTTACTTTTTTTCAGTTCTAAATTTAACGACAAATGGAGCAATAAAAAGGCGTCACCTTGCCAAATGATTTTCAGCTTGTGTCAGGCTGGCAGCGGGAAAAAATGTTTGTAAAAAGGGGGATTGAATGTGTTTTATTCTTGGGCGCCCACTTGAGTTGCATTTGGGGATAATGGAAAGGTGGCCGAGAAAAGGGGAATGCGTGCTCGGAAAAAGGTGATTTTTAAATTAGACTTTTGTTTGGCCCCAGTGCGGGATAAAATGGTCCCCAGCAGCGTTTTAATTGGCATGTATTCGGGCAAATGTGTTGAAAAACAAGGAATGGGATGGTAAGCAAATATTAAATTACTTCTATTCTGATTCTTCTTCGCAGTGAGTTTTCTTGGTACAATCTTAAGCCATAAATGTTGTTAATTAAATTATTATTATAAATTATTCAATTAGTTAATGAGTTAAACTCAAATTTATTTATTATTATTATTTTATTCTTGAATATAAATAAAAATAGTCCTAGGGAAGTAGTACAGAAATATTTAAATTTAAGTCGTATTATTTTATTAAGCTAATGCATTTATTATCAATTGCATCATCTAAATTTCCATTTATCGGCCATAAATCAAACAGTCCTCAATGATATATGAACAGCACATTTATTAACTGCCAGAGAACGAAGAAAGAAGTTATTCCCAACCTGCCAAACTACTTGGCCACAAAATCCCCTGACCCAAAAGGGTATCGGGTTCTTCTGGCCCTTGTCCAGTTGGTGAACCCCAACCCCATCTAGAGCCAATCTCAATCGCAATCCCAATCCTTTGCCATCCTCAAGTGTCAGTTTGCGGTCGTATTTCATTTCTTTGACCAACTCGTTTTTGGGTGATTTTTTTCTCGGTCAACTTGTGGTTTGGACAAAAACAAAAACTCGTCTTGAAGTGGCATCCGTTGGACATTAACATTTACATTTTTATTACAAACAAATTCGTTGTGGTTACAAATGCGTCAATGCAAATAAATTTTTTAAAATACGAGAAGAGGAGGAGCTTTTTAAGGGGGAAGGTTGAAGGGTCGTTAAGTCCACACTCAGGACCTTTTCTACTTCTGTCAGGGACAGTACAAATTACTTACGGTCAATAAATCATGCCGCTTGTCAAAATAAATGCATAAATTTACCAACTGTTTTCGACTTGCAATCCCAAAAAAAAGAGTTTATCCTAACTGTATCAATTTAAATGGTTAGTCTAGTCCAGCGGGAATTGGATTTGTTAAGGGATTAGTCTGTTGGTCAAGGCAAAGAAAGTGAAGAGAAATAAAGTAAGGGTATATTTTAAGGATACTTAAAACAATCAATAATAATATAATAAATATCTTACTATTTAAATTAAAAAAAATAAACCTTTTAAATAAAACCGATCTCAGGAAAAAAATTGCCAAATAATAACGTTTGCGATTTTTAGATGTATCAAGAGTCTATAAGTAAATGTCGATATTATTTTTATAGTTTTCCTCACAAAAATAAAGTAATTAAAAATAAACATTATTTTGTATAAGATAACTTTAAATTATTAGGGCATTCCCTATTCGTTATTTCATTACCAAACTACTTGTATCGAGGGTGTCTTGAGAAATTGATGGTCAAATGGTCAATCGGCAGTCACTGCTTAAGCGTTTATAATTTTTCGATTTATAGTCACATTTATTTACCGATGTGCCGATAAAAGGACAATGCCAGTGAATAAGTCAGGGAAATGATTGATTGCCCGTTGCCCAGAAGTGAAAGAAGCCCAGGCGACCCAAAGGAATTGCGGCGCAATCGCCTTAGTCCAGCTGTAAACAGGATAAAGGACATGCCAAAGCAAATTTGTAACAATAAAGCGTAAAGTCAGGCGTCTTTTGGGAAATTTGCAATGCCCAGATGATGGGCAGAAAGGGTTAAGGAAACCGGAAACTTGCTAAACGAGTCGGCAATGGACAGAATCCCCATCCAAGGATGAATGATTGATACCCGGCGGTCACACAAAAATTACTCAATTAGTTAGGCATTAGCCAGAAGGAAAATCATTAGATGGAAACCCCATTTTCCAACCACAGATATTTTCTACTTTCCTCTGACTTCTTGGCGTAAGTCCAGTGGCCTGGGCAATTAGGGAAAACTCAATTGGCCATCGACCACAGAACCTCATTATAAACAATTTTCTTTATCGCTGCCGTAGAATAAAAAGAAAAACAAAAAAGAGGAAAACAGAATTGCATTAGGAGGGAAAACGATTTTAGAGCCATCACATTAGAACCTTCTTAGACACTTTACCCAAAAATTGCTGCAAATCACGGCAAGTAAATTGGACAAAATTGAGGCCCGAAATCTGTTGGTAAATTAAGTAAAGTACACCCAAGAGTTCTCTCCTATCCATTAACATATATATATATATATATATATATCGTGTATGAAGACGATGCATGATTAACCGCAGACGGAAGGGGAAAATGATGCAGACACTCGATGTCGCGACTGGAGATTGGGTTTGGGTTTGGGTTATGGGCTCTGGTTTCTTGGGTTTTCTCTGGCAATTAACTGGCGCTAGATGATGCTGAAAATACATATAAAGCTGGGAATACGAGGCAGATAAAGCAAACAGGGCAATGGTTCAAAGTCACTTTGTTAGGTTCTTGAACTTAAGAGAAATACAAAACCATTATATTAATGTTAGCATATCTAGAAGGTAATTATTTTTCGTTAATAATGAAAGATTCAATTTTTTTAAGAGGTTAAGTAAAAGAAGAGAAGTTTAGGAAACAGTAACAAAAAGCTAACAGAAAAAAGGATATACAAAATGAAAGAATCTTTTAAGTCTTAAAGTCTCGGTCATTTAATAAACTATTTAATACATAAGTATCTTATTTCAGCAGTGTTTGTATTAGAACAAAAAAAAATGATTTTTAAACATGTAACAGGCAATTTTCAATAAATCAATTGGCTTCCTTAAACATAGTCTTCTAACCAACAGTACTTCAATGAACCTAGTTATTTTTGTGACGTCAGCATTTCAATGCCAGAAACGAAGCCATCAAAAAGCAGATACATTAGCCCATTACCTCCTCCAGCAATTAGTGAGAGCAAAAACACTTGAAATGGTTCAGCCCCAAGTTATTGTTATCATTTGGATTTGGTTGTCAAATGCAAAGTATACTCAAGTGTCCAATAAACAAATTGGGCGTGCCCTCTGCCTCTCATTCCGCAAAACGAACAAAACCAAAATGTGCGAAATTCAAAATCAGAACTGGAAGTTGACAACTGAAAAACACTTGAGACGAACAGACACAAAAAGTTGCAATTAGCAAATGTAAACAAGGGCGATGGAAAACAGCATGTTGATAATACCAATCCATAACAATTGGGACGAAAAATGAGACGTAATTCGGAGGGCTTTTCGATCTTTTAAATAAACTTGTTAAGATAATTAGCTCTGATTTGCCAATGCAGAAATATTCAACTCACCGGCATCATTACGAGAAAATTGCTGCCGAAAAAATAATATACCCAACAGCAACAGCTACCGGTTAATGCATTAAAGTATTATGCAAAAAATCTGAAAAGAAAGGGATGAGGGTAAGCGAGGGAAGCTCTAAGAGTTTTTAAAGCAATTAAATTGATTTATTTTATTTTTAACTTATTAAACATGCATTTTACGGAACTCAATTTTTTAAATGTGTGTTATATTCTCAATTGTAAAAGATTTGTTTTATATAAACTGTGTTTTATATATAAATACAAATTTAACTTGTAATATAATAAGCTATTTTTACTTTTTTCTTTTACAATAATTTTAGGGCACACTAAATCGTTATATGTGTATATGCCGATACTTTAAATACTCCCCATTTAACATAAATCCAACAAAAAGTCAAATGAAACTCAGTCAACACCTTGCCACAATGCAACCGAAAAAAAAGGAAATCCCAACGCATTTTTAATGGATTTTTTTACGAATGGTTTCGGTGACAGGGGCGGAGGTGGAGGGGGCAGGTGGCATACCCCAGGTATTATGCGGGTATTACTGTTGTTTGTTTTCACAGGAGCTCAGCCCACAATCCGAACCGAAACTCCGAAACGTAAACCCAAACACAAACCCAAACCAAACAAACAGCGCCAAAAGAGAAGCTGAACATTTTGTAATATTAAAATCTGCGGTCAGGTCTGCAACTGAATCTGAATCTGGTACTGGGCGTGGTTGCAGTTGCATCAGAAAATCCGAATTGTTGTAGGGGCTGTCCAATGGATCTCTGCGCGTGGCCCAAGCGTGAAAAATGCTTTGCCATTGCCAAAAAGCAGTTATACCACCAACAACAAATAAAACGTAAATATAAAAAAAATAAACATGCACAATTTGCGAATTAGGACTTAAAGGTACCTAGTGCTTTTATTTTTAAATTTACAAAATTCAGCTGCTAAGATGCATAATACAGAATTTAAATTTTGGGTCCATCACAAACATTTGTTACTCTTAAAATTTAAATTTCAATTGTTCTACCTATTCTATCTACTTTTTATCAAAAATAGATAAATATATTAAGATAGACAATGTTTAAAGATTAATGCACGATTTTGTTTTATTTAATAGATTCTTATCATTATCGTAACATATCCAATCTTAGGAATACAATATTTATATATCTTATAGCTTTAATATTTTTTATATTTTAATTTAGCAATGTAATTTAAATAATTTCATCTAAGAAATCCAATGAAAAGTCAAATACACCCCTTCAGCACACGAGTACAGGATATGCAAATGGAGGAAGAGAAAAAAAGTGTTAATAACACTAATTTGTCTGCGGTCAAAATGGTAATTTTTGTGGATTTTTCTGTTGGCTGGATGGAATTGGGTACGTTTTCCTCGTCTCTTTGGTTTTTATTTTATATTTGCGTGCCGAGATTGGCAATTGTCAGTCGGATTTTATGGTCAGTAGGTGAAAGGCAAAGAGTTGCAGATAATGAGATGTAAACGACCACGAGGATCGGATGCATTTTTGATTGTTGTCGAGCCTCTGGATTTCTGCACATAATTGGGTGCCAAAAACACACCACAGATCTTCGACAATTGGCCATGCCAATAAGGAAGAATGGTTAAAAACAAAAGGTGCCAAAAGGGTCGAAAAGTTAATAGGCTTTGCGAGTGAGATAAATAGTTTGTTTTACTTGGAAAGAGTTATCAAAGTGATTACATATAATTTTAAAAAATATTTTGTTGTGGCTTTTGATGACTACTGCTACTGTTTCTAGAAGACAATTTAATCTCCAATTTAGCAATTTCTGCTCAATTAAACATGCTGTCACATGCTGCTCTCTTACCAATCCAATTAAACTAAAATAGTCGCTACTTCAAGTGACAAAACTATGATAATAACCGAACCAACTCACTTGAGCATACTTGGTCGTAAGTTAAGCGTAACCCTTTTACCAGCGAACTATAAGTCCTTGCCAATTTAATGGCTTTTTCCTTTCCCAACCCAAAAAATACAAAATGCACCCGCATTGTGCTGAACTCCTTTGTGAAATTAACGCAAATAGTTTAGCTGGATATTTGCTGCGAAAGTGTGGGGTTGGGCGACATTTAATCGAACGCGCTTCCACCTGGTGCTTAGTCACCCTTTCTTTGCCATTTCTGGGCAATTATCCAGGACTCTTTTAGGTTTTATAGGAATTTAGCTGCGTAATGTTGGGTTTTAACGGTTATTTTACGTTCTTTATGCGAATATTTGTGTTCTTATAACAATCACCTTTTCATTTAAGCACAGCGCTAGTTTCTCAATATCTATCTGATAAGTGTGATTATTATTATAAAATAATTAATCATAAATTAATTAAAATTAATTAAATAAAAAAAATGTATAACAACACCTTAAAAGTATTGATATAAGCTAAGTTAATTTACCAACACTAAACGTAGCAGGCTATTTAAGTTTATCCATTAAGTTTATACATAGAATAATGTTGATCTATAAAAATAAATTATATATGTAAAAATTTTATTTTTATAAAATTAAATCCAATAGATTTTTTATTTATATTCAATATTATAAATTTTTCTAAATTCAGTAGAAATTCTTATAAATCAGTTGCACATAAGGCAACACTTAAAAACTCCGTATATAATTCCCTACGATTTTCCCTCCACATTACAAATTCCTTTTCCCTTTCCAATAAAGTGTTTCCCTTTCAGTTGAAATTCAACCGTTGGTAGATGTAAATTTCATCCTTTGGCTGGAGCAAAAAGAAAGCTCTTCAGTGGCAGCAGCGTCATCATCATCATCCATAGCATATCCGAATGCACTCAAGCATATAGAGCAATAAACACGGCCAAACGATGACCACACATAAATGCCGGACCCCAAGCAGGAAGAAACGCACTCTTCTTTGCCCAATCAAATGGAAATAATTGTGGTGGCAGTCAGAGGACCAGAAGACGAAGTGCTCCTCATTGTGTGCCAAGAGTTTTACTCCCCAGCTGACCATCCGCATCCTCATCCTCATTCTCATCCACAGCCATAGTCGCACTCACTGAAGTGTTGATGCATCCAGCGGCCTATTGATGTGGCAAAGGACAGTGGTTCTGAACAGTGATGGCAAGTTGGTAATTTTTTTTGAGAAAATACTATTATAACTTCCAAAGCCTATGATCTGTTTTAGTTTTGTGAAATTAAATACTAATAAACTCGCTAAAAAAATATATACAAGTATATTCAAGTGAAAGTTGTACCTTAGACATATATTCATAGACAATTTTTTCAGTATTTTTTATTTTACTTTTTCTATTACATATTTTTAGGCATCACTGACTGTGTATGCATTCCTCCTCCTTTCTTACCTAGCCACATCAATGATTTCTTTATTGAGCCAGCTCGGAGAACTCCGCTGGGATCTGGTGGTCATTGTAAGTAGCCCGAACAGAACTCTGCCAATTAGTTCGTCTATCATTGTGAAGCTGCCACAAAAGGGATTTTGTGGTTAGTTAGTGGCTTTGCTTAGGCTTCTTAAGGGCAAGGGTGAAAAGGAGTTAAGCAGCCCGATGAGTGATTCCGTTCAGCTTAGACCATTTGCTGTTTAAGTCATTAAGAGAGTGGAGTATGCTTTCCGATAAAGGAATATAAATTCATTAGGGACTCAAAATTATACAGATAATAAAGTGAACATGTTCATAAAAGGGTTTAGCTGAAACAAAGAGTCCCTAAGAAGGGATCGCAGTTGCAGGAAAATAGCATTTAAAGCTTGTTATTATAAAAGTTTTAAATAAATTTTCCTGAATTATAAGCATAACAATTTCCAAAACTTTAACTTGTTTATATGTCTCTTCTTCAAGCTCTTATAAAACTAACATCCATAATAAAATCCCCTACCCATTATAAAAAAAACCTCGACAACTCAAAGTGAGTGTTAGGCTCCTTTTCCTATCACAATTTACCTAAAATAACTAACATCTCATAAAAGGAGATCTGCAACCCTTCGCTTAGAAATCTTTCCAAACAATTAAGCCCGGCATTTGTATAAACCAATCCTTGACAATATTCCCCTTAGTAAAGGAACTCCTTTTTATACCCTTGCAGAGGGTATTATAATTTCAGTCAGAAGTTTGCAACGCAGTGAAGGAGACATCTCCGACCCTATAAAGTATATATATTCTTGATCAGCATCACTAGGCGAGTCGATCTAGCCATGTCCGTCTGTCCGTCCGTCTGTCCGTCTGTCCGTCTGTCCGTCTGTCCGTCTGTCCGTCCGTTTATATGCAAACTAGTCTCTCAGTTTTAAAGCTATCTGCATGAAACTTTCCCAAAAGTTGTCTTTCTATTGCAGGTAGTATATAAGTCGGAACGAGCCGGATCGGACGACTATAGCATATAGCTCCCATATGAACAATCGGAAAAATAAAGGAAAAAAAATTATAACTTTGCTGTTTTTTAATTTTTTGTTTAGTTCTTCGACATTTAGTAATGGTTAAATATTTCCGATTTACGATTTAAATTTCATCAAAATCGGACGACTATAGCATATAGCTCCCATAGGAACAATCGGAAAAATAAATGAAAAAAAATTATAACTTTTCTGTTTTTTAATGTTTTGTTTAGTTCTTCGACATTTAGTAATGGTTAAATATTTTCGATTTACGGTTTAAATTTCATCAAAGTCGGACGACAATAGCATATAGCTCCCATAGGAACAATCGGAGAAATAAATGAAAAAAAATTATAACTTTTCTGTTTTTTAATTTTTTGTTTAGTTCTTCGACATATGGCAATGTTTAATTATTTCAGAATTATGGTTTAAATTTTATCAAAATCGGACGTCTATATCATATAGCTCCCATAGAACTAATAAAAATATATAAAATAACTATCTAATAATTGAGCTGCAAATCATCATAGCTTCACTGTTTTTCAGTATATACTGAAGTAAATCATAATTTAAATGTTTTCAAAAGTATTTAATTCGTGCAATAGCTGCAAGGGTATATGAACTTCGGCTTGCCGAAGTTTGCTTTCTTTCTTGTTTTCTATGCAACTCTATGGAAATGCCGACACACTCGACTCGACCAAAAAAAAAGGAGATGTGGAGGGGAGATTCTAAAGGAATTTCTCAAGTGTTTGCCGCCACTGCGCGTTATGCAAATATCTCGAGACTGGTAAAAAAAAATGAATTATGAAAGAAATCTAACCGAATTTGTTGCAGTTCAAAAGTACAAAACAGAAAAGAGGCGAGGCTTGGCGAAGCGTATGCCACTTGTGCCAGTACAGTTGTCATTTGAATTGCCACAAAGGAAACAGTAATCACGAAAACTATAGAACAGTAAATACCCTTTCTAAAGTCTTAAAGTTTAATTTAAAAAACCAATCAACAATGTAACATCCATTCGTTTAATTAAAATTATTTTAGAGAGTTTCAATTAGCTAAATCTATATTTTAAACTTTAGATCGGTTATACCAAACGGTCTTAAAACAAAACTACGATTAATCGTTAATAACCTTTTTGAAAAAAAAAACATTTCAGAGAAGTTTTAAAATAGAGTTTTTATTACTTAATTTAAACCTTTTAAGGGTATCTAAAGCTTCGTTCCGTGAACTTGGCCTTTGTTCAATATTATCCTCGACAGATGGTCAGTTGGTAAGTCACATCAACCACCACGAACACGTGTACGTGTTGGCAGTTCGTCAGTTCGTCAGTCAGTCAGTCCCTCAGTCCAGTTCGGTTCAGTTCAGTCATTCCACTCAGTCACTTGTGTCAGTGGGTTCGGATTCGGGTTCGGGTTCGGCTTGGGTCCAAGCAAATATGACAGTTCCCTCGCACTCGCAGTCGCAGTTGTAGTCGCGGCATCTTGAACCCTCATTGTGCCGTGAGCCCTCTGGGGGTTGTTGGCCATAACCCCGACCACGACCCGACTTCTTTATGCCCGTACAACCCCCAGCCCCGTTCCTCAATAGACACAGTTTACCGATGATGGTGACGGGTACAGTTGGTGCATTGATACTGTTGTGGTGGTCGTCAAATGCCGACGATGCCACTTGGGTGAATGACAAAACACAGGGCCCGTAGCAGGCTAACAGCAAGGGTGGCTGGTATAGTTTGGGCTTAAATAAAATTTATGAAAATATTACTGAAAAAGATTTTAATAAATTTCCACAAGCTTTCAAAACGATTTGGACTAAATGAAGGATTTGATTAGTTGTTAACATTATGTATGTCAAATTCAGAAATATTATTTTTAATTTAATCTTATTACTTATTCAAAAAAAAAGAAGATTCTAAATTTATTCACGCTTTTTGACAGAAAAAATTATCTCTTTTTTTAAATATTTTAAATATTTTCAAAGAATAAATATAAATACCTCTCAAGCAACCCTCGCTGTCCGTAATACCTCCGTTTGTGTGGGGTAAGAACTTAGCTACCCTCAGAACGAGGGATGTGAGGTTTCTCCCTGTGTGTTTCGGCTGGATTTAAGCGTTAAGTGGTTATATTGAAAATATTGTATTTACATCAGTAGGTGATTACTGTGGGCCGCCTTACAGCGATGACTCACACATGCCGGGGATATTGATAATTTCATTAGACTATTGAGCCGAGATCCGTGAGCTCGATGTTCTAGGTGGATGAGCATAATTGCTGCTGAAACATCTGAAGGTGTAATGAGGGTCTTCCATTATGGGGCAAGTGCACTATAGTGGGTGGACCTTATCTGCTGCCAGACTTTGATGGATGCCAATATGAGGGTTGGTTGGTAACCAAGATTTAACGGGGAGAAAGTGTTCGGGCGGAACAAAAAGTCCTCGAAATTTAATTATAGTTGCGGGGCAAGATAAAGTTAACTCAACGGAATAGTAAAATATTGTTTTGATTGATTGGATTGGTGTCATTTAAGACTATGTTGATAAAATCTATTTATCTAGATAAACATATTTAAATTGATGATATTAAAAATTTACTATTATAAAAGAAAATATTAGTATACATTGTGATAGTTGTAATTAAAAAGTAAGCTCAACCATCTTCAATTGCAACCTTTTGCATATCCGACCAACCTTATCAACCGTATCCCTTTACCCAAAAAAGAATTCATTAAGTGCTTAAAAAGTTCGAGAGATGTACAATGGTCCTCGGACCCCTGGAAGCCCCATAAAAAAGCCTGCAGCTCGAAATACAGTGACCACAAAAAAAGACCCGACTCTTTGGGGGTTTGAGCCCGCGATTCGCGAAGGGTGTACGAAAGGATATTAATGATTTCGCGCTTGAATTGCAATTGCAACAGCAATGTAATAACAATATATCCACAGACGCATACGCTGCGGTCAAGCTGTCAATTTTTTTCACCAATAAAAAATTGGTGAACTACATAAAAAAGTACGAGTGGAAACCCCTGCACAATGGGGTTTCTCAGTCCCCCTTCCATTTTCCATGTTGCCAACGCAATGACAGTGCAGTATATATATCACTGCACTTTGCAGTCGGGGAAACCCTTGATGTATGCACTCGTACAGTGCGTTTCAAAAGTGAAAGGTTTAAGAAAGGTATATACTCTATTATTTATTTTAAAAATATATATCCATTTCAATTCCACAAAATTAAAACAAATACTGAAATATATTTTGGAAAAATCAATTTTATTAAAAGGAGTGAAAAATTGGCAAATTAAATTTTAAATATTAATTTAAAATTTGAAAATTGTAAAGAGCCGTAAAAAGTTTTTTGTTATAAAATTCCTTTTAATAATTTTGAAAAATAATAATAAAATATAAAATTGTTTATATTCTTGAATGTGGTTTTTGTCCATTTGATTTTATGGAACTGAAACGCACTATAAAACAACTGTTTTTTTTTGGTTTGATTCGAACTTGATGGTCATCTCTTTGCATCCCCTCAATTTGGTTGCTTTGTTGTCATTTTATGCACATTTGTGTTTGTTTGCCGAGTGATTTGCACAAAAAATTTGTTTTTCGGATTGCATATTGGACAACATCGATGGAGGGAGATGTTTTTTACATGAAAAATTAATTGAGTTTTTTTCTAGTTGACTGCATTTTTAATGAAATCGTTAGGGTTCGCTTGTTGAATTCTGCCGCACTTCTCGACTGGCCTGTCAAATGAAGTTTGCCTTCATTTTGGATTGATTTTTTTTTGGTCATTGCTGTGGAGATAATGCTCTGGGGATAATGGTCAACTAAAAAACTTCTCTCTTTGAATGAAACATTTTTTGTGCACTACTAATGTTTGAAATTTGTACGAAAATATTTGCACAGTTGTGGGATTAACTCTTATCATGCAAAAAATGTTTTAAAGTAGTTACAATCGATTCCACATAAGGTTAACCATGGATTGTCATAAAGAAAACACAGATAGATAGGCTATAATATGTCACTGGCTGTTGACTGAGGCCTAACAAAGGCCAAGACCCACTTTTATTGCCCAAAAGAAGGCCACTCAAAGGTAATGGAAAAAGCAAACTTCAGCATCATAAAAAACCAACTAACAATTGTTAAGAAAAGTAGACTTTCGGCAAAGGAATGCAATTAGTGGAACCAAAAAGAAAACCTTTCCAGGAAATAAAACGGTGTCCACAGAAAGACATAATTACGGCTCCAAACTGAAAATAAAATCGTTAAAATTATTACAAAACGAAGCCACACAACGAAAAAAGAAGGAAAATTTATGGAGTTACACCAGCAGACAATTAAGATGAGGCCAAGAAGAAATGAGACTGAGGTATAGTTTTTAATAAAAATCTATGATCTACAACAAAATTAGCTTAACATAATGGGAACTGTTCCCGGAATGCATTCAATCAAAATGTGAGTTGCTTGGGTATTTCTTTCGTAGTTTTAATGTAGTTTTAAAAACTTATAATTAATGTGAAACGATCGTTTTATCACCACAACTTGATCTACATTTGATGGATGTATGATCACTCAAAGAGAAAAAGGTGCCATAAAGAGTTATCTCCCTCAACCCAATGTAATTTATTAGCTTTTGACCATTTGAACTCCGTTCGTTAAAGTTTGTCTTGCTCAGTTTACTGATCATCAAGTTGATCAAAAGTTTTTCTTCCATTTTCAACATCAGTTTATGTTCCACCTAAATGTGTGGCAAGGTCCATAAAACGAACTAAGCGCAAATGAAATAGTTTATAAATTTGTTATGGTTTTTTCTTGTAAGCAGTAGAAATTCCTTTCCGTGTGTCTTTTGGTCGAAAATTAATGATTACATTCAAGATCTTTAAACGATTGGTCAAAGAAATTTGATATTAAGGGCAGTTACTGTTAAAAGAAGAGATGGATAAGGTGATGCGGATAAAATGTAATTGGAAAAAGTTTGGGAAATCTATAAAACGTGGAAACGTAAAAACTTATTATAATGCGATTGGTGATAAAAGCACGGGACAGAAAAAATCTTGGGAGTTTATAAAGCTTCTTATTTTTAAAAAACGCTAACTTAGGTTTTGAACTTAGCTTAAAACTAACGGTTTAATAATTAACAACTCTTTAATTATTGAGTTTAATCAAAATCTCTTATTATCTCATTGCCCTTTTACATTTTAAGCCAACTTTCCCGAAACCTTTCCAAATTGGGTTATCGAGATTACTATGCTACCTCTCAAGTTCATCCCACGAACAGCACGTGTCATGACTTAAAAAAAAAAGAAAACAGCACTTCGATCAGTATCTTGAATCGCTTCTCCTTCATGGAGACAGTCATTACCAACTCCTACGACTTTGGTTTTTCAAGATCCTATGCAGCATCCATTCCAGATGATTTGGGCTCGTGCCCTTTTTGTTTTCCAACCCCCGCAGACTGGATCTTTAAAGACATCTTTAGCACATTGACACGAAACAAAGATGCTGCCTCACTTTTTGTTTTTATTTGTTTCTCTGCACTTGGAAGGTTGCTCTTATCGTCTAGGCTATTATACAAAAAATGACCCAAAATATAACTGTTAGCTTGTAATTCTGAATAAAAAAAATATTCTGTGTGAGGATTATCAGATACCCATTAAAAGTTCATATACATATTCGATTTATATACTTTTGAAATTTAAGTTTATGTTTTCTACAACTTTATAAAATTATCAAATCTTATTAAATTGATACATAATACTTTTACTTCTCATTTCAAAATAAATCAATTTATTCTTAGGGCTATTAGGGCTATAAAATGTTATTTTCAATTATAATTATTTCTAAACTGTCTTATGTTAAGCATAAGTTGTAAATGAATTATACAATATATCAACGTTAAACTTTTCCCATAATGGTTATAGAATCCATTTGTTGATGGCTATATAAATGAGTTATTTAGCTTAGGATGCGTATGATATACCTCATTTATAACAACTGCTGGGTATCAAAACATAGAAAATAAAGTGCGACCCTGCCACCCAGAGATGCCGAGCAAAACTCGACGCGCAATTAAAACTTTTCATGCACATCAACTTTCACTCAAGGAGAACTCCACCACCGACTGACTGACAGCGGCAGCGGCCTTTCTTTATGCTCCCCCCGATCCCCAAGATCCACATATATGCATAAAGAAAATAATATTTTTCTAACAACCGACAGGCAATCAGCGAGCGCCCAACAAATTTTCCGTGGAAAGATCTTCAACTAAGATGATCTCTCCGGCAACAGAAACCAAAACCGAAACAGAAGCTGGAGCCGAAGAGCTGAGGAGCTGAACAGCTAAAGATGAAAATGAAGCATCCAAGGCAGCAGCCCACATGTCAGGGCTCATGCCACAAGTCGGCGGCAAGTGTCAAGTGTTTCATGCCACTTGGCCACCAAAAGAAGCACGGGCGAGGAGACAAGCTGGAAAATAAATCCATGTAATGCCCTCTGTGACAACACTCGAGGTGCTCTTCGGCTTGTCAAGACAGCCGCATATTAAATGTGTTTGCCTTTGCCTCCACAATAAATGATCTTTTGGGGATAAGACATTCGGTTGATGGCACAAGACATTTTCGGATTTTGTTACAATCAATTGAGAGTAGATATAAATAAATTATCATGGCAACAATAACCATATGGAGCAAGGCCGTGAAATACAAATTTAAACTTTATTGGTAGGTTCTCATTTGGAAAAAATACTTTTTTTCTATGTAGATACCACTTGTTTATTTAGTAGTTTAATATATACGAGTTAATACGATGTTTTTGTTTTAATAGGCAAAAAGTCTTTGTTTTTTTGAAAGCAACTAACGAAAACTTTTTCTAATTCAGAGAGTTAATCGACCACTTAGGTATATGTATAACAATTTAAAAGCAAGGTTCTGAATAAGCCTATCTAAAATGTATGTTAATCGATTATTTAACACAATTTGTTGACCGTAAACATGCTTCGTAAATCTTAATTTAAAAGCACAAAAGTAAAGTCGTTATTTAGAATAATACACTTAGAAATGTCCAAACCACTGCAGCTTAAAGTTTATTAGAAACTCATAAGCTCCTGTTTGACTATAAATGTTGTGATCAGAATATAAAGCTGTTAGTAAGCTGCCTTCCAACTAACTGTTAGTTGCTGCATTATGGTCTATTATCAAATCTTTATTTATATTTCCCCCAATCATTGTGATTGGACTTTACTTCTATGGTAAGCAGATGTGTTCTTTTGTACAAAAGTCGAAGTTCCCCTGGGGCAGCAGATGCACGATTTAAACTGAGAAGAAGTCGACCCCATGCGGGCTCTATTAGCCAACGGCTTATGACGCGATGCCAACACCATTTGGCCCGGAAAATGGGGAAAACGGGGTGTTAAAGAAGCACGAGGAGCCACATAATTTCTATGATTATGTTGGGTGCAAAGAGCAAGCAGCAGAGAGGTCTGATCTTTTTCCTTGACTCTTCTGCTCTGCTCTGTTCTGTTCTGTTCTCGCCTAATACAACAGACCCGCTAATGCTGATGACGACGAACACGTGCAGCGACAACACAAAAAGCAAAAACTACACAAAAAATAATACAACTTAAAACCAACAGCAACCTCAACAGCACACCAACAACGATCGTTTCGCATAAAGTGCAACTTTGATGACTCTGAACGTTTTATGACAAGATCATGGCACGTGGGTAGATACCAAAGTTCATTGAAAATAAAAATGACAAGGAAAAAAGTTACAGTATTAATAAACACCAGCATTTAATAATTATTTCAATTAAAGGACTTGAGTGGTATTGAATTTTTAATAATAAAATAATATTTGGGAATACCAATCAGTAAAAATAGTTTTAATAGATTTATGTATTAATTTTTTTTTTATTAAGTTTCTAAAAAAGTTTAAAATCTATGCAAATTTTAATCTTTGAAGTGTTTTTTTTCTCGTCAAAATGTTTTTTATTTTTAAACATCGAATAAAACAATTCAAATTGCCAAACCACATAAAGGATTTTTTTTATGACTGTCATTAGATAAAAGGTAATTTTTTCTTAAGCTTATTTATTAGAAATTTCTTAATCCACCCTCTTAGTAGCTGTTGCTCTGTGGCATCATAATCATCATCGGCCTTTGGACGGACGACTGTGACTGTTGGCATTTGACATTTGATGGCGTGCGCTTGTCCCATAACCATTTCTTTAAGCTAATAACAACAGCCAGCAACACCAGCAACAATCATAATAAACTTTTCATCTTTTTATGTTATGTTAAATATGATGCTGATGCTGCCGCAGATGGAAGGGGGAAATAGGGCTCTTCCAAATGCGAACACACATTTGGAGACACTTTGTTAATGGTCTCGAGTCCCGATCGCAGAGTGTGCTCCCTCTTTTAGGGCCGCTGTCCCTTCCCCTCGGCGATGTTTGCTTTTAATGCTACTAAAAACAGTTTTTAAATGCAAATTAATGTAGGCTCTGGTCCAAGTTTTTATTTGAAGTGTTGACTGACTGACTGACGGACAAACTGCTGGAGGGGCAGGGCAGGTTTTTCTACGCCAGTGTCTTGTGCCTATGGTGATCTGATCCGATCTCCCTGCCATGTTTATTTCTTGTTCTTGTCGATTGTTATCTTTATGAAATTTTCACTCGACTTAATTGCATGCACACTCTTTAATGGCTCTTGAAATTGAAAAAAGAAGCTAGGGAAATACAAATCTCCCCGGGACCGAGGTCTAGAGCCCAAAAATAAACCAAGAAGCAGTAAGTTTTACTGCTTATTAAATGTTACTGCAACGTTCATTCATGGGGTGAAATCAAATATTTATAGGCAACGCTTAACTAACCGTGTAAAAAACGCATCTTAAAAAACTGGCTACTCCTTTGGCTTGGTCTGTAAGTTATTGCCCATATGCAAATAAAACCACCTAAATAAATGAAAAAAGAATAGAAGAAATGGAAAGAAATTTGCAAGTGTTTTGTAAAGATTCGTTACATTTTTAAAGACCAAATCTGTGTACCCTTTTTTTACTATATATATTAATTAACAAACTGCAACTTTTCCATTCGAAAGTTGTGAGTAATAGTTATAAGAAATATTTATTTATTCATAGCCAATTATTTTATATCGTCCCGAATCTTAAGGTTTCCCTGATTTCAAATGTAAATGTAATCTAAAATCAATGTTAACCCTTAAATGCATAGAGTATGAAAGCAAAATTCTAATGCCACAAAAGAGAAAGCGATTCCACCCAAAAAGAAAAGTCATGCAAATCAGTTTTGCTCTTTTCCATCCAACCAGAGACACACAACCCATAAAAATCATTGAAGCGGCGCCAGGCTATAAAAACCAACACAAAACCAGGAAGGCAAGCCAAAAAAATATATATAAATACTATAGGAGAAAAGGAAGAAAGCAGGAATGAATCTTTGGCTCGTTGGTTGGTGCTTAAGCATGTTGAAAGCGATTTACTCGCAGGATGGGAATGGGATTCGGATTGGGTGTCTTTTGGCGTGTGATTAGCATACGCAGTTTGGCATGACACCCTTTTTCAAGGGGTTGGCATTATAGGGCTTATCAGCCGACATTTATTCGCTACACAAGTCAACTCTTCCTATCCGCAGTGCGATAAGGGGTAATTCTACGCAAGTATTCATGTTGTATATTCCTATTTTATTCGTAATTTATATGTGAACTCTTTTTTATTTGACTGTTTTTTTGGTTTGGGTAATGCGTGTGTTGTAACGACGATTTCCGAATTGTTGACATTATGTCAGATAAGTGAAATTACATGTTTTGTCGATTTGTTTACAAGCAATTCTTGCTTTTTATTTTGAAAGGGGTTATGCTGTGATTAACGTTTTTCACAAATAAAAAAGGAATTTTTTGTAATTAATTTTTGTTGTTATTAATATTACATTTTTTGTAAAGCGACTTTGACTGACATTATCAGGTTTCGATGATCAACATAATTATAGTTACTTCTTGTAATTCTAAAAAAAAATAAATATTATGTTTAAATGGAAACGTGTTAAATTACAGTTTTTCAATCAATGATGATTTTATTTATTGCATTTATTCATTTATTTTTGGTAATGAACTACGAATCGGTTGCTGTTTAATCTTGAAAACCCAAGTTACTTCCACTGAATGCATCTTATTTTTAGAGTGCCACACTTATTGAAGTGCCTTACGAATTTTTTATAAATGCTTTATGCCATTTGCATCAGTCTGCCGTTCAATCCTTTAACACTCTGTCCTTGCATTTCCATTTCGCAAACTGAAATGAGTTTGCAATCCCATTGAATTGCCCCAAACTGTAACTCATCAGAGCCCCTTTGTCCATCCCCTCGGTGGAATTTGGCCCTGGACAGACGGGCTCGTAAAGTAAAATCTGGCAAATGCCATTTTTTAATTGAATTTTCATTACATTTCCGTTTCGACGGTTGCCCGCTGCAAAGCTACCGAAACAATTTAATAACTGGGAATCAGAAGTCAGTAAGTCCGCACCCAAAGATATTTTCATTTTCTTTTATTTTGTTGGCCATGTACAAATATTTTGCTGAAATGTTTTTAAGTTCTTGTTGGTTTGTTTTCTGCGTTTTTATCATGCAACACTGCACCGGCGGCAACGCGAAAAGCCGCTTACGTTGCACAGGAGGATTTGATTCTTGACTCGTTTTTTGCACTCTCGTTTTTTGCACTTTTTTTATGATGATTAAAAGTTATCTTAATGTCAGCTAGGTTTACGACAATGTTGTCCCCGTTGTCGCTTTTTGGCGAAAACTTCCGGAAACAGGGGAAATTTGTCAGGGATGGGAAGGTGTCACAAAAGTCATTCAGTTTGGGCAATGAAATGTTCATTTTGAATGGTTTTAATTGCGTCTAGCAATGGCATCCTTAATGACTGATGACAGGACACGAACTTAATGTGAGCTGAGGTGTGCTAGATGGGTAATCCTTTAATGTCGAGGTAGTCTGTTTTATAGATCAAACTTTGTGAGCTGAGAATTATGATGATTCACATTTGTTGGCACATCAATAAAAGTATTTGGTGACCTAGGTTAATGACCTTTTCACAAGAAAATAAAAACAATTCAAAGATATATTCCTTAAAAGTAAAAACAAAACATTAGGAACATCAAAATGAAATACTGAACTTAATAAATAAAATAAATTAAAGACATTTATATATATTTCTTAAGTTATACAATATTATACTATATATTTCTCTTTTTTTTGGCAAAAAAAAGGCACAAAATATTTAAAAAACATATCTATTGATTTACCTTTAATTTTAACTCCCTAAGGCAAATGAAAGTTCATTGTTTTGTAACTACGTTTAAAAATTGCGCAACATGGACAGTCGTTGATTAATGCAGACACATGTCCATTGACAAAACGCAGGGAAAAGGAAACATTTGGGCTGAAAATGTTTGGTTGATTTGAAAATGCACTCAGAATCGAAGGCTTCTGTTTGCCATCTCCACTTACCATGTTTTGCGAAATCATGTTCGAAAGTGGGGAGATTTTGTAACCGAGTCATCCTCCATCCTCCGTGCTTCCAGTAATCTGTCATTGAAGATGAGGAAAGGGCTTTTCCTCCATGGTTGTAGGTTTGCTGGTCCAAAGCCAATGAACGGTAAACTTAATTATCCAGCTTAATTGTCAGGGATGTGAGTGGGCTTGTCTGCTTTATGGATTGTCCTAATGCAGCATTATTAATTGCCTGCAAGTGTAAATTCCAAGCATGCAATGTAAATTACAAAATTACAAGAGCAGGAAGTATGCAGAGATGAGTGTTCCCCTAACACAAAAACCCATTCCTTCATTGGTATATACAAATGGAAAATATATTAAAATCGGTATTTTAGTTTTAGTGTTTCTTAACAATCTATTTTACAAATCGAAAAAAGTCCACTTAAAGAATGTTCCCATGCATTGAAGATTTCGGAAATGTCTGAATGTCTGTCTCTTGCTTTTAAATGCAAAACCGAATTTTTCTCAGACTTTTCCCAGACATAAACTGAACATTTCAATTTCATTTTGTTTGCCCAACAAATTTTCCGCTTGGCGAATTTTTATTGACAATTAAATCCGAAAGCGAAGAACAAATCGAGCACCCCTAACCATGGACGCAGCAAATTGAAATGCAAATATGCAAATTTCTTTTCTCTTCTGTACTTTTTTTTTTGCCAGAGAGCTGTTGACATATGCGATGTGCATAAATTTCCGTTTTGCCTTAAAACATTTCCGCAAAATCATAATAAACGTTGGGGAGCAACACAAAAAAACAATATATATAGGAACAAATTATTACAAAAAAAAGAGGGAAGCAAAAGTGGTTAGAGTAGCATTTGCTGACTTCAAAATAATAATTCAGCCGCAAGGCAATCAAAGCAAATCAGGATTGTGGTTCAGGATCTCAGGTTAACTTCGAGATCCAGGTCCTCGTCTGTCGTTAGCTCCTTGGACCCCGCGGGGTTAAGTGTGACTGACATGTGTATGGATTTCGCATAGATTCGCCGTCTTTATGCCTGGCCAAGTTGCCTTTCAGCAAAGTTAGTTGAGCGTAAAATATTCTTTCTAAAAAGGATAGAAAAGATGTCTTAAAAAACCGCATCCTCACAAATGCATGCAGTGGCTTGGGTGAAAAAACCCATCAAGTGACTTGTGGACAGCTGAATTTAAGTTTAAGGTCAGCATATGTTTTTTAAAAAGGGTCAAAAATGCTTTAAAAAAACTGTTATGAATAGGACTTCAAGTAGGAAACAAAGGATAAGTTTACTTTGTATTTCACAAAAAATATTGTGAAATATTTTTAAATTATTATAAATAAATAAAGTATTTAAGCTTGTTTTATTTATTGAAATAAAATTCTGAATGACTTTGTAAGTATAATTCACATGCTAATAAATTAAGTAATTATAATTTCATGCCAAATACAACAAGCACATCCTTTAGAATACCTTCTTAGCTCCTCTGCACATTTTCATCTCATGATTTACCCTAATCATACTCATTTTCCAGCCGAGCTTTCAAATATCTTACATGCGGCAAATTATAAGCAGTAAATTACATTAGAGACAAAAACGTATTGATTGCCTGAAAGTGCAGTCCCCAACTCACCGCTTCCCCCGCTTTCGATCCCTTAGATAACTCACTGCATTCATTTGACACCTTTGAAGTATCTTTGTATCTCAGTCTTGGCACAATGAACCAACCAAGCTGCGTTGCAGCTGCAGTCGGAGCTGCATATAATGTAAAATAAATTGGATTATCCTTTGATTCATTCACAGTTTGTCGCCCAGTCTGGGCTGTCACATAATTTATATGCTTTACATATTTCAAATCGAGGGCCACCTGAAAGTCAATTGCAATCTCCCCGGCAAAGGAGATGCATTTCCAGTGTGGGAGGACCATTAATTTGCCGGGGTGTCAGTCAAAGGAGGCGATAACAAGTTTTTGGCTGATTTGATTGCCGCCGTCTACGATGAGCAATGAGCCGCTTAGATTTACCCTCATGAGTGTTTCCCTTTCGGGCCTAATCTGGATTTCGATTGAGTTAAAGGGGTTTTTGTCTTAATTGCTTTCGGATGGGGTTTTGTGGACTTCTGTCCTTGCATACGAATGGCTTAAATATAGGTTGCAAGAAAGCAAAAACAAGTGTAAATTATACTGTACTATATTTAAAGTGGTCAACTTAATGCGACACAATGTAGAATTATTCATTTATTATTCATTCATAAAATATTTTTATTAAACATCTTTTAACCACATAAAAACACATTATTAATTATTTAAACTTTAAACGATACACTTTGTTATGCTTGCAAAGGGGTCACTGATTTTAAATTGATTTAATTGTTATCCCTATCCTTAAAACCTTATCTTTTTATTGATGTTTGGCTACTGTAAGCCTGCTCCTTGTCCCGCTCATTAACTGTGTTCAATATAAAACCTACCGAAAGACAACTGCCCATGAGCGATCGTCACTTGTGTGATTAATGACCAAAAGCAAAGAAGATCTCCAATTATGCCATTTGCATTTACAATTCCGAAATTGTAAGCAATTATATTGGACATTTCTACTCTTGGCTACTGATCGATTGTTGACGGTTTGGGATCGTAGATTCTTGGCTTTATTTTTTGGAAAATAGATAAGAATCGGAACAATAACAAAACGATGAACTGAAAATGATTAGTCAACACAATACATCCACAAACTGATACAGATGGGCTGGCAATAAAAAAAATTACAGACAATTTTCATGAACAAACGCCTTTTATGGTCGCACCAAAGGGAAAATGGAAAGAAAAACTATTAACAAATGTCAATTAGATGACACAGGCGCAAAAGTTGAGATTGAGAGAAAGGTTTCCATACCTCGGTCGGGGTTAATGACAATGAGACGTGCATCAGATGCATCCAGCAGATACAAAGATACAACATAAAGAGATACATCCCCAGATATGTTTGTCATTTTTTTTCAGTTTCGTCTGTGTCGATCTTTTTTTTTCTTGTGGCAATGTTACAAATACAAATTTTCTGAACTTGTTGGGTCCAATGATTTGTTTGCATTGTTAATTGGTTGAGGGTTGGGGAAAGGAAACTCAGAGGATGACTCAGAGGCGTGTGAATTACTAACGATCGCTCGGCTTTTACCGTTTTTTTATTAGGAAATTTATTCGGGGTCGGAGTTTTAACGGGGAAAAAGTTAGTTGAAGAAATTTAAGTTCCATTTCTATCAAGTATACGACTTTCTGATAAGCTTAAGCACTCATTGACTTAAAAGTAACTTTATTGTCGTTCTCAGCTAAATAAAGACATTACAGACAACCTATATTAAATACTTCAGCAAGAAAAAATTTTATTTTGTGCAGGACATTTTAAATTAATAAATTTTTACATTTAAAAAATAAAAAACCTCGAAGCTTTTTCAAATTATCATTTTTTTTAATCCATTTTGTAATTAAATTTTCATAGCTTTTAGAACATTTACCTCACCTTTCTTATGCCTGAATTCAATTTGTAGGACTTGACTGAAAATTAACCTTATTAGGTATTTTCATTTTATTATTATGCGATGTGATTTTACCAATGAAAGAATTAGCCCCACTTTTTGTAATGTCTCACGTCTGCGCCCTCAATTAAAAATCGTCAGCTGGCATGTGGAAAAACCCTTCCGGAAAATGGGGGGTCAAAGGAAAGGGATTCTATTCAAGGTGTTAGGTGGCAGGTGTCACTTGCCAGTTCAGCGAAGCTTAAACGTTTTTGTTCCATCAGAAATTAACGCTTGAAATGGATTTTAAGTGCGGCTTGGCTAATTGAAAAGGTGTTTGTTCGTATAAAAAATGTATAGCAAACAAAGCAAGCAAGAAAAAAAGGGAAAAATTCAAAACAAAAAAATCACAGACGAACCGAGCAATTGACCGCTGGGAAATGAACCCATAAACAAATTACAAACAAAAGGCATTTAAGGACCACTGGGGAACTCTCCAACACGCAAAGTCCAAAGCATTTATTTATTAATCGCATGTCGGGGGACAAACCCAAAAAAGGAGGAAAAATATTATACTAGCACGTAAGCATTAAACACTTTTGGAGCGGAAGAACTAATTAACAAGGAAGAGGGCTCGGACCCAGACAGAATAACTTGACAAAAACTCATTAGCACGCTCGAACGTTAAAAATGTCGCGTCAAAATCAGCGCTTAATATTTTTTATGATTAGCCCACGACAAAATGTCGCCGAAAATTCCTAAGCAAATGGAGAAAGCGGAATAAAATTATGACTGGGATAAATAAAAGGACACACGATAATAAAATGTTACTTCTAGATTGTAGTTGCTTGTGGAAAACAACTTTTTAAAACTTTGATGTTTTTTTTTCATTAATTAAGTTTTTTCTGTGGCTAAATTTAAACATTTTTTTATATTTTCCTGAAAATAATATATTTAGCGTTGGGTCATGGGATTATCATAAATCTACACGAAGTACACGCTAAACTCTAATTAATTGACAGAAAAACACAACTATACCATGTGTCAAAGTTTTTCGCGACTTTCGCCGCAAGATCCATATTAATTGGGAGCTTTGTTTGGTAAAATTAACATGGAAAAAAGTAATAACAAAACCAAAACAAAAACTGAGGACATAACACCCGCGGCTGCGTCACTCAGTTGTCATTTGCCTTATCCTGCGCTGCTACCTCTTTTACATCCTTCAGCAATACCCTTTAATTTAAAGGTTTTATTGTAAAACCACAATAAATAGGAAAAAAACGTAGGAAAAAAACAGACAATAAAAGGTACAAAATAACACGCTTACCTTTTTAACGATTTTGAATTTCATATTGTATGCAATAACATTTACCAAAGGGTATTTAAGTTTTCGGTTCTAGTGTCCTTCCATCACTATTTCCCTAAAAGGTATTTTTGACGACCCGGGTGGACTGCTCTTTTAAAAATATGACGATAAATTTTCGCTTCTTTTCTTTGTTTTCTTCTTTTTTTGACTCCCATTGCAACTTCATTTCGGTTTTAATTTCCTACTGGGATTTACGTAAAAGGTGTCTTTTTCCCCTTTTCGTTCTGTCTGCAGCATCGCTTTTAATGGCCAGCGTCCAGTCTGCAGCGATTTTAATATAAAAACTAAAGCCAAAACAAAGCAAACAAAAACAGAAGCAACAGTCATTTGTAAGCGCAGACGGAAAAATATTTAATGATGGGGTTGCGGAAAAGGTGAGATAAGCTCTTTAAGCCATATTAGCAGGTACACACGTGAGTTGGATTAAATATGTAAGCATATGACACAGAATTTAGTTCAAAAAGATGAACTTAATTAAAGGTACAAGTTGGGACATCCTAATAGAGCTCTTTCTAAAAGCTTTTCAAGCAACACCATTATGGTTTTCTTTTTCTTTCCTTTATATATCGGTCCTGCTGATACATCTATAATTGCCGGACTATTTCCTATTCAGACTTATAGACGCACTGAACGGCAATTAATAATTTAGAACGCTCTTTGAACCCTTCAAACATTTCACATTCTTAACTCGTAATTAATCAAAAAAGGCTTGGCCATCAGGGCATAAAATGTACAGAAACTTCTCAAGCACTAGACCTGAAATAAATTGCATAATGCTCAACCAAAAAATAAAAGAAAATGCCTGCCATACATTAATAATTACATGCTCACAAAGGGCAAAAGTGTTAAAGCACAATAATACCCCATTCCAGCTTAAAGTTGCCAACTCCCGTTGTAATCCATCAAAAGCGGCGACAAACTTCACGCATTGTTAGGCAGCCAAAGTTAAGAAGGGGCTCGCGCAAATTAAAAGCCTGGCCAAAGTTTCGAGCTGGTTAAAAAGTGTGTGTTTGCAGTGCTGGCAACCTGGCTATTTTTGAAATAACTTTAATATTTTTCAAGCTTATATATCCCAATATAGAATAACTTAGGACTTATATTTTATATTGTATAATATATCCAAACATCTTACATTTGATTTTTTGTTTATTTTACTCATTACACAAATTTCCAATATAAGATAAAAGAAAAAAATAAAAAATATAAGGTTAATTATAATGAATTTATTTATTCTACGATTATTTGTTTAAAATATGGCAGAGAAGAATATTTCTATGATTTTATCCATTATATTTACTAGGGATTTTTAATGTCCATACTTATTAGCAATAAATTGTTTTTCTAAAATATATTCGAATATTAATAAAAAAAAAGGGTAATTGTACAATCTAGCTAGTAATCACAGTACATAGCTAACAATACTGTGTGTGAGAGAATTTGTGGGTGGGCCCGCAGTTCAAGGAAGTAAAGAGCAGCGGTTAAAAGAAGAAGAATGGGGGGCAGCAGCTTCTTTTATTGACAATAGATGGAAGGCTAAGCAAAGATTCTCTTTGAGTTGTAATTTTTAGCCATTTAGCTGGCCGGGCACGTTTTGCATTTAGCGCGTAAAATAAATTTGCACAATTTGTGACAAGAGTGCGGGCAAAACTACAAAAGGGGGGCTTTTGAAGAGTTGTCGAAAGGGGGAAGCAAGCAAATTGACAACCCAAATGCACTGTGGTTACCATTAATTTGAATATCTGCAACAAAAAAATTAACTTTTCTATAATAAACTTTATAAGCACTAATAAAATGCATAAAACAAATAACAAAAAAAAAAATAATACACTAAACAATGACCTTAAAAGTTAACAACTTATCTAAATTTTTGAAATATTGATCTAAAAAGCGTAAAAGTGAAAAGTAATTTTAGGTAATTTTTATGCTTTTAAGTCATTTTGGTATTTGGGTGTTTTCTAAGTGTACAATTAATTAAGGCACAATTATATAATGAGCATTCTCCAAAACAAGCATATTTGTGGTTAAAATTTAGTACATTTTTGAAATGCAGGTTGATTGTGATTTATTTTCTTTATTATTATGTTAATTAAATTAAATTATTGTAGAATATATAAATATTTCTTTTACACCCCACAAACTAAATGAAATTTTAAAGTACTTAATAAAGACCACTATGAATTTTTGTGCACTTGGGCTTTCTGATACCCAACACTTTAAAATGTTTCTTTGACAATTCATTCATTTATTTAAACTTTACAAATTTTACAAAAACCTTGTAGTTCTTCCCGCCTTAAAATAAAATTTGTATATAATTGTGGCTTGAGGATTAATATACTTTATCCGTAAATCAGTTTCGCCCACCGTGCGGTCTCTTTTGTCCCAAGGAGGCGTCACAGTGGGCAGGCTGGGCCCCTGTGGGTCGACTAATTGTCATGCCATGCGAGACTTCTCGCGAGCAGTTGTCTTGGGGACCCGCTACTGATTTTTCTTCTTATTTGCGGCTCTGCACTCGGTCCGTCCATCAATTGACTTTATCTATTTGAACTCGCATGTTAAAAATATCAATTTGTTGTCTGCCCAGACTTCTGACTTTGCCCGTTTCTGACAGACACTCGGGCCCGCTTAACTGGCACTTTTGGCCGGGTCTATGGTAGAATCGCAGCTTTGCGTTTTTGGTGTGATTTATGGCCACTTAGTGGCATAAATGTAGGTGCGGCCTGCTGCCACATAAATCATTGTTCAACTCTGCAATGCAATTTTGCGCAAAATGTTCACTTTGCTCTCCGGTTCGAGGGCTCAGAGGTTGGGCCGCTAAACAGGGATAATGTTTGGTAATTGGTTGAACCACAGCTTAAATCTGGAGATTAAACACGGAACATTTTCGGAAATAAATGACCTTTTTAAAAAAATACATTTGAAAATCCAAGCAATCTAGTAAAAGTACTATAAGATCAATATTTATTACTTATACAGACTTTCCGAATCCCATATTTTGTCATTCCCTTAAACCGTTTTATCTTCTGTCTTAAGAAGCACTTTGTGTAGTAACTCTACAACCATTAACCATATCCCGACACCTGTTATACTTTTATCCACCCCCGAACCATTGGCAAGTCATTTGACCATTCGAAATCACTTAATTTGCTAAGGAACCCCAATATTCCTGCTCTTCAGATCAATTATGAAGCTGGAATGAAAAGAGACCAATCCTAGATATAAGTGTGCCACTTGTGAAGGGAAGTGAACCCGAGTAAATTATAAGGTTTGTGAAAATCTGGAGAGGGCTAACCCAAAATGACCACTCCCACATGAATAATTCATCGAGTCAACTGAGTAGCTGTGGCTGCATTAATGAGTAAGGCTTCTTATTTACCATGATGCCGCAAAAAAAAAATCAGAAACAGAATTGAGAAATATTCTGCGAGACAAGTTTAATTAGAGAGCGAAGCCGAGTGAAATTGTCTTATCATAATCATACCACCGAGGAAATTTTCTGATTTTTGCAAACAGACTGACTGGAAAATGTTGTTTAGTCATTCCATACACATCAATCATAGTCATAGTCCCTCAGACAGCCGAGTTAATGGCCAAGGGATCCTGGCCATAATGTGCTGGGTGTTTGCGTGTCCTCGGACTTTCAGTTGGACAAGTGCATGATTAATTATTTTATTATCTATAAATTGGTTTTGTCCCCTCGAAACGATGATGGTGGACCTTTTATCCGCTCGTTTCCTTTACCTTTGCATACTTTGAGGCTTGTAAATTACTTGCTTTTCTTTATGGCTTTAAAAGGTTTTCTCTGCGCTTGGAAAATTTCTGATTTCACATGTCATTCTCCGCTCCATCATCGTTAAGCCCACTAAAAGCTGTGAGCCCCAAACAACAATTTTTAAGTTCTGTAGTGTTTGCCATGAGGATATGCCTCTTCAATCTGAAGTACTTAACCATTTGTGTCGGATTTACAGTTCAATATTTTTGCCAAGCAAAATCTTTCATGTGCAAAATCTGTTGGACTTCTTTCAACTTGCCCATTAAAAATCGTTGAATTTTTTATTGTTTTTAATGCATATGAACTCTGGCGAAACTCGAAACAGATTTGGGTCACCAACTGTTCTCGTTTAATTAGCCAAATTTAATGACTTTTGCTTGGGAGTGAGAGAGGCAAATGTTTTTGAAATATTGCGATGACAGCTTTAATGGCAAAATGAGGAAATAATGGAAATGTACTTTGGTTGAGATCGAAAAACAATAATTAAACTTTTTTAGGAGTTGTATAAACATTTTAATGGATCCAGAACGTGAGAAACTTTCTTCAGCACTAAACCAAATTACACCAATTTAGAGATCCCTTATTAAAGTTCAAGCTAGTTGAAAAGTTCATTTCTTGGCTCGATTTCGGCTACCGTTTCCACTGCGGGGTGCCGATCTTCTTCTCCAATTAGCGGTGAGGATCATAAACCCAAGCCAGCAACTAACTCAATCATTACGCAATTAAGCAACGACTCAAAACACAAGCATTTCCACACAGATTTATAGCTATATCCATATCGAACGGGGGGCACATTAAATCACGCGACCCATTAATAAAATTGTTTCAGTCTCGTCGCCTTATAATTTTTTCTGGGGGGGTCTGAAACAGAAGTCTCAAATATTTAATCATTGTCGCTGGGCTATCATACTTGGGCCTTGGAATAGATGCCATAATTCTGATGAAAACAATTTGTTCAAGTTGATTTCGTTTTCGAAAGGCAGCTGTGTGCCGGAGCTGAAGATTCGAACAGTTTTATGACCCTGTTTTGGGTGCCATTAAAGAGATTGTGTAAATTCTGGAAATAATCAAATCCGAAATATAAAAGCATAGAGATCACACTCAAAATTCTTCAAGAAGTCATAAAAATTACTGAGTGATATAAATTATTTTTATTTACCAATTCATTGTAAACTATTATAAAGTTGATGGCAATAATTAAATTTATTTACGATCTAACGCTTCAATTGAAAAACTAAAAGTAAATAAACTAATAAAAATTTTAGATTTTCGATTAAAAACTATATATTGCAATAAATTGATTGTTTCGTCTTGTTAAAATATTGTGTAACTTTTAAGCTTACCTTAAATTACACTAAATGCTACCTAAGCCACAATCCTTTTTAAAATCGACAACCATTAACTAATGAGATTCATTTGCATTTGGCGAATTCGAAGCACTTTCAGCATTGATCAAATCATTGATCGACATGAGCCCACACAATTTTCCGTTTCACTCTATGCAAATCGCTGTGTGGGATTAAAGCAACAAAAAATCCAATTAACACTTTTAGAACGTGCCAAAAACTTTATTGCGCAAAACTTGATTTATGCAAAAACGAGGGGTGTACATAGGGAAATGGATTGGTAGCCACAGTGTCTGAGCCAGTTTGGTGGAGCAAATGGAAACCCTCACGATCGCGAAAAGAACACAATCAACCTCGATTACTTATTACAGTGAAATGCAAACATTAAATAAGCTAATATATTATTAGTTACTTCATTCTATTTTAAGTTGACATTTATAAGACATTTTATAAAAGTTGTTTTTTTAGCAGTTTTATAATAAACATTATTTGTTTGTAACATAAATCCAATACATATTTCAATTTACAACCATAATCCACACAAAGTTGAGCTGTACTCTTCTTTATTTTTTTTTTTTTTGCAGTTCTTCGTTCATAACAATGAGTTGCTGCGATTTGATCAATTGTGGCAGGTGTTTTTTATTTTTTTGTATTTTCATGTTGCTGCCACAAAAACTGCACGCAGCCGCAGCAATCGAAACTGGTTGGCTCCAACTCCGAAAACCGCTTTGAATCTTTTTCTGAAGTCTTGTTTGATTTACTCAAATTAGCGCACGGAGCGCCAAAAAACCTGCTGGCGTCCCCTACAAAACAAAAAAAAATACATAAAAGCCTCGCAACATGTGGCACGTTTCTTTGGCGAGGCAATTGAAATTGAAAACTTCGCAGCAAATTGTTGGCACTTAATTGAGTAACTCCGATCGATCTCGATGTGCTTTGCATAAATTGAAAGGGGGCCTTTGGAAATTGGAACGAGCAGAGGGGAGTCGTTCTGGCAGTGGGTGCGTGATATAGGTGTCATATGCAGTCGCTTGTCAGTTGCCTTCGATCGTGTCTCCACATCGAGTTGCATTGTTTACGATCTGCAGGGGTTCAAATGGACACCTTACCGCAACTCTGGCCAGGTGACCACAGCGGATTGCGACTTTATTGATTCGATTCAACAATTGAAAATTGTTGATCTTTTGTGGTTGATTTTCTGACACAATTGGGTCATAGTTCTTAAGGTCGTGCAGGTGGTGGAAATTAACTATGGGCAATGGAATAAAAATTTGTTAATAATAAAAAAATGATTAACAAACTCACACCAATAATCGCCATAGGAGTTTACACCTAGGATGTTTTAATATTACTGTTCTTAATTTAAATTCTTCCTGAAGCGCTTTAAAAAAATTACGAACATGTTATTTCTTTATTAGTTTACTATTCAGTTACTGAAAGATTTACGGATTTTCTTCTTAACAAAATATAAAGTTCCAAAAGCAAATGTTTCGCGTTCAAAGACATTTATTTTATAATATCACATAATAAATTTTAACACAATCATAACATACCAATTAAAAAGATCTTCTCCCACCAAATTTTTCAAATAATTTTATACTCTAACTTTGTCGATCCTCAATTTTGACGACCACTATGAGACCACCAACATTTTTGCCATCACTGAAGAATGTGATAATGGCCTTAACAATTCCTCGAGGAACTTGCGACGGCCAATCTTGCGTGTTAAAAAGGATATTTTTGATGTAGAAATCGCCTTCGGGAACGGGACAAAAATCGTCATCGACAATTGGGAAATTTGTGGTATCGCCAGTTTTAACAGAAGGTTGCACGAACTGGACATAGAACTTTTTGAAGCACTCGCAAATGCTCGTTTGAGGCACATCCATAACCATTCTCTTAAAATCTCCATCCCCATTGGGACTGGAATAAAGTTCCACCGAAACCTTAAAGTCATCATTGCTCATGTCACCAAGGAATTTAAAGGACCCATTGAGAGCTCTCTCCCGGCCAACAGTTTTTAGTCCATCGAAGATCACCAAGGTCTCTGAATCGCCCTCAAAAGGTTCCAGTTTCTCATTGGTCACCACATAAGATTGCTCGCACTGTAAAAATAATTATTTGGTAATTACAAAATCCTTTTTGTATATTTACCCTTATATTGTGCAGCAAGTGGAGAAGTAAAACTATTATAGCCCACTTCATTTTAAACTGTAAGTTGCTTTCCCTGAATTCCTCCTATTTATTGAATTATTAATAGTTGCGTTTAGCACGCGATTATCATGTTCCAAATATATGTACAACATTATCAACGTTCTTGCTTTAATGTTCATTGTCAACAATGTATTTGCTGATCTTGATCTTTAAATTCGTACTAGAACTTTTATGAGCTCAATGCTACATTTTACATTTTATTTTAGTAGAGATTGATTACTGCGAAACATAGCTGAATGCGATCCTATCAAGCGCCCATATTTTAAATATGGGTAAACATTTTGAGAACAATTAACTATTAAAGTAGCAGTTGAACATAGTTGTTACTTAAAAAAAGGGTAATTAATTTGTAACAATTATTTAAAACCAATTAAATGACAAACCAAAACATTAAAATAAGCTTAAAATAAAGAAATTACTTATTCGCTCCTTGGCATAATTTAATATATATTTAATATTTTTCCCTCAAACAGTCATCTTCCTCCTCCTTTAAGTCCCCCCTCTCTTTACCTATTTCGTGTTGAAAATCCAACTAAAATAATTCAATTTGTTGGAATCGCCTCCAGTTCACCTACCCCCGCCAGATGGTGGCCCCGAAAATTCCGCCGAAGTCCCATCAACAGATCATCAAAAATTTGGGGGAAAACCCCACAAAAAAAGAGCGATAATAAAGCATTAATTGAAAACTTATAAACAAAAGACAGCAGCAACTCGAGAATGTGTAGACAAAAGACATGAAATACAAAACAAGCAACACACAAAAAAGTGCGCAATGCCAGAAGAACTAAACTCAGCAGGAGATATTTTACATTTTCACGGATGGATTTCCCCAGAAAGTGTGTGCCAGAGCAGAGGGCGCGATAGTTTATATTTATAACAAATTCATTCAAGTTAGAACAGGGGAAAATCGGCCGCGTTTCTAGGGGGCGGAGGCACAGAAAATGGGGGACACCACGCGCCCGCGCCTGCCACAACCTATAAATAGGAAAAGTCAAATGTGAGGGGATTTTCCGAAAAATGAAAACGTCACTTCAACTTGGCATTGCCCGCTTTTCAAGGGGGGCTTGCCAAGGCACTATCCACCCATTTCTCCCCCCCAAAAAAATTAAATGAAATAAAGTGGGAGAACTTCAAGTACCTTGTACTTTTTATCTGCCATTTTTCTTGTTAAAAGATTTATTAAATTTTTACTTAGAGATAATTCATTGATGTTTCAATAAACTTTATTTTATTTTTCTGGTTGAAATTATTTAAGAAACAAAGGCGGACAAGTAATATTTTTTAACATTTAAAGAAATAATTTTCTTAAATGAAAGACATTAAATAAAACAATTTAAAAAAAAGGTCGCTTACAGTATTATATTTTTTTCTTTATAATAACGTCAAAGATAGTTAAAAGCTTATGTCTAATAATTAGCGTACAATTTGTACATATATACCCCACAGTGAAGTGGCATCCAAAAAGGCAACCATCTGCAAGGCGCAAATCATTTAAGGCATTTTCCAAGTAATATGCAACACATGTTATTTGGTCTATGGGGGAAAGTGCGCTCCTGCGCCTGCGCCCCGTGCCACAAATGAAAACGGAAAACTGCCAAGGAGCCGACAATTCATAGTTTTCCCTTTTGTCAAATGGAGCAGCACACGAACGTAATGTCAAGTGACAGTCCGCTATCCTCAGCCAGGCATGACATTAGATGATGCTTTGATTCGGATCAGCGCCCCAAAAACCCCAAAGCGACATTCCAGAAGAGGGTGCCAAAGAATTCATCTTTCTTCCTACTCCGGCAGCATTGTCAATCAAAAATATTGGGGAGGATTTATTGGGGGGAAACGAGAACATCATGATTTATTTAAAAACTGAAACATTTCTTAACTAAATTAGAGGTATGATTCTAAAAGAAATTATATTATTGTTATATATTTTTAATTAAAATAAAAAGTTATATTTTTTTTGAACAACAATATGGGACAGAAGAATTATAATATTTATTTTTGATCATCAAGAAAATTTATGTGATATCCTTTTTTTGCAATTTATGTTATTAACTTATAAATAACATTGTTTTAAACATTTTTGGAAATACAAATTGTGCCGAATAACAGATAACACAGAGTTTAAAACCAATTTAATCAATTAAAGCAAGCCCAACTTTGTTGCAAGTTAAATTAAATACCAATTTAAATAGAATTTATATCACAGAGGTCTTATCAATGTCTATTACAAATATATTGGTTGGGACCAAAGCTAAGAACGCAGTTATCGAAACCATAGATAGCCATATACCAAACGTTATGACGAAATACCAAAGTCAACGAGTATAGAAACCATTTAACGGACCACAAAACTTGCATATTCCGAGGCTTTCCTATCCCAGATTAATGATTGGTCTGCTGGCTCGAGTTCGCCAAGTGGTCGAGCAGGTGACAGGCATTAGCATAAATCGCAGAAATCGCTGAAATCGAAGTGAGCAGAGCAGACAGGTCGAGCAGCCATTAATGAACACCTACACATCGATGCGATCTGGACCTGGCCAACGATCTTACCAGTATAAATCAAACTTTTAATTATAGTGTAATTAATGTAACGTATTTCAATTAATTAAAAGCAGTTTGATTGGCGTCTTTGCCCAGACGCAGTGCAGCCAAGAAACTGACTATCAAACAACGCCTTGGCACAAACCAAAACTTTAAACGAAAAAATCGAGGGAAAAACAAAAACATTGCGAAACCTGAAATTTTGCGCGCCAAAAAATCGGTGAGGAAAATATAGTCTCTAAACAAGTCAACAACATAAACAAAAGTTTTAATTTTTAAAGACATTTTCAGAAATGCTCTTTAAAAAACAATTAAATTAATATAGACATGAAAAATCCTTTTTTATTTTGATCAATGTGTACATAAGTGGATTTTAGTTCAATTCTTTTTTATTAGAATTGTATTTAAGGACAATGCCTTTCTTTCAAAAAAATATTAAACCCGCTGCTATTTGTATCATAAAATTGCTGCTTGTTAATGAACATCGCATACAATTCTTTTCTATAGCATTTTAAGGATACTAGTTTGGCTTCAACTCCCAATAGATAGGGTATCTCAAACAGCTGGGTACATGGCCGAAACAGGTGATAAGGCGGCATCAACCGTCGTCATAAACCAGCTGCAACTGCTGCTGGAGGATCGGAAGGGGCGGGGGCGTGGCGTGGGCGATGGAAAACTCAATTGCGTCGTTGCGAAAATTAACTGCAATATGCACAGAGCCCAATGAGGCCGAAAGCCACTCGTGGCTTTAACAAATGTTAAAGACTCGCCACAAGGCCTGCCTCGATTTTTTTTTAATACTGTACAGAAAAAAATATTCTGATTCTTAAAAAGCCAAACTATCTGAAAATGATTATTACCCTGAAATTGGTTAACAATCTGTTTAACTAAAAATGTTTAATAATTTAAATGACAGCGATTTAAAGAGACAAGAACATGAGGAATTTAATTTTCTATAAAAGTCGAAGACCAAACTTAATATGTAAATGTTATATGTAAAATAAATGGCTAAGAATAATGACTGTAAATAGCTAGATTGTATTTTTTAAGAATTTGACAATAGCACTTTTTGACTACTAAATTTCACAGTGTACGGCTGGCTCTTGGCTTGGCTTCCTACGTTGCAGGCCAAGTTGAGAAGGCGTCGCGGCTTCCGTGGCAGGTTACAACGAATTTGTTGCCGCTGTTGTTGGTTTGGCCTAATGCGAAAGTTGTTGCCCTTGTGTTAGTGTGCGGCAACTGTGTCCGTGCTACAAGTGGCAGTGCCAAACAACACTGGTCAACATCAATTATTTTCGAAATTTAACTTTTTGTGAATCAGTGTTAAAGATAATTTTAAATTAAAATGAAAAACAGTTAGAAATTAGATGACACTAATTGATATTATTATCATAATTTAGTAAAGAGATTGATCATAAGAATATATTTTTTTTCCATATATTGTATAGACATAGGACAGAATTGCTAAAATTTTTAATTATTTGTTCCTTAAAAAACTTTTTTTATTTTCCTTGTGTTTGATAGTGTTGTTAGTCGACCACGTCACGCGTCAAACTTTGTACGTGTTGTTTCGTTTGTTGGTCAAGTGACCAACAACAACATTGACAATAACAAATGCAACACGCGCTTAATTTTTATTAGACCTCATGTGGTGCGCATGCGCAGCACCGAATAACCGTTGCATATGGATATGGATATGGACATATGGACATACGGATACAAATGCACATGTGCGCGTAGATATGTTTTTTTTGGGGCCAGCAATTGGCATAATTGACTGGCCGGTCCGTCTGGTCAGATACGTGAGGTGGGAGAACTTTTTGGTTACCATATTGTGCCGCTCCACCTCCACCTTGTCGAAATCCCCCCGGCCAGCCAATTGATTTATGTCCATCATTAATAACAATCACAAGAGAGGTTCGAGACAAATGTAAAGCAAGCCAACTGAGTGACAAGGAGGTTGAACCTTGGATGGTTGTTTCCAAACTGGGACCCCAGGTAGATGTAGCTTATATAGTGCTTTATGCAAGCAGGTGGATGGAATAAATGCTATTAGATTTTAGGAACTTAGGGATCGTGTCTGATTTGAAAATATTAATTAACATATAAATTACAGTTTTTTACATTATAACTTACATTTATTTACTAACATTCATACGTTTAAATTTTACATTCAATTAACAAAATATTATTTAATTTAAATTGTAAAGGTCAATGCCATCAACAGAATCTAATTTATATCATAATACTTTTCTCAACCACAATTGCAAGTTGATTAAAACTGAACAATTAAATGAACTTTCCTAAAATCTTAAAAAAAAATCGTGTATTTACACAGAGTTGCAAGAAAAGCATTTAATTTACTTATATTAAGGGCCCGCATTGTAGTTCGCATTCATCACTATATATTGGTTTATGTCGGCAGCTTCACATATAACCCCATACAGATTTTATATGGCCCCTCGTCGGCTATATTTAGATACCGCCACAATAAAGAGCCCAGCAAAACAAAAAGCGAATCCAGCTCGAACTAATTGCCATGTCCACAATACTGGTGCTTATCCTTGATCATCAATGGTTCATTAACTCCGCCAGAATTGCTGCAAAAAAGACAACAATGCCGTGGAGCGTATTTAATACAATTAACTGGCTACGTTATAAGATTAACCCCATCGAATGGGGGAATTGCAAAAGAGTCAAGATCAGGCTCCTTTCCAGATTAACAATCAATTAAAATTGACAAGTGGTCAGCAGACTGCAGAGGAAAAGCGAGGAAAGCGAACGGGAGGAAAATAATTACGATGGCTGCATAAAAGGCGCCATTTAGCCTCGGCTAACGACACGCAATAATTACGCCCAATTAATCGCAATAACTTTTGCAAATTAGATAATTTCGGTTCACGTCCCAGAGTCCAGAGAACGAAGCGTTCCAGCTGCCCTGGGGCCACATTAAATGTAATTCTTTTCCTGCAACAGGGAGTTTGAGCTGCAGAAGATTTTCCAGCACGCCACTCAAATAAGTGTAATCGGGCATCGCTGCACTTGTCGCTCCTCTAATTTCCCCAGCCCCAAAGGCAGACCCAGAAACGCCCCAACTTTTGTGACAATGTATGGATATTCATATGGGGGTCTTTGGGTCTGTAAAAACTGAATAGAAGTAAGGAGCTGAAGTTTACTTCGTTATGAGTGGAAAACTTTAAACAAATTGTATATCTTAGACTGTAAAATCACATGTATAAACTTTTCCAAAACCTAATTTATTAAATAATAAATATTTTACATATCGTCATCCATTCTAGTAAATGTTGTAAATTAATTTCCCTTATAAAAAAAATGTTTCTGCTAACTTTACCTCTCTTTGCTTAGCATTTTTTCTGTTTAATTGTATTTTTGTTTAATTGTATTTTATTTTAGAATACAAGTTTTAAGCAATATACTTAAAACTTTTACTTTATGAATACATTTTGTTTTTTTACTCCTCATTATGTCTGATTGTCTTAAATCGCGTTTATCTAAAAGCGTATTTGCTTTTGCAACTTTTTTGTTTGTTTATTGCCTAGCAGATATCAAATAGTCGACTCCTCTGCCTAATATCCGTAATTTATTATTTCCTAGTACAACTTTTTTATTCTTGCCCCCCAGTGTCCGCCACTTGCTGCTTTTCTAGTTGTTGGCTCTTGTGCTGCTGCTGCTCCATCAAAAGGCTGTTCTGCAAATAAATTATTGCCCCGTGCACTTGTGCCAGCCCCCCTTTGCACTTGGGCCCCCCCTCTACGCAACTGCCCCTCCGTGGCACCTCGATTCTGAGGCAAAATGCCTACTTAACCAAGGCGCAATGCTAAAAATACAATTGAACCTATTGCTGACAGCTGTTGCGTAAGCTGCGGAACATTTGAAACCGGGAAAAGGGGCCTGTTTTTAACCAGTCAGCATTTTAGAGTACCAAAATAATCCAGCACTTTTAGTTTATATTAATAACAAATCTAAATTCATTAACATTTGCAGCTAAACATAGTTTATAGGCTTTTATACGTTCTTAAATACTTTAATATAATAAAAAAAGCTCAACAAATTAAATAAAATACCCTAAAAATGATTATACTTATATAAACAAGGAGTATCTAACTTTTGTTTATTTTATATAAACTTTAAGGGTGGTTTTGCATTTCTAATAATTTTTCCTTAAAACTAAATTAAGTTTTAAAAATATTTCGAGAACTCTAAAAATTACTGTGGAAAAATATTTAATTTTTTGAGAAAATAGAAAGCATTAACGTATTAAGCATATTTTTAAAAATTTTCCTAATATTGGAGAATGCAGTTTAGGCACATATTCTAATGTCTCAAGATCAACCCCCTTGCAAATAAAACTCCGCCCCTGGTCGAATACAATTTATCAAAAGGCAGCACGCCACGAAAGCCAACGACAAGCTGCTCCAACCAGTCGAAAGGCCCTCCGGCGAAAAGCAAGAGATGCTGCCGAGGAGGAGGAGTCGTCTTCGACTTCGTCTAGTATTACATAAGCAAACTGGAGATGCGAAGAGCAGTTGGAAGCTTATCTATCCGCGAGTATTGGCTGCTGGCGGTGCAAGGAGCAGATCAAGTGGCACAAGATCACCAGCTACGAAACAACAAAAAGGGGGAGGACTGCGGTGAAGGGGCCACGACAGCTGGCAAAAGGCGGCGGCACTGTACTGGAAAGCCAATTCTAGATCCGAAGATCCTGCTCCGTCAGGAGGAAAAGCTTCAGGCGGGCACGCGTCAAGCTGAGAGTTGCACCTATAAAAAGAGCACAGAAATGGTAAGATAATCAATAATAAATATAATTTACTTGCAATAATACTTTGTTTTTTTAATAAATTAATCATATTTGATTCTATATATTAAAAAATAACCCAAGTTCTTAATTAAATATTTTTACAGTCAGTTAATCAGTCAATTTGGCTTAATCCTTACAAAATTATGCAATAAAATCTAAACTGAGGTCTACAAAAAAATAAAATGTAATCTAATCATTTAATTGTATTTAAAAAAAGTCTATAGTTTTTGGTTAACTATAAGCTTAATGTTAAGTGATTTTTTTAAATTTAAAAGCAACAAATTGCAACTAAAAAAATTCTCTGAATCTAATCAACTTAAAACAAAAGTGTTTAATTTCTTACTGTGCAAGAGGAGAATTCGCCCAAAGGAAAAACGGTAGCCCATTGTCCGAGGAGTTATATATATGTTAGTTTGTGGATTGGAATTGATTTGTTTGTGGCCTGTGGCCAAGTGACAGAGCTAGGGGACTTAAATCCAATCAGCGGACTGGTCCGCACACGCCTCCAATTAGAGTCTAAATGACAATTGTACTTTTAACCCAATTTATTCTCGGTTCCTCGCAGATTCACAGATGGTTCGCTCTAGCCTTAACTATAAATCTGAATTGTGTACGTTATTTGGGGGCCCTTCGTTTTAGTCCCATTATTCTCTTCTACTCCTGGTCGATCGCACTTCAATCTTTGCCCAAGTGTCGCAGAAGCCCATGGAGTGCATCGGTTTGCTATAAAGGAAAGGGTATATTGAAGTAAAATAGTTTTTTTTCTTAGGTAGTATAATATAATATTTTAAGAAAACAATTTTAAAATGGCATAAACAATTATTATGAAATAGCCTGAAGAATTTAAGCAATTAATTAAAATTATTATTTAATCATATTTATAAAGTTTGGCACTTAATAATATATATAAATTTTAATATACATACATTTTTTTATGTTACATACATAATTTATTTGTCCTTGAAAATTCGTTTAATTTGTGTTGTATTTTAAAAATGTCAAAAAACATGAAAGAGTATTTCGTAGCTGCTTTCGCCATTGATATTGTGACTTTTCCCCTTTCTTGTTTATGCATTTGATTATTTGCTTAAATCTTTATCGTTGATTTCCCGGTGTGTGTGAGTGAGTATCTGTGTGTGCCTTCCTCGTTTTTAGTTTTCATTTTTTTTTTTTTCTTCTTTAGTTGTGTATGCAGGCAACGTTTCTCAGTTCGTTTCGTTCCTTTCGCAGTCTTCGTTTGCATCCACATCCACATCCACACAAGCGTACTCCCAGATATATTTGTATCTGTATCTGGAAGTGTGGCGGAGGCGAGTCGAGATCCATTAAGGCAATGACCTGTTTTCATATCTTTTCTATATGTTTGCGTGCTGGCCGGGCTTTGTTGTTGTTTTGTCTCGTTCTTGCAAAGGGGGCGTGGGCGGAGAAGGGGCGGGGCGAGGCACACGCAATCGGAGGAATCGACGGTCGTCGCATGTGTCCCAATGTTGCAAGTTGATAGTAAAAATTATGATGATTCTTGCCCCAAACAACTGGCGGTTACTGGTCAAACGAGTTCTCTTGTTGTTGATTTTGTTGTGTTTTTTTTTCTTATTTTTTTTTGTGCATATTTATCTCTACGTTGTCGCTGCCTCCACTTCATTAGGTCTTTAATTTTATATCGTATCAAAACAGAGAAAAGGCAGGCACACTCGCGGCTCTCGGTGATATTTTTTATTTTGCCCCGAGCCCATATTATACCCTAGAAAACTGCGATATTTATGCAATTATTATTTGATTATAAAAATAATTAAATAAAAGCATTAAAAAATACTACAAATTCTGTCTTATCTTTACGTAAAACTATTAAAAAAAAGTGCTAATGTCGCAAAAAATTATCATAAAACAAAAAACTATTAATTAAAAGTGCTAATGTCGCAAAAAATTATCATAAAAATTAATATTCTTGTCTAGCATACAAAAAACTATACTCTTGATATAATTTCATATTTTGGAAACAAGCTCTTTCTGGCGGAAAATATTTGATAGCAATTAAAATGTTAAATATCATATATTTATATTTTTAAAATGCAAAATTCTTTATAAGCAATTTTATTTGACTACATAAGCTTAAACAAATAATGTGCTTAAAATGACATTGTACAAACGTTTTTTACTTTTATAAAACGACAATTAAGTCTACAACATTTAAATAGAGTTTTGTTAATAGTTGACTATAACTTAGAGGGTGTAACTGGCTTCGATCCTTGAGACTCGTTTCCTATCTTGTTTTTTTTGCAGTTGTATTATGAGCCTACGAGTATCTGGTGGATACTTGGGCAACGTGAAAAAAGTCTTTGGCGCGTAAAATCTTTTTGGGTTCATTAGAACGTTGAACGTGGTTGTCGTTGCTGGTTTCCCCCTTCTTTTCCTTCAGGTTTTCCTAGTGATCGGCGATCGGCGATCGGGGATCGGGGCTCCTTGGCTCGAATCCGATCCTGGGCATGGTCACATGGGCAATCAAGTCGTTCCTCGTGGCCCTGTCACTTTGACAGCGCATCTGCGGTTTAATCTGGTTTCTGGCCGGGCTGCTCTTCTGCCCGGTTGGCGATTGCACACTACACAGTACCTACATGCACGTATTACTGCCGGGGTACAGTACGATCCTAGGTCTGGAGCAGCAGTACCCGTACTAGTACCCGCGTCTATTTATAGTGATCGCGTGGATATGATCAATCAAATTGAAGGCGTGACAAAAGGGACAAGGTTATTTATAGGGCAAATAGACTTAATTGCTCACGTATTGGGATCGTTAAATTGTTTATAATTGTTAATTATTACCTCTTAATAAATTCTTTTACCATAAACATTAAGCTTCCAACACATGTTTTAGTTAATATTTTTTGTTTGTACTAAAATCATTATGTTTAAATGAAGATGTAAAAACTAATATGGTTAAGTCGATAAAAAATATAAACACATCCTGCCTATATGACTATTAATGTTTTAAAATGTGGCTTTTAAAGTTAGTGTTAAATCAAAATGTTCGCCAATAGGTGTGCTTATCAGTTTATCGACTATTTAAGTATCAGGTTCAATTAAATTTAATAAAGAGAATCTAACACCATATGGAATACTAAAAATTTAAGTTGCTTAAAAACCATATTGCCCTAAGGCTATCGCACCTGCATTATTCCCATTGCCGATCACTCCCATCCATCACCTGTAAGTCATGTGTAAAGAGCCCATCCATGAAATCTTCTTTCTTTCCCCAGAGTTTACTCAAGATAAGCACTTTTGGTGTAAAGTGCCTTTCTATTTGCCCACAACCAAACGAAAAACTGATATCTGCCTGTGTTATTTGCCCAGAACATTTGCCTCTGTTTGGCTACTTAAATTTCCCAGAGTCAATAAATGGAACCGAGTTAGCTGGCTCAGAAGCCCAGATGTCGCGGCCCAACCTTGACCATTGCACATAATTGCGATTATCTGGCGATGCTACAGCGTCTCAGGGTCAGTTGGTTTTTCAGTATTTTTTTTTTCCAGCAATTGTTCATTAGAAGCAGCATCCTTGAAATCAAATTGAAATCGTAATGGGGCACACCCCTGGGGGGCCAATAAGAATTGCACCCGTCAAGTCAAAGTTTAAGCAAAGTTTGACCGAGAGCAAATATGTGGGCAAAGCATTTTAATCACGGTTTATTTTCCAAAGATTAACCTCCAAGTGGGTGGAAACTCTTAAAACAAGACAAATAATTATGGGTTCTATTAATCCCACACAGAGCAAAACAGTGGATGGAAACTATATAGCGTTTAAAAAAAAGATTAATAACTTTTTGGTATATCAATGCAATGAGATAATGGTCAATAAGTACCCAACAAACAGAAGCCATTGATTTTATTTCTTTCTGTGCAAGCGAGAACTGAGAACTTAAAACCTTTTGGATCAGACAGACCATACTAAACCATAATCATGGCCAAGTGGTGATTTGCATTCGCAATTGCTCGAATCAATGTTATGAACGTCAAAAGCACGACAAATGAATCATGCTGCGATCTCTTCTTTATATAGATCCCCCACCCGCACCCTTTGTCTCCGATCTGGCCGATCCGAGCTTAGCTCGTGTGCCCCAGAGGCAGCGACATTGACAATGAGCCAAAAAGCGTTTCCAAAGCGATCCACAAACGGTAGCCAGCCAGCAATAACAAAAAACAATGCCCCAAACAAAAGCGGGGAAAAAGAGTAGGATGGGTATGTTGATATTACGACTTTTCGATACCATTTAACTGATTTTATTATTTGTAACACTGATAGAATAGAAGAATATAGTTGTGACCAACAATTTATGTAAATAAAATGACTTTATAGAACTATTCTGCGATAGCATTAACCAGCTCTGTTTTATTATAGGGAATTTTACCGCTAAAAATATGTTTTAAACTGCAAAATTTCAAACCTATTTTCAACTTGAGACCAAAGCTCGCAGTTATTCCAGTAATGTTTAATAATTTCAGTTATTTTATGAAACATTAAGAAGTTTCCTTTAGGTATAATATAAATAAATAACCATATTAACCATTATTATTTAGATTTTTTTTAGAAAATAGCGGTAGAAAATATTAAAAGTACTTACAAAAGCAAAATAAATCTGATGAACATATAATTCATTAAGGAGGTAGGTACACTTATTCTAATTCTGCACTAATGTCTATAAAGTCAACTATCTAACAAAGTTTATGTAACCATCATTCTTTTGCCCTACACTATAGGGTACCTAAATAAAACGTGCCCGTTTGTAAGAGCTTTTGGATTTGGTTTGCTGTTGCAGCATGATCGGGCAAAAGATCGTTAAGCAGTGCACAGTAGCTGCTCGAGCGTCATAATAACAGCAGCAACAAGATGTTCGAGCCCCCCTCCCCGCTTTTGGGCTCCCTTCTTCCCCCACTCCCCCCATCGAACCCACCGCCTACTTGCAGGTCCCACTGTGCCGTCCGTCTGTCCCCCCATCTGTCCCACTGTCCGTCCGTGGAGTGTGGAGTGCAGCTGCAACGCTGCAGGGTGTACACTGCACCGAGCAGTGCAACATCGACGCGCCACAATTCAACAGCACACACTCGGACTCCTCCGATATCGGAGCGTAGGCCACTGGTTAACCGGTTTCCTCCTCGGACAGAACGGACAGCACGGACAGTACGGACAGTACGGACATTACGGACGGATCGGACCGATCGGACCGATCGTTCGGAGGAGACATCGTCGACGACGATGCATAAAGCTTTTTAAGAACCTTCTTTGTTGCGGCTGGCAGCACGTTACACTGAAAAAGGTCAATTATATCATTAAAAAAAAAAATATATAATTACTAAGTTATGAGAATTAAATGTATTTATTTGATTTAATATATTTAGCTTCTATAAAAAGAAATAAATTAAATTAAAAAAATTATTATTATCAAGTTATGAGTATCAAATAAATTTAATTGACTAAACTTTTAACTTTTTAATATAAAATGTATCTACCACCTTTCAAAGTCTTTTATTTAGAAAAATTTGTTTACTTCTAAATAATTGTATTTAAAGAATTCTGTTTTTCGTAAAAACAACTAAAACAATTTAATTATTCAAATTTTATTGCATGGTTTCTGCAACTTTAAGAGCTCAGTTTTATTCGTGTTATTCCAAATCAAAGTTAACATATAAATAATATTAAATAATGAGTTACTATCAAAAAAAAAAAGACCGAAGAAGTTTAAACAATGAACTTAAGCTTGAAATCTAAAAATTTACTTTATTATATCAACAAAATTTATAGTTTGTAACATCTAAACAGGAAAAACATTGTAATCCCTTTATTTGCTAACACATTTTCCCTTTCTCCACACTCTGCAATTTATTCTGTTTTTTTGCCAAGCCCAATTTCCATTTGTTTACACTGATTGATCTACACCAATTTCTCTTTTGGCTTATAATAACTAACCAGCTACTAGTTGCCTGACCCACCGCCCTCCTTTGGCCCACTCCCCTTTCTAAATCGTTAAATTTCATATATCAAATTATGGCCTGGGTCCACGAACCCCTAATTTTGTTGCGTGTAATTGCCACTTCCAGTACAAAAGCTTTTATTTTGTATGCTTGTTGTTGTATTTTTGTTGTTTTTGTTGTTGGATATTCTGTGGCTGTTGTTGTTATGTTGTTGCTATCTGTGTTGTTGTGTTTTTTGTTGTTGTATCTTTGGTTGTTGTAATTATTGTTGTATTTGGGTTTTTTATTTTGTTGTTGGTGTATCTTTTGCTGTTGTTGGTGTATTTCTTATTGTATACTGTTGGTGTATATGCTGTTTCAGTATCTTTTTGTGGTTGTTGTATCTTTTGTTGCTAGTGTTGTTTGTTGTTTGTTGGTGTTGTTGTATTTTCCGTTTCGTTCGGTTCTTTTCCTTCCTCTATGTTTAAGGCGACTGCGCTGCCGTCTTAAGCTGCATTACAACTTTTTACTGCGTCTTAAACTGAAATCGAGTTTTGTTGTGCACGTAGTACAGATACATGTGCTCCCTACATACAAATATATCTTTTGTCCGTATGTATCTTTTTCTATCCATCTGTGTGTGCGCAACTCCGCCCGAACCATCAACGCCCCAAGTGCATTGGGCCTCCCATTCCCTCCGCCCCTATATCTTTCTTTATGTGTCTCTGACAATCTGCTGGTTTGATAGTTACAACGTAGTCATCGTCAGCCTCCCTCCTTATAGGTCCCCTCGAACTATCCCCACCACAAACCCACCGAAGTTCGTCCAGTAGCCGCGCTTAATTGCATTTTGACTTGCGGCGTGAAGTTGAGTTGAAGATCATTATGATGGCGATGGCGATGATGATGATGATGATGATGGGGAAGAAGTTGAAGATCAGCTAGCTAAAGATCTCGAGACGAAGACGGAAAAAGCTTTGTCATATTGGAACTCTCTACGGTCTATTTGCTTAGGGGCGTGGTCGGCGGTCGCCTCCTTTTTGGCGTATGCCCAGTAGCTGCTGCTGGGCTAAAAAGTGTTTTTGCAGCTACACTGAAAGAAAACTAACTAACTGCTAGCTTGGCCTAGCATTAAGGATTAAAGAGATTGTTCAGGAAATTTCTATTAACACAACTTGTTATTCACTCCTCCAAATTTTTATTAATATTAGTTATTTAGTAACTTTAGTAACTATTTAGTAAATTTGATCTACGATCTATGATATTCCTTTTATATTTTTAAGCCCTATTTTTGTAGAAGTGTACTCATCTTTACCTCCGTCCCATTGTATTTGTTTTGGCTTGTGGGTTTTGTTGTAGTTTTATTATGACTTGCAACTGTGGGCTGCTTTTCTACAGTTTTCGTTGTTTGTGCTATGTTGATTGAATGCGCTTTGTTAGTTTGGGGACCCTTTTGTTGGTTTTTGTTCATTTGCTGTGATTAGTTAGCGGGCTTATGAAAATGTTGAATAACTGAATATTTTTTTGTGAGATTTGCTCTTAACCAAATTAGAGATTTTTCACTCAAATGAGTTCTAAGCTGCATCAAATTGGTAAACAATAAATTAAGGGAGCTTTGTTTGTTTCCATATTAACAGAATTTTTGATGGGAAAATAACTTGTTTCATTTCGTTTTCGTACTTAAAATTCATTGAAGTATTTTTATTTTATCGTTATGGAAAAAAAGCTATTTCCAGAAATGGCAACTACTCAAATTTATTAAAGCCGCATTAGCTCACATTATTTAGTTTCTTGGCAACCGCGATATTCATATTTATTAATTACCGTTCAACGTTCCTTTTGTTATTGGCCATTTGCCCTGCCCGATGTTTGTCTTCTGTATTTCCAGTAAAACAAATTAGCCATGCTGATCAGCTATCGATTTCGTCGACCCAGAGTCGAATCGGTAGCCCGCTTGTTAACCATAGTCACAGCCATTACGCATAAATTTTGACTTGTCTCTGGTTACAACTTGTCTTACAGGCCATGCCAACTCATGTTTGTTTAGTGATTCGTGTGTGTTTTTGATAAATTATGTTTATACTCTAAAGGGAAGCCGGCCGATTTGTTAAGTGACAACATTTTTTTTTTTTAAGACCTGTTCATACAATATTAAATATTTGGTTTATTTTAGCATACCTATAATTTTTAAGATTTTAATACATATAAATATTAGCAACATATTTTATTTTAAAATAAATAAAAAGCTCTATCAATACTTTTTTTCTAAATAGATTTCGCCAATCTATATGATTTGGAAAATAAACTTATGGGAAATTAAATTATAAAAACGTATTTTATTTTAAGTTTAATAATAATAATAATAATAATAAAAACTCAAACAATATCAATATTTTTTTCTAACAATCTATATTAATTGGAAAATTAGCATATAAGATGGTTTTTTAAACGGTGGGTGTATAAATGTAAATTGCTTGGCTAAAAGGTGTGTTAATCAATTTAAATTTATTATTATAATTATAATTATGTTGGTGTGATTAAATCATATTTTATTGATATCATAATTTCTGTCATTAAAATTATCAAGATATATCAGAACTACACTTAACTTTTGTTGCCCGAATGCAGCACAGAGTATTCTACCTTTTGTTCTGCTATTTATTTTAAGGTGATCACTTTGGGCATAAGTTTACCATAATATTGTGTCAATTCGGTTTTTGTGTTAATTTGTGTGTTGTGGATCGGTAAATCATCTTGGGGCGTTAGTTTATTGGCTGCGTTGACTTTTGCTTTGATATCGCTTTTGATTTGATTCCCCTTTTTATGGTGGACGCAATTATCCAGCCCGTTTTGATGGGCCCCAAATCCCGGTAACTGTGCTTTAATGGGCCCCATAACTTGTGGGACATTATGACACCAGCAATAATCCCAATTCCATCTGCAGTCCACACCTCAGCATGCATTTCATTATAAATAGGTTAAGATGCTAAATTTACTGGACATAAAAAGCTGAGAAGCAAAGCGACTCGCACACATATAGCCACATAAACCTTTAAACCTAAACACGCACTTAAGTCATAAAAAAAAACCAACAACAGCAACTAAGACGAAAAACATGACATTAAATTGCATGAGGTTAAGCAGCGGAGAAGAAGAAGCAGTCGACGAAGAAAAAAAAATAATAATATTGTCCATAGAACCCAGCACAGGTGTTCAGTTGCCGCTGCAGCAGCCATACACATAAAAAACCAGCAGAAAAAAAAACACACAACAAACTTAAAATCAAGTTTTAAAGATTCAACGACGTCGACGGCACTTAAACAGCCCCAGCGCTAAAAAGAGATGAAAATATGGACAGTTGCGGGCAAAATATAATAGTATTTAAAACAAAAGTTTCGATTAAAATAAGATTTCCGAATTTCGGTCTAAACAATATAAAATTTTATAATTAATATTAGCATATTTAACAATGCAGTATAAATACTAATATTAATATAGTTTTAGCCTCTTTCAGACATGTTTTGTCATTTTTATATATAACATTTTTTTTATAATTTTTAATTCTGGCCTTTTTTTGGTTGTAGCAATACCTAAACAACTAACTAGCACAATGTCTTACATTTTTTTTTACATTAATATTCTTATTTATTATTTATTGATTTAAGGTATATTCATATTTTTTTGATGGAAGATTTTATTTTAAAAGCATTAATAAAATGTATGGGTTCTTTAATAAAAAAAAATCATTCATCATTATGCTTCCATTTTCTTGGCCGCAGCTGTGGTAGGAGCGAGACAGCAAGCAACCTTTAAATGCGGGCCTAGCAGCATCCAAACGTGATGCGATCGAAGGAGTGGTGAGGGGGAATATATAGGGGTAGGGGTAGGGGGATATGGAGGAGATATAGTAAAGCCAAACCCAAGTCGCGATCGGGCCGTGCAGGCAGCAACTTGTCGAGGCTCGCCCCCATACCCTTGGACGGACTCAAGTGCCTGACTGCCTGATTATGATCGGATCCGAGTGGTGGGTTGTATGAGCTGCTCCCGCTGCTGCTGCACTGAAAGAAAATTACTCTCTAGTGGGTTCCTTTTGGTAACATGAGTACAAATTTATTCGATTTAAACTCTTGTTGTAATTATTGTTTATTGTTGTCTTAAATAACCCTTATTTCGGACTTACAGTTTAAACTTATTTAGTTCTTTAGTAAATACTTCGAGTAACATAATTTCAAGTCTAAACAACATTTAAAAACTTCCTGACTGCAAGCCTTTCCCAAATAATGTCTAAAAAGATTAAAGTGTTACTTTGGAAGCTTTTTCTCCATTTTTGTAAAATTTATAAAGAAATTAAGACAACATTTTTATATGTGTAATGCTGTTGCCGAGGAGTTGGTGCCTGGTGCTGCGTGTGTAATAAACATAATGATAATGCCCGCCGCTGTCCAAGTGGTTTGGCTGCCTTCTGCAGCTACCGTGGATGTAATTTACACTTACACTGCGGTTCAACGGTTTTCGGAGGGAGGGGGTGGCAAAAGGGGCTGCCACTTCGGTCTTAGAGCCAAAGAAATGACACACTTTGGTAGAGCCCATATACAATAACTGCTAACTGATTCCGTTTGTTTTTTTCCTGGGCTTTGGTTTGGTAAACCGTAACCGAACGTGATCGAACGGAAAGCCCTCTGGCGGTCATTAGTCGAAGTTCTGTGAAAAGTAAAAGCCATCTGGCGTTTGAAAAAGGGTAGGAAGTGGGTCCAATATTCTGGGCTTCCAAACTTCGGTGACACTACAGTGATCACTCTTAGTTAGGAACCTTCTTACTTAGGGACATGAAAGTTTATATAATTCCTGGAAAAGACAATTTTTTCAATATATAATCGCACTTAAAGTGGGAACACCACCTGTTTTAGATCAGCACCACAGATCCTTTTCATATAAATAAATTGGTCCTTATAGATACTTCTATTGTTAAAAACTATGATTGGAAAGTATGGGATTGGGATATTTACCCAATAAAGCTCGTTTATGGTTTTACAATAGATGTTTAACTCTGCACTGTACCCCTCAGAAAACGATTGTGTAATCGTACAGAATAGAGTGGTAACATTCCCCTGGATTATTTAAAAGGCATATTACAATTTCGATTTGTGCAAAATATGGCCACAAATTAAACCGATTTGAGCTACGCCCAGCGATGGAGACCCTACTAAAAACCTTGATTCATCCCTTTGGGCACTCGAAGTGGATCGGAACTGAAACGAACCCAGCGAAAAAAGACGAGAAACCAAGTTGGTAAGCAAAACCAGCAGCTGAGCCCCTCAGGCGGCAGTTAATCAACAGTTTTTATGCAAAACTACAAAAAAATCTGAAACCAGAACAGGAAAATGAAAAGCGAGCAATAACCCAGGCAGGCAGGCAAAAAAAAAAAAAAAAATAAGAAGAAAAAAACTGAAACGCACACCTCAAGCCCCCAAAACAAGTCAATATGATCGATCGTTTGCTTGATTAAGCCTAATTGAAAACGAAAATGCAGAGAGAAACGCAGCGAATCCGGAGCGAGAGAGCAGCTCTATACGATCCGCAGCGCCGATACGATCCGCAGTCATGATCACTACTTGCCTGGTCTGGCCTGGTACTTCGGATCGGTTTCGGTCCGGTTCGGTCAGTGGAAATCCGAAATCGGTGGAAACCCACCAGACGGGCCCCACACTGCCACAACTTACTACAAGAATTTTGAAATCAAAACAAAAACGTAAAAGATCAACGCACAAAAAGAGCGCGCCACTGAATTTTGGCGGGAGACTACTGTACCGCTCGATCGGCGAGAATCAGATGAACAAAACAAACCGACAAAACCGGAGGAGCCTGTAGTAGGCGTATCCACTGCGAGTGTGTTGGTGTGGCATGTGTAGAAGATGGAGAGGAACAACAAAATCAAAAAACAAACTGACCAAAGAGCAGAGAGTTTCACATCTCAGAGACTTTTCCAAGAGCACGGAGTTTTCCATGGGATGTGGTAAGAGATCGGAAAAGAGACCCAAATGGGCCCCAAAGAGAGTGGGCGATCAGTGTTGCCGTGCTGCAGGTTAAAAATCAGAGTAGCAGATATAAATATATTTCAGGAAGTTTTGAAATACATTTAAAACTGATATCTTCATTTAAAAATGTATGCATTTCAATGCAGTTTATAGAACTTATTTGTGGAAATATATGTATTCCCAAAATTTAGGTTTGTAATATATGCTTATTGAAAAGTAAGTAAGCTTAAATTAGTATATATGTAAATGTCTTTATTTTCTTAACTTTAACTTTCGGTTATTAATAAAATTATCTGTATGTTTCTAAACAGAAGGACACCATTTTAAGCTTCTCATCAAGTACAAGGCAACCGAAACTATGTATACTATTAATTTCTTAAGCAACAAACATTTTTATTTGATTTTGTATACCTTTATTTTTATTTGTTATTAAAAAATAAGTAATGATATTAATGTTTACCTTTGTTTTCACGGTTAAGCTTAAAGAACCTTCAACGTTCAGGACAATTACGAAACCCTAATTAATGGTCAATTAAGTACCTTTAACACATCTGTCAGTTGATAAGGAAACCCCAGTACAGAAACCTTTAACACTGCCACAATTTTCCGCAAGTGAGGCAGCCAGTATCTCCCTGCCGGTTCCATTTCATTTCATTTGCTTTGGTTTCATTTTATATTCCCCCTTTTCGGAATCGAGAAAAAAGCGCGCCAAAAAGATGCACCTACTAGGGATTTATAGTCCTTCCTATGTTGGGTGCAATAAAACCTGAAAAAAGGGAGTGAGAGGAGTGCGGATAAAGTGGAATAAAGGAAAGGCTGTGTTTCCACTGGGAGAGTGTAATAACCCCAAACGGACCCTCGATCTGTCTCCCTTTCTCTCTCTCTCTCTCTCTCTCTCTCTCTCTGACGGGCTGAATAAATTTCACAGCAGAAGTAGAAAATCGAGGAAGAAGAAGGGAAGAGCAAAAAGGAGGAGAACGAGAAGAGGACCAGGCAACGTTACTTGTTTCTTGAAGGGTCCACACGATCGCCCCACGACGTCAATTTGCAAGTTCTCCTTGGAGCCACAGAAACTCAGGCTGCGACGGCAAAGAACCCACTGATTCGCAGCAAGGAGGGCTGATCGAAAGGTACTCAATCTCGCGATTGATTCACCTCTATTAAATTCAATTTCAAAAAATAATTTCAAAGCTCTGAAACCAACTAACGTAATTACAATTCCAATTACAATTCTGTGTAAGATATACATATATCATTTTAATTCACAAGTGTTAGTTTATGCGATGTTATAAAACAATCTGTCTTGTGTATCGATTTCATCTCTTCAACTTCCCATAGAGTTCAATGGACCCTCGCAAAGTGCGCAACATTTTGCGGGCCGAGTTTGTAGTACGTAAGCCGTGTTCCTCTGTGTTTTGATTTTACGGCACAGATGTTTTATTTGCCACAACACACATACACACACACACACACACAAAAGGTACACAGGAGAGATGGAGCGACCCAAAGGGCGAGCAATCTCATGTTTACCCTGCCGCTGTCTTTCCTCATGATCCTCCACTTCGTGCCTTTTAATGCCTTTAATCCTAGCAAATAATACAAAAGAGAGAACTCTAGGACAAGTGTATGGAGGAATACGAAAACGGGGAAACAAAATATACACCGCGCAGAACACAGGACTTCTGAACATAAGATCATATATGTAAATAATTCTTTATAACTGTATCAATTGTCGTTTTGGAAAATGTGTCGTTGGAAAATGTGTTGCAAGAAAAAGCAAAGAATGTTACTCAAAAATTTAGGAAACTTAGCCATAAATTACAGTCCGTAGTTATATTTAAATCTATCATATTTTAAAACTGCAACAAAAACTAAAATTAAAAGTAGCAAGTGATTTAACAAACATATCTTTTAAATATTTATATTTATATTTGATTAAAAAGCAGTGTTCTTCTTAGTTAACCTAAAATAAATGCTGATAGGAACGCAATGGCTCTACAAGACTTCGACTCATTATCGCATAGGACTCGGAAAGGGTTCAAAACGGGGTCAACATCCTTAGGACTTTGAAATTGAAGTTATATCGTAGCCTACTTTTAGACACCTTTGTAGGAGCTTACAAACCTTTAGAGATTTGAGTGCAATTATCTAACATTTTATGGTACCGCATTATGTTTGTGGACTTTAATATTATATCTTTGATATCGATTATGTCTTCTGCTAAAAATTTGTACTTAAGACCTTCCTTCCAACTTTTTCTCTGTGCATTAGACGACTGGCAGTGTCTTGGGGACGCAACCTGGGGACGTGTCTCCGTTTCTGTCCCAGGCATAAAACAGAAAGTGTGCAACACACGCTCTCGAAGCCAAGCAAAAGACACTGGTGTACTGGGATACACCCGACGGGAGGATCGTCCGAAGGGGAGGGGAGGGGAGGAGGCGAAACCCATGTGGTTGTGGTCCGTCCCAACTACGATTGCAGTGAACTTCTAGCCCAGAGTCATTGAACTTGTCCTGTAGACTCGACTCCAGTGACTCTGGCTATGGCTTTGGCTTTGGCTTTGGCTTTGACTTCGACTGTGGCTCTACCACCGATATCAACACACTGCGATCGTCATGATCGTGTTCGGTCGCAAGTATAGTACGTCATGATGAGCGTGGTCCGTGGCACACACAGAGAAGTGGCTTTGTCCCCAGCTGTAAGCTGTACCGCACACAGAACCACACTCTGAATCCCAATCCCACTTCGCTGACTTCTATTCCGACTCCTTCGTGGACATAATGAACTTGGCTTTTTCGTACTCGTACGTACAGACGTACTGCGTACGCAATTTTCAAATCGTGTATGCCTCATGAGATCGTGGAGCCTCCTCGTTGTGCCCCTGAGATGGGTTCTAACTGGATGGGTTGAAAGCACTCTAGCAGAGGGTATATAATATTTTATTAACTTAATGAGCTAAAGATGTAAATGAGAATAAATGTACTTAGAACTCAGTAAAAATCGGATTAAATCCGCACTCTATTCTTAATATTTTCAAAATATCACAAATAAGTTAAGCTTAAATCACAATTCTAATCTTAAATATAATTATGATTAAAAACAAATAAAATTGTGTTCAACTAAAGGTTTTTAACAATCGAAAGATTATAATCTGTTTCTGCATATTATCGAATGTGTTATTATCACAAGTGTAACAGAATGCAATAAAATATTTTGAGATGTCTTTTAAAAACATCTTTAAAAAAACCCTTAAATTGTTAAAGAAAAATTCTTGAGTTTAAAAAAATCAATCTTGTCCCAGAGTATTTAAAATTCGCTTACCATTTAGCAGTAATTCTTGCTGGTTTTCTATTTGATTTGGCAACAAGCTGCCTTTGTGGCCCATTGTCGTTTTGCATGGATATAGCCAAAATGCAGGGGTATGGGTGCATATATCTGTGCATATGATAATGATGTTGGTGATCGTGCCACTTTAGCAATGGTTTAGCTACGTAGATCGGGCCGAAAGCCAGACCCCTGGGATGGGATGGGTTGAAGAACCTTTTGATTGGTTAACCATACACGACTCTCCGCACCGTTTTCCCCCGGCCACAAAGAAGTCTGTGGATCAGTTCTGTGGGCAATCCTGAAGTGGGGTGCGGTGTTGTTGGGGCATTTAACTGTGCCATGTTCTGATCCTCGCCAGAAAAACCCCCCAAATGCCCCTCCGTCCTGTGGGCCTGCATGCATAATATTGCCAAGATTTATGCAAAAAATTGATGGCAATTAGTCGTCGTCTCTGGTTCGTTCTTTATCTGACTCTCTGACTCTGCAAGGGAACTCTGTTTATTCACTTATATAAACGAGTATGTGTACGTACATATAGAGGTAGGTAGTAGTATCTTGGTGCATAATGATTTTCGGTATCAAATTACATTGGTTAGGGGTTTTTAGTATGCATTTTACTTGCTGTTTGCTCTTGTCGACGCTGCCGTCCTGTGTCTTCTGTCCCCAGCCTGCTGTCTTCTCCTTCCTGCTTAATTTGATGCGCTCGTGCCGTCTTTTTTTTTCTAGTTTTCTCGGTCCGTCCACCGCCAGTCCCCACTGTCCCAATCCCAATCCAAATCCTAATCCCATGGATGCTCTGGATCTGCTACAAAACGAGGTTTGTTCTTTAATTCGCGTTTAATATGTAGTTCTTGTTTAAGACGAAATTGTTTTCTAGTCCAAAATGATAATGATGAGCTCTAATTCTTTAAGCTTGTCTTGCGAGGCAAATTGTGTAATTTAATGGAAAAGTTGGATGGGAAAAATATATATCAAAGCTGGTAATACATTTTATTTATTTCTCCCTCTTTCTTACAAAATTTACTTGAACAAAAAGGTGTTATGTTCAGTTCTAAAAAATCTAGAAAATATTTAGAGTTTCTATAGGATTATATTTTTCCTTTATACGAATAAACTACTTCTAAGGAAGTATATTTAATTATTTCAATAAATTATGATTATTTAATCTTAAATGTTCAAATGTTCAATTGGGATTACCCATTAAATATCAATATGCTTACTAATTTATTTATAGCTCTCCCAATCCTGCCTCAATTATCCACTTAGTAAAAAACTTTAATGGATCCATTAACTACAGCAAAAACTAATAATCCCCAAGCATTTAGCCTTTAAAAGCTGGTTTTTTTCGAACTAGCGATGGGGGGCTCATTATGCTGATTGTTATTGTCACTGTCAGGGCATAATTCTAATGGTCGTACAGGTGTTCAATATTAACGGAAAACTCACAAAAGCAGACCCAAAGAAAATCTAAATAAAAAGCAAACCCAATGAAGAAACAAAGTGAACACGGCTCACAACGAAACCCACACAATACAAACAGGCAAACGCACAGATGTGAATAAATCTTTAACCGCAGAGTAACAAAATATAAAGAAATCGAGTCTCAACCAGAGGCTTCAACTTCAGATTCTCGACTTTATTTAAGGGTGTTCCGAAAAGTTTAAAATTAAAATTGTATATCGAAAGAAAAAAAAAAGAAGCCGCAAACGAAAGTTCAAACCTTTGCTGTTGGGACTTAAACATTTTTTACCTTTGCTTTCAGAATAATAGTGCATATATTTTATTTCATGATAAGAAATATATTAAGATATATCAGAAATGTGTTTATAAGTTTAATTGATAATTTGATATTGCATAATAATTTATATATTTTTGTACAATTTTGTTCGCCACTTTGGGCAACACTCTTCCTATTCCCATACTTTTCTCCTTATATAATTTTTGATGGATCAAGAAGTGCTATGATCCCGGAGTTCAAAAGAAGATATGTAGTAGAAGTAGCGTCCCACAGCTGAGGTTTACAAAACACACAGATACTGACTCGCACACACACCTTGTAGAACAGACGTCCAGCTGTTGTTCCCTTTTGGTAGGGAGTGAAAATCGGAGGTTGAAGAAGGGAAATCGGGAGGGGATCGAAAAATGGTGGGGGGATCACTGTCGCTCAGTCGGACGTCGTAAGCGTGTATGACATGTGAGTTGCACGTTTTGTCGATTTTCAAATTGAGGCAACGTCTCAGCACTCCTTCTCTTTCACTCTCCCTTAGAGCTGCCAATTTGGCTATTCCCTACAAAATTTGGCTATTATCATAGCCTTAGAAAACACTAAAAGGTTCTAACGTTCTCTGAATATTTCCCAAAATTATAATCATAGCTTTAATTTTTGGAAATAACAATTTATGAAAAACTAGCGAATTTTATAAAAAAGATAGCATAATTGAGAGTCTTTTTAAATATTCTTTAATCTGCTATTTTAAATTTTGTATCACGTAAAAGTAACATAATATTACAATACAATATAATATTAACATTTAGATGCTTACAAGAGTTTAAACCTTTTCGAAGTTAAATTAAATGAACTATTAAACTAATTATATTGCATGAAAAAAAAATGTTCCTAATCGGACTAGTAAAACTTAAAGATATTAAAAGGGAAAACATTTTTACAAAGATTTTTTAAGTTTACGTGAACTTTGTAAGAAGGTATATTTTATTTAAAAATACATTTATTAATTATTTTAATTAATACATCTAGTTTTTTACTGGGAACCTTGTTTTTAAGATAGATAGATAGACAGTCGCATCTACCCATTTCTGTCTCACTCCGCCTGGTTATCTCTTTCTTCTTCAGACTCGTGCAATCAAATTGAGGAGTTTCAGCTGGGCCCCGAAGGTCCGTCTTGGGTCCGGATCCGTCCGTTCAAGACCTATGGGTACCTGTCAGTCAAAATGCGTTTTACAACAGTTTTTCTCCACTTTCTGTTCCCTCCTTCGGTTTATTTCGTTTCGTTGCCCATTTGGTAACCCGTATCGCTGGTGTGGCTGGAACACGCTTTTATTTTCCCTTTTCTACCTCGAAAATCTATGAGCAATCTATCTTTTGAGTGCACCACAACCAGCACCAACAACAACAATCAATTTCGTTTTTTTTTTTTGTTTTTTTTTTTATTTTTGTTGTCTACTTTTGAGGTTTAATGTGGCAAACAGCGACGAAGATTCAACAACTACTACTGTATGGTAATCCATGACAGTTACCGAGATCTTTATTGTGATCTATGGGTTTTCGCCAGGTGGATGGAGGGGTTCAGGGGAGAATTGGGATAAAACTTTAAGTGGGAATTTATTAGAATAGATTTGAGTCGGGTTAGATTATTAGTTTGGTTCGTTAAGAAGTTATAAAATTGTTCTGCAGTTTCTATGTTCATTTAAAAGTGTAAGTAATGGATCAGCATAATATTCTGTATTCACATAAACAAACAGACATTTTATGCTTATGATAATTTTTATTTCCTCAATTATACACATTTTCAATAAATTTTCAATACATTTTTGCAGTTTCCAATATGAGATCTCCATAAACAAAAATCCTTTTTATAATAAAGACATTAAAATCCGTATTAATAATTCGCTATCCATAAAACCGATAAGACTATTATGAAGCGATTAAAAACATAGGAATATTCAAAGTCCAACTCGGTTTAATCGTTATTAGGGCAACTCTGGCACCCTTGTTCTGGGCCAAATAGAACTAATAAACATACGATCATCGGGGGGTTGGGGATGGAAACAACATTCGCTTTTGCCACACAATAATACTAAAATGTCATAAATTATACGCTCAAAACAGAGCACAACGCTTGGTCATCATAAAAATTAATACATACATATGCATGGGCCACAATAAAGATCCAAAAGCAACAACAGACGACGACTGATCATTAATTAATGAACATGATCAACAGAGGCAGAAAAAAGGAGGCAGAAGTGGCAGCAGAAGCAGATGAGTTGTGGCTGGGCGGCCATTAGAATGCAACATGTCGTCGTGGTCGTGTTCGATTGCTCAAAACACAGATATGCATCGCAGCCATCTATCCGACCATCTATATAGACGTACACTGCGAGAAAGCTAGTATTCACAAAAATCATTTCTTCAAATATGTTTATGAAATTAAGAATATTGATTTTAAGGGTTTTGAATTCTATTTTGTTTAATTCATTCAATTTAATCTGAAATTTGTTTACAAAACATTTTACGGCACGTTTAATAAGTGTAGCTCATCATGTATTATATTTTTTGTTTTAAAAAATAAGTTTTAAGTATCAACTAATTTCTCACATTACTTTTTTATTGTAAAAGACACTTTCAGTTTAAATCGGCATACCATAATATTAGTATTATCCGCATTTCATTTCAGTGCTTTCTTTATGTGTGTAAAATTTCCCTTTGTTTACAAAACAAAATGTAAACAAAACTTTTGTTCTATCATCGCAGGCACCGATCGAAAGCATTTGCTGCCAAGCTTCAAATCTGAAAAAAAGGCAGAAAAAATGAAAATAAAAGGGCGGCAGGCTGAGAGTGGCACTGAATCTGGGGCAACCAAGCTGGGGGCCTTTTGGATTCGGCTTCTGGATGGCAGTGTGTTCCCCAGAATCTGTGTGCTTGCATAAGCAGGCTGCGGAAAATGATCGAGCTACGCACCACAGAGAAGTAGCAACAAAAACTTACACAGCAAGCAAATAAGCTGAAAGAAATATTGGGGAAATAAGAATCGAAATAATCGACTTGGCAATGCTCTCAAAACTCATCGCTTTACATTGAGATTTATACCTGGTATTTGTTGCCATAACTTCCTAATGGAAGCAGAAACATTTTTTTTTCGTGTTAAAGATTTATTTACTATTCGTTTTAAAGTTTTAAGAACAATATAATTCTGTTTCTATATTTCTTATTTGTATTTTTAAGAATTTATTTATATGAAGTCTTTAAATATTTTCTTATTTATTTATTTTTTTAATTTCTATTATATTTTTAACTTTTCCAGCAAAACAAGAGTTTTTAATTTCAGGTTATTCTGTTATTGTTTTCTTAAACTTAATGAACCTTCCCAATCTATATTCTTTCATACTCTACTACCAAAATAGTGTATCTATTGGATTGTTTCTGCTTTTGTTCGCTGATGGCTGCTGCTGCACTTTGATTGACAGCTGTTGCAGTGTGCTTTAGTTTTTATTTTCGTTATTCCAGTTGGGTTTTTTATCTGTAAACTCGCCTCGAAATGTCTCTAATGACATTCACTTTTCGGGGAGAACTCCACACGCTTTTTGGGTCAATCATTATCGCCATGTCAAGTTGCCGCGCACGCAGTTTGCACGTTCCTCCAACTTTTGTATGTCCCTCTAAGCTCCGTCCGGCATGTGCGGTCATGAACGTGAAACCCAGCCAAAGCCAAACCGATCGGACCCCAGATGATTTCACTTTCAATGCCTGGGTTGCACAGGGAAAATGGATTGGGGTTATGGGGCCGTCTTCGGTGCCCCTCGGGATATCAGTTTACCATCTACATGGCGAGAAAAACTCTTGATTTCATTTATATTCTTAAAGTTTCATAACCATAAGAATACCTGTATTAGTATTAAACACTAAATATACATTTTTCAGATGATTTTAAAACTTGGAAACGAAGTTCCATAAAAATTTCAAACACGACTCTGCTCAAGACTATAAAATAAAGATATAATTAATAAAAATACCGAACAATCTTTTATATTTTTAGAGTTAACTAGGTTTTAAGGTTTAGGTGAAAATACTATTTTCTTATTATTTCTGAATTATTGTATAACATTGATTATAAATTTATCATATTATATTGTGCTTTCTAACAAAATATTTTGTAATCTAATTGAAATTCCATTTTTTTTTGGCTCTTTATTTCACAGTGTAATCAGACCATGATCTAGCCTTAGCCAAGGGTCAGTCGGGGACTGGCCCGCCTAAGAAATGTTTGGGGTACCCGAACCCTATTAGATTACCACATCACTACGTTCTATATGTGCATGCACATGCATCTGTGTATTTACGTTTGCCCCATTATCTAGTCAAACAAATGTTCCCCCAGCAAATCTAAACCGGCAATAGAAACGTCAACCCTCTGCAAAAGAAAGACTCGTCGTAGTCCCAGCTCAAAAGAAGGAACCCAATGGCTGGAATAGCCAGAGCGGACAAAAAGTAAAAACAGCCACTGGACAGGTCCGTCTGGGTCTGGCCAGCCCATGATAGATCACCCCATGGACAAATACAGACAGGTGAAACTTGTCAGTCAGTCCGGGTCGGGATCGGAATCGGAATCAGAGTCGGAATCGGAGTCGCAGTCGGGATCGGAATAGGATGGTGAAAAGCGGCGCAGGGGTAGAAGTAGGAGTTTAGGGCTAGCCAGCAAAAAAGGGTCGACGTCGCCAAGTCCTACGCCAACAAACAAACAAACAAATAAACAAACTGAAAAGAGGGACAGCCCTGGAGACTGAGTGAAAAACAAAAGAAAATTGACAAAGACGAGACGTGTCGACGCCGAAAATATCCTAGAAAACTAATTGAGTTTAAAACAATAGAATTAATAATATATTATTTAAGTGCGATGCATATTTTAAACAAATAAAATGTAGTTTTCAAACAAAAACAAAACTACTTGCCTATTTTTAGAGGCTTAAAAATACAATTTGTAAACTAAGGGTGTAATTCAAATTACAAATGGGATTATATACTTCCAGTTGTTGTAACTATAACTATTGTAAATAGCTAGATAAAATATTATGGGTTAGACACAACCCAGATAATTTTAATATGGAAAAAATGTAACTAAATGATTAGTAGTTATATTTTTTTAGTCTTTTTTTATAACTTTTAAAGTAATTATGTTTTGATGTCCTGTTAAAGCAAATTTGAGTCCAGCAAATAGCATCTGATTTATTAAATCCTATATATATATATTTCTATTTTCGTTCACGACGTGATCAAAAAAATCTTCAAAATTAACCAGGGTATTTCAAGTGCACCCAGGGGTCACATGGTTGTTGGCTTCGTTTTTTGGCCGACTCAGACTTCTTATCGCACTGTAAAAACAAAGGCCCTGAAAAAGGGATCATGTAGCTGAGCTCAGATCAGTTCTGTTCGGATCGGATCGGATCGGATCGGGTGGGCTTAGTTTAGGCAAGATGGTCTGGGCTCAGTGAACCCGAGACACACTTGCAGAGTGTGCTGGGCACAAGTGCAGGGAACCTGGGGATCCGCCAAGCACAATGGGTAGGGGAAGGTTCAGGGTTAGGGGCCAGAGACCGAGGGCAATTTCTTCGGCAATTATGGGGTGACTGTGATCGTGTCTCGTCTCACAATTTCATGTTAATTTCCGTCTCCGCGAACGGAGCATTTATCGCGCTGTCTTCGGTTTTACGACCCATCATTGTCCTCGTCCCTCGATTGTCACCTATTTGGTTGGTTTTCGGTGGATTCGCAGCTCCCATTGCTTCCTTTTATGGGGACCAGTTGGTTCATTGTCTCTTCGGTTTTTAATATCTCTATAAAATGATTTTTTTCGACTGGAGCTAGTTTTACGATCCGTCCCAGCTACCAAAAAAGCGGGCATAGTTATGATTCATTGGCGATCCGAACACCTGCCATCTGAAATTTTCGTCAGGCACTCAGGTGTGACCCATGGCTAATGAGAGGAAAACTAAACCGGATTGGGATCATTGAGGTTGTAGATTTTTAAGATTCAGGATGAATAAGAAAAGAATGAAAGGTAGCAATAGGAAGAAACACTTATCCAAAGGATCACTTTAGAAATAAGTTATAAGTAAGAGTATAAAGCACAGCTTAAAAGATTTGATAGCTGAAGTAAATGATATTATTCTAAAATGTGATTGGATGAAATAAAAAGTTAAAACTATTATAAGAACTATTAAAAACAAAGATTTTTAAATTTAGTACTTATCAACATTAAAGAAATGATGTAACAAAGCTTAAGCTTTCAATTGCCCAATAAATTTAAAACAATGGCTGTTCCTTTTTTCAGTCTCGTCGAAAAGACATTTTGTCACACAATTTGTATTTAACCTTTTAGGGGAATCCGAAAGATCATGCCGCTTAATTCGAGATATTGTGTGGGATGGTCGACTGTTTGTATTTTATCATTTAACTGCGGAGATAATTTGCGCAGACATGATTTAAGCATTAAGCCAAACGATCTCCGCATTGCCAGTGGACCATTAACATCCAGGTGTCAATTGACCGGGCCAATAAGAACCTCTTGGAAAACGCTCGAGAGTGGCGGTAAATGCTAAGCGAATGGCAACTTGGCACATTAACAAGAACAGGCAAAGGTATCCAGCAATCCGCCAGCAAAAGTAAAAGTGATCCTCTCCATTGCCGCAAAGACTACTTCCATTTGCCATATTTACATTCCCAGCCACTTGACTTAGTAACTGACGGATCGACTGGGTCAATAGAAACCAGAAGTCGATGAGCAGGAGACATGATTGCACTGGCAGAAATTTAGCAATAAAAAATAAATTATTATATTAAATTTGACATATATATATTGAAAATGATGGTTATTATTATTATTATTATTATTATTATTATTTTAAGTATCTATCTTTAACACCTTAAGCATAAAAAATAGTTATTAACTGTTTAAAAGTTAACAACAAACCAACTCGAGTATTATTGACCAACATAAAGTAATCATTTAAAGTTTTTGAATGTTAACATGAACAAATTATTTTTAATTAAACTATCTATAGATAATAAAGCATGTAAAATAGTTACATTTAAATAAAAACTAAATATGAAATATTATAATCTGTTTTATTTATTTAAATACCTTAAAGTCAAAAGAAATGAGTTTAAAAATAATAAAAAACCTTATTAACTTAATATGCTTATCTAAAATATAAATATTTTCAGTTAAGTTAGTTTGCAATTCTTTTTGTCCAGTGTAGTTATAATTTGTTACTGCTGTTGACTTGAGCTCAACAAGTTCCGCGCGACTGCTTCCAATTATGGCGAGGATCAGTTTGCAACATACGCCAAAAAGTCAACTGCTTTGGGGCCTGGTCTCAACTGGGTTTGGTTTTGATCGGTTAGTTGGCTGATTGCTTGGTTTCTTGGCCTACTACTGGTCTTAGACAGCCTGGCGGCTTCCACTTCGACCAAGACAATGCGTGGATGCAGCTCGAAACTGGCCAAACTCGTGGACAAATCGACTCAGTCAGATACATATTTCAACACATGCATTTAGCCCACTCATAGTTATAGTTTCTTACCCTTTAGTATGGGTCAAGATTAACAGCAGTTATAATTTAAATGATTTCTTATAAATGTTTATGTTTATAAAATAAAATAAAATAAAAAGATATCCTATTTCTCTTCATTTATATGTTTTTATTAGGGTATCCAAGGCTCAGCAATTTCACGTGACCACTAACATCACCGACTACTAACTCATGCATTATGCTTAATTATAGTTTATTTATTTAATAAGCCAACTTTTGTGGGCTGCTGCCTGGTCTCGCGCTGGCCCCTATGTTTTGATATTGCGCTTTAAGTTTTCGCAGCTTTTTGACTAGTTTTGGTGGTTTTTCTATGTGCAAACTTTAATTAAACCGTTATGCAAAAGTTCCACTTGTTTTGGTTTTAGCTATATAATTTAGGATTGTACTGGATCAGCAAGTGCATATAGAGATATGGATTAAAGTATATGTTGCTCGTTTTTATTTTTTTTTTTTCGTATTCTGTGTAGTGGAAAAAAATGAGTTACTAAAAAGTTGTTTATGACCAACAATTCAAACATTTTATAATGTCCCGTCAGTAAGAGCATACCAAATAATGTTAAGTATTTTATTATTGTTGAAAACATCAAAACCCAAAAATATCTTTATATAAATGCTCTTCTCGTAAATCTCAATTTTCAAAGTGGCTTTCTTCAGCTTGTGGGTCTTCTAACATCGATTTGGGTCAAGTGTTTTGTGTGCGTTTCGTTTTTCAAGATTCTCGCGGGCCTAATTATCTAATTTTCAAATTAACAGCTGAAAATGCGCCACAGGCTAGAAAATCATGGAATCGACCAGCATAAAAAATAATCTGTTTAGCAACAGATCATTTTCCAATCGTCAGTTGAACTTTGACCTGCTCTTGGAACTCTTACTGATAACTTTTAATTGGAATTTTATTGTAGTTCGTAAGGCGTAAGTCGAGCTTATCAGTCACCATGAGAGAATGTTCAAACACATTCCATCTGATGCCCATTAAAATAGGGTTCAACAAATAGTGACAGGAAAATAATGTTTACATGGACCTCCGTCGACAGCTGCAACTGTATTTCTTTTTTTTTTCGTTCATTTTTGACTGGGAGGCCACCTGCGTTTAGGTTTCGCACCTCCCAGCAAATGCGTGAATCACTCCAGTCCGCCAACAAGTGAATTAGTCATCATTAGTGAAAAATTACACTAGAAAAGTGTGTCCGAACTGAAGAAATTCCATTGGCATAAGTCGGCAAGCAAGGCGTAAAAATGGTTTTAAAAATAATTGGTTAAATGCGGCTTGATAATGCCCTACAATGCATAAATGCATTTGGATTTTTAAGTTTTAAATGTATTTTAAAAAATAAGAAAATTCTAACTCTATACATACGTACATACATAAATATATGTAATAGTCTTTAAGTCTTTGTGTACAATTTTTACAATTTTTTGTTAATACAGTTTTTACGTTTATTGTGTTGCATGATTTCACAAGTTTTCTAAACTTAAACTTCCACTTATATTTTAACAATAAATATAAAAAACTTTTTGAATATGTATTTACATATGTATGTATATATTTGAGGTATATTTTCTGTATTAATGTTTTAAAAAAAATAGAACCAGAAGTTGTCAAGCTGGCAAGTGCTTTTAAGCCGAATTCAGGGCGTATTTTTTAATCCGCACTCTTTTCTGGGTTTGGTTGTGTACCTCTTGAATGGCTCTCCAGATGGTAAGGGGAAAGATAGGGGATCCGAGCAAGAAGAAGCTGGAGACAGAGACAGAGACTCAAGTTGAAGTGCAGCCTGAAATGCTGCGGCGCATGCGCAACGAAGCCGATGTCGGCTTATTTATGGCCTTTTGGTTTGGGGCCTTTGGTTCTTTATTTTCTCTGTTGGTTTTCGTTTTTTCATCTTAGTTTTTTTTTATTTTGCCTTAGGTTCGTTGGCTCTTTGGGGTTTGCCCTTTGTTAAAATGCATATATGGTCTTATTTCGTTGTAGTTCTTCTCCTTCTGCTTCCCTTTCCGCGTGAGAGTGTATGCCTGGGCAGTATTTTTTTTTATATTTATTTTCTTTATTATAGTGTGCGCACAGAAGACGAAAGAAAATTTCACAAGGCGTCGCCAGTTTGTCTGGCGTGTCTGCCATGGCAGGCCTATCTTGCCTCTCCCTCTGATCGCTCTTTCAATTTCTGGGCAGTGCTACCCAAACAGCTACTTTCCCGACGCATCTGGCTATAAAGAACTCTTGAGCTTATAGAAAATAAACCTTCGTCTCAGGATTAATAATCTATTAACATCAAGAAACAGTTGGAGCCATGCAAACACGTCAAGAAATCCACCTCCCAACGGAAATCAATTTTTAGTTTTTTCTTTTCACTTTACATTTGATATATTTCCACAAAAATAGTGAAACCCACTGAATATATTTTCCTCATATTAATGGTTTAATTGTGTCCGTTGCTAATTGCCAATACCTTCTATTACAATGCTACTGCCTTGGCCAAAAGCCGAATGCTGGTCTTACACATTTTTTTATTTCCTTTGTTTTAAGACTTAATTTAAAGTTTAACCCCAAGCCCTCAATTTGAAATAATACACTGTTAAATTAATTATGAACGGAAACATTACTATTTATTCAGTAGGAAATAATTAACAGATGTCATGAAATACACTTTTTCGTGCTCTTTATGATTAAAGAAAATTAATAACCATAATATTTTTTGAAGCAGACGATATTCATCGTCTGGATTCTTGTTAGTTTTTAGCACACAATGGTATACATTTTTTAAAACAAATTCCAACTGAATTGAGTGTGTTTTTTGATGACGAGTACACCACACCACAGGCTCTGAAAAGAATCGTATGTTATTTAATACGTATGAATTGTAATAAAGCTTTTTTGATTTTTAAAAGTTTTCATTATTTATAGATTTTAAATTCCCAAAAAACTGAAAAATGAAATCAATTTACTGTTTCTACAAACAGTTACATTTTTTTTTAAATATTTATCAACTGTCAAAACCATTTGAGTAACCACAATTTCGTCATCAACAAAATTAAAACAAAATTATCTTCAATTTTTAAATGACATAATCGATTGAAAAGTCTTTAGTAATGGTAATGTGAACTTTTAAATAAATTAGCTTAATCCAAACTCACTTCATTGGTGGCTCCAAATTCATCACCGACGGTAATGACTAAAGGATTATCTGTCTGAACTCCGTTCATCTTTAAAATGGCGACAGCCGGAAAGACCACATCTTTTGTAATATTGTGGCAAGCGAAGAGATCGAGCTTACGTAGTTTCTTGCAACGGCTTAGCAAGATAATGATGCCATTGTTGGTAATGTTGTACGAATTCTGCAGGATCAGTTCCTCCAGCTGATTTAACTTAGTAATGTAATGATCAATGTAGAAATTGTCTTCCAACTGACAGTCGAGTCTCTTCAAAGCCCTTAGCTTAGATATAGTTGTGGCTTCATCTATATCGATATCTCGAAGTGTTCCTGGGCAAAAGCGCAGGGATTCCAAAGTTTCGGCGTATTTGGATACCGAAGTTCCCAAAATGTTGTTCAGTTTCATGAGGGGAGAAGTGTTGTCTATTGTCAGGTATTTGAGAGTCGGTAAATAAGGCAATTGCGTGTAGAAGATCCCGTAACCAATTCTGAGTAAATCGATCTTAGGCCACAATTGACCTCCCTCAATGTTTCTGGGAATTCGGATGTCGCCGAATTTTATATCCAACTCTTCAAGAGCTTTCATGGGCGAACAAACTTTATAAATATCGATTGGGTCTCCTTTTTTGTTAAATATTGACAGGGACTTTAGATTTACAAGTACGCTGAGTCCTTCCACTGAAATTATACATTTAAAGGTTTTAAAGGATTCTTAGAAAAACAATATGATATGAATTTTATTAAGGGCATTCCGTAAAGTACATAAATAAATTCGTGATTGACCAACATTTTTCTCGGTTAATTTGGGAATATGTATATTTTTCAGATAACTACAAAAATAGAATAAATTTAGAGTGAGACACAAGGCAATACTTACAGTCACGACGGTCGAAATTAAACAGTTGCAAGTTATTCAGCTTCGGTAACTTCAGCATAGTATCGACCACATTAACTCTTTCAAAATCGTTAATAAATCCGACCCAGGTAAGATTTTGCAGGGTCAATATCAGTGGAGAGACATGGTTCCAAAAATTGTTGCGAACGGGAAAAAAGAACTCCTTGACGTTGGGACAGAACTTGGAAGCCAGTTTTGCTACAACCACGCTTTTGTTCGCAGTTTGGCTAAAGATTCTGTTAACAGACGATCCACACAGAGCCAGAATTGCTGACCATTCCGGAATCGGACGTTCCTCGAATTGGATTTCCTTGTAAGTGTCGCCAGCTTCCAAAACAAAAGCCTTTCCCAGCATTGGATGAGCTTGGGCGACATTCAGTTTATCCTTAATATTGGATACTTTTTTTAAAATCAAGGCCAGGACCTCCAGTGGCAAATTTAACAAATTACAAGTAGTTGCCATTTTTCTAACTCAAGCTTTTAAGTTCCAAACGACCTATATACTTTGAATGCTTCGAATGAACTAATCGAAATCTCGAAAGGCAACCAATGTTCGGTCGATTAGCGTATAACAATATATCGATATGTATACAGGGATGGACTAATATAATTGGTTTAAGAAACCAAGAATTTAAAATACTTACATACATCAAAGCTCATAAAGATTTTGTTAGTGTTTACTTAATATGTATATTCTATGTTATGGAAAGTTATGATATTTACTGTTTTTTTTTGTTAAAACGATGGGACGACAGTGAAAAACTTAAATTCGAATTTTACCGTCTACCGCCAATGTCTTCCTCTTCCAAATGCTAAAACAATTGCTTGCTTTTTTTTAATTTTTTTGGTAGGGTTTTCTTAATTTAATATAAATGTCATATTGATTTTTTTAGAGATACGGTAATTATATGTATGTATATCTAAATATTATACCAGCAAAGAAATATTAATAATTTAGTTTCAATTCCAGTTAATATCATTATCTTGCAGCCCTTAAATGGCACAGAGTTATCGGTATTATCGATGTACTAAAAATGAAAAAAGGGATTTCCCAAAAATCATGACATGCTTCTACTCAGTGGTCGGCACACTGTAACATACTGTAACATGCTCTCACTTATTTGTGTGAGTAATTTGCACGCCGAAGCTTGTCAGTGTGAGTGAATTTTTATACTTTTTGTGTCGGCCTCTGCCGCCGCGCTTCTGCTGCTCTGCCGAGTTGGCCTTAGCCTTTACACTGCTACTAATCATTATTTCATATTAACTCTTACATAACTCATAATTAATATTAACTCTTACATGTGTTCCTTAGGAAATTTTTTTTTTAGAAAAATTGTAAAGTTATACTCCTACCACAACTATAATTTGAGTTTCGGGGCATTAAAAAAATTTATTTTATGATGAATTGAACCGCTGCAGCAGTGTTAAGTTAATTCCAAATAATTTCAGAAATGGATGTACACATTCTTTTGTTTATTCCTACAAAATTGTCAGGGGAAATTGCACCTTTCATCGATTGTTTAGATCAGGTTGTACAACGCGACTCGATCTAATCAAATTTTACGCAGCATTGATCACCCCAAAGACTCGACCCTTTTACATTGGCAAATTTTGCAGTTTCTTACCCTTCGCCCGCCTGATCACCAGATTTAAATGGAAATTCTCACGTTTTTGGGATCGGCTAAAGTGGAGGGATGTTGAGGTGATAGGAGTGGATCATTTTCACACGCCTCTATTTTTCATGCGTTCTGCTTCCGCGCCTACTGCCAATTACATTCGTGCAACTGTCAGCCGTTCAATGACAATGACAGCATAGGGTTAAGTTCTGCCCCCATTCCCTGATCAGCAACCTTATATGTACATACATATATAGCCCACGATCACTGAACGATTTTTCCTATTTATTTGTGTACACTGTACACTGTTTTGGCAGAATTGGCCATAGGTACACAAGTATAAGATGAAAAGAATTTAAGAGTATCGATTGGTAATTTAAAAATAAATATACAATTAAAATAGTAGAAAAAGGGGTTCTTATATTAAAAAATTAACAAAAAGACCATCATAATAAAAATCTGAAAACTATTTGAATTTTTAAGTACACCCAAAAAAAGTTGTAATTGTTACATGATAAGATGAGGATTAAAATATTATTTCGAGAGTATCAAAATAAAACTTTTATGGTTTAAGCTTCAGTCTATATTCATTATTAAAATAAAATTATAAAAATTAAAAAATAAAAAATATATATATTATTTTTCTTAGTTAGTTACGAGCATTTAAATAAAACATATAAAACTCATGCTTATGATATAAAAGTTCTTAAAATAATTAAAAGTATGGAAATACAAATAATTAATTTTAAAATCAAGATATTAAGTCTAAATTTATCTACAAAGTTGTTTATAAGAAACATATTTGGCAATATTCATAAATTATTAAACAAGGAAAACAAACTTTTTTCCCTCAGTGAGCTGCAAATGATCAGAGCCCAAATCATGCATATGAAACCATTATGTGAGGGAGATCAATTTGAACAAAGCTCCTCCTTCGATCCCCTCGATCTGCATAGGCTGAAAGAAGGGAAAATAAGGAGCGATTCGTACAGGTTATCCTGCCTGTGCATGTAATGATCGTGGCTGATCGCATTCGGATCTGCTTTTGTGCCTCACGCAATTTGTGCGCTGAATAATGCCGAGCATTGCTATCATTGACCCCTAATAACGAATTCGTGCCCAACTTAATTGCAGACATATTGATGAGGCCCGGACCGGGGATAATCCTCGCAACCTTTTCCCCTTCCCAATTTGGGTTTCCATGTTTTTTTTTTCCTTTTTGCCATTTGCGTGTCATTTTCTAAGTAGAATTGGCATTTCTTTTATCTCCAAGGAGATCAGATCAGATATCAGAAAAGGTCGAAGGACGGCAACAATTGAGAGTAAAAGTAAATGTTGTTGATCCATATATCAGCCATTCCCTATCCCATTCGCAGCCCCTTTCGGAGATCGTGATCACTTGTTTGTTTAAGTGCTTAGCAGGTTCATCGTCATCGAAATGTTTCTGCTTCGTTGATTTAACAAAATATTAAATCCTTTTGTTTGCCTCGCCAACAGGTGGAGGATCGAGATCTTCCCTCACCCTGTTTTTTTTTTTTCCGCCAACTGTGTGCTAATTGGATTATGTGTTGCTTAATGATCCCTCGAGGATGTCGAGTGTTAATCACTTAAGCATCCACAGAACATAGCCCGCCATATCCATATTCTGCGGTTGTGCGATTAACAACGCCGAAAAAAGGGAAAGTCTGTTAAATGGGTCAAGTATATACATAAAATGTATATGCCTGCGTGAAGGGGTTCATTCTCTCATCTCAAATCCACTTTCATGGTTGCTCTGAAAGCAAAACAAAGCAACTTATCAAATGCGTAGGTACATATCAAAACACTTTATGCAAAATAGTGTACCCTTTTCAATGCTTTAATAAAGAAAGATTTTTATATCCATTATAGATTTGAACAAATGTCATTTTTTGAAACATAAAACAAACAAAACCATATCATTTTAAGAATTATGCAGATCAGACGACTATATTCTCTTGCTTAGATTAAAGCTTTCTGGCCAAATTGAATTCAAGAGATATTCTTTAGTTTCCTTATTAACAATGTTCTTTGGTAGATTATAATAAACTCTTTAACTCTATACTTTTGTTGTAGAAGTAAAACTTTTATTGCTTTCCATATAAATTTGATGTATTTTATTGTATTGTTTTTAAATAAAATAAAATATTAATCATTAAAAAATGACTAAGCTTAAAGTGGCAGTTCTTTTTAAGATGCTTCTATAACATTGAAAACATTAGTCTTTAGTAATAAAATAGTACAGTTTACTTAAACAGAATCAGAGTCGTCCAAAGCACCCCAACTTAAAAACCCTTGCTTTTTAATGGCCGGAAGCTAGCACAGACAGGGTCAAGTTCTCAAAGGCCAACAGTCTCGAGCCCCTTGCAATTAAAAAGTCGATTGATACTTGAGAGTAGCTCCAAATGATATTTGTACAATTTGTTAAGCAATTTAATTCTCACACTTTGCTGATTTTTCCACATTTTCTTAAGTAAACAAAGCGACGAAACCTTACCTGGGTGCGGCCCCTTCTCGAAGACGTTGAAAAGCGGGGTTCCCAACTCCCCCACAAGTGCTCAGAATGGCGTGAAAACGCTTGTTGTTGGTTGGCATTATTCTCATTTAACAATCGAATGCACAGAAGATTTCCAATAGGGCTGAAAAAAAAGAAGAGAAGAGAAGACATTAAACAAATTAATTTACTTTTGCAATGGAACAATGCGCAGGCGCAGTTTGCTGAATTCCATGTTCCTATTTTGGGTGTGTTTAACCACAGAGTTTTGGCTTCGGGAGAAATATGATTTAATATGAGATTCTTTATTTTCTTGTCTAGAACATAAGAGTTCTCAATGAGTTGCTGCCCTCGTTCGGCACCATTGCACATTGGTCGAGCTTCGGTGATCAGCAAATTAATGCGAAGCAACTTGAAGAACTTGTACATTAAACACATTAAGATTATTCTTATTAAGGTTTGACTTTGCGTGGGAATATTCGTGTAGTACTGTCTTATTAATTAAGAAACTCAATCAAGTGGATCCCGTAAGCAATTATGGGACTTTTTCATAAAAAACTTTTTTATTTCTGGCTTCTTGCAAGTTGTTAACGAGCTTAGAATATACATTACATATTTATAAGAGCTTCTTATGTTTTTTTAATAAAAAAATTGTTTGAATAAACTTATAAGAATTACATAGTCAAACTTTCCTTCTTACTAATATTCTGTATTAAATATATATTTTATTTCAGATTTAACCAAGTTGGATAAAATCTTTTTTGATATTTTTTTCGTGTTGAATTTCATAGATACACGCACTTCAACATGTCATATTCATCAAACTTTCCAATGCGTTATATGGTTTTTAAACTGCAGACGCCAACACAGTTGAGAAGAGGGTTGCAGGGGAGGGTTAAGGAGGGCTAAGTACTTGAGAGTCTAAATATTCCGGGAACGCACGTGTTGCCCAAGTGTTAAGAATGCATTTGTGGAAAATAAATCAGGGCAGGCAGAGGGGCGGGACCATCAGAACAGCGGGCATCGTCACCCAAGTCGAAACTAATTTTATGCATGACTTTTTACACATTCCGGCAATATTTCCCCTGACAGCCACTCCAGCATAGTTGGACAGTTTTTACTTTTGTTTCATGGTCTCGCCACAACATTCCTGCAGTTTTCCCTTTTCCCTTTTCCATTTTATTTTTTTTTTTTTATATTTTGCCTTGAGTGTGCGGCATTTTATGCACAGTTAAGTTAATCTGCCCTAAACGTTCTGAGCAATCCGCAGGCATGTGTCATCCTTTCACTTTTTCACTTGGCCCGGCCTGCGACACATGAGACGTTGCCGTCTCCTGGTTTCTGTTTCTGTTTCTGGATCTTTTGGTCCGTGCCACATAAATACCCACTTGAGGCACAGTCCTCCAATTGCCGGCACCGAATTCCGGACCATTTGTGGGTTTCCGATTTGGCATATGTCACGCAGATCGTCAATCCGTTGGTCTCCGCATTTTACCACAGCAGGTGGCAGCAACAAACATTAAGTACATATAGCCCAAAACGACTATTTAGTTTATTAATTGACTTTAGGTCACAGAAACTGTATGCATATTGTCATTATTCTTATAGAAAATAAATTAGCACCTTAACCTTATTTTAGCCCTTAAGAACAGTGTGTATTTTATTTTATAATAACGTAATTTATAATATTTAGAATAATTAGATTAATTTATTCTTTCTCACACTATCCAGGTTTAGATTAAATTTTTAAATCCATGTAAGCGTACTATATTTCATTTTCTAATTAAAATAAATTTAATGCATTCAACCAAGTTTCCGTTTTGCCTCTGGTAAACTTTTAAAGATCAGCTTAAGTATGATCCTCTTCCACCGGTCTCGTCATAAATTACCCCTAGCAACAGCAGTGAAGACAACGAAAAGGCATTTCAATGCATCCACCTGATGACTGCCCGGGCATCCAACTAATGACACATAAATATTTATCGGAAATTTCCAGCCCAGGCCGCCCCCTCTCCAGACTGAAGTTATTACTGAAAGGGTTTCCGTGGCCATAGCAAAAGCTTTGATCGTTACTTTTCGATTTCTGTTCGGTTTGTGTTCAGTTTCTGTTCAGTTTCTGCTGTCCGTTTGTCTTCTGTAATCTGGCTGAGCCGAGCTACTTGACTTACACACGCAGAACAGGAGAACCAGTTCGAGGCATTGAGTAATTACCGAGGAGGGTTTCGGCGTGGAGAGAACCCAGAGTGAACCTTTTGTCGTGCCAGTGCGTCTCTACACAGAAATATAAAATAGTGTAACTAAAATTACGTTATATATAAACACAGAATTTTATTTAGATAGTTTCTTTAACTAAACAGAGTCTGGTTTCAATAAAATATTAGTATTGACTTTAAATACCAACCAAGAAAATGGTAGTCCTTAGGAAAGTTTTACCTATTACTAAAGAATTCGCGTATAAGTACAACCAAAATTTCGAAAAGTAGTACTTAGTTTAGTGCGTAAAGACAGATTAGTTGTACAGATTTATGCATCTGAAAACTAAAGTAAGGAATAATCTTTCGTCATCGATATTGCCAAGACGAAGAAAAAGCTTGATTCTAAAGAATTCGCGAACTTTTATATTGTAAATATTCTTGGTAAATCTAAACCGTATAATAACAGACTTTGTAGAATACACCGCAAATGGATCGCAAGAAGCTAAGTATTTTTCCCAGTGCCTGTGTCCAGCGCTGTCTTTCGCTTAATTGCGTAAGGCAGGTGGCAGTTGGTGCTGCCTTTCTGCCGATGAGGAGAATAAGACACGGTCACAGACAGGCCACTTTAAAGTTGTTCCCGTTGGTGATTAGTGACGGTTCTCCGGATCACCCCTCCGCCGCCGGACTGCATCTATTCCCCAGTTCGAGTGCTTTCCATTATGGCCAAGTGTCAAATTAAGTGCTCACATGATTAATATTTGTGGCCGGCAGGCATTGTTCCAATACATTCGGCCAATTCCATTTTGACTTCTGTTGTGGGCCCGTGCAATTTTCTCGCTGATTAACCGTGTCGTTTGGCTATTAACTTTTAATTGTGAGTTCCATACCGAAACGCATAACCGTCCATCCCTTGAGGTATTTTCTAGCCATAAAGTCAATTGATGTATTTGCCATTGCCCGATTTTTTACGATGTCCTGGAACGGATCAGCAAAGGCCAGCGGAAATTGACTGACATAGCTGCGGAGTGAGTCAGTCTCTTTGAAACAAATTTTTTCCTGTGGTTAGAGGATTTTTACTTACGATCTATTAGTTATTTTTATTTAAATTGTCATCTATAACATATGTGTAAAACTAATTTTAAATTAAATCTATAACTATCTATTTAACTGAAATAACTAAGGTCCGTGAGTGATTTATCATTAGAATAATTTAAAAAGATCCTCAACATTAATTTTAAAAGTATGGCTAAAATCTTTTTTTTAAATAAACAATGCGACAATTTCAACACTTTCATTCGATCGACTGAATTCCTGTTCCTGCGTATGAGTAATTTTTGTGGCAAAACTTTCGTTTTTCGGGTCAGTTAATTAATGCGATAATTAATCTTGCTGACTGTCCAACTGGGGGATGTCGCTCGGCGGATTTTTATTGGTTGCGGGGCAGCTGACTTTAAATCAGCTAACTGAGCTGTCAGAATTTTACAGTTGCTTCGCGATTTGGGTTTTTGCCTCGAAAAATTAGGTCAAAGTAAAAAATACACAACCAAAATGTTGCAAAAAAGGAGGCCAATTTTTTACTTTTGTATTTATCGTGTAATATTTAGAATAACACAACATATTTATATAATATAAAACACCTGATATTATAATAAAACTTTCAAAATAATAATTTCGATTTACTAATTTATGTTTAAAATTAAGTTTTCTATTTAAACATCTAATTGCTTCCGTTCTTGAGTCTCCTCTTGATAATTTTCGACTTCCTTTTGAAAAGTCAATTAAAGTCGAGTTACACTTGTGAACCAAAATATGATCAATTAAATGAAAAATATAGGTTCTAATGCATTTAATAGCGGATTTGTTCAACGAGGTATCCAAACTACTAAGGGGACTGATGGAAAAACCTTTCTGTAACTTTGGGCGAGAACTGGTTTTTTCGGTTTCAGACAATTCGAAACGTAAATTTATGATCCAGTGCGAGCGGTGCGAGCTGTATCTGTATCTGTATCGGTATTCGTATCTGTATCCGAGAGATGTCAAGAGATACACGGACCGAGTTCGCTACTGCGACTTGGACTTGATGCACACCTGCACCTCGTCGCCGTTGTTGTTGTTGTTTCTCTTTTTATTATTGGTGTTAAAATTATGGGTTACGCCAGCCCAGCCAGTTGGGGTGATCTGAGGTTGGATGAGGTTCAGGTGAGGTGTGGTTGACAGTCGCGTGTGTGCGTGTGTGTGTGTGTGTGTATCTGTGTAAGACGGTAGCACTTCCCTGGGCCGGTAACCAGTAACCAGTTCCTGTTGATCGGACTGAGACTCGGATTCGGATTCGTATTCGGATTTGGATGCTGGACCTCTATGGCGGCCTGTCGTCGTGTCTGAAAAACTGTTCTAAGGGCCATAAATTGTCCCCGCCGTGTTGGCTGTTTGGAGTTGAGTCAACCATGACCACAATGGATTCAACACTGGTAGTCGAATAATCTCGTTTAATACTCGGCTTTTGTCGATCTCATTGGGTCAGCAGCCGGAGGGTGGTGGAGACCATTTATGCTAAGTAGGAAACATTTATGTGTGACCTGGAAATGAAGTTTTTAACATAAAATTATAAATTTAAATTCATATGAATGAAGAAAAAAATATATCTATAAATGTGAGAGCAAAAAATGATATATTATTGTAATTTTAAATACGTATATTCTGACTAATAATTATTGATACTTAAACGAACTAAATATAAAGTTATCCATACCATTTCAGTCGGAAGTAAAAAGCAGTATAAAAAGTAGTTTATAATAACGCCATAAGCATATTAACAAATTTTTTTTAACGAAAATTCTTACAACAAGACAAAATAATAATAATAAAATACAAGATAAGCAATTTTTAAATATATTCGAAATTGGTCAGGCAAAGAACAGTCTTTTAATCGAATTGCATGCAGTATAGAAAACATTTCAATTTTTTATTTGTTTAGTCCCTAAAGAAGAATCCAGCTGAAGTTCTTTGATTGTGTCGGCTATTAGGTATCCCGAACACCTCAGGGTTCATTAGCCGCAACATCCTCTGACCAATCAATTACTGAAACCCCAAGCCGACTCATTAGATGCAGTCGAGATCATGTCTCGTTTCTTCATAAGCAATTGCAGTTCATTACCGGGGATTGGAGCCTCATTAGGGGCACAGTTCCTTGCAATTTGCAGGCATGCCAAAAGGGTTTAATGTTTTGATTAAGACACAATTCTAAGCAGACCCAGACCCAGACACAGAATCAGAATCAGAATCAGATTCAGATTTAGATTCAGTTTCAGAGCAGGTGTTGAGAGACGTTGGCGTGCGGCTTGTAAATTTTAAATTTGCCATGACCAGAAGCATTATACAACTAAGGAAAAAGAAGGAGTCCGACTGCAGGGATTCTGAGATTGTTAATCTAACTCTGGCATCTGCTAACTGTACACTCAAAATGCAGTCGCAATTGGTTTTTATGGCCTGTGGTTTCTTTGGCACCGTTTTGGGGAAATCGACAATAGAAACCTTGACCGATTAGCGACAAGTTAAGCCCTTTGTACACAATCTTCTGACCCTAAGGTCGTAAATTAATCAAGCTCCGAAGTGAGACCGAGTCGAAACAGAGTCATCAAACGGTGGCAGTGGCTCCAACCACTCGACTTGACTCTACTCGCCTCCAATACAATCCAATCCAATCCTACCCAATCCAATCCAACGGCCAACACCTGAGCTCCAAAACACAGCCGCACACAAACAAGTTGATTTTCCAGCCCAAATGCCCCCAAAACCCAACCCACTCCACTAAAACTCCGCACCGTTCCAATCCAAGCTCAACCCAAGCCCATTGTATGTCATTTTTCAAAACCAGAAATGAAAAGAAACCAAACCAAACGAAACGAATTACAACAAGTGCGGGCATTTTTGTTCGAATTCAAAATACCCGTTAAACTAATTTTAAAAACTTTGTGCATATAGCAGATCACAAACACAACAAACATTTTAATATTTCTAAATTTTAAAAACTTTGTGCATATAGCAGATCACAAACACAACAAACATTTTAATATTTCTAAAATATATTGTAATGCTGCTTGCAAAACAAAATACTCAATATAAAAAAATGGGTACAATTTAGTAAGCTTGAGAACCCAAACTTTGAATATTCTTGAATGTCTATATATAAAAATATAACCATGAGCCTCAAAAAAGAAACAATTGTCTTTATGGTAAGGTAAAAGTATTTTTGAGACTGCAAAATTTAAAAGGCTTTCTCCGTTTTAAAACTACTTTTAGTTCTCTATTAATTCTTGTCTTAATAAACCTACAAATTTGAAATTGGGAATCAAAACATGTTTCATATTTATAATTTTATTAGAACTAGGAGGAATGTCAAGAAAAATGTGTAGTAAACTTAGATATTTCTTCAGTTACTTGCCTAATAGTTTATTACTTATTTTAATTTAGTGTATATTTTTAAAATTATGTTTCTAAATAGACTTCAACGTTTTCACAAATATTACCGATCCCTTCAGCTCTGTACGTACAGGGTATCCCAAATTAAGCCTGCAGAGCGCTTTGGTCTCGGGGTTTTACTGCAGCGCACGTGCCAAGGCAGCGTGGCTTTTGCGCAGGCGCAGACTCCTATTCGGAGTTGGAAAAAAAAGTCAGACACTCAAGACAACGACGATGACGATGCCCAAAACAGTTGTGGAACAGTTGTTCATCGTTGTTGCCACTGGTATGGCCTGGCCTCTTGTTGGGAAAACGCCCATACCAAAGCTTTATGGCCAAGTTGGTTAAAGCCATTTTTAGTCCCTCTATCGATCGAAATCAAAATCATCAGTTATTAAAGGATTTATTACTTCTCAATATTGTTGATTTGTATATAAATGTTGCCAGCTTTTAATCAAAAATGTCAAAATGCTATTTAACTTGCAAATATTGAAATGCCAAATAGGTTCTAGTATATTATTTATAAATTATAATCTTTTGTTTGTAATTTGCAGCATATTTACAATTTATATCTTTAAAAAATATTAACACGTTAATTATTAGAAATTTTTTGAATCTGTAGAGCATCAAGAGTTTTCTATACCATTTTTTTTATCGGAGAACAACTTCGACCATGACTCTTCGATTTGTGCGATGAACAAGACAGAAAAAGAAGCTTTTGGTTCTCCAGAGTAAAAGTCATTTATTTTATTTAGGGTCTTCAGACATTTTCCTCTGCGCAGCGTTTTTAATTAAAAACATAGCCAGAAACAAAATATCTTGGCTACTTGGGCTCGTGCCCACGATTTAAAGGTGCACAAAGTGGGCGTTGAATTCTGAGGCGGGAATGGCAGCTTCTTCTTGAGCAGACATTGTAATTGTGGATCATGATGGCGTTGAAGATGATGATTCAGCCGATTTATGGCTCGTGCCAGCCGTCTACAGCGAGGAAAACTTTAACTTCAACCTGAACTTCAGCTTCGATTCAATCTCGACAGCATCTGAAACGGGAAACGGGATTTATCACTGATGGGTGCTACTGGAAATTTGTTTCTCGTTTGTTGCCACCAAAAAAAAAAAAAAAAGGGTTTAATTCGATTTCCCTGGAAATTGGATTTTTGGGAGCAGCACGTGGCTACGTGCTCCCCGTTTTCAAGCGCAGGTGTTGTTCCACACAATTTCCTTGGCCACGTTCTGATCTTTGACTGTCAGCAGCGCCCACGCCAATAGATCCCCGTGTCTTTGGCTTTTTTCTTTGTCGTTGTCTTGTCTCGCCAACTGTGTCAGCAATTAGTTGCGGGCTTTATTTATGGTCTCCATTTGCCATTTGCCTGTTAAATTAATTAAACAAAGCACTAAACGAACATTGTATCCATAAAGCAATTTGGTGTTTTGGAAATAAACACAAGGCCTTTGCCTGGATTGAGTTGCATATGTGGGTGATTTAAATGGAAAGGATCAAATATATATGTAGATATAAGTTTAAAACCTTTTTTTACAGTTTCAAATAGAGTTTCTCAAAATATTGATTTAAGCTTTAAAAGATCTAATGAACTATATTCATTTAATATATAACAGCTGTTTTACACAGCTTCCAACATTGTTGAAGGCAGAAGTAATAAAAATTCTACTGTCAAACACATTATCCCAAAATTGGTCTGATATTGCTTGGCTCGATCTAGAAAAGTTTCCCGCGAAACAGGCCATTTATAGATCAAAATCGCACATAAAATCATCAGCTTACCCCTTCCAAAAATCACTCAATCAGCAAATCCAAGTGTCAACGACCAGTTCAAAGTGTTTATAACTATCTTTTCAACAGCGATGCCAGCATTTTGCACAACAAAGAGATGGCCAGACAATTTCATTACCAAAGACCTGAGCCCCAACGACCGAACATTAGTCATCTGTGAGAGGCAGACAGACACGACCAATCGACTACAATGAACTTATCGCGCCTATAAAATCAATCAACTTTTAATAAAAAAAATACAAAAAAAAAAATACATAAACGAACAGCAGTAACACAACAATAAAGTGCTGCTGGAAAAGGAGTTCAGTTTCCGCACATATGGATCAGATCGGCCAATGACTCATCGAGTGGTCAAGTCAAGTCAAGAACGAACCGAACCCAAGCCAAACCAAACCGAAAACCATAAATAAGCTCAAATATAAATAATTTTTAGTTCCTCCCTTCACTTACCGCCTATCCGTCGTTCTCGCCTGGCTCTTTGCTTATTTGCCCATTCGGCTTTGTTTATACAATAAATCTACCTGAGCACAGGCCCTCTGCCACATCTAATAAGGTGGCGGACTGGCCAGAAAGAAAAGCATTATTCGGTTGTTCGAGGCTTGATGTACCCTGAAAATGTATGAAAAGTTTATTAATAGATAAAGTACTTAATTTGACTAGGTACTTACTTGGCAACAATAGACAAAACCTATTAAATAATAATAATAATAAATAGATATTTAGCATTCCAACTTTTTCATCAAAGTTTAGGGACTCCCAGACAGAGTATGCAATGCAGAGATGACTCCAACTGGGTCTAGTCTGGACCAAAAGGCCAACTACCTGCAGTCCATGAGTCATCCAAGCGAATCTTGCAGTTCGGCACACAGTTAAATGATCAACAATTCGTGGCTCGATATGATTAGCAAGTCCCTCGGCGATCGCTGGGCAGTCGTTCAGGTAGTTAGACCGAAAATGGGACGGAGACCATGGCCCTGTGTAGTCTGTCCCCAAAAGCTCCCCAACATGTTCACTGCTCACATATTGAAAACTTTTCAGCGGATTCGTGCCAATGTCTGGAGCGTCTACTACACCGTAGAAGCGGATGATGACTCATCGCAGATCACACCAGATGAAAACACACTCCATCCCACAATCTTGTCTTTTCTTACACGACCACGGGATCTGAGGATTCTGTTTTTGTTTTAATGCAAAACTTGTGTTTCGGCTTGGAGTCTTTTGTTGTGATTGCGACTGGGAGGAGATTTTGTCAGAAAAGTAAAAATTATGAGCGTGATCAGCTCCGAAATGGGCTCAGAAGTCGCTAAATTTCTTAATTAAACTGGTGTGAAATGAAAACTTTGCATCTATAAAGCTGAAAATATTATTCGCACGGAACCCTTGACATTTTTACGAGTTTTAAATTGCCTCAGACAGTTTCATTATTAAGTGACTTGCTCTCTCAACTAGTTTTGTTTTGTTGTTCCCAAGATAATTTGTACTTTTAAACCCATTTGCCTGGAAATCTGTTTATGAAAAAAAATATGTACATATGTTATTGTGCACAAAAAAATAATAATTAAAAATATTAGATACTATAACTGGATTTATGTTTTTAAAATATACATATACAAAAATTAAATTATTTTTTAACCATTTTAACAATTGACTATATAAGCCGTTCAACTATTGTTTTATATAAATTATTACTATCAATGCAATTCAAAATTTATAACCTTAAAGGATTCGGATTATTTTTAAATTAAACACAAAAGGAATATTTTCCTAAGTACGTGCACATGGAATAGTTTAAAGGAGCTGACGATATGAAAATCGTTCTTCATTTTCTATTTATAAGCATTTATTGCATTGATGTTGATAGATTCATGTGGCTTTTGCAATTTCTATAGATATTTTCTGGTTGTCAAATTAAATTTGTTGCATTCGGCGGATGCTTTAGTTTTAAATAACTTTTCCAGTTCGTTTGTGCAATACACACATCCATGGGGAACGAGAAAATAAATGTATGCAAAAATCTGGTATAGAATATTCGCCTCAATGAGTTGGAGGTGTGAAATGTTTGCTGTGATGCAAATTACAAATTTCAAAGAGAAGGCGTTAACCAGTGCAGGCTGGAAATATAAGAGATTTGTTTATTTTTAGTACGCGTGCAGTCTTTTATTAAATTTATTTTGGTAACCAATTGTTTTGGTGTGCTCTGCGTACATATTTCCTGGCTAAAAGTCATATTATCCACTGTTAAAATTTAATCTGAGAAAAGTTTATACAAAGTAAAAATTCATTGATATGAAAAAGCCCGTAGTTTGTGCTTATTCAAACTCTTCTGTAAAGAAGGTTACGGTTCTCTTCCCATCATAGTTGCGAATAACTATGTGCGAGATTTCGGAAAGCTATAAGAAAATATTTGTTAGTTTTATTGATTATAAGGAAAACATTTGTTTTATGACTTACCATCTGATCGGAAACTTCGGGTACATCAGTTAAAGTCTCATAATATGCTTTAAACAAATCGCGGTTTTCGGCAGGGAAGACGATTATCAGTATTTTAAGATTTGAGCAACGTCGAACGACATCCAATACGTTTGGATGATCGAAACATATTGCCAAACATTCCAAATGGTTGACGTTTTTCGAAATCCAATTATAGTTCGAGGAATCTATCGTCTCTAGACTGTAAACACCTAAGGTTTTCAGCTTTGGCATCACTGGTATATCGCTGAAGATAGCACAACAGTCAAGTAAAAGAACTTCCAATGCTGGGAAGTTGACTTCATCATTGGTTTTTTGCGAACATAGATTAAATCCACTCAATGCCAAAAACCGTAGTTTTTTAAGCGACGAAAATGTATCATGAAGGTTGACAGGCTTAGGCAAAAATGTCGGATATTTATTATTATCCAACCACGTACCCATTGCACCCTCATCTATACAAAAAAATAATGTAATTCAAATGTATATGTAGGTACAACTAGGCAATTAAAATGAATACTTACAGATACTTAATTCTGGACTGAGTTCATTGTATAAATAGATTTCTTCCAAGTCAGGAAGATCTTTAATAAATCTCAGAAGTTTCGGAGAGGCATTTTTGAGATCAACAGAAATTTCCTTGAGGTTTGGCATATTTCTTATAAATTTTCCCACAGTTCCGCGGTTTCGGGAGTTTATATAAAATCCTACGGACTCCAGATTTTGGCAATAGAGCTCTATTAACTTATACGGCGGACTGATATCCTCGTCATTTTTGGTCTCGATATGCCGAATTGTGGAGCCGCATAGCGGAAGTAGAGCTCCCCAAAGCCGAAATGGAACTTCCTCCACGTTCAAGCACTCGAAATCATATCGGCTATGGTACTTAAATGCTGCAGCCAGCACCTTATCCACTCTAGCCAAATTCAGCTTATATTCGACGTTTCCAAGCAACTCGAATATTAAATCATGAACTTCCAATGGTAACCCAATTAATTTCTTCAGATTTCCCATTTTGCAAACTTCGTTAAGCACGTGCTAGACAAAAACGACCTTTGACCGGACTTTCGATAACTGTAGGTCAAGATAACACCATTGTGTGCATATAACTTTAAAACAAATGGAACGAATCAATTCCCACCGCTCTTATTTTCGCGGAACGATTAATTTTCTTATATTTTACTTCTAGATGTTAGTACCAATTGATGGATAAATAAAACTTGATAACTTAAAATATTTATTTTTCCTGTTTATTCAAACTCCAATAATGAACTGAGATTTTATTATGCTAATTTATCAAGCGAGTATACCTCCAAAATTCCAATTTAACACAAAAAAAAACGCTGAAGACATTGAAGCTGAATATTTATTCTTTTTAAGTTTAGATTCCAGCGAATACAATATACGCTCTCATTTTACGAGTGCAAAAATGTATTTAATATCTTAAAATAGAGATTTCTTGATATTATATTTCAAGTTTATTAATTGGCTCACACTCTCATATTAGCATATGACAAATTAAAAGACGTTCGGTTTTTAGGGAGAAACGATAATACATTACCAAACTTAGAGAAGATCTTGTTTTTAAGTTAACTGACAGTTAAAATTCTTGTGTTCTAATTTTTGGGAGAACGGAACTTTTTATCTGCAAATCTTTTGATTCTTGCATTTGTGAAGTAGCCTTAATTATCGCAATAATCGATTGCATCACACCACCTTTGTTTTCCAGCCCTGGCACTATTTTCGATTAAAAACTTATCGAAAGTAGGACGAATTAGCGTGGTTTGGCTTTTTGTTAGCATTTGAGGTTAAAATCAAACATAGAGTATGTAATATAAGAGACACAATTTGCTATGCCCGAACCTCTGTCCAAACTCGGCTGATAATCATTTTGTTTATCTATGAGATATTCCAACCCAATTAGAGGAGCTGTCAGTAAATTGTCAACCTTCAGTCACACTACTACGAACTATCATGCATAATTCAAGCCGGTAAACCAAGAACCGTTTGATTTTCAGTAAACAAGTGTTAGTTGGCAAGTTTTTCAATACATACATATGTATGTATGTATGTATTGACGCATTGGAAGTTGGTCAAACTTCCAAGCTGTAAATGAAATCGAATCCAAGGATGTCAACTTCTTGTACACAGCCGATGGTAAGTTGTATCTGTAATGTGATTTTTTATTGTTGACATTGTTTAAACACGTTGGCAATAATAAAATTTCTGAAGCCCAAAAGAAACTTATTTAATGTGAAAAATCACAACAATACGTTAAAGAACAAAAATGCTTGTAATACTTAAATAAAATATTCAATGTTTGGTCAAAAGTTATTAAAAAATGTAATATTTGATTAACTAATTATTGGGAAACAATTTGTTTGTTATATCAAATAGTAAAAAATGTTTTGTTCATGGTGTAATATATTCGAAAATTTGTAAGTAAAATTTTTATTATTAATAAATTTAATTTGTAGATAATAAACGAAGTTCCATTTTATTTGTAGATCATTATATAAATGATTTTTTTTTTTGAGTATTGAAAATCGCCTTTTAAAAGGTCAGCATATATTCTTTTCGAACGATTTTAGTATAGTCCTTAAATTTGTATTTATTGATTATAACTGTATTGTATTGTCTTTATTATTTTACAGCGATATATGAAATACTTTTATTGGACCATATTTATGGTAACCTAGTTGTGTTGATAATGATTAGTTTAAATAAATTTTCGGTAGACAAATGTTTGCATACTGTCTCTTCACTTCTTTGATTCTAAATTACAGCTACTTGATATTTTTTTTGCAGCAAATCCACTACTTTATCAATATATCGCAGAGAGAACCCACAAGTGCTGCATAATAATTTCGATCAATTACAGCAATTAGCACGGCTCGGCTTGCACATAAAAAGCGCATCAATTGTGTTTGGCGCAGAGTCTTCAATTGCTTTTTATTACCATTTCGATGTGCCTTGATTTACGCCTGATCTGGTTTAATTTTTACAGCGATGGGTACAAATTTAATAGACCTGGGCTGTTCAGTTTCTAAAATTTATTGGTTTTCTGAACTTTCTTTTTACTACTAGATAGTTCGTTTCCATAAAAAATAAATTATCCCTATTTGTTTTTGTTATTAACATCCCCCCACTGAGAATTGCACCCATGAGGAAAATTATTTTTATCATCATTCATTGAGAGAGCTTCCATGCGCTATAATATTTGGCATTTTTCCAACTGGCCATGCCATAGATTGGGCTCTAAATATTTTTAGTACGCTACATCTCTTTTTTTGATAATTACTTCCCAGCTGAACGCATGAACGCCAGCGCAAACACTTTTCAAGCAAATGTTTTTCTTCAAAAAAAAATCAAATCAACAAAAATACTATTTTAGTCTAGCCGGGGCAAAGTATATTACGATATGAACGTTACAAATAATTGGTTTTGTGCTCACCTATATGCATATGCATATTTTTTATATGCAGAATGAAAATCTTTAAACAATCCCTTGTCTCTTTGTTTTTTAGTGACTCATGTTGATTTAAGAGCCTTCTACTTAAAGATATTTAATGCACAATAAGTTTATTGATTTACTATCGGGCATACATACATTCAAAATCCTTTATTCAACTATAAAGGGGTTTTGTTGGTTGATGATTTTGATTTGGACACTTAAGAAAGATATAATACAATTTTACCACATTTTAAAACTATAATTTTCATTGCAGCAAGACGCCAGCCAGTGAAGTCCATTTCGAAACAAAACATCCACAATCACCTACCCCAACAAGGCCATAAAAATGTGCCAACGGTGACCCACTTTCACTGTCCAGAGAATGTGACAAGCTTGTCAGGCATTGTGAAATATTGGACAACCCTTGAGACATGCCCAGAAACGATAAACCAAGAAAGCAAGAGGCAGTGGACAGAAGACAGGGGCCACCAACGCCTCCCATCGCTCATCCGACTGAAAGCGAAACAAAAGACGGCAACCGGCAAACATGGGGAATACTTCCGATCCAGGAGATCGCGATCTCGGTCTGAAAGTGGAATTAAATTTGCGATCGCCCACACACACACACAAACGCACCCACAGAATGAAACAAAAGATGAGTTTGTCTGGCGATGATTAACTTTATTCGGGTGAGACTTTATTCTTCGCTTGAAAGTAGTTTACAAGTTATCATTGTTATAAAAGAATAATTTTAAAGCCCTTTTTATTGATTGATGAATATAAATAAATTAACCTTTTGCTTACACTTTCAAAACTCTTAAAAATAAATGTGGATATTTGTAAATTCTATTGTCAAAACTATTGTTTTATAGAGCGATAACTGAGTCTCTACACACCAAAGATTAATTATGAATTATGAAATGTCCAAATTTCTTTGAACTCAAGCTTATCAAGTAGCGCTTATCTATTACTGAGGCTGGGAATCATTCTATTTTTTTTTGTAAGTTAAGTAAAAGTCAGACTCAGAATATGCAGAGTGCTTATTATAAATATTTATCACTTTCTTCACTAATATGTAGGTGAACTTATTTCAAATTTTTTGCATTGCTTAGCATCCATACTGCTTTTTTTATTTACTTTAAATAGAATCGATTCTAAATTTTGACAATAATTCTCGAACAGCTAAAGACCTTGATAAGACCTTAAATTAATTGCTTCCGTTTGGTGATTGCGTTGAATCTAAAATTTTCTAATCACTTCCAATTTCATTGGAAGACAGTTCCAAATGAAATTTTAGGCATTTTTGGAATTTTTTGCTGAAATCAAGGAATATGGTTCTCTAAGTGTAGAGTAATCTATTGTTTTTAGATTAAATTAAATACTTAATATTGCTCTAAGAAGTCTTAACCCATAGATGCATATTGAATGGTTCGTTGATTAAATATTGATAACCTTAAATATCTTTTGTATTAGCAATAATAAATGTAATAAAATTACACGTATACAATAAGAAATACCTCGTATGGCTAATATTCATTGAGGGTATTTAAATATTCGATGTTCGTTACAAGGCGTTTAGTCATATCGAAAGCGGATGAGCTGCTTTTATCGTTGCAATCGACGAACGTCTTCGTTTGCGTACAAGGCAATTTATTAATTATGCATAAATGGCAAAGACCCTGCTGAAGTTGAACGCGGGGGGAAGTGGGGGAGTTGAATGTTGGACTTGGGGAGCGCGGCGGAAAGTTCAAAAAGCAATCAAGTTCTGAGTGCCGACAGTTCTCAGCCGATTGTACTGTTATGCAAACAGAAGTGGGAGGAGGAGGAGCGACGGGATCGGGATCGGGACCGGAATCGGGAGACTTTATAGCCTGACCAACTGAAGTTAAGCTGACAAAATGCACTTCAACTGGAATCACCTTAAATGGCCAGACAACACACGTCTTTTGTCGTTAAGCATTTTATGGTTTTATCCCTTAGTTGGCAAAAGTTTTCATCGGAAACGATTTGACTGGGTAAAGTTTTTGGTTTTTATTTTTTTTTTTTATTTGCTCCCCTCTTTAATTTGGGCGTAATAAATTATTGTGAGGGAAAATAAGAGAAAAAATTAGAATCCATTACTAGGTCTTCGTCTTCTACCTGCGGTTAAGGCGTTCAGGATCCTCAAACTCCGATTCCCCGCCATGTGTTCTCAAGTGGCTCGATGGACTCGGTCCTATCTTTTGCTGTACACCCCAAACACCATTTTTCTTTTCCCCATTCTCGGGTTCTTCGCTCCTTCGCAAAGTTTTAAATTTCTTGGAAATAAAAGCCTGGACATTGGTTTTCGTCCTTCCCTTTTCTATCGCTCTACGCTCCGATGCCCCTTTTTTATGATTTCTGTCTGTCTTCTGTCCTGTTTTCGTTTGGGTTTTCGGGACCGGCAAATTTTTGCAGCTACCTAAGCCAACAGCTCACAATTGAGTTAACCTAGTGGAAGTGAGACAGACGGAGGCGAGAGAAAAAGAGACAGCAATCCTGAAGAAAATCTAAGGCGCGTTACGGTTGCCTAGTCTTAAACCTATACTCTATAAATACTGTTCGATCACTATGATCATTGTAGTCTTTTTGTAGCTTAAGAGGTTAAAGTATATGTTAAATATTTTTATTATTAAAGTACATGTTTAATATTTTATTTAGGCTAAATAGTTGTAGACTAGTTTTTGGATCGTTTTTGACAATTATTAGAAGTTATTCTATAAAAATATTAAAAATATTTTTGAAACTAATTTTCATTCGAGTCTTATTCTCTCATTCTAAATTACCAGAATTTGGATATGTCCCGCTGAAATGTATTAGGATCATCCAAGTTAATTCCAAAATTTGTTTAAACGTTAAATTGGTTTACTCTTAATTATTAAAAAATATTTAAATCGTTGTCGGAGGCCAATGCAACTTTCGAGTACACAATTAATAAATATCGGTTTTGAGGGATAATTTCGTCTATGGTTTCAGGGTATCACCGATTCTACCTAATTGAAATCTTCTGCTCATTCGTCTTTTACGTGTTATCTGCTCAGTCTGTTTGCCATCGACGCTCTGCTTCTTGGCCTCTGTCCGTGCGTTTATTTAATTTTTTATTCGGGCTTCACTTGTCCCTCATACGCCGTGTGGTTGCTGTAGTGGTAGTTGCTGCTTGGCTGCGATACGAAACCGTGCAGGTGTCCAATATTTTCTTTTATACCGCGTCATCGGCCCAAAGAAAGAGAAAAAAATAAAAAAAAACAACATAAAATCCAAAACTAGTTCTAGATTTACAGCCACACCCCCCTTCGACGCCCCTGCCGCGTCTCACTTTATTTCGCCCATATTTTCGATTCGATTGCGTATAACAAGTTTAGCGGTCTCGCTGTCCCCCCGCCCCCTTTTTTTTCGAACCGTTCTTCGACTTGGTATAAAGTGCTTTGCATCCATGCAACGTCGTCCCCAGACCCCCTCACCCCACCCCCCTTTGGGTCCACCACCCCCTCCCACACCTAAAGCCCTTTTTTCTTCACTCAGAGTTATATTCTTGTTCGCTTTTAATTTCTGTTTTGATTCTACGCTTTTGAAATTTGTACACTGAGAAAAGTTGTTTTTTATACCCTGTAAAAGCGTAAATAAAGAACTTGTAATCAGATAGAATTGAAGCAGAATTTTTAATTAATTCGTTGATTATTAACTTGTTTGTGTATTTTATAACCAGTCATGAATCTTTTCCTGTAAAAATTTAAATTTAAAGATTAAAAAGAAAATACAAATTTGTTTAATTTTTTTTTGGATTTAATATTTAGGTAAGTTTTGTTTATTGGATATGCATGTTAAATAACCGGAAAAAGAAAAGTGTAATCAATAACGTTTACAAATCAACATTTTTTTCTTGAGTGTGCTTTTGATTAATATTGTATACATGTTGGATTCAGAGTTTTTTAGGCCCCATGCGGAGTGGTCCGTCTTCTTAATATTTCCTCCATGCATTGTAATTACCCAAATTTGGCGTCACTATCCGTTAAAGGTTTTATTTGTTAGGATTAGGAAGGGGATAGACAGGAAAACGGTAATGTGGAATTGAAGTATATTTATGGAGTTGGTCTAACGATATCATAAAAGATTTGATAGATGACAGACGTAAAAAATAGTTTCCCAGAAAAAATTAAGGTATTTGTTAAAATGGCTTATGTGCAAATTTATAAAAGCCAAATTTTTATTTTCAGTCTATATAAGAAACCATTATTTATGTATATAAAAAATGTATTGTAAACTAAACTTTATTTATTCCTAACTTTCGGGGTTTATAAAAACTTTAAGCATTCACTGTGATAAGTTCATCGTAATGTTTTTCTTAATTTCAAAGATTATAAATCGTTTATCTTTATATAATGTTATAATTTTTGGCCCTTATCTATATTATTATACATAATCCTCATGCAGGATTTGCACATCTTTCCAGTAGACATGATCACCTGAGATTTCCACAGATTGGGTATCATCTTCCAGAATGCGTTCAAAGGGATAAGCTAAAGGCAATTCATCCCATCGACTAATTCCCCTGCTGAAGTCACAATTTAGTTCATTGCCCTGTCGAGCCTTGAAATCATAGACAGTGGCCACGATCAGGAGACGCATCTTTAATGGATTTCCCCTACCACCTCGGGGTAAAATCAGACGTCTAGGGAATCCACAATTAGGAGTGGATATATTCAAGGGAAAGTCGTATTCCTCCCTTTCGGCCAGTTTTACGAACTGATGGAGCTCAGTGAATGAGATGTGATCACCAATCAGTCCTCCAAAGTCCTTCGATTCCCTTGATATTCTATTTAATCCTGGATATATCACTTTTAGAAAAGAATCCAGCTGATAGAAGGGCTCCCTTTGAATGAATCCCCGCTCTGAAGTAGTAAGAAAAGTTCTAAAAATTGTAGATTGCGTTTTGTTGCTTGAGATTTGCAGGTTATAAGTGAAATCCCTATGTTGAAGTCGAAACTGCTGCTGTTGCAAGGTGAAAGGCCACACAAACTGTCCTGCCAAGTAAAAGTGCTTGGCATGTAGGATATTGCTTAGGTCTACATCAACCGGTTGGTCATAGGTGATCAGCGGACTTATCTGCAAATCATCAATGCGAAGATCACTGGGAATAAACATTTTCGGATTAGAGGGCTGGAACACCTGACGATACCATCGATATGACTGCAACACCCGCTCAGCATAATAGTAAAAGTTTTCGGATCTCAGTGCGGTTCGAATGTCTAGCAAAAGTTCGGGTTGGCTAGCTTTTTCTATGGTTAATCGTGTCCAATCGTAGGGGAATAGTTCGCCAAGCCCAATAAGCCAGTTTGTATCCACATCCAGATTAATAAGACTACCATTATTAAGCTGAAAACTTCTAAAGGTGATGGCATCTCCTACTTTTTTCTCCAATTTTTTCAGTCTATCGACAATAATTTGCGAAGTTTTCGGCGACTCTAGTTTAAATCGATGATTTCGTCTCTTTATATCCTCTTCTAATGCTAACCTTTTATACGACATTTTCTGACCATATCGTTCCAGTTTATATCGAGCTAGTAGTTGACCTAATTGATGGTACCACCACTCTTGCAGCTCACTTGTACTTTCTTCAGTAAAAACAATGCCAATGTTCACATTATACCAATACGACTGCCAGCCAATATCCTCCAACAAGTAGTAGAGTTCTTTTCCCTTTTTTGGCTGCTTCATTCGCAGTATATTCACATCGGCCATGGCCTGAAACCATTCAAGTGAACTTCGCAGATCTCCTTCCAAATTAAAGGGTTCCATTTTCTGCGGGTGAATTTCCTCAATGTCACTTACGTTCTCGTATCTTATCCAGTTGGCGAAATTAAATTTTCTAGCCTTGCTCACAGTTACATCATCGTGATACGTTTCGGGCCACAATTCATAAATCTTTGGCAAAATCAGGGCCTGATAATCCTCTCGTTTGAAAAGGACTTGTGTCAAAGCTTGAACAAAAACATCCGGATTTATGTGGACCCGTGCCCAGCAAATATTTTGCCACAAAGTATACCAATCCCTGGTGTTATAGAAAAAGTGATAAAGGCCCAGCGTCTGTTCATAATGATCGGCATAGAGTGGGTTGTAGTACACATTTCTGTGTAATAATTTTCCCAAATTGAAATCTTTATAGAACTTTGCCATGTGATCGTTGTAGACCTTAAATTTGTAACAACTGAGTTAGTTGCAGTTCAACTATTGTTTTTTTTATATACTGACCACATACTGTTCCTTGTCGGTTACCAACTTCTCTCCCAATAATCTCCATTGATCGTTCATTAAAGGTTCCTGGACATGATGCAAAATTTCCAACAAAAAACGTTGCTTTTCCAAAAAGTAGCGATTACCTTAAAATTAAATAATCTTTAGAAAACGATAAAAGTATATATTTTACAATTTTTGTACCTATTCCATTAGCAAAAACTTTCAAATTAATATTTAAAAATAAAAATAACAAAGATAAGAAGACGCAAAATCGCATGGCACTTGTTTACCACACACGATTCAAAAATAAACTGGTGACGATTTCCAAATTGCACTTTGATTACGCTTTATATAGCTTTCACCTATATCAGCTAGAATTATCATTTTGTTCGCAGGGAGGCAATTTTAGAAATGAAACGGCAATTGAGCATTTACAAAAAAAAACTTTTCGTCAATATCTTATAAAAAATATTGAATAAAATTAAGATTTAAATAAACAACATTTAAAAGACAAAACTAAAAAGAGAAAAATGACTAAATTTTCCATTTTTAGAGTTAGCTTTAAAAAAAAGTTATATGTATTAGTTTCATTAGAAAAACTTTGATTAAATTTAAAATAATGATCGGAGTTTTACAAGTTCTAAAATATAAAATTCATCGTCATTGGCTTCAAATTTTGTATGTATTGTAAATATGTTGCATTTGTATATAACATATAAACGCAAAATGTTTCGCATTGTTGAGTTAATCACTCTTAATTTATTTAAAAGACATCTTTTGTTCACAAAACAAATAAATACTGATTACTGGCCTTAATTTCCTTAATTGGCTATTGTTGGTTAGCATTTACTGAAAAACTGTAAATAAAGCGGAAAATGACCGTAAGAGATATGCCCAGAAGCGAGTCTCATTTGCCTATTAGTCACCAAGTGTGGCACAATAATGCAAAACGCTTTTCGCCAACCGGGGCTATATCCCCGCCCACCGGCGATCACTTCCCGCTCCTGTTGCGCAAATGTGCGGACATTAAATTGCCAACTCAGCCGCTTTCTGGGGTCTCTTCTGTCTTGCTGTCCGATGTCTGATTTCTGATGGCTGCTGATGACTGGATGGCGGAAAAAAAGGGCAAATTATAATGCGAGAAATGTTAATTACAGTCGGCGCGACTCGGATGTCTCGGTATCTCTGGCCCATTGTTCGCCCAGAAATTTGCCGCATTAATGTAAATCGGCAGCCAGGCATGACGGATTATAGGAACCCAGACCTAGTCCAGATGCAGGCCGACCATTAAATTATCGTCCAGATACAGCCGGTATTATATATACAAGTAGTGTATAAGACACAAAGCTCTTTGTTTCCATTCGCGGTGACAAAACGTTGCGCTTGAAGAACTTAATGAGTTGGAACCGAAACGAAAGGAAGCAACCAGTTACTCGTACCACCCTGTAACATAACTACTGTCTTTGCGCTGATTGATTCTTATTGATGGTGGCAAGAAGTTTTTGGCCCGATAAGCCTGTTAAGACCGTTACCGATCGGGAAGACCCTATTGCCTCCTCATGAAAACTGATTACCCAACTTTAGTCCCAACGAAACGTGACAAAACTGCTGGCGAATCTTGCCTAATCATTGTCAGTGTTAAATATCTAGAAGATACACTGGAGAAATTTTAATAAACTAAAAGGAAAAGATTGTTTTTTTCAAATAGGGAGTATTAAAAGAAAAAATATATTTTTAAAGAACTCAAATAGTTAATTCTGATATAACATCAAACCATGGAAAATGAAAAATTATAAAATAGTATGCTAACGTTATACAGAGTAATATTTCTATTTTATTATTTGAAAACAAAGCAAATCAATTTATTTTGAGTGTAAAAAACACATCCTCTGTGACTGCAAATCCTTTTGCACGTGCATCAGCACCCCGGGTTTTCCATTCGACAGTGATCCCAAGTGCTTTGCATAATATTAGCACATTAACTGAGATCGGGGATTGCATCGGTGCATCTTGGAGCAGGGTTTCAATGGGCTTGCCATCATCAAATCGCCATAAATCGTCACATCTGAGAACCCTTAGGGTCCCTGCTCCTTTCAAATGTCATCACAGACTCTTTTGCCGTGATCCTTGGCCCCGGGAGGCTTATGAAATGCAAATTACATTTCAATAGCGCGCTTTATTGGTCCCCTAACCCCGACTCATCTACGCGCACTTTGTTCTTTGTCATCGGTCCCGATGATTGCCCCTTTTAGCGCATTGGAATCGTATTTAAAAAGTCATTATCGGGCGGATCCATCCCCCTGCCATTTTCAGCGCATCAATCACTGCGCCTTTTGTCAACCTTCGTTTTTTGTTGGCTCATAAAACGGTTGGAAAGTGGACATCTTAGGCGCAGTGCGTGTGATTGGTAGGGTAGAACGCATAATAAGTTGGAATATAGATTTGGAAATCGCTGCTGGAGGTTTTCTTAGGCTCTAAGGGGTGTTGTGGACTTTTACACAAGATCTACTGGAAAAGCTATTTAGGTTTATTGATCTTTAGCTGTGCATTCATCGTGGTTATTCTAATAAAACAGAAGCTAAAGCTAAAGCTTTTAAACAGAAGTTGATGATTTTATGTAGATATAAGTTTAAAATATTTTATTGACATTTAAAGCATTTGTAAAACATATTCCTTTTCACTTTGAAATAAAATATTTTTCTTTTAAAACTGTAGGTATTTCAAAATTCCCTAGACAATTTGGTATTATTTCAAAGCTTGAGTGATCGCATTGACTTCAATTACCATATTTCCGCCACCTTGAAGAGCTTACACAATCGCTTTTAGCTGCCATCTAACTATTTTCACTCACTCTGCTATCTGCCAACCGGCCATAAGCTTCTTATTTATTATGACTTTTTTTGGTGTAAATATTTAAGGTCTGACGCATACGCCGGGGTCTTTTGGAATGGCATGTGGACCTCGGGCACTGCGTCAATGGCAAAATGTGTAACCAAGCACAAATGAATCATCGAAGTCAGGCCAAAAATAAAGACCTAAAGACCAGCCCAGACCGCAGGGCCCCGATCGGTAGTCCGATGTTTTTAATAAGGCAAAGCGACAAACAACCAAAAATTGGGTCAACCGAGATAAATACAAGTAAGTGTTGTTTAAACATACACTCGGGGGAATTAAATTGAATAACAAAAAAAATCCTTTATTTTTAAACAAATCCAAACTTTTCAACAAACTAGTGATATTATTAATGCGCTTAAGTTTTGTTTTATATGTATGTGAATAGATGTTTATTTTTTGAAAATTATTTTTTTAAATTCGAAAATATAATTTTTTACAAAACCAAAAAAGAAAGTAAAGTCTGCTTTGTAAAATTTTGATTTCAAAATAGTTTGAATTAAGAATAGATCTAATATGAATGGTTTATTTTGTTAAAGCTCAACCGTATTTCTCGTCATTAAATTGCTACTTCTTTTTTTCAGTGCATATAAATGGAGCTGATTTCGGGAGTTATTCTTGCCCGAAATTTAATACACTGATGGATATGGGAAGGGAAAGGAGTCCCGAACAATGGCAGGGCTTTCATGCGAACTGTCAACTTGTCACGACAATTAAGCGAGTCGATGGCTAACTGGCTATCTATCGGTGAAACATCAGGAAACGCCCACGCATGCCAGGCGTCTTAAGCGTTAAACAAATTAAATATCCGACACTGGGAAGTTGGGGGGGAATTATTGAAATACGACACCGATCGGAGTGGATGCATCAGGTAGAGGCGATGACCCAATTCGCTATGCACTTGCGCGACAATTTTGGTAAACACCAGGAACCCTCTGATGACCCCTTACCACCTTGCCACCTTACCACCTTACCACCTCAATGCCCCATCTCCCCTTTCTTTTTATTTTTTTTCTGTCAGCTCCAATATTTGTTTACCATTTAGTTTATTATGCTGTGTGCGCTTTGGTTCTGCCTTGTTTGATTGCCCTTATTGGACTTCGCTTCGTTCCCTTGTGCCGTGGTGATTTTCAATTCAAGTTATGATTATTATACATATGTTGGGAAAGTCAAATAACGGTCGCTATAAGTCGAGGCATATGGCATTCAAAGTCCCACAATTGTCGGCGATAATTTCAATTTGATGAGTTTTCAATTGGGTTCTCCAATGGGTTTTTTGATCTTTCCTCGCTGCGACTCTGAGGTGTTGGGAAAAGCTTGTTAATACGCCAAATGCCTAACAAATATCGTACATTAGTTCTCCTTTCTTGACATCTATGAGAACGAAGTCTTGAATTCAGCTTTATTGATGCGATTTGTGCATGGGAATGGATTATCTGGTAGTTAAATGTGATGGTTTATACTCATGAAGGTAGAACTCGATGAAAATTTAGAAAACAAATTTTATTGAATGCAACAACAGCGGATTTAAATATGTTTTAATTTAATTTGAAATAAAAATAGAAGTCCTTAATAAATAAAAAACTTCATTTGTTTTGCAATATATTTATTGAATTGAATCTATGGATCCTTTTTAAATATTTAAGCTAAACTATAACAAGCCTAACAAATTTAAAACTACTGAAAAAATACGATAAACATACTCTACTAGTATTGCAATTATTCATCATATTGTGGTTTTATAGATTTTATAATTTAAAATTCATTTTGTGTCCTCAATCCAGAATCAACATCACCTCATCAGCTGCACAGTTAACCCTAAAAGAGATGAAAGCGCCAAATCATCGCGAGGATTAACACCAATCGACCGGAGTCATTGTGGATCTCTGCCCACCTGAAAAGTTCCCATCGTTTTACGTGATTTGTTCTGTGTCAGTTGCCTTTTCTGCGTGTGACAAATTTACGGTGAGTGACTTTCGTAAATTGGATTTTAATAGTTTTTTGGAAATGCTTAATCACTACCTACCTTAAACGAGGACTACTATAAACGTTCGTAACGAGGCTTGTTTTAAAAATGTTTTTTTTTTAATTTAAGGGGGATTCAAAACAACATACACTTTTTCTCCCCATTGCTTCGAGTGCGAAAATCCGATCCAAGTCTCCCTGCTGTCTGCCACAGCAGAAATCTAAAAATAACAAACAAACAAAAAAAAAGATAAAATATTGTAAACAAAATTGTCATTCCCCCTTTCGTGCAGAGAATTCTTTTGGTTTATAAATACAACTGCCGCGCAATTGTAAAAGTTGACAATTTATTTTTAATCTAGAATATGCAAAGCAAAAAAATTCAGCCACGGTCCGCATATCTCGAAGATACTCACTGTCAGTGCTATTTTCCCCACTTTAGTCAAATACAATTTGAAAAGAATCCAGTCCTCTAGTAAATTAATGAAATTTTATTAAAGCAGAAGGGTAGTACTAAACTTCTCTTCTTTTATATTTGAATTTTTTTTCTAATTGCATTTTTATTTTAAAATATATTTTGTTATGTTTTTGAATCCATCGCTTTTGATTTATTCAAATATCTCATGTTTATATTTTTTATTTATATTAAAGTTGTATAAATTTTAAATGCAATTTTGTTATTGTTCAGCAGTTTGCCCAACATAACAAACATAAAAAATGCAATATACTTTGTATGACTTGTGAATATAAATATTGTTTTAAAAGTTAGGACAGTACACAAGTATTTTAAATTTTAAATTTTTTATTGATAGTGTTACATTTCAAGTTAAAAAGGGACGAGCTCCTAACCCAATTCAGAGGTGATTCCAGCGACCCAGAAGTGCCTCCCAGCCAAGCGGATCGGTTGCTCCAGAGAGCCACTGACCATCCAGATCCCATCCCTTGGGCGGCTCTTTGATCCCATTTGCAAACTTACTAGAGCATGGATGAGATTCGCTTTCGTTTTGCGGCTCAATTTCAGCGGAGGAAGGAGGAGAATGATTACAGAGCCTCGATCCAACCGGGGATCACACGTTTTTAGTTTTTTTTGGGCCAGTGCTGGCGAGCAATTGCTGTAATTCCAATTAATACACGGCACTTGATCGCTTTCCTTCGGCTCGTTTCGATGTGCGATTTCGTACAGATGTGGCGCGTGCTGCATGCCAGCCCAGTGTCGTATCTGTATCTGTGTATCTGTGTATCTATGTATCTATGTATCTGTATCTGTCCGATACTCGCCCATCGAGCCACACGTATTATTGTCCATCTATTTGTCTTCGATCAATCTCTGGAGTTTTAGTTCGAGTCGCAACAGCGGCCAGTATCGGACCCGCAATTATAAATGGCAGCCAGTCCGCAGAGTTGGCCACAATAATTGCCCCAAAGGGGAAATCGGCTTCAGTAACTACTCCAACTTTGTATCTAGCTGCAGACACGCTAACTGCATCAGTGTTTTCTTAGGCGTTCTATGACTTTTATCGCACAGTTCTAACTAACTGCAGGCGATGCTCTGATGACGGTAATCCAGGCACTTGCCATCTGCACATCTGCAGTGTTTTCCTGGCACTGGGTTGCATACGCAAAATTATCAAACGATCTAACTGTTTTTTCCTTCATTTGTAAGCATCTAAGCAATTTGATACTGACTTACAAAAATTTACAAGAAAATTTCTATATATGGTTTTAAAAACTAATCGAAATTACGAACTTCCTTGGAAAAAAGTTAGTTTCACTGATTTCACGAGCTCTGAATTTTAGTTTTAAATTTGGCTTATGTTCTTTTCGACAAATTTGGTATAGGAACTGAAATATGAACTTATAATGGATGTAAACGATGCAGCGGTTGCAGCATTCATGTCTTTGATGTAAGGTCAGAGCACCCAAGTAGCAAAAGATAATATTTTTATACTTATATATGATACGGTTTCAGATTAACCTTTTCTAGGATATTGATAGTTAATGGTTCATTATGAATGATATTTTTTCCTGCGTACTTGAAATTCAAGAAAAAATTTGGGAATCTTAACTAAAGAACCCTTCGATGCACTATACCCGAAATCAATGCACTTGGCCAAATCGATCGAGCCCACTTAAATATGGGTTGTGCTCTTGGCCTCGAATTGCGATCGGTTTCGAAGACGGGACTGCGACAGCATCCCCATACGTGGCCCTTCCCTTGCCCCCTCTAGCCTGGCCAAGCTCAGGCATATAATTTCGTTGACGCGCAGAATAAATGATAAATGCAATCATTATAAGAAACACAGCCACAGCAGAGCAACGAAAACTTGGCGAACACGAACGCATGATTAAAACTTTGGCAAAGATGTGAGCAGATGGAAGGGGGCCAAGATGGGATGAGGTCTGCTGTGGTGGATCCATGATGGGGTCCGCACTCTGAGGCGTTGATGCGAAGCTCAAGATACTTTCTGCACTCTACAAAATAATACATATATATATATATATATTGTTTTTATCATTTGAAAAAAAAGAAATTAGATTTAAATTACTATTTCATTGTTATTCTTTGGTAAATATATATTTTTTGTTATTTTACTGTCCATTTTTTAAAAGTTACTTATTATATCTTTGTTGCTATATATTAGGTCTATAATATATATTATATGAGTACCCAATTAAAATATTTTTGGCTTTAATATTAATTTATTCAGATTTTTAGTTTTTTAAATAAGAAAATATAATTTTTCATTTGGCGATATTCGGAACTGATTTTTAAATTTGAAAATTTAACTTAAATTACATGAATTTAAAGCAATCGGAACTATCTATTACTTTTCACATTTATAAAAATATATTTATAACATTTATTATAAATTAATAATATATATATAATATTTTTGAACTATGTTGGTGATAATCAAAATTTTTTTAAGTGCCGATACTGGGATCCATCCAATGCGTGCGCCCGGTTTCACGCCGCGCTCCCCTCAGTTCGATCGTGATACGCTGACCGAGTGCAGCGCGAATGTTTTATGACCAGTCCCGACCGAGCCCGGCATAATTTGTTAGCCTGGCCCGGTCGAGTGGTCGGAGTGGTCGGTCCAAGGATGCTGGATCTGTGGATCTGAATCTGAATCTGGGGGCCATGCCTCCTCGGTCCTTTCCTGTCCGCCCCTTTTGCACAGAAGCTGCTCCACTCCGTTCGATTGCGTATAATTTTTTTTTCGATTCTGTATCGTTTTTGTTTTTTTTTTTCTGAATTTCGCTTCTTCATTGGCATCATTTGCCTGCGGGGCATAATTTTTGATGGGCTTTTGTCTGCTTCTTTGGAACCCAAAAGCCAAAAGAGATATTGTAGCGGGTAGTGCGGTACCTTTATTAAGCCATGGTCTTTGGGTTACCAAGATGTATTATAGACGAATAGTTTACTAAAAATAAATAATACAAAATTTAAAGCGATTATTAGAAATTCTTAAGCACAAGTCTTTAAAAAAACGGAATATATATAGGTATCAAAAAGGCTTGGAGAAAATTCTATTGTATTTCATCACTTCTATTGTTTTAGTTTCCAATGCTTTAAATGCTTTTCAAGAGATTTAAGGGTGTTCCCCGCCAGCTTAGTCGAATCACTTGCTCCACATTCTGTGCGAATCCTAACAGCCCTCCATGCGCATCAGCCTCAATCGTTATTAGTGGATAGTGCGCATTTGCTTATTTCCTTGCATACGATCAGGAAATATGCTACAGATTTTCACTTTATGAAGTTCTCTCCTCAGAACCCTAAACCCCTGCTCAAAACCCCGGGCACCACAGGAGCAGCAGCGGTTGAAGCGACAGCGAACGCCCCTCGGGCCTCAAATGTCGGACTCAGCATGAATATTTTATTTGGCGAAAAAAAAGGCTGGAGGGATCCAACTGAGGTTCGTCCACTGAAAGAAAAATGAACTTTTTAAGTTAAGATATTAGGAAAGGACATTCTTAGAGTTTTCTGATATTATTTCGCTCCTTAAAATCTAATTTTTTAAGAACAAAAACCAGATATTACAATTTTTGGTTGTATGTAAAATTTTAGATTATGAAAGTTCTACTTATGTTATGCATATATCATATTAAATTTATTTGTTTTTAAATTAGTTATTTAAATGTTTGAAATTGATTTCTGTGTAGGCTGATGGGTAGGGTGAGGATTGGGTTAGGGACAGCGATTGCGAGTGGGGATTGGGACTGGTATTGGTCTTGTCTGTCATGGACATGGGGCGCTGATGAACGTCGTTTCGTGTCTGGCATCTTAAGGTTGCCTTTTTGTACCCTGCACTGACAAAGTGTTTAGGTTACGTTACGTACGTTAAATTTCACGAATAATTGTTTAATAATAATAATAATGTAATATAAAGTTAAACGAACGACTATGGATCAATTGGTTATTCTAGTCATTATTATAGTGCAGCACTTTATATTATTCAATTAGCTTTCTTCTTACTGTTACACGTTTTCGCACAATTCCAATATTTCCTTTTACCCTTCGTTTTTTTTTTAACCATTGAAAAATTGATTTTTATATTACAATTACATTACAAAAATATTTTATAAAAGAATTTCTACCTTTTTAGATTAATAAAGTATTTTAAAACACTAATGTTGCTCAAAAGTGTTTAGATATCAACGTCCATTAATTTTCAGATTTTAGTAGACCTTTGTAAAACCTTTTAAAACAATTTTTTTTGTTTTCTTTCTATATATTATTAAATATATTTAGTCAAGTCATACATATAACTAGATTATAGGGTACATTTTCTTGGGATCTTCTGTTTTGCGATCTTCAGTTGTTTGTAGTTGTTGTGTTTGTTTGGCTTGGTTTGATTTGATTTTTTTTGCATGGCAGTTCTTGGCTGCGCTGTATTTTATGCTCATTTAATCTCGCTGCGCGTTTTTAACACATTTAAGGAGTTGCTTGGAAAAGGGAGGGGGCAGGTGGGGTGGAGAGGGGAGAGGGGAGGCAGCAACCACCACATCATCGATTATGTTGATCTTTTTTTCGAAGCGTTTCATTTCGCTGTCCGTCGCACTGTCCATCTCTGTCTCCCTTGCTCTGCCCTGTCTCTTTTTTTCGACCGATTTTTTTTTTTTTGTTTAACTGCGCACTTTTACTGGATCGTTGGAGGGGGAGGGGCGGGGGGAGACACAATGGCCGAGACGAGCAGTGACTCGCTACCTGTCTTACACAAAATAAACGCACCAGGTTTCTGGCCAGCCCCCTCCCTTACACAGAGAGAAAAAAATCAGAATGGGTAAAAAAAAAATTGTTTTTCATTCAAACACTAGTGTTTTTTATTTTGAAACAATAAATTTTAGCTAGATATTCTCTGGATACAAATATATGGTCACAAAAGAGATTATAAGTTAATAATAAAAAAGGAGTGGGGAAAAATCGACTGGAATATGATATAGGAAAAAGAACACTTTTTTATTAAACAAAACAGTTACTGTTACATACAACAAATATTTGTTGCTTAAAAGTTATCATAATGTTAAATGCTTAAATATTTCATAGCTACCATTGTAAAACGTAATAATAGTTAAACAATAAAAACTTTTCTAGATGTATGGATTATATATATATATTTATGTACTTTGATTTTTTCTGTCTGCACCTCCCTCCTTAGTTTTTAATGTTTTCTCTGCCTTTGTAACATAATTTTTTTTTCCTTTCCTCTCTGTTTGTTTCCAGTTTGGAAACCCTTTAGGCGCTCATTGTCAGCTCAGGTTCTTCGATTCTGTTTTTTTTTTGTGTTTTTTTTTTTTTAACGAAACCAGATAAAAAGCGAAAAAACGAGAAGTGAACAAACTGCCAGAGATATATGATTTCTTATTGTAAATCATGACATTTTGTTGCTTTCTGGCCTGGCAAGTTGTCTGTTTTCTGGCTACCGTTTCGACTGTTACGCCGTATTTGATTTGCGACGTGTAGAACGGACAGATGGACAGATGGACGGGGAGGTACGCTATGTAATAATACCATCTGAGAGAATTAAGTTTCAGGAGCTGGAAAAAGGAGCATTTATCCTAAATCAAATAAGTTTTAAATCTCAAGCTTGTCCCAACTTATTAAACAAAATTATTCTAGTTGAATTAAACATTTTATGTTAAGTAAACATACATAAATATCATTCATACTTTTTAAGAGAAACAATTAAATTGGAGGTGAAAATTTAAACAATCTTAATTTCGTTCCTAGCAGGCATAGTTTTATTTTCGAACACCCGATAAAATATCTTTGTTATCTCTATACCATCGTACTTTACCCTCATTATATAGGATTATTCATGCTTAATCGGAGTCAAGGAAACGCCTCTAAATGCCTTTCTCCTCAGTATTATTCAAGCTATTTAAACTCTTTGGACTACTTGGCGGACCCTAGCCTTTTGGTACACAAATTACCCCAATTCAGGTGCTTCGGGTAACCCCTTTTTTCATCTTAGGGGAAACTGAAACAAAATGTAAATAAAATGGCCACAACAAAAAAGGGGGAAAAAAATATTTTGCCCGCGGCCAAGTTTTACTTTGACACCTAAAGTGTGCGCGCATACCCCCTTTATATATATATATATATATATATATATATATATGTATATATGAGAAAACCCCCATTTCCACACACCCTGCCCGCATTTTCCAACTCCCCACCCATGAGCTGCCCTTGATGGGGCGCCCCTGTTCGTTTATTTTAATTTTTTGTTCGCCTGCCCTTTCGTTTTTCAGAGAGCGAAAAGAGGGATTTTCTGTTTTGGTTTTTCCTGCAGACAACAGGCAACATTTGCTGGCACCCCCGACTTTTCCGCCCACTCTCCGGCCTCCCAGTTGCCTCAATGCTCAATAGGTCTTGCGCTTGATAGGTCAGTGACCCACTTGGATGCGTTGTTGTTGTTCACCACCATCGTCATCATCGTGTTGCTGATAATAATGACGTTGGGATATGGCTCCGGATGATGCAGCTTAGAAGGCGGGAGAACATGGCCTAACACTGGCTACGTTGGGTATTGATCGTTTTTATATAATTAGCAATAAATGAATTTACAAAGGCCTTCAAACAACTTTTAAAATATTTTATAAGGCTAAAAAGTATATAGAATTTGTGTACTTAATGCTAGGTACATTGAAAATTGTTTAAAATTTATTTAATGTTTGTAACCCTAAACAAATTCTTTTCAATTGATTTTAGGTCAGATCTTTTAAAATTATTCACAGTAAAAGTTGTATTTATATGAGTTTTGTTAAATAAATAACTTCCTTCTTATTAGGATTTTATGTGAATTTGTCTTCTGCAAATTTTAGATATGCAAATACTGCAAAATAAAAAAATATTTAACACTAATTATTATTTCTCACTTTTATATCAACAGTTAAATAATTGTAAATATGCACTAATAGGAAACTAAAAGTTTGCTATATCTATTAAGTTGTTTTATTATTTAAGTTATTTATTTGAAAGTACTTATGGGAAACTATTAGTTCAATTAATTTATTTTGTTTCTTAATGTGTAGATAAAATAATATAATTATAATTATAATGCTTAATTTTCATATTTCCACAAATTGAAAATAAATCTAGCCCCATTTGGGCAACCTTTTCGAATGTTCACTTCTCTGTACAAATAAATACTCAAAGTCAAAGGTGTGGCTCACTGTAAACCCCCTGCCCCGCCCCCTTTTAGGCCTGCGGTTGCACCCCCGTTGGCTCCACCACCGCCCCCTTTTCAGCACAGCATCAAGTTCCCCACATCATCATCATCGTGTTCTTTTCCCCGATTCTTTTTTTTATAATTTTTTTTTTTTTTTGCCTTTTCCACAAAGTCAACGTTCTTGGCGTTTTCGCAGCTGCTTCGCTTTGCCGTTGCCCCTGAAAGAGGGGGAAAGAGATAGAGGGTATTGGGGGATGGGAGGGAGTGTAAGTGGGAGTGGGAGAAGGACAGCCTATGCTGGGGGCGTCTGTATGGGTGCGTATCTGTGTGTGCCTGGAGCTGGCCAAGATTGCGGCACATGTGACGCTTTGGTCGCGTGCTGCCTTTCGCTCCTCATCTGCTTCTACTGGTTCCTCTTCTTTTTCACTTCCATCATCTGCAGGGCCAACTACACTCTAACATAAAATGTAATGCTTAATTTGGCTTACCTTTTATTAAACTAACAGTTAATACTCTTAGAATCTTTAATCTATATTACAATTTATAAATAAATAATATGATTACACGCTTGATGTCAAGGGACTTAAAGTTTAAACGGTTGAGTTTTATCACAAAATCCTATTTTAATAATAATGAAAGCCATAAGTTGTTTTATATTTATAAACTTTTTAACTTTTCCCCGGATAAGTTATAATAGCATTTTTTTTAGATAAATATCTTTATAAAATTTTTGCACTTCATGACTCAAAATTTTATAGAAAGAATTTTAGTTATATGTTAAACAAATTGTTTAAGGTGCATGCAACTTCTGCCGCTCGCATTTGTAGCCACTGTAGTTGCAATTGCAATTGGCATGGGCGGGGTGCGAAGGGGGTTAGGGGGCGTGGTAGGGGGCCGTGCTGCTTGTGCTCTTATCAAGAGCAGGTCATCGGGAGATGGCAGATGCTGATTGCAGGAGGGGCCCTGCAAAAGAAATGAAAAATGGGTGGCCATAGAAAGTGTAACTCCTTCAAGGGAATAATATTTATTATGCTGGTGGAATGGTGAGTTCGAGGGGGGAACTAGGGCTCTAAATCAATAAATTGATAGGGGAGTGACATCCACATCCTGGAGATACGCCATCGCCATCACACATCTACAATGGTAAAGGGGCTAGATCTTAAGGCACAAGTGTGTGTTCCACCAATTAAATAACAGTCACAGAGATAAAGTAAAAGTTACAACTTCTAACAAAATTCATTACCGATATAAAGTTTTTTTTGTTTTAAATACAATTTGTTTAACGTTGATCAACCGAATTAATGTTTGCAATTAGCAATTCGGCAATAAAAATACGCTTTCGCGATGTGATGTTCATTTTTTAAAAGAAAAATGTTGTGTGAAAGCTTTTATTTTAAGTAACTTATTTTTCTATTTAAATTAAAAGTTTCAAAACAGCAATTTAACTCAATGTTAAAATTTAACATTGTTGTGGAATTAACTCAATGTTAACATTATTATTACTTTGGAAAATCTGTTGATAAATTGAAAGCGAATAGGAGACAAGTTTCAAAAATTTATTCCTACATATAATAAATTTTTTATTATGATTATTTCTCTCTTTCACTCTTTGGCTCGCCCTGTCTCTGTCTGTGCGTTAACTTTCCCGCTTAAGTGACGAACGGATAGCGCTTAATTTAACGGTAATTTGTGTAGAACAGTCTACCGCTCCGCCATTGCCCCTCTCGCTTCTACTTCCTGCCATCCCGCTCTTCTGGGGCCGCTGCGCAGGCGCACAATTTACTGTTGTTTAGCCTCCGCCTAATTGATTGCTCCCGTTGTTATTGTTATTTTCGCCATTGTTGTTGCTGCCGGCCGCTACTTATTGCAAATATGAATTATTATTTATTTTTATTGAAGCGAACGGCGGCGTTTTCGTCACAAATTTTTGCGTAGCCAGCCAGAAATAATAGTAAACGCAAGTTGAATGCATAAATTTATTTGTTTTCATTGTTCTTGTTGTTGTTGTTGTTGCTGTTGTTGTTGCTGCTGTTGGGCTGCAGAAATTGTGTAATAAATAATTTACGCTCGCTTTTGCAGCGTGCCACATAATCATATTCAATAATAATAAAAAAAAAAGCAACAGCAAAATGGGCTGGGCCCCAGTTAAGAGGGTTGCATATCGGCGTGAAAGAGACGGGTAGCGGGTGCGAGGGAGATGCCAGAGTGGAGCTTGTTTGGGTCGCTGACCCAGAAATGTCAAACAGGGAAGTCTTTTAATTTTTATTTTTCCATACTCCATTTGTTTTGCGTCTATCGCGTGGTGAGTTGATTTGTGGGACTTCAATTTTGATAGGACTGGAGATTTTTTAAGTGTTCTCAGTATGTTAATTTACCCATAGGAAATTTCTGAACTTTGCTTTGAGAATACGATGTAATCTGTAATCTCTAATTACATACAACAGTTTTTTTTTTTTTACAATTTGGATTCTTAATTTATTTAATAAATATTTTCTCCTAAGTCTAAGCTTTTTTATAATATAATGTCCACAGTTCTTAAAGTTAATTTCACCACTCATCATTAATGTACCTCTTATTTTTTAGGGCGCACAATTATGAAAAGTGCAAAACACCCCACCGCTTTACTTCGCAATTGACAATATTTTTTGTTTATTTTTTTGTGGACCCTGGCAGCCAATTCGACGACACATAGCACTCATATTACGCTTAATCAGTTTCGCTTGGATATTTCTTATTTATTTTGCACTGCCCCAAGTAATTGGAGTTGCAAACGACAAAAATATAAAAATCATATAAAAAAGCATGCAACTCTAAATAAGCAAAGCTGTGGAAAAACAAAGAATAAATCACAAGAATCGAGCCCCTTTTTCTGTTTAATCCCTGTTTGCCTCTCCTCCCCCTCCTTTTGTCCTCTTTGCTTTGGACTTCTTCGCTTGTTGCATGCTCGCTCATGTTCATGTTTGATTTTTTTTGTTTTATCATGTGTATATGTATGTGCTTGAATTTCATCATCTTGGGAAATCCTTGCATAACGTGTCTTTAGTCGCAAGCTTATCGTTATCGCACTTTATCGGCATATTTTTGACCTCAATTAACCCTTTAAAGGGTCGAAGTGATTTGTTAAACAAATAAGTTTCGAATATAAGAAACAAAAATAAAATAAATATGAAAACAGGGTTCTTAAAATATTTCATTACATTACACTATCAAATTTTTATCATAATCTCTAATCAATTGCAAAAACTGTGTTAATTTAAAAAGCCATTAATGTTTAATTTAAATCAATGGCAGTTATGCCAATAAATGTGCCATCAAATTTGAATTAAAAGCATAAAAATATTTTATGCCTATTTCGTAATATTTTTCAAGCATTTCGCGCGCAAAGTTGTGGAAGACAGAGAAGGAGCTAAGAGCGAGAAAGAGAGAGGAAAAAGCCTGTTTATATAAAGTGTTGGAGGGAGAGGGAAAGATGCAGAAGGCGAGAGGAGTAAGAGCTTAAACTCGTTTTTCATGTTGCACAGTCAATTTTTGATATATGGTGAAATTAATTAAAATATAACCAATATCGAATGCAGAAATATTTTAAATCGGGCAGAACTTTAAATCACATCAAATCGGTGTTTTCTTATATTTTGAATCCTTTTGTATGCCCTTTTCTGACATTTTCGTGAATTAACATTTTGATTATGAACATAAACATAACAATAACAACAAAAGCCAATTTCATCATAAAGGTAAAGCGTTTTTTAATCACAATTTTTAGCTTAAACAAAAAACATTTACATTATTTTTTATGAACTTAAAATGTATTTATGAACATAACACATTAACAAAACTAAAAGCCCATTTCATCATTAAAGTAAAGAATCAAAACCTTATAAATTATTTTAAAAAAAAATTAATAAGTTTGTTTAAATTTATTAAGAACTTTTAAAGAAGTGAATACATTTTTATTTCCCTTAAATAGGAAAAAATGCATTAGAAAAGGGAGTTACCTTTTCTACTGCCTTTTTTCCTACTTCTTTTGACCGGCTCCCAAAATCTACTCCCTTTTACCCACTGCCATTCTACTACACTTTTCAGGCCTCTTAAAATCGCTCGCTCTGCCTCCGTTCGCTATCCGCTCTTTTTTTTTATAAAAAATCAAAATCAAAAGGCAAGAGAAAAATGCAATAGCAAAAACAACAGGCAGAGAGTATTGTACAATCGCAGTTTTTGTTTTGCTTAGACGTTCGCTGGGCAGCGCAGTCAGCGTCACTGCCTCGTCTTCTTCTTCTGCAGTTACCTGCTAAACAAGATCTTTGTGTACCAACACACACGCACACAGCCTGCCCACTCACTCTCAGTTTAAAAAAGAAAGAACGTTCTCACCGAAGAACCGACTTTGGCATACTCTGTACTAAATTTTTGTTGTAACATTGTTGCTATCTGTCGACATATTTTGTGATTTTAATACAAATACAATTGAATAAGTAATAGTTTTTTGTTCAAAAACATAATTATTGGGTCCAATACTTAGCCATAAGAATGTCGGTAGATTTGTTTCTGCCTAATTTCCATCACTGCGAGTATACCCTCTCTTTCTGCAATTAATGGATGCACAAAGAGCGAGGTTTTTTAAATTTTTTTCTCTTGCCCCTCAACCTCTCCGCCAGAAACCGAACCCCCCTACCCCAACTACCTGCGTGCATGTGCATGTGCAGGAGCGAGTGAGAGCGAGTGAGAGAGAAAGAGGGATTGCACTGGCTGCGGCCTACGTTGCGCCTACGCCACCCCTCTGCCGGCGTCGCTGCCGAGGCGCTGCCGCCGTAGTTTGAGGCTCCACTGCGAAGCGCACAGTTCTTTTTTTGACGCGGAGCCAGTAAGACGTGTTCTCTGCCCTCTTTCCTTGAGTCTGCGACACGTTTTAAGTGCTCTCCCCCATTGACAACAACAGCAAAAATCAGAAAAAAACCAAATATAAAAAAAACATCGTGACAAAAGTTGTTTGTGTTTTTAAATCAGTTCTGAACACGAAAAGGCTTGATGAAAAACGCAAAAGAATCCGAAAAACTAACCAACTAAACAAACAAAACTAAACCTGACTTGAGTGTTGCTTGACAAATCAAGGAAAATCAAATCATAACAAAAAACTGCACGAAAAATGCGAGAGTTTCTAATATTTAAAATTTTGCACAAGAAATACAAAATCAATTAAAGTGAACTCTAACCGAAAGTTATTAAACAAAAAAGAAGCAAAACAAACTAGCGAAGAACAATCAGAAGAAGAGCGAAGCGCAAACAAAGAGCAGGAAGGAAGGAAACGGATAAGGACAAAAAAGGAAGCCAACACACGCACACACACCCACACAATGGCCGTGCCCTTTTATTTGCCCGAGGGCGGCGCCGATGACGTAGCCTCGAGTTCATCGGGAGCCTCGGGCAACTCCTCCCCCCACAATCTGCCCCATCCCCACCCGCCCCTCTCTGCGCACTCCCCCAGCGCATCCTCCACCTCCTCGGGAGTGTCCTCCGCCTCCTCGGGCCTATCCGCCTCCTCCTCCGCCTCCTCGACCTCGGATGGAACCAGCAGCGCCGCCTCGCAATCGCCGAACACCACCACCTCATCGGCCACGCAGACGCCGATGCAGTCGCCACTGCCCACCGACCAGGTGCTCTACGCCCTCTGCGAGTGGGTCAGGATCTACCAGAGTCAGCAGAGCGGTAAGTCTACAATGATCTAAATGATACATTTTTTTAGGGAATTTGGGACAAGGAAAGGAAATGTTTGGGATCTTTAAAATAATTTCAATTAGAAACAAGGATCGAATATGCATTATAAATTCAAAAGATATCCGTACTTAAATTAAGCTTGCAGTTTACTGGATCTTTCAATGGTCAAGAACTGTTTTTATAACAACATTTTGTACTTTTATGTCTCCTAAATAAATTCTTGAATATTTCTATACCAAATATCGCTGATTGATATTAAAATAGGAACTATTTGACAAGTATCTTTTATTTTCATTTTGAATTATTTAAATGTAATATCAGTTTGTGATTCAAGTAAAAAATTACCAAAGAAATAGAACTACCTATAAAACAAAAAAAAAATATTTTTACCGACTGAGGATTATAATAAGAATGCTCCAAAGTGTTTCTAAATATAGTCATTGGGTGTCTTGTACAAAATTTCTCACTTAGAACCGACCGAGTTCAACCGAATTGATTAGTCTGTTAATTCATGTTTCTGTTTTAACCGAATGAATATATCCAATAATGAACAAAAAATATATTGTCTTTTGAAAAAAGCTGATACTTCTTAACTAAGTGATCCCAATTTTTTTATTTTGCCAGATAAAACTAGTAGCATGGGTACATTAATTATGTCTATCTTTCAAATTTATTTGAAAAATAGCGGAATATTTTTAAATTTTAAAAATTGAGTTTTTGTTGTTAATTTATTGACGAATTTAAGTTGTCGAATTCACAAGGAAATAACTTTACAGTCAAATACGTTTTTATCATTTTTAAATGGGTCAGCAATTAGCCAAGTTGTTGTTGTGACTTTATTTGTTAACTGCTTCAGTTCCCCTTGTGCAAGTTTCACTTTTCAAGGTTGTTGACTCATCCAGCGATCCGAACACTGCGTCAACTGCCACCAGGTTGTTTTTGTTTTCTTATTCCCAGTTTTTTGTTAATTTTTTTTTAGTTTTTGTGTATGGTCAGGTCAGCACTCTGCCAGCTTATCAGCCAGAAAAAAAGGGAGAGCGGAAGGCAACACGAAATTTGCATTAAATTACTGGGCCATACTCGAAAGGAAGCCGCAACCGAAAACGGTAATTCAATAAAAATTAATCGAACAAGTTCAAAAAGGGGAAAATTGGGAAGTAATTGAGAAGTATCGATTGGGGGAGGGAGCTGACCAAATAAACTTGAAGACACAAAACTGCAAAAACACAGGGAATTAATTGAGGGCAGGATCGAGTTACAATAAAATTGTAAACAGTTTTAGTTAAGCCAGAGGGTAACTGGTTAAATAACAAGCTAAAAATAACAGGCGATGTAATTTAGTAAAGATCCCTATCAAAAACAGTTTAAGATTCAGTTTGTTACTATACTTAAAAATAAAGTAATAAAATAATTATGGTTTTAGTGTTTCTATCATAATAACATTAAGATCAATTCGCCATGGTAAAAATCGCCTTAAATAGGCGCATAAATCTCCCGCCAATCCCGACTAAAATCTGTTAATGTGGTAAGCTCTACACAAACAGCGAGACAGATGCAAGACAACTGCCAACTTGGCTGTCATTGCGATATTACCTATTACCCGTATTTCTTGGCAACAAAAAATTGGGCGTGTGCTGGACCAGCAAAGACCAGTAAAGACCTGGCCATAACCAGGGGAACAGAAATGAGGTAAAACAGAGCTGGGAGCAAAGAGCTAAGCACGTTTAATTGGCACGCGCCAAACTCGAGTCGAATGTCTTATTTTTGAGTGTGTGGCTGTGTATCTGGGTATCTGCTAGATATGTATCTCAATAGCACTGCCCATATCTGTTACAGTTCGGCTAACCCAAATTATTAAACGCCATTTGACCTTAGGCAACTAGTTTTCCGATTTTCCAAAGGGGGCCGGACGGGTCGAGGGTGTGGGCCATTTGCAAAGTGTTTGACTTAACGGTTGTTTAAGTAGCTTTTGTGCTCGGCCACGTTGAGTGCGGTCAGTTTTTTGTTTCTTTTTTTTTTCTGTATTGTATTGTTTTTTTTTTTTTTTTTTTGCGCGCTTTTCATGTTTGCTTTGCGGTTTTTTATTCGCGTTCCTTAATTTTGTGTTGCCTTTGCATAATAGATTTTGTCGCTGTCGATGATTGCCAGCTGCGGTCTAGCCCCCACCAACAACCAAATTGTTGTTTTATTATTTTCGCTGTTTTATTTGGTTTGTTACCTTTTTGCGATTGTCAGCAACAGTTGGTCAAGCCAAAAAAAAAAAAAGAAAAAGACACGACGTGAGTCACTTTTGGGCGTTTCATTTTTTTTTGTCTTATTTAATATCATATTTTATAATTACGAGGAACTAAAATTTAGCTAAAATTCGCTTGCCAAGCAATGATTCAGAATAGAAATGTATTTTTAAGGAATTCGTTGAATTTGATATATTGGCAAACAAATCTAATACCGCTATAATTATGTTGTTTTCCAAGTTCTTTTAACCCTAAAACGGTCCTTCACAAGTCAAGTGTGCTTCTTAATAACCCAGTCGCTTCCATATCGCAAACATCCTTCCACACTTGAGATCAAATGCTTCAGTTAGCCACTCGAGTGGATAATTTATCTAATAGTGACACATCCCGAAACTAGTGAACAATGCTTAAAGCACTTGAAACAAGAACAGGATAAACTGTAGTTAACCAAGATGCAAGCACCCTTTTACAGACCCCCCAGCTTGTTCATATAAGCCAGATACTTTTAGAGCCACAAACGCGCTTAGTCATCAGCCAGCTATCAACCCTAAAAGCCTAAAAAATGCGAGGCGCAAACAACCCCGACAAAATTTCCTAAATACCAACAGAGCTTTTCCCTACCAAAAACTGAAAACGCAGAGGGGAGCCTTTTGTTTTGGGAGAGGATTAAGCATCCAGGATCCCAACGTTCAAACAGCCTAACAGCCCAACACCCACCATATATCCCATTCCGAATGGCGCCCAACAAAAGGTGCAATGACAGCAGTGGCTCCTGACTAGAGATGCGAAAATGAAGGTACTTTTTATTTGTATCTAAGTTGGGTAGACAACACAGTGCAGATAGCTGATAAATTACCATTATAAAATAATTATTCAGCATTATTTAGTATATATTGTTTTGAACGGAACGATAATTGTTGTAAGCTTTGGTGGTACCTAGTACCTAAAGCACTGAAAGGTAGTACCGAGCATTAACCACAAACAGATACCTCCCATCACTGGAACCACCTCCCCAAACTCCAGTTCTTGGTCGCTTCGTTTTGGCATGCAAATTCGCATCATTCGCTTGGCTTGGCTTTATTTTTTGCTGTTGCCAACAGCTGTTTTGCTGCTAGGCGTTGTTTCTCGCTGCCGACGTCTCTGCCGCACTTGACATTTTCAACCATTTTGTTTTGCTCGGCAACTTCGTGGATGCCTGGCCGAAGCTAACGGTAAATAGGCGGCATAATGGCGGCAAAAATGGCGACTCCTGCCGCACATCCTGCCTGGCAACAAAACACAGCTGACTGCTGCGCAGAGAGAGAGGGATATATATATATATATATGTGCCGGGAGAACGAGAGGGCCTAAAAGGACTCCGATTAACCGCAAGTTTTTGAACTGTTTTTTTTTTTTTTTGGTTTTTTGTACAGCCTACTCCAAAAGGGGGCGGGAAATAGGGAGGAGGATAGGTAGTTCCCTCCGCTCTCATCATCATCATTTGCATTTCGATTTGTTTGGCCTGTTGCCAAGCTGATATATATACATATATACGAAGCTTTTTTATACATTTTACTTTGCTTCTTTCGTTTCTCTTTTTCTTTTGGCAATTTTTTGTTGTTGTTTTTTCTTTGCTTTTACATTGACCGTGAATTTTTGTTTTCCTCTGCTTTTGTTTCTTTACTTTTCGTTTGTAAATTTATTGTTTTATTAAGCTTTTGTAATTGTTGCATTTCATTAAAGTTTTTTGCTCTCCGTTTTTATGTTTTTATGAGTTTACTGCCTTCATAAATTTGGCATAAACATTTTTTGATGATCTGCCCGAAACAGCTGCGACAAATCGTATCGGAAATCTTTACTCAAATATTATTTGCTCATAAAAGTTCAAAGTAGTTGGCTGGAAAACTTGTGGAACCAGCTGTGAAACACATTTTTCATCTGGGGGTTTGCAATTTAATCGAGAAGACTTCTTAAAAAAAGAGTTTATTGAAAATACATTTATATTTCAGGGTAGACAACCCTATCATCCTTTTTCCTAACAAGGCACTTTAAAAAATTAATAATCAACTGTTTTTTTTTAAGTTAAATCTTATATTAAGTTTAAGTACATTTTAAAGTTCAACTATTCAGTCTGTCAGCCTTTCCAATTCTTTTTACAAATTGCTTACATTTCACACCATTCAGCGCAATGAACTTTACACATTTTTCAAGTTTAAATGGCCTCGGGCACTTTGCCTAATAAGAAAAAATATTACCTGAATGCGGGTATAAACTTGACACTTTTGAGGCACTATAAGCGTCGGGAGTCGCTTGAATCGGGTTCAGACTGTCTGTCAGGATCCCTAAGTTGGCTTTTGATTAAGTCTCCGCTGAGGCCGTGCTAAATTGTTTGCACTGAGGCGTTCGGGTTAAGTTGGGGGCGTGGGGGGTTGGGGGGGGAACTAAGGATAGAACGTGCTCAAGTTTTTGTTATGAAATTGAGCCTAGACAAGCCAAGCCAACACTCCTTCTCCGCTGACAACTCGACTCCTTTTCAGCCAACTAAGGACAATGGGAACTTGTGCGACACGCTCAGGGCAGAAGTGGAAAAGGATATGTATCAAAAGGCGGAAAACTAGGAACAGGATACACTCCTCGGCACAGAAAACAGACGTCAGACAGCATACCTGGCTACTTGATATAATTGGCAAGCTGGCGAACGCTCCAGACACCAGTTAACTTACAAATTTTCCTCGCGATGAGCTCTCTCAAAGGAACGTTCTCCAATTTCCAAAGGGGAAATGTTTCGCGGCTAGCAAGTTTTAATGAGCGCTCTGGGAGGGCATTTACACTTATTAAGTGTATACTTTTGAATTGAAAATATATTTATTATCTGTCTGATGACTCTCAGTTGAATAGTCAGCAGTATAATTCACTATATAAACCCTTTTAACTAACTATTTTCTTATAAATTTTAAAAGACTAAAAAATGGTATAATTGAAAAACGTAATAAAATACTGAAACCTACTTCAGAACCCCTTCAATTTCCCTACTTCTCGAGTATCGATATCAACTTCTTTGGTAAACAAATCAAATGCGCTTACTAAATGTGCAAACAAAGTGCCAAACGACAATTAAATCAACAAATAAGCTCGTGTAATTGTGTACGCCAAAGGCGGTCGGTGGGTGGGTGTTTCAGCGGTTCGGTGATTCGGTGAATCGGTGGTTTCAGTGGGTCGGTGGGGTGCATCGGTGGATCGAGTATAGATAACCCTTCGGGCACGCCAGCTCCGAGTGGTTGTGGATGACGCAGCGAAGACAGCCAGTCTGGCCCAGTCGCATATGCAATTCCCATTCATTTATTAATAACTTTTTGCCGCGGCTGTTGAGACGTGCAGTTTGCTGTTTTGCGGCTGCAGTTTTGTATTATTTTTTTTCTCTTTTTAATTATTTTAATTGCGTTTCATCTGATCGAATGCTGGCGTACAGTTTTATTTATTGTTTAATTGTAATTTTCGCATTTACGTTGTTAATTGCAGCGTGGCGATGGAAGGAGGATTCGGTTTAATCAACTGCTAAATGCTTTTTGCTTGCTGCAAAGAAATAAAATTTGGTTAAGTGGCGATGGCAAATTTATGGCCATAGTTTTATTGCGGAAGTTAAAGAACGCTGTCATTAAGCACACTTTAATGTTTTGATTTTAAAGAAAAACATAAAGTCAATGATGTGTTGGATTTTACAGGGTGATTTTCTAGTTCTGGCCTATAAAAATGTTAGGATTACATGTAATATTTTACTAGTAACCCCACCCCATTCTTAAACCTAAATTCAATTTCTTTGCACAATTTTAAGCATTTTCTTTAAGACATTTTTATATTTGTTTGATCTTATTTCAAGCTGATTCAGCCAGTTATATTTTACTGTTTTTTCCCCAGCCATGTTTATATGTTCCTCTTGCACACAAAACACATGCTCCACCTCCGGAAAATCCTTTGGATCCCCGGAAAATATGCAAACAACTGGCAAAGACCAAAGACTTGTGTTTCGCTCAGTTTCCTGTCAATCGATGTGCATCGTATAAGTTCTTTGGGAACGTCGTCTTATGCCTGATTTTCCTTTTGGCTTTTTATAGCCTTTTAAGCTGTTTTCCTTTTGTTGTGTGGAGTGAAGAGAGGAAATTGAAAAATTGCATTTGTCTGTCGCTGATAAAATATTGAGCAGCTTGCTGCACATTCTATAGCTCCCTGGTTTTAGCTGGGCTGTCGTGATAAGCGTTTGAGCTATTTCCAGAAAATGCTCTCATGGAGATTGGCAAAGCATGAAAATGGCAAATGGGTGGGAGATTTTCGGAATTCATTCTATTCAGCTGTCCCTCAAAAAGGGTTTCCTCATTCTTTAAAGCCGTTCACCAACGGCATTTAATTCCTGAAATTTTTAATTAAATTCCTACATAAAGTTTATGCAACTTTATGTTTTCATTAAGTGGTTGCGTGTTTGCTGGCCCCGTTTTGTTTCTAACCTTGCGTCGAGAAGATTAAAAATATTTTTAACATACTTGCGATGCGAACTTAACTGGATCATCAAAGTCTAGAATTAGAATTGCCGACGATATGGGATTTAATTTCTTTATACATTTGACCTCAGGCGTTATTATCAAGTATTTCTGATGATCAGTGCATGAGTGTATTTGATAAATTTATTATGTGTTTTCTTGAATTCCCAAAACATTTTTGCGTGAATTTGATCGAATCTGAGTTTGCCAAATCCTCAACAAAGAAACTTTCTCTTTGTCTTTGAGACATTACGCAAGTTAATTAAATTGCTGTGCATCAAAGAATCATCCTTATAACATCTCAAAAGAACTTTCTCCTTCTTTTTACATGAATCATGTGACTGACTTTCCCAAATATGTCAACCGCTTCCGCATATTTCTCACCGTTCTCTTTTGGTTATTTTTATTTTGTTACAAACTTCTCGCATTCCACAAAAGGTTAATTAGAGGCTTACCAAAATTGGTAATTAACAGCGGGATAAATGACCATAAGTTCGATCTATAGATTGCAAATCGTACATAGATCGACACCTGATTGACATTCAATTTCAGACAAAAACTTGATCGAATTGCACAAACCCCAAAAAAGGCATGAGAATACAATCTTTTGTCATATATAGAAAAGCCAGAACACAAAGTTTCTTAATCAGGAGTCACAATTGTTTCCCGAATTCTCTACCAATTTCCTGAAGAGCCATTAATTAGTCACTTGCCTTGGCAAATTTTACCGTTCATCTGTGGAGAAACTGCGGCAGCTGTTGCCTAATTAAATCGAGGTGACAGACGATCGACGATCGACGATCTCAACTGAAATGCGAGTTGACCATCCAAATTAGTAATCTCGCATCGTGACAGTCAACAAATCGCCTTAAATGAACGACTTCAAATGTAATTTTTGTGGGATTTTTATTCACTGTTTGTTGTTATTATGGCGGCTTATTGTGTATGCTTCCTCTTCGTGTGTGGGCGTTTTGTGTTAACTGTAAAATGAGTTTTTTTTTATTTTTTTATTTTGGCCAAGTTATTCAGGTCTCCGACATGTATTTCATGTTGTAATCTTGAGCTTTACTTAACCTCAAGACGGAGTTCGGTGTTAAGTGTTCCTTTGTTCTGTCATCTTGAGCTTGTTTCGGTCCTGTTTTTCATTTTTTTTTTTTTAATTTTAAATTAAATATTCATCAATAAATGTCAATGTCAAGTGAAGTTGCCGCTTGCTTTGAGGGGTCTCGAGATTTTGGAAGAAGAGATTGCAGTTTGCTGAAAGATTCAACGGCTTGGAGTTTTGATGGCAAAAATGAAACATGAGATTGTTGGATGAATTCATGAGGAATTTATTCTCAAAGTTGTGTTTCGATGTTGTTTACTGATCGAAGACATAATTTCTTTCTGCAATGTTCCAGTTGAAACTGGAATTGGTTGTGCAATCGTGACTTTAGTTTAGTTTATTTGAAGATGTGTTTTGAATTTAATTTTAGATTATGTATTATTTAAGTTCCCACATCAGTTACAAAATTATCTATACAAAGATGCCAAAACTGTTTGTGATCTCATTTCATTGCCAGCCTCAACTTCCTTCCTATATCTTAGCTGGTCTATAGCTTCCTTCCCCGATATCTGGCCAATCCGTATGGCATTTCCCATTCCGTTCCACTGACCAACTTACAGAACTCGCACTTTGCAAACTCGTTTCGCCGCCGATTCCGAAGTGCGACGCAATTGTTCGAGTTGGGCTGCCAGTGATACGAGTACTCGAACCCGTACTCGTATTTATTCATACTTGCCCGTGCAGCGGTGACTCTAGTATATTTTTATGTGTAGTTTTCTTATTTCTTTTTTATTTTTATTTTTTTTTTGCATTTAGCTAGCACTTCAAGGTTATAATGAGCAACATATGCTGCGGGTACGCCAGCAAAACTGCAACTGCAACTGCAAATGCAATCAACTGCAAAGGCACAACTAAAAATGCATTTCAATGATGCCGACGACGACGACGACGACGATTTGTTCTTTTGTGTGGCAACTAAAGCGAGACATTTTTCACGTTTTTCCGCTGCCTTAGAGCTGTTCTTGAGCTTTTTCTGAGGCGTTCTGCTTAGTTAAACTTTTGCCTGATTGATGTTTGTCAGCTGCTGCCCAGCGGCCTTAGAAATGGTTGCAACATCGCCTAGAACCGATGGAGAATTAAAGTGAATTATACACATAATTGCATTTTTTTTTTCAGCCTCCGTTGTTCTGTCCAGATGCGACTGCTGTGGTACTCGTGGTACTCGTAATTCAATTAAACATTTTGCACATATTGTCGCCCGTGGAAATATAAGCGAATGCAGCAGTTCGAATAAAAAACAATGCTTCTAACAATTGGTCACGTTTCGTCACCAACAACTGCGGTCTTAACAACGAACTGCATCGCCCGCATTGAGTTGTGATCATAAAAATTGTTGAGGTGCCCGTAAACGATCGGAACCCAGTCGTCAAAATCACCTTATAGAGGTGGACATAACCGATATCGACAATTTTTAAATATTTTTAAAGTAGAAAGGAGTTTTTAAGATCTAGAGCATGAGTAAATTATATTGTTTTAGACAAAACAAATTCAGTGGAAAACTATTGATAAGGAACTAAGCATTGCTTTAAAATGTGTGAGTTAATAGAGGCATGCCAGATAATTATCACTTTTCTTTCCCTGATGAGCCACATAAATGTGTTAACCCCAAATTAAACAAACAATAGAAAAAATTGCTAGCCATTGCTTAACACCTTTTTAAATTGTGAAATAGATAACACAAAGTATTGCCATTAATAGGCATTAATTAAATAAAATATATATTTTTTTTTTCAAAAAATTAACACACAACAAATGAGATTATAACGCCTAATAACAATATTTAGCTTTTTCGAAATTATGTTCTGAGATCTAAGATTAAAAACCGATACCATTGTTAAGCCACGTCACCGTTTAAATAGAGAATTTAAGACACGCTCACTTAGTCGAAGATTAAATCACACTATAGATAGTTTGCTTACGTTTTTTTTCAGATCTCAGATTAAATCACAGTTTAGTAACCCATGGCAATTTATGCGGTATCCGATCACTTGGATAATTTATAATGACGTTGCCAGTACCGAATGAAAATGTATCTCATATGTAAATGGGAAAGCAAACGAAATGTGTAGGTAAATAATTTTCCACACAATTTGCAATTAGTAATAACATTTTTATCGGGCTGTTGCTTTGGCTACAGCTCGTCAATTTCATCATAAAGGTAATGCACAGTAAAAAACACAAACTTACAAAAAAAAAAAAACCGGAACTCCTATTGAAAGTTGAAAAATTAAGATAATTAAATTAAAATAATTTTAAAATATTTTGAATTGATCGTTATAAAAAAACGGATAAGTAGATATTTTCTTAAGCTGGCAATGGAAGATTGAATTGAGCTCACTCTTAAAAAAAGTATCATGTTTTAAAGAAATTGATAAACTGATATCATATGTCCTGTTAGAATACAAAATTGATTGATTTTGTTAGGTCGTGATAAAATATTATTTATCAGACAAGAAGAATATGACCAAGCTTGGTGGTATTTGTTCTCTGTGTACCAACATCGGCAACGGCATGGCTAGTTATATAAGTTGGCCAGGCAGTAATGATCCCTGCCGTTGGCTTCGCTTCGCTTCTGAAGCTAAAGCTTGGCAGATTTTCAAGGTTAAAAGCAACGATGGCGCGCGGTGAGCGCACGTGAGTTGGCTCAGCTGCTAGCCAGCGAAACTGGCAAACTAGTTTCAAATGCCTGCCAGTATCTTACAGATACACATGCGCTAAGGCTGCTGCAAGGAGTGGCTCTTTGCTCGCTTCGGTTCGGTTTGGTTCGGATCAACTTGACTTGGCCTGCAATTAAATACAGATTTTTTGCGCTCTTGCAACTGCAACTGCAAACGCGAATGCAAACGCAAACGCAACAGCTGTGGGCTCGTTTCGATTCGTTTCGAGTTCAAGGCTATTGGGTCAAATTGCAAATTAGTCGCCTGCAGGTTGACAGTGAGTGACATTATTATGTATCTGCACGCTGACCGCCGCCAAAGAGGCAGACAGATGGATCTATCGGCCAGATTGGCCAGATTGGCCAGATTCCCTGCGGTCACTCAATTTACTGTCGTTCTGGCTTGCTGTTCAGTAATCGTTAAGATACTTTTGCCGCCGGCTGCCGTCGATTTGTATAAATTTTGCATTACAATCAATCATTTGTCGCTGGGCAATGGCTTTTTAAGTAAATAAACATTAGGAAAAATCATACAGATGAAAATGTACACCCAACTAATGGGGGGGAGCTCACAATTTATGCGCATATCAAGTGGCCAGCTTAGAAGCGCATTTACCTATCAACGCTTTTGTTGTCGATTTGCATGAAATTGCAAGTAAAAAAAAAAAAAAAAACAAGAGGAGAATAAAAATTGAAATACAACTGGAAGTCAAACGGAAGATACAGATACGCTTCTCGTTACATGCATAAATGATGCTAAGTTGGGAGATCTCATTGCCAGATACAGATACTTTTCAAGTTGGGCCACTCAAGTAGACGCTCTTGGCAGTGTTTGCCAAAGATACAACACAAAAAAAAAATACTTTCGGGCAAGTGAGCCCGAGAATCGGCAATGGCGTGTAAACAAGTCAGATACAAATGTATCTTAAGGCGACTTGTAAGATACTTAACGCTGCGGATAAGTGGAATATTATATGCCATTGTTCATGGATATATATATATATATATTTATATATCTGAAGGGGAATATGCTTACAAGCCGATAAAATTTTATCTTTAAGTCTTAAATAGATTTGAAAATATTTTATATTAATTAACAAAGGAAACCTCTTAATGTGTTATTTATTATTACTTATTTTATGTGTGAACATGCCATATTACTTAATTAAGGCACCTGGAATAAAGGTGGCCGAAAACCATTAAATTTGCAACGTTTCATGTAACATCTTATTTGTACATTTATCTTAAAAACACCATTTAGTGGTTTCCCGGTGCAGCGGGCATATGAACATATTCAATTTTAATGTGCACTGAAGCTACCTGATCGTTTTATGGGCGATTTTATGATCGGAGAGGACTTGCCATAATTACGGCAGGTTTTACAGTCAGTCGACTAAGTGGCAGTTGGCAAGACAATGCGTTCGACCGAGCCCCGACCTTAGACACTTCCCTACATTGTCACTGAGTCAAGTTTTCTTGAGTCCAGACCCGGCCAATGCCGCCTTTGTTTACCTCATCCATTGTTGGGTGATCTTTATTACGGGTATAATAAGGTAAACATTCCATTATCAAAAGGCTGGACTAATTTTCATTATTTTCATGACTGAAACATTATGACAAACAAAATATAAAATGTTACAGCAGATTTATTAAAATGCTAGCCTTTTGAATTATTTATAAACTGTATATTTTTCAAAATTAATAATTCTTATCAGTTTTTAATTTGTTTTCTTATTGAATTTTAATTAATTAAAACAATTTTACTCACTGCCATTTGTTGACTTAGCTGAGCCATCGAATACCTACTGTATTTTAATTATAAAATGATTTGTTTTTCGTTGCAGCCCCGCAAATCTTCCAGTATCCGCCGCCGCCGAGCCCCTCTTGCAATTACACGGGCGGCGATGTATTCTTTCCCCACGGCCACCCGATTCCGAATCCGAATCCGACTTCGCACCCGCGCACACCCCGCACCAGCGTGAGCTTCTCCTCCGGCGAGGAGTACAACTTCTTCCGGCAGCAGCAGCAGCAACAGCAGCCACATCCGTCGTATCCGGCGCCATCGACACCGCAGCCAATGCCACCGCAGTCAGCGCCGCCGATGCACTGCAGCCACAGCTATCCGCAGCAGTCGCCCCACCTGATGTCGCACTACTTCGGGATGGGCGGTCCCTATTATGCCGCCTACACGCCGCCACCCACCCCGAACACGGCCAGTGCGGGCACCTCGACCTCCGCCTCCTCCTCCTCCGCCTCCTCGACGGCGGCCTTCGGCTGGCACGGCCCCCTCCACAGCCCCCTCTCGTCGACATCCACGCCCCTGTCGGCGCCACTGGCGCCCAAGATGCGCCTGCAGCGCAGCCAGTCGGATGCGGCCAGACGGTGAGTAGCCAGCGATGCAGGATGCCAAAACATACAGTGCCTGGGAGGCAGAGATTCAGAATCAGATTTGGAGCTATGAGCTTCCAGAAATTTTGCATATTTTAGGTGACCATGAGATGTTAGCACTTACACCCACTGAGAATTTATTGAAATAAAAATTTGGCAGGCTATTCAATCAGGATTAAAAAATATCTAAATGGTTTATAGGTACATTAAGAATTTAAGGTGATGAGCTCGAATTTTAGGTGACCATTAGGTGACCACCCTGTAGTTATTTAAAAGGTAATAGCTAGCTATTTTACAAATCTTTAACAATTAAAAAAAAAACATTTTAAATAAGCTTTGCTCTTATGAACTTAATATTGTCTCTTAAAGCCTTCAATTTTATAAAACGCAATACTCAATTTTAAATGAAATGTAGGGTAAAAAGGTAAAGAATCTAGAATAAGTTAGGAACTACAAAAATACTTTAATTTTTACCTTTATCTATCATGTAAAAAACGGTACCAAATATAAATACAATAAATGTAAAGAGAACAGCTACAGATAAGCTATACAAATGATTTAAAACAAAAACCTATACAATTGATTAAAACAAAAAGGAACCCTGTGTATTAGCTAGATTAATCAACGTAATCGCTGCACCTTACGTCTCATTCGTCCCCTATTCTGATTCCCATGACACAACGCCAAGTTTTTAATTAATGAAATCGCAAAGTTGTCGCTGGATTATGCGCACACACAAGTTGTGGTAGCAGTAGTAGTAGTAGTACAGCGACTGATAATTGCTCATGACGTTCCCAACTCACACTATAAGTCTATAAGTGCGGCGATATTTATAGTGCCCATTATGCGTCTCTTCCCACAGCAAGCGATTGACCTCGACGGGCGAGGATGAGCGTGAGTACCAGAGCGATCATGAGACCAGTTGGGATGAGTTTGACGATCGCTACGACAACTTTACGGCCGGACGGGAGCGCCTGCAGGAGTTCAATGGACGTATTCCGCCCCGAAAGAAGAAGAACCCGAACAGCCCCTGCAGCAGCAATAGTAATCCAATCAGCCAAAACGACAGCCAGCCCAATAGCCCCTGCAATGCGGAGAGTAATGCCACCCATAACAGCATCAGTCAGCAGCGACAGGTGGAGCGGGAACGACAGAAGGCGAAGGCCGAGAAGAAGGTAAGAATTTGTAGACCACTTGATTCATTTTGCAAAGTAAACTTTAATTAAGTTCATACCATTTATAAAATACCTTATTTTCAAGTAGTTATCCTCATTAAAATGCATGATAAATAACTAAGTCACTATTAGAATACATATTAAATTAATCACTTTCTTAAAAACTAGTTCGACTAGTTTTCAATTAAATAAGCAACAATGTTTTATAGCAAAATATACTATCCTTAGTTATTTTAGTAGAAATTTCTCAAGTCAAAGTCTCCTTAACTCCAATTATTTTTAATTGACATGAGAGGCTTTATCAACAAACATAAAAATCAATTTTAAAGTAGCCAAATATTATATCTTCATAATACATATTTTAACACATAAAAGTCAAATGAATTCTACAAATCCGTATCTAAATCTAGTTGATATATTTAGAAAAAATATTTTAAAGTAACAAGCCCCTTCTATACTAAAATCGCTGTCAGTGTTTCCCATTCCGTCACCTATTCCGTATTCAGCAATTAGAATAACAAGAAGAGATAAGTTGGGGAGTTCATTAACTCGGGGCATAGAACATCTGCTAGCTGTGCTGCTCTGCACTTCCCTCGAAAGACGTGGCACGTGGCAAACATTTTTCAAAGGCTCAATAGCTAGTGCAAAAGTGCTAAAAATACGCTAGTGCAAAAGTGCTAAAAATACGCGGCAAGGAATGATAAATTGCCACACGCGAAAGGAGTCGCAGATTCAGATGCAAGATACGCTCGCAAATGTATCTGTATTTAGTAGAGTGTGTATAACACTTTTTGCACATGCTAAATGTGTGATAAAAATTAATTGCGCAGTGCTAAGAGAAAGAGTCGCTCTAGTCACTTTATGTTAATCAAGGCAGGCGCCTCATATATATACATATATTTATATATATATATATATATATATATATATTCTCCTTAAGTCGGGCCTTTGTGTAAGCCCTCATTGAGCTCACTTTTTTACGCGTCGCGTTTTTTAGTTTTAGTTTCTTGCGCGTTTGCCTGCGCAATTGAAAGAAATGCAAACTTGAAGAAATTCAATCGCAATCGCATGACACACACACTGACTCAGACTCAGACTCAGACGCAGACCTGATACCATTCCATTTGCAATCCAGTTCAGTCCTATATTTTATTATTCCTACTCACATTGATTTGTATTTATTGTAATTGATGTTGGGTCTGGTCTGAACGCTCTTATCGCCCAACGCTTTGTGGGGGCTCATCCTTGGGGAAGCTGCGGGCTGATCGGGAAGCTATATAGCAGCTCACTCAGCTCGCTGGGATTTGACCTTATCCGAGACTCTGTCAGCTGCTAAATGAGAGCGTGTGAAATTCTGTAATCTGAAATGAACAGGCATACACACTCTTGCTTGCAGAATTAAATACATTTGGAACATTGCGAAAAAACTTATAAATTAGGAGAATAAAAGGGAGTAAAGGTTGATTTTTATTTGACATACAATTTAAAAAAAATAAAAGCGGGTACAGGTAAATTAAATGATTAATTCTTTAATTATCTGGATACCAAGAAAATATAAATTATTAATTATAATATCTAATTATATACCAGCTCATTTTATAAACATAACAACGAACGTCTTTCGGTATTAATTTCATAATAATTTCTTTGCCTACTCATACCAAAAAATATCAAATCAAAATATGGCCACATGTTCGATGGCCTTTCATACCATTAACCACAAAGTCAAAGCCACAAAAGTCCTATCAAAATATAGCCCGAAATTCGGGCAAAAATAGCAGAAAAGCAAATTTGCATAATAAATGTGGGGTCAGTAGTTGGGTATTCGGTGGTTGTAGTTTCCACCACCTCATCATTCACACGTGCCACACTGCGACCATTGAAGCGTGGACTATTGGACAAATAAATGGTGTAAATTATATAACCATTGATGCGGGTTTTGTTTGGGAGTCGGGGTAGAGTCAAGTGCGCTATATAGAAAAATAATTACACCAGTGACCGGACAAAAGTTGACCGCCCATTTGGGTCAGGCCACATGAAGTTCATCCGCTGGCCAGTCAATAGTTTCGCTTGATTTACGGTTCAAACTGATTGAGGGGCGGGGATCGTCGGTTTTCCAATGGGGTGGTTCGGTCACGTGTGTGGTTTTAGACATTTTATGCCACACAGGGGAGCTATTGGTTAAAATGATGCGAGTTCTTATTTGGATAGGGTGCTAAGAGGGCCATCTATTGATTCGAATATTGAATAAGTGTTGTATTTAAGCAGCTTGCAGTTCCTGTTGAAACATTATTCAATGATCTTAAGACTAATAAGTACATTTCTCATTTTCTTGTATGCTTCCAGAAACCACAGAGCTTCACTTGGCCAACTGTTGTGACCGTTTTCGTTTTGGCCATGGGATGTGGCTTCTTTGCGGCGCGATGAAACCGCGGGAGGCGTGTAAACGAATGATCTATAGTGAAATCATCTAGCGCTTAAGATATATATGCCGATCTATACATAGACATAGCGAAACCGTAAATAAGTGCAACGAATTTATTGAACTGCAAGGCCGCAAGCAGAAAGTCATTAATTCGTAAACGAATTGTTATATATACAGTATACAGTATACAGTATATACAGCCAACATACATGAACCGAAATATGTGTATGCCTAAGATTAAGAAGGTTGACGGGACACAAGAACAATATATTCTATTTGTCTATGGTAACTGCATTTGTAATTCTAAATCGAACGAAACAGAACTTTCCTCAAAGTGAACCATTTAAACTGCTCAAAGTAATGAAAACTCTTAGACTGGCAAGAGACTCAAATCACACTTATTTTTTTGCTGATGCATATTTTTGTACAACCTTTTGAGAGATATTTACAAATTACACAAGTACAAACGTAAAAAAAAGAGAGATAAGCAAAAGAAAACTGCCAATTTTTGAGATACTTTTGATAATCTTTGATTTGCATTTAATCATTTCCACACATGCATTTTCTTAAACAACAACAAAATTATTTCTATTGTAGAACAATGTATAAACAGCAATTTCAATGTCTTCGCATTTGTAATTCCGGATTGCAAGCAAAACAAAAAGTATATATTTTAAATATGTTTAACTAGTAGAATTTTTAAAAGTAAGACCACAAAAAAATCACACGCCTAGCTTTAATTGTTAAAACAAAAGCAGAGAAAAAAACGCAACAAAAACAAAAAAAAAAAAAAAATGAATGAAAAAATATTAAATTAATTTTGTATATAGTTTTAATGCCATTTTTGTGATGTTTTGTGTCTACGTTTTATGTCATGTTATTTTAGTTAAATTTCTTATGATTTATGTTTATTTGTAATTTTTTTGTCATTGTTTGTTCATCATCATATTCAAATTGGTCTCACAATATAGTAGTTTTAAGCTCCACGCCCAGGAAGTTGATGGCAATACGATTGAAATTTGGCCAAGAGAGAGATGGTTTTTCCATTCTTACACAGTCTTTTTTTGGAATGCACATAAATGATCTCTCACAACGGAAATTGATGGAAATTGATCTCCACAGCTAGCCAAAGTAAAAAAAAAAAAAAGAGATGAAGAGGATAACATGTTTTTATAGCAATTTTCACTATTTGCTTCGAATTTCCAGGGCGTTTCAATGCTAATCGAATACCGTGACATGAAAGCAAACATAGAGAAAATAATAAGAAGAAATCAATCAAAAAGAAAGAAAAAACAATTCCCAAAAATCGCATTGATCTCATGGATTTATACAATACAAATACATCAACCGTTTTTTACAATGAGAAATGTTATAAAAAGCAGAAAGTGAAACAGAGAAACAGAAACAAAAATTAAAGAAAAGTTTAGTATTAAGTTCGCCAAGCGTTTTAGTTCTACGTTCTAGATTGTTTAAGTCGGTTTAGTGAGTTTATTGAGCTGTCTCCGGACACGAACTTATCTGTATATAAAGCAATATTATTTGTGTAGCCTAAGTGACAGCCCCAATCGAATCCAATCCAATAACACCCAGTCCCCAGACAATTCCCAGCCACACAATAGAACATTTTTTATCGTACACATGTATCAATCTTAATTTGAATTACCACAAAACAGAACAAAAAAACTACATCCATACCCAAATGAAAAATTATTTTTGTAAATTTTTTGCATCAAATGAACCGAGATGTGAGTTCTGGGACTCCAACTCCCAACTCCTTCCACGGTTTATTGCTAATTAGTTTTCACAATGATCTCGGTAAAGTTTTGTGGCCTTGCGCCCAGAAGTCGACAAGATTTTTGGTTTGCCATAATTACTCAAACAAAAAGTTTAAACAAAAAAAAAACGAAGCAAATGGAAAAAAAAATCAGAATGAAACACAAGAAATTTATATTTTTGACCCAATGCGACTTATTCCGTTTTTAAATTTAAGTATCTTTACTCGACCTTGTATATAGCACAGTTCGAATTATTGAATCAAATGCCATTTTTTTGTATAGGATTTTGTTTGGTGCCAAAACAGTGACAGATAACTGTCTATGAACACGTGTATTTCGCATATTATGTAAACATATATATCATTACTTCAATCATAAGTTTGATTCAGCAATTTTGTCAACTCAATTTAAGAAAACAATTCTGTTTTAGTTTTATGTTCGGAAAGCTGAAAACACTTGTTTACTTGTACATTTTATATTATGCTGTAATGTTTTATTATACATAAATATCATTACTGATCTCATGAATATTTTCATAAGACAACAAAAATTATATATATATATATATATGAATACATCTATGTGTATGTGTAAATGATATAAAAGCGCATAAATATTCTGTAAGATTTAAAAAACAAAATGAAAATAAAAGAAAAAATATTTGAAAACAAAGAAGTTGAACATTTTATTACTTTTAAGACACACTTATTAAAACTAAACATTCATTATTTTAGATTGTAGTTTTCGGGTCAGTTTTTCACTAGCTTTTGTTTTTAATTTGCTCCAGATTTATCTTTATCTGTTGGTATATTTTACACCATGTAAAATTCTACTTTGATCGTACGCCATTAAATTTTGTAAGGCATACTTTCAGGCTGCTATGGAAACTGCGATCGGTAGAGCATAACGTGTGGACTTGTGTATTCCTCCCCAGAAAAACCTCCTTTTCGTGATTTTTAAGGGGTGATGTTTGCGTGCGAGAGAGTTTTCCGATTTAAATGGCAAATGCTGGCCACTTAGGCGGCAAACAACCAGGCAAATGCCTAAACCAATTTGTAGTTTCCATTTCTTTTGCGGCTGCGGATTAAGTGGCCAATAATTGCTGCTCCTGCAGACGCGCCACGCGACTTGGTAACGTGATACGAGGCCACGTTGGTCGTGTCACAAAAATGATGTGTTATTAACGGCTTAAGCAGGCGATGGCGATTATAATGAAACGCGGTCCCAGGCTGGGCAATTATGTTGGCCTGGCCACCCTAAAACCTCAAGCTCAGCGGTCATGACATCCGTTTCCGCCTTCAATCACGGCCTCATGCATGTGTCAATCACAATGGCATATTTAATCTGAAACTGCTATTTTCATTGAATTTTGGGCGCGTGTCCGAATCGCCTGAATGGATATTGAATAGCGAATGCTAATCGAACGCTGGAAATCTTACAAGTTTTCAATTAAGTTTTAAACAAAACTAATCAATAGCCGCAATCGCAGTCCCATTCTCTTGGTTTATGGTAATTACCTTTTGGCTCGACACCTGCCAACAGCAATAAACAAAAGGACGCAGGACAAAGTGTCACATATTGGCAGAGTTCATCGAAATGAATGTGCCTCCCGAAAGCCTCACCGCAAACCATTATGATTATTAAAATTATTTGAGGTCAAACAATATTTGTGCCTTGCATTTGGCAATTTTCCGTGAATTAGACGTATTTAACTGCCTGTGGTTTTTTGAGAGTTTGCATTAAAAGAGGTAAGAAAAAACTTAAATACATAGATTATTTAACTATTTTTAATTATCAGTTTCCTTTAAAATCAAATAAGTTTTCACTTACTTTCTTATAAATAAAGTAAAAATGTTGCTTACTTAACAAAAGTATCCACCCCACTTTAAATCTTGTACCATTCCTGAGCGTCACCCAATCCACATATCCTTACCATAGCATAATGTTTTCCCAAGTTCTAATTAAATTGTATCCTGCTTAACTATTCGCCACTTGAAAGCCACTTAAAAGTAATTCAATTATATATAAAACTCATTGAGAATGTAACGCATCTGCTTATTTCAGTTTTAAGCAAAGGTGGAAGGAAGAAAAAGTTAATTTCATTAAAGGAGAAATTCCCACGACTTCAAAAAGCTTTACCATGCTGGTTGTGTGAAACGCACAGGCAGCAAAAATGCATTAAAAATTTATAGCAAAATGCACGCGCAGGACAAATCCGACCCCTTCTCCCAAGGAGTCACAGGAATAAAAGTAGATAAGTGGCTCCTGAAACATGCACACAAATGTAAGAAACTTGTCTCGTTTGTCTGCCATGTAATTCCACCTGTATCCGCAGGGTACATGTGCAGTTTAGCCACATATATATTTACAATTTGCCAACTTGATTTTAGGGTGGAAGTATAAGCCATTGAGAAATTAAATACATATATGTATCGATATTTCTTTTTTATCAATAATTTGCCTTTTTGCCAATTTGCCAATTAACAATATATTTTACTTATTTATTGTTAACCTTTTTTGTAAATACATATATTAAAAGGTTATTTTATAAACAGTGGTGGGAAAGTTTTGTTCAATTTAATAATAACAGATATTTGCTAGATTTGCCTCTTTTGAAAGGTCTGTTTACCTTGCTTGCCCTGGGGAATTTAGTATTGACTCAGCTCTAACTTTGTTCATCTCTGAAAACTGATAAACCGATGTCACTGCATTAGTAGGAATGCAGAAAACACAAGGACCAGCCTCTCAAGACTTCAGAGAATATGTTAAAGGAGTATGGCAAACGGAAGGAAATAAACAATCTCATATCTGGAAAATGGTTTGAGCACAACTCGTAAATTTTCCTGGCCTGCAGGCCACCATCAGCTGGATAACTCATAAGAGAGGCAGCAATATATGGCGATCATAATCAACGTCTTTTGGCACTTTATTGACAAACTAATAAAAACCCAAAGAGACAGCAAATCCAAGCTGAAAGGATGTCCAACAAGAGACGAATAGATACTCGTAGATGGTAGCAAACGATTTATTAAAATCCCTGTACATGGCATACATAATAAAAAGCAAGCAGAACAGGAGACCCTTGCTGACCGTTGATGTGATGAGTAATTTGCTTTTGGCTTTTAATGCTGCCCAGTTACACTGCTACAAAATAATACATTTGTTAAGGAGTGCTAAATCATTCGGATTTTAAAAATAATTAATAAAGATTTCATAAAATGTGCAATAAAAAAAAGAAATGTTGTCTGTGATAATTCGGACTAAAAATATTATATAGTGAATACTCTTTCTAAGACTTCTTTATATATGGTGATTTCTGTGGCACACTCCATTATTTTTAATAGGAATTTTCGATATTTAAAATTTAATTATTTATATTTTGAGATGAGTGTACATTATTTTTTTAACTGCATTGGCGAGACCAGACCACATAACGAATAGTTGCAGGACACGGAAATTAGTGCGGAAACGCTTACTACGCTTAGCAATCTGTCAAAAAGCCAAAATGTAATAAATGAGACCCGCATGCCAGAGGGTTGGGGGTTGGGATGTCTGGGGGCCATCAACATAATTCATACGACATGGCATACCAGGACAAAAGGCTGACCAGATCCAAGGACAAAGACGCCAACTGGCTGGGCGGGCTGTCTTTTATGGCAGCAGATGCACCATATTTCATTACACGTTGATAAGTGGTCATTTGTCCCGGACCAAACACGGTCGCAAAATGGCTAAAACTCCGAGTGAAGTTGGCTTCCTGCATGCCAACAGGCATTTCATAATAATTTTAACAACCTTTTTACGCAAACCTGCAGCCAGAAGAGGACCCCTTTGATTAAATACACGAAATACACGGATTTCTGGTGGTCTGGCTTTGCATTTAAATCTCTTCATCCGTTCAGGAATCATGCCTATGAGTTGGCTAACAAGAGTTGTTCGGGTCCTTCAAATGATTATTAATTTTTGCACGATTTTACGGCTGCTTGCATCTGAAGTTGATGAATTTTAGTATTTATTTTTAGTGACTAAAAAAATAAGCTTATATAGGATGATTAAACCTTCTTTCTAGCACTTTGTAATTAAATCTAGTTTACAGATAACTGAACTTATGAAATGTTATTTAGTTAGTTTAAAAAAAATGTTATCAATTTTATGCTTATATAATAAAAACAAGTGATTTTTACAACTTTTGTTAAAAAATGCACTAAATGTCATTTTATTTAGCTATTTTTTTTTTACTTACCTCAAGGATTTTTGTCAAGTATGCAAATAATTCTATTTTCAATTTGGGTTTTTCAAAGTTCACTCCTTTGATTGCTCACGCAATAAACTAACTAATTTGGGCTTTACCAAAGTGCCACAAACTAAAAACAAATCGACGACTCATCGACGACCTTTCATGGTCGGACAACACACCTAGATACTCCCACAGGCGGATATAAAAATCCACCGACTTGCCATTCATCAATCATGACCCGAAGACGGCAGTCCCAACTTTGCATAACTCAGCCGAATGTAAACAAATTGCGAGATTGGCGAAAAGCAAAAAGTAAAGCGGGTTGAATGACAGACATTGGCACAGTTTTTCGATTGGCACTCAGTCTTGAACCGAGTTCGGGGAACAGCCCACGAGCTTTGTTAGATTTTTGGCTATGCTTTCGTTTGACCGCCAAATCTGTTCCAGTATCAGCCCATTTTGTTACCTCAGAGGCGATAAAAAGTGTAAATTATTATTACCAACAGCTGGGATGGGAAAAGAAAGCCGCCTTGTGGGGGGCGGAGATGGGCGATTAGAGCAGAAAATTACTCAACTCGAGTCAGTTTCGGTTGGGGTCTCTGTTTCGGTTTCGGTTTCAGTTTCAGTTGGGTTCAGTTTGGTTGGCGGGGCGTCTTGTTAGCTGGTTAACTGCTTGGCCTGCTCAACTTTCACTCAGACGTCCAATCTGTTGGCCCATTATAATTAAGCCATTTGGCTGGCCAACAGCCTCGTTGGACAATCATTTCTCACTCGAAAAGTGTAACAAATGCGCCAATTAATCGGCGCAATGCAGATGTAATTGTAATTGATAACATCGTGTGTAACCGAGTTGAATGATCAGCTAAGAGCTAAATGCTGCAAAATCGGATTACTTGCCGCAATGACTGTATTGGTTGTGGGGTTTAAAGTGTCTTTTTTTTAAAGCCTGGTTCAAAATTAAAAATGTTTGATTTAAAAGTTGAAAAGTAAGATATTTTGATTTTGTAGATGGACATTTAGTTATTTAAAAATATATAAAATTATATTTAAACAAAATTGAACAACTTAATTCGACTGTTTGTTTTTTAACTTTGTGAAATTTTTCTATAAGCTTGGTTTGAGATAAATAAATAAACATTTTCATTATTTTTCCCAAAAAATTATTATTATTATTATTATTATTGTGTAAACTTTAAACTTTTGACCTTCAGGGAGGCGAGGCCTCTTTTCCAAGCTCTTTAAACCTCTGCTGCTCTCGTTTACCCATTCAGGCAGCTCTCTGTTAACGCTAATCCACCTGGCCAAGTCGGAATGGTAGTGGAGCTCTCTCTTATGTAGACTTCGGCTATATCCATATCTCCAGAGAAATGGCTTGGTGGCTTCTCTGCGCCGGCGTCGCGTGTCAAACGATCGCCGAACTTTAAGCCGGAAAGACGTCGCCGTCGAATCGTATGCGTTTTGCTTTTAGTTGTACACCGCTTACGTCTGCCGGTTGCGTCGCTTGGGCTCAAAAGTTAACCAGTTTCGATTCGAAATTCGCTTTCAGTTTCATTTGAGATACGCGAAGAAACAGCAGCAACGGCGGCCACACAAAGTTGCAGTGAGTAGTTTGGCTGGGGAAAAAACCCACGGCGAAATTGAAACCGAAAGTGTGCAAATCAAAATCAAAAGCCGGGCCTCTTTAACAGCACTTCAAATGTAGCAATTCAAAAACCAAACAAAGCAGGGCAATTGTGTCTAGAAACGAGCACGGCCAATTTTCGAGTTCAGCCAGCCAGGAAGAGCGAGTAGAAAGTTGTGGAAAGAAGTGGAAATAACAGAGAATTGCGCAAAAATGGCATTACAAAAATCGGTGGACACAAGTGACTCATTTGGTGCAGAGAAATAAAAATGTGACTATCAAATTACTGATTCAAATACTCAACAAAACAAAGGGACTACTAGAAAAATGTATAATTGAAATATGGAACAAGACATAAATAATATTATTAAATAATAATATTTCATCAAGATGGGCATAAAGTACGGTATCGAACTACTAAATTACTTACGTCCTATCCAATAAAAGTTGAGGTTCACAACAAATGTAAACGATTAAGTGGCTAAACATCTTATAAATATTTAATTGAAATTTTTTTCTGTGCAAGTGCAGGAATAAGACTCAGATCGAACCTCAGCACGCCTCGGACATTAAAGCTAATTGGTGGGCGTCGTGAGGGAGGGGGCGTGTTGAGTGGATTATGTAATTTGACAAGCAGAGGATACTTCCCCCAAAGAATTCACAACACGTACGCCGTATCCGTATCCGTATCCGTGTTCGTCTTTGCCCGCACAATTTGGAACGCATCTCGAGCGTAAAGTGTCCTTTCGTGTCACCGCCTCCTCGTTCGGTGTCCTTTCCCCATTTGGACAGACCAGCCACCCACCCACCCCATCACCCAATCACCCACTGTGCATTTTGTGATCCTTGCACCTGCTGCAACCACACCACCTTCCCCCACACCTCAAAAATTAGCTGCCATTTCTTGTTGTAAACTTCCATTGCCGTCTGCTGTCTTTCGGTTTTAGTGCAGCGCCCTCTGGTGCCAGCCAGCGGCAAATGCAGTTTTCTGGTACTTCCCCGAATATTCCCCCCCATATCTCTTACCCCTCGGATGGGGATCATAAAATTTTTGGCTGCAATTACAGCTGGCAAAGTCTGTTGCCCGACTCCGTTCGCAATTGCATGGAATTTAAATTTTATATTCAACAAGACATTTGGCATAGGAGTTGTTTTTATATTGCTCAAGCAGCACAGCACACAAATATAAATAATATATTTTTAACTCTGCACAGATGCTGCAAACTGACTGCGACTTTAACGCGATAATTTTGAAATTTTCTGTGCGTCATCTTTAAAAAGGGCTTAACATTTTTGCCACACACACTCTGTCTCGTACGACAACCTTGACTCCATTTAAATGCAAATGCAAATCGAAGAGCGCTAAATGACGCACTGAACAAGGCGACAAACTGTGCATATTTTATGGTGAAATTTATGGTGGTTCGCAGAAGACAAAAAGAGTTAAAAACATTAAGACCCCAATGAATGAATGAACTGTGTGTGTGTGCTAAAAACCATAGAAATCAATAAACCAATGCGAGAAAGATGATGGGTCGAAGAGAGTTTTGCTTAAGAACATAAAACACACTTTCACTTATACATAAAATATGGTCTGTAAAAAATGCCATAGAAATAATGAGTATGAAAGTCAATAAAGACAAGATTTGTTAACGAAAAGACTTGGATATTAATGAACTTTAATTTCAAAGGTGTTAAAAAGCTTAAAAATGTTTATGGTTTATAAATTCTTTACGCCTTGACTGAATAAGCGAATTCAATTCATAAAAAGACATGTTTCTAAACTCCATTCGTACAGTTAAATAAATGAAAAATATATATTTAAAATATTTTCTTATGTAATTTTTAAAGTAATAAACTTAACTTGTTTCTAAATTAAACTTAATTTTAAACCTTGTACTTTGACTTAAACTAGGGACTTTTAGAGGTTCCAATTGTACCATTACTTAAAAATGTAATAAATTAAAATTAATATTACTTACCAACCATGAGTCAAACAAAAACCACTCCTAACAAAGAACAATCATGCTAAAGAGTTTGCTCACAACCAGACTATTTAGAATTCATATATATGCACTCTAGACACTTGTCATAATAGAACTCGGAGTATAAAAAGAAACCAAATCGCTTCGCTCTGGGCATTAAACTTTTAAGGCCTGTCAGCGTCCCGCCAAATAAAACTTGACAATAATCCGAATAATTTTGCATGGTTCGCCGGGACTGAAGATGATGGTATCCGATTATATCTGGCAGTCGTGCGGTTGCATAAACACGGCGCAATCATAAAAAATGGAATTAAACAAATGTCGTCGTCGGCAGGGAAAACTCCTTGCTCGGATAGCACGTGAGAATTGCATTAATATGAATGCAAATGTGCATCCCGCGGGGGGCGATGGGCGGTGGGTGGTAAATCTATAAATTTATGTGCAAATGTAGCAAGAAAATGTCGAGCACAAGTCGTCGGAAATTGCGCGAAATTCTTTTTGTAGTTTGAGTTGACAGCAAGTTTTTATGATGTTTTCCATTCCATTTTCCTCACTTTAGGCGACGTGCGAAGACAGTTTGGCTTGAGCTTATGAATCGCTGACGTGAGCAGCGGGATTTTCCACATTTTCCCTCCGACTTCAGCACCACCAAAATGCAATTGCTATGGGAGCCGCGAAGTGTGCAATGGAAAATTGCAATTCTAATTATCGCATTAGTCTTCGACGTGTCGTGCATAAGAAATGGCCACGGGTGAGTTGATTGAGCTTCCTTAAATTATGCAAATTTCCTTGAGCCTCTGTGGAAACTTTTGTGAAGTTAATATCCTTGCTTTAAAATTTATTATTGTATATTATAACAGACCTAAAACTGATAAAACTTTTAAAAAAAAATAATATTCTTTATTCTTCTTTGTCACTTTTAAAATAAATATAGTTTTAATTCTCTTAATTTTGGGTTTGAAATATGAATAATGAATTGATAAGCTTGCAAGATATTGAAGTGGTTCTAAGTTAATTAATTTGTAGCATAAATTTGTGTATGAAAAACCTTTTTTTTAATAATTATTTAGTGAGACATTTTTAATTTTGATATTTTTCATTTTTTCCTTTTTCTTCAGTGATGAAAAGCAGATATCCGTGAAGCTAAAAAACTTCTTTCCCTCGGAGCAGTTTTCAGAGGGTCAGAGTCCCACAGAAACCTCAGCCCGAGTGACTTCGGGCGGAGGATTTCGACCCTCACAAATGCTGGAATTCACGCCCTCAGATGTTATGCCACAGGCTGGTTTCAATCGCTATCCCCCGAGCTATTTGGAACCGAACTATAAGCATGAAGTACCCAACTCACTGGGTCAGCAGCAGACGGCATTGGACAAACAGTTCTCCTTTCCCGCGGAAACGCACTCGGTGTTCCAGAGCACTCCGCTGCCCACGACGCCGGTGGTTAGCTATCTGGATCCGTATACCCAGCAGAACTATCGGTATACACCCACCCCACCATCGATAATTCAATATCAACGGGAGCAGCCAGCTCAAGATGATCAGGTCTATACCGTACAGTCATCCTTGCTGGTGGGAAATCATCAGCAGAATCACCAGCGTCCTGGTCACGTGGACGACGTGTATCTGAAGCGACCCGGCTACGTCTTCGATGAAAGCCCCAACCCATCGTATCGTCGACCCACAAGGCCACCGCCTTCACTGCCAGCCCCGCCCACCACAGCCTCGCATAAAATCTCCTACGATAGCCATGATTACCCACCGCCCAGCTATGCGGCCGAGCAGACATCCAATTTTGTGCCCCAGCAGCCAAAGCAGCGACCACTGTACCAGCGCCAAGACATCAATGCGAATCGAGGGGGAGCCGGAGGAGCGGGTGGAGCGGGAGGAGCAGCTGAACCGCCACCTCCTGGCCCGTCTAATTATGCAAACAACTTTGATAATTATTCGCAGCGGCCGAACCCACAGCAAACTCAGATACAGAACCCCAACCAGGTACACAGCGAACAAAATTCAATCTCGACTAAAAACTATCTAGACACCAATACTATGATTTATTTAAAACAAAATAATTGTGTCGAATTAAGTTAAACTCAAACAATTATATTGAAAATAATAACATGAGTGTCTTTAGGTACATTCGCATTTATCATAGAATATTTTGAGCCATTTAATTTCAAACGCTGTAAGATAGGTACAACATTAAACTAAATTTTTAAAGGCAGGTCCATTAGAAATTTTGTATAAATTAATTTTAATAATTTAGTTTCAATTTCCAAAAGTTACAATACTAAAAAGAGATCAAAGTCGATCGCGTACATCACGTTGTTTCATTTGCTTAAATTTAGGTACAACATTTTTTAATAATTTAAATACTAAACAAGAATTTACCGTACTTATATATATCATAATAAATTAAATTCAAAATTAATCAGCTTAAAATGGGGATTGATATACACAAATTAATTGTACACTCTAAATAAATTCCATAAATGGTAATGGTGTTTAATTAACAAGCAAAGATTATTGAATATAGTTATTTTTAAATTCTTAAAAAATTTAACAACATAAATAGGGTTGCATGTTTATAACAAAAAAAAGTTTCGATTTAAAAAAATTATTACAAAATACAATTCAGTCATAAATCCATGTAATTTTGTTCTGTGCAGGTACAGCCGCACTTTGGAAACTATCAGTATCAATACAACCCTCAGAATGGAGGAGCAGGTGGTCCGGCTGGAGGAGGAGGAGGAGGAGGAGGAGGAGCACCAGGATCTGGACTACCCCAGCGGCCCAGACCGGGACACAATTACTACGAGTATCAGATTGGCGAGATACCGCCACCGCGACCGCAGTCCCAGCACTTCCAGCAGCCACAGCAGCAGCAGTTCAACTATCGTCCTGCCACTCAGTCATCGGGTGGTGGCTCAGGGGGTTCTGGAGGCGGAGGATTAGGAGGCGGAGTAGGCGGTGGTTTGGCCACCCTGGCCTCGCTGTATGCACCGCAATTTACGAATCTCCTCCTGGGGGGAGTTGGCTCCCCCTCCTCGTCCTCGCAATCGGCCAGCCCATTAGGCAGTCTCCTCGGCGCTTTCGCCGGTGCACAAGGAGCAGGACACCAAAGTGGCGGTCAGGGAGGAGGACTGGCGGGACGACCGCCCAACACACAACTCATTAGGGCACTGGAGAACATCGCTCGCAACGACGATTTGCAGTGCGTGCCCAAGGTGCTCTGCCAGATGATTGCCGGTCAAACGTTACGTGGCCAATTGCCCGGATTCGTTACCTCCCCGGCCATAACCAAGTGAGTACTCCAAAGTGGCCGGAATGGGCCAGGAGATCGGGTTTCACTGAACGAAACAGATATGTAAATATGCAAAGCTTTCATTTAAGGGTTTAAATAAGTTAAAACATGTTTTCCATGTTACCTTTACCTTAATTTGAATTTACTATAAATTCGTATGGTGCTGATGATGTTTTATGCATTTAAAACATATCTTAATTTTTTTGTTTTTTTTTTTAATTTTTTTAGCTTGTTTTTTTTTTTAAATTTATCTTATATCATTTAAAACAAAAATCTAAATTCCACGACATATTTCAATCTGTTTGTAGTCGTACCAATTTTTTTTTGGACAAATATTATATATAACTAAACATTTTTTTAATTCACAATCTATAGTAAATTTGGTTTTCAGTGTTGAGGCATGGGCTGTTCCCCATTATGCAGGGGCTTTAGTTGTGAGTAAATATTATTAAATTTGCATTTTGAGGCAGATGGGGGCATCTTGTTTCTGTGGTGCAGCGTTAACTGGGATTAGACTTCATTACTGCCTTGCAGACCATATTGATTGTTCTATTAAATGAGCTACGTCTGGTGAGGGGATTTTCTAGGGGGGAAGGGGGAATGTGAAAAGGGGTTGCGATAGCACCCATTGTAAATGAAATTGTTTTGGCTTTGGCAAATTCTTGGCTTCGAGTCAATTAAGTTTTATAAGCGGCCTAGAGAGAGGCTAAAAGGCAGATGGAGTTGCATTACTTGTGTAACTAGATGGGAAGCTCAAGGGAGTGAAATCTTAATGCAGGACGTACGTTTCTAAGGCCGCCATTATCATTAATTGGTCGCAGTTTTTGAAATCTGGCTCAGCTCTGAAAAATTACAATATACTTGGAGGTACAGATGTGAAATGGAAAATATTGCATTCTTATTAAGATAGTATTATAGTCCTTATCATTAAAAGTATATGTACTGACCCCTTATTTGTTTGTCACAGTTTCCTCGCTGGATTTCCTGTGGCCTCACCTGCCCTAATTTACGGAAGAGCTGCCCTTCTTGGTTTGAGTGGTGGAGAGCGGAGCTGTATCCAAACTTACGAGAAGTGTCCTAAGAATGATGTGAGTATTTGGTATTAAGTTAATTTTTGTAATAACATAACCTTCTTTTACCTAGATGGAAATTATTCACTATTTGAACAATCATCGAGGCGGATTCTTCAAGTTCTTCAGTGAGCCAGAGGAGACACCAGTGGCATCGCAGCAAGGAGATAGCGGTTCAGGATCCCTGTTCAGCATCCTTTCCGCTTTGACAGGAGGAGGCGGTGGAGGAGGTCAAAGTTACACCACTCCGCGACCTGTACCTCGACCCACTCAACGACCCTCAACGGATATAGCCAGCGGAATCGGTAGCTTCTTCAGCCAGGTGCTATCCGAATATCTAAATGGAGTGGAGTACCAAAGAAGGAGGAGGCGGAGGAGTCTCAACCTGGATGATGACTTCCACGATGAGGAGGACAACCTGGACACCCAATCCAGTCAGCTGGTGAAGTTTCAGGACGATGAAGAGGAGGAGGCGGCCAAGGCTCACACTGAACTGATAGGTGTGTTGCAGTTTCCCGAGGACGAGGGTGAAGGTCGTGTGATTAACTTCAAGGACATTCAAAGCGAGGAGCAACACGAGGACGGAGCTGTCCGTTTCCCAGATGCCACACCAGCCGATGTTATCCGGGAATTCAATCGCGATGCTGCCCAAAGAAAGCTCAGGTTTCCTCAGGACCAAGATGAACCAACTGAAAATGTGAGGAAAGCCAAGGATTTATCATTCATGGAAGGATGGAAAGTCGTATTGCCAAATGGACTTTCCCACTCTGACATGGGAGTGGATAAGCGGAGGGGAAAACGCATTGTGTTTAGGGATACCAACGAGCATCTGGATGAGCAGACGTTGCAAGAGGAAAGGATCAGGGAGGAGGTGCTGTTCCGTGAAGCCGAGTTGAGAGAAGAAAGAATGTTGGAGGAACAAGTCAGGGAACAACAAGCTAGAGAAGAACTAATCCGAGAAGAGCAACAGCTCCGTGAAGAAGAACTCAGAGAAGATCAATTTCGAGAGGATCAAATCCGGGAAGAGCAACTCCGAGAAGACAGAATCCGAGTGGAACAGCTGCAGATCCTGCGCATTCGCGAGGCACAGAACAACCAGCAGTCCTTCAAGGATGACAGCCCTCATCCTCCTCCAAATGCCGTTTATGAAGATGCAGCTCCTCCGCAACGTGGAGCCCGCGTTATATTCCCCGATCACTATGAACAGCACATTCGGAAGGGCAAGATCCTCAATAGACCCACCTATGCACCCACCTACGAGTACAATGAGGTGGGCGAGGAGGCCAAGGAGGATCGCCTGGTGGTGAGCGATGAGCACAGACCGCATAATCACTACCGATTGGAGGGCGGTTTCAATTCCCTGAATCGTGGCGAATACATGCCAGGTAATACTGTTCGATTTGTAGAGCCCGCAAGTGAAAGACCACACTACAACTACCCAAATGCAAACTACATTAGCGACAATCGCTATGGCAGCAGCCAAAATCAAAAGCCCCATTACGAAGACGACAAAAATATATATGTGACCAATTCGCATGGAGTCAACGAGTACTATATTCGTCCTGATGGCAGTAAGGTCTATCTAAAAACAGGTTAGATTTAAGAACACTAAATTAGGTCAATTTGTGTGAATGCTTCAGAAATTAACATTTTTCTTTCAAAATTAGCTTAAAATTCTTCACTTGTCTTTTGAGATTGTAAATAATTAAAAAAAATTCCAATCGAAATCCGCGTTTAGAAATCCAAATTGTTGTAGTGTAATTAGCATAAGATGTTTTGAATTCTTATATTTTATTTTGAAATAATTTATAATTTATACAAGACTTAAACACAAAATTAATCGAAATAATTTACACCATCACATAAGTTTTAAGTTCCTTGCGTTTGTCCAAATTGAAACCTATTATGGGTCAGTTGCAAAGACCAGCACAGAGGCAGGCCACCACTTAGTCACATAAGTCTGTAAATATTTAACGCCTTAAACCATTATTTATTAATAAAACACAATTCAATCAACCGAAAATTTGCAAAAAGATCAACTTTCTTCATCTGCTACCATTGTTTCAACAAGTGAAAAGCGCTGCCAGTGGAATTGCCCCATAAATCTAGTGGCAAACGGCCTCATCTAGGGAATACGTTTGAAAAATTAAATGTGATAAACCGGGACAATAATGGAAATGCAAAAATAAACAATGAAAAAACACCCAAATATTTAGAGTGGAATAGGAAGTACCCTCTGCTTGGGAGCATTCCATGATTTAATTCAGCTAAACGATTTTTAACATAAACATATCAAATATTATTAAACATAGATAAATATTATTATTATTTTTTAAACAAATAAATTATAACGCAAGAAAGAAACGAGAAACCAAATGTTTTCAAAAACATAAATCCTTATATCTCAGTCTTAAATTTATAAAGGGTATGTATGATAAAAAAGTTCAGAAGCAAAGGTTGTCTAAACCCCCGGGGGCATCAAGAATTTAATTTATACTTTTTTTCCCGCCAGCGTTTTCCCAAATGGTCGAGCGTTTGTCAACGGGAAAATCACACAGATATGCAAAAGTGCAGTATACTTTTGTGCTGCACAGGCGACCAGGGTTGTCAGCGTCGCCATGGAAAAGGAAAAGCTCCCAGCGACATTTGTAGCTGCAGTTGCTGTCGTCTCATTTTATTTACAGCACTCGGGACGACGACAGCAGCCACCGTTTGTATGCAAACCATATGCAACGAGTTAATAAATGGGAAACACAGGGCTTAAAGTTGGGGTTAGCGACTGAGACCCGACAGTTGGTTGTGTTTTTTGGCTGGTTGAAACTTGTGTTCTACATGAAGTGGCATAGGGGGAGTAAGAAAAAGAAAAAGTTGAGACCTGAAAAGGAAAGGAACCGACTGGTAGTTGATAGTACTAAAAATATATATTTTTAATTCAAACTAATTTTAGACCAACTTTGTAGTACTAGTATATATGGAAGAGTATTTATTTATTTATTTTAAATAAGGAACGGCAAACATTTTTTATATCAAAAGTATTATCATTAATCCTTACCATTCTGAAATCTTTAATTTCTTAACTGGAAAACAATACAAGTACTACACTAAGGTAATTTATTTCGATTATTTCTTTTTTTTTGTATTCCAATAGAAAAATATTAAAAAAATTAAAAATTTATTTACAAGTCAAGGATTGAGATTTACCAGCAAGCATAACCAACTACGGTTATTACAGGGTATTTGGGGAACCCATTCCTTTGCATCCTAATGCCTTGCGTCAACAAATTGCGAGTGGCGTTGCAACCGGCCAGCATTTTTTGCTGCATGCTCTTTGGCGTATCAATTTTTCGCTTCTTTCCTGGCAATGAAAATGGGGTAGGGAAAATGCATTGTCCGAGCGGAAAATTGAGGGAGTCCAGACATGTCCCGGCATAGAAACACACAAATTTCGGTTGATTTTTTCCAGCTGGTTTGTTTATTTATTTGCTTACTCATAAATCTAAGCGCCTACGTCTGTTGGCGGGCGTTCGTTTAAATTAAAACCCTTAAAAGCAACTAAAAGTACAGCGAAATGATGGGGTGTACGAGGACAGCACATAGATGCTGGATGCTGAGTGCTGGATGCGAGTGCCGAAAGATGGATGATTAACAAAGATGTCCGATGTGACTGACTAAGGGGACTCCATCCGGATGCTCCACCTCCGTTATTTTGAAGTGCCCCAGAGGAGGTGGCGTCGACCAGATCTTCATCGCGGTTGGGGCGGAGGTAAGGGTCCAACTCCTGGACAGGGCATCCTTTTGGCCAGGTGCTTGCAGAGCGGCACATCCCGCACAGCATCGCCGATGAACAGGGACAGCAGGTACCATTGTTTCATCCCACTGACGCCCGATTGCACTTTGTAGTTCCTGTTGGTCGTTGGATCCAGATCCATGTTGCATGTTGCAGGCGGGGAATCGGAAAGCGGATTACAGAAATAATTACTTATAAGTAAGTGGGTAATATGCACACATAACAACAGAGGCTCCAACCTCGGATTAAAAACAAAAGAAAGAGTTTTTCTTCACAATGCAGAATGTGTTGTATGGTGAGAATGGGTTTTCACTTGGCTTATTTGTGTAATGGTTGCGCCGGGATGCTACTTAAAAAGAGCCGGTGAGTTGAAGCAATATGTATTAAGATAGGCAGAAAAAATGTTTTAACATCGATGAACAAGAACAATGAAATGCAGCACTTATTCTTTTAAGCACACAGACCTTTGCTTTACAAATTTAAAATCATAACAGATATCGCAGAACCAACAATGAAAAATATTATTATAAGTTCTTTATTATTTTAAATTTTTAGGTATGCAAAAATTTAGTATGCCAACTAATGTTATTGAATTTTCTTAAAAATCGACCAAAAAATTTACCTTTTATAAATATTTGTAAAAATATAAAGCCAATTTAAAAAAAAAAAGCATTTCGGATAATAAAACCAAAAAAATGTTTAACTATATTTAAGTCTTTACCAAACTCACCCTTACCTAAACTTCATTTTAAACAATCTAATTTATTTATGGAATACAAAACCCTTAAATTCCCCCACTGACTGTGAAGTAAATTGCGAATGTATTCTTTTCGGACTTTTGGACCCTGCTGATTACTTTGTGATAACCACCTTTCTTTCTGCCATGCAACCCTTTGCTTTCACACCTATGGACCTACGGACAGTTCAAATTTCACACGTCTGCAATGGCATAATTTAATCAACTCGGTAACAAACACATTTGCAGCTGCCCTCCGGAAAAGTGGGCACAAACAACAAAGAGACGGGAAAAACTGACCGAAACCTGGAGAAAAGCCAGCTATGGCATGCCATTCCCCACTGTGCACTTGCATAAATTTAATCAAAAACTTTAATCATATTTTATTATTACAAAACACGTCGAGTTGCAGAAAACTTCTCCTAATGCCAATTACATTTGCAGCGCAACGGAAACTAAACAAAAACCAAACGAAAGCATCGTAGCCAGACTCAAACTGAGACCTAGTTCGGAGGTCAGGGGTGGAAAACTGAGGTGAGGGCCTCTCAGACAGACGAACATTTCAAAAATAATTTTGAATATTTGCTCTTGACACGTTGGCCAAACAAGCTTTGCCCAATTTTTGGGGTCGATGTGAGGGGTGAACACTTTTGCACATTAAGTGTGAAAGTGTCAGATACATGTGGAAAACCTTTTTGCGATATCACAAAATATTAAATAGAATAAATGGAGAGAGGGCCAAACAAGAAAATGTTACACATACGACACGTTTGCCGAAGGACTTCCCTAAGAAGCTTTTCTTTAAGCTGCCCTTTGTTTGTCCTGTCGCTTTTAAATACGAGTATTTCAAACTGGAAACTGGTGGCAACAATAATAAAAATGTTTTACTACCACCACTGACCAGCCAAGCTTCCTTTCTTTTATTGCATAAAAACGTCAATAAAAAAATCAAGGAAGATGCTGCCGAGACAAGCGCATTAATTATGAATCACAGCAGTTAGCCAAGTTTAGCTGGGGGGCTTTGACGGGTGAGAAGAATAACTGGCTGCTTTGTAACATTACCATGACAATGGTTTAATGGCCAAATGTGAGGGGAGCTGCGAGGGCAACCAACTCATCAGGAACTGGCAAACGAAACTAAATTTATGTAAACTTACAAATTGAAATCCTGAGGCAAAGGCAAAGCCAAAGTCGCAGTCGAAGTCAAAGTCGAAGTCGTGACATGCACTTTTAAACCCAGGGACCCAGGGATACATTAAATTATGCACAGATGAGTTAGCAATGCCAATGACAATGGGCGAACTGCAAACTTCAGGATGAGACAGCGACAACAAGGAGATATAAAAATTGATTGGAAAACATTTTGCTTTAGCTAAAAACAAGCCATTCATTTGCCAAATGACAACAGCAGCAGCGCCAAACTGCAAACGCAGCCATAACAAATGCAATCGCAGAGCAGAAATAGAACCAGAACCAACCGAAGTTCAAGTTGTTACTGCCAGTTGGAGTTGAGTTGAGTTGAGAGTTGCCATAAAGTCAGCACTGCTGCACTTGAGTAGAAAATGGGGAAAGGCACTTGAAAACGCTGATGATATCCTGATTCTTTTTACATTCACTTAATACAAGGGAAGGGAAAATTTGGAAATGCCAAAAAATCTTTCATAAAACGATGACATGTAAGTATAATTTGATCAACCATTTGAATTAGTTACCACACTCTCACCCATTTTTGACCTACCTCAAAACCTCGGACCAGGCAGCATGTGGCTTTGCATTTCCATCGCCGGGAAAGCGTCGTTCACTGGAACCCGAGTGTCGGGAGGCGTGGACCCGGCACGGCTCTTCCAGGATACAGGCCTGTGGTCCGAACTCGCCCAGGATCTGTTTTTGGGCCAACTCAGCGTCAAGGGAAAGTGGATGGGCGATATCCCTTCTGCTGCGAGATCTATATGTACCTGTGAAAGTGAAAACAATTTCATGTAATTAATCCTTATTTTATTTGAGTTTTTGAGTTTGAGTTTTTGAAAGTCCTAAAAACTTTGTCGAACTTTACTTTTAGGAAGTACAAACAAAAATCTTTTTGAAACAAATTTCGTTTCCTGACATTGAAAAATTTGAGTGGTTTGATTTTGTAAAGATTATTGAACTTATGAATTTAATCAGCTTTACTTTCTTTCTGCAGTGGAGCTTTAAAGTTGGCAAAGTTAAATTTTGGGATATTTCCCAGGTTACTCATGCCAAAAGCTAAGCGACTCAGCTGTCAACATCATCAAGCTCCACTATCACTAATTTTTATTTTATTATTTATTTCCGGCTTCACGGAGTGGTGGCAGTTGTTATGGTTGAAGCCACTGGCTCGCCGACAGCCTTGACCCCATTTTCACATTTTGTCGGCTAAGTGGACGAGCACGAAGTTGGCAGCCGCTTTTGTCATCGCACTTGCAGATCAGGTTTTTACGGTCCAACGCAATGAGTAACAAGTCACAACAATCGGCAATAGAAACGCACGTAAAAAATGGGTTGCTGTGCTTCAATGCAAATAAATCCCAAACTGCTATTTGCATATTACATTTTAAAAAGCCTTAGGGTAAAATAGTTTATTTTAGGTGAGAATCGCAGAACAAACTGCCGGCTTTTAAAAGCTAAACCAGGATAAAATGAATGAACTGAAAACAAAACAGCAACTTACAAGCAATTAAAATGAGTATAGTTTTTGATTGGATAGTTAGATAAGTCACAAATGTCAATGGATTCAGAATAAAAAGCTAAATTTAGGTTTTTACGAATTATAGAAATGTAAGTTTTTTGTTCCAGTTTCTAAAATCCAGAGACCTTGTTGAAAAGTTTATTATTTATACACTAATCTCTTATTTAAGCTTATGCCAAGCATCAAAACTATTTGAATGAATTAGAAAATTTTATTATTTATAATTTCGTAAGGTATTTCATAACTTCATTTTACACTTCAGTAAATGCAGAGTCATAAAAAACTAACTAGCTGTGAAAAAACCATATATTAACAAGAGTGGCTAAAAATAGTTTTTCCTTATAGCTTTTGTATTTTTTTTTTTTATATTTCGTATCCGTTAGTAAAGACACTTAAAGCACAGCTAAACGAAAAGGGGGATACAAAAATTTCGCTGCCCAAATTTATTAATTTGGAAATTTCCTCACCGAATTCCTGCACTGATTTGAACAATGCAAAACACTTAATTTATGCACAACATATTTTCAGCTTTCACCCATTGGAGAAAAGAAATTAAATTCAAAATACCGAGTGCGTTGCGCGTTTACGCCAGACTTACTGGGACTGAGGGAGTAGGCCAGCTTCTTGGCGAACTGTGACAAGCGGACGGAGAGCACGATCACGGGGAATCCCACCAGCTGGACGGGAAGTTCGAACAGTGGATCGGAACTTTGGGCCAGGCCCTCCTCCACGAACTCCAGAAGAAGGACCAGCAGCACGCAGAGCGTTGGCACCAGAGTCAGAGTGCAGATATACCGCAGATTCATGGCCGCCAACTGTTGTAGTTTCGTAATACCACTATATATGCGATCCCCGAACGATTCGAGTTCGAGTTTTGGACTTGGACTTGGAGTGGAGTGGAGCGGCAGGCGACTTGGTGCGCTTAAAGTCTTCGACTGACTGAAGCGACCTGCCGTCGCTTTGAGCCGCCAAAGCGCCTCATATAAAAATTAAACCAAACGTTAACTTAAACGTAAACGTAAACAAAGAGAAGCGGAGACCGAGAGTCGCTGGCCAAACCCCAAAGTGTAGGCCCCAAGAAATCACTTGTTGTGTAAAGCTTACACTCCCATGTGTGGGTTTTTGGGTTCAGAGACGTAGACAAAAAATGCAGGAGGAAGAAAAAAAATTTGTTTTGGTTTTTTATGACAAATTTTGTAGTTTAAAACTTATTTACATATATAAAAAATATACACATATAAAAAGGTTCTTCGATTGGTTAAACATTTATTTAGCTTGGTTTGGTTTTTTCAGAAAACCTATTTTTACAGTTTCAAAACATTTATTAAAATTATATTTAAATAAAAAGTTCAGTTTTTAAGGGACTTAAATGTTTATCATTATTTAATATAACAGTTTAGATTCAATCGAATAAAATATCATAGATGATTTAACATAAACATAAATATTTTAAATTATGTATATCGTTTAGAAAAAGTCAATTTTCGGGTGTTTCTAATTGCCTCTTAGATGTTCGGTTTTAAATTAAATTTATTTTTAGCTTCCAAAAAATTGCCAACCCCTTTTTTTGAAGCCCATGCGTTTTTGGGTTTTTTTGCGGGCCAAGTTTGTTTTGCATTTTGACCAAGTTTCGTGCGGAAACCAAAGCCAAGACAAGACCAGCAAGTGAAAGTGAGGCCCACTAAGCGGAGGGCGCCGGCATAGGCTCTCTACGCTCTCTGAAGTCCCCAAGTCCATATCGTATTTGTATCTTTTCCTCCGATTGCTCCCGTCGTCAGTGCAATTATGAAAAGTTATGAAATCTTTCAAGTCAAATGTCTGGACATTCGCACTTGAATAGTCGGGGTTTCCTTTCTTGCTCTTTGTTTTCTGTGGTTTTATTTTGGTCTTGGCGTTTGGCTTGCATATCAATTACCACATTTTCGATGGGTGTTACCGGGTGCCTCGAGTGCACGATTTCCTATTCGGGCTAGCAAGTGATTTGAGCAATTTGTTTCGGCTTGGTTTGGAGGTCAAAGGGAGAAGTTTGTCGGCAATCAACAGGCGAAACCAATTGAAAATGGCTTGCGCTAAAAGCTTTCTTCTAAGCAACTTAGCTGTCAAACTAACTTCTTAGATAACAGGTTGTAAATACAATTGGACATAAGTTTGTTGCTAAATAAATGACTTTTTTAATGTTTCAGGAAACAATTATTTTTGTTTTGTATTTGAATCTTAAAATCAATTTATAAAAATAATAAATAAGATAATAAAAATAATTTTTTTATGATCAAAAATATATATATAAAATAGTGCACAATATTTTCTTGAACTAGTTCATAAAAAATGGGCATATCTGACGCCATTTGGTCAATCCTACCATTCACCATTTACTTTGTTAGCTCATTTAATTATCACCATTGAAGTTAACCGATTGCTTATGCTCATGTTTGCCAAATCAGTTTTCGAAGACTCCATGGAGCACGTGTCGTTGGCCAGGTTAACGATTAAAGAAATGTAAAGTGAGGAAATAAAATCCATATCGAGGAAATCCACTTTTAATAACTGTGCAACTGCAATGAGGCGTCAGTAATAAGAATAAATTACTGGAGGCAATCGCCCATCAATGAGTGGTTCAATCAGTCAGTTGGCCAAGTTGCCGGGACCCGTTTGAAAACACTTCGACCAGATCACGTAGACACCGCCGCAGTTACGCAATCCACAGTGGGGACTCTCGAGCGGCACTCAAATTGTAAACGCTCCAACTACCGCTATTGGAAATTCGCTTTTCTCTCGCCGCTGCTTCAAAGTTTGCCTTACATTTTATGCACATTTTCTTCTCGGCTATGAATTTTTCTCGATGTGCATCAGGAAAGTAGGTTGGGAATGCAACTTTTGTAGGTACAAATTTTCGTGTTTTTCCAGTTTCCCTCATATGGTAAAGGTATTTAATATTTACACCCTTCATGAGGTATTTAAAATATTTGCATGCAAACAAATGCAAATTATGTAGTGCAAAATATATTCGTTTTTCTGGTGTTCCACACAAAAAAAAAGGTTTAAATATTTAATATTTAGTCTATTTTTAATATTTTTTAATTAAATATTTATTTAAATTATTTTTGCTGAAAAAAATGGACATAAATTGGTTTAAAAATTGTTTTTAAAATACGATATGAAACCTGTTTCCTGATTTAGATTACGATTAGTTATTTAAGTAGTATTTAATTTATTAACGTTAAAATTTTTTTATTTGTTGTATGTTTTTTGTTTAAAGAGTATTGAGGATTCGTTTTCTCAAAACTGTGGCCAAAATTTCGCTTTCATTTTTGACGTGCCCAAAAATGCGGAAATTATTAAAAGAAAGAAACGAGCTGCTGACAGAAGTCTGAGACAATGCAATTGCACCTGCTGCACCTGTTCACCTCCCACTCCGCCCCCCAAAATTGCATAAGCCAAACAACTTGTCAAACGTCGGGCCAAAAGCAGAAATTGAGCCGGGTCCAAGCCAAACATGAAAATTGGGCCAAAAGCTATACCAAACAATGAAAGTTGCGCACTGAAACACGCAACTAGCGTTACAACAACAAAAATGCTGAAGCAGTAAAACAAATCTGACCCAATTTCTGTTGATTATTACGAATTTGTTGACTTTTTTTTTGTTTTGTACGCTTTGTGCAATTCCAGGCTAAACTTGTTGCCAAATTGAGCGAGTGTGTAATTGGAATTTCAATTAGGATTCGATTTTCGAAACACATTTTCACTGGCATCGGTGATTTATTTCATTTATTGCCTCGTGTCACTGACTGATTTATGCATTATTGAAAAATCTAAAAATAATTTCTTGTTTTTGTTTACTTTCTAGAGTTTTTTTAATTCAGCCATCAATATGTTTGTCATAATCCGACAATTTCACCCGCTTGTCCATTCGTTTTTTTTCTGGCTGTTGTGTTCGGAATACTTGATCGATCAGAAAAACAATTGTAAACAAAGCGAAACATATTCTAAATTTTTTGCGCAATGTCATTGAGGCAATCGAATCTGCATATAAAGTGTGCACTAAAATTTGTGGCTTGTTTTTTCTTTATTCTTCGTTCAAGGTGGGTGGTACAGTTTTCAAGGCGCGCCTGAAAGTATGCGCTAAAAATGTGTGAGGTAATTGTATTTGGGCAGTAATAAAGAAATAATTTTGAAACAAAATCTTGTGCATGAATGCCAAGCAAAACATGACATAAACAAATTCAAACAAATTTCGAGCAATATTACTTAAAGATTGGGTATAACTTGCAGAGAGCGGCTAACTCTTCTAGTCATATTATGCTTTGCTTGACTATAGAAAATATTATCTGACCTTAATGAAAATGTACACGACAGCCAAATTTTAGTCGCCTAATCGGCTCAACCAATTTCCTATCAAACATAGCATGCGATACACCACTTTAAACCCCATTATACTAAACCAATTAAACTTCACCCAGTCAAACGAGAAAATGTTCAATGATTCATGAACAAATTAGTTTAATAGATTGCCGCATTTGATAGCGGAGGCAACCTTCCATTGCATAACAATTTCTAAAAATACGATTTCATTGCCAGCAGGTCGAACGCTTCCTAGCAATTACATACCCGTACATTAATGAACTTGTCCGCCTGTTTAAAAAGTGTGTTTTTTTGTCAAAGCCATTTCACAAATCGGTCGAAGGTGACAAGGCAAAAAATAAGATGGATTGAGGCAAGATCATTAGGGAGTATGCACAAAAGAGCGTAATTTATTAACAACTTCAGGAGCATCGTACTTAGGCTAGACGTAATGCTAGATCGGGTCGTGACTAGTCACACTTATTAATTACAAACTACCTAGGACTCGTAGCCAGAGGTGGATACAAGCCGATACAGTTCTACAGTCACTTCAGTCAAGTCGGGACTAAGGTCTAATCTAAATATAAGATAGTTTACATGGTAAGGTAATCCAATGGTGAAGACATATGGTACAAAAGTTGAGGTGGCTATACCTAATACTTAAGATACAGATTTCGGGAGTCTGGCAGCCGAGCAGCCTTAGACCCTCACTTTGTAGCTGAGTTTCATTAGCTTCTTGGAACTGATCGGGCAGTTCGGCCAGAGGTTGGCGCATCCCATCGGTCCACTGAGATTATCGCCCGTGTGGCGCATTAGTTCGCCCATGTGGGCAGCGAAATACCATTTGCTCGGCGGCATGTTCATCATCCAGGGCATTGTTGGAGATCTGCAAAGGCAAATAATGGGCACATTAGACGGAAGTTTCTCCACAGCCGAACAACTGAACAAATGTTAAATATTATAATAAGCCATTATCATTTCACGCTTCGTCTGCTATTTCGCCGGAGTTTGTTCAAGTTTCGCTTTCAGTAGTTTTGTTCGTCTATATCTGGATTCTAGAATGCCAGAGCCATTCACCTTGCGGTTTGCCCAACTCAACTATATATAGTGGCCAAGCTTTTACATTTGCTTCGGCTCACCTTCGCCTCAAGTGCGAGGTTACAGCTGAAGTTGAGGTAGGTTACGACTGCTGATCCATGGGTTAAGCTGCGGCTCAAATATTTGTCGCATTTAGCTAGCCTAAATAGTGGTTTTAGTTTCCCTAAGTGACAGCACTTTGTCTGTGGCTTGTTCAACCCCTTGTGAGTCACCTACAATTAAATCTGGTGAGTAATAACATTATTTGAAATCTAATGGAGACCAATTGAAGAAAAACTGCACTCGAACCCTATGAAACCTGTTTCTTAACTTTCCTAACTGCTGAATATGCAAATGTTTGGTAGATCAGTTCAGAACTGGTTCTACTTGTTGCACTTTACGAGCAAATATATCTCTACCAAATGAGAACTAAATAAATAAATAAACAAAACGTTCCCTAACTACGTCAAGAAATTTTGTAATCGATGCACTTACAAATTCTCTAATGGCAATTTATTTATTTAAATATTTAAAAACTAAAATTATTTGTCGAAAAGAAATTACGCCTTGCCATTTAGTTCAAACTAATTAAAATCTCAAAAAAAAATGTTCAATTCATGTTAAACCTGAAATTTTTAAGGTATTTCTAACAAGCTTTGTTTTATGTCAGATGCATTATAAATTGATTGTCGTTCTTATCGAAAAATAATATTACATAGTTAGTGCTGATGTTATACGATTGTTGATGCAAGTAATTGCCGACCGGTTTCATGAATATAAAGCATCCATAAATTCTTATATTTGCAGTTATCGCTGACATTTATATACAATTTGTTAAGTTTACTTATTAATTTGGATATTCGAATAAAAGTTTATTTACTTGAAATTAATTTACTACGGTTTCTTATGTAACTATTAAATTATTATAAATCAGTAGAATGCTTAGAATATTTGAACAATTGTTCAATTGTTTTTTGTAAATTTCTCAAACAAAATTTATGAACTTATATAGTTTTTCTTTCGCGTTCAGTGCACTTGAAACGTACCTGATCAGTCTCAGCAATTCCCGCTCCTTTTCGCTGAGTTGGTATTCCGGCTTGGAGGCCAGTTCGCAGAGCATCTTCGGAAGACACGACTCCTTGATGGTGTCCGTGAGCTGGGACTTGGTCTTCAGACTCGCCCCCGTGACGACTGCCATTCCCGGCTTCAGGGATTGAGCCGCTGCCGAGAGCTCATTGAAATCGTGCTCTGAAACAAAAATACAATTAAGTCAGGTATGCGGGCATTAATTAGGGGGCTGGAACCATTAGATTTTGGCATTTAAGTTTTTTTTTTCACTCGCTGGCTCATTTGCATAACTAACTGCTTTCGAATTGGGACTTTGGGAACTGCGCAAATCGTTAAAATATATTTGGGAAGAAGCGAGATGGGCGATCCCAAGCTCAAGGTTGCCAAATCTTAAGCTAAATTTAAACAAAACAGTGACTAATAGATGCTTAGAACAAAGTGTCAACAAAAAGGCAACAAATTGTAAACAATTGAGCAAATATGCAAATATATGTAGAAATTGAGAGTGTGGAAAGCGTAAAAAACAAAACAAATTTCTGTTTATTTTTTTGAGTGCATATTTGCGGTGAGTAAGCCAAATATTTGGCTGGCTATATTCAGTCGATCAGCTGTTGCGAATGTTTCCAACACTCATTAATCGACTGCCATGCCCCGAACAAGGCCAAGTCAATGCGTTGAACTTTACTTTGAATATTTGTTCAGTCATTCAACGCTTAGTTTTATTAATTATAGTCTCCAGTCAAATATTCATTATGCTACCGCCAACTAAGGCAGCTGGTTTTATCTTTTTTTTTATCTTTGAATGCGGAAATTTGAATGCAAAACCCTAACGCGGTGTGAAAGTTCAAGCTTAGTTATATTCATTACTGACAATATGATCCTTTTTTTCACCTTTTTACCTAATAAGAATGACATGACTCATCTAGATTAATTGCTAGATTTCTAAAAATAAAATATAAATATTGATCACTTTTTTTGTTTATTTTAATTTTTGTTAACTTGTTATTCTTCAAAACAATATAGAATGAGCTAGCGATTATTATACATTTTTTGAAGAAAAACACAGTTAATTAGTTGATTATTCTATTCAGGTTTTAGGTTACTTTTTGTTTTGAAAGGTTTTTTGTTAATAATATATTCAAAATAATATATTTATATATTTTGGAAGAAAAACACATCAGTTGGTTTAAAATAAATATTTCTCCTCATTCAGGTTTTTTTTTATCAGTTGTTTGGATATAGTTACTTAATTGTACGCATTTTTAATTTAATATATAGAAATATCATTATTAAAAATCATTAAATTAGTATTCGATTTGTTCGGCAATGGATATCGGCAATAAACCGTGTAATCAGTGACAATCATTTTCAAATTCTTGTAAATGGCTTAATACATTGAACTTGACGCTTTCAAACTGCTGAAAATTCACTTCTTTGAGCGATACAACAGATTACAAGTCAACTAAGTTGACTCCGTAACTGGAATCAATTTGCTTTCCAAGTGCACGTAATTCAATGGAAATAAATACAAATTAAAGTGCAAGCTCGGCATGTTTATCACGCACTGCATTTATCAGCTAAAGGTTGTGGCAAAGTGTTTCTTTGTTTTTGTTTCTTTTTTGGCCAAGAGAGAAAAAACGTGGAAAGAAACCGAAGTTGTTAATTCAGATGATTTCCAGCGGCTTTGGGAAGGGCACGTGCTTCTTCTCTATGGAAGTTAGTGGCATTTACAAGTGATTAAAGTGAAGATTTATATCCAAGACTGACAACGTTTGTCAACCAACTTCACTCTCGATTTCCGTTGAACTCGTTTCTAGCCCAGACAACTTCTTCAGTTGAAACGGATTACGTCGGGAAGCTGAACCGGTTACAGTCGAACATATGGCTGAATATTTCCCAAAAACCCAAGCCGGTGTCTTGGCTTAGTTCGAAAAATTAAATGTCACAAATCAAGTCAAGTTTTCATCACTTCCTGTTTTGAGTAATCGAGCTAGAATAATGAACTTTGAGTTTAAATAAATAGTGATATGGATGTCGCATACGAAACTGGAATATTGAGAGAAAAACCCTGTTTTTTCTTAACTTGGCCCACGCTAATGAACTGCTACTCTCTGGGAAAGTTGGGATGCAATTTAAGACACCCTCTCAACATGCAAAGCGAAAACTTGTTGTTCGCTTGGAGTTTTATTACATCAAGTTTATTTACTTGGCATTTTTCCACTTTCACCTCGGAACACAAAAGAAATACCAACTTCCAATGGCTTGGAGATGGTTTCAGCCATCTTAATGAACTGTAAAATGGTCTGCGGAATATTGCTTTCATTCAAGAAACTTGGATTTTAAAATACGACAAAAATATAATTGGGTTTACAGTGTGAATACTATTATTATTTACCTTTTTGATGTTTCATGTTTCGAAAATATTATGTCAGAACTATCAATCGAAGAAACTAAACTTAAACAATAACAAAACTTTAGAAACCTTATAAAATATAGCTAAAATCTTCAAAATAATAATTTGTTCTCAGGTGTTATTTAAATAATAATTTATTACTGATTAATAAAAATTTTAAGAAATGTGTTTAACATACTAAATTATTATTAAAAAAGCATTTAAGTAAAACCGATTGTAAGCCATATCTTTGGGCAAAAAAGAACACACAATTTCCTCGGACTGATGTATTTTTATGGCTTCCATTGAACAAAAGCAAGCTCCTATCCGGTGAGCCCTTGACTTTCCTTTGATTTCATTAAAGTTTTATTGTCTCTACACACAGTCGTTCGAGTATCTTTTCCGGTTTGGCCCATACCCACGACATTTGTTGTGCAATACCGAAATGTTATGTCATACAATAGGGTTCGATATTGTGTATGCAAATCAACGAGAAAGTGGCGACGAAGAAGTGTATTCGAATTGCCTTTGAAAGCTCTTGAACGATCGTTTTGGACATGAACTTCGATTTTGTTGAATAATCATTTGAATAAATTACCAACTGTTGTGTGATAATTGAAATTCGCACAGGAAATTAAACTTAGAAAAGAAGCAGGTGTTTAGAAATGCTCCTGTTCCAATTTGGTTTCTTATTTGTCAGTATAATCTTTAAAACTTAGCTTTGTCATTTTTTTTAAAATAATAAATACTTTTCATGAGTCTAACAACTCAAAAAAAGTACTCAAGTAATGAAGTCACTTTCCTCAAAAGCTAGACCATAAAAAAAATTAATGACTTTGTTGTTAATGGAAACTTTTGCCGACCTAAGTATCTGTTTAACATGCCAGACAACGTTAAGTTTGGGATACTTAAATTGCCAAAACATTTCCTAGACATACGGACTTAGCTTTGGGAAAAGTTTTAGAAGTTTTTACGTACGTCCTAAATAATTCCTCGAAAATAGTAATACCCACCCATTAGGTCAAAAGCACTTGAATGTTTACTATAAAATCAAGGTACTTATATTTTGCATTAAAAAATGAAGGTACCTTAACCAAGTACAAATTCTTTTTACAAATTGTAGCCTCTCGTACCGCTAATGTACTTGCCAAATCGACAACATTAACTATTTAAGCTGAGCTACACGTGCGTAATAAACAATCGTACATTAGTCTCCCAGGGCTCAGTTCCGGCGTTCACCTACGAATCCGCCAACAAAAACTGTAATTAACATTTATAACCGAATTGAAGCTTACACGTGCCTCCAGCTCTTTATACGTAAACCTCCATTTATAAAACGAAATTAACCTTGATAAGTCCAAATATAAACTCAAGCAGTATGATATAACAAAAAACTTCAACAAAAATTCCGATTATATAATTAGCTAGTTAGTTAGCTAGTTCTTCAATATTTCACTATATTTCATTTAAAATATTAAAGTATTTTATTATGATAGTCTACTGTACGTCCGAAATCCGAAAAAAAAATTCCCAAAAATTTGGCAACGCAAAATCGTCAGAAAATAAATAAAAAATAAAATCCAATATGGGATGGCAAAACTAACCTTCAGCTATATCGATTTCGGCATTCTTCGGCTGGAACTTGCTGGCCGCTGCAGCCGCCGGACCCGTTGGGGCACCACCCGCCCCCGCGCCGCCCCCCGATCTCACCGAGTGCGGATCGGGGTGGTTGGACTTCATGCCGCCGCCATATCCAAAGAGATCGCCCACCAGCAGCAGGGAGACGATGCCAAAGATCATGAGGCGACAACGCCAGGCGGTGTCCATGAGAGCCATAATCCAAAAACTGACCAAGTCACACACGCGTTTCACAACTTAATTTAATTTTTATGGATATTTCGGTTGGTTAGCACCTGAGTTTTGACACTTTTTTCAATGGCAAGCCGACGGACGAGCAAGAAAAATGAAAGTTCGGGGGGTTGGGAAAAACGAAAGTCGTTTTTTATCTTTACTCGCTTTTCGAAAACGTTTTCAAATTACTGCTGGCAAACATGCAAAGAGCGGCAATTAAATTTGGCATTCAAGCGCACATAACTTGCTGGTAACTGTAAATCCGAAATACAGGCACAGGTAACACACGCGATAGCGACAGGTAATGAGTCTCGGAGGAGAAGAGCAGCGCATACGTCCGAATCGACCAAAAGTTGCAGTGCCACTGTGCCAGTGAATTGAAGCGGTACCAAAAGATATAACATTAAAGCTATTCCCACACGATCAGCTGTTGGGAGAGGTAAGACAGAGAGAGGTTTTCAGAGAGAGGTTTATAAGTAATATAACCCAGGTACAGCTGTTTCGGAGCGGCTCTCCAAAAAAAAAACCCGAGAGATCTGGGTTTATTAGAGAGTGGTACGCAAGTACCTGTTTGTTGCCTTTTAGCACCCACTGTACTGTATTTTCTGGTGCTAATTGTCTGCTGCCAGTCGCAACCGCAACTGTCCATCATTCGCCTTAAAAAAGGTTTGATTTAAGCGAACCCAGACCACAAGTCACTTACTTACACACGAGCGATTGCAGTTATGTATACGGAGTTAAACTGAACGACTTACAGGTTCGATTACCCGCACGGGCTAATGACCTGAGTTAGGGACTGTTGGCTAAATTAGTTTTGGGAACTGAGGAATATCACACCTTAAATGGGTTATACAAAATTCTGTCGTACCCCGAAATTAGAATTAAGTAATTTAATTCGCAAAGGGGTAAAAATGTATAAGCTAAAACAATTTGCATTAAATAAAATGATATATACATATGTATTTATATATACAAAAATATTAGTTTATTTTTAATATTTGTCTCTGTGTGACGTGTACTTTTTATTTAGAATTTCGTGGTGGTAAATATTTCTTTTAAATTATATATTACAAATCTCAAGAAATATACACATAGAAATATACATATTCCTTAAAAAACCTTTTCTGCAACAAACATGTGCTGACACTTCTCATTTTTCCCCAGAAAAGGATGTACAACATATGTGTAAAAAAGGACACCATCATTCGATTGTATAAGTTAAAGGTTTCTCTTTTCTTGGAAACAATTATGTAGGTACTTATATAGTTTTTAAAATTTATACAGAGGTCTTTCTGCATTCAAAACTAATACTTTTATTCAAGTAAGATGATTTGCTATTTGTTCATCCTGACTTTCATGGTAAAAGAATTACCCAAACCAGCAGCAAAATTCTGTACTAATGTTTCAAAAATTCAGTCGCGTGCCCGTCACGTAGTCCACTCTGTGGCATAGTAAATATTTAAGCGACTTCCTTAATTTTTATTTTTTTACGATCCCCATGACAGCTGCAATTGAGCGGTTATCGAGCAGGTAGAAAGGTCAGCGGTGGCCACTGACAGATTTATGATTCCGAGGAGGCCCACTGTGCAACCCAGTTACAAAATAAAAATAAAAGCCCGCCTGACCCTGCCAACTGCAGCTTAATATTGCAATGCCCAAAAAAAGGAGCCAGCGAATGGATGGAGACTTTTTGGCCAAGAAACTTAACCAACCGGACGGCAAGTTGAGTGCGATAAATGCGCAATCGGAACGTGACTTAGCCGTGGCCAACAATCACCCAAAAAAACACGATAAAAAACAACACCGAAACGTACTCAAATTAAAGGTAACAACAAGAACAGAGACAACTTTTTACCGTGCTTAACTTGGCCAAATTGCAGTCAAGCGAAGTGCAACTGCAACCGTCGAGAAGTCGAGGCAATTGCCACTGCTAACTGCAATCTTGAGGTTGACCAGCGAGCCAATACTAACGGCCAATAGAGAAAAAGAAGCACTGGTAAGCACTGGCCAAAAACCAGAAATATCGAGTCTAACAACTTTTTAATATTTCGAAAATAATTAAGTTATATAAATAATTAAATAAATTAACTAAAGTATTAAACAAAATGTACCAACAGCCTCATCAGCTTATATCGTAAAACAAAATGTGTTTTTGTAACCGCACTTAAAAAAACTTTGATTAAAAAAATCAATTTAAAAGTTGTAGCCATTAATAGCATTCAAATATTGTCGAAATAACCTCTTCTGTCTTCCTTTTTTCTTTATTAACAATTTGAGTGCATTATAATTAACAAGATATTTCAACAAACGAGTTGTCGATTTTCAAACGTTTTAAAGATTTTGCTGAATTTATTTGATTTGCAATTTAAAATGAATATTTTGATAAAATAAGTTTTCAGTTAGGTTATCCCGGACTCCTTTCATATTTTCTGATCACTTTTTATTTCAAGTGCAGCGCCAAGAAGTGGAGCCAACAAGTTGAGGTTATAAGTAAGGGGTAATTGAGAGTTGTCTGTGCCACTGGAAACTTCGCTCAGAACAGCTGCAAAAAGTGCTCAATCCGCTTTGACTTCGTCTCCCAGAATTCATTTGTTTTGCTTGCCTTCAAATTGCAGTTGCCGCTGTCCTTCAGTTGCAACAACGCCCTGTCCAAAAAACAACACCATTTAATAATAAATAGACGTCGAATTTGTAATACCCTAAAAAATACTTAACTTTTGGAACTTCAATTTAAAAAATGTAGAAGAATACATGATACATGATGTATACATGATTGGATTTTAATATAAATAACTAAGAACCTTTTTAACAAGTATATATTTCCACTGTGTGGGTATTTATAATAGAACATACTTTGTATACACAATTAAATTTTTTTTTAAATAAATAGTTGCTTTATTTTTAACATTAAACATTGTCGCAAAATTACTTAACTTCAATATCAAGAACAGTATGTGAAAAGAAATACATAAGTGCCCGCGTATACAAAACATTTTGCGCCCCGAAGGTTAAGCAGCGAAACCCCAACAAAAGCGCGATGTTGAAAAAGAGAAAAAAAAGACTTCATTACTGTCGGGGCAACCAAGCATGAGGCTTAAAAAAAAGTAATTTAAAATTATTATTTTTATTTTTTATAATGCCGCTTAAAACCTTTGGGCTAGATGGTGTTGATTAAGTTTAAGGTTTCTCTAAAATGTTGGCACATCATTTTGATCGGGATAAAAGTCACGATTGAATACTTAGACATTTTAATAGGGAGAGAAAATTCAAGCTGAAAGGAGAGCAAAGACTGTTTATATTATTCTTGCTAAACTGGGTTTTAGTTTACATTTTGTCCCTTTACTGTATTGAGATTTTATAAAAATAACATGTGCATTGCCAATTGTGCAACCTAAAATATCTTTGCTATTTTTCTAAAGTTAATCTAAATATATTCTAAGCTAATGAAATTCTCTGTATTTTAGTCTTAAGATAGATAGATAATTCACATGGATTTGAACTCAACGAAGCTTTATTAATTGGAAAAGTTTTTAACTCAATTAGTGGGTCAACTAAACTGGTTCATTACTTTTGCTCAATACAAAGACATGACAAAAACTTTTTATGAAAGCCAATAGAATAGAATAGAATTGGACCTTAAATTTGATATTTATTTATATCTAGAAGTACATACAAAGGCAAAATGAGTTGGCAAATTGTAATCTTGGGAAAAGAGTAACAAATTATTTTCGGTCACATTAAATTCTTTTTGTTAGCACTTATCAATTGCTTAAAATGAGAATTTATTGATTTCAGCAGAGTAATGATACTGCAAAAAAAATTATATATATTTTGGAGATTTTATCTTTTGTATTCTGTTCTCTTTGATGCTGTACTTGTTCTAATGCTAAGCCCATTAAAGTAAAAAGTATGTGAATACAGCAAATATTAAAAGTCTAATACAAATTTAAAACGTTTGTTACCTACCATGCCTAAAACCATGATTATTATAATGAGTTTTAAGAGGCAGAATCGAACTAATTGAATAAACATTCGCTAATTAAAGGCATTTAATTCCTCAAGCTTAATGAAACCTTAGATTGGGTTGTCAATTAAATTAAGTTGAAGCAATAAATACACGCTTTTCGCCAACCGATTCAGCTCACACCCTGTCAGAAAAACGGAAACGGAAGCAGCAGCCGAGTCTTTAGTGGTGTTTGAATTTTTTACCTCCTTAGGAAGGGCGGTGGTCTGGCCGACCACCTCCAACACCTCAGGAAAATAAGACCAGACCGCAGGAGCAGGAGCAGAAGTGAAAGACACCGCCCGCGGCTTCCATTTACAGCCTGCTTAATTTATGCTAAACGCGTCGCGTCTTTGCATTTAATTGTAAAATTAAATTTGATGCGATTAATGTTGACACAACATGCGATTAGTGCACGAGTTTTGCACTGCCAAAAATAATATAATTAAATCTATACCAAAAAGCAATCAATATTACTAATTTGGAAAATGTATCAATTTTGAAATTGTATAGAACGATCTGAAAATATTTTATTAAATAAAGTAAATAAATCAAATACTTTTATATGGTAACGTACATTGTAGTTAATCTGAGTTTAAATCGTTTAATTTCCTAAAAATAAATTGAAATATTGTTATTGAAAATGTAAACTATAATTTTGTGAAACAAACAGCACAAGAAGATTGTTATAAAACATTACCGAAAACTTTATAAATATTGAATAAATTATTTGCTTTTTTTTAGTGTGTAAGCCTTTGTCCACTTGCGGTTTGCCCTTTGGGCTTTGCTCGGTTTGCTTTGGCTAAGAGATGGAGATACTAGCAGATATCTATTAGCCAATCGCCTCGCATTTGGCAAATTATCATTGTTTATAATATGACAATATTCGATGGCAGCGACAGCGACACGGACAAGCCTTACATAAACAATAATTAAATGTAGCCAAATTAAATTTTACACAAAAGCAGAACACAAAGTGACAGCTGGGCGGACCTTTCCACGGCCCCTTGACCCATCCAATCACCTCGTCCACGACTTGGATATTTCTGCATAATTATGTGGTACATGTGGTGGGTGGGTGGTGCCGCCTCAGTTGAGTGGTTGAGTGCTCATGCATGTGTGTGTGTCGTGGCCGATAATATGCAGTTTAATTACAGAACACCAAAGCCCACTAACAACAATAATGAGGGGACGATTGGGTTTCTCCGGATTCGGTGAATAAATACTCTAAAAAAAACTTATTTAATTTAAAAATATTTTTATTTCTTTAAAATTATTCGGGCTACTCAGGATTCGGTGAAAAAAATAACTTATTCATAAGATTGTTTTTATTTCTTTTAGATTATGTAGAAACCATATTTTAATAATATCTTAATTATTTTAATTTCTTATTTTATGTAATCCGTTTACTTAATATTCATAAAAAACATTGCATACTTTCTGGCGACCGACTTTGGCTAATGTTAAACAAGCTTACGAAACCCGATTTAGGGAATTGATTATGTAATTTTCCGATATGATATGGTATGTACTTCGATTATTTTTAAGTTCTCAAAAACAAAATATTTATTTTACAACACTTTGTTAAATTATGCTACCAAAACAATTTATTCGCATTTATTCAAACCAGCTGAAAAAATAAGCAATCCTAGTTATCAACTATACAAAATTTTAAAATTTCAATTTTGACCATTAAAATCTTTAATCAAAACCATCTATCCCCAAAGTAAGGTAAAGTGTACTCTGTGGAACGGTCAACATTTTGCTGCATAAATTCAAATTAGTTTGAACTGCCTTATCCCCACTTCCACCCGGGCCAAATCAACCCGATTGAAGCCTTTCTCTACAACATCCCTTTAAAAGCCCCCCACCTCCTTGCCCAGCCACGCATCACTTTTAATTTTCCATCTGAGACAATGTTCTTGGTCCTGTCAGGTGCATTGCTGTATTGTATCCTTATATACCGCTCAGGATGTTCGTGTGTTCGAGTCCTGATCGCTGTTTATTGGCATCCATTAGATAGGGGAATTTACGCGAAAGCAATTGTTTGGCTTCGCTTCAACTTCAAAGGGTTATTGTCGTGCTTTGTCCAGTTAGTTTTGATTAGTTGCATTGAATACCGTTCGCGAGGCATTGAATTTGATTTGAATAGATGCATTGTTGCATTGGCGAATATAAATATCTTTTAAATCTAGATTATCAGCATATTAAATGAAATTTTTGTAATTATTATGGTGTTTCAGCATGTGTTCATAATTTAGAATTTAGAGTTCTTATCCTTTTTGCTTAGCTTCCAGTAATTAAATACAAGCAAAAATATATTCTTTAATATAATAGCTAAGGTCATATATATCTACAAATAAATATTAGAACAGTTTTGTTCACTTTTGTTAAGACAAAACAATTCAATTATATAACAAAACAAATAAAGCTAAAAAATCTAAAAGGCAATGAAAAGTTAAATAACTTTAAAATGAAATGTAATTGGATAATTAGCAAATTCAAATAAGCCATTATAAATATTTTGCAATTTGACCAATTCATTATAAACAGTTTGGTTTTTATGTCCGCACATCTGAAAGCTGAACTGACTAAAATACTTTTAATTAAGCTCACTCTTATGCCACTCATTTGTACTGACATTTTAATATACATTTCTGCAATGACGGAAGAGAGATGAACGAGTATAAGAGTAAAGGATTAATTATTTTTATATGAATTGTTGACCAGCAAATATTAATTTCAACCCAGTCCCATCCGGTTTAATTACAATTATTTTTGCTCTCTTATTGTATTTTTTTGTCGGCGAATAACTTTTCGTGTTAATTAGTGTAAACATTGGGTAGGGGAAATACCTTGCTTGTTGCGCTTGTCACTATTAAAAAAATGATAAAAATGAATTGAATGACAGTTGGTCGAGAGGAAAACCAACAACACAAACTCCTGAAGAGAGTATTAAATGACAATCATAATAGAGTTCCTATAGCTGGAGTGCCAATTTAAACGAATGTTTGTTCTATGCGTAATAAATGAAAATAAAGCAGAAATTATATAATTGACAAATATGACACACTGTTTAATCATTAACGTGGGAAGCTAAGTATATTTGTATAGTTTTGTTTGTTTTCAACTGATGACTCAGATAATTGTATATTTACTGGTTTTGCGTTTTATGGGTATTAATATATATACCTTTTTTACTATTAAAGTGTTTTAAAATGTAGGAATAAGTTTTTTGTAAACCATATATGTCATTTAACATTTTTCACAAGGGAACACAATCTTAGCTAATTGAAATCACAATTTCTCTCCACGTATATCCACAACTGGGGTGGCCTCATCCCAACCACCAGTCAAGTTTTATGAGCTTTATCAAATTTGTATGCAATCGACAGAAATACAATCTAAATTATAATTCAACAAATAAAACAAAAAATTAATTGGGAAGCTTAAAGCAACGACGAAATTGAAGTGGCTTTGTTTATGAATTTTTGGCCTGACGAATCTCGAATTGAAAGATGAAACGTATCAGGTAAAACGCTATGATGGGATAGAATACTTACTTACCTAAGGGGTATACTAATTAATTTGAAATTTTAGTATGTTTATTTTAAAAATTAATTCTTTCAAAATTTAAAAATAAAATTAACTGGTTAGGGGTTTATATTTAAGTGAGATCCATTTGCTAGCAATAGCGAAAGTTGGATAATAAAATCGATAACAAATTTTTTTTATTTCAAAATTGTTCTCTGAGTACACTTAAAGTATAGGTTTAGGCAGCATGTTCTGTAAAAAAATTAATAGAAGTAACCACTATTAGAAATTATTCCCGTCCTAGAGCATTCCGAATACGACTTAGAAATCCCCGATTCTGATTTATAATGTTTTGTTTACATCTACGATGGCTGATGTTAAGTAGTTAAACGACTGGGGCCAGCAAAAAAGAGTCACTTCAATTTCGCAGTCGCATCGATTTGAATACGTTTATAATATACATATTGGGGTGTACGAATTTCGTATAAATAAATATGCGCAGTGTTATTACCGCTGTCGACCCGGCAGTTGCTCTTAATCGATGCATTGCACAATACAAAACTAAGGGCAAAACCTTAAGTTCTTGCACTCGCAAGAAAAACAAATCTTTAAAATTGTGATTTTAAATTCCAAAATGGTTGTGACTTAAAAAAAGAAAAAAAACTTTTTAATTGTGATCTTAAATTGCCAATAACAAAGACTACTGTGAAATCAGATTTCATATTTGTTAATACAATTAAAATTAAGGTGATACTGATTGCTTTGTTTTTATTATAGTTAAAAGATCTATGCGTGATCTGGGAATTTATCAGTTAAAATGCAAATTGTCAGTGAAAATAGTTGTTACCAAAAAACTTAAAAAAGTAACTTATAGATTATAGTTAATAGGTAATTTACTATTTTTTACTTTATTTTGCTTATGATTGAGTGCATTATAATTTTGGCCAGAGACAGCTGTCAACAAATCATAAAATGTTAATAAGTGATTACTGCTTAGAAAATAATCTTCAAACACTTTAACTACTTTTTAGATAAGTTTTTGAGAGAAAGTGAAAAACATGTCTTAACTGAGCTTTTGAGAATTTTAAATTGTGGTTCGACTATAAGATTTGTTCCGAGTGTAACTCCGATTTACAGACAACTTTTATGGCCCTTGGGTCCGGTGACCCCACAGAAACGGTCTGAACTCTACGTCTGTGTACCGCTTAAAACGTTCGATGCGACAACGTTGCGAGGCAGTTAGAATCTAGAACCCTCGTCGCGATGTTCTGGCTCGGTTTCGGTCTCCTGCTGATCGCACTTACCATATACCTGGTGTATGTCTTCGAGCACCAGAGCAGGATCGACCGGCTCACCCACAATTGGCCGGGTCCACCGGCTCTGCCGATCATTGGTCATCTCCACATCCTGGCCAAGTTGGTGGGACCACATCCGCTTCGTCGCGCCACCGAAATGGTCACCACCCACCTGAAGGATCATCGCGGGAAACTGTGGATGGGCACTAAGCTCTATTTGCTGGATTGCAATCCCAAGGATATTCAAGCACTCTGTAGTGCCCAACAGCTCTTGCAGAAGACCTCCGACTATTCTGTCTTCGAGAACTGGCTTTGCGAGGGTCTCTTCACGAGTGGCTTCGAGAAGTGGTCTCACCGCCGGAAGATCATCATGCCAGCCTTTAATTACGCGATGGTCAAGCAGTTTGTAAATGTCTTTGAGCGGCAGTCACGGATTCTTTTGACCAGGATTGCGAAGTTTGCGGAATCCGGGGAGTCGCTGGATTTCCTTAAGTTGATTAGTTGCTTTACGTTGGACACTATTTGTGAAACGGCCCTCGGGGTTTCTGTGGATTCTCAAACGGACGTCAAGTCGGACTACCTCGATGCTGTTCAAGAGTAAGTAACATAGGTATATTTCAACTGACAAACTTGTACTCCAGAACATCCCCAAACACTACTTACCTAAACAATACACGGTTTTTTAGATATTAAATTCCCAGTGCCCAAGCACTGATTTTGTATTTGTGTGCCGTTTTACAGAATTCTTGTGATCATCGATAAGCGGCTAAAAAACCTCTTCTATCGCATTTCGTATATTTTCCGCCGTACGTCACATTTTAAGCGCGAACAAGAGTTGGTTAAAATACTTCACGGTTTCACGGAGGGCATTATCCAGAAGCGTATGGATGAGATCAGTCAGGATGAGGAGAATCGCAACGAGGAGAGCACTAAGAATGCGGAAACGAAGGGATCTAGGCCGACACACTGTTTTCTGAATAGCCTGCTCCTGGCAAAAGATCCTGCCGGTCAACCCTTAACGGTCAAGGATATTCGTGAGGAAGTGGATACCATTATATTCGGGGGCTTTGATCTCACGGCCACCACTCTCAAGTTCTTCATGTACAACATGACGCTTCATCCGGAACATCAGGAGCGGTGTCGGGAGGAGGTGTGGTCGGTATGTGGCCGAGACAAAAGCGAACCCATCACCATGGAGCAAGTGCGTCAACTGGAGTTCATCGAGGCTTGTGTAAAAGAGACACTTCGCATGTATCCTTCGGGTCCACTCACCGCCAGAAGAGCCACTGCCAACTGTCAAATTAGTAAGTAAATAAAATATTTTAAACATTTTAATATTTAAAAATATTTTAAATTAAAATTTTCTTATAAATATTTGGGCATTTTAAAGATCTTAATCATTTGCCTTTGCATTTCTTATAACTTGAATATTTTACGCTTCCAGATGACTTTTTCATACCCAAGGGTAGTGATGTGATCATCTCGCCAATTTACATGGGACGTTGCAAGGATTTCTTTCCGGATCCATTGGTCTTCAAGCCGGATCGATGGGCGAATGGAGCGAAGCCCAAGATTGAGGCCACCACGTTTATACCCTTTATGGCGGGGGCACGGAGTTGTTTGGGCCAGCGTTATGCGATGGTAATGCTCAAGGTGGTTCTGGCCCACCTGCTGAGAAACTTCCTGTTTGAGCCTCTGGGCGAGCGACAGGCGAAAATGAAGCTCAACTTTGTGATCACCCTCCACACCGTTGAACCCTACCTTTGTAAAGTGAAGAAAATCGATTGAGGCCAGCCAAGAGTGTGTTAGCTTGGTAAATAAAGTTAGCTTATTATTTAGATACTACATTGTGTCGTTTTTTTTTGTAATATTCCGGCTAAAAATTCTGGTGTGTCCGGAGTGAAATAACAAAAACTATGATTGATTTGACCAAACAAACATATTAATAAATCAATTTTGTTTATGACATTAGCTTGTTTATAAACTTCGGCATGATTTTCTCTCATCATTTTTTTTTGTAATTTCTTAAGATTAATTATCGAAAATAATTAATTGTTAGTTTTTGAAAGTAGCTCAATGATGTTTATTTATTCCTTATAACTAAATTTCTTCAATTTATTGTAAGAGAAATGCAAGCATTCGAAATTAATGACTTTTTTCTGAATAAGTGCCATTTCAGCCGTTAAGGCTTTTGAACACAACCTTATCAATCCGTTTCACTTGGTTCTTTTCAAAACGGATGCGCTGCTTTGCGACGCATTACATTTCCGTTTTTAATGATATATAAAAAAACGAATTCTGTACAATTTGAAGTATTTTCTGCCTGCTCATTTTTATGTGATTTGGGGCGCGTTCGTCTAGAAAATAATTTCTGGCTGGCGTTGATTTTTATTGTGCCAGCCGAGCAGCGGAAAATCAACAAACATTTCCTGGCGCTGTAATAAATAAAACTGCATAAAGCAGCCAGCAGCCAGTCGCCAGTCAGTCACTCGGTCTGCCCTTATCCTGGGGAAAATACATACACTCCCCATATCACCATTATCCGCCAGCATCATCATCGGATTCCGGTGCAAATTATGAGCGTTGCCTGCTTATTATTGTGCCCGCCATCGGGTTTGGGGTCGGAATATAAAATGCAATTTATTTAAATAAAAATCAAGTTTAATTCGCAGTGTCGTAAATTTTTCTTTTATTTTTTTATACTCTTCAGCTCGTCCCGGGCATTGAATTTCACGCTTTTGTTAACAAGCGCATAAAAGTTTGTTCTATCAGCCAACTGATATGGCTTTTCGTATTACAAATTGGAACTGGAAGAAGGGGTTCGAAGATTGTTGAACCCAGTGTGATTGTTGGTGGATGTTGGGGTGTGTTGATTTTATTAATAGTAGATTGGCACATCGGGGAAGGAAACGGTTCAAGCCAATTTCCAAGCATTTGAAACCAATTTCAATTAATGATGAAACAAAATGTAAATTCAATTTAATACCTGATTACCTAAAAATAGATTAAGGTTTGTTAACCTCTTGTTAGTCCGTTTTGAATATTGATGGATGAATTATAAATATTTTGTAAGCTCAATAATTGGCTGAATGTTCGATAACAATAATTAACAAAGGAAATCATTTGTAAGGTTAACCACCATCTCACAAAAAACAGGGTTAATAAACTGTTATTATTAGCACATTATTTTTGTTCAACCGGTTTTCAGCTTTGACCCGATATCTTTTTATAAACAATATTTAATGCCCAAAAACCCAATAAGTTGTTATGCAAATTAAAATTTTTAAAGCTGTACAAAAACTCAGTGCATTTGATAAACAAATTGAGATGAACATTTTTTAATGTCCACTCGCAGTTTTATGACCAACTCCACCCACTAAACTCCTTAACAAATCCATCTTGAAATTAAAATATGCGCCTAAGGAACATGTTCCTAAAAATTTTGAGTGCTCGGCCAAAGTTTTACGATCGTTTTATTGGGTTTGCATTCGCGGGGAGACTTTAACCCTTCTGTTGGCACCCGCCATAACTTAATTATCCATATGAATCCTTCCAGGGTTTTATTGCGACCCAGCCCCGCGGCTTTAATTATGATGAGTACTTGGTGCGTCTCTCCGTTTTAGTGTCAGCTGTCATATTTTTATTTATCTAAATTCACAGATCTTCACGGTGGCCTTCTTGGGGTGTCGTCGCCCATTAAAACGGTATGAAATCCAGGTCCATATCCTAATCCCGGTCCAGACTTGACGCAATGTTTTATTGCCGCTGACTGGGCGCAGTATTCATTTACACAATTTTTATGTCCAGCATCTGTACATCGTGCATAAGTTTATGGTAAGGCATAATTCACGGCGTTGGGTCTCGTCAATGTTTAATACTTCAAAAGCCCCAAGGCGAGGGTTCTTAATTATTATGGAAACGAGGGGTATAAGGGGGTGTATTGCGTTATAAATTTTATCTTGAAATAGCTTAGAAATGAATGCACTGTTTTTGGAATCTAACCAGTATGGTATCCTTTTTTTGAAGTTAAGTTACATATCTCACAACATTTTTATAACAACAACATTTTATAACATTTTCAAAAGATTATTTTATAAAATAGGAGATAATATTAGATGTAGATGTTTTTCTATGTAAGTAATATATTGTTTTCTCAAAACTAAATTAACTTTTTAAAGCATAGTATAAATTTTAGCTTGTAAACCGACTCCTTATGGGGATTGTAACGACCAAATGTGGTTTTCCCACCGCATTTCGGTCAATTCACATTTCTCATTGTTTCAGTTTAAGTAAACCAGTCTCTCCACCCCGAAATGTGAAAACAAATGCAATCCGCCTCCGAATTGTGGTTGTTTGAGGTGGGCTGTGGACTTGTTGTTATGTGTGATGGAACTTGGGAAGGGGTCTTGAGGAATGGGAATTTTGATATTATTGTGTGTGGGTGGGTGGGTGAGTTGAAGGCGACTTTGAAGTAAGCGGCGCCGGTGACATTGCCCCACGGCTAAGCCTCATTTGTGGTTAAATTGTGTCGCTGGACGGCAGCTGAAAGTCGATTACGTCAATATTGTCGTAGGTTTACGACGACCCCACGGCTAATGGCTAATGGATGGTGCCCATTTGCTTCTGGTTCTGTTTCAGTTCGGGGTTTGAGAATATTTGCGATAAGCTGTAAGTTTGTGGCCGTGCCAGCCGCAACTCATATGCTAATTAGTGTGGCATACTTTAAGGCTCCGCGAAATGCATTAAATCGGAAAATTTTACGATTCAGTGAGGGGCGGCACTCAACGCCCATATGCGAACAATACTGCTATAAACTTACAGTGGAAATACATAAAAATCCTTTGGGATACATTTAGAAATCGAATTACAACCGAATCCCAAAAAAAAGCAAGAAAATAAAAGGAGTAGCTGCTCTACACATTAAAAACGCATAAAAATCGTCAAAACAAAACAGTACAGCAGCCAAAACAGGATGAAGTGTCTGCAAATAAAGTGGCTATGGACATAAAAATCTTGATAGGATTGCAGTTGGCGAAAGAATGAGAGGCTTTTGCACCGAAACCAATTGAAGCAATCAATTAAAATTGACGAACGAAATTGAATCACGTGTTACAATATTCCGCATCCAGTTACATCGAGCATGTGGAAACGTAATAAAGTTACCATTAAATTCGAATCGATTTAATTGCCTCAAGTTCCGAGATTTTGTAGAAATTACTTTAAAGTCCTTGAACTGGAAGAGATTTATAGATATAAAAGCAGCAAGCTTAAATGAGGATGAAACTTAAATAAAATCTTTGGTTTTCTTAACTTTTTTCTAGATTTGTTTATATAAAAGAACATTTTCAATCGCAAAACTTGATAAATTTATTCATGAACATATTTGGATATTTTTGTTAAAGAACTTCTTACCTTATTTTAATGACAACTGTAAATTCCGGAAGGGATAACAAACCGAAATGCAAAACAGAAACGCAACCGTTTTCCTAATGTAATTAACCAGTCTGCAAGTAAAATGCACAAAAGCAAGAAATTAGTAAGAAAATATAGTAAAGAAAAAATGGTAATGCTTTTGGAAAAAAGGGGTAAGAAAATTACAAACTGTTGGAACAAAATGTCAACTTAAACTTTTTATGCACAACAGGGAATAGGAAAAATGTACAAAAATAGAAGGAGCATCAGCAGCTGTCTTGGTCAGAAGGTGGCTAATTACACTGCACAGCAAACAAAGAAATGAAGCAGAAAAAATAGCGAATGGAAGGGAAAAATTAAATGCAGTCCTTTGGGGGGAGCAAAATTTGTTTTGCTGAAGACATTAAACGGAAGGCAAAGCGAGGAATTCCAGGCACGTAGGAGTCACAAAAAATAGTAATACAGAATTAATTAAAACAAAAATTGCTTAAGGAAATTGTATTTTATCTATATTATTGCAGATCCAGAGACGGTGGAAATTACGCAACTTGTCAGCAGCACATGATGCAGAAATAGAAACAGCCACAGAACAATAACAGAAAACAGAATACAGAAACCGGCAAACAGTTCGCCCATATTCAGCAAAGTTTCGTGTGTTTTGCATAAAGTTTTGTGGATCTGAAAGCCAAACATTTATACATGGCAGCAGCCACTTGAATGTAACAAGCCAAAGTTCAAAGCTCAAACTTTTGCCCACACTTCAAACACCGAAGTAGCAACATTGTTGTGCCCCATATCAAATGTCTACGGATGCATGTGGTGCATTGAGTGTGGTCAGGGTGGATCAAGTTGGACAAACCAAAAGTTTGGCTTACACAAAGGCAGAGGTGCTAGCTCTATTCCCCAGAATGCACAGAATAAATGTATTCTTTAATGAGAAGTTTAGAATAACATTGTCAATTTTATTTTATTGTGGCTTTACGTTTAGGTAGTTGTAGTTTTAATACAATACAATTTTTCAATATTTTTTAAACCGTAAAACTAAAAAAGAACATTCCAGACGGTTACAAATCAAAATTATCAAATGATTCAATCTGTCTTACAGACCGAAATTAATTGTAATATGCTTAAATGTATTCCATACCGTAACCCTTAAAGAACCACTAAGTGATTGAGTTTTAAAGCCTATTAGACATTTAATAAAACTGCGTTTGAAGATTTATAAGATAAGGCACTTAAACCCAACGAAATGTTAAAGAGTTGCACTTTTAATTACTCACAAAGAACTGTACACAATTGGATAGAAAAGCCATTAGGGCTGAAAATATGTAACTCGTACTCCCAGAACGAGAACAAATAAAGATAGATATATATATATATATATATATATAAATGCCAGACTCTGTCAGTCTGATTTCAAGCTCAACTAATGAGTGACCATGCATAAACAAAAAATGAGGGGGAAAATGGGAATTTCGACTTAAGTCCATTGCCATGGACGAGCACCTTGCCCTGGGAGACGCTTGAATGTCTCAAGTCAAGCGGCTCCCTCGGCCAACACTTATTTTAATGAGAAATTCTAATTTCACCAATAGCACAAAAGACATCCTGGAAAAATGCGCAAACAACAACAAAAAAAAAATAAATAAAGAAATGTGGCGAAAGATATTTCAGCTTTTCCCGGGCAAGAAGCTGCTGCCGTGATTGCTTTTCGCCACTCGTCCGTGACGAAAACAAAAGAGGCCGCTGTCTTTTCCCCTATCGAAAAGTTGGAAAAACGCCGAACGGAAAAAATACGAATTGCCTGCATAAAAATATCTTGAGTATTTGCTAGTCTGCAATTAAATGAGGGCTCGATTCTCCTGTTTCCAGAAAGGAAACGAGGTGACTGAGCTTAGCAATAATAATTACAGTTTGGCTGAGTTTGGGGTGTATTTGTTGAAGTGTTGCCGGGGCTAAAGTTCTGCGGAGTCGGATAAGGAAGGGTAATGGTAAATATGAAGGATTCAACAAGGAAGCTCAGCCATCAGTCAATTTTAGACTCAGAAATGGTAATGTGGATACCATGAAGTGCGTATTACATTTTTAATTCCTGCTTCTTGGGGGAGACAAAATTAGATTTAGACAAAAAAAAATTTGCTTAGATTTGGGTTCCCTTCTCCACTTGTGCATTTATGATTCCCAACTCGTTCTAGCAGTCTGCTTGTTGACCGAATACTTTTTGTATTATTGTATCTTTACTTTTTTTTATCTAAACCAAAGAAACCAACGACAAATATCGAATTCAAGGACATCAATTTTACTAATATACCACACAGGAATGAGACGTATATCGCAACCCTCAAGAAGAGGGAATTTAGTAGAAAAGATACTTCCCCTTTCGGAATGTTTCGCAATAATCAAGCAGGACTAAGGCAAGTCGAATTACAGCCACAGCTACAGTTAAGGTAATGGTAACGCATGGCAATGTCCATAAAATGACACTGAGTGTCAGTTTCAATTAAACATGTTGACAGCTGTAAGGACACGGCCTGAACTCAGGGGGCAGTCCAGCCAAAATATTCACTCCCTTCCCCCTCCTGTCACAGAGATACAATTGTCCATGTCTGGGGTGGATTTCTGCCCCGCCCCCCCTTACAGTTTCGATTTTAATACAAGAAATTCCTGGCATTGTCGCCTGGCCATAAAGAAGTCGAAGCGAATGCGTTAAAGGAGCCGAACTCATATGACAACTTTATCGGCCCGAAAGAAGAATATTTGCTGAGATTTTCAGGTTGCTTTTGGACATTGACATCTTATGCCTGCATGACACTAGATTAAAAAGATAGCTGGTAAGTAAGTCAAATAATTGCAATATATCGACTTAAAATCTTATAATGTTTTAATAAACTTGCTAAATATTTATTATTATTAAATCTATAAATAAAACAAAAATTTTTAAATCAGTGTTATATGAGCTTTGGATATTGTATGTATTTGCATGCCGTGCTACGACTTTCATTTTTTGACAGGACTAGAAGAAAATCATTGCAATTTTAAGTAATTTTATGTGTATTTGTTTTAATTTACATTCGAAATGAAAGACACAATTTTCTTGGGCAATTTTCTGCCTGATGCATTGACAACTTGTCAAACATTCTAATATCCTGTTCGAGTTTGTGTGCTTGATGTCGTGAAGTGAGCTCCATGGGGGAATTTAGTTTAATTAAACTGCCCATGTATGAATGCAAATACAATGATTTTACTGTTTGCATATTAATTTCCTGTAATTCTAATTGAAGGTGACAGAAGTTGAGAATATTTTTGAAGTAATCTGAAAAGGGTAATGAACAAAATTTCTCTTTGTAGGAGAAATTAAAAAATATACATTTTACTTAAATTGTGTTGATAAAGAGAATTTAATTTTCACGTTTACAAAACAAACAATTTTTAACAAAATTAAGCCCAACACGATTATAAAATCGACCCTTGAAGCGCGGCCTGACCTCAAAAGGTTTTTGATACTTGAACAAGTCATTTAAGTCAATCTCTTTGCGATAGTCCTTCCTTCACCCTCCCTACGTCCTTTTTACAATTTTTTTTCTAGAAAATTGAGGGTGGAAAAATTTAAACCACTCGATGTCATTTTGACGCCAGCGAGCCAGTGACATTTTTCAGTATTTGTCTAAAATATTAGCGTAATGCCTTTGACAAATCAATCGGCAAACGATTGACTCGGGAGACAGAAGGCTGAGTGTCATTAACCAAACCCTCAATAAGCGTTGGTCACACCTCGTGTCAAAATTATTTGCCCAGATTGGGACAAAAGAGCTTGTTGACGGTTCGGATCAAACGCGGCCGAAGCTGTGACAAAGAGGTCTTGAAAATCATCCTGAATTATTTGGAAATTCTTGAAAAAGGTTAATTTGAATATATTTTCTGCCACAGTAGGCTTTTTAGAAATCAAGAAACAGAAATGAAAATAAAAATAAGAAATGCTTTACACAAATTATTTTAATATCCAGAATAAATGTGGTTTACTTAAATATATGAATCTACTAAATTTTATTATGGACTGTTGTGTTCGAAAATCTTAATTTAATTAAAGGTATGCAGTTAATCCTTTGCAATTGAAATAAAAACAAAGTAAACGCAATTTAAAGTTAATGTTATGCAAAAAACATGCAACCAAAAGTGCGAAAACCCCTTTTTGCTTATTCAATCAGTATACCAATTTATTATGGATAACTCACTGGGGACGATGTTTTGGGGGAATTTCTTTTTTGTTCGCCATTTGAAATTCAGCAATAGGAACAAGTGACGCCACTTGGCAACACGTGTTCTTGGCAGTCGAAAGTTGGGTGACATTTGTGTGTGCTGCGGTTTATGTATTAGAAATCAATATTTGAGTATTTATGGAAATTTGGAATACAATAAGAACAAAAAATATTTAAAACAAAAACTTAAGACAAATTCAAAAGCTTTTCTTTAAATAAAAATAGTTTGAGTTTACTCAAAGAAATTGTTTATATACTGACAAACTAAACTGAACAAGTCACCATTTAACTTTGGTTCAAATAATATCCGAGTTATCAGTCATTTTCTATATCTTTGCAAGTCAACATTTATTTTACAGCGTCGAGAATTTCTTACAAAAATTAAAAATAAAACATGGCCAACAACGAAGGTCCAGTTCCAGTTGCAGTACCAGATGCAGAGTTCAAACAGGAGGTGTCCAACTGTATCCTTGAAGAGATAAATCGGCTAATCCAGTGGCGCAATTGGAAAAAATCGGTGTTGGTATTCGTGGTCCTTCAGATTTTAATCTTCGATTTTGCCAATGAGTCAGCAATAAGAGTATTTTGTGTATGGATTCTGTTTGGTCTATTAATAACGATCGGCTATCGCGTTTATGTGCGGTGCCTTCAGTGCTTAAATAAGACCCATATCCAGGGAAATCCCTACCAGAAATATCTAGACATGGATATTAATATATCCGAGGAGGCAGTAAGGCAGTTGGTTTTATTAGTGCCATCACAAATCTTTGGGTTTCTCATTCAGCTAAAATCTGTTGTCTTTGTAACGAATTTTTGGAAAACCCTTAAGTGGATGGTAGTTTTTAGTGGAATGTGCCTTGTTGGCGAGTTTATTTACATCAGCACTTTAGTTCATTTGGGTAAGTCTTCTTATAAAAAATAAATCAATTTTAAAAAATATTTTTGTCTATGAAGGATTGGTTTTGCTCTTCACAATACCCAAGATTTGTACGTGGATTTCTTACTATTACGGCACTGAAAAATCTAGCCAATTTCAAATTCAATCCCCTATTTCGGAAAAGATGGACATTACCTGCTCAAATCAGTCTATTAATGACAGTAGTAAGCTAGTCCTAAAGGAACTGGATGATATTAAAAGTTCCGTTAATTTAGATAATACACAGGAATCTCAAGCCGGGAGCGATAATCCTAAAACATTTGAAAAAGCTATTAATGCGATGGACATCACCTCCTCAAATCAGTCTATTAATGTGAATTGTAAGATTCTTAAAACAAAAGAAAACTGAATGATAATTAAAGTTCTGTCAATTTAGATATAACCCAGGAATCTCACGGGAGCGATAATCCTAAAACATTTGAAGAAGCTATTAATGAGTTCGAGCGTCTTGACGCCTCCTTGATAAATGAGGAAATGACTATATGATCAGAAAACTTTAGTAAGAAGTGAAATGGCTCCTTCCAAAAACTTGTTCTATATATTTTAATCCGTTGGTAGAAACTAAATTGGTATTTTAAACCATATTTAAACAAATAATCTGTAAAATTATTTTACTTTATAATAAAGTTAAATTTTACTTATTCATCTAAGGCGGAATGAGATTTGCTAGTTACTATTGCAATGTAAGCATTTATTTAAATTATTTTAAAATAGGATGGTACTAAACCTTTTTAATATTTGATGGACATAAAAAAATGTAGAATCCTAGAATCAAGCAATCAATCGATATTCGTTAATTTCTCAACTTATCTAATTTGATAAAGAGGCGTAAAAAAATGTAATAGACAAATACAATTTTATAAACAGAATCTAATATAATACGTTATCATATAAGCTAAACATTTAATTAGTTTTTTTCTTCTTTACTTAAATCATTTACTTAATTTTTTTTACCTGCTTAATTTTTTGGATAAGAAATTGATAGATTTTTTGAGTATTAGTTACTTTTAATCCGAATCATTGCTATCGTCTGCATCGTCCAGGAATTCAAAGCGCTTCCTTTTCGTAAAAGCACGATAGGGTCCTTGCTTTGCTGCCTTCGCCTGTGCATCTCCTTGTGGCTTTGATGTCGTTAGGCTGTCTTTCTGCGGCGAATAGTTTGCCTTGAAGCTCTTCAGGAATGGCGGAATGTGCGGGACAACGCCATCCGAATGGAAGTGCACGATACCCTGGATGTGCTGCGGTCGCAGAAGGCTGCAAAGCTGACGCAGATGCATTCTAGTTGGCTGAGGCGACCACTTTAGGTGTTTTAATTCAAGAAAAACCACATTTCGCGTCCGATACATTAGTTGAGCGTGCCCCAACGATTTGCAGACATAAACCTTTGGCAAATAATTCTTTCGCTTAAATCGCTCCAGATCGGAACTAAGGCACCTATAGCTGTCCAAGAAGACCTCACCAAGTTTTATATGTCCACTGAGTCGCGTGTGTGCCAGCTTCCAGAGCATCTCCTCGTAGCCAAATAGTGGCAGATTCAAACACACCACGCTGTTATCCTTTTTGGTGGCATATTCCTCTATTGTAATGGCCATCTCATCAAAATCCACTGGTTCGAAGGGTTCGTTCACGGAGGAGAGATTGAGGTACAGATGCTCGGTGCCCTCGGCGATCCATGAGTTGAAGATGGAGTTGCCCAGCAGTCGACCGAGGTTATCCAGCCTCGTCGCCGAGTAGCTGTAGAGCAATCTGCCACCCTGCTGCCGCCGGATGAGCAGGATGAGGCTGTGGCCCAGGTGACTACCCGAGCAGAGCATCGCCTCCAGGCGCTTGCCATCGCTGAGGATCAGCGGAAAGGGCTGACCCTCCTCCACCACCTTGAAGTCCTGCTCCTTGATGTTCGCGTTGCGGAATCTCAGATACTGATGCAGTTGGTTGGCCAGCGGACGTGTGGTGTACATCCGACAGAATTGGCGGGGCAGCAGGGTGAGCTGCTCCTCCACGTGGATCAGGCTCGTCACAAACACCTTAAAGTGGGCATCGAACAACTTTGGGATCACATCAAAACGCAGATCGGGGTGATCCTTTGGCCGCATTGTGAGTTTGTCAATTCAGCAATACTCTGCAAGTAAAAAAAGCGAGGCACTTTAAACATATATTTTCATTTGTGTCCTCTCTTCCATATTAACTGTTTATAGCAGAAATTGATTTAAATATATTACTTCACAAAATTCTGAAAAATAATATATTTGGCAGCGTGGGCCTCGTTATCTTGACGATTAATTTTAAAATTCAACCTACAGCAAACTTTTATTACAAAATAAAAAATCGGTATAAAGTGGTAAAATTAATTTTGATTTTCCGTATTTATATATAAATGGAGAAAACTTGTAATAATAAAAAAATAATAAAGAATAAAAAGTAACTTTTTGTTTTTGTCAGTTCATTTTCTTATTTTTAATGGTTCAAATACTTAAGCATTAAAACTTTAAAAAAAATTTTTTTAAAGCTTAATTTTCAATGAAAATGTGTGTAGAAGCATCATACGAAATTGGTAGCTTAAAATAATATTTTACGGTTGTAAAATTTTTGTTCTCGTAGTAACTTTTTGGTAATAAATTTGAAGGAAGTTAGGAAAGCCCCTACCTTCACACATTGCACAATTGCTTACTTGTATATCACTAACCTAGGAAGTAGTGGATAGAGGTGCAGAAGTAGCTGCACTCTGAATAATTTGTGTTACCCATTCTCAGTGACGACGCTGCATTTTTATGGGCCAACAAATTTTCCGCCTTGACTCACACAGACCGAAAATGTCATAAAATCTTTAATGGCAATATGGGTATTTGGATTGGAAGAGAGCATTTTCTCCAATGCAGTATTCAAATCCTATGCAAAATGACATTAAAAGCTGTATTAAAAGTGCCGAAACCCGACTAAAAAAGTTTCATTCGTTTCTATAAGTCTGTTTAAGGTAATTAGTTTTTTAGCTAATGTCTATGCACATAAAAGTTAGCTGACTTTAACTGGTTAACAGGGAACGCTATAAGAAATTTATTAAAAGCAGCACAGGATTTGTTAAGTTTTTATTGCTAAGATTATTTGCTGCAAAAACCTTATACAGCTTGTTTATATCAGTTTTAAAAATAGGTAAAAGAAAAAAGTAAAATGTGTAACTAAAAACATCATCAAAAGCAGTCAGCAATCAAAGTAATGATGGCCAATAAATAATTTGCCACAGACAATGGTCCAAAAGGACTCAAAGTACTTAGTTGCACGACTGGAGACCTGTCACACCCTGCCGCAAAGAATTTACATATGAATACTTGGGTATCTGAAGGATTTAATCACATATAATCCCACCCTTCTGGCTGGGACTCTGAAAAATTGAAGAGGACACATATGATAACGTTTCTTGTGGGGTTGGCCAATGACTAATGATGCTTTCATTTATCTTTAGATTGTTTGCCGTGAAAGTGTTAATGCCCGTAGTCCCCACACACAACCTTTCTCTGGATGGCATGTGCGCATAATTACTTGGATTCTTGGAAAAGCTTTTGTCATCATTTTAAAATTATTTAAATTTGGCTCTGAAATGACTAACTGACTAATCGCAATCGCACACACAACGTTGATAAATGAGCCACTGATGAGTGGCGGTGAAGAAAAGCCCAAGCTATATGAAAAATGATCGCAATTTAGGTGTTTGCTTTTAAGCTTTTCCGAATGGAAATGGGGATGTGTGTTCCTCAAAAGATTTTCACTGATAATTATAAGGGATTTGCATATGTAATTTTCCGCTTTCAAGGACTGAAATTACCAAGTCATTGAATTGCACAACCAGTGTTTGTAAAAGCAAAATAAAAAGACTTTAATTTTGACTTTCGTTACTTTACAAAACATTTTACATAACATTTTTTAAATGTTTCATTATTAATTTGTGTATCCATTTATCCATATCTTTATCCATTTGCAAACATAATTCTTATTTGGTACTTTAAGCTTAACCATAATCTTATCCAAGACAATAAAAATAAGCCCAGTAAAGCCTTTAATGTGTCTAATTGATACTGCCAACCATTAAAGCAAATAAAACAAGGAAAAACCATGCGGAGCAGGGAAAAGAATGTGAACGGAAAGGCCCAACAGAGATTTGCCAAATGAAAGATTTATGGTGTGCCAAGGAAAACATTTGTGTTTATATTGCAGTGTTGGTTCTCCACTCCTTCTCGAAGTAAGGGGATATGTGAAGTTTGCGGCGGAGGATGTGCCGAAAGTTCATTAATTATGATTGGAGACAGTTGTACAATTAATAAACGAAGCGAAGCGACTGTTTTCTCGGATTGTGGTAAAGTTCCTTGGATTGGAACTTTTGCAAACGGGAGAGGAAAATTCTGTGCGGAAGCGAAAGTTTCGTTTTTCGCTTTCCCTCTCTCTATTTGTTGAGCCCAAGATTATGATCGGACTTTGATTTATGGTTGGCTGTGCAAATTTATTGCCTTTAATTGTATGCCTCAAAGGATTCCGACTTGGACCTTCATTATCCTTAAATCAGCCATACGCTGAGTAGTTGGCAGCTAATTGATAAAAGTTTCTTGCTTTATTCCAGCTTTGAAACAGGAAATGGTGACAAATAATCATAGATTAAGGAGTCTTAAGAGTTTTTAGATATTTTTGTAGTTCTATTGGTGTTTCATTTGATTTATTAAATACTGTATATATATAATATATGCATATATATTATACATATTTGGTATTTTGTTTTTTATGCAAAAGATAAATATTTTTTTCCAAGATAAAGATGCCATTCAATGCACACATTTAACTGCATACCAGAGATTTTAAAAATGACTAGTTTTACCATTATTTCTTACTGCAAATAATCGAACTTAAGTCTCAAAAATCAATTATTCGCCAACCACTTCCGCAATCTTATAGAGTTGACTTTGAACACCCCCAATTGAAACTTCAGTTTGCACAGCATTTTTTCTGTGCATTTCGGTTTCGAATGCAACTTCTCGTTTGCAGACGTGCGAAGGTGGGCGTTCTGCCCTTTCGGGGCCTCAAGGCATTAATTGCATTCTGCAGCATCGCATTGCACTTTCAATTAGTTGCAAATGCCTTGCCCGAAAGTCGGGGACTCTGAGCCAAGACTCCATCCCCTGGTAACAGGAAACGGAAGTTAAGTGCTGAGGCGAGGCGTTAAGTAAATGCAACCCCAGATGAAAGCAAAGGAAGCTATTTCTACCATGACACTGGAGAAATACGCATTAATTGAAAGGTGACGAACGAAGAGGGGGGGGCTTTGCTCTTAGGGGTTGACTCTGTTGCAACTTTTGGCCACTGACCAGCTCCAGAAAGTTGACCCCTTCGAGTTTGCTGCAGTTGTGCAGTCACTTTGCTTGAAGCCATTTCCTTGACAAAATTGAGGAATGGGAAAATACGGCGGCTGGCTACCTGTCTCTAATGCATTTCAAAATTGATTTATGAGTTTCTTTCGACTGGTTGGCAGCCTTAGACAGATTTCTGTTTGCATTGGGCCTTCGTGTTTGTTTTCAATGTTAATTAAGGTTTACAATTACCCAAGGGGTCTAGAAAGTGGTAAAAAAAAGGGGGGGAAATGGTAATTGACCGACAGTAGAAACGATTTGTGTTATTTCACAGGATTACTACATTGGATTAAAATCTTTCATGGTTCATCTTAAACAAAATAAATTAAAAAATAATATTTATTTAAAATTTTAAATTTACAAAACAGCACACAGCTCCAGTTTACAAAAAAAATTACTAATATTTTTCTTGTTATAAACTGGTTATCTAGTTATGAATGCCAACACAACAAGAAGTCATGCTAAATAAATTCCTCAAGGGATTTTGCCACCACCAACCTTTCCAAAGTAGAACTTACAATGGGTTGCCAGCTCCTGAACAAGAACAATAAATTGCTTTTTAAACACTTAGAAGAAGGACAAGCTAACATAGTTCGAAGTAACATTGGCGTCAAGTGCACTTTGGCTCCCACGCTCCTGCAGGATATTCTTCGTCGAATGTGGATTCTGCTCCTATATGCTCCCCGATCCGATTCGCTTGGCTTACGTTTGAAGCCAAGTTGGCTTACAAGTTGGCAGCTGACAACTTTCTAAGAATAACTGCAAAGCGATTTGCATATTTAGCTGCATGGAGGTGAGGTGAGAACTTTATCGCTTCTAATGCAGCCAGGCGAGGCGAAGCACATGCATCACACACTCACACTCGTAAATCTTGGCCAGAAACTTTGGCAGACAACAAATTTATTTATAAACACAAGAAGTAACACTTGAGTTGGGTTTTTCCTCTGAATTTCTGGAAATGGGCAAGGGGTTAATGAATCAATAATAAAGATATGTAAATAAGGTAAAATACATTTACCATTAGAAATGGATATTACATTGTTTCATAGCGATATTGACAATCAAATTGCTTTAATATATTAGACTTTATTAAACTAAAAATACAGAAAACAGTTTATTCTGTACAAAAAACAAATAATACGAAGACAACAAAGGGATATTAGTTTTGAAAAAGCAAATAAAATAAGAACAACATCAAGGTGTTTCTAAAATACCCTGTTCATCAAACTGACGAAGACTGGCCTTGATTGTCTGACGCACTCGCTCGTTGGCAAATAATTGCTTACGTTTTTTTAACATAGCTTCTTTATCCCCAAAAGTGTGTACACTGAAATCGGCACTGACCTCAGGTGCAGCACAGCAAATAGGTAGCTCACAGGAAACGGCATAATATGCATAAAACAAACAACGTTGCATCTCATCCTTCAATTGATCAAAAGTGGGCTGGGATCCCACAAACCCACAATGGGTTAAAGTCTCTTGAAGGCTGTGATAATAGTGATTCAGAAGCTCATCCTGCTGATTCAGTAATACTTCATGTTTGACGCTGGTGTAATAAAAGAAATAAAGGTCTATGGCCGGACTGCCCCAAAAACAGTTTTGGAAATCCACCTAAAATGTATGAAATGGTTATACATAAAATTTCCAAGTTGGAAGACAAACATTTTCACTTACAAGTACTACCTTCTTATTGGCTGAATCAAACATAATATTATTTACCCAAGGATCACCATGGACAACCGCATTAAAGGACGACTTTTTGGGATCGACCACATTTTTCATTCTTTTGATATATTCGACTGGTATTTGAGCCTTCATTTTCTTTGATATTTCCGGCAGTTCGTCGGCAAAAACTTCTGCCGCGTATTCAGTGCCATCTAGGACGATTACTTTGGCGAAAAGATCCGTCAGGTCATTGCCATAATTGGAAGGTGAAAGCTTTGCTACCAATTCTGGTTGCTTTTGGAACAGTATCATGGAAGCGCCGTGAAACTGAGCCATCTTCCTTACACAAATTTTGGCATCTTCCAGGTTGAGGCCCTGATGGCGATCAAAAGATCCGTAACCTAGAGCACCCAAGTCCTCCAATATGTAGATCTCCTTTCCAGGTGATGTTTCGGCCAGCAGGCAACTAAAAATTCAAAGAATTGCCACATTTACATTGCACTTCATTTTTTGGTAATAATAATTTTATAAAATTATTTTGCAAATCATTATTTGAACAATTTAGCTAAAATAGGTTTGCAAAATTAAGTTGATCTAAAAACAGCATTTATTTTGTAGACAAACAGATGTTTACATTTTCTCTTTGTTTAAAAATAATATATTTAAAATAATTTCTTTAAATGGCAAACAATTGCAAATTCCAAAACAATTTTTTTTTTTACTGCCCAACAAATAATTTTAAATATAAACCATGAATTGTTAAACATTTTTCATATTTTATGTTTTGTAAAATATTATATTTTTTACTATAACTGATTACTTACTCGGCACTTATTTTGTGATCGCCCAACTCAGTTGGAAATTTTTCAAGAATAGCTGACATAGCTGGTAGGAGTTGCTCGAACATATCCTTTTCATTTGTGCCTATTTCTGTAGCGATGGGCAGCAGATCCTTGAGGACATAATTCCCTGATTCAAGAGCCCCATCGGGTGACCGTCGAAATTTCAACGCAACCCGGTAGATGACGCTGCAGAAGTTCTCGCCTTTCTGGCTCACAGCCTCGATGTGAAAGTTTTCCACGCGTAGCTTTTCGCAACTAAATGCTCTCGCCAAAGCTCTCTCGAAATATTCCGCACTGTAGTTTTTCGGCTCCATATTACGTCTGTTCTGAACAAACCTCGGCAATTGACTGAACCCAAGTGTGAACCATTAGTTATGAAATTGACTCCGGCCTTCCCCTTTAATTATTACAAGTATATCTTTCTGGGAGCTTTGTCGCTATCACTGCATGATCAACACATAAACAAATTGTTTCGCACTTGATATTCTTTAATTTTTCAAGATTGTCGAAATGATCTTGCGGTTAATGGTTATATCACATTTGTAAAGTAGGAATAAAAATAGATACTCTATATATTTACAAGTTCGTAACCATGTAACAGAAATAAAAAAAAATTGGGGTATAGAATAGTTATGTGAAATCGTTAGATGTCACAGTTGCAGATAAGTCTTCCAAAGCAATACAATATATTTTAAAATGCTTTTATAAACCGTTACACTGGTTTATAAAACTATGTTGGGATACACACAAAATTAAATTTTAAAAAAGGAAATATTAAAACAATTATATTAATAAATTTTCTGATCCATAGAAGATTTTTTTCTGTGTATGGATAATGGAGCACTAATTCACGGGATCAAATAATAAAACGTGTTTGTCGTCAAGCACTCCCCAAACAAAGCGGAATTGTCTCTGGTTCAACAAAATCACGAGATCAAATTGTAAAGAATAAAAATGGGGTAAGTAGGGGCTGTTGAATGACAACAAATAAAATGACCCTTCTTCTCGTATCTTGTTTTTTTCTTTGTTTATGGTGCTTTGCTTGGTTAGTTTAAAACTAAATCCGCCAGAAAAAAAATGGATTTGCGGACATAAATTTATAAAGATTTGATTATGACTTGGAAAAGTTTTTATGAACACATGTTAAGATTCATATTTATCATTACATAAAACCATGATATCAAATTTGTACCTGTTGAATTAATTTTTCTGGATTTTTCTGTTACTTTGAAGTACAAATTATAAAAACAAGATAAATATAAAAAAGTTGTTTAATATAACAAAATTTTGCTGTTTAAAACGTACTTTTAGCTTAGTATGTTGCTTTAATAATTTTGGTGTCCTGAATTAAAAATTTCAAAGAAATTTCAGTTGCGAAATGGGTGTATATGGTCTTTATTTGGATGAAAGCCAATTTTTTAGTCAATTTATAAAAACGTATTAACCTGGTCAATGTATATTTGTATAACATAACAAAAAATGTATAAATCAAAACAAAGTCAATAAAACATATTTAGAACATGGCTACCATGTTATGAAGATGTATGATAATATGCAAATGAGGATGTTTCAGGATCCCATGGTTAAGTTTTAAACAAGTACATAGAGTTCGCTTTAAGAAGCACTATAATAATGTGTTACCGTATGGATCTTTAAGTAATCCGAACATTTTCTTGGTGCTGAAGATATACATACCCAACCACCCCAATTTGAGATCCTTTTTGCTCATCCCCTAGTTTTAGGGTCACATATATTTATATTTCTTCTTCTTATAATTAGTGCTAGAAGTTGGTTACTTTTGCTGCATTTTAACATTCTTACCAGAATATAATGCCCTTTGAAAGGAAATGCAAAATAAGACCCAAGCAAATCAAACTACTTAAACAACGATGCAACTGTGAAAGTGTAATTGTGGATTTGCCTTGTTATTGTAGTTGATATAACTTCACGTGTTGCAATTATTATTAAAAATGCTTTTTGTATACAATGTTATTGTTTATTTGCACCAACCTTTGCAATTGCGATTGTCAACAAAGCACGCAGAAACAACAATGTTAAGCTTTTGGGTAGAAGCACGTTCGGAACATTGCATTGCGGATAACACACGCGACCTTTTAAACGACATTTATAAACTTAAGCACGATTAATACATCACATAGTTTAGACAATTAGTAAATCAAAATTATATTTCTAAAATTACGGAGAATATCGCGCTTATAAACAAGTTCCAAGCGAACCGAACTGGCTCAAATGAGCAAAATAACAGCTGCTTGAACCAGTTCCCGATGAGCGATAAATAGAACCACACCAACTAATCTGCTATCGATATATGTATCGAAACAAGACAAGAAACGATTTCTTGGCGGTCATTTTAAATTTCATTAATACAAAAATTGCTTTATGCCCAAGATAATAAGATATATTTTCAATGATATTTGTTCGTCTTTCAAAGGTTTGTTCTTAAAAGCCTCATTGGTTTATGCACTTGAACTTTTTAATATTTTTTTAACAGACTTATTTGTATTTAAAATTTACATTAGATTATCACCCTTAAAATATATTAACATAACAACTGACAACTACTCAAACGTGCTCTCCTTCCGTTTTAAGGCACTAAAGAAGTCGATGTCGAGCAGTTTTCTAGGATTGAATTTTTGTCCAGAACTCACTGTCTTTTGGGCATCCGCGTTCTTGACAATGCGATTCCATTCGGAGAGGTCGTTGCCTGGGTTATTGCGATTGGCCTCCTGATGGAGAGGTTTCAGCATGAAGTGGGCTTTAACCAGCTGTTTTAGCAAACGCACTATAGTATACAAATAAGTTAAGGAAATTACTATTGTAAAATATTCATAAATCGTTTTTTAACTTACATTGTATTGGCTGAAAACCAAGTAAATCTGCATGTTCGCTCCACCAGTTGCAAATGAGGCTGAGGTAGTGTTTTGTCGTCTCCTCGGAGTCGCGAAAAAGGCAGGTAAGGTAATACTCATGAAACACAAGGGTCAGCAGGTGGACCGCGATGCGTGAAATCTCACCCACCTCTTCAGTGCCTAAAAAACACGTAAACGTTTCAAACTAATTAAAATAGGACTAAGCTACTAAGTTGTGTCAATTAATAAAAGAATATTTTCGCTGGATTTAACAATATTTTTTTTTCGGTAAGCAAACGCACCTGCTTTCCTTTCGTGCAGCATCCACTGGTGCATCACCTGGAAGACGATGGTCACTGCACTGAGGCACAATTTCACATAACATTCGCAATCCTTGCCGCGCTGCGATGAACTCGAGTTGGAATTTGAGTTAAGATTCGAGTTCGAAGCGGAAGCTGATGCGGAACCATTGGAGATCGATCCCTGAACTGCTGCTGTTGTGCTGCAACTGAAATTTCCGCCCTCTTTCATCAGAGTGCCATCGCCAGAGTCCTCATCGCCATCATCCGCAAAGTATGGCAGCATTTCCATTATGAAGTCCGGAGGATTCTTAAAGCACTCGAATGCAAATCTTACATGATTTCCTCCGATTTGAAGCAGTAACTGAAACTGGTCATTTTTCAGAGGGGTTTCACTAAAGAAACATAGCTCGAGTAATCCCGAATAGACCTGAAGTAAACAGGAGTCGGGACCAAATCGATAAACTGAGCGAACGCGATCCGACACAAAGCACTCCTTGTGACTATTTACACACATCTTAACCATCAGTTGAGGGTGTCGAAGGCACCTCAAAAGGCAGGAGCTCACTTCAGCAAAAACCCAAGGATTGGGACGCGTAAAAACTAGCTGTTTAAGCAGATTAAAGAGCAGATCCTCATTCTGTTGAAGCAAATCCTTTCCCTGTAGTAGACTGTTAAGTAGGGAAGCCAAAGCTTCCAGCAAACCGAAATGTCGGCTCACCTCGTAGGAAAATCCCACTTTTATGACAGCTTCAATAGCTATGTCGAGTATCCCTAGATCATTTTGTTTCCACTCCAGAATAGCGCTGGAAATTCTCTCCTCTTGCCGGCAAATCAAGGCCAAAGTGGCAATGTAGCGACGCAACGGCACAGCCTTTTCGTTCTCATACAAAGCAGCCTGCTGAGAAAGGGAAAAGCGGGGAAGTTCCTCCTCGATGTTGTAGGGATTGTACGGATATAACATGCAGTTGTGCGGAAAATCCAATTTTTGTACGTACGAGGCGAACTCCGAAAAAATCTTGCCGACGGAAGTCACTACGCTTGGGATGAGATTATCCAGAGATTCCGGCTGCACCTGCAACTGAGCGTAATGGAGCAGCAGTGGCTTAAGCTCTAGCTCGAAGGGGCTTCTTCGCTTCTTACCCTGATCCTCATCTTCGGTATATTCAAACCTAAAAGCATTATCGATTCTTAGTCTGGGCACAGATCTGTGTATGTTGAGCCTATGCAGACGAAGTAAAGCCCGCTTTTCAAAGTGATCCGGAGCAGCCTGTACAATGCTCATGCTCGAATTCATACTTTTTTCATGGGCTCTTTGCTGAGTCTTTAACTTGGAGTACTCAGCGTTCTTCATCTTCAACTCGATATCCTTGGCCGCTATTTGTTTGGCCGCTTCTGCCACTTTTTTGTTGCAATCCCGATTCGTTTCATCGGCTAAAGCCAGCTTCTCCATTTTGCTGGCCTGCAGCTGCTGGCGAACGTGCTTCAGCTCATCACGGAGCAGGGTCACCTGCGGAAGTAAATCGAATTGGGTTAATTGTATGACATATTAATATTACATATTTTATGCTATTTAAATTACAGATTAACACTTGACTGGAGTAAAGCTTTGAATAAAATATACCCATAAATAGATAAAAATTTGATTTTAGGAAATCAATTAAATCATCTAGATTCAAAAGCTTTCAGTAAAATATAGCTCACCTCTCCCGATTTGATCTCGTTGCGTTCGTTGCTGTCACCCAGATTCTTCTCCAGCTGTGACTTCTCCCGCTTGAGGGCTTCGATGCGATCCATGAGAAACTTGATCTGGTGCTCCTGCTGGCGGGATTGCGTGGCATTCATCGCGGTTGTGGACGTTTTTTGATGAACACTGATGGTGGTGCTAATGGATCTACTCGTGCTGGGCTTGCATTCCGGTGGCTTTTGTGGCTCGGTATCGATGAGGGTCACGGCCAGGAAATCAAAGTCATCGTCGTCCCCGAAGATGGCATCCATGTCCATAGACGTGGACTTCTTAGACGGCGGCGGCGGAGGTGGCGGAAACATTTGTTGGGTGCTGGTGGAGCCCTGGCCCATGGGAGCAAATTCGGTGAAGGTCACCTCGGTGTGGGCGATGTCCACCTCCGGGTCCGCCTTCTTCTTGCGCTCCTCCGCTTCTAATTCCGCCTCCGCCAGCTGGGTGGCCATCAGGATTACGTCGTCGTCATCGTCATCCCAGAAAATGCCATCAAAGTTATTCCTTGGCGGACTGGGACGCGACGATCCGCGGGTCACGCTGACGTCCAGGCGCGGTTTCTTGGCCCGCGCAAAGTCCTTCATGGGACCAAATCGCTTGGAGGCCATTTTTCCGTCGGATTTTCCCTAATTTTCCTATTAACGCTGTTTCCTGGCCATAAATGATTTAATATGATCTGCCGGTTTGTTTATAAAAACAGGCGGCCAATTTAGCGATGGCACCATTGGCAATAGAGATGGTGTTTCGTCGCTACTTAGCTAGCAATGCAATTCGAAAAATATTTTTGCTTATTTATTTGTATAATGATCTTCATTTTTCCGCTTTTTTAGCTAGAAAAGCTAATTTTTGCTATTACCAAAGCTCAACGATTTACATTTTAGCCTCACCTATCGCTTGGAATAGGTTATACGATAATTTTTCTTGCTTACCTATCGCTTCAAATGGTCTTTGCGATGTTTTTTCGAATTTTACTATCGGCAAGTCGGTGTATCGGCATGTGGACACGTAATCGCGCGCTTCTCAACACTGGTCTCCTATTAACCTCAAAGGAAAACCGACGAAGTCGACTCGACGCGAATTTCAAAGGAAAACAAGCGAATTTTCAGGGAAATTAGGTCGCAGCTTCTTCTGCCGACTTTTCTGGGGGAAGGGCGGCGTGAATGGGACGCCATGCCAGCGAAGCGGATGACGGCCACCACAGCAACAGCAGTTTCGTCCATCGGTGGACCCAGTGGGTCCTCCACGACTAATAATGGTCCGTCTGGGGGCGGGACACGCCCCTTGGAGACACTCAATGGAATGACCAGGCTGACTCCCGCCCGCGACTTGACCCTAGGTGGGCGTGGCGCTGGAGCAGCCAGCAAAAAGGTCTTCGCCCCCAATTTGAATGCGGTGCGGAACAAAAATGCGTGAGTACATGGATATCCTAAGGTAATCGTTAATTTCATCATCTCGTCTAAATTGCAGCAATGTCAAGACCTCCAAGGACACCACCCAACCCAGAGGCGGACGCCGGGGTGGGCGTGGCAATGGGACAGGAGCAACACGTGGTCGTGGTGGGAGTTCCGCTGGCGGGGGCAATTCCACCCTCATCCAAACGCAAGGACTCTTCTCCGAAGGAGCCGGCGATGTCCACATGCGGAGATCCACTGGCAATGGTACGGCGTATGCCAGGGCCGGCGAGGAGGTGGCCGTGGCCAGGAAACGGGTGGATCGCAAGGACGACAAGGGCCAGGGCGAAAGGATCAAGGAACTCCTCGGCGAGTCGGATGCCAGCGATGCAGAGCTCAGCGAAGAGGAGGCGAACAAGACTGAGATGGCCCTTAAGCCCATCCTGCTGAAGGAAGGTATGTGTTGTAGTTTATTCAATACTTTTTCTCTATAATACTGCTAATATTGATGACCATTTATTTTAAACCCCAGGTCTTTGGGCCACCCAGAAGACACCGATTGTGAAGACCGAGGACACAAGTGAAACCTCCACCCAAAAGGGTAATAAAGCTGCACTTATAATCTTACTCTATTCTAACCAAAATCGTTGCTTTTAGACACTCTGGCTGTTGCTCAGCATTTGCAGCAACTGCATGTGGCCGTGCAAGCTGCCAGCTTAGAGGAACTACCGCTTCAATACGGTCGCTATCCGCGCAGCATTGGCAACTTTCTGGACTCCAGTCAATCGCAGATCTTCCTGATGCAGCTGCCGGATGTGCTGCCATGTGTGGGTGATGACCCGGAGGACACAGAACCCTCTAAAGCGGATCCCCAAGCAGCCAGTGAATCGGAACCCTCAAGTCCTGCAGCCAAATCCTCCAGCGGAGCCAAGGGAAGTGTACTACGACAGCTGGAAGAGGGACAAATCGGAAAGATCCTGCGGTACAAATCGGGTCGCGTCAAACTCCAGCTGGGGGATACCCGTTTTGATTTGGACATGGGTCTCGATCCGGGTTTCCTGCAAGAGCTTATGTCTGTTACTGCGAACCGCGAGCAGCGCAGCGGAAACATGATTAATTTGGGACCCATACAGGCCAAACTAAAGGCCACTCCGGATTGGGTGCACCTCTTCGAGCAGCAGGAGGCGGCAGCCAAACGAACGAATCAGGCACCCAACACGTAGCACTACCTTCATTCAGCCCCCCCCGTAGTAGATATGTAAAATTGTAAATAGGCTGCGCCTAAGTCTAAGTTATTTCTACTCTAAATGCCGTATATAAACTTTAAATATAGAAATTTTGTAATACGCGGTTTGATATTCTTAAGGGACAGTCGGATTGTATAACCTATCGGGCACAAACTATTAGTTAAGCTAATCAAAATCTTTATCAATTAATATATTGTTCAAATTTTAGAGTCCTGTTTGCTATTTTAAAGTTACAAGTAGTGATTCGATCAAGTTCGTTAGAAACCATTTTAAGCTAAAAAGCATTTTTAATATAACAACAAACTAAGACAATCAATTAATTACTCAAGACCTGCTGGTTGGGCTCGGGACTGGCATTTGGGAGCTGTGAGGTGCTGCGCCCTTGGTAAAGATTTCCGGCCAGATCAATGGCGAAGTTGTGGTCCACGGGATTGGCCAAGGCGGTCTCGATGGCTGCGTCCAAGGTTTCCTTGGTAATGTACGTCTTGGAGCGCTCGATCTCGAGCAGAACCCGCTGGTTGGCCTGCTCCTTGCGCTCCTCTTCGCGCACCTGTCGAGCATCCAGTCGCTCCTGCACATAGGCCACTTTCTCCTCGCGCTCCTTGGCCAAACGTTGATCCCGCTCCTTGGCAATGGTCGCATTCCAGGCCGCATTGACGTCCAGGCACTTCTGGAACTCAGCCTCCTCCTGTTCGGGCGTGAGCACGATGTGGTCTGCGGTCGAGGTTTCCTCATGGCGGACGACTTCTTCCCTGAGAAACTGACGCACTGAGCGGAGCTGGGTTCTGTAATAGAAATGTTCTATTGAAAACTTGATCTTCTTTTGAATGTCTTTAGAAAGTATTGTTGGGCATGTATTCCAATTTGAGAAACTGTGGTTACATAGATAATGGAACGTTGGTTCGTCCCATGTCAACCTATGTCGAGTTATTATTCTGGCGGGGATTTCTGGATAACTTTATAAGCACTTAAGAATCTGTGGTTACAAGGATTACGGAACCTGAAGATGGCTTCTATAGCTTGTTAAATATTAACCACTTGGTAGATGAGGTGTCTCTGTCGCGGAATGCGGGGTAACTTAACCCCAGCTAAAGAAACTGTGGTTACATGGGTACATCCACCTACTTGTACTGGTTGTGGAGCCTCATCAGCTCCGTGCGCTCCTCCTCCGTCTGCTTCTTGCGCTCGGGCACGCGGAACATCTTGCTTTTGGCCACCGGCAGCCAACGCGGCTTCCGGCGCCAACGGACGAACTCCAGGGCGAAACTGTTGCCGCCCGTCTTTCCGGCGGGCAGGGAGGACTGCGTCAGCAGTTGGCAGCCGGCACGCAGCATTATTTAAGCAGTTTAATTAAAGAATATTAATTTCTACTTTTCCGTTGCTGAACTGTTGTGCAACTCTGTTAGTGATGAACTAGTTCAATAAAGTTCGATTGGAAGATCCGTTAGTGCTGGCCGATTTAGCCAAAACTAGATATAGCAATAGGGGAAAACTACATAAAAGTTATATTCAAATTAAAAAATAAACATTATAGTGAGTATTTTTTCTTTTAATTTTGTATGCATAGCTTATCATGGTTTTCTAATACATACATATATTGGCATGCTAAATGGATAATGCAAAATATGGTTTTAAGAATTGGTTTTCTAAGAATTATGTACGATCCATTGCTATTGCTAGTTTACTTACATTCAGAAAAAAAAGTAGTACTAATAAATTTTTATGTATTCAAGAAAGTAATTTAAGTGAGTCAATTTAGTGTTAACAAACCGCCAGATTTGTCGTTAAAATAGCTAGATATTCAACGCGTTAGCTCATTTCTCACCATTGCGCTGCGCTGAGCTCGGGCTTAAAAGCTTTTCCCGCCAGGTGAACTTGACGGGAAGGTACGAAAAGTAACTGCTCATTCACTTGTATATCGCCGCGCTGGTCGCATTAAAATTCGACATACTCCGCTTTTCCGTGGTGTAAGTTGTACGTGGGTTTATTTAAAACAAAAGTCGCCTGCGCAGCCGGCGCGCCTCGCAAGTGTGTGTGTGTGAATAGTGTTGAATATTCAAAAGTGAAAGAAGTTAAAACCTGAGTGGAATGTGCATTATTAATTTAGAAATTCCAAGGCTAAAAAGTGTTATAAGTTAACTCCCAGAAATGCACACACGCATACCAACGCAAACGAAAAGTTAAAGCGACGATCATTCATTACTGCTTCTTCTTCTTCTCTTTGCGACGTGTTTCGCTTACCTGTCAAATTGCGCGTGTATTAGTGGGCTCCACATCTCCTTCTCTTTTGCTCTCACGGTTTTGCACATGCAAAAAGGCAGCAGTAGCAACAACAACATCTCCGCCTGAGAGCTTTCAAGACGAAGTTCTTGGCGTCGACAGCGACGTCGACAGAGGCAGCGGCAGCGACAGCGCAGCAGCAGCGAACAACTCGTACAGGTTTGTTGGCATTTTTTTGATATTGTCGCTTTTGATTTTTGTTTACCTCTGATTGGAATGGGAATTCGCGCTGGTTGGACTGTAAATATTGTCTCAAATGGGGTGTCGCAATAGGATTGTCGAGCTTAACAATATTATAAATATGTTCAATTTTGCATATCAGTTAAATAAATAAAGTTTTATTTAACTTTCAATTTTTCTTCCAATCTATTAGGTAGTGTATACGGCTTAAAAATTGCTTTAAAGACTTGAAGAATTCAAATGCTAAGCATAGTTTAAAAAAATATATATTTTGTGCTTACAATTTTGGGATAAACATTAAATAGGAAATCACATTAAATCACCTTAAATAACTTTGAAAAGAAGTCAAGAAATGTGTATAAAATTTAGCACCGTGTACCGATAAGGTAAACGATCTTATCCTGCTTATTCAATGATTCGATCTCTTTGCTCCACAGAAATGTTTGCTGAGATATAAATCTGTTGATTATGGAATGAGATTTGATATCTGGGAACGTGATACAGATGGGCTTCGATACACAAGATACAAGAACGGGAAATCATTGCACGATGGAACTATCTGGCTAAACATATATTTAATAACCATCCCCTGTTTACTGAACTCAGTCTAACGATAAGTTATATCCAAGACTGATTCTCAAACCTGCAATATTCTTTGCCAACAGCTAACAATTTTCCCACCAACATAACACCGTTTGGCTTATCAACCAAGCTCATTTGAAATTCCAAAAAAGATTTACAACTTCAGGGCACTGCACTACACGACGCAAAAGTCAAAAGTCTCGCCTTGAACGACTCTGCAAGTGTAAAATCTACTTGCAAATTTATTTACCAGTATGAAAACCTAAACAAAAAATGTACAAAAATAATTATGCTAGCAGCAGCAACAACTTCAGCAAGTGAAACAGTTTAAATGACTTTCAGTCACGGCAGCTTAGCAGGTGTTGGCTATAGGGAAAAATCCGGCAGAGGGGCTTTGACTTCAACTTAAATATGCAAACTTTTTCACTGTGCTTTGAGGGAATTCGCAAATTCTGATAAGAGTTTCCCCAACTGTAAAACCTAATTAGCAAATGTTGTGAAGCAATTAAGAAAAACTACACCTCTTCTTCATGCCATCGTTGGAAGTTGGAAAACAAAATAATTGTCACAGAATGTCGCAGTGCAGTTTTGCACTTAATTAACATTTTGAAGCAGGCAAACAACAGCGAATCGTGAGGCCTGAAATTTAAAATTAAACTTCTCAAGCATGTTCGAAACAAATATGTTCTTAAAATTGATATTTGTAATACATGCTTTAAAATTTTCGAACCATTGAAGCGCAGATTTATGTTCCATTTAAAATGTTTGTTAACTTTGTTCTAATTAGAATAAATATGTACTGTGTACATATTCAACATTTCTTAATAACTTTATAAAAGCGCTTGAAATTGGCTCAAAGTTAATAAAGTTTAAACATATAAAGTCAACAACTCCAGGTGCTGACATCATTAAGCTTAAAATCAACCCCAAAAACCGGTTATCAAGTACAAATTCACATTCTAAGGTCCAAAGGCAACAGAGAAAATTGGTCTGGGGAGCACTTAAGAAAATCCCTTCATTAGAAGTATTTTCCTGGTTATGTGGCATGATTTTTTTGTAACCATCTTAGGCTTCCATCAAAGCGCTCAACCAAGCGAAAGATTGACAAACTATATTTACGACCCCCTACTGATGATCTCAGGCAAATGATGACAATCTGACACGCAAGGGAATTCATTACATTTCCTACTCGCAGATAAAAGCTTTTAGCAAACTCGACAACAAAGGCAGGAACCTTCCACATTTAGATAGCCGTCTAAAGAACTGACCTCAAATTTAATTACCAACTTAACCTTTTTGGCCAACGGAAAATGGGTGCAGCCCATGTGACCTAATCCTGACTGAGTTGTCCTATTATACAGCGGAAAAGTCAAGTTAGGGGAAGGAAATTAGGACATTTGAGGTGGGATATGCTTACGTAAAATTAGCCAAAGCACAAGTAAGCGAAAGTGTTGGCCTGCTTGAAAAAATGTTTTATTCTTAGTCAAGGGAACAGTAGTCAGGCAGCCGATGAAGCGTTTTACGGGCTCATAAAACTGGGATAATAAAAACTTCCTGAGGCACGCCAAGTTTTTGCCTTTAAGTTTATTTTTGGAACAACATTTTATGTGTTGCGACGCCAACAGGGAATCAATGAGTAAGCAAGCGAAAATTGAAAAAGCGAGCCAAGTATTTTCCGTTTAGTTTAGGCTGCACATTAAAAATAATAAAAATAAAAGTGTAATAGTTCATGAATAAAGATAGGAATCTAGAATTTTTTAGTTTTTGTCTCATATAAAAGATGATCAAGTCATATGCATATTCCACATAGTTTTATGTTGGGTTTATTACAAGAATTGACTTGAGTTGACCCTGGCACGCGTTTTTTACCAGACTTTTTAACGTTTTGGTTTCGTATGCATGTATTATTTTTCTTCTTATTCTTTTTCTCCATTCGTGATGGTCACGTTTGGATGTCTTATCTCTCAAGTAACTTATCAAGTTCGGGGAGTGTTACGAGTATATGGCTTATGGTTAAAATATGCAAATGCTGTTTGATCTGATATGGGTTACATTTTAAGTTGAATTCGAAGTTAAATATCAAGTTATTTTACAATGGTTCTGATATTTATTTAAACTTATGAAAAAAATTACATTTATTTGAGTTCTAACAAAATCCTAGCCTTGTTGGTATAATAAAATTAAATAAATAAAATCAAGATAAACTTTTTCTCAAGTGCCAACGAAATGAAAACTCGGTCAAAACTCCACGGGTCTACCTTTTCTCCTCTCAATTTCTTCTCTTAACATAATTTCAAAATAAATTTCGTTTTCAATGCCCGAACTCTTGAAGAAAAACAAAAAAGAAAACCGGTTTTAACAGTTAGAGGAGTAAATACGCACACACATATGTATAAGAAAAGGTATTTTAACTACCAAAAAACAGAAACCAAAATCCAAAATGAAAAGTAGGTGACGTTAAGCACCGTTAGGCCCCAAAAACTGGTCGTTGTTATTGTTCTTCTTCTTATTGTTTTTGTAAGTGCACCGAAAAATTTTTTTTTAAATTGTAAGAACGATAATGCATTAAACAATTTTGAAAAAAACTCTTTTTATGCCATAAAATGTATATAAAATAAGAAATATAAATGCATGCGTGTATAAAAAGTCATTTATTTTCCTTAAATTTTAAGCCCAAAAAATGCTTAATCAAATACTATATAGTTAGATAGCTAAATACAGGTAGAAACCAATTTTTGGTTAAATGCATGATGCGCATTTTCCTCCTTTTGTATTATAAAACAAAAAAAGTAAACAATTTTAAGGTTGCATGCGTGTAAAAGAATTTTCATGTGTTGTTTGGCGACCACGCCTATCGGATTTTTTCAGTTTTACATAATGTGGGCAGGTCGACGGCATTGCGTTGAGTGGCTGAAAGAGGCGGGGGGAGTGGTTTTAAGGGGCGGGGGGAAGTGACAGTGGGAAGTGGGGAGCTTTGGTTGAGTGGCCAAATAACATTGGAAAAAAAGCAACAACAGCGCAGACGCAACAGCAGCCGCAACAACAACTGGCTATGTTACACTTGCGTGGTCAGCATTTTGTGCATTGCCAAGAGCGAGAGAGCAACACGGTTAGAGAGAGAGAGAGGGCTAACGCATGGGTCACATGCCACAGGCCTTGTCTATGGAACCGTGGATCTATATGTAGACCTAAAATCATATCTACTTCAACTTAAATATAGTATTATAATCTGAGAATCAATACTTCTGTTAAATAACGTTCTCAGTTTATTTTCTAAATTTTCTCATTTTATATTTTCCATATTGCATAATTTACTAGCGGCTATTTAAAATCTCAAGAAAATAAAAAACGTTTTTATTTAATTACGTATATATGTAAAGTGTTTTTTTTTTAACTTTTTAAAATAGGAAAAAATAAAATGTGTTCTGTAATATTCATCAAGCAAAATGTTAAGTTATAAACATTTTTCATTCAATTGCTTTTAAATTGTTTTTTCTTTTTTATAGCATTTACAGATTCTTTCAAAATTGTGGTTACGCAAAACTTGTTTGCAAGAAGGTACATTGTCGTTGCCGCAGTTCTACTGTAATCTTGCATTGGCTGCGCAGTCAGCTTCATGGTCAATCCAAACTTAAGCTTGTCTTATGCAAATTGACTTATGGCATTCTCTCTTGCAAACGTTCTATGGCTCTCCCTTTCTCTTTCTCATGCTCTCACATTTGCACACTTTGACTGCGTAATTAAGTGCCCTTTTAATTGAGTTTGGAATGGTTTTCTTCATCTTCTACAGGGTCCATTCCCAAAGCGGTTTTATATCTTGTTGTTATTTCTTTCTTATTTTGCTGCATTTTAATTGAAATTTATGCAGCTATTTATGTAAGTGCACTGCTGGCCGTCTCTTTTTTCGATGGAGGTTGCGGTTCAGCGATTCTTTTGTACATGTTTTGCTTTAACTTTGATTACGTGTATCCATTTATTGTTCTACATTATGCTTTTTTTTTTGAGTGTACGAGAGGGGAGTTCCCGCTGCATTGACTCGAAATTGAAACTGCTTTTGCCCATTGTCGAACAGGAAATTAGATGAAAAAGTGAGCTGCCCCTAGACGGAAGCTTTTGTTGGCAATTAAACGGGGTGAGGCTTTCAGCGAAAGTGCAGCACTCAACTTGGTCAAAATTATTGTTAACTAAACTTAATGGACTTCCAAAACTATTGGCTATTGTTTGAAAACATTTAGATAGAAAAACAGCACTTAATATGAAGAGAAAATACGCGCCGGCAGTGTCCATTCAAACCACTTAGCTTGTCCATTTATTACAAATTTAAAACAGATAAAGAGGTATTGGGAAATGATTTTTAAATCAAAACTAATTTGATTAAATAGAAAGGTAATTTATTTTTCTGAAGTAAATTAAAAACATCATTGAAAGAAAACTAACAGAATGCTTACTTGCTTTGTTAAAAACCACTTGCGTTTTATGATAGTAATTAAAACCTACATTAATTAAAAACCCTAATTTGAAATTATAATACTCGTCTTCCTCTTTAAAATGATAGTTTGGGAAGTGCGGATTTAAGTAAAATGCGGTTTTATAACTTTTTAACATGCAATGATGACAAAGTTTACTTTACTTCTAAAGTTAATTGGTTCTAACTGCAAAGCAGCAATAAAATATATTTACGTATTTCCGTTTTATGTGATTTCTAGCAATTACAATTGAGTCTGATAAATGAATTCAGATTTTTATTAAATTTATTGAAAATGGCCATAAATCTTTTTATGCATCTACTGGCCAATCAATTTTCATTTAATTAAACGGTACTCCGATTACGAAATGCTTTGACTTAAATTGATCACAATATTCTGAATTCTCTTTTTGTCCAACTTGCATAACACAAAACTGACACAAAGAAACCACAAAAAGAGACAACAATTTGCCCGCCTGGCGTTCAACTTTTGTTTGGGGGTCAGTTATAATACAGCTGCACTTCAAGTCTCTAATTAAAGTGTTTTTTTTTACGCAACCCAAAAGGAGAAGAAACATGAGGAAATTAGAAAGCCATCAACCAAGCTGTTTCAAATTGTTTGGTTGCTTGTCAACTTTCGGTAAGGTTTTTAAGTACTTTTGATTGCTTTTCACCCATTGTCACACTGCTGACTAACGTGATTCACGCAATTTTGTGGCAGGGGCGGTGAGGTGGACGACTGCGAGGAGGTTCCATTAACCATTGTCATTGCTGCGCAACTGGCATACAAATTTCGTTGAAGTTTTCTTGCCCGACTCTCCGGGTCTCTGGGGTAATTGTCATGCAATTTTAACTCGGCGATTCCAGGCACGATTGCTAGCCCCTTTTCCCCTCTTTTTGATAAGAGTTTAAGTAATGGTTGTTAGTTAGGTTGCGTTATGAGTTTACCTTTTAATTAAGGGAAGTGATTACCGACCTTCGATTTAATGGGAAATAATAATCTTGTAAGCAAATATATAAAGTTTTAGATGATAATAGCAGATAAAAATGTATTTTCCTTATTTATTGTAAGGAAATGTAATCTTGTTGGTAAGATGATTTTAACTACAGGTAAAACTATCAATTATTGGGTAGTTTCCTCAATTCCTTTAACTTTTTCTTAAAGGCTTTTTACTATACATGTTAAGAATAACCAGTGTGCCACTTTATCCACATATGAGTCGATAATTCCAAGAAATCATTCTGGTTTATTGTCTTTAAATATTGCGTACAACTTTGTTCTAATCTATTATTTGTATTTGCTGCACCTTTCAGATATTCCCTGAGTCATGGATTGTAGCAGAAGAAAAATTAAAGTTTGCCTGAATAAAATGGATTTATAAAATTAGTTGAAAGTAAGTATTTATGGATAAACAAATATAATTTACACCAAATTTTGGGGTCAACTTTAATCAGCTTGGAATAAATATTATTTAAAATTTAACTCCCATTCAAGTCTTAAAGCTATTCTAACGAATAATAAAGTTCCCAAATGTTTTTATCGCTTTCTTTACTGAGAAAACAAAATATTTGCCGACTCAGCTTAAATTCCATACCAAGAAAAGTCAAATAAAAGAATGTTCCCCACTCTACTGTCTCATAAAAATTCGCGGTCAAGGTTGTTAACCTGAACCGCGCCTGATACTGCTTCTGTCTTTCTTTTCGGCACATTTTTCAATTCTCATTCATTTTAATTTTTACGCACATTTATGCGAAAGAGGCGAAAGAAATGTAACTTGTTTTGCAACATAATTAAATGATGACATAAAGTATACGCCGCGTGGACCTCAAAAAACAAAAATTTAAATGAAGAAGCACTGCTTGTGCATAAATGTAATTTAAAAACCCAAAAACGATGACAAAGAACATAAACTGTTATTACGACAATAAGTTACCGTATTCTCGGTTTTTATTCATTAATTTATTGGTTGGTTTTTTATATATGTTTCTTTAAATATAAACATTTTTATTCCAATTACATTATTTTTTAAACAAATTTATTATTGATGCAATATACCCTTGAACTCTAAAGCACTGAGTAATACAATCATAAATAAATTAATAAATGGACGAGAGCCGAAGGGGAAAAGACAACAGCAACCGGTTCAATAACTGACAACTGGAATGAGGCACAAATTAAATTACATTAAAAGGGCAGCGGCCAAAAGACGATCAACAATATTCGCATGACTCAACTGAAACATACGTTTGAGCATGCGTATTCAATGCCTATTTAATCGAGCTAGAAATTCTCAAGTTACGTTTGAAGTATTTGCGGCCGCCTCATTAGAGGCTTTTCTTTTTGCTAACCTTTGGCTTCCCCTTCATTACAGACAATGAAAACTTGTTTTTCAACAATATCTGCGACTGATTAACATAATGTTAATTCCATTTTGATGTGGGAGTTCATGGGGGTATATATTTATCTGCATATGAGAGAAACTTGTTTGCTAGACAATTGTTGCGTGGGATGCTTGGGGAAATTTATGAATACTTTATACTTTCAGTTATTCGTCTATCAACCTTTCAAATAAAAAATATTTAATAATTGATTTTATTTAATTAACACTTAAAATACCAAGTTCTTAGGGGAAACATTGCTTTTACTTATCTTTTAAGGTTGATGGCCCCAGCTTTATGACACTTACTTTTCCGGAAGCTCTTTTATTCACTGACTTGATTTTAATGGTTAATTAGTTGGCTAAAGGAAAAGCTATAACCAAAACATTCGCCTATTTAATTAGCCAACCAAAAAGTCCGAGCCATGGCAACAGCATTTTAATTTTGCCGTTGCCACGGCTGACACAATCACAATCGCCGTTTGAGATGAGCAGCGCACGTGATTTATCGACTGCATCGGTGAGCAGTTTCCCCCGTGAAAACCCAAACCCAAATCCAAATGCAGACACACTTGAGTGCCAGTTGGCCATTACATCCATCTGAGCAGTTTGTGGAGCCCATGGGAGCTGTTCGTACCAGGCATTTATGTTCTGTTCTGTTCTGATCTGTTTATTTATTTATTTATTGGTGTGAAGTTGCAATGTTGAATAAATCTGATAAAGCAGGAAAAGGTCTAGCAGGGTGTAAAGTGAATTAATGCGAATAAATAAAGTTAAGATCGAATTCGTTGGCTTTCTAAAGAAAAAAAAAAAGAAAAGAAAAGAAAAGAAATCGGAACTTATGTGCTTAGACATGTGGTAAATCGATATAACATTTGATTCAATTGGCTAAAAATGTCTATACATTTTTCACTTTAACTCAAAAAATATCTTGGGCTTAAATTTGTATTGATAGTTAATTCATAAATCATCTGGGTTAATTATTACATTACAAATAATTAATCTCCTAATCGCGTGTTCATAGTAAAAAAATAACTCTATTCTTTGGAATATTTTAAAAGAAAGCACATAAACTTGGTTCAGTAACTTTAGCAGATTAGTTTTTTTTATACATATTTATCACTTATAAATTATATTGTAATTATTGCAATTGTATTGTAATTTATATTGTAATCTACAAGGTATTTTATATGAAGACTATTTTTTTCAAATGAAGTCCAAACATTTAGTCAAACGCCTATATTTAAGCCAACGGCTTGCGGCTTAAACCAAGTTCAAATAGATAAATGGCAATTACTTCCTTTTCTGGGCTATAAATCGCCTTTCGGCCAGATAACGGACCATCTTTGGGAGTTGGTTAGCTAGTTAGTTAGTTGGCAACGCCTTGGGGCGTGGAGAGCGGCACGCAGAATTATTAACTGCCAGCGGCGGCCATTAACAATGCGCACATACATGCACATGAGTCGTTCTTGCAACATCAGCAACATGAACAGCAGCAACATGGGCAGAAGCTACATCAGCAACAGCAGCAATACACTGAAAAAATATTAACATTTTTTAAAGTGCACTTTCTGGTACATTTTTTCAAAATATTTTGTCAAATTAAATAAAATAGTTTTTTTAAGTGTTTTTAGTGCAATTCCCGACACTTAAGTTCTCAAATATATTCGACTATATGACCATGAACTCTAAAAGTAATAATTAAAACACTTAATTGTCCTCTCACCTAAATCAAGACATTTCTTTGAGTGCAGGAGCAGCATCTGCCACTGCCTGGTTGCATTTTCCATTTGCCAAGTCAGTGAGCTGCAACCCGCTCCATTCTGCTCTCATCATGGACCGGCGAACGTCCCCAATGCATTGGCTACTTTAGCTAATGACTTTATTGAATCGACCGAAGCATATCCACGGGCCGATCCCCAAACCCCTGTACCTCTATCCCTCAATCTGTCCGCTTCTATTGACTCTTCGTGTGACTTTTGCCGTATCAAGCGAGAAATTAGCACAAGCAAATTAAATGAATAGACGACAATGGGCCATCATATTAATGCAGAACGTCTTAGTATCGCCTTGGGTGGCAATTGAAGCAGATCAAATTGGGTTACACTTCATAACATTAGCTTAACCTAAGATATCTTTAGAATTAGTTAAAATCGGGCGTATTTTGTTAAGAAATAAATATGTACATATGCTCCATATAGAAACTATATAATCAAATTGAGTATTTAACATTTTAGCCAAGCCAAAAGCTCTTATTTTGGTTATAAATTATAATATAGGAGTATTTTTATTAATAATTGTAATACTTCTCAACATTTTTAACCATTTCAGATAATGGTTATGATGAAATTGGAAGGGTTTGCGTTGAATTGAGTATATTTGCTAAACACTTAACAAAATTTATCCATACGTGGGTATGCATAAAACTCATAAAATTGTCCGTTTTACAGCCTTACTTGTAACTAAGTTGAGTTAATCGTAAAACGTTGGAACACGACTGTTTAGACTCTATATACATTCAAGTTTTCCCACCTCTTAGACGTAATACCTAAGACCTGACTAAAAATTCCTCAAATTGTGCCCCTTTGTCGCCATATTCTACCCTTCCTTTTTGCTGCCTGCCTCATGGCAATTATGCTTAATTGTTTGACTCGGCCAAAGAAGATGGTTAACCGTTTAATGTAAATGGCAGCACATGTTATGTAAATAACGGTTTTACCTATGCAACAACATAACAACCATGACATGGGTGGGGGCAGTTAAATGTGATGGGGGGGATGAGATGGTGGAAAAGATGGAACACAGACACTAAGTGGAACACCAACAGCTGGTCACAGAACACACTGTTTTCAGCAGTGGGACGGCATACGCTTTCCCACTTTTCCTCCTTTTTGCCTAATGACAATGTCTGACACACATATGAAAAGGGGTTGGGAAACAGTAGGACTTTGTGGGATGCCTACACCTGAAAATAGTTTGTTCTTACACTTATCGCCATCCATACATAAAATTTTGTTCTCAGCTAAAGATGATGTTGGAGTTTTCACGGAAGTTTTGTTTAAACACAATTTTTTTTTAATTCTTTAAAAATGTTCAGGTGGAGCGAATTTTAGCTTAGTAGTTTTTACCAGATTTCAAGATTTAAGCAGAAAACGAATAGGATAAACATTTCCATTTTTTTTTTTTTTTTTTTTACAAAATTGGTATTTGTTTTTGCAGTGTAAGGGCTGGCGAACAAGTTTTTGAGGGCGTTGGCAGTTTGATTGTTGTTTGCACAACTTGTCGCACTTGCAGCATGTTGCACGCTTGTCATAACGATAGATAAATACTAGCTGAAAAGTATAGAAAAAGATGAAAAACGCTGACAGTTTACTAAACTACTTTTGGCTGAGTGGGAGCGAATGAGATCGCAAGCATATAGATTGCGTCTAGGGCTTTTGTCAAGCAGAAACTTTCACCCAAATAAAGAAAAACGAATTGTTTAAAGAAGCGGCTGCAAAGTAAAAGTTGTTCACAATTCAACGAAACGTGAAAATCTTCACACAGAAGCGAGTGGAAAATAGGGATCAAACCAGAGACAGTAGACGGGAGTTTCCGTTGGCAGCCCGAAGTGAAATGTGTTAACCACATCTCAAACAAGAACAGCAATTACGAACCCAGCAGGAAAGATGCCAACGAAGATGAATACAGTTTGGACTAACATATTTCCATTACTAGAAACAAGTATGACCCATTTCCAAGACCATCCGACCTACCTGAGTTTTATCTTTCGCCCCAAGTTATAAATTGTATTTGAACAGAGATTAGCATGCAAGTTCTTTGTGCTCGGTGGCCTGGGAATCTGTCTTCTCTTCAGAAATTGGAGCTTCATAAATAGCTTCTGAGATCTTCTTATCTAGCGGAAGTTATTTCTTTGCTTTCTATTCAGCTTCCAAGCGGATATCTCTTGTTCTAAATTTTGATTTTCAATCAATTCTTATGTTGATGGTAGGAAAGAAAAGATTTCAAAATAATCACAATCAATTACATAAGACAATTACATACAAACAAAAGAAAACGAAACTGTACTTCTGAACGCTTAAATAAAATTGTATTTTAAAAGTAAAAGTCCATATTTTTAAAACCGTATATTCATAATATGAGTAAAAAATTGATAAAATTATGCTTTAAGAAACTTTGTTCTTGTAAAAAAGTCCAATAACTTTCAAAAGTGTTTTTTATGTATTGTTTTATCCATTCCCTAAACCACTAAGAAATCTCAACCAATACCTTACCAATTCGAGTCAACAAAGTAAATCCTAATTTCGTTAGTTACCTGTTCTGTCATTCAATTAAGACAAGTTTAAACCTCACTTGACTTTGGCTTGCAAAGTGTGTGTTTACTACGCCAAAGAAAGAAGGAGCAAATTGCATTTCAACTGTGCCCAATTTTGCACAGTTTTCCAAGGCAACAGCAAAGGCAGAAACAGCACAAACTTTTCCTCAGCTGTTGTGGCCTGTTTTGCACTTTGCCATGGCAACAAGTGCGGCCAAACATAAACAAAGCAAAGAAAATACAGCACGGAAAATTCTTAGCTCGCGTTGCCAACTAACAACGATTTTGAATGCTTTTTTTAACTACCAACTTTGAGATATCCTCTATTATGATAATATTTTTGTATATTTATAATTCATGTGATAATTTTTTTTATCTCTTTAAATTAATACACTTATTGTCTTGAAAGTTATTTTTTTGTTTGTTTATTAAAAACATGTGCAGGGTTTTTTTATGGAAACTAAAAAAAAATTTACTTATGAGTACAATTTCTCCTAAGATCTAAAAATGAAAAATATAAATGAGTACCATTTCTCCTTAGATCTAAAAATATAACCTTTGGATTCCAGGGTAATAAAATCAAACAATAATTCCAACCACGATTCGGGTGAAAATCAATAGCAGAAAGGTGGAGAATGAAGGTGAGGAAATGTGAGCCGAGGGGTGGAAAGGTAAGGGGCACCATTAGAGAGTCCGCGACACGTTTTTCCATTTGATTTGCAGGCGTGCGATTCGATCCCAGTCGAGCCGGCCGACAAATTGAAGTAAATTTCCCGTCTGGGTTCCTGGTCCGGCTGTCTCGCTTTCCACTGGTGACCCAATTTCCGCGGAAAAGCGACTTTTCATTAGTCTAAGTTCCCTTTTATTTGGGTTGCGCTAGGTTGGCCCTTCGTCGGGAAAAATTTGCGCATTCTGTTGATTAAGTGAGTGAAACTAATGGGTCTGGAGTAAATTGGTTAGGTCTGGACAGTTCTCAGAAGGTTGTTGGCCTTTCTTTTTTTTTAGTTAACTGTGATCTCCGTTAAATTGCTCTATTTGTCTGGCTTTCGTTTCCCAAGTTAATTGATTTGGTTTTGTTGCTGCGGACGGTTTTGAAATGCTAATGGAAAAGTTCGAGTTGAACTTTAAGTTGGGAGTTGTGTCAGAGATAAGTCGAATCGAAGTAACTAAGTCGGTATTAATGGGTCCCAAGCACGACAATTGACAATGAGTGTTTTTTTTAAGGATTTACGAGTTTAATATGTACTTATATATATACAACTACGTCTTAGTTGCAAGTATTAAATAATGAACTTTGCTCTATTTAGACAAAAACATGCAATGCAATCGTTTGTTAAAAATATAATTTGAGTTGGGGATAAATGAACTGGAAAAAATGTTAACATCTAAAAGCAGAAATGTTAATAATATACAACATTATATTTCTGTAAGATTTAAAGATCTTTTCTGTCTTTGAAGTTTTGATTCATGATTATTGCTTGGGTTGAAAGACCGAAAGACCGGGAAACCCACATGAAGTGGCTGCCACACGAAGTAGCAATGTCTACGATGGTTGACTTGGCTCGGACGGCCCGCTGACAATTACACTTGGTGGCTTGACCAGTCGTGTTGGCCACTCAATAAGCGGCACCCAAGATATCTGACATCAACAGTAGAACCATTCTACCGCGAACCACTCTAAATAAGACTAAAATTTGGAACTTTAAACCAAAATCCTACAACTTAAAATTGATTTGTGTTAAAAATTTTTAAAATATATTAATAAAGAAAATACGTATCTTTTTCCCAATCTACTTTCTAAATTTTTATATTTCTTAATTAATTAAAGCCTTTTTTATTGCAATTAAATTGTAAGAATTTTTTATATTGGTTTCAAGCCATGTTTACTGTACATTTTCTCTTCACACCAACGCACGGCTTGTAAATCATAAAAACATATGCACATCACCTCTGAATCACGCCGGGCAATCAAAATGGCCCAGAGCTCCGTAACTCAGTCCCCAATCCCGATCACCGCTTTTTGGACCCTCACTCGGTCTTTTCGACCACCTACACACGATCACCGATGTGATGGCCAAAAAGGAGGCTGAAGACAAAAAATAAGAGAGGCCACGCGACGGGTCTTTATTTTGTGGTGGATCAAAAAGGAAGTGGAGAGAAGTATCGTATCTCATCGGAAATTTATGCAAGTTGAAAATCGTGACACAATTGAGAAAAGTTCATTCCGTTGACTTTGACTTGGCCTGGCTTTAGCTGTTTATTTGGCTCTTGCTTTGACTTTGGCTTGGCTTGAGCTTCGACTCGGAGGTTACCTGCCATTTGTTAGCCCCACAACAAAGTTGTGGCAGAATGAATTGGGAGGAGCAAAAAGAATAGAACACAATGAACTCGTAGATAGAAAAAGAAAACTAGAATTGGAGAAAAGTTAAGCCAGACGCCCAAATTTGTATCTTTAATGTTTTTGTTTTTATCAATAAATATTTGTAATATCTCAGAGAAATATTAAGTTTAAATCATTAATGGAAGAACAATTTACTTACTTATCGGTTGGGTACTATCAATTGTAAATTTATTTTAAATATTCTATGGCACCTTGGTAAAATTGTTAGTTGACATACTTTTAAGTTTATTTACTCTACTACATCGCGATGTGAACAAATATAAATTCAATGCTATAAAATATATATGGCTTTTACTTTTGATTTTCCAATCTGGGCTCAAATCTCCAAAGAACTTTTCGAAATCTCCGCTCCACTTCAGCGAGCAAAGTCGAGCCTTCCTCTTGGCCAACATTCGAGTCAAGAAGCAGAACCATCAGCGGCATTCATTGGGGTAATTTAAGGCGGACGGCACATATTCCCCGCCCCCAGATTCGCGTTTGCATTCCCTCGACAGACTGTTTACCGCTAAGAGCAACAAACAGCGTCTGGCGAACATCGTCAAAATCGGAGTCGCCACTCCAATTCAGTTGCCAAGATGAAGCAACCTCGTCTCGGATTCATTTGGATTTATCAAGCAGTGACTAAGTGTGTGTCTCTAGTTTCTGGTTTCTGGCATTTCAATGCTCGCTGCGATCGCTCGCTGTCACCGAGGACTCTCAACTTACTTGCATGTGATACTATTTATGCTACTACGCGGGGAGTTGGGAAGTTGAGTGGCTTATTGAGAAGGTTGTTAAGTTTATTAGCATGAAGGTAGTAGACATTCACAGTGAGGTTCTTCAGTTGATGCGTAGAAAAGATTCCACAAGACAAATTATGACTTATAAATGGATAAAATAGTTGCTAAAGAAAATATAATACGTAAATTTTAAACGAAATAAAATATTTATGATGTATACGAGTCTACTGTACTTAAAGAACACTCAAATACGAATAAGACCAAGATTTTAGGAACAGCCTATATAATATTAGTTTTAGTCAATATGAAAAATTGTATTTAACATTTTAAAGAAAACAATGTATTAATTTTAATAGCAAATAATCTACATGTTCAATTTCAATAATTTCTGTTTCAGTAATGGGATCACACTCCTCACAATCATTTAGTTAAGACTTACTATTTTGATAATTAATTAGTTACCTAAATTAACATTAATAGCCACAGTATTTAAATATCTTATTAACATGCAATCTTTATACTCCAATATTTCTTACAATACACCAGATCACTTATATTTTTAAAAAATACGTATACGCCCAGTTGATCTCGTTATGGCAATTACCTCTTAAATGCTATTTTTGCACCGCACTCTTTAATAGCTCATCAATTAGCCGAGCGCTGTCAAAAAATAACTGGCATTCCTCGCGTTGAGTCTGTCTTTAGGGGTAGCTATAGATATAGATACTCGAGAATTTTTTTTATAAAATGCCATTTAATTACATGTAAGAGGAAATCGGTTTATGGCTGAAATCCGCTTACAGAAAAACGCAAACAGAGAAAAACTGAATTGAGAGCTTTTGTGTATCTTTTGGTTACAAATACGTATGTTACCCACACAAAGATGGATTTTTCTCTGCGTAAGCAATTTTTTCTTGGTCTTTTTTTTTATGCAATCTCAAGGTCAACGGCAAGTAGCTCTTTATGTATGAATGGGATCTAATTGTTCGTGATGAGAACACACGGCTCGATGCGAGGATGACAAAGTGTGTTTCGAGGCACAAGTAGCATGTCATATGGGTGGGTCCCCTGTAAGAATATTTGCTAATGCATGTAAGGAGATTTTCGGGTAACAGCTAAGCTTCTTTATCGTCTTGTTCTCATTCCAAATGCGCTTGACAATGACTTTTTTTTCCGTTTGGATTGGCAAATGTAGCTCAAAGTTAATAGCCATTTGACATCATTTGGCATAATGATTTCTTCATTATTTATACAAGTGCTGGAAAAGAATGCTAATGTCTGTTCGTTTTTCTTTTTAGCTTGTTGGATCTCAATTGCATTGTTATCGTTATGCTGTACAGTAAAACATGGCAAAGTCGACACTTTATGCTGCTGGGGTGACCTGTCTCGGGTTTGTATGCTTCGCCTTGGCATCTGTGGCCATTGGCATACCCATCTGGGGATACTATGATAGTCCATCGGGTGAGTGAACACCGTACAATATTTTTAATTTGATTAATCTAATATGTTTTTCATTTAACAGGCGGCTATGACTTCGATCGAGGCTATTTCGGGCCGTTTAAGGTCTGCAAGCAATTGACGTATAACCGCGAGAAGTGCGGCAACGATGTATCCAAGTTTAGGCTAAGCAGTAAGTACCTAAAATTGTTAGTTGTGGTGCTTTTTAAGTTAGCTGCTATAAAAAATACACTAAAAAATGGTAGTTTGTTAAGAGGTTTATAAATTTACAATGTAATGTATATATTTATTATTTAAAAATTAAATAATAAATATATTTTGAAAAGTTACAAAGGGAACAAAAACCACAAATAATTATAAAATAAAAGCAAATTTGAAAGACAATTGTTAAGCTCTGTTAACAAGCTTTGTTTACAGATCTGCAATTGCTATGCCTTAAATAAATATTAATTTGCCCATTTTCCATTTTAGATGCAGTTTTTGTCAGTGGACTCCTGGCCATTGGCAGCTCAGCTGTGCTGGGCATCTTCTGCATTCTGTCGGTCATTCAACACGCGATGATCTCATCTAGGGAGAAGGTGGTATTGCCCTATACAACTCTAGTGATAGTGAAGTTAATGCTGGCGTTGCTGGGAGGTGAGTTCCGATGGCTTTGACTAGAAGCGATAAAGAAACATTATTTAATTGCCATTTTTGCAGGTGTACTGGCTATCATAGCGACGGTTTTGTTTGCTCTACAAATTGATGAGCAGGAGCGCTATGGCTTCAAGATATCGCGGGGCATTTCCTTCTATATACAGGTGATTTATAGTTAATTACTCATGCAGTTGCGTGAGCAGCAATCAGGCGAAATTATAGATGTACTCTTAGATGGTATATACTTAAGAAGTCTTTTTTTTAGTTTTTTTCTTTTGCAATTAACTAACAATAATTCAAGCGTTGTTTCTTTTTATGTAGATTACACATAATTGGTCAAAGCTTAACCTGACATTATAAGTATATAAGTATATACCCGTAGATCTTTATTCTTAATAAACTCTCTTTTACATTGTTGAACACTCATTGAATACTATTAATTTTGGTGGCCATTTAAAGTTAAAAGTTAATTATAATAATAAATACAACGTAAGAGGTTTTAAGTTTCGCCCTTTGATTGCCTATTGTATTTGTTTATGCTTATATTAATTTGTTGCATTTTATTTTACAGATCGTTGCGATTGTTTTGACCATCGCTTTGTTCGTTGCCGCCCTCTACGATGTGATCTATTCGCGCAGTCCCGGAGGAGATCCGACGATGGCGCTGGATGCGGCATCTCCGGGCAGTGCCACCACGTTCAACAATCCGGGCTTCAAGGAGCCGCGCAGTCGCAACGGCGTTTCGGTGACAGACGCCTCCGGGAAGCCGTACAGTGGGATCCGGAATGGAGCGGGAACGGCTGGCAGTGTGGCCTCCATGAGCACGACGGTGACCAGCGTCTCCAATGGGTCAACCCTCGACTCAGTGACACGATCACCACTGCGATCGAGTCTGAAAAAACCCCGACCCCGGCCGGATCCAACGCTGGGCATTCAAAATCCCGGCTATTCCGGATCCGGAAGTTCGCCACCGATGCGGCGCAATGGAAGCGTGAAGAAGGTCCGCATTCAGACGCACAGCACCGAGGTGTAAAATGGTTTCAACCACTTAGATTTAAGCCCTTCAACAAGCAGCAAACGGAAAAAACAAACAAAAATATATACATACAAAGACTGTGTACAGTAGCAAAAAAAGAAGACACAAAGCAAGATTAAGGTTAGAATCTTTTTGAAGTGTCCGTCATTAATTAATTGATAATTCCCAAACTGCAAATTGAAAATTCATTTTCATTTGTCTTCCAAGAAGGATGCATATTATTCATTTGGCCTTGGCCAATATTTCTGTAAGCAACGGTTTCCGTCCACGGGCAAGGCAAGAGTATTTAATTCGAATTGAATTTCCCCAGAAGTATTTGATTTTCAATATACATACCTCCCCAAGTGCCCTTGAGACCCCGCCCAGTCCCCCGCACATTGGAAAGAATTAGCCACGAAAACGTGTTACTCTGTAATACCAACCTACATTTAATTAATTTGCAATATTCATATCTAACAGAAACAAACTAAGCCTAAGCATTATAAAGCAACATTTGTAAAATACATAAAAATCAAAACGACACAATTTGTTATTTATAATTAAGTTTAAGTCAAGGCGAAAATGAGCGAGTTTCAAATAGATTCGATAATTATATGTTATTGTTAGCTATACTTTAATTTAAAAGCGTTAATCAACCTAAATGGATAATAATAATTGTTGCGCTAAGATTTCACTATTAAAGACACTTAGATTAATTGCTAAGCTTGTTTGATTAGTTTTTTGTAATTTAATTGAAAAATGTGTTTCATGTTTTTCTTTGTAAGCTAAGAAAATAATAAATAAAAGCTAAAAATTAATATAATTGGAGGAATTAATTTTTGGGGTCCGTTTTTTTGTATTATTTAAATATTAATTATTTTTAAATCATTTTCTGTGGAGACTGTGTGAGCACAAATCACGGATTTCCGACGAGGTTCGAAACTTGGATGAACAAGCCGGGTCTCCTAGTTTTTATTTGTATAGTATTTCTCCTTGGCATACTAAAAGCAAGCGGTTCACATTCAAGCAGTTAACAGCACGAGGTTTACATAATAGCAAAAATGTTAAGCTTAACAGAGATGTGTTTTTAATAGAAAAATATTAAGTACTGACGAATTAAATATCATTCATATTAAAACGGGCAAATAATAATTAACACACATTGAAATTTGTAAGACAAAACCGTATGCATAAAAAAAGACTAAGATAACCCATTTAAAAAATGGTGGATTCAAATTGGTTTTTTTTTCTTAAACAAGTAAAAAATTTTAAACTTAAAAATATGTAATTTTACAATTTTCGAGCCTATCTTCCCGATTGTGCCAATTGTCTTGAGCAATCGATGACCCCATAAAAAAACTGGTGCAGAGATTTTTCCTTTGTTCTCAGAGACATATAAAATCCGTTATCAGCTCCCGATTCAGAATCTGGGATCGATGCTACTGCGTTGAGCTTTGTTTACAAATACATTTCATTCAGGAAAAGTTGATAAGTAGCCCAGTGAATACCAGGTAGATAATGCCGGAGAGTGAGAGCCCAATAATCCCGAGCTTCTCAGGCGATCGAACAGTTTGAGCTAAGACCGCTTGGAGTGAGGACGTATTTGGCATCGGGAGATAATATAGAACTGCTGCATCTAGTATAGGAAGCCAGACAAGAACAGTATTTGTTTATATTTCCACATAGCCCACATATAAATAAATTATGAAATCAGAGACGTTGCACAAGTTTCTGGCTTTCTGTTCGCTGCTGATTGCCTGCACATGGAGCCAGCCATGTAAGTTTAAATTCGAAGCGGAATATAGGGGCTATTTTTGAAATTCGATAATAAATTCCTTCAATATTCTACGTTTTAAAATTTACACTATGCTAAACGTTATCAACGATATTTCCTAAAATAGAAATCAAGATAATAAACTGTTTTAGAGCATAAATACTAAATTTCACACATTAAATTAATTAAATAAAATTACTATATTTATTTATTTTACATCCCGCCCACTTTTTAGTGAATTCGACTCAGCAGCAAACAACTCATCAACAACTGCCGCCAGTTCAGAGACCAGTTTTCCTAATTAAACATAATATTAGGGCGGAAGATGCCAAAAACTACCACATCACAATTCCCAAGGACCCCAAATCGGGGGAGCCCTGTCTCACGATCACTTGGAAGACCAATCCGGATGGCAGTGGCCCTGCTGAACCGCAAATCTTCATGGGTAGTGGCTACTTTGGCATATTACCACCAGTAGCGAGAACACCGCAAAGACAATAAACCAAACATTACAATTTATTTATTTACGGAAATTTTATTGAGTATTTTTCTGATATATTTGCATGATTTCGTATATAAAATATATCTGAAGTGCAAAAAGATAGGTCTAAAAAATTAGAGAAACCAACTTTCAATTGCATGTTACTTAACAAAAAACTATTATAATAGTTTTTAGAATTCAAATTCATGTCCTGTTCATATTTTACTTCTGTAAGTTTTGTGGATTTTCTGTGATAGAAACATTTTAAATATTTTATTTGGCGATCATAAATTCTGTAATAAGTTATTTTAAGTTACTAGTCCAATATTTATCACCTATAACTCCCACCACAACCTTCGCTCTACTGATTTCTTTTTTTTTTGACAAAATAATTGTACACTGACCCATTGCGCTTTGGGGGAGAAGTTGGATATTTTGCTCGTATTTTCAGGGCCGGGTTTTGGCAACACCCAGTCTGGACTCTGGAATATCGGTTGGTTGTCATAGCAACTCTGCGGGTGGAGTTCGAAACCCAGTTTTTTGGGCATGGGAGCCAGACAGTAGAGTCCCAAACTCCAGGGCAACTCCCCAAAACAGAAAACAGAAGGCCCCCTTGCAAATCCCATTCTCACACTGTCTGTGTCTGCAAGTGACAGAGATGGAAGCCATTCAGATAGAGTGAGAAGGAGCGCGAACCGTAGAAAGAGATAGAGAGAGAGAGATTTTGCAGGGCTGCACTTTTCGGGATGACTGCAAAAAATTTCGCTTTTTTCCATGTCCTGACTTTCGCTGCAGTTTTCATTTCAGAGCGCAACTCAAAAAGCAACATTAAAAGCAACAACAACAGCAACAACAACACCGACATACGCAACCCGAAAAAAAAATGTGGCGTGGGAGTGTGTTAGTAAGGCTAATTGCCTTGTCATACCCCCAGGGCCCACGGGTGGTATGATGAATTTTACGAAATATCAATTAACGATGTGCACACCATTTCCAATGCGCCACGTTATCATTTAATCGTTCCTGTAGGTATATGGGTTATAGTTGCTTGATACAAACGTTTGCGTACAAAAAAATATATATATGGAAACAATATGTGTAAGGTATGCTAATACTTTTCTACCATTCGTCACAAATGTTTTATAATATTTCTTATTACTTAAAATTACTTTACCTTTTTAAGCTAAAACATAATAAAAAAAGGATCGGTTGTTCATTACATGATTTGTTTACTTCTTTTTCAAAAATTGTTAACTGTTAAGTTATTTTCGAATCCCTCAAAGTTGTTATAAGGTATCGATTTCCATGTGACAAATGTCAGTTTGAAAACAAAATATAAAATGTGCTTACATACAAAAAAAAATTCTTGTAATATGCTAGTATTTCATGAGGGAAACTCTTCACCGCGGTTGTAGGTCTTTTAAACAAACACAAAAAGTCGCCCCAATGCAAATTTAATCGTGATAGTAATAATGTTAGTTATTTTGGCTGCCTGTGTATACCTAACTTTTGGATTTCTAATTGTGTACTTAATATGCCTTTGTATTATGATATTCCTGTCTATATTCTTTGGCTACAATCCTGTCGACAACTAAGGACTTTTCATTTGTAAAACAATTATAAATGGGTAAGCAACAATTAATTTTTAAATTTTTGTCTGCTCCAAATTAAAAGTGTCGAAAAAATCAAAAAGCATTTAAAGTACATCTTCAAAAATATCATTAATTTGCCGTTTGGCCATCAACAACCCCGAAAAGCACTCAGACAGGCGGTAAGTTTCCCGGTAAACCCCAAAAAAAAGTTGACAAAAACTTTTTATGCATTACCTTTGTCTACATTTTGGTCAGCTTGATGGGAATTATGGGGATTTTGGGGGTGTACGAGAACGGTGGCCCAGACAACAGTCAATGGATTAAGCGTTTGTTGTGGGGTTGTTGCTAATATGAATATGTTTGTTGCTATTTTATTTAACGCTTCACTGCATTCCCTTTTTATTTTGTCTGTCTGTCTCTTTGTCTGGGAACTCTGCTGGATGTTGGCCAGGATAGTTGTATTCCCCCCCTATGAGTGCTGAATTTTTAATCAGCCCTTTTGGCCCGTGGCTTTGATTGAATGGAATAAAATATTCGAGCCTCACTCTCGTTCCATATTCTACGTCCTTCCTGTTTTCTGCTGTTCTAGAAATTTTAGAAAGTTCCGTTGCGGCTGCAGCGACAGCCACCCCTGGAGCACCACCGCCTCTGACCCCAGCAGTAACCCACATTGCCAACCCCTTTTGGGCCCCCTTTTGACCCCCTCTTCACCCCCGATCCCAGCAAACATTCTGCACTGCGTCACGTTCGCCGCATGCTGTCTGCCATTTTGGCTTTTCCTGCAGGAAGCTTGCATATTTCACGTTCGCCATGTTGTTTTTTCCTCGGTGTGTGTGTGTGTGTGTGTGCAGTGTGTGCAGTGTGTGTGCCCCGAAGTTGGTGTGTGTGTGTGTGCAGTGTCTGTGTGAGCCGGTGCCCCAACTCTTCACTTTTATCGATTGAATTGTGTCTCCGGCTGTGAAATGCAGGTCATTGATCTGTTCGTGCCAGCTAAAAACGACGGAATGCTTTTTCGGTTTTTCGCTCTCTCGCTCTCTCTCTTTCTGCCTTTTTCGCCTTCTCTATTGCTCCTTTGAAGGAGTTGGGCAGGACAGCAGCTGTGGACTGCAATTCATCGTCTGGCTTTTTTGGAGTTTTATGGGTAATCAGCATTTGACAAGGGTTCTGGGTTTCCAGTAAACAGCGCCATAAATCTGATTTCGTTTTGATAAACCAATTTGGTGTCAGCCATTTAGCTGAATTTAGATTTCGAGCCAGGCTAAGTTTGGATAAGTTGAGGCTGGCTAGGTTTAACTTTTCTCGAAAAAGAAAATATGAAAAGTATAAATAGTTAATATAATTGTATAACATTTATTTATTTAAACAGTTTTATATATAATGGGTGACAAAATGCAATTTTATGATTTTATTAAGGTGAAGGCATGTTTAATAAACAAATGTAATAACTATGAACTAAATGAAAAAATTTTAACGCTAAAATAAAAGCTTTTTTAACACAACGAAATTTTTAGGCATATAATTCGGAAGTTTTCTTAAAATAAATTAAATTTATAAAAGCTGAAAGTAGTTTTATTTTAGTTTTAATTAACTAATATAATTTTAAAAGATGGCTGCTTATTTAGGTACCAATATTTGTAAAAGTTTGAAAAGTTTCAAACATCCGCTTTTAAGATAAAATAACTGTACAGAGCAGCTCGAGTTGTTCCTTTTTGCAACCAACACCAGCAAAACAACTGTGAACAGTATTTCCTTTCCGAAGCTTTGGGGTAGTGGAGCAGCAGAACCCGGAGATATATATATTCTAAGTAGGAGTTTGGGTTGGAGCTGGAAGTCACAACCAGACTGCTGGCAGAAACTGTACCGAAGCATCGAGAACGTAGATTCCAGACAGCAGTAGAAAGGGAAATCTACTGCGACTTTTGGCACCAGGATATGTATTTTTTGGGCACTTGGAGTTTTCCGCCTCCGGTCTTTTGGGGGTTAAATAAAAAGTACTTGTCCGTTTGACGGTTCAATGACCATCCAACCGACCGGCGTCGATGCTATCTGAACAAAGTATATTGCCATCGACCAACGTCCGCTGCTTCCCACATTTACTAATGGGTCTTGCCTTTGCCTATCGCTGGAAAAACAAAAAATAAATAAGCATAATGTGCAGAACGAGTTGCAATCGCAGTTCCCTGTTCCCGGATTCTTAGCCACAAGTGAGTTCGGTTGACTTAATGCCCAGCTCGGTGAGCCAAACACGTTTTCGCTAGCGCATAATTTGTGGGTAAGTTTTCAATCAACAAGCTCCAAGCCAAAGGCTTCAGTTTCTCTTCCGTCTATTTTTGTTCCAACTTTGTCTAATAATTCTGGAATGCAATGCCAACTTTCACATCTAACTAATTGGCTTAACCCTGGCATTTGGCATTTGGCATTGCATATTTACGACGAACACTCCAGTACCTTACTTAATTTTTACGGTGGGGTAGTCTTACAGTTTTATAAGGGACATAAGTTTGCTGTTTGTGAAGAGTAGCTTAAAATATCTTTAAAATGATCAAATATATGAATTTTTTTTTAAATTGCTATTTTGTATATAAAAAATTAAGAATTTATAACCTTTTATTAATTAGTAATCCGAAAATGTAATGAAATCCGAATGTATGTATTAAAAAAAATATATATTTCCAACTAAAACATTTTTTTCTCTGCAAAGTTTTAGAAATAAATATCTTTTTATTAATAACTGGATAATTAAAATGTATTACAATTAATTAAGTATTCTTTAAAAATAGTCGAAAATGAAAAAGGTTTATTAAATTAAAATGTCAGCTAATTTTAATTCTGATCAGCAAAAAAAGCGCTTTCCTAATATTCCAAAAAATATAAATAAAATGATTAGATATAACATAATTTTATTAAAATTCAATTTAATTGTTAGAAAATGATATAAATATTTAGAACTGAAGTATAAATGATCACTTTGAAAATGTGTTATAAATATTCTGCTATAGCAAATAGTATTGCTATTCAAAATTCTCTTTCCTGTCCCCGAATCTCGGCAATAACTTCACCCAATATAGTGCATCTCGGAAACTTCGCGGTCATTGGAATTGCACAGCTCAACCACCCAGAGAACGTTAAGCGCAGGCGTCGTCGCTAGAGAAAGGGAGAGATTTGAATGCGGGGGAATCCGAGAGATAGAGAGAGTTACCGTAGAGGCCTCTCTGACTGGGAAGCCTTCTCCTCCTAAACTGCCCAAGCCAAAGCCAAAGCCAAAGCCATGGGCCTAGCGCTCGGGCTAATGGCCTCTCCAGTCGTTAGCCGATGTTATAATCGCTGGGAATCGTGGCTGCAGCTTTTGTTTGCATTCCACAGCGTTGAGGTGGTTTCTCTTGCCGCTCCTCCGATTCTCCGATTCTCCTGCTCACCAGTTCACCAGTTCTCCAGTTCTCCAGCCACCCGGTTCTCCGGTTCGTGCACCTTCCCCGCCCACACTCTCACCCAGTTTCAGGTCGGGTCTGCTGGCATTGACACTGACACTGCGCTACGATGGCATTGGCCATGGCATTCCCGGTGCTTCTTGCAGCGGCTTCCTGCACCGCCACCTTGGAGCCCGCCTCCCTAGTCACTCCCCATGCACCTTCTCCCGGTTCGAAACTGGTCTGGCATTCATCAACCTTGGTTTCACGAGGGAGTGGGAACGGAGGAAGGCACCTGGCAATGCGTGTGCAAAGTACAGGGAAGATTAGAAAGTCGCATTGGCTAGGCAAATTCGTATTCAATTTTTAACACATATCATTATTTTTACCATTTATTGTGAGAGAACTAAAAATATTTTAATTCAGATTTTTGAAGTATTTTACAACTTACAATTTGATATTTAACATTTTTTGCCCATGGTCAAATATAATATTAATATTGAGTATCTGTTGAGCATATTACATATATGTTTTGAATATATATATATATATATTTATAATAAAGGTAAATAAAACACAATACTGAATAATTTTAAACATGTATTTTAATTAGAAACAAAAACCTAAAAAAATTGAGATATTTCTGAACACAAAATAATAAATTAAATGTGTTGGTTAATTTTAAGAACACAAAACAATTCCAATAATTGTTAGTATTGAAATAAAATATATGCCAAGAGACAATATTTTAAAATTATTTATGTATGGATAATTTGAAATATTAATCATTATTGCTTACCTTTCATTACTTTTCGCTTAGTCACCATTTATCAATAATTTAGTTATTAACATAAGTTATTCTCAGATCTATATGCAAATGCATACAAAAAAAATGTAATTGACATTATTTATTTTTTATACCAATTGAAAAATGGTTACCATGTTAAAATAATGTTTTTACTGTAGGTCAGCACAAAAACCCTTTTGTGATTTGCGTTATGCATTGACAGACTTCTATTGTCCGAGCAAGACCTATCCGTGTCCTTTCTGTTTGCAGACCCCATTTCCATCGCAATCCCCAGGATTCCATGTCCACGATGATGCCGCTGCACTGGCCGGGCTTGAACTGGATTTTTAATTGGCCTAGTCCATTGAGTGCTCCATTTGCTGGCACCCCCCCGTGCACCCATCCGATATGTGTTGGCCAAGGTGCGAGTGGGGCGACGAGTGGAGGACAGATGCCCAACGATAATGGACAGCTGAGATTTGCACTCGGATAGCAGTAACTGTGGAAACAAGTTTGAATTGCAAATGAGTGAATTGCAGATGAACTGGGAATTTTCCAATTGCTATTTGAAGAACTAAATGGACTTTACGCATTAAAGGCAGTGTAGAAGTCTACACGAGGAAACTTGAGTCTTTCAAAATTGAGGGACTAGTTCTGTCTAAAAACTAATGGATAATTATCAAAAATTGTTATGTGATTTTTTGTACAATTTAGTTAACAATTTATAGAAATCACAAGCAAATATAAGCCTCAAATATAATTAAAAAAAAAAATAAGAAATATTCTTTCGAGGCTTGAGATTTCACAGTATTGTGACACAGTAATCAGACAAAATAAAAATATATTTATGTTTTCGATTTGAATTTAATACGAATCATGGCTTAATTTGTTTTATTTATCTTTGTACGTAGCTTAATCTCCTTCATTGTGCAATTTTCACCCCACTTCTCCCAACCACATTGTCCTTAATTTGTCTTTGAGTGTTCCCCCAACTTTTCCATGTGACAGTTTAACTAACTGATGAGTAAACTTAACAAAAAAAGAAAATTAAAATAAACAGGGACACCACAATTAAAATGAAAATCAACGAAAAGGGAAAACTTTTTGTAATACATACTCTTGGTACTTTCGCATGTATGTGGAGATATATACGAAGCGAACACACGGACATATTTTAATCCTCACAGACAGAACAATAACAGACTAACCTATTGTAAAGTGGGGGAAATATAAAGCTCAACGGCAAATATGTATGTTTACATATAGACATATATACACCCATATTGGTCGGGTGTCTGTGCCTGTGTATGTTTATGCATTTGTATGCACTTGCGACAAATTTTCCAAAATGGCGACGACAATGACTAACCGTATGACTTCAACTCCCTTCCGTTCCCCAATTTTCCGCCCCCCCAACACACAGAAAGTAGAGTGGGAGAGGTTCGTTTTGTCTGCTTGCGAAACTCCAGAACACCAGAACTCCAGGTCAATGATACCAAAAGTTAAACACCCAGCCAACCCACAAACTTTATGACCCACCCCTCGCCACCCACCATGTCTGCGTCGCACTTGAGCAATTTTCACAAAAAAATAAAAATACAAAAATGCAGAAAATAAAAATAATAGAGGAAAGACTCGACTGAAAGAAGAGAATGAAAACAAAAAGCGACGGGCCGCACCCTGGGGCAAAAAGAGTGAGGAAAATGGAGGGGTGGGTGGGGGTGTGCATGCAACGTCAGTGTCAAGTTTACGCTAGGTTCACCACCTTCAGCGCCCAGTCCCCAAATCATCCAACACCCCCTCGCTGCCATGCCTTTTTCCACACACAACTCCACTTTCAATGGCAGCACAAAAGCACTTTTATCTTTTGTACGTTTAATTTGTGCAGTGAAAAGTGGGCGGGAAAAGCGTCAATGCCGGGTTAAGAGGATGAATTGTGCACTGAGAAAATGTTCAGAAAATTTTGTATATTATAGTATTCTCCTGTATATTTTTGTTAAGAAGTATAGACAAACTGTTAAGAATTATTCATTATAGTGTTCTATAACCTGGTTCATTTGGAAATTTGTGAGATTTTATCTAAAATTTCAATTCCAGTAACACAGAAGCATATTTTTGTAGCATACTTATTGAATACTTAGTTCTCTAAAATGCTTTTCATCACCCTACTCCTTGTATTGTACATTAAACTTCAATATCAAATATAAATGTTTCAATTAGTCCTGAATTTAATTGTAAGGCTAAAGTTTTTATTTTAGTTTTAGATTCAGGATCAATATTAAATCCCAAATTATAACACTATTAATCTATCAGCTGTAAAAAAAAGGATTTTTTTTATGTGTTTTTAAGAGGGAGGAAAAGCGAATGGGCTCATAGCGGCCAAAACACCGAGCCACCCACCTCTTCCTTTTTCGCCCAACAAAACAGTCCACAAGCATCTGCACTCATGCATCATTCATTCTGCTTTGCTCTCTGTCGCTCTCTTTATCTGCATCTGTTTCTGTGTGTGCATATATATATATATATATATATTTATATGTATATATGTATTTGTGTGTTGGAGCTGCAGCAACAACAACAACTACGACAACTTGAACAACGCGGTGAAGGTCATTGCTACCAAAATTGTGTCTCCCTTTTGTCCTACTCTACTCTCGACTCGATTCGCTTCGTCTCACACACACACACACACACACACTCGCCGATACCCACTCACACAGAGACACACTCAAAACACACACACACTCTCTCACAGACAGGAAAAGCCCTGTATCTGTGTGAGCTATCCATCCATCCTAGTGGTATACTCCACATCCCGAAACATAACTTGAACAGGGAGTTGGGATCTCAGTTCTGGAATGGGCGATGAAAATGGAGACAGCTATGGAAAGAGATGGCAATCGGGGAAAGAAAGAGAGAGGGAGAGAGAAAGAGCGAGTTGGAGAGCTGCAGTGCTCGACTGGGAAGTTTTTCTTTTTCGCTTTTTGTTTTCAACGTGCCCACTTTTCGCCAGCCTTCCCCTTTCGTCATTTTTTTATAAGACATGCTTTAAATGGGTAAAGAAGTTGCCAGATGGCGAAGATCACAAAGAAATTAAATGAAACGTCTTATCTTATAAAAAAGAGAAATACAATAAAAGCAACTTGTTTTAAAGTTTTTAAACTATAACTATACTCCATTCTCTATTTTTTCAAATTATATAATTACATTAGGTATTATGAAAACTTTTTTTTTTATTGTAGCTTCAAGGGTTAGTAAAAATAATGGCAAGCATTTAAAATTTTAATACACTTGATTTAGTATTTGGCAGATAAATGTTATATATTATATTTTTTTAATACTACACAAATTTCTAGGCAATTTCAATCATCTGGCAACTGTAACGCCACTTGGCTTGCGATTACAAAATCGCAACAGCTTCTCCAACTCCGCTATTGAAAACTTGTTCGTTGCCCCCTCTTCTATCCCACTTGCACCACCTCCCGTCTCGCTCTGGCCGCAAACTGTGTCTGTGTCACTCAACCCACTAAACTAGCGCACAATGCGAATTGTGAAATGCGACGATGACGACGATGCCAGGCAACGAACGAAGTTGTTGAGTTCTCCCAGTTCTTCGCATACTCTTTCAAAAGGTGGTATACTTCTGATAAGCGGACGAAAATGTTTCTCCTATTATAAACTATATAATGGTAGTAAATACGCAATGTAATAATATTTTTCTGTCAAGTCAAGGTTTTGTATCGCTGATCCTTGCCGGGTAATTGGATTAAATTATTCTAATACTGTTGTTTTCTCGATTTAGTAATTCATCATTTTTGTTTTTTGCCAGAAAACGGAAAAAGATATGAAAATTAAAATTTTCTCATTTATTTTGAAGAAATCACATAATTTTACAATTTCATCATATTTTTTCAGGATATTCTGGAAGTCGGTCTTTTAAGCTTCTCTCTGGCCCTCTCTTTCGCCCACCAAGGCAGACATTGCCCAGCTTACTCCTCTCGCTCTCTTTCTCTGTGTCTCCTTCTGCTGTGCATGCTGCTCCATTCACGTGCTGCATGCTTTTCGCGTGTAAGTCGCCCAGCCCCTGCGATCCCCCCATACCCATTCCTACGACCCCCTCTCTCTTTCACGCTCTCTACAGTTCTCTCTGGGTTCTCAACGGAAGTTGGCGTGCGCCAGTGTGTGTGAGTGCTGGGTTCAATGTCTGGTGGTTGACCTACCCACACCACTACGTTTTCCCAGGAGTCTCGGTGCTCAGCTCCTGCTGCACTCTGCTTGGTCCTTCTCGTTCCTTCTCTTCTCGCTTGTTGACTCATTGGAACTGCTTGTTCCGCCACTGCGTGGGTATTAGAAAGTGCCGCACCCAGAAAAAAAAACACAAATAAAAAATATACAAAAAGGGACCAAAACTCAAACTCCCACCTCGTCTGTGTGACAAGTGAAAACTAGAAAATTCTGCTGCTCACTGCTCACTAAAGTAAAAGTTGTCTTATCAATGCGCCGGAGTTCTTGCCGGTGGGTGGCGGTTCGTTGTCGACAGCTCATTTGGCGTCATTTCGGCGAGACAAGGACCCCATAAAGATGCCAAACAGATATTGCATAGTTTAACAGATATTTCGAAACTCGTCTGGCATCAATCGCTTTGGACTTGACCAAGGGCATGGTTATTATCTTCGGCATGATATAAATTTTGCTTATCAAAGTGAATCCTTAAGCAATATTAAAAAAAGAGTGAATTAAGTCCTGTTTTTGAATAAATAAAAAAGTAAGTTTAAGGAAAACTAGCTATAAATTTCAGTTTAAAAAATTTACAATGTAAAAAAAAGAAAACCTAGTCAAATAAAAAAATGTTAATAAGTATGTCTGGAATAGATATTTTTGACATATCGATTTGGAAAACTTGAACTTTCAGTTGGAACAGGAAAAACCAAGTCAATTGACAATTTGTCTTAAGTTTGTTCAACAAAAAAATATTTAAACTAAATTGTTGATTTTAAAAGTTTTACCCAAAGTTAAAATAGAACAAATTTGCCGTATTCTATTTTCTTCCAAGCTAGTGGAAAATTTCTTGCTGTTCTTCTGATGCCATCAACTGGTTTTCCACTTGCAGCAGATTCAAGGCTAAGCCTGTTGGGTCATTGCCATTGCAAGTTTTTCTCCGGTGCTGGAAAAACTAGTTGCATTCACCTGGGCGCGCAATATTTGCTTAGACAGATTACCCAAGAACCGGCTGGGCGGGTTTTCTTCAGCCCGACTTCGTCACAGGGAAAGTTCTGGAGGGAGAGAGTGTGCGCTAATACCGGAGAAATGGAGAAAGTTGCAAGTGGCAAAAGATACTTCAGCCAGCCTATTGTGCAAGTTCCCGCACTTCCACTCCATTTCCACAGTGGAAACTAGGTGAGGTGAGTCACAGTTGTATGCATTTAACAACCCCTTTTTTTTAGCCCTTTTGCAAATTTTCTGAAGGTGGGTGGTTCGGTTGTTTTTGCCCTCGAATGACAAATTATCCTTTACCGAAACCAGTCGGCAGGACTCGCTTTTGCCAAAATAAGCTGGGCAAATAAAAAACAACTGGGAACAGGTGTTGCTTTCTGTCTTATGCTGATTTAGAAAATCAAGGAAAAAAATACAAAAATGTTTTTTTTATTCTAAAAATGTTATTTTATACGAAATAGACATGTTTAATTCCATGTGTAGGCTCAGAATTTGGCACAACAATAAAAAAAAACGTCTTCGAATCGAACAGATGCTTATTTTATTATATTTATAAATTTTAAGATTAAGTTTTTAGTGATATCATGGAATTCCACTTTACTTCTATAACTTAATTAAAAAACCTTAAAAAATATCTTATATTGTAATAACAAACTTATTTCTTAGTTCTTATTTTTATAAATTTCTCCCCCATTGTCAACAGAATTTGAACTCAAGAACTCTAGGGTTTTCCGTTGTAAAAGCTTGCAACCCTTTTTTTGTGAAATTTTTACGTCGTTCCCGCAACATTAAGCTTGGTTTATTGACCTCCATGCTGCACTGCATTGCGTCACCGGCTCATCTGGTCGTCTCTTATCACGCAACTGGCATCAAAAGTGTCAGCCATAGCTATACACTGAAAAAAACAATACTTTCTATTCTTAATACAATTTAAGTCTTATATTTATTAAAATTTCTTTTATTAAATATCAAGAAATTGAAATTTATCCATTTAAATACAGATTTAAAATGATTGATTTCTTATTATAAATTTTACTGTGTACCTTAACCCTTGTCTCCTTCCTTAACCCTGTGCACTTTTCGGTTTACTGCTGCAACGTTACAAATTAGCGAACGTTTTGGTGGGAGAAGGAGGCCAACTGTCTGGGCCCAGACCCCGTTTGTTGTTGTGATACACGGGGTTTGGGTTTGTCACAAGGGGTTGGTGCATAACGACGCCATAATTACTGTAATCTATATCATATTGCAGAGTTTGCTTGATGTTTTGGCCAAGTAAGTGGCCATAAAATGCAGTCAACTTCGGTGCCAAACCGCTGTTGTACTTGATTTAAAAGAAATTAGGGAGTTGGAAGTCAACATTAAGCGAGGACAATTGTCCTGCTCAGATTTTTGCTGCAATAGTTCATAATAAGTTCGATAGTTACCAATTCTGAACAAATAAATTTGTAAAATAAAGCAATGAGCTATTAAGCTCAGCAACGAAATGGAACCGGACTATAACCGATTAGCTATTTGATATCAAAAAATCGTAAAAAAAGCGAAACGAAATGATGTAAGTGAGTCAGACTCTTTCGATTGCCCCAAAAGGGCTTTACTAACAAAAAACTCAACATCAAATCTAGTTTGGTAATAAAATAATAAGAATGCTATTGAATATTCCTTATATTTAATGAGTTAATTAATTATTTTGTTTTCGCAGATAAGGTGGGAACGGTTTATAAATTGCAAGCGAAAAGCTTTTCCAATTTCTCTCTCTTAAAATTCGCAATTGCATTCTGTTCTCCACACGACAAATTTTTGCCGAGGCTCTCAGTTTGCATTTCGCTCTCGAAGGAAAAGCTCGTGATGGAAAATCCACGGAGAATTACCGATTTGCCGTTGGAAGTCCTCGATCTGATATTCAGTAATCTTAGCCAACTATCAAACAAAGTGACGTTGGCTCAGGCTGATGAAAAGCTGGGAAAAGCTTTTGCCTACCACAGCCGCAATGGCTACAGGCGACTCTCGCCCAACGGAAGGCTAAGTCCCGAACTGTGGGTGATTCTCATTAGGGAATGTGGCCCGTCAATTGAGGAACTTGTGTGCGATGGAAGGAGTCTAGCCTGGAACGACCTTATCGCCCAGGCAGTTGTTAATTACTGTCCCAATCTTAAATTGGTATCCATTTGTCTATATAGGTCAGGTCGTGTCAGCGCCGAGGCTTTTCTAATACAAATGAAAAACAAGCTGACATCGGTTACAATAGACCAACAAGATCATTTCGCACCTACAATTTTAGGCGCGGTGGCTGAAATTACCGAACTAAAAAATTTCTCATTTATGGGAAATGTGGACGAAAACGGTGAGTCTTTTGAAGCAAAAAGGAAAAATACTTGTAATCTTTAAATATAGCTTTACGTTTGTAAAAAAGAATACAATACACAAGAGTTTATGTAAAAATGTCACAAAAATTCTATTTAAAGCAAATTCCAAATGAAATCTTTTATACTATCCACAAAATAAATATTTCAAAACAAGTCGTTTAAATCGCCAATTGAACTGATCGCAGGTCTTTTGTTTAGTTGATCTTTTACAGAAACTGGTCGCCCTGGAAAAGTTGGAAATCGAACACATATATTATATAGACGAGCCGTCTGTTAATTTACTACAGATTTGTGCCTCCCAAAGGAATCTGCGCGAATTGAGTGTGGTCAAAATTAAAATACTGCCTTTTGAGGAAAATAATTCTACGGTATGGGCAAGCTTGGAATCATTGACTTTGAACCAGTGCATAATTTCCTTCGAACTGCCAGACTGCCCTAAGCTTAAATATTTGGAAATTCAATATCCTAGGTGTCATATGGAAGACTATATCCTCAAATTTATTCTGAAAAATGGTAGTAATATTCACACCTTGTATGAGAGATGCTATCCGTCAATTAATGCTGACGGCTTTCTCCAACTGCTACGCAGCTGCCCTAAATTGAGATACCTTGATACTCCTATGGAGTATATAAAGCTGTATTTGGCCTATGTGAACAATATAATCGAAATACTAAGAGAAAATGGAGTCACTCCAGAGGACCCATTAGAACTGGTTGTATGTAGGCGTATTAAGTGGAAATGGATGCGACGATTGGTGAGTTCTTTGAAGCAATATGTTTTCAAATGTTGCCTTGAGTTTTCTTTTCAGCTGCTTAAAGCCCCAAATTCAAACTTGATCGATTTGTATGAGGGCACTGAGTAAAAAAGTAAAGAAAAAAGAATATTCTGTTGAAATAAAACTAAATATATGCAGTTGAAACTAAGAGAATATTACTAAAAAATCTTCCTGTAAGTATACCACTAAAATTAAAAATAAGATATAAAATAAATACCACTGAATTTTGTTATTATGCCAAGAAAAGCAACGAGCTATTATCACAAATGTGTTTTTTTGCGTGGGTAATGTCACTGAACTCTGGCCAGAGAGAAATCAAAAGCTTTTCCGATTTCCCTCTCTCAGAGTTCGCAAATGCATTCCGCTCTCCAGAAGATGAGTTTGGTCACAGTTCTCAGTTCGCTTTGCGCTCTCGAGGAAAAAGCTCGTGATGGAAAATCCACGGAATATTACCGATTTGCCATTGGAAGTCCTCGATCAGATATTCGGCTATCTCAGTTATCTATCAAGCAAAGTGAAACTGGCTCAGGCCCATGAAAAGCTGGGAAAAGCGTTTGTCTACCACAGCCGCAATGAGTTCAGGAGGCTGTCGCCCGATGCATATCTCACACCCGAACTGTGGCTGTTTGTTGTAAAGGAATGTGGAGCCACAGTTGAGGAATTATTTTACGATGATGAGCGTCCAGGCTTTTACTGGGACGACCTTATAGCCCAGGCGGTTGTGAAGCACTGTCCCAATCTGAAATCGGTATCAACTTGTGTATATAGGTCCCAGCACGACAGCGTCCAGGAATTTTTAATAAAAACAAAAAACTCGTTGATATCGCTTTCGTTGAAGCTCAGTCAACATTTCACACACTGCACACTCATGAATGTCGTTGGTGAAATGCCGCAATTAAAAAAATTATCAATCATCGGATTTGTGGATGAGCAAAGTAAGTATTTATAAGCTAAAATGGAGAACAAGAAAAACATTTACCTATATTGGTTCAATATAAAATTAAGTTTAGCCATGAATAAAATTAAAATATGTAATCAGAGCCAAGTGTTCTAATGATAGGGCCCAACACGCAGTCCCAAAAAGTAATTTTATGCAATAAATTTATGTATTTGATATCCCATAAAAGGGTTCAATTTAGTTTAAATGTAGTTATTTTTTAATGTCTATAAAATTGTATTTGCTTAGTTTACCAGGTACAAAAATTGATCTCCCTGGAGACGCTGAAAATCGAAGAACTTTATTATAGGAGCAGACAGGAATTGGACATATTACGAATTTGTAGCTCACTTAAAAATCTCCGGAAATTGAAAGTGAGTAATATAAAACTTAAGCCAATCAAAGAGCGTTGTTCAATAATGTGGGCTGACTTGGAATACCTCAAATTGACTCAGAGTGAAGTCACTAGTGAATTGCCAGACTGCCCAAAACTTAAGTACTTGGACATTCGTAATCTAACATGCCATATCGAAGGTTATATCCTAAAATTTATTAAGAAAAATGGAGCAAATATCCACACGATTTGTGAGAAATGTTACCCGCTAATCACTGCCGACGGTTTTCTCCAATTGCTTCGAAGCTGCCCAAATCTGCGAGTCCTATATACTCAGCTGGAGTATATAAAACTCTATTTTGCCTATGTGACAAATATGGTCGAAATACTAAGGGAAAATGGAGTTACTCCAGGGGATCCATTGGAACTAGTTGTTTGTAGCCGTATTAAGTGGAAATGGATTAAACGATTAGTGAGTGCAAAGAGAAACATTTTTGCGATTTATATTTTAAACGTTTTTTTTAGCTACTTCGGACCCCCAATTCTGAGCTGATCGATCTATACATGGGAACTTTTTAACGATAATTTAATGAAACAGCCCAAAAGAGGTGCCACTGCCTCCAATAGTTTAGTCAATTTAAAAAATTAAATAAATTAAACAAATTGTTTGTTGTCTTCTTAAGTATACGATTACCTTTTACAATGTGTTTTTTTTTTCTGAAGGTGATATTATAAAAAACGGTAAGTCTTTTACAGGAAACAGAAAAACTCAGTTTTGATTTTGAAATCAAAAATCATGAGTTAAATTTAATACGCAAGTGCACATGCTATGAGGTACAAAGCTTTTATAAAGAACATCATAATATTGTTAAAAAATTTAGAAATTTTACTATTTATACGCACGTAAACAGGTGACAATCATACAAATATTATTAAAGTCTTTCAAACACCTCGGTATATACTTTTGCACAAATATACCCCTAAAGCTACGATTAAAGGGTGTGAAAAGCTTTCTCGCTGTTCTTATCTTCTCTTTTTTTTTTGGAGATCTGTACAAATTCTTTTGCTCATCAGTTCTGCATCAGTTCTTAGTTTGCCCTTCGCTCTCGAGGGCATGGGTACCCGCGATGAGCAATCAACGGACAATAACCGATTTGCCACTCGAAGTCCTCGATCTAATATTTATGAACTTAAGAAATCTAAGGGACAAACTTCGACTGGCGCAAGTGCATAAGCATCTGGGTAAAGGGTTTGCCTACCACAGCCGCAATGATTACAAGAGGTTCAGCCCGAAAATATATTTTCCGGTGCGTCTATATCGCGTTCTATTGGCCGAATGTGGCTCGTCCATTGAGGAGTTCATCTGTGGATCAGACACCTGGAGCGATCTGTTGGCCAAGTCAATTGCGAAGCACTGCCCCAATCTGGAATCGGTGAACATTAGTGTTTCATTAAGGAACAGTATCAGTGTGCAATCCTTTCTTCTTAACATGGCCAATTCGCTTATTTCGGTTGAAATAAAACTCAACGACAATTGCCAATCGCCGAGGATCCTAAATGCTGTGGCAGAACTTAAAAACTTGCGGAAATTGTTATATGAGGGGTACATGGACAGAGGAGGTGAGGTATTATTTTTTTATAATTTCAATATAATTTTCTTTATTGGGCAGCATTATATTTATTTAAAGTTTAACTGTTAAATACATTTACTTTGCTTTATTTAATGTTGTTAATACAAACAGCTCTTATGAAAAAAAATAAACGAATATTGATTAGCTTGGTAATGAGATAAGTAAAGTCAATATTCACCACTTGTCGTTAAAGGGTTAAAGGAACGTAGCAAGAAGTGCAATGTGATAAGCGGTTGTTTATCTTCCACTTTGGTCGATTCAAACGGTAAACCTATTTTCGTAGTCATTACAAAATGCTTATTATCTTTCCGTGTTTAAGCTTTTTGTTTGTCATTTTTGTTTTGGTTCCTATTTTGCTGATTTCAAATTGTAATCTAATGATTCTAGACTTTATTTGAGTAATGAATATGGCTTTTATTCTTTATTGTTATCAAATTAAGACTTCATTTATGTATACATTTTCTTTTACAATATAATAAATATGACTATGCATTCATAACACATCAAAGAATTTTAATTTTTTTAAATTTTTAAAACGTTTTTAAAACACTGCAACGCTTAATAGGAAAAGTTAAGCTAAATATAAGTTTATTTTGTCATTTCATTAAAATTACTCTGAACATTAAGATGGTTTGACAATTGAATTAAATTTATTTTAAGTTTGAGCCTTTTTATTTCTTTCGCATTTATTTCAGAACTATATTTAAATTCTATGCCTTTTAGTTAACCAGCTGCACAAGTTAGTTGCTCTGGAGGAGTTAAGACTGGACTACCAGGGAAGTGGATACAGATGTCGATCGGTTAACCTGCTCCAGATTTGTGGCCCCATGACGAATCTTCGCTGCCTGACTGTGGCCAATATATGTATATCACCAGGAGAAGGGTTTCACTCCATGATATGGCCGAACTTGAAAGAGTTAAAAATGCAGAATTGCGAAATCTCCTCAGTGATTCCCGACTGTCCGAAGCTCAAAACCGTGTTTTTGAAATTCTGCAAGTGTAGAATCAGAGGCTATGTCTGCAGTTTCATTCTGAAGAACGGCAAGAACATCGAGGAAATTGATGAGAGCTGTGAGCCAGCGCCATTTGATGGTCACACGTTTCTTGAAGTGATCCGTAATTGTCGAAAATTGCAATTATTTTCCACTCCCATGGGTGGTATAAAAATCTACCAAGCACTCGTTTCTTCATTAGTCGATATTTTGAAGGAAAACGAAACGGCGCGAAGAGAACCTTTCGAACTAATATTGTACTGCCGAGACAAGCTAAGATGGATTCGCCGATTTGTGAGTTGAAATGCCTTTTTTACGATACATACGGTTTTTGTTTTTTTCATTTCTGTTTTTTCAGCTGCAACGGACTTCTAATCCTCAAGTGATCCACACGCTATATCTCTACAAGTACTAATGATTTAAAAACTCGGTCTGTTAGAAATTGAATTAATATTGTTTGATTAATTTAAAACTTGTTTTAGCTTTGTGTTCCTCAGTTTTTACTTTATGAACGTACAAAATTAATATACAGATAATGTAATAGCTCAAATATTTTTTATTTTTATAAATTATTGTTAACAATTGTATCATGTTTAGATCTTAATCTACTTTTTATAAAATGTCAATGAACTAAAAGCGAATGAGTTGTCAAACTTTTCATCTGTCTCTGTCGCCAAATTTCTTTTAGCAATACGAATGTTTTCCTGCATTTCTCGGTTCGTATTTCGCTTCCGGAAAAGATTTGCAATGGAAAACAACCTGACTATAGTTTCATTTCATTTGATTACACAAATACCCGACAACATCATATCCTATTTAAAAATTCCATAAATGAGTCGAACCTTTCTTAGAGTGCCAACTTAAGTTATAAAAGAAATTATGTTGTAAATTTTTCTTTCTTTACATTTAGAAATTTATATATTTATATATACTTACTTAAGGTCAGTTTTTAAGTCTTATTCTTTATTTTTGGATTTCTTTGTCAAGAAGTAAATTTTACTCATTCATTAAGCAATGATATGATTCAAAATCTTATTCTCAGTTTACCAGATACAGAAATTGACTTCTTTGGAGGAGCTGGTGACTGATAATAGTGATAGATTTAATCCCAACTCACTTCTTCATTTACTCGATATTTGTGCTCCGCTGAAGAATCTTCGCAGCTTGACAGTACTTGGCTCAACTATTCTGCACTTGAAATTTTTATTTTTATATTCTTTTAGATTCCACGGGTATATTATTCTGATTTGATTTTGATTAATTATTTTCACAATTAATAATTATACAGCTAAAAGTTGATTATAAAATTTATTAAATTAAAAAAAAACAATATTTTGACGCAAATAAAATAGTCTTAAAAATGTCTGATACCTGATTTCGGATTTCTGACCACAAACAATATTGCACTGTTACACGCACAGGAACAAAAATTTGAAATAAATGACTAATGCCCAAGCAAAAGCAAATCACACACGAACTTTGAACCTGCGGGTGAACCTGCAGGCCAAGCCAGGCCAACCAATTCCAACCTATTCCTTTTTTCATCCAGGAGTACGTGTCAGGTGCAATGGACACACGCCCCGTAGAGGTTCAACAACATCGTTCGCAAATTCCCTGGCTTACTCATCAGGTGGTCGGGGGGCTTAGCGGCCTAATAGAGGGAGTTTATGGAGCAATGATTCACCTTTGTTGGCTGCAGAATAACAAAACAGGATGAGCCGGAATGAGGTGGTCTCGAAATGTGTTCCAAAGGCAGGACACGCTCTAATAAAACTAAATTCTTATGCTTAAGAATTAAAATTTTTTTTAGTAAGAAACAAACTAAATCTCTGCCGTTTTGTAATTAAAATTTAAAAAAAGTTTAAAATTAAACTAAACTTTAGTAATTATAAACTAACTAAGTAATTATAAACTAACTTGTTTAGTGTTATTATTTGTGGTCTGCTAAAACCCAAAACATATTTTTAAAATTTGCACATAACCCATATTGTTATAAACTTTACATTAAAGTGGTGCGAATAGGACCAGAGTTGAGAAGGAAAAGAGGATGAACTTTTGGCAAGCCCGAATCAAGGGATAACGAGAACCCAAATATTGCCACTGAGTCATCGACCCGATGGCTGCTCCTCTGCCATAAATAAAACAAAGTACGCACCCTCTGGAACGCCTTGTCTCCGGCTCTTTGGGTCCCGATGAAAATTAGTCTCAATGAACTCTCTGGAGGCGACTGGCTTATAGCACACTTTTGGCCACTTTACGGTTTGACTTGGCTTTCTGGCCGAAATCAGTTCACTGCACGCACATTGACCCAATAATTGACATGGGCCTTATATTGAAATTTCGTTAGCTTGGGGTTGGGCTATGTAAATTTTGACTCGTCTAATTTGCTTTAGTCTGGAGCTCTGCTAATTGGCACAGACATTTGTTATTGGTCTTCGATATTATATTTGATATTTATGCAAGGCGAGCCTTTTTCGATTAAAAGATATAGGTTACAAAATTTGTAAGTCTATCTACTAGCTATTTTAAATATTTAAATTTATAAAATATTTAATAATAACATTTTTTCAAAACCTGCCTTTCTGTTTAAATTTCTCTGTTGCTATATGGATATGAAAAATTAAATTAATATTTAATTAATGATCCTATATTTTTTCTTTATTTGCATGCTATTTTCTAAAACTTTGGATTCTGAAATATTTATAGTTTTAAGATTAATTGCACAATAAATTTGAAGACGACTTACTGTACATTAATTTTTCCGTTCCCCAAGTGTTCAAATGTTTAAGTAAATGAAATGTTTTTGTTGCCACATCTTTATCTGTATATGAACAAGGACTTGTGTGTGTACTGACCTTTTAATGACCATCGGAGCAATGGCGAATTTAAGTGGTCGCGTGAGTGTGGGTGGCACGTGTGTGCCATATATCCTTGCACAGCAGCGGGTGAATTTAGTTAACAATTTGTCAAGGAAATGCAAAACAACTGCAATGGGTAGCCCTGAAATTAATCTGCCCCCCTTGCAAACCCTACATTTTTTCTCCTTCTGTCTGGCAACCACCCAATGTCATTTGCAGGATTTTGGCGACTGCATCATCAAACAGAATTCCACCGACAGCCGGAACTGGCCAGTGCAACCATTTCAGCTGTTTGCTACTTGCAAATAAATGGTAAATATAGATTTTTTGTTCAGCAAATTTAAAAGTATCATTGGAAAATAGCTATTAACTTCCTAACTAAATGTGGAATGACCGTTAACTATTAATAATAAAACATCAACAGCTTAAAGTTGTGCAAACACATATGAAATATACAAAAATTTGATTCATTAATAAATTAAATAAATTAAAACGAAATGATAAATTTTGCTAAAATAATCAACAATTTTTACTAAATTTAGTTTTGGCTTAAATCTAAAAATAAATCTAACAAGTTTGAACAACAAACTAGCTATAAGGATTTAGCTTGCTCATTTTCTTAGATTCCCATTTTTGAATGCATAAGCTAGCTACTATTTGTAGCTATTTATAGGTGGCAGCACAGACTTCCCCACGACCAGGACCTTGGCAATGAGGCACTTGTGGCCAAGGATCCGAATACGAAACCGAACCGGAGCCAAGGACCCGACTTCGAATGCGGAAATGCGCATGCCTGCGTGTCCTTGCCCTTGGTCCTTGGTCGTCGCCGGGCGGAGCAGTTGTAAGACCCGTAGTGCCCCTGAAAACTCTTTTAACCTTCGTGCAGCCATGTGGCAAGTGTGGCAAGTGTGGCAAGTGCATCGTTGCAGCTCCCAAACATGCGCTTTTGCACCTAGGCTCTTTGCAGAACGAGAGAGAGCGAGATTCAGCTGGATTCAGGTTGGGTCGGAGGTCGCATTGGCATCCCCTTTCAAGCACCAAAGGGTGGTGTCTGGATGCCCCTGCCACGTGTCGCCAGTTGCAAATTTCACGACGCTGTCATTGACCATGATATTTGGCCACTATTATATTGCGATTGCCAGGGCCAGCGTCTCAATGCGATGCCCTCGTTGCTTTTGGAGGTCCTCAATGGAAAAAAAATTCGACTGCAGAATCCCCCAAGTAATAGATTCTAATTTAGAAAAGGTCTGCGATATGTAAAATTAAGGTAAAATTAATTATTTTAATCTTAACTTAAAAAATAATTAAAACCAAAACAAATAAATATTATTGCATAAACTTGGTTGAATAGCTTTTTAAAGTTTAGATGTTAAGAAGATAGATCAGATTGGGATATACATTAATAAATAAGATAATGCTTTTCACTAGAATTCAGTTGGTGAAGTGTAATAATGGTACTCCCATGGTACCAATTAAATTTAAGTTAACTTAACCTAACTAAGTGAATGTTCTATCAAATATTACGGGGTAATTCTGTTAAAATCTGGTATAATACGTTTTTGAATTCTTAAGCTTCGCTTGTCAACAACAATGGCGAATAAGAAAATCAAGGTTACAAGGAACTTTTCCCTTAAAACTTCCCCCACAGCTAACAAGACAAAGGAAGCCGACTCCATTAGTGTACAACCCTCGAAGTTGGCTAAAATCGAAGCTGATGAAGGAAGTATCTCTGCCTCGAACCGACCTTACCAAACAAAATGTAGCCCAGCGAGTGTGTCTAGGAAACCGCTTGTCCTCGTACTCCTTTTCCACATTTTCCACCTCGTACTCCTGGCATTCCCACTTGCTTTCCACACCCCAAGTCGAAGAGTCTGAAGTTTGCTTTCATTTCGTTGCCCGAGGGGTTGCAACTCCAGACAGACAGACAGACGGAGAACGAGAGCCATAGAAGCGGAGAAATCCACCCACTCGGCGACTTTTTGCAATTATTTTTAATTTTTGTGCTACGACAACTCCCGGAATGCCAAAAACTTTGCAACCCCAAAAGAAGCACACGAAAAGGGGCAAGTCACTCCAGGCGGGAACCGAACCACGATATCTGGAGAACAGACCTAAAACATTGACATTCGGTTTGAAAGCACAGTACAGTGCAGTTTGTAATTATAAAACTTATAGGTCTTGGTGTGTTTATGAAAACTTTTTTCGATTATTACTTTTTTATGTTAAATTTGAAAAAAAGATAAATACTTTTTACTCTAATAAAGATTGTTAAAGAAATCCGCTTACAATTTTGATTCGTACATATCGAGAACCCACTGTAGCGACGTCCACGTCCGCGTCTGAGTTTCATGTGCCACGTCCATTGCACCCCCAATCTGCTTTGTACATTGACTTCTCTGCTCCGCTTTGTTTTCTGCATTCGCTGCAAGTTCTGTCTTTTCTCTCTCTCCCACTCTCTCTTACTCTCTCTCGGACCTGCTCTCTCTGTGGGCTCTCATTGCCCACCGTACTGTGCATTCCCATACCACGACCTACCTTACCCACACCCACAGTGCGCTGCTGCTGCTGCACAACTCCCGCCCGGGCAGCGCTGTCGGCGTCGACGTCGATGGCGGCAGCGCAGCTCGTTTTCATATTGAAAGTAGAATTTTTCACTTTTGCGAAAATTTGCAGTTCAGTCGAAGACTCACAGTCGCAGTCATTTTGAATACGTCATGTGGAACGCACCGTCGCGTTCCGTCCTCTGTCGCGCTCTTCCTCTTCTGCGCAATCGTCTTACCAATCGGCGGCTAACTTTCGTTTGTTAACACTACAATTCGATCGGGCCAACGTGCAGTCCCCTGGATGCGGATGCCAAAAGTATCTGCGGGATGCGTGCGGACCAAGTGGACTCTTAGTACGTGGAAAATGTTTTGATTAAGTGCAGTGTTGTGCGAGCTTTGTGTATTAATCAAGGGTTATTAGTTCTAAAAGTATAAAACATAAATATGGTTAATTACGATGGAAAGCGCTTTTAAACATTTGGAAAAAGGGCTTAATTTAATGTATTATTATGGCACCTATAAATTCTAAATGGCTAAATAAAATGTTCTTTTGCTTACCAATCTAAAAGCATCATTAAACTAAAACTGCAATAAACAATAAGGCCCAAAAAACATCTTGTGAACAACAAAAATTGTTGTGAAGAAATTGACAAACATAAAAAATGTCTATTAAGAAAAGAGCAACAAAAAATTAACTAAAATTGTGTGATATTATAACAAGTAAAAGTTGAACAAAATTTAAGAAAACGCCTAACGAAATTAAATAAATCAAATTATAAATTGAGTTATTTGTAAAGGATTCCACAAAACTAAATTGGAATTGCAGTGCAAAGTAATCAAAAGATTATAAATTATAAAACAAAATTCATCAAGTGAAAGTAAATTACTGAAATAACTACAATCAATGCAGAAAAATAGCTAAAAAAATATTAAAGGCAAAACAGATACTTCAAAATTATTGTAATGGAACGAAAACATTAACCAAGTTTTACAAAAATGAAAAATTACATGAGTTAAAACTAAAAGTCCTTAAGAAAAGGTGGATTACAAAAAATTATTAGCCTACCTTTCACTCTCGGAATCTGCGTGCAACTAAGCCCTCATTAGATGCTTAAATCTATTGGCTATTAAAAAAAATCAAACCCTAGAGCACTCATCCTTCTGGCTGAATAAGCTCCTTTTTTGGCCCCAGTCCACTGCTGTCTGACTCATTCCACATGGCCGAAACTCCGTCTGGAGTTGCAACCCTCATTAGAGTCGAGCCACACCCCCTGCAAATAGTGCCCAGCACCACCCACCACTTACGCCCCCTGCAACTCCCCAGAAATGCAGAAACCCCAAAAAACAGAGGGGGGAAATCTAACAGGGTATCTACAGGGCGATAACAGTGCGCTGCTTGCTCAACTGTAGACGCTCTGTAAGCCTTGCCGTGGTGTGGGTGAACTTGAACACACACAAACACGCGATTGTTCTATTTCTCTCAGTGCTCTCACTCTCTTTTTTATTTGCACTGCTCTCTTGCTCGATTTATTCTATTTCAAGTTCTTATTTTGCAATGCAGCTGTGTGCGATGTCGTTCAGTGTTAAGGTCAATATACATTGCCGCCTTTGCATACATGTGCACTTTTTTTTGCTGTCAATGTGTGCGTTTGCACTAAGAAAATGAACTTGTTACTATATATTCATATATATATTCATATATTGTAAAATTGTTTGCTAGCTTAAAATTATAAAATTCAGATAGAATACCATTTATAGAAGAAGATTATTTTAATTTTTGTAGGTCCAACCCTCATCCACTTTTAATAAGTGTTTGGGTCTGTTTCATTAGTTTTCCAAGCTTATCACTCATACGTACTGTTGCATTTTTTTTTCTAACTGAAATTATTTGTTTTTATAATTTTTTGTTTTATTCCTTTAATGTACTTAACGATGTATTTCAATTTAATTAAGCTAATCCCTATTTTTCCTCTGTGGATTTCCACATGGTTGCAGCTCGTGAGGTTGCGTTTTGTTTGTTGATTAGTCTGCTATTGAATGTTGCCATGCACACGCGAGTGCACACATTCGCACATTGAATGTCATCGCCTTTGCTCGTTTTGTAAATAGCGGTTTATTTGGTGCCTAGCAGTTGTGTATATTTTTTTGGAGGTCTCCCCCACTGACGTTTGCGGAAGCTTCCGCTATTTGGCCGCCATCGAATGGACGAGGAATTGTGGGGCATGATGCATCATCTCATGGGGCATCGAAAAAAATGTACACTTCTTTTGACAATGTCATATGATAGTTCTGCTTTGCATTTTATGGACAGGTGAAAGTAAACGAAATTTATGTGCTATAGAATATATTAACGGGGATAAATAGGGAGGTCAAATTGGGTGATTAAAATAGCTAGACTGTGTAAGGACAGTTTTATGATCGTATTATAATAACATTTGTAGTCCCAAAAGTTATATAAAAAAACGGATTTAGAAGTTTTAAAATAATAGCTTTAAATTATTTGGAGTTCGCTAGATATTTCATAACGTATACTTTTCAAGCGGTACAGCTAAAGTTCTCAGACTTAGCATATCTAATGTGCAAAGTTCCTTTTTTGCCACTCCAGCTCGATTCATCAATTACAAACAGACCCCGAACCTACCTCAATGCGAGACCCTGCCCTAACCCAGAGAAAATAACCCAAGCCAACTTAAAAACACAGACCCATGGAAATCTCGCCGCACGCATATTACTCATACGAAAACGCACCCGAAACACGGAAGTTGAGGCCCAATAAGTGAAACCCCAAATGAAGGCCCAGCAACCCCCGAAAAGTGAGCAACCCTTATGCCACAAAAAACTCCATAAACTCCCACTTGAACTGCCCCAGTCCAAACTTTGTTAACACCCCGCGAAAACAAAAAGTCTGACAATCATCCGTACGCATTATTCGCTTTTGCCTGGCTCATTCGCATTTATTTTTGTTTATTTATGTTTTGCTTGTTGTATTCTTCGCCTCAGCTTCCTCGTACGCAGTCGCTCTCTCTCTCTCTCTATCTCTCCCTCTCTTTTCGGATCTCTCGGAATCTCTCGCTTCCATTCTGACCACCTTTGCAGCCTGATTCTCTTCTCATTTTTCATAAGGTTTTCACTTTCGTTGTGCAGCTTTTTGCGCGAGAGCCGACTCACAATTTTTTCCGCTCTTTTCTGGTTCTGGTTCTGTTCTGGCTTTCTGAGCTTTTGCAGTTTCAGTCAGAGAAAGTACGGCCAACGAAACGCAGCGGTTGCGAACATATATATATTCCAACCAGTCGCGTTTTTACCAAATAAACAAAAACACAGCTAGCCGAGCAGAAGTGTGAATGAATTTGTAATCGAATTTCCAAAAAGAGAAAAATATTGAAAATATCAATAAATAAAAGAATCGGTGGAAATGTGCAATGAATATGGGATCACGCCAAGTTCCCTTATATAAGCGAGAGCCCATTTTCAAGGGCGCCAAGTGTTTGCCACATTGAGCCGTAGTCGTAGTCGTGGCCGTGGCCGTGGCCGTAACCGTGTCCGTATCCGTGCATCGTTTTCGTATTGTATCGTATCGTATCGTATCGTATCGTGAGCGTCCTTGTCCTTGTGCAGGCCGAACAGCTGCTTGGGTCCTCTTACCCCGACACCGACACCCCTCCCTCACCCCCCACCCCCATTCGTCCTTGTTCTTGAACCATAGTCCTCCAAAAATATCTGCTCCTGCTGCTGCCACTGAAAATCGACCTTCCCGGGCGCCCAGGCCCAGCTGTTGCTACCGACCACCCACTCAAACTCGGCCCTCTGCTGTTGGCCATACAACATATACAGAAAATAGCTGAAATATTACTAGAAAAAATGGTAGAAAAGCGAAGCTATCGCTAAAACAGCTGTGCAATTCCGGCGAAATAATTTTGTTCGTCATCTCGTCGCAATGTGCTTCAATAAGTTGTTCCTAATAAACAAATTCGCCCAGCGTTTGCCAGGCACAAAGGTCAAAAGTCAGCAGAGACAAGTGTAAGGGCCTAAAACCTTAAACAAACAACAACAACAACAAAAAAACGAGCAAATCAAATAAAAATCAAAGTGAAAATTCCAACTCAGAGCTTAAAGCAGTTTCATTATTAAAAATGACACTTTAAAATCTATCAAAGCTCACACAACGCTTGCCAGCGAAAAGAAAATTACTTAAAAATAAAATCAATTCAACTATATTTTTCTAGAGGTGTTTTAAAATAAAATAACCAAACTACTCCACGAAAGTATAAGATCGCAAATCTTTATAAAAACAAAGTGAACAAAAATTACTGCTCAGGTTTTAAAGTTTATAACAAAGAAAATAAAAAAGCAACTTAAGCGTTGTGTTTCATGTGCAAAATCTTAAGAAATATCTATACAAAAAACTCATATATTTTTGGAATAAAATTACTAAAACCAATTGAAATAATAAATCTTGTGAATCGTTTAACTTGTAAAAAATATAAAGTAGTATAAGCAGTGAATATATATAATTTTAAAATCAATTTGTAAACAAACAAATAAAAGATTAAACCTTATACACCTAAATACGATCATTAAATATATATTCTTATACTTATTATTCAAAGATTTTAATCAATCAATACATCAATCAATTTAACAATCAACCGAGCGATTTACATCAATTTGTTAAAAAGTAAGTGAAGCAAAACTATAGGTTTTAGGTTTTAAATGTTATAGTCGAAAGAATTAGTTGATGGGCACTTTTTCGAATGTTCCATTTTTCTAAAGTAAGCTCTAACGCGATTTTATCCTTCGCAGCTACTTCAAAGAAATACCTACAAACATACTCAGACGCTGCTGTGGATCGGTCGAAGCATAAATCAGCAAACAATAAACCATCAAGTATTATTAGCAACTAAAACGAACTCAGACTCGGAATCAGCCTCAGAACTCTCAGCACGAGATCATCAAACTTAACTCAACGCAACTCAGTCGAACTCATCTCATCGTCAACGGAAGTAGCCTCAACCAGAATACAACAGATATATTTAGACATATGGTAATGATCAAGCAACTGTGGGCAGGTATATAGGAACAACGCTAAGATAAACGTAAGGACTAAGGACAACAACAAATTCTCTAGGATACAATAGAATACAAGAAAATACAAGCAACAAAAAAAAAAAAACTAAAAACAAGAAAAGGACAACTTTTTCATGCAACTTTGAAGGCTGACAAAACTAATATTTTGATAATCCAAAGCAGAAGCGAACAAACAAATTACAAATTACCACAAAAAAAAACAGCAACAACAACAACAGCGTAAAGAAGAAGAGACTGATTTTAAAAATAAAGGAGCAAGCAGAGGAAGGGATAAAAAGCAGCAGAAGTGAGGCAAAAGTGATTCAGGATCAAATCCAAACAAAAACAAACAACAAAACAACAAAACAAACAAAAAAAACAAGCAACAAAAGCAACTTTCCATACAACATATTTAGATAATATCTAAGACAGATTGATATTTTTGTGCGATTATCCCTATTTTGATATATCATGTTGAAGAAACTCAAATGCATGGAAGCGGTCCAGGCAGCCGCGGCTGCAGCATCATCATCGGGAGGATCCGGAAGTGGTTCGAGTTCCGCCGCGAAGCTGATCAAGACCGAACCCATTGACTTCGAGATGCTGCATCTGGAGGAGAACGAGCGGCTGGGTGACTTGGAAAGGGAGCCCAGTAGCAGTAACACCTTGACCCCGCAGCGATACACCCACGTGCAGGTGCAGACCGTGCCACCACGCCAGCCCACGGGTCTGACCACGCCCGGCGGCACCCAGAAGGTCATCCTGACCCCTCGCGTGGAGTATGTCCAGCAGCGAGCCACCAGCTCCACGGGCGGCGGTGTCAAGCACATATACGGCCAGCAACAGGTGGGCTCACGATCTGCACCACCCGAAGCCACTGCTCTGCTGACCACCTCCTCGGGCACGCCCCAGATCATCATCACCCGAACCCTACCCTCCAGTCAGCACTTGTCGCGTCGCCATTCGGCCAGTCCCTCGGCCCTGCACCACTATCACCAGCAGCAACAACAACAACAACAGCAGCAGCAGCAGCAACCACAGCGACAACAGCAATCGCCACCACCGCTGCACCACCAGCAACAGCAGCAGCAACATGTCCGCGTGATCCGCGATGGCCGCCTGTACGATGAAACCACTGTGGTGGTGGCAGCACGCAGACATTCGGTATCGCCACCACCACTGCACCACCATTCCAGGTCGGCGCCTGTGTCCCCGGTGATCGCCAGGCGGGGTGCTGCCGCTTATATGGAACAGCAATATCAGCAAAGGCAGACGCCACCGCTGGCACCACCGCCGCCGCCTCCGCCACCACCGCCTCCACCACCGCCACCCCAACAACAACAACAACAGCAGCAGCAGCAGCAATACATCTCCAGTGGTGTTGCACCACCCACGGCAGCGGCTCGCAAGTTTGTGGTTAGCACCAGCACGCGACACGTGAACGTGATTGCCGCGAATCAGTTTCAACAGCAACATCAATCGCAGCAGCATCAGCAACATCAGTCGCATCAGCAACATGTGATTGCTAGCGTTAGTTCTAGTAGTAGCTCCTTGGGATCAGCCGGCTCTTCTTCTTCGCACATCTTTCGCACGCCCGTGGTATCAAGCAGCAGCAGCAGCAGCAGTGCCAACAGCAACAACATTGGGCACAGCAGCAACATGCATCACCAGCAGCAACAGCAGCAGCATCAATCGAACCTGGGCAACTCGGTGATGCGGCCACCACCGCCGCCGCCTCCGCCCAAGGTCAAACACGCCTCCAGCTCCAACAACAGCAATTCAAGCAGCAACAACCACAACAACAACAACAACGGCAGCAGCAGCAACAGCAATGGCGAGGAGCCGTCTAGCTCGATTCCAGATCTAGGTAAGTTTCTGCCCCAAGAGTCAAGTCACTCGAACTGTTAAACTAGCCACCCGTTGACCCTGACGGCACTTGTCGATCGCTTTATGGTCGTACAAGCGATTGGCAGGTTCCTACAAAACAAAAATATATATGAGCACTGGACTACACAAATATAATTGTTATTTGAAGTTGCCAAATAATTGCAATTCAAAGATAATTATGGTTTTTAAGGGAAATATCTACCCAAATGCATTTGATATTAATTTATATACTGACAAAAACAATATTTAATGGGAAATCCAAAAGAAAAAGCTAATCCTCAAGATCCAGCTTACACTTACAGAATCTTTCTTAATCATATTAACTATTTTCTCTTACTAATTCAACAGATCTCTTTTTAAAATCAGCTGCGTAGTGTAAAACTGGGCCAGACAAACTTGGCATGTAGGAAATTAAAATGTACAAGTATTCGTTTGTGAGTCAGCGGTTAATAGAGCTGTTTGTACAGTTAGTCGTTGCACATGAGACATTTATTTATATATGTATATCTATGGAATAAATGGGAGTAACGGTAATGTTGCAACCAACAAAAGGTCAAACTAAATATGAGTAATTTTACTTTCTAGACCAACGAAGCAAAAAACATGCAGAGTAGAATATTAATTGAAGCACGTTTTGAAAATGGAATGCATTTGGGGGTTGGGTCAACGGGGGTTATAGTAAATGTTTGTCAAGGCATAATAGATGTGAAAGTCTGTTCGGGAATTCGAATTATACTTCAGTAGTCCGATTTCAAATTTGTGTTTCAAGGCCATAAACATTTCTACTGAAATAATTGCAATTCATCATTGAATTACCTCATAATTTAGGATTGCTTTTTGGGAATGATACATAAACTCATTTGTACACGTACATATATCGTCCAATCCAATCATCTGCTGCACCTTAAATAACAATTTTTATTTTAATTTAATTATCAATTTAAATTGAAATTGTTTTCGGGGGTTGGTCAACAAGCTGTCCCCCTCCCCTTTTCAATTCTCGACACACTTTTTTGCATGGCCAAGGCTGCGAGCAATATATTATATATTCCTATATATATTTGTGTTAATTTTTTTGTGTATTCAACAACTGCTTCTCTCGTTCTCTCACCTTGAACTTCAACTGGAATAAACTTGCCGCTCTGTCTGCTTTTCTGCTTTCCTCTGACGTTATGTCTGACTTTTGTTGGGTTCGTCTCCAAATTGGAATTAAATCTATATGGGTGAAATTGCGTATAAATGAAATATTTACAAAATTTGCATTGTTTGCCGACAGTAGGTCTAAAATTGTTTCTTTTTCTTATTTATAGTTACATTTGCAATGCTGATTTTACTTTTCCGCTTCCGTTTTTCTAAATAACCAAGTGTATTTAAATATTTTATTTTGTAACTTCGTTAGAAATAAGGAATTCTTAATAATAAAACATTATGTAATAGTTTTATTTGATATATGATTAAATCTTACGTTTGATAGCCAATTTATATGCAAATACGGCATTATATTAATTATGGTTATTGTCACCTAATAATAGCTAATTATCTAACTTCCCCACTTTGATGGGATTTCCTTATAACATTATTCGTTTTGTGATATTTATGAGAATTCTCAGGCGTTTGTTTCCATAAATTATTCACTTTCAATTTTGTTTTGTTTGGCTTCCCCCCTTCAGAGCTTTAATTAATCACATTTTTGTTTATTTTTCCACCTAAACGATCAAGCGTAGTGCGTTAATTATGTGACCAGCATTTTTTTTTTAATACAGGTTAAATCATATGTTTGGATCGGGATTTCCAGCTAAGTGAGGAACCTGTTCCACGAATGCGAAAGATATACGAATGAAAGTGACAGTTGAGAATGATTTTCGGGCTGAGAACTCTTGGTATTCTAATGATTTCATTTGGCTGAGCTGTGGGTTTTTTTTATATTTCGCATTGATTTTTTTATTTATTTATTTTTGCACATGCCCCAAGATACGCTTAGTTATACAATATGTATACGAGCGTGTGTGCTTATATGGAGAGTCGGGCGAGCTGAATTCTTGGACCACGGCTTGTTGTTCTTGCCGTTCTCCTTTGTTGCTTGGCTAATAAATAAACGAGTCTGCGAGTTGAGCAAATAAAAGTCAAGGCCAACGGGGCCGACTCGATAGATTTATTTGCCTTTTTCCCCGTCAAGCCGTCGGCTGTGAAAGTGATTGCAGATAGGCTACCGATTTCCTACCTGTTTTCGATTTTTCCCAGTTGTCCCCAGTTTCGGAAATGCTCGATTGTAGGGCAGCAGCGTTTTCAATGTCAATGCCAAACCCAATCCGAGACCTTAAGCTCCACGCATCACACCTATCAGCAATGGGTCAACACTGGGTGCTTGTGTGTGTATGTAGAGCACTCATAAACGTCCATATTCCCCATGAAATGTATTTTTATTCCATTGTTATCATTTTGCACAAGTGACTGGCGGCAATTGCCGCACATAAACACACAAGGGATAACGAAAGAAATTGAAAGAGAAAATATTTGAGAAAATCATTTAAAGCTTATATTTTTATTTTATTTATTTAAAAAATTTGTTTTTAATTGTTTTCTTATTAAAAGAATAAAAACTAATAATAGACACTGATCATTGCAACACTTTTTTATATTACATGATAAATTGGATCCATTATTTCTTATTTATGTTTATTTTAAATGTAAAAAAAATATATATATTTAATAATTTCTCTAACCAAAACAGCTCTAGCTCATTTGTTATTACTTATATAAATTTGTACCCCTATTACTTCACTTTGACAACTAAGTAGTGAGAAAAAGTTGCATTTGTTCGAGTAAGCCAACTGTTGTGTAAACACTTTTATTAACTAGTATATAGTGTTATGCAAAGGGTTGTTCAAAACGTCAATTTAACTACTACCTACTGACACAAAAACTATACCAATTTAGTAATTACTTAACAATTTATGGATAGAAACACATGGTTTATTTCCCTGCTTTAAAGGCATTTATAACTATTGCATAACATGAATATATAAATAAATTTATATACTGTGTTATTTCATCTATTATTTTAATTGAACCTATTAAAATGCCTGAAACTAGCTCAGTAGCTCTTAAACTATAACTTGATTAGCAGAGGAAAGGTTTAGCATATACTGAGGTGTAGAGCAAGCGCAATTGCCTTATTGCGTTCTGGCCATCTTTCAGTTGAGTCATTAGCAGCGTTTTGACTTATTTTTCCGGATTGCCTGGCCTAGTCCCAGTCATCAGACGACCTTGCCAGTGAAAATGCGCTCTCCCTCAGACTTACATAACACCCACAAAGAGCTAACTAAATGTTGATTTTTGCTCAGAACCAGCACTTATATTATTTAAAAGAATAAAAGGCAAACGCGTAATTTGTTAAGGATTGGTTGTACTATGTGCAAGTGAATAAATAAATAGATTATGGCCTATAAAAACCGATCAACGATCGCCGGAGAGGTGATGCGTTGGGGGTTTTTCGACCTTGAGGTTACACAAACTAATAATAAATATACCTACTTGTTGCTAATTTCCCTTTAATACAAAAGTGTAATGTGTAAATGTTTTTTAACCGAATTGAATATTGATTGAAATTATAATACACACTTTAACCACAATGTATAAATTTGTGATGACTTAACTATTAAGGCAATAGAATATTAAACGATTCTTGATTTTAATGAGTTATAAGGAATAAATTTGATGAGGAAATCAAATAGATTAGACATGGCTGAAACTTTTTAAATATTTTTATTGAATCGATTAAATTTTTGGTAGAACAAAACCTTTATTGTTTCGTTTTCCAAAAAGTCATAATGTTACAACTAAATTTTGATTGAAAAACTGTATTTATTATGTAAGGAATGTGCAAAAGAATGTGGATCAGTGAAATTTGCAATATCTCTTTACAAAAACTTTGTTCACTTTCTAAATGTATTTTCTATAGTTTTTCTCGATGGCCCTGAATTACGTTCAAAAATATTCGCATAATTACACAACAGTTTAACGAACAGATTGATTTATAACTGTTGTACTCCCTGAACTATGCTTAATTCAAATGCAATCACCCCAACCCAAACGATTTCCACTATAATTCAATTCTAGTCGTCAAAACATTGATACAAAGTCACGCCAAGTGCAGTCTGGTTATGGCAATTTTTCAGTTACTTAACCGAACACAGATAAACGGGCTACGACAAAAATAAAAAAAAAAAACAGTTAACAAAAGTATCTAGCGGATAAAAATGCCATGCGAAGCAAAACAAAACCTGTTCTAATAGCAACAAAAAATCGAAACATAACAAAACAAAATCGCAACAACCAAATGCAAATAAAAAAAAAAAATAACATACAATGTGCAATTGTATAAAAATGCGAATTACAAGTGGGCGAGCGCAATAAAAATGTTAGAAAAGAAATAAAAAAAAAACACAAGGTCATTGAGAAGCGGAAGAGAAACACAAAAGGCAAAAGCAAAAAGCAATAGCGAAAAGCAATAGAACCAAAACCAAGCAAAAAGCACAAAAAAAAATTGTGACACACTGAAAGCGAGAATACAATAATTACACAAACAGATGTATGGGTGTTTATGTGTGAGAGGGGGGAACCGAAAGAGGAAGGGGTTGTGATGGGTGGGAGGGGGACGGGGGGCGGGGCGTAGACAAGTGCAGGCGTAACGTAAATCTAGAACACTTCCTGAACGAGCAAGCGAGATGGCGTAAACAATTAGCGAAAAGTGAATTTGATTACAGTTGCAACGGGGCGTATGAGTGACGTACTTGAGCGCCGCCTTCCATCTAGCTGTCACCCTCCCTCTCTCGCGCCTTCGCGCCAGCACCGTTACAATCGCATTGAGACTGAGGCTGCGTAACGGTACCGCACTAGGCCAAATTACAAGGTCGCGCTGGTAATCCCAAACCCAAGCGGTATGTCCTCCCAGCGATTTTTCAATGATTGCAAACTAATATTGCATTCCCCGATTCGAATAACGGCCACAGAAAATATATAACGTATATCTATACCGTAAAACAAAGCTGTTAATTTTGAAACAAATTCGTTATACGTTATAGAGTTAACAAGTAAACAGTATTGCAAGCCGACCTTTTATTGCCATTCCTTTTGTTTGTCTCGATTTTTCACAAAGTTTTATCTATAAATGTATACAATCGTCAGACCGCACTTTCAATTTGGTTCGAATATTCTATTCGAGTATTGGATACAACCGAAAATTCTCTTCCAGTTAGCTTTTGGGCCAGGTTTCCCTTTCATATCTGCATAATTGCACTGCGCAGACGCAATGTACAACTAAATGAAAATGGGAAGTTACAATCAAAATGCATTTTAATGGAATATGATGTTCTTTACTCAAGTTTTTACTTTTTGGGTACATTAAACGTATAGTTACATATTTTTATTAATTATTTAATTAAAGCTGAAACAATGTTTAATATGACTAGCCTTTGACTTATAGAGGTCAGAAAAATGTTATAAAGTAAGAACATTTTTTAATTGCCAATATAATAGCGTGATTTTAAAAACATTGTTTTTAAAACTTACCTGTCGTTAAGATAAACTGCCAGGTATATATTGCAAAGAAATAGCTTAGGACTTTTCCAAGTTTAAAAAGCATCTTTGAGTTCTGCATCAGTGTTAAATAAAATATTAGTTAAATGATTTTATGAACTTAACTTACTATTCTCATTCCCAGCAGCATAGAAACCCCTGCCAAAATATACAGTATGGAAAAAATCATTATAAAAGAGACATCAACCCACGCAAACAACAACACATTTTTATATTTTTCTGAATCCATTGAAGCAGTTGTATAGCTGACTAAATTCATTAACATACTTATATAATTGGTAATATCAATTATAAAATACATCGCGTAACCCACACCAAAGGTACCAGTTAGTATGCACCATATTGAATAGAATTTTGCCCAGCTATATGCTGGTATTTTTTCACAAGACTGACACATGAGCCAAAATTCGATAAAAGTATAATATTAAAAAAATTTAATTGTTCTGAAAAATTAATCATAGTGGACTACGATCTAGCAACTTGGTTCAAACTGTATAGGTTTACTTTAACAGAAACAAAGTATATATATTTTTTTTATGTGGGTAGTTTAATGAGACAAAAGCCATAATAAGTTATTAAAATAATGGACTTTCAACATTAATCCGAACATTATTTTGTATTTTTCTGGTTGATATTTAACTATCTTAACTATTTTTACAACTGTTGAGTTTTTAATCGTTTCACTCTTTTTCATTCCCCGCTCATGAACTCTGCCACTATTTCTATTGTGATACATTTTTACATAGACACGTTCCGTGTTTACTGCGATGATTTCGATGGTTTCAAAGTCTGAGTCAGTTAGTGGAGAGCTTTAAATTTCTTTTAACTGGCACCAAACTGAATCATGTCAGCTTGAATTAGATGACGAAATGATGGAAAACACTATGAGCACGCAAATTCTCAGACATAAATCCGAGCGTTCTTTCAAGGTATCATCAAAGTGGAGGTCGTATTTATTTGGGTTTCTCGGAAATGTTTTTTTTTTTCGTGAATTATGTTTTTAGATCTAGAAAAATAATTCGAAAACAAAATTTAAGTACGAAACCACTTTCTTAAAGCCATAGCCATATCTAATAAATATGAGAATGGATTTTTTGTCTGACAATTGATATTATATGTTGCCTAATAAAACATTCTGGCATTTTAATTTCACCACGTGATTCTTCTAAACTTCGCTGCACTACAGGATCATATAAAGCAAATTGAACTAGTTTGTGAACTTGGTGCTAACTTTTAATTCCTCTTGAGTCATATTTACACACAATGACTTGCACTCCCCAATGTTTATGTAAATATCAACGCCACAACATTTAAAAAACCACTCTACATTTCATGTGCCACCCCGTAGCTGCCCTAAATTGCACATTTAGGTCATGAACCGGAAACGTCTTAATTACATGAAATAAGTGAAGCTCAAAGTCGATTTAAATGCACCACAGAAGTGAAAAATGCAGAATGAGTAAGAAAATCAAAAGTGCGCAAAAAAAAGTGGAGAAAAAAAGGAGCAGACAGCAGAGAATTGCATACATAAAAAACTCGAATCAAGTTAAATAATTAAGCTGGCCAGCAAAGCAGAACAACAGGAAGGGAAAGAGGGAGACAGCAAAACGGGAGTGAAAGAGAGAGGGAATGGGCTAACAAAGGGCCTGGCTGGACTCCTCAAAAATACAAGAAAAACAAATCGAAATGAAATCCCTGCAGACAAACGCAAACAACAGTCGCCCAAAAAATGTAGCTTCACAATTTTAGATGGAATAATTCGACCAAAATTCTGCATCTTTATTTTAAACAATTAAGACGATAACCTTTTAAAAAAATAAAATTTGAAACAACTTTACGAAGGCATTAAGCACAACATTTTTTCATGCTAAGACTTAAACTATTTATTAACTTTTAAATATTATATTAAAGTTTATCTTCAATATGTTTTAAAATTTTACGAAGATAAGTTAGATTGCTATTATTTTTATTTGTTAAAATTTTAAGGAAAGCCTAAAATAAACTAAATTTGTCTTTTAAGTTCACTTGTCTGCTTAAAAATTCCCACTGTATTAAGAACAAGTATCTCAAAAACAAGAACAATGGCAGGGACGATAAATCGAAGACCTTGAACTTTGGTAACAACAAAAGCATGCAGAACAGTTCAAGCATCGAAGAAAAAAGGCTGGAAAAAATCAAAACCGAGATGAAGAAGTGGCAACAGTACCAGCATTAAATCAACCAGACCAAAGGTCCAATGTAGGGCAGACAGAGAAGGATGGCAACAGCAGTGGAAAGAAAGGGGAAGAGGGAGCGAGTACGTCTGGTTATTAGCAGGATCGGCGAATAATAAAAACTGGTTGCCGAGGGAGCTCATAAGGAACCTTCTTCTCAGTTTCTCAGGCAAGTGCCATTGACCTACAAGCAAAAGTCGTTGGCTTCTTGTGGATCGCAAAGAACGCAGCCCAGAGAGAAAGAGAAAGAAATAGGGGTGCAGAATGAGACAGCGAAAGAGACAGATGCGGGAAAAGAAGAGGTGCACAGAGAAAACTAATACCTTAGCTAATCAAAAATATTATTTAAAATTAACCTGCTAATCACTATTAGATCTAGTAGTTAAATATTTTTAGTACTTTTATTGAACTTTATCGTATAAAATGGTTTCACATCCGGTCGAATGTACAATATTTAATGATCCTGTGGAATCACGAATATCTAAACCCAATTTTTTTAAACGTTTGTATTTTTTTAATGGTTTTATTTGTATAAATGTTTATTTAAAACAGATTTAGATACTTGATTACATTCATATAAATTATTTTGATAATTAAAATTAAAACATATAAATAAATTAAACTTAAATCCTTATATTTATTGTTTGCTATGCAAAGGAACTTTGGTTTTGGTAGGTGGGCTGGCCTTGATATTGTCAACGACATGACTTCACCCAAACAACAAAAGCAACATCACCGACTGAAAAAATTTAAAAATACAATATCGAAAGAGGGAGATGCCCCGAAGGAAAACGAAAGAGAGGGCGATAGAGCGTCACGCTTGGGACTTGGGGGCGCTATTTATACATTTTCCTCTTGTGATCTGCTTTTTGTTTATTTGCGCGCCTAAAACTCCCTCCACTCCCTCTGATCTCCTGTTTTTGCCCCCAAACTTCCAAAACCAACTCGCTGCGATTCGAATCGCGGCTGTACTCCAATCTGCAATCTGCATTCCCGTCTATATGCTATTGCCATCCCACTCCGTCCTGTGAGATATAGCTCAAGTGCAGTGCCCTTGACTTAGGTCAATAACACGGTTTGTTGACGGTGTTCAGGTTCTTTGGCTAGCATTTGGGTTACCTTCAGTCGGGTTGGTACATACAAGCGGCTAACTAGGTGAAAAACAAAAAATATTGTTGAAGTAAAATTTAATGAAACATAATCTTTCAAATAAATAAACTTCTGTTACTATAAATTGCATACATGAAGAGTTTGTGTGTAACAACTTTTCTCTAAAATAAAAACTGTATGTGTCATTAAATTAAAAAAAGGCGTGGCCAACATTTGACTAGCTTGCTTTTATAGTGCCCAATTTAATAGTTCCCAATTTCTTTTAATAGAAGAAACATGTCTGCAAATTCTGATCAATAAAGTATATTCCTTCACAGGAAATTACTGGTTCCTGGACAAATTAGAAGTAACTGTATGCAAATTTGTTGAAATTGGTCATTAAAAATACGTAAGCCCAGTGAATTTTACTGAAACTTAGTTTAAAGGCCAATATTGATTGACTTAATATGCAGGCCACTTTCGAAACCCGCGGTTAACCGGTACGTGAGGACCTTATTAACCCAAACAAATACCGAAAGTATCCGCACACGTCGCTACTTGAATGGCTCATCCTTGGACATGCCATTGCCACTTGACAGTGACCTTACAACCGCCGAACGTGGCACCACCCAGTGGTCTGTGGTCTGTGCCACCCACAATTTGACCCCCTTCAACCTTCAATGAGCTGCAGCTGCATAACCTTTGCCTTGCATTTCGAGGCGATGGCGATGCGCATGAACCTGACATTGAACGTGATGGCAATGAAATTTTCTTACCCACTTCCGAGAGCGAAAGAGATGGCGGCGAGAGTACATGGAGCACAGAAAGAGAAGGCAAATATGGGGGTTTTGTGGGCAAGAGAAGGAAAGTTAAAACTTAGCACCCCCCAGGTAAATGGGGGCTACCATTTTTGATGGCATTCTACTACTAAACATTGTTGCTTTGCCGGGCTCTTAGTTCGGAATAGTTAGGGGCTGGGCTATAGGGGTTATAGCGTGGGCACCCGACATTGTAGCGGAGGTCAGGTCAGGGCCAAAGCACTTGACATTTCTCCCCCCTGCCCGAGCTCATAAATATTCCAGTTCCCTAGGCGCTTCCCTACATATATGGGTTAGTGTGTCAGGCAAAAGTTTGATTGCTTATTTCTTATAGACTACATCGGATCGGTTGTGATACCAACACTATCTGGTGTCGTTGACCCACTAGTGGAAAGTAAACATCAGTCTGATTTGATTACTATAAGATTTCTGGGGAATAGTTCGATATCTGCTCAGTTATAAGGTGAAACATATTTATTTGCTTGTGCATTGCACATCGGGCAGCTGTTTGTTAGTAAGGGATACTATTTCACTTTACTTAATTCAAACTCTTTGAAAATATCAATAAAAAGTTTATTATATTTTCCAAATGATAAAATTATATATATATCTAATACCAATAATTATATAATAAATCTAAATTATATATAAGTCTGATACAACCATTCTGAATTTCTCCTCTGTCCATAAGAAAATTGAACCAATTGAAGGGTTGAGCCCAATTAAACTGTATGTTATGAATTAAGAGCTATCATCTTGCTTGCTTAAAATCGAATTGCATAGTTAAATAACTCGGTCAAGTTACATTTAACTTTGGGTTTTCGTAATACAATTGGGTTGGACCTTGGAAAGGACGCAATACAAACTGTGTTCATAACACAAAATTAAATTACGATGGCTACTCTCACGTAACAGAAAAGTTCCCGCTGGTTTTCCTCGCTCTTCAGCAGTTTTGTCAGAGTGTGTTTTTAACATATTTGCTAAATTTGTACTCTAAAAAATAAATTGTATTTTATTGTTTTTGTTTTGGACATTTTAAATTTTCTTTTCTGGATAAAATATGTTTTCATAAGTTCATTAGTTTAATGTTAATTCGGCCTAATAAGATTTTCAATTTATCACTTATACGCAATGTTGTCTTAAATCATCAGAATTTATAGTCATTTTACTGTGTACAAAATAAATTAAACATAAATATTCTATATGGTTTGGCAGACTTCAAATCTTTCACTATTAATGAAATAATTCAAAGGAATGATTTAAACAAAAGTTTTCTTTTTGTTGGCAGTAATTTTATTAAATTATTTATTATTGTTTTTCATCGTAAATTGTCATTTTAATAATGGTTCACAGCCGGAAATAAATTATAGAAAGATGCAAAAAATATTACATTAGGCTTAAAGTTATATGCTTTATTAACAAATTGAGCAATGGTTCTCATAAGTTATGAAAATCGTATACATTTTCTTCTCTATATTTTTCCGTGTATATTGCTTCTGCGGCTGCTGAAATTGACAAGTCCTTGTTCATGGTCAGGGCCATGCTGTGGGCTGTGTGTGTATATGTGCGTAGGGGGGGTGTTTGCTACTTGTATGTGTGGACTGCAAGATGGCAATGAAATGTGCATGCGTTGACAACTACAAATACGGCAACAAAAGTCTGGGCGCGTGCTCTTTGGATTGTATAATGAACGCACAAGGACAAGGATAAGGACGAAATGGACGGACTCCCACTCTCGCAATATTACTTTCCTCCTCTTGATACGTGACTGTGTGTTTCTTGATAATCAATGTCAATGTCAACTTATAATTGCCATTTTTCCATCACTTACCAACACTTAAAGTAATGAACATTGATTTTTTCCATTGATTTCTTGATATTTTTTTTCTGGTATACTAACCCAATTTTCTTTGCCCTGCGACTTTCTCAATCTTTCCCAATTTGTTTTCTTCTATATTTGGCTGTTTCATAACTTCTCCCCCTTTCGTTATTATTGTTACTGGCAAAATTTTGTTTTGGGGAAATATTCGATGAGAAGCCTTGGCTCACTTCCGTGCCTTGGGTAATTTCCTTGGCATTTTGCCCACTGTGCTGCCAGAGTTGCCACCGCAAATCCACTCACTCAAACATCAATTGTGCTTTGACGTAGCTTATAGGTCTGTATTGCTGTATTGACCTCACCCACATTACTCTATTTCATATGTATATATAGATTTCCCCACTCGACTCGTCCGTTTTGTGACATTGAAAATATATATTTTTGTCTCTGAGTGCGGTGCAATATTGAACGATTTGATGTCGGTTAGTCGACCGCCAGTTTCCGCATCAAGTTTTCTAATAAGCTTGGGAGATTTGGGGAAAAGGGGAAAGATGGGCAGGTGGGATAACAGGTGCACGATTAGAGGAAACAAAATCTAAATAAACCTTAGTGCTATTTAAATGTTTCATTGACAGAAGATAAATGACACGAATCGATTTGCAATGAGGAAGTAGGTATTAATATATAAAACAATATTGAGATGAGCAATTTCATTTTATCAGATATATTTTGTAAATGTTAAGTAACCGATTTTTTTGTTCTGTTATACGTAAACATAGAGTAAAATGTTTTTTATTTATTTTTATTTAATTTAAAAAATCCGTAAATATAAATTTATTTACACATAAACTCCTCAGGTATGAGGCTAAGCTATATATAAAATTGTTAGCTTAAAATTGTAATGTATTCAAGGTCTAAATTTTATTGGCTTAAAGTCTTATTATAATAAAAAGCATTTAATTAAATTTGAATTCACATATTAATAATATGACTTCTAAAAATATTTGTTAGCAATCAACTTAAATAATCTTGATAATTATTTGCACAATGGGAAATCGCGTTTAAAATATGGCCAGCTTGCGACACACTTGAGGGTGTAATAAAAACTTATAATAATAATAATAACAAAACAGCCACAAAAAGGGGCTGAGAGAGAAAGATAGGGAAATGTATAGTGGGCAGGGGGCGGAGAGAGGCTGGCCTTGCCCGAGGTCTTGTGTAAGCGACTAAATGGGGACCTACGTAATGTGTGTCACTTGCTCCACACTCTCACTCACACACTGGCGCGAGAGGGAGGCAAAAAGTAAAATGAAAATAAATTGTGATGGTCAAGGTCGTTGGCATGTGCGCTTTGCGCAATAAAAACACAAAAACCGGGCAGAGAACTGTGAAAATGTGTGCAAAACAAACGGATAAATGTTGGGGACGCGATGTCTGCAAATCTTAGAAGACCAAACTTAACCCACTGACTCCCCAAAATCTGACCCACATTACAATACTTATAATTAATCTCGCCTTCTTCTTCTTATTTCATTGCAGGTATGTACTGAATTGCCTCTTGTTTCGGTTGTCAGATCCAATTAAATGTAAGTCACTCTCTGGGATGTCGGTTAATGCCACTCAAAGTCAATTAACTGGCAATTAAGCCGGGTCTTACCTTTGCCATAGGGCCCCCAGTCAATTATAACCCCCTGGGCAAGGACTCTGTGCCCATCTCCTTGGCAACTAGGGAGGTTGGCTTTTAATTTTCGACATTTTCCAGTTTGGCGCTCGGAGGGCGAAAGCTCTGCGCTGAAGGTTACTTGCGATCAAGGGCAGCTCAATGTCGGATCCTTGGTGCAGGATGCGGCTGCACTACACGGGCAGAAAAATGGGGGTGCAATCTTACACTGAAACATAAACACTTTTCAGTTTGTTAAAATACATTATTAAAATATCAAGTTTGTGTATCCAATTGCCAATTTATCTATGTTAAATTTTCTTCTTGGAGAGTTTATATATTTGTTTATGTAAAATAAATATTTTTATGAGTTGGCCTTAACTATTCAGTTTAAAACATTGACATATGGAAAAATTAATTTAATTTTTGTATCAATTTAAGTCATATTGTTGAAAGTAAGGTTTAAGCTCCATTAGTTTTTTCTGTGTTTTATATTTTGAACAGCTGTTCGTCAGTTTCTCCTTGCCCTTGCAACTGTTGCACTTCCTGGCGGCAACTTGTGGCTTTTCATCTGCACATGAATACAGAAAGCTCTCTCCTCTTCTCTCAATTTCTCTGAGTGCACTCTCTTCAAATTGCAGAGTTGTCTATAGTTTGCAATTAAAACATTTAAATAGTTTCACTTATTTCGCAGAGCTTTTAGCCACGACTTATAGCTGTGAATGCAACCGAAGTGCATATGGAAAAGCTTTTGGGTGCCGTCGCTTTTCCATTTTTCCGGAAAACTTTTGTCTAATGCAGTTGGAAAATTTCTGATAAAGCTTTTCTTCGTTGCACTCTATGCAATTGCATTAAAGTTTCTCCACCTGACAACAGATGGCGTGAGGCACTCTCAAAAATTTTATTTTATTTTTTAAAATAATAATAATTACAAATAGTAAAAACAGTCTAATTATTATTGTTTGTGTAATAATTTTAACTAAATTATGATTTGTTTCTTTGTTGTTTTTAAACTTTCAAGCATATAACAATTTAACCAATTGTGCGAATGCGTTTTGGGTACAACTCGTTTGTATTGGAAATATGTTTATAATGTTTTAATAAGACGGTACTATTACTAAAACAAAAATACCTTACTGACCAATTTTTTGACTTATTTCACTCTAGACTACCACCCATTGTTGTCCTCATTTATGTTATTATTAATCCAACATAATCCTAAGCAAATATCACCTTAAACACATGGATTCACAGACAAACTCGCTTAATAGCAAAAGCGACCTTAACCTTGAGCAAACGAAACCATTAGTTAATGTTGTTGTTTATTTTCGGCTTCTCTCCTTTTTTTGATGAATTTGCGGGCAAGAACAAATTTAATTAAGCGTTTCACCCAGCAGAGAAACGAATTCGACATATTTCTCATGAACTTTGCACGTTTCTCCTCGGGCTTTTCCTTTCCTTAACGGACCCTAATGTTGCCTTACAATTCCTTACAGCCATTAAGTTCGGTTTGGGTGTTGGCAGGCGTAGTGGGCTGTTAACCGAGTTGATTGCTACCACATCCAATAGAACGAGGCCTATAAATTTGGCACATAACTCTCACTCGCATTAGCACTTTGTCAATGTGCCAGCTTGCCGTCTCTATCGCTCTCGCACATACAAATCCATCAGCCTTTCTCTTCCTGTGCTTTTCTTTCGTTTTTGTTCTTTTTCGACCGGGCATGTGTCGAATTTCGTTGGTGGCCTTGACTTTTAGTAACCTTTCGGTTAATTCTAGTGTTATTAATGGAGCAATTCGTGGAAATTGCTCGCAGGGCTCCTTCACTGTTCCACTCGTTTTTCTCTCTTTCATTATTGGGGTTTACTTTTCATGACTTAATTGAATTTACTAGTCGTATTGACAAGTCTAAATGCCATTTGCTTGCTAAAAAAATATGATTAATGATTTTAAACCGCATTAATGGTGAAGAGCGGAAAACATTCCCAAGCTGACAGGATATACAAATTTTCCGTTGGCCCTCACCTAAATTTGCACTGTGATAAAAATTCTGCAGTAATTTATTATTTATTTGCGTAAATTGAGTACGATTTTATCAAATTGGCACTTTTTAATTCATGATTGATTATAAAACCTATAGTAAAAAAAATAATCCATCTAAGCATGACTTGTCACAATTTGTTTTACTTTTATTTAATGAAAACTTGTTTTGTAAAAGTGTTTTAGCTTCCATTGTTTCTTCTTTTCATACCACTTTTCCAGCTGGTAAAAGCAAATTCATGGTCAATGTGTCAAACCCCCCCAAGCGAAGTCGAAACCCCCTGTGTAAGCTGCTTTGTACGCAGGCCTCTCAACCCAACCCCCTAAGAACCACCCACTTAAATTCCTCCCTCCCTTTTGCAGCCTCAAGTTTGAGCCTGTTGTGCTAGGTTTCTCTTTTTGCTTGTGCTAAAAATAACCCATACGCCCCATTGGCCCAATGAGATTTTTTTCTCGCTTTTATTTTACTTTTCTCTCGCCTTCTCTAAAATAAAAGCACTGAATTTTCTCTTCCCAAAAAATATTTGTAGGGTCCTTACTATTTAGGCTCTGATGGAAAAGTTGGATTCACATTAAAAATGTGTTTTCATGTCTTTTGGGATAATGTATTTATATTTCAACATTATTTTATGAGTATTTGCGTTGTCATTTTGGGTCGATAGATGTATGATTTTTTTTGGAATTATTTGCTATTAATGTATTGAAGAAATTAAATTCAAGTTGAACTAACAGTCTTTTCTTCGCTGTGTAAATTTGATCAATCATATTTCTATCCTTGATTTTTATATCATTAGAAGTTTTGTTTTATTATTGTATTTAGCTTTAAATATTTATTAGTTAGTTATTAGTTGTTAGAAAAATTATAATTTTCAAATTAGTACTTTTAACTTTATGTTCAATGCGAAACTTCCTGATTGCATCCCATCAAGATTCCAACTCTCCTCTTTCAGAAAGCCTTCCATCTCTTTTACACAGTCGTGACCTAATGACCTAACTGTATACAAGCTTTCGTCGGCCTACTTTGCAAATGAAGGATACATAACCTCCCTCACCGTTATATGTTAGCCACCCACCCAAGTTTTCCCCCGCCTTGAGCCAGGCAGTCAAAAATTTAAGGAGCCACATGTGTTTTAGCTTATTGAAAATCAACAATTTGACGCCCCTTTTTTTTATTAACCTCCTAAGAGTATTGGTATTTGTAAAGCGTTTTGTTTATTTTTTCGCTGGCTCACCTAATGCGCATTAACTGTCAAAAAATACGTACGAAAAAAGGAGAGCCATATTCTTGTGTGTGGTAATGTTTGCGGACTGCCTCAATACTTCCTCCAAAAGCTTTTCCGCATAATTTTCCCGCTTCCTTTTACAAGAGCTTTCCCAATAAACACAACAACAAATGTCGCACGCGCCGCAGCAACAATAAAAGCAACCATATCCGTGGAAACTGCTGATTAAATATACACATAATGTCAAAACACTGGCGAGAAAAATATGTACACACAGATCTGCTTATACACATGAAACATACCTAAATATTTACAGTAGGCGCTCGAAAATCGTATGAGAAAATCAATTGTTAATTAGATTCGAATTGCAAACGTTTCTTCAATTAAGGAACAGCAAATTACAAAATTTGAATTTATTTATATTTATTAACAATAAGAAAAATTTACAAAAATATAAATAAATAAATTTTTAAACAACTAAAATAAATAAATATTTAAATAATAAATTAGAAAATATACTTAAGTCAGAGACTCAGAGTCTATTATTAAAATCAACCTCAAATAAATGAAGATAATTTTCAAAAAGTCTCTTGTGAAATAATAAATTTTTTTTTAAATATTTTTTACAGTTAGCTTAGACTCTCCGAAAATAATTTTAATATAGCAGAGAATATTTTTTGTAAATAGCATTCACTGTATATAATATATTATTTATTATTTTACGTTCCTAAAAACATAGTACATACCAAAAAAACAGACGGAGAAAAGAAAAAAATAACGCAACAGCCCACCCGCAGCAGGCGTCGACGTCGGCGTCGCTGTCGGTGCCTTATTTGTTGCTTTTGTTGTTTGCCGAGTAAATAGGTGAACGACCGTCGATAATACGCGACCTTCAAAATAATCTGGGCCAAGTGCTGTCCCAGTATGCGGTGGTATATGTGTTTATGTGATTCTGTACATGTATATGTATGTGTATCTGTATCTGAGAGGGCCCAACATTCACGCACTCTCACTCACACTCTCTTCTGCAACCACCCCCTAAATCACCCCCATTCCCATTCTATTTTCTCTCTTGTTCTCTCTCTTTTTTTCTCTGTTTGTTTTTGTGAATATCTTTTGTCGCCCGCTTTTGTTGTCTGCTGATTGGAGAATAGAAATTATATTTATGCGTTTGCTATCAGAATTTTTGTCATGAATACTAGCCATTTCATTATATCTAACCATTAAATATTTACGATGTGATGGAATGTGTAAACATTTATTTTATTATTTATTTATGTGTAATTGAGAGAGAAAAACTTATTGCTGTAGGAATTTGAATGATAAATTAGTTCTTAAAACGTAGGGATAATACAAAATATTAAGCATATTAAAAACTGGAAGTTGGAGAATAAATAATATACAATTTTGGAATGATAAAATTTGTAAGTACTTTGTCTTTTGTAGACCTTAATTTAAAGACCTAAGGATAACTTACTTACTTCTTATAAACCAAAACAAAAATGGTATTTATTTATTTTGTTAAATTATTCCTTTAGTATTTTTTTTTCTAATAATTTGTATTTTTTTTGCAATACAATTAAAGTCCTAAAACGGTTTAGTTGAGAATCATTTAGCTTTTTTCTCTTGAAAGCCCAGCTCAAAGCTTTTCCAAGCTTTTCACGCACTTTTCGTTACATTTTGAAAGGCCAAAGTCGTTGCACTTTATCCAGGACAATGACATACCATGAATACAGAAACACAGAGTGACAAATGTACTGCGTCAGATGGCCCTATTTTGGTTCGGTTTTCGGTTTTAATTAAAATTTGGAAATTGTTTTTCTTTCATTATTTCTTTTACATATCTCATGACTGCCACAGGAGGTAGGAAAACAGAGGGTCACCATTTATCGGCGATTTCTGTTCCATTTGCATGAAGTCGATTCTCTTTAGGGGCAAACACAGTTCATGTCCTTGGACGAATTTCCCCGAGAGTTGAATAGACATTGAAGGTTATCCACACTATAAATGTATATGCATGCTTTGTTGAGTTTATGGGGAGTGTGCATTAGGATACAACGTCAGCGAATCAAACGATTTTATATGTTGTTGAGGCTAGTCTTTTGAACCTCAACATTCTTTTACCTTAAAACACAAAACAAGAACCTTTATACTCGCCATATAAGTAGCATAAGAGTCGATCCAAAGATTATTCTAAAATTAATTCATTTTAAATTCTTAATTTCGTTCACTACAATTATCTGTGCTCACCAAGTCCGGCTGCCACCTTCCAATATCTAATAAAAAGAGGTTTTCCATTAAGTCAGCCCCTTAGCCTTTCAATTCTCAGTTCTCAGCTCTGTTTGCCTAATCGAATCAGTGGCGAATTGCTGTTGGTTAAGTGCTTTTTATTTTCACACCGTTTGGCGCCTAGCACGTTTAATGGAGCACTAGTGTTAGCAACATAAGCCGTTTTGCACAGAAAATAATATGTTTATTTTACTCGAACATGCTAATTTTTTATTAATATTTATGACTTTTTTTAAAAGTATGCAAAGTAATATTTTGGCTTTCATTTTCATAGCATACATTTGAGACACAAATTTCTAAGTGTTTTGAATTCACCAAAAATTTGTGTTTTCGTATGTTAAATTTTGATATTGCATTTTTATCAACTAAAGCACAGTTGAGTTATTAAAACTGATCTTCAAGAAGAAGAGAAATTAAACATAAGCTTTAAGCTTATTTAAATTTAACTATTGTAGTTTTTATCTTAATTTGAAATCACTGCGTAATGTTTTTCTCAGTGTTCAGCAGCCCAAGTGGCTCAACTTCAACCCACACCCTGATGCTGCTGTTGGGCGCTGAGTGCAAAGCGAAGTGACCCTGAACCCGTGCAACGACACAGAATCGCTGGCTGCGACTGCTGGCTGGCTGGCCGGGATTGTGCAACATGGCAGCCGAATCCGAATTGAGGGCAGACCCAGAGGCACGGCCTCAGTGGGCGGAGATAATGGTGGCCTCCCCCCTCCATCCCTCGATTTACGTGGGGAGTTGCAGCAATAGCAATGAAAAGTTCAAATGCGTTCGCTGACATTTTGCTACAGTTCTCAATGTCACTCTTGGCTGGCTGGAAAATCCCAGGAAACGCGGGGACTGTGAGCAGAAATAGTGGTGACTTAGTTGCTGGCTAGGACAATCTCTATGTAGCTCAAGGATTCTGTCCCATTCGCATTGCACAAGCCACAGACTATGACTTACCTAACATTTAGTCTTTGTACTTTTTTTCTCTTAAATGTAGCTCATGTTGCTGGTGTGCTGCGCTCATTTAATAGTTCCTCTTGCTGGTTGATCTTAATGGGCAATTTTAATTGCCGTCGAATGTGTTTATTGTAGCTACATTTGCTGGATTTTAGAAGAGTTACAAAAGTTTTTAGCTTTGCACTTTATTCAGCTTATGTTACAGGTTGTTGCTGTACAAAGATTTATTGGCTCATAGATTGGTTCATTCTGCCATGAATTTAATCAATTGTTGTCTCTTTTCTATTTTCTGTTATATTTGAATTCTTAAGTCTTTTATACTATACAATTTTTATTATTTTCTAAGCCTAAATGATTAACTTGTTGTAATTATAATAAGTTGTCTGCATCCAGACTATGGCAACTGGTAAGCTTCAAAGTAGGTAACATCCATTTAATTGACCGATAAAAGGTTTTTCTATTTTTAATTGGGATTCCTTTGGTTGTTGTGTTCTGGGATTTATTTTGCGGCTCTTTGGAAACTTTTTGAGTGGTTTCTGCTGTAGCTCTAGTTGCCTTTTGTTTTTGTTTGCCACTGGCCATCGCCGAAGCCTTTCTCACGCCTCGTTTTTGTTCGTTTCGCTGTTCGTCAGTGCGGCCTTGAATAATTCTTCTGTCATTGGCATTTTCACAGTTCATTTAACTTTGGCCCGCTCCGCTTTTGTTGCTGTTTCTGCTTTTTGGCCCTCGGCGGGCAGGACAACGTTTTTGGAGCTTCTGTTGCCAACCGGACTGGTAATCACCATTCGGCTGAGGATTTTTTCAGTTGCGGTCTCCAATTCGGTTGTTGGGTTTTGGCGGCCACAATCTGATAGTTTTCCATTTGGTTAAATGTTCGTCATCAACCTGAGCCAATCACTTCTGTCTGGGTCAATAACGATTCTTAGTAGAGGGGATTGGTAAAAGGAATTGTGAACAATTTGGTTTCTTATAAATGACTTGATTGGAAGATTAAATTCTTTTAAATAAAATAAGTTGTGAATACTTATTGAAATATATAGCACAACCTAAACATTCGCTATTTTAAAATTCTTTAATAAGTACAAAAAATTTGTAAAAACGGAATCTAATATTATTTTAAGATAATTGAAACAAACCACTTATTTTCCAAAATTAAAGAAAAGGCCTTAAACTAAGTAGAAAAATTAATTATCTTGATTTATTGTCAAACATAATCTCTTTTTTTATGTTTTTTTTTTTTCAAAAGAATATATTTAAACGAAAAATCAAACTGATTTTTAAATCCACGCGCCATCACTCGAAAGCTTTCCCCAAACCGCTTGCAAGCAGTGCAAAGCTCCCAGAAAGCAGTTCACTTTATTATAGCCCCATTGGCCGGCCCCAAAAAAAGCAAAAACAACCGAAACAGCTGACTGAAACTTGCGATTTTTCTGCTTCTGCATTTCGGCTTTGGCGCCCCGCGCTTGTTGTTTTGCTTATTATTCTGCGTTCTTCGCTCGCTGCGCGAATACTGAATTCTGAACACTGAGACTGTGCCCGGCGCTCAAAAAATCTTTCCCAAAACTTTCGGCATTTCCACGTGAATTCTAACGGCCAAAGCACAAATCAAAATTAAATATATTTGTATTTTTTGAGAATTCCTCAAGTGTCATAAAGAGAGAGTGATAAGTCTTTCTAAATGTTAAATAGTTAAGCAATGCATAAACAAATGGTGGCATTTATTAGATGAAAATGCATAAAGACTTGGCTAAAAATAAAACACGTAAAAAATCCTACATCATCGCTGCTCTGGTTGCTATATTGTGATATATCTGTGCACACAAATATTCAATACGAAATCAAATCAAATTATTTTAATATAAAAAAATTCAACGATAAGTACAATAACAAGCCTAGTTAGGTAAACAAATTGAACACTCACAAAGGTGCCATACAAAAAGCCTTAAGTAAAATAATTAAAAACAATAACTTAGTACAAATCCTAGCAAATTTATAAATAAATCAATCAAATCTTATTAAACCAAATCAAACCTTTGGATCACTGTCAATATCTCGAACCACGCCCCCTTTTTCAACGGTAATCAAACATAATGACAGTGGGCAGTCGGGAGGATCTCTTTGCCCAGGCGAAGCATATAGACGATACCGAACGTCTGATTGGCCGAGTTTTAGCTGGTGAGTGAATGAATCACCCTAATGCATATATATATATAGACATTGAGCTATTTGGTACTGTATAGACTGGGCAAATATTGCAATGGAATGGAAGCCATCGACTTATTTAAATTAAGGACCGTTGCTTGTATTGCAAATTAGATCGCCTATTTGTTTTGAACTTTGTATTTCGTGGAAATGAAGGGGAACTAGTACCGAGTACTCTTTACTTTTAAAGATAAGATTTTACAATGTAAATATAAAGATATAAAGGTATCGCAAACAATTATAATAACATGTATGTATGTTATAAAATTTAGAGTTTTTATAGATCTTTAATATTTTTATAATTAATTGTATAACAAGTGTAAAAACTTGTTAAATTTGAAATTTATTTGTAGAGCAATTTTATAATAATTACAATCATGATTTATATTACTCCCTCGTTATGGTAAACTCCCGATTTTTTTATACTTGCCCTATCTGCGACCATCCACCAGCGCCAGCGAATTTCCCCTTCTCAATCCAAAAGATTTCACTTTCTTTCTATCTTTCTATTGCCTCCATGTACTGTGTATATTTTTGGCGCTTCCTCTGCGGTCGTTGAACTCATTAACCTAAATTTTTCCTTTTGTGCAAAAACAAAAAACAAACGCAACAAGCCAGGCGAGGGGAAAATGGGAGGCATGTCATGACGATAGCAAATCGCCTTTGCTCGCCTCTTGTGTTTTTGTTATCTCTGCCGAGGGATTTTTCTGCTACTTTCGTTCAATAAGAATTTTATTGGCATATTGAATGCCCATATCCTGGACTGAATATTATGAATAATACTTGCAGCAAAATTCAATTACATATTCATATTTATATTTTAAAATTCTTAGCAGAGAAAATTTATGATCGTCGTTAATGTAATGCTCGGATTAATGTATTTATTTTAGGAAAGAAAAAATGTTGTGTTAGTAAAATAAGAAAGATTAATTCTAAATTAATTTCTTGAATACTTCAGTCTATGAACAAAACAGAATAACATTTACAAAATTATGCCACATTATCGTATTCCCAGAAGGCAATTATGTATATGAAGGAGTGTTCGAAAGATCCCAAATATTCGGGTATAAGGTGCTCTCTTTCCAGAGCAGGACATTTCAGTGGATGGGTTCTTCTCTTCCCTTATTATTATTTTTTTGTTTGATTATTATTTATTATTTATTTATTTTCTTTAATTATTTTACAATTATTGGGTATATATGATCATTTCCTAATATCTTAAAATTCCAAAGCGTGAATGTTTTGGTAGAGGGAGCCGATTCCACAAGCACCAATCAAACTGAAGCCGAAAGCAGCGCCAAAATCCGAACACTGCCGATGGGGAACGAAAGTAAAAGCACGACGGCGATATCAGCAATGTCTGTTGCTGGCGTTTCTGTTGGAAAATCTAGGCCAGGGACTCGTGCGGTCGTTGAACTTGGCCAAATGTGCGGGCATATTGCACGGAGAAAGGGAAGCGGGGAGCCATGAAAGTGAATTTCGCTTTCAATTGATAGCGTTCATAGATGGCACGAAGATTGCGGCTGGAATTTAGTTTTTTAACCTTATGTAGCTTATTTTATAACTGCTGCAAGTGAATGGCTTCGGTCTCTTACAATGGCCACATGCACGTGCCACAAGTATTTGGGCCATTTGCTGACATTTTGTGGCATTTATTCTATTGCCAGTTAGAGATTTATGACTGACAATATTAGGTTTTTGCGTTCGAGCAAAACGCTTGGGTGACATTTTTTTTTTGTGGGCAAATGGGATTGTCTTTTGATGTCTTGTATTTGTTTTGGTCTCTGTAAATATGCAAACTTTCGAAAACTTATATACTTCTAATCAATAATTTATGTTTTGTGGGATGTATACAAAATCACAATACACAATGCACTATCATCTTTTAAATAAATGGATACACTTTTGTTATTTACTTGCTATCAATCTTAATCACATTTAATTGTTATGATAGTTCTTCTAATACTTTTTGACTATTTGCCTCCTATGAAATTATTTTTTTTTTTTAATTTTTATTCATATTTATTTTTTCAATTTGTCATTGTTCTTTTTTTGCTGAGCCGCCTGGCTGGCGATTAGATAAGCGAACCGACAGTCGCCGGCATTATAAAAGAACCCGATAGCTACGCAGTTTATTCGCCCTCCTTATAGAGCGTTCTTTCCTCTCCAAACTACTTGAAATAGTCAAAAAGTTAAGATAGTTAGTATACGCTTATGAATTACATTTTTATTCTGGGCCTTACACTAAGTAATCCCTACAATTCACTTTATGTTGTTGACTAAAGTGGGGAAAACAGGTAAACATTTGGCTCGTTTTTCCCGTGTTTTCCCCAAACTTCCTCTCTCTGATTTCCTCTATAATTCTCTCCGATTTCTCGCTTATCGCACTCCCTCTCTGTGTTTTCGCTCTGGGGTTCTAGGCATTGTGGCTTTGGCCTTGGAATTGCCACAACGTTCATTGACCTGCCTCAGCTCGGGTTTGTTTTTTCATTGCTGCCCCTATCTGTAACTATGTTGGTGTGTCTGTATGTGTGAGTGTGTGTGATTGTTGTGCGCCTGTGTGTTTATTTCTATTATCGCCATAGTCGATGTACGCGGCGATATGATGCCAGCCATATGACCTAATAAATTTTTTGTTGGTTTGCTTTTATTTTTCACTCTGCTAACATTTGTGTTTGCTGGGGAGAGGGTGTCAAGGGTGCAATGTGGCTAGAATTTCATCTTGGGACTTCATTCCGTACTGGTTTATAGGATTCGTTTTGCAAACAGTGCGTATACTTGATCTGGATCAGATTTTTGAATTGTTTATTCTATTCGGCACTGGTTTATGGGATTCGGTTTGCAAACAGTGGGTAGCTTAATCTGGATTAGATTTTTGACTTGTTTATTATAATAATTAAATAATTATTATATAGTAAATAACTCTTATAGTGCCAATTTCAGCTACTACGACTATGTGGTATTGCTATATAGGCTTCGTTATGATAAGGTTAATTTTTGGCTTGTTTATATCAATTTCTGGTAAACATATAAAATCTTACGCTCCTCAGTTTGTGTGAGGTTGGTTGAATTATTTAAAACATTAAATTTAAATTAAAACAAAATGATATTTTTAAAATTTATTATATCTATATAATATTTAAAACATATATATAAAAATCTTGAACAGCGAAAACTACTTAAAATTTTTATTTTATATCCTTCCAAAGTGCAAACTTATACGTCGGTTGAGAAATTGCATTTGCCTGTCAACTGCAGCAGACAAATCAACATTTGGCGCTGACACAGACAGAAAGCGAATGAGAAAGGTATATACTGCGGGGAGTGATATGAAAAGCATGTATTACTCATACGCAACGTGGCCACCACAGGCAGAGAGTGAGGCAGAGAGAGACTAAGAGAATGCCTCGCATTTTCGCTCTCCGACTGCAGTTTTCTGGGGTAAATGCATCGGTCGCTTTGGGCCAATGTCCGACCTTCAATTTGGCCCGGTTCTGGCGACCAGTTGGGGGCTCCACCGCGGTATGGATGCTGCCACCGTCTCACCTCGTTCCGCTCCTGTTCAAGTTGCTGTGCACCCATTGTGCGAGTACACAAATGCCCCTGAATGAAAATTTGTTTAACTGTTTTTATAGCAGGCCAAGAGTGAGCGGATGGCTTAAAAGTTAGCAGCTTTCCGGCGGGAAGGCTGAAAATCTGAAAATATTGGGAAATGCTTGATTTATGTGGCGGTTGCATTGTAGATTAAAGATTAATAGGATTGAAAAAGTTTTCGGCGGTAGCAAATGATTTTTGGGGGACTGCTCTTAACTGATTTTAATCAATGATGCTTAGGAAAATTAGCTGTCCTTCTTTTAAAAGTGTATCCTTTTTAATTAAGTTGAATATATTTAAATATATCCAAAACAACAATGTGTAATTTGTAAAAGAAAGTAGTCATTTGTAAGTTTTAGAGATATGGTAAAAACTTTCTAAAAAGTAATATTTTGTTTTTAAACAACTTTAAGAGTCATAAATTTATATATTACCCTTGAAAAATGTGTAAACTATTTTCAATTACTTATCAAATATTTATTCTACTTTCAGGTAAGTCAATTGCGATCGATCAATCATGCGTCTAATCCCTCCAATCCCGCCACGTAAGTTGTAGCAAATTAACTAAGCGAAAACGAGGCTCAAGCTCGCAATATCAGCGCGATCGTTAGAGTCGAGTCGAATGTCATTAGATGTTCTTCACCTGGCCCCAGTGTTTCTAGTGGGCCACAACCTTGCCACCGCTGAAACTGAGTCAAATAACTCATAAAAATAAATGTGCGCGGCTACGGAATACGGTCCCGTGTCCGATTTGTGTGTTCGTTGGAGCCGCAGACCCACACGATTTGCATTTTGCAATTGAATCGAGAGAGAGGGGCTAGAGCGTTAACGCTGCGTTCTATGCAATAAATAAATTCAACATAATTTTTCTTAATGCCATTTTTTTTTTGCTCTCCACCGTCGACTTTTGCTTTGTGCGATCTGAACTCCGAGTTGAATGCACCAGCGGCATTGTGAAGCAATAGCCTCGATCTAAATTTACACACAGATACACACGCACACAGACGCAGGAGCTGCACTTACGGATTTTGTCATAGTTTTGCGAGCGAGTGTGCGTCTGTGTGATGAACTTGCACTCAATTTGTGTGCCACTCGCAAAGCTTCGAGCGGAAAGCTTTTCGTTAGGCAATGGCGAACGGAAATGGCAGCAAAAGAGCGAGAGAGAGCACAGCTCCGACTGCCTGTCCCCCTCTTTCATTTTTTTTTAAACTAAAAGATTCACAAATTCCTTAAAACAGAAGAAGATTCTCAAAAATAAGACACATCGATGTGTATTCTAAAACTGCTTTAACTTTTTAAACAGAAAACGAGTTTTCCAAACCTTAAAAATTTCCATATATGAGAAAAACAAGCTATTCTCTTAAAAACCGGATAAGTGCCAGCACAAAAGTGCTTCGGAAGCATAAGTAAAATCCAAATCAAACCCAACATGTTCACAGTGTTGAAGTGTTGAGAACATATATCAATAATAATTTTAATTACAACGCACCAAACAACATCCAAAAACCGCCCACACCCACTGAACGTCTCTTTCAATAGAATCTCAAAAATAGTAGACATAAAAGTCGCACAAATACGCAGAGAGAATTTTTAGAGGTTACTGCGAAGCGGGTCAGTTCAGTTCATTCGCCCTGTCTCACAATGAAGCGTCGAAAGGGGGTGGCAGGGAGGGGGCTGCAACCTTGCAGTGCATTTTCATAGAGCCGCTCGCTATCGCGACGTGAGTTTGTGTCTGTATAGAGCGCCATATTGCCAAGCCAACTGCACGTGACCTCGTTGCATGTGGCGACTGTTTGCCCCAATCTCTTTCCCTCTCCCTCAGCGTGCATATTATATATATTTTTTTTTTTGTTCGCCTAGCCTAGCGCACAAATTGAAGTCGACAAACGTTCATGAACCGAAAAAAAACGTTCGGTTTTCCTTCAAAAACCGCAATGACGTCAAAGAGCAACTGTAAATTCGAACGCGAGCTTTTGTGCTATCTTCTACTTTAGTTAGTCAAAAGCTGCAGTAATTAATTGTCTGCTTGAGCATACAAACTTGTACTAATTATTGATGCATTTTTAATATTTCATTGAACAAATATAATTTGGCTTTTGAATTTAACGAAAATGTTTGATTATCTTGTGGCGCCACCTGGCGGTTGTAGGTGGCAACATGTTAGTTCGGGAAAGCTCTGGGTTTCTGTTGCCGTCCGCTTGGGGCGCCAGTCGTATTCGTCTTAATCTTTTAAAATGTTCGTTTATTATGTTGTTTTAATGTTAATGTATTTAATTTATTCTTAATCGTAATATTCTCAGCTCGAAAAAGTTAATAAATTTATACTTTTCACATTTAAAAAATAAATTATATATAAATTAATAAAAGGATTTTCAAAGAAAAAAAGAATCATATATTTCGAATAAAAGAAGGTTTCAAATCACATCCTGAACACTTTAAGGACAGTTTTTGATTTGCGTAGCTTCGAATTAACTTTCTTTTGCCCTCTATTGACTTAGAGAGATGGCGATCAGGGAAAGTTTAGGGCAAGATGCTCCTCTTTCTATATTTTCAAGAGCATCGATTCTAAAATCAAGATGCTTATCAAGCTAATTTTAGTTAGCCATTTAGAACTCTATCAATCTTTATTTAATATGCTTAACTTTTCTATTCAACTGCGCAGCAATCAATTTAAGTGATCTCAAATTCTAATTGCTTTGATTGAGAAGGAGTTGCAAAACCCTTTAGTTGTTGTGAATTATTTCAATTTATTTTGTAGGGTTGGATGAGAACTTTATGCGCATTGCAAATTCGTTTTGGTTTGGGCCCTTACACTTAAGTGATTCTCAATGCGATACGCTTTACCTTTGGCTCTCCTTCCACCCTTCTCTTTTTCTCCTTCCGCCCTCTTTATCCCCCGCTGAATATCTCTCTTTTTCGTGTGGCAGCTTTTCTCCTTTGGCTTCTTTCAAGGTTGTTCGGACATTGACATTTTCATTATTTGGTGTGTTCTTGTTTTTTTTGGTTGCCAAAAAAGTTTGGTTCTCGATTTTGCAGTGTCTTTTTCTTGTTCGCTTTTTGGTGCGTGTGTTCTTCTCCCTATGCTTCTTCTTCTGGTTCTTTGTGTTTTTTATTTTGTATTATTTTTTTTTTTTTTTTTTGTTAATGTTGCCCGCATAAAATTTGAGTTGATCCAAAGCGGTTTGTTCAGTGGTCTTTCATTTCTCTTTCGTTTTTTTTTTTCAAAGCTTCCTACAAAATGGCGCCCAACGTGCCACGAGCCACGTAACACCCCCGATAACCCCTTTTATATTTTCCAGGGCACTACTTGTTGGTAACTTATCTATGAAGGGTAATTCGGCATTTTGAACACGTTCGCTCCTTAGCCCTTGACTTTGAAATCGAGTTGAGTTGGGTTCGGTTTTGGTTTTTGGGTTTAAAGTATCGGGGTTTTGCTTGGATTGTGCGTTAGGTAGATATGTATTTCGAAGATATTTCTAGCCGACTTCCTCCTTCTTTCATGCTGAAGTTCAAGTTCGCTTTACGCATTTTAAATGCTGCCTACGTTCGCGCCGTGTATAATCATTTGAATTCTCTCGTATTTGTTTTTGGATTCGCGCCCCTGAGGCAATTGTAATTGACACTTGAATATGCCAAGCCAGACGCACAGCTGAGCGTGAAAGAGGGGTTTTGGGGGAAATTTGTATTTTGGCCCCTTGGCAACTGAGCCATGACATGGCCAAATCTAAGCACTAAACCAAAAGTTACTTGAACTCGCCTAATTACGCGAATTACGATTGTCTAACTCAGCCGAGCCTCAAATATGACTCTGCGAAAAATTCACATAATTTTTAATAGGCTTTTTGCCAGTTTGGAACTTTTAAACTTAAAACTTCAAAGCTGTGTTGGCCAAATGACATCACCAGTCATCAGTTCAGATTCTCTTAATCATATTAATCATGGTAAAACACACGCACTCGCATAATTAGCAATAAAAAAAATCTAACAACTATCATTAGAACTGAAAGCCTAAACGAGATACGCCAGCAGTTTTAGCAGCTTTTTGAAAGTTACTTTTGAAAGGAGGGCTTACCATAGCCAATATTACTTGTATATTTTGGTTCTATCCTACAAAATATGGGAGAACTTTTCCTAAATAAAGAGGTATTTTATTGAGTTTATTTTTGAAATCCTAACAGCTGCTAATAAAAGTTAAACAAATTCTAAAAATGGCAAAATAGCTCTAAGGGTACAGGTTCCTTTAAAATATTCATGTGAATCAGCACTAAAAATGTAATGTTATTTAAAATAACAAGGTATTTTTCTTCAACATTCTTTCCCATCTGAATTCGTTCAAAAACGAAAGCAAACAATCTCAGTGAAATGCCGATGCCCATTAACCCATTTCACTTGACCAAGACGCTAGCCAAATAAAGAAAGCAGGCCATGGCCACGTTACATAACTACAAAATAGACGAAGAAAGTAGCAAAGACAGAAAGAGCGAGAGAAATAGGGAAAAAAAGAAAACAGAGAGATTGTGAAGGAAAAGAAAGCACTTACTGGGATCTCAACTTTTGATTTCAGCATCAGCTAAGAAGAACGTGTAGTGTATTTGCTTTGCTTTTTAGTTTTAAGGTGTTACTTCTGTTTTTCTGAGGAGTAAATGAGATAGCACTAAAAGGGATGAGGTAACCGAATAAGAACAGACAAAAAAGAAAAAGTTGATCAACAACTTTCCGTTTTTTGTTTTGTGCCAGTAAACATTATAAACATAATTCGAATTGGAATTGGAAAGAATGTGAACTCAAACTGGAAAAGAGATCGTGATAGGAAATGATTCCAGCCACCATTTAACTTTGACCTTCCCAGCGAGTTTTGACCCTTGCCTTTGCCAAATTATGGTTTGGCCTTTGCCTCTGCGCTTCGATCATCGACAGAAGTTTTGTTTGAACAAGTTTCCAGCAGATTATTTCGTAAATTAACGAGATTCGAAACTGGTTCTTTGAGCATAAGATCATCAGAGATCATTTCGAGCCTCAAACAAATCAAGTTGATACGTTTTAACACCCGCACAAGTTTCAAATCGTTTTGAATTATTTCCTACTCTCAAGCAAAGGAAATAGTCTTACGGGAGTATAACGACTTAAGAACAATGTTTGCTAAAATACTTTTTATTTTGAGAAAGAGCGTTATGCTTCTTACTACTATCTTTTATTAACTATGTGTTTTTGGATGCATATTAAGTAAAAAATAAATGTATAGCCTTTATAGATTTATTGTTTTAATACTACGGAAAGGGTTTTGAATCCTTTAGAAGATTCTGATTAGAATAAAGTTTGGTTAATATCTCTAAACAGTTTTGGTTGAGAGAAAATTAAATATTGATTTAACAAAGTAAACGATCACTCCGAAAGGGTATTTGTGTTTCAAATATATAGGAACGTTCTTAATCTTATTTTGTGATCCGGGGGTTTTTGTACCTTCATTACCATTTGGGCTCGATCCCTCTCTTTTTTCCTTCCATCCCGCTTCCTCAAAGTAGCTCATTCCAAAATCGTTCTAGTGTTATTAAAACGCCACATAAAGAGAGCGTGCGAGAGAGCGATCGCTGCCAGTGTGCGTGTAAGTGATCTTTTCGCGGCCGCGAGAGTGTATTGGTGCTCGGGTTCTCTGCCGCGTCGCTGCCCGCACTTCGGGTTTCGTTTTATTTGTTGTTTCATTTTATTTCGTTTCCCATTGTATTGTGCGTGTGCGTAGCAAGTTTACTGACCTTGAACTTCGAAATAATTTTCTGTATACATATGTACACCGAAAATGAGACCAGCTCGCACACAAACGCACACATACATATGTGGATATGCACCCAAAAAAATACTCGAATACGCATTTTAAAATAGAGATCTAAATGTTTTTTGGCCTGCTCGAAACAATTGTTGTACTCGCACTTAAACGCAGAACTTTGTCCGTCTGAACGTTTTCATTGTTTTTCTGGTGAAGTGATCTCGGCAAACGTAGACACGCCATTTGTATCTCGGTAGCTAAAAATAAGCAAATGTATCCTATGGATACGCGATTACCCATTTGCCCCCGCAGCGCCATCTGTCGGAGCCCATCCGCCATTACCCAAAACCGATTTTAGTTAACCTTCAATGCTGGCAGTATATCCGCTTATTGACGATTTACAAGAATCGATCACTAAATGCCGCCCGATATTAGCCCCTATGCTAACGATTATGTTTACCAATTTCGTTCACGTGCATTTCAATGATAAGATAAGGTTCCGCCTATTTTACCTGTTCGAAGTTAGCTGGGCTCGCTGAACTCTAGTAAGGGCTTTTTGCGCACTTGGCTTTTTTGCCAGACGGCAAAAACCGATACCCGAAAAAACACGGAAGTGATCTAAAATAAGGAGTGGGGGGTTAGCCCTTCGAATAAGTTTGATTAGAGCGTGTTTTTTATTACCCTTAACATTGTTGTAAGCGATATTTGTTGCCTAATTTGGCTGATAATTTTTTCTTTACTTCTTTCCCTTCCAGGTGAGTGATACGAACCCCGAAATTGAACGCTAACCTTTTGTGGTGAATCGAGGAACTCATTTGGTATGCCAACGAATCCGAGGAGTGGTCGGAGGAATCATTAATTTCTTTTGCCACAGGTGCCTGTGGGCCACTTACCGTTCTATTCTGATTGGAAATGTCTGGGGTCTGTGAGAGCCTGTTTTTCTAAGTGCGTTAGGTTATGGTTCTTGAGTTTAGAGTTTTGAGGCAGGTAGAAGACATTAGGCGTAGCCCCGAAAAGGTTCTCCATGGGCTTGGTTGATGAATGAACTGTCAGTCGATAGCCTTGTCGTAATTTAGCCTTATGCCTTATTTTTGTATTTTTATTGGTACCTGTTGTTGGACTGCTTCACAGAATATACAAGTATTCTGAGTTGAATTTGTGTATGTAGGTTTGGGAATTATCATACAAATAATAATAATAATAATAACCAAGAAAAGCATACAAAATAAACATTTCGAAATAGAGGCATAACAAAATTAAATACATCAATTTTAAAAATATTAATAAATTTACTACGCATTTTATGTTTTGAAACTTAATAAGAATTACAGCCCCTTCAAAATGATCACAAAAAATTCCACTCCTCAGTAATTTTAAAAAATCAACTGAAAAAGAACAAAAGAAAAGAAAAGAGAAAAAATGGCGTTGGGCAAAAAATCAGAAACGCAAAAAAAACAGATAGAATCAACCAGAAAAAGAAAAGGTAAGCTGAAGAAAAACAACCATTATGGGGAAAAGGTAGAAATAATATGACCAAGTGACTCGGAATTTGACTCGGACTCGGACTTGGTTTCGGTCGATGCCACGAATCTAGGTTATTACGCCGAAAATAATTAAAAATACAATAAACCCTGGGCTGTGGAAAAAAAGAACGAATGGAGGCCGAAAGAGACTCCCTGAATTTTCGTAAATCATGCAAAAATGTTACAAAAGAAGATCCTCCCCTTGCGCGCTTAGCCCGCCTCCTTCGTAAACGCTTTGTGGGCTGCCTCGTCTTTGTCTTGGCCAAAAATTATTCATACCTCTTACACGTGTTTCAAGTTCATTGCCAAATTTCGGCACGACCACATTCGGCGGCCAAAAAGAGATAGCCACAATGTGAAATATAGAGAGGGAAATATAGCACTTGGTATAGAAATTTTTGTTGGCGGTCTCTTTTCTGCCCGGTTTTCGCTTTTCTGGTTTGGCTTATAACTCCATCAAGCTGAATTGGCCGAAAGCGTTTTCTGCTCCCCGGGACTGACTGACTGACTGACCGAGCTAGGGAAACTGCTGATTTGGCAAGAAGATACATTTTCATGCCTTTCAACATCATTTGGCTTATGTAGATTTGGCAGTCTAAGAAATGGGTTGGTTGCTGCTCTAAGCCGAAAAGGATTGGGTTAGGCAATATCTGTAAGTCGAGCAAAAGATTTAAGATTCAAGAAAATATCTTCAAAATAGTGAAAAAAAAACGAATCAAATTTCGATCAAAAAATTAAAAATATTTTTTTTTATATGCTGTCCAGTGTTAACCTAATTTTCGGTTCTTATTATCGAGGGCGTATTGTATCTGAATTTAAAGTTTTGCATATAGATTGTTTAGTTATGAATTTTAATAGAAACATTTTAGAAAATTATATAAAAATATTTACCAATTCAACTTAAATTTTTGTATCGATTTAAAATATTGGAAAACTTATGTGTGGTATAATTTAGATTTTGCCTAAAAACAATGCTTTTTATTAAGAGGTTACATTTTGATGGCATTTTTAGCATGGGGATTACATTTACAAAGATAATGAACATATTTCTCATTGATCACTAATCGAGGATCATAAATTGATACACAATTTCTCCCACACTTTCATCTCTTAATTTCCATTTCCACTTCCTTTCTCTCGTTGAACTCGGCGACCTGCCTGCGGCGATCTCCTTTTTCCATATTTGACTATTTAAAGGCTTGTCTCGGTGTAAAAACCACACAGAATCCCACGCCTCGAGTGACGCATATTATTTCTCCTTCGTTTTTGTTTTGTGTTGTGCACCCGCCTGTTTGTTTGTTTGTTTGTCCCACCAACGTCATCGCCACTGCCCACCAAATCCGGCATTCACTTTGGAACCGCTGAGACCCCCTAAAACCCCACCGATCACCGCCTCCACTTTGCCAAACCACTCGATCTGCAGCCTCGTTGCGATCATTGCACTTTGCGTCTGCGGTCGTCGTGTTGCAAATTGTTTGTTGTTGTCGACTGCGAAAAAAGAAACCAGTTTCTCTGGAGTTTTGAACTCGCCAAACTGGAAACGATCGTGGAGCAATCTTCGTGTTGCAAGTTGCAGCCGATCGGCATTGGATCGGCATCGTCTGTCTTTCTCTGGTCGGTCAATGGTTCTCTGGTTCATTGCCATTGCACTGGGGGTAACTAACCCAGCAACGAGGCATACCACACCATACACCATACACCATATACCATACACCATACACAAACAGCAACAACAAGTTTTTGCAGCGTCATTTCGCCAACAACGTTGTCGTTGTTCGGCTGGCATCTTGTTAACTGAAGCAAGGACGTTGTCGTTGTCTGGAAAAGTATTGGTGTTGAGTCGAGTTGAGTCTTAGTGGTATGCAGTAGCCTATAATAGTATGTATAGTATGCCGCTGGGCCATTCACTCGCACAATCGCCCATGTGCGAAATGAAAATCAAATAAAATAGGATGACTAAACGATAGATAAATACTCCATGGAGGAGTTGGAGTTGTTGCTTATAGCCTATCCCCTTGGTTCGTTGACTTACAAATGGCTGTCCGACCGTTCGCGTTGTTATTGTGGCTTGTGAGTTGTTGATTGCAGTTAGCTGTTTGTGTTTGTGTTTTTGTTTTTGTTTTGGCTTGGCGTAGAGAAAACACAGTTTTAGCCGCAAGGGAAATTTGAAAACTGCACGAGTGAAGATGAAAATTGCTGAAAAAAAGGTTAAAAGTAGTTTTTTTTTTTTTTAATGGAATTGCGTTTAAAACTTATACACTTATTTTAATAATGCAAGAAACGGAAATTGGTGATAGAGGTTGACTACCTCTTTGAGGAGCTTAATATCTTCTTTGTGGCCTTTGTGTCTTTTGGCACAAGTCCCCTGAAAGTAGAGTTTTAAGTTGACAATTATCATATTCTTTTAGTAATCACATTGCACATCAGATTAACCAGGGAATTTAATTTACAGATATATACTCATCTCTGCAATCACTTTCAGTTAAAGCTGAACTCGTACAATGTCAACAACCTGCTCGACTTCCCATTGTGACTCAATGCGAGATCGGTTCGTGAACTTCTCCACACGAAAACTGTGTCGATCGACTCACTTTACTCACTCAAGTTGTCACTGAACTTGGCAAACATTTCAAAAGATATTCCCAGAATCAAAATTTGCCTGCGAAACTCAATCGGACATAAATCAGAAGAAAATACCCCCCACAAGTGTAATTATCGCTCTGACTTACATTTGTTCTCGATTCAAATTGTGGCCCGTCACGATTATACAATCAGCAATATGTCATTACCCACTAATATGTCTGTATTTGGATCGAAATTCGTCAGCAGTTCCAACCGCCAACTGACGAATGAAATTTCATGAGTTACCCAAGAGGCAATTGACCCAAGCCGGGAAAATATACAATCACAATCCTGATGACATTCACCCCGTTTACGAATCCGCAACATGTGCAAAACAGGCGAAAGAGAGCAGTGCTAAAGAGCAAACAACAATCGCCGAGTGCAATTCGAAAACAAACAGAGAAAGTCCATGGGCGGAGTTTTTTTTGGCGGGGAGAATGAATGGGGAATACTAGCAAACTAAAATTAATGATCATTCATCCAATTTAAATTATTCCGAAATAGCATGTAAAAATAAAACTAACATTATGCATTTATTACATATCATTAGCCTTGCTAAAAAAAGTACCGAAATATCTTTGGTTTTTTTTTGTTAATTGTTTTAATTAATGGTTTTATTTAGTTATTAAATTTTAAAGAACATCTATGAGTTTTTTCATTAGTTTTTTCATAGTCTTTTAATTAAATTTAGGAATTAGGAATAATATGGAAGACTAATCAAGTTGAAAACCTTTTACCACGCCACTGATTCTCCAAAAACCCATGAGACTGCACTTCTCTTACATTTCGCTTTATCTGGTGGATTCGTCACTTTTTTAGCTGTGACGTTTTGCAATACAAATTTTGTCGGTTACTTAAACGCTTTCCGTGTTGTTCTGAATGCAAAAAAAAAATAAAAAAAACAAAAAAAAGTGCGGGAGAGAGATAAAATAATGCGTCCGAAAAAGAAACAAAAGATTCTTTTGAACTTGTTGCGTCGCCTTTGGAGATCATTGTTTTCGATTCTTTTTTTGCGTTGATGATAATGATATATAAAGCATATAAAGGAAGCAATATTTTGGGAATTAACTTGGCTTTGTTGTTTGTTTGTTACTCCTGGCCTCGTTTGTTTTTGAAGAAGGTTCTTTTAGCTTGGGAGGGGCAAACACGCGTCCTTAATTGGGTTGCCAAAAGCGCTGCCTCGGCGATAAGATCAAAATTGCATCCGTTTATATATATTATCCAGAGAATGCAGCTGTTTTTTTGGTCCTGTCAGAATAAGTACACAAGATTAAAGTAATTGACAAAGAATGGGTTCTAAAAAGTATTTCAAAGCACCTCCGAGTTTAGAAAAAGGTTTTTAAAGATGCTACTTTAATTTCCCAATTTAAAATGAAGAGCACTGACATGTCATGCTGTCAAAAACCACATTCTTAATTACTCGCCTGAGGGCAAAAATTTCCCTCTAAATATTTTGCGCAGTTTTTAAAGCCTCTCTAAATAAATACCGTTAATGGACAATTCTTCTTAATGCTTCCCTTTTTTGGCCAAATTTTGTTTACGAACGATTTGAGCGTGGAACAACAACAGTCAACAGTCAACAGTCAAGAAGCAACAGGCATAATAATTCCCAAATGCCGAAGACGGCGGCAGTCAAAACAACAATAAAAGAATAGACCATTACATAAGCCCCATTCCCAAAACTATTCCCCAAAAAAAAGTAGAAAGTCATTAAGTAAGCAAAGTGCCGCGAAAAGAGAAACAGAAACCGGAAAAAAGAAAGAACGCAAGAACGAAAAAAATCAAAAGTTGTAAACAAATATGAGCGTAAAAGAAAACGAAAATCAAGGGGGGAGATGATGTAAAAGGGGTACTGCACCCCGCCCAATCTTCCAGGCCCCCTGTCTTCTTGATTCTTCTGGAATCTTCTGGCCGCCCGTGAACTTGTCCCAAATAAACAAAATTCCAAACGGTCTAAAATCGGTTGTGCAACCATGTTTGTCCCTCTCCCTCGTCCCACCTTTCTTCCCCTTTCATCGCCCTTTCTCTGCTCCGCCATTTTCGTATTGCGTAGTTTTCATTTTTTTTTGTTGTTCTCCTTGTTTATACGCCAAAAAGGTGTCGATGTCAATGGGAATGGCTTAAAAGTGAGGGATTTTTCTGGGGGTTTTGGAGGGAATTTGGAGTCCAAGTTTATGTCATTGTCATATGATTTTTCCTAGAATTTTTAAGTTTAACAAGTTCTTTGACCAGATTGAGTCACTTGACCAGAGACCGTTTATAATGTGAAGTTATAATAAAATATTGCTCGCATTAAGTGATCGTGAAAAGGTTAAGAAAAGTACGAACAAAATATTAACTATTAAAACTTGCCATTTATAAAACTTACGATTTATAAAGAAATTTTATACAGCCATAATCTTGTAGAAGATTGATGTTTTGGAATATATAGCCTTACGGAGTTTGAGTTTTTTATTAGGTATTCAAAGTATTTTTTTATAAACTTGACATAATATGCCTTTACTCTAACTGATTTCCCTTTTTTAACAAATTTCCCATATTCTTGAATCCAATACAATGTAAATTTCCATGTTAATCAGGGATTGCAGATCTCGCTTTCCTTTCCACACCCACTACAGCAACCACCTACCTACAATTTTCCCAATTTCCTCTCCCTTTTTAGGATGCCACCCCAGCAGCATTTCTCTCTCGACAAGTCAGTCAACCCATCAATTCCTTTCCAGCTTTTTAGCCGACTTTCACTGCCACCCACGGCATTTATATGACCTCCAAAAAAAAAAAACCCACGAGAGTGCCGTGGATTTTTCCAGACTTTCCTGCGTCCCCCTGGTTTTCCAGTCAATGCACTCGGTGCATAAAGTTAATAAACTATAAATTACTATCAAAAAGCCATCGAAGAAATGCCGAAAAAAAAACTTTCACAAAAAATTCAGCTGAGCCAATTTTGTGCCAATGTTCGTGCAACACGTGGAAAATGCACTTCAGCCACCCCACCTCCCGATAAGTTCAACTTCGACTCTGAACAACAATTTCACTTTGTTTGGGTTGCTATGGGTTAAAGTCCTGCCATCGAGGTGTCAGTCAACTTTCATGGCTGTCGTTGCATGCTGCATGTTGCTAGTTGCTAGTGCCCATTGCTAGTTGCAAGTTCCCAGTTGCAATTTGCTGCTGTGTATCACTAGCATAGTTGCCCACCAAACTCACTCGAATGCTCCACTGAGTTTTAGCACACTGAAAAGAATATTTTACAGAATTAAGACAAAATCCAGCATAATTAGTTTTGTTTCTAAAATTGGCCATCAAAACCATGACATCAGTTTAAAAATAGCCTTTACTCCATAATTTAATGATAGTTAATATTGTTAATTAAAAAAATTGTCATTTTTTATTGGGTAAACAAGTCAAATATAAAGCCAAAGACAAGTCAAAGAAACATTAAATTGTAAAATTACATAAAATAATTAATTGAAAAATTAGTTTTGTTCTTTATGTTTAATATTATAAAGTGAAACCTTTTTGAAATTATCAACGCTGTATATTTGACATAATATAAACAGATCAAAGATATCATATATAAAAATGTATTTTATCAGTCTTTTAATTATCTTGTTCTTTTATTTCAGAATTTATTTTTTTAAATTAAAACCAAGTAAACTAAATTAAAAATTGTATTTTTTCACTGTGTAGAGTAGATATAGAGAGGGGTGTTTTATTGCGGAGAGAGAGGGAGGGAGTGCAGCGACCTGCGATCGTCGACCGAGTCAACAACACTCACCGCATACTGAATCATGGATGGGAATCGCCAAAGGGGGTGCAGGTGGGGCGATCGTGGAAGGGGGTTTCTCTTTGACTTGGCAACGTCATCAGCTGACGTCTACCTCCCCCTTTTACCCCCTTCTTGCCCACTACATTGCAGTTGCATACCAGTTTTTTTTCGCGCTATTTTGCATGCGATCGCTGGTTGAAAGGGGGAAACCGAATTGTGGAAAAGCGGGCAAAGGGGCCACATGTGTGTGTGTGTGTGTGTGTGTGTGTGTGTGTGTGTGTAGAAAGCGCCAATGCACTGCCGACTGCCATGCCATAGTATAACGAACTCTCTGAACAATCTCGACACTGGTCGTCGGTCGGGGTGTATGACTTCTGTGCCTGGCACCACACCGATTTAAAGTCCCGGGGGAAGTTGCGGGCACCGGGTAAAACGACCTGGGGACTAACCAGGTAATTGGTGGGGGAAGATCACCCATTCATGTGTACAGTTAGTGGATAGAAGAGATCATTGCTTGACTGCAGGCACTTGCATAGTGTTTGAATTGCTTCTTTTATTCCATTTGGATAGATCACCTTGAAAATGTAATTGCGCCACCTTTTAAGTTAGCCAAAAAAGTTTAAAGATCCTTCGCCTTTTTCTAATGTTTGATAAGTTCAGTTTTCAACTGTTCTTAAAATACATGAAGTTTAGTTTTGTTATTATAAATAGCTTACTCCATCTATTTTATTAAACTCATATACTAAGCATTCCTAAACATATGTTCTGCTCTACAGCAACGTTCGGTATCAATATTCTTTGCATTATTGAGCTCAACCCACTGCCTCACTAATCACTGCTTTGCTGATCAACATGTCATCCTTCATTTTCTGCGATCAGCGAACCCCATAACCAGCCTTGACTTTATGTGATAATTGTCGGATTCGGATTTCCAACTACTCGACCTCAAAAGCCCCAAGGGTCTCTCGACCTCTATACTCTTCCTGCTTGGCTTTAATCTAATCAGAAACCAGAAGCGCTCAGCTCGGCGATCGATTTGCCACCTGATTCTCGCCATATCATACCATGTTCTATGACCGCCAGATCGTACATTAAACTCCACTTCCTTGTGTTTACGAGGGGAGGGGGGCACTGGCGCTCATCGCTTCGCATTCATAAATTATCAGTCAGCAGGCGCAAGAAAAAAAAAATACGAAAAAATTATGCTAAACACGTTTAAAAAGCGTATGTGCTTGTGCTCAAACAGGTTTCAAATTCCCCGACGATCCGCAGACCAATTTCGGGTCTTATGCGTACACTCTTCCAGGCCCCAGTTTCATATTATATATATATATATATATTTTTTTTTTTTTTGTCTCACTAATTATTATGCTAAGGCCAAAAAGCGGAGAGACAGCCAAAAGGGTTGCGAATTTTCGAAAGAAACGAGAAGTGAGAAGACGCGGCGGCGAAAAACGCACAATTCTACAGAAGACAGAAGACAAGTCTTCGGTTAATGGAGGTCATTCACTTTCGCACGAATTGTTTCTCCAGTGGAGTCAAGTCCAAGTCCAAGTTTCATCTTACCCGCCATATATCGCATAATCTTATTACGTTGCCAAATATACATCGGTTTATATACATTCTGTGTGCCTGACTTTTGATTTTCGTTGTTCTTCGATTCGGTTCGATTCGGTTTGTTTTCTTTTCGAATTTTTTTTTTTTTTGCTTTCTGTATGTTATTTTTATGGCTTTTCTGCACTTATTACCGACTGAGATATCAATCTGTGTGTGCTGTTTTTTATGTCGTGGTCTGCGGCAGCTGTCAGCCTATTAACCAAAAAGTGGTTTGATCAAATAATGCGGTTTGATCGGTTTCCTTTCGGCGCGTTGGCTCTCCCCAATTCGATTTGGTCAAGTGGCGAAAGCTTAGCGCCCAAAAAGAAAAGAGAATCGTTATAGAAATATATTTTGTCTTTATGTCTTACCAATCTGTAGAGAACTGGTGGAAGCGTTTTAAAGTTATAAGTTTATAAAATAATAAAAAATCTTATTAGAACCTCAAGTCAGCATTAAGATATGTTACATGATTTATTTAAAATAATAATTAAAATAGGACTTCCCGTTTTTTTTTTTATAAATATTAAACCTCAACCTGAATTGTACCTCCATATTCGGATCCAAGTCATTCATAAATCATCTGCTGCTAGCATCATATTCTCCAGCCATCTTTTGCCATATTTAAACATCATCATCTCCAGCCATCTTTTGCCATATTTAAACCCTCTGGTGGACCATTAGGCATCTGTGTATCTCTGTTACTAAGCATCCAAGTAACCAGCCCAATCAACTACCGTTCGAATCTATCTGTCTATCGGATGCAAAGCCATAATTCAAGGCCTGTTCAAGTGGTTATTACCGATCCGTTCAAGTGCAAAATGCCAATTAAACAGGAGTATTGGAAATTGCGGATAGATAGAGACAGAGTGTAAAAAAAAACATAGATAGCCCGGGTTAAGGTTTGTGTCTCTGGCATAATCATAGAAAGCACGTGCGGCAATTACCAATTTTCACAAGACATGGCCAAAAGTGCATTCAACTTGGCCAACTGTTCACATGCGTGGCCCGCGAAAGAGCGAGAGGCAGCGAGACAAGTCAATAAACTGCAGAGCTTATCAGACAAACTAAGCACGATCGCAGAAGGGGAGTGGGGCAGAACTAAAACTGCAGCTGCGGAGTGCGAATCCAGAGTTGTTAGTATGGCGCTTTTCCCACCAAAACTCGGCTTAGGGCCAAGAAATGGCTTGAAATTTAGTTTAGTTTGAGCTATTTTTCCAAGTTTTTTTTACTTATTTCTGTATTAACTTTTATAATATAACAAACAGACTGGTTTTCAAAGCTTTCTTTTGAAATGAAAAGTTTTCCAAAATTAAACTTGACAAAAAAATTGGAATTTGGTAAAATGGAAATACAATTAGGCTTCCTTAACACTAACTTTCCGAAATTCAAAGTCTAGAACTTATTTTTGTGTCTCGAGCTATGGAAGTTCGGCTGTATAATTATTATTTAAAGCTGTAGAGTACACAGCTAAATAGTTTGATTTTGTACCTTAATACCTTAAGTATAACCTGTGTATTACCAAGTCATATTATCTCTAAAAAAAACAACTACAACTGATCTAGTTATCAACACTTTATCCGAATAACAATTAAGTGTAAAAACAATTATTAAAAAATTTGAATGACTCTGTATGATTAAGGATCACTTGAGGAAAACTTCAATCAAATAGATTGTATATGCTATGAATTTTCGAAAGCCACACTTTCTTGAGTTTGGCATTACTGGAGTGCGAATAACCCTTAATAACAGTTACAAAACTGTAAGCAGTCGTAAAGCCACCACCCCCCACCCACTCTCCCCCTTTTTGGTTCGGTGTGTGTGTGTGCGTATCTGTGTGTAGAGTCAATGCACGCAACTAGGCATAGATACAAATGCGAATGCGAAAGCCACGACGGCCAGAGAAGAATGTGCAAGAAAAAAAAAAAATTGCACACAAGACGGTCGGAAAAGAGAAGGGGAGTGAAAGAGACGGACGGAGAGTGCATTGCACTGCCTGAAGGGTTAAAGACCCTCAATGAGCGATCCGATCCGATCCGCTGCGAGTGGAAAAATCCAAAGATCCACACACACACACACACACACACACACACCAGCGAAAATCTGTGCAGCGGGAAAGCAAAAGTGCAGCCTCCCCATAGAAAGACAGAAAATAAAAGAAGAAAAGCAAAATGAAACGAAACGAACCTACATCAACATCGCAGGAAAGTGGATGCTACAAGGGGGGCATGGGGATCGTAGCAATCTCAGCCTCAGTGCAGTGGCTTTGAACTTCACACAGATTCAGCTCTCTCGTTCGCTCACACCATGCTCTATCTCTTTCCCTGGCACTCGTCGTGATGCCGATGCTGTCTGCTGTAATACCCTATAAATTTGGAGTATTTATATATTTCCCTTGAGGAATGTTCTTTATAATCAAGTCCGGAAATGTGATGCTCTGATGCAAGATAATTTTGCCTACTTTATAGAGTTATCTAGAGTCAAATAAGTTGATTTTATGGAATATCATTTATTAAATCGTATTACTCTTTACTCCTTTTATTTTTAAAGACTGCTGCTCCGCTTAATTTTAATATTGCATTTAAACAAAAAAGGATTTTATAACAACTAAACTAAAAAATTTAGATTAACTGCAACTCATATTTATGACTTTATTAACAGCATTCCACAAGGGTATTTCAATTGTCAATCTTTTAGATACAATTTTGCCTGTCTTGTTGGTAGGTCTATCTACCGATGTTGCTTTGTCGCATTGTGTGTGTCGGTTTTATATTTTTTTTCAATGTCGAGTTCACTTTTTAAAGCGGGGCATGAGCGTTGCTATTGGTATTGGGATAGATCATTGAACGTTCAATGCGCCTTGATTGCTGCGAGTCGAGGCTTGAGTTTGAGTTGAGTTGAGTGATCATCGCCTCGCGTCGGATCGGTTCGGATCAGATCGCTCAAGTGGAGGCGTCTGCTTCAAGGCACTTTTGATTAATTCTCACTGCACTGCCCACCCCTCGCCGATAAGGGAATGCGTTTCCTGCCCTTGCATGTCAGCAGATAATAACAATGGGAAATGGGCAATGGAAAATGGAAAATGGGAAAAACTGAGGCGATCCGAGGCGGCATTAGAAAACCAAACGAAAAGAACCGACTCGAGTCGTTCGAGAAGTAGATAGACCACCAGAAGTAGCAAAAGACGGGGTCTAGAAACGAGTTCAAGTACAATCCCAGAACGAAAGAAGAAGAACCGAGAGGGAGTGAGAAAAATATACAGGATTTAGTGGGGAAATGGAAAATGCTGTGGAGCCTAAGCTGTGGAGCATTTTCTGGAAATTTCCCTGAAGAGTCAATAATGAAAATAAGGAGAGAAGAAAACTCGAGTTTATGTTGAAATATGGGTTCAAGTTAAAAAAATTATCAAGTTAATTTTTTTTTTTGCCTATATTCATATACTACGTTATAAATACTTTTACAATATCGTATATGAAGAAATTGCCAGCATAAATTTAGTCTTCAATTTTCGGATAAACATTTTATTATCTCTATTTTACATACTTCTATTTAAACATATTTTCAACAGTTCAATATCCCCATAAACTTGACCTTAAGACCTTCCATGCTATTCATCGTTATTGAATGTTTTGCATATCCAAACACTTTTCGTTCCTTTGATATTTTTTGGCACTTGGCACTAATTGTTTATGCAGCAAACAGAAACTTATAACTATTATTGAGTGCGAGCAAACAAGAGGAAATGGTGGCGAAATGAAGGAAAGCAGTTCAATACACTGAGACGAGGCCATGGTCAAAAGATGGCTGTTTGTTTTAGAATTTGGCAGTTCCCAACCGGCGATAATAGAGAGCACACACGCATGGGCGAAAATTCTGACGACCTTGGCTAATAAAAAGCGTGGGCAGGGAAAGCTTTGCATAGATTATATAACTGTACCCGAACTATCAGCTGTCGCAGACCTTGAAAACCCTTATCGAATCTTAACCTTTTGCAAAAACTACGAAAATTCAGCGAGCCCGGAATAAATAGAAATCAAATTCTGATAAGAGCACCTGTTCACCCCCTGCACCTTCCACACCCACGCCCACACGCTTTGGCTTGCTCTATTAGCTATTTTTATCAAAAAACAACAGAGGCTACAAATGTGGGCCATAGTCAATAAGCTTTAAATGAACTGTAAACACTCTTTTTTTTTAACAATATTTTTTAAACTACTTTCAAGAATACTATTATACTTTTCTAAAACTTAATTTCTTTACTTTTTACTTCAGAAACTTTAAATGTTTCGAATTCTCTTTAAAATGTCTCTGAAAGTATGCAATAGTTAATCATTTTATTTTTTCTGTTCAATTTTCTAAGTAATTAAATATCAAAAGAAAAACAAAATTAATATATAATCCAATTCTATAGTATTCTATTGTTTAATATTTTAAAAATTTAAAAACGTATAGTACTCTTCCCATAAAGGGCAGTCCAAGAAGTGACGCGGCGGAACAAAGCGCAGAGAGTGAGACAGAGATAGATAGTGGAAAGAAGAAGCACATACATATGTATGTAGGAACAGAGATAAGCGGACTGTGGGCCGCGGAATTTGTGCTGCTGACCTTCATTTTGGTTTTGACGCTGATAACAAACGCTCACCGATAAGAGACTAACTGTCACTGCCGTTCCATTAGTGTGTGTGTGAGGGTTTATTGTTATTATTTAAGTTTGCTGGCTGGTTACGTCGATAAGGCGCATATTGTTCCACTGTACCCGTAATTCTCACACACAAACGATCCGATTACTAGCCATTATGGCACGGACAGAGCCCCAAAACTATTATGCAGTACCACTTTTATCTGTTTCACACGTGGGTGGGGCTCTTGAAGGGGAAGTACTGTACTGACAGGGGTTACGAGGGGCTTACCTGGTAATCGGGAGGACTTCGGGAAGGGAAACTGTCTGTGAAAGCGAAAAAACAGTGAAATATTATGTGAGCAATACGATTAGGTTTTTATTACTTAATGCTATTTGAAGAACCTTGGGCAAAATTTATAAGCAAAACTATAAAGTGTGTGAAATTTGTTCACTTCCAAAAAATATTCGAGCAGTCAGCACTCTAAATTTATTAATTAATAGTTTCTTCGGCTTGTATAATTTATTAAATTCAAAACTTTTAAAAAATTACTTTCAATCCCTTTACTTACAATTTAAAAAGTAGATAATTTCAATGAATTTATTTAGCCCAATTTTTCCGCATGGCAAATTCTATCGCGAAATGTTCCCTTGTCTCAAGTGGGGGCAACCTTCAGAGTATATATGTACTATACAAATTTCGGCTCGTTCTTGTACCGATTGCCCCCTTCGCCATGACATCATGAACAGGCCCAAAAATTATGCGTAATCAACGACACAATCCTACCAGAACAACAATGCCGGAAAAAAGAAGCCACGCAAAAAAATTAAATTGCTCGCATACGAAAATCACTAAAAAAACCTCGGCAGAGCTAAACGAAAAAAAAAAACAAAAAAAACAACACAGACGGAATACACACATTTTCAATGCGTAAGCCGCAAAATGGTTGGCCTTCAAATTGACCGAGTTCATGAACGCGGACGGACCGACGGACTCACGCACCTTCTCATTGTGCGTTAATTATATAGATACAGATACTCAAACACATAGATAAACCAAAAAAGAGCGATAGACAGACGGGGAGTTACGCCATCCGAAACTGGTTTCGGAGTTCTAAAATCTACTTGCCCAAATTGTTAACAACTTATCGGGGAAGTTTTTTTTTTTTTTTGTGAACTTTTTTGCTTTGCTACCCGATTTTTTGGCAAATTAAATCCAGCACAAGAGCCACAAGGAAAAATATATAAAAGATTCGTTCAACTTGATCAGGAGAGTACGGAGGAGAGAGAAGCCTTCAACTGCTCGTCAACCGATTAACAATTGCCAATGATTATAGCACAATAAAATAAGTAAAATAATATAAATTTGATGCCGCCACCACGCACTGAACCATTTCTCTGACATGTGCGTGTGGCGGCCCTCAATCTCAATTTATCGGTCAATTGTACGCCGTACGCCATACGCCGCTTGCCGTAGAGTTGAAGGCGACTGCGTCAGGGACACTTCTTTATCGGAGTACTTTGATCCAGCTGTCGTGACTAAGTGACTAAGTAACCGCCAGCCAAGCCCCATATACACCATTTACTGATAAACGGAATGAAGTTTTTCGCAACATAAAACGGGAGAGCTCGGTCGAGATACAACTCGGGATGGGGGAGAAAGCCAATGACATTTCCAAGGAGTTCACTCGCCCCATGATCGCGAGCAGTGATCGCCAGCGAGATCATGACATGGCGAAACTCTTTGGAAATTGGCAGAAAAAATAAAGTCATAAGAAAAGCAGCTTTGAATAACACTGTCTCTATTCGATGGCAGCCTTATATATGTATATTTGGTTTTAAAATTTGAGCAGTCTTATTTGAATTGTTGCACCAGTTCTGTCGTCATAAATCCAAAGACCTTTAGTTAAAAAAAAGGGCCTGTCTGAAATACAAATATATTCTCAAGTTAATGTAAATTCAGACAGTCAGGCATTCCCAAAATGCTGATAAGAAAATATACGCTTGTGTTGTGTGCTACCACCCTGTCAAGTCGTACTTCACGAGGCATTATTAATAGCCTCTTGAAGACCAATAAAATAAAATACCATCTTCCAAATAACGATAATAATACATTTTTTGAGAGTTCACCCTCATTGAACTTGACCCCCACTTGAACCCCGGGATGAGATCTCCTCGGAGGTTCCACTTTCGTTTTGTCTGCTCGTTTATATGCAAGTACCTCCAGACTCGAACTCACGGATCCGGGGACTTGACTCTTGAGCTGCTGCCTTGGACTGTTGTCATTATTGAAATTGCATTAATAAGGAAGTTCAATGTTTATTTTTGTTTGGGTCTGGCGGCTAAGGGAAAATGTGCTTTTATTGTTATTATGCCGCTCGAGTTTCTGATTACGGAGTCCATTGGACGATCAACGTCAGCAAACCAATGTGAAAGTGATCGAAGAGCAAGTGGGATTAAGGTAATAAGAGCTTTTATTCAAGGATGACGGAGGTGGGCTTGGAACTCAAAAATTATCCATATTTGGATTTGGGAAACAGTTTTCTGGGTGACTCAATTTTCAGTATGAGATCAGTGTAACAAAACCCCATTTTAAGAAATTATGTTAGAAATAATAATTTAATTATTATAATAAGGAAAGAATCTCGAATACTTTTTCATATTTTTAAGGCAACACTTTCAAAGATCTAAAGATACTCTTAACGCAATTTCCTCCCCTATATAAAAGTAGTTTTAAACACATTTTCCATTCTACTCAATAAACAGGAGTATTAACAGCTAATTTAACCGAAACATTTTCCACGTTTCCCACAAAAATACCCCCATAAAGACTAAGAAAATAAAAATAAGAATATCTGTCTGTTTTTGTTTGGAGGAAAACATGTCGTATTTCGAAAAGAAAAACAAAACCCTCCCGCCTGCCGAGGAAAATTTGTTGAATTTTCCCCCTCCGACAAATGTGCCGAAATGTTGAAAAATGGAAACAAGGAAAACTCAGTCAAAGATTATTTTTGGAACACCCGAGAAAAACGGCGGATGTCTGGCCTTGAATGGGTCAAATGTGTGGGTGGTGGGTTGAGAGAGGGGGGAGGTGTTAGTTGGAAGGGGGGGCTTCTAATTTAACCACACGTGGCTCAACGATCCAGGAAATAAATTTAGCATTGACCTAGGCGAAGTTTTTTCAGCATTCAATGGGGTTTATTGCCTTTTGGCCGTGTAAATATTTGATTTACATGTTTTCCGCCCAGTGTCAACGACTGAGAGTCAACGATCCTATCCCGCGGTTCCGAACTTTTCATTATTGTGAGTGATATAATTTTTAATTGCATGTAATTTCATAAATTTTCACTCCACTGAAGTTTTATTGAACTCCGTCGAGGGGGAGGGGTAGGTGGAGAGATGGTGAGATGGTGAGAGAGAGAAAAAAAGGGAGAGCGGCTATCTTTTACTCTCTGCTCGAACGACATGTGTTTCGCTCTCACAGCTGTTCACCCTCGCTGGCTTATACTGAGTTTATGCGGGGTTAAACTAAGTTCACGAATTTAATAAAGTGGTAAGAAAAAGTGTATGTATAAACTTCTTTCCATGAACCACTAAAAATATTCATTTAAAAAAGTGTCACCTCCTTAATATTAATCTCTGCTTAGATGATCTCTGGCTTAGTTGCTCATTCCCTCAGTTGTCTGCTTGTTCATGGCTTATCATTATTGTGTGAGTCGAGTCAGTGACTCATGATCAACCCTGTTTCGCTTATTTCATGAACAGATTGCCCCGCATAAACGCGGAATCTGAGGGATCGCGCTCTCCTGCTCGCACTCGCTTAGAGGCCGGCAGCACATGTTTCAAGTGGGGAAGTGGAGAGCGCGCTCTCTCTCTCCAACGCCGCCGACGTCGACGCTCGCTCCCAGGGTCGGCTGGCCGAAAAAACTGAACAAGATCCGCCGCGAATGTTGATTTTCCTTTCATTGACTAACTGCCGCTCGCAGCGCACAGATCGCTCCGCCTCGTTCCGTTCCGTGTCGTTCGTCCGATTTCGACTTCGATCCACCTCGAGTCGCGAGTTTTTAGCAGTGTAGTGATTATTCCGTGACAAGGATAACCCAATAAGTGAATTACCACAGTTTTACAATCATTTTGAAAAGTGTTCAGAAAACATGACAACTTTGCCCGCGTAGGCTATTCAAATTTCAATGCAAAGGATAAAATAAAATCTTACCAATATTCAAACAAGTGCTTGAAAAACCAAAACTATGCCTAAGGCTGCAAATTTAAATTAAAATATTTAAATTTATATTCTAAGAAATTACCCCTGAAAGAGAAAAAGCGCAAACAAAATGTTAATGTCCGCGGACAGTTCAGATAGCGCCAAGACCTCTGTGATCTGCAGCACAGTGAGTGCCAGTATGGTGGCACCACCGGCCCCAGAACAGCCAAGCACGACGGCACCACCCATTTTGGGTGTAACCGGTCGTTCTCACCTGGAGAATGCACTTAAACTGCCGCCGAACACCAGTGTTTCGGCCTATTACCAGCACAATAGCAAACTGGGCTTGAGCGAGAATTACAATCCGGAATTTAGGAGCCTGGTAGCACCTGTCACAGATCTGGATACTGTGCCACCCACAGGTGTGACCATGGCGAGTTCTTCGAATTCCCCCAATTCATCATCCGTCAAGCTGCCGCTGCCCCACAGCAGTGTGATCTTCATGAGCAAATCGAGTGCCGTCAGCACAACCACTGTGGTGGTGCAACAGCAACATCAACAACAACAGCAGCAACAAATGCCCCATCATTTCGAGTCCCTGCCCCACCACGCACAACAACAGCACCAGCCACAGCAGCAACAACCACAACAACATCACCTTCAGCACCACCCACACCCGCATGCGATGTATCCCCACGGATATCCGCAGGCGAATCTTCACCACCCGGGTGGTTGTGTCGTTGTCCCAGCGGATTCGCGTCCCCAAACTCCGGAATACATCAAGTCCTACCCAGTTATGGATACAACTGTGGCCAGTTCGGTGAAGGGAGAACCAGAGCTCAACATAGGTAAGTTTTACGGAACAGGAAAATATTGGCCTAATACGATAAATGTAAATGTTACTTAAATAAAAACTGGGCCAAACTAATCTTGCATATTATGGATCCTTTCATTTCATTCGAGACTTGGTTAAAAAAAAAATGACTAATTTAAAAATGTCGACTTAATCACACTCATTTATATAACCTTTAAAATGCAAGCTTTAAAATCACTAGGAAATTATTTTTAAGCAGCATATTAACGTTAATATGACAAATATAGATTACTCGAACGAAGAATTGAAAACTATTTTGAGCAACAAAAGATTGAAACCAATAAGAAAACTGTATCGATCTCATAAAATAAAGCAATCTGATCATTTGCTTCCGTTTCAGACAAAATGAAAACCTTGAAAACCAAAAGTATGCACATAAAACGCCTCTATATCTCAAAAAATGTATACATATATATATTGGAGATATGAGAGAGAAAATCCGATCTCGTGTTTGCCGATCTGATTTGATTTTGACCTTCCCCCGCCAATTAGCATCAGGCGTATTAGCCCCGCAAAGCGGAAATTTGCAAGGTGGCGCCTGATAAAATAATTATAGTGACGTCACAGGTACCGCAATCGTGTGACCATCATTATCAACGCCATTATCATTATCAGTGCGATGATCACCGTTTAGTCAGTCACTTCCAGTCATCAAGGTCGTTCCGCATCCGAAATCATTTTTTTGTTTAAGCGTCGAGTTCAAGTAAGTTCAATTAACTTGAGCGCTCAACACATTTCGGTTTTTCTCAATTTATTTATTTATTTTTTGTTGTATTTAACCGAAATTATAACTGTACCAATGTCAGGCTTTTGTTTTATGACTAAAGGAAGTTAATGCACTTCATAAGCAACCGGTTTAAGTTCGCATAAAGACTTCAGATCCGATCGGGGCAATCACAGTTCAAGTGATGAGTCAAGGTAGTTCTTTCTATAGTGGGGAACTGGTTGTTTTTTGTATTTATTTCTGGACTGGTGGTAGGGTAATCTGTGGATTCCCATAAAACTAGTCAGGAGTGGAACCTTGGACAACAGAAAGTGTCGTTTGGGGTCATGGGGTTGGGTGTTTTCAAGGTGTTTATGTTTATGTTGTCATATGTATAAACATATTTTAACAGATTATAATTGATAAGATTTAAGATTTTGCGATATGTTTTCCTTTTTTTGAATTTGGGCTCTAATAAAAAAGTATTTAACTTATGATCTTAATATTTTACTGTGACACCAATAAATTGCTGAACTAACTAATCCCACACTTACGTCTTATACCAAAATACGCCAATAAATTCAACACCTACTGCATGACACTCAAATCGAAAGTGAAAACCAAAATTATACTTATATGTGTCTCGATTATGTCTCCAATATCCATTCCCCTACCACCATATCTCACCCACTATCGTTGGCATTATTTGCTTTACTTTGCAAAAGTGTGTTTTTCCCCATGCCATCGATATTTATTTATGCGTTTGTGTGTTGCTGGTGTTGCATTTCACTAATTGAAAAACTGGGCGAAAGAGATGGGGCGATGACAAAGTTGGTTTCCAAGTTCATTGCTACCCTGTGGATCGCGGATCGGCGGATTTCTTTTCGCATTTGCGAATGAATTTCTTGCCGTTTGGGTTTCGGCCGGGTCGATGTGCATCCGTTTGCCAAGTTTCGCATTTCAATTGCCGCCAAACGAAAGTGAAAAGCGCAGCTTGACTGCAGCTTGACTTGGCCGAAGCCAGAGACAAATTCACTTTTTACCAAGGCGACTGCGCATGCGCGGCCAATTTACGGGCAAAAAAAACCGGGTCTAAGTCTCTTTGACATTTTTACATACATAGCTGCGGGTTAATGACTCCTCCAGGTGAACAGTGCACCCCCTACCGACCACCCCTCTGTCAAATGTCGGTGAAAGTCAAGCTGCAACGCTACAATTGTCCAAAAGAAAAGTTCGCCTTGCCATTGCTCTCCACAATTTATTTGTCTTTTGCTTTATTTTATTTTATTTTCTTCTTCGCTTTTCGCAGGCGCTTTTCGTTTTTCGTAGGCGGCTCTTGAACTTTTGCTCACTTCGAAAGTTTACTCTATTCGAATTTATTTTATTTTCATTTTATTTGATTTTCGTCCGATCGTGTTTATTTTTATTGGCACAATTATTTGTGCATTTTAGAAATTTATTAAGCGGCCAAAGACCTGAAAGTGAAAACCATCGTCAAAACGAAAGTAATACATTTTGTGTTTCTTGTTGCAATTTATTTGTAGGTAGCTTTTTTTGGGCATTTTTTGATACTTTTACTTTTGGCTAATTGCTTTGATAGTGATAGGCACTATACTGATGTAGATTTAACACAAAATATGTTGTGTGTATTAATAAAAAAGCGAAGCCATTAATAACCTGAAGTCTTTGTTCTTTCGTGATAGGGAATATTCCCAAATTGTGGCCGTCTTATTTTTTCTTGCTAAGTTATTTTTAAAAATTATGCGAATTACACACGCGCATTTATGGCAAAAATTAAACGTTCCCACGACTCGATCATTAACCCCCAAGAAGTTCAATAAATTAATGAAACCCAATAAAAGTGCAGGGCACCCAAAAACAAAACAAATTCGAGGATCAATGCACTCAACATATTCCTTAAAATTTAAATAAAAATTCTGTTTCGTTGAGAGGTCATTAATTTACAATCCCGCCAAAAGAATAACATTGCATAATCGACATTTTTGGCGGCAGTTGTCAATTCAATGAACTCCGTACGAAGGTGACTAAAAAACGCGCCCACTTTACAAGGTGTCTCCCGCATTTCGAGCTGACCTCAGTCGCGTTTTTTGAACTTGACGAAAATGTTGAATAAAATTTTTTATTCTTGACTTGATTAAACGATACATTGAACTGGCGCTAAAAAATAAGCAACAGAAAAACCTGTCCGAACATTTCCGCATTGAAGTTTGTAGGCAGAGCGAGAACGCTTCTCTCCTCCTCTCTTTCTCTCCTGCACGCGCGAAATTTTTTTATTGATTGAGCGAGAAAGAGAGAGCAGCAAAAATTTCAATGTCAAATTTTAATATAGTAGTCTTTTTTTTTACTCACACAGAACATTGCCAATATGGCCATATCTCTCTCCCTCTCTCTTCAGCGATCTTCCCTCTCGCTCGCTCTCGTATTAATAAATATTTTGAGCAGTCGAAATTTGGTTGTCTGCGTTTTTTTCTGGTATGCGAGTGTGTTTGCTAGGGGAGCTGCCATTTGTTTGGCTTATTTCTAGTATTTCTGATAGTGCACGTTCCACCTCTTCGCAGACACCCCCAAAACCGCTGCCCCTTTCCGTATCTGTGTGCGTGTGAAGTGAATGAAACTTTCAAGGTCGCCTCCTTGCGCTCGTATGTGTGAGCAGTGCGTATTAGATAATTCCCATAGATTATTCGGTTAGCTTAACATTTCACAGTGGCGAAATATTATTTGGAACTTATTTATAATGGGAGGTTTTAACATAAACAAATTGAGTCATCGTATGGCATAATACAGATCGTAAAACAATAGTAAAAAATAAAATATTGAAACTCAATTTTTAAAAAATTGCTAAGAGGTGTAACAAAAAAACATTTAACATGATTGAACAATGTTCGTTCCAAACTTAATTTCCAATTTTAAAGATAAGAAAAATTCAATTTTTTTAATGTTGTTTTTTGCTGATTCACTTAAATTGTGAATAAATAAAAAAAACCCATTATACATTATAGAATTCCCAAACAAAATTCTTGGCCCAACAAATTTATAAGTTTAGCAACGAACATAAATTAAGTTCAATCAGCCTGATTCAAGGTCTAGCCAACTAAAATCCCTAAACAATAGCTTTTGAGTTCGATCGACCTTAGTGAATTTCGAGTATCTTTATCACGGATAACTATCAACCACGCCCGCAAGCACCTACCAAGCCCCTTCCTCATACGCTTAATTATTACACCGAAAAAACAGAATTTCATTTAACAAGCTATTACACGTGTCGCCGATTAGCGAATGCCAAGTTCCCAAGGCGATGAGACAGCGATAGAGGAAGAGAAAGAGACGGCCAGACAGAGATAGGGAGGGGGCAGACAGAGAGGCCTCTCCACTGACCTTGCTGCCTTTTGTTTATAGAACACAAATTGGTAATCCATGAGCGAATCTATTACAAAAGCAAGATCTTGCCAAAAAAAAGAAACCTATATTTATATAAATCACAATGCCAATGACGTAAGCCATACGATTCCGAATCGGTTTCCGAATTAGGATAGAAAGAGCGGCCAAGTACGAGGGAGATGGGAACAGAACGTGGCATTCTTTATTCTCTCAACGCACCCAATGAAATATTTTTAAATGTGTGCCACGAAATTCCCCGAAAACAAATACAAAAAACAGCACAAAGGAAAACCGAACGACAACCATAATATTTTATTAAATAAAAACAACTTGGGATATTTCTGCCTCTTTTTTCAAGTTCAAATAAACATGACAGTTGGGAATGTTTTTCTTTTTTTTGTTTGTTAGTTTTCTTTCCTGATAAGAAGTTCAATTACGTCTGCTAGTCTTACAGATAGTTTTTTTTATCTGTGTCTATAAGGAAAAAAAGGCGTTTATGAATGTGATGTTTTGGTGTTTTGCTTCCTAGTTGTGAATCTGTTATGTGCCAGTAAATGATTAAGTATCTTGGAGAATAAAAGATTGCATCAAAAACGCTTTATGGGTTTTTAACGCATAGAAATAGAATGTTAATAAAATAAGTTGTTTTGAACTTTGAATTTTTTTGAACTTATGAACTCTTGAAACTTGAGCAACATAAATTTATTAAATTAACCAACATATTTAAATTAACTAAAAAAGTTATAAGCAACCACATTTGCAGTTTAATTAATTTGCAACATTTGAACACATATTACTAACCTACACTCTTGTTTACCACTTATATCTGCATATAAAGATCTTTCAGTCTGGAAACTTGAAGCGAATTCAGTCAGTGGCGTGCGAGAGATCAGTGCAAGACCCCTTTCCTCTGCTCAGCCTGCTTTGTTGTTGTCCAATGCAAAAGTGCAACGATCTGCAGTGCGAAATGTCAGTGAACTTGACGGCATTGCAACCGTATAGATGCTGGTTGTGTGTGTGTCTGGCACAGAAATAGCAAAAAGCAGATACAGATACAAGTTGCTCATGATCGTGATGGTCGTGACGATGATGATGGTCATGGCAGCGTGAAGATCATGAACATTGTTTGCCATTTACAATTGTTTACAAAGCGTGGCGTGTCTGATTGCCAGAGAAAAGGAGGAAGTACAGAAAGATATAAAAATCGAGAGAGAGGGAGAGGCCAAGAAGATCTTCTACCACTCAGAGAAAGACTTTCTTTGGAGAAAGAACCAAAGCAAACCTGTTCAAAGAAAGTCTTTCATTCAGTCGCCAGAACTTGTTTCCGCCCGAAAGAAAGTCTTTCTCTTCCGCTCTTTGTTAGTTCTTATGCTCTCTCTTGTTTACTTTCTTCTCGTTTGGTCGCCTTTTTTTTCTTGTTTACCTGGCGTGCCGGTGAAAGTTACGTAACATTTCTTTGGCCAAGAATGAGCTCAAGTTCAGCAACAAGTTATTTTTTGTTGTCTCGCCCATTTCGTTTTACTGCTTTCTTCGTCTTTGGCATTGCGCTGGCTTTATTTGAAGAAAGTATTACGTCGCCTTTGGTGGACTTTCTTCATATTGTTTTTGGTATTTGATAATGAAATGGAAGTGATAATGAAAGTTGTTAATTGCTTTCGTTTCGAGATGAAGGATTGTAAATTGATCACCATTAAATAAATACTTGAGACATTTATATATCTTACAATATGTTTTTTAAGTATTTCTACGATTGTGAAATTCCTTTTTCCCACTGCTGAAAATGTTTTCCACCAGCAGCTTACCAGGGGTAACCCCTATATATATTATTGATGTCCTTCTATGCTGTTTTCTGATTATTAATCTGACATTCTTATCTTTAATTTGCAGAATTCGATGGCACCACGGTGCTGTGCCGTGTTTGCGGGGACAAGGCCTCCGGTTTCCACTACGGTGTGCATTCCTGCGAGGGTTGCAAGGTAAGTTTTTGCACCAGATATCCTTCAAGGAGCAGAGGGGTTGTCTCTACTGCGGGGGTGGTAGGGCAAAAGTGTGCTCGCCACGTGCAACTTGATGCCCAACCACCAACTTTGGCTCTGACATTGAACTCAGTTGACCTCGTTGGCAGGAAAAAAAAGGGATCAGGAATAGCTTTAGCAGGGTTGTTTTTCCGTCTCTTTCGTCCTGTGTATCCCCCCTCTCTCCTTCTCCCTGTCAGCAACAGGCCCTTGCCCTTCACAAAAACCTGCGACGTCGTCTGGCGAATTGTCCTTGCATTAAATTGCGTCGCAATAAAATAAATCAAAATGTACAACAACACAAATCCTGAGCAAAACAAATGAGACACAAAAAAAATTAAAATAAAATAAAGCAACCACCAAACCAGAACGAAACCTTCAATGCTGCCTTTGTGGATGATTCTTTTCATCCTGCACTGGAAAATCAAATAAGGGATCAATACATTGCGATAATAATTGTATTGAAGGATACAAATTGGAAGTGCAACTTGAAATACGATAATATTCTGATTAATACCTCTGAAACCTTTTTTAATAGCTTATTTAAATTTAATTTAATCTACTGAAAACGCGTTTAAGAGTATGTTTATTAAGTATTTTGCTCAGTGTGTTTCTTGGGTTCCTGCTGCTTTTAGAGACTCTGTTGCCGCCCTTTGTCGTCTGTGACATTGAAAATGCAAGTTCATTCGCCCAAAGAGCTGAACCTCTGGACAGAGTCCAGTGATCGTTCCAGTGATTGTTCCCTTTCCAGAGATGAGGGTCTCGCATGACGGAATCTTAGTTAACTCGAGCTTTTCCTGTGGATCGTGTCACGCCACCATCACTATAGCCACTCTGCACAACCTTGGCAAAGCAGTTTGCCCTATTCCCTTATATTCGCCGGCACTCGGAGTTCGAGAAGCGAGTCGGGTTTAATGTCTCAATGACGTCCTTGAATTGGGTTAACAGCCAGTCGAGGTTCCTTCTCGTTCTCGCTGCCTCTTTTCATCTCCCGTCCCTTTCTTTTTGTCTGGCCCTTGGCGGTCCTTGTATTTGTTTTTGCATTTAAACTGTCTGCGCGTCTGAAATTTCAAACGTTGCAAAAATAATAACACAGTGATTGCTCGGAAATTGAAACTTGAAGAAAATCAAGGTTATCTGGGCAATCAGGAAAATTAAGTCTACATTAAAAAAATAACTATTAAGATGGTTTCTTAGTTATTTGTTTTATACAAAGCTTAAACTTTGTGGGGAAATGTAGTTCACCCTATTGTTTTTTGTAACTTAAAACTCCAGATAATTACAAGTTGACGAATGTCCACTGTATGTCCACATGAAAAACTCGAATTGATCTGCAGAGGAAGAAGCAGAAGTTCATTGACTTTGGACCAGTTTTTGTTTCGGCTTTTCGGGTTTCGTGGAACGTCTTTTGTTGTGTGCTAATTTATATGTTTATTATGTGAATGTAAATATATGTTTAACCGAATAGGTAGGCCTAAAAGTTTGTGTTTCCTTCGCGCTTTTTTGAAGTTCAAGGTTAGGCCAGGTTTGCCATCACCCTTCCTCTCACTCACGCGCACTATTCTTATCCCCCTCTTTCCCCTTTGAGGAATCGAGTTTCGCAGATTGCTCATACGCCGCGTGGTGCGGTGGCTCGTTTTTAGCTGATATTTCCGCCCTGGCCATTTGTGGCTACGATTTGTGACTTGCCTGCCTACCTGATCTGCTCGGTGGACCTTCGTCTTGTCTATTGACCTCTATTTCAGAGACAGATTCTTTGGTTTTATATCTTTTGAATTAGTTTTTTTTTGTGTTTTGAGCTTGACGAATGACTTCATTCGTAGCCAGAACTGAATCACTTGGCAACTGAAACTATATTCGGAACTCGTTTGTTTTAAGACGAGTTTTATATAGTTTAGAGCCGCTTAAGGGTTCTTGACGCTTATTAATTATTGTGGAATAGGTTTGACAATATACATGATGGATATTTATAGAACTTTTCGGCCTACAAGGAAGTTTAAGTTTCACATCTTAATATTGCTTGTTCAGTAATACTGTATCTTTTTTATATTATTCATTTATAAATTGAATTGTACTTTATCTTAATAGTGACAAAAAATGAATACTTTAAAATTAAAACTGCGCTAATTAGATAAGTAACCGTTCCTATAAAACTCTAATTTTTGAGGCAAATGGTTTATCTATGACTCAAATCTATTTCCCTCATTCCATTATCCTTAACCCAAACTAGTCGGTGCCTTTCACACATTTATTGCCTGCTGCCTTAATGACCCAATTCCCGATTTCGTAACTAAAAAAAAATTGTAGAAGGCAGGTGATATTATTTGTATTTTTTTGGAGGGACCACAACGAAGGAGCGTGTGAAGCGGAGACGAGGAGGAATAGTCAAATAGATGTTAATTTCCAATAAAATGCCGGGAGACTTTTCTTTGTGGTCAGCTTTCTTTATTTCTGATTCTGGAACTATTATCTAACGTGTTTGTTATTCTTTCCACATTATTTAACATATTTATTTATTTACGCACACTCATGCATACATTTGTATTATTTTTTGTTTTTTCTTATTTTCTTTCTTTTTTTCTGCCGCTCGTTGTGGCTCTCTTTTTTTCTCTCTTTACCATTTCGCTTCGGCAGTTGTTGTTTATGCTTCGTGTAGTTTTTCGTGCAAGTATCTGTGTGAGTGGCGCTGCAGTTGTGTGCGTGCAGCAAATGTGAATGAACTCGTTCAATGTCAAAGCAGAAACAGAAGCAGCGTACGCAGCATAGGGCTCGAGAAAGCAGGGGAGGGAGAGGCAGAGATGCAGAAAAAGAGAACGCTCTCTCACGCTCTCGTTTGCTCTCTCAGCGCCCTGGGAGATTTCCTATTGCATTTTATGAAGAGAGAGAAAAAGCCAGCAAAATGTGTTTTGATAGTAAATAGCCAAATATTTTCTTTCAGTAGTAAAATTTAAAAAAAATATATTTAAAATCTAATCCCCATTTCTTACTCGAGTGTCTGTAATTCTCCTCCCTATCATTTCTGCTCTATCTCTCTATTTCATTGTTCCTAACCTGCATCAATTCTAGAGCAATCAGATAATGATTCTAATATGAACAAACACCAAATGCGCTTGATAATCCCAAAAAAAGAAAGCAACGAAAGACAGTGGGATAACAAACTCCTAAAATAAACAGAAAAATTAATTTTGGGCTGGATTTATCAGTGGAGAAAATACTACATACCCATGTTTGCGCCGTTTCCAAGATTTTATCATGGGAGACCTTAATTCTCATTTTGCTTTCGAGGTTTTCCACTTGCCTGCACTTCAAATTGGAAAAGCAAGAGGAAAAGCCAGGAAAACTAGAGAGAGGGCGCGAGAGAGAGCCCCCAGAGAGAGCCCTAAATGTTGGGCTAGGACACACACTCACACAGAGACACAAAGGTTAACGCTCTGAAATGCACTTGAACGACTGACTGCAGTCGCAGTCGACGTCGGGAAGCGACGCCAACTGCGACGCAGCGTTGCATGAAATTGTCTAGGCGTTTGTGTGAATGTGTGAGTGAGCATGAGGTGTGGCAGAGGGGTGAGAATAGTAAGAAGAGAAAGAGGGGGAGGAGTTGCGATGAGGTGGCGATGGGGGTGGGCGGCACAATTCATTCGTATTTAGGTTGTGTATCTCCAGGGAAAAGTCTAGAAAATGCATTTCCTTTTCAATTTCATTTTAGAAAAAAAAAATTTGTTTTCAATATTTGGAAAATTTGTTATTAAAAAAAACAATTGTAAAATTATTATTGTTTATCAATAACTTTTTTGAATTAAGCACAATTAATTTGTTTTTTACAATAATGTAGTAGTAATAAAATAGTTGAGAGCAACTAAAAGATGTTTGATTCAATAATCAAGAAAATGCTTTCAGCACATTTAAAATAACTTTCAAAATATTGTCAGGAGTATTTTTTCCAAATGTTTAATAAAATAATTATAAAGTTAAAAATGTTCTTTATGTCGTTTTAAAAAAAGGTTGAACATATTTAGTAATTAAACTCATTTATTAAAACTGTGCTTAAATTCGGCTCTAGATTTTCCTCACATTTTCATTTTACAACTGGGAAAACACAACACACACACATTCATGATAAAGTTGCAATGCAAAAACACTCTCCCACTCTCTTTTTCGCTCTCATTGGCTTACGCATCGCTAGTGACGTTTTGTGCTCCGTTTTTTTTGCCCACAAAAAGTTCAATGCACCTTGCAAAATTTGGGTCAACAACCTCAGCCTAATTGGGTTACAGGCCAGCTCAGCGATAGATATACCTTCAGATAACATACCGATGATCTAGGTCTTTAGAGCAGTTCGAATACTATAAAAATACTATTTTAACGCTGCAGTACATAAATCCATATATAAGAAAAAATAATGTTAAGGCCTAACGAAGTTTTCAAAAAAAGCATGAAAAATTCGCTGACAGATCTGTAACATGTATTTGACATGGCGACCACACATAATTTTACATGGCCTTCTACATAAATTTATTAGCGCCACCTAGCGTTTGGTGTCTACCATGCGATCGAGCAGTGTGCTTTTTTCTGAAGCACAAAAGTATGCAACGTAATACTGTAGATTGGTTGCGATTGTAGCAGCGAGCTTTTGAGAGCGAATAAGTAGAGCATTGATATGAAAAAGCTCAAAAAAAAATACATAAATATAAATAAATCCAATGAATGGTAACTATGGAACAAATTTAAATAAGCAAGTAAGCATTCATAGAAATACAATTTAAACATTCCAAGAATACAGGAGCACATTTAAAATGGTCATTAAAAAGCAAATGACTAAATATTCCACCAGTAATAATGCTCGCTGTTCAGCCAAGGACAAATCGAATTCGTTTATGTGTTCCAGCGAATGAGTAATTAGTGCTGAAGGCAGAATCTAATGGCGAACAAATTAATGGCACTGCCACGCCCACCAAGGCGGCCTTTGAGTTTTGGCCTTATCTACTGGCAAAGAGAACGTGCAACTGCAACAGCAGCTGCTGCAACTGCAACTGCAACGGCAGCAGCCACTTCTACTACGGCAAATGCAATTTTTTTTTCCTTTCTGTCTTTACGAGCGATAGTAAAATGTGTTCGAGGTTGTGTTTGTGTGTTCGTGTGTGTGTGGTTGAGTGGCTGAGCAAATATATATGCATGGATGTAGATATATATACCTGAACCACCCCCGAAGCTGAGGGACATCAGCCACTTTTGCTGACCCAGTTAAAAGTCATTCGCCCCGGCTCTCGTGCCACGTGCCTTATTTTTCCCCCGCCTTGAGTTGTTGGCTCCAGCTCGCAAAAGTCTTTGCTTTCATTCGAGGTTACTTACCCCTTTTTCGAGGGTGGTGTTTGGCTTGCGGCTTAGCTTGTTTCACTTTTCCGCAGCAGCTGCTGCTGCTGCTTCTGCTGATGGCCCAAAATATTGTGTTTGTTTAGACTGTCATTAGTGGAGCCAAAAGGGGGGGGTTTGTGCCAGGGGTCGTGCGAGGGTTCAAGGGTTGTCTCATTCTAAAGCCTAATTGAAAAGATGAAATATGGCGGGAAAAGTTATGGGGATATTACAATTTCTGTTTACATACCATAAATTATGTTTCCTTCTTATGACGTTTAATTTATTCATTCATTTAAATACTTTACCAAAAGCAACCAATTTAACTTTAACTTAAACCTTTCAAATGTATTAAATTAACAACTGCGGTCAAAAACATTTGCAGTTTTCTTGTAGCTCTCGTGATATTAGATATCCAAAATCTAAATTGGATATCAGAGCGCCTTTATTTTATAAAATGATTATTGCAGATACAGTGATTCAATTGAGGCCGCAATCTAAATATTCAATTTATTCTGCATGAAAAAAAGGTTGCTTTCTGCAAAGATTCCCCCTTTCAATTTATTTTCAATACTTATTTAGTAAAATCAAAGCATTAAATGACAATATAAATAAATAAAGTAGACCTCTGTTGTGTAATATTTTTCCATCGAATGTTTGCCAGCGTGTTTGTTTAAATTTTCCTCAGCCCGCTCAACATGTTGCGCATGCTGTTGCTTTCTCTTTCTCCGCTGCAATCTAGCTGGAAATTTCCCAGTTGGTTGGCAACATTCTAGAACATTCGCACACATAGAGGCACACAGAAATACAGAACGTCAACGAACTTGCAACAAAACGCAACGAGTTTTTCTGCAGCATTGCTTTATTTTTGCTTGCTGTTTGAGCAATGAAAGTACCGCAACTCACAGAGCGAGATGGATAGACAGGGCAACAGAAAGAGAGAGAGAGAGAGAAAGGGGGAATAGTTGCAACAAAGTGCATTGACTCTGCTTTCTTTGCCAAGCCAAAACGTTGACGCCAGCCCGGGTTGAATGCACTTTGACGATGAAAAACCCGAGCTACTCGGGACTCGAACCGCACCGCCGAGCGGATCACATGTTGCAAGTCGCCTCCAGATGTTGCCACTGCAACAAAGGCAGCAAAAGGTAGCAAAAGGCAGCAAAAGGCAGCACGGCAGCAACATCTCGACCAGAGAGTTCAATGCGCCGATGTTTGGCGGCTGCACCTTGGCTATAATTGTCTTATGTCATAAGTCAAAGAACCGTCTGACATTTTGCCGTTGACAGTTTTATGTTGCCAGCTCCGTTTTCGCCTTGACTTGGCCGATAATTAAGAGCGAATTATTTATGTGACCTGTGTGGCGGGGCGTGCCATCTTGGCCAGGATTGCCGGTGTGGCAGTGTGGCGTGGGAATGGCTCACGATTCGTTAATTGCCTGCCAAGGGAATCGTTCTTTTGGCCGCAATTAAGTCTAAGGGAGCCCAATGCTGTGTCTACGAGTTAATTTGCTTGTTTAACTGAACTTTTGGCCTGGGAAATTTGGCTTTAAATAATTGGTATTTAGTGTTTAGGGTTGGTCATATTGCTTGTGACTTTTTACTTAAATTATCAGCTAAATTGATTGGCTATTTGAATGTGTTCGAAGAAATACACTTGAGCTAATTAGAGAATTACAAATTTAAAGCCTACCAAATTAACCCTTTTTTTTATAAGTTTCAAAAAGGGGCTATCATCATCCACTACAATAACTTTAACCAGTAGGAGTAGCCCAAATTAAGTTGCAAGCCAAGTGCCTCCACATTTTTCTTACATATTTCTCTTTTTCGTGGCAGGTAAGCTTTTGATTTTGATTCGCTTCGCTCAATTCACATTCACCCACCCAACCGGCAATTTTCCTTGTAAGTACCGCCCTGAACAAGCCTTCAATTTTCCCTAAAAAAAAAACAAAATGGGCTCCCTTCCTCCCTCGACTAATTGATTTATGTGGGCCGGCGTATTTTGAGGCGCGATAAGCAACACGAAATATGCCCCAGAGCCGCAGAGCCGCAAAAGCCAACCTCAAGTCAAGCAATCCAATTGAATCCAATCCGCGGTAGTAACAATGCAAGTTTGTTGAGCACGCGAGGCGAATGGGGAATGAAGTTCGCAACGGTTTGCTTTGGTTTGGTAGTCAAAAAAAAAAAAAAAAAAAAAAAAAAAAACAACGAAGAAAAACCTTGCAACTGGCCGGCAGGCGTTTAGCTTTAACTGATTTCGCCGCTGCCTCTTTTTTTCCCCCATTCTTTTTATTTTTTTTGGTTTTTTATTTCTTTTTCTCCGCTGCTTGTGCACTAACCTCGGACAAGCGGCCAAACGTTGCGGCCCAGCTCGTAATCCTTCTGGCTACCTAACGGTTACTGGCCGCGGTCAAAGACCGCTCCAACTGCCTCCCAGTAGCGCAGCTGCTGCCCCTGCTCCTGCTCCTGCCCCCGGGACTGCCTCGCCCCTCCCACTCTCTCTGTTTTGGCCAGGTTTTGATAGCAATGGTCATGCCACGCACGTTTCGCTGTGAGTTTCCAGTTGCCAGGCAGCTAAAGACCCACGGGCAGACCACAAAATAGCCTGTGGAGGAAGGGGGGATTGGGGATTAAAAAGGGGGAATCAGTTAAGGAGAATGGTGGGTGGATCGAGGAGTTCTTGGTACTCTAAGGCATACTTCATTTTATATTTTTGGTTTTCATTCTTCCTTGCTTATTAAAGTTTTCTCCACACCATAATTAAAAAAAAAAAATAGTCAATAAAAGGAGTTATGGGGATAGGGTATGACTAACTTGATTTTTATTTGACATAATGGTGCCGATAAAATGAATATTAAACTATATTTATAGGAATTATTTATGGCTTTTCTAGCTTTTGAAGTAAGAAGTTAAATAATTCTGTTTTTGAGTTTAAGTGCAGCAATCATACATACACTTGTGCATAAGTTTGTAATTTTTTACACTTCCCTAACAAATATTTGATTTATTAACCCATTAAATCGACACCACAATTCCTTATTAATACAATGGACAGCTCCTTTGATATACGGTATGATTAAACCACCAAATATGGTTTTTATTTCACCTCTGTCACCTCATTGAAAACTCTTCGCTCCAACCCAGGGAAAATTGTGCGTAAAGTGCGTGACTAAGCCTATCTCCTAAACCCCTTTCCCATTTTCCCCGATGGAGAAATGTGTGAGGGGGAAGATCTGGGGCTCGAAACCTCTCAGGCGTTAAACAACGTTTTGTTTTGGCCACAAATCTCAGACACTCCATGTCGACGACTGCCGCATGTTGCATGATAATTATGCAACCCGGCAGTGCTGCAGGCCAAAAAACATCAGCAACGGGTAGAGTGCATAGTGGCCTCGCCCCCTCGTGCTCCGTCCCCCTCCCGCCTGTTTGCCCACCGCCCCTGTTTTTGGTAGTCGCTGCACGCGCTTTCATTGCATGCGTGTGCATTGCGTTCCCCTTTTCCCGCCCCCGTATTCCTCCATTTGTGGTTGGGGGCATGCCAAATGGCACTAACTCATTTCCGTCACAAATTCTATGAATGTGTAGCCACCCCGCCCCTTTTAGTGCCACTATTTTTATGGCAATTAATGTGGAACAGGCTGTTTTGGCCTGGTCAACGCTGCGTATGAGTAATCTAATATTTGCCCTGCCCCGTATAGAATTCTAGCGCTGGCCGTTTATGCAGGCTTGCATTGCTCATAATGTGGTTTTTGGGTGCCCAAGAGGTGGGGGTCTCTCAATGGGCGTGCCAGTCGGAGGCGGATAATATTAACGCTCACAGTGCGTATGAGTAATATGTTGGGTATAGGCAAATAATGCGGCTTTGAATTGAATGGAGAGGGAAAGCCATGTGGAATAAGCATGGATGCTTAAAACTAATATTTATTGCTTTCAATTAGAATATTTATATTGTTGTCGTATAATCCTTAAATCAAAGCGTATTTCATTAGTTAAAAATACTGAAAAAGTATGTACGTTTGTTTATGATTCCACAGGCTGCATATACTAAATATAATTATATTTATATATCGAGTTTGCACTCCAATTAAATGTGTACATTTAAAAGATCACAAAAACAGTAATTTTATTTACTTTGTCTTGCCCTTTGTTCCCCAAAAAACTTTTCTTTCTTTCGAAATAGTGTAAGCTCTTACCAAATCAGTTAATAACCCATATTTTGCCCCATTATTTTTGAAGGCCCCATTGTCCTAGCACACGATTATATCATCCAGCGACATTTGACATTTTTTCCTGACTCTCTTTACCAGTCCCTTAAATGGCTCCCAACATGGAGACCCTTAAGGCCCGATCTGAGAACAACACCTTGCCTCTTTTAATGGTGTCGTGCCGTGTCGTGTCGAATTGAATCGAAGTAAATCGAGTTGAATTAAAGTCGCCTCATGTCAGTCAGTCAGGGGGCTGTTGTCATAACCTCAAACATGCAACAGACTGAAAAGGCTGAACAAAAAAACAAAAAAAAAAAAACACTAACGAAAATGTCAAATCGAGTGGAGTTTTGCAGTTTTCAGCAGAATAAGATCAAGCCGCTTGTAATTTATGTTGACTCTGAAAAAATCGAATGTACGACAATTTGAGATAGATTTTTTTCGGTACCCCGCCGCCAGCTTTGTGCGAAACTCGTTCGGCAGCCTTCAAAAATCCGCAGCACGTACCTTGTTAGCCAGTCCGTACAATCACCTCAACAGAGTTGTCCAAAAGCCCCCTCCCCTCCCCCCATCTGCCCCCTGTAGACAAATAATGAAGAAAAGAAAAAAAACGTGACTCGATGGCGGCGGACCCAAGTCAAGTAGATGGAATTGCATTTAATGGGGCCCAAGCCTAACCGAACCGCGTCGATTCTGCCCAGGCATTAGGAGTAGATCTCGTTGTGCTGTGTTGTTCTCCTCCGCGACTCTTTACAATTCAAATTCGCAATTGATTTCGCTGGCTGGGGCTTCGCCAGTTACGTTTGATATTTGAATTTCGAGCCGACACCAATCCATAGGCATTAGGTCCAAGAAAATTTGTATTTTTCGACAACAAATTGAAAAATCAAGCGGCGCTCTCAAGTGGGTGACAGATGCAACGAGTCATTCAACTTGAGCGCAATTAATTCATTGAAATCGATGCAGAAACAACATATCAAAGCACTCAAATTATTTGATTGACTCTAGTAACTCGGCATCTAGTTAGGTTATTAAAGTGTTCTAAAACAATTGAATAAGTACTCGACTGTTTACCTGTTTTGTTTGTACTTCAACATTTAAGTGCTAAACTTAATGGGCAAATAAACTTAATTTGAATTTAATCTAGGCAAGAGATGATTGCATTTTGAAGTACTTTGCTCTAAAATTTCTGAAAATCCCTTTTCCCTTTTCTCCTTCAGACAGTCGCATAACAACAATCAATTTGTCGTCTAACCCATTTTTCTGAAGCACACAAAAATACTCCGCCAAAAAAAAAAAAAGTTGGCTTCATCTGTGTTTTCTGGTTTTCCCTGGTTTTCCAACATGAATTCAATCTAATAATAAAAGTTTTCGAGTACGAGTGCGAGTGCGAGTGCGAGTGCGGCGACAAATCGTTTTTCAAATGCTTAAAATTCGTGTTTCCGTCAGAGAGCTGTCAGAATAAGTCCCAGAAAAAAATTAAAAATAAAAGAACAGAAAAAGACGACGCGACGCGACGTTGTCAGGAATCCACTTGAGAGGCGAAGACTATTTTTAATTGCTTTTAATTAACAGAACCTACAAAATTTTAAGTGACAAGCATAATAATTCTGGCTGCAAGTGTTCGTTTTAGTGTGTGTCATTAATGCAATTATTTCGACAGCACAAATGTGCCAGAAATTGCAAAGAAGACTTTATTTTTTTTTTTGTTTTTCGGCAAAGGCATTTTCGCCTGCGTTATTGTGGGTCACACAGCCGAAGAAGATAAGATTACGACTTACGGCTGCCAAGTAAAAGGCAGTAGTCGTAGTCACAGGAAAAGCTAAGGAAAAATCGGCGAGCGAGAGAGACGAATGCAAAATATGCCGCTATACCAAGTGCAATGAACTTCGGGTGGGCGCCGCTGCCAGCGGAAAACTCTGCTGCTCCGCTCACAAACGACGACAAAACAGCGATGGAAAAACGACAGAACAGAACAGAACAGAACTGAACAGAAAAGCAAAGCTTGCTGGCAAAAGCAAAAGCAAAGCAAAAGCAACGAAGTCAAGCAAGTTCTAGTTGAGGCAGGCCATACGAAGACCAAAGAACTGAGGAGAACTCGGGCCCAGACCAAAGCAGAGTATGCATGTCATTATAGAAGTCTAGAAATATAGTTTAAGCACTGAGGAAAACAATTAACAACTATTTTTGTAGCAGAATATTACACGATTTTTGGTAATTTAATTACTGTGTATGTTTTATTAGAATATCAGATAAGTTTATGTATTATTTATACAACATTACATTAGAAACTGCAGTTCTGACGACTGGCTTATGTTGTTAATGCTATTAGTTTCAAACTAATAATAATCTATATAAAAGAACTTAAACATAATTAAAAAATATTAATGGAGTACATAATAATGTTTCATAAATTTGTATTATCAAAATACATTGTCTTGGTTAATTTTTTTTTTACTTATTAATGGTTTGTCTAAGTTGTCAATCTTTTTTAAACTTAAATACATTTATTTCTTTATATTTTTATTCACTCAAATCAAACTACAATGAAAAATATAATATTTATTTTTTAAATATAATATATTATCAATGTAACTAGCATGGAAAGGTGCTGAAACTTAAAGCGTGATTTTTTCGGTGCATTTCTATTTGTATGCCCGCTGATTAGGCTTGAAGATTTGCAGCTAATCTATATTTTAGAATTGTATTATGGCAGGGGGCGCTGGGGCAGGGGAATACCCTAATCCAAGAGCCATTCTACCCAAACCATACCCCCCGCCCCCTCGCAGCTCGAAACCCGTCGCCTAGTTTGCCTCCTCGTTTGCGGTTGAGTTTATTGAACTCGTCGAATTGGGTTAGCGTAGGTTAGCTTGGGTTAGGTTAGTTACTCGCTGCCTGCTGCGTTGTGCTGTGCTGGTGTGAGTGCGTATCTGTGTGCGAGTGTGCGAGTGTGCTTGTTCTAAAATTGTGAAATGCGATAACGACGCTGACTAACACCGAATGAACGTACATATGAACGTATGGAGTTGTTGCCGCCGTTCTTGTTGCTCTGTGGGCTTTGATTCGGTTTAATTGCCCAAGGAATCGCGGGGGAGGGGGAGGGGGGAGGGGGGCTGCATTTGAAAATGGGCAGGTGAAGTGGAGCCACAGCCTGACGAGGGTTCCCCAGTTGTACGCAGCGTTCTGTAGGGTTCTGTGCGGAGTTCCAGAGGCTTCTCACTTTTGATGGGGCCTCTGATAAGTGCCGGGTTCTCTATGATTGAGTGCCTCAAATGGTGGAAATGGCCTGAGATGGTCCGGATAAGATTGCCCGCTGTTAATTGGGGTCTGTGTTTTCTGAAGTTTTTTTTTTTTCCTTTAAGAGATCTTAACTGGGCTGGTTGCATTTATTTGGATTGGGTTTCGTTTTATTGGTTAAGACACGGAGTAGTTGAAATATTCCAGGTTAATAAATTGAGTTCGAGTGGTTTCCGGGAGGCCTATAATCGGTAATTTAAGCATTCCATTCTAAAAGTACTAAAAATACTTGGAACTCTCAACCTCAATTTTACTGTTGACATAGTTACACTTACATTGTATTGGTTTTATTAACTGTAGAAGAAAGAGTTGTAAACTACAAATTCTTAAATAATTCAGATATATTTTCTTAACCTGAATCTGTATTAATATTAAAACCAGAACTTAACCAATTTATTCTAATATTTTGTTCTCCTTTTACTCTATTTTCAGGTATGTTTTGTTCTCCTTTTGTGCGTTTTTGTTCCCCTTTTGAGCAGGCACAAGTCACCTGAGTAAGTCATTAGAATATTGGGATTGCATGGAATGCATTCTTTGGATGCCCCGACCGACGCCCACTATTCTTCCGGCCCCCGCCCCAGATTTCGTAGAACCTCCCAGAAATCCCCCCAAATCGTAGAACCCCCAGAAGTCCCCCCAAAAGCAATTACCACGCAGTGGACAAACGAGCGTCGAAAACAGACGAACGGACTCGACCGATTAGTGTTTTTTTTTTTTTTTAATTTTTTCGAGAGTGTGCGTGCGTATCTGTGTGTTGCCAAGCGCCTCGTATTCCCAGTGTGCGTGTGCTATAGTGAACACTATAGCTATAGTGTACTCTATAGAATATGTGTGTAGAGTTGTTGCCATGCTCGTTGACTTCGTTGGCTGCAATCGCAATTGCGTAGAGAGGCTCTCCGCAGACACTCGAGGTTATTGAACGGCAGCGACCTCACTTTGCATCGCACACACACACATGGATCGACCAACACCAACTCACACACACTCACACACTCACACAACAACATGTCCAACACACACTTTAGATTTGCTGGGCAATTTTCTTGTTGCTCTTGTCGGGCAAATGCAATTTATAAATTAATCAAATAAATTATTGCCATTGGACAAGAGCTGTCAGCACTTGTGATAAACTTGTTGGCCACAAAGCATTTCAGTTCAGTTCGATAATAATGTGGCGCAATGTTCTCGAATAATATTTGCAAAAATTTACTATTTCGCCCACTCGAAAAACGATTATGAGCTGTATGATTTTGGGCGAAAAGTAGACTGGTTAATGGCCACTTCTCTTGCGATCTAAACAGCTTGAGGTTAAGTCAAGAATTGGCCGAAATATCAAATCTTATTATTGCTCAACAACTTGAGTAATTTTAAAGGCGCCGTCTGGCCTCAAAAATGTAAATTTAACTAGAAGATTTCATTTATATAAAGAGGTCGTAATATAGTATTTTTTCTTTATGTGCTAAATATATGACACACATTTTATTTGTTTCGTTTTGCAGTTAGCTTCTATAGCAATCAAATATTGCACTATATGCTTAAATACTCACAATAATAAAATATAGTTAACGATTGTTGCTCAACCAAAATTCTTTGTCGACGGCTAAATTTGATTAATTTCATGTAATTTGCTCGAACACCGAAATATTTGGCGATAAATATCGAATCTTGATAGATGGCTATGGAGCAAAATTACTATATTCCCAATTGCCTAGAACTCTGAACTCAATATTTCAATTATTGCCCGTAATCAACTCGAGCCACGCCCACTTCCTGCAGTGAGAATATGTTTTTTGCATTGGCAGCGGCAGTCTCTCACATATATGACTCAATATTGAAAATAATTTGCAATGACTTTTGTCATAAATTGTTCAAAGCTGTTGCATAATACGACTCAAAGCTGCAGCTGTGCGATATTGCAGAGAGAGAAAATACAACTAACTTCTGCAACATTTTAAATAAAACAAAAACCTCCTTTCTTTAAAATAATATTTATTAAATATAATTTTAAAGTTGTAAGCGAATTGTAAAGAAGTTACATTACATGTTGTTTTAATGTTGTTCAAATTTTAACTTGCCGTAGCTGGGAAAAAATTATACAACCAGATTGATTTATTTATTATCATTATTTAGCCAATGATCGTTTTAGAAGGAAGTTTTATTTTCCTATGTGTAAAAAGGGCATAAGTCATTTTAAATTCTTGGTTCTTTTGGGTTGTTGCAAGGTCCTTATTTTTTCACGTAAGGTTCCTAAACAGCTTGATATTTTCTGGTACTCTGATTTTTCTCTGAGTGTAAGCATTTAAAGCGCCCACTTAGCCGAGCGAGATGGCGATAGAGATCTCAATGCGTTGTAACTGAAACAAAATCAAATCACACTCGAAAAAAAACGCAAAAAAAGCGACGAACGCCCAAATACAGCACGTGAGCTTACGTTTTGCCTGGTTTTGATCATTTTTGGAAGTCTGGCTTTCGGGTGAGTCATTAAAAGAGCCGCCAACAGCAATGAAGAATTTATATGACAGCGAAGGCAGCCGAAAAAGGCGAAAACAATGATTGAAATTACATTAATACCGGCCATTAATGTGGTCGAAGAGGGAGACGGAGCTTGTGTGGGAGTGGGACGGAAGCCCCGGGGGGAGAGGGACGGGTAGAGTTGAGGCAGAACCAGAGGCAGAGGCAGAGACTTTGGCTTCAGCTTCGACTTCGACTTCGACTTCGTTCAGAGTTCACTGCACTTTGGTCAGCTTGAGGCCGTCATCACCTGCTATCCCCATCTCGCTCTTTCGGCCTAGCCCCATCTCTTTCGCGCTCTGCCAAATGGCAACGACCTGCGCAGAACTGCAGTTAGATTCGCACTACTACTACTGCTGCTGCTGCTGCTGCTGCTGCTGCTGCTGCTGCTATTGCAGTCACACGCAAAAGACCTTGCCTCTCTCTTTTGTTGTTGTATTTTTTTTCGTGGGTCTCCGAAACGAGTTTTATGCCCCATGTGCGAGTGTGTTTGGTCAACTGTTTTAATATTTGCCGCAAATGCTTGACTTGTCTTGGATTAGATTTTTAGCTGTTTGGCATTATTATTATTGTTTGTATGATTACCTTTGTTTGCTCGCCTACCAGACCCAAATAACAATCGCGCAATAATGCTAGATAATTGTTTTGAGTACCGAACAGTGTTTCCACTTGCGTCAATTACAGACGCTGAGGGAAAGGGGCGTGACGAAAATTGGGTAATGGGCAGCTTAGTTGGGGTAAATTTAAATTCATTTTGTTAACAAAGTGCCTAATAATGCTTTTCATTCAAATGTCATCAAAATAATCATCACATTTCCTTATTAAAAATAACTACTTTGCCAAAGAATAGGTTTCACACATTAAAGTCCAATCGAAATCTGTTTTTTAATAATCGCTTACTTGTTCATATACGAAATCGATTTGGATTCTTTGTCAAGAGGCAAAATATCAAATGTTATTAAATTAAATCGACCAGAATGCAGAGTACTTGACACAATAAATGTTGTTAACCAAACATGGTATACCTAATTCGACACTTCCCCCGACTCAGATTGAATTCAAGCTTATCCAGGCGTGTTCTAATGCTTAGAACTTATCTATCGATAGATCATAGGCCACACCACACAAAAGTAATTGCGAAATAATTGCCTCGAGTTCATTGAACTGGTCGCACTCCCCCTCTCGTTCGCACTTTGTGACGCACGACTGAAGGGGAGAACTGGCAAAAAGATGGGAGACAAGTACCGAAAAAAAAAAAAAATAACAAAAATGTGAACAAAAATACAAAACTAGCCGGGGAAGAAGCAGCATATGTGTGGTTATAAATATTCGGATATAAATATGAGACGCACCGAATTTGGGGCACTAGATAGTCGCCAGTGATTTAACAAAAGATGAAGATGGTCAGGGGAAACTTCCTGTCCTGTTCGGTTCTTCCTTTCGCCCTCTCTCACTCTGCGGCATTTATCCTTCAACTTTGGCCAGCTGCGGTCATTGCTCCAGCTCGGGAATCCAGCACCCAGAGAATCGTCACATGACCAAAAGCAGCCCCCGCCCCCCCCATTCCCCTTTTTGGGCGGGGAGGTAAACACTTTCGTTGCACCCAGAGCGTAACCCCTAAAAATTTTCGTGTACTTCCACAATCAACCCCCGAACCCGTGCATCCGGTTCGGTTTTTTGCCTCGGCGCTCGCTTCGTCTTTTGGCCCCAGCTATGTGAGTTGAACGCACGGAAAGTGGGTCAAAGCAAAACCGAGACACCCAGCCACCCAACCACCCCCGAAAACACGGGAAAAGTGAAAAGTGGGGTGTGTGTTGAGGGTTGTGGGGGTTGTGGGGGGGCTGTGGGCAGCTCTGTCGTCTGACAGGGCACAGGTGTCTTCCATTTCATTCCATGCCATTCCACAACATACAACAAACAGCAGTCCGTTTTCTCTGCTGAGAGTGCGCGCCAATTTTTCGCCCTGAGTTCATTGGCCTGGTTAAAGGACAGAGCTCCATATTTTCCTCTTCACTATCGCAACGAAAGTGTTTGAGTGGAAAACTAATCACTGCAAAAACGACAAAAGTATGTGGAGGGTATGAGCTGAGTTGATAGAGAGCTGCATTGCCTTTGAGTAGTAATCGTGGTCCTTTGACGTTTGTTCTTTGTCGAGTTTTTAATCATTGCGTCGCAGAATAACCGAACCCTTTGGTATAGACACATAAACGTGTTTTTTAGTTGTAGAATATCAACTTTTTTAATGGAGTAACTTTTTATTTATTCAGCAACTAGGCCTTTATCTTGTATTTGAAGTGATTTAAATATGACGATGAAATGCAGTGGTGTTAACGGAAATATGATCCGTATAAAGTCTTATAAGCCTTTTAAAATGTTTGGCTCTGACTCTTCTTACTTTTAGCCTATTTCTATGGCAACCAGGTGGTCGAATAAAGCACCTGGCCATTTTGACCAATTAAATGCAATGCATTTCCTTCCTGAGGTCACTTCCTCTCCACTTCTTCTTGGTCGGAGAACACTCTTCTCAACGGTGCAACTACTGTTCCTAGGCACACAAATAGAAATTCCCCTCCCACGTATTTTGCTTATGCAAAAAGACCATTTTGCTGAGCGCCAAGTCAAGAGAGCGTTCTCTTTTGCCGATTCTCCACCTCTCTCTCTCTCTCTCTCTCTATCTCTCTTTCTCTCTGTTGATACCATTTTCTTTAAGGTTATTGCAGTGCAATGTCCTCAATTGTCGGTCGCCTTGGTGCTTTGCTTTTGTTGCTGCCTTTTTCGGGAGCTCAGATGCTGTCGCAATGTCCCTTGCACTCGTTCTGCCCCTGTCTCTTTCTACGCTGCTATCTGTGCATCTCTTTCTGCATCAGTTGCCCTTCGCTGGCACAAAATGTGAAATGTGAAAGGTATTTCCGTTTTATTGTCGTGGCTCCGATTCCGGAGTCAATATTGGTTTATTTTGTTGACTTCTGATTTGTCATCATTACTGCTTTGTGGCTTATTTGCCAGTGTGGGAACGCATTAAATATGGTTAGCTGGAAATCAAAGTTAATCTGGACTGGTTGAGGCCACCCAAAATGCCTTAATTATGTTAAATTGTTTATGATACAGGGAACACACGACCTAATGAGAAGCATTCGCTATGAATTTATAGAGCTGAAAATAAAAAAGTATTTTAGTTTGTAATTCAATTGAATAATTTAAAATAAATGTGTTTGTCGTAACTAAAACTCGTAACAAATTTTTACTCTTATTGAAAAAGATTATTTTCTTAAAAAATCTAGACATTATAATTCCTTAAGGTCATGCAAATTAATCATAATCATAATAATTTTAAATATGAAATTGTTTGTGTTTTATGGGCTTGGCTGTATTTCTAATGATTGCTCATTAATTCAATGAATAAGGACATGTATTCGATTAGCTTAGCTTGTTCTAGAATTAACTTTGTTCTTGGGCCACGCAATCCCACCCTCTCAGGCGGCCACCCAATCACCCCCCAAAAAGCGCCCCATTGCAAGAGCGAACACAAAAGCAACAGCAACGTGCCCCACAATAACAACTATTGCAAGGCGACCATGAAGGCAGCGGGTTGAACGAACTGAGCGTCGCCAGCGCAGCAGCAGCGCAGCAGCAGAGCCAACGACTGCAGAAGTGACGTCAATGAGCGCGAGGCCAAATCGCCAGTGAGTGTGTGTTTTGGTGTGCATCTGTGTGTGTGTGTGTGTGTTGTGTGGGGGAGGATTGCAAGTGCAAGCGAGAGGGTAAGAGGACGACTCCCCTTTTTTTGCCTACGTGCGGTTGACCTCGTGTTGCTTTTACTACCAGAAAGGATGGATAAAAGGCTGGAGAGGGAGAGAGGAAGAGAGAGAGGTGAAATTATCCTTGGTTGCTGGGAGCGTTGACCTCTGACCTGAATGGGCGGCCAGGCGCAAGTCGCACAGTTGTAATTTGAACATCATTTATTTACACATCATTTCTCAAAATTTTGGCATCGCCTGTTCTTAAATACAATTATAGTTCTACAAATTACATTTTTAATAACGCATCAAACTTGTAATTTCCCTTCTTGTAAAATCTCTTAATATTTGATTTATCTTCAAAATGTATCCAAAAGTATGCTTTGAAAAATTGTACTTCAACTTTTACCAATTAATATTAAAATTTTTTTTGCAAGCTATTGAATACGTTTAAAAAAGTTTTTAATTAATATAAATAATATAGTTATACTGAAATTGTAATACAAATTAAAACAAAATTCGGAATTGTATATGTTCGCCAAAAATGTTCTCTTAACAACTATGACTACTTTTTCGAATCGTAAAATCGTTTGAACCAACGAAATTCGACTGTATTGCTTTCTTTGAATTATGAGCAACTGTCGAATAAACTTCAAGACGAGCTTGACGAACGAGCGTTGAATGAACTGTAAAGCGCCATAAAGTTCCGGATCGGATTTGAAGTCCCAGCCTGAGTCTCAAAACTCAGGCACGTGCTAATTGCTGACGCATCGAATGGGCCCCCAAAAGGGAAGAGAGCATAGAAGGGGCGGAAGAAAGGGGCGGAAGACACGGGCAGGGAGAAAAGCGGGTGAGGGAGTTCTGAAAGCCCAACAAACGATCGTCGTTATGACAGGAGATTAGGTATTGTCTGTTTATGTGACGGAGAGTGTTGGTTCTTAATATGTGTGGGCGGTTGACGCAGAATTGATCACCGGAAAAGGGGGAGAAAGAACAAGGGGAAGTGTTGATCGGTCGGAAAGTTTTCAAATGTTTCAAACGCCTTGTTTATGTTTGGAATATTTAAAATTATATTTCTGTTGAGATCAGTGTGGAGTAGAGCCATAATTTAAAACGAAAGAAATTAAAATAACCGCAATCTATTGGATTATTATATTTTAGAGTGAATTTCAAATGACTTAATTCACTTTAAGACCACTTCAAATTTAAAATTCTTGAGCTAATTTCGACACCCATCCAGCCACGATTTCTTTCCATTTTCCTCCATTTCCCTTTGGTATCCATCAAGTTCCCGGCGATATTTGGACCTGCTCAACAGCTCTTTTGGGGCGATCGATCGATCGATCGAATTGATGTCAAGTTCCGACGGTAGCACCCTCCCGAAAAAAAATATACCTCAAGCAAAACAAAGAATATAAAAGAACCGACACAGTACAGAAATCTTGGTCAAGCACTTTTTGAGGTAGCGATCGTGCCAACAGGTAGGCGGTTTCAGCAAAAAATACAGGCAGAAAAATAAACAAAAACACAAAAAACCCCCCGCGGCATAGAATCATTCATAAAAAGAACTCAACCCCACACAAAAAAAAAATTAAAAACAAAATTAACAACAAATTACAAAAAGAAAAAAATTGTACCAAAGCAGAGCCAGAAAAGATATTATTTAACAAACAAACAAAGAGTGAATTATAAAATGACGTTGCGGATCAAAATAAAAGAGGGAGGTGAAAAAAAGAGGGCGAGAGGAGGGAAGAGGAAGAAAGAGAGAGAGATACTGGGGGAGAGAGAGCAGGCTGAATGTGTGAGTGCTTGTTCGTGTGCGTGGAAGTGCTCTCACTTTCTTTTGAAACTTGTTATTCGCTTTGCGAGCAGAGTTCATTCACATTTGGCCAAGCCGCGGAGAGAGAACGAGAGGGAGTTGGGGTGGCAAGAGAAAGAGAGGGGAAATGGCACAGCTGTTCCCGAAAGTTCCCGAAAGCCTTGTTCGAAAAATGAGTGCAAATCTCTCAGCACCCCCAACTCAGTGCAATGACCCCAGATTTTGCAGCTTAGATTGCAGGCTTGGTTAAAAACTCGCAAAAAATGTGTGCAAATTTTTAATTGCCAAAGATTTCCTTGAACGCATTTCGACAGTTATATGTATAGATACTCCAGCCCACCCCCTCCTCCCCTTGCTTAAAGCCAAGCCCACCTGAGGTTTCTGTGTCGTTGACCGACCGCCAGAGCTCAAAAATCGCATATATATACATATATATATACGTACAATATGTATGTGACTGAAATGCAAGCGAATTTGCATGCAAAATGCATTGAGAGCAGCGCTCCATCGCTCTCTTTTTGCAGTTCGGCTCGAGTTCGTTTGGCTTCGGCCATTCGGGCATTCGGCTCTCTAGCCCCGTCTCTTTTTGAGCGCATATAGCCCTCTCTTTCGCAGCTCCACATTCGAAGGTGGCTGACCGAAATGTGGGTCACGACAATGGCGGGGTTCGTTGAACTGAACCACCGCCGCTGCCGCCGCCTCTGCCGCAGCCGCTGCCTCTGTCTCTGCTGACGTCGTTAACGTTTTGGGGCTTTTCGGTTACGTAGCTTGTGTGTGAGCAAGAAGGGGTCATATAGCAAAGTACGAGCGAGAGGCACAACACTCACAACTTGTGTGCATTATTTGGCCCCAAAAAATCACAATGCGCACAAAATATTATTTAATACATTTATTAAATCATCTGGTTTTGGGGAAGTGGAGTTCATCGAACCTCCAGCAATTGACAAATTTCCAATGCGTCAAAAATATTTGCCAAAGCAAATATATTTGCATTTTGTTAATTAGGCGGGGATTGTCAGCCAATGTGGGTCATATTTGAAGAGTAATAAAAAAGCTGACGAAAAAAAAAACAGTTGCTTAGGTAAATGTTTAGAGAAAAAAGTAAAGGAATTGAATTAATGTCATACCAGAATTTCTTCAAATTTGTATAACATAATTTAGTATGCCAATATAATTTGTTTAAATCAATTAAAATGGACCCGACAATCTTATATAATATTCAACTATTCCTTTCTTTTAAATTTTTCCTATTTGAAACTACACCTTTAGTATAAACCATTTGCCAGCTATCGTACAACATTTTCTTAATCATTCCTAATTTTTCTGGAAACACACACCCCCCATCCCCGTGCTCTAGCTGACCCCAAAAAGCGTTCGGGAACATCGTTCCAGATCTCAGATCCTCTTAGGCCTGTCATACTCGCATTGATGGCTCAGCCAGCCAGCCAGCCCCCATATCAATTAATCTTATTTGTCACTCATTTATCAAAACATGAGCAAACACAAATACACACGCTCAGAATCTATGGGGAACAATCGAACAGCACCGCCTCTGTTTTGTTATCAAACAAAGCTGATCAGTCAGGTGGCAGTGGCAGCAACTACCTGAGATACCTGAGCTACCTGTGAAATCAGAGTGTCGCGTGGGTGTTCCAAGAATTGTTTACCAGGCGCCCCCACTGCAGCAGCAGCAACAGCAACAGCAGCAACACCAACAGCAGCAACACCAACAGCAATAGCAACAGCAATACCCATCAGCAACACCAGAGACACAGTCCCCGCAGCAACATCTATTGTTAGACGCTGGCGTCGCTGTCGACGCTTGGAGTGAATGTCCTCAGTTGGCACACAAAAACAAAAACACAAAACGACAGCAGCAACATCAGTGGAAGCGGGACGGGGCGAAAGAGGAAGGGAGAACGAGAGAGTGGCCCGAAGCGACACGAGGCACAAAAAAGCCACTTCGGCTGGCAGTTTTGTGTTGCTCTGGGTCGTTTTGTGTTGCTGGTGGACGCTGCTTTCATTCGCAAATTGCTCGTCGACGGCAGCGGTTGTGCAGAGCAAGAAAAGCGCGCGAAAAATCACAATATATAATAAAGCTGGATCAAGCGAAAGAGATAGAGAGCAGAGCCAACAGCAACAAATTTTCAATAGCAAATAATATCAAATATTTTTGTTGGTGCCAGTGAAGTGAGATCAAAGTGAAGTGTGCAATGTTCCTTATTAGCAAATCGTAGAGCAACCAACAATCGAGAGTTCAAGTGTCATTCTGAAGCCAAAAAGCAAAAAATCTCTAATTCAAATATGGTGTGTGCAATGCAAGAGGTGGCTGCCGTGCAGCAGCAACAGCAACTCCAGTTGCCCCAGCAGCAGCAGCAGCAGACACAGCAGCAACATGGCACAACGATAGTGCTGTTGACGGGTAATGGCGGCGGTAATCTGCACATTGTCGCGGCACCGCAGCAACATCAGCCGCTGCAGCAGCAGCACCATCAGCATCAGCACCAGCAGCAACACCAACAGCAGGCCAAGAGCCAACATCTGAAGCAGCAACATTCGGCTTTGGTTAAGTTGCTGGAATCGGCGCCAATCAACAAGCAACAGCAAACGCCCAAACAAATTGTTTACCTGCAACAGCAGCAGCAACAACAGCAGCCACAGCAACCGCAACGCAAAAGACTGAAAAACGAAGCAGCAATCGTACAACAGCAACAACAAACACCTGCAACACTAGTGAAGACAACCACCAACAGCAACAACAACACCCAGACAACAAATAGTATTAGTCAGCAGCAGCAGCAGATTGTGTTGCTGCTGCAGCATCAGCAGCAGCAGCCTGCAACAGTAGCAGCCCCAGCAGCAACACCAAAGCCATGTGCCGCCGATCTGTGCGCCAAAAATGATAGCGAGTCGGGCATCGATGAGGACTGCCCCAATAGCGATGAGGATTGCCCGAGTGCCAACCCCGCAGCAACATCGCTCGAGGACAGCAGCTACGAGCAATATCAGTGTCCCTGGAAGAAGATTCGCTATGCGCGTGAGCTTAAGCAGCGGGAATTGGAGCAGCAGCAGACCACCAGCGGCAGCAACACGCAACACCAGCAGGAGCTCGAGGCGAAACCAGCTGCTGCATTACCCACCAGCAACATTAAGCAGCTGCACTGTGATAGTCCCTTTTCGGCGCAGACCCACAAGGAAATCGCCAATCTCCTGCGTCAACAAACCCAGCAACAGCAGCAACACCAGGTGCAGCAACATCAGCAGCAACAGCAACACCAGCAGCAACAGCAACAGCAGCAGCAGCAACAACAACGAAGGGACAGCTCCGACAGCAACTGCTCGCTGATGAGCAACTCGAGCAACTCCAGTGCGGGCAATTGTTGCACCTGCAATGGCAGCGATGAGCAGCAGCTGGAGGAGATGGACGAGGCCCAGGATTCGGGCTGCGATGATGAGCTGTGCGAGCAGCACCACCAGCGATTGGACTCCTCGCAGTTGAACTACCTGTGCCAGAAGTTCGATGAGAATCTGGACACGGCGCTGAGCAACAGCAATGCCAATACGGGGAGAAATACGCCAGCAACAGCAGCAAACGAAGATGCCGATGTAGGTTTAATATGCAAGGTGTTAACTTATTTAGCGATTTCAGGCCACTTTAAAAACTTCTTTATTAATAATTAATGTTTAAAATATAACTGATTATCATTTGCTAATGTGTGTTGTTTTTTTCATTTTCATTACAGGGCTTCTTCCGTCGCTCCATCCAGCAAAAGATCCAGTATCGCCCCTGCACCAAAAATCAACAGTGCAGCATTCTGCGCATCAATCGCAATCGCTGTCAATATTGCCGCCTGAAAAAGTGCATTGCCGTGGGCATGAGTCGCGATGGTGAGTACCTTGAGTCTTTTTGTACTATGAAATAATATGCAAATATCAAACAAGGGAGGGAAATTGAAACCGAAAGAACAGACGAAATTAAATCAAGCTCAAACTAATGCTAGCAGCAGCAACACCGAGCACAGCAGCAACATGAAGACGAGGCGATTCGGGCGCCACACGAAGTTTCTTCGGGTTTTTAGAGTAGAGTTCATTGACCAGCCGTGAACGAAATTTTAGCTCTCAGTGTTTGTGTGTGTTTGTGTGCCTGTGTGTGTGTGTTTGACTGTATTGCAACATTTCGCTTGGCGCGATTTCACGGCAAAGTAAAAGTTGTCTATTTTGTTTAAACAAATTCCCCGAACAAAAAAAAAAAAAAAGCACACCCGCATGATAAATTGAGAGCAGGCTGTCGGCGAGAAGTGTGCGCCATTTCGAAATGGTGTTAAAAGTTGAATGAACGCACTTAACCCAAATCCATAATGGAGACAGCAGAGCGAGGCCATCTCCCTGTCTCTCTCTCTCTCTCTCTTTCTCTCTGTGCACTCTCTTCCCGTCTCTCTCTCTTCGTTACGCTGACTGCATTTGTTATTATTGAGTTTTGTAATAATTTGTTTAAATTAAGCTCACAGCCCGGAAAATATTTACAGGAAATAGCCAGCGATTATGAAAGCACAACACACAAACACAAACACAAACCACACACACACAACCAACACACACAAACTCTCTCGCACTCTCTTTTCCACGTTCATTGACTTTTCGCTGGGCGGCCATGTTTGCTGTTTGCAGTGAAAACGAAAACGAAAGTGGTCCATGCGTGTATGTATGTGTGTGTGTGTGTGTGAGAGAGAGAGAAAGAGGTGGCGATAGCGAGGGGGAGAGAGACGGGGAGAGGCTGTTTTGTAGGCAACACGCAGACGCGGCCTTTGTGTAAAATAGTATTTGTTGCTGCCTTCGATGTTGTAATTGATGGATTAGATTTTGATATTTTTTGTTCGTATGTGGAGCACGCGTGTGTTGCAATGGGAAAGTAAAAAAATGGCAGCAAAATATTTTATAATAGATATATGTAGGGAGGCTTAAAAAAATATTACAATTGTATAAGCAAATATAAAATACGGAGAGGAGATTTCTTTTATGAACCAAGAGCTTAAATCTAATTTTTAGTATTAGTAAACGTTGCAATTTAATGCACACATTTCAAGGGACACACATTTACTATCATTGCTAACCATTTACATATCATATTTGCAAGGTTTGGATATGTTTCCACAACATAAAACAAATACAGTTATTTATTTAAATATTTTCAACTCATTTTTTCTAATAGTCACCCCCAATTAATTTGACTACTTATTTTATGCGCTTGTTTACCACCATCAAACATTTATGAGGTCTCTCTGCTGTCACCATTAAAATCCTACCATTAATTAGCCAGTAACCTAGAGCCAAGCGCAATAATTTTTTAGCAAATCCTTGAACTAGTTCTGTGCCTAGAGCAAACCAAGCTAGTGCCAAAAATAAGTCATGTGAACCGAACAAAAATTCGACCGCCAACCAAATAAACAGCAAACTCGAACTCGGCAACAGCAATGAAATGAAATCGAAATAAATAAAAAGAAAAACAATGAGTAAAAAAAAAGCAAACCAACAAATTTCGAATTGTTTATAATAAAAATGACCGTGTGCTATTTAAGCGACGGCGACTGCGCTGCCGGCTTGGTTGCCTTATCTTTCAAGGAAAATTAATATAAAACGCACACGCCGAAAAAAAAACAACGAGGGCCGCTGATGAACAATTTACAGTTATAAAACAAGAGCGACTGACCTAGAAAACGGCTACGAAATCATAATTTATTTTTTGTTTATAAAAAATCACGAAGACGAGACTACTTTCACTTTTTGAAAATGAAAAAAAAAATAAATAAATAATTGGCGGCCATTTCGAAACACTTTCTTTTTCATTTCGTTTCGTTACATTTCGGCTGCTTTCATAATTTCTTTGCCAGTAGTAATAGGCGCCATTTTGTTGGTGTTTTTATGCTTTTCGTTTTTTTTTTTTTTTTTTTTAGTTTTTGGTTTTCCTTCTTTTGGTATTGCAAAGACACGAAAATAACGCAAGAAATGAAAACGAAACCGAAATTTAGCGCACACAAGCGCCCCCCTCGAAAAAGTCAAATAAAATACGTCCCAACTCAGCTCAGGTTATTGACCGCCGCTGACGTGCAGGAAAACTGGGTCACCATTGACAGCGCGGCAGCGGCGCAGTGGCAGCGCAGCGGCAGCGCGGCAGTGAAGGTGGTTGTGCCTGTGTGCGTAATTTCGTATCTGTGTGAGCGCCGATAGTAAACAACGAACAATGTGCACAACACTCGTCGTCGTCGTCGTCGCTTAATTTTGCAGCTCATTTTGCATTTGATTTTGCGGATTTGCTTGGAAATTTATTAGTTCATCGTTGGCTGACCAAAAAAAAAATGAAGAAAAATTAGAAACAATATATCGTTGAATTTTTCTCGCTATATACTTATTTTCTTCATATTTATTTGTGGTCGCGCAACGCTTTTCTTTATTAGCTGGCACTTGCACATGCACACATGCTGGCTTTTAATTGAAATGAACTTAAATTAGCGCGAGGTTAGGCAAATTGAAAGTAAATATGCAACACGAACGAGGCGCATACGAGAATCGAGATAAAGCCTGCAAAAAGGGGGGAAGGCGAAGGGGTGGAGGTCGGCTAAAATGTTTGGAAATTAGTCAAATATTGGGGGTTTCTGCATATAGTATATATGGTGGTGAAATAGTTTTGCATATCTTCATTTTAGATTTATATTAGAGATGTTTGCGACTTTAAGCAACAGAAGAAATACATTCTATTAAAACTTGAAAGAAAACCCCAACCATTAAATCTATGTTCCCCATATCTTTCTTATCCAAAATTCTTGTATATCTGCCAATCAAAATCGTTGCTAAGCAAATAAGTGTTCGGCAAATAGATAACCGCACCTACCAGCAACATGCACAGCAGCAATTAGTTGCTGGTGTGTCCCAAAAGCACATAAAATAATCAAACAATTGTCAATTATCGAAGGCACAGCATTTTTTTCTATATATATATACATATACATACATATATATAAAAAGACATAAATATATAGAAACGAGCAACTACTGCTGTTGTTGTCGCAATCATTATTATTTTGAGGCTACACACACACAGCAGCAACAGCAATAGCAACAGCAACAGCAGTAGCAACAGCAACAACAGCATGCATGTAGATTTCGCCTTGCCTCGCCGCTGCGAGTGTTTTGAACTTTATTCAGGTCAATTACAAATACATTAAAATGCCAGTGCTACACACAGATACTCATGGCAAGCTGTTGACTAAAATAATATTGGAGGCTACACGAAATTTACAATAACAACGAGAACAAGGCGGACAAGGAGAATAGTGGCCAAGGGGCTTGGGGCCGGGGGGCTTTCGGGGTTGGGCCTTTGGTAGGAGTTGAACACTTGGAACAGTTCAAGGAGCCTTCGGATCAGCTCATGAAAGTGGGCGCGTGAGTGGGCGGCGCTAGAACAGCTCACACAGCTTCAAGTACAAAATGCTAATGATGACGATGTGGGTGAGGTTCTACAGTCAGTCGGTGGGGTCTGATACACTGAGGCTGTTCTAAAAAGCTGGTGAAGGTTTATGTGAGGCAATCGAAAAGATTGCACAGAGGCCAGTGCAGTAGTAGTTCCATGTTTAAGCTCGAATGTTTTTCAAATATTTTATTAAGTTTATTATTATTACCAAAAACAAAATGAATATAATACAACGTTGTATATTAAGTATTATTAGGAAGGCTTTTGTAGTATTTTTCGTTTTACAAACCAAAACCAATTCAGTATTAATTTCTGGTATTTTCTTTGGTATGCCACTTTTAAGCCCAATTACTCTCCTCCTTTGACGCTTACACAATTACTTACTGTCCATAAGTGAAATCATTTCACGCGTGTCATCCATCACCAAAAAAAAAAAAAACAAAAAAGACAGCAAAAAGAGAGCTGCGAAAAAAAATACTCCAGCAATGGCAGCTGTTTGACAACTTGAGTTTTAGCCGCCTGCTGACGCTTCTTTTATTTTTATTTATTTTTTTTTTCATCGCTTTGGTTACATAAAATTGCTGCCTGGCTTGCCTTCACCTGCCTCACAAAAGGCAGTCACAAAAATTGTTAACGGTGAAATTGCAAAGAAAAGAGCGCCAAAAGCAGTGGAAAAGAAAGAAGCCAAGAGCCAAAGAGTGGCAGCACAGCCACAGTCACAGCCACAGCCAACGACGATGAACGTAACAAACTTGTTTTACACGAGACGCTGGCGTCGCCTACTACGCAAGTTGAACCTTCAAAAGGTTCATTTACCTCTCGCCACGAAGAGCGTTCGTCGTCTGGCGAACGAGCCGAGTTTATTTATTTTTTTTTTTTTGTTTTGTATTTTTTTTTTCTTCTGTATTTTTCCCGGGGAGGAGCGGGCGAAATAAAAAATGTACTTTCGCTTTTTTCAATGCCTCGGCGCCAAAAACTAGTTTTCCAGCTCTCAAATCTCTCGGAGAGCGTACGAGAGCAATATTGCAGCAATATTTATGTTGCTGTTGCTGTTAGCTGGTGTTGCAGTTGCTGTTGCTCTTGGTGTTGCTGCTGCTGCCACTGCTGCTGCTGCTTCGTGGTTTTGGGCCACAGTTAAACGACCGAGCCGCAGAGTTCAACGACTCTTGTAAAATTTCTCGAAGGTTTCGCATTGCAACATCCAACGAGCAGTCGCAACTTGTTCGAAGCTGCATTTGCATGCCGTCTCTCTCTCTGCTTCTGCTCGACTATGCCCCTCTCTTTCGTGTGCTGAATGCTGTTCATTGCACTCGGCCTCGTTTCGTTCGGCTGCAATTTTTGCACGACGTCAGAGGCTGAGCAAAATGCGAGGGGGGTTTCATGCGGGGGCTGGTGGCAGCAAGGGGTTAGAGCGAGGGGCTTGCAGTTTGTCGCCGAGTGCAGCGACTTTTATTTGGGTCAGGCACGGTCATTCGCCTCTGCCGCAGCGACGACAGCGACGGCATTGGCGCGCATTTATTCGAAAATGATTAGACACGAAATGGAATTATTTTTGCGTATGCGTTTGAAGTCCGTTCGCTTGCGATGCGAATGCGAATGCGAACGCGAATGCATAGATGCAGATCAGCTTGACCCAATTTTTTTTATGCAGGGGGAGAATAATTTCTGAACTTGTAAACAAGTTGGCTATTTAATTGCATTTTTTCGGTGGGGAGTTGTAAAGGTCAGGGATGATAGGATAGGTTTGGCAGATCAATTACTGTATATAAATCAACTTAACAGTTTAACAAAGAAAGTTTATGGTATTATTGCTTAGTTTATTAAATGTTTTTTGTGGTATAATTAGTCAAATTTTTATAAATCAATTGTAATGTAAAACTATAGAGTTATGCTATTGAGCTATGCATTTATGTTAAAGTAATTGATCTTTACCAACTTTTGAATTATAAGTCACAATTTTACAGTTAATTTTTTTGTACAAAAATCTCTGTAATATAACACATTACTTATCCGCAGCGTGTCCCAAAATTAGCCTTTAAATACATTCACTGCGACTGCTCTTGAATGCTTTTTGTTTGATTTTCGCCTTTTGTTCTCCCCACATAATCGATGAGAAATGAAACGAGGCACGACCTTTTCGTGTAAAATTAATAATATGGCACAGGGTCTACTCTACCCTGAGCGATCAGAGCGTTGTCAAGTGCTGTGCGCTAAATGCGCGGCGGCGACCTCCCCAACGTTTTTTATTGAGGCATTTTTCATGACCCACAAAAACCAACGACGTCGAAGGCTCCAAGCCGAAAATAATATATAAAAATACTCGCTTATGGGGGGGCTTTCTTTTGTCTTGAGAAATTTCCAGAAACTTCAAAACAAACGCATGATGTCTTTATTATTATTGTTATTATTTGGGGTTCACTTTGGCCCCTTTCTTTGGCATATCATTTCTTTTGTGAGCCCCTCTTTGTTTGTCCGTGTGGCTCTTTCCACACGCTTCGATCGCGTTGTAAACAACTTACGCAAGCAAACCAAAAACCAAAGCAACAACAATTGTGTCGCTTATGTGACTTTACGTAAAGCCATCCAGAGGTGTCTGTGAATCACCTTTCCTATACCCCAAAACCGAAAGTAGGCCTACCCCTCCGCACTCTTTTCCTCTTTCTCCGCTTTGTGAGTGCAATGAACTTACTTAGCTGTCTCGTAAACAACAAGTTTGGCTTTCGGCTTTCGTTTATTATTTCCCCGTAATTCAGGAAGTCAGGCGCACAAATGCCCAAACAATAACAAGAAATCATAAACAATTTGAGTTTAGAAAGCAACTTGATACAAGGCACTTGGGATGGCACGGCGCAAAATGGGGCTAGCGTCGCGTCTTGTCGCAGTGAAAGTGAAACTTGTTAATTGGCTTTTAATTGCCGGCATTATTGTGAATGTCAATTATGACCAAAGCGATGCTATTGAACTGGTTTCCTCTCAAGCCACAGAAGAGTCTTATATAAGTTTTGCATTGTAAATGAGAGACGAGAAATTAATAAGTAAATTTCTTTAAATAAATAAATATAATAAAAAATGATATTGTAGATCGAAAACGTTTTAAAAAACAGTAGATATTGTTCAAACGTAATTGTATGAAAATGCATTAAATAACCGGCCTGTTATCACATCGCAATCGTTTAATTTTTGGGCCACCTTCGTCCCATTTAAATCCAGTTGTCTCTCCGTCTTTCCGCCTTTTTGTGTTTTCGGTCTTTAGCCCCAATCTTCGTGGGGCTATGGTTATGCAACCTTTATAGGCCTACCCAACACTGTTGACCAATCAACTTGCTTGCATTTCCACGGCACGCACTAAAATTTCTACCCGAAATAAAGAGCCAAACAACTTTCACTTTTACTTTCGTCGCATCGCCGGAATGATTATTAAATGTTGCCCGTTGTTGGTTACGTTTTTGTGGCCTCATTCGGGCGGCTAGGTTCATTGACCAGTGTGTTGGTGGGGTAAACCGAACCGACTCGATGACAAAGCCAGAGTTTGAATAAACAAACAATCTGGAACACTCACGGCAGTTTGCAGTGATCGGAGTGAGTCAGCTGTGGCAGCAGCAAAATCTGCATTTAAATGCAAACTCAATGCTTAACCCTCGACAGTCAGACGGGGCCAGTGGTGTCGTAAATTATCCACTCGAGCGTGAAGTCATCAACTTGATTTAACAATCTCATTACTGGCCTCAGCCTCCATCCTCCAGCCTAGATTTTCTACCTGTCAACGTGCCGTATGCGCAATGTTCAGCACACATCACTCATACGCACCGTGAAAAATGTCCTAGAGGAAAAAATTCAAATGACAAGTATGGCAAAAGCTTCCCGAAAGCTTGCGCAACTTAACACCAATTGCTCTTGCATGGTGAAAAGCTCTGCGAAGCTTAAGAGTTCTTAAGAGAGTCTGGTGCTCTTCTGTTCTCTCTTACGAGTTTATTGAACTTTTTTGAATTGATGAAGATGGTGATGGTGTCCAAGAAAAGAGAGATATAAGCGCCGATAAAGATAAAGCGCCCTTAAAAATAAAGAGCTGTGGCAAGCTTATCAAAAAAGCTTATCAGTGTTTGAACTTGCTTTGTCTGTGGGGTGGGTCATTGTCTCAATAAATTAAAAATAAATTACAGAATGTAAGTGTGCTAAAATGAAATATTATAGGGTTATAGGAAAAGAAAATGTAGACGTAAAGTCTCAAATTGAAGGTTTTTATGAAATAACTTTAATAATTTCGAATACAAGTCTTTTTTAATTCAAACTTTATTGCAGTATTCATTTTTTTATGTGTCTAGATTTTAATCAAAACAAATTACCGTAGATATTAAAAGAATTACATACCTTATCACTGACTCAGCTCTCTTATGATGGTTTGTTGCCCTGCACAAAAACAAAGGCTGCCCGTTGGACAAGAGCTTTTCCCGCTCTTAGGCCCGCTCTTTGACTCTCTTCCGTCCGCTCCGTTGGTCGTTGCCTCTGCGGCTTTTTGTGTGTTTTGTGCGGCGTTTCAGTTTTCTGCCTCTGTTTTGAAGCTCAGCCGTCGCAGTCGCCATCGCCGCAGTTGAGGTTCGCTCTCCTCTCCTCGATTCGCCCCATACGATAGCATAGCCATAGCCATACCTCTGGGTATATTCGTAACGCGCTTTGGCTTTTACAGTTAGTCGCGTTCGAGACCTTGTCGAGTTTTGTCATATTAGCCAGCGATCCTAGGGATCCGAAATAAGCCAAGAATAACGCGAGTGCCGCCGTTGCCCCAACTAACTTAACCATTATATTTAACGGGCAATTAAATATATGTTAATAATTTAATTAAACAAAATGCTGATCAATGCCAATGAATGTTAAATGTTAAATGCAATTGTTAATGTGAAGAAAAGTCGACCAAGTCTCCCCAAACACTCAACACCCACTACTCGTCTGTCTGGATTACGCGCCTAAAATTATTACAAACAACCAACCAAACAAACCAACACCAACCACTAATTTATTTGCTAAATATTCCAAAAATTCAATCAATGTGAAAAGCAAGCAAACAAAGTTCCTCTCACAACAAAACAGCAGTTAATTAAAAATATTTAACCGAGATTTAGTGCAAATAAGATAACAAGTTTCTCAAACAAATATCCATGTACCTGAGTACCAACCAAAAAGCTGTGTGTGTACCAAAAAACAAAGAAGAGTTATCCAAAAAAAAAAAATATTTAATGAGCGAGCTCAACTGAGTGGTTGATGTGTCCCCAAAGGGAAAATTGACCAAGTCAAGATATTTTGTCAAAATAAACCCCAAAAGCAAGCACATAAAACAGAAAAATGGGCGAAGAACTCCCGATATTGAAGGGCATACTCAAAGGCAACGTCAACTACCACAATGCGCGTAAGTTAACCGTTCCGTTCCGATCCGATCCAATCCGATCCGATCCGAAAGTTGCACAAAAGTTAGAAAGTGAAAGAGCCAAGCCAATTTCCCTAAGCCGCCTGACACAGATTTGGCTAGAAAAAGAGTTGAACAAAATTAAAATAACACCCAAGCTTTCGGTTTCCAAAAAAAATAAATAAAAAAAAAAAACTCCCAGAGAAATGCAGGCGTTCTGAGATTCTCCACTTTTGATTCGCTTTTTGTTTACTTTTTTTTTTCATTTTTTGTCGATGCCTCCCAATAAATAGCAACAGCAACAGCCAAAAGCGAGCGCCATTGAAGTGTTGACCTCGTTTATAAACATACAATAATTTTTTTCTTTGCCGCGGAAGAGCTTTAAACTTGAATCGAAACTGCTCCGAAGGCAGCGTTGCGTTGCGTTGTGTTGCTATTTTCTAAAAGAGCCAAAAAGAGCGGAGCAACAATATCGCATGTTTGACCAACTTTTTCAGTCTCTCCGCATGGGAAAGTTGGACGATGCGGCGCGTCGCTCTAATTTCTACGCGCAGTCCGCCGTTGCGCCTGCGCAGACTTCATTTTCCATTTCGTTTGACCTGAATTTCGCTGCGCGGCAAGTGGGTCACACTCTCTCGCTGGCTGCTGGAAAAAGCAGTGAAAAATCAGTAAAAGAGTTGCCGTCGCCGCTGTTTCACTTTTGCCACCGAGCCGGAGTGAAATTGTGCGAGTAGAAATTTCTTTTGACATTGAAAAGTTGGCCAAACATTTGTCAGATTTTGTTTGATGGTTGCAAATGGCAGAGTGGTTCATAAAAATGGGGTACAGTGGCTCTAAGTAATATGATATGTTTGTTAAATTAAATACTTTTAAAATATAAAACATACATTTTAATTTCCATAATTTTGCTCTTAAAATAAACTTTTAAAATATAAACTCAGTTTTTATAGTCAGTTTGAATATAAACTAAAATCCATTTGATCTGTTGTAAACCTTTTCTTCAATTAGCGCGCCCACTTTTCGACCTCTTTTCTGCACTCTCCTCTTTGTCTTATTCCTAGTGCGAAAAACGTGACCGCAAACGTGCCTGATTTTTTTTCCCCCTCGTTGGTGAAATGTGAAAGTTCACCCACATACAAATTTTTCGGTTGCGGCCAAAGACAGAAATTAAAAATCTAAAAAAAGAGAAAGTGTAACAGAGGAGAGAAGACCGAAGACTGAAGACTGAAGACTGAATACTGCAGACTGACAGATCGAAGAAGCTCAGAGGCAGAGGTAGAAAAAGTGGCAGCTGAGGCAATGACCCACTTCGAAGGGCAGTAAATTGCAGGGGGAAAACTGGGCACTTCCTGCGTGACAACAGGACAACTGCAACAGCTGTATTTTGCACCTGCTATCTGCGTGCAGTGAAGTGTGTAATTGATGGGGAACCATAATTTTATGCTCAAGTTTAAGTTTAAGCACCCATTTCGTTTACAAGGCCAAAAACTAACCGAAACTTCCGACGCTTCTTTGCCATTGCAGCTGTGCGTTTTGGACGCGTGCCGAAGCGCGAAAAGGCGCGTATCCTGGCGGCCATGCAGCAGAGCACCCAGAATCGCGGTCAGCAAAGAGCCCTAGCCACCGAGCTGGACGACCAGCCACGCCTCCTCGCCGCCGTGCTGCGCGCCCACCTCGAGACCTGCGAGTTCACCAAGGAGAAGGTCTCGGCGATGCGGCAGCGGGCGCGGGATTGCCCCTCCTACTCCATGCCCACACTTTTGGTAAGTTTTACTTGCAATTTATAACTAGTTATTAATATATGGGAATAGTTGGAAATGAGAACAATGGATACGTTATAAGAAACTATAAAGTTAGCCAGATAGTAGTAGTAATCCAATTTCATTAAATGCTTAAGTGAATAAATATTTCCGACTTTAAATGTGTGTTACAAAAAAAAGTAGCATTGAGTTACACATGCCAATTAAGAACGAACATATGTTGTAAACTTTTTACCAACACCATTTGGAGAAGTATCATAAATAACAACTGGCCATAAAATTATGAAAATGGCGGCAGCAGCAGCAGCAGCCCTATATCGTCTATCAGTAACAGACTATATTAATAGTCCGCCAAAGGTTACGGCGTAGGCGAAGTCACATTTCCGGGCCGCCGACTTCTGTTGACATGCATAGATCAGCGACAACAATAGCAATGGAAATAGCAATAGCAATAACAACAGTAGACTAGCTAGTCACTGCTTACTGCTCACTGGTTACTGCCTACTACTATACTGCCGGCGTTAGTCATGCGCCAAGGTGAACCTGTTTGCACGATTCTAAACCAGGAAATCGCGTTCGCCACACGTTCAAGTCTTCGGCGATTCTTGCGGGGCCTCCAAAACGTGGCCATTGAAGTGGCAAGTTTGGGGTCAAGTTCTTGACGAAAAGCTTGTCAATGTCAGATTTATGACGTTTCCCCTGACAGCCGAATGATGAACGGCTAGCCCTCGTTTATTTATTTTTCTAAATTCCATTTTCTGTTTGTTTTACAACCGACGTCATCGGGTTTTTTTTCTGGGGTCATAGGAAATTGATCGAGTTGTACTGAATAGAGGAAGTAATGATTTCGCACTGAAAACAATACTGTCAAAAAAACAATACAAACATTTCGCATACCATAACCAAAAGCGATAAAGAAAAGTGCTTTAAAAGAAAAAAAAATTAAAAACGAAAAAAAAACGTGTACCGGCTCTCGGCAACAACAAAGTACACAAACAAAGTTCTAAAGCTCAAGGTCAAGCGTAGCGTCATTATTAATGAAAGCATATTGCTATTGCGGGGGGGACAGAGAGAGAGGGATGGCACAGGATTAGAGAGAGATAGAGCTAGTGGGCCAGACACATGCGTTGCCCATTTAAATAAATTATTATAAAAATATTTAAAAGCAAACACGAGCGCAGACAAAAAAAAAAAAAAAAAAAAAAAAATGGGAAAAACAGCGCGACAAAGTCAGAGTCAAGTGCAAGGCTAAAAAAGTTAAAATTTGATTTGGTGATTCAAGAAGAAAGAAATCAAATGCGATCGGCAGTTCAAGAAGTGCCATAAAGCTTGCACACATAGACACACACACACACACACACATAGCGAGACATAGCGACACATAGAAGCTCGGCGACCAACGACCTTGGGGCGAGTTATTTTTCAACCTTGGAATGAATGAAATGAGCGGCTACGTCGGCACTTCCCTCTCTTTCTCTGTTTGCAGTTGATATTTCCACTATATATGAGTAAACAATAATAATGGCACTAAAAAATATGCATAAAACAAAATGTCATGAGCATGAGGAAGCGAATGCCAGACAAACGGCGTCACAAAATTGCAATATATTCTAGACAATATATATATATATTATACTACATATGTAGTATAGAGGGACAGCGAGAGCAATCTGTAAAATTGTCAGGTGGTTCATTAGGAAGCGTCGTAATGCGCGAAAGGCGGCAATTCAGTTTATGACGGAAGGCGGAAGATTCGTCGGCGGTGCAAGGTGAGGTTAAGTCGCCTTCACATTCACATTCGCATTCCCATTCGCATCGCACCGATCTCCGAATAGAAATGGCAAATTCCTTCTCTAGCCAAACGATTAGCCCTAGAGATTATTCAATCTCGCTGTCCATATCAGCCGGTACAAGAATTCTGGGAATTATTTTTGGCAAAAACACAACGCCACTAACGCCAATTGAAGGTCGGTTCGGATCTTGGGATACGGCCAGGAAATTCAAGGGGGGAGGAGAATCACCCAGTCATAAATAGACACCCCCCCCACATACACATTCACTCATTAGTATTTTCGCAAACTATTTCCGCTTTTGCGCAAATGAGAAATATTTTCGAAGCGAAAAATCAAATGATACGACGACGTCGAAGCGCCGGCAAAAAGAAAATTTGCTTGTGTGTTGGGGAAAATCTGCTTGCCGGTTGCCGGCTGCTATTTTCCCTCTCTCTTTTACGCGGGCCAATTTCATTCTATTGTATTTTTTTCTCACTTTTTTTTTTTTTATTTTGCACAAGTAAAACAGATTTTCAAGGTTAATCAGACGAAAATCGAAGCAGTTTTGGGGGGAGGGGACGATGGGTGGTGCTGAAAAGAGAATCAGCGGCAGACAGCACAACGTGTGCTTATTGAAACAGAACGAAACAAATGAAAAGCAAAAACACACATGAAATCAAACGTAAATTAAAAATCAAGTTGCTGAAAACAATGGTGGGTAGATGGACGATGGGCGGTGGGTGGTGGGTGGCAGAAGGGGCTGGCGCGGTGGCACGTTCGCTGTCTGGGGCACTTGGCGCATGTTCATGTAACTTAAAACCCGGAAAGCCAAATGGCGAAATAACATGAACATTCGCATTGGCTTAGACGCGAAGCAATTGCTCCCTCCTTTCCATCTAGCCATCTAGCCATATATCCCATCCACCCTTCTGCCGAGCACACGCGTCGAAAGCAGGAAAAAGAAAAACAACTATACAGTAACAGCACACAATCCGGAACCTTGAACTCTAGTTCGTCGACCTTGGCTGCTAATGTCAGCAGCAAAAGCTCTCGACTACGCGGGATAGTTTGGTTTTTGGGGTGGGGAAAGCGGGAGCAGCCCCCAGAAACTAATACCAGAAAAACTAACACCCAGCTGACGTAGTCGAAGCTTTCCCCCCACGTTCTTTCCTTCTCTATTTCTCTATTTCACTGTTTTTTTTTTATGTAGAAAAGCTTCCAGCGGTGTTTAAGGAAATGCGACATTTGTAGAGGGAGACGGCAGATAGCTGGTGTGGTGGGCGTGCGGAAGTACAAATAGTTATTATTATTGATTTAAATGAGTGGGCCAAGAGGGGAGGGGGGGGAGGTTCGCTGACCTTCGCGTGTGAAATAAGCGATGACGTGATGTGGGGTGCGGGGAAAAACAAGCCAAGCAACAGTTACAGGAAAAGTTGACTATTCATACTGACACAAAACAACTTTTACGACAGTTACTGAATGTATTCTTATAAAATATACCAAAGGTCTTACAAAAATACTAGATATATATAGTATATAATACCAAATATTGCTATTTAAGTTTTGTATTATGTTAGAGCACCCCTTTTTTAACCACTTACCTCTTATTTTTCTATCATTGCAGGCCTGTCCATTGAACCCCGCCCCTGAGCTGCAATCGGAGCAGGAGTTCTCGCAGCGTTTCGCCCACGTGATTCGCGGCGTGATCGACTTTGCCGGCATGATTCCCGGCTTCCAGCTGCTCACCCAGGACGACAAGTTCACGCTCCTGAAGGCCGGACTCTTCGATGCACTGTTTGTGCGCCTGATCTGCATGTTTGACTCCTCGATCAACTCGATCATTTGCCTCAATGGCCAGGTGATGCGACGGGATGCGATCCAGAATGGCGCCAATGCCCGCTTCCTGGTGGACTCCACCTTTAACTTTGCGGAGCGCATGAACTCGATGAATCTGACGGACGCCGAGATCGGTCTATTCTGCGCCATTGTGCTAATCACACCGGATCGCCCCGGTCTGCGCAACTTGGAGCTGATCGAGAAGATGTACTCGCGCCTCAAGGGCTGCCTGCAGTACATTGTGGCCCAGAACAGGCCCGATCAGCCCGAGTTCCTCGCCAAGTTGCTGGAAACGATGCCCGATTTGCGCACCCTGAGCACCCTGCACACCGAGAAGCTGGTCGTATTCCGCACCGAGCACAAGGAACTGCTGCGCCAGCAGATGTGGTCCATGGAGGACGGCAACAACAGCGATGGCCAGCAGAATAAGTCGCCCTCGGGCAGCTGGGCGGATGCCATGGACGTGGAGGCGGCCAAGAGTCCGCTGGGCTCGGTGTCGAGCAGTGAATCGGCCGACCTGGACTATGGCAGTCCGAGTAGCTCGCAGCCGCAGGGCGTGTCCCTGCCCTCGCCGCCGCAGCAACAGCCCTCGGCCCTGGCCAGTTCGGCTCCCCTGCTGGCGGCCACCCTCTCCGGTGGATGCCCACTGAGGAACCGGGCCAATTCCGGTTCCAGCGGTGACTCTGGCGCTGCCGACATGGACATTGTCGGCTCGCATGCACATCTCACCCAGAATGGGCTGACAATTACGCCGATTGTGCGACACCACCAGCAGCAGCAACACCAGCAACATCAGCACCAACAGCAACAGCAGCAGCAGCAACACCACCCGCAGCAGCAACAGCAACAGCAGCAGATGCACCACCAGCAGCACCCACAATTGCACCACCATTTGACAGCCGGAGCAGCCCGCTACAGGAAGCTGGACTCGCCCACGGATTCGGGCATTGAGTCGGGCAACGAGAAGAACGAATGCAAGGCGGTAAGCTCGGGCGGCAGCTCCTCGTGCTCCAGTCCGCGGTCCAGTGTGGACGACGCGCTGGACTGCAGCGATGCGTCCGGCGGCAATCAGGCCCAGATGGTGCAACATCCCCAGCTGAGTGTGGTGGCTGTGTCGCCGGTCCGCTCGCCCCAGCCCTCGAGCAGCGGCCATCTGAAGCGGCAGATTGTGGAGGATATGCCGGTGCTGAAGCGTGTGCTGCAGGCGCCGCCACTGTACGACACCAACTCGCTGATGGACGAGGCCTACAAGCCGCACAAGAAGTTCCGCGCCCTGAGGCATCGCGAATTCGAGACCGCCGAGGCCGATGCCAGCAGTTCCACCTCCGGTTCGAATAGCCTGAGTGCCGGCAGTCCGCGCCAGAGTCCCACGCCCAACAGCGTGGCCACGCCGCCGCCGCCGCCGTCAACCTCGGTGATCGGCGCTGGCGCTGCGGCCGGCGGACTGGGAAATCCCGCCCAGAGCCAACTGCACATGCACCTGACGCGCAGCAGTCCCAAGGCCTCGATGGCCAGCTCGCACTCGGTGCTGGCCAAATCGCTGATGGCCGAGCCGCGCATGACGCCCGAGCAGATGAAGCGCAGCGACATCATCCAGAACTACTTGAAGCGCGAGAACAGCACGGCGGCCAGCAGCACCACCAACGGAGTGGGCAACCGCAGTCCCAGCAGCAGCTCGACGCCCCCGCCGACGGTGGGCCAGACGCCGGCGCAGCAGCGTTGGGGCAGTAGCTCGGTGATCACCACCACCTGCCAACAGCGCCAGCAGTCCGTCTCGCCGCACAGCAACGGCAGCAGCTCCAGTTCGAGCTCCAGCTCCAGCTCCAGTTCGTCCTCCTCCTCCACATCCTCCAACTGCAGCTCCAGTTCGGCCGGCAGCTGCCAGTATTTCCAGTCGCCGCACTCGACGAGCAACGGCACCGGTGCACCGGCCAGCTCCAGTTCGGCATCGAACGGAGCGGCCACTCCGCTGCTGGAGCTGCAGGTGGACATCGCCGACTCGGCGCAGCCGCTCAATCTGTCCAAGAAATCGCCCACGCCGCCGCCCAGCAAGCTGCACGCCCTGGTGGCAGCCGCCAATGCCGTTCAGCGGTATCCCACACTGTCCGCCGATGTGACGGTGACCGCCTCGAATGGACCGCCGTCGGCGGCGGCGAGTCCGGCGCCCAGCAGCAGTCCGCCGGTGAGTGTGGGCTCCGGTTCGGGATCCCGATCACCCAATCCGGTACTCACCACCGCCGTGCACAAGGTCAAGCTGGAGGCGTAAGAGCAAGTGGGAGTGGCAGTGGGAGTGGGAAAGGGAGAAGTGCGAGAGACAGAGACTGGGAGTGGCAGTTCAGCGAAGGCAAAGGTGAAGGCGAAGGCGAAGGAAGCAGGAGTTGAATTAAATTATTTTACATTTTAATTGAGCCGTGTACAAAGTTTCAAAGCAAAACCAACATGCATGCAATTTAAAAAAAAAAACTAATATTTAAAGCAACAACAAACAAAACAACTACAAGTTATTAATTTAAAACAAAACAAAAAACAAAACAAAACAAACAAACAAACAAATAAAACCCAAGCTTGAATGGTATTACAAAAGAAAAAGAAAAACAGAAAAAAACATAAATATATTTTAGCAGTTAAACTTTAACGTAGCCAGCAACCAACACAAAAACAAAACAAGGCAGCGCTCTGATTTTGCATTGACTTTTCTTCAGCTGCTACCCACAATGCCCCCTCACCATCAAACACCCACCACCCCCCAAACCCCAAACCCCAAACCCCCTGTCTATCGGCCCCTGATTGTTTTATAAGTTTTAAGCACTTGTTGTACATATTAATTACGTTTATGAGTAAACTATGTTTAGCGCTTTAGTTGTAGGTGGAGCAAAACTACTTTGCTATTTTGAATGTTTTTTGAAAAAACTGCAAATTATTATTATTAAATTTTTAAAATACCTAAAAAACAAAAACAATGTGTGTGAAATTTTTTAATGTGCGATCTCCGAGCAGAATTGAAGTGCAGTTTGCAACAAATTTTAACTACGATTAAGTTGATAACGATTCATTTTTTATGAATTTAACTAATTTTATGAATTTGTTATAGTTTTCCACCCTTCTACGATATCATCGATTTTTCTGTCTGTCTATCTAGCTATCTAGCTCTAACTATTCCTCATTTCTCCTTTGGCACAAAGCTCTTCTCTATGCTAAAGAATCAAGTGGAATAAATATTGTTTTCTAATTTTAAAACTACCAGAAGAAATACAATTAAAATAAACATGAAATGAATGAAAATCAAACAAAATGCTTCAAGTTTTAGCAGCAAGCAGTAAGACGATAATGAAGCAGAGAAACCCAACGTTAAATATATCTGTTGTGTACATAGTTAAATGTTAAATTAAACACAAAAACATATTTAAAGTACATATAAATACACATAATTATTAATGAAGAAACCTATGCTTAAAAGATTCAATGTTTGATTGGCATCTTAGAAAACCAAGCAAAAAATACAAAAAAAAAAAACAAACAGAAATTATGATATATTATTTAAACGTAAAGTATACATTTATATTACAGAAAAAAAACAAAAGAGAAAACTTGCGGTAGCAACAAAACTATTATATTAATTACACTTTAATTATGCTGTACTATTATGATTATTAATTATTATTATTAATTAATTACGATTTTTATGCTTAGACAAACCAACAACAAAAAACAAAGATGCAAAAACAACAAAAAAAAAAACAAAAAACAAACAAAAAATTACACTGGCGCAGAAATTTGTATTGTCAATCAATAAAAAATTTGTTTAAAAATTTCCAAAAAAAAACCTCTTAAGTTTTTTTATTTCAACTTTTTTTCAGTTCAGCTGTTTTTACAATTTTCAGTTTTCGGTTACTTTGCTTTGGAATGGTAAGATTTATAGTTTCAGTTGATTAATTTTTTTCCTTATTGACTACCGTGCTGTAAAAAATACTCACAAAAGTATATCTAAAATATTTATATCAGAATTAAATCAACAACAATTTTATGTGTATAAATGAGCAACAAGGAAAATGTGTAAAAACAAAAGAGTCCTCAGCGCTGGCAGAGGAAATTCGAAGAGGAGCGAAAATCTACAAGAAATATTATATTCTTTTAAGATTTATGCAGCGTAAGGAAGCGTTGGTTCCACCAAAAACCACGAAAATTAACAAAGATATCACACTTCAATAATTGACTCTATATATACACACATCCATATGTACGTAGTGAAACGATTTTTGTGTCTGTGTGTATGTATTTAGGTGTATGTACCATTGTCCGTAACTTTTAGCCAGAAAAACAACAACCAAATATTGTAATTGTATAACTACAACTGAATATTTTATGTAAAAACTATCTCAGCATTGAGCGATGATGAAGATGGGTGTTTATGGTGGTCATACTGATGATGATGATGATGGTGATGGATTCTGATAGGGATATCCAACCGAACGACGGCAGCGACAACTGAAACAATGAAATTGCGACAATTAAGCGTAACGTAACGTAAAGTATATGTAAAACGTATCCGTAAACAGCCGTAAGAGTTTAACGTAACGTAATAGCAACTAAAACATTGAAAAGAATAATGCAACTTTGAAGCAACTCCAGCTGAGGCATATGAAATAACGTATAAATAATATCTATTATTATATATATACACACATGAATATATTTTCAAGGACAGTCACAATTAAAATTGCGGCGAAAAAGAGTTTTTAAACAAGAGAATTTGGCAAATATGGTAAAAAAAAATGTGAAAATTGAGACAGCGAGAAAACGCGGAAAAAAGCGTTCAAATGTTCTGAAAATTGAATAAATCTCCATAAAAAATAAAAAAAAATTAAGAGCAAAAATTTGTATTTGTGAAATAACATAATATTACAGTTTGTTTTAAATGGAAACACAATGAAAAACCCCCCAGAATGGAATATGTGAATAAAATATTGAAAATAAGTATTTAAAATATATCAACAAAAATTATGAAAAAAAATCGCATGTGTTTTTATTTGGAAAAGCTTTCACTGAATTTCAGGAATTTGGGAAAGAAGAATGGATATATATATATATTATTTTCACATGCACAATACTTAATTATATACAGATTTTTAAAGAATATTTAATATTTGATTTGATTTTTTCGTACCTGGAATAAAATTAATAATACTTTTGATACCATTCATACATGATTGAAACCAAAACAATTGAACTTCTCTTTGGGTGTAGACGTCCCTTTTGGTATCACCCATTCTAAATAACCGTTGGAATCACTCCGCGCTTCTGCCTCGCCCCTTCTGGCGATCGTACGCCCCTACATTTATAGGCGCCCAGAGCTTATCACACACACATTCGACTTTTTGCGGTTGCTGCTTCTTCTTTCGCCCCGAGAATAGCGATTGTTTTCAATGTCGCGCCTGTCTGTCCTAAGCTTTTGTTGGTTTTGGGCGTGTGTGTGTTTTGGAATTTTGCCCGTGACCTTGAGGCGATAAGAGTCGCGAAATGAATTTGCCGAAATAATCAAATCAACTTTATTGTAGTGGAAGGGGCGGCCATGCGGTGGGTGGTCCTAGCTGGTTAAAGTGTCTGGCCAGCGTGAGTGCCGCGTGTAGATAACAATAGTCGATCCCGGCGATAGGCAGACACTCATCCCACACACCCTTCACCACCCACTGCCCACCGCCCACTGCTCAGAAAAAAACACCGATAAGAGCAGCTAAAACGTGTGAGGGTATTCTAATTTTAAGTGTGCAAGAGAGAGAGAGAGAGAGCCACTTGTACACATACACATGCTTCGTTATCTTCAAAGTCAATGTCAAAGCCAAGTGAGATGAGGTGGAAAAGGGGAGGTGGCGAGACAGAGGCGGAATTGGAATCAGAAAAAGAAATAGAAACTGAAAGAGAGCAACAAATTAAATTAGTGTGGGCACGGTGGCGTATGAGTAACGAGTGACAGGCGACAAGTGACAAGCAGGAAATGCAGCAGTGTACTGCATTTTGGGGGTGGGGTCGAGAAGGGGTGTGTTACCAGGGAATAAATCAATGGAATCTCTTCTTCTTCTTCACTGATCTGACATTCAAATGGTTGATATATGTATTGCTAATTTTTTTTTTTTTGCCAAAAAAGTGTTTTCGACTATGGGGATCCTAATGTAATAGATGTTAATATAAAAAAATATGTTTTAAAAAATGATTAACAAAAATTCCAAAAAAAAGGATACTTCCAGTACATACAAACTATTAGAATAAGGGCAATAAATTTAAGTACTATTAAGATAAATAGTATTGTTCATGGAAGAAGTATAGGGTGAATCCAATTCGATGCCCTTCCTCTTGAATCATCCACCTTTTGCCTTATATTTTTGGCAATTTTCTTTCGATATTTTTTTCGGCAATTTTTATTTGCGCATATTTCACCTTGAAATAAAACAAGCCTCAAATAAATTAAGGCACAAACAACAACGGCAATAACAACTCGCGCGTTGAAGAAGCAGCGGCAGAGAGCAAATTCCAACAAAGGCAAAAAAAAAAAAAAACGAAAAGAATAAAACGAGAATAAATACACCCGCGGGAAGGTGGCGGGGAATAAAACAAATATTCAAGGTTAGCTGATTAGACGAAATTAGCAAAGTTCTAGCAGATGATTGAATTGGGGGAAAGAGACGGCGGCTTTGAAGGGAGTGGGAAGGAGAGGGGGGCAACGCCTGATGAGAGCACGCGCTGAAATAAAAAACTCACGCAACGCGTTTGGCCGGTGCGTGTGGGGAGCTCCGCCCCCTTCCGCTCCCCGTACCGCTTCCACGCACCCCCCCTGCCCGACGGACTGCACGCGTGCGTACGCATGTGATTGGTATCCCTATCCCTCTCCCGCTCGACAGAACCAACTCCATCTCTTTCTACATAACAACCATTGTCGTCAGCGTGGGCCTTTGGTTTTAGACTTTTTTCGGCTATTAATGCCGAGTGCTGATACTCGTTCTATACTATAACGTCGGGTATATAGGGTCCTACCTAAAGGTACTCCATTCACGTAAACAAAATTGAGATACTACCTTAAGCACAAAGCACATGAATGATATAAGAAAAACAATATATTGATTTATATAATATTATTTGCTTTTTGCCAGTTAAAAATTCTGGTTAAATATGGTTAAAATTTTAATATTGTTTTGAATATTGTCTTCTATATGAAAAGTATTTCAAAAACATAGAATATTAAGGAAAGAATAATTTGAAAGCTACTTTGGCTTTAACATTTAGGGTATTAAAAGGTTTATTCGCTTAACTGCTATCTACGCACTTTTACGCGTTTTTCGTTTTTTTTTTTTTTGGCGCTAAGCCTTTGCTGATACATTCCCGTGGGGGCAATAGGAGCGCCTGTGTGGGACAGGGATGGCAAGTCGATCACACCAAATAAATAGACTAAATAGACTAGCAAAAATTCCCGCCAACGAATTTCGATGGCAAATGTATAGAAAATTTTGCGCAGCATATAATAAATTTCATTTATGTGCCGCGTGCTCAGCACCACACCCCCTTCCCCACGGATCGCCCCTAATGGTTATACATTTTATTTGGAATTATGCGCGAGTTGTCCTTGAGGGGCCAGCCTGTGAACTTGCCAGGGGTTTTTGTTCGTGTTTGCTTTGACTGGGCTCAGAGTCGGTAAATATGGCGATTTATGTATTCCCCAGCCTGGCGACAGTGTGTATTTCGCAGCGAAAGGTTCATAGATTTGAGTGCGTGGAATCGATTCGGGAAGTGGGGTAATTTAATAGATAAATTTTATAGTTACGCACGTTGGCAGCCACTTTTTTGTGGGCAGAAACATGAAACCACAACTTATGCTGTTGGCAGTTTAAATCGCAAAGTTCATTCACATTTCATGGCTCGTTAAATGTCGATATATTGCTATCTCGGGTATCTTTACACCCTGATAGTTTAATACTTTACATCGACCAGCCGGCTATATAAAAACTGAAAATTAGAAGGAGTAATATTTTTAATAGATTTGAGTTAGTTCTAAAATACTATTATTACCGAAATAAATAAATATAAGGAAATCAATCAAAATCCACATTTTAACAGACTTCCTTGGAATTCGGACTAGTTGTTTTCTTAACATTTCCAGTTTAATGTCGTAAATAACAATTTGAAAATAAATCAAATTGGATTTTATTTGCAAAGCCAAATAACAACAATGATGAAATATACCGTAAAAGAATAAACATACGTTTACAGCTAAAAAAGAAAAGAAGAAGAAGAAGAGTGAGTATGGCAAACACACGGATGGGAATACAATGGCAAAACGACAGCGGCGAAATACACTCGAAAATATAAACACAACAGCAAAATGCGCTTGACATTGAACTTGAACTGCAGTCGACGGCCTGCAGTCGGCGTCGGCGTCGACGCTGACGTCGGCAGAGCTGATAGCAGCCGTCTGCTAGTGGGTGGGAGGGAGAGAGAGAGAGAGCGGGCGGGCGCCAATGTCAAATGCAGCTGGCGAACGAACTCGGGCGTATACTTAATATTAAGAGAAGAGGACGAGGGGCAGCGCAGCGTCACCGACGTCAGCAACAACAATGGCACTCGTGTAAACCATAATTGAAATTACAAACACAAATTGCCAGGAAAGCGGGACAGAGAATGACCAGACAAGCAAAGAGAGAAAGAGAGAGACCAACATCGGTGGCGTATGAGTAATTTGCGTTCCTTATAAACTGATTCACAGGGACTGAATTAAAAGTATGAAATATATTTAGTTGACCTTAAAATATCATGCGGTTGTTCAGATCAGAGTCATTCAGTTGCAAATAAAGATAACCAACTAAGGTTTATTTAAATGAAAATTTTCACCAAATTATATTTTAAGAGTTTAATGTTTTTAAATGAGACGGAAAAGGGCTTTAGCGTCCTATGCTTCAAACTATTAAATTAGTTTTCGAAACAAATCGAATAGTAACCTATTTAACAAAGTATATTAATTTTTTTTTATAAAAACAAACAAAAATATAATCTTATGGTTCTTTATTTTGCCTATAAGTCATAAAAATATTTGTAAAAATCAGAGCGCTTTTGAAGAAACATAATATAGAATAATCTCAAAAATGAGTTTCAAAAATTCGCAAATTCTTAAGAATTCAAACAAAGCTTTAATGTAAATTTAAAGAAAAGTAAAATTTTAAGAAATTATAATTCACCGTATGTATACCATGGCCATATTTATTATTAAATCTGCGCCGGCTGCCTTTAGCACCCTCTCGAAAAGTTGTTCGACAATCAAACCCACTTGAGCCGTAAACTTGCCTGCCATCGACAGCGGGCCACCTTTTAACCCTTTGTTGCCCGCATAAACGACCAGCAGTTGATGGCTTCCATTTGGGGATGGTCGTAAAATCAAGGAGCGGAGGCATGGTAAACACAATAAATGTGCCAAAAACTTTGGAGCGCCTAAAAATATGCTAAGCGCGCAAATTACACAAACAGGATTAGGGAAGGAGAAAGCAGAAAGTAGAAGGGAGAGGGAGCCCGAATGGCATTGACAGCTGCCAAGGTCACGCTGACAAGTGTTGCACGCGCCTGCCCACGGGGTCAAAGGTCCTCACTCGTTGGCCAAGTTTTCCATTTACTTTCCATGCCCCCACTCCCTTATTTCCATCTCCCTTCAGGTTTTTCATCTTATTCTGCTTCGCAGTTGATTACCGACACGCGCTCCTTTTTATATACACACGCATTTATTTCTCGGGGCGCGTGTGTGGTGGCTAAGTGATTTCTGATTTTAAGCAGATTTATTTGGAGACACATCCCTCGATTGGATTTTGTGTGCTTTCTCGCTTCGTAGTGCAAACAGAATTAGGAATCCTCCAGCTTTTCAATTCCTTTGCCTTTTCAAAAGTGTTTGCGCAACAGAGTCAACCGAATGGTAATTTCCACTAAATTGAAATACGCTGAGGAGGAGGAAAAAAGATTTTAATTTACAACCAAAGGTCCACAAAATATTTTCTTTTGAGTACGATGTATACGATTCTCTTCCATCAATTTAATACAAATTCTTTCAACGTTAGCAAGTGAAAAATTGGGATAAACTTTAAACAAAACAAAAAGTATTAATTTGTTTGAAATAAAAAGATTTTAAAACGTAAGGATTTAATTTAAACCATAGCTTATGTATTATGATACTATATCTTATCATAAGTGGATATCGGCTTCATCCTTGTGCAACCAACAGAGCCAACCACATCGCATCTTCTGGAAATCTCCTTCAGAAAGGTCAAAGGCAATGCCGCAGCATCCTGGGAGAGCAGAAGCGAGGATATAGGGAGCCCAAAGCTTGCCAAACATGTTGGGACGAGGGTTTTCGGGGCTTCGACGACAGCGAGGACGACGACGCGTGTGTTGTATTGAAATGTCCTTGACAATAACATTGCATGCCTGGTGGCTTCAGATGGGTACCCTCTGCCATCCTCATCCTCATCCCAATCCCCATCCCCATCCTCATTCCCAATCCCAATCCCCTTCCTGACCCGCTATCTGCCACGTGGCCCGTGGGCGGAGAATAAGTGGGCGCTGGTGCTCGACTTGCTTGATTGCTTATTTACACGTGGCGCACATTCGGGAATTCGAGACTTCAGCTCGGCCCCGTCCGGCTTGTGGGTTCCTGGGTTCTCGGTAGGCTCGACTCCCAAGCTCAGACAATGGCGTAGTAAAACCCTGGGTTATGAATTGGTCCTCTGCCATCCCCTTGGTGTTCTTTTGGGGAAAGAGAAAAACGTTGTTGAAATACATCCAGTTGAAATTATATATATAAAAAAATTTTGATGATATATGACTAGAATAAGCCAGTTAAATATGCTAACGACAATAAGCTAATGAATGACTTAATTTATTTTTCTTTAAATCATTTTCCTGGGGATTTAAGGAATTTAAATGTCAAAATAAAAATATTACAACAATTTTTTTAATTCCTTGATACTTAGACATTATTAATAGAAAGTAAATTTAACTGTGACTTAAAAGTTGTCATTTTCCGTATATATATTGTGTTTCCTATGTGTGAAACTCAAATATCTTGGAAAAATATATAATTAAACTTGACTTTAATTGAGGTAATTAAAAATAGGATAATTTCTTTTGAGATAATTTTAAGTGCCTGCAACAAGAATGAAAAAAAATTTAATTTAATGAAATGTAAGGTAGGAACCACTTAAGTTCCCACTCAAACCAGCTGCCAGTCGGGAGTCCAGTTAATACGAATTCCAAACCAAGTGGCCAGTCCTGTCGGCGGCCCCTTGTGGCGATTCCAGTTAATTTTACAAATATTAAGCAAACATGGGCGCCGCGCGCAAACAACCACCCAAGTCCACCCCCTTTTGAGGCCACGCTTCGCCTGCGTTTTCGGTTTTGTGGGGTCGGGTGCCAAGGCAAATAACCGCACGAAAAAAAACAACAATACACACGCGCTTCAGCCCCTCGGAAGCCCACACAAGCCAATAACCTAGAGCGTTTTGCTATTTACACAATTACAGCAACGAAGTGTTCCGCCCCTTTGCCCTCCTCTACTCCTTAGATTTGAAATTGCGTCGGGAATTTTGTGGAGGGAATTTTACGAGGAACGCATTAAGGCGAGGGACCTCGGACTGGGCCAATCCACCGCCGCTAACCCCGTTTCATTATTCGGAGATTCAAGGTCAAAGTTGAGAGCTGGCCATAAAAACACAGGCGGCTGATGAAAGCCCCAAAAAAAGATGACCATTTTTGACGCCATGCAAATGCTCTAATATTGTCAATTTAAATTCAAAATTGAAAACATTCTATTTTCAAATACCATTTAAAAGTTGTGCACATTTTCCTTGTTCTGTGTTTATTTAGTTTTAAGTTTGTACCTTGTTTAAAGGACAACATTCTTTATAATATTTAAACTCATTAAAATATATGATATATTTTTCCTTTTTTTTTGAAAGTTTTTAATATGTAACATTTGAATTTTGAAGCATAACTAACTATTCCTATCAGCTTTTAGAGTATTTTAGCGCCCATCGCAAAACATAGAGCCTACAACGCGCAGAATCTGCTGACGTTTTGACTTTGGAGCTCTTGTTAGGTATAAAATTAGGACACAAGGACTATTAAAAAGACCAGCAAAACTTTTGGTAGATTTTTATTTCTGGCACACTCAAAAGGAAATACGAACACAATGTAAAGTGGACATTAGTTTTGTTTTAAAAATGAGTTGTAGAAGGAGAAACTACCATTGGCTGGAGTGTGATATCTGAAAATGTAAGGCTAAAGCAGTTACGTATTATCTTGTAACTGACTTCCCATCATCTGCATATGATCTGACATTGACTGCAGAAATCAGATCAGGGATTGGCATGCAAAGTGGATTTAAAAATGTATTTTTGAAACTCCCGGCGAGAGACCCTCAGTGCAACTTATGCAACCCCAAGGCCACCCATGTCTCAGTTCCGATCTGGCACATGGCAAAATGCGAAATTATAGTTCTATAATCGCAATGTTCCGACGGGGAATGTAAAATAAATCAAATTACGCATAAAATTTCATGAGCGGCCAAGTAAACAACAAAGCGAGTGGGGCATTACATTTCATCTGACGTTGGCGGGATAAATAATTAAATGCGCCGTGCTGATACTCAGTCTCTTATTACGTCCGATACTTTGATGGTGATCAGTGATTTGTTCTGTATACGAGGGAATTTGTTTACTATTTTTGCCTTGATAAACGAAGACTCTTTATGATCGGCCAACTACTTAAATTCTATGCCAAGTTGCCTTCAAGGTTGTTCGTAAGAACATTTAAGTGGGCATTGGCCATCTGCTCTAAAACGTATATGCACGTTTTACATTGAGTAAATTAAAAGGACAATAAATACAAAACTAAACCAGCTTTCAAGCTGACAAAACAGGAAATAGTTAGTAGATAACAAATAAAAGTAATTACATATTTCAAAAATTTTATCCAACTAAATGTATACAATAATTTACTTAAAAATTTATCCTACTTTTATTGTGAGCTTGCGCTAAAAAATGTATCCAAATGTAATTCCTAAACGGATATAATATTAATATAAACGTAGACTTCAACTTCAGATGAAAATATCCAGTTAATTGATTGCACGCCTTATAACGGAGGGCAAATCTCTTGTTGGATGATATTACATAGACCCTTGATCTTTTATTCGTATTTTTTTATCATTGATCTTAAGAACGACTGCTTGATCCGGTGAATTCAAGATCAGCCGTCGAATTTAAATAAGTGCCACATTATTCGGCACTACCTTGGGTATAAATTAAACTCGATTATACCTAACTGTGTTTTTTATTTTTATTTCATCGACTGTTTCCTGTCCCACTCGATTTTCGAATGCATTAAACACTTCTTCGGGGATCAAGTTGTCGCAGTTATTCATTTTATTCAAAGGTTATGCGCGGGGGCGGATGGAAAGGGGGGCGGGGCAGGTTGACGTTGGCATATTGAGCAGAACTTCCTGAATGGGGAAAAGATGGAAGACCCATGACATTGAAAATGTTTGCCATAGCTTTGCATTGCTAATAGAAGCGATGGGTCAAACATCAACCGTCTAACAATATTTCTTTTCCCAATCCGATTTTTACTTTTTCAAGCCCCTTTTATTACTTTACATTTATTTTTTTTTTTTTGGGAGGCCTCGGCCTGTGGAATAGTATGCGCATTTCTTATTGCTCTGATGTCCTTGGGAAGTAGAGCAGACTGGAGACAGGCGGCGCCGTTTCTCCACCCCCCTCGATAAGCGCCCCCATTTATCGCCGGCAACAGTTGGTTGCCATCCTCTATTCTCCATTCTCTATTCTCTAATGTCTCTCCATGTGACACGCAAAAGGGGCGGTAGGGCGGGGCATGAGCAGCCATAAAAGCGGGCGGCGCCTTAAGCTCTCGAGCCTCAAGGACGACTGGCACTGGGTATAAATATACGGTCATAACTGTCAGTGGATGTTTCGGGGGTCTGGGATCCTTTAGATCTTTTTTGCCTACTTTGATTCAGCTAAATTACTACCTGCACATTACCAAAATAAACATGAAAGAAGTTGGTCTTGCTTACAGGCCGGATTCATAAGTATTCAATTAATAATCGATAAGCAGTTGACTTTCATCGTGGTATGCAAATACGTCTTACTTTCTGATTAAACATAAAGTTTATATTTAAATTGTATGTCTACCAATGCCTTGAACGTGGTTTACTTATTTAAAATGATTAATATAACAAATACCAACAAATTTCAGTTTTTAAAACCAATTCATTTCATAAAGAACATGGATAAATACATTGTTTATTTTCCTATAAATATAAATATATATGATATATCATTTTTAGAAGCAGTTAACTAAATATGAATAAATAAACTGAAAACATGTTGATTGTCGTCTCAAGGAAAGTGAAATTCGCTCATGAGGCACCTCTCAAGTTGGCAAATACTCTTGTCAACATAAACCCATTTTCATGTGTGTCACTGGCATCTTCCCTTGAAGGGGCGTGGTGACCCAACCCATTTCACATTTCAGCTGAAAAATGCACCACACAGCGAAGTGGCAATTGCTTTACAGGAATTTTTATGGGTCCTCGGTAATGACAGCCCGAAACCGAAAAGAACCAAACTGAAACTGAAACACCCACAACAAAATTATGATGGCGCCGTAAACATTGTGAACGCCTACGCTAGATAATTACAGACTATCAGTTAGTCGGAAAGTGCACCGAAAAAATATATAAAAATATTATGGCCATTTAGCCACGTAGTAAACAATTTTGCATTTATTTTTCCAACTATTTAGGAATTAAATCAAGGTAACAAGACAAATAATATATACAGCGGTTCATTTATATGTTGGACTGTAAATGTATATTAAAAACATTACATATTTGCATATGCAAATTACAAACATTTCTTTCTGTGTGAACAAATGTGAAAAAAGTATGTGGAAAATTGACCCAAACTGAATTGAGGCATTTTCGACAACGACGCATTTAGAGGATAGGCAGTGGGCCAAGCTCGCCTAATTTTCAGGGTAGTGAGGATACAGACGACCTTGAACTGCCTACGAAAGGAGAGAAAGAGTCAGACAGACATGGAATAGAGAGGTGGCGGGTGGGTGAGTTGTGGGCAACCAGAAAATTGATTGATGGGTAGGTGGTTCAGGCCACCGAAATATTAACCGTACTTTACCTGACATTAGGCTGCATATTTTAGCCCACGCAAACGTTAGCATTAGGTTGGGCTTTTTTTTTTGGAGGGCAACACCCAGGCCACCCAACATAATAGGCCCTCAACCCCTCGGCAGTCCATCAACTGATTGAATTGCGCATCGGGCAACTCCAGTGGGCCACCCTCTATACTCTTTATGTTATTAGGCCCTGTAACCTTCACCATATTTGGTTCCAACTCGAATACACCCTACCTCCTCACATCACATCACACAAAACGCCCTCGTTTACATACATAATTGCTGGCATACGCGGCGTATACGTGACAATGTCTTCAACACTCCCCATCCTTGGCACCATTATGCCCCAGTAAAACCACCCCCGATGATGTGAGCCTGCCGCAAATACATTCTTCGGAGGTCCTGTACAAAGCTCGGCGTTTTTATATCCCAATATTGAGGCCCGGCGAGCTTATGAGCTTTTCCTATTTACATTTGATTGCAGATTTTATGCGTGAATTGAGGTCCTCTTTGGGGACGAGAAAGCAGAAACTCGACCCGGATTTGGACAGTAAATGGTAGCCATTGCTCATCCTATAAAGCTTACAATTTATCAAGCATGAGCGCATCGAGTTATCCAAGCACTTGTCATCGTAAAATAATAAAGAAAGGTTTGGGCGAACATAAAAAAATTCGGCTTGGGTTTTGATAAGAGAAAGAGAAGGAAATTTTTTAAATTTAGCCTAGCTTTAGTGGCTAGATAATTCAGAAAGCTAATGCATTAAGTATATAATAAATATTTTTAGTCATAAAAAAAACCAAATGAAATTTAACGATGTGTTTGATTTTAAAGTGTCAAATTCTGGACTTTTGTTATCTGTGTTAATTTTCATTGTATTTGCTTATAGTCAAGTCCCAATGTTATTTCCACAAAAATAAAATAAGCAGTCCAAGCTTAAAATATTAAATGAACAAAAGTGATATCTAAGTTAAAATAATAAAACATATTAATAAATAAAACCTTAAAAACCTAAACGATTGGTCCATCAAATTTAGCCATTAACTATCGCAGGCAGGCCAATAAATACACGAAAACCATTCAATAATTTAAGCGCGAATGCATAAAAATCAAATTGAATGCTCATAAATAAAATAATTTCACTTTTAGCTGTGCCACGACTAACACACCGGCAAACTGCAAAAATAAAAAAAATAACAACACGACATTAACCGGCTCTAAGCGCCATCAATTTGTTACACCAATAAGAGGAGTGGATCGGAGGGAAATATGAGAGGTTGGTACGACCCAATTTCTGTGTGCAGACCGCAACTGAAATTCACTTTCTTTGCATTCGAGTTGGAGTTTCTCCAGCCCAGAGTTCACTCAACTTCAACTCCCTTCCCTCTAACAGTAATTTAAATGTCCAAATATCAAATAATTGACATTCGCTTCCATTTCCCCCACAAAAAACACTTTCCACACCAGTCGAATACACAAAAAAACGCTTCGCTGACCCAGAAACAGAGTTGATAAAACCCGTTTCGGCCAAAAGAAATGCAACAAAAACAAGTCAACTTTAAAAATAAATGGAGTACACTTTCGCTTATGAAAACGAAAGTCAACGGACTTTGCAAGAAAAAAGAAACAGCAGCAGCAGCAGCAGCAGTGAAACGAAATGAACTGAAATGAAGGAGAAATTTGTCAGCCCTGAGCTGCGACTGAAATCGCGAGCATTTGAGCGCCCCTGAAAAACGCACTGAGCACGCGACTTTTTGCAAGTGACCCCATTTCCATATCGCAAACATTGAAAACGAAATAAAAAAAATTGTGAGCCAGCCGGCCATAAATATTTTGGAGGTTTCCCACATAAAATCTGCCATGTTTAGTCTCTGTTTATGTAAAAATCGAAGCGAACACAATTCGCCACTGAAATCGAGACTGAAACTGTAAATGATTTTTGCTTTGTTAACCTTAAACCAAGGCGAAAACTATTTCAGTTAACTGCAAAGCAATTTGTGAATTAGTTGTGGCGACATTTGCTTTTTTAAATGGGTCGGTAGGAGGGTAGTGGGTATATTTAGTAGTCATCGATGACAGAAGTTCGCACTGAAAAAAATCTATTCTATATCATTTTTAAATATTTTGTTGAGTGCATTGTTGTAATATTTAAGAGTACACTACTTTCTAGTATTAAGTCAGATCAACATGCTAAATTTACCGGATATAAAACACTCAACCCTATTAAATAATTAATAATAGAAAAAAATACAAATAAATTGAAAAGGGTTTACTATTCATTATACCCCCAAAGTGATTTTACATTTTAATTGCAAAAAAATAAATCCTTGGCTGGGAATGGCTTGACAAGTTAAGTTTTACAATGTTATAGTTGTTATTTCATGAGCTAAATAATAATAATATAAATTTTCTCTTATCCCATCTCATCTTCCTAGAGTAAAACAAGTTAATTTTATACTTGAAACAAAAATAAGTAACTTTTTGTTATGATTTTTTCCCGTGCACTTATCCTCGGTTCGTTTTGCTGGCCTCCAATTGACTTTGGGCCTTAGGCCGTTTTTCGGCCGGTTAATGAACAGCAATTATAACTATTTGGCTTTTTAATTCGCAGCCTCACGTGAGGTTATTTCGGGGAGTCAATAACCTGCGCTTCGAAACGAACACTAAAAGTTTCTCTTGGCACCGAAATCGAAATGGCCGTAACAAATAGCAGCTGCTTCTGCGCCTGCGCAACGGCAGACAGCGAAAGTGAAACTCTCCGGGGTTTTTGAACTTCGGCAATGCAGAGAGGGCCCAAGGGGCCCAATAAGTAGCCCCGGCGCGTAACTGGAGCGGAACCAACATTTTTACTTTCTTTTCACATGCTGCACTCGAAAGGCTGAATACAAAACTATATATAATACATATGTTGGAGGGAAAAAAATGTCAATGAACGCTGGAAACGAAAGCGCCGTCTGCTAACCCAATTGAGGAGTTAACATTTGGTTTCAGTTTCGCTTTTGGTTTCTTTAACTTCTGCGTACGTGTATTATTTCCTTTTAGTTTTGCCGATTTGGCAGCGATTTTTTATGCACTCGGCGTGCCTTGCCACCGACAAAAAAAAAAAAAGCCAAAAAAAGGTCACAGTCAGAGACAATTAGCAAGTGTCGTTCGAGGCGGGCAAACACCCACTCCTCCGCCGCGCCTCCGCTCCTCCGGGCCAAGTCGTCGGCATTCGGCCATGCTCCATGTCCCATGAGCCAAGCTCAATGCTCAGCGAGCGCGACAAACCAACAACAACAACCGATCTCGTGTGTGTGTGCTTGAATAACCTCATAATTGCCGCCGAGGGTCTTTGCAATGAATTATGCGAATTAACCTCAAATACACGCGTACAGAAACGTTTGCTGTTCATGAACATGAAACAATTTGTTGTGTCTGCCTTTTCGGCAAGTTCAGACTAAAGGTCTCGGCTAAGCCGGCACAAGCATCACAAGATTGGTCAAAATAGGCGGTTTGTTGAAGAGATATGGTAGAGATTAACGCGTCATCCCATTTCGCTTACTTTAAATTCTAGTTAACTACCCAAAATTGCATTTGGCTTTTTAAGAGCAGGGTACTTAGACGGCTTAATACACATTTAGGAACATAATAGATTGAGTAGCTCAGTGCAATAAATATATGAATTTATGTTATCTTTAGTTCGGATTGCTTTAGGAATTTTTTCTTGATTCTTCAGAACTTTTTTGTAGCTAATGAATAATTCTTGATTGCACTTGAAAAGTTAAATTTTACTATGTGCCCGAAACACAAAAATCAGATATCCACCATTTTTTTTTTAATTTTACAGCCCTGTAATACTAATCAACATGTTTATGTTGGTTTTCTTCATTTCGTGTTAATGTTTTGGTTGGTTGGCTCTTATAAATTATCTGGTCAGTTCAATGACCCATCTGAACCGATCTGCTTTTACAAATGTATCTTATTTTTCAAACGGACAGTCGGTCCAATCAATGTCCATTACAAAGCCCAAAAGGTCGAAACATAAATTCAAGCCCGACTTGATTTTTTTGTGTATGAAAAGAGTAAAAAAGAGTTATGGGGGAAAGAAGGCCCAAAAGCTAAGCTCGTGCCGAGCATTAAGTTGCTACGCATGCGCCACAGCAATCAGAGCAGGAAAGCGATAGAGCTGAAGAAAGAGATGCCGAAGCCGTCGTTTGAAATGAAATTGAAAGCAAAAGCGAAAGTGTATTTCTTTCTTTCTTTCTTCTATTACTTTGTGCTTTTTTTTTGCCTCGCTTTACCGGCCACAATTCTTCAAATTTCTTTCGTTTTGTCAACGGTTTTCACTTTTAACCATATTGAATGCTTTTTCAGCCAGAGCAGAGAAGACCAGATCATTATTAATGACAATTTGTTAGACAACAATTGATGAAAGCCAAAAAGACATCTCAATAATGAGAGTGAAATTTTCATTACGAGTGTTTTTGTATTGACCCCGTTTTGGCAGCTCGAAAAGTTCAAAAGTTTAATGGCAAGCAAAGAAACTCACATTTCGAACTCGAATTCGGAGTTTGGAGCCAAGGAAAGTGGCGCAGAATTCTTAAATAAAAAGGGAGAGGGCTAAGAAAATAAAAGTTTCTTTTCAGTCGACTTTTGGCTTTGCCATTAATTGAGTTAATTATGCCAGAAGTGGTTGGTGCAACTCAGGAGTTATTTTCGTTTCGCTTTTGTTTCTCCGCTTGGAAGTGAGTGGAGTAAGTAGACCAAGAATTTGTAATTCGCCTGGTTGAAGTGTGTTTTCATTTCTGCCGTTCCCGAGGTTAATTAGTGGCTTGTGGACTGAGTTTGGAAAAAAAACCAAGTACGAAATGCTAATTCGGAGAAATCATTTCGCGAACCAACAGGGCGGAAGCTTTTAATTCTTGAAATTCAGTGTATAAAATAATAAATTTGTAAGTAAATAATAAACATAATTATTGACAAATAAAATAACATTGTGAATCTATATTTTTAGCTTATAAATAAACCCAAACAAATAAACAACAAAATGTAACCGAAGATGAATACTAGAAATTCATTTTAAATTAAGTTAAATAGTTTTAAAAATAAAAGTTTTTGTAAGCCATTTTGAACTGTTTAATTAACGGTCTTCATGGCAATATATTGAAGACATATGGTTGGATGAAGTACCCTGAATCGGCATGATTTACTGGCGCATAATTTCTCCGACCCCGCCTCCTTTCACTAGCTATGCAAAACATTGCACCTTGTGGATCGCAGTGACTTTCACTCGTTGCTGACCCACAAACTGCAGTGACACGTTGCTTAACTTGGCCAACAACCAACCGAGCGGGCAAAAGGCATATAAAAAGCATTTATGCAAGCGCATAAAAACTGCAACTGCCGTTGGCCCAAAAGGATGGTCATAAAAAAGGCCAACGCGACACGGAAATGAAGATGTCTCGACATCCTGTTCCCCACTTCCAGAGATCCCATAATATATAACACATATCCCATATCCAAGATCTCAGATCTCAGATCTGCATTATCCCAAAGCAGCCGGCAACTTTCTTAATGACCCTCGCGGTCATCGATGAGCGGCAGTAAAAGTTCACTGGCTCCGACATTCGGACAGTAAGCAATAAAAACATTTAAAGCGACATTAAGTTGCAAGATCGAGTTCTGGCAGCTGTCGTGGCCAACAACTGTGCTGCGCCGATTAACTCCTTTGCAACCCAATCAGCTGTCGAATACCATTTTCCGCGCTTTCATTTTCCATGCCATGGCAAGCAACACTCCCCAAAATAGAAAATCAACGAAAACCAAATCTTTGCATCTCTCCATTAAAAGCAATTTAATGTTTGCTACAATAAGCACGAACCGAATAAACGAAACCGAACTCGGTCCGACAAGAAATTGAGACATAGCCAACGAAAGTTCAACACTTTCTTTTCCTTTCTTTGGCGAGAGGAGAAGGGGTATTGTCAAATAGTGGCAAGTTCAAACTCTCGTTTTGGGTAGGTGGCTGCCGGCAATTACCTGTCCCGAAAAGAAAAAAAAAATCAGAAAACTATAACATGCGCCGATCCCCGACTCTAAACGGAATAGGTGATATCGAGTGTTCGAAAAATCAACGAAGTAGTGTACCTTATTTGCATGATTTTAAGATGCTTCACTGTAATTTATAAGACTTTAAAAATTGAATATTTAAATAAATAATGAGCACAAAACGAATGAACTTTTAAAATTAATTAAAGAAAATAATAAACATATTTTCCCAAGTTATAGCGTACTTATATGTATGGATTACTTAATTACTTACTACTTAATTTAATAAACAATTAAAAAAATTTCGTAAGAAAATTATATTTTTTTATTAAATAATAATATACTGATATACATACAATTACTAATGTGATAACATGTGTAACTTTTATTTTAGGTACCACCGAAAAGGAAAAGGCGTAATATTATTTTGATATAATCATTGATTTAGCTAGAGGGTATCGTAAAGGAGAGACATTTAAATGGCGATCCCCGTAAAGAAAGTGAACAATGTTGCAACAACGGCAAGCGCTCTAAACGACATATATACCCCTCAAAGGCGAAAGGGAGAGGAAAACATTTGGAAGACAGGGACGGACTTATGCACGTAAAAGAAAGCGAGGTTGAGTGCAGATTGTAGGGCCCGGCAAAGTGTCATTGCTCCGGATTGAGTTCACCGGAGTTTGTTGAACTGCCCCCCAACTCTTGGCCATATGTACCGAATTTGAATGATTTTCACCGACAGCAGCGATCGGCAAAAAGTGAGAGTTTGGCTGCGAAGGCAAGGCGAGAGATTTGAATGCCTATTGGGGTCACCCAGTCACCAGCATTCGGAGTTGGGGCCCCACTCCGTGCTCCCAGACTAATGAAGATCTTTATCGAGCCCCGATCATGATGTATAATTTTCCTATGAAACACTCTTCACAGTTTCTTGCATTCATGTTGCTTCTGTTGCCGCTTGTTTTTTGTTTGGCCCATGACGCATTTTCGGGCTAAAAACTTTCTTTGGCTCTTTGGCGTCTAAAAGAGGTCAGTGAACGGCTGCCGGAGAAAACCTTAAGCACAGGGTGAAAAGGGCAGGGCTGATATTCGATATCACGGCAAATTGAGAGCACGAAAACGGCAACAGCTGCCTAAAAAATCAAGTTTCAGGAGGATCTCGGGACTAGACTTAAATGTTTGAGACGAAAAAGTATTAAGTTACTATTTATAGCTCCTTCTTATAAAGAACAATGACCTTTTAGCTAATTAAAAAGTAATTACGAAAATTCCATTAGGTATTCTTTATTACCTTTCTAGAAAAAAGTGTTTTGGTATAAAACTTTTTTAAAGAATGAACTAGCATATTCAAAACATTTAGAAACTTTATTGAAAAAATCCATTCACACAATCTAAACACCTTTCACATTTATCTTTTCATTAGTATCTTATAGTAACCTCCGATTTCCTTTAAAAGAATTATTTAAAAGGCAGCTAAAGTTTCTCTTCATTCATTAAAATAAATTCTTTGTTTAAGCCCGTTCACTTTCAGCGGAATTTCAGCTTCCTCTCGTACGAAAAACATCTTCTTTTGGATATCCCATTTTTATTTCCATGCTTATCTAACTCAATCGCCTGGCGACACTGGCGAGTTCTAATGAAACTGAATTTGACCCACATTTTATTCCATATTTCTCACGCTGCCCATGGGCCATTGGACTGACCAAATGTTGAGCTCGTCATTTTCTCGGAAATTGTCAACCACACAGCGAGCGCATGATAAGAGCCCAGCTAAAATGTTTACTTCACAATTTCCTTGTCTGTTTTTTCAAGCTACTTCACTTCACTTCAATGTATTTTTTTTTTTTTTTGCATTTGGTTATATGAAGCATAGTTGGCTGTTCTTTTGTCATAATAAAGTCTTATGTAATCCACTCTCGGATTGCCTGTGCCGATTTTTCAAGGTTTCAGCAATAATCCAAAATGTGGCACCGACAACGGGACTGTTTTCCTGGAAGTGACTTTATTTGGAATGGGGTTCTGGCGGTAAGGGGATCTAGTAAAATATCATGTAAATAAACACCAACTTACGAGATAAGACAATAACAAACTTCAAAGTTATAGCTTCAATTCTCTTGCATAAATTTCTGTTTTAACTCCTTTAAACTCCAGATCTGCTTAATAAAAAATGTTTATATACAATTGAAAAAAAATAATTCTTATTTTGAGAACAAAAAGGGATATGTTTAACTGTACGTTAAAACTAAAATAACTCTACTCTGTTTGTGGTTTCTTTTTAATTAAGTTTATGTTTTAAATCACTTTGATATGTAAATACCTTTTGCTATTTATTTTTATAAATAAATGGCCCATTCTACATATAAAGCTTTTTCAAATTTCATTTCTGCAATTTAACTAGTTCTCCCATGATTTTTAAAATTTATTTCAAAGCTATCAGCTTAGCTAGAAGCCCCCAGAAAGGGTATAATTAATTTAAGCTTAAGATTCAGCAATGTATATATTATTGAATCGAATCCACGGCACGTCTTCAATGCATGACGGCGTTTCAAGTTCAGCGAAAAATAGCTGACAAAGCGTTCATTACCCATTTTAGAGATGGGTGGGGAGAAGAGGAGAGAAGAGGGAAGGCAAGTTCTGGGTGGGCAGAGCAATGACCATTGACCAGCGACCAATGTCCGCCCAAGTAGTGAATGAGACAATTGCTGCGCTAATGGTGACGCACCCAGAACTGCTAAAAATGCCGAGCGGTGTTCACGGGTCAGGCAAATGACCCAAAACTATTTCGAGGGGGCTGGAGAACAATTGAAGCGCAATTAGCCATGGGGAGGGCATGTGGCAAAATGGTAGGGCTGGTGCCGTGTGACCATTGAATGTGCGGTCTTCGACCACTCGATTTCAGCGCTTTCTGTAAACATTTAGCTATACTTTGTTTCGATTTCCATTTGTGATTCTATTTCTATTTACTCACCCTGACCTTTAGGCTAGAATCGGCCTGCTAATGGTAATGGGCTATATGATTCAAGTTTTGACATTGAAATTTCACTGCCATGGGCCCCACCTCTATGTGATTTTAGTTCTTTCAGCTAATTTACGTTCAGAAATATTCTTTGTCTTTGTAAGTATATTATAAATTAATTCTAGTGCTTTGTAAGGAGGAGGTATATTATATTAAAAATAGATACGTGTTAAGGAAAGTATTGTTTGATTTATTGTATTTTTTCTTATAGTTAACCAAAATAAACCAAAACATTTAGTGGCATGGATAAGGGGTGGTACATCTTAATAATATAATAATAGTTTGTAAATAGATAGATTATACATAAAATAACGGGATAAAAACAGTTTTTAATAGTTTTTCCGTTTGGCTTGACAATATTTAAAATATTAGTCATAAACTTAAGTTAATTTACTTATTTAAAAAATTCATTTTAATGACACGTATTTATGCTATAAATAAAATTTGTTAAAGCTGCTTCTAATTTGAGAAGCAAAAAAGTTTATATAAAAAAGAAAGTTGTTTGATAAAAATGAAAAAAATAAATTGTTTAAAATTCATACACATTAACCATTTTACATAGCTTAAACAAACTTTGGTTAGTTTTTTGTTTGAAATGTATTTAAAATTCAAAACAAAAGCGATTAGTTTTATATTTTAAGATTAGGATTTTTCCATTTCCTTGTCAGGCATCACCCTTCTGTACCGACGTCCATATGTTAATAACCTGTCAGAACAAAGGTCAAAGCCTGACCACATGAAACCAACAAGCAATACCAAGAACTTGGCTAAAGTTCAACAATTTGCATGAATACAAGCCCATATACATATTTGCACAGAACTAATATATGTAGATAGCTCCAACTTCAGGCAGAGATAATTTTAATGGAAATGGACTTGAGGGGGCTTTTGTAAGCTCTGACCAATATGTAAACGCTAATTCATCAATTTAATGGCAGAGAAATGGGGGCGGGAGCGGGACAAGCAGCACGCCAGAAAGTAATCATCAGTGGAAAAAGTCATGTGAATTAGGGAGTGGAAAATGGCAAACGGGGTGAGGGGCAGGAGGTGGCGGAACTCAGGACATATATGGATGGGTGGGTGGTGCGGATCGCAGGCAACGAACTCGCAGTCGTTGACCCAACAGGATGTCCCATCCACTGGGCGAATTGGAGAGATTTATGACCACAGCGCGAGTTGAACGAACTCAAGGAAGCAGGAAAACAGGAAAAACTGGAGGCAGGTTGGACTGGCTGCTAGTAGTAGATTACATAATGCTTCCGTCAGGACAATGTGGCGCCCGCAGAAGCACAGGGGAATTCGGCAACGGGGGGGAGGGCGAGGGAAACGACCGGAAGTTAACCTTGAAGTTGAGCGGGCGGTGAAAGCCACCACCCCAACAAACTGCGCAGCATCCGAAAATCTGAACCCAGTCCCGTTCCCATTCCAATGGCAGCACAGCATCACAGCTACTCACATTCCATGCCCCACCACCAGGATGCGGAAAAGCCAGGCCAGGACACGCGTTGGAAGTGGGGTGAGCCTCTGCCAAGGAGGGAGATGCTGGAAAGTGGGGATACTTCGGTGGCAAGGAATCCGAAGCCACTCAAGTGCGGCAGAAGTTCAGGGCAAACACTTGACATTGAATCGATAATAAGTTCAAATTTCCAAAAATAATACTTGCCAAATGCGGGCGAACTTTGGCCCGAGAGGGAATGGAAAAGCGGAAAATGCGGGAAAAGCTATGCCACAGCGCATTGTCTTATGTAAATGTTTGTCTTGCTGCTTTGCTAACGATTCCTTGGCGCAATGTTATCCGACTAAAGAGTCAACACTGGATGACAAATTTATGGTTGACTTAACTCATTTGGTTTCCCAAATCATTTCTGTTTACTTGACATTGAACAGTACTAAGTGTAAAACTTACATTTTTCCATAAATTGTGAAACTATTTATGCTTCATTCATAAATATTTTGATAGCACCGATAAAACCTTGAAAATAAGGGTTTTTGAAAACAAAACTAGTATAAGCACGTATTCCATTTTGAATAAAGGAACCAAGATCAACAAAGCTTTACAAAACGTAATAAATTAAAATTTTTCAAATTTAATAAAACGTATTTCAAAGTAAACTAATTTTTACTATGTAATACGTTATATTTTTTTTTTACCTCACCTAAAAATATACCACTAATTTGTATTTATCAATCAACACAACACGATTACCCGCAAAATAATAATTAATAGAAATGTCTCCTTATAAGTTGGTTACTATATCAAACTTATTCGAGGCAGTTAAGTTTCTACCCCGCGCCAAACCCTCTGTAATTTAGCCAACTACCCAAGGTTACGCGTGGTCAAGGTTAAGCTTCTCCTTTTGCGTGACAAGAAATATGTGGTTTGGCTTTCGTAATAATTAGAAACTTCCAGCAGAACAGTAAACAAGTTGACAAGTGCAAATAAGAACGAGCTGGTGGAAAGATACCGACGGAAAGTTGGGTTTTCGGCCTATAAATAGCCAGCTCTGACTTTGACCTGTGCCCTGTCCAGGGACCGGGTTGCCACCACGTTCGCCCCTTTGCCTTCCAGTCACGGCCTGTCCCAACAAATTTTCCAGCTTTCCTTCAAGTTCATTCACAAAACAGCCCATAAAAATCGGCTAACAAATCGCTTGAAGGAGCCGACAAACTCCACTTGCGTCGCATTTTGAGTAAAAATAAACGAAGCTACTGGAAGAAGTAGAGATGTTAGAGCCAGTTCATGATTCAATTAATAAGAGGGGCGACTCTTAGAAAACGAATAATAAAAGACGCATAATACCATGGTAAGCCCTGGTAAGTATGCTTTAGTTTTAAGGGGTTTCCATTTCCAGGAAAGTTGGTTCACAGAAAATTATTTCAAAATGCAAATTGAATTTGCTCGTTTGCCCGGGTGGGAGGAAGGGACCGAGTAAATGACGAACTTTGGAAATGCGCAACAGAAAACGGAGCTTTCCCACCCAAAACCCCTACCTGTCACCCTCGCAAAATGGCAACAAACTTGCCACTTGGCCTTCGATGAGTACAAAAAAGAGCCGGCAACCCCTCAGAAAGAGAGAGGCGGCGAGGTAAAAGTTCAAAAGCGTGCAATGCCAAGGCAAAAGCTTCTCAATGTCAGCGAAGTACAGTCAACCCAAGCAAAGCTTTCCCAGAAGCCACTCCCCTTAAGGGAGAGCTCTCTCTTTTTGGAGAGCTTTTCAGGGGGCAACTTTCCCCCTACCTGCGGCGGGGTAAAAAATTTCCACTCACATTTCACTATGCCCAAGGACTTTTCATCGCAAGGTTAGCGTAAAAGCTTAAGTGGCGAGAGAGATGGCGGCGGAAAGCTTCTGCCTTGGCAACGGTGAAGTTCAAGGTTAAAGGCTGTTGTCTCTTTCTCGCCTTGCCTTTGACATTGTCAATGCCACCCACCCGCTCACACACACATACACATCCCGAACACTGGTGTCTTTGCATACTTTGCGGCGCGTGGAGATGCTCATTGTCGTGGGCTGCTGGACCTTTCTTACGCACCTGCTGCCGTCCTGACATTTGACCTTGTACCGCATCCCATCTCTCTCTGACCCTCTCGCTCACACACACACCTCCTGGCTGTTGATTACATTGCGGCGCGTGACTTTGATTTGATTTTTAAATGATTCTTTTAGCAGCTTGACTCTCTTTCGCCCATCTCGCCCAGGTTTTGGCATCGTTAAAGGTCAACAAAAGGACGACGCTCTGGCTGCTTTTTATCACCGTCAGAAGAGGGCGGTGAGGGCGGAAGAACGAATCTGGTGTGGAAAATTCCAACAAAGTTATATTCCTTTAATGCAATTAAGCCACGTGTCGTCGTCAAAGTTTGTTTTATTAACTTGTCTTCTTGGAAATAAGTGCTACAGATTGGAAGAAAGGTGAAAAGTTGTGAGTGGTTAGTGGGTAAAAACATCAGGCCACTCTCGACATTATTGGCTTAATGTCATATCTAAAAGTCCACCATTAACAATGATACCTTAGTCAAATCCAATCAACCAAAACCATTCAGATTTTACTTCCATATTGGCAATTTAAAAAACCCAAATTCAAAACCATTGTATGATAAGCTTCTTCAAAAGCTAAAACAAATATTAAAAGTTGTTTAATAAAAAATTAAGTTAATACCTTCAACTCTCCCATTTTACCTACTAAAATTCTTTAATTTGCTCAAATATTTTGAAAGTTCTTCGAAAAAAAATACAAAAGTTAATCGAATACACACCACCACCCGAAAGTCATAAGCAATTTGTCATGCCTCCGATGCCATCACACCTAACTCCTTTGAGACAACTTAAACCATTAATTCAACAGTTTCCCAGTAAAATGTGTTGGGTTTCAATTAAAATCAAATAAATTACCAAAATTTGCGTAGTGACGTTTATAACCGCAGTTTTGCGAGTAGTAATGGTAAATGGCTAGGGGAAATGTTTAAAAATAGTTCCAAGTCGGCCGCGGTGACCATGAGAAAGTTTTCCCAAAAGAGCCGGCCGGCTCAGAATTCCATTAGAAAATGTGGGTGGGTATGATGTAAGAGGTGGTGGACAGGCTGGGAGTTGGGGTGGATGGGCAGTGACTTGGGACCTGGGGACGACGATACCCACACAGCTTATAATCAGTTCTTTCATATCGGCTCTTATCAAGCCAAATCTGACTTAATCTATGTTCAGACTGACAAAAAAAAAGTTTGACTTTTCATAAGTATAATTAATAATTTACATGCTAATTACATATTCATTGGCTTCTTACAAAATGTTTTTAAACAAATGTTGTCACTCAGAAATTAGCTTTAAATTATAAGAAAATGTTTTCGAAATGTTTAAATTATTAAAATAGGAATAATGAAAAATAATTATCGGTTGTTTGTTCATCAACAAAATTATTTCAAAACCCGTAAGAAATAAAAATGTCTGATTTAGCTATTGCTAGAAAGCCATAATTGGCAACACAGCACAGAAAGATGGTGGCCATGGCCGTGACCGTGGCCGGTACGTCAATGCAGCGAGGTGTACGGCAAGGTCACAGCTCGACAAGTGGGTGGGAAAGGAGGCGGAGATGGTGCAATAGTCCTTGCACTTGAACTTGCGCACGCGGCCGTTGCATGTGCCCCACTCAACGGAAAAGGGGAGAACTGCCATACACAGACGGGTGGGTTTTTTGACCTTCAGCCCGAGAGCTTTTCCAACAAGCTTATTTTTAGTAACGGGTTCAGTTGGATAAACCCTAGAAAGAGACGGAGAGCGGCACTGCACCGAAAGGTCATTCGTTTGGCGGTGGATGTTCAAGGTCATTGCTGCAGCCAGCAGTCGTCGCAATCGTTGCCCCCACAACGGTAATTGCCCACCCTGACCGCCCATCTAAGCCCGAGGGTGGGAAATCCGGGGGGATGGGCTTTGACATTGACGCAAATTGCCGAGGGTCAAGTGCAGTCGAGCGCTGACTGCGTAATAAGAATGAATCAAATTAGTTAAGCGCCACTTCGAGGGAAACCTCTTGGGGAACTCGGAGAATTTCCACCACCTCTTTGGGTTGGTTAGGCTTATGGTGGCTTCTGTTTGCCTAATGGTTAAAACGAATGGAATAGTACTGAATTACGAGGAACTCTACTAAGAAAATCTTGAACAAAGGGTACCTTTTTGTTTGGATACAAAGAGTAGAGTTTCTTGAAAACTTTTGATAAATTATTTAAAATTTTTATAATAAGTTGACGAATGAAATACATTTATATCTACATCCCATTTATTGTAAGTGTCAAGCTGCTTACTTCTTTGAAAGAACAAAGCCTGTACAAAAGTATGGTAGGAATTGCTAAGAATTGGTTTGCTTTTCAACTCAAAGTCTATACATGAACATAAGCGGATGATAAGTGTGTGCTGGTTAGGGCAACCTCCTTAAAAACAGTAGCACATATGGTTGCCCTAGACAGCAAAGCCTTTAAAATAAAATCGTTCAAACGAATGAAAATGAAGAATAAGCAAAGTATGCTCATATATGAAAGCTTAATCATCGAGCTGAATTTAATCAGGGGCAAACAAAATGCCACGAGGAATCACTGCACGTATATAAATGAGTTCTTTGTACTGCACATATATGTGATTGGGCACATATTTAATATCAAATGATATGCAGAGCACAATTAAAAACGTTGACGCTCGTGTCAGGTCATAGACCGATGGAAAGACCATCGAGATTCCGATCGTTTCGGGCATTGTACTCCACAAAGATCTCCGGAGGAAGCTGGCACTCGCGATCATGACGGAATAAAGTACTCACACGCCCTAATTAAGCGGTCAATGAGGAGTTCAAGGGTGCCGTTCTCGACATCCCCGGGGACCCTTATTTTTGTGGTTAATCTCAGTGGTCGTGGTCTGCCTCTAGGGGCACAAATAAATATAACCCAATATGTCTGAGCCACAAACTCAAACTTATTTTAGCCTTAATAATTATTTTTAACACATTCATTTTATAGATTTAACATGAAATTGAATTTCAAAAGGATTTATAACATTTAAGTATTACTTTGTTCTCAATAAGTAGAAAATCATAACTCCACGAAGAAATATTAAGCTCACGACTCGCTCACATCTCTGACAATGCATTTACTCACTGGTTCATTCTTATAATTCAAGGCAAAAGAAAACAAAAAGTCCGGGAACCAAAGCAAATTTTCAAGTGCAGCGGCGACAAAGAATAAAGGGAATCGGATTCGGAATCGCAATCTGGGAAAGAAATATGGGGAATTGCACTGCCAACGTCAGCGACAAAGTTCAGGGTCTGCCAGCTGCTCATCTCTTCTGATTTTCCAAGATCTTTCTTTCTTTTGTCTGCGGTTGTTTCGGTTGTTTTTGCTTTCGGGTCCGCTGCTGCTGCAGAGGAAGCGGCTAATAAGTGCAGCGAAAAGACAAAAGTCTGCCGGAAATACGTTGGCGACTCAATCAAGTTGTCCTTGGCGACCCAAAATGCGTTGAGATTGTGTGTGGTCAGATTTCATTTCGGTATCTAGTTAGTTTAGTTAATAACTATTAGTACTTAGTTTATAGTATTTCTTTTGGCTTTCAATTTAATTTTTTTTTTCATTTTTAAAAAGTTCAAAGAGTGATATTATTTTGACTGCATCTGTAAATGTGTCTAGCAAAAATAAAAATATCTGGTATAAAACTCTTTCTTTAAAAAAAAATGTCTTTGAACGAAAGACTGCGGTGAGACATAAGATACTTAACCTTGGCACGAATCGGCGAGGATATTATTATCAACAAATCTTGCTGAATCCTCTTCTTTGGCTCTCTGCATTTGGTGTCCTCTGGGTTATTTTTTTTTGGGGCCTTGATTTACGGCGGCTTTCCGATGAGTTATGAAAACAGCTCAGCACTTCAACAGTTCAGCATGTTTCGTTTGGGTTGAGTTCGTTTCGAATGCACATCACGTTTTCTTCCAGCGGAGAGATGGGAATTTTTCGGCCAATTACAGGGACAGACAGACAGACAGATCTGAGATCAGAGGTCTGCGATCCCTTTCTGCCCGCACAATTCCTTCAGCTTATGCTGATTTCAGCCTTTAAACTCCATCTGGTATTATGGGCAGGCATTGAACCTCCATTCCTCCAGTCGCCATAAATAGAAAAATAATTACCAGCGATTCTATTTTCTTTGTGCCCGAGGAGCTAATTCATCTCGTGCTGGTCCATTGACTCCCCAGGAAGCTGGAGAGCTCCCTTTGTTTATATTGTGTTAGCCCGCCGATTTCTGTTTACTGCACATTTTTGTTTTGCCATTTCATCAGCCTCTTATCGGCCACTTGGTGGTAATAATAAAATAATAATAAACACGGCTAGCCCTCGACTGTCGCTGGGAGTTGTCAACTCTTGTTTACAGCGGCCGAGTGGAATGAACGCCACCGGTTTGTTGATCTCAACCGATCGAATCGGATGTCCCCTGCCTGGAAACCCCAAGCTGAGGTAGCAATTTCTGGACAGTGGACAGAGGAGGCAATCGACAGCTTAACAGGAAACGAGTTGAAATCTGACCCACTGTTTTTTGACGAAAAAGATATTCGATTACTGTAACGCAGGAAATGAAGTCAAGGAATCTTGGTAACAAGCAGGGAGTGACGGAATTGGCTGATTAGCTAAGTCAGTTGATATATGTGATTAACTATATATACTAATTATTGCATTTTTTAGTTACGACTTTCATAGATATTTTAGAAATCAGTGTGATGTAGTTTTTAAGCACAATTTACTTATTTAAATGCTCCCAGAAACTTATCTTTGCTAAAAAACATTGCAGTTTATGCTTGCAGATTGTATGGTCTCTTCCTCAAGAAACCAGTTTGGTTCCTTCCATTGTCTTACTGTCTAGAATGACAAATAAAATCCGACTAAATTCTCTTTATACCCAGTCCTCCATACAGACGGCATAGTATTCCCATCCAGACTTGGGTCAGGGTCACATGTTTAAGGCATTTCATGCCACACAATGAAGAGCGCTGCGGAATTGGGTCAAGTTTGGTGGGTCCATGGATTCGGCAGAAGAAAAATAAATGCCACAAACAACTACTACTACAACAACAACAACATAAAACTTTGCCAACAACCAAGAGCCAACAACAACAGCGGCAAACAACAGCAAACAACGGCGCACCGAAAATTGAAGTCAAGGTGTCGTCGAAGGTTTTTCCGCACTGCGAGGGCTCTGCGGGTATTTAGAGCGTCAATATTTGGATCTGGGCGTTGCTAAACAGCCGCAGCAATTTCGGTTTCATTCCGACTGACCTTAGGTCTGTCCCTCGGTCTGGGTCTTTATGTCCATCCATCCGTCTATCTGGTATCTATCTGGCCGACCAACAGCGATTGCTTTCGACAACTCGGAGATCCAACGGATTTGGGTTGGGCGCTTGAACTTGAGCGGCGAGATCAGCTAAAAAGGCTGGCCGAAATTGGAAAATCAAGCTCAGAAGTTTTTGAGAGTCGCCCGCATATGCGAATCACGGCCAATCCGATCCGCTACGAACCGATCTGATCGGATCGGAACCAGTTTTCCTTCGCATATCTCAATGATTCGCTTTGGATTGGCCATTCATTCATATGGATATGCACCATACACCGTTATGCCGCCACTTCCGATTTCGAGTCGCTTATTTGTTTATCAGCGCGATTTACGATTCCTATTCCTATTCCGATTCCGATTTCGGTTTCATTTTTCCTCGGCCTCCAATGACAAGTGATAGCCTTAGTTTCAGACGGTGGGGCCAACCCATCGATCGCGGCCAACTTCCTCAACGAATCCACCAATTAATCACAATCGATATGTCGAATAATATTTATGATCCACCGCAAAGCGTCAACTAAATCTGAAAATGGTGCTAAGTGGTTTGACATCAGTTATTCGAGTTGTTAAATAAGTTTGACATATAAAACCTTTAAAGCATTTTGAGGTATTGAGCTAGGTTATCAGATATAATTTTGATTTATACTCCCACCATTTTAAAGTATTCTCTTCAGTTTTCGTTTTCAAGTGAGCTCAATTTGCAACAAAATAAACACATTCCATTTTGATTGGGTTTTTAAATAAATCAAATATTATTGTTGTATATTGGCAGCTAAAAGGCAAACACACAATTAAAATTGGTTAAAGCTTATAATAAAATATTTATCAAAATTTCAATAAGCTATTTAAGCACATTTTTCAAAAGTCTGTTCATTTTTCAAAATTAGCGTTGTTTAGTTGTTTTTAAGACTTGTGCGAACACCTCTAATTAAGAAATTTGGTTGTCCAAGAGCCAAGGGAACTCATCAGATTATCCCAAAAAATTATTAAGTAAACGAACTAAAAATATATGTTTTTCTAGATCCCTCATGGCCAAATCCCGAATATCCCCCAGACGAGAGGCCATCTTAGAGCAACAGCCAATTATAATTATTGCTTGAGTCTGAGCCAGTTTTTTACTTCAGAAGCTATTTGCAGGTTGGCAAATTTATCGACGTTCTGTCTGGCACGGCAAACGCACAGATACACTCGCTCACAGATACGCACACCCACAGACGCACAACGCACACACACACACACACACACACACACGTATACCTATCGACTAACAAACGTCCGTCTCAGAAAAAAAACGTAACCTTGATCTTGGCAATGTGATAACCTAACCTTGAACAGCGTATTTGGTTTTTGTTGTTTCTGCCTTGTGTTTTGTTTGTTTTTTCTTGATTTTTATTTATTTTTTGCTTTTTCTTTTGAATACATTTTAATGCCTTTTTACTGTGTCTCGCTGCTGGATTTTATTTTAGAATTTGCTCTTTACTCAGCGCTGTCTGCACTTTCAATTAAGCCCCCCAGTGGAATACACTCCCAATCACTTCCCTTGGCGCCAAAAAAAAAAGATCAGCGATAGCGATAAACGATTACCAAATGCTGCTGGTCAAGCGTTTTTGGCTTCCGCTTTGCAACGACTTTGGAAAATAAAATAAATAAAACACAGCCCGAGACTGAAACAAAAACTACTCACCGCCATCCAAGTTCAGCTCATTAATTAATTAAAAGCACGAGCGAGCCCCCAGCGATGATTATTCAGATCTTTTATTTTATGAGTCGATGGGATTGGAAACGACTTACTATCTGCCTCTCCTTCTGACCCACTACCTCCATCTCTATCTGTCGCACGTTGGCGCCGTGATAAATGGGTTTTAATAGAGAATAGCCACGGCCTATAGTCTGCAGATTCTGTCATCGTATGGTATCTGAACTGGAAAATGTCAAGTTCGCATCTCAAGACGTATAGCCGTAACTAAATAAAGATATTCTCAATCAAATGAGTTGATAATACTCCAATTAGAAGACAACAGTAAAATTTGAAATTACTTTAATTAAATGGTTTTTTTTGTATAAATCAAGTAACAGAAATATGCCAAAAGTTTTCTGAACACCTGGTTTCTTATTTAACAGAATTCAATTTTCAGATAATAAATCGATTAAAAATCGATTAATTTGTAGAAATACAACTGTTACAAAAGTTAACCTTTTTTAAGCAATTGCTATTATAATTTTGCGTCTGCCTCACATTCTGAATATTTCAAATTTTTTCCCACAGTGCTTTCTTTCAGCTTTCGTTCCCTCGGCAATCGTTTGCTTTCGACATTCTGTCAGTCTGCCTCATAATCAGTTTGATTTTATTTCACTTCGCTTATTCATTGTACTCGCTGACTTTATTTTTCAGATTGTCATGACGCGCGTCCTTGACCTTGGCCATAAACCCGAATTTTGAGCCTCACTTTGTTCCCTATTTGCCTCTTTCTTTTCAAAGCTGTTTTCGAGGCGGTTTTGTATGCGAGTTTCTGTGTGTGGTTGGGACTGCTGTTTGCTAAATTATCGCTTAATATTCAGCGTGGCATTTGTTGGTTTTAATTTCGTTAATTAGATAAATAGAAGTGTTTTGTTGGCACAGAGCCGGGGGACTTTCCATGCCGACCTTCACCCTGTCGTTTGGGCTGTTGTTATTTGAAAATATTTTGCAAATAAATCAGTTTACCCATAAAATTCTAAGTAAGTACGAAACATAAACAAACGACACAATCTGGTAGAGTGAAAATAAAATTGGAAAACAAGGCAAAGCTGATTGCAAAGTTCGAGTAAATTTGGTAGAAAAAAGTATATTGACAATTCCATGCCAATGTCTGACTCTGATTTCAATGCACTTTTGCTGTTTTTTTTTTTTTTTTTTGCATTTTTATTTATTTATTTATTTTTTTTACTTTATAAGGTACCGAGTTACTCCAGACAATAACAAAACAAAGCGAGACGTCCTTGAAAATGCGACAGGCCGCTAAACTCAAAAATGCCAGCGGCGACGCAAATAACTCACAATGCACAGGGCAAAAACAGGAGGGACATCGCCCGGAAAGAGATAGAAATAGCTGGGGGGATAGGGAGGGAGAGATAAGGGAAGAGTGAGAGGGGTAGATTTTACGTAGCTTTCGTCCGATTCAGCTGGAATGCAAAAATCGTACTTATTAATATGCACTTCACTTTCCATTAATTATAAAACAAATAATGTGAATATATTTACCATCTATAGGAACTCTTTTTTTTTGTATCCACTTTTTATTAACAATGCCTGTGAATGCAATTCAAATTGTCGGCCGTGTAGCCCTTGAATTTCAACAGATGTAAATTGCAACAGTCACACCCATACCCTTTAGACCCTTTGAAAAGTTTCGAGCATATTGGTTTATGCAAGCATCATTATTTAAAAATGATTTAACATTGTAAGAAAAGCTGCGTGTTAGTTTTTCCACATTTATCAATTTAGTATTTTTAATATTTGAATTACATTTACTTTTATAGCTGTAATCAATATAGTATAAATGGACTGTTAAGTCATAATGAATATTTGTATCGCTTAAATTTGACCCAAAATGTGTATTATAATAATATTGGTCTCTACAACCTCAGATTTGATTTAGATACAGAAAAGACAAATAACTTCTATATTTTACTCCACAAGTCATTTAATGTCCCTCCTTCTGTACTTGTTGCACTTCGCTTTCGTTCCATTTCATTAAATCTTATTTGCATATTTAGTTTTTTACGGCACAAAATTTGCGTACGACGAGTTCAAGGATTTTCCGCAGGAGGCAACATTTTTCATTCTTAGCTGCTCCAATTGCAGCTGCTTGTAGATCGAATATATAAATGTAAATGTAATCTCGCATGCACTTTGGAGTGCCCGTTTTGTTGTTATCATGCGGAAAATATTTGATTTGGACTTCGTTGTACACCTCACACAAACATCGACACGTGTACACCTAAATTAATTATTTCAATAAATAGTTTCTAATTCGAAATGTGCTGATGAACGACTTATGGCGCGCGCCAAATCGAACATGGAAAGCAAGAACAAGTGGCCAAGAAACAGGAATGAAGCGAGACGCACAAAAACACATAAAAACAAAATAGCAACCATGGCTACAGTATTAATAAGCAATAATTGCTCAAGGTCGACATGAGAGTTCTGCCTTAGAACAACACAACACAAAAAAACAAGCTTTAGAGGGGAAACAGACCCACTAGCAGGTGGATGTGTAGGTAAATATATTATGACACGAAATGAGCTTGCATTTCTATATCTGCAAGTGTGAAATTCACTGGAGGAATAACATCAACAAATAAAGCAACAACGAATATCCCATTAAAAAGTTAATGAGAAATTGTGCTTAGGTAATTTGCCAAGTTTATACTGCAATGGGGTTTACAGGGCTGAAATGCGTAATCCGTTGTGACTATACCGTAAAGATGAAAGTAGCAATTAAAATATACGAGGCAAATAAAACTATGTACAAAAGAATAGAAGAAAATATGTAATTTTTTTAATATGGGGACTGGTTTATTTTATATGTAACATATTTATTAGCCTAAACTTCTCAAATTTGTTTTAGATTACATATTCAAATTTTAAAAAGCAGAACTAACATTTTCTATGACAGATTTTGAAAGAAATATAAATTAACACATTAAAAAAAAAACGCAACACTAAATAAGACAAAAACAATATTTATTTATTATTATTGAAATAAAAGACTCGTTTTGCTGTTGGACTGTGATATTTTGTTTTCCATCTTGCTTTGCTCATCACTTAAGGTCCCTGTTTCTCAGTTGACTTTGTGATTTTTGCCTGCAGTCAGCACCTTTTGTCCAACTGCGCAATAATTTCATAGAATTCCTATTTGAATAGTGTTATAGCAAGATAAAACCCATTTTATAAATATATGTTTGTTACTCCAATCTCTACAATGTTTTTAACCGTTCAACGATTGTGGTTCTGGGCAATGGATATCCGAGAGTATGATCAAATTTAGCTTCTGCCTCTTTTTTTGCTTTGTTGATTTGTTGTTATTTGATCGCAACCAGAAACGAGTAGTAGCTGTGCGAGTGGACGGGGGGCTAAGGGGGCGTTTTTTGGGGGAAGGCGGTCCAAGGTCAGCGCGTCTCTGTGCCGCTCGCGCTGAATAATTAAGTGCGAAATAAATTAATTTCGGTAGAACTTTTTAGCATGCGTTGTGTGGCATTTTAGTCAACAGCCAGCAATACAGCAAAATAGGAAAATTTATCAAGCAGTTAAACCATCTCGAATGGCAAACAAGAAATAATGGCTCCTAATAGACGGGCAAGGTCAAATCAGATCATGTCTCAAGGCGAAATGTGCGTGGGCAGGCCAGCAGTTGGTCAATAAAAATTAGGATTATTATGTTCAGAGTTTTCCGATGCATAAAAGACAAGTTGTAAGATACCAGTCATTTTTTAAAAAAATTTTAAGCATTCTATCAATTTTATTAAACTTATTCATTTATTAGCTTAATGATCATATATTTGTAGCTTAAAAATACTTTCTTTTTGTATAGGCATTAAATTTAATTTTTTTTTAATTAAATTAAAAAATACACATATTTTAAAACTGCTTTTAAATTAATAAAACTAGTTTTTAAAATCTAGATAGTTGATGATTAGAAAGATGAATTTTCTAAAACTAATTTTAAATATTATTGTTATAAAGACTTTAGCTTTACTTGACATTAGCAATAACTATGATTTTATACAATATAATATTAACAATATTAATTATATTTTCCTGAATAGAATATAAGAGCTTGTTGCTTAAATGTATATAGTAAAGATAGCTTAACTGCAAAGTGTAGCAGTTAACTTTTAGCGAAAGCAAAAACGAAATAGAAAACAACGCACAGTGGAATGCAAAAGGCGGCGAAAATGAGCAGGGAATTTCATAGGCCGGAACAAACTTATATTTCAGTTGACTTATTTTGAGGGGCTTTTAAAACATGTAATATATTTTACTTTAAGCCGAACTACTGACCCCAAAGTCAGCCCCCTTTGTATCTGCCTCTGGGTATTAGGGGTACTCAGCGAGTGGGGCACACAGTTTTGTGAAAGTTGCGGCGCGAAAGTGAAAACTGATTTGAAGCTAAAAATGTTGAGCCGGCGCCGGAGACATGGAAACCCAGTGACATCAATTCTGCGGCTGAATGAACAGAGGGGGGGGCGAAAATCAGAAAATAAAAATGGAAGCAGAATAATTGAGTAAAGTATCCAAATGTTTGAGCAACTGGAGCCGTCTTTATGTCACAGCAATTAAATTATTTCAAGCGAGCGGTGAGCAACAAGTAAAAATAAACGCCACAACAAATTATATTTATTTGCATTTATTTGCCATAACAAAAGCACACAAGCACACAGTGCTTGTATTTATATTGAAACAAAACCCGAACGACCTTGAATGGCTGGACTGCAGGCAAAACAGGCAAAATAAAATATTAAAAACGTTAAAAAAAAAAAAATATTAATTAACCAAAATTCAATTAAACCAACAAAAACAGATATAAATAAATATAAATAGAGACAGAGTGGAGAAAGCGAGCAACTGTTTTGTGTTTAGAACTTCAACTTTAAATTATTTATAAAGACCACTTAAGCAAATTCGAAACAAGACCTGACAAAAAATGTTTTTCTAGCCGGACTTTTAAATACCTTTAAATATATCAAATTAACTCTATAAACATGAAATGATGGTATGAGGGGATATGAGTCCTATTGTACATTGTTAAATAGTGATTTCCCATTTTGATGAAAAGTTTTCTTAGTTTTTTTCATTTCATTCTTTTTTATAGAAAGAAAGCTATCGGAATAATAAGAATAGTAAAGGTTAAAAATAGGGTAAAGTCAAAAGGCCTTGTCTTAAAACTAATTGTCGTTTCAAACTTATTTTACAAATAACAGAGTAACAAGAATTATGACTGGAACTGTTAATCACTGACGTTCAATAAAATATTTTAAGAATATTGAAATCGATTCGAATTTACTATTTGGTTAGCCTTCGGTCTTTTAAAACTAAATGGATGTTAAAAATTTAAGCCAGTACTTGTACTTACTTACTTGACGTTCGACTTTGCAACTCGGCATGGAGATAAAAAATAAAATGAAAAGGCAAGCTGCCCGTTTTGGGTCATGATGATGTCCACTTGGAAGCCGCGTGCCGGCTTTAATTTTCCCGATTTTGTTTGAGTGCAATGCAATGTGGAATTTGACATGCAACGCCGGCGTGGAAGAGAGTGCTCCACAAAAAAGAAAGAGAGAGCGGAATAATCGCGCCAAAATAAAATGGCAAAAACTTAAAGGCTGATGACTAAGCCAAGAGTGCCAGACAAACTAAGAGTTCGAGAGACCTTAAGAGATAATACAACATTTGAACATAAGAGTATTGGATTAAAGCTTTCTACTCTGTTTTATTCTGTGGTGAAATTGAACATTTAAATGCTTTAAGAGAAATAAAAAGCAACAAACCGTTGGAAAAGCTCATTTTAATTATTTAGGTACTTTTGGTTTCAGAAGGAGCACAAAAGATTTAAATGCATTTTAGCAACAATAATAATTAATAATAGACTATATAATTAGTTTGTTTTATTGGGTGTTTATGAAGATTAGCCTTTCTTCAGCAATTTGAAATGCACATATTTACGAAGAGGTGTTTTTCCAACAAATAAAAATAATTACGAAATGAATTAAACAACACAAATGCAATTTGCTTGTACCACTGTTAATTATACCACTATTAATAGACAGATTTGCTTGGCCAACGCAGCCTTGAACTCAATCATTTTCCGTTCGACGATATCTACCCGCTGATAACCCCACACATTGCAATTAAACGTCCCCGATACCCTTTATCGCATCTTGTGCTATCAGGTTTCGCCGGAATATACAAAGTATCTGGCAGATACGATTTCTTTTGTTTCTCCACCACCAACTGTACTGCGTTTTGTGGCGTTGCCTTAAATGCAGCACCCCCACCGCCACCACCACCATCAACCCATCGTGTTTTCTGATAGCGGCGGCAATCGACGACCTTGACCGTGAAATTTAAATTTAGAAGCTACGGCGGCGACTAAGACGTAAAAAATAAAAAACCAATACCATACCACCAAGCTTTACGAAGCTATCTTCGCCTTTGTATTAGTCATTGTGTGTTCTGGTAATGCAAAAAAAAAGCTGCGCTCTACCACAGGTGATTCCTTTCGTCCCCCCTCTAACTCCTCCAATTATGCAGATTCAGGGGGAATTTGGCCAATTCATGAGTGCGCCGCATGTGACTTATGTAAATGTTATTGTGCGGCTGACACATATTTTTAAAAACTATTTAATTGAAGCAAATACTTGCGTTTTGGCGCCGTCGCGACTTGGGCAATGATGTAAGCCCGTCTAATTATGTAAAATTAATTGCCAAGCTAATCGATGCAAAGCGAATTTGGCTAACGTATGACTATAAATAATGCCTTTGTTTTTAGTTACCTTCGTATTTGATGATTTAAAAAGTGCCGCCAAGACCTAGTGTTGCCTAGTAACATTATTTTTTTTGCTGGGTATTTTTACACTTACCATTTTTAGTTAAAAAAATGTTTTGATATTTTCGAAATACCGATCGCTTGCATGTCAATATGACCCTTTTCATTGGCTTAATCTTAAGATAATTATTTAAACGCATCTCCAAAAACTACAGTGGTAACTTAACATCAATCAAAAAAAAGAACAGCTGTTCAGACTCAATGAATCGCGTATTCATTGCTTCATTGCGTTTATTCCGATATCGATAGCAGACTTGCGTTACTATAACTATCGATACTTCATCATATGTCGTGAAAAATTCAAGAACTCTCATCCCTAATAAACAATCTGCGTGATATAAACCAAAATATTGTAAATCAGAACACTCTTTTATTGTAATTTTAAAAGTTAGTTTGACATAAAACTAATTCAAAAATAACAGATAAATTACCAATTAAGCATAGTTTGTTTTATAAAGTGTAAACTTTGCTTGAAAATAAGCTGGGGCTTTAATACGTAAAACACGTGGATTTAAGACAATTTCATCACAATTTCTTGTTATAATGGTGTCTGATATATTTAGTGAATATTATATTTGCAATTTTAACGATGCCGTAGCTGTTGAGGGTAAATATTACCAGAAATAATACCTAAAAGCCAGACAAGCATACTAAATTTGACCTTAGATCTGCCAGCCGATGAGCAACTGCGTCAATTGTGGACCCGCCAGAAGTTGTGGACATTGGAGGATCTACGGGGGATCCTGCAGCGCTGGCGGGAAAACGAAAAACTCAATTCAAAGGACAATCCTGCGTTGCAACTCAACGATTTTCTGCTTTTGATCTTCGCCTTTGTTCAAAACAATTTTACTGGGCCCTTCGACAAGGTGGACGATTTTCAAGTAATCCATAGTGAACTAAGCTTGAAGGATCTAGATGCACAGGAGAAACTCAAAGCCAGCGGAGAGGAACTGAATCCGAATGTTAAAACTGGAGAGCTGTTGCTTGTGGCCAGGGAAATACTCAAGGGACTGCTCGAAACCCATCCAGAATCGAAGGTTGCTTGGATTAGTTATTGGTTATATACGTTTAATAACACACCTTATGTTTAGGTGCTGGTTTGGTGGCATTTGCGGCTAATCCTGCTGCATCAGAATGTCCTCGACGATCTGGCGGCATCGCTTTACGAGCAATTCAAAACGGCAGCTGCGCTTCTTCAGGCCCAAATCAACCAGTTTGAGAGCAGGGAACTGCAGGCATTGCTGTTGCTGGAGTTGGCCAATGGTTATCTACTGTTTCACCGGTCCGAAAGGGCCGCCCAACTGCTGGATGAACTGTGCAACCATCTGCAGGTGGAGCTGAAAGTTGAGGGTTTGCTGGGAGTACGCACCAAGTTTCAGCAAAAGGCTCTTCCACAGCTCTGCCTCAAAGTGGAGCAGCTTGGGGAGCAGGAAGCCCTGCCCACCGCCATCCGTACAAATGAGCGGACCAAACTGCCCAAGCTGCTCCTCTTGGAGGATGACACGCGACTGGAGCGTATACGTTTTGTGGAGCTGAGGGACAACGAAGTGATGACGCTGCCCAGTGTGCTCCAAGCTCTGGTGCTGGCCAAGGTGTGAGTATGCACAGCTATCCGTTGATTGTACTTATAACTTCCCCGCACCTTCGTTTAGGAAACAATTAAAACGCTCTCAGCCCAAGGATCGCTTGGCCGATGAGCAACTTGAGCCGTATACACAAACACTGCTCTACCAGGAACACGGACCTTTCCAAGTGCGCCAGGCGGCGCTGCTTCTGAACTGCCTGCAGGAATCGGGACAGCGGAGAACCGTCGAACGCAGCTGGAAGCAGTGCGAAGAGTGCGTCAAGCTGCTGGACAGCTCCGAGGAGGAACTATCGCTCAGATCCCGACTCTCCTACGGCTTCGCCTCCCACCTGAGGCCCAAGTGGCAGGTGCAGCTGCAACTGGTGGACCTGCTGCGATCCCTGGGCATGACCAAGACCGCCCTGGACATCTGCCTTCGCATACACGCCTGGCAGCAGGTAATCGAGTGCTACACGAGTCTGGAACTCCGTCACAAGGCGGCGGAGGTTATCCGGCAGGAGCTGGAGAAGAAGCCCACGGCTTTGCTGTACTGCCTTTTGGGCGATGCCATCGATGATCCAAACTTCTACGAGCAGGCTTGGTTGCATTCCAAAAAGACAAGCGGCAAAGCCCAAGCCTATTGGGGCAACTACTTTTACCGGAGTGCCGATTATGCCCAGGCCATGGATCACTTTGAGATCTCGCTGGAGATAAACAACCTGCAGGAGGCGATCCTTTTGCGCTGTGGCTACTGCGCCATTCAACTGGAACGCTGGGAGGCGGCTGTTAAGCATTATCTGGCATACACTCACCTGGAACCCAACGGCTTTGAGTCGTGGAACAACCTGGCCAAGGCTCTGATTAAGTTGGGTGACAAACAGCGGGCCCATCGCGTTCTGGGCGAAGCCCTCAAGTGCAACTACAGCAACTGGAAGGTTTGGGAAAACTACATGCTGGTGGCCGTGGACACATCCCATTGGGAGGATGCCATGCGGGCGTACCAGCGTATGGCAGAGCTAAAGCAGCACTACCTCGACCAGGAGGTGCTCACCCGGATTGTCTACGGCATTTCTAAGGAGGATCCCGCCGGCGCCGGTTCTCTGGTCAAGAGACTCAGGAAGCTGCTTGGACAGCAGAGCATCCAGCACGGAAATGAGCCTCTTGTCTGGGAACTGGCCGCTTTGGTGGCTCCGTCACCGCTGAAAAAGGCCGAAAAACTGGTGAAATCATATCGTGCATACACACCGAAACATTTGGGATGGGAAACCAAACCGGAGCATGCCTTAAAGGCTCTGGACCTTTGTCTAGAGGTCTGCGAGCTCTCAGTGGCGTCCATTGAAGAGCACATCCCGGATGAAAGTGAAGTAATGATTACCTCTCAGCTCAACTCAGCCAGATTGGCGGGAACATCTTGTTTGAATGCCCTAAAAAGGGCCATAAATGTGGATGTGCCCACAGAGCAGACGGAGAAGGTTATGGAGCTGGAAAAGCGAATCGAAGAGTTGACGAAAATAGTCCAGGAGCGTATGAATGTGCCTCGATCGTAGTGGTTAGCACTGCATTTCCATCTGGCTTTACATAAAAATATATATCTGGTTAACAAATGAAGAGCTATTTTGTGTTCTAATTTATTTCGTTGTTTATCTATGCGATGCTAGTTTTGTTTAGTCTTATATTTCAGGTCAAGCAGCTCATCTAATTTGTGTGATGGAGTGTACATTTCAGCATTAAGGACCACAATCTGCATTTCAGGCAAATAAATTCTCTGTATCATAGTCATAAAAATATAAAGCTATGCATTTACCAAGCATCTGATATCATAAGAATGAGATGTTTTCTTAGTCTCTTCCGTTTTATAGATTTTAACTCCTTAATATGTGTTCAATTTGGTGGTAATTAAAACCCGGACACTCTGATCAAAGGCGCCACAGACGGCTAGGCCCAGTTTGTCGGGATGCCAGTCGAAGCAGTGAACCGGTTGAGAGCTCAACGTGGATGCAGTGACCATGTTCAGGGTTCCAGCCACTCCGAGTTTGTTGCCGTCCGAATCATCGATGACCCTCTTATCTGGATACTCGTACTGCCATAGGCGAACGGAGCCAGTTCCGCCGCCCGTCATAAAGAGATCCCTGTTCTGGGGCAAATGACGCACTGCCCACACGGTGGCCTTGGGTCCACTGATCACGCCATTCGTGCCCACGCTGCGCCCGGCGTTCCTCTCCTCCACATAGCTGAACCCCTTGGTCGGGTGCTGGGTTCTCATGTCGTAGACAAGGAGGCCGCCCTCCAAAGTGGTCACCGCCAGCTTGTTCATGGGAATCTCGCGGCGATCGAACTCCAGGCCGCAGATTCCGTTCTTCATGGTGGCCTCCCAGCGCACGGAAAGCGTTCGTAGATCGAATATCTTCAGATCACCGTTATCATAGCCGGCGGCAACGATGCGCTCCTCGGCGTTGTAGGTATTCCCGAAGGCCACGGCCCAGCAATCCCGACGAGCGCTGCTCTGGTTGACGCCATCGCCCATCTGCGGTGGCGGCGACATGTCCACCACAGGGGCCTGCCCCTGCCTGATGTCCCAGACCCTTACAGCGCCATCCCGGCTGCCGGTGACGATTTCCGGTGCCCCACAATCGATCTGAGTGCCCCCGATGGCGTCGATGGTATTGATGATGCCGCTGTGACCCTTGACATTGTAGACCGGCAGCTCTGGCTGCTCCATGTCCCTGCAAATGACACGTGTTAAAGGCGTTTTCGTTTGGCTCAATAGTTACCACTCCTACAGCACTTGCAGCCTGCCCTCGAAGTCTCCGATGGCCATGTGGCGGTTTCGCAGCGAAGCTGCTCCGAAGGTGCCGCACTTAAAGGCCACCTTCTTCTCCACGGACTTCACCTTTACCAGTTTGTCCTGGTTAAGTTCATAGATATCCATAATTCCATGCCCGTTAGCCTTGGAGCCCAGCACCACGAACTTGGCGGAAAGTGGTACCCACTTGGTGTCGTACACCGTGTAATTAACCGCCTCGTGCAGGTGCTCGATCAGCTGAGGCTTGTCCATACTGAGGATCTCCTTGTTATGCTTCTATTTTAGTTATATTTTCAATGGCCGGTGAAACGAGAAGGATTTATCGAACAAGAAAAAACTTTCTGTTGTCATGGCTACCTTTTCTTCTCATTTAGAGTGACCGTACAACGGCAGTTGCAATATAACAACCGGCTCTTAAAAAAATACACAACAAATTATGAGGAGGGTTTTATACACTGATTCCACTGGCGCAATAGTGGATCAAACAGGATTTTCTGCGCTTGCTCATGTTTTAAGTAATTTGTATGCAAAATAGCTTTTATATTCTAAAGAAATCAAAAATCGCGCCAACTTTGCATATAAAAGCCAGCTGTTGTAGTGGTGGCCCTAACGACATATCGTTAAACATCGGTATTTTGCGGTATATTTTCTTAATACATTCGTACTTAATTTTCGCGTTTATTTTAAATGCGGCATTAACCTTTTTGGGAGAACCTGTGTAAACAATTGCGCATTAAGCTAAATGCTTTTTGATGCGCCAATGGAATCAGGCTATAGTAACATTTTATTTTACAAACAAAAACCATGTGCGATATTTTAAGCGATAGAATAGCAAGAAAGCAAACAGCTGTTAAAAGCTTTCCGTACGAAAGCTTTGCCGATTGAGTGTTCAATATTTGTTTCTTTAGTTTTACTGGGTCAGCCGAACGACGTTTTGCTTTTGTCGCGTGTTCCGCAATTAATTACTTTTGGCGCGAGCATCTTTTATTGGCGTTCGACCCTCCCGACAACACTATAGCTACAACTATAACAACTACAGCAACAACTACAGCAACAACATCGGGTAAAACGACGACAAAACATTTTACGTGTGTCGCAAGCGACGCTTTTCGGCGTTACAAAATAACACAAATATCTAAACTTGTGGTTAAATAGGGGAAAATGAATAATAATTTAATAACGGAGCTTATTCTAAACTATAATAGTTGTGCAAAATCTATTTAACATTGTGCGGACCTTTTAGCCAGTTTTATATAAGTGATAATTGTGTTGGCGGAACAAAAAGTTACTAAAGAGTGCTAAAAGTTCATTTAATTCCACAATGCATGCGCCAGAAAGGTGTTAATCAAATTTTTTACTGGCAACAAGTGATACAATAACAAAGGCAACAACTATTCAACAACGGGCGCTATCAATAGGTGCCAACAAATCGACAACGACAACAACAGCAACAACAGCTGCACTTGTTTGGCAACCGAATCGAGTGCCAAAAAAAAAATAATTTAGTTTTCTTAAGGTAAACGACGGAGAGATTCTTTCATCCTGACATTTTTTCACAAATATCGCCCAACATTTGCTTTTCGATTTCTCGACAATTTGGTACAATCAAATTGTATATGTATTTCTTCAAATTTTTTATTGCCTTTATTGCTTTTACTTGTTTTTGTTTCCTACCCTCGCACGCTTTTGTACTTTTCTAGTGCACTTGCACTTGACACACAGTCATCGGGCAAACATACATATACACATAGAGATTATACATGGTTTCTTATATACTGACGCATACAGTATGGTTATGATGTTCTTGGTTTTTGGCGACTTTTTGCCAACCTGTGGCGTCACTCGTTGTAAATGCCCTCTATAAATTAGGATGGGCTGATAAGCCTCAGCTCTGTGAAAAGCAAATAATAAAAGGCGCCTAATTGGTTTTTTCTCTAACAAAAAATTTAAATATTGTGGGTTAGTTAGAAAACAAAAATGTAACATCAAACCGCAAAAAAATTGTTATTTTAATATTATTTTGAGTTCTCATAAAAAAGTACAAACTTTTGATCAATATTTAATAAAAAGTGAATAAATACATTTAACTTACTAGAAAATAAATTATTTAAAACAAAAATTCACACGTAATCGCTAGTTAATTATTTCATATATTATCAGTCAATACGTGAGCTGTAAAAATTGGCCACGACCGGGCAACTCATAAAACTCTCCAATTTAACACCTGTTTTGTGCCAAAGTTTTTAAATTAAGTTTTTCGCTAGCTTTAGACATCAACCCTTAATATACCATGACACGATAAAGTAATAGACATGATAAATTAATGAAAATAATCAAGAAAATGACCCTGATATGAAAACGAGTTTGAATGTATTTTACTTTAATTGTTGGAGTTAATTTTTAATATTTTTGAATTTAAACTGATAGCACTGTGTTAACAATTTTTTATCAATTAAACTATTCTTCAATTGATTTTTATTTGTCTTTTTTTTTCTATTGCTTTGTTAGAAGTTCGTGCGTGCGCACAGCAGGGAAAATGGAAAATGTTGCTGCCCCAACGCACCATCTACTCCCCCAGTTATACCCTTCTCTACCATACACAAATAAATATATGCCGCACAATCGAAATCTAAACAAAGAGATATAAAAAATCTGCCAACTGCCGCAACAGCATTTCCACTTCCACAGAAGCTAAACAAGGGAAACTCAAAGTCCAACCCGTGAATATGAATGCAATTCGTATCTAAACGGAAGCTAAACATATAATGCGCGGCAAATTTGTAAGGCACTTTGTTTGCAATTCTTTGGTCAAATCGATGAAGGAAGGGTTATTTTGCTGATAAGGGCGTGACATATATTATATATCGCACGATCCAACCCCAAAGACAAACATGTTCCAACTAATTGATCTTTGACCCTATTTTAAATGCGTAGCATTATTACTCAAAATGTTGAGGAACGGGTCTAGAAATAAAGTTAAAAGACAAAATAATACACTTGACCCATACCAGGGGAAATATTAGTATGCGGTTTATACGATAAATTTTAATAAATAATTTTATGGCATAAAATAGTAAAAATATAATTTTTTTGTATTTATTATTTTGTTTTATTTATCAATTTAGTTGTTAAAATAAATCGTCTTATAAAAGCGCGTGCCGACGCTTTCTATCGAATAATTTTTGGGCTTAATAAAAAGTGACTCATTTTTCACTTGTGAAATACAATGCCGTTTAAACATAAATGTATGACACGAGTGAATCCGGGCAACGCACTTTCTAGACAAATATTACTACGATTGCTCAGTAAAAAACACAAAGTAAAAGTTAATAAAATGAGAGCTTCTGTTTAACTTCTGATTAATTCCTTAAAAAATCAAGTTTATAAAAAGCTCGCGTGCTCCATAAATTTTCCCCAGAGCCAGACAAATATTTTGCCAAGAAATGCTCGTTTATGTACTCCAATGTCAGTTTTATCACATCAAGCTGACAGCATCAGCTGAATGGGCAAAACAAACCTCGGGATCGGACTGTGACTTTCAGTATTTGCCTCAGTTTTCTTTTGTAGCCAGATCAAAGAAGTTGGATTCTGATGTCACAGCGAATCAATCAACATGATTGAAGTACGTACGACCGTTCGACTGACTTCATTCCGTAAACTTCACATAAAAATTGTCTACTCTATCTGTGACATTTCGTTTACCGATTACGTAACCAATAAATTGATATCGAAAGCCGTGCATATGGTGGCTAGAAATGTGGGAATGCTAAAGCTTACTGTAACTATTTCATGGTCATTAGTTACTGATAAGAACAGGGTCAATATATTGGTAAACACCTGCCCAGAGAATCCCCTTCAGGTTTCCAAAAGTGAGATTCAATTTACACAAACAAAAGTAACCAGGAAAATGTTCTTAGCTTACCCTACTCGAATTTTTATTTTAAAAGTTCAAAAGGCTTTATCAGAAAATATTATTAAAGCACCTTAGTCAGCATTTTTTATTGCACACATCAAGTTAAAACAACTTAAAGTAGGTGTCCTACCGAAATAGTCTTAAAAGTTTAAAAGGCTTTATCAGAAAATATTATTAAAGCACCTTAATCAGCATTTTTTATTGCACACATTAAGTTAAAACAACTTAAAGTAGGTGTCCTACCGAAATAGTCTTAAAATTAAATTGGTTGACACATTAAGCATAAATATAAAGTTACTTTTTAAAAATAAAAAACTGTCTATATATTTTATATAAATATATAATAGAATCGTTATTGTATTATGTTCATAATTTGTTGATGAGTGGCTTTCCTCGTGTTATTTAAGAATTTTCTAATCAATGAAGAAACTAAGGAAGATGTTTTAGAAAGCTAAAATAGTATTTTTGTTACTGTGTCGGACTTAAAACACTGATTAACAAAGGCTGATGAAGTGCTCGTGCTGCTGATAAGCAAAGTGGACACTTTCGATAAGAGCTCAGCAGCGATTTTTCGCGCAGGCACTTGTGTATATGTGTATAAATGTTATAACTATATACCGCTTTTACCCTTCCCTTCGATTCCCTTTTGCGCTAATCTCGCTTTGGTCATGTGCGTTTAGGCCCATTGCATAAGCCATTTGGTTAAGGCCAAATGTGCGATCCCGTTTTTTGCACTCTGTTTCCACAGTAACCGGTTCGTTGGAAGAACTAATGAGGTCCCGCAATTACGGCAGTACAACAATTAAACCGGATTCGGCTTGTTCTATATATAATGAGCTCGCTTTTTATAAACAATTTCGTATTAGTCATTACTTTCAAAAATCGAGCGAATGAGAGAGAGAAATATGCAATTGAAATTATGACAACCTGATTCGGCGATGGGAAGTAAACTTTTTTTTTTGTGGGGGAAATCAATCATTTAAAATTGTATGTTTTCGGTTTTTAAAATCAAAAAAAATGTTTTTATGAATGATTTAATATATATAATGAATAAGCAACAAGCATCACAGATCCAATTCACAATTTAAAATGCAAATGCAATTAAGAATGTTGATCTCAATAGGCCAGTGATCTTTTAATCCCCTGATTGGCTTCAAATGCTTAGCATATAACTGGCGTTACCTTTATTTTCACAGTGACCTTTTAATGCGTTAAACTTGACATTGATAGCAACGTTTCAACGGTTTTTGAATGAAAACAATACGGGGAAGTAATGGTATGATGCAAGTGATATTGCCAAACACAGCTTTTAAAATACATTTTTGGAATTAGTTTTGGTTTTGTTGTCTGGCTGCCACTTTGTAGATCCGGTTTATGAAGTTGTTTACTTTTGTTTATGGAGTGCCGTTTTATGGTCACTTAGCGGGAATTGTGTCAGTTGGTAACGGGGACTTTTAGGTAAGCTAATGAGTAGAACTTTACATTATCGCGGCTGTGATTTGACCACCTGTGATAAATTAGTTGTTCTAAGGGTATTACGTGCTGTTCTCAATAATTACTACTTTATTAAGCAACAAAATATTCCCAACGTAAGATTGGAGTGTGGGCTTAACCGCTTTAATACAATCCTACTTTTACTCAGGTTTGACACCAGCTTTTTTGTTTATTGTATTTACACCATTTGTCTATTATAAGCCCTTGAACTGCCAATCCAGACATTGGCCATTAAAGTTATCTACCATGAACCGATTATTGTAGGTGATTATGATTTGCGCCAATGGAACGAATGAAAAAATGCGCATAATGCCCTCTACTGTTGTCCCATTTATCGCAAGTGTACGTTACTTTATTGAGCACTTAGCAAGTGACTTTCGCTAGACGGTAATTGATGATGAACATCTTCTGAAAATACGTCAACGGTAGACACTTGTCAACGCAGCGTATGCGTAATAAAGGCCAATAGCGAATATTTCTTCAGACAATTCTAAAAATTTCGACAAAGGGTTTGCGGTCACCAAGAAAACGCATGTTGATCAAACAATTTAACCAATTAGCATTCGCTATGAAATCATGATTCAATTTAGCGGAAACAGTTCACGAATTCTTCTATATTGTATTTAAATATCACCCAATTATGGTACATGGTTCAGTCGTGTTTGGTGGGTGATAAGAGTAGCAGCCCGTTGTTTTTTGGTCAAAAGTAATGCTAATTATTTGAGGTTGATTGATGTTATCTAACTGCTGTCGCAAAGTTCTCGGTTTAATGTATGAGCTCCATCCAAGTGGATTGTCGAAAATTTTCCAACGAATACTATCTCTCGATTTTAGTTGCTTTCAAAGTGTCAATGTTGATAAGACAAACAAATTAGGACAAGTACTTGAAAATCTTTAAGAGATTAAAAAATAATTATTCTTTATTTTTTGAGATAAGGTGCTTTTTATAAAAAACCGTTTACTTAAACCCAGACTTTAAGATCAAACACAATTTTAAATTACATGTTAATTTTCAGAGATTATTATTTTGGTTTTAATATTTTTGTTCGGTTTTTTTGATGTAATTTTATTTTATTTTCAGAAACCAAAACACCATCATAAGTCCTTGGCCAAAGGTGCCTGGAAGCGATTGAAAGACTTGCACGATCGCCAAAAGTGGCGGCGTCACTTACCAATAGAAAACAGTTTCCAGCATTCTCCTTTCGACAACAAAGCTGGCACTTTACTGATACCCATTAAACATAAGGAAAGCCCACCGAACAGAGTCACTGGAACAGTACCCAAGAAACCTCAAGACGCTGATCCGGATCCAAATTGCCCGGTTGTTCGCTTCAGGCAGTTGCAATTTGAACGCGATCTACACATCCACCCCTTCAGAGATACCAATGTGGAATGCGGCAGCAACCAAAAGGACATAGAAGTAGTGGAAGATTTAGCCAAAATGCCTAGTGATAAAGAGAATCAAGAGTAAGTTCTAATAAGGTTGTTCTGTATTTAATTAACTAAATTAAAATTATTTATTTTCATGCAGAACCAAGCCACTGAACAATAACAACACAAACGGAAATGGTGGTAGTGCAACGAGTAAGCCAAAGATCCAGCCAAAATACAGCATCCATCGGGATGTGCTAACCCACGAGGTGGTGATCAAGCAAACGGGCTATGCGGCCAGGGACAAGAGTATTCCCTCCTCCCTGCGAAACTGCTGGCACAGCTGGAACTTCTTCGCACTCTTCACCGGCGTGATTCCCATCCTGCAATGGCTACCCCAGTATTCACCCAGGCGAGATCTTCCGGGCGACATTATCGCCGGGTTCACCGTTGCCATTATGAACATACCCCATGGCATGGCGTATGGCATGTTGGCAGGAGTTTCGGCCGGAAACGGTCTCTACATGGCGGTGTTTCCAGTGCTGGTCTACATGTTCCTCGGCACCTCCAAGCACATATCAATTGGCACCTTTGCGGTGGCCAGCATGATGACGGCGAAGGTGGTGGACACGTTTGCCAACGTGGAGGATCATCCTCACGGGTTTCTGTCGAATGGGGCTAACACAACCTCTGCATTTGCGGATTCCATCGCCTCGACGACCGCATCATCTCTTTCGGTGTTTAATGGAACAGCCAGTTCATCACCTTTTCAGCAGTTGACTGCAATTGCTGATCCCATCACAAAAGTAGAGGTGGTTACCTCTTTGGCCCTTGCCGTGGGCATTGTAAACGTAAGTTGGCATTTATTATGTGTTCTAGGAGTTCGAATTATTCTAAGCTGATATAAGCAATAAGCAGCAAATAATAATAGTAGTGATGCACTAAATGTGATAAACAATATAGTACTTATCTTCAGACAATGTCAGCTAACTGTTTAGACTTAAGTCTGTTATGAATGATAATTGTTATTAATTTTTTCTAATCATTCAACAGCTCCTCATGGCTTTCCTAAGACTGGGAACCCTGTCGTCCCTGCTGAGTGAACCTCTGGTCAATGGTTTCACGACTGCTGCAGCATGTCACGTGGTCACCGCGCAGCTAAAGGATGTGCTAGGCATCTCAGTGCCCCGCCACAAAGGCGCCTTCAAGATCATATTCAGCGTTATCGATGTGATCAAGGGTGTGCCAGAAACGAATCTTGTGAACTTTGGCTTTTGCATGGCGGTGATCTTGTTCATGATGATTTGCAATGAGTGCCTAAAGCCGCGCCTGAGTAAAAGATGTCGCTTTCCCCTGCCCGCTGAGCTAATTATGGTGATCGGGGGCACCCTGATCTCCAAGTGGTTCAACCTGTATGTCGACTACAAGGTTAATCCCGTGGGAAACATACCTAGCGGATTGCCGGAGCCAGTTCTGCCGCGCCTGGATCTGGTGCCAAAGGTGGCCGTGGATTCAATAGCCATTGCCATTGTCACCTACTCGATAATCATGTCCATGGGTCTAACGTTCGCCAAGAAGCATGGATATGAGGTCAGGCCGAATCAGGAACTGTTTGCCATGGGCATTGGGAACATGGTGGGCGGCTGCTTTTCCTGCATTCCCATGGCTTGCTCCTTGTCGAGGTCCGTGATCCAGGATCAAACGGGTGGCGTGTCGCAGATCGCTTCATTGGTCTCCGCCTCGCTGGTGGTGGTCACACTCATGTGGATTGGCCCTTTCTTCAGCAGTTTACCCAGGGTGAGTACAGCATTGCCATTCCCATTTTAAGTTTCAAAGTATTTATATATTATGTGCTTTTTTCAGTGCGTTCTGGCTGGCGTGATTATAGTGGCTTTGAAGCCGATGTTTATGCAGGCCAAGGAGCTGAAAAAGTTCTCTAAGCAGGGCAAGCTGGAGATGTTCACCTGGATATCAACCTTCCTCTGCGTGGTGATCATCGACATTGACATCGGGTGAGTCTCAATTTAATGCTGAATGCCAGTTGTACTAGTTTACTAGTTTTATCCTTACTACCATACAGTCTACTGATCGGCATCTGCATCTCCCTGCTGGCCCTCTATATCAAGGGCCTGAAGCCCTACTCCTGCCTGTTGGGTTACATGCCAGAGGCACCGGGAATCTATATGGATCTCAACCAGCATCGGAATGCCATGCAGGTGCCCGAGACACGTATTTTCCGCTACAGTGGGTCGCTGAACTTTGCGACGAGTCTGTTCTTCCGTCGTGCCCTGTACGAGGCGGTCGGTCTGGACAAGATTCCGCCGGCAAAGAACAGCAACAGCAGCAGCAACAGTAGTAGTCCCAGCAAGGGCAGCAAATCGAGCTATTCCCCGGTGTCGCAGAACGGAGGGAAGGCCATCAATGTCCAGCCAGAGCAGCCATCTGGTGGGTTCAAGATGCTCATCCTGGACTTCTCCATGCTGGGGCACATAGATGTGGCCGGATGTCGCACTCTCACCGATGTGAGCAAGGAGCTGAAGGCGCGAGGAGCCCGTTTGCTGCTGGCCAGCCCCGTAGATAGGGTGTACGACACCCTGGTGCATAGTATGGCGCTCAGCGAAGGACCCTTCGAGATCTTTCCCACGCTGCACGACTGTGTGGAATATGCCAATGCCTGTCGAACGGCGTGAGAGGGTCATTCTGATACTGATCCTGTTCCCGACTTCCCTGGAAGGGGATGCAGGGGAGTGACCAGTTTTGTGATATGTCCAAGTGATAGCTTGTGAGTCGTAGCACCAAAACCCCCTTCCTAGTTCGCTAAGACCTATTTTAAACTGAATAGAAACAATGTCGCCGTCTACAATCAAGCAGAATAGGCTAAGTTTGTTTAAGTGCCTCCAAAAAAATTGACTTTTGTACTTAAAGCATATACAGCCCACCAGTCAAGGCAACCGAAGAACTTTAGCGATCAATGAAGAGCATTGATCAAGTGCAATTTGTACCAAAATGAACAATTCAAACACACAATTAGTTTGTAGGGTTATATGTATAAAATGTACATAAACATTAAACTGAATTTGTTGCTATTGTGTAAAATGGTTTCGAAGTATTTGGTGAAGGGAATTATGTATTACTTCCAGGATTTCCGCATGAGAGTTTTCTTTTACTTGTTAAAAGATTTATAGGAGCTGAAAAACAATAACAACTCAATCATATTGCATATCTTTGGGGGCATTTCATATTCATTGTTAACTTTTCTCGGCCCAAAAGTACGCAACATATAAGTTTTCGGGGAATTTCCAGAGCAGTCTGTTTTTAAGTGCCAATCTCTAGTGGGTACTTTTTTTGTGCCAGGCCAGATGAAGTTTAGGTTGCACCTTCGCAGGTGTTTGGTCGCCAAAAGTAAGCCAGGTGTGGCCTTGACCCCTGGGGAGGGTTCATGAGAGTAGGCGCAGCAATTAATCAACAAAATATTTAAATTTGCACTTAACAGGCTAAACACAGTTTTAAACCAAATTCAGCGCCCTAACAGCGCATTACGACCACTTTTTGTGTCATTAATTAATAACTTTAAAACAAAGCAAGCCGCCACATATCCAAATGGGTTTTTTTTCAACTAATTTTATTAGAAACAACAATGGGCGGACATTCAAATTCTTGATAAACATTAGATAAGATTACTTAAAGCTAAGAATCGGGGTATTGGTTACGGGGGCTTACGACTAAATTTACAGAATTACAAAGAAATAATACAAAATTATGCAACAGATAATAACAATACAATCCGAATAATCGCTCTTGAATACTTATCTAAATACGTATATACATACATAATACAAACGGACAGTTGAACTGCGTGGAGTCAACTTTATCATACACTCTTTGGGAATGTGGGCCTGGGTATCTCATTGCCTCTATTCGATCATGTTGAACAATAGACACGAAAATATCATTCCAAAGATCTGAAAGTAAGGATGAGGATTTATTTAAAATGGAACCAAATAAAATATTATTTGTCTTACCATCAGAATGGCCACCGCAATGGAGGTGCCGCCAATAACCGCGGCATGATCCCTGATGAAGTTGGTCGTCACATAGAGACAGCCCTGGTTATACAGATTCGTGATGGTGGGAAAGATGGTGCACTCCTTGCGCTGGCCTCCAAAAAGTTCCTGGCAGCAGGACTCGGGCACCGGTCCATACCTATTCCAGTCGTGCCACGTGTCCACTCCGCAGCACTGCAGCCGCTCCTGGGTCAAATCCCAGGCCTGGGTGATCTCCCTCCTGCTGCCATATAAAGCCATCGTTGACCGCATTTCCTATGGGAATTTATACAGGTTGGAGTGGTGTGGCACACAATTATTGGGGATGAAACTCACCTGCCGCATGGTCTGCTGGACTCGTTCACGGAACACGTAACCCAAGACGCCGCCAATTAGCATGGTGACGAAAACTAAAGCCACGATTATGAAATACTACGAAGGGAAAAAGAGGTGTTAAGGTACATGTTAAATGGTCTTTGCAAATTTCTTAAGAAGTAAATAACTGGGTAACTCTAATAAGAAACAAATTAAAAAAAATTAAAAACCAAAGCATTACCTTATCTTTGGCAGATTATTCTTATTAGAACTTAAGTTTAAATAAAACGATTGGCACACTAAAACTGCCTTTTGAATTTAAGTTGAAAATTGAAAATAAAAATGTATCTTTGTAGGAAGACAGTTAAAAAATGCGTCAAAGGTATTGACAAAATCGATTCTTCTCCCATAAATCTTTAAAACTGTTTAGGTTCTTTGATCTTAAATATACTCACCGTAAGTAGCAGGCATTTGACCTCCTTTCCAGCACCTACACAACCCAAAAAGGACACCAGGCAGATGATGACTGATGTAACGAGCAGGACATAGACAGCTCCCGAGAAGAGGTTTGTTCCGAGCAACTCGTTGACAAAGCTACGATCCACGAGGGTCCATAGGGTAAGACAGAAGACAATGGCTCCACCCACCTGGAAATGATTGAAAATTTTATTTTATTTAACAGATTAGTAACTTTAGGAGATACTCACGAATATCACAAAGTTGGCTACGAAAAGGCTGTACTTGACGAACTGCCCGCAGCAGTCCATTCGCGAACTGAAGCCCATATCGTCTTCCTATTAAGGATTAATAGGTTGTCATTAAACTATCTTCGGATATTAATTTTAGATTTTTTACTTTTGTTTATTGGAGACGAATCCCAATAGGAATTTGATGCAAGGAAGATGATGCAAGGGATTTGGGATAGGAATATATGCAGAGGTTCTTGATGGCACGACAGTTCTAGACAATAAAAACAGATAAGGATTATTTACACATACATAGCTTTAATTTGATACTTATTAATTAATTAAGGAGTGAGGCACATCTAACGGTTTTGAATATAAAATAATAAGTAAACAGAGTTAATTTAAAATGTGTAATGAATTATGAAATGCCTAATAAAAAATGCCTTATAATAAAATATAATTTTAATACTTAATAATATATATGACTTTCAGCAGCAGCAACACATTAAAGAGTCAACCAATGAAATTTGGAAATTTTGCCATTTCTTGATAATATAAAATCCATATATCTCATGAATCAATTACAGATCTAGGCACTCAACTACATATTTCTTTCAAGGTTCTTCCGTGTAGGATCTGTCATTAATACTCTCCACTATTGATAGTTATACAGCTATAAAATGAGGGTGAACATTAAAGAGTGGTGCGCATGCGAAGCTGTGGTTTCGGCCGACCATTTGCTGTTTCTAAGCCGGGTCCGAACCGAACCGAACCGTACCGCGAAGCGACCGAAGTACACTTAACCATGACCCACTTTTGGCAACGTGGCGAAGCTGCCAACGCAAGGCGCCTAGACAAGCGTTCATTATCGGCGGTGGCTGTTGTCAGTTACGGCTCTTAAAAAGTTACTTCGGCTGCCTACGACGCATAAGGCCCACTCCAAGGGTTTCCAGTTGAAGCTAGAGCAATCAAAATAAATAAATCAAAGTAATAGCCTGCCCCAAAAATTGCTATCTAATTATAGTGGCTTATTTACGAGTACCGCCCCATCTCTGATTCATCTAAGCAGACTGCGATGTTCTAAATGCTAATTAAAAGTAATTTCAGGCTGAGCAATCCAGCCCCCTCCTCTCAACTAGCTGGTAAGCGACATCTCATTTCGAACATTATTCGCCAAATTCAAATAAGTTGAGCCGCAGTTGAGTTCGCCAAGTGGCGCGGGGCTATTAAAAAATGTTCTCACACTGTCTGAATTTTTCACTATTTTTCATTCGACGTTATCATGTTGCCTGAGAATCGTGCCCGAGATGACAGTAAGTCATCTGAAAGTCGCCATTAATGACGGGCGTTGGCGGAGGGGCGGAATCACTCCATCTGCTGACTGTAAGCTGAAACCAATTAAGTTTATGGTAATTGTTAAGCTATACGTGCTACACATCATAATAGAGCACTTAAAACTTGGGTTCTGAGTCTCATACTTTCAGTTTTTTAAGACATTAAATATCCTGAATAGATCAAACTTTTTTTTTTCGACAAGTAAGGAAAAAACTGATAAAATTAAATGTTTTTGACTTCGAACACATAGCTGCATGTTTTATCGCTGACTTATCATTTCGAAGTTTTTTCCTATATTCATGTGAAACATAGAGTAGAATAACATGATTTAAAAACCTATTTTTAATGCAGGAAGATACAGTAATTTTTTTTGTTAGGTGGTTACATTGATAAATAAACATATTAGTTTACTTACAAGTTTGCCGTCCCGTAGCACAAACGAAGTTTTCGTTAGGTAACCAATTTTGGCGGTTTTCTTTTCTCAGCGTTCGCCTATGTAAATTGCCTCCAAGTTGTTGTTTTGCAAAAACACAAGGCAAAACAACACAAAAGAAACAGCTACTTATTTTAGTTGCACTTGAATGCACAGAAACTTTGAGAGTGTGTGGCTAAAAAAAAAGAAGAAAAATATTTGTTAAAAATATATTTAACATATATATTTATCAACTAATTATTTAACTTATTTTATTTTGTTTAGTTTTTTTTTTACTCATTTAGAGTATTTCCATTGATAAATTTTAGTTAATTAACATAACTTTCGAATATCCATTAACAAAATAACCAAATATTATCCACGATGTTTTTTTTGTTTATTTTATTATTTTTCTTTTTTTTTCATTCAAATCGCATGAGCTTGCTAAGTTTACGTAGATATATCAATTTATGCAATATTCGTTAATATTTAATCTCGATTTTTTTTAGTACAGGTTTCTTGCATTTGTTTTGAGAGTCACTCGCAGTTGATAATTGTTATTGAGTTTTATTTGATTGTTGATGTTGTTGCTGTTATGTCAATTGCAGTTCTCCCATGGCAAACAACTTTTTTTTTGCCGTTTTGCTTTTAACATTTGTTTTAAACGTTGCGTCACAGTTGCCAAGGTAAATTTATCCTTTCCAGATCTTAGTTCATCGGGATATTTCGCGTAGGAAGGAATAGATGATTTTCACGTTGTGGCCTATAGATTAGCCTTATTTTGGATATCGCCTTACAGAGTGTGAGTGGAACGGGGTAAAATTACTGAATGTGGACGGCGACGACTCTACCGCTTGAGAGCTGACTTGAAACTGGTTGTGGGATCAGTCGGAGCGATCGGTTTTTTATAAGTTTCGCTTACAAAGAGCTTCGTTGTTCGGCTTTTGCTGGTCTTGTCTCTCGCAATTACAATAATTCCGACTTCAGCGTTTTGGGAGCTTAGCTCTGCAGGTGCAAAAGAGAAGGGATATGCTCGCTTACAAACCGTAAATACTTCTCAAAGTTTTTAAACTTTTCTTATATTTATTCATATATTTTTCGGTTTCTTTACCTGCTTCCCTTCGTCGAATCGGGCTGTGAAAATTCTTTGAGCAAATAAAACGTGTTCGCGATCGGTTTAGTCTTCCGTTGACAGCCGGGGTCTTTGTTGCATGGGCTTCAAAGGACCCAAAAACAAACTATTTTTAAACATTAATATATATTTTTTTTAACAAAAAAAAATTAGAAACATATTTGCTTCGTATTTAAAAGATGATTAAAAAAATATTTCTTTTGGATAAGATGAAATAATGTCTTCTCGAAAAAATTTGCGTTCCCACATTCTGAAAAAAACCAGCAGACTAGAATCTTGCATATAATCAGTCAGTTTATATGTTTAATGTATGTTTTAAAATAAAAATTATATATAGTTATTATTTATTTGAACTGCAGCACATCATAGTATGTATTTTCTTCCAAAGTCGTTATCTTCCTTTGCCTCAGTGAATTGCATCCAACCTTCGGAAATTAACAGCTTAATTTTGTTGTTACCCAAACAAATAGTCTTGAGTAATTTCGTAAGCAATTTTCTAGCTAAGGTCAAAAAGTTGACTGCCAATACACAAATAGCTCCAGCCCCCTAAGTTTTCGAGGGAGCTTAACTTACACTCCACAGCGCGGTTAAAAACGCTCAATTTAGTTGTTGGCTTGGTTAGCACTTTTATGGCCGTGTTAACAACAACCGCCCGCTCCCACCCCCGTATTTTCCGTTAAGTTGCATGACGAAAATAGAAATAAATAATAAATAATAAAAGATGAAAAACAATTACTCTGCCTGTTTATTTCGCATCTTATTCACTAGCTGTGGGAACCTTTTGCGTTTTATAGTTGCCATAAAATCGATTTCCACACACTCATAGGCAGGCGCCTTGTGATAAAATATTGCACAAAAGTCGTATATAAACTGTGTGATTCCTTCTCAAGTGGCCAAGATATCATTAATATTACTGGGAATTCTCAATTCGGTTTCAGGCAAGTCAATTTCGCTTATGAAAACATACATACTGAGATGCAATTAACGTGAGCGAGTTGAAAGCCTCGTTGAGCTCGCCGAAGGTAACAAGCTTCAGAGGCGTTAAATTGTAGCACTTAAAATGATTTCAGTGAGTCGAAGATTAGGCTACAAATAAATGACAAGTTCTAGGGGATATATTAAAAATTTAAAAAAAATTAAGCATACAATATTTATAGTATTTACATCTGAACTATATATTTACTTATGTTAAAACATTGTTCAGTATATCTACAAAAAATGTATTCTTTTTATTATTTTAAGTTTTAAGTAAATACGAACAACATTTTCATCTCAATATTTTAATAATAAAACATCTTTTTATATATTCTAAAGATGGACTATTGCCCCAACCATTTATTAAGATCTAAATCTTATTAATTAGCCAATCATTTGAATATTTCATTAATAAATTAATGAGTCTATGGGAATGCATTGTGCTCTTGAATAATTCATTGGAAAAGTTGAAAGGTTAGCTTTATAAGGTTAGCTTTATATATAAAAGCGTTTTCCTCTGAAATTCTTGATTGTAGAAAAAACTCCTGAACAAAAATTTCAGTTTCCACACAAAGTCACCTTCCAATACCTCTAACTTGAGGGTTGACTATCATATTTGTGGACAACCACAAAACGCAACCGACTCTCAGATCTTGACCAACTCAAGTTAAGTAGATTTTCCCATGTCCCAGCCATGTCCAAGCAAACCTCAAGTGCATTCTGTGGCCTTGGGCAGAAGTCATTAAATGGCTAATCAGTTGGAACAATTGTATTCCCTTTTGGCCGCCGCTCAGCCCAAGTTCAACCTCCTCCCACGCAAACATACCGATATTGGCCGAACAAATAGCCGAAAAATACATCTCAGTTTAGTCATGAGTCTGCTAATTGCTCGGTGTCAGCTCCAGCGATTGTACGTGGTGATGTGTCAGCCAAAAGCGTGATATTCTGCCATTCGATCTGGTCAGGTATTTCCGACTGTAATGCCTAGTAGCTCATGCTTCCTAAAGTATATAAATGTATAAATCTTATGCAAATGGATATATATACGCAGCTAAGGAGACGTTTCCGGTTCCATATTTCTGATCAGAATCACAAGCTAAGGAGTTATTTATGTGTACGCAGATGAGAACTATCCACAAAAAACAAATGTTAAAAAATCCAGCCGACTGAATGTCTATATATCAACAGTTTCGGGTAAAATTAGCAATATTTTTGGTATTTCAAAAAAAAAGGGGTATATATTGCTTTGTTGCTTGCATCTCATCAATTTTCTTTCTAAAAATATTTTTGAAACTGTGTTGCTTTGGTTTCCATTTTTTTCAAAACTATGCCGTGACGGAGATTTACTTAAAAAAACTTTATTAAGAATAAAGCTAAACAGAACTTACTTCTGTTAACAATTACAACAAACTTAATCCTATAATACTTCCTAACAAAATCCATAAGTGCAGCGAACCAGTGCCGGCACTTGAGTTCGTTTCCGTATTATTCCACCACTCCCAATTGCCGTTGTGATAAGCTGGATCAGCCCTTGAATCCGATTTGGGAACTCGGGCGCTAGGAATCGCAGTTCGCCGGATTTGAGCCACCTCTTCAGCGAGTTCCTGCAGTTGGCGTGGATAAAGTTGGGCCAAGTTGAACCGCTCGCAGGGATCTTTTGCCAGATCGAAAAAGCAGTGGGCTTTGAGGGGTTCACATTTGAATTGGGGATCTAGGGGATCCTGTCCGTCCACAAGGGGACACTCCTGGGTGGCTTCGCTTCGCATCTGCCGGATGCGATCCTCGGTTAATCCCCGATTTCCCAACATACGTTGAACTTCCGATGCCAGGACATACTGTCCGTAGTTCTCACTCAACGGATCGTCTTCGTTGGACTCCAGTTCCCCCAACCACTGATCGTATTGACCACCGAAACTGCTTCCGTTGACGTACTTCAGAGTATCCCTCATGTACGACGAGTAGCCGAAAACTTCGTCCAGAACGTGAATCATTGTCCTGGGCTTCGGCTCCTCGTTGCCACTCAGCGAAGGCCAGAGATTAATCCCGTCCAGCTGGAGATCCTGCGGCAAGGAGACGCCAGCAGCTCCGGCCAGTGTGGGCAGCCAATCTATGGCGTGGATCGCCTGATTGGACACATATCCTTGTTCCTTGAGCAGCGGACTCCATAGAGCTCCAGCCGATCGAATGCCACCCTCCCAGGGAGATTCCTTTTGCTGTTGAAGAAACGCAATAAAATATTAATAAAATAACAATTTTTATAATAACTACACTGAAAAATGGCGTGGAATAGTAAAAATTAATTTCCGACTATTGAAATTTAAATTGTATACTTAATATTTAAAATAAATATTAAATAAATGCAATGCACATTCACTTTCAAGATCTAATATTAATTTATTTTAATTAATGTGGAAAACATCAGATTTAAAAAAGTTCTTAATAATTTAAATGCATTGTAAATAAGTTAAATATGGTTAAAATTTAAATTAAATTTGCAGTTATTAAATCAGTTTTGAAAATAGTCAAAAAATGTTCACACTATAATTAATAATTAATAATTTTAAGGCATTATAGTTTTAAGTTCAATATAACTTTTGAAGTACACATTAAGTAATGTAGTCTTTAATTTTGTCCTTATATAAAAGTAAACGTACGAATATAAAAGTAAACGTACAAACCGCTAGTATTGAGGTAGACTTATTTAAATTATTTGTTCTAGTAATTTCAAGACTCAATTTTCAGTGCAGACTTTGAAAACCTTTCCTAACTTACCCCGCGATAAGGAAAATTAGAACCAGCATTGGAATGGATGCCCACGGTTGGTGCTCCATTGTCTGAGTAGAGCAAAATTATGCTGTTATTCAGCATGCCATTATCCTTTAAGGCACCAATCGTCCGAGCCACACTCTTGTCCAGACTTGAAATCATAAGAAAAATATTGATAAGTATAAATTTGAATTTAATAAGCCAATTCTCGAATAAAATCTACAACTCACCAGCGTAGGTGCGCCGTTTGGGATCCTTGATGTGGGAAAACTTGGACACCTCCTCCTCAGGAGCCTGCATCGGATTATCCTCGTTACCCGTGTGTACGGCCAAATGACTGAGCACCATGAACAGCGGCTTGCTCTTGTCATGCTCCTCAATGATTCTTTTGGCCTCCGAAGTAAAGGCTTCCGTGGCGTAAGTTCCGTTCGCTTCGGGACAGGGTTTCAGATCCCGCCGGAAATCCAGGCCAGCTGAATAGTTCCTGTCCAGCATTCGAACCTGGTGGTCGTAGTAGTCTATATAGCCGTTGTAATAGCCAAAATGGTGGTCGAATCCTCGCATTGTGGGTGTGACATCCTTTCGCCAGAATCCTAGGTGCCACTTGCCCACCAAGTGGGTCGAATAGCCCGCCTCCCGGAAAATTTCCGGCATCAGTCGCTCTCGCTTAGGAAGACTCCAGGGCTCATCGGTTATGATCACAAAGTGCTGCATTCCTAAAAATAAAATTCATTTAAATTTAACTATTGTGAAAAATATTATATTTAACATAGAACCCAATTGTTTTCTGGGGACATGTTTGTTTTAAAATCGATAAGCTCAGTGAAGGATAACCAATAGTCGCTCCTTCTTGTTTTTTTTATCATTACGTTACCCGTGTGTATGGGATATTTTCCCGTTAGTAGGGTGGCCCTCGACGGAGTGCACAAATTCGGAACATAATGCTTGTTCAGCACGATACCATTGTAGGCCAGGGCATCGATGTTGGGTGTGAGGATCTGATTTGAGCCATGAAAGCTCACATCGTTCATACCCTGGAAAATAAGTGTTAGTAGGTATTTTCTCATAGTAACTATTTCAAATGCTCTCTCACCATATCATCGATCAGTATTATTATTATGTTTGGCTTTGTAGAGTATCCAGATCCATTTGCCAGGCTGAGTATGGCACTCACTACCAGCAGACCATGGATTGTGCCTAACATTGTAAACAGATTTAGGACATCTACTTTATCCGATCAAGTACGGCACCTTTAAAATATAATTAAAATGTTAAAAATATGTTGTCATAACAAAGGGTAATTAGTAGTTGGAAATCCAGTTAAAGAATTTGTTTTCCATTTTCCTTAATTCCTTGATTGCCAAGCCCTTTTTAATGTTATTAGTTTAACGAATCAATTCAAATAAGTTAACGAATCAATTCAAATAGGAATTAACATTTTGAAACCAATCAAAAATGTTTGCCCCATTTCAGTTAAAATAGGGAAATTTTTAAGAGATAGTTAAAGTCTCACACGCTGAAATGATTTCCGCTTGAAAATCTTAAGCTCCTGATCGTTTCTGGTAATATTTATGCTGAAATACCAGCATGACTTAATTATATTACTGCACATCTAGGCAGTATCTGCCGAATTTTTAACGCCATATTTGGCAATTGGCAATGGTACAATGTACAATCTGCCCAATCCCCCCAACTTCTTCTCTTCCCTCTTGACCTATCCCAGGGCCCATTGTGCCATGTGGCCGAAAAGTTCATTCAACCATTCGCGCAAGTGTTGTCAAATTGTTTTGTTGTTTTTTTTTAACAACAATTGTAAAGACATTATATAAAACGCCAACATGAACACTTGCATACTTGTACTTGTACTTACCGTCGCCGTGAGGAGTTTAATTTCTTTTTATCTTGGCTAAAACTTTGGTTTAATTGTCGCAATAGGCCATAAAAAAGCTGGCATTAATGAAATCGAGGCAGATAAGCAAGACAAGCCGTAAAAATCTATGAACTGTGCAATTGTTTTATCATTTTAGACGACTTTAAATGGGTTAATAATGCTGCATAATTTGGGTGGAAATAAAAGTGTCGTGCGAATGGAATGGAAATTCCAGTCACGACATGTGTATTGTGATTTGGATTGTGACTGAGAATGGAAACGCCCAGCGGTCAGGTGATGACCTTCACAGGCTGTTAATATCGTGACCTTGCTTAAACACATGTCTCTTTATCAGTTTCAGTTCATCGTACATCATTGGAAAGGTTCTTGAGTGTAAATCTCCCATTAACGAAACTGGTTTTGTCCGAATAGCTATAAACTTTTTCCAATTCGAAAACTTTCATGGTTTTGGGCGAGCTCAACCACCTGGAGGACTAGAAATGCCGGTGGGCCCATTAGGTTCAACCACAACCACGCTAGTTAAAAACAGTGTAACCTGCTGTTGGCCAACTAAATACATGTGGCAAGACTTAAACGTGGAATTGTGTAAAGGTAATATTTGTGTAAAAGCCGTGATTAAAGAAAATTCAGCAAATCCATATAAATTAGTCACCCATGCCAAACTAACATTGGATGTTTTTTGGCTAGCTCGATACGAAATAAAATGAAAATCTGCATATTCAAAATATTACAGGAATACACTTAATGTTTATAATATTCTATAAATTCCTGTCTATAAATAAGCTTAATCATTAAAATCATCAAAATCTCTAATCAATTCTATATTCTATTTTTTATTTATGTTTTCTCAAAAGTAATTTAGACCTAAATCCTACAGATTTTATTTAACCTTTAACGTTTAAGGTTGGCGAAAAGTAGTTTGTTTTATCAAGTGTTCTTTAATTTAGCTCCAAAAGACTTTGCTCTTTTTTTAATGACTTCATAAAAGCAGAGACTTTTTAATTTAGATAAAACCTAAATTAGCAAAACAACAAACTGGTTTTGAACTTAATACTTGTTGACCTAACGTATGATTAGTAGCATATTAGAATTTTATATGGAGTACATGATATATGTACTATTTCCTTTTTTTGCCAGCAAGCGTCAGCTTTACTTAATTAGTCTAAGGTAAATTTTATTTCGTGTGTCACATTCACATTGGCAATAACTTTGCAACTAAGTAGCTTAACTCTTTTAACACCCAACACTTAACACTTAACTGTTTTTCCGGAATCAGCTTAAGGTTTCTGACGATGCAGGGTGATCGTTGATGATCCTTCCCCAAGCGGCTTCTCCACTCGACTAAACGCTCCACTGGCTTTTGGCGCTTTTAAAGTGACAACGTTTTCGCGAGGAGCACGAAAAATAATCGTATAAAAGTCCAAGCATGCTGCTATAAAACAGCCAACGAAATAATCGTATGAAAGCGAAAACACAATTGCTATAAAAGCAAAAGCAAAACGCGGTTTTGCAAAGGCAGATAAACAAAGTAAAACTAAAGCTACTTGGTTTACAATATTACCGGCATTTTAAAGGGACAGATCGTTTGAGCTAGAGCTTTACCTTCCTGGTTGACTAAGGTCAGGGTTCTAGTAGCTCTCTCTTTGATAAGATGGCTCAGTTGATAAGCCACAAACGAGTTTTTTGCTCTCTAATTAAATTAGTTATTAAATTAGCATATCATTCCGTACGATTTGGCCTTTTCGATCTGTATGCCATGTTTTGAAGGTCAGGCATTTCAGAACTCGCCATATATAATCAAATACCTTATTTTTCGGGCAAAATTAAGTTAAAAAGCTGATTTTTTTAAATGGAAAATATTCAGCAGAAAAACATACAACAGTTAAGAAAACGCTGCAAAATTGCAGCTTTTGTTTATGGCTTTAAGTGGTATACAGTAAAAATCACGTTGCCAAGATCCGAACATCCTTTCCAACTAAATAGCCTTTTTACTGTGGCCTTAGGTTATTGAAACAGCCAGATAATAATAGTAATTTAAAAATCTAATCTAATCTAATTTTAAGGCGACTTCCATTCTCAGCGAAAGTTCACCAAATCTAAACAAACTGACCACAGAACTTTCAAGTGTTAATCATCAATCCATTAAATTAGGCAACTATCTAATCACATTAATAACTCCCCTCAAGAATCTTATCAGAAAATTTGACCACTTGGGGGAGACCTATAAAAGCTGCTTCCAGATGGTGATGACCACAACACTTCTTCAGTCAACGAACGAATCATGTTCTCAACCAAGAGCTCTGCAATTGTGGCCGTACTCCTCGTCCAGTTGGCGACTCTCATCCAGGGAGGAGTCTACAGCACGCAGGACAGGTGGGTGCTCATGGACAAGACCATGGATCTGCCGGAGGAAGCGGTTCTTGGTGGCTTCGATCCCGATGGTTACTACAACTACGTGGGTCGTGTGGCATACAGCAGTAGTATTCTGCCCGCCCGAGTGGTTCCGGAACTGGGAAAGGCCACCTACAACACGGAGACTTTGGGCAACCAAGCTACAACCTATGAGGTCCTGGTGTCCAATGCCACCGTGAGCTACCACTGGATCCGCAGTTTCGATGGCTACCGGGAGAAGAACGCCGTGGCCGTGGGAACCAGCGCCACCAACGATCGCGTCTTCATCTGCCGCGTCCGTTGCGATGAGTCACTCTTCATTGGCACTTTGTATCTCGCCAAGCGGATGTGCATCGTCAAGTACGATAACCTGCCGCTCCGCCAGTTCGACAAGTACGAGATCCTCGTCAGGGAGCGCCATGTGGCTGAATTTACTCCTTACTTATATCAATACACTGCCAACTGAGTATTAAATAAATAAATTATTTATTGAGCGAAATCATTACTTTGGCTTTTTATATTTTACCAACTTGTTTTTCGATTGGTTTTTTTATGATTGTCATAGACATAAGAACTTTAAACAAGTACAACTATTTTTGTTCACCAACGTTCTTTACAGGGTGGCGTTTGCATAAAACCAATTAAAACAATAATAATATAAGCTATTAGCACATTAAAATCTAAATTAAAAAATTTATTTGATTGGAGGGGAGGGTGCCCGAACATGGATACCCACGGGTCCTGATTTTCTCTCTGCGGCTTTGGGTCATTAAATTTGTAAATATACTTCCTTGACACAAAGAATACTTTGATTTAGGAATATATATTATTATTATAATTATTTTGTGGTAGATTGGTGCTTTGATGATTCTACTATGTCATTTTTAGACAGATAGATAAAAAAACCACCTTTTATATTTAAAAAAAAAAAACTGTTATCTTAAGACTTTAACTTAAAAAACAACTTGATGTGAATACATTCCTCAGCGTATTTATTATGACAACGGGGATATAAGTTTTGATTTGAATGTACATATAAAATGCAACCTAATTTATTGAAAGAGATTTCTTTGACACCCCCAATGTCTATAATGGACATGCACTTTAACTGCAGGGGTATAAGTTCTATTTCTAGTTTTTTTAGCCAAAAGTGTGAAATATATTTATATTTATATTGAGATATTTATTTTTAGAGGATTGCTAAAACCTAAGGTTAAGGGGACTTCCGTTCGGTGAATTTTTGTAGATATTACTTAATCTTACCAAAAATTTGCCAAAAAACCAATTATCTAATCTTTGAGTAACCCCCAGAAAATGATTTATAATACTTGGAGCCAAAGCAGAAAAAACTATAAAAACGGTAGTCAAATGGAGATGTTCACGACAGCTTGACCAAGCATGAACTCCGCCAAGAACTCAAAAATTCTGGTCGTAGTCCTCCTCCAAATGGTGGTCCACATCCAGGGAGGAGTATACAACACGGAGGACAACTGGGCTCTTGTGGACAGGACCAGGGATTTGCCAGAGGAGGCTGTTCTGGGCGGCTATGACCCCGAGGGTTACTACAACTACGTGGGTCGAGTGACCTACGTCAGCAGCATTCTGCCCGCCCGAGTGGTTGCGGAGCTGCAAAGGGCCACATACAATACGGACACGTTGAATTTTGCAACTGTTAATTATGAGGTGCTGGTGTCAAATGCCACCGTGAGCTACCACTGGATCCGCAGTTTCGATGGCTACCGGGAGAAGAACGCCGTATCCGTTGGAACTGACACCGTTAACAATCGCGTTTTCATCTGCCGAATCCACTGCGATGATGCACTCTTCATTGGAACCCTTTACCTTTCGAAGCGGAAGTGCATCGTTAAATACGACAACTTGCCGGTCCGTGAGTTCGACAAGTACGAAATCTTGGTCAGAGAACGACATGTGGTGCCGCTTCTACCAAACGATATTTAGATGGACATTTAACATTGATTGCTAGCAAATAAAACGCATATTTATTTATCAAAAATAGCTATTTTGTACTGTTAATTGATTTGTCTTGTTAATAAGATAAAAACTCAGGCCTGGATTTTTACTACTTTGCACACTGTTTGCAAATACAAATTTGGGGGCATAAAATCAAAAAATAATAATACAAACGGTAAACTATTTACAGTTGGTTGTCAAAATATATCTAAAGTCTGAAAGTATGACTCCCTACGCCTACGCCATGTAACCATGTAATGTGTGATAATTTAATTTAATTAATTAATTAATATAATATCTTTCTTTACGTCAAATAAAAAAATTTGTCAATTTAAGCAATAGTAAAAAATCGATCTTCACTTTCGCCTAACTCTAATGTGAATATTAAGAAATGTAAAAAAATTTACGAAAAGGTTGATCAACAGAGGTTACTCGAAGTTTTTATTTATAATTACCATTTGGGTCAAGTTAGTTGATCTTACGTTATTAATGAAAGTATGTTGTGACCCTCTTGATTTCATAAAGGCTCAAAAGGCAATCAAGTTATTAATTTTCTTAAAGGATACATTTTTTTACTCCGAGTTAGATTATAAACTTCGATGTTAAAAAAATTTGAAGAAAACTGTTTTTACCCTTTCGGACCGAGCACGTATGCTATTTTTAAAACAAGTAAGGTAACAACTCGTTTCCTTTAAAATTCAGAAAATAAAAAGGCAAAACAATAAACCAAACTTATGAAATAACAGCAAGGGGGATTTTTTTAAATTGCAAATATCTGTTTTTTTTTTAGGGTTCAATAAAACTAGGTTGAGTAAAGTCACAATTTGTAGGTTACTCACCGAAACCGATGCTATCAATACCAATCTTTTGATAGCGATAGGTAATATAGGAACTGCGAGATAAGGGGCGACTATAAAAGCAGTTAAATAGCCGGCCTGACAATTAAAGCGAATCCATCAGCCCGACAAGATGTACAAAGTAGCCGGTTTGGTTTTGGCCCTGTTTGTAGTCGTCTACGCGGTTCCGTCGACGTATGGTGAGCACTATAAATTAAGAAAGGGTTATCTCAATACTAAATATAAATGCGTACTTCTGCAGATAATGAGCACGTGTGGGTTGCTGGTAACCTGTCTTACGCCGTTCCCGACAAAGCAGTTTTGGGTGGATTCGATCCTTATGGATTCAACACCTATGTGGGCCGTGTAAAATACTCTAACAATATCCTGCCCGCCCGCGTGGTTGTGGAAACCGGCGTCGCTTACTTCAATACCGAGACCGCCTCCTCGAAGCTCCTTGTGTACGACCTCCTCGTTGCTCAGAACAACCGGACCTTCGTCTGGGCGAGGAGTTTCGATGGATTCTACGAGAAGGGAGCCGTTGCCGTGGGCACTACGGTCCAAAATGAGCGGGTGTTCTGCTGTCGGGCAAAGACCGATGGAGCAATTCTGATCGGCACCCTCATTCCCAGCCAGAAGTTGTGCATCATCAAGCATGAGAACCTCAACCTGCGCAAGTTCGACAAATACGAAGTGCTGGTGGCCAAATAGATTCAACTATTTATGACGCTGCTTAATAACTAAGATCTCCAGAAAACTTATGGATTCCCGTTCAAAATAAATAAAATAAAATTTATTTGGATATCGTTTTGTTTTCCTATTGCTTAATTATTAAAACATATTAAATATATGTATTATATATATATTTAATATATTTTAAATTTCTTAAAGTCAATTGTATGTTCAACCTGCAGCCTTATATATCGGAGTGTTAATAGTTTTTAGGGATTTCAACTTGAGCTTGAGGTTATAGCTTAAACATATGAACCATTTTATTGAAAACAATAGTTTAGACAAAAATACTGCGCTCTAACTAATATAAAACCAAGGTTGAACAGAAATTAGAGTACTTCGACAAATAAAAAGGCTGGACTCAAATCAAAAACTTTAATTTTTCAGATAATTAAGTCAATGTGAAAGTCTATTTATCCATATGTTCACTTAAAAAAATAAGTGTAAAAACAAGGTAGCAATCAATACTAAATCACCAAGCTATTGTTTAGTGCCAAGCAAAAAAAAGATAGTTTTAATGAATTTTAAGATTTTTATTAGCTTTATAAGTATATAAATATACACACAAAACAAAATCGTTTGACAGTGCTCATCAATAATTCGTAATCGTAAATTGTATACAAAAACATAAATCAACAAAATCTCTGACTAATTTTCTTTTAATAGAAATAACATCTGTTTACAAAAATCTTATCGTGTTGTTCAATAAATTTGTACCATTTCAACAAAATGTACCATCCTAAAATATAACTATAAATCCTCATATTATATTGCAACTTCGTTTAATACCTTGTAAGCCCTAATGATTGGCAGAGATCTCTTCCTCTGATTGATTTGAAGGGGGGTTTTGCAGTTATCAGTTTCCACAGAAGTAGATCGATAAGATAAGATAAGCAAGCGCATTGCCTATTTGACACAGGGGTCATTAAGACAATACCCGGAATTTTTTCGGTTTGGTCAAATTTAAGCTATAAATTATCTAAATTGGTTTGCTCCAAACTCTCGATTCACAGTAAGTTCTCTGGAAACAACAAATGGTTATTATCAACATAAAGATATAACCATTGCTTATCACGGCTCTCTTCGATTATTTTTAATTAATATTATAGTTTAAACTAAATTGTTGGTATTGATTCGATTATTTTTAATTAATATTATAGTTTAAACTAAATTGTTGGTATTGATTCTGAAATAAGGAAAAAGTGTGACGTATTAAGGTATAATTAGTTTTTTTGTAATTATACTAAATTATGTTTTGGCAAGGAGAATAAAATTCTTTACTTACTTGGTAGCGTATCCCAAATTTAGACAAACCAACAACTTGTCACAAAAAATCCTAGGAAAAGTGTTACGATTTTCATCCGCCCCGTGGTCCCCGAACTAGAGGCCTGTTCGTCCTGCCACCAGGTCCACTCATTGTGGTAGAATCGGGGATTGCAGTCCGGATCCGATGGCTTGTTGTTGGGCGGATGGGCCTCTTTGGCGAACTGTTGGATTCGCTGCCACAGATCCAGAAAGATAGTCGTATTTCGATACTCCTCGTACAGGTTGCTCTGCTCGCAAGGATCCGCCTCAATGTCGAAGAGACAGGGTGCCTCGAGGGGCATACAGGGCTTGATCCCAGTCACAGGAACTGGACACTCGATCCTGGCCTGATCCCGCAGCTCGCTTATGTTGCGCTCCCCGGCGGATACCCGCTGCAAATGCTGCCAAACACTGGTGTTCCGAATGAGATCCTCGTAGTCCCGGGATCGGGGATCCTCCTCACTGGTCACCCGCTGACCCAGCCAGCCGTCGTAAATGCCTCCGCTGGTAGTGCCGCTGATTAATTTCCACTTGCCACGTGTGTAGGACAGATGGGGTTCCACCTCATCCTCGTCGATCACGTGGACAATCTCCCGCTCCACCGATTCGTATCCGTACTTGAGCGCCGACCACAGGTTCAAGCCATCCAGGTGGAGGTCCGGATCCGGCGATATTCCAGCTGCTTCCGCCAACGTGGGCAACAGGTCGCCAATATAGATCTGCTGTTTCCACACGCTGCCTAGGCGCTCGAACTCAGTGCTCCAAATGGCCGCCGAGGATCGCAGTCCGCCCTCCCATGGGGAATTTTTTTGCTGTAATTAAAAACAAATTAATTAATAAATGGAACTGTCGAGTAATTAAAGATAACATACTATCATTATGATTTTGATTGTCGATTTACATAAATTCGACTCGAAGAAATGTTAATATTGAGTTTGAGGAATTATCTACAGAAAAGTAGTTATTAAACAATTTACATATCACTTTGTATAACGATGTAGTCTAAAAGTGAACTCAATAAATCAATCAAGCTTTGTAACGTGATAAACAGTTCACGCCTGACTGCTTTAGAAATATATATACTCTATATTTAGATGTGTGTTAGGTATAAATCACTTTCAAAAAAGTATTTTTTTTACAAAATGTAAACAATTGATTAAATAAAATAATTTGATCGAATTTAAATTTGTTTCCTAAACAAACATTTTTTAAAGGGAATAATGCATCGCTGTTAAATACTCGATTCGTTGTTTTCCAAGATTAAAAGATTAAAAAACATATCTCGCAAAACAAGATATAAAAAAGGTTTTGTAAATTTGGTTACAACCTGACAAAGATTTGCTCTACTTTTGGGATTGTACTTATTTTGCAAGTATCAATCATCAATCGTATTTTACCTACCCCTCTCAATGGAAAGTTGGAGGCTGTGGTGGAGTGCTGTCCCTGAGTTGGCCCGCCATTGTCGGACAGGAAGAGCAGGATGCTGTTTTGGAGCATTTCCTGCCGTGCCAGGGCGTCTATGACCATGCCCACACTCCTGTCCAGTCGCGACACCATTGCCGCATAGTAACGATGGGTCTCATTTCGAATGTACTCAAATTGGACCAACTCGTCGTCGGGCGCCTGCATGGGACTATCATCATTTGCAGCGTGTGGGGCCAGATGACTCAAAAGCAAAAAGAGTGGCTGGCTATTGTTTTTCGATCCGTGATTCTCAATCTCTTGAACAGCTGCATCAGTGAGCACATCAGTGACATAGCGGCCCACCTGATCGTGGCCGGGTTTCAGATTGTCCCGGAAATCATGGCCATTGTAGCCATTGCTCTAAACAGAAAATAAATAATAAATTAATTAATAAGTTTAAGAACAGAACAGAAGTTAAGTTAAGGAATGAAAACCATACAATTCGCAGAATATAAATCTGAACAAGAATGACCCACTTTCTCACTTATTTCTCACCTTTTGTTCATAGATCTGGCTGTAATAATCCACATAGGCTCCAAGGTAGCCCAAATGACGATCAAATCCCCGTTGGGTGGGCGTAAAGTTTCGCTGCGACATTCCCAAGTGCCACTTTCCCAGGAGACTGGTTCGGTAGCCATTTCCCTGGAAAACCTCCGCCATGGTCGTCTCGTTCAGCGGAAGACTCCAGGGCTGATCGTTCACAATCACATAGTGCTGCATACCTGAAATTGTGCACTCATTTTAATTCTGATAAATATTTTCATTAGTTTCATTAATCCAAACAGGCGAAATCATTTAACTTTAAATTCTACTTCACGATCAAGAGAAAAACTTGCCTGTATTAATGGGATATTTGCCAGTTAGAAGAGCAGCCCGGCTAGGTGTGCACATCGGTGCGGCGTAAAGATTGTTCAGGATTACTCCACTATATGCCAGAGCATCAATGTTGGGAGTGAGAAAGTTGTTGGAGCCACGGAAACTTACGTCATCGAAACCCTGTATGCAAATCATATCAAATGCTCATTAAAACTATAAAATGTCCCATTAGACTCACCAGATCATCGGCCATTATAATGATGATATTAGGCTTTTCGGATGAGACGGTTAAAGCGCCGGATAAGGCAATACAAAAAACTAATCCAGCAGTTAAAAACGAGTCAATACTGCTGAATTTACCCAGATGCGATGACATGGCCATGAATGGAAGGAGGAAGATGTGGGACAGATACTAAAAAACAAACAAACGGGAATTAGTGCAAATAAGCGTTTTAAAAATTAACACACCAAATGGGCGTCAAGTCAATGATGGATGTGCTCGCTACAACGTTCCGGATATATTAGCATTATAATGACTTCCAGTTTAACCTATTTTGTGGAGTTTTACCAGATAGTTTTCGGAAATATCAACAGTTAATTTGTTTCTTTTAAGAATAGATCAAGTATAAAAACTGATAACAGAGTGAAAACATCTCAGCAATATTCCCTTTCGCCAATATTTTCAACCAATTAGGCGTTAAAAAGATAACACAACAATTACGAATAAATGGAAATGAAATGAGGCTGGGAATTAGTTAAATAGGAAGTTGTGTATGATCACTGGTTGGGGATTGTTTTCTGTCAAAACAATGGTTTTTTTTACAGAATTTATACTATTCTATTGCGTTCAAAAAATAGCTACAAACAATTTTGTCTTGCCTACAACTTTGTAGAACATATTTACTTAATTACAAATTGTGTTCTTGTTTTTAAGAAATAATGAATTTAAAAATTGAGGACAACGAGAACTTTTAGGCATGCAAATATTTACATGTAATGATTATAATTAAGTATGACATAGCAACTGAATGGAAATAGCAAATTAGGGATAAAGAGCAAAAAAGTGTTAATAACATCTAAAGATTAATTGATATTTTTTTATTAAGGCGTTAATTATTTTAAGAAACATTGCCTAGCTTTATTTTTAAGCTCTATAGAATTTGCTTTATTTATTGCCTTTAATTGATTTCAGCTCGTACTCCAAACCAATTGATTAAACGCTGAAACGATATTCAATGATTCGGTTTCATTGTTGTCGAATCATTTCATTCTGTTCACACACTTTTATTATCGCTAGAGACAAGCAACTAAACATGTTTGCCAAATAAGAATAAAAGGAATCCGAACAACAATGGGCTTATCAGGTAGATTCGTGCATAACAATTCCACTCACAGAAATTCGCGATCGGGTTATATTGTATTCCGCGTTCTGATCTCTGATCACCCGGACTCGAAGTACAGAGAGCAACTGAATGACAACTGAAAGTAATTGGAAACTGCCTTTAAAGCGAGTTACCGGCTAGCATATATCCCCATCGAATTAACATCCAACCAGATTTGGTGTGGGTGCTATTAAGAGTAAAGAAAAGAGAAGTAGTTTTTATGAGATTGGTTTCTCTTAACTAAACTCTGGTAGACTAAGCGTTGCATACTTTTTGGAGGTCGCAAGTATTTAAATTCTCGACTTCCTTGACAAACTCTAAAATGATATAGATCAAATTTCTGTTTTAAATGTGCGTTAAACATATAGGCACACTAACCTTTAGAAACAAGATTTCTGATTAATATAATTTAAATTTTTTTTGTAAAAATTCAAAAGGACTTTCCATAAAACAAAAAAAAAGAAAATAAACTCCATTAAAAAATTATACCCCTATCACCACTCTATTTTTACTGTAAATATAACCCATATAACGAATACACGTTTGTTGGTGCTACATTTTCAATAAATAAATTTTGACTTTAAGAAATATTTTATCAAATTATTCTATTTCATTCTACTAGATAAGAGTATTAAATTCGAAATTGTAAGTCCTATTTAACTGGATTAATTTTATTTTTTAGTTCATCAAATTTTATGTCAACAATCGTTTTGAATGTATTTAAATGTTATTCTCTACACAGATAGCAGAAAGATAAGGTTTATTCATCCTCACATGTTCCCTCCTCACATTCACAAATATACTCGTATTCATCGGAGTCGACTGTAGGGGCTTCGGTTTCGTACGTTTGTGTAGGATACGTAATCGTATATGTCCAACCAAACAACCATTTCCACCAATACCAAAATGTCCTGGGTTGTACTGGTTTTTTCATCATGGCCCTTATTAACGAGGCAGTGTTATTGGGAACAGTTCCGTTGAACTTTGGCGAGTGCTTGCAATTGTCCACCGGCTCCGTTCGTTTGCAAAGATGTTGGTACTTGGCATCGACTCCGGTTGTGCAAAGTATTCCGGGTTTTGTGGAAAATTCGTAGAGTGTGGAGTTTTTCTTTGGTGAACAGCTGTAGACACAGGCTAGCCACTGGTGCGTCCATCCACCCTTTTCGACCCTGGCCATGGCACAGCCCAAGCGGTTACTGGGACCCACCATCATTGTCATGAAGTGTCCAATCTCCTTCCTAAGGCATATCATTAGCGGACAAGTGGACTGATGACGAGAGCTGAGCAATACTTACTTATCGCTGGACAATCCATCCAATAGGCTGACAGCAGAAACGTGCTTATACTCATCGTACCAGCTATTCAGCTGGGATCTAACTATCCTGAAAGTATCCTCGTTCTTCTTGAACTTGTTGTAGACCGCATGGTAGCCCGGCTCGGAGAACAGTTCCGTGGATATGCAGCGATCAGTTGGATGGAGATCACAGCGTTTTACCAGAAGTTCGGCCAAACGAGCCAGATCGCTGCTCCACGACAGTTTCAGCATACGACCTGCATGTGGTAACCTGTGAAATTGGCCCCCGGCCACTAGGTCGCGATAGGTGTTGTGATAGTTTATTATGAACTTCTTTGTTTTCTTGGGTATGGAAATTATTGTTGCGTTTAGACCACACTGAGGCGACCAGTTCTACGAAGTAAAAGAAAAACCAAATAACGTTTAAACAAAGTACATCTCTTAGCGTGATAAAATTGTAATAAGTTGACTAGTTAGCTTACACCTTTATTTTTGCAGGCAATATGTGGTGGTTTCTTTTCGGCTGGACAGTTCTTTAGCTTGCAATAGTCCGTTTCTTTCATTAAATTAACAACGTCCAGCTGAGAGAAAAACAGAAATCCTGCTGCAACGCAAAAACAACTCCACGTCTTCATATTCTCTTTGAAACTAAACAAGTGGATTCTAATTTTGTTAGAAATGTAATGTTAGGTTCGGTTCAATATAATCAAGTGTGACTGCATCTTTTTCTATTGTCTCTATAAATAAATTTTCGCCTGGGACAAAAAATCAAGAAACGAAGGCTAGCACTAAGAACCGGCCAAAACTAAAATCTTTAATTTCAAATTTTTTTATGATTCGTTGAAGTGGGAGTTGCCTAATTTTAGATTCTACATTTTAAATCCCAATCTGTAGATTTTATAACTTTCAAGATCTCGACGTTCATACGGACTGACAGACAGACGGTTATGATTAGAACGACTCGGTCATTGATCCTGATCAAGAATATATATAATTTATATGGTCGGAAACGCTACATACTTTTCAACGAATGCAATATACCCTCTTACTCTAAGAGCTATTTATATAAAGACATATCTCTAAGAACTAGTTAATCAAACCACATTTAATGTATTTTATATATTATTGCTTTAATAACAACGGCCATCCAAATCAAACTAACTCAACCTTAAATTGACTCCATGCTTTCAGACCCCTCAATGTCTTGCAATATTAATATTCATATACGAAATAAAAAGGAAGTGTAATGTAAGTTTCTTATTTCAGTGTGTGGTTAAACAATAGAATTGGTTATCCCATTATTTTATTCTGAGGTTTTTAATTTCGGCAAATACCTTTAAATGGTAAAATGCGAAAAAAAAGTGTAAATTTCATTCCTCTTCATGACCGCCGCTGCCACCTTGAATGACACTCCAGGTTTTCTGAACCAGTCCCCAGCTGCCTTTTGCCCAATCCCACCACTCGCAGCAGAGAGCACAGAAACCACACAGAATATTCCTGGATTGTGGCCGTCTATTCATCATGCTCCTTATATGGGATGCAGTGTCATTGGTAATGTCCACTTTGAATTGGTCGGAACTTTTGCAATCTTCAACAGGCTCCGTTTCGTTGCAAAGATGTTGAAACCTGCCATCAACCCCGGTGGTGCAAAACATTCCGGGATTGATAGAATACTCGTAGAGTACAGAGTTTTTCTTTGGTGAACAGCTGTAGACACAGGCTAGCCATTGGTGGGTCCACCCATCTTTTTCGATCCTGGCTATGGCACAGCCTATACGGTTACTGGGGCCCACCATCATTCTCAGGAAGTGTCCAATTTCCGATCTGAAAGGAGAATATATTGTTCAAACAACACAACACGGATGATACACACGACTCACTTATCATTGGACAACCCATCTAATAGGCTGGCTGCAGAGACGTGCTTGTACTGATCGTACCAGCTATTTAGCTGGGATCTAACTATCCTGAAAGTATCCTCGTTCTTCTTGAACTTGTTGTAGACCGCATGGTAGCTCGGGGCGGAAAACAACTCCGTGGATATGCAGTGATCAGTGGGCTGGAGATCGCAGCGCTTCACCAGGAGTTCTGCCAAGTAAGCCAGATCGGTGTCCCACATCATTTTGAGCATACGACCTGCAGTGGGTAGTCTGTGGAATTTGGTTCCGGCCACTAAATCTCGATAAGTGTTGTGATTGTTCAAGATCAACGTCCTTATGGTGTTGGGTATAGAAACGATTTTTGGGTTTTTTCCACACCGTGAGGACCAGTCCTGCGGGTTGAAAACCAACAAAAATTTGTTGTACATTAAATGAAAACTATATTCGCATACTTTCTTATTATTGCATGCAATATGTGGCAGTTTCTTGTCAGCTGGACAGTTTTTTAACTGGCAATAGTCCGTTTCTGGAAGCAGGTTAACTATGCTCATGCTTGAAAAAAGCAGCAATCCGGGTAAAACGGAAAGGCAACTTAACAACTTCATGTTTCCCTTGGAACTAACCGCATGAATCAATGATCGGTATTAATATTAGCTTCGGATATTAAATTTAAAATTGTATATCAGATGTGTAACTGAACATTTCTATTTGGTAGGACGAAGAATGAAGAAACGAAAGCTAGCTAAATAGAACTAAAAAAATAAATACCTTAAAAAGTGTAAAAAAAATTGTTTGTACATCTTAATCTTGACAAAGGAGTTAAAAATAATCCCGTGTTCTAAATTTGTTTGTACGCTAGTGCAATCGGAACTAATTAGAAGTATTTTTGAACCACTGCCCCAAAAACAACAATCCATATTCGAGCCCACATATGAGGCACATGATTCATTCAATCAACAGAATCGTTGCTCTTTTCTGATTAGCACTTAAAAATGTGACGTTAATTATAAATAAATCATACGTATGTGATTACGTTTCAAGTTTGGTTTTCACTTAAATTTCCCCGATGATATTTAATTTTTCAATTTGAATATCAGTTTAATGAAATTTTAATGTTTAAAAGCAATAGTAAAGCTTTTTTATGAATTTTATAATTTGGAAAATTCTTTGTAGGTATCAAACAATTCAAAAAACAAATGTTTGCTAATATATTTTTTGGTCAAAATACATTTTTTTTACCTATGTACGAATATAGAAAAAGGTTCTTCTGACCTAAATTCCTTTGTCTAAAAAACAATATCCCCATGGCAAAACATTTGAAGATATTCTGTGTTAAGGGTTGAACTGACGGCTGATGAAATAAAGGTAGCTATGAAATAAGCACAACAACAATGGCTGAACTAAAGCCAAAGTGAGAGAGAAGTTCTTATTACCGGCTAAATGAGGGTTGCCAGTCCACCGTGTTGGCTATTTAAATATCGCGAGCATATCTAGTTCATGGAGATTCACAGAAGTCGACTACCCGGTTTCTCTCCCGTTTCACAAGAAAATAATGGGAGGTTAGCATGGACGTAGGCGGGGGATGTTGGCCCTGTGAATCATGAGAAGCTAAAAATGTTAGTTATTTTAAAAATGTTTTTTCTAAATTATATAGTAAGAAGCCCAGATCAATGAGTACATTCTTTTGCACATTTTGTGACATACCATAAATACAGCCAAAAAATTGCAAAATCATAGGTACATTTTTGATAGAGGTACAAAATGTGGTGAAAGTCCCTGATGGCTACGCCCATGGAAAATGAGAGAGTGTTGGACGAATAGGGAGAGCGGCAGCTGCAATGTGTTGCGTGGAATTGTGATTTTATGGCCGGTTGTGAAGAGACCAAAACACATGGTTTGCGGCAGAACGGTTATTTGAAGAGCGGAAAGCGGCCGCATATTGATGAGCGGCACGGTATTAATTGAATTTAATCAAATCGATTCGGATGACAGCAATGGAGGAGTTCGCCGAGTACTATGGGTGAGTGAATGTCAAGAACACGCATGCAACAAGTGTCTAAAATTAGCGTTAAATGCAATCAAACACGGTGGCTAATTTTAGCCACGGTTTAGCACCCACCTTTCGGCCACACGACGCGAATAGCAGCTATCAGCTTGTATCAGCTGAGCTGCGTATAAACAATGGCCAAAACTCCACGCGTCCATGCCAATGGAAAGCTCAAACAAAGCAAAATTAGTAGTGCCGTATGAAATCAAAACAATTCAGGGGTTTCCATCACGCCAATTGAAAAATGCTCTGCAGGGAGGAGAAACTATTTTTACACTGGTCTGCTTTTTCTTCATTTGCCAGTCAGACTAAGCTAAGCGAGACCTTCCACGAAATGAAACGAATTTTTAATTTTTTTTTAATATTTAATTTTATTAAATACGGTTTTTCTCCTAAAATAATGTTCATATTATTAGAGTACTAAAAACGTAACACAAAGCTTCTGAGTTCGTGTTGCCTTATCTCCATAAGGTTGGCCAAGACATAAGATATATGTTTCCAGTTGTTTGTAAGTAAACTACTTCCAGCTAAGAAACTATACACGGAAAGAAAAAAACAAAATGATTTCGAAACACAAGAAAACCAACCTATTTCAACATCATAAAAATTTTAATCAATATAATAACGATAGGTGGTAATACTAGTTCAATAAGCATGTATTCTCTTTTTTGGAAGTTGTTAGACAATGTACTTATTTATTTTGGTTAAATAAGATATATAGAAAATGGGTATATACCATGAAATAGTTGGACGAACGTATTATTAATTTTTCACTGATCGAGTGCTTAGTTATGCATTAATTGTGCAGGATGCAAATGCTTAGCTACTTACCTTTTTGTTTAACAACGTCAAAAGTGTCAACTATTTGAACCGCTAATCGAACGCGACAATTCATTAGGGCATGTGGTAAACTTGGCCCATCGACCTGCCTAGTCATCCGGTAAAACCGAGAGTTCCCACCCGGGGTATGCATTCGGGAATATACAATATCCATACTATAATTTCTGGTAGGGACGGAGGAGGAGGTGGGTTACCAATTAGCGTTGTCAGCGTCAGAGCCGTGATTTCACCTCGTTCGCGTCCGACCTGAGGATGCGAAAGCTTCAGTTCGATTTGAACTCACCACGATCCCCCGGAGCCGTAGAACCGATTCACTATTTAATGGCACTGGCGTGCACGGCGTACGCTCAGAAATCAGTGGAACGCTTTCTGGCGCTATACGCAACTCGATCAAATTTCAAATTGCGAATTCCGATACCCAAACTCAATTAAGTGGCATCCAGATACAGATACAGTCCTCAATTTTGTCCTCAGATTTCTCGAAACTTGATTCTACCCTTGCCAATCAAATATGGATTGCAGTTTGTGATATTTATTAAAGTGCGATAACGACCAAAAACTAATTAGTGATCAGTTAAAAAAGTTGAGAAAGGATTCGATTTTAAAAGACAGCAGGTGAGCAATTTGAAGGTTTTATTAAAGCACGAAGCAGCTTATTGTTTACAAAAATCAAAAAAGACCAGTTTAAAAGGCTTAAACTTCCTAATCGATTCTGCCAATTATAATTTTCGTACTTATCCAGAGCTAAAAGAGACATACCAAAAGTTAATGTGTTTACATAAAAATCGGTAGACATGGGTGAAAAACGAATAATTTCAATACATTTTTAAAATCTTAAGTTATTTATTTATATAAATATAACAAACACATAAAGTCTATAATTAATAGATTATTTTCAGCGTTGATTTATTTTGGAAGATGTTAGTATGGAGATTTCCCCTCTTAGTCATCGGAGATAAATCCCGATGATCACAAGACTCAAATTTAGATCAGCTTTGACGCGACTTGGCGGTCGTAAAACCGTTGTCTACATTCGCACATTAACGGACGCCCACTAATTTTCTTATGGCCGACCCATAAACCCAACTCCGCACCATTTCTTGACCCACCTATACCACCACAGGCACTTTCCACAAATTGCGAACGTGTTAATATGTCGGTTCTGTAAACATCGAGTACGGCGGATTATAAATATATTGCACGGCTCAGCAGAAGCCCTTAGCTTCAATTACATACTTGCCCATTATAATAATGGTTTAACAATCTTTTTTTCCAGAATGCCCAGCTGGAGCGTGACGAATGCGTTTCGCGTGCTCACACGCAAGAAGCCGTTGGAGGACTCGAATGAATCCAAATTGGCCAAAGTCTTGTCCGCCTTTGATCTCACTGCCCTGGGTATTGGGTCGACCTTGGGCGTGGGTGTGTACGTCCTCGCCGGCGAAGTATCCAAGCAGTATGCGGGTCCTGCGGTGGTCGTTAGCTTCCTCATCGCTGCCATCGCCTCGATCTTCGCCGGACTGTGCTATGCGGAGTTCGGAGCCCGGGTTCCGAAGGCAGGATCGGCGTACATCTACAGCTATGTGACCATTGGCGAGTTTATCGCTTTCCTCATCGGCTGGAATCTCATTCTCGAATACGCAATTGGTAAGTTTTCAATTAGAGGCGCCGCCGTCTGATTGATTTGATTTAATTGCCCACGAATTCTGATTCTGACTCTGACTCTGGTTCCCATCTCGCTTTCCGCTAGGCTCCGCCAGTGTCGTCAAGGGTTTAAGCACCTATCTCGACCAGCTTTGCGGCAATCCGATGAGCAGCTTCCTGGGCACCCACATGCCCATCAACATTGACGGGATGGGGGCCTATCCGGATCTGTTCGCCTTTGTGGTGACCATTCTCTTCTCCCTGGGCATTGCCGTGGGAGCCAAGGAGTCCACCAGGGTGAACAATGTCTTCACCATGCTGAATCTGGGAGTGGTGCTGTTCGTGATCATCGCAGGACTCTTTAAAGGTGAGTTTTTTCTTTCCGAAAAACATAATTCTTATTTTTTTTAAAAATTTTAACAATTCTAAGAAATGTTTATATCGAAAAGGTTATTGCAATTACAAAATGTGTATTTATAATATCTTGTACTAAGCTTTGAAATCTAAAGAGTTCTTGTTGATCACCATTTATATGTTTAGAAATTGATTAAATTTTTTTTAACTTATTAATTAATAATACCTCTTCTTCAGTTTCCAGCAGCAACTGGTCCATTCCAAAATCGGAGGTGCCTGAGGGCTATGGCAACGGTGGATTCATGCCCTATGGAGTTTCGGGCATCATCAAGGGAGCCGCAGTTTGTTTCTACGGGTTCATTGGGTTCGACTGCATAGCCACTGCCGGGGAGGAGGCCAAGAACCCCAAGAAGTCCATTCCATTCGCTGTGATCGTCTCCCTGGCCATGATCTTCCTGGCCTACTTTGGAGTGTCCACCGTGCTGACCATGATGCTGCCCTACTTTGAACAGGACGAGAAGGCCCCGCTGCCCCATGTGTTCCGCATAAATGGCTGGCATGTGGCCGAGTATGTGGTCAGCATTGGAGCAATGTTTGGACTGTGCTCCAGCATGATGGGAGCCATGTTCCCACTGCCAAGAATCGTGTTCGCCATGTCCAACGATGGTTTGCTGTTCAAGTTCCTCGGGGATATCAGTGAAAAGTACAAGACTCCCTTCAAGGGAACCATGATCACGGGTCTGCTGACGGGCATCCTGGCGGCCGTTTTCAATCTCAGCCAGCTGGTGAACATGATGTCCATCGGCACCCTGCTGGCCTACTCCATGGTGGCCAGTTGCGTCCTCATGCTGCGCTACGAGGTGGACGATCGTCGGGAAAGTCGCATCGTGGCCAACGGACGTGCCATGGGTCTGGAGCAGGATCGGCCCTGTGCCCTCTGGAGGCGGATCTTCAACCTCAATGGCCAGGCGGTGCCTACCAAGCACACTTCAAGGATCGTCACCTACAGTGTGACTCTGTTCTGTAAGTGACATTTTACTGACTTAATGTCAAAAAAAACATTATATAAGGATATTTAATAATTCCTTTGTTACTTTTTTATTAATTTTATAAAATCCATAATTAAGCAAAAATTGGTTTTGTTTTAAACCATAAAAGATTTTAAAATTTAACCGCATGAAATCCAATTCTAATGAATCCTCTTAATTTTCAGCTCTTTGGTGCATGGTCTTCTCGCAGATTCTGACCAAGTTTGAGGAGGATCTGGCGAACGTGACGTCCTTCGATGGCATTAAGCTGGTGCTGGGCACCATACCTTTGGTAGTGCTGCTGCTGATCATCTCGCGCCAGCCAACCTCGGGGGTGAAGCTGTCGTTCAAGGTGCCGCTGGTGCCCTGGCTACCGGGCATCTCCATACTGATCAACATCTACCTGATGGTCAAGCTGGACATCCTCACCTGGGTGCGCTTCAGCATTTGGATCGCCATCGGACTGGCCATCTTTCTGTCCTACGGCATCCGTCACAGTCGACTGAGGCAGCGGGAGCAGCGCAACAACTCCATTGCCATGATGCGGGACTGCAGCAACTCGGCGTTGTTGGGCGGCCAGGAGAACTCCAAGTACAGCAACGAGGTGCCGCTGATATTGATGCACAGTACATCCTAAGTGCACACTGATATTTATTTACACTGTACATGCGATTAATTTTTTGGCTACATACTCCACCTATGTAATTCATCATCCATATACTCACCTATGTAATTTACACATGCACTTAGTCCCATATCGTAAAATAGGAAACCAAAAACTACGAAAAGTACAATAAGTTAGCTGAAAGCAATAAACACGAATATTCTTATGCTAATTTATTTTGATCTGCTGGATTTGTTTATAAATTTTTGAAAGAAAACTAGCACTTACAATATATAAATGTAAATTTAACAACAATCGTAGGATCAACTGTATTTCCGTTTCACGTGTCATTTGATTTTGGTACGTCAATTTTTGGATTTAAAATATTTATAATGTCGCCGACATATACTATAAATATGGATAATTTCTTCGTTAGACGCTTGACTACTTTCATAAAAACGACAGATTTGACAGAAATATTGTTATCTAAGTATACTTGTACTACACTAATAACAATTGCAATGTTTCCAAGAGTTATATTTCGACTTTGGTAGCTTCGCTGGCTTTGCGCTCGCTGCTGTCCCTTTCCCGCTCAACGACCTCCTCCTCTTCAGCCTCCTCGTGTTGCTCTTGGGAGGAGGCCTGCTCCTCCTCATCATTAGCAACAATAATAAAATCACTATCTGTCGCCTTGGAGGAGCTCTTTTCGCTGGTGCGAGTCGAACTCTGATGTGAGTCAAGGGCAGATGCGTAGAAGGCAGGGTTGCAGGTGAACTCCTGCTTCTTGGCGGCATTCACTTCACGTGCAATGGTGGACACTGCACTGGGGTTAACGTTCTGGCCTTGATTGGACAAGGCTCCCTGCGCCTGCTGCCCGAATCCCATGCTGCCGGGAACGGGTTTTACTGTCGGGCGTTTGACTTTTGTCAGTCCGCCAGTGACTAAGTTGGGAGAAAATCCCGGTGGCGGCTTGAAGCCAATGTGAGGGGCATTGCAGGTGTCCATCTGGAAGACGTGACGTGTCCGGGTGCTGCCCAGTTGCTTCTCCACGCGCAGGGACTGGGCGGGCACGACGGGCGGACGACGGGACACTCGCGGCATCGTCGCCTGAGAGATCTCCGGCAGTTCTCCGGTGGGCGACTTGCCAGCTCCACCGCTTGGCTGATCCCCGAAGCCGTACATCCGCTCGTGGCGCTCGTGGACATTGCCGTCAAATTCCTTGGACATTTGCCTACTGGCCGAGGTCTTGGGAACCTCAGGCGTGGGCAGAAGCGGTGCCACTTGCACCGCAGCCGGTATATTGACACTGGTGCCCAGTCCCAGACGCTGCTTCACATCGCTCATCGTCTGTTGTGCCTGCTGACGCGCCTTTTCCGCCCCCACCTCCAGCAAGTAGACCATCTCGTTGCGCCTGGTCATGTGATGGAGGATCTGCTCCCGGATCGGACGCAAGTGCTCGACCACAGCCTCCGCCACACGGTCCTTGTACTTGGCCGTGTCCAGGGTGGCGGCCTCGTCCACCACCGACTCAATCGACTGCCCGGTGACCTGCGAGTGGATGTTGACCAGGTTGCTCACGCCGGCTCGCTTGCCAGGATTATAGGTGATGTCCGAGGTGAAATCTGTGACGGCTTTCTTTATCTTCTGCGTGATCAGCTCAGGCGAATCGCATAGATTTATGGTGGCTTTGGGATTTGCCTCCGATTTCGACATCTTTTTGGAGGGATCTCGAAGGGACAGCACCCGGGAGGCGTCTCCATCCTCGATGATAGCGTGGCACACAGGGAAGGTCTCGCCATAGCGACCGTTGTAGGTTTTGGCCAAGTGCTGGGCCAGCTGGATGTGCTGTATCTGATCAGCGCCCACAGGAACATGGGTGGCCCTGAGAAAGAAATCAAAAGGTAACCAGATTATCAATATAAGTAACACAAGTAACAATAATATTAATAATCAAAATCAGTAAACATAAAATGTGTATTTGACAATAGAATCTAGTGATTAGATCTACAACTTCTGTCAAAAAGTGTCTTTACATTAAGCAATAAAATGTTATATATAAAACATCACTATGGACGACAATACATGTAGTAGAATTAATAGTATTTAATCATCCACATACTGTGGATCCCCAAAAATCTATAGCAGGGGGTAAATAAACTTACTTGTACAGCATAATATCGGCTGCTTGGAGCACCGGATAGACGTACAAGCCCAGCGGGACATCCTTGAGCAGGCGGGACTTCTCCCGGAATTGTGGCAGTTGAGCCAGACGCGGCATCGTGGTCATCGAGCTAAGGATCCAGTTGAACTCGGCGTGCTCGGCGACGGCGGACTGGACGAAGAGCGTGCTCTTGGCGGGATCGATGCCGCAGGCGAGCAGCGTGGCGGCCATGGTGAAGATGTTTTCGCGCAGCAGGGGCGGATTGTGGGGCATGGTGATGGAGTGCAGGTCCACGATGCAGACGGTGACATCATCGCGGGCATTCTGCAGCTGCACCCACTTGCGCACGGCGCCTAGATAGTTACCCAGATGCAGGGATCCCGTGGGTTGGATGCCACTGAACACCTTCTTCGGCCAGCGGCTGTTCTGCTGGGAAAGGGCAACAAAATAAAGTAGTGTGTTATGTAAACTAAGACCACCGATAGACTCACTGCCTCGGGACCACTGCCGGTGGTCTGGGACTGGGGCTGGAACTTCTGCTTGCTGCCACCAGTTACCTGGGCCGTCGCCGATAGCGTTCCCGGCGTTCTACTAGCCAATCCCGGCAAGAGACCCCTCGCCTGAATGCAGCGCCGCTGAAAACGCACCGGTCCCGCTTCCTTAGTGGCCACCTCAGACAGGCTGCCCGTCAGCTTGCCAACTCGAAACATTGCAATGAGCTATGAATTTTGTACCCCAAACCTTTAGGCAAAAAATGTTGGGAATAATGCAGTGCTAAACGTGAGAACTAAAGCCCGAAAAATAACTATTTTGTTTGTTTCAAACGAGCCGAAATTTTGACATTGAGTGCTCGGCGAGCGTTGCCAGATCTTTTTCGAAACACCGGCGCGACAGCTGTTCACAGTGATGTCGGGTCTGAAAGTTTTCCGCTGAATCTCTAATAATAGCTTTTTTTTTAACTTTTGGCTACTGTTCTTAAATTATTATTAACATGTCAGAGAGTAAAAGAAAATAATGTTTGTATTTTATTTTCAAATGCCTTGTTTCAAAAATAAATTAATTAATACAATTATTTACCGGTGATAATTCGCCACATAACTTCAGTTGGCTTTTCTTTAGCTTTATTGGTAGTTACTAGAACATCTTAAGACATTGAAAAACCATTATTCTATTGAACGCCTTGAGTTTCGAGTTTTCAAACTGTGTTGTATTTATTCTAGCTTAATACACATATTACATTGCAATTAACGCCTGGCGCCATTACCAATATTTATATTTTCCACTTTACTGTTTCCTACATTGAGAGTAACAAATATGCGGAGACTTTCGTTTCGGCTGTCAGGATAATTTTCGATTTGGGGTTTTTTTCAAAGATTTCAAACACGGTGCAAAATTCTCCAAAAGCTGGCAGGGATTGAAAAGTGCTTAGAAATTGATGGGTTTGCCGAATGCAGCCGCAACGTTTGCTTCGCGCAAGGCCTCGGAACAGGTCTGAAAAATAAAATAATTAGATATATTAGCTCAGGTTAAACATGATTAAGGCCATAACTTTCATCACTCAAAACTAAACACTTTTCGTTTCTGAATATTTAAGCTCATTGAAGCCTCAAGTAAAAGTTATTAAACTTTTACTTCAATGGAAAAGTGAATTTTAAGTTATGCAAGTTATTTGGTTGTTGATCACTCACTGGATGCGCATGGCAGACGCGGGCAACGTCCTCGGCTGCTGCTCCGTACTCCATGGCCAGCACAGCCTCATTGATCAGCTCGCCGGCACCAGGTCCAATGATGTGAGTTCCCAGGATCTTGTCGGTGGCACTGTCGGCCAGAACCTTGACGAAACCATCGGTTTCGTTGTTGGTCTTGGCACGCGAGTTTGCCAGGAAAGGAAACTTGCCCACCTTGTAGGCAACGCCCTCCTGCTTCAGCTGCTCCTCGCTCTTGCCCACCCACGCGACCTCGGGATGCGTGTAGACCACACTGGGCACGCAGTTGTAGTCGATGTGGACGTGGCCGCCGTTGATGCCCTCGATGGTGATTAGGCCCTCATCCTCGGCCTTGTGCGCCAGCATGGGTCCGTGGATGCAGTCGCCAATGGCGTAAATGTTGGGCACCACCGTCTGGAAAGTGGCGTTGACGGGAATCCTGCCGCGGTCGTCCTTGACAATGCCCACAGCCTCCAGACCCAGACCCTCGGTGTAGGGACGACGTCCCACACTGACCAGCAGGGCGTCGCACTGGATCTCCTCCTTCTCGCCGGACTTGGCGTTCTCCACCGACACGGTGACATTGTCGCCGCTGCGCGAGGCGGCCATCACCTTGGTGCCCAGCTTGAACTTCAAGCCCTGCTTGGTGAGCACCTTCTGGAAGGTCTTGGAGACCTCGTTGTCGATGCCCACGCCGCCGATCGTGTCCATGAACTCGATGGCAGTGACCTCGGCGCCCAGACGTGACCACACTGAGCCCAGCTCCAAGCCAATGACGCCGGCACCGATGACAACCATGTGCTTGGGCACTTTGGCCAGTTTCAGGGCGCCAGTGCTGCTCACAATCACCTCCTCGTCGATCTGTAAAGAATGACGATAAGGTAATACAAGTATTCCAGCTGTTTTTCAAGTTTTTTGCACTCACTTCAATGCCCGGGAAGGGGGTAACCTCGGATCCGGTGGCGATAAGAATGTTCTTGGTCTTCACCGTCTCCGTGGAGCCGTCGGACTTCTTGACCTGCACCTCGTTGGGGTTGACAATGCTGCCGAAGCCCGTCAGCTGTGTGACCTTGTTCTTCTTGAAGAGCATGGCAATGCCGCCGGTCAGGGCCTTCACAGCGTTCGACTTCTGACCCATGAGCTTCTCCAGATCGAGGCTAACGCTGCCGACGTTGACGCCGCGGCTCTCCAGATCGCCGGAGTGGGCCATGTGGTAGTAGTGGGAGTTGTTCAGCAGTGCCTTCGACGGAATGCAGCCGACGTTGAGGCAGGTGCCGCCCAGAGTGGCCTCCTTCTCCACGCTGACCGTCTTCATGCCCATCTGGGCGGCCTTGATGGCGGCCACATAGCCACCAGGTCCGGAACCGATCACCACGATGTCTGCCTCGTGCGTGCTGGAGTAGCAGCGTGCGTTGAGGGCACCCAGAATGGCGGCATTGGTGCGCAGAGGAGTCTGGAAAGATAGGGCATTACTAATGGTTCTGGGGCCTTATCGTTCATCACGCCAATCGCAAGCAGTCAGCACTAATCTCCGGCCGCATATCAGCTGATAATTGGCCCAATTAGCGACCTTGAAAACGGGGCCAAACAAATCCCTTAAGTCGCCAGTGATTCAGCCACTGCGATCATATGAGCACTGCAGAGGATACCAATGCATTTTCCAGGCTTTTCCTGCCCATTTTGCGACCCCCTCGGTGAGGTTAGATTGCATAACTTCGGGGGCGAAAAACGATTGGTGAATCTGCTGCATCGCCCGATTTTTACCTTGGCTACTGCCGACACAACATGACGAAGCGTGGACTGCATGGCTGGTGTGGGCGAGTTATGAGGATTATCGTTATTTAACTACAAACACAACACTAATTTGATGTGTTTTTCCGACTGTTTTCCGTGCTGTGGAGAGCGGGGCGGTCGCAGGGCTGGCGAATCGCACTCGATTGTGGTCATATGATGGCCATCGATTAGTCGATAGTTTTGAGTAGATTTCCACTCTATTGTATTTTATACAACTGCATTTAATTTTTAATCTAATATGATGTTAAGCAATAAGCTTAGAAAACATATACATACAAATTTTTTTTAAACATCAACCAGCTTACGTAAATATATATTGTTCGATAAATAAAAAATATCTATACTCTGAAGATTAATAAAACCTGTTTTTCTTATTTTGATAGCATTATTGTAAGGATTGACTTTGCAACAAATTTTGTTAATGAAATTTACATTTTTGGCCGTTTGATTGAGCACCTTTCAATTAACCACAGTAAATTTGATTAAGCACATTATGAACACTAGTAAATGTATTTATAAGTATGCAATTGATCTCCTTGTTAATTTATTTATCATACATTATGGTAATATTAAAATTAAATTATTTGTTTAATCATACAAAATAAAGATTTTATATGCGATGAATATTCGATAACATGCAATACAACTCTGTTTGGTATGCGCCACTTGCAGTATTTCCAGCATACTTTTGGTATTTTCTTGGTGCGTTCGCCTCGCGTTTTCGCCGTAGCCTCAGTTTTTCGCTAGCTGTCGCAATGCGGTCACACTGGTTCGCGGACACAACAAGATGGCGAGACTTGCCCCCGAAATCTGTTAAAAAACGCCACAAGAACAGATAGTTAATTGAGTATTCGACCAGAAAAGTGTCCGCCGAAGTGCCGGGCCAACGCGGCGCATTTTGCAGAGTGTGAGCTTGGCCGGCGTTGCCCGAGAGTCGCGAACGGCGTACCTTCTGCTGGCCTTGCCTTGTTGTTGCTGCGCCTGTTTGTGTGCGCGGTGCGAGTGTGTGCGTGGGCTGCCAAGATTGCCAAGAATCGCTTGATTTCCGCCACTTCCAAGATGATGAGCAACTACGGCAACATGATGGACTCCCCGAAGTCATCGCCCCACGGCGGCGGCCGATCCCCCGTGGTCGCCCGCCAGGACTCTTCCGGTACCTTGAAAACGACCATTTCGCTGGGCAAAACGCCCACGATCATCCACACCGGGCCCTTCTACTCGATGAAGGAGCCGCCCGCCAAGGCTGAACTCACCGGCGACAAGGATCTCATGACCGAGTACGGACTGCACCACACACTCACCAAGTTCAAGGAGAAGAAGTTCAAGGAGTCGCTGGCCTCGTTCCTGCAGAACATCCCCGGCATCAACGACCTCATCACGCATCCCGTCGAGAACAGCACGCTGCGGAGCGTGATCGAGAAGCCGCCGATCGGCGGTAAGGAGCTCCTCCCGCTGACGCCCGTGCAGCTGGCCGGATTCCGCCTACATCCCGGACCGGTTGGTGCCCCTTATATGATTTTATTACTGTTTTACTTGCACAGGTCTAAAATGTCTTTAATAATTACTTACTCCGCCTTGGATTAGTCGTAAATTTGGATGATTTGTGCATAAGTTTTCTACCAGTTAATCTCTGAAACCTATTTTTCTTACAATTTGATTTAACCTGAAAGTTGGTAACAGTTATTGGGTTACATTGAAAAAAGTACGTGTCCTAAAAATCAACGACTAATTTAATTTTAAAGCGTTACTAAATATGTTCAATATCATTTTTGAAAACCTTGTACTTGCATCTTTGCTAGTTTAACCGATTCCGATTTCCTTGTAGCTGCCGGAACAGTATCGTACCACATATGTCACACCTGCGCGAAAACACAAAAACAAACACAAAAAGCACAAACACAAAGACGGCGTTACCACGGGACAGGAATCCACGTTGCTGGGTAAGTTGTCCGCTGATACTGGCTCATCATGATCCGTGCCTAACCAAATGATTCCAATCTTACAGATTCGGCCGGCCTGGAGACTTACGAGAAGAAGCACAAGAAGCAGAAGCGCCACGAGGACGACAAAGAGCGCAAGAAGCGTAAAAAGGAGAAGAAGCGCAAAAAGAAGAACCAGAGTCCGGAGCCGGGCGTAGGTTTGCTGCCCGGAGGAGCGGGCTTGGGCGGAGCAGCGGGTGTCATGGGCGCCACCAGTCTGGGGTCGCTGGCCGGAGGTCCTGGCCCCGGTTTGTCCAGCCTGGGGGCCAGCATGGGTCCCGGCGTTGTCGGCGGCATGAACAGCTTCTCCTCGTCCATGCAGATGCAGCAACAGCAGCAGCAGATGCCCATGCAGCAGCAGCAGATGACAAGCGGCAGTCTCCTCGGATCTGTGCTGGGCACGAGCGGCGGTCCGGGAGGCGGAGTCGGCGGAGGGGGAGGCGGGGGCGTGGGGAGTGGCGGCGGCGGGGGCAGCCTGCTTATGTCGCAGTTCTAGGCAGGATCCTTTAGCAAAATAGACTTGGCTCATTACCTCTCATCAGCAGACGCACCCCAGATGGCGACACAAAAAATCAGCAGACGGACCAGTGGCGGTCCTCTTAATGCAATTTTCTCGATAACGTTTCGTGTCTAGTTATTAATTTATGATTATTGTAACTGTAAAATAGTTTATTTCTGTAATTAGCCAACAATTTTTCGTTCGTTCTTTTCGCGCTAGCTTAATGAGATTTATTTAAATGCAAGTTATGGTACAAAACGCACGCAAAACGTTTTCGCTCTCGATTCCAGCTCTTCCCCCCCACAAAAACCCAAAACCCTGCCTGCCCACCACAAAAGCGCTTTTTCGCAACCTTTTTTTTGCTCACCAACCTTGTAATTTGTAGGGTCAGTATTTCAAGTATATTTCTGCAATGGTTTGTTCTTCCAGCAAGTTTAAAAACACAAAAGAAAGCTGAGATTCAACAAAATAAAAATGCCTGTACTATAAGTAATTAATTTTAGTGATTAGGCGCATAAAACAATAAACAAGCATACAAATGATCAATGTGTGAGTTTGGTGGTTATTGGGGATTGAAAAAATAAATCTTTTTTTTTTTTGATAAATTATGTTTAGTTTAAACAAATTAAATCAATTGGAGTTTGAAAATAGTATAATATTTCTAAAATATTTATGTATGCTTATTATACATATCTCTTAATAGTTTATTGTATAGTTGTGAGCAGGGGATTCAAAGCTGGCGCTTAACACTTGTTAGTACTCTGTTAACTTTAACATGGGCCCATACTGTTATTCGACAAAATCTGACAGCTAGTAACATAGCTTCTACAGGCCCCAAAACAGCTGCTTTATTTCTCAGGGAGTTCCTCGCAATCGAGAGCCAATTAATAAATTAAAAGTGATGTATAAAAGATAGCCGTATTTGTAAAGCCATAAATGAGTTGTAACTTCGCCACCTGTTCGCGAAAGTCAGTTTTAAACATGTACAAACAGACGTGCACCAATCTCCTGGAATTGTCCTCCGCCAAGGTGAACGAGTGGATGTCGAGTTTCGACTCCGTTATAACCGATTGCGATGGTAAGTGGGTGGCTATGGGTGTGTGTGTGTGTGTGTGGGGTGTTCCCCGGTCATGGAAGACTTCCCCTCTAGGAAGTTGCGTTACATAAATATACATATGCGTATACCAAAAATCGGTCGTGTTCTTGCTGAGTCGCCAATTTCAATGTCAAAGAGTGAAATGCATGACATTTATGACTGGCAAGTCGACTTTCGGATGCCCTCATAATTACAGATTGGTTTTTTGAAATCATTAGGTCAACTTAGAGTTCTTACACAGAAAGAAAAGTTTATGACATGATAGTTTTAATGATATGTAAAAGAATTAAACAACTTTATTTTCGAACTTTATTAATTCAATATGAAGAGAAAAAAAAATAAATGTTCGTTGGACACGGTTTTAAAATAAACTCTGAAATTCTATGCAATTTACTTCAACAAAAGCTGAATCAAATCCATTAACACAATTTTATAAACATTTTTAACATTTTAACTATTTAACATTGTATTTCGTTTGAAAACGGGATTTTTTTTTATTTTTTATTTCATTATGACTAACTTTCTTTGCATAAGTATTTAAAAAACTTAACGTGAGTTGGCAAAAACTAAATATTGAGGATGAAAAATTAAATCGATGGATAGGTAGAGAAAAGTTTACATTTTTGAAAATAGGGAAGGATTGTTTATCCAATTACGGCTTTTACTATTCCCACGCAAAGGTGTTCTATGGATCTATGGCAAGGCTTTGGAAGGCTCGGCGGATGTGATGAACCAGTTCAAGGCCATGGGAAAGTCCATTTACTTTTGCACAAACAACTCGACGAAGACCCGGTCGGAACTTCTAAAGAAGGGCGTCGAACTGGGCTTCCACATCAAGGAGAACGGCATTATATCCACGGCCCATGCCACAGCGGCGTACCTAAAGCGTCGCAACTTCAGCAAGCGGGTATTCGTGATCGGAAGCGAAGGCATCACCAAGGAACTGGACGCCGTGGGCATTAAGCACACCCAGGTGGGGCCGGAACCCATGCAAGGATCGCTGGTCGAGTTCATGGCGCAGCATTTAAAACTGGACACGGACATCGGAGCCGTAGTCGTGGGCTTCGATGAGCACTTTAGCTTCCCCAAGATGATGAAGGCTGCCTCGTACCTGAACGATCCGGAGTGCCTGTTCGTGGCCACCAACACGGATGAGCGTTTTCCCATGCCCAACATGATAGTGCCCGGCAGCGGGAGCTTCGTGCGGGCCATTCAAACCTGTGCGGAACGGGAGCCCATAGTGATCGGGAAGCCCAACCCGGCGATTTGCGAGTCACTGGTCAGCCAGAAGAAGATCGATCCCTCGAGGACCCTGATGATCGGCGATCGCGCCAATACGGACATCCTGCTTGGCTACAATTGCGGGTTCCAGACCCTGCTCGTGGGCTCCGGCATACATCAGCTGAAGGACGTGGGTCAGTGGAAGCTGAGCAAGAACCCCGAGGACAAGAAACTCATACCAGACGTGTACCTGCCCAAGTTGGGGGATCTGCTGCCAGCGATTGTGGACCACCTGGCGGGTTCGAAATGATTGAGATGCGGATCGCCAATCAGTAGCCAGTATGGTAGTACGGACATGTGTCTGTATTGCAGTTACCTTCGCCCGGCCATAGACAGGAAAAAATATAAATACCTTACGAAAATGTATAGTACAATTTATACCACAAAATAAAATATTTAAATAAATTGAGAAGCATTTTGCCAGACGAACGGAACGACTCAATCGATATGCCCGACTCATTGTGTCGTTCCAAACGAGCTTTGTGCGCGAGTGAGATAGCAGGTTCTCCCCCATCATCGTGAGTTGGATTCAGTCAGTCCATCGCCGATTTAGTCGAGTCGCAAACATTTGGCGGAGCGGTCTACGGAGCAGCATGTCCAGAGGCGGTGCTATCAACTTGGCGGACCTATCCGGGGGGCAGGTGGGCGAGTGGCTCCAAAGTTTCGACACGATTCTCTGCGACGGCGACGGTGAGTTTGAAGGGCGGTAAAGGTGGCACATGAGAGCGCCGCGGAGTGTTTACAAGTTCAAAGCTTTCGCCAGGGTTGTCGATTCCCCGCAATACTAGGCCAAATATCGCTGGTAGCTTACATGGGTGAGGGAAAAGCTTATGCGATCACCGTTATTCAAAGTTAATGTTCAATTAGATAATTAAATACAAGAATTTCAAAAGGCTGTCCCTGGGAAAAACAATATTGTTCAATTTATAATTTTCTTATCATTAGCATTTACTATTACAAATGCTTATTAATTTCAAATTTAATTGCTGTTAAATGGAAATATTTATATTGTTCTAAATTATAAAAAACTATGCCAGCATTAGCTTAATATTATTATTATAAACAAATTTTAAATTAGTTAAATTCTGTTTTTTTTTTTAAATCAATTATTTTAGTTAGTCAACAAGAAGTGACTTAGTAAAAATGTATAAAAAAGAATAAAAATAATATGTTTAGTTGTAACCCTTTAATCCTAAATGATGTTTTGTCAAAAACTAATTACCAACTAATATAGGATCCTGGAATAGATTTTTTTTGTTGACATAATGCGTGAGATTGCCAAAATGTACACAGTTACAAAGCATATTAAATATCCATTTGACGCACAGGCACCATTTGGCAGGACGACACGGCCATCGAGGGTGCTCCGGATGTCGTGAATGCCCTGCAGCAGCGCTGGGGCAAAAAAGTCTACCTGATTACCAACAACGGACTGAAGACGCGCCAGGAGCTGTTTGAGCGCTCCCAGCGACTGGGATTTCATTTGCCCAGCGACCGATACATCATGTCGCCCACGGCCGCTATTGCTGACTATCTGGTCGAGAGTCCGGACTTCGACAGAGCCCGGCACAAGGTCTATGTGGTGGGCAATGCGGCCATTGCCCGGGAATTAAGGCAGCACGGCATCGACAGTTTCGGAGCCGGGGAGGCGGAGCAACTGGCTCCGGGCGACATGTGGCCGGACTTTGTGGCTCGCGAACTGGGGAACCCGGAGGCGGCCAAAGATGTGGGTGCCGTGGTGGTCGGCTGGGATGAGTACTTCAGCTACTGCAAGATGGCCCGCGCCTGTCACATCCTGTGCAGCAATCCCCACTCCGCCTTCCTCGTCACCAACCGGGATGCCGTGCACAAGTATCCCGCCTTCTGCATCCCCGGCACTGGAGCCTTTGTGGCCGCCATCGAGGCCTGTGCGGAGCGAGAGCCGCTCGAGATGGGCAAGCCGAACCCTTTGGTCCTCGAGCCGCTCACTAAGACCGGCGAACTGCGGACCGAGCGAACACTTATGATTGGTGACTGGTAAGCGGGATTAACACATCCTTTGGGGACACTTCTAACGCTGTATTTCGCTGTCTTCGTTTGCAGCCTCAAAATAGATGTCGGCTTCGCCAGCAATTGTGGCATGCTGTCGCTTCTGGTGGGCACTGGTCGATACAGTAATCTCTCGGATGTGCGACGGGAAAAAGGCAAGCTTGCCCAGCCAGATTTCTATCTGCCCCGACTGGCCGATTTGCTGCCCCATTTGTGAGCCGTTAATCCACCCGATTCCCGTGCAGCTATCAACTCGTTATCAACTTCTTAGTTCGACTTTTATTTGGCTTTAGTTCGTGTGTCTACACATAGTTGTACATATTTTATCTGCCGGCAAGTAACACTCTCTGCTGGGTACTTTCGTTATATATTAGAGTGATTGAAAAATTCCAGGACCGGAGAGTTATCTATGACCAAACTATCTTAGTTTACCAAATATAATGAGAACTTTGTTTGAACATAATGTAAATTTTTATAGGAGACAATTAAAATACTTTGAAAACAAACATTTCCAAATATTAATAATTTTTTCCAGTGGACGTTTCGGAATGGGACATCTTATACACGTCACTAGATAAATTTCAGACCCGTTCATTATTCTACGAATTAACAATATAGGCTGCGTGACTTATTGAAATATTAGCTTATCATCTATTACTTGCCGGGACAGAAAAGCAGAGACGGCAATTTCCTAACATTTTTCCCTATTTCTTGGTGATCCCATGCTTAAGTTATAATTTGCAGTGAACTAAACAAATCTTTCAACTAAGTGCAAATTCCTTGTGCTGTGACTTTCAAACTAACATTAAACATTTAAAATACACAAAAATGTAAACTAATTAACTTATTGGTTAGCTGTACAACAAATTTACAGGACACCCCGGGCATTCAGCAACTAATTGTCAAAACAAGGAAAGCAAGTATCACAGAATATCTAATTTTCTTAGTTGTTTTCTCTAAATAAAGGGCTATAGATTTTCAAGAAGATTACTTTAGAAAAGTCAATCACATGTTTTCGAAATTTTTCCCAGAATATTTTGACTGTTAAAGCTCGATATTTTCGAGGGTGTCCGTTATAGCAAGTCCTCTGATATGTTAGAGTTGAGTTCTGTTTTCTGTACTTTAGCAATTTAGAGCGAAAAGAAATCTCATAAAGCGTTGTCACGTGTGGTAGCAAATCAGAATAAGAGCGTAACTGAATCTGAAAAGTTAAACCCATTCCCTGCTTTTCCCAAAACCCCCAAACGATTTTCCCCCCACGCATTGTCTTCGGCTGGTTGTAAACGATGCATCTGCAGCAGTACGGCTTATGCGCTGCCAGGCTGCTGATGCATCGTTTGCACGCCAACTTTAGTTGTCTGTTCGCTGCCGGCGATCGCTTACTGATTTCTTCGAGGACCCTGTCTAAATTGCTAAAAGGTAACATCAGGTGCTCGCGTCCGGCGTGTTGGCCAGAATCCGGGAGCTCCTCGACAAATAGCCGTACCAGTAGAACACGTTGATCAGGATGAAGAGCAGCGGGAAGACGATTCGCGAGGCGCGATCGATCTTCGACACTGAGTTGTACTGTGGCGTTCGTTTGCCCTTCCTGCGGGCCTCCATCTCCTCGCGTCGATAGTAGGACATCCTGCGGCGACCTCCAGTTGGCGGACTAATCCGAGCCGCCTGTGCCGCCGCCGCCGCAGCAGCAGCAGCAGCAGCTGCTGAAGTGCTGGGAGCCTCGTTGACCCTCAGCTGGGTTTGTTCGTCGTCCTCCTCCTCGTCGGAGTCGACCCGGGGCGGCTTTCTTCGGCGCCGCCAGTCGAAGAGACCCAGGAGCTTCATGCTCCACAGGCCATGTCGTCTGTTCCGTGGGCCGCGATTCCTGGAGGTCAGCATGCCCAGCCGGCTGCTGGGCGGCGGCGGCATACTGATCGCGCACATGGAGAGCGGAATGACCTCGTAGATCTTGGACTCGGTGCTGTCCCGGAAGTCCGAGGTCAGCGCCTCCGTCTCCGACTCCCCGGAATCCGAGTCCAGCTCCTCGATAATGAAGTAGCACTCCCCCGATCCGTACTTCGTGTAATAGTGCACCACGGCAAACTGCAGGATTGTGGCGAAGATGAAGCCGAACGAGAGGAAGACGAAAAAGTCGAGGGCCGTGGGATAGGACACCTTGGGCAGATCCGTGCGCGCCTCCAGTCCGAGGAAGGTCATCGTCAGCACGGTGGTGATCCCGAGGGACACCCGATCCGCGGTGGCCTCGCGGTTCAGCCAGAAGGACACCCAGCTGAGGACGACTAGCAGGCAGCAGGGACCGTACACCTGAATCAGGAAGTTGCCCATGTGCCGCTGCAGGTGAAAGTTCACCATCAGCATTGAGTACTCCGCTGAAAAACAATGAGGTTGATTTTATAAACTGGTGGCAGCGGAACTAAGATATATTTGTTTAAGTTATTACACAACAGATGTATTAGTCGATTTAATTTTTTTTATTATTTTTATGTATACTTGTATATATAAAACAAAAAATAATAATTTTTGTTAAAAATAATATGTATTTTTCTCGTTCTCACTTCATTTAGCTTAAACTGAATCAGATCTATATAATTCCATAATTCCGCAATTATTACTTACATGGGTGATTGGTCTCCAGAGTGATGGTGCCACTTAAACCGGTGGAGGAACCCGCTCCGCCGGCGGTATCCCGTCCGGTTCCGAAGGCTCCCTTGTCCAGCTTGAGTCCTGTGCCACGGACATGCTGATTCTTTGCCGCCGGACCAGCGAAAGTGGTGAGGACCTTGCTGGTGGGTCGCGGTGGGTCCTTGTTGTTGAAGGGTCGTCGCTGCGGCCTTGGAGCCGCCGCCTTGTACACAATGTCGGTCAAATTGCCAGCCGGACAGTCGACCAAATCGAACTGGGACAGCTTCATGTCCTCGGCTATGGCGACGGGGGGTCGCTCCTTGTTCCAGCGGTAGATGACATCGGCCGTGGTGTAGCCAACTGTTTCGATTGATTTACAAATTAATGCAACAAATCGTGCACAAATTTCAATTAAATGGTTGGCATGCGGAACTCAGGAGTGCCCTGAGCCGTGACTTTCATTTGTTTGCCAATTTTATATCGACAGGATGAGATGTATTGGGGAGTACCCTTGCAGAGAATATATATTTAAAGCTATTATGGACTAGCCTACCGAATATGATTTATCAAAATCAGCTAATATTACTATATATTTCTAAAACGATGTTTCACTGCTAGAATATATAGTATATCCATTTATATTCAATCATTTACAGCAGCTATCTCGCTAACCTATCCCATCCCAGCCACGTGTGTTCAGTTATTTTATTTTGATGCTGCTGGTGATGCCGCTGCTCCAAAATGCACAAATTGCCAAACATTGTGCCATATGTGGGAAAAGGTTTACCCACCACCCAAATCCGCATCTCCCATCCTCCATCCTCCAAACCATCGCCTGAATCTGCTCCTTCTGTTTGGCAATCGCTGACTCTGGCGCTGGCAATATTTTCAGTTCGCCCGCATCAAATGGGAAATTGTCAACATTAAGTGGCAGGCAATGTACATATGGGGGAGCAGGGGACTGATGGAGGGGTAATTGAATTCTTGACTGCTTCCATCCAGCATTATTCACAACAAATCGGAAGTAATAATACATTTCTAGGTTGGGTGGCGGCTTGTTCATTTGCGATAAGCTGCAAAGGCAGTTAGTGGGTTTCAGAGAAATGGCAGCAGACACCTGCCTATCTCCAAAAATTGTTTCCAAATATTAAACTAGTAACTTTTTGCCTTCATGCTTTCTGTTCTGCATTTGAATAGGAGGAAATGTGACGAGAATTCATTAAATGACAGGAGGTGTATATTTTTTCCATTTTTAAATGGAAAATAATGGAGATTACATGGGCAGGACAAAAACTGTCACAGAATCTGGCGGGGGCGATGGAGGTTTTTTTGGAATATTGTTATTAAGCGGTACATTGCTGGTAAAATTCCAAAAATAAATTCTGGGCAATTAATTTTGTTTTTCTTATGGAAGAATAAATAGGAGCTCAAAATTCCTATTACGTTTAGACTGGTGTAAACATATCTAACAAAGAACGATACGTACGCAAAGGTACTGTAGCTGAAACAAAAGCCGTAGATATTTTCAAGAGACACATCTGTGTTTGCACGAACCCTTACACCTTTTTTTCGGCTCATGGTTACTATAAATATCCAGCCGAATTGTCCATTGACATCAGTTCCCTATCCACTAAGAACACCATCGCCATGCGCTTCCTCCTAGCTCTGTCCCTGGTCGTCCTGGCCGTGCTCATCCTCCAGAGCAGCCAAGTCTCCGCCCAAACGACCACCACCACCAGTGCCTCAGCCACCACCACCACAACGGCTGCCTCCGCCACCACGACAGCCGATGCCTCGGCTACCACCACCACAGAATCCTCCTCCACTACCACCACGGCTTCCACCAAGAAGAAGCACCGACGACGTCGTGTCATCATAAGGCGAGTGGTCATCCGACGAGGAGGCAGGGGAAACCGTCGCGGTGGTGCAGGACAATCTGGGACCGGAGTCAACCGCCGAAGGGTTGTGGTCCGAGTTCGCAGAACGGCCAACTGAAACTCGCAGACGAAAACGAAGCTCATTTGCCTTTTAACTCCAGCTGTTAGTTATTCAAAATAAATCAATCGAACATTATTTGAAAAATATTCCTCACAAAATCCAATTGCAACTCTGAATTGGTTTAATTCACAAGAGGAAGATTAAACCCCTTCCAACTTAGACAAGTTGGTGCTAAAAAAAATTCTGTTCACAACAGGGAAAATGGTTAAGCACTTAAAAAGGCTCTAAGCAGCTGTTAGTCGCAATCACAGAGTTTTTAAAATTTTGTCTATATCTAAATATAGCAACAAATACAACTTTGGTTCAGTTAAATGGAACATATTTAAAAATAATTTAAAGGTAAAATACAATATTTTATCCATACCCTTACTAAAAAAGTAAAGTAACAGTATTTTATTGAGCTTATAATTAATTATATTATATTGTAATATATGTAAGTACAATGGTGCATTGTCGAATTTAAAAAAATTAAGAAATTTAAATAATTTAAATAATTTTTGTATCTTTTAAGTGAAAACCATTGGCAACAATTACCTAGCGCGCCCAATCTAATTATTGTGAGATGACGTATGTATAAATAAAGAACGTGAAGTGTTTTGGGTTTGCTAAAAATAAAAATTCCAATTACGTCTAAGCTAGCAAAAACCAGCTGTAAGTGGAACAAAAGCCATAGGTATTCCCAAGGGTCACATCTGTGTTTGTCTGGAACCTTAAAACTATGGCCCATAGGTAGTACAGATATCCAGCCGATTGGTCTATAAATATATGTCTGGTATATGGCCTTAGCCAGTGACTAAATAAATTTGAATATATTTTTACACTAATTAAAATAATCAAAAATTCTGAAAAATAAACATTGAATTTGATAAATCAAAGATATAAAGATATATTTGAAGCAACATAAAAACCCTCTTCGAAAACATTTCTTGTTTCGCCTTAAATTTAAGCCTCTATTAAAACAAAATATCCAGCGCGTCTCTTTCACTTGATCATACATTTTTAAGCACACTATCCCCCATCACCGATTTGGATTTACAAAAGCACATGAAACAACTAAACAGCATGAAGGACTTTTATACAAATCTAGGCGGACCGCACATTTTCTGTACTTGTGGACAGCTGCACTTTCACCAAACACCCTAAGCATGCCGGTGCAACTCAAGGATGCGACCTGGGGCCATTACCTTACTTTATTTTCACCTCGGACCCAACCAAGTTTAATAGGCGGCTACTCGCACACTGGCGACATGCGCTAAATGCATATACGAATTTACAGACCAATTACAAGAATACTTACATACTTCTAAACAATGGACCCAAAAGAGGCGCGTATGAGTCAGCACGGACAAAAGCGCCGCAGTCACATTTTTGCACACAAAATGCTTAAGTTGGGCCGGCTTTTTATTTTATTGTAAGAGTATTCCTTAATGACACGTTACTCCCCCTTTTCAACACTTGCACCTACTTACATTTTACACTGGCCAGACCCGCTTTCAGTCATCTCATTACAGACTCCTTAAATTATACCCAAATGACCTAGCATCACGCTCCACATAACAACAATTATTTAAAAAACATTTATTTTTTAAGTGGGGACCGCCTTTAAATCCGGCACTATATTAAAGATGGTGTTCCAAGAATGCTAAAGTCTTTAAAAATTTTAAGAATATATAGAGAAATTTAATTCTCATCGCTTAGTTTGGAAAGTTATGGTTTTCAAAAAAATTAATCATACGACACGTATGCCAGATAGAACATTAAAAAACACTAAATAAATTTTTTATCATTTCAAGCCTTTTTAGCTTTCAGATTCCGTTCAAATAAACGTAACTATATAGGAGCAAAATAAATATATTATATTGTTTGAAAACTATAATCCCATCCTTTAAATTTTACCATTTTCTTCACAGTAAGCAAGGGGAAAGCGAAACTTGTCAAACCACATTAGGATATCCCATTAAACCATTACCTCATCTAATCCGCTTCCAGCATTCAGACGCATGGAACCACTTAAACATTTCCGGTCCTTGTGCCATTTCTTTCTTTCTTTCATTTCCCCTTCAATTCAGAACACATCTCACTTCACATTTCTTGTCGCCAACAATTCATTCAACCCAATCCAATCCCATCCCATCCAATGTCATGGCATTCAGCATAATCCCCCAGCCAGATTCTGCGTCTTTGTCCTTCGAACCCAACAAGTGGACATTTTGTCGACACGAGGACAACAAATCACATCAAAGCGCAATGAGCAGCCATTATGCATAATTATTTAGCGTAGTTCTGGTTTCCACATGCCACTTGGCATTCTTTCGAATTTCTTTCCTACTCACATGAGCCAAATTTCAGGGGACACTTTTGGATGTCCATGGGGAAGTCGGCCAGATTCATCGGGCAGCCGGCTTTAATTGTCAGCCGGCTGGAGTACAGCACGCGTCCGTTCTGATAGATCCTCACAAACTTATTTGGCGTGGTAATCGTGTGTAAATAGCTCTGCTTGCCATTGTAAAAGTACGTATCCGGCTTCCAAATCCGGGCCAGCATCGAGACGCTCAGTGCCAGTGTATCCTGGGCCCCCTCGAACGCGAGACGTTTATCCACCCAGGATTGGCGAAAATAACAGTCCATCGAGTAGGTCTGCAATGGAGATGGAAACGGAGTCAGAGGCGCAGGAAAGTAAGGCAGTCAAACAGGATATGTCACGCCAAATTGAATTGGCAAGCAGGGAGTAATGGAAGATTGCCAGTTCATATACGACGGTGTTTTATACCCCAATACTGTGGGACTTATAAATTGAATCTAAATGGTGTGAAAGCTAGTTGAATTCACATTTGAATACAATTAGATTAAAACCAATTTTATTGTCCTGAAACTAGTTTAAAAAATTCCTTTTTAGTAAAATTAAGAAAAATAATATTTAAGAGCATTGTGTTTAATTATTTATATCGTTGTTTTGTTTTTTGTATAATAATCAAATTCATATATCTTTGGCCATGGTCCAATTTTACAAATAAATCAATGATGTTGTCCATAGAAGAATTTGGTTTAAATAGAAATTCTTTTATTAACATACCATATCGACTTCTGATATTGGTCCCATGCTGCGCACCATTATATCCACTTCTACTGTAGCTGGAGGTCCTGTAACATTTTATTTAAATTTTAATATAAAAATTAAAAATAATACAATATTTCTTTGTCATGAAAAAATAACAATAATTTTATTTTATTTCCGCTAAATTCCTGGCTAAGTGGCCCGCAAACCTTTACCTATTATACAAGTCCCATGAAATTCGCTATTTAAGCCAGAGCCAAGTTTAGTTATGGAAAATGGGATTGCGTTCAACTGAAGGCCACGAAATCCAACTATATAATCCCAGTGCTCTACGTATCGGTTTTGTTCAACTATGAATATTCATATATGAGTCGCAGACCCCAAATGAAAATGTTAAATGCTCCTCTGTGTGAACAATGACACTTAAGCCGCTTCGCAGACAGTCCCAAACCCTCTGAATCTGTTACCATGCCCCGCCGACGCCCATTTTTATCTAGCTTTTCTGCACTAATATGCAATTTTTCAGGCCCTAGATGCGCCTCCCTCCCGGCGGCCCCGGGAATTTTTTGTATTTTGCCTATGCGAACAGTTTTTAATGACTTTGCTGCTGAGCTCGCTCGGCAAACATGCGTCGCGCTCGTAGGATGCGGATGTGCATTGCCACGTATCCTTTGAAGCCTCTCATTCTCTCATCCTCTCATCCTCTCCAGCTGGCGCCAGATGACGAGGGCCCATTCTTAATGAAGTGTTAAAAACAATGTAATTCGGTCTTAAGCTGTGGCGCGAGCGAAAACAATTTTCACCACGTTAACCGAAATCCATTCCCCCAATTGAGTGAATGGTATTTTAAATTTGGAAAATATTTAAATTTTTATTGCTTCGACCATTTGCAAGATTGAAAACGAATCGAATGGCCCATCCATTTTGGGCAAAGTTCTCGGCGGGGAGGAAATCCAAGGAACGCAATAAAATTGTTTGTATGTAAATATTTGTCGGTTTTGACACTCACTATTTACCGAATAAGCTGCGAGGCAATCATCACGGCAGGCCTCATCACCTTGGTGCCGTTTGTGAGTGATGTGTCGCCTGGCAGCGATTTCCACTTCATTAAATGCTTCCGTTGAGCGGAAAATCTGCGAATCTGTGCTGATTACACCCCCCGACAAGGGCCAAGCCCGAAAAGGGTAAGCAAAGCAAGATTTGTTGTAGACAGAAATATTTAGGAGGCGCATCCTGCCCTTAACCAGTGGGGCCATGATAACTCTGGCTTACAAATTTAAATCAACAAAGTTCTCAAAAAATCAAACCTTGATTGAGTACAACATGCTTTCATGCCTATTTTATTTAATTAATTATTAAAACAAAAAATATAGCCTAAAACCAAAAAAAAGTTTAATAGCTTTATCTTAAGGATGATTTGATGCATAAATAAATAGTCAAAATAATGCATCATAATGCATGTTCAATATATAATGTTTATTAGTCAAAAATTTCTTTTTGAGTGCAAAAAATATTAAATTTACTAATTTTCTAATAAGCTAAATGTAAAAGGCTGAATAGATATCCTGTCCACTTTGTATTTGAAAGCATAAATAGTGATAAACAATTTTGTCAAGCCAATTTTGTAATGATTTTAAAGTAATTTTAAGGACTTACTTTTGGTAAATAAAATCAACATGATTAATCAATTTGCCAACAAATCAAAATGAAATATATATATATACTTATATATATCATACTTGTGAAGAAAATCTTCCTTTATAGTATATACTCACCACCGAAATCCGGTCTTATGCTGTTGTCATAGCCACGCAGCAGATTATCCAGCAACTCGGATATATTCGCATGGTTGTTGCTCTGGGTGAGCCACGAGGACGGCAGGGAGGAGGACGAGGAGGTGTGCGACTGGGAGCCCATCGTGTCCAGGCGATGGGCATCGCCGCGTCCCTTAATGCTGTCGGCCATGGCCCAGAAGGATCCCGATCCCGATCCCGATCGGGGGCTGATGGACAAGTGCCAGGCATTTGGGTAAATGCTCAACATTAAGAGGCAGCAGCTAATCAAAAGTTTAAATATGCGCAAGTTTAGGCGATGTCCTTGGTGGCAGGAGTGGCTGTGGCTCCGACTCCTTTCTCCGATGAGGTCAGTGGATGTTGATGTTGATGTTGATGTGGATGCTTCGCCGGAGCCGGATGCATCTGTTGTTGCTGGCATTGTGCACATATTGTTCGGTTTTGTTTGCTGTTTGTTCGCTGGCTGCAACTATTGTTTAGTCGTCTGACGGCCAAGTCATCTGCCGTTGTTGCTGGTCTAATCTACACATCCGTTTGTCCAACTTTTGTCGCTCTAACTGGCCCCTGGCTCCCATTGCCATGCCCATTCCCATTCCCATTGCCAATCCTATTCCCATTCCCATTCCCAGCGCCATTAGAATTCGCATTCTAGAGGTCCTGCTGTTGATGACAGTGCCGTTTTTCCTGAGCTCTGTGTTGACTCGTCTCTGCTCGTATTTATTTTCATTTATGCACCGGAAGTTGCGCTCGGGTCGAGAGCAATTTCATGAAGCGTTTTCTTCTTAATTTCTGAGATTCCTTTCAGGCTGGCATTAGTTCCGTTTGTCTTGGCCCGTGACCTCGTCTCCTTTGCGATGAATTTCCTTAGATTCTTTTAATTGCTGCAACTTCTTGGTCATGCAGTTGGCAGTTTTTGATTGGCCAATTACCCAGAGGCATTTTGCAGCCATCAGTTATCAGCTATAAACTATTAAGATTACGGATCGGGGTTGATTTGACTCAAATTCACAGTTCCTTGCTTTGGTTGATTAGTTTTTTTTTAATTTTATTAATTTTGTAGAACACATAGTTTGTGCACTTTCACTGAAAGTTAATAGAAACAAAACAAATTATGTTGCTTAGTCAATTTTACAAACGAACAACAACCGTTGTTGTCACTTTGGTTTATAAATTTTAAGTTATTAGGAATCAATAAACTTGGTTAAAATGTTCAATTTTCATTATTAATTGAAAGAGTTTATCCAAATTGGTAATTCACGACGTATGCGTAATCTAGTTAACTCTCATAAAAAACACTTAATTTTCAACATGTTAGCTAAATGGTTTCCACTTGTTCTTTAAGATCAACAAATTAATGTCCGCTTCAACTTATTTATAAACTATTGTAAAAGCTCAATCATTTGATTGACTTCCAACTGAGAAAATAAATAGAGAAAAGAATTTTGCCAATATTTGACAATATATGATAGTTTAGTTTATTTTATTACCACCACAATAAAACTTTATTTTGTTTTGTTTTGAAAAAACAACGAGTCAAAGTCGCCCTTTTTTAAACGAACTGTTTTGGCATTTTGAATATATTTATTTAAAAACATGAGAAACTCAATTCCAAGGCGCATCTGTATAAAATATGTTTAAAGCTCCACCCGACATGTGCGAAATCTTGAGTTAAAAAATTGCACCACTGGGAAAAGTCGAAGATTAATGAATACACTTCGCAAAAAAAATGAAGTGCAAACTTTATGCCTGTGGCGGCATCATATTTTCACCGTACGCTCACTATAATATTAATCTTTGCTGAACTTTGGCTTAATGGATGGCAAGTAATTAAGATCAACTATGTCGGGGACTCAGAATCCGATGCTACTGCCGCCACCAGCTCGTCAGCCGTGCGATTCGTTAATGAAAAACCAACCGGAAATGTCAAAGGCGCCGGGAGAATAATGCCGACGATGACACCCAAGTCTCATGTCCGCAGGCAGCACGACAACATCTCATTTAATAATGCGAAAAATTGAAGAAAAAACAATGCGACCCCATAACTTAATTATGTCTCACCCACTAACCTAATTTTATGCATGGCCATTGGCCAATGCCGACATCCGGCCAGGTTGCGATAACTATTTTCAATACTTTGGAGTGGTCTCTCGGCCACTTGGATGTTGCCTTCAAGTCGGCCGTCTGATATCAGCCCTCATCTGCTGCACCAGCTGCATCAGCCTCGACGTCAATGCTACTTGCCACTTGACTAGACGCTTGTGTTGGCTAATTATGGCCTGGCCCAAAGGAAATTCGCATTATGTTTAGTTGATTTGTCACATGGAAAAGGCCATTCAGATTAATGAAAAATTGTATTTTCGTAAGAATTAATTTGTGTACAATTTTTAACACCTCTCAAAACGTTTGTCCACTGTATGTATGTATTTAAAACTTTGAAAGACAGAACTAACATATATTTTTATCACTAAATAAAAATTTCTTATTAAGCAATTTATAAAAAAACGTTAAATAAAAAATAGTTTATGACCAATTTAAAGCTTATCCCAAGGTCGAGAGTACAAGTTCTAGAATATGAATATTATTTTTGCACATCGGCCTTGCTATTTTTCTTTCCATAAAATATGGTTTTTTTTCCTGCTTGAAATCGGAGCCACATACTTCTCTTTATTTGGCTGTTAATTACACTTCACTTTGCTTTTTGATGGCAGAGTTTCGCCAAACAAACAAATTGCTGCCATCAACAGACATCTCCGAAACCCCATATTCTGATGTCTGAACGTCCCTTTTTTTCGTTTATAATTTCTTGCTTAGCGGTCTTCGTTTTCCTCGGCTTTTGTTAACTGCTGCGAACGGGTTAAAGTTAAATGTAGGAACACCCACTTTTGCCGCCTCCCACACAATTTTCCTCGGTTTGGCAGAGAGCAACTTGAGCACGTTCAACGCATTTTCTCATCAGCGTCGAAATTGCACTCAATTTTTGAAGGCTGCTGACGGTTCGCTACCCCGCCTCCTCAACCTTCCTTTTATACCCTTTGCCTGCTGGAGGATATTTTGCCACACATTCTACTTTTTTTTTTTTGAAGGAAGGAAATGCATTGTTAGAAGGCGTCCACTTGGAAAGGAGGGTATGCAGAGTATCATAGGTGGTTTATGGACCTTGCTATGATTGATTGCCATTTGATTGGAAAAATACAATATTTACTTCAACTGATCATCATTTTGTTATAATAATCAATCCTTTTATGTGTATACTCCAAGTAAAGCTAAAACATATAAATAAACCAATTCAAATATTTAATAAATTTTTAAATTGTAGCTCAATTATAGTTTTAAATTAAAATTTTTAACACTTATTTAAATATCAACATTTTCTAATTCATTTTTCCGAAAAGTCCATGACAAAAATAACATTTTTGATGACCACTGTTTTTAATATTCAAGTTCAGCTGTGAAGTAAAGGGTATTTTAAATGACAGATTTGCCCCCAAAATACAAAAAAAGGGGGTTCCTATTTTGTTGATGTGCCTGGCATCTGGTGCCTATCTTTGGGTGCATTATATGGTCGTCCCTATATATTTTGTGGCTCATCGGAAGCGCCAGCAGCAGGTGGTTTATATGGGAAGTCGGGAGCAGGCTGTTGGCTCTATTATTTGTTCGCCTGCAAATGAGATGAGCGTTTCAATTTGGCCACAGCACACAGACGCATACGGAATAATATATATATGAGCAGCTTAGTTCACGGTTTTGTGGCCTTGCGTGTGAAATGGGAATGAGAATGATGCCGCAAGTTTTCCAGTTAACCTAAGTAGCATTAAAATCGCATTTTAATTAAATGAAATCAAAAATTTCGCCACTGCGGTCAGCCTGCGATTGCCCCACTGCGAACTTTTTGGCCCTAGGCAAATGCAATTGCTCTAATTATTTCACAGTTGAGCGACAGGCACGTGCCCAGTTCCCAGTCTCCGGAATTCACGATCCCAGCTTCCAGTAGCTTTTGCCCCCTGCTGGATTTCTACCCCACCCCCCCCCTAACTGGCTCACGTGCTGCGGAAATGTTTGTCGAAGGGAGCTGGAGAGGATTAGGGAAGCGTGAAATGCAGCTGATTCGCTCTTATCGGGGCATTATAATGCACAAATGTTTGTTCTTGTCACTGTTAAGTGGATTCTCTTGTTCAGTAACCGATTTCGAGTATATAGACTCCAGCTGATGTAATGATTTCCAATTTATTGATAGCCCCTGCTATTTGAATATATATTTTTAGTCGTAAACTGAGTTAGAATTATTTGACAGTATTTTTAAAGCCCACAAAAATGACTGGTGCCAAATTCAAACGGAATAAAGTGGTCTTTAATAATATAACACTATATAATTTATTGGATAATTTTATTTGCGATACCATTCTTAATATGCATTACAATGTTAGGAAACTCTAAAAGTTTCAAGGTTATAGGAAATGAAACACATGATCTTTGCAGAAGCTAGCAAACAATTTCGGCACTCATGCATTAGCTCACAAATGGGAATGCAAACTCATTTATAATTTTTGAACATTCCATTTGGCCAGGCTCAGCAAGGCCAGTTGTGGAAGTAAACAAAAACATTTCAACTTACTTGCAAATTTAATGAACACAAATGCAGGCAAAGCATTACAGCCGTAAGGAGAGCATACAAAAAATGGAAATGGAAGAGCTTTTCACTCCGCTCCCCTTTTGAAATAATGACACACAAAACGCATTCGGACGACGCCTAAGTAAGCTTGTGGTGGCCCTGCCTCACCAGACACGCCACAGTCTTGACTTGTGGGTCAGCCAACAAATCCCCAAACCAATTCAATAAGAGCAATAGAACCGAAGGACAGGATGGTCGGGGCTGTGGGCCGTGGCAGCCCCTTCGACCGCAAAAAATCTACAAAATTCAATTAATTTAAATGCAGTTTTTTGTGAGCTTGCATCGTATACTATACACTATATAGATGACAAGCGCGGGGGGAGTGCGGATCACTTTACAATGTAAATCTCAAGTGTGCGATGCCCCAACTGCCGCTTTTCATGCTTTGCATTTTTCTATTTAAGAGATGTTTCGTAGCCTCAAGCGGCGTCAACAAAAAAATGCTAAATCAGCCAAAAAAGATAAAAGCTTTTGAAAAAGCGGATACCCAAACAAGATGTTATAAAAAAGTCGGCTAAGGCAGCCTTAAACTATGCGATAACTACAGAAATTATTCACTTTAAGAAGGATTTTAAACTGTCAAAAAACTGTTTAAAAATTAAATTTCCTTTAAAGTACAAAAAGAACATACGTTTAAAAAAAATTAATTTTTCATCAATTTTTTGTTGAAATTGAATTGAAATTATTGGTTTTATTATCAGATTTCCAAAGGCTTATTTATGAAAAGGAGAAATTTGCAAATCCCTCCCTCCGAATTAAAGAGATTGATATTGCGTACACAAACGTTGATTATAATTTAAGAAGAATAATATAAATTAAAATGATTGCGATCTAACAATTGCTTTTTAATATCGTTTCTTCTAGTTTATTTTTTAGTTTCTATCCATTTGCCGTCGCCAAACCGATTCCCCCAGTAAATAGTTTTCGTTAATAGTTCGTTTTCGTTCTGCTGGTTTACCAAAATCCTCTGGTGGATTACTTGCGGGTGTTGGCGTAAATTTTTTGCCCTCCTCCCTGTGGCCATGTGGTGCTCATGAAAAATTTATGATTCTCTTATGTCCGTTTAAATCAGCGATAATTGCATTTTATTTGCACTCAGTGTCTGCAGTAGTTTACAGTGTGTACTTCATGTTGTTTTAGTTGTTCCTTTCGAAAATGTCATATTTGTGGTTTTATTGTGAATTTTTCATTTGTTGGCCCAGTGCGGATGACCACATTTCAATTGATTCTTAATGTGTTCATTTAGTTTTATTTTTATCGTACGAGCTTTAGCAATTAGTTTTAATTGCAAATATATCTGTCTCAATGCTCAATTTGTCACTAATGAAATGAACTGATTTTGGTGTTTATTTGCTATTATCACTTTTTAAATACTTTATTTCTAATTAGTTATAATAGCTTTGTTAATTAGGTTGATTTAGACAGTTTCATTGACTCTCAATTGAGAAAGCACATTAACAAAAGGGAAAGTGTGGGAGGATTATGCAATTACTGTTTGACAGGTCAATTAGAGTCTGTGGCTTGAGTTGGTAAGAGAATCGCACGGATTTCTGTTTTTTCGTTTCCTAGAGCATAAATTCAAGCCTCAGAACCTTTAAAAAATCGTTGCAAGAAAATGCCATAATTGCATAATCTCAAGTTTGTCGCATTTGGTAACTTGATATTCCGTAAAATTTTTGTGTTGTATATTTATATTTATAAAATGCTAAAATTAGTTTTCAAATGCTTTAAATTTTCTATATTGAATTTTTAGGACTTTGCTCAAGACTAAAAATTGCCATTATAAAAATATGAAGCATACGCCTTGTAACTCATTTTGTGTTGTATTCAAACCAAATGTTTTAAATAACGTTTAAATAATTAATTATTCTATGTTTTAAAATTCTTAATAACTTTATTTATTTCTCAAAAATACATTATAAAACTGAAAAATAAAATAAAAACATTTGGGAACGAAACTTAAATTTTTTGTAGATTATTATTTTCATTAACTTAAAAATTAGGCAAATTTTGATTTATTAGTTTAATTTAGGCGTATTTTTTTAAAATCATTTTTCACAAGCAATAATAACACACACATTCCGGAATTATCATATCCAGCTGTGTTTTTTCAGCCTACGTGGATGCGTAGATTCATCCGCACTAATCATACCAAAAATACACACAAATCTCCAGAGTCACACGACAATAACTGCGACAACGAGCGGCGAAAGTAAACAAACTGACTAACGACCAACAAAGGCAAAAACCAAAACCAAACCAAACCGAATCGAACTGAATTGAATTGAATTGAAACGGGGACCGAGCGAATTTCCAGAGAAAGATGCGGAGATTCGGAGATACGTCAAAACGCGCCAAGCGCGCAACGCAGACTGAGCCGAAATGATATTGAGACCAAGCGGGCCAGGCCAGAAGATTGAATTGTGCAGCGTTTGTGGGGCGGCAGTGGCAGGATGCGAGTGCCACGACAACATCGTGGGCCAACATGCAAAAGGCGCAAAATCACTAGAGCCTGCGGCACTGCCCTCCTGACCCACAATCCCACCCCATTCACCCGGCTCAGGAATCCATTAGCACCCACATCCACACCCACACCCACATCCACACCCACCGTTCCGACTTTCATTCATAAATCCCCCATGCACTTTTGTTTACGCTGTTGAATTCTGCGCAGGCGCCTTGGCCAAACCACTTGTTGCTCCATCTTCACTGTATTCTTGGCCGAAATTGGTCCCAAAATTTGACTGACCTGCCAGTCAAAAATCTCAACTTTGATGACTGGCCCCAAAATTTGGCTCTAATGACTTAATTGGCCTCGTCGCACAGCGCAACTTGGGGCTATAAAAGAGTCAGCAGTCTGGCCAAAATCTAAGAAAGTGGTCAAGATGACTGCCTTACCTTTGTATAGGTTGGTTGTTTTCCATCTGCTGGAAGTCAATTTGAGCAATCTGATGGTGTTTTACTGCTGGTCGTTAGAGGGTGAGATTTGCCACATTTTCATTTAAATATTTTAATATTTCCAATGGGATATAATTGCATGTTTTAGAGGCTTTTCCTCTAGCCAAGATGCTAAATGAGAACGGCATTTATTCGCAATACATCGACCTGCAACAGGACCCTGAAAACTTGGCCAACATCCACAAGGACTACTTGGATAGCGATTTAGTCAGGTTGGGTGTCTTTCTAGACATGGGCTGTGACCAGGCTGAATTTATAACCAATCAGGTGAGAATATAAAAATATTCTATACAATATAATGGGAAAACGCTATATAAACCATATCTTGGCTTTTGAAAAAACACTACATTTTAACCTTTTGAGCATTAAGTTTATTATTTAAAGAGTATTTTGGGCTATGTCACTGAAATAATGAAATACGCATTATAAATAAATCAGTTGATTAAAATACATTTTATATTAACATATTGATATGTTTAATTTTAAATGTATTTAATATTTCCTTTATACAGTCCAGTCGAGCTCGCCTTTTTAACCATAACTTACACTGGCTGCTTTACGATGAGGAAGGTAACTTAACCAAGTTAACGCAACAATTTGAGGGAGCCAATCTCAGCCTGAATGCGGACGTGACGTATGTCAGTCGTGAAGAAGAGGATGTATTTACATTGTACGATGTCTACAATAAAGGGAGCCACTTGGGGGGCAAGCTCAACATCACCATAGACCAGAGTCTTCAGTGCAATCAAAGTCGCTGCCAGGTTAAGGATTATCTCAGTGATTTGCATCTGCGAACTAGACTACAGCACCGCTTGGATTTATCGAGCGTTACCTTTCGATTGGCCGCTGTGGTGGGTTGGCTAAAAAGTGAAGTAAAAGCCACAGCCTTGGTATTTATGGTTTTCATTCAGGTTTCTGCGCTACCCATTGATTCCAGTGAGGAGGCACTTCTCGAATTCCTTAATAGCGACCGCGATTCCCACATGGACTCGTTTTCCCGCATCGGCTATCGTTTAATTCTGCACACTCAGGAATTACTCGGTTTCAAGTGAGTATTTTATAAGGGTATCTTTAATTATGCAATATAAAATATTCAAAATATTTTTAATCCAGTCCAGTTCGATACAGTACTTCTAAATAATAAATAAATAAAATAAGTAGTGGTTTAATACATGAACATTTTATGAAGTTTTCATTGCCCAGTTTGCTTAAAGTGTTGCCATTTTGTCTCTATATTTTTTTTGGGCCAAACTATTTATCTACAAGCATTTCTTAGCTCTTAAAGTTTATTTACCACTCTATATATTTTAAGGCTACACTATATTTGGTTGGACACCTGGAGCGTTCAGGATGCATATGGTGGAGCTATTGGTATGTTGACTAATGAATCCGCTGAGCTGTGCACTTCCCCTTTCGTGCCCTCCTGGAAACGCCTTCACTACGTGCATCTCATGACGGAGCAGTCCCAGTTCCGGGCGGTCTGCATGTTCCGTACTCCACACAATGCCGGCATTAAGGCAGCCGTGTTCCTGGAGCCCTTCATGCCGAGCGTTTGGTTCGCCTTCGCCGCACTCCTGATCTTTGCCGGAGTTTTGCTGTGGCTGATCTTCATCCTGGAACGCCATTGGATGCAGCGCTGTCTGGACTTTATTCCCTCACTGCTCAGCAGTTGTCTGATCAGTTTCGGAGCAGCCTGCATTCAGGGTTCCTACCTAATGCCCAAGTCAGCAGGTGGTCGGCTGGCCTTCATTGCCGTGATGCTGACCTCGTTCCTCATGTACAACTATTACACGTCCATTGTGGTGTCCACACTGCTGGGATCTCCAGTCCGCTCCAACATCAGGACTATCCAGCAGTTGGCCGACAGCTCCCTGGACGTCGGCTTTGATAAGGTGCCGTTCACCAAAACATATCTGGTGGTGAGTGTGATTCTCGATGTCTTAGAAATTACTTTTGATGGCTCATGCTGCCTCGCATGAAACACCTAAAAGACGTAACAAAAGAATTCATAATCATTTAAAATGTATTTCCTGTATTATGTTATAAGAAAAAAATCCACACCTTTAAGAGGTTTCCAAAGTTTTACTAAGTAAATATATATTTCAGTCCTCGCCCCGACCAGACATTAGAAGCCTTTACAAACAGAAGGTGGAGAGTAGGCGGGATCCCAATAGCGTTTGGCTTTCTCCGGAGGTTGGTGTGATCAAAGTGCGTGATCAGCCCGGATTCGTGTACACATCGGAGGCCTCCTTCATGTACCACTTCGTGGAGAAGCATTACCTGCCGCGGGAAATCTCCGATTTGAACGAGATCAAGTTGCGACCCGAGAGCGCCGTCTACGGAATCGTGCACCTGAACTCCACCTATCGACAACTGCTCACCCAGTTGCAGGTGCGGATGCTGGAAACCGGAATTATTTCGAAGCAGAGTCGGTTCTTTAGCAAGACAAAGTTGGAAACGTTCTCCAACAGTTTCGTTATCCAAGTGGGCATGGAGTACGCGGCTCCACTGTTCATATCCCTCCTGGTGGCCTACTTTTTGGGCCTGCTGATCCTGATCTTGGAACTTGGTTGGGCCCGGATTGTTAAAAAAAAATTAGCAACCATTTTACCCAGGAATCAGTAAGCCGAAATGTTTTTGAAACCTTGGTAAGTTGCTTTTCATTTCTTTAACCATTTAAATTGCCAGCAAATTGGTCTTTATTTCTTTCCAATTTGATTGGACTTGACAGAAACTGTCGACAACTTATTTTCGCATATTATTAAGTTGTCCAATCAAGTTCAGTCAGCGACTAATTTGATATTGATTATGTGACTTGCAGCGGCATTATGAGTACCCTATAAAAAGCCAAGTTGACTCATAATCAGTACCATTAATTAGCAATTCTTTGTTTGAGATTTTGCCATGCAGCAATTGCACAATTTTATTCTATACAATTTTCTGCACATGGCTAAATTGAGTCATGTCTTCATATTGCACTGCTGGTCAATGGACTGTGAGTGTTTATCAGTGGTAATTCTTAGATATCCGATTTAATTTTCTCATTTCAGCACTTGAACACTTAGCGAAGATGGCACAGTCTAAAAATGTATTTACCCAATTTATATCATTGGACTCCTCACTCCAATTGAATAATGACTTCCTCAATCACAATATTCTTAAGTTGGGCGTTTTCCTGGATATCAGTTGTAATCAAAGCGGTGTTGTTTTGGACATGGTAAAAAATACACAGCCTTATGACTTACAACTCCTTGAGTAACAAACAATTGCAGGCCAGTGCAAAGAGACTTTATGGTTATCACTATCATTGGCTTATCTACGACGAGTCGATGGAATTTTCCAAAATAGAAAATCAATTCAAAGAGGCTCAGCTCTTTGTCGATGCTGATGTAACCTATGTCAAGCATGATCTTGTTTCGAAAAACTTTATATTGTATGATTTGCACAACAAAGGAAGGCAGCTAGGTGCAAAATTAAATATAACACTGGATCGGGAAGTTATCTGCAATGAACAGGAATGTCGAGTACAACGATATCTAAGTGATCTACACACAAGGAATCTCCTGCAGCACAGAAAGTCCTTTACTGGATTAACCATGAGAGCCACTGCTGTAGTATGTATATGTTTTCAGAGTACTCTCTGCAGTGTTTATTAAAATTTGAATACAGGTCACCCATTTACCGCTGAATGTCTCTAGACAGAAGATCTTTGATTTCATGGAGTCCAAGGAACAACTTTACTTGGATACGTACGGCAGATTGGGCTATCAGGCTCGACAACCTTTGAGGGATATGCTGGACTGCGAGTAAGGAATTGGTTTAAGATTAAGGATTTCTAAATTGTACCAAGGGAAACCCCTAGGTTTAAGTATATATTTAGAAATCGCTGGTCGGATGGCAATGCAACGGGCGGCATGATTGGGGATCTTATCCTGGACGTGGCTGATCTGGCGATAGCTCCTTTCATCTATTCCTTTGATCGGGGCCTCTTTCTGCAGCCCCTCACAAAGTTCAGTGTTTTCCGGGAGATTTGCATGTTCCGGAATCCCCGGTCCGTGTCCGCTGGTCTGAGTGCCACAGAGTTCTTGCAACCCTTCAGCGGAGGCGTTTGGCTGACATTCGTCCTTCTCCTTTTCCTGGCTGGCATTCTTCTATGGATCACCTTCATTCTGGAGCGCCGCAAGGAGTGGAAGCCCTCGCTGCTGACCAGCTGCCTCCTCTCCTTCGGAGCTGGCTGCATTCAGGGGGCATGGTTCACACCTCGATCGATGGGCGGGCGAATGGCCTTCTTTGCCCTGATGCTGACCTCGTTTATGATGTACAACTACTACACGTCGATTGTGGTGTCAAAGCTGCTGGGCCAGCCATCCAAGTCGAGCATCCGGACGCTGCAGCAGCTGGCGGACAGCAGCCTGGAGGTGGGCATTGAGCCAGCCATATACACCCGCATCTATGTGGAGACCTCCGAGGAGGCGGACGTGCGCAGTCTGTATCGGAACAAAGTGCTGGGCAGCAAGCGTTCACCGGATCGCATTTGGATAGCCACCGAGGCCGGGGTCAAGGCGGTGCGGGACCAGGAGGGCTTCGTCTACATCACCGGCGTGGCAACGGGCTACGAGTTCGTGCGGAAGTACTTCCTGCCCCACCAGATCTGCGAGCTCAACGAGATTCCACTGCGCGATGCCTCCCACACCCACTCGGTTGTGGCCAAGAAGTCCCCATATGCGGAGCTATTCAAACTAAAGTGGGTAAACATTAGAGCCATTAAAGAGTGAGTGACTTTTCTGTTTTTATTTTATTTTATTATTTTTAATATTACTACTCTAATTCAAATTTAAATCTTGTATTTTAATATGTAGGTTTCTTGGAAGATCAAGTTCTAGTAACCCCAGTTATATTTAATATTTCTGATATTGTTCTTCTTCGTTGAACACAATTTGGTTTTATATTCATATTGTTTCAGCGAGTTGCGGATGCTGGAGACAGGGATTCATTTAAAGCACGAACGTTATTGGATGGAAACCAAGCTGCACTGCTACCAGCATAATCACACGGTGGCCGTGGGTCTGGAGTACGCCGCTCCCCTGTTCATCCTTCTACTAGGTGCGATCATCGTCTGCATGGGCGTGCTGGGACTGGAGGTCATTTGGCACCGCCACTCCAAGCTGCATTGAGGTGAGCAGCCCAGGCCAAGGTCGTTGGCGATTGTCGAGCAATTTCGGGCAATTTAAAACAAACAACAAACAACGCACATTGATGACAGCCAAATTGGGGGACTTTGCGGACATATAAAAGAGACCTCCGGCCTGGAAAATCGAAGTGAAAAAGTCAACAATGCAGCTGGTGCAGTTGGCCAACTTTGTGCTCGACAATCTTGTGCAGTCGCGCATCGGGTTCATTGTTTTCTTTCACTGCTGGCAGCGGGACGAAAGTGGGAAAGGACATTCTATACCCTTTTGATAATGGTAAAAACTCTTTCTATTTCTAGGTCTTCAGTTTGCCCAGCAGTTCATCAAACCCATTCATCCCATCCTTGTCTATCATCAGTTTGTTCAAATGAAGGGAGTCCAGGATTGGTCAAATTTAGAGCTCAGTTACATGGGTCATTTGCAACCCACGCTGGGTATCTATGTGGATATAAAGTGCGATCAGGCCCAGGAATTGTTGGAGGAGGTGAGATACTCTACGTTACAATATTTAAACCTTTTCCAGTTAAATGTATTATTAGGCCAGTCGAGCGCAGTTATACAATCAGCATTACCATTGGCTCTTGCATGGCAACCAGTCTGTTTCGGAGTTTTATGTTATGTTTGCACCCTTTAACATTTCCATTGATGCTGATGTCAGTTATGTGAGGGAAGAATTCCAGGATACCAACTCCTCGGTTCTCTATGCCGTCTATGACGTCTACAACAATGGTAAAATCATAGGAGGTCAGCTGAATATGACTGGATCCCATGAAATGGCTTGTGACCCAAATGAATGCCAAAAGATTCGGTATCTAAGTTCCTTGCAAAAGCGTTCTAAATATGGAAACAGAGAACAGCTAACTGATGTTGTCCTGAGAGGTAGGTTGGTACTTTATAATCTAAAAAGAGTATTACGTTAAGCTGTACTTTAGTGGCAACGGTGGTCACTCAACGCCCACTGACTTTGTCGGAAGACGAGCTTATAAGATTTTTAAGCCAAGAGAACGAGACGCACATCGACTCACTGGTCAGATTCGGGTTTCACCTGACTCTAATTCTGAGGGACCAGCTTCACTGCAAGTAAGCTTGGCATTCCGGGTAATGAAACCCCTTATAAATCGTGTTATTTTTCTGGCTTTGCAGGATGAAGTTCATCTTCTCGGATAGCTGGAGCAAGTCGGATGTGGTGGGTGGCTCAGTGGGTGCCATTGTGGATCAGACGGCGGACATCACGGCCACGCCCTCTTTGGCCACCGAAGGCAGGCTCAAGTACTTGTCGGCCATCATCGAGACGGGCTACTTCCGGTCGGTGTGCATTTTCCGGACTCCGCACCATGCCGGTTTGCGGGGAGACGTATTCCTGCAGCCCTTCAGTCCACTGGTATGGTATCTCTTTGGAGGCGTACTTTCGCTAATCGGCATCCTCCTGTGGATAACCTTTTACATGGAGTGCAAGCGGATGCGAAAACGCTGGCGATTGGACTACCTGCCCTCGCTGCTCAGCACGTTCCTGATCAGTTTTGGAGCTGCCTGCATTCAGAGTTCCTCATTGATTCCACGATCAGCCGGCGGCAGACTAATATACTTTGCCCTCTTCCTGATCAGCTTCATCATGTACAACTACTACACCTCGGTGGTGGTCTCGTCGCTACTCAGTTCCCCCGTCAAGTCCAAGATCAAGACGATGCAGCAGCTGGCGGAGAGTCCTCTGACCGTGGGCTTGGAGCCATTGCCCTTTACCAAGAGCTATTTGAATGTTGGTTTACTTCTCCGAATACCTTTTCCGCTGCTTAAAGTATTGTTTGTTTCAGTACTCGCGACTTCCGGAGATCCATTTGTTTATAAAACGCAAAATCGAAACGCAGGCGATGAATCCAGAGCTTTGGCTGCCCGCTGAACAAGGTGTCTTGAGGGTAAGGGACAATCCGGGATATGTCTACGTGTTCGAGACTTCCTCTGGCTATGCCTACGTGGAGCGATACTTTACGGCCCAGGAGATTTGCGACTTGAATGAGGTTCTTTTCCGTCCCGAGCAGTTATTCTATACGCACTTGCATCGAAACTCCTCGTACAAGGAACTCTTTAGGCTTCGGTAAGAAATTCTATTGAGTATTTTAATAATTGAAACAGAAGTTTATACCGGGAAATGATTTAATTAACTCCCTTCCTTGTATTTTATTTTATATAAGCTTTTATAGCTCTTGCTTAAACGTTTATTGATAAAAATTTTTTTTAAATTGAATCGGCAAAAGCATATGTGAATATTTTGCATTTATAAAATTTAAATAGATTTGTGTATCTGATATTTCAGATTCCTCAGAATCCTGGAAACTGGTGTCTATCGGAAGCAGCGCAGCTACTGGGTCCACATGAAGCTCCACTGCGTGGCCCAAAACTTCGTGATTACCGTGGGCATGGAGTACGTGGCTCCCCTTCTCCTCATGCTGATCTGCGCCGATATCCTGGTGGTTATCATCCTGTTAGTCGAACTGGCCTGGAAGCGCTTTCTCACCAGTCCCGCCTTTCATCCGTAGTGCTTTAAAATCCCTTTAAACTGAATTACAAACTATATAGTATTTGCACCCAGGAGAAAATAAAAAAACTTTGTATTAACTTTTCGCATCGCAAAATTATGCAGGGGCGAGCACGCTTTTCCTCACTTCCTGTTTTCGCGCCGGAAAATTGCAGCGCACGCCTCGTTAAACGGAGGGAAGGATAGAGGGATTTCAAAGGACGCGGTGGCCATGTTTCCATGCGATTTTCGTATTTGCATTAAAAACTTTTCGTGTTTGGCGGTTACTTTTTATTCTCCATTTTCACTTTTGGCAATGATTTTATTCATCCTCTTCGGGCCATTTTATTTGCATTTTCCAGCCCAGTCACAGCCACATTCGAATTGAAAACTTTGGACCCTGATGCCACGTGTGAATGGTAGATAACAGAATGTGGGCCTAATACGGCCTATTACAAAACAGTCCACCGTTTTGTGCTCCGTTTTCCGCATTTCCCTCCCCAACCGAACTCAGTAGTTTTCCCACCGCATCAATCACATTGTGCCCTGTAATGATTTATGTTATTTTAATGATTTTGGCCGGCGGCGACATATATTAGAAATGATTGTGCCAAAGCTTTATCGAAATTGATTGCACAATAAAAGTGATTCGAGTGGAGTGGGTAACAGTCTGTGGAGTGGAAAAACTATTAAATAGTTATCAGTTTAGATTATTAAATGGTAAAAAAAATTTTAAAAATTATCTATATCCTTATATCTATTTTGATGAAATTCCGACCCTTCAACTATTTAAAGAGTGTGAATTTGCATAGCTGCTTCAAATGTTTTCAAGTGAATTTATTTCTTAAATGACTCCCTGTCGACCGAAAAACTGCAACTGACACAAATGTTTGCCAAACAGCACTCACTGGCATTGGCATTCCGGCATTCCCTACATATTACTATAATAAATTGGCTTAACAATTTGTCAGCTCAATCTTGCTGTCAACAGGCCGTCGCTTTGGCCAAAGTTGTTTGCCCCATAAAGGGATACTTTCCCTTTGCAGGGAGGACAACTTTGGAGTGACTCGAAATTGACAGCCAATTGTGAATTATTTACAGCAGTGAACACGGGTTTCCCTTTCCGTCGAACAGCAGCCAGCCTCAACCACTTTATTTTGCAATTTGTCAACAACATGTTTTATTTTGAAATGCAATGTGTAACCCGGAGGCAAAGTAAAAAAGTGTTGCCTGCTTTGCGGCTGCGGTGTGAAATTGGTTTTGGCGGTTTCCGTACGTGCTAAATGAGCGCGAAACGGATTTAATTTAAACGGTGGATTCGCCAGCCATTCAAAGTATTTTAGAGAAGGAAAGCGAACCCCATGAATTTATTATGGCCCGCACTCTCAACCAGTCCGATAATTAGTTTTAAGTGTCGAAGATAAAGAAAGAGAGCAAGTTTATATGGCCATCACCTTCATCATCCATCGTTGGGTTTGATTACCCTTTCTGTTGCTCGGAGCCTGTTATATACGAGAAATGCCATTGCCGAGTGATATCTTAAGATTTATATGGCCCAATGCCGGGAACATCTTATCTGTAATTTAATCTGCCGCCCACTTAACGATAATGATAAGTCGATTGCAGCTTGTCCGGCCGTAATCTAGGCCCGTATTCGACAAGTCCTCAGTAGGTTTTCTTTGCTCCAGCGGTTTGCGTCGCAGCCGGAAATAACTCGAAAGTGTATGTACGGCTTTTATTGTTTGTTATTCACTCGGGGGCGAAACAGTTTATTGCATTTTATCTCCAATTTATTGCCAGCTTACCATAGAAAGTGTCTCGAAAAGTGTTCAGATTTCCGTTTCACAGCGGCGTTAAATAAATTATTCTAAAATTAGTCTGAATTTCCAGTTTGACGGGTAAATTCTGTTTGCATAACTGAACTGTATTGTGCTGAGTTGAATAACATTTGTAATGTTAAATTGTGTAAGCGGTATCGAAATGATTAGTATATTAATATATTTTTAAATTACTTCTGAAAGCTTTTCATTTGCCTAAAAAACATGTCTTTTTTGTTATTAGAAATTGAGATTACGCATACGCCACGTGTTCCGGTTGTAAAGCAATAAACGTGAACCGAACAAGTGCTTATATCATTTTGGGAACAAAAACCAATTTAAAAAGCCAGCAGCAACGGTATCCGCATTTAAACTGCCTAACTTAAAACCGAATGCAATTAAAATGAGCTTTGGCTTATCATTATTAACAGCTAACCGCAATGCAAGCACATTTTAAATTTAACGATTTTCTATGTGTCCCTAACTACCTTTTAGCCAGCCTTTAAAAATAATAAATACTCGTCAATAACACTTTGTAGAATTTCTATCTTTCATGACGCAATCACTTGATAATCTAATCGATACAAGTTGGATTATCAGATGGTTTGAGATCAACGAATGTCAAAAACAATTAAACCGATAAGAATTTCCCACAGTTCATAGATTCTTGCCATAGAAACACTCTTTATGAGTGTATAAACCTTAAGTAAAGGCACTTGCCAACCTGAAAAACGTGACGTTCGCCGACCGACCTCAACCTCCCCCGCTTTCTTCATTGAAATGAATTGAATTGAATTAAATGATATGTGTAATGTGTGTGTTACCTGCTACCGATCTACGTATATCAACCTGCCTGATCGGCACTTTGGCACTTGTTGCATCTGCATCTGCAATTGTTTTAGTTTTTTATGCTGCCGCTGGCAACTCGCGTGATACCTCGCACTTTGGGTCCCATTCGCTTGGCTTTGTGTCGTAGCCGATTGTTATTGGTTCTCGTTCCGTTGGGAGGGTTCGCACAGGTTCAGTCACTCATTGGCCGCCTCGAAGCGCGAACCTCGTCGTTGCCGTTTTTATCAATATCAATATCAGCTCTCGGATCTTTCAAAACCTAATAGCCGGGAAATAGTGGCAGGAATGTAAGACTCTACTCTAAAGTCCACCACAGAATTTAAAAAAGATCGGTTGTCCCAAAATGCTTGTAAATTATTTTAAAAGTGTCAGAAGAATAAATATAAAAACTATATAACTACAGTGCTTTTCTTCAAATACAAAACTTGAGATTACGTACTACAACCAGATTTTAAATTTTATTTATGCAACAACACTTAAAGGTTTTAATTGAAAGTGAAAAGATGTAATTAAGTTTGAGTGGTTTAATTTTAATAAATTGTTATTATTTTGTATTTCAAAGAGTCTAAAGGTACTAAAATCAATTTTTTTCTAATTCAAACCATAGGGATTCATAAAGCTTTTTAAACTAATATAAAGATGAATAACATTTAATTTAATAATGAACTTTAAGTGGTGTAATTTAATAGGGATTCTACAAATATTGAGGTAAATTATTATTGAAATTCTTATTGATGATAGATAATCGACACAAATTTTTGCTGTGCTATTAATTTGAAGTCCAAGGCAAGACATGCAAAAGTTCATCTATCAATCTCAGTTTACCGTCGATATTTCGAAATGCATTTCGGACGGGTATCAAATTATTTGGATACTTAGCAAATGAAATTGGATAGGAAGTGCACTCCTAAGTGGGTCAACAACTTTATAAATGCGCAAATCTTGTGGATGAGTCAGAACCAGTGCGGTTGCCTGAACTTCATTCTTTTCTGCACGAACAAATCGAATTCGTTAGTTAATTTGTTTTAATAATGTGCCAGTTAGCTAGCTCTAACTTCGTTGTCTAACGGCAATCGCTGCTAATTGTTGATTATTTAATTTGATTTTACGTAGCTTATTTCACACAATTGCAAGGTCAACTCAAATGGTCCGGATAATTATGGCTGTCAGTGAGGGGCGTTAATTTTAAATAGTTAGGTGATTGGGAATGATGCATGGTCTATATTTGCAATGAACTCGCTCCGGAATAGTTTTCCCATTTTTTCGTCCCTACTTCCTCTTTGCTTTTTTCATCAGTCACAAGTTCTGTCGGATGTAAACAAATCGAACAATCTGCACTTTGCACCGTCCAAATCATTGCCAAAAAACTGTTGCTCTTTATATACTATATGATATCCGGTAATGTCCTAAATAGTTTATTTCCCCCTTAGTTTCATTTCATGATCGGAACCGTATTTACATTGTAATAACATGATAAATTAGAAGATCATATTTCTGACGGCCTGCTAAGCCATAAACTTACTTTATTACAAAACCAAATAAATGAATAGATAAATATAAGTGCTGTGAAAATATGCCACAAGGCCCTTATTTATATATGTAAATAACGAGGTTTTTAACCCGTCAAACCCTGAGTTCCAGCTAAACAGCTGTCTTTTACTACCTTCAATGCAATATGTATACTTTTTAGCATTTATTGCACGTAATTTCTACAAAACTTATTTTAGTGACTTCCCCTAGTGATCACATTTTGTCAAGTTCAAGACCGCCGACGCACATGCTCAGCTTAGCAAATTAAAGTCTAGTTCACAATAAGTAAACACAAACGTAAGAGTGCAATGTTTGTAAAGAGCGCAAAGCAATTTCTGTTATTTAAGAGATCATAAAGCTTTTGAGTGTTGTTTAAGTATAATTATGTTAACTGTATAACGACATTTTCTTTGAAATATCATTCTTGCTTAAGCTGATTAAAAGATTTTGATAAGAATATTAATGTCAGTATACTGGAAAATATGTTTCGAAATAAATTAAAGAGAATTTATAGGAATTAAACATTATTTAAAGCTTTTCTATGCTATTTCAAAGAGAAAAAAAGTTTGTACTTAGAAGAGACTAAAACTAATTAAAAGCGAGTAATCGCGATTACACCTCTTATTCATTTAGACATATTTTAAAGAATTTTTTAATGCATATGTGAAAATAATAAATATATTCTCCGCTTTTCAGTTGGCCGGGTCAAAATGACGGCTAGCAAGCAGCAAGAGGCCGAGGCCGAGCATGATCCCCAAGTGGTGGTTACCCCCGTAGATGCCGCTCACAGTTCTCGCAAAGATCGGGGACTATGGAGGGATCTGACTTCCTACTGGATCCTAGGTTTGTGCAACAACTACGGCTATGTGGTGATGTTGAGTGCTGCCCACGATATCATCAAACAGTTCAATCCGGTAAGGAGCAAGAACATTTTAAAAACATATTTTCTTAATTTTAAAATAATTAACCTGTGTGCAATTATTAATTTTGTTACAGAGTGATGAGTCTGTAGAAAGCTCTTCTGATCGAAATTGTCATTTGGTCTCAACTGGCGCCATTTTGCTGGCCGATGTGCTACCCTCTTTGTTTGTCAAGATGCTGATGCCCTTCTTTCCCTTCTGGGTCAAGTAAGTATAGATAACTAACTAATGTTAGTTTCATAAAATATTAAAAATATAATTCTTCTGCTTCCCAGTTTCCGAATAGCCATCGCAGTGGCCTTTTCGGCAGCTGGTTTTCTCCTGGTTGGATTCGCCAATGCCGAATGGATGGCCCTGTTGGGAGTGATCATCACTTCAGCTAGCAGTGGAATTGGAGAGACCACTTTTCTGGCCTATTCCTCGCGATACAACAAGTGAGTTTCAGTGAGGATCATTACCCAAAGCAATTTCATTATTTTATAATATTTCACTCAGGAATGTGATATCCACATGGTCATCCGGAACTGGTGGTGCTGGAGTCATTGGTTCCTTGAGCTATGCCAGCTTGAGGTCCTTAGACTTCAGTCCTAGAGACACCATGCTGATTATGCTGATCTTTCCGGTGGTCGAAGCCATTGCCTTCTGGCTGCTGCTTCGTCGCCCACAGGTTGATATTCTGCCAGTTACCACGGTTGAGTCCACTGAGGTCCTGATCACCGATGAGAAACCGCTGGTCGGTTTCAAGGAGAAGCTCTCCTATATCAAACACCTCATCAAGTATATGTTGCCACTTTGCTTGGTGTATTTCTTCGAGTACTTCATCAATCAGGGCTTGGTACGTCAATAATAAAAAATATACTTAAGCTTCGTAACCAATTTTAACTGATCTTCCAGTTCGAGTTGGTCTACTTCGAGGACATTTTCTTGGACAAGGACTCGCAGTACCGCTGGCTGAATGTGGACTATCAAATCGGTGTCTTCATCTCGCGCTCCTCGGTCAACCTCTTCCAGCTGGACAAGATCTGGCTGATGTCCGTCTTCCAGTTCGTCAACGTGGTCTACTTCCTCACCGAGGTCATCTGGTGGTACACGCCCAGCATCTGGATCGTGTTCGCCATCGTCCTGTGGGAGGGTCTCCTGGGCGGCGGTGCCTACGTGAACACCTTCTACCGCATGTCCAAGGAGATCTCACCGGAGCGCCAGCAGTTCGCCATGGCCATGGTGGTCCAGTCGGACTCCTACGGCATCGCCCTGGCCGGATTCCTGGCCATTCCCGTCCACAACGCCATCTGCGGTCTTCCGGCGGCGATGCGCAGCCTTGTCTGGTGATCGGGAACGAGGAACGAGGATCAGGAACAGGATCAGGATCAGGATCAGATTATGCCTTTACTGTGTGCGAGTGTAGCTAATTAAGTCTAAGTGAATGTCTGTGCGTGTCCCGATAGTATTTATCTCTGGATCACTGGACTCCCGGGAACTAGATAGATGGTTAAATAGTTAGTATGCCTCTGTTCGACTACTCTTTAAGATTTAGTTTGCTAAACAGCTAATGAAAATACTGTTTGCACTAGAGTACTTCTTTGTTTCGTTGTAACGATTATTTTTAATTATAATTAAAAAATAAAATAAAATGTTTGCTAGTTTTCAGATCAGAAGAATAATTTTCCTATATATTTAAATAAATTAAACGTTTTTATTTATATGGAATACCTTTATTGGCAAATACGGTTTCTAGTACCATTTTATTTTTTTTATAGGTTACTTATTATTAGGTTCTTAACTCTTTGAACTATGCATTATAATTATTCACATTATTGCTTTATTGCTTTTCTTTAAGACATAGTTTCTTGGCAGAGTATCGAGTGTTAAGGACCAGTTTATCAATTAAAAGCAATTGCTGTTTGAATGTTCTCTATTGCCAATGTCATGCTCAGTTTATTCTGCTCAAACTTAGCAGAGCTAACCCACCTTGATATTCATACCGATCCGTAACAGAATTTGCCCCACTTGTTTGAGGTTTATTCAACTGTCTCCAACAAAAATTCACTTAAATTTGACGAATTTAAATTTGTTGTTGGAGGTGCGCAGTAATTATTTCAAGTTGTTGTTGGCCGCTAATTTGGTTTGATCGATGCCGAATCGAACAGCGGAGCAAGACCGAATCTGGGAGTGAGATGACGATGACGACGTCGGTGGAGACAGTTTGGGAGATCGAGACCCAAACCGAGTCGCGGCAAGATGTTACGTGGACCTCTCGCGTCTTTAGTCGATCGGGAACCGCCGTGCCAAGCGGAACGCGGCAGTCGAGCTAACAATACGTGTTTGTCCAATTCGGAAATTGAGTAACCACGATGTGGGCCTTATCAGCGTTTCTGCTGCTACTCTGCCTCCAGCGGGTGAAGTCGGATGAGGCTGCTGCTGCAGCACGGCGACCTAACATAATTATTATAATGGCCGATGACATGGTGGAACTAGTTTCTTCGCCGTAAATCACCCTAACACTAAAACAACCCACATTTCAGGGCTTCGACGATGTGAGCTTTCGCGGTGGCCGGGAGTTTTTAACTCCCAACATCGATGCCTTGGCCTACCACGGTCGTCTACTGGATCGTCTCTACGCCCCGGCCATGTGTACTCCCTCCCGGGGGGCACTACTCAGCGGCCGATATCCAATACACACGGGTAAGTGCTAATCGTCATTTGAACTATCGTATAAGGGTGTGCATCAGAATCTCAAGAGGCTTGAGACTTGTTAAGCAGGTGTACAAAATCAAATTACGTTATAACATCTCGTGTGGCCTTTATCCACCGGATCTTCAGTTTCAAATATACATTTTGGTCGTCATCGTTGGAGATATTATGTCATTACATATTTAGATAAACGGAAATTTCTTCACTTTAAAATCTCCTAATAAAAGGTGAAAATTTTAGAAACAAAGCTTTTAAAAATCATCATAAACGCACATCACTTTTTTAAAATATCTTGATATTATAAACAGCCACAAAGGTTTTGAAAACCTTGTATTTTTGGTTTTCAATTTTATTATTGATGTTGGTATAGTTGAATTACTTGATGCTTTATCCTATCGTAAATAAATAGGCACCCAACACTTTGTGATCAGCAACGAAGAGCCTTGGGCGCTGACCCTCAACGCCACTCTGATGCCGGAGATCTTTAAGGGCGCTGGCTACTCCACAAACTTGGTGGGAAAGTGGCATCTGGGCTTCTCCCGACCGGAATACACGCCCACTCAGCGCGGATTTGACTACCACTACGGCTATTGGGGCGCCTATATAGACTACTACCAGCGACGATCCAAAATGCCGGTGGCCAATTACAGTCTGGGCTATGATTTCCGGCGGAACATGGAGCTGGAGTGCCGGGATCCAGGGGTTTACGTCACCGACTTGCTGACCGCCGAGGCGGAAAGGTTGATCAGGGAGCATGCAGAAAAGGAGCAACCGCTCTTCCTGATGCTCAGCCATCTGGCCACCCATACGGCCAACGAGGATGATCCCCTGCAGGCTCCCGAGGAGGAGATACGCAAGTTTTCCTACATCAAAGATCCCAATCGGAGAAAATATGCGGGTGAGTATTTAACGAAAAACGTGAACTTTATAATGCCGTTAGTTTCTATAAGATGTAGCCAAAAAATATCGTGTGTTAGAATAAACATTTTAAGAAAACTGGATTATTTTCTCAATGGATTTATGCGTTTATCGTTTCAACATCTTTCCAAAATAATAATGAATTATATAAAAAATGAATTAATTACCTTGAAGAAATAATGAAATATAAACAAACATTTATTAGGTAAAGTAAATATTACTTTGTAATGTTTTAAAAATAATTAATTTCCTTAAACAAATAATGAAATATAAACAAAGTTTATTATGTAAAGTAAATCTAACTTTATACCGCTCTTAGCAAAATAACTTCAGGATTTGTTGAACTTCAGAAATAATATTAATTAATTTAGAAAATAATAATGGCAAGAAAAGTGGTTTTAGTTCATAAGTTACTTACCCTATAATTTATTTAAATCCTAGCGATGGTCTCCAAACTGGACCAAAGCGTCGGACGTATCATCAGCAGCTTGGCCGCCAATGATCAACTGGAGAACAGCATAGTGATCTTCTACTCGGATAATGGAGCCCCGTCGGTTGGTATGTTTGCGAATACGGGATCGAATTTTCCGCTCCGTGGCCAGAAGAACACTCCGTGGGAGGGCGGAGTGCGGGTGGCAGGCGCCATTTGGAGTGCCCAGCTGCAGGCACGTGGTTCCATCTTCAGCCAGCCAATTTACGTAGCCGACTGGTTGCCCACTCTGTCCCATGCGGCGGGCATTGAGTTGGATGGCTCCCTGCAACTGGACGGGATCGATCTGTGGCCCCAGTTGGCGGGATCGGCTGATGCTCCCCATGTTCCTCGAGAGATCCTGCACATTTTGGACGATGTCTGGCGGGTGGCTGCCCTCCAACTGGGTCAGTGGAAGTACGTGAATGGCACCACTGCCGCGGGCCAGTACGACTCGCTGCTCACCTACCGGGAACTGGACGACCTGGATCCCCGCGAGAGTCGTTATCCGGTGACGGTACGCAATTCCGCCACTTCAAGAGCTCTATCCCGCTTCGACCTACGACGACTGACACAACAGCGGATCTCGTCCATTCGGCGATCGGCTGCCGTGCGTTGTGGCGATCTCCAGAGGTCCTGTAATCCTCTGCTGGAGGAGTGCCTATACGACATCTCCAGGGATCCCTGCGAGCAGAGCAATCTGGCCTACTCCGCCAGGCACTCCGATGTTTTGGCTGCTCTGCGAAGACGAGTTCAAGAATTGAGGGCGAGTGCCATGAGGCCGGGAAACCAAGCCAGCATGCCGGAGTCCAATCCCACGTGGCACACCTGCGCTTGGGAGTCATTCGAAGTGCTGAAGCCCAAAATCGGTAAGAAACATACATTCTCTGACGTTCTATTGCCATTACTTTCCCAAATATTTTGTAGTTCCCTTGGAGTGCCATTACCAAGGCGTACCCTGTTGATAAGCCCATATTAAGTATACAAATCAAAGATTTTAGCCATCGATGGATTTTTAATCTATCCAGAATTGAACACGAAATTAGCTTTATTTTTAAAACTCACGATCTAGTTGTCTACAAAAATGATATATAAAACATATAACATTTATTTAGGAAAAATATTAAAGTTTAGGGCTTACTTAAATATGAGAATAAAAATACAAATCAAAATATCTTTGATTAAATATTTGTTTATTTTCTATCCGCAAGGTATTTTGAAAATAACGGTTGTCTATCAAATAACATGCCTGTTATACACATCACTGTTAACGCCAAACAGTCCTCTAAATGATGTTAGCCAATAAAACTCTATCTGGCAGCACTGTTCCACTGGGATATAATATGTTGAGCAAAATAACATTTTTTGAAATTTCCAATTAAAAAGTTCTGATTAGAAAACTCGATTTCCTTGGCCGGTTTTTATATATGAGTGTATGATTGACACTATTCTAAATATAAGCGCAATTTTCTATCCTGCAAAAGCACCCCAAACAGCTGACAGGCATACACACATACAAATCAGAAAACGGGGGTTGACCAAACCGGATGACAGGATATAAATCAGAGTCGTTACCTGAACCTGAATCTATATAAAGACTTGTCATGGAGGAGCGTGCTGTGCTGGCCAACATTGCCTCCATAATCACCAAGGACCTGCTAATTGACCAGCCGCCAGTGGACATTAATTCCGGCAGCTATCCGCTGTTGTCCTTCGCCGAGGACGACGATGAGGCGGAGATCTTCGCCCTGATGCAGCGCAAACGGGCGTTGTCCGCCAGCCGGAAGCGCAGGATGCTGCAGGAGCCGGAGGACCGGAAGCAGGACCTCAAGCTGCCCAAGCTGGAGTGGCACCACGCGGAACTCAACCTCCTGCACCGCTACACGGATGCCCAGTTCGAGTCATACCTGCACATGCGCAAGCTCACATTCTTGGTGAGTACGGGATGGGATTCCTCGGGAGCTTAAGGATCTATAGAAAGTGCTTCTTAGATTGAAAATGAGTTGGTTCTTTTATCATTCATTCCATTTCGAATTCAATCACAGTGTATACTTGAAATAGTGAACTAATAAGAACCTTCGAATCATCATAAGGAAGCATTTTCAATGCGTTTGTTTTTTTAGAAAATCCAGCAAGCACTGGAGGAAACCCTGAGCGGGATTGCGCTGCCCGGATATCCGACTCCGCCGGCGCAGACGATGCTCTCGCTGGCCATGTGGAGACTGTCCACGGACGAGCACTTCGAGGAGATCGCCCGCAAGTTCCGGCTGCCGTGGGCACTCTGCCAGCAGGTGGTGCGCGGATTCTGGCACTGCATCTCCGACAACTACGAGAGCTTCATCAAGTGGCCCAATTCGCTGGCGGCCCAGCGCAGCACACTGCAAGGATACCAGAAGTTGGAGCAACTCCGTTGCTTCCGGGAACTGTTCGGCATCATAACTCTGAGGCGACTGGACGTCTTCCTGGAGTCGGAGCATGCCGAGGTGCCGGTGGTGCTGCAGCTGATCTGCAATGCGGAGCGGAAGATCGTCGACTGCTATGTGGAGCTGGCCATGGAGTACAGCTTCGAGGAATCGCCCATTGGCCAGACCCTGGCCCTGAACCCCAGGACCATGCCGGCGGGCACCTATCTCATCGGGAACGAGGTTTTCCCCCTCAAATCCTACTTGATGCGGCCCATCGAGGCCGAGTGCTTCCGCAAGGACGCGGTGTTCAACGAACTACTGCGTCCTGCCTTCCAACTGGCGGAGCAGGTCCTGGACACCTTGGCTCGACGCTTCAACACCCTGTACGCCCTGGAGGCCCGCGACTTGAACGAGGTGCGACTCATCGTGGAGAGCATTTGCGCGATGCACAATCTCTGCGAGGAGTTCCAGGATGACGGATTGGAGGACACTGGACAGAGCTCCTTCAGCTGGGGCCGACTGGCGGACGGCGTCAGGGGCAGCGAGAAGGACTCCAAGGGACTGCAGCGGCGGGTGGAACTCCTGGACGAACTGGTGGCCATCGAGACGGGAGAATAAAGTACTAGAATTTAAAATTGACTCTTGATTTCCCTTTTTGGGGGTGTTTAATCTGTAGTTTGATTTAACATAATGAAAATGGTGCAATTAATGAGCTGTATAGCAAGGTTCAGAAGTAGTTAAACAAGCAGTTTTAAAATATTTAGCCCACTATTTATCCTAAAATTGTCAGAATTTAAATGAAATTTTAAAATTTCTTACATTTCGGTAATTTTGCAATTATGCTAAGGCCTTACAGGGTTAATCAGCTGTTGTGTCTAACAGCACTCTGTTAACTACAAATTAGTTAGATCTGGCAACACTGCTCTCGAATCAAAACAAATGCACGTGCGTTGTTTGTAGTAAAATGGATGAGCATGATATATTTAAATTGATTACGGCAGGCGTACGCTTTACCAAGAAGCCCAAGGTAAGTGGTTAACCAAGAAGGTCTTGTCCACAGGCTAATTAACAACATTGCAGAAGGAAACACCTGCCAAACCGCAGCCACAGCACGCGATTACCAAGAAAGAGGAGCCGGTGAAAAGAGTAAAGTCAGAAGAGGAGGATGACCAGGACTCCACAGAATTCCGCCTGCTGGCTGAAGGATCCAGCAGTCAACCCAAACGCAAGAAGACCAAGGAAGGGAAGGCACCCTCCGCCAAAGAACTAGAGCTGCTCCAGGCCGCCGATCAGGCGAACGAGACCAGGCGACAGTTCGGCATCAGTGTGCTGGGCAAAAGGGTCGCCCCACCGGTGGCCAGCTTTGAGGCCCTCACCCGGGACTTCAAGCTGCTGCCGCGCCTGCAGCAGAACCTGCTGGCCCGCAACTTCGACCGGCCCACGCCCATCCAGATGCAGGCGCTGCCTGTGCTTCTCCAGCGCAGAGCTCTGATGGCCTGTGCGCCCACCGGATCTGGAAAAACGCTGGCCTTCCTCACGCCCATCATCGATGGACTGAGGGCGCACAAAACCAGCGGTCTGAGGGCCTTGGTACTGGCCCCCACCCGCGAGTTGGCCCAGCAGATCTACCGGGAATGTGCGGAACTCACCCGCGAAACGGGCCTGCGCACCCACTTCATCAGCAAGGTGAGCGAGGCGAAGCAGAAACACGGCGCCGAGTGCAAGCAGCGCTACGACATCCTGGTCTCCACACCGAACCGCGTCAGATTCCTCCTGCAGCAGGAGCCACCGCTGCTGGACTTGTCGCACGTCGAATGGTTCGTTCTGGACGAGGCGGATCGTCTAATGGAGGAGGGCCAGAACAACTTCAAGGAGCAGTTGGACGTCATTTACGCCGCCTGCTCGCATCCGAACAAGTGCGTGGCCTTCTTTAGTGCCACCTACACGGTGCCAGTGGCCAAATGGGCTCTGCGTCACCTCAAGAATCTGGTGCGCATCACCATTGGAGTGCAAAACAGTGCCACGGAGACGGTGCAGCAGGAACTGCTGTTCGTGGGATCCGAGGGCGGAAAACTAGTGGCCATGCGGGATCTGGTGCGTCAGGGCCTCCAGCCGCCGGTCCTCGTTTTCGTGCAGAGCAAGGAGCGCGCCAAGCAGCTGTTCGAGGAGCTGCTCTACGACGGCATCAACGTGGACGTGATCCACGCCGAGCGGAGCCAGCATCAGCGTGACAACTGCGTGAGAGCCTTTCGCGAGGGCAGCATTTGGGTGCTCATCTGTACGGAGCTGATGGGTCGAGGCATTGACTTCAAGGGCGTCAATCTGGTGATCAACTACGACTTCCCGCCCACCACCATCTCGTACATCCATCGGATAGGAAGGACTGGACGCGCAGGACGTCCAGGTCGGGCCATAACATTCTTCACACAGGAGGACACAGCCAACTTACGAAGGTAATAAACTTCAAAACAGGATGCTAAGGCTTTATTTAAACAAATATTATTTTCCCTCAGCATTGCGCTCATAATTAAAAACTCGGGCGGCACCGTTCCGGAGTATATGTTACAAATGAAAAAGGTTCGCAAATCGGAAGCCAAAATGCGAGCCAAGAAACCTATAGATCGCGAAGACATATCGACCAAGATACGCCCGGAGACGAAAGGCGACGAGATCCATAAATCCGCCAAACTGAAAAAAGTTGAAAAAACGGAAAAGGTTTTGAAAAAGCATCAAGGCAACGAAAAAGATTTAAAGCCGAAGCAGAAGAAGGTGGGCAAAATCAAAGAAGACCTCAAGGCTGCTGGAAAAAAGAAAGGAAAAGCATTCAAAGGAAAAGCAACTAAGGTGTAATTTTAAAATAAATGCGTAAACTTTAAGAACGTTTATATAAGATTTCTTATTTCCCCTAGAAAATCTGTACATTATGGTAAAATTGATACATATTGCATTTGAAAGTTCGCGGGTCTACTTCTAGTGTGAACGTTTTCCATGGTTTGTGTCTTGGGTAGAGGGCGTGGTATATTTACGGTATATTTCGCATTTGTTTAAGTATTATCTTGCTTGTGCAGCACGGTCACGCTGATCAACAACATCTCCGACACGTCAGATTATATTCTTAAGAATATTTGTTTTTTGTTGGGATATTTGCACAGTTGTCGGCTTGCATTGGACAAGACTGGGAAGTACACGCCAGAAGCACATACTTGGAGCCATGGCGCAGAACGTGGCCCTGCTGGGATTGGCTCTGATTGCCATTTCCGCCTTGATCTCCACGGTTGTCGCCTTGCCCGTTTCGCAGAAAAAGAAGGACGATCACAAGGAAGCGGAGTCCTCCACTCCGGCCACCGCCGACGTGGAAACGGCCCTGGAGTACGAGCGCTATCTTCGGGAGGTGGTCGAGGCCCTCGAGGCCGATCCCGAGTTCCGGAAGAAGCTGGACAAAGCGCCGGAGGCGGACATTCGGGTGAGTGGAGCGGGGATTTCCCGGAACTCTAGCGTATTGCCAGCCACGTCTGGACAACATATCGCTTTCATCATAGGTGTTGGGTAAAGTCTAATCAAGTATCTAGCAGAGTTAGACGGACTTCAACCCTATCATATTATAGGTATCATCTCTGTTATTTCTTAAAGTATTGCAGACAACTAAAATATAAGCTATAATTATTGAAATATAAGCCATGATTATTGAAACCTTGTAGCCTATATGCCATACATGATGATTAATAAACGTTCTGGCTTTGCAATTAGATGAGGGCTGTCAACGAAAGTGAAAATTCTTGTATAATCCATGTACGGTTGTCTCTATTCGCAGAGTGGCAAGATCGCACAGGAACTGGACTACGTGAATCACCATGTTCGCACCAAGCTGGACGAGATCAAGCGTCGCGAGGTTGAGCGTCTACGAGAATTGGCCAAGCAGGCCTACGAGCTATCCAACGACATTGACCGGAAGCACCTGAAGGTGTCGCAGCATCTGGACCACGACAACGAGCATACCTTCGAGATCGAGGATCTGCGCAAGCTGATCCAGAAGACTTCGGACGACCTGGCTGAGGCGGATCGCAAGCGGCGCGGCGAGTTCAAGGAGTACGAAATGCAGAAGGAGTTCGAGCGCGAGGCACAGAAAAAAGAAATGGACGAGGAGTCGCGCAAGAAGTTTGAAGCCGAAATCAAGGAGAAGGAGCAGAAGCACAATAACCACGAGAAACTCCACCACCCAGGAAACAAGGCCCAACTGGAGGATGTGTGGGAGAAACAGGACCACATGGACAAGAACGACTTCGAGCCGAAGACCTTCTTCTCGATTCACGATGTCGACAGCAATGGTTATTGGGACGAGGCGGAGGTTAAGGCCCTGTTTGTCAAGGAACTGGACAAGGTCTACCAGAGCGACCTGCCCGAGGACGACATGAGGGAGCGGGCCGAGGAGATGGAGCGCATGCGCGAGCACTACTTCCAGGAGACCGACAGCAACCACGATGGCCTGATCAGCATCGAGGAGTTCATGATGCAGACCACCAAGGAGGAGTTCCAAAAGGACCCCGAATGGGAGACAATCGACCGCCAGCCGCAGTACACTCACGAGGAGTATCTGGAGTACGAGCGCCGACGCCAAGAGGAGGTCCAGCGAATGATCGCTGCCGGCCAGCTGCCGCCGCATCCGAACATGCCGCAGGGATACTACGCTGCTCCACCACCTGGAGGCGTAGCCTACCAGCAGGCGCCACCGCCAGGCGGCCAACTGCATTACCAGCAACCTGACCAGGTACATGCACAGCAGCAACAGCAGTACGCACAGCAGCAACAGCAGTACGCCCAGCAATACCAGCAGCAGCAATATGGAAACGGACAGCAACCGGTGCAGCTGCATCCCAATCAGGTCTATCAGCACGCAGGACAGATTCCGCAGCAACAACAGCCTGCTTATCAACAGCAGCCCGTCTATCAGCAGCAGCAGCCTGTGCAACAACAGCAGCAGCAGCCTGTGCAACAACAACAACAGCCTGTGCAACAACAGCAGCAGCAACCTTTGCAACAGCAGCAGCAGCCCGTGCAACAGCAGCAGCAGCCTGTGCAACAACAACAGCAGCCTGTGCAGCAGCAGCAGCAAACCGCGCAGCATCAGCCCGTTCAACAGCAACAAGTTCATAATCAGAGTCCTCCACCAGCTCAAAATCAACAGCTGCCAGTGCAGCAGCAACAAAAACAACATCAGGAAACAGCAAATCAGCAACACTAAACATTCCTTGGCTGAGGCATTTCATTTAGGCCATGTAAGGCAATACAAACTCTTTTGTTAACGAGAACACAATGTGATTGGACTGAAATAGCAAACTAAAATGAATATATCTCACTCGAAACGGTTACCGCATTCTCTTTTAAATTTGTATACTTCGATCTTTTTGTACTTTTTTCTCTCATACTGTAGTTCTGCATTTACGCAATGTATTTTTTTAACGAATTTTTTGTACATATGAGTTTATGCCAAAACATCAGATACATAATAAATGCAGTGAAACGAAACAACGTTGTTTTTTCCGTCGACTTCCAGGCTTATAAATAATTAAGCTAAGTTTATGATTACTATTTCATCCCGTCCTTTGCCTAAAGGGTTTGATTTTCTCCGAAGTGTCAATATAAGTTGAAGTGCTGTTTGGGAAAAGGTTAAATATTTCAATTTAATTTGCTTCTAAATAAAGTTTTGTTTTTGAGTACATGAAATATTCAGCGTCTAAGCAACAACTAAAAAGACATATATGAATATATTGAATTTGGTGCACCAAAATAAATTATAAAACTGTTTATTGTCAACTTCGTTATAAGCAATACATATACATTCCTGTTTTGCAGTCTCTAAAATTCCTTATGTTTGAATGGGACAAGATTGTATTCGGCTTACATGACTTTCTTGGTGTCTGCCGATACCCCGTAGTTTTGGGCATAGAATCTTCCGAAGAGAAAGAGGAACGGCAGCATGTAGGCGCCTCCAGTGAAACTAATCCAGGTTCCGTACTCGCAGTCCCGGATAACCAGCTGCGTGGCCCAGAGCAAGCCGATTGTGAACTGCAGCAGCTGAAGGCCAGTCAAGTAGCGCTTCCACCATAGGAATCGCTGGATGCGAGGACCCAGGACACTCAGCGCATAATAGCCGTACATAATGATGTGCACAAAGGAGTTCATCATGGCCGGAACAAAGGCTGGACGAAAATAGAAGGGATAAGGCCTTTGACGCATTTGAAAGTACCAGGAATGCTCACTCGAACCCGTCGGCTTCCACTTAACGAAGACCCAGCACAGGACCAACATGGTGCTGTGGTGGTACACGTGTAGGAAGCTCAGCTGCGTCCACTTGTGCCGCAGGATAAAGAAGGCCGTGTCGGCGAATTCCAATATTTTCGAGATGTAGAACCACCAAATGGCCGCGGCAATCTGTTTTACAAAGGAACCCTCTCTCAATTCGATACTGTCACTCGGCTGCGCGCACTATATACCCTTGCAGTATCATATCATATCATATATGAGCAATGATTTGCCGTCGAGCACTTTTAGAACTTTTACAACAATATGGCTCGGTAAATTAGTGATTCGGTTATGTATTTTTAGTTAGCCTCTTGATAGCGAAAATGGATTTTAATATATAACATAAACTTCCTTTTCAAGTTCAACTTCCAAGAAGAACTTAAATTTAAATTGACTAACTAACTATTCTTTTTTTAAAGCTTAATAAGTTAAATATTATTTCATAGACTACAAAAATTGATGCCCTAGTTAATATATTTTTTACATTATTTTAGAAAATAGTATTGGTTGCAAAATAATGAAAAGGACGACATCGACAAAAAAAATTAAATGCTAGTATTTTAAAGGATTTCTTCTGTAAGGGTATTTAAGGCTCCGCTTTACCAAGCTAAGTGTTTTTTCCCATTTTTGTTGGCCCCAACTTACACGCATTTCATGTGGGCTATAGCTCACCCGACAAGGCTGACAACTGAAGCTATAGTTGAGGGCCCGCGTCGAAATGAAGAGCTCCAGGCAAATGTGGGCATTCAGCAGGGCCATGGCCAAACTGTGGCAGAACAATGGCACTCGCAACTGCAGCGGCTTGTACCTAAGTACAGGTTAAAAAAATATTAGCTCGATATCAAATTCCCAGCTTAAAATGCTAATTTACTTATATGATGAGCAAGAAAAAAATTTATGTCTACATCGAAAAAACTTTTGAGTCAAAACAAAACTGTAAGAAATCAAGTTATTTAGGTGGTATAAATTATTATTATTTGCAGACTAAATAAATACTATCAAAGGTCTCACAATAAGTAGTAGTAGACTAAAAGTTTGAATGACTGTATTTGGACAAAAAATGATAGGTTCGATTACCGCGGCTGCCGTGAAAAAATTATTTTTTAATTTCTTGTTTCACAAATGCAATTAATTAATATTTTTTTTTAATTTTCTTTAAGATCCCATTGTTTCGACATTTTTTCTCTGTGTCCTTGTGCCCGGTGGGAGTTTAAAGTGGTGTGTCGGTTGTGTGGATGACCTGACCTCACCTGGCGCTCCACTTGGGTCCATAGCGCACCATCAGCAGATAGATGGTCAGCAGGGCGGGTACATTCCAGGGCGATTCCACCAGCGGCCATGTTCGTGTCCGCTCGTCCGCAAATGGAAACGAATAGCTGCCAATTCTCGTACTATTTTCATCGGACACCATCGAATGTGGGCTTTAAGAACTCCCAAATGACTAAGCTGAGCAGCCGGCATTCGGCTCTTATATAGAAATTCTAGCCCTAATGCGTTAATATTCTAACTAGGTGTCGCTGGAGCAAACCTAAGTGTTGGGGCAGGTCCGGGTCTTACCTTTAAGACTTTCAATTAGCGTTTTGCGACTGCTTCTCAGCTGGGGTCCAAGGTTAATATTTTATTTTTTGGGTCAGATTTAAGTGGTATATAACAGTCACAAGATTGTCATTAAATAACAAACAGATCGGAGTCCGTTTACTAATGTAAGCTGACATTTTAATGATTGCAAAAATTGCATATACTAACAATAATATTTATATACACAATTATACACAATTATAACAAAATGGCACTCACGAAAAAGTAAGTTTTTACGTAAACTTTGAATCTTGTTAATATGCCTAAAAAAAAATGTTTAATTTAAGTTTGTTTTCTTAGCTGGGAAAATGTTTGATTACCATAAGTTAAAACCCCTGTAACATTTATTGCAGCACTTCGCATTAATCCAGCACCATCCTTTTTTGTCGGTTTTACATTTATTTCAACTTCATTTGTATCTTGATTAAGCAGATGAATTCATTTTCCGATTGCCTCTTGATCAATGAAGCGTTGAATATAGTTACATACATATATCTTTTGTGGCGCCGTATCATCAATATTGAAAAGTGCAATTGCAGGAGCAAAAACAACAAGAAAAACAATTGGAGAGCACAATAAAGTGTGCAACGTGAGAACGGTTTGCTGATGGTGATGGGAATGGCAGGTTGATGGGTGGCAAGGAAAATCGGAAAAGTCGGTGGGAGGAAAAGGGGCTGAAAGCCAAAAACGAAAGGCAAACATTTCGCTAAGACGTCCTGAGAAAGTGTAGCATACTCAAAAAGCACAGAAAACGGGGAAAGGTATTTTAAATGGTTTAAACCTAAGACAATTTGTGCGCAACTATTAAGTTATAAATTAAAAATTTTTAAACTTTGCAAACATTTGTAAATTGCTTAACAAATTTTAAGTGTTTAAGTGGGGTTTTACTTATTTATATATTTTTAAATATATATGCAAGGGGACCCTTTTCTCAAGAAGCCTTGTACATTCCACCAACAGCTATTATCTTAAGGGAATATATTATTATTCTTATCTTAGGGTATTTTACTTTCAATAGAGTTAACTACTCAGGGTCCGGTTGTAAGCCCTCTGTGCTGGTAGATGTTTTTGCGCTTTTCTCTGGCTTTTTGCCCTTTCATGTCTCCGGCTTCGACTCCATTTTCTATTATTGTTTTCTTTATTTGAATTGCAGTACGTGTTTGCACCTAAGGCACTTTGTGTTCCTGGCGCTGCTGTTTACATTTTGGATGCCGTCGGAGCAGCTGCGTCCAAAGGGTTGAGCTCCGCATCGCCAAACTCCGCCACATCCACTTCCTATATGGGATGTTTGCATTATTATTATTTCGTAAGCCTTGTTCCGGCACTCGTAAAGCGCAATTGTATCGCAAGTTGACCGCAGTAGCAGCAGCAGTTGGACCCATTTTATGGGCTCAATCATTGGATTTTCGGGGAGTGGTTGTGGACTGCCGCCCAGCGAATCAAGCGTCAATTTTCATTAAAATAATGTCACAATTCAGCCTCGAAATGGGGTCAGTCCCGCTTTTGGGGTCCACACTTCGCATGGGTTCCAATCGCCACCCCCTTCAGCGGTTAACCGCTTAGCTCTGCCCATCATCAGGAGGTTGCACATATGCCATCATGTCCTGTGGCTACGCGCGTCCTTCGCCCCTCAGGATTCCCTTTCTATTTTGTGTATCCTTCCGATGTCCCTCGGTCCCTTGAATTGTATGTGCTTACGTAACCGTATAATTGAGTTAGTTTGTTTGTCATAATCGACTGTCTGTAACTTTAATATGAGGATGAAAAATATTCAAGATACAAATATTAAAAAAAAAGGCTTTAATAAAATATGTCAAAATCGTGATTTAAAAACTGTGCTCACAAGACAAAATTCAGTCGATTTAGAAACTAAGATCAACAAAACACGTATCAACTAAAAATTTTAGTTTTTTAATTAAAACAAAAATAGAATACATATATTATATATTCATTTTCTTAATAAAGAAATAATAATTTAATAATAATTTTGTATTACTTCTAGTAAGGGATACTTAATATAGAAATCTATAAACTGTATCTTAATTTTAAAGGCTTATGTAAAAAGCTTAATTAAGGGGTAACAAAATCATTAAATTAACTAATGCTGATTAGTTTAAATCTCAGCCAACTCGAAAACAGTTTCACCTCTGTCAATGCAGTAGCCAGTGTGACTCCTAAATGCAATCGAAGTTGGTGGCCGATGGCAAATACATTTGAGAGGTTGATGTTCGGCTGCCTGGTTGTTGAATTGATATTTGTGAATACCGATCCATTCAAGCGTTCACAGGGTTGAATAATTTACTCTTGCGGAGTGATGTTCGGGTGTGGAAAGTTCCCTAGAGGTGAGCGGGAGGTTCATCGTGCTGACAATGTCGCCCCGAGTGGATCACGTGGTTTATTAAATAGATTACAGTTTTGTGCCCCCAACTTTGTGCTGCACATTGGACTAAACACTGAAACAGAGAAAATATATAATACCTTGGCATTTAAAATAAAATTTGACAAAAAATTAAGGAAACATTATTGATACTATGATATTTATTAAAAACTTGATTATTTTTAAACCAACTTAAAACATATTATTTCTTTTTTAATGCATTTATTCTATAGGTTCTTCAACTTTTATTTATAGTTTGTCTTAAAATTTATAGCGCAGAAATATGTCAAACTTGGACACAGAATGGATATAAAAGTCCCATTGTCAGCAGCAGTTGTCTGCATGACGAATTCATGTCGGTTTGCTGCAGTTTTTTTTGCCATCTTTGACCCTGCTGGACCTCATAAGTATGCATATGTAAATGTGTTTGCGGTCATCGGGACAAAGTTGAAAAGTTGAATGAACGATGTCATGAGAATTTCAATTTGAAAGGGGAATCTTTTAACCTAATCTGTGTTTTTGTTTATAGCATTTCGACTTAAAAAAAAGTTTACCAGAAACAAAAACGAAATCTGTACCCTAAAAAAACCTGTCTCAATAACAACGAATTATTTCGCAATCAAGTAAAAGGCTTTACGATGTTTATAAAACAAATAATTTTGAAGCAGCTTATAACCGCGCGGGCAAGTGGAGAGTCGGACAAAAATACAAACTGATGCTTTCTTCTTTTATTGTGCATCCCAGGGATTTTTATGCCCGTTGGACATTGCACTGGCCGCATCATTATATCAATATTCGTGTATTGACAGCGGAGAGCAATTGATGTCAGTGACAAAAGGGAAATACCATCAAGCAAGTCAAGCTGCCAACAAGGGTTGTGCCTTCCTCCGCTTTTCTCGATTTTCTCACTTTCCCTTCGACTTTCGTCCAACTGTAAAAAATGCTTGATATTTTTCATATTTCATAGAGGTATATTGTGTTTTTGCAAAAGCATGTTACAAACAGAAGGAAACGCATATCTAAAATCAATAGTTCCGGTATGTAAAAACTGCAGGTAAAAAAGAGAATGATCTGAAAAATAAAGCCATTCAGTAAAGTTTTCATATTTGTTAAAAAAATATTCTATTTAAATTAAATTGTCAACCCATTAACTTATTAAAAAAAAATGTTTTAACAATATTTGCCACTTAGTGGATAATATTTTGAACGCAGTAAAAACGTGAGGTCACTTATTAATTTCATAGTACGAATATTATTTTAAAATATTGTCATTTTTTTTAGCTGTGCAATCTTTGCCTTGTTATTGCATTGTGATTTTCTTTTTGCTGTTTGTGGGGATTATTGAATGCGAATGACCTGGACCAGTGGCTTCTCCTCGGACTTACTCCATTGGTATGGATGCTGCTGTCCTGTGGATGTCCACTGTCGAGTCGAATCGCTTTCTGTGTTTACTCGCATTTCCTGCACATTTCCGGCTCAATGGGAATGTGGCAAAATGTTCCCCGATGTTCGCAGAAGCATGAAGAATTGCGGGTTTGATTGGTAAAATATCTTGGTTTTTTAAAGGTATTCCTTCTTCGGGCTTAATCTAGATTGAGGAGCAATTGGTTTCGCTTTCTGACGAAAAAGAATCAGGTTGGTTTAGGTGTTGCAAATCGCAGTGGCTTTTGGCCTTAGTCAAAACTAGCCGTTCTTGACTTACACTTGGTTACTATTTTTAGGCAAAATTTCTGTCCCTCTTGTAAGTTAAAAAAAAGAAAGAGGTATTCAAATTTTAAATAAAATAAAGCCAAGCCTTTATATCCTTTATTTTTTTTAAGCTGATAATATATTTGTAAGTAAATGGCATACTCATTTTTGTCCTGAAAATAAATTTTCTAAAACCGAACTTTTACTTTCCTGATACGTATCATTTGTCTTTTTACATTATTACATCTTTTAGCAGGTGCAACTGCACGTGCAACATATTTTATTTGTCTTTCTACGGGTGAGTTGATTTTTGTTGCCATCACCCATACGCCACGTTGCCACATCGCCTTGAACCGCTTAACTGGCATCACATTTGTCATGGCTTTGCATCGCTTAGGTCGGATGTGGAGCTAAAGGACGGGATGGAGACTTAAGGGAAATATGTTATAGGATAGTGTATTCTGCTCGGTTGAGTATCGAATGCATTTTAGGTATTGTGCAAGGGCAAACTTGAATGAAGTAAAATTAATGGCTTACCACTTTGTCACCAAGGTTTGAAAGATCGTTTGATGGAATCTGTAGCTTTAATGCCATCTTACAATGGAATCGTGTGGTTAGGTTTGGAAGACTACTTAAAGTAAAGATGTATTTTTTTAAATTAAGAAAAGTGTTCTACTAAATATCTATGCAACCATATAGAGGTAATTTAAATTAAAGTCAGGTATAATTTTTGTTCAATTGAAAAAAAAGTGTTTTGTTAAGTATTGAATAGTCATAATAAAACGGTTTAATAACACTGAATAAAAATGATTATTTTAAAGTATAGCGTAAATTTTAATTACCAACTAACCAAGCACTAAAAAATTAAATTGGCTAAGCAAATGGTACTTGAATTGAAATTCTGCAATCAGCAATTAATTCACTTTCTAGCTTCACTCAAGTAACGAAAATAAATGTTTATCCCATAAACAATTAGTTCACTTTCACCCCAACAACGGAAGCAGCAACAAGAAAGAGCTCCTCTAGCAAAACGATGTATGTTAATTACTTTAAGCCAAACAAAGTTAGTATACAACCACAAGAACCCCCTGGCCCATATCCCTTGCCTTTGCTCTGTGCTAAATTAATTAAATTGAGCTAAGAAATTTCACAAACACGTTTTAGTGAGGAAAAGGCAAGGCAGCTTACCCGCAATTTTTAATTGCATTTTAATGACTTTATTCCGCTGAAATATGCCAGAACACAGAGAGACCCATTAAACTGATTAATCTCAGCCATTGACACCTCGAGGCTGTAATTAAAGTGGCCCAAGCCAGAGGGATTCCATCATAACTCGACAGCCAACGATATAAGCCCCGGAAAAAGTGCAACTTTCTATTGAGCTGGATGTCTGTGTCAGTCGGAAATCGGGGGGATATTCTATATAGTCGGAACAATAAAAGAACGAGAACATTGCCATGTGGCATGTGGCAGCGACAGTGGCATGAACAAAAAGTAAGTCCGACAATTGGCAGTTTCGCAAAATAACTTTGTTGCCTCTGCCGCTGCCAGTAGCCCAAAATAGCCGACACAGCATATATAACTAATACTCCCAGTTGGCAGCTGACCACAGACCAGCCATCCGACCAAATATCCAACCACCCAAACCACCCAATCCATTCCCACGAACCGAACCGATGGACAATAAAACAAATCGAACAGAACTTCATTTTCTCCAACAATTTTTTGCTCGTTTTTCGTCTTTTTTTTGGGGGTTGGGTTTGAACGACGTGTTCGGTTTTGTGTTGTCGCTGGCTGTGTGGAAATGGCCATAAAATGTGAAGGCAAAATCAGTGTTTAATTAAGTTATAAAAATGTTTTGGTCATTTAAGTCCGCGACCAAGGGAATTTTCGTTCGAGCTCAATGAGGGCAAATGAAATGGAAACTTGTCCTCGGGGGTAACTTTTATTGATTTCATTTTATAATTTTTTTTCGGAATTTGGAAAAAGTTAAAAAAACAATTAATTTGAATAGACAAGCGTTGACGTTTTTGGTTGCTATTTTCTAATTGTTTTAAAATCGTTTGCTTTTTTTCTAATACCAACAAATTTAAAACGATTTGTTTGCATACTATAAATCGATACATTCGTTTTAGTTTTAGTGGTTAAAATATTAGGACTATTTTTGTACTATTTTTGGTACAAATTCATTTAAATTGTTTTTAATTTAATAATTTGTGATGCTTTATAATACAATGGTGCATAGTTAACATATGTTTTACCCTGTATTTAGCTAAAGCTTGAAGACACTGTTTTACATTCCTGTCGCATCTCCGGCTATAAAGAAAACTTGCAAAAAAAGTACTGCATATTTTCAGGCGGCACTCAAAAATTGCTTACCACCGCTTCAGCCATTCCACATGATTTTCTTTTTTTCTTGTTAGTTTTTTTATTATTATGGAAAGGAATATTTATGAGCATTTATACATGCCCTGGTCTTGAGCGGTCTGAATTTGGGGTATATTATGTTTTAAGTATTTAAAATACAGGATATCTTTGCTGATGAAAATCAGCGTTGTGTTAGCGTTACAACTATTAAAAAAATATTTTAGGAAGATAATTCTAAGACTAAGAAAATTTAAACAAACATTTAAACAAAAAATTTATCAAAGCAATTTTAAAATTTTTAAAACATTTTATTGCTATAATTAGGCTATACTCGATGGTATTTTGTTAATATAATCAATAGCGCTAAAGAAAGCAAATGATTTTACCCTTCGCATATTTATAGAACAAACTTAGGTGCACATTTGGTCGTAAGTTGAGTTGTTCTTTGCTTTCTATATATATGAAATTCGTATGAGTTGCAGCAGCTTACTTATTCTGCAACTTCTTCATCCGTTTCCTTATGCGAATGTGCATGCTTAAGCTGCTTTTCCACGCACACACGCCCAAGCACAGAGGAAAAGCAAGGAAAAGCAAGGAAACCCCGGGAAAAAGCGGGGGAAAAACAACACATTGAGCTGAGCTTAACGGCTGGCGCATAAGTTTCAAAGTCAGCATGGATGGTCCGAGTCTCAGTTCGACTGTCTTGGAACTTTTGCAGCGTCGTCTTTTGGCTTAAAATTGTATACACACGAAAAGTTTATGATTGAGTGCCTTACATCAATAATAATTAAAATATCTAATAAAGAAATTGTAATATTTAGAACAATACATAACATAACATAACATTTCAGTCTTAGAATCCTTTTAAATATTAGTTTCGTGGAGTATTTATTTTTATAACAATTTTTTGTAAGTGTAGGAAGGGACTTCCATATGGGAATGTGACTGAGAATGAGACTGGGGAAAATTTATCTGGGCACGTCGTCTGTGTATTTCAAATGCAATCCATTGTACTCCGCTGTGAGTGTGTGGTGCTTTATGTCCAGTTTGTTGTGTTTGTGTTACCAAAATCCCCATTGCGTGTGCGTGTGTGTGTTAGTGGACTTGAGAAATTCTCGCTTAGGGCGCTGCGTTTGCACATTGGGAAACTCTTTTAAACGCCTCTCGCAAACGCATGTTGTGCTGCAATTTCAACAAGGCCATTGGCCTGGCTCTTAGCTCGTAAATCTCCTGCCTTATCCTTCTAACTCACAATTACACAATCTACACTTTCGAGCTTTATCAACAATTTATATTCTTTGAATTTATTTTCTGTGAAACGAGGTTTTTTGGTATTATTTTAAAGGTTTTTTTTTAATATTTATTAACTTTACTTTAAAAGTCAAGCTTATGGCTACACTTTGTTTTGCGAAATGCTACATTTTTACAAAGAAAGCTTTAATAAAAATGTCCGTAAAATGTTTATTACTCAATAAACTAAAACTTTCTTTAAAAATATAGTTGTTTGAAGTCGGAGTTAGTTGGGAGAATTTCGTTTCCTTGATCTGACAAGCACCTATTAGATAGATTTCGTACTTTAAAAAGTATTTAATGTTTTAAGTTGCTCCTTTACTTATTTATTAGATTAGTATATTTAAAACCCGATAATTATTTGGGTTAGAGTTGCACTTTCTCGATGATTACACTGAAATTAGCTTCAAGTTCATTTGACCCAAACGGCATCGCGAAACACGTAATTACAACGAGCATGCGAAGTGTTTGATTGAGAGATTGGCCGAGATGGTAATCGAATTTCAATGGAATTATGCTGCAGCCACTAGCAGAAGATGACGATGATGATGTTGTGTGGTTACTTAAGGGGGCTCAAAGGGTTAAGGGTGTGGGGTCATCTTTGACGGCTTGGTCAAGAGTCGAGGATAAGGTGTGTGGCTAATTGGTTTGCTGTTTGAAAATTAATTCAATGCTAATTATTGGCTAACATGCACACAATAAACGCAATTATAATTACGCAACAGCAGCGACAACAACTACAAAGACTGCAATTAGGTTTGCATAATGCATGTTTGCGTTTTCTACATCGTCACTGTCATACACAATGCAATGATGTTGTTATTTGTTGTTTGCTACATTTTGTGGATTTGTTTTTTTTAATATTCCGTCTTAATTAATCTGTCAACACTTTTAAATTGGTGTAAATATGAGAGATTTTGGTTCATTTAGCTGTGTCAACACTTTTCATTAGTTTCGACAAATGCGATTTGCATGACACGCTGAAGTTCGGCTGTTAATGGAGCGTGACGGTAGCATTTTAATTTTACTTGCATTCCAGTTTATTAATTATATAAAGAAATATTAAATTGAGTATTTATAAACAAATTATAATAATCTATTATGTATACAGTAAGCAAGAGCAATTTCCAATTTTCTTCTTGGACTTTATTTCCCAATCCCCAATAAATTAAGCTCGTTTTTATAAATTTTGGCTTACGAGTAAAAAATTTTAAAAAATGTTATCACTTAAATTTTCAATATTAAAATATTTCATAAACATTTTCCCAACATAATTTCAAAATTTGTTTAATTTATTATATAAACTAAAATGGATAAGTGTTCGTCTTTCCAAAGCGGTTTAAAATAGTTTAAGTCCCAACTGCCCTAAAGCTACTCAGGGCGTTGCAACTAATAAACATCAAAGTTTACGCAACAATTCTTTTGTGTTTCACCTGTCAAGCACACAAGTACACTCACAGAAAACGCACACACACACACGAACAAACACTGTGTACATACTTACGCAGACACGAATGCATAACTTTTGGTTTTCGGTTTGACATTTTGTGGTTAGATTTTAATATGTGGCAAAGTGAATGAAAAGTTACGCAGGACCCGGAATCAGCAAGATGGCTAAATGCATTATGCCACTGCTGGTTGCCACAGTAGAAACTTTGGCCCCGAAACAACCTCCTCATAGCAATCCCCTCCAAAACACTATCAGTGGCAGATGTTGTTGCTGGCGTGTGTGAGAGGGCCAAATTAGCATTCTTGCCACCAGAAATTTTGGTGCGTGGGTGTGTGTTGTTTGTGTTGCCTGCTTTACTGTATCCACTGTCTGGCATCGTTTGTTGTTTGTCTTTGAAGTGGAGATGCACTGCACTGGGGGAAAAAATTTAACTATTTGAGAATCGTTTTGAATTAAATATGAAAAATAATAAAAATGTATACTAACAATATACAATAAAACGAATAATATAATAATGAAAATATATACTTATACTTTATATTTATTTTTAGAAGTATTACAAAAAGAAATGTAAGGAAAAAATGTAAGTAATACCGTCGTGAAATACATTTAGAACTGTTTGAAAATACCTCACCACGACACCTTGTAAAAATAAAATAAATAAATCATAATTAAGAAATTATTAATTAATCAGATCGTAGATACGTATATCACATGTGTAAATTTTTACTTACTGTGCATTCAGTGCGGGGCTTAGGCTGTCAGCGAGCTGCAGCTTAAAGCCTTAAACCGAAGCCAGTCCGACCACATGGCGGATGCGTGACATTGCATAACTCACTTTGTCGAAGTGGGTGGCTAGAAGGGGGTGGGAGGTTAAAAGGGAGTTTGAGTGGGTAAATTACAACTTGAGCAGCATCGCCAGCCCCAGGCCTTGGGCGAAAACTTTGTCTTGGGAGTTGCAGTCGAAGTTACAAACCCCCCAAATCCCCATTACCTTGCCTAGTGCAACAAGCAAATGCATTGCAACTTTATTAAAAAGTCGTAAAAGTTATAACAACTACTAAAAGCAATGGGTAATAAGTTATTGTTTTTGTTAATAATACCGCTGTTATGGTTGTTCTTTCCGCTGCTTCTTCTTTACCCCTCGCAAAGGTGGAAACTTTCCCGTTGTTGACAATGTGCAATTTCGAAATACGGCAAATGCAAATGAAAAAAACGAAGAAAACTCTTCTGTGTAATTTGATAAGTGCGATACGAGACAAGAAACTTTATTGTTCGCCGTTTTCTACGACCATTTCCGGCTGCTCACACAGTTCTGCTATGAATTTCTTCAACGAGGGCTTACCAGCCCATTATTATTGAGGTGAAATACAGTTTCCATTGCAGTGGCGACAGGAACGGAAACAGAAGCTAGCCTCTGCATTTGCAAGAAATGCACTTAACAAAATGAGGAAATTAAAAACTTGTTTTTATAAGTGTTATTAGATATTGGGTTTTTATGATAAATGGAAGACATTGGTAATAAAGAAAATTAAAAGGTTTGATTGTATATTTAGCCAAACATGTAGAGATACTTGTATTCTATTCCAAAATTTTAGTTAAAGTTTCGGCATATCAACTTACATATATTATATAATAACTTAAAAAAAAAAATTTATTGGCTAAACTATAGATGTCACTGAAGAAAAACACAAGCTTTATTATTTTATTTTATTATTTTTAAGCGTGTACTCAATTTGCTGAGCTCTTTTGTGGGCATTGTGACCCGTGTTTGTTTCCTTTGCAAATGTCATTGTTAGCCGCCTGGTCAAACGTTTGCTGGGATTCCGTTGCAGCTGTTGGCATAACAATGGACCGGTTGCCAGCTCGCTGATGTTTATGATATGTAAGAATCTTCATTACAGGTTTCCAGCTTCCCGGGCCACAAATCCTTGCTCTCAACAGCAGCCATTAAGGGATTCTTGGAAGTTTGCCCAAGCTGCTGCTGTTTGTTGCAACTTCGAGTAATAATTGCACTCGCGGTTAAGCACACACTCGCACACCAGATGGAAATGAGTTGCGTTAAGCTGCGTTGCAGGCACTTAAATTTGCAGCACACTTGAAAAAAATTTTTTAATGAATACTTAAAATAAAAAAAAGATTTCCTAATACACATGTTTAATATTTAAAAACTTAAGACAAAAAACGTTTATTTTCAATTTTAGTATTTAATTTTTTAGCTTTTTATATAGATTTCAGAAATATAAATAAAAATGTACAATAAGTTTGAGTTTCATGAACATTTTTGTATGTGGATGTTGAAAATGTTTCTTCGGTATCTTAAAATTGTTTCTATAGTAAGGTTGGATGCTCGGTTATATTTTAAAGTGCAATTACAACAGCCACATGCTTTGCGCTCAAGGCGGCGGGCGTGCCAGAAAGAACCGCAAGAAGGGGCGTAACCGGCGGCGCCAAGTGGGCGGGGGGTGTGGCAGCAGAGAGGCCTGGACTTCTCAGAAACAACAGCAGCTGTAATAAGACAGCTCGTCTTGTTAACTTTTGCTCATTTGTGCCCCGAAATGCTGCAATCAAGATGATGGGGAGTTCAAGAACGAGGTGTTAAAGTTTAGCTGTTCAACTTGACATATTACCACGCGGCGCTTAGAGCAGCGCTTTTAATGAGCAGCCAGGACAACCTGGCTGCACATCTATCAATATATTGCGTAAATATTTAAGTGTTGCAACTGCCATTTTCACTTTGCTGCAAACTTTAGCAATTAAAAACTTTTCCATGGCCATATCAACCAATAGCCCTGATACTTGCAATTAAGCAATGGCTCAACACAAAAGGGCTTTTAATGAGCATTAAGATAATGTCACACGCGATACCGATATATGTCCGCTGCTTGTGTCCTCTTAATGGGGTAAATATGTATGGTTGATCGGATATCCGTGGTGCATCGATTGACTTGTTAACTGTCACCGACAATCGTTGGCAATTTTTAAAATCACTGCACCGACGTAAAAAATGTCGAGTGATATGGTGACTTTTGATGAGGGTCTTAATTCAATTTAAAATTTTGTATATTTTAAAAATATTTTTAATATCTTTATACTCGTATATTACAATTCCTGTTTAACTTAAGCTCCTTCCTTTCGCTTAATAAATTAAATTGTACTAAGAGCTTTGGGTATCTAAAAATCTTATGTTATAATAGATAAACTAAAAATCCTCTATTCTAAACTAAGATATTTTTAAAAGAGTTTCATAAAAAAATATTTGAGGGTACCAATACTAATAAAGGTGTCTAAAGGTGGGTAGTGAAAAATTGATAAATTTCCATGGGACACTTATATAGGTATTTTCAAAACCATAAACATTTCAATGGCACCACTGATTATGCATTAATTTATGGAATATAATAAAGCCCCACAGAATGCAAAATCAATGGTTTTATTTCATATCAATTGTGCATACAGTTACCCATACAAAAGCATAATGACAGGACACACACACACCCACTCACATACTCATACGCACCGGCGGCCATTGCCACCGCAAGTGGCAAAATGACACTCGACGAGCGTGTAAGTGCATGTCAATCGTGTTTGGCGGGCGTCAATAAAAAGTAATTTCATCTCACATTAAAAACACGAGGAAGGCAGGACAACACGAGTGCAGGTGAGTACTTAAAGTTGGCACTTTAAAGGCAGCCGTTAAAACAGCGTTAATTATGCAATTGCAATTATCGCCAGGTTTATGGTTATAGCCCAGGACATTCCCGTTTACCTGGCAAGTTGGCCATAGCAAAAGAGGTACCCGAAATGAGCAACTTCAAATTAACTATGTATCGGTAGCAGGAAGTGCTCAAACAACAACAGAATACAAGAGAGGGCACACAGATACTCGTACATTTGCAATGGAATGACCTCGGGTCATCTGGTTTTGCAGTGCAACAATGGCAATGCAACAAAGGCCATTTGTGCCATACCTTAAACTTATTTTGCACGTACATTTTCCGACAACAATTTTAATTGAAATAATTTCTAAAAGCATTCAACATTTATTTTTGTTAATTACTGAAATGTATTTCTGTTCACACAATGTGTTAAGAGTAGCGCACAAAGCTAATTTCCAGTGAATTGCTGGAAAAAAGTGCACATTTTCAATGAATTTTATTTATGAATGTATTGTTGCCTTAAATGTCTTTTATTTTATTTTTGAAAGTCAATTTCAAAGTCAAAATTCCTTTACATTTATTTTTTAATTATTATTTATTTTGCTCATAGCTATTATTAAATTGGCGTCGGTCTTAAAAAGGTCTTCTTATTTTGTAAGAGTTTATAAGTTAAGTAACCGTATTAAGATCAATTCAAGATTATTCGTTACCAATGTCATTTGAATTTTTAATTCAATTATCCCCTGTCTATCCTCGTTTAATTTCGAATTATTCCAGGTTCTGATTTTAAATTTCCTTCTCACCATTTACATTTTTCGTATGTCAGTTGAAATCTATTCGACCAGAAATTTCCTCTCAACTTGTTAATTAAATGCTGCCTTCGCTGCGTGATTTCTTTTACCCCAAGGCAAAGTCCTTGCCATTCTCCCCAAAAAAAAAGGAAAAAGCATCGACTGCGTTTGGGCCGCTAATGTTGTTTGTGGGCCACAAAATTCACTTGGCAACATGTGCTCCATTCCGAGCCACAGAAAAAAATGTTTATTAGTTTAAACATATTTAAAAATAAAATATCTAAATATTAATAAAAAAAAAACAAAAAAAATAAAAGCAAATTAATTTATTATACATATATTAATATTGAAATTTCACTGTTAGGAATTATATTTTATTTCCTGTGTACCCATTTCGTATGCAAAGAGCCAAGTGTGTGCATGGCTTCAAAGCAGTTTCGTGTGCTTTCCCACGGTGCCTCAGACTTTTCTTCCATTTTCCGACTGCCTCAATCAATTTCAATTTATCAATTTTTACAATCAACTGATTTTATCAATTTTATGGCGCATTTTAAGACCACGCACAGACCAAGAGAAAAAAGAGAGCAAGCCAGATGGGCTGGCAGTGCCGCTGGGCAGGAATAAAAAGGACATGCGAAGGAGGAAATTTGACTGCCACTGCCAGTCTCAGCAGAAAAAAGAGAGAAACCAGCTTGCCAACGAAACATGTCAATAAAATCAACCAATGTCGTTCCCGGTTTATTGGTATCTTCTTGGTCTGGCTTTCTGTCCTTGCCACCAACTTCCTGTTTCCTGCCAAACTTTTCCCCGCATGTAAATAAGCATTTTCTTCGGTTTCCTCGATTGTTATTTCAGCTTTCGACCGGAAAGGGAAAAGTCTTGGCCCTTTGGCTGGTTTCCATGACTACTGATTTGACTCCACAAATAATCCACAGGTAAGTCGCTTAAGATTTCGGCAAGGTCTTAACCGAAATTATCATTTGGCTAGTCTTTTTGTCTCTTTTTAATAATACCGAAGATATTTATCTGGTCATCTTTGTGTGCCTAATCTGCGTAAATGAAATTGAAAAACGGCAAGCGCAATGAGTGTTTATTGTACTTATTCTGTTGAAATCTGTAATTTGTTAACTTCCACTTGATGGGCTTGTGGTTTGGATTAAATCATTTGGTTATTTAAGAAATGCATTACATTAATATTAAATGTATGCATTTGCAAATGTTATATATTTGTGTGTTCCATAAAATCAAAGCTTTTGCAAACATGGCAAAAAATTTACTAAGTTTATTTAGAGCGAAAGAACCAAATGAGAGTATATTTAAATATGATTAGCTTCAAAAAATTGTATCTTATAAAAGTAAGTTATGCTAACTCATTTTTTAGAGAACCGGAATGAAAAGAGTATTTGAACAGCCGTAAATGAAAACCCATGAATTATTGTAATGTTCCCTAATTTGTTTCTTGTTTCCCAGTTGATATTGATTACCAGGGCATTCTCAGCCTGAAAACTTCGACATTGGCCATAATTAACGGATAATTTGTGTCCCGGACAACGGCATCACATGGCCTGGCCAAAGCTCGTTTGGCCGGCATTCAAAGGAAGTGGGCGAGGTGGAGGTGGGGACTCCCCTCTCAAAAACTCACTAATTAAAGTCAACACTCGTGACTATGACCTCATTACAGGCAAATCTGTGAGGAAAAGCGGGAAAATGGGGGGTGGCCAGGGGGCTGGTGGTCACCTGGCGATTGTCTTCAAGTTGCCTTTGACTCGCCGTACACCCGATACTTTTTTCAAGTTCATTAGGGTAATGAAGCAGCCACAGGCCCATCCAAAGGCCTAGAACTGTGGGCCGGGGAAAAGGGAAGGGAAGCCCGGAATAAAGTGGCGTGCGCTTTACTTTATGGTCCTCATAACCACGTATATATAGTCGGTGCTCCAGTTGTTGGCTCTTTGCATAATGAACGGACATAAACACGGCACAGCCAACAACAGCCGACAGCTAAGGCCAAAGTTTTTTCCACATTTTCGTACTCTTTGCCACGGCGCACATGACTGCCAACAACTCGCTCTACTCGGCCGTTTCTGGTTATTACCCAGATATAATTTTAAATACATATTATATTTACTTAACGCAATTTCCTTAATTAATAAGAAACTTTCTGGGCTCCGGCTTGAATTCGGGAAGTTCTCTCAAGAGTTCGACGATGATTTGGCCAAAGGGAAATTAGTTTTCTCATTTTACTTTGGAGAGTAAAGCAAACAATTAACTTGAAAATTTTTATTTCATTACTTATGGCAATGAAAAGGTTTTTACAGAGAATGGCCAGTCTATTACATTTCTGTTGAATTAATCATTGAATGCATATAATTTGTACATAATGGTTTCAAACCAAAATATGGATTCATGGTGAGTAATTGATGACAAATGCATTTAAATTTAAGAATATAAGAAACGCTAGGACAAAAATAATAACAAACAATAAGACAAATAATTTAAAACACAAAAAAATCCTGTTATTCCATTTGACATTTCTTCAACTATTTGTCATTAAGATGGCTGAAATTCATTTCGCAATTGCTCAGTCAGGAATCGGATATTTATATAAATTATGGTAGCCCGAAAGCGGTTAGTGCTGCTTTAATTTTGGAGATGACTTTGATATGCAGTAAAATTGACTCTTTCAATTGGAGGCAAAGCATCATGTGTATGTTGCAAAATGATTTTTGGCTTATTGCTTGTTTACGCATTTTTGACCGCCCCCCACTCATAAATATGCACATTTGCAGCCATGGAAAATTTGCAAATGAAATATGGCCATCAATCGGGAAAATGGCAGGCCAGAAACAACAAGTGGCAAGCTGCCGATTCCCATGACGGACGGAAAACACACGGTCGCATATGTAATTCTCATGACTATTTAATGACGTTTAAAAGCACAAATTTTAATTGCAAAATACTTGTTAAGCATGAACGGTTTATATGGAAATTCGTTGCCTCTTTTCCCGCCTGGGACAATCGGTATATGGGCTTGCGTGTCACAAAATCAAGCAAGGTCAGAATGCTTTTCCCATCGCATTTGCCATTGACAATGAGGCCACATGTCCCCAAGCGAACGCTTTTGACCTCCATGAACAGTTTGGTTGGTCAGCAGGACTATCATTATTATTGTTTAATTTTAGCCTGCAGTCCAGAAGCCTTGGTATATAATTGGCCTATGAATAATTTGTAAGAGCAGTTGTCTTAAAGGGATTTAAATTGAGGGTCTTGAATACAGACAGTTGCGAAGGACATTGTAATTGCATTTCCCACTTGAATAGTGAGTTACTGTCCCAGGGCACTTTTAAATGCACACCTCCGGACGGCATTTATAAGCAAGATTTTCGATGCATTTCCAAGCCATAGACGTAAAACAAAAAACCAACTTTTCAAAACTCAATTTCCCATGTTAACACCAACTGAATTCCAAACATTTTTATAAGGTCAAGTATCGCCCAGAGCCAAGCCAAAATCTAATTAAACGTAATGTTGTGTAATCTTGTCATTCAAGTGACCAGCTTGCCCAGTGCGATTTGCGTAACTTAATATAGATTAAAGTTATGAAAGATTTTCCCAATCTATTTTGTTCGTCCTGCCATCAGAAGTGTCCTGGACGCACAAGGAGTTGGAAATTAAATATAAATAACATCATATTGACCCGTCTGGCACCTACGAGTGCCAGACTGAGATACACTGAAAATCCAAGTAGACCGTTGCTAAGGCTTTAATAAAATTTGATTTTCGGCAAGCCAAAGTTTATTTACCCTTGCAGCTTTTACAAAAATTAAACATTAGTTAAAACATTTAAATTTCAAATATTTTGCTCAAGTTTTGTTAGTTATTTTTCAAGACCATGTAGGCTAAATGGCGCAATGATCTGCTGCACAAAAAGGCCGTAATCATTAAACAAAGATAGCTGCCGTTGAGATTCCCCGATCCCGATTTTTTTGTGGAAGTATCCAACTCTGTGGTCTTGCAAGGACAACCCCCCATGTCCTCAAAATAATTACCAGTTTGGCAAATCGAACAGTCCGTTGTCGAGTCGGACTCAGGAAGTATCAGTTGACAACCAAGTTCTGATGACCAAATGCAGATATATTGAAAAGTCCCGCCGGAAACTGTATATAATAGGATAAGTCAATAAGAATTGTTGCTGGCCGTCATACCATCTCAATACCATCAACGTTTATGCTGGAAGGAATGCACACATCCAAATCATCTGTTAACGGATTGCTTTTACTGGCGTCTTTCGTACTCTTTTTAGATGATATTGCCACGTAATATCCTGAGTCACCTTCGATAGGGCAACGCTCTCTACTATATTCCGTGCAGTCCTTACACCTTGCCTTGCTCTTATCAAACCTGGCATAGGTGTAAAAAAGGCCTAGACCGAAAATAACATATCGAAATATGTGATTACTTGACATTTTTGAAAGACAAAAATTGTTGTGTCTGACTCAATGAAAAAATTTTGACTTTGAAAGCATTTGAAACCTTTAATTCAAGGACGTGTTTTTTGAAAACAAATTTGATTACTTATGCTTAATGTTAAAAAGGAATGAAGTCATAATTTTTCTAAACTTACACAGACGGAGATCGCTAGATCGACTCTCGGCTTTAATGATGCTGATCAAGAATATATATACTTTTTAGGCTCGTAAATGTTGCAAATTTCCGACTTGCGTAAAAACAATTGAATAACACATAGACCACTATTTTTGTTTACGAATTTTCTTGTGCTTTCGCGTTTTATACGTATGCCCCTATGTTTAGAAATTGTTCTCTATGTAGGAGTTTTTGCAATTCATTTTTCTGAAGAGCTTCTGGTGCCTTCAAACATTAAATATAAATTAGGTCTGTTAGGGTCGACGGGGGAGTGGCTTTCTGAAGGTTGTAGGTCAAAGGCAAGGCGAGAACAAAAGCCAAGTACGATGTCCTTGCATGCAAATGTTGTCTTTGACAAGCAAAGGATAACAGTATTGATTATAAGTGCAGGGATATCGGTGAGTTGTGTTTACAATTTGTTTGCCCCGAGTTTCCCAGGACAACGAATCGACATTGCGACCTCCGTCTGCCTTTCACCCTTTCTGTGTTCTCTGTGCCATTTCTAATGGCTTTTTAATTGAAGAACAGAATTCAATGAATAAATAAAAGATAGTTGCCAAAGCATTTGTTTGTCCTCTGCACTCTGGTACAAAGTTAAAATGGTTAAGGAAGCTCCAGCAGACAGACAAAAAACTGATAAAGTTTGAAAGTCAGGAAAAAGGAAATTTTCTAATTGAGTTAAACTTTTGCGCCATTATGAATATGGGGAGCGCAAAACTTTCCCCTCTAACACACATGTGTCTGTGCTTACAGTCCAATGAATTTCCATGAGACTTTTAAAGTTTAAAAAACTGATTTTGGTCAATAAAAATTGTTTGCCCAACCTTCTTTTGGGGCAAGCTACTATACTACTTTATTTATTAATAGTTGTGGTGCATTTTAAAAGCGTTTTTTTATGAGTAATAAATGTTCACATGTGTATTTTAATCATTGTAATTTTGTTAGATTAAAGAGAGTTTATTTTTAAGAACAAATGTAGCTCTTAAATTTATGAAACCACAATTCTAACAATGAACACATAACACATGTAAAAGCTAAGCCACGTTTAAATGTATAAACACAAATATAAATATACCTTTATTTATTCCCCATTGTTTTGCCGACTGTCTAATTAAAACGAGTCACGTACAGTGGAAATTAAAAGCGAACAACAATTTTGCTGACCACAAGAGTTCATGGGTTGGCCTCTGTGGGTAGCCCATGGAAATGGGTGGTTTTCTAACCCCATCCCCTTTCTAAGTCTGCTCTCATTCAATTTCATTTCACGCAGGTGTGGCTCGATCACCAATCAAACTGGAATTGACTAGAAAATTGTAATTAAATGGCAGAAATTGCCATAATAATTATTGTCGGCGGAGATGACAACACTGATGATGCCACTTTAGTGACGAATCAAAGGAACAACTCAGCTCATTTGTAACCTGACATGTGGTGGTTGCCCACAAGGATAATGAGGTGGATCTGCTGCCACTTGCGAAACTATCGGGCCAGACATGATGTAATTACCACTCAGTTTCGGATTTAAATTTCGTTCTTGTCTAACCCTTTGACTAACAGTCTTACACGGAAAAAAATAATTATAAATAAAGTTATGTGCGATACAATGCCTTTTAAATTGTTAATAAGTAAAACCAAACATTGCTGACCAGATTTAAATATTTTTAGGAAATTATAAATATTTTTTTATAAACAAAAATTTACATAGCAGTAAACGTATTTATATTTATTACTTCTTTGCAATTTTTTTTATAATAACCGTTCTCCAAAGAAATGATAAATTTTAATATTTTCATTGAATGGATTAAGGTATCAACGTAAATTAAAGTAAAAATAATTGACTTATGTAATAGTATCAAATAAAATTCGACAAGTAATTATCATTGAAATCCATTTATATATAAATTAATACCAACTTTATAGTAATTTTTACCCGTGCTAGCCATGTAATGAGTTGTTCATTTGGGGCCGTCGGCAAGGCAAAGTAACTGCCAAAAGTCACCACTTTCCAGGTTGCGTGTCTGTGTTGGCCTGCTCCGGTTGGCTTTTGACTGGTTTGGTTTGGCAACCACAGAGTGCCACAGTTTTGGCAGGAAACCGCACCAACACGTGCCCAAACAACGAAGGCAACGGCATGAGAAATGGCAGCAGTCTGGCAAGTCCTTCGGCCTTATGCTTCTTGGCAAACCGAGCTCCTTTGTCTATTTCGATTTGGTTAATTATATATCAGTGGACAGTATTACGTTTGGGTAACATCTTTCGGTAATGATCTGAGGTTTGAGTGGTGTTGCTCTTGGCTGCTTGATTAAAGTTTGCCTCGAACGTAAAGAAATAAAGGTTTTTGTTAAGGGGTTTGGGGGCTTTTGAATTAACGACCTTATCTGGTGTTAATTTGTCGGAAATGGAGGCTTACCAATTCGATTCATGAAAAATGAATGAAAAAAAAAACGTTAGATGGATTTAAAAAATAAATATCCATCTTTAAATAAAGCCCTATAAGCATGTCGTTTACTGACACAGCTTTGAAAGTACAAAATACGTATGTACAAACAAATATAAGTAGTCCGTTTACTCAAAAGAAGACTTATAACGCTTTCACCATTCCCCATCGCTTGGCTGTAAGTTTTCGAATAAAACGGTATAACATTGCACAAACAGACAACAACACTAAGCAAGCCAGCTGCACGGTGAAAACTTTCACTTTGCCAAGCTGTCGATAAAGATGTAGATTCTTTTCTTGTCCTGCAGTCAGCCCGAAAGTGGGCGAAACTTGTTAAATAAGACTTCTAAATTCATTTGCTCCATACGCAACTTAACACCGAGAAAAACCCAAAGCGGCATCAAAACTTTTTGGCCCCGACAAAAAAGTGCAGGACGATGAAAGAAAAACAAAAATGACAGCACCAAAGCCATTGTACCCTACCCAATCGAATTATCTGATAAAAAAAACAAAATGATATATATTTTTATTTGAATGTATTCCTTATATTTACACATGAAAATGTAAAATAAAAATTTTAGAAAAATAAAAAAAAGATGATGAGAAAGTAGTTCGACTTCCTCGTTAGTGTCTTAAAATGTGCGAAACACAATAAACAACTTCATCAAATGCTTGTGGCTGCAATTCCCCGCTGTTGTAGCTTGTGCAAATATTTTCGGCTATCCCGAAAGCGCAAAGAAAATAAAGGAGTCTGAAAAACTTTGCGCTGGGCGGCAGCTTAAATAAATAGAGTGGGTGGCAAAAGGGGAGGGAAGGCCAAAGGCATCACAATGGTCGTCGCCGCCGCTTGGCCACCTAAAACTATGCAACACTTTCTCAACTTCCCCTCTCAACCCCACACCATGCCTCTCTTCATTCGTGATCCCTTACAAGTTTTGTTTCTTGTGCATTTTCATTAAATAGTGTTGTTCGCCATTGTTGCCGACGCTGTACTTTGCATATTTTAACTGCTTATAGCTCGTTCTGACACGCCTTCGTCATACAGTTCTGTGCAAATGGAAAGGGGCGGTGGGTTGGCGGTGATGTTACCCAGAACATTGTAATAAAAAACAAACTTTCTTTTCGCTGGCAAAAACTACTTTCTTCTGGCTTATTATCATGTTGCGGCTGCTTGTCATTTGTTTATTGTTTTACTAAGGTAAACAGGGGGATATTCGGGGCAAGGTAGCAAAGTTTTTCGAGGAAATTGTCTAAATCCAAACTTTTATAAATTTGTATCAAAAGTATACGAATTAGTATTTTGGACATCTAAAAACAAACCATATTTTAAATTATTATATCCCTCTATTTTATAAAGCTGACTACAAATTATGCAATTAGTTAATTCTATCAGTTTCTCTAAATTTAGTGCGATGATAAATATTTTTTAATGTTTAAATGTTGTCTATATACATTTATATTGAAAATTTTAAAGATTTTAAAATAATAAACATATATATTATGATCTTAATGTACTGCTTTTTGTCTTTAGAACAGCTATTAAGCATTTGTTCAATAAATTAAGGTTTTTTTTTTTATTTTTCTTGTTTCGAGTGAGAGAAACTGTTTATTTTTTAGCCTAACTTGTTTCCTCAGTGTAATTGCACTTAAATTGTGAATCACATTGAAGCTGTCATTGCGAATTCAGCAGCGAGCAAGAACACGAAATATTCCACGATTTAGTTTCGCCAAGGACAATCTGGCGGAGCAAGTGCATTTGTTCGCGATGTAATTTGTTTCATTGCCAATTGTCTTGTCTTGTCGTGTCCCGTCTTCTGGCTGGCTTTTTATGACCCTTGCCAACGGCGGGCTTTATGGCCCAGACGCGACCACGCCCCAAAAAGTCGGCTAGCACCAGCTGCAAATGCGGCCAAGTCCAACTGTCTGCCACTGGACTCTTGACGGCTGTCGAGGGGTTTCCTAACTTAATTTGCAACACTGCGATGGCAGGACTTTTAGGTGTGGCCAGCAGTGAGGTAAACACTTTGTTGCCGGCTTTCCGCTGTTCTCATCTGGCTTAATTGGCTTATGATGTCAATCCTCCCCTCCCGTAGCTCGGTGTCTGTGCTCCCCGGCCATTGAAATAATTATTACAAATAACTATTCAGCGCGTTCAAGTGTTGCACAATTAAGTGTCATTAGCGAAAAATGCAGACACACTGTTGAGTACGTATATTTAGACTAATCCCAGTGCCCGAGGGACTTTCGGAGCTCGCTGTTTGCTGTTTGCTGTGGGCATTTAATTAGCATCAAATTACTTTCATTCACACTCCAATGCGTGCGGGCATATGTTGCACCTTTCAGTCCCGCCCTCAGTTTTATTTCCCCATTCTCTGGCCTGAAGGGGAAATGAATTTGCGAAGCTCATTTATGGTTAATTAATCCATGCGATTACATGGCTGTGTAGTCGTTGAAAAGGAGCTAGCTTAATTGAAGATATTCCCGACATATCGGATTATTAACACTTCTTTGAGTCGGCAAATGCGAGAAATATGTGAGAAATTAAAAACTGAAAGGTACATTTTAACTATATTTAACTTTATTTAACTTAAAATTATGTAAAAGGGTCAGTGCTGCAGTGCTAATATTTACTTTCAATATTGTTTGTTTTATTTCTAAAACTATAACAATATTTACAATAACAAAATTATAAAATGTACCTTGAATTAAATATGTGAGTATTTCGACTTACACTAAGTGATTTTATTTAGAAATGAACTTCTACATGAACAGCTAATTAGATGGATGCCAAAAACCACTTAGTTGCATTTAATTGTAAAAAGGAAAATAAGACCGAAACATTGACGTGTTGCATTTGGGTTGAAATAATTTAGTAGTGCAACGTTGCGAATGCGCAACATTTAAGCAGCGAAAAGCAAATTAAATTAAAGGAAACTAACTGCAGCACATGTCAAACCAACAAACTTATGCCGAACGCGAAAAAGGGCTGACGATATAACACGAGGGGAGCCCTGCTTTTAATTACCGACGTACGAAACTAAATTGAAAAATTTGATTAAAAAGTTTTTCACGCTGCGGCAGCGACGGCAAGAAAGTGGATTTTCAAGTACGAATGCGGGTTGCATTTCCAAAAAGGGTGTGCCAAATGGTGGGTTCGTTTGTAGGGCCAACAAAATTCTAGTTTGGCTTTACAAATGTTTTAACATCATTTTATTTGCAGAAAGCAAAAACTGCTCCACGCACTTCAGCAAGGTTCCTGTGTGTTTGGCAGTAAATGTGTGTGTGTGTGTGGGTGAGCGGAAATGGGGGCGGTTGGGCGTGGCTGGCATTAACACTTGTAGTGTCAGTGTCGCATGTCGCTGCCCGCGAAGCTGTTAAACTAAATAAACGCTGTCTGGGTCCTTGCCTCAGTTCACTCACGAGTGTGTGTGTGTGTGTGTGTTACGTACTTCCGGTTCGTTGCATCCACCAACACTCGGGCATACCTGCTTTGCATGCATTCTATTTCTGATACAACCATGTATATATGAGTGCAGTGGCAAATTGTGGCAAGATGCAGTAAGCACACAATTAGAAGTTGCTCAGTTCACATTTTTATATCCCTCCATGGTATTTTACATTTCTTGCATTCTGCCAAGAACCGAAAGATGCAACCAAGACTAATCTATAAGTTTGCTTTGAAAAATAAGCTTAAATTGGAGCTCTCATTGAAACAAAACAGTTTTACTTTTAATTTCAAATTAACTTGTGCTTAAAGCAAACCTTATTTATGATTTAATTGACCTCAATTCCAAGTTGGGCATTAATTCTTGTTAAATTGAAAGGTAAGCAAAACCATCAATACACATATGGTATTCATTTGGTAAGTACATTATTTACAATATTACTATTGTTTAACGACAAATACAGATTTATAGTTTTAAATATATGGATACAGATTTAAACATTAGATGCCCACTTTAAAGTAAACTCAGCTCTGTAAAGCACAAATCAATCTGAAATTGATGGGTTTCGACTCGGCAGGAGTGGGGATATTCGAGCCTTGCTTAGCATACTTATTGGTGCATTTTGCGGTGATGCATTTGCGTCAGTGGCACTCACTTCGTAGCGTACACAGTAATATGCACACACACCCACCAGCAGCCATTTGCATCTGCGTGGATGTATTAAACATGAGGCAAATGAAAAGCGGAAGTGCCAACCAGGCGGCGAGCGATTTTCGCGGTCTCTTTGGGCGATGCCAGAAGTCAGTGCGGAAAATGAAGGAAAACTCAGCCCACCGCACGGCACCGCCATTTGTGGTTGCATTTTGTCCCCCTTCCGCATTTATTACGCATGCAAAGAATGCACCAAGGAGCGTGTTTCCGCCGCCGAGGGAAAACGGGGACTATTGCGGGCGGGATCTCCGGCGACTGTTTGAAATTCATGACTTGTTTAGTGCACATGCCGCATAATGTTGCATACATTTTGGGCGGTCGGCGACGATGCCGCGGGTATATTGCAGCTGCCACTATTTGCTATTTTTACCCCTGTTATTACCGCTTCTGGTGGTGGTGTTGTTGGTATTGTTTCCAAACAAGAAGTACCAAACATACCAATTATATATGAAAGCTGCAGGGCATAACTATAAAGTGATTTTAATGTTTACTTACTTTAATTAACTATTTGGTATATTTTTGTTTCTTTGGAAATTCTTTAAAATTATTGTATTTTATCAAAAGCATTAATAAACATATTTTTATATAAACTTTTTAAGGAGTTTGAAAAAAAAGGAACAAAATTTACATGAATACAAAAATAATATGTTTTTTTTGTATTATAAAAATTAAATAATATTAAATGCAAGAGCATATGCAACTTATTTGTTGACCTTATTTTAAACTAAATTAATTAAGCAATGAATTTTGTTATGTTTATTATTTTTTAAGTTTGAGAAAATAGGATATGTTTTAATAGTGTCTCGCACTATTAGCAGTTGGGTACATTGAAGCCAACATAAGTACCACTGTATTTGGGTAATATTTATGCATTCGCACATAAATGCCAGGCATGTGTGTGTGTGTAAGATGTGCATTCATGGCTTCGACTTGTTTTGCATGCTAATTGCCTTTGACGTTGAGTGAAAGAGATAGAATTGCAAACAGAAACAAAAAGGAAGCACATTTGCCTGCTGCCGTCGTAAATTGGTTGCCTACACTTGATTATGTGCGAAAATAGTTCACAGTGCTCCTTGATAAATCTATTTAGGTTTTTAATTTTTCAATGAGCTACCAAAATTGATTTCAAAACCAAATTCAATTCTCCATCTCTATTATATTTATATTAAAACTATTTCTTTGATTTCTGTTTGTTTGCAAATAAATTTAAAATATTAAACGACCAAAGCCAGTGTCAACATTGCTTGTAAAATGATTTTTCTGGTGCGCACGAAAGTATGCAGTTGTGTAAAAATGCAACTTTGATCTGGGAAACGAAATATTTACTTCGGTGTTGAAGCAGTTGAGAGCATCTGGTTGAATAATTTACTGCAGGCAGTGTGCGTTTTGCCATCGTGTGACTCAAACTACCAGGACCCACCACTTCCCAATCCCATCCTGGGCTAATGGCGCTCTGCATATTTCATCATATTAAGTGCCAAAACATCGCATAATCAACTGCCTTGAACCCCGTGCCCTATTGTAGGTCTATTTGAGTATGGGTAAGAAGCACTCTCAGTGGAACTGAATTAAGCCCCCCTTACATGTATTGTATTGTCAAATATACTACCGCAAAATGTTGCAAGCTGAAATTTTGCCCAATTATCAATGTAACTGGGCTGGTTCAGTTCCCATTGCTTTTCCATCGATTTTCCCGCTTTTCCTCACCTCATTTGCCACCCATCGAGTGCACTAATTATACAGCTAAACAATTTCGTATTTCGGGGGCTTTTGTTTATGCGACTAAGCGAACTTTGCATCTGCTCTGCATGGAGAACTGAATTCCTTTAATTGGATGCGTAAACATTTGATATACTGTCTAAGTCAAACAGCAGAGGTTTTAGCGGTGATAAGTGGGTTTTCTAAAAATTAAGTTATTTATTATTAAAATCTTTTTATTTGTTTCAACATTATTTTATTTAACTAAATATTTAACACATTATAGTTAAGTTTCCAAGCTATCGCATAAAATCCTGAAAACAGAGGGTCGCCACCGAAGTCTTTTTTGTTCCTTACATTTTTTTAAATATGTGTTCTGTACAAGCTGCTGAATAATATCAGCAGATTAATCCACAAAATGTTTAAGTAATTAATGATTTTAGTCATCAATTCGCAATCACCAACTCGTTCTATGACTTCATTGCAAAAATGATCAAAATGCTTAGTTACTGTTTTATATAAAAAAATAAAAACAGTATATTTCATTAGAAAACAAAGATAAACAATTTTTGAAAAATGCTTGCTAATTAAAGTGCTGTCAGTTGTGATGAACAATTTCCGTTTGATTTTTAAATTTTTCAAAACCAAAGCAATTAATCATAAAGTACAAGTAATCATAAGTCTACCATAGGTGCAACGAGCGGGGGATGGTAAGCCCTCGAGATTAGCACATGCCATAAATTCATTCAAGTCCGTATAATCCATGCCTCACAAACACACCCGGTCATAACCATAAAGGCATTCATACATTAGCTCAGACAGTGCTCACGATTTGAACCAGCTTTTCTCGAAAATACTGGCTTGCCCTGTGAAATTTGCATGGGATGCAGCTATGAATTTATTTATGACTTTCATTCGGCGGTTGCTTGTGGGCACCTCACCATTGTCTTTCTCAGTTTTGTAATCCTTTTGGAATTTTATTTACACACATTTAAACATTTGCTTAGCCATAACCAAAAATAGCTGATTTAAAAATATAATCTTTTCCCGGCTCGGCAATGTGCAACACTTTTATAGTGAGACCATTAATTTGAACACAGGCAAATCAAATTTTATTATAAACAAAATAATGTGATGCATTGCAATTTAAAGGGATTAGTGAATGCATTATTAAACTCAAAAACAGATACCTTCGAGAAATTTAGTTACGCTGTATCTATACACAATTGTTAATATAATGTCTAAAGACCATTGCCTTGAAGAGGCACGGTCTTATTAACTTTTATAACCATGATATTGGACTTATTAGTTTGCACTCGTCGGAATTTTTTTTAATTTATTCTCTCTCAACCATGGCAACAGATCTCTAAAATTTTATGGATTTTCGCAATCTTTGTGTGCAGATTTGTGTTCTTCCCCCAGAAGCCATAATTTTTTGTGGATACTGGCTGCTTTTTGTGTGGTCCAAACTTTTTATTTCTTTTTCGCTCATTTCTCAAACGAATGCGTTTTGTTTATAAAACAAAAATAAGTTGCATATATGAGTACATTACCATTTGTTTAAATTGTCTGATTGAGTAATTTATATTTTTGGATAGAATTGTTGCAAAAACAGAATAAATAATAGGTACAAAATTCGCACATTCAATTGCTCGAAATATTTTGAGAGCAGTGTGGAGTGGTAATTTCAGCTATTTTTTAAATGCAAAACAAAAACGTTTTTCTTCATAAAAAATAATAATATTTTAAGTAACCAAAAAAAAAAAATGTAATTGCTTCTTACATGATGTTGATTAATGTATTTTAGTTTTAAAACATTAATTTTGTAAAAATAAATAAACATGTTTGATGCGCCGATTTGGAAAAGTGTAGTTGCTTGTCCACTGCATATTTAATTTTTTTCTGATGGTGCTTACAAATATGTCAACAGTGTATGCATTTGGAAAACATTTGAAGCGACTCTCTTTGGTCATTATCTGGCCGGTCTCTTGATTTTTAAGAGCGAACCGTAGAGTCAAGTGACCGGTTAGGGAGCATTATCTAAAGTTTTACGCTTTTTGCTTTGGCTGCCTTTTCTTTTCTTTTCGTTTATTTTCTGTTCACACTGATAAAATGAAAGAAAGAAAACGCAGGGCTGTTTACGCAGCGTGCGATTGATTGAAATCCGACGTCGGCGTCGACGTTGCCGACGCTATAGTGCTATAATGATCATCGGAGGGAGGGTTCTCCGGTTCGAGTTCGGGATCGTTGGGATCAGTCTTTGGGACGCGCGTTTGCAGTAAAGATCGCGGCAAGGAATTATACGAAAACGTTTGGCGTGTCTCTGTTTGTGGTAAAGTTTCTTTTAATCTATTGAACAGTGATATAAATATTTTTCATTCAACTAAAAGTGTGCTATGAACTGGAAAATACAATATTAAACTGCCTATTAAGTACAGACTAAAGCAAATTGATAAAGCGCATTAAATAAAATTCATAGCATTGAAAAAAAGGTTAAAAACAAAAACATGATAGTAAAAGTCCCATAACTGTTTCATTTATGCAAGCTCAGCGAAATTAATCTATTAATATTCCCCATGTTAAGCCGTTTTAAATCAACAAAACCCCCAAACGAGCTGGCCATTTATTATGCAGTTTATTAAATTTAAATCTCTTTGTTGTGTTTGCTTATTGGTGTAAAAATCAGCCTGCTGAATGGAAATCGGACCTATATAGATAAAGAGCAGGGAGGAAGTCTTTGTGTGGTTGTGACCAAACAGCTGACTTTTTATTTTTGACTCATTTTGTGTTATTTTGACTTCAGCTCTCTTAAAGGCATTCATTTGGCTCTCTTTACAACTTTTTATGTGGGGGAGAGTGTCATAGCATACGAATATAAAGAATTCAGAATGTTATGCTCCGAGAACCCGCAGACTTTGGTCTTTATAGTTGTCTTTGTTGATTTAATAGTTTAATGTTTTTTTGATGCATCTCCTGCAACAACTGTTTAATGCAAAAACAATAATATATTGTGTTTCGATATATATGTCCATATTTTATCATTTACAATTTTTCTATTATAATTATATTAGTATATATTATAATATAAATCTGTTTTTTCTTTATAATGCAATCCTTTCTAAATTTTATTTCCTGTAATCTTGTTATTCCCAACTGTTTTTTTGGACTGATTCTTTCCTGAACTTCAAAATCAATCAGATTGTTCATTAATTTTCAGCTAATTTATCTTCCCGCCACATCCTACGTCGATGTTTGAAAAATGTTTACTGCTAATATACATTATTTATTATCTTTTAACGTCTTTTTCAGTGCAATGCATATCAAAGTATTTTTTGTGTAAATATTTATGGATATGATTAAGAAATTCAAAGGAAATTACGTAATTTTTAACTTAGCATTTGATCCATTAATAGGGGTAATTAAAACATTTATGTAGGGTCTGACGAAACGCTTAAGAGAACCATAAAGATTATGTGTATATATAAGTAGATTGCACATTTCGAAGTCATTCATAAGTCTGATTAATTGCTTAACAATTTGTTTCTTATCGGTCAGAAATATTAATCCCATTTCAAGTAGGTTATACTAACTGGAAGTACTTTGTTATATAACATTCCTCAGCCAAGTCGATAAATTATTAGATTAGACTGGTACTTTTTTAATTTTATTGCAGTGACTTTTGAGATTTGTTAACTGAAACTACTGAATTGAACTACAGAAACATATGAACAATGCTTGCCCGTTTTTCCACAATTCAAAAGGCAATCATTTATTAATAATACATTTATTGGAAAATGTTATTAGAAATCTCATAAAATTGTGGAAATTACCGATAAGCTGGTGTTGTGGTCGCCGTGTAGGAATTGATTTTAATTTTTTCATCAAAGAGATTACTTTCAAAGCTATTGATATGAGCATCAAAGGCAGAGTCCTGCAGAAAGGAAAAACATATTTGGAATAAAAAAAATTAACGGAATGAAAAATTCTTAAACAAAGAAATGTGATGGTAAATAGTATTTTACTTACTGCTCCCAAGTTGGTACTGCGAAATTCGGCCTCGGCTTTTAAAAAGGCGGCCACACCCTCATTAACTTCGGATTTGTTTTTGTTACAAAAGTGTTGGTCAATGTCTTCGGGGATTATTGGCCGTGGACGCCATAACTTCCCATCTCTGGACTGATGTTTCAATTCGCTTTCTCGCTCCTCAACCTGAGCCCTTACTTTCCGGATCTCCTTACGTTCGTAGTCGATTCGCAACTTAATGGCTTCTATCATTGTAATGGGATCCACGGGAAGCGGTTTGGACGGAATCGGTCCTGCAAAAGCGATCTCCCTAGCGTACTGGTTGAAATTCTCGCGTCCATTCAGACTATCTTGTATAATGCCCGGACAGAAGCGATCCTTTACCAAGGTCTCATGGAACTCATCCTGAATACGCTCGGCTAGGCGGTCCTCAGCTTTTTTGGGAAGCTCACCTCTTACTGTTTATATTTAATCAAATAGAATAACAACTTACGTGTTCTAATTGGCCCTCGCATAGATCGGCCTCCCAAGGAACAATTCCGATTGGTTTTATCCAATGAAGTTTGCTGCCAAAAATAGATATTTGTTTAAACGAAGGATTCGCAACTTATAAACTTACATTCAAGCACGATCTCTCTGACATCGTTCGAGACATGTCCATAGACGTATGATTCCTTGAAGCAGCAGTATTTTCTCGACATACTTCCATACTTCTTTCACAGGGCGTTGATCTTTGATTACAGCAGCCAGATGTTTTGCTTTGGCCCATAGACTCTTGACAACGTGGTGCCCAATTTATAGAGCCATCATGGTAAGCTTCCTGAGACTAGTCAAAAAGAGGATTAAGTGATTTCAAACCAACCTTTATGTTTATAGAAAATGTTTACAAAACAAAATTGGGTATAAAATAAATACCCAATAAAATTACAAACGTTAATTATTACAAAAAACAACTTTTTTTGGGAGACCTTTCACTTACTTTTTGACATTGATTTTGACTAAGATTCTGATTCGGTTGTCGGCAATATCTAGCATTTCTTAGAGTCTCAGGCGGCAGCATATAACTTGTATTATTAATTTCGGTTTCGTACTGTTCATTTTATTTTATTATTGAGGAAAAAGATTTTTAATAAATTAAATAAAATTTTGCACAATTCTTACTAACCTGCATTTGTCGCCCCTGAATTGGCGGTGATTCACACTGTTGTAAAATATTATTAAGGCTGCAATTTAACTATTAGGTGGTTAAATATGACAGCTTACCTGCGTTTGTCTTCGTAGCGTTTCCGGAGTTTGATCGCACGTTGATCGTGACAACTTTTTCGAAATAATAATAAATATATATATTAAATTATATAACATAACATAACTTACTATTTGGGGCTTGCAGCTTGAGCTGGAAACCTGACAATTAGAAATCCGTTGATGCCGCGGAGCTTGCATTTGGCAATTTGCTACCGATCGCTGGTGACAGTCACTTTGATTTATCATTGTGCTATTGAGATCTGGTTCCTTTTTGATTGTTGGAAAATTCTTAAGAAATCTTAGGGTTATCGTATGAAAGCCACTTACAAATACAATAGCTTCGTCACTTTCCAAAAAAGATTTATTGGACTGGTTATGCTGCTGTGCCAGCTGCTGCTGAATTTTTTGCAACAGCTTTTGACGTCTTTGAAACTCGCCATAGTTCATGCCAACTTCAGAGGTATCTTCATAATCGCAAGAATTGTTATTTCTTGAACTGAAATCCATAACATATCTCTCTGGATAAGGACTTCCGCCTGTTACATTCAAGTCACAATTTGTGGTATCAGATTTATTCGATTTATTAATTGCACTTTGTCTAGGTGCGCTTTGGGATCGAGAAATATTACGTTGGAACTGCTGGAATGGCGCGATTTGAGATTGAAATTGATATAATGAATCAAGTGGGTTTATCTGCTGTGGCAATGTCTGATCGTTGGCACTCATTGCAGGTAGGGTATTATTGGGGCATTCCGGCAAATTGCAACATTGCTTAAATTTTGAGATGTACAAATTAAGTGATCAGCACTTAACAATCATACTTACATAATCGTCGACTTTGTTACAAGAAGGCACAATCTGTGAATTGATTTTGTAATTTATAAAGTATTCCTATTCTTATATAGGTATATATATTTACCACTTTCTCTGTCACTAATGACCCATTCTGTCTGCTGCCATTAAGTGTGGGTCGATATTGAGGCATGGAGAACCTATTGACTGTGGGGCAAGGATCGTAGCTATCTTCGTCGCTACTGGGACAAGTCTCCGGTAAGGCGGCTCTGCAAGGATCTACGGTTGTAGCTGCTGCGTTCAGGTTCTGCTGATATCCCAAACAGCGACTGAAGGCACAAAATAGCTCATCGGGCAGCAGAACAGAATTTCTAATGATATCCATTCATAGAACGGAAAAACATTTATCTCAAGCACTTCTTAGATATATCAACCATTCTTGTTTTAAACATCGTCAGAAGAATCTCCAAGCGATTTATACTTACATACAGAATTCAGATTTTATGATGTCTGGTACCGTGGATGACAAAATTAATTTTACTTTTTAGAATGAATTTCGGTGTGTGTCAGTATAAAATAAAAAATAATATAATTATTTTGGAGTTGGTTCTGAACTTGTCCAAAATCCTAGTTGCATGAACTTTTAAAACAGAAATTTACATGGTATTAAAAGTAGAGTTTTTCGAAGATTTTTGACCATTTTGTATTAGAATGTATGCTGCATACACATAAAGACTCCAAAATCGAAGCCTGCTTATTGTTTTTATTTTCAATATTTGTGAGTTATTTTTTTTAAAATAAACTATTGGATAGCCATAATTGCACTTATTAGAAATTTAATTTAAAATATTTTGAACAAACTGAATACAAATCTATAGAGATGGTTTTGACTTTATTTCGAATATATTTATTTCATTAATTTTCTTATCAAACTTTTTAGTTTCTTAGCCAAAATAAAACAATATTGCTATGCTAAATGTAAACTTCTATTTCCCAACCCCAGTAGACGACATTCACTTAATTTGCTATTATACGCCCATTATAGTCAGCAATCGAATCGGATGCCCCATCCATTATCCTGCGAACTAATCCCTCATCGCTGTCATCTCTCCGGTGTTCGCTTCCGTTTGTTCATTAGGCAAATGCAGCAATTTCAGCTCGACAAACGCCAAGTCGTTTGTCTCAGCCGAATCCGCATCCGTATCCGCATCCGCATTTGTATTCGTATTTGTCAGTGGGGCCACATCAGCACATCCGACGGCCCACTTCAATTGGGCGTCTAGCTGTGCGAGGAATGTGGGCGTGGCATGTGCGTTACGCGTGAAATCCAATTCCCTCAAACTGGCCGCCTGGGCGGCAAGGAATCGGAGGAGGGAGCGTACCGCCTGCGGTCGCTGCGGCATCCACTTGACGCTCCCATCCGCCACATCAAAGTGCACCGTCAGCTGCGAGTGCCAGGCAAAGTATTGCAACCGGAATACATCCTCGGTGCCTCCGACGACTGGCATCCTGTCATCCAGTCGACACTGCAGCCGGAGTCCCACAATGCGATAGTTGCGTTGTCCCCGAATTTGCTGCAGGCACGCAGACAAGGTTCCTGTGGCACTGCCATTTGCTTTGCCATCATCCAGGTGACCGTGCCCCGAATTTTGGCATAGAAAAGCCGTCAATTGGCGGAGTCGAGGCAATTGGAAGATCTCAGAGGCACTGGCGTTTACCATGCAGGCTGGTAGTTTCAATGTTTCCAGATTACTGGGATACTGGTACTTCAATTGTTTGCACTTCCAGTTGCAGCGCAGCTCAAATGTCCTCAGGTTTTGTAGGTTTTTGAACAGCAAGTCCAGATCGAAGGGTGTTAAGTCCTCGACTTTTCCCAGGTTCAGGCTCACCAAGTTGGGGCTCAGGTAGGGCAGGTTTTGTATCACAAAACTATTGCTTTTGGTGAACGTTAGTCTTTCTAAGTGATTGAGACCTGGCCGCTTGCGTTTAAGCCACTTCCGGCAACCTTCGCCGGTGCCTGGCAGATTAATCAATGCTCTGGTTCGCGGGCCCAAATGATCCAATAACTGAGCCTGCTCATCGGGTTGCAGTAGCTTTAATTGCTGCTCCCGGCGAAAATCAAACTGCTTAGCATATCGGCTGCTCCACAGTCGGTGTACCAGATTGCATAGTCGCTCCTGCTGCAGTTCCATTAATCTCAGTTGGTCCCCCAGCGCAAGATGCTCGCAAATCATCAGCAGACAGTCATCGTTCAGTTCCATTAGCCCCAAAACACGGGGTGGCTCTGTACGGCCAATGGCTATGGCCGTCCTGAATCGCATCCCAATCGATCTGCTGCCGCCGAGCAAGTTCGACCGACTGAACAGGAAGCGCGTGGCATGTGCCCGCCCGATTTCTGAGCTATATATGTCTGAGCTATACTGTCTGAACCCCCGTTGCGGCTGAATCAGTGTCGCCTTCGGCGGTTGCATGCAATCGCAGCTGGCAGTGCGTGTGCAACGCATATGTCCCCGATTGTACAGATCTCGTGGCACAGTGGGTCGGGAGTAGCGAAAAGTGCTCAAAAATTGAAAAAATAAAATTTTAGTAAATACCAATTTGTATGTATCTTAGTATATAGTTTTTAAACTATATCTTATATATCATCAACCATTAAAGACTATTTTTCTTATATTTATCCCCAATGCTTTTATTTAAATAAAGAAAAAATATATTAAATGTATATAAATTTTATTTAACAACATATTTTATTATTTTTTAGAAAAGATTTTTTTTTAATATTAACAAATTGTTTCAGTTGTTTAATCTTCTTAAGTTAATAAAAATCTATAATAATAATGAATGAAATATTTATCGAAAAATATTAGTTTTTGCATTTATATACACTTATACACTGAAGAAAAAATAAATGTATTAAAAAAATTGAAAACATTTACTAGACATTTTTTGTTTTCTGTTTTTTTTTTCATTCTAATATTCAAATTTATTATAAATAAATAAGAGAAGTAGTCAAACAACCTGAGACCATTGGCCAACTGTACGCACCACCCCCTTTGCCAAGTACTGGTGGTGGTCGATAAGTGCAACCCCTGACAAACTGTCCGCTGCTAAAGAGAGTTCCCAACGTGGTTCAGGGTGCGGGCGTTCTTGTTTTCCACACTCTCTCCGAGATTGTGCATTATCGCTGGATGAGCGGGTGGGATGGCAAAGAACATGAGATATACTTATATGTGAAGACTTCGGCAGCGGGAAAGAGAGTTGGGCTATTTTTATAAATCCCTCCACCCCCCTCATAACTCGAACATATGGCCAAGGCCAAGGCAGCGATATGGTATAAAAGTTGGTGGGAGGTGGGGAGGCCAAGTTTCAAGTGGCTCAGAATAATAGAAACCTGGATGGAAACAAATCACGATTGTTATTTAATTCGATAATACTTCTATCGTAAACCAAGAGCTGGCGTGACTGGCCACCGATAGAGCGATCTTGTTATCTTTGCACCTATAATAATATATTATTATAGTTTGAGTGACTTATAAACTTGAACGTCAGGATTATTGCATATACATTTTTTGTATAGCTTTTTGAGAATTTGCACCGAGAATTATTATAGTCTTTTCCTTGACTCATGAGTCAGTTTTAAAAATATCCTGGTTTTTCATTGGCTCTGGAACTCAAAAATAATGTTTGGCAATTTGGGAGTCTAAAATTTAAACGAATAAATTGATTTGGACTACAAAATTCTTGGGTAATGTTAAGCGCTATTTACTAAACCGAACCATGGAAAACTTGCGGTCGCAGGATGTGCAAACGACGAGGACATCTCCTCCGCCTGCGATGAGGGTCATCCACTTGGACCTCAACGAGGAGGAGAGTCGCCGGGAAATGGCGGCCAGTAAATACGGTGGCATTTGCTTCCACGTGGGCATAGCGGCCATGCTCTGTTTGCTGGTGGTTGTGCTGCTTTGTTCGGCGCCCATTGGTGAAAGTGATTCTTTTCGTTCGTCCGAGGAGCGGTACGCACGGCAACGGCAGGCTTACTTAAATAAGGAGCGACGTCAGCGTATGGGCGGCGAAATAGTCTTGAGTCCGTTGGAGGAGGAAGCCAATAGTCGGCTGATGGCCATCAAGCAAGTGGATGAAGAAATGCATCATTTGTGGCGGAACTACCACTCCCAAGCGCCACCATTTCTCAGCCATCTCAACATCAGCGATACGAATCTCTATGCGGTGCTAAAGAGCATGCCCAAAGGTGGACTCCTCCATGTCCACGATTCGGGAATGCTGCGCACGGACATCCTCATCGATCTGACATACCGCGATAATCTGTGGGTCTGTGTAAACTTGGATCAGGGTTTCGAAGACTTTCGCTTCTCCAGAAATTTTCCACACATTCCGCCTACGCAGGATTACCAATGCAATTGGATGCTGATGAGCAACTTCTTCGAGTTCGAGGCTCGTGACGCTTTCGAGGACAGAATACGGAAAAGTTTTACTGTCCGGCCGGAAGGTTACGACAGTGCCGCTGAGATGGCAAGGCATTTGAGACGGCAACAACGCCTCATCCACGGATTGATCGCATTTCGGCCAATTTGGAGCGATTTCATATTCAGCATGCTGCACGATTTTTACAACGATGGGGTGCAATATGTGGAGCTGCGTTCTTCCTTGCCAATCGTGAGTGAAGATACGGTTTTTAATTTATAATATTAATACTTTAGACTGAAGTGGCTGATTTTTCTTATTACCATTTCTAATTCTTCCTTTTCCTGATTTCTATTTACTATATTTAAGAGCTTAACTGTTGAGATTTCCAATTATAAATATCAAAACTCTAAAAAGGGGGCAAAAATTAAATAAAAATTTTGAATTCTGTAATTTGCTTAATGAATGTAGTGATTTTTGCTATTATCATTTTGTAGCTATGCGGTTAAATATTGTAATGGCACATACAATACATTCAAGAAAATCGACATCGAGTAGCTGCCAAAAGTTTTCTGAAAAAACTTAGATGTTTTTGTCTCAATTAAACTACATTTTTAAATCGCGGGCGATTTTCTATTTTCAAGGCAATTTTTTTATTGAGCGTATGAATAAATATTAAAAAATATTTTTTTATCCTAATAATATTTTGTACAACAAAATAATCTTGTGAAACAATCTATGACTCTCCGATACCTACACTGATTCTATATTTCCCTGTCAAATATCCGCGTTAACCCTGCCCTTTAACTAGATGTACGATCTGGATGGCAATAACTCCACTATTTTGGAGACGGCAGAGGCCATTGTTTCGGTTACGAATATTTTCAAGGACTCTTACAAAGATTTCTACGGAGTGAAGCTGATCTATGCTCCTTCCAGGGATTTTAATGACAGTCGCTTGGACGAATATTTAGCCAATGCGCGTCTGCTAAAGGTAGCTGGGAATAAAGTCAGTTATTTCCTTAACGAAACCTGACATTACCTTCTTTCCTGATAGTTGCATTATCCCAATTTCTTTGCTGGCTTTGATCTGAACACCTTCGGTGACGAGTGCAATTTACCGCTTTTGGGCCAGGACACTCAACTTCTGAAGATCAACAAGGATATTGACTTCTATTTCCATGCGGGAGAGTCGCAATGTCCGGACAGCTTAAGGCCGGATTCGAATCTTTTGGATGCTTTATTGCTGGGTAGCAAACGGATAGGAAACTCAGTGAATCTGCCCTTCCATCCGGAGATTATGAAGGGAATGCAAATCCTTAAAGTGGCCGTGGAGATCTGTCCGCTGTCCAATCATTATCTGCAGTACTTCAATGATTTCCGACAACATCCGGCGGCGTATTTGATTGCCGCCGGCTTTCCCGTTGTGATTGGCTCGGATTATCCGTACTTTTGGAATTCCGCCCCTCTGACCGACGACTTCTATGTGGCCTTCGTGGGCGTGGTCAGTGGGTGGGGCAATCTGCGCCTTCTCAAGCAGTTCGCCCTTAATTCGTTTCTGTATAGTTCCCTCAGCGAAACGGAGAGGAATGTGGCCGTAACCAAGTGGCGATGCAACTGGAACCGGTGGGTCAGCAACTTCGTGAACATTAGTAGGGATTCGGATGCCAATAAGTCATGATTGTCTAGAAGAGTTTATAAAATTTTAGTCTTTTTGGGTGTATTAAACAAATAAAAGGACATTTTCAGGGGTAAAGAGAGATATGCATGCTGTTAAGACAATGGTCAAACAAAACCTAACCAAAACAAAACGAGTTTCCAGTTTTAGTGGTTTGTAAATTACAATGGAATTAAATATAATAAACTTGTGTTTACCTCTGTAATTATTTAAATATATTTAGGCGGTCGTAGTCCTAAGTGTATAATTAAACTATTAAAACCAAAAGAGCCAAGCAATTTTTGGAAAATAAAATAAAACATTTTTTTTACTCTGCAGTAGCTTTTAACAGACTTTTGCTAGAGGCTTACAATATATTATTGTCAAAAGATTTAACTAAAACTCTTGGTAATTAGAATTCGTGATTGATTTAACCATTTCCACATTTTCTCTAAGAATCTTTCAACGCATTTCTAAATTTAACTTTTAGTTTTTATTTTAGAGTTTCTGTTTGTTTTTTGTTACCTTATTCAATTCTTAAACTGCACTAGAGACCGCTTTCCGGCTTATCGAGTGTTCCCATAAAATGGCCAACAACGCGGCACTCGAGTGTCGTGGATAAGGCCATGGCCAGGGTTAGGCAATCTAATCTCTGGCTACTCGTAAATCAAGATGCCAGATTGCCCGATTGGCGGCGATTAGCTGAATGGCGGGTTGCCACCCGCACGCGCAATTATCGCCTCGAGATCCGTTTGAACGCGTTTTAAATCAAAGATAATGTCGAACCCCATCAAATCGTTTCAGATAGGGCGCGACATCGAAACCAAAATCGGAGCTCCTCAATCGCCGCAGACGTCAGTCGCAGAGCGGACCTTCAAGCGATCGGACCCTAACGGAATCTACCGCTCATCATGCTGCCCGTCGTCATCCGCCGTAATCTAATCGCCGTGCTCGCAGTGGGCCTGTGCGTCTGTCTTTGTCCGGTGGAATCGCGAACTCGGCCAAAGAACCTGGTCGACAAAAAGCTGGTTACTTTGTACGGCAGTACGCCCCACGTGGAGGCCCTCCTGGGTCCCGGACGTCCCACCCCGGATACCTACAAGACCTTGAGGAGCGCCTTCTTCCGGTACGAGGAGTCCCGCTCCCTGGGCTATGATCTGGAGCTAACCGAGCGGGAGACCAAGGCCAATGAGACCATCATGAAGGCCAAGTTGAACGAGTACGGAGAGGGTCTGGTCACCCCCCATCTGTTCAAACCCGCTCAGCATATATTCGATGTGCTGGACGGCATCCGCAACACTGATCTCTTCAAGCTCCTGAAGAAAATGCCCAAGGGTGCCGTGCTCCATGCCCACGACACGGCTCTCTGCAGCACCCAAGCCATCATCAAGCTGACCTACTACGATAATCTGTGGTCCTGCCAGCAGGACAGTGATCTCGGTTCCACCGCCCTGAGGTTTGCGAAGACTAAGCCACAGGCCCTAGACGATTGCGACTGGAGTCTGCTCTCCGAGGTGCGATCCAAGTACGGAGCCCAAAAGGTCGATGAGTATCTGGCCGAAAGACTCACCCTGTATCCCACCAAAAAGTTCGAGGACAACAACGCCGCCTGGTCCACTTTCATGACCATATTCAGTCTCCTCGACGGTCTTGTAATGTACGCCCCAGTTTGGGCGGACTATTACTACAGTGCTCTGGAGGAGTTCTACGAGGATGGTGTGTTGTACTTGGAGTTCCGTTCCGTGGTTCCAACGGTAAGTGCCTCTTATATCGGATTGGAAGATTCAATTAGAGAAGGATGTTACAAACATGTTAAAAATTTATATTTGAATATTATCGGAATTGGTTTCAATATTTGAAAATGTAATTAAAATTTTAACCATATTTAACTTGAACTACTTTTAATTCAATAATTTTACACATTAATTTAAATACTTTAATATTAACTAAGCATGCATTTTATTTAATATTGTGATATAATTAAATTAAATATTAAACTGAAATTTTTATTTAATTTTACTATTCCATTTTTGTTTAATCTTATCTGCATTAAACAAATTTTAAAGACAGATAGTGTTAAAGTATTTTGGTAACACTGCTGAATAACTTTTAAGTTTCTTTCTAAAACGACACTTTACTTATAATCCTGTTTATTTCAGCTCTACGACTTGGATGGCACCCAGTTCACTCCCATGGATACAGTGCGTATATATGTGGAAACTTTGGAAAAGTTCAAGGAGGCTCATCCCGATTTTATTGGTTCCCGAATGATCTACGCACCCATCCGGAACACAAATTCTGAGGGAGTTACGGCATATATCGAAACGCTGAAAGAGATCAAGGTGAACTTAATGTGCATTAACCTAAGATAGTTAACTTAAAATATTTTATTTTCTTCTTGACAGGAGAAATACCCCGACTTTGTGGCTGGCTTTGATTTGGTGGGCCAGGAGGAGTTGGGTCGCCCTTTGAGGGACTATATCGATGAGCTACTGTCCATACCCGAGGAAATTGACTTTTATTTCCACGCTGGAGAGACGAACTGGTTCGGGTCGACTGTGGATGAGAATCTGATCGATGCCATTTTGCTGGGCACGAAGCGTATTGGTCATGGATTCGGACTGGTCAAACATCCGGTGGTTCTGGACATGCTGAAGAAACTGAACGTGGCCGTTGAGGTCAACCCGATTTCGAATCAGGTGCTCCAGCTGGTCACCGACTTCCGCAACCATCCGTGCTCGCACTTCTTTGCCGATGGCTATCCGGTGGTCATTTCCTCGGACGATCCGTCCTTCTGGAAGGCCACGCCCCTGACGCACGACTTCTACATTGCCTTTTTGGGAATTGCCTCGCAGCACTCGGATTTGCGACTGCTCAAGAAGCTGGCCCTGAACTCCATTCAGTACAGTTCGCTGACGGGAGATGCCCAGTTCGAGGCTCTGGAGAAGTGGCAGGTGAAGTGGGACCAGTTCATTGCCGACGTGAACGAGGAGGCCTCCAACCGGGGATCCCCCAGCCAGCATCTCGATTGACTAGCACGGGTGGTGGCAGCGCTTCTGGTCGCGTTCTCCCTGATGACCTCTGACCTGTGGCGCTAGTCGGACAAAAATACCCCTCCACCTGCTGCACCTTCTGCACCTCCACTACAATTCGATTTCCGGCTGCAGCGGGTCCAACATTGCATCCTCATCCGCATCCAGTCAGAGCCATGTCCATGCCCACATTCTCGATATCTAACCGATTGTTTTAAGCTACTTGTTATCGACTAGTCCTTAGTTAGACCTAGGCTAATACTTTTCTGTTAACCCATGAGATTCTGTGCCACGCCCCTAAAAAGGGTTAAAGGCTCAAAATCCGAAGAAAACGAAAGCAATAAAGAACCCGTTTTAGTCGTAGCCTAAATAAGAGTGCATGCAATTTATGTTCAAAGCTCAAAGCTCAAAGAAACCTGAACTTAATCGTAATGAGTTAGCCAGCCAAGCGGTTCCGAAACACTTAAGGATGCGTACGTAAGGTGAAAAATAATTATAAAAAAAACAAGAGATTAAAAGGCATTTACCAGAAGTGTTAGGGGAAAAAGCACTTTAAGAGATGGTCTGGCGAAAATGGTGGTTATATATATTTTATAATTTTAAACAGAAAAAGTATAACTATAACTGAAAACGACATAAAACCAGTTCTAATGTATTATCAAAAGAAATATATATATATTTTATATAATATTATATATTATTATTATCATAACTTGACTAAGAATCACTCTAAGAATATCCTTCGTAGCCCACATATACAAAAATATATCAAACTCGATTCCAACCCATAATCTTGAATTTGCAGTCACGTTGCCATCTCCATCGGAGGAGTGCACTCGAGTCTTCGCCCGCATAAATCTCTCATTGCCTTTGGCTGTTCGAGTACGCAGAAAATTGGATGCGAATTTTAATGAATATGCGCTATATGGTCGTTGGGGCCATGGCCATCCATAACCACCCATCACTCAGCCTCCTTTGAGCTGCGGATCGAGCCATCCGAGTGCTGCAAATGTTTCAATTTTACGTGCCACTGTTTAGTGCTGCGGCTGCCGGCACAGGATTCGATTTTGATTCGGCTAACGCCCGTAATGAGCTGGCGGAGTTTTATGGGCCGCTGGCGGATGCAGTTGGGTTGGTCCTACAAACATGTATGCCACCATAAAATTGATGGGCCTGTGTAATGCTGTGTGGATAAGGTACTTAGTGTTGCCCGCTCTTCCTAATCAACCAATTCTGTTTAGCTGGAAAAAAGCTAGATAAATGAAGACAAAAACAAAACGATTTATTAAAACATAAGTATTATATCACCTTTGCCTTTGCAGATTTTAATGATTAATATTTTAATTTTTCTAGTTCTCAATGGTGTAAGTAAATATTGTTCACCCACAATCTCTTTTAGGCCTACTAAAATGTAACTTATTATTTCAAATTTGTGATTCACTTAAAATTAAAGCTCAAAAAAGCTAGTTTTGTCGAAGAAATGGCTAAAGTGACAGCACTATTGCTGTATCTACCGCCGCCCGTGGCAGCCTCATCAATTTGATGTCGTGCACATTTAATGTGGTGTTGAGGGCGCGCGGATGCATAAAAAACCAAAGTCCGCGATCCAACGAGGCTCATAAATTACTAATAAAAGCCGCTTGTGTGTGTGTGCAGTTGACGGTGTGGCGGCTTTAGTGTGTTAAAGCGGAAATGCGTTGGCCGCCATTTTGTGCGTGCGATTTAGGGCTTGGGTGGATTTGCGATGGCGATGACGATGGCGAAGCGCTAACAAATGTGTAGCCTATTGACACATTCGGCGTGACACATTTTGCAGGGTAAATAAATTGTGTAAATTCCAACCAAATTCTCCGTGAAACCCTTGGCCACAAGGAATGGTGAGCCAGGGGAATGCGAGGAAATACAATGGCTAACACCATTCGCCGAGCCTCGACCAAATGCAAAGCAATTGGGCACTCCACGGCCTCGGTGATACGGTCTCTGAGGAAGCTCACTCCGACAGCCTTCAAAACACTGCGCCGGGCACTCGCCAAGTTGGAGCACTTGGGCACCATGGGTCAGAAGCTTAGGCTCAGCGATCGGGAGCAGGAGGCCAACAAGATCATAATGGCAGTCAAGAAGGAGGAGATCTCCAAGGGCATACTAGATCCCAGCCAGTTTACTCCAGGTCAGCACATCTTTAAGACCCTGACCGAGATACGGAAGTCGCCGATCTTCAATCTGATCAAGCGAATGCCCAAGGGTGGGGTACTCCATGCCCACGATACGGCGCTTTGCAGCACGGAGTATCTCATAGGTTTGACCTATCGCGAGAATCTTTGGATCTGCACGACGGAGGAGGGCTGCAAGGCCATTGCCTTTCGGTTCTCCAAGGAGAAACCCACCCGGAAGCCCATGGAGGAATGCAATTGGGAGCCAATGGCCGAATTTCGTGATCGGCGGGGCGAAGCGAATGTGAACCGATACTTCAGACGCCGTTTTAGCATGTATCCTTTTTCTAAATTCATTTCGAATAATCAGGCATGGGCACACTTCATGGGCATCTTCATTCTGCTGGACGGTTTGCTGTGCCACGCCCCCGTTTGGGCTGACTACTACTACAACGCCCTCAAGGAGTTCTCCGAGGACGGGGTGCAATATCTGGAGCTGCGATCGCTGCTTCCCCCACTCTACTGCATCGATGGCGACATGCTCACCATCCGGGATACGGTGGCCATTTATGAGTCCGAACTGAAACGCTTCAAGGCCGACCATCCAGATTTTATTGATTCCAAGCTGATCTATGCCCCGCTACGAGGTGTGGAGCCCAGTGTGGTCGAGCAATATGTGCAGACCGCTGTGGAACTTAATGTAAGACTGTTGATTTCGAATCACAGATGAACTTTCAAAACTCAAAAAATAACTATTTTAAAGTATCCATAACAATTGAAATATTATTTTAATGAATTTTTGGCCGCAGGTAGTGTTTTGAGCTACATCTGTACCACATTAATAACCTAGTATTTGATTAGTTTTAATGTTATAGTTTAAAAAAAACACTAAATGAAATATAACTGGTGCCTAGCCATTTTTGTAATAATTTGCATACAAATAGGTTAGAAACTGACCTTCTTTTAAAGAAAAAATCATTAAAACTTACTTTCAATTATTGTGCAAGAAAACTAAATCTAAAATTATTGTTCCCCCTTCTCTTGTACAGAAAGAATTTCCGAATTTTATGGTGGGCTTCGATCTGGTGGGCCAGGAGGAGCTGGGACGACCGCTGAAAGATTTTGTGGAGCCGCTGCTCAAGATGCCCGAACACATAAACTTTTATTTCCACGCCGGTGAGACCAACTGGTTTGGATCGCCCATAGACGAGAATCTGGTGGACGCCATTCTGTTGGGCAGCAAGCGAATTGGCCATGGATTCGCTCTCACCAAGCATCCGATGGTAATGCGAATGGCCAAACTCCTGGACATCGCCATCGAGGTGTGTCCCGTGTCCAACCAAGTGCTCCAACTGGGCGTGGACTATCGCAACCATCCGGCGGCGCTCCTCCTGGCCGCCAATGTGCCCGTCGTCATATCCTCGGACGATCCGTCCTTCTGGCGCTGTGCGCCGCTGTCGCACGACTTCTACTTCGCCTTCCTGGGCATTGCGCCGATGAAGGCGGACCTGCGGTTCCTTAAAAGCCTGGCCATCAACTCCATCCGGTACAGTGCCCTGGGAGGCGAGGAGAAGCGGTTGGGATACGCCAAATGGGAGAAGCAGTGGGATAAGTGGATCGACGACGTGGTGGAGAAGAAGTGTAGTTAGTTCCAGTGCCTGTACCAGATTCCAAATCAATAAAACACAAGTACATATTATATTTTCGCATTTAATTTATTTGAATTTCGCCTGCACACGGATAACTCTGACGCTAGCTAAGAGTTGACTTACATCGATACAATTGATATGGGTGATGGCTAAGCTTCGCTCGTCACACGACCTAAATCTGAGAACTTGTTTCGGGATATTTTCGGGGGATATGTGTGGTTGGGGGCCTAACGAAACTATGGCCAGGATTACCCTGGCTTTGTCCATTTACATCCAGCTAAATTCTTTGTTCAAGCAGAGTTTTAGGCATACGTGTAGATCTGAATACATGTGAGTATATAGCACAGTTATAACTTGAATGCACACGAATTTAGCATTTGCTTAAGCCTTTTACTTCTATGTCTTTAAAAATTACTATTACCATTTACGTTATTATTGGGCAGCATTCCATTCAAATGATTTTCTGAAAATTTCTCTTTCTCTTATTCTTTTCCCTTTTTCCTTTTTTTCTTGCGTTTTATATATAGATGCTTGCAAAAATATTTGTAATATTCGGCCTGTGTCTGTTGTTTGCCCTTGGTTTAGTACTAACCCTATCGTGTTCACATACCTAAACTTACTGCCTCGATATGTTCAAATCCTAAGTATAACTTGCATCGCCATCCCAATTTTCCTTTACAATCTTAACCATCCATGGGGCTTAAGTATCGCTATGCTGTACAAATCTTAAACTCTACTCTTCTATATCTCTGCCCTCGGCCGATCGAGTTTTACTTCAAGCGTGTGAATTGTGTACGCTATGTGAGTTGCTGCCAGTACTGTTGATGCTGCTGCTGTTGTTGATGTTGCTGCTGTTGTTGATGTTGGTGCTGTTCATGTTGCTGTCGAAGTTTTTCGGCCTTCCAACTGGATTCGCCCACGCTCAGCGGATAGGGTATAATATCCGGCTGTTGTTCCGAGGACATGTTGTCCACATCGTTGTGGTCGATGTTGTTACTGTTGTCGGCCACATCCTCTTCGTTGTCCTTGTTGTTGCCGCCATTGTTGTTGGTCAGCTCATTTGGTTCGCCATTAATTTCGTGGTTCCGGCCTTGGTTATTGTTTTTGTTATTGTAATAACCATATTTATTTGTGTTAGACATATTGTCGTTGGTGTTGCTGCTCATGTTGCTGCTATCCGCGTTGCAATTCTGTGGGCGTAAAATTAAGGGAGAGTCAGAAAAAAACATTTGCAATTTTTGTATTAATTTGTGTAGTGAAAATACTTCGTTTTCATGAAAACTTAATTAAATTCTTGTCTCTTGTTTTATTAAAAAACGTCGGTTGTTTTGGGAATTGTTTGGCATGCAGTCAAAGCTAGCACTATTAAAGTTTTTAAATACAACAAGAAAGAAAGCAAACTTCGGTAAGCCGAAGTTCATATATCCTTGCAGCTACAAGTATTGCAAGAACTAAACATTTTTGAAAACATTAAAATTATGATTTACTTGCGTATATGTTTAAAAACATTGAAGCTCTGATGATTTGCAGCTCAACAATTAGATAGTTATTTTATATATTTTTATTATTTTTTAGATTTTCAAATTTCTGCAAAAAATGATGATGTACCCCCTTACAAAAAAGTCAGAAATTTGGACGAAAATATTTTTGTTAAAAACCGTTTTTCTAAATTCTGTTTTTGTGTCAAAACTAAATTAATTGTTTTCGAACGATCAGGGATGGATGGTATAGGTTGCCAGCTGTTCAAAAAAGCAACTCTTTTTACTTTGGGTCTTATTTTGGCAAAGTTACAACAAAAAGACTCTTCAGAAATTATTTTGTTTGAAAAATCGCCAAAAATCCCAAAAAACCCATAAAAAACTTGGTTTTTGTGCCAAAACCCTGGGAAATAATGACCAAAATGTGGAATTTCATACACCGTTGAATTCGTAATAAAATTTCCAATCGAATGGCATTCATTTGCTATTGCAAAAATTAAATATTCTTGAAAACATTAAAGTAATGCAATCACACTTGCGTGTATGTTTACATTGAAGCTATGATGATTTGCAGCTCAATTATTTGATCGTTTCTATGGCAGCTATATGGTATCGTTTTTCGATTTTAATAAAATTAAAAGCGTAATTCTGAACTGTCAAGTTATTAATTAATCAAAACGACATGGCTAGATCGACTCTCCTAGTGATGCTGATCAGGAATATATATACTTTATATGGTCGGAAATGTCTCCTTCACTACGTTGCAAACTTCTGACTGAAATTATAATACCTTCTGCAAGGGTATAAAAAAAGAGCAGGTACTTAAGTGTATGTTTTTGATTACAGGTTTTTTATATTTAAAATGTAGTTTTGTACTTGTAAAATTATTTTTACTGTATCGCTATCGTTTATAGAATATTTGTTTTGGTCGATTCATTCAAGTGGTTCCTGCATGTGGGACAGATAAGGGACCACAAGTACCGCAAAATGCACTTGAACTACTTGTAACTATTGCATTAAATACACAAGCAATCGTTCTCAAAGAAAACTTATAGTAACTGCAAATACATTATATGTAAATATACACGCATAATATATGATAAAAAAAGAATGATTAGCTGAAATTTGATAGCTTTTTGTAAATCTTAAAAGACAGGGAAATATATAACAAAAAGTGTCAATGTCAGAAATGATAATTATAACCGCAAAAAGGCACGGACTAATTTGATAAGACACACAATGCAAAATTAACCTATATAAGGCTGAATGTAAAAGCACTGGGTCACAATTTGCATTTTTAAAAGCAAAGCAACCAAGTTCATAGACCATGAGTGCCTGTACAGAAGAAATTGCTTTTGCAAAAACCAAGGAGACCACGAGGATCGCGATCATCGGAGCTGGAGTCTCAGGAATTGCGGCTGCCACTAGGTTGCTGGAGCACGGATTTAAGAACATCACACTTTTCGAGGCGGAGGATCGCATCGGAGGACGCATCAATACGATCCCCTTTGCAAATAACGTTATCGATCTGGGAGCTCAATGGTGTCACGGGGAACAGGGAAACGTGGTCTTCGAGAAGGTTAAGGACCTGGATGTTCTTGATAGGTCAGATGAATATGGCTTTCACTTTGTGCGATCCAACAAGGAAGTCCTTTCCGATGATCAAACCAAGGCTATTAAGAAATTTCTGCAGGAATATGAAATAACATCCGATTGTGAGGGATCCGTAGGCGATGACTTGAGCCAAAGATATTGGAAGGAGGTGGACCAGCAATTGGTTGCCAACGACAAGACCATTGCCAAAGAGGCACTGGACTGCATGAAGAAGCACCTCTGCAGTGAAGAAGCCTGCGATCATCTGTACGAACTATCGCCTCGAAACTTCTCGAATTTTGATGCCACCGACGGCGATCAGAATCTCAGCTGGCGGCAAAAGGGCTACTGGAAGTTCTTGAGTCTTCTGCTGAACGCCAGCGAGGATCATCCCGGTGATCAGGGGATCCTGAAGGGACATGTGAACCTCAACAAGCGCATTGCCGAGATTAATTGGGCAGGAGACGGTGAACTGACCCTACGCACATGGAATGGTCAGATAATCGCGGTGGATCACGTCATCTGCACCGTCTCCCTGGGAGTTCTCAGGGCAAAGTACCAGAAGCTCTTTGTGCCAGCTCTTCCGGCTGCCAAAGTTCGGTCCATCGAGGGTCTCAGGCTGGGCACCGTCAACAAGTTCATCTTGGAGTTCGAGGAGCAGCCAATGCCGGAGCACATGAGAAGCTTCGCCTGCCTGTGGCTGGAGGACGACCTCAAGGAGCTGCGAGGCAGCAAATACTTCTGGCTGGAGGGCATCGTTGGCTTCCATCGCGTGGCGAGTCAACCGCTCCTGATGGAGGGCTGGATCATCGGGGCCCATGCCCGGTATATGGAAACCCTGCGAGAGAAAAAGGTTCTCGAAGGCCTGCAATGGTTCTTCAGAAAGTTCCTCACATTCAGCGTGCCCCATCCCAAACACTTTTTGCGCACTCAGTGGTACTCCAATCCGAACTTCCGAGGCAGCTATAGTTTCTACCCCACCTATGCTGATGAACTGCGCACGGGGCGCACGGATTTGGGTTCCCCATTGATGAATGTCTCGGGAAGACCCAGGATTCAGTTCGCCGGTGAGGCTACGAGCCCGAATCACTTCGCCACGGTCCATGGAGCCACTGAGACCGGATGGCGCGAGGCCGATCGTCTCAATGAATTCTACAAGGGACGAGCTGAAAACTAACATAATGACTAAATGACTACACAATTCAAGCTTTACAAAGAATTCAAGCACAGAAAAAAAATTTCGATAATTTAATAAATAAAGAACCAACCCACAATATTGATTTTGTTACTTTTCGAAGATTGAATCTTAACATTCCAAATTTCTTTCAATTGAAAGCACAAGTAACCTTTGTTTTTCTGTCTTATTTTGATTAAAGTTTTGAATCTGTTAATTTATATATCTTTTCTCAAATAATAAATACTTCTTGAATTTTTTGAGGAATCGTCTTGTTTTAAAATTAGTAAGTCTAAGCCTAAGAGCTAACTAATGTTGTTTCTGGCTAGGCCTTGATCAAAGTTCTGAATCAATTCTTTCAGTTAATTTAAAACTGTGACTCTTCTGCTATTTAAATTTTCTCTTACCATTTTAGCACCCAATTAAAATTCCTAGATAAATAGCACAGTACAGAACTATAATTTTAAGGAATTTAATCTAGTCAATGGAAGGGTGTGTCGTCATGCTTTCGCACGACGGAATCCCAACTAAACCCATTTAATCCCGACGCAGGTTAGTTAGTTGTACAATTAAGCCGAATGTTCCACTCCCAGCTATGTCATGAGTGCCAGCTTCAACTGTCAGCCACTCACTATCCACATCTCGATGAACGTTCGCAGTTCCCTCACCGCTGACATTGCAATCAGCAAACACAGAGAAATACTTTGCCAGTCATAACAACCATTACCTGGGCCATAACACAAGTCCGGCAAGGAACAGGAACAGGACGACTGCCCTGCCGGCTAGGCAAATGTGTGTCCTTTGGTCAAACAGTGACTTGTTCAACATTGCCACTCGAGGAGTCACTAGCACGTGGACGAACATGAAGACACTTGACAAAAACACCTAATACAACAAAGAAACTGTCTTTAAAATCAACGAAGAGATCCTATAAATTATATTTAAATTTTGGATGGATAAACCACAGTTAATGTCCATAAAACCCTTATTAGTATTATGTCCTTAAATTTATTTTAATTATTAAAAACACAATAAGACTGTTTCACAAAGTAAGCTTATTTAAGTCTGTATTTATTTCCTTTTTATTTATTTTTTAATTTCGACCATCTTGGCTCAAGTAATTCAGGTGCTTTATGAATATAAACTTCATGCTCTTCATAATATAATATAAATTCAAAGAAACGCTTAAAATAAAAAATATTGTAGATTCGCAGAAGAAATCTGGGCAAAAATTATGTTTTAGAGGGTATTCCTGTTTTATTTTTCTTTTCATCTGTCATTTTACATATTTTGGTATTTTATAACCCAGTTTTTTGTCAGTGTATAGTTAGAAAAAACCACGTATCCGGCTGGCTAGACACCGAAGGCAACGGCACCAACGACTGAAGCTCCTGCAGCGCATTAACCGAGGGATCGGCACTGGGATTGGAACACGGAAGGGGGCAGGGCAGGGCAGGTTCATCGGAAAAGCTACAGCAGATGTGGCCAACTTGTTGTCGGGCTTGCCTTCTTTCGACTCGAAGGGCGACAAAGTCGCATATGTAATTGGGAGGTGGCGAAAAAGGGGGACAGGGTGATAAACTAGGAGCAGGATACGAGTACGACCACCAGGGCGACATGCAAACAAACAAACAAATGGAAACACACAAAGGCAGACAGAGTTTACACAGACAGAAAATCTATTGTCCTAAAATGCTTGGATCCTTGGATAATTTCACTAAAATGGCATTGTAAGGCTTATTTTCAGCTGAAAGCAATCTGACAGGGGCGGACATAGACAAACCGTTTTGAACTATAAAAATAATTTTATAATTTAAAAACTATTTTTTTCTGGCTTGTGTTACGGTTTGTTTATAAATGTATTAATGTAAAGCCCATATACATTTTTTTAAAAATTGACCCATGGGAATCTCCACTGCTAGCAACCACTTTTAGTATTTTACAGGAAAGTTTAGATAAACATCTCTCAGAAATTATTTTCATTAATGGTTTTTATCAACACTTGTGTTTGTCCTAGACTTTGTAAACTAAATTAAAAATCAATATCAATATCAAATATGTACTGAAGATGAAACTTTCATGACATTTTCGATCTCAAATCTAGTATTTAAAAACATTTTTCTTCCTGTTTAAAGAGATGTAATGGAAATACGAGAAAGGATAAAGCAGAAGAGATACATGGGAGCAAGGATATTTTGAATGTTTTGGGCCCTGGCTTGGCATAAATTTGAATTTTCAACATGGGCAGCCAAAGTTCTTCTGCAGTTTCTGCCGGCCGGCAATTGCTGGGGCATTTCGGCAGTGAAATCAAATGGCCAGTGCCTCTGGATCTGCTCCTGATTTCGCTCCTGCTCCTGAACCCTGGCTCCTGTTGACCTGTTGTGGTTTTTGTGGCCATCCATGGCTGGTGTGGTCTGGTCCCGATGGCCTTTGGGTTGTGTTCTTGCTGCACCAACTACTGGTATGTGCTAAACTGATTTCAGCTTTCCCTATTCCGCACGTAATCTGAACTTTTGCATGTGTGAGACCTCAGTGGCCACGCCCTCTGGCCACCACCCCCGCCCCCGCTTTTGAATCAAATGTTTGCAAATGTTCCGAAAAACAGGCGCAATTACAACGTTGTTTGCTGCTCGCTGCAAATGAGTTGGTCAACATGTTTGGCTTTTATTTAAGTTTTTTTTACGAATGTATTTGAGTTTTGTTTGCAACTGCAATGCATGAAATTTAAAAATCTGGACTCAGATACCGAGTTTTTATGACTCGGTCAAGACACAGACAAACAAATGCATGGGGAAAAATTATTGGCTGTCTACGTTCAGACATTAAAATTGTCCATAAAATATGGATGAACTGGAAAGGCAGTATACAGATTTTCAAGCATGAAAAGGAGCTTACATCACATGCAATATTAGATTATTAGATTTGGCAGTCTACATTGGTATTGAGCTGCACGGCAAAGTACTGAAATGATAACATTGTTTGGATGTTGGCTTATCTTGCAATAATAATAAAAATATAAATTGTTATGGACAATTATTACTTTTCGTTAAAGCTAGCAGCAAAACTTAGAATAAATATTTTCAAACTCTGTTGTTAAGATAAAAATCTTATATCTAATCTGGCCAAGAACATTAAATTGAATTCTAGCTATAACATGGTTAACTATTGATTAGGCACTGGATTCCAAGAACACCTGCCAAAAGAACTCAACGTGCCGATAAGATAGAGTATGTAAGTAAACTAAAATAAAAACTTTAAAATCGGTTTGTTGAAATCCAAAAAAAATGCAGCATTAATAATAAAATCAATTTAGTTTATTACACAAAAAAAGTTTTGTATTGGTCTGTATACATTTTATTAAAAAAGTCTTGGTCTTATTATTGTAAAATATTCTTTTGACATCTACAAAAACATTTAAGATTTGCAAAATAAATATTTTCTTTCTCTATTTCTACACATTTTTAATGGCAAAGAACGGAGAACATAAATAAAGTAAATATATATTAAGTTTTCATGCCCCATTGGCTGTGGAAAATCCCGATTCCACGCTTTTGCAAACATTCCACCGGAGTCACGAGGTGTGAGCTCACAGCTGTGCAGTTCGCGACCGGTAATATAGGTGCAAACGATCCGCCTCGCGCCAGCCCGTTTCCACGGCTCCATGGACCGTGGAGTAGAAGTGCTTGTGCGAGGACTCCCCGGCGAACTGGAGGCGTGGCCTGCCACCCACATCCTGGAGCGGCGCCTCCAGATCCCAGGCACCCGTCCGCAGGGCATCGGTGTAGGTGGATCGGAAGGTGTAGCTGCCCCGGAAGTTGGGATTGGCATGCCACTGGGTGCGCAGCATTCGCAGAGGCTGAGCTACCGCGAAGGGCAGAAATTTCTTGAAGAGCCACAGAAGACCCTCTAAGACCTTTTCCTCGGATAGGGTTTCCATGTGCCGGGCATGTGGTCCAATGATCCAGCCCTGCAGTAGACGTGGCTGCTTGGAGACGGGATAAAAGCCAAACACACTCTCCAGCCAAAAGAGTTCGGAGGCTCGCAGTTCCTCAAGATCCTTCTTTAGCCAGAGGCAACCAAAGCCAGGCCAATCATTGGGCAATGGTGGACTCTCGAATTCCAGGAAGAACTTGTCCACGGTGCCCAGTTTGAGACCCTCGATGGCTCTCACTTTGGCCGCTGGCAGGGCGGGCACAAAGAGCTTGGGATGCTGCTCCTTTAAAACTCCCAGCGAAACTGTACATATGACATGATCTGCGGTGATAATCTCGCCATTCCAGCAGCGCAGGGTTAGCTCTCCCGTTCCCTCCCAATTAATTTCGGCAATCCGTTTGTTGAGCAGGACATGACCCTTAAGGATGCCCAGATCATCGGGTTGGTCCTCCTGGGCTTTCATGAGAAGCCTCAAGAATCTCTTGTAGCCCTTGTCCCGCCAATTGAGCAGCAGTTCACCCTCGCATAGCCAGTATTCCAGGTGTCCCTTGCCGGAGACTTCGAACAGGTGATCGGCCGCCTCCACGGAGGCCTCGAACTTGTGGAACACCTCCAGGAACTCCTCGGCAATGGTGCGTTCGATGGGCGGCAGTTTGGCCAGCTCTTTCCAGTACTTCAAGTTGATGTAGTCACCCAGGGAGCCGTCGAAATCAAGCAGTTCTGTCTGCCTGTCTGGTATCGAGTTTTCAGCTATGGTTTTCAGTTGATCTGCTATTTCTTCGGGCAGAACTTCTCTGTTGGATCGCACGCACTTATAGGTTTCGTAGTGGGGTTCCGTAGCCTCTAGCAGATTCAGATCCTTGACCCGCTCGTAGACCACATTTCCCTTCTCACCGTGACACCACTGGGCACCCAAATCGACGACGTTGTCCGCAAAGGGAATCGTGTGCACACGCCCGCCAATACGATCTTCGGCCTCCAGGAGGAGAACATTTCGGAATCCCAGTTCCAGAAGACGGGTGGCTGCAGCTATTCCGGCAGATCCCGCTCCCACGATCACAATGCGAGCGGTTTGTTTGGTTTTACCCAGCAGACGCAAAGATGCGGCACTCATGATGGGAAAATATGGGTATGTAGGTATACTTCTTACAACAACCGCACGTGTTTCACGTTCGACGATTGGCACGAAACTAAAACGCGTCTATTCACTTTCACTCACTCTCCCCGTATATTTTCTTTATTTTTGCCCGTTTCTTCCCTATCTCTGAGTATTTATGGTTCTCTGCGATAAGAGCCAACCCAGTGATAAGGCGGCTTTAATTGTTGCCCAGCCGAAATGGTGTTATGTCAATGCAATTAAACCGAGAATAAAGCAATTGACAGGCTTGCAATTCAGAGTCAGCATTAAATATCAGTGGTTGAAGAGAGCGTAAGAGTAGAACAAATACGCTTAGCTACTAATTAAGAGAGCTCTCTCTTTACTTTCGCTCGTTGCCCACAGACCAAAATAGCATTTACTCTTAGCATTTCATGTTTTTAGCATCACCATGAGACCATGAATTTGCATACTTGAATAAATTTTGTTTTAATAACTTACTATAAAAAGGTGACTACTAAATTAAAATAAAACCATACCAAACCTATAACTACAGCAGCTCTATATAAATAAAGTAAACGTAGCCTTATTTACTTCAATTGAGGAAAAAGGGATGATCATTAAATAAGAAACCAAGCCAAACGGTAATAAAATGTTTAAAAATAACAGGTCAAAAAATAGATGTTATCTGTGTTAAAACTTTTAGTTTACAATTTTTAAACTTAAATAAAACAATTTATTTAAGAATTTGCTTGGTCGCGAAAGTCATTTTAGGACATCCAATTTCTATGGCTATAGAACCATTCTTCGGCAATTGACTATAGTCATCTACTGCAAAAAAAACCCCATTCACCGCTTACAAAGTCAAAACAAAACAAAAGCCTCACTTTAGGCGCACAAACAATCGCACGCACACCCCCTCCACCGTGTGGCGTTTTAAACTTCCCACCCAAAAGTATGCAACAAAATGTTTTCGTTCGGTTTGCCAGTAGCGCAGTGAGCGAGCTCCTTTGATGAATGTATTCATAAAAATCCAATCATTGCAATTGCGCAGCGCATACGGGCGGCGAAGGAAAAGGCATTCAAGATGAATTCGCCAAAATAATGGGAAAACACAACAGACAGCTGGGCGCAGCCACCCATCCACACCCACCACCATTTACAATTTACCCGCAGGGAATAGGGATTGTGAGTCAACAAAAAAATTGCAGCAATAATTTTTTTTCGGAAAACAAAAACACATTTGTGCATAGCTTGGGAAAATAACCAGAGCTGAATACAATTTATTGGCAGGCAAAGGCTATTTGATACCCAGCCATGATAAACTTATCTAAGCGCGATTAAAACAAAAAACAGTTTTTTTTAATTCTTAAGTTTTTAAGGGTCTACTTATTATAATAATATTGATATTGAAGTAAATATAATACTTTAAGTATGTCTTCCTTCTCTTGACTCTTTCTATCTAATGATGTATTTGGTTTATACTATTATATTTATTATCTTTTACCAAGGTTAAAGCATACAATGAGTATATATCAATAGTAATATTTACATAGAATTTGCAGACAATAATCCCTTGTTATAATTATTATTCGGGTCAAATGTTTTAACAAACTATTTATATACCCAACTTTATAACCATCATGCCCACTCCAGGATGTTTACGGGGTATTACCTAAAGTCAGGGCGTTTACAACAACAAAAGATGCGATTAAAATGACAAGTGAAAGCAATTTTCGTGCATCTGGTACGGCAAGTGTGGGAATACAAGATGGAAAAGGCAGAATGATTGTCGAGGTAAGGACACAACCCGAATGATTGCCTCAACTGGCATGCGAATACAGTTGGGCCAGTGTAATATGACATCGTTTATGGGCCTGCTGCCGCAGGAACACCGAAGACAAGACAAGAACAGCCCCAAACCCTGCCCCCAGGTACTCACATTCGTGCTGCATTCACATTTCAGTATCCATTCTACGGCAATGAATTTATTCTCGATTTGTATCTGATGTGATTGCAGGAATTCCTGATCGATTGGCTCCAAGGCGACCGTATCCCATAACTGTGCATTTTCCAGCAGCTCCTCCTCCTCATCGGCCCCATCATCATCATCATCAACATTATCGTCATCCTGGGGCTCCTTCAGATGCCTTTTTCTGCCAACTTTCCATTGCTGTACGTAGTTAATTGGATCGACAGCATTTAAAGGACACAACAGCTCGACCTGAAGCAACAGAAAAAAATGACATAAAGGGAAAAAAGAACCATTGTAAAACGTTGGAAGTTGTAAGGAGTAAAAATCTCGGCTGAGAGGATTTTACATTTCATGGAAAAATTTCAATTGGTTGGATGTGGATGGGAGAAGAGGTGTTAAATTGATTTTGACATCTGGGCACGGTTTGACTTTTAATTTTGCTGCCATTTTGAATTGGCACTTGTTTTTGCAACTGAGCAAATTGACGTTTTAATGCAATTTGCTTTTTAATTAAAAGTAAAAGGCAGCAGAAAGGCAAGAGCCAATAAACTAAATAAAAACGGCAACGTGGAACTGACTTCTGGGTATTACTGGCAGGGGTTATCCTGTCAATTAAATTTCCAGGTATCATCAAACAAATTTGTGAGACTGCTTTGGAATGCGCATAAATAAATATTAAAAAAGGTAAATCGCGGCAAGCCGCAACATAAGTCCCAAAATAAATAAATAATGAATAATGAAAAATACACAAATAACATATGCTAATGCCAACAAATTAAATTGATCAAAAATATTTCATGGCCTGAAAGCATTTAAACAATTTTTTTAATTGTAGCAAACAAATTATAAGTTTATTTTATGAACCAAATTTGTATTTGTAATAATTGTTGGACTAAAAAATTATTTCTTATTACTTTAATGATTTATTAAATGGGGTTTTTTTTTAAATAAAGCTACATAGGTAAAACAAATTAACTAAATTTGGTTTTCATTTTACTATTAAGAATCTTTTTTAAATTATTATTATTTTTTTATACAGGCTTATGCAAATTCAGAAAAGTTGACATTATCCAAAATTGCAGGGTATCGTTGGATTTAAGAACTATCACTATGGCAAAAGGCAGTGTTGTTGATGGGATTGCTTTTAAATTGACGGTAATTTAATTGAAATGAACAAATGGCGAAAAACAAGCTTGGATGCTGGGAATGCAAATTTCTGCAAACTGCAAAGGTGAAGCCAGACAGAGAAAGAAAGAAAAGTGGGAAACTCAATCCGCGTAAATTTCCATCTCCTCCTTAGACGCCAGGTGGTGGGACTTTAAGCTCAGCCCGTATTAGCCCAGTTGCCATTGGGCAGGTGCGGAATATATCCCGGGAATCGTCTTCCCCACTCACCTGTATCGTGGTGGACACCGCCGGGGCACAGCACTTGACCCCGCGATGGCATCTACCGCACAGTTTCGGTCGATACAGCTTCCGGGAAACGCACTCGCCAAGGCGAATCCTGGCAGGACCCAGGCGCTGGATGCTCCGGCACTCGTGGCCCTTCTACGGCGGAAAAACAGAAGGAAAAATATGCGAAAAGTAAAGTTATTAGTCAAGAGCCTTTAAATAGAAACAATGCAACAAAAAACCAGTGGGTAAAGTATTTTCAAATTTTGTAATATATATTTTTCATTAAATTGGTAGTTCGATTTTACTTTTAACTAAGAAAAACTTACAAACGTTTAAGGTTCATTAATAATTTTAAACTTTAATTCGGGGTGATACTACATTTTTTTACCATTGAATAGTCGAACAAAATGCCTAAAGGATTTTAATATTATGATAAAGCTTATTTCATTTTTTAATTTTTTTACTTAAGTCGTTTTGGGAAAGGCAATTAATTTTAATTTGATTCGATAAGTTAAATTGAACAGCTTCAAAATGTATTACGCTTGTTTTAACTAGTTTGGAGCTGTAGGAAAGCCGTTGCTTGCTTGTTTAAAAATACTTAAACACGTTTTTCGTGCTCAAAACTCAGATTCACCAGTGTTGTTGGTAACATTCCCAAAATGGCAAAAGCATTTCGTCATTAAATGGACACTCACTCGTATCCTGTGGGCAGGCTGCTCGTGCTCCTTGTGGTGATGATAGTGCTTATGGGAGTGGCTGTGGGCGTGATGCTGCTTCCGCTTGTGCGTCAACGGATGGCTCCTGCCCCGCTTATTGTCCTCGTGGTCGTCCTTGTCGCACCTGCGATTCTCGCAGAGCCGCAAATTGCTCAGTTGATGGCAGCCCGCGTGGGTGGTGGTGTGCCGCGAGGCGGTGCCAAGGCCGCAGCTCCGGCTGCAGGCGGTCCAGTTGCCGCTTGTGGTGCTGTTGTGGCAGGTGGCGTAAACTGCAACGAGAGGAGTGACAAAAGATTGCTAATTACTACGCTCATGATCGGGGGGCTCGTTAATCAATGCCCCAAAGGACAATAACGAAACATTCTTAGATCTTGGTTCGAGAATATGTTTAAGTAATGCAGTTTGTTTTTCAAGATGCAATTTTATTCTAAATTTAATGTAAATTTATCTCAAAAAGCTAAATTGTTTTTTATTATACAACAAAAATGTCCCACTCTCATTGAAATTCGAATCAAAGCGTTGCCAAACTTTTAAAAATAAAAATCTAAAAATGAAGCCAGATAGAGAGTCGTTTTCGAACACTGAAGTGTACTCCGTGGGAGATTGGCAGAAGTTCAAGCTGCTGCTATGGAAGAATTGGACACTTCAGTGGAATCAGAAAATGCAAATTTTTTGCGTTATGCTTCTGCCAACGTTGTTTCTTTGTCTTATTGTTATTATGCGTTTAATAGTAAGGCCCGAGTCTCTGCCGGAAATTCGATACCAGCCTGAATCTACATCGGACTTATTGTTGTATATGAAAACGGTTCCGCTCGGCAATCGGATAATGCACGAGAATGGAACGCTTAATATACCACGAAATTTCCTTTGCTTCACTCCGGATACACCGTTCAATACTGAGATTATGAATGCTACGGTATTGCGGCTTAGACTTCTAGGGATTCGACCTTATGACACTGCATCGCACATGGAAAAGGATATGTTGATGCATAACTTTCTGGCCGGAGTGGAATTTGGAGAGCAGGCAGGGGCCATCAATGACTACGGATATCCGATTGAATTAAATTACACGATTCGTTTTCCCAGTGAACTGCGAACAATGGAAGGACCAGTTATTGAAACATGGACGACATCTAGATTGTATCTACCCTATGACTCGACTGGACCGCGTAATAGAGAGATAAACGATGGCGGAGTTCCGGTTGGTTATATTAGGGAGGGGTTTCTGCCAATCCAACATGCCCTAACTATGTCGTGGTTGACCCTGGCATCGGGAATCACCGATGCAGATCTGCCGCATATAAATATTCAACGCTTTCCCTACAGAGCATTTAGCTATGATCTATTGTTGAGTGGCCTGCGTCAACTACTGCCCTTCGTGATCCTGCTGAGCTTCATCTATCCCTGCTCGACGGTGACCAAGTATGTGACCACCGAGAAGGAACTGCAACTCAAGGAAATAATGAAATTGATCGGCGTACACAACTGGCTGCATTGGATGGCTTGGTTCGTCAAGAGTTATGTAATGCTTATGGTGGTGGTGCTGCTCGTCATGTTCCTGATGATGATCAAGTTCTACTACTCCGTCTCGGTACTTTCGCATTCAAATGTACTTCCTGTATTGGTATTTTTGCACACATATGTGATAGCTAGCATATGTTTTTGCTTTTTGCTGGCGGTAATGTTTTCAAAAGCCAGCACAGCATCTGCAGTGGCCTGTATTCTCTGGTTCATTACCTTTATACCCTATTCATTTGCCTACTACTATTACGATCGTCTTAACCTCTTCCACAAAATGCTCATCAGCATGGTGTTTACGAACTCGGCCCTGGGCTTTGGCCTCCATGTCATAATCATGTGGGAAGGAACTGGCGAAGGAGTCTCTTGGCACAATATGTTCCAGCCCGTCTCGGAGGACGATGATCTGACCCTGTTCTACGTGATCATGGCCATGACCTTCGGGGCAGGCATATATTTCATTCTTTGCCTCTATGTGGAACAGGTATTTCCTGGTGACTACGGTATACCTCGTAGGTGGGACTTCATCTTTCGCAGATCATTCTGGCTGGACTTTATGCCCTTTAGATTTGTTATAAAAAATACAAAATTCGACAGCACCGCTAGTGAATCGGCGAACAAAAGAAAAAGCTGTAGAACCAATAGGGTTGTGGGCGTTCAACTGTGCGACCTTCAGAAAACATATGGCAAACATCGAGCAGTCAAGGGTATAAACTTGAAGATGTATCGCAATGAAATTACAGTCCTACTTGGCCACAATGGAGCTGGCAAGACCACAACCATCAACATGATAACGGGCATAATTAAGCCCACAAGGGGAACGGCCATAGTAAACGGCTATGATATTCGACATGATTTGGCTAAAGCGCGGCAATCATTGGGAATTTGCCCGCAAGTCAATATACTGTTCAACAACATGAGTGTTCGCGACCATATTAAGTTCTTCAGTAAGCTGAAAGGAATACGTGGCGCCAAGGCGGTCGACAACGAAGTGGGTAAGTATGTGACCATGCTGGAGCTGCAGGACAAGTCTTTTGTGGCCGCTGAAAAGCTTTCCGGTGGCATGAAGCGCAAGTTGGCCCTTTGTTGTGCCCTGTGTGGAAATGCTCGGGTTGTACTGTGCGATGAGCCGAGTTCAGGCATCGATGCAGCCGGTCGCAGAAGTCTTTGGGATCTATTGCAAAGCGAAAAGAACGGACGGACTATTCTGCTAACCACTCACTACATGGATGAAGCTGATGTCCTGGGCGATCGCATAGCTGTCATAGCCAATGGCTTGCTGCAATGCCAAGGTACCTCCTTTTATTTGAAGAAAAAATTTGGCACTGGCTATCAATTGGTCTGCATGATGAAGAGTGGCTGCAATGTGGCCGCAGTCACCGAGTTGATAAATCGGCATGTGCCTAATTTAAAACTGGAAAGGCAGCTGGGAACCGAACTAACATATCGCCTGTCCACCGATTATTCCAAGAACTTTGCGGCATTGCTAAAGGATTTGGATGTGAATTGTGACAACTTGAAATTGGAGGGGTATGGCCTGAGTGGAGCCACGTTAGAAGATGTTTTCATTGAAGTCAACAGCGAAAGAAGAGTTCGTGGCGGAGAGGATGTGGCTCAGGCTGAAAAAAGTGTGGGCTTCAAGGACTTGGTGTTTGATACAAGAACGAGGGAAACACGAGCTTGGATCCGTTTTTGTATGTTTTGGCAGGCTTTGTTTTTGAAGAAATTGTATATCACCATAGGATATTACTGGCTCGTGATTATTCAGATTTTTCTGCCCATAATTATTATGACCCTGACCATATTTAACTCGCGCGGTGGTAGGATTTACTACGAATTACCTTCCATGCCCGTAACCATTCTGCAGTACAAATACGTTTACGTAGTGTTGGATGATAATGCCACTGATTCAGCGTCGAGTTTAGCTGTGACTTACATGGATCACTTGAAGCAATTCGGTAAAAAAGTAAAGCTGCTTAAAACAGGAGACTCAAGCTTTGAGGATTACATACTGAGTCGTGACAAAAGTGAATACCGCCGAGTTGACTTCGATTATGTGGCCGGGCTGACCATCAGTAAGGATTACTTGACTGCGTGGTTGAATAACAAACCCCTGCATACCGCACCATTGACGCTTAACCTATTGCATAATGCTTTGGCCATTAAATTGCTCGGCAAGGAGGCTTCTACACATGTAAGTAATTTTCCATTGCCTTACAGCGAGGATACCAGGACATTACGTCTAAATAAGGGCCAACGTTTGGGTGCTGAAATAGCTATCAATTTAAGCTTGACCATGGCATTCGTAACATCCTTCTTTGCGATCCCCGTCATAAAAGAGCGAGAGACTCGAGCCAAACTCTTGCAATTCCTAAGTGGAGTGGATGTGTGTGCTTACTGGACGAGTCAAATGGTATGGGACTATTTCATATTTATCATATCCGTTCTTTCGGCTATATTTACGATTGCTGCGTTTCAAGAGCGTGGCTATTCAACACCTTTAGAATTGAGTCGGTTCTTTTATCTGCTGTTAATATTTGGATTAGCTGGCATTCCCCTGAGCTATGCTCTGTCGGGGTTTTTCTCCAATGCTGCCACAGGTTTTACACGAATTTCCATTTTCAATACATTGGCAGGAAGTGGATTTTTTATGCTGGTCGTAGCGCTTGATTTTGAGGCATTTCAGCTGCGGCATGTGTCATCGGCACTTGCCTGGTACTTTCGAGTATTTCCACACTATAGTTTGGCCAGTGCCGCTCACCACATCCATATAGGATATAATATTCGAAGTGGGTGCAGTCTGAGAAGCATCACGAAATTGTCCGAAAAAGAACGTTGTCGCAATGTTCCCATATGCTGTAATATTCCAGGATATTTTGCATGGAAAAAACCTGGTACTCTGCCAGATATCGTATATCTACTTGCTGTGGGATTAGCTTTATTTTTGCTACCAATTATGTATGATGCCAAAGTATTCGATTCATTTGGCGAAGCCTTGAGCAAGTTGTGCTCCGGAAGAAAGCGTTCGCGGGGAGGATTTTCAATCGAAAATGAGGACGTTGTTGCGGAACGATTGGTTGTTAGAAAAATGATTAATTCCCAACGAAAAGATATACCTCTTATGGTGAATAATATTACCAAGCGCTATAAAGATAAGCTGGCAGTGAGGGGCGTTTCGTTTCATGTCGCACATGCCGAATGTTTTGGCCTTCTTGGAGTGAATGGAGCTGGTAAAACTTCAACCTTTAAAATGCTAACTGGCGATCACAAGATCACCTCCGGAGAAGCCTACTTAGATGGCGACAACATAACCACTCATAAGATTCACGGGAAAATTGGTTATTGCCCGCAGTTTGATGCATTGTTCGATGATTTGACTGGTCGGCAAACGTTAAAAATTTATTGCCTATTAAAAGGTGTGCAACGTCGACATATCAATGCAATAACTTGGACAATAGCCGTATCTTTTGGATTCGAAAAGCACTTGGATAAGCGAACGAAACATTATAGTGGTGGTAACAAGCGAAAGTTGAGCACGGCCATTGCGGTGCTTGGAAATCCATCGGTTTTATATCTAGATGAGCCCACCAGTGGCATGGATCCCGGTGCTAGACGACAACTTTGGCAAGTAATAGGTCTCATTCGTACAGCTGGAAAATCAATTGTCCTCACTTCACACAGTATGGATGAGTGCGAGGCGTTGTGCACCCGATTAGCCATAATGGTGGATGGCGAATTTAAGTGCATCGGAACAGTGCAAAGTTTAAAAATCAAATACTCAAAGGGACTCATACTGAAGATAAAAATCAAGCATAAAAAGAAAAATTTTCAAAGAATTTTGGAACGATCGTCTTCCTCAAGCCAAAATAATTCCTTCGCAGAAGTTGATCCTAAAATGGACTCATTTTTAGGCACAGACAATTTACTACCAGATCGAGTTTTAAGGTTAAATAGATTTATATTGAAAGGGATTCCCCATTCCGAATTCAAAGATGAATATAATGGCCTAGTAACATACTATATGCCTCAATCGACAAATTTGGCTACAATTTTTGAACTCCTTGAAAGTAACATGCAAAAATTGAATATTGAAGATTATTTAATTATGCAGACACGGTTGGAGGAAATATTCTTAGATTTTGCATCAAAACGGGCTGGTTCTTCAGTGATAACTAAAAAGTGAGTTGTTAACTTTTCATTTAGACGTCTTAATCATTTTTAAATTTTGTTTCAGAAAATTTTTGTGTTGCTAGCTGAATGAATAGTTTTGTTATTATTTTTGTATTCTGTTATTTTTCCTTTAATTCTGTTATTTTAAATATATTCTTTAAGATTTTTACGAGACATACATTTTGCTGTACTATATTGGAATTTTTACTTTTAATTTTCATTTATTTAGTTTTTGATTTCCGATGACTCTTCAACTTAAACACCCTGTGCACTAATTGCTGGCCAGGAATGGCAGCTCCTCAGATCCTGTGAGCCCCTCGTTTTATGTTCAAAGGGCTTTCCATTTAAGTCGCCAAAAGATATACCCTGTAGCTGCTGGCAGAAACGCTTAATATCTTGTTTATTTATTGCATTCTGCGCGTTTAATTAACACTTAATCCTTGTGTAAGTAATTACAGCTTTTGCTTCTGCTCGTGGCCTCCAGTCTCGTGATGGAATAATTCATCTTCATAAATATGCGCTGCACTCTCTACTCGGTTTTGGGCGTAGGATGTGGGCATTCGGGGTGGGATGTGGGTTTTGGAGGGCGCTTAAAAAGCATTAAGTTGCGCATCGGACACAGCACGACACGCCCCTGAGCGCCATTAACTCAGACCAGTGGGCGGGAGGTAGGGGAAGGAAGTGGGCACAATGGGATGGCCAGAGCCATAAACACACTTATAAAACAATAACAAGGTCATGGCAGTGGAAATGGGAATGCACTGAGAAAAAAATTGCTTAATGTGGTCATTCATTTGGAAGATTTCAAATTGCTGTCATGTGAATTTATGTTAGATCAATAGATGAAATATGGATTTTTTGTTTTTTTTTGGGATCTATCTCAATTATACTTTATTACAAAATTTAAACATTTTCTGAGGTATTTTCACTTAAATAAATTACATAAACAGTTCTACGTTTTCTAAATACTTTTTTTTTCTGAGTGCAAATGGTCGACTTACCATCAGCTGTTGGATTCTCACAGAGCCACATCTTGCAGCAGTGGCCAGGAACTTCGACGAGGCGCGGCGATCGGCAGGAAATCGTATCGTCCGGCGCCGGGAGCTGTTCGTTGGGGCACAGCGTCGAGCAGGCGTGACGGCCATTCTGCAATGCCACATTAAAATACATTAAATGTGGCCCATTGTTGCTGCTGTTGGGTTGTTTATTTAGCTTTGGTCGGGCAGCCGAAAATAAAGTCATAATGTAAAGAAAATATTGGCCCAATCGCACGAGGATGGCCAAAACTTGGCAGGGTCCTCGACTCGGCCACGAACTTTTGCTTGGCATTCGTGTCTTTATGTTTGCCCTTGTATATGGAGAAATTAACATTTCGGTCGGACCCTCACTGCTTTGTTTGTAATCCACTTTTCGCCTCTAAGCGGTCAGAGAGCCCAATGGGCTCCCATTCCCTGTATTTGGCATCGTCACGAAATTGCATTGCATAAATTGCGAGTGCTTGTGTTTGTATTATGCCACATGATAAACTACCAGCGCAGCTGGAAAAAAGGCGCAAAAACCAAACTAGAAATGGAAAAACTAGGAGCGATTACATAGGTGGGGTCGGGGTCCAGCCATAAAGCAATGTCAAGGACTTAGTTTTTCTTTTGTTTGAACTTTAATCGTAGTTTTATCTTCAAGGATTCAGAGAAGCTGAAGAGCCGCTTAAAAATTCAACTCAACCTGGTACAAAAAACTAAAATTATTTTTAGAAACTATTTTTAGTTAATATGGAATAAAATATAAAATAAATTATCAGCTAATGTTATAAATAACAATAAAGTTATTTTTAGAAACTATTTTTAGTTTATTTGAAAAAAATATAAATAAAGTATTATCAGCTTATGTTATTAATACTTATCAAGAAAAAGTTATAATTATGTTAAACTATTTTTATTAAGATTAAAAAAACTAAACTAATTTTTCATTAACATTTATTGCATCATTTAGATTGGATAATGACTGTTAAACACTGCTTAAATCTCATTAGCGAAACAGAGTTGAACCCGTTATAACAGCTATTAAAAACTACTGTGCAATTGTAGTTCCAAGCATTTGGCACTATATTTAAATTTTAATTAAAATCGCTACCCAGCAAAAGCAGTTCGCTTCTAAATGGTGCCAGTGCTGGCACTAATCCCACCCAAAACTCACAAGGCCAAAAGCAAAGGCTGAAACTAAAAGCCAAAATAGCACAGGTTAAACAACAGCGATGGCAACGAGAATAGTTTAACGAAACTGCAGTTGGCTTTTGGTCTGAATGCTTTTTGTACGCCAATATCTGTATCTGTGTACATACTATACTATATATATCTCTGGATGTCTGTGGCTTGTGGCCAACTCTTGTGCGACTGGCCCCCAGCAGATGGCCACCGGCTGCGACCTGGGAACTGTGACTGTGACTGTGACTGTGAGTGTGACTCGCGACTTACCTCGCAAACGCATTGAGTTTTACAATCCAATTTAAATGTGACTCCATGTGCGAATGTTGTGTTGCCAACGCTGCAATTGGCTGCAGGCGAATCCGAAGTGAAGACCGTATCCGAATCCAGATGTTGCGTTGGTTGCCATTGTTGTCACCACAAAAATAGTTGGAAAATAGGAAAAAAATACGATTCAAATGAGCATAAGAATAGTACAATTTTCCAGGGTTAAGGGAATCGAACTGAGTTGCACATATAAACCCTTTAAAGGCAAAACGAACCTCAAGCATTTCTTAGGCAATCAGTGCTTTGACTTGTTTATTCTTCATTTTATTTCGCTTTGCTTTCATTTCACTGCTAATTTATGTCATCAAATGCGTAATACATGTCGTATGTGCAATTCGAATGAATGGGAGCCCAATTAATGTCAGTGCTGTTTGTTATAAATTTCGCTAGAATTGCATATTTACAGCGCAAACAATAGACCTGCTGCCAGGCCATCGTTTGCCTCCGTGTATCATCAAAATTGATATTGACAAACGCCGCTGCTTTATGGCATGCCATTAGCCCGCAAAAGTTTATTTTTGCCCCATTCTTTGTTTAGCATAGAGAAAAAATCATTCTTTGATAAATATATAATTAAAAATTTAATTAAAACTTTAATCAGATCTATTTATGGTCTAATGTATTTGTGAGAAGTTTCTTTAAAAATCATAGTTGGCTAACAAATAAATCTTATTTTTAATTTAATTATTTAATTTCAGAGTAAAAATTGTTTTATATTATAATAGTGTTTGTTTGTTAAGATATATTTAAATAGCGTCAAATACAGTATATAAAATATATGTATTACAACTTAAAGGAACATATTATATGATAAATTATTGCAGTATTATAAATTATATTAATAATTTTAATAATATTTTTAGGTGGTCTTGTGACTAAAATTTTTTTGAAATGTCTATTAAAAACAATTATTTAAAAGACTTTGCAAATATGTTTTTCGGTGTCCTTCGGCTGTAACTGTTCAGACACGGCTGGCTCTTGTTTTGGCCTGGCCAAAAACTCGTATGTGTAACCGCCAATCACAATTACCAGGGCTTGTGGCGGGACATTTGCAATCGCACTGTGAAGATGAACGGGGCGCATAGGCAGTGCTCGTGGGGGCACCGACCGAAAGAGGAGCTCAAGCCCAGCCACCCACTTGTGCTTTGTGTGCAAGGGGATCGGGTACGTGCCCTGTACTTTTCCACTTTGAATTGATTTCACTGGGCGACGTGACTTTCACGGAAGGACGAGACGTGTGCGCGTGTGCCCTACCATCATTCATTTGGCATCAATGGTTAATGCGAAAATTGGCATTGCTAGCTGATTGTAATGAATATGGGCACGTTGTCGCATCTTTATGACATTAGCAATTTACGTTTATTATTGAAAAGTTCCCAGCGAGCAACGGACAATGCCGGAAGTATCTACGTGCATCGCACCCATTACTCCTGCTATATCGTGTCATTTTCCAAAGTGCAATCTGCTTAATGTGTTTCTCCGTTCTAACAAGAAGACGTCTACATAGAGCACCCACACACACACACACTCACACACTCGGTTGGGTTCAAAAACCTTGCACCCCTTGACGGTGATGTTTTGGAAATGCACCTGTGTGGGTGCTTCGTGTAAGTATGTTTGTCACAAGCAATCACTTTCCGACTTTGTTGGCGATGTAAACGAACAGCAAATACTCTAAGCTTCTTACTCTCTCGATGATCAAAGAGTCTCAGAAAATATTACTTTGTTTACTGGTTTGTTTTTAGTTGCTAGCCCATATTAATAAGTTCAAAGGCTTGACTTTAATGGATGTGAAGTAGTTTGAAAATATTCCAATTTGCCGAATGTATTTATTTTTGTATTTATGTGTTTATACGGCAGACTGATATTCTCATATATATTTTGAGCAGGAATATAATATATATTTTTTGAGTGTATGATGAATTATAATTCATTTTTTTAATTAATTTTTCACTAGTTCCAAAATAAGACTTTTCATAATTAATTTTAAATTACCAATGTACTTTTACACGATTACACTGGCTTACAAATCGTAACCCTCAAAATAAATTCTTGGCAATAGCAATTGCTAAAAAAGTTTATAACGGCAGACTGATATTCTGATATTTATTCTGAGCAACAACATATAAACTTTATAAAATGGTACCATACAGAAAATGTCCAACTGCACCAAAAAAACAAGTTTTGGAAGATTTTTCCAATTTAAATTTGTAAGCATGTGTTATTTAATCAACATAGACATCTTTGCTAACGTTTAACATCATTAAAAGTGATCAATATCTCTAACATTACAAAATCACGATTAAACAAGTAATACAGGAAATGTTGATTATATATAAAAAACGTATATAAATGAGCCATCAAAAAAGTCTAGCACTCATTCGGCAAAAAATTGTAAAATGGAACTCTACAAGTTCTTGCTATGGCAGACACTTATCCTGCTGAAAATTGTGCATCCATCATTTGAAATTAACTACGAGTATGTTTTCTTAGACGAAAATGTGTTTAATAGTTGTCCAGATCCACCGCCAGGATTTTCAGACGTGCATAAGCTGTTCGATTTATCGGAACTGAACTCTGAAATAAAACCAGATGGCCTTCACATAAGCGGAAATATAACCATTGTGTGGGATGTACAGCCAACGGATCGCATTGAGGTAACTTGGCATAACAAATGGATTAATGCATTTAATTAATTTACTTTCAGGGGCGAATTAGTGTCTTACACTTGGATCGTGGATCTTGGCAACCGACCATTCTTAATATTTGGACCTACGATTTCTGCAAAATTTTTAACGATCAGAAACAAGTTTGGTATAATAGTTTTGTAAAATATATTGTAAATAAAAATGATACAGAAAAATGTTTCAACAATAAAGGGGTAAGGATCTTTTTTATACAAGTTTACTTTGTTAATAACTTATATCTTAACATTTCAGACAGTATATTATGTGGAGCCATATGTTATGAACGCTATATTCGGCGCGGGCATGAGGCCTCCTCCTGGACTAAACCGGATTGTGTTTACCTTGTCGGCGGTTGATGAGAATAATGTTAAACGACCAAATGGAATTTGCTTCGAGATAACGGGTGAATTTGTTAGGCAAACCTAATACGAAAAACCCGCATCCTGAAACTACTTAAAATTACTTATTGATCAAAGTGTTCTTATACCAGAGCAATTCTTTTTGGTTTGGAGCTATTAGTTTTTTTTTTTTAGCTCAGCAGAGCATTTGTTTTGGTTTTTTTTTCTGTTATTTTTTTATGGGTAGTAGATGTAACTTTGGTTATGGTTTGTAATATAAAAATGCTTTATATGATTTAATTAAAACATACATTTTAAAAAGTAAATGTTGTTATACAAAGCCATTATTTTTTGTTTGCAGCTATTAATTTTATTTTAAGCACAGCTGATAATTATTGTAATATTGGTGATGGTTATTTGTAAAGTAAAAGATTATGTTATATTCGTTGAAAAGTATGTAACTGGTAGAAGAAGGCGTTTCCGACCATATAAAGTATATATATTCTACTTCTTTTAAGCTCAAAACATACTCTTTAAAAATTATTACCTGGGAATTATTCGTTAACACCTTTTTTCTGTAAGAAAAAAACTTTTCCCAGTCTAAGCTCAAAGTCTTGTCTTTTGAAATGAACCCTCTGTCGCTGTCTACACTTTCTGTTGGTGTGACACATTTTTGTGACCCCGTGTCCCTTTGTTGGGGTCATCATCACCAGCCCCGCCCCCCGCCTTACGCCTTGTTTGGGGTCACGTGTGCGCAGTTTATTTGTTTTATGCGGCCTCAGTGAGACTCTGCCTTCGGAGCCGGACTCCTTTGGCCGGGTGTAGTGTTTGTTTTACTTAGAGTTTTAGATTTACTTAAGTCGTTGATGACCATGACCAAATAAAGTTTCATTTTGTGCAAAGATTTACAACACTCGAGCGTGTGCGACAAGTTTTGAGTGCCCTCCGCCATTGGCCCTGCAGCGGATCATAGAAAAGGCTACGGAAAATGCCTGGCTACGGACCACACAAAAGTTCCAAACAAAAAAAGTGTTCGGAATGCGGCCCATGCTGCGTATGCGCAATTTTTGCCTCTCGAGTGTTTGCTTGGGACATCATTGAGGGCTGAAAACTGTGCCCAATTCTACTTCACAAACTAAAATTTGCACTAAAGATTGCCAATGGCCCTAGGATATGTTTGAGCACACTTGGCAAGGATTGGTGAAATCTAAAGGTACGTTCTAGTAAAACCAAGTTCAACGAGTCCGAAAGAGCTTGGCCAAAACACTATTAGCAAAATTAGAAACTTGGGCTCATACAGGAGAAATTTATTTAAAGTCTCACAGAGAAAAATTAAGTTAGGTTATTTTAGTGTCGTTTATAAAAAATTGACAAAGTATATTAGTTCTTATGTTATAAGCCCGAATTAATATGTTTTTAAGAATTACTTATTTCAGTTAACTATCTATAAGTTTTATTATCATCTTAAGATGTCAAAAATTTTAAAATTCATTACTATATTAAATTGTAAGATATAAAAGACTTTATTAAGGCCTCAACACAAGTTACGAAGTTTTCGAATCAAAATTTGTATTACCAACTGAATCAATATCAATACAGAAAGTGCAATACACTCAAAGGAAGACATAAATCTAAATTTGTATGATTGCAAGTCATTCCAAGTTAACTTTGAAAACTTTTCCCTTATATGACTTGGCCCTTCTATGGCATCGTCTGCAGATGATATGTTCTGACTAATCTTCGCAGCTCATTCGGAGTGAACTTTCTCGTACTTCGCTTGTTTGTGGTAACTCTTCGTTGCTTCACGTATTTGCAAAATGTTTGGCCAAGTTCACGGCGTCTCAGCCGTTTTTGGTGTTCCGATAACTTTTCGCTTTTGGACTAAAAGAAATGCAAGTAAAGAGAAAGTTCTGCAGTTTAAATAAACTTGTTCCGCACCGCCAGGACAATGTGTTTTGGCCCTGAGCGATTGAGCTCTGCACGGAGAAAATTGTCATCATAATATGGTAAACTTGGCATTAGGTTAAGAAAGCTTCTATACAATAATGGATTCAACAAAATGTAATCACCAAATGCTTGTATAGATATTTTAATCGTGGGTGATTAGGCCATAAAACAGACAACTAAAATTTCAAATTGAAAATAATTATAATTTTTACAAATATATTTACGTTTGGAGATTAACTTAAATTTAGACAATAATACAAGCGAATAACTCTTAATTGAGTCTGTTAAAAGTCCTACGTTTATTAAGTATTGTCATATTACAAATAAGTATTCCCAATTAAAAGTATTTTAAATATTAATGAATTATTAAGAGCAATATTTAAAATATTTAGTTTCAAAGAGGAGACTAATATAACTGTTTACATTTTAATCCGATCATTATTAGATGATGAAAGGGATTAAGCGTCTTTATAATTTTTTGCCTGTGTGAGGGCCAGGCAATCGTGTTGGTCATTGATATGGGCCCGAGGCACAACCAGTCGGTGGACCACGTGCCAGGCCAGGAGCTCAGCTCAGCTTGGCCAGCTAACTTTTATTTTGGTCCTTGCCATACACAAACTGTATTGGCATTTGACTCAAAACTTTTGACTCAAACGGGGAAGGGGAAATAATGGCCAATACTATATATACAAAGATATATGCAGCTATTCTGGCAGCACGATATGGGTTGGATTTGTTGTAACGCCCTCGAATGGAAAACTTTCTGGCCCAGTTCGGACTGCTGCTGTTTAATTTTGAACAGCTTTCTACGACATCGTGCGGGGGACTGGGACTGCATGGAAAGCATAGAAAACAGAAAAAGAGCATGGAAAATGGCACATGTCGAAGGGAATTGAACACATTCACATCCCATCGGAAAGGGTGGGGAAAAATGGAAAATGAAGAAAACGAATCGAACATAAAACCATTAAAATCACTTTACTCGTTAGTTAGGCGCTTGAGCCGGTGTGCGTGTGACTGTTTCCCTGGAGATGGGATCTGCTAAGCTGGGATCTGTTGGATATAGGTGCACAATAAATGTTAGGAAACTGGTTCACAACTTTTGCCAAAACGACGAAGACATTGAGAACAAAAAATAACATTTCCTGTCTGCAAGTTTTAATGAAATTTTTTGGTCCTTCAATTGTGTCCGGCATTTTTGTATTCCTTTTGTTTCTTGTTACTGAAAAAGAAGCTCTCCAATTGGTGTAATTAAGGTGAAGTCATTGGCAATACACACAATTGACAAACAAAATACATTTTCTAGCTTTAAGCCTTTTTCATTAAGGAGTACAATGTTTTTACATATTTGCCTGCTTAAAAATGCCAATTAAATATTTTATTAGCTTCTGAATATTAAATTCTGGAAAATTTCTTAACGTATTTATATTATTATTTTGTTGGGTGGATTTATATCAGGAAATCTTTGTAAAATTGGAGAGATGTTTCAATAAATTTGATTTAGCCTTTTTGTTCATCTATTTTAAAATACCAAACACTATAATTTATTTCACCGCAACGATTGTTTGTCAACTATTTTTATTGGCTTAACAAAATTCAAAATTAAATTCCATAACTTTCTGTGTTTCTCTACCACAAATCTGTGAAATGAATATTTATTTGCCAAAGTCCAACAAGAAATCCCAGATTTAAATTGATGGCTTGGCAAGGTGAATTGGAAAAATCTATTTCCCAGCTTTTGTGTGCTTTAGCTAGGAGTTTCACTTTAAGAAAATCATTTTTGCGGGCCCCACTTAATGGTGATGATGATGATAGCAGGACAGGCCTTTGATTAATGAAGCACACAGTTAAAATAATTTGAAAGTCAGCTTTTCCAAACCAATTGCAAATATACGCATCGACTTTGTGCAATTCAATTCAAATCGTGGAGTCTGCCAAAATCCTAAAGAACTTACCCGGATTGGGATGCCTGGGCAACTGATCCGGGGACGGCGGATGGGATTGCATAATTAAGGAAAGAGCATTAAAGGCATTCATAAAGATTTTCATGGCTGCTTCGTTTTTGTTCAAAAACTCACTTTGATGGCCTTAAAGCCCAGACTCAGATTCGCCTCGACTTCAGCAACGAGACCATTACCAAAAATTCCAAGCAGCGGCAGCAGTATCAGCATTTTCTGTAAGCAGAGAGATTGGATTATTTGGTGGGGAAAAGTAAACGAAAAGTAAGGTAAAAAGGTCGAAGCAGTCGCAGTCGACTTTATTAAGGTCAATTCAATGTCTGGCTCGGTTTTTGGTTACGGCTAATGGTTACGACTACTGCCATGGTAACGGCTGTTCACGCCCTCTCTACAAGTTTGTGTTTTGCATTTCAGTTTGGTTTTTCTTCGCCTCTTTTTACATTTACAAAAGATTTCACACCTGAACCAACCTTTAACATTTTCACGAAATATTCTTATACACAGCAGACAAAGTTTTTTTATGCCATCTTTTCCCACCTCTCTGCTAGGGGTGATTAATCTGGTTTCTAGGATAAAAAGCTCAATGAACAGGTTCTTAAAAAGTTCTGTGATAGTAATTTCACTGGATTCTATACAGCGTTTTTTAGGACAAGGTTATTTTTTATATCTTGTTAACTTGCATTCGCTTTTAAAGGTCAAATCACAATAAAATAACAACGAATTTTAGCTCAGGAAAAAAATGACTATGCTAGCGGCAAAAATGTGCAACAAAATTGAATAATTTAAAAAGAAATTTAAGGCATTTGTTTTTATAGCTTTAAGTTATAACTTAGAATATATTATACAACAGAAAAATTTATTACCTTTTAATGAAATAATAACATCATCATTTCTAATTAAAAGTATCAAGTTTCATAGAGAACTAATTGTACTTAATTGTAAAGGTCAATAGTTTCCCCATGAGAGGTTTTCCCTTTAAAGCATGTAATTGCAGAAAATTGTTTGATCAATATTCAGCTCAATAATCTTGCTAATTGATTTTGATTCAGAAGCATATTGAATAACGGAAGTTACACTTTTTCATAGGAAACTGCAATTGATGCGGATGAGCACATTTAATAATTTCCTCTTGTTCCCTAGGGTTTAAGCCGCCCCAAAGTCGCCCGCAATTTCACACTTTCGCGATAAATGAAAACAGAAAATGTGAAAGCCTATATATTTATGGTGGATCTTTTACGTCTGGGAAAGGTAATTATTTCGCATGATTGGTGTGAGTAAGTGTCTGTGTGCGCCTTTGTTTGCAATCAATTTACGCGCTAAGAACACGCATACGCCCTGTTGCCAGCGTCACAACGGCGTGTATTTCATTTTGCGCACAAAAGGCGCAAAAGCTCATTAAAAAATATTTTCCACTCACGCGTGTGCATTTTTAAAATGGTATTTAATTAAACTTTAATAACAAAAACAATAAGCGGCCGGCTACAAAGTGGAAAAGCAAAAAGGCGGTACCATGCGAATGGCGAATGGCGGGTGCTTTAATGCGAAAGATTTCAATTAACGACACGGACCACGTGAGCTGCTATGTGGATAAACAGAACGAGGACATCGGCTGGATGACGGATGAGTGGCCATCACTCATACTTACACTCAGGATGCAGGACGACTGCATCAATGGATTGCATTGAATGCTGCTTCATTAAGGTGCCGCTCCAAGAAGCTATGCACAGTGCTTCTCGTAATTATCGCAATTACAATGAACGATGACGGGGGAAATGTAAATGTAAATGGGAATGGAATGGAAATGGACAGAACAGTCAACAATAATAAAGACCAACGAGGCGCATGAGAACAGTTAACAAAGGAGGGCCGGAATCACAGGTCCTAGAAGACCCCTTTAATGTATAGCTCTGAGACTGACTGCAACTCTCTGATCTGTTAATTGCGAGGCGAATGTGGGCCAACACATATTGCCACATGTTGCTCGCCTTGAATGGCAAAGTGCAAGGAAAAAGGAGCAAAACAAGAGGTGTGCTGAAGACCCAGTGCAAAACCCATCCATTTACCCTGGCATCCATCCATCCTGTCGTCTGTTTTGTGTTTATAATTATGATGAAAGAGACGAGGAAGCTGGCAGCCCAACCCCCATCACCTAACCCTAGACCAACCCATTCAGCTTGAGGCGATTTGGGGCAAAATGTGTGTGTCACTTCGGAAATGAGCAGGTCCGTTTAAAAATGCTTGCCACAGAGTCCTGATCATTTCAAAACAGAACCGGATGGGACAACTCTGGGGAGCTATGTCATTAAATTTAATGAATAGATAACAACAAAGCCGGAACTAGCCCTGGAGGACCCAAAAAATTATGCAGCAAAAAGTTTGACCCACTAAAAATACAAGTTGCAAAAATCGTACCCCAAGTTGAGGCTTCGCTGACAGGATTTTATGACCTCTTTAAATGGCCATTTACCCGAGAATTGATTAATGATATGCCCGACCATGACTACCCCTCATAATTCGATGGTTTAAGGCGGTTTTAAGCCATGTTTGTCCGCCAATGAAATTAATGATATTGTTAAGCCATTTTAAACGAGCCAACAAATTAATCTTGTTTAATTTTTGAAGTTGAGCATAATGAGCCCGGCATTAGCAGCTGATGCCCCATTTTTATGTCTCACTCCCGGGAAAATCGGTATAAATCCCGATTACTGGAGGGCAGAGCCGATTGTTTGACTGCTCATCATTCATAAGCCGTGGTATCTGCGTGTGTAAGCGGGTGTGTTGCAACGTTAGCATCTTATTATTCAGAACACACACGATGCCAACGACCACTGTCAGCGATGACAACACTGGCATTCGCGTCATAATGATGATGAACACAATCATCGCAATCATGTTGATGCTGCTTTTCGGGATGATAACAACGCGTGACAACAATGCTGACACATCGAAAGATTGTCATTCCATCAATTATTCAAGAACACGCAAATCATCAACAAAACGCTCAGCATTCAAGGAGTCATACGACCAAAAACGCCCACTCCCAATCACTAACCTCCATGTCACTGCAAATGTATCAAAACCAGACAACGTCAACATGCAACATGGGTACACAAATAAAAATATGTTACGTACCACTTAAACAGGCATTGTTTTATTTGTTTACAACACAATATAGTCATGACAAAGAAATGCCAGTTTGGAATAAAGGAATATATTAAATGAACAATAGGTTCATGTTAACAAGACATTGCTTATGATAGGAAACACATTTTAATTGTTTTTTTTTTTTAAATATTATATATTTTTAGATCAACATATTGTCTTTTAAATGTCCGGGATGAAAACAATGTTTTATGTCGCTATCATCCATTGTTTGCTATATAAATGGAAACCAAATTGAATTTGTTGGATTAAAGATAGTATTAAAAAATTTGTAAGGATAATTATTTTAATATATATTTATATATCCTTAGATTTCACTTGTGTATATCTCTTTTTGCCCTGTGTAAGTATTAAGTGATACAATTTTTGTTTGGTATGAAGATTTTTGCCGCAGGCTCTACTCAATGAAAAGCAAAAGTCGGGGGACGGGCTCAGCACAAAAAAAATAGAAGGAATCATTGGCATGAATATCTGAGTGTTTTTATTTATGACTGCGCGTCAATATACTGTCAGACTAGTGTTTTGGGGCGGATGTGCGAGGCGAGGACTGCTCAGACTGCTCTTTGACCCGACTAGAACAGAAATCAATCAACTCCGGCCCGAAAAGGGAAAACTAACAACTGGTAGAGTGCTGAGTAACAAGCAGGCGGTTGGGGGGAAGGTATCTGAGGGATGTGAAGTGCCCATGGAGCTATAAATCCCAGCCTGACACGGTTAAGTGTTGGCGCTTAACAAAGGCTTATGGCAGGAACAAGATCTGTGGGTGGAGAAATGTTCTGAGATACAAATCATAATCAATCTGAGTCCAGAGAAGAAAAGGAAATTTTCCTACAATTTAATTCCTCATCCGTTTGAGCTAGTTGGTACAAAAACCCTTTTATCTCCTTGCGAATCACTTAACGTAGCGTAAATTTCATTTGCAGCTAATTGAAATTCATTCGGGTGAAATCAAATTAAGTCAAAAGTATATCCTGTCGCCAGAGGTACGTGTCCCTTCAAGAAACAAAGTCTGTCGCAAAGTGATTCATTCACAGCGATAAATTAAGACGACTAAGGATGCTGAGTACTTCCTTCCAACCTCCCAGGGGACATATTTTTGCTCACATTCACGTCCTGATATAAATATCCTGCCCGTAAACGTGTCGTGTCCAATGAATATCAACAGTTTGCTTTGGTTTCCCTATTTTTTTTTGACATCCTTTACCTAAACCCTTATCAGCATAAAAAGAGGAAAAACTCAATTACAAAATATCAGAAAATCGCAAACAAATAAATTAAGGATACAAATCTGGCTAGGAACTGTGGCAAACTGGGCTCAAATCGAAATGAAATAGTGACACAGGCGCTGCCATAAAACCAAAGGCAAATACAAAGCCGCACAAAAGGAAAAAGGTTAAGCCAAATATTTATCCAGCCGCCCAAGGAATTGGAGAAGGAGTAGTCCTTTTCCTTAGTCTGTATGTAATTACTAGGCAAGGGCTGCAAGTACAGCTGTGCCTAAGTACATAGATCCCAACGCACACACTAAAGGACAGTAGGAGTACACACAACACAAATTCTAAAATACAAATGTTGGGCTTAGGTATTATGGTCGATATACGTCGTTGAATAATATTTAAAATATTGGTGTGTATTGTATGGATATGGATATTAAATAAATACTTTAGTAAATACAAAAATAAAAAAAGCGATATATTCCTTTTTTAATTGCAAAATTTAGTTGTTTTTATTAAAGAGCAAGAAATCTCTTTAGTATATAAGAAAAAAAAATGTTTTCTTCAATTTAAGTTCATGGCTACACCTAAAAAGCCAAATATAAAAAAGTTTTTTTAAATCATTTAGTTTTGAGTATGTTTTGTAAATCTCTTTGTATGCCAATTTCGTCAGTGTACGAATTGGCATGTGTGTGTTGGGTCGTACGTGGCTTTATGCTTAAATAAACATTCGTCCTGGCCCCTCGTCCTGCGCCTTGGGCCCATCGTCTTTGCTCCGTTTACATAGCACCCAACGGCCGGCAGTCAGTTTGCCCGGTCAAAGCCAAATCGTTGATTGCATAAGTTGATGGCCGACACATGTCCGAGATATATAGTGTCGATATAGTCTGTGTTTGTCTGCGGGCGCAAAGGCCCCGAGTTACTCACGTGTGGTTGCTATTCACGTCTAATGATGTCTGTGCAGGTTGCATTGGCTGCTCCTCCCGCTCCAAGGATCTGCCTCCTCCCCGAGTGACCTGCAATGGAAAATGAAATTTATATTGCGAGTCGGTACACACTGATTGCTTTATTGAGATGCTGGATTCATCAAGGATTTGAGAGAGGCACTCTAGGGTGTGTCGGTAAATGGACCGGGAGCACTAGACTGTTTCAGTTGCTGTGAAGATTTTAATTGACTTTTTGCGGCTCAATCGATTGTCTAATTTAATTGACAATCCAGTTAAGATTTTAAAACATTGTCAAGCAGAAATGTTAAATTAAACGCTTTGGTTGAAAATAAAAGGACAAAAGGACCCAAGAATTGATATTGATTTAAACACAAATAAGTAGCTTTTAAAAAATATTCTCCCCTAAATATATGTCCTATATTTATGAAGTCATAAAATGTGCAGTGTGCTCTTTTTATTTGTTTCAACGTTTCAACTTTATTGACACACACAATGACACTTTTAAAATTTATGAAATAAAACTATCAAAGGCAAATAAAATGCAATCTCTATTAAAATTTACTGTGAGGTTTTTAATTGTCAGTTGTGTCGTCTTGGTCAATTTCAGTATGTGGCTTTGCTAAGTTTTTTAATTAAATTCAACAAGGTAAAATAAAATAAAAGCAATTCAGAGATATAAATAAATTTTTTCTCAAGCATAAGTGTTTTCCTCAAAATGAATAATTTTTTTAGACATGTGAAGACTAGTAAATAATTAAATTATAGGAACTATTGAATAAGAAATTCTGCAATCAGTTAAATCGACTTTTTTCGACTTTTTTTTTCTGATTTGACATTAAAACAACAATTTATAAAACTAAGTAAGGGAACGTCGATATATTAAATTCGTAGGCAGAATGCGAATGAGTTTATATTAGCCACACAAGGAAATGAGATATCGAGCTATCATTAACATTTGCCATAAACAAATGTCAGGCCATAAAGCCGATTCTACCGAATCGAAGTCGTTGAAACATTTTTATTAAATTGTTTGTGTCTTCCTGTCACCTTTTTTCATATTTGCTCATTGTCGTTACCTTGTTGCTCTGTGTGTGTGTGTGGGTGTGTGTGTGTGTGTGTGTGTGTTTGTGGCAAGGTGTTTGTTATCGTTTGTTATATTGCTTGTTATGTAATGTAATTTATACACAGCCATACAGACGGAGATTCGAATACAATGTCATAAACGGCAAGGACACAAAGGCAATTCCGCATGGCATTACGGGCAGACAAAACAAATGGCAAAGGAAGGAGCCAAGGAGCGAGCTGCGACTAAAAGCCAAAAAGTACGCGTTCGGCATAAATGATAAGCTGGTAACGCAGCAGGACATTCCCTCTCGGAGGGGCAGGGTCCTGGCCATGGCCCAGACCAGTTCCTCGTCCTTGTCTCTGTGTCTGTGCCTGCTTGCTTGACTTTTGAATACTTAACAGGATAATGAAATGTCAAAAGTACGTAGGCGGCCCAGAAATGCGTACCCTGCTGCTCCTGCCCTTCCTGTCCTGTCCCATATTGATATTCCTCTGGCTGTTGTGGAGTTTTATTGTGTTGTCCATGCCTAAGTGAACGTCACGGCGTGCCGCGCGCATTAAATCATAAAGAGGAAAAAGAAGGAGCAGCGCGGGAGGATAACCAAGAAGGCAGAATTTTTCGGTTTTTTTGTTTAAAGTTTTTTGGTACTCTTCTTTATTCGATTTTTTTTTTATTAATATTTGAGTGGAAAAAATAAGTACAATTTTTTTAAACTCATCATCAACATAAACAAAGTAAAAATTAAAAAAAAAACAGTATTAACATTGATGGCAATTCAAAAAAATTAAAAAAGTAAACCTATAGTTTGTATGATTAATAAAAAAAAATTACTCAAAAATGTATTCTACTGTGGTTAAATAAAATATAAAATATTTCTCATATTATGAAATTTATTTCTCTACCGAAATACCGCATTTACAAAAAAGAGTACGGAAAGCGAATAAAAATGTGATATCCCAGAAAAAAGGACCACATCTCTCACACGGGATGTTTATTTATATATATACTTCTTTTTTTTGGTTGGCCATTTTATGTTTACATAAATTTAAATTGACACAAATGCGTTTTGGCTGCCCCGACAAATAAAAAAAAAGACAAACCAAGAACCAAATGATAAACTCCATAAATTATGACAGTTTTATTCTCCTCTTGGTGCTCGTCTTATGTTACGCTTTATTTATTTGTAGTGATTGCAAGTGAATTGAAAATGTATTTATGCAATTCCATGCGATTACAGCATACAAACCAAAAGCCAAAACAGGTTGGTTTTCCACCCTGCGAACGAACTTTATTCATGAAATAAAGCAGCTTTAATCAAGGCTACTTTAGTGGCTACTTTTGCTAGCGGGGAAGCCATTTGTGCCACACCTCTGCGGTCATGTTTGGGAAAATATCCTGCCAGTTATTGTGGATATATCCACGGCGGCTAACACGCTTAACTCAAATTGCTGTTGCTTTTTTTGTGTGGTATTTGTTGCGAAAAACAAGAGAAAGTTGTAATCAATAAAGTAAATGACCCAGGCACTTCAGGACGACCAGAGAACATATCCGGCCAAATGAAGGGCAGTGGTGGTAAATGGGCCAAGTGTTGCTATGATTGATTTCTTTGAGTGGAAAAAGCGATTCTGAGTGTACAGACAAGCTATGGTACTTATGGTTACATGAAAAATTTGGACAGATATTTAGTAAATCAACTTGGATTGTGTTTCGATATAACATCAGTAAAACATACAAAAGACACCATATGGGAAAAAAAAAAAATTTTTTTATGGCGTCAGAACATTTGAATAAAAGCACTTAAACTTATTTTCCTAAAAAGGATTAAGATTTTTCAGGATTAAAATAATATTATAATAATCAGAAGCCTTTAAATTTTATTAAACAACAAAATTAGTATTCATTTATTTCTTTAAAGGAAGTCTAAGCAAAAAAATGTCTAACCATTGAAGAGAGCTCATCATTGTTAACATTTTTATTAATTAACAAAATGGGTCGATTGTTCGAATGCCCTCACAAAGCCAACACACACACACACGCGCATAATTGATTAATTTTGCCATCCTGTATGGAGGCAACATTTATATTGCCCTTCGTTTGAGTCCTTCATTTTGTTAATGAACTTGAAAAAGTCTCTTGAGGGTAAGAGCTTATTTTCGGTTCGAGTATAATTGAAACGAAATCAAATCAAGCAAAATTTAACGCAGCCGCAATGCAAACACCCCAACAATGAGTTGTAAAGTATTCAACGGGAAATTTATGTGCAACTTGTATTTTATACGTACCGCATATTGACTCTTCAGGCCGGCATGCCAATTAAGGGCTGCTCGAGGGCAAAAAAAAAACTACGAACAATGTCGAGGAGGGCGAAGCAAACTTTGGCCTCAATCTTAACAAGAAAATCTGTAAATTACACGCCACAATTACGCCATGAAGAGTGGGGGTGGCAGGAAACTGCCAAATATTTATACACCTAAATAGATTTGATGGCATAATTGAAAATTGTTGTTATTGGTCGGGGCCATTCCACTCAATATTTGTGTGCTGGCAATTTGCATAAATGCCAAATGGCAAATGCCAAGTAAAAGTTTATTAAAAGCATAGCCAAAAGTTTTCCTGTTTTCCGCCATCAGCTGATATTAACGATGAAGGACCCGTCCCGGAAAATTGTGACACATAGCTTGGGGGTTCGTTCTGAAATAAACTGAACAACAGGATGGGTTGGCCTATCCCGGCATTGTTGTCGGAGAAGACCCAACTTTTCGCCAAGCTACAATTTATTTTCTTCTTCTGATAATTTAACTTTTTTTTGTGCAGCTGAAAATTGGATTTGTTGCGACCGACTTTCAGACTTTCAACGCTTGTAACGAATGTTGAACAGCAGAACAAGTTGTTTTTCTAATTGCAGACATAGCCTTTGGGGTAGGGAAACATTTTCGTGGTTGGGCAAAGGGCTCGTGCCGGGGGCAATAATTTGGAACAACTTTATCAGGTTATTTAATATTCATTTGTTGAAAATTTTGAGTGGCTCTGAGCTTGTGCGCAGATATCAAAGAAATTAACAAAGAAAACATGCCTCCCAAATAATCCTAAAAAAAAGGCCACAACAGTTGGAATTGTGGGAATTCAAATGGCATTTCAGCTAATAGCCCAGATAAGCGGAGAAAACTTTTCTAAGCGTATAAACTTTTGGACAGATATAAGCCGGGAATCGCCATCTGATTTGAGAATGATTCAAAGTGAATTTTTTCCAAAAAAGACTCATTCAATTTCAGATTACCAAAATCAATTCAATAAATTAATTGATTTTAATCCTTTTAATGAGTGAATAATAAGCCTTTAATTCTTATTTGTTAAGATAATTTTTTAGTTATATATTTAAATTTAATAAGACCAAAACTTACTATATAAGTTGCATGAGATTTTCTTTAGAAACTTTGTAAGGATGCCATAACTAATAAAAATGTTGCTTGTACTTATTTTAAAATTATTATTATCCAATCAGTTATCTACGAAATGGACTTCAATATTTAAAAAAAAATTAAAAATACATAACTGCTGGACTTAACACATTTTGTAAAGCTTAACCCCCTCTCTTTGACCCGAGGGCTCTGAATTAGGCAAAATGATAAGAGCAACTTGTCTTGTTCTTAACCGTCCTACAAATCGCTCTCCAATTAAATCCTTTCTTGTTTTCTCCGCAATCTAACTTTGCATTTGAAACTTTTTATTCACCCTGGAAGACAAACAAGCCACCCAGCGCGTGAAATCTCTTCTAGTCCTTGACTATGAACCTTTAATAGAAGTTCCAAGTCCAAGCCATTTAATGTGCTTACATTCATTTCGTTTTAAATCTGTGATAAAGTGGGGGTCGCTTTAAGCTCGGTTCTTGGTCCTTCGTCCTTCGTCCTGAGTGCCATGCCCCTTCCATTCTGCGTAGCAAAAGTTTTCACCGTGTCGCGACAAACGCAATTCTTTACACGACGACGAGTTTTGTGCGCTTTTTGTTTCCTTTTTTCCCGCTTCGTTCTTAGGTTTTCCGTTCGCCTCCCTTTTGGCTCGGATTTTTGCCGTGCTTCCCGCGCCTTTTCGTGCTTCCGGTTGTGTACGCGCTTTCTAGATTACTTTTATAAGTGAATTTGTTGCGGTTTTCCGCAAAATTTACAAGTACGTGAGAAAATTAGAGCTTAGCCTCTTGGAGCCTCAGCCGCTTGTTGCTCGCCACGTCCCTGCGCCCTTAGATTTCTGGCCTTATTATGTGGCCACTTGGGCAGCGCGTTCAAGAGGCTTTAATGCGCTTAAGATGTGCAACGCGGCGTATGCGTAATTTATGCACAAACATCGCTCATACGCCGCGTTGCTGCAGGCGCCTAGCGAGCCACGCCGCCAAGCCAAATTAGCAAGTTCATTATTTGCTTAGCCATCGCCTTTTGCCAATTTAACGCCAATCCCAAATGCGACTAGCTTAAAAGGAAGTGGGAGGAGTGCTCTTCTTCACTGACATCAAAATAAATTCGATGGCTGTAGCTCTCTGCCAAGCTGAAATAAAGTTTCATCATGGCCCGCGAATGAGCAAGACAAACTTTTCCCCAACCGCCCCACACAGTGGGCGTGTCACCGCCCCCCAATCGTCTGTCTCGCTCTTTGTGCGCGGGTGTGCGGTTTTGTCTGTATTTGCAGAATTGTTAGTTTCACGCTTTGTTTGTTGAGATTAGCTGGCAGCACCCTCCCAGTTCCATCATCCTTCGCCCAGTGGCTCCTTCGAGCCATCTCCCCAAATCCCCCTGCTGACAGCCCCCAACTGAGCTTTCCGCAACGCACGAAATAAAATTGTGCAGCTTACTTTACTCTATTTGCGCCAACTTATGCCACGCCGCAGCGCTACACTTGTTTTATGGATGCCCTGCAATTAAGTCTGTGGGGGAGTCCCATAAGTTTGTCATTCAAGCACACAGACCCTTTATTGTGATTTATTCGCGACAATGTAGTCTCCGGAATTTCTGGTCTAATGCAACACACTTTTCTCGTAAAAATATTTAATTAACAATGTTACGAATTAATTAAAGCTAAAAAGCATCTGTTAAAATGTAAGTTCATTTTAAAACAAGTATTATTTAAAGAACATTAGGTAAGTTATTATGTGACAAAATTAAACATAATATATATTTTATACATTAATAAAAACTATATATTAAGTTAAAATATTTTTCGTGATATTCGAATAGATATGTGTACTTTTAAATAAATTATATTATTAAATACTATTTCTTACCGTTAAATTTCTTGCCTTTTAGTTCACAATCCCTGGCTATTTAACTCATTACGCACCAAATATATACAAACAATTTCGTACTTTAATTATTAAATTTACGATTAAGTTCAAATCAATTCTTCGGAGATTCAGAATGTGCTCCATAAATCAAGACGCAAATCACCTTTATCCTACCCACAACTACCGCCTGTTTTTCTCCCAGGAGAGTGTATCCTAACTTCGTATAAATCAATTGCCACATACACATTTCAGTTGGTTTATTTGCTTCGTTTGTTTGTTGCCTTTTGGAAAAGCAAAGTTTGCACGTGAAAATTGCGTTCACATGTCTTCCGCAATTGTGTCTGTGTGCGAGTGTGTTTTTGCCGGATTGGTGGAGAAAAATTCGCTGGCGTGTGGAAAATTGATGCTGTTGCTGAAGTTTTTGGCTTTTTGAACTGACAGCTGCGATTTTTATGCGTCTCAGCCGCTGATGTGGGGCAGTTGTGGGGTTGGAAACTAGCAAAAACCATTGTAATTGTGAATGGTGGGACGAGCCACTTTTGCCACCCAAACGCCCCGTGTTATCCCTAATAAGCATAGTTATTCAGTTTTGGAATTGTGGCGTGTCTGATATTATTTTCGGTTTGCCACCTTGGCCTGAGCGATGGCTTTACATCCACATCCACTTCCACCTCCGGGCCCCTTTATTTATGGAAGTACTTTGCCTGTTGGCTAACGAGAATTTATGGCTAATTGATGCTGTTATGCCGCTCTGCTGTTCCGACCGAAATGGAAAGCAAATGATTGCCGAAGCAAATAAAGTTGGCCGGCCAATTAACTGCAATTCTGCGGTTCTGATTTCGTGTGGCATAATGCACTAACATAAATTAAGCCCAGGCAATGCAGCAAAATATCTGCATTTTCATTGGCGAATGTGTGAATTTAATTAAGTTGAATTACAATTTATAATTCATAACTTACCAGCAACTGGCGCCACGTAGCAGCAACTAGGAAACAGCTGGCACCCAGCCGCTGGTCATGGTTAATTCACAGGATAAGCTTTCCCCTTTCCACCATTCCTTTTACTGGTGATACTCATATACTGGAAAATAATTTATAGTTTATAGAGGACCTTTCTCTATTAAAATCTTTATTAAATTTAATTTATATAACTTTGTCAGAGAAGTCTGCCCTTTCGTTATCAGAAACATAACTTATGAAAGGAAACCGTAATAGTCAAATAAGAAAAGACAGTTTCAAAAAGTAAATCTAAGACACATTAAATTTATAACATTTATTTTTTATTTCAATTTAAGTTTTTAAATAGTTTCATGGGTGATGACAAATTAAATGAAGATTTGGTGTGCTGGCTTTAGGGGTATGAAAATATTTTAAAATCAAACTATTCCAGTTTTCCTCCGTGTATCGATTTCCATTTCAGTTGAATGAGCCCTGCAATGAGGCAATGTTCTCACAGAACACGACTCACACACACACACACACACACACACACACAACCCCGCAATCACACACTCTGGGACACGTGTGCTATGTAAATTACAAAAGTATAATGCAAGTGGTGCGAAGGGACCGAGGGGAGCGGAAGGCTAAAAAGGGGAGGGGAGAGTTCCTCCTCACTTAATTAGCCAGCGGGCCCATTTATTATTCACTGGCAATGCCTGACTGCCGACCTGGCCTGCCTGCCTGCTCCAGCCTAATGAATCACAGTTTTTGTAGTGGAAATTTTAATTTTTCATTAGCATGCAAAGCAACAAAGCGACACGAAAATATATGACCTTGTGCGAGTAGTTTTTGTGACTGCCTTTGTTACCCCACCCCCCAATCCCAACACTAACACCCAACCCAACCCCATTCCATTTCCATTTGGCCCACCTGCCCGGAACATTTGTCACAGGTGCCGAGGACCTGAGTGATGGAGCTCACAGCTCACGAGCGGACGAAAAGAGCAACGAGAAAGAAAAATGTGAAAAGCATGTTGAAAGGATTAATGCACACATCATTTAACCAAAGGGAAAAGCCCGGCAAATAGGTGAAAGTCCTGGCCGGCCCCTTCCATCAACCCTTTATTTCCCTGCACGGCCCATTGAGAACTCGAGTCCCGAAATGACAGTTTTCCCAGCCGCTAGACACATTCCATCTCTGGCCTCTGGTCACTGGTCAAGGTTATGAAGTTGAGGGGTCCTTTATGGGGATTTGCGGCTGACCGAAACTTGTTTTTTTGCGGTTTTCTTCGAGTGTTAACGGTTCGAGTTGGTTGCGTCTAGTTATTTTTATGCACGATTTAATTTTTGTTCAGTTATTTACATTTCGGTTAAGGTATTTGTGGTCGACTTAAAAGGGTTGCCAAGCACTTTAATATTTATGCCAACGAGATGAATTGTAAAAGAGCTAACACACTAGGGAATGGGGGAAAGTGTTTGAGATCAAGTTGAAATTTTAAGCAAAATATTAAATTTATAAAGTTTAATGTTGCATGGTCGTAAGATTATCTTGTACAATACAACACTTTTATGTTGCTATGTGCAGGCCTTGGCCACTTATTTGTCCATTTAAGTATTACTGCTTAGGAAATATAAATGTTATCTAAATTCGTTTTAAAAGAATTATTAAAAATGCGCGATCGTCATTATCTTATTATTTGATTAATACATACAATTTACTTAATATTTTTTATATGTGAGTCATTTGACATGCAAGCCCTACGTAACTGATTGCAACTTCAATATCTCTTTTCCCCCAACCACCTCTCAATTTGATCAATATGACTGCTGTCAAAGCTGTAACCAAAAGCAAACCAAAACGAAACCAAATCCAATCCAAAAACCGCAGACATTTCATTGAGTGACCAAATAACCGCCCGCCGGGTCACGTTTGCTTTTTCGAGCTCAGCGTTTCAGGATCCGCGGTCTGGACGGCTTTGCGGCTCATAATTCAGAGCCTGGTTGGTTCGGTAAATTGCATTACCAAAATAATAAATCAATAACCATTTGATGGAGCTAAATGGGATTATTGGCAGTCGACGAGGCCCCTGAATGCGTCTTCCTGTCTGCGCGCATTTATGCCATAATTCAATTCATTTCTTTAAATTCATTTTCAACGAAACTCAGATAATAAGCAGATAAATACATAAATAAAGTTTTACTCTGTCCAAAATTGATTTTTATGGCACACAGCCGGCTTAAAAAATTTAACTGATTTTTATCTTGAATGCTAACAATGAAAATACGAGAATATTCGTGCCAGCGGAAGAAGGTACCAAAGGAAAATTAAAAGGAAAAGTTGTTGGGGTGGGGGTGGAAAAGTGGCGGCAGTAACGAAAAATATTTCAGCAATTGGCACATCAAGGCAGCCACATATTGAAGCAATCGTACGCACATGTCGCAATCCACTCCCAACCTCGACTTCACTTAAATTCAAACATATTTTCACGAAGAATAAGTTAAAATGAAATTTATTCCTTAATAAAAAACTCACTATTCACAATAGAGAGTTGATTTCAATTATTTTCAATTGACTTCCTCTTTATCATATTTAAAAAAAATATCTCTGTCTCAAGCTATTTCCCGCATTTCGAAAAACTTTTCTTCACTTCACTCTAAGTGTGAAAACAATACGAACATCTTGAATTTTCGATGTGTTTCGTTAACTTTTGCTCAAAGAGATTTCCAGAACACCTTTCCAAAAGTTTGTACAACTTGTCGAAGGTAAAAAACGAATAAAATGAAATGAACGAAGGGAAAAAATTGGCGGATGCAGGAAGTGCTGCTCGTATTTCGTTTTTGTTAATTTTATTTGCATGCTTTTATGCCTTATTTTTATTCATTTCTTTAGATGTTCAAGTGCCCTGTATGTCTCTCGTTCTGGTTTTCCCTCATCGTACTTTATTTTTTTTATTTCGTCCGCAGCTTGGTATAAATTTTTGACAACATTGAATGACGGTTTAGCATGCTGCACGTGATCGAAACGAGTACACTTTAAAAAGAAATGATAAATCCAATTTGAAAAATATTATAGCTGCATTTAAAATTAAGAAAATTACATTTCAGCGTATGTACATTTTTAAAATTATTTTTGAAAACTATGTTTGACTGTCAAATATAAAAAAAAACGACCAACGACCAACCAAAATGTTGGCTAGAGAACAAAAAATGAAAAGCACATACAATTTATTTTGAAAGAGGGCAAAGATAAATAGTGGTAAATTAAAATTGGGAACTTAAGTTGTGTACAAACAACATTTTTTCGTTTGCAATAAACAGTATTCAATTAGCTACTAAATAAAATTAAATTTCACATAATTTCATTTTTTCCCCCGGTGTAATATCAACACACAGGCTGATACAAATATTTAAACGTATATGTGATATTTGCAGGTTATCAGTCGACCGAAGGAGAAACGATTCAGACACAGAGACAGCCAGGACCCACACGTGTGCAAAACTCCAAATAAATTTGCCGCTATACTCGTACCGTCTGAGTGTTGCTTTGAAAAATAGGCAATGTGCGGAAATTTTGATTTTTCGCCCGAGTTGGCAAAGGCGTCGAGGGTCCCAGCGAATTTAGTTTTGTCTGTCTGACTTACAGCGAAATCAAATTAACTTGTGCACACTTTTAGGCGCGCAAAGGGAAAGCAAAGAAAAAGACCGAGGCAAAATGGTGCGACGTGACTTTCCATCCGCCCAATGCAAATGGCAACCGGAAGTCCTGTGTCGCTGGAATGAGTGTGTGTGTGTATGGCTGTGCATGTGTAAATTTATTCACTGATGACTTTTATAAGGGGCAATTTCAAACATTTTGTCATTAAGTCGACAAATTTTTAGAACGTTGCCGCATTTCGAGCCAAGGTAATTACAAAATGAAGTGCACGTGAGACTCGGAAAGAAAGCCAAATAAAAGAGAGTCGTAAAAAGGGAATGGAAGGTATTTGAAGGCGGTAGGGGGCGTGGCAGATGGAAACAGACGTCAAATGAATTTGTCTTTTACCGTTGTCGCATTTACCCGCCAAAAGCTGTACTCAAAATATTGCTTAAATTGCTTGATATCTTTTAATGGCCTGCAATGGTACATAACCTGCTTGATGAGCTGTGTGCTTTATAATCAAGTCGGTAAAAAAATATATATATTGTACATACAAACTGAAACAAGTAACAAAGCTATAACTAATTGTTATGCCCTTTAAAAAATGTTATTATAAACATTTTCTTATTAAGTTAAATTAGTTTTATAAATACTTTTCGTATTGTAATGTATTTATGTGTGTTTAAAAAGCATTCTAATAGAATTGACAATTATTTATTTTAAGGGCAGGCAATTAAAAAGCTGTTAGCGCTGGTTTTCCTTAACTATTTTGTTTGTTTATTTTTAATTACACACCACAGCCAGAAAAGTAATTTACATTGAAAATGAGCGGGTGTAGCTGAATCATTACCCAAACAAAACACAACTATTAGCATCTAAACGCCCGCCACATGCAGGCATAAATCAAAACTGGCTTCATAAAATATTTATGCCCGCACTCACACCCAAAAAAGGCCTCAACAACAACATCCACAGTGTTAAATAAAAATGAGGGCCTTCTGCGGGAAACCGAAAGCGAAAATGTTTAGCAATTGAGAATCGGGGGGTATGGGAGGAACAAACTAGGCTGTGTCAATTTAGAAACAAAAAAAAAACTTGAAAAAGGTTTAATAAATGCGAGCATTGCCAAGCTGCGATAAAAGAAAGCCGTTATGCCTCCCCCAAAATGTGTGTAAACAAATTAAAAACTGGCCATAAAAAAATAATCATATTGCGGCCTGAGCCAAAACAAACAAGCGACATTAAATTGATAAAAACCATTGCCAAAAGGGGCAAGGTCGCCAATAAAGAACGCAGCATGTGAGGCTCGGATCGGCAATAAAGACGCTTTCAGTGGCTCAAGATCCGAGAAGAACTCTTGAGTGGCTGGAATGACAATGGTGAACATTTTTTGTTCGTATTAAAAGCAACTTCCAAGTCATTAACCCGTTTATGACGCTTAACTTGGCCGAAACGCCCGCCACTGGCCCACAATAAAGCGGCAATAAAATGGCTAGCACATACCATACACACTCATGTGTGTTTGTGTTTGTGGGCCGGGCCAACTTAAAGCGTTTAACGGCTCATTTATTGCAGAACATAGCCCCAGTTGGAGCTTCAGCCTGGCATAAAATGTTATTAAAAACGCGGCCATAGAATCGCCGGAGCACGCGCCCATTATGTGTTTAATCTTTGACCGACCAGGCCTGAATGGTATATGGTGTATCCTTCGTATCCTTCACAACAACACCAAATTTTGGCAATAACATGGACCGAGAAAGGACGAAATGGTGGGCAGCGGTATGGAACAAATGGCGAGCGGAAACGGATGCAGCAAACTCGTTTCGCAATTTGACGCCAGATCGGTGGGCATAAAAAGAGGACTCAAAGTGCATATGTGTCTACAAGGGAAATGGCAAAAAGCAAGATGTCCTTGAGTTTACGCACTAATGAGACAAAAAATATCATAGAGAGAGTTTGATTCAGAATAATGAACAGAATATGGCGAAAGCGTGGTGGCGAATTCATCATCAGGAAACTGAATAGCAAGCAGGATACACAGACTTCGGATTACCTTAAAAGAAATGAATATACATTTTCAAAAAAAAATGTTATTTAATAAATAACACAACGTAGGTATATAAATAAACATTCTTTTTTAATTTTCAAAATAAAGCAAATTGTGATTGCATTCTTCTAAGCGTCTTAAAATAACTTTCAATTTAATAATAAGTATTTCTTTTACCCCCGGAAGTGTTTTAAGCCACTCAACCTTTTTCGCCAATTAGTCATCTAGGCTCAAAGGCAAAGAGTATACAAAGGAATTTACGGTTGATGTGGCTTGTCTGTTTATGGCAACAGCGGCGAAGTTGTTGGCAACTGTGGGACCAAAGAGGTTTTGGGTTTGTTATCCGCCGCAGACACACACACACACCAACACACACACAAATCCAGTCAAAGAGGATCACGCACATTATGCTAATACTACCCCCCACTAGTATTAGTGGGTTAAGGACATTTTTATGTGTGTATGCCCACGCACATCGACCATCGGCACTCGTCTGCACACACATGTGATGTGTGTGTTGGCCATCTGCGTTTGGCTGTGTTCGTGCATGTTAAATGAGCGTAATGCCACTATTATTGGACACATTACAAACAAAATGAAAGTGGTACCGCACACACAGAGTGCGTTGTTTGGCCTTAAAGTTCTTGGCCAAAGAGATTACGGAATATTGCAGTTGTCACATTAAACTTGCATCATCGTTCAGTTCCCCAGCTCGGCAAAAATTGAGCAACTCGATTAAGTTGCTCACCACCCACAGGAAAAACAGGTGTCCTCGAGCTGACGGAATCGATGGCAAATTTCCAATTCCATTATCCCAGCTTAGCTAGTCAATAATGCAGCCTGGCATTCTCTACTGGACATAGCTTGCTTGAAAGTACACCACCTGATTGACCCATTTCATTTTCTTAACTACAGACGAGAAAATTATTGATTTCTTTTTTATAGCTATTCAATAATTAAAGATATTAAACAAATTTTATTTGTAAAGCTTAAGTTAAGCTTAACCACAAAAAGTCCCAAAGTCAAGAACCACAGAAAATAAATGAATTAATAACCCGTTGACTATATTTCATGGTCTTTTTTTTCTGTGTAGCTATCGTTACCTGTTCGCTACCATCATCGTTATCCAAAGTTGGTTTTTATGCCCTAGTAATATCCACAAATTCTTGGGAAATACACTCAGCAAGGCCAAATCCATTGACAACCTCTTAACATCATCGCAATCGCCATCATCATTATACAGACATTTGGCTGTGACAAAAAGTTAAAACTTTCACCCAAGAAAAACCGATTTGAGTGCGGGCATAGTTACCCGAAAAAATATGCAGTGTTTCGTTTTGCAATAAAAAAAATTGATTACACATATTTTGCAGGCGGCTGCAATAAAGTTTGAGTTTTAGTATTATCGATTTGCAATGTTCGTGTATACGGATCGAACCTTTTTGCCTGACAGCCAAGCAGAATGAATATGCTCTGTGGGACAGGAAACACCTCTGGTTCCACTTTGCGTCACATTATGGCGATATCAAGCACACAAACGGGACTCGTATATAGAGAAATAGCAACGGCGATTAAACGGAAGAAATACTGCCTTGGGGGCCACGACAAAGCACGAAATTCCAACTTAAATCTGAAATTCAGTATCGGTAACTACAAGTAACAAGGAAGCGAAGAACAGAGAGGGGAAGAACGTAAGAGAAAGAAAATTATAATGTTGGTATAAATCATAATTTTAAGGCAGAAATCTCTAGAGATGAGCTTTCAGCGTCTACTTGACTGCGGGATGTGGGTTCTGCCCCCAGTTTTCCGGCAGGTATAATCCCTCAAAGCAGAAACACAACTCAAGCATTTTGGACGCCTCTTTCAAACTTCGTTCGCCTATGTATATATATATATATATATGGCCGATGGTGTATCCCTGTGTGTGTTGGCACAATTTATGCGCTTCGTCGCTTTCCGTCTACTCCAAATGATTTGCCTTTGCCCAAGTCCCGACCCGAGTCCTTCCCATCCATCTACTTCGCCTCAAGTTCAATTTATTTTGCGCATAAAAAATATCTAAGAATTTTTGCCCGGCTGTCTTGATGCAAATGTGTTGGTGGCTTGACTGACGAGTATAAGGATGCTGTGTGTGTGTCTGCAAAAGTCTAGAAATTTGCCAATTCAACTAAAGCCAACGCTAGATATGAACATGATTTGACATTTATATTTGTATTATATTATATATTTTTACATATGTCAAATCTAATAAAAAGTAAATGTTTATATGTCTTATAAAGGTTAGGTAAATATTTTGTCCTTTAAATACATTAATAACAATGTCTAACAAATATTTTCTGTGCGAATTTTAGTCTCGATCTATTAATTAAGCTACAAAATACTTTTTAAGTAAGTTTGCTTTATTGAAAACTAACAATACAATTCTGAAGAAAATAGGACTTAAACAATGAAATAAAACTCCCTAAATTGTGCACTAAAAGATCACATAATTGTAGTCAAAATAAAATCCTATTTCTCTCCAACTGAAGCCTCAGCCCATCACTGATTCTTCCCGAGAGCAGCTTGCAGCACACACAATTTCATGGAACATAAGAAATTGCTTATAAATCATAAGAAACTCCGTCCTCCTTCTTTTGCCTCAACACTCATACGCAATGCATGTATTTTGATTTACCGCTTCGGTTTTTTGCCCTCGAAATCTACATATTATACACATGCCCACAAATAAACACATAAATATAACTATGTCCCCCCATACCTGCAGTTCGCAGAATGGTTTATTAAGTAAAATGCTACCTGCTGCGATGAGGTAAAGAGGAAAGCAGCACGATAACTATTCGGTCATAGGAAATTTGTCAACGCGTCATCAACATCAATTGACATGCCAAGTAATTTGCTGCTAAGCAACACACCGAAATACAAAAGGCAAAAAACCTCAACGACCGCCAAACGCCAATCCACCCACTCACCCACCCATTGAGTCAGGATTTTCACAGAAATCGCATAGCGAAAAAGTGCTCTTGGCTGTTGTTTAACTTTTTTCTGTAGCTTTTCAATGGGTGGGCCAATTTTAGTTTGAAGTATTCCACTTTTCTCTCTTAATAAATATATTTGAAACACGTATTGATCAATATCCAAATCAAATAACACAAATTGTTGTTATTGAAACCATTTGCTTTAAGAATAATAGGCGCTGAAAATTTTTTCCAAAAATGATGAAAATAACGTTTTACTAAATCAAACAATATATTCAACCAAAATAATGTTTTGATATTTATAGTATTTATTTAAATAAATAAATAAAAATAAAAGCTGAATTTGCAAGGCACATTGATAACATGATTATACAAACCACAAAACGAACATGTTAATACTGTCTTTAAGCTCATACATTTGTTTTTTTGTCAAACTAAGCTGCCATATAATCTGCAAGAGTATTTGAAGTTTCACTTTACCTTTGCCTCTTGATTTTTTTATAAGCTTCAGCTTTTTTCGGTGAACACATGTCAAGGCATTTAAGATTTATATTTTTTCTCGATTTTTAGCCGGACCTTGTCCGCAGGCGAAATTGTTGAGCTGCTCCTGCTCCACGCTGCCTGCTGTGCACTGTTTTACATGCATATTCGATGGGGCAGTAGGTTTCTGGGGGGCTACAAAACGTCCATGTGCATGCAATGCTTTTTTAACGCGCTTTCATGGTTAGCTGCATTCAAGTAGGGTTCTCGCTCTAACCACTCATATTGCCCCTTTTTCGGGGCGCTTTAATTGTCAGGCGGTACTCGGGGATTCGCTGGCAATTGAAAAGGATTTGGACTTTGTCCAAAAAGAAGATTTAAGAATTTTCAGCCGGATTAGTTGGCCAAACTGCGGTGTGCTCTTAAATATTCAAAAACTTTCACAAAAAATATTTATAGTTGATTTGAGTATTTTTAATTTTAAGGTTCGACAATTAAATCAAAAACTTTGTGCCAAAAATTTCTATAATTTCTGACTCGACTTAGCAGGTCTACAAAAAAAAAAGTGTTTAAGTCAAACAATGACTTTCTAAAAATGGAAAACCGAAAGCTAACAAAGAGGCAGACAAACTCTGACTACGGCAAAAATGCGACCTTTTCATTGTTACCTTGGCCGCCTGGCACGGTATATCCCGGCCACAAGGAGTGTGCAACGCTGCGTATGAGTGATGCGGGCATTTTTAAATTATGCACGAGCTTTTTTTTTCCTGCCCACCCACCGCGTCTCATGTAAGCAAGCAAATTTTCCACACAATAAAATTGTTCACACTTTTTATTCACAAAGAGGCGACAGGTGTAAAGCCGAAGGGAATGACATATAAAATATATTAGAATGTCAGAAAATGGAAAATTCAAGCCTTTAATTAAGGCTGGGCTAGGCTACAGGCCAATTGCCCTAATAAATAATGAAAATGCACCTAACGAAGCATGTGGAACCTTGACATTTTGCGGAGACCAAAACCGACATTCTGTTCGGTCGCCTGTCTGTCAGTGGCACTTTGATAAGCAAAATATGCCAGCACACATCATCAACAGGAAAATTCCGAATAAAAAACAAGTTGGTCTATTTCTCTTTGTAGTAAGAATATAAAAATTAAGGAAGTATTTATTAACACACTAAATAAGATTTTGTTTCGAAATAAGCGTACGATATCAATTTAATATAAACTCTTCAATCCCTTAAATATTTAATTTAGCACACACCACTGTAAGTAATAATCTTTTTGAGGATAAAATGCCACCGAGACATAGGCTTTTGGAAATTCAAGTCAAGCCAAAGTTAGCTTTAAGTTTAAACTTCTAGACTCTGAACCCTGACTGTGTGCGCTTTAAACATTCGTAGCTCTCTGTCCTTTAAAATTGGCAACAAAGATGGCGGATAGTAATGCAACGATAAATGACAAAGCTAATGCGCTTTCAACGCCCTGGCAAACGCGCCACGGAAATGCTATGGAAATGCCATAGCAATGCCACTCAGGAATGGCAAGGCATTTGCCTGCTGCCGGCGGCATCTGGTGCCATAAATGTCTGCACGATGTTGCAGGTGCAGGTGAAAGTGCCTGGTGCCTGGGAAAATCTGCGGGAAGTGCGGGAAAGGGGCCGAAATGAGACGTGAGACAAGCTAAATGTCGCCTGCAGCTTGAGCTTGACATTCGCCTGACAATCGGGCGACACATTCAGCCACACCACCGTCCCACGGCGTCGCGGATTTTTCCGCTGCTTTGATTTTGAATAGCTCACTTACTTAATAAATGCTCGAGCTACTTTTCGTTTTTTTGTCTGTTCCCTAATGCTGTGCAAATTCAAGTTCGCGTTCTTGAGGATTCTGTTTTACGACCCTAGCTTAGTTAGATCATAATACATAGCTTGGTATAATTCACTGGTTAAAGTGGCTCATAAAAAATAAGTGAAAAGTCTGGGAATTAAATAAAAGCTTTTTTTGACAAGCGAAGTATAAATACCCTTAAAAACGATTCTAAAACCATATTTATTGTTTTAATTAAATATCTAATTGGTTAGAAACTAAACATCGTAGTGGGGAAAATAATTTTTAAATACTTCAGTCTGCTTTTAAGATTAAATTATACATTTACCTTCATTCAAACCTGAATTTCATTAAGAGCTATTTAAGCTATTTTTTTGCTATTTAAAGTTTTTAAAACATAAATAAACCCTAAATAGTAATCTATATATTTCGGAAAAAATAAGGATCACACATTTTCTGTTATATAAAAGACTAAGAGGGCTAAGAAAAATGTTTTAGCTTACTCTCATTTATCTAGTTAAATTCTTGAAATTTATTCCACTTGCCCCAGTAAAGCACACTTAACTTTATGCCCCTGCCCTCGATCAAGTGTTGTTTATTACGGCCAAAGTATTTCTCAGATCTTTCGACGCAGAGAGCTTGCCGAAAGAAATCTACCTTGAGAAGGCAACAATCAGTCCCCCAAGGCCACAACAACAAGGCAAAAAGTTGGCAAGTAAATTTATTTATTGAGTCACTTACTTGGCAAGGAATCTCTCTCGCCTTCCCAGCAGCGAACGTGTGTATGGCTTGAATTTATGTGTGTTTTGCCTGCCGACTTTTACTTGGCTTTCCACACATTCGCCTGGTAATTGTATTAAATTTCAATTAATGATATATGTGGCTTAGAAGTGGGGGGAAATTTAAAAAGAACGTGGTTTATGGTTTCCAAGTCTTACTCTTGGAGTTGAATTAGATGGTGAAATGATATACAACGCGACATACAATTTGTACAAAGCTAGAATAACAAAGTTTCTTAACCAGCAACTTTTTATCAATAAAAGAATAAAGAAGAATAAATTATTGTATTATTTCTTCAGGTATTTAGCTTGTTAAAAAATCTTTAAGACATCATTGATTTTTAACGAAAATATATTGGTAGCACATTATAAAACATTTCTTGGTTAAATTTATAAATTCACTCATGTCGTATAACAAGGTTTTTCCGAAAGCGTTGGTAGTAAAAGACGCAAAGAATTTTTTTTTATGGCAATCGAATTGAACTTTTGGCTTTATTGTTGCTGCTGTTGTCTTGGGGCATATTCCAATTTTGTTGGTCATAAATTTTAGCGAGACGGACAAATGAGAAGCACAGCGTAAAAGAAAATATTTAAATTTCCTCGGTCTCCCATTTTTGTTTTTTTTTTTTTGGCAGCCCTTTTTTCCAGTTCGGTTGAAGGGAGCGGGAATCCTGCGGAAAAAAATCTGCTTAAATGTAATTCCGTCATAAAATAACGGTAATGCAGAGCAATGTGCGTCCTTTGGTGGGTGTGTTTGTTGTGGCTGTGTGTGTGTGGCTCACGTAGAAGGACGAGCAAGGAAAACCTTTTTATAAATGTTGGTTCGCAGCTTCCGCAAAATAATAAAACAAAGAGGCAGCTGCCAGGACATCGCCAGTCCAAAAGGCAACTGGCAAGAATGCTTTTAAATTTGACACACAGCGCACACACACATTTGGTTGAAAAAAAATTAATATATTTGTGCAACAAAGTTGCCTTTAAGGCACAGAAACGCAAGCGACCCATGAAGCACCGCCCCACGTTGTTCACTTTGTTTATTTTAATTTTTTTACTGGTTTTAGCCTTTTTTTGTGCTGTTTTGATGGCCCAAAACTCTGAGCGTCAACATTTGTTTGAAGTTTATTTTGCATATGTTTTATTTCTGGTTATCCAATGGGATTCCCGTTTGTATTATATTGTTCATTTTTATTTGGAGTTTGCTGCAGTGACTATGCGACAATATACAAAAATTTCATTTGGTTTTAAAGGGTAATTAGGAAAGTCATACTGTTCTTTAATTAACAAAAAAAATTGGAATAAAAGCATTGTACCATTTTAATTTTATTTGGCTTATAATGGAGTTAATGAAAGATTTGTAATGGACTCATAACAGTAATTAAAATAACTGAAATTTAATTAAATAGATAATCAAAATTACAAATTATAAGTAAATAGACAACAGATAAAGATGTAATGGTGTACCATAAATCATATTAAATTATAATGACAAATTTATGGTTTTTAGTTTTCTAAAGAAAAATTAATCTACTTTTAATATAATTTTCACAGTCACTTTTCATGCCGATTTTAAAACCATACATCCTGTTAATCGAATCAACTATCTGCCAGTTCATTGACACAAATGTAGCATTTTGCTCGCCTATATCAGAAACTAATTAAAATTAGCCAACAGAAAACAAATTATCAGCACACAAATTCGTTCAACTAAAAACAATAGACATTTGCTAATGCATTGAAACCTCTTTTATTGTCATATTATGAAAATTTATTTCAAGCCTATGCAAAAAGCATTAAGTTGAAGAGTTGCTTAAAAGACCATTATCATGTTTACTTGGCTAACATTTTTTGGATTCATTTAAAATATAATATTCAATGCAAAGAATTAAATTTCACATACCTTAAATTATCTCACACTTTTATTTTATCGAAAGTTCAGAGCCCTCTGGCTGTGGCAATTGACCACTTCACTTGTATTTGTTTCTTGTACTTGTGTATTTTTATTATTTTTCCTGTAGATATACGCCCACAACACACGTCAATTAACCTACTTTCTCGCTGGCAGGGGGGCTGGGCAAAAACCAAACATAATAACCACTAGAACAATACTCGCAATATAACGAATGGGCCAAGTTAATTTGCTTAGGCTTTTGTTTCGGTTTCTTTTTTTGCCTTTCGATTGCTCAAAGTATTTCCGGTAGCACACGTACACACACCCACGAGGGACACTTTAGCCGGCTTTTTTGCCTTCTTGCGCCAAAATTCAATAAAACAGTCTTGGGAGACCAACTGATAGTACTCATACGCCGCGTGTGCCCATCTAGCACGCACGAGTGACAAAAACGAACTGAAACTGAAGACGGAGGACTGAAATTAAATCGGAGTCTAAGTTGGTTAAACTCAGACAGCGCATGCGTCGCTTTTAGTCAATGAAAAGCTTCGTGCCACAAAACATTTGCCGCCATCTGAAGTCCGAAAACGACTTCGTTTTCGGAGAAGTCGTTTTCGGAGAAGTCTGTTGCTGTTGCTGATGTTGCTGGTGTTGCTGGTGTTGCTGTTGCTCGCGTCACTGTTGCTGCTGTTGCTGTTGCTTTTGCTGTTCCTATGGTTGTTGTTGTTTTCAGCGGCAACATAATCATCGGCGCGTGTTGCTCACTTTGTAGGCAGACGACTGGCAAAACCAAAAACACAGCATACAGAAGGCACAACAATCCTGGCGCACAATTCGCGCAACGTCATGTCAACAAGACAGTCGAGACAAATGCCACAGATCCCCAGCCAAAGAACGCCCCCCCCTCCTTTTTAACCATTTCCAGGCCCACAAAAGCCCACCCATTGTCAATTGTCTTGCGGGCTTAACTTGCCTTTATTTCTGCCTCTCCTCTTTTTTTTACGCTGTGTGTTTAATTTCTTTTATCAACAAGCTGAGGTCTGCGGGTCTCAGTTCTTCTTGTCCTTCTTGTTATCCTTTCAATTGTCATTTGCTTGTTGCGTCACCTTCACTCGATTGGTTATCTTATATCCGAGTATATATGTCGCTTGTACACGCGTCGAAAGCCGTTTGTAATCGCCAGTTAATTTGATGCATTGGCCTCGTTTCTGGACACCGAAATCTGGTTAAGTTAATTGGGCTTTAAGGTCTTTATTTTACCAGAGTACATAAGTAGTTGATTAAGAATGTTAGTCAGAAATGATTTAACTTCTATCAATTGATTAGGACAATTTATGGAAATAAAATCGTTTCTAATAGTATTCATTTCATTTAATAATTATCTTTAATTCAATTGTAGGTATTTAAGATTTAAAACAACTTTTTATATCAAAAAATTATCTGTTAAGTTGCATTACTACATTTAATTTTATTAAAATTGTTTAAGTTAAATGTATTTATCTTTCCCATCTTAAGTTATTTACATTTATACACTTGTTAACGACATCTTCCTCGACAGTTCTCATACAATAAAATTAGATGAAACTTTTAAATTTTAAATTATTTTGTTGTGGTTATTACTAAAAACATCGCATTAAACACTCCTGACCTTTTGCAATGGTTTTCTCCTACATATTTGGTCAGGTAAAGCCCTTGTAATCGCCTGTTAACTTGACATGTCGATGCTTAACTGATTTATCTGTCTCATGCCTAAGGCCCAGGCATTGATAGACATGATGGATGACCGAATCGATGAATGGACAAAGACAAGGCGGAGCAGGAAGCGTTCCTTGGACGATGAAAGATTGGCCAAATTTTTTGCCACTTTCCAAATTAAATCGCTTAGTCGTGCGTTTAAATTTAATGTACTCGAGCTGCCTAGCCTCGTTTGCAGTTAACGTTCTCAGTCTATTTGCACACCATCAGACTGCACTCTATCTTCATCTTTACTTAGCCAAATTGCATCCTTGGCTGATCCAATGCCGTCAATACTACTGGAGCATTAAATGCGGACTTTTGTGTACAACATTTTTGATTTAAGAAGCAAACAAGATAAATTATGCAAAAATACACAACGAGTCGGCTAAGAGATTTCCACTTGTTGAGAATTTCGACCTGGCTTAAGTCAATAAAATACACAAAATACATATATTTAACATTACACAATGGCATTATGCCTGATTATGGCCGTGTAAGACCCGTTATTTATTATGAAAATCTGCTAGCTCAGAAATTCATTTAAAAGTTTTGGTTCCATGGCTTGGGCTCTCCACGGCTCAGGCAAATACAATTTGCAATTTCACAAATTTCACAAGGGAACAAATCTTAAATACGCCGCAAAGTGTGCCGCATTTTGACCATGGTCGTCAGGAGTGGCACCAGGAGAGGCTTAAGCCTCGGGTCGGGCCATTTTAATCCCTTTTAAATTGATATTGTAATTGGTTTTTGTATGTAGTTATGAATTTCAATATGTCGGCCGGGCTTTTCCCTCTACTTTCTCCATGTTTTCTGTTTGTCTTTCACGTGTGTTTAAGTGTGTCCATGTGTGCTTTGTGCGAATTATGTGATTTTGGTGGCCTTTAGCTATTGCCGTTGTGCTGGCGTATATTATGTAAGGCAATACGTATTTGCTTTGTGGTGAGTTGTAGTTGATATTTGACTAGTTGAATTGGATATTTGAACTTGTGGGGATTTAAATCTTTTTAAGCATAAAAATAATAATTTTTGTATATTTTCTTAATATTTTTGATATTCTATGTATTTATGTGTCAAATGTGTTTTTTTAAATTAAAAATTGATAGATGTTTTGTATATTCCGGGAATATTCTTTTGAATTGAACACATGAAAAATATATGCACCGAATAAACTGATAAATAAATGATTTTTTCTGTATAAATGTTGTTTACAGATTTATATTTAAGACGCCTCTAAAACACAAACACTAAAACTCAAACTAATTACATTTGAAGTTATTAAAATCTTTAAAGTTTCATTTAATTTCAAAATTTCAACACACAAGCTAATCGCCTCTGAAATCCCCGCTTTTACAAAGCCGAAACTATCAAAAAGTTTAGACTTTAATAAGCCATAATAACTTTGCTGAGAATTCGAAATCTAAGGCAGCGCAATAACATCAGATTTATGGGAAAAGTATTTCACAACTCCACTCCGGGCACTTAATAAATATTTCACGACCCACTAAAGATGTCGGCAGTCTTGACATTGCAACACCGCTTAAGTAATTATGAATATGGAAACAATATCAACGCGACAAGCTCCCATCTTCACCTCAAAAACAAAACCAATGTGAGGGACAAGGATCTTTTGATTGCGCTTAGGGGACACATTTGAAGAGTGAAAATTTTACAGCCTACCAACATCTTTCGCCTTCATCACCCCAAAAGCGGGAGTTAAGGGATTCTGCCCCTCTAGTTTTTTCTCGATGGGGCTTCAGCCACGCACAGGTTGCCCATTACGTGGTATTTGTCCTTATTTACCGTTAGAGGCCGCCCACCTGGATGCTTGGTTTATAAAGCACCTGCTTAACCCTAAAAGCGGAACCCACAAACAAAACAGAGGAGAATGAGAAGACACTAACAAAAATTCAGGAAAAATTGGTTGCTGTTTATCCAGGAGAAATTACAAATAAAATATAAATATTTTTTATACCATTTTTATAGACATAATAGAATTAAATAAAAATAAAATAAACGTGATTGAAATAGTTCCTTTAATAATTTAAATTTATATTAAAGTAATAATTAAAAATACATAAATTCGTCAGATTTAATTTAAAAATTAAACATACATTAAAATAAGTTAAATAATTGAAAAAGGTAAAGTTTTACATTACTTAAAAATACCTATAAATTTCATAAGCTCATACGTTTTTTACAGTGAACAAAAGTGGGCAACAGGAAGCTGTAGCAATAAAAGTAAATCCGTATTCAAGGTGCACAAGCCGGCTGAAATCTTTTGGGAACAAGAAAGCTGCAACGTCGACGGGTTCACTTTGGGCCAGCCAGCAGATTATGTATTTACAGTCAGATAACTCCCGTTATGGCCAAGTTACCCCGGCCACTCCATTTCCCCTTCACTGTTGTTGTAATAAGGTAACTGCCTAGATGATTGCCGGCAATTGTTGACCATGACCCAAAGGCTCTCGGCAATGTCCATGTGTGTGAGGGCAAAACTAAACGCTGAGTCAACAAAACTCTGATGGCGCCCATTTTGTTTATCTGCATAATAAACTCACCTCAAATTATTGAAGCCCGCATTTTGGACACGTTCAAGTCGTCAGCAGGTAAAACTTCCCCAAAAGGGACAAAGCTTTTGTTTGCCCAACATGGAATGGGCAAAGAAGGTCAAGCAAACTTCTCAAATTTCATATCTAAGAGTTTGTTTTTCGCAATGCATTTTTTGTAAGTCAACTATCAAATTGCTGATGAATATTTTGACTTATGGAACGATATAAGTTACCTCACTCACAGAGAAATGAAAAAACCTTTAACCAAGTATAATGGGAGTTAACGATCACCAATAAAAAATTACAATGTTAATGTTTAAAAATTTGTGTACACTATCAAAATCGCAAATCGAAAGAAGTAATAATTAAAAAAAGTTATATTTTTTGACTCCAAATGAACTTATAGATTTTTGGGGTAATTAAATTATTACACATTCTAAGGAAAAGATAAAAAGATTGTTAAAAAAAATTATTGTATTATGACATAGAATTGCATGCAATTGCAATCAGCGTGTATATATATTTCCCTTTAAATTTAAAATAATGTAAAATAACTTAATTGAATCCCTTCTTTCCTGCGGTCAAAAGCTGTGTCAATGTCAAGAAAATCAAAACCAAAATAATTATGCAGAGACGTCATTCCCAATAGACCACAAACCTAAAACTGGGTCTAGGCTGCCAGATGTAGTCAAACCTTATAAAAACTTGCAGTCGAAGCGCCACAAAGTATGCCACTATTTATGCACATGCTTAATGCTCAATGTGGAGGATGTTGCCAAGAGCTGGCAGAGCATTTTAGTTTGCTTAAAATATTAAATACCGCTTGTGTTGCATAATTCTGCACATGACATCCATGTCTGCTTGTCTATCGGTCTGCCATTCTGTGAAGTTTCCATGGTGCGGCTTTTTTGGGATTCCCAGGCAGCCTGCAGTCAGAAATGTCACAGGCCATGATGTTGACGCCCACCGCCTCTCCAGCGTAAAATATTATTTAATGCCCTCTGACAGTTGAGTGAAGCAATATCGTTTACATGCATTACCTATATGCATAACGCTGCGTGGAAGGGGCTCCCAGACAGATGGCTATAATGGCGGGGAACGAGGACTAAAATCGCTTTTAAGCCAACATTTTCCTGCTGGCGCCCGTTGCTAAGTTTTAAAACCGAAGGAAATCGGGACGGGAAGGCTGCGAATGAATGCCAGAAAATGGCTGGCATTTATGCTCGCGAATATTTTCGGGAATGTCTGCCTGTTCACTTATTTATATGTTTCATTGGGATCAGTGTGGGGTTCTTAATTAAATTGCAACAGAGTTTAAATAAAGAGACGTGCAATCATTTGAATTGGTATTTTTACTCGTTTGACCTATAGTCCAGTAAGCTTTATGCACTTGCCATAAAGAATGCTTAAAAAACTTTAAATAATAAAGTATATTTTTAAAGGTTCCACCAATAAGCTTGTATTTAAAAGAAAACATATTTAAGATATCATATTTCAGAAAATTTATTTCAATATCTGAATAAATAACCAAAAATAAAATATGGAACATATAAATTTTTTTTAAAAATAAGTACATAAGTTTATCTTTTCTGTTTATCATTTATTCATCGACTATGTTTTCTAATTGTTTTTTGTTATGCATCAATTAATATCTTTTTTAAAAATCACTGCAGTTATTTTCAAGTTAATCGATTTTTTTGTGCATTCGTTTGTTGCTTTATCAAAATATATGATGTCAAATTGCATTTGTTTATTTTGTAGTTCTTGCATTTTGATTTTTGCAGTACTATTTTTGTTCTTGTATTTATGCTTTCATTGGAAAATGGTTTGTATGAAGCACCTGGCGATATGGACAGTCTAAAATAAACAAATGGTACAATGAATCTTTAAAGGTTGAATATATTTATTATATGAAAATATTTCGGGCAAAAATATGAATTGACAATTGTTGTAAATCTGTATATGATAACATTATTTTAATAAACGCTTTAAACTCATCTCTTTGTAATAAACAAATTTTAATCAATATAGATATTAAAAAGTCAAATTGCAACTATACAAAAATAAATAAAGCAACAATTAGGCGATTGTCAATTTAAAATAAATAATAAAGTGGAATGTTTATGCTGCAATAAACAAGGTTTTTTATATATTACTTATGTCAATCGCATAAACAACTAAGTAAAAATCGTACAACTTTAATTGAAATTATAAAAAAGACAAAACAAGCAACCCAAACAAGAAAAACCTAAAAAACAAATAAATGCATATATGAATGCCGTATATTTAAACAATTTGATCAATTAAAAGCAATTTCGCCCAGAAAAAAACAGCAAATCCCCGAACAGAGCGTAAAAAACATTTTTCTGTGCTAAAAAAAATGCAGTGAAAAAGGATATTAAAACAAAACACCTCTCGACATATTTTTTTGGGTCGCACACACAGTTTCGCACACACAAATTGCCCACCAATGGCCGTCGAATCGTCGAATGAGTTGGTAAGCGAGGTGTGGCTAACAGGGGGCCATAGCCATGGCCTCTACCCGAGCCGATTGAATGAAATTTCACGCTGAAAATCACATTGTTTACCAGCGAAACAATTGCGAAAAAAGAACTCACGCCCGGAAAATGCAAAAAAGTAAAGTAGGAAAATGGAAAAATGGGAAAAAGGGGTGGCGATAGCAAAAGCAACAAGAAAATAACTGACATTTGTTGCTGCTGCTCGTTTTCGCTGTTGCATGTTGATTTTCCCCCCTGATGCAGCCATGGTTGTACTTGTTGTCGCCGCTTTTCCGGCTTTTGTTGTTGCGTTTTTCACTTCCTTTTGTTTTGGCACGCGTTCTGTACATGGAAACATTCGTTGTCGCTGATTGCAGACACGCATAAAGAGCTCAAAGCCCCCAGGGAGTGGTTCGGTTTTGGGTATAGTCCACTTGGAAATACCCTAGTTTTATGCTGAATATGTTTTTCGGGGGATTGAGAAATTTTAGGGTTTCATGAAAGTGAGCCAATTTTCCTCTAATTTCGTCTCTAGTGATTTTAAATTTCTACACTTTTAAAATATTATTTAACATAAGAGTGGATTCAATTTTATAATTCAGCATTACACTCATTTAAACTTTGAATCTTTATTAAAAGATTTCAAAAATAAAAACATTTTTTGCCAGTATTTGTGTTTAAATAAAATAATTGACTTATATGTAAAAAAAATATATTTTGTATTTATATTTTTTTCATTGAATGTAATAATAAATAATCCCATTTGATTTATATTTACACAACCGTTAATTGTACAATTTTTAATTTAAATTACTTTTACTTATTAATAAAGCCTTCTTTTGAGTTTTAAACTATCTACACTAGGAGGTTATGATTTCTTTTTAATAAACCCCTAAACTTAGACAGCAAAGATACATTTACTAAAAAAAAAAACTATTTTTAATGACTTCAGTCCTATAAAAACGTTATAACTCCCTGTATGCATAAAAATTATTTCTTTAAAGTAACAGATATTCTTAAACCTTAATAATGAACCCGCTGGCTAGACGAAAAATCCCGGTTAGTTAACTGAACTACTCGTCCCACAAAAAAGCCTTCAGTGCAGTTGGCAGCTTCCGTTTTCGATTACGGACCCCATTCCCCCAATCTCGCCAACAGATGCACCGACCATCGACCATCGACCATTGACCACGTGGTCGGCCACAGGAGCGTCGGTATTTAATGGTCTCATTGCGGACAATGCCGGAACTCTCTGTCAATCGATGGGATTGTGTCCACTGTGTGTGTGCGCCAAATTTATGATTTCCTTTCGATTGTTTTCAATGCATTTATTGGGTGCTCAAAATGGACAGCAGGCGGTGACGATTTTGTTGACCTCGTAGCACTGTCCATCGGCGGTGCAGATAAGTTGCGGGGTGCGGGAACTGCTCCTTCCGCCGAATTGGGCTCTGCTCCAGCTGTGGTAGACATCCGTGGCACTGATTCCATAGCCATCCGTCAACCAGTTCTGCAAATCGGCCGGAAATGTCTCATACACCGGCACACTCTGCAATCGAAAAAGGTCAAGATTATAGTGGAAGAATATATATATATATACTACACACAAGTTTTTTTACAGACTGACAATGATAAAAAAAAAACAAGTTAAAAATCATAACCTTTTCAATACCTCAATTCCCACAAATAATATCAAATCAATTTAAATCGATGAACATTTTTCCCTGTATTATCCTATCTCCAACATTATGCTCCTGTTGGTCATGACTTTGTTAAGGAATCAGCCCGACAGTCATTTTTCTTGTTCTTTCGCTTCCTGCGAAAGCGTACGGAAATTAATTTCCGGTGCAACGCTGCGTATGAGCGATGCGATGCGATATATACTAGCAATTGCAAGTGCAAAATGAAATTAATAAGAGAGTGACGGCCGAAAGGAGGGGATGTGCAAACAGGGACGAGTTAGCAAAGGTATAACGAACAAGCGGCGATAAAAATGTGCAAGTTTGTCAACTAATTAAAAAGGGAAGCAGCAACCTGGATGAGTTGCAGTTCGAGGAACAGGCAGAGGGACATTGGCAACTTAATTGAAAACTGCAGTAAACAGCGCCAAAGCAGTTTAGCCATGTTATATATTTTACGGCGAAAGAGGGCCGTTAATAATGTTTGTCTTTTTAGAAAAAAAAAATTAAAAAATTTATATATATATATATTATATATCTTGATAGCTTAACATTTAAATATATCATTAAGAAAATATTACTATTTATGAAAAGACACACAGTAACAAATATTTTTGTTATTTTTTTTAATGACTTAATAAACTGTTGCGCATATATTTATTTTGTGTGGCCAAAGTACGATTTATTAAGTTCGTTGTTTATCCTTTTTTCTGATTCCAATTTCAAACCTTTACACTGAAAACATGAACTTTACTAGCTAACCCCTTTGAATGGAGCCCCAGTTGACTGGCACGGCCGAGAGTGTTGCATTTCCGTTAACGTCAGAGTTAAAGCGAAAGGTAAACTAAAGTTCCGTTTGCGAAGGAAGGACCGAGTCTATAAATTTTATCCAGCTAGCCGAAATCTGGGAAGCGTGCTTATTAAATTGGAAGCGAAAATGGAATTTCTCACTGCAGCGGAGAAAGCCAAACACAAACATTGTGACCTGGTGGCTGGCTAATTAAATTTACCAATTAGACAGACAAACACTTGAGACACAAAAGACACGAAACTGGCCAGTAACACAGACTACAAACGGAGAGTCCTTCTCCAGACTGCTCCAGACAAAGTTGAGTGTTGCTTTTGATTTGGTTAATTTGACTGGCTGCAAGGCCCAGTGAGCATTTGCCGAATCAACATCAAAGTTAATTAAAAATACATAAAACCCATAAACATAAGTGCCGAGTTATCATGCGAGGGGCCGTGGCAGCGTCATTAAGTCACCATGTCGACTTAATTACGAAAACTGTCACCGAATTCATGCTGAGAGTCGTTGAAAAATGTCGTTGTGAAAAATGTGCGATAATTATTGCCACAATTTATCTCTACTCAACGCGAGGAGACCAAAAAAAAAAGAATCTAAAATAACATAATTATTTATGACGAGGGAGAAGGAGGCGACTTGCGAAAGAGGAAGCAATAAAAAATAGGAAAAGTGATAAATATGCGCCAGTTTTTCTCCACCCCATGCGTAATCACAGAAGCCATGAAGGATCTTGGGGAGAAAAAGGCGGAAGTCCTTTGTTGCTTTTTTTGGCCGGCTTTAAAGCCATCGCATAAATAAGCAGCAAATTATTGAACGTAAAAGTTGCCAAATCAGCAGTTGGGGCAAAGGCTCTTAAAGCTAAGAAACACTTTACAAAATACGTATATATTTTTCAAGTTAAAAATATAATTGAACTTAAGAGATATATATTTAAAAAGCATAAAGACTAATATAATTTTACAGATTTTAAGGTCATTGCTTTATTAATTCAACAACCAAAGAAATACGAATTTTTTCTTAAAAATTAAGAATATACCGTTCGTTTTTTTCTCAGTGCAGAAGTGAGCCTTGGGCATGCCAAACAAAACACTTTTCAATTAAGCAACTTGTCAGGCTGAGCGGCCACTGCCAAGGCGGCTGTTCTGTTGGCTCACGCCCACCGCCCCCGGCTTCCCGAAAGGCGAAAAGGTTTAACGCCGGCAAGCACACACACCAGGAAGGTCACACAAACACACACCAACACACACCCTACAGACACAGATGCGAAAGGGAAGTCGCCTAAAGGAATATGGAAAACAAATTGATGGAGGTAGCTTCTACGAATTTCAAGCAAAATGATACCCTTTAGGGGTAAACAAATATGCGCTACAATTATCAAAAGGTTGAACCATAAAGTTAAAAGTAAAATTAAATTTTGTTATGAATAATCCCACACAAGTTAATATTGTTGTTTGCAAAAAAGTGTTTGAAGTTTTATTTTAGACCAGTCCTTGAGAAGCCAAGAACCAAAATAATTATGTTAAAAATACTATTACTCATTTTTTGTATTAATTAGTAATTAGGCATTAATTAACTATCAATTAAAATATTTATTGACAAACTAGGTAAATTCTAAAAAATAAAAATTGTAAATTAAAATAAAATAATTAAAAAAATGTGTTTAAAGTTCACTCAAAAAAGATCCAAGATAGCAATAAATTAAATAAATTATTTGCTTAAAATACTTGTACATTATATACAATTTTTGGAGGAAAATAAATATAACATATAAAATTGGCAATGCCCAACAAAATTTTAAGCACTAGATATGAAAAGTTAAAAATAAAGTCACATGCCTTGATAGACGTCAGACTTTTAATCCTTCCTTTCCTATGCCCCTCCTCCATACCCCTTTAAAAATCCAATAATGTGACCCGCTGCCTGTCACAAGCCAGTAGTACAAATATACTATCCTAGCACAACCCAACTGGATGTCTGCAGGGTATTGCCCCTTAAAAACGTAGAAAGGACGAAAAGAAATGCCTGGCATACTTTTTGGCGCAAGCATATTTACGTTGCATGTATTGCTAACGAGCTGAAGAATTATGACTCCATTAGGTGAGCAGAGGGGGATTTTGAGGGCTTGGGCGGTTCATCGGATGCTTAGAGAGTCCCCGGCATAGTTAGCCTTAAAGTTCCCGGCCATTTGCTTGTTGTTTTTTCCTTAGTGCGCCACGGCTAAGGAAGTGACGCCATTTTGTGCAGATTACGCTTTGATGAACTCAATGGCAATGGTAAGGCTAGCCTTGGAGCGTTTGGAGAGGTTGGAGAGGTTTAAAAGGTCGGGGAGGTGGCAAGTGGAAGCCCAGTGCCTCCGACAAACAGCTGAGCCAGACAGCGGCTTAATGACAACGTCAACAAGACACCAAGAGATTGAATTTACAGAACAAACAATTTTCATTTGCAGTTGAATTAGGCAAAGTAATCCCCAGTGGACATTTTCCATTTTTTGTTGCTCGTCTTCAGGAGAAAACACAGGGTCGGTGGTTGCAGTCGTATTGGATTGCCTTCCAACAATCTAATGAACAGCGGTTTTAGCTACAGAAAAGTATCCAAGTAAAACCTAGTTTGGGCAGAAATAACGAAATCTTGTATTAAATTTAAAGCCTTGTGTGTTCAAGAACCTAATTACAAAGAAGGGGATGATGAGGTTTAGAATTACATTTTGGGTTACTACAAAATTATTTAAGATATATAAAATAAAGTTATAGTAAATAGTTAACAATCAAACCCATTTAAATGAATTCATTTTGCAAAATCACAATACAAAATACTTATACAAAATAATTACATTTTGCAAAATACAATGAAATATAAGTTTCTTTTCTTAACTGTGATGTATTAACAGTAAGGAGATAGTTTCACAAGATAAGATACAAGATAATTTCATTGTTACATATAAGACATTATTATTTTAAAATGAAGAAGTTTTTTAGGAGCTTACAACTCTTTTAGCAAAATAATCACAAATAAAAACTGAAGCTTTCCTTAACAATGTGAAATATTTTATTATGCAAAAGCAAAGGCTCTTATCACTAACAACTAACAAAAAAAAGCAAAACAGACTCCCCTACTCTTCAGCACCATACCATATATCTCCCACTATCAGTGTCGTTTGTTTTGCATAAAATTTGCATTTATTTGTGCGAGACAATCTGCGAAATTGAAAGCAGATGTCTCAAAGCGAACCAACCAGCCACAACACAAGCCACAGCAGCAGCAACATTGCAAAATGCAATACACAAAAATTCGAAGATGGGGTAACCAAAATCGACTCACAGGACCAAGTTCCCTGGGGTCTTAAAGGAAGTTACTTCAATTTTTTGGACAAACTCTCGAAAAACATGCAGTGATGTCCATAGTCCATAGCTAGCCAGTACATAGATTCTGGCCATCCTTTGAAAGAGATACCATCTCTTTATGCAAGTGCTAATGAGAAAGTTTTGATGCATGCCATAATCCAGGCTTTTTTCTGCCTTAGCTGAAAATTCGGCCAGTGAAATTGGTTTTGCTTTTGGGGCAATTTCAAGTTGATGACGTGATTATTACGGGACATATGAATTTTCAATCAAACTGCTGCAATAAAAGTCTAGCTGGATATCCTTTTAGCTGCGAAATCTTTTCGAAGGATAAACAAGGAAAATAATTCCAAATTCTTAATGAAAAATAGCTTCACAGTTTTAAAAGAACTTTTAATAAAAAAAAAACTCTTCTACAAAGTGACAAACTATTATAAAACACAATTTTTTAACTTTTCAATTTCAAACGTAATCTAAAGTAAAAGAATAAGCATTAAATAAAAGCAAAAAAGATTCGAAATGATTATTTAAATTTAAATTAATTATCATCATTTACTAAAAAAGGAACACGAATTGAATAGTAATAAAAATTCAAAATGTTTGTAAAAAACGTAAGTGCTTAAGAGTTTTATTTTCATGAATTATTTTCATTTAAATTTTTTGCTTAAAGAGATTTTAAGATGCGTTTGTTAAGTGTTAGCCCAAATGACTCACGTTCCATACCACCTTATCTTGATATTGTGAACCAAAAATCGTTGTTAACCATAAAGTCGTTTACCAAATTGAAACTTGAGTGCCTGTGAAGATGTATAATCTCTAGCAATTATGTGGTGTGGGTGTAATCCTAAACCAAATGATAAACTCGGTTCGGGGCTTAATCGGTTATTGCCCTTCGGTTCGAGGGAAGTTGACGGCACTGATAAATCTTTAGCTGCTGCCTGATTGTTTTCAATCCAGGGAAGCGACGTGGCGTGCCTGCTGGCTGTAAATGAAATCCGGCGGCACTGGAGCGTGACCACCATGCGGTCACGTGCCCGAAGATGCTACTCCAAATTCTCCACATTTAACCCAAAAAAAAAAACCCCATTCCGCCAAAATTCAAGACAGGCACTGACAGATATCCGGGGCCAAGTTAAAAAAAAATGAACACCATCCAAAAAGTTAAGCAGCAACAACAGCGTGATTTATGTTGGCCGGAGTTATCTGGCTTCCCGATTTCGGGACCCAGGCTAAGAGGCTGCTCACCTGAAACTCATTGGCCATGGCGGCCAGCCAGTTGGGATCCGGGCTCAGCAGGAACTGCTCCTGGTTCTCCACCACATCGACCACCTCCACTTCCTGCAACGTCGGCGGTTCCAGGCCGGCGGCTGAATTTATGGCCAAGGCTAATTGGTACAACAAAAAACTTGTGCGTGCTGTAATCACAAGAAAAAAGAAGGGGCTTTGAACTTAAGCTGAGAAAAGGAAACTAAGCAATCGTAGTTTAAAATATTCTATATTTTAAAATTAAAGGTCAACAAAATTATTAATCCTTTAATGAAATTAAAAATGTAGTTAATATTATAGTTCTAGATTGTACACATAAAGTATAGTAAAAATTCGAATAATCTTGAGTAAAGAAAATCAAAAAATATTATTTCAAATTTCAAACAAATCTGCCGTTAATATACACATTATTTTTACCTCAGTTTATTAATATAAACTCAATTATAATCCAAAGCTATCTGCTAAATTTTTAAAGCATTCATTTTCTTTTCGGGGTTTAGTTTCGTAATTTTTTTTTCTCTGTGTTACACTTGCTGTTTTTGAAGAGTCTGGCTAAGCAAGAAATTTAATTTTAAAACACTCCAAAGCGCCCAGCCTCCACCCGAAAACCCCAAAGTACTCGAGTATCTGAAGCCTCCTCGAGCACTGTTTTGTTCTCAGATTGTGCGCTAAGCATTTTGTTTGAGTTCAACTAGCTACTTACTGTCAGTTAAGTGCAATCGCCAAAGAATACCAGAAAACGGCAAAGGAAATGGGGAAAAGTGGCGGGGGAAATGTGATCCACTCTGCAGGTGATTGGCAAATGCGCACATGAAACTTTGATAAGCGTCTCGAATTGCAGTCATTAGACAATTTCTGAGACTCGAATGTCATTTAGTTGGCAATCAATTGAACATTTGTCGAATCATCAAGCCAAACGAACAAAATCAAATTGTTTGGCAGCCACTTGGGAAATTCGGAAAAAAAGGGCCTTTGATTGAAAAAAGCGCTTGAAAGGGTTCCTTTTTTTATTAAGGTGATCCCATTTAACGTCGAATGACTCTCTAATTTCCGTTTCAATGGGCTAATACAAATAATGCAGCCTCAGAAAATATTTCAAGAAGGTTTCACGATAAGATTAATGGTTTATCTTAGCAAGTGCCTTGCAATGGTTTGTTTATATAAATTTGTTTATAATCTTGAGCTTTTTGTATCAAATTTTAAAGGCATTAAACGATTTAATGAGCTTCAAGAAAAGGCAGAGATAAAAAAGTATTTTTGTATAACATTTTGTTAATATATTTCTAGTAACATTTTTTGTTGATTATTTTATAAAACCAAAAACTATTAATTCAGTCTAAAGAGACTTATTTAACGAAACATTTTTTTAGATAAATAAACTTTATACCGCAAAAACCAGCAATTATTCCAAGAGATTCGCTCCTTCATAAAGTTATCATCCCCATTTTTTCTATTGAGATTTCATTTGAAATCGTTTTCTACCTTCGTTCGCTTTGAGATTGCAAACTTATTTAATTAAGTTGTGTACGAATTATGCGCTTGTCACTCAAAACTAATTTCCAACTGCAGTTCAGAATCGCTTTGGCGAGGAACTTTTCGTTTCGTTTCGTATCGTTTCGTATCGTTTTTTCCGCTGCTTTGAGCTGTCGCTAAGTGCTGCTGCCATTTCCCACAGAATTTCGCGTTACGCATACGCCGCGTTGACGTTAATCATACGCCATGTTAAACGCACCGCAAAAAAGTTCGCCCCTGCATCTTGGCAATAAATCACACATTTTAAATCTGAAAGTTGGCCGAAAAGCAGGGGAAAAAAATACAACAGCAGACTGAAAACAAATGCGACAACTGACCCAAAATGTCAGCTGGCCAAATGGAAAGCGCCAAAATGGGAAAGCGAAAAAGGAAAGGCCAAAACAAAGTGAGGGCAACGCTTTTTTTTACAAAAGCGAAAGTCGCCGATGATGCAGTGGGTTGCTGTTGAGTTAGTGTCATTGGGTTGTTCTCGGTTGTTCTCGGCCTGTTTGTTTTCACTGTGTGTTTATGTGGGCCAAGTTGAAATGCAGCATCACCACGTGACCACTAGAAATTTGCATTTTAATGGCTTCCCCGGCATTTGGCACTACTTATCCTCAATTGTGTGGAGTGCCAGCGGAAAAAGGAAGAGGTCGAGCAGACGGTGTCAAGGAGGAGCACGGCCATTGGATGGCAACAATATGTGTTAAGTGTTGTCGTCGGCGCTTAATGATGCCGAGAATAAACTTGGCCCACACACACGCTTAGGCAGGAAAAAACTAAAAAGTACACAGTCATAAAAAACAATAAAGACATAAAACCGAAGAGCAAATTTAAAAAAAAATCCTTTTATTTAAAATTTTTATTTTCCAAATAGTAGATAGTATCAAATTTTTAATTTTTTAGGTGAAAACAGACGTAAGTCTGTGTAATCATGCAAAATGTATTGTTTTTCTATTTTAAAAACTACGAATAAAACAAAAAAATCTACTATTTCGCTTTCGTGTTTTAGTTCGCTAGCAATTAAAAGCAAAATAAATTATGAGTAATTTAAGTAATATTTCCCAAGGTGTACGTACGCCTGAGTATCTGTGCTGACAACATGAGCAGCTACAACAAGGAGCATCGCATCGGTAAACAAACAAACGACGGCAGTGACAACGCGTGACAAATGACACCAGCGACATCAAATTCCGCTTGCAACGCCCGCTGCAACGGAAACGTTGCAGGCGGTAAGGATTCGCTGAGGGCGAAATGGGTGGTGTGGTATGGAATATGGTATGCGACTAAGCCATGGGGGCTGTGGGAGGTCTAAAGGGAACTGGAACAAGCAACAAGCGGATATAGCGATTGTCGACTAGCAGCAGCGGAAAAAACAAGAGAAAATAGAAGAATGACGAGAAAATGTTGAAGAAGAAGACGGATAATAGTGTCACACAAAAAGCTTCGGCAAGTGATAACAGAAAAGTAGTAACATGCTACCAGTGACAATGAAAGATTAAGTTCAATTAAAAGAAAATATAAACACTTAAATAGAGTGTCTTAGTTTATCAGTTAGAAACATTACAGTTTTAAAAGGGTCTTTAAAACACTGTGAGACTATACCTAAATACCTTGATTTAAAAATCGAACAACAATATTCTATAGTTGTCCTAGCAACAATGGCAAAATTCAATAATTCAAACTTTTTCAAAGTTTTTTAACTCAATTAATATCTGTATTCATATCAATTTTTTTTTCCTCTCTATGTGTGAGTTCTGATAATGTTAATAGGTACTTCGATTTCAATAAGTATCTTAGGAGAACTGATTTCGGTTAAATATTAAATTTCCCGCTTAGCTAGGTTCCACATTTCAGTGGCATTCATGCTCGGTTGAGTGCCTACGTTTCGCTGCAGCTGCTCTTGACTGTTTTGACGCCCCCAAACGCCTTCGTAACCCCCTGTTGCCGTTTTAAGGTCCCCGTCGCTCAGTTCTCAGCTTCTTGAAGCGCCACGGTAAGCTTAGATCCAGTGACACTTGAGTTATTTTCGGGTTCTCGGCGGAATAGGAATGGTAAAGGGACAAGAACGCAGATTGCAAGCTGGCGCAACTAAGTGTAGGTGGAAAACGAAATAGCAATTAAGAATTCGTTGACATTTCCTCTCGACATACTCCTCGCCACCCTTGAATCCCACTCCACCTGGTACTCCAACGAAGACCACAGTGCGTATGCGTGATAAACAAAGCTAATTGGAAAAACAAGAGAGGAATAGAGTCACAAACGGCAAGACAGTGTTGCCAAGTCTTAAAGTTAATCAGAGTTAGAAATATACATTCAAATTGTTTTCAGAAGTGATAAAACGTCATTTAAGGAGAAGATTAAAAGAAAACTAGGTCTATTTTTGGATTTAAAACTATTATTTTTAATTAAATACCCTTTAATTTTTTGTATAAAATGCTTAATGAATTTTATAATTAAAGATTTTTTTAATTTGTGATATTTATCTCTTAGCCAAATTTGTATAAGGTCTGAACACTTAAGTAGGCAAGCTTGCATCACTGATGACTAACGACTCTTACCTGATGCGGGCACTGCAGCCAGGACTTTTTGGCCCGGTGTTAGTCCTAGAACATCCATCCTTGATTCACCTTCTGCTGCTCCTGCTTGTCCTCCTGGAAATGAAGCAAACACCGTTGCCAGCAGGTTGAGGAATATATATAGTTGCAGCCGCGGCTGAGAACTCCTTCTGATTTCCGCCATCCTGCGCTGCAACGAAGGATTAGAAAATTGGCTTTCAATTCAGGCGGCATCAGGCAGTTATTAATACAATGAAGGGCTTCCTACAGAGACCATTGTGTGAAGAAGCACGATCTCGGTTGGAGTGAAAAAAATACAAAACAAAAGGATCGAGTGGGCCAACAGTTTCCATCACTTGGCCGTTGTCTGGCCTTTATTCCGTCAGTTTATATGAAAGGCAAGCTAAGGGTGGAATGTTCTGCAGAAGCTTTAAACCCTCTTTGGTTACTCTAAAATTATTTTTAAAATTATTATTTTTCTTGATATAAAAAAGTTGTCATCACATAATAAAACAAATTATTTTGAATTATTTTTCTACATACAGAAACAGTCTTTTTGGAATATATCATGTGTTCTTGTAGATTAATAAATTTACGCACTAGATATTAATTACGGCTTTATAATTTAATGCTCTCCATTGAGTATAAGCACTTCTGAATATGCGTCATTAAACTCAATTAGCTTAAAATCTACACAAATTTACATCCTGATTCGGAATTAATATTTATGACTTGAATATATTGCTCCCGCAACTTTTATTATTGGTATAAATCAACAAATAAACCAATAAATTTGTATAAGAGCATTTTTGTTTTTTTCCTTAATAATAATCGTTACCTAATATATATATTTTTTTGTATGCATAGGGCTGCTCGACCCAAGGGCTATACCAAGTTTAACATAACAAATTGGTAAAGTCACTCCAATCTGGCGTCTCTGACCCCCGACTTGGCACTTTTTCCGAGACGAGACTGACAACCAGCATAGATTGCATGCTATGGGTGTTCGTCGTGGAGCTTATTAACGCTCCAGCGGTCCCAACTCTTCGCCTACAAATCCCGCTCCAATTCCCCCACTAAACAGACAGTCGTGCACAATGGAAAAATGGGGAAAATCCTTTGGACTCGGCCATCAGAGGCGGCATCGCATCGACAGCCATTGTTGTGCGCCATCAATTGAACAATTTGAATGGCGGCGGCTAAAGATTTATGAGACGCACAACCTTCAAGTTGCCTTAAGTTTTTGGATCAAGAGTTAAAGACTCCACTGTTTGCATATAGAATAGCAAGCTTCAAAGAACTTGTACTTTCATTGAGATAAATAGGTATAAGGTTTAAATAAACATTAATATGAATAACAATTATTAGGAAATTAAAACTAAGAATTATAAAATGGCAATAATAATTGCAAAAACAAACAAAAAATAACTTGTGTGTTGATAGATATGATCTAATAAATATATACCGCCTAAGAACATTTCTCTACCACAACTTTTCAGAATTTCACGGTTTAGAACTACAATTTACATAAATTTTATAAGTTATAAATAAGGCACACTTAAACGTTGAATTTCTTGAACACATTCAATGCTTTCTTCCTTTGATTGCAGTAAACTCTCCAAGTATTTGGCAACAATTAAGCAGCTTAAAGAGTGCATTACCACCATTCACTTTTGCTCTTTTCTCGCTTAACGCGCAATTTAATGAGTGGCGGAAAACGGAATGAAAAGGAGCAACTGTTGAAAGGATGTGTGGCAGGGAAAACGAGCGTATATACACAGGCAACACGAGGAAAACATTGCAAAAGGAAAAGCTGCGTCGTTCCACTAGTGCACTTCCCATTTTTGAACCCACACTCGATTGTCTATCAGGAACTGCTATTTTCTCTTTGTGGCCCGCAAAACAAACAGAAAGCAAAAAATAAAAAAGAAAACAACTTTCGACAGAAAAACAGGAACATTAGGACTTGATAATAAGCTCTAATGGTTAGACATGGCTTTGTAGGAACTGAGTGCAACGCAATATCCTGAATTTAATTTTGAATTAGGATTATCTGAAGAAATTTGCATTTTTAATTAAAAAAATAATAGTTTAAATATTAATTTTAATACGCTATAACGCTATAACGCTATAACAGCGTTCTGTTTTCTTATAGTACACCTTATAGTTTCTTATATATTTTAAGTAAAAACGAAATTCGTCTACACGAAAGTTGTTACAAAAAATTAACAGAAATTACTAACAATTGTTGGTAAGCAATACAATTTATTTGGTTTAATGATCACCAAAAAAAAACGTGAGTATATAAACAGATTATTATTATTTTAGGTTCCGAATCAGCAACTTTCTTTAATTTATCCATTAAATTTATCAATCAGAACAAAATAGTAAACTAAATAAGCATAACTCCACAAAAAATGTACTTAACCTTGCATTATTTGAAGCACTTAAATAAAGAGTAAATGTAAATAGCACCAATAAATTCTTGCCCATACAAATTGAATGGTATATATTTTTAACAATTAAATTGCCATTCGACAGAAACAATTTTATTTGACTCCCTTGTCAGTTGCAGATTTTCCTGTTTCCAATTCCGTTCATTAGTTTTCGTTTGCCTTCTATATTTGTTTCAGCGAACGTTTGAAATAAAATTTAATTTCACAGCTGGCTATCTTTTTATTACACGTTCAGGTCAGGATCTGGTTTATATATATGTACCGTTAAACGCCGCTCCAATCGGTCGTTGGTTTTAATTGTTACTGCTGCCGAAAAATATAAATGCTCGACTGAACCACACCGAATTCAAAACGCAGAAGGTACTCGAAAAAAACTAAAGACAAACAAAAAACACTGATTGAAATCTGAGAAATCAATGCTCAAGTATTGCCATATAAAGTCAAGTACCCCAATGCGGGGGCGATGAAATGATATCAGATGATAACAAGCCAAGCAAAACGCTGATAATTTTGATTTCGCCGCAGGGTTCAAAGGTCGGAAAGTGAAACAGCGAGCGGGCGTAGTTGAAAATTAATATGCGTTAAATACGGAGAGCTGTTTGTCTAATTAAACAGCTCCACTCCTCGAGATAGCGACTGTTCAGAAAGCGAAAATAAAACTGATAATAGCTGCAGGTGAGCATGGCCGAAAATTGGTAATAGAGCATGATTGAGTACAAAAAACCTTTAACAAATTGGTTACGCGAAATTGGATCCTAAAATAATGGGAATTTACAAAAGTAATAGCTATTCAGCTAAATGGAGGTCTATATAACAGCAGCTTGTGTTTCTATACTTGATTTTAAAAATCAATGATTTGGAAAACAATTGTCCAAATTGTTTTTCCAAAAAAAATAAAAACAATAATGATTTAAATGCTTATTTTCGGGTCGTAAAACCAATCAAACAATAAAAAGAAAAAATTGGAATGAAATTAAGTATAATTAAGTCCCTTAATTTGTTTAGACAGCTTACCGACTTATTGATTTTCATGCAACTTATTGTGGAAGAATATTTTCACAAAAAGCACAAACTGAGTAGAGAAAAAAAAAACGCTTAAGCCCACCCACTTGCGCCCACTAATTCATTTCAATAATTGAGCACCTTTTCGACTGCCTTTCGTGGCCCTTTTTCACGTTGGGTAGGGAAAGGGGCTCTATTAGTTTTGACATTCATTTGACAGTTTGATGAATGAATTAAGCACACAAAGGGCGCAAATATTTATGAAAGAAAGTGGAATAAATGCAGGAAAAGCAGCGAAGAAAGAGTGGTAATAGAGAGGTTTAAGGGACAAGGAAACAGCAAAAGAAAAGGGGCCAATATTCTGAATGGCAATCGGAGAAAAAAGGAGAAATATTCAAACAGATTTCTATCGCTTGCACACAATTTACCTAGCTTTTTTTCCAACTTCTTGGCCTTCTTCTTGGCCCTCTCTTTCATTTCCCTTTTTTCTTGCTAGCCCTTAAATATCTTCGTAACCCCGAGGCCGCCAATTTGCTTCCAATTTCTGCTTTAAGTGTCTGCGAAAAACGAAAATTTTCGCCAGAGAGCATTAGGCAGATTCGTATCGTGGAAAACAATTTTAAATGGCGCACACAAAATGCCGGAAACCAGACACAAAATGTTAACGGAAAGGGAAACAGACGTTTACACACACACACACACACACAGCCAGACACACACGAACACGAAGGCCCTTGGAATGTGTTAGTTGATGCAATTTAAATGCTGAAAAGGGAATCCAAATCATATTTGATGATTTATTTTTGCTTCTGATGGGCATATGAAATTGCATTGCTGTTTTATTTGATTGTCGCTTAATACTTGTAAATTATATAAATTTTAAAGTAAACACATTTTTAATCTGATAATCTTTATTTGAGCTTTATTTTTGAAATATTAGAGAAATATTACAATCCAATATATGTACCGTTTATACAATTATATCAGTATATTTAAAACAAAATGGCTTGTAGTTATGTGTACTAATATAATTATGAAAATATTTACAAAACTGTATAATTCTATAACTCAAATACAAATTTTTGAAAGGGTAATCGGTTGTATAAATAATTCTATTTTTTTAGAATGCACAAACACATAGGCATATTAAGTGTGTTCGTTTTACCTATTTTGTTTAATCCTCCCCATGGCAATTTATATTTTATATTTTAAGTTTATAAAATTTTTTATTAGCGTGGACACCAACCGAGGCAGAGAGCCAAAAGCCGAGATACAATCCCTTGCCGAGTACTTGAGCAAGGACAAACACCGATATTTGCCCGAGCTTATCGGAAACTTATCGATAAATTGGATATAATCTTTTATTTTAGTACATGTATTATTTAAATTTTGGCGTCTAAATTTCGGAAACGGTTTTCAGGTTAAGTCAACCGAGGTAAACAATCATCTTTCTAGCTAACTTCACAACTCCTCTTATATAAATATAAGTAAATATTTTGGTGACCTTTGCAGGAGAACTCATCCTTATGCTTCAAAGACAATAAATACGCCAGATTTATTTTATTATTGTTTTTGTATTTATATTTTAAGTATTTTACATAAAAATCACAAAGTTTTTTTTTTTTAGAAAATTTTATAAAATTATTTTTCAGGTCCTAAAATATTGTCATCACATTTTCCACTCCTATCGATATACGCAGAGAACCGGGTGACAGCCCTAGCGGGCGAATAATTGGTTAGAAGGCCCACACTCGACCTGGTCACACTGCTCTGCAATGTTCTCAGCAGCAGATTTGAGAAAAAGTGGAAAAATAACAAAACAAACGTGCAAAAAACGGTGAAAAACGCGACGCGCAATTGCAGAACGAGTGCACGACAAGCGGGCGATTAAAACGGCGTCGCGAAAAAGCGGAAAAAGCTCGGAACAAAACGAAAAAATTGAAGAGCCATCATCACAGCGACGAAGATGAGCGAAGAAGAAGAAGCGAGGCAGCAGCAGCAGCAAAAGCAGCAATAATAAGTTGTTCTCTGTGCGAGTGAGAGAGTGCAGCAGAGCAAAATAGGGGCATAAAAAACGCAAAATAAACGAAAATAAGAATCCGAGATTGCTGCGAAGTGAGTGTGCACAACGGTAAAATCCCGTTGCCCGCAAAAATCTACCGCCCCGCGTGCCTGTGTGTGTGTCGGTGTATCGGTGTCGCTGTGCGTGCCTGTGTGTTGGTGAGATTTCCCATTAGTGTGCGAAAAACAAAAGCCAAAAAATCGGAGGAAAGAATATATAGAAATCAAGGAAATGCAATATAGAATCGGCCGCCGCCGCCGTTGCTGCGTGCTGTAATCCCAATTGGACTCCCAATTGGAGGCACACTCGACCGCCTCTGTGTGTGCGTGCGTGTGTCTATGTGAAAAGAGGTCAAAGGCGCAACAAAAGTTTTTCACTTTTCATGCGGTAACCAAAAAAAATAGCGCAAATAAAAAAAGTGCCAACCAGCTGAGAGCGCAAAATACAAAAAAAAAACAACGTCGCAGTTTTGCGTTAAAACAATAAACCTGCCCAAGTGTGCGTGCGCGTGCGGATGTGTGTGTGTGTAAGAGCGAGGCGAAATAACGAAAAAAAAAAAAAATAATCAGTTGTTAAAATAATCCCTCAACAAACCGATTTTCGGATTTAACAACTCTCGGCTCGCAAACAACTCAAAATCAAATCTGGTTTTATCAGGCGACGCAAAACAAAAAAAAACGCAAAAGGCCATAACAATAACAACAAAAAAAGCGCCAAAAATTAAATTCTTATATATGAGATTTTAATCAAGCAAGAATCCAATTTGCATAGCACAAGAGCGACAGAGAAAGCAAGAGATCCAATTGGAGTTAGCGGCGAACGCGAGAGAATGTAAGTAACGCCTCTGTCCGTTCGTTTTGTTTTTGCCGCCTCTTTGCTTTGCACACTTTTCTGCAAATGTTTTTCCTCTCTTTACCCCCTTTATTTTCTTTCAACTGTTGCGGTTGCGCCGCGCGATAAATAAACAAACATAGGAAATTATTCAAATATTCCAGGCAAGGCGCGCGCCATTAAAAAAAACTGGCTGATAAGCGATTCTCAGGAGACAAATGCGAAATAGGGAATAAAGAGGAAAGAAAGGAAAATAATTTTCAATATGCATTTTCAATCGACGGTGTTTTTTTTCTGTGCAGAGAGTACTCAATAACCCATTTTTATCGGTCGCAGTTTATTAAATAATTATTGAATGTCATTATCGATTCGTGGGAATATTTCCGCTCTGCCCAACAAAAGCCTCCCCTTAAATACCAACCCCCCAAACAAAAATACCCACTCCCTTCCAAAAAGTAATTCATACCTTTGTTTAGTTTGAGGCGTGCTCGGCCTTTTTATGGCCACAATTGCCGCCTCGGCCAAAAATGTGAGTCGCATTCGAAATCTCTTCGCTCCTGCATCGCGTTTTAGCCATAATGGGCCTTACACTTCCTATATCAGCTGGGATTAGTCATACGATAGGGTTCTACAAAGAAATACAGATAGTCACGAATTGGAACTTTAAATCAGAATAGTAACACCCATTTGGGTTTTTGAAAAGCAAAAAAATAGGTGAACATTCGGTGTTGATCCATTACAGTTTTTTTAGACCATCGGAACTCTTTCACTTAAAATGTATCTTGAAGTTGTATTTTAAAATAAGTTCAAATCAAAAATTTTAAAAACATACGTAGAATTGTTTTTGTTTAATCCAAGATCAAGAAACTTCAATTTTCTGAGTATATCACTAAGCGATGTTTACCAGGTCTAAAATGAGTCAGAATTTAGCTAGAATTAACACGTCCAAAACAACGTAGCAACATTTGAAGTCTAATGTCACAGTTCCAAGAAAATCCATTAAAAAAAATTAAAATGATAAATTAAAACTTAACATGAATGAAAGGCCGGTGAAAAGTATACTTAGAAATTGAGGTTCCCTCAAAAGAAATAACCTCAATCGATTTAATTGAGCTGTTCTATTCGCCACCTGAACAAGAAATCGATAAGGTTAAATTATCTAATGGTTGAAATTAATGAGCTTGAATTAGGGGTTGGGTTCAATAGGTGTGCGGGAACTTTAGAGGTTCATTCAGTAATTTCTTAGGGAAAACACCGATATAATGCCTATGAATTTCCCAGCTCTAATAATTCGCAAAGATTTCAAATTCGTCAGCGTTTTATTATCTTTATTCGACTTTCGTTGCAGTCTTAAGATCAGTTTAAATGAGTTATTCCTTCTATATCAAATAGTGCCACTACAATAAAAAGCATAGAAATGCTCTGAATATAATCGACTTGTTGTAAAATGAGTAATATTTGAATTATATAACTGTAAAATTGTGTACACAACATTTAAAAATAGTTTAAGGAGAGAAGAATTATAGTTTTCATTTCTATTTGATGAGTTTTATATAGCAATGGAAACATCGGTTAGCATAATTATTAAATGTTTGACAACTATTTAATTATTTAGTATAGGAATCTTAGAGTCTACCGTCTAGTCAGTTTAACTAAGTCTGTAAGGGTAAATCAACTTTTGATTGGTTTAAAATACTTTGACTAATATTTACATAATTCACTATCATGCGCGGAAACTACTATTATTCGCCGTACCATATGTGTGGGTACATAAGTTTACCAAATTGATAAGAACTGTACCCATATTTTTATGTCTTGCTGAAGATAAAGAGCCATTTTTGATTTTAGCTCGCTTAGGTTTGTTTTTTTTTGAGCGGTTATTTCTCACCGTTTTCAGGCTTTTGTCAACGCATCAGACGAGTATTATCATCATCATCGATCGAAACTCATCGAAAAGTTGTCAAAAGCTGCGGAACTGGTTTATGGTTTTAGTCTAGAGGAAGCTACAAATATTTGGAGCATAATCTGAGCTTCATATTTATGGGAAAACGTGGCTAAAGTTGTTTTTTAAAATGCCCTTCATGTGTGTCCGAAAAATCATCGAATCAAAGCAACGAGCAGAATGCTTCTCAACTTTGCACTGTCGCGGAACCGGAATAAATTAATGCAACGAAAAAAAGATTATTTCGATTGCTACGCAATTCGCGTCATTTGCATAATGCAGCTGCAGGTGGCAACGAAAGGCAGCACACCGCACCGCCCCGATCAAACCCCCCTTAAGACTAGAGCCCCAAAACCCCAACCAGTCACTTTTAAAGACCAATGTACATATAAAAACTTGTTGTTTGCCCTGCTCGTCGCTTTTTCCCGCCCTTTTTGAACACTCGGCAGATATAAATCGCATATGTACACATGTTCGTACATATGACACTCGTTATGCAATGGCATTGAAAACGAGTGAAGAGAGTGGGGCAAACCAAGACCGGGACAACCGGGCAAACATTACTACGCATGGCGTGGACCTGAATCCGAATCCGAACCAGAATCGGCATCGGAATCCGAATCCGAATCGGAATCCGAAAGCGAATGCGAATGCGAAATGCGAGTTCTGACTGGGACTCGGACTCGGACAAACGTCGACTGTTTTGTATCTGTATCTGGCTTATCAGCAAGCCGCCCGCTCGACTGACAAATTGATAAAAACCAGAATGGGGGAGGGGGTTTCACGGGTGGATGCCGCCCCACTGTCAAAACATTTCCATGCCCTTCACCGACAGATAAAAAAAAGGAGGATAAAGGTGTGCGCCTCAGGGAGCGGAAATGCCTTGAGATGGAAGAGCTGGCTTATGGCAACAGCTTGGAGGCTCCAACTATTCACGGATCCAGAGTTGACGATTTTAAGTCTTTGCTACATCATTATAAATCATTATTGTTCGTAAATTTTAATTTATTATTTGCATTTAATGCCCCAAAAATAGACATTTGATTATTAGCAAATAAATAAATATTTTGTAATTCAACTATTAAACCGAGAAGAATTTATTTATGAAATAAAATGCAAAAAATTGTTTGTTCAAAAACGTAACTATCTACGAATCGATTTTTACTGTATAAATAAAAATCATTAAAATTAAATCATAACGATGTTTACATGTTGAGTTTATTTTGTAGCAGAACAAGTAACATTATAATATTTTTTATTCCTTAAACAAGCAATTTTATTTGTAAACGTTTTTTTAAGTATATATATTTTTTTTAATATTTGGATAAAAGATATAAATCCAGGGAATCTATAACTAACCTGTAATCCACCGAACCAGCAAATGTATACCCACAAAAGTAACTAATAATGGAAAGTACAAACAAATTGTGAAAATCACTTGCTAATAAATTAAAATACTCTAGACATTAATTTACCAATCGCAAATATTTTCCTTTAGCCCCTCTTAGAAAAAGCAAAACGAACGATACCTCTAGAAAAGTTACTAAATATATAATTATCACATAGATTCTTTCTTCCAGACTAAACCGCCACAATGGCCAATCCGCGGAAGTTCAGCGAGAAGATTGCGCTGCAGAAGCAAAAGCAGGCGGAGGGAACGGCGGAGTTTGAGCGGATTATGAAGGAGGTGTATGCCACGAAGAGGGACGATCCGCCGGCCAATCAAAAGATTCTGGAGTGCCTGGGCGGCGTTCAGGAGGTGAGCCAATCCTCGCCAGGATCTGGCAATGGGACTGGAGGCGGTGGTGGCAGTGGTTCTGGCAGTGGAGCCAGCGGCGGTGGAGCCTCGCCAGATGGCTTGGCAGGCGGTGGTGGAGGTTCCCCGACGGCGTATCGCGAGTCGCGTGGGCGTAGCGTGGGCGTCGGACCCATGCGGAGACCCTCGGAGCGCAAGCAGGATCGCTCGCCATACGGCAGCAGCAGCAGCACGCAGCAAACCCTTGACAATGGCCAACTGAATCCGCATCTTCTGGGTCCACCAACTTCGGACAATTTGTGGCGACGCTCCAGTTCCGATTCCGCGCTACACCAGACTGCGTTAGGAGCGGGCTTCGATACCAACGTTAATTCTATGTACCAACAGCAGCAGCAGCAGCAGCATCATCAGCAGCAGCAGCAGCAGCAACAACAGCCAGGCCAGACAAGATCTCACTCGCCGCACCATGGGATTAACAGGACCATGAGTCCGCAGGCGCAGCGCAGAAAGTCACCGGCTCTGCAACACCCTCAACTGCAATTGCAGCAGCTACAGCAGCAACAGATGCAACAGCAGCACCAACTGCACCAGCAACTTCAAATGCAGCAGCTGCAACAGCAGCAACACCAGCAACAGCAGCAGCAACAGCAGCAGCAACAACAGACCACGCCATACAACAACGCCAAATTCACGAACCCTGTGTTCCGGCCGCTTCAGGAACAGGCCAACTTTGCCAACACCGGCTCCCTGCCCGATCTCACGGCCCTGCAGAACTATGCCCCCCAGCAGCAACAGCAAATCCAGCAGCAGCAGCAGCAGCAGTTGCAGCAAACCCTGTCGCCCGTCATGTCACCGCACAATCACCGACGCGAGCGGGATCAGTCGCCCAGTCCGTTTAGTCCGGCGGGTGGAGGGGGAGGAGCGGGACCCGGTTCACCTTATCAGCAGCAGCAGCACTCGCCCACCGGCAACACGCAACAACAGCAACAACAACAACAACCTAGCAGTTCGCCGCACCTGTCCTTCACCAATCTGGCCACGACGCAGGCAACTGTCGCCACGTTTAATCCGCTGCCAACGCTGGGACCGCACAATGCCACCGACTATCGCCAGCCACCGAATCCGCCTAGTCCACGTTCTTCTCCCGGTCTGCTGAGCAGTGTTTCGGCCACGGATCTGCACTCGAGCGCTCCGGCCAGTCCAATACGCCAACAGCAACAGGCCCAGCAGCAGCAGCAGCAACAACAACAGCAGCAGCAACAGGCAGCACACCAGCAACAGCAACAATTTGATAACTCATACAACAGTCTGAATACCTCGTTTCACAATCAGTTTGAGATCTTCTCGCTGGGCGACAGTAATTCCTCACCGGAGCAGCAAGGTTTCGCCAATAACTTTGTGGCCCTGGACTTTGACGATCTGAGTGGCGGCGGAGGAGGTGGTTCGGCCGGAGGCGGTGGCGGTGGCGGGGGCGTTGGAAGCAATGGAGGAGGCCTGACCAACGGCTACAACAAGCAGGAGATGTTGGACTTTAGTGAGCTGAGCGGCAGTCCGGAGGCGAGTGGGAACAACAACCATATGCGACGGGGAGTGAGCAACCTGAACAACAACGGGTTGAGCAACGGTGTGGGATCCACGCACAATGGCAGCACAAATCTAAATGGGGCGGGGAACAACAATAGCAGTAGTGGAGGTGGTTCGACGCAGGATCCTTTGGGCATAACCACTTCCCCTGTACCCTCGCCCCTAGGCTGTCCCAGTTCACCACTACCGATACCCATGTCGGCGCAGACTTCGCCACAGCAGCAACACAACCACCACCATCACCACCATCAACATCAACAGCAGCAGCAACAGCATCATCAGCAGCAACACCATCAGCAGCAGCAACTATCGCTATCTCTGCACCATTCGCCACATCATTCGCCCATGCACTCGCCACACCATGGGAATTCACCGCTGTCGAGCAGCTCACCAGTGAGTCACAATGCCTGCTCCAACTCCAATGTGGTGATGAACCACCACCAGCAGCAGCAGCAGCAGCAACAACATCACCACCAGCAGCAACACCACCTTCAGGGATCCTCGCAAAGTCACACGCCGACCACAGCGAATATTCCCTCGATCATCTTTAGTGATTACTCCTCCAATGCGGATTTCTCGAGAGAGATATTCGACACACTCGACCTGGATCTGGGCCAGATGGACGTGGCCGGGCTGCAGATGCTCTCCGACCAGAATCCCATTATGATCGCCGATCCCAATATCGAGGACAGTTTTCGGCGCGACCTCAACTGATACTATGAGGAGGCTGTTGCGGCCATCGAGAGCGGAGTGCTGCTGGAGGAAGACTACCAGGCGCTGCTGGGATCGGAGGCGCTGCCGGATGACCAGGTGGCCACAATGGAGGCCGCCGCAGCAGCAGCAGCAGCAGTAGAGACAGTTGAAGAGGCGGCCACAGTTAGTGACAAGGACAAAAAGGAGCTGGAAGTGGTGGAGCTTTTGGTGTCTGGAGTGATGGATGACCTGGTGGACTCCAGTGACCTGGACGAAGAGGTGCGCAACTTCTTCTTCTAGACTGCAAGCCTTTCATCGATTTTGTCGTCACCACAACGGTTGGGACTTTCAGTTTCAACAGATATATGAGGAAGTGAATTAAGTTTTTTAAACACTTCTACTAAGAAATTCCCGATTACATGCCATATTACTTAAGCTTATGATTCACAAGCTTAATGTGAAGTAAATTAAATTCGGAAATGCTGACAAGGGTTATTGTAATGTTTATAAACGTCATATAAATTCACTTCCGCATATTCATGCTGAAACTGAAAGTTTTTTAACTGGCCTCAATATTGTTATCTCATCATCGTCCGTGCTTTCGTAGCTAGCTCTTTAAAAAAAAAGTAAAAAAAAAAAATTTAATTGAATCGTTAACCCATAAGTGTACTTGAGTGTCTTTTTACACCCTATTTCCTGAAAAATCCCTAGCACCCCTGAAAAAGCGAAACATATTTTACAGCGAGTCTCAGATTTTACTTAATTACGCACATAAGTCACTATACAATTTACACACTTAAGCTCTTATTTCTGTATATAATACAAAACCTGAAGGGAAGAAAGCGAAAAGGATTGAAACCAAAAAGTGTCTTAGACCAACGACCAAAATTATATTCTCTATACGAAAATGAAGAAAACTGGGAAGAGTACGGATTTAGATGAGCCCCTCTAAGCAAAATAATTCCGGATATGCCATCCATCCCGTTTCCATTCGTTTGTTTGATCCAGAAAAATAGCTAGCTAAATACGCATCTACGTGCATCTGTAAAGCCCTACCTATATTATAATCCCAATGTGCCGTCGAAGCAATTATTAGATTTTAAGATGCCGATATCGAAACCGATCCCCTCAGTGCTGTAAAGTCTTCAGAGTGTCCCCCCGCGAACCCTTTTCGAATACAAAACGATAGATAGGTGTAAATTCGAGAACCCTCTTCATAAACTCAGTATCACAAACTAAACGAGTATATAACCATACAGACAAACGCATATAGGTATATAGCTGAATATATCTACTGATATATAGTTGATAGTCCAGGCACAAGTGTAGCTCACAATTGGAATCCAGTTCCAGTGTCCTGCTCCGACAAATTTTACGAAACCAACAAGAATCAAAAGCGAACTCAAAACAACTAAAGAAAACTTAAAGGAATTTTTTACAAGTCTTTAACAAATAGTAGATAGGATTTTCCATTAAACGTTTTCCGAACACTTAATTATCGAGCATGGAACTACGACTACTACCATAAATACCCCAAACCTACTTAAATCCGTTGTTTTTTCAAGTCATTTTTATTACGAAAGTAAACAAATATTTAAGAATCAAATCAAAGAAAGCTTTATGGCCAGTAACCAACAATAAGAAGAATGAAATAGCTAGGATAAGGCGATTCTAAACCCTGCATAATATATACTGTTTATAAATAATATGACCCCCTTAAAACACACATATAAATCATTGAGTCTAAATTACTTAATAAATGTAACAAAAACTTAAAAACGGGAGAAAAAAAAAACAAACAAAATAAATAGCTTCAAAAGTGCAAAGAGAAAATGTTTTATTTAATTCGAGTACCAGAAATTCTTATAAATTTACATAATAATAATTAATATTAGTAACATGCTAATATATCCCCAACAAAAAGATTTCCTTTTTCTAATTATCGATGTTAAATTCTAGTTATAAACTAAAATTAAATGAGACGAGATACGCGAAAAACTTTACAAGCGACACACAAAAAGCGAAACAAAATAAAAAATACATATATAAATGTAATTTAAAAATGTAATTTATGTGGGAAACGCGCAAATATATATATACTTATATATATAATATATATATATATATATAGATTGATAACATTTGTCTCTGCTGTTTTGTGTTAAAATATACACGTAAATAAAAATAAAATCTTGAAGAATTATAATAATACTAGATAAGTGAGAGAGGAATGCTAATTATAAATTATACTATTATTATTATACGATATGTACTAAGTAATTGTGTATGTAATATATAATTACATTTATAAAAATAACGGTACATCAACAACAACAACCCGCAAAACCGAGGAGAATAAGCCATAAGATTATATTCAATGTAATAACACAGTTATTTGTTTCAAATAAATCTTAAATTTGATTTTAAAGTCCAGAAAACAGTTATTGAGTTTTGTTTTGAAAACATGCGAGGGATTATAAATAAATATTTATTTGTTTTTGCTTATAAAACCAATGTTATCAAAGCTAACATACACAAAATTGATCAACAAATTTGTTTTAATGGCTAAATATTTCAAGACGAGTAAATATTATCTTTATCGTTATTCATTGTTCGAAGTTCTTTCATTACTTCCATATTTTTTCTATGCATTGAACGGCCAACCACCTGTTGTTCCAAAATTCCGTTTACGTGGGCGACTGCATTTCTAGGTGTTCGAATGATTGCACGTAAAATTATGTAAATTTATAAAAAAAAAATAGTAATCAAGCGCATTCATTAATTGCACACCCGCTCTCTCAAAGGTGCAAATGTGTGAGTGAGTAGTTTGTGTCTTTGTTAATAAGCGCGACGCAGTTTGTGTTTTGTGTGTGCTAAATTTAGTAGTCAAAGTTCAATGCGGAATATTGAATAACTGGAGGAGGCACTAGGGCTTAAATACTCCTCTTTCGGATTCTACTACTTTTCCAGACAACTTGGTACATATTTGCACATGTGCCACAATACAGAGCAACGGATCGCAAGAGTCGGAGAGCAAACAACAAATAAAATATTCACAAATGCGTAAGACGTCAGCTTGGTTTAACAAATAAAACAAGCTGTTCGTAATTCCAAAATCAAGTTTTCGATCTTTACGGCCAGAAACTTATAAACAAGAAGAGAGAGAGAGAGCGCCCAAGCTAGAAACTAATAAGGCACACAGAAAGAAATTTTAATCTCAATAAAAAAAATAATATGTTTTAATTTTAACTGAATATCCATTGGTAAGTGTGTAAGTTCAAATTTGAAGTTAAATTCAATCTCAGTATCATAATTTATTTAAAAAGTACATCAACACTTTTAAGATCATCATTGGCAGCCAGTGATGTTGTAGAATCAATTCTTAAAACATAAACAATTTCCGACTTGTGTCATACAGCTTTTACCATAAAAACTCTTAAATCGATCCCTAACTACTTTTATATTTTTGATAAGGTAAGGTATTTATTAATATTTCATAAATTTGTAAACAACCAAGAAAACTTATTTTACTAGCCAATTATGTAAGAACAATTATATATAGATGTATTTTAAAATCTAAGATGATTTTTTTCTCTGTTAAGAGAGAGTGTAGATTGAGTGGAATAGACAGAGCTTGCGTGGGAGAGCTGATATCAGCGGCATAACGGTAAAGGGCAAGCCCCACATGTAGTAAACCAAAAACATACCGCCAATACAGTCAAGCCTCTTAGCCCAAAATCAACATTATAGCTAAAAATCGAAGCATTTTAATTGAAATGTTTTCGGCTGGTTTTTATTGCTGTTTATGTTTACTTTTCACACTCGTCTGTTTAATTATAATGTTAACAGAGGTTGGAGCGGCCCCAAACATCTTCTGGGGGTACGACTGTAGTCACTAAAAGCGCGAAAATCGAACGGAAAACGTTAAGGCGAGATAGCCAGTTGTTTATTGTTATTTGCTATTTTGTGTTCATGTTAGACCTTAATTAAGTGTTAAAATGGCATGAAATTAAATCTGCAAGTGTGAGTTAGCTGGAATCGATGACGCTGTGACGATAACGTCATTATCGTTATCACCCCCAAGCCACTCGAAAGGCGCAAATGTTATCAGCGTTGGCACTCGCACGAGAGCAACAACAACAGATTCCAGTCGCAGTCCCCAATCCATACCCAGAATCGGCCGACATTATTCAGCCCCGTCCATGCTTCAATCTCTTTCAACTCCTCAGGGGGCCTTTTGGGGACATTGCCATTGCTATTGCGATATTGCTAATGCTATTGCTACAGCCAGCTGGCTCTATTCGACATTCTTACAAACAGCAGCGGTCAAATAAATAGTAATTAAATAGCATAGGGAGCAATAGCCCGTTAAGTACTCCAAGCAACAGAAAAAATCATACTAAATTTAAGAACCTACATTCTCGTTTTCTCATTTTCATGGTAAGCCAAACGAAGAGGTTAAAGTGCCAAAAATCTCTTAATTAAGAAAATAACTTGTGCACTTTGCTACTTTTCGTTATAAAAAAGTTCACTAAAGTTAACAAATTATAGTAAATGAAATCAACTGAGAAAAAACTCCTATTTTCTTATAATAGACTTAGACCTTCAGCTTTTAACTTGCTGAAACGTCCACATTTTGTTAGAACGTTTACTGTGAAAGTTGTTTTAAAGTTATTTCAATGTTGTGCTGTTTTTTATGTTTTAAACTTTACTTATTCTAATTGCTTGGAAAGCAACTGTATGGGCTACATATATATCGTAGTTTTTGCAACACAGGACAGTTGAATGCACCCAGTTGCTTATATGGCACACAATTGATAAGAACGCAAGAGATTCTCGGATTTCAATTGTAATGCATATCTCGCTGTGTGTGTGTGTGCGTGCGCAAGAGTTATCATAATAGCAAATAATTAGTATTGATTACAGCGCCTCGCCATTGATTGATAACACTATGCAAAGCAGCAAATGCTTATTTTTGCATACACGTCTGTAGCCCTTTATTTGGTTTTTTAACATTACCTATTTGGGGGACTACTTCCAAATTAAATTAATAAAAGACGTATACTTACTTACTTCCAAAAGTAAGATGTAAAGACTTTAACCGCTTTTACCTTTTTTTTTTTTTAATGTATCTAAAAATCTGTAATCAATCTCGAAATTTCTTATCAGTACTCCTAACAAATTATTCCTGAACCCTTTGAATTGCTTATTTGTTGTTTAGTCAAATTGGGCGAGGCACGTGCCTCAAGTGCGTATATTAAGTGCATTGTCCCAGTATATGTATATATTTATATTTTATATACATCCGTACGATGGGGTCTGCGTGTGATAGCAGCGGCTAAAAATAAACCATACGCATCAGAAGGACCCACCATTGACGTTAGAGATTGTTTTGGATTGTATTGGCACATGTATTCAATGGTTGGTTGCACTTATGGGCAATGTCGATGAAGGGTCCATCACAGTAGTTCCAAAGCTCCGAAATAGCAAAACAACATTTTCGACCCCTTTGTACCACGGTAAAACGGCAACTTTAATTATACCAGTAAACAGCAAGGACAGCAAATAAGAAATACTAATATAAATATGCATTGTAATGAAACGTAAACAGGCGATAGTGCAACGAGTTTATAAACAAATTCATTTGCTTTTCTTTCATTTGCTTTTCTTCATTTTTCGATGCTGTTATCAGTTGTAGAAAAACCATATAGTTTAAATTTATTACTTGCACAAATATCTTTGGAATTTCTTTTAATAATTATATTATTATAATATATGTATTTAGTAAGCCCATAAAAATTGCGTATTTAACAATTGTGATTTGCAGGTCAGTTACGAAACCATATACTCTTGTATACTTTTGTCTTAAATAGATATTTTCTTAAACTATTAATTATTCTAATGACTTTTGATAGTTTTTATCGGGAAAAATACATATGAATATAAATTCAAAGCTTTTTAAGCATTAAAAACATTTATTTTTAAAATGCATCTGGCCTCGATGTGATTTGCTTCCATTGCGATTTTCATTAACTCAAAAAGGCATTGATCAAATTTATAAAGATAAGAAATGAAAAAATGAATGTTTTTAAAACTGATCTTACTTTAAAATAAATGTTGGTACTGTTTGCACATGCGCAATATCCGGATAAAGAAAAGGCTAAGAGAGCGAAAAGAGAGCGGAAAGAGAGCGAAGTCAAGGCTGCGTCACACATCGGAAATAGACATCAGCTACGATTTTGGCGGGCATAAATATGCTATTTGCAGTTTCAGTTACCACAATTACTCTAACAGGCTGATCAAATATTGATCGACTTGAAGACCCCCGACCATGTGAGGCCACTACGTCACTGCTGGCGGTCCCAAAGGGTTGTTTTGCCAGGGGGAAGTACCTCCGTGATGACTTCGATTAAAATTCCGGTCACAATGCCCAAACATTGTTGCCTCGGTCGGGAACATTCCTTTCCCATCGATAACAGATAACACAGAATGGCTTAACTTATATTTATAAATCAAGAACTCCCATGGCGTCGCATTGCAGTAGTAACCGAAACTGGCTTTCAAACTGTTTTGACAGCTTTTCCCAGTGGCGCGCAAAAAAGCTTTAAAACATATGTTTCACCTCGGTATTTGGCAGTATCTCTAAAACTGCTGATATAGACGAACCCTTCAAATAAAAGTTTTAGTTTACAAACCTTGATAATCTTCGTTTTTGAAACTCAATTTATGTTGATAATATTAAAAAAAAACCTCAAAACTTATACAATAGGGAAAAACGAGATGTCATAATGAATATTCTTATATTTTTCATTCAATCTTGAAGAAATTCATTTGAAATCCACTGCTTTACAAGTTATACTCAATATTCAGTTAGAAAAATAATTTTTATAACGTTACACTAAACATTAGTTAGAGAGATAATACAATTTCAATCTATCCCAAAACTATAGTTTCATTTTCATGAATGTAAATAACTAAACAAATAAAAGACTTGATATCTTTTATCCTTGGCTTTCTTTAACTCGAACTTTGTATGTGAGTGATGAGGTTCGAGTTATTGAATATCTGCTAAATTTATTAATCTACAGTTTAGGGAATGCTAATTTCAGATCCTATTGGTGCGCAGATAATCCTCTTCGTCGTCTCCGTCAACATCCTCCACCACACTGTAGGAACTCTTGCCAGCACCATCTTTGGCCAGATGCGTCTCGAAGAACTCCTCTACGGTATCAGTGTTCCATTTGGTGATGGACAGCGTCTCCTGAACTTTGCCACTGGCATCTAGGAGCTTCACGACGGGATCCAAGCCCCTTACGTATTTGATCTGCAGGTTGGGGAACTTGGCGGGCCGGCCGCTTTGGATGAAGGCCTGTATCTGCGGGTAGGCTCGGAATTTGCAGGTGCACACCTCCAGAATGGCCTTTGCATAAGTTCGCTGGACCGCCGGCTGTTGATCCAAAGTGCAGCATTGCTTGCAATGGGGTCTGGGAGTAAAGATAAATGTTTTTAAGAAAGAATCTTAACTTTGGAGGTGCAAGTTTTATATAACATTGCTCTATATACGGTAGTTATTTCTAGATGATTAAAATGGGATATAGTGGCCAAAGTTAGTTTGTTTTAATATACCCTATCTGGAACAGTACATAATTAATTAGACAGTTTTAGGGAAGTTTTAGTAATTCGCTCTGATGGTCAATTTTAACTGCATTTCTGAGTATTAAAGTCTTTTTATAATCCTCAACAAAGAATGTATCTTATTATATTTACTTGATGGTATCCAAGCCAAAATCATCTAATAGTTTTTCACAGCTGGAACACATTAATTGAGCTTTAATAAATCCCAGCTCCCGGCAATCGGCGGCCGTCAACTCGGCATGGATTTGCTGACACTACAAAGGATGAAAATTAAATAATAAATGTTTCTCATGTTTTTTAAATACGTCTCTAACTCACACTTAAGGACAGCAGAAAGAAGAGTACCAATTGCCGCATCTTTAGGCTAAAAATCTAATTCAATTTACTACGTCCACGTCGTTGTTTACAAAATTTTCTTAGCTTAGTGGTGGGAGATAAGGCATGGAGAGATGTGCATACGATTTATCGATACGTGTTATCGGTTCGATTCGGTGCCGTGTTTATTTTTGATGCGAATAAATAAATAATAATCTGAATCTCAGTTGCCATTTCTACTAAAATTAAGAAAGGCAACACTGGTTTTTACATGAAATATATCATATAAAGAAGTTTGTACTTCTCACTCTCCCATCCCTTCTATCGATACAGACTGCTGTGCAGCTGGCCACCACTAGCTCAGAAATCGAAAATTTATTTCTGGTGGTGCATTTGTTTTTTTGCTTCGCTCGCGAAGTGAGCCCAGTTTTAAATTAGTTTAATTGCATACAGTGAAGCACTCGAAAACATATCGCTGACGTCGACTGGTCGCTGTGCAGCCAAAAAAACAACAGTATTAGCTGTGTGCGTGTTTGGCAGAAACAAAGTTTCGAACAAATCAATAAAACGGAAACGTGAGAGAGCGCTGCGCAAAAGAGAAAATAAAAGCGAACGCAATCGACCAACGCATAGAAGAAAACAAGGTGAATAAATAGAACATGGCACAGAAAAGACGAAACAGAATCAAATCGAATTTAAATCGAGCACAGAAATAGAAAGGGTGAACCGGAGAAAGGGAAACAAATAACGGTTAAAGGAGCGCTCCAGGAGAGCCAAGGCTTTCTCCACCTCCCTTTCTCTCCCCCACCGTGCGTGTGTGTGTGTACATGTGTTTATGTTTTGTTTAGCAAATTAATAATCTTAAGTCTGCTGGGATTTCGCCACTCAGGTGCTAAAAAAAGTGAACACTCTGATAAGTTTGGCCGTGTGTCGGTGTACTTGTTTATTTAATTCATATTTACACAAGTAAATTAATTCATTTGCCCTTGTACAATAACAACAAGCGCCGTTTGCTTGAAAACTTGTTCTCGCATTTATTCTTCGCTTCTCGCTCTCCGCCCCTCTTTTATTCTGTCTCTATTCCATTGCAATACCAATGCAGTTGTAGGTGTTTGTATTTTTTCATTCAATCCAGGAAATTGCCCCTTGAGAGACCTTCCATTCAGTAGGCTTCCATCTTCTTCTCCTTCCGCTTGCATCTTCAGCTTCTCTTTTGTGCTCCTGGTCCCGTTTAACTGGTTTACTTCTTAAACTATTCCAGTACTCTACCTCTCTCCCTTCCTCTTGCACACCTGCTGCTTGGCAGCTGTCCACGCGCTCAAATTTCTTATCAACGAAACGAACAAACTCCGGCTGAAATCCAATCCCAAACCAGGCCCAAACTGCGTTGTTACTTTTCCACAGCAATTCGCTAATTTCCAACGCCTTTTGTCACGGCCCTGTTGCTTTCTCCCTCCCAACTTCTCCCTACTCCCTCTCCTTTTTTATTTTTACACACATGCCAAGTTACAGTCGAACCTAGCGAAGTCCCACTTTTATGAAAACTAGAGATCTCTAAGTTTCAAATACTTTATTGTATTTAAATCAATAGTTTTGGTACTTTTAAAAGTTTAATGTCATAAAATAAAGTATTAGTTTTAAAAGATGTCGCGCTGAATAAATGTCTCTAGAATTAATATTTGTATACGTTCACAAGAGTACACTTAACAAAAGGCGCAAAGTGACTGTACAGTGTACAATATCTCGATGTCGTGCAATTTTGCAATATTTCAAATGCCCGCACATCTGACTCATCTGCAGGTAACTGTTATTGCTAGCTAGTATCCACATGGGTTCCACACTTGTGGAAATCATTCATTCTTCACCTTATCAATATTGTTCGACTTTTTGTTGTCGGTTCTAAGCTCGAAATGCTCAGATCAAAATACTATTTCAATTATTTGAAATCGATATGGACAATACATCTGCTCACCAACGATATGTAGATTAAATGTCCATGTTAAACTGTGATATTCGGCTTTATATGTAAGCTTATCAAATTTATTGTTGCATCCTAAATATATTTATTCTGTACACTCTTTTGTTTGATAAGTTCCCAGGTGCTCATTTAGCTTGTTGGCGTCTATTAGCTCATTATTCAAGCTTACGTCCGGCTCACCCACACACCCTTATAAAAACGAAAAGAAAAATAACACATACACGCGCAGAAAATAGGCACAACTTGGGCCCACTCACTCTTGATTGACTTGAACTATTTTTTTTTTTTTTGCCTGTTCAGCTGAGTTTTCATTTCATTTGACCGAAAGGTCAACTTAATTGCATTTGTGTTTTGAGTCTGTCGGACTATCTATTCTGCACTCTTACTCTTCTTCTGCTATTTCACTCGTCAACTTTCACTCGTACGCATTGTTGTTGTTATTTTTAGACGTAGGTGTGTGCATGTGTTGTAAAGGAAAAAAAAAAGACACTAAGATAGTTTTCATAGAGCTAATGAGTTAAAGGACTCCACAGTGGGTTGTATTTCTGACTAGTGACGAAAGCACAAATAACCATCATGTAATGAAAAAACCAGTCGCATTAAATTAAATATTTTATTTCACAAAGTAAGGTTAATGATTCAAATATTCTCAATTTTTATATTTATTTTTTCACTGTTTTATATTTTGAAAAATGTTTTAATTTATTTTCCTTACGTGTAAAACATTTTTCCTTTAAAGTTAACACAAAAACTTAACTGATAGTAAATAAAATAAAAAAAATATATACACATAAAATTGTTTAATTCTATAGACTTGACTTCTTAAAGTTAGACAGTATCGTTAACATAGTTAACATTGATAGACTAATTTTCTTCCAATTCGTTTGCTCGATTAGAACGGTTAAGAAGAAGTTGATAACTTAACTAAGAGAAGCTGTTGATATTTAATTATGGAAAGCATCGGTGCATAGTGTTTTTGATTAATGTTCTAATATTATCAACTTACTGATGACCTAAGCTAGTACATCGAAGGTCGGTATTGTTTATTTTCAATACCCACTCAAATCAAATGGCGGCATTTTAGCTTTAAAAATAATTGTTTGTTTCAGCAGAAATACTAAAAATCGGTTTTATTGATCTAAACTGAGCGTTATCAAATTCTTTGTATTTGTTTATTAATTAGAAGGGGATCAGTTACATTCGATTGAATCGACTTAGTTAAACAAAAGGAATCATGATACATTTCCAAGGTGAAAACAACTATACTCTACAAGATTACCTACGGAGTCATTTAAAAACTCGTGAATACTTAGTTTATTCTTTCAGTCAACAAATTTAACATTTTTATATTTTTAAATACATATGTAACATAAACAGTTGTTATATATTGAAGTGAACGTTATGTTTAGTGAGAGTGTAACCAGAAAAACTCAATAATGAATGCAAACTGTGCAAATACAACAGCCGCTTGGGTTCCGCTCGCGATTCCAGCCAGGTAAATAAACGATGACATTGTTTGTTAAAAATTTATGAAATTCGATTTTCTGATTCTCGTTTCTCGTTTCTCGTTCTCACTTAGGTCGAGGAGCATAGGTTGTAATTGTGAGAAGGAGGCGGCTGGCGGTGCTAGGCAGGCAAATTAACCCACACAAGAACCGAACACACGAGTTTACATTTTTGAGTTGATTTTAATTGCACTTCGTTTTTGTTTTGCAGGCGCCTGCCAGCCAGCCAAAGCCAAGAATTCCACATTTACACACCTCAACCTCAACCTCACACTGCACTGCACTGTCACATTCCCAAGTAAAGCTGCCATGAGTTAAGATCAAGATGCGAGTCCAGGACCTGCCGCTTGCCATCGCTTTAATCGGCGCTTGTATGCCGCTAACCGCCGCCTGCTCCTCGCGTGCCATTGCCAAGCCGCGGCCAACAGCTGCGCCGATCTTGCCGCCGGATAATGTCGAGATATCCACGACTCCCCGGCCAAATGTCACCTTTCCGATCTACGCCTGTCCGCCCACATATGCTGCCTGGTATTGCCTGAACGATGCCACCTGCTTTACGGTGGAGATCCACAACGAAATCCTGTACAACTGTGAGTGTGCCTTGGGTTTTATGGGCCCGAGGTGTGAGTACAAGGAAATAGATGGCTCCTACCTGCCCACCAGGAATCGGGTGATGCTCGAAAAGGCCAGCATTGTGAGCGGAGCCACGCTGGCCCTCCTGTTCATGGCCATGTGCTGTGTGATCTTGTACCTGCGACACGAGAAGCTGCAGAAGCAGAAGCTGCACGACAGCACCACCACCACCACCACCACGGACGGTGGCTGCCAGAACGAGGGAATGGACGAGGTGGATGGTTTGCGACCCTTGCGCCCAGCGAGACGTCCCTTTGGCCCCTGCCGCATCCTATCGCTGGAGGAGGCCCACCTGCAAGCAGTGGCCTCCAATCGCCCCAGGCACTGCAACTAACATGCCCGCTGATTTGTTTTTGAATGTCTAACATGTCCAACTTTTTAATTCAACTGTTTAACGAAACTATTCTTTTAATCATCCAATCGAGATGGCTGCTGGAATGCTGTAGCTCTAAGTGCCTAATGACGTGCCTTCAAACACTTTAGACCAAGTATTAACGAACGAAAACTGTTTGCTCAGAGAGAGAAAAAAAAAAGAAAACTAGATATAATGCAATGCAATTTTGGCAGCTAGCCGCCCATTTATTTATTATACACCTAACTTTATTAAACGACGCGTAAACTATTAACGTTAATAAAAGCCAAACTAAACGACAAGCTTACTTTCTTTTTGGATATGAACAAATTTGCACACAAGTTCGGCATGCACTTATTTTAATATTTCAGAGTTGCATGAAAATATAAAGCAGCTGAATCTAAATCCATATGAACAAGGTGAACAAATGCAAAAAGCGATATAAAAAAATATAAATTCTCGAAAAAAGTTTTAAAAAGTATATTCAAATTTAAATTTTGTTTTTGTATTTTTAATGTTATATATTAGTTGATATATTGATATAAATATATAATTGCTATATTGAAGTGATGCTGATTAAAACATTTGATCAAGTGTTTCGATTAAGTTCACATTTAGTTGTCAAAGGAAAAATAGTTAATATTTTGTACGTTTGTACGTTTTAAACTCACCGATTTCCTTACTTATCAATTTCCAGTGATGCCGCACAACAACCAGCCATCGCCCGGGGACGATCAGTTGGGACCGCCAAAGGCTGACTTCAGTGCCCCTCCGCCGTACGAGGCGAACGTGGGCCAGGGCCAGCAGATGGCTCTGCCGGCCCAGATGCCAACGCTGGCCCTGGCCACACCCGATCCCGGCCAGATGCAGGTGCAGATCCCGATGCAGATGCAGGTGCAGCTGCCGGGCCAGGCGGATTTGCTGACTGCCCAACTGCCGCCGGAGATTCACGGCAAGCTGCCCACCTACGAGGAGGTGCAGATGGAGAAGTCGCTGAACGGAGAGCTGCCGCCCGCCTTTTTGACTTTGCCCACCTCGCAGCAGCTGCCGCCGCCGCCGAATCCGTTGCTGCCGCCAAATCCATTGCGCGACGGTGCCGCCGCCGTGCGATCCGCTCAGCCGGCACTTACGTTCATCGCCATCGATGCCAGCGATCCGGAAAACAGCCTGTCGACCACGGACAACTTGCTCGGCACGGACATCATGTTCATCACGGCCTTCATTGTGGCCTTTCTGTTCAACTGGATCGGCTTCCTGATGCTCACATGTTTCTGTCACACAATCGCCGCCCGGTATGGCGCACTGTCCGGATTCGGCCTGTCGCTGGCCAAATGGACACTGATCGTTAAGCACTCGACGGACTTGGCCTCGCACGAGAACTCCTGGCTTTGGTGGCTGATCTGTGCCTTCGGCTTCCTGATCAGCATACGCGCTCTCATCCAGTACGTGAGCATCAAGCGGTCGTGGCGCCTGCTCTCCGCCTCCGCCCAGGAAAGGCTGCTGTTTTTCTACTAGGTGCGCCAAGGTGGCTTCGAGTGGCTTCGATTGGCTTCGAGTGGCTGCCATGTAAATACGTTGTGGGTGGCTAGGAAGCTCGAATCTTACCCGATCCCGATCCCAACACCCCAAAAAAAAAAAATCCCAGAACCGACACACACAAAAACCAAACAAATTCAATGCGAACTTATTTCGGAGCGTTCTCGAAATCTCTAGAGACATTATGTAGGGGTTTTGAAAGTATATGCAATTAAATGTATTAGTCCCGTTCTGTTTTGATTTAAATTGAAGTTATAAGTAATGTACAAATTTACACTTTTTTAAAACAAATTTTGTTTTAGAGCCAGAGCTCTGTGCTGTCACTTCTGCGACTTTAATTGGATTACTAGCAAACCCAAAACTGTATTACATTTCTAGAAACTTTAATTTGTTTTAGAAAAAACTAATGTATTGTATACTTTTAGACACCTAGTCCTGTTTGCAAGCGGTTCAGCGCCGAAGGTAATTTTTAAAACCTCTATCGATTTCGTGAGCACACCGAATTGTGGGTTAGTGTTTTCTCTAGTTACTTTGTTAATAATAGCGCAACTTAGTCCACGAAACCGGCAACTGTAGCATAATGACGTTAACTACGAGTGTGTTGAGTGGTGAAAGGCGGATGCTTCGTCGCCTGCACCTCCAAACGATTATAAATGTAAATGTATGTGAAATGTGTGTGGATCTATATCACTCCTTAATTGATCCCCTCCACATCCCTAGGCCATTTGGTGGCATCCATGCACTTGAAACAAAGACACAAAACAAACCAAAAACATAAAAAAAGGAGAGTTAAATATGAAAGGTCAAAAGAGAAAAATATGCCACCCATATTATTTTGTTGAGCCTACTTTACGCTGTGGTACTTAATTAATTAACTACACAAGAGCCAGCAGTAATACGAATGCTAAACACACAAAAACAACTATTGCTAGTACATATGATTATTGCCTATTATAACGTTTACAATTAATATGTTTAATCCCTTTGTATGTAAATCAACCGATGCAAATGCATTGCAAATGGCGCAGAGTCGCCAGTTTTATGCAAATTCAATAAAATCGAATGATGTCATTCAAATAATGGTTTTCGTAATTGATCTTTACTCTTGCGATTAGGAAAACGTCATTGTTTACTTCATTGAGAAATCCAAACTCAATCACCTTAGTAATTTGAATGTCGCGCCATTGAGTTTTGCAGCAATTAGCTTTTGAGAGTAAGTTTCGCGACTTTAACAGAGAAGTGTAAGGAAAACGTTGAACTAACATAGAAATGTTAAGAAAACGTCAAACTAACAGAAAAAGAGTGTGGGAAGTTAACAGTGGTTAAAAAAATATCGTTAGAGATGAATAAGCATCGATAATCCCTGTCAAACATCGATATGACAGATTTCTTGAAAATATCGATGGCCCCGATGTTTTCATCGTTGGTTTCCCGCCTCTACCTCATACCTTATACGTCATTCGAATTTTTTTTCGTCGCTCGGATCGGTGTGGAATTTTTAAGGTGCTGATTATTTCCACGCAGACGGCCATCTTAAGGCAGCAAACTTGCTAAAGCAAACCAATCTATAGTGCAATAATCCGGTAATTGAGAAATAGACCTTGCAACACGTAAGTTTATCAATAAATTCGCTTTTATGTAGTTCCTTTGTGCTTTGCCTGTGTATTGGTGGGGGCTGCGAAAATTTGCTGTGTGTATCTGTTGGCTAACTATTTTTTCTCGCGTTCCCTGGGCATCTGAAAATAGTAACTATTGATTTTCCTGGGGACTTCTGCGTGTATATGTGGGTAAAGTAATCAGATAATAGGGTAATTGCATTTTTACGAGGGCTTTGATTGCTGTTCATCGTAAAGTGGGATTGATTATGGGAATCTGATAAAAGCCATTATCATATTTATCGGGGATGAAAGCATTGTAATGAAAGCATTAGTATTATTTAGATAGTTCGAAAACATGTATTTTTATCACTTAAAATGGGTTTTCGTTAGTTTCTGTGTTTTTCGCTGTCCCTCTCTCTATCGCACCCACATGGCCGGCCGGCTTTTCTGACTCAATCAGTTACATATACACACGCATTGTCTGGGGCCGCCATCTTTTTTCATTACTACGTGAGAATATATTTTAAAGTATTTTGCCTCTTTTTTTTTGTCCAAATTCACGTGTTAGTGGCGAAAAAACCAGTTTTAATAGTTGATAATGTAAAGTGCTGACTGTAGCGCCAAAACTATTCTCATTTCTTTTTTATTTCCCCTTTTCTTTCCTTTCTTTGAATGCCTGTATGTATGTGTGTATATGAATTGTTGTGTGTGTATACGCACGCTGGATCGAGTTGTGTTTTTTACGGGGTTCAATAAAAAAAATAAAATAAAAGATTCAGGAGCTTACTAACCAAAAATAATACATTTCCGCTTGCATCCTAATATATGTTTCGTTCTTCCTTTGTGCCGTTTTATTTTCAGCTTTTAAGTTATTTGCTCGCTTAAATAAAGATCCTACATAACACATCCCATTCCCACCAAACCAAAAATCCATCAAAATTATGGTCAGGTATGCTGCACATCAACCCCCAAAAATTCCTAATTATTTATGTATCTCCTGTTCTAAAATCCAGACTGATTTCCGTTTATAAAAATATATTTTTCCAAAGAATTGCTTACGATAATCGAATCGTCACCTTTTAAAATATAGCGAACATGTCAATTATAAAAGTATATATATAATGTAACTAGTCTAATATTAACCATTTGTTTTTGTAAAAGTTGGTAAAAGTAAATATTAAAAAAAAACACACACAACTTCTCTTTCTTACAAAACATTAACTATATATAGGAGTTCTGTATTTGTCGACTGTTTAATTAGTTCAAAGCATAAACCTCCTTAAATCATAAAAGTAAAACCAAAATCTTAGAAACATGGAAAAAAATAATTTTTGTAATCGCTTCTTCGAAATATAATATAACATGAATAAATAATTAAACTTCTTATATCTATTTGCAGCGTAAAGGTCAACGGAAATCAACAGAATCGTTCAGCAAATAACCAAAAGGTCAACGGCGGCAACATGGCTTTCCGTGGTAACCAGAACCGTAATCGCAATTTCGGAGGCGGCAACAACAACTATGGTGGACCAATGAACGCCAACCGCATGGGCGGTATGAACATGTCGCCCTGGGAGTCCCAGAATCCCGGCGGCGGACAATTTGGCAACAACATGCGCCAGGGCGGCGGTCAGATGAACGCCCAGGCCATCAACCTGGCCAGCAATCTGCTGAACAACCTGTTCAGGAACCAGAACCCACCTTCGCTCCTCGATTTGCCCCGCGGCGGCGGCGGCATGGGAAATCGCAACCAACGCGGCGGCCCGGTATGTACAAAAGTTCAATTTTCCCCCAACTAGTTGACAAAGCCAACCTATATGAATTGTTATATATTCTATGTTATTATTATTATTGTTCGTTTGGGATTCGTGTGTATTGCGAATCGGATTTTTGTGGTGGAGATGCAATAGAATAAACAAGGAATTCATTTTTTAAACATAGCTCCGTTTAATGAAAACAGTTGTCTGATAAAAAGTGTTTAATGAAAAAAGAATATTATGTATTATATATTATTATGAATCCCGAATTCAAAACATTTCTATAATTTTTAAATATTTCAAACTTGCAACAATACAACAGAATTGTCAACAAACACACATTTATAATAATAGAACGAATCAAATTCCAAGATTTTGTCTAAAATAGATCAGTATAAAACATAGCAAATACTTCTTAATTATTTGCAGTCTGATTTTAATAATATTTTTCCAACATCGCGAGTTTGTAAGTAGAGCCATTTCCAAAAAATACTCCCAGCTTGCACTCCACAACAGAACCTTAAATTTTGTGTTTATTTTTCCTTTAGTTAGATTGTTATATTGCCAAAGTAGCTAATGCTTTTCCTTTAAGAGATAAACAACAATGATCCAAATCCTGAATCTAATCGTAGCTTGTAGTTTACTAAACCAACAACAGAAAAACGAAAACATAACCAAATTAGCCAAAAGAATATTGTAAAAATAGTAATGAGAACTTTGTGCAGTGTAGTCAGGAAATAAGGATGTAAAGGAAGATGGATGTGGTAGACGGAGGTTTTCAATAAAAACGCATTTATTCCATTTAAAATGCAATACTTTTTTTTAGTTCTGTAGATACTGCACAAACGAAAAAGATACAGATTATTATACTGAAAAAAGAAACGATAAGTTTATATAATACACACCGCATTGGTAACGAAATGTACCTATAAAACCATGTACCGCCAACACTTGTTCCACTTAACGATGAAAAGAGTATGATGATGATCTCTATATGTCAAGATTGAATCATAAGTAATTTATATGCAATAATTTTCTTACTAGATGTACTTAAGCATTTAATTACCTTATTACCATTATTATAATTCAATTATTATCCGAAAATCCAGTGTCAAGTCAACCAAACTTTTCTTGGCTGGACTCTATTTGCCACTACGCTTGTCTAATTTATCCATTATCTATTTTTATTCTCTCTTCCAAAACAAAAATGCCAAACTCAAATATTCGATGCTTTTCAATACACCTTATAAATATCGAATATCGCAACCGCATCGTCTTGCATATTTCGAATAATGCATTCCGTAATGCTCCGGCATATTTACTTGCTGCTGTTGTTGTTGTTGTCGTTGTTGCTGTCGTTGTTGCTGTTGCGTGTTGTTGCTGCCGTTGATGCTGACTCTTCCCATTTGCAATATTTGATTGCAATCAACGAAAATCTCTCCCCAACCCAAAAATAAATTCCATTCACGGCCAACAAACAATATTTTCGAAAATCAAAATAAAATTAAATGTATAAAAATGCAACGCACACACACTCAACACACACGCACATGCGATGCACACTCAATATGGCCAATATGCGAATCTTCATCAACGATGCGATACTATATACTATATGATGCTTCCCGTGCGACGCCACTGATCGATTGATTGATTGACCGATTGCTCGACCGATTGATATTATTGATCGCAATGCAATCTTCTAATCTGCTCTGCTCTGAAACCGAAACTGATCCGATCTGGTACTGGTACTGCTTGATGGTGCAACATAATTACATCTAAAACCGCAATATGTAATACCTATTTATATCTAATGTCTAATGCAAATTCATCGCCAATTCTTCTTCGACGTTCCTGCCTCTGAAACTCAAAAAATCCGATTTCCATTTTCAAATGCCACTCGCCGCCACACGCCACCGAATATATACATGCAATATATATCCAACTATCCCCGTCGACTGATTGGCCGCCGCAACTGCCCCGTCGATCTGACCAATATCAATATACAATGTGCTCATGTGTCACTATATTTTTATAAATATATATTTAATTATATATTAACGTTTGCCATACATTTCTGTAACGAATTTTCTCCTGCAATTATCAATTATCTGTTCAATTTGATCGCTTCGCCCCCCACAAAACATTGTAAATGGCCGAACCGCCATATTGTCTCTGATCTTTTGAAAATGCTCGACGAATATTGCCTCTGTTTGTAAACCACAACAAAATCAATTCACAATATGCCCCATCATGTGTGCATTCGGAATTGTGCAAAAATGTTATTGTTAATCCTAAATGATAAATGATAAACTAAACGATATATATAGATGGTCAGTCGCGGCGGCGGTGCCGGCAATCGTCTCAATAACCGTCGTGGCCAGGGAGGTGGCTTCCAAAATCGGAACGCCACTGGTGGTGGACCCAAGCCCCCGCAAAAGCAGGGCGGCGGCGGTATTCGCAAGCAAAATGCTTTTGATCGTGCCAAGAAACTTTTGGCTAAAAATGCCAACCAAAATAAAAAGAAGGAACCCACTCCTGGCGAAAAGAAAATCGAGAGGTAAGACTTACTACAACTTTTCCAAACAAACCAAAACCACAACAAAAAAGAATACATTTTTTTGCTGCCCACCACCAAATCGAAAGGATTCTATTTCTTTCACTAAAACCAAAAATAAATTAGAACCGAACTCAGCAGCGCAAATATATATAATTTAATCCGTTTTACTTAAGTACCTAGGCATTTCAATTCTCTAATCGAGTTTCCTCATACATCTCTAAACAAGTATATTTAACTAGAACTAGCCTTTCATTAGGGATAGTGCTTTTTTTGATGCTGTTAGTGTTACTGTGTGTATGTGGGAGGGACTACGCCTATTTGGGTAGGGTACTGTGAATCTATAGCTTAATGTGTTCAAACTACATTGAACCCAAACATATATATCCATTCATGAATGTCATTTTATTTTAATACAATTATATAAAAAAATTGTTTTGAAAATGTAAGTTTGGGCTAAACTTTTTGCGTTTTGTGTACATTATAATCTTATTATTCCCAGTTAAAAAGGAGAGATTATGTTATAATAAGAAGTTTTTTCCTTTTGAAAGCATTTGCATAAATCATTTCAATTTAGTTTTGAAACGTTCTGTGATTTTAACGTTTTACAATGCAAATATGTTTCTCCTTTTTAATTTGTAAAGCTCAATATTCATCTATAATTTTTTAATAATCAATTTATGGATGAAACTTTGATAGTACATTTAAGATTTCATAAGAGAAAGAAATATGCCGTATCGTAATATCGTATATTGCCTAAATAATCAAGGCTTAGACTTTTATTTAAGACAACTTTTGTGTTAAAACCAGTTAAATTTATGGCATATTTCTATCTTGCAATGCATTAATACTTACATTCATAACGCATCAAAATCATAGCTAAGACATTCACTCATCTATCGCCATCTGTACTGTACGTATCATAAGTATAAATTGCAGCAAAATCCAACTCTCTACCCCTCTAATATTGTATTCTCTTCCTTAGAGCCAGAACAGACGCATTCTCGTCTTTGCATTCAAGATGTCACAACTAATAGATTTACCTTTCTCTATTCCTTTCCCCCCCCTGTAACAAATGATCAATGATCTCTGATCGAATTCTATAGCCCCAGCAAGGAGTCGCCGTACGCTAGTGTGCCGAACGACATGTTCTACTGTCATCTGTGCAAGAAGCATATGTGGGACGCCAACTCGTTCGAGAACCACATCAAGGGACGCACCCATCTGATGATGCGCGAGGGCATTGAGGAGAGCTACCGCCTCAAGGCCAACATGATCCGCCAGGAGGCCAAGATCGCCGAGCAGCTGAAGTCGATCGAGTTCGATCGCTTGAAGCGCATGGGCAAGAGCAAGCAGCGCCAGCTGGACTACTGCACCATGTGCGACCTGAACTTCCATGGTCACATCTCGACCCATCGCAAGTCCGAGGGCCATTTGCAGCTGAAGAAGTTCTTGCACCCCAAGTGCATTGAGTGCAACAAGGAGTTCGCCACTCGCATCGACTTCGACACGCATCTTCTCTCGGCCGAGCATCTGAAGAAGGCCGCCGAAAGCAACACCAAGGTGGGGGAGCGCAAGCGCCAAACCCTGCCCATCAGCACCGAGGAGGAGGAGACCCGCGATCTCCGTCTGCCCCAGAAGCGCAAGAAGAAGCCGGCGAAGAAGGAGGGTGATGCCGCCGATGGCGAGGCCAAGAAGGATGGTGCCGGCGGCGATGGTGAGGCTGCCGAGGGCGAGGAAGGCGAGGGCGAAGAGGCCAAGGAGGGTGAGGAGGCCGCCGATGAGACCAAGGAGGGCGAGGAGCTCAACGAGAGCCAGGAGGAGGAGGAGGTGGCCCTGCCTGTGGATCCCGAGGACTGCATCCTCGATTTCACCGACGGCGACGAGATTCCCAGCGAGGTGGACACCCGCCTGCCCAAGTACAACTGGCAGCGGGCCGTCGGCCCCGGCCTGATCTCCAAGCTGGAGTGCTACGAGTGCTCGGTGTGCAGCAAGTTCTTCGACACCGAGGTGACCGCCGAGATACACTCGCGCACGGCCACCCATCACCGCAACTTCCTGAAGTTCATCAACGAGAAGTCGAGTGACACCAAGATTGCCCAGAAGCGTGCCGCCGCCGCTCTGGAGGAGAACGAGCGCAAGAAGCGCAAGGTGGAGGAGACTGAGACCCCGGCCGCTGACAACGCCGCCGCCGAGGAGACCGCCGAGGGAGCCGAGGGTGAGCTATACGATCCATCGGAGGCCACCGGCGACGACGATGACATCGAGATGGTGGAGGACAATGCCGAGGGCGAGGGTGAAGGCGAAGGCGACGAGGAGATCGAGGGTGAGGGCGAGGATGATGGCGCTGGCCAGGACAATGGCGAGGAAGAGATGGAGGCCCAGGATGAGGAGCAGGAGGCCGAGCCAGAGCCCGAACCGGAGCCCACTCCGGCCAAGGCGCCGGCACCCGTTGAACCAGCTCCCGTGGCCAAGACGCCAGCCAAGGCCGCGGTAAAGGCAGCCGCTCCGGCCACGCCCACCGCTGCCGCCCCATCGACGCCAGATGCCTCGCCGTCGCCGGCCAAGAAGGCAACGCCCGCTCGGGCCGCCGCCGGTCCGAAGGCCACGCCGCAGCGCCAACGCGCTCGCGGCCGCTACAACCGCTACTAAGTGGACGTCGGCGGATTTCGTAGCTTAACTTAACATACACTTAAACTCTATACAAGAAAAAAATATATATACATACATTCACGCCCAGGAGGAGGATGAAGAACAGATCAAACGATCTCTTCCCGCAATTTGACATTTGCATCCCAATTTGCATATACACTGAATGAAAGGAAACCAAGAGGACAAGCAACTTTACGTTGAAACAGTTGACTACATTGTAACTGAAGACGAAATTCTTGATACTGTGACGAGTGGGAGAATACAGACAGACAACTTGATTGAATCGATTCCACATGAATTACTACCAATTCCCCCATCCTAGCTCTGCATACACCATACCAGCCGACCACCAATCATTCAGCTTATGTAATCATACAATTTTTAAAATAAACAAAGAAACAAAAGTAGTTGTAAAACAAATAACCTTTCTGTTTGCATTGGGAAATGGAAATTTACCTTAAAGCTGTGCTGGGCAATGAGATGCAGTGGCCACTTCCTGGATGATGCGGTTTTTGTTTATACATTTTATATGATCAATTGTTGCATGTTTTAACTTAGGTCAATGATTTGTAAAAACAATATGGAAAAATAAGTTAGACAAGGCAGACTATTGAAAACTTTTTAGCAATTGTAAATGTTTTTGTAGAATACGAATTTAATTTATGTAATTTCGCAAACCCAAACCCCTAAAATCCAAATAAATTAGACACTTTATTATACATTTACACATAGGTACATATGCGGTATATTTTATGCCACAAATCGCATTTCGATTCAGAGATTATGTGAGCTGAGCGTATAAGGAAAACCTTGATATGATGTCATACAAATAGGGTACATATATGTATTATTTACAACTTAAGCGACTAGGAGATGCTTCTCCTTCGAGTGTTCGAAGGTAGGCGGAGCATAAAGATGAGTGAGACCCCACCGAGAAGGGGTTAAGTACTTGGGTGCCTGTTGAGGATCCAGCGGTATCAGTTGAAGTCCAGAGTATTCGCCTCCGTCATCGTGGTTCGCATCCGGCTCTGATCGCTCTGAGACCGGCGAAGTCCGCCCGGACGCCAGCCGCTGCGCCAGCGCTTGATGCAACTGAGCAACGACCAGTTGATGGACTTGGAGCGACTCAGCACGTAGACATACGGATCCGAGGTGAAGTGCAGAGCTGTGAGCACGTCGGCGATGATGAAGAATTTATTCGATGCGGGCACCCGATCTGGAGCAATGGCCAACGGGATGGCGATCTTCAAAGAAATTCGAAAACAATTTTGAAATAAACAAGATTGATATAGTCGACTGCTGCAACACAATATATATCCGCCGCACCTCAGTTTGCAAATATGATTGCATACCGTAAAATTGTGCGATCAATATGAAATTCGGAATATGAGAGGAAATTTAAAAGAAAAAAATACTTTGGCTATGAATCTAATACAAATTGTGTAAAATGAATTGGATCGGAAGGAATTCCTTGTCCATGTTAAATACTTTTTCATAAATGAAATCAAAGCAAATCATACAGAAATAAATTTTAGAATGAAGACATTTTAAAATAATTATTTTCATAATTAAATATCTAACAATGAAACCTTATTTTGACTTTATCACGAAATGGATGTCTACAAAATATAAAGAATTACTAACAATAACAAGAGAATAAATGAGTTTCTTTAATTAATAAAAGTAAACCCTCTTATTGTTTAAATAAAATTAACTTTAAAAAATGCCCAGGATTTTACCATATTAAATTTAAATATTTTATTTCTTTAATGAACTAGGAAGAGCCATATATAACTATTTTTTAAATAAGTATGACTTTAAACTTTAACTTGAATAAATTGAGTATTACCTCTATGAAAGCAGAAAATGTGTATTTTTCTTGGAGAACCTACCATTTGTGGCATCCAGCAGATGACAAAGGAGATGCTAAGGAAGGCCATCAGCTTGGCGAACTTGATCTCCACGGGTGAGGAGTCCGTGGCCGCCATTGTAACACTGACGCTGTGCCGGAACTGCCTCGTTGGCTGGACACTGCGATGGCTACTTCCGCTTCCGGAACTGAGCTGTGTCTGATAGAGAGTGGTGCCGCTGCTGCTCTCCGGATCAATGCTAATCGTACTGGCCTTGTCTTTGACCAGGTCATAGTGCATGTGTCGCTTGGCCGTTCGACTCCGTCCAATCACACAGAGCAGTGTGTGGGCCACGAATAGGTTGCAGGCCACTATCACGATGCACAATAGGGTGCCTGAATAAAATCGATTGTTGAATTAGTTGGGCCATATAACTGGCGACGGCGAGAACATTACCAAAGACCATAAAGAGCACCGCATACGACTTGTTCCACACACCCTGCGCATCGCGATATCGTATGCACTTAAGCTGTTCCGGATTCGATTCATCGATGTAGGCGCCAAACCCAACAAATGGCAGGAACGTGATGATCACGGCCACAATCAGTATGCTGTTGATGCTCTTGCGTATCAGCTCGTAGGTGATGTGCTTTTGGGCGAGATTTATAACCATTAGATGAGTGATTTGTAAGGCGCGTGATTTCCATTATACCAATTATCTAACTTTCTATATTCAAATAATGAAAGTGTAATTCTTTACCCATACAAATAATTTCTAAACAGTTTTTGAAAAAAAAAATTAAAAGGGTTCACAATGTGCATTGCACACAATACATTTTACGTTGTAAAAAATGGGTAAGTATAAAAAATATTTTGTTATATTCAAAAAAAGAATTACACTCTACTACCCATAAAAACAGGGTATTTTTTTAGTGGCAACAATCGGAATATAAAAAAATAAATGAAAAAATATTATCATCACTATTTTTTAATTTTGTTATTTCTATTAGATATTAATTAAAATCGGAAACAATAGGATAGTTTAAAAAATTGAACTGAAAATCATCATATCATTTAAATGTCTGCACGGGTAAATACACTTTTCTTGTCTAATAACAATCTTTTATACATAGAAAGTTAGAACCTTACCTTGTGGTAAATAAAGGGTCTGGCCAGGGCCATCCATCTTTCCGCCGCCATGACTGCTGCAATGCACCCGGAGCTGAGGCCAAAGAATCGCCACACCACATGCCCCACACAGTCCATTCGCACAAAGGACTGCAGGACCTCCTTCGAGAGGTAGATCTTCAACAGCGTTGTGGTTAGCATCCCCAGCAAAGCCACCAGATTGTTGGTGGCCAGGCAGCTGAAATAGAAAATATTGCCACAAATTTAAGATGTTTAAGCTTTTACATAAACTGGATACTAAAATATTTGCGCTCCATTTGCGTTAAATTGCCAATTAATCATTGAGTTCTACAGTACATAAACCACGAATAAGAGAAAAAGGAACAATAAATTGTACAATAATATCGAAGTGTTTTTAATTAATTGCCACTTTGATAAGGGGAAACTTTCAATAAAGATAACTTTAAGCTGCCCCATATGGTTGGGTTGCTACCAATTTTGGTAGCCTACGACGTGACTCGAATTTTAATCACCTTTAAAATAAAATTGTATAATTTATTTTGAATTGAATTATAACAAACAAAAGACCATAACCATAAGGGAAGTTTCTATGCCGAAAAATATGTTTATAAGTCCTTTTACAATTTATTAATATTTTAGGACTAATTGGTCAGACAGCCGACTTAATATGCTTACAAAATAAAAAGTAGCTTTTCATATTATTAAAATACTTTATTATAAGAATGGATACAAAATAAAAATGCAAGAATGTCAGTTACAAATTTAATTACATTATTTTAATATACCATTTTACCTATTTCAGTATTGTGCCTAAAAATGATGGCAAAATATATGAACGGAACTAATCTGCCTAAATTAAACTTATCTAGCCATCAGTTAGTATGCTCTGTGAAATATGTGCCTGTCAATAGTGAGTTTGATTAAGTATTTCCTTTTTATTGGGATCGTAAAATATTGCATTTGTGGAAAATACTTGTGTATTTCGGTTTGATTGTTTTTGGGGCGCCGTCGACACAGGAAACTCATTTGTCTTTGGGTGAGACAAAAATATATACTTAGAAGTAGGGCCTTTTCAGTGGAAATTAATGAAAATGCTTGCTTTAATAGAATGCGAAATGGGATTGACAATTCCCAGCGTTTGTGGGTGGGTCGAAAGGCTCGGCTAGTTGTTAAGCAGGGCCATGCTTTTATACATTTTTATTTTCATTAGTTGCATGTATACCTATATACCTGTTTCTAGTTCAAAAAACTATTAAAAGTTCAATTTATGGTGCATTGTAAACGTTTCACAGAAAACAAAAGCTCCGAAACAGTTCATTACTGGCCGAAAATGACTAAATATTCGACTTGCAATGAAAATTGCAAAATTGTGTTGTTGACTTGTAAAAGCAAACTCATTGTTTGTTTATTTGTGCAATGGGGAAATACATATTTTCACAGCCATTCCGGTTTTCTTGAAGGGGCAAAAAGCAATAAGGGTGCCAATTATGTCATTGGGTTACCCTGATTTATCGACACTTCTCAAGTGCCAATCACCGGGCTCGTTCAATCAATCAAATTACAGATCAAAGGCTCTGCCAAAAGGAGGCCTCATGTTTGAAGCGGAATTCGCCTTAATTTGTACTCTACTCCCTTGATGGCTCAAATTGCTGGCGACAGCAATTTGCGCATATTACGCATACGCACTGTCGCCTCAGCATAAAATAAAGCGAAAGGAGCAAAAGCTCAGTGAAACTGCCAAGGGCTTCAAACGCTGATAAATGAAATATAAATTGTGACAAATTTTTGGCATACGAACTTGGAGAATTTAGCTGTGTGTCATAAATAACTTTTTCTCACTTGATAAGGTTCAACTAAAAACAAGTAAAAACACCCTTTCGAATTATGTACGTTCATTTCTATATTTAACCTCAAGTCTGTTTTTTGCATATAATGACAAAAATAACAAGTATAGAAGTAGTTAACTTATTTAACAAAAGTGAAGTCGTAAGTTGTAAGAACCATTAATGGGAAATTTTAAATGAAGTCAATAAAAATGGTATTGAAGTTTATTTTTAAAAGTATATATTAACGAATGATTTGTTATTGAAATTTGTGCAACTAAACAGAGCTAATAAAAACATAAGAAAATCTTGAGTATCACATTTTTTTTATGGAAGTCCATATCCCTAGTTGACTGAACACTAATCTCTGTCTTAAGTTTACACCGTAAAGCTTTTAATGCATTCGCAATAATTGCATTCCCACGTCGCCGATAAGATTGTGTAAAACAGAGAGGAATATGGGCAAATCTCACTGCCAATGGACTTATTCCGTAATTTGATAAGATATGCAAAAAACCACGAGCAAAGCAAAACAATTCAAACTATGTAAATCAGGCCCGCATAGGTATATTATCGAACACTATAGTGGCCGCAGTTGAGAGCAGGTTGAATAAACTTACATAGCCATGAACTGGCCACAAAACAGTCACAAACATAAAGTGCATAAACTGAGTAGCTACACGCAAAGAAAATAGGCAACAACTACTGGTATTTGGTGTGACATTTTGGCTTGGAAAGATTTAAAAAATGTTTAACCAAAAAATAAAAACTATGTTTTTCATTTCATGATTTACACAAATTTGAATTATAAAACCACAACCATTATGGGTTGTTTATTGATTATTCTTCAACAACATTAAGCAGAATAAATAAAACGTTGGCTTATTGTCAGTATACCTCAACGATTTAAGTTTACGATGTTTTAAGCAAACAAAACTAAGCTTGTTAGCATTTACAAGTGTTTAAATTTGTTTTATATACTTCTCAGATTTTTGTTTTTCAGAATGTAATATAAATAATATTAATATTATTTTTTTATATATATTTTTTTTTATGTAGTTTGGACTTACCGCAACATGAGCGTGTATTTGCTGTTTTTGTTGTGCTTTTTGCGCGCCAAAATAAAGAGAGCCAGGGAATTGCCGAAAACCCCCAAAACCATGACAATGGCCCCAAAGATCAATCGGTTGCGATTTGCATAGAGGGCACTTGGAATGGTCGCAGAAGTTGCATTTGCCAGCATCACAGCTGCTGCTGTTGTGGTCTCCATCTCCATACTGCCGGTGTGATAATTACACTCGATTGCAATTCAGGTGAAAATCTAACTGGCTGCAAACGATTTTTCTTTTTTCACAAATGAGCCTACCGCAAAAACATAGTCACTCGCACATGCAGTAGATGGAAACCCGTTTCGATAGCCAAATTGGAATTATTTTCTTAAGACACTTAATTAATGATTAGAGCGCCCGACACTTGATTGAACCGACCGATACGATGGCGTATTCGAATTCGATTTCGATCCGAGGAGCGCGTCTGCAGTCAGCCAGGCGTCGATTTAGAATGACTACTGCGCCGAGCAGCGCATTTGTCGGCTGCTGCTGCTGCTGCTGTTGCCGCCTATAGCTCCAAGCTATATAAGTGGGTGGTTGGTTGGGCAGATCGGATCGGAGAGGGGTTACTTTTGGTTGCCACTGGGAATGGTTCCTTGCTCAACAGTTGGCAAACATTCGGCTTCGGCTCTGGATCGGAAGGCGGCTCGTGTTCGGGGCTTCGGCTGGCTCTGCCTCTGTTGGTGGCCACATCGGATACATCATCTAGCATATAGCATATAGACACCGCAAAGCAGCCGACTCACACCCACACCAACACCAGCACTCACACCCACTGGCAAACTACCCCATCGAAAATGCACAGCTCGTGCCAGCGCCTTTGGACGTGTGCGAACGGTCAAAATAGCACGACAAATTTTATTGTTTTATACCCTATCAAATAGAATATCAATTTGAAGTCGATGTATCGTAGTTATATACTTTTGATTTGTAAAATACCAAAATTAAAAAACTCGTTGCTATAAAGTTTTAACTTAAATCACGAAAATTAATTACCTCTTTGCTAAAATGCTTTTAATTTAAAATAAGAAAAAAAATGTAATTTGGGAAATATTACATTTAAGAAACAAATTGTGGCTGTCAAGAAATTCGCACTTCAAGTTTAAGTTTATTCAAAAAAAATATGAATTCCCTTTTTTTTAATTATGGTAACTAAGCACAAAAGGTTTTTTTATCCTCTGGCCACAAAGCAAAACTAAATTTTTATTAATGAATAAGTCTAAGAGAAAGCTTTTTTTGCCGTTAAGAAATAATAATAATTACGAATTGTTTGTTGAGATTCATATAAAGTTTATTTGATAACTCAACATGACATTTCCCATGACTCGACTTTTTGATTACTAACACTCGAATTGGGTTTGTGTTTTAGAAACAGTGCATTCTACAGAGATAAAAATATATTAACCAAATAAAAATTTTGTTTTTTAAAAAAATTCTTATTCATGTTACTCAAATTTATGAAACAATTTAAGATAGTGCATTTGAGTAAGAGTACACTAAAAACTATGCGTAATGCTTTTTTCAGAGTTTTCGGCGTTCCATTAATAATTAACAATCGAGATTTTGAAAATTGTATTAATGGATTCTCTTAACTGGTAGCTGTAATAGGAATTTCGAAAGAAAATTCTTCAAAGAAATTATAAAATCAAAATAATTAAAATTGTATATGAAATTTGTATTTGGAAAGTTAATATTGAAAATAAGAGGCTCGCATACTGGCATTTTAAGTGGGAAATTAGGCATTCGGCGAAACAAAGCGGAAGCCGCCAATCGGCAATGTGATGATCCGTTTTGGGTTGTTGGAATGGATGGGCACTGGATGGGTGGTCTTTGTTGTGGCGACAACGGGGCGTATGAGGAACTGGAAATAAAATGATACATCCACAGCTGGATGAAATTAACGAGCCTGCGGCTGTGGGGGCTGGTGTCGTCCTTGTGGTGTGAAATTGTGGTTTAAGTATCATTCCATCGCCTCCTACAGACGTCATGCGGCTATTCTATTTTTAGTTAATTCCCCGAAAGGCAACAAAACACGAAATGTGAATGCTGCCCTAGAATTGGGTGTCCCTTGATATCCTCGTTAAGCGTCACCAGAATTGGTTTGCTGTCTATTAATTGTACGCCTCGAAATTGGATGCCCAAAGCAACGTCGACAGCCTGCCATATATTTCGTTCTCCACTTCGTGGGGTGGATTGGATGGCTGGGACAAATAAAAATTACTTTTCGGTGGCTCAAGGGTTGACTGACCTCTGACCCTCTTTTGCGCGTTTTTGCAAAATTAAATGAATAAATAATAACGCACTATTTGCACTTATTCAGTGAGCGCTCCTCAGTCATAAAGCGGCTGATTAATGGGCCAGCATTTTGGACACTTGAGGTATGAGGTCATGGCAGGGTGCTTGTCTCATGACTCCCATTCAACTATATATTGCACTTTTTGTTTTGACCAATTAGTTTCAAATCTACAACGGCGTTCTGGTAAATGTGATTAATCTGTCAATAAAGATAAGGTTGTAAAAGAGTCGCGGAAATACTTAGGTAAACTTATATATTTGTGGACTTATAACGTAAACAATGTTGTACAACATATGAAAATAAACAGAAGATATAATCCCCGAAAAAGTTTCATTATCGACCTTTAATTGCTCTATGCTACTATAAGCATTTTTAAAAATGTCTAGTCCTTTAAAACTTTTAGTGATTTTTCTTTTAAGCATGCTCGTCAAATTTACTTTTTCGTTTGTATAAAAATATTTATTAAAAATAAAATTTATTGAAGGAATCAAACCACAATTTATTTTTTTTTAATTCCTTAAATAAGGAATAAATAAATAAATATTTTTATTTTAATATATTACTGAATTTCATTTAATTTTAAAACGTTTTGAGTTGAAAACGGTCAACTTAACTATGGAAAACACAGCAAAGTAGATTAAAAAGTAGGACATATGGGTATAAGAGTATTTCCCATGCAATTGTAAGTCCCTTAAAAATGGCACTCCCTTGGCGCGTGAACTTCCCTTTGGTGACTCACTCCTGCAGTGACATATGATTATATGATTATTGAACTCATGGTGAAATTGCAATTAAACGATAGGGATTTTAAAGACCTTGAGACTGCATTGCGAAAAATTGAGCTAGGCTGTCCCTGATATCTCCCACTTTCCTCAGGGGTTAAAGTAAATGTTAGCATAGCTGGTGGTCAATAAATATAATGGTTCTAACTATTGGATGGACGTACTTGACTTGAACCACCCGTGAGTCAATTTCTATATACACCCATCGAACTGCAAAGATCGAAGACTATTGGTTGACAGTGTGCCAGTGCATTTTACAATCACTTGCATTTAGCATGACAAACAATCCAGCACTTCAATGGTTTGACGATTCTTGATCAGAGAAGCATCGAGTCTTCTCTCCGGGAATGTTTATGGGAGACAGGCGCATACCAAAAATCAGCTCTCCACATCGTTGGCAGAATATTAAATCGAAGATGGGCTGGCGAACAATTAATAGAGTTGCCGGTGTCCGGAATTAAGGGGGATTGATATTTCAAACACGCAAAACGCAGATTGATCGACGCGTGCAAGACCAAAAGCCGATCGAAAATGTCTATAGCCAAAGATTCGGATGGCTGGCTGGCAACAAAACAACAGATATCAAAAGGCTGTGTTGAAATTGAAAGAAAACAATGCAAATTAAGATTGAATTCGAATGCGACACAAATGCATGGTAAATGTTTTGTTCTTTGGGCCTCGCGGCTTGAGGTATATATGCATGTATATATATATATATATATATATTTATTTATGGGATTTCACTAAACTAGGTGTGTATCTCAAGATATATTCGTTTATAGCGTTTTATGCACAGTTTTCTTTTCTTTTTTAGTTGTGACACAGGATTATATTTAAAGTACAAAGTTATTTATAATTTTTAGGAAACTTGTATCCTCTTTTGCATTCAGTATTCTATATTGCACTATTTAAAGCTCAAGCTGATAGCCCCCCTGCCACTGCCAGCTGAGTCAACTACTTAGTAATAAACATTTAAAAAATAAACTTTCGTGTGCCAAGTAAATTACTTGGACATTATAAACAAATTCACTAGCTCATCCTCCCACTCGTCATCCACCGTCACACACACACACACACACACACACAATTGGCTGCATTGTGTGTGCGTGTTTGTTTGGCCTACAATCACAGCAGTCAAAATTACATACAATATATATGATAAACTAAACAGGAAATCAAACTAAATTTGGCGTAGTTGCTTCATCTCGGTTGTAGCTGCCCTTAGATGCGACTGCAGAAATTGTAGAGCAGCAGTTTATCCTCGAAGTGATAAACGTTGTTGATGTGTCGCAAGACCCTGCCATCGACCAGATGCCTGGCGTAGTGCACAGCCTCCATGCGGTCCTTGGACAGGCCCACCTCGATAAGCCAGCTGACGAACTCGGTGCCGTAGAACACCTTGCGATACACGCGAATGCGCCACCTGCAAAGATCACGAAAGTTCTTTAGTAAGTTATGACAAAATCAGCTAGATATACTGGTATAATTATTAATTTTAAAAAACATATGCAAACGTGTCTACCGACTGATTCTCAATTTAATTAACTTGAAAACACTTACTTAGTTTGGTTGAAATTAAAAATTATTGTCATCCAAAAAATCATTCCTATTACTGTGTTCATAAGAGTAACTGGACTAAGCAAATTTCTACAAGATTTCCTATATTTTCATAACTGAAGAACTCTTCATGTCTTGATTTTGCCCACCTTCTGTCCTTGGCAATATCCTTTTTGCAGTTTTCCAAGTGATGATTGCGGAACTGTTCGCAAATATGTTTGGTTTCGGGTCGCACGTTTGACCAGTGGGGTAGGCTAACCACATTGGCTCCATACCTTTAACGAAAAAAATATTATACATTAAATAAGAAAAGTTGGTATAATGATTCAGAACTCACCATAATTTGCGCCAAAGTTTTACAACCGGCATTAGTAGCTCGCCTATGTCGGTTATGAACACGGCCAGAACAATCAAACCTTGGCCAAAGTTGAGGAAAGCATCGAGAAAACTGAGTTCCAGATATATGCCCGACATTCCCTCCATCACTAGAGTCCAAATGGACACCGCCAGGCCGACAAACATGGAGCAGAGCAGGATGATCAAGAGGACGGTGTGCTTCAACGTTTGGTGTTCATCGGTGTCGCTTGGATGTTCAAGGGGCTCGAGTCCTCTCCTATTTTGATCCTCATAGCGCTCAATAATTGTCTGACAGCTTTGGCGAGAGGTACTCGGCCCACAGTTGAAGGAACTGCTGCACATTTGATTCCTAATCCTGGATAGATACATTTTTTATTACCAGTTTTATTTTTCATTGCCACTTGAAACTTACTCGTCTGCAGCAGGTGCACTTTCGATCTTGTCCAGATCCTTATTGTTGGCACCACTGGCGCGTTGTCGTGTGCGATTCAACAGATCCTCGATGTCCACAACCACAGTGCTGGTAGTCGATGGAGTGGTTACCGGCGCTCCTCCCGAGCAGCAAGTTCCACTGCCAGAGCCACAACCACCTCCTCCTCCTCCTCCCCCCGAACTTGTTCCACCATTGCCATTGCCATTCCTTCTGTTTGCTGGCAATCCCACAGCAGTTGGTATCATTTCATCATCGTCGGATGAGGACGAATAGGATGTGGTGCGAACACTCTGCCGAATGGACGAGTGATCCGTGTGAGTCAGCAAATTGGTGGTGGATATTGTCGAGTGCAGATCAGATGATTCTGTGACAAGATTAACATTACCAATTATTCAATTTAAGGGAATTTCAGGCACCTACCCGACTCCGGATTGGATAACTCACGTGAATAGGTCATGTACTTTTCGTAGCGTTTCTTATAACGCTGATGCAGGACCAAGCAACCAACAGTGACTGAAATGTAAAATTATTTAAAGATATAAGTGTTAAATTTAAGGAAAGAAATTCATAGAATTCATAAAAGTTGTTTTATCAGATTGAAAACTTTTGACGCATCATTTTATAACCTGTCCGATCCTTAAAAGTTAATCAAAGATCTGACAGGTTTTTAATAACTCTTCAAATGCATATAGATCTTTCATCATTATTTGGTGTTAAATAGATTTTTAAAATCCTTATTTTAACATACCTATAAAGCACATCACGAGCATGAATACTGAGATGGCTGCCTGGGCATTGCCATACTGAAAGCTGGGATTATGTTTCTCTCCCGACATCACATTAGAGTCAAAGGCAACCAAGAGGCCCGATATAACAGCCGGTACACCCCAGGCAAACACCAACTAAAACGGATAAATTCAAAGTTAAGTCACAAACGAATCTATTAATAGATCACCAATAATAGTTACCATATAGGGCCATAGTTTGAGCACAAAACACAAGCTGCGACACTGCAGAAAGAGTAGGGAAATGGCCAAAAGACCAGTCCACAGACGAGTGCTGTAGGTGCCGATATTGAAGAGGAAAAACTGCAGGTACAAGGGCCAACGGTGTACGTGCTCCATCTTGGACCAGAGGATAACCCCTATGCAGCACATAAGCTGTAACGAATGCTCTTTTAAAACCAATTCAAGGAGGTATTCATCATTGCTCATATACCTGCGACAGTACCAGACAGAACGTGATTCGCTGCGGCATTCGCTTGAAGCGCTTCGTCACAATCAATAATGATAGCATGATACAACAGGCTGCCGCACCCGCCACACTGATGTCAAACGAAAAGGCATCCAACTCATGCAGATAGTCCAGTGGCTTCAGATTCGTCAGCGATATCATTTTGGCTGATATAAACATCAGCGGCGCCGAGATGAATGTGCAGAAAACCATGCTACGGGCAACCTGAACAAAGAGAATACATAATCCATGGGGGAACAGAATGGGGGGGACTTTCAATTAAATTACCAATTCAACCTCCATGTTGTACTGAGTCGCAATGACGAAAGCCCCCGGGGCAGCTGGAAACGTGCCGTAGAGAAAGCCGAAAGTGCTCAGCTCGGTGGTGTCGTTGAAATTCTGTCCGGACTGCATAATGTTGACTGTCTGCCGGATGACCAGCGGTAGCACCAAGCTGTGAATAAAAAATACGTATGCTAAGTAATGCCAAAATACATTCATCTATGGGGAACATACATCTTAACCAATATGAGAACGCCGGGCAACAGGAAGCCAGTACTCTTTCGTTCAGTTCCTGCGCCTCCAACGATCTTTAGACCAAGTAGGAACAAGGCTGTGGCCGAAAAGCTCTGTCCAAGAACACGCAAAGTACTGGACACCATTTCAGGCAGGCCGTGGGGAAACAGGAAACCTCCTGCCACACCCAGCAAGGTCATCAGAAGCAGAGGGTTGAAAAACAGCGCAACTAGGGTGTTGAAAACCAGAATAGATCGCTCGCCCAGGCAGCGATTCCTTTTGGACATCTGCTCGGCGGGACAAGTTTCTGGACAAAGTGGCGGATTGCGGGTCTGAAAAGGATGAAATATGAGTATGCAAAGTGGAGGAAGAGAAACTATACTCAAACACTAACCACATCCTCCTTGTTCTTGATTATCTTAGAGATCTCCATGAGCACAAGACCAACGGGATTCAGTATGGCCAGTGAGATCGGAGCCATTAGATAAAGATAAGAGGCATATTCCGGGTGCACATCCTTGTAAAGAGCCATAACTGCAATGAAATAAACATATTTAATAGGTTGTCTAAAAATGTATTTAAAAGTAAATCAATAAATTAAATCTATTAGACAACGAATAAATATAATATTTATTTGGCAAGCTTTAGAAACATTTATACTGTTTTAAAGGAATAAAATACAACAATTTAATTTTATTGGCAGAGCGCGGGATTTATGTCTAATATTAATTTTTTTTGAAATATTATTTCTACGCAATGTTCTTTAGAAAGTATTTAAACTGTTTCAAATAAAAGGAAAGAATTTAAAACTATATCTGGTAATAAGTAACCTATTTTAACATTTCCAAAACCATAATCCCTGCTATAACTCACCAATGGGATATCCGATAGCAAAGTCATTGCTCTGGGTGCAGAAAATGGCCATCAATCCGCCGCGGGCGTAGTTCAGTGGCCTGGCAACCAGCAGTGAGATTATCAGCACGGAAAAGAAAACCACCGCCTTGGAAACAAGCATGGCCAGCAGGAAGCTCCAGTTCACAGCGCTCCAGTTGAGCTCCACCAACGAGAGGAAGATCAGGGAGGGCAGGGCGAAGGTGCCCACAAAGGTGCCCAGACCCTTGGTTTCCGCATTGCTGATGATCTTGAAGCGTCCGGCAATGTAACTGCAAACAAGGAGTGAGTAAAAGGAGAACATTACACCAGTAATCAGGTTGTAAAGGCGTGTCTGGCCACGCCCCCCTGACCATAAGGTGCTCATTTATAATGCTAACAACCCAGCCAGCCGGAAAGGCGGAAACTCTTAATCAATATGTTCAAGTGTACTACATGCATACAAAAAAAAAAACAATCACCAGAGCCACACGTGATCCCCTCGTAAACCAGTTTTATTTCGGTCTGTCTCTTGGCTAACAAAGATTTGTAAACGTTTTTGTATTTGTATTTCTGTCACACTCGTCGAGACAAATTAATCGGGTAATCGGGAGTAGGGAGTATTTCCCCCAGCTTTATTCGAACTAGTTTAGCGACCTTTTATTATGACTCAATGCGATTTATTGCAATTACGTTGGATTTGTACATATTTTGTGGATTTTATTTTGGTTGGGAAGTACCTACTCTTATCTCCGGAAGATTTGCGGGTCTCGTATTGATATTGACGGCAAGGCTCAGCTTCTGGTTTTGCGAGCCTAGCATGTGTCATATATGTTGGCGAGAATGCTTTTTCCCAGGAATTCGAAACACTTGTGAACATTATCTTGGTTTGTTTAGTGCGAGTGTGTGTTAGTATAGTCTTTAAGAGTTTGCAAAACATGTCTGATAAGAATGTGTGCCTATTCGAATGCTGAAAGGGCAGAAGAAAGACGAAGAAATACACTAAAGATCTTAAAGCAGTAAATTCATTTATTTCTTAGCTTATTTTGACAGTTGTTTTTTAAAGAAAAGGTTAGCCAACCAAAATTTAAAAACAAAACGTTTAGTTAAACAGAAAAACGTCAACCATTTTTCCTTGTTTACCATAACCAATTATCTGTTGAGCAAAACAAGTGTTCTAGAAAGTCAGTCAAGAGAAAGAAAGCCGAAATTAGTCACACCAAATGAAAAACGGTTAGGATCGGCACGGAAATATTTACCTTACGTGCCCAAACATGTGTAAGTTCATTTAATTATTTTATATTATATATAAAACGCGGGCGACCTGTTGGTCAACTCTCGCCCAGAATCAGCAGAAACAGCTGCAAATGTCTAGATTAGTTCAGTTTAAAGATTCTATTCACGCGATTAATGCATTTGTTGTTGTTCTCCTACTATGACTATAGCTCAAACCATAACAAGCTGTGATGTTTAGAGCCCCTTAATTACTGGTAGCGCTTATCAGGTTATTCCCACCCTATATCACAAAATAAACGGTCTATACCTAGTCGATCAAGTTCTCACAGTCAACGCAAACAAGAAAGATTCATCAAATAAATGATTAAATGTAATTTCAATCTGATAACACACTCGTAAAATAAAATTTAATTGCATTACGAGCACCACTTAAAACTGGAAATAATGTGTATTATTCGGTTACCCTTTAATTATAGAGTGCAAAGGGTTATATTAGGAAACGTAAGATATTTATAGTTGGTGCTTCAGGTAAAATAATTCAACGTTTATAAATAACTGTGAAATGTGGATAGTGAAATTGTAAGCTACTACTAAAAGTAAATCAAATATTTTGTATAAATAAAATCAATTCTTTAACTCGAAAGAGCTTGGTCAACCAAGTTTGTCTTTCTTTTAACAAATTATATTATTTTAAGGACATGACACACCGAACACACACAATTTTGTAACAAAAAATTTTTTTAATACATTTTCTCAGTTTCTATTAAAATAACCTTAGGCCTAAGTAATTAAAAATGACAAAACATTTATCATTAATGATCATTAATTATCTTTACAGCTGAAAGTCTAATTGAATTATAAAATTCCGAAGTCAGATGTTAACAAACGCAGCGAGAGAACTGTTAAGTAATATATAATCGTAATCGTAATCGACTTTGTATAGGCGATATCTGTAATTGTTTGATTGAACAGTTGGAGGAGGTGCATCTGCCAGTTGGTCTTTGTCTGGGCATGCATATCGCCTGTAATTGGCAGTGGTCGGTAGACAAATCGGTAATTGCGCTTACATAATCCATGCAAGCGCTGTGCAAATATTGCCTCAGGTGGAGTGGATATTGTTTACAGCTTTCATGCTAAACACTGTATTGCAAGGTCATTTTTGTAATTGTTTTGCCGACTTTTTACGTTTTTTCTCGCACTCTCTAAACGTTTTACTTTCGATTATTGCCCACTAGCAATTAAGTTTCGGCTCAGATGCATACATCAAGATTGATATGGGGACCTAGGAAATTTACATATGCCGCACCCTATTGTTATTGAGCAATTTTTTATATGTCAAATTTAATAAAGGCTTTACGGCAATTTCACAGGAAAAGTGCCACGAGCGGCTGGAATTAGTTCAAATTTGTAAAATTGCTTTTAATAATGATTGCTTTTAATTTATTTATTTATTTAATTATTCGCCAAAACAATGTTTATTGGCTACAACAAATTAAATCTTAAAAATGAGCATTAAATGTTTAGAAATGTTCAATTACGAAGTTACGAATAAATCGTTTGTTCAGGCCAAAGTCAAGCCGCATACTAGTAGGCAATGCATTATATAAACGAAGAGCCCGACAAATAGGTTTACTGAAGGCATAGTTAAACCATAGGCACGTAAAAATCTGCATGCTACACAAAAGTCTATTTTAGAAAGCAACACATAGGGCAAACTAGATTGCCAGCAAGGTTATTTAAATAAAGTGAAGCCTGAATTTTCAGGCTCTAATAGGTTAATAAACATTGGGAAATGAATGCAGCTAACGGAAACAAAAAAAATTCCACAACAAATAGACGGAACAAAGATGTAAAAAGTTCGGGTTTTGCAGGTGACTGATCAATCAACATCAGTTACCGACTTGCAATGACTAATCGGAAATTTTGTAATTTTGTAACCCTTTTACAACCGCCAACAAATTAAGCATACATTTTTTTCGCAATACATCCGCAATTATACAAAGAACTGTTGTTAAATTAAACAAAACGAGAAACTTAAGAACGGTTAAATTAATGTCTTAATGTATAAAAGGGTCATTAATCCGTTTTAAAATAAAAAGTCCAATATATAAATGTTATAAATTAAATATATAATAAATAGATTTTAATTATACGCCAAATTTAACCAAAAGAAATCTCTTTTTGCAATTGGATTTCTTAAAATAGCAAACCTTATTTTAACTGATTAAAGATAATTTGCTGGGTTTGTTTGAAAGAGCAAACGATTCAATTTGGAGTACGCACAGACAGTGAGACAGCAGTTTGCCGAAGATAATAAAATTCGAGTGTCAATTTATAAGTGGGGGAAAACAAATCAGAGAAATTGAATCGAGAACAAGTGACAGACAACTTTCATTCGTACGCACGTACCAGCTATCATAACGATAAGATGGCCTACGTCTGAGCTTGGACCCTGTGGCAATCCATGGAATAACCTTCCTTACTCAACTATCTGTACACATCGGTTCCTTTTCAGAGTTACAAAAGTTCTAATGGCATTAAAAAGTGCATTCTGCTTCATAATTATGAAAATTTCCTATATTTTCTCCTTAACTGGAAATAAACTTTATTCTAAAGGTTATACATATTTTATAGTTTAGTTTAGCTACGTTTATAGTTCTGATAGGCTTTATAGTAAGGTTGACAATATAACCTTTTGTCTAAGGTTTAATGCACTTTCTTGATTAGTTTGTTTGTAGGGGCGGTTAATTAACAGCGTAAAGGTAAATATAGTTTTACCTAATAGATTAAATAACTCCCACTTAGGGTGGTTTGCCTGTACGCGAATCAAACAAGGTCGCACAATGGACAATAGGGGTGAAGGCTAGCGTGGCGTATGTGGTAAAATCAATGGGTAATCTAATTGGGGAGGATGCGTGGGCCAACTATCTGCGTGCTTTGTGCTATCTATCCCATATACTAACCCGCAAATGATGATGCCAAAGCACTGAACCAATGCCGGATAAAAGTTGTTCATGGAGACGCCTCCATCGTCGGCACGCGGTATTGAAGTTCCATTGGCCAAAGATGAGGCCATGGTCGAGGCGATGACCCTGACATTTGCCTCGGTGCTCGCAGCGATTCGCTCCCTTGCATAGTACATGGAGCTATCCATTTGGGGACTGCTTTGGAGTGGGGCTTAAGTGTGGGTGGTTACAGTTAGTGGGCGACTTTGCACGTCATTGCGAACTAAAAGCAGGGTGCTCCGGCAGCCAAACAGCTGACGCGCTGTGACGTCAATGGGCCAACTGCGGACTTATTGAATTTTCGCTATTCTTTCTCCTGCAAATCTTTGCCTTTATTATTTAACTGGCTTATTTACGCAGTTTTCTTTGCTCAAGCCTTGCCAATTTTCGTTGTTGTTGATTATTTTTGGCACTCTTTCGTTCTTTCGATCGAAAATCGTAGAAAATCCATTTGCCCGGCAGGCTGATTTCACTTTCATCTGTTTGAGCGACTCATTCCTTATTTAAAAAGCCGCGGCACTTGCTTTCGAGATTGAGTAAAATTGATTAATTAGCGGATATTAAGCTAGTTAAGAGCTAAAAAGCGCCCGACGATGCGTTTTGTTTTTAATTTGCAACGCGAATGGTGAGACCGTGGCGCCGTCGTTGTAATATACTGCGAGCAGAGAAAAATGTACTAAAAAACCCAGTTGAATACCAAAAACACCAGTGCTGACTAAAACCGTTAGCTTTTTATAATTTTACACGTTAATTTTACAATAATTTGAGACAGTGAAGTTGTAAAAAACACAAGCAGTTTTACATCGAAAATAATTACACCGAACTATATGCTAACAATAACTAGTTTTATGCTAATAACTTTTGCACAGCTCAAATTAACTGAACAAATCGAATGAAATGGGGCTTAAATTTTTTTTGAAAGTTTTAAGTGTTAACTTTAAATAAAGTAAATTGCTTAGAAATCATTGTAAGTAAACATTCCTATTCAGAACATTTTATTTTTTTGCTGTTATCAGTTGCTTAAAAATAAGGTCATGAATTTATGTTGTTAACATCTTTAGTTTATGGTGGTTTCTTATTTCAACAATACATTTTTTCATTTTTAAAAATGTGCGACCTGCTTAAGCCTAAACAGTGTTGCCTAACGCACGAGCGATGGGCATCATTGGCTAGGAACAGCTGATTGGTGTCTGAAAAAGAAGAAGAATATTAGTCATCAAACAAAAATTGTAAAACGAAATTAGCTGGAAATCCCGTAAATTCTCGGCCACTTTTGCATTTTAAAAATAAAAAACAATCAAAATGAATCGCCTTTTCGGTCGCGGCAAGCCCAAGGAGCCGGGTCCAAGTCTAAACGATTGCATAGCCGGGGTAAGCATGAAAAACATGGGGGAAAACAAAACAAATCAAGATTTTATTTTACTTAATAGGTTGATTCCCGTGCCACAAATATCGAGGAGAAGGTCAATAAGCTGGAAGCTGAGCTGCGTAAATATCGCGAGCAAATGTCGAAGATGCGCGAAGGTCCTGCAAAGAATTCTGTTAAACAAAAGGCCCTCCGGGTGCTCAAACAAAAGAAAGCGTAGGTTCAAAACCCCACCCACTGATTTATATTGATTCACTGCCATAACTCACTGCTTAATTGCCATAAATTTGTTTTTTATTTCTTTAAACAACTTTATCGAATTATCCAACTGGATATAAATGTGTTCCCAATCTAGACTCTTGACTCCACAAAGCTTATATCCTCCCATACCTCTCATACATTGGTCTTATCATCTTTAACAAATTTGTATACCCATTTACAATTTGGATTTTATCCCATCCTGTACTTCTATTTAAAAACCACAACCTCACTTGATTTGTCAATCCTAATATAGCTACGAACAGCAGGCGGAATCTCTGCGCAACCAGTCGTTTAACATGGAACAGGCCAACTATGCGGCGCAATCCTTGAAGGACACTCAGGCCACAGTGGCGGCCATGAAGGATGGAGTCAAGCAGATGAAGACCGAGTACAAGAAGATCAACATCGACCAAATCGAGGTGAGCCCATATATTTATATAAAATTTAAATATATTAAAAACGCTATAGTACTTTAACAAATATCGGATCTAAAAGAAAAGTAGTCACAATAGCCAAAATTAGGATAAGCACAAAAACACTACTTTAGCAATTCTGTTGACATGAATTTAATTTAGCTAAACACATAAGTACACTGAAAAGTAAACAGAATTTGAATTCAATTATTTTGATTTATTAAAAGGACATCCAAGACGACATGGCTGATATGTTTGAGCAAGCGGACGAAGTGCAGGAGGCACTGGGTCGCACCTATGGCATGCCCGAGGTGGATGACGATGACCTGCAGGCTGAGTTGGATGCCCTGGGCGATGAGATTGCCCTGGACGATGACACCAGCTATTTGGATGATGTGGTCAAGGCTCCGGAAGCTCCGAGTCGAGAGCCGGGAGCCGATAGCATTGTGCCTGGAAAGGTAAATAGCTGTTAATTGGGATAGTTTAACAGGACTATTTAATTATTCCTTAATTTCTTACAGAGCACAATTGAAACGGATGAATTCGGCTTACCCAAGATCCCTACTTCGCTGAAGACTACATAGGCAAGGAGCTGCCAGTTCTCAGGTTTCCATAATGCATCCTTTGTTGAACTTTGGGCACGTTTTGTATATTTTATGTGTAATGGAGCCATCAAAGAATTTCTCTCAAACCTCACTTTTGTAACCATTTGTTTTTTCAATAAATAGCCGGTTAAAAAATCACGCCACATAAATATACAGTCCAACTTTACTGATATAAACTAAGAACAAATATCTTTTTTTAATAGTTAATTTTAAAACGAGAAGTCTAAATTGGTTCTTTAGGTAAAACAAAAAAAAGTAATAAATATATTTTTTTAAGATATTATGCTTACAGATTTTTTGTGTAAAAATATCATTCAAGTTAACAAACGAGTATTATAGTTTTTTCACTAAGAGATGTTTAAAGACATGAGAATTATCGTTTTTTATAAAATGGTATCTGGCATACGTATCGCATGAGTAATTTTAACTCAAAATATTTTAGCCCGAAAGAACGATTTCACAATTGTTCGGGTCATATAAAAATATGTTTTAAAAAAATTTCCCAGGATTCGACGTACAGAGGACGCACTGTAGTTCCTTTGATCGCTCTCTTTGGCTTTCCCGCAGTGCAGCTGCTCTCTTAGCCTCGCTCTCACCCACACTCGTACGCATTTACGCTCTCTTTGCTCGTTAGGCGAAGGTAACTGCGAGCTTTGAAGTTCAGAGCGTGAACTTGAGCGCCGCGTGTGTTTCTCTGCCGTTGCGAAGTGCGCGAGTGTGAGTGTGCGGTGAGCTGGTGTGGGTGAGCGGGTCTCGGTGCAGCGAGCAGTGTGCTGTGCAAAAATAAAGCGTTCGTCGTTTAGTCGGCTTTTGACTGCTGGCTGTAACGGACAGTCGCAAATTTCCCCCAACTCAATTCGAGTGACTCGAGTTCGAAGAGGAAAACCTTCGCTTTTCAAACACACACAAAAAAATCCAAACAAATAAGCAGCAACAAAAAATCAATTGTTCGAACGTAACTGTAACTGCAGCGCTCGCGCCAACCGACCGCCCGCCCACTTGACCGCCCACCGTCGACGTCGTCGTAGTCGTCGCGTCGCTAATTAAACGATTTGCTACCGATCAAAAGTGCAATCCCGAAATATCAAACAAATAAAATGCGTTACAAAGAGTTCTGAAACAAAAATTTCGCGAACAAATCTCTCAGTTTAAGTGGCCTTAAGTTATGATTAAAATGTCAATTAATTAAAACCAAATATCTGGTGGCATCTGACAGCCTTTGGTCGGCTCTTCCCGCCCTCCCCTTGACCACACCCCCCGCCCCCCATACAAGTGCCTGAAAGTTTATATTTACACAACAATTTCATAAAATAAGTGTACAGTCGTTCACTAACTTATAGAAAACTTGAAACAGTATAGTATTATAATTTCTCTGCTACTGCCGAAACATAATGGATACATCGCCAATTGGATTACTTTTGCTTGAGATGGTAAGTACTTAGTTTTAGAACTTTGTTTTCATTTCGGTCAGCAGATCGCTCATACGCAGCGTTGCATTCGCGCCGGCAGCGGAGTTGCAATCGCCTCGAATGCAGGAAGCGAATAGCGCGAAAAAAGCTCTTTATGCATTTCGTCATCGGTGCACATATAGTGCACATAGACGCATATATTTTTTGCCTACATACTTGAAAGTTCATGAAAATGTTGGAAACTAGTAGATGAATTTTAGAGATCAGATGAAAAACAATAAGGGAAAGAGTAACTTGGACAATATCTATTTCGTGGAACATTATAATGGAACACAAAGTAACCAAAATCTGTCGCATTACGCTGAGTTATAATATATAAAACAGAAATTTGTACTAATAAAAGCTTTTCTTTGTTAACATATCGAGTATTTGACATGTTTTTAAATGAAAATAAGCGAATCTTCTGCTTACTTACTGCATTACATAAATGGAATCGAAAACATTTTAATTTTTTAAAGTTTAGTTAACAGCATGTCCCGTGTGCATTTTATATTTTTATAATTACAAAAAAGTTTTTAAAAACCTTTTAAATTGCACTTTGTTGTATGAATTTATATTTTTTTAATTTGTTTTATTTAAAATCAATTTGGAAACCTGATTGTTTTAAAGAACGTCATCTATAATATATCTACATTTTTCTAGAAACATATTTTAAAGCTATATTTTCAATAACCGAACTGTGTTGTTATCCATTTCCCCTTTCTGTTTTATTTATTTTTAATGCGAGCATGACTAATCCCTGAATCGAGGAAAAAATCAAAATTCGCTGAATTTAAATTTGGCAAGAAAAGTTTTTTGCATGTTCGATTTTGGATAGTGGATAGCACCTTCTAGAATTACACAGCACAAACGCTGGCCCAGTTAAGAGTTCAGTTTTGGCTTTAACCAATTAACAGAATTCGATACAAAGTGAAGAAGCGATCAATAAAACCGCCAGCCACAGCAAATAAATTAAATTTTGCTATGTTAAATATTTTTTTTATAGCTGCAACATGTCAATCAGTTTCGTTTTTCGCCTTCATTTGTTAGCCACAAAATCAGATACAAAAAGTTATAAAGATTTGCAAGTCAAAGTTAGCCGATCGGCCTTCGAAGGGGGCAATAAATAATGCTGCCTGACCTGAGGGCCCTGAAAATACGTACTTCCTAAAATTTATTCCATTTGCCGCTGAGCAACAGAATCACTGACCAACCTCACCAAACATTGCCATTCCCATTCCCCCATTCCCATTTACCAAAAATGAAACCAAAACAAGCAAAAAAAAAAAAAAATAAAACAAAATAAAGCAACAAATCTAAATGAGATTTGCCAAACGAAACCGATAGCTTTGAGTATCCCCACACCGACAAGAAAGTAGATGTAGAGCTCTCTCCCAGAATTCAGGGGATTCTCCTTGATCGTTTTAAAGCTGGACAGGTAGAAGTATGGAAAAAATGAAAAGTGTTATTAAATAATATCAAGTTCCTCCCTTCAACACCTATCTAAGTAAGATATAGTAAGAGAGGAAGAGGGAGAGCAGATAGAGGGAGAAAGAGACGGGTAGAGTCGAAAAACGTTTGCAAAGGCAATGAACGCGAGCTTTTGGCGTTTTCTTCCGATAACGGGCACTACGTACACAGCGCTCGCATACCACTAAACCCTCGAATATCAATAGACCCACACACAGATACAATCGCCCGAGTTCGCTCAGTTTCGCGTCAGTTTTTCCTCCCATGTCGCATGACCCTGGCCTGCTATTGAAGCTCTAGACACATTCGGAGGCCGATACAAAGCGCACCATTCAAAATATATACTAGGTATTGTCTATGCCCGCACGCCACACACATGTTTATATGATACTAGTTGCCGGCGTAGTTGTACCCAAGTACTTGCTTTTCTTGCCTTTTTTCAGCTATTGTTGTTGCTGCTCTGCTGCTGCTGCTGCTGCGGGTCTCCATTCAAATTTCGTTTCTAAAATAAAGCGATAAATAGTAATAAAGTGCGAGTGATGAGAGGTGCTATAGTTGCACAGGTACAGAAGCGGGAAGTGAGCTAAACACATTTGGTGACAGACAATAATCGCATTTAGATACACCCACAAGAATTTTTAAATGCTTTTTGCTTCAATTTTTAAAAATAAAGGCATTTTAGATAATTGTTTTATGTAAAGTTTTCAATAAATAAATCGTTAAAACGTAATAATATTTATTGCTAAATGGTAAAGTCAGGAAAGTTAAAAACACACTATGCGGGCATATGTTTATAATATAAATTTAAAGCACCTAAATGCTTCAACTACATGTTAGTAAATTATTCAAAGCTTTAATGTTACCTTACTACTTAAGTTTTGTTTTTTATTTATATTCCTCTTTAAAGACCAAACTTATCTTATGTTGCACAAGTAATTGCTAGTTTGGCAACGTTAAAATTTAAACATAATCTGCGCGGAAGTTTTAAAGTTCTACAAAAGCCTTGAAATTGTCTAAAACTAAATAAATTGGTAAATGCAAGTATTTTATGCTTGCAAAATCGTCCAGTTATCTTTAAACTATAATATATTATTTTACTTACATTTTAAACCAAATGGAAACATACCATAACTTCTGGTTTATGTATTTTTCAGTTTATTTTTTGAGCCCCCCACTTCCTCATTCCCAATCCATATATCAGCATGATTTATGGGTTGCTTAAAACTTCCCAACCTTCTAAAATAAATAGTCTTTAAACTTGGCCAAAGCACAGGTAATCCGCCCAATCGGCTAAGCTGCGAATGGCATTCCATGATCTTGTTTGTTTGGAACAACTGATAAGCGGCCGAGGCGGCGTATACTTGATAAAATCGAACAGAACAAACACAGAAGCAACCTTAGACAAATCAAAAGAAATCCACTTGATATCTCGGCCAATTGTTGAAATATTTGTTGTTGCTTGCTCTTGGGCAATCGCAGCCTTGTCTCGAAGGGTTTGGGCCTAGGCCTTCTGCTTATGAAAAAAAAAAACTAGTTCTAAGAGCTATGTGCATGATATTAAAATGACTATGAAAATCCCCCAGCAGATGCTTCGTGCCAATGAAGTTGATACCCACAAACACACATGCTTTTCAACCTTAAGTCACGTTTGATTTCTGTGGGTCTGCGACCGCGTAATTTTGTTGGTAACTGCGTTGTTTTCTTGGCATTCTGTTGCTATTGTTGTTTTTGTTTGCCGCTTGCGGCAAGTTCAACAAATCATTACTCGAAAAACCCAGCCAAAAGCACATACTGCTGGCTCAACGCAAACTTCTACGGCTCCAAAAGCAGCGTACCTCTGCCCCCACAACACAAAATTCGGCACATTGAGGTTCAAGGTCTTTGACTTCAGCCCCACAAAACGGAGTGGAGCGGAGCGTTCGACTCCGCAAGGCCAAGTGCAAGTCCAAGTCGTGGCTCAGTCCGTATGCTTTATGCGCTATACCATTTTAAAATTTTCATATCGTTCGTGTGTCGCGTATGATTTTCAGTTTTAATTATGCATTTGCTCGGCTCGAGAGGCACGAAAGATAAAGAGTTAGCCATGACAAACATTTACCCCAATAGGCCTAAAATGGCAAGGGCTCGGGCTCGATGGATCGTTGGTTTCGGTGGGGCACGTGCCTAAAAAGCCAGCGAGCAGCAAAAGATTAATCAAAAAGCTTCAAAACATTGAAATATGACAAGTGCTCTTGAGCGGGTATCTCAGAAATTATGTTACCCTGTTCAAATTATTGGTTACCATATCTATGTTACCTTAAAATTTAGGTTAATCATAAAATCATAATGGTAAATACAATAAGCAAACTTTTAGTTGTACATTAACAAGAATTTTGAAATTTTAAGTAAATATTAAAGTGCATATGTATGTATGTTTTTTTTTTTTTTTTTTAAATCAATCAAATCAACTTTTAATATTTCACCTAGAAAAAAAGATTTTCTGTATAAACTCACAAGTAAAATTTTATTTGTTAAAAAATACCAATGTAACTTTTTATTTAATTATTTTAGGCAATTTTGAAATAAATATTTTTATTGGTTAAATAAGAATCGGTTAAAACGGTTTTGGTGATGGTGCTGGCCAAAAAGCTCTCGAGCAAAAAACCAAATTCGACTTTAAATTTGTTTATCAGATAATGGTAGAAAAGAAGGCACAAAGTCAGAAAGGCAAAAAGGCAAATGCCAGCGAGTCAAGTCGCTCACCCATACAAGTGCCGAAAATCATGACCTTCCACAATGCCAGCAGAAATACAGCAACAGTTGAGTTGAGTCGTTCGTTCGTTCTCCCTGCGCGTTGCCTTTGCTGTTGTTGTTGTTGTTGCTGCTGCCCTCTGCCGCTGCGCTGCCTTCGTGAGCGAGCTGGCTTTTTTTGTTTTCTTCGGTTTTTTGGCAATGCGTGAGTGAGACACACACACGGACACGGGCACTCAAAGAGTGCGCTGCTCGAAAATAAGGCCAAGGTGACTCACCTTGATTAAGACCCAATCCGAATGAGTAGAAGCAGCGCAAGAGAAGTGCCGCCTGCCGGCAGCAGCAACAACAACAACAACAACAACATAAACCACGGCAAAACCAACACGGTTTTCAATGACCTTGCCCACAAAAAAAGCTTTGAGCATAATAATTAAATAACTTGGGCCAAGCTACTGCCGCGTAGAACCGAAAATCAGGCTCGAAAATGAAACCGATAAATGCCCAAGTCATTGCCAAAAATAAAAAAAGTATCTATACACAGAAAAAAAATAAGTTACGTATATAAAATCATCATCTAGTTAAAAAGTTGCAATTATTGTACCCACATTAATTAGTATCCTTTGTAATTTTTATTAAAATAAGAATAAAAACAGTCTTTAGATAAAAAATGATATGTCAACACAAATTAAAATTTAAGACCATTTTGCAATTGATTTTGAAATTATAAGCTTATAAATTTTAATTTGCTATAAAAATGATTTATTCTTTCTTTTCTATTGGTAACTTTACTAAAATCAATAAACAATACCAATGTGCTTCAAAAATATTATTTTACTACATAGAACACATTAAAATAGTTATAATGTTATTCTTTCAAAAATCTTTTTAGTTCGAGATTTTTATATTTACTTGTTTTATTTTGGTTAAAAAATCAAATTTTTTTTCAGTGTATGAATATATACAATAATTATATATGAATAAAAAACCCAAAATCAAGAGACAGAGAGAGATAGCACAAGAGTAAGCGAGAGGGAGAGAGACCTCCGGCAGAGGTCAACGTCAGGATCAGTGACATTGCCACCGCGTCATTCTCAGCCGACGCAGAGCGTGCATTGACGCCGCGTACATTCACTTCACCGCCAGAAAAAAAAAAAAAAAAAAAGTATACAAAAATTCACTCTTCTTGGTCTGATCCGCTCAGCCTAGTCGACTGTCAAGATATGGGTACAGCACCAGCCGAGATACTACCACAAAAGATGTTTAAGAATCTTCCAGCAAAACTTGTCCATTTTTCTGACATTCTGGAATTTTATAAAATTTGATGGAATTCAAAACAAAATAGGTTGCTTAAATCAAATTTAAGTATTCTTTTTTTAAATGGTTTTGATGGCAAGCGACTGTTCTCATGTACTCGGATCTACATAGATCTTTTACTCTGTCCTTTATTAATTATTAACAATTAAATGCCATGTTATTTGAATAAAACTTTTTTTCATAACTCATACGCAGTGTGGCCTTCGCTCACATATTTTATTTGCTAATTGAAACTGATAAACAAATTAATTTAATTAATCAAACACTCTATTGGCTCTTGCTATCTATTTTACGTAACGAATATTTCTTAAAAATATACCTATTTTCACATTACTTTGAAACACTGGACTTCACTGTATTACCCATACGACGTGTGTTACTAAACCAAGAGTAAACATTATTTAATAACCTTATAAATAATTTCACCTATCCTTTAGATGTTTTAAATACCCAAAAATTTTAGGGAACACACAAATTTAATATGTCCAAAACATGGAATGACAGTCACAAGCTAAAATCACGTGAAATTTTTAGGGAAATTAAAAAACAAAATATTAATATTACATCGCACATACGAACTTTGTCCTAAGAGGTTTTCCTAAAAAACTTAATTAATATATATTCTATGATTTATTTATCCATTTTGTGCAGCCAAATACTTCAAACAAACTGCCAATAGATTGGCAATTAAAAAGGGTAAAAATAGTACATTTTTAGTGCTTTCATTCCTCCATATCAAGATATTCTTGAAGAGTCAAGGATCTCGCGGCTATATAAAGTTGATTGTCCTTCGCCGCTGCCCTGAGTCAACAACAACAGCGGCTCGTGCGATTTACAGTTGCATTGGCAGTTTGAGAGCCAAGTGGCTCGGCAACTGTAAACACGTGCCGCTCTGAGCAGCCAAGGCTCCGCAGTTTGAGAATCAGCTTTTAGAATCTAACGCGCGCCTATCTCAATAGCCCCCAAATGCTCGCACTATTACACTCGCATTTAGCCTTAGTTGAGGTCTTGCAATGCACCTCGAAACGCACTCACACATGTGTGCAGGCGAAATGAAAACAACTCCCGCGCTTTTTCGAGAGAGAGATGGAAAGAGAAAGAGCGCGAGACAGTAAAAGAGAGGCATGCTAAATTTAGTTCAATGAATTTTTGTGCTGCTCTTAGCAGGCGCTCTCTCACTGGCATTGTTTTTGTTTTGTTGTTATTGTTGGGGGACAGTGCATTGACTACCGCAGAGAGCACGTTACTCCATGCGCCCGCTTTGCCCCACACCCCCCTACTTCCGTCACAACACTCCATGATGATGATAATGACGTTGCCAGCGGCTGAGTTTCTGCAACTGCAACAACGACGACGATGATGATGATGATGACGATGGTTATCGAAGGTCTTTCACCCGAACTCGGTCATTGGCGTACATTTGTGTGCTGCTGCTGCCGCTGCTGCTGCTGCTGCCGCTGCTGCTGCTGCTGTTGCTGCTGCTGCTGCGACGTTGCTGCTGCTGGGCCGATGATGTTGCTGTTGTATTGCCGCTGCAACTGCAGCTCTGCCTTACTGCCGCCGCTCGCAAATCCAGAGCTTTTCAAAGTGTACATGTCGCAATTTCTTAAGAAAGTTCAATTACCCCAAACAATCAGATTTACTGTCTGTTTTTTTGATGCATACAGTCGCTGGCCGCACAGTGGGTGCAACGTCAAATTTATTTACCAATTCCTTTTCACTTTTTTACTTAATTTTTTTAGTTATATATTCAAAACAAAAACCATTTAAAATAAATTTGTGAAAATTGCGCTAAAATTTAAAAAATCAATATTATTTTTTAAAAGAGAATTATATAAACAAAAATGCATTTTAATAAGCGATCCTTAATGCGACCTGTAAAGCAATAGTAAATATAAAATATAACTTTTTTTATGTTATCTATTTAAAAAAAAACTGAATTTTAGATTTTTGTTGTAAATATGATATTAATTTTTAACAAAAAAAAAGAAAAATAAATGTTTTCGAGTAATCGATTTCTTTTTCTTAAAAGATCGAAAAGAATCGAAGCATTGAGAATGCATTTTTGCATTTTGCATTGTGGCAAAACTTCATTGTGAATAAAACTTAAACATTTATGTTCTTTAAATGAAATGTTTTTGAAAATGTAATTGATTTATCCGTTTTTGGCTGATGGTGCCCACTGTGCAGTCACTTGGTTCATTCGCTTCTTTCGCTGCAGTTTCGTTGTTGTTGCTGCTGCTGCGGCGACTGCAGCTGCTCCCTCTGCCGCTGCGCTGCCAACGTCGCTGGGTTGCAGTTTTCTAATGTTGCCTGGCATGTTGGGAATGGGCATGGTTGGGTTTTTAGTCGCAAGAAGAGGAAGCGGAAGACGGGGAAGAGCGTGTTGTTGGCTGGTTTTATGGTGCATCTTCAAATGTTTGGCTTGCACTCGCTCCATCTCCCTCGATCCCTATTCCCGTCCCACTCGTGTTTATTTGCGTCGCTGCATTCAATTTCAATGAGAAATGTTTTCTTCTCGTTTTCGTTTCTGTTTTTTTTTATTCTTCTGCATTCGTATTCGCTTTTGTTTTTTTGGTCATGCAAAAATATATACAAAAACGTTTTCCTCCCTTTTTTTGCCGATGAAATGCAGATCAGAATCGGCAGCACTTTCCCTTTGGAAAGGATTTTAAAATGGCAGCGTGAACTTTAACCTAAAGGGGTCTGCATTTTGCTTAATGCATTAAAATATCAAAACGGCGATAATTGAATATATTACATTATATTAAACTAAATCTTTTTCAATAAATTTTCTTCACCAAGGTGTGATATTGTATTTAATTTATTTAGTTTTAAAGATTAATAAATATTTTTAAAAGTTAAAATCAGGAACCAATACATAAAATATCAAATTTAATGTAACAAAAAACTCTTATGCTAGGTTTTTATAAAAAAATATGAAAAAGTATAAAAAAGGAGTATTAAAAATGAAGGTAACATGTAAGCAACTTTCAATCGCTTACTTAGTTTACCCATTCGAATTCATACTTTTAAGTCTGTTAAAAACTAAACTACTCCTCGTAAAATTCGCGTCGTCTCTTTCTGAACTTTAACCTTCAATGGTCAAACTTTTTTGAACATTTCAAATTTGCCAGCAATTTCGCTGCCTTCATTCTCCCGAGGTAATCCATAATTTTCAAAAGAAAGACATTATTGCATTCGGAGTTTGGTCCACCCCCTCCTCCAACTCCTACCATTGGCAGTTGCAACTTTCAAACGAGTTTAGTACTTGCACCCTACAAAGGCGATCTTGGCCAGGCTGGCATCCTCGCTCGGGCCAAGGAATTTGACCGACACATTTACTCTGGCGGTTTCGATTTTTTTCGGTCTGCGATTTGGATTCGGGTTTATCTTCTCCACAGGCAAGCGCATTGCATTTTTCCATGTTAGGCATTTTTGCGATTTTTTCTTAAGATTTTTTGTTTTATTATTTGTATTTTGGTCTTTTTTCGGCAACGGCAACGGAACGGCCACAAAATATATTCAATGTCTTAGCGTCCAACTTTCGTTGGATTTGTGCTCGTATCTTATTTTTATTTGTTTTGTTTGTTTTTTATTTGGTTTTTCGCTATCAGTGACAAAACTTGCTTGGACTGCAGTCGCTGCACCGCTGCCGCAGCGCAGTCAGAGCCGCTGCTCTGCTGACGCCGGCAGTTTATGCTGCAGCAGCAAAATGCAAGAAGAACTACACAGCCTTAAATTTGTTTCACTCACTTATCGAATCGATCATCATACAAAAATGGGCGGCTAATTTGGAAGCTCTTGTGTAGTATTAGTTAAGCTTTGAAATTTATTTTTATTTTATGACAATCAGTTAAAATTTTACCCATAAAAATTGGCGAAATATAAGATCTAAAAGCGTTAATTGCTTACACCTTTAAACATTTAATGCAATTCTTAGCTTTTTAATTTTATATTGTAAGTATTGATCAGAAACAAAAGTCTTATTGTAAGTTCATACAATATCGTAATTCTTTGTAATTAAAGAAAGGAACAAATCAAAGTCAAAAATGGGTTTCAGGGCTAAAACGAAAATGTCGTTAGCTTAGGTGATTTAATAATATTAAAATTAAAGCTTAATATATGATTTAATGTTAAGAATTTCAAAAAGTTGGTATTAGGTGGGTTCCAAGCCAGGTATAAAAAATAAAGTTTTGTTAAATGGGAAAAACGTTTACAGATAAAAGTGATAACTGCCGACATACTTTCCCAAGTAAAAAACCTACAACAATGTAAAATTGCTATTAAAATGATTAATGTTTAGATTTGTATCTCATGTTTCAAGAATAAGTCCAGGTTTCAATCTATTAAATTTAGCAGATACAAATGGAAAATTCATTGCCCTTTAACTGTAATGATAAATTAAGCTCATGCTTATTTGAATCAAATTAATAGCTGAGCCAGAAGCATTTCCCAATTTATTAATTTTTTGGTGCTTCAAAATCAAAAGTGAAATTCCCCATAAAAGTTACTCAATAAAACGAAATAATTTTCGTTGCGCTGCATTTCTTGTGGCAGTTTGATTTCGTCTTGTTGTTGCTGCTGCTCTTGATTTGTGTGTAATTTTTTTTTTTTTGGGTGCATTAAACGGCAAATTGTTTCGTGGGATCAACACAAAGTGCGTTGATCTCTCGGCTGAAAAAGTGAATGAATATGAATGCAAACGGTGACGTCGCGACGCGGCTTCGCTGCTTGCGTGGGCGTCGCTGCCTTGTTACGTTTGCTGGCGTGAAAATAGCTCGAATGTGACTAACAATTAATAAATTATTAATTGGGGTGAATCATGATGTTTTAGGCGAGGGGAGGGGCTCTGGGCTTTTTTGGAGCAACTCCCGATCGCCATCTCACTCAGCTCTCTCACTCACTCATTTCACTCCACTCGATGCGAAAGCAAAAGCAAAACAAAAATTCATCAGCCAGCGCTCGTGTATTGCCCTCTTACTCCCCATACACTGAAAAAATGTTTTGCTCTTTCTGAGTTGATCTAACAATAATGAGTAAAATAAAAATCAAGGGTATTTCCTAAACAGAAAGGTTCGAAAACTCCTATTTAACTCTTGATTTGTTTTTCCATCTTTAATTTTTTACAGATGGTTTAATTTGATTTTTTTTCGTAAATACCTTTTAAAATACATTTTTTTTAAATTTGTTATAGTATAATTTATATTATTATCCATAAAATTAAAAGCAACTGGTTTTCTGTTCGGCTGGGGATTGTGATTATATTTAAATGAATGGTTAAAAAACCTGGTTCACTTTGTGCTCAAGAATTCGGGTTTAGTTTTTTGTTGTTTAACTGAAACTGTTACTGTATTAATTCTTACAGCTTTTATGATTTTCGATTTTTTTATCTGTATCTATCCCTCTCTCATTCACTCTCTCCCTTCCTATCTCTCTCCCACTCTCGCCGTCTCGCTCTGTTCGTGTGAACTCTGCTTTTGACCGACGAGGCAATGTTGTTCGTTGACCTTTTCCCAAGTGTTGTTGCCATGAAAGGAGTGTAAGTAAGTTGTGGGCGCTGCTGCCGCCGTCGCTGCCGCGGTCGACGTTCGCTGCCCGCTGCAGTTTACGCAGCAGCACCTAGTTGTTGTTGCTGCGGCCCCGCTTTTGTTTCATATTTCGGCAAAAGTTTCCTTGGTCATTAAACTCTTTAATGCAACGACCTTCCAGTGCGAATCGACAACGACGCGAATTTCAATTGAAGTCTGAAGCTGAAGCCTGAAAAGCTTTTTGGGTTTTTGTTTTGCTCTTCCATATTTTCGTTTCGTTTTTTGTTTTTGCGTGAAGGAGTTAATCGTTATTGACAGAAGTGTAGTAGTGGCGTTTTGGCCAGGTTAGTGCCTTGAATCTGAGCAATGAACCTGCCGGCCGGGAGTGAAGGTTTCGCTACGTTTTTGGGGCTTTTGAACGCTTTACTGAGGTCAGGGATGTTGGCTTAAAGGCCGAAGGATTTGAACCACTCATATAAATATACTGGACAATTTTTGGCTACCAGCATTGTTTTGGGGAAATTCCCAAGATTTTTTTTGTTTGACTGATATCAATGATGTCTTTTCAAAGAATACAAATTACTTTTCTGAATGCAAAGCACGTTAAAAATTTGTTTTCGAGGAATAATTTAAAACTAATTAAATGGCTGACTTTAAAAATTCCTCAACTATTTCAAATTTTCAAAATTGTTATTTGCTACAATTTTTAAGTTTAAATTGAAGAAACTAAATTAAATAATTCCCTCGACAAATATTAATTTTAAAATTAAGCAATACGATTTTTATAATATTTATTAAATTATGCTTTGGTTAATGAATTTTCTGTTGGAATTGGAGGAACGGTTCTGTTCCAAAATTTATGCTCCTAATCATTTAAGAAATAATTTTGTTTGTTATACAGAATTTTGTTTGTTATTAGCCACAGACAAATTCGAAATTTATGATTCAAAGTTTTTAATAGACTTAATGTTTTGGCTTGCATTATTAATGATCTGCAAACATATTTTTTACTAAAACAAAATAATCAAAATTAGTCTCTACAAAAATATGTTAAACTAAAATTAAATGTTAAGAAAACAAAACTACTTTGAACATTTGTTTTTTAATTATAAAATAATTGTTTTTACACTTTTTCTCTATATACTTATGTATTTTACTTTTCTAATCTTTATTCACTTGTGGATTAAAGTAGTTCACTTTTTATTGGCCCGCCAATTTGAAGTTCCCTGCCCTTTTGCAGCCAGAAATTACCTCACAAATTGTAATTTGTTTCTTGTGAGTAATTTCTCACAATGAAAAGTAAAATTTGCGGCTGGAGTCAACGACAACAACAAAAAACATAAACAAGCATTTTTTTTGCGGTATTTGCACTTTTGCGTTAAACAATTTGAATGATACCAGAGTGAACACTAAGAGAATTGCATGCCTAAAAGAGAACGAAACGAAAGAGCAAGTGTCGAACTAAGAGATTAAACAGGCAAAGAGCAAAAGCTCGCTTAAAAATTAAAAGAGAGGAAATGCAATTGCAAGTGATCTCACAGATTTGCACAGTGTCTATGTGTGGTGTGTGCTTTACTGTAAATATATTGTTGTTGCTGCTTTTTGCATTGCATTTTGCCGGGCGCGCTTTTTTTTCGTCTAATGCTACTTAGTGTTTGTGTGTTTGCGTGTGTGAGCGAGTGTATTCGAGCTTGCAGTTGTGTGCGTACAACAGCGACTAACTTGTTTTTGTTGCCGTCGCATTCGACTTTTTCAATGAGTCAATCCTTGAAATGTTGACTTCCTGATACGCATATGACTATTGAACAAGTTTGCTTTGTTAGATTTTTTTTGAAGGTTGCGTATTTTATTCACAAACACATTCGCACACACATGCACTTTGCTGGGGCACGTTAAGGCATACAGACACACATTAATTTTCGTAGTAAGATTTAATTTGCCCCTTGCTTTTGTTTCTCCTTCTGGTTTTTACTTTTTGTTCTTCTACTTTAAAATTTCGATACATTTATTGGGGCGAAGGATAATTATTTGGCAAAAATACACAAACCTTTTGACCAATATTACAATATAAATGATTCAAATAAGTCGTTGAAATAAGTTTTTAACTGTTAATTAAATTGGTTACCTGACATTGGATAAATGCCCAATTAAGTTAACTTTATAGAAATAAAAAATATTTCATAGTATCCCTAAATATTATGATATCTATACACGTAATTATCCAATTATTAATACAAGCTCTCCTTCACTTAAATATCATTACGGAACTCAAGGGTATTTCATCAACAAAATAATGGGAAATCAAAAATTCTTTTAACCTGGAAAAAACTAAATCTGATTATTACAATCTGATAAAAATGTATATGTTGTAAATTTAGACCGTTTTAAAGTTTAATTCTTTAGAAGTGAATAATTTTTCTTTGTATACATACAATATATTTTGTGGCTTTTCCCCTTGCATTTACAGTTTTGTAAAGGCCATAATAGAACAATGGGATCAGTGAGTGGGACAAATATATAAGACGACTGCTCTCTGGGACCTGACTCAACTTTTCCTTCGCTGGCGCAGCCGCCATCTCCATTATCCATTATGCATAATGGCTGTGTCTCGTGTGTCTGCTATTTCTTGATCGCACTTTTTATGGCAGTGGCAGAATAATATTTCCATTTAACATTTTTTCTGCTGCTGTTGTTTATGCTTATTTTGTTAATTTAATTAGAATTCATTTTGTGTTGTTGGTGTCTTCTTTGTTGGTTAAATTTGGTTTCTTCTTGTTTGTGAGCCGTCAAGAATTCGGGTATATATATCTTGTATAATAATGACCCAAGGTCGTTAGTTTCCCATGGTTAACCTTATGTTTTGAGTTCTGCTGTAACAAAGAACTCATCAGCAGCAGTTAACAAAAATATAACGCATACGCCGCGTGCACCAGATGCCTTTGAATTTTTCTTCATAACCACAATGATGATAATTATTTGGTAATTGTTTTTTAAGGGCATATATTGGCCGAAAACAATGCTGAATTAATTAACAAACCTTTATAAATTAAATATTTCAGTGGGTCACCTGGTCGTATACGCAATTTGGTGGGGTTTTTGAGAATTATATGTAATTCTAAGGGTTTTCATGCAATATTTATTGATGGAAAATTCCTTCTGATTGAATACTAATTGATGTATTTTAATTTAATATTTTTGTTATTATAATAAATTTGTCTTAAGGAAAATTTCTTGAAATTTCTTATAAATTTCAAACTCATTTTGCCTAACCTACTTTTATATTTTTATCTGAACCTAAGTGAATTTATTTTTAAGTTGCCCTGACCGATTTCATTAATTTTGTTCCCCTTTTTAGTAGGTGTAGTGTTTCACCCAATGCAAATTAGTCACACATAATGAGGTGCATTAACTAATTGAATGTTTTTCTTTCCACATACGTAGACCGTTCAACTAAACCGAATTTTTGGCTTAAAAAAACGTACATAAATACTTCAGAGCGAAAGAGAAGGAGACTTGATTACAACAACATTCGTTACGCCCTTGGTCAGGGGGGTGCTACCTCTAAAAGCAACAACAAGCACCCTACAGCTTGGCCATTAGTACGGCATTAGCGACTGTCTACGGTCTGCCGTCTGCCGTCTACCGTCTACCGTCTAGACCCCCAAAGTGACGACCTTAAACTTGAATCGGAATAGCAACAAAAACAGAAAAAAAACAACAGCAAAAGAAGAAGAAGCAGGAAAGAAGGTCAACAGAAAACAGCAAAAACAATAGCTTTTTGTGGTTACAACAGAAAATGAAAACAGTAAAGCACAAAAACTAAGGTTAAAATTTGCCCACTTGTTTCTAAAATATTTTCAAATTGCGTCTAATAATTTAACGACAAAAATGTATTAATCAACGAAAAACTCTATAATCCTTGAGAATTTCAATAACATTCAAGTCAAAGTATGGGAAAGAATTTAAAGTAATTTAAAGTAAAATTAAAAAAAAAAAATTTGTTTAAAGGTGAAACTTGCAGATAAGATGGTTAATAGTGTTTCATTATAAATTAAAAATTTTTGGTAATTTCTATTAACTATTGGTTTACAAAATAAAGACACTTTTTATTTACTGTTTCGTTTTAAAAGTAAGAGCAAATATTTAAAGTGACCTTGAAATTGTTATCTAGAAATAAACTTATTAGGCACAAAGCTAAACTTAATTTATGTTTTTCAATTTGAAGCTTGTCACCAAAGCAGAGAAAAACGTTAGCTTTTTTTTTTGCTAAATCGGAAGTATCACCAGTCAGCTTGCACAAAACAAAAAGAAATACGACAAATGTGGCTAACTTTTGTGAGACTGTTTTTCAACTATCCGCAGCGACAACGACAATAAAAAAGCTGGCAAAAACAGCGATCTTGAGCGGAACGTTAATAATATTTTGTTCAATGAAAAGCCGTGTGGTTGTTGCTATTGTCTATAGTTTTTGTTGTTGCTTTTTAAGCACGACTCGCTTATGTTCTTCACGCACACACACAAAAGCAGAAGTCGACACGCATTGAGAGCTGCATACAAATTATAAAGCCAAAAGCTTTTATTTTTATATTATTTTATACGTAGCCATGACAGTGTGAGAAGGTCACCATAAACACACAAACACACACACACACACACACACACACTCACTCAAACTTTTAGAAACTAAACACACACCAGCACAAAATAAATGCAAAAAGCTAAGCGCAACAACAAGAACAACAACACACATATTTACGCAGTAAATAGAAATAGACAAAGTCAAAGAAGCCGGCGCACTCCTCTGTTTCTCTATTTCTCTACTTCTCTGCTTCTCTTCCTTGCCACCTGTCTCTATCTCTCTAGAGCGCCCTCTCAATCTCCCGTTCTCTGCAACTAACGCATTTTTCATAGCTTTACTATAGTCTACAGCAAAAGCTCTTCCATAATTTGCAGTCGTCCAAAGCTTTATTATATGATTTTTTTTTGTTTTTTTTATCTCTAAAATGTTGATCGAATTCTATGCAGAAATGGGCGGTTCTTTGAGTGGTGTCTTCCGCAAATCTCAATCGTTTTAATTTTTGGATAATAATTGAATGAAATTTACATATATTTTTGTGTTTTTATTTAGTGGTTATTGAAGTATCTATATACAAAACATCATTTTAGCTGAAGCCAGAATTCTTATTGACATTAGTTTTTTAGCAAATTAAGAAATTAAAAACAAACATTTTAAATACAATTAATAGACATTGGTTCAGACTGACAAATTTAAATAAGCAAATGTAAATAAAACAAGCTTGGAATTTATGATTTCCCTCCAAAAAAAACTTAATGGGAACACCCTCAACTAAGTTATCTTGGCCTCAGACAGTCGTCAACCGGTTTGTCAATGTCTCGCGCGTTTTTTTTTTTAACCAATTCAAACTTATGCAGCGAATTTGTGTTTATTTCATATTTATTGATTGGCTTCTTGCCGTGTGGTTTCTTCTTCGGTTCTACTTGCAGAGGCCGCACAGCAAGCCGACATAGGGCGACACTGGGAGCCACTTCCACTTTCACGGGATCCACTTGTCTTCGGGGGCGATCTCCGCAGCCGCCCCGCCCCCCAATGCCCCAGCGCACCTTCAAACACCATAAATGCGTGCCAAAAGCAGCAAACTGGGAACTGATGCAAATTTGGTCAATGCCATCGATAATGCTAATGGCAGTAAAACTTTATACATCTATCGCATTCGCTGTAAGATAAAATCGTCGGCTTCGGCTAATTTAGAGACTGCTTCCTCCGTTTACCTGTGACAAGTGTGGCTTCCACAAAAGCCAATATCCAAAAAAAAAAAAAAAAAACATATTAAAAGCATAACTAAATAAAATGCGCCCGAGTGCGCGGCAAAGCAAATACAACAACATTAAGTGGCGCATCGGTCAATGCGCAACAAGTGAAGCAACCCAAATAAGCAAACAACAACTTTTTGATAACTTTACACTGCCTTACGGATAATAATAATATTAACATACAAATTATTACCTAGTTCAATATACAAAATATACATACAAAACAGCAAAAAGCAAAAACAATCAAAATTTATATATTTACACCAACGAAACCATTTACAACAAGTAAATAAGTTAACAACATTCAGTAACGTCGAGGATCGTCAACGGACAACGACAACAAAAAAAAAGCGAAAGGTGAGTAATATCAAGATGTTTTAAACTATTTTGGTTTTTTAGATTTTAATAATGTATAGCTTATATCGATAAAACCAAATTAAGACTAGTTTAAAGCGCAATTAAGTAATAAGAGTAAATAAGAATTGGATTCAGAAAATATAACTTAATATATTAATTTGAAACCCTACTTTTTTGTAAAAGCATAAACATTTATTTTGTTTGGTTTTTGTTTTAATTTTTTATAGGAAATTAAAATTTGTTAATCCATCACTTGCAAATTAAAGACATGGCCTAACAAAATTAAATATTTAGATAATATAATTAAATTTTCTTGTAAGGAAATTTAAAACAATTGATCCCCGATTTTGATTAAAATTCGTATGCACATTAAGCTTATAATGGTTAAGTTTAATTTAAAATGTATATTTTGACTTTCAAAGCTAAATGGCAATACAGCAGTGTGCCTACTCAGCTGGCTTAAGGTCACCACTCCCAGGGAAAACTGGAAAGCTTTCAACTTTCGCGAAAAGAACGCCGTTGTGGAGAGCACTCGATCAGCCAATGACGGGGAGTACTTATGAGTACTCATACTGGGTACCGCTCACTGGTCAATCGGCGATCAGCGGTCGGCGGTCAGTGTTCAGCGGGCGCACCCAAATCGGGAATTCTCATTGCCAGCCACTCGCAGGGGGAAACCAGGAAGTGACTGAGTGCGGTCTGCATAGTGTAGATTCTCGCCTAAGTACACATGCCAGCGCTTTTCTATGCAATCTGGCCTGCCGATTGCCGCGCTAATCAGAGATTGCGTATACGCACTGTGGCCCTGTTATTATTCGCTAAGCAAAAAGGGGGGCAACACAGCCCAACCGAACCAATATTTTGCATAAATGTTGAGCAGCTCGGGCCAAATGTCTAATTATAGTTTAGCCAGCGGGGAACGGCAAACAGTAAACGGGCAAATGGTAAACTTGGCGCCAGCTGAAGCTGAAGCTGTAGCTGGAGGTTTTCCATTGGCTTTTCCTTTCGTGCTTCTCGTTTTTCCTTTTTTTTCTGATTTTTTTCTTTATTTTTCTGATTGTGTTTTTCAGCTCTTTCAAGTTTTCTTTCGCTTTTTTCGCCTGAACTTGCAGTTTGGCTGGAAAGTGAAATAGCTGCAGCGGCTCCAATTGCTTGTATTGAATAATGAAAAACGAGTTTTCCGCCGCGCATGCGCATCATAATAGCAACAGCAAAGCTGTGGAAAACCCGAAGCGGCCAAAAGAAAAGTAGCGATAGAGAGAAAAGGAGAAATGATGATGACGCGGGTGCCAGGCAGCGCAATGTTGTAATGTCTGTGCTGCATGTTGCTGCTGTTGCTGTTGCACTGCGGCAATAGAAGTTGCTGCTGTTTCTATTGCTTTTATTGCCGCTGCTGCTGCTGCAAAGCCAGCAACTGATGCTGCTCGTGTGCCGCTCTTAAAGTGGCATTTCTTTTGGTTCTTTTGACTTCTAATGCTGATATGGCGAGATATATTGTTCCTCAAATGATGTTCAATGCTTTCTTCTTATTTATCATACTAAGCTTGCTGCTGCATTTCTTGTTTATATTGATGCTGTAGTTTCTTTTTTAAGATGTCATGTAACTAATTCTACTGCAGTTTTTATAATGCCACTATGCATGCCTCGATTGAAGTTTTTTCTTTTCGGAGATTCTCTATTTTTGTTTATATTGTTACTATTATTATTCTTATTTTTGGAAGAAACTGAGATGTTTTTGTACATCAACAGTTAAGGATTCCACTATCGAAGTTTTTCTCACCGTCGTTTGTAACGCTAGATAACATTTATTTGACTAGTATTAAAAAATAATTGTAAGCTGGGACCTTTAGTATTCTTACTTATTTTATTGCAAACAATAATAAAATCGTGAAACATCAAGTTCTTAATTAATATAGTTTTTATCATAAGGAATAGTATATATCAAAGATAATACAAACAAATTAAGGCTATATGTTTCTAATAAGAGATATACTACAAAATCTGGTTACATTTTTAATACTTTGCTAGCTTTTTAAGCTAATATGATTCCTAATATATTGTTATTGAAACAGGGTTATGCATCTATTGCTTCATTTTTGCTACTATATATGTAATTGCTGCTGTTGTTTTTGAAGCAATCTCCTATTTTATAATATTTTTCAGCTAACGCTGGTACTTAAAGCTGCTGTTGTTGCTGTTGCAGCGAATGCTTTCAAGTTTGCTGCAGTTTTATTTTTTCTATGCGCATTTTTCTCTTCGTATTCCGCCTCGTTTGCTTCGTAGTTCAATGTTAACGAACTTTTTGCGCTGTGAATGCAAGTTGTTATTGTTGTTGTTGCTGTTGTTGCTGTTGCAAATGCTGATGTTGCTGTTGTTTTTGGACTTTCACTTGTAATGAATTTGGCGAGTGCAAAACTTGTTGCCGCTGCCGTTGCATTTTGTTGGTGTTGCCGCAGTGCGGTGTGCCTGCAGTTCAGTAACATGTTATGTAAAAAGCATTTTTCCAGCTTTGCTTCTATTTTCGTTTTTGTCTTTCTTTTTTTTTTGTTTTTGTGTTTTTCGTTATTTTGTTTGTTTTTTTTTTTTTGCTTGCAGTTTTCAGTTTTAGTTTGCCACAAAATTTGCGCTGCACGTCTTTCTCCCTCTGTGGATGCAGCTTGCCCCGATCGCAGAGTTTTCTTTCCGCTCTTGCTTTTATGTTGTAATTCGCCATTTCTAATGTTATTGAACTTTAAACACAAACAAAAAAAAAGAAATATATTAAGGCGAAGGCGAGGACAAGCGGGGAGAAAAACTTTGATTCAGAGGAAAATTAGTTATAACCGGAAGCCACAAGGCAAAAATTGAAACAATGCAACGAGACGACTTTCTATATTTTCATCCTCTTCTTGCCTTTTGCTCTGGCGAAAACCCCTATATATATGGTCTGCGGATTGGCTATGTATAAAATGTAAATATTTTAATGGATGCCCAATGATGCGGCATTGTTGGGATGCAAATTTAGATGGTCTGGAATTTCCCCAAGAAAATACCTTGCCAATGCAATTAAAACGCTTTGGTGTTAGATAAAGATAATGGATAAATGATGAAGCAGTTTTGGAAAACACTAGGAAATATTTTATTAACAGAAACATAATCAAAAAATTTATAAAAATATATCAGAAAAAAAACTAATTTAGAACGTTCATTGAATAAAAAAATAAGGATACATGTTTGTTTATTTTGATAAACAGAGAAGCATCTTAAATTAATTAGGAATATTTATAATTTTTTGATTTTTGATTTAAATTTTGTACCTTAACAATAAATTCATAATAAACATCTGCCATATTATTTATAACATTCTAATGACACTTTAATAATTAAATAAACTACTTTCTTCTTTTGCAGACTCCAAAACAAAGCCAAAATAATATTAAACTTAAAACTATACATATATACAACGGAAAAGGATTTTTAAATCTATACAATTGTTAAGAGTGTTAAAAACATAAAACTTTTCCTCGTCGACAAGGAAACTTTTGTCTTTACTTTTTGTGCGATCTAACGTCCAGAAGCAAACAAGACTAAAAAAGCAAAGTAAAATTTATACAAATTTAAAAAGAAAAACAACCAAACCAAAACCGTCTCACACAAAGTGCCTACAACAAAATTTCCACGCAAATCTTATGAAATACATTGTGAATCGAAGGAAAATCCAAATTTTATACCAAGTGTGATAGGTATACAAATATCGAATTGGAAGAGAGGAGTTTCCGCAGCGAAACTAGTTAACACTTTCCTGGTTTGAGACGCGAGGAGAACCCTGGAACTGGGTGGCATCAAGATTGATCAGAACTTTCGCGACTGGCAGGGGTATTCAGGAAACGGCTACACGCTGGCAGTTAACAGTATTTGCAGTGCAGGCTTTGCCCTATCAGCGATGCCCTTTATCGACGATGCACTGCTCTGGTGTCCGGATAACGATGGTCGTCTTGTTGGTGGTCTAGACTTGGCAACATGCATAGCCGTGAGTATTCTTAAACTTTTGATATACCATTTTGTAGTTTACCTTTTTCCCTTATAACAGTAATATGCAATTAAAGACAAAATATTGTATGAAATTCTAAACAAAAAAAATTAAAATCTTAACTATTTCCTTTATTTACTGGTACTTTTTGTTTGCAGGATGATTCTACGGTTACTGGAACGGAAAACTTGAACCCCTCGATCCAATCAGCTGGCAATCCGAACAATCCGCAGCAGACAGTCGGTGGCGGAGTTGGGGGCGTGGCATCCGTGGGTTCCGCCGGCAACGAACTGAATGGAGCGGCGGCGCGCAACGTGAACGTGGTGGTGGAACCGCTTTGCGGCGGCGACTCCTCCGACGAGCTGTTCCGCAGCTTCTCCGAGAGCAACTTCGAGATCGAGAGCCTGCTGTCCGATTTGGCCACCGTCGAGGTGAAAGTCGAAAATGTACATCCGCCAAGAACAGAACAGAGAAGTTTACCAACTGCCCATAATACATCTATGCCCATAAAAATCATGCTATTTAAAACTATCAATTACATATGGATTTTTCATCATTGTTTTGTCTTCCCTTTCTGTTTTTCTACTCGTCTCTTTCCCTCTCCGCTGTAACAACTCCCGCTCCTCCCGCTGCCTTCGAATGTTTCCCAGGAGGAGAACAACAATAATGTCATCACGGATGATGACTTTGCCAGCGTGGCCGCCGCCGTGGTGGCCAACGATGATCTGTTAGCCAAAGAGAATGCCCAGCTGAGTGCCCAGGGATTGGTCGATTCGGTGGCCGCCAGTCTGGCCGATTCCGGCGATGCCGGTGGTCAGCAGGCGCTCCTGGCCTTTGGCTCGTCCAATTCGCCGGCCTCGGCGGCCATTGCCGCTGCAGCTGCTGCTCTCTGTGGCGATCTGATCAACAACAATGGCGGTGGCGGAAACGGAGGAGGAGGAGGAGCTGGTTCCGGCGGCGGAGTAGCCGGCGACTGTGCCACCAAGCTGGAGTACGCCCTAATGGGCGGACAGCCGCTGGCGGAGGAGCCGCGATTTGTTACCAGCGCCGCCGCCAATCCGCTGCTCGTCGAGAAGCTCATGTCCAAGTGCCTGAACATCGAGAAGCGACTGGACAAACTCAGCGGTGAGTTGAATTTTTTATTATATTTTAGAACAACAAAAACTTTGGAAGGGTTAGTAAACTGAGATCAGAATTATTCTTAAATTATAAGCGAAGAATTCACAAAAAAAGGTTAATCAGTTCAACAAGATATTCAATTTGTAACTTTATTTTTTTGAACCTAAAATTCGTTTTCCTTTTTTCCTTATGGAATGATAATTTGTGTTTTTTTTTACTCAAAACCAATTTGCTCGTTTCGTTTTATTTAAATTTGGCGCCATAGTACAAGCTGCCAGTTTTTTCAATTGATTTGCAGTGATGCCATCCTGCCAGTAAATGTCTACTTAGTGTGTACATTAATTTTTTACTTACTTGTGTCTTGCTTAGTGGCGCCATCTAGAGCGGCTTTAAAGCATCTGTTATTTTACTTAAATTTGACAAGTTACATACATTTATCTACTTGTAAACGACAACAAAGGTTGGAAACCCGGCTAATTTGAGCTGAATAATCTAAATATCTGAATTTTCTCCGTTTCAAATTTTAATGGTACTTACAGTTTCAGAAGCATAAAGAAAAGCTTTAAGCTTAAAACTTAAAACTGTAAGTTTTAAATGCTTACACCGTTTTAAGAGTATTGAGCGCTGGCTTAAAAGCTTTTAAAACTTTCGATTACAATTTTTTGAGCGTGAGTTTTGAAAACAAAGACTTTATGGTAAGATTTCATAGTATTATTAAAATAAAAAATCTAAAGCCGGCGGATTAGACAGTTAGTTAGGAAAAATGAACTATTACGAATGTTGCAACAAGTAAAATGCTTTTTATAAGATACAACTTTACAGATTGATAATTTCGTATAGTATTTAGCTTCACAATTTTTCTCCAGTCATATTTTGCATTGACATTTTCGTTTTAAAAAGTTAATGGTTTAAGTTTTATAAATATACTGATTTCTGGAAACCTTTTGAAACTCGGTAATAATCAAAAAAATATATATTTTAACTAATTGAATTTCCCATCTGGCCGAGGAATAATTTGTATTAAGACCCCTCTCCAAATCGGCGCGAAACTGTCAGCCCAACAACTGCCAGAAATAAATATAAAAGGCCAGTAACTTGTTTATTAAATCCCGACAGGATGTCCTCCCCACAAGTCACCGCCCAACGCCCCCCAAGACAGTCAACCACCTAACGACCGAGCCACCGAGCCACTCAACCACCCAAAGTCGCAGACTGAAATATAAATGTCGACGCTCGAAGCTCGGGTTGTTGTCTCGTCGCGCTGCCTAAAAAAATATACATTTTATGGGAGGGATGCCGCCCGCTGGGGTAGGGATTTCGTAGGGGTTTGGTTTATAGGAGGCAGACAAATAACCGTCTATTGACACGAAAGGCAGACGGAGCCCCCGGTTCTGGGAAGCGTCTGAATGCCACCCACTCAAACACAGACACCGCAACCACCCACAGTCCTTTTCTGCGGGCACCTACTTCCTTTTCTTGGCGAAAAAGGAAAACAGCACAAGCAAAAAACCAAAAAAAAAAAGAAACCCCAGACAGAACGCAGCGAGGAGCCGGGCCTTGCTCCTTTTTTCGCTGCTCGTTTTTGCCTTCAAAAGTTTCCGAATGGGGCGAAGCCAAGTCAGACAGTCGGGTCAATAAATTTTGCGTGTGGAAATTGTGCGCTCAAGGTCAAAAGGATATTTGCCTCGCTTCGTCTGTGTTTGTGTGGGCGGTGGGTTGGTCGTTTGTAGGAAATGTTCGCTGTACATTGAATGTATGTATTGCATGTATTTAGGCTGCCGTCTGCCTAAAACTGCGCTTGTGTTGGTGTTTCGGGCCGCAGACAAAATGGCTGCCCGCACTCCCTTCCGTTGGTCGGCCATTTTGCTGTGCGTGTGCGTGAGAGAGTGTGTGTGTGGGAGTGGGTGTGTGCGTGCGGCAGACAAAGAGCCGACTGTTTGGGTGTGGGTTTTTGGGGTTTTGGGGTTCGAATCAGGCTTTCCGGCAACCTTGAACTTGAACAATTTCGTTGAAGTTCAGGCTGTAAACGAGCCGCAATCATTTGGGTCCGGCGCCCTATGGCCACCCACTTTTCCAGTGCACGGAGAGAAAAACTTTAATCAGAGGGGTGCCAATAGTATTTATTCTGAAACGGACTTTATTGAATGCTAAATGTTAAAACTTAAATAATTTCAAAATGTATTGCAATTATTCAACATTTCTGTTACGGAAGGATTTCCATTCTACAAAATTGTATTGCGTGCTTTTGGGGTTGAAATAACATTTTGTATTGCATACTTATGCATTTATCGTAAAGGATTTTAAAATCAAAAGTAATTTCAGTGGCAGCTTTAATTTTTAGGTAGGGTACACTCGTAGTAAAATGCAAATAAAATAGAAATTCGCCTCAAAAATGATTTTTTTAATAAAATAATAAATTAAATTGTGTAAGATTAATGCATAATAGTATTGATTTTGATAACTAACCAATTTCTTATAATCCAAATCTGGGTTTGGGACTTTAATAACAGTAAGAAGGACATCATTTTTCTTCGAGTGCCTTTAAATTTATTTGGAGGAAAGGAAGGACGAGAACATCCTGCCGCTGCCATTTCTTTTTTGTGGGTGCTTCGGCTGGGTTCAAACGCCGCACGGTCCAAGCATTGAACTCTCGATTTCAAGGATACGCCGCCGACTCGGATTGGGATGTTGAGTCGGATTGGAACTCGGATCCGCAACCCAGGCAGTGGCAGTCATTGAAATGCTGCTCGAGCTCGAGCCGTTGACATTGCGAGCGGTCGTCAACGCTACCGACGCGTCGTAGACGGCTAAGATTGTTCACTTTGCAGCGAGTTCAGCGTCAGTCCAAGGTTCTTTTGCGGCGGCCAACATCAGCCCCTTACCGCCGAACATTCCCTCTTGTCCCCATCTCAGCCCCTGCAGCCATCTTTTGGGCCTCTCTTCGAGTCAGACTTTGCGACTCGGTATTAATGTCAAGGGGTTCCACACGACCAAGCCGCAGTTTCTCGCTTTTTTAGTTTTTTTTTTCGTTTTTTTTTCGTTTTGAAAAGTGCGTTAGTTCTGCGTTAGTCCGCTCACTCGAGGGCTGGGTGTTATGGGAAAATCGCTGGCTGGGATCTATTCAATTGACAGAATGATTGGTAGCCACCAATACTTGGTACATTTGATTGGTGATAATTTCAGCAATTCACTTACAAGTGTTCGGTTTGCATGTCTATTTGTGTTATATTGTTAACCACAATTAGAGAATAATTGTTAGTTTTGATGTCAGGATAGTTTATAACGATTTGCATTAGGTATTCATTGTTCTTAATCTGGTACAATTGAATTTAAAAGATTATGACTTTTTAAATTATTAAATTTCAAGTACTCCTATATTATACTATATTTTTTCTCTTAAAAAATAAGTTTGCCAATATTGTATTGTTATTATATTCTGTTGTTTGATTCCAATTTTTTTTGTTATTCATTAATTTTGATTAAATTTGAATGTGAATTTCATAAAACTGAATAATTTGACATCCAAATGAAACGTACATTTCACTCGCTATGCAATTTCCCAGCCAAAATCACACGTTTCACTTTCTGTTGCAGTTGCCGTTGCAACTGTAGTTTTGGTTTCACTTTCTGTTAAAGTCGCTCGTCGCCATCCCTGGCAGCACTTAGCCGGATTATTTATTTGATTACTCCGACTGACATTTTCTGTTCTACGAGTGCGAGTATGTATCATTTTAGCCACTGCTCATGGCTATAGCTCAGTGCACGCATTTCTTGGCTGCCTTTCGGCTTTAGATTTGGATTGCCAATTTGAATTTCAAATCATGCTGTTGTTGCCGTTTCTATTTTTTTTTCGCTTTTTAAAATGTGCGTTGTTATAACCAAATCAGGATTTCTGCGTGCCCCGGCCAGCTAAGCGTCTAACAACAATTACAACGACAACGACAACGACAACAACAACGACAACAACGACGAACAATTGCAGCAGCAACACAACACGGGCAACAACAGCAACAACAACAACTAACGATGTCAGGGGCGTTCATTTGTCCATTGCCAGCCAGCAAACGAACTGAACCGAACCGAACCGGGCCGAGCACGTCACTGTCACCAGCGACAACCCCCCACTTGCCACTTGCCACTGCACACCCCCAAAAGGCCCCCCAAAAACCCCCCGAAACAATCCCCTTCTCCGCCCCAAAATCTGAGTGCCAAACGTTGCCACTGCAAAATGCACTTTGCAATTTTGTTGATTGCTTTGGCATTTGTTGTTACTGTTGCTTTTGGGTTTTCTCATTTTTATACCTCTGCAGAGGGTATTCTAATTTTGGCCAAAAGTTTGTAACGCAAGGACCAAAGAAATTATATATTTAACATGATTCTATGATCGATACCTTAGATATGTTCTTAAGTTTTTGCAACAATAAATCAAGAGCAAAAACTTGCTTTTGATTATGTTATATAATGGCTTAAGCATTTAAGCATTTGTATAAAATCAATTTTTTAAGGCAGTTGTTTAAGGAATTATCTTGACGTTTTTATTTTAAATCAGCGGTGTATTTTAAGCTACAACTGCTTTAAAGAAAGAATATCTGATTAAATAGGGTCATAACCACAAGTGTATTTAAACTTCGACTTGTCAAAGTTAACTTCCTTTCTTGTTACTGTTGCTGTTGTGTTCTCTCACTTTTTTGTTTTATTTATTTTTATACATTTGTTTTGCGACTTATCTAAATTCGTTCGCCTGTTGTTGCTGCTGCTGTACGCATTGCAGGTTGACCGCCGAGTTCAAGTTTTAACGGATATCGTTTAGTTGTTGCTGCTGCTGTTGCTGCTGCTAATGTCGTTGTTGCTGCCGTGTTCTCGTTTTTTGGCAGGAGCCTCGCCTTAGCCTCGTTATATAAGCAGCATTATGGCTCCGTGTCTTTTGTACTGCCAATGAAGTCATTTTGAGCGCCATTTTGTCAAGTTGCAGATTGATTAATGGTCCAGTGGCACTTTTTGAGCTCACAGATGGAAACGCTTAATTAGTTTTGGGGACGGGCTGATATATTGTGTTTCGAGATAATTACACTCAGAATTAGGTTGGAAAATTTAAGGAACTTGAACTTTACCTCTTGTGATTGTTAATTTCATTTTTTGCAATTTAAAAGAGTAACAAAATGGCTGAAAATAATAGGGAAAAGACGTTTAGTACCAATTAAACGTATTATACTATTTTCCTTATATTTTCTTTTGTGCTCTAACATATTATACATTAAATGTTTTCGGTATTTATAGAAATTTAATTTAGCCAAAATAATTGGATATTGGGTTACCGCTTTATCAGTTTATTATAAAAAAATACAACCCTCTTTTTGCTTTGCAATGTGCAATGCATACACAACAGGACTTCCTTCTCCTGATTTGCATACATCAGCGCTCTCATTACATATTAATCAGATTCAATATATATTACACACACAACTACTGTCCCATTGTCTCCCCTCCGCTGTCCTAATTGCACTGTAACCCATTAACACAGCAACAAAATCATGCAACCCGTTCGGGCATCCCTATTGTTTGTATTTGCGTTTCTGGGACCCATAGAAAAAAGGGGGTCGGCAAGCTGTTTTGCACAAAATTTTCACCTTCACCTCATCAGCAACAAAAACAACAGCAACCGCTTCGGAAAATCGACCAGCAGAGAGTGAGAAACAATAATGCAATAGGATAAAGACGGGGGAAAATCTAGATACATATGTTTGCATTTTCTCTCTGTTTTATGTTCAATAACAGTGACAGAAAAAAATACACCGAATTTGGGTTGGTGCTGTATTTAAATAGGTTCAATTGTTGCTTAATCTAAAATATAGTAATTCCTTAAAAATGTTTAAACCAAATCAGTTCTAAATGAGTGTTTTTTGCTTCAAAACTTTTGTTGAAGTATTATTTGTTTCAATATTTTTCAATCGGATGATTGGTAGTAAAGTTTGAAATATGATTTTGTAACTTCTTTAATTTATTGTATACTTTACTGTATACTTTATTACGGATCTTTGAAGTTCAAATGAAAACTAAAATTTAAAATGTTAAAATATATATATATATTACCTTAAATTTTTTGGCAAACTGTGTCCGAAAAATACAGCTGACAAGGGTTCATCTAACTATTATATTGTATTTGTTACAATATTAGCTTAAGATTTGAAAATCGGTATTGGATATTGGTCGCCCTATCTTTGTGGCTTTTAAAACCGGCCCTGAACTAAACTCGGCTCTAGTTCCAGTTTGCGCTGGGCCTTTTGATTGCATTAGAGCGTGTGCCGCCAGTCGCATCTTGTTAAAAGGCAGAAATGAAAACAAAAGGCAAGAGCAGAGCAGCAGCGGCAACGGCAACGGCAACCGATGATGATGATGATACAACCTTACAAAATTCTCAGTCGCAGACTGCGGTGCGATCCCCCAATCCGCACCACCACCCCCTCGCCAACCCCCCGCTCATCCCCCTCTCACAACGACTTTGAATGTTTAGCGCTGAACTTGTCTTGCACACAACCACAAATGCAGTTCGCAAAGAGAGGGAGAGGGCAACGAGAGATAGACACCGAGATAGAGATAGAGAGAGGCCGAAAGCAGAGAGAGAGAGCGACAAACACATTGATAGCTTTATTTTTGCCGTAGCGTGTGTGGTATGCAGCCTTGAATTAGTTCGCTGCACCCGCCCGTACATACACACAGGCAAACAAACGCACACACGGCGCATATAAACATACACTCACACTCACGCAAGGCAGTGCCATATAAGCAGTTCGCAGTGTGCGAAAGCTCTGTTTTGCTCTGCTCTGCTCTGCTCTGCTCCCCTTTTGCAATGTTCGTCGATCCCCCCACCACCCAGACCCCTCCCATCCCTCCTGCGGAAACCCACAAAACACCCCACATCCCATCCCACCCAATCGAAATGTAGAAGGAAAGAATCTACTGCGGCGCTATAATATACATACATATGTACATTCGAGCATGGGGCATCCGAGTTGTCGCTTCTTGTTTGCATATCCCATTTTCCGTCTTTGGCAAACAGAATGTTTGCTGCACAGCACGAAATTTGATAATCGATGGGGGGATTTATTCTCTGGGAAGATAATAATAACTGAAGTTATCTGAACTTCCTTTAATCAATAAGATGTTATTAATCAAAAAGTACATTAATTTGACGAGTAATTTCACCTTAAAGTATTTTCAATTTCATGATTACTAAGACAGTGATTAGACAAGATGCCAGCAATCTCTTTCATTGCAAACATTTTGATACATTTTAAGTACGTTCAGCAATTATGTTTCTAAAGCTTATCTGTAAACGCATTTTATTCCTATCACATTTTTAAGTCATTGAATTTTATAATCTTCATCTGAGTTGTACAACAGAACAACAAAAGTTCCTTTGAACTTGATTTCTGGAAATATGGTATACTTTAGTCAATACTAAAATATTATCTACTTTATATTGAAAGACAATTATAAAATTGAACTTTAAACCAATTGAATATAAATACGTTATTAAGACCATTAGTTCGAAATACATGTCCGCGATTTCGATTTGCGGTTTAATTTAAATTTAAATAGACCCAATTTTCGAAGATGTCTTGTCATGTAATAAGGTATTTAAGGAATCCAATTTTGAGATCTTCTCCCACATATGTGTGCCCCACATATGCCCCTACCCCTTTTTCAATTGATCAACGTGTTGCCCCTAATTATTTCCTCCTGTCAGTCCCACGCCCCCACCTTTTGGACATGATCCGTCATCTGCTGTGTCTAGCCTTCTGATCGTGCCGACATACATCTGAATCGAAGCACTATGTACTATATATAATCGCGGCAACGGATATGCATGTCTCTTTTCACTCTTCTTTTCGCTTGTGCGAAATGGGAATTAGCGAGTGTCGGGAAATGGGGGAAAATAAGCGGAAAACCGTCTCGCATCGTATGTGTGTCATAAATGCAGAAGACTAATTGCCTGTGCGATGGCGAATTGAATGCATTTTGAGCAGGAAAAATACAAATATTTGCTAAGCTGGAAAATGTTGGGGAATTATCCTGTCAAAGAAAAGGTTTCCATAGAAATGACATTCGAATAATAGCTAATTGAAAGGGAAATTAATTTTCAGGCAAAAGCTTAGTCGTTAGCAGGAACAGCTTGCTTAGGTTTTGTAGCAAAAAAAAAATATTAAGGCTTTCAATGGGAAAACATTTTAAGCCTACGAGGAATATGGGCCCAATTGCGTGCTTGTTTTGCGACAACATTGTCTATGCGTAAATAGATTGTTTTTGTGGCTGTTGCAGTTCGGTATTCAGATCAACACCCAGACACATCGATACATGGGGCTTGTCCTTCAAAATGAATAAACAGATACGTGAAAAACGAAAGCGAAAATTGAATGCGTAAGAGGGGCACAAGAACAACATCGAGATACCAACTGCAACAGCAATGCCAATGGCCACTGCAATTGCAGAAAACGGAAAATATTAGGCGGATGTCTGACTACATCGTGTGCATCTATAATTCGGCCATATATATATGTATCGTCTATATATATTAATATTTATAGGTTTCAGGAACCGCGAACGAGACTAGTTCAAGTCGGTGAATAATCACGGATATCGCTTTGTAGATTCCCCAGAATAATATATGTAGTATAAGCGATATAATGGGGAAGTCAAGTGGTGGCCCTAAATCCCAAGTACTGTCATTCGGGTTACCTGTTGTTGCTGCTGCCAGCCGGAGCTGAAAACGTCAGCAACATTGCTCGCTCCCCGGCAAAATAGCGATACATATACATTTATATATATAAATATATATGTGCTCAGCTGTGTGCATATTTTAGAATGTAATTGTGCATCTGGCCTAGACCTAGAAAAGGAAAATTTTGTTGCTATTATTATTGCTCGTACTCGTGCATTCGCATTCGCAGTCGTTCGCGGTTCGCAATTCGCAATTCGCTCGTTCGCCAATTCCTCTCAATTCTGTCTCTTTCACTCCGTGTGCCATTTTGTGTAGCACTCATTATTTGTTCTCCTTCCTCGCAAATTAAAAATATGCCTAAGCAAATAAAATGCATTCAATGTGTTTATATATACATATTTGTCTATATAGTTGCATTGGTGTTCGAGTCTCTTGGCATGCATTTTGTGTCTGTGGGTAATTGTGCGTTAGTTCGCACTGTACAGGGTGCTATGATGTAGTGATCACTGAAAATAAAAGCAAATACTCAATGACATATAACTATTTTTGAAACGGGAAGGAAACTATTTTAATTAAAATGATTTTTTACGAAAATTTATCAATATTTTATTTTTGTCCCGCAAATATCTTTTTTTAAGTAGCCATAAATGTCCTTACGGCATTAGATACAGTATTTTAACTTAGATCCCCATCTATTTCTGTACATATAAAAGACGAAAATATAAAAAAAATATATCATTCATTATTAAAATAATTTATAATTTCAAAAATTTTTTAAAAATTAACACCATTTTGTGTTTCTCGGGAAATAAAATAATTTTTAAGCATCCTGAAATAATATTGATTAATATTGAAAAGTATTTATGGTCATAAGCTCTTTTTCTTTTTCAAATTTTGTAATGATATTTAACGTTTCCTTGCGGATATATTTTCTTTAAGTTCCCATAACCATATTTCATGATAAAGCTGGGGACTTAGCACCCCTTATCCTTACCAATCACCGACAAGCAGAGACATTGGCTTTCAAATACACGCCAAGAAACAACAACGAACACAGCAGAAACAACTGCAATTGGCTTTAACTGCAATTGCAATGCAATGAGAATTGCAAATAAAACAAAACTGATCAAAACCAAAGCAAAGGCAAGAGGAGAAAAAACAATTGAAACACAACCCAGAACAGCAACAACAAACAATTTAAATTGAAAAAATGTTTTTTTTTTGCCGCTGTTTGTGCTACCGTCAGACAAACGGCCATAAACGCCGCCTAACCGAGTCACGCCCCCGCCCCCAGCTGCACCGCCCCTTTATCCCATCGATCGATCGCCGCGATTCAGCCCGTTGCAACATTGCAGTGGCAGTGTTCGATACGCGCAACATTCTATCAAATAAAATGCGAAACTACAAACAAAAAGTGCACAGGAAATAAAATGGAAAACTTTAGAAACATAAAAAAAACGTTAGATGTAAATTTTTAAATTTTCCAAAACAATTATTTTAACATCTCCATAGTTTTAAGCCAATTGCGTTTTCTTTTGGTTTTATTCAAATTTCTTCTACCTGCACAGTTGAAATCATTCAAAAATGGGTATATACTGTGCAACATTTTTTCATTGGTATATTAACTTAGAATTTTCGTATTTAAGTTATTAAAAAGTACTGTAGGAACAATACCTATGACAATGACTTATATTTTAGTTAAGATTCATTTAGACTTTCTAAATTAAACATGATTTTTCTGTTTGAATATATAAAAGTTTTGTTTGCTTGCATAAACTAAGCTTGAGTCATCTTATTGTATTTATTGAATTAATGTATTTTTTGCAATCTTGAAGATCTAATCAAGCCAGAAATAGAATCTAGTTTGGTATGACCAGATTCCGAGTTGCTAGATTATTTTTCTGTGTGTCTCAGAGATCTAAGCGAATGGCCCTGGTAGGGGGTGATGGCAGGAGAACGTGGGGGGGGGATATGGGGGTTCCGGGGGCCAGGAGAACCCAGTGAACTGCCCGTGGGGTAATGGCGAAGCTAACGACAATTCATTGCGATTCTCGAGTGGCAGCGGCGAGTGCCGGACTCGTCGTCGTCGTTGTCGTCGTTGTTGTCGTAGTTGTCGATGTTGCTGTTGTGCATGTTGTTGCTGCTGCTGCTGCTGCTTCTTGCGTTTTAGTTGTAGTTGTACGGAAAGGAAGGGGGCGAACGGGCTGAGGGGAGGCACGCATGTTGTCCATGTCCCCATTCGAGTCAAGTGACGTGTTATCTGTCGCCTTCTCTCAGAACTTTGACTTCTATCAGTTGAATGTCGTTGCAGTCGTCGACGTTGCCGTTGTGCAGTTTGCAATAGCAATTGCAAAATTTGACGCTGCTGCTGCGCTGCTATTGCTGATGTTGCTGTTTGTGTTGCTGCTGCTGCTGGCTATGATCGACGATGCCAATCGATCTCACTCGGGCTACCGTGTTGGCAGCAGACTGCCGCCGTCTGCCGCTCCACTCCCCTACAATACCGCCCAACGCCCCTCCCACTGCGCCTCGTTTCAATGTCAGTGTGTCTGTTATGCGCCATTATGATTGGTATTATTAGCAGCATGCCATGGAAAATGAAAACTGCCAACTGGCAGCGGCAACACTTTCCCTCTCGTTGCTTTCCATTTGCAGCAACAACTTCATCATCATCAGCATCAGCATCAGCATCTGCAACAACACAGCGGCAACGGCAACTTGCAACTGGCTGCTATGCAGTAATTATTGCACGATCAATTTGCCGGCCATCCATGTCGGTGAAAACTTTCCTTTGGCAACATATTAATAAGACCCGCTTAGCGTACGCTGGGTGTGGCTAACAAAGCGGTGGCACCTCCACAAATTTCCGAGCCAATTGAAAATGTTTTAATTAATAAAAAGTAAGAGGTGGGAAAATATAAGTGTAGATTTATTAGTATTTCTAACAAGTACGCTTCAATGTCCCGTGATTTATTTCAACTTTGTTTTTAAAATTAAATAGGTACTTATGTTTTTGATTTCTAATTTGTAAAAGTCATAACCCCTTTCAACAAGAAGTTATGATAAAGGTAAATAAATTGTCTACATACATATGGAATTTTAATTAGTATAAATTAGTTATAACCTTGACGTAAACTTTCTGAAACTAATGTGATTTAATTTCCTTAAAAACATACTTGAATGTTTTATCAAAACCAACCTCAATTTTAAAAACAAGTATTCGTCAACTATTGAAACAAATCCTAGGTAAGCTAAATAGTTGACTTTGAACTTTTTATAAATATAATTTCCTAACCTACCTTAATTCTTTTAAGATAAAACAAAAACATGAAAATGGTTAGCTTAAATGTATTTAAATTGATATTTTTTCTTGGAAAATGCTGAAGAGCAATATGCTTAATTATAAGAAAGTGCATAGCGTAATAGTATTTATGTAGATTTTCTTAAAAAGATGTCATTGTATCACTAGGAAATAAATCAATGTGCTAACTGATATCATTTTGTTTTCTTTAGAGTATTATATTTTAAGTAAATACTACTGATAAGATACATTTCCCTGCGACCCTCGTGTAATTTTTAGTGGCAGTTACTAGCAAATTGTCTGGCGGATGAGCAGTTGCAGTCGGCGTTGCGGTCGTCGTTGCCGTTAGCTGCGCTGCTTCCGTCACTGCTGCCGTCGACGTCGTCATGTACGCCCCAGCCCCAGTCAGCCCCCCTCCCCCTTTCCGTACCGCCTTACCTCTAACGCCGCTGCCCCAATGGCTGCGGTTGACGGCCGTACAGTTAGACGGACGTTTGCTTTGCTTTTGCATTTACAACACACGGACACACGCACACACCTAGACGGAGTGCATTATAATGGCATTGAAAATCGTTTTCAATAAAACACGTAAACAAACAACAAAAACCGAAAAGCCAAATGAAAATGAAAACGCACGAAAACACACAAATGCAACACCAACAACAACTGAACAACTGAGGCAAAGCAGAAGAAGCTTTGAGTTTGCACTTTTAGTTAATAGTTTTTATAAACATGCTTGTTTTGTTATATCCACTAATCAACGCTTAATAATGTGTGAGAATTTTGCTTGGGATTTCTGTGGCACTTGTTCGGCTTTTTTCTTCTTCGCTTTTTGATGCAATTCCAGCTTGGTTGGCTGCTTTCGATTATAAGTATGTTGTTATTTTTGTTATTTTTTTTTTGGAAATTTTCCAGTCGAAATGCTCTTTTGAATTTACATTTGTATCTTGCGGACTCACAATAGCTTGAACTTGAAAACGGCCGTTGTAGTTGTTGTTGCCGTTTGTTATTGTGCAGTTTAATCAACTTTTGTCTGTTTGGCGACTCGACTGACACTGAGCGAGACGGCGAACACGGAGGGACGGAGACGGGAAACTTTGAGAAAATGTTTCTATTGAATTTCAATATTCATTAGAAGCCGTCGATCTATGGGGGGTTGCACTGGACTGGGAAGGATGTAAAAGCAATGGGTAGGGGTGAAACGAGTTCAAGGGGAGTTAGACGTATAGACAAGGTGACGGAAATACTTGAGTATCTGGAAAATTCTATGAAAATGTAGTACTCAAATGTGTGTTGTGTTATATTAAATGATTATTAACCAAATTGCTTATTAACAAGCTTATTACTGACAGTATTATATTTGAAATTATTTCTCATTTGCTATAAAAAAAACACTTAAAATACAAGCCAAACGCAAACGTTTGATATAACTACCTAAACGATCTACACATATTGATTGTAAAAATATATTAAATAAATTAATGGCAATGGTAATATTCCTATTCTTAAAATGCTCTTATCACTAACTTTTTAACAATGCCTATTAAAATGTTTCTTGGGGAAACCCTTTCCTGTCCGCCATTAAACTGAATTGAAGTTTCTGATCGAGTGTCGAATGAGCGAAAGTAAAAATTCAAATTGATGGCTTTCGGAAATCAAATGAAAATCGAGCAACAAACGGCAAATGCAAACCAACTTTCGGCACTCCAACGCCATTCGTTAATTAAAATAAATACTTTCCGCCACGGACGTGGACGTAGCAGTCGAATCATTGTGCCAAAAAAATAAAATATATGTAAGTAAAAGAAAAGAAAATAAAATAAAAAGAAAAGAAAATCGGCGAATGTGAAACTGTTGGCCATTCCTCCACATGTGGCCTGCATTTTCTTTTCGCTTTTCTTTTGATTTTCTGCTTACGCTCGTTGCATGACCAAGAAGTCAGTTACTCAGTTAGTCAGTCAGTGTTACCCGATCCGATCCCAGCCGATTCAAGCCGATCCCAGCGATCCGATCCGAGCGATGACGATGCGGCCAAAAGCGGCCTACTAAGACACTTTTACCCTGCCACAACTGCTAACTGGTTTTGGTTTGGTTTTGGCCAAAAGATACAGTCAAGTCGAGCCGAGCCGAGCTGAGCTGAGCCGAGCCATGCCGTGCAATGTACAGCGCACAGCGCAGCATTAGAAATTGGCCAGCAGAGATCGATGCTTGGCTTCACACAGCGGAGCCAGTGAGGAAAACTATGCGAAATTCACTTTCATTATGAATGGCCGAATGGAGCTGCATACAAATGCGGTCCGAGATTTGCGATTGCCGGCCATTGCAGTGGCGGCCGCATGGTCATCCAACCTGGCCAAGTTTGTTAGCCAAATCATGGGTTTTCCTTTCTTTCACATCTGCGGTTGTCTGTTTTTGTTTTTTTTTTGTGCCGTTGGTTGGTTGTTGCTGCAGCTAATTGACGGGCTAAACGTTGTCATTCAGTGGGCCAAGTTCGATTCAGTTGACTGGGATAATTATGATCAGTTAGGAATTGGACATACTTGAGTTGGGGTCTAGTTATTATACTCCTTTATTTGGGGAGTAAGATGGTATATTGTGTTTGTGCAAAAGATCTTGAACCATGGTATAATTAAAGTATACTTATTCATTATTATTTTAAGTCCTTCTTTTTACAAATAGTGAAAATCTATTGCATCTCCATTTTTGATAACAGAAACATCAAGGAAGGCTATATTCGAAATAAACACACATTTTTAAAAAAAGTTACCTTGCTAACAGTTTTTGTAACATTTTTTTCTTCAATCGGTACTTATAGTGTCTTCTTGAATTTAAAGAAAGCACCAGTACAAAATTATCTACTTAATGAAATCAATTTTATGTACTACCTGAATCAAACTATGTCTCGACTTTATACCTTTTAATTCAATATTTGGAAAAACATTATTTTCTAAAGATCTCTGTAATGTTTAATATTTATCTCGTTAAGTGTACTTCTTATACATATACAAAAATGCAAAATAAATGTTGCTGCCATTTTATGATCAATTTATGATATAGCCAATTTGGCATTGTTTAGCTTAAGGAACAAGAATCCTATTAAAAGATACTTTCATCCGTAAGCCCATTATGTCCAAACTTCAGCTGTTCCATTACTTTTCATGATGCCGCCCCGAGGGCCTGTCTACATGGAACTGCATGTAGCACTCAGCTGGAGCCCATTATGCTTGCCACATCAAATCAAATGGCTAACTGAGCTGAGCATAGATGTTGCATGTTGCTGCTGCAGTTGTTGCTGTTGCTGTTGCCGCTGCCATTTAGCGCAATTGACGGCAGGTCCCAGGCCAAGACAGACGGCAATTGGAAGTCGCCGACTAACACATTTCAGGTCTTCAGCTTCAGCTTCGGCTTCCCTCCTTGCCCCATCGATTGCCCTGCTTTTTTCCAGCCGTTTCCATTTCGCATTTTCGCTTTCATTTTCTTTTTCTTACCAAGCGAAATATTTTTGTATTTTTGTTTATTTTTTTTTTATAAGCGAGAAAATCGAAAGTTTTTCCCCAGACCATAATGCAAAAAGAAAGTGCAAGTGCAGCAGCTGAAGCTGAAGCTAAATCTGAAGCTGAATCGGCGGGACTTGAGGGGTGGCTCAAAGAAAGGAAAAGCAAAACAATGCCAATGGGGCGTATGAGCAACTTGTTTTCGGGCCAAAATGTAGGATGAATGCCATTGTTTTGCGGCTGACGACAACGACGAGTTTTTCCAGCTACCACTTGGAGTTTTCTTGCTGTTGCCGCTGCTACTGCTGCTGTCGATGTTGTTGTGCCATTTTCGTTGTCAAGTGCAAGTGTAGCTGGGTTTGCTGGTCAAACGAGCAGTAAAGCACTTACTGCGATGGCCAACAGCGGAATAATGTTGCATGCAGCACAATCAGCAATTTCCTTTCGGTCTGGTCCGTCTGGTTCGTCTGGTCCGTCAGGCGCTTTCGATTTCGTTTAATTAAAACGCATAAAAGTTGACTCTAGCTTGGATGTCATTGTCTAGGATGGGATTGTCTTAGATGGTTCGACGACAACAATCTCTTGGCTCGTCATTGGCAGTGACTGACTGAAAGCCAGAAACATAAACAGAAACAGTGGTTTTCTTATCATTGACATTGGCTGGAAAAACTTGCCAGCATCAGCGTCAAAAACTTGTCATCATCATAATTCTTAATTATGATGTGAAGTCTGCGCTGCACTCTGATCATTCTGCTGCGTTTTTTTTTCTTTTACGTCATTTCAATAACAAGCTAAGAACTCGCGCACCTAAGTCGTGGTCAAGGTTTTGGTCTAGAGTTGTTGGCGGCCTGAAAAAAGTTGACACTTGTAATTGCCGCTTTACAAGCAAAATAAGCAAGCGAATTACTCATACGCCCCGTTGCCACTGCCATTAAAGATGACGCGGTGAACATTTTGTGGTCTTTGCTTTTTATTCCTTTTGCTGCTTCTGATGGTCAAGAGCATGCTGCACCCATTTTGTCTTCATTTTCGCCAATTTCATGACTGAAAATGGGGAAACAATTGAAACTGACTGAAGGCTTCGACCGAGAGATAATGAAAAACCGCTGAATTGAGATGTTTTTTGGTTGTTGCTTTAATTTTCTGCCGCAAAAGGTGAATGCCATTTGAACACGTGTTCTCTTGATGGCTGTAAAAACTTCCTGAAGATTTCTAATGATTTAAATTAAGCTATCTACTAAATAATATATTTCCATTAGTTAAATTAGTTTTCAATAATTTTTGGTACCAAACCTTTACAATTTTTGTTTTTCTTCCTATACATACTCGTAAAGATTGATAACTAAACTCTGAGTCATCGTTTAGAGCAACCCACCTACCAATTCCTTTCCAATTCATCAGAAAACCTCTTTGACAATGTAAAATGCATCAAGTTTCCCATCCAATCGAGCGTTAAAGTTCCATTCGCCAACAGGTCACGAATTTTCAGTTGATATCGGGTATCCATCAGACTGCAGCATCTTCCTAATCTCGTCAAGCATCAAAGTCGCAATCATCAATTCGACGACATTATAAACGTTGCTCGTTTAACCCACAAGGGTCCTTTTTGCCCCCGCAATCACATTTCATTTTACTGGAGAGACAAAGAAACTATACTGACAATTTTTCGGCAAGATTACGAGCGCTGAACAAAGAGATGTCCCCACTTCCCCCTATCGAAGCCGTAACAATTACAAAGTCTGCTCTGCTTCTATTATTCCACTGGCAGAAAAGTACGGTATCCGGGAAATCAAAAATGTTTCCTTCAGCCAAACCCTGGCCGAGTCCTAACAATTTTAAAATTATTTTCAAAGCTCTTAAGAAAATGTATTACATTTAGATGATGACTCTATGAATTAATAATCTATGTTTTAAAACATTATTTCCAATTTATTAATTTAAATATTTCTTTGTTCAGTTTTGATACAGCAAAAGGTAGCCTTATTTTTAGATGGAAAGATTCCCTATTCGTTTCAAACTTTTGGATGACATTTTGCCTTGTGTACCTTAACTTCTTTGGTGCGAAGGAGAGGCAGAGCAGCAGGTTTTGTCGCCTCGGCGATGCCATCGTAATCTGGTGATGGGGAGCTGGATGGGGAGGCTGCGGAGATTGCGATTGTGATTCTGTTTCAGCTTTCAGCTCCAGTCTGCAGGTTAGTCAGTCAAGTCGGTTTGTCAGTTAGTCGCTGGGTTGGTTGTTCGGTTTGTCAGTTAGTCAGTGCGACAAATTTCGCTGGGTTTGAGTGCACGGCGCGTGTATTAGATGATATAAGGTCATTCACTGCTGTTTACACCGAAAACTTCGTCTCGCCGACGCTGCTGCGCTGCTTTGCTCTGCTCTGCTGCCGAAATTTCTGGATGACGCTGCGCTCAATATACAATATACAATATACAGTTTGTTTTGCCGCATCAGTGTGTTGGTGCGGCCGAGTTGAAAGCTATACCCGAAACGAAACCCCAAACGTTTGCCCTGCTTATACATTTCCGACATCTTCCTTGCCCATCGACCGCCTGTCTGGCAGTAGGTGGCGCTTTTGTTGTCGTCCAGTTTAGCACAGTGGCGCCAGGATCATTATTTCCGTCTTTGAATACGTTAAATAGACTTATATTGTATTGTATAAATAAATCTAGTATTGGTAGTTAATATTTTCTTTTCTTATCCAAATTATAAATTATTTAATGATTTTTGTTGCGAAGATTGTTTCGGTTTTATCGAAAAATAAAACATATATTAGAGTTCTCTAGTCTATATATAATTTTGTAATGGTAACTTTCTTTCCGCTCACTATGTTTAAAGATTCAATCGATTTAGATTTCAATGCTTTAACTGACTATACTGTTTCTTGATAGTTTAATGATTTTAAAATTTGTGATTTTTCTTATTTAAATCTTAAATTAAACTGCCAAGCAATTTAGTAACGGAAATATTGGAACATTTAAACGTACATAGCTACTTTGTTTCATTGCAAGCATTTGATTATCCCCAACGTGGTGATTAGTTTTCCAATCGAACCAACCAGTGTGCGGCATTTGTCGTTAGCTGTTCAATGACTTCTGTTGAAACATGAATCGGCTACACAGTCGACACCCAAACCAAGCCCAACGATTCCGATTCCGAAGGAGTCAAGGATCTGTGGGCAACGGAGGAGCAGAAGTGGAAGCTTTCTGCAGGCGGAGCAGTGCCACCTAATGCGCTTCCTCTTCAACAAATTCTTTAACGACTGGCTGTCTGTCTGTCTCAGTCCCCTCTCTTTTCTGCTTCTTCTGGCAAAAGGAGCCGTCGGCGGCAGTCAAACCCCAAACGTTTCCCCCAGGTCCATTCTACTAGTCCAAAACCCTTGCCTTTGTTGCTAAATCTTACACAGCGAAAAATAAAAGAGTTTATTTGTTACTTAACCTTCTTGGTTGTATTACTTAAATATTAACTGTTGCTTTAGATCTTCATATAAACAGTTTCATAGATTGGGTGCAATAAATAAATTCTAGTTGTATCTATTTCTTTAACCATTTTTCACAGAAACCAATTTTTATATTTCATCACGCCCCTGTTTTTAAGTTTCCCATTTTTAGAAGGACAGGACTATTAAGGATTTATGGCTTTATCAGTTATTCAAAAAGTAAAATTCTATTATTTTAAATATATTTTCTCTGCACCTTTAGTTGTCGGTACATTGGACTCATTTCACACACACACATTCGCACTTAGACGGGTGCACACAGACAAAGAGCTATTGCAAAAGTATGTCTGTGTCGACGTCGCCTCATTTAGCTTCTCCTTCTGCCGCCCCCTGCCCCTGCCCCCTTTCCCTCCCCGCCCCTTGCGTCTACGCCCTCGCTGTTTCTAAAAACAAAACTCTTCCTTCTACCGCTCCTCCGTCTTCTTCTTCTTAGTCGCCTACTTGCTCTGCTTCCTTTATTTGCAACATACATTATATGCCAGCCGAGAGAGAGGAGAGAGTGCTATCTGCTCGCTCGCACACTTGCAATCGCAATCAGCAAAGTAAATGGAAAGGCCCCCAACAACAACACTAAGCAAACGGAAAGTGAAAATTTGCTCCACTGACAGACAGCAAAAAGAGAGTGAGAGCGAGCGAGAGAGAGCTCTGTTAACTCTCTCACAGACACAGAGAAAATCACTTACATACACTTGCATTGAGTCATAATCGTGTCGATTGCAGCAACGACTCTAAATCTCTCTCTCTCTCTCTCTCTCTCTGATTCCCCAACCCCCACCCATCTCCTCCTTTTTTCCCCTCCCCATCATCCTTCTCGTTATCCCCATCCTTTTCCCCTCTCTTTTGAGAAAACATAGACCAGATGATCGCTTAGCCCTTTTGACGTGGCCTGACCCATTTGGCGAGACACCGATAGCCTTCTCCAGAGAATTGGGGAGAATCGGCAAGAAATGGCCGAGAGGAAAAGGGGGCGGACGAAAGGGAGCAGAAGAGACCGAAGAGTAGAGAGCACTGGGTCTGGGTCGCAGGCAGTGATTGTTGTGTTACTTTTATTTTTAATCGCTCCTGATGTGTAATGATCTTTAAAAGGGAAGTAATCAGGCCTTTGTTGGCTCATCGGGAAATATGCTGTAATTCGTTTAATTTAAATTAAGAGCATCATCAATTCTTAAAATAGTTCACGAAGTGTTCTTGAAAATCCAAGAGTGGATTGTTTTCCAGAAAACAATTGCATTCTTAATCAGAAATGTTTTTACTTTTATCTAAAAGAGGAAACCAAGAATACAAAAGTAAAAAAACAAATCTTCTCAAAGGCTTGGGCTTGAATTCCTAATTTCGAACCGAATTAATTTACAAAATATTTGGTCAAAACATACTTTTAAAATTTCGTTTGGACGACTAACTAACTTATATTTTCAAATAATAATTTAAAAGAAATTGAGTCTTAAAGTGTTAATCGTAATTGATTGGAAATTCAATTTCTTAATTCTATCAAGTGGGATTGCAATTTTTTCTGTGCAGTTAAAAGTAATCCTAACTTGACAACATTCTTGAGGGACTTGCTACTGTGACAACCCCTCTTTCCTGCCCCTCCTCCCTCTCGCCAATCCCCACGAGAATTGCATGCAAATGCGCATGTGGCACACAAATCCCCCAAACATGCACACACACACACACGCACACAGGTTGCAACAGGGAGGGGGCAAAAGGGGCAGCAAAGAGAGCTCCAAACATTTTCTCTCGCTCTCGCGATTACGTTTGTTTGCCATTTTCGCGCTCTCTCGCAAAGTTTTTCGCAACACCAGCGACAGCAGCGCCAACGATTCAGTCGTTCGTTCAGTCGGCGTAAGCGAGTTGAGCGAGCGAGCCCCATTCAGTCCGCCGATTTGCCACCTCTCTCTCATTCTTCTGCGCTCCTTTGCACCTGTGCAAGTGTGTGTTTCTTGAGCGGTGCGTGCGTGTTTGCGTGTGTGCGTGAGCGGGGCGAGTGCACTGGTGTTGGGGCATCGGTGAGTGGGGCGCGCGCGCGCTTTTGCTTGCCGCAGCATCGCAGTCGGCGTCGCTGCCGGCGTCGACGTTTGTTGTTTGCGCCTAACAAACACTCGCAGCGGTTTTTGTGCTGACTTTAGATTTTAGTTTTGCTGATACCGTAAGAGATAAATGACGTGCCGCGGCGAGCGACGAACAGCGGCCCAAAAACAAACAGAAGAAAACTCATCAGCCAAAACACAAACAGAAATCAGAAAAAAACAGATGCAAGCAACAAGCAAATGTTTGGCCAACAAGCAAACATAATGTAATAGCTAAATAGCAAAATGTGTTTAAGTTTAAGCCACAAGTTAGTATAAAAACGTCCACAAATAGTGCAAAAAAGTTCAAAATGTTATAAATTTTCAAATGAAACAAATACCTCAAGCGTAAGGAAGTAACGAAAAAATAAACAAAAAAATAAACAAACAACGAACCGAGTGCAAAAACTTAGTGCAATTTTTAAAAACACACAAATAAAAAACAAAGCCCCAAAAATCAGGCATAAGAATCATGTCAGAAGTGTAAGACGTTGCGTATACGCAATATTTCTGAACCCATCACGCATTCGCCGCGTCGTGCAAAATGATAATGGTGCAACATTTGGTGGCCGCCACGGCGCACAACTTCGCCAGCCAGGCGGCAGCAGCCCTCGTCAATGTGTCCAGCTCCAGCTCTAGTTCCAGTTCGAGTTCCTCCTCCTCCTCGCTATCCCTGTCATCCTCCTCATCCAGCTCCTCGCTGTCGTCGGCCACGCCCACGCCGGTGGCCTCGCCCCTGACGCCCACATCGCCACCGCCGGGAGCTGCCGCTCCCGCAGAAGCCTCGCCGCCAGCAGGAGCCGAGTTGCAGGAAGAGGAGCAGCAGAAGCAGCAGAAGCAGCAGAAGCAGCAGCAGCAGCCCGTGGCTAGAGAGGATCCGGCGATGAATGACCAGGAAAAAGCTGAGAAAAAGGAGGAAGAGCCGGTCAATGGGGAGGAACCAGGTGCCATAGTTGATACCGAGTCAGTGTTGGCGCGGCAAAGTCCAAGTCCAGTTGCGTCCACCAAAGTCCCCGAGTCACTAGAAGAGATTTCCCCCAAGTCGCCACCCGTGAAAGACGAGGAAGAGGAGTCGGAGTCTGTCACCTCGGACTGTCGCGAGTTCAAAGTGCTCTATAATCACCTAAGGCAGCAGCAGCACCAGCAACATCACGCCCCCACATCGCCGGACAAGACGCGCAGCACCCTGGACGATGTGTCCAAGATCCTGTGGGAGCGCAAGCAGCAGCTTCAGCGCAGCTCTGTGATTACCGCGGCACCCACACTGCTGCCTCCACAGCAGCAGCAGCCGATGAGCGACATCGAAGACGAGGAGACGCTGGAGGATGTGGACGATGCGGATGCGGATGTGGAGGCGGATGCCGAGGACGAGGAACTGCTGGAGCAGTACCAGAATGGCTACGACTCGCCGCTGGATCTGTCACTAGGCAGTGCCACCAGTGCCGCGGCCTCGGCCGCCGCAGCAGCCGCTGCAGCAACGGCGGCCAATCGCCGACGTGGACGCACTTACTCCGGGACGGAATCCGACGACTCTGCACAATGCGAGCGGGCGAGGATGCGCCTCAAGCCGGAACGCAAGGCGGAACGGTCGGCGGCCTACAAGAAGAGCTTGATGAAGCGATACTGTGAGTGGCAAAAAAAAGTTATATATATATTTTAACTGGTTTAAAATGGTTATCAATGAAAATATTGTTCCTATAATTTAACTTGTTTAAATGTGTTGAAAACTTTAGGATTTCTAGTTTCTTTTTCTTGTATTAAATCCCCATTAAATTATCTTATGATACAAATGGTTTATTGCTCAATCAAAATGCCTTTAGCATATATAAATTGAGCAATTTCTGATACCGTTGGTTTGTTTTGGCTTTAAATATATGGAAAATACACCTTTTCCTAGAAATTTGTGCAATTTAAAATAGTTTTTCAGAAAATAATAAATTAACATCTTCTGGGAGTTGATACATTGAATTTTAAAACATAGGTTTCTTGGATTTTTCATTTAAATTCGTTAAAAAATTCTGGTGTCCATTTGGTTTGTTTTATACAATTGCCAATTAAGTGGCAATGAATCAGCCTCCCAAGCAACTCCCCCATCTTTCACTGGCCAAAATTGTGAAATGTCAATTTGGCAATGGCAAGAAATGTTTATAACGAAAAACAATGGAAAGAAAAAGAGTCGGTCGGCCGGAGGCAAAATAAACATTATTTAAAATAGCGCAATTTCCGCCGGCGGCGCTGCGTCGACGTCTTCGCCGCTGCGGTCAGAAGCAGAAGGCGGTAGAAGTGGTAGAAGCAGCAAAAGCGGTAGAAGCGGTAGAAGCGGCAGAAGCGGCGGCGGTAGAAGCAGCGAGTCTACGTCAACGGCTTCGTAACAGTTTCCTAACCCACCTCAACAATTTTATTGATTACTTGAGGCGGCAAACGCCACAGAGAGCCAGAAAGAGAGCGGCCCCGTCGTCTATAAACTATTGCGCTCAGCTGGCTGGGTTTCTGTTTCTGTTTCGGTTTCAGTGTATGTGTATTGGTATAGGTATCCGTATCTGGCTCTCCGCTCACTGCATTCGCTAGTTTGTAACGCGTATCGTGTCTGTGTGTCTGCTTTCGGTTTCGATGTCTGAGTGTGGAATAGTTTCCCAGTCACTTGCTCTAAAACTGCCACAGCAACTCGCCAACTCGCGACTGGCAACTGCTAAATGAGCTGGAGATGGAGACTCCGACTTGGTCTTTTGTATCTATGTCTGTGTATCTTGCACTTGCTACATACCCTCATATATAAACATATATACAATTATATATCTGGTAACCCTAGCCAACAACTTGTTTCCTCTATTTGACTTTTACACGGGGCGTCGTCGTCAGCAAAACGGCTCCCGGGCTGCTGCTGCTGCTGCTGCTGCCTTCACTTTTGCCGAAGTTTACCCCACTTTAGTTTGGGTTTTCGCTTTGATTTTGATTTTGGCTCGGCTGGAGCTGGAGCCCTGGGCTTTGGATACACACTAAACCGCCACAAAACGCTGCCTGCCAATTGCAGTTCTTGGCCAAGTGGCTGGCGGAAATGCTCCTCTCGTTCACATCTGGCTAAAGTGGTCGCCGCCAACAGATTTATGCAGTGTGGGAATGGGGGAAACAAACAAGCGAAAATTAAAGCCCTCCTTAAAGATGGAAAAACTGAAAGTGGTAGGAAAAATGTCCATTTTAATTCTCATCTAGACTGAAATTTAAAAAACAGGAAAATGGGAAACACATATAAAATCAAATAAAATGGTTGATGACTGTCATAGGCTAATAGTTGGTTGGCTTAGGGTAAATGACAAAATTACTAGATCAAATAAATAGTCTTACTTAAATAATTAAAAAATGTTAGTTCCTTTGGCAAATATCTTTATTTCAACATAACTGCAACGCTGAACACTTGCAATATAGGGAATACAATATAATTTATTGAAATCTATAATTCCACTCAGCTTAATAGTTTATAAGCTTGTTACTCAAACCAATTATTAAATTTTAAACAGCTTGTCATGCCTTAAGTTAGTTAAACAGATGGTAATTTCTATATTGAATTGAACTCTATAAAATGTAAGCCAATTGATTTGGCTCGATTCCCCCATAAATCGCATGACTTAAAATTAATGGGAATGGGTAATATGCAAAATTTTTAACTGGAACCCCCCTTGACCGCCTCGCCCCAAAAACTTGCGACTTCTTGCGAAATATTCCAGTCAGTCGGTAAATTTATTGGGCTTCCTTTTCACTAGACTTCATTTCAGAGGTATGTTTTTTTATTTTTCGCACACAAATTCCTAGATGATATATATTTTCCGCTTGCGACACGACCAAGCATTTTCATCTTTTATTTATATGTGTTTTACCCTTTATTTTTTTCTTGTTTTTTGTTTTGTTGGGTTCCTCATGACTTCATTTTGTGGGGCTTTGTTTTGGTTTCTGGTCTTACCTTCAACCTTTCGACGGCAACAACAACAGTATTGAACCACCCACACATAGAGAGAGGTGGAGGCAACTTTCAATTGCGACATGCGGCGGAGAGCGGTCGGTCGGCTCTCTTTACCGCCGTAGTTCCTCTTTCCCCCTCACCGTTTTCTTTACATGACAAACCAGCTTGGAGCGTCTGTGTTTGCTCAGTCCATGTGTGTGTGTGTGAGTGTGAGTGCGCTGTGGGAAATAGTGAAAAAGAGCGACCCCCTCCGACCTCCGCCCACCGCCCGCCACCCAACTCAACGCTCTGTTGCTTTTTTTCAGGCCTAACGCAAAACATTTTGAGGTAGGTTGGGAATAGATTGGCAACAACTGCGCGCACACACACAAACACACACAAACACACACACACACACACACACAACTAATCGCATACAGAGCGTGCGCGGAAAAACTTAAATTTCTCGTTTCGTGGCAAGAAATTAGCAAATGATTTTCCATTTTTTTTTCTTTTCGATGCCTTTTTTTTTAACCCAAATACGGCGGATGGCGGCGGCGATTTTTCGCATTAGAATTATGTAAGCCGCTGCCCCATTTAGTAGGCCTATACGTATCTTTCCCCGGTTCAGATTTTGTAATCACTTTTGCTCTCCGCTCAATTGGCCAATGGAGGTTCTGCTCACTGGGAGCTTATCTCCTTATCGGTAGCCAAGGAGAGACGCAGAGTCCCCGATTCCTAGTCGCAGGGATTATGTCACTGGCCGCCGGACAACGTAACTCAATTACAAAATCGGATTAGCAAATTCAAGAAATCGCATTGAGCAAATGTTTCCCGCTCGCAGTGCAGCTAATATGTGGCCATATGGTCAGCCGCGGATTGCATAGCCATAACCGAGTGCAATGGGTCGGGTCAAGGCCCAAACTTGTTGCTGCTAAATTAGCGACAACGAGTCATATACGTAATGCAGCTACCTAGAACTTGCAGCGGTTACCGAAACTTCCGTTTTTGGCGGTCCGGTATAAAATTCTTGGTAATGAATTTCCAGCAAATAAAGTATTAAGCACCGAAATCTAGAGCATATATGGAAAGTTTTTATAAACATTAAATACTATGATTAATTCAATAGAATTAAAAAATAGAACTTCTTAACTAAAGCAAAACTTTCGATTTCGATTATTCCATCAATAATTTGCTTGGAAACCAATGAATTTATAATTTATCTCTGAATAAAAGTTTAGAAAAACTTTAATTTTCTATAAATTAAAATGAAAAACTTATTTATTAGCTAGAAATAATAAACTAGTTTAGAACTTCAGCTTAGAACATTTTCATGAATAGCTGGTTAAACATTAATTAACTAACTTGGCAAATAGGAATCAAAATAATAATATACACATCCAATTAGCACTTGTAACCGCATACAAACTTGGCGCGTGACCAAAAAAAGGGTTTTTCTGTCGGAAAAGAAAGTGTTAATTTAAACAGAAGCTACCAGAAATTACACAACATTCAACTGTTAAAAGTGGTAGAAAATAAACCAAAATATAAAACAAGTATTATAAGCTTTCTTGATAAATTAGAATGCTTTTGTGATATATTAATATTGATCGAAATCATTATTACTAAATTATGCAACATTAAATAAAAGACACTGAACAAAGACATTTATCGGAAATATATAAAAAATTACATGAGAACATATTTTGAGCAAACAAAGGCAATATTTATCTGTCTAGCATATGACAAATAATTCATATATTTTTAAAACATACGCCAGCGCATGGAAATAAATGCATTACAAAATCCGATATAAGCAATCGCAACAAATTCGAAAGGCATATAAAAACATCTTCCCTGGAGGCAAATGCGTCAATCTATATGCATATTATACCACACCATAAAACAAATAAAAGTACTTAATGACAAATTAAAAAAAAAGATTCAGCCAAAATAAAATACGAAACAACAGAAAGTATATAAATTTACATTATATTTCCTTTTGTGCGATACGAAACATTTTCGAGTATAGAGAAATAGCGGTCATAAAAAATGCAAAAATACAAACGAAAAAAAAAAACGAAAACAGAAACAGAAACAGAAAAGATTGGAGCAGAGTCTCGTATCATTTCTTAATGCGGAAATATTGAAGAAGAATTTTGTTGTCTATATAAATACGAATGTGTGTTTGTGTTTGGATTTATATTAAATGCATATGTAGCTTAAATAAACATATGTACATACATTTGGTACGACAATGAGAAATTGCCTGATATGCATATGTCTCGCTGTGTGCGAGTGTGTGTGTAAACAATGAGAATCTGGTGTCGGTGTGAGCAGTGTGTCTTTGCTGGTGTGCGTTATCCGCGAGACCTTGAACTTGAGACTGAATTTCCAAAAAGCGTACACACTCACACACTCAAGAACCGGAGAGAACAACAACTGGCTTTTATTCTGGCCACCAATACACGCACGTACGCCTGTGAAAGCAGCGACGTTGGCAGCGGCCTAAAAGCCAAAAAAAGGCGACAGAACAGGAATTTAGAGAGTGCCAGAGAGCCAGAGAGAAAGAGAGAAAAAAGGGGAATGGGCCTTGGGGATCGGGAAACGGGAATGGGAATGGGAATAATGGGGATCGTGCAAAAACGAGGCAGACGGAACCAAAAAAAAAAAACAAAAAATTGGGGAAGAGACATTCACACCAACAACAAATACTACAATTGCCAAACAAACACATAAATTATAATATTTAAATATAGAACTTTTGCGTTGTTGTCGCCCGTTCCTGTTGATTTTGTTTTCAGCTCTTTGTGCATTTTACTTTCGTCTGTCGCGCCTGCATTCGAATTAACTTGAACTGGGCTTTCTTCTTTCTACCAATACCACACCCATAACTCTGTTTTGTTTTGGCACCGCCATAAATTGTATTATTATGATTATTGGTAATAAATAAATAAATATGTATCCCAGTTAAGGCACATTTTGATTCCGGTTTGCCGCAATATTGCGCCGCACAAGTGAAATTATCGATACAAAACAATTTCTAGCTGTTGTCGTTTTTGGTTTCGGACATTCGGGGAATTCGCCTGGCATCCAATCACAGGTTTTTTTTAATAGTTTTATTTGATGAATAGAATTTGAATATGTTTTTGTTGGTAAACAAGTGGGGCAAGGCAAGATTATGATGGATCATTTGTCGGGAGTTACCCATTTAATGTTTCCAAAAATCAAATGCATATTAAAATATGTATTTCTTATTTTCGTATTTTGCATTTATTACTGACAACGGTTAAGGTAATCAACATGAAATTATCCTAGCTTATTTAATTTAGAATGCATTTTAAAAAGCCTATAAATATTTAATGAGAAAGTTTATGGTTTTTTCTAAAAAGGTTTATAATTTAATTTGAGTATCATAAAATGAGAATTATTTTCGTTAAATTTATTTATTATTACTCATTTTCGCTAGCCTTTTAAAGTACGAGTTCGTTGAACAAACTGAATAATATGATTCCGTGCCAAAAATAATATTAGTAACCTTTAAAATGTAACTTAAAGATATCTAGCTATTTTCCGAAGTAATTTGATCGGCAAGCCAAAGTAAAAATCACATCCGACAACTCTAAAATATTAAATTTCATTTGCCTACTTTCCACTGATTAATGTCAGATGAAAATACCTTATACACGATAAAAGCTGAGCTCAATAGGCAAATCCCCCTTCAGTTGAACCCACACACAAACTCACTTTCCGTTTCTTACCAAACCGCCCACAACTCACAAACGCAAGTTGTTGGGTAGTTGGGCACATCTAAAATAGGCCAATAACCAAAATGCCATAAACAATTACACATTGTTGCTGCCGCTGGTGTGCAATTGTTGTTGAGCAGACAGACGGGCAACTTCTACGGCTTTCGGAAATGCTACGAAAATTGTAAACAAAATTCAAGCACCTCTGATGACGCCTTATCCACACCGCAAAACCGAAGCCGAAAGCCAAAACCAAAAGCAAAAATTAAAATAAAACAAAAAGCATATCGGCTTTATAAGGCAAACTAATCATGAAGGTAACAACAAGCAGCGATGGCTCGTACCTACATTGACCTACTATTGCGGCAAATGCTGCGCTATCCGCCGGAATTGTGATGTAACTGTCCCAAAATGCCGCGCACATATCAACGAGCCAGTTCAAGTCCAAATTCGAATTCAACAAAAGAAAAATAGCAAAACCCACCAGCTCACATGCACATGACTTTACCGTTAATTTCTTTGACATGTCCATGTGTATGTGTGTTGTTTTTTATTATTTTTGTTGTTTGCCAATTTTGCTTTGTTTTCTCGTAATATATTTAATTTTTTTTTATTTTTTTTTTGTTGTATTTCTGTGTGTTTTGTCGGTTGGTTAGTTTCTGCTGGTTTTATTAGACCGCATTTTTAGAGGTCAGCGCACATTTGGCGCAGCAATGCAATGTTTTGTAGACACAATTACCACTGGCTATTTGTCTTTCTTTCTGCCGTGTTTGTGTTTGTTTATGCACCATTAAAGCTGAACCTCTGGCGGTCTGATTGTCGGCTTCTGTTTCTATTTTCTTTTGCCATGGAGGCGCCACAAACTAAGTACAGTGAAAGCTATGCGGAGTGCTGCTCCTCTGCCAGGAAATCTAAATTCTTCGCCTTCCTTCCGTTTTTGGCAAAATGTAAGGTGTAATCTGTAAGCAAAGCTAAGTTCCATATTTTCTTCGTCTTCTTTTGCAATAAATTTGACATTTCCATGCCATTTATCATTGAGAACTTTACTCAAATCAACTCTTCGACGGCCACCTGCAACAAATTACGCATACGCCGCGTATTTCACCGTAAACAACAACACGTGAGTAGTTCCCCACGGAAAAACTAAAAGAAAAACGCAGACAAGCGAAAAAAAACCGAAGTGACGGGCATTTCCGACATTTCCACTTCGACAAGCGATTAAAGCCCCAAGTAAATAGAGGAAAATTCTCGCAACGAAAACTTTGGCGAAAATTGTATTTATAATTTCCGTTAAAAAGTTGCTGGTGTTGCAGCAGCAGGCTAATTGTGGGTGGGTGAGGGAGCGGCGGGTGGACGGGGAGTTAACCAATGCAACCGCACAGCTGTTTTGTTGCCGCGCGATTTCCGTCACGACTTTGGCTTTTTATTTTTGTGGGTAAATACGCTTTTGTGCTGTTGCGGCTTTTGAATTTTTTACATATCAAGAAAAAAATATGGTTATATATATTTTTACATGCTTCTCATTCACCCACGACGAGTGGAGCGGGGGGCGGCAATCAAAACGAGACGACTTTGTTTCACAGTGGGTCAAATGTCTTATATTGCGGAATTAAAATAAATTGTAATATTTTGTTTTTGTTATAAATAAATGTGTAGAGATAAAATCAGTCTTCTTATTTAATTTTTTTTTTTTTTTGGTGACAGATGATAATTTTATCTACTCAGCTATCCAGTTATGCAGTCGAAATTAGTTTGGTTCAAAACAGCGCTATTATTGATCGCATTTGTATGGAAAATCTGCCAGATATTGCCAGATACATATAATTTACTTTTTCCAACGGTGATTTGGCCGGTTTTAGCCCAGTGTGCGATGTCGGCTAGGCTGCCGTGTATTTAAAAAGCTGTAAAAAGCACTCGCACACAGCGGCAACATGCAATAATGCAGCCAGCAAAGCATAAATTGTAAACTCGTCGCCGCTGCCGACAAGCCTTGACCTGATTTCTCTTCCTCTCTTGCTGCCACTCGTCTCTGAGTGTGAGTGTGAGTGTGTGAGTATCTGTGAGAGTGAGTGTGCTTGCAAGCTTCATTGCTCCGCTGGCTTTGACGTTTTCCTGCACACTGCAGTTGCCGTGGATTTGTATGTATGTGTGCGTACCGCTTGACATTCAATGCAATTTTTTCCCTCTGCTTATTTTCATGCCGCTGCGGCTGCTGCATGAAATAAGTGAAAATGCACTTTTACTTTTCAGCTGCAGCAGCAACAACACTAACGACAACGACCAAAGGAAAGTGAGAAGCTAATTTTTTTTTGTTGCCTTTCCTCTGGCGTTGTTTTTAACGGTTGCGAGTTCATGGCTCACCAAATTGGGGCATTTCAATTGTTTCGTTTCGTTTCGTCTTATTCGTTTTCCTTTTTGCATATTTTGCTTAACATGACATTTCTATGAAATTATGATGCGAATTTTTGTATTATTAGCTCGTTGGATAGGCATTTTTGACAGCTGTGAAGAGGACAGGGGCGTAGCCAAGTGGTTGATGGGCTAAAAGAGGAGTGGATGGTGGAGGGGGCCCTGCAAAAATATTCCGTGATGAGGCTAAGTATTCGTTTAATTGGAACAGCAAAGGTGGCTGGGGATTCGAAAGTGTGGGTACATATTTCTGGTGATTGAACCAATCGCAACATTTAATTGAAACTGATGTTTTTGAAGGATTTTTAATTATTTAGCTATTACCTTTGCTGACAGCAGGCAAAAATACTTATTTTGCATGTGTATGGGTAATTAGGTTCATTACAGCAATGACAAAAATGAGCCTAAAATAATTGATGTTCAATAAACATCAATAGGTACATCCCATTTTTATATTATTTAATAATAAAACCACTTTGAGCAAACTGGTTCACTTTTCACCATTTTATTAATTATATAAAAGTAACTATTGTAAATAGACCATATATCTAGCAAACAATTTACATGTCATTAAATCTATTGAGAATCAAAGGTTTATCGTTTGCCAAACAGGAACTCAATTGTTCTACAAATAAGATGTAACTTAAATGTTACATTGATGTTTTTTCCACAACATTTTCTACAATATCTTCCATTTCTTGATCATTTCAGACACTGAAATTCCTATTGTGAAACAATCGACGAGCCCGGCACCGCAGCAGCAACACCAGCAACAGCAACACCTGCAGCAGCACCAGCAACAGCAGGCGCACAATGCGACCACCTTTGCCGGCGCCACCGCTCTGCTCCACATCAAGACAGAGCAAAATGCCCTGCTCACACCGCTCCAGCTGCAGCAGCAACAACAGCAGCAGCAGCAGCAGCAGCACAGCTTACACGGTGCAGCGGGCAATGGTGGCAGCAATGGGAACGGCAACGGCAACAATGCCCACCAGCAACAACAACCGCTGGCCATACCACACCGCCCGCTGCTGCACAATTTGCTCAGCGGTGGTGCTATCCACAATCCGCACCATAGAAACTACACGACGGCCACAACAGGTGAATATGCACACAACAAATTACTAACTGATTCTTGGTAATTCAATGCTTTAAAACAACTTGATCTTGAAAAACATTTAATAACTTTGTGAGAATTATTCCAAAAGATATTTAAAAGAATTTTCGAAATATTTTTTTACTAAAAAAAGTATACATAACAACAAAAGATATTTACCTTCTACAAATTTAAAATTTTAAACACATATATGATATATGTAAGTTATTGCTACTCAAGTTTTAATAATGAAGTTTCACAAATAATTATAGCAATATCTAAAAATTCGCTTAACTTCTTATGACGACGTTTATTTCATGTTAAAAGAAATAGAAACTGGTCGTAAGTAAATAAATTACATGCAAAATAGTTAAAAATTACCAATTCTTCTTATGAAAACTCTTAAGGAAATAGGAACTGGTCGTAAATAGATTTAGAAATAAATGATTAAAGAGATCACGTTATTTTTCGAGTGTAAAGAGTACTGAGGCGAGCGTGTCCAGCAGCAAGGTGAACCACTGCACACGCCCTCGACTCGGTTCGAGCCATATCGATTGCTAATTGCCCCTTTTCTCGGCTCGTCCTCGCTTTGCGTCGCCATGTCCCGTTCCCGTTCCCGTTCGCAGGTTCATTTCCGCCCAGTCCCGCGGACAGCGGCGTCTCCGACGTGGACAGCTCCAGTTCCGGCGGCCAGCCCTGCGCCGACGAGCTGAAGGCGCGGCTCGGGATGCCGGCGGCCACCTCGGCGTCAGCAGCGGCCGCGGCAGCAGCGGCGGCGGCGGCAGCAGCGCACCTGCACACTGGCACCTTTCTGCATCCGAATTTATACCAGAACAATGCAGCGAATTCGCTGCGGAACATATGGAATCGCAGTGTTGGTGGTGAGTATAAGTATAAGTATGTATGCCTGAAAAAAACCTGGCAGATTCCAGCTGTGTGCCAGACGAACTTGCAAACATTAAACGTTGTGCTAAATTTAAGGACTAGACAACTTCATGTTATGTATAATATGCCCCAAGTTTAAATGACTAAACAGTGTAACAACAATAAACAGGGCTTACAAACTTAAATTTTAAATTAATTAAATTAAAACAGATATTTAGAGAGAGTTATGATTTAAAAACCAATAGTAGAGCTCAATTGTTATTAGAAAGTATAAAAACTGAACATTTTCATAAAATAAATAAATTAAGAAAGCTTGGGAAGCCAGCAAGTAAATTCCGTTTAAGGTACTGCGTTTAAGTTAACCTAAATCATTTGATCTCGGCTTAGAACGGTTGTATCTAAGCCAATTAATCGTGTGACCTAATGAGACATTTACATTTGGCAATCAATCTGAAGTTGCTATAATCTGTTGCATACATAATGCACTCCTAATTCAACTTACTCTTTTTTTGCAAAAATGTCAGGCAAACAAGGCGCACACGCACACACCCACACATACAGCACAATCAATTGCAATGAGACTGTGTTGCACTCGCTGCTTTTATGCTCTCTGCCAGTTGTGTATGTGGTTGTGTGTGTGCGCGTTGCTGTATAAAAATCTGTGGTCATCGACACATTGCCTTTGCGCAAATTGTGAAGGTCACAACGACAACGACAGCACCAGCAGCAGCAGCAGCAACAGCAACAACAATAGCAGCGTCAATGTGGCAATAATGGAGAGCTCACCACTCTCCCGCTCTCTTTTTTCCCCCATGAGAGAAAAAGAGAGTGCCAAACACCAACGCAATGCAACACGAATGAAACACACGAGCCACACACGAACAACACAGCGTGCGTTGCTCTCTGTCCAGAGTTTCGTGGTGTTGGTGAGAGAGTGCTGCTCACTTTTGTTTTTATTCAATCCTCCCCATCGCCCCACCACCTTTGCTCCACTCCCCCCTTTAAAATGGTCCATCGAATCCACATCCACCGACTACTGACTACCGACTGCCAACTGACTGAGTCGCGGAATTGGGCAACGGCAACGCCGGATGTAAAAAAAATAAACTTACTAAATAGCATACAAAATTATACCTGTGCCACCACACAGAAACAGGAACGGTGTGAAATAGTCGCGAGCGATCTGCGATCTGCGATCTGGATACCATGGGACAAATCGGGTTGCCAGTAGACTAATTTTTTGGGGGTATAAATCTCTCTTTTTTAGTTCAGATTGAATGTTGTAGATGTTTTGTATAGTAACCTAATACATTTTAGATTTTAATTTGAAGGGCAGGTTTTTGAAACATCAGTTTTTTTTTCTAGATACTTAGAAATTTTCCATAAAAGTATGAAACAACCAAATGTCATTTTACAATGGAATAATTTTTTCAAAATTGGATATAAATTAACATGTTTTATGGTTTTAAATCTTGAGGATCTCTACCTTATACAATAGCTTTCTCGATAAGAGAAACACAGTTGGAAAATTTGCTCGCAAGAAATTTAAGCTAATCGTTCCCCAAACTAAGTTTAAGATTTAAGATTATTCAATCATCTCTTGATCTAATCGATGCTTTTTCCTTGCAGTGCCCGACAATTACTACGGGAGCAGTGGCGCCGGTAGTGGGGGCGGCCAGCCAGGTGCGCCGGGAAACCCCCAAACGCCGGGCTACCTGACAACGTCCTACTTCAACGCCCCGACAGCAGCGGCAGCAGCGGCGGCGGCGGCATCCCAGCGCGGCACCACCATCAACGGCTATCATTCCCTGCACCAGCAGCAGCAGCAGCAGCAGCAACAGCAGTCGCAGCAATCGCAGCAGCAGCAACTGGCCCACCAGCAATTGTCGCACCAGCAGCAACAGGCATTGCATCAGCAACTGTCGCATCAACAACAGCAGCAACAACAGCAACAGCAGCAGCAACAACAACAACAGCAGCAGCAACAGCAACACCCGCACTCGCAGCTAAATCCGCACTCACATCCGCACTCCCATCCGCATTCGCATTCGCATCCGCACGCGGGCCAGCACACGCATTCCACAATCGCTGCAGCGGCCGCAGCAGCAGCGGCGGCATCCGTCGTCAGCAGCAGCAGCAGTGCCGTTGCAGCGGCGGCAATGCTGAGCGCCAGTGCAGCGGCAGCAGCAACGGCGGCAGCGGCGGCGAACGGCTCGCAGAGCGTCATCCAACCGGCGACGTCCAGCGTCAGCTACGATCTCTCCTACATGCTGGAACTGGGCGGCTTCCAGCAGCGGAAGGCGAAGAAGCCGCGCAAGCCCAAGCTGGAGATGGGCGTGAAGCGGCGCAGCCGGGAGGGATCCACCACCTACCTGTGGGAGTTCCTCCTGAAGCTGCTGCAGGATCGCGAGTACTGTCCGCGCTTCATCAAGTGGACGAACCGGGAGAAGGGCGTCTTCAAGCTGGTCGACTCGAAGGCGGTGTCCCGCCTGTGGGGCATGCACAAGAACAAGCCGGACATGAACTACGAGACGATGGGCAGGGCGCTGAGGTACTACTACCAGCGTGGCATCCTGGCCAAGGTCGATGGCCAGCGGCTGGTCTACCAGTTCGTGGATGTGCCCAAGGACATCGTAGAGATCGACTGCAATGGCGTGTGAGAGGCGAAGGTGGACATTTGAGGACAAGGCGGCCTGTAAATATAGTTCGATCCGCAAACGGATCGAGCTGCAATGGCAATAGGTTCTGGGGTGGGGTAAGAATCAACCGGCTAGCGGCAATAGTGGCTGAAAGCCACGCGAGGTAGGGATTTCTTTGTATATGCGTTGAGTTTCTTGGTTAGCCAGCGATAAGCATAAGTTACACATAGCTGATAGTCCCAATACGCGTACATATACTTCTATATATATTCACACCCTGTGTCCTGTACCCTATACATACACCCAGCTAAATCGGCGGTAAATAATGATCTATTCATTGGCGTTAGTGTTGTACTTGTAACTGTAATTTTAACTGTAAACTGTAAACTGTAACTGTAATGAATATTGTTATTATTGGTTATATTATTATTATTATTATCACTATTATTAATATTATTATTATTGCTATTGCTATGGCGAAAGGACAAAGGACAAAGGACGACCGAATTGATTCATATTGATATTCGATAAATGTGTGTAATATGTAAATGAGTACGAACCCTTATAGCTGCAAGAAATTCTCTATCTCTATCGATCTAAATCTTAATCTAAATCTAATTGTATATGAATATGTATATGCCTAGCCTAATACCCTTTCAACTGCCCCCTAGCCCCCCCGCTGCCCAAGGACAAACAGTGTAGAGGATAACTTTACAGATTTTTAACAGATCCGAACGATCTGCTTGAGTATCTGTACTCTGTACTTGGGCTAATTGTTTTTGTTGCTTATTTTATAAAAAAAAGAGAGATGGAAATTTATTATTTCATAGTTTTAGCTATTTTTACAACTACGTTTAGGTTATTTATTTAAGTGTTTCTCCAGCTACACCCCTTAACTTCCCCCCAACACAAAACACACACATCCTAACTGGAGCTAAGAACCCAGAAAACTGGTGGTCTAAACTTTCTTGTAATTATTATTTGATAAGTTTTGTATATTTACAACATCGACAGCAAAAAAAAAAAAAAAATCACAGGATAAACCCGAAGAAAAGCACTCCTTGAGCCATCGTTTACGCAGTCTCAGAACACCAAACCAAACTCAACCCTCAACTCTCGATCTGATGTTTATTTATTAAACATAAAGCTAAACTAACGTATTCTTGTTAACGTCACACTGCCACTAAGCGAAACAAGCCTAACAAAATGGAACAGATCTGAACAGATAACCGAACAGACCCGAGATACTGACCCATAGTTTCAACAACTGCAACCGCAATCCTCAATGCAATATACCGACAACTTCTACAAACAATTTCCAAACACTGCCCAAAACGTGCAATCTCTTGAAAGGAAACCTTGAATAGGAAAAGAGAATAAAACCAACTCCTAGTTCTTTAATCTATTTCTTTAATAGTTGCGTTCTCTAAGTACCTTTATCTATTATTATTATTATTATGTGTACGTGAAGATGAAATCTACAATATATCATTTTGTTTATGATGATTGGTGATTGATGATGCAAATAAACAAAGTGAGTCTTGAGTTCAACTCTGTTCATTGTAAACAATTTTTTATGATTATTTTTTATTTTTTAAATAAAATTATTATTTCAATTTGTGCATGCGTTTTATTTACATCAAACCGTAGAAACATTAGAAGCACAGACGAAACAAAATTAAACACAAAACGGCGAAAAGAAAATGTGTAGCAAGTAAGCAAAAGATATGATACAAATATATGGAACCCGCTACAAATTTGGAATCTAGATATACCTCCCATGAAAAGTACATAAAGTTGCATAAGTTAAAGTATATTCAAAGTCTATATAGGATAGTTGAAGGGATAACCGATATTTAAAGTCGAGATCACATATTTTAGATAAAGTCGAATTGGTGTATTTTGTAATTCTAAGACACAAACACAGTATGGCATTTGACACCACTTCACGAGGTCTCAGTTTATGAGGTTTCTCCCCAGTTCATGGATTTATATGTATGTCTATTTATTAGCATAGGGCATCGCATCTACCATTACGTAGCGTAAATCAGTTATTAATTCTTAGGGAATGAATATTACATGTTATAAGGATGGTAGCTGTAAGCACACCCACAAACAGAAGCAGAATCGAACCATAAACGCAAAAAATCACGACTCGAGTACAACGAAATCGGTAAACATAAATCTGAGCCACAACCCGGAGAATGCAGCTTTAATCGAGATAGTACTTCTATGTTTGATTTTCGGAAATCCTAAAAAGACTATCCTTCAACATTCAACCCCGAAGCATTTATACATGCCTAGCACGATAATTGTATATAAACAACTTCTGGACCTCATGATTCCACTTGATTATAAACGTATTTTATATATATACACCAATTAGTTAATAGATTGGAATACCCCCGAATGCTGGATAAGACCAACTAAATTAATTATAAACGAATATCGATGCCGTTCGGCAGGATTTCTGTTCTAGGCTTAAGACTAAACACCCTTTTGTTAGCTCAAAAGCGAAACAAAACATATAGCTTTTAAATCGAACGTGCGATTATTCCAATATTCTGTATTGCGATTGCGACGAAGAGCAGCAAACGTGTAACTCTTTAAATACATGGATTGATCAAGATTTAGATAAATATGTTGAATGTATTAACATTAGTTACGATTAGTTTACGGCTAACTAACCTTAAGTTAATATTTTTATTTGACTTTTTGTTTTATCTGTGTACATTTGACAGACAATTTTTGTCTGCGTTGAGAAATCAGCTAAAGCCAGCCACAATATATATTAATATATATACTTTAATGCATACGTAGTAAGGGAATGAACGTTGGACCGAAGACATGGTATGTAGGTGAATTTAATGGTTAGAGGAAAAAGCGCAAGCGAACGGATTAGATTAATTTTTATAAGAACGCATTACAAAAACCAAGCAAGAGCAACAGTCGCAAGCTAGCATAATTATTTACTGTTATGACAACATAAGAGTTTTAAGATTTTTAGCTAAATTTTGTATATTTTAATCTACAAACTATAAAAAATATATATATATATATTATCTGTTTTATAAATAACAATAAAATGGAAGTGTGTTTTTAATTCTGATTTCAAATGAGAAGGGACCGGTCAAAATGGGGAATGAGTTTTTAATTAAGTAAGTAAATATTGGTATTTACTATTTCAAACTAGCCGTGAAAAATAAAACGTACTAATCTAATATTTACCATTTTGTTCTTGCACCTTTTTTTTCACTGTATAATTTTATTTATTGTATTTAATTTGTTTTCAAATATTGTCAACTTTACAGTGAAATCAAATGCAATTTATATTATAGTTCGCCACCATGGTTTGAGTCGCTACTAAATAAATAGGTTTTTTGGTATATTTCCGGAGTTGAGATTTAATTTATTTTCGGTGTTGAAGGAATGTTTAACTGCTGGCCACCATGTAACAAACGGCGCATCGAAGGCAGCTGGAGCAGCGTAGGCAGCACAAATTAAAGGTTTTTATTTTAATTTACTTCATTGCCAGAGCATGTACACATAACCATAATTATCTGCAACTACATGAAGATCAAAATGACTTACAAATGATTAAAATTGAATAAAAACTGTACTTTAAAAAGTTGTATTGCATTGGAATTTGTTATTTTATTATCCAAGTTCTCAACCAGTCGCTTCGGGAAGAAAACATCGATGAACACTGCCAAACGTCGATGTAACCGATGTTTTGAACATCGATAACTCCGAGGTTGGCATCGTTGTGTTCCCACCTCTAGCTGACGGCCATACTTGAAAATACATTTTTTTCTGCAAAGTTTGTCATTGTCACCGTGTGAATGGAATCTGGGATGCGTTGTGGAATTAAAAGCGTGCAGTAAACGACCCGTAATGGTTCAAGTGCCCAACGCGTCGGCGAATGCAGTGCGAATAACTATGAATTGATACGAAAGTTGCATAACACGTCGCCTGGTGTCGCGGTTAGTGTGTTTTTCGTCTCGTTTCGTTTCCGCCGCAGTCGCAATTTCCAGAAAACCTCACCACGCACACACACACACACGCAGATACGGAGTGGATATAGCCCCTCGTTCCGAACCCAAATTGGAGTCCCAGTCCCCAAAAACGATATCGAGTGTGGCGTAGCCAATGTGCTGTGCGATCCCCGCTGCCCCCTCCGTACCGCCGCCATCCCCGCCACTGGAACAACGCACACGGTTACGGATACGGATACCAATACCAATACCAATACCAGCGCACTGCAGCACGGCCGACAAAGAAAGAGCGCTCTCTCTTCCTCTTTGTACAGTTAGTTCCTACGGCTGAATCAAATCAGCCAGCGGAATTGGCAGCCAATCCTGAGGCGCAGGTTGCATGTGAAATCCCTCTCGGAAAATGAGTCTCCTGGCCACACCAATGCCCACGGCGGCCACCGCCTCATCATCCTCCTCATCGGCAGCCGCCTCCGCCAGTGGGATTCCGCCCAGTTCCAACAACAACCTGCCATTTGAGAAGGACAAGATCTGGTACTTCAGCAACGAGCAGCTGGCCAATTCGCCCAGTCGACGATGTGGCATCAAGGGCGACGATGAGCTGCAGTACCGCCAGATGACCGCCTACCTGATCCAGGAGATGGGCCAGCGGCTGCAGGTCTCCCAGCTGTGCATCAACACGGCCATTGTGTACATGCATCGCTTCTACGCCTTCCACTCGTTCACCCACTTTCATCGCAACTCCATGGCGTCGGCGAGTCTCTTTCTGGCCGCCAAGGTGGAGGAGCAGCCGCGCAAGCTGGAGCATGTCATACGGGCCGCCAACAAGTGCCTGCCGCCGACCACCGAGCAGAACTACGCCGATCTCGCCCAGGAGCTTGTCTTCAACGAGAACGTGCTGCTGCAGACGCTGGGCTTCGATGTGGCCATCGATCATCCGCACACGCATGTGGTGCGCACCTGCCAGCTGGTCAAAGGTAGGCACCCACCATCCGACCCAAGCCATGTCCCCCTCACATGTCAGATGGTACTGATTACTGTGGTATATTTTAGCATGCAAGGATCTGGCGCAGACCTCGTACTTCTTGGCCTCAAACAGGTATGGTTGGCAATGAATGCGCTACTTTATGGTATAGTTCCTCCCAGAAATCATCTATCGATCAACGCGAATGTCCCACTGCTATGTGCAGTGTGTGTGTGTGTGCGGGTGAGCGGGTGAGAAGTGTGCAATCCTCGCCAGAAATTGGCAAGGGAAAGCTTTTACACTATGGTGACCAAAAAGAATCAGCTACCTGGTTGTTTTCTGGCTTATAGCTAATAGCTCCAGGTATCTGGCCCGAAACAAAGAAAAGGTGAGGACCCTAAAGTCACTAGCTGAACAAGGACATGCGGTCCCTAATCACAGCAGGCAGTCGACAGGCTGTACAAATCCCGCATCTCAACAAAAAAAGGCATTATTTTTCCGGTACCTCGCGGCAATTATCTTCAGTTGCCTGCAATAACATTGTAATCTGCATCGGGAAATCCGCCAAAAGTCGTGAAAAAGACTGTAGTTCCTAGAAAATTAAGATTGTCAATTTGGGAAACGCGAAAATTCAAATATAAACCGTCGTAAACCTTTTCCCATTCAAACATCTGCCATATAATGGAAAATCTAGAATTGTTTCTAAGTTACCTGGCATAATGTGTAATTTAGTAATTTGTCCCGGAAAATTCGTGTAATTTGGTTTTTCGCGGAAAATGAAGAATGTTTTTGGAATTCAGTGGTTGCCTTGGGAAAATGATGTCAATTTTGTATTTTTTATTGAAAAACCTTCAAACCAAGGCTAAGAGCATCTCAATAATGTCCCTGTGGGAATATGCTAAACATTAAATACGTAATCTGTGTTATTAGTGATGAAATCCCCTGCACACACTCACCCAACTACACTCTCTTTGTAAACCCTTACGTCGAATTGCCACTAAATTGACTTAACCATCCTGGCACAGCCTGCATCTGACCTCGATGTGCCTGCAATACCGCCCTACTGTGGTGGCCTGCTTCTGCATTTACCTGGCCTGCAAGTGGTCCCGCTGGGAGATCCCCCAGTCGACCGAGGGCAAGCACTGGTTCTACTACGTGGACAAGAGCGTCTCGCTGGATCTGCTGAAGCAGCTGACCGATGAGTTCATCGCCATCTACGAGAAGAGTCCGGCCCGCCTCAAGTCCAAGCTCAACTCGATCAAGGCGATCGCCCAGGGGGCCAGCAATCGGACGGCCAACAGCAAGGACAAGCCCAAGGAGGACTGGAAGATCGCCGAGATGATGAAGGGCTATCACTCGAACATCACACCGCCGCCGGAGCTGCTCAACGGCAACGACAATCGGGAGCGGGATCGGGATCGGGAACGGGACAGGGAGCGAGAGCGGGATCAGTCGTCGCTACTGCCGCCACCGGCGATGGTGCCGCAGCAGAGACGTCAGGATGGCAGCCATCAGCGCTCGTCCTCGGTGGGCGGTGTGCCCGGCAGCAGCTCCTCGTCGTCTTCCTCCAATCACAAGTTGCCAAATTACCCTGGTGGCATGCCGCCTGAAGCGCATCCTGGTGAGTACACAATCCGCCTCTGGAAAAGATGAAGTATTTAAACACGTTTGTTGTTGCAGATCACAAATCCAAGCAGCCGGGCTACAGCAATCGCCTGCCCTCCAGTCACCAGCGTAGCAGTAGCAGCGGACTCAGTTCCTCGGGAAGCAGCGGCCAGCGCAGCAGCTCGTCCTCGTCATCGTCGAGCCAGCAGCCTGGCCGACCGTCTATGCCCGTGGACTATCACAAGTCCTCGCGCGGCATGCCGCCGGTGGGCGTGGGCATGCCGCCGCACGGCAGCCACAAGATGGCTTCGAGCTCCAAGCCTCAGCCGCCGCAGCAGCAGCCGCCGGCCCCTCATCCATCCGCCTCCAACTCATCTGCATCGGGAATGTCCTCCAAGGACAAGTCCCAGAGCAGCAAGATGTATCCGAACGCTCCGCCACCGTACAGCAATAGTGCTCCCACTAACCCTTTGATGTCGCGTGGCGGATATCCCGGCTCCAGCAACGGATCCCAGCCACCGCCTCCAGCCGGATATGGCGGGCATCGCAGCAAATCCGGCTCCACCGTCCACGGCATGCCGCCCTTCGAGCAGCAGTTGCCCTATCCCCAGAGCCAGAGCTACGGTCACATGCAGCAGCCGGTGGCACAGCCTCAACAGCAACAATTGCCCGCTGAGGCACCGCCTCACTCTTCACAGTCCAAGAACTCGCTCTTCAGTCCCGAGTGGCCGGACATCAAGAAGGAGCCGATGTCGCAGACGCAGCCGCCGCCCTTCAATGGACTGCTACCACCTCCGGCGCCGCCGGGTCTTGACTACAAGCTGAACAGCCATCCGCGCGACAAGGAAAGTCCCAAGAAGGAACGTCTCACGCCCACCAAAAAGGACAAGCACCGTCCTGCCATGCCGATGGGCAGTGGCAGTGGGAGCAGCTCCTCCGCCTCGGGATCATCGAAGCCCATGCTGCCGCCTCACAAGAAACAGTTGCCCCATGGCGGGGATTTGCTGGCCAACTCCGGCGAGAGCGGCAGCCTGAAGCGGGCCAACGAGATCTCGGGGAGCCAGTACGGTCTGAATAAGCTGGATGAGTTGGACAGCGGAAGTTTGCCACGCGAGAAGCTGCGCAAGCTGGACAACAACACTGGCCTGCCGACTTATCCCAGCTACGAGGAGAAGCACACGCCTTTGAACATGTCCAATGGGATTGAGACCACGCCGGATCTGGTGCGCAGTTTGCTGAAGGAGAGCCTGTGTCCGTCGAACGCCTCGCTCCTGAAACCGGATGCCTTGACCATGCCCGGCCTTAAACCTCCGGCCGAGCTGCTGGAGCCCATGCCCGCGCCGGCGACCATTAAGAAGGAGCCGGGCGTCACTCCCATGACCAATTTGGCAGGTGGCCCCGCACCCATGGACCTGGAAGTACCCACCAAACTGGCCGGGGAGATCAAGGAGGAAAGTAGCAGTAAGTCGGAGAAGAAAAAGAAGAAGGACAAGCACAAACACAAGGAGAAGGACAAGTCCAAGGACAAGACGGAGAAGGAGGAGCGCAAGAAGCATAAGAAGGACAAGCAGAAGGATCGCAGCAGCAGCACCGGCGGCAGCAAGGACAGCTCACTGGCCAATGAGCCCCTGAAGATGGTGATCAAGAATCCCAACGGCAGCCTCCAGTCTGGTACTTCAGCGCCCATTAAGCTCAAGATCAGCAAGAACAAGGTTGAGCCCAATAACTACTCTGCGGCGGCCGGTTTGCCGGGAGCCATTGGCTATGGATTGCCCCCCGCAACCAGCACCACGTCCTCCTCCGCAACCGGAGCAGGTGCCGCACCAGCACTGCCGCCTACCTACGCCGGTGCCGGTGGAGGCTATAGCTCCTCGAGCGGCAGCAGCTCCGGCGGTAGCAGCAAGAAGAAGCACAGCGATCGGGACCGCGACAAGGAGAGCAAGAAGAGCAAGGGCCAGGACTATGCGAAATACAATGGAGCTGCCGGCGGCGTCTTTGCTCCCCTTGGCGGTGCTGGCGCCGTACCCAATGTGACCGGAGGAATGGGCGCACCGCTGGCCACATCCGCACCACCATCCATGCTGTTGGCCCCCTCCAGCGCTTTACCGCCCTCGGCCGCCGGACTGGCACCGCCGCCCCTGCCCGTCTACAACAAGAAGTAGTGGTAGCGGGTAGTCAGCGGATTAGCCCTTAAGTCGCTCTTTTTTTGATATATGTATAGAACCTCAGTAAGTCCGATTGTAGGCTAGTTGTTAGGATTGTTGGTGAGACACACACTTTTGATTCACTTTAGTTAAGCGCAATGCTAAGACTCTGAATAGCGAGTCGAATCGAGGGGAGAGCAGAGAAGAGCAGAGAAGAGGAGTTCGCGATGGGGCTGAACGTGAACGCAAAACTCAAAAAGCGATAACTTTTGTACAGCATTAATTAATTTATAATTATAATAAATAGCATACACATACGCCCATATACATAAAACAAAACACAAAACAAAACACGCAGACTAGTTGTAAGCAAGTTGTTGGCGAACGGAATCCGAGACACAGGCAGAATATTCACAGAGAGCAGAAATGGCCGTCTAGCATTTAAGTTAGCAAATCAAATACCCGTAACACACACTGTAAGCTGTATATAGCCACTCACAAACACAAACACACACTCACACAAAACGAGAGATATATAGAACCGACTTCCGCTTAGCAAATATATTGTACTAAATACGGCCCCAACTAAACGCGAATGCAAGCCACACAGAGTAAGAACTTCAAAATAGTCCACACGGAGCACATAGGCGGACACATAGTTGTTGGAGAGGAGAGGAGCGGAGAGGAGAAAGAAAGCCAGCGCTTTGATTCAAAATTGAAGACGCCAAACTACATGATACATTATTTAATTAAAAACATAGTTGCTAATCAGAATATGAATGAAGAAGTTTATCTTTAGTTAGCAAAGTTTTTCTTTCCTTTTTGAACAATTGCCCCGTTTACCAACCGATTTCCAAATTAGTTTTCTCAAACCTAGCAATATATACATACAGTAGTGTATTTTCAATGAAGATATCTTAAAAGATTCGATTGTTTCAGCGGAGGATATTATGTTTCAAGATCGCCTGGAACGTTGACGTAGCTTTCATTTGTTTTTAATTTATTTTTTAGAAATAGAATTACGAAACAAATTACCACAAAAAAACAACCAACCAAACAAAAACAAACAAAAATCCCCAAAACAAAAACGAATTATGCAAACAAACAAACAAAAAAAAACCCAAAACAAAATTTTGAATAAAACAAAAATTGTTGTGCAAGAAAAAACAAAAAGGTTTAAAAATTATGTAAATGCAAGCGAAAACGTTGCAAGCAAACTAAGCTAATCGAACGAAAAACTAACAAAATGCTAGAAGAAGAAAAACAAAAGTTAGGCATATAGAACACTAAGCAAGATCTATATTCTATATTCGAGGCGAAAATGAGAATGAAATGAAATTTTATGTAATTTTCGACTAAGGCAAAGGTTAAGCAAGCGAACGTTGCGCGTTTTTCAAAACTATTCGTACTCGTATATTCGTATTCGATTTCTCTACTACTGCATTAAGCTGCAAGCATATATAGCTCTAAACACCCCACACCTCCATACCACACACCCCACACAATCGAAAACTATTTACTTTAAGTTGGGTCCCCAAGAGAAACCCGTTTTTCTAATCGATCGTTCGTTCGCCCGTTCTCGATCGAACGAACGCGTAATTTGCATCTAAGATTTAGATTTTCTTTTACATACATATATTCTTGGCCCCCATATCCCCACCCCACCCCCACCCCCCATCCCCACCCTTTTACCCCCTCCTAACTTAAGTTTTTGTACATACTTAGAAAGCAAATGGAAAACCCGCCGCTCGGGTGGCGAGCAAGTATCGGGTTTCATTGGGATCATTTGGTTGTGCGTTCGAATGTGAATTCACTCGACACTTGCACGCCCCCACGACGGCACGAATAAAAATCTTCAAAACCAGGCAAAAATTTTAAACAAAAACAATAAAAACGCAAAAATAAACCAAAAAAATCAGGAAAAAATTAAGTTTACTGAGTGTTTTTATTGCGGGTTTTTTGGGAAAGTTTCTTTAAATAAGGGTCAACATTCCAATTTTAGATAAAATCAACGACCACATTCAGGTCAAGTTTTAGCTTTATATTGTGAAATTTGTCCAATTTTGATTGGTTAAATTTAAAGGTTGTTAAATATGCTGAACTGGATCAAATCCATCTAAGTGATATGCATTTCTCATCTGGTTTCAAACTTTATTTGCTGCATTAATTTAAGTGCATTCTGAGATGTCTATATTGTTCGTTTTGGTGGCCCTGATTAAAAAATATATATTCTTATATTAAATCTTAAATGACTGTTTAAAACATATTGCCGAGATATAAATAATTTATCGTTAACTTAGATTTTCATATCAAATTTAATTAAAAATAGTTTGTATAACTCTAACTATTTTCTTATGCAATTTAAAAAATTCTTTGGATATGAGTAGTCTTAAAAGTCAAGTTGAGAAAATCGTATAGCCCTCACATTTTTCAAACATTTAGTATATTTTATTATCCTAAAGCTTGAAATCGTAGAAATGAAACTTTTGTTCTGCAACGACAACCTAACATTAAGGAACCTTCAGGTGTGGGCGATTATGTGCTCCAGGATCCAATCCAAGTAGCTGCTGATGCGCGTGAAGACGGCAGGAAATCCCACTTGGCAGCCCATGGTGGTCCCGAAGGAGGTGGACCCTATCAGATAGCTGGCGTTGCCCTGTTTGTAGACCAGTGGTCCACCGGAATCGCCGTGGCAGGTGGATTTGCCATTGGTGGTGCTCATGCAGATCATGTTCTCGGACACCGCTCCGCTCCAGTACATCCGGCACAGTGCCTGCGGCATGACGGGCATCTCCACGTACCTCAGCACGGGCGAGACTGTTTCAGAGGCATCGCTGTCCCTTCCCCAGCCGGAGGCAATGGCCCGAACGGATTCGTAGGTGGGAAAGACGCCGTTCAAACGACGCGGAAGATTGGCCGCCCGAATGCGATCGCTGAAGCTGACAAAGATGGGCAGTCGAATAAGAGAGATGTCGTTGACCACCGTGCTGGCCGTATAGTTGGAGTGCAAAATAATGCCCGCTTTCTGCACCACGATCCTCTGTTGGCCCACCTCCTGGTCATCGTTGATGTTGATGGCACCCAAATAGACCGTCACGGATTCAGCCCCATCCGTACAGTGGGCCGCTGTGATTATCCAGTAGTGTGAGATTAGGGTGCCACCGCACCAGGTGCTCCAATTCCCAAAGGAGATGTTTAGGCCCGCCTGATAGGGCAACTGACCCACCTTGGCCAGCTCCCCGTTGGTAATGAATGGCTCCACATCGGTCAGAAGGGGAACAGCCGCACAGGACGAGACCAGCAGGACAAAGAGCAAAGGTTTCATCATCGTTCCTCGATTAAAAATAACTGAGAGAAGGGAGACTGCTTCATGGTTATATAGGAACGGGTCGAGGGTTGAGCCCCCAACCAACCATATATGTTATCACTGATAAGGACACCCTCGAACATCAAGCACCCTAGACCGGAGGGATTATTGCCATGGTCACACAAAAAACAATTCACTTCAATTTGGCTGCCAATGAATCATGGCAAACTAAAGTCAGCACGTGAGGTATTTTAATTTCTGTTTGAGGAGGGTATTGAATGGCTGGTATAATAAAACCAACTCTTTAACTATCATATATAGCACATTTGCAGTAAATATATACATAAATGTTAACTGATATTGTTTTTTTACTTTTGTAATTCTTACACTCAGTCTTTGGTTAACAATCAGAATGTAACATACTTTTGAACACGGCCTTAAGTAAAAGAGCCTTATAATACAGTATTTTTAGTGTTTTTTTTCCATAAATAAACCTATTAATCTATCTGAATTGTCTTAAGCTCAACAAGTTTTTTATATGTTACAAAGCTTTAATGGGTAATGCCTTTACAAAAATTACAACCTGTTTACTAAACTTTTCCAAGTTCTTCCGATTTTTTTAATTTTATGATGTAACTCCTTCCGTTCATATCTCGATTTTTAATAAGGGGTTAATCTAAGCTCCTTTTGAATAAAAATACTTAATTCCAACACTATTCTTTTTAAAGAGCTATTTTAGAGTTAACAAAATCCGGAACAGGCTTTCTTTCGTGAAGTGCTCCTATCGGTGCCATATGATAAATGAAATCAATACATATGTATTTAAAATTAGTTCGGTAATCAAGTGGCGTTCTGATCAGTCCAAAATGATAGTCCATAATCAGGCAACTCGTACGCCTTCAAGATTAATCCATTGATGGGGCCATAAATCCACATTCAGGTGGGAGGACTGCGTCAGTGGCGCAACTAGTGGAGTACGAAAAACATGCAAATCAGATCGGTTTTGGTTTCTCTGCTGATCGTTATACAGGGAAGGTCGATTGCCAGCCTGGATTTGGGTCATGCCGTCGACGGGCGCATTGCTGGCGGGGATCTGGCCGGAGCCAATCAGTTCCCCTATCAAGTGGGCCTTAGTATTGAGGAACCCAACGACTTGTTTAGCTGGTGTGGAGCTAGTTTGATCTCCGACCGATATCTGCTAACGGCGGCACACTGCGTCGAGAAGTGGGTATACGCTATAGACCCTAATGACTATACCAAGCTGATCTTAATACCCCTTACAGGGCTGTTGCTATAGCCTACTACTTGGGTGGAGTGAAGCGACTAGAGCCTCGACAACTCATCCGAACGACTGATCCCGAAGTGCACCTGCACCCAGGCTGGAATTGGGAAACCCTGGAGAACGACATCGCTGTGCTGCGATTACCGGAGGATGCTACTCTCTGCGACTCCATAAGACCCATCCGGCTGCCAGGAATCTCATCCAGCCATCTCAGTTACGACTACGTACCCGCAATCGCTTCCGGTTGGGGCCGCATCAATGATGGTAAGAACTGGCACAGGATTTTATTCATTTTACATACTTGGATTCAAACAAAAATGCACATTTATTGTTATATTATTATTATTATTTTTGTAAAAATCTCAAACAAATTTAAATGTATTAATATTAAGCAAACTATAAGTGATCAACATATTAATGTATGACTCTTTTACTTTTCAAACTTTTCTTTTTACAAGATAATTTTCCAATGTATTTTATACATTTTTAAAGTGTAAACAAAGCTTAGTTTAAGTGTCACATTTGCTAATATTATTTTTATGACGTTTGCTTAGAATGTAAATCTATTTATTAATAATAATAATATTAGTATATTTAACGTTTAACCATTTTCTGATCATGCAAAATTCTGATCCACAGAATCCGCTGCGTTATCCAATACCCTGCGTTATGTGGTCCGCTTTGTGGAATCCAACGAGGACTGTCGGTTCTCCTACTCCAACATTCAGCAAAGCAACATCTGCATGGACACCACCAGCGGCAAGTCCACTTGCCATGGCGACTCCGGCGGACCGCTGGTCTTCGAGGATCCCACCTTACATACAGACGTTCTGATCGGCATTACTTCCTATGGCAAAAAGTCGGGCTGCACGAAGGGCTATCCATCGGTGTTCACACGCGTCACCGCCTATCTGGATTGGATTGGCGAGGTGAGCGGGGTCGTCTACGCCTAGAGTGGCCCTCGATGGCTGATCAAACAGTGCTGGGCACTGCAATTAAATTAAATGTTGAGCATTTTAGTTGCGACTATTTATTCATTTATTTGAAAAGGGGTGGGCGCTATGAGAATGGCACTTAAAAAGCGACGCAGTTTGAATTATGGACTAGGAAAGAAAAGCAATCTATTCGTTTGGCTTTGATAAGAGTTTTATTTCAGTGGGGTAGCATACTTTTCTGTGCCTGATAAAATTAGAAAGTGGTTGAATAAACATCACCTTACGTTATTTATTTTCTTTAAATTCCCATTGGTACAACAACGTTGTGAAATAGTTCGGATTTGTTTCCGATGTCCAGTATTATTTATTTTTTGTAACATATAAACTACTTTGGGCTAAACGATTCTGATTATCGTTTGCATAGTACACAATAGCACCAATTTTATTGGTGAGTTCTGTTTTTAAATAAGAAGTTTTATTATTTCAGAATTAATGGATAAGGACATATTTATATAAAGAAGAACGGTTTTTTTTTCCTTAGAAAATTCCAAGGAAAGCCATTATCAATATCAATTCTAGCCAACTCAAACCAGTTTTTATTTTTAAAGTAGCCACTTTTAGGGCAAAACTATCTGCCATAATTTTTCTAAATTTGATTGAATTCAATAATCACACTTACTTATCTATAAAACATTTGGTCGATGGATTATGTACGGGCCCCTGGAAAAATCCCAAATATTGCCGATTGTATTCCTCTTATATTATCTTTTGGCCGGGAAGAATTCTGACGATTCACTGCTTCGTATCTAAGCATTTTCAAGAAGCACGGGCGATGGGAAGCGCAGATCAGCTCCCATATCGCTCGAAAGGCGCATGCCGATGATAGGTGGGCAAAACACAAGGAGACGAGGCCACTTGAGCAGGTGCCCGAAGATCAGATAGCGATGAAGACGGACGTCACTTGATTGTGGGGCTACTCACGGCTATAAAAGCGGTGGGATGAGTCCGAGTGGGACATACTTTCCATAGGTGGCACCAACATGAAGGTTCTCATTGTTTTCGCTTTGGCCTTGGCCTACGCCTCCGGATCGGCCCTGCGCTCCGTGGACGGACCCGGCGGTCGCATCACTCATGGCGAGGACGCCCGCACCGACCAGTTCCCCTACCAGGTGGGACTCTCGCTGAAGATCGGTTCCGCCTCGGCCTGGTGCGGTGGCTCCCTCATCGGAAACGAGTGGGTTCTGACCGCCGCTCACTGCACGGATGGGTAAGCTGCCAGATTATGGATGGTGTATCTCGGCTAACCACCTTCCAAACTTACTCCTCAGCGTTGACTCCGTCGAGGTTTACCTGGGCAGCACCGTTCGCTCCAGTCCCAAGGTCAAGCACCACGTCTCCAAGGACCACATCATCATCCACGCCGACTGGAACAGCCGCACGCTGAGGAACGACATCTCCCTGATCCGCATTCCCCGCGTGGAGTACAGCGCCGCCATCCACAACGTGGAGCTGCCCAAGCGCGAGTCCCACTACGCCTCCTATGATGGCGATGAGGTGATCGCCTCCGGATGGGGCCGCACTTCCGATGACGCCACCGCCGTGGCCGCCCATCTGCAGTACGCCCACATGAAGGTCATCTCGAACAGCGAGTGCAAGCGCACCTACTACACCACCATCCGCGACTCGAACATTTGCGTGTCCACGCCCGCCGGCGTCTCCACCTGCAACGGCGACTCCGGTGGCCCTCTGGTGCTGGCCTCCGACAAGGTCCAGGTCGGTCTCACCTCCTTCGGATCCGCTGCCGGTTGCGAGAAGGAGTACCCCGCCGTCTTCACCCGCACCACCAGCTACCTGGACTGGATCCACGAGCACACCGGCATCTCTCGTTAAGTTTGTGGTTGTTCGCTTTGAGTAAAATAATCTGATATTTTCGCACATACAAATCGTGTGTTTCGTGGGGAATTGGAAGGGCTGTGAAGTCAATTTGAACATCTTAAACTATCAATTTAAATGATCTAATTTAAAAACAAATCGAGATTTCGAATTACTTAACTGTAACCATTTTTATTGGTATTTTTGTTTCTTTGTGTCGCTCTCTGACTTTGAAACAGAAGTTTCAGCAGTCCTTTCTTTCTACATCTTAATTTGATTTTAAAATTTAATTTTGATAGACTTCCGATAGGTCAATAATCATATTATCATATAGGCCTCCTTTTGCAGAGTTTCTCTTTCGCAATAAACATTTGGAATGTGTGTCTGTATATAATTAACAATTATACAATATACATTGATTGTATTTCTTTTTAAGTATTAGATTAGATTTCTTTTTTTATATATATTTGATGTTTGTCTTTTTATTTAATAGTAAAGAGCGACTTTTACGAACTAACATTATAATTATTATGAATACACATACAGTTACACAGAATAGAAAATTTAATTCGTTTAAAAATATGCGACCATCAGATTACAAATATTAACTTGCAATTATTTTTATATTTCTTTTTTTTTCTCGCCTTTAGGTATTTGCTGTGGGCATGTATCGAGGAATAGCGCATAAAAATAACAATTATAAAAAGGTTTCTCTGCATATACATACAAGATATACTTTGACTCTATAGATTTAATAGTTAGTTTGGATTTTTCTCTTCTCTCTTCTCTCTTAGTTTGTAAAACGTTCTCAACTTTTTACAATTGTCGGCAATTTAATAAATATATTTATAGATAATTTGGACTCTTTGTTAGGTTCTTGTGGTTCACCATGCGCAGCTTTATTTGGATCCATCTCGCCACAGTGTGTATAAGGTGTGTGTGTCTGTGTGTGAATGTGTTGTGTGTGAGTTTTGGCGCCTAGTTAAAATACATACGAAATAACACTAAACTAACAAAAATGATTATAATACAAAAGCAAACGAACAAATAAGTACACGATCTGCTGGCGTTGCTATTCCAAGTGGATGCAATGAGGTTGCGGTTGTGCCGCTGATTTAGCTGCTGCTGATGATGCTGCTGCTCAAGTCGTTGTTGTTGTTGATCTTGTGGTTCTTGTGATGTGTGTAATCGTTGTAGCTGTTCCTCCTCCTGGCGCTGCCGAAGCTGCCGCTGCACCTCCAGCCAAAGCCATTCGCCTGCACTCCCGTTGCCGGTGTTATTAATCAACTCCAGCGAATCCTTGGCTGCCCTCGATGGCCTTGATCAGCTTGTCCTTCAGCTGCAGGTATCCCTCATAGGGCGGCAGGTCGAGACGATTAAAGCTGTAGTTGGAAATTCGTTAGCGAAAAGTTTTCGTTTAGCTATAGCAAGGGTGTTTGCCGCATCTCACCAGGTGTGTGCCCTTGGGAAGTTATTGGGTGTGCCCCACTTCTCGATGGTGAACATCTGGGGGCCATTGGAGCCATACAGCTCCTTGAAACCGTTCATGGGCACGCGCGACGTGCCCGTCACAAACTGAAGCAGACGCGAACGCATCTCGTTGGAGAAGGAGAGCACCGCCCGCCAGAACCACTGGATTATAATGTGATTCATGTGGTAGTCGCCCTTGTACAGAGTGTTCTCGCGCCAGTCCTTCACATCGATGTTCTGTATGCCGCACATCAACAGTTCCAGCTCGTGCTCGTCGAATATCTTAATCAGATTCAGGGGGATAATCGATCCGAAGCCGTCCAGGAAGGACGACATTTGGTCCTTGACCCGCGCCACAAAACGCCATTCAATAACGAGTCTACAGGGATTTGGAAATGCGTTTCAGCATTTGATATAGACACCTGGCATTACTTTTCTCACTCACTTGATGTATTCATCCTTGTTGTCATTGGTCACATCTATGTTGGCGCCGCCGGGCTTTAGTTCGTGCTGGCTTTTCTGGCCGAACACGTCCTCATCCAGGCAGAAGGTCAGTTCCAGGATGCGCGGATCGTTCTCCTTGATCCACATCAGCGAGTTGTAGTACTCCGTGTCCACGGACTCCATGTCCTTCAGGTCAATGGGCTTTTGCAGCATCATCTTGTAGAACGGACGAATGAAGAAGGCATCCAGAAGCTTTCCATGATACACAGCCATGCCCGCAATGCGGCCAATGAATCTGTGATGTCAAAACATCTATTAACAACACGCTTTACTTTGAATATTAAAAAATGCTTACTTAAAGTAACTTAAATGCTCCTCGTTGCACAAACCGCTGCCGTTGTTTATCTGCAGCGTGTAGTTATCCATGGCCGAGTACTCAAAGAGCCCGTAGTACGGATTAAACATTTCCTTCGATAGTAAATAGAACCATTCCCTAGCGAGACCACCATAGTCTGCCAACCAGAGACTTGAAGTTTAGTATTTAGCTAACGTTAGGAGCGGGAGTACTTACCCAAGCCAGTCTCTCCCTCAAACTCTACCCATAATTTAGTCTTTAGTAAATCGGTCTTGGTCACCGAACTAATAATTCTGTACGAATCCTCCAGTATCGATGTACGGCGAATACGTATCTCAAATTTATTTGGTACATTTGTCTGAAAGTTAAATGTGAGTTAAGTGAATTGCCAAAGAAGACTGGGAGATTGAAGAACTTACAGGCTTTCTAATATGACTCTTGAAATACTCGTACTTCTGCTTGTAATCTCGGGAATAGGGCACAGCCTGTCCGGCAATGTTTGGATTAGACAAGCGAGGATCCTCCCACTGCGTGGTTCGTGTGTCTGCAAGGAGGGAGAGTTTAGTTAAATGGATGGATATCCGTACATAGAGATCAATAACTTACTATGATCTATATAGAAGACCCGTCCATCGGTGTGCACTCGCTCCTCCCAGCCTTCGGGCAGAGGACCCAAGTCATCCTCGACGCGGCGCGTTTGATTTGGCATGGGGCTGGCCCTTCCGTTGCGCGGATCAATCCAAGTGGTCCGCCGGGATGCGTGGTCAATGAAGAAGGTCCGTCCGTTGGGTGCCACCTGCATCGACCAGCGTGGTGGCAGGGGTTCCTCCTCTCCACCGGCATTCTGCAAGACAAGATTGCCGCACAACATCAGCCACACACACACACAACATGTTTTAGTGCACTTTCGAAACATCCTTGGCACATGCAGATAGTATATCTCGAACACAATTTACGTTTTCGTGTGCATTTAGGATGGGGGAAAAATAGAGGGGAATCGACTTTACTTGTTCCATTGGAGGCACAGCCGCGTTGTCTTCCTCGGAATTGCGACGTGTGGACGGAGCTGAGATGTCGGAGGGATTGTGGCTGTCTGTGTGATCGGTGTCTTCATTCTAGTCATTGGTGGATGGATTATTTGATGCAAAAATGTATACATATGGATGCATTGCATTGCGTAAAGTATTTTTGTTTGTTGTTTTTTGTTGGAAGAAACAGAAAAGAAGTGTTGATCAAATTAAAATGTAATCCTCAAATTGAAAAGTATCTACGAACACAAAACAAGCCGCACATGCAAACAATCAAAAGACTAAAACTAATCGATTAACTTAGGTCTTAGCTGCAACTACATAGTAACACAAAAAGCTGCAAGTTAAAGCGTTATGGAGTTAAGTACCAAGAGTTCATCTTGGGTCAACATGCAACATAGACACATAGATGGTGTAGTGACCAATCGGGTTGGACTCCGGTTTGCTTACCGCACACCGTCGGCTGAAATACCCCATCCCCATGCCACACAACAAAAACACAGAAATGTGAGTTTTTCCCCACACTGACAGATTTCGAGACGCCAAATAGTTTAGGTTTCCCCCCTTAGACACGAACTAACAGGAGAAGACAACCATGTTCTTAGGCTACAAGTGCAAGCAGGCGAGTGTGAATGGAAATGTGCTGACCGATGGTTGATGTTGCTGCTGCAATTCAAGTTGCTGGTGTCGCCTCTGATGTTGCAGCTCCTGCTGACCATGATCCACATCAAGCTACAAGTGAAATGAGTGATTTGGGTGGATTGTTTTTGCGTTCTCTGGCAAATGAGTGTGTGCTTAAGACTTGCTAACCAATATCCTATTCTGATGCTGCTGCTGCCGCCGTTGCTGCTGCCGCTGCTGATGCTGCTGGATGTGCAGTTGCATCTGCTGTCGCCGCCGCTGCTGCTGTCGTCCTATTCCGCCGCCCACGTTGCCCATGCTGCCCATGTTGCCTACGGCCCGACGCGTCAACGGGTTGGTCATTGCCACATCCGGCACTCCGGGCGCCTCTCGCACCGGCCGCAGGTCGTTCTGCAGACTGGTCGCTGAAATCTCGGGCTGCCTATGGGCGACAGGATGTCGCAGGGAATTGTAAACAAAACTGAGTTCATGAAAGATAGAGCACAACGGATGGCGGTTAGGAAGCTGGCTGCGAAGTTGAGGAGCCTCGGGAGGTGTGGGGATCGTTTGGGTTCGGACGAAGTACCGACAGAAGGCGAGAGGGGGGATCGGTTTGATCGCTTAGCGGATGATATTAACCTGGTATGGTCCACTGGTGGAGCTGCCTGTTCGCCCGCTTGGCCATTTAGCATGGGAAATCCATTGTTGTTCGTTGGTGTGTTCAGTGGTGAGATCGTTGGTGTCGTTGCTAAGATCGTTGCTAAGCCAGCAGCATTGTTATTGTCCTCTAAACTATTTCGACTGACGGTGTCCTACGTATATACAGGAATTGGTTAATGGTGCGAACTAGACAACTATTAATCTACAATGCTTAGTGGAGTTGGAGAGAACCTAACAATGACATGGTACTAGTTTCTACTGCACTATCATCTAATCCTTCTAAGCTAGCGATAAACTCAATCGTAGTCAAAGAATTTGCCATTACGAATATGCGTCTCAGGTACAAGTGCCTATCGAGTATATCACAAGTTTGCGCTCTTTGGGATGTGGCCAAGATCGGATTTGGGCTAGGAGTGGGAGGCTGCAACTCCGCTTCGTCCTGCTCCTCCTCAGATCCATCCTCCTCCTCGGCATCCTCATTGTCATGCAGCTCGCCGCAGTGCAGACAAGTGGCCTGATTATTCTGCAGATCTACCGCCTCCGCCCCATTCTCAGCCACATTCTCATCGCCATCGTTATCCTCATCCTGGCTGCTTCCCTCGCTGGCCAGAGTCTCCATGTGAGCAGCGTTCCTCGACTTCTGTGGCTTGTGGTTTTTTTATATTGGGTTAGTCGGTTCGGGTGCGTTTTGCGTGTGCATTGTGTTATGGGTTTGTGTTCGATGTGGAAATTAAGAGATCATGCACAAAAATCAATCAAGTCAATTGCTCATCACACATGCATTAGAAATATTTTACTATACATATATAGAAATATACAAGTTTTCCCGGTGGTTAACCAACTTAGACCTTAGACCTAAAGCCCTCTTTTTCAAGAAATTCCACACCAAGGCATTGTCACTTACCGCCGTACGTCCCGACTCCGTTTCGTCCACGCTGATGTGAAAACGTCTCTGGAAATCAGAGGCCAACTGGTCGGCGGATTGGCTACTGTTGCTCGATAAACTGCAAGGAGATTATAAAGATGATAAGTCATAGGTAAGTCAAACAATAAAAAGATAAGAAAATAACAGATTTTTACTGAGAGAAGATCTTTACATTAAACAAACTTAATGCATCGTGATCTAGACAAAATTAAATGAAATAAAGTGTGATTCCAAAACAAATTTATGTGTTTAACACTCTTTAGAAGTGTAGCCAAGAAGAAGTTCTTACTGATTTGAACTCAACTTACATAGTAGGCCTCTCCCATTGCGTCGTCCTGGCCGTGTGATTCACATAGTACGTGCGCCCATTGGCATCCTGGCGCTCCTCCCATCCGGCGGGCAGGGCATCGTGGCCGCCAGTGGGAAAGGGGTGCTGTCAATGGGGAATTATTATCATTATTATTTGCATTTGCATTTCAAAGGGAAGGACGTGGTCACACTTACCGGCTGGGCTGAGGTCTCGTTGGCACTAGTGGCGTCCACGTGCTCCCACCCGCCATCACTGTTGTCGCTGGATGGCTCGCTCTGCTCCCGCGTCTCCCGGATGAAGGCGTGGTAGATGCGCAGGGTGCCCTTGATGCGGGATTTGGCGCTGCTGGGTGGAGGGCAGGGCACAAGGTAAATATTAATGAGTCAACCAAACAGGTGCACAGACACCGCCACCAATACCAGGCCCACATGGTAGACACACAAACGCACACGAGTCAAAAACAATAAGTATTATACTAAGCGTTAACTAAAAATAAACTCGACAGCAAAAACACGAATGCAGATACAAGTGGAATACTATGGATTACGACGCGTTTCACAACTTTAAAGCCGCTGCGACTTTCACTTTAATAAATGTCAATCGTGGAGAAATTCGGACGATAAGAACGCAATAAGTTGGAAACACTCATGGAATTTAATCAGAAAGATTTTAATCTAATATTTGTGGTCTCAAAAGTGAATGAGTCACTTTGCTATGTGTTGTTAGATTTAGAAGAGTTTTAGAACAAGTTTCAGATTTTGAGCAATATTGTATTGATATACACAAATTGTAATGTATTTATTTAGGTGCCTGTCATGTTAAGTATTGAATGGTGAACATAGCCAGCAAATATTGGCAGTCACGTAATCAAAGATGTAGTTTACGATTAAATGGCTATATTAGTTTTCAATCTATTATCTTGCATTGTCATGCGGTCTTAAAGTTGTGAATAGCAGCGTGAATTCAATTGAAAAGCAATTCTATTCTAGACTAAGGGTGAGTTAAGTGTTCTACTACGATGAAGACGAATACGCTTGCAAATAATAATTGCAATCGAAGACTGCACTTGGGCGGAGGGGGCATGGTGATAAACAATAAACAAGGTGAGGTTGAAAAGCAAAACACGTAAACTCTATCGCACTACAACAGAATCTCTACGGTTTGGGGACATAATCAAGATCTTAGCTCTCTATCACATTTAGAATTCTTCTGCCTTAGTTTTGGTTATGGGAAAATATTCATTGGTCTTGACTTTGATTTTTTTTGTTTTGGTATTTGGTACATAACTAGATATTATGGCTATGTAGTTGTGTGTAAATCAACTGAAATTAAAGAAACAAAATCAAACTGCAAACGATATAAACCTACCCTACTGACCTGCGCGGGCGCAGAGTGTAGCTTTGGTCGCCGATGGTGCGGCCCTCCTGCTCGGTGGGCAGATTCACCAGAGTCAACTCGACCATTCCCAGGAAGTCGTCGCGTGTCAGGCGATTCTCGTCAAATACTTGAAATACAAGCTTATGCTCAGACGGTTTAACCTGGTCAAAGGTGGCAAAAACAGTCAATTAGTAGGTGGAATTATTGAATCGGTTTGCTTGTTTACTTACTCTGAATATGAACTCTTCGTTCCAGGCTGGGTTCAGGGTCTTTGGGGAGAGAAGAAATTGGTTTGAGAAGAATAAATTTTCAATGAATTTTTGTTTAAAATAACACAAGGTTACTCTTTAGGAATTTCTGTTACGAAAGCTGAGGTGGGTTTTTTTTTTGTATTTCAACAAACTTAGCAATTTATTCACTTATTTCTGGACCTTTTAATTGCCCTTATAAAAGCAAGGATATAAAAAACATAAGTTTTTTTTAAAAGTCAACTAATTTAAGTTCCAAATCTTTGATAAAATCCATTATTTCAACTATAACTCATAATTTCTTAGATACCACACTCTATTAAAGCTTTTAACAAGCTAAAAGTCAGTTATCTCAAGAGATACTCTGGTTTTCAGTTCCGGTTATATGCAATAAACATGTCTATGATCGCCAAGGTACATATCTCCGAGTTAGTCATAGAGTCCACACGATATTGATAAGCATTGCGTGTGGTTTACATTTCTAATCGGAAAATCAAGGCCAGTAAGTCTTCCCATAGATACTTTTGCACCTTACAGCCAATGTGGCAAGTGGCTCCCAACATAATCGATAAGATAAACTCCTCGAAAGTTGCCCTTCTCACCTAACTTAAGACGGGTTAATGCTTTCAGGGGTATTATGTGTATTTTTACCTTCTTTTTGGTCTTCGTCAAAACAGAGTCAATATTAATATCACCGTTTATTGTGTTCAAATCGATTCTGACGTACGGGTCGCTGTGGACAAATAAGTACGTTTTAATTATAACTGATTTAATTGGCATAATTTGCAGTTCATTCACTTACCTGGCGCCGAATATATCCTTTTTGGCCAGCGACTGGCCGCTGAGCACAACAATTCGCAGGTGGCACGAGTCGCCAGAGTCGTTCTGAAAAAGGGGGCAAAATAAAAAAGAGAAAACAAGAAAATTAGTAAAAAATAGTCGACACACAAATGAGACACTTGTGCACGCATCGCTGGGGAAAAACAGCGTTCAGGAATTCAATGCCACCGAGGAGCTAGTTGGGTCACATCGCAAATAAATAAGCCACAGCAATGCCCATAAGCCCCAGTCCACGCGGCGTATACTTAATGTCGGCGATTACGCATACGCCGCGTGTACCCGCCTTGGTAAAAATTTCATGCATTTTATGGCCGACATTCGGCCCCGCACATAAGTTCTTTATAAATGCTCTCTGAAGGATCTGCATTATACGTTCGCGTGCATAATTGTTTTTTCGTTCGCGGCTAGATAATTTCCATGACCTTGACACAAGCACCACTGCCACAGAAAGGGGCGTGGAAGTTCAAGCGAGTCATCAAGCAATTGTCTAGTGCAGAGAATGTGGCCCAAACTTGAGCTAAATTGCGTGCTGTGATTCACTTGGGGCCTTGTGCTCTGGGTCTAGAAATGCGGTTGCGGCCCGGTTTGCAATTGGCATTTCTCGTTGAAATGCCAGCTACACGCAATTTTAGGCATCTCTCTAAGGCAAATTCTCATATCTACGTATTATACATATATTTTGTGGCCAAAATAAAGAGGCTTGAATTCAGAATTTGGTTAATTGAGCGACTGTTTGAGGCTTGACCTCAAAGTTTAGTGGCTTTTCATGAATTAAATTAATATAATATATTTTGCAAATTGAATTTATTTAAGAAATTGAAAATTTAAATGTATCCCTGAAAATTCTATTGCAATCCATATTTTTCCAAACAAGCATTTTTTTCTTCTTCCTTTTGGAGTGACATAATCTGATTTAAAATTTTATTAGTATCCAGCTTAGAAGCACGATATTTTTGCAGTTTTTTTAACCAGTCTACCTGAGAGCTAACCACACAGAGAAAAGAGCAACACCTTTGGCCCGTGGCAACCCATTCTGTGGGATCGGTGGAGCAGCAAACTTTCTGCATTCCTGAAAGTTAAACAAAACCCATTTTATCTACTCATCTCGGCTAAGAGCTAGCACTTGTATCCATTAAAAGGCTTTCCCATGAAATATTCAATTTGCCGACATTGTTTATAAAGTGAAGAGCAAACCCCAGTTCCCCCCGCCCCCCAACTGCCCCCTCTTTGGTGGCTGACCAGACGGCGCCATATCTATATCCGACCCCCTCTTGTATCAGATATCAGAGGCTCGCATGTTGCGGCTTGTTGGTGGCAGAATGACCCTGAGTGGGTTGGTTTTTTAGACTCTACTATATTACATGTGCCATTTTGTACACTCTCTGGGGAACTATTCTATTCTATTTTATTCTGTTTCTGTGTTTGTTCCGTTTCTGTGACGGGTCGTATTTTTATTTATTCGCAGCCAGTTCCGCATTTTCCATGAACTTGTGCTATTGATTTTCACCGCGTGTGGCTGTCTCTTTAAAATAGTTGCGGCTTTTCCCACTTGTGCAATAATTAAATGTACACAGAACAAAATTTTTAATTACAATTTTTTTAAGTTTAGAAAACCTGATTCTACTGTATCTTAATGGATATGTTATAACAAGCTGTGCAAATTTTTTTATGTATATTTTCCGTAAATAAAATGAAAATAGCAAAACCAGTTATTGTTCACAGTAGCATTATATAAATATGGATTATAAAAATTGTTTATTGAAAGGTTTAAATTAAAATTAAGAAATATTTGTTTTTTGTGTACGAGTAGATATTTATCCAGTCCCTATATGCCAATAACTATATAACTATTATTGGGATTATACCATTAAGCGCTTGTTTTGTCGACAACAAGATAAGCTAAGCTAATGCGTCATATTAACTGCCAGATGCCCCGTTGTCCGAACACGATTATTGCCTGGACAAAATGTCCAATCAATCAGCCTAAGCTGGTGACCCTGGAGTCGAGTAATCCCCCAAGGCCTTGCTGCCAGGATCCTTTCGCATGCCTTCAGTGGCTAATGCAGCTGTCACAGTTCCCTTTCTTGACTGAATGACTTCAACCGAGCCACGTCGTAGCTGGCTTTAAATTGATTTTTAGCCATTAAATCCAGGACCGAGGGAAATTAGCTTAAAACGGTTCTTGCGGTTTAAGCCTGTTTCGCACTGAATTGACAGAGGGTCGGACGATGGTGTGCGGCTAGGCCGGAAAAGCGTCAATTAAAAGGGATGTCCGACGTAATGATCCGACGGCGAAATTTGCTGCACTGTCATTTCATCTTCCTCTGATTGACTGGAATACAGAGGAACATCTCAAAAATACAATTTGAAATCCCACTTACGTTTTTGGCTTAGATAGGCTTTATTCCCAATACTATTTTATAACGATTGGAAATAAATAGTACCTATTTTAACAAACATTTCTGAAATGTTGTTAAATTAATTGAACAAATCGTAGACAATGTAACAAAATATCCTTTTTAAGTAATTCTGATCGAATTTTCCTAAAATATTTGCAAATGCTTGAAGTAACAAATATGTCAGAAGAACAACAAGTAGGAACAAAACATTTTAAATCCCTAAAAGAGGATATTAAAAACTAAAAAAAAATATATTTATATATTTGCGTTTGACCCAAAAGACCTCTTGAGTTTCGAATGATAAGAAATTTATTTTCTTAGACTTTGATTTTATTTCATAAAGACTTTGTCTTAGGCAAGCTTGCCTGTTTATTGGTTTTGCTGTACAATTGTTAATCACGAATCCCACTGATACGGTTTCGATTTTCTTGGCTACTGAAAGCTGCAAAGCCAAATGCTCATTATCGGAGTTGGTAAAGCGTTGACTTTTGGCATATGGATGACCATGTGACATACAACCAGCTAGCTGGGCGCCCTTGCCTCGTTTTCTCGCCATCATTTCAATCACCACTTTCCCACCCTCCTCGAACCATTTCACATTTGCCATAGTTTTCTTCCACTTTTATTTCCGTGCCAACTGAATGAATAATGAATTATAAAAATATATATGTGAATAGTCATTCAGCTGTGCGCTGATAAGCAAAAGCGAGTGAAAGAGGAAGCATTGGGAGCCGAAAGAAGTCAAGGCGCTCAACGGAAGCCCATTTCTGTTGCTCTTAACGTTTCGTCTGTTCGTCTGTTCAAACAGACGGCTTAAGCGAATTGCAGATGGGAGATAATAAATACCAGTCAACAGCGAAATTAAACAAACTTGAATATCAATTGTTATTTTTAATGCGCATAAAAGGCAGTTGAGAAATCCTATCAGCACAAAAAGAGTGTAGTCTAAAGCTTAGTCGTTGCCATTAACCTAATTGATTGGCTGCCGCCCTTGAGTTGTCACTATTTCCAGGGGTCAATGCAAATTCATTACACAAATTGACATTTTGCCATGCATCTGGGTTAGATGATAGATACGCTGACAGTTTTCCAGATAGTTTCCTAATTTCCCTTTTGCTTGAGAAAAAACGAGCTAATTAACTAATTTCACAAGAACATCCAGAAAAAAGACTTTACTAACATAAGTACACACGGGAGTGTCACTTAAATTTCTTCTTAACAAACTCGTTTGAAAAATTATTCAATTAATAAGAAATGGCGTATAAGTCAAATACCTTTAGGGCTATAAATATACTGATCAAATGAGACGATGATATATGTGTGGCTATGACGCTCACAAGTGTAGAAAGAAAGCTTCTGTTATCAGACAGATAAATTATTCTTTAATTCGCATTTCATTTCTTTTGTTTTTTAATTGATTCGGGGAAAAGGTAATTTGTTAAAAAGCAAATTAAGCTATCTATTAAAGGGTCAAAGGCACCAAAAAAATTCCCCAATCAACTTTTCAATAAAGTACATTACACATAAATATTTCAGGATTAAATACAATTTTACTGTAAACAATTAGTATTGATGCGCTATAGACTTGGTATAACCAAATTTAATTGAAAACAAAGCCTCATAATTTCATTACTTGTTTCTCTGATCACATCAGATACTGCTCAATATTTATCCGTAAAATCTCAATAACCGGGAGGCCTTGAGCCGGAAAATCTCAAGAGATATGGGAATGTGGAAGGGAGGATTGGACGGACGGAGCGGATGGGATTGACGGCACGTGAGGCACATCAAAGGCGGCTCAATTAGCGGCTGAAGAAAATGAGCACACTCACACAGGGGCTCGAACATTTGCATATGTACCATTTTCACGTACTGGTGAGAGCGCGGCCAAGAGAGGCGCTCCTCTCGCCAGTTACTTACATCACTGTTATTGTAGCCATGGATTTGGCCATCTTCGCTCGTCACCGATGGCGATGTGGTTGTTGACTCGGCCATTTTTACTTTGATGTGGATTTAGATTTTGATTTCGGTTCCGATTTTGGGCTTTATTCACTGCTTATTTTACTGCTACCTCTGTTTACGTTTTGCGTTTGTGTTAATTTTCGTGCACGCCTCTCAAACTAAATTAAACAATAAATTACGAGGGTTATAAAAAGAAATAAAAACAGCATGGAAATATTGGTCGCTTCTGGCGGTTTTAGCTGCACAAAACGAGTTGGTCAGAAGGAATTTCATAGTCTTTCAGCCTTTTTTGCGTTCTTTTTACCGATTTTCACTTTTTGGCGCACACAAGATTTATTTTGGTATCTCGTTGAGCTTTTGATTTTTGCTTTGTTTTTTTTTTTTTTTTTTTTTTTGGTAAGTTGCAAGCTGCAGACAGCGACAAAAAAAAAGGAACAGGTTTCACAACAATTGCCGTTTTGTTTTTATTATGCCTATTGCGTATACGTAATGTTGGCAAAGGCCAAAAGGGGCAGGGCAAATCAGGCTTCACATTCCCAGTCGCCAAAAATTTTTTTTTTGTTTTGCATGCATGACTAATAGGGGCGTCCGAAAAAGGCGAGAGAAATTAGAATTGTGTGTGTTTCTGATTTCGATTTCAAGATCTCCCGACTTTTGCCAAGCACGAACTGTTGCTTTCCGATACGTACGTTTATTTACTTTTTTTTTATATAATTAACACATTTCAGGGGTACGGTGCAATAAATTTATCTATATAATCCACTGCTGTGTTTGTGGCTGTATCGTCTATATTTATAATTCAATTATTCACTTATTTATCTTTTATTAACGGCCCTAAGCGATGGAAACAATAACAACAATAACAATCGGCACACCAACACTATTGCGAAAACATGTTCTGCGTAAATGTCTGCCTCTCTCGCTCGCTCCCGCTGCGAGTGTGTGTGCGGTGTGAGTGCGAGCGGAACAGCAACAGCAACACTTGTCGGCAGCCGCTGCACGAAACACGGAACTTGGCGCTTTCGCGTTCTAAGCTAAAATGAAGGTAGCTCCCACGAATAGTGTGGCCAGCGCGGGTCACAAATGTCTGCCCCAATGCAGAGCTTTCGTTGCGCTCAGTATGACCAAAGGTTCGAGACAGACCTTGAAGAAACGAAAAAATGTTTATCGGGTGCATTCTTCTGGCACAAATTCTCTTACGCATAACCCCCAAATTCAACAGGAAAACATTCATACTTAACTAATTTAAAGAATTTCTAAGCATTTTTGATTAGCAATGTATGCATTTTGCTATAATTTGCAATCAAGAGGCTTTCTGGGCTTTCTTAGATTTTTTTAAAATAAAACAATAGCAGTGGTGGTATCTAAAATTTGAGCATTTCATTTTACATATAAATATAAAATATTATTTAAAATATATATTCCTCTTCAAAAAATACCAAACAGCAATCTGAGAACACACTTTTCAACACTAACCCAGACGCTTTAAGCTGAAAAAGCTTTTCCAAATGACAGCCCCCCTTTTTTTGCTCTCTCTATTATTGGCTTCCTATCTCACTCCCACTTTTGACAGCTGCCAGCGAACAAGTGTCCAAAAGCAAAACAAAACAAAAACAGCTGATCGCATGCGGCGTGTGCTTGCCTGGGTGGAAGTATCTGTGTGTGCGTAAGTATCTGTGTGACTGCGGCTGCATTTTGTATCTGTAGAGTAGCATTCATAAAAATAGGAATCCCCACTACCATTAACATTTCTCAGCTAAGTAGCGCATCATCAATTATAATTGACACTTGACTGTTGCCGTCGCTGCTGACGCACTGGATCGAAATGAAGTTAACCGCCTGTAACTGGTCAACTGTTGACTGATAAGGAGGGCCATTAAGGCAATTCGATGGGCAAACTGTGACGTTGAACGCTTTGACGACGTCACCACTCGACCTGACTGACGTGCGAATAGGAGACCCAAATAACCGAGACCAATTAGCGGGGGCTTACAACTTTTCCTGGCACAAGCGCTTTAATGAAGATAAACCTGCTATGTTCCTCACACTCCTCATTTGGACAGGAATTTCTGACCTTTCTGACAACGCTTAAATAAATTAGGCAAACAGAATTCGGACATCTTCAATTTGCTGCTCATTAAGTTAACGCACTGCTAAAATCTCAACTCCATCCCACCACGATTTGTATATTTAATTTGAGATAAGAATATGGTTGGCAAAATATCAAAATTAAATAAAATTCAAATCAAAAGGTGTTTTTACTTTTTAGATATTAGTTTCTTTAGGAAAGATTTATTTTACTATGATTGTTTTATTTTGATTTAATCTTTTCCCGTGCAGCAAATCTCAGACAATAACCACATACTATACAAACGGCGCCGAGCAGAATCGTGTTAATAAACTCAATTAGGCCGATGACTGCTCAAGTGGCTCGCATCTTTTTGCGAATTGAGATAAATAAATTAGTTTCCGTTCTGTCTGAGATGCGATTGAAGTATTTGTTTACACAAGTGAGAAAACAATAGAAGCGAATTCCAGACGTTAAATAAACAGTTCCTTTGCAAGCGGTTTGCTGATCAAGCATTTCTCTGCCACTAAGAAAACTGAATGTCAAAATGCTAAAAACGTTTAACCTGCTTTAAAAACTGTACGATTCAAAATTATTAATTCTTTTCAACGTTAAAACAGAGTCCAAAAGCCAAAGCAGGTGCTGTAATTTGCCATTAATGCTAGAAATGTATGTTATCTTTTTAAGTACCTAATTATGTCACATAATATGAACTTAAAGGAACACCACTGCGGTTTTGTTGCAAAAAGTTATAAACTTTTTGGGAAGCTACGTTTTGAATATTTCATTTTTATATTTCATGTTTATTTATTAACCTTGGTAAATAAAATGAAACTAGTAAAAAATGATAAGAAGGTAAAAATAAATTAAGGAAGTAATTGTTTGGTAACGTAATTTTTCCAAGTTAAGCCACAGCAAAGTTATATCCAAACTGGGGATTCAGTAATAGTAAACAACGATAAGTTGTTCCCATCCGAAGAAATGGGGGACCCCCTGTCTTTCCCACCATTTACCCATTTTATCACCCATATACAGGGTGGAATCTCGAGGGCCCATCTACACGACTTAGCTGTTTGGCAAGCTGCAGATTAGATTAGCAGTGAAAACATCATAAAAATAGAAACATGAAATAAAGCAGTGGCACTGATAAGGCCAACCACATCCCCTCAGCACTTCTTGACAAATCTTAGAATACTTGACACGCAGAAAATTATTTTGGATACTACTTTTTTTGGATACTTTAGTTCGATTATTGTTTGCACTTTTCTAATGAAGTTAAAAAAAAATGAAAGCCAAATGGAAGACATCGGTGATTTATACGCTAGCTTTGATAAGATAAAATTACCAGCACATAGGCTTCGTGGAATAATTTTAAACTTTTATCATTCTTCCTTGAACCAATACCCATTTTAAAATTGGTCTTAAAGTATCCTATCTATGTTTTTCTGAAGTATTAAATAAAACCCATGATGCACTAGAATACTACTTATATCACAAAATTTGAAAGCATTGGAAAATGAAAAGAATAATTATTTGAACATAACATAGGACAATAAAATTCAATTTTACAAATTGACAATTTAAGCACTTATGTTAGCTTACCACTGCTGCCAACGATCGACGAGGCGTGTGTCCATTGCCAAACTCCTGGCGCGTCTGCTGTTGTCCTGCAACAGAGGCCGCCCGCCTGCGGGGCGGTGGGCGTGGCACATCGCCGCCGGTCGCAGTTGAAGAGGCGGAGGATGAGGGGGCAGGTAAGGTCGAAGCGGCGACCAAGCCGCTGGAACGTGCCGACATTATGTTGTTTTCTTTTTGTAAATAAGCTTCTGTAAGAGAAAGAGGGATGGAGAGGGGGGTGAGTATGAGTGTGGGGCGGAAGTGCAAATTAAGCGAGAAAAAGACACGAGCGGAGAACAAGAAGAAGAGGAGGCTGTGACAAGGTGACAAGAGAGAGAAGGGAATAGAGGAGAAGAAAAGAAAAGCGAGCAGACAACAAAGACGGCAAACAAAGTGCACAACGGTACTTGTGCTAGATGCCATCTCTGTCTGCCCTGCCCCAGTGTGAATGTGTGTGTATGAACAAGTGTGGGTGAGAGAGCACAAAAGCCAAACATTTTCCTTGATAATTAGCCAAGCGCGAAGGGTTCAACGTCATGTCTTCGTTCACCGTTTATGGTTAGCATAAAGTCTCGCCCAAGTTTTCCACTTACGTTCACACACACACACACACAGGGCACTATAATTTCGCCCGATTTATGTATATATTTTGCACAAGTATGCGTGTGGGTTCGCCTTTATTTCACTATTTGCGGAAAATCATCACGTACTTTTCACGCGGAGAATAATGCACTACTTCACGGCTTAAGCGATTTTTCACATTAACCGCTGCAGCGGCTTACATGCCTCTAACGCCGATATCGGTCGGCTTTGGCTGCCTATATGTAATGCACGCGAAATCGAAAACAAAAATTAAACACCGGACGGGAAAAACCACACAAAACGGCTACAAATCGAGAACAAAATTGCCAGTGTGACCGTGAAGGTATACCCTCAAAATACCCAATCACCTGGCAGCCTTTACAGTTAACTAAAATACTTTTTAAGGTTATAAAATCATTCGTACAGGCTAACTTATCTATTTACTTATTAGATTAATTTGAACTTCATTAAATGGTAACCATTCTTAATTTTTTTTTGTTTTTTGACCTATTTAAAAAGTTAATTGCCACGCAGTGAGTTTGGTATTTGGTGGGTATTTTCCCACCACAGACGAACGGCCACACGCAAGCAGTGAAAATCCCAATGAAACGAGAAATCTAATAAGTTTTGCCCAAAAGTGTTGCAATTGTTGGTGCATTTATCGCTTAATAGAGACAGAATTGAAATCCCCTAGCCGCACAGTTAAAAATCCAAGAACACTCCAAATTAAGCCATCAAAACACTTAAAAATCAACGGCTGTGTAGCAGCAGAAAGAAGAGGAAGAGAGGTGCGTGGTGCGTAGTTAGTGCGAAATTGCGTATTAGGAAAGAAAACAACAACAAGGAGGGCTGCGAAAGCCAGCAATCATTTCGAGCAACAAACATTAGCCAGCGAACAACAAACAAACCGAACACATTGTTGCATCTGCAGTGGGAGTACCAAAAACTGGTTACATGGGTCCGACTGATCAAGACTGGATCGGCTGTGCGGTGTCTATAGCCTGCGACGAGGTCCTGGGCGTTTTTCAGGGGCTGATCAAGCAGATCTCCGCCGAGGAGATCACCATCGTAAGGGCCTTCCGAAATGGCGTACCGCTGCGCAAGCAGAATGCCGAGGTGGTCCTCAAGTGCACCGACATCCGCAGCATCAATCTCATCGAGCCCGTGAAGGAGGATATAGATGGGCACACGGCCCCGCCGCCGGTGATCAACAAACCTACGCCCGTCAAGCTGCCCCACTTCTCCAATATCCTGGGAAAGCAGCAGCAGCTGCAACTCCAGCAGCAGCAGCAACAGAAGCAGCAGTACCAGGAACAGCAACATGAACAGGATCAGGAACAGTATCTGCCATCGACGCCAAGGTCAAGGGCCAACGGGCATGGACAAGGAGCACCAGGAGGAGCGACCCTGACTGCATCCGGTTCTTTGGGGTCACGTGGCAGCTTCAACTCGGCGCTCAGCGATAAGATGCACCAGCTGAAGCTCATCGAAACCAACGGCTCTAATGGCACCCGAAGGTATTGTCGGTCAATAAATGGCTGGTAGTTCGTAATCATATATATGCTTAAAGATAGATTTATCGGGATTTATATGAAAATATTCTGAAATTCTGATCAGTTTTATGAGCTATTCGGTCTGTATATTAATTACATAGTTTAATGACCCCTTCGAATCATAGGTTATGCATGGTTTACTTGATTAATTAGATCAGGCTCATTCGCATAAGATCTTTTGTTCCAGATAGGATAATAATTCGAGTTTTATAATACTTGTATAACGCTCTATTTTTGGTTCGCCTCTTAGAACACCGCAAACATCTCGTGCGTCCAGTGTCCAGCAGCAGCCGCAGATGTCGACGACTCCGAGCAGCGTGGCCGCCTTCTTTTGCAACATGATACCGCCGAAGGTTGAGGTTAAACTGGGAGCCTACGTGGCCAACACGCGGGAGAGCTACTGCAGCAGCAGTGGGGACAGCGGCGAGGCGGCTGGGCTGTCGTTGGGGAGCAGCCGGCCCATAGATATCGTCAGCAACGGAGATGGATTCTACAAGCAGGCAGCAGCCTCCAGCTACGGAAATGCAAATGGCAATGGCAGAAGAAATGGCAACGTTAACAACAATGGAAATGGTAACGGAAACGGCTCTTACACCAATGGAAATGGCAACGGCAACGGAAAGAATAGGCGGAATAGGGTACGACGGGAAAGCAGCGTGCGGCAGCAGCAGGTGCAGCAGACTTTTGGCAGTGAAGCGGACGATCCACTGATCCACGAAGATTTCGATTTCGAGGGCAATCTGGCGCTGTTCGACAAGCAGGCCATTTGGGACGACATCGAGTCGACGCACCAGAAACATGACGAGGTGCGACACGTAGTTAACCATCATCATCATCATAAGCCGGAGCAGAAGTACCGTCACGATGAGAACATCTTGGCCAGCAAGCCGCTGCAGCTGCGCCAGATCGAGAGCATGTTCGATGGCGGCAAGGACTTTGTGACGGACGACGGCCTCATTATACCCACGATTCCGGCTTACGTTCGGAATAAAATCGAGATGAGTGCTGAGAGGGCGGGCCTCTCCCTGCAGAGGCAGATCGACATATTGGCACGCGGGGCCAGTGACCTGGCCATCACACTGCTGGGCGGTGCCAGACGTTTGACGCCGGCCAACAACCATCAGTGGCCGAAGATAGCCATTATTTGCGATGGCGTTAAGAACATGAGGTGAGCTGGTTAAACTTGCCCTTAGTCCGAAAATTGAATGTGCAATTAACCAAAATAATTGCAGAACAATCAACATTGGAGCAGCCACGGGTCGCCAGCTGGCTTCGCATGGCCTCACTGTGCTCCTATACATAGAGCAAGCCAAACTGGTGGAGCAGAACAGCAGCAGCGCTGAGATTTCCTTGTTTAAGGCAACCGACAATGTCATAGTTCACTCAGTAGATGGTAAGTAATCAATCAGCCAAACAAACAAACTTGAGTTGAACTCATGTTCAATCATCCTTTAGCCTTGCCCACGCCAGATCTTGTGATATTATCGACTAACACCGCTAATTTATCGGATGCGATCAGGAAATGGCTCAGCGTAAATCGGTTGGTATAAATTCTCTTCACGCTAAAAGTCCTCCTAACATTAATTTATTTTTTAGCGCTTCGGTGCTTGCCGTAGATCCGCCGCCGTGTGGCATTAATGAGGTGGCTATCAAGTACTCAATTCTACCCATACTACCATTGAATGGCATATCAACAGCAACAGCATCATCATCTTCGTCGGCTGCCGCCACACCAACGCCCATTGCCAGCACTTCGGCAGCAGCAGCGGCTAACAAGTCAGCAGCAGCAACATCAACGAACAATTGTGGCAAATTGTATTTATGTAATCTAGGTATACCAGATAAATTCTATCGTGATTGTGGCATTAAGTACAAAAGTCCGTATGGACATAAATATGTGATACCGATTCACTCAAAGGACTGAAACAACGACAACAACAAAAACACAAACACCAACATTTACAACAGCAATCAAACTGCAGCATTAGCAACACAAGCAAATCATTAAAACAAACAGACAAGCACACACAACAAAAACAAAAACAATAACAATGACACACCCGCACACTTGTGATGATCATCAAGTCCAGTTTCCTGTGAATCTAGCTCTTAGTAGTCTTCTCTCATATATTACTCAAATTAAACATTTTGTTCTACGGCGCATACAGATTTAGTTTTTAGGTTAGTTCATGCATCAGCCCTTTAAATATATCTAGTTATTATGTCTATTTTTCTGAATTAATTAAAAGCTGCCCCGGCCAAATGCCAAACTATGATTAATTTTCAACATGTACCCTTTAGTTTATTTTTTTTCATTTTTAACACAACTCCTTTTAATTTTTGTACAGCCCTCAGTTCAGAACGCTAGTCCAGCATTTACAAGTTTTAAAAGCTTTAGTTTAGGCGCACGCTCTAAGAAATTTTCCAAGCATTTAATCCAAACTCCAAAGCCCCAACAGAAAGATTAAACAGATGCTATGGCCTTAATTTGATTTGTAATTCCCTGTCCTTCCCGCAAGTGGTCTTCATAATCGTAATCAACAAATCAGGCGATAAATTGTTTGTAAATAACTATACAATTCTATGGGGAACGATAAGATCTGTTAATTATTATCAAGTATGCGCAATAAATGCCAAATTCAATGTCTAATTTTAAGCATTAAATCAACAGCAAAAGCAACAACTATTGTACGATGTAATAAGGAATACAAATCCAAGTATAAATCAAATCATATAGTTAAGGTAGTTGCGTAAGCATAGTGTTTAAACGTTTAACAAACCATAACAAACAAAACAACACTGATAAAATGAGGAACACTTTATATTATATATATAGACGTATTTAAGATGTGTCTTTAAGCAAACTAAACAAAGTCGAGAGCATAATTTTTTACCCATCGAATACTAAAGAGAAACCACAACACAATACATATACTCTAAACTGTAGAACGATGAATTTTATATAAGATTAAATCCAATCTAATAGTGCAAAATTTTAGAAGGTTGCGACTCAGCAAAGCAACCAAAAACTCAAAACAAACAACCCAAATTAAAACTACTTGTTGTATAAATAATAATACCTATAATTGTAAAGATAAAAACACACATAGATTCTAAATTCCAATCATGTTGATGATCATCTGCAAATTCAATTTCAAAAAACCATCAAATTATATTGTAAAAGAGAGTTGAATGCGGATCAATTCGCCGCAAGGCGGGTCCCGCAGTGACTGTTTTGCGTTAGGAGTAGACGAGATGACCAGACTTCAAAGGAATGTTGGTGGCGAGCGGATGAGAAGGTTTTCCCAATACCACAGCAACAAATACAGATTTCACTAACAAACGAATAGACACTAACACAAGGAGAAACAACATAAAGCCAGAGATTTTGAAAACGTATAAAAATTGCAAAAACATATATTTTCGGGCCAATTGAAATTGTTAAACGACGAAGAATGTAAAACCTAATTTTAAATGTATACATAAAAGACAAAATTGTTAAGAAAATTCTCTTTTGGAACAAAAAATCAAGCAGAAAAAAGATAGCGGGTCAATGAAAAAAAAAGCAAAACACTAAATGAAAGTCCTTTCCAAACGAAACAGCAATATTAAAAAATACAAACAACACCGAGAAGCCTTCTCATGGAAGAAAACAAACTTTACAACCGTGTTTTTATTTGGCGAACACCGGCTTAAATGGTTCCGGTAAATTAAGTATGTTGGATGGCATGGATCCTTATCCACGCCAGGAACGGACAGATCGCCGTCGAAAAATCGAGATTTATTCAAGTCCTGAAAATGCATATCATCATACCATCGCAAGATTCCGAAATCGGAGACATATTTTGGCAGCCTCTTGTTTTGTCGTATTTTACGGTTGAACATTTAAAAACATATACTTGCCATTATCAATACTCACAGTCAACGCAATCGACTATAGCTGAATATATAGTCCCACAATGACCCATGTCAATGTATTTAAAAATAACAAGTATACTCAAATATAATTCAAGTGCAATTTTATTACATTCCGCTTAGATCCATAAAGATTAGTTTTAATTTAGATCTTATTTTGAGTGTGTTGTGTGTGGTATATAACTTAAAAGTGTAGATAAAAACAATAGGTTTTGTTTGATAGATAGATACATATGTAGGTAGATAGAAAATCAATTGGCGTTTTCGAACGATTCTTACCCACTGTCAGGGCCAAACACAAATAACTCTTTACACTGCTCTCACAATTCCCTCTATAAATTCCTCGGCTGCCGAAAGAAACGAACCAACAACAGGGTTTCTGCCGTCTTCGATGATTCAATTAAGTATTTGCTTGATTGTAATCAGAGATTAGTGGCCCGAATACTCACATATAGGCATGTTCTGTACTGATCTGAGCCCCGCGGCAGCATCGATTCTGTGGCTTAAGCACCATTTGGCAAGATAAACAAAGATTTAGTTAGAAACGGATATTGTTTGCCTCTAAACAGCTACGAGATTATTATTTTTATTTTGTTTGTGGTTGTTGAATTTTTGATTATTTATTTTCAAGAGAGAAAGAGAAAGGAGGGGGAATACGTACGTTGGGATCTGGATCGCCGATAACCCTACAATGCATGGTCTGCTCACGGGGAATTGTCAAAGTCGTTATTTGCATACGTACCACAGAGTCGTGATCTTCTAACATTAATACGTACCCAAAAACGAATACATAAACGACACTCTCTGAGGACGATTCGAAAGGAAACGTCGGCCGGAATGGATACGTACCCAAGCTATATTATCTGGATTATCTATGTAATACGCATGTCTGTCTGCCAAAAACAACTAACATTCGTCTGGTATAAAGGATATAGTCACCTCGCCATACTCAATATCAATACGTACCGAAGCTGTGCGAGAGCGTTAAGCGGCTGCGAAAGTGTGGAACTTCAAGTAGAGAACGCTTTGGGGTTACAAATCAAATCAAATCATATAGAATCAAATCAGATCAGAGCAGTGATAGAGTGTCAGAGTTATATATGGTGGAGGCTTACCCCAAAACGGGACGACAGCGATGCACAACACACGTTGACTTCGACTGGGAGAACGTGATCGCTAGCTGAGAAGAGACATGGTCGAGTGTGTTCAGGTTTGGTTGGGTTTCGGGTATCAGTCAGTGTTACCAACATGTAGCTAGCTATACAACACACAAAATTTCAAATATTAAAGTTATCGCCTGCTCTGCGTCTCAATAATTTAGATTTCTTTAGCTAATCGTGCCCTAATCGAGTTACTGAACTGAACTACAATTGGCAACACTGCGGGTTCGTTGGGTTCACTATTTTTGGTTTCGGTTTGGGTTTCTCTACTTGCCAAATACTCTGGACTGGACGGGGACTATCGAATTTCAATCGTATCATATCGAGTATTTCGTATCTCTTACAGTTTTTCTTTTGGGTTTGGGTTTTACGGTAAGGCTGGGTTCTTTTAACATGGGGGGTTGCAACGACATGTTTGCTTTATTGGTTCATCAGAAGTTGGAACGCAAGATCAAAAATAGAAATCATCAAAAATTTACAAAGGTAATCTCTGCACATTAGAGCGTCAAAAGTGTGGCTTAGGTCGCTTTATTGATTAGGCTATGAATATTCAGTTGCTGTTGTTGTTTTCAGTAGTTCAATTTGTGGTGGCATTGTAGTTGTAGTTGAAGTGATTAATGTTACGTACGTGCGCTGGGTGGGATTCCTAGCGGCGGGAGTACCGTTCGCGGGAGTAGGAGCGTCTTCGCTGGCCGTTGCCCCCGCCGCCACCACCACCACCACCACCACCGCCGCCATCTCTAAAGTGGTTGAAGTTGCGGCGTTCGCGTGGCGAGCGTTCCCTGGATCTTGAGCGGCGTCTGTCATCCCGGTGATGGCCACCGCCTCCTCCGCCGCCGCCGCCGCCTCTGTCGCCAAAGCGTCCTCTGTCGTTGCGTCCATGGCGCTCCCGATCCCGCCTGTTATCACGCTCACGATCGCGATGATCCCTGCCATGGTTGTCCCGGTCATCTCGTCCTCGTCCGCCACGTTCTGCAGCCCTTTCGGATCGTTCGCCGCCCTCCGGCGTCTCCTTGGCACGCTCGCCACCCTTCTCGTCCGGTCCGCGGCCGTTGTTGGGTCGCTCGCGCTCCGCATCCCGGTTCCGCTGGCGTTCCCTGGACCGGGAACGATGTACGCGGGAGCGGCGGTCCAGTTCGCGGCCACCTACAAAGTAGCGATTGCGCCCACGCCCTTCGTCGTCTCGGTCGGTCATCTTACCCGTCCGCTTGAGCTCCGCCTTGCGCGGCGCAGCCGTCTTCTCCAGCTCGATCAGCTTCTCGCGGATGGTGAGGAAGCCAAGGTGCAACTTACCACCAAAGTGGTCCGCCAGCCGGATGTCGTTGTCGTGGATGCCCAGATAGGCGGAGCAGACCTCACAGACGCGCAGCTTCTGCTGCTGATATGTGGAGGCGGGCATGGAGGTCCGGTACTCGTGCTCGGCCTTGATCTTCTTGGCGCGCAGCTCCTCGATCTCCTTCATCAGCTCCATGCTCTCCTCGACTTCGCCGGCTTCGCCCAGTGCCTCGGCCTTGGCCAGCTTCTTGCCGATCTCCTCGGCCAGACCGTGGACGGCGTTGGCCTTTTCGGCCACCTCGGCGGTCAGCTCCTCCTGCGTTTCCTTCAGGCGCTGTTTGGCCGAGTCCGTGCGCCGGTCGCAGTCCGCGATGAAGGCCTGCAGGTGCTCCATGGCCTCGATGTCGTAGTAGTAGTCGCGCGTCTTCGCAGCACTCTCGTAATCTGCGCGGAAAGCCAGGTCATGCACTTTGGGACACTCACCGAGATCCATGCGCGTGGACGCCAGGATGTCGTGCGGACAGCAGTCGAGCAGGAAGGACTTGCAGACCCTGGTGTCCGAGAATTTCAGCTGGCGCTCGTCGCCGTTCCGCGTCGTACCCATAAGCTGGTCCAGCATTGCTCGCATCTGATCGGTGGCCGACATTTTGTTGCTCGGCGCGCTCATTTCCTAATGCCGGGAGCGCGTGAAAATTGCTGCGACAGGGGCAGTGACAGCTATTTCGCAGGCAATGTGACTGCTAGCGTGTGGAAATCCTCGATTTTCACTCCGTTTTTTACCACCTAGGAAAAGTTTTGTGTGTGTGTGTGCGTGTACTAAAACGGGGTAGTGCTGCAAAACAGTGCTGCAAAACAGTGCTGCAAAACGCTAGCTTACGATATATCGCTGCGGAGTCACAGTTACCAGTAGTCACGATTTTATAAATTCATCATATTTAAAAAAACGGAGGTAACGTTGTTAATGTTAATGTTAAACAAAAAAATTCTATGTTAATGTTGTTGAAATGCAAATATTTTTACAGCTATTTTGATGAAATCAATCCTCTGAAATTCAGTGCAGTCATACATTTTGTTTTGATTTACCAACTGCTTCTAATAAAGTGCTTTGCAGAAAAGGGCCAAGTTTATTTTTTTTTCAGTCATGTTTAACACTCTCAAAAATGTTTGAACTATGTTCATCTAGTTGAAAGTATTGCCTTATAATTTCTAATTCATTACTATAACTTATTTTTGGATTTACTTAAAAATTATGAAAATTTTAATTTTTGAAACAGAAAAAAAAGTCTGATAACAATTTTTTTATTGAAGTAACACAGAAAAGGAAAAAATGTATTAGAACAATTAAAATAAATAACTAAATTAAATAATTATAATATATATGTGTACAATAGCTGTTCTAAAAATATCGATGTTCGCGACGCATCTTATGCTAATTATCGATGGGCAATCCAACCCCCTCCGCATTGTCCAACACTAGGCAACAAAACGTTTTCATTGAGCGATATTTTTTTGTTGTTTCCTTCGTTTTTTCGGCGAAATTTTGTTTTAAAATTAATTCTTTACCGCTCGTTTTTTGGCGCCCATAATGTCCGATGACGACGATATACAGTACATCAAGCGGCAGCGTACGCTCCACTATGGATCGCTCGAGGAATCGGAGCGCAAGCGGCGAAATGCCGCGTCGTCTGAGGCATCAACAACAACAACAAAGGGAACGCCGGCAGCGTCTGGGGCAACAACAACAACAAGCACAGGCGGACAACTGGAGGACATAGATTCAGATGAGGACTATGAGGAGTCCACGAAAAAGACGAGCAGCTCCAAACAGGCGGCAGCACCACCACCCACAGCCGCCACACTGGCCAACAAAATCGACGATGACTACTTTGACTTGGAGACGGAAATGGAGCGGGACAAGGTGGCACTGCTGGAGGAATTCGAGCGCAAGAAGCGGGCGCGCCAGATAAATGTGTCCACCGACGACACGGAAATAAAGAGTAATCTGCGCCAGCTAAACGAGCCCATTTGCTACTTTGGCGAAGGACCAGCGGAACGACGAAGACGTCTTAAGGAACTGCTCGCGGGTCTGGGCGAGCACGCCATCAACAGGAAGCAGTACGAGGAGGAGGAGCGCAAGCAGCAGCAACGGGAGCAGGATCAGGCCACCTGGTATCACGAGGGACCCGACTCTCTGCGCATTGCCCGGCTCTGGCTGGCGGATTACTCCCTGCCGCGGGCCAAGGATCGCTTGGTGCGCGCCCGTGAGGCACTTGAAGTGGCCAGTGCCACGAGAGCCGGCCGCATGGTGGAGATGCAGAAGAAACTGCAGTCGCTGGCTCCTCTGTGCTCCCAGGTGGGCGACACGCGGCCCGTGAGCAGTGCCGCCTTTAGTGCGGATTCCACACTCCTGCTGACCGCCTCATGGTCGGGTCTCTGCAAGCTGTGGAGCGTGCCCGATTGCGAGCTGAAGCAGACGCTGCGCGGACATGCCAGCTATGTGGGCGGCGTGGCACTGCGACCGGGTGTCAAGGCAGACGAGGAGAACGTGGTGGCCATGGCGTCGGGCGGACACGATGGCGCCGTCAAGCTGTGGGGCTTCAACAACGAGGAGTCCATTGCCGACATCACCGGCCACATGCCGCACCGCGTCTCCAAGGTGGCCTTCCATCCGTCCGGGCGATTTCTGGCCACCGCCTGCTACGACTCCAGCTGGCGGCTGTGGGATCTGGAGCAGAAGACAGAGGTGCTGCATCAGGAGGGACACGCCAAGCCGGTGCACTGCCTCAGCTATCATTCGGATGGCAGTGTTCTGGCCACCGGCGGACTGGATGCCTTCGGACGGGTGTGGGATCTGCGCACCGGCCGGTGCATCATGTTTCTGGAGGGCCACCTGGGCGCCGTGTTTGGCGTGGACTTCTCGCCGAATGGCTTCCACATCGCGACGGGTTCCCAGGACAACACCTGCAAGATCTGGGACCTGCGGCGACGCCAGCCCGTCTACACCATTCCCGCCCACACCAACTTGATTTCGGACGTGAAGTACCAGCAGGAGTGCGGTAGCTTCCTGGTCACCTGCTCCTACGACTCGACCACAAAGATCTGGTCCAACAAGACGTGGCAGCCGCTCAAGACGCTGCAGGGTCACGACAACAAGGTCATATCGGTGGACATTGCGCCCAACTCGCATTATATAGCAACCACCTCGTTCGACCGCACATTCAAGCTGTGGTCGCCGGATAGCTGATTTTGATACCATTACATTATTCTACTCGCCTGTGGGCGCACGCAGACAATCTCCACTTGCGATCTGCCCGCTGGGCACGACTTACTCATCCACTGTTTTTGTTATTTCAGAGACAATAGCCCATGGAAGTTTTTGCAAACATTTCAAGTTTTCGTTTTGTATAACACAATTTGTTGTTTTTGTTAGGCGAAAGGCAGATGCAGCGATGTTGCATTTCGTAAATTTAAGAATTTTTTATTGAAATTGTTAATAAAAAACACATTTTTGGTAGAAAAGTGCAGTTTTTGAGGGGTTTTGATGATTAAAACCAAAGCCTTTTTCTAACTCGGTAGATGTTCTATCGCAGAATGGCTGGGAATTATTAAATTTCATTTAGAATTTTAGACGCTACAGGTAAATGAAGATTTTTAAAGAACTTATTGAATCATGATCATTAAATATGGTGGATACAAATAAACAATTTTAAACCTTCATGATTCAGATTTAACTAATTAACACTTTTCTTCATTTTAATCCTTACCCAAAGAAATAATTAAAAGATAGCCTTTCTTTTAGTACTTGTATATAGTTTTCCATATAATTTCTTTTCGTATATTTTTGTTACTGCTGTTGTTGTATGACAAACTTAGACAATTAATTTGAATTTTAACTAAAATTTAACTACCACAGATAGGTTGCAATTACATACATACATGTAAATGTATATGTCTAATATATTAATTACAGATATACATAAATCGCGATATAGCTGTTACATTGTTACACATATAGATTTATAAATGTTGTTGCGTTTGCACAATTTTCGACCAGTATTTCTTCATATATTTGTCGTTTAATTACGCTCAAGTATGAATAATGTCTAGAATTTCATTTCTTCGTTTCGCGTTGAGATTTACACAGAATTAAAACGTAATTCATAGGTTTTATGTAGAATATGGAGCAGGGATTTGGAGCGGGGGGAGGGGCTGGACGAGCGCGTTTTAATGTCACTTAACTAAATACATAACTCTTGCACTAGGCTAACAAACTAGACAAAATGATAACTAATTAACAATTAAGGTAAACGTTTATTGGAAATCTTGCATCAGGTGCAAGGCTCGTCTCCATCCCGCTCCCCCTAGACCGTCGTGTCCGGCGCTGGCGTTATGGGCTGCTTGGACTCGGACGTCTCCAAGGACCTCCCGTTGGGCGTGGGCCCACCCTCCGGCGGGTCCTCCGGCGCAATGTCGATGCGGTGCGCCTTGCGCCACACCACCAGGTCCATCAGGAATGCTAGGAACATAATGCCAGCCGTGATTCCTGGTGGGAGTTGTAAAAAGTACAAATGCATACATTCATTTTAGTTAGTTAACGAGATTAGGTGGTAAAAAACCCCGTTTAACAGTCTCAAATATGGTAAATTGGTATTCTTTTGTGTTTTAAAATACTTTTAAATATTTAATATATATTTTGTAAAATTTTTTTATAAAACTGGAATTTAGGGATAAATATTTGGTGAATTTATTTAGAACAAAATGTTTCTTTTCATATCATGATATAAATTTAATGTTGATTTCCAATGTTCTGCAAAAATTTATTTATACAAAAGTAACCATTGTATGTTATTCAAATAACAGTGGTATTTCTTTCCCCTCAATTGAACTGGTTTTTTTCTTACATCAAAATTTTTAGCAGCAGTGACTCACCTAGGAAATATTGCCTGAAGGTGTCCGCATCGTAGAGCGAACAGGCTCCGTGCTTGCCGCACACGGACTTCCAGATGAGGCAGGCGGAGTCCACCACTGCGCCGTAGATGATCGGGCAAGGAACATTGCCGAACAAGCCGATGGCCGACTGAATCACACCCATGGCCATTGCCTTATCTGAGTTGGACAAATATAAATTAGTTAGTTAACCATTTAGGCCTTTAATCCTGGCTATTACCTTTGGGATGTGTACAGCGCATGACGAGCAGCATGCTGCCCACCTCGGAGGTGGAATGCATAAATACGCAAATGGCAAAGATCACTATAAAGTAGATGAAGTTCTTGCAGTTATTATCACAGTAACCGTTGACCGCCTCAGGAGCTGCAAGTCGGAGGGGGATTAAAATACTGCGATACCCCGGTATCTGGAGTCTAGTTTACCATCTGGAATGCAAGCACAATCGGAGTAGAGGGTGCGATTATCGCTGGGCCGCAGCGAGGAGCTGCTGCATCCGGCGTGGCAGGCCGAGATGTACATCTTGCCATCGGCGCAGATGGGCGCAAAGTTCTCCTTATCACAGGTACAGTTGAGGGCGGCGGTGCACGTGGGCTCGATCAGAGCGGGACTAGTGGTTGAAATAAATAAATTATCAATATAACAATTTACTTTCAGTTTGCATACTTTTGGGGAATAACAAAACATTAATTTCAATTCATTTTGGATACAAATTAACCTGCTTCAAGGCAAGTTAAGGCGGTTGTAATTGTTGTAGGACCTACTCTTTTATGCATTGCGGCTTTAAAGCCATATAGACCTTATATTGCGCATTGCATTTAACACTTATCACCCATACGCACTGTTACAACTATATAAATGATCTATATTCATTTTATTTTTAAATGACTTTGTCTCCATATTTTATTTGACTAAGATTAATAATTTGCTAAAATTAAATAACAAATCATTTAAGAAAGTCCTTTTTTTGCCTTTCACCTTTTTGGTGGTCAGTTACTTTCCACTATTTCCTAATAACAATACCCCTTAGAAATCCCTTTGTTGACTCACCTGTTGCCATCGCTTGGCTTGTAGCCGGCAAAGTCGTTCATGCTGCAGCCGATGAACATCAGGATGATCATGCCCGCTGAGTAGACGAGGGCTGTGAAGGCGATCCACGCGGCCACGCCCCTGGCAGTGGGCTTCCGCTTCAGGATGAACAGGCCGGAGATGACGATGCCGATGCCCATGACCAGGATGCCGCAGAAGGCGGCTATCATGTTGGCATCGTAGGTGGCCAGCCGGAACTGCGTTTCCAAGTACTTGGGCAGGAACGTGTAGAGCCCGGCGATGGGCAACAGGTGGAACACACACGAGGCAGTGCGGAACATCAAAATGTCGTTGCTCAGCTGGCGACGCACCGTCTTGGGAAAGTCTGCAAAGGGGAAAAGTTAAGGATAAATCTCTACAAGCTAAGTAAAGTTGATGATATCTTTTTTTATTGCCATTGTTGGATTAAAAATATAAAAATTATACAGTGCAATAATAATATTATAATATAATAATAATAATATTATTATTTATTGAAGTAAAATATTTCAAGTACGATAATTTTAACTGTTTGAAATTTCCTAAGTATTTTCCCAAACTCACCTTTTAGCTTTGGCTTTTCCTCGGGCTCAACTGGAGCTGCTGGAGTCGCCGCCTGACCCGGCGGCGGCTTCTTGCCCCTCAGCTGTTTGGGGAACGAGAACATGGCAATGGAGGCCAGCAGCATGAGGCTACCGATGGCCACGGGTCCCAGCCACCAGGCGCCAATCCAGCGGGGATCGGTGGCATCAAAGCCGGGATTCGAGAAGTTCACATACCAGCGGGTGCAGAAGCTGCCGAAAATGAATCCGGATGCGGGACCCAGGATCCTCATGCCAATGGTGACGGCCATGTACATGGGCGACTGCTTGCTGCCCACATTGTCATCGATGTACGGGATGCCCAGAGTGGCCACGGCCGTTTGGCCAATTCCCGAGCTCAACAGGCTGCCGAAGAAGATGCACAACACAATGACGGTGATCTTGGAGTGAGAGGCCTGCTCCAATTGGCGCTCTTCGTTGCACTCGCTGCCCGAAAGCGTTTGGTTACCACCCAGAATGCACAGATTGGGATTCCGCTGCTCCGGCAGCCACAGCGATGAGGACGAGTCCCCGGCAAGAGTGGTGACCTGCGGCTGCTGCAGGATCACACTGGAGTGCATCAGCTGCTCGCCGAAAATGAAGTGTGGCAGGGCACAGGAGAAGGCAGCGATGGAGAACAGGACCATGCCGCAGGCTATCCACCTGGGCCGGTGGCCTCGTCCCGCGAAGTAGGTTAGCAACATGGCCGTGCATATTTGGCCCATCTCGCTGGCACTCAGCAGGATGCCCGTGGTTTTGGACTTGATCTGGAACAGCTTCTCGATGGTGGTGATCACGGACACGAAGTAGGTCATGTACATGCCCTGCAGGATGTAGGCCAGCAGGAAGACCACCATGAAGACGTGCGTGGAGGCGAATCGACGGGCCCACCTGGGTCGGCAGCCGAAGAGGCCACAGCTGGAGCTGGACTCCGCGGAGGAACTGCCATTGAGGTCGGAATCGAAGTCGGATTCCTCGGACTCACTGGAGCGGGGTGGCAGCTTGTAGCCACCGGTGAGGGGTGCCTGTTCGTGGGCATACTTCTCGCTGAGACTGTGTCCGTTGCCGGTGCCATTGTTGTTGCTGCTCAGCAGGTTGCCCAGGCCGTTCTTGAGGTGGCCCAAATCCTCCGGAGCCTTCCACTCGTTGTTGTTGCTGGGTGTGCTCTCGTACAGCACTGTACTGGGCGGTGGCGTGGTGGTCACCTCGCCATTGTTGGCTGAGCCATTGTTGTGCTGGGCCAGCAGTGGTGTGAAGGCCTGGCTGGAATCGCGACGTCCTCCTCCGTTCTGGTGGTAGCCATTCCCATTCAACTGGCCGTGTCCATTGCTCGGCTTTCCTCCCAGAGATTGGGCCTGCGTGGCCGCCTCCACATCGCCATTGCTCTTCGTCATCCTGGCTTTTTACGGTTTTTACAGAACACTAAGGCGATTTGATCTGTCTTCGAGGGCTCTCTATCGATCTCAACTGTTTAATCTCAGAGGTTCGGTGTTTAGTGTCTGTCGTCTATGTGGTCTTGGTTGTTGCCTGTTCCATTTTCCTATGTGGGAATTGGGTTTTCACATTTAACTCAATTTACTTTTGCTTATTGGCCCAGAAAACGAGGTAGATCGGTTTTTGATAACAGTTCTGTATTCTTTGTTGCAATATGGCAGTGTTGTTCTAAAAAAGACAAATACAAAAAGGTTTAAAAAAAGGTTAGCGAAAGGATGAATACTTTTGACGTAATTTAAATTTTGTTTAAATGTTATTATTCAATTACTTCAATTTTAATCCCTTATTGTTTTTGTTAGAAAATTGTTATTTTACTTTTACTATGACACGAATTACAAAATCTTTATAATCAGATTTTATTTATTTTGGTATTTCACATTTACATAATTTTTTACTTTTTCAACTTTCAAAATATACAATATAAACTTTTACATAATATGTATATAACAATAGCATTAAATAACACTTGACATGACTTATTTTTTATAGATATTTAGATAAAATCCCATTTTAAAACTAACTTTTATTAAAATATCAACTTTTTTTTTAAGTTACTGTTTACCGTCAGATTATACTGAAATTATAGCACTGAGTTCCAAATGAAGACTGGGAAAAAATCGGAAAACCACAGAGAACACATAGCTTATCAGGTCCGCTCACATACACATGCATTTAAAACGCAGTCGTACGAACAGCATGCGACAAAATTCTAGCAAAGCTGCAAATATTTTAGATTGCACCATATATTATTTGGCAATTTGATAAGAGCGCCTATAAAGTTCAAGGTTAAGCTGATATGAATTTTTCTGTCGCACGTGAAGTCTGCCTAACTTATTTACACCTATATCTTCTAAAGCCTTTGAATTCACTTTATTATTTACAACATACATAACTATATATAATTTGAGGCTTGTATATACAAATCATATATATATTTATATAAGCAAAACAAATATTAAAACAGTTTGTCCAAATTCCCCTATCTCATTTCACTTTTTTTAATTTTTTTTGCCAAACAAATTTCAATGTCAAATACTCGCAAATTTCGTTCTAAGTATTTGTTGTTTTTTTTGACTCAGCCATTCGCGTTTGTGTTGGCTTATAAAAAGCAATGACTGAATTTAATTTCACTTTCCGGCGGTACAGCCGCTCCGGTTCCATTGCAATCACAATGGACTGGCTGCACTCACAAATCTTATCACTGTGCCCGACCTCGCTGATAAGGAAAGTGAAATTTCAGCTCGGTGGTAAAGAGAGGTTGCGGTTGCGGTTCTAAATGTACAAAATATAAACATATGAAGTTGTTGTTTTCAGTAATTTATTTATTCTTACTATGAAAAAAAAAAATGGTAACCAAGAAATTTGATCTAAAATAAAATTGTAAATTTTGTAATATAAATATATTGTTGCATACTTTTCGACTCATTTTTAAGGGCTTTTAAAATTGACTTTTCTGCTTTCTTTTTTCGACATAATGAAAATATTTTTCTATAATTCCTTATTAATTTTAACAAAATTGTAATTTCTTTTGAAAATCAAAAAAAACATGTATAAATATAAATATAAATATAAATATAAATATAAATATAAATATAGGAAAAGGGAATTTTGTTCAAATTAAATGTAAGGCACTTGCGGTTTTGATTAGTGAGTAATGAAATAACAGAATCTGCAAGGGGAACAATTAGCAGGAAATATAAGAGAGTGATGTTTTCTATATTATTGGCCTGGCCCCCGGGCGTCATAAACTTTGGCCTTGAAATTGTTGTTTTTGCTGCTGTTGGCTTCATTCTTTTTCTCTGTTTTTCATTCGATTTTATTTATTGCGCATTTTGCGCTTTTGATTTCTGTTTGAAATACTTTGTTTTTGACCCATTGAAATGTGTATGAATCGAGCGAATATTTATTTATGCATAATTAGATATGAATGGAAGTAGCACGTGCTTAATTAGCATTTTTGATTTGTTTTGTTTTAGAGATGTGCCAACAACACATTAACAAACAGCAAAATCACTTTCCCAGATATATAATTAAAAATAATTCAAACAAAGCTTATATTTTAAAAATTTCTAAATTGTGAAAATCTTTAAAAATTAAATCAAATATTATTAAAGTAGATATGCAATTCAAATGTATGTATAACAAAGAAAATTTAAGCTCTAAAAACATAAACATACATAATAACTTAAATTATAATAGCTTTATTTACTATATTGTTTTCCTAACTTGATTTTAGGCCAACGTGGTATGACCAACGATCAAGGTATTTATTTTTCATTAATCAGGAGCCAATCGATCATTATTTAAGTCTTTTGTGTCTGTGCATCTACTTAATAATGACTTGAAAATATGAATATGAAATTGATCTGATAAATATCTTTTTGTCTTTTCATCTAAATTTATTTGGTTTAATTAATGTAAAACGAATCGATCATCATTTAACAGTTTTGGTTTCCAAAAAGTTTTGGATAAAGTTATTTATAACGTGTTTTAATCTGAGATCTGTGACAGCAAAGCTCATAGTGTGAATTTCCAAGATTATATAGAAATGAGAACAGCTCCAGATCCAGATAGGCCCTTGACTTTATCTTAATTTGCTGCCTTATCTGTTTCCCACTTTCCCACAGTTCTCTGTACCTCTTCGAGAATCTAACTGGTGACGTAGATGGGCCAACAAAGCCAGTACTTTAGTGCTCGGTTGCCACTTATCGTTGCCATCGCTGCGTAATCCTCCCGGCTCCTCTTTTTTCCAGCCCCCCTCCATGCGGCTATGCAGAAAAGAGTTTAAACTTTGGAGTTATTCCGATGCACTTGCTGGTCTTGGCCTGGTCTGAACCCGAACTCCTGCAGTTACCTGTTTGGTTTGGGATCGAGCTGCGGGCAGGGCTCATTGAACCCTGTTGGGAGCAACTGACCAGGTTGCGAACTATCGGCAGATGTTTATGTAAGACCCCGACCATCCATTGCCTTTAATTTGGCCTGATGGATGGTTGATTGTTCAATTTGCTGCAAGTGTTCAAATGACAGCCAGCGATGGCCGATTTATCAGTGTCAATCATAATAAATGCAATTAAACCACCCGTTTACGAAACTATCTATGGGCGATAGGCCCATTTCGTTCTGTTCGAGCGGGGCATATACTGGTTAGGAGAGATCGATATGTAGATTGTGGCAGAGGTTTCCATTTCAATTGGGCCCGCAGCCATCATCATAAATACAATGTGAGAAATTCAACTTTTGATTTTACACCTCAGTGCAAAATGCAGGGGTTTTAAACAATGTTGCTAATTGTAAATACTTTGTAGGGTTAAGTTCTTACTAATGGCACGTTTTGAAAAGTTATAGCTGCTTAAGTAGCTATTAACATGTTTACATCTCAAACAATTTGCGTAGCGACAATGATACAACTTTTTCTCTCAAATCAAATTTCATGAATAAAAAATGCATTAAATATGCGATGTACATTTTGTGTAATTTCTGGTTATAAGATTCATTTTAAGACTAAGTTAAGAGTTTACCTATTGGCACTTTGAAGTTTCATGTATTTTAGACCATAAGTTAAACCAAACTAAATTGTCTTCTATATTGTTTGCTTTATCATTTTTGGCAAAATATTAATAAATTGATTTTATTGATCCAACCTTTAGCAGATCGAAGTCTTTGCTGTTCAGTGTAACAAGAATGGTAAAGTTGCCAAGAGAAAGGGGGGAGTTGCACTTTTTCTCCGCTCATAGCGTGTGGATTTTCCGGTTTTCCTGGCCACTTGCAACACGTCTTCCCTCTTCCGTCTTTGGTCTTCGGTTTTCCTACTACGTAACTGAGTTATGTATGTATATACGTGTGCTTCTGGCAGAGTATGGGTGTGCATTTGAATTGCGCAAGCGCAACTATTGCAAATTGCATACCAAGCAGCTCAGTGGCCGATGTTGCTGTTGCTGCTGTTGCCGCTGCATGCCAACATGCAACAAAACCAGACACGCGGGCAACGTGCTGACTAGACGCTGACAGCAGCAGCAACAGCAACAGCAACAGCAACATCGTCGCACTGCAGCAGCAACATGGCAACAAACAAGTGCAAAAGCCGCAGAAGAAAGCCCCAACAATGGCTAGGCGGCATTGAAAGTAAATTGCACACTCGACCAGCAACAGATGCCGATGGCGATGGCGATGTCAGTTGCAAGTCCAAGTTGAAGTCGAACCTGCAGTTAAGACCTGCTGGAAAGAGCTCGGAAAAGTGGTTTTTCCACATTTCACTTTTAGCATAGAAACGATTTAGAACCTGTGCAATCGGTGGAATCTTTTTTTTCACCAACAAAATGCAAGAAAGATTGCTTATTAATTTCTGAAGCTATGTTTACTTTTTTACAAAGTTTCAAATTCAAGACATCTATTTGTTTGTTCATATTCGCCCCAGACATTGAGTCATTTTCTGGGCTTATTTCCCTACAGTCTCCAATTCGCTGACCAATCAGATACGTCCATTTATTGGGTTTTGACTTTGACCTTCACATTGAGAACTGAAATTCGAACTTGAAGCTCGAAATGTGTAAACAAACTGTTGGACAGACAAAAACAAAAAACTTGGCTATGACAAACGATTATAATATAAACACGTAACTGCTCACTTAAATATACCTTTTTTTATATGTATGCTTTAATTTTTAAACCTAATTCGCACTTCAAAGTGCTTAAATTATTCCATTTTTTGGGGCATGAACAGGCATGACTAAGTTTTACTTTTATTTTATTTGTAATTTCCTAAATCCTATTATAAAAGGTTCCATAAATTTGTAACAGCTCCGGATCAAATTAAAAAACACATAAAACTTTTTAAGCTGCAAGTCTCGGATTATAAAAATTATATTTCAATGCGATCAAGATACAATAAAACTCCCACATATGTACGGATATTTAAGCTTGTGCTTTTTGGTGTTTTAAACTGGAACAACCATGTAAAACGTCTGAGTTTGGTACATATAAGTACAATATGGGGTACATGATTCATGGCAAGAAATCGGGTGTGGCTTTTTAACCGAAAAACAATGACAAAAAATTCTTAAAACATTTTAAGCAACTGTTAAAATTGGAACACATGAGAAATGTGGCTGAACAATGCTCTTACTGAAAATTATATTACGTAGATAAATGGATAAACTAAAATTTTTTAAAACCTTTTTCAGAAGCTAGTTTTTATTTAGGAGAAGCAATAAAAGATAAATTTCAATTTCCATGCCATATTATTTAATATTATTTAGCTATTGCTCAGCCAATAAAAAAGCTGAGTAAATTTATTCACTTGCATGGAATACGTATATATTACATTTTTTTGGACTGCAGTTTCTTTTCTTTCTGCGCGCATTAACATGGCGAAAAAATCAAAACTTCCTTTTTGACGGCGCTTGTTAAAAATCTGAGAAAGGTACGAAACACCAAAGCAAATCAAAAAACGAAACGAAAAAAAAAAATTGAAGAAAAATTAACAAGCTTAAAATGGCAGCCAAGTGTGCATAAATTTTTAAAATGCCCGCAAAAGTCCAAGCCGAAACAAATTTAAAATAAAGAGAAAACAAAAACTTAATGAAATGCAATCAAAAAGGCATTTCAAGAGGACTGCATTAAGTCCGGGTTGGACTTGGAGTCCAGCCAGTGTTACCTGGTAGCCGTGGTCAATCCTCCAAGTCCCCCGAATATCTCGCGTGAAGATCAGTACATGGCGCTGACGTGACGTTCTCGATGCAGCCGAAAAAAAGACATTTGTTTCCCTTCTGGATTGGATATCCCCTTTATAGGAATGCATATATGCAGGTACTGAATAAATGCGAGTGGATTGCTTTTTGCTTTGGCAAAAAACAGTTTACATTTGTCATTTCGCGCTGACAGTGAAACAAAATTATTTAAAAGTGCGCATATCGAATATTTTACTTTACTTATTATTGTATTGTATTTTTGTCCCTCTAGCTTTCTCTAATTTAAACTATCCATTAGAGCCATTAAATAAAAAAACTAACCTTAAAATAACCTACAAGTACCGATAAATTAGTGACGCATTTAACTACAAACTACTTAACTACTTATTTGAAGTTACGTTATTGTTTAATTTCATTTAATTTTAAAAAGTGGTTTTTATATTTACGTGTTAAATAAACAAAGTGATCATTGAAGTTTATTCCATTTTTGTATCAGTTCCTACCCACTGTGGGGACAAGGCGGAGAAAAGAAAGCTTGTTTCAAAAGTACAAAAAAATTCTTAATTTAAAACAGAACAGAACCCTCTGTCTGATTGATTGAGCCGCTGATTTAAGCGGCTTTTGGTGGCCAAAACTGTAACTTGTGGACCATCGAGCAGCCAATTCGGATGAGGTGTTAACTTGCCTTAACTGCTCTGCGGACCGAGTGGTACCGTTATGGGGCTAATTGAACTTTTATAAATTGTTCTCTGTCTTCAGACGATGCTTCTCCTCTTCGAGATCGGCTAATTTAGCATAGTTTATTGTGGGTTCTGAATTGATTTTTTCAATTAGCGACCAATTATGCGGCACAGCTTCGTCATGCGCAGAAAGTTTGGCTCATTTGCATAATACATATCAAGCAAATGACGAATAGCCATTCAATAGTCTTCTCAAGTGTTTTGGCTATTGGAGTTAGTTCACTCGAAGTGTCAAGTGGCTCCCCGACGAAAAAAAAAAGAATAGAGGCATAGATAGAAAGATAGAACCATAGCAATTCGCATAGATGCGAAACCAAGAAGGCCTGCTTTTGGTACTCATTACTCATGAGTATTTGTTTATCAAAGTACTTAGCAGGCTTTTTTTTGCCTCTCAAAGCTCTCCCAAAAAAAAATCATTTCAATTGTTTAACGAACAAAAAATCCCTGCATAATTTTCACTGAGTGCGTGTTTGTAATTTATTATTTATTCACCTTTTTGGCGTTTGTAAATTTCCACTTGGCATTTTTGGAAGTTTCTTTCTTAACTCTTTTGGCGCCCGGCTTTTTTATGGCGTTCCATTTTAAATTATTTGTTTACTTATAAAGAACTTTGAGAGCGTTTTTTTGTTAACTTACTTTTTTGTTTTGCTTGAGTTTCTGTGGTTGGTAACTGAAAGTATAAAAAAGGCAAGAGTGAGGTAAGATTTGGTGTAAAAAGTTGCGATAAATTCTTAAAACTATTTATTTAAAGCTATTTACATTTTATTACTATTTTTTTTTTTTTGTATTAAACAGTTAAATAATTTTTTTGTTTTTGAAATTATTGCTTAACATTTTCTCTTTGTCTTTTGGTTTATTGGTTGCTTCCGAAAGATATTGTTATAGCTCTCAAGTATTTCTAAAATTTAATGCCCATCAAATTTTGTCATAAAATTTTACCCATAAACAATCAGCTACAATTAAAAGTACGTATATTAATGCGCATGCCGTTCAGTTGGGTAATAACAATTACAGCCAGACCGATTAACAACAATTTTGAGCGGCTGCAATGCGTGTGAAAAAAATGCAACGAACATTATTGTTTATTAAAATGAGCGAAACCACGAGCGTCAAGAAAACCCATTAAATGGGGGCAAAGTGTACAATAAATGTAAAATGCAAATCTTGTCTGCTGCAAAAATAGTTGCCGACGCCTCGGCAACAGCAAAAAAAAATTGTATAAAAATAAAAGATATATGAGCACAATGGTCTGTCGGTGTGTCTCAGTGTGGGTATGTGTATGTGCAGCGGGCAAGCAAAATTGCATTGAGATAGGTCAGTCACACACCACACTCACACCGACAACCGAATGCAGCGTACTCTCTTCTGCAATCGAAGCTTTATGTGTATGTTTGATAACTGCTCTAATTACGCACCTAGGGGTGGTATTTTTTACAATTGTAATCCCTGCCAACGGCAAGACGCAAATTGCAGGGCAGGCCGTAAAAAGTAAAACAAGTTTCTTTTGTCGAATGTCCATGTAAAACTTACACAATCGCATAGCCGCTCTCTCGATTCACTTTTCTTTGTGCAATTTCAATAATTTGGCGAGAGACTGAGAGCGGGCTGCATAAAGCTCTTCGAGGAAGAGAGGAAGTGCATCCCACAGAAAAAGAGAGGCGGAAATCTCTTCGTTTACTTGCACTTTCTGCTGCACTTTTCAGCGGAAATAGTAGTAGATTTAATAAAACATCACTTTAAGTATAAAGTTTTAATATTGTGTTCAAAATAATTTTAGAAGTGGAATTTCTTTGAATTTAAGATAGTCAGGAACAACAATATTGATAGTTTACTGACATAAAATGTAAGAATTGTGTTGCTGTTATTTTTAATAGCAATTTCATGTTAATATCATGACTTGAAAAATATTTAAAATATTTTATTATAACCGAGATACGGATTAAAGAAATTATACTTAGCTTTGACGAAAAAGCCTGAAACCCTTTTGCCAAATTTTAATAACATCAATGATTATAACATCTGCCAACTAACATTTTGAGCCGGCACATCTCGTTTCTCTTCCATCGCTCTCAATTACATTCACTGTTTTCCACATCTTCCCGACCTAGGACAACGAAATTTAAATGTCTGAGGCGGTATATCCACCCAATCAAACGAGAACGCCACCCCAAAAAGCTTTATTTTTTGGCAAAACCCAAGAAAAGCTCTTTATAGAAAAAAGGGTGGGAGGTAAGCCCTAGGAATACAGACAATACACAAATTATTGCGCAGTAGACGAAAAACGGGTCTTTCCTTCGTCTAGACAGGCAATTAAAGGAATGGGTCAAAATCAGAGAAACCCTTTACAATGGGAGCGGCCTTTGGTTATATGGTGACATAATTAGTGAAAGTGAATTTGAAAACAATCGTACTTGCATAGCAATAGGGCAAATGCTTTGGAAGCAAAATGAAAACGAAACTCAAATTCGAAATGAAAACGAAATTATTGCAAAATCTAGGCACGCACACTGCCAGCCGACTAACGGTCGCTCTCTCGCTCTTCCTCTCTTGTTTTCCCCCCTGTACGTGTGTTTGTGAAAAGTGCATTGACTTGTCCGCCTATAAGTATGGGTGCTTATTTGCCCCTCTCCGTTTGTGTGTTTGTGTGTGTGCCAGAGGCATGTGGCCAACATTGCAATGGCCAATTCCAATTTGTATTTCGTCTGATGCAGTTAGCTACTCTACTCCTTTTGTTTATGGCCAAAAGGCAAATATTACCAAATGGGCGAGCCGTTTGGGGGGTGTTCATTTGTTGATCCAGGGGGCGTTTATGTCCTTTCTAAGTTGGGTGTGTCTAAAAGTGAATCACGGGTCCACAAATAGAATAGCTTAAAAGAAAATTGGTAAAAGTTGCACACAGTCAAAGAGATTACAATTTTTAATAACTTAAAACTGCGCCAATATACTTATTATACTTATTATAATTAAATGAGCTTTTCTATATTTCAAGTATTTACTTAAAAAATATATCAATACAAATGATTCAACAAATGGTTTTTGAACAATACTATTATTTACTATTTCGTAGTTGTTTGTTTATAGTATCAAGAGCTACTACCTTACAATGCCTTGTTACACATGGCGCATTGTTTATATGTGAAAATTTATCGCGCATACGCCTATTTGTATGATAAGTTAATAGTCATAATAAATATAATCAAAAGCACTGCACTTTCCAACGTCCCTCTGAGATAACCATTCGACATTGTCGCATCAGTTTTATTACACCCAGAGAAAAATCATAGTAAATGCAAATATTTTCACTTGGAATTAAATATTTCCAAGTGTGTGTTGAAATCTTCAATCTCCTATTGGATAAACCAATTAAATATGTTAATAATTCACATAGTTTATTCTAAGTAAGTTTATAATTTGAATAATAATGTTAAATTCAAATATTTTAAATCTCATTTTACTTCGGGATTTTTCTCTGGGTGTATAATAAATGTGCAAAATTCGCAATGTAACAAGAGTAGGATAGTGGATGCAAAACTAGTTTAGTAGGAATCTGAGAACATTCGCTTTGTACTGGCAAAGTTACGTGGCGCTTAATTGAATAAGTGCCCTGTCGCGCGGATTGGATCGGGACGAATGTGTGCTAAATTGATTGAGCTGCAACGAGTGCCATAAATTAACGGACAAACATGGAACAAGTCTGCAGCGGGGCTGCAAATCGTATAATTTCCACAAAAAAATCACAAAAACCCAAGCCAAAACGGAGACAGAAAGCGAAAACTGGGTCAACCTGATGCAGAGCGGCCTACGCAGCTCCATTCAGCCACATTCACATCCACATCCACCTCGTTGTCTATCCGGCCGCAGACGTTACAAATATGTAACTCAAAAAGATATGCAGCTGTAGATGCAGCCCAAAAAAATAGCAAACAAAAAAAAAATACAAAAACAGAAATAAAATAAATAAAAGCAGAGGCAAATGGAAAAAAGTGTAACCCACGTTTCGCTTCATTTGCTCGCACTGGAAAAGTAAAAACGGCAGCTACACGACGCCAAATTTATGTCTGCTGGATTTCACCCACGCAGTTGCCAATAAAAACAGCAGCAACATTTCCAGCAGGAATCTCCATTGTAGAGCCCATAGCAAAAGATAACTGTCATTTTCATTATGCATTTTTTATTTAGTTAATAGTTCACTTATCATAGAAATGTATCCTTTTATGCAGACCTCAAACATATCGCAAATTTACAGATAAATCTAATCATGTAAATCACTATGTTTTAAAAAGGTGTCCAGGCTTTATTATCTTCTTAATTTATTTAAAGGCAAGTTTAAATTACTAGCACCTATTCACTGTACTTCGTGTCCACTGTACAACTGGGGGAGATGGTGAGATTGGTGCTGCCCACAAAATCGTGATTCCGCCAGTTGCCGCCGCCGCCTGCCACACAGCGTTCACTTTCAAAATCAGTGAAATGTGACCAAAAAAAAAGTGAATTGATGTTGCATTGTGTTCAGCTGTCTGTTTGTTAGCTATTCGCATTATTCACTTGGCTTACAAATAGAGGTTAATTTATTGTGACTTGATTGAGTCGAGCATGCGCCTAAAATATGCCAGAGAAACTGACTCCACGAAAGGTTAGTCATTAAATTATAAAATTATTTTGGGGTTTATGTATATATTTATTTTTTTAAGACTTTAAGAGATTTCTGACTTACCCTGCGATCAAAGACTGTATCCATTTGTTTTTCTTGGAGCTATAGGAATTTTACTTTTCCGAAGAAAATTATATATAATATTCTTAAATACCTAAACAAACAAAAAGTTTGAAATTCTTGATTTTGGCCCTTAATAAATATTGTACATTGATGCTATATCAGTTTCAAAAAATTTAAAGACTTTCAGTGAGTCTGCAATCTTTATCCCTGATGTGCAGTATTTCTAGTTGCCTTGTTATAAGAATGCGTGTTTAATGGCAAGTTACCGGGGTCCGAATGCGAAATGCTTGTCTCAATGTCAAGTTTTCCATGCTATTGGAATCAATTACACTGGTCCAGAACTCCACTCACACACTGGCACGAGGTTTAGATGCAGATGCAGTTGCAGTTGCAGATGCAGACACAGATACTGATACAAATGCATGCTGGCGATGCAGATAAACATCCGAGCGAAGAAACCAGATGAAACCCGCGTTCGCTGCATCCGACAACGACCTTCGGCGCCGATCTGACATTGAACACTGGCTATACATGGAGGCATGTACTTGTACTCGTGTACATTGTGCATTGTATTGTGCGGGTTCGGTACGTGTACATGCCTCCTCGCCTTTAGTTGCTGTACATGCTGTTGACATAATTTATCCAGAGCATACACCGAAAAAAACATCGGTACACAGACACAAGAAATTTATATGTTTCGCTACATAAATTTATGTTTAAGTAGCCCTACTATCAATCCAAAAACATAATAGCAATTATTACAGAATAATATTTTCTGTGAGGTACTAACAAAATTATGTGTTAAATAGAAATAATATACATAAATTGTGCCGCAATAAATTAAAAATAATTTCTTAAATAAAGAAACCAATAAAGGAATCCGGGGCTTAACCGTCATAATTGCTAAATTTAATTATTGATCTTTTAAATCTCTTAAAATGCATTTAAGAATTTTCTTAAAAAATTAATTAAAGAATTTCTCTTGAAATGTGCTTTTTTTAATTCATTCAATTTGTTTTGTGGTGCATGCAAAGTGTGTGTTTTGCTTAGCGCTTTTCGCATTTAGCCAATTAACTCAATAGTGCCGAATTCAGTTGTCGATGGAAATGGAAATGGTGATGGAGATGGAGATGTCGGTGACGCGCGCACATTCCAATCCGCCGCGATAGCAAGACGATCCAATCCGCTCCGCGTTTCAGTCGGCACTTCATGTTGCAACAACTTCGGCTGCTGCTGCAGTTGCAGTTGCTGCTGCACTGCTGCACTTGACTTACTTGCCAGGCGGTGTTGCATCTGGTAACTGCCATCGCCATCGCCATCTGCGCAATGCATTTCACTTTCATTATGATGCAGTCAGTTTTTGCCACTAAAAATGGCAACGGGGCAATGCCAATGTGTGGTTTTTCCAAGCCAAAATGAAAACCAGTCGAGAGGCTGAGGCTGCAACAGCAACTGCATCCCGCTTGCACTGCAAGCAACAGCAATAGCAACACCAGCAACAACAGCAACATCAGCAAGAGCAACAGCAACAGCTGACAGCTGCACTCACCTGGAAACTCACCTGGACTCAACTCAACTTAACTCACCTGGCCTACCTGTGTAGGCGTCGCTTTTCGTCGGTTTTCGTCTTTTGTTTCTGCCTCGCATGGGTTTCGTTACTTGTTTTTACTTTCTTCTAATAGATCGTTAGCTGTGCCATGAACTTGCAATTGATTGCTTATTGTTAAATGAAAATGGAAAGTCATTTTCCAGGCATTGCTTTTCCTTTTTCGTGGCATTTCATTAACGACGCCTTTGCCATTTGTTTTGCATTGTTTTCTCAGCGGCGGCGGCAGCGGCAGCGGCAGTGGCTTTCCCGAAAAATGTGCAAGGGGGTCAAGCATTTAACGTATTCTTGACTTGAGTCGACCGTTTTTATTGATTTGCCAGCTGAGCAAACGGAAAGCGAAAGTAATTACCCTTAGTCATGCCCCACACTCAGATAAACATAAGTACACACCCAAATACCGGGAGAGGAACATACATATAGATGTGGTGCGACTGCCCATGAGAATTCCCCAAGAAACCGAGCGATAAATGCAGCAACCCCCAATTGCATTAACAGACTTTCGTATTTGTATGCGAGTGTGAGTGTGAGTGTGTTGCAGTGTGCGTAATTCGCCGCCCCTTCCTGCCCCGCCCTCTTTCCCGCTGCACACACGCAACAGAATCAATTTTTATTGGTTACACAACGACGACGCCAGCAGCAAAGGAAAAGTCCAATGACCCCGGCGACGACTCATGACTTTTAGTACTTCTCGACATACACTTCATAAGGAGCATGTCCAAATTATCCGGCTAACTGGCAACGAAAGATACATTTTTTGGGAATTGTACATTATATACATTGTTAACCGCCCTAAAAACATTTTCTAAGAGTAAGAGTATACTTCATATAAAATTTATAGGGATTTCAAAGTAACAATTTCTAATGTTGTTAAGGACTAATTTAAAAAACACATACTTAAATAAATCATCGAATTATATATATATGTAAATCATTAAAATCCCGAAAAAAAATTATCAACAAGTGATTATTAATAAGTCAATGTGTGCAATCTTAAAACTTTCGGCGTTCGAGATTTCAATATTTATATTTACTTACTTTATTTTCGATAAAAAAAATTGTCTCGAAAATAAAGAAATTTTTAAATTTCTAAAAGCTTTTAAAGAGTATGTCGTAATTCGTTCTGATAATTTGTTCGTTGGTTTCTTAATATTTCCCTCATTTCTGCTCCCTTTTGTTGTGTCTTTTCAGTTGAGTTACTTTTGAGTAAATAGCCAATGCATCGGCTACTGTTTGTTTTGGCCAGGCGCACAGATCGGTGGATCTTTGGAGGAGGATCGGTCGCTAATGGGAAAACAACAAGAGTCGCGGTGAGCAGTTTGCTTGGGTAAACACTTTTATTTATTCACGTGAATCATTTTGTAACCAATTTAATACTAGTGTTCTTGCTCAGAAATGCCAGGTGCCCCGAATGCCGCCGCCGTAGTCGTTGCGATTGAAGTCGAAATTGCGGCTGGCCTGGGCGTAGGCGTCGATGGTGCCACGCCCATCGCGGCTTGAGAACAGATTGTGGTTGTACTGAATACTGGCCTCCCGGCCCACTTGGTTGTCCTTGCTGGCGGTGATGACCACGGACCCACCCTCGGGCGATCGAACTCGCCGGACCAAAGGACCCGCCTCGAGGAGCTCCTCCTGTTCCGCCAACTGGGATTCCTCAGGATATGGCTGGGGATAGGCCGTCACCAGAGACATCAGACAGCAGGCGATGAGGAGCACAATTCCGCACTTGTTGGAGGACATCTTTGCTGGTTAATCGGTTGAATAAAACTGATGCAGGGCTAAGAGTTGTTCGCGTTTTTATAGGAGCATAGCACAGCCCGATGGGATTCACCTAAGCGGGGACTTCTACTTGGCCTCACATTGTGTCTTATCAGCTTGGCACGGTGGTTTTTTTGAAAGGTTCATCCCAATCGGGGATTATTATCAACGCCTTGAATGAACATCACACAGAAATGTCTCTTAACTAAACTCTAATCCAATTATACATATATGGTTCGCAGATTTAAAAACCACATCACTTTGAAAAGAATAATTACTCAGGAATGGAGTTGTATGCATAGTAGTTACTTATAGTTTCTTCCTTGAAAGAAAGTTCATTTATTTCTATGCAAACACAATTTTAAATAAGCAACATAAGGATTAAAATGACTCAGAAGTTATTGTTGATTAAATAAAGGAAGAATCAATAATATAGATATCTACAAGTAATTAATATGAATGCTAGGTATTTAGTTTAAAGGGGTTTTAAGTTCATTCTCTTTGTATAATAATTATTATTTTAGAAAATTAAAATTACACGAATTATTACTTTTATCTTGGGAACTATCTCCTCTAAGCTCTCCACTTCTAAGTTCTATCCCTCTAAGCAGTCTCCATAGTTATGTTAAAATCTATCAATATATGTTAATTCCCAGCTGATTAGGAGTGATATCGACGCGTTTCTAATCAGGTCGAACGAGGGGCGCGCTCTGCCATAACTTTTCTTTTCTAAACGCATTCAAATCGGCCTACGCAACGGACTTTTTGAGATAACAACGACACACGCACACGCACACGCACCGGTGGGCCCGAAAGCTTTCAATAAAAACACAAGAAATCATAGACAAAAAAACGAAAAATTATAAAAGAGAATTTAGTTCAAATGAGTTCGTTGACACAGAAACGAAGAAATCAAAATTTAGTTTTCTTGTGCGGTGCGTGCGATCCACGCACGATTCATTAAAGACTCTGTTGATCGGACGCGCTTTTCGTTTTAGTTATCAACGCAGCGTCGCTGATTAGAACCCGAATACCCAAATACCCGAAAACCGAGTACCGGCATCGGGGAATAAATGAATGCCTAATCTCGCGAGCGAAACCCTTGCAAACCTTGCCATGAACTTGAATTCGAATGGTTGTGAAAGTACATAGTATCACAATTTCTGCCGAGTGCCGCAGCACTCTCTTCATTCTTTTCGGAGACGAGAACTGATTTCTAATCACATTTTCGAGTGCGGTAATTAGATGTGCGTACCGCTCGCAAGCGCTCTCAATGCGAAAGTCTTTCTTTCGGCCCATAGATCACTTGCGGGTGAAAGTTTTTGCATGATGGGTACACCTCGCTTCTGCGGCTCCATGTTTCTTTCATTTCATTTCATTTAATTTCATTTCATTTCATTTACTTTACTGGACTGTGGCCTTATCTATTGAATATCAAGTTGTGCATTTACATCTTTTGTCACCTGTGGCTATTTATCTCGCTGACTTACACGAAGCCCACGGGGCGTATACACAATGTGAAGTAGAAACCGAAACGGGGAGAAAAGAAGCAGAGAAAAACAGATACAAAACTTCAGAGACACGTGTCGATATCTGAGAAGTTGCCGAGTCATAATTGTACATTTTTATAGATCTCCCCGAGAATTCGGCGGAGGCCGCTCGGCTAGAAAAACAATTAAGCCGAAAAATATCAAAATTCATTGAATGAAAGTCTATATGGTATATATCAGTGTGTTTGCCCTGTGGACAGCCATTTGTCTAGGCCCAAAAAGACAGACGGCACGAAATGCGTGGCGTACGCACGCTTTCAAAATAAATTATATATATGCAGCGATGATTTTATATAGCCAAATGCGTGTATACATTTATATTTATATATTGTATATCCGCCGGTTTCTGTATGTGTCGGTGTTTCGCTTGTTGTTTTAAAAAGATTTATTTGCCAAAAAATATGACGACGAGAAGAGCAGTAAAATACTGTGTGCTGAAATCGCAAATGGGCAACTTTTTGCGGCAGCCCCTTTTTGTGTGGTTTCTGCTCTTCAACATTGTCAACAAAGGATGGAGGAAAATGCAGATTAAAATGAATAAGTGAAAAGATATGTTAATTTACTATAGCGAACTTTAAAGTCCCTATTCGGATGGTAGAACTCCACAAATTTCTAAGGAGAGATATTACGATACAACTTTTTAATCATTTCCAAATCATGAAAACGCTATTTTAAAATATTATTAAAATTATTCTTAAAACAATAAACGTAATGTATAATATGTTATTAATTCTTTTTTAAGTATTATTCATTTAAGGTATTAATAGGTTTGACATTAATAGGCTCGTTTAAAATTCAAATTAATGGGCTTTGCTTATAAATAGTGTTTTGTCTGAAGCGTTTTTATAATTATAGCTTTGTTTAAAAATAGCTTTCTTTACTGCTATACTATTTATAATTAGAACTATGGCTTTCATAGTAATACTAACACATTTATAACACATTTATAATATTTTGTGTCGGCCAAGTGGTTACTAAAAATATGTTTGATATTTACAAAATTAAACCGGTTTACATGTAAGCTTACTCATTTAAGAGCACTAAAGTTGTTTTGATTAATAAAACTAAAGATTAAACCAGTTTTATTATTTTTGCATATAAAATATGTCTTGTTTTTCTTTTAACTAATTTTCTTGTCTTTCCTAACCTTAAGGATGGTTTAATATTACTTTAATTATCCATTTAGGTACTTTATCATTTAAAATCTATAAAAGTTTTAATTGCTAAAATTCGATATTGTTTCATGATACAATAATATCAATCCAATGAAATCTAAAAACGAAAGACCCCATAAAGAGGAAAGACTTTATACTTCGGAGAATGGCGAATCGAGAGTGAAGAGATGCTGTTGCTTGTGGTGTTTTTATTGTTATTGTTGTTTGTGTTATGCGTTGCGTTTAAGTCAAGTTCAAGGACTGTCAATTAAATTGAAATCACTTGCTAAAGACGCGTCGCAGCGAGCAGCAAGCAAAACAAGCTTCCAGATGAGTAGAGAAGTGGAGGAGTACAGGAAAATATGGGGTCCAAGTGGAGACGCGCATCTTGTGTATCTATGAGGCTCTGTTTTTTGCTCAGTTCTGCACGCAGCTCGCTTACAATATATAGTATTGCTGTTGTTGCGGATGCTGCGTAGTTACAGTGCGGTAATTGTCGCTGATGATCATGATTCGTCTTCCTCTTGGCCGCTCCATTCCATGGGCAGCTCATCTGCCATCTTCTAGGCCGGTCTTGAATGGCTCTTTTGTATGTCATCCCGGCTTTGAGCAAGTCAAGTGCGACTTCTGGTTCGTTAATCGTTCTCAAACTGTTGCCATCCAGTTCCCTCGATATACAAATACAAATATCTCAAGTGGGGCTTTTGTCTGTCTGTCCAAAAGAGAGGGCGTGTCGCTGGAGAATGTGGGAATTTATCTCATATATTCATGATTGGCATGGGGAATTGGGGCTTTTCGAGTGGTCTAGGGAGTGTCAAGCAAATGATTTTAAAGACAAACTTTGCGCTTGAAAATATATTCCTCATACTCTAGATTAAATTTCAGAATACTATCTATCAGAATATATCATACATTATTTTTTTAAATATTTGCTTTAAGCTTACATTTTTCAATACCATATATTTATTTATGTTTATTCAAGAAGCTTTTCTTAATTCTAGATTTGGTGAAAGACAGATTTTTTCGTATCTTTTTAAGTTTTTAACATCCTGGAGCATATGTGCTAAATTTGTTTAAAATATATTCAAAATGTAAATGTAAAATAAAAGCCGGTAAGCACGACCCCAAACCCAGCCCAACGACAATGCACGGCCAGGGGCAATTCCTAACTGTGTTTTTAGGCCAACTTTCAGTTTCTCGAATTGCGAATCGAGGTTTTCATATCAAATGTGGTCACAGCCAGCGGCCTGAGACGCTTAAATAAATGCATAATTAATGACGATTTGCCTGTACGAATTTGTTTCTCCAGTTGATTAACATAATGCCAAATACATACAACGCCATATAAAATTATCAACTTGGACTTGTGAATAAGACTTTTTTTGTGTACAACTTTACACGTGCTCTAGCGAACGAATAAAGGAATATTGAGCCAGTAAAAAATCGATACGAAATGACTAAACTTCTTGAAAATTTCCTTTGTGTGAACGGTGACTAAAGGCCTTTTAGTGAATGTACAGATAAATGAAATGTCAATCCATCAGCTACGAGAAGAGTTCAGAGGAAACGGAAGTGGGGTATACCATCTATAGTATGTGGAACTGTATGTCAATATTTGGTAAATAAAAAACTTTTCGCTTCGATTCGTTAATCAATACACAAGATTTGTTGTTTTTTATTGATTTTTTGTGTTATTTTTTTAAATATTCTGTATGCCAAGAATTTAAATTAGTAGTAAATCTGGTTTTCTGATTTCGGGTTCGTTCTCTCGGTTCCCCCTACTTTTTCTTATTCTCCTCTTGTTGTTGCTCTCGGTTCTACTCGATTCTTGTTTTTGTCTGCCACTTCTCATCCGATTTCTTCATTTTTCTGCGACGTTATTACAGGTGAATTTTGTAGTTCTTTGCCTGTTGCTGCCGTGCTTTATTTTTCTGGACTTAGGACGCTTGGCAAAAAAGAGCGGAATCAAAAAACAAATTAAACGACTTTGGCTGAAATCGAAATGCTCTGGGCCATTGATCATTTATTGGCGGCGGCGTCGGCGATCGAGTTGAAAAGAAACCTTTGAAAAATATAGGAATGGCGAGGCAGACAAAAACGTTGTTTATGGAAGACACCTTATAAGGTAAGAATATATTTATATTTTTATCTCAAATTTTTGTTCTTTTCTTATTTAAAAAATCATTAGTTTTGAAATATGTAATTTTATTCTAGAGCAACATATCAAAACCTGGAAAACCAACAAGGAAATTACATGATTTGGTAAAACAAAAATTTTGAAACAATCTCATCAGTTTTATTGAGGATTTTTTTAGGCTTAGAACCCGTAATGTAAACATATAACTAACCTTTAAAGTTACCTAAAGACATGAAAAGTTTAACAATTTAAAAACTGTATCCACTTTCTCTATAAACACCAGTTCACAAAAAAATTTTTACTTGAAACAAATATTAATAAAATTGTGTAGATATATTTAAAAGAATTTTATGGTCCTTAACATCACAATTAAAAATGCAAATAACATTAAAACACTTAAAGTATTATCTCTGTTACTTTCAGATGGTTTTCTGCGTTTTATTAACATCATTTTATGTGTTTAATTTTGCATTCCGAAAATAAATTGTTCTGTAAATGTGTACTCATTCAATGCGATCAACCGAATATATATAAATGGATAATAAAAATCGGTGATAACGAACTCGATGTGGGTCAGACGGAAAAGAGTGTTTCTTTCTGGTTTCTGGCCAGAACAAACACTCTTATGATTGAGGTACAAAAGTGAAACTCGGATATTCTGAACCGATCGTTGAGGTATAAACATTTACATTTGATTAAACAGTGTTTATTGACTGTTTTCGTTTTTGCTTTGGTTCGATTTTAATGCATTTCGCTGATTTTCGGCTTTCGTTTTGCGAGGACAAAAAAGAATGCAGGAAAAAACCCAACCCAACCCAACCCAACCCCTGGTATCTGTATCTGCATCTGTGCATCTTTATCTGTGCGTATTTATTTTGGTTTTACGGCATGTAATTACCCAGGGAAAGAGGAGCCAGAAAAAAACACAGAGAAGTGGAGTGTATTTCGTATTCTTTGGTTGGCTTTTTCTCCTCGCGTCTTATCATTATTTCCCAGTGTGTATTGTGCGCTTTCTGATTGCTCTGCCCCCTTTTAACCTTTGTATTTAAGAAATTTCTTAACCCATTACGATTTCACTCAATACTTCGTATGAATTTTGTAGGCCGTTCAACAAAAAATTACATGTTTCACTTTCTCTGGCGCCTGAATAGCTCGCCTCAGAAAAAAAATAACAAGAACGGCGTTGGAGAACGGAAAGATAAATGCTTAGACATCGTCTGCCCCTCTCTATGAAATTTCCAAAAATCTTTTTCGGGTTTCTGTTTTTGTTTTTCCTCACATCAATCAGAGAATGTTTCTTTCTTTTCATTTCTTTTGTGGCAGCATTGAAAAGGGAAATTTCTTTAGCCCAATTAAATGAAAAGAAACAAAATCAGGTTCTTCCCTTGACTTTGTTTTAATTCAGGGGAATGCATGTTTGTTTGGCATTGATCGTTTTTTTTCGATATTTTATTTCGCCACAAAATTAAATTATAAAATGTTATATTTTAACAAACAATTGTATTTTGTAGACTTTAACATTTTTAACTTTGCATATTATTTGGTAAAGAATTTGAATCACAAAGAATGGAATGGAATGATATTTGTATTTGCATCATTATTTTGACAACAAAATATTTATAAATTTAAAAAACTGCATTTAAGAGCTTTTATTCATTTTTAAACGATTCTTTTGAAGAACTTGATATTTTATAAAATTTATTCTATGTATTATCACTGAAAATTTAATTTTTTGTAGATACACATATAAGTCAAATTATTTATTAAAGATGTACTTACGCTTATAGTTTCTGTTTCGCTTTCTGGTTCTGTTGATTTTTTTTCATTCAGAATTTGCTACGCAATTTACGCGTCTAATTTGGAGCTGCCTCTGTTCCCCGCACTGTAATTTTATTGCCTTTTCACACACAGAATTTTTTTATTTAATTGCACACATAATTGACAAAATTAAATGCTAAATTTGTATGTATTTGTATTTGTATGCGTTGAGAACACGCACAAAGCCAATAAAAAATTGTATTTGCGGCTGGGTTTCAATAAAACAATTTTACGAGCACTCACTGGAAATGGATTTGACACTTTATTTGTAATCAACTATGTTTTGTTTTTTTTTTTAATTTAAACTCAACTAAAGGGCTCTCTTACAACTTTAGGAAATCTCAAACAGTTTTTTTAAAATGCATAGAATTTTTTTTTGGGCACAATTGTGCAGTTCTAATAATTAAACATTTATTCAGTTATATACTGAGTTTTCCTGTTAAACTGTGTTTTTAGATCTTACAAATTAAGAAAAATGTTGTTCCTGTTAATCACATAAAAATTTATTATATATTTTCATAGTATAATTTTTTTAACTGGGTTCTTAAGCACAAGAATCTTTTTTAGATATTTTCCATTCGAGTGTGTGGGAATCGGAGGTATTGGAAACCGAAATTGAAACCGATTCGGAACGGAACCGAAAAAGACGAGCGACGCGTGCACTTACAGCGACGTCTGAGCGGCAAAAACTCGAGAATAGGCAAAGTGCGGCTCAATTTATACGACGAAAAACGCAGGCAAGAAGATACAGATACAGATACAGATACAGCTCTATTGGTATAGGTGTATCTTGAAGATACTTCTAAATGCCGCTCTCTTTCGCTCTCTTCGCTGTGGGGGTGGCCTCTCTTTATCGCCGCTCTCTCCCACTCTCGCACTCTCACGCGCTCTGTGTGTTTTGGTTATAAAAATGTAGTAGATTTTTGGCATTTATCTGTTGTTATTTGCATACGCTCAATATGCACGACCCACATTGTTGTTGTACTCGTTCGCAGGGTATAGAAAATATAACGTATACACATGTGTATTTATTTAAGCTGGCATGTACGCATATTCCCATATAAATAAAAACACAAAATGTACATATTATCTCTCTCGCCCCCCCACACACACATACACCCGCCGACTCGCACTCACACGCACACGCTGCCCGTCGGAACAGTCCGCACACGGTCACAATTCGAGTACGATACGCAAAACGGACTGAAAACAGCCGAAACTTTTTCATCGCCAACAGCCGCAGCCGCAGCTGCTGCCTCTGCCGCAGCCGCAGTCGACGTCGACAGCGCATCTGTTTGGGGCTGTTGGGGCTCTGTTAGGACGCCAAAGATGTTAGGGCTCTGTTAGCTCAAATGCTCTCGCTGTTATCAGTGGCGTGGGCTCTTTTATCAAAATAGAGGATCAAAGAGGTCAAGCGACCCCCCTGGACCGTTATTGGGTCGTTCGATAAACGATCTAAGAAAGGTAAAGAGCATTTAACATTGTTGCTCGATATTGGCCCTCTGAGTGTTCAGAAACTGGAGCTAAGTATAAGATTTTTTATATAAAATATTTTTATAACATAGGCATGGGATATTTTTTTGAAGTCATATGCTCTGGCACAGTTTATTATCCACTATTAATGTAAAATATGTCATAAAAACCTCTATGTCATAAAAACCCTCTGCGGAAACCACTGAATATGCCTCGTAAGAAAAAGTAAACAAGAGTGGGTGGTATTGTCAGTCTGTAACTGGATTGATTGATTGATTGTCATTCGTTACAGCTATTGCTCTTTACGAGTTTATTTTATCCGTAAGGACATTTTAAAAGGAGCCTAAGTTTTAAAGAACAAGGCCATAGAACCGAAATATTTATTTTAATATAATTGCCATTTTAAAATTTTTTGTATTACAATATTTTCAATCAGCTTTGTGTTTACTAGGAAATTTTTGCGATTAAAGGGTTATCTTTTAGATTATGCATTAGTGTAATTGTAGAACAGCCAACTTACAAAGCAGATTTAATAATTAACAACAATTTTGAGAAGCGTTCAATGTTCTACATTTCAAGTGGTAATGGAATTTTGCTTGCGAAATTTTATAAGTAACTTTCGGGTCGTCTATTAATATTCATATCTGCACAGTGCATATCAATTGCATATTGGGCGCAAGGTCGTCTAGTAGTCGGTCAGATAGGCAAACTGTCAGATACTTGCGCTCATGCACAGTCTATTTGCAATAATCAAGCAAATTGAGTGCAACAGACGCTGGCAAGCCCGTATCTATTGGATATTCTTTTGGCAAACTCCAATCGATATTGCCTCGATTCGCAGCTAGACGGTTAATTACGTGACATGTTAGACTCGAAAACAAGTTAAACACGCTCTCGTTCGATTTGTGTAATTAATTGCAGACATCAGAAATCGGACGAGCGAGCGCTCAAAAACAAATTCACCTCGAAATGTGCATTGAACTTTTGCGGTTGCTTTTCTCGCCGACTGAGTGTTGTTTTCCCTTTTTCGTAGCTCGCTTTTTGCAACCAATTCTAGTTGCACTCCGCCGCTGATAACCCACAGATGAACCCATGGGTGTGGGGGTACGGCTATAGAAGGGGTTTTCTGGATGGGGGTTTCTGGATGGGGGTACGGAGGAAGTGGCAGTGGAAGTGAGCCGAGCAGCTGATGCAGTGTGTGTTGATGTTTCAGCCTGTAAACAAATGGCAAGCAAATAATGACAAAGTCGGAGACGAAATTCCAAAAATGTTCGTTATTGTTTGTTGTATTGACTTCATCGCTGGGCTTATCGCTAACCGTTGTCAGATCGAATAAACATGCACGTTCGTATAGTATATACAGTCAAACTCTTCTAAAACGAACTTCCATTTCCCATAAGGCAAATAATTTAATTTAATTTATTTTATTGTGGTCGTACAAATGTTTAAAAAACTTGCAGATCTTATATAAACTTTTTTAAATAACTTTGAGTAAAACTTATTTTATATAAATTACTTTTTTACAGCTTATTTTTTGTGAATTTAAAAGAACGCTGTCGAAATGCTCATTGCTTTTATGTAGAATTCACATATATAAGGAAACCGAAGGCGGATGCAATTAAATGAAATCCAAAATCGTTATATTTGGTGGTAAACCAACTGAACATGCCTACAGAAATTTGATCCTTCTTGAACAATGGTTCGCATTTGAAATATATTGAGTATTATCTCTAATATTAAAAAAGTACCCAGTAGTAGTTGTAATCTTTTATAAAAAATGTTTTCATTTCCTGATGGGAGTTTGAAGTGAGGGATTACGCTTCGCCTAATCTTGAGTTGAGGCAGGAAGCACGCTGATGGGTTGTTAAAGCTTGAAGCGGTCATAACGCATTGCTGGCTTTCAATGTGTGTCAATTGTGATAAGAAACTCTGGGGGGGAGGCAAAGCCATTGTATAAGATCTGAAACGACTCAGTAGCTTCGCCGTGATTGAATACAGTTTGAATTCCTTGCGGAGAGTGTTTATGCCTCACGCTCATGCGTTTCGCCCACTTCATGAGTGCCTGCCATGACTAATTAAGTAACCAACAAAAATAAGAAGAGAAGGCAAAAAAAACTGTTCAAACTCTCAGCATTAAAACGTGCCGACAACTTTGTAAAGGCTGCCAAAAATGCACATTTTTATTTATATTCCCATATACGATGTAGGCACATGCTTTGGGGAGTTGAATTCAACTTGGAGGGGTAACTGAACTTACACGTGAAGCTCGTAGCATTCAAAATTACATAAGTTTTTTTTCCCATTTAGGGTTTTTGCGAAACCTCTTAATATCTGAAAATATCTATTTTGAAACCTAAAAACTATAAACCAAAACTGATGTTAATGTATCATGTTTTCCAGTTATGTATCATGTTATATAGCAATTTTTGTAGTCTTTAATAAAGAACATTGGAAATACATTTTGAATTTAATATTCGGAGAATTGAACGAAATCTGTAGATAATTTAAGTTTCCTAAAAGTATGCAGTAGTGTTTTGGAAAGTAGTGTTTGAGAAAGTTCCCACTAAAAATTAGTAATTAGTGTATTTTCTAGTGTGTTATCAGAAGATAAAATTCGTATTCCTGCTGCCATATGCATTTTCGATTCCTGGACTTTTCTGCCCGTGTGAATCATGAGCATTAAGCATAAAACCGACATTTAGCTGATTGATCTTAATAAGAATTTGTGCGGCAGGACGGAGCACTCGGGTGGAGGATTGCTAACGGATCGTTGAGACGGGTCAATAACATTGTTGGGATGTCTCCTCCGGCCTCCAAGCTTACCTCCATCTCCATCTCCATCCCCATCCCCAACTCCAGCTCCAGCTCCAGCTTCGAGTCCGAATCTGAGTCGCAATTTCGAGGGCGTTGCTGGGCTGCGCCTGCGCAACATAACAAACTTTGTGTTTGTTTCCCTTACTCATTTCTTGTGTGCAGTTTTTAATAACTCAGAGTCAAATTTTGGGGAATGGGCAGGAGCTGGAGTTCCCTTGTCGGAAATCGGAGCCCGACTTTAGTGAGTTATGGCTCTTGAGACTCGTATCTCTGATATCTCACGATATCTTTCCTTATAGTTGATACATCGGCGATTTGCACTTAGCCTGACGCAGAACGGATGTCTGTGCTCGATTGTTAATTGAAATTTGTCGCCAAAATCCCGCAGAATTTGCAAAACAAATTTCTGACCGAACTGCCGGCCCTTTTGCATAATTCATATGTTTTGATTCTTGTCTAAAGCTGTAGCTTTATGCTGATTGCTCTGCAGATTTATGCGCAAGTGCTTGATCGAGGTGTGCTGGCAATGACGGGCGGAAAAGCTGTGCCAAAAACTTCAGACAAACCCTTGTTTTGTAAATAATATGAAAATGCAATGGTTAGTTTGGAACGATTAATATCTTGAACTTGTTATATATAAATACCAGCGAAACTTATCTAAGGAAACACTATTTTAGCTCTACGACAGTAAAACAACATTTTAAGTCGATAAAAATCTTTCATCTTTGATTTATGTGAGTGAAATACTATATATTAGGCATAAAATATTAAACATTACAGTTTCACAAACAAACAAAAACCCCATAAATCAATTCACTTTTATTTGACTTTCCAGTTGCATTTGATTTTTGCTCTCAGGGTGACTTAATTGCGCAATACGTATCTCCTTCGCACTTTCGCCGTCTAGCAAACAAATTAAATCAAGCTGCAGAATCGAAAAATGAAATAAACAAAACCTGATTTTTATGTCTGCAATTCAAATTAAATGCAATTTAACTGAAATTGATAGAACAATTCAAGCGAAACCAGCAATTTCTGTCTGGTCTTCAAAAGCACTTTCAAAAGCACTTGACAGTATCTCAATCCCCAGCCTTCGATTGCCTTCTCATCGTCCTTTGAGTATCTCAAATTTCGTCTAGCTGAAGTCTACGCTTCTGAGGGGCTTTAAGAACCCTTGCCTTGGGCTTCTGTTTTGAACTTGGGGTTCTCCCGTCTGCTCCCTGTCTGCCTTTTGTGGTCCCTTTGTGTTTGGGTTAGATGTTAGTCAAGTTCTGACCTTTTTTTTTTTGGTTGCTTGGGTTAGTCTGCCGAAATTCTGGGTCTTTGTTTTGATTTCGCATTTTGATATCATTTTTCGGCATGTGCGAAGGGAACGAGGAGTGGGTTTGTGTATTCTGTTTATATAATAAGCGGAATTTATAGAGCTGACAATGGGTAGCTTGTAAGTAAATAAATAAATCAAGTATGCGAACAATAAATTTTTAGCTAATTTATTACAGATCTTAGAATAATAATAATAGGTAATGATTTTTTTATTTAAACTATGTAGGAAAAGTAAAATGAAAACCTTACAAGCTATATTATGTTGTGCGTCTTTATAAAAATTAAGATTAAATCAATACATTTAATGTATAGCTATATTTTTAAGTTCGTTTAAATCGAAATTTAAGAATGTAAAAGTGTCTAGATTAGTAATTTTCTTTTGTCTTATTTATTTTCTTTTATTTTTTAATTTAATTGTAGATTTGGCCTAGAGATTTTCGCGCATCTCTGACAAATATTCGCTTGGAAGTTGAGGCATCATTCGTCTCCTCTCCGCCACTCTTGATCTCAATCTTTTGGCTGCCGAAAAAAGTAGCCAGACGTCTGGCTGCATGTGTTAGTGGGTATATATAGTATAGTATCTGCTGTCTGGACTTTTATTGTACGGCTGACCTTGAGTTTATGGAAATTGCATAAGTGGGAACAACTTTGTCATATTAAGAAATATACGCGCACACCAAGAGCCATAGAAAACCGAAGGCAAGTGATGGTGACATAAGAGACCAGACCCTGCCATTGTGTTGAAGGACTCTGCACAAAATGAAGCGAGGAAGCGTGGAAGTAGCTTGAATTATGGGACACGGAGGTATTTCGAATTATGAGTATTCAGGATGTTAATATATTTTCTTTTTCGAGGGCAACATCCATCTTCCACACCCTAAAGTCCGCTTCCTGGGCCCACAATCTTAATGGGATTCCATATGCATGGCATAAACCAAAAATCACATATCACAAAGCGCTGCCAAATGAATTACAACTTGCGAGAACGACGCACAGGCAGTGGGCAAGAAAACAAATAATGATCAACCGCACATAATGCATATCCATGGGCAGATCGATAACCCTTATCAAGTGTGCGGCATCGCGAAGCCGAAAAATACAAATTATGCTTTACAAAAAACAAAAAGAAACAAACACAAAACACACAACACACAACAAAGTCACATAAAAGGTAACCGATTTTGCAATACTCTTTACCCAAATTCCAGTTGTTGAAATATGAAAGGTAATTTAACTTTCGATAGAGTTTTTATTATATGAACGTTTTTGTTACGGGTCTGCTAAAAAGAAAAGCATATAGTTTTTGATTTAAAAAACTTTTGAAAATATTTTTAATAAACTAATAGGGAATAAAAAGTGCAAATATGTTTAAATAATAATATGTGTGCTTAAAGTCTCAGTTTGCGTGCTTCGATTATTGCCTCCAGTTTTCGAAGGCGTAGTGGGCGTGTCTGGTATTACCCTTACAGCCGGAAAAAAACACTCACAAACTTTTACAGAAACTTAGCCCACCTTGAACCTGAGTTTATCAAATTGCAGTCATTTTTTCTTATTCGTACCAGCTCGCAAATTTTTATTAGTTTGAAATAACTGAAATTAGTTGGTGGTAAGCGTGGTTGATTTTCACTTTCAACCTGAAAAAATACACTTGTTTTTAAAACGGTTAGTGAGTTTTTGCTTTTTTGAAAAGAGTATGTATGTAAAAGGGTATGGAGTAGAAGATTCATATGTTTTTATGCAGAATGATTTTATAAAAATAACAAACCTTTAACTCTTTTTCAAGGATAGTATACATTCAAGATTTACATTATTATTTTAGTAAGTAATCTTATCTTCCTTAAACGAAGTTTGCGATCATTTTTAAATCAATTAAATAAGTGACAAAATTACACGTAATTAGGCAAAAGTAAGTCCAAAAGTAAGAAAATTATTATCTGGAATGACCAGGGGCGTAAGGATCTCAAATGGTGGAATCCCTAGGATGCAGAATGAAAATCAGCAATCTCCAGAGATAATTCATACTCGTCAAAAGAGGCAAAAACCACATTCCAAGTCATTAAGACAGCCATTGCAGTCAACACAAGTATCCAACCAGTATGTGAGCTCCACAAGTTTGAGGTACAGGAGTGGCCACAAGTCTGAAGAGGATTTCGGTGCGTTGATGCAGCGGGATTATAAGGCCGAGAAGCATCACACCGATCGCCAGGCCCTCGCCGATATAATCCTGATGCAGGCTCGACGCATCGAGAAACAGCAGCGGGAACTGCGTCGAATAAAGGCCCACTATGAGTGCCAGGTGTCCACCATCAAGAACAATGCCATCATGCTGGAGTCCCATCTGCAGAAAGTCCTGGCCAGTGTCCACCATCGGGATCGGGCAAGGCGGATCGGCCACCACTACCAGGACATGTGCGGTGCGGTGGAGAATTTGGCTAATTGCGGCATTAATATAAAGCCGCAGTCCGTGGCCAACCATCTGCTGATCAAGTATCTCAACTCGCACCCGGCCAGAAGCACTAATGAAAATATAAGCACCTACAGGAATATGTTGTGAATTGTATTCTTGTGTGTAGCCTATCTTTCCATTAGTTCTTCTAAGAGTGCTTTGTTTATATCAATAAAATACCCATTTAAAATCTTAAGCGGAATTTAGAAAACAAGGTGAACCAATTAAATGGCTTACGATTTTCTTTTGTATAAAATACATTTATTTTGGTGGGTGTGTAGATATTTAGATGTTGTCATCCAAATAATTTTTAATACAAACATTTAATTTGGTAAAAAATGTAGTTGTAGTTTTTGATTTCTGTTAATATTTCTTCTCAAAACTTTTTCAATAAGCTAGCAATTATTAATATGTTCTTAAGTCAAAACAATATCAAAGAATTGTTTTTTTTTCGATATTTGGTTGGCAGTTATTTCCCTTAAAAAGTTTAACTTATGAAAGTTCGACTTTATCAAACTATTAGTTTTTTTTAAAAGACGCAGTCCCCTCATCGAAACCTTTCAAAATCACAACCCCAGTGACGAACCGTCAAAACACAGCCCCACCAAACTGTGTGTTTTGGGATGTGTTTGATATTTATTTGCTGTCTGGACTGCCAAAATTCGACGGCTTACCTGTCCGGTAAATAGAGTTGCTAAATTGTACCAAAATCGATGCCGCACCACGATCGGGCCAAGGCCCGGCTGGAGCACGAGGTGACCCTCCTCCGCTGCGAGGTGGCCTCGTTGCGTTCCAAGCAGGAACAGCGGCGAAGGGCTCGCCAGGAGCAGGTGGCGCTGCAGGCGCGTCTGGAGCAGGAGATCCAGGTGCTGCAGAACGAACTGGCCGCCATGCGGTGCGATCGGGATGAGCGGGAGTGCGGCGGAGCCGAGCAGTGTTCCCTGCTGAACGAGCGGCTGGAGAAGCTGGACGGGCACGTGGTCAAGCAGGAGCGGTACATTGCCTTCCTCGAGGAGCAGATCAACAACACGCGCACCAAGTACCAAGAGCGGATGAGCGATGTCCGCCAGAACGCCGACCTGGTCGAAAAGGAGCTGAAACGAGTGCGCCAAGAGGTGAAGTCCATTGCCGAACAGGCTGGCGAGGTGGATCGCCTAAAAAAGCAGCTGGGCTTCCTGAACGCCAAGTTGGACCGCCGCAATTCGATCATCTCCAAGTACGAGGCCCAGCACAAGGAGATGATGGCCATTGTTGGGGATCTTCGGAGGCAGTTGGAGGAGAGCGAGCGTATCAAGGGTGGCGGAAACCCAAGCAAAGGCCACCGCAGAAGGACCCATGGAGGACCCAGGGAGGACCAAAAAGACGCCAACTTGACGGCTCCTAAACGTTCACCAGTTTTCAAGAAGCCCACCAGCTTTGTCTATCTGTCCGCGGCGCTGAAAAAAAAGCTGAATAACCCTAGCCAGGATCTTCATACCGCCGAGTAAGCCATCTAACCAAGGATCAAATCAATGATCCACAATCAAAATTTTAGTTTGGCGCACCTTGGAAGAAAAATTCTTTTGTAATAGAATACCTTTGTAGCACAACAAAATATGTATATATTTTATGTTTGTATATAAAAATTCAATGGGTAAATGCACCAAACGGAACTTCAGTCAGCATGAATTCGATGGGCGGCGGAGTTCCCAGAACTTCCCGCTTTACAAGTTCATTGACAAGCTTGTAAATTATCCATTCAGCAGTCTTGAAGAATCGGGTTATTGATCTGGTTTAATGGATTAGTTTATTTTGAATGTTTTTGTGTGCTAAGCAATTGCTATTGAAGGGGGCAAACCTGATGGCGTTATGAATTTAAAAATAAACAATGACTAAATGTGGGGAGGGTAATCAGTTTCATGACCTTTGAGCTTCTGAGTTGGTTTTTCATAGTCTTAGAATAGTCTTTTTCATAGTCTTTAAAATATATCTCTTTTATTGTACTGAATTTCATTACCGAATAATTTTGTTTACATACTGTATTTACCATTTGAACAAGAGTCTTACAAAAATTAGGTACAAAAACGAATAAAAAGTTTGAAATCGATACCCTGACATACATAGGTATATGCGAATTTAATAAGGAATATTGGATAGGATTAGGACTGGCAGTTTTTGTAGCCCTACCATATTTCGTATATCTTATTTAACCCATGATCAAGACTAGCCAATGGATGAGTTATAATTTGAATAGTTAGAGCTAGCCCTATAAGCAAGTCACGTTTACTGGATGTTCTAATGCAATATTTCAGCATAAGAGCACGTACCGTCAAATAGCATTAATACTGCGACCACTGGGCAATGAGTCAATACGGGATTGCAGAATGAAGCCGCCTGAAGTCGGGCGTCTTTTGAATTCTAATGCTGCACCAGGAAGTGCGTGCAGACATTGGGCAATCAGTCGCCGGTCAATTGAAATCGTTTGTGGATAGCAATTGCGATTGATTGGATATGGCTTCGCCTCCGGCAAGTGGGCCAAAAGTTCAGCTCTTCTTGAGTGACAAAGCCGCCTCCGAAGCACTGGAGCACATTTGGAGTATTTGAATAAGCAATCTTATCGCAAGACCTTCTGCCATGAATCACATTCGTCTAATGATGAAATTAGCCAATTTTGGTCTGGATTTTTAGCATGTTCCATGGGAGTTTTTGGGGGGCGGTCAGACCAGTTCAACTGGCCTTCGAAAACAATTATAATGCGTTGGGCGTATTGTTGTGCAAACAAACACAAACACCACCGAAACAAACCGACGACCCTGAAACTGAAACGTACAAGTACTAGTACCCAAAATATTACACATATATGTACATAGGTATTGCGCGTGACGTCACTGCCTCGAGGGGTGCTCCAAAAAACATAGAACTGAAACAAGATTCAAGGTGGCTTGATGTAGTTATTATTATTAGTCCTTAGCGTACATTACATTATTATTATTGCATTAATTAAACACTATAAATCATCAATCTACGTGCCCGAAAAGCAGCGAAAATTGTTTTTTAGCAGCAGGACCACGAAGAAAATGCCCACGGCAATGGATAAAAGCTGCACGTTGACCACCTTCGAATCGACCAAAGCCTGCAGCATGTTGTAGATGCTTTCGCTGCGCACTTCGTTGCCGCAGCAGTCCATCAAGTAACTAATATTGGTTAAAAACTATATAGATTTATTCTAATTGTTTTGTTTGCGAACAGCTGGTCGGGGTGCTAGAGGTGGAACTATCTTTCTTCAATCATACACATATATCGTTGATTTCTCCTCCCCGAACATCTGGCAACTCTAAGCAGGTAGATGACTCCGCTATTGTTCTCATACTAAAATGTTTACGAATCTTCGGTTATGATTCAAACGGATTTCATTTCGTTTGGAATTGCGACAACCCAAATGTAAACAATACCAAATCAGCTTTTTCTGCCATTCACATGTCGAAGTAGCTTATGATTTTGCTAAAGGCGCCAATGGAATCAGATTTGTACTTTCCTAATAAATACAACATTTAAGATATAAAACAATAGAATTAAATACGCTAATCAAAAGTGCAAACTAAAACTATTAAAGATACAAAATGGTTGGCACTAAACATATAAATAAATTAGCGGCGAAAGAAAGGAAGAATTTATTGAAGCGATGTGGTCTAGCAAGGCCCAATGAAATAGAATGCGAGGACGTAGATCTAGTAGCAGGTCCTAGCACATCAGTTGCTGTCAAACGTAATAAAACCGAATAAAATCAAATTGATTGAAGTTGTATATTAATATATATTTTATTTATTAGAAGACGAATTTTTGATGGAAGCCTTCGCAAAACCGGAATTCCATTTCGACCTGACCCAAGGATCCCCACCCAACGATCAGGTGGGTGAGCTGACGAAGAGGGTCCAGGCTTTGGAGAAGAAGCTGGAGGCCAACACAAAAACACTTGAAGCCAATACAAGGCAGTTGGCAGAAAGCACCCATCAGGTGTCAAAGCTAGCGGCCTTGTTACAATTTTTTCACAAGGGAAAGAAAAAAAAAGTAGCTGTCGATGTGGCGTTCCCGGTCTCTAGCGATGAGGATCTCCTAGATTTAGATCTAAAGATAAGTTTAGGGTCTAAAGGAGACTATGTAAGTCATTATACTCATATTCAAGATGGGCGTGCAATTGACTCTGATCTTTTCTTTCAGATTCAAGCCATAACTACTTTGTTGGAGCGCAATAATCTGCCAAAGGCAATTCAAAGTGTGTTGACAGAGCAACTGCTATGCGAATACAATATAGATGGTGTCAACGGAAAGAAGGCGTTGAAAACATTTCCGGAATTCTTTTCAGTTTTAATCGGTATGTTTATTTGTGGAAAATATTGCAGATATTTTAACTGATTATATTATTCTTTGTCAACAGACAGCATAAGTTCGTTGGAGGACCAGCAGCCGGCGGAGAAGGCCCTGGCACACGCCCTATCTTGTGTTAGGAACAATGCCAATAAGAAAAATTATAAAAAATAGATGATATCCACCTCTTTAAAAATAAATAAAAATTTTAATTGCATATATGTGTATGTCCCAACTGTGTCCTGCGACTCTTTTAACAAAATTGGCATCAAAATGAATATGGAAAATGTTGGCGCCAACACATTATTATTTCAGGAGCATTTTTCTGTTTGTTAATAAGCCCAGCTGATTAACAGCAATTTATAATATAATTTTGTACTGCCTTAAAAACTTCTAACTGCATATATAAAACCTTCTGCAAGATTATAGAAATGCCGATCGAACAGGAATCACCCATAATTAGGTATGACTATATCTTTAGGTGGTTAACTTTGATAAAACTTTAGGTTGGAGAGCTTGTAGAGAATGTAATCTTGGACTTAAACCAATTAACGCATACGGCTGACTTCTCAAAAAAAACACAAGTAGTTCTTTAAAATGTTTAACAATGTTTACAATTAAATTGATTTAGCTTGCTTTAACCTCAAGACCTCCTGAACACAAAGTTTTCGTGGATTAGCCTTCCAGCAACCGAAACACACAACTCTCTTGAACTGTGGGTTTAGTTTTATTAATTAGTTTAACATAACTATTTGCTAGTTGGGGCGATTATTCGTCGTTCGCATAGTCAGCGGGGTTCTTGCGCATCAGGGCGGTGTGCTGGCGCTCGGTCAGATCGTAGATCAGGTAGCCCAGGATGAAGGCTGTAAAGGGTGGAAATTGGATTATCAGCGAGTACTCGGGATTATACATTGCTGGGGGCACTTACGTGGGGTAACGATGAAGACGTTGGAGCGGAAACGACGCACCATATTGGGCAGACCCTTGCTGATCGCTCCGGCGAAGGCGCGCTGCTCAAAGGGCGACAGTTTGTAGGTGACGATGCCGTGCACCTTGGCCAAGTTGCCAAAGTGCTGGCCATTCAGGATCGAGGACAGACGCATGGTTCAGGGGCTACGGAGGAGAAAACCACCAGATTAGCAACTGCACAGGAAGTGGACCAGGATTTGGATGAAGACGCAGATCGTTATTATAAACATTGTGGCTTATGGCACTGGTGCAGCAACCCCCGGAGGTTATGTAATTTTCGCACTGCTCCGCGGAAAAAGGCGGCCGAGTACGTCTGACGCTGTGGGCGATCACTGCACTTTTGGCAGCCCATAATTGTGCATATTTTTAGAGCCAGCACCTGTCGTTGCACGAATTATGATGCCAAATTTTACCTTGAAATTCGACTTTTACGCTGCAAATTCCTCTTGACTCGTCTCAACCAGTGTGACCGTGGACGGACCGCTTGAATATGCCACAACGGTAGGCTTTATTTTTTAAATAATACCCTAAATATGCCACATAAAATAGGTGGTTAACCTGGATACCAGCTTAGTGCAGACCAGCACCGTGAATAATAACTTGGTAGACTTTTAGCATAGACTTAAGCCGATTTTTACGATTGTTGATTAATGACTTGTAATCGGAGTTTGAATTTTGAAAGTGTGTCCTGTGTCGTACAAAATCAATCTGTGGAATGTGATTAATTTTATATTTTAAAATTAGTGTGTTTTAATTGAACTCAGCCGTTGCCTTGATGTTCAGTAAAATTCACCGTATCAGTAACAGCAAATGGTTATTAAGAAAACGTTCAAATTTCGTTGAAGAGAGCAATATTTATAAGGTAAAATGATATATTCCCAAAATGACACACGAAAATGTAAAACCAATGGCTACTATTTTTACTATTTAAGAACAAATTTGAATTTTTTAATTGCATACATTTTATTGCGTTACAAGAATTATTTTATAAATACGATTTTATCACTTGGTTAAACATAGTCATCAAATTACGTATATATATTTTTTTCGATTTTGTATCTGGTAATATTGCTTTATTATTGATTAACATTTGTACAGCTATGAGATGATGCATCTTACAATTCAACAATTATTTGCGTGAGCAGGACTACACAAATAGACAAGATTTCACATAAAAGGCAACCAGTGTCGCTCACAAAACATAGACGAAGGTCCAGTACAAGGCGTTGAAGGCCAGGAACATCGCGGGGAAAAGAAATCGGGAGCGCCGATCGATCCACATTGCGATCTCCTGCGGAGTCATTGTGGTGAAAGTGGGCGGCGTGTCCTTTTTGTCCTTGTCCATGTCCACGATGTGATCGTTGGTAGTCCGCTCACTGCAAATGGACACGGTGTCGGCGCACTCGGTCTTTATGATCGGTAAATTGGGCTAGGGTTAAAAACAAAAGATTACTACACATGTCTTGGATGGGCGATATATCTGGAGTACTAACATGAACTGTCAAGTAGTTGTTGAAGCTCTGGTTCATATTGCCATTTCCATTGCGAACACTCTCCGTGCTTGAGACAATGTTGTCCAAACTGGAGCAGGATCTCGCCCTAGAATCGTTGCTCAGGCTGCCGCCAATTTGACGACGTGCAGGCCGCGGCGTTAAAGTGGACTTGATGATGTACTTGCTGTTGACCTTCTTCAGCTCAATGTTCTCTTTGCGGCGCCAGATCGTGTTGACAAAGGCGAATTCCACCAGGCTGCCGAAGATGAAGAAGGTGCAGCCGAGGAACCACACCTCCGACACCTTTATGTAGCTCACCTTGGGCAGGGTCTTGCTCTGCGACGAGGACAGGGTGATAAACGACAGCATGGTGCTGGTTCCTGGCAAGGAAATATATTTTTATTTAAATATAAAAAAAAGAAAGTTACTTGAGTTAAAATCAAATTATCTTACCCAGCATAATCCGCGGAGGAGAGGCATCCGCCTGCAGCCAAAAGGACACCCATGAGATGGCCACGATCATCATAGAGGGCACATAGTAGTCCAGCAGATAGAAGCCAATTTCACGCTTCAGATTGACAGTAAAGCTCAGCGAACTGTAGTTACCCACTGTGGAGTATCAAGTATTTAGAACAAGTCCTTGAACAAACACACTTTTATTAGCTCACTGAAAGCTCCATGGCGCAGATTGAAGCCATCCGACTCGACCACAGTGGTGTTGTGCCAATAGTTGGCCATGTTGTACTCCGTCAGTCTCATTTCCGGATCGAAGGAGATGGGTCTGACCTGTTCCCATTCCAGGACCAAGTCAGAGGTGTTGTACATCCCTGGCGAAAACGGAAAGTGTCATCCAAAATCAAAATCAAAACGGAAAGGCAATCGAGTCACTTACAGCTCTCCAGGATTGTGGAGCAGAACTGCTGATCGAAGGGGAACTTCTTGAAGTTCATCCAGCAGTAGAGGGTTGCCTCCATGCGGGTGGAGATAATCACGTTTCCCTCGGGCGACAGCGAAGTCAGGACGTCCTTCTCGTCCGTTCCCAGGATACTGGACTCTCGTTCATTGGCGAAGAAGATGTGCGGCAGCCAGAGGCGCTCGCTCAGGTGCTTCTGGCCCAGGATATTTTCGGCTGGTGGGTCCACAAAGTCCTTGAAGGCCAGACGTTTGTCCTGGAACTGCAGCTGCAGGAGGGCGTGCATCTTGAACTGCAGCAGGTCGGAATTGAGATTCTGCAGGAAGTACACATAGATTCGCGTTTTCACCACAATGGGCAGCTTTTTCGCCGTCACTGGGTCGTAAACTAGGGAGTGAAAAATCGTTTAAGTGGAGTTCTTTGCTTTTTCCGAGATCAATATCCTACCATATGGCCTCTCAAGCCGATCATAACGGCAGACATGGGTTAATCTTTGGATAAGTTGGGATTGCTGCAAGCTTGTGTTCAATAAAGGAGGACACTCCTCGTCATCGTATGTTTCGTTAGTGGTTCTAAAAATTAAAAATAGCAAAACAAAGTTTTGAATTTTATTCAAATTTTGTAGTAATAGTTATAATTTAAAACTAGCACTAATATCAGTGTTAATTTCATTTTATATTCGACTTTTCTTTTCGCCCCTTATATGTACCTTAATTAAACAAGCTTTTGTATTCGTGTTAGTATTAAAATGCCAGTTTTTTTACTAGCTAAAATAACAAACTATTTTCGTTTCACAAAAAGTAGAAACCTTAGGTTAACCCAATTATACTATAAATTATTTAAGTTAGAAAATGTTCTCTTACTCTAGGAAAAGTGGCAAGCAAAGGTATTTTTTTTTAAGGAAACTTGAAAAAGAAACTTTAACAAAAGGACTTGGCTAAAAACTTCCGCCTTCAAATGAATTTAATCATATTAAAGTACTATTAAAAGTATCTAAAAATATTGTAGAAATATTATTTAACGGTGTTTAATATTTCAGCGTTACTTTGTATTTAGTTTTTAAATATATACGAATTTATGATCACTGTTCCAGATCACAACTAAGACGATTTTCTTGGGCTCGAACATTTTTTTTAAAGGTGAGTTAGTCTGACTGAGCACTGAGCACCTGAGCAGCTGTGCAAGCTCATTTGCAGCTACCTTAAAGTGTCAAACAGCAGAATAAATGGTTGAATAAAAATAAATAATAGCAAAATATTTGTCTTCTCATGTGGCACTCATTATTTAACTCGCATTTTATTTCTTTATTTACTCCGTATTTGTTTGCTTGCGCAACAACAAATAATATTTCATTCAGCTAATCGAGTTGACCTGGTCCCAACTGTAAACTAATTATAATACTGTTGATAAAGAATTAGATCTTGAACTTATCCGATAAAAAATTTTCACCGTTCTGCGACCTTTTTTTGCACATCAAAGACAAAAAGCCGACTGTAAATAATTTTCGGTGCTTGTTTTGCGATTTCGAGAAAATCTTAATTAAATTCTAATCTGTGGATTTATTTACGCAGATTGGTTGAGATTTATCAGAGGAACTCTTGTTGCGAAATACTTAAAAATAAATATCCCGACTAGAATAATTTTAAAGGGCGATAAGAAGGTATGGAAATATCTACGCATATGAAATTTCCCAGGGACAGGAAATATTTATAAACAAATTTACCAAATTATTTTATGCGTAACTCTTTTCTTATCATCTTTCATGTAAACATTTTCATTTGAACATCTTTTGGTTTCATTATCAGTCAACCAATTTGAAGTACCCTTATCAAAATTATCAAGATGGGAATTTTCGACAAAATGTATTTAATCTGTTCTCCTATTGACTATCTATCTATTGTGTTCTTCAGGTGACTTATTATTGCAGGCTTTGTTTTTAGTAAAAATATGTATTTTCATACATCTGTTTAAAAAGTTTTGTCTATTAATTTTGTAGTCATATTTTGCTTAAGGGTGCAACGTTCGATACTCCGTTCTTCAATGTCAAAAAAAAGAAATTATCTAAGTATAGACAATTCTGCAAAAATGTATCTTTATCAGTCCACTGCTGACATATTCATTTGAATGATTTATCAGAACGTTTTTGTTCTGGGTATTTCCCGGCAAAATCTGACTAAAACTCACCCTACTGAAGCCCGGATGCTGCAGCTGAAGATCAGCGTAATCCACAAGACTTGGTTCAGCTTCAGGTTCAAGTTCCTCATATTGCAGGATTTTTGTTTAATTAATGGGTTATTTTTTTTTGATTTGGAGCAGGTTTGCAACTGTTTCTTTTGGTGGCCGTAAGCAAAGTGATTCGATTGAGTTGGCTTGTCAAATTATATGCTCATGTTTCACACGATCTCCTCGCACATTCACTTCACACATTCACTTTGCAATTAATGCAAATCCACGTCGTTGGGTGATTTTATTTTTTATTTACGAATTTCCCGCAGCTCTCTCGAGGACGAGTGCCTGTCGCTCCGGTCTCCAGTCGCCGGAGGTTTGAGATCGCGCCGCGTTTGCGCCCCCAGAAATACAGAATAACTGCTCTGCCTCTGCTTCTGCTGCCTCTGTCGACGCCGACGTCCCAATGCGCACTGAGTTGTAGGCGGAATAGCGCTCGGCTTTTTTTCGGGCCTGATAAGACCAGGTAATGCTAAACTTCGGGGTTACTTCACACTCGACTTCAACTCCCAACCGAAAGCGAACCACTCAACAACAACAGCTACAGTGGCAGCAGCAGCAGTAGATATTGTTAGCTGGTCAAGAGCTGGAAGGCAATAGCGCAGGGTCGATTGGGGATCGCCTCACTTATAAGCATTCTATAGACCATATACTATGTATTATCACCCGCGTGCGTTTGCCACTCGGAGAAAAAGTGCATCAGCGGAGAAGTGGAGATTAATGATAAGACCTTCTTCTCAAATGTGTTTTTTAGTGCAATTTCTTATCCAATAGTCCTGAACACTGCTACCCAAAGGAACTTCAAGGACATTTCATTTACTAAAATTCCTATGATTAATTCACGACTCATATATTACATGAACATTAAAACTATAATAAAATTTTCGCAGTTCAACTAATATATGAATATATATAGCTCATAGGAATCTTTGAATAACTACATTTGATTTACCTAAATGTTTGGGAACTTTGGAACACATTTTTAATAACATACATGAAAATATTTGCCTTCTGGGCTTATTAAAAAAATATATACGCTCACATAAAAGTATCTTAAAAATGCAAATTATATGAAAATAATAGTAGTACACCTTGATAATTAGAATCGTTATATAAAACCATTTTTTTAAGTATGAACATATAATATGAACACAACCAACGAATTACAGTAATTACATGATATTGGGTTTGTTTAAATTCTGGGAATATAGCACCTAACATTTGGGTAAATAAAAATTGTATTAAAAACAATATTATCTTTATTTATTTTTGGCTATCCACGAGAGAAGGAGCTAAAACATGATTTAAAGATAGTTTTAATTTACTTTAATATTGGTGATTGGACGATACCGATTTAAGTGCAACTATTTTGCCATAACCAATTAGTTATAGGGTTTTTTGCGGTGCATAAATCGGAAGCATCGTAGTTGCGTCTGTCAGCAAACCGGTATCGAAGTCGTACTGGAAAATGCACCGAATCAGAATTAATAATCGTAACATTTATGAAGGCACCACTGCCAGTCGCATTTCTTGTCTTGCTTCCAGCCATTAGCATACACATCTCGGAGTGTGTGACGAGTGTATGAGAAGTCATACGGCTTAGCTATTTGCCCAAGTGTCTAACCACCCGCGCTTCCATTTCTAATTAAGCCTGTAATGTTTGCGCACGCTCTTCGAACTATTTGCGTTCCGCTCCAGCCGTAGATGTCGATGTAGATGATCGAATTCGGAACCCACCCAGTGCCCAGTACTGGGTACTTGAGTGCTACAGGTTCAACAAACCCCCCAATTGTCCTCAAACAAAACGAACACTTTTCAATTCTTATCTGCCGAATGTTCGAGCGATCCTCCTCCTGGTTGAACGATCGGGCCAAGGGATTATGCTCTGAGGTCGGATAGGCAGCTCCACACCCTAACGCCCGCCCCATAATATCGTTAATAATAATGAGTTGACGAAGGCAAATTCAAAGGCGAAGCTAAAGTCGCGACGTGACACAGAATTGAGAGTGTGACAATAATTGAATATATGACAAATGGCCAATAGCGCAATGAGTTAATATCGTTTTGTCAAACACAATTAGTTGTCCCAACAGACAGTAGTCTGAAACTTGAGTGGACCGTGATAGTGGCTGGTTATGATTGAATGATCTATTCGCTATTCGCCGGAGGACTGATCTACGATCGGCTAGACTTTGAGAATTTGGCTTACAAGGGAGAACCAATTTTATTTGATTGGCTCTAACAGAGGATGTAACATTTGCTAACGCTTCGCCAAATGATTTAATTTAGTTTGTTATACGAGATACAAGTTTCGTGTTTGGTAATACGGCTTTGCATTTTTATTTAAGGTAGGGTCTTGGGAAAAAGATCTTTTGTGTACGTTGTAGAAATGCAATTATTTTCTGTCACTTCATTTTCCTTTGATTTATATAAAGACAGTACATAAATAAAGCATTAACCCAAATTTTAAATAAATATTTACGAACATTTATCATCTCTTTTTATTTAAGTAAATTAAGTAAGTTCATTACTTCCATTTGAGTTTCGTTTTGTAGATACTTTAAAAATTTATCAAAAGTAAGTTCAAATTCATTGTGTATAAAAAACCTATACTCATGCTGTTGCTGAAATTCACTTGCGTCAATTCCTAGCCGGACTTCTCTCAATTTCTCACCTCTTATCGGGGTTATTTTAGGAACTTTAATTAAATGAAATGCTCGTGGCTGAGCAAATTTGATCTGCGAATATTTAACAAGAAGGCCTATTTAATTATTGTTCGCATTGCCAAGGCAAACAAGCACTTGTGTTCTATTCAGCCAATTTGGCCAAGAAAGCGCAGAGCTTGGTCTTTGCTTATCATCGCTTTGTGCGGCCCATTTGCGCCTGTTTACCGGAGTCATTGCCACGGTAAGATCCGCGATCTGGTCGCAGCCGGAGGAGGTGTTGCTTGCCGGGGCCGTTTAGAGGTTATATTGATATTTGCACCGATTTTATGGGTCGCTGGCAATGCGATTTCGTGTTTGCCCGCAAATATTGGCCACCCATGTGCGACCATGAAGTCCTGGTGAGCACGTGATGGCGTGATTCGGTTCGATCTTTGAGGTTCCTCGAGATCCGCGATCTCTGGCTTTATCTCACCTGCAGATGAGGGTGAGTCACATAGGAGTACCGCCGGGGGCTGAGGTGGTGAATGCTTTATCTCAAGACAACATCTGCCTCCTGGCAGGCAGTAGACAGTTGCTTGTGTTTGGGTCGTCACAGCCAATAAACAAGCGAAAAGTTTTATTAATTAAAAACATGGAAGGGGCCTATGTAAATAGAGGCCAGCGTCAGCGGCTCTAAGCAAATATCATAAATAGAGTGGCAAATAATCAAATAATCGAAATTAAAAAACGTGTAGTATTACCGGGTGAGATAATCAGGGTACAGTCAAAGTCTCAAGTGGGTGTCTAAATTTAAAGCTATGACAGCTGAACGAGCTGAGATGGTCGAGTTGGTGAGTCTATCTCTTGGTACTTTTCACTTTTCTGGTAGCCAAAACGAGGCACTAAACTGTTATCAGTTGGCGGCGTACGTTCGCCTTCAGTGACGTCTTTTGAATTTTATTTGCTGCACCTCGTTAAAGTAATGTTTAATATTTGCTCTTGCCACCGGTACGTATGCGTAACGTGCCGTCATAGCGGAAGCTGCTGTAAAATGCCAAGTTGCCCAGCTGAGTCAGTTGAAGTCAATGCTTCGCTGGCAGAGAGTTTTATCACCGATCTGTGATGAACAAGAGTCGGCCATCTTTTCTATAGTTATTGCCAATCTTGAACATCGCATTGTTTACAGCAATAATTTCATGTTATCAGAGACAAGACAACAAGTATAAACGAAATCGAAAACAGTGTTGTGTGTGGGACAATATCGAGATCCCTGTCTGCCTGAAAAATAAAGAAAAGTAAATAACTCATTCACGTGCTGAAAAAAGCCCATCATCGTGACAGTGTGCTCGGTTTCTTAGCTAGCCAAATATAAGATCCAAATCTGACACAAAAACCCGGAGCGGTAGTGGAACAATAAATCAGTTTCCTACTTTTTTCGCTCTGTTTGGGGGATGTGCTGTGACAGGCGTCTTACGTGGAGACGAAAAGACCTAAATAAATTAACAGAGTAATAAGGCAACTCAGTTGGTTATATATAGAAGCACCTTTCATTCAAATAACAGGGTACTTGTCTAGGGAGTTTTTGTTGACTACACAGCCGAATATCGTGTCATACAAATATTAATAGAATTACTTTTTTACGGGATAGTTTAGATTATAGTTTTGTCATTTTGCTTTGGAAATATATATATAATTAAAATGATAGACATTTCTAGCATCATTTCAGTTTGGCTTATACAATATGCCAATAGAAATTTGTAAGCATTCTGTAATTTGTTTATATAAACCATTTGTTATTCCTCCTTATAAAATCGATATATCTATAAAATAAAAAAATAAGTGAGGGAAGTTTTTTACATTAAATAATTAAAAGAGCTATCTCATTATCAGCAATTTAAAATCAGATTTTTAGTTATTGCTTAGCCATATTAAGCTGTGAATAAAGTTAGAGGATTACCCTTAGTGCATTACTATATAAGTTTAGTCCCACCAAATACCAAAATATAGATTTAAGAAAGTTTACACCCTAGTTTAAGCTATAGCTTTTACCCGTACACAAGTAAATAGATCAATGATTTAGGGCGATCTTACCGCTTACCACGTAAATATGTTTATTTCCATCTAAACTGGAAGTTCCAGTTCGATGCGTTTCAGTACGTCGAGAACAGACCTATAGTCGCAGATCCGCAGGCGTGCGGATCGGGGAATAACGACACTTTACTACGACATTATTCAATAGGCTAACTATGAGCTAACACGAAAACAGCCTGCCATTGAAGAGCAGTTGGTTAAGTTACTTCGCCGCACTGGACTCCGGTTCGCCGGTGATCGCCGGCGACTTGGCAAAGTCCTGGAACGTGTCCTTGACCTTCTTGAGGCCCCGGCCCGCGTAGCAGGGCAGCATGTGGACGAAGCGGAAGGAGCTCTTCACGCCCTCGTTGTAGTAGTGCTTGGCCAGGAAGCGCATCTCGCCGGTGTTGGGCAACTGGGGCACCTCGAACGGCAGCTGCTTCTGCGCCTTCTGGACGTACGGACACAGCTCCGACTTCACGGTGTTGTAGAGCTTGTCCGTCTCGTCAGCATTCCCCCAGACGCCCACTTTGCGTGTGTAGTAGACGATTCCGGCCAGCAGACCGCCTCGCACTAGAAATCTGGAAAGGACCCAAAGAGTACCCAAATATAAGGCTTACGTAAGTCTCAAACATAAAGGGGCTGGACTCACCCAACAACCATGTTGATTCGTTTGTTTTGGGGAAGAGAGAGAGTGACGGTCACTTGGGGGCTTTAATTGTATCCAAACAAGGGAAGTCTGGTCGTTTTCGTTCAGAATTTTTGTAAAATGTATTGTTTTTTACTTCATATTTTTGTCGGAGTGACCGTGGCTTGGAAACCGTTAAAATAATGAAAAGCAGTGTGCCCAAATTTGCCATCTCTCTCCGGGGTCTCACACCACTATATCTCAGACTCAAACCACAATGTAGATGTCGGTGGGTACCGTGTTTTTAGATCAAAGTGTACTAAGTTGTATTTTTTGTGATGTTGATTAATAATAAGGTTCTCGTTAAGCTAGGATAAAATATGTTGCTTAAATCTGAATTCCACTTTTTTTTAAGGTCATACTTAATAAAATTAAAGAAAAAGACTTTACCTGAATATTTATTCAGTTATTTGTGAAAGGTCCATAGAATACATTTACCTGCATATTTAAAATTAGAAATGGAGGGTTGGATGAGAACAGTCACATAATTATATGCGGAGTCCAAAAACTTCAGAGCTTAAAATTAAAAAAAAAGCCAAGTCCAAATTTACTCTTGTTATCCTCACTAGGAAGTTCTGAAATTACTTAATTTATTTTCCTTTCAAGTTGTCTGTCGCAACTTGTGGTATTTATATTTTAAAGTTAAAAGCTACATCATTTTCTTATTATTTTATAAATATAAATATAATTTTTGGGTTATATATTTCTTAAAATCTAAAAATTAATTTAAAATCTTAACCAATTCTCAACTATAAAAAACTAATTCACAAATTCAAAAAAATTTTTAAAATCGATGAAAATTCTGTGTAGATGGATTTCAAGTGAAAAATATTTGGCTAAATGCCTAGAACTGGAGAGGGGGATCCCCTGATTAACTTCATAAAGTACTGCCGTTGTTTAACTAATCACTGAAGCGGTCCGTTCTTGTTACCGGCTTATCCAAGAAGGCTTCCGCCTTTGTTCCCACTGAAATCTCATTTATTTAACTAGTCGCAGGAAAACGAGGAGTGTAAGGAGTGAAAGGACCCAACTACTGGTACCCCTATGCAACCGTTTCGTTTTCCCTTAGCCTTTGTTCCAATTTTGCGACAGTCGCTGCAGTTAAGAGGATTATTGCCTGGCGAACAAAGCAGGAATTGCCAGGCTTTGTGCCAATTTATTGAAAAATCCCGATTTCAAATCGAGTGAGAATTTTAACGGGCTTCCTTTTTTTTACAGTTTTTGCTGTTTTTTTTTTTGTTTTTTGGTTCCCTTATCGTTGTTTTTTCACCCAATTTCGCGCCGCCTGTCGTCCTTGTGCACGTCCCAGGTCGGGCGACATTGACCCACGTGTCATCCGGGGTTGGCTACGCTTATTAATGGGCTCAGTTAATGTGTCGCACAACCCCTTCTTGCACCCGAAAATTAAATTTTCCCCTCCCCTTTGTTTTTTTTTTTTTGGGTTAAAAAATTGGCAAGTCTTTTTGGGCGAAAAAAAAATGAGAAAATGTAATTTATTAATTTCGCATGGACGTGTGACAGTTGGTTGCATTTTCCTGATCCTTTATTTACACAATGAGCGGCAGCTTGGCATTGACCCTTTTTACCCCCGGCGACCCAGTGCGATTTTTACTCGGAAAATGTCAAGAAATTTTTTGTTGCAAAATTCGCATTATCCATAGGAAATTGCAACTTTACAATGGGCAAGGGTTCAGGGCGATAGAGCACTTACCCCCTACCCTTTACCCTATAGCCCCTAACCCCTTTCAGTGTCATGCGAGGATTTCACAATCAGTTCGCTTCATTTGCGCTCAAAACTAATTCGGCGGTGACCCCTTTAGTTTTGGGCTAAATTTTACACATTTTGGAAAACTGTCCAACCGGGCAACCCTTTTCCATGCGCAACAATGCACGGAATTGTAAACTCTAATGAAATTTTTGGGGGCACCATACGCTTCGCACGCGTGTGGATTTCACATTTCACATTTCACATATCCGACAGGCAGCTGCCACGATTCCAGAATTCGTAGGGTCCGAATGGTTTTAAACACCCAAACTACCCGTGCCGCAAACACAAATACGAACACATACTCGCCAGTATCTTACGCTTTTTTATGGATCTTGTTTACTTATTCGATTTTGATACTATTGGCGCACGCGTCTGTGTTTGCCCACGGCTTAGGGGCCGCAGCCGGGTTTTTTTCCCGGGGTGTTAAAGATAAGGAAACTCTCGGGGTTTTTTTGTGTAAAAATTGACTTTTTTCAGGCGCTGTGTGTGAGTTTGGGTTGAATTTAGGGTTTTTAAATCAAGACACGCGTCGTTTGGAAGTGTGTAATGTCTTTAAATGACGGCCAACTGCTTGAGAGCAATGTGTTTCCTTTTTTGGGATTAGTTCGAAATTATAGGGATAGTTATGAAAAACACAAAAACAAATTAAGTATAATTTGGGATCATTAATTTGCAGTGGTCTTACTGTCGGAACTTGTGATTGTAACGTGGGCATGAGCAAGAGGCTAGTTATACAAACGTCTATGCTGTTAATGCTGATTAGAATATATATACTTTAAAGGATGGCAAAGATTTCCTTCCACATGTGATTAATTTTTGCACAAATACATTCCTGTACTTTACGAGTAAGAAATTCAAATATTTTATGATTTTCTAGATGACTGATACTTCTTGTTACAAATAAATTACAAGATTGGTGTAAATAATTTATAAAAGGATTTTGTGAAAGGGGCAAACCTGCATCAAAATCTCTTATAATGGCAATCATAATTATACAAATATAATTTATTTATGTTTTTTCCACATTATATCCTATGATCAAAGCCATTCGATTGAAAAGGGGCTCAAGGAGAATTAAAGGAATTATTACCGGCACTTATCTTATCTTCGGCTCTGCAGTTATTGATGTGTTTCTGCTACTTCTTGGCCACTTTCTGAATTTCTGTTCTCGAACATTTTGCGAGATAAAAGTATAAAAGTCATTGGCTTTGCTGCTTTATTTTTGTGTCCTTTTTTTTACTTGAATAATGCAAACTCCCCCTTTTGGACACACTTTCAAAGTCTGACCACACACACTGACCGCCATTTCCCCGCGCTTTTCCTTTTCCCTTATTCCTTTCGATTTCCACTTCCATTTCCCTTAAGCAGCTTACGCACTCAGCAAGCGGTTGTGTGTGTGTGTGTGCGTGTGATAGTGCATAAAATTTATTGGCGCTTTGGGGGGAGGTGGGGAAAACAGGATTTTCCGAAGGAATGGAGGGGAGGGAGGTAACGAGGAAGCTCCACTTTCACTTCGGCCTGCAAATGGCAGTTTTCCTTGTTGCAGACAAGGCTTTTATAATTTTATGCCATTTCTTTCAATATTTATTTTGTTATTATGTTTTTGTAATGAGTTCAAGTTGTTGTCAACAGGATAGACAACAACAGCAAAAACCACAAGGAGATAGTTAGAGCATGGCGTTGGAATTGGAAAAATTGTATCAATAGACCGCCGTCGCTGTCTGCGTACATCGCTTGTTGTGTGAGTGTGTATTGCCATGGAAAATTCCGCCTAGCACATAAATTAATTAATTTTGTTTTTGCCTTTTTTTGTTTGTTGTGTCCTACAACAAGGGGTAGGGGCTGGTTGGTCGTAGGCCTATCCAAATTTAGTTTAATGCGTAGTCCATAACATTGAACTACACGGAACAAATTTCTATAATCATGAACCTAAAAACAAAACTTAATCTAAGGCTGGGAGAAACGGATAAACTCTTAAAAATTAGTGAATTTAAATTATCTAGAAATGTTTCTGTTGAATTATTGCATTATTAATTGATATTATTAAATAAATGAAATGATTAGAGGTTTTTGGAACCTCAAAAAAATAACTATATATAAAATTTCATATTACAGATACTTTTTCTTTTAATTGCTCGATGGGTACTTCTCGGTTTTCTCCCATATAAATTCGATTCCCTATTTATTGAAACAAGATATAGTGTTTATTTAAGACTTTAATTTTTTCTGTGTATTTCTTTTTCTATTTTCCTCCATCGCCCCATCTTGTGTGTCTTTTGTTCTGCAGTTGGCAAAGTCTAAAGTTACGTTCGTCTCTATTGATTTTCCATAATGAGGCTTATATCGGCCCAACTCCCCTGGTGGAGCCATCGAATTTCATTGCAAAATCACTGCAGGGAAAGTGGTGGCCAGGGGCGGTGTGCTGAGGGGGAGGGGATGGGCAGCTTGGCGAGGCGTAGACTTCGGTTGGGAATAAGAATTCCTGGCTGTCATGGCTGATTGCCAAACAAACAGACACGAATCCACATCCACTCACACCCAAGCGAAGCAATTTTATTGTCATCATTTGTACATAATGTGGGACATCGCTAAGAAGGTTTCTGATTTAAACATGGCATCCTTCTAAATAACGTTATTCCCTAATAAGGATTAGGATAAAATAGTGTTTATAAATATCTAGTTTGTTTACTATTAAACATAGTAAAGTCTTGCGGTAAGCTAAAAGGTTTAAGCAGAGAAAACTTATAAATATTTTAAGCTTCTTAAGCTTATTTTGCATAACCATAAAACCACCACAAATCGTTATTTTAAAAATTAAAATAATTCTGAACGGTAAACTGTTTGTCACTTTTTAAAGTATTCACTAACATCCAATTTTCACTGTACTTACACTAGCATTTTTTGCGAAACGTTCTCGGACAAAGGACATAGCAGGATGTTGGTATTGTTTTTGTAGCTGTCAAGTCAATCCTGACATTATGATTTCTACTCCATCAGCAGCAACCTCACCATTCTTTCCGAGCCCCCCCAAAAAAAAATACAGGCTGCTACCTTTGATAGATTTTTCAATTTGTTATCAGCTTGTCAGCCATTTTTTCCCTCAATTTTTCCTTTTGTAATTAAGGATAGTAGTTGGGGAGCTTGTTGGTTAATATTTATTGGTATAAATAATTTTGCAAGTTTTATGTGGCTCAACTTTAATTTGCAAGGCGATAAATAACAAATGGCCCCCAGTCCGAAGCCAAGTTCCCATCCCCTTTCCAAAATCCTGGTTTCTGGAATCCGGATTCTGGACACACACACACATGAACCGGGGGACAGCCGTTAAATGAAAGTGAAAAGAAAAGTGGAAAAGTAGCCGGAGCAACAACTGCAAAAAGTGCTGAACGCAGACAAAGTACAAATTGCCCACAAAAATATAAAAACGAAGCAAATCGAGAGGCAGAGAAAAAAGAAAGTTCAATTTACTACTTTTCACTTTAGCATACATTCCACCCACCCAGAAAATAAATACACACACTCACACACACACAACACACAAGAATTCAAAGGACACCCTCATTTCGGGTGGCCAGCTGGAAATTGGAGAAGCCAGAAGCCTCAGCATCCCACACACGCTTATAGAATTTTACCAAACCCCGCACCCATTATCCTGGCAACCTTATCCTTGCTCTGGCACTCCCCCAAAAAAAAACTTTGCCTTTTGCGTTAAATTTTTCTTTTTATTTTGGAATTTCGTTCGATAGTCTTGCAAACATATATATACATTCATATGTAGGTACATATGTGCTACACACACAACACACGAGCATCTAATTTTCTTTTAAGGTCAAGCTGAAATGAAATACAAAAAAAAGTTTTTTTTTTTGCTTGATGAAAATTACAATTTTCGTCTTATTTTTCTCTCAACTTTCATGCCAAAAGGAAGAAATGGCTTGCCCTCTTGTTGCTTCCGTTCGTTCGCTCGTCCTTTCCCGATGTCCTTTCCCCCCACGTAACCATACAGCATGTGTGTGCGTTTGTGTCCTTCCTCCTGGCAAGTTTTATTCCTCATCAACGCCCGTTCAACCTATTCCCCCACCCACCCCATTCTCCACACAAAACCTCAAACACAAACTCAGACTCAGCCTTAGAGTCCTGGCAGTCCTGGCTGGCATTCACATTCACGCACATGCCACTGCGGCTGTGTGTATCCAATTGAAAAGGCAAGGAGCAAGACGAACGGAGCCATCTCAAAACGCAACCGAAACTGAAATAAATCCGTGTTTCGGGTGTCGATGCCTCCTTTACTTTGCTACTTTCTTTGGCTTCACATGCCTGCAAATGAGAAATGGTTGAAGGGATGCAGCCCTTTACAAAGTCAGATAAGAGATCTGATTCATATCACATGGTGTGGCAGGGTTTGATGTGTTGAGAATTTCGATTACCCCGAAAATTACCCAGTGAACTCATTAAGATTTAATTCATGATCATTATCAGGTATAAAGGATCTGGTTTGTGGAACTAATCTTCAAATTATGATTAAATATATGTAAAGACATAAGGGTTGATAAGTAACATAAATAAGTTATTTTAAAAATAATCAGTGTTTTATAATTTGATTAAATACGAAAGATTTTTTTTTTTAAACAAAACTATGATGTGAATAATCTAAACTCTTGCTTAGTGCTTTCCTTCAAATTATAATACAACAAAAAAAAATCGAAAGAAAAATAGTATTAACCTGAAATTTGTATAGTTGCTGGCCATGGTTGTCCTGGACATGATCTACGCCAGACTTAACCTCTGGCTGAGGCGTCGCTACCTCAGGGTGATCATCACCTTCGTGATCCTTGTTCTGGTTACCTTTGTCCTGGACATGTGCTTTTTGTTCTTCCAACGTGACCTTATCTTCTGGCGAGACTTGGTAGTGGAAATCCTGGAGGATTGTTTTCTGCTACCAGCCATCATGATTAGTATCTCGGTGGTCGTCAAGTCCTTGGTGGTGGCTACCCTTGTGGCTGATCACTTCTTTCCCCACCAGTGGCTGCAGTCTCGTCTCGAGCGGCATCGTCGCCAGAAGTTTGCAAACTTCATTGTGCGTCGCCTGCTTTTTCAACTGGAATTGGCCAAACGGCGGTTGCCCCAACCCAGAGTACATCTCGATCTGACCGATGTGGTGATCCAGCAAAATTACGAGCAGGTCCATATGGTCGCCCATCGAGCGGTGGAAATCTTCCGGCGGGACGCTATGTCGTTACTGGAACAGAAGTCCTCCAATTCCAGTGGGGAACCGCGTTACTTTGTGCTCGAGGAGGAGGAGCAGGCTCTCCGGCGGAATGGCTTTGCCAGGATTAATTTACGGGTCACCAATCAGGTACTACGACAGCTTCTCAGTCCGCTGGAGAAAGAACCAAGTGCCATCCAGTAGTCTAAATCATGTTCATACCCAAATTTGCAGTTGCACCTGTTTCAAAACACCCTAACTTTACGGAAAACTCTAAATTTACCTTGATTTTTTATTTTTATTCGACAAAAATCGTCATTGCTGTAATTTTATAAAACAATGTATTATATTTTAACTATATGATTATAAGATCAAAATAAAAAATGTGAAAAAAAACAAATTTTGTTAGCTTTGGGTTTAATTTTTTTGAACCCATTAGACGTCTTAAAAAAATTCGAAAATTGAAATAATATGAAATGTTTTGATCATGTCTTTCCACATACACATTTTATTTAGTTTGTATATCTACAATCTCGAATTATGTGAATATCGTGATATAAACTATACAGGTACCTACTTTTAAGATTAACGATAAAATGCTCCCATTAAAATAATTCCTTTAAAAGACTAGGGACCATAGCTTATAAATTCAAATATATGTAAATACAACTTCCTTTCCATTTTGTAATAGTTAAAACACCTAGTTAAAAATTGTAAATGTAATTTATGCAAAAGAAAGACCAAAACAATTTTAGTCGCGTTGTGAAAAGTCATTAGGGTAACCTACTGCCACCACAAGCCTCCCGTTCTCCTATCCACTCGTCTCTGGTGCGTGTCCTTTTGCGTCATTTATTTAAATTGCCGCATTTCCAGGACTAATGTGCATATGCCAGGGGAAAAGCAAATGAAAAACCCACCCCCAGATGCCTAGCTCCCTCCGCCCCTCGCCTTTTCTATACATTTGGAAAATGAGAAAACGAAATAACAAATACTTACCCCCGCTCCAAAGAGCCGAAAAAAATCCATAAGTTAAATTATTAAAGTTTGTAGCCGCTGTGTTGACTCAAGGTCTGGGGGTTTTTTTTGACACATTCCAAGGACTCGGCAAGCGGTCAACGAAACGAAGTCCCATAAAAGCCCAAATGTGAAGACGGAGTCTCAAATATAAATTACCCTCGTTTTTAATGTTATTGTGATTTCAATCATAAGCCCTATAAAAACAGAGTAGCCATAAATTGCATGAGACTTTTGTTTAAAGTAATACCTTTTACACAAATATTTATAAGTTTACATTTTAAAGCATAGTTTTGTGAAATTTTTAGCCCACTTTATTTACTTATTTAATTACGTTATAAATTATTTGATTGTCAATACAAATAACAGAAAAGTATTTTTTTTTTATTATTGAAGAGGATTTTTTGGAAGTGGTTAAAAGTTAAAATGCATGTCTTGCCGTAACTCTTTTTGAAATCATCATACTTTTTGGACTTCCCTTGCAAGGGGTAATGAAAATGGAAAGCGTTTCCAAAGCATATGGTGACAACAAAAATGGTTGTTTGCGCCTGGCGCCGCCTAAACAATTTAATTGAGAGTTGAAATTACTCGTAAATATGTATGGCTACCCACATTCACATGGGGAATAAGTGGGTGAAGTTCTGAGGACGGTCGTTAATGGTGTTCAATGAGTTTTTTTTTTAGCCTGTAATTTGTTGGCCTGCGTGTGAAGCTCTGTCAAATCGATTAAAAACTAATTTCCACACACAATCCATTCAAAAAACGACGAAAACTATAATTTTATTCTGTAATTTTTTTTAGCTTTTGCTGTCGTTGATGGATTGGTTTAATCTAAAATTCATTAGAAAGAAGGGGTTAGTTGTCATATGCGCATTTACACTATACAAATTGAGTTTTATTTCAGCTCTACCTTTTATCTCACTGGTCTAAAATACTTAAATTTATATATAAAATGTATTTTATAGCTTTTTACTTTCAGCAGCTTTTAGTAGCTTGTTATGTAGCTAAGTAAGAATAAAAAAAAGCTATGTCAACTGTACCCAAAAACTTTTCCAACTTTTATAGTGCCAAGCACTTAAAATACTCACCCGGGCTTATACTTTGACCGAGAAACTATGTGGAAAACATTCTTCCCTTTTCCGCTTCCAAATTATGAACAAGTTTGTTTCCTCGCCTCTTTTGGCAACAGGAAGTTTGGACAAGGGACGACAGGACGAGGGAACTATGGAGCTGTCAGGAACACGCGCCAGACGCACATCTCCAGCCCTCGATCGGAATTGATTTCGTCGCATTCCTTTCAAAAATTATTGATAAGACATTTCCACGGGCATTGTGTTTGGCCATTACAGCTACAGTTACAGCTACACTCGCTCCTGCGAGTGAGTGTCCCATGTAATACAAATATTGACATTCTTTGATTTCGCAATCCTCAATTCTCGCTTGGGGTAGCAACAAGCAAAAGGAAGGACCTTCTCCGGTTTTCCTGGGGTGGAGGGTTCAGGTCCCTTATTCGCCTTTGCACATAGAAAAAATATTTCTAAAAGATTATTGAGTTTAACTTAAATCATTAAAAAGTTTTAAAGTATATTAATACGTGAACTCCATACTTATTCAATTATTTTCGTGCTTTTTATTTGAAGACTATTTATTTTATCTTTATAATACAAACTGCCTCTTGGGAACATAGAAAACAAAATTACTAAAAAAATATCTTTGATTAAAAAAAAAAAATGTTTAGTAAAAATAATTTTTTTATAATTATTTTCATTTATAAACGTTAATGATTAACCTTTTATTAGTCTTCTCTACAAAGTAAAAAAAAATAAAACAAATTAAAGATAAAATAAATAACAGTTTTAAAGATAAATGTTTCAAATAACGTTTTTTTTTCAAGTGCATTTCGTTCATCCCTGCCTCCTTTGGAAATATTGAAAAGCTGAAAGCAAATGTCAAAACTCGGAAAAGTTGAAAATTCCCCACGTTTGCAGAGAGTGATGAGGGGGTGGAATGGCCCGGATTCTCGTCTCAAGGGCCGCAGAATCAGCTTAGAGAAGTCCCCAGCCGACTTTGAATGGGAATCACAGGGCGATGTAAGCACTTTTTAAGCTCGAGATGATGACACTTGTGCCCGAGTGCATTTTTGCATCAGGGAAGTCGAACTAAAGGAGCTCAGTGTAAAATCGGAAGTTTATTGAAATCCCAGCACCCACAAATCACAAGGTTTTTAATTTATTTATATGTATTTGTATATATATTTAATATAATCAATTTAAAACACATACAATTTTTGATAAATGCTCACTTACAATGAAATGAAAAATGTTGGTTTTTCCACCGTTTTTTGATTCTTTGCTCTTTCACATTTTACATATAATATAAATTATTTTGTCCAAGTTTTCCTTGGTTTCTTTTGATTTTTTCTCACACATAGTTTTACATAATAACAAAGTAAAATTGTTTAAGTATATGTAATATATATATATATATATATATACCGATATATAAGTGTATATATCTCATACATTTGCCAATTGCTAAATAAATGTTATTTTGTTGGGTTTTTGTTTTATATTAAATTTAAATTTAATTTTGTTTGATTTTTTGCTCGTGGCTTTTGATTTGCGCTCTCACGTCTTTTGTGTTGCTATCCTCTTCATTTTCTCCTCTTTTTCCAACTTCAACTTCAACATCAATTAAATTAATAATTTCTTTAAGCATTTTGTTGCTTTGACTTAAGCCTACAACTAAAATATTTATTAAGAGTGTAATTTTTTGTTTTTAATTTTGCTTAGCGCTAGTAAAATTTTATCTTTGATTTTCTTGTGGTTTTTGCTGCTAGACCCTGCCGAAGGTCATACAAAATTTTGATTTATGCTCAAGGTACTTTGCAAGTTGTTTTTGGGTTTTGTGTTGTAAAATTTATTTAGCATTAGATTTAAAAAACATGTTTTCATCATTTTTGATTTGTGCGCTCTTCTGTGTGGGGGTTGCAGTCATGCCAAAATATAAGGAAATAAAAATAATGTTAAACCATTGCCAAAAACCCGAGCCCATAAGGAAATAAAGAATTTGCATGGGGTTGCTGCCAAATCACCCTTGGCAATTGTAATATTTTCTTTTCATTTTATTTTTATATAAATTGCAATTTTTCCAGTTCACTTTTAAACATGCAAATAGCGGCAAACACCCTTAAGTCGATGCAAATGCACCATGGGGTAGCACAGCATTTGGTCAATTGATTGCGCCCTTAAAAATTGCTGGCAGCGGATTTTCCTAAATTGCCATAAAAATTCAATAGAAAAAAGTTCGGAAAAATCCGGGAAAACTCGGGAGTAATATTTATGAAATTTGCCTACCATCCCCTGGTCAACCTGGGGGTTGTTGCTCAAGTCAATCTTTAATTGCTGCGCCGGCAGCCGGAAAAGTATCGAATATCTGGCCGTAATCAATGAGATGAAATTTGCATGGACACGTGACAAATAATTAACTGCCAAAACGGGCGAGATTCCGAACTCAGAGGGTGGCTGCATTTAATCAATAGCCATGGCAATATCGATTCTGATTCCGGCTTAGGAACTTTTTTTTTAGAACTTCAAACAACTGCAGCTGCTGACCTGACCCTCCAACTTGACCCTCACATCCCCATGCTGGGTTTTTGTTATCGTAGTTTCTCTGTTATTTTTTTTTTTTCTCCAGCGGAGTATAGCCATTCATACAGATGTATTTTTTAATGCAAACATACTAATCAGAGGGTTGGTCAAGGCCTGACCCAAAACCGGAAACAGTTTCACTTATTATGTATTATTTTTTCTTTTTTATGAGGGTGCTGTTTCTGTTTGTATTTAAAAGAGGAAAAAAAAAAGAAAACCAGCTGCTTGTGAGTTTTTTAAAATGATTAAACAAGTCGCAGATATGCTCTCAAGCTATTGTTGACAAATTGAATCAAATGGCAATTTAATAATTGTAGCGGCCAAGGCGTTGGACCAGCATATAACACCCCGAGAAATGAAGGTCCCCTATGGGAACGTTTTTCAAAAAACCAAAACAAAGAAAAAGGTCTTCCCCTATCGGCGACAACTTCACAGTCAATAAGTTGAAGATACTGATTTTTTAAGACCTTGGACTCGAGTCTGGCACACTTCAATCACTGGTAAGAAAATATAACATGCGGTGGCTTGTAAATTGGGATATCGGAAATCAACATCAAAATAATAAAAGAAACTCAAGTTTAACGAATACAAATTGCATGACATTTATTTAATACATATATACATATTTAAAGTAAGATATAAGAACTAAGGAATAAGTTGAATATAAAATAAAATTACGATCTATATTTGTAGCTATATATAAAAATTTAATTCCGATTTTGACGTTCAAATTGTTGCTGTTGTGGACTCGACGAAGTATTTGCTAAAAGGCACGCAGCATTTTAAAAAACACACGTTTTTAAAAAAAGGAAATTTCGAATATAGCAAATAGTCTTCGCCGATCCATTTAAATCTGGGGGCCATCAACTCATCTTGGGCCACTCTTCTCGCAGAAGAACAAATTCCTTAAACACTACAAAATAATCTGCGAAATTCGTCACCCAAATCTGAAGAGTTGATGACTCTGTTTTGACTTCGGTTTAATATTTAATTTATGTTTAGTATTATATGTTTGACTAGAATTTTTGTTTGTTGTTTATGCGACTAGTTCTGGTCTTTGGAATGTTCAAACTTAGAGTGGTTAATTAAATAATAATAGGATATATATACGAATTTTGAATAAACCATAAAATGTAATTCTGTTTTGAGGTAAAGTTACTACAAAAATTTTATTTAACTTTATGTTAAGGGTTGCTTTTGCTGCAATTTTAGGTTTATACGGTTTCGTAGAATTTCGTTATAAATTCATTTTATTTTAGTTATTGTTTTCAAGTCCGTCTGAGGTAGCATTTTTGTTATCTTTTTAACGTTTCATAATATATTTAATTTATTATTATGGTAATATTTTACTTGCGTATGCTTGTTTGGTTTCTTTAAATATGTTTGTATAAAAAAGTACTAATGGTCATTGTACTTTTGCCCTGAGTCGTTTAAATGTTCTTAATGTTTACCTTCTGGCGCTAGTTTTCTCCTCATTCGACCCCTCCTCCCCATCGAAAATCTGAACTTCTCATGGTGTCATCTTTAACAACTTTTTATGTACACGTTGTGCGTTGGAATTGTGTTTTAGTGAAGACATTTCCTTGGATATAACTTGGTTCAGATTCGGTTAAGAGTGATTTTTATAGAGTACGATAATCAAAGGAAGTGGAGATTTCCCGGGGGCCATCGTTCAGAACATCCTAAGAGTGTAGTCTTCGCTAAAAAGATTTTGATTTTGAGCAATTTGTTTGTGCTGAAGCTTTTTGCATAGCATTGATCATATAACCTAAGCACGACAAACCCACGCCATATCTAGATGAGAAATGTATAATTATAATTTTGATTTTATGCTGCTGCTACTACGATATATATTCCTTCTAATTGGTATATATATATTATAATTCTTCCAACTTTTTGTGCCTCCCCTTCGCCTACACTATGTACGTATTTGGATTCTTCTCACCCTCATTTCTCCTTTCTCCTCTTAATTTTTTCTGCCAACTCGTTTACGATAAATTACTATTACGCATAGGAACTTTGATAGTTAATCACTAGAGATATATGTTATAGGTTGCGGTATGTTATGCTTTATGCTTTGTCATGCCTCCTCTATCAAAATATATAGATCTTATTTTGATGGTTAGCAGAGTGTTGCCAGCTGAAACGGACTTGTTCTTGTTGTGTTATAGGCTATAGATTTGATTAGTGCCATGTTGGACATGGTGAACTTTTTTGGGGATTTGGATTAGATATTGATCGATTGTTGTTTGTCGTTATCGTTATTATGGTTCTTGTATATTTAAGTTTAATTATGAGCTCAACTAATATGCGCACTCAGTCTTTTGTAGTTCCACTATTTTGTCTTGTTCATGTTCCTAACTTCGTTTGCTTAACTATTTGGTGTGGGTGGTAGGATTACTAGTTCGGCGTATGGGACACTCTGATACTCAAAATTTTAAAAACATTTCAGTTGCGAAAGGCTTAAAGAGTGTCCCAAAAACCCAACCTTGTTGCTTTGGTTTCTATGGCTTGAACTTACGCTGGCAACACACTTCACCTGTGGCATGTGGCATGTGGCACCTGTCTAGGCCGGTGTTAGCCGGAAGCTTAGCGTGGCCGACTCCGAGGCCCGTACCCGCACGGGCAGGTAGACCAGGGCGGGGGCGAACTGCATCTCCGAGTCGGCGTCGGCGGGCTGCAGGTGGAAGGCCTGCATCTGATATGCTTCCTCGGCCCGATCCGGCTGCGCATAGCTGGCCGGCTTGCCGCTTCCGTTGGCCAACTGGTTGCAGCCCTCGAAGGGTGAGGTGGCCGCCGATCGAAGGCCACCATTTCCGTTTCCGCTTACGTTTCCACTTCCACTGCCACTGCCACTGCCCAATCCATTGGGCGTGGTTGGAGGCTTCGAGGAGGATCGACGGCGTTGAATCTTGGGCGAAGCTGAGCTGGTTGCCTTGGGGGAGTAGTTGGCTGGAGCAGGAGATCCTGTGCCTGCCACCGGGGAATGGGAATGAGCCACCACCTTGGGTGCCGAGGTGCTGAGGTTGGTGGGCTCCAGAGGAGGTTCCGGTTCTTCGGATTTGATGGGAGAAGGTGCGGCCACCGCCTTGCTGGATTTGCTGCGGGACTTGGCCGGATTACGAGAGGGTTGCGGTGCCGGCGTCTCCAGGGGCAACTCCATGGCCTCGCCGCCGTTGTTGAGCAGGGCGTGGGAGCGCTCGTGGATGAAGAGAAAGGCGTAGTAGGGCGTGGTGAAGGGGCACAGTGAGCACTGGTACTCCTTGAACCTGGAAGCCGGTTCGCCAAACATACCGGGCAGCGGCAGTGGTGGCATCTTGGGCATCTGCTGCTGCTGCTGCTGTTGCATCTGGCCAAAGAGATGCTGGGCATTGAGGTTCTGCAGGGCCTGAGCGAGATTGGGAGCGGCATTTCCAGCTCCGGAGCCCGCTGGAGTTGGGTTACCATTGCCACTGCCGTTGGGAATCTTGAGCGTGGGACTGTTGGGCTTGCTGCGCCCCGAGGATTGGCTGGTGTCCAATTCCCTCAGCCGCTCCACTCCGGCGGTTCCGTGCTCGTTCATCAGATGCGATCGCAGCCACTTGAAGCTGCGGAACTGACGCGCACAGAGTGGACACACCTCGTGATTGCTGCCGGATGACGATGTGCCGGAAGTGCCCTCCACTGTGGGCGGTGACACATTCATGGGCTGATCCGGCTGCGATGCTGCTGCAGCTGCGGCTGCGGCGGCAGCTGCCTCGATCTTGACCCCGTTCTGACCCCTGGGCTGCGGCAGCGGGGAGCCCTCCTCGATGATGCCGTGCGTGTTGTGCTTGTGCACCCGCAGGAAGTACTTGCTGCAGAGCTCCTTGTTGCAAATGTTGCACACCACTCCGCCGATTTGGGCGCCATTCTCGATCTCGATGCCGTGCATGCGCTGCATGTGCGTCTTCATGAAGTACTTGTTGCACAGCTCCTTGTTGCAGATCTCGCAGTAGCTGCTGGTGGGCGTGAGCGTGTAGGCAGAACGATTGCCGGTTGGCACAGCCGGAGCACCGGTTCCGCCCGCTGGCGGCGCCACTGGGCGTTCGGGCGTGAAGAAACCCTCGCGCAGGGGACTGCCACCCAATGCGCCATTTCGGCCCATGTGCACCTCGGCGATATGTTGCTTGAATTCCTGGGGCGTGGCGAAATCACGATCGCATTGCTGGCAGCGAAGCTCACCACCGGGCGGGGATCTGGCTCCTGGAGCCGGCGGAGTCTGCGGATTGCCCTGGGCATGGTAGAAGCCGACCATGGGATGTGCGGCCTGCTGATCCGGCAGGGGAATCGGAATGGGCATGGGCAGTTGCATCTGGCCAGCGTGCTCGGTCATGAGGTGGGCCCTCAGGGCGTACTGGTTCTCCTGCTCCTGGCCACAAAGATGACAGGGCAGCGGGCGTTTCCCGTTGATGTCGTTCAATTGCTGCAGCATGGACTGCAGTTTCTGGAGATTCTGCAGGCCCACCACCGAACCATTAAGCTTATCATCGTCATAGCTCTCTGATGGTGACGCCTCCTGTTCCAGTTTGATCCTCTTGCTGGGCTGTTCCGACTCCGGTTCTGCAGCTTCCGACGCCTCACGCTCTTCCCCTTGCTGATGATCCATGCTGGCAGCCGCTGCCTTGGCCAGCATCAAATTGAGGGGCATAAAGGGCCAGGCACTGGGCAACTGGGCCTCCTCCTTGCCGGCTCCGACTGGCTGCGGTGCCAGCTCCTCGGGCGGCACAAACAGACCGTGGCGCTTCCATTTGTGCGTGCGCAGGAAGTACCGATTGGCGTACTCGCGGTGGCACAGCTCGCAGAAGAAGTCGGGAAAGTGGACGCCCAGGCGACGCAGCTTGTCGGGATTAAAGTTGGCCTCCTTGGCCTGCTGATGGAGATGCGACGGCAACTTACGCGGTGGCGGCACAAAGCTGAGTTCCTCCTGCTCCAGGGTAAAGTCCTCGCGGAAACCCTCGGGCAACTGATACGGCTTGGGCTCCGATTCCTGTGCCATTTCCTGCTTTATCTGCAATTGCGATGGCTCATTGGGACTGCCTCGATGGGATTGCGACGGTTGGGCGGTCTGCGAAGTGGGTGAATCCTGGGCACCACCGGCTGGCTGAGTGTCATGCTGCTTGGCCCGATGACGACGCATGGCAAAGATGTTGGTGAATCGCTTCGAACAGATGTCACAGTGCACCGAGGCCACTGGAGTGGATGCTGCACCACCTGCTGGTGTGGCCTCCTGTTTGGCCACCTGAGCTGCCTCCCTCTGCAGCTGGAACATTTGACTCATTGAACTCATGCTGGGATTGGGATGACCACTATTGTTGTTGTTGCTACTGGTGATATTGTTGTTGTTGTTATTGTTGTGGTGACTGGAAGTGTTCGAAGTGCTCGACTCGCCGACGGGATCGAAGATGCCATGCTTGTTGGCCTTGTGCGTCTTGAGGAAGTACTTGTTGCAGAACTCCTTGTTGCACAGTTCGCAGTAGGCCTCGGGATTGAAGATCCGCAGCGGCGGACGATTCAGCCCATCCACACCCGGAAATCCGGACATGCCAAGCAGTGGCAGGTAGCCAGCCGGACCCAAGGCAGCCTCCGGGGGAAAGGGAAAGGCCGGCGGCATTTGGGGACCATGACCGTGCGGATGATGCTGCGACTGCATGGCCTGGAACCAGTGCTCCTGCTCGCGCTCCATGTCCTTGCCATGACCGTTGGTCATGAGATCCGGCTGCATTTGCTGCTGCTCTTGCTGCGGACTGGAAACATCGGCACGCTCCAGTTTCACCTTGATGGAGGCCAGGAAGTCAGCGGGATCCTGCTCGCCGGACCTATCATCCCCATGATCCTGCAGCATGTGCAGACTCAACTTGAACTCCGTTTCAAAGCTCTCGCCGCACTGCTTGCAGTAAGTGTGATAGGGATTCTCGCGCTGCTTGCTCTGCTCTGATATGTCTGGCATCGCTCCCGTTTCCGCTTCCGTTTCCATTTCCGCTTCCGGTTCGTGCTGTTGTCGTTGATCAGCCTCTTGCGTTTGCTGTTGCTGCTGCTGCAGCAATTCGAAGGTCTCCTTCAGCTGCTCAATGGACTTTGGTAGGAACATCTTGGACAACTTGTCCTCGTAGTCCACGGTGGAGGAGTCGGCTCTCCTCTGGCCCAGTGCCACTTCACCAGTGGGCTCACCACTCAAATTGAGGGCCTCCAGGCGACTGGGATTGTGCTGCTTGCGTCGCTTCTTGGCCGCATCGCTTAGGGCCTCCAGAAGCTGCAGCTGCATGGCTGCCGCCATTGTGGCCATGTTGGCATCGTCTTGCTCCACCTCCTGCTCCTGCTCCTCCTCCTCCTCCTCCAGCCCATCCTTGCGCCCCTCCTCCAATTGGTCCGCCTCATTTGTGCCGCTTCCCGCTGGCTTGGGCTCCAGTTGCAGCTCCATTGCCTTGACCAAGTGGGCCGTGGGTGAAGTGACTTCTCCTCCCTGAGCTCCCGTTCTAGATGTGGCTGATGTGGCTGTGGGTGTTGCTCCTGTGGCTTCATGTGGATTGCTGCTGTTGCCGTTACTGTTGCTGCTAGTCGTGTGGTTGTGGTTGTTGTTGTTGCTGTTGCTGTTCCTGTTTGTGTTGAGTGTCGATGAGTTGGAGACGTCGGAGAGAGCAGTGTCCTCGCTGCTCAGATCTGGCGGTGGGGTGGCATATATGGATGCAGCCATTTTGGATGATATTACTGTGAGGGAAGAGGGGGAAGAAACCGGAGAGGGAGAAACATTGTAGTATAGAACTTTTTAATTGAAGTCGAAGCCATGCTAGCGGGGGGCTTGGCAAAAGGGGATGGGATAAGGGTTATTTATATGCATGTACGTATAGTAATTTATCCACCATATGCGGTGGATTTCATCATAAAGGAATGGAGGGCAAATCAACCACAAATGATATAACTATTAAAATAGTCACAAAGAAATAATTGTGTCAAAAAAGATTATTTTAAAGCTGTGTTAATATCTACGAATTTTAGCAAAAGGTTCAAGAATAAATTGTATATTTAAATTCTTTTTTTAATACATTATAATATTTGAACTTAGTTTTCTATGACAACTGGTCTTGCATAAAAATATACAAAAAAAAATAACAACTCTCTTAAGCCACACAACCAATTATATTCATAAGCCCCCTGCCCTTTTTTCTCGGTGTATATAATATATGGACCGAGGCTTAGATCGCATTATTTGTGCAAAAAGGAAAACGTACAGAGAAACACAGAAGATTCGACCAAGGATTCCATTCAATTTTAGTTTGGCTTCAACTGAATGCCACTCAAATATTTCTCCTTCACATACACAATCGCATAAGCCCGCACACACACGCAGAATATTTGTGTCTCATTTCCGTATGCGCTTAATTTCATTTTTCTGCTTCTGTCCGCCTTCTCCTGCTTCTTCTCCATCATCATTATTCCCACCCATCACCGAACCACCCACCACCCACCTCCCATACTATTTTGCTGTGGCTACACTTTTTCATTTTTGTGCAAATTCTATGAAAAATTTTTCCATTATATATGTATACACACATATATATATATTTATATATATACGTATGTATAGCATACATATGGGGGAAAGGAAACTTTCTTTTTATTTTTTTCTTTTTGTTTGTTTACTAAGCGCCCCAGCTGCCACCCACTAACACACATACACACAACCCCATTGTGGCGCACACGAAAATTTATACAAAGTCATCCGATTTAAGGAATACAAATTTTGCTTATTTTCTTGTGTGTGGGTGTGTGCGTTTGTGTGGCGCACACAGAAAACTTTTTGCGCCTCCCAAGCACACACACTCAGACATTTCCCACCCACTTTTGCCCCCCGGCCGACACCATCACTTGAGTCGAGCATAAAACTTATAAAAATTTTCTTCAACATGACTTGGTAAAATAAATTTGATTCTCAAGAAAAGCAAAAAGGAAAATCAGATGGAGGAGAGGGAAACAAGGGGGAAAATGCCAGGCAACAGGGAGGCAAAAATAGGCGGAGATACACACAGGAAGAAAAGTTGTTAAGATACAATAATTTGTTACAAGTATTGATTTTAATGGGGTCAATTAATATTATTTGTAAACAGAAAAATATATTAAACAATAAATTTGAAAGACTTAATACTTTTCTTACTATGGAAGTAAAGAGGAAATTCTTTAGAATTTGAAAAATATTGTGATAATTGAACTGGATACCCTAAGCATTAGAAGCAACCAATTGTTATTTGAAAGTGCAGTATCTATAAATAAAACAGTATCTATAAATAATAATAGTTTAAACAATAACTGAGCTAAAACTTTTTTCTGTGTGGAAAAAATTTTTCGAAATAAACCGAAAATTTCTTTTTCCTATTTGAGCGGAGGCCGAAAGGAGAAAACCAAAGGAAAAGCAGCCAAAGGGTAGGGGGGAAGTAAGTTTGCAGGGTTGGGGGTGGCAGGAAGAGAGTAGTAGGCAAAAAGAAAGAAAGAAAAATATTCTCAACTATGCTGCAGACATAAATTAAGTTTCCATGGTTGGAAATTGGTTCTCCAGCTACATGTTGTCGTTGTAGTTGTTGTTGACTTTGCTTTTATACAATTTCTTCAGGCCGAAACCCCCCTTTTAACCCCCGCATGACCCCGGACCTGGCACTTTGAGGAGTTAAGCAAAAATGCCTGCCAGGATGTGCGCATTTCTCTTCAGTATCTTCGTGAGTTTGTGTGTGTGTGGGCGAGTGTTGCTTGTATTTCGGTTGGGATTTTTATAAAGCCTAAGGTAGTTTGATGTTATTTTATTTGATTTTTTTTGCCTGGCTGCCCGCCTTATATCCATCTCTTCGTGGCAGGAGGAAGGAGGATGCCCAAGAAAAATGTTCCAAATGAAAATGCCAACAGAGTGTAAACAAAACCATGTACTCCTTCACTACATATATATGCAGAAGTCCATGTGTATATTGTATATTTTGAGATTTCACAAGAGAAGCGGCTAATTTGGCAAGCCAACATATCAAATCAGTCTGTGTTGGGGGCTGGAGGACTCGGAAAGTAATCTTGGCACTGGCCTAGAGGAAACCAATAACGTCAGATTGGTTTTGGTTCTGGCTTAGATTCGTTGTATGGTGTTTCATAAGTATTTCGAGGAAATTAATAAGATGTTGCAAATAGAAACTCCAGAAAAAATTACCTAAGCGCTACGACGACTACGCACTTTAACAAAAATCAAAGAAATTAAAATGGCTTTTTAATTCCTTGATTTATTATTTATTTTTTAATATTAAAATATTTTCAAACAAAAAAAATTATTTGAAAAATTACGATTTCTTTTAAGTATTATACAATATAACAAATCTTTCAAAAGAGCTTTTAAAAATGTATAGTTACATTATAAATTTATATTAACAAAAAAGTATTTAACAATATCGGCTTTAAATTTAAAATGTATATATTTGAAAAATAAAATGTTAAAAAACCACTTGTTTTAAATTTTAAATATTCATTATAAAACAACTTTAATTTGCGCATACAAATTTATTATAGATAAGAGGTTTAATTGGATTCTAAAAACTGATTTCTGTTTAAATTTGTCACATCTTAAAACCATTAATGAACTGATTTATTATAATTTAAGCATCATGTCATTATAAGATATATATATATAGGGGATCACTAAATTTCGTGTTATTTTTTCAATTATGAATTATAATAATTAGGTAATAACCTACTCATTAAATATGTTTTTGTGTTTTTCGCGATCCGTAATTATTTTCCTTTTGGTTAGAAAGGTTTTATTTTATAATCACTCGTTTTAAAGTATACTAAACATTGTAAAAACTCGTTTCACCGATCAGAGATCACTTGATGTTCTCGTTATGTTCGCGTTGTGCAAGTCACTTTTGCGCATGCGCACTTTCTTTTTTTTTGTGTTTGGCGTGTGTTGGGATCGTGTCCTGCCAAGTGGCTAGCTCGTTGTCAACTGCCGCATGACGCAGCGGAATAACAAAAAATATCGGCTATCAATTGCCGGTTGCCGGTTGAAAATCAAAACAGCAAATAGCAATGATACTAAAATCACAACGACACACCAACCCAACCTAACCCTCCATATCGTTTAATACGCGCACACACACACACACACACACTGAGCCCCTACCCATATCACCGAAAAAACCTCAATAAAACACCCCAAAATATCAAAAATCATAGAATTTCCCTTAAAAAAATCCATACAGCGACAACTGAGCAGCGCTGCCCGGAAAACCATTATTGCTCCGCCCCTTTTGGCTTTTCTTTTTTCCTCCTCTCTTTTATTTTTTTGAATTTTTCAGTAACCACCACAACTACAACTACAACTACAGGAACTACAAAAGAAAGGGACGGCGACACACGAATGAGCAACAACCGCGCAACTTGGACGGTTTTCCCCCCATATTATTGCTGTCGTGCCAATTTATCATTGTTCGATAGGATTTTCAATTTGTTTTTCCTACTGCAGAAGTTCGTGTGCCGCCGTCGTTGTTATTGGTGTTTCGGCAGCGGCAGTTATATTTTTGTTATTTTAATTTATGCACTGCCAATGAAAAGAGTCACAAATTCTTTGGTTTCTTTGAAGTCGCTGTCAGAAAGGCCAAAACTTCTTGACTTGAGTAGCTAGGAATTAAATAAATATTTTCGAAAAGGGTTCAGGGGTAGTTTAATGTTCCTTTATGTTGAAATTGGCTAATTGAAGGGTTTCCGCGGACTCTGAGGTGTTCTGAATCCACACCCAGGTATGAAAATCCTTTTGAAAATACCTTTTAGGGATTTTCCACGGAGGCTTTTTGTAATTGTCTTATAATAACATGATTATCTAGGGCTATTGTAAGAAGTACTTTAAAGAACCCCTATAGCTGGAGTATATTTTTAAGAACACAATGTGAATAGTCGTAGCAAAAAGGATTACGGTAGATCACTTTTTCAATTGTATACAATGTGTAAGTGTATCTTTTCACACTTCACTCTTTGAAAGGAAAATAAATCCAAGCGAAGTGAGTAAAGGGTTGATTTACATTATGAGTCTATTATTATAATTTCCTTTTTTAAAAAATATATGGGTGTTGAGACAAATAGGTTTTGATCGATTGTCGTAATCTTTTTCATTTTTCATGAACGCCTCTAATTGAGTTGTAAAAAAAATTAACTCAGCTTACTTTTAATTATTTTTATCGTCTTCCCTTTTAATTGCATTAAAGACATTTGAGGTCTTATGCTGAAAGAATTATTGAAGTTAGGTACTTTTTTAGTAATTTTATATTATGTCATCTGCCCACAATATCGACAAATAAATTATGAAACTTAGTCCCCTGATGATTTAGAACTGTGTTATTAAGTTATGAAGAATAATTTAAATGAAATGCATGAATAAAGTGCTTTGAGCCAGGGTTCAAACGAATCCCCGAAGGGATTAGGCTTTGCTTCAGTGGACATCTCCATAAATCTGAGTCATAAACTCTCCCCAGAGACGCGGCCAGTGATTGTTTGCTTTTCATGATTGACGGATTGACTTGCAGATACTTGTAACTCTAAGGACATGCCTGCTGCAAGTGCATGTGTGTGCGTGCGGGTCCAACCTTGGCCACCCCTTTTCCTTTCTCCATTTATCCTTTTGCCACTCGGCATTCAACACACATCAGAGGCCGAAAAAGTGAAAGTGACTTCCCCGTGTCCTGCGGTCGTCCTTCTCGTCCTGCGCCTGCGCCATGAAGGTGACTCTCTTTTTTTGGAGCAGCCGGTCATAGTAATAGTCATATGTGTACGAGTGTGGCTAGAAAATCGCCGGTTGAACGAACCAGGCTAGCAAAATAGTCCAACAGCAACAGTCGGAGCGAAGCAGTTGGCAACTCATTGGTCGGCAGCTGAATCGAATTGAATCGGATCGGACCCCAACCCGAACACCATCAAAACCACCCACTCGGTCTGGTCTATTTTGACCTGGTCGCCGTCGTGGTCGTGGTCAAGGTTTTCCCATCGACTTTCACTCTCACACATGTCCACTGTGACGTTGTCGTTGCCGGCACTTTCACTTTCGCTTTCACTCGAGTGGAATCACTCGCACGCACGCACCGAAAAGAGGGGCTTCCCCCTTTCGTAGGCGCATGTCCTTGCAGTGGGCGGAATGTAAACAAACCGCAAATGTCGCGGTTGAATCATTTTAAGTTTGAAAGGATTTGCAATGGGGCTCTGTCTTTTCTTTCTTTTAATTAACATAAAATAATAATAATTTATAATGATATTTTTGTAGAGTACAAATGTTCCTTTTTATTTCTAAAAAATAAAATTCTTTTTAAGGATTGTGATCTGATAAGTAAACTTTTAATATGTTAACTAACTTATTTGGAATACTTTTTCTTTATATGTTAAACCAAACAATATTTAGTAGACTTATTTAAATATAAAATATTTGAAAATGAATTTGGAAGTTTGCTTACATGAAGTTTTCTTATATCAAAACATTACTAAAAAATGTGAATTATACATATTTATCCATACATACACACAATGTTTTGCTATACTTTTTATGTATTAGGTACAGCATATGTTAGGGCGTTCAAAAAACTAGCACCCGCCCAACTCATTGGGTACCCACATAGTAATTATTAAATTTAAATTCAAACTGGACCCAACCCACTTCGCACCCTTAGCCTAGCGTGTCCTGACGAAATGTCGGTTATGATTGATACGCCCCTTTCAACCCATATGCCACACTAACTCGGACACCTACAAAACCAGCCCCTGACAGGACACCCCCGCCCAAAATGTTGTATGTGGATTGCAATTAATATTTCTGATGAAAATCAAATTGAAATTATGCGTGGACTCAAAAATGTAAATGGAAATGGGAATAATAATGTGTCAGGGGATTGGGAAATCAACCCTCAACTCGGGAGTAATGATCTCTGTTGGTTTTCCTTCTAGTGCGGGGGAGGAATTTTGGTGTCGTCTTTCCCCAGAAAATGTGTGCGACAAATTACTTTATTAGAAATGCACAATGTACGTGCGAATCTACTCAGTTTTTTGATGTGCTTAAATTGGGGTGGTACATTGAAGTCTTTTTGATCAGGAATTCATTAGTTAAGGAAAGTTTCACTTTACACTAACAAGATGAACAAATTGAGGGTTATAAATAGATCATTTACTAATTATTCAGCTTGGTGATTAGTCATTGTTATTATAGATATGTTCGATTCTATCAGGGAGCAACTACATACAATAACTAGCTTTTAATTGGTATCAAATTTGTGTTAGTAATGCAAGAAATATAATGAGTATAATAAAATGTGGGAGACCCCAGTTCTTCAGAAATCGTAATCATCTGCCTTGTTAGAAATAAGAAGTATGTCGCAACCATTTCGTAGAATTTTCTTTTCCTTTGACTTAGCAGTAAAAATCCTTTTTTACTAAAGTCCTAAGCCAACGACAAAAAAAAAAAACAGCCAGTTTCTGTGTGCCCTGCTCATTAGTAAGAAATCTCATTAGAAACCAATGAACGCGCTTGGAAAACAAACAAACAAACTCATATTTGTTGGGTGAGTGGGGTGGTAAAACCCTGTAATGAGAGCTTCGAAGGCCTCAAAATCGTTCACCGTTTGATATTTTTCCATCATTTTCACTTTCACATCTCCATGGCGCATGGGCCGCGAAGTGAAAAATTAATTTTCCTCAACCATTTGTATTTCCAACCCACACACACACAACCTATTTTCCGACCAACCGAAAAGCGAAAGGCCAACAAAAACTATTTCCATCCTTGTCGGTGGCACTAAAACTTTTTTCTATCAAATATTATTTTGTACAATAAACCAAATGCGTGTGTGTGTGCGTTCCACCCCCTGGGTGTTTATGTGTGCGTTTGTGTATGATAAAATAAAAATACGAAAAATATGAAAAAACGAGGAAAATTAATAATGAAACTCAAACCCAGAGACAAGGACAAATGCTGTGCACATAAGCCAGGCAAAGTGCGTAAGTGTGAAGGGAAATGTGGGTGGGGGGTTCTAATAATCATGTTTATAATAAGGCAAGTGTTTTCCCTAGCCCTAATGAGACTCATACTATGTTCCTTATCATCTGCCTTATCAGCAAGATGAAGCCACCCTCAAAAGTATGCAGCAAAATAGTTTGCTAGAGAAATCTATCGTCCAAGAACTTTTCATCCAAAAAAAGAATACAAAGCAGACAAATTCCATAAATTCTAGCTTCTTCATCTTCAAACACACACACACACACATGCAGAGATGTAGGGGGAGAAGTTTGCAATTTTATCAGAAATACACACACATACACACAAACAGACAGGAGAAAACCACCCCACGCCCCTTTTTTGGCCCCCGAAGCGAGTTTATGAAACCATCAAATTATTTTCTTTTCCATTTCTGACACTCAAAAGAAACGGCAAACATACAGAAGGAGGGATGAATGTGGGTGGGGGTGTGGGAGTGGGTGGTGGTGGGGTGTGGGGTTTCGGAGAAAGCAAGAAATGAAGGAAAAAAAGGGAGAAAAAATTATTATTTTCCAGTTACAGTCGGCTTGGTCTCCATGGTGGCCCTGGCACATCCTTTACATTATTTTCCTGCTGCTGCTCAAAGTTTTTGCCATGTGGCCCCCACCAAGCCCCTTCTTTCCCCTTAACCCATAATGCCTGCGGGTTACATTTTGCCCAGTTTGTGTGTGTGTGTGAGTATGAATGTGCAGCTACTTCGTCTTATTCGAGTACGAAATTTTTATGAGAAAATGCTTGGCAGTGGGTGTGTGTGTTTGTGTGTAAGTTACTGGGCTGTATATCAAAATATTTAAAAGCAAATATAATATTGGGGGAGGTGGGTTGTGCTCAGGGTGCCTGTGTGTGTGTGTGTGTGTTTGTGTTTGTGCCTAGCTGGAATTCGGGCAAAAGGCGTAATAGAAAAACACTTAAGCCAACCCCCAACCTCCGGGCTCTGCGAAATATCAAAATGTAAAAAAAAAATTTTATATATATATATACAGATGTATACAGTATATACTTATATTAATAATGAGCCGCAGCGCCAGCGCAAAGAGAAAATGAGAAAAAAGAAAAATATTCGCTTTGCGGGTGTGTGTCTGTGTGGAATTTATTGATTTTCAGCGAATAAATATTGCCGGAGGAGCACATGGCAAGTGACTTAATATCAGTCGGCTGGATATTTACAATAGACACATGCAAAACGCATATCAATAGATATATTGAAATTGATTTGGCCTGCTGACGTTGCTATATGTTATCGTTGAAATTTTTATATTTTTATTGTCAGTCGCAGTCGCATTAAAAATACTTAATCTCCGACGGCCCAGTTATTGCCTTCGCCCTGTCATAAAAGGTTGGTGGTATGTGGGGCTGGCATTTTAATCATGTCCATATCGAAAATTTTACTTTATCGCAATCCCGAGCCGGCCATATTATATTATTATTATTATATTATATTATTATTATTCTCGTTTCTGCTTTTACGTTATTAGCACCCGTAAGGGGACCTCGTGGCGTATGCTCGACGTGCGATAAAACCCGTGAGCTAATGAGACTTTTTAATAAATTGCCCCATTCCGGCTGGCCCCGTTTTTAGTACAATTTTCATTATTAATAAAACTTTATGACATCTATATATCAGACATTGTGCACTTTTGTTTCATAAAAAAGAGAGAGAGTCGCGGACAGCACACACTCACACGCCATTTATTATTCCAATTAAATTTACCAACTTCGTAGGCCATTGTTTATGTGTGCGTGTGAGCGCGTCATGGCATCTATCAAAAATTCGCATCTATCATTTCGGGCTTTCTGCTTTTCAAGCCCAGAATTATACATTCTAGTGTGAGTAACAAAAGTTAGGCGGGACCCTATTTAAATCAGAATAGCATACCTTTAAGAGAGCTAAAATACTACTTTAAAACCCGCTTTTAATTACTTTTAGCTAATCATGAAGGTGAGTAATCGGACCTTAGGGTCGTCATGTTTAAGGGCATCCCTAAAAGGTCTAGATAAGTTTCTGGCTATTACTAGTTTAAAAGAATTGAATTTTCAAAAAATGCAAGTAAAATTTGTTTAGAAAAGATGTTAAAGTCGTCAGATGAGAAGCCCTAATCTTTTGGAAACACTCTTTTCAATGCAGAGTATTAATAAATATAAGTCTCATTAAATCATGTAAACAAACATCCTAATTTCAATTATTTGCCAATAGTAATAGGTAAATAAGTAAAATACTTAAATATTACAAGTAATAAGTGTGTAGAATCTCGTTGCGGATATATATTTTTAAAGTGATTATATACATACATGCATATATTAATAAAAGAAATTATTCTTTTTAAAGTACATTTTATAAGGAATAATAAACACAGTCATTTAATTTCAATAGCTCTTTATAATGGAATATTTTAAGATTTCATAACCATAACTAATAGAGCTGTAAAATTAGGATGACTGCAGGGAGTCTTAGTAGGAGTTTTAAGCAGTCGAAAGCATTAAGCAACTTTTTTTTGTATTTGCCAATTGTGTTTAATTTCGATACAATTTTTTCTAAGCCAATTTTAGTTTTGTTCGTTTTTTAGTGGCCAATGCAAGCGGGCACAGTTCAAAATTCCAGTTATATATTTTGATTAATTTGGGTTATAGTTTTCGTAGCTTGGACTCACTATGTCTCTGGCCAGAGAGAGCATCTTTAATCCTAAGTGTAAACTTTTGCGAAAATAAACGCGCATCGAACGGAAACTCCTTGGATAAGGCATGTTTAGGCTAGTATCAAAATTTTTGAGTTATTTATTACTTAATTAGTTTGTTAACGTTTAAAGCACTTTATGGGGTTTTTAGCACAGCGTTTTTGGTTATAAAAATACAAAATAAACTTGGATATCCTTGTTTTAATTTTTATGTGTTGTCACCACTTTTTGATTGTTATTGGCTTATACAAATCCTCGGGTTTTGTCACTCATTTCAAACACTTTGGACACTGAAATCGGCAGATTGCTTTGTGCATTTGTTTGGCTTTCATTTGCTTCTCATGGGTTTGGTTTGGTTTGATTTTGTTCCAGCTGGAAACTTACAGAACTTGTACAGGGCGTTACACTTATTTGATCATGCCGACAAGTCCAAAACGACGCTGTGGTAGCCACCCGCGGCTACTTCTGCACCACGTACGCGTTTTCTGTAGACTGATTCGGCTTTTCCGTTTTCCCAATTGCCAGCCTGCCGCCAAAGGATGCAGACACCCACACTCGTGCACTGGCACTCGAAAGAGAGCGAGAGTCCGCGAGAGAAACCACCCCCAGAGCCACCCCCAACCTCCAGCGGGCAACGCTCTGTTGCTATTTTGTTTACTTCTCGCCGCGGGGGCGTTCTACGGAAAAAAAGGGAGAGATTAAACCGAAGGGATTAGTAGGGGAGGGGGTGGTACTGCTAGGCAAAACATGTGCTAACCTTTTCCACTAACTATACATTTTTTGGCGCCCATCGTGGGACATTGAAAGAGAACATACATTTTGTTGCCTGCTTTAAAGGTTCTTTAAAATTAAAAAAAATAATTTTTTGGAAAAAGAAAGAAACTTACAAGAACTAGTAAGGGTGCTAAAAAAAAAATTTACCTTCAAGCAATCCTATTTTGGCGACCAGCGTTGAGCCTTCGGTCGAAATTATTTTCGTGACCTACTGTTCTCTTGCTTAAAATTCATTTAAATTTAAAATTAAATTTTACTTTATAAACTAAACTTTATACCCAAGCCATATTTATATGTATGCAGCGCGCCCACTTGATGGATTCGCAGTAAAAGCACACACCTACACAAGCTCTAATCCAACCCTCTGCTCACAGGACATGCGTATTAGATAAGTCAAAAATAAAAATGCCACTCAGAGAATTCCTCTCCGGACCATTTTTTGTTGTTGTTGCTAAAACAGTTTATCAACACAACCGAGTCTCTGATAAAACAATCATCGTTTATGGTGCAACACGCTTCAACCGCCGCCCCCCAGCAGCATAATTGAGATATAGTCCAGTGACCAGACCAGTAACATCGGACCAGGGTGGCAAACGAATAGAGTGGAGTGGAATGGAATGGCCAGGACGAGAGGCACAAGAGGTTGGAGTGGACTTGAAAGTAGAGTGGTGTGGACATGTTCTGTAACCGCATGATTAGAAATCGAGTAAAGTCGATGACAAAGTGGCAGGAGGAGCCGAATCAGTCCTCAAACGGGGTGGGGAATCGAGACACGATGGGTGGGGTGCCAAACTAGGTTAAACTCAAACCCTTCCATTCAAATTTTCGCTTAATGATTTTTCAGCTAGTTTATGACAAACAATATCAATGCAAAGGCGTAACCTGCGTGCGAGTCGTTTAACTGCCTTTCCCGCCCTGTTCGGCTCCTACCAACCCCCTTTAGCGGCTGTTTCCCTCGGAAAATGAAGCACGCGTCGGAAATGAGAGGGCATAGTTTTCGCATTTTCTTTTAAACTAAAAAACAAAACTAAAAACAAGAAAGAAAGTTTCAAGCAAGGTAGTCGAAGTACTGAATACCCTAGTAAAACAATTTAATAAACTAGATTTTAAAACTAAGTGTATAATTATATAGAAAGAATCTGAAGTACATAAAAAATCTAGTAAGTTTTAAATCACAATTAACCAATTTAAATTATAGTAAACACTTTAATCTGGTTATATAAAGTTATCAAAAACTGTTATTTTAAACTCTTCACAAAACAGTTACGTTTCACTAAATAATAAAATAAATAATAGTGTAGTAGTGTATTGTATTTAAAATTTTAAAAGAAACCTAAGACTGAATAAAGCAACTGTATTGTTTATTCTGTAAAGAGTATGCATTACAAGAAAAGACGAATGGGAAATCAAATATGCGCTTAGCACGATATATTCAAATTTTTTACGTTTGCTGCCGCCCCCGAGGACAACGGGTTTTTATTTGAATTTTTATATGCCATATAAACCAGACCTGTGCGTCAGTACGCGACTTTTCAATAAAAATCCCAATCCTGCTCGGCGGGTGGATTTATTTGTCGCCCTTGCTGCTGCTTGAAGTTTTGCGCTGTCGATGCTGCATCAGCTCCTGGTATTGCTCAATGGATCCATCCTCATGCTTAGACGTAAACGAGACCGGTTGCTTTTCGGCCTTGGCCTGCTCATCGCTGGCAGCCACTTTGCTGCGCTTCGATTTCTTGAGTTTGTCGCGTACGCGTTTTCCCAGCCGCGACTCTGCCAGCACCTGGCTGACCTTGGAGCTTTTCATGTAGCGTGTGCGCCAAGACTAAAAATATCAGGGTTTTATAGAGGTGATTAACTAAATTGTTATTTTTATGAACATTCAAAAGTACCTCGGAGTCTGTCCGTTGTAACTTGTCACGCTCATCTTCGCTGGTGTCCAATGATATAACATCGTTGTCCATATCCTCGGGATCGGGCAGCTTCTCCTTCTTCTCATTCTTAATGCTCACTGGAAGTTGCACGTCTTCTTTAGTCATTTCCTCAATCATTTCCAGATCACCGCCTATTGAAATGACATCGTCGTTTTGGTCTTCATCGTCTAGGGTTGCTGGTTCGGAAATAGTGGATTCCTTTGTCTCTGCTGGAGGATTATGGATAGCCAAGGAAGCTTCCTCTGTGAGCTTTTCCTTTTCTGTACATTTTTCAGGCTCATCTGATGTTTTCTGCTCCTCTAGCTTAGTTGGCTCTATGTTTTTTTCTGGTTCTTCGGTTTGCGTTAATTCTTCTGTCTTGGCCGGCTCTTCTGGCTTGGCTTGCTCTTCTGACTTGGCCGGCTCTTCGGGTTCATCGCGCACTTCTCCCTCCTCCGGCTCGCTCTCAACGACTGGAGCTGGGGGCTCCACAGCAACTGGCTCAGTCGTTTCTTTACTTTTTTGCTTCGTGGCCTCGTCATCCGTGCTGTCGCTGATCAGCAGTGTTTCTGGCTCCATTTGAATGGTTATTACATCTGGTGAGGCAGAACGCGATTTGGAACGCGACGGCTTACTGGTATCGTTATTTGTAACTGACATTTCAGAAGGAGGAGGTGGAGCTGCAGCATCTTTTTCTGGCGACTTTGAGGTCTGCCGATAGTTTCGCTTGATTTTGATTCTCTTGCGGGGCGCTTGCTGTTCCTTACTGGTACTATCCGCTTCTGCCGGAGGAAGAGATGTATCCTCTTTGGGTGCTTTAGTTTCCTGCGACTTGCGCTTCCCTGACTCCTTGTTTTTGGTGCTGCGTTTTTCCTTTCGCTGAACTTTCTCCGCTGGGATCTCATCATCATCATCCGACTTCACCTCTATCTTGGTGATTGGCTCCATGGCTAGCTGGGAGCGAATGGCCCGGGCCCGAGCCTGAAGCTCCAGAAGTTCCAGAACACTCATCTGACCGCCCGCTGTGAAATAATGGCAATCTTAGTAAGCTGAGCAACTTTAAACTCAAACAAAACATCATGTGTTATTTAGTTTTCATAGTTTCGTAAGGTTGGTACTTACACTCCTTGTTTTCGTTCCCATTGTTCGTTTTTTGGGCCCGAAGCTTTTTCTTGGCTGAAAGTCAGACAAAGATTGCATTAAAAATTTTAGGTAAAGTATTGTTCAAATTAACTGCACGCCAGAATGTCGGTGAGCCAGCAAGCGACACCGCTGCAGCTGGACAGCCAGACTGCCGACGATCTGGAAGGGGAGGAGGAGGAGCAGCCGGAGGACGAGAACCGTCTGGACAAGTTCACAGTGAGGATCAATGGTCAGCATGATCTGGAGCAGCGTTTGCAGGATTTCAAAGCGGCCTGTGAGGCTCACGAGAAGCATGCCAGGCGGCGAAAGCGAAGGCGATACTACCACCTGGGCTTGGTAGCTAAACTGGTGACGGAGACCACCCACGATGAGCTCCGGCGCATGCTGGAGAATGGAACCTACACCTTTCACGTCGATACGGTGGCCAACAAGCCCGAGGAACTGCAGGCCATATTGGACACAATGAACATAGCCATTTCGGCGCACTCTACGGAAAGGGAACTGCGTCTGACCACCGGCTTGGCGCTGGAGATTAACGGCGAGTGCTGTCGCATTGGCAGACTGAGGAACAACTGCACTGTGATGCTGGCACGTGGGGCGGTGGTGACACTCACCACCGATGAGGCCTATCGCTATAAAGGCTTCAAGGAGATCCTCTACGTGATCAATCTGCGGGCTTATCTCGCCTCCGTCCAGCTGGGCGACATTGTGCTGATTGGACGGGAAGTTAGGGGTCGCGTAGTAAAGACTTTGCGTGAGGCGCTGACCATCATGATCTTGGATGCTGGTCTGGTGGCCTCCTACGACTTCATAGAACTTCCCAGGCAATGCCACGCCCTGGATCCAGATGTCTATCCCGATTTGTACTTGAAGGACCTGCAGATGGTAGCGGCAATGAATGCCAACTACGTGGTGCTGCCCAAGATTCGCTGCAAGAGCTTCCTTCGTGCCGTGCGACAGACCTTGAACGCCGACTTCAATCTAAAGTTGATCGGCATGATCGACTTTGAGTATGTGCGCAGCAATATGCTGGATCTACTGGGCATCATCAAGCTGCTGGACTACATCTGGATACCGGATATGTTCAACGTTAGCTGCTGCGTCTACAACTACATAATGGAAGACGTGCTGCCCATTTCGCAGTGCCAGAAGAAGCCGGTTATTGGCACTGTGCCGCTGGAGCGTTGCAGCGACTTCAAGCGGTTCGAGTTGCACGAATTCCTTTGGAAGGTCGATGCCATTCACATCCAGAAGAGTCCGTGGTGCAACAAATATCCGCTGATTGTCAAGAAGCTTATGCCCATTAAGGATTATCGAGTTGGCGTTGTCCAAAACAAGATGGTGCTGAAGAATATCCTGACCTCGTACCAGACGGTAGTGAACTTCATCATTCGCACAATTAGTTCAATTGAGTGCCAGGCAATATTCTTGTTCACCACGTGCGAAACGGCCAGCGTAGCCCTTTCCCGCACCGAGATCTACTGCCCAGTCTATCTGATGCTGCCTCTCGAGGAGACCGACGATGCGGATAACATTGCCTGCAAGGTGGAATTGTCACGAGAGCTTCATTTGCGCCGAAATATGCACCCGGTTCTTTACACCAAAGACCTCAACGAGTGCAATTACAGTCCGATTGAGTTCGGAGTGGACTTCATGCGAAAGAAGGGTTGCTTGGAGGTTGGGGACTTTGTGGTCACCCTGGAAGTGGCCAAGGAGGACAAGGAGAACTTGGTCATCGGCATAGGCGAGGACGTCTGCATCCTGCGTGCCTTCTACGTGTCTCCGCTCCTTGCATGCGAGAAGTTCAAGTACGGCGGCTAACTATTCAGCGTGCAGTTGTGCAGATAACACAGGTTAACCAGCTCAAAATTAAATGTAAAATAAGCCAAACCACTAACTTCTTCGGGATTCCTGCCCTCCAATGTCGCTGTCCGAGGAAATCTCCTCCAGAGAAATGTGTTCTGCAAGGGGAGCTCTATAAGGGAATTGTTTATATAGTTATAGAGTGCCTTGACATACCCTCCTTTTGCTCAACATCAGAATCCTCAGAGCTCTCGGTGTCTGTGGGACATCGTGTGCCTTCTATTATAGCTTTTAGGCGCTTGGTGGACAGGCAGAGCAGCTCCTCCAGGCACAGTGCCTCGATCTCGTCCAGGGGTGTTTTCTGATTAAATTTTAGCTTTAGTAATTTCTTTATAAGCATACCAAAACCAACCTTTAGAAACTCCGGCGCCAGGTTCATTATAGTCTTTGGTTTTAGTGTCCCAAATATCTGTTTCACCAACTCCAGACGATCGTCTATATAGTGTGAAATCGGATGCAGCGTGCGGTCCTCCTCCAACTTTTCCTTTTTTATGCTGATGGGCTTGGGGATCTGGTCACCCTTTCCGCCTTTTTTCGCCTTGGAGCCGCTCATTTCATCCAATTTGTTGTCAAAATAAAAAGCAAACAAAATTCGGCCTGGCTGCCAGCGTTGCCACACCGATTGATAACAGCTGCACAGTGGAATAACAAAGGAAACATGGGAACTAATTTTAAGCCCCAAAATCGCAAACCGAAATCGCTATTTAAAGTCGAGTAAATATTCTTTTATATTATAAAGAATAATTTAAATTTCAAACATTACATTTTTTCTAGTTTGTAATGTTAATAATAGCGACGGATTTTGTTATCTACGATTAGTTTTAAAAGAATAAGGTAAATGTATATGTTTAAAAACTAAAAATATTCTTATTAGTATTTAAAAAAAACAAATGTTATCTCATAAAATAAAACATATTATTGATATTCCGAATAAATATTGATTTACCTCACTGTGCGCTTTTGTTAACAGTGTTGTTCTTGTTTGTACAGAACAGCTGATTCGAGCAATCTAGGCTGTGAAAATTTGTCAAGTGTTGGTTTTTGGTCTAAATTAAACAAGGTAAGGACGATTAATAACTTGTTTTGTGACTGTGAGTTTTGAAAGTGGTCTGACCAGCGAAGAAAAACATTATTTTGTGCTTAAGGTTGTTTTGGAAGGGATAAACATGAGTAGAAAGCTGGTGGGGTGGTGTTACGCGCGTTACTGTTATTTACGAAGGATAAAGGTTTTAGGTAAATATGAATAGTGAAGTGAATTAAAAGCTATTTAGAGCAGTTTCAATCAAAGAAAATTATTATTTGTATAAAAAAATCCATTTGTTATTATCTTAACATGCCGCAAGAGATTTACAGGTGACAGTTGACAGTGTTAAGTATTTGACATATTTAGGGTATTTTATTTGTGGAGTATATCCGGAGAGCTTCGATACGGTCACACTGAACATATGTTCCGGAAAGAATGGCTGCGATTTCGCGTCGGTAAAAATAGCAAATACTTGTTAATGTGCTGCGGGAAAGCCTCCTCCCCGGCCCCAAAGTGGCCCCGAAAAAAAGCGTGAGCAAATGTGCGCGCTGCAAGATAGCCGCCGCGAAACGAACGATAGTGACGAAAGCGCCTAAATCAAAGTACCAGACGTCCCGAAATTACGATGAGTGTGTCGCGCGGCAGCAACACAACGCTGGACCTGCAGCCCCTATTGGCGGACAGCGATGACAACAGGGAGCAGGAGGAGAAGAGCGGAGGATCTGGGGGAGTAACGCTACTCAATGGCTCCGGTTCGAAAGAGCTGGGCCACCGCGAACGCGAAGATTCCGCCTTGTTTATCAAGAAGATCGGCAGCGCCCTGTTCTACGGCATCTCCTCGTTCATGATTACGGTGGTGAACAAGACGGTGCTGACCTCCTACCACTTTCCCTCGTTCCTGTTCCTCAGCCTGGGCCAACTGACCGCCAGCATTGTGGTCCTGGGCATGGGCAAGCGCCTGAAACTTGTATCCTTTCCGCCCCTGCAAAGGAACACCTTCGCCAAGATCTTCCCGCTGCCGCTGATCTTTCTGGGCAACATGATGTTCGGCCTGGGCGGCACCAAAACCCTGAGTCTGCCCATGTTTGCGGCCCTGCGACGCTTCTCCATCCTGATGACCATGCTGCTGGAGCTCAAGATCCTGGGCCTGAGGCCTTCGACGGCGGTGCAGGTCAGCGTATACGCCATGATTGGAGGAGCACTGCTGGCCGCCTCCGATGACTTGTCCTTCAACATGAGGGGCTACATCTACGTAATGATCACCAACGCCTTGACCGCCTCCAACGGGGTGTATGTGAAGAAAAAACTGGACACCTCGGAGATCGGGAAGTACGGCCTGATGTACTACAACTCGCTGTTTATGTTCCTGCCTGCCCTGGCCCTGAACTATGCTACGGGGGATCTGGAGCAGGCGCTCAACTTCGGGCAGTGGGACGACTCGGTGTTTGTGCTGCAGTTTCTGCTCAGCTGCGTCATGGGCTTCATCCTGTCGTACAGCACCATCCTGTGTACGCAGTTCAACTCGGCGCTGACCACCACCATTGTGGGCTGCCTGAAGAACATCTGCGTGACCTATCTGGGCATGTTCATTGGCGGGGACTACGTCTTCTCGTGGCTCAACTGCATCGGAATCAACATCAGCGTGCTGGCGAGTCTACTGTACACGTACGTCACTTTTCGGAGGAAGCGGGCTCCCGATAAGCAGACCCACTTGCCCAGCACCCGCGGCGAGAATGTCTAGCTTCGTCTTAGGTCAAACTCAAGCCAAAGCCATACGATATGTTTAGCGTATTCCGTTCTACGTACTTCGTTCTGCAATATGCGATCTGCGATCTGCGACTTTGTATTCGATTTCCTATAGCCACACAGCGCAACGTCTCTGTACATATATATCTAGCGATCTATCTAATGAGTGTAATTTAGCAATTATGTAATTTTAATAACTTTGTACATTTGTCCGCATGCAACTGTTTCCCGCATCGAAAGTGTCATAAGTAATATAAATACACAGACATCCAGCTCCTCCTCGGCAATGGGTGGGCCAGATAACCGATGTTTTTTGTGTTGTGTTCCATTTTGTCTCATTACCGATAAGATTGGCTCCTTTGATAAGGTCTACAACTCGGCCTTAGCTAATTAAGAAAAATTTTGCTCTCACAAGTGCTATTTCTAATTAGGTTTCTGTATAAATTACGAAATATTTAAAGCTACGATGTGGGAATTTTCAATTACTTGTGCCTAATCGGGTGTTTATCTTTTCTGGGTAAACACGTTGGGGCCTTGAGAATTCTAGAAAACAAAGTACTGCAGCGCTGGGCAGTCCAATCCAGCAACGTCAACACTTAACATCACATCACACATACGTAAAAAGCAGCCGGAAGGCTTTTTACTTGTTGGCCGATCCCTGGTAACTCTATCAGAGTTTTCGGTTTTGTTGTATGTTGATTTAAAAAAACCACAAAATTATCAGGCTAGAAAAAGATTGCGAGTGGCCGTAATAGAATTTTGATTAGAAGCACGCCTTTAGTTTTTGTGCATAGCTATTATCCATTTTCATTTGTTGATTGTCAAGTAATGGACTTTTGAAAGCAATTTTTTGTTAACGAATTTTTTGCTTTGTTATAAAAGTAAATAAATTTACTCAGCTGAAACTTTGGAATTTATCGTCTCCTAAACAAAGTTATGCTTTTAAGATGGCAATCTTATTTCTAAGAACAATTTTTTCTAACCGAGAAACCGTGTATACTCTTAGCTGTTTAAAACTAATGATCGTATATAGCTAGATTGTTTACACACTAAGCTTTTAAGAAGCAAAGACTTGTCATAGCGCACAAAAATTAACTTTTTTCGCTTGCTTATAAATAGTGACTACCCATTTATCCAAACAGGCAACAATGACGACATTGAAATTGAGCATTAAATTCGAGAATGAGGTGCCAGTGCCCCCTGCAGCACTTTGTTTAGCTTTTATTTTGGGACCAGCAAAATTGATAGGTGGCGAGTGAGGGATTCGAAGTTGGGGATAGGTAATGAGGAAGCCGAAACAGGTTTTTTTTTACAGATTTATTAACCGTTGGGCGGACGGAGTACGGCGCTTGTGCGGTGAGGTAAATTGTTAGTCAGCATCTGCCCTGTCCGCGTACCCACATTATGGACAAATTGTTTGCTCATATTCGCTGCTATTAAAAGTGGGCACGTACGGCCCGAGCGACAAGCTTTAACCGAAGACAGGTAGTCAGGGTCATGTTTATGTGCGATGATGATGATGATGATGATGATGAAGCCGACGATCGTGCTGATAAGGTCACCGGGTGTACCTCCCCATGCCTCCTCTATGAATCCACAGATCAGCATGATGCAACGTTGCTGGCGTCTTCCAAAGCCACTGGCCCTGCGACGAGGTCTTACTTTGGGCCAGGTTAATAGCCAAACAGTGGCCACTGAAGCGCCTGAGTCGGAGCCACTGGACTCATTCGAGCGGCAGTATCTCAAGGATCGGATCGAGATAACGCCTTTCCAGCGAGTTATTCTAGGAGCTGGATCCTCCATTGCAGCCCTGCTGGATCCAAGACGGTAGGGTATCTAGTTTATATCAAATGTTCCTTAATATTTTATTTAGTTATATTGAAACCGCTCATTTGTTTAAGCCACATTAAATCAACTAAATCCACTTTGTAGCCACGATATGATCGCCTGTTTGGGCGAGACGACCGGTGAGGATGCTCTATGGAACATTTTGGATACGATGCAATCCAGTGAGGAGGGTCAGCGCATCATGGCCGACAAGCCGCGTATCCACACCAGTACTATTGACTTTAAGCACTTGGAAACTTTGCCACCCGACACTTTTGGAGCCTCCTACGTTAAATTTCTGAAAGATAATGTAAGTCATGTCTTGGGGTGATAAAAATGTAGGAACAAGTGTTAGCAAGCCCTATGAAAGTTTCATAAAGGTGACTTGAAAAAAATTGTATTTTGTTGTATTAAATTCGTTAGAAAATTCCAAATATTTTCTAGAAGTCATTGTGGAGTCCTGTGTGGACTATATCTTTAAAGCAAGATAGACAAAAAACATAATTACATTTGTATTTTATAAATTAGCTTGTAATTTGGGTCACCCACTTTCAGCAAGTCACGCCGGACAGTCGCATGGCCGTGAAGTTTTTGGAGGACCCCAAGCTGGCCTATTTAATGACGCGGTACCGCGAGTGCCACGACCTAATCCACACTGTGCTGGACATGCCCACCAACATGCTCGGCGAGGTGGCTGTCAAGTGGGTGGAGGCTCTGAACACGGGTCTGCCCATGTGCTACGGCGGCGCGGTTTTCGGAGCGGTGCGCCTACGTCCCAAGTGAGTTCAGTGAACTTGTCCCCCCAATTATGCCTCCATTCACACATTTGTTTATTTTTCGTCTACTCAGGCAGAGGCGTGCGTACTTGAAGCAATACTTGCCCTGGGCTCTGGAGAACGGCAAACGGACCAAGCCCTTGATGCCGGTCTACTGGGAGAAGCGCTGGGAGCAGAACATACACGAGTTGCGCTCAGAACTAGGCATTACTGTGTTAAATAAAGTTTGATGAGAAGTTTTGATTTTTAAACTCTGTTTTGAATTGGGAACATGTCGATTACAGCTATCGATTAAGGCAATCGCGATCATAGGAAAACTATCTGGCAACTCTTGTTCTGAAGCTAGAAATTGAGAAGCGTTTCCACCGGGGAATTTATGAAACGTTCTTTTCACGAACAAATTAAAACTATGCAATTTAAATTCCATATAACGAATGGCAGCCAAACATTTTTAAACATCCTAATCGAAAAAAATTGTGTTTTGTATGTACAACATTATTAATATTCGAACCAACAGTATCTTTTTACCTAAAATCTTTCCATTGTGAAGTGCTCTCTCTTAAGTGAATTTTAATCAAATTTAAATGAAATCAAATTTACTGTTGTTGATTTTATTGACCTTGTATTTTTGTATACTTTATAATCTTTATAACACAAACTAACTTTGCTTTAAATGTTGGACATATTCACAGAAATATAAAAAACGGCAGCTGTTTGAAAAATACAAATAAATTAAGATGTTACATTTAATTTATTTATGATAAGAATAAATAAACCTATTCAGAGCGGAAAGTCATATCCAAGAAATTAAATACTTTAATGTGGGTCTGGTGAGAGCACCCTGTACTTCGAAATGATCGCATCGTAACTTACACCGATCTGGCAGCATCGCCCGCTCTGTTTGCTTCTGCTGATGTGTTGTGTTTTGTTTCTCCGTGGATTGTCGTTTAATGGCTAATTATCTGCAAAAACCTCACAATGACTGAGAAATTTAATGGATTTAGCCACGACGAGATCCTCAAGATTACGGGCGTGAAGGAGGGTGGCGTGGGTAAAAGGGCTGCGAATCTGGAAGCAGGTTAGATCATTATGACTGAATGAACCACGAAGCGTGTAAACAATTATCTGTTTATAATAAAAACCCATTGCATGTGTGTGCGTGTGCAGCGAAGCAGGCGCTCCGGAATCAACCCGGCATTCGGCGGATGCCCGATAAGATCTTCCGGCAGGCAGATCAATTACGGAAACAGCAGCAGCAACAGCAGCAACCAACTAAAAAACCAGATGAGACGAAGAAGACCAAATCGGGAACGGTGACTCCCACGGAGAAGCCAAAGCCACAAACTCCCACGGCGGAAGATGACGTAGCCAATGGCTCGCTGAACCTAGAGCGCGCCCTTTCCGATTCATTAATGGAAGCACTCTACCATGGCCATGCTACAGCGAGAGATAACAAGCCCACTGCCACGTATACGGATGCTGCCGCCGAGAACAGTGAGGCCACATCCACGGACGACAGTTCGATACTGAAGATCAGCGGTGGTGATAGCCAGACCACGAGCTCCACTTACGATGCCAGCATCTTGCCGAGCAGCAAGGACTCCATCTCGCAGGAGCGCCTCAACACGGACTCGCCCTTCAAGGGCATCTCGCTCAAGGACTTCGAGCAGCACCGTCGCATGATCGAAGAGCAAAACAAGCAGAAGAAGCAATTGCTCTACCAGGCCATCGAGCAGCACACTCAGAAGTCGGCGGCGGAGTCACGCAAGATCGAGGAGATTCGCCACGAGCTGTCCAAGCTGGAGAGCGATCTCGCCGTGGATGTGGCCCTGCTAAGGAAGCAGATCGACAATGCCTGCATACATTTTTCCAATGTAGAGTGAGTAAAGAATTATGACCAAACTGATTTTAAATACTTAACTAATACCAAATCCTCTCCAGAAAACAATATGTAAAGATCGAGGCTCAGTTCCTGCGGGCCAAGATAGAGCTGCACAATGCTTCCGAGAAAAAGGAGCTGCTCACCGAGCATCTTTGCACCGTAATTGCCCACAACGAGGATCGCAAGGCGCAGAAGCTCACTGAACTGATGCAGAAAGTGGGTCTGACGCCAAACGATGAGCCCCCTGCCACGCCCCCACATCCGGATGTCTAATTAGTTTTCGTTTCATTCAAATATTCAGTCCTGTTTCCCTTAATTTGACTATGGATTTAAAAGTACTGCTCGCTTAAAAATTATATTTCCTCGAATAGTTGATATTATATGAATTCTAAATTTGCTTATCAAAATTTAAATTCAAAATCGAGCAGGGCTGATATATTTTGAGTGTTATAATATTATGTATGTAATTACTGTTAGTGTGAGTGAAAAAGTGCAAATTGCAATAAAATATATATATGTTATGTGTAAAATTAATTTGGGTCTTAAAAATGGAATGGAAAATTATATAAAGGTAGGGTATTAATTAGTCGATCGTAGAAAAATATTTCTGTGTTATTGTTTGGATTCGACTAGGTGGCAACGCCATTAGCTGACAAAACAGCTGATCGTTTTTTGAGTTGAACAAACGTGCGCGAAAGCCAAACAACAATATAAACGATAATATTGTTATTTTAAACTGAGTTAAAGTCACAAAAATCCGACAATGGCAGGACGTGGAAGGGGTGGCAAGACAGGCACCCTCACAGCCGAGCAAATGGCCATGCTGGGCTGCACAAAGGACCTGCCGGTGCAGACGGCGCCACCTCCTACGTTTCCACCTGTTTTAAACAGGCCCACTACCATAGAGGTGGGTTTAAATCAATTTAAATTCACTTAAATCTAATGATTTCATATTGTCAATATTCATCCGACAGACAACCGCTACTCAAAATTACCAGTTGCTGTGGAAGGAGGATTTCCTGAATCGAATGCGAGATTCCCCTTATTACATCGTCTCCGCCAGCCAGGAGACCCAAAATCTGGAGCACAAGGACTGGCGAGAGGTGAAAAGCCTACCGATTCATAAGATTCAATACCTTATGCGATATCTCTATTCCCCCAGAAAGCCATGAAGCATTTGAAGCTCAAGACCCAGCCCGAATTTAACTACAAAGCCATGCCCCAGGAACTGAACATCTCCAGTCGAAAGCGACGCGGCGCAGATATACGGCCTAAGTTGCTGGCCAAGAAGACCAACATCGAGGACCGGCTGAAGGTGCTGGAGCAGAAGGAACTGAAGTCTGGCGGCAATGAGCAGGACGAGATCAAGCAGGAATCCGACTCCGAGCAGGAGGAGGAGCAGGATGATCCGGAGGCGGCGATGGATGACGAGATGGACGAGGACAACGACTATGGAGCCACATACTTTGATAACGGAGAAGCCTTCAACGATGAGGATGACAATTTGGACGACGGCCCCGTTTATTGAGCTAAATAAAACCATCGAACTGAATACTTTCGGATCTGTGATTTACTATGTCGCCACTTTAAGCTTATTTAACACAAATGTTGGATTAATATACACGTAGGGGGTGACTGGCTTAGTCCAGGCTCTTGGGCACGTAGTAGTTAAAATGGATCAGACCAGAGGATTTGACCTGTAATGCAAATTTTCGTTAAAATTAAAGCGGCATTGGGAAAGGTGTGGCAGGAACTTACGAATCCAATGGTGCCGGCCAGGACGAGGATGCCAGTGATGAGCGCGGCATTGTACTTGGCGTTCTTCTGGCTGTGCTGCTCCTTCCAGTCTCCAGCGGGCACGGGCAGATCATTCATGGTGGAGTGGGGACCATGGCCACCGTGGTAAGCCGCACGCGACAAGGCGCCAGCTGAAATTGTATGTAAACAGATTTTTCAAAATATGTAGGTATTGATTATGGGAGCCATAGGGTGTTGTCACTCCCAATGTCTGATCACATATTCAGATCGATCCTTAGCTGGTATTCAGCAGACTTTATCGCCAGGAACTTATAACAATTGAAATATTAATAGTTTTTAAGGGAATTGGTGGTAAGTTAATTTCTTCGCAGTTCCTTGAAGTCCCTATTGGCTTCCCCACATTATGTAATTTTTAAGGTTAGCAGTTCCACTGAAAAAGGGTGTTAAGCTGCTTTAACTCACCGTTCTTGAGCAGAAGCCCCTGCTTGACAATGTGTTTTACCAACATGATTGCTCGAAAGTTGCTGGAAATAGGTAAAATATGGTTTATTTTCACGGCTAAACTTTTTTCGCATAAAAACTCACCCGTAGATTACCTTGTGTCAAACAGTGTGGCCGTTTTAGTATAATAGCAAAATATCGACCTTAAATCTAGAGATGTGCTTACGAGCCGTTTCCTAAATATTACTCATGATGCGAATTGTTTTGAATTTTTGTGAGAGCTTTACTTTAATTATTGAAAATCAAATATGCAAATTGCATTGATTTAAATGTATGTATATAAAATAAAATATAATTTAAAATTTATGCTCTACACATTTATTCATTATTTTAGTCTAGACTCACGTCACGCGCACATCCCTAAGCGACACTCTGTTGTCTGCCAGGAGTTCTGTTAAATCAGCTGTTGATGTGGAGGCGTTCTCCGATTGCTAATTGCAAGTGCAAACAATTGGCAAGTAGTTGATTGTTTGCAGGACTTATTTCGGTTCCCAGTGCCCCGCAAAACATTCCCAAACATGCTGTCCATCGGGGCCATGGCCAACATCAAGCACACGCTGCAGAAGGAGCTGTTCCTGGCCGCCGGCGAACGCCTCCTTTCCGTGGTGACGGTGGTCAAGAAGAAGGACAAGAAGCCGTGCTACCTTTGCGTGGTCACCACGGCACCCCCGGTGCCCGTGGTTACACTGTGCCTCATCAAGCAGTCGGAGCAGCGCGAGAGCGAGTACAAGCGCAAGCGGAGTTGGCAGCTGGACGAGATCAAGTGGGTGGACGGGCGGAATGAGCAGTTCGAGACACATGAGTTCGATCTGCAGCTGGAGAAGCTGTACAAATGGTACGCCCTCAATCCCCACGAGCGCCAGAACTTCCTGGCCGTCCTCAACCGCCAGATCCAAAAGAGCGTGCGTGGCCAGCGGGCGGAGTTCCGGAACGTGCCCGCTGCCTGGTTGTCGGAGAAGTCGCCGGAAAAGGTGGCTCTAGGCAGGGCGGCCCAGAAGACTCAGCACACCGACGACGAGGAGGACGAGGAGGAGGAGGCCCAGGAGTTCACTGCTCTGACGGACAAGGAGGCCAATGAGCTGGGCAAACTGTTCTCCGAGTGTGACTTCGCCATCAAGGATGCCGAGCAGTTCATAGAGCAGCTGTCCCGGGAACTGCACGATCTGGATGGGGTGACTAAATCTGGATTTCTGCAGCGAAAATCCATTACTCATAATTTCTTATCTCGCAGGCCAATATGCAGAGTGTTCTGGCTTCGGAGCAGAAAGTGCTGAAGATGATGGAGCATATCGACAATGCCATCTCCGAAGCGGACAAGTTCGAGAACCGTCTGGACAGCTATGAGGATATCCTGGGGCACGTTAAGGAGACAATGGAGAAGATTGGCGGCAAGAATGCCATGATAGAGATCGCCAACAATAACAATATCAAGCTTATGAAAGAACTTAACAAAGTCATAGTGGGTTTTGCCAGTAATTCTCATCTTAATATGGTTAATCAAAGCTTTATTTCTTCAGAGCCAACTGGACTTGCCACACAGCCAGCAGCAGGCATTGGATGAACCCGATCTGAAGACCGCCAATGGACGCAAAGTGGCCATAGCAGCTGCTCAGTGCCTGCAGCAGGCCATGAACAGCGACATAGATCCCGCCCTGCTTCGCTTGGAGGCGGTGCAGGATCAGCGCAAGCGCTTTGAAAAGTGGAAACAAAAGTTCTCGGCCACCGTCAGCCGTTTTATGAATAACCTGTTCATCCATCTGGGCAACGAAATAGGAGACATGCCAGTGACCAGCACCGAACTGACGCTGCCTAATCATTCCAACGTCCATCGTGAACTGACGCCCTATACGGAACTGATGCACTGGACAAAAGCCATGGATCGAAAAACCTACGATGGCCTGATGCGGGTCTACACGGCCTCGCTGAGCAAGATTTACGACAGGGATGTGAAAAACTTCTTTAACTTGGTAAGCACTTAATATCCTATAATAAAACAAGCATTAATCAATGTTTTTCTACCCCTCTTAATAGGCTAAAATTCAGGTGGCAGAGAAACTGCGAAATTCTCGGGAGGATCTGGATATGTCCACGTCCTCTCGTAAGTCGGCAGTCTGTACAATACCGTATGGCACATTGGGAATCAACAGGGACCAATGGGGACCCGGAGTCGAAAGTGCGGATAGAATTCGTTTCGATGCCCTGTTGGAAAAGGTTTTAGCTGAGCTGGAACCCATTGCCCTGCAGGAACAGCTGTTCTGCATCAATTTCTTTCAAATGGATGTGATTAGTCCAACGACAAAGAATACGCAGACCACGTTGGAAATGGAAAAGGCCGTGGACATGTCGCATTCCATCATAGCGGGCGCTGTCTCGCCATCAGGTGATGTAGTGCCGCAGAAGCGAATTGATCGCCAGATCAACGAGGATGTGCGGAAGCTGATGATGGGTCTTTTCGGTTGCCTCGAACCAGAGCTTGTTAGCTTTATCCAGAGCTTTGAGCGAGTGGACAGCTTGTAAGTAGCTATTGTCTATTGCGCGGATTAAACTACACATTTTGTAACAAATGTTCTTTTGTCACAGCTACTCTCTGTACGTCCTGGTGCGACTCACCCAGCACGTAATGTCCGCCCAGGATACACATTCCTTTCTCAGCATGACCTTCGCCTCCGCCTTGGTGCAGGTGAAGCGCAACTTTGACCGCTTCATGCAGCAGCAACTGCAGTCCATTAGGGAGGCCAAGCTGCACAAGCGCTCCAAGGCCATCCTGCCGTACGTGGAGAACTTTGAGAACTTTGCCCAAACGGCGGAGGGCATCTTCCGCAAGTCGGATCGCCGCACGGACATGGAGAAGTGGTATCTGCAACTGGTAAATGCCATCTTTGAGGGCATACACCTGCACTCGCAGGAGCATCCGAAGACACCTTCGCAAGTGGTGCGCATGGAGAACTATCACCACATGTACGCTTTGCTGGCCCAGCTTAAGGTTCCTGGTCTGGATGCCCTCAAAAAGGAGGCCAAGACACGTTACAACGAGGCGCTAAAAGCGTATGTGACTCAATACTTTGGCCGGCCGCTCGAGAAGTTGAATGTAAGTCAATGACCCCGCAAAAAAAAGGAAAACCCCACCTCATTGATTTCCCCTCCATCTTTGCAGCAATTCTTCGAGGGCGTACAACTGAAGGTGGCGCAGGGCGTCAAAGAGACGGAGATCAGCTACCAGATGGCCTTCTCCAAGCAGGAGCTGCGCAAAGTGATCGCACAGTATCCGGCCCGCGAAGTGAAGAAGGGTCTGGAGAATCTCTACAAGAAGGTGGAGAAGCACCTGAGCGAGGAGGAGAATCTTCTGCAGGTGGTGTGGCACGCCATGCAGGAGGAGTTCATTGCCCAGTACAACTACCTGGAGGAGCGCATCCAGAAGTGCTACGCCGGAGCCATGATCAACCTGGAGTTCAACATCCAAGACATACTCGCCTTCTTCTCGGACATAGCTCGCTCCCACTGATCGAGGGTTTGGTATCTGGAAATCGGGGAGCGAATTCACCGGGTTTTATTTTTAAGTGCAATAGTATTTAAAGCGCTGTTTCTGCTGATTGGAAAATATATGGCGCAAATATTTAAACAGATGTGGATATGCAAAGGTTGAAAGCGATAGATCTAAGAGAGGGATGAAAGAGAAAGATCACAGATACGGTTACGAAAAGTTAATTTAAGGTGAGGATCTGAAATTGTTAGTTGTATGTTTAGAAGAAATGTGGATCTTTTCCCTGTTCAGTTTTGGCTAAGACGTATAATGTTTTAGATACATAACTTAAGAAGACCTTGAGTTTTTTATATGGATCTTTATAGAAGTACGCTTTTACGGGACTACTCTCTAAAAAAGGAATTTAAAGTTTTGGTATCCTATGCCTCTAACATAAAAATGTAAAACCCTAATTTCTATTTGAATAGTTTTTCCGTGACCATAAAATTTAAAGCGTTACTTCAGCTGATCGTAAAATATATAACGCGCATTTTTGAACAGCGACGAAAGGTGAAAGAGAGTTGTTTAAGATCCGAAGAGAGAGTAGAGACTTAAAGAGACATTACAAAGTGCTCCGTAGCTTAAAGAGTTAGCTTTTCGGGGTGACTTTTCAGCTGCAAACAGTTGGAGTTCTGGGTCCAGCTCCCAGTCAAGTCTCGCGCCTCTTTCCGATCGGTTGTCGCTCGTCCCCGCGTCGTTGCCCCCTCTGCGTTTTATAAGCATTTTATTCCGTGCATTTTAAATTGTTCTACCCGTACGTGTTTCCGTGTGTGCCCATGTGCCGTGTTGATAACTCCGTGAAATGCAAATGGTAATTGCAAAAAGCCGCAGCGCATGCGACTGAATGTGGTGCATATTTTAAGAGCCCCGCCAGGGAGAACAAAAAAAGAAAGAGTTAGACGCCGCCGAACCGAACTGATCCTCCCTCCTGCTCCTGTCTGGGCTGTCTCATTAATATGGCCACTATAGCGACCCGTCCGACCAGTTTCGTGCTGCGGTTGTCGCTCCTGACTCGATTCTCCTCACCTTCCCCCGACCGCCGACCCCCAACATCATCTCCCGCTGTCTTTGACTACCTTTCCTTGCCCTCCGTCTTTGCATTTCTCATGCACACACGTTCCTCGTTTTTTGTGCTTTTCGTGCGCTCCCGTGCTGAAGTTCTTCCACTTTTTCGGCTCCCTGTGGTACAGTGAATACCGGTTAACTGATATTCCGGTGAGGAGGAACTTTGCATTTATATTTATTTATGAAAACCTGATTGGAAACGAAAAATGTTAATGAACAAATCTTTTTTTAGCCAATATGGATTACTTTCTGTACTCATATTTTAAATTTTAAAAATTTCAAACTAACATAATATCGTCTAAAAAGATTTTCTATAAAAAAAAATGTGAATCTAAAATTATACGATTTTTAAAAGAAGTTAGGAAGCAAAAATATGCAATTTCTGGTTCGAATTCCCTAATAGGTGCATTTTTCAAGTAATCCCCAAACCGTTTTCCACTGTTTCTTCTTTTCTTACCATTCTTCTTTAACAACTGACTTTTGTTTTTCGCCTTAACTGGCGGTCATCACACAGTTGCTGTTGCCGTATATTTTAACGAAGTTTCGCTAAAACCTGGCCCACCTTGATAAGCCCCTGGAAAGTCAGTCAGTCGCGAATGCTTCGTCGATCGTCTCAGCAAGTTCAATGCTACGATACGTAAAATTGGCGGTGCATTTTCGACTTCCGCTATAATTAGCTAGTTCAGACCGTATTAAACTCTTTGGCCCTTCGCCTACAGAACCCACTGTACTTGTTCTCGAAGAAACGGATAAAGTGCGATAAGACTACAACTATTTTCAGTGATTGAGTGCAAGAGTTATCTTTGTCATCAGTAAACATTGTAATCACTCAGTTGATCTTGAGTCATTAAAAGACCAGGGATGAACTGGCCTCGGTGACTTAGCTGCTTGAACTTGTTTATTAGTATGAATATTTAGGTGTTTTATGCTGTATTGACTAAAAAGGTTATTTTTTTTTTATTAATAAAATCCAAAATGATTCTTTTAAGAATGCCCTTATCTAATTACTCCAATGCCACCTTTAAAGATATAATATATACCTGCAAATATGCATATGTGACAGTGTGTGCAAACTTCATTCACCACTGTTTGTGTATGAATGATACAGTCTCGGATGTCATCACTGTACCTTGGTTAAGTTGCGACGATATCAAAGTTCTCATTTGTGCTATATGTACATTATTTAATTTCCCTGATTGCCACCATTGAAATGTTTATTTGCTCAATTTTAATTGCCGTTCCAATTTATTATTTGCTTGCTGAAAATATATTTTTTAGCTCTTGATAAGCGTTGCGAATTAATGGTCCACACATAATTTACTCTCTTCACACTTGGAAAAAACTGCAATTAAAAATTTATATATATTTACAACCTCTAAAGTTAAAAATACCCTGTTATTGGTTTCGAATTTAATAAATGAAAAATATATGACATAGAAGTAAAAAAATGTAAGACATTTTTAAGATTTCTGGATGTTTTCTAATTCTAAAGGTTTTTGTTATATCTGTGCACCTATCTTTATATGCGTATTTCTAAGCACTTGATATCTCAAACGTAGTACCTTGAATTAATAGCAAACATCTAGAGTCACTCTTGTTTTCGTTCTAAATCGAGTGTTTACTTATTTGCGTGGCACATTTAGAATTATTACAAAGGAAATGGCACATAGCAACGTAATATCCGGTGTAGAATGCATTGCTTGGTAAATATTTGCACTCGGTCATTATCTTTGTTTTAATATTATACTTAACTGCAGTGTAGGAAAAAGAGGAAGGTGCTCCCACTCCCCACACTATCGGCCAATTTCCCCAAAGGGGGGAAACCATCAACTTTGTGCTTCGTGACTGAGTCATCAGGTTTTTTCCTCTATCTCTTCGGTTTTAGCCTGAACCAGAACCCAAGTTTACTTGAGGTTAGCAGCCAGAGTCAGTTTTTTCCCTACCCATTTCTGGCTTCTTACCTTTCGTTCTTACTTTATTTTTGCTTCATTCTGTTTTTTTTTTGTTTGACAATGCATTGTGGGCCGCACATTTCTTGCCTCGCATTTTCATTTTTGCCCACCCAACTGACCGTTATTTTTGCGAGCGGAGTCTAGACCTAGACTAATTAAGTCAAAATTCTCCAGGTCTGCTGTCATCAGCAGAACCGTCAGCCGGTGTGTACTTGGCTCCTAATCTCCGCCATACGTGCTCAAATTTTTTATTAATGTTTTCGGGGTGTTTGGCAATCGGAAAAGCTTAAACAATAAGCGCCGTAAGTGTGCTATGTGCATATGAAAACACCTATATACAGGTGCTCGTATAGTTATGTGCTTGTTTTATAATGCATGTGGAAAAAAGAGTGTGCGGTGCACATTGTTCGGAACAATGGAACGTTATACGATAAAAAGTGTATAAATAACCCGAAACGGGGGTTGCATGTCACCGGCTCAGCCTTAGATCGCTCGTCGCAGCCCTGAGAAAATGAAGTCACTCTCAAATAAATAAAATTAAAGGCGAGAAGAGTTACGCCAAGTGCTAACTGAATATTGTAGTATGCAAGCCAGTCAGCCACATAATACCAGCCACTCGCCCCAGTCGGTGAATCTTTATTTAGTGTTATCGTGTTCTCAAAATCCATGAGCCATGTGAACTATGTGAACCCATAAAACCGCTGTAACTTAATCAAAAGCGGCAAGATGACTGTAAAAGTGTAGAAGTTGGGCGTGTGGAAGTATATTTTAACCTTTGCATTTATTTAAAATTGGGAAAAGTAAAATTTCTGGGCCTTATGGGATTTGAAAGTAACAATCTACTACATTATCTAATTTCTGTACAAGTTAAGAACATTTGAAACTATAAACTTACAACTGCTGTTCAGTTTAAGTCTCTTTATAGAATGGTGTTGCAAAATTTCCTAACAGAAACCATTTTTGGTTTTAAGCTAGTTTTCTCTAAGAAAAGTCAAGAGACATTTGCGATATCTCCTCCAGTTGGCTCTTAGAAACGATGACAGAAATATACGCTTGAGCACGTCATATTCGATTGGGGGTAGAGTTGCAGATCTAGCAGCTCGATTGCTCCACGCAGCAGAGGTGGAAAGTAACGCCAGATTCTCGGGTACACACACTACACACAGTGAACTCACACTCGTGGAGAGGGAGAGGCCCTCTTTGGACCTAGAGCACATAACTCCATAACTTTGGGCACTGGCGGACCATTTATGGTGTCAGTAAGGTACACTGCAGCCGGTAATGGCCATGATAATGATGCCTCTTGGCCGACTCGCCACCAGAACGCCGCAAAGTGGTGCAATTTTCTCGGTGGTTCTTGTAGTTGGTGTCTTACAGTCTGCCGCTAGAAAGTGGCCAAAAGGCGGCTGGGAATAGCAAAACAAAAAGCGTAATCTAAAGCAGAGTAAAGCATGCTGCTGAAAATGGCTGTGCACTCATTTTGGTAACTGACAGGTTACTTGCCAAGCCGACTTGGCTATCGTCCCCTTTTTTTCGAGAGTCTGCTCGTCTGGTTTGGTTTGTTTTCACCATGCAAACGTGATCGTGGAAGTGGACGAACTCGTGTCTAACATTATATATAGACTAGTTTCCTCATTTTGATGTTTTGTGCCCGGTTCTAATGCGGTTCCAAGCATTATCCTCCCCCCTCTTTCCCCATGCATCAAGCCAAACTGCCTTGAGGTCTTTAAGGCAAGAGGTTTTACCTGGGAAGCTCAGGTGTGACGAAAATGTCTACATAAATCAGCTTAGCATAGAATTATGGAACTAGCAAATTAAAAGAATAATTTAGTTATTTTTGAAAAAGGAAAACTTAAATTCTCTGTTTCCGTTCTAATCCAATTATTGCTTATAAGGGTAACTTAAGAATGTATTATTTTTAAATTTATTGACTTTAATAAGATAAAACTACATTATCATCAACATTGTTGGATAAAACTTTGTTGATGGTAAAGCAAACATACCATAACTGTAAAATATAGGAATACAAATAAAAGTTTAATCTGAAGTTTAAAAAAAATTTTCGAATTTAAGCTTTTTAAAATATAATAATTATATGTAGGTAAACAACTTACGACCATTACCATCAGGATAGTTAAGATTTCTAGAGGTTTTAACATTTATACGAATTTGATTTTTGTTAGTTAATGCTTAATTAATATATAATTTTTCTAATGAAAGAACTCATTAGTAAGAAAAAAATGTCTGCGGATTTAATTTAAAGAAAATAAGCTTCCAAGCAAATAAAATATGTTGAGAACAATAAATCAGAATTTAGATTAAGTGCCAACAATATTGTTCGGTTTTTTTTGAAGCTGTGAAGATGGTTTCCTTAACTCATCAACTTTTGAATAGAACAAAAAACGAAAACAAGACAAAACACTCGCACGTTTCTCGTATCAAAAGGTGCTTAATGCCACTACCATGTACCTCTAGCTCATGATCAACGTCAATAATGCGCAAATGTTCTGGGGCCATGAAATATTTGCTGGATGCATGCTAAATTAATATTAAAAATAATTGTTGAGTTGTCTGATTTATAATTAGAAATGAGCCGGAAACCGGTAACTCTGCCTTCTCTGAAAGTGGCAACATCTCCAATTGTAATTAGTTATTGGCAAAGAATCTTTGGGCCCGTCCGTCATTGAATCATCGTTAAGAAAAACTCAAACTAGGAACTCATTAGCATTATGCCAGTAGCGTCGCACTGCCTGGGAACCTTTTTTTTGCGATCGCCTTTATGTTGCGTTGTGCGAACAATCGAAAAGTCAAAATAAACAGAATTCAATTACACGCAGCAAGCGAATGAAGTTGTAAATACCTGAGCGACCTTGGCAAATGGGAATTTACTCAAACCTCACCTTGCCCTTACCCTCGAATTCTCACTTCCTCACAACCTCGTCCTTTTGCCGCCAGAAGGGACCTAAGCCAGATATATCCCATCTTACCTGAGGGTCTGGGAATGGGAATGGGAATGAGAATGGGAATCGGAGTATATTATACACACACTCGAGTGATTAATTTCCTGTTTATGAGCATTTCGTTTGCCTTATTCTTTGTTGTGCGGCTTCTTTGCCGTTGGTTTCGAAGGTTTCCCTCCCTCAATGGAACTTGCTTTTGGGATTCGTATATTTGTTCCTATGTGCTGGATACACGGAAGAAATTTATGTATTTATTGTTAGGTTGATTCAATAAAAACCAAATAAATATAGATAAAAGTCATTTTAGTCACTTTATTTGAGTAAAGATAGAGTCCATCGAAAAAAGTGTTTGCAACTTTAACATAACGAAACGGAAAATAGCTAATGTTTAAACTTTCTTATTCATATTATTTTTTCTTTATGATGATTTCTATAAATGTTTTTTAATGTCTAAAATAGTATTTAAACAAGTTGACATTATTATAACAGAAGAATACGTATGTTTAATTATGAAAAAAAGTGATATTCAAATTTTACATGAATGTCTCTTTTTTTCCAGAATTATTTTTTTGAATTATCTTTATTATTGAAACCCTTAGTTGAGAATTAAATGTTTTATGAAAAATATTCTAAAATTATGCAATACAATATAATGTATGTACTTTTTAGGTAAATAAATCTTAAGCCTGCTGACCATTAAATATGTTATTTTTCGTTAAATTGCTTAATCTCATCAGTAAAGTAATCTAATTTCTTCCTGTGCAGGATATGGTAAAAAAGAGAGCCTACCTCTAGATTTGATAACAAATTTAGTTGAGCAAATTAGTATTGATTGATGATAGCTTTTAATTTATAAAATTTGTTCCTGTGCATGATATGGTAAAGCAGAGAGCCTCTCTCCGGAGTTATCTTAAAACGGTTTGCGTGTTTCGCTGATATTACCGCAGTTACCAGACGCCTGATCGGATGGGCTAGGAGTCGTGTATCTGGCAGATACATTTAGCTGTTACACGTGTTGTACCGCTCAGCTCCGTCGCTACCTGTCAGGTATTTTATCCACAGTCCCGCTCAACTCGGCTCAGTTCAGCTCAGCTCGGCTCATCGCAGTTCCGCTCTCGGCCTGTAGTCAGTCAGTACCGCCGAACCTGTCGTCGTCGTCGCTTAGTTTTTTTCTGTTACCGCAAAACGCTTTGTTATTCGTATTTTCAATGTTTTTCACTGTTTTGTTTTCATTTTTTTCGCGTGTGTGAGAACGTAATTTCCATGAATTTTGTTTCGCTATTGAATCGAAATTGATGACGGTTCCAGTGCCTGAATGATTGCCATTTCGCCGTGTGGCAATCGCTCTTTATGGAGCATTCAAATGAGCTATTTGGAGCAGAGTTACGTCTCTGATTACCAGCAGTTCCAGTTTCGCTTGTTGCCCCGAAAAAAAGTAGAAGCCAACTTGAATACAAATTAAAAAATTATCTACTTCCTAACAAGTGATGAATGAATGTCGGCTCAACCTTAGGCTGGCCATAAAAAGTGGAAAGAAGTTCATTGAAATTCTTTAAATAAAAATATATATTCAAAAATAGTTGCATCCTAAAAACTATAATTTATGTGTATGTGAATGTAGTGTATGTGATCGAAGCATATTTGTATAATTTTGTGGAATTCTACGGTAATTAATTATTTTTTTAGTACGACACCTTTCAGTAGCTTAAAATGTGAAATAATAAGGAAATATATAATGTTTTTAATTCTTAACATTTAACATTCTGTCTTTCTGTGAAAAAAGTTCTATTAAAACTCTTTGCAAAGCCAAAACGAGTTATCACCCCAAGAACTTAACATCGTACACCTGGCATTAGTAATGTTTTAACAATTGAAATTATTCCGGTAGCATCCCGACATTTTCATTGCCACTTTGACTATTTCTGTTTGCTGAATCGATTGCGAAAGCGGCAAATCTAATGTCAATAAGGGGGGCAGGTGGAGCCCATTCAGTTGCTAATGATTCTGATAATTGCCATTGTGCGAAACCAAAAGCGAAACTTTGGTTGTGCAACTAGAGGGGGTAATGTGGGTATGGAAGGGGGGTCTTTAGGTACCAACGTTTAGTAGAGTTTTGTTTTGAGTACCGATTATGAGTGCCAGCGACTCGATGCTGATGCAATTAACGAGCGGCAAGGGCAGCAAGCAGCACGAAGCATTTATATTTATGCAAATCATGGGCCAACACGGTCCTGAGCAACAATTCAATCGAGTTTGCGGTTGAAGCCTGCTGGCTGGTGTATCTTTTTTATGCTCTTGACCCAGTGACAAACAAGTGTCAAACTGGGCAATTTCTTGGCTAATCTCTACGCGCAAAACAGGTCCAATAAAAAAAGTAAAAAGTGTCCACTTGGCGTGCCTTGATCTCTGGATAAGTGTAATTACCACGAGCTAAATGCAATTTGCAGAGCCATAATGGCCGAACAAGTTTTCGGATCACATCTCCAGTGTTTTCGCCCCACTAACACAAAAACGAAACTCGAATTGCCATCGCAGATGTGACAATTTGTTGAGAAAACACCGCTGAAAATTCGATTTGAATGGGAATCAGTCAAGCGATCGAGGGGCGTGGCATGGCGAGATTTTGCAGTGGTCCGTGTCCCCAGAGCGGACAGCATTAATTGCCATCGATTGGAATTGGACAATCAATAAAAGGCAATCAGTGCGATACAGACACGCGCGGATGCCGAGATACAGATACTTTTACTTGTGTCGCCTCAGTTTCAATACAATTTGCACATAATTTTACATAATCTTTGCCTTTTGAGAAACTGTGTCAGTTAGCCAAGTATGTATCTTGGCATTGTTGTTTTTACTTTCGTTGGTGCTGCTGGGATCTGTGAGCCGTCAGAAGTAGAAAGAAGAAAGAGGAGAAATAAACAGACCCATCTAGATAGTTTTTACTTTCCTTTTACGCCACGTCGAGCGCAGACTTTCAATTACACGAATGCAGATTGAGATACAGATATGGCTATTAAAGATAAAGATATGGCTCACAGCCAACTGCACCATGCCAAATTGCGATTATCCGCGAGCTTCGGCAAATGAATTGTTGCCACGAGATTTAATTTGATTAGATTTGGTCTCCGCGTTGGATGATCTCCTAATTAGCCACACAGTTGGACACTAATTGGTGCTGGCTACTTGTAAACGAAAATACTCAGTTGTTTGTCTGCCATTTGTGACATTTCTGCTTCGGGTTTAGGTTCAGCCTTTTAATGGGCGTTCGAAATGCTGGCAGTTCGGACTTTCGCCTGTCAAAGGTCAACCACGTGTGCTCGTTACAATTGGGTTCGAAATTAATCATAGTGCGCCGTTTAATTGACGGTAATCCGCCGGGAACGTTATTATGGTTAAAGGTTGTCGCACAGAGAAAAAAAGCAGGGAAAAACGATTCTGATTTCATTTTGGCATGTCATTTTATTTGTTTCATTAAATTCATTTCATTCTTATCATGTACATTTTTTATTTAGTTATTAAATAAACAACTCTTGGGACAATTGGTATTTTTTATTATCTTTTCCAATGTCATAAACAATTAAATATCTATTAAAATTTATTTGAATATATCATACCCATTTGTTTATCACAAAACCCATCAACTGGTTTGACCTTCAAAAACTGATTGATCTTGAGGTTCTTTGTTTTGTAAGTTTCTCATAAGAAAACCTTTTTGTGATATGTCCGATTCAGCCAACCATTTTTCTTTTCCATTAAATATAATGACTGCCAGAGCAGTTAATTCTTGAGGTTTCCTTGGAAGTGAACCCTTGATAATTTCATCTAAAAAACTTTATTACCAAATGTGGAATGATGGTCTGAGGTTCTGTGCGGTTTGTTTGAGTTCTCGGGCCATAAGTACAGGCTAAATGGCAAGTTAATGTTCGCGTTTTCTTTGGTCAGTGGCCGTTGTCTTGCGCTGCGGTTACGCCCGGCTGAATTCTGTGGTGGAGGTGCTGATGTTACTGCTGGCACCACCGGCATTTCTATATATAGTACTCTGTATATGCTGCCTTTGGCTTTGGCAGAACCTTTATCAAGTGTCATACTTTTCCAATCCCCAACATGCCGCACTTGTCGCCGTTCGGTTTGAGTGCACAAAGAAAAGCAGGCACGGATATGTATGAGGCACATCTACATGTACGGGTATATAGTATGTCTGCTTTCCTGGGCAACACTTGTACTCGCACTCGTACCTGTTAATAACTTGTAACTTGATGCATCGCCGGATCGCGTCCCTTGGCTTCGTCCCGCTGGACTGGGTTTCCCAGTCTTTTTGCCAACGGTCGAGCGATCCCGCTTTTGGTTCCGCCCCGTCTCCTCCCAATTTGTATTTGTGTCTGTGATCAGTGTGTGAGTGGGCCCGACACTCGGCCACCAAAGTATCCGACGGCATTCACATCTCTCCGTATCTGTATCTTTATCTGCAGCATGGAAATGCAAATCCATGCCTCTACGGCGCCACATTTGTTTGCAAAATGTTCAATAATAAACAAACGGAGACGCCACCGTCATCCACTTTGGTGCTTTCATTTCGGCGAAGACGTCGTAAACACTTCGATACCCGGTACTCGTTAATGCCTGTTTGTGGATAAACATCGGCTGGGCGAAGTTATTTGATCGGAAATAAATGGATTTTGAGGGACATTTAGTTGTGTTTTTGAGTTTGGGTTAGGTTCATAATGCTGTATTTGTAGTTTTAGTTTTTATTTAAATTAAATCTTTTGAAAGATAACAAATTTTTTATGATGTTTGTTTTTAAAACATTTTAATTATCCTTTTGGTCTATTTAATAAGCGGCTCCAATTTATTTAATATAGTAATCAATAAAACCTGTTTGTGTCCTGCTCCAGAATAAAGAAATTGTAAATTACCATTTTTTTTCCATAGAGTTAATAAATTCTTTATGTCCACTGATAGAGTTCAGTACAGGATATCCCTTGAGTCGATCACTCCCAATTCTCACCTTTTTTTATTATTATGACTTGGCGGCCTGAACCGCAGTAAATGAACGAAAATTTGTATAAATACTTGGGTAAAATTGAGATTCGGCCTCTTTTTGGCTGTTTTGCTGGTCACCGAACTCAATCGCATGTTAAAAGTTGATTTTGTTTGCATCTCTCGCTTTTTTTTATTTCACCGAACCTTTTTGGCTCATTTATGCAAGCATGCATAATTATTTGTAAATATGCATTTCAAGTGATTGTGATAAGAGGCTGCCGCTGCTGCTGCTATTGGCAAGATAAATGTGTGTTATTGTGCCGATAAGATGAGAGCAGTCATTAATATAATGACACAACCTTAATAATCGAAATGTTATGTTCGAGTTGAGGTTGAGTCATCGTGCCATTTGAATTGTTTCCAGCGGTGCTAAATATATAAACACCATTCGTCGAACATATTCGAGCACTTGGCTAAATTAATGATTATTAGCCGCATATATTTGCTTAATTTGTGTTGCCAAGGCTTGAAGACGGTAGCTGGCAAAATTTGCGAACGTATTTAGTCTTTTCTTTATCTTTCTTTTAAAAATACAGTGACAGATTTATTGGATTCCAAATTCGGCTACCTATACCTATAAAATTAACTTTAATGGGTTAGTCTTTTTGGAAGTTTATGTCAATTTTATCAGTAATGTTTTAAACTATTGAAATTTGAATTTAAACTATTATAATTGAAAACTAATCAACTCAAGTTCTTATCAACTGTTTATTTGAATCCAAATGGTTAAAAGAGAGTGATTTTATTATGTTTGTTCATTGGCTTACTTGGTCCGACCTTAATTAGAAATCTATTGTTTATAACTTTGCAACCGAGTGAAACCAATTGAGGCTGATAAATTTTATTACGAAGGAAATGAATAAATTTTTCATCCACAAAAATGATGCTACCAATAAAAAAATCTTTATTAAATTACAATTTTATTAGTTATCTGTCCATTTTGAATTTTAAAAATATAAACTTATCACGCAATGGGTTAAGACAATGGCAATGCAACTCTAAAAATATTTCCAGCACGAGAAACTCATTTTCAGGTCAATAAAATAAGTTGGGAAACAGAAAGGCAAGCAACTGATATCGCTGTGTGTTTTTCGATTCATTTTATTTTGTTTTCATGCATTTTTGTTTTATTTTACCATGTTCATATTGGAACAGTTGTTTTTGCGACTTTGTTTAAGCTCTCATTGTTGACAACTTTCTGTCGAGGTGTTTTCTCTGTCAGTATCTGATAAAAAATAACCATTCAAGTGAAATTTTGGCAGCAAAACAATCACCTGTCTAGAGCAGAAATGAAATGATTTGCTCTGATTTGTGTTGATTTGTATGACAAAGGGCGAATGCAGAATCTTCGGGAACAATGTCATAATCCATAGCATAATATGGCAAACAGTTTTCGGTAGAATGGCCAAAAGGGCTTTCACTTTCGCAGAGCTGCGAATAGTGGCTACTTTTCACTTTCCGTTCAACGGTCTGACATTGTTCTCTCTCGCATGCAAATCCGCTGTCCAAACAGGCCCAAAACAAAACCCCAACGAATCTCCCATATGAATCATTTCGCTAGAAAAACCACAGCGGATATAATCGTATTTTTAATATGATTTTGGGGCTTCGTGTGAACTCCTCAGGCGGAGTTCAGCTTTGAAGTTATTCTGACATTTCCACGAATTTTACTCACCGACTCAAAACAAAAAGTTGTCAGTTTTCTTTAACATTGTTTTTACAAAATTTTAAAACCATTCCATTTTAAAAAAACATTTTTATTAAAATATATACCCAGGTTGACTTTTGTCATAAGAGTATAAAATAAATGTCCATAGTATATCAAACCATAATTTTTTTTTTCTAAAAATTCTTTTAAGATTTTGCTCATTGTTCCATGTTAGAAAAAAATACTTATTAACATAAACTGATTCCTTGACCCAACCCAAAATATTTCAATGCTTCGGTTTTCGGTTGAAATTTAACCCTAAGAGATTTAAGGGGCACTCCTGTACAAAAGGTTTTTGATCCCCAATTTGTGTGTTATTCATCTGAAAAAAAGATTTTGAATGACAAATTTAGCTGACGTCTTTCTTTTGTTATCGCTATCCGGCAGATCTGATCGATGAGCAGCAGCTACAAGCACCGCAGTAGCGACGAGGCCCTTGCCGAGCAGCTTAGCTTAGCCCGTGCCGGAAGTGGCACCCAGCCCCCGACCACGCCCACCTACCGCCAGATAGCCGGCGCCATGGCAACCCTGCCGCGCCATGATAACAACCAAAATCACAATGACAACTCTAACCGCCTGCGCACCGATTCAACGGCGACGTCGAGAACCTGCGTCTATATTGGTGGAGCGTCAACGGGAGGAGGAACCGGAAATGGTCAGATTTCCGTGACCTTGGACCGTCGTCAGCCGCAGCGAATGTCCTGGCTGAACATGCGACGGGCCAAGGCCAACGAGGCGGACCTGCCCACCGTCACGCCCTCGCCACAGACCACCCGCAGCTGCATCTCCACGGTGTCCAGTGTGGTGGACAGCGGTGGTGGTCGCACCACCGCCACTTCCGGTCGCATCAGCTCCAGCGGCATCGTCACCCTGAGCGGCAGCAACAACACACTGAGCGAAATCCAGGGCGGCTATCACGATTTGGACCACGACGCGGTGTCCAAGAACTTCTCCGTGTCGGCCTCCGCCCACTCCGCCCACAACATCACCACGGCCAGCAATGCCAAACTTCTGCCCGCCGTCGAGGATGAGGCCAACAAACAGGTGAGTTGTGTCTGAAATCGATTGGAAATTATTGTGGTTTCAGTGGGAAAATTAAGAGGTAATGGGGAAATTAAATCCACTTTACGAGTTGATTGATTTTTTTAGTGGTTAACGGCCAACTTCATTAAATTTAAAATTAATTAAAAAAAGCTAACAGTTAAATGGGAGTTTAAAAGTTACAACACAATAAAGGTTATTACTGATTAAATTTTACCACATATTTTATTTTACAGAATTTAGGACTGTTTATTGTTATAATTAAAGACAGGTTTTGTTTTATCATAATAAAATTACTTACTGACAAATAATAGGATTAAATAAAATCCCAGAAATCTCACAATTTGATTTATTTCACTTCGAACTATATAAGTCTAGTCCGTGCCCAACTTGTTTAAATATATACACCAAACTAAAAAAATTAATCAAAACATATTCTTCTTTTAATTAATGAACCTAATCTCATATCTTCCACACGTCTTTTATTTCGTGGCCTAGCCAAAGTATTTAAAGTGTATGTTTATTAGCATGTTTAAGATTCATTTAGCATTCCTATAGATTGAACTTTCAAAAAAGTAGTTCATCTTCGAAGCCGGAGCTCGTGTATGCAATTTATTTGGACTCCAAGTCGAGTGGTCGTCTTACCTGTTTTGGTTATTTCGAAGTTATCAGCCAAGATCTCTCAAGTTAAACCCCCTTTGTTTAATGTTACGGGTTAGCCAGAAGCAATTTGATTCATCTTCCTCTTTAGATTTTGTGCGAATAAATAAGAATGAATGTGAATAAGAATGATGTTGGGTTAATTCTCGACTGACTGCTACTTATCATCAGGTGGGGTCAGTATTCTGAATGGAGCTTCGGCGATTCTGGCTATCGATTACTCACGAGTCGCTGTAAATTTTATTTCTCTGCTTAATAATGCTGAAAATATTCGGACTGACTTTGTGTACGTGTCTCAGGTCTCAAGAGAATATCCACACTTTTGTTTGTCATTCCCCAATCGATCGATTTGTCTAAGCCGATGCAATCGTCTGGTAGTGATATATGTGCAATATTTAAATACTTTCGTACACCAAAAAAAAAAAATATAGCATATAATTAATTAAAATCCCTTTTGTTTAATTATGATATTAATTTCTTTCAATCGGCTAATATTTTCTAAATAGAATTTATATTTCTAATGAAACAATATTCTGTAATTTTCTATTAAAAAAAAATATCTTTTCAAATTTGTCATTACAAAGGCATATTATTGAATTTGATTTCATTTTGTTCCTTAAATTGTCTTGAAAATATTTCCTGAATAATTCATCAAGACATGAATGCATTTTTTGGAGTAGTTTTTCATGAATATTTTTTTGTTGTGTGTGGCGGCAGACTTTTACAGCTCACTGTTATATCTTCTTGAGTTAAAACGTGTTAATTTTCGCGCTATTTGTTTGCTTTCCTCCATTGTTTGCTGATCATCGATTTGAGGTGTTTGAATAGTTTTCAAGATGAAGATTACCTAAGACGGCACAGACTGGGTTGCAGCAGAGGGCGTGGCAATGGCAACCTTCAAACACCTGAAGCTCTTTTGTATGGGAATGCAGGTCGTCCAAACAATCCATCCTTGTGTATTGGTCTAATAGTCATTGTTTATAGGGTTTGGCGGGCATCGGCAACATCATAAACAAGATAATAAAACTAGTTTCGGCATCTGTGAGCTCGTATTTGTCTCCTATTTGGGTTAGTAAGGCAGCGGGCACCGGACTGGATCGGAGTGGACCGGATAGGGCACAGCTGGTCGCTGGCCATTGTCTTTCGCATCTATCTCTGCCATTGTTTCCCGCAATTTTCACCCATTCAGGCCAGGTTCCCCGGCCGAGTGGAAGTGCAAGTGCCAAGTGCAATATGAAATGCGTCGTACAGATGCTAATTGCCTTTAATTAGGATTACAAACACTAGTACGACGACTGTTGTGCGTGCAGTTAATTTAATAAAAAAACTTAAAGGTCTATATTTGGGACCAAGAACAAAAGTGGGATAGTCATTTCATTAGATCGTTGGATGGTTTGTTTTCGTTTTTAAAAATTAGTACAAGTTAGCAACAGGTAATTTAAATATTCCCCCGAAATGCTAATTTAATAATGGAAGTTTAAACAGTAAATTGTTCTGTTTTGCATTTCTGTTTCTGCATTTTTAAAGACTATACTTTTAAATATGTTACAAGGCCTAATAAACTTTAGTGTCATTTTATTTTATACATTTCGACAAAAGGTTAAATACTTCTAACAAAAAAATATTATTGATTAGGATCACTAGCCTAGTTGATCTGACTGAAAATTAAGAACGAAAACGTCCAAAATAAAAGCAATCATGATAGATTTTTTGTAAAACATACCATAATTATTGGAATGAAAATGTTCCAAGTAAAAATATTAACAGGGTAAAGGGTATTTAATAGATGAGGCACTCGATTAAAGCGTTCCTTCTGGTTTCTACATGAACTTAACATGCTTGCAACTCGTTTTATACACTACTTGACATAAGTAGAGTAATTTTTATCCGTAGGGTATGCTATGCTTTTTATACCGAAAGCAAAGGAAATTCAACTGTGGTAAAGTGTTGCATAATCTTCGGGGCAACGAGTTCGTGCCCTGAGTCTTTTGTTATAGTAAAGCAAAGAGTGTATGCACACATATTGGCAAGTACTAAATATTAAACTGTCAAATCAATTAAAATCATTCGATCTTATACGGTCTCTGATGTGCAAATTTTTATTATAATATAAATTTTAAACATACTTAATTGAACATTAATTAATAAATTGAATTTGTTATTACACCTGGCCGATGCAAATGAAATGTTAGGAAGTTTTTCCCTTATTCATTAAATATATATTAACTTGGAAACAATTAGTAAACATTTTAACTATAAACAGCTTAAAAATCAACTACTGTCTATTTATTTGCTGGCAACATTATCCATTCAAAAGTACAATTTATTGACCAATTTCATGGTCCCGCAACTTAAACTGTACTTGCAGCTCTGTTCGGCTAATTCGATGTCTGCCAGCAGTTCGCATACTTGTTTGCTTATTTTTACTTTTAACTTGGACTTTTGGAATGTGCAATTTGCTTACCACAATCGATGGCCTCTCGTTGTTGCTGCCACCGCCGCCACTTCCCTTCCATTTTTTTGCGGCTCATGCGAGTGACCAAAACCCAAAACCCAAAACCCAAGACCCAAAAGCGAAAACCTCTGCCCATATGCATGTTTCTCGAGCTGTTCAGTTACTTCATCTCTTATGTTATTTCGTTTCCAATTCGCTGATTAACAAGTTCAACAAAACACAGCGGCAGCAACTACAATGTGTGCAGATACTTTCGGTGCAAATTCGGCAGTGGCACGTCGCACGTTTCGGCCATAAAAAGAAATGAAAATCAGAGATGACGTCAGTTGCGAACTGGTTTAATGCAACACAATAATTGCATGGGCTATTAGAATTGCATCGGCAAATCAAGGAAATCGCATCCAGTGAAAGTGGGCAACGGGAAGGAATCGAGTAGAATTGCCTTGAATTGACAGATACACAATCCCACTGCACGGTACACTGCGCTACCGGGTTTTGGGTGTAACCGAGACCATTTGACGAGTTAACGATATCACACACAGCTGCATGGCTTCATGACTTCTCCTTTCACTGGCCACTGATTAGAGCCCACGAGACGCAATCCAAGTCGTAAAACAATAGCCCAGATGCGAGTACCATAACTACAACCTACAACTCCCCGGGTACACTTGTCCATGCTCTGGTGCCCAGATCCGTTCAGTCAAAGAGATTGTCGTGGCATCGCTTATTCAACAGAAAACTCAGCACACACAATAGCCTTATTTCGGACACCTTTTGTGACCAGCTCCATTGTGGGGACATTTTCACACTCCAGTTTCAGGTGTCAGCAGACTAAAGGTAATTATTGTGCAGCCTACGAGACCTTTCCATTCTGATACAATTGTGGAATCAATTCTCGATAGAAGAAACCCAGGAGAAACCTTGGCGGGTATTTATGAGTTAAGTTTCTCAATTAATTGGCCGCAGCCCACGCTTTTACTTTTGGCTTTTCATATTTCTCATATTTGTTATACCACTTTAGAGCTCATTCGATATGCGAGACACAAACGAAACCGTCAAAAAGCCAAAATCAAGCAATTATTTATGCTAAATGTGTGGAAGTTCTTGATGTGATCATCGTTGAGAAAGTCAAACCTTTAGCGTTCCGATTTTATTAGCATTTCATACGAACTTCCGCTTAATATGGCAGAACTTTGATGCCAAATATAAATCCTAACTAGTAATAATATTTTTATTTTCCATTAGCGCCCATTCATTCCACCTATTTTGCTCGGCGCTACCTCGGTAATTTTTTTACCCATTCCTCCCTTTTTTTTGATCGCACAGTGAGTGCTGTTAATTACGCGCCCAGTGCCAGTTTCGCTCGCATGCTTACATAATAATTAGAAAAAGCCGCGCTCTTCTCTCTTTCTGCGCCAAAAGAACGTGTTAAAATGATATTTAATTTTAGTATGAGAAGCGGCTCAAAGAGCCAAGACTAATAGACGGTTTCTGCTCTTTGTGGTGGCCACTTCCTGCTGTGCAGAAGACAGGTTAATTATGCAGATGGATTTCGAGACATGGGAACGCGGCCTAAGGGCATCATTAAGCAATATAAATATAATCTCATTCAGCCAGCATCTTTTTATTCCCTGCTCTTTTTTTTCAATTAACCCACGTGGGCGAGCTGAGAACGTTGAAGAGCTTCAATAAACCTGTGACGATTTAATTCACTCAGAAAAGTTAAGTGCACAGCAAAAAAGGGGAACACGTGAAATTGACGTTAAGTGTGGTGATTGTAACTCAAGAGCTAATAAATTTTAGCTTAACTTCAAAGTGAAAATATACTAAAATACATTATTTTACAATTTTTTCCCTTGAATAATATAGTAGATTAATGATATTGATATTTTCAAATAGTTTGTGTGTAAACTTATATTAATTTAGTATTCCAAGGCTAAAAAACTTTACAACCATACAAATAATAAAATCATAAATACCTACCAATTTTTTGTATAATAAAATATATATAGAGTTAATAAATTGCTTGCAATTTAATGTAAAAAGTATAGACCGCAGTATGTATTTCTTTCTGTGTGCCTGTAAGAAGCATGCATAAATTTCCAAAGAAACCCAGTGAGGCATGAGCTTGGCTCCGTGCTTTCAGCAGGCGCGCGGAGGCGTGCGCTGACTTTGCGCAGCCACTGTGCATAGAAAGCCACGCTTTGGTGCCGTCGCTGCTTTTGAGCCGCTGCTGGGAGTGCTGTTTTTATTTTGCTGCCGCCGGCACTACGTCAGTCGTCAGTTCTGCATTAATGAGAGAGCAGTTAGGTACGAGGTACGCTCGCTCGCACGCTCCGTGTGGTCCACAAACAACATCTGGGCTTCATCCAGATGAAAAGTCTGCCAGAGGAAAAATCAAGCGGAGAGAGATCCCAAATAAAAGTTTACCCCGAATGGGGGAAAACTCGTTTGGCCATCATCATCTCTCGGCCGCCCCTTTCTCCTCGGGCAGTCGAATTCGGATTCGATTCCATTTTCCCCCCAATCAAAACGATCGTCTGCGCAGTCGCAGCTCGACGCTGCAGCGGTGATGAGTGCACGCGCTCAACTTACTAGCTTTGAAAGGCTAAAAAAATAGCAAATAAAAATAAAAATAAAAATAAACATAAAACCATCTAAGATAAAAAGGAAACGCAGTGCGATCGGGGAAAATGCAAACGTGTGAAGTGAATCGCCTGACCAATGAGTTCTGTGCAATAAAATGTAATTGAATTCCAGGCAATCCGCAACCACAAGCCACTATATTGTTGTATATAGAAGGAGCTGCTTGAGTACTATAATTCCATAACAACTGTCATTGATATGCGTTGGCGATTTGTGTGAAATGTGGAAAAAAAAGAATACAAATACCTTGTATGAAATAAAAACAAAACGAGACAGCGAGACATTCAATAAGCGGTTCAGGGCCAGGCTCTGAAGGTGTTGCCAATTTATTTTAAAAGTCTGCGCTTTTTGTTGGCTCGCTGTCGTCACGTGATAACTTGTTCCACTTGCATAAAAATATTGTTATTTTCTTGACACAAATGCCACAAGACGAGGCTTTAATTAGCATGATGTTTAAAAAATAAATACGAAATACTTAAAAATCCACACGAGTGCGCCCGCTAATTGTAATTTATTTATTTTCGAGTGCAGTGCAATTAAAATTTCAGCTCTAAAGGAAACAAACCTCGCCGTTTACCTACACACACAAAAAAAGCGAAACGAACAAATCCAAACCATAACAGTGCGAAACCAGATTTGTATGTAACAACAAACAAATGCAAGAAAATGACAAGTTCTTTGAAACCTACAAGCAATACAAAGTCTGTCCCAAGATGGATATACCAACGACAAAGTATTTAGCCGACTATCTGTACGTTGTACACGAGGACGTTCCCTTCCGATACTATCGAAAAGTAAGTGATAGGGCTTCGGGGTCTTTGCGGGGGCCATCATGCATGATATGGCATATGATTTATATGATACTCGTATGCCTGTATAACGCTCGTCATCTGCACGCTCATAAACTCCAAATGCCGCTTGGCTGGGCGATTTTTTTTGTTTACATTTTCACTGTGCGGTTTTCGCTTTATTAACTGCGTTTACCTGGGCGTCACGTTGTTACCGCTCTACCTTTGGATGCTGTTGTTGCCCCTGTTGGCAGTTCGTTTGTCCAACTGAATGAATTTCACGATTACGATTAAAAATACCCTGTAAAATAAGGGCTCAGAATTGGTTTTTGGCTTGCGTTCTATGATAAATTAGAAGAAAAATAATGAAATTAGTTAATTCGAGTTTTTATTGGGCATAAAACCAAAGATTGAAAAAAATTATAATTTTGTAAAAACAAAAAGTTTTTACTTAAAATGAAAAAAATACTTCTGTAAAGACTAATTTTGTAAGGACTAAGAAATACTTAAAAAATTGTTATCTGTTTTTTTTAAATTTCTGAATTTATTTAAAACGTTTATGTTATTAATATTTATGTTATACATATACTAGTTCAAGTGCTAAACAAACATACTTTAAATATTTAAAGGAACAAAATCCATCAAGTTTTGGGATTTAAATATGTTTTATATATTTTAAAATGACTTATGTTTGCTATTGCAAGGTATTCTTTAGTTGCTATGCACGGTTTTGTAATGTATTTTTGTGTTGGGCTTCGAAAGTAACCAAAGTGAGGATTGCTGTTAGTTGCTGGCTGATGTTTTTGCGCGCGCACATCTAATGGGCTTATGCTGTACATTATGCCGATGACTTATTAGAGCTATGAGCGAATTTCGGTCGCCGCCTAATAAGGTCCCCCCATGACACCCTGCTGTGGCGGGCACTTTCTTTTGCCGCTCACTGTGCAAACACAAAGAACTAAGGCAGCTCGGATTGCCGAGAAGTGGGGGAATTCGAGGAATATGAGTCGTAAGACAAATAAACAGAAAGCAAAATTGTGTAATTAATGAAAATAAAGCGAAGCATAGCGAAATTACACAAGTCGAAAGCGGAAGTACCGGAAATGACGATGACGCTCTGTAGGAGTATATTTTTGTTTTTGTTTAATGTCGGCGGATGCGGCAACTGTGACTGTAACTGCTGCTATTCGTCTGGGCTACCTGCAAAATAAGCAAACCCAAATGGGCTTGCATATGACAGCAATCTGTAGTTTTGTATTTTCTCATCAGCTGTGCAAATTTTTCGAAAAGCTGAAAACGAAGCTTATAATGAACTCTTACTTTCTTTGAGTGAGGTTCGTGGTTGAAAGTATTTCCAAAAATATTTTGTATCTTTGAACCTGCCAAGTTTTTCAATTACCGACGGTCTTTTTTGTGTCCACAATTTTTTGGATCTATCAAATCCTTTAAACTATTAAGCTATAAAGGGCCGTTTTCTTTTATCTACAAACTTTAAATGGTTAATAGTTTTGTACCAAATACTATTAAAATACTTAAAACTTTTAAGTTTGTAGAGACTACCAACCTAAAAGTTCTTTAAGTTATTTTTAGGAAGTGTAATTTTAACAAAAAGATATTAAACCAAAAGCATTCTAAACAGATAAATTGTAATATTAACGAAACTAATCAAGCCATTCAAACGTATTCTTTTCAAATTCATTGCCGAATATCAAAATAAGACTTATTTCAAATAATTTTAATAGAAAATAAGTCATTTTAGCTAATACTTATTTGTTTTTTATTTTTTAATGCACAATAATGTTGAGCATTTTATTGCTTTCACAGACAAAAAGTGTTCTAAACATTTCATTTTGAATAAAAGATTTTTTAATGTAGATTTGCATTTTATACAAATCAAGGGATACAAAAAATACATTTACTATAAAAGCTTTAACATAGTGGGTGTCTGGTAGTTGTAGTTTAGGTGGGTGTCTAGTCAATAAATTGTAGGTCAATGTTTAACCCATGTCGTCAAAGCTAATGTAAATATTTGCTCTATTTCTCTCTTATTGCAGACGAAATGCTCGGTGTTCCGTGGGCTCGTGCTGTGCTTGTGCCTGAACCTGAGCTACGCGAACGTGGTCCGCTTCCCACGCGAGTTGGACCGCTACGGGTCGGCGTATCTGCTGCCGTATGTGGTGCTGCTGTTTCTAGTCGGCCTGCCCATGATTCTGCTGGAGATCTCCGTGGGCCAGTTCCTGGGCCAGGGGGCGGCGCACACCTGGCGCGCCTCGCCCATTTTCAAAGGTGAGTGAAACAGGGGTTGCATACTTTTCGGCCGTCAACAGGTGCTCAGAAACGGCAGAAACGGAAGCATCCATCGCGTTTTGGGGGTGGCGAAATGGATTTGGGGGTCGAAGCTAAAGCACATGCAGCTGCAGCTTTTTGCATCCCCAATGCAGAGGACGAAGCTTCTGGGGGAAAGCTTTGCAGTTGCAGCGTTTGTAATTCCCAAGTTGGAATTCAGAGGGCATTCGCTTAAATAGTCGCATCGCAAGGACCTCCAGCGGGCGGTCGTGCATTCCGCAGCAATGACGGTTGGACACATCCCGTCTCATCCCCACTCTCTCGAATTGTGTCCGTTGGTAGCCGAAGTTACGATTGCAAAACTTTCGTCATCTCTCTCTCACTCTCTGAAGCAAAAACCAAGGCCGAAGCAGGCGCAATATTGTCCTCCCCCCAAAGGATGCAAAAATGCAAACGCAAAGGCGCAGGAGCACAGGAGCAAACTAAATAAACAAGAAAGCAAAATCAACAACCGCAAAAGTCTAAGACATAGATATGTTATGTATCACGAATCGAAAATGATAATGACAAAATGAGAAAAAAGCTAAATATCAGACCAAAGTTATATCAATGCAAACAAAAAAATCTAAAAAAATACACATAAAATACACTAAAAAAAGAGAAGACTTACTTAAATGTGACCTAGTAGATAAAATCATCATCGTGTTATCAGGACAACCGCAAAAAATCTCTGAAAAAATCGTACAAAAAAAATATTAAAACCTCAAAATGCATTGGTGTGTGTGTCCCGTTCGTGTAATCGCTGGCGCGCCACGCCCCCGCGCTTATCGCCCGCCCACTATCGGCCCGCTCGCCCCCCTCGCCGCGCCCACACTTGCTGCCGCCCCCCAGAAGCGGGTAGACTGGCGGCCCACAAGGACATCTAGTAATAAAGCCCAAAACAACAACCAAATCAGTATGCCGCCCGCCCCGCCCCCTCTGCGAAGGAGCTACGTGCTTGGGCGGGACCGGAAACGGGAGCGAAAACTAAGCCGGAAACGGAAGCCGGCGAGCGAAAAAGGAAGATGGCTTCGTGGAGCGGTATAGCGCGGGCAAAGCGGCGGCGCGTCCACAAAAAATAACCATAGAGACGTTTAAGGCAAATTCTAAATGAACAAAAGTATAAACCAAAAACAATTGTAACGAGAAACAAACGAATTCAAAAATGAGCAATATGAGCAACAACTAATAATGGCAAAAAGCAAAAACGACAACTGCAAATTACGACACAACACCTTCGAAAAGACCTCAGTAATAATAAAAACACCAACAAAAACACGTGAATGCTTGGTGGCTGCAAAGGAATGCCTTCGTTGTATCGCCCTTTTTTATAGCTCAAGAATATAAATTTTAAAATATGCTAAAGGGCCCGCGCGTAACAAGCTTGCGCTTGCTTAAATTATTATGTTTAATTTTCCAAAAAAAAATACTATTTAAACAGAAAACATTTAAATTAAATAACTTAAAGAACAAGGTATAGCAACAGTGCGTATGAGCAATTAATTATTTCTTGTTAATTCGACCTTTAATAGTTTCGCATTAAATGTGACTTATTTGTATTTTCAAAGCCAAAAAACTTAGTTTTTATCATGCAATAAAAACTAATCATCAACTAAGGCAGACTTACATTTGAGTAAAGATCTAAAACATCACTGCCTATAAAATCCATTTTATTGACAGTTAAATAACAAAAAGTCTATTTAAAAAACACTCTACAATGTATAGTTTTGGTTACACGAATTTTAAATTAACTTTGCTTTTGCGTTAAGGTATACATTTTGGCAAAGAAATCACTGCTTTGGAGGAAAAATCCAAAGAATCATCATTAAAGCTTATTCTTGATGAGCCATTAACTTGTTATATGACTTATAAAACTCATAAAAGGCTAAAGGTAACACTTAAAATTGTTAAAGCCAGCGACGTTGCCTTTAATGTGCCCATTTCATAGTGAAATCAGAGAGCTCATTGAATGGAGCGCTTCATGAGTGAGTGGTTTGCAGTCTATAATTACGATAAATGTGGCAAACGATTCTCGGCACGTGCCGATTGCGTATCCGAATGATTGAAGAATACAATCAATACTTCAGATGAGAAGTGAGTTTCTGCTTCTTCACATTTTTCATACTGCCATATAGCCAATAAAAAAACAGTGTTAACGGAATCGTCCAACGTAATGCAATGTGGATATATGAATAAAGAGGAAGTGTGTAATAACCAAGGAAATACAGTTGCGGTCACTATAACAGACAATGCTAATTAAAATATTTTATTGATGTTAATCGAGCTGCAGAGCCAAGCCCTAAAACCTTTGAAAACTAAATCGTTATTATATATTCGAATAATTTTCAATGTCGTGTTATGGTAGTCCCCAAACCAATTTACAATACATATATTTATTAACAGCTTTGGGTGTGTTTTTAAGGTCAAATTGATCTGGTTTGGCGAATAGATTTTCAATCGCTGCAGAATACGTTATAAATGTAAATGTAAAGATATAAAAAATCTCGTTCTCATTCATAACTAGTTTTCACTTGAGCTCTTTTCAAACGAATGGTTTTGCTTTTATGAATTTCGCCATTTAAATGACAAAAGTAATTTAATTAACTGGGTTCCTCCTCTTCCGCTCTTTTGTAGTTCGTCGTTAGCAAGGTGAGATTTTTCGTACTTTGAACGGTTTATGTGACCAATTCGGGACGCCAATACAGGGTTAAGCTCTGAATTTTATTGATATTCTAATTGAAAAGTATGAGGACTATCTAAGAAAAAAGAAACGTTGCCGCTATAAATTTTATACAATACTTTCTTACTGAATTTAATGTTTAAGTGATATTAATCGAAGTTCCCTTTCTCAGGAGCCAGCATCATCAGTCGCTTCGCCTCTTGGCTTTCCGCCATTTGGGTGTCCTTGCAGGCCGTGCTGGCACTGGCCTACATCGGGATGTTCGCCTCCAATGACCTGCCATTCCGCGAGTGCGCCGGACCCGTTAAACTACGAATGGTGAGTTATATCTAATCCTTTAAAGGATCCCAGTCTCATGTATCTTACTCTTCAGAGTGGCTACCTCCTCACGGGAACCAGTGGACAGGAGTGCCTGCAGCAGACCTTTCTCACGCCCTTCTGGCGTAATCCCATGTTCTTTGGCCTTCTGGCAGCTGGGCTTATAGGCCTCTGGATAGTGGTAATGTTGTGGTAAGACTAAGCCCTCTTATATATTAATTTGACTATGGTAATACCTGTTTTTTATTTAACCAACAGCACCCATAACGCGAAGATCCTGCGTCGCAGCATATTCGTCTATGGACTGACTGGTCTGGCCCTGCTTTGCACTCTCACTGGTTGGGAGGTGCGCAACTCCTTCAGTCGTCACTACTTCCCGGAACTTTGGGGCTTCGATACCAGCTTGCTGGCCGAGAGCAACATCTGGTTCAATGCCCTGATGCAGGTCCTCTTCTCGGTGAACTGTGGCTTCGGAGCTCTGCCCATGGTCACGGGAAAGTTCCTGTACAAAGGTGACGCTGTGAGGACCTCGGTGGTTTACCTCTGCTTCAACCTGCTGATCAACGCCATTGCCGTCACATTGTTTATGGTCCAGTTCGATCTGTCGGCCAACGGCTACCAGAATATGGAGGAGCTGAAGCCCCTCACCGCAATATACGATCGGGTGTTGAATGGCTCCCGGGAGGGCGATAGCCACCTGCTGCAGCACCTGGTTCCTTCGCTCATCTACGCCCTGATCATCCTCTCGGCCATGGTCTCCATTACGGTGGCCGTTTACACCTCAACGCGTCTCGTGCCAAGACGCCCCAACTATGTGATCTGCCTGATTGGACTGGTGGTGGCGGTTATATCGTTTGCGGCGCCAAAGTTCCTCATCGCCCGCGTTCTGGACTCACGACTGGTGGGCACCATGGTAGTGACTGCCCTGGTCTTCGAGCTGATTGCCATAACTTGGATCTACGGAGCCAAGAACATCTACACCGACCTGGAGTTCTCCATCGGACGTCCCATCTTCCGCATCTGGATGTGGCTGTGGGTCATCTGCCCGGCCATTCTCACGGGCATCCTGGTTTGGTGGTGCGCTGACGATGATCAGTACGATGTGCTGGCCGAGTATCTGCCACGTTGGGCGCCAATTCTTTTCGTGCTGGCCGTGATTCTAATCATTGCCTGTGTGCAGATCTTCAGGCAGGTTGAGTACAACTTCTTCGGCATGATCTGCGAGGCCTCCAAGCCGGCGAAGGAATGGGGTCCGGCGGATCCACTAGCTCGACACTCCTGGAAGCAGTGGCGCTCCGTGTGCCAGGACACAGGACGCAGGGACTTTACCCTGCGGCGGAGGGGAACCCGGGACTACACGCACTCCATCAAGAAGGGCCAGTACTCGAGTGCCCCAAAGTACGGCGTTCAGAATGGGGGACAAGTTCAGACGACCATGCATCAGCAGCACTGGAAGTCCTCCACCCCGGGAAATAGTTCGCCCAACTACAGCGGTTCCATGTTCGGGGACTCAGCCATTGAGGAGGACATCAGTGTGGACAAGTTCCCTGGAATCACGCAGCAGCAGTATGTGCCCTTCCAGGCGAGCGACTCGAAACCCACGAGGTATTCCCAGCGGATGAGACAAACAGCTCAGCCGCAGACCCAAACGCAGATGCGTCCACCCAGGGAATCGGTGGAGAAGCATCGCGAGGTGGTCTACATACGTCGGCTCTCCGATGGGGGAAGTGGCACGGGGCATGCCACACGCATAGAGATATCGCCCTCGAACGAATCCATCACCCATGGCAACGGGAAGAGCAACAACAACTCCGCCTCTGCCATGTCCCGCAATCCGCTGGGCCGCTCCACGGGTTGTCTGGCTGCTCCAGTTCAACCACCGCCGCCCAGCGTCCATGTGAAGCGGTCGGCCAGTTCGGTGGTCAACGTCAACTCCCACAAGTTGCCACCGCCCGCGTCTTCCGGTGGAGCGGCGGATCACATCTGCTGGCGCAAGTTCAATGTCAATCCGGAAGAGTATTCCACGGAGCTGTGAAGCCAGGGGATAACTAGAAGTAGGAAACGAAGCATTCACATTCAAAAAGACTTGTTGCATCCAAAACAAACGTATCTGTATCTGTAATTCGTAATCCGTAATCCGTGAAGCGTATTGCACCTAAGGCACACCTAACTTTAAGCTACGAGAAAGTGTATCTTCTAGTTGCGAGCTGTAAATATCCCTAGATATAGTTCTACGATCTAGTTCCTTAGCTTAAGTCGAGGAAATTCCGTTGTCATTGCTCTCCGTCTGGAAATCTGGAGCAGGAAGAGGAAAACCCATCGGGGTTGACATTTAGTCCTAAGCACATTGAACTGTCATGGATTCGAGTGCCTGAAACACAAAAAACACTTGAAATAACTGAATTAACCCTAAGCTTATTCAGTTCTTAGTTAGTCCGTAGGCCTATGACCCCATAACCTTAGCATCCATTGTAAAGTTACACAAACAAAAAACACAACGATTTCGAAAACGATCTTATGTAATAAATAGTACGATTAGTAAATTATGATCGCCCGTGTATTCTGCTCGCCGAATTTTTATGGTTATTAAATATCAAAGTTCGGGTGTTTATCAAGTCGGGTGCTAAATTTGTTTCCTAATCGCAAAACTCTTACCTAAATATCTCATCCATGGGTATTCAAGTTCGAGAACCAGAATTTCAATTAGCATACATGCTCGAACATGATCGGTGGATCGTGTCGTCTGCTTCTGCCGCTGCTAACTACCAAAATCCAGCTTAGAATATATATTCTGCTATTCTGAGCTATAAATTTTTGCTACAAATTTGCACAAAATGGTTTCGGGAACGAGATTTTTGGGCAAGTGAGCATCCCAAGATGGCAATTAAAATTTGTTGCAGAATACATTTGTTTTTAGCCGCAGAGCACGTTATGCTGACGCAAACACCATCGAAATCGAAAGCTTATATTGTCAGTAAATTATTTATCGATTATGTACCGTTATCTGAAACGGAGCTGTGTGGGATTCCTTGGCTTATAGAATTCGATTTGATCTGGATTATATATATGTTGACGTCTGCTTTAAAAATAGTTATCTACAGTCTTAAAATCATTTTTAATAATCTGTTTTTAAATTGCTTATTGTTTCTTTAACAATGGTTAAAGCAATGAACGCTTTCCAGTTTTATTATTCCAAAGAAATATATGTATATATGTTTTTAAAGTAAGCCGATTTTTATTACATTTCAAAAAGGTAAGGTGATGGTAATATAACATATAAGATATTGAAAAATATAGTGCGTCCCAGCAAGCTCTTTTTTATTCTCACTTGTTGATCAATGACATTACCGTAAAAATATTCTTCTAGTATATTTTTGTAAATAACAACATAAATCTAAAGCTTTTTTAAAGGCGTTTTTATCACAATGAGCTAGTTGTTATTAAACCGTTTTATTACTATTTGTTGAAAGGTCAAACATAAAAGTAATAAATAATAAGTCATACTTTTGATGGTTGCCAATGCAAAGCCAATACTTTTATTACAACAAAGTAATGAGGTTTGAAAATTTAAGGAACTATGAAAAATTAAATTAAGCAATTACCGGGCCATTTCTATAAAATGTGACTGGTTCTTGGCTCGCGGCACAATTAATACCGCTAAAGAAGAGCAAAGTTGGCCCATTAAGTGGTCAATCAAGAGATGTTTTGGCCACTTCTGAGCTGATTCGAACTCTTGTTTGGATCGCTGAGGGGGGCCTTGAGTGGGGCACATCGAATGGATGGAACAAGCGTGTGATGTATGGCTCGAGTTAATCGATTCCACATAAAAATATAGTTTAGCCACGCAGAACTGCATTGAGATTGGCTCCCATGGCGGCATATCATCATTAAGGCAGCCACTAAAATGCTAATCGATCCGAGCTTAACAGGTACAAATATATCTATATACGATACTTTGTATATGTTGGACGTGGTCTTCTTCCTCTGCTTTGCATAATGCCCACACACACACTATTTTATATAGCTAACCACAGACTTCGAATCTTGTATTACCAGCTGACGTATTTGCTAACTGATGAATTTTATACAAATTTGATACACTCGAGGTGAACTTGATTTTGTTTGGCGGTGTTGCTTTTTTTTTGTCTTTTTATGTTTTCGTATAGAAGCATCTATGTCTAAATGTATCTCCGTGCAGAAGCAGCGTCTCAACGAGTTTTGTTCGCGGTTTTATTTTATATGAAAATTCAAATTAAAGCTAATAAATACTTAGGCGTTCATTGTGGCTCTAGCCCGAGCCGAACTTTATCTGAAATTCATTAGAAAACTGGTCCATCTAACCTTCGCGTCGAGAAGATGCCACCGAGAGCGGGGACTGGACAGGGTACCTCACACTGATTGACGTCTTTGGATTGCATAATCCAATTAAGTAGGCGCTAATCGCCTGAAAAGCGATGTCAAGACGAGTAAATGTCATGAGACATGGAAGGATAATCCAGGACTTAAGCTACATAGCTACTTAAAGAGCGTGTCCAAGTCAAGGCCCTGGTATCACGGAAGACATCGGGTAACTCCCAAAATTCTGTGGATGAATGTGTGGTCTTGGACCCCGGCCAACAAATCATAACTGCCACAACTGAAATTTATGGCCGGGTGGAAGCTATGTGACCTTTTTGGTGCCGTCACAAGTGCTGAACGGTGTTCGTGTCTGCCATTACGATCACACACTTCGCTGGCCTGCGATCGTCCAGACTTCGATAAATTATATATTTGGGATTCGCGAAGTGCGTTAGTGTGTGATACCTTATGAAGCTACTTTTAATCAATATTAAGTGACCAAATGAAACGCAAAGTCGACAGGGGTATTCCCTTTATTTAATTTTTTATCAAAATTATTTAATGATATTTATTAGTTCGATTAGGAACAAATTTTAGAAACAAATTTTTACAAGTTAATTATTAAAAACGATAAAATATAATAAGCTATAATTTCTTTGGCAAGAAATGTTTTTAATTTTAGAGCATACCCTAACTTTTCAACTTTTGCCTTACGAAATGTAAAACGGGGTAGACAACCTGTTTAATAATTTTAATCTATAACGCATTGTTATCATCGCTAGAAAAAAAAAATAAACCGATGTATTGTCTAAGAACATGCTTAAGTGTATAAGTCTTTAGAAAAATCACTAATTCTCCTGTAAATCAAAGGGAGTGTTTGACGACAGAAATAAAAGACTGAAAAATTTGCATGTCTGACTTTTAATTTGGATTTTGGGGCGTAGAATCGTCGCCTGTCAAAAGTGGTCTGCCTACAAGATATAAGTAAATGGCAATATATTATGTACTGGGACCAACCAGTTGGCTATTAAAATGAGGCGATATAACCAGTTGGTCAGTTCCCAGTGCGAAACAAATGAATTTTATTCGAATTTAATTTTTGGCTTGTTGTTTTTATATGTAGAATTTATACATCCACGGCGAGGGCTCAAGCCCGATCTGTAGCTCCAATTCATACATTATATTTATCTCATTTGTGTATATTTAATTTTGAATTTAATTTTGGCCTTAAGCAGCCTTGTGGCCGTCGACGCGTGTGAGCCGAACTGCTCCAATTTCTGTTTTTATTTGCACTCAAAAGTGTTTCTGTTTCTGTTTCTGCCTCTAACGAGTGTTTGTATCCGATTGTTAGTGTGTTGTATATTTTGGTCCCAAATGGGCTAATTTGCCAGCCGAGATGGCAGGGGTGAAGTGCACTCTCGAGATGGCCATTAATCAGGTCTTGATGTGAGCCATCAGCTCAAGTTCCATTTCGGGCACCTTCCGTTTTTCTGACCCACCAAGCATGGGGTCTCGAGCTTTGAGTTGAACTTGAGACGGGGTGTCGCCTTAAGTGAATGATAGGCTCAATTCCGATTCAGATCTACAACGGTCGTAGCCTGATTAATGATTTCGCCCCGATTGTCTTGTAAATTCTGGTTAAGCTCGGCACTTTCGTTTTAAAAGGCCAGGCGAGTTGGTTAAACTTTCAAGGGTCACTCGGTTATGTAATGGTTCGAGCCCAGATTCGATTCTGTGTAACCGGTTTCGATGGGCTACCTGTCCCACAGTTCCCAGCGCGATGATGGTGACCCTCGGCGGTTCCCAAAAATTGTCTGGGTGTTTCATTTAGTGCGACAAGGATTCCAATGGCAATCGCCCGCAATTGTGGCCCATAAATTGCTGGCCAAAAAAACTGGTTAACGCTCGCCTGCCGGTGTCCTTGATAAGGCTTATTAATATTTTTTTTTCTTGGTCTTTTTTAGCGGGGGAAAAACATGTTTTTTTCTCGCCACACCGCCTTTAATTTGGCAGCAAGCTGCAGGTTTTTGTTTCAAGTAAATTTCACAGATTTTAAATGAATTTCAAACGTCATTTATTTAACAACTTGGAATATCCATTAACTAAATGCCGTTAGCAAGTTGTTAATGCGGTTTGCCGAACGCGACTGTTAACAATTTTTCAATCGCATTGCAAACATTGTACATTTTGTCAAATCATATTCATAAATTAATGGTCGGGATATCACCTAACTGTACTTTTTATTGTTTGAACAAATTCGAGCGAAATCTTGTTGAAAGAATATATTTAGTCTCAATCAATTTAAGGTGAATGTTTCACAGATCTTTTGCTCGATAAGTCAACATTTTTTTTATTGTTATGCAGTCCAACGATATATGGTTAAAAGTCTTAATCGATATTGAAATTCATTGTGTCAGTCTGATTAATTAAGCCGATGAATGAAATATTAATTTTACTCAAGGACATGCACTTGAGTATTATACTGAAAAATATCAATATTATACTGAAATAATTTCATTCATGTAGTAAAATGATTATAAATATTTATTTACTTTGGGGTTTTTCTTGTTTTCTTATCAACATGAACAAAGAAAATATATATATTTTTTTTAATTTTAAATTGGTCCAAGGAACGTTTAAATCTAAAGAAATTTTGCCATTTTGTCTTGCGCTTAGTTTTTATTAGTTTTTTAGTTTTAAGTCAAATGAAAATATTGATTGATAAAGTCTGTTTTGATTTTGAAGTGTAAGCAGATATAGTGTCAAATTTGTCTTTCTCAAAAACTTTCTATTTTAAAGTTTATCATGTTGTAAAACCCAGTTCGAGCCTTCAATAAAATTTTTAATGTTTCCACTTCCTAGACTAGAATTCCAAGCCAAAATTTGAGCTTAGCGAAAAAAAGCGATACAAAGTGGGAAACTAGTTAGTCCGGGTCGGGCGTAAGTTTGGTTGTGAGATTTACATAAATATAAATCTTAGGCAGAAAACAATATAGTCCGCCTTGACTGAAGCCATGTAGAATTTATCAGAGAGACGCGGACAAATGCGTTATGTATAGGGATAAATTTGCATAAATCATAAGCACAATTAACGATGTTTCGGCGGTTTGTTCTCCACCAAACGCTGACGCAGGTGACGTGACATTTGACTCGGAAATTTATATGATACCCTCCAAGACAAGATCCGCGAAATTTGAATATCCACGCACTCCAAGACGCGGCTTTATCCATTCAAAGATGCGTGAATCTTCTGGGTGGGTAGAGAGTCATCGGCCTGCTTATAAATATTCAGTGGCGACATCTTGCTCTGTGGTTTTTGTTCTAAGGCGAACACTTTTCATTAGCTGATTTGCGGTCGAATATTTCGTGTGTCTTGCCAAGAGACTTGATTTCAATTTTAATGGCCAGTGCGTGAGGGTATTTAATTTTCTCTAGGATAAGATAAGCCATATTAATTGTCTACCTGAATGGGTACAAGCTTTTAATAACCGAGCTCAATAAATCTTAAGGTTTGTAAAATATGGATGGCTTAAAAAAGATTGCCAATTAAAATTCTATGCCTAATAAAATTAATTGGTTTGAAAAGGACACATTCAAAATATTACCAATATTTGCTTCATATTTTAGAAGCTTGTTTTGGTAAGCTACTATTTAAGAATTTGGCATAACATTTACAACATTTTTAGTGACCTCACGCAATATTTTGTAGCAACATTTTAGCTGTTAAATATTTGTTTATGAAGCGGCTTAGCCAGAAGTTTTTGTGGGGTGTACCAGAAAAAAAACCCAGTTAACATTATGATTTAAGATTTGTTTACCTTGTTTCATGGTTTTTTTCTGTGATTTAGTTCAAGCTACTTGAAGACAAAGATTTTGAAAGACCATACCAACAGGAGAATGTTTGCAGCACCATTCGGAAATAACTTCAAGACAAGATCTTTGTGCTGATAAAGCATAACGAAAAACTAGATATCATGATTTCCGCACCTGAAGACAAAAGGCAATAAACACAAAAGCTGAAACTCCCCTAGATTAGCAACTTTATTTTTAATTAATCTGAATAGCAACCTGTCGAGAATGCGGTTTAGAACAAACACATGTCACGGACTTGTTTAATTTGTCACCCGTGTTTCCTAAACGTCCTTCGGTGGAGTCCGAAAATTGAGACTGTGAATTCTCAGCTCCTCGGAATGCTCATGGAAAACGTTGAATAATCTGCCGTCTGTTGCAATGTCCGATGATGCGACAAAATAATGCTTTTCCTCTAGCGATAAAGAGTTGAAACGAATAATAAAAACAACTCAGTCGCTTCAGTTATCCGCAATGACAAATTTGAAATGTCAGCAGTCGTCGTCAAGTGTCATTGCCTTTCGTGGGGATGTGCGAAGCAAGTTATGACCCGAATAGTTAGCCAGCAATTATGCAATAAAAGTTAAGAATTAATTGTGGCTCTAAGTGCCGCGTAATGGCCAAAGGGGTGACTTCCGTCTGGCTGCACTTCCTCTGGGTGTTTGGCGGGCTTCTCAGACCCTGACTAGGTGACCACGCACCTTTGGGCCGAAAGAGTTCAAAGTCATTTCTATTTTTGGCCGCCACATGACTCCGCGAGCGGCTAGTGGGTGTCACTCTGATTGGTTCATTAAAAGCCAGACGTGACTGTTTGCAAATTAATAAATTCTAGTTATTAAAAAAGGCGAAATGCAGGCGATGACAAATGCTGAAACGGGTTTGGGAGTCGCTCAAAGAATGCAGCACTGATCGCTGATCGCTGATCGCCGATCGGAGATCTTCGAGTGTGCGTTTAAAGGTCACTCAGTTGGAGCTGGCGCTGGAGTCAGAGTTGAGCTGAGATGAGCTGAGCCTACCTTAACATTCAACTCCGGCTGCCATCTGCTGACCCCCGGGCGCACGCATTTTTGGCCAAGTCAACCGGTTCATGTTCGCCAGCCAATCGACAACTGCATTTAGGCCTGCTTCGCCGGGCAAGTGTAATTGTAGTCGCCATTAGCCAACGCCTGATCTTCTCGGCCTTATTTGCCTTGGCGAGCTCAAGCTCCGATGGGAGCCTTGACTTGACTCGGCCAGCCAACTTGTCTCATCGATTGATGAAATTCGGTGGCTCGATGGCCCGATGGCTCGGACCCATTTACCAAATTAAACGCTGCACGACAACGTGTTTAACACTCGCCCAAAGACTTCTGCCAAAATGTACGCGAATATTTGCCCGCAATCGGAGCTGGCTAAATAGAAATGCCAACAAGAGCAGGTATTTGGTGTGGCTACCTTAGTTGCTCTTCTGCCATAATTGCTGGGCTTTTTTTGTCTTAGCCCTGTTATCTGGCTAACTCTGTTAACTTACAAACATCAAACAACTGAGACTGGTTGGCTGGTTTTCTGTCTTTCTGGCTGGTCAGCAGTCGACTTCGCTGTCGACGAAGGCAGAAACAGCGACTTCGACTTCAGCTCATCTTCATCTGGCCAAAACGCTTTCGATTTCGGCTTTTGGCCGTGTGTTAACAGCTGTCGCCCCGGTGAAGATGCCTCTGCCGCCGCCGACTGAGACGCCGCTGCCCGGATGGGCAGATGCTGGGTCCGAGTATATATAGAAAATCTACAAGTTTTGATGCTTTAGTTGGTATTCCACACTCGACCTAGAAGTTAAACCAACTTAGCTTGGCATCGATCAAATTCAATCGTCCATTGAATTTGATACGATCGGTCGCGTCTTCTCCTTTTCCGATCCTCACTGTACCGTCCGCAAGGATTAACCACGCACATACTCACCGTAAAGGATTACCTACGCATCCGGGATAATTGCAACTGCCGTTTGTAGCAGTCCGAAAGTGTACACCATGGTAACCGAACCCAGTTCCAGTTCCCAGTTCCCATCTCAATCTAATCTAACCCGAAACGAACAATGATCGTGTGCAAAGTGCAAAACATAACGAAACAAGTGTCCCTCGGTGTAAAGACAAACAAGGCATTTCGCAAAAGGAAACCGCAATGCAGAGGGAGAAACAGTATAAGTTTTGATAGCTCAAAATATTATGGGAGTTTGAAATAACTTAGATTTCAATTGTGTTAAAAAGGCAGCTATACTCGCATTAATGTGATATCTTGCAGGCAGAAAACTTTGACAAAGTGTTTAAACTTAAAAGTCTGAATCAAATTGGTTTTGAAATATGATAAATGAAAAAGAAGTAGATAAAAAATGAGAGGCTTTTTTGAATAATACAAAAAAAAAAGTTTAATATATGCTTACTTAACAAGTTAAATTTTTATAGGTTTAGTTTGACGCTGTAAAACAACAAAATTCCAATACAAACTTCCAAATAGAAACTTAAAATTTAATATTTGCATGTTATTAAAGATTATTATTTTTTCGATTTAAATATTTTATATTGAAACATGATCCAGGAAAGGAAAAAAAATAATAAGGTTCAATAAATGATTTAGTTTTGAGATTTGGTAAAAGGGTAGTAGTTCTGAGAACGTTTTTAGACTACATCCACAATAAAAAAAATTGTTAATCTGATTAAAAACTAATATTTGATAATGGATAATATTTTCCACCTTTAGGATTAAAGTCGAGATAGAAATGTCTATTGTTGTGATTTTTTCTCTGTGCATCGCAGAGCATCGCAAACAAGAAGAAAAAGTAAATAATTGCCCAAGCCAACTGCAGTTCCAATTCAATCGCCATCTATTTGCATTTCGCATTTCGTCGAGGGTCCAACTCTGGACCCGGGCTATCATCTTCGACTGAGCGTTGACCAGCTGGCGGCTGACATTTAAGTCGCGTAGAAATTGAGCAAGTGCCATCGAGTGCAATGTTACGCATACGCCGTGTGGGTCGCCCACGGAGTTGAATCGCCTTGGCGCGAATCGCAATTTGCGTATTAAGTCATTAGGATGGACCAGCTGCATGTGCATTCTGCCATGTGGCGGCAGTTTCTATGTCAGCATTGACATGAATGAAGATGAAATTAAAACTTGTTTTTTTTTATCCATAATTTTCGCTTTTGCTTCTGACATTTGCGAGTGGCAATTTGCGATTGGCATATTTAGGTAAATAGCCATAAAAACGATTGCCTTAAGTTAGATTCTTGACGTTGCCATTGAACCGCCGCCAAGACATTGTTTTGCCCAAGCAGATGCCATTTGTTGAAGGGCTCCCATCTCCCAACTCTTTTCCCCACACATTTATTTTGGCCACATTTCTCACAGTTTTCGGACTAATTTGATTGCCCCGAAGTCTTGGCATTGAGGCGCTGCCCTCGATGCGGTGTGAATCGGATTAATTAGTTGCCAATTAGCATAATGAACAGTCAAGGGAAGAGTGTTTAGCTCATCGAGTATCTCCCCAAGTCCTTTCACTTTCTTAGTCTTGAGCACCCCGTGCAAGAGTCAAAACCCGATTTAATTCTCGAATTCCAAAGCCAAATTGTTGCTGAGGCGATAATTCAAACGAGTTAGAACAACCAAAATTTCAGGTTCATTAGCATAAATTATTTAAAATCATTTACATACAAAAGTCAAAATTTTGTTGAAATCAGCAAACAATCAGAAGTTTTAAATAAAATGTAGACCCAGCCGCTTTTAGAGGTATGGGCAATAATCTTAGCAGATTTGGTTATAAATGACGCCCGAGGCAGACTCCTCATTTTTATGGCAGCTGCGTATGCTAATTTCGGCAGGGGACATTGGATTTTCTCACTAGTTTTATGGCCTGTCTTCGCCGATTATTATATAATCATGGCTAGAACTGGTCTGGAGTTTGGGCCCCGGATACGGGCCGGTTTCTGGCATAATCGGCTATTTATATACTCCCCGAAAATTCTCCGCTGGTCAATTAATTGAGCTCATCAACCAGCTGCGGCCATCGACGAGCACTTTCATTAGCTAGCAATGACCTTGCCGAAAAGCCAGCAACAAATGCAAATGAACCTGCTGACAGCAGCGTCGGAAGCCATCATTCAGGGGCTGCTTCCTCGGCTCCCAATTGAGCTAATATCTCTTGTGTCGCTTCGCATTTGCATAAGCATTATGTATCAATCGCGGCAATCGGCCAGACTTAAACCGCTTCGGGGGAGGGGACTGACCTAGAGATGCTAATGCCTGTCAAAGTTGAATGTCTGCGCCAACATTATGGGTGATTTTCAATGCATTGTGGTAAATCGATGCGACGGCTTTGTTGGCTGAACTTTACCACAGTTTTGAACTGCAGGCCAGCGGAGTTGCCTTGCTTCTTTCCAACCGGGCCAAGTCGCCGCGAAGCGTGAAGCGGCGATTAGCCTAGAAGGCGATCAATTAGTCGCAATCTGGTTGTCAGAGCCAGTCGTTAGTCAAAGCACCTCTGCACCGCGACACCACTGAAGCCCATCGAGCTGTTGCACCACCAAACCACCTAACCACCCGTTCTCCTTTTCTCTTCTCCACAGAGAAGTGCACTGTTCGTCTTGGCGCTTTGCGCTGTGGCGCTGGCCACCGCATCGGCCGATACCCATGAGGTAAGTGAACGAGTCCATCCCTTTCCCGCCCACAGGAACTCATGTGCCGACCACTTTCAGCGCAAGACTCGTGCCGCCGAGGGATACTTCTACCCCCAGCCGAAGGTGCCGTTCGATCTGCCCGTGCGCACCACCCAACCTCCCACGAGGCCGCCAACGCGCCCACCCCCGCCACCACCCACCAGGCCACCCACGCGCCCGCCCACGCGGCCACCACCCACATACCTGCCGCCCACCAACAAGCCACCACCACCGGCCACCACCCGTGTGCCGCCACCACCTCCGCCACCAAGGACTCCTCCTCCAACGAGGCCCCCAACCAGGCCCCCGACCACTCGTCCCCCGGCAACCTATCTGCCGCCCACCAACAAGCCGCCAGCACCGGTGACCACTCGTCGCCCAACGCCACCCCCGCCGCCAAGGACTCCTCCCCCAACCAGGCCCGCGACTCGTCCCCCAACCCAGCCGCCTACTCGTCCACCAGCAACCTACCTGCCACCCACCAACAAGCCGCCAGCACCAGTGACCACCCGTCGCCCGACGCCGCCACCCACCAGGCCACCACCCCCACCGACGCGCGCTTCGACTCCGGCTCCAACTTACTTGCCGCCCACTAACAAGCCGCCACCACCAGCAACCACCCGTCCTCCAGTGCGCACCACTCCACGCCCGACGCTGCCTCCCACCAGGCCGCCAACGCGCCCACCAACCACCTACCTGCCGCCCGTGACTGTGCGCACCACCCGTCCGCCGCCACCACCTACTCGTCCCCCGACTAAGCCACCAACCACCTATCTGCCTCCCGTGACTGTGCGCACCACTCGTGCCACCCCACCACCAACTCGTCCCCCAACCTACCCACCGACTACTCGTCGAGTAACCACTCCTGCTCCTACTTACCTGCCACCCACCAACAAGCCACCACCACCAGCAACCACTCGCGCGACAGTTCGCACCACAATCCGCACCACTCCTCGCCCTACTCTGCCCCCAACTCGTCCCCCAACTCGCCCACCAACCACTTACCTGCCTCCCCCAACTGTGCGCACCACTCGCCCACCTCCACCACCCACTCGCCCCCCAACTAGGCCCCCAACCCGTGCTTCCACTCCCGCTCCCACTTACCTGCCACCCACCAACAAGCCACCGCCACCAGCCACCACCCGCCCCCCAGTGCGCACCACTCCTCGCCCCACTCTGCCCCCAACTCGTCCCCCAACTCGCCCACCAACCACTTACTTGCCGCCCGTGACTGTGCGCACCACCCGCCCTCCTCCACCACCTACTCGTCCTCCGACTAAGCCACCAACCACCTATCTGCCTCCCGTGACTGTGCGCACCACTCGTGCCACCCCACCACCAACTCGTCCCCCAACCTACCCACCGACTACTCGTCGTCTAACCACTCCTGCTCCTACTTACCTGCCACCCACCAATAAGCCACCACCACCGGCTACCACTCGTGCCACGGTTCGCACCACTGTTCGCACCACTCCTCGCCCAACTCTGCCCCCTACCAGGCCACCAACTCGTCCACCAACCACCTACTTGCCTCCCCCAACCGTGCGCACCACTCGCCCACCTCCACCACCAACTCGCCCCCCAACTAGGCCCCCAACCCGTGCTTCCACCCCCGCTCCTACTTACCTGCCACCCACCAACAAGCCACCACCACCGGCAACCACTCGTCCCCCAGTGCGCACCACTCCTCGCCCAACTCTGCCTCCCACCAAGCCCCCAACTCGTCCCCCAACCACCTATCTGCCACCCGTGACTGTGCGCACCACTCGTGCCACCCCACCACCAACTAGGCCCCCAACCAGGCCACCAACCACCTACCTGCCTCCCGTGACTGTGCGCACCACCCGTGCCACCCCACCCCCAACTCGTCCCCCAACCTACCCACCGACCACTCGTCGCCTAACCACCCCCGCTCCCACTTACCTGCCACCCACTAACAAGCCACCACCACCGGCCACGACTCGTGCCACAGTTCGCACCACTGTGCGCACCACTCCCCGCCCCACTCTGCCGCCCACGAGGCCCCCAACCCGCCCACCAACCACCTATCTGCCTCCCCCAACTGTGCGCACCACCCGCCCACCTCCACCACCCACTCGCCCCCCAACCAGGCCTCCAACCACCTACCTGCCCCCCGTGACTGTCCGCACCACCCGTCCACCCCCGCCCCCCAACCCGCAAGACCACGGTGTACGTGCCACCACCGACCGTGCGCACCACCGTGTACGTGCCACCCCCACCCACCAAGCACCAGGGCTACTCGTACCCAGTGCCCAGCATCCCCTTCAACTTCTAGAGATCTAGAGATGATCCGGGATAGGGCCTTCGTCTAGGGCTAGATTGATCTAGTCAATACACTCGTACTCGTACTCGTACAGTCTAACGTTACACGATGCCGCCGCCAGCGGTGCTTGGACGACACTTGTTTGTTTTTATTTTATTTTTGTAATTAATGAATCGCATACTCATACAGCTAGGGATCATTGTCTATGAGAGCCCCAATTGTACAGCTAACAGTCTATCCAACTCTTGCTATGTTCTACCACTATGCTACGATCGATGGGCGGCCGTCGTCTGTGACGCTCGCCAGCTCAAGACTATATAGCTCTATATTACGATTAAATAAACCTTTTATTCGGATCGCTAAAAACCTGAACAATAAAATAAGTTTTTCGAATATTTACAAGCGTTTCTTCAGCTTTTTGGCTATCTTGCGGTCTATTTAGCATTTTGTGTGTTTTTAAACCCAAAACATACATGTTTCGAGTGTTTTGCACGCATTTTCTTTTCCTTTTGGCAAACGGGAAATGGGAGCAAATCATGTCCGGGGATTTTGTGGTATTGTTAAACGCTAATCTGTTGCCGCTCATCATAAATGTCGGTTTTTACGACTATGCTAAGGAGTTTGTTGCTGGCAGGCAATAAAACGATAAATGTGCTGGTTAAGTCTTAACCTTGACATTCAATTCTGGTCTCTAGCAATTTTTATATCGGATGTAAGAACTGGTTAGCTTAGTTATAAGGGTTATGCATTTACCTATTAAAAAAATGTTGAACATTCTTCTTAGCGTTCTTTAGGAAGCATGAAATAATTTAACTTCAAGTTAAACATGCCTTAAAATGAACCTTGTGATATATATAGAAAAAGGATAAGAAATAAATAAATTAAGCTTGACTTGTAATAACAAAACTATTAATAGCATTGCAAGGCACTAATCGAAAAAAGTTTATTTAAAATATAAATATAGAAATAAAATATAAATCATTTTTTTAAATGGGTAGGCCTCAGTTGCATAGGGCATTGCCAGAAGTTTGTTTTGACAAGAGTGATAACTACTATTTTCATATTAAATTTGACTTTTTTTAACTCTTCTGAAGGAGAAACCCTGTATTGTATTCTTATCAACTCCTCCGTCAGAGCATAACCACTTCGGATTTATAAGACTAACATGATATTCCTAGCCACACCGCTGCGATCTTCAGATTTTCATGGTCAATGCGTTTTTTAATATCTCTTTCTTTTCCACATGCCTGGGAGCACGAATTCGCATGAGCAATTAATTTATTTGTCTGTAGATTGCTGTTTTGCTTTCGCAGCCAAACCGTATTAAACTTTCTAATTAAGCTGTTGCACTTGGGCCGATATAACCGACGCTTTTTAGGCGCCGCCAGCGCCCGGCTGCACTCAGTCATCGTTGCGATCCGCGATGAGGCAGAAGCTGAAGTCCACATTTATAAAGCGATAGGCAAGCCGAGTGGTTCGAGCAGCAGAGTCCGGAAAGATGTTCATGCAGTCGGCAGTCAGTCAAGGACAACGAGACACTCGAACGCGACTGGATCCAGGCTCAAATAAAGGCAGGCGGTGGATTATGGGCCTGCTCCTGGGCTACACAATTGTGAGTTGACAGCTTAAGCCGTTTTTTAGAAGGTTAAATCTGAAAAAAATAAGAAAGAGATAACATTTTAAGGATATATCTGATGTATATATTTGATAAAACCAATAAATATTTGAAATATTTTAAATTGCTTATCAGTGAATATAATTTTCCAACATAAAAGTTATACATTTCAAGCTCAGATTTAATTCATAAGTAATAACAAAAAAACGTACGATCCCATGGCCATCATGATACGATGAATTGGATCTGTAATTGTACATCCCTCACGATACAATCGCAAATTTTTGAAAACAATTATATGATGAAATGATTTTTGGCCAAATAACCAATTACTCTCGAGCACATGTAACCTTATAATCTTTGATCTTATTTTGTGTGTGCCTTGCAGATGTCTCTCATGGTAGTCAAGGTCGCCTCAGCAGCAGCTCTTTATCAGCAGCAACATCTGCAGCAGCAGCATCTACTGCACCAGCAGCAATCGCCCAACGACATTGAGTCCTCGGCAGACGAGCCCACGACCACGGAGCCTGAGCAATCAGACAGCGACAGCGACATCGACAAGATGCGGGCCAAGTTGCAGCAACTGCAGCACGAGCAGCAGCAACAGTATCTGCGCCAGCAGCAACACCAGTTGCAGCTGCATCTGCAGCAGATGCAGGCCACGCAGGGGGCTGCTGGGGAAACCGCCTACTTATTGGAGCGTGCCGACAGCAACATTGCACCCATCTACGGTACGTGGCGCACGAAAGCGCAACGGCAGCAACACCAGCAACAGCAGCAAGCCCAGCAACAGCAGCAACTTCAACAGCAACAGCAGCAACACGCAACAACGTCGCACGAAACGGACGACACCCATGTGTATGAGCGTCTGCCCAAGCGATCGGCGACCATGACGCCTCTGAGGGGGCTGCTGCGTGACCAGATGCCACGCCCTCCACGCCTCACCACCCAGGACATGCAGTTGTCCTTGGGTTCGCCCACGCCCCCGCCGGCGCCCACAAAGGCGCTGCTGAGGCGTCAGTACTCGGAAACGCCGGGATCGCGAGCTCAGCGCAATCAGGAGGAGGGGTTCAAGCCCAAGCCCTTTCACTTTCCCTACGAAGGCCCCCTGCCCGAGCAGTTCAGCAAGGGTGAGGCTCGTCCGGAGCTGAACAACATCCAGGACATACTGCAGCACCTGCACATTGGTGGTGTGGCGCCCAGCAAGCTGCCACCCATGGTGATGATGCCAACGGGTCTGCACATAGCCGGCAGCTTCAAGAACCTCAAGTCCAGCGGGATAGGCAACTTCTTCCGGGGCAAGCGCAACAAGAAGCAGTTGCAGTTCAGCATTCCCATGCCCATGTACCCCATGACCATGCCCATGCCCATGCCCATGCCCATGCAGTGGTATGCTCCCGGTGTGCTGCCCCACCAAAGGGTGGCCATCGATCAGTTGTACCCCTACAAGCCACGTTCGCCGCAGGATGTCAATCTGCTGGCCATGCAGCCACTGGGCAGTGGGAAGCCCCTGTCCAAAAAGAAGAAAAAGAAGCAGCAACAGCAACTGCAACAGCAGCAGCAACAGCAGCAACAGTTGCTGGAGCACGGAAGTCATCAGCACTTTGTGGCAGACCCCTTCGTGCAGCACTTTCCCCAATCGTTGCTATCGCTGAATGCCACCAGGCAGCCGCAGCTGAAGCGGGTGCCCTTCAAGGTCAATCTGGATATATATCCGGTGCTGCCGCCCTCGCGACCCGCATCCGTGATGCGACATCCCTTTCAGCAGGAGTACGCCCTGCCCTCGGCGGCTGCCTTGACGGGCACCACGGCGGCCGCTTTGCAGATGGCCCAAGGTCATGGCCACTACCAGACACCCTTCAAGTTCCCCACCCAACAGCCCGTGCTTTTTCCCGATCAGGCCACCCGATATAGTCAGCAACAGGCTTTGTACCAGGCGCAGGCCCAGAAGTTTCCGCCGCCCAAGAGCGTGCTTGGTGATGAGGCCATTTACGGCCAGAGTCTGGGACAGGGTCAAGGTCAGGGTCAAGGGCAGGGTCAAGCTCAAGGACAGGGTCCAGTGGAGAGTCATGCGAACCCCATTATGCTGCACTTGAACGTATTTCCCAAGCAGAAACCCACTGCCACGATTCGCAGCTCCACCAATCCGTTTTACAACCACAACATGCAGCGCCAGGCGATCAACCCGAATGATTTGCCACCTCCCAATCCGCCAAGTCCAATAGAACCGAGACAGGCAGTCAACAACAGCATTACTCACCTGCAGCAACAGCAGCAACATCTGCAACAACTTCATCCATCGCTCAATCAAACCCAGCAGCAACATCAACCGACACAACAGCAACATCTGCAATCACAGGCCGGCAATCGTTCGAGTACCATTTCCCGCAGCGATCACCTGCCGCTGATTGACTTTGAGCATCCCATTGTGGCGGCCGAACTGCCGGATCCAGTGGCTCTAACCCACATTCGGCAGGATCATCGGTACAGAAAGACGCCCGTGGACGAGCACTTTCGCTACCAGAAGAGCGCCAACATCGAGCAGATGGCTGCCGAGGCCCAGACCGCCTCGCTCTTCCGCTTTCCCGTCGAGGATCTGATTCAGTTTCAGGTGGACGATGCTCTCTAACCACGAAACACGCTAGTTTTACTTAGACTAAGTCTGGTGTAGCAACCTCACTCCATATAGCAACTATTTGTTGCCCCTAAATAAAATATAGATAAATTTTATTTTCTATTTGTATAAATACGTATCTCAATCTATTTCAAGAATTGTTTTTTATTTATATTTTTTAAGGTTTGAAAATATAATCAAAAAATAGTTAAGCCTTAGAAACCATAAAAGTGGGTTGCTTAAAAAAATGTTTTTTTTTCTGTTGAACATTTTGGTTGAGTACTATAGATCGATTTTTGGGCAATATTTTTTGTTCCTTTATCTTGACCACAACCTCAAAATTTAAATATTTTCTGATAATCATAACTACTATTCTTTATTTCTTTAATGAGTGATAATGAGAACTAGGGAAGCAAAATATTTAGGTTATTGTTTTACCTGAAAATACTTTTGTTTTGCAGCCCAAAAGTAGGCTTCCGACGCGATTGCCCATTTTCATTGCCAATTACTTTGCGCGTGCGCGAAACCTCAGCAAAACAGAACCGGCAAGAGCGGAAAACCAGTATTCGGAGCTCGACGGCTTAGCCGCTGCCGCTCCGGAGAGCCAAGAACGGGCGGCAACAGGTAGGTCCGACCAGAAGGTAAGCGAGCGTCGCTCCGTCCAGACGTTGCCGCGCTTTAAACTCTCGAGTAAATCGGTTATATTCGCGGATACTACACACAATACAGTCCAAGATACCGGAGCAGCAACAACAAGAAGGCGCAAGATCAAGTTTCGGACCCTAGCGTCATCCGTTTTGCGGTTTCGAGAGTGTGTGTGATTTTTGCGTGCGTTGGCCAAAACCAAAAATACCCATAAAGTGTGGAATAGTTTAGTGTTAATTATAGTTTTTGCCAAAGTCATTTGCCTTCAGCCCCCTGAATTGCATTTTTGCTTCCTGTTTCCCACCACCTTCCTTTTTGTGTCTGCTCTTTCTCTCTATTCGCTGTTCTTTTTTGGCCAAAACAAGTAGAACCCATAGATACCTACTACGAGGAACCAGTCTGTTTGCCTGTGTGTTGTTTATTTGTTTTAGCCGCTTTTGCACATTCCCCGTGTTTCGCTCACAAACTGGTGTGTTGGTCCGTACCAAAAGAAAGCCATCACCATCGCATTTGCCAATCGCCGAGAAGTGCCCAATGATCGGAACTGGCAGACAGCAGCCGCCTCATCATCATGTGCCACTTTTCACATGTGCATAAAGTGAAATCTTCTGTGTTCGCCACTAAATTTCTTTTAGATCTCCACGGAATATCTTATTTTTTGCTGTTTTATATGTTTTGCACATCATTGGTGGAATGCGATCGAGAGCTGGCAAAAGTTCAAACGGCAAGGCTGCGATAAGTAAATCTGCAAGCTAAGCCAAAGTCTCAGCCATTCCCATTCGTTTGAGCCAACCCGCGACAAGGCCAACTGGGGGGGCGTTGCAGCTAGCATTGAAAAATCATTGTTTCGGGCCACATAAATAACCAACGTTTTTGTTTTTGTTTTGCATTTCGGCCAGTCCAAGAACGCGAGCAGAACGCGTAGTGAAAGATCCAAAAATAAAATCAAAAAAAGAGCATCGAAACTGTGTCGTTCTACATGTGCCAAATACTCGAGTAAACACCATCGAAAACTTGGACCTAACGGATACGGATACCTAACGGCATTGGAATTAGCAACGGCAACATGTTGCCGCTGCTGTTGCCGTTTTTTCTATGCCTGAGCCTGAGCCTGACCGCCGGCCAGCTTGTAAACCATCCGCCGCAGTTCGTCCCCGGAACGGGCGATATGTCCCGCTTCAGCCTCTCGGAAAACACGCCCGTCGGCAGTCCCGTCTTCCAGCTGAAAGGTGAGTTTGCGTTTGAGTTTGAGTATCAGTTCCAGTTCCAGTTCTAGCCAGGTGTTTCACTGGTCTTTGGGTAGGGGGAGTTCTGGCTAAGATTGCATGCTCGACATCTTATCAACATGTGTAGTACGGGGCCATCACGTTTCATAATTTTATGCTGAATTGCTTCATGGCTTTCATTGCAGCCCCAAGACAATGTGCACCAATAGCCCAATTCCCACGCAGTTTGTGGCAATGCCTTTCACTGGCAGTAGTTTGTTTTTATTTTGGCCAAAAAAAAAGAGATGGTTAAGACCCTGGTGGAGTGGGAGTGTGGGAAGATGTGTTCATTAATAGCTACATATATGGGTTAATATTTAGTGAAAATTAATGCTATATAAGTACATACCTCATAAAATTATATTAAATAAATTTAGCCCAGAAATAAGATAACATATGTATACAAAACTATAACTTATCTAAGCCACTATAGCAAGCAGATAAGCTTTAATATTGAGTCAGTCACGATCTTCCACTAATTATCAAATAAGCTATTAAATTATTTATATCGCTCATTTACTTTGGTTGCGAACAATGGTTTTATAGTTCGGTCATGAGCTCTTAATAAAAATGGGGGCTGGCTCTAACCAATATTAACAAATTCTCTTTAAGCAAGAAGAAAAAAATTTAAACCTTAATGGTAATGAAGTTAAAATCAACTAATTAACTTAAAAAAAATTGAATTATAGGCTTCTCTAAAATCAAATCTTAAATAAAGATGTAAGCTAACAAATATTGCTTTTATTACAAAATCTTAAAAAAAAAAAAATTCAATAATGGTATTTTACAAAAAACTAATAAATAATTCAATCAAATATACAGTACAATAATCTATGACAGCAAAGAAGAAAGAAGTATTTTTTAGAGATTCTAAAATAATATTAAAGTTTTGTTAATAAAATAAAATTAAACTACAGAGTTAATTTGATTAAATATATTTATTTTTCCAACTGAAATGAAAATGTATTTTGTGCGTAACCATTACTCTCACTTAAATTGTCTTTACCTTTTATAAACAATTCAAAAGGGTATTCACAATTCGATTCTGACACACATTACACAAAAACTGGCTCTAATAATTTTGTAATTTGCGCATACCTCAAATTACCAGTGGTGACTTTCATTTCTTGGACCAACTCTGCTCTGGGTGGGCCACCTACTTCGGGTCAACCTTGTGCGGGGTATTGGATTTTTGTGGCTGCCGCACGTTTTCAGCACCCTCGTATCTCACACTCGACAGATACATACGTACGTATAAAATCGCGATTGCATAATGCAAGTTGGCTTAAAATATGCAGAGTGGATCTGCAAGAATGCGCGATAAGGCAACAAGATATTCATGTTTTTTATTGTTTATATTTTTTTTACTATTTCGGTTTCTGGTTTACAGTTTTTTGGAGTTAGCTCGCTCAAGAATGCAGTTTGCTAATCAATTGACAAACAAAAACACACAAATACAACCGAGATACATATGTATCTGATGGGTGAGCATTGGCGGAAATGCATTTGAACACGTTTGTGCGTAGCATCGGTGATAAGTGTTAGTCCACGATAATGATGATTGCCATATGGTAATGGCTTCCATTAGATAGAGAATGAAACCAGCACTTTTACTTGGCACGAGAGTGGCAATCAATCGAGAGTCGATTTCCCATGCACACGCATATTAAGACTTAAAAGACTTCGGGCGGTCCCGTCACTCCCCCAAAAATGATTATTATACAACTGGCAAATCTCGTTTTGCACCTGCCCCACAATCGGGTGACACCCTAACACAGAGGCCCAGTTAAGAGATAGAGATACATTTGCAGGTGCGGTTTCAGCCCGAGAGGCCTGCAATTTGATGCCGCTCCATGGCAACTTCATAATCAGATGGGGCATTGTCTTAACTGGTTGCCGAGCGTGTGCCAAATCGCCTTGGATGATGATGCTCGCCCAATGACTCCGCCTGCATCTGTAACCGAGTCTCGGATCCAGATGTAGATGGAGATGGAGACTGGTTGGTTTTGCAAGCGGCATCCGTGAGATACGAAACACGTTTGCTTTGGTGCGTTGGAAATCAAGAGTGTGCCGTGGAAAACCCCTCGACACCGAAAAGTAAATGGAAAAACTGACCAGACCAGGGAAATTTCTCTGCCCAAATGGCGAGCCGGGAAACTGAAACCATATCTGGCACAACATAATCTCAAATTGCAACTCAATTCCGAGTGTCAATTGTTGCATAACTCCAACGTCCACTAGGATTACGTCCTGGTGTCGAAACCAGAGGATTTAATTGCACGAGTCGTTTTGGTGGAAACTCCTATCGGTTAAGAGTTTGAGTTTTCTTTACATACCCACTTAATTACATACTGCCCACAGCCCAAAACACTAACTAAAACGAACGATTGTACTTATTTTGGCACATGGCGGGCGTTTTTTTTTAACTTCTTTCGGCTTATCCACTCTACCATGTGCAATAACAACCAAAATATTAACAAATACGCTCCGCCAAGCATGAAATCACAAATTATTTCTCCCGCATTAACAGCAACAACAATAGTAACCACAACAATTACACCCACCCCCCTTTCGGAAGAGCATCATCCATGCTGGGTGAAGTGAAAAGTAGGAAAGCTTTTCCACAACTCGCACGTACCCGCAATTACAGTGTTCACTCAGCTTTTCTACTTTTCCCTCAATTGCCCAAAAAACTATGCCCAAGTGTACACTATACACACACACTTGGATCGAACACGAGAATTCATAAAGAGAAAACTAACGAGAATCGATAGATAGATAGAGAGGGGTTGATCTAAAGATACCCTACACTTCTAATTGTTATATTTCATTTTGTCAGTTATTAAGAACATACACTAAAGAACATTTTAAATACAATCAATCGAATCTATGTACAATGTACTATTGCAGCAACCGAGATTAGTAGACCCAAATACTCTGATATTTTTTAATACCAAGGTTTCTGTAGTTCAAAATGATGTCCATCAAATAATTTAAAAAAATTCTTTCAATAAACCTTTACTACTGCGTCTTAATCGTATTTTTAATGTAAGAATTTAACTTCAAAGAACTTAAAGAAGTTAAATTGGGCAATGGCTGTTTCTTGTGTTATTAATTAAGTGATAAAAAAATATGCTTACAATTTTATAACTTTGCCTAAGTATTTTGAATTTTACCCAATTCCGAAATACACCAATCACCTCTCGATTGCGCGGTATGAATAAGCGTAAGACCGAAAATATGATTATGTACATTGAAAAGTTAAAATGGTCACTCACGCGCCAATAAAATGGGATTGGGATTGGTATTGGGATAGAGCAACAAATGTAGGGAAACCCGGGGAACGGGAATGTTATCGGTATGTTTTGGTTTTGGTTTGGGTTTGCGTTTGGGTGAACTGGAGGAGCGGCTGGGCCTGTTTGCTTCCCGCTTTGAGCCGTGTTTTTGTTTTGTGGTCGTGCTGCTGCAATTGTCGGTGTACCACAAACCCGCTCCCAACTATTCCCCAACTAGCCCCCCTGCAAACTTGAAAAATTTGTCTGCCAATAGCTGTTTTTCCGACCGCTTATTGGTCTCTGTTTTCTTTTCTAAGCTCTTCGGGTTCATTTGTTTTCTTTGTTTTCTCCATGATTGCTTTGCTAGAATTTCTAAAGTAACTTCGTGCTGCCCCTGGAGCTGAAATTGTTTGGCTGCCCCAAGTTAAATACTTGTAGATATATTTCCTGTTATTAGACCGGGGGCATAGAGAAAGAGAAAATGACGGGGGAATGACACAATCCACTTAGGGTTAGACGTAAACCCACAACTAACTAGTTGCCCCAGTTCCGAAGGGGCCGGAAAACCGCACTGGAGGGGAAAAGTCGGTGGCGAAGGAGGTTGTGGGAACCGAATTAGCATTTTTCACACGCTTTTACATAAACCCACGGGCGGCAAACAGCGGCGGCTCTACTGAACGACTTCCACGAAGTGACAGCCTATGACGCTGGCTCGGATTACTTATAATTAAAGCAGTGAGCGTGTCAAACACCGGGAGCCACCGTCAAACCGGCAAACCAACTAACCGTCGCCAACTAATTTGTTGCACTTTTTCCGGCTGGCAAACACACGTCAGCCATACATAGCAAAACATATTGATATTTATAGTTCAAAAATATAAGTTTATACAAAAAGACATTTGGTAAATAGTTTTCTCATGGTCATGCATTTTCTCAGGCTATATTTCTTTTGATATGCATATTGGAATTTAGTAAACAATCTACGGGGGGCTTAAGTCTTAGCCCGCAGTACGCTTGGCACTAATAAATCATTTTATAAAGTTACTTCATAAAAAGCAAACCGAAATCATTATTAATTTAGTCTGCTTAAGAGCTTAATAAAAAATTGTAAGGCGATTTTTTTATAGTTGGCTGTAATTTGTATGATTAAAAAATGTTGTGCCAATATTAAAAGCTGATATTACAGGCAATAACTGGATTAAGCTAACAAACAATTTCATTTTACTCTTTATTAAAATATAAAAGATCCCTAATTTGATATATAATTATATATTTTTAGTACTATTATAAATTTAAAATTTAAACTATTTTATAAATATTTTCCATTGCAGGCACCGATCCAGAAGGAGGTCGCCTGAAGTACAGTATCAGTGGACCAGTTTTCTCTGTGGATCGGGAGACGGGAGTGGTGCGTCTGCGTCAAGAGCTGGATCGAGAGACCCAGGACACCGTAGAGGTGATCATCAGCATTACGGATGAAGGTGTATATGGCACAGAGCCAAATACCGTCTCCCAGCGACGGGAGATTCCAGTGCGGGACTACAATGACAACCAGCCGACTTTCCTGGGCAGACCCTACACCGCTAGTGTAAGCGAATCCCTTCCTGTGGGTGCGGAGCTAACTGTGGAGCCACCCATCGTGGTCGTCGACCGGGATGAAGGCATCAACGCCGAGGTTCAGATGAAGTGCGTGGAGGTGAGTGGTTAATCAAGGGGTAAACTAGATTGGAATTCTCACTATTTTCCCTTTCTTTCCCAGGAAAATGACATTTGCGACATCTTCGAGGTGCGAGCAGTGAAAATCTCGGACGGAAACTACACAGCCCGGGTGGCACTGAAGCAACCACTGGACTTCGAGAGTCGTCCCTCGTACATCCTGACCATCTCGGCCTCGGACAGTGCCCTGGACAACCGCCTCTCCTCACTGGCCACCATATCCATCAATGTGCTCGATATCCAGGACCAGCCGCCGGTCTTTACCAATGCCCCATACTCCGCAACTGTTCCGGAGAACACTCCAGCAGGAGTGAGCATACTGACGGTCAAGGCCGTCGATGGGGATGTGGGCATACCCAGGGACATATTCCTGTCCCTGGAGGACGAACCCTTCGGACATTTTGAGCTGGTTCCGTTCGGAGATCCGCGTGAAGGAACGGCCGTACTGCAGACCACCTCCGAACCACTGGATCGCGAAAACGCCGAGATTTTGCAGAATGGCGGGGTGTATGTGTTCACTGTTAGAGCCACTGAGCTGATAGACGGAGGCATTCCTGCCGAGCACTCGCTTACCAGAGTGACCATTGTGGTCACCGATGTGGACGATCACCAGCCCACTTTCAGCGGACCGCACTTTAATGTTTCCATAACGGAGAACCTGGCTAATGGAATGCCCTTACCGGGACTCTCGATCTTTGTGGATGATCGCGACATGGGCGAGAACAGTCGGTATGAGCTTTCTTTGAGGAACGTGGCCAATTCAGACGGAGTATTTGCAGTCTCACCCACTGAAGCTCAGGGCCGGACACCAGTGGTTGTCAAGGTGCTGAATGCCAGTCGTTTGGACTACGATGTTTCAAATCCAGAACTCCGGAAACTTGAGTTCGATCTGGTGGCTTCCGTTAAGGGCGTGGAAAAGGCCAAGTCCCGGGTGGAGATCCATCTGCTGGATGCTAATGACAATGCTCCGGTATTTGATCAGGCCACTTACCGTTTTACGGCAGCTGAGGATCTTCTCGTGGATGCGTTGATAGGTCATGTAAAGGCCACCGATGCAGATTCCGGAGAATTTGGACATGTTCGCTATGTGCTCAAGGGTTTCGGGGCAGATAACTTCTATGTGGATCCGGAAACCGGAGGTCTTTACTTGCTGAAGCCACTGGACTACGAGAAGCAGAGCAGCTACAGCCTCACAGTGGTGGCCATCGATGGAGGTGAACGTGAGGCGAACGCAAATCTCTTCATCGGGGTCACGGACGTGAACGACAACCATCCAAACTTCGAGAGCAGGGAGTACAGTCGCACCATCCGCGAGGGTGCAGCCCTCTTCGAGCCGCAGTTCTTTGTCCGTGCCCACGATGCAGATGGTCCCACCCAGGGAAACGGAAGGGTTAAGTACTCAATTGTGTCCGAAAACAGCATAGCTGGGAATGTATTCCGAATCGAGCCGGACACGGGAGAGATTGTCATCCAGAAGGCGGCGCGATCCATGGACACGGAACGCGGCGAGTACGAACTGGTTGTTTCAGCCACGGATTTCGGTGAGTTAACTGCATATTTCTTGAAATTAAGTTATTAATAATGTAACAATTATTTTCAGGCACTCCTCCTTTGTCAAACACCACTCGCGTTTTGGTACGGGTTGGAATCTCTGGAAATCAACGACCCATCTTCCGTGGGCACTTCCAAAATATGGAGAACTTGCCGGTCATAGGACCACCCAGCTATCGGGTTTCCATTCCCGAGAATGCCGTGGCAGGATCGAATGTCACTTCGGTATCTGCCCATGATCCGGATGGTCTGGACAGCCTGCTTCGGTACAGGATAGTGGGAGCCAACGACAACTTTGAGATTGATGAGCTGTGAGTATCTTTACGGAGCTTAGAGGATTTACTATATTTTAATCGACTATATTTTTCTTACAGTTCCGGATTGATAACAGTCTCCCCGCAAGCTCGCATCGATCGCGATTCGAACATGAACAGCTTTGAGATAATAGTGAATGCCGTGGACTCGGGAACGCCAATTCCGGAAACTGCAACCACTACGGTTTATGTGAATGTGAAGGACATCAATGATGAGCGTCCCAGGTTTGAGCAGAACAGCTATGCGACCTACGTGTCTGAGAGGACAGCCGTGGGCGAGAGTGTCCTTCGGGTGAAGGCCATCGACAAGGACCTGAACTCGAAGTTGGAGTACGGACTGGTGGGTCCTGTCACGGCCACCACAAAAGCGGGTGTAAGCATAGCCAATCGGAGCAATTACCGACTGCAGGAGGCCTTCCGCGTGGACAGTCAGAGTGGAGAGATCTTCGTCAATGGCTCCCTTCGCCACGATGTGGCCGCCATCATCATTTTCACCGTGGGAGTGCGGGATCTCAATGCGGAGGTGGATCCCGAGGGGCAAGTGGACAGCACCGAGGTGACCGTGTACGTGCAGTCCTTCCAGGACACCAATCCCGTGTTCAAGAACCCCGGTTGGAGCAGCTCCCGACCCGTGATCGATGTGAAGATCAAGGAGGAGATGCCCATCGACAGTGCACTGTTTATTCTTCAGGCGGAGGATCCAGTAACCCGGCAGCCCATCACCAGCTTCGAGTTGGTGGAGCCCAAGCAGGTGGACTACTTTCAGGTGGCCGAGCGCACTGGCGAGGTGATCCTCAAGAGGCGACTGGACTACGAGGCTCTGGGTGAGTCTGGACCCCAGTTTGAACTGCAAGTGCGGGCCAACAGTGCCGATCGTCAAAGGAGCACCGTCAGTCGGGTCAATATCACCGTGGAGAACGTGAACGACAATAGTCCACGGTTCGAGCAAAGTTCCTATCGAGCCACGATCATCGAGAACAGACCTCATCCGGAGCGAGTGATCCGGGTGAGAGCTCTGGACAAGGATGCAGTGCTCAATGCCCGGGATGAGCGGTTGGGCTACCACAAGATCATCTTCTCGCTGCAGGGCGAGCATGCAATGCTCTTCGAGATTAACAACACCACTGGCGAAATAATCGTGGCCAGCGGACAGACCATCGATAGGGAGCGTACCCCCCGGATTCAGTTGCAGATCAAGGCGGAGGATTCCCCTGGTCGTCCCACGGATGCCAAACAGAGTGTGGTACAGCTGCAGATCGATGTCTTGGACGTGAATGACAATGCACCGGAGTTCACGCAAAAAAAATACAGCACTGTGATTCCGGAAAATGCCCAGGTCGACTCTTTTGTTCTCCAACTGGAGGCTGTGGACGCGGACGAGGGTCTGGGTGGCGAAGTGCACTACGAACTGGTCAACGAGGGCGAGGCCAATGGACTCTTCAAGGTCGATCCCAAGAGTGGTCTGCTATCCACCCGACGTAATCTTACGGGCAAAGGTCGCGCCGAGCCCTATGTGCTTATAGTACGAGCCCAGGATCAAGGCAACCAGCTGCCCAAGCAGCCTACCCTGTCCACCGACACCGATGTCCGGATATTCATTGGGGATGTGAGCGCAAACGACGGAGTGCCCTATTTTGTGGCTCCTCGTGTCGGTCAGATGGCCAATGTTACTGAGGTGAGTAACTCATTATCTCTTTACCCATAATAAAACCTTGTTCCCTTAGAATGCTGTCATTGGAGCCCCCGTATTTCAAGTGATTGCCAGCGATCCGGATGATGAAAGCACTCCCTCTGGCACCATAACGTATCGCATCTTGCCGGATACTCCGGATGCAGAAGCCTTCATCATAGACGCCCACTCGGGATTGATAACCACCAGACAGTCTCTGGATCGAGAGACGAAGAACATGTACAGGATTCTGCTGGAAGTGAGTGACAATGGACAACCCAAGCAGTCGGTGACGCGAATTCTTCAGATTGCAGTTCTGGATGTGGATGATCACGAGCCTCGATTCGCCAGAGAAGTTGTGAGTAAACAGTACGTTTTATAGGAAAACCAGGTAACAATATAAACTTATTTACTTTCTAAAGGACGAAGGACCCTTGAGCATGTCGGTAAGAGAGGAGGAACCGGCTGGCACCATTGTGGGCAACTTCAGCGCCCTGGACGAAGACCTAGGCGACAATGCAGCCATTGATTATGTCATCATCGAGGGCAACAACGAGCAGTTGTTCACGGTCGAGAGGACAAACGAGAGCCTGGCCATTCTCAAGACCCAAAAGCCCATCGATCGAGAGCAGGTGGAGTCCTTTACCCTGACAGTGAAGTGCCTGAAATTGGGCGAACTTGGCTACAAGTTTGTTGGCGATCCTTATGATCGCCGCGATCCCTCACACTTGCGAATAACCATTCGAGTGCTGGACATCGACGACAATCTGCCGCAATTCGAGCAGCCAGACCCCACGGTGGGTATCAGGATAAATGTGCCCATCGACACAGTGGTGACCACTTTGAGGGCCAGCGATGCGGATGCCGAGGCTCCGGCCATTGGGCTTTCCATCGAGAACGTGACCTTTGTGCCACAGTTCTACAAGAGGAGTCGCAGTCTGGCCGTGGGCAATCTGCAAGGTCTCTTCACCCTCAACAATCGAACTGGCGAGCTGCGAACTGGAGGTTCCTTTGCTGACTACGTGGATGGCTACTTCCTGATGCGGGTGATGGCCAGCAATTCAGTGGAGCCCAAACGACAAGCCCACAGTAACCTCAAGGTGTTTGTGATTCGTGACAAATCCCTGCTGAAGTTCGTCTTTGCCCGACCGCCCAACGAAATCCAGCACAACATTCGGCCCTTCCAGGAGCAGCTCCAGAAGAAGCTGAAACCGCTGGGACTGGAGCTGCATGTGCTGGATACCCAGGTGTTCACACGACCCGACATGAGTCTGGACTTCACTGCCACTAGTTCCTGTTTCCAAATGTTCAAGAATGGGGCAGCCTTGTCCTATAATGAGATGCAAAAGCTGATGAACTCGCAGCAGTTGCGACAGGAGCTGTTGGATATATACGCTGCCTATGGAGTTAGTGAAGTGGAGTCCTGTTCGGTGAGAAGGACTCATGCGGCTGCCCTCTTCGCGGGAATGCTCACCTCGGCGGGGGCGTGGCTTGTCTTCCTAGCCGCCCTCATTGGTCTGGCTGCCTTGGTTTCGCTATGCACAGCCTGCTGTTTGAAGAAGAAGTAAGTGGGATAAGCAGCTTGGGGAGATACTATCTTGATCTAAATGTATTATTTTTTTTACAGGCTGAAACGACACAGCAAGCGGAGTCTGCAGGCGAGTCTACGAACGCCAACGGAGCACACACCCACCTCCTACAGCTACTCTATGCCAGCAGTTCTCTACTCCGAACCCATTTACGGGCCCTTGTAGCCGCAGCTCATCTTCTGCACAGGAAGGTCCAGGTTCAACCACTGACCACCAACCAAGCCACCAACCAAGTAGACTAGTGCCCAAGACTCAAGACCCCTTTGCACCAGCGGAGATCCTCGCATCTGGATCTCCGCTTGGCGACTGCGAACCGGGACTTTATTCTAGCAGAGATTGGTAGACGGTAGAATGCCAAATCAGTCCATATACCATAAGCTTAAGCATACTATGCGCGTGATCTAGTATGTACATGTAGCACCATTTAGCCTAGGTTTAGTGTTAAAATCTATATATATATATAGTACTGTAAAAAGCGTAGCGATTATCCAATTGAAACGATAGCCTAAGTCAAGTCAGTTCTTTGTGTCATTTGTGCTGAAGTGCTGGTTTTACCGGCCGATTTCGCGGGTTTTCATTCGTACTTTGGCAGGTCTGGAATGCATTTATTTTTATATATTTATCTTATCGTCTATTTGCCAACCACATGTCGAACAAGTGCAGAATAAATATCGCCCCAAACGCAGCCCAATTCCAGCTCCACAATTCAATCCTCGACCAGGAGTCAAAGTCAGGCCATGTGCGTGTCGACCGAAAATGAGTCTCCCGTTTTCAAACAGAATGCATATGCTCTCGCTATTAAGTAAATATATTTATATACGACTAAGTAGTTTTTCCAATGTGAACATGTGTGCAAATAAATTCTATTAACTACAAAAATGTGAAAAAACAAAACGCGAGCATTTACTCATTTTTCCCGACGCGTTGGCGTTGGCTTTTAAGGCGGACGTGTGAAGTGATATGCAAATGAATCGTATCCCCACTAATGGCCTGAAATCCAGAAAGGTGTGGGCCCTGATCGGTATTTATTGATTTTTTGGCCAGAACAGTTTTGATTTAATAACTTGTTGTATATACTGTTGATTTTTTAAAAAGAAAAGGTGACAATTTTAAAATTCTTGAACTTAAAAGATTTTGGTTACTTGCTTCTAAATGGATACTTAAAATTATTACTTTTAAAAAATTTCTGTACTTTAGAATTTGTATAAAACAACCAGACCAAAAACAAAGTAAAGCTAAATAAATATTTGATCTAATAAATTAATAATAAAAGCAGTGCATTCCAAAAATATAGAATAGAATAGTATTATTTTTGAATTTTAAAGTAATTTAGCATTCAAAGGCTTATTATTTATTATAATTTTATTTATGGTCACAGATACGAGTTAACCATGATTTCTCATTATCCGTTTACCCGTCTCAAGCCGTTTTAAGTACCATCAGATCCTGGCTCAAGTTGTTAACGAGCCGCTCCGGATTCCAGATTCCAATTAAACTTGCCGTGCTTATAGTAATTGCAAATTCCCATTTTGAGTTCATTTTGGGAAATGCGTCACTATGCAGGCAAGTGAAAATGTAACGTACAAAGTAAATATTGCAGTGAGGGTGAGCGGGACAGGGGGAGGGAAAAACCCATAAATAATAAATGTTGTTAAAACTAATGTGCGGCGCTCATTAGCCCCTGGCAACGAACGAGAGAACGGGCGGGAAAACAGGGGATGATGCTGGTCCTTGGTCCTTGGTCCTGCCCCGATCCCCGATCCTTGTCCAAAATCAAAGGGTGCAAGATGAACTCACTCGGGGGTTGCTGGTTGCTGGCACTTTTCGGCGACTTATTTTTATAACTTTTTAAAGCGAAACAACATCAACAGCACAAGACAGCGAATCAAGTGCTGTCCGGGTCAACTCAACTGAACCTTTGGGGGTTGCTTACCTCCCCCTCCCCTGAGATGGTGTGTAATTAAACTCGTTTCCCTCACTAGCGAAAGTCTCTCGAATTTACATAGAGCCCAACTAACCTGGATTGCAGTGCCCTTGCAGTCTCTGGTTTTTTGTGTTTTGCTAAATCACCTTCCACTTGAACAGTGATTGATGATGGCAGTGTCATCCTCATAAATCACACTACAAATTCGAGTGTCAAAGCGGTTCGCGTTGGGAAATCACTTATGGCGCCAACCATCATGACCTAAAGTTCCGGTAATCGCCAATTAATACCACTGGATAGATGATTTTTTTTCGGGGCGCCAACAGCTTTACATAAATAGATCTGCAAGTGAGAAACGATTGCATATTGAATATACATAAAAGTGTTTTATTAAATGAACTAATTCAATGTAAGCAACTATAGTTAATCGGCTCATAAATATATTGAAAATACTTAATGCAGTATCATCGCAGCTAAACAAAACATCTGATCATGGATTACAAACTTTAAAAAATGGTCCTTCTATTTAATTGCTTAAAAAACAAACGTTCACTTCTGTCAATTTAAGTAAGATTCATAAGCTTCTATATATTATTAAACAAAACGGACGAAGTACATTCATTCAAATGAAATATTTGAAAGTATATAGATTTTATCTTTTCAACCTTAATAGGTATATTAAGGACATTGAATCATAACTTCCGATTTAATCTGATTCACTCTACTAGGTTTCTCGTTAGGTTTTATTTGCATTACACATACTATATAACGCCTGTATGCAGGTGTCCACAAATTAACTTTTTACCCCAGATTCAATTCCCTGACAGCTAGTGTCGGGCGTCAGACAGTCAGCCAGATGTCCAGCTGACAATCCGACAAACAATGCCAAGCAATTAATGACTGAGCCCGGCCGTTTCCTTTGCTTGGGACCCTCCTCCTCGTCCTGATCGAGCAACAAATTGTGAAAAGCCTTGCGTGCATACCAAAAAGTGAAAAGCCGGGCAGGAAAGTGAGGCAAGGAATCATAACGGCCACTTTCCGAGGTGGCAGGGCCATAAAAAAGGACTTAGGGGTTGCGTAATTGCAGTTAACTACTAGTTCAGCTTCCCGTTTATATTTTGGGGTAATTTTTGTAATTTTTTTTGCAAAGATTTTCCGCAATTTTTGCCGAATTTTCCGTCGTTTTTGTGTGGCAGTCCGCACAATGATGGAATTACCGCGGGATTTTCGCGCGAATTTCCGCTCTAAGCCGGAAGTGGAATTCCCAGGAAGCGTCAGCTTAGGCTCACAGAAAGGATTTCAGCGCCGTAACCCCCATTAAATCGCTCGTGCCGTGCCCGTTGTTTACATTTAACAATAACTGGGCATGAAACCGTTGTTTTGCCGACATTTTAGTGCCAACCTTTCGATTCAATTTATGCAAAAGGGAAAAAAATTAACAAATATCAACCATAAATTAGAAATGTCAGCTTCATTATGCACATGGCGCTGCATAGTAATTAGGCAGCTTCTCGCGTCCTCGTAGCTCTCTGCAAACTACCTATAAATTTATGACCACTTGATGAACTGCACCCGGATCCGAGTCGAAATCTGGGGTTGGGCTCTCACACTTCGTCCTGGTCGCTGGTTGCCTGGTTTGCTGGCTTGCTGGCTAAGCTCATTTGCATAACAATCAACTCATCGTTTGTGGTACAGCTACCATCTACCATCTACCACTCCTTGCTGCCAGGATTTTTCCATTTTCAGCTGGGCAAAAGGGTGCCTGTGTTCCTGTGTTCCTCCAATGCTAATGTTTCGCGTACACTGGCAGCGGGTGTGAAGTTGTAAAGTTTAATGTATTGTTTGTCTAACAGTTTATTCATTTGGAAAAGGAATATATTTGAAATGGCATAGTCAGAATGTGACTAGAATAAAAAATTGTTCTTATTTGGGGTTGGCTATTCGAATAACTGTTTCCAAAAAAATTCTTTTAATAATCATTCATGTGTAAGGCCATTTGTTTTCTTCAACAAAATTTAAACTGTAATTATTTGTCAAGAAAGTATATTATACGCAGAGTAAATATCTCATATCTACGCATCTGTAAACCTTTTTACTGATGTATTTATCCTCATAATAAGTTTAGTCAAAAGTATTGTAATTTATAAACGTCAACTAATAATTGTTTAAAGCCTATTACATTTTAGATATATAACAATTGTTTGTATATTTTTTTTCTATATCATTTTTATTTTTATTCTGAAACTTTCTCTTTCCATTTTTACACATGTCTTAAAACTTAAATAATAAGTATCCATTATGTCCTGAAACATGCATTCATTTGTTTTGTCCGCAACCTTAATCGAATTTTCTGGTCCTATCGGTCGTGGGCATGAACATGATCTCAATTCGATTTGGCTAATAGAGGAGCATGCACGATATAGTTATCTGATTCTTGATTTACATGTGTTAACATTTTTGCTTTGTTTTCCCTTTTCTGCGTACCACTTTCTGGCTCAACAATGTGACACAAATCTGCTTAAATTTGACTAAAACCGCTCTGATCGGATTAAAAATCAGCGCTTGCATAACATTTTACAGTTTCAGTCGAGGGACTGCTGCACACAAATGCGACAGATTGGCTTCCTTCCACGGACTTTGTAACATATAGAGAAATAAATAGGTCCCGCTTGGGGTACGGGTACTAAGTGTAACAAAATACTCGAGCGGCTGTTTGTTTATCCAATGTTTTTCGGTTAGATGAGCACACAGCTCGAAAGCGACAAAGGTAGGGCACACATCGCATCTCTCCCTGGATTTTTTGTTTTTTGTACTTGGAACAGTAACGTATACGAGGTTGCACACCCCGGAAGGCTCACGAAAAAAATAAAAACAAGATCCCGTCAGAGATTTCACAGATAAACCAATTCGAGCAGGGCAATGAATGGGCAAAAAGGTCGAGCAACTTGCCGCTAAAAAGCGAACGTGTAGCTGCAGCACCAAAGCGAATGTTTGATCAGGACCAAAGGGGTAATAAACAATAAAGCCGGGAACTGCTAAACACACGTGCACCGGCAAAGGGTTCAAAAATGTGTGCCAACTTCTTGCTAAAAAGGCGTAAAACAATCAATTCGGCAAATAAAATTCGATTTGCGAAATGGGAATCGCAAAAGGGCAAGGACAAATTGGCGCGGTGTTGTCTGGAACGGTGTGATATATGATCTTAATATTTCATGCCTGCCAACGCTGGGGGTGAACTCTGATTTCGTTTTTCATATGCATATCCAACCTTTTGACCTGAAATTGTATACATGGGTAAGGGTTTCCGAAAATATTTATTAAATAACCAGAATCGTTGGTTTTTGTTTTGTTTTAAAATGTAAATTGAATTGAAACCCTCTTACAATTTTAGGGTAGTTATATTATTTCGAACTTCTTTCTAACATGAAAAAACCACAGTTTTTTAATCTTAACATTTAATAACTAATTAACACAGGCAACAGAAATTTTATTTTTGAACTCTTTTATTTTGAAACTGTCATTTTGATTTATAAACTTTCAAAATAAAGCTCATTTTACGGTATAGAAATGCAAAATTGTAAAAAACTTTTCAAAGTAACAAATAAAAATACGAATATGTTTGGTCACTGAAGCAAAAACCACAGCATCTATCATATATATCGTTTAGTAAATAATTATACAGAGTTTCGGTGAAGAAATACTAAAGAGACATACATTTAAATCTATTACTTCTTTCACAAAAAAAAACTTCAAAGTAATCAAGGGATAATCATGTTTTGATTCGATAAGAAAGCATAGTATTTGTTATGGTCATTTGTGTTTTATCTATGCAGACAAATCCCTGCATATTTACAGAGAATCGATTTCATTTGGGTATCTGCCAGTCGAACCCTCCGCCATTAGCCGACCCAGATCCTTTGTGCCGTCTCATCGGACCGCATTTGAATCGCTCTCCAAGGACCTGCACTTGTCGCAGCCGAAGATGCCATTGTGTGTGCGCCTTTTAGCATGTCCATGGCAATTTGTTTCCATTTTGGCTTGCTTATCGCCTTATGGCCATCGCCAAATTGTTTTTCCAGCCTCGCACTGCATTAGCATCCGGCGAGGGGAGCAGAGCCGTAGATGTCGTCATTGATCCGCCGATAGCCATCGCCACGGAGCCACCCCGTCCGCTAATGATGCCAGCCGTGCCAGGTTTCGTCCTCATCCCTCGACCAGAGTCCTGGAAACAGAATGCAGCTTAGCTGGCCCGCCCGCTGCGTATTTGCGCCTTTGCCGCACAACGGGATAAGGGAATGCTGGACCCATGCCGGTCCACAATAATGATTATTGTAAGGATAAATCCCGACACCTCCAACAAAGCTGCTCAAATGACAAACGCCGGCTTAGTTGCGGACATAAAGGCGAAGTCCTACTTATAACCCCAAAAATTACCAAAGTGCAGTTTTCTTTTGCCTGTTATTTTCGGAGTTATTTAGAACAGCCACAAAGAAAAATTTATTGAAATGCAAGAGTTTTAATTAAAAGATTTCTAAATACATTCAAACGTTGTTCTGTAGTTTAAATGCTGTAATGTAACATAACTTTTCTTATAGAATTTGAATCTGTACTCAAAAATTAGCTAAGTAAAAGAATAAAATTTTAATTCTGTGCTAAGGACTATTCAAATGGAAAATACTTACTTTTGGCCATGGTTTTAAAGAATTTAAAAAAAATTGAGCTTACCTTAACTTTTCTTATTTATTTTTTGCCTTTTAGGTGAAAGAAAAGACTTCTAAGTATACAAATCCAGTCAAATAAAAATCAATAGAACAAAGCTAGAAGTTCTTAGAAAAATCTTTTAAGCCGCCTTTGCAGTTATCCCTTTTTAAAATTGCAGCATCTAGTTGGATATGGGAACATCTTAGTGTAATCCTTGGGTTGAGATGGTTTTGCAGCATCTTCCACACCTTTTCACCCTTGCCTCGTAACGGAAAATGTCAGTCAGTCAGTCAGTCAGTTAGGCAGTCAGTTAGGCAGTTAGGCAGTTTCCCTCGACTCTTGCTGGTTCATTCAACTAAATAATTTGAGTGGCATTCATGCAGGTCCACTGGCTCATGTTTCAGGACTCAGGATTGCGGGTCCTGACTGCTGCTGCTGCTGCTGCTGTTGGTACATTCGTTTTGTAATTGTGTGGCAGGTGACGGGCAATCTTCCATTGTTCGAGGACCAAAACCCGGCAGTACGGAGTTCAGTTTGTACTTGAACTCACCCCATGTCGAATTGTAAGGGCGAAAAGTGCCCCCTACGATAAAAACGAGCTGCAGTGCACACACACAGACACACTCACAAACACACACAAGGCCATTCGTTTTATGTGCACTGCAATATACAATATTTATTTGAATTTAAGTCCTTTGTTTGGGATCTGAAATCCGCACAGAGCCGTTCTGATTCCAGGGTTGTTTACTTTGGCTACTATTTTTGACTTTGCCCCGGAGTTCTAACATTCTCTCTCCATTTACCCATCAATTTTCAGGCTCTGATCGTTTTGATCGTCAACTTTATTTGCAAAAATAAATCTTTATGGCTTTACATCGAAATTCAATCTTATCACTTTAAAGTTGTGGCCCTGACTAGCTCGCTTTCCTTGCATTGCAATAACTGATATAGAATCTGGCATAACCTGCTTATCCAAATACTTAATCGATTGTACATCCATAAGATTAACTATGACTAATACCTGGTACATTTCAGTGGCTTATGTGTATGCTTATGTCTACGATGGCAAGGTACGTATCCGCTTACACTAAATGGACAACCGATTTGTACTATATAGTCAAGAAGTCGGGGAATATGTTGAGAGAAAGAGTGTTATTTTGGGATAAGCACTCTTAATTCAAATATTCACTAGAGATCCGCAAGAAAGAAACCAATGCATTTTGACATGGACATAAAGTAAATGTGAAATTATTGACTTAGTGTTAAGTAAATATAGATATAGATTTTTGTATAAGACTGCAATGGTTCGTCTATTGAGGATCTCTCTATAACATGAAATTAATTGAGTTCAAAGATTAGCTGGAGTTTACAACTTGGGTTTTTTCCAAGTATTTCCAAGTTGCAAATATAAAGATAATCTAAGCAGTCAATTTGTGTCTCACTTACTACCAATATCAACGGATTGCGAGGGATTCGAGGAAAGTAAAGTAAGGAAATCGAGGGATAAGATCCGTAAGTCACTTTTAATTACTTTCAAAGTAAGTCAGGGGAGTATCTCCTGAGGATTTCCTTAAATCAGTTTCCTGCGTATCCCAGCAATCTTCAAATATATCACGCTGAAAGACCTTAGATCGCGGTTTTTGGCCCCCAAAAGTGTGCTACACCTGCGGGGCGAACTGCTTGTAGCTGTGCGGATGTGCCTGATCCTCCGGATAGTCCTTCCACGGTGGCGTCTGCGTGTAGAAGCTGCTCTGCTGGTGAATTCCCGAGTCCAAGTTGGCCGGCTGCAGATTGGCAGCTGCCTCGAAGGAGCCCCTGAACAGATCGTATTTCTCCTGCGAGAACTGCTGCGGGCTGGACTCCTGGCGGGGATTAGCTGGCTGCAGATGGTGAGGTGGCTGCTGTTGTTGTTGTTGTTGTTGTTGGTGGTGGTACAACCGCATGCTGCCGGTGAAGTCGAATCCTGGCGGCTGCTGCTGCTGCTGCTGCTGCGGGTAGTCCATGCCCATACCCATGGCCATGCTCTGCTGGAAGCCACCCATCGCCGGCTGATGGTCCGTCGGCGGAGCAGACTGACTCTGGCCATAGGGAAACATCCGGCCACAGCCGAACATGGGATAGGGCTGCGGATTCACGAACAGCGCATCGAACAGCTCCTTGGTGATCCGCTCGCCACTCAGCGTGAAGTTCTGCAGCTTCTCCAGGTCCAAATTGATCGAGCCGCCACTCTCCAGCACCTGCTCCAAAGCAAAGATGTAGTTGTGCGCGAAGCGCAGGATCTCGATCTTCGTCAGCTTCGTCTCCTCCGGCAGCGAGGGCAGCGTGACCCGCAGCTTCTCCAGCGCATCGTTCAGGTTGTGCATCCGGTTGCGCTCCCGGTCGTTGGCCTTCATGCGGCGAAACCGCTTGATCCGCACCACCTGGGTGGGACTGCGCGAGCGCGTCACCCGGTTCTTGCCGACGGCATACTTCCGCTTCTGGCGCGGCGCATCCGCATCCTCGGGCGACTTCATCGGCGTACTGGTCAGCGGCGGGTCGAAGGTGCCGCTCGAGGCCCGGCTGTTCAGGTGCTCCACCAGCGTTCTGCCGCTCCGCGTGCTGTGGTTGCTGCTCGTGTCCAGCAGGCCGACGAATCCCGCTCCCGATCCCGCTCCCGTCGGCGGTGAGTTGAGCGGTACGGTGTCCCAGGCGATGCCGCCGGAGTACGGCAGCTGGACCGCCGCGGCAGTCGGCGGAGTGCCGCCATAGCGGTCCTCGAAGTCCAGGCGCCGGCGGGAGCTCAGCTGGGCCTCCGTCTCGAAGCTCTTCTCGTAGCCGCTGTCGAAGGAGGCGTCGTCGTCGTCCTCGTCGAACTCAAAGGACTGCGATCCCGCGCTGTAGGCATTGTAACAGGCCGCCATGATCTCGTTTGTGTTACTAGCTCACTGCGCTTATCCCTTTAGAACATTTCCGATTTTCCGAGAGAGTCGTTGTTTCTTCGTGTCTCGCGTGCCCGCACCAACTAAAAGCTGGCGAGGACTGCGCACCGGTTTTATGCCTTCCCAGCCAGCCAGTCAGCCATTAAGCCCGCCGATTTGGGTCCGGACGGGCGGGTAACAACCCTCGGCGCATTGTCGTCGGTCGTGGCGGCGCCATAACGCAGGGCAGAGTATAGAGCACAGAGCATAGAACCCTGGACGCAAATCCCAACAGATATGCGCCGTGATTGCCGCCTGGGGGTGGCTTTTGCCCACTCGCACACACACACACAGACGTCATCTAGCCGGGACTCCAGGGTGCGGGGTGCACTGCGGGGAGAGGGGAATTCGTTCTGCAGGCAGCGCTACCAGTCAAAATACAAGCATTCTTCACGCTCTGCTGGCAAGCGGCGCTCTCTAAGCCAATCGGAAGGATTGGATGTCTGGGTCCGAGGATCAGCGATGTCGCCGACGGCATCATCAAAGTTCCCAACTGGTTTCCATACCCTTCCTTGGGAGTATTCAAATATTTAGTGTTAAAGATAATGCTTGCGAAAGTTCAACATTTACAGTTTAGTGTCTTAAAGAAATAAAAAGAAATTTTTTAAATGTACAATGCAGGTATTACGTTAGAAGAATTTATTATCAGGGCCATATAAAATGTATATTTTGACTTGAAGAATTTATATCAAATTATTAAAACTAAAACTTAAATCAAAATATGTAAAATTCTTAATTTAAATTATGTTTTTCTTAAGTGGTTTCTTCTTTTAAATACAAATTGAAATGATGATAATTTTTAATTTTCGAAACTGAAATTTTATTAGATTGAGCTAAAAAGTTTGATCTCGAAAAATATGCAATTCTGATTTTTTAAATACAATTGAGTTTTTTGGAACAGCCCTAAAAACGTGCATTAAATACGGGGTTTAAGGTATTATTAATCTTACTGATATTTAAATATTCATTTATCATGTTTATTAATAGTTATATTATCGACCAAAAGGATTATGTCCTTATAACTTCATAGCCCAGATTTATATCTAATTTTAATATACCAAGAATATATAGTTTGTCCACTTCTGAAACCTATTGAGAGTATATGGATATCGAGGCCTAAATAAATATTGCTGTATTTTATCGCAACATCGAACTTAGGTGCGCTTAATGCGATTGCCAGTCAAACGATTCAATTACTCGCAACTCTTTCGCTTTTCGCCACCAAACCGCAATAATCGTTTAGGGCTTACGCCTGTCGCTAAACGGGTTAGAGGCACGTGGCCAAGACCCCGCCTCCTGCACTTCCGAAAACGCAACATGTGTAGTCGGCCGGAAGCCTCACTCCTTCACTCCTCAACTCCACTACTGCGCCAATCCTCCTGATCCGAATACCCAGGCGTCGGCACGTGCCGTGGTCTTAACGGCTGCTCAAGTGGCCAAGTGTGCCGATGTGGATGTCCTATCTGCGGCCAAACTGCTGAAGGAGGATAAAGGATGGCGGATGGAGGATGGAGGATCGAAGTTGCAGTTTCAAGTGGCCGACGGGTGCCACGTGCGGATTTGTTGTGATATCCGGCCATCGTCGCAAATTGCCAGCACGAGCGAGCACTCGAGGGTGTCGTCAAGGGGGCTAATTTGATAATGTGCCATATTTCAGATTTATGAACTACCGATTGCTGTCTAATGGGTATTAATTAAGTGCTTCCGTTGAATAAATATCTACTATTATTGTGAATTTATAGCACTTAAACATAACGTGGTATTCAAATTAATATAACATTAATTCGGGTACTACAGAAATCTCCTCCAACCAAGACTATATACAAAACGTTAGAAATTAATATAGTATTGTATATTACAGATATTTAAATATATATTTACCCTTGCTGTTATACTTAAAAATGACAGATATTGTTTAAATAAACTTTATTTGTAAAATGCTAAAGAATATCTACTATCCGCTGGATTTTCTAACATGATTTGTTTGCACAGAAAAAAATACGATTCGCTAGCTTTCGATGTGACCAATTAAATTTAATAGAATCAAACTGATGGATAGACGGAGTTCACCTGCCTGTCAAAAATACATATATCCTTTATTCCAAGCAACTAAACTAAATCTAAAGACAAAACCTTATTAAATGTACAATAAAATATACATTTATATAAATTTCAGTTATGGCAAGGATTTTTATTGTATACAATTTTTAAACAAAAAACATTATTAATTTTCTTGTCGCAAGATAAGTAAACTGATAAATAATACATTTTATATACAAAAGGATTTTCATGCTTAATTGCAAATTTGTAAATTTGTTAAACTCTTAAGCAGTAATAATCCTAACTTATTTGAGGTCATAGTGAGCTACGAACTATTAACAATTTCCCATACACTTATGCACATGAGTTTCCCTGCCCAGCTTTTCCACCCCAACCCATTGGTCATTGATATATGTATATATTGCCACCAAAGTTCACACCAACAGCCACGTGTCGCCGGCGTCGTCATCCATGTTCAAGAGCTCCTCCGACGCGTGTAGCTAATTTGGTTTTTTAGAACCACAATGCATATCAATTAGCCAGTTAATTGAAGAGCGGATGCGTTTGCTTTTTCCATTGATTTCCATGGCACAGGACTCGACGAGAGTTCTTTTTTTTTTTTTGAGGCCCGCGGGCGTCGTCACAGTCCAAATAAAACCGAAATACAATGCCCGAGCCGGCGACTTGGACAAACAGATGTACACGTACATAACTTCATCAGAATCCGGGCTCGGTGCTGGCCAAAGCAAATACCAAAATGTGCCCCGGGCTAATTGCATTCTAACAAGCGAGACAAATTCGATTTTCCCAGCTATGCTCCGTCTTCCTCTCTCTCTCTCTCTCGCTCCGCTTTTCCAACCCCTCTCCTCCATTCGTTCCGAGCACGTAGAGCCTCGCCTGCGGCTCGGCAGCAGTCTGGCCGACTTGTCAAGGACGTGCTAGAAGGGAACGATTTCCTCCTCGTACAGCGGATCCATTTCCATCACCTGTGAGAAGTGAATCATCGGATGGCTGCCTCCTGGCACCGGTGAGCTGGAGGACAGCGAGTCCGAGGACAGCTCGATCACGTCTGGCGGATAGGAAGGCGTTCGCCGAGCGATTGCTTGTGTCTTGCACCTGGGCCCGCCTCCTCCACGACCCCGTCCGCGTCCACGTCTTCGGGTGGTGGAAAACGCTGGCGGCACGTCCTCCAGATCCGTGGAGGAGTCGGATGTTATGTGCTTGAAAATCGGCTTGGCCTCCATGATTCGCGGCGATGGCGTGGACGACGAGGATGGGGCCGGCGAGTCCGATGTGATGTGCACGAACTTCTTGAAGCGCCTCTTATTCTTGCGCACATCGGAGCTGTGCGAGGATGCATTGCTGTCCTCGGTGTGGGAGCGACTCTGGCTCAGCAGGCTGGCGGCGATTCGTCTCTGCTTGCGCAGCGTCTGCTCGCGATAGTAGTCCGCCAAGTTGGTGCGCCTTATGCGCACCCGCACTCCGCGCAGCTTCTCAATGTCCTGGACTGTCAGCATGTTCAAGCACACCTGGACCGGACGGGTCAGACACTCGTGGATGAGGCGCTCCCTCTCCTCTGCTGAGGTTTCTCCCAGAATGGTATTTGGATGGAGTGCCTCGTCCAGTTTCAAGCGCTTGCATTCCGATTGCCGTTCGGTTTCTTCGTATCGCAAGGTCTCTTCTGCGGTGTCCGTTTCCGTGTCCGTTCCGGTAAGCTGTTTGTTTTCCACGATTACCGTGACTTTTGCCGCCATTTGCGGTAACTGATTGTTAAAGAGCTCCTCCTTTTGCTGCCTTGTTTGCGAGAGATCGCCGACTAGCTGATTACTGGTTACCTGTACCTCTTTAGTCAGTGGTCCAGTTTCTAGAACCTCTTCTTTTAGCTCTCTAGATTCCATGACCTTAACTCTTTCCAAAACCTCTTCATTTAGCTGTCTTGTTTGCCGGACTTCTCCTAGTAGCTGTTGGGTTTCTAAGGCCTCATCTTTTAGCTGCCTAGTTTGTAAAGGCTCCTTACTCCCCTTCTCCTCCATTGACGCCTGCTTTACTTGTGCAGTTTCTAGGGGCATCTCGACCAGCTGCGGCTCACTTTCTTCGGCGGGCTGCAACACTTCAGTCGTCATGGTAAAATCTGGCTTGGGCGGCGGCGAAGGCGTTAGCTCTCTACTTACACCGGGGGAATCGTTGTCGTAGGTGTCCTCGTTGAAGTCGTGCGTGGCCATTGTGGATGTTTCAGAGTTAACGCTCTCGGTTTCCGATCCAGTGGGCACCATCCTTCCTGTTGGCTGTGGAGCTGGCTGCACGGGCTGCTTTGCCGCTGCCGTCAGCTTGAGGTTCTTCAAGTTCTTGAACTTGCTGAGCACCGAGCTGCACTCCATCAGATTGTTGCCCTCGCTGGCCACGTTCTGCAGCTCTTCCTTCTCGAAGCTCCAGATGTCGGCGAAGGCCTTGAAACCGCCGGTTTCGTTGCTAAATTTGGTGCGTGCCTCCATTAAATCGCTAATCGTGCGCTTCTCCTCACTGACAGCTGCCTCTTTTGGGGATGCTGGCTGCGATGGCTTGCCTTCGATCTCTGGCTGCGTCTTGAATTCGAGCTCCAGGTCTGATTTAGCTTCTGATGTCTCCGGAGAGCTCGATCGTCGGCCACCGCGCATACTGCGATCCATGTCGGATAGCATCGCATTGGCCACCATGGCAGCTGCTCTGATCCGAGTCCGGCGGCCATTGCCCGTGTAGTAGGGCTCCGAATCGCTCGAGGCAGCCTCCTCCTCGTCTTCAGAGAACACTAGAAGGGAATATTAAATGAATAAGGTTATGCAAAGTTTGTTAAAACTAATAAAGCAATCTTCTACAAAATATAAGATTTACAGAGAGATATATATAATTACTCATAGAAATAAAAAAGTGTTTCTACTGAGAAAACCATGACATGCTCACCCTCATCCCAGAACTTGCGCCTAGCGGGTCGCCGCTTTTTTTGCTGGGTTGCCTTCGCAGCATCTTCATCCACCGCAGGCATGGGTTCTGGTTCCTCCTCAGCCTCCGGGAGATTAGCCGCGTTCTCGTAGCCCTCCTCGATGGTGCCGTAGTCCAACTGCGGTCGATCCCGGTACTTGGCATAGTCGATCTGCAGGAACTCCAAGTGGTCGCCTGCCTCGGCCATGTTGAGGGCCACAAATTTGTTCTTGAGGTCCTGGCTTTTGAGTAGCGCATGACATCGCTCGTGCAGCGTGTGCCAGTCCAGAGCCCAGGAGTAGCGCTTGTTGCGCGGCTGGAAGACCACCGTCAGGAGATCCTTGATCATGCTGCGCGGAAGGCGTAGCGCCTGCAGAGATTTGTATATGGGATCGTAGTCGGCCACTGGGGCGTTATGGTTCGTTATGGTTACAATCTCATCGACATCGATGGTGGAGCTGAGCAGCTCGTACTTGACGTTGCTGGATGCCGCAGCTGGCGGCCAGTGGTCCTCCTCCTGGCGCTTTTTCTTGATGCGCGAACAGCGCCTGACCTCATTGTAATTTGAGGCTATCGGGTGGAGATAGAAAGCAGTCAGCCAGAATTCAGCCTCCATGAATCCGTGGTCGGTGAAGACCTTTGCCAAGTCGGCATAGTTCGCGGACATTTTCTGTTCCAAATTAAGCATGAACTCGATGGTCAAACCGGGATGATAGCGCCATATTTCGATGACATTCAGTTGCTGGCCAATGATCTTCAGCAGCAGGGCAATCTTGGCAAACTTCCAGCCAGAAAAGTTCTGAAAAAATAACTTTTTAATCCATGTGAGATGTTAGTTGGATCCCTTGACTTACCCGCTCAGCCAGCAGCTGGTAAACAAAGGTCAAAACCTCCTCGTTATTTGGCACATTTTGAAACACCGGATCTATCTGGCGGTCCTGCTCTTCGTCCGCCTCCGGCAGCGGCTTCTCATCGTCGTCACAGTTCTTGTAATTGCCAATGTTGCTGGCTCGGTTGCCCTTGCATATCTGCTGCTGGTAGTTCAAATTGAGCTCCACCACCTGTGGCTGAAAGTGGCTGTTGCGCTGATTCTCCATCTTCTTCAGCTCTTCCAGGAGGAAACTCTCGCTGTTTTCCCGCTCTTCCACGTAGCGATACATCAGCACCTTGAACTGCGGCAAGTGCTCCAGGAAGTCGTGCTCGTTGAGGCCCTGCAGCTCCATCAGAAGGTTGCCCAGCACATAGCTGGAGTAGGTCTCCAGCATCACGGCAAAGGAGGTGACCAGGCTGAGCTTGAACTTCTTGAAGCCAATCTGCTCGAAGAAGCCATTCTTGCCCAGTTGCAGACGCACACAAACCTGGGCAATTAGACGGGCCGGCGTGAAGTTAATGTCTTGGGAGATCGAAGCTTCCTGCATGCTCTGAATATAGAATCGTATGTTGTGCATCTGTGCGGTGGTTTTGCGATGAAATAGGATTGAAAAGTTGCGTATCATAATAGCTCTTACCAAATTGTCAATTACATAGCCGCGGTTTTCATCTCTCACGAATATGGTCAGGAGGTATAGATGCGCCACCAGGGTAATGGAGTTTTTATCCTGTTCGAAGGACACAAATGGGGCATTTTCGTGGGCTTTCAACCAAGCGGCAAGCATGCGCAGCGACAGTTGCTTCACAGCCTCAAAGTTGCCGGCGTTGAAGAGTTGCATGAGTCGCAGCAGTAAGAGGCACAGGCCCTCCTGCATCAGAAAAGCGATGTCTATATGAACGAGATAGGGATTAGGGGTAATCTTGTATGGAAAAGTAGAGTAAACAACAACCTTCTCCTGATGCCACAGGGACTGTGTGTTCGATGGCATGGTGTTTGTTCTGTTTCAGGCTGATAAACAGCTGCTGCAGGTATGGAAGGCTCCAGGGTTTCGCCTGGAATTGCAGGATGTATGGCCAGTCGATCTCGGCCAGGTCGGGGATCTGGTAGAACGCCGGCACCGCCTTGGTGAGGCTGTAGAGCAGCAGGTGCTTGAGGCCCTCGGAGCAGGTGATCCACTCCTGGCTGAACCACATCTGCAGCGAGTGGTGCGCCAGAACCTGGACGATGTGGCGCAGGGCCGGATCCTTCAAGGACTCGGGCTCGCGGGTGGGCAGGTGGCACACCTCCCATCCGTAGATCAACTGCGACAGCCGGTCGTTGCCCATCAGCTCGAACACGTCCACGTCGCTGTGCACATTGCAGAATATAAACATTTTCTGAAAATATGGATTTTACCCTTAAACGTAGGGACGCAGGGAGTAAACAACGCAATTTCTCACCGCCGAGAACTCATCGTAGTCCACCTTCTCCGCACAATCCAGGAACTTCTTAGCGTCGTGCGCTTTCTGGGGCAAAATTATTTCCATTTTGCAGGTTTCTTTTTCATGACAGGCCAGTAAAAAGTGCTATTTTTTGGCAACCGGCTAAATTTTTTTTGTTTTTTTTTTGTTCTGGAGGTGGAGAAACATTGGTTCCAATGTCGATGTCATCGATGTTGTCAAAATATCGGTCCTATCGATATTTTCTTGCCACTGTTAACTTATCACTCCACTTCTTGCTCACTTCACTCAAGTTCTGGCACACTTAGCCTGGTTCCACTCCAGTTCTTGCACACTTCACTCAGTTCTTGCACACTGGTTCCAGGTTCCACTCCATTTCTTCATCACTCTCTGTTAAAAGTTTTAACATCTTTTGAAATGCACTCAATTTTTAAAACCACTCATGTGAGAAATGTATAAATTGCTTTGAAATTCTAAGAATTGAATCGAATACTATTCATTTTTTAGACCCTTCGTCAAAATTTTAAAGCATATTCAATATTAAAACACTGCTGAGTTCGAAGCCGAAAAATATATTAATTAATAGGAACGTTGCCGTTACAAAATCGACGATTTTAAGTTTCGAACTTTGAACAAAACTGAGTCAGGACTTCTGATCTCGGCTCCATGATCGAGGACAGTACTGGAGGACCGGAGCCACTTCGATGTTTTTCAATCTCTAACTGCGGGTAAGGTACATATATATATATATATTTATATTTAATTTTTGGCAACCGGCTTAATTATTTTTGTTTCGCTTGCCCAGGAATTAGTGATGTTAAAAGTTTGCGAAAGTAAATCGATATTTTTCAGCGATATACATACATTAAGAATATCATGCCTGTCAGCTTTTGACAGGCTTGTTACCTGGCGCTTAAATATTTTCAAATTGAATTCATAAAACTTGAACTTTATTCTGAAATATAAATTAAAACAGTGGAGTGATTGTTTAAAAATAAAGTGTATCCAAGTAGACTAAATAATGCACATTACCATAGCAATAATAAAATTTTCTATTGTAAGTTCACTTATTAACAAAAATTTTAAAAGCGTAATGTTTATTAAATGTTTATTTGCGTACTTCAAAGTACAATATTTTTTTTTAACATATTCGAAAGCATAATTCTTAAGTCTATTCAAAATGCAACGGAGGTTGAGTATTCTGTTGATATAAATTGTAAGTCATTGCAATTGAACAAAAACTTCTGCATCAGAATAGAATAGGTTAAAAGAAGCAACGTCAAAGAAGGTAAATTAAATGATTCCAAAAATCTCAGCCTTAAATGTACAAAAAGCTTAATCTTTCCAAAAGCTAACGTATTTTTTTTTAACTTCTCGTGAGTATTACACTTTTACCACAACTTAAGTTTTGCCTTGACCCCCAGGAAAGTGTGTTTCCCATGACTTTCTCACAGCCTGCGCCTGCCCTTTGTTGTCCAGCTGGCATATGCAAAGTGCAAACAAATTATTATTAGCTGCCAACAGAGTCAGCTACATCATCTTCACAATGAGAGCTCCAGGGGATTCCCATACAAATGTGCCGTTCTGAAGAAAGCCGAGGGCGTTTGGTCAAGGCGGGGCTTCGCTGCATTTGCCATTGTGCGGCCCGAGTTTCGCCTTTAAGACGAACCCACTTAATTCACTTTGTCACCATGCAAATGAAACATTACTGGTGACGTATTCAAATGGATCGCTCAAAGGTCTCCGTGTCCGTCTCCGTCGGAGGCCTGCAATTAGGCCAGACACGTAAATGGAATGATTTACAATCGTTTGCTGCTCTTGTTTACTGCTGCTGCACTCGTTCACCCATCAAGCGCACTGAGAAAAACTAATCATCTTTATCTATGCAACAAAAACAAGTACTTATCAATTGATAAATATATATATTATTGAGTTTTTTATTGTAGTTTCCATATGTTTTGTTTTTAAGTATACTTATTTATATTGATCTAAATTTCAATTTTCTTTAAGGCTTATATAAATATATAAAAAAATATAAAAACATTTTGATATAGATTAATATGTATATGAATAATATTTGAAACTGAAAACTATTGCTAACCAAACTGGTCTTTCCCTTATAATCTCTTATACATAAATCAATTTTGTTAATGTTTTGAAATGCAAGATATGTTTTTGTTTTTCTCACTTAAAAATTCCGTAATCGATCAAGCCTTTTTTCCGTGTTGCGGAGGAACGGACACATGTAGCTGTCACCGGCGTTGAGAGTCCGCAGCGATTTATCAGTGGCCAAATCAATTAGTGGCTACGTAGCTTATCGCCAGGATGGTGCAATAAGCAAGGAGGAAGGGGGTAGGGGCTCTCATAGCCCATTCATTGTACGCACCGGCAGAGCAGTGTCATAAATATTCCCATCATCGTTTATTCGGGGTGCCATCAAATGCCCCGCAAATGAAAACCTGTTGATGTCGCCCATAGAAAGTGATACGCACTCCCACTTCGCACTTCCCACTTCCCACTCGACATCTTCGGGGCGACTCTTGTAATTGAAGGAGCGCCTTTTTTCCTTCACTTTTTTAGCAACAAAACAGAGGAGGCGCTGTGTCGCCATAAATATTCATGAAGCACTAAAAGGGTTCTCGTCCGGATGCTTAGGTCCTGGCGGGGAGTCGGAGTAGCATTCTCATTCGCATTCGCAATCGCACTCGCATGCGAAGGTGGATGGATATCGATGGTAAGTGGCGGCAATCGTATTTGTGTTTGGTCAATTGCCACCCGGCGACAAAGAAATGCAATATGCAGTATGCCGTCATCGGTCGTTCCATTTGCTCCAATGTTCATATAACATATAGTAAGTGTGTGGAGTGTTTAATTTTAAATGCCCCCAGGAGGGTGCGTACGTGTACCTGAATTTGAATGAGTCCAAGGCTCGCTTTCCCCAGGGGATCGACAATGGCTAGTCGGGATTAGGGATTAGGAATGAGGATGAGGAGGTGAATAAACAATCGCGCATGTGTGCCCTCAACTCGGGGGTTCCCCTTGCTCACCCACTTGCCCCGCTAAGTAGGCAACACATATTTCGGCCACTTCCGTTGCACAAGCGGCGACAAGCGGATATCCCCTGCCATTGTGTGCGTGCGCAGTCCTGTCCACACACACCACACACTCACACACACACACTCACACCCCACACACACACACAACACACGAAGTACCCTTCGTGGACACATAGACTGGCGTTCGGGCGGCGGTTCGCTTCCGTTTTGATTTATAAGCGACCGCCGCGCCGGGCTGCGTATCATTAGCAGTTGATCAACAGGTTTGCGCACATCCTGGACAGGACCCTCACCATCACCATAAGATAGCACCATAGCACCGCTCCTCGAAATCAGTTTCACACGGGTCAAGTGAGAGCGCTAATTGAATTGCAGTCGTGCCTGAAAATTCACTTATAAACGCTATTTCATGTGAACAAATTGCATAAAAGACACATCACGAAACTATAAAAAAATATACATATATATTGAAAAAACATTGGCCGCAGTTTCCGCTGGTTGCACAAAATAAAACACACTCGAGAATCGTGCAGAAATATACTCAGGTGAGTGGTCGGATCAAAATTCAATATGTTCGTAATTCGATTGGGTGGCCCAGGAAATGATTTTCCAAAATTAGGTTTTGTGGCTACTAAAATGCTATAGCTTTTGGCTGTTAAACGTTGTCGTTCGTAATGCTTTTCGATTTAAAGCGGTGTTAGTTTCTATACTGGTTACATCCCGAAACACGAAATAGATTTATAGATTAGATTGTGGCGCATTATAATTTTGTTTAAATTTTTAGTCTTAAATGCCTACGAGCAAGTTTAAAAGAGAATAAAATAACTTTAATAATATATAACATCGTATAAATTTGTTAGATCGTAAAATGAATTTTATTGAAGAACAATACAATTAATAATACATTATTTTAGTAAAATGAGAAAATTATTTAGGAAACAAATTCACGATTAAAATTTGGGAAAATAAAAAACTAGTAATTATGTTTTCCAAAATGTTTTTTTTGAAGACAAGGCTACTCATAGATACTATATAATTTAGGAAAAATTAAAATTATAATAAAAAATGTAAATATAACTCAGTAAATCAAAGAAGGGAAATGTTTTTATATGTTAATTCGATTTTGAATATTCACAAAAAAATAAATCGATGGAAACTAAAACTATTTAACCTTTTTACACTCAATTATTTTCATGTCAAATTTCTGAAAACAATCACTTTGGTTCTTAGTAAATCTAATTTTGCTGAATTTCGGTATAGTGAACAATTTAACAGGAGCTCTTTCAATTATGAATTAAAACCCAATGACGCTATTTAAACCAAAAATAATTTAGCTACAAATATGAAATGAAATTTTCAATTTTTAAAAATAGTATTTTTATAATTCCGATGGCTCATCAGCGTAAATTTGTTTGCAAAACGTGGCCAAATTATGCAGAACTCCTTCGGCAAACAAGCCCACAGAACTGAAGTGGAAATGAGCGGTACCCACGACTAACCTGCTTGAGACGAGCAATATATTTACTCTTTTGCGGATATTTTGTTTATTTACGAATTTTCGTTAATGTCCATGTCCCCGAGAAGATTTCCATTCGGTGGCAACCGGCGTCGAGTTCTTGAGCGTGGGTGTTGCCGGCAGGAAACCTATTTAAACAAAGTACTTATTGGCAAATGCCATCCTTCGGCAAATATTTGCCCCAGCTATTTATCGAGAAATACAAAAAAAAAAAAGCAGAAGCAGGAAAATTCGATTTGCAACGAGCTGTTTAATTTTGGCGCGAACATTTGTTTGCCGCACTTGAAGGAGTCGGCATACGGAGCTGATGTCCTGAAACTTCTGTCCGTCTTGACACCACATGAATTATTCCGCAACAGGCTGGCAAATTAATAATGGAGCAGCAGACGAGCGAGTCAACTACTGAATTTGGAGGAATGTCAGCCACAAGGGCCATAAATATTTTCAGTTAATTTCAATTACAAGTTCACCCAGCACGTTTGCCTGCCCTTTGACCCGCCATCCACCATCCGCCATCCTCCCCCATCGGAGGCCATAAAATTCGATGCGTGCTCTATCATCGCGGTGGCTATATATTATAATTTGGCGTAAAGCCGCTAAAACTTTCATCTGGGTGGCGTCAATCAATCAACGACAAGCGCACAAATTAAGTCCAGCTAAGCCGGAAAAAGGCGACCAACTCCTCACTCGGACAATCAGTGAGGAGTCGGAAGTCGGGAGTCGTAAGTCAGGAGTTAGGGGACATATCCGTATCCAGCAACGGGTTGGCCCACCACCGACGCTCCTCAATTAGTCGGCCAATGGCAATGGCAATGGCAATCCAAGCGGGCGGCCAGCAACATCATTTAATCAGGCGACCTCCCAAAAATCCCAGATATCCCAGATAAGATACCATTGGAACTGGAGGCAGAGCCTCTGGTGTTGCTGGGCTTTGAATTCCTGGTTACCGACTGATGACTCTCCATGTTGGCGCCCACCAGCTGCTGCTGACGTTCAATGACCATAAAATCTGATGGGGATTATGGCAAATGTGCTAATTCAAATGGAAGTGAGGCAGTTAAGCAATTGGGGTTTGTTATCTCTATGGATAGTTTTGATTTTGTTTTTGGGGAAATTTGCTTAAATTTGATTTATAGCTTTTTAATAAATGGGGTACTTAAACCGTGAGCTTTTAGAACACACATTCTTTGGCCTTTTTTAATAAGCATATATTAATTAATATATTTAAGAAACTGTTGAAATTTTTACAACAGGTTTTAATCATAATTTTACTTTGCCATTAATTCTTAAAATTAAAATTAAATGAAAAATAATAAAATATTTCTAGTTTCAAGCAAACTAAGTTTCATAAATCAACTCTTTTTTTGTTGTTTCATTTTGTTTTGTTTTATTATAAAACATAAACATTAAACGATCCTAGGATGCTGATTAATGATGCTGATTGATGAAAGGGTTGTCAAATAAAAACCATGACTAGAAATACAAAATTATCATTGAATAGAGTTTCTTTGGTAAAATTCGATTAAAATCTAAATTTATTTCGAAAAATAATTGTACATTGAAAAGTTTAATTAAACTTATTGCAAACATTTTTCCAATTACAATTGACTTGTTGTCAATAATCATTTATTAAAGATTGCACATTGAAGCCAATATTTATAATCCGATTTATAAAATATCTTAAATATATTATCAATCTGTTGTGACTGAGAAAACTCCCCATAATGAATACATAATTCCCGCATAATAAACTGTCGTTTCCGCTTCCTTGGAGTGTCCTTTAAGCAGGATGTTGTGGGTTTGTTGACAGCTAATGCTAGAATGTATGCAAATCAATATGGTTGCGCTGCTCATGCGAGCGCATAGGAAAAACTACTTTGGCAGGAAGTGCAAACAAACGATGCTTTTCCACCCACATCCACACCCACGTATATAATACTACATATATACCGATTTTCCGTGAATTTAGCTGTGGCTTTTGTCTAGTCTCTCGAGTGGCCGCAAGTGCAATCGCAAGGCACTTAAGCCAATGCGTAAACACGGCAATAATCTTGACTGTGGGGCGGCATATTAACGTTTCAGGCATCATTATCGACTGGGATTCATTCCAGCTCGAGTTGCCAATCATTCGCTGCGTTGCCTTTTTACGCAGCCCCCTAGGTTTTTCTTATTTTTTTTTGCTTTTGCCGGGCCTACTCGCATTCCAAGTGCCCCCGGAAATTCCTGCTCCATAGTTACCTACACCCCGCCGCTTTCCACCACCAGGAGGGACATTAATAGGCCATAAATTGTAACTGTTATGCGCTGCTGCCTTTTAACGCAGCGGTCGACAGGCGGCATGACCTCAACCATCCTGCCGGAGGTGGGCCACCCCCCAATGAGGCGCACCACTCAGCCCCCAACCGCTTTCAATTAGAGAGGTTATTTAGCTAAATCGCTACGCTTGTTCCCCGCACTGTTGTTCTGGCGCGTGTTCCAGTAATTCGGAGGCGAAGTGCGGACGGAAATGATTGCCGTCAGGACTCTCCACAGGATATGCTCCGAGCTGCAGGACGACTCCCCAGGACCCCCAGGGAGCAGTCGAGTGGCGTCGGCAGCGGCTTAATTGAGCATTCCGCGAGTGCGGCTGTGCTTCCTCCGCAGGATCAGTCTTTCGCCAGGCATTTATTCATTCATATTTACACCTTTGCACTGCCATCAATTTAGTTCGCATTTCATTTGATTTACTCTTATAAATTTAAATTAAAAATAGTATAAAGTAAACGAAAATTGCTTGATTTTTCGATCTCTTAATTGCTAAACATGACTTTTTATTTTGCCTACTTAAAAAATGTCTTCGTTTATTTAACATTTTTTTTGGTTATTAATGTTCTTTGCAACATTTTCTTGTTGTTTATTTACTTTTTGTTTTCTGTAACAAATTTGTAAAATTTATTTTATTTTTGTTAGCACTTACAACGATTTAATGCGGTTTCGGTAAGCAAAATTTATGATAGTACTATTGCAAAGTAATCTTTTGACGTTCCAGTGTATTTTAAGTCTTCTAATCAAAAAATCAAACAAATGTAGCTTTTGTTTAAATTTTACTGTGCGTACCTTGCCATAACTATTTAACTGAAAATAAAAATGAAGTAATCAAACAAATCGAGAATATTTTAAGTGAAAAACGGACGAGGTTTTTCTTATAATATTTTTTTTAAGTATGGTGAGACTAACCTATTCTTATAAAATAGGAAATGACATCATTTGAAAACTACAATCCAAAAAAGAAATAGTTATGAAACTTAAGTAGACAATAAGTTATATAGGTAGAATAAAACACTTTATTAAAAACATTATCTAACCAAAAAAATATCTCAAAAGTTATAGAACATTTCAACTTAGCTAGTCTGACAAAAGATTTCATCTTTATTGGTTTAAGATATAATAAAAATAAATTAAAAAAAACAAGAAAGAAAGCAAACTTCGGCAAGCCGAAGTTCATATACCCTTGCAGATATTGCAAGAATTTAACATTTTTGAAAACATTAAAATTATGATTTACTGCGTATATGTTTAAAAACATTGAAGCTATGATGATTAGCAGCTCAATTATTTGATAGTTATTTTATATATTTTTATTATTTCTATGGGAGCTATATGATATAGACGTCCGATTTTGATAAAATCTGAACCATAATTCTGAAATATTTAACCATTGCTATATGTCGAAGAACTGAACAAAAAACTAAAAAACAGAAAAGTTATAATTTTTTTCATTTATTTTTCCTATTATTCCTATGGGAGCTATATGCTATAGTCGTTCGATTTTGATATAATTTAAACCGTAAATCGAAAATATTTAACCATTACTAAATGTCGAAGGACTAAACAAAAAATTAAAAAACAGCAAAGTTATAATTTTTTTCATTTATTTTTCCGATTGTTCCTATGGGAGCTATATGCTATAGTCGTCCGATCCGGCTCGTTCCGACTTATATACTACCTGCAATAGAAAGACAACTTTTGGGAAAGTTTCATGCAGATAGCTTTAAAACTGAGAGACTAGTTTGCATATAAACGGACGGACAGACGGACAGATGGACAGACTGACAGACGGACAGACGGACGGACAGACGGACATGGCTAGATCGACTCTACTAGTGATGCTGATCAAGAATATATATACTTTATAGGGTCGGAGATGTCTCCTTCACTGCGTTGCAAACTTCTGACTGAAATTATAATACCCTCTGCAAGGGTATAAATATTATAACTATCACATCGTTTGCTCACCTGTGAAAATGTTATACAGCCTGCTGAATGATTTTTCTTAGAGTGCATTGCTTAGGCCATTCATTAAATTTAGCACCTTTGATTTCCCCATTTCCACAGTGATGGCTCACACGAAGACGCGGAGAAGCTACGGATTCCTGCTGGTGCTCCTGATCCTGGGCAGCGCCTGCGGCAGTTTGGTGGCCAGCGGAGGTGCCTCCAGTGCCGCCGCCAACGAACCAGGAGGCGGCGGCCTCTCCGAGCAGGTGCTACTGGACCAACTTAGCGAGAGCGACCTATACGGCAACAACAAGCGTGCCTGGCAATCGCTGCAGAGTTCGTGGGGCAAGCGGTCATCCGGCGGAGATTCAGGCGATCCGGACATCTACATGACCGGACACTTTGTGCCGCTGGTGATTACGGATGGCACCAACACCATCGATTGGGAAACCTTCGAGCGACTGGCCAGTGGACAGGCACCACAGCAGCAGCAGCAGCAACGGGAGCAACAGCAACGGGAGCAACAGCAACAGCAATCGCAGTCTGGCGAGGATTTGGACGAGCTCGGAGGCGAAGCGGACGTGGAGAAGCGGGCCTGGAAGAGCATGAACGTGGCCTGGGGCAAGAGGAGGCAGGCGCAGGGCTGGAACAAGTTCAGGGGCGCCTGGGGCAAGCGCGAGCCCACCTGGAACAACCTGAAGGGCATGTGGGGCAAGCGCGACCAGTGGCAGAAGCTGCACGGCGGCTGGGGCAAGCGCTCCCAGTTGCCCGGCAACTAATCCCCCCAAGGAATCGCCACCGCCGCCACACAACTTGTAATCAGACTAAACTAATCCACCTGTATCTAACCGTATATAGCATGTGTGTTTCCTCCGCGGAGGGGTTCCGTTCTCAGTGTCCAAGTCGCAGGAGGCTGCCCACCAATGCCCCCAATGCCCCCAATCACTGGCCACTGAAAGTCAATTCCGAAAATGTATGAAAGCGCTCGCCTGTGGGCTAGTCTAGTCTAGTCTATTCTAGCGAACCGGATCGCCGTCTCGATCACCCAGTATTATACGCATTATATCGTATGTCTAGTCAACTATCCACCCTAGCACCTAGTCTCCAAGTATACAAGAGGATCCTTCGGAAGAAGACCACTCTAATCTAGAAACGTTAACTAAGTTAATGAATTGTGCATATACATTTATATTTAAATATACATCAATACCTACCAAATGGCAACTATCGATACTAAATAAAAATACGTTGAAAGTATAGCATATGGGTTTAAATTCAAAATTGATTAATTTTAATATATTTAAGGAGCTAATATTAAATATAAAGCAAAAGGTGTCCTTTTCTGAAGTTCTTAGTGTAAAGTTTTATGAAGGTAACTTCAAATCGAATTTCAGAGTTTAATAATTAAGAGTAAAGCATTTTTATCTCAGTCAGCCGTGCTATAAGAGTTAGCAGCTTGACAAAAAAAATTCTTGGATACTCGATTTTTCTTAATTTAAAAATGATATTCAAAAATATCCAGAGCAAGGATTGGGCATGTTTCTGGACGACCACCGTCGTGCTGTTGGTGTGCCTCATCCTCATCTCAGTCTACTCGGGATTCGTGCACGAGAGCCAGAAATTCAGGACGATGATGGTGACCCTCATCCTTGTGCTGTTCTTCCAGTTTCTCATCTACGAACCGCTCCGATTCTTGGTGCTGGCCATCGACCATGCCACTTGGCCGCAGGAGGAGACGCCTTACAAGGCGGAGAAGGGCATGCCCACGCAGAACAACATCGCCTACCTGAAGGTCCGGCTGCGCAGTCTGCGCTCCGAGCTCCTCATCACCGAGGGTCACCGGAACGAGGCGCTGAACCAGCGCTACAAACACATCACTGGCGACCTCGTGCTCTACGGCCTCCTGTTCCTTACCCTGATGGTGATAGTGGTGATGCAGGCGGACCAGTACCACTACTACAACACCTACAACATGCAACGACTCTTCTGGGACAACACCACGGAAACCTTTGGCCTGTCGCAAATATATTTGCTCTATCAGGTGCGTTGCCTTACTAATCATTAGAAAAGCTAACCAATGGGCAAAGTACTCTTAAGATAAATTACCAATTTAAAAACCCAAAACATTATTTTTAAACTTAGGTACTACTTTGAGTCATGTTTTAACCAATTTTTCATTTGGAAGGGTTATTTAGGACATTAGCTGCACCAACCAAACTGTTTATTATCTGTGTGCCTTTTTTTTTACCAAGTAACAACTAAAAATCTCTTTAAATTAACTAAGAAAATAGGTTTTATTTTTATAAAAACTTGAAAAGCAATGGTTAAAAGGCATAATGTATATTATTATAATGTTATGTTATTATAATGTTATATTAATGTTGTATTCCACATACAAACTTCGATTAATTGGCATTCACGGCCAGTAAATGTGACTCATTCTGAACTAAGCTCTGTCCTTCAGATCCACAACTTCCTCAGGATCACCATGGTCGAGGCGTTCTTCAATCCGAACGCGCACTATGGCTGGTGGGCCATCGAGCAGTGGCAGAAGATCGGAGTGCTGCGACTGCGCCAGGTGCGGGCCGTGGACACCCGGATCGGACTGGGAGAGCCGCGGTGGGACGACATGACGTATGCGCCCGAGTGGCGGCTGCCTTACCAGCGAATGCACTACACGGACAAGTTCTGGCGCATCTACGACCCCTTCAGGCCAGCCAAACACGAGCCCAGTTTTCTAAATGGCTTGCTGCTCAACTTCGATCACCACGGCGCTTTGCATCACTATCCGGAACTCGGCGGCTATGTAGTGCTCATGATGAGCACAAAGGTGGGGTAGTATATAGATAATATTATATATTATAGACATATTTTAGACTGGCAAAATATCGACAGACAAACTGCCTGAAGCAGCTCGACTACCTGCGGAAGTACAATTGGCTAAACCAGAATACCTCGGCCCTGTTCATTGACTTCACGATGTACAATGCGGATGCGAATGCCTTCACGGTACTCACGTTGCGCATCGAGAACTCGCCGTTCGGAACGCAGATACCGCGGGTGCATGTGGACAGTGTGCGGATGCTGGCCACCGTGGAGATGAAGACCAAGGCGGAGCTGTTCGTGATGTTCGTGTACGCCATCCTGGTCATCCAGTTCGCACGCGGAGTGATCAAGAAGATCTGGTACGATCCGGGCAGCATCCGTCAGGCCTGGACCATCGTGGACCTGACCATCTGCATACTGAACGTGTTCCTGCTGGGGCTGTCCATGATGCGGGACATCGAGACGAGTTCGCTGCTCGAGATGATCGAGACGTTCACCAAGGGCCAGTACCTGGACTTTCAGCGACCGCTGCGCCTACACCAGTTCTTGGACATCGTGAAGGGCTTCCTCGTCTGCATCACCACGATGCGGCTGTGGAAGGTGCTGCAGTTCGCCGCCGTCTTCCAGCACTTCACCCAGACGCTCTTCTCCGCCTGGCGAGCGGTGGCCAGTCTGGGCGTCATCATCCTGGTGCTCCTCATGGGCATTGGCATCGCACTGGCCGTGCCGAATGGCAACAACGCAGTGGTCTTCCATCACCTCATTAAGGCCGTTGTCACCTGCTTGTGGTAAGTACAAACACACTATATATATATAGAGTCTTTGGTAAGTGTTTATGTCTTGTCGAAACTCTCAGTAGTATAACATTTATAAAATTTGTGTTGAATCTTGGTCCTAAATTGATCTATTTTTTATCAACCTATCCCAAACTAGGTGTTCTTTTATGTGTTTTTTATAGCAATTTAACAGAAACATAAATACAAATATTATAAATATTACAGCCTTGATGCACTGATAAAAAAATGGAATATTCAAATTTAATACCTGACTATTAAATTAAAAGTTGTAGATTAAATATTATAATTAAATATGAAATCATAATATTACATGCAATGCATATTAAATTAAATGATCATATATTTAAAATTTAAATCAATGTGGAAAATATAAGATTTAATATAGTTCAAATTTGATTTAAATGCATTTTATTTGAGTTTAATGTGGTATAAATTTTAAATAAATTTTCAGATATTTAAATCAAATATGAAAATAGTCAAATTAAAATTTAAATATTTTTTAATATTTTCATACTCATAAATCAAATAATAAAGACGTTTGTTTCAGGTACTCAGTGGGCTACAATGGTGGCATCAGGCCCACGGAATTCTTTTACGGAGGCTTCGTCCTGGGGATCCTGCTCTACCTGGTGCTGGTCTTCCTGCTGGCCATCATCCTGCTGAACGTGTTCGCCTCCGTCATCTACGACTACTTCCATGTGACGGGCAGGGACTTGAAGGAGCACTTGGGCCGGAAGCACATCTCCTTCCTCGAGTTCCTTCGCATCGAGTACGGGGATGTGTGTCGCCGCTGCTTCAGGTGCCTGCGGAGAAAGTACCAGCCCAGTGGACGCACAGTGGCCCAGAACGTGGAAAGGGCGCTGAAGGAACAGGAGCTGGACAGGATGCAAAAGAGACGGAGAAAATCCTCAGAGAAACGGCTCACCAACGAGGAGCGGCAGGCGGATTACCTGAGACGCGGCGAGCGGATGTTCAAGCTCATGGCCATCCTGAACCTCCAGGTCGAGATTCTAGAGTGCCTGATGCTGGGCGACAAGGACGGCAATCTGCCCACTCCGCCGGAATCCGACTCCGATCCGGAGGACATGCCAGAAATGTATCGCAGGCGACCAAGTATTCCGCGGTAGGCGGTCATCTCAATACTACATTATATCATTGAACTGTTCCTTTAGTCAGAATAGGATTTTGCAATGGCATAACTATTGCAATCTCCTGTTATTGTTAATTTTTTTCTTCAAAAAATAGTAATTAATCGACGTCATTAACAATATGATATTTGTAAAAATATCTATCAACATTTAAACACATTGACATAAATTCTTGAAAATATACTTTAAATAAATTATTTCAATAATAAATTTTAAGAAATCTTTTCAAAAGTAGCATGAGACTTTTAGCGCTAGTCAGCTATAGCTGAAGATATACCTTCTAAATTTGTCAGTGAGTTTTCAATCGAAATTGTCAATGAAAATTCTTAATACGTAAAAGTTTAAGTTTGAGGGGGTCACCCAAACTACAAACTATATAACTCATATGGCCTTTACTGTGGACATTATTTAAGTGCACATAATTAAGTAGAAGGTAAGCTTACATAATACAACAGTTCTCTTCTTGTTATTATAACTTTCATTTTCTTTTTTTTATGGATTTATCTTGAAAACATATCTATAAATTACTGTCATTAAAAGACTGTAAGTCGATGGTGTGAATAGGGTAAACACGTAAGTATATAGAGACAAGAACAGTCTAAACATTGCGTCAGTCTTCTAACAACAATTTTTTCAGCAGTTGCCTTTAAACATTTTCCATAGGCTGAACTTTCTTTTGCACCAAAGTGAACTTTTCCAGACCCTGACGACCTCAAGTTCCCCCTCGTTCTCATTGGATGAGCACCCCCCGATAAAATAAGCAGCGATAAATGATTTAATTAAACAGAGATTGCGCCTTCAGCTTTTCAGTTTGAGGGCGCGAATAACTCCACTAATTTCCATTTGCTCACCTACGAAATTCGGCTGCACATGGTTTATTTCAATTTTGTCCCAGAGAGGGACCAATTGGCAACTACATGCCCGCTGCTCCGGCTGATGAAATGCCATGCCTGATGAAAGAGTGTGGAAAGAGCCGCCTGGCAATATATGTTTATGGCAAACATATTGAAGAGCTCCCAAGCTGGCGGCTCTAATAGTCGCTGCCGAAACGCACTGCAGACGGCTCAATGCCAGCAGCCAAGCGGCCAAATTGTCTGCCTGCAATTTGTCGCCACCGCCTGTAATGCCACCCACTCCAGGTGGCGACATGACTACATGTCTGCCCATGGGTATGGGTATGGGTATGGGTACCCTTATAAAATCCACGGCTCCGGAGGCGGCGCACTCAGTTGAAATGTTCGCGATCACAGGGAAGTTACTCGCGGCCTTTGGCCTTTGCTTCGGTCTCTTTATGACAACAGTGGCCGCCGCGCAGGCGCAGAATTCGTCCAAGGAATCCGATACCTGGAAGCCCCTGCAGCCCCAAAAACGCCAGGCCATTGTGAAACTGGACCCATTGGGCTCTGCAGCAGCCAAGAGCTACGATCCTCCGCCGGAATTTTACCGAGGACCAGGTTCAACGACCACCAAATTGGATAGCACAGCAGCCGGCTTTATATCCAAACCCATTGGTGCATTGCCTCCGGCTGGTGGAGGTCATCAAGTGGGCAGTCTGAACGAGAATCTCAGCGAGGCCTACGACAAGTGGCGTTTGGGTGGGAATTTCCAAGATCGGATTAGCGTGGGTGAGTTGAGAAGGAGCCGGAAATCGAAGGAATATCTAAAGGGATTATGTTGTTCCTGGGCAGGTCACTATGCCAGCAGTGGCAGTGCTGGGAAAAGCTATGGCTACGAAAGTCATCCCTATCCCTACGACTACGGACCCTCCAACGGACATGGCTACGAGCCAGGACCTGCTCCTGGTCACGGCTACTCCTCCAGCGGGGAGGCGGGACTGGGCGTGGGAGTGGGAGTGCCGTACCACGCGTACAGACCCCGACCGGATCAGGGTCACTACCCAGGTAGTCCACCATTGGACTACTCCTACGGCCCGTACCCCATAGACTCGCACGAGATCGTCGCCCACAAGGGATCGCCGGAACTGTCGCCCAAAGCCCTGCTGGCCAAGAGCTTCCTCATTCCGCTGGCCAGTGCCACCGTTCTGGGCATCGCCGCAGCCCTGATCAGCAATCCCCTCCTGCTGCAGCTGGCCCCGGTTCCCGGGATAGGAGTGGGTGTGGGCGTCGGACCCTCAGTGGTGGGCAAGCGGAGGAGGAGAAGACGGGCTGCGAAGTTACGGAATTGAGCTATTCGTTCTGTTCTTTTCATCCAATATTTGTCCCCCCAAAAACTCTGTATGTCAGGAAATATAATAATATAATATATAAAAATATGTGTTTAATTTCAATTCGAGATTACAGTTCTCCAGAAATAAAAAGAAACCACCTTGGAACTGAACTTGGAGAGAGTTGAACCAACTCTCTGATTGGGCATTTATTTATACGTACACTGATAAAAAACGGAAGAGTAAAAACCAGTACGACTATTGAATTCGAAATTCAAAATATTTTAATAAATGTGGATAACATTAAATTTAAAGTAGTTCCTGTTTGTTTATAATGAAAGCTATTTAAGTTTAATATAGTTCAAGTTTAAATACAATTTTCAGATATATAAATCAATTACAATAACAGTACTATTTTCATATTTAAAATAACTAAAAAACGGAATGGATGACAAGCAAAGTGGAAAACATTTAAGTTTAGCACAAAATATTTGGACTTACTTCGTTTTTTTTACCAGTGTATAAGACGGTGGTGTAGTGTATCCTATTGTCGAGACAGCCGGCCTCAGCGACTTTGCTTACTTTTCGACAAGGCGATGCAAAACATCCGCTGAGTTATCAGCTTCAATGCAGAGTCAGCAAGCAAAGTCAGAATCAGTCTTTCGAAAGCGTTTGCTCTCACTGGACCTTTAACTAAAACATGTTCAAGTCATGGATTTATTGTTTCCTGACATTTCTGACATACAATCTGCATGGATCCGTGGCAGCAAACCTTGTCAATCCGATTCGATCCGTGTGCCTGTTGAGTGACCCGCCAAATCAATGTGGAGAATTCTGCCTTGAGGCGCTGAAGCCAATGCTCGATCACATTGCTCTTCACCAGAAGGAGTGGAGCACGTGCGATCCTCAGAAGCTTAACGAAACCCAGGAAAGATTGGACCGAATCGAGTCCAATCTACAGAAGTTGCTGGACCACAGAGAAGCTTCCTCGAAGAACATGGCTCGGATTGAAGCCCAACTGGCAGCCCTGCAGGAGAGTCTATCCAAAGCTGGCAAGGAACGTATATCTCACCTGTTTAAGCGGATCGGAACACGACTAATATTTATCGAGAAAGAAATTCGTCAGACCTGGAAGGGTGCCGATGCTACGTGCCGCCAAATGGGCGGTCACCTGGCGACCATTCAAGACCAGTCGGATTTAAACGCCATCGTCGTGAAACTGGACAGGGGCTGCAGCTACTGGCTGGGCGTAACAGACGAGGCCAAGGAGGGGGAGTTCATATCCGTGGCCTCTGGCAGACCAGCTCCCTTTCTCAAGTGGAAGGCTGGTCAACCAAACAACTTACAGGGCAAGGATCACTGCGTGGACATTTACAATGGCGAAATGTACGATTCGGACTGCAACGATCCTGAATATTTTATCTGCGAGGCTGTTGGATAAATTATTTAGTAAACTTTGTTGGTTATGAACTTGGCATGAACTGTGCATGCTATAAAAATCTAACAATTTGTTTCATTTCGGCATAAGAAATTTTGTTTGTAGGATATCGATTGTTGTCGATCAACTTAATAAATTAACTAAATTTGTTTGTCAATTTGTTAACAGCTCATAAATTGCAAGACCCCTTATATCATGTTAATGGTGATGGATCATTTCAAGTTCAAGTGGATCTGCACCATTCGGAGCATGTTCTATGTTTTAGGGTATTCATTTTATTATTGAACCTGAGTGGCATTGAATATCAAACTAATTTCAGTGGCTTCTGAAAATGCAGTATTTCATTTTAAGTCTAGAGAGATGCAAATTATTATCTCCGACAAGACACCAAAGATCACTCACTGACTAAGTAGTTTTCCAAGAGTGTTTTACATTTCTGGGACCATGATGACGTAATATGTTTATATGGAAGTATTTGAGTGGGTTTAAATGATTGAGTTTTTGTGAGCGCTAAACTTACATTGAGTGATTGGCCGACGGCGGTTCAACCCGGCTCGTTGGTCTAGAGGTATGATTCTCGCTTCGGGTGCGAGAGGTCCCGGGTTCAATTCCCGGACGAGCCCAAGTGGAACTATAAAGATTTATTTTTTGTTTTTTCCAAAGCTAAGATAAACTTTAAAACTTTTACAAAGAACACCAGCTTTTAAAAAATAAAGATTTAAAATACATCTTTAACCATACCTCACTACTTCTTTGAACTGAATTGTGAATTTATTTGTCTCATAGTAATAAGTAAAACTTAAACATGTTAAGCCATTAAGAACCAAATTTTTAGTTGGCTCTTAACTATTTTGTTAGTTTGAATGTAACACTTTTTGGCTGCATAGCCATAAAGTATCCAGAACTGCAACACTGCTCAAAACATAAATTTACACTATTTTACATGCATCTTACAAAATCATTCTACACGAGTTTGTAGAGCGACATCTAGCGCTCGGACATATTAACGTATTTTTCAACTCGAACGTTTTCTAACACTAAAAAAAACAAAAACCTAGCAATTCATTGGTGGTGCGGTGCAAAAGGTTTGAAACTTGGATAGGAAAATAATTTAATTGGCGGCAACTTATCGACAGCTGGGCCATCACTAGCTGGAATGACTGGCGTATTTTCCAACTCTAACGTTTTCCAACAATGACCAAACAAGCATTTTACTGAAGGGCCACACTCAGCAAAACCGCCAATTTTCCGGCATTTTCGCAATTCCAGACAATCTGCTTTAAAATTTCGCCTGCAGACAATGAATTTCACCAGGGGCAACTGGTGAGTGAGCGGAATGAATCGAAAAATCAGAGAATTAACCCCTTTAAACGCCCCACAGCTCGCCGCTTAGCAGAAATCCCGTTGTGCAGCGCAGTCTGGACTTGCGACTGCGAAGCGCCCAGGCCCGTCATTACCTCAAGTGGTGCTCCATAAATGTGGTGCTCCTGGCCCTGCTGCTCTTCGACATGTGGCAGGCATGTCGGTCCGTCTACCGGACGTACTGGTTCCTGGCGGAGTGCACCATCACCACCTTGATAGCCCTCAGTGCGCTGGCCTGCTTCGGCAAGTATTTGTGGTTATGGTTTGGCGGCGACCAGGTGATAGGAACCGATAGCCAGAAGTGTCTGCTGGACGGCCGGGAAGGTGAGGAAGTGCCACTCGATGTCTTGACTAGCCACTAAATCCCTGCATTTCCTCCTTACTCCCACAGAGAACTCTTTTCGGACAGTGTGCGCCAGAGCGGTGATGAAACCACGCAGCTACGAGCCCGACTCCGATGCCGAGGACGACATACCCATCATCAATTGGCACTCCTCCTTCGAAGACTCCTGCTGGGGCTCGCAGTCGATGCGCCGCAGTCCCAGTCCCACCAGAACGCCGCAGCAGACGCAGCAGACGCAACAGAACACCTCCTACAACTCGTCGATGGTGCAGAACAACTCGCTGAACGCCAGCAACCTGAGCAACGAGTCCACCTACATGTCGCCGTACGCAGAGGTGCGCCGGGATGACTTCATCACCGACATCCGCAAGCTGCCCGCCCTCATGAAGCAGGCGGAGCGGGAGCGCAGCATGGTGGACAGCTCGGAGGCGCCCAGTGTGCAGAGCATGGGATCGGCCAACTCCTTCTGGAACTACTGCAACAATGCGGCCTACATGCTGAAGACCACCATCTACCAGCTGTCGCCGGCACCCGCTGCTTCCACCGAGAATGCCCCCACCTCCATTGAGGAGTTCGGTGGCTTCCAGTTCAGAGACAGCAATTCGGAGGTCATCAAGCGCATATCCACGGACAAACTGTCGCAATACGTAGCCAACCTGAGATTTGTAAGCTGAAACTGGGGACCATCTTTACAGTCGACTATATTTGAACCGTTTTTCTAGTGGATTTCCACCACCATACTGCAGCGTTTGGTCAAGGAGATCAACCATGTGGACGATGTGTTCCGCCAGCGGGGTCTGATCGACCTAAAGATCGGATCTGTGAGTCTGGAGCGACTGCGCAAGACAGCCGAGAACCAGCAGTTCGTGCAGACCTGCGCCCCCATGCTGCCGATGCTGCTGCCCTTCCTGGACACCTTCAGCAACCAGGAGTATCTGGTGCAGCGCATCAAGGAGCTGTCGCAGGGCTCCTGCATAGCCGACTATCGCTGGAACTCGGGCAAGACGCACAATGGTCAGGAGTGGGGCGACCACTTGCCCACCGACGCCGCTGTAAGGGATGCAAACTAGGAAATTATGCAACTATTTACACACTTTTTCTCATCCCATAGATACTGTTCCATTTGTTCTGCGTGTACTTGGACAGCCAACTGATGCCGTTGCCGCAGGGCGGCGGGCGGCCCTTCTACTCCCGCTACGTGCTGATCCGCGACGAGAAGCGCTCCACCAAGGACGTGGTCAACGCCGTGCACAACAAGGCGCACTGCGCCATTCTGACCACCAGCAACCAGCTTAACCCCAAGTTCAACTTCATCAGCGACAAGGAGCTGCACAACTGCGTCTACGACCGGAACAACCTGTTCTACGTGATCATTCAGTTCCTGATCTACATGCGCCAGCAGCAGGAGTCTGCCTTGGAGTGCGTCAATCTGGGCAAGAGCGGCATCAACATTTTGTGCGTCATCGAAGACTGAAGCCACTACTCGTAGGACTGACTACCTCTTAACACTCGTTAGCATCTCTAAGCATCCCTCTCTGACTCGAACATCGCTTGGTGTCCACGGGCCTACTCATCCATCATTCGTTACTATTAAATTATGCACATGGCAATTATTAAGTTAACATACGACTGTTGCGGTTTTGCGGTTATCAAGTGTCCTGTGCGGTGCGGTGCGGTGCAGTGCGGTCGGTGCAATTAACTTGTTTGGCAGTCGGACTGCGGCAAGATGGGTGCACACAGGTGCCCGGCCTTAATTGCCCTTTCATGACTCTCACTATTGGCCGTATTGCCCGGACGTATTGCCCGGCCAGTTGGTGACCTGGTCAATGGCCCGGCCCGCAAGCTCCCACATGCTCGCCACTTTACACTTCCGAAAGTGACAAAATTAATGGTTTCCGCCGACGCTGTCGACAGTTTGTCGAGTGAAAGACATTGAGAAAACGCTCCAAAGCGGAGCGCAGGAGTCGCTGGCAAGCAGGCCCTCGAGGAAGTGCCTGGAGGAGCACAGGATGGGCGCTCTCGAACCGGCCGCATTACCATTTCTCTTGGCCACGCTCATTTCTGGGCTCTGGCTTGACGTTGAATCGGTTGGCTGGTTATTTTAATGCTACTCCTGCTCCCGGATGGCTGGATGGCTGGATGGCTGGCACCTCGGGTGAGTAATGTGCCTGGGCTGTCAACTTTACACTTTTATCCCTCGCATTATATTTGCTTTACCTACACAAACACTCAGCCACCCACCCACCCATCCACCACCTATCCGTTTGTGTGTGGTGTGATATGTTTTCCTGATACTTTTTCTCAAGTTGTAAATTGGCTTAAAAATAATTTGTCAAAGCATCTCAGCCGGCGGAGATGCGATGCCTAAAATGGGAGTTGGAACTTGAAGCGCGAAGCTGGAAGCCGGTAGCTGGAAGCCTTGTCTCGAGCCATTTTCTTGTCACAATATTTTGGACCCTCGGCTGATGGAGTGAAATTCCTTTAAAGAAACGCATGTGCGCATCTTCATATCCAATTAGAAAAGTTTTCCTTCGACTGCTCCGTAATTGTGTTGATTAGTGCGGCTCGCTGCGCTGCTCCAGAGTGGGTGGTGGATGGGGATGGGGTGGATTTGCTACTCGCACCACATTGTTGACAAAAGAAGCCTTCTTGGATGGGTGGCTGGGGGGATTGGGCGGGCGTTCCCAGCTGCTGGCACTTTAAAAAGCAATGCGCATTAAATTCGATTGGCAATCGTCTCACACCCTCGCTCAATGGGCTTTTTCTTTACGGCTTACACAAATGTTCATCTAGTATCGCTTTGAAGCAGCTTAACTATCCTTGAGATGAGGACGTCTTCGGGGGCGTGGCATGGGCGGCCAGGAGGATTCCAAGTGGAACACTTGTCAGTCGATGAAAAGAAAAGTGACGTATTATATCTTTAGTAGGTATGCTAAGAATTGGAGTTACCCAATTCCAATTTAAAATATATTTTAAATGTTACTCTAGGCATACCTATACAGTAACAAAAAAGCTTTAATATACAATATTTTATTCAAATATTTCTAATCTCACATAAAATAAAAATAATATTTTAATAATTACTCATACAGTTTTATATGCGTTGTATTTAATATTATGATGTAATACTTAATTTAAATATTAAATACAAAAGGTTGAATTTAATAGTCAGATATTGATTTTACTATTTAATTTTTTATCATATTATTATTTTTTATTATTACTAAAAATCATAAAGCTTTAAAACTATTTTTCTTGATGACTTATAGATAAAGTTTGCACAAGTTAAGTAATAAAATTGTATTTTTATATGAAAAATCAAATCATCAAGCTCATCTGCATTAATGTTTTCGACCAAAGAATGACAACAAAAAATAAATAAAGTGTCCATCTTTAATAACTCCCAGTTTTAATTTCATTGTGCTTCACAAAGCCCTATCAAACTGCAGGCAGCGAAACTATTAAAATGATGTTATTATTCCACCTCCGCTTGTTGGTCATCCAGGCAGCCATCCAGCCACTCACTTAGCCTTGGTCAACCAAATATTGACACACAATAAGCTGGTCGCAGTAGTCGCAGCTTTTACTTTTCGGCTTTCCTTTTCGGCCCTGCTTGTTTATTTATTTTGCCATCTACTCCGCCGGAGCATGGGACATTAATGAAAAAAATATTTTTGCCCATTATGCGCCAATATGGTCAGCCATATTTCGGTTTATTTAATTTTGCGCAAATAAAACGGAAGTGGCGTTTTTATTTTTCCCCGTCGTCTAGTGGCCTTTTTTTTGGGGTCCTGGTGGCGATGGTGGTGCGCTACATAAAATCCTGATGCTGATGCTCATGCCTTGCGACAATGTTCAAATACTGTGGATGCTGGCTGGGATGAGGGGTTTCTTTTAGCGCATATTTTAAACAAGCAATTTGTGTAGCTCCGGTTTAAAGAGTTCTCTTCTGGGGCGCCAGTTGCTGGCTTTCCCAAGCGCAGCTAAAAATGGAAATGGCTGTCATTTCCTTTGAAACGGACCCGCACGACGACTACCCACTACCGACTACCGACTCTCGTCTTGTTACTTCGCCAAGCATCGGCCATTAATGGCCGAAATGAGTTTCCATGCTCAGCTATTCAGCTATTTGGCTATTTGGCAGTAGCAAAAGTGAGGCTCCTACCAGACTCCTTATGGCTTTAAGTCTCGCAGAGACAGGCAACTGGATCGGTCATTGAAATATTAATTAGTCGTATAACCGCTTGGCTACCGGGAATTGCTGCAGTGTTTGCCTGACTGACGATAGCTGCAGTGCAACCACTCAAATCTGGTGGCTCCTGACCCACCTGCTCCATTCTCATCCTCATTCCCATTCCCACTCCCACTCCACCCCCACTGATAACTTACGCAACTAATCTGCGCTATGGATGTGTGTACGTGGGTCGGGGAATGGGGATGCGGAGCCATTTGCATTTAATCGGATTTGGCCAGATTTCAGGTTGTTCTGGTGATTCCAGAAAAACGAAGAACAGCCAGCCATCTCCCAAAGTCCATTTGTTGTGTAATTTCCGTACTGCCGTATGCAGCATGAGTATTCCTGGCTGGCCGGCGGATGAGTGGACCACAAGCAGAACTAGTAAGCAAGTGGCATCATGACAAATTAACATGGCCCAGCAGCCGGACTCGCCAGTTATTGCCCTTCCTCTGGCAGTTGCTCCATCACACAGTTGCCATGGCTCTGCAATACACAGCGAAGTAGAAGTGCAGCACTTTTGTGCATCTCCAATGACATCGAAATATATTGGATTGGGATTTAAATATATAAATTTAGACTTTAATTTTTGTTAGACTATAAACAAAAGTACAAATTCTATTCTTTTGTCTGCCAAAATATATCTATCAAGTATTTATTTAACAGGGATATTGAAATTAAATCAAACATTAATATTAGTTTTGAAAATAGTTTCATATTTAAATGAGAAATGTATTAAAAGGTTTTTAAAAGAAGTGTAAATATGTACATATAATCAAATCTTAATTTCATAAAGTATAAAATAATAGGAATTTATTTTTGGTATTGTATTTAACTACTTATACTTTTATATCTTGTTTGTCAAACAAAGTCAAATATTTCCAACATTTTGAAAAACTCAACTATATTGTTAAAGCGACTTTTGTTTAAGACTTTCCCTTGTATCATATCACATACAGGGTCTTAAAAATATATCAAAGGGCATTTCCGGTGCGGCCACTTATTTCGCTAAGCTCTCATTGCGCGAAGGTAACGAACCGGAAATGTTCTTAGCATTTCCGCTTTATATCAAATATAAAAAATGACTGCTTTTAGACGTATTTGACAAAAGTTGTCTGTCAGCCGCACTCACGCAGTGCGGATATACACATGCTCCGCTCCAGCACCCATATATAGAGACATATAATTGCATAAATCAAACTCAAGCATGCAACATGAAAAATCGCATTAATTTATCTGCTCACTGCTCACAGCTCACTGCTGACTGCTCGTGCAGCCGCCGCCTATGTGGGACACTGCCACGCCCACTTCCCAGAGAACGCCCCAACACGATCCGGAAAGGCGCTGGGTAACATATCCGCTTATGTCAATTTTTTTTCCTTTGCTACCACTTGGAGTTGGGGGGCAGCATCATCAACGCTGCTCCTTGTGCTCCCCGTCACTCCAGCCAGTTGTCACTGTCAGTTTTGGCTTCCCCTCCAGTGTTTTCTCACTGCTCCTGGTTGGGATTCAGATGCTCCATCCCCTCCCCATTCCCGTCCCTCCCATGTCGTCTAATACTGCTGACGACCGGTTTGTTTGTTTAAATGCTACATTTACTTTATGGATTGTTGCTATATTTTTTCTTCAACTGGCAAACCCGAAAAGCCGGGAATGGCGTATAAATTTCACGTCAATTTTTATACAGTGAGAAGCAGTAGGGGAGCTCAGCTGGGTGAGCCCTTGACTGATTGTGACCTGTCAGAACTTGCTTCCTTTTAATAACTTGCCCACACACACACCACACACACAGCACACACATCACACACACATCACACACACACGACCATACTCACCAGGATATATCCGCTAATAACCTGGCTTTTGCTCGGTTTCCCTTTTAGCCTACTTTAAGTGTCCTGTTCACGCTACATAGTTTAAAATTCTTTATAATTGGATTCCCAGCTTCTAAAGCCCATTTTTTATGGCCAGTTTCGGACGAAAGAGAGTAGCCGGCTGCATGTCAAAAGGATTTTACAGTTGACGCGTGCAAACCAGACCCAAAACCATGGCACTCATCCTTGGTCCTTAGTCCGTAGTCCTTTTTCTTTTTTTTTGGTGTTTTTTTTTTTTTTTGTGGGCGGCCGTAACCCCGGCCAACACCCACACAAATGTGGGTGAGTGTGTGGAGTCGGGGATGTGATGATATGTTCCATTTCACACGGCAGCGGCGACGGCTGGCAATCCTTTCGACCGCACTCAGACATACTCCAGCCGGGCCGCAGGAGCCGAGATTTATGTTTTCTTGTAAACAAAATAACGGACATGTTCGAGGCCTTTCGCCAGGACCTCCAGGTGAAGGGTGGTGGGTGGTGTTTGTAGCTTCAAGGTGAATGAGTCGGAGTCTGAGTCTGAGTCTGAGTCAGCCTTGGGCCATCCGGCTGACAACGGGATTAGGCGCATGTAAACCTGCGTGTTCGATTTGCAGCTTTCTTGGCCCCATCCACAGTTCAATCGGATCATACTGGATGTGTGTGTGGGCTGGTGTGTGTGTGTGTGGGCTGGTGTGTGTGTGTGTGGGTGTGTGGTGCCTTGCCTCAGACGCTTTAATTATTCAGGGGCTTTTCGGAGGAGTTCGGCTGACTGTCAGGATATATCCTTCTTCTACCCGTTGCCTCTTTTTGTTTTGTTTCCCGTTTACATATTTCAAGTGACTTCGCTTATGTTTCTTTAATAGCCAGCGAATCATGCCCTAAATAGGAAATCAGTGCGTATACTTGATATGAATATCAAAAATATCAAATTGGAAGTGGTGAGGCATTTATTCAAACAAATTCATGCTTAAAGGCTTGATATGAATTTAAGCCAGTGTTTAAAATTTAAAGACCTTAACGAAAGAATACTTGATGTGAATATAAAAGATATTGAAGTGAAAAGGAGCAAACCATTTATTTTTTAGCAAACCTTGCTCATGAATGAATATTTTGTAAAAGAATATTTATTTATAATAATAATTTTGGAAAGTGAGGGGCAGATTCAAAACATTTCTATTCTGAGAAAATTTTAATGAAAAATTCAGAGAACCATGAATAATTTATACCTTCAAAACAACTTCTAGTGCAAACTTAATATCTGATTTTCCAAGAACGGCATGGTACTAGCATACGCTTGAAGAGCTTTTGAAATGAAGACCATTGACGTTAAATTTAATGACAACAGCACAAGCCTGTGAATTTTCGTGGAATTTTCGAAAAGTAAATATGTACCTTCCCTTTGTTACACTGACCAGGTCTCCGGAGCTGGTTCCCAATTATGTCTAGACAATGGACAGCGCCCACTCCCCAATGCATCGGCATGTTTGGTTTTACCCTCCTGTGTTTTTTGTTTTATCTGGCTGATGCTAGGGCGACACACGTGCCTGCCATATGAAAATAAACCAATTTGCATATATTTTACATAGTACGCTGGTAGGCGGAGGTTTTCGTCGAAGGCTGGATATCTGGTCACTCATACGCCGCGTGTGCCACAGGTGGAGGGTAACGTGAAAATAAAGAAATGAAGGCGCAACCAACTTAAAGGAAAGACAAATTAAAAGTTTTAAAAAGGAAATTATGCACTCAAAATTTATTTTTTTACTTTTTCTTGATTTCTGTTTTTGAATAAGTATTTTTAAAGTGTGGCTCCCAGTGGACAAGTCATTAGGAATCGCTGGCAGTTTGGGTCTCAGTCTAAGTCTAAATCTCAGTCCCCGTTTCGGTTTCATGTCTGAGCTGGCTAATTGAGCAAATCCGCCAAAGCGGCTATTTTGTTGACCCACTTCGGGCCATACTTGGCGTAATTATAAATCAATCGCTCGCGGGGTCCGCTATTTGGACTGCCATTCCGATCGAACGCCTTCCGGTGGGGTAGTCTGTAGTCCGCATTCGTTGACTTGGCGCTGGTAGAAAGTTGCGTGACATTTGGCCAATCCCTCGGGCGGTCTTCCGCAGACTTCTGCTGGTGGTGCAGCTTTCCGGGGTTCGTGCCTTTTCGCAGGTCTCCATCTGTTTGCCATCGTCCATCGCCACTCGTTTGCTTTCAATCTGCGTCTGGATGTTTTCAATTTCTTTCGGAATTTGTTTTCACGCAAAAAACGAGCGAATCAGCAGAATGCCATAACCCAGAACCCAGAATCCAGAGTTTGCCCACGGCTCACACGGCTGCCGACACAGACACAGATACGGATACAAATACGGATACGGATACGGCTACGGATTTATGTGTACGTACCCGTACGTATAATGTTTTTTATGTGTTTATACTTGATGCGTTCGCCGCTGCCGGCGCTTGTTTCTCCTCTATGGTTTGGGTGACTTCTTGCAAATATTTTCGCAGATTTGAACACCCGCGGCGGCTGTGGCAAATGGCCCCGTAAACGTTTAATAAAATATGATTTCAATTGATTCGAAACTCGCATTTCAACCGACTGCTGCTCCAGATATGTACGTATGTACGACGTATGACGTACGTGTCCCGTCCCGACGGCAATCAATAGAGCAAAAACAAAATGCCCCAAAGAGGGACTCCGCATCCGCATATCCGCATATCCGTATCCGCATTCGCATCCATCGTCGGTCCCCGGAGACTGGCGTTAGTCTTGACTTGGCCCTCGGTTATCCGCTTAGATCACTCAACTAAAAAACTCAATTTGCATATTAATATTATTTGGGTTTTTCCTGTTGTTTGGCCTTTCTGCCTTCGCCTTTCATCCTTTTTACCAGGCAAAGAGAACAACAACGGGGCGGTGAATCAACAGTGGTGAATTGAATTTGCTCTGCTCCGACGCCTTTTCGGTCGTCCTTTGATATGGCCAGGATCCGGGACATACCCACACATGAGCAGCTGTTCCCAGGTGCATACTTTGTGGGGAAACCAAGCTCTCCCCTCGACCCTCCCCCTCCCTACTTCCTAGAGCCTTGGATCCTGCCCGGTTCACCTGGCGCACAAAGGCCGAGCTGTCAGTCAGTGTGCCAGGGCAATTTCGTTTTTATTGGAATTATGTCAGTGTTATTTTAGCATAATCATAAAAATGATTGTTTGCGGCTGTCCGCCGAGAGGTAAATGCAATGAAGCGAGTGGATTAGGACAATGATTTGATTTTCAAGCACAAGAAGTCTTTAAAATATTAGCTCTTATCCGCATTTAACTTTAAATTTTCCGTAATACTTTAGGCAGTCTTGAAAACTATATATAAATTATTTAAATGATTAAATTCTTGAAATCGTTAAAATATTAATTTGATTTTCAAGCAGATGAAGTCTTAAGAATATTTTGCTTTTACCTGCAATTAACTGTGAATTGGTTGTAGCACTTTAAACCATTTTTGAAAATAAATAAAAATATATACAATTAGTTGTTTTCCATAATCTAATATAATATCCTACATCCGGTGGGATAAAGAAATTGATTGTAATTGATTTCAATCTGCTTAAAAAAACCATACATGTTTAATCTTGAATGTTGTTCAATTAAATAGATTAATTTATAATTACCCGCAATTACTTTTATTATTTTGAATATAAATAGGGAACGGAAGCGTTTTGGTTTTACTTGACCAGATGTCACATGTTTTACCGCTGACATGGTTTGATTTGAAAGTAGAACCCATCCCTACAGCTCTAATAATCACCCCTCAATTAACTCCAAACTTGCCACTTGATTGGAATTCCACATCGCAGGCAAATCAGCAATGGTGTTTTGGTTTTTGTGACTGACTGCCATTTGGTTTTGGTTTCGATTTCGGGTTTATTTTGACAAACGCAAATGAATCTGAATAATTTATGATTGGGTCATGAATTTAATATTTCCTCGACCCGGGGCCAATTAAAATTAGAATATAAATGGGAGTCCGTCCGGGGGGATGGCGTGCAGTCATGTCCATCCGGTTCCGTCGCTACAGACCCCGTCTGCCCGGCGGAGAGCTGGCGCCGATGCCCTGGCCGGTGTCCCTGTATCGCCTCCTGAACCACATCGCCTGGCCACTGGAGGCGGATTCGGGTCGCTGGAGCGTTCTCCTCGACCGGGTGCTGATTTTCGTGGGCTTCCTCGTCTTCTGCGAGCACAACGAGGTGGACTTCCACTACCTGATAGCCAATCGGCAGGACATGGACAACCTACTGACGGGCATGCCCACGTATCTGATCCTTGTGGAGATGCAGATACGCTGCTACCAGCTGGCCTGGCACAAGGATCGCTTCCGGGACCTGCTGCAGCGTTTCTATGCGGAGATCTACGTGAGCGAGGAGGCGATGCCCCAGTTGTTTGCCGGCATCCAGAGGCAAATGCTGGCCACGCGGCTCAACTCCACCGTCTATCTGCTGGCCCTGTTCAACTTCTTTCTGGTCCCGGTGACGAACGTCATCTACCACCGCCGCGAAATGCTCTACAAGCAGGTGTATCCCTTCGACAACACCCAGCTGCAGTACTTCATCCCGCTGCTGGGGCTCAACTTCTGGGTGGGATTCGTCATCACCAGCATGCTCTTCGGCGAACTGAATGTGCTGGGCGAGCTGATGATGCACTTGAACGCCCGCTACGTCCAGTTGGGCCAGGATCTCCACCGCTCAGCCCACAAACTTTTGGAGGGGCGTGGCACTGCGAACATAGCCACCAGATATCGCCTGCTCCTGACCCACATCCTGCGGCGGAATGCGGCCCTCAGGGACTTTGGCCAGCGAATGGAGGAGGAGTTCAGCTTTCGCATCTTCGTCATGTTTGCCTTCAGTGCCGGTCTCCTCTGCGCCCTCTTCTTTAAGGCTTTTACGGTTTGTTATGCGAGGGAAAATTACTGACTGTTAGAACTATAATATTATTATTTATAAAAAAAAAAACGGTTTATCAAGCTTAGATTTTGTAATTTTGTAATTCAACTCTAAGTGTTCGCAAATCACAATTTTACAACTCTATATAATATTTCTCATAATATTCTATTGCTAAGCATTCTTTATCTTTAGTTCGCTGCTTAGAAAATCAAACTTCTGTAACTGAAGGTACAAAAAAAGTTCAGTTCTTCCCAAAAAAAGGGTTTTCTTTTTAAGTTCGAAAGTCCTGTTTATCTTTAAAGTGGAAAAGTAATGTATTATTTTACATATAATTTCTTCTACCTAAAGTTTATACAACTTAGATTTTTAAAGATCATTCATCATGCATTTTAATTTCTAATGCTTAATTAATTGCTTAAACCGTTTACAAATTTAACAGTATTCATTACTAATTTCCAGTAAGTTTAAAATTAAAGACAGTTTCTTTTTTTATAGAACCCCTGGGGTAATGTGGCTTATATTGTGTGGTTCCTGGCCAAGTTCATGGAGTTGCTGGCCCTTGGCATGCTTGGGTCCATTCTCCTCAAAACGGTAGGTGTTTCTCCTCACCATAGTCATTAATACTAGAATATTACCCCTTACAGACAGACGAACTGGGAATGATGTACTATACCGCCGACTGGGAGCAGGTGGTCCATCAGTCGGACAATGTGGGCGAGAATGTCAGGCTGATGAAACTGGTGAGCCTGGCCATTGAACTCAACTCGAGACCCTTCTTCATGACGGGCCTAAAATATTTCCGGGTCAGTCTGACGACAGTGCTGAAAGTGAGCTACATTTTGGTTTGTTTTGATTGACAAAACCTATTGATTACTGGTCCATAGATCATCCAGGGTGCCTTCTCCTACTTCACGTTTCTAAACTCGATGCGGTGAGCTGTGCCGCATTGCTGGAATAATTGTGTTGCCAATCATTTGGAAATTATGCGCTCCCCGGTATCATTTGTGGCCTGACCCATGACCATTTGTCCGCACCGAAACGGGATGCATAGCCCCACGCCCACCGCCCCCATTCACCTTTTGTGTGCTGCATATCCGCTGACAACAATGGAGCTTTCGAGCGCATTCAAGGATATTAACACGTGCATGACTGTGATTTATGCACCCCCCAACTCGGCGGAGTTGTGCAAGCAGCAGGCGAAAGTACAACTGCATCTGCCAGTCGGGCCATCATCAATCCACTGGCACTCCACTCCACTCCCGACTCCGGAGCAGCACTTTTAGGACGGGCGAAACTAAATTTGCTGCTGCGTTGACAGCTGCAATCCGAAGACGTTACCCGGCACATATCCATATCGATATCTATATCCATAGCCCAATCCATATAGCCATAACTGTCAGCCATGACTGAGTGGCAGCAATTGGCAGGGGTGAGCGGCTGCCGGAGATATCGTGGCACTATATGTCTATCTATAGGTACATGCTCATCCACTGGCATTGGCACAATGCAATATATTCACTATTCCAGCGCTATTCCATACAGCTGTGCTCAAAATAATAGTTTGCATGCTAAAAACAAGAGCTTATTAAGATTCAAAAGGTTAATAAGTCTTGTTTTTTGTGAGTATATTTATTACACTTTTAATTAATGGCATTTAACAAGTTCAAATCAATTAAATTTTCAGTTCTTATATTTATTTATTCAATGCCAACTTATAGTTAAAGTTCAGAGCTATTAAACAAATTGGTTTGAGCTGTAGCTCTGTTCTTATATAACTACATATATGTATGTCTTAAGCAACTGAATGTTTTATTCCTTAAAATCTTTTTTTGTTTTATAACAAATACTATTTTATTGAGCCCTTATTCCATATACTTGGTAAACCAAGCATGCATATTCCGTATGTATGGGTATGTGTGAGGATACATAAATCGGGGAAAATGTCGTTACAAATATTTTATAACAGGAAATCCGTTATTTATACGCACATTGTGCTGCCAGTGGGTGGTGTGGGTGGTGGGAGGGTGCAGAGGGGCAGTGGACTGTGGACTGTGGGAAAGGTGGGTGGTTATTCAGTATTGAAGGAGATCAGCAGAATGCAAAGGCAGCTTCAATCGGCACTTGGCAAATATGAATGAATGTTGTTTGCCTGTCGTTCGCCTGTCCTGTGGTCCTGAATAGCCCACTTCCCCCCGGAAAACCCCACACCCCCCACCACAACATCTCCTCTTCCAGAGACCATCAATTGCCTGATTGAAGCGACAAAATGAAAATCCTTATGAATTGGCTACAATTTTATTTATTATTACTCGTTCTATTTGCTGCCTTGCACTTCGAGTGCTGCACTGAGAAAAAATCATAGCAATTGCTTTCATTTTGCACCCAAAAAACGAAATTACTTAAATTTTATTAGAAATGACCTACAATCGTAAGTATTTAGTAAGAAATTACTTTATTGGATGTTCTTTAAGTGTCAGACATCTTAATGCTGCTGATTATTTTTCCAACCATCTTATATTGAAATCGTGATTGACCTAAAAAAATCTCTAATCTTTAAAATAATTTGTAGTTTAACCAATCAGAACTAAAAACAAATTTTAAAAACATGATGTTCTTTCCCGTGTGGTCTTGAATGAGGAACATTTTCTCTGGGCTCAAACTATGTCTCTTGCTCCACCCCAACTCTCACCAGTATTTGCAATCTTCTCCAGCATCTTCACAATGCACTGTGCACAGTGCTGGCGACGAACGACTTGTTTTGAGCCAAACAAAATGACGTTCCCAAGGCGATTCCATTATGATGGCCTGCAAAATGTTGGCAAATTGCAAAAGGCGCAATTGATATTAGCTCTGTGTATTGTGTGAACAAAGTGCCAATACCGTCAGCTAAAGCAAATACACAGTGAGGGAGCTGGAAACGCATAAACTTGCGATATAATTTCAATAGTCATCGAATAATTGGTTTCTTGGTGGAAAAATAATAATAATAATAGAAAATCGTATTAAAGAAAGCTGATAGAGTAGGGAGTGTTTCAATGCTGCAACCATTTCTTGATTAGTGTACACTTATTTTCGATCATAACGAAGGTGTGTAAGTTTTGCACTATCGCTTCAATATAAGTTAGAAATTCGTTACCACTTTATTAGAAGAAACTAGAAATCACTAGAAACCTTTTCATTTGCATGGCATTGAGGCTAGTGTCTTTTTTACAAATTCAACTCAAATACAATTATTCTCAAATTAAAATGTTTGGAGCAGGGCACAATGAATCCAATGAATCCCCGGATATTCAAGGAAGGAAAGCAGTTCAGCTACTGGATTTGCCGATTGATGTCCTGGATATGGTGATGTCCCATTTGGACCCTTGGCACCACCAAATGTGGCGTAGTGTGTCAGAGGAGCTGAAACAAGTTCACAATTCGTTTATCTTGCACCACCACAAGTGCTATGAGGTGGCCCATCGGGAAACGCCAATGGAGAGTATCAGGGTGCGGGACACAAGGATCATGCTGCAGGTGGGTTTATATTTTACTGGCTTGCACTCTGTACTCTACTAAATATCCTTAGATTCTTCGGCAATCTATCGCTTACTTTCTCCACGAGGGTGTCGCCGAGTCGCGCATCGGTGACAGTCTGATGACCTTCCACGAAGAGCTACCCTTAAGTTATAACGAAGAAGGTATCCCGGAGGCTGACCCCCTGACAAGATTCCTTGGTCGATTCCTGCTTGACCTGGACTTAGGTACTGATGCCAAGAGAGAAGTTCAGAACAAACGCCTCCACTATACGATGGCGGTATTTGGCCTTTTGAGAGTGGGTAACATTGCATTGTTTTTAAGTCTCCATCTGATGAGTGTTCGAGCTTGCAGCAATTCCGAAAATTTAAAGTCTCTCAGTGCGGCATGAAGCTACTGCACTGGCATCTGCAGGTGGAGTTGGCCAACATCTGCCTCGGAGGCATTGACGAGCGCGAAGATAAATCACACTTTGTGGAGGCCGTCAAACGAATCTACTTCATAAACATTATTGCCGAGCTGCTCTTTTACGATAAGTTGAACAAAAACTTTTGGTAAGCCTTCAGTTTAAGGGATGTGTTTTAGTTCTTTACTATGTCATAGATTGTCTGCCGATAGAAACCTAGTAAATTCGGGTATACTATATACCCGTTTTTAGTTGAAATCTTAGTATTTTTATGTTGAACAGTATTCTCTCTCGCAGGGGACACAAGAATACAGATAATTTTGTATGCACCTATGGAATCGGACCCTCGTCTTCTGACAATTCGCGACTTTTGCTAAAATTCGTAGTGTATGCTCCGAAGAGTGTAGTCGATCTGCTGCAGGATGTCATTGCCGGAAAGGACGATCCCAGCAAACCGTTCCATATGCCACCAGAGTCGGACTTTAGTGCTCACGTCGAAATCAAATCTGTGTGTGCCCGCAAATTCATGTATTCTGGCACCTTGCATCTCAACATTTTGAGGTTGGCTGAGCTGGTCTAGATGAACATCACTTTTTACATGAGTTCGGTTTTGCACCCTCATAAAATAAAAGTCATTTCCATTTGAATATCTGTCAGTTTAGCTGAGTTAAATTGTACCAGTATTAGGTTTCCAAATTTCAAAGTTAGATCTCGGTTAGGTGCTCCGCATACTTCCTTTACTTCCTCATTCCAAATGGCCAAGATCATCGGCAGCTGGCGATGGGTTTCCACCCAAGTTCGACTACACTACGAAGTGGTGGGGATCATCGCCTTAGTTTGTCTTCTTGTGATGGGTGTGCTGGACTTTGGATATTTCTACTACGGGGTGGACCTCCTCTGGTGGCGCAGTGTAGTGATGCAAGAGGAGATCACTCCGCTGAGTGTTATGTTTCACTTAGCTGGCGTCAAGGTGGCCCTCATCCTGGGACTCACGTTGTGGAGCTACACACGAGAAGGGGAAAAGTCGGATATACAGGACATGCCAATCTCATATGTTCGCAGGCGGTACGGCCGATTCCTCATGATGCGACTGCTGGCGTCCGTGGACGACCTGGTACAGCTTCATCCTCGGTTGGAGGACTTCCTTGAGCGGCACAAGGACTTTTGCGAGGCAGTGGAACTCTTCCGCTGGGAGGCCCGAAAACTGTTCGAGCGCAGCGATCTTCAGCTCAGTTTGCCGCTCCACGAAGTCCTTTTAGTGAGGGATCAGCAGGAAGAGGAGCTCCTTCGCCGGGGCTACGACGAGCGGTTGCTTCAACTACGGGAGCTGGACATTAACAAGCTGGTTTTCGACTCGTGAGCTAAGTCCTGAGGTTCGGGGATGTTGGCCAACCGCTTTACCAGTTGCCAAACTTTTTAATTGGGTTTCGGCAACAATCTTGGGCTGGCTGTTGTTAATTTCACTTTGCCAACATGTTAAATTTAATGCAGCTCCCGCATGTGAGTGGGGGTCCAAAGTCCCCAAAGTGCCGGGCCCTCTCTTCAATTTCGCTGGAGTGTGTAAGCGTAATTAAGTTTTGGAATTGGTATGTGGCCTTCGCGACGGGAGCCTGAAACTCTTTTGGATTAAAGATAAATTTAAAAATCTTCAAAATAAATAAGATATTTAGTTTCAACATGATATTAATCTAATTGTGTAAAAGGAACTAAAATACTATTCAACATTTAGAGTTAAAAATAGTATTATATATTTAAGATTTAGGTAAACTTCATCTCACAAATAGTACAGAAATTATCATAATGAAAAATATATGTGTATTTCAACATTATTCTGAAAAAAGAACTAAAAGATATTCAGTAATAATATACATTTAAAAATTGTATCCCTTACTTAAGATTTAGTTGTACTTAATTTTACAAAGACAAGTATAGAAATAACTAGCTCAGGTAACTTTTAAAAGTACAATGAAGCATTGTAAATGCATAGTGAAAAATTATTTTTTTACCAACAGCTCATAAGACAAATAGTACCCTTACTTACCTGAACTCAGTTTGTTTTCAATAATTTTTTCCAGTTGTATTTAAAAATGTTTAACATATCGAAAGTTATTCATTTTTTTTTTGCTTTGTTTACTTTCTTAACAATATACATATATATAATTAATTTCTTATTATTTTTGCAATCATATTTGTTAAATGCGAAACACTTAAGGTTACTAAATCAGGAAGACTCCAGACTCGTCGTAGTTGAGGGCCTTGCGATGGTCAGGCAGCAGAGGATTATAGCGATGCATTGGAGGTGGCACTGCTGGTCTTGGGGTGGTTCTCTGGGGAGCTCTGATGGTGGGAGGAGGCATCTGGTCCCCAGGGCCGTCGCCCTCTCTCCGCCAGTGACCCACTGGACGGAGCTTGACCGGCGGTGCGGAGTGTACCGGACTCTGCTGGTAGAAGTGCTTGTGGATGGTCACTGGCCGCAGGTTGAGCTTCAACTTCTCCGCCTGCCGGTGGGCCAGCCACCGCTTGCGCTCGAAGGCATTCACATTCCGCTTGACCCCGAACACCAGATGCAGGAAGGGCTTGACCAGTACACTGAGGGCCACAAAGCCCAGGAAGCCGAAGACGGCGGGGGAGATCAGGGTGAAGAGGAAGACGCCCAGCGTGAAGGGATTGAGGACCGTGAAGAAGGCCACAAACTTAACAAATGGATACAGCACCTGGCCGACGTGGCTCAGGTACTCCTTTTTCTTCTTCTTGAAGATGCTGTTGTGCCTCAGGAGATACTTGATCTTGCTGAAGGGTCGATGGGTGGTGGTGGTGGTCACCGTGCTGGGTTTCTTGGTGGTCAAGGCGTTCAGCAAGGCAGTGGGTATGGTTTGAACTTGCATCTGGTTGTTCGCCGGATATGGATATCCATGGGGATGGTGGTAGTACGGCTGCTTGGTGGGATTGGCAAAGATCAGATGGGCCGGCTGCAAAATCGAGTGCTCCTCGTGATCCTCCGGCTTTTGCTGCTTCTTCCGCTTCCGCTTTCCCTTCTTCTTCTTTTTCTTGTCGCCCTTGTACTTCTTCTTCTTACGCTTCTTCCGCCTCTTCTTTCTCTTCTTCCGGCGACGTCGACGTGTCCGTTTCCGGCGACGGCGAATTCGTTTCCTCCTGCGGCGAATGCGTTTCCGCCTGCGCTTTTGACTTTGCTTGGCCCGCGACTCGGGTTTTAACTCGGCCTTGTGTTCGGCCAAGGGTTCCAGTTCCGTGGGCTCCAGATAACCCTCTTTCAGATCCTTGTTTCTTAAGTCCTCTACGAGGGTTCCAACAAGGTGAAATGGCTTAATGGTGGTGCTGCGCCTATCGGCCTTGATTAAATCCTTTTCCAGTTTTTGCAGCACATGAAAAGGCTTTGTGGTTGTGGTTGTCTGCTCATAAGCCTTTTGATCCTTGTACAACTCTGCCAGGATATCAAAACTAGAGTTCGACTGGGCCTGCAACCGTTCAGCCTGCTGTTCCTGTTCCCAGTCCAAATGCTGCCATAAACTAAAAGGCTTCACTGTAGTTGTTCGCTGCCATTTCGCCTCGAAGTCCTGCTGCAGTTGATCGAAAACATGGAACATGGGCTTCCCTCGCACCAGGCCACGCCCTTTGACCTCCCGAGGCGCAAGAGGGCGCGCGGGCGGGGGCGTGGCCGTCAGCAGTTGCGCACACAAAGTTTCGTATATTTTCGCAGAATTAAAAACAGGGAGAGCCTGTGCGCTAAACTCCAACTTTGCTAATCCATCACGCCCGTGGCTGCGTGCTCGGCCACAGTTTTGTGCGAGTATAATCAACAGAAATATGGCAAAGTTGCTAACACTTTTGGCACTTCGTCCCTGTCCCATTTCGTTTCATTTTGCCGGCGGAGAGGTCCTTTTTCCCGTTCTTGACTTTGCGATTGAGTTTGATGTTTGATTTAATTTCAGCCTCCACTCCAGCGCTGGCCAACTACAACTGAAGTCCGGCCCTCGGCCAATGCCACTTCATCAGCTCGGAAAGTCGCGAACTCGCAACTTGTTGAGCTTGTCGACGGGGTCAAAAGGGCAGTAGCAGCAACGGCAGCAGCAGCAGCAGGGCCCGTTTCACTTTTCGCCGGCTCTTGATTTCTGGCTTCTGGCCTCTGTCTTCTGGTTTGCTTTCGCTTCTCCACAGTTCTACCATGGCATAAAAGTAAAATTTATGACTACTTAGTACATTATCAACGGGTTCTGCTACCCGTTTACATGGGCCGTTCTTGCTTTCCCCTTCCCATGATGTTATGACAAATTCCCTCACAGTCAACAACTTGCAAAGCACTTAATTATGTTTCGGGCACAAAAACCGTCGAAAACTGCTGCCACCCGGGAACCGGAGCAAAACGAGGCCGAGACTATCACAACACGAATTATGTGAACTGCCATGCAAAAGACTTTGGAAAGTACTTAGTGGCCAATTGCAGTTCCCATTTTGCTGCCGCTTTTTGGGACCGCACAACTTTTGGCCGACCAAAATGCACATTACCATGCATATTTGTAGGTCCTCTTGTGGGTCAGAGGTCTCTAAGAAATTTCATTTTAGGGTTAGATTACTAACCAAGGTAAAAACCAAAATGGTTGAATAAGATTAGTAACCAATTTTTGATAGTTTTTAATTTTAGTAAGTTTATTGGTTGGTAATTACAATTGCTAACAATGTTGCATTTGATTTTTAAGCCAGAATTTTCGACTATTTAGTTTTTTTTTGTTTTGTATTTATTTTTTTATTACAAAAAATATGTTTGGATAAGTTATTTAATTAAATAGTTATATATATATATATATATCTCCAGAACAGCATTGCAAACTTAACAGCCCCTTGAAAGTCATGAAATGGTTAATTTCCTTGAGTGCTGGCAGTTTCGACAGTTTTTTGTGGGGCACATGTGCTCTGGATCCTTGATACTTGCCCATTACATGTACTTACAACATTAGCGTTATGCTATCTGCAGTCAATGCCATTTTGTATGGCCATTATCCTAATTGTTTATTATGGATTTTGATCGGATACTGCGCTAACATAAAGCCTGCGTTTTACGATCTAATCTTTTGGGAATTGTATATTCACGCGTGTATATATTAATAACCCGTAATAAAAACGCCGTAAATGAGCAGAGAAACAGGTGGTGATAAGCGAGTTACCGTACCACTGCGATTGTGTGTGAAGTACTCTGGGAAATGGTATCCTTTTATCGTGGTCCCAGGCCACTAAGCGACCTGCAGCACTTATATTGACAATTAAGAGAGGCATGCAATTTGAACAATTTATAGCAGGGCTCTTGATTGGCATGCATGTTCACCACATCCACGTTGTCATGGCGAGCAGTTGGTCAACTCGTTTCGGTGACTATTTCGCCAGCATTCACCGACTTCCAATATAGGTAAGACAGAACAATACACAATTTCACTGGCTCTCACAGAGGTGTCACTAAACATTAAATTAAATATTGCACTCTGCAAGGGCACTCTATGTTTTTTAAAAATGTATAATAAATGTTTTGGCGAAATATTTTAGAGAAATGTAACATGTCACTTAAAATAAAAATAGTAGTAGTTCTTGAAAAACTTCCTGGGGCTGTTTTTCTATTTAAAAACTCTGTTTTGTAACTTCAACATAATTTAATATATCTATATCACTGTTTATCCAAGAGTTTGTTCAAAATTGATGTATACGCTTAGCTGTAGTTATTTATATGACAAAATTAAGTAAGCATATCATTATCATTAATTGAACTTTATCAAAAAGCATTAAGCTCATTTGTATTCATTTAACGACCATTATTTTGACACTGATATTAATTATTTTCTACTTGATTTATTGAGAACAAAGCCAGATAATGGCCACTTATATGAAATATTTATTTGTGTATGCTAAGAGGAGAATGTCAAAGGGATAGGAATTTTAATATCAAACGTTAGGAAAGCCACACGGTAGAATATCATATTTTTCATGCCGAGATGCAGCGCTTGCTTCGGGGAATCCGTACCATTCACCTGGCATCCCTTCTCCGAACCGGAGGAGGCGTCCAAATGGATGCCTGTGTGATGCGCGAAAAGCTGAAGTTCGAGTTCTCGGAGGACAACCAGCGCAGGGTGAAGGCCCTGCTCGCCTGGTATCCGGAGGCCGAGTGGAAGGGAGCCTTGCTCCCGCTCCTGGACATTGCCCAGCGCCAGCAGGGATGGCTTTCGATCAGCGCCGTTCACGCCGTGGCGGAGATCATAAAAATCGAGCCGATGAAGGCCTTCGAGGCGGCCCAGTTCTACACCATGTTCTTCATGAAGCCACGCGGTAAATACGTGGTCAGTGTCTGCACCTCGACACCCTGCAAATTGCGTGGTGGCGACGAGATCTTTGAAGCCTGCAAGAAGACGTTGAATTTGGAGCACGGTCAGACTACGCCGGATATGCAGTTCACCCTGAAGGAGGACAGCTGCATGGGCGCCTGTGTAAATGCCCCGGTTCTGGCCGTCAATGACGACATGTACGAGGACCTGGATGAGCAGAGTCTGGACCACATCCTGGCGGATCTGCGGTGTGACAAGCTGCCGCCGGCGGGTCCCCAAAATGGGAGATATGCCAGCGAGCCGAAGGGAGGACCCACCACCCTGAAGATCCAGCCACCGCCGCCCGGCTTCATGATGCAGGAACTGCCAGATCCGAAGACCAAGAAATGCCCATAGCCATCGATTAAGTCTTAAAGCAATAAATTCCGCCTGCCATTGGGCGAGCAATTCAATGGGTTCAGGGGGTCAAGGGGTCAGGGGTACGCAGGCCAACAGCTGTTGTTTTGCTAAGCTCCTGCTCATCCGCATTCTCGCGTCCTCGCTGCCACTGCACTTTATCCCCGGCCAAAGGACATGTCTTGGATTTCTGCAGCGCTGGCACAATAAACAGACAGCAGCAATGACAAAACAACAGAAGTTATGCGGCTTGCCAGCGCCGAAGCTCGCATACCCTTTTTGATTTTCATTTTCTGGACTTAAGTTCTACTTCTATAAAGCCCCATTTCAATATATTTTTATTCCACATTTCGAGTCGTTAACATTTATTTAAAGTAACAAAAATCTTAAATGAATACACACATACACATATAAAAGAAAGGTACTGTACAATATATAAAAAAGGCAACAGAGAGCCTACAAAATGAAAAAAAAAACAGATAAATTGCAAAGGGATATATTGGTTTCCTAAGTTTGCAGTAAAGAAAGCAGGACATTCAGCAAAGTTGTAGTCTTTTATCCCCAGACCTGTTTAGCAAACTTGTCAAATTGCGAGCTTAGGTTCTACGAATTTGAATAACCTTGCGGCAAGGGTATAGCCAGCCAGGCCAAGCCCCATGTCCTGTCAGACATTGCCACTGCAGCAAGCAATCAGCTTTGCTCTTGTCCTTTCGCCTTCACCCGTTATCGCCCTCTGGCTGCCACTCCCTCTTGCCGCTTGCCACTCCCTCTTGCCCACTCACCGCCCCCCTTACTGCGGTTTGACCCCCGACCCGGCCTGCATTCTAATAAAATGTAGCCAGCAGCGAACAACCCGCGCCACGGAGCTGCAAACAACTAGCAACTGGGAAAGCTGGCGGCGATGGCAACAACCCGATATTGTTTTGGCCAAAATAGTTTTAATTGTTGCCCGCTCCCCAGCAGCTTGCCATCGCTGGTGCCGCTCCTCCTCCCGCTCCCACAAGCGCTCCTTTGGCACTCGCGCAGTTAAATTACAATGGATACTTTTCAGTTTTTCAGTTTTCCAGTTTTCATAAATCTGTTTGTCGCCCCACTTCAATGGCCATCAACAAGCGGTTGGTAGCTAAAATGCCAGTTCGCCCGCCCACGCTTTTCCCAATTTCCCCAACACATTTCCCCAACCCATTTCCCCAGCCCCTTCACATTTCCCAATCCTCTCAGCCTCAACGCCTGTCCCTGCGCATGGTGTTGAATTTTTAAATGGAAATTGTTGCTATTGAAAGTTTTTAATTTGTGTGCGTGCGTTTTAATTTTATTTTGCGTCGGTGATATATTCAGCAGCGGTCGGGGTCCTTTGATTTTGGCAGGAGTCTTGGCAGCCTTAAAAAGCAAGTTCTGCGGAAAATGACGAAGTAAAATGTCATTAACAGCAAAAAAGTTGTAAAGTAAAGTAAAAGGAAAGGAAAAAGTTGACATAAGTTTTTCTAAAACAAAATTAATAAATCAATTCGGTTAGTTTTATATACATTTTTCCACTTGTATTGTATTTTTTCGTTAATGAATGACTGTTAATTTAAATACCTAAGGGGAAGTCAAAGAATATTAATAAATTTTTAAATTATTGGTAGGCACAACATAACATTTATTTGTTATGTTTAAAACTTGTAACAATTGTCCAAAGAGTATTTCCTCAAAGTATTTAGAAACAATAATATATTCATGTACACAATACAAATGCAAAGTCTATTATTGTTTTATGTCACGTAATCGCAGTACGGCCCGTTGCAAATGAATAACAGTGTGTGAGATGGGTACTTAAAATTTCGTGAATGAACTGTGAAGCAATGAATGGACTACTTTGTACCTCTAATTGCAGCCTAGGGTGTGTAACATTCCGTCTGACAAAGGCTCCACTGCTTTCCCGGCTCCTGTTAAGTTGTCCCCCGACTCGATGGCCCACTCCAGTGCGACGGTCGCATTTTGCGTGATTTTCGCCGGCAAAAACGGCACCTTTGGGAAATTAATATCCTTTTTGGGCCGGGGCACGAGGCGAGTCGCCCGCAGGAGTGTAGGACTGTAGGAGTGTAGCAACAGAGTCACGTGGCTGGGGCCCGTGAACAGGGCTTGAACTTTCTGCGGCCACGTTGCACGTCCACGCCCCCATCCGCTCCATCGCCCATTGTCCACCACCCACCAGCCACCATTTACCACCCAACGGCCATTGCCACGGGCTTTGTTTTAGTGCCGTCGCCGTTGGCGTTGCCTTTGCTGTCGTTGACAACTTTTGTTGTATTGCCCTCGGACCGCTTATACCGCACTCATAACTGCTGGCCGTGGTGTCCTTGTGCCGTTATCCCCGCCCGATTGCCTGGCCTTTGACCACCCACCCACTACGCCTTGCGTAACTTCGCGTTCCTCTTATTACTTTTTTTTTCTGATTATTTTTTTTTTGGTTGCGCAATTACTCGTTACATTATTGCATTTCCTACTGCTGATATACACGCATAGTTGACTGAGCCGGGGCAGAAAGGATGTTCCCAAAGCTAGAGCGAAATAATTAGAAAACATCTCTTCAAAGGGCGGAAAACGGGGGAAATGGAAAAAGGGGGGGGAACGGATGCTGGGCAAATGCGCCTGGTGGCCACTTCCAATTGCCACTTCTGTGCATCTGAATGAGCTGCATTTTAGCATTTCTCCGCTTTCGCCCCGCGGCTTTGTCGCCCTCCAAAAAAGTTTTCATTTGCATGTTTTTAGTTAATTGAATTTATGCAGAACTTTACGCTTTGGTGCTCTGGGCAACGGCATTTATATAAGCGCCAACTGGCTCAAAATATTAAGCATACGCCCCGCAGGCCCACCGATTCGCCGGTCCGCAGAGCTTATTAGCCGCGCTGCTGGCCCAAGTTTCCATAGCACTTTACTCCCTGCAAAAGCCATTTAGTGGGAATACGTCGACTGACTCTTTGACTCTTTGACCAGCTGCGGATGGCTTCCTCTCGGTGGCTTTGATTTCCTTTTATGTGCCAGCCATAAAGTCCAAACAGTCGAGAGCCAAAAGGAGCTTCAACTTTATTACATTCCACGGGCAGGAACAGCGATGGAAGCCATGTCATCAGCTGGCCGTAAATGCCTCCACTGCTGGCCCCAAGCTCTTTGGCTACACAAAGATGAAAATATCAACGGAATTCGTCATCCATTTAGAGTATTTCAATTATTATATTTTCTCTGAAGACCCAAAAATAGGTTTTTTTTAAGTTTCAAGAACAAAAAAATATTTCTTTGTTTTGTCAAAACATTTGATATTGACAAAATTTTTGGTCTATGTAATGATATAGATGTTATTTAAGTTAAAAACATATTGATTTACTTTTAAAGGTTTGGGTTTGTTTTCGTTTTTCGAATTAGTTTCTTACCCGCTTCATACAAAATCTGGGCACTTAAACTTGATTTTATTTAAATGTTTTTCAAATCTGCTTAACACTTTCTCTCAAAACTTACTTTCGTTAGTTTAAAAATATAGTTCTGTATAAATTGTAAAAATAAAAACCAAATTAATTGGGATATTAAGATTTTTCTCAGTGTACACTTCACACATGAAACTGCGACGAATCGGCAAATTTCTGGTGCGTTGTCAGCCGCATTTAAATTTGATTTTTATTAAGCGCAGAAATCAAAGTCGAAAATTTATCTGCTGTCCCGCCCATTATGGCTGTATATCTGAGCATGCCAGGAATATCGCAGGCCATTTTCTCAGCTCATCCTCGTCACAGACTCTCGTACATAAAGGCAATTTTATTGCTCAAGTTGTGCTGCTCGATGGGATAAGCCCCTCATTTATGCCCGTTGCCCGGCAACATGTTGCCTCTGCTGGAGTTGCCTCGTTTGGTTGTCGAATCCCACACCCACGCCCCCATTTGTGGGAGTGGCAGGCGGTAACTATTAAAGTGCTGTTAACTTTATTATTTCGAGCACTTGTTGTATAATGTGGCAACGCTGTCATGGCAACTTAGAGCCATAGTTTTCTGGGAAAAAACACAAGGGCCAACAGCAGGAGCAGAAGGAGCAGCAGGACGAGAAAAACAAGTCGAAAGCACGAGGACTCAAGTCATAATTTGTCAAAAGATGCTCGGCAAATATTTGTTACAAAATACGTTTTCTATGCTCAGCTACCCCACTTCATAACGCAAGTTTTGCTGATGTAAATTCTTCGCTGCTTCCCCCTCATAAAAAACATATAACGTCCAACTTTATTTCTCACAAGTGGCTCGTTTAGAAAAGTTATTTAATACCAACAAATGTTATTAAATAAAAGTTTGCCGCTTGATTGCAGGCCACTTTTTAATTAGAACTTCGATATACCTATTTATTTTCTTTTTATATTTTGTTTATTTTTCAGAGTTCATATTATGGCCACATGTATTTTTAATTGCATAGTAGGTATTTTTCGTTTCACAAAGTAATCTTTGATTTGACCCTTGCAGAGGGCATTATAATTTCGAAGTTTGCTTCCTTTCTTGTTTTATTGATTTAAATTTAGTGTTTTTCGAAAATATGACATTATGCAATTTAATTTTTGATGTCAAGTAAGTGTGTAATAGTGTCGCAAAATATTTACTCATCAAATATTATTACTTAAATTGAATATTAGCTTAATTTAAAGCATAAAGATTTTCTTGAACACTTGTATTTGTATTTAATTATGTAATTTAATATTCTTTAAATGCTAATATTGCTAGGAGGAATAAACTATTTGTCTGAAATAATTAATGGCTAAAATTTCAACTTTGACGGCCGCAGTATGCCTTTCATTGAGTTTGTAAAATGTGGCGAAATGAATTAAATTCTCTCAATCATTTGGATTTATGTAATTTAATACAGCTAGTGCTTTTAATTTCTTCATAATTGTCAGTGATTTTACTTTTAAATTGTGTGATTTCCTTTCTGGCGATTAACCTTCAATATAAATTTAAATGCATTAAAATTTGTATTTTGTGAACAGTATAAGTTTTATTTTTATTATTTAATACGGCGTATAATGCAGTTTATAAATGAATTGGTTGCTGAGTTGTATTCTTATTTCGAGCCGCGATGCCCAGTCGCAACCCTTGAATATTGAATATCAACAAGAATTGCGTTTGGACAATCATAGCTAAAAATCGAATTAACCAAATATTTATTTATTTTCGCTCCGCAGCGATAGCTTTTTCCATCTTGGCTGGCAGTGGGAACTTGACCAAGCTGCTCCCAGGATATCATCTAACACTCCCGGGAGCTGGGAGCTGGAAGCTCGAGGGCGAAAAATCAAGGGTGTAGGGGTAAATTGGGAGCATTGTCAGCTGCGCTCCAGTTTTCCATTTTCGTTGCCCGTCTGCATTACAAGTGAACTTTTTCGCTTGCAACTTAATACTGAGATGGCGATGCGATGGCTATGCGATGGCGATGGCGATGGCGATGACGATGCTTGCTTAAAGTCTTTCACTCTATTACTATACATATAGAGTATATGGAGGGAGAGTTTGAGTGTCGAGTTTGGTGGGGAGCCTGTCAGCTTGGCTTGGGCCATAAAGTGTCGGAAGAATCACAAAATCATTGTAAATGTTGAACGAATCTCGTATTACACGCAAGGGGCTGGACGCCAGGACATTTTAGGGGGGGAAAATGGATTGAAGGGGAAGTGGAAAGTGGGAAATGCCACCGCTGACACTTTGGCTCGCCTTGCACTGCACTTCTTGATTAAATTTTTGCACTGAAAATGAACTTGGTTTACTCCCGCATACTGCCACGTAAACTCAAACTCGTCCGGACGGACAGCTGCTTGTCCGTGGGATGTCCTTTCCTGGTCGGGACGAGACCGGGTTTGGCGTGTTTTGTGGTTTTTATTTCAGCCCCAGCCACGCTTTTATTGTGGCTTTGACCGCTGCCCCATTGTTGCTAACTGCAAAATGCATTGCTGCGTGGCCGTTTCCTCTGCTTTTCCTACGCCTTTTCTTTGCCATTGTCCTGGGGGCTGCTCCTTGGCTCCTTGGGTCCTCCGCTCCGCCGTTTGCCAAGGATCAGATAGTCGTCCGTGTCAGGCAGCTGTTATTACAATATCCCTTTCTGCGGTGGCCTGAAACGGCTAGAAACGGGTTACTTTCGAGATAACAACATCAAACTGTTCGAAGCCATCAAACTCACCCCAACTTTTGTGGTTGCTTCTTCTGCTGTTTGCCATTAAACTTGAAATTAAATTGTCGTTCCATTCTGGATCCAATTTTTATGCCAAAAGGGAGCTGGCCTAATTGGAATTGATTGAAAGTTATTTGATGTTTGGCCTTTTTGGCCCAAAAGGGATTGAGCTCTAAGCCCCGTCTAGCTCTCACTCTGGGAATTCGACTGGCTATCTCGCTCTGCCTGTGTGTTGTTCATAGACTGTGTTGAACGTAATTAACATAATTTAATTATGTGCTTGGCATTAATTTTACGCACGAAATTAAGTGTTGAGTTTTAAGTGTATACACTTTAATTGAGCGACATTTTTATGCACTCCCCGCACACAAATACGTGCTCTTTAGGGTAGAATTTCGGGTATGCCAGGCTGTTAAGTTAAAATATAAAAAAGAATAGAAAGGGCTATTGTAAGAGAAATCATTCAGAGTTTACATGCTACATATTGTGATTTGAAAGAGTTTATATTTAAAATGTTTTTAATACATTGCACAAAATAGTACAAGTACAGTAATTGAAATTTGTAAATTTACGTTGGATTTTTATAGCATTGCTTACCCATCTTGATAAGGGGTATTTATGGGTCGTGGCCTGACCCTTTTTAAGCCTAATTGTTATTGCTCCTCTACGGTATGCGACCAATAAAATGCCTGTACTAATAACAATGATATTCGGGGTGTGGGCTTCGCCGTGACTAATTAAATTACACAAAAAGTAACACTCACTCTTGCGGAGGATGGAGATGGAGCTGGAGCTGGAGTTGGAGTTGAAGTTGGATGGGTGGTGGAAGTTCTGGGAACTGTGTTTGGGGGACTGTTGCTGCTTTTATGGGCTATGAAACGATTCGCTTTCCCCCTCTTAGCTTTTAGCTCCAGCGGAGCCTGGCGCCGCCTTCGACATTAAAAGGGCTTCGGCGCGGGGCTCGTAAAAAAGAGGATGCCTAATAAAAATGCCGCAGCACGTACGTCAACCTGCAGGCATTAGTCCTACTTACCGCTCATACACCCACACACCGACACACACACACAAAGACACAGACACACACATTGTCCTATCTGGCAGGATGAATAAAAACAACAAAGACAAACCTGGCACACAAGAAAACTCATCGCTGTTGTTATTAATTTGCAAAGCGCAAACTTGTTCCTTGTTCGCCGGCAATATCCTGCCTGAAATGTTGGGCTTTGAGGAGGCTGGCGAAAACGGGGAGTAATAAGCTGAAGCTGAGGCTGCAACCTCATCCTGTGCCATCCTTTTATTTAGCTATTTGCAAGCAATTTGATTTTGTTTTTATGCCCATCGTGTTTGCCCAATGTATCAAAGTCGTGAAAAACTCTGCACTGGAAAGAAATGATTAATTTGGCCTGATAAGGTAATATTTTTAAACATTTTTGCCATTTAGATGGGGATATGATATATGCCTGTTTCCCTACCATTTTCGATTTTGCTTTAAAGATTACTTAAAGACAATATTTATGCATATTTATTCGAGTCCCAAAAAAACGAAAAATATCTTTGCCATTAAAATAAATATTTAAATAATTTTAATTGAATAATTTTATTTCCTACTTTAAGAACAAAACATTTTTTTTTACTCTATTGTTGGATTTTTCCATTTCCCTTTCTTTTCTAATTTTAGAACACAAATTTTGAAAAAATAGATAAGATGTCGAATAAAACAAAAAAATTCATAATAAATAATATAATTTTTTTTAAAGTGTGTTTCGAAATAAGTTATCATCGCCCGAAAAATTAAATATTTTGAAATTATTTCTCTAAAACCTATTGAAATTGTTTAAAAATATCAGTTTTACTCAAATCTTCTCTAGTTTTCATATCATTTGTTTTTATCATTTATTTTTTTCCTGTGCAGCCACATCAATCCACTCCATCGAACGGCCACGCAACCCCGAAAAGTTCGCATCCGCACACTGGGCATCCGTATCGAATTGCAGTTGGTCGCCGGTCCATTAGGCGTCCACTTGTCGCCCAGGGCTTTTAGCCAAAAGGCGGGGGGAAGGGGGAAAGAAAAACAATATCGAGGAGCAAACGCCCGCAATGCCAAATATTGTTTTGGGCCGATGGCTTTGCGGCAGATAGACGGCGCTATCAGAAGTCGACGCCTTGTAAATTGAGCTGCTAATGGCCCGGGCACACAATGCCAAACAAATACAATGGATGATGAGCACAAAAGCGCAAAGTATTAAAATAAATGTATGTATAAAAGGGAGCAAGGAGCAGTGTGGAGTGTGGAGTGTGTGCTCGAGTTCCCAGGACGACAGCATCGGCCACTTAATCCCGCCAAGACCCGCCTAAGCAACTTTATTAGGCCACGTCGACTGGCACTTTGGCGGCACTTGAGTGCCGACTTGAATGCACTTAGTCCTGCATCTGCAGGTCCTCAACCCCTGGATCCTTCGGCTAAATGCTGTTGCCTCTGCCGGTGCACCTGACAGTAGTTGGCTTCTTGAAAAACTGCCATTAACTTGTTACAACTTCCGGCGCTGCCTGCACTTCCTGTGATAGGCTGAGCACCACGACTACTATCCCACTATCTAACTTTTTGCCATTTTCCTTTATTTTATTTGAGCCCTTAACTTTTGCCGGGACTTCCTGGCGCCCACTTCATCTTCCTCACACCGAAGGACGCATATTTAGTTGACATTGGGCGCGCTCATTGTTTACCTGGACCTGGAACTCGAACTGGAGCCCCTTGACAGGTTCGCAGCCAAACAATTTGCGTCAACGGCACCTGCTTCACTGCTTCACTGCTTCACCTTTCCCATTTTTCCTTCAGTCTTGGCCCCAGAAAACTGCCAGTGTTTCTGCTCACCATAACCATCACCATCAACATCATCGTCGTCGTCGTCATTATAATGAGAAAATTGTTTCAATTATGTTTGTGTTTAGTTGCTTCAATTTGCTAAGCAACATCATTAAGTGCCGCAACTTGGCCCCCTCTCATAAAAATATAATTTGAGTTCGACTAGGACAAGGGTAGTTTCGCCCAGCACCCAATGCAAAAAGTCGGGGCGAATAATGTACTATATATGAATAAAACAGCACACATTCTGGCGAACGCAGAAAGGAGGAAACTAAATACAAACACAAACAAAAATTGCGCACGTGAAAAGTTCACATTCACGTTCATGCCACCCACGTCGTGTATAAGGTGTCACAAAAATAGCATTAGGAATTATGATAAATAAAAATCTTAATAAATCACCAATAATAAGTAACCTCCAGATTAAACGATATTATACCAGGACATGAAAATTATTTTAAATGATGATATTTAAAAAAAACCGTAATTTATCAAATGTTTTGATTTCTTTCCTTTTTAATCTGTTCTTATGTTGAATTATAATGTATTTATACTGTCATTTATTGGATTAATGATTATTGTTTTTAACCAACCTAATACAAAAAAAATTGTGCAGTAAACTGTTTAAATTTACCTAACTTTTACAGGCAGTCGGAAAAGGATAAACCCTTTTATAATCAGTACTGAAATGTTGGGCACCACTGTGCGACCCTTCTTCTCCTGTAATGTTGGCCATGTTTTCTATTTCTGGGCTTGGGCTCACGTGGCCATGACGGCACCCAGCGGAAGTTGCCGCTGGTAGAGTCTGAGTCTCAGCCAGAGAGAGAGGCAACGAGTTGCTAATACTTTGATTTCCCCGCACCACCAAACTTTCACGAGGATTATTTTCACATTACAAACAAAAGGGAACTCCAAAACGAAACTACAAACAATAATAATAACCTAACCAAGCGGAAAGTCGCTTTATGGCTTTCGCTACCCTGGAAAACTAAACAAGAGATCCTTTGGGGTTGGTTACGTAAAGCTTTCAAATAATAACGCTCTTCTTCCTATAACTTTATATATAAAATTAACTCATTTTATCATTTGTAAAACGTTTCTAAACTTTTTACTTGAGCAATCCTCCTTTTATTGAAAAAACATTGCTGTATTTTAAACTTCATTACGCATTATCATGCCTCTTGGCAATGGTAATGTCTTTTGTACGAAAACAAAAAAACTATTTATGTACATAACATATTAGGTTTTATTGAGTGTGAGTTTCTTGTTTATGAAAAAAACTTTTTTCATATGTTTTAAATTCTGTAAATTTATGATTAACTTGTCTTTGAAAAAGAAAAAAAAATATTATTACGTGGGTATGTATAAATAAAGTAATTTTGAGAATTAAGGAATTGTAGACTTTTATTTAGTTGATGACTATTTCAATAAATCCATTTTGGATAATGTACTAGAAAATTCCGCTATTTCTTTTGTTTTTGTTTCCAAGTGTAGATAGTTGATTCTAGAATCACTTTTTAGACGTTGTCTATTAATGTAAATTGTATTCCCGAACTAAGTATTACCCAAGTCGGACCACTTTTTACCTAATTAAGGTCTTACAGACAGTGGTAATTTGCGGTGGGGCGTAACTCCGGCAGAAGTTCTTAGTTTTAGTCACCGCCAAGTGCAATTAAGGCCTTTCGGTATAATTGCTATGCGCATGCCGTTTACTCCAGTAGGTTTTGGTAAGGATACAGAAACAAAACGTATACATTTGGCAAATATCCGATTTTAGGCGCTATAACTAAATCATAGACAAGCATAAACTATTGTCTATGGGGTGACTTCGGAAATATCCATGTGCCTGTACGAACATACATGTATATTGAGTCAGAGGCCAAAGGCAATTTATGGAGCATATTGTGCCGTTGGCTGGAATCAGTGCTGGAAATCCCACAAAAAATCTCCTTTATTGCATGCACAGCACGTTTCATGTGTTTGTCTGACTGCTCCTGCTCCGGCTCATGCTCCTGCCCCAATTCCTGCTGCTGCAGGGAGTCCTTTTCCTGCTTCTGCTCCTGCTCCTGCTCCTTCTCCTCCTCCCTTGCCAACGTTCATTTGCAAGCAATGTGATCAAGCCTGCAATCTGCAATTTTAAGCAGAAAGCCGAGAGACGCCCAAAGGTATGGGGAGGGGAGGGCAAATAAAGTTTAATTTGAATGCTTCTGTTGAACGTCACACGCTGGGGTATTGGGAAAGCGACAGGGATGGGGATTGAGATTGGGATTGGGATTGGGCGACCTGCCTGTGGGCGTGTCTCGCCCCAAAAGGCTTCCCACGGCGAAGGGGCACCGAAATCAAAGTTATTTGTATTTATTTGCAAAATCGTGCGGCGCGTGCAGGAGCAGCAACAATGCCCCGGACATGATGTACGGGCACCCCATGCATATGTGGTGCAAGGAGTAGTTCTGGGCCATCTTGGGAGTGAGATGTTGGCCGTGTCAGAAGGTGTGGGCTCTGGGAGCGACTCGCTTCATTGCCTGCGATTGCCGTTGCAATCTGCTTATTTGTCCTGAACGAACCGAGAGAAAACACGTGGCGTTTCCGTTTGCAAGCTGCCGTTTATTTGATCCAAATAATCACTAGTATTAAGTCTGTTTTGTCGGTCATTTATCGTAGTCAACAATAATTATAAGCATAGTTCCCAGTATTTATGGCCTAGTCAATATCAAAAATTTACGGCTTTGGGTGTATTTCCTTTATGTGAATATTCAACTCATTTTCTTTCAGACTATTGCATACAATACATTAGTATAATACCTATTTCATGTCATATTTATGATACATTTGTTAATGATTCTTAAATGTACCATAACTTAATACAGAAAGGACACTTATTCGGAAAATGATTTATATAAAGTAAACAGAGCCTTTGGATGAAATGAATCACATTTTCTCTTCTCATTGCTTATGTCAAAGATTTTTAGATACCCAACAGCAAACATTTGTGAAACATAACTCACAACATTTGACATTTTTTCCCTGTGCAGTTGTAGTTTATGCCTGGAATTTACTCTTTTCAATGCTCCCTCTTTCAGTTTTCTGTTTTGCACTTTGCATTGCGGCACGTTGCAAGTGCCGAGGAAAATGTTAACGTCAATATGAAATGCACCTACCAGAGACTAAAGTCCTTTGAATTTTTGCACGCACGTGCGTCACGTTCCTAAGCCAGACCCGCACGAAAACACGTTCCTCTAAGCAAAAGGACTAGGTTCCGACTCCATACAGCTTTTTGCTATTGGTTTGGGTTCGTGTCGGCATGCATCGACACCTCCAGAGTGTCGGAATTGACTTGAGCCCATAACTAAGTGGCCGCTTATTTACACATCACATGGATTTTTCAGAATTACAGAATTTCACAGTCCGAATTCTGGCTAAAAGCAGGGATGCCCAAAAGGATTCACGCCTGTTTGCTTCGCATTTTCTTGCGAAATTGCTTAGTAAATATCATTATCAAGTTTATTCTTATTTTGACAGCATTTCATTTTTGGTTTAAACGTTCGATTTTAATTGCTTTTCGCCCCATCAAATCATATTGGCTGCTTATCAAACATTTATTTACGTCCTACGTCTGGGCGGTGTCTGCCGAATAGACTCAGTTTGGGTTCTTCGGAAGTGCAAGTGCAATACGTATTGCTGCTGCCAGAATGCAATGCATAAATTTATGGCATCCCGATGCCAAGCAGGCAATTAAGAGGAGGAGCCGGGAGTATCTCTGAAAGGATGTTCGAGGAGATTGGCTTGCTTGTTTCGGCAGGGCGTGTGCAGTGAATGCATAAAATGAAAATCTCAAAGCCCGATTCCAAATGCGGCTCAATGCAAAACCAAAAGCGTTATTGCTCAGACTTCAGTTGTGGTACACAGAGAAAACCACAACATAAGTTCGAGATTTTGGGCGGAAATTTAAGTGAGCTGATTTATTGTTCTCCTAATCGGATTACACTTTTGTCTTATATTAATGTGGGTTTTATTAGTAAACGGTAGTATGGAGTGTTCAATGTGAATACGGGTTTTAAGTAAACGAGGGACTTGCTTTGTTTAAGGAGGCGATATTTTGCAGCTTATTACTTAATAAATAAGGTAAGCTATTTCTTCGATTCGAAGCTAGATTTATTTTACTAAGAATAATGTTGTTCGGAAGTAATCTTTAAACTTTGATAAACTTGGTAAACTTTTTCTTTCTCTGCATAGCTGTTGCAGTTGCACTTGTTATCGTTGCTGTAGCTGCAGTTGCAGCCATAAATAAAACAAGCGAACATGGCGATGGCGCGGCCAAGAACCCAATCCCTAGCCCAAAGACAAACCCAAACCCGAATTCGGCCAGTTTTGTGTCTGTGTTGCTTGTGTGTATGTAATATGATTTAAATTCAATTTGTGGCATTTGTTATCGATATCAAGACATGCCCACACACACACAAACACAAACACTCCAAACTGCACACATAAGTGCTAGCACGCAAACAAACACACTCAATTACATGCAGTGAAATTTGTTTTCAATTATACATACGATATATGGCTTAGATGTCTGCCGTCCATGTTCGTCTGCCTCTGGCCCATGTAGTGGTGTTTGTTTGTTCGACGGCATAATGGGGCGTATACGCAATATTTTATGCATCAGCTTTAAAGCAAACCCCTCCGATACTTCCTGCCATGGTCCTTCTCCTTCCAAGTCCTGTCAGGATTGTTTATGGTCTACGTTTTGGCATTAAGTACTGAAAAATTCGCATTCGTTTTGTGTATCCTATTATCGGTTAAATCTTTATGGTTGCCAGTTGCGTTGAAAGGTCTTTTTACACGTTTCGCCAGCGAAACGTTATTGCCAAGTAAACATGGCAAGCTCAAAAAAGAAATACAACATTTTTCTGTAAGGGATACTCTTGAAACTAGCTTTTCATATCTTTATATTCATATTATCATATCTATTGGGATATTTAAATAAATCTTCAAAATATATAGATTTTATATAAGAGTTTTTCTCCCATTTTCGACAAATTTAAGGACGAAACAGATCAGGATGTGGAATGAAATCATTTGGATATCTCATAAATTTATACATCGGTAAGCAAAATCCATTTTTTTAGAATAAGCTTGTGATTTTATATTTTTGCCTTTTCCAAACCATTTTGATTTAAAGCTTAGAACTCTTTAAGGATGTGAAATATTTGCTTCTGTATGGAGTGCCACAGATGTGGCTGAACAAAACCAAAACCACATATCCGAAAAAAAGAAAAAAGCAGGAGTGCCGAAGCTTTTGGCAACTTCAACCGCAATTTACTCATTTCATTTTGAGTTTTGTGGTTTTATTTCGCTTACGAGCGAAATCCATTTGAACAAGAGCCCAACTTTTTGCGTTCTATTTTCCGTCGAGTTTTTTCCCGGCAAGCCACCCCGTTAAGCAGGCCAACTCCGCCGTAACAAGCAAACCCCATCAGCCATCGGCAGGACCCAACTTCAAGTGGCGGGAAAATCCTTTGCTTATAGCCTCCTGTTCGCTTTTCGCCGCTGTTTGCTCAGCGAAAGTACAAATTGCATGGCGCCCAGCTCATTAAGAGTCGACATGCAATTATAAAAGCAAGGCAAAAACTCAAACGGCGTTGGCATGACGCCCGAAAACGAGTGAACGAATCAGCGGGCCAACTCAAATGAAACTCAATTCGGCTCAAAGGCAAAACGGTTTATTCCGTGCGAATACGTTTGCACAAAAGTCAGCCAAAATGTGCGTCATTACACACAGATATGTTTGCACAGAAAGAAATTTTTTATGTAAAACCTATTTTACCATTCATTTAAGAAACCAGATTGGACTCTGATTTGGTTTAAATAAAATATAAATCAAATTTTTGAAAAGGATTATGCAATTGTTATTTATGTTGTATGCCTTTTATTTTAATTAGAAAGATTTCCATATATTAACTAAATTTTGTGAGTATGCGTGTACTATTTATTGATTTCGAAATGTTAAAATGTTTGTTTTTTGGGCTGCATTGGAAAGTTACTGAACTTTTTTTTACAAATAATTAAAGTATGGTATTGTGATATGTATTCAATTAATATTATTGTCTTTATTAAAATTGGAATTAATTCAAAGCCAATTCAAGAAATAAATGTTCTTAAACCAAAACCTAATTTCCTTGATTACTTAATTTTGCCAGTGCAGAGTGTGAGTGTTTCACGTGTTGGCCACTTGACTCATTAAAAAGCCGGAGGTTTTTTCACTCCTCGCCGGGTTTTTGTACGGCTGTGTTGGTGAGTGTGTGTGGCAAAGCGCTTCAATTGCAGTTTCAGCTTTCAACTTGCCCTTTGCAACTGCCCTGAAGTGTTGATGGAAGCCCCACTTTCTTTTCACCCCCGACCCCCGCCCCTTTTCAGCTTCATTTATGCTGCCCTTACGCTTTCCACTTTCCCCACTTTTACCACTTTACCTCCCGTGCCCCGTGGCAGACATTTTCATGTAGCAATTTGTAAGCGCTTTTAAGCCGGGGCACAAGAGCTCGTTATGCCACTTTTCAATGAGGCAGCGGCTCAGTTGGAATGGCAACTGGATTGGAGGGGGAAACGAACTGAAGTGAGGTAAAGTGAAGTGCGCCAAGGTGAGTGCTTTTGCGGCTCAACAGGTTGTGCATGTCGGGCCAAATTAATTATGCATTATGTACATTGGCGAACGGGCGCATTAAGTTGCATAATTTGCCAGACTCGACTCAACTCGACTCGACCCGACTCGACTCGACGACCACTTACCACTGTCCTTGCGGCTAATCCTCGCCAGCTTTCCGTCATTCAAAGCCACGAAGGCGAGCACACAGCTGCCTGCAAAGAGCAAAAAAAGAAACGGAAAAAGACAGTCAGTGACGGAAGCTAAGTAACTCGAAGCGCCATGTTCAGTTCACAAATGTGACGCGACTTCCGGAGCTCACTTCTGCTAATGTTGATGTGTATGCTCCACTGTAATTAATAAAAGTTTCATCAGATAGATAAGCAAGTTTGCTGGCCAAACTTTGCTCATTTTTGCACCCCCACTTAAGTTCGCTCCCCCTGGCATTGCATAAATTGCGTCAAATTAGACAGAAATATTAAATTAATCTCGCCGAAAGTTGCTTTATTGAATTATTTGCCGCCTTGGCCACGTTAATGCGTCGGCAAGGAGAAACTGTTGGCGAACCATTTCAGCCAGGAGTCATTAAACGCGGCGTATGGGTAATTCAGCTTTAAGAAGACCACTCAAAGGATTTGGCATTAGTATCTACGACAAGGACTTATTTATGATTTTAAACTTATAAATGTCCTTTAATATGACTTTTGAACATAAATCTTAACACATTTGTAAAAATTTTAGATCAATAAAAGTCATCGCTATTTATTTGTAAACTTGATGGACACTTAGTTCCATTTATTTCAAAACAATAAATTAGTTATTATCTCTGTTTAGATATAAATGGCATATGCGTTGTAGGGAGAAATACATTATTATAAGCTATAAATAATATATATATATATATTATTAGTAAAATGAATAATGCTCCTAGAAAATGTGAGAATAAAATTAAAGTTGACTCTTTGAAAAATGTCTGTCTAAGAGTGCTGTGTTTCATTTTTGGCGCTTTAGTTGAGTCTGTTTTCACTGTGCAAAAACTCCATGAGCCTGACAATTGTCATTAGGCGGTTTCGCCTCACGACTCGCAGATGTTGTTGTTGCGGGCAGGAAGAGCGACCATCTGCCATTGACAAATGACACGATTTACATTATACTTGATGCAATTTTTCAGCATGCCAGCCGACTTGTCAGCAGTGGACACAGCAGGCAGCCGAACGGGCAAACAAATGATGATGATGTGGATATCTCCGCCTCCGCCTTCGTATGAGTGTGACTGTAAGTGTGTGTATACGAGTCTGGGTTGCTGTGATGCACGCGCCATCTTATGCGCCGGAAACGGAAGTCATTTGGCCGACGTTCACGATGCCGCTCTGTTCATGTCGCTCCGTTTGCCGCTCGATGGCGCCGAGTTTTATGGCGAATGCAAATAGATACTCACACAAGTGCACATAAAACGTAATTCTTTATTTACGGCATCTTCTTTGCCGTCGCCACTTCCTTGGCTCCTCCCATTTTTCCTTTTTCCTTTTTTTTTTTTTTTTTTTTTTTTTTGTTTTTAATTTGCACTACGCCGGGAAACTGTTGCAGTTCCCTGGCAGCGGAAGTGTAGAATTTCTTATGAAAGTTACGAACGTCAAGCGGATGGCGCTGGTACTTTGTCCCTAGTTTTTCGCTTTTCCTCTTACATTTTTGCCCCCGTGGCCCTTCGCATTTGTGAGTCGATAATTTCGTTTTGTTGTTTAGCGTTGTGCATTTTCGCTTCGCAAATGTTGTCCCCACCGTAATTGACATAATTTGCGAGTTTCTCTGGATCACGTCTCATAATATATTCAAGTGCTTGGTAGCGAAGCGAGCGAACCAATTCCGAACTAAGCCAACTTTGGAGAATATCTCTTGGAAAATTGTACGCTTTTTTTGTCTGCATTCACAGACATTTCCCATTAGCCGTGTATAGTATATAGTATTTGTATATATGTATGTACAGACAACATCCCTAGACACGGTTTATGTATTTTGCATGGAAATCGTGCTACAACGGGGCCTTTTGACCGTCCACAAGTCGATAAAGACGTCGGAAATGTCAACATGATGACAACAAATTTGTAAAAAATTCTTGATTTATTTGGCCCCGAAACCACAGCAACAAAAAACAACGACGGGCTAAATGAAATGCTCTCCGGAGTCCGGACTCAGGGAAACCGAAAGAAGGGCGCTCATGCTGGGCTAATGGCACATGGGGGGCGGTGCCACGCCCCCTGGCCATTCAATGCCGCCATCAGCCACACAGCTCACGTAATGAATGCGAGAAAAGCCAAAGCGTAAAAAAATTGCAAGGGAACCGAGATTGAGAATGAGAATGAGTGTGGGATGGTGCTACAGAGGTGGTGCTTTAAGGGGGTGGTCACCCACTTGGAGGTGTGTGTGTGTGGTCGCCTCGCATATAATTTCCAATGTTGACAGGCAGCAAAAGTTAATAACGCACCCATAGACGATAATGGTAGGTCCGTAACGATATACAAATAGTCACAGTCCAACACGGAGAAAACTGCTTGAAATGCTTTTATGCGTTTTAAAAATATTTATCTAGAATCTTAAAAACTCCGTACTAAAAATATAATTTATAAATATTATTTTGCTATACTTTATTAGTGATTTACAAAACTATGCGATTTCTTCAGCACCTCCTTTACCTTCTCTTTGTTTCTTTAATCAAATCAAACTATATTCTACAAAGACCCAAAATGCCAAAACTAAAACTTAAGTTCGCACATATATTTTTTCACAGTGATGGCAGGAGCAAAAGCTCGTTTAGAGGCGCAACCAACCTCATCCACCCTGTAATAGCGTCGCAAATGACCGAGATTTAGCAGCGTCGAACGAGGGTCAGCTCCTGTCCTGACCAGAACCCCCGGCACTCGGCTCCAAAGTCACCTACATCAACGTGGCCATGGCAGCTTTGGTCGGACGACAGGATGTGATGTAGGTGGACTTCAATTCGATTGATGGGCTGTACTTCTTGCGATTAAGTGCTGGACGAGGACAACAATCGACGGAGAACCGAGTTGAATTTGTGGCCAAAAGTGGGGGAAAGCCTTGCTCAGATATTCAAAATGAAAAGAAAACTAAATGTAAGCATTGAAAGTACGTTTTTCAGCATATGATAGAAGCTCGCAATTCGCTGGTAAAATTGCATCGATTTAAGTACGCTCTTGAAGGAGTTCTTTTCTAAGTTTCCCTTGTTTGCTTTGCTCTTTTGTAGGTTTTCGCAAGTTTACTTTTTTATAGGGGCTTCATCGGACTTTCATTCAATGCTGCTATTTCAATATTTATGGCTGAGGAAAGAAGGATGAATGTGATTGAGGAATTTCTATTTTGTAGTTTGATGAATTGGTTTTCTCTTTGGGTTATCTTGACATCTATGTAAAATATTAACTCCATAAGGTATTTATTATGAAATGAAATAAGTAACATGGATTTGATAATAATCAAACCAGCAACCTCCCTTATAAACTTAATTAAATACTTATAATTTATTTGAAATTAACGAGCGATTTTCCCATCGCATTTTAATCGGCATATTTAAACAATTTTATTGGCTGGTATTAGGATTTTTTTTGGTGCTGGCTTGGTCTGCTGGAACCGCCATTAATTTCACGTCAGTATCACCGCGTGCCATTTTGTTAAGTCCCTCTCGGAATTCCTTTTCGCCGCTCCGCTAAATCGTGGGCAATTAACTTTGCTGATGACTCCTGCCAATCACAGCGAACTGACCTGGCCAAGCTGTCGTCCTTTTTGGACCCCAACTAAACTCCGACCCTGGACATGGGTCCACTCGTCCCCTTTGCAGATTTTAAAACTGTCGTTGCGTTGGCTCTCTTGAAACTTGGCCAAATATATATATATTTATATATATATATATATAAATGTTCTTTTTTTGCGCTGCGGTTTCTCGTGGACAGGGATTTTCATTTTAATTTGCTAAATACGTTGGAACAGCTGAGGGAGAAACTTGGCACACCGTGAAAAAATTTTAATATATTTTTTCGATTTGAAAGTTAAAATATATTCCTTGAAATTTTTTTTTTTAATAATTTTTAAAAATTTCAAAACTAATAAATTTTTTTTAATATAATTAAAATTAGTTTTAAGGATAATATCTTACAAGGTATAATTTATTTGTTCAAAGAAACCCTTTTTTTATAAAAAACATAAATTTTAAGTCTCAAGTTAAGTAAATTTAATATCATTATTATTATTCCAATGGAACCATGAACTATCCTCACGATTGTAAACCTCTGCTCAAGGGGCATTTAGTTTTTTTATGAGTGCACTTTGGTTCACCCTTTTGTGATGTTCAGCTAAAATTGGAGTGCTTCCTCGTCGGGGTCGTACATTAAGGAGATTAGTGGACTTAAATGCTTTGATTTAGAATACGTGCCCCACTAGCTATATGCGATAATTAATTCCCAGCTACCAGGTACCCTCTCCACGCACACATCCACATGCACCACGGCAGCACACTCAAGAATGCATGAGGGGAACGGATATCCCATGAAAATGGGAATGCACGGGTGTCACCGCACAAAAGTAATAAGCTGAAAGCTTGACGATGATGAAGACATGGCAGCGGAGTCATTTACAATGCTCCTGCAAAGGGATGCACAAGGCAGGCGGCGAAAAATGTGCGCCATTTTGGCCTGGGTTGTCGCCGAAATAAGTCAGCCATTTCCTAACCCATTGTGCCACCTTGTCACCTTGCCACCTTGCCACAATACCTCCTGCCATCCTGGCACCCACTCCCGTTGCATGTGCATTCTCGCATAGGCGAAAACATAAAACACAATGCCATTTGGCCATTGAAGAAGAAGGAGTCGCGGCAAATGAACATAAAATGCCACTTACTTGTCCAACAGCCACGCCCAAAGGACTTGATAGTGCGGTGGTGGGGTGGTGCGGTGGTGCATAACTCTTGCATTCTTTATGAGTAGGTACTCCGCTTGCTGCCAGCGAGTGTAAATTTGGGTTTGGTGTTCGCGCGACGACGGAAATTTAATGCCTGCAGCAAGTTCATTTAACTTTTTAACCCAGCTCAAATGTATTTGCTTGCTGAATCCTTTTCTCTTTTCTCTTCTATTTTTTTTCTGGTTTGCAGGATCAAAAACACGAAATGGGTTAGGTGACAAAAGGAAAGGTTAGGAGGGATGGGCTGTGATGTAATGGGGAATGGGGAAGGAAAAGGAAAAGAAAGCAGCGAGGCTTGCGGCTGCTGCCACACAATCTGCCATATCACTGACAGTTTTATCGACTTAACAAAACTAACTGCCATTAGTTTCACTTTGCTGCGAGTGTTGCTGAAAAGCTACGACATTTTCGCCCGCTCTCTCGACCGATGCAAAAAAGTCGGAAGGAAAAATGGAAGGATGGAGGGATCGGTATGGAAGGATGGCAAACTCCGGGTCACAGCAGCAAGACAAAGGCAAAATAAACACGGAAAAAATGGGACGAGCGCCACGAGCAGCAACAACATCAACAATGGGCTACCAGGGAGATAAGCAAAATGGGATTTGGGACTGGGACTGGGATGTGTGTCAATAGGGGTGGGGACTGTACCGCCCGACTGCTCCTGGCAGACGTTGAAAAATCACTTTAGCATGACCCCAAAATGTCTATTTCATTAATACAAATAAACCCGGAAGGGGCCGAGTAACGAATACCGAATGCCGAAACACTAAAACCAAAAGAACAAATGCCTCCCCAATAGTGGGAAAGGCCAAAACAAATCGTTTGTGCCCGCTGCAAGGACATTTGGACAAATTAAAATTAACATGAAAAGCGGCGGCAGATAAACAGCAAATGGCCCTCTTCCTCCGATCCTGTCCCACGAAGTACACGTCCTGTCCGCTGACCCTCCCGCCACCTCGTCCTTTTTGCACGTCTTAGACTATTGACATTAAAATTTGTCATTCGTTTCGTCGTATTTTTTTTTGCCACTCGATAAGATTTATGTTATCTTTTTAAAGAGTATTTTAGCATGGCCTTAAGGTTTGACAAAATCAGTTGCAAATATATTTAAAAACCAAATTGACTAACAAATTTTTGTGTTTTAAAAAAATTTGTTAAAGGCCAAATTGCTATTTAAATTCATATATAATTTAAAATGTATTTTTTCTCAAATTGTACAAAATGCATTTTTTTATGAAAAGAAAAGTTCCCAAATATGAACCAGTGATTTTGAGCTCTGCAAACTTTACATAACATTTTTTTTTTTTAATTCTTTTTAAGGACAAAAAAGTTTAAATCAATAAAGATTTTCTGCTCTATAAAATAACTATTACTATTTTAATATCCTATAATAAAGCATAGCATTAGCATAAAGCATGAATGGAAATTTTATTAACCACGAAAGAGCATAAAAACTTCGCTTGCTGGAAGCGCCCTTTGTGTAACGCCCATTTTTATTCCTTGTATTTTCCTTCGTTATTTGTTTGTTTTTGCATTTTCCCTCTTGGCGCAGGTTATCCAAACTACTTGAGATTCCCGGCACATGGCCAAGAACGTTGCTGTTGCCGTTGCCTTTGCCGCAAAATGGCTTAGATAAACAGCTGGAAACATGGCGTCTCTAATCGGGCAAGTGCTTGAAATAATTTTTGAGAAAATGTGCTGCGAAAAGTTGGTCGATTGATGACCATGTCGGTCGTTCAGCTGCGGAAGCTGTCATTCTTTGTTCGCCGCTTCATTTATATTTGTATTTCATTAAAATTATTGCCCGGCTATGTGGGCGCTGTTGTCCGGCGGCGAAGGCTCTTGTGTGGGAAACTAATTGATTGGCACAGTTTTTGCCGGGCCTTGATCGATTGATTTAATTTATTGTAAAAAGCTGCTGAAATTGATGGAGTTGAGAGGGCGAGTCGGGGCGAGTCAGCACACAAAAAAGAAGAGGGCATCGGGCGTAATCCCATTAAGCCATGACAGAGCGGAAAGTCTGGCCAATGGCTGGAAGGGGTCGAAGGGGAAGTGGAGGTGGAGGTGGATGCCCTGGCCATCGCTCCTGGTAATGTCATCAAAGTGGCTACGAAATGCATAAAGCGGCCAACAACGTCAAACACCCGAAAGACTCAAAGGCGGGAGCGACTAAAAGCCAAGGCGAAAAAATCGATAAGACTCTAAAGTGGCTTGTGGCCAAGAAGGCGATGAGATGCCGATGTCGATGCCGATGATGATGATGATGATGATGATGATGATGATGAGTCCACCCCATCCGCATCAGTATAGCCATTCCCAGCGACTGCTCCTTCGCTTTGAGTCTCTTTGTACATCAAGTGTGCAGCGAAAGGAAGGGACTTCAAATTGCACTTTTCATTAATCAGAAATGCGGAAATGAGTAAAAATCGACGATCAGATGCCCTCTGCTGTCCAACTTGCAAATAGCTTAGTTTGTTGACTACATGGAGAAAAAATTGCTTTAAGAAGTTGGAAAACATTTAATATCAGACTGAAATATACTTTTGAAATTAGTATCCTCTAGACCCACACAAAAAGTTAATAAACTTGCTTTTTACAATTTTCATTTCAGTTTAATTTTATAAAAATATATATCCATTGAAAACATACAAAAAATTATCTGTTATTCATATGAATGTTATTGTGGTCCGTTTTGTTAATTCTTTACGACTTTAAATATTCCATGGAAACAAGCTGTGTTAGTTTTGTTTGGGCAACTATAGCACAAAACATTATTTTTCCCGGTGTCCTTGCTTGTCATTCATCAATGTTTGTTGGCTGGCTGGCGGAAACGCCGGTTCCTTCGAAATTAGCTGCTCTGCACTGGAAACTGACGTCAAAGTGCGTCAAAGGAGCAAGCACAAAGGACCAAGGGGAGTACTGCTGACAAGCGCAATGGCAAAATAATTTACACAACTTTTGCCATCTCATGTGGCTGAAATCGCAAAAAAAGAAGGGAAACGGAACTTCAGGTTGAAGTTTGAGCAGCGGGAGGGGGCCGACTGGCGCTTTTCAATTTCCGTGACAAACGCGGCAAATGTTTGGCCAAATTCAATTTGGCGCACGCACAAGCAGGCAGCCCTAAACGCCGTCGAGCATTTAAATCCGACATTATTGAGTTTGCCAATGAATATGTCAACAAAAAAGGCGATCCTGGAGTGGGATCCCCAGGTCCTGCCGCCGCCAGACGACAATCAGCTAAATAGACGAGCCGAAATGCCAGGCCCGCCAAGTCGACTGACTCCAACGACTATACTGACTCGACTCGATTCGACTCAACTCCGTTGACTGACTGAATGACTGACATGCTGAGCAAATGATGAGGAATGAATGCGAAATGGTAATCAGCATCAGCGACGGCAATGAAAATGGGGAGTCGCCATCGAAAATGCAAATGGAAATGGGATGGGTTTGGGTTTGGGTTGGGGCTAGGGTTCGGGCTTGGTCTTGGGTTTGGAAACATTTCGCATTCGCATTCGAATGAAGATGGAAATGAGAATGAAAATGAAAATGTGTGGGACCCGCACGTTCAGATTTTGTTGATTCAGCGTCAAAGTCAGATCTAAGCCATGGCTAGCTGGCAGGACCAAATAAAAGTCAACTCCTTCTCGCAGTTGTTTAGAAGTTCGCCGGGTTGCATGCACTCAATGCTGGGGCATTAATCAAACGTATCGAACCATGTGGCCATGTGTGAAATTGTGCAGGCCACTGATTGCAGATAAAGCCGGGCAAAGGGGGAGATACTTCGCAAACAGGACCACCGAGTACGTGGCGCCCTGAGTTATGCAGTGAAAAATTGTTGGCAGCAAGATGAATGGCGGGCATGGGGCAGCAACAGTAACTCGAAAACGTGGTCAGTATAGCCATCCAGCTAGCCATCCAGCCACCCAACCAGCTAGGCGGTAATAAGAAGCTCCAAAAAGGTTATACAAAGCGAAGATAAAGACAGGGATAAACCTAATGGATAGGGGGGAACCTGAACCTGCCTTGCTTGGCCAAGCAAATATCACGTTGTCTGAACTCCATTCTCCCACTTTGAGCGCACTTTCAACTTGTCAAACGCATTGGGGGAATGAGCCTGATTGAAGTGCCTCTGTCGCTGCAAAATGCTCAGCGCATCTCCTTAAGCGCCTTCGCATTTTCCGCCAAGCTTTTCATATTTCAACTCTGCAGCTGACTCTGGATTGCCATGATTAATCGTAGTGCCTGCAGATACTGCCTGCTTTTTCGAACCACTGCGAGAAAAGATATAAGCCTAATCTGAAACTAGGACTACCATCTCATAAGAAAACTCTTAAGTGAACGATAAACATTGAACAATCAACATAAGGCACTAGTTTATTGGTTTCTTGAAACTTCTGCAGTACATTATTTCATTAAATAACATTTTTCTAAAAATTAAAAGAGGTTGTGTTTAAATAAGGAATGAACTGGGAATATTTTAATAATATAGAAATATTTGTCAATTTTATATTTTTTTAATAACACGAATAGATTTTAATTTCAGATATTTTTGTTTTATTCGACCAAGTAAAGTCACAATTTAATAAAACTATTTTGAAAATTGTCTTTATTATATTTAATAAATTTAGTTTTATATTTAATTTCTCTTTTTACCAACAACAATTTCTGTCAGTGCATGTGTTTATGTCCTGCCTGGCAGCGTCGTTGTCTTTGTCCTGCCGCGACGGCAAACTCTCCTTCGTCTTCTTGGAGGCTCTTGTTCGTCGACGTTGTTGGCAGTTTGTTTTACAGCCGGCAACATAATTACAACAACAGGGCCCGGGACTGTTGTACGCATAATTGTGTGACAACGGCAGCAGTGGCAGTGGCAGTGGCAAAAGGATGAGAAGTAGTGGCAGAAGCAGAAGCAGGATGAGGATGCAGCCAGGATACACAATCACATGCGCAAACATACACAACGGCTGGCGCCTTGGTTTTGATTTTGACACTTTTCAGCAACGCCTCAGCCACCTCTTTATTGCCCCGCAGTGCAAACAAGGCTGTCATAAATGCATTTTATGATTTTAATGAGTTTTCTGTTTATGCCCGCCCCTCTTAACCCGTATTCTGCCATTTGGGGCATTTCGCGTGGCCTTAAATCGAATTTTGTGCGATGTGCAAACGGCTCAGTTATCGAAATTTAATTAAAGCAACTGATTTTCATACAGATTGGATTGATGTGCCTGGTCGGAGCCACAATTTAATTACACTTTGATGCCAGTTCAGGTGGAAAGACATCAATAGGCCAACTCCTGATTTGCAGAACTCCAGCTCAAGTGTCAAATTAAAGTGAATTTAAGGAAGTTTTGGCTTTAGAGATACTAGAATGTGTGGGTATACATCCGCAACCCTTCCAATAACAACGGAAAGCATTAATCATAAAGCTACACCCATTGTTAAGCAAGTGTTATAAAAGTTTGTTGTGTGATAAATGCAGGGGAAACCGCAGAATATCATGTGAATGATTGCACTCATAAATAATGGCCAACTCACACACACCCTCCGCTTCCGGTCGTACCTTTTTGGCATAATTTATGCCAACACACTGTGCTATTTGTTATTTGCATTTAATTAAACGCAAGTGCAAATCCAACAATACAAAATGCACAGAAAAAGTGCGCACTAAAGCAGCCGTTGCTGCTATGATTTTTAATTAGAAATCAAATAAAATAATCGCTTAAATCAATGCCCAGCACGTGTGACAGGCACAACCACAACAACTGCCAGGCGACAGACAAACGAGCAAACATAAAATTGAAACGCAAACAAACATTAAATTTTCTATTTTTTCTATTCCCACTTTTGATTGCAGTTTGGCCTGGCAAACAATTCAACTGCTGTCCCGCCTGCATTTCCCGGGCAAAACAATTACAAAAGTGGTTCGGATCAGTGGGAAACCCACCTGGCCACCTAGCCAAACTATTCGCTTTTCCCCATTTCCTGTTGTTTGTATAGCAGTCCGAATCCAAATCCGAATCCAAATCCAAATCATGTCCGCCGGCCATCGCTCAAGTTGGGCAGCAAAATGAGAGGCTGAAAAATTCCGGGATCGGAGTGTTAGTTCATTTTTTATGCCAGACCTACGGCCAATTTGCCTTTTCGTTTGCATTTTTTGCGTTTAAATTTATGGCTTTTATTTGGGAGCACCGAATATTAGTTTTTTCTCATCCACAAATCACAAACTGATTAAAAATTTGTCTAGGCAGGCAAATAATATTGACAATATTTTTTTTGGGTGCCGCTGGCTATTGTAAAATAAATAATTTTTCCAAATCGATGGTCTGCATTTTTGTAGAGTTTGCTCTTTAAATAAATAAATATGTCTCGAAATGTTTTCTTAAAGCGAATTTAAGCAAAATTATAGTAAATCGCTTTTTATTGTAAAAATTGATTTTGATTCAAGAATCTTATTTGCAATCAACGAATATAATATCATAATGCTTTAAATTTATGAAAGGATATGAAAAAGTGAAATGAGTTCCCATTTAAATAACCTGATTTATTTAAATTCTATTTAGTTTAGCTGTACACTTTAATTGCACATATGATTTAAATGCGGAATTAATTAAAAGCTTTACCTATTCATTCTACAAAATGTGTTTATTTGATTTTTCAGCACTCTGTTTATTTATCTCCCTTCCGATTTGTTATGCTTTGCATGCATAATCGAATTAGGCTTTATCGCATCTGCCAATTATCCTGGCCACTCTTATTCGGATTGCAATGGAAAGGTTTTCCTTGGGATTGTGAGTGGGTGAGTTTGCAACATTCAAACTGGATCAATAAAAACGTATAACTGCGATCAGGGAGCAACATCAAATTGGCAATTTAATGCGCATTGTTTGAGTGCACACAAGCACGACCACTCACACACACCGAGGTGAAAGTTACGTAGTCGACCCGTAGTCCTTGTCCGGCTACGTGTCCGTGTTCATAACCATGTCCGTGCGCTCTTTCCGTAATTCAATTATGTTTGTCTTTGGTAAATCAGCAAAATAATATCGCTTGTTTTGCAGCTTGCAGATTGCCATTGCCATTTCATTGGGATTTTCATTATGCGTGGTGCGTCACGTGTGCCGAGCTTGTAATTACTCAGCCAGCAGCAGCCATTCAACACATTCATCTTGCACTCCTAATTGCGCATAACATTTTAAATGCCAAGCCAACGAAACGTTGTTTATTGCTTAACGCAAACACTGCCAGAAAGACAGTCCATGTCGAAAGATACCTACGCAGATATGGATATCCATGCCTGCTGATAAATGTGTGCAAGGAACGTGGGGGCGAATATTTAATTGAAATTCAATTTAATTGAAATCAGCAAAATGGGAAATTCATTTGGGTGGCACAAATTAAACACATATGACAGATGCATAATAAGAAATTGTGATGTCATTTCAGCCCCAAAGAGCAGTGTCCGTATAGTCCGTCATAGTCCGTCTATTTACAGTAAACACACGCCCAGCTGGACGGGCCAGCAATCAGCGACATTTTTCCCAAAACCACCTCGCAATTTTTTTTCCCCACTCCGCCATCCATTTTCCATTTTCCCTGCGCGCGTGTCCAATTACGTTGACATCCTTGTTGTTGGCTTCGCCGCTGTTATTTACATATGCACATTATTATTTTCGTTTCGTTTCGCTTTCGTCTCACTTTATCTCAGTTTATTTATTTTGGAGCCCGTGAGCCCTGCATTCTGCGTGTGTGCCACGCGATTTCGCCTGCTGCCCCCTTTTTTTTTATTTTAATTTACGCAAATAAATGGAAAATCAGTCAGAAAAAACTGCTCAACGCCATCCATGTTTGGCTTCGGATTCGGATACGGATCCTGACTCTGACTCTGATTCTGATTCTGTTTCTCTTTCGGATGCGAATGCGGATCCGGATGCGGATGCGGATGCGGATGCAGATGCCGAATGCGGAGTATCTCAATGCGCTGATGCGTTTTAATTGGAATTTCCGCTTTTCGGTTGCGTGAAAAATTAAAATAATTTCACCGAGGGATGCAGTGCATCTGGCAGCAAATACAGGGATTTGCAGTTTTGACGGGAAAATTGTTTCCACCAAGGGCTGCACCCAGAAAAAGGATAACAAGCGACCACGCCCCTTACGACATTAGCTACATTAACGTTAGGTTTTCAATTGTTTTAATGTGGCAAAATGAAGCTGTCGTTAAGTTTCAATACAGCCAAATAATCTTCCGGTGTATAGTTGTACATTAAGGGCGGTAAATGGTATTTGAGGATACAAAAAAATCCAGTTCTGTCAGTCTATTTATTCTAAATTTACTTTTTAAAAAATTAGAAACATTTCCATACGACTTAGTTATTAACTTGAGTTCCACTTAGAATACATCAAGCTCATTAGTGCTTTAATAATTCCCTTTACCCAAATGCCGCTGCAACAATATAATAAATTGTACGTATAAATAAATAATGCGTTTCCCAGAAATTCTGACAATGACGACATTGATGAAATGCCCAGAAATTTAATTGACCATTTGATGTGGCGCCCCTGGCGACAGTGCCACTTCCCCAGTCTTCACTACCCAGGCCAAATTTCGACGCTGTGTTTGATGTGGGCTTAGGGCGGCGCCGACGCCACAACTGCCTCCCACTGGGCCAGCCTGTTAAATGGGTTTTTAAATAAATTTCAGCCACTTTGTTTGTCTGTTTGCTCCAGCGGCTCATGGGCCACAGCGCTGACAAGGCCGCAGATGCCCTTTTTTTAACGTCCCATAAACGTGCCCCGCAGCAAATACTTTTTTAAATGCAAAATAAACATTTTACGGCTGCAAGACACTTAAAAATGCTTAAAACCATTCAGCCTCTGGCACCCACAACAATGTTTGTTATAGTTGAAAAACGCAGTATGAACTGAAAGAGCTAATGAATAAAAAATTATAATTCTTTTTAGAAATTAATGCAAGTAAAATCAACACGAAAACCCTGCCCCTGTTAAAAATAAGTAAGCAGATTATGTGTCTTAAAAATAAGTTAGGGTTTGTATTTAATTTAAAGGTTTCAATTAAAAGAAAAACAATTTTGAAATTTTATGCATGGAGGGTTTTCTTCCATAACAAGACAAATTATAAAAAGGAAAACCGTGCTAAGTGCTAAAATAAAGGCAGCTTAATTTTTGAGGCCTCACTGGCATTATTATTATTCTTATTATCACCCTTAGGCAAACAAAAAAAAATTGCCAAACAAACTGGAAAACATCTGCTAAGCCTTAATGCGATGAAATTTAATAAAAGACGACAATTCGTTCTGGAGAAGAGGCAGGGAAATTCCTGTTAAATTGCGGCCTGTTGGGCGATTAAGTTGCCAAATAAAGTGCAGCTCGCGCGACGAAGCGCGGCAACAAAGGGTTAAGGGTTGTGGGTTAAGCAGGACGCGGCACGGCATTTAATATTAAAGGAATCCAAGGGGTCCGGTCGTGTCTTGTTTGTGCTGTGATTTCTCTTCTCTGGCCATTGCTGATTTTTACTTTTAATGAATTCATTTTAAAAATGCTTCGTTTCTTTTGCTCCTTTTTCGCTTTATTGTTTAACTGCTTTTGTAAATTTTTGTGCAATAAGTTTGCCACCCATCACAGAGCCTCTTCGTTTTCCTCCCCCTTTTGGCTGTGAGCTGAACATAATTGAAATCCATTTAATGAAAATACGGCCGCAAAAAAATGAAGGAAAAGTTTTTCCCGATAAGACATGGGCCTGAACAGGACCCGAGGGGTTTTTCCTCCTCCTGATGGGAAGGTGGATCGGCGCGTAATTAATGACATGCCAGAGTGAGTTCGGGCAAAAAAGATTATCTATTTATAGATTACGGAGTGTGTGCGTCCGAGCACATCCGGATTGATTTCGCACAATGGTCGCATTCAATGTTTATAAAGTATAATTATTGATAAATTAGGCTTCGACTGTGACATGACAAATGGTGGCTGTGCCAGTGATTGCCGTTTGCGGTCCACCCACTGGTAAACTTGTATGTGTGGTATTGATTTTCCGTTCGTAGGATGGCTGACTGCAGAAAAGTAGCCGAGAGGCAATCGAAACGCCATTAGAGAGACAAAGTTTAAAGCGCAGAAACAGGACCCATGTCGAGCATTGTCCAAATACGAAAAGTAGCAAAAAGTTATTTATTATATTTGCCCGAGTGCAAACACAAAGGGCAGTATATCCTCTCCAATCCTCGTCCTCATCCTTTTTGGCTCCTTGAGGCGAAGCACTTCCGTTACGCACTCCAGGCAGGCAGTTATGGCTCCCGATTGGCCGGCATTTTGGCATTTTGTGTTCGATTTGAGACTTCCGGTCGAGCTTTCGGCCTGGCCCGCAATAAACATGCAAACAACAATCACGACCCAGCGAATCCCTCAAGTTTTGGGGCTGTTCTTTAAGCCAAGTCGAGGCTAATAAGCATCAATTGTACTTGAGATACTTGTGTGCTTGATTGAATTTACACAAAGAAAAAAATTGGGGCACTGCAGGCTATCATTATTTGTAGGACTTAAAAATATCTTAAGCCTTGGAAATAAAACAACAAATTTTAAACGAATTCCTTACATTTTGTATTGTAAATAACTTTGCTAAGAGAGACCCTTTAGAATGGTAATAATAAAATCCGTAAGAAATCATAACTTTAAAGATTTAAATTTTTAATACTTATGTTGAAGATACTAAAACCTTAAAGCACCTATACTATACACCTATAATGTATACTATTATACTGTTTTTGTTCAGTGCCCCAATATAGAACGTCGCCCTTGTCAGGAATACAGAGTGAAATAAAACATTATAATTTGCGATCAAATGAAATCAATTTCAATACCATTTAAATGAAGAACGCGGCCCAACGAGTGGCTGACATGCCAACTGGGACATGCCACCGCCGAGGAGCTCAAGGATACGGATACAAAGACACAGATACAGGCCACCCGGCTACAGACACATATATATATAAATGTACTGTCGAGTGCAGTTGCTTAGCAGCTATTATGTGCACATGCTCCACTGCGACCCACTCCATTCCAGATCAGTCCGAATTGACTGTCAGCGATGTAGGAATCGCAATCGAACTGTCCTGGGCGCATGGCCTCATTTATTCATTCGTTTCATTTGCCTGACTGGGTAGTTGGCCCGCAAACTCCGCCGGAGGCCATTTGGGACTGCTTTTGGACGGCGATGTCGACTTGAATGGTCCCAGGCTCCTCCTTGCGAGGCTTGTTATTGTGTTTATGTTGCTGGCAGTGCCCCTAACGAAATCAAACCACATCAATTGTACACGTAAATGGCCAAGTGGGACCGCTTACATATTCATTTGGGTCGGCCTCTTTGGGCATGCTGCTCCTGCCCTTCCTTAAAGTTGCTTAAATTGTTGGCCGCTGGCATTTAATGAAATTCATGCTAAACACTTTGCCAACTCATGCAATTGTCACTTTGGGGACGAGGGCATACGAGGGCGGACTTTGCAAAATGAAATTAATTCTGCGTTTGCAGTTAGCACAAAACACTCATGCGACATGTTGCCCACGCTGCCCTGCTGCCAGTGACATTTTGCCGTTTTTGTGACTCGCCAGCATCCATCCTCTCCCTGTCTTTCGTTTCCTCTCCTTTCCTTTCATTTCCCTGACTTTCCTTTCCTGCCGCTATGCATTTCCATTTCAACTTTGGTCACACATGAGCGGGGTACGTCTCGGTTACAGTTTCCACCGGATCGTTCGTTTGCGTTTTGGCCACCTACCTTGCTTTTCGTTTTCACTTCCATTTGCAACTTGGACCGAATTGTGTGCTCAGAGCGACAAAATATCAACAGGACGCACGGCAAAAATGCCCGAGAATAATGAAAAAAGTTTTATAATTGCATAAAACTTTCCAATTAACAAGCTGTCTTTGGTTTTGGTCATGTTTGTGTAATGCGTTTTTCTGCACATGCAATATATAAAATATACCTTTTTTTGCGGGCTGTGGATGCAAGCCACAAAAACTGTCAAAGCCGGCAAAGTGGCAATTAGACATTAAGAAGTGGGAACAGTCAATTATTGGGGATGGATCGTGCAATTTGCAGCTCTCTCGAGTCGCAAGCCGCAAGACATACATTTAAATTATTGCACACTTGTTTTAATTGAAAGGCATTCTTTGGGATTCCTCGAGCGTAAATATCAACAACTTCCTTTGAGGTCCTGTTCCCCGTTTTCCCCATTTTCCCGACCATAACTTAGCTGCAGACACAGTCGGTAGTCGGAACATGTTCATGTCTTGGGCCTGTCTGGGAAACGAGCTAGGCCCGAAATGGAGAACGTCGAAGGGGAACGGGTCTGACTGTGGCTGAGGCCTGCCAACATTTCATTAAGTTTTGCTGCAAAACTTTTATTAAAACAAATACGTGCCACAGCCGCAACTCCCACATACATACTTGCATATAAATATATACACAGAGAGGGGGCGCAGGACGAGTGGGCGGGTCTTGTGTCTCGTTACATTTTGGCCTCGATTTTTTGCCACCATCTTTGCTTTGTTTTTCCTGTTCCTCCTGTTTTTCCCGCTTTCCCCGCCCCCCTTTTCAGTTGCTTGCGGTGCGGTGCGAGTGCGGTGCGGGCAAAAGTCAAGTCAAGTAGATTTGGGCTCGCAACGGCAACATACAAAACCGAAATGCAACAATTTCCTGAAAGCGGCTTTCCCACACCCAGTTTTCCTCGGCTTTTCCCCTCGCTTAAGTAAGTTGCTTAACTCTCCGACGATGTTGTCTTTGCAGGCGGCGCCAAAAGTCACAAAAATACACAAGGACATGGCCCCAGAAAACCTCCAAGGGAAGGTACATTTCGCACGGTCATGTAAGCCGAGCGGCAGCAAAGTAAAGTAAAATGGCATCTGGAAATGTAAACTTTTTTGCAGCTGCACTTCTTTCTGAATACTTTTGCCACCGACTTTTGAGCTGCCGCCCCATCTTATCAGCCGCCCCCCCCCTAGCCCCCCTTTCTTTCGTTTTTTTTTGCCTTTGTACCCCAGGGATTCCGTTTGCGTGGGCTGCATTTAAAACAGTCCCGAGAATCTGCAATTCAATGCATGCGAAAACCACCGAAATCCTCCGGCTTGAGATTCCTCTTAAGCAACTTAAAGCGCCTCAAAAAGGAGGAAGTGCAAGTTGTCCTCGTCTTCTTTGTCGCCATAGCCATCATCATCATCATCACCATCGTCACCATCATCAGCAGAGCTGATTTGATTGTATGCCCAGGGGATTTGATTTGCAAATGCCGGCGACATGTGTTCCCCAAATTGAAGATGGCATATATAGAAATCAAATTGAATGCGACGGTAAGCGATTGCTCAGTTGCATCTGGCTTTGTCTAAGTCTTTGCGTTTAATTAATGTGTCGTGAAAAGTTAATTGTCCTCTCGTATTCATTGTTTTGAACTCGATGTGCACAGGTATTGTGAAATTGCCCTTAACGAGGATTTGCAATGTGAAAGAGAAGTCCTGGGAAGTTTAAAGCCGCAAACTGCAGACAATGACAGGCCAAAAGCTTGCATAATTCCTATGCTTTGGCTGTGCGCCTTTGTCCTTAAAATTAGATGTTGATTCAATCAGATAATCGTGTTTTCAAGAAACTCGTTTACCTTGAAATGCTTCCTAGTCACAGTCTACTAGTAAATGACTAGAAACTTTCGAGACTTAACTAATTATATGTAGAATATTTTGTGGTTTTTTAAACTTTTATAATATTTTACGAGCCATAAACTAGTTTAACTTAATAAACTAACAAATAAATAAAACACAAATACGTTGAGAATATCTCTTAAAATATTTAATCTCTTGTGAATTTTAATATCTAATCTCTTGTGAATTTTAATATCTTTTATCTTTATTTGGTATCAAGCTAATTTCTGCTAATCAGAATCTTAAACTTAAATTAGGCTTCATAACATATGATTACTAATCACTTTTGAAAGCTTAAGGTTCTTTAAATTTAATGAAGAAATCTCTTTTAATTTCTAGTCACATGTGAAGTAGTCTCCTTCACTTTTATAACTTTCCCGCTTCAATTAAATACTTACCACTTGATAAAGCCACACATGCTTTCATCTTTTTTGGATCTAAAAAGACAAGAATAATTCTTGGTTAGAACTTTTGCCGAACTTTTTGCATTGGCATAACACTAAAAATGAAAACTGATAACGCAAAAGCAAGGCGGCTGGTGGGGGGTGAAAATTAAATTCGCAGACGTAAATTTGTGGTGGCAACTTTGTCACTTGCACAGAGGGACAGCAGCAACTACAACAACAGCCAGGCACAACAACTTGATACATTTTAGTGTTTTATCTCATAATTAATGGCGGCGACTGTGCTTACTAAAGGAGGCGCAACGGGGCGCTGGGGCGTGGCACTGCTGCTCAAAACAGACACGAAATTAATTGCGCTTTACGCGGGCACGATAAACGCGGCAACAAGGAGTTTCGAGCCACAACCCGAGCCTCGGCCAGTTACAAATGAACTGGCTCGTAACTGAAACCCGCTTGGGGAAAAAGGGGAAAAAGGGGAAAAGGGCGAGGGGAAAGGGGCCAGCGGAGGACGACGTGGAAGTCCCGCAAAATTAATTAAAAGTAAATCCAGTAAAAACTATTAAAGTTAAATTTGGCATGAACTCGACCACAAATCAATCTGCCACACAGGGTAAGCGCTTTGTGCGAAGGACAACCCACGAAGTGCGGATGCTGACGGGGTTCGGCATTTCAGGGGGGGCTGTGGCATCTGTGGCATTGGAAGGACCTCCGACAGCTGGAGAGGATTTTTTTCGGCTTTGGCTCGTCCTCGCGTGTGTGACAACGGCATGTTAAGCTGTTTGAAAAGCGTTTGAAGTCATTTCGGTTTTTCATTCGCTCGCTAACCTGTAAAGAGTGGGTAATATGGCACTCAGGGAGGTTTAAGCATTTATGTTAATGATAAACATTTCATAAAACTCTGATATAAATTTTAACACATTGTTTTTACCATTTGAATAACTGTAACTATTGACATATTTTAATTCACCAGTTTGTTATAAATATTAATAATATTTTATCAGTTTTAAGTCATGTGCTTAAGCAACACATATAACATAGTCCGCAAAAGGATTTTCTACTTATGCACCTCGTTTTCCAGTGCCTTTGAGACTTTGACTGAAACCCAAAAAAAATAATAACTTTACAAGCTTTACTTAATTTTATGTCCCACCATCCAGGGTATTTACTGTTTTCATTACTTACCAAAAAAATAAATCCCTTTTTTTGATAAATCCAAACAACACCCACACTCATGGTGAAAGACTTACACGGATTGGCAGTAAAGTTTTTTCGAGTGGCAACTTTTTATGTCCGGTATCTGAGGCTTTTAACGGTAGCTTGCTAACATTTTGATTTCTCATCTAGGCTCGGTGATTTGTTTCAGGACTTAATGTATAAGCTCCCCAACCAAAGAGCCCAAGCTTTGGTATATGATTTGCATTAATTTACTAGAGATTTTGTCAAATCACAGGGCAAGCAACAATGACAATTAATTGAAACAATTTTTGGGCAACCAAAAGGCGGTCCTGAGCAGAGAATCTCACAACAATTCCCAGTAATTCCCCAATAATTCCCTCCCACTTGGGCAAAGCGACCCCCTAATGTACAAAGGAGAAGTTTTGCATGGAATTAATTTAACTACCCCCGAACACACAAAGAATGACATCTAATCTGTTGCCATTTGTGTGCTGCCTTCTTATTGATCCGCCTCCCGAAGGCTCAACTAACTTTTGCAGCCAAACTTGGGGACATCCTTGCAGGGACGTACTCAGGACATCCGAGGGTGTGTGTGAGCGCCATCAATCAATAGACCATTTACTATAACTGCAGTTTCAGTTGGGGCAAAAGAAAGGCAGGAGGAGCGGGAAAACGCTCGCAATTTGATATTAACTTGCCAAAGGGGCGGGGACAATTTTACAAGTCATTCATTTTGCAATCAGGGCGTTGATTTAATTGGATGGTCATGGCCCACGGTCCACTGTAATACACATTTCGTGGCCATGACACGGAACGGTCATATATCAAACAGTGTAGTTTATTTTCCCTTTGAGCGAACAGTTTTCCTCATTTTTCACACAAAATTTCATACGACATTGCAGTCAAAAGTTGAAATTGTCCAACCCGAAATAAAAGGACACCGAAAATATGGAGAGGTAATAAAAATATATATGTTTTGCCTGCTGAGTACCATTGAACGTTCGATGTTTTCACATTTTTTTATCAGGAATTTTAATTGAATTGCACTCTCTGGTAATGCTCGGGCAATTATGTCGCCTGCAATCGAAAAAACGCACTGCGAAAATAAATTTTAATAAAACAGTGTCTGCAGCTGACATTGGTTTTATGATCGCCACAGAGTTTATGAAACTAATTTGAGTTCATGACATTTTCATAAAGCATTCATATGTGCATAAATATATAACAAAAAAGCAAAGGACAAAAACGCTTACCAAACGATTACACAACAAAATGGAAATATTTTAAGTAAATTATACCAACGCAAATTGCATTTTGTTCGAAGTAAATTATAAAATTCTATATCGTCCGTTTCGTTTGCGTTTAATTCAATTATGCGACAAAAATGGTTTAAGCTGCCTGATCGAAAAGGGAATAAAAAGGAAATTTGCGTTTTTGTATGCTTGCATATTCCCGACAAACTCTGCCTAGCATATTTTCAAATTAATCATGATTTGCTTGTCATAAAATAATTTCTCAACTGGTCTTTGACGTGGTTACTTTTGGAAAATGTTAGGCTTACATTTTAAATGCCAATTAGTTATATATTTAATCTTGATTATACATATTTCTTATTTCTTTATAAAATTATGGGCAAACTAAAATGTATTTATATATATTTATGTTCAATTTGACATTTAAACAAGAACGACTTAATTGCATTAATTTAAGCGATAAATTTAAAGTATTTTGTGGCGGTTTTTCAGTTTTAATATTTAAGTTATCTGATTTGTAAATACATTAATAATGTAAATACATAATAAATATCATAATTAAGAATCAAAACGTATTACTCTATTTAATATAAATTCAAATAGCAAGCAATTCATACGCTCCATTTATCTTTTTAAGAATCTTAAATTGGAATCAGACTGATTTCTTTAGTTTTACTTTATGGACATTTGACTGAAAGTGTTCGCATTAATGTGATGAGAACATAAAACGTTTGCAATCGCATCCAACGGTTATATAGTTAAGCTCCCCAGGCACCCGCCCCGCCTCCTTTCGCATAGATCTACCGCCCCTTTCTCCACCCAAGGCCAGATAGCACCCGTGGCCATGGAAATGTAGACGGGGGCAATATTACTTATGTATATTGCCGCATAAGCCGTCACTTGTGGCAAAGTACAAGCAATTTGGCCTGGCCAAAATGGGGTGGTGGGTGGTGGCGGATAAGAAACGCATTTGTATTAGTTTTACGCGCATTAGAGTCTCATTGCCTGGCTTAGGCGTCCCCACACACTCACACCCCCGATTGCCACCCAAAAACACAGGACTCTCCGAACTTTGGGCCACCAAAACCGCAGCAGAACGAGCATAAAATAAAGTAATAAAAATCTTAACTGGAAGTTGCGTGGGAGCTGGTCGGGTTGGCTATATCAATGGCTTGGGTTGATATCTATAAGATGCAGACAAGTATATCTGATATTTATATGCTGGATGCGTGTGTGTGTGGGGGGGTGGGGGTGGCACTACGTGACATTTAAAGGGGATAAGAAACGTCTAAGACCCAAATCGAATCATAAAATACGAGTTGAAATGGCATTTGTCGCCTTGGCCGCTGTCAAACTATAATTGTCCTTTTAAGTGAGTATTTGAAAAACAGTTATCTTCAAGGATTCTCACTGGAGAAGTGGAAAAGTGTATCTTATTTTCCTTAAAATTCTCTTAAATTTCTGTATTGTATCCCAAAATGAATAAATATGAATTTAAGAAAAAACTTTTCACTTTTTTCCGAAAGCCAACTTTAATAATCATATTTGCTTAGCTTGACTTGTAGTACTTTTAACTTGTGTAACTTATTTGAAAGTTAACAGATTGAATTATAGAAATCCATCAGAATTCTTTCAAATTCTTTCATTCCACGAGCATCAGCGCCATTAACTTCCGAGGTAAGGCCATTAAATCAGCCAAGAAGCTTTGTAGCATCCACAGCTTTCGATGTCGCTGGATGTTTGTCATTGAAACAAATGCAGCACGAAATGCACCCAAAACCCCAATCAAAGCCAAATTACCTAACGAGTAGCGTCATCAAGTGGCATCCACATCCCTGCTCAAACTTATAAGGAAGACGAAGCCGGGCCGAGTGGCATTAAGCTACTTGAGTTGATCTCGGGCAGCTTAAACTTTTTACGGTCGCAGCGAGAGCATCAGCTCTGTTGCGGAGCATCATAAAATGGGAGGCGACCAACCGTGGATGGTACGGATTCCGTTTCGACGGCCCCAAAGCGGTGGGGAAATCGCTCAAATCAAGTCAAGTTTCAACAACTTTTACTTGATTTAAACCCATTAAAAGTCACTTTTTTAACACTTTTGCCGCCCAGCGTGGTAGAAAACACAGTGCGGGGCGGATGGGAACTCACCTTTTGCCATTAGCGCATGACGAGATGAAGACGAAGATGGAGATGGAACCCCAGCACGAACACAGGCTGTGATTTGGAGGATGTTGCCGCGGTGTCCTGCAGACAATGGAGTGTGTCCCTGTAGCCGTGTATCCTGCATACCTGCATAAGCATGCCCTCGGGGCCGTCGTCTTTTAAAAATGAATGCAAGCGCAAAATCGTAAGCCAGGATGAGATGGCGATGGCAATGACAACGACGATGTCGAGGGGATTGGGCATGCAGCTCTTTTGGTCCTGCTCCTCAGCTCCTGCTCCTGCTCCTTCCGCTCTTGCCTCCTCGTGATGCCAGGAAGACATAGACAATGACAATCGGATGAGTTGTGAATGATAATGTGTGTGGGGGTCGGAACGCAGAGCTCTGGGGGAGACAGGAAATAGCGAATATACATAGATGAGCGATGGATTGAATGATAAGTAGCTGCAGGGGGAGGCTTAACCCCTTGACAGTACAAAGTATGAGGGCGTACTCCTCTAAAAGATAGCATTTACGATTTTTCAATAAACGAACTTTATCGGTAAATTTTGCGAGCTTACAAGCTGCCATGATTTTCTTACGATGACATATATTTTGGTTATGTGTTATAAAGTATATAAAAAAGGATTTTAATAATTTTAACTCTGAAGAATGGGTAATTTGTGACTCATATATATTTATATATATTATTTTAAATTAAAGAAAGAGAAAATAAATTTTGTTATATATATATGTCATCTCATATATATTTGTTTGTAAAGAAAAGAAATCCTTATTAAATTTTATATTAACACCTTATTAAATGAACACATTTCAATAGAAAGCATATAAAAATGTTAAGTTGTTGTTAAGGAGTTGAGTTTCAGTAGATACAAGGGCAGCCCGTCTTCTTCCCAAAAAGAAACCCTAAGTACACCGAATTAATTAATTTGGGGAGTGCCCAAATCCTGTTGCTGTGGACTCAAGAGGCATTTGTGTCACTCAATTGCGAATTACTTAAGTCGAGCGGCCTGCATGACAATTGCGCAGATAGGCGGCCGGAAACGCAATGCGGCAATCATGTAAATGCGGCAGCCATATCGAAGCACCACTGCGCCGCACGAGGGGGCATCATCGGCATTAGGGGCTCTCTGCCACCAGCTCGTCCCTATTAGCATTTGGCATACCACACTCCGCACTCCACATTCCACTGCCGGCACGCACGATTGCTGGCCAAACAGAACGACGCTGCTGATGCGGCGGAAATAATTGTCTTGACACAGATAATCTCGTTACCTTTCGACCAGCAGCGGCAGCGGCAGCAGCGGAAGTTCCCCGGGCACCACAAAACGGGCCAACACCACCTGGCCATTTCTTGTTTCTATTTATTTGCGTAATTTATGCCCCACCACCCACAGCACTGACACATTCAGCCTTATTTGCCATTCCTCCCGACGGAGTCCTTTTCCCGTCGTCCTGTTGCCTGCTCGTCATTGCTAAGCTCTTTTTTGGCCGGGCAAAGCCGCTGTTTAAAATTCAAATCAAATATCTTCATAAATTTGGTACAGCTCGTTACCAAAACGGGAATGGAAACGAGATGAGGTGAATTTTCACAGCCCATTGTGAGTGAGATAAAAAGTATATAGGACCGAGATATTGGTGTTTACAAGCTGAAAATACAAATCAATTTGCAATTGATTTAAGCAGCCAAGTATGGCATGTTGTTTTGTGTACTTATCTCTTGAAATATTCACAAATTGGTTCTAACAAAATATGGCAGAAATAGAAAAAAATTATTCATAGATAATCGCACTTAGATAGGATAAGTCTTAAAAAATGTTAAGAATCATTAAACATATAGCCTGGAATTGATTTCAACGGTCAAGTTTTTAAATTTTTAAAGTGTCGAATAAAAATTAATTTTTTGTTCTTTCCTCTTTTAAATAAAATGCACAAAACAAGTTTGATTTGAATAAACAAAAATAGTAATTAGGTGTGCATTTAGTTTCATTGCTTGAGGGATATTCTACATTCGAACCTTCAACTTTCATTTTTGGCTTTGCTGCTGTTCACATCACTGTCACTTGGCATAGTCTTCAGAAATTTTGATTTCTTGTCACATTTTGTTGACATTCATTATTTTTGTTGGACTTTTCTTTGCCAGGGCTGCGTTTGTCTGGCCACAGCCAATTAAGGTGGCAAACGGCAACTGGCAACCGGCAACTGGCATCTGGCAACCGGCAACCGGCAAAATCGAGAGAGTGGCAGATAAGGACACGTTCGACACATGTTGGAGCTGCTGCCGCGGGGGGGAGGACAACGTGGCGCATGCTTTATGTATTGATTTTGCTTAGCAAGCAGCCGAAGAGAACAGGCGACAGAAAGGTCCTTCATCGCCTGTGCTGCACTTCCTGTGCCCGGGCACTTCCGCTTCTGTTTCGGCAGGCCATAAGCCTCCTGCCCGCCGCCTTTCACCTAATTGCACAACGAGGACTCACAACTAAGGACTAAAAGCCGAGTACCGAGCACTACTGAGCAAGTGTCGAGTGGCATCGTCTGCTGCAATTTCCGCACTTATTGTTGATGCAGTCAGCTAGTCAGTCAGTCAGTCAGTCAACCAGACACTCTGCTAGTCAGTCAGCTGAAAGACTTTAAATTGTTTCCCAGCCAAAATTAATTTGTATGCCTTGGCTTGCGAGTGTTTTTCCAGCCCGTCCTCCATTTGGTACTTGTTTGCTCAGCTCCTGGGAACATCTCAAGTCCTTAATGGCTAAGGCAAACATGCGCAGCTCATGCCCCCTCATTATTTTCGCACAAACAATAACAATTTGGAGGAGCGTTATGTATTTTGCAACTCAATTAGAAAATGTTTACAATGTGAATGAAAATTTGATGTGGATGCGAGCGAACTTTTGGCTGCCTAGCCGAAAACTTTGATAAAAACAAAGTTGTCTGAGGGCGGGCCCGAAACGGAAATGGCTCCATTAAAAGCGAGGCAAGGTAATGCCTCATAAGATTATTAAGAGTTATGGTAAAGCACAATGGCACTAGGGGTTTTGTGTGGAAAAATAGGCGCCGCACTGGCGACACTGCCGCAACTTGGCCAACTTTTGTCCGCGTCTGCAGAATTTTCCATGGCGTCAGGTTGTCGCTGGCGTTGCAGTCGCGTTTTCCAATTCCCTGCACCTACACGGTCAGCAGAAAAATGTCTTTATATGCGGAAAGCCACATGGCTTTTCCTCCGCCACTACCCCTACACCATTCCCCGCCAGACAGGCGGACAATCAATGGAGTAGGAGGTGGAGGAGGAGGAGGTGGAGGAGAACAGAGCCTGGCCATAAAGATAGCGGACTCTACTCATAACTTTAAAGTTCGAAAACTAATTATGCCCATGGCCTGTCCGAGAAATGGCTGCTGCATTCCCATAAATTAGGCTCGTAGTCGGCGGCCCTTGGGCTAATTTGCTTTTGCCTTGTGCTGCATTTTATGGCTAATGGTTTTTGAATAACAATTGGCCAAGTCCGGGCAGGAATCGTTCTCGATATGTAGTACATAACATATTTGCCGGCTTAAGTGCCGCATTAAAACAAGCCAGGCCAGAAAGAGGATGCCATGGGGCAGCCTAGCCCATCAGTTCATCCCCAGATCCATCACCATGACAATAAAGGCAATTGACGAGCAGGCAAATGTCGAAAACAATGATTAACGAGCGGGCTAGATGAAATTGGGAGGCATCCTGTGGGGCAAAGGGCGGGGTTCCTGCCACTCACAGAGGCATATAAAAAGTAAAACGAAATTCGTAGACATTCCAGCATTCGAGATGGAGCAGCATGGCATGGGCATCATCAATGATTTAAATTAATCGTCGTAACACACGCAAATCTCGCACATGACAACCGAACGACAACAAAGGAAGTGGGTGATTGTGGGTCTAAGGCTGGGGATGGGTATGGGAATGGGGATTCCTGGCGGATGTAGACGATTTCTTCCTGCTTTCCTGCTGGCAGCGGATATGAAGTCGAAATCACCATATCAGGCCAAATTACAAGAGCAAACATAAAATGGCTCAGCCAAATGACTAAACGAAGTGGCAAGCGGCGGCACTTGATGGCATTTCGTTCTGGGGAATCAACTTAAAAGGCAGCCGAGGCCAAATTAAAACGAAACGTTGCGATGACGGTGACGGTGACGGTGACGATGAAGATGGAGATGGCTATGGCGTTGGCTATGGAGATGGCTATGGAGATGTATATGTATATGTATATGGCGATGGGGATGTGGATGTGGAAATCCAGGGGATGTGTGGCTTTCGGCTTGATATCTCTGCACTCACGCAAGTCACTGCCAGAGAGTTTGGGCCACCAATCAGAGCGGATAACATGTGAAGTGGCCTGGCTTCTCCCTCCCCCTCCCTTCCGAATTCTGTCTGCCGTTGAGCTATTTTGACAGATTAACTCACGCGTGCGGCAACATGCCCACCCCCCAACCGACTTCCGTTTCCGCATGGCCATCTTCACCCATTCTACCGCCCAACTCCCATCTGTCAATTGTTGATGGGGCCGGCAGCTTTGACAAACAAGCAAGCAAAAAACTGGACACTGCCAGACCAGAACTCCATTCTCCAACTGATCTGTGGGCGAGCAGAGAAGCGGAGCTGCAGGAGCAGCCAGAACGTAGTCCATGCGAGATTCAGAACCAGAACCAGAATCAGTTTCTGGGCCCCAGACTGAGCCAGAGAAATCGCGCATGAAAATACAAATGCAAACAGTTAAACACACAGAGACATAAAGCCGAAATTCAGCAGATAAAACTCGAAAATCGCATGCTCTTGAAATACTGCATTCCATTTAATTTAAATTTTAACATTAAAACATCAGTTTACTATATTTTATTTTTTTTTTTACAAATTGTAAGACAATATTAATAGTTTGTCCGTTTTCTTTATTAAGTAAGATATTAGATAGTTATTATTATCATATTTATTTCCAAAGAGTAAATACAAATATTTATACATTTTATAACCCAAGTACCACATCTTAAAATAGATAGAACAGAGAGGAATAGACTTGATTCCCTTGAATATCCCAAGCCATCTCTGGTGACAAAGTTGCTGCCAAAGTGTATGTAACTCGAAGTGAGGGCAGAATTAACAGGACTCGACATCCGTTTGGCAGTGTCAGCCATTTGCCGCTGCATGTGTTAAATTTAAGTTTTGATTTACGACCTCAACTTTGTAGGCTGTTGTTGTTTTATATAGGCAATACGCTCCCTACCCTTCCGCCTCCGTCTCCTTCTCCACCTCCCTCGCACACACTCACACACACACACACATGCCCGCTTTGATAGTGATAAATTGCGCTGTCAGAAGTTGGTAGCTACAATCGCAAACTCTCTAGCCTGTTTTTATTTCAGCTTCATTTTTTGTTGCCCTTTCCTAACTGAGTTGAGTTGAGTTGAGTCGATTTGAGTTGAACTGAGTCGCAGATGCCGGGGAACCAACATAACGTATACGCCCTGTGGCGTATATCAAGATATCTGTGCCATGGCATAGGTTGCTCCACTCCACTACACTCTACTCCACTACACTGAACATCCCATCCACGTCCATATAACTGGGTTATGAGCCCAGCTTCGAGCATTTAATGGCTGTTGACAGTCGTGTCGGAACACAAAAGGCATAGCACAGCATAGCATAGCCTAGCCGGCTTTTTGTTTCAAGCCTTTCGCTCTGCTCACTTTTTATGGCCAACTTCTTGACGGGCTGAGCAAGTTATGTGCCCATTTTACTGCATTGTTGTTGGGCCTGAAGGGCGCTTATAAATTTGTAATAAAGTTGCTTATGCGCTGCCATTGTGGGATTTATGCGGCCCTCCGGCACACGCTGCGTATGAGCAATGTTGGCCCAACGGACTTTAGCTAATTGTGTGCATTAAACATTAAGAACTATTGGCTGGCCATAAATTGCGCCTGCACTTGTGCAATTGTGCTCCGCTTTTTTACGCACCAATGGATTTTACAAAAGATAGCGGTGTGGGAGTGGGTGTGGGGTTGGAAATGTCTGGCCAACCGGATTAGCCGGCATTTGGTGTGGCTCTTGGTCTACGCATAAATTATGCAAAATGATTTATAAGCGAAAAGGCAAAAGCGAAAACCGCAAAGCGAAAAAACTAAACATTGACCAACCGCATAAATTAATTGAATTATGCAGGGCAGCCCACCATCATCCCATCATCATCACCATCACCACCACAACCGCGCCAAACTCCCATTCTTCCATGCACCGTCTATTCATTATTATTATGTAAATGTTGCATGTGCGTGGGAGTCGATTGCTGGCATTAAATCATGCGATTTGAACTTTCACTTGATTAGCGCCAGGCTTAGTTGACAGATTTATGGAGGTCCTGGATTCTGGGCTCTTGAGCTTAAAGCTTAACCAAAACCGAAATCAATTTGCCAGCGCCTCATGTGCGTAATAGCACCGAAGTCTATGGGGACTGCCTTTGAAATCAATAAACCACGCGCTGCTTTTATGGGCTAGAGCTATATACTTCGGGATATTCCGAGTGTGTGGGTGTCAGCCAAGAGCATGACATGTGTCTGGGCCTTTATCCCCCCTTCCCCTTCTCCCTCCCCTTCCTCATATACACATTCTACTTTGGCAGCAATGTCTTTAATTTCTTAGTAGCTGCATAAATAAACTATAAATTCAATTTTAGTACGTTAAGGAGGCACTTGTCTGGCCTTATAGAACGCTTGCATCTTATTGTATTTTGGTACAGTGAGGTACAGTGAGAACACGCATATTATAATACATAAGCGTGATTATTAAGAACTTATTCAAAAATCCCTTATAATTGATTTACTTTGGACTTTCATAAAGTGGATTTTTTCGATATATTTCTAAGCTACAAAATAATCATTATATTAATTTAAAAATTATAAAAGTATTTTATAACATTATTGTTTTCTCATTTTATCATGTTGGAGTCACTTCATCATTAATATTATTATTCCACTTTTGCTATTTGTTGATTAAAAGCTTGACTAAAACACAACAAATGTTATAAAGCTTACTTAAATCTACCAAATAAATAAGAAACTACCTTGTTATATTTGTACTTTCATCGTTTCTAACAATTGTCCCCAAATTGGCAGTGGCCACTGTGCGCTGTTGAAAGAGCAATCCCGAATTGCCACTCGAACTGGTTGCATATTTGCTCAGCTTTCACATAACTTATAAGTATTTATGCCATGCGGCAAGCTCAAATAATGAACAGGAAAACTTATCCGAAAAGTGGCGAGTCGAGGGCAAGGAGCAACAGCAGGAGCAAAAGGAGCAGAAGGAGCAGCAGGACCTGCACCAGCTGATGGAAATGGCGAACGTTTATCGGGCCGTAAATCGTGGCTCGCTTTCATGCAGCAGGACTCTCACATGTGCTTAAAATTTAATGACCCTTAAAGACCCAGTCGGAGGCAGGCGACTTTTATGAGCTGTGTGATTGCGCGACGGCATGTGCATGTCCTCTGTGTGTGTGTATGTGTGTGTTTGGGCCACATTTAAGGACCCGCATCCGCTGCCAGCGGCCAACAGAAGTCACTGCCATCGGAATTGGAAGTCATTGAGACAGCATCGGGCAAATGCAAAAATATGCAAAACGAACGAACAACGTTGTCATCAAAACTTGCAATCATCGGAATCAGAATCAGAATCAGAAACAGAAACAGGGAAAAACACATGGTATCAGTGGCACATATGAAAGGCAAAGCTGGAATCACCAACCTACGTGCAAGAGGTGTGTGCCAATGTAAATTCAAACAAAAGTGCCCAGCGTTGATGGCAAACCAGGTTGAAACTCGAGTCCCAACCAAACCAAACCAAAACCTATTCGATCCAATTCGATCCCAAAGAGACCAAAACGGATGGCCAATCGCAATCCCCAGCTGTCCGGGAGATAGCCAGGATTAACAGTTGTGCGAAATGAAATGGATAGGACCTAAAAACGTTATGCCGGCGAAAAGCCATACAGCAGTTTAAGCACTTGCATTGCCATTTGGCCATTTCCCGTACGCTTCTTCGGGGCATTCGCGAATTTATTAGCCACTTTCCAGGGACTTCCCCCCAATAAAGCAGACGAAAACAGACGTTTAGTTCTAAAAATAATGGTAATGATTCTGTAAATGGTATTTCAATGATACATTATGGAAACCATTATTTCGAGCATGGTGTTCTTATAAAAATGCTTAAAAAATAAAGCACTAAATGTTCTTATAAGGGATTTTTTTATCAAGCTGCCTTCTTTTTGTCTTTGAATCGAATTACTATATGTATTTCCCATAACGCCTTTATTAAATTTAAAATAAAAAGTTAACTAACAAAACATTGTAGCGTATTCTTGTTTCGTTCCCCGAAAAAGAAACATTTTGCCCACAGTTTCGATTTTTTGCCTGCGCATTTTTGCATATTGGCCACGTGCGCTTTGATAAGTGAAAATTGGAAAAATCCTCACTTTGCATGCAAAAATAATTACGAAAATATTTGCAGGCGGGCAACAATGTCGTTGTTTTTCCAGGGCTTTTAGCTATATTTTTTTGGGGGGGCTTCAGTATATTGAGCGTTTTTGTGCAGCGGATTTGACAACTTAAAGCGGCAACCTTAGAGTAGTTGAGCGTTTCAGAGCCATAGGCAGTTAGTGGCTACACACTCGGGCTTATGGCCAGATTCACAGGGCAGCGGGGGGCTAAAACGAGGGGCAGATATAAGGAAAGTCCGGCGAACAATGCAGTGCCGAGGGCTCCATTGTCATTCGCCTCTGTGCATGGCCCAAAGTTAACTGACGTTCAGTTTGTTCATGTTTTTTTTGTTTTTTTTTTTGGCCAAACTTGGTTTCTTTTTTCTACTATTTTGCTTTGTATTTCGGGTGTTTGTGCAGTGCTGACTGCAAATGAAAAGGCCATCGAAAACAAAAGCTTGCGTTGCCTATAAATAGCGTGAGCCCAACTTGACTTTCCACTTGCCAACTTTCTGCCACCGCCAGTCGCGCCTTTTGGCCACGAGTCTTATCTGTTTATAGCGTTTTTAGCGTGTAAGTCTTTGAGCATTTTCCGCTTTTCTTTTCGGCGCCCATTTTCCTTTGTTTCGGTTTCGGGTCTGGCGGAAAATTCCGGCTATGCGTTGTCTACCGCCATAGATCTGGGTGGAATTTGGCAGCGCCCCGAACTATGTTACTTAATTGCATTTGCCAACCATATAAGCGTTAAGCAGGCTCACAAATCTAATTGCAATTATGCAATTTGTAGCCGTTAGTGCAAAAAACATATAATGTGCCATAAATTTATGCAACGATAATGCTCGACGCGGGTGCAGCGATGTCAACGCTTGTTTGCAAATAAACACAAATCGCTAGCCATAATTTATTCGGGCGTCAGTGTGAGTATGTTAACATGGCAACACACTCGCCGGAATTATGCACATCGGGGCTACAATATAATTAACAAAGCACAACAGGGCTCAAAAAACAAAAAAAGGAAAAAGATTGCATCGAACTATGGCAACACATTGTTTATTGTGTTCAATAAATTATTTTTGCAGCGCGTCTCGCGCTTTTTTAATTGCATTTCAATGTGGCAGAGTGCGTGACTCCGGCGCGAAAAATTCAAAAACTTTATTAAATTACCAGCAAATAATGCAAATCACGTGTGCAGCAAGGCGTGGTTATTTTTGCCACCTTTTTTTTTTTGAATCAGTATGCCCTTATAAGTATGCTGCACTTTGTCGAGCTAGTTTTTATGGCGTAACGGCTGTTAATTGGCATACGATATTAAAGTGGTTGGAAAAAAAGTTAATTGCACAGAAAATTTAATATTAAATATTGAATTCTTTATAAACTGTTGTAACTCTGTTTTAACTAGAAATAAAATCTACTTTTTATATGTTGTATGCATTACATATCTGCTTAATATACAGACTAATATTTCATTTTGTTATTATAAAATCACAATTTTGTAAGACATAATGCAGTTATATATTTAAATGCATTACTATAATTAATATTACATTTCTTCCTGTGTATAGTTTTTGCTTCTCTATGAAAACTGAAATTTAAACTGATTGCTATTTAAAAGGCTCTCGCTGCTAACCCCAAAGAGCATTCCGCCAAACTTGGACATACTTAGCTAAATAACAGAATTAATGAAACATTTCCAGACCCTGGCTGTGCAAATACAGTTATTTATATTACACTCAACTTAATTACAAGCAACAGCAGCCGCAGGAGGCATCGCTCCTCTGACAGCAGCAACACTAGCAGCAACACTAGCAGCAAAACCAGCAGCAAAACCAGCAGCAGCAACATCTAAGGCGAGCTTAATCCGGCTACATAGCCACGGTTCATTAATCAGGCGCGACTATAAGCCACAACAAAACCAAGCATCAGGCTACTTCTCTGGGATCCTGGGATCCTGGGATCCTGGGAACCAGGAGCCACTGAAGTCCCAAGGATAGCAGGGAAAAAATTAACAAGCAACTTAACACTTTAACGCCTTTCACTTCACTTTACGATGCCAGCGAACAATGTAATTACTTCAAAACAAGACGATGCTGACCTCCCTCGGTTCGTGGGCTCCTGAGTTCTTGGGTTTTAGGGTTTTGGATTTCTGAAGCCTTGAGTTGAGTTGAGTTAAGAATGAACCAGCTGAGAGTCTGCCTTGAACGCTTGGCTAGGTTTTCGGGCAGTGTGCCCTGGCTGTTGGGATGCTGTGGCCCCGACTGCATTACCATTTGATTATAGAAAACATTTATTTAAGTTGCCCGGGGATGGGCAACTATACTATTACGTAGCCCACAAGTACACAGAGCGAAAAGCAAGGCAACATAAGGTGTTTGCTTATGGTTTATTGGGTACTGAAAAAAATATGGTTTAAATCAGCATGATCCAAAATAATAAGAAAACTAAGATCAACAATTTATGAAATTAGTATAATTAATTATTCAAAATGTTGAGGGAAAATGTAATAAAATATAATATTATTATATATACTTTTTTAAATCCCTTCAAAAAATTAAATATGTTTGTAAATGCTAAAGAGTATTATCTTTATATTAAATATGCAACTATGTCCCAAGCAAATATGATGAAGTATATATTTTTTTTTGAATATAATAGATAATATTATATTTTATTTGTTTTTGTTAGTGTGTATCAACACAAGATGGCTAGGAAAAGCAGGGAAAAGCTGGGCGAGCCAAGCCGAGCCAACAAACTGCACCGCCAACCAACCACAATGCAAATCCGCAGAGCAAACAATGTCAGGTGACGTTCGTTGGGGCCTCCGCAGTGGCGAAGTGGGTGGAGCAGTGACTGCACTAGGTGGTGCAGTGGGTGGCTTGGGTGGTGGTTCTGGGGGTGGTCCAAAGGATTGCTGTGGGTGTGTGCCAGCCACTGAAAGGCTGCCAGACAGCGGCACACCTCTGGAATCAACTTTGAAAGGTCCCCCAGCCGCTAGCCCACACACTGCTCTCAAATTGGTAAACGTTGACTCGAGCCTCTGCACGTAATTCAATCTGCAGTTTCAACTTATTCCCAGCTTCAGAATCAGCAGGATGAGCAATGAAGGTTGGCTGAAGCAGGAGCAGGAGCAGGAGCAGAAGCAGAAGCATCTGTGTCAGATTTGCCCGTCAGTCGTCGGGTCTGAGCATGTGTTAACGGCTTCTCCTCTGCATCGTCGTCTTAGCCAAGCTCAAGCTCTGGCCATTTGTCTTGGCCAACTGACAGCCTACTTTCGCAAGCCGAAAAGCCCGATATTAAGTGCACATGGCCATTGGTGTACGAAAACCCATTGCAAATGCTAATGGCAAGCCCAAAGCAACGATTGTGGTACCAACTGGGCTTTAATTAATGCTATCAGCCGCCGACTGTGACAAGCAAAAGGGGCCTGCGAATTGCGCCGGAGCTTACTCGATTTTAGAACGCCTTTCACTGAAAATTAGGGTGCTGAAATGCAAGTAAGAGGGTTCGTTGACCTTCTTTCTTGGCGAAAATAACCAGTTGTAAGGAAACAATAGTTGTGTATTGATTTTAGTGAATTGCAATCACAACACTGGGAAGAAATCTATATTTGGGTAATAACTTTTATAGTATTTTAAAGCTATATTATGGAGAATAGAATGGATTATTCTTCAAGGCAAATACGGGTTACTCTGAAAGCACTTACCAAAATGTGGAAAGCAAAGCTGAATAAAGCGCAATAAAATATAATGTCAAATCCTTTTTAGACACGCTTATAAAACTATTTTTAACGTAAATTATATGTTATTTATTTATTTATTGCAATTTTCATATTCGCACTGATCTTAAAAGCCCAACTGTGCTTAATGCGCACTTGAAATACTAGCATATTTAGTATGTCAAAGTCTAAACTACATTCAAATAAATGTATTTATTTCGAATACGCCGGAACACTGAATTTATGTTAAAATAGAAAATGGCAAGAATGCAATTTACAAGCCCTATCAAGTCGGGGCGAGTCCCCAAATGGGGCTTTCGGGGGGAACTCCATTTCACTTTGCAGACCGGATATACCCTTTTGCAACCCTTGGCCAGGAATCCGCGCATAAGTTTTCAGTTGATTGCATTCGGGCAGGGGCAAGAATCGAGGGTCGAGAGTCGGGAACCGGAAGTGAGAAAAATAAGGAAAAATGGGGAATCGGGAGTCCTGGGCCACTGGCTTTTGGAGCAGCGACACTTGGCCCAAGTGGCATTGTAGGAGAGGCGAGAAGCGTCGGAAATGGAAGCCTGAACACGCATACGTCTCGGGAGGGGACGAGGATCGGGGAAATCGAAAGAGGACCGTTCTGCGTGGGACATAATTAATTTAAAGGCTCGCCGCTCCATGGCAATGTTTGCAAAGAGGGTCAGGTGTTTGGGTTCGCAACTATTTATCATCGGGCGAGTGCATTTGCATGGGCATCGGAGAGTGGATAGCGATCGAGTTGATTTATTATAAATACGCTGTGGCTGACAGCCGGAGCGGTAAATGCCCTGACAGTTGGTTTAATTACACATATCAATTAGCAATGAGTGGCGAATGACAGGCGGCTTATGGCAGTCAAAGGATACTCACCATTATCATCAGCATCATCATCCAGTAATGAGGCTCTCCTCCATAAGCTTAAAGAGATGTCGATGGTTTTGGTTTGTTTTTATTTCATTTAAAGAGGACCCTGTTCGCAGCACCCACACAAACACAGAGTCAACATATGGCAGGGGGGCCTGGCCACATAATGTCCACAATGCGCTAAATAACAAAGGCAAATGGCTGGGAAAAATAAAACAATTTAAGAACCGAAAACAAGTCATTTGCCAGGCTGCCAGTCCTGGTCGTCCTGTTCGTCCTGTTCGTCCTGTGTGTGTTTTTGTGTGGGCGTTCAACTTGCCTAGGCCTTGGGCGTAGCCATTGTCGCAGTCTTCGAGCCAATGTCTCGGCAGGTCCTTATCTCACACTCACACACATAATGTGCTGCACAGTTTCAGTTTCAGTTTTTGTCACTTTAACCACTTCTGTGATGGTTTTTGTTCCCTTAGTTTTTTTTCCCCTCCCTTTTTTTTTGTTTTTTTGCTTTATTTTATTTGCACAGTAAACACTTTTCAAGGCACAGGAGCTGAGTGTGTGGGTCCTGGTGGTGAATCCAAGGGACGAGCGCACACAACCACCGCTGCCGCAGGACGACAGCCAACTGTGCGCTGAGCCCGAGTACCGTTGCCAGGACGAATCGCCCTGAATCGTTCATATCGTCGTAACGGCCAGCTCGAACTCGAACCTGTTCGGTTCGCTTGCAGACAAGGACTCTCGCACACCGAAGCCCGAATAAGGACTCCACCTACCTCGTCCTGCTCTCTCCTTTCCCCCGCCATCGCCATCCTGATATCCTTGTTTGCCGCGACACTTGTTACGGTTTACGGCGAGGGTGGATGTGGGTGTGCAAGTGGATGTGCTGGCCGAAGTGTTCAGGCTTGTTTGCTCGCAGCTACGACAGCGACTCTCGTACAACGTGTCGTATGCGCACTTTTGCGGCATTTTTAACTGTTTATTCCGGGTGCCCCCAGCACCCAAAAACCAAACACAAAAAAAACAGCCATGGAAAAATAAGGTACCTACATACATTTGGAGGGGTGGTTGGGTTGGTAAACAGGGGCCTTGTTCGAAACCAGACAAGCGACCACTTCAAATTTATCCTTTATCGATACTCATGCATTGGGATTCGTGAGAGTTTTGCTTTCCCCTGCATGTTAGACACAAGCTAACTAGATTATTGTAGTACATTTCATTTTAACCCTATCCGAATGAATGATTTCGGTAGCGGAGGTACTTATGATAATAGTTTTATATTAGATTTAAAAATTTAATATGTTAATGTCTATATTTATAACCCATAACATAAACATTTTATTAAAGCTCATTAGGCGATTTCAGAAAAAGTTTATACACCTAGCTATCAAATATTGGATATCATTAAATTAAGTAATTTCAGTTGTTAAATACGACACTTGTAAAACAAATATTACAATATTATTCTAGCAGTTTGTAGTTTGTGTATTCTAAAATTAAATGTAGATGTCGTGGTTTAGGATTATTTAAAACATAGTTTTCTTGGCTTTTCAGCGCAGCTGTTTATTGTTATTCAATTTTTATTTGTTTTTTATATTGTGACTTTAATGTCATTATAAAATAGTACGCAGAAGGATTATAATGAACTGTGCATCTTAATTTTAGACATTTAGCTAATTCCGGTATAGAAAAACATTATTATAAATTTTTAGCTTTAAAATGGTAAATCTACGATTTATCTTGCTAACCATTCTTAATGTTGTAGTGTATAACATGATAATCGCAAAAAAAAAATTTTATTACTCATGTTTCTATTTAACTACTTAGCAATTATGAACAATTACAAAAGTTAATTTCAATGCTGTGTAAATTGCTATTTATCTAATGCAATTAATTGCTTAACTCTTATTGTTGTATAATATTTTTCATTTGCTTATTAGCACCAAAAACAAAAAATATTGTGGCATGCAGTCGATGCAAACAAAAATATCCATTGATTTTTTAACAGCCTCCGGCACGAGCAACTGCAAACAATTGACAATATCTGCTTGTGATTGGAAAAGGTCTGTCACTATTATTTAGCAATCTAAATGATTTTGGGCGAACACGAACAACGTGAGTGTGGTATGTGCAAACTCCACGGACGTATTTACAATGCTGGGCGACCGTAAATCGAGTGTCCGGGTGTTTGGAACTTAGTGATTTGGTAATTGCAGCATCAACAATGATGTCATAGCCCATGCAAGTTTAATACGTTGCCATGGGTGTTTTTGAGTGTGTTTGCGGGTATCCAGTGGCCATAATGTGCCACGGGACAATTAACGGCAAGCGGCCAGACAGGCGGGCTATGTAAATATGGCCAACAGTCAATTAAATTCGAACTCGCGAGTGTTAAAGCGCTGAAACGACTGAAACGCAGCACGGACCCAAGCCAGTTGGCTCAGTCCTTAAACCAGTCGGATAAACACGTCTACATATGCCCGCCAATTTGATTACATTTTTGCCATTTTTTTCCCAGCCGAACAAAATTTGTAATTCAAATTAAAAGCGCAAATAGTTTTTTTTAGCAATCAGTGGAGGGGAGTGGGAGGGCTTTGAAAAAGAGAGACAGCACTTTGAAAAAATGCCCACTTATATTTGACAAATTGTTTTTCTTAGCTATATTTCTTAGAACATGACCCCTACTTAAATATCCAAAGTACTTAAATAAACAGTTTAAAAATGTTATTTGACAGGCAAGACATAATAGGAACTATGTAGGCAAATAAAATACTAATATACATATATATATAGCTATTTGCAAAAAATCAAATAATTATAAGCTTTTTTTATACACAACATTTTCATATAATATTTAAAAAGGAGGTCTCTTTTATTAAATGAATTATTACTATTATATAAGTCAATCATATAACATTACTAAATTTAAAATGCATTTTATTTGATCTTAATTGTTAGAATAAAATACTATCTGTTTTTCTTGCAGTCTCTTACAATTGTGTTTTAGAAAATACCTTAAATTATTTCTCGCTTTGGGTCGATTCAGCAGCCATCTGGCTGATTTTTCCTGCGAGTGTGGAGCCTGGGGACAGGAGCAGTGGCAGGCAGCAAAAGGCATACCAAATTACTGGTGAAGCGTCTGTCTCAGTCGGGTCCTGTGCCCGGGAAGAGGTCGAGCCGTGTCCTGAGTCCTGAGTCCTTGCAAAAGGCAAATGAAACGCAGTCAGTGGAAATGACGGCGCTCGGCGCGAGAGAGAAATGAAGGCAACTAAAAAATGGCAAAACAAAAATGGAAATAGAAATAGAAAATGCCGCCGCATCTGAATGCTGTGGAGCAACAATGTTGCATTCCACTTGGGCACTTTGTTAGGGACTTTGTATAATACGTATACATATATACATATATATATATGTGCAGCAACAGTCATATTGTGGCCGCACACACACTGAGTCTACGGGTTGGAGGAGGGCTTTAGAGGGTTAAGGGTGCCCGAACCGGCTCTGGGACAAAAGGGCGAAAAGTAAAAGCCACGCAGGCATTTGGCACGGAAAATATTTTAAAATTCCAGCAACGAAAGTGCAGACAAAACTCTTAAATGACGAGCAGCACGTGCCCAAATAAAATGATGCGCATAGTTTGGTGGGCTGGTGAGTTTGGGGTCCCAGCCATTCCTTTCTATAAATTCGGGTCTATGTGCTCCTTTTCCATTTCCCTGTTCCTTCAACTCAATTTCGCACACACAAACACACTCGGTTTATCCTGGCTGGCGGGTTATCCTGGTAGGCTTTCTGCTGACTTTTCAATGTGTCAAATCGTGCAGCATTAGATTGGACTTGCCAAAGCCAAGACGCTGGCAGGCTGCGATGCAGATGGGTGACAACTGCATATGCCAGCGAATCGAAAATGGCTTATTTATTCTGATATATTGATAAACATCACTGCCACATGGCAATGGCCATGGCAACAGAAAGCCCTAAAAAAGGGGAGTCTTCAGGATGGAAGTCAAATTGGTCTCATGAATTGATTTCTTTTCCATTTGGCGCACTATATATTGTTTGTAATAAGTTAATATCCACATTGAATATAAAATACTTAAATACTGATACTTTATAGATATTCTATCTTAAATTTTACCCACTGAATTATAATATATTATGGCAATTATTCATGTTCTTCTAAGTCAATTACTCATTGTTGTGTTAAACCTAATTTAATTTTACAGAGTAGCCCAGCCGAATCATTTTTTTGTCCTATTATTTGGTTTTAATTCTGACATCATAAAACTTCGTACTCAAATTGACAGTCATGCAAATGAACAGTCGCATTGGTTTTTTATAGTTGAAGATTATCGCTGGAGAAGCGTAAATCAGAGCTCATTATGTAGCTGGATATCATAATAAACGGCAGCTAATTAAAGTTCCAACAATAATTTGCACATTTATCCACTCGAAAGGCGTTTTTTCCCATTCGATTTAATTTAAGAAATTTGCATAAAATAAACATTGGAATTTACGAGAAATCACGCAATATTTATGCAATCTAAAATAGTCCCAACAAAGTGCGAGGCCAAAAAAGAAAGAGAGATAAAATAAATGCGAAAAAATTAAAATAACAAAAACTCGTTTGCAATGGTCGGACTGATGTCTAGCAATAATCAATCAAACGTGAAATAAATGAAAATACCCCGAACAAATCGAACAGCGAATCGTTTGTCAGAACTGCTATATTTCTTTCATTTTTTTCGTATTATTTATCTGTTGTTATTTTTGTTGTCTTGGCTTGCTGTTGCTCTTTAATGCGACTTCCTGAGCCCTTAAATTTTAGCATAACAAACCAAATACTTTCCGACCATTTCCGCCGGCTTGTTTCAGTGACATTTAAGCGACACAAAAAAGGGGAAACCGGTCGAAAAAAAATCTACACAAACTGCAAAGTGCAGTAAAAAATTTGTTGAAATATGCGACGAAACGCGGAGTATCCTCGCCATGTCCCGAAATGCCAAAAAAAAAGGAGCCAAACTGCTCGGCGTTTTATTTGCACTTCAATTTTGCCCTCGACGACGACCGACGGCGCACTTTATGGCGATTGCAATCCCAGCTGCACTCGCCTAACTGCACTGCAGTGCAGTCCCGAAGTCCTGAAGTCCTGGAGTTCTGAAGTCCAAGGAGTCCTGGCTCTCGACTTGCAACTCCCGACTCCTTGCCACTCGGTAGACAAGTGCTACTTACGGCTATTTTATGTTGCAAAATGTCCTTTGGAGCTTATCAGCATTTAACATCGGACAGAAGTCAGCCCAAAAATAATGGGCACAAAAACTCAAGCTGCAGGTGAACGGAGCGAAGCGAAACGAAACGAAACGAAACGAAACGAAACGAAATAAAATCATGTGACACTTTGTGGTTAATAACGCCCGGCTATGCATATATATGTGCTATATGCATAAGAGTTACCGGCTTCCATTGTCTCGCCGTGGAACGAACCCCCGAAAAACCAGGACAGCTCACACAACCAATTGGCGGGGGTGTCGGTGATTTAAATGCAAATTTATCGTCATGCAGCAGTAAAAAGGGAGCCAAAAAAATCATAAACGACCCCACAAAATATAAATAAATGGACACACACGCAAAACGTAAAAAAAAAAACGAACAAAAAGAGCAAGGATGTAATAATAATATTTACAAAATGTCTGTTTGCACGACTTCTGACGAGAGAACATTTTAATTTTTCGCATTTGCATTTACATTTTGATTAAACGATTTGCATATTGCTGTGCCACCCAGCGCCCATTTAGTGCCGAAACTGATTAATTTATTGAAAGCGATTCGAGGATTAATCAGATCATAATGCCAGGACCATCCGCTGCTACTTCAAAGCGCGCACTTGCTGCCTTCTGTACAAGTTGAACAGGAATCGAGTGCGATGAGTGGCGCGACTATGAGTGCAATACTGCCGCCAGACCAGGCATATGGCCCTCCATGCGTAATAAGCCACCAGGGCCAGCATCAGGGCCAAAATGCCGGCACAGCTGTAGATTAGCGATATCCTGGCCCAGGATAACTCCATCTGGTAGATCCGCTCCCGCGCCTGGTACAATGCAAGACAGTAGGCCATCGAGAAGAGCGACACGTAAAAGTAGATCGAATGGTAGAAAGCGGCCAGCCGTTGCAGTAGCCAGTTTTTGTAGTCCAGGCTCATGGTCTCAACTCAAAATTGGAAATATGGCTTTTTTTAATGCGAAACTTTACTTGACACCAAAATCTAGAAGCCAAAGGCAAGGTCAACTGAGCCAGAGAAGGTTTATATGTTAAGCAATCTTCTTCTATATCCATTGCATTTTTATTAAATTTGCTTTGGTTGATTTTTGTTTCATCAAATGTCAATACATCTGAAGCATTAACTTTAGATTTTAAAAATATTTTATTTTGATATTTTTTTTTACATTTTAGTATTGTATTTCAAACCATAAGGCATATATAAATGCACAGCAAATATAGTAATTTTTTTAACCATTTGTATTTTCTATTGAGGAAAATATTTTTGTTTGTCTGAGGGGTTATTTTAATATTATTTTTAAATTTGATTTAAATCAACCAGATTCAGCAATCCTGCAAAAGTCAGAATACAAATTTGTAATACTATTATTATTTATTTGAAAACCGGTTATTCGGTGCATTCCAACCATCCAGATCATCCTTTTGTTTTTTCTTTTGCCGAACTTTATGTGCCAGCCAAATCAAAAACAAAATTTCTCACAAAGGCCGCACTCTCTGCTCATCGTTAGTCATTCCCGTGCTCCCCGGTCTGCGGAATGGAATTGTTGTTTAAGTTTGCCATTTTTCAACAACTCATCAATCTGTTCGATCTGCGATGCTGCCACAGTTTCCCTGCCAGTCTAGGTTCCTGCTCCTCTTCCCCAATTCGTCCTGCGTCCTGCTGCCGGTTAACGGTTCTAACTTATGCGAGGCACGCACTCTCACCGCAAATGCAGCAGCATCCGTCTTCGTCTGCAGCTCGTACAAATACACATCCACCGATTTTCCTTCCTGCACTGGAAAAAATAGTACCAGTTTCAGTTTATTATTTTTATTTAATTTCAAATGTTTTGTATTTGTACTGATCTATAGACAGTTTAATCTGAATTTAACGTGGTCAAAATAAACAACAAATTTTTAAAATAATACCCAAAAAACGAGACTAGCTTAAATAATTAATTCAAAATTATTTTAAAAATTAGGAAATACCAAATAGGTAACTGGTAAAGTTTTTTTATGTAATATTATCTTATATAGGCCTATCTTTTATGTCAATACAACTAAATTCTAGACTATTTTCACAACTTTTAAAAAAAAATTAATATAGTTTTTTTTGTAATATTCATGAAACCAATTTTGCTCAGTGTAATTCTATGAACAAATATGGATGGCTGATTCGAAGCGAAAGCAGCTCGCTGATGGGCCTCGAACCGGCGGGAAAAGCCAAACCGCCTGTCGGCAATGACGCTTAACTTTTTTATTATGTATTTGCCGCTTTTATTATTCATCTATCATCGCTGTTATAGTTTAATAGAAAGTTTAAAAGTCATCATCGTGGCATCGGCATTGCCAATGACTTGCCAAACACCCGTGCGCCATATGCTCGCCTCCGGAGCCATTTCCACTTCCACTCCAAACTCGAGTTTCCGGCTCTTATTCGGGCTTTTTCCCCACATGATGCTAGATGCTGCTGCAGGCTGCTGCTGGATGCTGCTGGCCAAAAGGCATTTGGCGGGTTTTGGCCTTTAGCCAGCTCAGACGGCAGATAAACAATTAAATTTATGCAGCGAACGTTTCATTAGCATTCGAGGACTCCTCGCGGAGCAGCAATCCTTGTTTAGTTTGGCCGTTCTTTTGGACCGGGCCGTTAGTGTTAATTAACTTGGCGCGAATTCAAGTGGCCAAAACAAACGAAATGGGTATCCCGCTTACACTTTGAACTTCCTTTGGCAGCATCAGTCGGTCGATACAAATACAGATACAGATACAGAACGTACTCATATACATTTGTTTTCCTATGCTGAAATAGATGGCTCAGTGTCGCAAATTCAATATAACTGCCACTGGCCATGGGACGTTAATAGGACCATCGGCTACGCATGCAAAAAGCCAACACAACCACAAAGTGTTTCTAATAAATTTTTCAACGGCAACTACAACAAGTGTTTAAATTTATCGCATCTGCGATTTACCCTCCTCCCCTCGTCCCACCATTTGCTGCCAGTTTGCCTCGAACTGAATAAACAATATTTTATATGAGCTCAGGGCTCGGGGTCCACTCGTCCAACTCGTTTAACCATTGCACTGCCCGTTGGCGCTAACTAAACGATGCTGAACATCGATTTCATCACTTTGTGGAGTAAACGATTGTGTGATACCCTTAATATTATTGGGAAAATGTATTTTGTTTGTTATTTTAAGGAGTTAATTTAAGACTTAGTTAAGTTTTCCTAACGCAAGAGAAAATACAACTTTTTTGTCATGAGTTTCCTTTTATAGATATGTGTATATGATGTATTTTACTTTTATATAACCAATATTTTGGTATTATAAAATGTAATCCTTATTATGCCTTGTCTTAAAATAAAATTTAAACAATGTAGGTTTTTTTACGAAAATTTATTATTATTTATTAGAACTATTATCTATTTATTAGAACTAGCCATGTTTATTCTGATGTGCAAGAATAATAAAATACCTCTTTATTCAAAGAGTTTCCTTTTATACATGCAAAGAAAGGATTTAAAATATATTTTTTATTTATTATTTATTTCCCAGATACATAAGGCATCTGAAAACGTGCCGGCCCTGCAATCTGCTGTGGGATTACAGGGTGTGGAAACCACGAAGAGCAATTATGATATCGGGCATGATTTTGTGGGCAATTGGCTTTAATGGCTACCAGGGCAGGGTAGTCCGAGCCAAACGCTGTCGCCAACAGCAACTGCCAGCATCGTCGCTTCTGTGAACTCCGGCCATCCATTCGCTCTGCCGCTTTATTCCCAAACACTAACCGCTGCTCTATATGTACGTGTGAAATTTATTTAAATGCTGCCAAAAGGCAGCAGCAAAAGGCAACAGCAACAGCAACCGCAGGAGCTGAGACCGTAAGCAAGGCGGGATCTGGAACTGGAACTGATGAGGCTGGAGTTGGACTCGAAGGAGATACTCGATTGTCCTCCGTTTCGGGACTAAAGTGTCGTCCTGGATGTTCGTTATTAGCGGCGGTCTGGGTCCTTGCCAGAAAGTCGGGCCTAGACTCCGATGCCTATCAGCAGCAAAAGCTATACGGAGAGAAAATATCGCCAGGAGAAGCCATTCATTTTGATGTCCTTTGTTGGCACATAACTTCTGACTGATTTCTTGTCAAATTATGTTTTAAACTTATACAATAATTGATGTATTTAGCTTTTATTATTGACTTTAATAAAAACTTATACAAACCATTTAAAAACAAGACAATCATTATGCTTTTTAAATCCATTTAGATATATTTACTATCCCATTTCTAGACTTTTATTGATTTGAACAATTGAACTTCAAATATATTTTTAATTTTTAATAATTCAAACAAACTAAAATTTTTCCGTATCTATTTTTGTATTAATATGTTAATTATGCTAAATAAAAACGTTAGATTCAATAGATGATACTGCTACTTTGGCTTAGTCTTAAAAAGGTTCTCCTAATAAAGTAGCACTAAATTATTGAATACAAATATGTTATTAATTTGTAAAAAAAAAAACTAAAATGGATTTTTACTTAGTTTTAATAACATTAGTATCGATATATCTAGTAAACTTATCATTTACTATCCAAGGTATCACCAGCACCAGCTGTTTAAGACTAAGGCTAAGATAATTTATATTATTTTCCCCTGTGTATACACAAAGGGAACCACTGTGGCCGGCATCCCTTCCATTTCCCATGTCCTGCCTTGATTTTTACCATTTTTTTGTTGGCGGCCTGCAATTTATTTTTATATTGCCTTACATGATAATCGTTTGCATTAAAAATCGGCCGGCGTTGTCTGGCCGTCTGGCAGTTTGCCTTTGCCAAAATGTCGTTGCTTGTATTTTGTATTTATTTATTATTCAAAGTGTTATCGGTGACAGAGCAGTGGTGTCGGTGGGGGTGGCGGTGTGGGCGGATCCGCATCCGCATCCGGGGGCATGGCAGCCAAAACCCAAAGGATTAGTTATGATAAATGTGTTTTATAAGCGTGACACACACGCCGTGGAGTGGGTAGCGCCGAGCCAACAGAGAAAGCAAACAACCAAAGCGGGTCGTGTCCCATTTTAATGCACAGATAATGAGTTCCTTTGTTGGCAATATGTCAAATCGCTAGGCCAATATTTCAGACCCGAAAGGATTGGGATTGGGATTGGGATCGGGATTGCCATTTGCCGTTTGCCGTTTACCGTTTAGCATTTAACATATAACATTCACCATTTTGCCGTTTTGTGAATGCGCGTTGAGTCGTGTTAATTGCAAGTCGGCTCTGGCTCTAACTCATGGCAACTATTGGATGAGATTAGTCAGGCTGGATTACATAAATCAGTCGCATCAATTCTGATCGGTTACGCAAGACAAGCCGCAAGCGGAAGGCTGATAATAAATGCCAGTGTGGTGAAACTCGAGCGAAGAAATCAATTAAAAGCGCTTCAATTGCTTCGCCAGCCATTTTCTCCTTGTTGTGGTTGCTGCTCCTTTGGTTGCCATAAGGATGATTGGTCTGCCGAGGATAGGCATATCGAAATAATCGATGCACATGCCACATTAACGTTGTGATTTGCGGTCGAAACTCTCCAAATTAATGCACCACAACTTTGCAGGCCATAATTGATTGTTTGAGCCTGTGAATAAATATTTTTAAGCACCAATTTATGGCACACACAACACAATATGTTTCAGCTATCATTTTTGAATGTTGTGACGTTGAATAGTGCCTCAAAATGCAGAAAAGGCTTAAGTATTATGTCATTAAAAATTGCACAAAGTTCTTCAGATTTTGAAAGTAAATATATATGAGTCTAAAAGTAGGCTGAAAAAAAAGGAAATTTGTGTTTTGTGATGATTTTATAAGACACGCATATTTAAAAAATAGTAGAGACAAATTTTAAAGTTATTTCGAAACCTTAGTGATTTCTGTCGAACTCCTCAATATTAAAGAGTTATAAACAAGAACCTAACTTTGTTATTTGAGGACTACCACATTTATTAGGAAGAATTTAAAACCTTAAATAAAAGTCTCAAAGAAAAATCTACAATTTTATTTACACATAAAGGGAAGAGTATTACAGAACTTATTGTGCTGAACTGCTGCTGATTCGATTATGTTTCGATCAGCCTTTAGTTTCCATTCACAACTGCTGAAATGGGAAAAATGCAATTATGTAAGTCGGCAAGCATAATCGATTAACGCTTGGCATTGATGTAGCTGCTCCTGTTCCTGTGCTTCCCCCTCCATTCGTCCTTGCTCCTTCATTATGCCCCCACCCAACCATCCCCGCGCCGTGCATTTTCTCGATTGTTTTTGTGATTTTCTATGGAAACTGGTTGCTGCGCATGAGTAAATGGGATTGTGATTGTTATTAATCAAGACGTATACCTATAGGTGCTTATAAATTCGATTAAATTACCGGCCACACCCACTTGAGCTGCTCTTCTGGTGGTAATTCTACTTTAATCGCGTGCCACAAACGCGTGACTGGCGAAGTGCCGGGGCTAATAAATATTTCACTTAACTCACGATTTTCACGCCTACTCTTTTCTCACTGGGCCACCTGTGAGTGAATTGTTACAAAACGCTTTCACCATTTCACCATTTTTCCTGCCAGCCTGCTCGCGCATTGTCAGCGCTTTGTGTGCTCTAAATGTGTGGAAAGGTGGGCGTGGCAGGAGTCCTTAGTACGTAGTCCGCAGTCCGGACTCCCGAGTGCCGAAGTGCAAAAGTGCCGGAGTGCCAAGTGCTGCCGGCGGCGTCTCTCGCAATGAGTTGACACTTTGCATGTCAGTGTAATTTTGAAATATTAATCATACGGCATGTACAGCTTTGGTGACGATGACTGCCGCCGAATGGCAATGTTTGCTTGGCATGGCATCAGCATGAGCATGAGCATGAGCACGAGCTGTGGGGGAATGTATCTGAAAAAGGGCTCCAGCTCCGCCGGATGATGATGATGAGGCCGAAACTATTGTTGCCCTACCATGTTGCATATTACGTTACGGCAAACACCAACTCGAGTACGACCAGAACCATAACAAAGGAGCACTGGCTGCATAATCAAATAGAAAATGTTCGCCTAGTGTTGAACAAGCCAAGTCCACTGAGAGAAATTACCAACTTAACTATATTGTAAACAAAAATGTACAAATTATGCCGCATTATTTGTTGTTTGGGTGTAATTTAACGAAATTAAACATTTAAAACGACGCTGTATTGACTACATTACCTTTAAAATGTAAAATAAAATCGTATTAATTTTTAAAAAAAAAAATATTTTTCTTAAATTGAAAATTATTTTTAATTGTATTTCTCTGATAATTTTTAGTGTACAAAATTTCTTAATTTTTCTTCATTGTTTGAAAGTATAATAGGGATAGATATATTATTGGTTAATGTCTAAATTAAAACGGTAGAATAATGTCTTACCAAATTTTTAACCTCTTTAATTTCATATTCAATTTTAATTTTTCCCTAACTTGTATTTTGTATTTGTAATGAATCAAGCGTTTTACTGTTACATTGTTTTGTTGTAAGTTCTAACTTGTTTGCTTGCAATGCACAAAGAGTTTCTCTCAGTGCATTGTCCTGCCTCATCGAGGTGGCATAAAGCAATTAGTGTTGCATTTTATGGCCTTTAATGTGGTAATGGTTTCGGGTAATTAACAATTATGTCTAACTACAAATGCGACACGTTGCCGATTGCGTGCGTTGGCTGCTTGGCTGCCTGGATGCCTCGATGCCTGGCTTCGACCCTTTCGCTCCTCCATACTAGTATTTGAACCCCTGGAGTCCACAATCTCAATCTGCTGCTAGTTCCTCCTTGAGGTTATTACAAATTTTGCATATTTCAAGTGGCCACCGAAACTTGCTGTTGCCAAAGCTCCGGAGTGAAACTTCATTTCCATTTTCCAGCTGCAAAGGAGCAGCTGAACAAAGCAAATTAGCCATGGCTGTGAGAAGTAACTAAGTGGTTTGCTTATTGTTAGTTCGTTTGCCATATTAAAATTTCAGAATTTGCCGAGCGTCATACTTTTAATGGGCAGTGGAGGTACGGCACTAAAGGGATCCCTTCAGATTAATTACCCATGCAGAATTTGGCTCCAGCGGATGAGAGTGAATTGGTTTGGGGGGGTAAGGGTGTAAGTCCGGGTCCGGTTTCAAATATCCCAAATGGCATAGCTGGCGACCTAATGAGCCAAACTGCATTCAGCATCATAATGCACATTGTGTGTGTCCTCCTAGCTCTATGAATTGAGAATGATTTATAGTTCCATTTATGCTCTGTTTTGCGACATAAAAACTCACTTTGAGTGGGCGAATTTTAAGGCAGGCCATGTTGCGATATTACTAATTACTAATAACTATTAATTTTATGTATGTATTTACAATTTATTTAAGTATTACTCCTTTAAAGTACACCAAGCAATTTAAAACTTGTTTCCACATATTTTTTTAAGTCATTGGAAGCATTGAAATAAATATTACAATGTTGCAAATCTTTCTATGGTATTAGAAAACATTACACGTTAGCTTAACGAAATGTACCTCAAATGTAAATTTCGAGTGATTATGGAGAAAAGTGGCAGAAGAAGATTTATTTAAGCCAGTGCTAGCCGCGTCGAGCCAGTTAATTTCCTACGGCTGAAAATTTAATTTTAAGCGGCAGCAAACGCTCTTTTGGCCATAATTAAAAAGCCCCAACCTAATGGGCCCACTGCCTCCGTGTCGGCCAGCCAATTCCCCAATCCGCAGGGATGTGGTAGTCGGGATGTGGAAAGCGGTTGCGCCCGGGACACTGCAAAAGTCTATTAACGTACATGAAACTGTTAATTTCGCTGATGCAATTTCGGCTCAATTTATTGTGCACCCACAAAACACAATAAAAAAAAAAGTAAATGGGACGAGCAAACGAGGAAAACGAGCCGAAATTGAAAAGCCAAAGTACATAACAACAAGCTGGCGGCCGACGCATGGCCCCCAAATGCCAATCCCAGGCGCGAAAATCAATATAAATATGCTCGGCACATGGCCATGGAGCCGCCACGCCCCTTCTGGGCCCCTCCTTATCCCAATCCCCTTCCCCCCCCTTTCCCTTCAGTTGGGTTCCTCCTCTGCTCTTGAAACATGACAATTTATGTGCATTTTGTATGCAGGCGGCTAAATAGACAAGGCTAGGCGACGTCAGTGCTCGCGTTTGCAGCTGCACTTGAGAAAACATGTTCAATTTAGCACATATATTTAATATTTTATTCAAAATGGTTTAAAACTTGTTTTAGTATTTTAATTAGCATAAATATTGTGTTTAATGAAAGCCATTATTATATAGCTGTCAATAAAAATAAATAAAATAACATGATATTTTAAAATCAGATTGAAGTTAAATGATTAAAAAAAACCATCTAACCTACTATGAATTTAAAGGGGCTTAGCTAAAATTCAAGACCTCTTTTTCTCGCAGTGTATGCGTGCGCTGGCTGGACGGACGCAGCATAATACAATGCCTGTGCCAAGGACACCGAGGAGCAAAGGCAAACGCAAACGCAACCCCAAACCCGTAAACGCCCGCTCACACGTAACGATAAAACTTGAAAATGCTGTTAGCTACGAAAATTTGCTGTCGGACTTTTTGTCCGGGAGTAGGCCTAATTTGACTCCCTGCCACCCACACACCCACACACCCACGCACACACACACACGCACACCCTGCGGAAATGCACGCATCATTGCATCAGTATCTGTGTCTGTAGCTGTAGCTGCGTGCGTATGCGAATGCGTGCAATTGCAAATTTATGCACTGCGCTGTAAACAAGGCAAACATTTCCGACGTCGAGTGTTGTGCCGCCAGTGTTGCTAGTGCGAAACTCGAATGCGTCGCACAATTGTGAATTATTTACAGCATACTTTGGCCGACTGGCGGTGACTTTGACTCGTTTCGATTCGATTCGATTCGTTTCGAATCGATTCGATTCGATACGATACCATGTGAGTCTGGTCAGCGACAAACCTAATTACAGTAGCAGCAACGTGAGGGACAAAAAGGAGGCAGGTCCTGGAGCCTTTGTGGACTCGTTTAGCCGCGCAAATTGCTGTCCATTCAGTTAGCTTTCCGAGTCCTTTGCCGCACGCACACCTCGCCGAATTCAACAGCCGGGCCAAATAACTTTCGGTCCCAGCGACAACTGGCTTTTCAACTCCGACTCTTGCTCCCGCTGCTTTTCCTTTTCCCTTTCCATTTCCCAGGGCCACTGTCAAGTAGACAGACGTAAGGGGGTGACCCAGACCCTCCGTAAAAAAATGTGGGTAAAAACTGCCTGCTGCAAAATATTGTGCAATGCGCTGCCAAATAACAAAGCGAAATAAAAGTTGCCAGAAACCAGTGCTGCCTATCTACTGGCATATACTACTATCGCATAAAAATCTGGATCGATTAGACAAACAAAATCGGCCATAGGACATTTTAAATTTTACAAAAAAAAAAAACAACACGGAATTTTGTACTAACATTTGCTTTAAATAAAGTATTCCTTCGAATTGTCCTTAATTCATTTTACTAGTTTCCAAAATAAACAAGAATATTTTAGAGCAATTTATTTAATTTATTGTATTCCAAAACAATGACATCGAAGCCAAGGTTTTGAAAACAAATTGTGCTAAATGTAATTGACCAAATAAGAAACTAAACACAGAAAAAACAGGTATAAATACTTTATAGGAAACGGAAACGATTTATTCGTTTGGGGACATAAGCGTGTAAACATAAAAATAATTCTTTTAAAACAGAAACATTACGTTGCCGAGAGGTTGGGTGCTCACCAGACCTGATGAAAACGACTATACAAAAAAACATTCAAATATAACCGAAACATACTTTTTATAATTGGAAATATATGCTAAAAATACATTAAAATAATATAAATTCTCTCTACAAATTATTTAACAACTTTTTGATTATAACTAGAATTTTTCGTTTTTTTTTAATTTACTTTTCATTGGTTTATTATTTTAAAAGAATTGAAGCCCCATATACCCCAGGGCTACCTTTTTTGGCAGAGATGAGTACATCGAGTGTAAACAGCAACAACGAAAAACCTTTAACGCCAAATGTCGAACCTCGACCCTCGACTGTCGACTGTCGAACGTTGGGTGTTGGCAGTCGGCAGTCGGCAGTCGGTAGTTTGCAGTTAGCAGTTTGCAGTTGGTGTTGGTAGTGGCTGGTTTGGGCCTGCTTTTCGCCGGGCCCAAATGCGTTTGTCTGTCCCAGGGTCTGCGCCTGTTTTATTTTACTTTTGCATATTTTTTGGCGTGTTTCAACTATACTGCGGCGCTGTCTCTACATTTTTCAAGTTGTCTGCGTTTGACGTGCACGGATGGGCGCTCCACTGCGTCGGCGGTGGCAAAAGGGGCGGCAAAGGGGCGGCAGAAAGGGGTGGCAGAACGGCAAGGACGGCGGCGGTTGGCGTAGTTACAGTTTTGCCCATCGACTGGTTTTCCCCGCGCTCCTCGATGCGGTTGTGGCTCGTTGCTTGGTTATCGCCAGCGCCACTACTCACACAGCCAAAGACCACTGCCTTTTTCACTTCCAGTGCAGCGGGAACTGCAGATGCACTCGGACAAATATTACATACCGAAACTTTTTTCCATAACTTAAATTTATTTGTAATTTAATCTTTAACTCTCAATACTTAAAAAAAAAATCATTTAAAATTTTTCAACGTTTAAAATAAAAGTAACCTTATATACACAAGGACTCTTATTTATAAAATAATCTTTTCAAAAGTTAAAATAAATGTTTTCAGTTGGAAATAATATTTAGTTTTAATAAAAATATTTTTTTTGCACAAATTTGTTTGCTAATTTATAAATTTAACAATGTTTTAGTACTCAATAATAAATCAAATTATAAAGTTTCGTATTTATTTATTGATAGTTTAACTATCATCATGCTAAAAGATTTGGGCAATAATCACAAAACTAAAGTGTGTTGTGTTATGGTATTTTTTTGGCCACATAAAGTGGATTGCCTTATTGTTTTATAAGTATCTATTAACATGTTTGACTAATGGATAAATTGTTAACTGATTAAGCAAACAACCATGTTGTTTTTCCGAGTGCAGGCCAACAGCGGCAGCAAGTTGGGTGCTGTTGGTGAGCCTGTTTTTTAGTGCCTTCCGTAACCATTAAATTTTACGTTTTTATTAGCGCGCACACACACACACTGAAAAGAGGGACAGGCCGAGCGAGATAGGCCACCCACCAACCGCCCAACGCCCATCGCCTCCCACAACCACCCACTCCGCCAACAATTTTTGAATATTTCCGTTTTGGCTGGCAGTATTCGGTTTTCGGCTTGTCTACAAAATGCAGTTTTGCATGCACTTTGGCCTCGGCGCAAAAAGTCAACCGAAAAGAGACAATAATAAGTGCACAGCACAAAGAACGGAACCGAAAGAGGGGGAAAAACAGCAAAAAGCAGCACAAAACAGCGAAAAAGGAAAGCCAAGGAGCACGGAGAATGGAAAATTGCATTGCGCTCAGAAGTATGCTATCGTTTTCTTCTTTTTTTGCCTGCCTTATCAAAGTCTCAAATCGGTTAACAGTGATAGCACAGTGATGGGGGCGGGTTTGGGAGGGTTCAAAAAGTTAGCCGAGATAGCGAAATGCAGTCACCCAACAAGGACCTGAATATTTTCGACATTTTCGGGCCCTGCAGCTTAAAAAAAATATAATAAGAATAACACAAAGTCCAAAAACTTAAAGCGCGCTCGAAGTTCGAACACACTTGTTCGAGTTGCAGTCGTGGGCGGTTCCAAGTAAGTTGTGACAACCAAAAACAGTTGCAAGTTCGAGGGGAAGAGTTAAATTTGTGCGAGTGACGTTAAAACCCACTCGAACCTTTACAGAACCCAACGATTAAACTCAATGCCATCATACCAATTTAGTTCGACCCTGCCTTGTAAAGCAAGCAACTTGTTTGAGATCCACATGGATCTATGTTGCAGGGTAAAGGTCTTTAAAAAAGCTCTTATACTCTGGATTCTTACTCAAAAATTGGGTAATAACCATTTAATTGTTTTGAAAACAAACAAATTTGCAAACTCACTATTTTAGGGACTATAAAAAAATAAATTTAAAATTTAAAAATTTTATGAACATTTCAGTTTTGACTTTCTGCGCAAGTGTTTTTTTTTCTTAAAACAATTAAGTACAAAATAACACTTAAGTTTAATCCTGGCGGAAAAGAGCAATGCCAAAAAAATAAAATTAGAACAAGCTGTTTTAAAGTTTAAAATGGTTAAGTACAAAATAACACTTAAGTTTAATCCTGGCGGTTAAGAACAATGCTATACAAAATAAACTTAGATCAAGCTGTTTTAAGGTTTAAAATGGTCTAACTGACAATTGTTTTGTTAAAAATTCGTCCTTAAAGACGTTTCTATAAACGTTAAAATGTTAAAATACCCTTCCATATATTACCACACTCCCAACTAAGTAGACATGCTGGAAGATTCAAACTAAAGCTCTCCCTTTTTGGAAACCCTGCCCAAAAATTACCGGAACCAAAATTCGAACCCTGTCCGATTCTTCTGAGACTTTCTCAACAAAGGAGACACGGACGACAGGATACAGGATACAGGAAACAATGGATCTCTGGCAAAAGCTTCGAATGCAATTAAACGAGTTCTTCTTCGAGAACTACCCGTACATAGCGCTCTACAGCGGAGTGGGCGTGGCATTTACCGCCTATCTGCACTACCAGTGGCAGATGCACCACTACGACCTTCTGCACTGGAAGCACCTGGCGGAGGCCTTCTCGCAGGACATCGACTGCTTCCAGCTGACGATTCTGCTGGTGATATTTGCGATCAACGCCATCTTCGTGTTCATCATTCTGAGCATTTACTTGAAACCACCGGGACAGGGACAGGGACAGGGACAGGGAAACCCCGACGACGGCAGTGAGATGTCCTTGCCGGAGATCAAGGATCGCTATGCCCGCTTCATCCTGCTGCGGCTGATAGCCCGCCTCGATCGCATCCACTCGAAGATCTCGGCAAAGCGGAAGAGTCTCACCTCCCAGCACTGTGCCAGGGCCCACGCGAACATGGCCAAGGCGGTGGCCCTGTTCCGCAAGGATGCCCGCAAGCTGATCCTGCCGAACGAGTCCGAGATCCTGATGCCCATCGAGGACATCTACGGCGTGGCCGAGGACGAGGACCGACTGCTGCGGCGGTCGGGCTACTACAAGCTCATCATCGACACCACCGACGACACGGTCAAGGCTCTGTTCAACGCCAAGTGATCCTCAAGCAGCTAGCCGCTATCCCATTCCGATTCAGACTTTGAGTAAACTGCAGCTCGCACACTAATTGCCTTTATCTACACTGCGAGCTTTCCTTCTTAAAGCCGTTTTATTGTCTCAATTGTTTGCCTCTACCAGCTTTTTATGGCCGCATTGTGCACCGGGCCAACAATAACAGGCCAACAGACGCAGACCGTCGGCAGCCATCCCCCAATAACAATAACAGCCAAAGAAACTGAAACAGAAGCAGCAGCAGCAGCAGCAGCAGTAGTAGAAACAAAACTCCAAGCAGAAAACAGAAACAGAAACTAAAACTAAAATGCCAGCCCATGTCGGCACAGTTCAAAACAATATCTAATGTTGTCTACGGCAAAATATTTTGCAAGCGTCTTTTTGTTTTGCCCGCTTTTTTGTGTCCTTCAGGCTTTTGTTGTATGACTTGGCTTTAAAATCAGTTGAAAGGCTGTGTAAACTGAAGTCAGAGAGGGGAACTGGCGAAACCTTAAGTAACTTGCACATAATGGTGGGGAAAAAGTGATTTTGGTAAGAAAATGTATGATGATGCATATATATATTCTCGTTTAAAATGAAAAATGAATAAAATTAAGGGTGGTTATCCGCATAAGTTTGACTTTAGATTAGAGCTAGTTATTCTGTTTAAATAAATATAATATATGTATAATGATTATAGATATAGATAATATATACGGTTTGAATTAATCTATTTTTGTATATTTATTTAAAGCTCCATTCCGCTAAATAATTCTTTTTACTTTAGATATGTTTCCCTTGTCCTTGCTAAGGACTTCAAAGCTTTGCACGCTTCGCTGGCCCCAAAAAGTAGGCAACACAAGTCTGGGTAATGAAAAGTGCCGAAAACACGCACTTTTAACTTCATTTTTGGAGCTAATGCGCGAATGGCCAAAAAGTGACAGCCTAATTTCGGTAAATGTGCCGTGTCCTTTGCTTTTGGCCATAAATACGCGCCGCACGTGTGTATGAGTGTGCGTTTTGGCCGGAATGTGGCAAGTTGCATTACTTCATTCACAATGCGCACTTTTTTTTCGCACTGACTGAGGACCCACACCCGAACCCGAACCCGTAACCGAATCCGTACCCATCCGCCCACCTCCCGGCGAAAAAGACATTAAGTAGATTATGGTCTGATTGCATATTTGCGGATATGCGCGCCATAAACACGTTCAGACGTGCTGCAACCGCAACAACGGCGAATCGCGAATCGCGAGTGGCGAATGGCGAAAAACACGGCAGCGCAACAGCCGAAAGCCAATGCGAAAAAAATTTACATGGCTGTAACAAAACAAAAATCAAAAGGAAAAAAATTTCGAAACACAAAATAAAAGTGAACAAGAGCATAAAGAGCGGGGAGCGAAGAGAAAAGAATCGCGAACAAAACATGAAAACGTACGCGCATCTAACCGCAGACAAAATGACGCCTCGCCACGCCTCCCCGCCTTAGAGACCAAGCACTGCCCTCCTTAGTCCCTTACACATAGAAAAATATATGGTCATCTGTCAAGGTAACAAACTATCGAGCGGTGTATATATGTATAGGTAAAAGTTTATAACTCTTTTATAACTCTTTTTACAAGCCGATCAATTGACCAAGATATAAAACATATTGTCATTTATAGAGTTTCCAACAAGGAAAGCCATAATTACTAACTAAGATATCAAAAAAAAATAAATAAAAATAAAAAAATCTTAATAATAAATAACCCTTAATGATCATATGCATTAAGGATAAATCAGAACCGAATGGAATTTTTACGTTTTACTTTTTAAGAGATTTTTGAACTTGTTGGCAAAATTGGTGTCAGATCTTTTAAGCAAAAAGTTTACAAGATTTGATGAGCTGAATGTTCAAAAAAAAATTTTTTCCACACAAGAGTTGATGTTCAACCAACAAACCAATTTTTTAAAATGATAATTTATGGTGTCTAAATTGCTAAGCAAACTGTATTTCTGATCAGTATACCGTAACTTCTCCTCTTTGAAACCTTAATAGTGCGCTTATTGATGTAAGTGCCTCTGTTAATCCCCAAAATAATATGAAGGGGTGGCTAGTGTGCATATTTTTTTACCGTGCAGCCATCTGCAGCTTGCCTTTGGCTGCGGCTTCTGCTTTTGGCTTGGCGGAAGGGAACAACAAAGGCTGTATTTGTGTCTGCCGGAAGCAGAGAAAATTTTCCAAAAACACATGTAGCTGCTCCGTGTCCGTGTGTGTGACTGTTTTATTTGTATGTGTGTGTGTGTCATAAACCCAAATAGCAGCTATTACTTTATCGCCGAGGCAACACCACAAAATGGCTGTCTATTGCAGCTAAATGCTGCCAGCGGCTTTGCTTTGCATGTGTGGGTGAGTGAATAGGGGATGTGGGTATGGGTGTGGGTGTGATTGTAACTGTGAGTGGGTGGTGTGTTAATTCGTTCAGGTGGAAAGCGGCAAACGAGCCGCAAGCAATAAACAAATAATCATAAATAATGTTGCCTTTTTAACATCGCCTCTAAATTAGCTATTAATTGCACCACCGTCACCACTAATACCAGTGGCCACCCGCATTGTGGGTCAACCTCAACACTCACACCACCACCCTGCTTCACGGGTGGTGGTGGAGGTGGTGGGTCCATTCTAATCACAGCTGGTTCAATTAGGCTTACGCCTTTGTATGCAAATGTTGAGCCATATTAGCATACTTGCTGGTCCGTATTTCACCAAAATGCGAACTATGGGTTAGATTCGCATGCAGGTTGAACTCGACTGAAGGATAGAAGAAGTCTGAATTCTGTTCATTATCTGCTTAGATATACGGGTCATTTATTATGATTTATTGTGACGCATAAAAATAATTAATCTTATAAGATGGTGATACAACATTTTGCTAATAAAGAACACGTCGAACTCATTAATAACACTATTGAAGTCATAAAAATCATAATCATAACTAGGCTTATTCATACATAAGATTTAAATACAATTTTAAGTAAATAATACCTTTAGAAATTAAATGAATGCTTTTAAATTACTCGTATAACTCGTATTACTGATCCCTTAGTTTTTAATCAAAATTCAACTAGTTTTCATAAATTATTCTCCTATTTTTCAACAAAAAACTATTAAATTGAGTACTTAAGTCATGTTTCTAATCCATCTATTTAAACAAGTATAGTCACTTTCGAAGTGCAACTGAAATGCATATTTTTGCAACGAAATAATTTCCCTCACAGCTAAAATATCCGAAATAAATAAGTTATGAGAGGAAAGCTGCATATCAAAAACACTTTTAATTAGAGGCCACAAATGCAGGCAGCTAGTACCGGCAAAAATAAACAAATATTAAAGCAAATCAAGCTGTGTGTGTGTTCGCTTTAAGGACCTGGCACCTCCGACCAATTTGCCCACTGTAGCTAGTGAGGGGCACTTTAAATTTGATTTGATATGATTGCCATGCGGAGGATAATTTCACAGCATGAGTTTGCAGGCAGGGGATGGTTGAGGGTTGAGGGGCAAGAGAGGACTTCAATCAGCTATGTAAAATCTATGTAAAATATTTATATTGCACTGATGCATCCTGGGGGAAGCCGGCTCGAACTGGCTGCGTGCGTATCGTAATCAGGAGCACGGCATGGAGGCATGGTGGATTCATGGCCTCAAGGAGCTGCAGCACGGAATTTGCATAAACATTGCAGATACATGCCGGCCAGATGAGATACACTTCGCCCCCGTCGCCCACTTGCCCACTTGTTATGACATTTTGATTATTTATTTAGACAAAAGAGTGGCTCGTTATGTGAATCGAGCTCGGACTTCCTCAGAATGGCCAGCGCAAATAGTTTGTTTTGCAAGAAACCCCTTGCATCTGCTGGAAGTGGAACTGAAACTGAAACCGAAACTGAAACTGGAATTATTATCAAATAAACAAGTGCTCGGGTAAACAGAGAAGCCGATTCGCAAAACTTTCAAGTGCTCTGTTGTTGTTTGGCCATACAAGCTGATAGCTCATGTGCGTCCTTATGCCAAATCTATGGCTGGCAACTTTGTCTGGACGTGAACCTGAATCTGGACCTGCCTTTGAGTTGGCCAAAAACCAAACGACTTGCCTCAAATGCAGCATAAGTAAATGTTGGCAAATAAATATGCATACATGCTCGTTCGGTTGGAGATTTCGATGGAGATGGAGATACTGATACCCACACACTATGCATTTTTCATAGCTCCCGGTGCGTCGTTCTACGTATTTATTGGGCAGACCAATTGCGGCCAGCATAAATCACTTAAAATTTGTGCCAAACATGTACGGCCAAAGCCACAGGATGCCTGGATTTGCATGGCAAAAGTCAGAGGCAAAAATGCTTATACGAGCTAAACAAGTTTAAATATTTATGCAAATCAACTACAAGTGAAACATTTTTAAACTTTAATGGCCATAAATGCCTTAAATGGTCGGAGCAAAACGTTTTGCAAATTAAAGAAAACTTTAAATAATAGAGGCTATTAAGAGGACGAAGAAGTGGACAGAATTGCTGGCCAATTTTAAGTAATTTTGTGTAGAATAAATTAAAAGATTCAAAAAGTAAACTAAAGCTAGATAAAGTTGATGCTCAAAAGAGTTTGATTTATTAAGCAATTGCGAAATGCAGATATACAGCTTGAGCAGAACAAATTTGTGCGTATCTTCAACAATTGTGCAATTTAACGTTTAGACACGAACATGAAACAAAACATTGCAGTAACTTTTGAAAATATAGAAAATTGCCACAATGTATATGCGTTCATAAATCCAGTAATAAAATTTTAAGAAAATAAAAACGAGCTTTAATGAAGCCAGGCAAATGTTCTTCGCAATCTGCCTGAAAATCCCCAGACAAAACAGTTTGATTTAAAAAGTAGTTTATTTGTGCCGAAATAAAACGTGGATTTAAACCCCTCCGATCCGAGTTTGGGTAGTGAAATGACAGAGCGCCTCGAGGCGCATATGCAAAATGAAAACTTTGCCGCTGCCGCAGGCCACTCAGCCAACTGCAGATCCGAGACCAATGTGTCGTATGCGCAACGTTCAACTTGGCCAGGCGTAAATGGATATGGATGCATCTTGGCAGCAGGCGGCAGCAGCAGGCAACAGCATAAGTGCCACATACTCATACACACACACATACTCACATACTGACACACACACACAGAGACGCTCAAACAAAACATGATAACAATTAAAACTTTGTACACTTGGCGTATTTACATTATTCATTCGGTGTTGGATTCTCTTGTCACATTTCGTACCACTTCTCCTGCACTCATTTTTTTGTGCTCCTCCTTTTGTTGCAAGCCACATTCATCTGCAGACATTTACCAACATGTGTCCATGGATCCGCAGCCAACAGCGATGGTAAAGTTATCGGCCATCTCCACAGAACCCAAAAATTTACATTAGTATCATAAATATAGTACACATACCGTTTAAGACATATTTATCAATAGGGAAATTCAGGAATTACCAAACGCAATCAGTTCCCAATTCACCAAAAAAAAAACAGATATATATTAATTAACTAAAATATATTTTTAAAAACTTCCGAAAACCTCAATTATATTTTTGTTTTATTGAAATTGTTTATGTTTAAAACAGAATAAATTAAACAGAGAATTAACAAGTTGATCAATAACAACAAAAGTTAAATAAACAATTTAAGTTTGTATAAATTTTTTAAATTCTATTTAAATTTAAATATTTAAAGCAGATATTTAAAGCAGATATAAATTTAATTTCTTTAAGTACAAACTCATAACTCAATTGGCATAATAACAATCTGAAATATATATTATTATTTGTTGAACGGAATTAAAAAAAGAAAATAATGGAATTCCATTTATATAAAAAAATACCCCATCACTGCTGGCAATTTGCATTTGCTAGTTCTATTTTTTTTGGCCACTTGAATGATGCCAAGCCATCAAGGAAGTGTGTAATCCACTGCTTAAAAAATAGTGGAAAACGAGGGAGAAAGAGGACGGGAAAGGGCGAATCGCGAGACAGAGACAGCATGTTAAGCACTTAATGACATTTTAAAATAAATGTTAAATTTATGACAAAACGTAATTACCGCCCAGACCGAGCCTTGGACTCCAGGGCCCCAGCTACAGGTTCGCGCCGCATGAAATATGAAACCATAATTACTTTAATTAAGCAAATATTTTGTGCCCGCAATTCTTTTCATTATTTGGGCGAGAAGAGACGCGAGGCATTGATTGAGCGTATTTATTAAATGGCTATTATTGCTCGCACATCGCGCGGCAATAAATTGATGCATTTTAATTATCGTTTAAAAGGCCGACCCACGTTGACTTCACCTCAGCACACCCTTTTCCCTGAGCCATCAAAATTAAAGGCCAGCGCTTGTGGGAAAAACCTTTTCGACTGGAAAAGACCAAAAAGTAAAGATTTTCTTACATAAACAAATATGGTTCTTCTGATGCTAAAATTTCTTTTAAGATTCTTTGATATTTATCTTCCTGCAACCTTTGCAAAAATGTTGTTTAGGTAACGTCTTAATATCTTCATAAAGTTTTGAAAATTTTCATAAAATGAAGAGCTACCTAAAACTTATTTAATCTGTTGAAAACTATAAAATAATGATGTATAATTAAAAATGTGGGAAGACGGTAAAAAAGTTTGATGGTGAAATTCGTTAAGACAAAACTACAAATAAATAAATAAAGTTCTGTGTTATATGGAGTAAAAATAAGTACACTCATAGAAAAAATCAAGAATTTCGATGTCAATTCAAGAACGAACGATGTCAAAAGTAGGGTAAATTCGAATTTTTTTGATTCAAGAACGAAAGGCTATATTCAAGAACGAATTATTCAATCCCGAAGTTCTACATTTGAGAACGAACGACATCGGTCCAAGTACTCAAAAGTGCTTGAAGAAAGAGCGAAAGATATTAATTTGAGTACGAAAAATTCTTAATGCAAGTATGATAGTTTCTTAACCTAAATTTTTTTTAAAAATGTTTTTTTTTGTCTCTTTCTCTTTTTTTTCTTTTCTTTTTGACTCCATATGAAATTAGAATGAAAGAGAATACGATAAATTGATATGTAAAGGAAACAGAAAAGCAAACCTTATTTATTTTACTGCAAGTCGACCCAACCGGGATTCGAACCGAGGCCTTTGGATTCGTAGACGCATTAGCCGGTTGCGCCACACTGGCATCTCAATTTGCTGTGTATAAGAATTCGAAGCAATTTGTTTGCAATCAAATAGCTTTTATTTGCTATACTTTTGAGGTCAACTAGATAAAAATTTAAATAAAATTGAACGTTTGAAAAAAAATCATAAAAACCAAAAAAAAAAAAAAATTGATAACTTTGTCTGGGATTTGAGCTCGGGTTCTTAATAGCTTACCCAATGTTTGATGTTCCAAGACACTTACCTCCTAGGCCAATCATTTTAAGAACGAAACATTCTTGTTTTAAATTTATAGTTCTTGTTTTTTTGTTAAATTAATAGTTTTTAATAGAGTTTACTGTTTTTAATAATTCTGATATTATTTACAAACACTATAAGCAGGGATAAAGCGAAAAATATCGTTTTCTCTATGTTTTAAAAAAAACATTTTAAAATATTATTATCAAGTATGACCCGTACTTATTCTGTACACGTTCGTTCTAAAAATTTTAAGAATTATTCGGGCGATTTTCAAGAACGTTCGTGCTAAAATTATTCGTTCTACTTTTTTCTGGGTGTAAGTAAGTAAAGTAGTTTTTTAATTCAGCCGCTTTCATTATATTAGCTGAGTGTAATCAAACTTTTTAGCAATTCTGTGCACATTTTAAAACCATACTAATGACCCTATATTGGTTATATTATTTCTTACTTCTTCGTACTAAATATAACAGCTAAGGTAAAGCAGGTAAAGGGCAAAACATACGATATTGTAATGTTTTGTTTTGTATTAATGATTGCAAATTTAAAGAACATTATCTTCAAAGTTAAATGTTTTTCTGAAGATAACATACACTTGAACAAAAATGGCTTGTTAAATTATAGAGCAAACTTCCATACCTTTTAATATTTATATCGGACGGAATGTGAATCATGTTTCTTTACTCGAACAGACAGACCTACCTTACTGTTATTGGTCAGGTCATTGGTCTTGAAAAAGAAACCACAGATCATTGAGAAACCACAAATGCGAACGTTGTTGTTTATCAATTCATTTTATTTGTAAGCCAATAATATAATATTTCTATGCTATAACATTGTATTGAGTATATAATATGTAATTGCTGTGCAACGATGTCTGATCGAATTCGTAAGGCAACGGCATGACAGTCACTAAAACAATAAAACAAATACGTATTTATTTACACTGCTGCCACAAAAAGACTCGATTTTCGAAGATATGTGTCACTATATGTCCACTTACTTCTTCGGAATTTGGAAGTTTGTCATCTTTATTGGTACAATGGTAAATAATTAACAAGATAACACCGGCAATAAAAACGAATGAATTCACTGCAATTATTAATGCTTTACTGTTCGCGTATGTCATCATCTTAATTATTGTTTTTGGATAGAACCGATCACGGAAAATAGCGTTGTTCCGTCTCGAGAAAACCAGAGCGAATGATCGAGCTCGGGAAGTCGCACACTTTTCCAGAGAGACTCGGGTTCAAAAAGAGCAGCCTCGAAGACAAAAAAAAAGAAGGCTCTCTCAACTTGCTCTTCTGCCTATATACATATATATAGTAAGATTGGGCATATACCGGCAACGATTAAAAATTCCAAGAAAGACTATCTCATTTTACCAATTTAAAACATGATATTTAGCCAATAATAATAAAAACTGGTGTTGTTAACAATTTTGTAGGGTCAAAAATTAAAAAAATTAAAAATTTACAACATTTTTTAAAACAAAATACAGTTTATTAGTATTTCGTTGATATAGTACTGATGTAAGATAATTGTTAAAAGCTAACAAGAAAGTAAGCAAACTTCGTCAAGCCGAACTTCATATACTCTTGCAGCTATTGCAAACATGAAATATTCTTGAAAACATTAAAATTTGATTTATTTGCGTATTTGATTAAAAACGTTGAAGATATGATGAAAAAAGGACTGAAAATATTATTGCAAATTCACAGAAGTTCCAACGAACAGACCAGAAAATTTGAAAATCTTTCGTTAATCGGATTAAGTCATTTGATAAGGCGATATAAATACATTTCTGTAGATATGTAGATAATATGTAGATATGTAACCAATTTGTTTATATTATCTTTGCGCCCATTTAATCTTAAAGCAATCAACGTCTGTGGTATCTCGTTATTATTTTGTATTCGCTTGCAAAGAGTATTTTAACTTAGTTTTTCAACGCTTTTCTTTTAATCTCAGGAAGCAAGTTGTAAAAAAACATTTTACTAATTGTAGAATTGTTATTGTAGAACCCTGTCAAAATGAAATTGCCTTAGTTATTGACATGATTTACAAGTGTTTTTTGGTGCACAAATACGAGCTTATGTAAGCTTTAAAAAGTTCCCGTTTTTGTGTTTAAAATTTGAATTGTATTATTTGGGCAATGGGCCACAACTAAGGCCTGGAGACAAAAAATAAATTTAATTTATACATAGATACCATAACAAATGTTTGTCCCATTTTTCGAATGAGAAGCTGCTACTGCATTAAAAAACAAAACTTTTATTTCTTATTTATTGAATATTGCTTAATATAATTTAGTCAGAGCTTGTTGGTTGAATAAGTTAACGCAGTTTTTTTGCTACAAAACTTTTCAAATATTATTTGACGTGAATAAAATGTAGTTTACCAGAATAAAAATACCAACTATGTTAGTTCTGTTGAATAATAGCATTCTTGAAATAATTTTTCATGTCTACATCATTTAATATCCTCTTAATTTTACATTTCATTAAATTAAGGTTCGTGTTGTTGTGTTGTTACAACATGATTAGCCGAATGTAGAAATCTTCAAACGCATGGATTGTGTCTTAGCTAGGCCGTAGCGAACTTCTAACCCAAGGTTGGTGTCCCCGATGAGCGATATATATCGATAAATTGTCATATCTGACAACCCTATTTCACAATCGCCGCACCGCTCCGCGTAATAATAAGAACGTTTTCAGCCATTTCATTCGCGAGGCAAAAACTGAACCGAGAAAATTCCAAACGAGGCGGCGACTTTCGGTTTCGGTTCGATTCCGGAAACTCAGTATCAGTATTGTACTTCCAAATTGTGTCAGTGTGAAAGGCTTGGAGGCGGTGGCCACGCAATCCGATTCCGATTCCGAATCCGGGCGACCGATCGTTGGGTAACCTAGCGCAGACCGAAGACCGAAAAACCGCCGTAGTCATGGCGTTCCGGCTGTTTGGCACGGCCAAAACGATGGCCGGAATGATGCGGCGCAACTATGCGACGGGAAAGGTAAGTGGATTACACCGCAGAAAACCCAGAGGAGTCTCAAATATAATACGTACTCCTAAATTCCAGGTGCATCGCACATCGACGGGAGCCACTGGCGCCGGGGTGTACATCATGCCCGCGGAGCTGTCCCCCCTCCTCCGGTACCTAGTCAAACAGATCCAGCTGCTATGCAAGAAGCCGCCCAAGGGATTCGAGAAGTACTTCGAGGCCGGCGGCAAGTCGACTGGCCAACCCAAAGGAGCCGTCGGCGACAAGAAGCCCCCCGCGGGAGCCGCCAAATCCGCCTCCGAGAAACCCAGCACACCGGCCAAACCCGCCTCCGCCCCCGCCCCCGGCCAATCCCGATCCCAGACGGACTCGAAGTCGGATTGGAACTTCGGGATGTTCAGCAACAGCGCGAGGGGAGCGGCGGGAAGGGGGGCGAACACGCCGGGCGGCAGGCCACTGGGCGAGAGCGGCGGCGGCGGCGACAGGGAGCGCTGGATCATCCTCGGCGCCATCGGAGCCGTCGTCCTCGTCGGCTCCTTCGCCTTCTTCGAGATGGGCTACAAGGAGATCTCCTGGAAGGAGTTCGTCAACAGGTGCGCTTCAAATTCAAGAAGATCTTGTTTCAGTTTTATATACAGATGAAATCATGAGAGGCGGAAATCGAACAAATCTTTGTTTCCATCTACCTAAAACTTTCTTCTGCTGCAAAATGTGTTGGAATTCTTTTTACATATTTGATTTTATTAACTTCCACTCTAAGAAGTTTTGAAGCAGAACTGAAACTTAAATTAATATGTAGCGTGATGATGCTTTATATTTGGCAAACATTCTATTATAACTTTAATAAGTTTTCAATTTTCAATTTTAAATGATAATTCATAATATTAACATTGACAAAATTTAAATAACTTATTATTCTCAGTCATACACCTCAACGTTAAATATAATAAGCTAAATGTTTGATTACATCAACAAACTCTTACTTTTGAGCTTGAGACGGACTCATAGTAAATAGGAGAAGCGAAATATCACTAACTGCTATTTATTATCAATAATCATACCTCTGTTTTCCTGCTCACAAACAGCTATCTGTCCAAGGGCGTGGTGGAGAAACTGGAGGTGGTCAACAAGAAGTGGGTGCGTGTGCGTCTGCAGCAGAACAGCAACAGTGGCGGCGGTGTCTTGTGGTTCAACATCGGCAGCGTGGACAGCTTCGAGCGGAACCTGGAGACGGCACAGACGGAGCAGGGAACGGAGTCCATCAACTTTGTGCCCGTGATCTACCGCAACGAGGTGGAGGCGGCCAGTTTGACGGGTCTGCTGCCCACGCTGCTGATCATCGGCTTCCTGGTCTACATGATGCGCAAGTCGGCGGACATGATGGGCGGCGGACGAGGACGCAAGGGTGGTGGCCTCTTTGGCGGCGTTATGCAGTCCACGGCCAAGCTGACCAATCCCACCGAGATTGGCGTGGGTTTCAAGTGAGCCAATGACACTTCCTGATCCACCTGCTTAACTAATACCCATTGCTTTCCCCCCTGCAGAGATGTAGCCGGCTGCGAGGAGGCCAAGATCGAGATCATGGAGTTCGTGAACTTCCTGAAGAACCCGCAGCAGTACATCGATCTGGGCGCCAAGATACCAAAGGGAGCCATGCTGACCGGTCCGCCCGGCACGGGTAAAACACTGCTGGCCAAGGCCACCGCCGGCGAGGCGAACGTGCCATTCATCACGGTGTCCGGGTCCGAGTTCCTCGAGATGTTCGTGGGCGTTGGTCCGTCGCGAGTGCGCGACATGTTCGCCATGGCGCGCAAGCACGCTCCCTGCATCCTCTTCATCGACGAGATCGACGCCGTGGGCCGGAAGCGTGGCGGCAAGACCTTCGGCGGTCACTCGGAGCAGGAGAACACGCTCAACCAGCTGCTGGTCGAGATGGACGGCTTTAATACCACCACGAACGTGGTTGTGCTGGCGGCCACCAATCGTGTGGACATTCTGGACAAGGCTCTCATGCGACCGGGTCGCTTTGATCGCCAGATCTATGTCCCAGCGCCCGACATCAAGGGCAGGGCGAGCATCTTCAAGGTGCATCTGGGTAGCCTGAAGACCACGCTGGACAAGAACGACTTGAGCCGGAAGATGGCGGCTCTGACGCCGGGTTTCACGGGCGCCGACATAGCCAATGTGTGCAACGAAGCCGCCCTGATTGCCGCCCGCGACTCCAAGGACTCGATTGTGCTCAAGCACTTTGAGCAGGCCATCGAGCGTGTGATCGCTGGCATGGAGAAGAAGACCAATGTCCTGGCGCCGGAGGAGAAGCGAACGGTGGCGCACCACGAGGCCGGCCATGCGGTGGCCGGCTGGTTCCTCGAGCACGCCGATCCCCTGCTCAAGGTGTCGATCATACCGCGCGGCAAGGGCTTGGGCTATGCCCAGTACCTGCCCAAGGACCACTATCTGCTGTCCAAGGAGCAGCTGTTCGATCGCATGTGCATGACCCTCGGCGGCCGCGTGGCCGAGGAGCTGTTCTTCAATCGCATCACCACGGGTGCCCAGGACGATCTGAAGAAAATCACCGACATTGCCTACTCCCAGGTCGTGCGCTTCGGCATGAACGAGAAGGTGGGACAGGTCAGCTTCGATGTGGGCCAGGCCGGCGATCCCGTCTTCAGCAAGCCCTACTCCGAGGACACGGCCCAGCTGATCGATGGCGAGGTGAGGTCGATTATCAAGTGCGCCCACGAGGCCACCACTGGTCTGCTGACCAAGCACAAGGAGGATGTGAAGAAAGTGGCCGAGCGACTGCTTCAAAACGAGGTGCTCAGCCGAGATGACATGATCGAGCTGCTGGGACCGCGGCCCTTCAAGGAGAAGTCCACCTACGAGGAGTTCGTCGAGGGCACCGGCTCCTTCGAGGAGGACACCACCCTGCCCGAAGGCCTCAAGAGCTGGAACAAGGAGAAGGAGCGCACGGAGCCCCTGGACGCCGGCAGCACGCCCACCTCGCCGCCCACCAAGCCCGTAACTGCCCAGAGCAGTTAGGCCGGGACCCAAGATGCCTTGGTGGATGGGAAGTTTCCGAGTGGCAGTTCGACGAGGGTGCCGACATCTCTTTGTTTCTGTTGTAATCCCTAATCGCGAACCGGAGAAAGACCCGACCTTTGGCGCAAACAGAGGCGGCTCAAGGAGTTCGTAGACCTCCTGGAGTCCCACTTCTCCACGACGCGTTCATCATTGTTTTTGCATATTTTTAAGATAGCCCCATGGATAATACCTCGTTCCTGTGTTGAGCATATAAGCGCTAGCCCGTAATAAATTTCCCGTATGCCGTAATTTCAACCTGTCAGTGTGGGAAAACGAAATTAAACGATGTTTTGAAGTCGATAAATATTCAACATGGTTGTTTTTATTATGGTGGAAAAGTTTAAGAACTTTGGTTATAAATCAAAGAAATAGTGCTATGCACTTTGCATTTTCATCCCAAGATATATAAAAAACATTTTCACAGGTACTAAGTATTAGATAAATAAATAAATATTACTCATACGCCACATTGGGTGTTTCCGCAATCTTGGGTTTAAGATGAAATTAAAGATGAATACTGCGGGCTAGAGTAAGATTTTCTTATTTTAATCCTATATCACCTAAGTTCTACTACTTAAAATGGTAACTGATGCTGTGCAAAATAAAATTATTGTAAGTCGTAAAATTTCCTAAATAATAATTACTCATCCGACATGTTGTCGGAAGGCAACAGTGCGTATGGGTGATCATTTTTAAAGATAATGCTCATAATTTTCCAACAAATTTTCGTTTGGTAATCCTTAAATGCACCAAAGCGAAAACTAAACGTGGGTGAAAGTATCACCATTCAATTTCCATACAAAATTTCGGCTTGACTGTAGTTATATGTATTAATTGTTTCAGATTGAATTGCCAAAGCACTTGCCTCCTTTTTGTGCAGTGTGAGCTTTCGAAGCTTTGTGGCGTTTAAGAGAACGCCTCTCTTTCCGTTGAGCTTTTGCCGGCTGCCAGCCACTCTCTTCCTCGCTGCGGCTTATCACTTATCAGCTGTGATGCTGAAGTACATGCGCCATGTGCAGCCGGTAAATAGTGCAACTGCCACTGCCGACGTCGCTGCCGGCGCAAAGCTCCGCTGGGGCAGCGGCGGCAGCAGCAACAACACACAGTGCGGCGGCAGCAGGGCAGAGAGTGCAGCAGCGCTGCCGCCGGTCGTTTGGGGCCGTCAGTTGGGTTTTGGGGTCTCGCCGCTCAGTGTCGTCTTGTTGGCTGTCGCGTTCGTGTGCGCGCACTGAGAAAAACGGAACGCCACAGTTGCACTTTGCGGTGCAATTTCTATATTCCTCGAGTCCCCCGATTTCTGAGTTGCCGTTGCCCCCGTGCGAAGTGCGTGCGCTTTGGCCAAAACAACTACCAAAACGCGTACCGCAGCTTACAAGATACAACCAATAAAATAATAGGCACAAAGAATAATAATAGAGGAAAGAAACCCCTGCTGTGGAGGGCATTTGCATTTTGTTTACCTCGATGGCTGTGTGGAGTGCAATTTGACGATTATATAATATAAAACAAAAGAAATAGGGAAAACAAATAAAAGTGCGCGGCATTCGATTTTAATTGCAAGCAACTACAATAACCACTGAAGAAGAAGAGTTAAGGCGCAACCCTCTCTTTCGCAGCAGCACCACCACCAACCCTCTCACTCCCACTCCCCTCGTAGCCCATGGCATTTGTGTTGATCTTTCCTGCAAAATGGCTGCCGGCCGGCGAACTTACGATATTTGATCGATAAGGAAAGAGGAAGAGAGATCCCTAGTTATACTTACATATAGCTGTGGACTTCGTTTCTATTGATTATCGCTTATTTTTCGATTATTGGGTTTTTATATATGTTCATATGTTATTTAAAGCAATTGCCTTTCAGATATAGACTATGTGACTACAAATATAAAAATTTTATGTAATGGAACCCTCTTAACCGTCATTTTCGTATTCTCAATTTAAAGTGTTCTAAATTGGTTTATTTATATAAAAACGTTCATTAGTTGCATTTTGTAGAGCTTTTTTATTGACAAAAATTAGGAAAACCAAAATAAATATGTATAAATTTCTTTAGAGAAGGTATATACCGATACCACTAATTTTCATTACCATTCCTAAAATAGAGAGTTTATCTAAAAGAAAAATTACGTATACGTCAAAGGACATAAAATAGTAAGAGAGCCAGAAAATGGTCTAAGCCCTGTAGCAATAAAGAGCTATTAAAATGGGGTCTAACATGCAACTCAGAAATGATTACTAAATATTTAGTAAAAGGATTTTAATTGGAATAATTATAGGAAATTTAATGATCTAACAGAAATGTTTTATTCCATTTTTGTACTCTCTTTTTAAGCCTCTCTCTTAGCAAACAGCTTTTACTGATCTCTCGCACAAAATGTCTGTCGTCGGGCAGAATAACGGTAACTTCGATTACCGATCAATAGAGATCCCCCGATCGTCGATCACTGGCCGACCATGTGTTATTTTAGTTCTGTTTTAGTTTTCCATTTATTTTGTTTTATTTTGTGCTGCCAATTGTCGCAATTGTCGGGTCACGTGTTTGTTGCTGCCGCTAGTTAACTTCTGCTCTCGTTGTAACGGTGCATGTTCTCAGCGTGTGTGTGTGTGTTTTGGTGTGCTATTGCGGGTGTACGATGGGGTATGTGTGTGTGTGAGTGTCTGTTTGTGAAAGCTTGCATGCTGCGCGATATTATATTGTTGTTGCTTTTGTTTTTGTTGAGGGAGTCACTGCATGAAATGTTCTTTTCTCCATCTCTCTCGTTCAATCGTTCTCTATTATTGTTGTTGTTGTATTTATTGTTGTTGTGGGTGTGGGAAAGATCAAGGCGCGTATTAAACACAGAAAATGCAAAAAAAAAACTCAAAATATAAGGAAAACAAAAAAATATAGAGGGAAAAGCAACCCAAATAGTTCAAAGCTATAAAATTTGGAATCCTCAATTTTTGCATTCCCTTCTCTCCAAAAGTTTCTACGGAATTTAAGCATAACTATTAAAATAAAGATAGAGACATTTTCAACAATAGGCTCTAATTTTGAAGGTTTTAATTTAAAATATATATATAGCTTTATTGCTGCCACAAAAATAAATTAAATTTACTAAGATCTTCTTCCCAAAAATGAAGTTAATGCTACAGCTAAAATTTAGCGGAAAATTAATTAAATTTTTTATGCAACTTTTTTTCGGATGTTTTTTTTATTGGAGGTTGGAGTTGCTATTCTCATTCTAGCAAATTAATTTGACGGTTGTTGCCATATAAAGTGAGGCAAATTTATTTCAAACACAGATCTCTTGTACTCGCAGTACCGCATCCCAATTGTCACTCAGCCGTCACTTTGCCGCCCCCTTCTACGCCCGTTCCCCACCTACCTTTTCCACCGCTTTTCCTTTCTCTCTTTTTCCCTCCCCATCGGTTGCACTTTTTTGCATTTTACGATTGTTCGTTGCGAATCATTGCATTTTACGCGGGGGTGGGCAAGGGGGGCTGGGGTGTTGCAGCAGCTGCGGATGGGTGGGAAAGAGAGGGGGAGGGAGCGGCGGGGAAATTGCCTTTTCAAAAGTTTCCCCGGGAAAAGTTTAAAATTGCAATTTAATTAATTTTCACCAAACACAACCGAAAACAAATCAAAACAAAACAGATCTTTTGCAGTAATATGTTGCCTTTAAATCAATTGGGAAACCAACAACCAAAGTTAACGCAACGTTTCTAAAACTTAAAATCTAAATACCACATAATAAGTACACAATAAAAATACACAATAAAATTAAAACCAAACCAAAAGTGGCCTGCAAAACGAAGCAACTAAAACAACCAAGAAATGTGATTCACAGTGTGCAATGTAACCAAATTATTAGTAAAAAAGCAAACCAAAAACCAAAGGAAAAACCGTGAAAAATCAGCGGAACACCCGAAGCCAGGCCAAATGGAAATCAAGGAATCCGGTAGCCAATCGAATAGCCAACTAGCAGCCATCGTGGCCAATGATTAAGGGAGCACTCTGTTAGCCAACTCGTAGTAGCAGCATTCCCCGTCCACACATTACACCCAAAACACAGCCACTCAGCCACACAGATCCACTCGACCTCCCCTCGCAGCCCTCGATGCCCGGCAAGAAGGCGTTGGAGCAACAATTATAGAATAGACAGACAGCCAGACAACCACATCAGCTCCGAACTCCAAGCTCCAGCTCCAGTTCCAATTCAACCTCAATCCCGACATAAATCGCCCAACATGGACATCAAGATTGAGCAGCAGCAGCAGCAGCAACAGCAAGTGGAGCTGGGACCCTGTTCCCCGTCGGAGGTGCCCAATGATCCTGGGTAAGTACTCCGGCATTAAGCCGGAATACCCTTGTTCCAGGTAATTTCGATAAGTGTCGAAAAAGGGGCAGAGCACAACTTTGGTCAGTTTGCAAACTAATTTACTACATATAAATTGTACTACACTTTTTGAATAGGTCTATTAAATGAGTTTGATAGTTTTATACAGTTGGATCTGCTGAAAAACATTTTTTAATAAATCAACGATCTTATAAAACATATTAAGCAAGAAGTATCACTAAAAAATGTGGAATTGGGCAAACATATTTCAAAATGGTAAAGGTAATATATATATATATATATTTAATTAGATTTATTCGTTTAAGATTAAAACTTACAAAATTAAAGCCAATAGGCAAGAAACAATTTCCAATCTTCATAAAGCATGAATATTTTTCTAGAAAGGACATACAAACTTCGAGGAGCCAAAGTAAACATGAACTTTTTTATTTAGTTTGAGGTCGTAGACTCGTGGACGTGGCATTAATTGTTTAAGTTTTAAGTTTGTCATTATTGAAGCGCAGGGCGCCGGAAGGGAATGAACCGTGGCTTGGGGAGTGGTGTCAGAGCAGTTAGAGTTGTTGACAGAAAGTTTTCTATGTCAACTAGGGCCGGAACTGGCCGAAACTGGCCAGAAATGGACGCAGGCCCAGCTGGGGATCCAAGTCTGCGAAACTAATTAGAAAACAATTTGCCAAGGACATCAAAATTCAATTAAAGCCATTCGGCTTAGTGCTCTAGTGCAATGCAGTCACTGTTCTCGGCCCGCTTTTCATCCTTCCGGCTACAGTTTATAATCAGACCGCTTCCCCAGCCGGCATCCCCTCATTCAACATTTATATTTGTGCCAAAATAGGTTAAGTTGTGATTGCGGTGTCATATGCAGCAGATTAATTGCGAGCTGCATTGCTGATAATTTGCATCGGTTTGCAGTTGGCTTGCAGTTTTGGTTGAGCAGGGTGCTATTCTGCTGTCAGAAAGTCAGACTAACAAATGGATGATCCAGTGATTGGCAGCCAAGTGAGCTGATTGAAGGTAGTTGTGGAATGGACTTTTGACGCAGCCCATAAAGTGAGCAAATTATGGAATAGAGAACCTATTGGATTGTCAGAATGATGCATCAATTATGATGCTTTAATGTGAATGAATTTGGAAATAGATGGAAGAGTGCCTTATGACAAAATACTAAAACTTTAAAAAGAGATTTGATACTTAACATGAAATATTTTCCAAATTCAATTTTACTGAGACTTTGAATAAAGCAATAGATTAATAAAAGGCAAGTATAAATCATCAGCTTAACTTATTAAAGTCAAATAATTGTCATAAAACTGTTAATAATGCAAAAAGACAATTCTATAAACTATTTTAAATTGTATTGGCTAACCATTCAAGTCATAGGAAGTATGTAAATTTATAATGTGGCTTAGGTTAACTTTGGTTAGGCCATGAACTAATTTTAAATTAATTCAAAGACATGTATTGGCTGATGGTCCAATCAACTTAATCTTTTTAAAGGAAGCTCGGAGAAAGACTTAGCAACTGCTGCTTGATAAACCCTTTGTCATTTCAGTAACCCTAAGAGAAAAGCAAGCAGCTCGATCAGAAAAAAAAGAGAAGATTTAGAAAGAAATGGGTGACTGGAAGACATAGGTACAGCCATATGGCCCGAACAGCCGTCGCAATCCATTGAACACGCAATGCCCATAAATTATGCAGTTCATGCATGTACATCCACATAGACGTACGGTTATAAATATATCTATTATCGAAATGCTGCAAATTGTATAACCAAGTGAATTCAGCACTCCGCGAAGGGGGCGCGGATGCTGATTGCAGCTCATCTTTTCTATTTGCATTAGTTTGGCCAACTCGTAGCAGCGCAGCAAGCAAAAATAGGCTGGGATGGGCTGCCGAGTCGCCGTTCCCTCCAAATCCCTTGCCATATTTCTCGTGGCGGGAAAGCGGAGGCCACCGGATAAAAGAAATGGATCACCTGCTGCTCGCTGAGCTCCGACGATGCTGGCAGGTGCAACAACTGCAACTGCAACACTAGCAACTGGTGCAACTATTGCAATTGCAACGAGTGATGGAGTGTGCTTGTACCTATAGGTACAATTCAAATTTAAATGTTTAATTTGGTATTTTTCTACAGATTGTCTTTCATTAATAATTAATTTGTAACTCTTGTTGTTCTCTATTTTATGTGGCTAGCACCCAACTAAATACAATTAATGTAACAAAGCATTTATTTTTTTTTAATTTACAATTTTTTTTTTTTGTAACAAACGTATTACATTTTTATTTATAGTGTTATTTTTTATGCACTTGGTACCTCACCTAGGTGTTACCTATCCATTCCCATCACTGACTGCAACATGAAGTTGGTGAAAAGTTTTGTGGCGATGCGAATGTGAAATGTGGCACCTAGCGAATGTTGAATGCATAAATCTTGAATTAATTCAAATTACCTTTTGATGACGCTGCCCAGATTCACAGATACAAATGCATCCGCATCTCTGCACTTGTGTCTGTATCTTTCTCTATTTTCGTTGTGCAACTTGGCGAATATCGTTGAAAACATGCGAATACAATTCCATTCACAGTTTCGTTGACTGGCGCGGCGATCGCCACGGCTCAGTAATTTTGAACGCTACCGCCCCCCTGCCCACGACGCCCCTCGCCACCCACTCTTTTGGCAAACTTTATAAATCTTTTGAAGGGCCAACGGAAAATAAAACAAGAAGAGCTGCCTGCTCGGCGCAAAATGGCAAAGTAAATAAACACAAAGGCGAAAGAAAATGAAAATAAAACAAGCCAACTCAAAAAAAAAACAACACACAAAACTTTGAAATAACTAAATAAATGCCCTGCTATTAATACAATTCACTTTGCCAATGTATTTTTAGTGTAAATGCAGCAAACATCAAGTGAGAGAGATCGTTTTATGGGATGATCGATCATTCTAATACCTTTTTTATTCAATTATCTTAAAATTGCTTAACAACTCAGTTTTTGTAAAATTTAACCCAAATAACAAAAACAAATGTATTACATTTCATAATTATAATAAAACAGCACTGATTTATTAATTCAAAAGAATGGTCTGCTAATAAAACCTGAAAAACAAATAAAATTCTCAAAAAATTGAAGGTATTTTAAAGCCAAGCTTTATTTCTTTAATTCTTAGACACGTTCATTGAGACCAAATATGTTATAGGTAGTTAAGGTAGTATTTTTTTAAGTGCATATAACAAAGTAATAAGTTTTCAAATATATAAGAATTAATTATATTTATAGAAACAATTTTTAATTGCTTTTAAGACTTAATTTCTAATTAAACAAAGTTACTTGTTTTAATATTTTGAATGCATAGCTGACTTTTCTGACGTTTCAAAATATTTGCAATTGGCGTGCTCCCAATTATATTTCCAAACCCTAATCTACAGCATCTTGATAAACTAAATTTGCAATGACTTTCCTGGAAAATCCTTAACGCATCATCATCTCGTAACAGTGTTGGTATTGCATAATATGAAATAATTTTCTTAAACCCTTATAAAGCTCATCAACTTAACATGCAATGATATTCCTGGAAAACCCTTTGAGCGTCAGCATCTCGTAACAGTTTGGGACCCCGGAGTGGAATCAACAAGTGCTGTTGGGCAATTCCCCCACCTTTGTAAAGCTAATCCCGCCATTGCTACCCTTTCCGATCCGCTCAAGAATGCCTCTCATCGGCATGGCAGGCCGACAATTATCCATTAGAACCGACACGCGGGTCCCAAGTCGGGGAAAAGCAGCAAGAAATGCAAACAAAAAATGGTCCAGGCCCCTGCGTCATTTAACGTGGCCCCAAAAATTGTGCATTGCATCGACAGGCGACTGTCAGTGGAATTGCGATTGCAATTGCAATTGCAGTTGCACTCGCTGCTCTTTTCATAATTGTCGTTTTGTTTCTCGTCTCTGTCGCTCTCCCGGCGCTTGTAATTGCGGCTTTGTTACGTACCGTAAATTGATTCATTGTACGCCGTGCTTGGAGCACGGACTGACCCAATCCCGTTCCCATTCCCATTCCCGTTCCCATTCCCAGTCCCCCGTGTTTGTCTGATATAATTGCTTTCAAATGATTTTGTGTCGTTGTGTGCGCACTTTCATATCGCCCGTAGTTTTGTTTGTTTGCCCGTAACGTAAACGCAACTGTCATTGTCCGTTGTCCGTGCTCCGTACGCCGTATGTTTGTCCGCTGTACGGCTGTTTGTGCCGCCTGTCCGGCCAATAAGCTTCCATTTTGTATGCATAATGAGGCCTGCGGCAATTTGACTCTAGGACAGCCATTAGCTTAAAGTGCCAGCTTTGTTGGCCAGCATCTATCCCATGCGAATTTTATTTTACGGCCAAAACACTCATGCTAAAACAATTTTCTCAACTCAGGACTGATCAAAATAGCTACATTTATAATGAAATGTAAATCTTTTTTGTAGTGAATATTAGTTAATATATAACTGTGCAGGGCAGTACTGGCAAGTTGCATTCCATTATTTTGATAAAAAAATTTATTTTACCAAATAAAATATCAAGATAAAATTTTTATTGTCTTGACTTTTACTATTAAATTGTAAGAATTTATTAAGGTTTTTTTTAACACCACAAAAAGATAAAATAAATATTTAAATAATAATAAGAATAATAATCGACAAAAAAATCATTCTTTCTCGATCCTTAAATATATATCAATCTAGTAGATACTATCACGCACAATGCCATCACAAATTACTGTTTTTGCAGATAAATGGCCAAAATCGCCAAAAACTACCCACCCTTAAACAAACAATGAAACGCATCTATTTATTTAGCAATTTGTTAACATATCCAAAAAGTTTTAATTCTAAACGAACAACTGTTGACTTTTCTCACAAAAATCGGTAAGCGCTCGCTTGAAATAGTTTTGATAAATACTAGAGTACCACCTTTTAATATGTCATTTAATTTCTTAAATTAAATTTATTTATATACCAAATACAACAAATAAGCACATTTCTAAACGATTATTTATTGATGTTTGTGTGAAAAGTCAACAGTTCTCCGTTTGCTGTTACTAAAGTGTTTTAAATATGTTAACAAATGGCAAACCATACCCTCTCAATGGGATTTAAATGTTTGTTTGCGGGTGAGTTGTGTTTGGGCTTATGTTCCAGCGTTGTGCATATGTAAATTGGCCATTTGTCTGCACTAACCGTAAGTTGTTATGATATTGTGGGTGGATAGCATACACTGGATAGATATAGAGACAGAGGGACGGGGACGGTCCACTTAAACCGCAAGAATGGCAAAAACTTTTTTGCCGTCCCACGATTGACATTATCAAAATTCAATTTACAATCTACTTGGAGTCTGACACGCCGAATAAGAAACTTTTCATTTGCTTTAGTTGCACTTTTAAGTAAACAGTTCGATTAAAATGGAGTGACTTGCGGAAGTAGGCGGGATGTGGGGGTGTTTCGAGCACAATACTTGGCCTAAAAGTACATTTCCCCCATCTCCCATGTGTGTACATATATTTGCTCTCTTTTGAAATCAATGCAAGGCTAAGAAAGTTTTCCCTCTGCTAAATGCAGTCATAACTTTTGGCAGCGGAATAAAACGTAAACTCTTTTTGGTTAGGAAGTATAAGCCGCCATTAGAAAATGACTTTAGTGTATGGAGGGATAGGTGGATGCAGTGGGAGAAATCATAAGAAATTTTGAATACAAAGGTTTGAACACCATCAACAAATATACACAAAATACCAAAATAAGATTAATCTTTGGTTTAAACCTTTACAATAATAAGAAAAACAAGAAATTCTAAAAGATGCTGATGCTAATAATTTTATTTTACCATGATTTTCTCAAAACAGTGACAAGAAGGAGAGTTTTAAGTTTCGAATAAGTAATCTGCAAATCGTTAGAAGCTGATATTTTTGAGCTATGTAATTATGCAGAAAAAAATCATAATATGGATAAAAAAATATATTTTTTTAACAAAAAATATTATATGACATAAAATGTTGTAGAGAAAGAAGTTGTTAAACTTTTTTTCTTCTCTGTTGCAAACATTACATTGGTCGCCTGTTTGTCGACCCACGCCCCCTCCCAGCCACCGCCCACCATTAAGACGAGGCGTATGTTATGCAATATAAGACGATAAACGGGAGAAAGAAATGTGAAAGAAGAACCTAGTGGAACGGAGGAAAGGCAGCGCAAAAGTTTTGCTATCTGTATCGCAGACGGGGCCACAATGCATCCTTTGAACCGCAAAGTGCAGCGGGTTACGGCCTTACCACTACCCCACCCTCTGCCCCTCCCTCCTCGACCTTTTTTTCCCCGCCCCTGGCTTGCAATTCATTATAAATTGCATGTACTGGTAATTGTGTTTGTGTTTTGCAGCAGTAGAATTGCTTTAAATGAGCCGAGCCGAACGAAGCGTATCCCAATTTAGGCTGTGCCGCTGCGCCGCCCCCTGTTTGACCCACTGCCACCCCCTTTTGCCGCCCACCGCCCATTGATGCTCCAGACGCAGTTTTCCCCCATTTTCCCCTATCTTTTCCTCCTTCATATTTAGCTTTCCGCACGATTAAATCGATGCAACTGTAAAGTTCTTTTTCTATTACGCTTTTTCGTGCACATTCGCATTACGCACACTACCTAAGTGCACACACGCACACACCCTCGAAGACACACCCGCACACACAGTGGAATAATATGTAAATCATTTTCGATGCATTTTTATTGCTTTAAATTATTCCCTAGATTTCCTTTTATTTTACGTATTCTAAGCTGTCGAATCATTCGAAAAGTCGTTAAAATCATCTATTTTTTTGTTGAATTGCAATTTTACAGCTTTTAAAATTGACTAGTCCTAAGAGATTCGTTAGTTTGGAAAGTGTGCCAATTATTAAGTTATTTCCCCTTATTGATTGTTATAAAGTTTCCAAGAAGAGAGTTATTTAAGTTGATAGAAGCTTTTTTTTTTATTTAGGATTGGATTTTTAATAGGGCTTGGCTTTACCTATAATTTTATCTATTCTTTATGTGGTCAGTCTTGTATCAAGAGTAAACTATAACCTAGCTTAATAACATTTACTAAGCATTTTGTTATTTAAAATAGTTGTACATTTTTGAGATTTTTGCTTGTTTTAATTTCTTTCCATAACTTTTAATTTTTATCTCTCTTAAATTTATACTTTCCTAATGGGATTCTTGTTATATATTTCGTTTTAAAATACATAATTATTTTCTTTTTGTGACCACTGTAACCACATCTCCCATGGCTATCTCTCAGTGGGTGCTACATAAAACATTTGCCTCCGCCTGGCCAACATTTTTAGCCGCCGTTGGCTGGCTTTGTCTGAGGCTCGCTTACCGCCTTCACCCACCCGTTTCCGCCTTCACATTTCTGCTCTGTTTTGCGTGTTCTTGCTACTCCATATGAACGTTGGAGTCACCCAATGTGGGAAACCCCCTTTAAAGCCCCTTAACCCCCCGGTGCCCCGTGTCGCTTTCACACACTCACCATGGGCTATGCCTTCGAATGTCTCAGACAATTGTCGGCAGCATATTTATGCGCCGGCCCAGCTTTTCAAAATTCTGCAGCTCAAATTCCAGTTATGTGTCTCTAAGCGTCTATCTCTACTTAAGTATAGTTCTGCACAGTACAAATCAATTATAATCGTAATTATAAATGTTGATAGGTCAATTTGCAGTTAGGAATTAGAATAAGTTCTGAGACTTATACTTAGATTTAACTTGTTTCCCATTTTGTACTTATTTTTAAGCTAAATGTCTTTGACAGCTGTCTTAAGATATAATTTTCGCAAATAATAAACTAAACGTCAAATCGGAATATGTCAATGACATAAATTAAATGCTGTTTAAAAACACATTAGAATTCTCGGAATTCAATGCTATGACCAGAATGTCTTTAAATCTAATACCTACAAAATTTTAAGTTGAATTTCTGTTGCTCTGCATTTTACGATAATGAAATATTAAAACTAAAAAGTATTTGTGCACTTAATCTCTCTTTTGTTATAACTTTAAATATTCTAGAGTTAATATACATTTATTAAAAATATTTTGGACCAGTGTTGCCTCATCTCCCCATGCGTTTCAGTTTTTCCTAATAGTTTTGAGTCCGGCGTTTTCCGTTTTTCCCTCCCCTTGCCCCCTCGTCCCTTCGATCTCGAAGTGAAAAGGTTGTAACCACGAAGCAATTGCAGTGGCTCTTCCCCTTTTTCCCATTTTTGCTGCTGCTGGATGTTGGTGCATTTTGATGATGTTGTTGATAGCCGCACATGATAGTCATCAGGATTTGGAATGGGGATTTGCTGTTGTTACTGTTGCCCCAGTGGTTGTCACCGCTGCTGTTGCTTTTGGGCTTTGCGGGAGTCAAATTGTCCAGAGGTTTTTGTGGATACTCCTTCATAGCGTATGAAAATGGGGTCGAAGCGGGGTAAATAAAGAAATGTGCGCATTGGTTTGCAAAGTGCAGCAGGTATTTATGAATTAAAGGATTAAGTGTTTGTCGGAGCTTCAAAGTTGCTATGGAAACGGCAGGAATGAAAGGCAAAGATTATCAGATTATGCTGCCAAGAACTTTATACTAATAATTTGGTTTTGTGATTTGTCGAAAGCGTAGTTTCTTGGAATAATCACTAAGAATGTAACACATTAATATGTATTTAACTAACAATTCGTTCAACCCGTTGAATTCCTGTTCTTCAATATTGTGTTATTTAGTTGCAAAATGCATTGTATTGAGATGTGAGAAGATACATATATCACTTTCGAAGAGTTATGTGCTTAGGGAATTGTTTCAGCATATCGTCTTAATAAACGAAAATTATCTTCGTTTAAACAAATGAACATTAGAACTCGAGTTATAGTCACTTAAATATGACATTTCACGACAGATTTATGAGCTATTAGACGGCAGAATTTAAGAACTTCATATTAAATGTTACTTAATTTAATAGCCTCTCTGCTGGGCGCCACATTGTTGCATAATGCGGACTGTCCGCTTTCAAAACGCCACAACTCGGCACCTTTTGGATAGACTCTCTTCTCGGGCCCTCGAGTATCTGTATCTGTGTGTGCGAGTGCTTTTGTATGAGTGTGTATATCTCCATGCATGCCCCTTTGTTGGCCTCTCGACATACACCCCCCTGCCTCCTGCTCCCTGCCCCCTGTCACCTCATACCACCCACTTCCCGCTTTGTCGCTGCTCACATAATTTGTCATGTGAAAAATTACTAAAGTTACAAGATCTGCACTTTTATTTCCATGTAAGCGGCAAGTCCACGCAGCGGAGATGATGTTGGCGATGGGGATGCACCGAAAAAATATACATATTAATAACTTAATTAAAAAAAAGTAATAAAACTAGGAAAGCTACGGTCATCCTGTATAAATTCAATCATCATACAATTTATTTTGAAGATAGTTAATGATTTTAAGGAAACATTTTACTCTGTTTAGCATCTGTAATGTTATGAGTTCAGTAGCCCAACAATTTGATTCTTAATTATGAGAACCGAAAGATTTTATAAAACAGAGATTTTTGCAGCATTTCAGAATATGTTGAAAGTAAACTTTTTGTGTTGTCATGGCAGTAATGTAAAATGCAAACGTTTTAATTTTGGTCCAAATGGCGGAAAAATATTTTCTCTGTGTAGACAGAGAAGGGGAGTTTTAGGGGAGTTGTAAGCCGAACAAGAGGCATGCGTGTGGTAAAGAGGGGGGTAGCGAAAAAGGAGGGGTAGCTGTTTTGCTATTTTCTTTTTTTCGTTACTATTTTGCACATTTTTCTATTCAACAATGAAGCCACAATAGAAAACGTCAACTAGTGCACAGAGAGAAAAGATGAAGGGCTGGGAAAACAGGGTGTTGGGGTGGGGAAATGGTGAAAGAAAGGCGGACAGAGATAGCATTATATGCAAATGTAACGCAGAAGCGAGAGGGCAACACTTGATGGTGCATACAAAGTCTGAACGGATTTTGAATGGCAAACAAGCGGCAAAGCGAACGGCGACTACGACTGCGGCAGCGGCAGCGGCAGCGGCAGCGGCAGCGGCGGGCGCCAAGTATAAAGCCCAGCCCAGAGTAAAGCCAAACCGAGCTAGCCAAGCCGGGTCCGGGTCCGGGTCCGGGAAATGGGTCCGGGCACGGGTCTTCAACTGTAACCAGCACACAGAAAGAAGCATTTCAAAACATTCATTTGAAACCATGAAAAATCACACAGAAACTGTATTAACTAAATACAAACGACGTTTTTCAACCAAACTAATTTTCAACTCGTTAATGTAGCATTTTAGGAACAAGATTCTTTGAGTGCATTTCAAATTGTACGTTATTTATTCATTCCCTAAATTATTAAGCTTAGTGGCTCGTGAGTCATTTGTTTATTTTGAATGTATTTTTATGTTTTGGTTATAAAAATATAATAGCCATTTAAATATATTAAGAGATTTAACAGAACATGAATAAATACCGTCTTGCAAGATTTGCCTCACATTTTCTTACACTGATTACTTCATGAACTAAACCATCTTCAATGAAGCGTTTAGTCTTGATATTTTATGGCGTTTTTTCGCCCAGTGTGTGACTAGGATAGGCCGTGAATGGGCGCTGACGACTTGCGCATGAATGGCCCAAGTGTGCTGCCTGCCGGGGGGTGTGGATATAGGGGGATGCAGGAGGATACAGGGGGTTGAACATGGGCTATATAGAGAGCGAGCGGATAGACAGACGAAGGCCTATAGAAAAGTGACGTGCGCTTTACAATTATTTCGTAATGCAAGCAAATGTGACCGAGCTGAGCAGAATAGAGAGCAAAAAGCGGCAATAGAAGCTCAGTACACTCAAAAAAGAAGGTTTTCTGATTAAAATGGGTTGTCTTTGATTGATTGGTATGTGAACAACATCAAACAAACATTGTTAAGTGCTTCTGTTTCTGTCTCCCATAGTATGCTATAAAGTAAAATAGAGCGGTATAACTAAATTTAGGACCTGCAACAGATGTTAACAAGGATTTGTTAAATTTATTATTATAAATTCTTTTCCATTTTAAGCATTTAAATTGAAACATTTTCAACCGTTTATAAAATCTTTACGCCAAAGGCGTTAAGCCTTCAATTTATTTGAATTTAAGTTGAAGAAAAGCACACACAAAAATACAACTTCTTTGAATTGTGTTATATACCTAACATCTTCTTTAATCATGCACCATAAATGTGGACTGAAAGAAACGCAGGACTTAAACGTCTAATTCCGAGACAAGCTGCTTAAATGTTTACGTTTTGCCATTATTTGCATGATATAAACAAGGATATGCACACAGATTTATTTCTCGTAGTGCAGATTAGAGTTGCATCTTAGGCTCAGGCAGTGGGTGACAAATGTCAGTCGGTGGTTGCTCTACTAATCGGACATGTTGCGTTGACTTGTTTATGACTCTGGGCTTAGCAGCCACACACTAAACCACCCAGTCAGCCAGTCAACCAGCCATCCAGCCATCCAGCCAGCCAACCAACCAACCAACCAAGTATTGTCTGAGGGGGCGAACTTGTGGGAAATCTGTAAATAGCTGCGAAAACTGCATAAGCCGGGTAGTGGAATCGCAAAGCCTGGGGATATGGATAGACAAAGGCAAATGTCATCAAAGTTGGCACCCGCGGGAAAATGAATGAGAAGCACGAGGAACATAAAACAGTTGACGAGGGACACCACTGCGTATGCGTAATCTTGTGCAATTTGTTCTGTTGAAGTCTTTAAAACAGCGTTTGGCATTCGGCATTCGGCGTTCAACGTTGACTTTGACACTTTCGCAGCCCCTCCCCCTCCCCCCCCTCCCTGCACCAACCGATGTTTTTCCATTTCGGTTGTTTTATCATGTTTTTTTATTTTTCTATTTTGCCTGCAATTACGCGTCACACAGCTGGACACAGCCAATGCAAAACCAGAGCTTCAGTGCACAGATTTTCAGTGTGGGACAAGGTCGCATTTATTTGGTGCACTTGCAATTGGCCAGAGGTGTGGTTTAGGGGGGTTTTGGCGAGGGCGAGGGGCCCAGTCATGCTGCGACCGAAGGTCACCTGCAGTGCACCCCATGCCCACAGACAATGTTGCCAGTGCTGAATTATTATGAAATGAATACAAATATTTGCGGATCAGTCAGCGGCGTCATTCTTCAATTGATGGGCTTTGCGGGGTCTTTTCAATGGGTGCAGTGGGTGGCGGTGAGGAGGCCTGGTTGACAAAGTGGAAACCAAAATGTGTTGGATGATCTCAGCAATGAAATCGAACGAAAACCTCAAGTTAAAACGATGAAATACTTGTGTTTGTTACTCTTCCACTATTTCTCTACATAAAAACTCATTTGTTTAAGGTTCTGTGAATATGAAAATGTGTTTGATCAAAGACGATTCCAGAAGTGGATTTAGTCCACCAAAAAAAATATAGAAAATGATGAAGTATATTGTCATAGAATTAGACCTAAATATTTATTAATTAAAGTTTAAAGAAAACACTTTTGTTGTTATACAAATTACCTTTTAGACAATAATCTGCCTTTTTACAAACTTCATTAAATTCTCATAAAAAAAACGACTTTTTGATGATTTTATTTCTATCTTAATTATCTATTTATTAAAGAAATACGTTTCGCGTTTTCAAAGTTAAAAAGAAAAAATAAAAATAAAAATACTTTTTGCTTTAAAAATGTATTTGCCATTTATCAGATATTTTTTATTGTCTCTACTTTTCCATGAAGATTGATTATTTGCAATAGGCAGAGGCCTAAATCAAAGCAAAGCGGAGGAACAGGAAAATTCCAAACATTGATTAATGACAAATTGTTTGGCATCGTCTAACGTGCAAAAAGTTTTGGGTTTCCTGTCGAGTTGCAATTCGAGGCCTATTTTCATTGGAAGAACTGTGCAAACTCAGGCCGAAACGGTTCTGCAGTGCTGTTACTTTCTGCCTTACCTTGCCAACGCCTGCCCGCCCATTTTCCGCCCACCTACCACCCCCCTTTCCAGCTGTTGTTGTTGACGCTTCTTCCGTTCTTCGGTTTAGTTTTTCTTTTAGCTTACTTTACGCTTTTGTTGCTGCCGCTGTTGCATTTGTTGCTGCACATTTTATTAACATTTTCATTTAGTTTTGCCCTCTCTGTCGCTCTCACTTCGCCTTGTTTTATTTCGCTTTTCATTGCAATTTGTGTTCCTATGCATTTTTGTGTGTGTTTTACATTCGTTTTCGTGTCGCCAGCAACATTGCCTCCAACTGCATTTGGACACGCCCCCCCCGGCGGACCCGCGCCGACCGCCCACTGCCCGCCGCCCAATGACCCACCACCCCCTCTTAGCCCGGTCCACTTCCCTTTATGCCACTGTTGCGCTCTTTTGCAGTTTGTTGAAGTTTTCATAATCATTGTCGTCGTCGCTGCTTTTCCCACTCCTACTGCTTTTCCACCGCCTACTTTCGTTTCGGGCACAGTCTTTGCCTTTTGTTTTCCACACGCTTTCCCTGGGGAAGAGCCTATTTCAATTTGGGGCTCAGTTTGTCGTCAAAGAAGGTTCAAAAGATCATTTTAAAATGGGTTGTCGCTTAGTTTTGCGTTGTTTACTCGTTAAATTAGCTTGTATACATACAATCGTATGTGTTGTTAATGAAAAATGGAATTGAAATTGATTGTAATATCCCTCTATCGAAAATAAAGTTGCTATAAAACCCCTTTCGAGAAACAATTAACAGTATAAATCTCTGAAAACTTTACGGAGATCAGTTTAATAAAAAGTGTATAATATAATTGCAACCAAGTTTAGTATCAAACTAGTCTAGTCTGGATAAGTAAATAATAAACCCTTTCAGAAAAAGTTTACATAACAAATAGTTAGCGAATTTAGTTCAAAACTTCCTTAAATTAATACTTTATCATAATGAGAAGTGCATCTGAACAGCCTTCTAATTAGGGCCATGTTACTATCTTCTGTTTGTTATATAAGCCGGTGCAGCGGCTGGCTGGAAAATGGGTAAGTGGAGGGAGGTGGGGGAACAAACGAGACTGGGTGGAAGCCTGGGAGTGAGTGGGTGAGATTTCCAGCATGAAAACAATGCCGGGAAAGCGGCTTATTTTCTATGATTTAAATAATGACGAAGACGGCAGACAGCAGACAACAGGCAGCTACCGCAACTGGAACTGCAAGTGCCACCACAGCTGATGATGATTGAGATAATGGTAATAACGATGAGGGCGGTGATGATGGAATGGGCTAACCGGTAGATCCACGACAATGCCAGCCACCTTCGCCGAAGTACAGAAGGTGGCTTAGGTTGAGGAAGTGTCCGGACGTTGGAGCTGATAAAAGATCGCTCAGCTCGCTGTTTGTTTGTTGCCTTTTGGCCAGGCCATAACATTTATCTAATTTTTTGCTTGTGCCTCGTACATACTGCTAATGCCTCATTTATCTTATACTTCCCTTCTCTCGGCTCTCTTTCGTTGCAGAAAAATGTTCATTGGCGGCCTCAGTTGGCAGACAAGTCCAGGTGAGTGAAAAACAAGTTAACTGAAAATTAGTGGATCTGTGCTAAAAAATGAACGTGTTCGGATAAGGGGGTCAATTAGTAGGAGATTGAAATAGCAATCCTGCGCTAACAAGTGACCAGGAAATGTGGAATTTTTCCATAAAAATAACAAATCTTTCGTTGTTTCTAAGCCTCTTATATTTAACTAAGTCTATTTAAAAACCGGCTCCAAAATCGGGAGTCCCATGTTAGAAGATTTAATATTCTCTGTAAATATTTGTAAGCTTAAGCTCAAAACAAGTAAATATATACAAATTTAATTCTTAAAAATATTATTCACTCCTTAAAGTATGTAAAGCAATAGTATGTTCCCTTATCGTTATGTGTTAAATCTTAGAAAAAAACCTTTTTTTGGCTTCTTGTTTCTTTATTTCCTCTTTTCGATTTCTCAATATCTGGTGATGTGTGTACATTTGTGTGCATCTGAATGTTGTATCTCAATTTGAGTGGCCTACGAATTGATTCGGTTTCAGTTTGTGTTTTATGTGATTTCACATCGACAACAATGAATCGAATGGCAGGGCTTTGTTTAAATTGGAAATTGTAATTGATCAACTGCTTGAGATTTGCTCCCTTTTACGAATTTGAATTTGACGTCAATTGAGGAACGACTTGAGATCCGAAAACCGAGATACGAGCACTGCGGGCTGGGGATGATTCTCCTAGAGATTGGCCCCATTCCTGCCGCATAGTTTCATTAGGCTAATCAAAAGGCAACTTGCCATTTGCCATCAAAGCCCGGCATGCATATTAACCGAATTTGGATGGCACTCCAAAAAAAAAAAGGTCTGCAAAGTAGAGATTGCAACCGTCTGGCAAGATGCGCTTGCCTTTTGGGAGCCCTTATATGTAGTATCTGCAGTGCTCATAAAAAAAAGAGGGAAAAACCCATATAGCACATATATGTACCTATATATCGTCGCTTTGTGTTGTTGCTCGGGCGGGCTTGTTTTTTGTTTAGCGAAATTGTTGGCTCCGCCCATCATCAGAGTGCCACTCGGCATTACGCTAACATATTATAACCTATAGCGCATATCTACACACAGCCACGGGCTTTCACGTATATAGTTGAAGAGTCAATGCGGTCTTTGGTTTGTCTCTTTATTTTAGCCTTTCTCAATGTTGTTCCCTCATTCTGGTGTGTGTGTTTTCTTTTTTTTTTTTTTACTTTTTTCATTTTTTTCTTTTCGGCGGCGGGAGGGGGCCGGTTTCCTGTACCTGTGCCAAAAAATTTTCAAATTTTCAAATGGCTTCTTCAATACGAATGCCCGGTATGAGTGTGTTTTTGCTCGGCTCTTTTGTTATCTTTTGCCATTTCGGTGTCCGATGAGTGTGTCTTATTTCTTTTTTAATTTTTATTTTCGCTTCTTGGCAGCCGCCAGTTGGCCCCATGGAGCTGGTAAATTAGGCAAAAGCCAAAGGGCCCACAGAAACTCAGCATTGGGCCAAAAACGAATCGCTCCCAGTGCAACGAAAAAAATTGTCTTTGGTGGAATTCGCGACAGAGCAGAAGTCAATTGGAATGGAAATTGCAGCGAAGGGTCAATGAGTGGCACGTGAGTCGATCAAAAAGCGATGCGACGGGGAATATTTAATAGTTTTTATGGCTTAGAAGTGAGTTGACTAAGGTCTTAATGTTGTAATTTTAAAATATGAAACTCTTTTATATTTATTTGTTCATTTATTTCAAGGGATTCTTCTTACTATAAAGACATAACCGATTTAAACACATACATATGACTAACAAGAATTAAGATCAATGTTAATAAGTATTAAAATTTATTTAAGTAAGCTTGCAATAGCTAAAAGTCCTAAATAAACACAATTATTTTTAGTTACTGGTGCTTTTCTTTATTTTATCGTTTAAGACAATTTTTTTTAACTGAAATGGTAGCAAAGTTAAGTTAAAAAGTAGGCTTGTTTCTTTAAATTTTAATTTAGATGGGAAAAAACCTTTTTTTTTTTAATTTAAAACTATATTTTTGAAGTGAGCTCACAAGCAATGATTTACTAACCAGTTAAGTCCGAAAATCAAGCGTCTTTGTTTTCCCAGCAGGGAAAGAAAAAAATTCAATTAGCTGCTATTTGAGCGCAAGAAAACAAGCTTTGCCCAAGTCCGAGCTTAGAGATGCCCTGCCCGTCTATTTCTTTCTTGGCCCACTCATCTCAGCTCACTCCCCCAACTCTTGGCCACCGCCAGTTGTATTATTATTGTTGCTGTGCCTGTCGAGCGGCCAAGTTGCAGCTCTGGCGCTGAAGGCAGAGGCCGGAACACCAGAACATCAGAACACCAGAACGAGCGGCTGCGCCCGGCTCAAGTGGCTCCCACTTCCACTCGCGCCAAAAGCTTATGCTTTGGATTTTTCGCAGCTATCGCCACTCGAGCACACAGTCCCACATACACCGGCGGTCGGAAAAATAGATCAAGAAATTGCAGCATTTTCATCGCTTTTTTTCTCGGGAGGCAAAGAGCGTCTTAGGATTTTCTACCTTATAATAACGCTTAGTATATTATTTCACAGTTTCATAGCTCTAGAAAAGTCATATTTTTTCAAAATCAACCTATTTAAGTTTTTAACTATTTAAAAATTGTGAGAAAAGCATAAATACTTGTAAAATATGAATTTTAGTTTCTTTCCAAACTGTCTTTAGCTTTGCAAACATAATAAATTGGTGGCAAATCCTCTCTATTCTTTATTTACAAAATAAGGTAAAGTGATATTCATGGAAACTAAATATAAAAATCATTAAACTTTTGCATTACAAAATGTAAGAAAAGAAATGAACTTAGAGAAAGCTTCATTTAGCAAACTACTTAAAACTTATTTTTATAATAATCAAATGTAATTGTTGGTTAATTATTATGTATGCACCTCTGATCCGTTAACATGGAGTCGATAATTGCACATTATTTCCAGTACGTCTTGCATTATTTAAGCTACTATTTTCACCTCCGCTGTGCCTACACATGCCCAGCGCCTCCTCCCGCACAGTACACACTCGAAATGTGCTGACAAAGACCTAATCTAGGGCGTCTATAAACATGCGCTCGGGTCTAGCGTATAACGTATAAAGTATAACGTATACCGAATAGCGAATAACGTATGTCGCAGTGGCACTGCCACTGGGTCTAACGGCATAGTTAGGGCTGCTTTGGACAGGTCGGATTCGCAGGACTCGCAGGACTCGCAGGAGGGATCGGGATCTGAAGCTGAAGCTGAGTCTGCGTACGTGTTGATAACTGCAGAGATGATGACGACAATGACGACGATGATGATGGGGGGCAGTGGAATGGAACGGAACGGAAGCATCCGCATTGCAGTGGGGGCCACTCAGGAGCGTTTGACTCTAGTTGAGGCAAGATTTTTAATGATTGGCACGATTGTCTTAGCTACTTAATGACGTTCTCGAGTGCTGCCAACCGCCCCCGATAGGTGCCGCCTTTGTGCCGCTTTCGTGTCAACTAGCAAGTCATACTACTACTACTATACTCACTCGTTTAACTGAATGAACTTTGCCGTCTGCAGTCGGCCATCCAACCAGTCAGTCTCATCCGCCTTTGCTGCCCCATCCGCCGAATTCTCCTCGGGAAATCAGCCCCGGCAACGTAATTTAATTTTAATTTCGCAAGCAGTTTGCTGGAAGTAATTGTATGCATTGAAAATGTATTTGCTGCTATCGCCTGGAAACACTCGTCGCCCATTTCGACTTCGACTTTGGGGCTTTTGGCTCGGGATCAGTCTCAGTCTCATTCTCATTCTCAGTTTCAGAATCAGAGTCACAGAGTTCCTCTTTTCATCATTATGTACATATATGAATCTCTGGATGAAAGGCCGTCGCTGGCTTTTCGTTTGGCTTCTCCTCGGGATTTGTGTCAACTTTAACAACATTTTTGAAACACAATACGCGACCCGCTCGGCGTTTTGCTATTTTGGATGTGCGTTCAACTGAAATACTATTTATATATGCACCAAAGATACAGATACAGATACATTTGCATCTGCAGAACGGTAGCGTACGGTACATTACTCATGCAACAAATAACCAAATAGGAGACAAGAGCCGAGGGGGCAGCAAAAAACAGCCAGAAAAGTGAATTGATCGAAAAAAGTGTGGAGGCAAGACAAAAAGCAAGTAGAATCCATGCATGCATATCGCTCACATTTCGATGCCGCTTAGCGATAAAAGCGGCACCAGACTCTGCCCGAGATACTTTGAGCAAATAAATATGCATTTCTCGATTTACCCCTCTCCCTATCCCTCTCCATTTATTATTATTATTATTATTGTTTGTCTGTTTGTTTGTTTGTTTGTTTGCCAGCTTGTGTCATGGAAATGAAAATGAAGCCAGCTCGAAGGAGAGCTTCACCTCTGTTTGTGCCGAGCATTATGACTGTGTGCATATCCGGGCTTATTTCTCTCGCAGCGCCTCTCCTTTTGACGCCGCCAAATTGTCCAGGTAAAGTCAATAGATGGCTGAAAAGAGTTCAAAAGGTTGCAGCAAACAGCGCCGGGGGATTGTCTATCATGTGTCGAGGGTCATACAATCGGTGACAAGCAAGACTTTTTTGTGCATTGCTATGAACCGTATGTACTGCGATTCATTTGTCATTTTTAAGGAACATGTACTACTACTAGTTATAAATTAAAAAATTTGTTTAATGAATAGTTATATACTTTTGTGTCTTGAGGTTATTTTAATTATTACTAACCTTCCAGTTTTTTAATATTTAGGTAAATATTTTAACATTCTGCTATCAAATTTGTAAGTGACACTGAATCAAACTGGTTCAATTATATTTTTTTCTACGGATCTTTATCTTTTTTTTTTTAGATTCCAAGGAGCTACATCTTTTTTCTCAATTATTATTTAAAATATTCTATTGGCACTGATATAAATGACATTTTAAATTTATTAATTTGCTTCTTAAATAGTTTATTATACAGTATTAGTTTACTATTAGTACTTTTTCCACCATAGGGTATATTTAAACTTAAACTCTCATGACAAATAACGAACTAAAATAGGTGTTGAATTCTTTTTTCGCCAATAACACCAACCGGTAATAGAGCACTTAAGAAACGGTTTAGTGCGAAAACCATTTACGCGCTGCAATTAAAGTTTCAGCTAACACTCAAAACTAGATTTGCCACTCTATAACTCTTCAATTTGTCGACCAGTCGATTGCCACCCTGCAGTAGAAATTCAATCAGGAAACAAACGATGATGAAAAATATTTTTGCCACTGGTTTTAAAAAATCTAAAATTTGTGAAATTTTTGGAAACACGCCTGGGCGACAACCCCAGGATGTAGACAAAGGGGCGTGAAAGGGGCGTCATCGTCATCGTCATCACCATCGCCATCGCTGTCGTTGCCTCGTTCGATTTCCTGATTAATTTATGCCACTCGACGGCGAAGGCAGTTAGCAACAATTTGCCGCAAGCAGAAGCGTCAAATTGAAATAGCTCAGCACGGCAAGCGAAAGAACGGAGGAGAAGAAAATAAAATTGTCAATAAAATAAGTGCCGAACGGCTGCCCAGCTACCCTCGGTTTGTTTTGAAATGCCCACCTCTTTCTCAATTCGAATCCGAATACGAATCCCCTGCCTTTTCCCTATTCGCAGCCAGTTACTCATTGCGTCCATCAGTCAAAGTTCAGTGCTTCCCTTTCTTCGCATTGAATTTGCCGTGCAACATTTCCTGTTTCTTTCACAGTCGTTGACTTTCACCCGCCGACTCTTCTTTCTACACAATGCGAAATTCAGTTAGTTTCTTAAGGTTTGAAAGATGAAATAAGTTTAAATAATTAGCAAACAAGACGTGGATTACAAATAAGGACAACACAAAAGAAATTTGTATTCATTAGTTTTCAGAAAATTAACAAAAGAAAACCCATATGTATACAACATTAAAGCTTGCCCAACTTAGGTTATCTAAAATACAATATAATGAAATGAAATAATGAATGAAATTATTTCTTCTATTTAAGCAAAACAAATCCAGTGTTTTAGAAATGTATATATTGTGTTCCCAAAAACCTTAAAAATAATTATGTATAAATGGTATAAACATGAAACATATATTTTTAACTTCGCATACAAAACCTGTTTGTGTTTTTCAGTGCACATCTTTTTTTATCCACATTCCCCGTTCTATCTTCTTGCATGTTTTTGCAGCTCGCTTCATATTCTTTTGAATGTGATTATCCTGAGGCTGTGGCCACCGCATCTTGGCCCTGATAGAATGGTTTGTCGCACAGCGACCATCCGCCTGCGTTCGCTTTTGCATTGCATTTAATGTCCTGCCGGCTGGCCAATGGCTCCTCGTCCCGCCGCTTCTATTTCTTTCCTCTGGTCTCTGTCTCTGTCTCCAGTTTCGCTGTTTTGTTGACTTTGGCACGAGTTTGGTTAAAAAGTTCACACATGCCGCACACTCGTTCTCGTTTTTCAGCTGAACAGCTGCGGTCAGAATAACAGCAATGCAGTCCAAGTTTCGCAAGTTGGCTTAAACGGTTTTATTTAAAAAGTTTTAGTACAATATTGTTGTTAATTAAACTATATATACTCTTGGTTTCAAATTTTATAATATCACTTAAAACTATAGTGTTGAAACTGAGCCCCAGATAGTAATCCAATGGTTAAAGGCAAGAACTAGTTACTCAAAGGCACTTTACCATATAAGCAAATAATCGGAATCTTAAAAATTCTTTAATAAAATCTGCTGATTTAAAAAATTTATTGTAGGTCTCAAAACTTTTATATAGAAACATAAAAATGTTTTTAAAATCAAAAAAATCGTAAGAATGTTTATTTAGACAGTTCGTGTTTTTCGGAATTTAATGACATAACATTTTTAAATAATACTGAATTTTGATTCTCTATCTATAATCGTATCCGAAATATTTTGGGAGAAAATTTAAAAACCCTATAGAAATTTAAATCTTTAGTCAACAGTTTTAGTAGATTAAATTTGTAACTATCACATTTTTCTAAACTTAAAGTTTCCTTGCATCTACTATTTTGATCCCTGCTGTCAGTGCGAGTGTCCTGGTCTTCTGGCCATGTTGTTGCGCCTTTGGCTCTGGCCGTAGACACGTTGTTGTTTTACTCCTTCATCTTTCCGCCGCGTTCTCGTGTTGGCTATCAACTTTAGGGGGCGTAGCTGGTTTGAATATTTACACAAGTGACACTGAATATATAGTATGTGTGTATGTGTAGAGCGTTCCAGCAACTAGAGGACTGTAGGACTGCAGGACTGCTCCTCGCTCTGGTCCTGCCAACAATTAATTAACTTGTACGAAGTATCAAAATGTCGTGTAGCCTTTGGGCCCCTAAAACCGTTTTGGATGCGGAGATTTTTCGATGGGTGACAGGTGGGAGTGGGGGGGTAGCGGGATTGAGGCTTGCAATTTCAAGCCGGCGCCTAAGTGCATGCTACGTAAATTTTAAATTAATAAGCATCCAGCCTTATCCTGTACCCAATGCCATCTAGGTACAGTCCGCCCCGCCAGCTTTCTCCTTCAATTGCAGCCGCATGTGGCGCTTGTCATATGCCATTATTATGGAATGTTCATTCTGGCCCAACTAATAGACAATTTTTTGGCAGCCAAAAACGGAACACGACAATGCAGACAGAAGGGCAGAGAGAGAGAGAGGGGCATAGGGCAGTAGATAGAGACAGAGCACTGAGGTAGGTGGAAGGATACAAGACGAGGCCATGTCGTGACGTTGCCAAGGATTCGCCTCGTGCTCCGTGTGCAGCGGAAGCATTTAAATTAAGGACGACACATTAAAATTATGCAATAACAACAAACTATTATTATTATAATAACGGCAAAGGTGAAGCGAAAGCGAGAAAAGGGTGTCCCAAAATATAGATTAAGGCCCGGCATGCCGCCCCTTGGCTTTTCAATTTGCTAAATCTTAACAAGAGCATTATGAGTCGAGCAAATACGTAGGGACCAGCTAACTGAACTTTACCAACTTTTAGTTGCAAAAGATAGAGATGGCTGGGTGCAGAACATTTAATGAGCGCTGTGAGTGTCAACACCAAACTTGTGGGAGTCTCGTCTTTGTGTGTGTATGTCCGACCATCCCCCCTTTTTTTGGGTCTTTTCGCTTTTTGTCGGCTCGGGAAGTCATAAGTCGCAAGTTCTGAGCTGGCGAAAAGAAGAGAAAAAAAAATAACTGAAAATAGGCAAAGCAGACGAGCAAATATGCAGTCAGACAGTCGGGCACAAAAGTCGAGCCACTGCAGCACACTGCTCCTGGTGCTCCTCCTTCCATATATCCTCCGATTCACGTCACACACACTCGCCATCCTGGCCGGGTTATCGACTTTATGTGTTTGTTGTTTGGGCCCTGCCCTCGGTGTGTCTTTGGGCCCGTTTCAATTGCAGAACCAAGTCTCCCACACAGAGAAAATAGCCTTGATTTGTGTTACTTCATTATTATTGGCATCCTAATTTTGGTCATCGCTTAAAATTTAGTTCCAAAGACATAAAACAGTCTCTGAGCCTATCATAGGCTCTAAACTAATATATTATTTTACAGAATTTATATATTTATGAACATTAGTATAGTCCACTAGCTAGCATACCCTTAGAGTTTATTTACTTCATTTGGTGGAAAGGAACGATTCCTTGTTATCGTGAAATAAAACTTAAGGACTTAAAGTTGGGCAATTAACATTAATGCTTTACTAAGTTACCAAGTGTACATATTTATTAAAATTTTTGTGTAATTTTGTATAGTTTTATTGCAAATATACATATCCCAAACGTGAAAATACCTCAGTTTCACCGTTTTTTCCTGTGCACTTTTCAACCTTTATATTGGTTCTACTACTCTGACTTTCTTTGAACAACTGAAAGTTTTTCGTCTGTTCGTGGCCAGTTTATTTGGTGCCAGGCCAGGCAATTTTGACACGGCAAAGGTAAATATTCTTATCCTCGAGTGTCCGAATTCAATAATGAAAGCCACTTCGATATCTTTGCTTCCAGCTCGGTCTCATTAGAAGTTCCAGCAAACCGAACTTCGCACCAAAAAACCACTGAACAGCGACAACTTTTGCCTTCATTGTTTCCAGCTCGTTGCTCCTGTTTCCCCTTTCCCTTTCCCTCGGCAGTCCCAGTCCCAGACCGTTTTTCAGCATTTTCCTTTCTATTTTTGAGACTCTGCCGGCTGCAGTGCCTCTAAGTGACATTTTCCCCAACGGTTGTTAACCGCTCAGCCCAGCCTGCCAGCCAGCCAGCCTAGCAGCCCATTTTCCCACTTTTCCCCATTAGGGGGCAAGTCACCGCACCATTGTCAGGGGCCTTAGCTGCGCTTCCGTTCTCAGAGCAGTCAAATATATTGCCAACTTCCTGCCTGCTACCAAAGCCAAGCTCCTACTTGATAGGCTTCCCTCGCACACTCGCACACTCACGGCTGAAAAATGAAGGAAGTGCTGAAGGAAGATTGCTCGGGAGCAATGAACACCCTGATACTCTAACCTCGTTGATTCAGGAATTTTCATAAATTTTAATAAGGTTTGATCACAATTCCTTGGAAGAAGCCTTTAAAATTTGGCTTTAGTGAGTTTTTTTTTTTGGGTTCTTAAGATATATAAGGTACTCTTTAAGTTGTGTTTATTTTTAAGTGTTTTATTTGTATTTAATTTAGTTTGGTTTCTTATGTATTAAATGATTGCTAGTACTTTGATCTCAAATCAATGCATGTACTTTTTATTTAAACATAATGTTACCAATAAACGGTTTTTTTTTAAACAAAACTTTTAAGAATTTTACTAAGCTATTTATTAGATATTAAAATATTTTAAAATGGTAATTTATTTAAGAGCTTTAGTCCTTGTTCCACAGTATTCTCTTATTATACCATATGTCTGTTTTTAACTTAAGCCAATAAACTCCCAATCAAATTTAGGGTATATAGCACAAAAAAATAACGAATAGATGGTAAAAATCCGCACAGAGTCGACATCGATTAAGTTATTACGAAATTGTGCGCTACGTGTCTTCCGAACTGATTCTACTACCACTTCTTTCTTGACTTCCTGTGCTTCCCATGGATATATATAAGTATACGTGGTTCCTAGTCTAGCCGAAAGCCACCCGCAATCGGCCAGAACCTCACGTAACTCGCTGTCTGTGTGAGTGAGCCTTCCATTTTGCTGGTGGCCTTAAATTGGGTCAGACCAAAAATTTGTGTAGCTCCTTTGCATAACCGAAAATTGTTTCGGTTGTTGCAGACAACACGGATAAATGTTGGTTGTTGTTATTGCTGATAGCTGATGCAAGTTGCTGCTGGGGTTTTAGGGGGTTTTTGCTTGGATTTCTAGTATAATGTCAGCTGGAAGTTGGCTCTGATTGACATGCGTTTGTAGCTCTAGTCTGGCTGGTGTTGCTGCTGCAGATGTTGCTGCTGCTGCTGACGTTGCTGCTGTTGTTGTTCCCGTCGCTGTTGTTGCTGCTGCTGAGGTCAAGTCAAAGAGTGTCACAACATGTCTGCTTCCGGTAGACGCACACACATTCGCAATGGCACACAGACACAGGGGGAGGTGTTGTTTACATATTAAAGTTGCATGACCCCGATGCAACAACAACACCGGCGACAGCAGCAGCAGCAGCAATCATTGCATCCACGAAGTTGCAGCCACGAAGTTGCAGCTCGTAAGTCGTGCGAAACGGTCCTTTAATGTGCCATCATCCTGTGTGATTTGAAGCCTGGCACGTGACTAAAACTAAAACACGGCAGCAACGTGCAACGTGCAACGCGCAACCTGCAACACCAGTCAGCTGCTGCTGCCAAGCTCTCTCCCTCTCTTGCCGCGCTCTTCCGGCTCTCTTAGCGGGGCCACTCTCTTAAATGCTCTCTTCAAGCTTTGACGCGTGGAAAGCGCTTTTCATTCATAAAAATGGCGTCAAGCTTTTTGCCGAGTTGTGGAAAAGCCTCGCCAGCTGGCGCCACTCTGACGACGTCTTCAAGGAAATGCCAGGCCAGGAATTAGCAAAAAAGCAGCAGACAGCGCAAAATGCATGTCTCCTTGCACATCCTTTCGACCATGTCCAACTCCGTGTCCATTTTCCATTTTCCGAGTCCGTGTTCGTGTCCGCCCCTAAATGTCAGCGCTTGTTTTGATGCTAGCTCACGCGCCGTAAACAACTTATTATTATTGCAAATGCTCCTTCGACTTTCGGCCGTCCCTTTTTGCACCGCGGCCAGAACTTTCGGCTTTCCCCACTTTCCCTCCCTGGCTGCCTTTCAAATTTCGTTTTTTGTGTGCCGCAAACATACCTCTAGGAAACGGAAACGCAAACGCAGGCAGTTCTATTTAGCTTAAGTTATTGATACCCTGTAGAACGGTATGGTGGTGAGCAATGAAATAATGATTGTCAGTCAACTTCAAATTTCAAAGTGATAATAAAGAAATAAATCATCTCTCGACTTTTCCTAACATCATCTTTAAGATCCTTTTTATCTGATTTGAAAGAATATAAACTTATTACTATTCAAAGTTTTTGAGCACACTCATTTCTCCAAAGTTTTGTTATTTTAACTATTTTTAAATTTAAAATATTATAAAATGTAATATTTAGTGATATGCACCCCACATTTAGCAGACAATAAAATATTGCACGGATTGAAAGCATCTAAATATCTTGTTAAGTCAGATTTTTAGGAGAAATTGTAATTGTAATTTATAAATTATAAAATTGTTTTTTACATATGACATTACTAAACAGTTTTGAATACAAACTATACACAAGGCATAGTTTTACGAAGTTCTGAAAACAATTTAACGTTCATGTGATGATTCGTAATTAAATTTACTGCCAAATAATTAGCTATTTGCAAGGAATTAATTTTTTTTTTAACATTTCAGTTGTTTACTTTAAGCACTTTCCCACAGATAGTAGAAATATTTGATCTGCAGCTTTCTTAGGGTATCTCTACATCGTCTACCCATCTGCTACTCATTACTTATCCGGTTTTTGCTACCTTTGTGCTCTGACGTTGGCAATCTACTCCGGCGGATCAGTTGCCCATGGACTTGGGGGACGAGGGAGCTGCAGGACGTGGCTTAAGTGGCTCCTGCTTGGCCTCCGTCCATGTCAAAATCTATCTCATTGGCTGTGCCAACTTTTTGACTGCGAGCCCGAACTCTTTCGCTTGCATTTCAATGCAACTACGCCCTCGACCACGCCCCCGATTCTGTCAAACTTTTATCTACGAGGTTGCCCAGCACAATATATATTAGTACTTTTTTTTGGGAGCTTGCCTCCTTTTTATTTGCAATTTTTTGTTGTGTTCTGTGTGTGTGCTTATAAATCATAAATACATATTTTACGAGCTCGTTTGTGGTAGGGACTCACATTTCATTTGAAATAATTTGTGGCATATTGGCAATTATTCATTCTGTTCTTTATTTTTTCCCTGCCACATTTCGCAGTCCTTTCTCGGAACGGCTTAAGAGCGTCGGCAAATTGTTGTGATGTGGATTTCGTCCTGGATTTGGCTTGGCTTTATCTTTCGTCCTGGCAGAATGTTGCTGGTGACATAGCACAAAAGGTGGGGCATCTCGGTTCTGGGCTCTGAGATATCTGGGATAGGTAACAACTGTGCCTTCTGCGGGGGCCGGGTTAATGGGGCAGCGAGGCAGAAGTTGATTTAGTGCCTCGGTCGATGATAAGCCGCGTGTACTGCCTCTTCCACTCCCACAGAACCATCATAATAACTGCTATAGGGAAATTGAGTTACGGCCAATACATGCGGAAATGGCTTAGGACGCTGAATGAAGATATTAGTTTTCGGGGGAATGGCTGAAAACGAAAATTACTTCTGTACTTCAGTAGCGCATGAAAAAGTTACTCAAAATCAATTAAGATGTGTGCTATATTCCTATTTAGAATTTATTTTCATTTGGGGAGATTTGTAGCTACAAAGTATAATATATATAGAATTTAGAATACTCAAAATTTATAGGTTTCTCATCGCTTACAAAAGTATGTTTTAGTTAAGAACAAATAATTTGTTTGAATTATTCAAAGGCGTTTAAAGTTTTCGCCAAAACTAATTTGAATAATCAAATTTAGTCCAATTTGTTGCCTTTTTCGTTGGGGATTCAGCCAATCCAAACGACATTCGATTTTATAGAAAGTGCTGGCAACAAAAAGGGTTAGAGAGGTTAACTATCATTACAAATTTGACTCGATTAACCTTTTCAATTTAACACACACACTCGGTGAAATACAAAACGAATCATCAAGTTCACAAGAATCCAAATCAAAAGGCTAAAGGGATCGCCCAAAGGGGGCGTGGCTAGCACTAACTCCCTCTTTATCTATACAGCTATTGGTTTCGCCCTCGCTTTCGTTTCCGGTTCGTTTTATACACTAAAAAAAGGGTCTTAATTATGCCTTAAAATTTGTATTATAATAGTCCTTAATCTTAAGTGTAGTACATTAGCTTACCTTTAATTAATATTAACATTTCGACTTCAGAGCCACTCTACTTTATGTCTTATATGGGCTGATATGTTTATATTAATGAGGACCATATATATATTCATTAAATTTCAACATTCCATTATATTTGTTTTTAAAAATACAGAATTTAGAAAAAACAAAGAAATACCTACACCGGTTTTTCTCTCTGTTGACAATTTCAATTGGTCTATAGGGCAGGTGTTAATGTATCTTTCAAATGCTGCCATTGAATTGAATTGAAAGTTAATTTGCCAATTGGTCCCAGAGCTCCCAGCACAAAAGGGGGTGATGAAAAAAGGGGCTGGCAAGGGGTGGAGGTGGGTATATTTAAGGAAGGGGTAGCTGCAAGCTTGCAGTTTCAACTAGTTGTGCAAAGTGTGATTAAATGTTTTGTGTGTTGCAGCTTTCAGCTTTTGTTGCGTGTTTTTATTGCCACCCCTCAAACAAATGTATGGGCGGCGAAGAGGGGATTTCGGAGGGGGTTTTGTGGGATGAAGTGCACATGACATTAGGCAACACTGTCCCACTGGCGAGGACATTTTCAAAATGTGCTGCCACAGACAAAGCCTTCAATCCCCTCCTCCCAACCCCCCACCCCTTCCCACTCATTCATCGTGCTTCCTTTTTCTGCTGAGTTGCTAAAAAACTTCTTTTCAGCAAACGTTCTGTGGTTAAAAAGGGGGTGGGGGGGATGGAGCGGGGCTCGGTGTTGTGTTTGCCGCAAACAAGCAACAAGACGTGGCAGAGAAAGGGGGCGGGAGGCGGGAGGCTGTGTGGGTGGGAGCCACAACATCCCCACTGAAAGTGAAAAAAATCTGTTTGCATATTACATAGCCGGGCGAAGCCTTGTTGGGGATGCTGAGGACGCTGGAGGAGGACAGTGGATCGCAGGACCTTCCTTTCCCCCCACTCCCCACCTACCCCACTTTTTCGTCCTGCCAGCGAATGCAGCTTCCAGCTGTGCACGCTAGGTGTCGCCCGCGTTGAAGGCAGGGCACAAGGCGTTCGAGCATCTTCAAAGTTGAAGTAATGCGGCCTCAAGTGGCAGCCACAACGGGGGTAAGCCCCTTTGCGTTCTTCTGGCCCATACCGCAACTCCTACACTGGGAAAAAATATATTTACACTTCGTTTTTATCACTAGACATAGAAGTATTACGAACTCGGTGCCTACAAACACGATATGAGATAAAATGGAAGTCCTTTTTAGACGTGCTTCAAAACGTCAAGCAATTTAAAAGCTTACAATCAGTTTATTGGCTTTATAAACAGTATTATCTTTACAAATTGAGGGCAACAAAAAACCGAATATTTTAATTTGACCAAATTTTATAAGTAACTTATTTTCTTTCAAAAGTCTACGTAGTTAAAACTAAGTAAAAATAAATTTGCTTCAAAAATATAGGTTTGAAACATTTACAACATTTGTTGTTGTGTACTTAGGCCGCCTGCCGCCATTTAAAATTGCTTGTCCTCACCTGAGTTTGGGTGTGTGGGCGTGTGTATCTGTGTGTGTTATGTTTGAATGAACGCCTGCGTCTTTTATCTTTTCATAAATTTTCCTGCTTTTGTGCCTCTTTCTCTGCCGTTTTCCCCACCCTATCATACACCCCATGCCCCTCTGTTTCGCTTGCCCTCCCGCTGCTGCTCGCTACTGCTTACAATCACTTTTATTTCGCGTCCCTTTCTGCAACTTTCCTTTGGCGAGTTTTCCCAACTTTTCTGCAGTCAGGCCAACAACAATTTTTAATGCTTACAAAATTTGAATTGAATTTGCCAACAGCACAAGGATGCTCTCTAAACTGCCGGAGCGCTTTCTCCGCTTTCTTCGCTGTTTATGTGTTTTCTTTTTATATTTTTCGTTTTTTTGTGCTCCCTTTTTCCAATTTGCATCCGCCGGCTGCCTTCAATTTGAGGACAACTTCAGCTCCAAATTCAACTTCAGATTCAGCATCTTGCCTTGCTATGCCACCTGCCTTTGAGCCAGTTGTCGGCATCCTTTTTGCCTAGTTTCACGCTTTGGTTTTTCTTAATCGCTTATCCCTGCAGCACTTACACACACACATGCAGTGGAAAAATTATAACAAGGTAACAAGTTTTATTCTTTTAAATTAAACAAAATATTGGAATTTTCACACACTCTTAAGCTTCTACAGATATTATATATATATTAATTTATTATTAATTATTTATTAATTTATTTTTAAAGCTTAATTTATACAATAATTAAAATTGATTTGATCATGTATGTACATCAGATTAAGTTTATTTTTGTGGTAAAAAACACTTACAAAATATTGTAGCTTGTTTTGTAGGTATATAAATTGTTTCTGTACATATTTGTTGCCACTGAAAGTTTTCTAAAAATTTGTATTCGATTAAAGTTAATGTTGATTACAGGGTGAGATATTTTAATATACTTCACTAAAGTTGTTAGTTAAATATGTTATGGTTATAAAATTCCATAAATTCCTAAGGCATAATATTTTTCTCTCTGTACGAACATATAGCCCCAATGTGACGTAACAATGCCCAGAGCGACCGAGTGCAATGTAACCGCCCAAGGGCCTGCAGCTCTCAGTAATTGGAGTAGCATGGGATTTCGTGGCGGGGGAGGTGCAAATGTGCATTTAATTCGTGCGAAAATTGTGGCAAGAAAGGGGCGGTAGAGGGGGCGTGGTCGGGGAAGGCTAGGGGGGCAATGGCAAGCTGCGAGCCGAATGATGGATGGAGTTGCAAAAGCTTTTGATTTATATTGCCATCGTCTGGCAAGGCCATAAATATATGCTGCTTGTTGATTATGCATTGGACGCACCGAAAACCTTTTAGTTTGTGGTGGGTTCATGTGTGTGCGTCCCTTGTTTGCGTGTGTGAACTTATGTGCGTGTGTGTGTGCGTGTGCGTGCGTGTGTGTGTACGACAAGGTTGTGGTTCCAGTTCCAGTTCCGGATATTGTGGTAAACAACAGGAGGAAGTGCTGTCGATGCTCGGGCAGAGAATCAATTAGAAAGACCAAAAACAAGCATTCTAAGTGAAACCCAAGGAAATCAATACACTTGGCTTAACCACTAAAACAAAGTTTAAAGATCGAAAACAGGGGTAAAAGCATTTGCTTTTGCCCAAAAGATTACACATACATCGGAGATAACGTTTTAAAATAAATTGTTGTAGGAAAGTTAGTAGAATGAAATTAATCATAATTGGCCGAGCTATCACTTACAATTTTTCATAAGTAAGTGTTTATTTTGAAATACCTAGAACATCCTTTATCCTCATATGTTTCTTTTTTTTAGGTTTATAAATTAAAGCTTCGCCATTCTGTGGTTAGCTCAAGCTGATTTAAAAATCTGGAAAAGAAGGGTACTAAAAAAATTGACCGCTTGGTGAACCAATTTTACTGAAATAATATGACTAAAAGTATCTACATAAATTATTATTAGGTAAATCGAAACGCAAAGCTATTCTATATTTAAATACCGGCCTATTGTAATACAGAAATAATGTTATCAGTTGTTCAAATTAACTTTTGGTGAAAATGAACTAAATTTTGTTTTTACATAACTATTTTTAATTAAACAGATTTCTTAATATCACCCTTTAAATAAATAATGTAAAGCAGATACCAAACATAACTTGTTAATGTCAACCGAATCGAGTCCCACAAAAGCAACTTATTTAAAAGGCCTCATTCTGAATTAATTTTTTTTCATTTGGACAAGTTGTCTGTGCTTCTAATGGATTGGCGGCTGCTCTTTCACATAGCCCGAAATTTTCATCTCCCCGCCGCCACAAGCATTCATCATAACCATTCAAAGTTGCTCAATCCTTTTCCATATCCATTTCACAAATATGAAACTTGTTCATTGCCAACTTTAAAGGTACCCACTCGCTTCATCATTTAAGCATTCCAATGCCAACTCCTGTATTTTTTCTCATTCTATTTTGTGTGTGTCCACACACACACAGTGTGGACATGACTGTGTGTGAGTGGGATTCAGTGTGGCTGTGTGTGTTGGGGCGAAGAGGGGCTATTTTGCAACTCTCTTTTATATAGACCACAAATGCCGCACTTACGTAATACATCACAAAATGTCCAAACGAGGTAAAAGGATTTGCAGAGGTGCCCAGCAACTGCTGGCTGGCTCGGCACTGTTCTCCATATTTTTGTAAGCCAAAATGCAGCTTAACATATCAGCGCCAACGAACGATGCCAAGCGAAACGAAACGAAGCAAAGTGAAGCGCTGACCGTGCTCCATTCCGCAGCTCTGAAGGTCCTCCCCCTACTCATTCCACTCCTCTGCCCGGCCTAAAGCACCTGCCTGGGTGGTGGGAAGATGGCTGAGGGGAGAGGGGGGAGGGGGAAGGACCAAACCATGCCGGGCTTACGTGTTAGCTCACACAAACACACACATTCAAGCTTGGAGGCTGCTGCGGTAATTAATGCAGCGCGTTTGCGAAAATGCGAATACATTTCGCCAGCTACGAACGTTTTCAAGGTATGCCCTGGCCAAAGACAGTGGATAAAAACCACAAAGCTTTCCAAAAAAAGTGAATGTGAAACATGGAAGATAAAGAAAATCCCTTTGCTGAGCAAGTTAATGATTTCAATTTTTCAATAAGGTGAAAAACCATACAAAAGTAGTAAAATTTAAATTTTCCATATTAAGTTATGTAGAAAACATGTTAAGAACTATTTAAATTGAATGTAATGTAATGTTTATCACAGTAGAAGGGCAGCATTTTAGCCACTTTAGTAAAATGACTGTTATCATAAAAATTGCAAGCTAAAAAATAACATAATTAGTGCCCCATAGTCCAAAAAATAAAGTTTATTATTATTTTACTGAACTTGTATCATAACTTTATCATACCCTTGGAAAAAAAAAAAAAGTTTACCACAACAGTCATCAAATAATTCAAATAGTGAACCCGAAAACAATGCATGTTTAATAAATTTAGATTTCAGCATACCGACAAAGGCATTCCAAGACATATACCCACCCACCCAAAAATGTTACCCACAAATAACTTATGGACAAATTGAACCCCCTTAAAAATCGAATTCATTTTTCCATCTTTGTACGCATAACAAAAATACTTGCGCAAACTTTTTGAATATTTTAACTAAATTACTATGCCTGGGAAATGGAGTTAACTTGAGCCTCTGCAACCACTGTCGAAATTGCAGGATATGCAAAGAGGGGCGCTAGTTTGGGATGGGGGGCGTGGCCGGGGTTGACACATGGAGACGGGGCAAATGTATTCACGCTGAAACGATTTTGGGTGCACGGCGACACCTTGGTTTGGCGCCCGCTAACTGTAAACACATACATATGCACATTCGTACTTACACACACATTCTCACACACACACACACAGCTGCATGTGTGAAAAGTTCCACGTCTAGCGCTGTTTTTGGCGAAATTTGCAAACGAAAACAGCTAAAGCGGGGAAAGCGGGAAAATCAGGCGAAATTTTAAATTTGAATATGTTTTTCTTACCCATCTACTTTTAGCCCGCTCCTGCGTCCTCGCACTATCTCTCCTTTTTGGCTGTCCAACGTTCTCGTTTGCCATTTGTCTGCTCGTTTTGTCTTTTCCGAATTTTTACCCCATTTTAATGCCCTAGTAGTGGGTAATGCAGCACTCTGTTAATCATGGCTTGATTTTGAATTAATTCTCAAGCGTGTGCTTTTATTTAGAACTAATTTGTAGAAAGTGAAACTTTATATTTAAAGATCTTAAAAGATTACTCTTTAGAACAATTAAAAAAAATTGTTTAAGGCTAAAGAAGTATTAATATAAATATGTTATATAAATCTGCAAGAGTATTCCGATATTCGGTGACCGAAACTAGCCTTCCCTTCCTGTTTTTATTGTGTTTGTCTTACACACTCCCGTTGCTTGTGTTATTTATTTGTTAGTTTTGTGATTCAAATGTATTCCAGACCGCCTGCCCTACCCTTCCAGCACATGGCATCTTCTCCAACTGATTCTCTAGTCTATATGTAGCTTGTTTTTCTTTTTCATTCTTCTCCAAGTGCCGCTTATTATGCACATTTTAAATCATCTACGCAGCGACAAAGACTCAGGGAAACGGAAAGACGGGAAGGGCGAAGGAGCCGCTCTGGCAGCAGTTAAATTAAGCACATTTTCATACGATGCAATTCATATCTCAGAGATACAGTAGCTCGTATATTTTCCCAGAATATAATTCATTCTCTCGCTCCTGCTCTCGCACTTTCGACTCACTTTGACTGCATATTGAAAATAATGTATATGTGTGTATGGAAAAGAGATTATGAAAAATTGGTTTGGCCACAAAAATTGCTCGAGGCTTATGGCAAGATGAAAAGTGTATGGCATAATCTCCTAAATGCATCTAATTGCTGTCTTTGCGAGCGGAAATAATCTGTGGGCTCCACACGCTTCAAAATAAATATTCAAAGAAATATATTTTGACAGCAAAAGTTTATCCATTATGAAAAGTCACTCATAAATACTGCACTTTATTCAATGAAATCCATTGTTAATTTGATTTCATGTTATCAAATTTCGAAATGCTTTTTCAACTGAAATCATATCTATTAAGGTAACAAAACTAATATTATTGTGACAGGTTGACTTCAGCATTAACTCGGTTGCTTGAAAAGACACAAAACAAAAATACAAAAAGATACAAGTAATTATTCCCAAAAAATTATTAAAAGCGCAGTAACTTAAAAGGTAATACAACAAAAAAATGAAAAATTAAATGCATTCCCTTTTTACTACAAAATAATAAAAAGAAAAAATTACAAATTCCTTTATTAAATAACCAGGTCAGGTCGATCAAAGAAATTGGTAATTGGTGTAAACACAATTTGTGGCTATAAGAATTTTTAACTAAGCGCGACACGCAACATACTTGGTGTCTTCTAATAAATCGTAAAACATACAAACCTTACCGCAAATCAGTTATTTTTTTGAGCAAACACACTTCAACTGGCACAACAGTTGCAGATTGCAGTTGGCAGTAGTATAACGGTAATTACGGGCCAAATGTCAGGCAGTATTCTACCGATTTCCGCTCTAACTAACAACCATTGATTGCAGTTATTGTTGCTGCACTTTGATTGGTCCCCTCGCCCCATTTCCCATTACCCATTTCCCATTTCCCACTCTGTAAACTCAACTCAGCTTACTGCTGGTTGTTTTGTTCGCCCACGTTTGAGCCAATTATCATAAGAAATAATTTATAGACCCAGTGCTGCGTGACAAACGAATAAAAAAGTGCACTTCAACTTTGATATTTTTACCTTGAAACTGTTTCCAAGTTGCTTTTATGTACATGTGTGAGTCTTTGGCAGCGCGTGTGTTTGTGTGCCATGCCCTAATGCATGCCAAATGGCTATGGGCATCAATAAAGCGTACGTCACTCTAATTGCACATGCCTCATGTACTGCACAAAAATTTCGTTTTGTTTTTTTAATTCAGCTATAGAGTTGGTCTAAAATTTTGGAAGAAATTAAATTTGTTCTATTTTAAAAATATCTTTGCTTGGTAATCCATAAATAAACTTACCAAAATTCTTGTTTTAAAAACACAAATTTTGCACCAAAAAGATTACATTTTATTGTTTTAAAAGACAAATTTTGAGCAATATGTTCGTGATTACATACGATATAATAAGACTTATAGCATTTTAATTAATTTTTGAACAACATAAGAATAATTATTTTAACTTGGGTCTTAGGAAATTGTTCAGATTATTTGTTGATAATATATCATACTGTATTTATCTTACGTATTTCCCTAAACATGATTAAACAGAATGACTTACCCACTCTGACCCATTTTTTTCGGTAGTGTAGACTGACTGGACACACATTGCAGTTACACTTTGCTTTTTCGCACGCTCCCTCTCGTTCTCGGTCTTTGTATGCAGTCAAAGGGGTGAAGGGCGGTGGAAACGTGGGAAAGGGGTGGAAAACGGTGGATCTACGATTGGGTGGAGAGGGGAGGGGGCAGTGGGGAACGAGTACTGTATGGAACGGGGTGAACTGTAATGCCATTAGCTGGCAGCGGCGCGCAAAGCCATTTGAAAGTTCAACACGTTCAAAGGTCCCAACATGCTTCACACTCTTTCAGACTCGTTCACCCATTTTTATGGCCATCTCTTTCTGCTGCTCCTTCCGACTCTTTCACTTGTGTCTTGGCCGTGTCCTTTTTGCGCAACTTTCACTGTTTATTCTGCTAAAAGCGCTGGCCAACACTCATGCACTCGAAAGTCTTACCAGCTCACACACACATAAAGTCTGGAAAATGCACTCGAAAAAAGAATGGAAAAAAATCTGTGTCAAGGAAATCTTGTAAATATTAATTATTTAATTTAATTAGGTAACAAATCATGTTCGCAAGCTTGTGATTTGTATCGTGTTCTCCAAATTAGTTGTTTATTAGGAAAAATATGGCAGTCGTAATTTGCTTGTAATTTTTTGTATACCTAATATGTTTGTTTAAAAAAATGATGTAGGAGCTACAGAAAAAAGCATAGATCATAAATCATAGCGAAGATTTTTTTTGTGTAAATGGGCGGGAAACGCGAGCCAGAAATAATGGGCGTGGGGCAGACACTCAGACAGCTGGGTGTACAAATACAAAAAACTCAAACCGAAGCGCAGCTGCAAAAGCAACTGCCACTGCCTCTTTTAATTGACTTTTTATGCGCTCTACCCGTTTCCGACCCCCCCGAAGCAGTTGAATTTAACGCGCTTTAAGTTTGCCAATTGCATTCGTATTGGTCGGGTTTTCCCCGCTCTGCGATCCTCTTGCCAATTTCCATTGCCTATCCACAGGCGCTCAGCCACTGTGACACTTTGCAAGCCATTAAGCATTTTCATTACCTGCCTGCTGCTTTGCATTTTGATAGTCCTTAACCTTAGTATCGTCATTGTCGTAAGCCCGGCCCCGCCCACCGTTTGCAGGACCTCCATTTCCCGCCCCCTATTCAATCCTTGGACTTGGACTGTGCTGTGTTTTGTTTACGTGTGCGCTATTAATTGCCTAAATGTCCAAAATGCAAATTGCAAATGCAACTGCAATAGCAGCTGCAAGAGCACTCAACAAAATAATGGAATAGATAAATACACTTAAATAGCATATAAATAAAGTTTTTATTAATTGTATTTAATATTATACAATTTTTGGTAGAATTTTACAATACAATTTGTAAAAAACAATTATATGTTTATTTATATTTATAATAAGTCACTCATTTCATCAAAATTCAAAAAACTAAGACCCATGTATTATGCATACAATAATTTTCATTTAACAATAGTAATTTTTAGCTAAGCATTTTAATGAATAAATATAAGATTTATTTAAAAAATATTTAAAACTAAAAAGTATATTCTTAAAACTGTAAATGCATATGCTCATTGCATAGAAATGGACTCAATAAGTGCAAATAATTTTTTTAAGTGCAATTGCAATGGTAAGCTCCATTTCTGAGGATGAAAGAGGCAGATCGGTTAGTGGCTTTGTGCCCAGGGACAATGTGAATTATTGTCCTGGTTTGCATATTATGCTCAAGTTTCGTTGCCTTTCGTTTCGTTTGGTGGGTAATTAAAACGCTTAAAGACGCATCAGTGCGTGACAAATCTAGCTTTTCACTTTTCCCATGGTTGGAGTTGAGGAAAACTGGCAGTGGAAGTGGAAGTGCAGTCAAGTGGCTAAGTAGCCTGGGCCGTGTCCATTGTTTGCCTTCTGTGGAGTTAAGTTTCTTACACTTTCCGACTGGGACTGGCTTTATTCAAGTTTACTTTCAGCCTGTTGAAGATAAGGCCAAAACGAACTGGGCTTTATTGTTAGGATTCTTTTTTTGGCAACCAAACGATTCGTAACAGCTACAAAGCTGGCTTTTTGTTAAACTTTTAACTGAAAATCATTGCTTCTGTCAACATTTGTTTGGCTGCTTTTTTAATCAATAAAATGTTAACAGCTATAAATCAACAAGCACACAAGCTGTTGCCACTAAAATTAGCTTTTTTTTACAAATTTACATTCGACTCCGTTTTTGCAGCTTGTGGAATATGTATAAAAAAACTGTACGGTTTTTATCATATGCTGAGGTTCAGCATATTTGTGCTAGCAATATTTTTTTCTCAGTTATCAAATAAAAACGTGTTGGATCAAGATATCTGCTTATTAACTTATTAAGTTGTTGGCATTTTGCTGTTTAATTAACATATAAAGAATTTATAATTGACCATTGTAGGGAATTATATATGATTTGTATTTAACAATTGACTTACTTCTTTTCAAAAAGTTTTTGTTAAATGCCTACGCTTTCATCTATAATTATTATATTGTGAATTCTGTTCATCAACAATTTACTGTCATTCAGTGTTTTTTCAATTTTAAATTTTTGTAAAGAATTTGCAGACAACATAAGTTTCCATCCCATGGAAATGTCTTCAACCACTTCTTATTGATTTCCATAGAGTTTTGAGTGGCCATCGAGCACATCACTCCACGCCATCCACTGCATTCATCCCATCTTGTCTTGTCATTGTTACGGGCGACTTTTCTGCCCCATCCACACCCCGGTTTTTCCTCCGATTTTCCCGGCTGCCTGTCGGCCGACGTCGTCGTCGTCTGGCCCACTCGAAAAACTCTGCACAATTCATTCAAGTAAATTCTTAAGAAAGAGTTGAAGTTGTGTGGCCAAGAGAAGCAACATCAGCTGCTTCGATTCTGTCTGCGCCAGCGGCTAACACTTGACCAGCGGATGATGGAGAGCTGATGCTGCAGTGCCGTTCTGAAAAACTGTTGAATTTCCATTCCGTATGGCCGCCACAAGATTTTGGGCAATTAGTGGACGCAAACGCAAACGCAAGACCGGGAATTTGTCGCAAATCTGAAAAGCCAAAAAATGACTTAATAGCCGAAAGTTGGGCATGCGACAAAGTAAGCGTTCGTGCGTGGCATCAACGTGAAATGCCACCCAGCGGGGAGGGGTCCTATGTTGGGGGTTTGGATATTTGCGGCTCATATGAGTGACACAGCCAGGCTGACTTGTCGTCACCAAAAGGGCGATTCTGGGGGCTGGTGGCTGGGAAAATTCAGGAAGCAGGCAGCGCGTGCCGTTGGGAAAGTTGCCAGCCAGCCAGCGAGCAAGCCAGCAAGCCAGGCCAACATGAACCGCTCGCCAGTTAGCCAGGCCGCAAGAGAATGCGTGCCTGTGGACAAAACATGTCATCAGCCTCGTCCCCGTCCATGTCCCCATATATATATTTAGTACATGCACTTGCCTTAATTCATAACGCTCTATGAATGAAGTGAAGTGTGGCAGGCCCGCGAGTGCAAACTGTGTTGAGTCTAAAGCAAATGCTCAGCTGGCAATTATAATTTCCCATTTCGTCGCTGTTAAAAATATGATTCAATTTGTTCTGCCTGCCCCGGCGAATGAGGCGGGAAAGAAATATAATTCATAATTTTTTTTCGGGCAAACTAAGGGGTATTTAGGGGGAGATGAGTTCAATGAAATCGTGACCCTGAAATAGTTTAAGACTATAACTTTAGGTAAATTTATGGATATATACATTTTTTAATTGTAATGGTTTAAGCAATTAACCCTTTGAAATTAAGAAAAGTATGAGAAATATAAGCTGAATTTTTAATGGTTTTGTACGTATATTAATATTATAGTTCTTATATTTAAATGGAAAAATACATAAAATATTAAATAATATTATACCAACTTTTGAATACACATATAATTGTCAATTTGAGTTACCCATTTAACAATCACTTTGATATTAACTTTTTAAAAGAATTTTAGATTTTAGATCCTTTCTGATCCTTTTTCCTCATGCTTAAGGAATTCTTCGCACAACCTGCTAGTATTTCAACAGACTTACATAATTGTTTAGGGTACCACTTTGCCTGCCCTCTGATGTTCCATTTTTTTCTCTCCACGAAAATCCCAGCAACAAATTCGACATTAAAATTGATTCGCTTACCCACATCGCCGGGGATGGGGAAAACAATGGGAGAGAAGGATAGAGAGAGAGGGAGAAAGGGAGAAAGGGAAAGCGAGAGAGAGTAGGAAAAGAGACGGGGAGAGATGTTCAGAAAGAGATAGCGAGGACTCGACTGATGGCTGTCTGGGCTGATTAGACTTAGAGACGAGGATAGACGACGGCGTGTAAATGGCGCCTGGCAAAAGGTGTTGATGATGATGTACATAAAGTGCCGCTGGCTGAATTGTCTGGGGATCAGGGGGTATAGAGGGGGCGTAGAGGGGGCGTGACCGGGACTAGGAAACTGGCTAAAACTTGTCGCCGCGCACGGAAGCACAAAAATTGAATTGACATGACAGTCGGTTGTCCCTTCTCCAGTTGCCGTTCCTGCTTCTGCCCCTCGTCCTGCCAAGCCCACATCCTTCTGCTCCTGCCACGGATCCCCCAGAAACTGACAACAGTTTATGTTGGGCACGACAGTTCGGAGCACGCTTCATAAAATTCATTTCCGCGCCGCCGTCGCCGATGCTCCTGCTGCTGCAAAAGTGATTAAAATTATAATTAAACTGTGATGGTTGTCCCTCCATCTCTCTCTCTCTCTCTCTCTCTCTCTCTCTCTCTCTCTCTCTCTCTCTCTCTCTCTCTCTCTTTACCAACTCTCCTGCTCTGCCATGCACAGGGAAAATAAGTACAGCATCTTAAAAGTGGATTTTGCTCTTGGAGTCTACTCTTAAATACATACTGGCGTTTTATGATGTACTATAATATGTAAAGCTTTCCTGGATAATGAAAATTGAACTTTCTTTTCTTTTTAAAAATGCATAAATACTATTTTATTAATATAAGCAATCGTCAGAAATATATTGTAAAGCAGTATATTGTAAAGCAGTTCAAAATCTTTGAATATTGTTATAAATTAGCATTTAAAATTTACAAAAATCATATATATTTGATAAATGAAACCGCCTATTTGAGATAGTGATATTGGCTTCAGTGTGCCCACTATTCATTTCTCTGTGGTGCAGACAGCCCTAGGAATATTCAATTTAAACTAAGCCCAACTCTCAAGTACACGCGGCGTATGAGCAATGTCCGAGGGGAACCGAAAGGAGGTGTTCGTTTCAGGGAGGCATTTTATGCATTCAACATCCTATCTTGCAGTCTGTCCATGCATTCAACGGTTCATTGGTTGCTATAAATATATAATACGTGACAAATACGTGCCGAGTTCTTTTCAATCCGGCTCTTTTGCCACCATCTCTCACACACACCCACACTCACACACTGAAAACGTGTGTAGAGCGTACAAATGTATGTACAAATCCTTGCCAGAACATTCGCCATTCCTCACAAAAAAAGAAAAAAAGTGTGGGGGAAAAAGAAAGAAATGGGTAGCAATAAAAGTGTTCAGCGTACTGTTGCATGTGGGGGGTGCAAAGGTGGGAGGGGAACTTCCAGCACAGGTTGAGTCCAAGATGGAACGCACTTGTTGATTGGCACTCAATGTTGCGTCTTAAAGGATTGATGTACTGCCGTCGGAGGATTGAGAAAGGCGAGGTGGAGAAAGTGTGGGGGTGAAAGAGGTGGTAGTTGCCCGTGGCAACAACTGTAGCGATGCACGTGCACCGTCTGCCACCATCCACGTCGCTCCTCTCACTTTTTCTGGCCAAGTCGTCAAACAAAACTCTGCTATTCGGGCTGCCAAATAGATGGGCATTTTTAGTGGCTAACATGAATATTTCAGTGGTTGGAAAATGCAGTACCTAGATGGAATACTTAAGTGATAAGTGGGTCTTTGAATATTACAGGCTAGAAAAATAGATACAAGATAATTGGCTTGCATGCAAGCATTTTCGAAGCGATTCATAGATTTGAAATTATTATCAAATTGTAAGTAATTATGAAAGAAATTATATAGTATACAAATAATAACCTTAAAATATAAAAAAATAAATAAAATATAAATAAATAAAATAAATATAAGCCATAGTTTGTCAATAGAATATATTTTTTAAAATGATGTTGAGCTAGTCATATTATTTTTTATCTGACGTTTAAAAAATGTACATCTTAAAGGTGAAAACTTTCCCTTTCCACCTTTTGAACCCTAGGCAAACCCAATACAAAGGGCATGCCCGTAGTTTCCATAGTTTCTCGCCAGGAATCAGCAATCCGTCCGTGCACCCATCCATACCCCTGCCCCGTGGCATCCATCCATCTATCCATCCATCTATCCATCGGCAACCAGCCCGAGCAATGAGCGCGCTTATTCCATTTGCTTAGACATGAACAAAACGGGGGAAAAAAGACGGGGCGAGGACCCAATCCCAATCCCAGGCCCGAGCCCAATCCCAATCCCAATCGGAGTCCCAGACGCACAGATCAAAGGGGAATGTGGCGGATGGCGGGCTGAAAAAGCGCAAAAAAGGAAACGGAAATTGAAAATCTGAAGCTTTTGGAGAGCGAGTGAGCTGTGAATCCTATTTCAAGTGCAATCTTCAGTCGCAGGTTGAAAGTAATTCAATAGTTGGCGGCTCTGCGTGGGCTGTGGATGGCGCCCGACCTCCCTATTCGGCCCTATTCGCCCTATTCGCCATATTCGCCATCATGCTGCCGGGGATTCCCATCCTAAAGCTGCTGCTGCTGGCATTGAATGGCAATCGAGAGTGGCACGTAATGCCAACAATTGCACACCAATGCAAACACAGACGCTGCGACTGGAAGCTGGAATAGGACGAAGGATAGTGGGATTGTAATGCGCTCGAGAGGGAGATGGCGGTGGAAAATGAGGGGCCAGCTCATTGGTTGCATGTTGCACATTGCACGTTGCACGTGTGTAGATAACGTTTACTGTTGCGGCAGCAGCTGCTTAGGGCTTAGGTGGCTCCTGCTGCTCAACCACTCAACCCGCCGGTGCCCTTAAACCCCCCTAAAATCCACTTGGGACCCCCGACACCCCACTCCCTCACAACCGCCTCTCATGCGTACACGAAATTCATTTATGTGCACGCAAATCCCTAATCCGTAGTTTTTGCTGCCCGTTTGTCTCCCGCCTCCGGAATCAGCCATTCTCGAAGCGAGGATGCGACACCGACAACGATGCCGACAACATTTGCGGAAATGACTTTTGAGCGGTTCCTCCACGGCATCTGCCACCGACACTGCCACACTCGCTCCTACTGCTTTCCCTGCAGAGTAAGAAAAAGTCCGCGTAATTACCCATATAATTGGAAGTTAGCTTAAACAATCCCAATCCCAATTTTATTAAGCAAAATCACAGAAATCAATTGCTTTATAAAATCATTAATAAAGGTGTTTAAAAGTATGCAGTTAAAATAAAACTTGGCTATTCATGTCGAATGCTTTAGACTTGAAGACTTTAAATATATTGTTGCATACTTTTAGACACCTTTATAAGAGATTTCTAGAAAATCCAAGATATGTTGGTTTTCATTTATGATATTTAAAGCTGGAGTACAAATTTTATAAAAACGAAAGCCTTTTAGAACTATTATTAAATTAACTTGACTTTTTTCCCGGTGCACGCTTTACCCCGCGTTGCTCTTGGAAAACCCACGCTGTTTCTGTGCCGGCTTAGTAACAAAATTAAAGTTGCGCCTGCAACCAGTTCGTCGTCGCTGGTGCGCTCGTGCATCCTGCATCCTTTTCGGCGGATGGTTGATGGCTCTTGGCTGTCCCGACTGTCCTGGCTATCCTGGCTCCCCAAGATCTCCTCACCTCACGCACCTGGCGACGCATCACCCAAGGCCACCGCCTGCGCCCGACACAAGATTGATGTAGCATTCATTTGATGCGGATTAGTGTTTTATAGCTGCACTTCACTGCCACGTGGGGCAGTCATCGCACCAAAAGCGACCAGGTCCTGCACAGTTCCTGCCTCGTTCTTCTTCTTAGCCATGTCCTCTTCCTTGTCACCCTTTCTTTTGGATAGGTTATGCTGTTTTTGGACAGGATAACATACGGTTCGTTATTACATGAAATACGGTTCGTTATTATATGAAATACATGAAATGAAACTAAGTAAATTTGTTTTAAAAATTGTTTTAAAAAAACAAGTTAAGGCATTTGTCCTTCTTAAAGGTTCCGCTTACATTCCTGATCTTGATTTAAGTGTCTTTTAATTAATTTAGATTCCTAAGAAGGCTCATACTTCTTAAATATATATTAGAAAATAATAAGCAACTTAAAGTTTTTCTCCCTAAAACCAAAAATATATTAAAATATTTCAATAAGCTTGAAGGACAACAGTGGCGTCTAAGGGTAGTGGAAAGTTCGGCCTTTGAAGATGGATTCAACCCCAAGCCCCTGCTGTTCCTGTTCCGCAATTTTTGTTGCTCTCGCATTCCTTGCAATTGATTGCTCCCCCCTTCGTCCACGTCCATGTCCCGTTTGTGTGCGTGTCTTGCCCCCTCTGATTGGGGTCAGCTATTGACAGGAACGTGGGGCAAGTGAAGATGGAGGTGGATGGTAAGGTGAAGGGGAACGGGAAGGGGGTTGGTTAGGTACGGTGGTTGAGCCCCGGGCTGTTGTTGTTGTTTAGCTGCTAAGTTGCTTACTTGATTTGTAGCACAAATTCAATTCAATTGGCTCGCACTTTGGTAATCAATAGCATCTGACCCCCGGATTTGATTTCACTCGGCAACAAAGTTTCCAATACAAATCCAAGTGTTATACATATAACACCCGGCTTTTGTCATGAAATTGCTTTGTCGTCCAATAGTAGAACATTGGATTTGTTTCTTAGCCATAAGCCAAGTATTATTAAAGAAAGAAAATCAAACAAAAAACTGAACTGAAGCTTAAGAATAAGCTTGTATAGCTGGAATAGTTGAAAAGCATACGAGGATTAAGAAAAATATGTTTGGTATACTACAGTAAAGGCTTTAAATTTAAAGGGTTAAGAGTTGCTGAGTTGCTGAACTTTGCACCGCAATTTTTCACAGTGCCATTGGACCGTCAATCATCTTGTTGGACAGTGTAAATCGTTTGCTGCCTGCTCGGTTTGATTTGTGGACTGTGTGTGGGTGGGGATCTGAGAGGTGGCTTTCTAAGGCATAACCGCAGGATAGATGGAATGCGAAGCTAAGGCTGCCGTCGGCCGACGTCGTCTTTGCTGCAGCAGCGCTGCAAATTAATTAATTTTGACGAGACCAAGGAAATGGCAACCATTTTTCCTGACTGACTGCCTGTCTGCCTTGAAGCCTGGAAACTCTGATGCCTCAGCATCAGCGTCAGCGGCAGCTTTGGCAAATATAAATTGTGTGCCGGGTATGCAAAGGCCGTGCCACGCCCCCTCAACTTACAGCCCCTAATTCCGGGCCCCCTTCGATGGCTGCTGATGATGGGTGTGAGTGTAATTACTTGCACACCTGTCGACAGCTACACACATTTACTCACTCATTTAATGGAGAGGCAGCCGGGGCAAGGGGGTACACAGGCCCAAATTTCGAAATCCGGTCGTAAAATAAGTTAATATGTTAGGAACAAGGTTTTCCCTCATTCACCACATGTTAATCAAATATTTAACCATAGTTTTTTCTCTTTCTACTGTTTTTAAATATTGTTATTCTTATCCTTATTTCTAAATTAAAACGTATGGTTTCTTAATACTTATTTGAGTGTTTTGTATTAATAAACAATAATTTGGAGAGCAAGGTAAGTAATTTAAATTCTTATACAAGAGCACACACAATAATTAAAATTCAATATGTTATTAAAATTATTATGTAATTAATTAATTCAATATGTTATTTATAAAACAAAGAAAAGATTCAAAGAAATACTCTATTCACCTCAAACCAAATTATTTTAAAGTCCGCAAATGAACCTGAATACACATTTCATTTCATTACGCATTATTAGAGAATGTTGGTTTTACAAAATCAATTATTTTTCCGTCAGCCAAGATAAATATGCCAGTTGGTACCCCTTTAGTTACAATTTCAAAAACTTAACTTTCAACAATTGTTCTGTGTGCAGAAAGCAGAGAGAGAAGTTAGTTGTGGACCCAGCTGGCGGGTTAAAGTAATTTCGACCGCTCTACGAAGCCATTACAGGTCGCCGACTGCCAACTGGCAACTGCCACAATTGCAAATGATTTTCACTTTCAGATCGAAATGAATACTCCACTAGTCGGAGGAGTTGGAGCCATCCCCCTGCCACGCCCCTGACCGTAGACAGTCTCCCAGTGGAGACGGGCGCATAAATTTCCTTGCCGCACAGACATATACACAGGTATATTTAGACACACCTCCACATCCTGCCACCTATGAGTGTCGGGGGCTTGAAGGTAGCGCTAAATGTTGCCGCTCTGCCTGATAAATGACCCTTGAACACCTTTAAGTCTTCGCCCGTTCGCCCTCGCAATCCCAGAGCCAAAAACTTTGGCCTGACCGCCCTCGAGGCATATAAATTGAAAGCTATTTATCATACACATGCCACACACACTTTCACCCAGGGAAAGTGAGCTGTGTGTGCGACGCTCTCTGTGTGTGTGCGTGCGTATGTTAACTAAGTTTTTGGTTGCGCTTGGTTAGGCCCGGTATTCGTTCAGGATTCGTCTCATAGAATAATTCTGGGAAAGCGGAAAACATGGAGTGAAAAGAAGTTGGGTTGCACCCATTAAATAGGAAAAGTATAAGACGCAAGCCTACTTTGGATGGTTGTATCCTAGAGAAATTTGTAAGAAATAAAAGGAAAAGAGAAAAGCATGCAACAATTTAATAGTTAGTCAAGTAACCCCTTATAAACGTTTATTATTAAGTAAAAGTAACTTAATTATAGATTGTAAGTATGGTACAATAAAAAAAATTAAGTATGGTAAGATTTCTGAGATTTGTTATTTCTTCTCCCAAAGGATTGCCCTTGTCATCAAAGTTCTTGCCAATAATCCATTTTGATCACGTTTATTTAAAAGATAAATCCCCATTTGGTCGCATTCTGCACGACGAAACCTTGATACCCCACTTCATCATGGGCATGTCAAAAACAAAAGCCCAAAAACACTTATTACCTCCAAATGGGAACGCTTCATTTCCGGCCACACTTCAAGCTTGATGCGGCTGAAGGATTTCTTTCTAGGTTTGGGCTCCTTTTTCATTTTCATTTTCATTCTCGTTTTCTTTTCTATTTTTATTTTTGGGTTTCACTGGCTGTTTTTTTTACATTTCTTGTTTTCTTTTTTTTATTAACTCAAGCATTTCACTGTACATTTAATGCAACACTGAGCCGCATAAATTGCCACTGGCCTCGGCTCGTTTCTTGGCATGCGCCAGCTGCTCCAGCTTTTCCTACCACATCCCGTACCGCCCATCGCCTCTCACCCAATCTCTATTAGTCTCATATGTGCCATAAAAAATTCGTATAATCGTAGAAAGTCCGCTGCTCCTCCTCTTCATCTCCACTCCACTTCTGTCTCCTGTCGTTTGTCTCGCTGGTGAATCCGTATCCGCAGAATCGTTTTCGTCTGCCATCCGCTCGAAATGGCAGCTGGATGCAATCCAAGGCCATTGTTTTCCATAGTTAGCCACTGCCATTGCCGCCTGTGGTGCACCAGAAATAACTATAATGGCTCAGTAGAGAAATTGTTGAATAAACGGACCTGATATGGTAGTAAAAAATGAACTAATTGATGAGTTGAAAATTGATTTAAAAACTTTAAAATTCATTCGATTCCAATTTAACGATATTTTTTGCTTAGCTGGGCTACCTTTGAATCTGTAATTTGTAAACTAAGCTACGACAAATAAAATATTGCTCAGATAAAAACCTTACCTTCCTAATTTGTATGCTTGATTTTCACCAAATGTTTCGGAAATTTTATATTTCGCTTGCAATATAAATGTAAAATTTTTGGATTAAATATTTATTTATTATTATAATCAATAAATTGACGCAAAAAGTTCTTTAAAAATAATGAAAAATAAGACAAAAATGTCAAAAAACAAAATGTGTGATAAATTTGTATCATTTGGGATTAATTTGTCAGCTGCCAAAGGATATATGAAAGATGAAGATGTCTGTTGCTTGAGCGTTTCGATCATATTGTGACAATTTCTGAACTCATTTAAAAGTCACTTCCAGGTCATTACTTCGGTAAGCCTGATCCCATTCCTTATGGCTTTTCCTTCAGCTCCACGCCCCCCAAGCTCCCAGGCTTAACTTCTTAGCCCAAAACTCCTTGGAGTCTCGAATGTTTCCGGCATCAGTTGGCAAACTTCAAAATGCATTCGCACAGCAGGACCCTCGCCCCGACCAAAAACAACAGAAATGGCAAGCGCACAACAAATGACAACAGATTTACGGCTACAAAGTCTAATTAGCGATAAAGACTCCTCTAATATTTGTCACTTGAGACCGAAAAATGGCAGTAGCAATTGCGGTAGGGCTTTTGGGAGTTGGCAGCAAGGCGGGCGGGCGGGTGTGTGAAATCTGCGCCGCGAAACGCTGCCAAATTGCAGCTGGAAGTTGTTGTTTTTCCCGCTGGCAGCCAAAACAGATTTTCCCATTTTGTTTATGAAAAACGAAGATAACACAACGATGGTGGGAAATGCTGGCGTTTCTTGGGCCAAAAATTTCCATAGACATAGACAAAGTCGGCGGCGGAGGCGGCGGTTTTTCCAGCCCCGGATTAATTGCAAAAGGTGAGCTCTCACACAGCGGCAGGGAAATTTCGACCGAGTTTTCCCGCCCACCGAGGGGCGTGTGGGCAAACGTTGGCCATTAGGCGAAAGGTGGGTGGGGCCAACTCAACTCATTTGGCATTTCGAGTGCTTTTTGACTGGTTTTATTGTTGTTTTGGTTTTGGGTTTGCCTTCGGTCGGTCTGACTGCCAACAGCGATAAAATAAAATACACAGCAAACGAGCGAAACTCCCAACAAACAAACGAACAAGCAAACTCGGTCTCAAAACAGCAGGAGATTACTTTTGGTCTAGATCCAAAAAGTCGTTGGCCATAAAAACTTAACGCTTTTGCCATTTTGACCACAAAATGATGCATTATCCCCAGTAACGAGAACTTCCCGGGCACAACCTGAGCCTGATTAGCTCAATTTGACACTAGGGACAGCCCTAAAACAAACTATTGGTACTTTATCTAGTCCAAAAAATATGGGGGTAGAGAACTCGGAAAACAAAAAGGAAAAACCGTTCGAAGAAAACTCATTTGCTTACTTGGCCTTATTGAAATTTTATGCAAAAACTCAAAGTCGAATGAAAACTCACGTCATGACTGGGCAATAATTTGTTGTCCTGCCCTGCTTTTGCCTCCATTTCCGGGGGTCCTGCGGAAAATGTTCATCTAATATTGCCATGGGCCCTCGTGCAATTGCCGCTTCAAAATTTATTTCACTTTGCACAGCCAAATGAAAATGAGAAAATCAGGAAATTCCAAGGCCGAAATCGAATATTTGTTACCCTAAGTGTGAGAGCTTATTGCATGCTTTATTTTATCAAGGACTTAAGGTATAAGTTTTAAATTATTCTTTAACATTTTAAATTCAATGTTCTTATTTATTTTTTGTCGTTTAGACAATGCATTTTCAGTAGAACTTTGCCCAAAACTATTTTACTCGAAAGTGGGGATTTCATCATTTAATGTTGAAATCTTTTAATTTTTTATCAAACTTGGCCCCTCATATAATTTTGTTTTCCTTTCTCCCATGTTTGCTTCTTCAAACTGAAAACACTTTGATAGAACTTGTTCATAGTTTTTGAAATTTCATTAAGATATCTATTCAATATTTTCTATAGACTTTTTCCTTTTATTCATGGCACTTTGCTTTTTACCATAATCATAATTTCCTGTGTAAAGTTTGTCTTACTCAAGTGCTTGATTTTTATTCAATAATCTCCTCCGCACTTTGGTATGAACCCACTTCACTTTACTGTGTTATACTTTATCAGCTTCTTATGGTATTCATAAGACTCTTCTCCGAGGATGTACCATATAATAAAGAACCAAAACACTAAGAGAGTGGAACAGGGGAAAAAAACGAGCTCGCGTAACAATGAAATTGATACTTTTTTAAATGGAGGAAACTGCGGGGGATTTTCGGAGAGGCGGAGGATTTTCCAGGAGGGCGGGGAAGGTTGGTTGCTTCTGGGGGGGTGGCTTATGCCTCGAGAGCTGTTTGCTCGTCAAGTGGGGGCCGAGTGATGAGAGGGTTTGGGGGTGGGAATCATGTGGTACGTGCTGGGAATGCGTGAGAGATTTTTATTTGCGGGGCTATCGATACACTCACGAAAAAAAAATAACACAAAAATACGCACAAGCTCACGCATATATATATATGTATATATACATATTGGTTCAAAAAACAAATGGAAAATGTAATGATTATTTGCGTAGCTAATGCCGCACAAAGTGGACCGGAGTAAGCTATGATCTGTGGCCGCCTTTTCCGCTGGCCTCCCCAATATTGCGCATACGCCCCATGGCACATTTGATTGCTGCGCATCAATATTTTCATGCCCACCGTCCTCAGCATCGTCTCCTGTTGCTCCTATTTTTCAGCTTAGCAAATTAGCAGATGTGCAAAATTTGCATATTTGTTGCTTCCATTCGGCCACAGATCTAGCGCTTCTCCGTTCCCCCAACTTTCTTTGGCCATTTCTCCGTTGGTATTTCTCTTCCACTGGCTGGCATTTGTTTACCATTTCGATTTGGCACAATTTGTCACTGGCAGGCTGTCATCTTATGGCTTGTTAGTTGGGTTTGTTTGCCTGTTTGCCCAGCCAGCTTATGGACACCAACAAGTGCCCGGGTCGACTTTAAAGGATCTCTCGCCGGCTTTCGGACTCCCATTTTCCCAGGCTCTCTGTCTCTGTCTCCGTCCTTGTCTCCGTCCTTGTCTCCGTTTCTGTCCGTGTCTCTGTCTCATCTCTGACTGATATGTGGCAGGCTTTGTCGCTGTCATTTCCCCATCCTGTTCCTCTCTTCACTGCGGGCACTCCGAGAAATTCTTTAAATCGTCTTAATTCAAATTTAGTTTTGTTCTACAAGTCTAACTAATAATACTTCTTAAGTGTATCACACATTTTGGGCATTATGTAATGCACCTTGAAAGCTAGTGAAGGATGGTATTTAATCAAAAAATAATGTAAGCATTTGAAAAAAAAAAGTGTTTTTAGTACTTGAATTCCATACCATTTGATCAAAAAAAGTAGCTATTTGTCATGTTTTCTTAATATATATACATTTTTGTACTACTACTACTATCTATCCAGGCAAGTGATATGCAAGCCACAATTATATATTTCCACATTTCGTTTACATTTTTTGCTTAAATTTCACCTCAATCAACTTAAAACTGTGTTCAGGATGTAGGCTTAGAAGAACTTCGGGATCGGCTGGCAGGACTTTCGTTTTTTCTCCGTGTACGATTGTGTGTGTGAGCGTCGTTGCCTTGTCCTCGACGGCGTCGTTTTTGTTTACACAGTTGGTAATGCTGTTGTTCCTGGTGCTCCTGCAGCTCCCTTCCTTGGACCCACTTGCCATCCCGCATCGCCAGCTCCCCACCCACTTGGCTGGTCAACGTGTGGCTGCTTATTGTTGCCTTCCCGTTTTCCGTTTTCCGCCCGCCTCTGCCTCTCCGGTTAAGTGTCAATTTGATGCTGCTGCTTTTTCATGTTTCATGTTGCCACCACTTCTGTGCTCGGTTGAGTTCTGTTTGCCATAAGTGCCACACATTTTGTATAGCAAGTTAAGCCACTAATGAGGCGGCCACCTGCCGCTGCCAATGCCAATCAACTGGGCAAGCAGCCAGCGAGTGTAAATACAAAACTAAATTGCTTGGTAATTAGTATGAAAAATTGCGTGTAACAACAAAAAATAAAATCAGCAAGGGAAAATCCAGTCGGAAAATGAAGAGTAAAGTGGTTGCGAGGATACGAGATACACGTTATGAAATAGACTCAGCTTCACAGCTTTAAAGAGCTCTCACAAAACTCATAATGCACACATCTCTCGTGTTGAAAAATCAATTACCTTATTCCGGTTCAGAAACTATCATTCTGATTAAAATATTAAAGAGCATACAAATGGTGTTTCCTATCAATGCTTCAATTTCTGCTAATTTAATTAAACTTCAAATATCAATTCATAAATGTTAGTCCATGGCATATTAAACGTCAAATTAACATTAATTTGCAATTAATTTGATATATAATTGATGCTTAAAATATTTGCTTTATAATAACTACAATTCGATATGCTTATACTTTCTTATTTAGATAGAAAAAAAATATTTCATTGTACAACGTAACAAAAAACTTGTTTGAGGAAATGATCGCTTTACAAGTTTTTTCAGGTAGCAAGTTAATTGTTAGTGGTTGATTTCATATATGTAAATCCTTAGAAGCCATATGCTTTAATATTTAACAGTTTTCTTTTATTTTCTGTGGTAAATTGAAATCAATATTAATATTGTATCTGTACTATTTAACTTAACTGGGTCTTTCGATTTATACTGTAATTATCATGGCAAATTATGTGGGAAACATTCTGAAACATTATTTTCTGATAAAACGATTTAATTCCATGCACAATTTAACAATATTACTTGTGGAATTGTAAGAATTTAACCCATTGGTGGAATGAATAAATAAATAAATAAATAAAATGTCTCTGCCAAACTACCAACTCTATTATCACCAATTGCCTTTCGGTCGAGTCCACTTCTTGATTATCCGCTTGGTGGAATGTCAAATTTGTAACCTCTAATCTGTCCCTCATCAACATTTTAACAGCTGAAATGTGATTGGCGAAATCTATGCCGACTGCGGCCCAGAGCGACCTGAGAGATTCAATTATTGCCGGGACTCCTTGAGGACGACCCTCTACCCCTTTTGCAACCCAACCCCTTGCGCTGCATTCCAAGTTTTTGGGATAAGCTCGAGCTGCCACGAAAACCCACTTCAATTTTTAATGAATCCAATTTCGGGCTGCTGTTCTGGCTGAGCTGCTGTGCGTTTTTTTCCGTTTTTGTTGTTTTCGTTGTTTTGCATTAATTTCATAATTTTCTGCTATTAATTATAATAGAATTTTTCAGTCCGTCTCCGTTGCCGGGACGCCAAAAGTTTTTCGAACGTTTCGTTTGGTATGGTTAGGTTTCGTTTCTTTTCGTTTCGTGCGCTCGCTCGCCGTTATTATTATTATTATTATTATCGGCCACCATCATATGCCCGTAATTAAAACTTATTTCGGGGTTTTTGTGTAGCCAACAAACCAAGAACTTAACTTGCCTTACTCTCGGCAATCAGCGGTAAAGATTTCCTTGGACGGATGGGGTTTCATCGCGCAGAAAGGGGGGCTGCCAACACTTTAATACGTCGAAATCTTGGACGCACGTTCTTAAGTAATGGATTCAATTATAAAGTTAAAATCCTCGGCGGCTTTCCTGCTTCCCTCGAGAAGGGAGAAGGGGGGCTGCGTCATCGCCATCGCGGCGGCAATCCAACTGGAAGTGATTCGCATAAATTCACAATAATTTATAAGGAAATCCTTTAGAGCTCCCCCATCTTTCCGGGCACCGCCTCCTTTTGGCCCGATAGTCGCATTTTGGTTTATTGCGTCGAAAGCTTGACCCTTTTGTTCCTCCATCCCCATCTTCCTTATTGACTCTCTCTCTCTATATAGAAAATATACCATTGAGCACTGGCAAAAATTATTTAAAAGCTTCTAGTATAATAATAATCTTATTTTTTTTAACCATTATTCAAAAAGCTTTTCTTTGAAATTTAAAAAAAATATATATTATTTGCATACTTAGGAACATATCTTTTCATATATGTATCTACATTTCTTTGCAGCGATTAACAATAACAATAAAATAACTTATTTTCAGTTTATTTTAGTCAAGAAATACGCAGACGAGTGTACAAAGGACTATAAGGCCAATAAACATAAATTTAGAAAATAAGTTAACATGTCAGTAAACATATTTACTTGTTTCTCCTAACTTTCCATTTAAAAGAACTAAATCAGGGTTAAGGAGGAGATTAACTGTCTAATGTTTTTATAAATGTCACTATAACAATGAGGTTATTTTTCCCAGTGTCCGAGTGAGTGGTGGCATATCTATCTACATACTTCACCTGACTTTGGTCATCCTGTTGCCCCTTCTCCTGGCTGTTACTTTTTAATTTGCTTTCAGTGATTTCCACGACGATTTACCTTGACTGCTGGAAATTTATTCCACTTGGCTGCATTGGCAACAAAAAACTCAGAGCGCAGAGACGGAATAGGAAACGAGCTGAGACTTTGCATTCGTTGGTAGGGAGACCGAGACCGAGACCTTTCATCCTGGGATTGCTTGGCTTGGCTTGCCTTGGCTTGGCTTGGCTCGTCCTGCCGCCGCACTTTCCCAAATCAATTGATTCGTATGCGTTCACAGTCGTCCTCGTTGTCCTCGTCGTTGTCGCATATCCTGAGTGGACGGGGGGCAGCAGGAGGAGGAGAAGGAGGAGATGGAGGCGGTGGTCCCCCTTTCGACCATCTTGACCCTTTTTTGTGCTTGACTTCTCGGCTCTTGTCTGGGTCTTTGTCGCTCCTGGCCCCCTTTTTTGCGCCGTTGTTTACGTGGTGGGCGTATTGCGGCCAGGGCTGGACATTACCATGCTTTTGATGCTTTTGATGCCGCCCTGGGTTCCGTGTCTTCCAGAGATAAGAACACCCACACCACGCGCCAGTTCACTTTCCTTTCTGGTCCGAAAGTTTTGGCTTTGTGTGCGTGGAAAGTTTTCACCGCCTTTTGTTTGACCAGCGCTTCTTCAACTTGCCTACTTTCTGGCCTTTGTTTTCCATCAAGTTTTCCATCGACTTTGATTTTTGACATTCTGTTTAGTTTGGAGTTCACCTTGTGTTGGTGACCCATTGTCCGTATTTAAATGACTTGACCCGAACAAAGGCGAGTCCAGATACGGAACACTCGTACCCCGGCCATTCATCAATCATTTGGTGCGTTGATTTTAATTTGTGCGTCTCAACTTTGAACGCAGCTCACATAAATTATTCAAAGTTGCCGACTCAGTCCATGCTCAGTCCCCCCGCCCCCTAAGAAAATCTCCAATATCCAATGCAATTATGGTAAGTGCCATTTGCAAGTTATAGCAATCCATAAGTCTATGACTTGCCATTGCCATAAATCGCACCAACTTAGGCAAACATTTTCCGTAGATCAGGTGAAAATGTTGACGCTTGTAAACAAGTTTTCCATTCTTGAGCTATTGAGTAGGGTTAAAGAATTTTGCGTGGCAAAAAGGATTTTCCACAAGGGCGTGTGCTTGTGCGTGTGGTGGGTATGGTAAAGTTTTTGCCATATATTTATCTATCCCAAATCAGAGAGCTTAGTTTCATTTGCATGAAGATGTTTACCGCGAAAGTTTCAAAGGGGCTTGAAAGTCCTCTAAGCATATCATAATTAAAACAGTTGCTCCTTATACGGGCCCAGATGAGGTGAAGAGATCAAAGTAGGTCTTATCTTGGTGCAATTGTTTGAAAAACTTTAATTTAAAATTCAAAGTTAGGAAGTGTTTCAAGTATTGTTTTATTTTACGAAAATTGTTGTAAAAAAGGATATGATTATTTCAAGAGATAGAAGTTGATCTTATTTTCTGACCATATCTGCAAGGAGGGGTTTTAAAAATGGGAAGGTAATAATTTTTTTAAATTATGGTTTAAAGAGGCTTTAATCGAAAATAAAGGTCTGAAAGTATCGTAGAAAATTGCTTTCTTAATTTAATAGTTCTTTAAAACATTTACTTTGTCTATAGTGTATGAGATTAGAGATTTATGGCTTTCAAAAGCCGGTCATGATATTATGTTTTTATCTGAAGTTTGTTTTTAAATTTCTAAGAGCATCGCCCGTTCGTTTTGTCGCCCTGGCAACTTGTCCAAATATTATTATTTACGGCTTAGGGCGGAGAGCAAACAGCGACAACTGTTACCCGTGGCCCTCGGGGGCTGAACCTTAACCCCTTAAAGCCGGCGTAATTCACTAAGCGAAAGGCAGGCCTCGCACTGCGGAGATTCCCGGGGGTCAAGGGGGATCTGGGCCTAGAACGGAACGTGCGTTGTCTTGTCGCAAAGTTTTTAAGACTTGCTTGACCGACCTTTGTCAAAAGTTGTTGGAGCGCATGAAAAATGATGCTACGACCGGGATGTGTTACAACAGGCTCTACTGGTCCAACTACCCATCTCCCTCTTTGTCTTTAGCCCGGTCTCTTTCTGCCCCGTTCTGTGTATCTCTTTCTTCCAGTGAATTGCCATCTCGTTTGCTGTTCAGACAAAATAGCAATTTGCGTTTTCCAACAAAACGATACGCTGAGGCAAAACTGCTGTTTTCAAGTCCTGATTTATTTTGAAATTAAGAAATAGTTTATAACTTTGGGGTTCAAGTTACTTTGCTTCAGCTAAAACCAAAAATCACGGAAAATGAAACAAGCTTTCAATTCAAATAATAAGAAAAGTGGCCAATAAATTGGTGCGGTTTTCATCTGTTGAATACATAAAATATTGTTGGTCTAGTCTACAAACATATTTTATATTTCTTCATAATTTTCTCTCAGTGTAGGTCAGGGCAGAGCTAAACCAAACGGAACAGAGGCTGAGCTTTAGTTTTTGCTGCTCTGGCTGCCAGTTGCCTCAGTTCGCCTCACAATTGATTGAAATCCCTTTGCGCACACCTTTTTCACTCATTCTGATTTTTGAAGCTGTGTTTTGCTGCTGTGTAGTTTTTCCACATTTTCCAGCCCGACCTGCCCCTCCAGCACTCCGTCAGCCCACCGCAGAGAGCACACAACTTCCGCTTTCTTTGGCAAAAACAATAGAAAGCACATAAATTTATGGTTTCAGCATTGTGCTTTTGACAACATGTGCGGTGGCCTATTGGGGACCTTCGGAGGGGTGGTGGGGCGCGGAGGGGTTAAGGCCTGCCAGGACGTTAAGGGGTTAATATGCCTGCAACCGCAAAACGGATTGCCTTGGGTGGAAGTCTGAGTTTTCTTATAAATAATCCCACTAAATGGATTCGGGATAAATTTGCTCTTGGATTCGGTGTGTGTGTGTGTGTGTGTGTGTGTGTAGGTGTGTGTGTGTTTTGTTTGTGTGCCAGCTTGAACTAATTACCTGCAAATCCATTTTCTTCTCCAGATTGAACCTATTTTGTTTATCGCTTATTGTTCTTGGCCCCTAACCAAACCAAAAATGCAACAATCAAAATTTCCACTTTTCCGTTAGTATGGTGCGGTAACTTTAATGTTTTTGGCATTTTCTTGCAGCTGTTTCGCTCTGCGGTCCTGGCCCTCTCACTCGCACACGCTTTCCTCTTCAAAATTTATGTTTGCTGGCTATGAAAATGAAATGACTGTGGTAAACATTTTAATTAAATCCAAGTTTGGCTTTTGGCCCGTTACAATATATTTCGCTCTTGTCGCTGCTCCTTTTGTCCTTCCTTCCATCGTCCCTCCGTTTTTGTTATGTGTATTTTATTTTATTTTTATTTTTTCCCAGCCGCTGGGTAGCAAATAAATTTTAATTTTATTTTTATTTTGCCGCGTTTTAATTTGTTGACCATTTCCTTTTTTTTCCGCTGCCTGTTTTTTGCTTCTTCACATTTACACATTTATTTTGTTTGCCAGCTTTTCTATTGGCCATGTTGGCTTTGGGTCGGGGGCGTGGCAGGGGCGGGCTTTGCCCGGTCAAGTGACAGTTGGCACTGAGCCCTCCAAAAAGTGGGGTAAAAGGGGGATTTGCGGGGACTGTAGACGAGCTCGCAAATATGAAATGCAAAACAAACTTTGCAGCTGTCACTCAAAACTGAACGTCGCATTGGACGACAGTAGAGGGGGCGGGGGGCTTAAAAAACTTGGAGGGGGCTGGTGCACTGTGAGAAATGGCAAAGGGGTTAATTGGGTGGAAAGGTATGCTCCGTGTCTGAAATATTGTTTGCGCCAAAAGTGAGACATCACACACTGATTGACACGTTGATGATGACTTCATTTTGGAATTTCAAAGGAAGTCTGGTTTTGGAGATGAGTACGGGATGTAAATCATAAATAAATCGGAACTCTTAACCAGATTGCAGTTTACAGGTGGTAGTTGGGGCAAGAACTTTTAATGAAATTTTAATGAAATAATTTTTTAAGAACTGAAACTCAATAATATCAATATTATACCAAATTACTTTAAACATTTTTGAAAATATATCGATGATCATGACGTCAAAATTTTGTTAAAGACAGGACATTAATGGATTTGAAAACACTAATAAATGTCTTACAGTTTGGGTACTTTATTATATTTATCAGCTTATTGAGTGCCTGAATAAATTATTTTTAAATTACATTGACTTAAAGTTAGTTTTTAGAGCTTTTGTCTTTATTAATGACCAGATGGGTTTTTGCAATATTGACGTAGGGTAAATTTAAATTATATTGATATTTAAAATGCCGAAACCCTAACAAATGGGTTTATAACTTCATGACCGACCGTAACAAATGACCTGCGAATTCTCTTTTCTCGTGACCCACTCGATCACAGCCATGGGGCATGGGTGAATCCAACTGGTTTATTTACACCTCAACTTCAACTAATGGCCAAGTCATGCCATAGAATAGAGTCACCCTACCGCTTCCCTATTACACATACACACACATAGTCATAGCGGGGCAATTGGCCATTAAAACTTAAAGTGTAGCATACTTTGCTGCGACACATACACATACGCAATGAACGTAACGAAATGGAACGCAACCCTTTCGCTGCCCCATCAATTTGCATGCCACACACGCACACTCACACAAGCACACACGCTCGCCCCTGCTTCCCCATTCCCCATTTCCAATTTTCCGCATCCACATGCCACTCGAACCGCTGCGCCAGTTGCTGTTGTTATTTATGGTTCCAAAACTGTCATAAGCAAACAAATTGTTTTTTATTGTTCATAATTATTGTGCATACTTATGTAAATCACGCGACGCGTTTCGCGTTTTGCGTTGCATTGCCCCCACTTGACTGTCTGCCGTCTGTTCGGAACCATCCGCACCCAAACCACCCATTTTCCACCGCATTTACCCCTCCCTTTTCAAACCCTTTCTTCCGCCCTCACACATTCTTTGCACTTATAAAAAAAGTTGATTAGTCTAAATAACTTTAAAAGTGTAAAATATATTTCTTTGATAGAAGTGAACTTTGATGAGGGTCAGCCTGGTCTAAAATCTTTCTTAGCGGTATAATTTTTCTGTTTTAGCTTTAATAATTAATTTTGTTGGTTTTTTTTTTATTGAAGAATAACTGCTTTAAATATTTTGTTTAAGTGTGGCTTTTTGCATCGACACAAGGAGCAACTAGTTGCTCTAGCTCTGTTTTTTTGGTGCGTGTGTGCTTGTGGTGCTGCGATTTCTGGAAAGGGAATGGGGTAGCGGTAGTGGTGCGGTGGTGGTGCTGGTTCCCTAGTGCGATTTCTCGCACCACATTTATGGCCGGAGCGTCTTGGCCACGCGGCGCGAACGGCAAAATCGTTTGTTTTATTGAATTTTTATTGTACTTTGAATTTATGACGCCAGCGTCGACACTCGACTGGATTAGGGTTCTTCCGCCAGCAGCCAACGGGCCAGAGATGACTTTATCGGTTTTATTTTACTTGTTTTTGCTGCATTAAATCGCAGCCAACGAGCCTTGGTATCTGTCCTGTGGCCCCCTTTCCCTCTTTGTCTGGCAATTTTGTTGAAATAACTTCAGTGCTGCGTTTGTGTGCGTACGTGCCGCTGAAGTGCTTCCAACCGGGGAGAGTCCTGTGCCCTTAGCCTCCATCCGCTATCCGCCATTCGCATCCGCATCCGCGTCCTCCGGCCGGAGTCAGAGTCAGATTAGCTCGCAAAACCGCAGACAACAGCTGCCGCTGGCAACCAAAGCAGCGAGTCTGAAGTGGTCTGTATGCTTTGTGTGTGTTTACAGGTGGAGAAATACTACAAAACATAAATTTAATACATAAGAAATAAACAATTTAAACATTTTTAAAACCTAAGCAGAGAAGATAGATGATTTCTGAGGAGTTAAAAATAAGGTATTTTAAATGAATATTCTATTTAAAGGTCAATTTGATTTTAAATCAGTGAGAAACCCGCTATTATTTATATGTGAACATTGTGGAATAATTAAGTAAGTTAATAAAATAACTATAAAAAACTATAATTTTCTGAAACGAGTTTCCGACCACTCTGCTTAGTTAGAAGTTTTGTCAAACGAAAAATTACCAAAATGTTTTGTGTCTTAAAGATGTAAGTGAATATTTTTGTTTGTGTATTATGCGAGTATGCATGTGAATAATGTCCAGTTGCGTATGCAAAGGGTGTGGAAACGGGGTGTTTTGGGGAGACCCTCTGCCAGCAGGAAGAAGAAGTTTTGGGCCCCCAACCAGTTTGTTTACTTGGGCACCACGCGAAATTCGGTTTTCCGACTTTTATTTTTTTTTTTTGCATTTTTATTAAGCGCGTAACAAAATTAGTAACTTTGGCGTCGTGATTTTGATGGCGATACTTGCGTGTAACCCCAGGACATTTCATAAACCTGCTTTGATTGATTATTCACTGCATTTGTTTATCTTTCTTTCAGAGAGCTTACGCGATTACTTTGGACGTTATGGTGATATCTCAGAGGCTATGGTCATGAAGGATCCCACGACGCGCAGATCCAGGTGAGTGGTACATTAAAAAGGGGTTGTAGGCAGAAAGAGATGGAATTCAGGGCGTATTTACAAGATTTCTTAATAGTCTATGGGCAAAAACAAAATTTTTTGGGGAAGCTTATTTATTGAAAGGTTTAACGGAGGCAAGGACTTTTTCTACTATTTGCGAAATTAGTAATATCAGCAATATAAAAAAATTCCCCTTAATCAAATAAATATGTTATATAACATTTTAAAGCGGAATTCCTATTAAATCGTTGTTTCGGTTTATTTTATACATATAAATATTTATGTTTCTGTTTGGTTTTCTGTGTCTTTCTAGTTTTATTTAACTATGTCCACTATAGCCTTTGGTTTATCAATCAAAAAGTTCTTCCTCATTCCGATCGAAATTGTATCCGCGTTCGAACTGATTTTAATTATTTCCTATTTTCGTGTAATAAATTTGTTACCCTGGCAACCTTTTACCTTTCAGCCTGGCTGCTATTGACCTCTCTATCACTCATCTGCCGTCTACCTCCGTTTGGGCCATCTTTGCTGCCGTTGTTGTTTATGGCCATGCACGGCTGCATCCATTTCCAAATTTGAACAGTTTGGTTAACCGCTAATTGGTTTTCATTTTCATTGATTTTATTTTTTTTCCTCTGCGTTACTCCTCTACCTATTACTCCGTTTTTCCCCTTTTCCGCTGGACATGTGTGTGTGTATTTCTGTGTTGTGTATTTTCCCCGTAACGTTTGTCATTTGTTGCGGTTTTGATCAACTTTCAGTTGGCTGAACGTGGCCGATACCCCCAGAGCCCCCACATCCAGAACTCAAACAGCCAACCCTGCACTTTGACCTTATTTAAAAATGCTTAACGTAAATTAGCTGTTTTTTGCGGACAGTATGAATAATGAGATCGAATTTAAACGAGTCAATTTCAATATACACCAAATAGAATTTAAAACTGTTCAACCCGGAAGTTTATGCATTCAGCTGACTTATTCAACTCAATTATCCAATTTCGATATTTATTACGATACAATATTTTTCAGAATTTGGTTTCTTTATCAAAATTAAATTAAAAATTAACCAGTTGACTTGTATTTAAAAGAACTCACTTAAATTGTCTACATATTAAGTTAAAGAGCGACCAAATAGAAAGTGTTTATGTGCCGTTTTCTTTTCTCTCTAATTAAGTGTTTTATGGGGCGTATACACAATGCGCGAATGTCACTTTTTTTTAGGAATTCTTTTCACCCGGTTTAAACAACTCCTGCTGGAATTTGTCCAACGAAATATATCTTGGTTTTAATTGAATTTCATCTAATGTCAGTGGAGTGGCGGCGAAGCTTTCAGGTTAACAAGCGACGAAAGTTTATGCCACCTTCCTGCATTTCTCTTTCGACCCTTGCTCTCGACTCCCGCCCACTCCCATCTCCACTCGCAGGATCAGGAGCCGTGTGTCCTTTCGCCTTTGTGCATGTCATGTTGGCTGGCAAAATTTTTATGAACTGCGTGCAGCTGAAGCTGGAGCAGTATCTCGTACTGCCAACAGTAAAACAGTTGGCACTTCGCCTTCGCCCCAACACACCGTACAACCGCCACCGAACCCGAACCCTCGGAAAAGTATCTTGAAAGGCGGCAGCTCGGGGTGGCAGGTGTTCTACCCTCTGGTAGTTGTAAATTCCGCAGCTCTATTTGTTGCCGTTGCTGTTGCCGTTGCCGTTGTTGCCTGATATCATCGTGTCAGGGATTTCTAGCAAAATTTAATAAAAACTTTATGTCGCTTAAAAGAATGTTTATGGAAATTTTTCACTTAAACTTGCGCAAAGTAATAAATGTAAACAGAATTCCTGAGAAGGTGCGACAACAAAATTCAAAACCGGAAGACAGGGCAGGCTAAAGAGGATGAAAAGGGGGAAGAGAGAAGCAACAAGCTGCACGCAAAGTTGCCGCAGCGAGAATCAACAGTGTGGTTAATAAATATGCGCCCCAGTCCCGAAACAGGAAACAAGGATACACCGCTAGGATCAGCCACCAGCAGGCATTGCATACTTATAGGCCACCTCCGCTAACTCGTTACAGGACGCGAAAATAATGTAACCGGTTGAATATTCACAATTATAGTTACACAAGGATTTTAATTAACAAATTTCATTTCGATATAGAGCATTAGAACTAAATGTTCAAAAATCAGTTTATTGATAGGCAACCAAACATAAATCGGGCTTATTATGTAAAATAATGAAATTAAGAGAAGACATAATTTAAAGACATTTGCAGAAGCTTTAAAGTTAGTATAAAGTAATGAAAAAACTTTTTAAAATATGTATTTTGTATTGCTTATCGACCTAAAATTGTCTTTTTATATTTTTTGAAATTTAGCAGCTCATGTCCTTTTGTAAAGGGTTTATTGAATCAAAATAATTTCGTTCTCTGTATTATCCCTTTTCCTTTTGTCCTTGTGCTTTCTGCGTTAGATAGATGCCCTGAGATATCTCACTTCAAATGAGATTGTATATTACAATAAAATGGAGTGAAGTACAAATTAGAAAACTTGCAAATAAATTTTAAGAGCACAAAATGAACAACAGTGGCAGAAGGAGAAAAAATCCAAAAAAAAGGCCATTGCCGGGGAAAACAAAATGAAAGCAAATGGCAAACAAAACACATTCACAGAAACAGAATGAGAGGGAAAATAGCGAAAAACTTTTGCAAGTTGAGCGGGAATTTTCTTGCGGGTGAAAAGACAAAGCGGGGTCGCTCAAGTGCAGCAACAATAAAAAATTGAGTAAAATGGGAAACGGCAGTGTCGGCTAAGGAAAGCTCGACACCCACCCACCTCCCCCTTCGCATAAGTAAATCCAAACAATTTATTGTTGTACTTTTAGCATTCTTCTTGGGCGCGTTGTTGCTGCTGCTGCTGCTGCCATTGAAGCAAACATAAGCGACTTTTCAATGAGTTTCGAAAGTTATTGAAACATAAATTATATCGCACGGCGCACGCACGCCAAGAGCAGAAAGGTCCGCCCCATTTTCCGACCCCCTTCCCCCGGAAAAAACGCCCGCGGAAAACACAACCACAGCAACAACACAGTACAACACCCTTTTGTGTGCGTATATGTGTGTTTGGCAATTAAGTTACATTTTTTTTTCGCCGCCGCTTGTTAATGTTTTTTTCGGTTTTTATTTCGCGCTACACGCGCCAGCAGAAAATTTTCGCTTTTATTTATTTGCCGGACACACACGGCGAATGTTTACCTGAATCTGTATCGAATGAGAAATCGCATTTTCCACCCGCGCGCAATGTTGCATAATAAATTTAACGGGTTTTTAGATAAGAGCCGGCCCACCATACTACTCGTAAAAAAAAGTATGCGAATAAAAAGCTTGCTGGTCCAAAGTGATAAGCAAAAAAAAATGGTGGAAACATTTCGCACAACCATTAAATGTTTTGGCTTTGATAAACTTTGATAGAAGTTCGATTTCGTAAGGCAAATTTTCGCGACATAACTCAATCGAAATGGCAACTCACGCCCCGTTTGCCAAATGCTTTTTAAATGAGAAATATTTTAGGGTAACAAATAAAAATGAAAACGAAACCGAAAACAGAAACAACTTTGGAAAGATTTAACAAAGACAAAGTGGTTTTTTGTAATGAAGATTAAGGGTTGATTAAAGCAATTTCACACAGGCCAAATGTTTTATTTCTGGCATTTAACGGCCTTTGATAATATGCACTTAATACTTGGATAATCCTCCCTGTTTTGAGCGCCGCATTTAATATCCTTGTAATAATTTATGTACAACTTCAAACTGGTATTTGTCTTGCTCTAACACACTCTCCCGGTGGACATAATTAACTCAATTTAATCACTTTGCCAAGCTCGCAGCTTTAGTGGGCCACTTTATGTGTTTTGGTGGGGTTTTTTCCGGGCCTTTTTTCTTGTTTCCCGGCGACCATCTGGCGTTGACCACTCTGGAGTGGGATTTTCAGAGGCATTTTGGACCGATCTCACATATTCGGCCAAACGCGAATGGCAGCTGCGCTTTGCCCTTTTCATGTTAATTTCCAGCGTACAAAACCAAATGGCTTTATATTTTCTCACCCCACCACGTTTTTGTACTTCTGTTGCATATGTTGAGTGTCCAAGTGTATATGCGGATGTGTGTGTGTGTGTGGGTAGCAATTTTTCATCATTAATTATGGCGTCGCTGGGCGAGTGTGAGTGTGTGGAAGTGTGTGTGCCAAACATCAGTCAGTTACAGGAGGCAAAAGACCATTAGGATATCCCAGTCATCGGCCAAGCTGGTTGAGATGTCACTCACACACACACACGGCAAAAAATGCTGATAACACTTTGTATATATAAAAAAAACATAACTAATTCCAAAGAAAATAACCTTTTTATTATTCATTCAAAACTTGGAGGTTATGGAAAGTTTTTAGTTTGGAATTAGTTGTCTTCTAAAAAAACCATTTAAGAATTTTGTAGATCTTGACCTGCAATTTTTGACGTTGAATACGTCTTCTAAGGACCTACTTTATATAACTTATTTATTTATTTTTACAATGTCTTAAGCAAACATATGTATAATAGAAAATATATATGTTACCAAAAGCTGCGAAAAAAGCCTGCAAAAAAGGTTCTTCCAATTATTGTGTCCAAAAGAACCCTTTATTTCCAGTGCACATACACTCGGATGTTGTCAACTCGTGTGGCAGCAACGCCATCCACACTTTTTCACTTTTCCCCGCCATTGTTACTGTTGATTATTTCATGCGCTTTCTCCGCCCGCGCATTTTTATGCGCATTTTATGTTTGTATTTGTATGAAAAGAAAAACTCAGCGTCCCGAAATAAAAGAAATGTGGAGAATAAAGGAGGGAATATTTTTATGATCCCCACAGACTCCCCTAATCACTCACTCCCTTGTAATTGCTTTGCGCACCGCACCGCACTCTTACATAATAATAATAAAATGAATTATAAAATAAAGTCACCTTTTTGCACCGACTCGAGACTTTTTGTTAGCCAGCTGCCGCAGAATTTAATGTGGCAACGACACTCAAAAATTGACATTAGCAGCAGGCATACGACGAAACCATAAAAACATAACAAATGGCCGGCCATAATGTGTGTCCTTAAACTGTCACTAAATCGATAAATTTTCATAATGGCCAGGCCATTTAAATATTTAGCCGAAATGTTGGGGAAAAACCCCTTTTCGGGGTTCTTCGCCAGCGCCTTGTTCTTGTTTCTGGATTAATAAAATTACCCAAGACCCACGCATAGATAGCTAAAGGGGGCGAGGTCGGAGGCTAAAGAGGTTGGGGGGCTTACATCAACGCAAGGGCACGCACACACACAACTCGAGGTGGACTCGACATCGTTGACGGGGTGGCGACATAGTCGTCTTAAATGTCTCCATGCCAGGCTTGAGTAGCCTCAGCGAGCTAGAAAGGAAAACAGGACAAGAAATATGCATACGGAGAAAAGTAGTAATAGTATATTGAAATAAATTATATATCTAATGTGAAATTTAAAATTGACTTCAGTTTTAAATTACTTCCGAAAGCAAATTAGTTTAAAAATTTTGTTAAAGTCTAAGATCATTAATTTGTAATCCAATTCTTAAGTTAAGCATATTCATTATTTTACGACATTAAATAATAAATATTAAATCAAATTCAACAATTTCTTACTCTTGAGCTAACAATAGAAACGAATTGAATGACAAAAGTAATAATTGAAAATGTTTTTCGAAAAGCAGAATGTTTATTAAAAATGCATTCATATAAAAGATCATTTTCAAATCAAAATTGATCTGACCATAGTAGCCAATATTTTTTCTTTGTGCAGCAGAGGGGTAGACCGAGGGGGTGGGAATGGGGGGTGGCAAGAGGTTGCCACTCACGCAGGCCCAGTTAAGTGTGCGTGTTCAAGGATGCATTTTTGTGCCCAGGAAAACGACACGACACAAAACGAAACGAAACAAAGACAAAGGCATAAAAACGTGCAAAATGGGCGTGGGCGGCGCCTCTACTTAGTCCTACCCTCCTGTCCTTCCCTCCTCCCTTGACATCCCAATTTCACCCCCCTCGAAAGAGCAACCCCTCCGCCCGGCTTGCGTAGGCTTATAAAGTGCGAGGCGAGCCAAGGCAGGAAGCCACTTGTGAAAGTTTCATGCACGCGGCCCCACTTCACACGACAGCAGTCAGTGCCACGAGGGGGATTGAGGAGGTTGGCTAAGAAAAAAACAAAATAGAAAGAAAGCGAGCACTGATCGAATAAGCGGTTCCCCGCAGTCCTAAGATGAGCAAATTTATAAGGAGATATTTACACTAATTTTTACATCAAAATGACAAAAGAAATAAAAAAAAACGTTACAGGAAAACACAACAAATCAATTTTATTTTTGAAAGGTTTGTTTTAGGCTGCCTTAAAGCTAGTTTGAACCTGAACAAAAAAAACCTTTTTAATAAATATATTAAAATCTATAATTTAGGTCTTTTCTGTGTGAATTCCTAAGTAATGGGTATCCTACGAATAAAACATTTGTCCAGTACGAACCGCACAAAGGCGGCGTCTTGGTCCGCCTGCAAGTGCTTGTTAGTGCGCTTGGGATTTGACGTTTCGCTGTAGCCGGGTCTTAGAAGAGCCGGCTCTCTTGCAGCTCCAGCACCAGTCTCAGAAACGGCCTCTTCATCCTGCCACGCCCCCACGCCACCCCTCGCGCCACCCCCGTTCCCTCGCCCCCCTTACAGGCACACTCCACTGTCGTCTTAAGTTGCATTCCTTTTCGCAATTGTTCGTTCGAGGCGCTTTTGTTTTGTTGTTTCGAAATTTTTACACGAAAAAGTCATTTGAATATGCGTTGCCTACCTCCTCGGATTGAAAGTTTTGTTAGCCGTCAGCTACTTTCGTTGAATCCCCACCCCCGATTGGTGAAATTCCGCCCCCGATCCCCCATGCAGTTCTTAAGTTGAGGGCATGGCTTGCGGCTTCTCTGCTTTTAAGCAGCGCATAGACAATATAATGTTCGTCTTTATTTCCAGCCTTGACTGCAACTTGTATATTAACAACACTGGAGGGAAACTGAAACAAATAGGGGGGGCGGGTCTGAGAGGGCGGTTCATGGGAGGGCTTAAGGGGGTCGGTAAGGGGATGCCGGAGACACAGAGACAATTGTTTTCTTACTTCCGCTGACTTCAAGAGCAATTCACAGTAGTTTGTCATTCTGTCTGGCACTGAGGTCAGTTGAGGTTGAGGCAATTAAGAGACATAAGAAAATGGGTTGAACTTCGGGGCGGGGCTATGGGGGTGGTTGAGATTTCCATTTCCTTTCTTGCCCAACTAAAGGTTTTCATTTGATGTGCATATTAAGCAGTGCACGTGGCATAAAATCACATTAATTGGATGTCTTTAATTAAATTTTTTGTAATTTCATATCTTGCACTTTATTTACAGAAAGTTTAATTTTAGGAAAATAATACGGATACAATAGCAAAAATTAATAAAGTTTTTAACTTTAATCTTGTTTTAAAAAGAAATATATTGATTGATTATCTGTTTTTGTTAAATACTTAATGAATTTTAATGAATTCTTAAAGATTTCACATGAAATGGAATATTTTAGATTTAGTAAAATAAACATTAAATGGCATCGAAAGCCAATGGAACCTGATACTAAAATATGTTTTCCCCGGTGTGTGGAAGACCCATTCTCTAGATGAAAAATATTCACATTTGGTGCAGTTGAAGCTTACTCAATTTCAAGTAATCTTTGCCCTGAATATCCTGGATTCTATTTACTCTGTCCGCACCGAAATCCAACCCTTCCCCCCATTATTTGCCTATAAAATGAGCTTTCGGTTACAGTTTGGGCCATTGCCTTGGGGGCGGAATAACCTCATCATCAACGTGCACCTGATCACTGGACATATGCTGGGACTTCTAATATTGTTATCTGCTCCCATTACGAACACACACAACCACACACACAGACACACACACAGGAGGCAACACCTTGATGTGAACTTTGACCGTTTTGGTAACTCATTTAGTTAGATTATTTACGGTAATCCAAGACGCCAGCCACAAGCCAACCGCCAACTTAACTGCAGGCACTCTCAGTTGGCCAGGCTATCTCCAGCTCCATCTCCATTTCCATTTCCTTTATTTTCCTGCTGCTGCCCTTCCGGATAAACTACTTACCGAGGTATGAGTATCTACGGGCTAAATACATGCAAGTTGTTTTGCTAAATTGTGCGTAAGCTCAGCAGGAGCAGCATCACCAGCAGCAGCAGCAGCAGCAGCAGTAGCAGCAACAAGGATCTTCGGGAAAGTTTCTCAAGCTCTGCCATGCCAATTCAAATAACACTTTTATTTCGCTCTCAGATGGCCCTCTCCTTTTGGCCCTGTTTGGTACGTGTCTGCGGTGTTTGTATGTGTTACATGATTGCCGCGCCCCCTTTTCCTTGAGTTCACCTGTCGCACCTGTCCCACCCTTTTTTGTTGCGGGGCAGCACACAGCTTCATCCTTGGTATAAGGCTGCTGGCAGCTTGTGTGCGTGCGCTCATTAGCATTCTGAAACGGCTTTATAAAATTCAACAAGCAACCCAAGTTGCATGTTTTCTAGGAGGGATGGGCAAGGCTGTGGATGGGGGTGTGGGTGTGGGTGGCATCTCATCACCCACCACCCACCGCCCACTCTTGTCTGAGGCTGCATGTCTCTGCTGTTGTCCTTGTTGTTGCCTAGTTTCTCTGTCTTTATCTAAGCTTACACACAGCAAACAAATATGCACAAAAATCTAATCCAAGTAAAAGCATGTTTCCCTCTGAAAATTTATACAAAGCTTGAAATACGAATAACAGTTCGTTTGTTCAGGAACTTCATTGAACAATAATTTTTTTCAAAACCTTCTTAAGTTTAGCTTGAAAAGAATTGCCAAATAGTATACTACACTGTGTTTTTCATTTAAATTGCACCCTAAAATAAAAAAGGTCTAGCAAATTCAATACAATACAATTTTTTAAACGCACTTTAAATGAGCCGATTTTTAGGTTTTGAAAATATTGATTTCTAATATTAAGTTTAGTTTCTATTTCTAGCTTTCAGTTTTGTTAATGAAATTCTCTTATGTTAAATAGAAGGATATATTATTTATTTAAAATATATTTCCTAGTCCCATTGTTTTGCAAAGTGTATTTGTGTGTGCGTTTTTTCATTGTTGTTGGTTGCACACATTCTGTTGTTATCCTGAGCGCTCCACCCCTCTCGCTCTGCGGCTATCTCTGGCTCTGTCTTTCGTGTGGATGCCGGTCTGCCTCGAGTTGCATAAATTGAATCTGAATTTGTGAGTAAATTGCACACAGGAGACACATTATTTTTGAGTTTTGCCTTTTAAATTTGTGGCTTTTCACTTTGAGTTCCCCCGCCTGCTCCTGCCCCTGCGCCAGTGGCAGTGCCACCCCACTCATCCAACCCTCCCTCCCCCTCCAATTGCAACAATCTCTGTCCTCAACTTTTGTGGCACTCGCCTCCGTTTCACTCGGCAATTTTGTGTGACCCACTTGAACGTTGGATTGAAGTTACGCCTACTGAACCACTCCAAGCTCTCAGCCACCTCAACGCCCCCGTTGGCCACCCACCAGAGCACCCATTTAAATCAATATTAATAGGTGCAGGCCTCTTTTTCGCAAATTGCACATTGCACAAATTGTTCGTCTATAAATACGATAAAATGTTTATTTAATATGTACCAGACCGTGCCAGCTGTACGAGAATCCGGAAAGCCAATACCAGGACAACAACAACATTTATAATGACTTATCCATAGCACGTAGATGGGCAGGAAAAGCGAGGAAAATCAAAGACACACACAGAAAGCAGAAAACCGAAAACAGAAAACCGAAAGGCCTGGGCAATCCTTTTCCATATGCAAATTGTTTTTATAAATTTGCAACAAGCAATTGTTTGTTGCCATCGATGTTGAATAGCAATTTGTATGGCAAAACACCGATACAATATTGCCAGAAGAATGTCAAATGGAAAGTAGCAAACATTTTATAAGGATTATAAATTTTTGCGTAGGAAAATATTTGATTTGTCTAATAAATTTAATTCAACCTCAAATTTAATCCTTGTTTATAAATAATTGCCCTTTAGTAGGCAATAAAATTTCAATGAAACAATTACATGTCAGCATTATCTGTTTAACTTTTAATTACAAATGATTTAACTGACAAGTAAATTGTATGGAAAAACGCAAACAATAAAACTGTATGTCAAATTTGGAGCAGAAAAGGGTTGAGCTGAATTAACCACGAATAGGGTTAATGGTGTGGGATTGAATGGAAATTACAGAGAGTTTCTAGGACACGCATGCATTATTTGATGCCAGTTAGCTGGCTTGATATTGTAGAATCTCTGAGCAAAACATTCGAAGTGGAGATGAGCTTATATTTGTGACTTTAATTTGGAAAATGCCTTTGGCAAGTGCTTTGTATACAGTCAAGATTAAATTAAATTTTTATTTACATTACCATATTTACCAAAAAGTTAACTACTCTCTCATATATTTCGGAATGGATTTAATTCTAGTTAAAGCCATTTGCGAACGGATGGACAAATTAAAAGCTGTGCACATATTCCACCATCAATGACAGAGTGTGGCTTTTATTTAGAAAAATATTATACAAAAAAATAAAATATTATATGCACCGTAAATTCATGTTCTATGATATATTTCTAGGCCTATCTATAATAGATTGATATATATATAGATTGATTACGTTAATTAATCGTTTTAATTGCAAGTCAGTGCATTTTTAAACATAATTCTGATATATACTCTACATTTTTTTCTACACTTTGAGAGTCTTGTTGGACCCGCATAAGTTTGCATTTTAATATATTTGTTTAGCCATTAATTTTAAGAGTTTAAAAATATTTTGAAGATACAGAATTTGTTATGCATTAATCTTAATATCTTAATTTTAATCATCGGTTTTTAAAATATGTATCAGCACCGTGTTTTAATTATTAAGTTATTATTGATTATAGGTCATTTAAATTGATACATGAGCGATAAATCGTTTTTTTTTGTAAAATCTAATTACTTAAATGTCCTGTAACGCAAATGCCGTTAAGTCAATCACATTGACTAATCATTCCTGCATTAAACATTTCTATCTCGACCATGACACACCTGAAACCGAAGGCACATATATAGTATGTACGCAGGGTTTGTTTAGCCTTCAGTTGACCAGTTGGACCTGGATAAGTTAACTGGGACTTGGCCTGGCATCAGAAATCAGGAATCAGAGTGGAATCAGGACCGTAACAATTGCAATAGAATCGTCGTTAATTACTGTCTGTGCTTGCGGTTCTCGATGGGCTCGGATTGAGTGGGGGGCGGTAATGCAGAATGGGTGCTTTTCAGTGGGTGGGTGGTTGGATGGTTGGATGGTTGGGTGGTGGGGTTTTTGCCAGTGGTGGGCTTAAAAGAGCAAGACAAATACGAGCATGTGTCTGGTCCGGGCTGAAAGAAGTTGTGAGTTGCGCAGCGTGGAGGCGAGGCATCGTTAAGCGTTGCTGCCAAGTGGCAAAACTCAAATAAACATAAACGTGCACACAGGCAGGGGCGTGGCTGCAGAAGGAGGGAGCCCAGCCACAGCTTCAGCTACAGCTACAGCTACAGCTACAGCCCAAAATCTCTGAGCTGGTTTGTTGTCTTTGGCTGTGTGTCTGCCTCGCCCGGCATGGAAGACTCATTAAAATGCAGTGCGAGATAATAAGCATTTTAATTAAATATTTAACAAGAATAAGTTTATCACAACACGAACGGAAAGAAACAGAAAGGGATGGCTATGGCTGTGGCTGTGCCTGTGAAAAGAGATGGGTTATGCCCAGGTAGAAAGAGACGGGGCGAGTGTAATGGCTTGTAAGCGTCTGCCTTCGAACAGTTCGAAAAAGGGGCATTTGTGGATGGGGCCATGAGACTGCTCATTTGCCCCTGCTCTCTTTTTCCGGCAATATTTTGATGTAATTTGAGCGCCTAATTGGCGCACGTGCTAAACTGACGATGGCAGGTTCAACTTTTGCCAGGGATCCTGTTTCTCCTACCATTTCCCAATTCCCATTTCCCAGTTCCCCATTTCTGTTTCTGGTTCAGGTTCAGTTACTTGGCTCCTGGCTTGGGTAAATATTTGCAGAACTTCTCGCTAACCGTCTCCTGTTTACATCTCCTTCCAAATCTACTTGCAGAGGCTTCGGCTTTGTCACATTCAGCGATCCAAATAGCGTAGATAAGGTACTCACCCAAGGCACACACGAGCTGGATGGCAAAAAGGTAAATGTTGCACACGAACTCTTCGCTTTTTTCGCCCCTTTTTCTTTTTTACTTATTTTCCAAACAGAAAACTCCACTTTAACTATGCTAAATATTTGTTCAAAAGCATCATACCTCCCAATATTTCCCCCTTCCCTCTATTGACAGCAATTAGAAAGTCAAAGCATAACACAGTATAGGTAAAAAAAAGGTATACAAAAGTTGCCAAAAAAAACAACAGGGCCTAAAGAGCCAAACAATTTTTAATTAGCTGATATGACAGGCGCGATGAACATCAAATGAGCTGCAATCGTTATTGTTTAGTTGCTCTTTGGCTAAAATTTCACTTGTTAGGACTTTTAACAAAGTACCTGATTCTTTTTTGTATATTGTTTCTAGCACAAATGTTGACATCCTTTTTTATTTAAATTTGTTGATTGATGAACCGTTTCTTAGGTATTGGTATAAAATATACAATAAATAAAATTTCTAAATAGGTAAAATTTTAATTTTGTTTATTTTTCTTTCATATGTACAACTTAAATTCAATTGTATAAATTAATTCTATATTTTAATATATTAATCTTTCCGGAACCCACTTTGTTAGTAATTTTTCGTCAAGATTTCGTATCTCTATTTTATCCATTTAATTAATCAGCTTCGGCGAACGCTGTTCATTTCTCTGCATAAATACATTTCCGAAAGCCCCGTCCTTTCGTGTTTTGTATGGGTGAAGTCGCATTTGATTAGCTGGCGCGAAGTACAGTGGAAACCGTGTAATGATATACCGCACGCATTACGCATACGCGGCATTGGCATTAGCCTAATTGACTGAAGCTGCACTGTTTTGGTCCGTCCTTCGGTCCGTCCTTCGGTCCGTCCTTCGGACCGATTTCCATCCGATCATCCTTTTATGCTTGCCAACTGTAAATAAAATGCGCAGCCAGCATTTATGTGGAAATTTTTTTGAGCCGCTACCGCCAACGTTTTTGTTTGTCCGGCAACTGCATTTAAACGCGAATACGTGTAATGTTTATATCTATACACATACACACACTATATACACGTCTTCCTGACTTTCGGCTGGTCAGGGATTTTTGAGTTTCCGTTTGGCTGCACAGCGACGCAAAACGAAACGAAACGAAACGAATTCATTTCATTTCGTTACGGGTTTTCAGCCTGATGTATTTCAAAAAGGCAAAAGCATCGACATCCTCTAAACCGTTCGGCACTCAGCGCTGATTAGTTTTAATTTTAATCTAAAAATCAATTTCCCGCCGTGCGGCTTCTCTTGTTTTTCGTCCTGCAAACAGGAAATCAACACGGCAAACGGCACACGGAGCCAAAAACAAGAACAACCAGCCGCATGTCCTGCCTATCCTGTGACAGATTTTCCGTATATATTTGTGCGAATTATTATCGCCAGAGGATATTGCGTTGCTTCCTTGCTCCGTCATTGGCTTAAGATACCCGGATAAATGCAACAGCAGCACTTCAGCTGACAGGATTTAGTGCCCACCCTCGTTCCCTGATTTTTTATTTCAGCCGTCAAGTCGAGCTGTGTCCTTGCACTAATATGAAAGCCGCAGCTCGAACGACGAAGCCGGAAAATCGGGGAAAAGCGTCGGTAGAAGCTGAAAGATAGACCAGGCAAAAATGCTTAAAATTGAATTTTTATGATTTTTAATTATTTTTAATGACGCTGCTTATTGGGTAGAAGCTGTTCGCTTTTTTTTTCTCCTTACGCCCGCTGGCCGAGCAATTTGTTACGCGTTAATTCGTGCGTGCTCAGCTTGAAGTCAGCCACTAGTAGACACCACCCACGCACAGACCACCCACCACCCACCGCCCACACCCCTTGGGGCAATTTCATTTAATGTGCAGTGCAGGCTTATGCAAGATTTATGCTCGGCTATTAATATGAAGAGTTGTGCGAAATGTTCTTTTCATTTAAATGTCATTAAGCATACGATTTCCCTCGGATATTCCATCGACTCACACTCTCTGTCTTTCTTTTTTTTTTCCTCTCGCCCGCAGGTCGATCCAAAAGTAGCTTTTCCGCGCCGTGCACATCCCAAGGTAAGTACCAGAGGAAAAACCAATAACTAAAATATGAAAATAAGTTACCGAAAATATATTAAAGAGAGGAGACTAACTATGAAAATAGAAGATTTAAATACACTCTTCTTATGGGTTTTATATGCTATGGCAGATTGATTGGGTCACATAACATACCTTACATTTCCAGGTATGGTCCTTATTAAATTAATAGATCTTAGTAAATCAATCTCCTAGATAAGTACAGCCATGTAAAGTTACCTGTTGATGGTCTAGTGTCTGATATCTTGACCATGCCTCCTTGATAGTCCAACCAAATTCTCGGTAAACATGTATTACCCCTTAAGAAGGGTACATGAAATGTCAAAAAAATCAGCAAGCCAGCAAAAAAAGCAGTCACCAAAAATGTCGCCTGCTTTCGTGGTTTTCGGGGTGTGTGGTTCGAGTTGGCCTGGCAAAAGGATGTGTCATAAGTAGCAGTAAATGGCAGATGAAATTAAAAACGGAAGATGGCAACAACAACAGCAGTGTGGGTCGGGGCAGAGCTGCCAAGTTGGGGCGAAGATAACTTTGTGTCTGACAGGCGTCGGTTGCTTTGGCTTCCTCCGCCCAACCAACCAACCACCCACAATTCTACCTTGACACCAGTTCTCTTAAAGTGATGATGACAACAAAATTTCGGCAAAAATGCGAAGGCATAAGGGGAAACCGCTGCGAACTGCTGCTGTCTGCAGCCATCGCATCCACCCCTCTCTTTCTTCCGCCGATTCCCTCTCTCTTTCTCCACTTGCCACACGCACATTTCCTACCGGTTAGACAGCGCGTTACAAATGTGCCTCTGTTTTAGGTTTTTTCTGTCCTCTTTTTGACTAGGATACCCTTTGCCCAGAAAGAGATCAATTTGAATATTGTTGATGGGGACAATTGGTTGAAAGTGTTGTATATTTAAAAAATTAAAAAAAATATTAATAAGCCATAAATTAATATTTTGACCCATTTAATTAGAAGTACTAATCGAAATTGGTGCATTAGTGCACTATTTCACTAACAACTTCCATTCAATGATGTAGTAGTAATGTGTGTGTGTCCCTTTTCCAAATGTTTCCAAAGTCTAAAATTAAAAATATATAAAGTCATTTAAAAAGAAAACAAGACTACACATTATTAATGTTTTAAAAAGTATTTTCATAAACACTCTATTTAGGAGTATGTACCTATTCGACTTATTCAGTTGGGTAACTTTTTCCCGAATCGGCTAAACGACAAACCGCAGAGCACACCAAAAATACGCACGCAAATGGCGCACACACACACACACTGGTTCAAAGAACGCTCAGACACACACACAAATATAAGACAAGGAAACAAAGTCGAAGGCAGCGCCTCCTGTTTCCTGCCACCCCTTCTCCTTCCCCTTCGTCTTCCCCGGATCCTTCAGTTGACGGCAACTCTCCTTGGAGCTATATGCGTGCTTATCAACACGCAGCTGATTTCCGTTTCCAGAGGCGCGTGCCTCCCGAACACTGCCCCACCAACCTCCTGCGAAATTACCACCCCCATCCCCCGAACACCACCAGCACGTCCCCCTTCCCCTTCCCCTTACCCTTCACCCCACCGAACAGCAGCCAACAATTATTTACGTAATGTTATTATTATAATATTTTTTTAAACGCATTCTCACTGGATTTGCGCGGCGTTACCAAGAAGTAGACAGCCACAAGGATGAAGCCAAAAAGGATGTTATGGGGGATGGTGGTTTAAGGTTTTAAGACGAAAAGAGGCTAAAAGGGGCGGCATGGGGCGGCATGGGGCGGTAAGGGGGCGTGGCTAGGACGTTGGCTATGCGGCATTTGCGAGTGGCTTTGTGTTTTCCTGGGGATCTGCAGCTACGCGCGAATATCCTCTCGCATATTAAAAGGCGTTTAAAAACATAAATCCAACGTCTAACGGCTGCTTATGAAAATTACGAGGAAAAAATGACTGACAGAGCGGGACGGCAAATGGGGTATAGAAAGAGACGGCAGGAGGCTTAGTGCGAGGCAAATGGCAGGGACACCCAAAGGAGTTTTCCTACGCAGTACGACAAAATACGAAGAAAAAAAAAAACAAGAGATATCTGTAGGAAAAAAAATTTGCCTGCGACATCAAAAGCAAAAAAAAAAATAAAATGGGAGAAGCGCCCCGAAAAAAAGGGAAAGGGCAAATGGGGGGCACAATGATGGGGAGGACAATTTCTCGCACCGTTTGCCAGGACCAAAAAACCGACGACCAGGCTGAGCAGGAAGGATTGCCCACAAAATGCGGCCCAAAATGCTTGCGGTTGCAGCGAAAGTTAAGAGTTTTAAAAAAGGAGCGTAGACGTAGGCAGTTGGGGGGTCTTTCTGGGACTGAATGGGGGCTAACGGTGGGGAACGGGAAAAACATAATGAAATGAAGCATACTAAATGACGCTGCTAAGTTTTCGCTGGGACACACTAACACACGCAGGAATGGACACTTGGAAAAATGGCAAATACATTTTAATTTACAAAATTTTATTTAAAAAATAGAAAATTTAAGAAAATCGTGCAATTTTTGTAAGCTCGTAAAAGATAAGCATCAAAGTTTAAATAAATTTTAATATCCATTTAGAATAATATTACATTTTAGAATAATTACATACAAAAAAGGCCCAATAATCAACCCTATTTGTTACTGCATCAATTTCTAAAACTACATTTCTTAAAACTGAAACTAAAAACAAAAATAATCATATAAAATTATTTTTCCCGTGCAGTGGCACTCACACGCATACAGCGCCATAATGAAATGCGAAAAAATGATGATCATATTTTTGGACCATAAAATGCAGATGAGCCGACTAAGCAGAAAATAGTGTGGCAGACGGAGAAAAGGGGACATTCTCTGCTGGAGGGAATGAGGGGTGCTAAGTAGGCCTCTACTTACTCCACATCCCCTACTTTCACCCCCCTCTCACCACCACTTTCCCTTCGGCTTTTTTACACATGTCGCAAAACTCTTACCCCAACTTTAGTCGGAGTTAATTTCTTTGCTTTTTAAGCGCTCCTCACCATGAATATGAAATGTATATTTGTGTTAGTTATATTTTTTGGGGCGGTTGTGAAGAATATGATAAGAGGGGAGGGGCGGCGGGGGAGTGGCATACATATGTCATGTAAAAAAGTTCGCTTTTAATGTGCAAAATTGCTGGCGGACTAGGGCCATAAAAGTGCATGGGAATAAGTGAAATGGATTTTTGGGCTACGCTGTCCTGTCCCATATAAGAGCGCCATAAAAAAATGAATTTCCCGAACGGTCCGGGGCAGCAGATATAGTTTGAACTTGGCTAGGATTTATGGCTGTTTGTTCGGAACAAAAGAAAAGTGGAGGGACCCACATGAATCTCTTGGCTTATTCCTCTGGAGTGCGTGTGTGCGGAAAATATTCCGGAATCGTTGAGTTGGGTAAATCCTCTAATGTTGAGTTGAGGTGCGTACACGAGCAGGTCGTATAAGTGGATTATATGCATAGATCGGGTTTCGGGGTTGGCGTTGCTTGGATTAAGTTATTTTATCATCTTCAACCACATAGTTATGGACCAAATAATGGACCCACATAACCAGAGAAAATGCGTTTCACATAAATAAATACAGGTATTCAATAAAGGTTCTTGAGAACAATATTCTTTGTTGTTAAATAATCTGTTGTTGTGTTTTTCTTATCGATAAATAAATATATAATTAGATACACAATAAGCGTTTGCTTAAATGTAGTTGTATGCTTAGGATCTTATGAAAAAGCAGATGACAGTAAAAATTAATATAATTGACAGTACTCAATTATTTAATTGTAGTCAATAAGCTTCTACTTATTATTAATTATCAAAAATAAAATCGTTAATTCTTTACAGTAAATAAATTTGTATTACGGAAAGTTACAACAGCTTAGATGTTCATATATTTTATTATTAGATTTCAAAATAAAAGAATTCTGCAAGTTTGTAACTTTATTTTGACAGCTGGTAAATTACCATGGCTCACAAATTCTCGTAGGTAAATTAGACGTAAACAGTTGTTCGGCCCATATATTTCCAAGCGAATAATACTTTCTGACCCCTCCTCGGGGATCTCGTTGTGTGACAAATTCCTGACCAGGCGCAGACATCTCTTTCATTCGAGAGCCCATCAATGAAATACGCTGTGTCCTGGCATCGTTTTTTCCATTAAATTAACACGCTCGAATGTGCCACTCATGTGTGGGTCTGTGTTTCTGTGTGTGCTGGTTGTGTGAGAAAGTGTGTGTGTGTGTGGGTGTGGGGGAGTTGTACACTTACATTGTGCAAACTTTTCTAATTTAAACCGGCAGTTTCAGTCAATTGCCACAGCTTACCGCTTTCGACATGAGTTTTACTTTTTTAGTACCTTCGGGTGTGCGACGGATGCGATGTTGGCGCTTTTCATACAGAGCTGGTGAAACGGAGAAATGGAGAATTGGAGAAATGGTGAAATGGGGAGACACAAAAATTTCCAATACATTAAAAGTTGTGTGAATACACTTGGCAGAATCCATTATAACTCAGCCGAACTGAACTGAACTGAGCAGAACAGAACAGAACAGAGATGAAAGCCAGGCCATAAATCTAATAAATACGTGTGTTTCTCACCCCTTCACTACCCGGTTCATTCCCACTCACTTCCGGTTCCGCTTGCCGCCCTGTGCAATAACTTGTGAAATATGTAATCAATCAAGATGGAACAGTCGTCGAGGCAGCCAAACTATGTGGCAAGTATGCGTCTGACTGCAGTTTGAGGGCTTGCGGAGCTAAAGGGGGCGGGCTGGGGGTTAAAGTGCAGGGGGCCACCGGGTCGATTAATTCAACTTTCTGCTGCAGACAATGGCATGTGAAAAAGTCAAAAAGTTGAAAGTGCAATTTTGTCGTTATTATTTTACATTTACAACAAAAGAGCAGTCGAAAAGCCAACCGAAAAAAAAGTAAAGTTACTCAACTATTTTATGCGACGGGCAGCACGCTGCGAGTCTGTCTCCCTCAGCCTCTCCCTGTCCTTCTCCCTCCCTCTCATTCGTATCTCCATCTCGCTTGCTCGTTCACCCACACTACCGCGCAGTGTGTGTAATTGTCAGTTAGTTGGCGCTGTCAGTCCGAATGTTGAAATTAATTTATTTCAATTGAAGTTGAACTTTTGCGGCGTTATTACTTTGCAAACTTTCTCCGAGCTACGCATAATAAACGAGTGTGGAAGCGAGATGGGGCGAGTGGGAGTGCAAGGGAGATGGCTGCAGTTGCCACGCCAGGTGCCGAATGACCTCTACCTACAAAATAAAGCCATCACCACCCACTTTGCATACATATTTATTTAGCCTTTGCCAAAATAATCAAATTGCAAAATTGCAAGTGTTGCCATCAACGTCAACAGAATATCATCTGCTCCGTGTCTCATTCTCTCCATCTCCGGCAATATATTGGCCTCTTTCACCCCCGGAACTACCCGTCTCTTTCGTATTTTATTTTTGATTTTCTATGCCAATATTCGTTGTCTGCTTTCTTTTTTATAACTTTCGGACAGGAGGGGGAGAATCGAAGGTGAGTTCTGGAGATTCAATAGGTTGATATAAAGGGCGTTGGATATTTCAGTGGGGGCGTGGCACAGGACCCGACAGGTGCCGCTGACGTCTGTGCTGATAATTTGTTGCGAGACTCCAGCATTTGCAAGTGGCAGGCCTTGGACGTCATTGATAGCTATTTGATATGCATATTCCAAATGTTCGCTAAAAAATAACTACAAGAAAATAAATAAATACAAGCATAAATATCAGCAAAAAATTATTGATTGTGAAAATGGCGCTAATGACGCCGGAAAAAGTCAGATGGGCTATGCAATAAATGGAAACATTGAAAAAGAAACAGGTTGTTATTTTGAGTGCCATGTTAACAGTCATTCAAGAGATTGCGTCTAAAAAAACATATTAGGTATGATCTCTTATTAATAACACTTTTTTAAAAAGTTTTTGATGTTTCCGTTTTAAAACAAATAGGATAATTAAAGGCTACACAAGAAAGGAAACATACACTAGAACATAACAAATATGTTCAAAAAATGTTCTCACTTGCATATTTAAAATCAGAAAAGTCTGCATTCAGATTCCCAATTCTCCAGTAAATGTATAAAAAATATATTTTTAATAGTTTTAAATCTTAATATAAATACAATTTTCTTAAGCCCAATTTCGTCAAGCCATGTTCGTACTTTAATTTCCCATACAACTTAAATAAGCGTTTAAATGTTTCTCTGCCAAATTTCATATTCTCATTTCCATTTTCTTCTCCTGGATTTACTCGAATCAAATTGCTTCCTAACATGGAATCTAAAATCAACATATTCTCCAGATATATATCTATGAATTTTAATTTTCTTCAACTGCAAGTTTCCCGTCTTCAATTTTCCATTCAATTTCCATTCGAAATCATGTACATATTCTCCCGCTCTAAGTTTTCTTAAAGTGTGTCGTGGTAATTTTTGCCAGAGCTTATGAACTTCCCGACTGTTATTGGTTTGGTTGTTGTTGTTGTTGTAATGCTGCCTTTTAAACTCGAATCAAAAATCAAAATCCGCACCAGCTACAAATGTTAAATCCGCAAATAATTGACAAAGTTTAGGCATAAACGTGGCTCTGTCTCTGGGAAATTGCTGTGGGTGTGGAGCTTGTTGGTGAGGGGGCTGTAAAATTTTGGGGATCAGAGTGGGTTGGTGGGTGGCTAGCAAGAATGCTGTGTGCGGGCCAACTTCAAAATATGTTGGCCACAAATGGCAAAAGTTTGACAGGTAAACGGAATTCGGATAGAATATCTATGTACACGGTACCCACGCGTGCGTGTGTGTGTGTGTGGCGAAAATTCAGCGGGGTTTTCCAGCCCCTTTACCAAATGCGGAAACCGCTGAAACAGCTGCGACCATCGAAATTCGGGATTTGGAATTTCGGGAGCGTTTTGAAAAAAAAAATAACATTTTCAATACTTTATCTATCTATGCGGTTCTAGTTGAGCGGGCGGCCATTCATGTTTAATGAGATACTTTTTAACAGCCTCATAAATGGCTATGATAACCACTTAATGTCGAAAGCACCGAAAGCCGAGTGAAAACAATTTACATATTAAACTTGCGCCGAGTTGCCAGCCTGTTATCCTCGTCGCACATCCTGCCAGCCTCGCCCCCTCGCCCCCTCTCTCTCTCTCTCTCCCTCTCTCTCTCTCTCGCTCTCTTTCACTCACCGTGTTTCCGTCTCTTTCGTTCGGCGTGCGAAATATGTTCGCCTGCGGCGCATTCACTTTAATTTGATTAAATTTTGAACATTTTCACGTAAAAGTTGCTCCTTTGGCTCGGCAACTGGCGGCTCCACTGCATCGCTTTTCCCGCCTTTCCATGCTCTCTCATCTGTGCTGGATGGATTGGATGGTCTGGTCCGGTCTGGTGTGCTCTGGTCTGGTCCGTCCTGGTCCATTCTGTACCGTTCTGCCGTTCTCTGGTCGGATCGGATCGGTGGCTCTTGGTCTGGTTTGGTCTCGTTTCGCTCGTTTTGGTTTCATTGGGCTCGGTCTTTTCGGTCGGACCTCCTGCTGTCTCAAAAAAGCTGATGCCACCTTCATGCTCAGCTGTTGTCCGCCTGAATTTATCCCTCTGTGTGTGAGAAGTTAAATAGTTTTAGTACCCTGTAAAAAAAAACCGTATATGACTTGTAATTTTAAATAATGCTTTGAATTGCTATTGCAAGTAAAAGATTGCTTAAATCGAGAAAATAGTTTTTGTGTTGGAGAGTGTTTAACTCTTTGTATATAAGGTATTAATTCCATACAAATTTCATATCCTAATGTATAACATGATTCATTATATGTTAATTAAATGTCTAAATTCATTTATTGAAATGATATATTAGTTTTTAATATTGTATGCAGGTCATCAAACAATCTTTACCTCCACCCAGATCACCAAGTTTATTTCATTTGAGTATTTTGTAGTTTCTGTATTTTATAATAAATAGTTGTTTAAACTTTCGACCCCTCCGGACCCACTCCTGCCCCCCTCCTGACCCACCCACTTGCCGTGGGGCAGTAACACCGCCCAAAAGAGATGTTTCCCACCAATGTGGTGGGCTCTTGTTGCTGCTGTTGCTGCCCCGGCTCTTCAACTATTTTTTATGCAATCTGCTGTGGCTCTGCGAAAAACCCCCACCCTGCACTTCACACATCGAAAAGCCCCGAGTTGCATTGTTTTGTATCGTGCGCTTCCTTTTGTTTTTCGCATACACTTTTTGCTGTGCTTTTGTTTTTGTCTGTTTGCCATTTCCTTCCCTGGTAGCCGCACATAGTTATGGCCACGATTTTGGCTTTCGGTTATGTGCACTGAGATTTTCCTTGGCCTTGTTTTCCTCCTTCCCCCTTCCCCCCAGCCCGGCAATTGTTTTTCCTGCTCTCCGCCGCTTTATCCTCTTTTCATTGTTGCACAGGTTGCCAATGAGTGAGCGTGGGGGGAGCGGGAGTTGAAAATGCTCCAAATTAATTCGCATCATTTAAATCACAGAGAGTCCTGGGAGTTGCAATGGGGATCGTTCGTTAAATCGAACGTTAAAGAAAGAGGAGGCGACGAGAGATTCGAGGCAGTTAAATTATGGCCCACATTGAGCCGGGGCAAACGAACAGATAAACAATAAGTAACTGTGAATTATGGTGGCCATTACTTTTGTCCCTCCTTTGGTCCCTTTGTGTTGTTTATGGCAGGACAATAATTAGGACAAAGCAGTGGGGTCCTTTGGTACGTGTGAACTTTTCCCCTTCACATGGAGGCTAGAAAATTGGTTAATTAGCGGGCCACTCAATTTCCCCCACGAAAAGTATTTCAGCCTCAACAGTTGGCAAATCGAATGGGATTCGGCTCTCGGTGTCCCTTCGTCCCCGCCGTTTGCAGTCTGCGTAAATTGCTTATGAAATTGACATCGAAGCCTCGCCTGTCTGCCGGAAATGGAAACAGCGGTAATGACGAGGCATACACACACTCACACACACACACATACGCACACGCACAGGCCCTCTAATGCACACCTCCTGACACACACACACACCCAAAACGATGGCAGTATAACCCACATAATTGGCAAATCACACACATTGATTTCACCGTGTGCTGGCGTCCTCGTCATCATCCTTATTGCCGCTGTCGTCGTTGTTGTTGTTTGCTGGTTCAATCGCTCACTGCACCCCGCCTACTTGCCTGCCCACCCCCTCTCCAAGCTCCACCCACCCCCCCACCCTCGACCACCCACCACATCCGACATCTGCCTAAACAAGACAAGCGATGGAAAGAGAGAATAACTACACCGGAAAATATGAATATTAATTTTAGATAATGTCCTTAAAGAAGTGATTTGTTACAGGATCATAAAATATGATCATATATTTGAATATATATTCATATGTACATATGTTATAACAAACCATGAAAAAAGGAATGTGTTTCAGCTTTTTAAGATGTCTTTAATTAGATACTTTATTTATTTGTTTAAAAAGCTTTTAAAGCGAAATCAAATTTATTGATGTAAAATGTTAAATGTTAAAGCTTAGTTATTGATATCAAGAAAATATCTTCTTTCGCCAGTTTTCTTCCAGTGCAGCGAGCTTAAGAGAGCCGATAGAAAATATGGCGTATACGTAATTTAAAGGCAACCGTTCCCGAAACTCCAACTCAGCCGCAGGCGACAGAAGGTGTGTGTATACGTTTGTCTTTGCAATAACTTGTGTGCGAAAGCCTCATATAGGGCATCATTAATAACATCGAAGCGGAGAGCAGGCCAAGACAACATCATTAGATCGGAACCCGAGCTGCGACTTTGTCTACGCCAATGGCCTTAATTTTCATTGTTTGGCGCTGGCATTGGCATTTCCCTGCCGCTTGATCTTAAATAATTAGGCAGACTTCAGTGTCTTCGGCAGATACAACCCATCAACCATCCGCATCATCATCATCATCATCATCATCTCATCGCCATTGCCATCGTCATCGTGGGGGGGTGGCAAAAAATTCCTTCATTGCTGTAATTTATAACGTTCACTTGTCATTAACAGCCATTTTAATCGTCTAGCGAGCAGACACATACAAACCCATAATGTGTATAACATGTATTCCTGCATCCTGTACGCCGGTTGTGGCATTTAAAGCGTGAAAATATTAATTTATGAGCCTTTTAAATGAGCCTGTGTCGGTGGGCGCAACAAATTGGCAATGAAAATAAAGCAGTAAATGCGGAAAAGCTATGAGATAAATATGAAAATAAATACTGCCTTAATACCAAATGAATACCGGTGTAAATACTAAACGGGGGGTAAAATGCATTGATTGAATGCAAGCTCAAACGGATTTTATTTGCGCGTAATCTATAGAATTCAACAGTCTCATAGCCAAACTTAAACTCATACTTAACTGCCACGGCAGAAATACATTTTTCCCTGCAACGCCTTTGGAAGCGGGAAACCCGAAATCTATTTATGCCCCAGCTCAAGCCCATAAACCACAGCCAAAATCCAGTGGTCGTCGCATTTAAGTGTCTTGGAGGGTTTCTGGGGGGTAATAGTGCGAGGGGTGGTTTTGGGAGGGTTTCGGCAGGGTTTTGGGATGCTTTCGGTTAATGGGAGGCCTGTGGGTGGTGGCGAACGAACCGCAAAGCAAATTCGCCTGCCCTAATCTGCACTTGGTGCGCGTATCTTAATAAACTATTAAATCAAACGCAAGCCTCAATGCACGCAAGCACACAAATTCCCTTTATATACATATCGAGGAGGGGTACATAGAAGTTTGGAGCTGGTTTCCCTTTTAAAGCTTTCATATTTCTTGTATTTATAAATTCTCGCAAAATGTTGTTTTCTTCGCTGTGCTGCTTGCCCACAACTTTTACTGGTCTCACATATAGTAAATGAATAAATGAGTTATGTGCGCGCTCACATTCACATTATTCCCCCACCAGTTGGGATTTATCTTTATCCTTATGCTCTCCTCCCGCTTTTTTGGCCCTTGTCCGGTCCGGTTTTCGGTTGTTTTTGTTCTGGCTCACAGGAAACCGATAGGACATGGCGATTAAGGATATTCCAGGAAGCCAAGCCGGACCGAGTCGAAAGCGTTTTCCATTTCAATTGAACGGATACCGGAACGGGGAATATATTTGCTGATGAATTAAAGCGATATATGCGGCATAACCCATTTACAGGCGGTTTGCATTTCATAACCTTTTGCTTTAACTTCTCGGTAAAGCTTTTGAATATCTTCTTAAAATTGTGAAAAACATTATTTGGCAAATATTAAAGAAAATATATATTATTAAAAATACTTTCATTAAAATGTGCTCATAAATGTCTTAAAATCAGTTTTTTAACATATTCCATTTGTGAAAATGACCTACATTTATATACAACTGTTCTCACTGCTTAAAAAGTATGAAATAGTGAAAAGACATGTGACAGGTGACATGACTTCACATTTAATTTCTTACGAACAAATATTCGTTGACATTTTTCAGAAATGTTAGTCTTTATTTAGTCCATAAATGTATAGTTAAAACATATTTTAGAAACACATTAAACACGAATATTTGGATTATTGTTTCTTACTTGAGCCATAAAGATTGCAAATCTTAATCGAAAGCAATTAATTAATTACTAGGGCACAATAAAACTGCTGAGTATGCTTTTCTGGTGATCTACGGCGATCTGCTTGAGGGCCAGAAGGTGCCATTGCCCTTGGGCAAATCGCACCAGATACCCCCACATATATGGGATATATATTCTCCTTCTTCCCAGCATCCTTGGCTGACTCTGCTGTCGTTATTATTTATGTTTTGTTATCCGTTGACCAGAGCGTTGGCGCTTGTTTTTTCCACACATTCGCATGGCTCACCTATTTTACGATAGAATGAATATCTCGTACTCCCCGGTTTCGCACACCTCCCTCTGCGATGGTGTATAGTTTTTCTGCCACAGTATTTTTCTCTAAGCTTGTGGTGGTGCTGTGTGTGCTGGCCTGCTTTTCCCGCCGGCATTTCCCCCGCTTTTCCTCCATTTCGGCTGTTCCTGGTTCCATGTACTTCCGTTTTGTAGTGAAAAGAGCTTTGCGTGTTGCGGCATCTCCTGCTCTCTATCCTCCTCTTTTTATTTTTGTGCGTGTGTTTGTTTTTTGCTTAGAGAATTGATGGTAAAAGGATGTGTGTGATTTTGCTATTTTTGCTGTGTGTGAGTGTGGGTGTGTGTGTGTGCTGGCCACAAATATCAGCCGAATGAAGTGGCATTTGTTGGCGGGGTTTAAAGCCAAGTGCGCGGCGTAAGCTCTTAACAAGTAGAATGCTTAAATGTGACCGGACATCCAGGCAGGATTTCCCAGTAGCTTGGGCATAATTTATTTATAATCTGTTAAGGACTGCAGTTGAAATTCTGAAACTAGATCAACCACCTGCCAAAAAAATGGGACAGCAACGAAATTTGATTATGCAGCTGAAATTATCTTAAATTGACTTTTAATATTTTTGAAAAAGAAATAATTTAATTTAACTGCATCAATAAATAATAGTCATTTAGTGAACACTTAAAAAGTAACTTTGTTACACAAGTTTTTATAATAAGTTGCGTTTTTAAAGTATCCAAACGTTCAAAAAACGTTATAACTTCATGGGACAAGCAATTTTTAAATCAAAATTGCTTGAAAACTTTGCGTTAACATATTGATTCCTTTCGCATTCATCATTCCTTCCTGTTTATCTTTGACTGCTTTTCTAAGTGATTTTAGTTCGCCCGTCGCCGCTTAACTCTGCCCCACACACATGCACATAAAATAATGTTTTTATAAGTCTGTTTGGAGCTGCTCGATAGCGCAATTTGAGGCGGGCCCCTCGCCCAGATGTCCGCCCCCTTAGTGCCTCCCATGTGGCATTGTTTGATCTGGCTTCGGTGGCTGTGGAATGAGGCAGGCAAAGCGTCCCAGCGGAGTCGTCAATAAATGCGATAAAGCCAAACATGTTTCATTTGCAATGGCCAATGGCTGCCGCCTCAGCTTACTCCGACCACTCGGCTAAGAACTGCCCGTCCTTCACTCGCCTTCTTTCATCTCGCACACATCTCGCTGCGATATCAAGCAAAAAAACGAAATTAAGAATTGTATTATATTTTCTTGATTTCTACGACTGCCTGATACCCGGTAGCACCATTCCTGTCAATATCAATAACCATAAACAGGTTCAAGTCATGTGAGGGAAAAGTAAGTGAAGGAAACATGTTCAAACACTTAAATATGATACGGAAATCCCTAGTAATATCAAAAGAAAACAAGGGAGTTTAACTACTTTAAGCTTTTGCAACAATTTTCCAGAAAGAAGAAACATAAAATAATTAGATATATTTTTGCCTAGAAATCGCTTGTATTTTTTTTAAATATTTATAATGAGACGATTATCGAAAGCTTAATAAAAATATAATTACAAAAGCAAAAACCCTTAGGACATACAAGTTATTGTTAATATATTTATAAAAAAAAAACAGTATGTTCTGGACCAATAAATTTTTTTAGAGGATACTCATTTCACACAAGTGTGGGATATAAAAAAGATCTAAAGTCAAGATTTCTGACTTTGTTGCTCTTATTGCCTCTGGATTCTTGAATTAGCAAAAAGTGAGTGGTCTTGATACACCCTATGTACCCCAGCATTGTCCTCAAACGGAGCATAAAAGGGAGCGCAGCCAAAAACTCATAAAAATAACCGTTCGACTGCGCTGAAAAGCCAAATCCAAAGTAGGAGCGCTGGAATAGGAAATCCAAGGAGAGCTAGGAAAACCAAGGAAAAGCTTTGGGACCGGCATCGCCATTGGCATTGGCGTCATCTTCAAGTGTTTGCCACTCAGCTCAGCTCAGCCCGATTCGATTCGCCTCAACTCCTGTGTGGATTTTGACCCATAATTGACTTGTACACATGCCAATTCCCCTGATGATGGCCGCCCCTTTGCTCCCATTTTTGCTGCGTGTCCAGGCGGCGTTATGCGGCCAAGTTTACAATTTATCCCTGGCCATGCACCTGCCACTTGGTCCACTTCCTGGTCTTTAAGTCCTGCTTTATACGCTTTCGGTTGGTTGCAAACAAAAACTATTGTGTATGACATTTTTAATGCCCCCACAGCTATCATTAGGTGGCGAACAAAGCGACGACCGAACGAACAAAGGCAATAGAAATAATCAATACAAATTTTATACTCCCTCCCAGTCGCACACTCACACACACACACACAACAATGAAATACATTACAAATCAATTGCAATCGCTCGAAAATCGGCATGCGAATTTCCATAGACGATGTCTGGTGTGGCCGTGCAATTGGATTGGATTGGCATGGGCATGAGCTTGGGTTTGGGTTTGCTATTGGGATCGGGACTGGGTTGAGTTGGCTTGGGTTCGTTTCGTTTGATGCACAGAGAAAAATCTAAAAGTAGGCATTTAAAAGTGTCGCCAATTTTCGACTTTAAACATCTTGGGACCGCTTACTAAAACCATAAGCTCTCAAATCTTGTATTTTCTTGTATATACGATTCAAAATTTTATAAAATATGCTACAATACATTTTAATTGTTCATCTTTAAGTACTTGAGAAAAGTGACTAAAATAAGATTAACATTAAATATCAAAGTTAAAATTCATTAAGTTCATACATCCAAAAAAGTTGTACAAGAGTGGTCTTCGTGGAATTTGCTTTTCTTTCGAAATATATATTGCTTATAATTGAAATGCACTTTAAATGTTAAATGTGGCTACACAACTCATTTAACCTCGAGCAGAATTGTTTGTTTATCTGAAAGCATCTTTCGCTGAAATACAAAAACCAGGAACAAAACTAATTAATTAGATTTATAAGAGTACAAATGTTATCTTGAATGATTACCCATTGGGGTAATCATTTTTTTCTCAGTGCGGCTGGCAAGGGGCAACATTATTATCATCATCAAGCGTACAAAGTTAGTGCCGGCGGGCTTTTCGGCGCGGGGAGATCGGATGAGAGGACGGTGCTCCAAATCGGCAAATGAAACAAACCAGGATTTACATGTACACAGTTATTGCTGCTGCTGCTGGTTGCAAACACACACATATGTGAGCTCCTGCGTGGGTGTGAGTGTGTGTGTGTGTGTGTGTGTGTGCAGCATTTCCTTTGGGTTATTTTCCGGGAACAACATTTCATGGCACTGATAAAGCTGCCATGGCAGCAGCCTCTGTCGCCGCCGACTGCGCTGTCGCTTTTCCTTGGAGCCAGGGGAAATGCTTTCACTGCGCCTGCGCGGAGAGCAGAGAGAGTGCACAGAAGAGGCAGAGAGAGAGCGAGCGGAAGCGAGTCCTTTGGAGCAAAATTCCCAGCTGCGAGCAACAACAATTGCCCCGGGGCAAACGAAATATTTGACGCAAGCGGATTGTTAGGATGTTGCTGTCACTGTGTGCGTGTGTGTGTGTGTGAGCGTTGGAGAGTATTCTTGCGTGTGGATGTGTGTGTTTCTGTGTGTGAGAGAGAGAGAGAGAGCGGTGGCGCGTGCACTCCAGGCAATGTCAAGTTGACACTTTCACCAACGCACGAGACACACGACGAACAACAATGGCGGAGAATGGGAACGACGAGGACGAGGACGATGATGATTATGATGTTGATGATGATGCAGATAGAGATATCGATGATGAAGATACGGCCCAGAAAGATACTTATGATGAAGATTGTAATGAGCTGGCTTTTAAGAGATGAAGAGTTCTTTGATGTTCGTTACCTTGAATACGATTCCAATAACAGTGATACACAGATAGTTTCAGTGATGGGAAATAATGGAATAATGAAATTATTGATAATGCTGTAAGCTTATTAAAACTGTAGTTTAATAAATCATAGAGAAGTCATTTTATTGTATTGATAATTACAATTTGATTTGAAATTATCAACATTAACTTTAATAGGGTGCATAGTGACTAATTAAATTTTTAAATAACTTTGTTTATTTAAATTATAATTTATTTTAAGTTTGCTTAAGAAAATCTTATGGTATACTCATCAATTTTTTTATTTCCCAAGTGATCTTTGCAGAGTTTTTTATACAAAAATAACCTTATAACCTGATCATTTAAAAATGAATATATGTGTTTAGTTTTTCGGCAGTATGCAGTTTAACTTTACCTAGTTTTAGGTATACAATCATACTGTAAATGCATTTAATATTTAATCGCGATTATATTCCTGGGACAAAGGGTTAAGGCTCTCCTGGCTACATCGGCATTATCCTTATTCGTCATCATCGGGACATCAGCGACACCCTCTGCAGAGGTTACATGGACATTCTGCCGACTCGAATCGCTATTGTTGTTTGTTTGCGCCATCGTCGCCCCATCCCTTATGCTCCCTCTTTACGGCTCCATGCTCCCTGTTCCTTGGTCCTTTCCCTCGTCCTTTCTCCTCTCTCCTCCCGCTCTCCTGCGAGTGCGGGCCACCCACGAAAACAAACATAAAGGTGCAACAATGACGCGCGTGAAGCACCAAATTCTCTCTCTGTTCAGCTCTATTTCTCTCAAGCTCTCAAAAGAAAGCCCTCTCGTTATCCTGGCTCTCAGCTGTAGTTGCAATGAGAGAGTTCGCTTCTCTCTCTCGCACTGTTAACACATTTCTCCTGCTGCTGAAAGTGAATGTTTGGTGAATGTCAAATTGTTGTTGCTTGTTTGTTTTCGATTGCAACATTGTCGGTAAAAGTTTTGGGGAACGGGGAAAGTAAATGTTGAGGCCTACAAACTTGTAATGTTTTGCATTTGCATGTGAACAAAGAGTTCAAAGATAATGCTTAAAAGGATACTGTAAATATACAATCTTTCAACTGATTTTTAATTAAAAGAAACAAAAATATTTAAAAAGGTATGCATAGTAAAGTTAATCGAGGTTTTTGTTGCATACTCTAAGACACCATTGTAAGCGATTCAAAAAAACTTTATAAGTGGTAGCATGAGTGATTTCTCTGAGACCCCCGCCAACGTGATTTTAGGCTCTTTACAAAATGTGCCACAAAGTATTTGAACGCTTAAATAAAACTTGGTAAAGCTTACTGGTTTTTCTTCACTTCGCTGTGTTTATTTGTTTTCCTATTTTGGGGCTGATTACTTTCTGTAAAACTTTTAAGGATTCTACACCTGCTGCCTATTATCCTGGCAGGCCATAATTGCAAACTTGACAACCCTGGCCGGCAGTTAACAGAGCTCCAGCCCGTGTGGGGGTGCATCCTGCGCTCTCGCTCTCGCTCGCTCGCTCTCCCCGGCCCATTGTCCTGCTCGCTCTCTCTGTTAGTCACTTCCGCTGTTGTAATGCTTCTGCGCCGGCCGCCCGCCGACTGAAAGGAAAGGAAAACGGCGGTAAGGCAATAGCAACGACAACAGCAACAGCAAAATCAACGACTGCGACTGCGACGCCGGCAGCGAGGAGAATCCCGCTGCGCTCGGCTGTTGCTAAAAATCCTACGCAATTCGCGAGAGTCCTTCAGTCGTTATCAGACAAGCGAGTCCAGCAGTCGTTGCGTTCTGTTCCTCAGCAAATTAAAACCGTGCAAGTAGCCTAGTGTGAAACCTACAAATCTACAACCACAACAGCCAACAGCCGACAGCCAAGGGAAATCGAAATCGAGTCATCGAGCCAAGTAATTAATCCATGAAAGTAATCACCAAAAAAATCAAACCGCTTTTGAAAACTTAAACCATACGAAGCGGCATTCGCGAACTCAGATTTTTGTCACCGTGTGTTTTTAGCAACCAACGCGTTCAAGTGCAATCAACAACAATCCCCAAAACATAAAACCGAAACAGTAGCAGGACATTTGTCGCGCTGTCTAACGTTGAGCTTTAGTAGTGTTTAAAAAAGATTAACCAACCAAATATTAAGAAATACTGACAAAACAAAAACCAAAATCGAAACCGAAACTAGAGCTTCTCAAAAAGTTGTGAAAGAACCTACGAAACAGGGAAAATCCGCTACAGCAGACAGCTACACAGCTACCCAGAGACAAGCAGCCAGTAATTATAGCCAGGATCAGCCAGCCAGCCGATCTTAGCCCATCGAGCCGACGCAGCTAAGTCGGCCCACACACACATATTTCCTGTCGAAGGTGTTGCTATAAAACCCATCAAGATTTCACACTTTGGAGTAAATCTGTTCTACGTGAAGCAGCCAGCGGAGTTATTTCAGCAGCCGCCGCTTCCGCAGGCGACAATTAAAGCGATTAGTCCGCCCGTGACCGCCGTCGCAGCGCCGCCGCCGCAGTCGACGTTTACGCCGCTGTCGACGACAGCAGCCGCCACAATTCCAACAAAGAAGCTCGTTGTAAGTCTCTCAGAAATCTAGATATCCAAATTTGAATCAAAATATTTTCCAATTCAAAAATTAATTAAATAAAAGAGTTCTTAAAAATGGTCCGTAAATTCTAAATATATGGGAATGCTCTTTTATAAGGGCGTCTTAAAGTATACAACAATCTATTTAAAGTCCGGAAGTCAAAATTATTCATTTCAATAGATGACATTATGTATTTCACTGCATACTTTTGACACCTGTATAACTGATTTTATTATTTATCAAAAAGCTGTCTGTAAGCCTCTTGATATTTTGAAATTTTTATTAATTCTACAGTTTTATCATATATTAACTTTTGATAATTTTGTAAGCAAAGTCCAACCAATTCTTAAACTTCTCCAATCATGAACTGAGAAAGTCACCCCTGAAATAAATGACTTTTACTTTCATTTACCTTAATCATTTTAATATATTAATTAAACGATATATATAATATTTAACGCAAGCCAATAGAGCAGCTCATTGCAAGAGCCTAAATATCTAAATACCCCCTAATTGCTGCCCTCATCTCTTAATTATTAATGCTATTTGATGAAAGTTTTGGGTCTCGTCCCAACAAAAAAGTATGCAATGAATTATTTTTATGCTGGCAGCTCAAACAATTCAACGAATCGCGCCGTTTGTTTTTGTTTTCCTTCCTCCTTCAGTTTTTGTTCTTAACGTTTTTCCCATTTTTTCTTTTCTTTATTTTTTGTTTTTTCTGGCCAGGCGCGCACGCAATAAATTAATTTATGTCCAACGTCAGGCACGTTTCGCACCCTCCGCAGGACTTCTGGTCCTCGGGCACGTTTCTCACCTTGCCTGCCATCCATTACCAAGATTTGCAAGTAAATCGCTTTAAGTGGCATTGCCCGAGTGAAAAGCACAACACAGAAATTAAAATTCCAACGACCATCATCAGTGGGCGGGGGAATCCTCCACGTCCTCCGGCAGGACTCTAAAATTTAGTTTGTGTCCTTGCTGTCTGATAATATCGCTTCGTTTCGTTTCGTTTCATTTTCGTTGCTTCGTTATAATTTGCTTTTAATTTGTTTGGCAAACGCCAACACTTCAACACGGTCGCTGGACAAAAGGACCACGGCCATATAGCCCATAGTCCTTACAGTCCTTCGCCCCGACCCGGCTATCTAACCCACACCTCTGTCACTAAAAAGGCAGGGAAAAATGTCATAAAAATAATTACGCACCAGGAAAATAAACGCGGCATCGGAATTCGCGTGTCTCCTTGCTCCGATCCTCGACCTCTGACCCGCGGGCTCATAAATTTTATAACCCGGCTGTAAACGCGAATAAACCCTCATCGAAAAGTGGTCATAAATAAGTTGAAATATATTTATAGTGCGGTTTCAACTTGGTTAGAAGTTCTGATGAGGAGTCCGTGCTGCCATCAACTTTTTGTTGATGAATGTTTCAATAGCAGAATGGCTTTATTTGGGCGGAAAAAAGAGGATGTGATGACTACCCTGAAGTATCTGTATGGAATACTTTTTAATAAAGACATAAAAAGTTTTTTATACATTATATATGTATAATATTTATCGCATTTTAAATAATAAAGTCAATTTCTGCATCTGGCAATAATAATATTATTTTGAATAAAGATAAACAGTAATTGGTTTTGGTAATTCTTGTCATTTAAGTGTCATAATTAAATTTTCTTAAGCTTAGAAACCCTTTTTCAATTTCGTCTAATATTTATTTTTTGATTTTAATACTTGTTCTGAATCAAAAAGAAAAATCATGACTGTCTTCAATTAATATTTTCTTTAAAATTAAAATGCTTTCGGGGCCTCAAAATACAACTTTCTTATGATGAGTTTCAAAGAACTACTGCACTTAAGAAAATCTTTCAAGCCCAGTCTAGGCCAAGTTCACCTTTCATCAGTTCGCCAATAAATTTGCCATCAAGCGCCCAAATTGCTCAGCTCGATGCACTTAGCTACGGGATCGAGGACTTGGCAGGACTGCTCACCTAAGAGCTCCAAGCCCATCCTCGTAACCACATTAGCCTCTGTCCCATATCGCTCGAGTTGTCTAACTGCCATTTTAGATTTGTGTCTAGTGACTTGGGCTTGTGGTAAACACTTGAGTTTAATGGTTTGTTGACTGCCTCGGGCTCAAAGCCAGAAGCCCAAAGACGTTTTCTATAATAAAATTTTCGTCTATTGCCGTTGGCCATAAAAGCGAAAAGCGGCAAGCGGAATGCGGAAAGCGGCAGCCTAAGCGGGCATTAAACGTCCCTATTCCACTCGAAAATCCTCGCAAAACCGGAATCCAGTGCTCGACTGTTTTATTATTTACTATTTTATTTGATTTCATTCCGGGCAACGCGCTTAGGGCTTCAGCCAGCCTTTCTGTGGATCGTCCGATGCCGCAAAGCCAATTCCGGAGACAGCTACATGGATTACAAATGTCTGGCTTTTGCCTGACATGGAAGCCAGTCCAGTCGGTTTTTGAAAAGGGCTTAAAGTTGCAGCCTGCTGTATAGTTTTGCAAAATGGAAAAATGGCCCCCAAAAACCCCAAAACCCCCTCCACACCCCTCAGCAATTAGCTGCCATTGATGCGGGAAAACCGAAAATGGCAATTGTCAACCAAATTGGCATTGGCATTGACTGGGCTGGGATTTGATTTATCAACATGTTTCACGTGGAGGCAAAAGAAATCATTGCTGTCAGCCAACTGGGACCCGAGTGTACAAGTGTGTATATATGGCAATTCCAGCATTATGGCGTTTTCCTTTCGCGTTTCTCGTTTTTCGTTTCTCGATTCGACGCCGCATGAAAATGTGCGTTGTGCCAAACCAATTGGGAACTCATGGGCGAAAAATGCGGGGGAAATGTGAGCGCGCCCAACTGACGCGTTTCCGTCAAGTGCAACAAGCTGGGAAAAGCGCGGAAAACGCGGAAAGCGGGGGGAAGCAACCAAATGGAGAAGGAGCAGGAGCAGGAGCAGCTCAAAAAAGGAGGACCAGCTGAAGATTCCCTCAGTCAACGTGCAGGGGTTTATTAAAATTTTAATATCAACGCGAATGTCGACAGTCAGCCAAGTAAAAAATGTGTAGCGCAAACTTTGCCGCTGGAAAACGGAGCAGGAGCCGAAACAAGACGAATGTCAATGCATACACAACAACAAAATATATATTTCAGCTTGATATTAAAGTTAAACATTCATTCCCAAAGGTGAATTGGGAATTTCTAGGAAGGATTTAGTTTGTGAATACGAAGAAATTTTACACTTTTTAAAAAAAATATTTGGCACATTCTAAATGTTATTTTTTTACGTAAGGCTGAGTTATCCAATCAATCATATATTTAAAATGATATTTAAATTGTATATAAGATGTTTAGATTTTTTAAAAATTTAAAGATATACTGATATTGTAAATATTAACAATAAGTACGCCAATTCCAACTTGGATCATAAGTTATAGTTAGAAAAACAAATGTTTAAATAGCAGGGATTTTTTCTGTGTATGCTGAAAAGAGAGGGGCAGAGCCCAAAAGAAAGGGAGAGCGGGAGAGCAATCAACTCCGTCGCAGGATGCCAGGATGGCAGGATACTTGGATGCCAGGACGGCAGGATGGCAAGCTGCTGCTTGAGGACTTGTTCAATGTGTGCGTAAGCAAAATAAGTCATTTTCCCTTATGGGCCATGCGGCGAAGAAGCTGCAGAAATTCATCGATTGAATACAATACAAATATGTCAACGAGTCGCTTGAGATGTCGCTGCTGCTGCTGCTGCTGATGCTGAAATCTCAGACTCGGGAAAGTCTCGGGAAAGTGAAGGCGGTGAAAATCGTGGAGGATGAGGAAAACTTGAGCGGCAGCCTTTGGTTTAACTCATTTCAATGCGCCCTGGGGGAGTTTGTTTTGGAGGAAAAAGCAATCAGTCAGTGGAGTGGCATTCATCTCCATCCGTGGGGTGTTGAATTACGGGTATTTTGTGTGAATTGAATTTGGCATGCCCCGGGAGCGGCCGACCTGACTTCCCACTTCCCACTTCCCACCATCGGATTGGGGACCCGAGATTGGCGATGGGGGCGTCACATGCCGGGCCCACACCTTGCCAGCTATTTACGAACGCATTCCATGCCACTCGGATCCAGCGGAAAAGCCAGGGAAAGCCAGGGGTAAGCCAGGGGAAAGCCAGGAAAAGCGACAACCGCCGGCGGCAATCAGGGCGCCAATAACAAGGATGAAAGATGCCAAGGCGCTGGCGAATTGTTATTTTATGAAATTGCAAACACAATCAAGCTGAATTCCTGCACCCCGCCCACTTTTGTCTTTTGGCAATGTCACAGGCGCTTTTTGAGCCCCTTCCCGCTTCCCCGGCAAAATGTTGTTGTTTTCCCTTTTCGCCCTGGCAGACAAATAAATTGAACTAATAGAGCTGTTAACATTGGCAGGCTGCAAACTTATAACTGCTTCGGCTTGGGATCGGCAAATTCCCCAAGTAAAATATTTGAATTGCCAGTGAACAATGCGGAAAGTGCGGAAAGTGTGGAGTGGAAAAGAAACCGCCGAAGCACTCGAGCAACTTGCAAAACAAAATCCGCTTTTCAACAAGCTTTTTTCCCCAAAAAAAATGCAGGGCATTGTTTTTGCGTTCTATCAGTGTATGTGTCTTGTGTGTGTGCGTGTGGGCCAAGTTATTAGATTCATTTCAAGTTGGCCGGGTAAAGTGCACTCCAAACATTGAGACTCCGTGGCGAGAGTCAGTCAAAGTAAAATAAGCCAAAGAGATGCGAATACGAAAAAGTTCAAAAAAGAGGCAAGAAGGGTGGAAAAACAGGGGGCCAAATGGTTTTGGGGGTGGGGAAACTGGGGAAACAGGGAAAACTTGGGGCTGCGGCTGGCGTTGACAACCAGCTGAGGAAAAAGGAAAAGCTTCGACCACAACACTATAAATGTGGGTAGTTTCCAAAGGCGGTACAAAAGAAACCGCAACATCAGCAACAAGATAGAGCAAACAGGGCTGACTGAGAGGAAAGTGGAGGAGTGGAATGTGAAAAGTGGAAAGGGGGGAGGGGGTAGAAAAGCGGTGGGCGGGCCAACACTTATTTCAAACAATTAACTTGATATTGTAACGGGGCCCGGGATGCTGCCGCCTCTGCTGTTTTCCAACCTGCCCAACCTCTCGAAAGGTCACCGGGGCCAAGTCAAATATAACCAAAGAAAACTCTTGGCAGCATGTGGCCAAGGGTAGGCGGCAGGCGGCAGGGGGCAGGGGGCGAGGCCAGCGGGTCGGAAAATGGGGGCCAGTGCGGTCCCAAAGAAAAACATAATAAAATCAAACCAAAGTGAAGATGCCGACGCCACGGCACACGAAAGTAAAATAAACTGAAAGAAAAACAAAAACTCACGAAAAGCAAAGAGCTGCTCAGGAGTTTCCTCAGCGCCCGTTGTTGTCTCTTGGAATTGCTATCAGTGTTACAGCTGGCGGCGGCTTTTCCCCCGCTTTTCCTCCCGTTTTCCACACCACCCCGCCACCCCTATTTTCATCCAGTTGCGAGGCCATCAACAGCAGCCGTCGCAGTTTTTGGCTGCGAGGCGTCAACTCTTGTGCTACAACTTGAACACGAAGTTCATCAACTAACTTAAGGGGGCGGCAATGGGCGGGGGCGTGCCACAAATGGCAGCGTCCGAGGCGTTACTCAGCTTGTTGTTGTCCACTGCAGTGAGCAAAAAAAATAAGGATTTCTCAGAACAAAACCAGTCATTCGTTGCATAACAGTCCACCAAGATTGGACTTTTCTATTCCTTTTTCTAAAGTTAAATAGAAAAAAGTTTTCTCAGACAAAAAATACCTTTATCCTCTCTCTTAGTTTTTGTGTCTTATATTTCCACCAACTAAAGGGTCATCAAAACGTGAACAATATATATAAAACTACTTATAACTCCACTTCTTTAAAAGATTAATTTAATTAATTAGTTTATAAATAGCAATACCCTCTTTCTAACCTTTAAGCTCAAGAAACTTTTTTTTAATTACAAAAAAGATTTAATGGATTATAGATTTAATAGGAGCTGCAGTTCTTAAAACAAAATGTTATACGATTTCATGAGATTTGAATGTCCCCCAGTTCCTTAAATGGTCTTTATTTTGGGCCTCTGTTTTTCTTCCTGTGTGCTGTTGCTGTTGTGGCCATTGTTGCTGCTGCGTGTTTGTTTGCCACCGGAATGAATATTGCCCCGGACCAGAGGCTCCTCTGCTATTCATTTTTCTCTGTCTTTCTCTGGTGCCCGGAGCTGTTTGGCTTGACTTGGCTTCGGAGAGCTCGGAAACTGGGGAGCTCGGGGAACTGCCCCTGATGAGCGACACAGACCAGACTTCTTTCCTTCAGGGCTGACCGGGCACCTGTCCACCTGCTCTCGTGCCCACTCCAGTGATCCACCTGCTGCTGGCATCGTCAACAGCAGGTCTATGTTTCTCTTGTCCAACCCCCCCTGTTTGTTTGTCTTTCAAATTTACTTACGCTTATTTGAGCTGGAAATGAGCTGAGGCTTGACTCAAGCTCGGGATGAACCTTGGCGAAACCCAGAGAAGGAAAATATGCTTAAAAGCTTGCCGGGACTGGCGTTTTTATTTTGCGTTGGCAAACACACGCGGCGTATGCGCAATAATTTACAAAATTATTGTATCCAAGCAGCTAGGTCAACTGTGGGTTTTCGGGTTTCGGGGGCTTGGGTGGGAAATGCTTTCTGTATGATTAGTTGACAGAGCAGAACGACTGCAATTTTTCCGACGAGTAATGAAAAACGCCACAAGGTAGCAAAGGTAGAGTAAATATTTAACCAAATTTCAGGCAAATGCGAAATTGAGGGGGAAATGGAATGGCCAAATGGCAGGCAGAGATTTCAAAAAGCTGGTACAAAGAAACAATTACCTATTTAATCCCTGATGTTCGGTATAATTGCATAATTCACCATTATTTACTCCCGGTCAAACGCTCGCCGTGCATTTCAATTGCCAATCAATCGGTGGCCCCCAGCCATCAGTCCAAACTCGCGAACACAATAAACTATTTAGCCGATTGTTACAGCCACCCCAAAGAGCATGTGAACCGAACCGAACAGAAACGGAAATGTTAAATGATAATGCGCGGCACGCATAAAATGCAGTCACTCCCTCGTGCGGCGTGCACACACACGCGGGCGTATACGTTATTTTTACTGCGTATACGTAATGCATTTTGATGGCAGACAACGCTCGGCCGGCCACAGCGTAACAATTTAAATCGTCGGCGGTCATTTACGTGCACACCATGCAAAATGCATTTATTGCATGTCGTGCAACGTGTGGAGAAAGCGGAAAATGCGGGGAAAGCGGGTGTGTGGGAAATGTGTTGTCTACTTTACGGCGCGTGGCTGTTATTTCCGCTTTCCGCTTTTCCTTTCCACTAATAAAAATCGTTTAAAAAACCGCATGACAGCAGCAGCTACAATAACAGCATTAAATAATAACAATCATGTGTAAATTTGCCCAGTGCGCTCCAACAGATTTATGTGTCCCGACAACTTCAAACTGCAACGTGGCGCAATAAATCTGGCAAAATCTTGCTAGTGCCCTCCGCCTCGACGTCTTCACTCGTCTCGTCTTGCTGCATTGCTGGCTAAGCTTATTTGTCTCTGCACATCTTCGTCGTCTGCCATTGTCTTCCATTACTAAAATTAAAATCCAGGCAAAACGCGCTGCGATTCTATTACCAAAGTGACTCATACCATGGAAAAACTCGCGACTGTTTCTCTCAGCTGCCGTTCCTATTTTTTTTCTGCTTTTTTCTTGACGACTTTTACACTTTTAAACGGCGCTGCGGAGCGTGTTATTTCCGCTGCTTTTAGTCTGTCTGGCAGCAGGACTTCCACTCCGGCTTCTGTTCCTGCCGCTGATTGTGACTCTGGATCCGAATCTGCCTTTCCAATTTATACCCATACCCGTTCCCGTTTCAAATCCGCCATCCTGCCATCTGTTGTTTTTGTCGCTCTTGCCGGTGGATGTGACTTTGTGTGTAATTCGCGTCTTGTCTTTTGGCAACGAAAAATACGTTAAATTAAATTATGATTTCGGTTCTCCGGCTCCTCCGCCTGCCTGGCCCACCGCGTTTGTCTCGCCGCATATTCGTTGAATTCATTTTTGTGAGGATTTTTATTTATTTTTTCACGTTCGTCCTTGCAAAATATTTGACTGCCTGCGCACGTTCATCAGGCCAGGCCCAAAAGCACACTAAACAAAATCTCTTTGGATAATCCAGCAGACTTACATCATTTCTAAGCTAGTTAAATTATGAATAAATATACATTGACTGAAAAATGCAGGTGTTTCAATATTTTTTTTAAGAAAGGTTGTTAAATTCAAAAAATCTATGAAGAAAATGTCGAATTTGTGAAAACAATTATTGGGTTTGCCTCAAAATTCTCTTGGGTCTTAAAACCACTTCTAAAGAGGTCTAAAAGTATACAGAACAACGTGTTTCTAAATGAATCTATTTAACTTTTGGACTTTTAAGCATTCTATGCTTACGATTTGAGTTTCTATTATAAAACTTAACAATTTAGTTACGACTTACTTACCAGCATTTTTTACAGAAAGAATAATATCTCTATTTTTTGAGGAAAATTTTTATTTAAGTGCAGGACAGACAGCAAAGCGAGTCAGTCAGTCACTTAGCCAGTCAGTTAGTCAACAACAGCAGCAGCAGAAGCGGCCGTGTACCGGGAAACCAGCGAGGCGTGCGTGCCGCAATCCCAGGCTGCCACCCCTCTCCCCCTCCTGCCCCCTGTACCGCTCCCCCTCCACCACAACATTCCCTTTACCGCTCCCATTTCCATTTCCATTCCGGTTCTCGTTCGCCTGCCGTCCCGTTTAGTTGTGCGGGCTGCAAATCTTCAACAATTGCCCTGATTTATAATTTCTGCTTAGCAATGCAAAATACTTGAGCCGCGTTGGGCTGACTCTCTGAAATGGGGGCGGCTGGTCTGGTGGCAGTAGAAGGGGGCGTGGCATTGTAGGGCTTCGCCAGTCGCATGTGTTTGGCTTAGCATACAAATATTTTGCTGTTTGTTTGCCTTGGTGCGCATAAACGGCAAGCTGGGTGGTTGGCTGCTTTCGTTTCGTTTCGTTTCGTTTTGGTTGGGAAGAAATGTGATGAGCACGTTGACAAGTGAGTTGCCAGCCCCCCAGCCACCCGTTCCCCTAACTTATCCACCTTCATCATCCACACCCCCACGCCCCCCGCCCCCTCACCTCATTCCACTCATACATAATCCAGGCAGAGGCAGCTGCGTCCTGCATCAGACGTCCGCCTGCCTCGTCATAATGTGGCTGGTAGTGCGCTTATGCATAATTTACCTACTCAGCAGTTGGCAGAAAAGCCAGAAAAGGGGCGTACACAGAGAGAAAAACACACAAAAACAGGATCAAGTTGTCATTTATATTTGTTCTATTAAATTAAGTTAAACGCTTTTGTGTGCGGAAGTTACTTTAAAAGGAAATCTTTTAGCTACTTTTGAAAACTATTGTTAGTTTACAACTCTTAAAAAGTATAACAATAGCGAGTAAGCTAACAATTAGATTTTCTTTTAAATATATGGGTTGCGCACCCTCACACACCCTTATTACAAATTTCAAAAATCTGGTGGTTTCTGTGGCAATCCCCAATGATCTGTATTTTAATTTTCTCTGTGCATTGGGGCCCTGAAGTGGGTGCAACTGACTGCAGCGAATGGCATACCAGTCACTGGCGATATCGCTTTGACTTTGTAAAGCGCCAGAGCCGCCGCAAAAAAAAAAGCTCTCCAATTATCTCCTGATTTATGATTTCTCATTAATTTCCCAACCAAATCTCAGCCACGTACGCTGATAGCCGGCTGGGCCACATATGAGGCGGGTCTCTACTTATAAATTTGATAGAAGAAAGAAGGCCCGGAAAACTCGTCTCGAGATGCCTTTGAATTGGTGAGTTTCTTTTTGGGGGGCCAAAGGGAACTTATTAGAGAGTGTGTATGCCTTTGAATGTGAGTGAATGAAGGCAGGGCTAAGAGCCATGTTGTTTGCTGACTGATTGCTTTGGCCTCCGACATCGTAGCTCCCAGCCCCGAAAGCCGTTCACCATTCTCCATTCTCCATTCTCAATTCTCATGAATGGCAACGGAAATGAACGGAAAAGGGGCTGAGCTAAACGCAGAAATGCGTGCGCCATAAATTAAAGTAGTTTTAAGTATTTCTGTGCTGGCCATTGTTCAACTCCCTTTTCTCTTTCTCTACTTTTCTCCCTTTCTTCTGTATCTTTCAGTTTCGGTTTTGGTTTTCGGTTTGGGTTTAGGTTTAGGTTAGAGTTTCGGGCTTGGGTTTCCCGGGGTTTTGCCGCATTCGCGGACCGCCCGCTGCTCTGAAGTTTGAGGTTGAGCTGGTTTCGCCCCAAAAATAGATATACAAATGTGTTTTAATGGTCGCATTTTTTCCGTTTCTCGTCCTTTGTTGTATTACGTTGGCTCATCCTGTGGCCCCGCCGTCCCTTGCTTTGCTGAATCTGTGCGCTTTGTTATGCCGCTTGTCGTTTTTTTCTATGCGACCGAATTTATTTGCCACTCTCCTCCTCCTTTTCGGCCAGTTTTTGGCCCTGTGCGTGTTTGGCCGCCATTCGCCATTTGCCGTTCGCCGTTCGGCAAAAGTTTCCTTTTTTTCGCCGGCGCTTTTCCTTGTTGTCTGGCCTGGTTTTCCCCGGCTAGGCCTAAGCCCGGGGTGGCAAATGGTTTTGATTTGATTAATGAATGTTCTAATTAAGCAAAACCGTCACCTAGCCCGCCCCGAGTGGCCCGCTTTTGACCTTGGCCAAAAACAATCAACCAATCTACCAATCTAGCAGAAGGAAGGAAAGTTTCTCTCTCTCTCACTTTTGGACTCCGGTACACAGTCAGTCCATTGAACGGAAATAGAAAGACAAATTATTTGGCTCAAACTGAGTTTCGAGTTTCGGCTGTGTGTGACTGCAAGTGATTAGCGTTAAATGGAAGCCAGTAGCGGAAAACTTTATCGAAATTGACTCCAAATGGACACCACACACAATTTCAATTACCTGCAAGTTGTGATTGCGATAATTATGTAATGGCCGAGCGCCTAATGATGATTGGTCCTGGAGTTTATGAGCCCGGCAATTACGTAAGAGAGAGCCAGGACTGGTCTGACCCTCCTTGACTCCTCGCTCCTTGCTCTCTGCTGCCTGCTCCCTGCTCCTGGCTGTATTATGCAAATTTAAAACTTTAAGCACAAGTTGCGGCCGTCCAGGGTGTCCCATCCATGTCCTCTGAGTGTGTGTGCTCGCTTGTCTACCATATAAATTTAAACAATGTTGAAAACATGCTGCGTTGGCACTTTTTAACCACGCTCCTCACACACACACACTCTTACTCACACTCACACATCTGCTTAAGCAGAGGCAAGCATTTATATTTATGCTCTGCTCGCAAAGCCAAGCCAAAAGTGTTGCATACATCGAGGGGCCTGCCGCACAATTTACATGTATGTATGCACATACACATGCATGGCAGCAGCTTTAGCTGGTCGTGTGTGCGCGTGTGTGCTTGCCTATGTGTGTATTTAATGTCGAAATTATGGACGACAATTTTAATGACAATTCAACTTAACATTAGAACGACAGGGGCAGCAACATGCGACCAGCATCAGAAACGACTTTGTTGGTCGTTAGTCGTTAGTCGCTGCAGCAGCGACAATAAAGGGTGTCAAGGAGGTTATATCGAACACTATACACCCTTTCTTAAAATAATGCAAATATGAGGTTCAAAAATATTTCAAAAATAGTTGATCAAGTAAGTAAGTCATAACAACTAATCAAAATCATTGAAATTATATAACAGAAACACATAAATGGTCCTAAATTTTACTATTAGTTATCAATATCATAAATCGAATATGATAAGATTGTCTAAAATTAAGATTTAAAAGTTCAAATTTAATTTATATTACCTCTTCATTATTTTTGTACACTGTGGGTAAATATTTGTAAATAACAAATTCCTTATGAGGAGTAGTTTGCAGTGCACTTTTGAATAGGCTTAAAACCAATCAAGCCATAAATAGCACCAATTAATGGGTAAGTCTGGCATCGGTAACAACAATGGCCGGGGCTTCTCTATGGCATCGGCATCAACGGCAGCAAAACAGTTTCCGTATCCGACAGCCGCCATTGTGCCAGGATGCCAATGCCAAACACACACACACACACTTAAAAGGTAGGGAGGGGGTAAGACAGGGACACACACATGTGTCCTGGTCCTGCCCTTGCCTTTGCTCTTGCCTTTGCTCCTGCTGTCGACGACAATGCGTGTGAGTTAAATGTATGCGCATAAATTAATAATTAATTACACAGAATTACATTTCGGGCTTGTTGTATAATATTCATTATTGTTATGCATAAATAAGGTGACTTGCCAGGACTCTGTTGCTCTGGCTTTTGCCATCCTCCTTGCCACCCGCCCACTCGCAACCAATTTGTGAGCGATGCGCCATTTTAGTTTTTGTTGTCCCGCCGCATTATGGAGCTCATTAAAATGCCAACTCAGCTCAGCTCAGCTCAGCTCAACTCAACTGAGTTCTGATCGTTTGGTTTGGTTTGTTTTGGTTTGGTTTGCCTTGCTTCGGTACAATTTGGGAGCTCAACTCTTTGGCATCAATCTTTGAAAATGTATTTATTTGCCGGCCATATATTTCATTTGATTTACAAGTTTAAGCCGGACAAAAAAGCAGGACTTGAGTCTAAATTTGCATTCCCTTTGAAGGGCGGCCCTCCTCGTCCCTGGGGCATATTCAAATGCTGATTTCTCTATGAACCAGGCCCATTATCCCTTGTCAGTGACAGCAGGAACGTGTTTATTGGCTCGGTTCGCAAGGACATTTGCCGCATAAATATCAACGAAATTAAGGAGCGACCGGAGGATGGGACTTCCTTCTGTCAGGGCAATAAATCAACAAGGAAGACGAACGCTTTGTGTCCTGCCGGATCGCCTGCCTGGTCAAGCAAATTTCGAAGGAAATTGACCAAAAAGTATTAGTAACGGAAATTGCACAAATTTCGTTTGGGCTCAACGCACTGGGATCAGGACCACATGTGTGTCGCTGTGAATGAGGGTTAAGGTGTGTGTGTGAGTGTAAGTGCTTTATGTTCTGTCTGTGGCTGTGTGATTATGGTCATTTTAATTGAAAGCCAGACAAAAACAGAAAACCGAGAACATAGAACGGAAAAAGCGGCATTGATGGAGCATATCGAATTATGCATAACTGAGGATACCCAAAGGTGCACTGCGAATTTAAGGCCTTTATGCCCTTCTGATTGAGAATATTTCAATAAGATTTTTTTTTTCGATTTACGATTTGACTAAATGTATTTTTTTTGTATTATTTTAATTTTTTTAAATTTGTGTACTTAAAAAGTTCTCATATATTTTGCGTAAAGGACTTTGTCTTACCAATTCTTCCAATAAATTATTAATCTTTTAAATCTATTTTTTGTAACTTTTTATTTTAAGATAACAAACCATGAAATTATAGTTATGGGGCGGCAGCTGGAAAACGTGGTTCTTAAATGTATCAACATTCTGTGGTAGCCATTTTTGTCGTCAAGTGTAAAAGGAAATGAGCAAAGATAATGCTTGAATAAGCAGCCTCCATATATATTCCGACCACCTCCTCCCCAGTTCTTATCCTGAAATGGCATCCTTTGGCATTTGTCAAACTTTCTATCAATGCTCATATTTCAGGCCGGATCTCTTTCCCAGCACTCATAAGTATGCAACACTTTTTCCCACGGCGGCCTTCGTTGTGTTGCTGCGCCCCTTTCATTTTGTATAAAATTTGCATGGATAATTTGTCACTTTGAATGATGTTGAAGCTCTTTTTTCGAGTGGGTTACAACCAATCCCATTTTCCTCCAGTAATGTCGTTTTCCGCACCACCCCCCCACCCCGGCGGCCAAAATTCTTGCGGGAACTGCGGCAAATGTTACAAATTGTTGTCGTTGAAAATCAGCCCTTAACCCATGCCGCCATGGGCTCGAAATTCAGGCAACGCATCAGGAATTTCGGGGCGAACTTTAATAAACCCGCTTTCGCCGACTAATTTCACAATAAAACCAAATGGTAGCACAGAAAAAAAGGGCATCCTAGGGAGGCCCGAAAGAGAAACCCTTTTTAACCTCACATTTTATGGCACACATGCGCTAACAGGTTTAAAAATTACATTTAATGACAATTGGCAGAGTGCCCCGGTCCCTCTGCTTTTTCCCGCTCCTTTTCCCCGCACTTTTCCCGCTTTTCCGCTGAACATGTGTCGCCGATTCGAGACATCCCCGCGCATTCCGCGCGCAATTTCCAGGCAAGTTGCTCCCATTAGCCACATAATTTTAAGTGTGTGCGTTGCCCGAATTTCCACCATCCCTCCCTCCCTCACCGCTTTTCACGGGTCGGGACAGGACTGTCGCGTAGAACGAGCTCATTTAATATTAAAAGGATTTATGAGACATTTTCCTTTCATTTTGACAACGAACAACGGCGTTTGGGGGCGGGCAGGTTGGGCGTTGAGCGTCTGAATGGCGAAAGGCGAATGAAAATGCTGCGCCGTTGATGAAATTTTCGCTTAACAGAATTTGCGACGCTTGGCGGACGTCGGCGGAGCCTACGCACGGTTAAAGGGTTTTCCATTTTCCAAAAACCAACCCCCCTTCCCCTGCACCACAAAGCAACCCCCAATTTCATTGCCTTAGTGAAAACCCCTTCCCCAATTTCCGTTTGCCATTGTTGTGAGCTCTCGGCAACTTTGCGCTGGTTTAGCTTACGCCCGGGAATTATTTGAGTGCTTTTTTGGGAAGCGTTCCGCAAAGGCCGCCCCTTCAAATGCCACGCCCCCATTCCGGAGCGTGTGAAAGTGCAGACGCCTTGTAAATATACCCGTGTATCCGTGGGTGTGTATTTGTGTGTGTACATTTTTGACAGATTTGAAAATTATTATGCAAAATGAATAATTTAGTTGAAAGTGTTAAATTGATTTGGCCTTTCCCACTAACATGACAGACATCGGCTTCTCCTCGGGAGATGATGGAGATGATGGTCATGTCGGCATCGCTTTTCATCCCCATCCCCATGAATTGCTAGGGTGCAATCTGGAGGAGGATGTTCCAAGTGTGGATAAGGTCGGGCTATCGATGGCAGCTCTGTCAGAATGAAATATACATGCGACTTGTCAACCGACTTGCGTTTCGATGAAAGGCAGTGATAAAGTGTCGTTTTTATTGTATATTCATATTTACATGCTACGCCTCCTTAAAATCCATAATGTTTGGGGAAAGGCGTAAATCTATTTATTAAATAAGCGGGATAGGTGTCAGGTTGATTGATTGCCTCTTATTTTATGAGCTGGAGACATTGTTCTATAACTCATCTTTATTATTGCCACCATTGAACTGTTAAGATTTTATGGCTTTACTATTTATTAAATTTTAGCCCTACCATTTTCCGTTTAAACTTAGTTTAAGATAACAAATGAAAGGCATTTAAAAACGCATAATCAAATAATTTTGTCTCTTATTTAAATTTCTTGAGAAATTATTGGAAGAATTTAATAATATATGTATTTATTAAATTTTATGTGCCTCAAAGGAGACCTTTAAAGGCTTATATGTTGATTGTAGAATGGTTTTTAAAGCTAGACAACCTAAATGTTAACTCTTTTCTCCGTTAATGCTCCGTCCAAAAGGTCGACTTTCTTGTCAACTGCATTGTAACAGGTCCGCCTTCTTGCGCTTCTGTAAGTTCCTCCTCCGCTGCCACGCCCACTCCTGACGTCATTTGTCAAATTTTGCGGCATTACCCGGCCAAAAAGACATGGCCATGGCCAAACATTGTGCCAGTTGTCGGCCCCACCTACTCGACCCCCCCCATTCTGGCTCATCCGGCGACTCATCGCAGTCCTTGTGGCTAATATTGACATTCCTAATCTGTGCTCCGCTGCGGTGGCCGTTAAAATGCCGTGTCACTTCGTTAGTATGCGTGTGTTGTGCGATTTGTATTTGAGTATCTGCGTATCTGCGTGTCCGTGTATCCTCGTATCTGGGTATCCGTGTTTCCCTGTTTCTCTGTTTCCCTGTTCTCCTGCTGCCGCATGTGTATTTGTCTTGAGGTCGCGTTCGGTTCGGTTTTGGGTGTGTTTTGTTTTTGATTCATGCCCCGCTATCAGCACTGGGCGTGTTCCCAAACTGGTTCATTTATATTTGATGATGACATTGCCGACATCGGCCGAGCAATCAAACTCCCGGCTCCAGTTTATTAGTTTAAGTAGCTCCATTTTGGGAGTGATTAGTGCGGGGCGTAGTCCGTTGTGGTCGGCTGCTAAAAGGGAGCCTGTGGGGTCACACAGAGAAAACTATATTTGTTAACAAATGTGGATCATTATTTGGTAGACTCCTTTTTGGATTGCTCTACAATGATAAATATCTTTTAAGTTCTACTCCAAAATATATTCCACATTTATTCCAGAAATTACAAAAAATTAAAAGACTTAAATGTAATGAAAGAAAGCAAAATCATTTATTAAGTCTATCAATTTTGGCTTTTATATAAATTTAATTAAATCCGTTAGTCCTCATAATTTTAAAACTTACAAGTTTTGATCAAATGTGTTAATTTAAATGTTAAGTTCTGGTTCCAACTTAAAGATATATATTTTTTTTTTGGTTGCATACCCTAAGACACCTTTTTCGGTGACTTCAAAACACTGCAAATTTCTATAGATAATTTTTGGCTAGTGCACAGACACACTCAAAGTGCTGGCCACTGCAGTTTGAATCGCTTTTTAACAACGCTGCAATTTCTGTACCCATTTTGTGGCTGGTGATGATGAGCCACCCGGGTGGTGCATTGGATGACGGGGTGGTGCCAGGGTGTTGCTATAGGTTGGTGCCGGGTTCAACGTTGTCTCGGACGTCATGTTGTTACAGTTACTTTCTTGCAGCGCACTCTCAACTTGATTTCTGCTCGTTTTTTGCTTTCGCAAATTGTTAGAGGGAACACCCGCGGAGCACCCCACCCAACCACAAGCTCCAGTCCTAACTCAACCTGGCTAAAGTGCAGCACAGACAAAAAAAACAAAACAAAAAAAAAAGAACAAAATAAACCAAAGGAGGAGGAAAAACTAAAAGCGACAGGAAGAAGGAGACCGAAAACAGAAGCCAGGAGCTGAGCAAGAAGACAGGACTCAGGACTCAGGACTCGGGACTTGGTACTCTGGGCCAAAGCGATTTGCCTTGCCAAAAGCTGCACGACCAACTTTGTAGTAACATCTAAACCTCCCCTCTCGCCCCCTCTCGCTCTATCTACCAGAAATCGCTACTGTGTGTGTGTGTGTGTGAGTGAGTGAGGGCGACAGCACAAGTGTTTTAATTTTACGACATTGTATGAATTTTACTGCTGGCACTGCAGAAACATCAGCACCGCTGTTACATATCGTTAGCTTCCTTAACGGACATATCCCACATCGCCCCCGCCATATAGCCTGGTGGTGGTGGTGGTAGAGGGGGTGGTATGGGGGGTTGGTAGTGGGTGCCGAGCTTCATCCCCGTTGTCTGCGCCGTGCTCATAAATTGCAGCTTGCAAGCGTCAGTGCAATCAGCGTCATCAGCTTCATCCGGTTTATTCGAGGGTCCCTCGAACCGTGGGTCCCTCTCCACTCTACTCCACTCCACTCGCCTTGGATTTACCCATCGCCTCCCATCGCATCCCATCCCAAAGCAGCCAACCATGACAGCCTCTGAACTTAGCCCAGGTCTCTGGGGTTTACTTAGCTTGTGGGTAATTTTTTAAAAATTATACAAATTAAAATTGGTGGGGCCCTGCGATGGGCCCACTGTGCCTTAACTGCCGTCACTTAACGTTAACAGTTTACGCTTGCCTGCAGGCCAAAAAGGCTGGCGTTGCACTGCACATACGCATGTCCTGACACTCGGCAGTCAGCACACACTGATGTACTGCGGGGAAATCTCTGGAAAGCGATGGCATTTGCGTTTCCTAAGTTTTCCGGATTGTGCAGATGGCAAGAGAAGCAAGTCTAGTGAAAATTGGTAAAGCGGCTTAACTATTTCAAAGGCTTACATAATCTAATGTGAGCAAACAAATCTTAATCAATTGCGTTTACTAAATAAGAATGAAAATAGTGTGATAAAAACTCCTTTACAGTTAATTCGGATACATTTATGTTCTGTTTAAGATACTAAACTTAAAAAAGATATTATAATTTATTAAACAACTTTTGAAGCATTAGTATCAACTGCATGAAACTAAAAAATTTAAGATTGGAAACTTATGAATGGAATTTCAAAAATTAAAACAATATAATAATTAGAAGAAACTATTAAATTTTTTTATAAAACATACAATCAATAATTCAGTATGTAGAGTACCTTCAAGAACTGGAAACATGTTTTTGTATAGCAATGTAAAGAATTATAAGTTAAACTATGAACTAACTTTAAGCATTAACCTTAGCAATTACCTTTAAAATACATTTTTTTAAGTGCGTTGACAAAAAGCCATATATTTTGTAAAGCCATCTCTTGATCTCCCCGAGTTTAGAAGGCATTTTTGTGAGTGCACCTACATTGCAGGCCTGAGGCAGCCTGCTCGTCGTTGTCTCGCCATCATTTTCGGTGCTGGGTGCTCGACGGCTGCTGCTGCTGCTTCTGCTGCTTTTGCTGCGCTAACTGCGTAAAGTTGGCACTTGAAACTGTCAGCTTAAAAATGCCAGCTGCACACACACACACACACACACTGAGAGGAGAGGAAAGAGAATAAGGGGCCATGCATGTAGTACATAAAATGCACAAAATGGTCGAACGACTCATGGCGAAAGTTGGTGGCCATAAGTTACAGGAACTTAAGGGGATGAGTGGGTGGGGTCGAAGGTCGGAACCTCAAGTTTCCCTCAAGTCTGAGAGGTCATAACTTTGGGAGTAACCCGCGTAAAGTCCGCGTATAAAATGCATATTTAAATAGCGTCCCCCGCCACTTAACCTTTCCGCTCATTACTCGCCCACTTGTATTAACCCGTTTTTCGCTTTTCTTGGCCCCATTGCAGATGGTGACGAGAACGAAGAAAATCTTTGTGGGTGGCCTCTCGGCGCCCACCACACTGGAGGATGTCAAAAGTTACTTCGAACAGTTTGGTCCGGTAAGTGGAGAACTCCCTTCTCACCATACATCAATATCTTGCAGCCATAGCTACATCGAAACCAGGAGCCAGTCACATGCCAAAATGCTAAACGAAATGAAGCAAAATAATAATCATAAAAAATCAGAATGACAGGCAGTGGAGCAAATCATGCAATCTATTCGCACTGCGCGTGTTCCCCCAACAATGTTCGGGGTGAAATTGTATATATATATATATACATATATTTGTATTTTTTTTTTTTGCTTGCCGTAAGCAGTGACACCTTCACTGGCTGCCACTTGCCACGTTTTGTTTGATCAATAAAAATGCCAGAAAAAAAAACCAAAAATTACAAAGCCAGCGAATGAAAGAGAAAAACCTCTGAAAAAATTCGAACCAAATTCAATCTTGACAAGTACTGCAAAGCACAGGGCTCCACTACGCCCCCCTAAAAACTCCACTTAAGCACACACACACAGACTCATACACACATATGCATATCGAGTGTGCAGCTGTGTGTGTGCTTGCGACTGAGTGCCGTTCGAGTGCTCTTTAAGTTCTCCATTCAGCCATGTTCGAAAAAAGGCCGAAACGGGGGCTTTGCCAGACTTGTTATAGCGCAAAAAACAAATTTTTAGCACGAGCACAAAAATCCTGTGTTGTTGATTACGATACTAAACGAAAATCGATTTGTTAGACGCTCTTCCACCTTACCGCCGCCGATTTTAATGAGCGACTCTCTCGATCCCGTTGAAGCGCAAAGAAAAAAGCCCCAAACACGGATTTTCATTAACGATGTGCTATCGGATGTTAAGGGGATATCTGAAGAGGATAGAATATGTGGAGAAGAGTTTAAGAATTAAATGGTTGGTGTAAGGTAGCGAAAATAAAAGGCTGCACAAATTCTAAAGCCCTAAATATGAAAAGTTAAGGTTAAGTTGCTTAAAACCCTTTTTTAGGCAATTTGGTCATAATATAAAACACTGCAAATTGTTTTACTTCGAAGAAACTGTAAACCCATAATAGATACCCAAAAGGTATCACCAGATTGCCCTGAAAGCAGTTTGGAAATTTAACTCCCACTCAATACTTAATCCCAATAACTCAAACTTCCATTCAATATCCCCTGCTGGGAAAAAAAAGGATGCCAATCTCCATCCTCAAACATTATCAAATTTCCGAGTCACCCAGTGACAAATTTGAATGATGGAAAAAAGTAGCTGTATCGGGTGGCAGCTAAAAACGCCAGTATTTGTTTTTTTCCCCAGCAAATTACTCAGCCTGCTCTCGAGGGGATTTTCGACGATTTTTCTCGATTTCCCGGCAACCCATCCGAAAGCCACCTCCCCCTCGCCACCCACGAGAATGAAATTCAACTCCGCAGGTAAAGCTTCCGATAATTGACATAAATTGGCGCAACTTTTTGTCAGCTCCTCGCCGCAAGACGTCAACTGCCATTTGCAATGCTCCATTGCCCCGCCCACTATATATACATATATATAAATATATATATAAACCTATAGCACTTGATAATGCGAATATAATGACGAGCGAGGGAGCAGAGCATCCATAAACGGCCATCAATCAAATCAGCGCTGGGTAACGAAATGCTTTTAAGTAATTTTCATCATGCCCGGCGAAACTGTCAAAATCCATAACGATCAAATAGTTAAGATACTACATCGCACGCAAATATATGTATGTATATGTATTATACTACTACATATTATATGGCGAAAAGGTGAAACAAAAGACGGCGGGCGATTTAACCAAGCGCGAATTCTTAATGGAAAACTTTTCAATTAATCCGCATCGGCAAAGGAAATTATAATAATAACTTGGCTGCGAGTGTATAAGCCCAGTGGCTATAAGCTGTGCCGAGAAACTTTCGACAGGCAAACAAAACAGAAGCCCAAGACCAGTTTTTCCCACCCCGTGGCCAAGTTATTGATTACAACTAATCCCCTTTGGCTTTTCCCTGCCGCCTCATTGGGCAGCTGGGAAAAGCCGGGGAAAAGCTACGGAAAGTCTAAGGGGGGTGGGTGGTGTTGTGGGGTAAGCGATTTTCGCCAGGGCCATAAGCAAAATAGCAAAATGGCAACCGGCGGCTTAGTTTACCTCCCGGCTTTTCCTCCGGTTTTTCCCTGTTTTTGGCGGCAGGTGACCAGCGAAGCGTTAATGACTTTAGCGGCCATTTTTCTTCCGCTTTGGATGATGAGATGAGCACGGAGAGATTGCTCCTGGCAAGATTGATTAGCCGGACAAGTCAGAGCGCGCCATTCAGTATGATTAATAGTTGCATGCGTAGCACCCACAACAACGGATGCCATATAGACGAGTTTATATATCAACAAAAGATAGAAATTTATGGCGCACTGCTGCCAGCCAATTTCACGTTGCCAGGGCAACCTATTTTATATCAGTTCGCAGCGAAAGCCATTTCATTTTTATTGTATCTTTTCAAGTACCATTTCCAAATGTTTTCATAGTTGCTTAGCTGCATTTCCACTTGCATTTTGCTGTGGAGGAATACCACTGTGGGATGCTCTTCATAAATGTATACTCTGGAACTCACATTTCGTAATAGAAGAATTTGTTCAATTAAAACTGCATTAAAGTGATAGACATATTCTATTCATCAGAATTACAATTTAATGTTTTTTCAAAACAGATTCCACTTTCAAAGCCGTAATCTTCAAAATATGCATTAATTACATAAAGAGAAAATCATTCTCCATTCTTAAAATATTTAAAACTTTGTAAGAAAAAAGTAAATTTATGTTAGCTATTTCTAACACTCTTTTTCCTTACAAATATATACATTTGTATCGGTCGGCCGTCTATGGCCCTTAAATCCCCACCAAAAAGCCCCTTTTAAATGCAAATCACAAAACTATTTTCCAAATGCAAAAACAAATCAAAAGAACTTAGAACTGAGAGAAAAAACTAACAGGATAAACAAAGCACAACGGGTGAATTTGAAATTGGCCCTGCGCAGGTTTTCCCTGCAAATGTTCTATTTAACAAGCACACACACACACACACACACATGCATATGGGCTGGGAGGTGGAAATGTGGAAAAGTGGAAAACTGCCACCCAGCTGACCTCAGATGCTGCAACCTTTGGCCACTGATTTTATTGCAACTGATGCAGCTGCTGCTTCTACTGCTACTGCTGCTGCTGCAAGCTTTGCGATAACGAAAATTCCACATTCGGAGGGGTTGGCAAGGGGAAAAACGAAAAGGAAAGAGGGTGTGGGAATCAAAACAGAAACGTAAAGCTCGTTGGCTAAAAAATTGCAAATAAACTACACATTTTGTAAAATCCCTCCGCATGGAAATTGCCCGGCCAACTATCAGGATCTGGCAGCCAAGTCCTGCCTCCTTTGGACTGGCTTTTAAAGGTGTTTACGGTGTTTGCTTTTGCAGATATACCCTCGTTCCCTATCTCCTATCCACAATCCCCCCGCACCGCAAAGGTAAGTAAATTTAAGCGCTTTTCATAAGCATTTTATGGGGGCCAGGACCCCGAACCTCGCCAGGCAAATGGCCAAAAGTGCACCATCTCGCAGGGAGCCTGGCCAAAATGGTTGGCCAGGCCACTCAAATGTCAGATAACTCTCTTTCCACCTCTGGAGACCCGCCCACTTCGGTATTAATTATGACAAATCATGCAAAGCAAAGCCAAAACGAAAACAACAGCAAAAAAACACCAAACTAATTTCATTAAAAAACAATTTTTTATGATTTAATTATGGAAAGGAAAGCGAGCGTCAGCTAAAATACACTGACGCAAAAACAAACATAAGTCCAGGCGAGATTAAGTGAAGTAAAATAATTTTACAACGCTGAAGGCATTACGTAGATAATAATAATAAAATATTGTGACTAAAACATATCCATTAACATTGTGTGGTTTATAATTTTTTTTTAGAAATTTATATTAACACACAAAATTAGGGCTTTAAATTTGTTCTAAATTTAAGTTAAATAATAAAAATCAATACATAAATAATAAATACTTTAGAAAACAGACTGCCATATAACTATTATATTTTAATTTTATTTAATTTACTTAAAACAAAGAGTTGCTGTAATAGGGTTTTGGTATTTCATAACATTTTGAATTCTTGATCATTCGATATTAGGGGGTTCTAGTTACGAGAAATCTTTGGCTAAAAAGCCTAATTTTAATTGGTATTTTTGGCAGTGCCCAATTCTGGATGAGAATAGGAATCCGAGTGAGTCCTGGTTGCTGCTGCTCCTGATTCTGTCAGAGTTCACCTGGCTGTCATAACTGTGGGCAATTTTTGAGGCGCTCTGAATGAAGTGTCTCGCCCCCTCTCTTTCGGCCCCCAGCTAGCTGTCTCTTTCGGGGAAATGTAGGGCTTGAGGGGCATAAATTATGATGCGCAAATCTTCAGCTGGCTGAATGTAAATGTAAATGAAGGCATGCCAGAGTTTCAGTGTGCGTGAGAGTGAGTGTGTGTGTGTGGCTGAGTTGACTGTGTGTGAGTGAATGCACGATGAGTGGCAGATTTGCATAATCCTTAGCAAAAGGTTTCATGACAACGCTGCTCGAAATGTCAATGTGGGTGGATGTGATGTGCCAGTGATGTGCCAAAACCCCTGACAAACAGCAGGCCCCAACTCAAACTCAGGCCGAGAGCCACCCTAGAACCTTTCGAGCCACTCTAAACCGGCCCAATCATCTATAAGCTGCGGTTGCCTCTATTCGTAATTAACAGCACACATATGTGTAGGTGCACAAACATACACGACAAACACACGACAAACACACGGCAAACACTCAGCTGCCATTTACATAGCCAATTAGTTATACATAAACACAGACAGCAGCGACAATAACAACATCAACAACAACAGCAACAACAACAACAACGATGCCAATTTTCACCTTAATCCCTTGGCCGCAACTAATTTAATTGTGTTCAATTTGGCATAAAGGCGTTTAATGCAAAAGACATTTGGCAAACAAGTATCCCCCCTTTGCCTTTCGCAAACCCCATCCAAAACAATGCAATACACATTTTTCATAGCTGTCAATTGTGGTTTGCAATCGCAATCAAAGCCTGAGATACTCTTCTATGAAGTCTTATCTTCCGTTGAGCTGAAAACCGATGGGAAATCAATAAGATGCATCCCTTTTCCTTACGATTAAGGGTATGCGAAAAACTCTATTTCAGACGAAGACGTTTCGTTTTGGTCTCGTTTGGTTTCGTTTCGTTTGGTTTCGTTGGCCGGGCTCGTTGTTAATGCTTTGATAGACACATTACTTCCGTCTCAGTGGTTAGGCTCAGCTACAACTACAGCCATCCGGCGATCTGGGGGCGGAGGGAAATCTAATATGTCTTGCAAGCGAGCGACTCGGCAGGGATAACCGTTTGTTTACATAGCCCAGACTATTTGCCCGGACCGAGCTTAACCACAGCCACGGCCAGGCACTGAGAGAAACAGTAGGGTTAAAAACAATTATTTCGGAAAATATTTTAAATTTAATGTGAAGTCTGGATCCCAAAAAACTTGTCACTTGCACTGAGGAAGCAAAAAAACATGCTGGTTTTAATCGGAAGTCTACCTTCATCATTCATATTGCTGTCTTATTTGGAAGACTGTTTGCTTTTAGTAGTAAAGCAAAGCACTTCAAGGTCTTCAACAATTAATTTTAGTATAAATATAACAACAAGATTTCAAAAAATCGCATAAAATGTATATACTTTCTCGTGCAATATTTTTTTTTAGACTTTTTAAACCCAAATCAAATCTTAAAGAAAAAGTTTTGAAAATGTTGTGTTTGTATAAAAGCTAGAGAATAACAAACAAAGATAAAATTTCAACAAATTGTTCAGTAAATCTGATTTATAATATTTATTATAATTAAATCGCTTTAATTATTTAATTTTTGAAATTTTGTTGCCAACAAGATATAGCAGTAAATTGAAAACATATCTTTCCAGTGCACCTGCAGTCGTGGTCGGATTCGAATTTGGAATCGGAGTCGTCCTGTTCGTCCTGTTCGCTGGTTTCCTTCTGGTTCCTCCGAACTGCTCTGCATATCTGCTTCGTGCCTGGCATGGCTTTGGCAAATTGCGCAAAAAACATTGCACCAGTAAGCAGAAATAAGAAGGATGCAGCATGGGGTATGGTGGATGGTGGATGGGGGATGGGGGAACCACCAGCAGGAGCAGCGGCTGCAGATTTCATGCACAACAAATTGTCATGCGGACAGGCAGGCAGCCCGCACAGACAGCCTTGCAAACACACACACAGACGCACACACAGATACATATATACTACAGTCGACGAGCTCTGCGGTTGGTCCTGTTCGGGCTCATCTCTGGAAAGTCCCTCTGGAAAACCCCCCCTCCGACTTCTTGGGCGGCTCAAGCACATGAAATCCTTACCCAGGCGCAAGTCAAGCAAACAAACAAACCGCAATGACATGCAGGCAACTCTGACGAAGGGGTTTCGCTCCTTCAGCAAATGGGGAGTGCGGGGAAATGGGTGGAAAAGCGTTGCGACGCAGGAAAAATCTCCTGCTGCTACCCGCAAGACATTGGCATTGCCACAGTTGTAACCGGAAACTGTCGCACTTATTTGGCTACGCGCTAGTTTCGCATATTTCACTGTCAACTTGCGGTAAATAGACTTTAAACAAATATGAAAATAACTCGCAAGAAACTGGCTCACACACACACACACACACACTGATATCCGCCTGGCAAGTGGGCAAGAGAAATGCAACAAAAATGCAAGAAAAATGCGGAAAAAAAGTAAACGGTGGCTAAGCAAATGGCAAGTTGTTAAGTCTCCTCTCTGGCTTCCCATCTCCGATTCCCCAACGGGGTAATGGAAATCAATTGTTTACTTTATATGAGCTTTTCGAGTGCATATTCAATATCATTAGATGCAGATGAGGTGGCATCATGTGCTGGGATATCTGGGCATCCGACCAAGCCAAGGCCAAGTAATAACATAATCTGGCTTGAAGTAGTTTCGTTTGGAGGCTCCTGCCTAACCATTCGAAATTAGATTCTCCTCCTTCTGAAAACCCATATTTACCAGTCTAGCAAACTTCTGCGGGCCAAAAACTCTCGGCAAACAACTCTCCAAGATGGAGAAATTTGCAAGCGGCCAGCCAGCTGAAAACTTCGCTCGCCAACAGGGCAACTTTTCTCATTTCCAGCTGCTGAAATTGTACAAGAGGAGGGCCCAGAGCTGGCAGGCAGGCGAAATCTTAATTTAAAAGCCAGCTGTTGAATCAAAGGTTAACCCACCGTTGCCCCCAGTTGTCCCTCTTCGCCGCACCAAAAAAAAAAGAAAATAGCTGGAAAACTCATTTTGTCAGCCATCAGGCAACCACCCAACTGCCATCAATCCACAGTCGCACATGCACACTCTTTGAAAAAACAGCAGCTGAGACTCATTTGCTTGTGCGAACAGAGAGAAAAAGGTTTCTCAATTTAAGCTTGGTTTAATATTGGAACAGATTCAATGAATTTTTAAATAAGATTTTTTATTATAAATCTGAAATTTATATTTCAATTGTCATTTATTTCACTTATAGTAAAATGGGAAAAATGTATTTTATTCAATGGTAAGCCATTGAAGGCTTCCCAGCTGCGGAACTCATTCATTATTTTACCTCCATTATATATATATAGATATTTTTATACCCTTGCAGAGGGTATTATAATTTCAGTCAGAAGTTTGCAACGCAGTGAAGGAGACGTTTCCGACCCTATAAAGTATATATATTCTTGATCAGCATCACTAGTAGAGTCGATCTAGCCATGTCCGTCTGTCCGTCCGTCTGTCCGTCTGTCCGTCCGTCTGTCCGTCTGTCCGTCTGTCCGTCCGTTTATATGCAAACTAGTCTCTCAGTTTTAAAGCTATCTGCATGAAACTTTCCCAAAAGTTGTCTTTCTATTGCAGGTAGTATATAAGTCGGAACGAGCCGGATCGGACGACTATAGCATATAGCTCCCATAGGAACAATCGGAAAAATAATTGAAAAAAAATTATAACTTTGTTGTTTTTTAATTTTTTGTTTAGTTCTTCGACATATAGCAATGGTTAAATATTTCAGAATTCTGGTTAAAATTTCATCAAAATCGGACGACTATAGCATATAGCTCCCATAGGAACAATCGGAAAAATAATTGAAAAAAATTATAACTTTGCTGTTTTTTAATTTTTTGTTTAGTTCTTCGACATATAGCAATGGTTAAATATTTCAGAATTATGGTTAAAATTTCATCAAAATCGGACGACTAAATCATATAGCTCCCATACAAATAATAAAAATATATAAAAGAACAATCAAATAATTAAGCTGCAAATCGTCATAGCTTCAATGTTTTTAAACATATACGCAAGTAAATCATAATTTTAATGTTTTCAAAAATATTTAATTCTTGCGATAGCTGCAAGGGTATATGAACTTCGGCTTGCCGAAGTTTGCTTTCTTTCTTGTTATTTTATATATTCAAAGCAAAATCAACATTTTCGCGAACGATTCCTTTAAATAAAAATATTAAAGCTCCTTATAGTATTTTTTCACAGTGCATATGTGCGGTAGGTTTTGGGTTGGGGTATCTTTGGCCACCTCTCGAGAGATGCAAATAAGCGAATATTCATTTGATGATACGAATACGAGTGTGCTACACGTGCGATGCGGTTGCCGCCCACCTTCCGTTCCCCGTTCCCCCGCCCCCTGCCCACTGGTCCGCCCCCTTAGCGACAATTTAAATGTACGCTTTATCGCAGCAATGTCACACTTTGAGGGGGTACAGACTGGGAGGAGGGCGTGGCAGTGGCAGTGGTGGATCGACAGCTTGAGATAGTCACGTACGCTCCTTTTGTTTTTCTGGCTTTTTATTTCGTGCCAATTGTGCGCCTAATTAGCCTCGAATCGCGATGCCAAACGCGGCGGCATCTTTGCAATTAAAACGCACTTCCCCCCTTCTGCTTTCCTGTGCGAGCGAGATGGCGGCGGAAAAGCGTATGTGTGCGAAACGGAGCCACAAAATGGCGCACGTTGGCTCGCCTACAAAATTAATTTGATTTATGTACGCCACTCCGTCTGAATGTTGCTTGTTCGCAGTTGCCTTTTGCACCTGCCATGTCGTGTTACCTGCTCTGTTCTGGGCTGTTTTGTTTTTTGTTTTCTGTACTGTTGGGTTCTGTTCTGTTCTGTTCTGTTCTTTTCAGCTCAGTTCAGTTCAGCTTGGATCGGTTCGGCTCGTTTCTGCCGTCCTGTCCTGGCAGGTAACGAATTTCTGGCAAAACAACGAATATAAAAATAAATTATTGCCATGGCAAATGTAAAGTGTCGAGTTTTGCGTGGCATATGTGTTCACGTCGCTCCTATAAAACAAGCAGCTACACTGGACAAAACAAATACGAATCAAAGGGGAACATTTATACGAAATAGTAAAGATCCACAAAATCGTTTCTAGAACCATAACGATTTACATATACAAAATACTTATACTGTTTGAATGAGCAAGATTTTTGAAACAAATTTAAATAAATTATTTAAACTTTGTTTTATTGGTGACTTCAAAATATGCTTATATTTAAAACAAATACCTTCTATTGTTGTTGATGCTTCCCAACATAATTTATTGAAATATACTAATATTTGCCTATTAGCTCGTCTTGTGTCTAAAGAATTTCTCCCTCTGCTGGAACCCAATTGCCATGTGTATGTTGCATTTGCCTCAATTTCGGGGGGTGTTGATCTACCAGGCAACGAAACAGCAACAAGCGGTAGCCTTAGCCACATATATACATACACATAAGCCAACATATGCGACAATGCAAATAAAAAGCCATAAACTTTCATTTAAGTTTAAAATGGCATTTAAATGAATGAGTGCTGGCTGGGCTTCCAGCTAACTGCCTTTTCGTTGCTGTTGCTTTGGCTTTTGGGGCACTGGAGTCGCAAACACATGTATCATAATTCATTGCCATGTTTTATTCTGCAGCAGCTCCCCGTTTCACTCCGTTTTGTTTGGTTTGGTTCAGTTCAGTTGAGTTTCGTTTGGTTTATTTGCTTTTGGCTGCTGCGTGAAAACATAAATATTCAACACGGAGAACAACAAAATTTTCGCTAGCCAAGGGCTGAAATACACATACCCGAATCGTTTCGGGCTTGTTAGGCATTTTGTTATGTTCGATTCGATGGGGAACACATTACACGAATGCCTATAAAGCAATAACCATCGATTTGCCATTGATAAACCCAGAGAACGGACTGATGGCCCACGCGGCGTATGCGTAATGGCCTGAAGCCCAAAACATAAAAAAGATAAAGACGCCTGTTCTCAAAAAGGTACGACACTAGAAAAAAATTCGAAATGTACTTAGCTAAAAGGCTTCTTCCCTGTTTACAGTATTTAACATTGTCTTAAGGAAGTAAATTTTTAATGTTAAAACATTATTCAATAAGACATTTTGCTGTTAAAAATACCGCAATTATTTATTAGGCGTTACATCACAGGTATTTGAAATATCTTTTTTCTTCCTGTGCACGCTTGAAAAGAAAACATTGGCCCTTTTTTAAATGGTTTTTATGCGGCGGTAATGCTGTTTGTTTATACTGGTATTTTTTTATAGCTAAATTCCCATTTAGTTGGCTTATAAATATTAAATAAATTAAAATGGCAACTAATTGTTAATCTGGCCGGCTTGCGGCTTGTGCATATGCGCTTTTGTCAACGCCGGTGACCATCATCCGACTGTCCACTAACAAGCTCCATCTAGGCGCTGTGCCTCCGTCTCTTTCTCACCCTGCTGGCCCCGTCTCTGTCGCACTTTGCCATTTGCCGTGTTTTAAATGTAAAGCACTTGCTGTGGTCGCTTTGAGCGACCCGAAAGTTAATCTCTGCCAACCGCTGGGAGCACCCTTTACCCTTCTTTTCCCATGGTTAGATATTTTGCTATTATTTTTTGCAGCCCTCTCTTTTGCTCTGCGATTCGCCATCTCTGTCTGGCCCTGGGTTCGTTTTGATGCAACCGCAACTTACATTTTCACAGAGAGTGGAGCAAAAACTCGTTTGTTTGTTTATTCTGCTGCCACTTTTTATGCTTTCTTCCCGTCTCTTTCGCCCCCACTCTGTCTTGCTCTTTCCGCGCGTATGTGTGTGTGTTTGATTTGTGGCCGATGTGGGCGGTGTGAGGGCTTTTCAGAGTCATCTAGCCAGGCAATCACCCAACCAAGTCCAAGATAAATCGTCTTTCAACGCAACTCTCTGTGTGAGTGTGTGTGGCATAAAAAATCACACGATCAGTCATTACACACACACACGCACATACACACACAGAACGCTTATATCTGATATATATAAGCACTTATGTTGTGTGTGCCCCAAAGTCATTTTGACTCCTGCATCCTGCATTCTGCTGCAGCAGTAGCAGCTCCTTTTTATCGCCCAACTGCTGCGCTTTAACAATTTTTTATGCAAGCCGCGCTGCTGATTTGGCGATAGTGTCGTCGTCATCGTTCCAAGTCCTGCAGAGAGAAAAATATACTACTAAATTGGTAATTAATTTTTGGATTTTTATTATAAGAATGGGATTAATCCTTGGCTTAACCTTCAAAAGATATTGTTTGTTTCTGGATATGCGCGTAACGTTTAACAAACTATTAAAATCTACGCAAATCTAAAGAAATATCTAATATTGCCTTCATAATATTTAACATATTAACAGTTTATTAGTGAAACCACATAACTACCAATGTGGCCAACACTTTTTATATAATTGAACTGAAATATGATTGCAGTGAAAATGGCAAAGTGTAAAGCTTAAAGGGCAACCACCACATTTTCTCTGCGTGTGTCCATGCATCCTGCATCCCATGTCCTTCATCCTGCTTCCTGCGTCCTGCATTCTGCATCCTGCCTGTCGACTTCTGAGTGCTAGCCCGTGGCACATAAGTCATTTGGCGGCGGGGCGGCAGCAACGGCGCACTTGTAAGAGTTTGCACTAGCCGCCTGCCTCCACCCACAGAAGGATGCCCCCCAAAAAGGATCTCCCTAAGGAGCAACACCCACCGTTATAGCCGCTTTGCGTCTCAATAGTCTGTTACTAATACGTTTTCTTCGCCCCAACCATCGACGCTTTCACTGTCGACATTTTAATGCCTTTTCTTGCCGAGCAGATTCTTTTGAGTGCATAAAAAGGCGGGGAGGCACCCGCACCGCCCCGCCCCCCCGCCATTATTCCCTCGAAACGCCTTGTTATGTCCTCCAGCCCCTCGAACGAAAGAGTGAAAGCCAAGTCGAAAGTCCGGAGCAAGCTGCTGCGTCACTGCAGCCAAGCCATTGCAATTGCTGACGGCACAGGATATTACCGCCGTCATTCATCGACATCGCATTCATATTCCCCGGCTCCTTGGCATCACGCACATATGCGGAGGCTGGCGGGGAAAGAGGGATGATAGTGCCTCAATACTCCGACGCTTCCGGTATTTATGACGCAAGTAATCAAATTGAATGGCGCACACTGCAGTTTCGTCCGCCTTTTATTTGCCCAAGGAGCCGGCAGCTCAGCATCCGGCTTCTTGCAGTGATAAATTTTCTGCGTTTTGCAACGCCAGTCCCCGGTCCCCAGTCCCCAACCCCCATACAAAAAATGTGCGAAACTTTCAGCTTTCTGCACATTTTCGTCGCTTATCATCAACGGCTGGTGCAGCTTAACGCCGGACGAAAGGGGGCCTGAGAAATTGCCAGTGTTGGGAGGGGGTTGTGGGAAAATCAGCTGAAAGGGGGGGCGGGGGTTTGGGAAAATCAGGAGCAGAAAGGCGGTGGAAAAACCCAGAGATTGGGGGACTGCAGAATGACAGTTCGGGGGCCAGCGATGATAATACTGAACGTGCATGAAAAATGCAAGTTGAGTGAATGGCAAAAGCGAAACGCAGCGTTCACCTAAGGCGCAATAAATAATAAGTGCCCGCAAGTAACTGGGCAGGAACCCCTGAAGAATGGGCCCATAATGAACGACATCTTGAGCAGTTCTCGACTTGACATAATGGTAAATTAGTGGCCAAGGTGGCTGCCCCTTAAGTGCCATGATTTACGCGGGATTAGGGGCAATTGCAACTAGTTCAGGGCGGCTTACGGTAACTATCTCGGTAATGCACGGGAAAATACTCCTAGCCCTGCGATTAGGCAACTTTGAGCGCGGCAAATAAAAGCACGGCGAATTCTCCACAGATAATGACCATGGAAAATCGTCTCTTTCACGAAAACTGCAATGCTAGCTCATCTAAAAATAGCAAACGCTATACAGAAATTATACCAGCAAGCTCTTGATTTATGTTTTTGTTATTGTGTTCCCTAAAACCCACCAAAAAAATATGAATAGAGTGGAAAGTACAAAATTGAAAGAAAAATGGAAAAACGAATGCTGGAGAGACAGCTGTCGTCTGAAGATAACTGTCATTTTCTTTTCTAAAGCTTATTGAAAATTTACAATAGCAAAAAATAGGAAGCTTATTAAAAATTAGAAAATTATATGTAAAGAAATGTTTAAAAGTTAAATTATTTTATAAATAGATGACTTTAAGAGATTTCGCATTTTGTAAAAATTACTTTTTACTTTAAGTAAGTAAATATATTTTCGTTATTAAAATAATTCATCAAAATAAAATGTTGCTAGCTAAATATTATCGTTAAAATTTAAACTAAAGCTCGTTAAAAAATCGAATGTTTTAGACTTGAAAAAATATTTTAGGCATAAATAACAAACTTGTTTGTAATTTTTTCTCTACTTCTTCAATGTGAAGTTATTAAGGTAGCTAAGACGATTTAGTTCAGATTTTTTTTGAAAGCAACAAAAAGAGTGACAATCAAAACGAAAAATACAGAGCAAAACTGAACAAAAAACAGAAGACAGCTGCTGTCTGAAGATAACTGCAATTCCATTTTAAGGACTCAATCAAGAGGGTCCTGCCAGGATGCTAGGATGCTGCTGCGTGAGTGTGTGCCCCTGGCAATAAATGAGCAAATTAATTAACAAAACGCAGCCGTGAATTGTGGCACGATTGTCTGCGGACACGGAAATAAATTAATGCAGGCGGAGGACATGGAGGACACGGCGAACAGGACACAAAGGCGACAGGCCACGTTAACGCTCCGGTGGTTTTTCCACCGGCCAACGACGTAGTCCGGCGAATCCTGGCAAGCAGCTTAGCCCGCAGGTGATGCCAGGACGCAAAATCAATCGAGGGAGCTCTGGTCATGCATAGATACGCGATGGGATATAGGATAGGATATCGAAAGGGGGCGATGGAGCGTTGGGGCAAGGAGGAGCTGCCATCGCCATCTATCCTGGGGACATGTGTGGGCACGTGCTGGTCAAAAAAAAAAGAGGAAAAAAAAAGAAAGTAGAGAGGAGCAGCACCAATAACGACGTAATCTGTTTATATCCCCTTTTCCACTCCTCTTAGCCCATTGTGCTGCGCACTTTTTCCATTTGGCATTGCTGAAGCTATAGCTTTTCCTGCTTTTCCACTGCTGCTACTTCAATTTTCTGGCCGGCAGTTTTTGTCGTTTGTCGTCCGTTCTGTTCCATCCATGGATTGAGTTGTTATTTTTCGCTTAGTGCAATTTATTTTGGCCAAGTGGCAGCCATCGGGCCAGCAGCGCTTAATTTATTATGCCAGCTACTGGCTGTCCCTTCCTTTCTCCTCCTTTTTTTTCGTTTTTTTCGATTTCTTCTCCACCGAAATTGCCTGGCCATTGTTCAATGGCAGATAAAAGAAAAATTAAAGGCAAGCGAAATGAAACGGGCGAGAAAAAATCGTTATTAATTTCAAGTTTGAAAAATTGTTGAGCAGCTTAGCACCCCGGCTATTGGATCGAAATCCAATGAATCCGTCGGGCCATCCATTTATTAGCAGCTTGATAAATACTTTCAATTTCCCCCCGCCAAATAAATGATAACGTAATGCGCCAGCATTAAAATAGATCAAAGCCGGAAAATAATCAACGAGAAACGGTGGACGGGGGCAAAAACTATCTGTTCCTTCTCGATTGTTTGGCCACATGGAGTGCGGCCCGCATAGAAATCCATTATGTCGGGGCCATCAATGGATATGGAGCAAGATTCCCATACAATTATAGCCATCATTTGTTATGTGACCCCACTCCCACTCCCCACTAGGATCCCCGAATCGAAATCGAATAGAACTGAACTGAGTTGAACTGACTGTCAAAGCCGCACACGCGTCAATTGTTGTGATTAGCATGGAAATCATTACAAACACAAAATGAATGGCAAATCGGAGAATCAACAACGGCAACAAAAATAAATGGCAGGAGCGGCACAAAAAAAAGATGACACAGGCGAGTTCCAAAAACAGAAAAGCCAAAAGTGTCCTGAATGTTTTTTGCCAAGTTGGTGATTCTACAGGGAGAAAAAAAAACTATTGCAAACTAGTCTTTGTTGGTTGAATCATAAGTTAGCTGAATAAAAATGTTTTAATAAATATTTTATTATAAGCAATTAAAGAATTTTTTAATTTTGAACAGCAATTTCCTTTTAATTTAAATATAAGGGATTTAGTATATTGTTTATCCATAAATAAATTTATGATATTTTATTGTACAAATTTAGGAGAAAATATTTTTTTCAACTTTAGATATCATGTATATTTGCCAGAGCTAAATCCACATTATTGATTCTTTTAAGCGCGCTGTTGTTGATGCTGCAATTTCTATAGTGTTTTTCCCTCCAGTGTACATACTTTGTCAAATGTGTTTTTGTGTGTCGTCTCAGATGTGTCAGTGCCAGGGTAAATGGGTGGCTTGGAAAAATCGGTGGAAAACGGGAAGGGTGTGTGGAGCAGCCAAGCAGACAAAAGGCAACCAGTGAAAAATCGAGTTAGGCAAAACAAATAGCAAAATAGTTTTGGACGGAACGTCGCCAACAACATCGACATAAACAACAACAACAACAACGACAACTAAACGGAAAAAACATAAAATAAAAGTAGCTTCGGGGGGTATGGGCTGGATTTTCCGAGAATGGGCAAGAAAAAACCTCTCGATGCCTGGGCCGTTGTAAAAGTCAAGCGAAATAATATTTTCCGGGTGCCAGGCAAAGGCAGCAGAAAAGAGAAGGGGAGCAGGAGGCTGTAGCATTACTTCAAGCGTAACATTGAAAAAAAGGACGCAGGATGAGGAGAGAAAAAGACAGGACGCGAACTTGCGGCCATCATTGTAGGCAATTTGCAAAAATAGCAACGATTTCTCTCCATGCTCTCTGTCTCTTTCTGAAGTTAGTTTAAAGGAAATCAAAATAAAAATCATAAAAATGGTGAACGTGCCGCGTGGTAAACCAGCGAAAGAGACGGCAATACGGGCGAAAGACAAAGACGGCAAATGCTGCCGCTGCTTGGCACAAAAGATGAAAAGTTGTTGCTGTTTATGGCGGAAGTAGATAATGCCAAAGATGAACAAGGCGAAGGATGTCGCTGCCAGTCACAGGAGTGGGTGGTCCAGTGGGTTTTTTTTTTTTTTTTTGAGTGAAATGAAGCTTAAGGGTCGCTGGGGTCTATAATTTCGCCATTACAAAACAATAGTAAAAACAAACTGCAACAAAGTTTTAGCCGGCACAGAATAGGAGCCAGTGAGGCGTGTGTAAGCCAAACAATGGGGGGGAGAAATGGCTAAATGGGGATGCGAAAAAATGGAGACCGGAGAATCGGAGAATCGGAGAACTGGAGCTGAAGAGTAAGCTTTGTCGCATTATGTCCAATTACTGTCGCAATTATAGCCGAACGACCAGCACATAAATAGAGTTGCAGGAAGATGGCGAGTTGGCAGTTGCCAAATCGAATGTGGATATCGCATATTATTGACACTGCGTCCACGGCCGAATCATTAATAACCCACTGGCTAATCAAGAGCAGGATCACAGATACAAACCCTTCCCCCGATCCATCCGTTCAGTCAACTGCGGCTAATGGGATAAACCCTTACGTGCGATAAGACAAAGTCACCCCTGGGGAGCCAAAAGCACCACCATTCGCACTTCGACTCTCACTCCTGCACTTCGCGAAAATTACGAATAGATCTTCAATTTCATTAATTTTATATTTGAGTTTTGTTTGTAAAGCATAACGGGGGTGTATTAAAAAAATTAAATTATCAAACTAAAATAAAAAAAAAAATTAACTACGGATTTTAAAAGAATAACCAAATACCAAATGTTATAATTCAAATGCAAATAGGTTTATTATAAGCTTATAATTTTTAACTAAAAAAACAACATTTTTTTTGAAACTATACAAACTATTTTTATAAGAAACCACAAAGTAAATTACATATTTTAGGAATGTTCTGTTAATAATTACAATTAAAAGCGAGAGTAGAAACTAAAATTTGATAAAAATGTACACAGTTTTTTCTGGTTTCGCACCATAAGTAAAAATTTGTTTTGAAAACAGAATACCTGCGTATACAAAAAAATTCGTATAATATTTTTAGAGTGTTCCAAACGCAATTACCAAAACACAAATTATATTTCTTGTGTACTGCCTTTTCCCATCTCGATTTTGGCACGCGTCGTCGATAAAGTTCCATGACCAGAAGCACAAGCCAGAGGAGGAGGCCTATGCCTATGGCTATGCCTATGCCTGGGTTCAGCTGTTTTGTCACTTATTCACAGCACATTAAACAATTTGCTTTTTACGGCGGCCAACATCATCATCGTGGCCCCTAAACACCCCCATCCCCAACCCCAATCTCATCCCCATACCGATCCCATAAACAGGACTCTCTGCTGCCTAGCCAACCGCACATTTTAATTGTTCTCGTCATGAACATGTCATAAAGCAAATCAGATTAAATGCGTCACTTATTATTGTGCCCCAGCTAGGGTCCCGGTATCGGTCTATATATATAATGACCCCCCGCACTCCTCCCCAAAATACTGGGCACGTGATACATCTACTCTATCTGTGTGGGTGAAAGTGGGTGTATCCGTGTGGACGCCTTTGTTAACTGCGGTCAAATGTGGCAACGCACCACGCAACCCAACGCAGGATCGGGGTATCGTTTTTATTGCATATTACCTTGTCAAACACGAAGACACACACTCACACTAACACACTCACACGGACACACACACACACAGTGGGGCAAGGGTTACTCGAATTGCGGTTGTGGTTGTGCGGATAATGAGTGAATTAATGCCCAATGCTTGCATAATGCTGCCATTAGTGCACATCACATTTCCATCACAGCGGACATTCGGCCACATATGTGCACTCAAAAAAAAGGGGCGAACTTTGGAAAGAAAAAATTATATATATCAAAAATTATTAAATTATTAAATGTCTTCCTTTCTATTGTTATTACATTTAAACTTTTGAAAGATTTTCCTTTGTTAAACATTAAAAAAAGAACAGCAAAGTTTTCAACATATACTATTGAATCACTTTGTTTTTAATATTTTTGACTTAAATACCAGTGATTTTCTGTGAGTGTAAAATAAGTAGAGTATTCCCATTTCCATTTCCGCATCCGCTGGCCAATTCATCCAGGCCTTGTTGCACTGTGCCGAGGAAGACTTTGTTGTTATTAGCACTGCCTCCTGCTGGTCGAGTGTTAACTTGCATGTTAGATTGTGCGTGCAGCTTAATTAGTTGCAAACTGTTTTTTCATCATCGTCGGGTCAAGGGAGTTATTGTGCATGTTAGGCACACGTTCGAGTGGCAGGTTGGAAAAGCTGCTGACTTGGAGGGAAAACTTTACGCGTTCTTCTCATCAACGGGACATTAAGCAAATTGACACCGAAAGCATTTAGTCAAGTTAGTGGCACTTTGAGCGCTTATCTTTTAATCGACTTGCCTTAATTCATCACCCCTAGCACACATACATACATGAGAACATTCGAACAATCGAGCAGACAGAGTGAACCGAAACCAATATTGATTTCTAATATTTATGCAATTCCATTTTACAAATTTGCATACCAAATCCTGATTGCTAGGGGACTTGGAGGCACACACATCCTGAGAGTTGCCGGTAAAAGTCAGGGCTTTTTGCACATTTATCGATGTCTCTCGCTTTCCCTTTGACTGTTTGCCCGCCGCAAACACAATGGGACCAGGGGCCAAAGGTGGAAAAGCTGGCAAAGCTGGAAAAGCTGGAAAACCCAAAGAACCCTGGCACTTGACGCGATCCGACAACAGTCGATTAGTTAGCCAGACAGACAGACAGACAGACAACCGGATAGACAGTCGGACATTATGGACAGATAGTGCTTTTTGTTCACCGTTCACCGTAATCACAGCCAGAGTAACAACAATGGCGACTGGCAATTTTCAAAATGAAAACATAAAATAATAAATACGATTTGACAGCGCTCTGCAGATCTCTGCAGCCGTATTGTGTAACCAATAGAGATACTCGTACTTTTTACGGGATACGTGGGTGACTGGAGCCGCCCTCTCAGTTTCCGCATCCTGTGTGTGCCAGTGTGTGTGTGTGCCAGTGTGTGTGGCTGCGTGTGTGTAGCAGAGTGTGTGCGAGCATCTACATAATCATATTATGCTTGACTGACACGACAAACCAAGCGCACAAATGTGGGTCCAACTGCATTGAGTTGGCTGAGCTGAGGAGGCGACTGCAGAGCAGAGATTCAAGTAATTTGACAGGCGACATACATTTTCGGGTGCACACACATGCACAGTAACAGCCACACGCGCAAACCCATATAAATGCACTGAGAGGAAAGATTTTAAGAAACGAAAATCTGGAACACACGATGAACTCTGTTAATCGAGAATTCTGTTTGTAATCGAAAATCGAAATTTTGTACTACAACAAATTTTTCCCCAAAATACCCTTATATTTCCTTGTTACCATGGTGTAGCTATTAAACTGAAATTATACGTATAATAATACAGTAATAGATAAAACCTGAAATTCATGAACAAGTTTATCAATTAATGCCGATTTAAGAAACGAATGCAAAATTATATATTTTTATACATTTTAGGCCATAGTTATGTATAAATACTTTTAAAATTATATCGTACCAGTACGTGTTTTCTCTCAGTGCTTGCATTGGTACAGAGAAAGAGAGAGGGAAACAGCTGCGCAAATCTGTTAGCCAGTGAATTGATGAGGGGCAAAAGCGATAAAAAGGCTTTTGCATTGGTCTGAGCCTCGGAATGGGAAATGGGAAATGCTGCCAGCCTGCCTGCCATGATATGGGAAACTGCCCGTCCGACCGACCGACAGAAAGACATACACACAGACAGACAGTCAGTCAGTCAGAGAGGGACAGAGGGAAGAGAGAAGGGGTGGGAAAGGGAAAGGGAGGGCAGACAGTTGGAGAGACAGCGCCACCTGGCAGCTGCCAAAATTGCAAAATTGAAATTGAAATGCGACTGCTGCTGCTGCTGCTGCTGCTCCACATACACACGGATGCAGCTCACAGATACACACACTTGCATGCATAATACGCATACGCACCGTGTGCACTGCAATCTTCTGTGGCTGTCGCAAAGACAAGCCAAAGCAATTAATGTAATGAGCAGCCGCATGTCAGAGTAACAGCAACGTCGACGTCGACATTTTTGCACAAGAATTTTCAATCAGCAGACAACATTCATTCACACCATGGTGAAAATGGGGGGAGAAAGGTGAAAGCAGATAGAGCATAATGTGCAAAGGCGTCCAATGTAATTGTTTAAAACCCAGCTACTTAAGTGCACTGGGTGTGAGCTGTGTGTGTGTGTGTGTGTGTGTGTGTGTGTGTGTGTGTGTGTGTGAGTATGGCCACCCATTTGGTCCCTCCCCAAACAAAAAGTCCAATCAGGCCTGCATTAATGAGGCTGGCATGGGCTGAGTGTGTTGGGAAAATGCATGCATTCATTTGCATTTATGTTTTGTGCCAACTAATTTGAAGGCTCTTTGGCTGCGAAACAAAACAAAATCAGCGACGACAAGCCCCTCTTGACGAGACATGCTACCTGGGCTCCAAGTGCATCTAGACTTGCTGCAACAAAGGCGGCAAAGCTACCCCTTTTTTGCCACTTGCATACAATATGTGCATACTCATTAGTTTGGAGTGCTTGCATCAACACGCCAAGACACCAACAAGAAGGAGACATGTCGTCTCCAGAACTCACCCCATCTTCCACCCATCAACCCCCTTTTTCCGAGCACCCCTTCTTCTTTTAAATAAACAAACCCTTTGCGCCTTCCTTTTAAGTTGCAGCTAATTGTTGTTGCTGGCGGGAGTTTCAGTACTTTTTTGAAGCCTTCTTCCAGCTCATAAATTTTTTTTCACATACTGTGTTTTTTTTATCAACGTCATCATCATCATCTGCAAAACGGAAAAGCAGCCTCATCTTCCGACTTCCAATGTCAACCGGCAGCGGCTTTTGTTTGACGTCGCCCCGACTCATGAATAACTGATTAAAACCATTTTCGGTTTGAGTTTTTCTTTTATTTTTCCTCTATTTTCTGTTTTTTTTTTTTTTTTTTTTTTTTAGCTGAGGGCGGATTGAATAGGTTTGGATAGCCGGCTGCGCTTTCATTTATAATGACTCGGCTGTGCGAAGCCCAAATGGACAGGAGAGTGCAGTGTCACCAGCAGCAGTGTTGCAGCTTTGGCCTTTCAAAACGCCTTAGTCGCAGATGATAAATAGCTGCTGCGTGAGTGGTTTCTGCTGAGCCAAGGGAAAATGATGCAGCTGTCAATTATATTTTGGTTAAACCCTTCCAGAGTTTGGCATTGTTAAGCAACTGTTTTTAAGGAAAATCCAAAATTAAAGGCTACTGCAAGTTGGTCTGTGTCATTTAAGAAAATATATATTGAAAATACTCATCCTATGTCATTTTAATCTTTAATGCTGAATTATTTTTACAAAATATTCTTTGTGATTTTTATTGTAATTAAACGCTACTTCAAGTTTTAAAAACAATAATAATGAATACTTTTTATGAATGTTATGAACGTGAGCACCAAATTTATTTAGCAAATTGTTATTCCTAGTACCGCCTTCGAAATGCTTGTTATTTATTTTACTTTATGTAAAGATACCTTAACGTTTGCATCGCAGGCTAACATGCCAGTTGAACGTGAAAAATATCAATTTCTCCAGCACTTTATGGGTGTAAATAATTTATATATTCCCCACTTTTTGAACCTCAAACGCTCAGTTAAAGTTTCCATCGCCGTGCTGCATCAATTGTGCTGCCATAAAACTCTTTAGCCAACTATTCTGGCTCATAAATACAACATTATTTCGCCAACGTAAATCGCAGCGGCAGCAGTCGTCGACGCTTGTCTGCGAACGTCTCAATTCACTGCACATTTTGCAAATAACAATCGCATTTTTTGAATAATTCAAATCCACTTTGTTGCCCGTCTATCTGCCTCTCTCTTTTTCTCCCTCCCCCTCCCTATCTCCATCTCCCTCGCCATCCAGCTGCCAGTGTCTTTGAATCGAGGAAAACGGTCGTTGTGGCATAAGAAAAGCGCTGAGCATTTTCCGTATGCTTTTGCTTTTGTTATGGTCGCATGAAAAATGTATAGCGTACTTTTGTGCGTTCGCATACACTCACCAACACCAGTGCACAATTAGAGCACCAACACCATCACAGGGGCATTCAAATATTTAAGCCTTGCATTATTAATGCCCATTTTTTAGTTTCTTTATCTGCTCGCTATTTGCTGGCGTCTTTTTCTGAGATTGCGAGATTTAAATTTATATTTAAATTTGGCATTTAAATTAAAAACCAAATTGCACATCGCTGCCAGACATGTATATGCTTTGGGTATGGTACACAGAAGAAAACAATTTCATAAACTTTTGATTTTGTTTTTTATCCGTTGGAAATAAACAAACATGAATTCTAATGCTCTGTTGATGTTAACATTTTCCAACAAAAAGGTAACCTTTTTAAAAAATATTTGTTTGGTTCACACTTAATCCCGCAAACAAAAGTAAAATAATTTAAAACTGAAAAGGTAAATACAAATTTTAAAGAGTGTTAAAATAAATATTTGGTTGTTTCGAAAAAATATTTCTTAAAAATGTAAATGTAAAAATGCAAAACGTTTTAGAACGCATTTTTAACTCTCTCAAAAATAAACTATAAGCTTTTACCATTATTCCCTGTGTACATATACTTTTTGCGAACTGCCATTTGTTGCCGTGTCCAGTCGCTGATTTCATTTAGTTGCTTGCCGGAGTGATAGAGCTCCGGAAGCTGGGACCCGGGGAAAGGTTCAACGGGACTGGCCACCCACAATTCAAAAATCAATTTTCATTTGCAAAACGATTACATTCACATTCATTCAATGTTCGTTGGTTCGCTCGCAGTTTCCTTTTTTTTTCTGCAATTTTTTTTTTTTCCGTCCAACGAGGGTTTTTGCATGTGTGTGTGTGTGTGTGCGAGAGAGTGTATGAGTGTGCTATCGGTTGCCTTACACTCGAATGAACTTTTATTCAATTTGCAAAGCAACCACAAGCTGCACAATAGCCGTTTTAAACACTCGAACAACCAGTCAGCGAGCGAACGGGCATTTCGTCATTCCAGCTGAAATGGAAGCCAGGACAGGAACCCACTGCAAAAACCACCCAAAAAAGGCCACCCATCCTTTTTGGAGGAGCACCTACATCTCGTCACTGCCATTTGCATGTCCAACTGTCTGCATTTTGCAGTCGTTCATTTAAATGCAACGCTCGTTCTTTTGCAATTTTTCGGCTGTTGTCTTGCTGCCGTTTTTCGTTACGTTTTTTTGTTTTTTGTTTTTTGTTTTCTGGCAAATTTAAAATCTATTTATTCATGCGTTGGCTGCAATTTTAGGACGTCAAAGCGTCATATAGAAGCGTATGTATGTATACTCACGTAGCGAGCAATCATGTTTAATATATTAGCATTGATTTTCACATTGTTCTGAAAGCCCCTGCCAAAATGGGCCAACTAAAGACTGACGTTGGCAAAAGTATGTAAAAATAAAACAAATAATAAACAAAACAATAGGCATGGCGATGGCGATGGTAAAGGACGTCAGAGGAAAACAAAAGAATGCGCTCGTAAAACCGAGATTTAGGCCCGGCCACATTTGTGACCAAAATATATACAGAAAATACACACAGGAAGTGTGCGGGCTGCTGGGGATGGTAAGGAAAAGTTGGAGATGTTGTATAGAGCTCTGCTCATTTTATGCGCTAACTGAATCAGCCCGACAACCATTAACTGGGGCCATTTTATTCAATTTGGCTGGCCCCGAAATAAAAAAAAAGGAAGAGGGCCGGAGAGGCGGGGTGGGGCGGGTCGGAAACGGAAGTATGTACGCAGGTTACACAACAACAGGAGGACCAGCAAAATGGCCACGAGATGGAAAATGGAGATGGAAAATGGTGAATGGTGAATGGAGAATGGAGAGTGGTGAATGTAGAATGGAGCCAAGTCGGGACAGAAACTGCTGCCTTCACTGTTACTACACTCTGCTACGTGTGACAACAATAAAAGTTTTTATTGCCGCCGCACACAGATGCGACTGTGCATACACACACACACACACACATACAGTGACAAAGGGGGCGGCTGGGCGAAAGGAAAAACCGGAGACAAAGAGAAATTAGCCCTCTGCCTCTGTCGCATTATGCATAGAAGAATCTCTCATACCCGGTCTTATCAGCCACAAAACTTTTTAAATACAACGCAGAAATCTCCTAAATTAAAGTACCTCCGGTGACAACAATAAGTCCGCTGGGTTTACCCAATGATGGGTCCAAAGGTCCATTTGACCATGGGGAGTAGGATGATACGAGTGTGTTTTGGCCATCAGGTGCCAATATTTTTGAACTCCTTCAACTGGTGTTGGTGAACTGAATGTTTTGACAAACTTTCACAACTGAAGTGCATTACCTTTAAGCAAAAAAAATTTGTCTCCCAAATCAGACTTATTTTACAACTTGTTTCCAATTTTTTAACAATTTTAACAGGCCGTTAAAGATAAAAATTTTCAAGATTGATTCTATCAGTCTGATTTGTTTTGTTTTCATTTTTTTAGATGGTTGAATGTTTCAATGCGAACCACACAAAATTACAAAAATTATCTCTCAATTGTTGATATTATATTGATTGCAAAAGAAATCATTTTGAGGTACCTTCGTTCTTTATTACTTTGGTAATTTGTTAGGTACTAATTGAGAATTAGAACACAGTTCTTTGGTCGACATTTGGTTTTGCTGTTTGCATTCCATCTTAATTACATTTTCTTTCTTAACTTTAAAAAGCATTTTGATTTTGGTTTGGCCAAACTACGTCAAAAATCAAATTCCATAGAAACTTCATTCTTGTTTGATTGAAAATAAAGTCAGATCAACACAATAAGAAGGAATTATTCTCAGAAAGTCAACCAAATAGAGAAATCACTGGTTTCCTTTTGAAAATAAAACGTTACATGCAATCTGAAAACTTTATAGCTAAGCCTTAACAATATAAAATTATTTTAATAATTTCAATTAAATTTGAAATTTCGTTTTTGGAAATATTCATTGGAATTGAAGACGTTTAAAATTGAAAAATATTTCGGTTATTCTATCTTAGTAAAATTTAGAAAGTTCTTGTTTAAAATTTAAGGACTGTAACATGGTTAACTGAAATAGAAAACGTTTTCCTTTACTTTGATCTGTGCCAAATGGCCCGCCGCTGGTTTTACCGCTTTTTCCTTAGCTTTTCCAGCTGCTGTTGCTGCTGCTGATGACGCTAACAAATGATGAGAATTTGAGCAGCGTTTTGTCCATCGGACTTGGCCGCTCTCAAGTGGCCGCCTACGTGTGCCACATGCACAATGGTACGGAAGTACCGCCCCCCATGCCCCCCGTGAAATCCCCCCTGAGTTGCCGCATTTTGCGGCGTCTTTGTTTTTGAAAAATTGTCTACTTCATTTGGGTCGCTCCAAACGAGAATGGCCATGAAATATAACAGTACTCATTATGTTGGGATTACGATGCAATCAACGCAGAAAAAAGTGTCAGTCAAATAAATCACTCGCCAAACATGAGGCATGGAGCGTCTGCATGGGCGGGTCTGGGTCCTCATGAGGGGTGGGGGGAGCGGAGGATGCTTGGGCCTGGCTCTTATTTTCGGCCGCCTTGACAGCCCAAGAAAAAAAAATAAAAGAAGGAAGAATATATATTTCGGGTATTCCAGGCCAGGCGCAATGTCAACATCAACAGTGTTTCAACATTCTGCGTCTGTGTGTGCGTTTCAGGGGTGTTTCAGGGGGGTGGGGGTAGCATAAAAACGAAAGCGTAGTTGAAACTGACAGCAACGATGACGCCGGGAAAGCGGGGGAAAATGCGGAGGAAAAGCGGGGGAAAAGCCAGCGGTTGAGGCTGTCACACTGTTTGCTCCCCGGATGGCACAAAACCCATTCCATCCACATCCACCGCCTGACTTTTCGGAGGGTGGGCAGTGAGCCAACTGAGTGGCAAATTTTTTTTAATTATTCAGTGGCCAGCGGAGAGGTTAGATTTCTGGGAGTAGAAAAAACACAAGTGGGTCTGACACACCAGCGGAGTGGGAGGCCAATGTGGAGTGGAGTTTAATCGATTTGCATGACTGAATCTTAAGAAACCAATTTAAATATTAAATAAGGCACTTTTTGAGATCATGCGAAATGGTCTATCAATCATTGTCTAGCTATAAAAGTTTGGGTACACAACTTTGTGCATTGAAAATTAAAAAAGAGATTTAAAATGCCTAAAAAGTTGTTTCTAATAATAAGCTGGAAACACTTATAAAATTCTATAAAATGTCTACAAATAATTAAAATTAAAGCAGTAAGTGTTTAAAATGGAAAATACGTTATATGTAGAATTCCGTACCTTAAGTGTTTCGCATTTCCTATGACTTCAAATGTTTGAAAACTTTTTCATAAAATACATTTGACATAATCAGACAAAAATTAATGACAAAAAATATATATAATAATAATAATAATACACAATGAATTGTTAAACAAAATTACTCTTTCAAGACCTGTAATTTGGTTCGTGCTTTCTTTTGAATGTTTTAAAACATTTAGTTATTTAGAGTATATATTTCAATTTAGATTTACAAACAAAGCCCCAAGCCCTAGCTTTTAAAGTCCCTTGATTCGGGAACCCGCATTTCGCCCGCTGCGTAAGCTAACCCTAAGCTCCATTTATAATGCTCCTTGCACTGTGTAATCCGTGACCGCGATAATCGCCTCTGGTCTGGGTCTGGCATAAAACTCCATTGCCAACAATTTGCCCCGGCGACCGGCAACAATGGCACAACAAATGAGCAAGCGATTTGCTTGTGTCAGCGGAGGTCCAGCGGTACAGTGGAGCCCCGCAGCATCATCATCCGCAGCCAGAGCTTATCTCGGTTTCATTACAGTTATTGTCGTTGTCATCAGTTTGCCATGTGCCACAATGTTGCACAGAAGCCAACTTCAACTGCAACTGCAACTACGACTGTGAATGCGGCTGCCATCCCTTTGCCATCCCCTTGCCACCCCGCTTTTCGCAGCGTTTTCCTTCAGTTTTTCCCGCCCCTTTCTCCGGCAGTTTCTACTTCTCAGCTGAGCAACAACAAGGGCCACACTTCCGCTGGCTGCTTGAAATAAAAACTTGCTTGATTCACACAAAAGGGGAAAAAGCGGTGGTGGGTGCAGTGTGGGTTGAGAAAATTGCACTGCACAGCAACAAAAGCAGTGCACACACACAAACACACTCTCCCAGAAACACACAAGTAAAACATCTAAATGCAATGCCATAGAAAAAATGCAAAAACGCAGTTTCCGTGCAAAACAGAAATAGCGGAAAAAAAGCTGCTACACAAAAAATGCTCGTACATAATATAAGTGTAAGCGTCGATTTGGGGGCGTAGTGCGGGGGCGTGGCACTGCCAGCTTCACACTTGAACACGTACAGAGCCCGCGGCATTCGACGTCTTCGACTTACCAATGCCAAATCCGCCCACAAGCCACCCAACCATCCAACCAACCACCCACCAGCCTTCGCCTCACATTAAGCGAGCGCTTAAAAGTATGCTACAGGATTTCGCATTTGCTTAAAAGCTGTTTCGACCGATTCGTAGGGATTATTTGATTGCGAGGCGTTTGCATAAATTGATTCTCCGGCAAAACAGCAGCAACAGCAGCAGCTGCACTTCTAAATTCTCCTGAACCGCCTGCCAGTTGGGTCTGATTTATTACACTCGTTTCAAACACTGCGGTTGCCGTGCTGCCCGGCAAATGGACAATTGTACAATTGTACATTGCCCTGTGCCTGCCTAATGCGAAATACGTTAAATAATAAATAAATATAATGAAATATATGTGTGGGCTGTGTGCATGTCTGGCTGTCTCCTGGTTAGGCATAAATTCATTTTATCTGGAGCCGCAAAACGAAAATTGCATCAAAACAAAGGTTGCCTACACATGGCAAAAAAAAATGGTGCAAATATTTGGAACTTACAAATCTATATGCTGTCTGTGCGGCTGCAGTAGAAAACAATAGTTGTTAACAAACCAATGGAACAAATAAATATTCTTCTGATGATCATCTAAAATATTATATAAGATTTTGGTGAAAGTGCTAGTTCGATTATACAACATCTGAGTAAACGTCTTATAAATATTGTATATTAAGACATTATACAATTATTAAATAACTATAAATACAATAAGCTTCATTTTAAAAATATTTTTAAAATACCAATGTAACTCCAATGATCCAAGTGGCCTTAAAAAATTACAATGACAAAAGGAAAATATGTAAAAAAGGTCTCTGTTTAAAGAATGTTTGAGTACTTAACAATATTTTCGGGAATTGATAAAATCTTTGAAAACTTTTTGCCTGCCATCATGGCAAATGTTATAACACTATTATTGACTTTTTTTCGCTGTGTATGTCCTGCCCCACCCAACGCCCCTTTCCTGCACCGTTGGGTCAACAGTTTCGGTAGCTGTTTGGCGGTGACGTTTTTGTATAATTAATTTTTCTTGTTCAGTGGTTTTGTACAATCAACATTCGATGTAAAAACATTGCAAACAACTGCCACGCATACAGGCGCACTTAAAACGGACACCCACACTCGCCTATCCGTGTGCACATACGAAATGCCACCGCAGGACAACGAGCAGCAACAAACTGCTGCACTCTTGGGCTCTGGACCAAGTCCTCCTCCAGCACCTCCTCCTCGTCCTCCTCCTCGTCCTCGTCCACGATTTCGTCCTGGCTGCTTGCATATGCATGCGAAAATGTTAAAGCAAATAAGAAAGAGTGTGAAAACGAGCAGCTTGCCATGTAAACAAGTAAACCAATAAGTGCATTGGTGTGTATAAAAAGGATATACACGAGCACCGAACCCTTCGAGTGTGTGGCTTTAAAAACTGACCAACTAAATCCCCGGTCTCAGTTGCAGCTTCACTTCAGCTAAGCCCGTCCTCAGCAGCCGGAATCAGAAAGCCCTCCCACAAAATCGGAACGAGAAAAAAAAAAGGGAAACCCTCGATTCCGAATATAAAAAGCAAATTGTTTAATGAATTACTCGCTCGTGTTGCCTTTTCTTGTTGTTGTTTGCACAATTTGTTTACGCAACGCGTGACGCTTAAATGCTAAATAATGCAAATGTAAATGCGCTGCCATTGTTTGAGTTCGCATTTATTTGTCTTTCCCGCTCGCTGCTTTTTGGATCCTTGCAATCCCTTTTTTCCTTATAAGCTGGTAATTATGACAGGGCTTCGGCGAAACCCAACCAAGTTGGCATAACACGCTAATAAATTCCCTATAAACCAACAGAGCCTTTGTTTATGCATATTCTCTTCAAGGGAAATCAACTTTGGTCGCTTTTCTTGCTCGACATTCACTTGTATTTCTTTGATTGAAAAAAACCTTTATTTATGGATTTTAAAGATTGTGAAGGATTGTGCTGCTATTGTATTTATTTGTTCAAAATTTTCGTTCAAAAATGCTTTATACAACAATATATTCTCCCTTTTTAGAGCATTTCATCTTCGTATATTTTTCCAAATAAATCTGCCTCGCCGATTGCGTATTAATTTTCTTCGTCATCGTGCCGCAATAAACATGAAGCGAAATTAACATATTTTCGTTTGTGTTCCCTTGCCGTTTCTTCGTTTTTGTTTGCACTCTGATCGATTTGTGCCGCGTAACTAACGAGGAAACGGCGCCGCCCTTTTTCATTTTTGGGCAACTTTACAATTGGTCAGGGCTTAACATTTGGGGAGCATTTTCAAGTAATCCCCCTGCCATCCAAATTGCGCCACTAACTTATGATTCGCGAAAAAATTACATTAGAATTGCAAATTGGCGGCGGCGGTGGCAATTCAGCATGGCTAAATAAAAGTTGTGTCTCTCTGCCATGTGGGCGTTTGGGCGTGTGGGCGTGACAGGGGGTTGCGCTACCTACAACAACAAACAAACTCAAACATTTATGACAATAACTTCTTAAATGCTTTGTTCTTGCCGTTGTCGTCGGGCCTTCGAAGTGGAATCCGCCCCCAAAGGCCAGCGAAAAGTTACATAAGGACAGGACGGGCAGGATCCTTGGCTTATTCGGGTCCAGCATTTCGACGTTGAATTGAATTACTTTTGCGCCAGTTGAAATTTCAATTGGCAGAGGAGGAAGCAGGAAGGAGAATGGAGGAAAGAGGACGGAGGATGGCGAATGGAGACATGGCACATGTGCAGCCATATGCAATGCACTGGCCGGAAACGGAAATGCACGCTGCCATTTTAGCATGCCGCCCGCACACACACACACACACATACTTTCGGAGTAAGAGGAAGCGGGGCATACAAATGAGGCGTTGAATAATTGAAGACATAAATTCGCACTTGCACATAGCCAGAAAAAAAAAACAAGAAGAAAAAAAAAATACAGGCAGCTTTTTATTGTTGCCGCCTCTTGGCACTTGGCTTCCGCTGGCTCTGGATATTTTCCCCTATTTTCCCAGCCTGCCCAATTCACTTTTTATTCTTATGTATTTTGCATTGCTCGCTCCCCGGCAGCATGTTTAATTCCCAATCTCGGGCACAGCTCGGCGACCTGGCCACCTTTTGCACTCGAGAGCGCAGTGGGTGGCCAAAGGCCCCTCAGAGCCCAGCTCAGTGACCCTCGGAAGGAGCAGAAAGGAGCAGAAAGGAGCAGAAGGAGCAGCAGCAGCAGCAGCAGCAGCAGCAGCAGCAGCAGCAGCAGCAGCAGCAGCAGCAGCAGCAGCAGCAGTAGCGGCTGAGAGTTGCTCGTTTAACTTTCATGAAATTATAATTTGCTTTGTAATTCGAGCATCCTTAGCAGCGATGACGGGGCCAGCAAAGCAAGGAGGAGCAGGACCTTGCCCAGACCCTGGCCATATAACTACACATTGAAAATATTTTAATTAACGAAAATTGTTCTGCAAGTTGTTTTATATGGGACCGTGGTATGGAGCCAACTTGAACTGCTATCCGCTATCCGCAAAAGGCAGGATTCGAATAGAACGAAAGGTCCCAGGGAAGCAACTGCCCTCGCCGAGAAAACCAATCCCATTAGAAATCTCAATCCCACTCGCAAGTCTCTGCAAAAATATTGAGCAGCTGCTTCCATTCTTGGAATAGCACACACACACCCACACACTCTGGCTGGAGTACATATATCTTACTTATGCTCGCAAAGATTAAAAGTTTCTCAGTGCAAGTTCTTGCCTAAGCTGTAACATCTTTGTATGGCCCCAATAGACCCCCTTTTAACCCACTTCAGCCCACATCCTCTTTTTTCGCTGCCTTTTTTCCTGTGTATAACCCGCTCAAGTTGTTTGGCCTGCCGCAAAATGTGTGTGTGTGTGTGTGTGTGTGTGTGTGTGTATCTGTGTGTGTGCTTTTGGGTCGAGCTTGGGAACCTTTTCAAATCCGAAATCGATATTAATTAAATTTTAGTAGCTCACACGAAGAGCTCAAGAAATCTCCGCTCTTGGCGAAAGCAAAATGGAAAATAAGTAAAAAAAGTGACAAAGTTTTTGCGACCAGCTTATTAAAAGTGATGACAGGCTGTGGCCGAAAAGAAAACTGTGTGCGAAAACTGCTTTCATTAGGGTTATAATGGAGATTGACGCCGCTTAAAATGCAAGTTTATCTTTCGGCATGGCCAAAGCAAACTTTGCTTGTCCAGCAAATTGATAAGTGGGATAATCCCCGGGCCGAAACTAATTTGAAAATGCTTAAAACACTAAAACTGCAGGCCCCATCCTTGGTGTGATGAAATGATCGGGGTAATATTAGATTTCTGGCCAATCCAATCAAATTAAAACGGAGCCCTGTGACAAAGGAAATTTATGTAAATATTAACTCTATTCTGCTGTGCTCTGACCTTTGGGCCCCCAGTCTGGGGTGTTCCTTTTGAGGGGCAACCCTTGACCCTATGTCATAGTGCGTGCCATCAGATTTCAGTCGCTTCATTCGCTTTTTTCCATTAATAGTTGATCTGCTAAGCCCAAGTCATCAACTATGCAAAACCGTTTTTCATCATTCGCCATTTGCCATTCTCTCTATATCTGTATCTGTATCTGTATCCGTTTCCGCATCTGTATCTGCATCTGTTTCTATATCTTTCTGACCACCTCCTCCACTCGACTTCACAACTCTCTGCACAACAATTTAATATTCATACTTGCGTTCCATTCGTGCAGCTAATGTCGGGGTTTGGTTTCGGTTTTGGTTTCGGTTTGGCCGCTGCCACTGCTGCTTTGGCATAACAAATCAAGTTGCGGATTATAAATGGAATCCTTTTTTAATTGAAATATATATCCTGTGCCTCGGCTCGCACGAGTGCGCCTCATTAATGTGCCACTCGCCTCGCCCTGGCTCCCACTTTGGTCCTTCCGCCTTTTTGTCTCTGAATGGCTTCGATTGATGCGTTTTTGATTGCAAGTTTACCACAAACAGATCGTCCAATTCAAGGCTTTATATATGTGGTACATGTGCGGTCGAAATTACAGCTTTTTCCTTACAAATTACATGCCCAATTGGAAATTATTTGGCTAAAAAAAATGTTATTAATTTTCGGGGTATGCTAGCGGTAGCCCTCAAATCTCTAAGCTCTACCGACTGAAATTAAAAAATAATTTTTAAATATTATGAGCATTCAACATAAGTTTCCCGCCAAAAAAGTTATTTTAAATGAAAATGTCTTACACACACATAAAAAATGATTTCAATTCAAAAATAGCTCTCGTTATTAGACTAGCTCCCTTTTTAAAAGTTTTTCTAGCGTTCTATTATTTTGCCCGCAGCTGTGTGCACATAATATGGGTAAGCAAACGAATTGAGTGGTTTGGGGTTGTGCATTACTCATACGCAGCGTGTGTCGGTGGCAAAAAGCAACTTAAATTCTACTTACAGCCAAATATGTAATAAATACGAGCTTAAAAAAGTTTATCTATATTTCAACCGCACGCAGTCATGTGCTTACACACACACATCTCTTGCATGTAGGTATGTATGTTTTTTTTCGGTGGGTTTGTACATAAGAACTCGATGATGTTTTTTTGCTGTCGCCTGCCGAAAGTTTTTTGAAAGATGTCCCACCCACCGCCGGCAACTCCCTGGCATCGCACACGTCCAGCTCGGAAAAGTTTACTTTTTCTATCCCCATCCTCATCCCTATCCCCACTTCATACATACATATCTAGAGGGGTTTTTTTCGGTCTCGCACAAACGAAAAATAAGTAAGTGCCGAGTGCTGGGGACAGACTATCATTAGATGTATGACTATTCAGTTGCAGCTTTAAGTCGACGGAGTTGTGTGCTTTCCCCAAGCATTTTTGAAGAGCGTCGGCTGCCGGGATTTCTACTTTTTCATTTCAATTTCACAGGCAGCCACAGCCACCAAAAACCAAATCCTGACAAGCCCGACGCCGTATAAATTGTCGCAATCAAGCAGGCATACAAAAGCGGGAAACCCAAAAACGGAACAGAACGGAAAGGAGCGGAGCGGGCAGTCGGCATGAATCCAAGGAAAAAAAAATTCTCCGACAGAGAATCGAGAAAACCGCCGGCAAGATGAATTACTGGAAATTATCCAGTTAGAACTTCGGGGACTTTGAAACAAAACCAAAGGCGTGTAGATGGGCAGGCAAAAGCGGTTCGCAAACGGGCGAAAGGGGGTGGGAATTGCTGACGATTTAACGAGTGGCCGGGCAGAGCTTCATCCATCTGTCCCCCCACTCATATATATAGTATAATGGGGGGTATATAGAATGTGCATTCCGGGAATCTGTAAGCGGCCACTGACAAAGTAGAGCATTCCATTGAAACGCTAACAAACACGATTGTTCGCATATACCGCAAGCCTTAAGCTCCTTGGCTTTAACTTCCGAAGTAAATGCAAATTATCTTGGATTTTCGTGGTCTCATTAGGGAAACAATAAGTTGAAATACATGATTGCATAGATAGATTGCATAATTGGAACGACAAGTTATGTACATAGAGTGTTGAAACAATTCATTTATGTATTCTTCCTTTATTTCATATTTTTGATTTGTCTTTACCTTTGAATTAAACACATGTTATGGATTAAATAAGATATTAAACAAATATTTTATCTTTGAAAATAATGTGAGCACACTAATTTAATAACACAATAAGTGATAATTTCAAATAATAGTAAGATATACTGCTTTTGTATTCTGAAACACGGAAAATATTTTTAATTTTAACGAACAACAGAATTTGTATTTCTTTGAGCTTTAAATAGGTTCGATTGTTTTATTTTAAACCAGTCAAATACCAAAGCTGAAATGCAGTGATAGTCTTCAAACTCTTATATTTGAAGTCTCTTTTTTACCCATTTTTCAAAGGGAAAACTCTTTTCTTTGACTGTGAAAATGAGACTGAGGGACACTTTAACCTTTCCGCTTTCTAGCCTGCTTTTATTTTTTTTCGGCTGGCCAATGCCTAATTCTTCGGGAGGCGGGAACTCAAATAAAAATCACCCGCAGCACTCTTTGTCGGCCACATTCATTAATGTCAACAGCAGTCGCCTCGCCTAGGACTCACTGTACACTGTAAGCACATAATGTGCCACAAAACGCATAAAATACATACAGACAGTGGCAGACGGACACATACAGATGTCTGACACTGTAGTCATCGTCTGAATTCTGTAGTCTGCCCGCTGTTTTATATAACGATTACGATAATGAAGCGTCGCCGTTTCCACTGAGCGCAGCATTTTTGTACACAAAATGAGCCAAATGAATGGCCCGGCTTTTGGGCGGTTCGTTGGGTGGGCGTGGCGGATGGGTTTTGTTTTAAGGGGGGTGGCAGTGGCGGTACAGCATCAACGTCTGTCGTTGATGGCTTTTTGAAGTTCTCCGTGCTGGCAGGCGGCGCAATGATTGGGGATTATGACGAATTAATGAATTCAGATTTAAATAAAATTACGCGCGCCTGCTTGTTAGTGCCACACACATACATTTGCGTTCAATATAATAGCACTTTGGCTTCTTTTAATTATTTAAGTTAGTGAATTATCTCATGATTTTTAAGCCATCAGCATAGCATCCAGCTCAATGACTTAAAATAGTTATTTTAAGTGCAACCGCTTGTTATGTAAAAGTTGATTATAAAATCAACCCTTTTTAAAACCCATAAGCATCACTGATCGAAATAACTTTAGAATCTGGAATTAAGTAAAGTTCAATAGTTAAAATATAATTATAATTATATATACCAAAGCTAATGAAATGGAATCAATTAAATTAGGAATGCAAAAATGCATTGAATATTTTAAAGAATTATGTAACCAAATAAGTTGCAAAATACTGTCATTTTACGGATTGCTATTATTTCAACGGCAGCTGTAAACAAAATTATATACATGTCGAGCACCACACCGCATTTTTGTTGCTGTTCATTTAACGTTTGCTAATAGAATTAAAGTTTGCGGTTACCCGATGAGCAAAGAGAAGCGGAAATTGGGAAAATCGGGAAATCGGAAAACGGGGCGGCATAATGAGCTAGCCACCGATCCAGGGGCAGTGTAATTATGACAGCTATCGGTGGGGCATGGGGCCATTTGGCCATTTGGCCATCGATGGGCGGACATTAACAACAGGCCGCAATTCCAGCGCAGTGTTCGCTTTTCCAGCTTTGCCCGCTTAATTAACAACAACAATTGCAATTGTAGTGCCCCGCCTGCCACGCCCCCATCGGTAGTGCTGCGGCCCACCGCCCCCTTATCCTTGCAGCACCTGAGCTGGCAATTTTTGTGTCATTTGGCGCGTGTAACCTTCGCCGTTCGTTTGCATTGTGTTGTGGCATTGTTGTTGATTGTTAATTGAAAAACAATGTTGTAGCTGGTTTCATCGGCGGCTGCACTTCAAGAGCTGCGAATTGCGAGGCGCGAACAACAGCAACATTACACAGGAAAAATGCAATATTAAAATACAATAACATTAAATTAAAAAGCATAATCCCCTTACATTTAATATTGTATTTTTAAGGGGGGAATTTTAAATCACTACTTCAGCTATGTGTATATACTAAGGTAAGATGTAAAGCCACTAAAATAAATCTCTAAACATATTCACTTAGCATAAAAAAGGTTAAAGTAAAAGTATCGTATCCATAATAAGTCAAAAGGTGTCCACCATTGATTTCATTCATTTGGAAGTTAACCAATTGATTTCGAAACTAACCAATATTAAATCCCATTTTTTTCTGTGCTGCTACTGAAGCTGTAAAGTGTTCCAACAATGGGTGGTGGGCGTAAAACTGCGGCGCAAGCTTAATTAATTTTTATAAGGCCGCCTTCGCTGGCATCGTGGCTGCATTTTAATTACAGTGCACAGGAGTTGCGAGTTGCCTTAAGCGCATTGATTAAGTTTAATCAATGGCCCATAAGCAGGCAGTCAAGCAGGAGGAGATGGGCCAGGGGGGTTGTACAAGGGGCGGGAAAATGGTATTCGGGGTCAGCTTGCTGCTCATTAAAGGCCGCATCGCAACTTTGACAAGAAATGTGCAATTAGCAGTTGAGCGAGCGAGCGCGCAGCAGGGCTGATGGCAAAGTTGTCACATTATAATATTGAATGGCAGACAAGACGCCCTTGGGACACGGCCAAAGGAGTCAAAGAAGCCAAAGGAAATCAGGTGCCATACCAAGCAATCCGATTTATGGCACAAAATAAGCAGATTATTTAAAAATCATTTTAAATTGTCATTTAGGTATTATTTCAACAGTCCAATGATTTACCTTTATTTATGCTATAAATATGGTAAATTTCAATAATGCGCTGAACTTAATAAGTTTGTTGGCTAATTGGCTGATGTTTTATTAAATGGATGTATTTAAAAAAGTTTAAAGCCGACGACTTTAGTCAACACAAAAACCAAAATTGCTTTATTAAAATCAGGTTTAATTGACAGAAAATCAAATTTAAATAAAATTCAAATACACATTTAATTAATTTTAGTCGAAACTAGAGCAATTAAAATTTCGATGTTTTCACTTACTAAATTTCCATCTGTATAATATAATTACAAACGTTGAAATAATTTAGAACAATTAAAGACAAGTCATTTATAGTCATTGGTTTTCTGATTTGCGCTTTCAAAAACCTTTCAAGTTCCTAAATATTTAAATTATAATTATATAAAAATTTTAAAATTTTAAATTATTTTTTGCTATTTAATTTGTTACAATATAAAATAGTCTTATTTAAACTCAACTCAACGAAATAAAACACACATTTCAAACACATATTAATAATAAGCAATCGTATCTGTTAGATTGATTGCCATTGCAAATGCCATTAACGACAACAAAGATATGCGGCATATTCCAATTAAACAGTTTCAATAAGTACCTTAATTAAGGCACAGTAAAATATTATGAAAATAAATAGCTCATGCTGTTGTCCGAATACCAAATTTGTTTGATATCTGTCATTTATCATGCATGCCTCAATTTAACAAGTGGACAATTCCCGTTGACCAATGCAATTGAGCCTCAATCTGATTGTGATGGCCAATTTGGCAGCACATTCGGTGCATTCATTGGCTGCGTCAATTAAAATATCAAATGACAGTCAGTCATTTGGTCATTAAGCCAGTCAGTCAGTCTATCAGTCTATCAGTCTATCAGTCTGTCAGTTGGGCAGTTCATCATTCCCCCGTGTCCAGTTAGCGGGTCTGTAATGAGCCAGTCAGCCAGTGGAAAGTCAGCGCAGTTAGTTAGTTAGTTAGTGCGCTGGTTTGACAGTCAACTATCATTATAAGTTCTTTTGCGCCATAATGGGTAAAAGTTTTGCGCCCTCTTCAAAGCGGTGGGCGTTCGAAGGGGTATATTAGTGGGTGGTTACTTGCCTCGTTGGGTCACTACTTTCACACAATGTGTATGATGGTGTGTGTGTATGATGGTGTGTGTGTATGATGGTGTGTGTGTGTGTGTGTGCTGGCCATTGTGCGCACTCACTTTGCAATTAGCAGCAGTTTTGTCTGCTGCGAACATTTATTCAGGCCATTAATTGAGTTGATCGCACCGAGGAGGCAAACTTCGAATGCTTATGCACCAACTGAAACAAAGAAGCGAACAAGTGCAGCAAAGTCGCGGGAAATGGGTCGGGAAATGAAATATGGCCACTTCTTAGCCAGGAAAAGCACAAGAAGCGATTCAAAGTCTTACCAACTACTAGATTTTATATAAACATGTCATTACAACGTCTGGGCTTAAAACCAACATCTTTTCTCTTCTCGGAGATGTTATTTTTTTAAGTCTTATGATTATTGTATTACAAAAAAAAAGACAATCTAATTTTCAAGTTATCAGAAGAATATGAAATCTTTAAGCTGTTTTAAAATAAATATTTGAAAACAATAGGTAGTACATGACCATATTGTATGTGTTGTCTCCAAATGATTTTTAATAAAAAATTAATTAAAATTTATTAAAAAAGCTTTAAGTTATTCAAAGAAATTTAACCAAGAATATAATAAAATTTGTTGAATAAAAATAGTCCTATAAAAAATCTACCTAATATATAATGAAGTTAATTTAACTTTAACATGTACATATATCTAACGAACGCCTTTTTCTTCCACTTGACTATTTGCAGATCGAGGATGCCATGTTGATGTTTGATAAGCAGACCAATCGGCACAGAGGTGAGTTTTCCCAATCACAAGCGTTATCGCCATAGGTATTGCAATCTCTGGTGGTGCGCAACAGTGCCACAAAACATTTGCTAGCCCGTTTCCGGACTTTAACGAGAGCGGAAGTGCGAGAGCTTAGCAAATGCACACACTCTTTAGCTTCAACACAATGCCAATGTATCATGCATGGCAGGATGCTCATAAGCAAAGGGCTAATACAGTTTTAAAACGTTGTCGGGGCATTAAAATTGCTGCGCAGCAGGATGTAGAAGGACCCGAAAAGATTACCTGCCAATGCAACCGGATATGAGGGCCATAAGAGACGGGCCATCCTCTTAGCTGTGGGTGGTGGCCAGGTTCACAGGTGGCAGGTGGGTGGTGCTGGCCAGCGAGGTCAGCAGCTGAGGTGCGCTGGACGGCAGAAGGCTTAAATCTCCAGTGTACATCCGCTACACGAACTTGTAGCGCACGACTGCGTCCATTGCGTTTGCCCATCTGTCCGTCTGTCCGTCAGTCTGTCAGTCCGTCCGGCATTCGACCGGTTGTCAGAATGTCCGGCTTGCGCTGCACTGCTAAAAAATGAGGTCGTGATATAACGAAAATCCTAAAAGCCGGAAAAGAATTTAGGAGCTGCCAAAGCAGCAGGAGTTGCACTTTCAAGTTGATAATGAAACATTTTGAGTAAATAATTAATAAGCTTAATAAGTAAACATGTTTAATAAAATGATCCACTTATACAACTGGATAATTGGATATATTTTACAAGCATATCTAAACATGTTTCTGAGGCTTCTTTTAAACTTAACTAAAACGCAACGATATAAAATATCGCAGCTTAAGCAACACCATTAAATTTGTACCATCCTGAACTCAAAGGCTTACTTTAGGTGAATTTTTTTGTGATTTCTGCCACAGTGCGTGTCCATTTCGAGTCCTGTTGTGTCGCCCGATGCCTTGTCGTTGTCAATTTTGCTTATTAAAGTTTTAAATGACGCCCCGAATTTCGCATTGCGACCGGGTCTCGAATCCCATTGACATGTCCCTCTGGCAGGAGAGAGGGTCGTCCTATCGGGGATCCGACTTCAACCTGAGACAAGGCGCATTAAGATTGATGTGCCCAATTTTGCGCAAACCAAAAACACACTCACTGAGGTGCGCCACATCCATCCGCAGAGGTCCTTGCCACTGGCTCAAAAGTAATTAGCTCACACGGACGCGGGCAGCGGCATGCATCAATAGTTGTGGGTGCACAATCATTCCGCCACTTGCCCGGCACCACCACCACCACCCCCTTGAATGACCCACCCCCGCACCACCGGACATTGTTAACTTTTGCGCCCTTCAAATTACGCACTCGGGAATAAGAAAACATGATTTTTGCTTGTGCGCGGCCCATAAAAAATTGTAGCATACTTCTGTGCGCCGCATCGCAGATAAGCGCACAAAAAGAAGAGTGGGCTGCGAAAAAAGGGAAAATGGGGCGGCGGTGGGCGGAGGGGCTACAGAGATAGAGCCGTGGGCCCACAGAACATTTCGCTTAATTGGACGCTGGAGTACGCTGAAACTGCATGATGATGCAGTCATACATACTGTACACACAAAAAAAAAAAGGAAGGCATAAAAGCGGACAGGCAGCGACGTCGGCAGCCAATAAAAACAAATATGAGGCATTTTAAAAATAATGTGAAGGACGTCCAGGCATCACATCAAAGATTTAGGCACTCGGGGACCAAGCAGAACATAATGAGCAATATAAATGAGTTTCACGAATTTTTAACGAATTTCCTGTTTGCCTTTTTTTTGTTGGTTACTTTTCGACTTTTCCAATTAAAAATGCATTGCTGGGGATTTTTACTTTGGTCAAAACTCATACTTATCTTGGGTATTCAAAATTCAAATAGTATATAACTACATTAAGTACCAAATAAAAATTTTAATATGAGTTAACAAATAAATGCACATTTTTAAGCAAACAAAATAATTTAATAAAATAGACAGTTAAATTATATAACTAGTGTTTCAAAGTACCCTTGGGCTTTAAAAGTAAACGTAGGTTAATTTTACAAAACTAAGGGATAAAAGTACGAGAATCAAAAGTTCATTGAGTTAAATGGTTTAAGCCATTATGTTTGGCCCTGGGAAGCCACTTGAAGAAAATTTCCACAAATTACCTGCTTTGCCTGCCTTTGTGATTTGCCAATTTTCCAATTAAAAATGCATTGGGTGGACAGTTTAGCCACTGACACGACCCATTGGCTGAGCAATTCATTTTGGCCGGGACATGTCAGCCTTGCAAATTACAATTGCGTGCATCGATCGCCGGATGAAATATGCAGGCGTTGTTGTTGTCCTTCATACCGCTGTGGCGAGCGGTGGAACTGCCAACTGCCCAACTTCACAGGCGACCAGCCAGCAGCCACCAGCGGCCAAGTCAATAGAAAATGTGTGTCGTTAATCAAAGGGTATTAGTTGTAGCAGGAGCCTTCATTGCCACTCGGGGTGGAGAATGGGAAGTGGATAGTGATGGGTGGGTGAGGGGGTGGGGTGCCAGGACGAGGACGAGGACGAGCACACCGATGGCGACTTTTTGTACAGTCGGACGATGTACGATGTACGATGTACGACCTTATTGCCATGAGGAGTCGGAGTCCGTTGCCTACTGGCACTTGCGATATGCCTGTAATTGCATTTTATCGATCCGATCCGAGAGCCCCCTATATATGGCAATTGCCACGTACACACACACACACACACACACGCCAACTATAATAAAGAAGGGGCAAGAGGAAAAAAAAAGAAAAAAAAAAGAAAAAGAAAAGTGGAAAAGACGTCGTTGGTTGCTCCGGCTACACGGCAGCAAGTTTGTTACTCATTCATAAATCATGTGTGCAGCCCAGCGACACACACACACACAGACACAAACACACCATCCGACCAGCGGACATATAGACAGATAGACAAATAGACAGACATTCCAACATGGTGGCACAAAACACCCAAACTGAAACACACACACAAACACACACACACTCCACTTGTACATCCGTAAGCCTGGTCACTAAAAATTGCAGCGGCGTTTTCCAGCTAACAAGAGCGGTGGCAGTTGGCCCAGAACTACAACCGTTTCATATGGGTAAAAAGTAACAAGATATGGGAAGCGATATATGAATATGCCATAAAACAATATAGGCAGGCCCAAACAGCAATAACAACCACGGGAATGACAACAAAAACGCGAGCGAGGGCAATTGCAATTACAGTGGAGATGCGCCAAGGGGAACTGGAGCACAGTAGTACCTCATTTCTAAGGTTTAATTGAAATAATTAGCCATTTCCTAATGCCCCTTCGCAAAAAGTGTAATTCACACTGCTTGAGTCTTACATTTGTTGTGAAGCTGAAGTTACTATTACTATTATTAGAACCATTACCTTATTTTTATCAAATAAAATTTGCAAATTAAGAAAGTATATTATATTTAACATTCAGTTTTCATTAGCGTTAACTATTTGAGCGCAGTTTCAATCTAAAAATGTTATTTTAACAACTAAGAAAATACCTCAAAAAAAGAATAAAAACGAAGCTAGCTGCCATAATTTAAAGCCTTTATTAAATTTCCCCCTTAGGCAATCTCTCCTGTGCAAAAATAGAGTTCACAACACAGCCGAGCTGCGACCCAAACTATGCTATGAATTTCATTTGGCAAGCCAAGGACATGCCCAACGTGCGCCTAAGCAGCCCGTTGTGGGTGGATGGGTGTTAGTTTTGGCTGGGTGGCAGTGGGTGTGCAGAGTGCAGAGGATCGGCAACTTTTGGGGGCCGGCTTGGCAGTTGGCGTCGCCAGCCGCCACTAATATTAAAATTGAAAATTTTGTAATTTTTCTTTTTGGCAAGCCGGCGCAGCGCAGTCATAACAGCAGCTGGCTTTTGGGTCCTTCCCTTCCCTACACTACCCTACCCCAAACCCAAGGCACCCCCTGCTCCAACCCTCCTGCCCACCTAGAGCATATATCTGTGTCCGCTTCTTGGCAATAACATGCATGAGTGTGCAATTTGTGCAGTTGCCAAGACCATCGTCAGCTCCAATCGCTCCAGCGCTTCGTCCTGCGGGAAATTTTCGACAGGTAAAAATGGCGGCCGGGCTCAAAACTCCGACTCAGATGCCTGAAAGCCGTAAGCCTCAAGCCACGGAATTAACTGGGCAAAGAGCATTGCCTCATTCCTCATGCTACCCGGCCGCATTTGTATCCAGCAGATACATTTTTGATTGAGTTACGTGTGGAGCGTAGAACGTGGAGCACACCAAAAGTAGCCGGCTTCATTTGTTCCACGGCTGATTTATGAAGTAGCAACGGAATAGAAGAGGCCCCGAAAATGGCTAAGGGACACAGAGAAAAATAAAGGTCTTTAATGACTCTTTCAAATAAATTATTATTTGGCAAAAAATCATTAAACTATAAGAGCAGTCAAACAATTGTTATTTAGAATCACTATTTTATGAAATGTTAATAAGCCAGTTTTCCAGTTTATTTTGAAAATAAAAACGAAATTGAATCTATTTTTTATTTGATATCATACAGCTATGATATACACTATGATACAACTAGTTAACCAGAGGATATCTAGTTGCAACATTTTCGCTTTGCCGTGAAGCCTTACGTGCAACGTTGCAACGTGCGCTAATTTTATATAATTAAAGCAAATACAAACACACTTCAGGACGCTGAGGAAACAGCCCGTACGTTGTCTTAAGAAAAGGACCTCGGAGCTTCCGCTACCGCTCGGCACATGTCACTAATAAGCCTGCGTGTTTACTGTTACTTGTTTCAACTAATTTCTCAGTTACGCCCAGCTCGGCCACGCCCCCGCCCGCACGAGAGTGCAAACACACGTACACAAACAACATGCGGGCACCAGGGCATCAGGTGTCTGCACTTGGCCTTGCTAATTGCACAGAGAGAGCCCTCCTTTTTCGGCCATGTGAAATCTCAGACAATTGCGCTAATTGAAAAGTCCCGATAAGACCGAAGTGCTGAAATCGGAGGAAGAAAATCGGAGCAGAAAGCAAGAAAGCGAAGCATTAAGCGGATAGCGAAGGCACGGAGAAAGCCTGAAAGAGAATTTTATAGAACTCAATCTGATGGGAAGTTGCTTCTTAACTTCAACTACATTCAGGGAGTGTTTTCAACGGTTTTGAAAGTACAATTTTAATTAAGCCATTTCTTTACCAATTAAAGTTTATATCGAATACGCAAATAACAAATAAAAATGTATTTTAACCTATAAAACTCATATAACAGTTAACACTGTGTAAAGAGGCAAATTTAAGTTTGCATTTCCGAAATTAAAGATTTAGCCGTAAGAAAACACAAAAACTATCGTGAAACCCACTCCATTCGAAACTTCTTAATAAAAAGAAATTCAAGCAACTTAACTTTTCCGCCAGCACAAATTGCAGCGGCAACAAATGGAAGAAATTTAATTAAGCTATAATAAATCCTTTCCCAATTCGGACCGAAAAACCCCCCGAATGACTTGACATTCCAGGAATTTAAGTTCTTCTTCGTCAGCCTCCAATTGGAAGATATCAAAAATAGCTTCACTGGCCAACCATTAGGACAAACTTATTATGCCCGATCCCAGAGGGGGCCAACAAGGGGGGGGTAGCGTTGGGCTAAGGGGGCGGGGCCCTGAGCTGTGTCCGCTAGCAAAGTTTATTATGTAAACTCGGAGCGGCCAGTGTTTGAATTACTCGCCCAGCCGCCACTTGAGGCCCTGCAGGGGATGCATATTGAGGTCAGCCAGAGGACAGCTATCCTGGGCCCAAAATGGCAGTAGTGGAGAGGGTTTTCGGGGGGTGGAGGGGGGAGGTCAAGGGGTGAGCACCGCCTCTGTCTCGGTCTCGACACTTGAGTAAATTATTTAGCCGCTCGCTCACACAAAAGCATATTTCGTTCAATTTTTGTGCAGCCCTTAAACTTTTTTGCCCACTCTCACTCAGCAACTCACTCACTTCGTTTCGCTTCCTTTCTCTTGCAGGTTTTGGCTTCGTTACATTTCAAAGCGAAGATGTGGTAGACAAAGTTTGCGAAATTCATTTCCACGAGATAAACAACAAAATGGTAAGTGAAGCGTGGCGGTCTGAATCGCAGCCCTAGAGGCAATGCCTGCTAGTCCTCAGCTTTTAGTTTTTATTTGGCCATACCGAGAAAAATACTGCCCTAAATTGGACATCAATTTGAGATTTTATTGTAGCGAAATTGTGTGAAAAATTCTGAAAAACATGAAAGAAGTATTTATAATGCAGCTTGAGTCTCAATATAAAAATGATGGAACTCTAAATAAACAATGTCAGTCTTCTAACGAATATGCCTTTATAATAACTAAAATTATTGACACAATTAAGTCTTTTAAACTAAAAATAATATTGATATAGACTTTAAATTTGTGTTTTCAACATCAAAATTCAAAATTTTTCTCTAATGTAGAAGAGTTTTTCAGAAATAAATGTTCAATGTTCAAATTATTTATGGCAAAAAGGCAAAAACAAAAATTATAACAAGAGATAAATCAAGGAATAATAAGACTTTTTCATTACTTATTTATTTTTTAAGCCCCGGTAATTTTGTCTAATAATTTAATCTTGATTAATCGGCTGAAAGCAAATGAGATACTAAAATTATCCCGAAGCAATGTAGACAGTCAGATTTGCATTGCAATAGCAACCAAGCAACTTTTCAAAAATATTTAAAACTCAAACCAAATTTGATATATGCTTCTTGTGTCCTTTCAGGTCGAGTGCAAGAAGGCGCAGCCGAAGGAGGTGATGCTGCCGGCCAATCTGGCCAAGACGCGGGCTGCCGGGCGCTCCGCATACGGTGAGTTGGTAGTCTGGGGTAGCAGCCACGCCCATTCGACGGCGGCCACGTCCGCCGCCGCCGCCGGTCTGCTGCCGAGTAGTTTAGCCGCTGCCGCCTCCGTGCTGCAGCAGCACCAGCAGCAGCAGCACCAACAGCAGCAGCAGCAACAACAACAGCAGCAGCAGCATCAGCATCACCAGCAGCTGCACCACACACACACCCATCCACACGCTCAGTCACCTGCCCACAACCACAGCCACGCCCACCACCACCCACACAGCCAGTTGTTGGGCTCACTGCGCTACACGCCCTATCCGCTGCCCGCCCATTTGTCAGCGGCAGCAGTTGTTGCCGCCCAGCAGCAACACCAGCAACAGCAGCAGCAGCAACAACAGCAGGCCGTGGCCGCCCAACAGCAGCAACAGCAGCAAAGTTTGGCCCAAGTGGTGGCCGCTGCCGCTGGTGCTGCACCGGGCCTGCTGCCGCTCGCCAATACCGCTCCGCCTGCCACGCCCTCTCTGCTGCAGTTCGCAGCCGGTCAGAGCAATGCCGCCCTGGCCAATTCGTTATACGCGGACGCGGCTGCCGTCGTCGGCTATAAGCGACTGCTGGCAGCGGCAGCGGTCAGCAGCGGTCTCCGCGCACCGCCGAGTACCGCTCTGGGCGCTTTGCAAGCGGCCGCCGCCAATGCACCCGCTGCCGCCGCCGCCGCCCAGCTACAGCAGGCCCAATTGCGCCAGAACGCCGCCCTGGCCGCCGCCCACTATCCGCTCAGCGAACTGCTGGCCATGCAGGGCGGCATGGAGATGGGCTCCGGCGCCAATTCCGCGGCGGCAGCGGCGGCCTCGCTGTACCAGCTGCCCGGAATCTGACCGCCCAGGCCACAGTGAGCCCTCTAATAAATAGATTAGCATTAATTTGCAAAACTTCAATCTTCAGTATCATTTGCCAGACTCACGAGCTCTCTTGACTTGGCACTCCCTTTGATCAGCTACCCAAGTTTAAAACATTTCCCAAAATATAAATCTTTAATATCTTATGATATAAGAACACCAAGCTAAATTCTCAATCTCGTTTCCGTTGATTTTCAAAGACTGACATCATAAATTCCATTACATTTCAAGCCCTTGATTTGGAAACTATAAATTGTTTCATCTAAAAACAATTTTTTTAAACACTTTAATTTTGGTGGCTTTGTTTGTCAAGATTGCCATTAAAATCAGATATTTAAAGATATAAACCAGTTTCTAACTCTTTAATACAATTAGAAATATATTTTAAAAGATCATTTAAGCGAAAATAATTCATTCATTGCAGAGCTATTTCTTAACTACTTCCACTATCTGATGATAGTTCAAGCTGGCACCCCTTATTACACAAAAAAACACACTTTCACTAAACACAACACACACTCGACTACACCTATATATATGACTCTCATTCCGTCTCAATGTCCAAAAAATATGTTAAGCGGCTAGGCCTAGGATTACGTGTACTTCTACTTACAATTAGCCATGTACTTACTTATGCCATATGTACTATATATCGTAACTTATATATTTTGTGACTGTCTAAGCTGCGTTTAGGCCACGCGGCGTATGCGTTATTTAACTAAATTACTAAATTACTTAAATAGCGGCGCATTCGTTTTCTTTCCTTAGCCATTAAGTGAACTTGACTTACTTAAGCTACATATATCTAGGTTAAGTGCAGGTCCTAGAGAGCTGCTTAGATCTTATCGAGGCCATCGATAAACTTAGACCTTAGACGGCGATCGTAATAATACTAACTTAATGTCTTAGACACCTGGCGACTTTTCTAGAACGTAAGAATGTAACAAAACCGAACGATGTTTCAAATTAAACAAGCAAAAAAGTCATCAGCTCCATAGGAAACACTCATTTATGTTTTAAAACGGATTCTCTTGTATATCGAACATTTACTTACAACTTACTTACGTAAACTCATATCTAATAGCTGTTCAAACCTAAAAAGGCGTATTTACCTAGACCCGCAGCCCAAAAGCGAATCGGATTCAAACCTAGCAAATGTATCGAATTAGCGATTAAGTTGGATTAAGTAAGCCAGCCGAAGGAGGCCAAGCAAGTACTAGAAATGCGATGTGTGTAACGAAGTTTAGTTTTGAAAAATTGATGACCGGACTGGGCAGATGCCAGCGTAGCGGCCGGACAGCTGTCGGAGTGTAATTTTCCGAAATGGATCATGGATAATGGATAACGGATGTGCAATGCACTCGGGCCAATTACAGGGCCCTGGCAAATTACGGCTCAGACAGCTGATGGCGATGCCCCAACTACTCGTCGTCTCCCAGTTCGAGTACTGATATACGTACAAACACATATTGTTTGCCCATAGCCATTAATATTTGACTAAACTCGAAACTAGCTATTTATTATACATGCATAAATAACCACATACACACATCTATTGCATTACGATAAGCGCATTAAGCGCTCAAATTCAAATTTCAAATTCAAATTCGAATCAAACTCAAATTCAAATTCAACTCTAGTTAAATCCAGTGTAACATTAGCCTAAGTTGCAACAATCGAGCGATGGTATAAACAGGAAACGAGCCCACATTCAGCCCTTCGATGCCCAAGATGAACGAACGACACAGAGAAATTGATGTGGAAAGGGCAGAGAAATGGCCGAGAAATGCTGGGAAAGCGAAGCGAAAGTGACCCCGGCCGAAGCAAAATTTATACAAACACTTTGATTAACCTCTAATAGCTGTTAACCTTCCTATATTCTCCCCTTCAGTTGTAGTGTTTATCTAGCCCACATATTTATAGTTTTGTGTGCGTTTAGTTCCGATTTGAATTTTTCTTCTTAAGTTCTCCTCATATATTAGTGGTGGTGAGGGGCAATGGCCTGGAGATATGGAGCATTTTTGTAGAAATGCACAACGGCAGGCCTTAGAATTGCCCCCCACTCGAAAGATTAAAATTAAACAAATTTATATATTAGCCAATTATTCAAATTTATACTCTTAGCATAGATACTAAATGTCTTAGATTATAACTACGTACATATCTAATAAGTGTTTAGAATTGTGTCATTTCTACGGTATATCGAACAAATGTAACTCTACTTATATAAACATAGCTCAAATCAAGGCTGTTATTGCAGAAAATGACTACAAAATGGGGCAGAATTTATTCCCCCACTAGTTATGCACTGAAAAAAAAGGAGTCGAGTGCAGTCGCAAAACATTTCTTAGAACTTAAAACATATAATAAATATTTAGTATGTAGCGGCAGTTTTTTAGTTGCCACTCACACTTTAATAGAACTTTAAGTACACAACGATTATAGTAAAGCAGTCGCTCATATTTACACTCTATAACAATTAGTCCTGATATAATCAATCCGATACTCTTTTGTTTGAATTCATTAGCTCTGATATAATCGTGTGAGTGTCAGTAATTATCTGTTTTATGCCTTTCTTTTCTGTGCTCTCTCTTGTTTTCCATGCGACTCCCTTAGATAACATCATGTGGGGACTGGGGACATTGCCCGAAGGTGAGAACTTGCAGTGAACTTAAATGTGATTAGCCAGAACTTAATATATGTATTTTCTATACTCTATTTTCCAATAGGTTTTCCGGCAGCTGCCTATGCTGCCTATGCCGCTGGTCGTGGATATTCGGGCTATCCCAGTTTTGGACTGCCCTATCCAACTGGTAAGTGCGAATTGCACCCACATAGACACAACCACAGGAACACCCACACCTACACCCACAACCACACACCTCAACCTGCACACATACTCGTACATCTCAGCCCCTGTTCATTATCTGTATGTGAGTGAGAGTGTGAAGCAACCCCAGTGACTAAAACCAACCATTACCCATTGAAAACCCCACCGAACCGAACAGTCTGTGCCACTTGATATGACGAAAGCGATAACAACCATTAGCATTATAAATTACTAACTCGGCTAGTACTCACAACGATTCGTTAGCCCTCGATGTTTTCGCTAGATACGTGTCTTTGTCCATCATCAGATACAATCTCTACAAACATCTATGTTTATTTCCGACTCGCTTGCCACACTCTTTATTATTTCTCTTCTGTCTTTGTGTTTGCTTTGCAGCGGGTGTGATGGGCGTAGTGCCGGAGAATCGGATACTGATTGGCGACTACTTGGCCTAGGACGATCCCCAGCCCAAATGACCATCTATCGAGTATTACTCAGAGTTCATGATCATTACTGAAATAAATCACTGTTTTCCAAAAAAAAAAATGAAAAATACCCAAGCGTTCGTCATATCAATGCACAAATAGCTGAAGATCGGAATCAATTGAACACACTCACACCATAAGCCACCGCATACGATATCTAGAATCCCCTAGAATATTGAGTCCTGCGCATCCTGCAGATGTATGTGACATATTGACGCTGCTTGGCCTTGAGTTTATCATTTGCCCACCACAGAACACACTGACCCCACACTGGCTACTAGGGCTTTTAGCTGATGTCAATTAAATCCCCGCCCCGAAACCCTCTGCCTGAGCTGGAACTGTAAAACAATCGATGCGGTTACCAAAAAAATCTATTGAAATATTTTTTCATTTATGTTATAGTTTTCTTGAGCAACATTTTTTATCAAACACAATATGGGTAAAGGAAGATGAAGATTCAAATGAAATGCATTTAAATACAATGTTTTTATAATCCAAAAACCATGGTTTCTTCCAATCAAAATAGTTTTAGTTAATTAAAACTAATAACAATGTTTTCACCAAGGTTATAAGTTATTTGATTGGAGGAAATTAATATTAAGCTCAAGCTTAAGACAATATTAACAGGATTATACATTATGATAAATTCTAGATTCAATCAAATGCTCTCATTTTCCTCTGACTCCTTTGCGTTCTGAGTTTTAGTAAACTCTACTTAACATAGTCGTTTTTATATGCTTCGGTATTGGCAATATATGCAACTTATCGCTAATGTACTGATATTCTTTCTGAGGTAAAATTACTAACTCAAAAATTTAATTATTCTGAGAATATATGTTTTCAAGCGAATTGCCATTTGTACTTAAGCCACTTGTGTTTTAAAGCTAGACTCTTAATTTACTTGTTAAACCTAATTCGTAGTCAATTTCCTATCGATAGTTTTACAGCTGTGAGCTGTGATGCAGACTGTACCTTTCTGTTTGCCCTCCTCTTTCTCTGTCTTTCTCTGTCTACCTCTGTCTTCATCTATCTTGTATCTCGTATGATTTTGTAGGCTTGACAATTTGCGGCATCGGTAGGAGTTATGGTACCGCTTGTAGCGCTGCCCCGGGACGCAGCAGAACTGCCCCGGCTGGCGCCGCCTCTGCTGTTGCGGCGGCGGGTGTTGCCCCCTCCGGTGGCGCCCCTGGCCACGCCCAGTCGGCGTACCACCAACAGGCGCTGACCCTGCCGCTGGCCACGGCGCTTACGGCTCGATCCGCGACCATCAAATCACAGTTTCTGGGCAACATAAATTTTTAAATGCGAACCGAAGTCTAAGATTGAGATTGAGAATGAGAATGAAAATGAGAATGCCAATGAGAATGCTAAAGAGAATGTGAGACCCAGAGTTGCGTTTTCATTGCCGCCCTTTTTGTGTGTCAAGTAACTATATCATTCGAACGGTGACAAGTAGGTACAGCCCTTACAAATGCAATGCCAACAGCAGCTGGAAGAGATATGCAACCCAGAGCGTTAGTTTAGCTTGTATCTACGGTAACTGGTAACCACTGCAACAACCAAAAAGTAAAATCCACTGCATAAAACACGGAAACACTCTAAAGTGGCGCTAAAAAAGCGAACAACTAACGAGAGATTTGAAAAGAACAACATAGAAAATGTAACTTCGACACACACACACACATACACAGACTTTTAGAGATGCAGTCCATATAGCTGACACACACAAACTAACGTACTAGACTCTCCCAAAAAGTATTCCCCATGTATTGTTGGAGCAGTTAACTAATTACCGCAGCAGTATCAGTAGTGTCTAGAGGCATCCCCAACTTGTACTACCTATAATTACGTATATCTATAGAGCAGCTAGCACCTGTAATAACCGATCCTAGAGCAGTTCCGTAATCGGATGTAATCGAGTAATTAGAATCGTATAGATCTAGGCCAGCATAATCACTCAAATACTCACAGACATGCGTACACACTTTAATATCTGTCTCTAGATCCCTAATTAGAAATGTGACACAATACTTGTATATCGAAACTTTATAGCGAAATATACTCGATCTTCATACGCTCCTCACCCACACTCAAAAGTACCATATAAATATAGTATATCCAGCTTTTTACACCCTGACCTGCGTCCATTCGTAACCCGATTCAGGGACGCATATCAATTATTTATAAAACTATTTTACCGTAGCATTTAAATGCAAATTTCATTTGTAGTCCCTGTATGCATAAATTAGTTGCTACCACCCCACATCAACGGCGAAAGTGCACATGGAAAAACATTTAGATAACAACAAATTTTAGCAGGCCTGTCACATGTAGTGCCATTATTATCCTTTAATTAATTTGCTGCACATTATGTATGCAATTTTTCCTTTTTCCACAGCGCTTTCCATTTCCATATCCATATCCATTTCCCAGTCCGTTTTTTTGTTTTTGCTTCCGTTGTTGTCGGTGGTCCCATGAGTTTTTAGATAATTAGCAAACGTGCAGAGATTTTTGCCATAGCTAAAGTTCATTAATTAGTAGATTTGTCCATTATCCGTAGCTGTGTTATTCCATTTTATATGTATTAGCAAACCGCATTTGGCCCACATACGAATTGAAGCCTTGAAGCATTCAAAACTATATAAATTCCTTCCTTCATCGGTGCATCGCAAGAATTCCAAAATGGCTAAAAACAACAAAATAAAACGAGCGAAATTTTCGACATTTCTATTTAAAGTACATATAGACATTACTATATACATACCTATATACTATACCTTATATACATGAATATTTATATATACATATTTAATATACGACGTTTACAAGCTAAGTTGAGTATTCATTTTATACGAAGGGTGAATCGATTGATTTGTACAATAACGAAAAATACAATATTAATGTCCATCCATTTTCGAAGAGCAACTTAGCAGCGCCTAAAAAAAAACAAACAAAAAACCAAAAATCAAAGACAACAAATCTCTCTTAAGTTGATGAAAAATGCAATTTTTCTATGTCTTCTCCATGTAAGTCTCACCCACACACTCACACACACCTAGCTTATTAAAAAACACACATTCTCGAACGTAATACAAAAAAAATCGGTCAATAAATCTATATAGATTGATAAGCTGTTACTTAGTTAATTGAATGCAATTATCGCAACACTGTGGCATCCGGATGCCCAGGAACTGCTTCGAGGTATTTTGCAACTATTTAAATTGACAATTACCAAACGCTTGCGAGTTATTTACAAAACCTATATAGCAGACACAGACACGAACACACACACCCACGCATATTCCAATATGTATTTTACACGTATATACTGTGATTTATATGAAAACGCTTCAAACGAGAAAAAGAATACCATTTGCTTGCGCAGAAACGATATCGAATTCGAAATGGAAAACGAAAGGTTATTAACTAAATAAATGCACAAAACTAAGATAAATAAAGTGAAAATAAAATAAATGCGGATGCAAAGCCGAAACCAAAAAACCCAAGCAAAAGTCTATCCTTTTGGGGCCTCAGGCATTGACTTCCATTCCCCGACTGTGAGCGATGCGATGCGAAGGGATTGGAATTGGAATTGACAGGGCCAAGTGAGTGACAAAGTGGCCATCGGGGCGTATGCGTAATATTCTGACAGCAACTTGGCAAGGACAACGCGGCAACAAGAGAAGCAGCAGCAACAACCAGAACAACAGCAACCACTCAAACACTGCTCAGTCAACAAGGTCAGCTAATGGTCGTCTTATAGTTCCAATGCATATTCGTACAAGCATTATACTCTTTTTATATACGTATATTCATCTTTATATTGAACCTATAACCGATTTTGGCTCCATATCCGAACAAATTTTTACATTTAACGATTATTAACTGTATGTTAACTGTTAGATGATAGAAAAGTTTTTTAGCAAAGAGCGCAATGAAAACATACATAAAATTGTAAACTGAATGCCCCACGTTGGGCGCCAGTCGTAGTTGAAAAACATTTATATTTCTGTGTAGTGTTCTTCTGTTTGAGAAACTTTGTTTTATACCAAATTTAAAACACATCAAAAACTAACAATACCAAATTAGCTCCAGCGGCGGAGAAATAGCATTTAATTCACCTAAAAAAGTGTAACATGTACCACCCTCATTAGTAGCGAACAGCTGTAACCATACAACATGTATAACCCCACATATATAAGTATCTATTTTTATGTATACTCTAGTTTTAATATAACTTCCCCTCCCCCGAAACAAAGAACCTTGTCCAAAGCCGTGTAGTATCGTGATCATGTAAATGTCTTCTGTTGACCGATTTTGTTTGTTGAAATGTCTCAATTGAACCTTTTATTGTGGCCGTAACAGGGTTGCCAGGTCGACAGCTGGTAACAGTTGTTTTTCCGCAACCGCAGGACTGACAATTGCAATTTTCCCACAAGCCCACAACCAATCCACTACCAACCCAGTACCAGCACCAGCGGAAACGCATTTCATGCAATGGTTGGCCGACAAAAAAACCCCGGCTAAATAAGTTATTTATTTACAAAAGGCAACCCTTACAGCTATTGCAAATACTGCTGCTACTGCTGCTGCTGCTGCTGCTTTTACGGGCTCCTTATTTTGGTCCGTGTTCGGATCCGGGTTTTTGGGCGCTTCTTTGTATCGGAGTCCCAGACTCAACACTAATGAAAACAACATGGCGCACCGAGATTTCGCACAAAAACGTAAACTAAACGTAAGCCAAAGTTGATTGGCGCCATAAAACGCACAACGGCGATGACGAAGGTCGTAGGAGTGAGCGGGCGGGCGGTGAATGGGTTGCGAACTCCGGGCAGTGGGTGGGGAAATGGGCGATGTGGGGGGGGCTACAATAAACGAACGACTGCCAGGGACATGCCTCGTTACGTTACGTCACGTTACGTTACATCAATTTTTGTGTTTCCGCAGGAAATGCAACTGCTACGTTTCCTCCCACGCCCCAGATTCCCATTTTATCCCTATGCCGATCCCAGCCATAACCAGTTACCCATTTTTTCGCCTTTCGCCTGCCTTCATTCACATTCGCATTCTGTTGTCATTTCAATATTGGCGCTGGCGTATTTTTACTTGCTGCTGCAGCTGCGACCATAACAATGGAGAACAGTCACAAAAAAAAAAACAACACGATAACAATGATAACGGAGCAAAATAAAAACTGGGGGAAAAAAACGGGGGGAAAATCAGGGAAAAGCGAGCAAGAGCGCCCAAAGGAAAGTGCACATCACTGGGCAAACCAAGCGTAGTAACTGAGTTTGGATGGGTTCGGATTGGTTTGGTTTGGTTTGATTTGGTTTGGTTTAGTTTGGCTTTGGCTTTGTTTTGTCACTGTAGCGTCAACATCCTCTACCCAAAGCTCGTTTAATAACCGAGCACTTTGTGTTTTCATAACCTGCGTTCCAGTTAGCGCTTCCTTCCAAAACCCCAACCCCCAGACATCCATTTATACTTTATATATGTACTTCCTTTCGCTGTTTGGTTCGTCTTTTGTGTTTGCGTTTGACATCGTAGTTGTTCTGGGACTAGTTAGAGTTGTTTACTTTCGCTTTTGATTGTTTGCTTCCTCGGCACACTGATATAACAGAGCTATAGCCACATGTATTACAATCGCATACTCGAATACTCTCTCACTCCATACCCTCTATTTATAAATATATATGTACCCGATCCCCAACTCTGTTCCGTACATGTTCCCGTACCCATATCCATACCCGTACCCTTACCCTTAGTGCTCAGCCTTGATTACTTTCGTATACTCTTGTGTCGCGGGCACCTCCTATATGTGCCCGACTTTTACTCGCCTAGTTACGATCCACCACCAGCCAGCCCGCCCCCACTAATGACGCCCCTCTCGCCCTCTTTTGCCACTTACAGTTGATCTAACCAATGGGCAGCTGACCCCCAACAACAATACACCGCTGCTGACCCAGGCGCTGTCAGGTGAGTGACCGCACTTTCAGGTGCTAACGAAAAGAAATCGGTTTTTAAAATCCGTCAAATTCAAAATTCTGGGACACACAAGTTTATATTAAAAGCACACAAATGAATTTTAAACAAATATTTTTAAATCTCTTATGGCAAACGTTTTTGATCAATGCATTTTAGAGTGCTTGAGAAAATAATAATTAAAAATTAAATCTGCTTATCTGCCTTAAGTAGTTTGTTTATGTATTAAATGTTTATGACAACAATGCATTCTGGTCATGATATCAAAAACCTTCTATGGCAACACTGCGTATGAGTGGCATAAGTTAGTTTTGATTTGAAAGCACACACATTCCTCATCCGAACTGTTGTCTTTACTATATTATACATTTTGAAAGCAATTTGTACTGCTGCCAAAATTAGTTTCAAATTTTGTGTTAAAGTTAACATATTATTTCCTTCACACAAAACAATAAATTTCTTAATTTAATCACTCAAACATATTATTGTCAAATGTCATCACGCATACGCTCTGTTGCATATTTACGTCCTTATTGTCTCTAAAGTAGTGTTTAGTTCTCTTGATAATATTTGCATAACAATAACATTTGTGAATAGAAAATTTTCTGAGCAATTTAGCCACATAATTGGAGAATTTTTTTTATAACTTAGTTTTTCTCCCTTTCCGTTGCAGTGATGAACAACTATCAGGCGGCTGCTGCGGCCGCCCACAGCTATGGTCCGTCGGCATCGCCGCACGCCGCCGCCGCCAACACGGCCACCCGGCAGGGATTCCCCTCGACAAACTCGCCCGGACCGACCATCGACATGTACAGCTCGGCGGCCGCCGACAATGTGGGCTACGTGCAGGCCACCAGTCCGCAGCCGTCCGGCTTCCCCATCGCCGTCAGCCGCGCCCCGTTGAACTACAGCCCGGTGAGTCGTCATTTTGGTCCTGCGAGCAGGAGAGCCAAGTCCGGGGAGATCCTTGCTCCCTGGACTTGGGCTTAGAGCTAGAGACTAAGCCAGCGATACGAACGAAACACCCACATGAGACGAATGTCTCGCGTTCAGCGATTCGATCCTTCGAATCCGAATCCGAATCCGAATCCGAAATCGAATCCTTCACATACACAACCACACACTCATACCGTAGAGATAAGGAGAGACTACCGATGTAGAGCTAAACTATTGCGTTATCCTTCTATATATTGTATGTATTTCTCTTTCATTTCGTACAGATTTATTCGTTGAACTTTGCGATGGCTAATATATAAAAGACTGATAACCCAAAAATATAAATGCAAGAGAACAAAAAACAAAACAAAAGATATGCAAAAAGTAAAAGAAACCCATTATATATATTTAAATCGAAAAAATATATGAAAAAAATACAAATAAAATAAAGCTAAACGAAAGCAAACAAAAGAAATAAGAGTATAAAACAAACGCAGTTGCACAAGGTAGGCACACCAACAAAACTACAGCGTGTTCTCTTCTTTTTTCAACTAAACGATTTCAATTATTAACAATCAAATTCTTTTAACTACAACTAGTCAAACAAAAAATTACATAAAAAAAAAGAAAAACAAAATAAACGTAATAATATTATATGCACGTCACAAGCACAGTTTTCTAGGCCGTTTCAATTAAACTATTATTATTTATTTAAATTGTATACACCATATGTATATGTATTATATATGAATATTTTCATACTTCAATATTTCAATATTCCCTTGGCTCGCTGCAAACTAAAATAAATCATATCGAAACATATTTATTATCCATGGCTGTCGGCGAGGTTTGATAACAGATTTTCATAATCAATAGAAGTCTCTGCAAAATTTGTATTAAATAAATTGGCACCTTTAAGCAAATAACAACTATTTTAAAACCTGCGGAGTTTAAATTAAAAGCCTCTTTTAAATATGAGTTGGTATTTAATACATGTTTACTTGCAAGAAACAAAAACATACATTAATTGGCCTTTAATACATTTTAGGGAAATTGATTTCACGAGCAAAAGGTTGTCAATAAGTTTTAACTTCCCATTTTTTCTTTTTGGATAAGTTTTTGTATGAGTTCTGATTCAGTATAATATGTTTCTATAGCCTCAAATTAATATACAAAGAATTGTTGCCTAGAGAAGCAATTAAGAGTAACAAAGGAATAAATTTTGAGTTTGGGAAACTATTTGGTTCTTTATCAAGCCTGGCCAGCATTCCCTTTGTTTGTCTAGCAATCGAAATAAAAATTTAAAATAATTTACGATTTTTCTTCTTCGGCAACTTGCCACTTTCATCTATATATTCAGTACATATATGTATACCTCTTAATGTTTACTTTCTATATATCAATACTTATATACCTATACTTATATAAATACATACATATATGTGTGTCCGTAGATATGCAACTAAAAATTGCATTTTATTTGAATAATTTTTGGTGTTTGCTTGTTTTGTTCTCCACGAAACGTTTATTTACAGGGACCACTAATTCCTGCGGCATTTACAAATGGATACCATTAAAAGGTGGCGCCGACAACCGCAATGACAACAACAACAACAACAACAGCAACAGCAACAACGGCAGCAGCGGCAAGAACAGCAGCAATATTACACAACAGCAACAGGAGCAACAAATGCAACAGCAACTTTAGCAACAAATGACAGACACACACTCATACACACACACACACACGATCTGCAGTGCTGCAACCACAGAGCGCAAAAGAAAATAATTTAAAATTATATATACCTGCATATATATAAATATAAATATAAATCAAATAAAGTACATATTACATATTTGTGTATTTCCACATGGCAAAATGAAATCCGTTAAGCAAGAAAAATCGAGACAACTGCAAGAGCAACAAACAATAAACCAAACACACATATTATAATTAATTAATTAACGTATATTACAAATACGTACATATAAACGCATGGCAAAAAAAAAACCTACATGAAAAAATGTAAAAAAAAAAACGTTGAGGAGAAACTACGAGCGAACACGAACAAAAAAATTAATTTTAATTTAACAACCACTGCAACAACATCGGCAAGAACAACTCTCGGACCGAAAGATGCAACGTGTGCAGCAAAAATCGTTTAAAATGCAAATTAAACGGAAACTGTGCGTCCAACTGGAGTGGAGTGCCATCGCGGTGGGCGGCGCCGGCGGTGGGTGGGCGTGGTCGTGCTCACACAGCAAAAAATCGGAGGCCTCCACCCAAAAACGCCCACCGCCCACGGATGACAACCAGGCCAAAAAGAGCGTAACCACTTTTAAGTAATGAGAAACCAACAAACGAAAGCAAAAAAAACAAAAAAAAACGAGGGGTTACTAATAAAACGATAAAGTTGAAAAAAGATAAAGCAAAAATGTTGCAATAATAGCGAAAATGTTATTATTTAATTGCGTATTATTAAAGGCAAATTATTATTACCATTATTATTGCTATTCTTAACGTATCTAAGTTGTAACTTTTAAAGTTAATGTCGATCTATATAAATATATATATATATATATATATGTACATATATATATATATATACAAGAATATACACTCTTATACACATAAAGTAAACTGCAATATATACAAAGGGAATTACTTGAATCAAAAAGCGAAATCCAACCACAAGTTATTGTACTTTCAACGATAATCGATTTAGGAGTTTGAAAATGTTAAGAATCGGTTGGGTTAAGTTTTCATTTCTCGACTGGGTTGGGGGTGAATCAAATCAAAATTGTGCTTACAATTATAATTATGAATTTATTTTAAAGTACAACAAATCCTTTATTGGCCAAAATAAACAACAATGAAACAAAAGCGAATGTGAGCAAAAGTCGAAGGCAATTTGTTATTAACTATATTGAAGTTCTCTTTCTCATTATTTCAATCGAATCAGGGGAAAGTAGAGGAAAAAACCTATAACTTTTGTGTTCACATTGAAAGCAAAATGGTAAATAATGCTAATTAAACAGTGGATAGTTAGACAAATATGTTAAAGCATTAAATATGACAATGAAAGCGAAGTGAGAGAGTGAATTTCCGTAGCTCGAGGCATAAATCAATTTATTTGCTAAAAACAATGGAGAATCCAAAACAATGAAAACTGCAAAAAGCAAATCCCTAAATATGTAAGAAACATAAAATTTTTGAGATACAAGACACATAACATACATCCACACACAAACAAACACACACACACACAGACATAACACAGATCTAACGGATAAATCAAAAAGAAACACTTAAACAAATTACTTGGTAAGAGCATATGCAAATATAACAATGAACTATTATACATACAACATATAGTAAGATTAAGTAAATAAAATATTTATAAAACAAACGCGCAAAATCGCAAATGTTTGAACACTTAACTAAATATATCTGTAAACAAGCGTGTAAAAAGGATCACAGATGAGCCATAAAAATGGATGTGGAAAATTGGAAATGAAATGAAAATGAAAATCATGATGACGATGAAATGCAGGCCACGCAATGTGCAATTAATTTTTTTCTAGTCGCTCCGTCCGGCAAATCGCACGGACGATGGATGTACTAGACATATTTGAGGATTATGACGATAACGACGACGATGCAATCGGGGGCGTAATAGAAAAATATATTTATATACAACTATATGGAGTATTAAATTATTGGAAAAGCAAACCAAACAAAACCTATCAGCTAGATAAGTAAAGAACATTTGTTACACACAGCAAGTGGGGGAAAATTGCAAACAACAAAAAAAACCAAGAAAATAAAACCAAAATAGCAGAGAAAAGGAGATATTCTATAATTGACAGGACAACAATACGTTGCGCTTTTGGTCTGTCTGAGATTTTTTGCATTAGGCGACGTGAAAATCAGAAAAACTAAAACAACTAAAAACAGCTTTTGTTTTTGAGACAGCTGAATAGAAAACAGAGGAAAGCCAGTGAAAAACAAAAGCAAATGCCGAAACAGTGAAAATGTTCCTTTCATAACTTTTTTGCCAAATTGTCAAACCAACGCTCTCCAGGACTTTGTCGAGTCTCGGACCAACAAACTTACACACATAACCTATATAGTAAATAGGGGAAATCGCGCGAACCGAAACCAAAAACCGAACAGCAAACATAAACGATATTTAAAGAGGGACAAAAAAATAGTTGCAGTGTAAAATAAACTACATTTAGCGTTTGAAGTGTTGAACCCCCACACGCCGATCATTTCAGATTTTCCAAAGATCGCGACTTGCGACTTTGCCATATGCAACTCACACACATTTAAATAAAAATAATCAAAAAACAGAAGGTAACAAATTAAGAAAGCGAAAAGACAGAAATCTTCAATTTTAGATAGACAAAGATCAGACCACTGACAGTCTGGCATATCGGGAGTTTGGACGGAGGACGACCCTAACCAGGTGCGGATTACTTTAGCAGGTCAAAGGTCATTGGGGAGTATTCCAGCCGCAGCTTCTAGCCTGCGGGGCAGATATTTTTAAACGGGCAAGCTAGCGAAAGGCAGCAACGGCAAACATGTTATATTTGCATAATAATATATATATATATATATATATATATATATATATATATATATATATATATATATATATTTATTTATGTATATATATATATATATATATATATATATATATATATATATATATATATTAATTCTACTTATAAGGCATATATAAATATATAAATAAATATATTTTTAAGACATGTTCTAAAAGCAATAATTCAAAACAACAACAACAACAAGCGAGAAGGAGGCGGAAGTAAATTGAACAAACCCCAAAAAGCGAATACATAAAATATACACCAATATATAAATATACATAAATATATATACACCTACACGTAAATATATATACATGCATACCAGATATATATATATTAATGAAAGCGATTAGCTGAAACGCCAGGCGGACCTTCGACTGTCAAAGTCTGAGTCTGGAGAAACCATTTCGCAGGCAGCTAAGCCTCTGATGCTACACTTCTTTAACTAGAGCCCCGCGATCCATGATCAGTGGGCCGGCAATCGTTTGTACTCGTATTATTTGTGGTGTAGGTGAGACGAGGGAACGGGAACCCTAGATAATCTTTGGATCCCAGGTCCGTTTACGTTGTAAGTCGATGCAGCTTTAGGTGTAATGTTGAGTCTTTCCTAGAAGTTTCCCCAGCATTTCCCGCTAACGATCGACTCTAGGCTTTCTGTTTGTGTTTTGTAGTGCTCTGTATTCTATAAGGATCTTCTGCGGAAGCTTTAGCCGATCAAAGACATATAACTATTGGTATACCGGATCAACTTCAGCAAATAAAGAATACCGAAACAACAAGCAATGCGTCCTTGTAACAAAATCAATTTCAGTCAATTAGAGAATTTCCAACACCAACAAAGCACAGAGACATAAAGACAACAACAAGCAACAAGAACATTTTTTAAAAACCAAATAAAAAAAAAAATACAAAAAGCGAACAAACAAATACGAAAAACATAACAAAAAAGAAACAGTTTTCATTATTTTTTTACTGATGCGCCGTCGAGGCGAAAGGAATACAGGATGAGATCGCAACAACTTGACGGCGCAGGCGCAAAAGCTTTAAATTGAACAAAATATATAAATAACACGAACAAGGAGAACAATTTATAGAATTCGACAAGATGGCTCTCATTTTTATATCGAGAACGGAGAATTGTTTGTATAAAAAGTATGCCGTAACGATTTTTAAAAAATAATGTACTCCATACTTTAAGCTATACGCAACTTTCGGTCAAAAAGTCAATTGGTGGTCGAATCCGGGTAGGAAGCCAAAACTTAAATATAAAAACGCGGCACGAAAAGACATAATGAGTAATGTAAAATAGTTTTAAATTGGCGACACAAGAAGATGGTGATGAGGATTGGGTATAGGCGGAGTTACGTAGTTACATATACGAATTGCTTTCCGTTTTGCTCTTATTATTGACTTACAAACATATCAGTTCTAATTATGTGTATGAGTATAGCAACAACATCAACAAATACGATTACAATTACATTACGATAATGATTACGATAATGAAATACAATTTAACTAATATCTAGCGCTAATGAACGAATAAACTTTCTGTTCACCAAAAACCAAAACCAAAACCAAGAACAACCACAACCACACAGATGAGTAAGACAAGCCGCCCACATGACATTTTTGAGAAGCGCGGAGAGAGGCGCAAAAGCGCGCCAGTCACGATATACGACTTGTGGGCCTTCTACACTTTGACGTGCTTTTATACGATAGCAATCCTTTAACTTACAAGAGACATTTCTATCCTCGGTTCTTTTTTTATAGACATGTGTACATACACCTCACGGCACTCACATAAACAACACACACCCATACACACTCAGCCACAGACACAGACACTGACACACGCATATATACGATGGAGATCACATACAAAAGAACCTTCATACGAACGATCACTTGACTATTTTTGCTATAAGTAAGAAATTCCCCCCAGGAATGTGTCAGTCGGAAGTGGCAGAACTCCTGCTGACAAAACACCTTTACTATATTGACAATATCTCTTATATATTTTACACTATACTATATGGAAAATTATATATTAATATATACAAGAAAATGAGGAAAACCAAAAAACAAATAATACATAATTGAGGCAAGGCGAACGGCGTGAGTGGCGTTAAAATTGTATTTACAAGAAAAGCGTAACCAAGCAAGATGAAATCATTTTAATACTTTATACACATAAAAGTCAAAGGAATCTTTAGAGAAAAAACCAGGCGGCAGATGAATATGCAACTACAAGACAGACAGCAAGACGATGAAGATACATTTATAAAATGCGCCGCAGAAGGGCGTCCAGTTTGTAAGTATTCTAATAATGTAAGTAAAGTAATTAAGGAGCGCAGGAAGAGAATCAATTAAACATACATACTGACTACGAAGCCGCAGAGCCGATAGCCCTGGCAACTTTCATTGCGAATACTTTAAACACAAATGAAACCACATAAGTTCGGGTGATTTGAGATCGGACACATTGGGATGGGTTGATGATGAATGTTGGAAGCGGGATGGGATGCGAGATTGCCAATGTGTGTACATAAGCATTAACATAACATAAACTGGTACAGTACTACACTTACAGCAAACTATACAAGGTAAAAACATAATAATTAACAGCAAGAAACCGCAACAAAGCGACGGAGGGCGGTGGACACATACACATAAATAGAAGCATAACGAGAATTTAATAAACCATTTTTCATTTCTATAAAGAAATCCGGTAACGAATTTGTATATTTACTACGAGGAAAGGCAAAAAACAAGACAAGAAAATTCGAAATATATACAAAAAACAAAAATATATATATATTAAACGGAGAACAGACCCCAAAAAGGCCGAAGAACCTTTCTGAGGACCGCAAATATGCCCGTATATACATATATGAGAATAAAACCCAAAATGATATATATACATATATATACATAGTTATATAACCAAGAACAACAAATAAACATATAGTTAAATTCAATAATGTTAAGCATTCGATGAGCAAACAGACAGACAGACAGGCACGCAAACCGGTGGTTAAAGAAATTCAATTATATATAAGGACCCTCGAATCGAAAAGAACAGAGCTTTGCGGCCACCAACAACATCAGCAACAAAACCATCAACAACGGCAACATCCTTAACAACACAGCAAGTGCAACATTTATTAACAGACGACAAAAGGGCAAATTGTTGCTCTTTTGTACAAACATAAAATGACATAAGTTTTTAACACACACACACACTTGACCACTACACACACACACACACTAACACCCACTCACACAGTCAGCCCGCAATATGTATATGCAAAAATAAAAATGCGAACAACTTTAGCAGCAAATTAAAAATCACTTTGTTCACAATGTGCCACGTACAGGGAGGAAAGATGAGGTTCTTGGGGATACCCCATTATCCCCTCGATCGGGTTAAGATCGGCAGTGGAATCGGCAGAATCAGCAGCAACCACTAAGATCAGCAACCGCATATTAAACCAAACAAAACAAAAAACCAAAAAATACAAAAAAAAAATACAAAAGAACAGAAAACTAAAACATGATTTTAAACAAAAATGAAATTAAATAATGGCATAATAAGTTAAGCTAATGGTACATAAGTTTAAAAAACAAACGGCAAGAAACGCTCTAGAGCAACAAAAAAACAAGAAGAACAGAAAACCAAGACAAACAAATATATATATATATATATATATAAAATAAAAATTATAATGAAATAACTGAGAAATAAATAAATTAATTCATAATGATAAATAAACCAATATGAACATTGTTCAAAAACATATGCTGTCCAAGTGCTTTTTACTGGGTTGTTATTTAATACTTGGGACACTCCATGGGTTATATTTCTATAGTTCTCTCTGGATAATTTGCTAAAAATTTCTTAATTGGCAAAACAAAAATACAATTTGGTACAACGAACAACAACCATTTTATTTAACAGGATATTTACAGGACATCAAGTGAGGGCAGGAGAACACAAGTCCACTCCCGACATCGGGGCTAACACTATTTTAATGCGGCCAGATCGCCGCTCAGCTGGACTTCGACTTCTTGAGCTTCTTGGCCTGCTGCCGTTCGTCCCACCAGCGGGCATACCACTTGGCGCTCCGCTCGGCACTCTCGTCCGGATCGTAGAGCGGCATGTAGTCCATGTGGATGGAGGCGCGCAGCCGGTTGTACATCAGCATCGAGGACGTGTAGGAGGCGAGGGCGCGCAGGGAGTAGCGCAGGCGGTACTTTGTGTAGGGATACGCCACCCGCACCACCGCCTCCAGCAGGAAGGCCAGGAAGAAGAACAGGAAGTGGGGCACGTACCACCAGCTGGTCCGCACCCTGAACCGTTCGCCCATCACGGCCATCTTCTGAACGAATCGGGACACATCGTTGATGCCCGTGTCGTCGGTGACGAAGACGGGAAGTCCGTTCACCGCCCGGTCGGACACTTTGAGTGCCTTATAGGCACAGATATGTCCCCAGGCCACGTTGCCAGCGTAGACCAACTGCTGCTTGCCGCCAACCCCTGCGATCCTTGGAAACACCCATCCCCGGGTGGAAAGATAGTCAAAGACCTCCGTGATGAAGTGCGAATCACACTCGCCGTAGGTCAGTGGGGCGCGAATGGCGCTGGTGGCCAAGTATTCTGCAATGGTTTTTTCAGTTTTTCATGATTAATTCCAAAAATTGTATTCAAAGAAAGGGTAAAGCATCGAAAAATCTATAATACTATATACCTATATCTATATCTATACAATGGCTTTTTTCTTATAAATGCAATGGTAAGTACATATGTTAAACATATTGAAAAGATAGCCTATTTGGGTAGTTTCCCTAATGTAATAGTAATAAATAAAAGATACTTAAAAGCTAAAATGAATCGTAATAAAACTCAGAATTATTAAAAGCGGACTTACCTTTCTGGTTCTGCAGAGGTACGCCATTCGAGTTGAGCACTATGTTTTCTGCTCTCAGCTTGCTGGAGGCGTATCCTTGTATCAGGAACTGATTGTCCTGCTCCCAGAGAGTGGAACTGTCCAGCGTGGGAGTGTCTGTCTTGGATTCCGTTGAGTTAATTACCGCCGAGAAGGTACTTTGCCCCTTAAAGGGCACAAAACACACGGATGTGCAGCTAGTGTAGACCAGCCGCTTAACATTGTTTTGAATGCACAAATCCACCACAGCAAGTGTCCCTAGAACACAGAAGTTTAGTAAAAATAAGATAATAAGTCAAATTTTTGACTGAAATTGTAATACAAATTATACATAATCATTATTTATGAGATTTATAATTGGGTCAAAAATACATAATCATTATTTTTGAGATTTATTATTTTCTCAAAAATAATAGTTATTGTCAAAGTGTATTATAAAAACGAAAAGATATTTATTATTTTCTGTTTTTAATAAGAAACCTCAAATGATTAAGGTCCCTGATTCCGAAAGTTTAGTGATTGACTAGTAAAAGAGTATTTCGGCTCATTTTAGTTAAAGAAATTAGGTCTCGAGATACCTTTCCCATGTGGCACTTTATCTGCTCACTCACCTTTCACATTCACGCGCTCCAGTTCGTCATAGTTGGGCGGGTACTCGATTTTCACCGAGGCGGCGCAGTGGAATACGCCGTCCACCCCTGTGAAGATTGGACCGAGTTCCTCCCGATCGCCTGCGATATCGGCCACAAAGGTGCGCAACAGGGTCGTCTCCTCATGCCCGATGTTGTTTTGGTAGGGCACTATGTCCAGCGAGCGGATCTCTTTGATGCCCAGCTCCTGCTTCCGCTCCAGCAACTGCTTGATGAGGTGCTGGCCCAGAAATCCACTGCCGCCGGTTACGAGCACCACTTCAGTTGGCCCGCTTTCGTTGCCGCCGCTCATTGCGTCCGGGGGTCAAAGTGCACTGCTTTTTGGGTTTACTGCAACGACACCGACTGCAGGTTAGCTGGGCTGGCAAGCTGGCTAGCTGGCTGGCTGGCTTAACTAGCTAAGTGGAGTTTCCGTGAGAGTGGCTTTTATGGTCGACAGCCCCATAAACCCGGCCACTTGGATATCGCACATAAACTGGCTCATCATCAGCCGGCGACCTTCTTTGAGGGTCAGCGGAGCAGGTTTGCGAGTGACTCGGCGCATTTTCAAATGCGCGGCTTACGTGACGCCCTGGCCCGCTAATAAAGGTGGCTGGCTACTATATATACGTAGGTATTTAATATACTTTGTCTTGTCCACATTTCCCTGATTAAATGAATTATTTGCTTCATACCCTACGTAATCTGCCTATTTTAAATTACAGGAAACCTTTGCCCAGCTTTCACTAAAACAAATTTTGCTTTTAAATCTAATTGAATTGGGTGCTAAACTAAATTTTGGGAAATAGTTTTTTAATCCACTTTCAGATTTCTAAAGAAAAAACCTGGCCAAAAGTCATGGAACCTATGAATATCATTTGGTTTCGTTGAAAAACACACAATGCGAAAATTCATAAAACAAGAGACTTATTTAATATTTCTAAAAATTTAGGAACCACAAATAAGATAGAAATTCTGAAATCAAACTCATTGAAAATTCATAGGAAAAACATTTTTACGATTGTTTGCAAATGGGACTTCAGAAAAAAATAGAAAAGAAAGATTTAACTAAACACTCAAATTCCCAACTAAAGATTTAAGTTTTGTAGAATCAATAGTTTTACTCTTTAGCCAAAGATACTTGGGTTTTTAATATTATTTGATTTTTGATTGATGATTTCCTAAACTCTTGGTTTTTTTTTTTTGCTCATATTTTTTAATAAAAATATAACTTTATTATTAGACACTAGATAAACTAAAATATAGGAAACCAAAAGAGTTTTGAAAGCTGTCCACAAAATTTGCCAGAAAGGTCAAAGATTGAAGGGAAACTTGTTTTAAGCAAGGGAAAAAGAAAAGTCCTTAATCGAGATATAACAAAAAGGCCATTGACTTTTTCGTATTGCAGCTTTCGATTTCTTTTTCCCCCCTTAGTGTGTTACTTGGCCACGGTCAAATTTTGTCAGATTTTATTAGACGCAGTCCAGCAACTAAGGCCATTGTGCAGACTTAAAAAAAAAACAAACGAAACACAATAGTAGCAGCAGCAACATCTACATCAGCAACACCAGCAACAGCAACAGCAACTCCAGCAGCAACCACAACAAAGAGAAACATGGCTAAATGTGCTAATGTTGTGGCTGGGCTGGCTTACAGATTACAACACAGCATCAAAACAATTACGGCGAACTGGTTACCGCGTCTATTTCGACATGCACGTCAACACTTTTTTGGCATTTTTGCCTGGCCATTTCAGCCACTTAGATCAACCACACATGTGCATCTAGAAGTCCGAGAGCCAAACTATAAATCAGTAGGGATTTCCGCTTACCAAAAGTAAAGGGTCTTTTGTTGTTTAGCAAACCTTTGCGCTTGCCTGCTGACTTGAAACTGATTGTTGGCCATAAACAACAAGACTGGCTAAGACCGAAGCGAGCGTTGCCAAACCGCCGGGCTATCGCTATCGCTGCTATCGATCGCAGCAAACTCGCTTTTGGCGCGAGAAATCGAAGGCTTTTCAAAACAGGCCTTTTGGTAAAAGGTATTATTTATTCAACAACAATTAAATGAATGTGGACAGTAAGTACGCTTAGTGATTACATAAATAGTTGTCTTCTTTTCCCATGCATTTAGTAGGGGTGCTTAGGCAATTGTAATATTCAATAAGTACAGTGGTAATTGTTTTCGTTGCATCTCTCAATAACATTCTATATCTTTATAAACTCCCTGGTAGATGTATAAAGTAAACGAGAAGTAAAGGCCGTTGATACAAATGACTTTGGATTAGATTAGGATTAGGCGCGCTTAACCATTAACCATTAACCATTAACGAGTACGGGGAATACAGTTACGGATATTCAATTACGAATACGAATACAAAACGGTGTTTAGTACAATTAAAAATTCTGTTCACATTTCGGTTTGGTTTATTACAACAATATCATGTAAATGCCGATGTAGGTGCCCCATCCGTATGTACTTAGGTATATGGAGGCCTATTGGGGTGTATATAGGTTGTAAGTACCGACTTTAAGTACCGACTGACTGCTGACTTGGTGGATTACATTGCATCTTCGCGATCATAAATAATGGGGCATAGTATTATACATTAAATTACACGTACGAATAAACTATAATTATCTAGCAATTTCATTTAGTTACACATACAAAACACAATTGGTTTTCACAAACATTTTCCTTTCTCAATTCTCAGATTGAATTCTAATGCTATTTAGATGCATTTTGATGCATAATTGGAGTGACGTGAAGCGATGAACTCAGGTTCTACGTAAACGTATTTTAACATGAATGTTGATTGTGTTCATTTAACTAGATGTATGTATACTACTCTCTTTTCATTATATGTAGTATGGTGTTGTATAGTATAGTGTAGTATAGTATAGTATAGTATAGTATAGTATGCATGGGTATTATGGGTGTGCCGTTTCCAGTAGCAACATTTTAACTAACATTATTTACTTCGCTATTACAAGTACGGTTCTTTATTAGCTATTATTGTTGTTATTGTTTCTGTCGCCGCTCCACAGTTGCTATCCATCAAGTAGCCGTTCCCGATCCCGATCCCGATCCCAATCCCGATCCCGATGCCGCCTCATCTCAATAGGAAAGCGCTGAGGGCGAACGCGAGCCAACTGTGAAATCTTTGTACACCGAAAACACAGATATCTGCGAAAGAGTTGAAATACGGAATTAAAAATACACCCACAACTCATTCCCCCATATTTGCCGTAGTTGTGCCAATCCCCATATTGGCCACTTTAATTGCCGACTTGCGTCACAGTCAAGAACTGCAGCGTGGCCCTGGCAGTTGGCCAGCAACCAAACAAAACTTGGCAGCATCTTGTGGGTGCGGAAAATGGGACAACATCTACGACACTCGGCACATGTGCTCCGTCGATGCGAAGCGGCGTGGTATCAGTTCAAGAGCAGACGCCTTATCAGTGCCGGCTTATTCCAAAAATAGTCCTAACTTGGTGGGTGTGTTTCATGTACATATAATCGTGTGGGCGGGAAGTAATTGCTAAGCACTTACGAATTGTTCTGACCTAAAAATGATAGATCAATTTTGATCTTCTCAAGAACCAAAATATCTCTGTTCCTAACATATGTATACTGCGCGAAAAAATTATGTTTTATGACAAATAAAAAGTTTATTGAAAGATACAAAAATAGTTTACTTTCTGCTACTAATTATTAATTGACAAAAATATGAACATGAATTTAAATAGTCAATCTTGTTTAATTATACCAAATAAATAGCTACTTTACATTAATACAAAACAAATTAAAGTCGCTATTCCATTATACACGATTTTTTAAGACAGTTCTTTTGAAATTAAATCAAAATATTTGAGGTTTTTTTCAACGTTTTCCAAACATTAATTTGGTTTCCGTGTAGGCAAAAAAATACATTTGTTGTCTTACTAGGAAATAATTGACTTTTTCTGTGTATACTTTTAGCCCGCTGAGCATTCGTATTCCTTTTTTTTTGGTAAATGCGGGGGGCGAACATGATATACTACCCATAAATTCTAAATAAAATTGGACCATAGACAGTCTGTCTGTATATCAATAATTGTTTACCCTTTGTGATGAAACTGATTATAATTACAGAATGCTAATGAGCTGACAAGTTTTCATTATTTTTTATTGGTGCCTGCCCTTCTTGCCGCCTTTACAAGTTTTCTGTATTGTGTGCAGTCATACAAAACGTACGTTCTTTGGCCCACTTCCGGTGCTGCACCTGCGACTCACCTTGTCTTTCAATTGCTGGCACAGTTTCTGGCCATTCATCAGCAGCAGTAGCACATCGTTAAGCCACTGGACGGAGGCCTCCGCCTGGCGGGAGTCGAAGCGCATGGTGCCCTGGTTGTTCAGCAGCTGGTAGACGGCAATGATCAGCTTGTGGCTCTGCAGGTAGAAGCTAACAGCCAGATCCTCGGGCAGATTGGGCACCAGCGACTTCATATTGCGCCCCTTGATCAGTTCGTCGATGGGCTTCTTCTTAGGCACCAGCAGGCTGTTTCTGCCGCGTTGCAGTGCGTCCAGAATGTTGCCTATCACATGCAGCACTTCGTCGGAGGTTCTATGGGAAGTACATTTGTATATTTATATTTAGAACCTCGAATGGCGATGCTCATGCAAAGCAGAACGTGACTCACTTGAAGTGATAAGAGTCGTCGACATCGTCTATGTGATTAATGGCGGTCTGCAGATGATTGGCGGCATCCTGGACCTGCTGCAGCTTCCAGGGCGAGTCATGTGTGATGGAGGTACGTTGCGTTTGGCTCGGGGCCTTGCACAGCTTAAAGCTAATGTCCTGGAAAAAATAATTGCCGATTAGTTTTGTTATGAAACGAGAAAAAGGTAATGTAATTTTGGTAAAAATTCTAACAAAAGAACAAAAATGTTAAAGCTTTAGCTTGTTTCTAATAATTGTAGTAGTAGAGTAGCGTTAAAAATTTTATTTATTTCAATTATTTCTTATAATTATTCTTCTTATTAGTTATGTAATTTTTGTACTTCAGAAAAAATGAATTATGGCATGTTTAGTGGATTTTAAATAAGTTTTATATGAAACCTAGCTAGGCACAAAGTAATAAACACTAACATTGTAATCAGTTGATTATTCAAGTTTTTTTACTTATAATCCGAATGGCGTAATATTATATATAAGGAAATGATTAAGTGATTATTAATTGAATTGAGAATTGAGCTGTACTAGAACTTGAGATAGAACTTAATGGCTCCAACTTTTTAAAAATTTCTAAAAATCAATTTTATATTTGCAACAACACGGAAATACGATTTTCCTACCGCAAATACAACTGTCTAAGGTCGATAATCCAAGATTTTGTGTTTAGGGATGCTTGTCGGTTGTTTGTTATTTAAGAAATCTCTTCTGCCGAAAATTGTATGGTATTTGTAAATATAATTGTGTGATTTAAACGAATTTCAACTGAAAGGTTTTTTGTCACCAATTTTAATATTATTTCTAAAACTGTGTGTTCTATGAAAGCTTTCTTAGTCGTTCGCGTGGTCGAACAAGAAAGGTTATTTCCCGACACTTTTAGGGAAGCTACAATCTGCCCCAGTACTGAATCATCGTAGTAGAAGGAGATATAAAGGCATAGCATTAAATAGTTGTGATATTCCCATTCCTTTCGGGGAGCTACAGTCTTGTCTTCAATACTTTGACCTGTTTTACTGTACAGACCTAACTTCTTTTGCGGAACTCAGTGATTATGGGTGTTGGCCCATCTTTATCAAGGGGATTTTGGCACTTACAGCCTGGGTGATGGCATCGCCTGTTAACGTTAGCACGGCCTTCAGCTGATCGGGCGACACGGTGAGTATGAACTTCTCAGTCTTCTTTCCCTCGTTCTCGTACAGGGGCACCGGAAACCGATGGGCGCATTCCTGTGGGTTTACAATAGATATAGAGGTTGATTTAGCGATATCTGAGCTGGAGTTTGGACAAGGCTAATCCGAATATATGTGCTTACCACCAGAATGGTCCGCAGTTGCTTCAGTATCGCGTGTACCTCTTGTCGCAGCACCCATTCGAACTCAATTTGCTGCGGGTGTGGAAATGGAAATGGGTGTATGGGTTTGGGTTTTGGTGTGGGTTTGGGTTTGCATATTTTCGTGTTCCGTATTTGTATTTCGTGGTCCCGTCCCGCCAGCCAGAGATTATATATGTGCGTCGGTGTATGTGGTATTTTTGCGATAGCGCCATCAAACAAAGCACGTTCCGTGTACAAATCAATAATACCGAGAGTGTGCGGGGGCGACGGAAAAGTGGGGAAAAGCAGGAAAAGCATGAAAAACAGAACAAGAGACCGATAATCGATAATCAATTAGCCAATATACAAAGGGTCGAATTAATCGCGTTTTTTTTGGCAAACGGTTGTTATTGTTTTTGTTGCTGCAATGCCGTTGTCATGGATTCACATAGTTTAAGCCATCGCAAAAACTCACCAAATTGAGGGCTTCCTCACGCTCCGTGTCCGCGAGCATTTTCATCGCGCTTTTCGGCTTTTTCCGCGCTGCTAAAAATCTGCGCTTGTGTCCGCTTTCCGCTGAAGCAACGCCAGCAATTTGTATTGTGAGCGCTGTAATTTTTGTTTTTATTTCAGTTGTTGTTGTTTAATTGAAAGCAGAGTTGCCAAGTGCTAGCGAAGTTGGGAGTTGAGCAAAGTCCTAAAAAATACCGCTTTTATACTAGACCGCAGAGAGCGCCCGCGTAATTCGAAAAAGTATTTTTAACCAATTCTATATCAGCATTATTTACTGTCTTATCTAAACGATGTTTTCCAATTTAACTGTATTGTAAAACAACAATTTAATAATCTTAAGATTTATGCAAACAATTTTATTTACTTGTATATAAGCACAGAGCTATTATTTATAACTTTTACTCCAACATTTAATACAAACTTTTATTTTTAGTTACAAATATTTTAAATTTTTTGTAGCAAATTTAGATTTTAGTTCACTATTATATTCGTGAATATAGCTCTAATCGGTAGCCCTGCCAAAAATACCGTTTGAAACAATGTTGGAAAGCGTGCGAATTTCGTAACAGAGGCATGTTAAATGAGCGCTGTTAGGCCACTCAAACCTTGATAATAATGAAAAAATACGACGAAAATATACAAAAAAAATTGGCTGATACATCTGCAGTATCTATTCTCATCCCTCTTTGACCCAAAATATTGATAAACCTTCTCAGCACAACAGCCACTGTTAGCTGCTTGCAGCACTGCTTTTTAGAGCGCCAAATTCAAATTCTACATACGTTTTCGGGTGGGCGGGGGCGTGGTGAGCACGGCGGTCTCCGGCACCGTATTAAGGACATGCTGGGGATATCCGCTGCTGCTCCGCTGGCGATGAAGTGGCTGAAATGACCAGTTGTTGGTGGGACTTCAAAGAAACAGAAAGACATTCGGGTTAGTCTTGGCGAGTCGCGAATTACACGCGTTTTGTTTGCCCTTCGGATCGGACAATTGTGGCTTTCGTTATCGTGTTTGCGACTGATTTCGGTTTGATTTGATTCAAAGTCAAGTGCTAATTGGTGGGCCATTGTTGTGACTCACGTCACAGGCGGCTGACGTCGGCGTCTGGTTTCTGCCGCTGAGCTGCAGAATTTTCCCGTATTGCCCGCTAAAAAATCCCCGCTCGATTCACTGCAGCGCGTGTCGCTAAACCGGTGGCAATGGCTTTCGTTTTCAATCATGGCTAAAATTACACAAACCCACGAAAAATAAACGCTTATCAAGCGAACTTGACGATCGCCGCAAACACACACACACAAACACTTAAAGCACTCCATACACTCTATTCACACACGCACAATTTACAACTGCTTTATCAGGTCCAATTTAGTTTTATAATTTATTTGATAAGCCAATGTCAAGAAAACTGAAAAGGCCAAAAGAGAACATCGATGAAAGGCAGGTTGGTAGGTAGGTGCCTTCCAAAAAAAAAAAAAAAACGCTTTATGCCATCATAAATTTTATTGACATGGCCAATGGCTGTGGCTTTGCGGCTCTTAACACGTTCGCATTCTTGATTCTTGGCCACACACCGAATAGGCCAAAACAAACACATTTTGTTACTCTTATTATATAAATAACGGTACAGCCAGGCACTTTATTTACCTCTGCGGCATACTGAATATATATTATATATATTCACTGAACAACCCGCCTCTTTTTCTCTATCAATCGCGAACCGCGAATCACGAGACTCTTTTTGTAAAAAGCGGACAACTCGCGGATAGTTTAATTTAGGGGGCTCAATTAACGGCGGAAGCGGTACGACGTTCGACGCTCGACGCCCAGCGCTCAACTCAGCAGTATAAAATACCATCTGGATGACGAGCCAACGCTCGTTGTGTAGACTTGTAGACTTAACGTGGTTAAGACGCGAGCTTTCGGCCAGGCAGCTTTCTTCGGCTGGCTTCTCTTCGCAAATCTACAAGCCACAAGAAGTCAACTTGTTGCCCAGCAGGTGGTAAGAGCATAATAATTATTTAATAACTATGGCAAAAGAGCGAAGGGATTGTAAATCTACTTTATTTCATAATTGATATGAGGATGTTAATAATACTCAATCTTGAAGTTTCAGAATAGGTAGCTAAAAAATGAGGCAGCGTAAACATAAATTGGATTTTTGAATTCTACTACGATGCTTAGGTGACTCTTGCCAAAATGTTTAAAAACAATTAACCGATCTTTCTTGATGGTTCCAATAGTAGCTTAATGATGTCCTTGCCCGGTATTTATTAAGAATAAACCTTAAATTTAAAATACTAAGCCTACACCATTGTGAAATTCTAGTCCGAAAAGAAATATCAACAAATAGACATATACCCTTGCAAAACAAATTTATAGCCAAAATATAATCTATTGTTTCCCACGATTGCCAGAGCAAAACAAGTGGCTTTCTTTTTCTATTGTTAGAAGGAAATTCTAGTCTGAAAAATATTTCAAATAAATAAATAATTTCCCTTGCACAAACAAAAATTTATTTCATACGATTTTTTTATAAAAATTAAATTATAATCTATTGTTTCAAAGATTGTCAAATCAAAACAAGTGGCGTTCGTATTCTGTCTTAGAAGGAAATCCCACTTCGAAAAGAAATTTAAACAAATAAAAATTTGTCGCAAGCAGAAAACTTGTGACTAATTGCCAGCTTATTTATTTTCAGTTTTGTTGTTCTGCCAAAGCATTTAATACTTGTCAAACGAAGATTTTGGTGAAAGCCAGAAGACGTATAAATAACATTCATATATGGAAAACACAGGGAAATCCTACGATTAACGAAAGAACACTCTGTTTACTCTTATTATCAAAATTAAATGTATGGCGGCAAAAAATAATCTCAAAACAAATGAAAACAATGGGTCGACTGCTTTGATTTTTTTTTTTTTTGCTATAGCATAGCATTTATTTTTTCGCATACACAGTATTCCGTTGCTCTTTTAGTATAAAAAAGTAGTACAAAAGTTCTATTTCTATTCGTGTTTGGCATTGTCAAACTGAAGTACGTGGATTTGTTTGCTTCCTTGAAACAAAATGGGGAAAATGCAAATAAAAGGTGAAACAAGTGTGCAAATAGAAGCAAACAAACGTGTGCCCAACAGGTGTGTATAGTGTGTGCTTGTGTGTGTGTGTTCTGTGTGTTTGGGTGCTTTTCCAAAGGGGTTGGTGGGTGGTGGTTTGGTTGAGTGGGTGGCAGACGCAGTGCGTTTATTTACTCGCCGGTCATCATCTCCATGAATTCTGTAAATTAAACAAAATGACAGACATTAAACCGATGCCAGAGCAGCGGCAACCGCTATATGCATTTATAAATAAATATTCCATAAACACGAAAAATGTACACTCAGAATGAAAAATGCGTGGAATATGTTCGGAATCGAATTTGTGTGTGTCGCGACTAAAAATAGCCACCGATATGCTCCATGGGAGCGGTGATCAAGCTGTCATAATCGAGCGATCGAGCGATCGCACCATCTCAAGATCATCGCAATTTATGATCACCATAAGGGCAATGTGGGTGGATGGCAAACCACTAGAATGCTGAATGTGGCACAAACAAACACTCACCATCGAAATCCACTGTACCGGAGCCGTCCGAATCGATCTCCTCGATCATGATGTCCAGCTCCTGTTCGGTCAGCTGGTCGTCCAGCTCCTTGAGGATCTCCTTCAGGCAGGTGGTGGGAATGAAGCCGTTGCCCTGCTTGTCGTACAGACGGAACGCCTCGCGCAGCTCCTTCTGCATGGCCTCCGCGTCCTCCTCCACGATGAACTTGGCCGCCAGCTGCACGAACTCACCGAATTCCAGGCGACCGGACTCTGAAAAAGATCAATATTAGATGGAAAGCGACTGGAAAGCAACTGATGGCGCGAAACTGCCTTGATCATAAATCAATGACTACGAAAAACCGAAACATGATCATAAATCGGTAGTGAATCATCATTGATTTGGTAAAGTTGGGACACACAAAACCTAATTTTAAATTTAATAAATTTTATTATAATAATTAGTTATTCAAACTGAATGAATTTGTTGTTTTTTAGTTGATTTAATTCAAATAAATATTCACTTGTTTGTTTCTTAATTCTTAAATTCTTAATTTGTATTTTTAAATTAAAAATTTTTGCTTTTCAAAGTTTGAATTCAGAAAAATATTAGTTTGATTTTTTGTTTCAGTTTGTAAAACTTTTGTAGATATTAACAGTTTGCAATTTTGTTCTCAACATATTTAGTTCTCTGAATTAAATTAAATCAAAAATATGCCACTCAAATTGTAAATAGGCTATTCTCAACAAATTATTTTAATTGGTATACTTTTTGACATAAATACTGCAACTTTTGAACTACAGAAATGCGTCTATTTTTAACTGTATTCGTTGCACAAATAAAATTGTATTAAATGATTAGGAAATTCTAGTTCACCCATCACTGTGCTTTCGATCTTAAGATCTGTAAAGTATGTTCTACTTACTGTCCTCGTCCACCTCTTCGATCAGTTCCTCCAGGATCTTCTTGTCAAAGGGCTGACCTGCAATCGCAAGGGGATAAGGATTAGTAATGCAGCAGGACTTTGGAACCCCCAAAGTTCCAAACTCACCCATCAGGCGCAGGATGTCGGCCACAATCTCGATGGAGATCGAGCCAGTCTTCTGGTGATCGAAGCTGTTGAAGGCCTTCTGCAGCACGGCAATCTGCTCGGGGGTAAGATCTTCGTCCTGGGGTAAGCAAAAAAAAACACATTCTTAAGCGGCAATCCTTTGTAAATGGACTCAAGTTCAATGCTTACGACGCTGCTCATGTTGCTGTCTGTTTTTTTTTTTAGGGTCTGTGATCAACTATATCGCTCGAACCGATCGCCGCGGAATATTCAATCCAACTACGAGGCTGCGCGGATGCGTTTTCCAAAATATAGACCAGAATCGGTGAACTTGCCACGCACACAAAACAAAAAAAACGGAAAAGCGGAAAAACACGAACACAGGCCGATTGGTGGATACGCGGATCGTTGGAGTATACATATGTAGCGTTTTTCCACGCCGCTGCCTGAATTTTATTGTTTTTTAGAAATAACTGTAAATGTGCGATGGGAAAAAGCGAAAATAAAACGCGATCAGAGCGGATCCCGCCGCACTCGCAGCCGGAGACTGAATACGAGCCGTATAGTGGTTTTCCATGGCCAGCGATCGCTGGGTGGATGGAGCATCCAATGGAGCGGGACGGGGGGCAAATCGAATGGCGGCCACGGCTTCTGCATATGTGCGGCGCCAGTCAGCTATAATGCGATGCGTTGCGCTGCGTCCCCCGATTCCACACAAGTATATATAAACATATGTAAGCATTCGGTATCTGCCACCAGATGCACGACAATAAGGCGCGATTTGGAGAAATCGTCACTCGAGCGAAGCGTGGAGCAATGTTCCACATCTCACAGCCACCATTGCGCAGGTGGGAGGAGCATACGCATACTCGAAAAATCATTCCTTGGCAGACAAAAGCGCCTTTGCTTTGTAAACAAGATTTTATATTGCGATTTAGCCATTCCATTGCAATGGAGAAAAATATTACAAAGAGATAACCACGATAAGCAGATATTATAACTATACTATAACATATGAACTCACATTTATTATTTATAAGCCCAACTTTTTAAACTTTTGCCTTTAGTTTTTTTTTCATACTCAATATATTCTATGGATTTGAAAAATTTAGTTTTGGGCAGAAAAAAATATGGTTTTGTGGTCAAGACAATAATTTTAATTTTAATCAAGGGAACTACTACTACTAAAACAGCTTATTTACTTTTCCGATTAAACCAACTTGAATTTGGATAACCGAAAGATACAAAACATTATCCGAAATTGAACCGCCAAAACTGAAAATGTACTAAAATTAGATTATATTTAAATTACCACTTTTAGACCTCGGCTAGGAGGGTGTCTCGGTTTTTAGACCCTCCGTGGCTGCAAGAAAATTGGGTATTTTTGCGAAAGCAGGCGACGGTCACACTGAAATGGTTCGCATTAAGAACAGGTAAATATTTACGATTTAAATTAAATTTCATCAACTAAACCGTCATTGAACAGATATATAGCGGTGCAGATTGTACCGCATACACCCACGCAAACACTGCGGCTCAGCGATCACGGCCTGGCCAAAATTCTCCTGCAGAATGTTGAAAAATACTACGGAGTCTACGGTCTCGGTATGATCGAGCAGGGATTCCGGGTGAAGTACATCAATGATCAGACCAAAATAGCCATCATACGCTGCCTGCATCGCGGTCAACGCTTTGTGTCCAGTATATTGCCCCTGATTACTTTGGTAGGTCCTAGTTCAATGCCCTTAAACCAGCCGCATGACAGTCTTTTTCCAGATTGGAGAAGTTCGGGCCAAGTTTAGGACCCTCTATGTGGGGGCCACCATCATCCAGTGCAACAAGTTCATAGTCAGCCACCAGAAACAGTTCCTGGACCGCGCCATGGGTCACTTAACATCGGCCAAGGAGCGACAGGATCTTTTCAAGCGCGTTATGGAGCTCGACATGGACAGATAGCATACGGAGTTGTTTAGCATATAATTAAGTAATTACAGTGATTGGTTTTCTTGCAGAAAACGTTTGTTCCAATTCGACTAAAATGTAGATCATGTTTTTGGTATCAAACTAAACTTCGATGAGGAATTTGCGACTCGGTGAGCGTGCAATCTTGGCTCCGAACTGCTTAAATCTTTGCCGGATGTCGGCCAAAGTCAGCTTATTCTTCTTGCTGTACACGTTGAGATAGATGCCCAGGACAACGATAAGGCCAGACCAAAGATATCTGAAAGTTGGAGGTGGATAAAAAAGAATTCGGGGTTGTATATAATACAATGAAACACTTACTGCAGTGTAAAGGGCTTGCTGAAGAGCACAAAGGAAAAGGCTATGGTCACAGCCTTGCGAGCGGTGGTCACTGTGGCAGCTATGGGAGCCCCACTGCTCCTCACCAGGGCCAGCACAAACTGGATGCCCAGGTAGCCAGAGAGGCTGAACAGGAAGCCATAGCCAAAGGTCTCCAGAGGATGCTGTAAGGGGAATCACATTAGTAGTATGCCACATACAAACGACGTTCTTTTCCAACACACCTCCAAGCAGAAGGCAAAGCCGCTAAAGAAGTTGCCGGTAACCAACATGATCACAAAGAGATACACGAATCCCAGGCCGTAGGAGTAGAAGACCACCTCGCTGCTGGGCGCCTTATGCTCCCGCATGGCCTTCTCCTGGACATTGCCGATGGCCGCGTCGCAGAGCAGCGCTCCCGAGATCATGGCCACGCCCAGCAGATTGAAGTTGGGCGTCATCTGGGAGTCGGCCAGCGTGAACCAGGCCAGTCCGATGCACATGCAGGTGGCTGCCGCAAAGTCCAGCAGTCCGTAGCGCTTGCCTTGGATGAGGATGCTGCCCACGAGAACGGGAATGAGCTTGCAGCACTTGAATATCACCTGGGTGGGGTAGTTCAGGTAGCCCAGGCTAGAGTTGGACAGACCCATGGTGCCCAGGGTGAGAGCAGCCAGAACCAGGTACGTTTTCATCGGAATGCAACGTGGCTCCGGCTCAATGTTCCAAAAGGATCCACCGCTTATCCGGTAGCCCTCCAACCGGCGTTCCACCAGGCCGAAGCCGATGTAGTAACCGAACTGGACGAGGGTGAGGAACCATCCGTAGGGTTTGAATCCCTCCACCGTGAAGATGAGCTCCTGCAGGTAGCCGTACAGGATGTACAGGATAAAAACGCCCGCGCAGCTCAGCAGGAATTGGGTGGTGCGATTGTAGAAGGTGAGGTCGAAGCACAGGATTCGCAGTTCCGGTGGAGATTCCGACGACGAGGATTTCCGCTGCGAGGGCGGGGAACTTCCCGCCGACGGACCACCATTGATGGTGATAACGCTCCCTGCACTATCTGCCATTCTGCTGCCCATCGGCCGACGAATGTGTGTGTGTGTGTGTATTACAAACTATATAGTGGCTATCTTGGGATTATGTGACGGCGACTTAGTAACTAGTGCCACGCTGTCCGCGGAGTTCTTGGCCTAGGGAATGGATTTGTCATGCCTCCTTGAATTCTCCATTAGTTACAGCCAGGCGTGAAGATTATTTCGAACTGAGAGTTGCGCTGGCTAGGAGTATTGTTTCGGTTTGTTTACCTTGTCACAGAAAACTATGCTTTTTCAGCTTAGAACTAGAGATGGGCGCGTGACTTATTTCTTCGCGATATTCGTTGAGGACCAAAAGAACGTTGAGTGCTGTAAGCAAGGTGACAGCTCTATTGCAACCGGCATTATTTATTATTATATTACATTTCATTTATATATATATATATATTAATTATATTTTACAGATTTCAATTGTTTGGTCTTTCTTAGCAGAACTATTTATTATTATATTTTTTGTAAACCTACTTTTCCCATTATTTTTTTTTAAATTTTATCAACTAAAAAACTAATCTCTAATGTGACCCTATAAGAATTTGGTATTTTGAGTGTGCAAAGCGGCGGGCACACTATTAGGAAATAGAAGAAGACGCAGTGAAAAGTGCCGCTGAAAAATTCTAAAAAGTGATGAATTTTGATATTTAACAAGAAAGCGTATTTAAGAAAAGCATTAATATGGACGTACAGCCGCCACGCGGTGAGTAAAAAAACTTAAACAGACTTTATTGCCTTTTCAGAGAAGCTCACGCTGTGTCCAGTTGGATTCTTACACACACACACACGCACGCACACACACAAACTCACGCGCACAACCTTTGATAGGCTTAGAATTTTATGCAAAACTTACTTTTCGCAGACGCCAGTTTACGCAATATTATAGACAAGCTGGCGGAGTTTGTGGCCCGAAATGGACCGGAATTCGAGGCCATTACTAAGCAGAAGCAGCAGAGCAACCCAAAATTCGAGTTCCTCTACGGCGGGGAGTTTGCCAGCTACTACCAATTTAGGGTGGCAGCGGAACAAACGCGTAAGTGAAAGACTCCAATGAGCCAAAATAGCCCTCAAAATTAACGTCATGCTCTCCCCCTGAAGTGCTCAAGCAGCAGGGCCTCAACCAACAACTGCCACCGGGTGGACCACCCGGCCACTACATGCAACATCCGCCGCCGATGCAGCAGTCCCAGCCGCCTGGCCACTATCCACCGCCCAACCAGCAGCAGCACCAGCAACAGCACCCGCCAGAAAACGCACAAGACAATATGCAACAGCAGCAGGCGCAGCACTCTTGGCCTCCGAACAATGGCAACGGAGGACCGCCAAACAACCAGCAGGCCAACGGCAATGCAATGACCATGAATCTTACCTCCCAACTGGACGCCATCAAGATGCAGCAGAAGACGCTGCGGGAACAGATCAAGCAATCCGAAGCGAATCTCTCCGCACAGCACACGGTAATTAAATGTTGACAACGACCGGTCCACTCTATGTACCCCTTGCGAGCCTTTTCTAAGCGTTTAAACTTACTTAAGTGTTTGAAGGGAAGATTACCACATATTCTCGCCCTTTTTTTGTTTACAATTTTCAACCCTTGCGGCAGGAGCTAAGCTCTTTTTTAGTAATACATTTGTATTATGCCATAGAAAAAACTCCTAAGTAAACAAATAGTTTGGAAATTAACACATTTATGCTCTTACAACCCTTTAAACGACCCACCCCAATGTTTATACTCCGATCCCTGCTAAAAATATTCAAATTTAAATTCGAATGCTTAAGATAACGAAATTTTAATGTTTAAATGACAACCCTAAAAAAAGAAAGAAGAAATAATGTAATCTTAATAATTTCTATCTTGGGAACACCACAAAAAATTGTTCACTTTCCTATAAATATCAATCCTTGTTCCGGACCCTTTCCCAATTTGTTCTCTATCGATCTTCTCTGTCCCTGATCTCCAAATACGGATAAGATAAAGTTAAAGTGTACTTTCAGCATTACCAAACTACAAACTCTATTTGCAATTATTTTAACTATTGAATTAACCATTTACAATGCTACATTAAATTTTTGCTTTATTGTATTTTTTGAAACATAACCAAAAAAAAAAAAAAATTACCAATCAAACCACTCTTCATACCAACTGACAAAAAACTGTATCAAAAACCAAAAAAAAAAAACAAATCCCAAAATCAAATTTGTTTGAAACGCTTGTCGACTTGAATACGAAATCGCAAATGCGAATATGAATGTGAAAATACCTTTGTGTGCCCAATGACCAAAACCGATCCGATCCGATTCGATTCGAACTAAATCGCACCACCAAACAACCAACCAATCAAACAACCTACCAACCAAACAACCTACCAAACGAAACCAACCTGTAGGCCCTGATGAACCAAAAGACGAAGCAGATCGAGGAGGCAATTGCGGCGGCACAGACGACGCAGCAGGAGCAGATGGCCGGCGAACAGGGCATTGTGCTGAGGGACTTTGACGGCGTCCTGCAGCCGATCATTGAGTCCTGCACCAAGGACAGCATCTCTGCAGGTAAATATGAGTTCGGCGATTCGGCTGGATTCCATTATTGCTTGTTTGTAGTCTCGTTCGTAATCAGTCATAAGTTAAGCTAATTTCGATGAGCTTAGCTGAGCTGAGCTGATATTTGATGTTCCGCACAAAACACACACTAAATGAATCCATACTTACTACCTTTTGATTAATACTTAATCCTAATTTATTATCGCCAGTGACAATGACAATATGAGTAACCCGTTTGATATTGCAATTTTAGGCAAGAACTGGATTTTACAGCATTCAACCGACAGCGCAAAAATCAATGTCGTTTTACAATATCTTTTAAAGAAGTATGCCTCAGTTTTATAATTAATGACCTGCAACATGTATTAATTAAATTGTGTTTCTTTCTTTCAACGAGTGAAATACTAACCAAACATACAAAAACGAAATATCGAAAAACAAGCCAGAGATGATCGATTGAGCGATTGAGCAATTGAGCGATTGAGCGATTGAGACTCCCCCAGAGAGGCTCGAGATTGATTCGTTGATTCGTTTTCGAAAGATGTTATGATCATGATTAGTTCCCAGATCCGGAAGTCTTGTAGCTAGGGTCACACACCAAAACACATCATTTTACTTAATAAGCCTAACAAATTCACACGCACAACAACACACACACACACACATTAAACAGTGAAAACTATCGGTCAAAAAAAAAAAAAGAAAAAATCAAAATTCAAAAAGAAAGAAGAACAACTAACAAAAATCGTTATACTTGCACAACAAGTACCTTTGGCAATGTTGTTGTGCATACAGAAAACTAGAAAAATATGTTTTTTTGTTTGTTAATTTATTTTTAGGGCTTTGGTCAATGGTTCAACGTTTCAGCAAAAATTGCATCTTATATATTTAGTTAATGATATACTCCACCACTGGTAAGTTCGCCCAGTTAATCTACTAGTGATTAGTATAGTATTTAAAAGCCACAGGCCACACAAGAACGAACTAACCCACCGAGCAGTTACCTAGCTTTGTTGGTTAGTTTAAGTCGAACAACTTGGACAGAACTGTCTGGACTGAACTGAACACTCGCACCTGACCTCTGACCTTTGACCTGGGACACAAGACAACTTTAGATTAGCCAGGAGCTCAGTCCTAAGTGCAACGATGTATTTACAGCATGCGCAAGAACATCAATGACTTGAAGAACAGCCTCGAGAACGTCGTCATACCGATGTTCTGCAGCGCCGACTTGAGTATGTATATATGCCCATCGAACCATTGGTTTTGGATATTTAATAGTATTATCTCATTCCACAGTTGCCAGCAACGAACAGCGCCAGAAGTTGGCCAAGCTGTTGTCGCTGTGGGAGTCCAAGGCCAAGTTCTTCGATGCCTGCGTCATCTCGAAGCTCCAGTCGCCGGACTCGTCCATGCAGGAGTACAAAACCAATCTGCAGAACACACACCACGAAATAGCCGCCAAATTCGCGCAAAACACAAAGGCCACTTTGGATAAGTGAGTAACCCAGTTACTAGAATATCTAATTCAGTTAGCTCTAACCTGTTTGTTTTTTTTTTAGCTATCAAAAACAGCACCAGATATTTATCCAGCATGCCAGCCAGCAGATTGCCCAACTCGAGAAGCAGTCACAGCACCTGGAGCAGCAGATAATGGTGGCCCAGAAGTCGCAGCAGCAGCATATGCACCCACATCAAGGTCCTGGCGGTCAGCAGCAGAAGAATATACCATCGCTTATGTCCCACCGGATAGCCATGCCCGGTGACCGCGAGCACATGAACAATCAGGGGCCGCATGATCAGCCGCATCCTCAGGCGGGCAATAACATGTATCCAGGTGGTAACTTCCATCAGCAGCAGCAACAGCAGCAGTCTTCGGGTAACCCCTTTGCGGATCCACGAGGACCGAACTTTTTCATTCCGGACATGTCGAAACCACCGCCTGGCTTTGCCGGACCCATGCATCATCACAATCAGGGGCCGATGGGCCATCAGCCGCCGCAGCAGCAGCAGCAACAACCGGGGCAGTATCCACCAATGCAGGGCCAGGGATCTGGCAATGAGCCACCTGTTGATCTGGGCGTGCTCAGTGCAGCAATCCAGGCATGCCTGCAGATGCAGCATCAGCAGCAACATCATCCCGACGACCCACAGCAGCAAGGACAAAACCAAATGAAGCAACAGCAGCATCAGCAGCAGCAACAACAGCAACAGCCCATGGCTGCCTATCCCCAGAATCTGGTGCGCCCTGGCCAGCCAAGTGCTGATGCGGAAGTGGACCTGGATGTGCTGAATGCGGCCATTCGAGCGGTCATCACCAATCAACCCGAAGACGGTCCGCTGGAGGATGGCCAACAGCAGACGCAGTTGGGCGAGGGCGAATCCGGAGAGCCCGTTGTCATCGGGGAGCCGCAAATACCTACAGCGCCTTACTACGACCTGCCGGCTGGGCTGATGGTGCCCCTCATCCGCCTGGAGGACTACAACTACAAGTCCCTGGATCCGGCGGATATACGATTGCCAGCTCCGGCGCCGCAAAGTGAGCGGCTGACAAATGCATTGAACGCCTTCTATTCCGCACCCTCACACGATCGACCGCGGGATAAGTAAGTAACTACTCGGTTAAAGATACTTGTGAGATACTAATTAAGATACTTTGCAGTGAGGGTTGGGAGAAGCTTGGTCTCTACGAGTACTACAAGGTGAAGAATGCGGCGCGAAAGCAAAAGGAGGAGGAAATCAAGAATGGCATTCGGCAAAAGTCGCGTTCGCCCAGTCCAATTGTGCTGGAAAAAGCTTTACCCAAAAAGAGCAACAAGCGAGTTTATCGGTAAGTTTTATATCAAGTGGAGGTTTAAAATTGTTACCCAGAAATTGGTCTTATATTTGATAGTCTAAAATTAATGCTGAAATTGATCAATGCTTTTAAAGTTATTTGACTGCTTTTTAAACTCTTTTGCCTAGCTTAACATTGAAGTTGTTTAACAATTATTACAAAATGAAGTATACAGATGTACATATATGGCTAGACTAGTCTCTAATAAAAAGTGTTTGTTTTATAGATAATTTTATTTATACCAAACTTATTTATTTATCTTTCATTTAGATCCAAGAGTCGCAGTCGCTCCCGCTCAAATACGCCGCCGCAACGCGACAGATCGCCCTCCCGCTCCAGGTCCCGATCTCGATCCGTGGAGCGCTCCTCAACGCCGCCACCGATGAACCGCAACCGGATGGGAGGTGGGGGCGGTGGCAGCAATCGCAAGGGGCGCAATCGATCGCCTCGGCACGAGCGGGAGAACAACAGCGGCAGCATGAACAACAACCGGGAGAATCGAGTGGAGCGCAGCAATTCGAATAGCAGCAACAACAGCAACAATGGCAACAACCCAAACCTAAGACGTGTGGATCGTGACAGATCTCCAACCCCTCCGAGCTTCTTGTAAGTGAAAAAAGAGGGGCAAAGAATGAAAAACTATATAAACTATAGAGTTTTCATACATTGATAGTAAGCTAATGTTAATAATAATATATGTATGTATTTGCTATTCCCAGGGGAAGCACCTTTGCCAAGCCACCGGAATTCATCGAGGAATCCAACAAGGGCCACCAAATGCTCATGAAAATGGGCTGGGCGGGCACCGGCACTGGACTGGGCTCAAAGAATCAAGGCATAGACACGCCCATTTCGGGCGGAGAGGTGCGCGATCGTCGTGAAATGTACAAGGTATGGAGCGAGGACTGTTAAACCACAAAAGAAAAATACGAATTCCTAATCACTTTCACACACAGGGCGTGGGTGCCAATATGCACGATCCCTTCGAGAGCTTCCGCAAGAACAAGGGCGCTGCCTTCGCACATCGCATGCGCTCGCGAGACGACAAGAGTTAGGATCCGCCCCAGGCCGACCCAGCTCCCACGTTTTTTGTTTCCTTTAGCCAAGAAAATATACATTTTTATAAAAACAAACAGAAGATTTATGTGGGGTTGTTTAGGCTGCGACATTCAAGCTGGATTGAGCGGCCTTGGCGTTCACTTTTTCGAGGACCTGAACGAGTCCTTTGCCAGGGCCGCACTCGAAGGTGCGTGGAAAGTCGACGCCCTGCTTGCGCTCGTACATCTCGTGGAGGGTCTGCTCCCACTTGACGGGCCGCACGATTTGCTTGGGCAGCTGGCCGAGGATGTGCTTGGCATGGCGATAGGGTTTGCCATCCACATTGGAGTACACTCTGATGACGGGATCCTGCAGGCGCACCGATTTCAAAGCCTTGGCAAAGGGCTCCACGGCACTCTGCATCAGCGGGGTGTGGAAGGCGCCGCTCACGGCCAGTCTCTTCATCCGCCGGATCTTGAGCGCCTTGGCGTTTTGCTCCAGGAACTCGAGGGCCTCCACATTGCCGGCCACCACCTTGCAGTGCGGATACATGTAGTTGGCGATGCCGCAGTAGGGCGCTTCCACGCCCTTGTCCAAGCACCACTGCTGTGCACGGGCACAGGCCTCGCCAAGATTGGTGTCCGGTCCGTAGAGCGTCATGGCCATGGCGCCGACTGCCTGGTCGCAGGCCGCCTGCATGGCAGTGGCCCGCACCTGGACCAGGCGCAGGGCTTTGTCGAAGGGCAGGGCATCCGCGTACACCAGGGCCGTGATCTCGCCCAGACTGAAGCCGGCGGCGGCCACACACGTCTCGATGGCCTTGGGCCGCTCCTCGCGCAACTGCTCCAGGGCCGCCAGCGAGGAGACCATCACGGCCAGCTGGGCGTGCTCCGTGCGATTGAGCTTGTCACGTGGTCCCTCCAAGCAGAGCTTGAGGAGATCGTACTTCAGCACCTCGTTGGCCAGCTCGAAGATGCGGCGGGCGCCTGGGAATCGGAGCAGCTCCTTGCCCATGCCCACGTACTGGGTGCCCTGGCCGGGGAACAGCATCACGGTCGTCTCTTTGGGATCAATGGCGGGACGACTCCGCTGGTCCAGTGGTTCCGCCAGTTCGTTGAGCAGCTGCTGGCGCTTCTCCGCGTTGCCCTCTAATGTGGAGGCTTCTGTGGTGGCCTTGGCGGCATCGCTGCTCCATCGTGACCAGCTTAGGGCGCCGGATATCCGAGCTTTGCGTAGTAATCTGCGGGCAGCCAACATTTTTGTAAGGGATTGGATTATGCGGCACAAAACAGCTGATTGGAGATGTACAGAAACCGATTTCAACTTCTATCGATTATCGATTAACTTAGATCGACTACGGTGCTTAGAACGTTTTGAAATTTGAACTTTGGCGGTCATGTACTAAAACGAAGCGAGCTAAAAATCTTAAGGAATAAATTCTAAAGGATATTTTTTCAGTTGCAGAAAAAACAGAATCTATTGGTGGGTTAATTGTCACAAAGGATGAGTTGTGTTTATGTTAAAATCTTCATTGCTGGGCATTTCAATTGGCCTCTTTCTCATGTGCTGCGGCATCTCAATCGTCTCTTAAATTGTTAGTGTTTATGACCGTTTTCTTTTGCCACTTTTTAAGTCGAACTTGATTTATGTTGCTATGCTGTTATTTGGTCATTAACAGTCATGACGAAATAATCATGGTATAACCATGAGTCACTATGACTACACGACATAGATATGTGACGTTGGCCAAAGCTTCGTTTGTGGCCCAAAATTAGAGTTTATTTTATAGAATCTTCACATTGGAGATCGGAGTATTAAGAATGTTATTTGTATTTACAAATGTATTCTCATATTTTTAAACTTTTCGTTAAATAAAATGTAATAACTTAATTTCATTTTATTGTATATAAATATGTGACTGAATAAAGCAAGCCTTACAGACAATTTAATTAATTTTAAAAATTGTTAAAGTCAGTAAGATTGAGGTTTTTTTATTCGTAAAAGGTTTTGAGACAATACGTAGACAGTCCTCAAAGTTGCATATTGTATTACATCCAATCAGATTTTATTATTATTTATAGACATAGGTTTTTGATAAACCTAAGATGTGTTTTACTATTACTAAAAACAGATACAATCCGTTGAACTATTCCTCAATCCCCTGCCGAAACAAAGGGTATACCCTTGTATTATAAACAATATATTGTTTGACCATGTGCTATTGCCATGAAATCCCCAAAAAAGAGTTTCTAATTTGAAATGCGATCGCAGCGAGGTAGTCGCAGAGTTTTTTGAACCTTAGGGGCGAATGAAGAACCCTTCGGCATGCCAAAGGAGCTAAAAAGGAAGAGCGCGAGGAGAAGGACTTGGATGAGGATGGCAAAGGTGAACGACAAAGCCGCCGGCAAAGTCAGACACCGGAGATGACGTGACGGACCACTTTCGCCCTCAGTTCAAGGAACAGGAGATCTGGGCATCAAAACAAAAACACTAGCTCACACGCTCTGCCAGCGGTCCTCCGGTGTCCGTTGTCCATCCGTCCGTCCATCGACCATGGACCATCGTCCCCAGCTCAGAACAGATCTTCTCGGAAGACGGAGCGACATTCCCTGTTCTTTTCTTGTTGCCAAGGAAAGGACCCAAATGCCCATTCTCTCGTCTAGACTGCACGAATATTCGATCGTCGATGGCCTGCGATTCTATTAGAAGCAGAACCTGTTTGCGATTTAAGCTCCGTTGGCATTTGTTGTATTTCGGCTTTAATATTTTTTTTTTTTTTGGTTTTTTTTTTTGAGAATTTGATGCCCAGGTAGGGGCATCGGCGGAGATCGTTGACATGGGCGCAAGTGGCGCGATTCTTGAAATCAGGTTGTGAAATTGTATTTATGAATGAGCCCGTGGCGAACCAATTAAATGCCGCATACCAAAAGAAGAGTCTTACCCACACCCACATTCCGGACACAATTAGGGGTTCCCAGAACGTGCCCGTTACCGTTAATTCGGTTATCGGGATCGGATGTGCGAATGGCACGGGAATGCACATTCCGAAGGATACGTGCGAAATGGCATGGAAATGCAACTGCGCATCGCCGCATTGCGCATACGCCACGGGGGCTGGCTAACATTTCCGCATGCGGGAATGCAACGAAACGAAAGCGAATAAATAAAACGAAACCGAAACTGAAACGAATCTGAAACTGAAACCGAAACTGAAACGTAACGATTTGAACCCATAAAAAAGTCGGCCGAAAGTGTGCATTGACCGAGAGAGCGGCTAAAAATACCCAAAAGAACGTAATGCAGGTGATCTGATAAAATTAGAACAAACGATGATGACGCCCGATCCAGAACAACCGTTAAGTAATCCCCAATCCCCAATGATGCTGCAACGCAATCAGGTGGGGAAAAGGGAAAGTGCTTCAAAGTGAGAGAGCTGCGCACGAAGACAGCCGAACGAAAGCGAGAGTGAAAGTTGCACCACTTTCGCTCTTTTTCAGAACCTTGCATATAAGAATACCAGTAAGCCAGAATGGTATTTTATTAAAAACTGAGAACTTACCCTATTTGGAGTTACATTTTAATACTTTAAATCATGAACTGCATCAAAAGTTATTGTTAAAACGTCTAAAACCGTTTGGTAATATCGTTTTGGATAAACATTTTACTCTTCTAGAACCTGTTACTTAAGAATGTTATGTCAACTCAAGTAATACAGCGGTAAGAGAATTTAAATAATATTTATTCACCAATTTATGCATTTCTTAAGCTCTGAAATATATTCGGCTTTCAATTGTTTTCGGAACCTGAAATTTTATTGTTTTATGTTTCCACACAAAAGGTAAAATTATTTATTCGGCGCGATGCAAACAAATATTAAAGATTCCTACAATACTATACTTAACAGCAGTGCTTGTAGCATTAAATGTTGTTCTTATTTCAGGGCTAGACACCTAAATTATTTTTAAAAAGTGTGTCAAAATTTTGTTTTTTTTAATCAAAGTTAGAAAGTCAAAAAGCTAACAATTTCCTGCTCCTTAGAATCCAACACCTCAAAGTGTGTATTTGATATACGAATGTTTCACTGAATCAAAAACATTCTTTTTTAAATATTTTAAAAAATTTTTATTTGGTGGATTTTTAACTTAAACAACAATAATCTGAAAAGATTAGATAACTATTCCAGCAATCAATAACTTACCACTTAAAGCCGCATTTTATGTGTTTGGTTTTAGTTTCAATTACTGAAGAACTATCACTTTTAAAATTTTGACATTTTGGGGATGTATGAAATAAATTAAAAAATTAAAAATAGAAAATATCAACATTTTGGTTCTTTCTTAATGGAATTTTTTTTATAAACGCAAGTAAAAACCCAATTGTCTTGATTTGACTAATTTTAATGCACTTCTAATAAAAAAAAAAAAACATTCGGGGGACAAATGTCAATTTTAAAATCTTTCCAGCTAAAATTTAAATTATTATGTGGACCTACTAATCATATTTATGGATGCCCATAAATAAATGATTATTATGTGTCAGCATACTGTACTTATCAAAAAGTGCGTTGCCCTGGTTGGAAAACCCCCCGGCAACAAGGTCCCAGTCTAGGTGGAACTTTCACCGTCACCGACGACCCTCGCAACAATCTATTACTATTACTACCTTGTTACATGGCCAAGGTGTTTTGATAAGACCGCAGACTGTGTGCGTATTGGCCATATATCTTAGTCAAGAGCAGCACACAGCCTGTGGCTGGCAGTGACTCACAGGGTCCCAAACAATTATGTTGAAATTCGTAATGTCTTGGAGGCGGCGGCGCCATGGAACTACATATAAAAGCCAACTCTTAAAGTCTGACGTCCGTTCCCAAACGCACTCCATTGATAAAAAAAAGAAATAATATATATATTTCTGAATGCCTGGCGCGCCTTGCCGCCGCTTACGCAAAACTCCTGCAAAATCCCGAGTCCGAGCCCGAAACCGAGCTGCTCTCTCACCCCCTATTTAAATTGGCCTCGAAGAGCGACAGGGCAGTCGAGAACCTGGGAAAGCCGAGTAAGAGTCAACCTGAGCCGATCCGAAGCGGCGATCCTCGATTTTTGAAGCGCGTATAAAAGCTAAGCGGTGTCGGGTGAGCTTTCATTGTGCGCTCGCCACTCGTGAATATCAGGTAACGTCGATCGGACGGGTTCATACGCAGCCAGTTTTCGAATTGCCCGCCAAAACAAAAAAAAAAACACGTATACGTAGTGTTGCAGCCTGGAGGAAAATTGTTACGTCGCTATCAAAACTGTGATCCTAGAACGGAATTAAAATGAGTTTAAAGGTGAGTTGACGTTAATTAAATTAATTAATAAATTAAAAACATTGAAGAAGTCGCTTGATTTTGATCCCTGCTATGATTATTCAGAATTTTTAAGAATGATTTAAAAGTTTTTAATGTGATTTAAATAATTGATTTATAGAAAAACTACTTAATCATTCAACTTAATTTTTTACAGAGCTTTTAAAAACATTAAAACCTATTTTGTCATTATGTTTCAATATCATATTTGATACCAAGACATTTAAGGAGTTGCCAATGTAATAATAAAAATAATATTTAAACATTAATTCTATACAAAAAAAAGTAAAAATTCTAAGAAAACTCCACTTTAATTACTTAAATTAGCTTGACGAATACAAAAGTGGGTGTGTACAATTAACAGGCTGTCAGCTAAAAATATCAATATAAACAAATGCGCTTTTGTTCTCCACTGGCTCAAGCATAATGCTAATGCCCGAACCGATTCCGATTTCGATTTCGATTCAGATTTATATTGGAGCGAGTGGTGAACAGAGTGTCACCGCAAAATGCGGAAATGCCTACCTGCGAGGCGCATTACATAATTTCCACTCCAGGTCTGCTTCTGCTCTGTAATGTCGGGGAAGTTTCGGTCATTAAAAGCGGCAATTAAATTTTACCATTTGGCCGCGTCGACTTGCAAATGCGCTCCAGTTTATGTTTCGATCTTGACTCGATATTGACCCAATTAATGGCCGCATAATCGAGTGCGTGGGATTTGGCGACGTCATCCCGACATCTCGACATCCCGGCTGTCGTCAGCCAAAGTGGTTTATCCACATTCGGCCCAAAGGTCCACATAAAAGCGATCCAGATTCAGATTTGGATTCAGATTCAGATCAGATCAGATGGCAGAGCAGAGTGCAGCCGGTTAGAGGATCGTTGTAACACTTATGCGATAAATTCTGAGCGTCAGCGATTTATAATTAGTTGCCGGAGGCCGGTTGGGTGTTTAATTTGGAACCCCTTACTCACAGTTGTTTTATGCACTTGCTCCTCCCTTGCAGTTCAATCTGTGCCGCTGGACGCTGCTGGTCCTCGGAGTCTGCTGCCTGCTGGGCAGCACATCGGGCAGCTACTGCTCCCTGGAGGGGATGAAGAAGTTCGCGATGGAGGCGTGTGAGCACCTGTTCCAGCAGGACGAAGCCTCCAGCCGCGACAGGCGATCCATCGAGTACCCGCATCACCATCTAAACCGACTGGGATGTAAGTATCTAACTAGATCTTTAAGCTTATTAAGCTATTAATATTTGATTTGATTAAAACTTGTAAAAGTTATAGTCTGTAGATCTGTAAGGAAAAGAACAGGCAATTAAATTAGCAACTAAATAAGGTCAGAGTGTCAGTCAACCTGACAATTGCATTCGGAACTGCACACAGAAAACACGTTTTTGAAGTGTGTAGATTGGAATTAATGTTCGCATTTGCATAAAGCAGTTCCGATGCAACAGTTAACCGATTTCAAGGCGCAGGTTCAAGATCGATTTGCTCACTCGCTCACTCGTTTCCCCCCTTTTCCCCTGACTTTTTTCAGACGGCAAAACGCACAACAAGCACCATTCAATCAGCCGGAGCACTTACCCAAAGGGTGGCTATCTAAAGGTGACGCGGGAGCACTTCAACCGCCTCAGCGAACTGGACATCTTCCCGCGCTACAAGCCCAACAAGCTGCACCACGACAAGAAGCAGCGATTCAAGCGGGATCATTCGGGCCGGAGCTACAACAACATCCCCTACTGCTGCTACAACCAGTGCGAGGAGGAATTCTTCTGCTAGAGGAGCTCCAGCGTTGTCCTAACTCCGTCCATAGCTTAAGTTAGGCCTAGGTCATAGATGTACGTTCTACAAGTCGCGCTCACTCTTATAGAGTACCTTACGTGTGCCCACTGCAGGGGACACAAGTTCATATACAGTATTTATACGCCTAGATACCATGTGAATAAACCATCGAATACGGCAATTGATTATCTTAATCGAAAGTAGTTTTTATAGAGGTTACATCGTAAAAACATATACAACTATTACAAAAATTATCCAGAGATTCTCACAGCTCATTCTGCTTGGATGATACACAGTCATTGGAGCCTAATTTGAAATAACATTATGATATGAATCTTAAATGTAGGCTTGAAAAGCTCGGAAGAGATCATTACTATTTTAAATCAATGACAAAGCTTCATTTTATAGCAAACTAGGAATCACAAGATATTTAACCAAATATTATTTTCAAACTAAAAGACATAGAATTTCGAGAGACCAGGAACTACAAAATCGGTACTTCTATTCTTTTCGAGAAATCATAAATCTAACCTGATAAGCGGAAACGCAACACTATGAAATAATAAATAAGCCTAAGGTCGCATTAAAGAATGATCTTAAATGGAACTAATATAGTAAGCGCCTTTGCAAACAGAGCATTTGTACTTGCGGCAGTTGTCGCTAATCGGCTCCAGTGACTGAAAGTACTTGGACACCACCAACAAGATATCCTCGCGGCAGCTCTGCAGGAAGTCCTCTCCAAAACGGTCGAAGGTTGTGACGCAGTGCATCAGAATGCGATAGAGAACCGTCTCCGTGGACACGAACGTGTTCAGCGTGCGATCAATGGAGTCCACGTTCTGATCCACAAAAGTGCGGGTCATTTCCATAAGCAACTGCACTGCCTGCTCGCTGAAGTATCTGGCCATGGCCTCCAAAACGTCGGTGAAACTGGCCACATTTCCGATGTGCTGCACGAACTTCCCGCCGAACTTCTCGGCAAGCATCTCCAGATTGACGAGTATCTGACCCCCACTGCCCAGACTCACAATTTGGGGCAGCAAGGTGGTGGCCACTGCGAGTCCCTGATTCAGATGTGAGTTGATGTTGTGCAGGCTGAGGAGTACCTCCTTAAAGGGAATTTCATTGAGCGTGCGCACAATATCAAATTGGCCAGTTTCACTGTGCAGCTTAACGGACTCCTGGGAGATGCGATCGAAGACTTTTCTGTTCAGTCAGGATGGATTAGTTAAAGCTAAGCGTTAGGTTAAAGTAATGACGATACCTAGATTGATTGCGAAGTGCTTGTCTCAAGGACGAGCCATTGGTGGCTTTGGAAGCTATGCGCATGTTGTTGATGGAATGCGTAAAGATGACCAGGTGCGAGGCCATCTGCAGCATGTCCAAGCTGTTTAGGGCCTGATCATCGCCAATTTTCTAAAGAGAAGACAAAAAAATGAACCTAAGAGGAACTCTGTTCGATGCAACCAACTTACCAAATATAAATCGTAAACACCATTGACCACACCCGTTCCGGCGATGACCACTGAAGCTCCATTTATTCCCTTGACGGCCAACTGGGCAGCGGGATTAACTTTGTAGCCAGCACCTGCTGCCGTGGCCAGGGCTTTGGTGGCTCCGGTGGAGCCCAGACCAACCACTCCGCCCGCCACGCCCAACCAGGAGCTGCGCGCCTCACCATCCGTAATGGAGGTGGACTGGCCATGCCGGCGCCGATCGATGAGATGGGAGGCCGAGCGCAGGGTGCTGTAGACGCCGGTGGCCACGCCCACAGCGGTGGCGGCAATGACCAATGGACTGGCCAGGGGCACGGCCAGAGCGGCAGCCACCGGAACACTGGCCACCAGGCCGCCCACAGTGGCCACTTTGTCGCCGGCATTGAGCAATCTGTACCTACCACGCGCTGCAGGCGTGGGATGAACCATCAAGTGGACGCTCGTCTCATCGCCGTCGGTGTGGAAGGTGTAGACTCCCTGGCTGGGGGCAATCATCAGGCCCTTGGGCAAGGTGTTCCGCAAGACGTACTGCTGCCAATTGGAGTACACCCGAGCGTTCTCGTCCACGAAGATCATGCAGCAGGCGGCGCTATTCTCGCCCTTCATGCAGCGCCGCGTGCGGAAAACCGGATGACAGCTGTAGTTGGTGGACTGCAAGGCCAGTTCCGGGTCCGCTTCCTGCGTGACCAGCACGTAGATGATGGCGGACAGCAGTGTGCCATTGGTGTAGCGCCGCTGCTGCCAGATATTCCGGAAAAGTTGCTCCCGCCTTCGTTGCACTGCTCTCGTATTTCCGGCATCTTCCCCGCGAATGATGTTCTCTATCTTCTGCTTGAGCACATCTCCCTGGTCGGGGGCTAATCTGAAGTTGTTCGTATACATAAATTAAACTACATTACAATGGACAATTGCATAACATACGAATCCCAAATAATTTCCGAACGTAGCCCGCTGCTGAAGCCGAAATCCCTTTGCACTTCGTAGGCCGTGCGGGAAATAGGCTTTTCCTCTGCATTTTCCATGTCCCAGGATGGCCAATTCCAGGCTAAGCCCACAATGATCACATGTAGCTCAGGTGGAGGACACTTAATTTGATTTAGATGCTGTAGTTTGGTGGTAAATCAATGTTAATATGTAACTTTTGTTTCCATGACAATTCAACAAAGCTGGCGCCAAGTCAGAGATGTGCACTGGGCGATTGTCAAAGTATCAATGGGGTCTATCGATGTTTGAAAGCTTCACGATACAATATTGTTAATCGGCGCGAAATTCAAATTTTTAATAGGAAAGAATGAGCAATAGCATCTCAATTATTTGTATAATCAATTTTAATTATATCAAAAAATCCTGTAATAATTCCGAATCCCATGAATTGAATTGTTTAAATCTGGTAGGGTTTTATTTATTTATTACACACTTAAAAGTTAGTCATTGTAAACATTGCTAAGGCCACAGTTAAGTCTGTTAAAGAGTTGGGCAGGCTAAATGGCCACTGGCAAGCGATTTTCGTGGCTAAAAATCATCAACAAGATTAGTTAACAACGAATTAAAAGGTAAAATGACCGTAAATACACGTGTTGAAGTTGTGAGTCTATCAGTTGGTTAACAATAAAAACGTTTGTTTTTCCTTACAAAACTCGAACACTTGAAACTGGCTGCCATCGAATTCGAGTCCAATGGAGTCCTAGGACCAGCCGCCCGTGAGCTTGTGGAAGAGCTCCTCGTTGAGGGTCTGGTTGTTGTCCTTGGAGCGCATCGACATGAAGATGTAGCCGCCGATAAACTCGTGCACCACCTTGCAGTCGGCAGAGTGGCAGGAGAAGACCACGTTCTCGTCCTCGAACTGGACCATCATGCACTTAATGTTCCAGTTGACATTCCAGGCCTTCATGGTGTTGTAGCGCCAGGTCTTGATGTGATCCCCAGAGCTCAGATCCATGCGCATGATGCGGTTGTGGGCCACGCCCAGCAGCTCCTCCTTCCGATGCCCGTCGAACTTGATGATGAACAGCGAGACTCCGAAGTCGGGCAGCGACCGCCAAGCCTGGATGTACTTAAGCTTGGACTCCAAAGGATTGAGTTCCCGAACATTGGCGTGTGCCTCGAGGATTCGCTGCACTGCCTTGTTGGACAGTCTCCGAAGGAGCTTGGGCGACAGGTAGTCGGCTGCTTCCACGGAGCGCGGATCGATGTTGACGTGCACGCCGTGCACGGGTCGCTGCATCTGCAGCAGCGAGAGTATGGCATCCACCTCACTCTCGTACGAGCTGTCCGCCAGGGATCTTCCCTTGGCCGCCAACCGGCAGGCGGCCATCCACTTGGCGTACTGCTGCTCGTTCTCGCAGCGCACCCACACCTCGCTGTTGGGCCCGTGGCCACTGCTCGGGGACACCTCCAGCCGGATGGCGTATTTGCCCTGCGAGAGGTTCACATCCGGGGTGACCTCGCAGCCCTTCAGGTTGATGCTGATGGCCGGAGCCGCACGGCGCGACTCCTCGGCGCTCTTGAACAAATGCAAATGCAGATCGCGGTAGGTGAAATAGTAGCGCTTGTAGCCGCGCAGCGTGAACCGCTGCGGCTTCAGATACCGCAGGTAGTCGGAGAGCTCGGGGATGCGTGTGATGTTCATGTGATCTGCGCCACCATTCGGTCCCTCCAGTGTGATCTGCAGCTCCTTGAGGGCCGAATCAATCTCGTCGTCGTTGTCGTTCTCCTGGCTGGACGTCTCAATGCCCGAGTCCACGGCTCCGCCTTGGGGCGTGGCGTCCACGTGATGGTTGATCTGGAACTGCAGGGCGGCGAACATCAGGCTCTCCTCCTCGGTGCAGTCCAGCTCCTCGTTGAGAATACTCCACTTGGCCTGCTCGTACAGCTGGTTGATGCGCACCTGGTCGCACCTGGGATTCAGGTCGAAGAAGGTGAAGTACTTGAAGCGCAGGCACAGCGTGTCGTACTCCCGGATACCCTGCTCCATGATGGACAGCGACGAGTCCAGCCAGCCCACATTGAGGCGGGCCTTCTCCACCAGCGACTTGGGGCGCAGCTGCAGGGCCCGCACATCCGAGCAGGGCGTGGGCGGTGAGCTGGCCAGGTTCTCCTGGAAGTCGCCCAGACTCGAAGAGGACGAATCATAGGTGGCATAGCCCAGCTGGCTCTGCTTCCAGGTGCCCGGCGATGGGGAGGCTGGGGCCGCCACTGGCGAGCGTCCCCTGTGATTGTGCGGCGAGAGGGGGGCGCAGAAGAAGGATCCCGGGGCAGAGGGCTTGTCCAGGCTGCCAGTGCTGCCGCCATCCCCATGGAAAGAGGTGCTGATGGGCACAAACGAGTTGGTGTCTGCGGCCGGCTGCAGGTAGGTGGTGCCATCCGGCTCGGCGATGGCCACTCGCTTCTGGTGCGGCACCTGGGCGAAGTTGCGCTTCAGGTGCTCCGCCTCGAGGGGCTTGCACAGGGAGAGCTCCTCGGGGTGGCGGATGTCCAGCTGCTTGCAGAGATTGACCACCGCCGCGAAGGTCTTCACGGAATAGTCCACGCGGCAGTCCAGATACCGCAGATCCGGCAGCTGCACCCGCAGTATCTTGTGCATGGGCGTGAAGTGCAGCAGGCTGTCCGCCTGGACACCACACTGGTCCAGGGTGAGTCGCGTCCTGCTCAGCCACACATTCCTGGCTGGCCACCAGAGGGCGTGGTCCGACCAGTCCTTGGGGTTCTCCGGATCCACCAGCTGCAGCATGATGCCCCCAATGTGCTGGTCACCGCGCACGCGCATCTCCTTCTCCAGCGCCAGATCCGTGATGAAGATCCGGAGCTTCCACGAGTTCTCGCCGACGTGGATCATGGTTCGTTGTGTGGTGATGTCACCTGTGCTACTTTCTGCTTCTGCTGCTCTGGCCTTTCTAGGTCGTCCTTGGCGGAGCGCCCACTGTAAAATCAAGAGTTTTCCACCGATCGCCGCCCAGATGGTCGTCTAATTTGCATTTCCCGCACTGTAACGCAATCCACGGGTCGCAAATCTACTGCGATCGCGTTGCCAGGGCCGCAATATTTCCGGATCCGGGCGATTGCATCGATTCGTTGCACTTGCGTAAATAGAGCAATTAAAGAAAATTTAGTCCATTGAAAAAGAAAGCGCCGCAGCGAACTCGTTGCGCAGTGTGACCAGAGCGGACTTAGAACAAAAAAACCATATGTTGTTGTCCGATGATCTGGAATTTGCCATGATCGGCAAAATTAACTTTTGGCGCGCACTAATTTAAAATTCAAAATTAGTTGATTTGTTTTAAATTGAATTTAACTTTGATTGGTGTAGGTGTGACGGATTTAAATATCTACCTAAAATTATATCTGAGTTCTTATTAATGATCTGGGAATTAGCTACCTATATTTACCATTTTCAAACAAAGTTATCATTCTTAGTGGTTTCATAATTTAATTTTATGTTTTACATTTTTTAAAAAAGCCTCGAGTAAATCCTATCAAACACCTTTAAATGGCTCAATCCACTATCTTAACACAACGCCGTGAATACTTTAGCACAATTGGAGAGGAAAGTTAGAATACTACTACTGCGAAAAACTTGTTAAGCTACTTAAGCTGAACCTGATTAAGCTGAAACATTTCTAATGAATCAAGAAGATCAAAGCTATATGTATAAACCTAGCCACTGAGCTATGACTTAAAAATATGTAGGTAGGGAACTGTGACTTCACTTAGAGCAGGGCTCTATTATTTACTCAGATTTTTCGTCATACTGTCGAGGTAGTTAGTTTAGTACCACATGACCTAGAACGCTTGTTTGAAAAAATTCCGTCAGGAATTAATCCGCAACCTCTGATGCCTGTTGCCCGATGGGCTCAAGGTAATCAAATTGAATTCAGTTAATTTGAGTTCAATTGGTAAGTGGCCAAATTGGACGGAGACACGCAAGGTAGCCCGTATAAAAGCGCGGGTTTTGGATACGGCTAGCAGCATACGATCGATTCGAAAATGGGACACTCCAGTTTTCGCCTGGCCATGTGGAACACCTCGCTGGTGGTTGCACTGATCTGCGCCGCCTGTTACCAAGTGGATGGACTGCCCCATCCGCCGGCCACCTCATCGGCACCCATGGTGGAAAAGGCTTACGACGACAAGTTCGACAATGTGGATCTGGACGAGATCCTCAACCAAGAGCGGCTGCTAATCAACTACATCAAGTGCCTGGAGGGTACGGGTCCTTGCACTCCCGATGCCAAGATGCTGAAGGGTAAGTCCAAGTCGCAGTCCAGCAATATTGTTGGGTATTACTCAAAAAATCCTCTGCAGAAATCCTTCCCGACGCAATCCAAACCGATTGCACCAAATGCACGGAGAAGCAGAGATATGGAGCTGAAAAGGTTACCCGTCATCTCATCGACAACCGACCCTCAGATTGGGAGCGCCTGGAGAAGATCTACGATCCCGAGGGAGTCTACCGCATCAAATACGAGGAGTTGAAGGCCAAACTACTCAATGAGCAGCGTTGATTAACCTCTGATGTAGGTTTTTACTCTAGTGTTTATTTTACATCAATTACCAAATAAACTGCAAAGAAGCTTCATCCTTTTGGCCTTTTGAAAAAATGAGAAATTTTTAAAGAAATATGTTTTATCGCATATATAATAGAAAAAGGTTTTAGTTTATAAGAAATGTTAATTTGAAAACAAAAATAGATAAGTTGTCTAAGGACGTCTTAACTGTTTTTTTTTGTATCCAACTAAGTGCTCGATTCCCCCATCGATAGACTGACAATCGGTGGCGTCATGGCAACCAGTTCCAGGGTCCCCCGAATCCAGAATTAACCCCAACAACCAAGAACGCAGCAGTCGGCGAGCAAACAATAAACAAACATCAAACATCAGGCGTAACCACAGCAGCAGGCACTCGGTTTTCAGTTATATTTCGACATCGCCTCGCACCGGCTCTCCATCGTTCCCACACACACTAACCAAACATCCTCCGAAAAATTAGCAGCTTCATCACCAGCTACCTCAGTGATATCCTCCGGAGCAGCGGCAGGATCTTAGATGGTATCGCCGCGCAAGCCGGCATCGTCCTACGGTCCAAGAGCACCCCGCTTGGAAGCGAACAATCTGATGGCGTGGGTAGAGTTCACCTTTTGGGAAAGCACCCCCATTTAATACCACCCTCCCCCCTTGGGGGGTTTTATTTTTAGAGCGTCGGCAAAGAGCTGTGAGAGCCTGTTCTCGGCCAGCTCCCGGGAATCGGCCAGTTTGATCTACCAGCGAAGCAAACCGCAACAACGTGGCGGAATGAAGGGCAGCAGCCAGCCGGCGATGTCGTCCCACAACCACAGCGAGATCCACCAGCGGGTCGAGTCCGCCAGGAAGCTGCGCGCCAAGACCTTCCAGAACCAACTGGCCGATGCCCATGCGGAGATCGCCAATCTGGCGCACGAGAACCGCATGCTGCGCACCCTCCACAAGCGTCACACCACGGCGCTGAACAAGTACGAGTCCAACAACGCGGAGCTGCCGCAGTTGCTCCACTCGCACGCCGAGGAGCTGCGCGTTTGGCAGACCAAGTACCGCAATCTGCAGGCCGTCAACAAGGATCTGGAGCTCAAGCTCAAGCAGAAGGAGGCCATCATCCTGTCGCTGAGCGATCAGAACAAGCACTACAGCCAGCTCAACAAGGATAAGTATGTGATTAGTTCGAATCGCAAATCATTAGGCTTTTAAAAAGTGCCTTTTTAAAGTGCCTAAAAGTATGCAGTGAAAAACTAAAGGTCGTCTTTCGGAATGAATCCATTGTACTTCCGAACTCAAAATATATTGTTGCATACTTTCTGACATTTCTTTTAAAAGAGATTTTTCAAAACTCTAGTGTTTTCCGTTACAGTGAATAGATTTATCTGGATTTTCTAACAATTAAGAATATTTAAAAAACTTATTTTAGATACACAAATTTCTTTTGTTTTGCGAATTTTTATTTTTGTATATTTTAAAAACTTTTTGTTTATTTACTTTTAATTTGAAAATAAGAAATGTATGTTGCCATCTTGATTTAAGGCGATTTGGTATTGAAATTCCCATTAAAACTATATACTTAATGCTATCAAATCAGAACAATACCAATAAGACACTATCAAAAACAAAAATGTTACATTAATGATGTTTACCCTTTATCCGTATCATTATAAACGTTAAATACTTAACTTTCACTGAAATTTATTTTGCCATTTCCCATTTTTTTTTAATGAACAAATAATTGCAGTTCAATTCCATGTTTTTTTTTTTGTCATATCTTAAGTTATTAAGTAATGTTAATGAACATTTTTTTTCCAGGAACCTCGACGAACGTCAGAAGCTTCAGGAGAAGCTAAAGTCACTAGAGCAGCGTCTGGAGGACAAGGACAACGACATGAAGCTGATGGCCCGCAAGGTGCAGCTGGAGTCCAAGAACTTCCGCCAGCAGTTGCTCAACGAGCAGAAGAAGGGCAAGGAGGTGATGCTGAAGCTGGAGAAGGCCAAGCTCGAGATCAGTGGCTATCGGAAGCTGGAGGAGTACACTGTGCGTTAAACTAGAAGATATAGTATATATGAAACTATATTGTAATCTTTTTTTAAATTTCTTAGCTCGGCACCGACAAGGTGAACCCCATGTCCGCTGGCCGACGCACCAAGCTGAGCGGCGTGGCCGAGGAGCCGGACAAGATCGACAAGCTGGAGAAGTCGCTGGAGATGCTGGACAAAGCGATCGAGAAGAACAGCCAGAGCGAGTTCAACGCCCTGACCGATGTGCTGGAGTCGGATTCGTTCTACGACTTCGAGAAGGACAGTGCGGAGGACAAGAGTGGGCCGAATACTCCGCCCAGTCAAGTGGAGCGACAGGCGGGTGGGCGTGGCGGTAAGCTCGTCCTGCCGCCGGCCACCAACAAGGCCAAGATGGAGATGAAGAACCCCAGTCGTTCCGCTCTGTGCCAGGTGCTCTCGGCCCAGGGAAAGATACCAGTGTCCTCGGTCAGAGCTGGTCGATCCCGCCTGGGCAGTGGAGCTCTCAAAACGGAGAGTGTTCAGGCCAGCAAGCGTCGTGATCCGGAGAACCTGTCCAAAATGGCACCCGCCGAGGCCAAGAAGAAACAGCAATCGCTGAAATCGCTGGAGTACGAGTACGAGGATGACTATGAGCCGGCTGGCGACGACGACCATGATGAGCAGGATGCCTACGGCCTGATGAATAAGATGTGTGAGGATGGCGACGAGCCGGAGGAGGACAGCGAGGAGAATGCCAACGAAGCCAGTCTGGTGAAATACGCCGCCTATCTGGACGCCAAAAGCAGCGAGGGCGATCTGCTGGAGGAGTCGCTGGAGGAGGACGAGGCAACGGATGGTCAGCACACGGAGCGCAGCGACGAGGAGGTTAGTACTCCCCCCTATAATCCACTTCAAATGTTAATCCTCTAAAGCCCTATTCCAGTCGCAGGACAACGGAGTGCGTGCGCCGCGTCTCAAGGAGAACATGTCCAGCCTGCGGAAGCAGATCTCGGATGACTACAAGGAGCGCGAGAGCTTCCTGAAGACGTTCTGCCGGCAGGCGAGCAACAGCAACATGCGCGACGATCCGGCACCCAAGAAGCGGAACAGCATCGCCGGCGGAGCGGCGGCCAGCAGCCACATGTCCGGCAGCCGCAAGCACGCCCTCTTGGCCGCCCTGAAGACGATCGACGACAACAACAAGAGCCAGGACTAGGCTACATTACACCACGTTAGTTCCACCCATGTCCAGTTCAAGTTAGTCCCTAAGCGGTGTTGAGTTACATATATATATATAAATATATTTTTCAAGCTGAGACCGGTGCTTCCGGCGCAGCTGGAGCAGCTGCATCGGTCGCTGGCCAACAGCAATGGGATCCAGCGGTCGATGCAGTTGCTCCAGCGCCGGCAGCCCGGACGTTGAGTAAATTGTAATAAAAATGTAATTGTGTTGGCTATTCTATCGGAAGAAGTAGAGTTTGCAATCGGCTCCTTACATTAAAAACATTTTATTTTGTTTTATCTATATTTTATACAGCAAAATATCTAAGAATTGTCCAACAACTACTTTCCATACATACGATTTCTCGTTAGTTTCACCAGCTTACAAGCCCAATCAGGACGACTTCTTTCCCCGCATCTTACTGATGGCCCGCGATACCTTCTTGCGCAGCTCCTTCTGGCGCCGCTCCTTCGAGGCCATCTTCTCGCGCTTCTTCTCGCGGTAGTTCTTCATCCGCTGCTTCATGTCCACGCGCTCGCGATGCCGCTTGTCCTTGTAGTTCGTCTCGATCATCTTCATCATCTTGGCCACCTTCTGTTCGTACGGTGAGTTGACCACCGCCACGCGTTCCAGTGCCGCCTTGGGCTCCTCCGGTCCCAGCTTGGGCTTGTCCTTGTACGGCAGCGCCCTTTGCAGCGCCTTCGGAATTTTGAGAGGCCGGAAGATCTTCTTCTTGCGCACGACCTCCGTGTACATGCTGTCCGGCTGGGCGTCATTCTGGACGGCCCGCTCCCGCTTGAGCTGGCCGAGCGTCTTCATACCCTGCCATTGGCTCTTCTGCTCCGGCGGCAGAAGAAGCGAGGTCACTGGAGCATAGAAACGGGGCACCTCCACGCGGAACCAGGTGCGACAGAAGACGATGTCGCTCAGCAGGATCTTGTCCTCGAAGGTGGCGCGGTAGGAACCCTCGGGCGTGTGGTGAGCCTTCTTGATCTGCCCACGTATTCCGGAGACCGTCTTAATCTTGGCGCCCTCGAACTTGGCCACCTCCAGCGAGGAGTTGAACATGTCCTTCACAAAGGCCGTCTTCTTGTAGATCTTAAACGGATGTCCCACCAGCTTGAGCTTCTTCATGATCTGCGACGACTTGTCCAGCTCGGTGACGCAGCCAGTGGCCGCTATGCGGAAGCCCAGTCGACGCATCTCCTCCTGGTCCTGGCGCACGGTCTGCAGGGCTAGGAAACCGGTGTTTTGCGGGGTAATAGGACCCCAGAAGGTCATGCTGCAGGTGACGTGGTTGGGTGTGTACTTGAGGTAGCGCTGACGGAAGTTGTCCTCCACCTTGGCATAGATGGCCACCGTTTGGAAGCGGCGCCAGCCCATCGATATGATCAGAGGATCTCCAGTTTTGAGGATCTTCTTGTACCAGCGATGCTTCTTCACCTTGCAGTTGACGTAGCCCACGTTCTCCTCGGTCAAGTTTAGGGCTCCAACCAGCACCGGATAGCTGGCATCGAAGTTCTCCACAAACTCGGCGGGGAGCTGTTTGAATCCCAAACGCACGTACAGACCCGGTCGATAGCCCTCGATCTGAATGCGGAACTCATTGTCCAGGTGGGCAAATTCGCTTTTGTTCAGCTCGCTCTGGCGCTGAGCCTCGGCCTTGAGGTCCTCGTAGAAGGAGTGGTCGCCGGTGATGCGACCAGTGTCCTCCTCGCCCTTTGCCTCGCCACTGTTGTCGTACTCCGCATCGAACTTGGCCTTCAGCTTTAGTTTTTTCGCCATGAGCTCTGCTTTGGTAAGGTTTTCCTCCTCCACGCGGGTCAGTTTGCGTTTGGCTGCGGCGGACTCCTCGGGTTTCGCACTCTCCTCATCCGATTCCCCGCCATCTTCTGCCTTGGGCTTGCCGCTGTGCTGCTCGCCCGTTTCCAGATCCTCAAAGTCGCCGTACACCTCACTTTCGGCGTCACTCATGTCGTCCATCTTCAGTAGATTCTCTGCATCCTCGCTGGCCTTCCATTTGCCGGTAACGAAGCAGTTCTTGATCAGCTCCTTGTTTTCCTCCGCCAACCAATCGCGAGTGGCATCTAAAAATGGGGAAGCCTTTTATATATATTCATGTTGAAAGGAGAATCATTCGGCTACTTACCACCCTGGTACTCAAAGAAACACCGCTCGTCCTTGTCCCGGATGTCCTTGTCTGATTGCTGTTGGGTTTGTTTCTTTGCCGCCACACGGAAGAGGCCACCCAGCTCCTCCTCAGAGTCCTCGTTGTCGTCTGCTTCCGCCTCCTGGCGACTGCGTTCGCTCTGATTGAAAACACCGTAGACAAGGCGCATCAGGTTCTTGGACTCCGAATGGCGTTGGAGAAAGGCATCGCGCGCCTTCTGGGCCAGATTTGTCTTCCAGCTCATATTGCTGGCCAGAACGCGGGCCTCCTCATCTTCCGAATCGGATTCGTGGCCCGTTTTCACATTGCCCAGACTTTGATACTCCTCGTCGCCCGATGAAGCTGCATCGGAGTCTTCAGGATCCTCCTCCTCCTCCTCGCTGTTCTCGCCCCGCCAATCGTCCGCATCGAACTCATCCTGCTCATCCTCACTGCCAGCAGCATCCAAACCAGAATCGTCTCCCTCTCCCTCTTCATCTTCATCGCTGCTTTCCTCCTCCTCCTCCTCGTCGTCCTGATCGTTGCGGAAATCCTTGGACTTGATGGGCTGGCCATCCGAGAAGAGACGGAACTCCTGCTGCTCCATCTGCTCGTCGATGGTGGCCTTCTTGTCGATCAGCTTGCCGACCAGTTCCGCCTGCTCGGCTGCTTCTGCGGTCTGCTCCTGCTGCTTGTGCGAATGCGAGCCCTGCAGTTCAATGTACACCGCATCCTTGTCGTAGACAATGCCACCCACACCGGACATGGGGGCGTAAAGCAAACGCTCCTTCTCCAGCAAACTGCGCTTTTTTTCGGTGCCCGGAAGGGGACATGGATCGGGTATGGTGCTCAGTTCATCAATGCGGGCGTCACCCAGTCCGGCAATGTGCACCATGTGCTCCTGCTTGAGCGGGACTCCCCGGACATAGCCGTAGAGGACCACCTCCCGGTCGCACTTGGGATCTCGGCGCACGCGATCCGTGTTCGTGACATCCTCCAGACGATCTACCAGCAGGTAACTATGAGCCCCCCGCCACTGCAGCGGCCGGTACTTCATGACGGAGATGAAGCGTCCCAGGTTCTTGACCTCGTTCCGCAGGTACTCGCCATGGAGCAGGCCCGAAAGGTAGAAGAGCTTGGCGCCATCGTACACCTCGGTCCAGAAGCGGTGCTTCAGTTCCTTCTTGCGCTTCCTCAGCTGCTTGGGGTTCTTGATCATGTCCAGGTGGGTCAGCACACCCATGATCTTGGGCATGCCGTGCACCTGGCAGATGTTCAGGAACTCAAAGATCTCCATCTCGAAGCCGTAGCTCGCGTCGCAAAGGAGTAATACCAGATCGGCGCACTTGGCCACATCGATCATGGAGTTGACATCGTTGTTGCACTCCAGCAGGGTGATGCGGCGCTTCTTGGAGGTCACAATGGTGATGGGACCCTTGATCTCGGTGACATTCGTGCGGGTGAAGCTCTTGATCAGGTCCTTGATCAACGTAGTCTTGCCGACTTTGGGCGGACCCACCACGGCAATCAGTACGGGTGGCGGTACGTCCGGAGTTTGGTCTACGATTGGAATATGTTGCTTCTTGGCCGTGATGTCCTCCTTGCGCCGGAAGTTCCTCTCTGCCCGCTGCGCCGAGTTGATGGCGAACGCCTTGGGATTCCTCTGCCTGGCGGTCAGCTCGGGATCCTTTTGGTTCGAGTCCTTCTTGGCCTTCAGCTTCTTCTTGTCCGCCTTCACGCCGGACTGGCGGGCGCGGTGCTGCTTGCGCTTGTCCTGGCCGGCATCGTCGGCCATTGTTAATTCGATTAAACTGTGTAGATTATTAAATTTCTCGCTGTTTACGCGCTGCACGTGGAAGACGGTGTGACCGCATTGCACCGTTAATTTAATCCAAAGTCGATATACTGAAAAAATACAAATAATACTTTTGTGAGTGTTTTTATTTTAACAAAGCAATAAAAAGGTTTTCCACATACATGTTTTAACATATAATAATAAATAATTGTAACTTTTTGCACCAGAACTGTCAAACATAAAGAAAATAAATAAAATTTGATATCGTTTTAAATACCGTTATTAATTTGTCGACGTTACTTTCATCTCTACTGGTATTTTCCAAAGTGTCATCACTAGCTAGGGAGCGAGTAGCAGCGTTTTGCGATGAGCGCTTTTTTGGTATTTCACACCATATACGGTCAATTTAATTTCGTGCTTGGTCGTGAGAGCTCGTGTTTAGTTTGACCGGCACAGAAAGCACGAAAATATTGATAATTTTCTAAGATTTAAATGGTTTTAAACGTTAAATGAAACAAAATAACATTCAGACAAGGCAACCATATATCAAAAATAAATATTTTAATTTTCTGATGTTCCAACTATGCATGGTCCATATTTTATATACATTACGGGTCGTGTCGTGTCTTCCTAATATTTCTCCGTGCGTGACTACAAAATATCACGACATACTCGTGCCTTGCCCAAAAAAGAGTCACGCGCTCATCTCTAGAGTGGAAGCAATTTTTCGCAATTTGATATTAAATTTATTTGATCGGCTCGGCAAAATGTCGCGTACGCAGATCGGCAGGCCTTAAGCAGTCGTCTGAAGTTCGATTCGATTCGCTTTGCAGCTGCACCCTTTCGCCTGCGCAGGGGAAAAGAAAAGCGAGGAAAGTGAAGAAAAGCGACCAGAGCCCTGGTGAAGCAGCGGTGACGAAGGAGCGCTGAAGGGGGAGGAGCTGTCTTTAAAGGCGATCCAACACAAAAGCCAGGTAGCTAAAGGTAATTTCGGGGAAAGCTACAATTTTCAGCCGGTCAATGGGCGGAGGGTGTGGTGCTGGCTCCTCGAAAAAATGGCAGTGGGTTGGAGGAGTTTGGGGGGTGGTGGTGCTGCTGCCCCCTTTGTAAACCCTTCCTGCGCCGACCTTGCCCTTCTATCGATTTCCGAAAAATTGCATCAAGCCAGATGCATAGAAAATCACAGCTGAAGGTTAAACTTTTCTATCGGATCAGGGCCAAAACCAAACACCACCACCGATTTTCTTTATTCTTTGTTCTTCACGAGACGTAGAAAAAATCGAAAATAAAGAACATATATATACATATATAGCTTAAATGCGACTGGCATACGTTGTTTCTTGTAATATATTCTTAAAAAATCGCCATGGCACAGGGCCATTTACCTTTGCTTTTGCAGGCATGGAGAGTCCTTGTGAATCGGAGAGCTCGCTGGATGGCGGCACCATGCTGCCCCCGAGTCCAGTTTCCCGGGAGCAGCTCCAGAAGAGGATCGAGTCGCTGACCCAGCAGAACAAGTGAGTCATCCACCGCTAACGTAATCCCGTTTACACTAGAAACTTATTTGATTCTACGCTTCTAGGGTGCTGAAAGCCGAGCTGGACACCTTCAAGACCAAGTGCAAGGTGGTGCAGGAGGAGAATCGTTGTCTCAAACAGGCCTCTGTTATCATTGTTAGTATATTGAATATCTTATGGCTAGAAAGACAAATATGAAATCGAGGGATCAAGTTTCAAAACTGAAAGCACAACTCACATATCCCATTCATGTTCCCAGTCGTTATGACATCGCAAATTAGAATAATTTCAAGATTATTTAAAGTTGAATTCATTCCACATCCCTTGTATTTCCCTAACCAACAGCAAGCCAAAGCCGAGCAGGAGGAGGAATACATCTCCAACACACTTCTGAAGAAGATACAGGCGCTCAAAAAGGAGAAGGAGACGTTGGCGCATCACTACGAGCGCGAGGAGGAGTGCCTGACCAACGACCTCTCCCGCAAGCTTGACCAGCTGCGCCAGGAGAAATGTAAGCTGGAGCAGACCCTTGAGCAGGAGCAGGAGTGCCTCGTGAACAAGTTGATGCGCAAAATCGAGAAGCTCCAGGCGGAGACGGACAACAAGCAGACGAACCTCGAACAGCTGCGCCGCGAAATGGTCGAGCTGGAGAACACGCTCGAACAGGAGCAGGAGGCGCTCGTAAACAAGCTGTGGAAACGCATGGACAAGCTGGAGACCGAAAAGCGTTCGCTGCAGATCAAGCTGGATCAGCCCGTTTCAGATCCGACTACGCCACGCGACATCACGAACAATGCCCATGCCAACGGCGGCGACACGGCCACCAGTTTGAGTGCCCACATCCAGATTCTGCGCTCCGAGGTGCTCCGTTATCGCTCCGACCTAGCCGCCGCCCAGAAGGAGGCCACCATCAAGACGCAGCAGTATGCGCTGGAGGAGAAGTCCATACGCGAGGAGAACGCCCGTCTGCAGCGCAAGCTCAAGCAGGAGGTGGAGCGTCGCGAGGCCCTCTGCCGGCACCTCTCCGAGTCGGAATCGTCGCTGGAAATGGACGAGGAGCGTTTCTACAACGAGAGCCTAATGGCAGGCGGTTCCTCCGCCGCAGCGTCGGCGGCAGCGGCGGCCGCTGCATCGGCTGTCAGTGCCCAGCGTCAGCGCACAATCAGCAGTCCCGTCTCCCACAGTCCCTCGAGCAGCCGGCCCCTCAGTCCGGGCACGGCCGGCCAGAACCGCTGCTATGCCTGCGGCCAGTTGGTGGTGAGTCTGGCATACAATTAAATGACTTCCAGGAAGATAATATTGCATTTCTTCTTTCAGAATCGTCGTGCCAGCGAGCGGTTCATCAAGCCAGCACTGCCAACGCCCATGCTGGGCCTTAACACTTCCGCACCGAATGTGCTGACCTCCACGAACCCGCTGCTCGGCATTTTGGGCAGCGGCAGCTCCTCGTCGGCGTCCGTGTCAGCTGGGAATGCCGCTGGCGGCTTTCTTTCGAACCTGGGCGGCGAACGCCTGAGCCTGGGCTCGATGCCTTCGGCGGGCAGCAGCGCCACCTTTTTGGCTGGCGGTGGAGGAGGAGGAGGAGGAGGACTGCTGGCCCAGCTCACGGGCAACTCCAGTGCCTCGTCGTCGTCGTCCAATCTGATGAACATCAGCCTGAACAACTCGTCCAGCGGCAACATGGTCAACAGCAGCAGCAACTCCTCACTGTCGGCGTTCACGCCAACCAATCCGCCCAGCTCGGCGGCCACGGCCTTTATCCAACCGGCCAGTCCCATGGACACGTCCACCTGCAAGGATTAGGCGGTTTTGTTGCTCTACAACTGGGATACAGAAAGAATCATGACTTATTTTCACTCTCACTCTCACACACTACACAAAAACACACTCTACTCATAAACACGCACGCATGCAAGCAGCCAGTTTAACGACAGTAAAAAACATAAGAACACACACAGAAACAAAAGATGAGAAAATAACTATCGTAAGCTTCTCCAAGGCGCGACTCAAAGTCGCCTCATTTATATATGGTTAATATGTATATGTATGTTCTATTTGATCAAAATCTCTTAAAAACCTTTCAATATCGGAATTCCTAGGCGAACGAATATTTAACGCTAATGTTTAAGATTTGAATGTTTTCTACTTTTGCTCGGTTCCAGTTAAAGTTAAGTGAAACACAGCAGCTAATGAGGATATCGAAGATACGGAGGATTTGATGGATAGAGGAGGAGGACGGACAGGACACGCTAACCAGATCGTATGAATTTATAAAAACGGTGAATTCTATTCATGTCGAAACCATTTTCCCACAATTCCTTCGCAAGTGGGCCTAAAAATTTTGAAGTATGTTTATGTAAGCCAAGAAAAATAAAGTTCAACAATTTAAAATTAAACTGAAAGCGTTTACTGTTTAAATTAAGGGATTCGAAATTTATTTTCCATAGTTGCAACATATTTTGATTTGACTACAGAATTTAAAGTTCTACAAAATTTAATGTTGAATATCGAAATTAATTTGTTTCATAAAAATATTGATTAGCTTTTACATTTTTTATATTTTTAATTAAAGAATCAAGTTTAGATTTATTTTGTACGTTAACATTTTAAAAGATTTATTTTGATTCAAATGTCCGTTACAAAAGTTCCAGTTGGTCTGGCAACACTTAAAGTAACACCTAAAAATGCCAGCGTTTTTCCGCACTACATGTGCACACACTGTCGCGCAGCAGCGGCCAACTTCGCGTTGCAAAATGCGCTAGTATTGTTTGTGTTTGTGATTGTAAATAAAGGCCAAACAGTCAGTGGGAGACGTTTGGACCAACCTTTGGGCCTGGCCAGAATGTAACACCTCGAAAAAACAAACAGTTAAATAAGAAGGTTTTTATTTATTTTGTTCTTCGTGTAGTTATTTTGATGTACTATTTTGTTAAAAAAGAGAAGGTGGAAAAGTGGAGAGCGGAAGTGGGAAGTGCGATGACTGACAACAAAAAAGTGTGTATTGGCCAAAAGAAGCTCGGCAGCAACAAAAAGACCATTCTCACCCACACGGCGCTCTTTAAACGCTACCTCTCTTTCTCTCTCTCGCTCACACACACAAATTAAAACGACTGCGACGCGTCGTCTCTTGCAAACTTTTTAAAGCGGACGCCAGCGATATTCGGTTCTCATTTCGATGTGGATCGGTAAAGAACCTGTGTCGTTTCCGCCGCGATTCGCAAAAAAAACACATAAATAGCCATATATATTTTTTGCTCAATCAAATAAGCCACTGCGGTGTGTGTATGTGTCTGTCTGTGTGAACAGGAAGAGATCAAATAGATCAGAAGCAGTGCAAGAAAGAAAAGTGCAAAGCGAAAGTTTTGTTCGTGCAGCATCCGCCATCTCGCTCGGGCAGGCGCGCGTGTAACGGTAAACACCTCTCACTCACTCGCCCCAACAACACAAAACATCACATTCCAAGGAAAGCGAAAAGTGTGTCTGTGTTTAGTTTCCATTCAAATAAATTCAATATTCGATTTTGATTTCCATTGGCCAGATGTGTTTATTAAATGATTTCGCACACTGTGTGTTATTATGGCCCTATTGAATAAACTCTTCTTTCCGTCGGCAACACCAACAACACCCGCGAATTTAGCGGCTGCGCCCACGCTTACCGCGGCGTCCGCAGCAGCAGCCGCGCTAGTTAATAACCAAACAACAGCAACTACAGGAACAGCAACAACAACATTGCCGGCACGTACAACTCACGCCTCTGCCGGCGTCGCTGCCAGCGTATCTGCCTCTGCCGGCAATAGTTCGTCGTCCGCAAAAGCTACAAAACAAACTTCGCGAAATTATCTAAGGTAAGTATTTTATCTGTTTAACAACAGAAAAACTAACACCCGGTATTAGTGTATCGATGAATGCGCCCACAACAAAGGAAAAATAGGTGCAGCTGCAAAAACACTCACACATTTACACACATGCGAAAAGGCGTTCTCATGATGCGTTTCACACTTACCTATGCCCCACCCCCTGTCTTTCCCCCCACCCCGTTCTCTTGCACTACCTGCGATTCCTCTTCCTCTTCCCTTTGTTTGAACGCAAATTGGCAAAGCGTAAACGAGGACGATAACCCAGCACACAAATTCGGCATGCACAACTCAGCGTCACGTACGCCGCCTGCCTTTTGATATGATTTGAGAAGTCTAACCAATATCAATGACCAAAAATCGAGCCGGAAAAGCAGTGAATGCAAAATCTTGAGGGATTACGGTGATGCATTTTGCCATTGCAGCTGTCCCGAAAACGTCACAAAGAAGGGGCATTGTCATGGTCCCTTTTCCTTGGGTTGTACGAACTACAGTGAGCTCTTCTTAAAAGACACCCGGCTACCTAAAATTTTTGGATGGATCTGGATTACATCCTTGTATTTACGCAAAGATTTATATGCAATTTTCATTGCCAGATGCCCTTTGGCCGACGAAAAGTAAAATATGTATGGCTATTTCCTTTTTTTTAATAATATTTGTTATTAGATTTTAAAAGCTTTTGTAAGAATTAGCTTCATTTAAAAATTTGTTTTCACTAACACAAAAATACTATTCAGTCTAACTTCATAGTTATTCCTTTAAATTTTTTTTAAATTTTACCAATCAAATATTATATACAAATGTGAATTTTCCCTTTCAACTATTTAATACCGTTTACCATTTTAATTTAAAACTTGTGCAACAATTGCTTATTGACAATTCTTATTAATATTTCTTCTTAAAATGTAAATGAAGATTTTAACTGAAAGTTTCAATTAAAAAAGTATTTATAGCTAAGCTAAACAAGATTATGGACGTAGTTTGCATATATGTACTTGATTTACTTTCTTTGGTGCTGTTTTAAGGCTTAATCGGCCTCTAATTCAATTGTGGCAGACCAGTAATTGGGCCAACACTAACCACATATTGCTGCTCCACTGTATATCGATAACGATAGCCTGCACCACAAGCAGCTCCAAGAACAACAACAAGCCCTAAATCACCCAAACCCCCAGCAGTGCATATTGGGTAGTGGTGTTGGGTGCATGTGTGCGAGGAGCTGCGTTGACGCCTGGCTGTTGCTGTCTTCTTCGCTCGCATGGCTCCACACTCATCGATTGAGCTGCGCGCGCAAATAACTGTGCCCCACTATGCTCTGCCTGTCTGCCTACCTCTGTCTCCCCATCCCCAACCTAACGTCGATCGTTTCGTTCTCGGCTCTCTTCGTTATCGCTTCGGCTGTACTGCCCTCTCGCTCGCACTCCCGCAAACGTAGGCGTCGGTCGTGGTGCTGGCGTGGGGGCGAGGTGGGGGGAGGCGGCAGCAACGTCAGGCGCAAATGTAAATAAAAGCGAATCACATGACTTGCTAATCGGCGGTCGCGGCCTGCTCTCGTGATTATTATGTCATACACATTTTGTTGTTGGCGAGGCGCATTGTTTTTGTTGCTTTTCGCTTAATTCATTTCATTATTATTTATAACACTATTTACTTATGCTGCTGCATACACTTTACAATGTTGATTTTTGACACTTTACGCGACTTGTGCGTGGGTTCTGATTGTTGTTTTGGTTCCTGTTGTGACTGCGAGTGTGACTGTGATAGCGGGGCATGAACAGAGGGATGCTCTGTGAACGGTTAGCTGGCAGACACACCCACGTCCGCTTTTCTAGGAATGCGAGTCTCATAATTTCATTTAGTGGAATCACATACGATAAGATTTGAGTGCTCCGAAAAGCTATTTATTTGTTTAGTTTAATAAGAATTCTTTTCTTCATATCAAGCTCAGCACTTCGCATTTACTAAAAAGATCAAAGTTACAGATTGTAAAATATATATACTACAAGTTTATTTAATATTTTGGAAACCGAAAAAAATATAACTTAAAACCGTATTTTACCTACTTAACACATGCATCAAGAATAATGGATATCGATTGTTTCGTAAGAATTAACATGTTAAGATTAAAAATAAAATATCTGCGTTTGCTTGTATTATAAAATCCTTATACTTTAATAATGTTTCTTTTATTTTGTTTATGATTCGTTCAATAAAATCTTAATCATTTTATTTTGATAGCAAACTTTGCGAACGCTCATACTGATACAACATAGATACCAAAACTCTTTCGGTATGCAAAAAAAACCTAATTGATGACAATTTTCGGTGACATTTGTTGACAGTGTCCATAAAATATTTCAATCGGTTTTCCATAAACGTAATCTGAGGGCCCTGTTGCTTGGCTAACTCGATTAGCGCCTTGTCCATGCTGTCATTCGGCCACCTTATCGGTCAGACGCCAAGCTGGCATTTAAAATATATACAGCGTAATGGTGAAATTGTCAGATTCGAGTGTGTATTGACCAATATGCGGGTTGTATATACATTTATGGCCGCGCTTGTCGCCAACATTCGCCATCGCCATCACGTGATAGAAACTTTTCACTCTGCTAATTAAGAGTCGACAGCTTTTGGGGTTTTTGCACTTTGCCCACAAGCACACGCTCTCACACTTAGAGAATAATAATAATAATAAAAACCTGTAAAGTGTAGACAGCTGGCCCGACTAACTCCCCCTCAAAAAGACACCGAAACACCCCCTTTTCAATGCTATCTTTGTGCTAGGTCAGGATTTTTTTCGGAATCGCTGTAAACTAAACAAACGTTTACACTAATAGCAGTTAAAAACTCCACACGGGCCAAATTAATTTATTTGTTTATTTACTTAATTTAGTTGGGTGACGGCAATAAATTATGGCAGCACGCTTGAGTAAATTTCCACGACAGAATCTGAACCTCCACTTATCGTTCATATTTCCACCGGGTCCAAAAGAAATGATTTAAAAATACTTTCGGTCTGTGATAGGCAGATGGTTAAGAATAAAGAGCTAGCGAAAAATAAAACTGCCACTTATGTGTGTGTACACTAATGAAATGGTGAAATGCTGGAAATCAAGGTCTGGACACCTGAAGTGAATCAGCCGAGGGGAGGGTGAATCATTTTCTTTAGACCCGACTGGGTAGTCGTGACCATGTTTAGACATTTGCTAGCCAGTTGGTCACATGACAGTTTTTTGTTAAATTTCGCCTCGATATATGCATGATATAAAAGCAAAAAATCCAAAACCAGACGGCCGGCATCATGTGCCTTTGAAGGCGCGCATTCCTTAACCCAATTCGCAAGTCATTCGCCCGATATCCACCACATATGGCGTCCAAAAATACATATAGCCGTTATTAGCGAGCTGGTATTAATTCCCGATAAGTTCGGGGATTTCAGGCTATACACAAACTGTGATTTCATACACCCCCCGACGCTCTAGTACTCACAATCGCCTTGCGATCTACAAAGTGCGATTCGCAAGATTTCGATCGCTGGACTTTCACATGAATTCGAGGCGCATTCAGCTACGCAAATCAAGCGAATTAGCACCTTTTGTGGAAAACTCTGGCCCAACAAAGTCTCATTATGATCTGTGGATCAGGGCTTCAGGCACGTGTGAAACACAATAAAATACGCGTTTGATTGGCGATCAAACAAAGCCACACATATCAATCTTCCACAAAAAAAAAAAATCAAAATCACCGCTCTGAATGAACCATTATGGATGATTTCACTTAGAGCCTTAGGCAAATGAGTCGTAAATTGGGAGGGAATGAGAATTCATTAATAGTTTTTGATAACTGACCGCCAATTGAATGGCCAAACACTCGCCGGTCGGCCAGACATCAATCAAAGTGGCTCGCGGCAGGTGTGAACTTATTACATGGGCCGTAACGTAACGCTGCGACAAGCCGTAAGGTAAGGTAATAGAGTAGTATAGTAATAGACCAGGTGCCAGCGTGTCTGGCTCTAGTTTTCTGGCTGTGGGCCACATGTCAAGAGAGGTGTTATACCCATCGCCCCGAGCCCCGGGCCCCGTGTCCCGTGCCATTATCATCCTCATCAGTGAAATTAAATATGTACGCGCATGGCTGCGGAAAAGTCGGTACACAAACTTTAGTTATGTGCAAACAGAAATCAGCACATTTAAATGGCAGCGTTTCGAGTGGAAAGGGGCGAGGCGGTGATGTGGTGCTTCATGTGCGAAGTCGCGTGGTCTGCCAAGTCATATGAGTAGTGAATCGTCGTATCCAGTTTTTGTTGTTGCCTCGGGACTTGTTCCGATAGCAGGTGCACTCGGAGAAACAATAGTCATTTAAATATTTACTTATGTTTCAAAAGGTACTCACAAAGGAATCTACAGCGATTGTTGACATTTAAAAGTATTTTCGTATTTTATATTTGTCTTTCTCGGTGCTGTTAATCTTTAATTTCATAATACTAATTTTATTAATTAACAATTTGTGACCAACGATTTAATCCATATATGCGAACTTAATTAAGTTGTGTTACCCAAGTTAATTTAATATATTTTCAGTAGCTTAGCGCAAAAGTAAATATATATTAAATGAATGTTAATTAAATTATCAATGAATAGAATGCATTACACCAAAATAACAATAAAAAGCAATGATGATGGCAACACGCTAGAGGTCTAGTTTAATTCTCTTGTTCCATGCCTCTTATAGTTCTTAACTATTAAATGTTTAATAGCTTAATCAGATTAACTTCAATTTCGCTTCAATATTTTCAATTAAAATTATTAATGAACAATTTTAGATCATTGTGAAGTTGTATTTGGATTTATGTACTCGGTTTCTTTGCCAGTGTAGTCGCTAACGCTTCTCTGTCTGTGGACTGGCCCTGTTGTCACCCATTATCAGTCGACAAAACGCTTTTGTTTTCCACTGTTGCCGCCGCCTCATATCATTGAGCTTGGCAAACAAAATAAGCGCCCCGAAGTGCCTAAGCCGAGAGCTCCATTAACAGAAGCTCAACGAGACATCTTATGGGTGAACCATCCGGGGGCGGTATTTCCGAATAATTTCCATTGGCCCAATGGCTCTATTTAAATTAAGTTCGCGAGCCACGGACACTATTTACCATCGCCTTTGGCCTAATCCAAATGCTCATCGAATTTAAAGGGCATTATACCAATAAAAAGCACTTGGGACTACAGTCGGCTGTGACTTCAGTTAAATATGGAAATATTATGCGAGCTAAGCAAACAGAAGTGTGAATAATGAGAATGGTAGTATCTATTTTTATTACTTTTTCGCCGAACAATAACTCTCAAGCCGTTAAAGTAATGGGGCGCTGATAATTATTTTGAAGCATTAAAGGTTAAATTGAAACTTCTCAGATCATTTTTTACTATTTTTCGTAATTTATGTGTGGCTTTAAGTTTATGGCTCCACAGATCATTTTGTATTATCAAATTTTGATTTATACCTCAGGGTAAACTTTTAAATATTGTATTATGGGGGTAATGACAAATCCACAATTACTTTCTTATCATTTCTTTGTTTTGTTTATTTAAATTCATTCCCCGAATTAACTTTAATATCTAAATGGTTTCGTTAGAAACTGAATGCATGAAAACTGCGTTATAAATAAACAATCACTAAAAGGAATTTTTTGCCACTTAACCACATGATTCTAGGCTGTAAACTTTTTTATATGGTAGCTTACAATGAACTTGGTTGTTCTGTCTTATCTGCAAGGTCTGCTTAATGTTTTCCCTTTGCTCGTGCTTGTTTATGTAAATGTTTTCGATTATTCAGTGACCCCAAACTGCTTGAATGAAACCATTTTTAAAATTATTCATCCTGCTCTTGTATTGTTACTATATTTCTTTGCCAGATGGCGGAAGTTTCGCGTTTAAGTTTGGTGCGTATGCGTAATGTGCGATCACCGGATTCCGTCATCTTTTTGTGACTCTTGCTCTTGGCTTGTTGACATTTGGGCCATGATCTCACCTGGGCAAAAGTTGGCTTAGTCCCGGGACTGCCCGACCTGAGTCACGTTGTGTTTGCCAGGTGGAAACAAGTGCGCAGTGTTAGCACTTGCTGTGGGCGGGGGGTGGAGGTATATGTACCTCTGGTTACCTGGGAACGTTCATTGATTGATTGCGCCCGCAAGTGCTCACCTGTCCTTACCTCACCTGCCAGCTCCCCCGTTTTCCGGGTCTGTTTGCATTGGTCTCAAGTGACAATGAAAATCACTCGATATTTTTGTCGTCATTTGCTCATTAGTATTGTGAGCGTCGACGACGACGACGGCGACGACTCTTATTTGTGTTTACTTTTTGTAGTTTTTTTTTTTTTTTGTTTGGCCGCCTGATAAATTTCTTATGTTCCAAAGAGTGCGAGTGGGATTTCGGGTGTATTGCCAATTCGCTTTGAACTTGACATTCGATTTTTGCGCCCAAAAGGACGGGGTGAAGGTCGTTTGAATGCACAGGCGTGTTTTTACCGGATTTATTGTGTGTGCATAGCGGCTTATAATGGGCCCAATGATAATGATAGTCAATTTGCTGGGCGCAGCTGCCGTTATACTATATATATATATAGATATATATACATTATATATACCCATTGTCGTAGTCAAACGCCAACGTCTCCATCGCCATCGCCATCATCGTTGTTGGACGGTCGGTCGGTTGGTTGGTTGGGTCATGTGACTTGTTGTATGGATGGAGCAACTGGTTGTTGTTTCGCTTTTGCCGCTGCCTTTGCCTCTGCCGCTTTTGCTTTGCTGTGCTTTGCCTTGTCTGGCCCGTCTGGCTTTTGTTGGTTGCTGTGTTGTCGTCGCTTTGGAAATCTGTGTTTATTTGCCACGCTCTCTTTCACTCACTCACACGAAAAGACAAACACTGAGGGAAAAAGTGCCATCTGCACACAAGAAATCCATTCTTGAAGGCTAAACCCAATTGCAAGTAAATTCCAAAACTACCACAAAAAAATATTACCATTGATAGCCAGTGGTTTATCGTTAAAGGCTTTTATCACACTTACTTGATATACAATGATCCCCTTTTGTTAAAGAATGGTTTAAATAAATTAGAGTACGAAACAGTTTTATTTCGATGTTGGCAAAGTTATTTATTATTTCTGAGCTAAAAATTATAATTTTCTCAGTGATCCCAAATATGAATATTACTTTGGTTTGACTTCATTTTGTAACTTCTTCCGGTTTTATAAGCCTTGTATAAAACCGGAGTTTTTCGTGAAAGTGAATTTATTTTCAAAAGACTTATGTTGAGAAAATAATTGTGAACAGAAACCTAATTTTGTTCATACGGTATATTGTTTTTGTTTCGTTCTAAACATAAATAGTCTACTCTTTAGAAACTTTATCAGATTTGTATTTACTTATATTAAATAGAAACTTGTGGATTTAGCGATCTTGAACCTAATTGAGAATGTTAAGGTTTTTCTCAGTGATAATACCGCAGACAGGGAGAGTCAGGCGGCCAGACACGCTCTGTAAAGTCATTAACTGATGCTGATTTGATTACAATTGTGCGCCTTTACTCTCTGTTTATCACCCTGGTTTTTGTTTATTTGAGTAGTGCAATGGCTGTGGCTGTGGCTGTGGCAAACCGAAAAGTCTGGGACATATCAATTGCGGGCGACTTCCCATATCAATCAGTGGCGCGGAATGGAGTATCCAAGGGCTAATCAAAACATAATCCAGGCAAAGCCCGATAACGCCCGTCCCCACTCGAGTGGCACTCCGCCTTACATCCCCCATAAGTACACCTGGCCATATCAATCAAAATATATAGTGCAGACCCCGTGAAAGAGAGGGCTACAGTGGCAGAGGGAGAAGGGAAGAGCGGGTTTTCTTGGCTTTTGTTCATTATGCATGCTTGTATTTATGTATGAACTTATTTGCTTAATATTGTTTGGCTGTGGCTCGCTTTTGTTTTGCTTGCGTAGCTGAAAAAGCATGTGATCCCAGCGAGTGCCCCACCTCCATCCCCGCTTGCCCTGCCTGCCCGCACAGAAATAATGAAAATAAAAGCTAAAGCAAAAATATCAGAATAAACAACGCTGGCTGGCTGACTGGCTGGCTGCCTCTTTGAGCGATAAGTCAACTTAGCGGCCTTTCGATAATTGTTTTCGCGCTGATCTCTCCCGTACTCGACTTGGCCAGGTCAGCAGCCCAGGGGCTGCCTTGTACTTTCTGGCTTCTGACTTTTTGGCCCCATATGCGCACGTAGTCATAGTGCCCCAGTGATCAGGGCTGCTGACAAAGTCCATTTAGTCAAACGTACGTGGTGCACCCTACATAGGAAATAGCGGGGCATATAGATTGTTTCAAACGCATACAACTTTTTTTGCTCAACAAATCTTTCTTGTTCAAAATTTCTTTCTTGTTCAAAAGCACTAGGTAGAAACCCGCCCCTATATATTTATTTTAATAATCTCAGCAAAAATAAAAACCTAGGAAAGATAAGTACAAATTAAAAATAACCAAAGACTTAACATTTTTTGATAAAGAAACATATGGGGCAGTACCATACTAATTTTTAAATTAATTTCATTTAAGATTTAAATTTTGAAGAATTTCAACTGTCAGTGTTTAAAAACCCCCTAACTATTTGAAATGTGTTGTTTTTTAAGTTTTCCATCCATAATGTTAACAAAGGTATTAACAGATTTCATGAAAAATACCAATTAAAAAATCATTTTGGATTCCCTAGGGCATTTAACCTTCGACAAAAAAGCGCTGAAGAATGATTTTAATGTTATTAAATTTTGGCCATATGTCTTTCAACTAATCCATCAAATAATCATTCATCGTTGTCTCTTGACTTTTGCCCAAATAATTGTTTTCCCTTTCTCTTTCTGATGTTTTTTGTTGTTGTTGTTGAAAAATTTTAAACAACATATTAACACATCAGTCTATGACAAGCAACAAATGGTGGCCACATGATGCTCGTCCGTCCGACTTTTGAGTTCCACTTGCGGTTCGGTTATGCTTCGGATATGTTCGGTTTTTCCGCGCAGCTGGACGAACGAATGGACGGATGGATGGATCCGACAAATCATGTGAGCGGCGCTCCAATTTGGATGCCCCATGTCGCGGCCCCGAAGTCGCCTCGTTGAGGATCGTTGCTTGTATTATCTGCATGAGTGTTTCAGCGTACTGCCCTCGTCTATATGTACCTATATCGATTGGTCAGGCAGTCAGGCAGGCAGTCAGGCAGGCCTTATTATAATGCATATGCGAGTGAGCTCGCCGCTCCGCTCGTCTCGCTCTGACGAGTGGGCACGGGACCTGGGCTTTTCAGTCCCCGTTGCCGTTCCCGCTCCCGTTCCCAGTTCCACAGTCCCCAGTTCTCGGGTTCCCAGTGCGATCGCGAGCGCCTTGAACTTCATTTGCTGACTAGCATCGCGGCTATAAAGATATCGACGCGTCGGCGGTTCGCGATAATCGGGGGTCTAACGGTAAATGTTACAGTTCAACTTCTCTAACTCCAGATGGATAAAATAAAAAAAAAAAATTAAAAAATCAATACTCTTAGCTTAACTTGTAATACTCAAGAATAGAAAATTATGGAATAAAATAATGACATGATCTACAAATGCCAAATTAAAATTACTGTTTTGGATAACTTTTACATTTTTGCAGCTCTATTATTTTTCCAATGAAAAATTAAAAAAAGAAATAAAAATAATACAAGTTACCCATTAAACACATTGTTTATTACTTAAAATCCACGTCAAAAAATAAATAAATAGAGTAGTAGTATTTCTGCCGTAACACTTTCGTGACTTTTTTGTTAATACATAAAGAAGTTGTTTACATTTTTATTTGCAACTAAATCGCAAATAAATAGTGAGCTTTAAATTGGTTATCAATTTGGTCTTGATGTGGAGAGCTTCAGAAATAAATATTTATTTAATACTTATTGTGATGTATTCGTTTTTTTTTTTTAAAGCAAATCGAGCTTCAATATAAATAAAGAAAAGAAATTGCTTTCTGGCATTTTGGTTTTTAATGTGTTATATTTACTTTTTATTCTTAATACCAAAATTAAATTTCATATGTAAAATTATTCATAGATAAATATTGAAAAGACTTAGGAAATTGTTTCTCTTTGTAAGTTTGATTACAATTATAGGTTTTGTCATCCAAAATATTTTCTGTTGTGAAATTATAGATAGGCAAGGTCGAGTTAGAGAAGTAAAACCGTAACTGAGGAAATTTCCGGCCAGACAGTTGGCGCTATTACGAAGCTGCAAGAGGAATTACACTTTGTCGCATGCATACGCCGCCCTTTAAATCCAAGTAAGCACGGCCAATAAATTGGCCTCGATCCGGGAAAGCCGGACACCGGACAGCCGAGGACAACAAAGGGGCCGACGGTCAAGTCCGGCTGGTTGGTCGGGCCCACTATATATCCGCTATATCTATATCAGTAGGCCCTCGTGACCGAGCGACCGGCCAAAAACCGAAAACACCTTCGTAATCGCTGTGCGTGCGGGCTCCCCCCTTCTTATCGCTGGGCTGTAAAACATTTATTAAGCTCTAAAACTAGTTCGCCCACTCACACTCCACCACCCCCTGCCATTTAACCCAACCCCACCCCCAGAAACGGCAAACGCCTATCATCAGTTTGGGCTAATTGTTAATTATAGCGCTAATTTCAGTAAAGGCGCCTTCTCAAAGTTAGCGCTACTTAGACAAGCCATTTATAAAGCCACTAAAAATAAATTAGCTCAAATCTGTTATACGAGCTTTAAATCGAGTGCAGGGGGCTGCTGATTTGTCTGGCAGGTGGATTGGATTTCAAATTGGTTTATCGAAGGCGGGGGAAGCGAAATATCATTAGCGTTGACGGGATCGATCAACAAATAATTGATCAAAATAAATTGACATATTTCACAAGGTATTTTTTGTATTTACACAGCTGTTTAATCATTTCTAAGGAAGAATAAACTGGAATTTAGATTTGGTCCAGAAACCTTTTTTTTGAAGATCCGCTACTGTTCATTCAGAAATTAAACAAGATTGCTTGTATGATATATAGCTATTCAGATCAACCAATTATAGAATTTCCGAAAATAAATTGGCTTAATTTAACATTCGAATTTAGCCGTCATGTGACTAGTGACACCTTCACTCCCCCAATTTCCGAGGGTTCAAAGTTCAGCGGCCATATCCTCGACATTCTGGTACTGGGGTGTACAAGATTTGTCGCCACTACTCAACGTCCCCGATCGTATGAAGGCATGAGTAATCGTCACGTGCCAACTGAGGGGTCGCTATATATAGAGCATAGCATTTGCCATTTTATCGACGACAATGAACAGCACAGAATAAGAGAGCTGCTCGAGATGTGCGCATTATAATGAACCTCGTCTGCTCTGGGAAACTGTGGGAGGCATTTTGACGACCTTCGACCAATTTCAGACGGTGTCGAATGGCACTGAATGGGTGGGGAATGTTTACCCAAGACCGGAAAATAAATTAAAATATATATAGAGATGTATGACATTAGAAGTCGAGATTTTATTACCGGAGTTAATGACAAAAAAACAAATGTTGTAATACTGTGAACAATATTTTAAAATAATTATACAATGACAGTTGTTATTATTTAGAGCAAGAAATGCTGTTAATACTATAAAAATGCCATCCGAAAATAAACATACACTTAATTTTGTCAAAGCTTTATTTTTAATTATTACTTTTTAATGTTTTCATGTTTTAATTTTAGTAACCTTTTTCTTATGTTCCTCTTTTTGCAGTCGATTCCCCTTCGAGGGCAGCCAAGTGCGAATTCTGCTCTACAAAGAGGATGACAGTCGGCGACTGCTCTTCGACTCGAATGCCCTGCAAAAGGTGACGCACAGGGACACATCGGCCACATCCACATCCATATCCTCCTCATCATCCTCTACGAGTGGCGGTGGAAAGTTCCTCAAAAATGAAAAGTACACGTCCCTCCAGAACGGCAAAATCCAGGCCAAGGCACATTCCACCAATGGCAGCAACTTCATCGAGGTGTGCGCGGAGTATGGCTATAAGGTGAGTCATCTACCTTATATTTTATTTGCTCTTGTGGGGGTTTTTTATTCTTAAAATTATTGTATATCAGGAGGGATCTAATTTAATTTATTTACTGATGAAATCATCGATTTTTAAACTGCTTTTATAAGCATTTAAAAATTTTAGGCTGGATCATAAAAAACAGATTACCAGATAAAGAGATGTATTAAGAAGTAGGGCCCTAAATATTAATGCTTAATATCGAACTTTTAAGTTTCCTTTTAATAAGGAAAAGTTAAACATTTTAAATAGGTATTATATCAAACTGGCATACTTAGTCTTGAAGTAGTTTACATATATCCTTTTATTTAACTTAATGTTTTAATATATTACAGCACAATCGACCGTCTGGAGCGGACATCACACCGCTGGGCGAGATGGTGTTTGGCTCGCTGCCGATGTCCTTTTGCGGAACGGCTCTCAAAGTGCACTGGCTGCCGGAACCGGCCAGGATCCTGTGCTCCCAGGTGTATTTGACGCCGACCAATAATGGAGGATCCGGATCGGGCCACTCGCCCTACTCCACGCTCTCTACGAACAGCCTGGCGACGCCGCGCAGCTCGATTTGCAGCGAACACGGCTCCATGGACGGCCTCTCGATGAACTCGTTCTCGATGCCGTTCAGCGTGAGCGTGGGCCGCCAGATGAGCCTGACGCCACCGCTGGATGTGCCGGCGGCGGCAGCGGCGCCGGCCGATCAGCAGTCACTGTCCGTACAGTCGATCGACTCGAGCGGACCGCGCTTCTCCTCCACGTACAGCACGGCCACGGATTCGGGCTACTCGGCCAGTGGGAGTGGCAGTGCGAATGGCGGCGATCAGTGGTCCTATCAGTACTCATCCACGCGCAGCAGCTTGGGCAGCGTCCTCTCCGACCAGTCGGATGCGATGCGGAAGCTGAGCATGGACTCGACCTGCTACACGGGATCCTCTCCCTACCTGGACGGATTTGCCAGCGATGGCTGTTTGCAGCGAAGAATCTCACGCAATTTGCGCACCTCCTTCGAGAACGAGCATTCCAAGAACGATTTTATCGGCTTCCTCAGCGACAACTACGCTGTGGTGGCCTCAGCAGGAGGAGCAGGCGGTGGAGGCGGAGGAGCAGGTGGTGGTGGTGGTGGCAGTGAGGGCGGAGGAATGGCTCCACCGCAGTACAGGAGGGCCAGCTACTGTGCGAACGAGTCGCGCAGCAATCCGGAAATGGGCCGGAGGCAGGCCAACCTGCGGCGTCGGGCGAAACTGGGACTGGCCGTGTGCATCTCAATGAGCGAGTCCTTCGAGGAGGAGATGGAGCTGTTCTGCAGCGAGCATATCGCCCTGCTGGAATCTATGCTTAGTCGACTGAGAGCCAGCACGGAGCACGCTTACATCAACCATAAGAATTTTCTGCAGGTTAGAATAACAGATATATATATATGCATATGATTGTGTCTCTATTAATCAGTGGTTTTTGTTTAAATCCCCCAGATCATGTTCCAGGCCTGGCAGGATGCGCAGCAATGGTTTAGCGATCTCTTCACCGCCCCGCGCATCAAGACGCCCGTCTGGCTGAGCATCACCACCAGCGGCAGCAAGTACTCCAAGAATGTGGCCGAGAGATTCATCAAGGAGCTGTGCGACCTCCTCTCCTTCGCCGACACCAAGGACTCCAATTTGTAAGTTAACCACCTTTCAATGCAATAATAAATATAATTAACAATGCTTTGTCCTTTGCAGCTTCATCAGCACCATGCTGACGGGGATTCTCACTCACCACCTGGGCTGGGTGGCCACCGTGTCGGCCTTTAACAGCGCCGGCTCCCGGCGATCGGAGTCCTCCGCCTCGGCGGCGGCCATTGAACAGCGCGCCAAGCTGCTCCAAGTGGCCCAAAAGCATCCGTACAATGCGCTGTGGGCGCAGCTGGGCGACCTCTACGGAGCCATCGGTATGCCGCCCAAGCTGGCGCGCACCATTGTCTGTGGAGCCGAGAAGCTCTGGGTGGAGAAGCTGCTCAACGTGCTCACCTACTTCATCCGCTGCAGCGAGGTGCGGCGAGCGGCCAAGCGGGAGGATTTCAACAAGCAGCTCATCAACGACTTGGTGGCCCAGAGCCACCACACCCAAAGTCAGGCGAGTAACCAGGAGAGGCACAAGAGTCCACCGGCGCAGATGCGCGGACTGAGCAGGACGGCCACCTGCAAGCAGAATCTGAATGCCATTGCCGACGATGCGGATGACGAGAATGGCGAACTGAATGGCTATGGTGGGGCGAACGAGGATGGGGAGCAGACGGGGATGGGGATGGACTCCGGGTCGCTGGACGCCAGCGATGGCATGCAGACGCTGAAGAAGAACGAGATACCCACGGTGTTGGCCTTCCGGGACTCGCACTTTGTGCAGCAGGAGCTGCGTATCGGCAACTATCTGATGGACACGGGCATTGACAAGAAGACGCTGCTGGCGCGACAGGCGCAGAAGTACTTTCGCACTGGCAAGGACGGCCGGATCCGTTTAACAGTGACCACGCCGGACAACGTGGAGCTGTGCATGGAGGAGGAACAGTCGAGCGGCACTGGCTCAGTGAGCACTGGCTCCGTGGACGATGGTGCCATCGAGGCCATCGAATATGACGACAGCGTGGAGGCGCCGCCGAAGAAGAACTTCTTTTGGAACATGGTGCCGGTGGCGGGTGTGAAGGAGGGACTGAGTCTCAGCGACCTGGCCAAGTTGCAGCAGGGTATCCGGATCATCAATCGCAAGCTGGAGCGCCGGAGCAGCAGCTACTCCGTGGAGGGTAATCCCGACCAGCAGCAGGGCAAGACGGGCGGAGCAGGTGACTTCGAGCCCCTCAGCCACGAGAGACGCGCCTCGCATTTGTCGCTCTCCGATCTGATCACGCAAAACAGCATGGGTAAGAGCGATCGCATGACCTGGGGCATTGAGCCCATCAAGGAGAACGTGAGTTTGGAGGAGCAGATCCACTTTGATCACTGCCACAAGCTGATCGAGCGCGAGCACGGCATCTGCCGTCAAACATCGGCCGATAATGGCAACGGTGTGGTCTTTGTCCTCGGCGACAATGAGCCGCTGATCAACCTGAAGAAGAGCAACGAGGATCTGAGCGGAGATAACGATGCCAAGCCCACCTTGGCGCTGTGTGCGCAGCATCAGCGCACCCACGACCGGAGTAAGCACTCGGGCATGAAGTTCAACTTCGAGCAGTATCCGCAGATAGCCACCAACTACATGAAGAGCAAGAACCTGCTGATGTCCAACTACGATCTGCTGATGGACAAGGCCACCAAGCTGGAGGCCAGCGAGGCAGCTGCCCTCAAGGGCAGCGATAGCACGGCCACGCTGGCGGCCAGCAGTAGCTCCACGGCCGCCCTGCCTCCGCCCGCCACTCCGGTGGCTGCGAATAGCGAACGGTGCGTGGTGTGCAGCAGTGGTGTGGCAGTGAACGCCTCAGCCACCTGGAACCAGACGCCCTCCAATGCCACCGAGCTGGAGTTTGAGACCGATGAGGTGCACTGCTATAATCAGACTGCCAACGGCAATGGATCCAACTCTAAAGCACTGCAGTCCGTGAACTCGGCTGCCTCCATAGACACCCTCAAGTCGGCAGTTTCCGTTGAGCCACTGAGTCCAGCGAAGCCAACTCCGTTGCAGACCACATATATGCGCAAGCAGCAGCCCAAACGGGTGCCCTCCGGACGCAGTTCCGTCTCCTCGGTGGCCGCCAAGTGTGCGGCGGTCAATGTGACCCAGCAGCTGCTGAAGCTGCCTGTTCCGGGCGTCAAGGAGCTGCCGCAGGACGACGACTCTCCGGGCGATCAGCTGCGGGCCGGCTTCATTCCGTCGCTGCTGCTGAGCGTCAGCGATCACTACGTATCCGACATGGTACTACAGGTGGGTGTTTACTGTTTGCTTGCTTTCGGTTTTATTTAACTGATTGAAAGGTTTAACCAAAAAAGCTTATTTGATTGTCAATCGATTCTTGATACATTTTCTATTTTATTCTAGGGCACTTGTGCACCGCCAAATAAATGGGAAATGCATCTGCGCGAGGATCTGGCATTGGCAGCGCGTTCCGCTTCACTCATCTCGCAGCCGGCGGAGAACATAGCCATTGTGGCGGACATGGACAAGTGGGATGTACGGCTCATCTCGTCGCAAACGCAGCAGTTTCCCTACGCCGGCGGACAGAGCTCGCCGGTGGGCATGTCCCAACTGGTGTCCAGCATGCTGGAAACCGTCCAGGCCATGCATGCAGGCGGAATACCCGCCTACGAGGTAAATAACTCTGAATTCTTCTTATTTAGTCTTTACTAATTCGTGAAACTTAAATTTAGTGCCTGTCGTTTCTGGAATCAAAGCTGCAGGAAATCTATCTGCAATCGGAAACGTTGGCAGCCTTTCTGCTGGAAACGGATCCGTGCCGACTGAGCGACATCACCAATCCGCTGCAGCTCTCCGAAAACGATGTGCCGCTGCTGCTGTCCATCGCCTATATACACACGCCCAAGATCAGCCGCAAGTGCGGCATCAGCTTCAGGTGACAGGCTGTCTGCGTCTGCTGAGCCTGGACATTGCCAAAAACCGAGCTCTTCTCATGCATCATCCAAAGCGAAACAAGCAAATACTCCAGCGAATTTTATTTTCACTGATTTTGTGATATATTTATACGTGTATGAATCTAGCGCTTTAAAGCAGGGTACGTTAGTGAGCCATAGCTTAGCCTTAGCCCTCGAAACAAACCGATCGGTTCAAGACTTTTATTCATCGAAATTTACCACATCCACTCATCGCGGTCACATGAAGAAGTATTGTAAATTATCCGGGTTAGAATTAGCCGGGCCAGATTGCGTTGGCGATGGCGGTGACGATGATAATGAAGATTCCGACTTAGCAGCGCACTCGAAACGCTCTGCTATCGGATCGATCGATCGCCAAAACATATCTTGCCCCGCCCCACACTTGTATAGTGCTTGATTTAGATTTAATAATTTATGACAACAGTAATGTAATCGTAGAACTAATTGTATAAGTTTACAATACCATAGGGACGGAGTGCAGCTACTAAATTAATATATAATATATTGCATTCGAGAAAACAACTAAAACCACAAATAAAGAAAATCAAAATATGTATATATTTTTGAAGAAAAGAATATACAACAATTTTAAATAAAAAACCAACTTGCTATTCTTATTGAAGAGTTTACAAGACAATGTAATAGCTTTGTTGCTAATTGTTGAAATTATATGGTATACTTTTGGGAGCAACTTTAACTTTTAAAGAAGTCCATTTTTGGTAAAGTGATTTAAACGCATTGGAGATCTCGTTTTAATGTCATCTATGTGTGTCACCTACTGGAAATATTATTTATTTATTATTATGTGAGCAAATTTATTATTTTTTACCAAAAAAAGAAGAAAAATAAAAAATTAATGCTTGAAAAAGAGGGTAATGGCAAACAAATTCTGAAATGTTTATAGAAACAATCCATGTGCCAAGTATTGAAGTGTTTTATTTTCTAACTTTAAGGTCTATTTTCTCAAAACTCTTATTATTTTTTCATTAATATTAGTTTGCGGTGTAATTTAATTTTATAAAGACTTCTAGAATTGTTATTTATATTGTTTACCAAACTGACAATGAGTAATAAGCATCGTTTCTTTTTAAATTTTGTTTTATTTTGCTTGTTTATTAAGAATTCGCTCAAATATACATAGAGGGGGTATACATAAATACAATTACTTGCTATTGCTTACTCGGTACGGAAAGAAGTTATTTTAAGATTCCCGATTCATCAGCATTAACATCGATTTAAATAATTATCACATTTCCTAAAGTGTACGGCTATTTATGGTAGTTCACTTAGAGTTGGTTTCGGACTATGGAGTTTGGCGTTGCTCGCATGCTCAGCGTAATGCTCGACCGCCAGGAGGGCCCAGGAGCTCGGTGACCGGGTCACTTGCCCTTCTGGGACTCCAGGTAGGTGGCCGTGAAGGTGAGCAGGCGGTGCCGCTGCTTCAGGTTGCGGGCCCGGACATGGGCCGAGTTCAGCTCCTCGGTGTAGGCTCCGGGGAACCAGCCGACGGCGCCATCCCGTATCCTTTCGCCCTGGTACCAGCCTGAAGTTCAAGAGAAGGGCATAAGCTACAAGTAGGTATGGGAAAATTGATGGTCACTCACCGTCAGGCAGCTTGCGCGAAACATTGACGACGTCGCCCAGTTCCAGTTGGAGGACGTCCGGCTCCTCGGACTCGTAGCTGTGTTTGGCCACCACCTGAGGACAGTCCCAGGACTCGTAAAGCTTCTCGCCGGGCGTCTCCGCCTCGGGCGGTCGCATGGCCTGCAGCCAGCGCTGTTGATCGGACACCGATGGGCAGGACAAAACCTATAGCATCAAATAGATTAGCGGTCGCTTTTACACTTTACACTTTAGAAGATATTAGGAGCACCCACCAGTTCGACGGTCTTGCGGTCGCTGTTCTCGAGCAGCGTCATCAGGATGAGGTTCTTGTGCACCTGATCCTTGAGGTCCTTGGCGGGCAACTGAGGCAGCGAGTCGCCGGCGGCGAGGGTCAGCATGTTCCTGGGGCAGTAGTCGAAGACGCTGAAGCTGGACTCTCCCCGCCGCTTGCACAGCAGCAGGAGGTCCGAGAAGAGGAAGGCATAGATGCTGACCTTGGTGAGGCGCTTGCCAAAGGTCAGCTTGGCGTCCTCGCCGCGCCACACCAGGTGGGTGAGTTCGCCCCGCTTGACCAGGAAACGCGGCTTGGCGCCCGCCCGCGGCACGCCCACCGGGGCTATGGCCAGCGCCCGAATGCTGGAAGGGAACTCCAGCTGGCGAGCGATCCGCTCCAGCTCGAAGGCCTGCTCCCAACGATTGGCCGCCTCGTTGCACTGGCCAACCAGTTTCTGGACGAGAGCCAGCGTCAGTTTCCAGCCCTCGTACTCCTCGCGATTCAGCGGCGACTCCTTGCTGAACACCGCGTCGATCAGGAGCGGCAGGCGGGTGATCCGCTGCATGGGCAGCATCAGGAACGAGTGCAGGTTAAGGCCGCAGCAGCTGGGACTGGCCTCCAGTCGCTCCAGCTGCTGCTGGAAGGCCAGTGACTCCTTGGACGTTTTCAATCGACGCAGCGTCCTGTCCATCCTGCCCTGGTGCTCGCAAAAGGCCACGTAGACGTGGAAGTGCCGCTCGGCGATCTCGTAAATGCAGCGACTCAGTCCAAGTAGCATAATGTTGTCCTGCCAGCAGGCCTCCAGTTCCGTGAGCAGTCGCTCCGAGCACTCGTGCACGGGCACAATGTAGGAGAAGAGCGCCTTCCGGTCCTTGGCACTCAGCACGGAGGTGTCCATGAAGGCGCTGTGGTTCATGAAGTGCCGTCGCAGCAGGTTCAGCGACTTGAGGTAACTGGCCTCCGACGTGATGATCTCGAACTTGGCCTCCTGCAGACTGCGCTCCCGACTGGTCAAGGTGGCTGGAAGACAAATGGTCAAGAGATTACTTAAATGGAGGATCTCATTTACAAATTAGTTTGATATTAAATTGAAATCAATACACCTTCAGAATTAAAAAAGTAATACATATATTTCGACTTGTAGGCTTATTAATTGTTCATTTTTTGATATTAATTGCTTTTATTTCAGATAAATTTACATACTCGTTTAAAATAATTTTAAACAGATGCAAAGCTTAGCTTAAAAATAAAAATTGACTAAATATAGGGCGGCTAACGTAAGCCAATGTTTGAAAACGGGCCTAAAAATACCCACGATCAATTTAATTACAATAGAAAAACAATATTTCAATAATTTGTTTATATATATAATGGCATCTACTTCGGATTAGGAATTTATTTTTATTTTTTGAACTTATAGGACATACGGAGCATTAAAAAACGTGGTTTCGCGAAAAAGTAGAAGTGCCATAAGTAGGTTTATTGTTTTGCCCGACCTTTTTAATCTACAGAACAAAATAAGATTCCTAAATATATATGTATATCCCACAGAATCTCAAAATTGTTGGGTTTAAGCCTACAGCGTTCATATGATATAGTACTTACGCAGTATGCAAGAGTGTATGACCTCGGGAATCTCGCTCCAAAGGGTTCGCGATGGTCCGTTCTTGGGCTCCACCAGCTGCAGGGCGGTGGGGCGAGTCTTGGCCAGCGGCTCGGGCTTCGCCTTGGCGTGCTGCCCAATCTCCTCGTAGCCATCCGACGATCCATGTGCCTCCAGGTCGCGGGTGATCGACTGGAAGCGGTTGAAAATCACACAAATTATATAGTAAGAAACACTTGCATTGTTGGAGGACGAGGATCCACTCACCTCCAATTTGGCGGCGCTGTACATCTGGTAGAGTGGTTCGTTGGAGAAAAGACTGTGTGGCTCCGAGGACAGCTCATCGCCCAGTCCCGCCTCGTTGCCGGTGGAGACGCCCGAGCTGCCGCTGGAACTGGCCACGGAAATGCCGCTGGTCTGGTAGAGACCCGATTCCGCGTACCAGGAGCTAACGCCTCCATAACCGCTGGGCGTGGGCGTGACCGGTTCGTCGCCCCTGAGCGATCCATTCGCTCCATCCGGCTTGAAAACGCCGCATTCGGCGTACAAGGATGTGGCCTGTCCCGGATTCTGTTCCCGTTCCGGGTCAGTGGGTGATTTGCTGCCGGACATTGGCATTGGTGCTGGCGGCGGCGGCGGCGGAGGAGGTTCGTGGGGCCGTAGTCCGATGGTGGTGCGACGCCTACTGGCCTTCGCCTCCTTCTTCGCCTTGCGCGCCACCGTGGAGAATTTCTGCGACTCCGCCGTGGGCGTGCAGTTCTTCTCGGAGAAGCCCGAGTCCAGTTCCCCGGAGCCGTGAATCTCCGGCTCCAAGGGCAGGGCTGGCAGTGATCCCTCGGGGTCCTCCACGTAGAAGGTGCTCCGTGTGGCCGCCAGCGAGGAGAGCTGCTTGGTATCAAAGCTAGAGCCGACCAGACTCTTGCGCAGCCGGGAACGAAGGCTCTTGCCGTTCTTCTGCTTGGCCCTCAGCACTGGAGGCTGCTCCTGGTGTCCCGTGGAAGCCGGAATCCGTTCCGGTCCGTACTCCGTATTCTCGTAGACCTCCTCCGTTCGTTTGCCGCTCTCCACGTAGAATTGCGTGGACGCCGGGGTATTCTCGTACAGCTTCTGCTGGCTGCCCTTGGGAGATTTCTTGCTTGAGATGAAGTCCCGGAATTTGCGCACAAACTCGTACACCTGGTTTGGCGGAGGAGGAGGTTTCGGCAGGCGATGGTTGCGCATGTCCACGCCGCTGTCGTTGTGCTGTAATTTGATTTGAGAGTAATATATAGGGTAAATCTACTAGATTTGGGTCATTCACTTACGTTTCGTAGACGCTGACTGGGATCACCCTCGCCATGGTCGTCGCTGTCCGTCTCGAAGGAGTCGTAATCGTCCGAGATGACCACGTGCTCGCCCAGCGTATGGGCGGATGCCGAGTGGTTTTTGCTCCGGCGGTGCGAGGCGCGCACCCCACCGCTGCGAACCGCATCCTGGCTGTCCCGCACCAGCTGCGTCGAATGGCGCTTGTTTCCGAGTGGCGACAGTGTCTCGTAATAGTGGTCTGAGTCATCTGTGCGGAAAGAAAAACATAGGCATTTAGTTATTAGTTCCTGTTTAAAATTTTCGAATATACATTTAAAATTCATTTAAAAACAATTTAATTATAAAATTAATTAAATTTTGATACCCATTTTTTGGTACCAGAACGAACCTACGAAAGTGCTCACTGTCATGGTGACCTTTACGGGTTTTTCGCCCCCCTCCCCGTGGGTCGTGACCCGCATGGAGGTCAACAGCTGGGCCCGTTGGTGGGCGTGGCTGCGGCGCTGGCTAATGGCCGCTGCTTCGTTTTGGTAAATGGGCTCGGGAGCGGGTCGCACGGGTTCGGCGGACACGGGTCCGTTGAGATAGACGCTGCTGGAGTTTCCCTGGCAAGTGACTGCTACCTCGCCGGCGGCCCGAGGTCGTCGTTTGCGGGGCAAGGTCACCGGGTCACCGGCGGGATGACCACTGCTGCTCAGACTACTGGAGCAGCTGAGGCGCTGGCCGTTGCTGCGATTCATCGCTGACATCTTGTCACATCTTTGGGGTCAGAAGCCTATCAACGGATGAATGATTCACTTAATTGATCAAACTCCTGCACTCAAAAACTATTGATCAAAATATTGTCTTGAAGAGAAATTCATTTCTAATTTTCGACAATTTTCTAAGAAATAATTGTCTCTATAATGATTATGGTTCTTTTTGAATAGCAAATTTATAAGTTAAATTTAATTTAATTTGTCTGATTTATTTTTGAGTGAGGAATTCTTGCTACTGCTCTAAATCGAAAACATATTATACAAATTGTATTCTCTTGGATCTAATAAATAATTAATATGCACGGGAGTTTTTTAGAAATTAGAAATGTTTTTTTTTTGCATTGGAATTAATCTGTTTTTTTTCGGTGTGGAGCTTCAGATGTGGCATTCCAAACTCTGTTCTTAGGGAAATGCACTCAATTGAAAGCAATTAAAGCTGCTGCAGCAATTGTCTGCCCTTTTTTGATTGACCAATCCAGTCCACTGTCCGATATGCTAATTAAACCGACTTTTCAAGTGTCACAACAATAAAGCTGCTGGCCATATAAAGCGATTGGCATGCAAACCCGTATGTGGCGAGGGCTAAACTAAACTAAAGTAAACTAAACTAAAATAAAAGCAAACACCCAAAGCCAGGGCATGCAAAATAGCGCAAATTATAATGGAATCATGGTTGAATGCAGACAGTCTGTGTGGATACAATGTCGAGTGATTAACAGACATGGCTGAAAAATCAAACACCATGATGTGGCAGGTGCCGTTCGTTCATCAAGTGAGTACTCTGAAAACCATCGAATTTAGCAATTTTCCAACGAATTTTAAGCACTTTTTCGTGGGGTAGAGAACCACTTTGCAGCCAACCCATGTGTGAATTTAGAAAATTCTAACCGGATTCGAGCACAAAGTGCTTAGACTAGATACTATCTGTTCGCATATTACGTATACGTAATAAGTAGACGAAGAGCCAGGCAAGCGCAGCGAATGCCAACCGGTTCGCGAGCGTCAATAAAACCAAGCACCAAGCCAAGCTTTTCAGCCTGAACATGAATATGAGTTTATACAGATATTCGGCTTATGAACATGTACGTTGGCACAGGCGCGGTCGAGATAGTAGCACTTGAATCAACTTTATATTATCAGTGGCTTATCAATAAACATGTTTGCTTGAAAACGTTTTAAAAACGTATACAAGTTTCAAGGAGTAGTAAAATTGTGGTATTTTTATTATATTTGGCGAATATTAAATATTATTCTTTAAGACTACACATTGAAAGAATAATAAATCACTCAAAATATTAGCTAGAGTCAAGTAAAAAATAACAATACAATTTTCCATTTTTTTCAAAACAATTCAAGGAACACTATTTTAGAGTAATATCTTTGTTGGTCGCAACTGTTTGTGACACATACTTTCAACAAAACGAGATACTTTTCGCCGGCGACACTTGTTGCGCGTGGGCCGTTGAAAATATTGGAGTTCTTTTCAAAATAAGGAGCTGCTGAGACTCTGGCCAGCGCCATGATACCAAAGTTACCGGTTTTCGATTATGGCCCACGGTTACGAGTGTGTATTCTCTGGTGAAATTCTGCGAATTTAGGCTTTTGTTGGTGCGTGTAAAGTGAATGTTCAAAATCGTACCGCGACGATGCCTATACGGAAATGGTTTATTTCATTAGCCGTCTCACCGCCTTGGCGTGAGACCCAAACAAAGAAACCGAAGAAAAAGATTGTCTAGCAATGCAATACGTTCGTAAACAAACGAATGTGCAGAAATTGGTACATATGTAACATATAATTGCATATGTGTATACGAAGATGATCTTTTGTTTATTGGAATGCAGCAAGTGCAAGGCCGGCAGTTTGACGATCTCTTGTTGTTTCTATCCGCTCTTCACGCATAAACAATTAGCAATTAACACTGCAATGCAGCTGAAAAAATCCAGTTGATCAACGGATCGAACGGTTGATTGATCGCCTGACGCATTAAGGTTAAGATTATTAAGTGCCAAACGGTGTCATTGTCTTCCACTCGGCTCTTGGTCACGTAGGAAACGGATAATAGCTGATAGGAACGATGATCAGAGTAAGAAAATGTTTTTTATAGAAATGTTTGAATTGCTTCAAACTTTAAATAACTCAATTTCCGTTGGTTATTACTCTCCACTTCATTTTACATATATTTTTGAGCTAAAATGCCACATGCCACATTATACACATCATATGTTGGGTAAATATGTACATACTTCCGCAACTTGCGCATTTTTATGGAAGAGGCCTGTACGACAGCAATTTATTTAATTGAAAATGTTTAATTAATTTTAAGATATTAAGTCATTCTTTGCTAAAGTCAACGAGTGACAAATTGTTAATTTAATACGCATTTAATTGGAAGTCGCGGATGTATTTTATAATTCTAAAGAAAAGAAAAGTTTATGTCAACTTTACACGTACCGAGAAAACAACTAGTCATCTAATAAAAAAAACGCATTTTATTTAGAAATGCTCTAAAAAAACGATAAGTAATTTATATATTTGACACATGATTTATTTTTAAGAAATCATGTAGGTAACTTCATTTGTTAATATTGGTTACACATTTTTGTAAATAAAGTGTAGCACATCGAAGAATAAATTTTATAATCACTTCATTTTTTTTTTTAACATTTCACTTATCGAGAGTGCCCTGTACATCAACTAGTCATCTAATTGAAAAAGTGCATTCAATTTGGAGATTCCCCCATTGAGTGAGATCTTCCTGCATGCGACAAGCTCATAAATTTTCAGAGCTGCGACCGCCTCTGACTTTGGTCTGAATTTCCACGACACTTTCGCCGCGGGCGTTGCGTGTCAGCGCAACGAGCCAAAGTTGAACGTGCCGCGGGTAAAAGTTAAAAGTTAAACTGAGAATTTCCATTTAGCTGGCTGAGCCTAAGCATTGCCGGTTTGCGGGCTTCGGTTTCACCCATGAAACATGAAGCAATTACAAGATATTTTCCAATTGCCAAGTGGAGTTGCGTTCGCTGAACTCAGTTTTTGGGTGAGAGGGGTGCGGCTAAAAGAGATTATTGCATTTTTACGTAAAGTCTTTTTTGTGGGATTATGCGGATAGCACTGAAACAACTTTGGGAATATTTCAATAACCAATTGCTTAAAATTTCCATATAATTTAAATACTTCAGAAAAGTGGAAGTAAAAAATCTTTTTCTTAGGAAAATAAAATAAAAGTTCTCGAGTTAATATGTTATCAAGGAAATATAAAAGAAATTGGGTATCAAATATGGCTCTTATATCCTGACTAGAAGCATTAGTTCTTGTTATAAATGACAAAGTTTATTGGAATTAGCAAGGATAAATATTTCAATTTCTTTTAGAAAATAAAAAATTATTATGAAAAAAAAACACTTATATTTTGCCTGTTTCTTAAAGAGGGTCTCAATTTAGAGCAAATTTTTGCCTCTGTGCATGAGCATGCTCACTGAATTTCGAGTTCGAATTCGCACTCTAGTTCGCATTGCACATTGCACACTGCCTTTTTGCAATAGTTGCCCATTATGACACGTTTTTTAATGCAAAAGTCATCGCCGTGTTTGGTAAATAGCGATTCCTTTGGCCAATAGTTTGTTGAACGGTTATCTGTCGGTTTTTTCCCTTGTTTCGCTTTATGTTTCTTTAAGACTTCTTCAAGGTTGCTTGGGTTGGCTTCAGTTTTATATTTCTAGACTGGTTTTCGTTTTCGCTAAACAATTTCGTCATCGCCCGCTAAGGCAACAACAAAAATATGGCAAGAAAAACAACAAATTAAAGGTGGATGATCACGGGTGGTGGCGGTGTAAGGGCAAAAACAACAATAAAGTCGGCAACGGTTTTAGTTCGTGACGTCTCCAAAAGCAGCAGCAACAACAACAGCACACATAAATAATACAACAAAAACTTGTAATGCAAAACTGCACTAAGCTCTCTCTCTCTATCTGCTTCTTTCTCTTTCTCCCTTTGTCTCTGAGAGCATCGTAAATTTAAGATGCAATTCATGCTTGCATTTGAAACATTTTATTTCTCTCAGTTAAATACTAGAGCAACATTATTAATTATCCACTGGTATTCACATTTATCACACGAATTCTTTCGCGTTTTTATATTCCGGAGACCCGTTTTGTTTAGCGGACCGTCCGTCGGAGTTGAGCGCGTTGGAACGAATGAGAGGCGGAGATGCCAGTGGAGAGCAATAATGCTCCAACATCGGAGGCAATGGAAACAACTGCACACTGCGTCCACTTTATGGGCATTGTACACTGAGAAAAAAAAACGGCTTTGGAAGAGGTAGTCACTGTAACCAAAGTGTTGTTCCAAATGTATCATTTTAAAATACATTTTTTAACAAACATGCTTATATTACTAAATATAAGTAAATATAAAAAAAATATTGGCTTGATTTTTTTAAACCACTTTTCTATTTCGTTGTGAAAAGTTTATCTCACTCATAGCCAGCTTAAATTTGATATAAATCTAAGACGTGACTTTATGCCAACGAGCAAAAAAAAAGGTCTTTAAATGTATTTTTCAACAGATTGCCAATCTGAATCATCATCAGCTCTCTCTAGATTTTGAAAACATAAAATCTAAAAATATGTTACTTATACGACATGTTGGCCTTTTTTTTTTTGGTAGAAGTCCAATGGGTTTAACATTGTGGAGTTTTTTTTAAGTATGCTGTTTATGTTAAAATTGTTTAATTTCGCGAAGTGTGGAAAGGGTGGAACCTGTCGCTCTCTAATTCGCCTCAGTTTTTCTTCACTCTCACTCTCATTTGTAAAAAAAAAGGTGGCTTAATTATCCGCTCTGTTAGCTGCTCGCCTTGTTAACGATTCGGGTTCCGCTTCACATTTGGCATTTTATTTCGGGCAACGGCAACCCAGACGCCGCTTGGGGCAAAGTTTTGACTGGAGAGCACATCATCGAAGGCAAAATGATTAAGTGGCCTTAACTTGTGGCAATTAACCAGTTGATAATTATCGGCTTGGAGCGAATTTTGCAGCTGTGGATGCCAAGTGTGGAAGGTGAAGTTTAGCGCGTACACGAACCACGGACCAAAGCTTAGGTAAGCCGGAATAAAAAGCTTTCATTAAAAGCTCAAGTGCTGGGGAACACCTTCTTTAACATATGCATTGTATTCTACTCTTCAAAAACTTAAGGAACACACAATTTTAAAATATAGTTCAGCTTAACATATTGTTAAAAAAATTTAATTTTTGTAAACTTTACACTTTACATTTACATCCTCTTTAACAGAGCATGAAGATACCGTTAAAATATTAATTGATATCAATTTTGTTGCAATTATAACTGAGTGTATCTTTTTAAAAATAGTCTAAATGGATTACAAATTTAATTTTACATTTTTAGTTAAAAAAACGTTTTTTATACATTGCCAACTGTTTTACATGTTGCTCTGAGTTTTTGAAAAAAAACCTTGCACATTTAAAATGTAAAATGTTAATAAATATATTATTTGTTTTGCGGCAAGAGTTTAAATGGAATTTGACCCGCAACGTGAACCACCCAAGTTTAAAGGCCAGGGTAAAACGCGTTAATTTGTTCTAATCCCACAGTGAGCACTTTTTTTCGTTCCTTAACTTGTAAACTAAGGTCTTACTTAAGCATACTTATTTCTTTTTCCTACTTACCCTCTATGCAGCTTATCGCCTTCTTTTGTTGCAGTCTTTTGTCTCTGATGCGTTTCGACCAATCTGGACTCCGGTTGCGATGCGGCTTAAACCTTTCACGTACACTGAAAATGGATAAGGTCAAAATGATTAAAATAAACCAAACCAAGCCCAATATTTAAATGTCTTAAAATAGGTTTCTTTAAGTACTTCATTATTCCACAAACGATCGATCAAACTAACTCCAAGCAACTGATCTCCTTTGAAGTTCCAACAAGTGACTGGCCTGGGAGTTTCTTGACTCTCAGCATTTCTTGGGCTTCCCTCAAGAGGCCCGCCAATCTTATCGACTGATAACACAAGAAATTGTAGGTCAGCGCTCTAATTAATGGGAGCCCCTTAAAAGTGGGGTGGAAATTGAGCTGACAACTAGTTTCAATCACCCTCCGAGTGTTGCAACTTCAAAATTAACTCTGACAAAATGTGTTCCCTGACAATGCACTAATTAAGTCCTAACGAAAAGTTTTGGGTGTGACAATTGTCTGTGCATCAGAAAAACTATTAAATGACGGCTCTTATGGCTCTCAATTGTTCTAAATCATCTCATTGTTTGCATTCTTGTATAACAATTCAGATAAGCTGCTTGAGTAAATGGCAAAACAAAGCTTATGGCTCACTCATTTATAACGAAAATATATTATATTTATAATACAGCCTTGGTTTTGTATAGCAACGTCATTTATTTGGCTTTCATGACGTGGTAGAACAATATGAGTGGTTTTGCTTCCTTTTAAATGGGATTATACAAATACGAAAATAAAATTGTGACTAAACGTAGAAACGTAGACTTTTCTCTCGATAAGGGACATACTAATTTGTGTAAGTAGAATGTATAAAACACATTATTACTTGTACTTAAGTCTGCTGCATTAGAGAACTCAAAGATAAGGATCTAAAAGCACCTTGATCACCTTGACCTGGTTTTCGGTATAGTTTTGGGGTCAACCACTAGCTAGAAATAAATAACAATTAATATATACCAATGTTGCAACTCAAAATGCACCATTTATTGGAAGCAAACAGCATTTTAGACGGTCGGAACCCCTGCGACTGCCTGTCTTTAATCAGCCGATTAGATAAGACAAAACCAAACAAACTGATAAGCAATCTACGCAGAATTTTCATAACCCAGATTGCTGGATTGTTGCACAGGGAAATAAATAATGAACAATAAAATTGCGATATTCGTACTTTTGCCGTTATTCAAATCAACATGACCTACAGACCTTCGTCTTTTAAACGCTAATTTATTGGAATTTTATGATTATTTTTTTACCTGAAATGTAAGCTTTAATTTGTTTCACTTTTTAGATGTAAGACAATCGAAGATTTCAGCAAATAAAAAAAATTCTGTATTTTAAATTACCAAATTTAATTTAGCTATTTGATTTCAACCGGAAGCCAAAAACTTGGTTAAATGAGAAAAAATCTTGTTTTTAAGATGGTTTGCTAAGGTCTGGGCTTGGTGCTCTTGTCTTTTGTAAATAATTCTTGTTGTATAATTAAAATTAACAAAAAGATAAGTTATTAAAGTAAACAAAAACAAACCAAAGGCCAAACTTACTTTTTTTGTAATTTCTAGTTGGAATTTATCTAATTTTGATTGCTTTGTTTTAAATAATAAAATATGCTTAGTGTACTTACACAATAAACTGGGCCTCGTTGGCCACCGCCTCCAGGTTCGCCTGACCGATCTCGCCATCCGAAATGTCCACCCAGGCGTCGCTGTTGTCGCTGGAGCCCGCTATCGAGGACCGCTTGTCGCCGGGCTTTTCGCCATCCCTGCTACCGGAACTGCTGCCCAACGAGGACCTGCATCCCACACTCGAGCCGCCGTAGACCACACATCCGGTGGCCGCCAGGGAGGACTCGTACAGGCTGTTGGTCTTGTGGTCCGAGGAGATGGTCAAAGTGGAGCCACTGCTCGAGAGCTGGATGCAGTTGCCGGCGGATCCCGCATGAGCCGCATTCTGACCCGTGGCCAATCGCGATTTCCGGAAGTGAGCGATGCTTTCGTAGCAGTTGGAACTCAGCGAGATGGCATCTGTGGTGGGGATGGCTCCTCCTCCCTGGGATGCCTTGCAGTGCATCGACTCGTAGCAGCCCTTGATGGTGTCGTAGATGTTCTCATCCTCCTCGGACTCTTTGGCCTCTGGCTTCGGAGGAGCCGGACGCAAGGGCATGGGTGATTTGTTAAGTACTTTCTTGGGTTTGGGCAGTTCCGGCAACTCATCACGTGTGTTCCGGCCCAAAGTTCCTGTGCCCGCGCCTGTGCCCGCGCCCGAGGGCGTGATGGGTGTGAGGAGCACCTCCTCTTGGGCAAATGACTCGTAGCCGTCGTAGGCCGAAGTGCATGCTTCCTGGGATCCAGCAATGGACTCGTAGCCCTCCAGCCAGTTAGTCGGCTTGGCCTTGGCAATGGCAGCCTCCTCCACCGTTTGGTATATGTCCTCCACGATCTCCGACTTCTTGGCGGATATCTTGAAGAGGCTGGAAGCGGGCGTTTCAGTCTTGGTTTCATCGGTTGCAGGTGTGATGGGTTCGTAGATGGACTCGGGCTCTGGGATCACCGCCTCCCGCTGCAAATCCTGTTCCCTGAGCTGCTTTTTCTCCTCCTCCTCCTCCCTGACCTTCATCAGCTGCTTCTGCTCCATGATCATCTGCTCACCCTCGATGGCATTGACCAGTGTGACATTCACCGCCTGGTTGAGCAGCCGTTGGTTGTTCGAGATCTGCTTGTTGGCCGCCTGGTAGACAAAGGAGCTGTTGGGCAAGATGCGCTGCTCGAAGTCATCATTGGCGGCCAAGAGGAGTTCACTTTCACCATTTTCGGGGGCCGCCTCGTTTAGCGGGTTGAGCACCTTGAGCTTTTGGTCTAGCGCCTCCAGGGCGTCCAGAATTTTGGCATCGGCTTCAATGCAAGGCGAAATCAGCAGGGGCTGGGATGAGTCTGCCAAATCTTCTGCTCGGGGTATAACCACCTTGGGGATGTCCAGCTTGAAGTCTTCTTTTCTGATGGCCTCCTCCTTGGGGACTCTATCAGGGATGATATTATCCTTGGTAGACGATTCCTCATCAATGGACATCTCCTCCCGCGATCTGCCTTTTGTGGGTGAGGGACTTGCTGATTTCCTACCTTTTGCAAAGGTAAACCGCAGCTTCTCGTATATGGAGGCATACTTGTGCTTCCGCTGCTTTTGACGCACTTCCTCCTCGTCTTCTTCCTCCCCCAAGGAAATCGAGTCCAGCTCATCACTGGGTCTGTCGTGACGGTCATTCGTCTGATTCAGTTCTTGTTGATTGCTGGCATTGCTACTAATGCTGGGCAGTGATTCAGTTGGGCTTGACTTTGGTTGCTTAGCTTGCTGTGCGGAAGTAGTCGTAATCGGTGTTTTAAGTTCTTCGCTAACCACCGCCAGTTCGGGTATACCCACACTACCGGCTGGCAGCTTGAGATTTCGTTTGATTCGAGGACCCCGCTGAAGATTGCTGCCCTTCATCAGCTCCAGATGTTTGCGCATCAGCTGCTCGCTTTTCAGCGGAACACTCGGCTTCTCCAGCCTCTCGAACTTCTTGATATTGCGCTGCACAGTGGAGATGCGGTTCTCGTCGGACGTCTGTGATCCCTTGCCCTCGGCTGGCGACTTCTCCACGATCTTGTAGACATGTGTGCCCCGCGACAGCCACACTCCGTTGTTCCGCTTGACCTGCTCCAAGAGCCTCGCATCTTTCTGGATGATTTCGTTGAACTGGTGGGTGAGCTTGGTCACCAAACTGATGCCGCCACTGGTGGAATTGGCATCCATGTTGCTTAGCCTACGCGTGGGATGATGATGCTGATGGTAGGACTTGCCAGCATGGGTTTTAAAGCTATATTTGCGACGTCCACCCGATCGGCCCGTCGATGACGTCACCGTTTGGGCAGTGACGTTGGACGAGGTGGTGGTGGAGTGGGAGGTGGAGTTGGAGGTGGTGTGAAGCGATTCGCTGCTGCCGCCACTTTGGGCGCTCGCCGCGCTGAGACTGAAACCCTCAAGGCGATTAATCTCCCGTTTGGTTCGCAGTTCCACCTCCACCTCCTCCTCGCGCTCCCCCTCCCCAGCTTGCCCCCCGACTTTCACAACCTTATCTCCGCCGACTGATAAGGCTGCCATAGTATACTGTTTGCTTGGGCTGCAATCGCTGTCGTCACGTTTCGCGCGCGTTTCGCTAGCGTTTAAAATCGCCTCGTCGGCGTTGCTTCTTAACTTGGCCTGCATCTTGGCCTGCTCGGCGTTTTTGTACTTGTAGAAGTTGTCCTTTTCCCGCTGCAGTCGCAGCTGCTGCTGGTGCTTTGAATGCTGCGAGTCCTGCAGATTGTGCAGGCTGGCCGCGCGTTTTGCCAGCGATTTTTCCGGCGAGCCGCAATCGCGTGAGTTGTTGAAGGCGTTCACCAGGCAACTGACGCTCTTATTTAACTTCTTTAAAGTGCCCAGCGAGGAGGAGGACGAGGAGTGGCAGTGGGCGTGGTCCTCGCTGGCACTTTTGATGCGCTTGCTCCACAGCAATCGCAGGGTTTGCACACCGCGGAAATCGCGAAATGCCCGCGTTTCGCAGCTGCAATTTTGATTGGGATTCGCTGGAGTGTTCGGATTTTGATTTGGATTTTGATTATATTTATCTCTGCTGGCCTTATCGCACGTCGGCCGATTGTTGTTGTCACTGTCACTATTCACCAGCCAATTGATAATTGTCTTTTTCGCTTTGCGCGGCGTTGTTGCTGCTGCTGTTGTTCGTGTTGCTGTAGCTGTTGGTGTTGCTGCTGCTGGTGCATTGCCATTGAGATCACGGCCAGCGGCTTTGGCAGCCGCATCTAAGACAGGTGACATCGCCATGGCGTTGGCTTGCTCCGATCTTGGCCAGAAAGCGATCACGTTCTCGACTATCCAAGAAGCAGCCGGCCAAGATGTTGCTGCTGCTGCTGCTGCTGCTGATGATGTTGCTGTTGCCCCCGGGCCTGGAACGACAAAAACAGAGAGTGGAAGAGAAAGCTCGTGAAAATCTTGTTCATGCAAATGGTAATTGGGTGCAAGCCATTATTTAAAGGCGTGGTTCATCGCAGTAATTATGGTTGATAAGCTGGTTTGTTGTTGGCAAATGGAATTTTGGGGAGTACCCTATTTCAGACATGGGTTTTTAGTATAAGCAAACAAGAAGAAAGCCAAACAGACGCACAAAATTCACTTGTTAAAATAATAGTAGAAATAAGGTTTAGGAAAATCAATATCCTAGAACAAGTTTTATATATATTTAACATAGTTTCAATTATAATCAGATTTAATTTTATATATACTAAATTATGAATTTAACATTGGCAAAATCTTAAAAAAATATATTTTTAGCTTAAAAGCTTGTTTCCAGTGATTGAATGAAAATATAACTTTATATGTTAAAGTAAATTAAAAGCTTATAGAATTTATTGCATTAGTTAGAAAATATTAAGAATATTTAAGTTGTTGTTGTATTTTTTGAATTAAGAAATCAACTAAACTAGGTGTAGTTGATATTGTAAAAAATATGTCTAAAAATAATATATCTAAGCAAGCCCTTTTAAAAAAAACCCGTTGAATGGCAGTTTTAGCAATCAAAACATTTGTTCTTTTCATTGAGAAATGAACAAAACTATTGCTACCCACAGCGCCGAAGTCTTTGACACAATCGTGTAATCTTTAAAAGTATTTTAAGCCTCTTTTCGACTCTTTGACTCACGTTGCCAGCGCAAATCATGAGTAGCCATTATTTCTTTACAATTTTCAAGGAAGCCGAAAAAAACAAAACTTGGGCAACTTGAGCGAGAAATCAGTGCGGTGTTCAACATTGCGTATGCTTAATACGTTATGAATGCACTGGCTTATCGCCATGCGATCGATGTTGGCTGAGTATATGGCATTGCACAAACTCAGGCCAGGCCACAATATTGTCTTGCCGCCTCTTCGCACCTGACAATTGTTTACCGCCCAACCGCCTTGCCGCCCACCACCCCCCGATTTCACGTGTCTTTTTTTTTTTGTCACACACAAATGCCAATTATAATGAGCGATTACATAAAGTCGAAACAATTTCTTCTGCCTCACATGCGGTGCGGTATCGTAAAATGGCTTTTAAGCTGCTTTTGGTACGTTCGTTAGCCGTTTTCATCTGCGGTCTTCTTCTGCTTCTGCTTCTTTTCCCCTCTCACTTTACACTTCCCTGCGTTTATATATAGGTAGTTGAATATCCATATGTTTTTTCTAGTTGTCACATTGCCTCGCACGCGGCAAGAATAACAAAATTATTTTTTATTTGCCATTGCAAAAAGGTTTTTAAACAAAATATTATATACGAGCGAAAACACACACACACGTACGCACCTCCAATGTAAATAAAAAGCAGATACTGCTGATTACGCAAACGGTTTTGGCCGACAATATATTTTCGTATAACTCGCGTCTAAAGGAAACCGATGGTTAAAAGTGTGTTTACATAAAATGTCTTGTTTATTCAAAATGGAATTTTATTGGCGATTATATGTCAATTGCAAGGCGGAAAGCAAACCGGCCCCCAAAATGGGGAATTCCAAGCGAATCAATGCCAGTTTGCGGCCCAGCGTAACTCTGCAAGTTTTTTTGATTTTTCAATTATTAAATAATGCACACAGCTTTTTTTTTTTTTTAAATACATAACAATTAAAACTATTTTATGAATGAAAAATCTTGAAAATATTTTTTTTATAAATATAAAATGTAAAGGAAAGAATACGTATGCGTAAACGGTTAAATAAGAAATTCTGTTAATTATTTGTTGTATTTAATAAAGTTTTGCCAACCGATCGTACACAAATTCTTATCTGACTAAATAAACAATTGATTAAGTTCTCAGCAAAACAGTTTTTTAATAGTGAATTTCAATCTTGTTATTGTTGGAAAGGGTTCTTTTAAATTTTAAAAGTCGACTGATTATAAAATTTTTAAAGAACAGATAATTTAGCAATCAGTCAAAAAAAGGGGAAACACCATCACATATCTAAACTTCCCCGAATAATTTGGCAGATATTTAACCAATTAGTTAGCGGTGAAAAAAATCTCAAATGAGCCAATAATCTTTTGGCTTTCGGTTTTAGCCGCCACAGAATGATAATTCCAATGCCTTCTATATAGAGTGGACTCTAAGGCCATTCAGGCCGTGAGGCGGTCAACCGCTTTTTAGCCTGGTCAATAAAAATGTTTTGCATATTAAACAGCCCAAAACCAAAAAGGAAAATGTAAACAATTGACAGCGAGACACTTCAACAATATAAAAATCAACCTCATCTCGAGCAGAAGAAAAGACGGAATAATAAAAAAGAAACTTGATGAGCTGCAGTTTTTTAGGCTAAGCTGCAGCTGCACCTGCCATACATTTATTATGAAGATAGATAAATCGTATATATCTGTAGGTATGCAAATGGCTTTCAACGGATGCAGCGTTTTGTTTGATTTCTTTTTGTTTGCTTTGTCACATTGAACTGGCCATAATTTCTGAGGGCGGTCTAAAGATTTTCCCGCTGGGAAACCAAAGGTATTGTCAGTTGGAGTGAAAGTGATAATGACCAGCTGACTTTGAGCCAAGAGTCCGGCGATTTGACACGCGGTTAGCCAACAAATCATCACTTTTACATGCGAATGCGGAAGAAGCTAGCAAATGAAATGAGACAGAAATATTTTAATTTCGAGAAATTAAATCAAAGGAAATTTATTGCCATTTTGCATAGTAAAAAAAGAAACAAAACCAGCCGCCATTAGAAATGTGAAAGTTTACTTTTCCTTTTTGCTTCTCTCTGTTATTTTTTATTTTTTTTATTTTTTTGTTTCAGAGCTAATGAACTATCTTGGTCATTATTTGGAGATGCTGTTGACGGGTGATGAAGTGTTAAAAAAAATTGTGGGATAATTCTGGGCTTACTATGTTGTTACACAATCGTATAGGACTTATCGTTGACCACTTTTACACCATCGCACACTGGACACAAGGACCTAAGACTGTCTGAATACTGTTGACTTGTTCGTAACTAACTAAGTAACCCTTTGTTTTTGTTTTGGCCGCGTTGCCGTGGCAAAATCCAACCACCAAACAGCTCTTGCAGCCCTTAGCCAACTGAAGGGTCTGGCTAGCTGGCTAACAGCGAGCAACCCCTAAACGTTAATACACCACTGCGTATGCTTCATAAGGTAAACAATGCTGATGGGTCGATAGTTTGGGCTTTTGCTCGAAGGGTGGTTCCTATTTATCACTTGTGGCCCTCTTAAATGCATTATTCAAGCCTTGTTGCCTTTCTGGTTGAGTTTAAGTTAAATTTAATTTCCTAAACTGATGCACACAAGCGACACAATTTATCTTATATATAAATATAAATATATACGCTGAACGCCGCTTATCAGCCCACTGATTACAGGCTGAGTCATTGGGTGTAAGCTTATCGAATAGCAAATTGAGGGATTGATTTGATTGACTACATTTGTGAGCATAATGGAGGCAAAAAAGGGAACATGCAAACGAGCATTAACTGCATTCCAAGCTTCGTTGGCTCAGCGCCTAAGAACCGCAACTCTAGACTGAGTCTGCGTTTTGGCCCGGGTCTGAATCTTGGTCTGGGTCTGGCTATAACCGCGTAAGGCACAGAGGCGTATAATTAGCGTGCAGCATTGGCAAAGTGAAGCTAATGGAACCAAACAACACACAGCAACATGGCCACGGAACATGGCTAACCGTAATTCTGAAACCGTAAGCGGAGAATCCGACATGACATGGAAGAAGAGGTCAGTTCGGGGGCCAATTCAGCCGTGTGCGAATGTGTGAAAAACACACCGACAAACTCAATGGAGTTAACAGTTAAGTTATGGAAACTGGAAACTGGCCGAAAAGAATGCGTTAATATACGTTTTCGTTTAATTACCAATTGACAAATTAGATATGCAGCCGAAGAAAATTCGTTAAAACGTGTTAAAACTTATTTCATTCAAGTGTTTCCAGTTAAATTTATTTTGGCTGTTTCCTGATTGAGTTTTTAAGTACGATCCATGGATGTTCTAAATATATGCTAATCAATACTCTAAACTTAAGCAAAAACAAAAAATAACACAAACTAACAGAAATCATAGAGCAAAGAATTTAATGAACATTCCATTTTAATAAAGTGAACAGTTAAATAACATTATTATTTCAGCTAATACATTCCAATCACAACTTTTATACTGAAATCCTTTGCTTTTCAAAAATTACTGTTTTTAGTCTTCTTAAAATTCGAATTAGCTTAACAGTGAAAAACTAAAGAAAGCTAGATACTAATTTCAGTTTAGTTTAATTACCATCAAGAGTCGATTTAACTCGATCTAATCCCAACGGAAATCGAAGTTTAAGTCAAGCGATCGAAGACTTGAAGCCTGTTCTTGGTGAAATTTCGCTTCTACCGATTTGGTATGTATGTATGTGGAATTCGCCAAGTGGTTTGGCTAGATTCTTTCAAGACCACACTAGCACCACGCAGATTTTCTTGTGGGCGTTTCACTTTTGCCAGCTTTCATTTCACTCTGGCCTCAAAAAACTGGCCAACTTGTTGCACTCGATTTTAGCTATTGCACTGCACTCGATTTTGCATATGCCAAATATTGCACATTATCTAAACTATTTATATGGGCAATGCCAGCTGAAAACACAATCAAACACATAAACACGCGCTGAGGAGTGCCGAGAAAAGCAGGTAAACACCGCAGCAACTCCAAACGTCTCCAACGACCGACGACCGCAAAGCAACTGGCGAGTGTTGCTGCTGTCGTCGACGTTGCTGCTGCTGCTGCTGCCGTTGCTTTTGGTGTTGCTGCTGCTGTTGCGACTTTTTGGCGCTGCTGCTGCTGCCGTCGACGTTGCTGTTGCTGCCAGCGCTGTTGATGGCTGCTGTCGATTGCCGTTGACGTCGCAGTCGCAGCTTATGTTGCTGGTGCGCCTAACGTTGCTGCTACTGATATCGCTGTTGCTGCTGCCCAAGCTGTTGTTCTTACCGCACAGAAAAAAAAACGAAAAGATTCTTTGGTTTGCTCTCAATAAAAATGTATTCAAACATTTCATGTCAAGCTCTGTTTTACATTTAAAAAATGATTATAGAAAAAGTGAAAATAAAAATTTAAGAAACCAAAAGGTAAGTTTGATGCCTTAACTAAAAGTGGCATTCTATCGTTTTTTTCTTAATAAATAATTATTTAGTATAAATTATGTTTTATTTGAGGTTTAAATGTATTAAATGTTTCTTGTCGAAATGAAAAAGACGGAAGACAAGAAGTATTCATATTTCAAATTATACAAAACCTTACTTTACTTACCCTATCAGAAAATATAATATTGTCTGAAAATATTTGCTACATTTTCATCTGAGGAATTTTATCTATACAATTAGTATTATATTATTATATTATATGGGTAGCTTATTAGTTTAACAAAGATTACTCTGATCATCTTTGCCTTGATCAACAGCAAATATAATAATATATCTACTACGTAAGTTTGAAATGAAGCTTTATAACTGTTGCTTTTAAAACAAATAAATCATGCTTAAATATGCACCCATATTATTTTTTGTCAGTGCACTGCAACTCCAGTTGGAAATCGTGGATCTTGGATCGTGGCGTTCGTCTCGCATTCTTGTGCATTGGCTTTTGGCGCTGCGTTTTGTTCTGATTCTGTGTCTGTGTTTATTTCATTTCCAGTTTCTTTTCTGTTTCTGCTGGCTTAACTTTTCTCCAACTGCCAATTGCATTTCTCCGCAGGCATGCGACCCACAAATGAGGATTTGGATTCGGACTTGGGGAACTTAAGTGTCTGAGGCTGTTTCTGAGCGGAACAGCCACAAAGAATCGCTTGTGCGCGTTCGTTCACACTGGCTGTGGTGGCCTTTTAATTAGCCAAACGAATTTTAATTAAGTCGCAGCGCCTCTAATTGATTTGGCAGCTACATTAATTCAGGGATTGGCATGTCGGCAGAGAGTCTAAATCACTTCTCGAGGCGCCTGGGAAGCGGAAACTGGTTTTCTAGCCACCCGAAGAACCAATGATTCTACGAAGATTGCAATCCCCGAAATATATTTTAATCAATGCCCATCAATCGGCACGAATCTGTTAAGCCGCTGTTAACGAAACTGGTTTAAGTTGGGAAATTCAATACCAGTTCTTGTCCAAGTTCAGCGCAGTCGAAAAGAGACGGCACAAAAACAGAAACACAGGCAAGTAAACGCAAAAAAGTAAACAAAAGCAAATAAACAAAATACAAAATACAAAACAAAAGCAGTGCGCGGCTGTTCCAAAACAAATCAAATATTTAACGGCTGTTACGGACGAGTTAGTGGGATGGCCTGCTTTGAGGTGACCATTTGTCGCTGTTAAAAGACAATAACATTTTAACCCTTTGTTGGCTAATTAAAAGTTATATTTTAAATATAGCAAAATGATTAAAAATCCCACTCTTAAAATACAATTATCTTTTATTCAGTTGCAAGATCAAATTTTAAGTTGTATAAAAAATTCCTTTTAAATTAGTGTTTATACTATTACTCACTTGATGACATTTTGTGGAAACGCGAAAATTACTCACATCGAGAAGATAAATTAAAAAAATTTAAATTATATATTATTTAAAGCAGTATTTAAACAAAAAAACCGGCCTCTATTATTGAAATCCATATTCAAGTCTTCAGGTAGACTACAAAATATCTTCCGCTTAGAAGAAAACTAAAAAATATCTTAAAGCGACTATTTGGTAACCCATGGGTAAATTGAGAGGGTTAAGAAACCCACCGTGGAAGTGGCACAGAGTTAAAAGGAATTTTTGAATTTCGCAAAGTTTCGGCGCACACGAAAAACTTAAAAATCTGAGCGACCTGCAAACCTGGTTTTCATTTTCCTTTTCATTTCATATCCATTCAATGCAATGCGAAAAACAGCAAGCGAAGAGATACATTAAAAAACGAAACGAAACGAAACAAAAAAAACCCCAACGCCCATACATGGGCTTGTCAGCGCAACCGCTTTGTACTTGAGTGGATGGATCATCGTCATTATGATGGGCCTGATCATCATCTGGGACTGTTTATGAGGCTGGGGCACCCGGTTGTTCGGTTGCCACATGTGGCAACTTCATTTCCACAGCAGACACTTGTTGGCCGCCGTATCTTCGCATCTGTATCTTTGCATCTTTGTATCTGTCTCTGTAATTTGCATTAAGTGGCTGATTTTCCTTCGGCTGATTTCGTTTTCATTTTAATTTCTGGTTTTTAAGGGGCGGTTTTGGGCTGGGTTTCGGTGGTGGGGCAACGGGGCGTATGCGAAACAATGCCCATTAATCACCGACAGCTGCGGTAATGCAAAACTTTAATTATCGTTACCATTTGAGCTGACGAAACTATAGCGTAAGAAAAATCCCAACTTCTTTTTGTTTGGTCTATTTAATTTATTGTACAACTACTAAGTGTGAGAGAGCAGAGCAGAGCAGAGCTGAGATGAAATCTGGGCGTAGAAAATAAATTAAAGGCACTTTCCAACTGTCATCAAGTGTCGCCTGTTGCATGCCACTTTTTTTTGTTGTCAACCGCCCTGCGAAGCGAAACGGATGGTAAATCTAATGGAAAAGTCTAGTGAAAAATACGACTTTCAAGATTAAAGCCGGCTTAGTTGGCCTTGGCAGGGGGCTTCGGGTTTTCGAGTCCCCATCTCAGCCCCCAAACGTGATTTGTTCAGAATTAAATCGCAACCACGTACGAACGGTGGTCGCTGATCGTGGCCGCTTGCTTGGAATCGTGTTTAATCATTGAAAACCAAAAGTCCCCATATCGAGAAAAAAGTACAGAACCAACTGCGAGGGGAAAGAAGGCAAATTTGTGGCTAAATGAATCAGCTTAAAAGGAAGTATGCTCATCATTTGGGTTAAATACCTATACCAATTTATACCAATCAGGTCGCTAACATAATTATTGTATATGTCGTTTATCGGTACTTAAGTTATGAAGCTTTTTTAAAATTATACATTTAAAATCAAGAACTATTAGACTAGACTTAGACATAAAAATCAATCCTAAAAAACATTCAATTTAAAAAAAAACTTTTATACTTTTATACTTTATACTTTTATACTTTTTTTTTTTTTATCTAAATAAATATTATAGTCTACATTTTTTTTCAGTGAACATCACTAAGTTTCCCTTAAATAAGTATAAAAAATGTAAATTTTGAAAGCTTCTTTTGCGGTTTTAGCTCATTATTGGAAATGCTTCGTGACTTCTTTCTTTCCATCTGCTAACCAGTTTTGAGCACTTATTCATGGACAGGCGATGTCTCATCAATGATTTGCTTCGATCAACGAACTCTCTAGGCCAAAGTTTACGTTGAATCTTTGTATCGTCTAAGCTGTACTTCAGCACCTTCAAATAATCGCCCACACATTTGGGTGACACAGTTTATTTAGCAATGGACTATATAGAATGCTTGACATGCCACGAAAAAGAGGTTGAATGTGAAATGATTGTCTCACGACCTGCGATTATGGCCAAATGCCGAGTGCATATTAATTAGGGGAATTTCACGAGCCAAAAAATACTGGCAAGCCCCGAGAAGAACCTGCTGCTGAAGCTGACAGCTTCATTGGCATTCGCAGCTTTGATCGGCGATCGATCGATCGATTAAGTCAACATAATTTACGGTGCAGTTTTCACATTGAAAATGTCACCAAGTATGCCAGTGATGACGCGTTTGTTTCTCCTATTGTTGTTTTGTTAAACTTCATTATTTATTTGTATGCATTTTTTTGCACCGATAACTGCTGATGCCCAAGCTTACGTACAAAGTTCAATGGCTGGCACGTCGAATGCATTCGCCGAGCAACTGGCCCAAAGATATTTCTCCACAGAGAAAAAAGATAAACAATTTGGTTTTGTTTAAGAAAAATGTAATATATATATTTTTTTAATTATTTAAACCGAACATAAAACTAATTATATATTTCAATTAACAAAAAATACTGAATATAATATCATAAAAAAAAAAAACATTTACTAATGTTTATATGATCGCATAAAATTTTTCTTCAATAAATATACATGTATTTTCAATTGTGCTATAAAAAGAACGACTTAAATAGTAAAACATTTTTTCAGTGTATCCACTGACCACTTGAGTAAGAGGAATTTTGTGCAGCTCTGTCTACAGGTTTTTGTCCAGCATCAGTTTCGCTTTTGGGCCATGACTCATGGGCTGAAGCAGAGGAATGCCAGGGAAAAGTCCCCCAGACTTTGGCTAATTCCGACCAGGGTTGTCAGCGCCTGTTTACTGCACCTACGAATTACAATTACGAGTATCCGAGTATCTATTTGTATTTACGAGATACAAATTCACAAATACGCCCACGCAGCTCAATTTCGTGTGCGGTCGTCGTGGGCGTGGGCTCTAAATTATACGGCCAGTACTTAGACATCTGACAATTATTATGCAAAGAAGCTGATCTCAAGATGGTTACCCCTCTGAGATCATGTGAATGAAAATGGAAAGTGGTTAGCCCCCCCGTTTGCGCTATAATCTTTGGGTATAATTTGCCGACTGCATAACTAACAGAGTTATTATGGTGATTTCTTCTTTGACGACAAAACCGAAACGGAAGCCATGACCAGGCAACTCCACTCCACTCCAGTCCACTCAAATCAACTCACCAGACATTGCAGAATTACACTCGTCACAATCGTGTGTGTGAACTGTGTGTGTTTGCTTGTAATGAGGCCGGAAGAAATCGTGGTAATTGTAACGGTGACTACGACTCGGAGTCGCAATGAAATGGAAACTGGTAGTGCAACAATGAAATCCGTAGGTAAGCAAAGGCTCGGCTCTGGGCTAAACAAACATGCGTAAGTTGGGAGTGAGCAAATGACACGAACACACAGAAAAATAAATTATGATCGATTCGATTTGTAAACCTTTATTTAAAATAAAAATTCATATAACCGAAATTGCTAAAAAATGAGTGATGGAAAGCAATCATTGATAACCATACACATTTCTTCTAGAAAACTCACTTATATACAAAATTTGTCTCTATATGTGAATATCCAATAATTTCATAGCTTGTTCAATATACGCAAAAAGATAAGAAACCTCAACGGAAATAAAAGAGCGCGGGCCGTAAATCGAAAAAAACAATTGTGTTTTTATCTGTTTACATAAACTGAAAAGTTAAAGATTATGAAAATATTATACAAATTAAAAATAAGTTATTTTCAAACAAAGCAAAACATGCTTGCTTATATTATCAGTACATTTATTTTTGCGAAGTATTGGAAATCATTACAGTTACATAATTAAATAAAACATTGGAATATTTTTTTTCAAAATCATTTTTATTATTAATATTTATGTTACTTATATTGAAAATATTTTATATAGAGAGTACATATATGCGGCAAGGGAAAAATAAGTTATGGATACTCAAAGAACCCAGATTCATCACGATGCTAATCAATAGTCTTTCACTTTTCTGCCCCTCCCCCCGATCCGTCGGATAAACAACTTTCAAAGAGAGTAAAGCCCGACCTTTATTTGCTTTTGGCAGCTTTCTAACTGCACGGCAACCAAAGCCGTAAATTGGCAAAGAAGGGAGAAGAAAAAACAGAAATCAAGCAGTTCGAGAAGTGTAATAACAGCAGGGCAACCAGCTCTTAAAAGAATCGTGTGATGTGCACATTCAACAATAAGAAATTATTGTTTTTCCAAGAAAACTGCCGATAAGTCCACTCACTTATCAATGGCAGAAATTCTTTATGTGCAATTGCCTTATCACCCCCTTTTGTTCGAGAAAACTTACATTTTGAGGCCGTTTACTGCGCCCGTTGTGTTATATCCAAATCCAATATTTGCATCCAAAGTGCTCAATTAATGGAGCTTTAAATCAATTAGTTTCGGTGTTTCACTCTTTTCATTTGTATGCTAATATAGACCAATTCATATGTTATGTAAGGAATAGACCGACACTGGGCATTATCTTTGACGCTTTCATACACAAATCAGCCTAGGCGTATTATCATTTTATCTATGCTTTCCGAGTGGCGAATCCGAATCCGAATACGAATCCGTTGTGCACTTTCCCGGGCAGAAGCCGCTGGGACTCACCGACCACTGGCCACATTTTTCACTTTTCAGCTTTTCCACTTTTACTTTTCTAATTATTTCTCGACTCAATTGCAAGTTGCAGCACTGCCAGCGATCAATCACACATTACTACTCAGCTTCTTTCTTGGCTTCGATAACAATGTGGAATAACAATACCGTACCGAACCGAACCGAACCGAACCGCGCGCTAATGGAGCTCGTAAGAGTTTGATAGCTCGACTGCGACTGAAACGGAGACCGGAGACGGAGACTGATACCGCCGGATCGGAAAAGGCCGGGGGATCGGGGTAAGAGCGGAGTGGAGCGGGGATGGATCGCGATGGACGGCGAGAGCGTGCGAGTGCCGTAACAATGGGGCATTGGAGAGCACCAAGTTCGGAAGCTTTGGGTCGGGTCAGGCGAACGAAGGCCCCACATTCAGCCAAGAATCGGAGCAAAAACAGGGTGACCCGGGCAGAGCTTTCAGGCGCTGGTCTGCACTTAGCGGTAAACGACTGTCCCCAATTCAAGATTTTGTTTATATTTCGTGCTTTTCTACCCTTTCTGAGGGCATTTCGTCTATTCCCGGTTGTTTGCTAACTAGTTTTGGATACTGTGACCACTAATTTGTAGTTCAGAGCTTGATTTTTTATCATTTCTGATGGCGCTTATAGTTTTGGAAACTGTGACATCTTTTTAATTTAGAGCTAAGTTTATCTATATTTTCCCACATAATAAACTTAGTAAATAGCGAAATATCCCCGTTAGAAAACTTTCAATCGAAAGGCATCCAAAGCTCGAATGTTTATATTTGTTTACCAATTATCGCAAAAAATCATAGTCATAAGTAATTTATAAAATATTTAGTCTTTGCGAAATTCGTCATAAAATTTCCCATTCATTAGCGCTCACAGCAGAACATTTTTTTTACAAAAGAGTGGTTAACCCTTCGGCACCCGAAGTTTCTGTTTAGTTTTCATTTCTTGTGGTTATATTTCTTTTGGCAGAGACAGCTATAAAAACGCAAAATACTTGAGTCAACAGATAGTAATAAAGAATTCCAGACACGTTGTTTGCTTCTGATACACTTCACGCAATTACCTGGAAACCGCACAAGAGCAGCCCCAAAAGAAAGACGGTCTCGGCGGCGATCGCTCGAGGAGTTCCTCCGGGGGGACATGAAAATATACTGTCAACATTAGAAAGTAAGGCAAATGTGAGGCAAAAACTCTGCCGAAGATGTTCGATTAAATTGCTTCAGCAGGGAGGGGAAAGAAATTGACCAAAAGTGAGCACTTTGCTTGGCCAATTGACGATGTCCAAGTTGTCGGGACAGGAAGATTTGGCTCCATCTTTGCAGATGCATGTGAAAGTGCGCATAGAATGATGGAGCAGTGAAAATGGAAAATGCCTAATGGCCAGTCTCCAAACTTCCTGTAGAAAATCTAGTTGTTGGTAAAAATAAAGAGAGTAAAATTGAAAGCAGAAACTGGTTACTGAGTCGCAAGCAATCGATTCTTTGGACCAGAAGCTCTAAAAGGTTTTCCCCCCTTTCGTGTTTAATAAAAGACGTTGTGTACCATGCTTTATATAGTAAATTGTATATTTGCTTTCCAATCGTGTTTATTTCCACATTTTACATTCATTTCAAACTCTTTTCTTATCAGGGCTCTTGAAAACTCTTTGCCATGCGTAATATTTGATTTTAACATGCTACTTACTTACTTGGTGCAAAGTTGTGATTTATTTTTTGTTAGTAACTTTAAAATTTAGAGTTAAAGTTAAATTTTCGACAATGTCGCACACACATACTCTCTCGTAATGTTCTCTCTTTTTGTTTGTAAAATAGTTACGTTTCTTTTTGTTTTACTTCGAAAATTTGCATAACTGCCTGCCTTTTCTTTAGTTTTATCACTCTACAGTTCAATATTTTATATTGGTGCGAGACAAAGTGCGATATTAATTTTAAATATATATATATTTTGTTTTGTAAATATTTTGAGAGGGTCCTGATCGGACTCCGTCCGTGGATCAAAAACAATTAAAGCGTTTAATCTGCATTTAGATGCGCTCCATAAAGAGTCTTCAAAATAAGTTAAAAACGCTTTGCTTAATTCCAAACACAAGTTGTTGAGAATCGTAATCAAAGCATTCCAGTTCGATTTCTTGGGCGTATACAAAACGCGATCTATATCCCTGATAGTGCCTCCTCAATCGGCGATGAACTAAAGCACAGCTCTGTTGGTTTGTCATTGTTAAGTATTATACTTGTTCATTTATTTAAACAAAAATGTGTAACTTAGGCAAACAAAAACACTAAATGATTTCTTGGCCAGCGAACGATCGAAGGTGTCAAAATAGTGGCCTGCAGAGCCCTTTCGCTTGGCTTGAGATAGTTTAATTATATTATAATACAATAAAATAAATATTAAACATATGAATAGGAAATAAAATTAGAAAGGGTTTTATTCATTCTGAAAGTTAGTGATCCTTCTATGCGGGCTCTCAGCACTCCAAATATATATATATGCGCATAGATTTTGCTATTTACTAGATCTTGACTCTAAAGTTTGCATTAAAGACTTGCTGTGAGTGGTTGTATTTTTGTTTTTGTTTTGTTTCTTGGTTTGATTGTTTACTAAACACTAAACATTTCGTGTTATTTGTTATTTGTTACTTGGTTGCCGTTTGCTCTTGTAATTTCACTAAACTAATATTTAACATTTCATTACTTTCACACAATGCTCTTAACAATTTCGTCAGCAAAAAATCGTATCAAAGAGTCTGCATACGTTTCAATACAAAATATAATCATAATTAATATTCATCGTCTCCAATCCTTCTCTTCACCATCGAGTCTACACCTCCTTAGGTCGAAATCGCATCGTTGAGCAGCGCATTCAGCTCACGGATGTGCTGGGCCTTGGATCCGGTGGCGGTGGAAGCTCCGCAGGCGCGACCAACGTAGCTGTGGAAAGTGCAAAAAATTAAGGATTAGCTGGGCGTACTTGAGATAGCGGGCGGTGAGTTCACACAACATTCGGTAATCGATTTCTTTGGTTAGACACGTGCACTAAACTTTAGTCTAGTTGCTCTGGTTTGGTTTTAGCACAGTTATGGCAAATGTTCAATGAAATGAGGATTAAGCAGGCGCAGGGTATTAAATATAAATGGATTAAAATGGAAAGAGATCTTAAGTCGAGAGTGGAGTGCAAAGGGAAACCACACCGAACCCAAACATTGAAATGGACCCATAAGAAGTGGACTCTCCAATGTAGAATCATTTGGATTGTTATCAAAAATTCTCAAGCTTCGTTGAACAGCAAATTGCCTATATTAGGATGATATAAGTATGAGATGTCTGCCTATAAGCGCTAAGAACTGTTTTGTAGTACGTTTGCGTGGTATATGAACAATACTTTGGACAAACATACAGATTCAAAAACAGGCGACAGGACGATCAGGATTACAATGAAGCAGTACGGATGTCGGGGTTAACTGTGGTTATCTCTTTTTTTTACGACAGGGACTTGCGAACAAACAACCAACAAAATAGGGGAATCGTATCAAAAACAAATGCAAAACTTTCGAAACGCGCGAGGTGCAAACAAAAACTTTGGGCTGAAAAGTAAGTAAAAGTGCTCTAGGGTTAGAGGGTTAGATAGCTGATAGCTGGAGTTAAGAGTAGTAGGGTTTAGTGTATTGTTTTCTTATCGGGGAACCATGAGGCGCTAGACCATGGAACAAACATCATGCCAAACAACAGAAATCAGAATCAGAATCGCAATCGAGGAAACGAATAAAAAGGAAACAAAGGGGACAAATGAGGAGTTAACGGAACTGAGAGTTAATTTCCGGTTGGTAGGATAGTTATATTGCAGATAGTAGTGGGTAGTAGTAGTAGTAGTAGTAGATAGGTTGATTAGATATATTAATTGTAGATATATAGAGTTCATTGATCGCGCGCATCGTAGCGGAGCTGAGCTTCTGGCCCTGCCCTCTCACCTAATTTTCCGTCCGGATTTCGCTATACGTGCGCCCGGAGCGGCAGCGATGCCCGCGGGCCTATTGAAATCGTGTCGTACGTTCTTTAAATCAAAGTGCTTGGCGGCATTAAAGTCACCGCCTAGGGTCACCGCCGGATCCTTAGGATCGCCGCCGTTCGAGTTCGAGGCGGCGAACATGCGACTCAGCCAGGGTTGCGACTTTGGATCGGAGTTAGGATCGGAACCGGTGGCGGATACTTGATTAGTATGATCAGTAGTAGTGGTAGTATTGGTGGAGGAGGATTGCTCATCGCTTTGGCTGTAACAATAACACATACACAGAGAGAGAGAGAGAGAGAGAGAAAGAGAGAAAGGATTTGTTTTTGGTTGCTTTTTTCTTTTCGTTTTCTTGGGTAGTTTCGAATTTTTCAAATTTTTGTTCTTTCAAGTTTTGCCATATATTTACACAACGGGTGGATGGGAATTTGGGATTTTGGGATTATGGGATTTTCAAAATAACACAACTGGTTTGCTCGTCTTTCACAAGTATCGATTAGTAAAGAAAGATAACTCAGAGATTAAACGAAATCATAAATAAGAAGCCATGCAAAGTAATAATGAGTAGAATGAGGTATCGGATGGATGAAGCCAATTTGCTGATGGACTCGCTTGGAGAATTTCGGCGATACAAATTTCAGTGATTCAGTGATTTTTATATTCGTGGTGAGTCAGTGAATTTGTCTTCTTTTGCGGTGCTGGACATGCTCATCCAAACGAAAATGTAAGTCAGAAGCGGATATCCGTTCAATGACTGACTGTCTGTGTGGTGTTTGTGTTGAAGGTGTTTTATCACTTCAAGGGTCTAAGACTAGCTAATAGGAAAGATATATATAGATAGATAAAGGTGGGAGCGTGATAATAACCGCAGCTAGAAGGCATGTGAGGGGTGAGAGGAAGCTAGAAATAAATTAAAATTAGCCATAGCCGTACGTCACTAGCTTATCAATTGAGATAGTGAACAAAAAGAAATGAAATAATACAAAAGTTTGTGAAATTAACTACTAACAGTATAGAAGTTCGGGCCTAGCATGGTATATTCATAAAATAACCAGAAATATTTAAATCAAGTGGCTATTATACGGCTATAGGAGCTTAAAGATACAACGAAAGCAATGAGTTATGAGAAGAAATTCAAATCAAATGATAGGTTAATGCAAAAGTAGTGAAACAATAGCAAAGGAGTAAAATATTCAGAGTATCAAAGTAAAAAATAGATACAGTGCACGATGAGTATAGTGCACTCCAGTGAAGAGACATAGAAAAACCGCGACTGGAGAAGAACTGGAGCCTGAGAGAAGAATCGGGACGTGGTTGGAGTGCTCCTCTTTCAGGCGGATGGGTATTTGCTGACCGCTTAACTATAGCCCTGCCCTGGCACCTACCTGATATCGCGGCTGTGGTTCAGGGCGGTGAGGAAGCGCGGCTGCACGTAGGTCCAGCTGCCCTGGTTCTTGTGCTCCTCCTGGGCCCAAACCAGCTCGGCGTTCTTGTACAGATTGGCCTGCTCCTTGACCAGATCGAAGGGGAAGGGAGAGATCTGGGGTACAAAATATAAGTTAGTAGATGTCCAGTAGAGAAATAAAGCCAGAAAGACTCACCTGCTCCACGCGCACAATGGCGATGTCGCTCTCCAGCTTCTTTTCCGCGCGCGTCTTGGTCAGATCGTAGTAGACGCGGCCCGAGCAGAAGACGACCTTCTTCACGTTGCTGGCATTGTCGCCGGCGGGTCCGTTGTCGGGGATGATGCGCTGGAACTCGCTGCCCTCGCTCATCTCGCTGAAGGGACTCTTGGCCTCCGGGTGGCGCAGCAGCGACTTGGGCGTGCACAGGATCAGGGGCTTGCGGAAGGGCAGGGCGATCTGGCGGCGCAGGATGTGATAGTAGTTGGCGGGCGTCGAGCAGTTGGCCACGATCCAGTTGATGTCGTGCAGCTGCCGCACGCCGAACTCATCGGACTCCGGGGGGAAGTAGTCGGGATCGTCGCTGCTCATCTGGAGGAAGCGTTCCACGCGGCACGAGGAGTGCTCGGGGCCCATGCCCTCCATGCCGTGCGGCAGCAGCATAACCAGGCCCGACTGGCGCACCCACTTGGACTGGCCGCTGGAGATGAACTGATCGATGATCGATTGGGCCGTGTTGCTGAAGTCACCGAACTGGGCCTCCCACAGCACCAGGGCATTGGGATTGGTCATCGAGTAGCCGTGCTCGAAGCCCAGCACTGCGTACTCCGACAGTGAACTGTTCGAGACGGAGTAGGGCGCCTGATCCGGGTACATGTGCTGCAGCGAGTTGTAGGTGGCCTTGTCCACCAGCTGGTGGTGCAGCACGTGGTGCCGGTGCGAGAAGGTACCGCGCTCCACATCCTGCCCAGAGAGGCGCACGTGAATGCCCTCCTTCAGCAGCGAGCCGAAGGCCATGGCCTCGCCCAGAGCCCAGTCGGCCACCTTCTCGTCCACCATCGCCTTGCGGGCGGCCAACACGCGCATCAGACCCCTGGAAAAGGTTAAATAATCAATTAGTATTTATATAATTGCTAGTGCTTGCTTTGACTTACTTGTGGATCACGAATTCGGCGGCATTCGGGGGCGGCGACGAGAAGCGGTTGCCGATGTGGATGAGGGTCTCCTCCTTGACTCCAGTGGGCGCCACCTTCAGGGGGTCCTTGCCCTCGAAGAAGCCGGACCAGGGCGAGTCCAGCCAGTCCTTGTACTTGACGTGCGTCTCGGTCTTGGCCAGCGCGAAGGCCTCCTCGCAGATGTTCTCGTACTTGGCGGCCACCGACTTGACCTCCTCGGCGGTGACGGTGCCCTCGGCGATCAGCTTGTCGGCATACAGATCCAGGCAGTTCTTATGCTTGCGGATCTTCTGGTACATCAAGGGCTGCGTAAACATGGGCTCGTCGATCTCGTTGTGTCCGTTGCGACGATAGCCGACCAAATCAATGACACAATCCTTGTGGAAGGTGGCACGCCACTCGGCAGCCACCTTGCACACATGCATCACTGCCTCCGGATCGTCGGCGTTGACGTGGAAAATGGGGGCGTTGACCACGCGAGCCACGTCCGTGCAGTAGGGGGAGGACCTCGAGAAACGGGGATCGGTGGTGAAGCCGATCTGGTTGTTGGCCACCACATGGATGGTGCCGTGGGTGGTGTAGTCGGGCAGGTCCGACAGATGCATCGTCTCGTAGACAACGCCCTGGCCGCAGAAGGCGGCATCTCCGTGGATCAGAATGGACATGACCTTCTTGCCCTCCTGGTCGCCGCGGTAGAACTGCTCGGCGCGGGTCTTGCCCTGCACCACGGGATCCACGGCCTCCAGATGGGACGGGTTGGCCACCACAGCCAGGCGGATGTTCTTGTTTGTCACGCGGTTAAGGCGCTCGATGTAGGTACCCAAATGGTATTTGACATCACCAGAACCCTGGAATACAAACGCATTAAGAAATCTTGTTAAGGAATTTACAACAAATAAAACTCACATCGTCAGCAGCCTCCAGACCAGCAAACTGGGTGAAGATCTGGTTCAAGGGCTTGCGGCACACATTGGCCAGAGTGTTGAGGCGTCCACGATGGGGCATGCCCATGATGACCGACTCCACGCCCAGCTCGGTGGACACATCGATGATCTCCTTGAGGGCCGGGATCATGATCTCGCAACCCTCCAGTCCGAAACGCTTCTCGGAGGAGTACTTCTTGGCCAGGAAGGCCTCGAAGCCGGTGGCACGGGTCAAACGGGCCAGGATCAGACGCTTCTCCTCGGGCGAGAAGTTCAGGACGCCGGGTGTCTCGAAACGCTTGCGGATCCAGTTGCACTGCTCCAGGGAGTTGATGAACATGAACTCCACTCCAATCTTGTTGCAGTAGACATTCTCCAGGCGGTTCAGGATTTCCCTAAAGGTGGTGAAACATGGCCAGTAAATAAGGTGTTTTTGATAAAACCCATCTTGAGTTACTTACTTGAGGGGCAGAGAGGCCTCATCGCCTCCAATGAAGGTGGTGCTGGGCAACTTGAACTGCCGCTCCATGTCCTGCTCGCCTGTTTTTTTTTATGCGATTGGTTTGAAACAATGGGTTAAGACTTTAGTAAGGGATACTGAGTGGTTGGGTCAAAGTGTTGAGGTTAGTAAACTGTAGGCGGCAAATGTTGGTTTGAAATTCGGAGTGTAATGATTTTGGTTGCTTCTATTCGGGGATGTTCGTACAGAGAACACAGTTTCAAATGGGTTCGGATGCTCGCATGCTGATCGCGGTTCTTAACTGGTTCTGCATTTGAACATTTTATTGCACATGCATTACATACTATCGGTGATAACTGAAATATTTTTCTCTAATGGACCCGTTAATCATTTCATTTGCAATCGGTCTAGTTGGGGCTTATCAATCGATTTTGCCTGCGTTTCGCTTGTGAAAAACAAAACAATCATGCAATCTATTTTTGACACAATCGAAATGGTGAGATTATATGAGAATAAAATATTTTTACTTATTGGCACGACATCCAAATAACAACAATTAAACTAATGAGGCAGAAATGTGGAAACAATGTAACACAAAGTTATTGGCAATATATAGCGCATATTTACTTGGTTCTATATATCATTGGATACGTTTGTGTGGTTGGTTGGGTTTGATATTCGATTTTAATGCCAAGGATCGTGTGTGCGGGTGAAAGACAGAGAACGTCACTAACACAATATCATGATTCGGTTTTAAGGTCTTAAGGTATTTACAAATCAAGGGTTAAGGAACTCAATCTGTGTGTGTCCTGGGCAAATCGCCAGGTGTTACGACCAACGCCGAATTTACTTACCAAAACTGAAATTAGCGTAAATGGTTTTCGTCGAGGAGTTGCCAGGCAATTCTGGTGTATTAATTTCGAGTGGATCGAGGTGAGCAATATTATGTCCTCGAATCTAACGTGTCAGTATTGGGATGTTGGTTGGTAGTTGTGGTGGTTGTGTTGGTGGTAGTATTAACAATGTTTTTTGAATTTGGATTCGGTTTGGTTTGGTTTCGATTTTGTTTAGGTTTTCACAACACACACATAATACAAAGAGAGAGAATTTGGAATTTTTTGTTGGAATTAAACATTGTTCGAGACGATTGGCGATTTTGGTTTGAGTTTCGATTGCAGTTTGTGTTTTTCGATTGTTGGTTACATTTAGGTTAGGAAGCAGTTATATAAAAATAAAGGAAAAGAAAATAATCAATTAAAATTATAGAATAGATATGGCTTAAACAAAAACAGATACAAGTCCTCAGCGCACAAACACAAAATAAAGCAAACACTAAAAGCTTCGACAGGATCAGTAGACAATGATCGGTGGATGGCAATGTTTTCGAATGCGTGGTTTAATCGAGGATCGGTGGAACGCAATGCACAAAACAGAGATATATGGTGGGGTGCCGAGAGATAGGTAGATAGAGAGTAAAGTGGATGCTTAACTATAAACCTTAACGGAAAGATAGGAACAGGAACTTCGAGAAAGCCAAACACCAAAGGTTACTTACTGAAGGAAATCTTACAGACCTAGAGCTGAACGGAAAACGCTAACTTAATCCTCTACCAAGGGCTCTGTGTCCCCTCCTCATCAACTCCGAATTTCATTTAACATTCTTCGGCTGTTAAATGGCACTTTAAGCACGAGTTATTTTCACAACCAATTGCGTATGTTTTGGGTGTTTTTAACTTAGTTTCTAGGTGGGCGAGTGGGTGGTAGCGGGATGGTGCAACAGGGGGTTTGGGGTTGAGTGGTGCGGCTAGGGGTTAGATGAGAGAGTTCTGTAAAAAGAATTTACCAAACAAAAACCCAGAATGCTGCCTGAGCACATCTTCGTTAGCACGACGTGCTAGCCCATCCTTGCAGACGGTTTTTTCGCGAGTCAAAATTCCCATCGGATCCAGATCAGATGCCAAATGACCACGTGACTATATATATGGTACGTACATATCGTAGATAGATTGGTTGATTATATGTAAAGAGGTGTACAGGGTAGATCATAGGACTTAGGTATATCAAGTTATATGCATACGCCGGGAAGTTATCATATGGCTTTAGTAACTCAAACAGTGGAAATCAGCTACAAATCAACGGGCATTAATTTACCATAACTCTATTTTGTGTGCAAATAAAAATTGAAACTCCTTCTCTGGCAATAAAATTAGAAAATCTCCAGTAAACTGCTGATATGTTGAATTTATCAAAATCTTAAATAACTTATGAGAAATGGTGCAAACGAATATGACCAATCCCCCCCAAACAATTTCTACTTGGTGAGCCGGAATGGATGTGATTAAAAACAGAAAACCAAACTACTCATGAAGGAGTGAGTGTCTAACTCTATGGAAATTGTGGATGGTGTGGGAAAGTCAAAGACGTATTTTCTAGTCTACCATGAGTACTGGAATTGGAATGAACTGGTCCCGGGAAATGCACAAATATGAACACACAAAACGGGGGCAATCGCAACTCTAATAATCATAATCTAAACATAAACATTAAGTGAACCTAGGAGAACGAAACAAAAAGCGCCAACGAATACGAATAGGAATACGATCCGCGATGGCTGCGGCTGCAATCTCCACCGTTCGACTGGGAACCAAGAGAGGCGATCCAGCACGAGCCGACCTACCTGGTAGCTCCTGATGATGGCCTGTACGGCCAGATGGTCGTCGATGGTCTTGGAGTCGGGCGCAGCGCCGGCGACGGCTCCTCCAAAGTTGAAGGCGGTCAGCGGCAGAGTATTAGCCTGAACCGGCGCCAAGTTCGGCGGGCTGACGTAGCTGTTGCTGCGGAAGTACGCATCCCAGGACTGAAAAAGAAAAGCGATATTCATTAGGTGTAGCTCTAAACTTATAAAATCATTTGAAACTTCATCTATTTCTACCGAAAATCGATCATAGGTACTAACTTTACTGGTACATTATCGAACATTAAGAAAACGTTTTTAAAACAACCGAAGGGGAACCGAAAAAGTTTAGAAACCAGTTTTTTCTTTTGATAAGACTTACATATTTTTAAGCCCAGAAATATTAATTTTTTTGTTCAGTTTATATAATCTTTAAGGAAATTTGTTTAACAATAACTGATTTCCTTAACACACAACCTATTTTAGTACATTTGTCGACTTTTACGATGAGGAGGAATATATTTCCGGTACAAAAATAAATTCCTCTTCCGGGAACTGGTTTTAAGTCGACTGAAATACTGCTTCGATTTCTGCTGAAATTATTTCCTGAATTAAGCAATACTTACAGTATGCACTGAAGTGGGATCCCTCAGCCAGGCGTTGTACATCTCCTCCACGTAGGAGGCGGTGCTGCCGTTGGCAAAAGGTTCGGCAGCCGCGGAGTTGTAGGTCCGCACAGCGGCCGCTGCAGTTGCCTTGGCCATCTACCAGAGATTTGGGGGGTTTATTAATGGGCCTGGTCTCCCCTGGAGTTTCATAATTTACTCACCTGCTGACTGCTGCTGCTCTTGAGCAGCCATGTGGCGAAGTTCTTTCGCGCCATCGGCGACAAGGCCAGACTGAAGGCTGTGTGTGCTCTATGCATTTTGTAGCTTTACAAAATAGAACTAAAATGAAACGAAACAAAACGGAGAGACAATCTTTAGTGGCGATCTTATCAGCGGACTATTATATCACTAGCTACTGATTAATCGACGGCGCCTTTGTTGACAAACAAGCCACGTAGAAGATAGCACCACCCACTAAACACCGATCCCCTGACCCGCGGCTGCTGTGTAAGTGCGATTAGATAGCCTAGAAGTTTTTACGTCATGGCCAAGTTCTGGGTTTTTAACTGTGTCACCGATCAACCGAATAATTCGAACTTGTTGCCAGGCAAGCGCAGGCCAGTTATGAAATTGACACACAAAACCAGTGTTTTTCTGTAGAAATTACACACGTCTAGAGCCAGACTAGAAGTAGACCGCTGAGAACGGGGGATCGCTTGGCAAAATGAATAGCACACGTGATGCCGTCGGCCTGCTGATTCCCGCGATGACGTCAAACTAGCGTTTGCTGGTTTCGGACTCAGTCCGCTCGTCTTTTTGATAATCCGCCAAGAAATGGCGAAGATACTTTGGCCCCCAAAAAAATAGAATGGTGAAATGGGGTTTGAATAGGGAGAAAGAGAAGGCAGCCAGCTGCTTTTTGCGCAGTTTATTCGTTTCCCAACTTTTAATCAGTTGTGAATATTTGCCCTGGGCTTTTGTTTGCCATCTCCGAATCACGATGAGCATTCACCTGGGTTTTTGGCCCGAAACGAGTTTGCCCAGATAACGTTTAAACGTCAAGTGTGAGTGTCCCGGGGATTGGAGTAATAAATTCCTGCAGATCATGACTAAACGCAGAAGCCTCTAGAGTCTAGACGCATTTGCTTCACTGATTGATAAGATCGGTAAGGTAAACCGGCCTCCAATACTGTCCATGCCACGCCAGCACTTCCAGAGTTAGTCAAATTAGTAATCTAATTATGGGCGATAGAGCTGCGCGTGCGTATGTCGTAATTGAATCACTATCTAAAGCCAAGTCGTGCAAAAAATTAAATACACAAATTGAATTTCGGAACGGGAACCGATGGGGGCAAGGAAGGCGTGGCCAGGTCACATGTCTTATCGACAAACGCATGCTGGCCAGACGATCCAAATTAAATGATTACAAAACACTACTGGCCCCCAGACATGAGAAAAAAAAAAGAAAAGGAAAACAATTGAAGCGGCTAACCGGTTTGTGGCGGTCAAAGTTAAGTATTTGAAAGTGCAGCACTTTGGCTTTTCGGTTTTGTAATAGTTACAGATGCAGCTACAGTTACAGCCCACAACAGATAATTCAATTGAGCAGCGTGACAGTTTCTTTCAGTGTTATTTATCTGTTTGCTTGTTTTGTGCTGTCGCTTTTCCCATACTGCTTTCCCCCCAATTATATTCTGGTCGACGTCGCTGCCGCTGTTACGAAAACACATTACATAAGTGCAAAAAAGACGGAGACTCGCGTGAGAGCAGATAAATATTAGAATGCCCAGATGGATTGAGCTAATTAGTGTGAAAAAGTTCGCTCGGCGAGCTTTGCAGTTCCAATTTGGAGCATGACTGGAAAAATCCATTTAAATTATTTCCCATGGCAAGTGGAATCCGACAATAAATATACACTGCACTGCGGTGGAACAAAACCACCGTATATACATATATACGCATATACTGCGTGCGATTGCTCCAAAAACCATAAACCGAAAACGAAAAACCAACCGAATATATGTACTCGTCGTACTCGTATCCGTATCTGACAGATACGCGGCAAACGTTTGTTCGTGCTGAGTGCTGCGCGTCGACTGAAGCGAATATACAAAAGCGACCGCCTTCGAGAGTGAAATATAAAAAATTTAGAAATCGAATTTGCTCCTCACGAACCGAGCGACGAGCGGGGAGGGGGGTTGGCGGGGCGGTAAATTGGAAGGAAAACAGAGTGTGTGATAAAAAAAACACAAAGCGGCGGGCACATGACAACTCAGCGTTGTATCTTTATCTTCGGACAAAAGGGGGTTTGGTCTTCGATCGCGAGCGCTGATAACACTCAGGTACCTATCGGCCGTACTTCCTCCGCTTATCTAACTGCCTGTCCTCCCGTTTTTGGCCCATGTCTTGCGTATTTATAGCCCGAATTTGTTTACAACAATCCCAAAGTCCGATCGTCAGCCGGCTGACTGTTTGAAAAAATGCCGCCCACACAGCCGAAAAAGAGAGAGGAGGTAAATTAGAGAGTAAAAGAGGTGGAAAACGAGGAGGCTAGTATTCAAAATACATTCACATATCTTGTTTGTCACATAATATCGAAGAATTATGAAATATATATATTTATTAAATAAATAAAAGTTTTATAAAAAAAGCACTAAGCAATCAGTTTATGCCTTTCATCAAAGAATATTTATTCTTTTTTATATGAAAAATATATCTTTGGAATATTTTTTAATTTATTTTTTTTACTGTGTACCGAACAGGTCAGGCCAAGTGCAAGTGAATATGTGCGTGTGTATCGATTACCTTTCCGCTAATCAATAAAGTTTCAAGTTCACACACGAGTCACATTAATTTAACCATTTACCTTGAAAGCTGGTGCGAAACTGGAAAACACCGAATCTTTGAACACCCTTTTAATTGACAGCTGTTATTTTTATGTGTTGACTAGTTTAAATTGCATTAGAATGTGTAAATCAATTCCTTAACTAGTTAGTCAAGCAATGAATTATTGGGTAGCATATTTTTAAAATACATTAAAATCATATATGAGTTCTGCAGATAATATATTTGCTTCTTTGCACGATAATGGTATACGGCTTTTAAGAAATATTGTATTTTAGGTTTATCATACCAACAAGTATTAGTTGCTTTTTAAAACTCAATCAAAAAAAATACATGACACGTATTTTATATTAATATTAAGGAAGCTAGTCAACAGTTTTAACTCTCACATTATGATAGCCAACAAAAGGGTATTGCAAAGGTAAGAAAAACGCAATCGATAAGGTTGGGGACCTTGCTTAGCCGGTCCAAAAACCAGTCTGCAACTGCATTCCATTGAAAACCCTAGACGAGCCCCCAGAAAGAAGAAGAGTGGGCCAAGAGCGTGGGGTAAGGAGGCGGGAAATTACTATGGGGTTACTATTCCCGATCTGGGGCCTTCACAGCTGGCTTATGATAGGTTGTGGTGAGTGTTCCACATTTGTCTGTAGCTGTGCTTCCCCAGACAATGCGACCGCGCGCTTCCCTCGCGTTTTTGCTTTTTTTTTTGATTGATGATTCATTTGGCGGTCGGAGAAAAAGCACACGCGGCACTCGGTTTATTGCGTCATCAATGCGCCAAGTTAATTTTACAAAATCACATGTGACGTCGCCTCGCTTGTTTTGCATTGCGAAATTTCACTTTTCTTTCGTGCAGCCGGCGCAAGCGCTTTTCCCCAGCCGAATCGCCCACCTGCACTTTTCGCATTATATAATAAGAACAGTCCTTGAATTTAACTCGAAGAAAAATCTTGAACAGTCCTCATTTAATGCGTTCAACTCCCAGCGAATTGAAAGGGGAACAACACAACATATAATATTGATCGTGGAAGCGCTGGTGGTTGTTCCTGGAATTCCACATGATTGAAAAGCGGGGCTCGAATGTGGGGCAAGAGAAAATCGCGCGAAACACAAGTTTTCCGGCAATGTTAGTACTATCACTTGATCGCTCATTAAACAGAACACTTTTTGCAATTTTACCGCACTTCGTTTGCTTAAAATTAGGTAAAACTTGAAATATTTACGTTTTTACAAAAACTTTTGCTGGGACGCAGTGTGACCGTTGTGACAGTTGAAAGAATATACCGCCCGGCTACCACAAATAAACTTTTAATACCATTTTATTAAATAAACGTACCTAAAATATATATGGGGTACTCCACAAAGTTTTACCAGCTGTTTGAAAGATATTTTTGAGGCGAAATCTTTTGCTTTTCTTTTTCTTTTTGATCAAAACAAATGACAATAAATATAAACACTCTCATGACGCTTGGTAAGTATAAAAAGTTGTAATGGTATTAGTGAATGGTCCCACTAATTGTGCGCGCACCTTTATGTTTGTGACGAGAGATGGCGCCACTGTTGTAAGCTCTGACAGGAGCCTTGTGTAAAACATATGTAGAAATGAACCCGCTATTTTATGAAGAAAACTCACAAACAAATTTCAACAAAATGTATTAGAGAAATTTTTTAAATAATAATTTTCATAAATAAATCTTTTTTTTTATCAAGATTTAATCTTCTATGTAAAAGGGATAAATGATTTAGGCACAGGCTGCGGGGTTTAAATAAAATAAGTAAGATTGATTGTTGAAAGCAGGTCCCCTCTTTTATCGGAGATAGCTTGGATAACTAAATATTATAGTATACTAGTGGACATTTTATCTAAGCAACTACAAGGTTGTAGAAACTGCAATTTCATTGCAATATTCACCGCATGACACAGTCAAACTGGAATTCAAGTTGCACTAAACATTTAATTGCTACGCACACTAGACAGAGTAGCTAACTAATATCTGCTGTATTGATCCAGACAGTAGCCGGTAATTTGGTCGGATATACAGTCGAATACATCAAAAGCGAGATCGCAGCTTTCACCTTTCTGGGGCAGCTCCTTTCGATTGACTTTGTACCGGGCGGTCATTGTCCGGAGGCAGAGGTTCACGGACCGCAGGGTGGCCATGAAGAAGCCGTGCTCGTGGACTCCCTCGGAGTAGAAGTGGACCAGTCCGTCCAGCGTGGGCCAGCCCTTCTTGTCAATGGCATTATTCCTGGCGTAAACGCAGTGCAACAGGCACTAAAAATAATGGTAAGAGTGAGTAACAGTCTTTTTGTGGAAAGTATTCAACAGATTTGAAATAAACGAAAATATATAAAGCTGCACTGTTAAAAATTGTTTTCAAACTTGTAGCTGACAAAAAATTTTCTTAAGAACAGCTTTTAGCTTAACTGTTTTAATTAAGAAGATATTGGGGAATGTTGTGTGTGCTTAAACACCACGATATCTATATATATTTTTATTTTTGGTAGACCAAAAACTGTGAAAAATTATTTTTCAGATAAAATGCTTATTATGGGCTAAAGCCATTTTATAAGAGCATATTTGTTTGCTATTTGTATAGGTTTTAATATATTTTTATTAATTTATAATCCATATTTCTAATTTATACACTGATTCCAATGATATTGGCATAACATATAAAATGTTACAGAATTTATAAAATTTTGATCATGAACCAAAAATAAATATTAAAAATTATGAGCTACATTATCTTAATAAAGACCCAAAGGAAACACGGAGACTTTTTTTAGTGTGGGATGCATAGGGCTATCTGTACATTCAATTTGCTGATGCATAAAGCCAGCTAATGTGTATTAAGTGCGCTTTTCAGCCATCAAATTCAGCATTGCTGGAGGTGTGTGAAAAATCTCCGGCGGAGGTGTGTGAGTTTGAATGAAACTGAAACTGAAAATGCAAACGCAAACGCAACGGCGACTGCGCTTTTCTTTCGATTGTCTAATAACCCTGACTTTAGGCGTTGCTTTATGAGGTGAAGTGGGGGCTTTGCCAATTGTTTCTTGGGCTGCCATTGAACGTAATTGAGCGGCGTTTTTGCATTTCATTAACACGAGAAGAAAAGCGATCTACAAGTCTCGCAGAAGATTTACTTACCCCCGCGATGCGCTTGTCCTCCAAAGGCACCAATGTGGGATGGTATATGCCCGAACTGGTCAAGTCAAGCCGTCGGATGTTCCTCATGAGTCTGGCCACATGGCGATGTGGTTCGGGCTCATCGTAGACTATATACTCGTAGTGGCTGATGTTGGGGGCATGATCTATGGAAGAACCCCCGGGAACAGATGGCCAAACGAAGTCGATGGAGTCATCGTTGGGATCGATGGGCGGTTGCTTGTGCGACACCTGCTCCTTGAGTATTTCATAGGCCTCTGTTACGATAACGAAAACCCTTTAATATTTATGAAAAACCTCAACTGATGGTGAGACCTACCATTAACCAACTTATTGCGGACCTCATCCTGGCATTCACCGATGACAGACTCCACTTTCCTGGCGGTTCTGGGGGGATTCAAGCACTTGGACTTCTTCGTCTCGAAGCGAATTAAGTATTCCACTGCCTCGATCGATGCGATAACCACACTCGAGATATATAAGAGTTGTGTAATCTTCATGATTGCGATAGCGATTAATTGGATACTCCACGCCGATCCGAACGCCTGGGCTGCTGTCAAATGAATGTCCCCCCGATGAAGTGACCGCGATGAAAACGAAAGCATTTTCACTTTCCAGCCAAACTGGCAGGATGGCCCACACTCGCCACTTATGAATTTCCAGTTTTCAAGTTTTGCTCTATGGGTATGTGGTTCAATGGCAAATGGCAAACTGAAATCTCAGCTGCCACAACTGGTTGCACATTTCCCATGCGTACAACAGTCCGTTAGAAACTTGTCCTTAAAGCCCGACCACATGCCTTTGAACATGGTCATTGGCAGCAGCTATATAGCCATCTGGCTATATATCTCCGATCGCATTAGGTTTCGTTCCATTGTCTCTGCGGTTGTGGGATTACGATTACGATTCGGTTATTGTATGTTAGGAACGCACTCGCTCCGATTGAGTGCACAATTAGCCAATGGGTGAGCCCAGTAAAACTCTTCCGCCTACTGACCAATTTGCATTTATGGCCAAAAAGCCAACAGCCAGCCAACAGCCATTAAGATTATCAAAGGCGGTAGTGTAGTGGATGTGGACTGGCCACTAACTTTGAACTATAAACTATAACTGAAACCAGAATCAAAGGCAGCCAAGCGGTGCGGTCTAATCAGAGGGCCTGACACATCCAGCTCTCCCCCCCTCTCCCACTTTCCACCCCTTTTCGACCATCTAGAACCCAGAACAATGGCCAATAACTGTACTTGGAAGTGGCCAGCGTCTCCACGCTAATTATGCTTCATTAAAATGCCCAAGATCCTAGGCGGAAATTGTCATAAACTTCTCTGGTCTCCTTGCAGCCGACGGGTAATTGCCTTTAATTGCATACCTGGCCGAAAATTGCAGCTAAGACACTGACCTAGACTGGCTCTGGATCGAATTTATAATAAGCCCGGCTAACGGAAAATGGAAAATTTAAATCGCTAGCGCTGAAGTTCAATGTTCAGTGCTTAGATTTTGAGCTGTGGTGTGGGGAAGGAAGGGAAAGAATTGTCAACAGGAAGCTCTCCAGGTTGCAACTTCGGGGAACAAGAACAACGTGAGCTAATTGACAGACAGCTACACAGGCACGATTTCCCATTTTCCATTTTCCGCTTGCCATTTTCCCAGCTCCTAGCTCCTAGCTGCTGGCTTTCCCCTCAATCTGGCGCACAAGGAGGCCCACAAAATAAACAACCCAGAAGCCTGGAGTGCAGCTGCAACAACACTTGCGTGTCCATCATTAGAACAAATTCTCTCACCTGAACATCCAGCGAACCACCTTTCCCCCTGAGCCCCTCCTCCTTCCGCTTTTCTTGTAACGCAATTTGCACACAAATGCTGCTGTTTCATCTTCGTGGCTTGGCTGTTTTTGGTTTTGGATTCGGTTTTGGTGGGTGGTCAGGTGAGACAAGTGGCGGCAAGTGGCGGCAGCACCACCATCGCCGTTCAACGCCGCACGAACCGCTCACTGAGCTCACCGCCTGAGAATCGTATTTAAATACGAAGGTCTAACGCTGGATCGCATCAGTCGTCGTCGTCGCGTTGTTCTAGCCACTAGTTTCTCCTCCTCCTCCTCCTGGAAAAAGCACAAGTCTCAGTCGGGATCTCATCGTAGTTCGGTTTGGGGCTCGATCGGTTCGGTTGGGGCCATATAATTTTATCTAGTGACTGTGCCCCTGGGACAGGATGCTCGTTTGATCTTTGGACTGGATTAAGGCAAATGCGATTTGAACATGCTGCATCTGCATCGGCACCTGCATCTCCTCCCGTTTCTCTGCGCTATTTTGGGATACTTTGCGGATCCGGCCAGAGCGGAGATCGAATACAATACCATCAACGAGGATGGATCTTTTCAGTTTCGGTACAAAGATCTGTGACAAAGAAATTGTGAAGTTTTTAAAATGACTATTATAAGGACTGAAGAAAGAAGTGGTTTTAAAAATCAGTTTCATTCGCTTAACCCTGTGACTCAGTACATTTTCCATTCACCTATTACTAAATATTCACTTTATTATAAAATTTCTGACTAGTGCTATTAAATAAATGATTTTATTTTAAAATGCTTAAAAATCTTGATAAATATACTTTTTTCAAAGTTAAAATTTTAGTAATGCCATTATAAGAAAGTTTTTAATTTTCTAAAATTTGAACATTCAACTATGTTTCCTTGTTTGTTTCTGGAGATGATACAGTTACACTAATATAGCTCAAAGGACATTCGATTATGTATCCTTGTTGTGAAAATATCTTGACTGAATAGAGATTTTATTGTATTTTTTAACTTTTGATTTTATACTTTTAACTAATTTTTTTTTATTGACAACAAAGTTTGACAGAAAACTCCTCCTTAATATTAAATCATCTTATCAAACATTAATTCTTATAAAATAAAAAAAAATCCTCATACAAATTTTAAGAATTAATATAATTATAAATTATTATTAAGTCAAGTCTTTCCTACGATTTGATCAAGAATAAAATCCTGAGGGCAAATAAGTACGTTACCAATTCACATGATGCCTAATTGCTTAACCAAATAGCAAAACCATTGAAAGGGAACATCTCAATTACTGTATTTAACAGCCATGGGTCATAAATCTAACAAATCATCTAATCGGTCAATGATGTTTGCTACCTCCACCCACATCACACTCGAGCAAATTTGAGATTTTTAGCACCTCTTTAACGCCTTAACGTTTTGCAACCACAACACTAACACGCTTCCGACCATCTTTCCCTCTCCATTTCGCACGCATGGGGCAACGCAATTACTTGTGTTTCGATGGAAATACTGCTTTGTGGCACTTCTTGTGGCAAACCGTACCGAACCAAACCGAACCGAACCGATCGGCCCAAAGACATGCAAATGATGACATTGGCGGCTACTATCACAGCGCCTCGGGCACTCCGGACAACACGGTGCGAGGTCGCTACGGTTCGCGGAGTCCGGCGAGCGGACAGATCGAGGAGACGGTCTACACAGCCGGACCACGTGGGTGAGTAAACGAAGACGCCCAATCCGGGTGCTTTTATTGCGGCTCTGCTGGTGCACTCAGAGAAATAGATCTAATAGTTTGTTGAATTTTCTAAATAGATGCATTTGTAGAAAGTTAAGAAAAGGTATTATGCTCGGATATGATTCCAAAAAGAAGTATATAAAATGTTTTTTTAAATAAAAACTTTTTACAAAACAAATTAAATTTTTTTAAATTGGGGTATTGAAGAACACAGCATTTTTACTAGGAAAAAAACAAAAATTTCAAGGAGGATTCTAAAATAAAAAAATAAATAAAAGAAAAGCCAAAGAACAAAGAACAAAAGCTCATTTGGTCATAATTGGTTTTAAATTTAAAGTGGTTATTTAGATTTAGTTTGATAAAAATGTTTTCTTTGTTAAGGGCTTATCGAAACAATTGTTTTAAAATGTCTAGAGTTATAATGTAAATAAATAAATTCAAATTAAACAGACAAAAGGCCCCTAAAAAAAGATTATATATTTTATACTTTGCTAAAATTTTTATCAGAAATGTTATATAATTATCACAAGGATTTATAATTTTTAAGGACAATGGAAGTTGGAAAAGACTTGAATTAGCAAGGTTCCAAAAGTGTTTAAACAATTATTATAATTCAAGGTTAATTAACTTTTTCCAAGTAAGAAAACGTATTTATTCAGTGTGCAACATACAGACAGCAATTTGCCGAGTGTATTGGCAGTGCAGGAAGTGGCAGCACAAAGTGAGTTACCTCCCCTCGATGTCAGAGTTGAGCTCATATATCAGTGGTTGGCGGCAGGCGGCGGCCACTGAAGCGGATCCCAAGCCAACGGGCGGTTCGGAGTTGGAGCCGTTCTAACACATTGGACTGTTTTTTCTGGCGTTGCCTAAACGTTTTTCCATTACCGCTTCGGCTACTGTTTTTGTTTTTTGCAATTGGGTAATCCGTTAAATTGGTGGAAACAAAAAGCTGTTAACAAATTGACTGGCCTGAGAGTTTCGAGCAAAAACTATAGCCACTTGCTCGGCTCGTACCGATTGCAGATGCTCAGCGATAGTGATGATTCTGAATGGGATTCAGATTCGTTCCCCGAGATGTGGGGTAATCACAGTGACGACGTGCCGGGTTCAGAGATCGGATCTATATAGTCGGAATTGCAGTGCAAATCCGCTTCCGCTGAAAGCTGGTTTACCCAATCCCCACCACTCATTGTGATCGGCAGCTAATTAATCTCTCCCATTTTTTTTCACATACAGGTTTCGCGTGAACGGACCGAAGATCCATCGCAAAATGGACCTGGCCCAGTATCCGGTACTGCCGCGTGGAAGTCCCGACGATCCGCTGGCCGATCCCTTCGACGATCCCTCTTACAGCTTTAGTTTTCGTACTCCAGATCAGTCGCGCAGCGAGGAGAATGATTCGGGCAATAGGATAAGGGGTGAGAATCTAATAATTCAAAGCATTTATTCTTATATTGGTAAAACAGCAACAGTTTTACGCGCAAAAGCCAAAAAAAAACATTTTAAAAAGTAAAAATTAATATTGGTGTTAGAATACATAAAACTTTTTAGAATGTGATACCGTATTTTTGCTCCGAAGTAGAATTTCGGAGCTCTGTATTTTCTGTAATGGTTTCAGGAAATATTATTGCCATCAACAAAAAAAAAAATAGTGCAATTAAATAATAAATATTATGTACTCAATCTAGAAATTTGTCGCTTTAGTTTTCATCCAGTGCGGTTTGTAGTAGTAGTTTTTCATTGACTATTATGGAATTGATTTTAAAAACTCAAAATCTAATATAGTTTATTAAATTTAAAAGCTCAACTTTTAAAACCTAATATTTTTCACATTAAATCAAATATTTTAATACAATTTATTACGCAAATATCAAATACAATATTTAAATTAATTTCTATAAATATAACATTTTGAGTTCAATAGCCAGCTGTTTTGTTTTACTATTTAGTTTTACCAAATTAGTAAACTTATTCCCTCCCAATTTCAGGACTATACTCCTATCTGGACGATGTGGGCGAGCGGCACAGTGTTCGCTATGCGGCCGGTGCCGGAACTGGTTTCGAGATCTCCAATGCTGTGCCGGATAGTCCGTCCACGGTGGCCTACTCCAGTCCGCTGTACAAGTCACACCCCAAAACGCGTGGCAAGATGGCTGTTCAACGGGGACCTGCTGGGAGCTACAAGCTGATTGCCTCCGGTCCGGATCACCGGCGGGCAGAGAGTAGAGCTCCAGATGGGCTGGTGCGGGGCACCTACTCCTTCCTGGACGACAAGGGCGTACAGCGGACAGTGGAGTACATCGCAGGAGCGGGAATTGGCTATCGGGTGGTGCAGAACCGCATTGGACCTGGCACCCACATAAATCCCTCCGTGGCCGATTTCCGCCTGGCAGATCCCGATTTTCGACTGGCCAATGACTTTGGCAGGGGTGCAGGCGGGCGATTGGGTCCCAAAGGCGGTGCGGTGGGGGGAGCAGGTGGCTCGAGTACTGCGGGAGGATCAGCAGCTGGAACGGGTGGTGGTGCAGGCAGGGGTCGCACTCCAGGCAGACCAGGTGGCAAAGATTACCTAAAGCCAGCTGACGGCGGAAGAGCTAGGGATCAGGGTGCGGGAGATGCGGGAGCAGCTGATGAGGATCTCGGACCCGATGGGGACAATCAAGAGGATGACGTCGGACTAAGCAGCAGCTCCTCCGGCTCCACCAACTTTCAGGACAAAGAGGATCGCAGGGGCTTCGCAGCGGGAAGTTCCCAACGTGGCAGCACCAGATACGATGGCGGAGGCAGTAGCTCACAGAGAGGTGGCGGTGGTTCCAGTGGTGCTGGTTCCAAAGCTGCTGCTGCTGCTGCTGGTGGTGGCTCTGGTGGAGGAGGTGCCTACGCCGGACGGGGAGTGGGCAGGGGCAAGCCATCCGGCCGGGGAAGCGTTCGCCGCGGAGGTGGCGGTGTCGCAGCCTCCGGTGAAGGCGACTCCGGCCTGGGCTACCTGCCGCCCACAGGTGGATCGGGCACTAGTGCCATCAGCGGACCCGGCGATAACTACCACCTCAACGACGACGATGTGGGCAGTTCCCTGCCGCCACTGGTCACCGCCAACCACCGCATCCTGGAGATCGATCGGGATCGGGAGTGGGTGCAGCGCCATCGCGACTCCACCGTCATCAAGAACGTGGGCAAATGGTATGTGGGCCTGCCCCCTGGCCAAAGTGTGCGTGCCCATGTTCAGAACATCGACATTGTGCCGCTGGGCGGACGCATTGGTCTCTCGCCCTCGGAGGCACTGCGTCAGGACGAGATCGCCGAGCTGAATGCCTCGCGGGAGCACTAGTTCGGAGTACTCCCCGCCTCCGATCGGATCTGTAGTTCGTAGTGCCTAGCTCTAAGTGATCAGTGTTGAGTAACCGAAACCGGGTTGACTCCACATGGAAACTGTAACAGTATTTAAAGCGGAATACACTTTACGTCTGTATCTGTTTCTGTATCTGTATCCAGAGTTATCTGATATCCGTGGTGGCTGCCGTAAGCAGGTTGGTCTTTGGATTGCGGTTTCCTTGGGTCTTCATATAAACCCAAGTCACTGCCTGCCTAGAGTTTAGTTGGTTTTGAGACTTAAATCGAGATGCTGCTGGCTTGGATTGGTTTGCTGGGTGTTTCCTGTGCTCAAGCAGCCCAGGTCTATATGCACTTCAATGGACTTGGTTACTCCTACAATACGGATGGCGATAGGCTGGATAGGAGTGTCGTTTCCCCTACTTATGGGGGCTCATCCCTGGAATCCTTTCAACCCTTGCAGTTTGTGCACCAGGCTCTTAGGACCCGGCATAACCCACTGCCTAGAATCTCATACAGGGCACAGGACAACCTGGCAACCTCGTCGCTGAGCAGGGGCTACATAACAGCACCATCTGCCCACCATCAGAGCCACCAGAACTTCGATTTCAGCACCGACCAGATGGCGCATGCCCAGCACACCGACGAGTCGGGAAATGTTTTGGGCAGGTACTCCTACTACGATGAGGCTGGCTACCACGAGCTGAGCTACAAGGCGGGCGCCGGCATCGGGTTCGTGGTCATGGGTGGTAATTTGGCCAAGGCCACCGCCACCGCCGCTGAACCGCACTCGGAATCGGAATTGGAATCGGAACTCGAAGTCGGAAATCGAAACGGAATCCAAACAAATGCCTTGGCGAGCCTGCAAGAGTTGCATAAATATCGCGGCTACACGTAAATAAACAAATTAGCTGAACCACTGCTCGTTCTACTTGGGTTTTTTTTGTTATTTAATGACAGTATTTGGAGATCTGACAGTGTCAACTGTCAAGTTTGACATCTACGTGATCGGGGAGTTCAACTGCAGGGGACTTACCTCCAAGAATGAATGACAAATGAATAAGTTGAGTTAAAGATTGACTTCTGGTTTTGCTTGGCATTTCACTGGCACACTTTAATTGGATATTTACGAATGCTCTCTTAAAAAGACTCAGCAAATATCAGTAATTTGTAAACTGTTTGATAAAATGTTCAGGATATGAAAGGCACAGAGGTTCTCAATTGATTGAATCATTTAAAAATATACCTTTAAAATATGTTAATAATATACAAATGTTTATTTGTTCTAAAGACTTTATGCATGCAGTTAAAATATAAAAGAAACAAAAACAAGGAAAACAAAACAAAAACAATTTTTAAAAAAAATTTATTTAAAAGAAATAATTGTTGGGTAATTTTTTGTCATAAGCTCGTAGTGCTTAAAATTCAATCAATTGAGATATCTATAAATGTGGCCTTTATCTAAAATTATTAAAATAAAACTTTTCCAATAGATTTTTCTTTTACCAAAACATTTTTGCATTAAATAAATGGAGGTAATCATTGTCAGTTACCGATCGTAAATGAGTGTAAGACCCTTAATTGTTTGTGGCGCGTGCTTTGGCCCGAGCCAAGTCGTACAACTTATGCATTTTATAAGGCCTAATTGATTTTCCGCTCATAAAAATAGTTATTCGGTCGGACAAAGTCATTTTACAAATGGTTTGTGCATCCCAACGCCGAATTGAGTCACCTCTTGCTTTTATTTATTTTTGTTCGGGTAATTTCTTGTCGGAAAGGGACCAAAATAATACAACATTTGAAATGTTCGACGCGTGCGCGCACTTGCCAAATAATTTGAATCGAACGGAAAGCCTTGGCGTCCACATCGTGGCCTAAATAAAAAATATATATATTTCGGGCCCGTCATCGAAACAAAGAAAAGCCCAAATGCGATAATAATAATATGCATATTTGCTAAAAAAAAAAAACAATTATTGCAGAGTCGTGTTTAAGCGAAAGTTTCACTGCCACAATTAAAATTGATGTCAAGAGATCTAAGCGGTTAGTTTCCCTGAAACAAGTTCCTACGTAAACCCCAAAAACTTTCTTCGCTGAATGCACTAAAAGAATGTACAGAAAAGCACTAAAAAGCTTGCCGCTGACATAGATTCTATTTGGGCGGGCCTAGGGCTTCCAGTGGCCACGTTCTCAGCGTTCTCGGTATCAATGGCCCAGCTGGGAAACCGCCGAGGTGCATAATTGGGTTAGCATAACAGCAGAACGGCAGTACGACTGCCTGCATTGAAGCCACCAATTACTGGGGCTCTGGCTCTCCCAGGTGCCAGTTAGCCGTTCTTCTTCTCCCAACCTTCCTATAAACAACGGTTTGGCTGGGACTCCACCTCACTCCTCAGTTCTCATCCTCGTCGAAGGTCAGACTTAATTGGCCCAGGCCTAGGCAACGACATCCCCACTAGCAGTCCCGTTTGCCAGCATTTATAAATAGGCTCCAAGGTCTCTGGGTCTTCAACTCCTCTGCTTGGCTTGCTGGTGGGGTTCGATTTATCGCCTTTTGATTGCTGCATTCCAATTGTGGTTCAAGTGGTGCGTTCGGGGTTTACAACGTGTTGCTGCTAATTTCGTATGCTCCCGCCGGCGCTGCTCAGTCGAAACCATAAATCTTGTGGCAATTTTATTGATGCCTGCGTGTGCCACAAAGGTCGACCCCCGGTTCTATCCTGGTTAATCAAGAAATATGCATTATTGTTGTGCTTCGAAATCAGTAGCTGGCTAGTTGGGGCATAAAAACCAATAAAGGAATAAATGGCTGCCAGTAAATTGATTGCTCTGGGCCAATAAAGACTTTGTTTGGCGCAGAAAACAAATGACTTAGAGCACGAACTCGGAAAGGAAATCGATTCCCGCCTGATTCCAGACATTTGTGATTTATGATTGCCCCCGGGCTAAGCCTTAATCCTGACATCTGTTGATACCCGAGAAGTGTGTGAACTCTTCACGCCGAATTGGCTGTCAAATCAGAAAAAGAACATGATTCTTGAGCAGCCGCTTTCTAACGAGACGCTGGCAAACATTTTAATTGAATTGCCCAACAGCCAAGCGATTCATTCATCAGCTCAGTTCGAGCCTGTCTTAAGTCGCTTACCATTTTGGCTTATGTCATGTTGGTGCCCGTTCCGAGCTGATTACCTCTTCACTTCCCACACGCACTTCGCTTCTATTCCACTCCACTCCACTTGTAATGGCCCGGCACTTCGCCCCTGTCCAGTCACGCTCAATCAAGCCAATAAACGGCCAATTAATCAAAGTCAGCGTTCTAGCTAGGTGCTCTAGGTGCTAGCTGCGAAACAGTAGCCTGAAGAGGCCCCCTCTTTTGCTGACACATGACAAATTTCTGGCGAAATGTGTGCGAGTTAGGCAAACTACATATCTGCGAAATCCTAGAGTTGGAAGCCTGAATATCAATTGAAGTTTAGCCTGAAGCTGGTACCCAGTTAGCCCAAAACCCACAGATCCACGCCCCCAGATAAAAGCCAGGCCAAGGCGCTCCACGACTACGTGCCCAACTTATCGGGTTGGGCTTCTCTTCGGCTCTCTCTTTGGGCCACAAGGCCCAATTCTCTTACACCTGATCGGGCCCTGTTTTCTTGGCCATTTCTTTCGCTTCGTCGTTTGCATCGCTAATGGAAATGTTATAAACAGACGCGCTGGGCCCGGCCAGCACTCAGTTCATCTTCAGTCGTCGCCTGGCTCGCTGGCTCTTGACTCTTCGTTATTGGTTCTTGGTAGGAGTTCCAGTCCCTATTTTTATTGTGCGTGACAACAAAAAAAATAAAATAAAAAAAAAAAAAAGAAAAGTAAAGAACTCGGAAACTGAAACAATCGTAAATTGAAAGCTCAACAGGATTGGCTTTTAGTGCAAGCGTGTGTGTGATTTAGCCGCGTAACAGCCCAGAGTGCCACTCATCCCGTTTCTCGTTCGCAGTTCAAGGATATATGGTCAAGGCGAGGATTGGTCAGCCAACGATTCGATAAAAATTTAGCAAAACAATAAGGAATCAGAAACTGTTCACCACAATGCGCTTCTTTGTTGTAAGTAAAACCAAGCCAAAAAATTGAAATTAGTTCTTAAGACCTGACCACTTTTTTGCTTAAACGAAACGAAACTAGTTTATACCTGACCGCAATTAATCATTTATTGCTCTGTGCTGCCGCTGAACTCATTAACTCGTCAACTGGCCCAAGTTCGTGCCTTGAGTCTTTCGTTTCTTTCACTTCTGAATTGAAATGAACTTTCACTAAGCGACATTTTTGGTTCTTTCCTCGATTCTTGGCTTTTTCTGGCCACGAAAATTAGCCCTAATTATGTTCTGTGCCATATGCAAATATTAATAATGTGGCTAGACTCTTTTTTTGGCATTTTAATAATCAGAAATCATTTTAAATGCTAAAAGCTTTTATAGGATTATTTTTTTAATAATTGAAAAGGTCAAAAGACCTTTGTGTAAGTTATTGTTTCCTTTGTAAAGAGAGATTTAATCTCTGCTGAAAAGTGAAAAGCCTTCAGAACGTGACAATATTCTAGCCCCTCCCCAATGAAAAAGTGAGAATGAATCATTAATATCCCCGTCCGCATTATCCCTTGCATTATTCATATTGCCATTGAGACAAGCACGCCCTTAAAAGTCCAAACTCGTCAGCGCCTGGCTTATAAGGTACAATACCATTCAATTATAACCATAACCAGTACGAACACTTACAATGAAAAGCCCAAAAATCAATTATGAATTGGGGAACATAAAATTAACATGCCACAAACGTAACAAAATCATGCGTGGGCTAACAAATGGCAATAAAAGTCTTCTTTCCCTCGGCGCTCCAGCAAACAATCGAACACATTTGTGCGGGGTGCTTAGAGAACTTCAGGTCTATAAAATAGAAATGGATGGTGCATTGATAGTGGCTCATAAATTAATCAATTTATGAGAACTTTTGAATGTTGATCCACACATCCCATCAATCTCCGCCCAATTAGCTCCATCCGAATGTCTTCGGAATATCATTTAAAAGCAATCGACACCCGAGCGGATAAACAGAACATGAGACAGACAGACATTTATATCTTGTTATATCTTGTTTGAGAACATAAAACGCTGCGCTTAAACTTTGCATTCGAGCCATTAACCCAGTTTATTTTTGGAAAAGACACACCCGATACGGGATAAGGTTATGTTATGGGCAAGCAATGTAGTAAACAAGGCTATACCCACAAAAGAAAGCAGGCCGAAATATGTACATCTCGGGGGATGCAAGAGATCTTGCAAATCAATGCCAACCAGGTTCGACAGCCTCTTGGCCAGAATCTCTCTCGAGTTACGCTTTGGCCCGAAATCGTAACAGATCGTAACGCCTAGAGGTTCAGGTCAATGACACAACACGAGCCCCGACTTCAGATCGGATCCAGCTTTGGTTGTGGCTTTGCCTTTAGCTCCAACCTGGGTAGATGGTTATTGGTATGAGTATGGGTATCTCAGCTCCTCTCGGCTTAGTGACATTTCGGCGTTGATAGATGGGCGTTCGACTCCACCGGCTAACGGTTGCGTCAATATTGACTTTGCCAAAGATGTGGAGAGCCGGCGCGAGTGAGTCAAATATTTGCCGATCGTGGGCTTCTCAACGGTCGACAGTCGACAATCATCATGTTCGAGGGAAAATCCGCTGAGTACTTTTGGTATTCTTGGCGGGCTGGGCTCTCACTTTTCGGCTTAGCTCTGGGGCTTGACGAGAAATTATGCAAATGCGCTGGAGGAGCAGAAAAGAGAAAGACTTTCGCGAGGGATTTGACCGCATTCTTGTGTCTATTACGACATCGGAATACTGAGAACCGTATCTAAGGCAAAGTATCAAAGTATCGTAAATCACTAACCCTGTTGTCACCCATTTATCTTCCAGCTATCTGCACTGATTGTGGCCTCTTTGGCTTTCAGCCAGGCCCAACAGCCCAACGGTGGACTGGCCGTCGAGTAAGTAGTTTAGTCACTAGTTACCCAGTCCTAAGACCCCATTAACAGAAATGCCTCAACGCTAATGCTCATGCCAAGTAGAAGAACTTTGAACTTTGTGACTAAACCCAATAGACTTGTGACTAACCCCCAAACTGAAAAAATCATTGCCCCCCCCCCCCCACATCCCTCACACTCCCCTGCATTAGCAACCAGAAGAGAGAGCGACCACCAAAAAAAACACCACTTTCGTTTGCAGAATTCAGAAGCAGCGACTGGTCAAATTTCCCGAGGAGTTTGAGCCCAGTGCGGCCACGCCTCCGTCCTCGGAAAAGGCGGACGAGGCGAAGCGCATCCTCGAGCAGATAGCCAGGGTCAACGAGGCCTTTGGCTACGTGAAGAAGCAGCCGGAGCAGCCCAAGCTGCCGCCCATCCTCGACTCCAGTCAGTACCTCTTCCCCAAGCCCGCCCACCAGCCCTTCCATGCCCATCAGCACCACTTCTCGGGCAGCCATGGTCAGACCCTGCTGGAACCCTCGATCAGGGCGGTGAAACTCACAAGGAATGTGGCGGGTGGTGGCTACAATCTGCCTCCCAGATTGCGCCAGGCAGTCAAAACAGATTCCCAGGAGGAGCAGCAAGCCCAGCTGTACTTCCGACCCAACCAAGTGGAGGTGCCCAAGCCCAAGTCCGAGCAAGAGGCTCAACAGCTGCCCGCCCACTTTGTGATACCCGTGCACCTGTACAAGCTCAACAAGGACGAGTACCTCAAGGAGCACGCCTCGCAGGAGTACAAGGTCAAAGGCTACAAGATCATTGGCGATGTGGACAGCTTCTATGGCAAAGCCAAGGCGGGCAGAAAGCAGGGCAAGACGACGCCCAAGTACCATCTCTTCTTCCTGCCCCGTGAACTGGCCCTCAACGAGGATGGCACACCAAAGAGGGGTAACGCCACCACCAGAGCTCCTACTCCTTCTCCTGCTCCTGCTCCTAGTCCTGCTCCTACTCCCTTTAAGGACTACCGTTTGGACTCCCGCGAGAAGCCTGTCCATAAGCAACAGAAGATTCAGCCCAGTTTGGCACCGGAATTGATAACCCTAAACTCTGTGAATAGGAAAAGGGTTAGCACTACGGCAAAGCCAGTGCGCTTGAGTGGCAAGGAAGCCGAACAGCAGGGCTCCACAAGCATCAAGGCCACTTCGGCCCCAGTTACCCTTAGCTCCACTTTGCCACCATCTGGTGGCCTAATGCCCAATCGGAATCGCTTGAATCCCTTCCGCATGCCCGGAATGAACATCGCCGAGATGCAGAACCAAACCTCGGCGGCCATCAAGAATGCCTTCCAGAACATATTCAAGCTGCCCTTCCGACCGCCCATGGCGGCCTCATCCGGAGATGGCCCTGCGATTGTGGGCAACGTTCCGGTAAAGAATCAGCCCCTGGATTTGGCGGACTACAAATGGGATGATGATAACGAGGGCGCTGGCGATGGCGATGGGATGTCGGATGATGTGGACACCGTAGAGAACACTGCTGCCGAGCTGGACAACAGTGCGTCCTCGGAGAAGCATCTGTTTGCCCATAAGGGCCACCACCTGATGCACACGGTGGCCCAGGTGGCCACCGCCCAGCAGAGCACCCAGAAACAGGCGTTGCGCGAGGGCGGCATCATCATCCAGCGGCTGAAGGTGCGCAAGGGCGGCATTGCGATCGCAGGTCCCGGGGGCGTGGCCACGGCCGGAAGCGGCGGCACCGCAATTGTGGGTCCCGGGGGCTATGCCCTGACCCACCCGCGCAGTCTGACCATCGCCGGTCCGGGGGCCAAGGTCATCTCGATTCCGGCGAATGTGGATCTGAAGGATGCCCTGGCACGCACCGATCTGGAGACGAGGAGTTTTCCGCGCGAGGGAAAGATCGTGGCCACGGGACCAACGGTCTACTATGCCCCGCCCACGGGCACCACAACGCCGGAGGATCAGGGGGCGGAACTGGAGGCGGGCCAGTTTGAGTCTGAGGCTTAACCCTAAAAGCTATTAACTAGCACATTTAGTTAGGTTCCATAGTTGCTATTGTCTAGTGTTCTAATAAATCTTTGTATTTCGTAAATGTTTGGGCTTTTGCTTTCATCGTGTAAACTGTACATAGTAGTTATAGAGTCCCCATTAATCCGCATCTATCCCAGCATGCTCCTCACTAATCCCCACTAGAAATGTTGCTGTAAATATTATCAGACTAACCGGCGGCTCTCTCCACCATTTTCCCCCTTTGCCTATCCTAAACCAAAACTATCCTAACCAAAGTGCCTACTGGCGCACCACCAATGTGGAGGCCTGGCCACCGGGGCAGCCCGTTGCGGAGGCGTCGAAGTCCGGAAAACTGGTTGCAGCCACCGCTCCGGCCCAGCATCTCACGCCCTACGGAGCCTACCAACCCGTGTTGCTGCATGCTGCTCCCTACTATGCCGCCTACCAGCTGCCCCCATTGGCTTACCTAGTGCAACCCACTGTTCCCAATGCAGCCAAAACCAGCGCAGCCGAGGTCACAACCACAACGACTGCCAAACCCGAGGGCTTAGCCGATGACAGCTCCAGTGAGATCGAAAAGCCGGAAAAACTGCAGGAACTTCCCGCAGCGAAGACTCGAACCGCAGACAAAGTAACTGGTGATCTAAAGAGTGATTCGGGTCTCCGCTCGGCGGTTAGCAAGATAAACCCGGAGTATGTGATCGAAGAGATCGTACCCATTCCCGGCAAGCTGGTGATCTCTACTTCGCGCTCTGCCAAGCAGCAGTTCAGGAAGACGGCCCCACAGAAACTGAGAAAAACTGCGTCGACTGGCAGACAACCGCCCAAAGTGGAGGCCACCGGCAGGACCAGCACCAGTTCGGCCAACTTCCCCCAGATCCCCTTTGGCAACTACTTCCTGCCCTACAGACCGGAGCAGGCTCAGGCCGTCCAGGGACGCAAGCAGGCGGCTCTCATCCTGGAACCACATTCCAAGGCGGTGGTGGGCAATGGTGGCACAGCCATATCCACGCCCATTTCGAAGGCGTATCTGAAGAGGGGCGTGCCCACCAATGTGTACTTCAATCCGGAATCGGTGGCCATTGCGGGTGTGGGCGGCAAGGCACATGCCACTGCGGATCTGGAACTGGATCTGTTCACCTAAAGGACTTTGTAATTGTAGGCTCACTTTCTTTAACCGATTTCTCAGTTGAGTTTGGCTAAATTTCATTACAAATCGGTTGCTGAAAGTGTGCCCTATAATCTAGTATATCTGAACTGAAGCTCTCGGTTCTCCCATGTTCCTATGTTAAGAGCAAAGAACAGAGGCCTATGAAAATGTGTCATTCCCTTAGACTGTAAATAAAGTAAAAAGTAAACTGTACAGCTTCTTGCGCCTTGGGTCATCGCGTAGTGCCGCTTATCCCCTGTAGATATCCCGATGCTTTCCCAACGCTTTCTCCGGGCAACTCCCACCACCTTCCACCTCCCACCGAAACAACCACACACCCACACGCTCCTCTATAACCGATTCTAACCCCCACAAGCAGACACAGATCGAGGGCGGCACCGCTGGTCTTCGAGGAGCATCCGTACTACGGCGGACTGAGGGGTCAGCTGCTCCAGCTGCGTCCGCAGCGGGACGGCAGCCTGGGCAGCTTCATTCTGCAGCGCCAGCAGCCGCAGGTGAGGACTGTGCCCAGGGATGCCGATGACACCATCACCATCTCGGCGGCCAGCATCTCGGCCATCGCCGATGGCCATGGAGGGGCCAGTGGGGCCACCAGTTCGATCTCGGCCAGCGCCAGTGACTTCAATCGCATCCAGTTGGCCGCCGCTCGACTGGTGGCCATCCAGGAGCTGGCCAAGCGCAAGGGCTCGTTCAGCGAGGAGGACAACAAGGTCTATGCCAGCAGTCTGCTGGAACTGGGTCAGGCTGCCCAGAGTTTGGCCCTGCTCCAGCAAACTGGCCAAATTAAGGACTTCAGTGTCCTGCTGCAGCCGGAAATGTTTGGCAATGGCAATGGCAATCCACAGAAGCAGCCGTCGAACTTTGGTCTGGAGGCCACCAACAATCCGGCAGATCAGAAGATCGACGAACAGAAGCTGGACGAGGTCACCGAGCAGCAGTTCTCGCCGGACGAGCAGTTCCTGCCGCCCAACAACGAGGATCCCTACGAGGATGTCAACGACAGTGTTTCGGTGATGGCTCCCAAAAAGGATGCCGCCGTGGCCGAAGCCAAACCAGTGGGTGGGTACACCAAGATAGACTTATTTCAAGACAGACTTGAGTTACAGAAAAATCCCCTTTTTAGGTCTCTCGATTGCCGGTGAGGGTGGAGTGGCCTCCTCCAAGCCGAATGCCGTGGCCCTTTCCGGCCGCAATGGCTTGGCCGTTGCCTCGCCCAAGGCCACGGCCATAGCTGGAGTTTCGCCCGAGGAGGCAGCCGCCTTTAGCATCTCGCTGCCCACGCGCAACCAACTGGTGATCAAGAGTCCCAATCTGGCGGCGGAGAAGGCCAGCGATGACTACGACTACAACGATGTGCCCCTGACTGTGGCCCGTTTCCCACTGACCCGGGAAACCCCGCACCCGGTGCACTTGACTGGCGGAGATTCCCTGGTGGAGAGGTGGCGCACCGCCATCGCCGAGGATTATGCCGCCAGACAGGCTCAGGTGAAGGTGGCAATGGCGCCCCCAACACCCTTCATTCGCATGGCCCCCAAACGACGTCTCCACTCCGAATAGACATAAGATCCTCACCGAATGGAAAACGAATTGGACTGGATTGCCTTGAGATTTATAGTATACGTTGTACAACATGTTGTGTGCCAGCTCCCGAATTGCCAATAAAATGTCACTATTTAAATGAATTTATTAGCGAGTTTCCCTAAGTGATAGCCATTTAGACTGGTTTACTTACGATGATTTATTTAAGAGTTTATGGATATATTGAATTTGAATGGGAAATTAAATATGTTTCTTTGCTTGGCTTACATAAACAAGTTTTTTATGGAAAATATTTAATTTAAAACGAACAGATCTTACAGATTATTTTACATATTATTATTATACCTTGATGATTAAAATTTATATGAGAACACATTTTTAATGTCTTTCACTGTACTGTTTTGTCCCACAGATAAGATAACATATTCTAAAAAAAAATTGCATGTTGATTAATTGTACACTAATAGATCGTTAAAATCCTCCAATAAACTAGTATTTAAAAGACACATAACTAATGGCAAAAGCCAAGCAGCGTGAGAGGCCAATGAACTGGAAGTTTCTATAACCTGCCATCGGGCGTTTGTATCAAAGACAAGATATGAAGACAAGCTATATAGACAAGATCGAAGAAGATCGGTGACAGAGAGCCAGGGCGACACATCTAATTGCTGCGGGAAGTGATTACAGTTTATAACGAAAATAAATTTATTTATGCGATTGCGCACTGCGAAAATCTGTGGCGGACTGAATGCAAGCATGTGCAAATCTTGATTAATCTTTTCCGCCAGGGCAGGCAGCATGAAAATAAATTATCTAAGCGGGCAACGGATGGAGGGTCCAGAAAGGCATAGGCATTCAATTTGCACCTGAACCAGTTGGCTCCATCTGTGTATATCTAGTGCTACTCCATACCCATACTCCATACTCCATACCATATACCATACCTTTTGGCCGTCAATGCGGCTTCAATGCGATGGCCCATGCCATGCTTGACTTCTATTACACGCGGCAGGTTTAACAAACTTGAGAGTCTCAGAAGTTGGCCGAGACCAAGACCAAGACCGAGACCGAGACCGAGGCCAAAACCGCATCTCCGTTGACCATCTGCCATCTGCGGGCAAGCGAACCTGAAACCAGAAAGTATCTGCAGCGAGTGGCTGGCCATCCAGCTCCTTTTGGCCATCGCATGCCCCATCTTTTCCCCTGGCTTTTCCTGCGGGAAGCTGTGCATTTCCAGTTCTATCAGTTCTTTAGTTTCTCAGTTCTTCAGTTGTTCAGTACGTCAGTTCTTGAGCTCTTTGTTCTTGGCGTAGGTCAGGGCGAGGGGTTGGCAGCCGCACATTATAAAAGGCCATGGCCGGGCTGCGTTGGCCACCAGTTTCCTTGAAGTGGTCGCCGTGCTAACACTGAAGACTGAGCCCTGTGCCACACTGCCATTGTGTTCAGACTGACTAGTGATAATTTAGATTGTGCTTGAGCGGATTGCGGATCGTGTGGCCATCAGAGAACTCTACCCACTACCTGTTCAGATTTGGGAAAGCAGAGAACGGCCATCAAACTACTAAAAGGTAGGTAATTTAATTCACATCCACGCTCGTCTCGGGCTCAAGAAAGTAATGCCTAGGCTCAGTTCTGTTAGAATGCGTAATTCGAGCTTGTTTGCTAAGCTCTTAAATCCCTTTTATGGGGTCACAAAAGAACAGCTTCATTAAGCCACTGAGCTAGACAGTTTTCAGAGTGATTAAATCGTCATAGGAAAGTAAAACCATCCGTTAGTAAAATCCAAAGAAATATAAAGCTTTTTTTGTGTAAAAGGCAAGAAAGTGTAAAAATGTATACGAGTGAATATTTACTAATCAGACAATAAATTGCTTTTTATTCCACAAATTTGTCCAGTTTTAATTTGAATTTATCTCTTTATTTTGTTTGTTTTACCTACTTCTATAAAGAAGCTTTATTTTAATAATTTAATTTTAATTGTGAAAATTTCTCGCAGTACGCAACTTAATAAATCCTTTGGTTTATTTCTATCAAAAATGTAGTTTTTAGTAATTCATTTAGGCTGAAAAATAAAAAAAAGTAATAAGTACGAATTTTTAGTTAAAAGTTAAGGGCTTAAGGTATTAAAAGTATAACATAACAGTATAACATAAAATAGAATATGAATAAATATATTTTTAGTGACTTTATAACACCATGACCACTACAACTAATCTCAAATCTTAATTGTCAAATACAAAATATTTAAAATCTGTTAACCTGCGTATTCTTATTAATAAGGGATTGTTTGATGAACTTTCTATTAGTCAGTTAAGATTTTGTTTAAGTTGTCGCGGTCATATTAAATTAATTATTCAGTTTATGGATCTTACTTATTGAAAATAACGATCAGTGTTACTTGACACCATTCTTAGCTATTCCTAGTCACAACGAATTGTATCCTTACCCACAAACAAAAGACTTAAGCAACGAACTTGGCAAGCACTTGGACCACACAAAGAACATACATCGAGGGGTGGGGGACGACAAACTTGACTATCAAGTACCGATTTAAGCCATAAAGCTGCTTCCAGTCATTAGCTAGTATCTACACTAGAAGTGCCTGGCGAAGAAGTTCCAATGGCCTGGCCAATCAATTGCAAACCGGTTGATAGTCCCTCGATCCATGTACGTACGCGGAGCATCCTGTCCGACCAGGCAACATGCAATTACACACGGACGCACACTGACGCACAGAATAACGTTAAATTTAGAATGGACTTTGGTGCTGTGGCAGGAGACTGGCTAAAAATAGCCCATCGCCTAGACCCGTTTGCAGCACTTGGGGCAAGAAGATAATGCTATACACTCGATGTTCGCTGAGCCGAACATTGTGTAACTGCTTCGCCCTAATTACAACGTTCTAGAAGTTAAAATGTCTTTAATTTTAATTTAACTTTCAAGGTGCATCTCGGTTTTTGGTTAACCTAAAGTACTTTCTTATGGTATTAACGATAATTAGATTCCCTTTAAAGTTTAAGAAAGTATTCTTTTTTGTTTAGCCTAAAGTACTTAAAGATTTCTTAAGGTGTAAGTGAAAAATTAATAATAATTTTTTTAAGTTCAAAGGGTACATTTTAATGAAATATTTTTAAACTATTAAATCCTTTTAAGATCGCATAAATATACATATTCCTTTCCATCCTTATAAACTACAATGTTGAATCCTTTTTCTATTATTATAGTTTGTGTCCTTGGTTAATCACAGCACTGTTCAATATAAGCTTTAGGATAATTATATTAGAAAATATGAATTTATTATTATTCATTAGTATTTATTATTTTTAAAAAACTTTTTAGTTTTTAGTTGTTATTTTATTTGACAATCAGCAGCCTGTTGCGATCGATCTATATCTGTTCCCCCCTTTTGCAGAATGTTCCTCCTCGCGGCCCTTTGCTTGGCCCTGACGGCGATGGGTGGTCAGGCCAGGCCCCTGGAGCCCACGGCCCAGCACATCGTGATCGTGACCCCGCAGGCGCAGGTTCATCTGGAGCCGGCCCTCCGCTATGTCCATGGCCTGTCGCCACTGGCCCGCGTGTCCTCGCCGCACCACCACGAGGAGACCATTGTGTATGTGCCGGCCGGAACTGCAGCGCAGGTGGTGCCCGTTGTGGATGCCGTCGGATCTGGTCGAGCTGGTGGTGCGCCGGAGACCAAGCAGTGGGAGAATACGGGCGAGATCGCCAACCAGATCCAGCAGGTATCGCAGCAGGGCGTCGAGATCGTGAGTGGCCAGTTGAGCGAGGCGGCAGCATCGGCAGCCTCCGCCGGAGCGGGCTTCTTTCCCTCCCTGTTCCCGCCCAGCGGCTCCAAGAAGGAGGAGCAACTGCTGCAGGGTCTGAAGAGCGAGAAGATTGAGCTGATCGAGACGCCGGCCAACACGCAGCCACTGATTGCCACCGAGGCCCGGCACTTCTACAGCATTCCCCAGGTGTATCACACGCCGGTGGTGGATGTGGTCCATGGTCCCGTCTACACCTGGCCCATTTCGGCCATCCGGGCACGCAGCATCCAGCAGGAACCGGAACCGGAACTGGTGGCCACCGATGCTGGCCTGAAACTGGCCTTGAAGGCAGAGCCACAGGCCGAGATTCAGCCGGAGCCACAGGCCTTGTTGAAGGAGCAGCTGCAGCCGTTGTTGATCAAGGAGCAGCCACAGGCACTGCCACAGGCACTGCCACTGCTGAAGGAGCAGCTGACGGAGCAGCCCTTGGAGCAGGCTGCCCTGGAGCAACAGAAGCCCATCATTGCCGAGGCCAGCGAGCCGAAGGCCGAGTTCGCAGGACGTCTGCTGGAGAGCAATGCCATCAAGCAGGAGCTGAAGGATGCCGAGATCGCCAAGGAGCAGCTGAAAGAGGATCGTAAGTCGCCTTTGGATGAAGTTTATCAAACTAAAAGTGCAAATTAAACCCTGTTTCCACCCCGCCACAGCAGCCAAGATTCAGCAGCAGGAGGAGCTGAACAAGGCCATTCCGGCTGAGCCGCTGCCCAAAACCATCCAGCCGGAGCCGCTGACCAAGACCATTGCCGCCGAGGCCATCCAGGCCGAGCAGCCGAAGCAGCAGGAGATCCAGCAGATCATTCCTGCGCAGCCAGCAGAGATCGCCGCAGATGCCATTAAGCCGCTGGCTTAGAACTCAGATCCAGATCCAGATCCAGATCTCTGAATCTCACACTCATCCCTTGGGCAGCTTTGGTTCTTCGACTGATTCTCACAAGCTGGCCCGGCGCATAGATGACCGGGCCATGGGGTTTCCCCACATCCACATCCACAACCAGCAAACAACACCCACCAATCGTACATTTAATTACTAACACAGAGCACACGCATCCGCACACACACATTTTCCATTTTCCAGACATTAATTAACAGTGGCGAAACGAGAAAGAGACATTCATTCATAATTATCATCACGAAAGCGTTCGTATTCATCATCATCATTACATATTCATTAACCATAACATTGAAAACGTAAAACAGAACAATAAAAAAGTGAATGTAAAATGTAGAAAAGAGGGAGTGGAAATTCTAAATGGGCGGGGATGTGTGGGAAAATTTTAAAGGGACTATAAAACTTTAAAAAAGAGTCTTTGTAGTTGCTTAAAAGGTGATTTATATACCTATAAATTGTATTAAATATTATCTTATGCAGCTTTTTTGCAATTTTGTCAATGAAATATCAAAGCTCGTGAAATTTCTTTAATTTACATTTTATTTTGGCACCTTTTTAAGCGATTACGTAATGACAATGACCCTCAAAAAGTCCGGCGAGCTTGCGCAGTCCGCCAAATTCCCCGGTAAACATAAAAATATTGCAACTATTACACGGTCGGGTAAATAAAATCATAAATTGTCCGATCCACAACGCTGAATACAAAGTAACCCCAAAACGTGACCAGATATTGGCGAATTGGGGTGTTTGAATATAACCAAAAAGTATTTTGAGTACGGCACTTTTATTGACTTACATAGCTATGGGAATAAATATCTAATAAATAGGGCTGAGATTAATCCGCATCGTCTCCCACTGTAATATAGGCATCCTGTTCTCCAACGACAATCAGTTCGTCCTCATCCTCCGCTTTTAAGGTAGTTACTAAATCAGAAGAAGTTTCCTCCGTCGGTTGGGTAGTGGGCTCAATTCGCTGTAGGGGTTTACTGGTATCCGTGTATCGATAGATCGAAAAGTACGTTTGAATGCGTTGGATGATATTCTCCAGTATTGGTGGAAACTTGTGCTCCACTCCATCGCCATAGATCTTAAAATCGAACCGAGTTTCGACACCAGTCTCGGAAATCTTCGAGGGATTGAGCTTGAGGGCTTGAAGAACTCCACGAAGCATAAGTAGATTCTGCAGGTTACTGCCACTCTGATTGGGTGCCCGCCTGAGGATCAGTGAACCATTGGGCTTGAACTCCAGATAACCGAACTTCTCCGTATCCATGGGTAGGGCCTGATTCGATTCAACGCCGTTTTTTATCACGATCAGCGGGACAATGGCAGCCTCAAGGGCAGTGGAGATCAGCCCCAATCCCAGCGTGAAATGGATCAATTGCATCTCGGACGGTGAAGGTTTCCCGGTGATCCGCTCTGGCCCTGGCCTGTGGTTGCACTAATTTCGGCTTCGCCTTGGCCAACGAACTTATTCCAACTGCTGCGCTTTTTCTCCACATTTTACCAATTTTTTGTACGCATTTTGAGTGTAATCGAGTGCTGTTTGTATTTACCTTTGTTCGGTTTGGTTAGGCACTTGGCTTGGCACATGGCCAATAAGCCCAAACCCAACTTTGAGACGTGCCCTGAGCACTCGCTGCGCTTTGGTTTTGAGTTGTTTTCGCTGTTTGAGTTACTTATTTGCATTTATTTGTCAATTTTCTGTTATATTATTCTTCAACTGGCCCCGAAAGCGATGTGTATTGCCAATATCGTCTGGGTTGTCGGGCAGTGAAAGTGTTATATTCCCTTGAAGAGATGAGAAGGGTTCACATTGATTCATTTTATACATACATACTCTATATATAAAAGGTTTGCAATGTTGACTTCTCTTAGGAGTGAAAATATCATTTTAAAGATGTCCAACAAAAATATCAAGTATGTTAACTTTAAAGGATAAGTAAACAGAAATAATATGGGTCAAAAACATTGTTTAAACAGTTTTGTTTTTTTGGTTTCATTCTTTTTAAAGAGTTGAAGGCGCTTGTAATGACTTGTGGTAATAACAATATATATATCCAATAATTTCATTCTCTTTAATAATAAGACGAAAAGTATTAAAACTTACTTTACAAAATCTTACTATTACATATTTTTTTAACGTCCAATTCTGAACCCTAAAAAAAGATTTATTGACTGTTATTTGAAGACAAAAGTAGTTTTAAGAGACTGTTAAGCGTAGCTCAAAGACTTTTATTTATCTTTTTTGGCCAATCTGGCAACGTTGACAAGAAACCCTTCATAGCTGAATATCGCACCTGGTCACCCAAAAAACCGTTAGGAAATTTTAAAAATTTCCAAGTTGTTATAATCCGGTTTAAAGTAATTTTGAATATTCCATAGTTTTTACTGTACAAATAATATTAGTATCCCAGTTTATGGTAAGTTAGCATATATCTGCTCTTTCCCCAAGCTCTTCAACAAAACAAACCCATTTCATTGATAATTTATTAATTTATTTAGATTGAATTTCATTAAATAGTTAAGGACATTGATATAATGTTGTGTCGCAATTATGATTATTATTTGTGTGTGTGTGTGTGTGTATTTAGTGCTTCAAGTAAGCAGAGTCTCTAACATACGTAGAAGGACCAAAATATCGAAACGAAAATAATATAAGCTAAACAATTAAATTGCTAGGACTTGTGTTTGTGTCTGTGTGCATGTGTGTTGTTTTCTGTTTCTGTTTCTGCTTCTCTTTAATAAACATACAATACATATCAAACATAAATCGTGTGTGGTTTTTAATACAATATAACTGTTTAGAACGGAAACCAGCATTAGGAAACTTTCATCGCATTCGGCTCGCTCGTCGCTTTGTTAAAACTTAAAATAAATAAATAAACATACATTTTTCAATGTGGCAACAATAGTTACAATTGGTTCAGTATTTCATATTTTGATTTTTTTTGGGTTTTTTTTTCGATTTTTTTTTTGTTTGTTTAGTGATTTTGATTTCGTTCTGAAATGCAATTACAAATAATAAGTTTCTATACAATCTGATGTGCTGGTCTATCCGAGTGAAGACAAAGCAAAGTTATCATAGACTTTAGCTAACTCTATCGACTTGAAGTTTTACAAAATTTGATTTGCTTTTGATTTAGTAGGACTCATCTTCTTCTCCTCCTGGTTCAGCTAATTTCTCTCATATCTAATGTAAGTATAAGGCATTATCTTCTCTTGTATATCGTTTTAATACATGTGTTGTATATCTCCATCTTCATCTTCCTCTCCATCGTTTTCCACTTGTATCCCTCTGATTTGATCCATAATTTCGTTGAACTTGTTTATGGCTAATTTAGGCTGGCTCCTCCACAGCTCCCACCTCCTAACCTCCTGACTCGTTGCAGATGACTTACATCAGCTTCTGCTTGGCACAATCGGGGCACAGAATATCGGGTCCGTCGGTGATGAAGCCACGACCCACTAGACTAGCCTTGCAGCTGGCACAAACGAAGCAGTCGTGGTGCCAGTGACGATCCTCAAACGAGATGAAGCGTGTGCCGCCAATGCCTGATGTTGCAGAAGTGGGCGAATTAAATTATAATAAATATTATGAATTAAATATTCTCATATATCACACTCACCTGTTATGGGCTTCACACAGGCCGTGCAACGTTTGGCAAACAGCTCGCCAAAGCACTCGGCACAATAGGGCTTCTCATCGCGGCTGGTGAATCTCTGGCCAGCTAGCGTGATGTTGCAGTGGGTGCACGTGAAGCACTCGCGATGCCACGGCTCGTTCTTGTAGGTAACACCTCCCGAGGTGATGACCTAAAACCCAAATGGCAATTGATTAAAAAAACCAAAATTATGAAATTTATAGACTATAAATACAAATTTAAAAATATTTAATACTTTAATACTTTTTTCTGGGCCCTACCGAATAAATATCTGTTAAGCCTCCCAACTTTCCTACCTTATTGCACTTGATGCAGCGCGTGGCGAACTTCTCCTCGTAGCAGCCGGCGCAGTAGATCTCCTGCTCCCGCGGGATGAAGGACTTGGTGCCGATGGCCGTCTTGCAGACGCAGCAGCAGAAGCAGTTCTCGTGCCATTGCCTGGTTTTGTACTCCATCTTCTTGGTACCTGGAAGGAATAGAGCGGATGGGGGGGAAAATCAATTCAAGTCGAATTCAATTTCCGCCTTACGAAGGCCTTGAACCTTGAACTTTGTCAACCCACTAACCCAGCTGCGGAACCTATCAGTTCAATCTGGAGGAAAAGTCAATTTCAGACAACGACAGATTGAGGGCAGAGTCAATCAGTGGATGGAAGACAATCCGTTTTCAATATATAGAACCCAAAACTTTCCTTCGTTATGTCAGCCAGACATGCAACTTTTTGCCACAACGGGGGTACCTGTCACGCCTCACCCGAATTTCTTCTGGGGCTTCAACATTAATTGTTATGCAGAAATTACGCTAATTTTTGGCTAGTCCTGAGACAAAAGACATTTCCCATTTGATTTAGGGCATATGAAAGCTTTAGTAGTCCATATAAACCCTTGAGGACTTTGCTCTCTTATTTATGTTTTTGCTTGCTTTTATTTATTGCGTGTTCGAAATGTTTGTGGCCAAAAAATAAGCAGACAAAAGAGTTTTCCCGCTGCGAGGAAATAGGTCTGCTAGAGCGGGTAATTGAGTGGAAAAGTTAAGTCTGTCGTCTGCAAATTATTCTTTAATTCGCGGTTGCCAAGCAAGACAATTGAGGAAAGTTAAGGTAGTCTCGGGAAAATTTGTTCTGGGAGTTGTGCTAAATTGCCTAAGTAAATTTTCATAAAAAGTTATATTAAGTTTCACTAATTTTAAGAAGAAGCTGATTGTTTACAGTCATTACAGTGGTAACTTTAACAAAATTTGCTAATACATCATTTGTTTTTTAATTTTTATAATATATATTTTAAAGGCACATAAAAACATTTGTTAATATAAAATCATTTACATTTAATTTTTAAAGATGATCTTTAAATGATTTCTAAATTTTTTTAACTTAATTCTATTTTTTTTTTAATATTAATTCAATTTTAAAACAATCCAAAGGTAACATATTCTAGATTTGACATATAACCAAAAATGTTTTGCTTTAAAGCATCTTTTAAATCAAAACATTTACTTTATATTTTTTGTTTTGTTATGTTAATGTTATGGGTTGTCTTTTCTTATTAAACACACAAGTTAATGGACCCTAGATTTATGATTGAATGGATTAGTTGTCTGGCTTGTTTGAGAGTCCCCCCTTAAATGGTATTCATTACTCATCATCGTCCATCGATGGCGATGACGCTATGGATCGCGCCACAAGCCAGTGGGCGGTTCCTTTCTTCTGGCCAATTTGAATAGTTTTCGGACGGTAATATTGATAAATTATGATGTCTCATCGGTCGTTAATTAAGAAACGCGCGATTTAAGAGTGTGTGGACCGCTTGGAAACTGCTGGTTGTTGATGGTTACCTGCTTTGCTGGCACGCGGATCGCCGAGGCGACAGTAATCGCCCAGTTGGCAATAAAAGTTGCGGTTCTCCTCCACGGCGGAGGCGTTGGGCAGGAACATGCTGAGCACGGCAATGTCCTCATTGTTGTCCTTGGCCTTCTTGATTCGCTCGGCGCCAATAGTCTTGGTTTGCAGATGAAGGCGAGACTTCATTCGCGAACTCAGCACATCCACATCGGTCATGATCGAGGGCTAGTTGTATTTTTCCGGGTTAGATCACGAATGGAAAGTGTACCCAGCCAAATGACTTCAGTCTTGACCTGCACCCACCTCCTACAAACTCGACTACTTTCTTAATAAGTCACGAAAAATGCAATTTCATTGATACCATCATCACTTTAAGTGGGTCAGTTGGAGATCGAAGACCAGCCATTAAACTCATTCGAGATATGTTATTCCACACCAAACGCCAAACACTATCTCTAAAACGATCTCTGGAATTAAGCAGAAAACAAATTTGGCGACGCCAAGTCTCTCTCTTTTTCGCCCATAGATCTGGTATGATCTCAAGGCGTTGCCTCCATGACATCATTTGCCAAATAACAAGTTTCATTAAACTTAGCGAATGCTTATAAATAAAATCCCAAGCCAATTTGGTTATAATGGAAATGAAACAACAACGGTCTATCATAAATCATTAAATAATTATCTTTTTGTAAATACAACAAAACCGAAAATTTGTTAAATTTCATGAACAATATGTTTTTTTTTTTGGTTTTGGCCAAAGCTTGTGCGCAAATTGAAGCAGGAAATTGTCCAAACTGGAGACGCACAGGAAGCTTAGATTGGAATAGAATAGATTAGAGTGGTATAATAACCATAGAAACCCACACAATTGGGAAGATGTAGGTGAATAGCTAAGGAATGTTGGAGAAATCGCCGTGTAAGTGTTGAGAGGAAGTTGTTTTATGAAATTATAAAAAGAATCTGAAAGATTTACATTTACATTTAGATTTTTACCAACTGAAATAGCAAATGTACAACAAGAAAATAATCGTTTTCTTAGCATTCCATTAGCAACAATTTAAATATTTAGAAAACTTCCCCAGCTACTCCTCGTATTAAAACATAGCTGTAGCTAATATTTAATTTGGCATAGAGATGTGAAAATTGTCATTTGAAAAGAAGATAATTAAACAGAGCCAAAAGTTTAAGTACATAATTGTTATTTCAGTAAACGAATAATCAAATGGCTTCCAGCATTAACTGCTTAGGCCACTCAATCTAGTTCAAACTCATTTTCCGAACTCATTTGACCCAAGAGTAGGTCCCATCAATATTCTGTTACCAACTCGTAACCACAACGTTCGTATGGGTTTCCACATTACCACTTTTTTGCGGCCAAATGGTGAGGCATAAATAACTTTTATTTATAGCGACCAGCGTCTAACATAATTATAACTAATTGTGATGGGTTGTCGGCTTGGCAAAGTGCACAGGCATCGCCCACTGGAAGATTGGAGCCCCAACTGACGCCTACAACAAACGCCGCCGCCGCAGCAACGACGATCGAATCGCCTGCCGAGGGTCAAGTGGAGAGGCATTGAGACAATGATATATTGACAGGTCGCTGACTGTGCGAGCGACGGCGCTGATTGATGGCATTTGCATTGGCCCATTCACGGTGTCAAAGCTCCGAAAACGAAAGTGGACTCGAATCGGATTCGGATATGTCAACCTAAGCCCAAACGCAAACCGAAACTGAAAAAATGAAACCCTTACGTCGTGCATGGTCTGCATTTTTAATTGCAATTGGAAACCACCAGCAGCAGCGCAAATATCACACACAGAAAGAAAATTTTATATACAAAGCAAATGCCATCTGTGTTTTTTTCTTCTTAGGAAATTATATAAATATTAAACAGGTCCGAGAAATTATTTGTATTAATGTCAGAAGCATTGAGAAAAAAAATTGGCAATCTATTCTTTTATTGTTCATAACTGTATTAATATTATGGCATAATATTAACTAAATTAATTTCTGCGTTGAAAGCAAACTGTGACTTGTTTTCATGTATAATTTAATTTTTAGAAAACTATAAAAACTATTTATAAACCATTAAATAAGAACAAAAAAATACAAGTTTAAGCTGATATGTTTTTGTTTTTGAGCTATGCATTATACAGAGGCTTAATTTAGCGGCTACCCGCAATATTTGATTTTCACTGTGAGATCTTTGACTTTGACCCGCCGCAGGGCACAAAATGCTGGCTCACAAGACGAGATTTATTGGACTGTTTGATTCGGTGAAAAGAGAAATTGGATTTGCTTGTTTGCGGGCCTTTGTTTTGATAAGACCAGCGGATGACATCGGCTGAGCGGGATCAGCTCTGGCGGTCAAGTATGAGGGAGTTTTAAACGGACCCACAGATAGGATCTTTAATTAGCCAGCGATTTAAGTGGACTGCCCCAAGGCGAATTGCCTGAATCACTCGGCCCGCAATTAACGAATTCAATTGAAAGCCATTTGGAAATAGTTTCAAGCGATTTCATTTCGATTGATATTCAATTGCAATGACAACAATAATAGTGGAAAGAAATTCCACAATTCAATTGCGTGCATATTCATATGTCTCTGTCGCTGGTTTACATGTTTGGCTTTACATGTTTTCCCATTTCGGATCGGATCGAATTTAAATGTGGAACGCGTCGAATTGGCCATCGCTTGACACTAAATGCAGCCAAAATGGGTCCAATTTCGTTTCCGGTTTTGATGGCACGAAATTTCTTTGGTTATTTATGAATTTCGACTTGATATCGAAATGTTTTTTATGGGAAATTGTAACTTGAGCAGAGGCGGTACGAGTATCTTGATTTGATTTCTGGGGTGACTTGCAGCTGCAACCTGACGATTGTGCAAAGTGTGTGTTTGTGTGGGCCGCACGTTACGTATACGCCCAGGATGTGTGCGCGAGTGCGAAGTGAAATCAGACGTTAAGTATACGCAATGTGGGTCGATGGGGGTTCGCTAGTTCCTCGAAATTCCCTCATTGTTGCAATTTACAATACAGGAAAACAGAAGCCATTTGGGTACACTTTTCCATATTGTTTACAGGTGAGTTCCTCTAAACAACAATATGTTTATAATTGGAGACTGGCACTGGTTTCTTTTAATCAACGCCGCAGTCCCCCAACTATAGACTTTACATTTTCTTTTTTTGGTTCTTTATTATATCGGGATGATCAGTATTTTTGTGAATTAAATTCGCATGCAATACGTTGCTTCAAGCAAAACAAACACACTGGCTATATGAAATTGATACAATAGGGAATTCTTTTATATCCGCGGCACATTCCACGCGCTTTGAAAGCCGCTTTGAGACTGAAAAACCGAGTCGAGGGCCCCAAACAAAACAGACGGAGACGGAGTTCAGAGAGAGAAAACCTGCCGAGAGCAACGAGTTATATTTTGTTGAATCGAATTGAGTTGAGTGAGCAAGCGAACAAGTGAATTGAGTGGAATTGCATACTGTTTACTGGAGAGGCGGTACCTGTTGCACGCCGCCTTCGACAACAGATCATCTTGTTGCTGCGAAGCCGACAAGCTGAAATAGCTGCACTGCCGAAAAATGAGACCATTTAGATCATTCATGGCATCTAAAAAATTTTATTTTTAAATGATGATACCCAAAACGAACAGGGTACTATAGCAAAGTCTATTCATACTGCTCACATAAGCCATAAACTTAAGTTTAATCATAAAAATGCATTTAATTTTCATTTTAAAAACGTTATTTATCATATGAAATATTAACAATTTTTTTATAATGCCAAAGATTACAAATCATATTCAAATGTTAGCAGTTCCTACGTAACATTTTTGAGGAACTTTATAAACTTTCAATCAAAATAATAATTATTTATTAATTTCTTTAATATCTTTATGTAGATTTTTAGTTTGGGGAGCATTTCTCTCTGTGTGGAACCTGGCAAGGCAGTCAAGGTGCCATTTAGAGACTTCAATCTGACGATCTCCGCCCGCTGGCCGGTTGTTGGTGAACTATTTTGACTGCTGAAACCGGCCCGGGAGGAGATTGACGAACCCGCCGGCACATGGCACTTGATTTAGCCTCCGTTTATGCAGATTACACTCGGTTATGAGTGTGGGCCCCCATTATGCACTGTGGCTCGGGATATGTCAACAGGAAAACCTAGAAGTCAGACTGGTTGGTTGCATGGTCGCAACGCCCAGTGGCATTTGGGGTGCGATTGAATAGGAAATTGTTGCAGTTTTTAATCAATTCTGACCCGATTTGGAGCGACTGAAAAGTATGCCTGTAGGGCGTTGCGGAATGAAGTTAATTTCGCTGGCATCGTTTTTGATTAATTCGTTTGAACTACGGAAATGGTTCGACACGCGTTGGATGATCCCGCAGTGCGTGGGATTCCCCTCTGTTCGCTACCAACAAATCAATCAATTGAACATCAATAAAAAATAGAAATTCATTAGAAAAATGTGCAATTAATTGGTTGATGGCAGTTCAGTAAAGTGGAAAATAAAGTATAAAAATTTAAAATGCTGAAACAGAGTGCATTTTTTTAGCTTTCCCTTATATACATTCAATTTTGTTGTATTTTTCGTTGTTGTTGTTGTATTAAATTAATAAATTTATTTCTTGGTTAAAATAAATCTAAAAAATCTTAATATTCACCTACCCATTTCTAGTTTTATATACTCAACCCAAATTGAAAGTCTCATACGCTCGGTGCCAAAAACCAAATTCTATTTGTTTCCTCCCGCTGATTCCCAATGTTTGGCCGCACCTCCGCCTTCGAAAGCAACATAATAATCATTTTTCATTCTAATGATACCGAACGAAGGCAATTTAAAAGCCACAAATCAGAGGGGAAAAAAGGAATTAAAATCCCAAAATTTTTGCTTCAACGACGCGTGTCGGAGAAAGTAAATAAATTTTGATTATTTTGAATTATTTTGCGGTGAGTCATGGATGAGCTCAATGGGGATTTGGATGGGATTTGTATCTGCTTAGTATGCACTTGATACAGAGATTAGTTTGGAACCAAATTGGTCAGTCACCGTGTCAACTGTCAATCAGATTTCCACCTTTGACAAACAGCAGAATCTCTCAATCCGAGCTGAAGATTGTGTGTGGGATGCGCTGACATTGAAATAACTTTTCGCAAGTGCAGGAAAATCAACAATATTATAATATTTACTGCTTCTGGCCTGTTCTACACGTAATTGGCAACGCGTGGTTGGTAACCTTGCGTTAATGCGAAAGTGTCACGGCCCCCTTGGTGTTTTGGCCAAATTGGGAAACAGATCGGATCGGTTAAGATCGCTTCGAACCGTATCGTATCGCATCGTATCGGGTGTTGGTGTTCGCTCGGAACTGATCTGCGGCATTTAACAGCCATAAATTTATCACTCGCTGACAAAGTCAATGTATTCTGACACTGTTTGCCTTTCTGTCATATATTTATTTGCGCTACAATTGAAAGCGGAGCAGACACCTTGTCCGAGCAGCAGGGTGAATGGGAATGGGATTGGGGTTTTTGGATAGCTGGTTGGGTTCAGGGTCTGGCGTGGGCTGGAACTGTTGGCCCGTTTCATTAAAGACTCGGAGCGCAGGTGACAATGAACTTGCAGTTAAGACATCAACGCACTTACGTAAGCAGTCGTATCTTTGCATCTCGAAACTGGAAGCACTCGAGTGTGGCAGGTTCGTTAGCTGCAATGTAAGGCTTGCGAATCATTCAGATACTTTTGGGTGGACCACTTGTGTATGATTTTTAAATTTTAACAATATTTTGGCAAGTAATTTCAGTTTTTTAATTGCATTTTTTTATTGTTTAAGACATTAATGTGTAGCACTTTAACAACCATTGATTTTAATGTTTTTAAACTGGTTTTAAAGTTCAACACTCCTTTAAACATTCTTAAATTGGTTTTATTCGTAACCTTTTAACAGCATAAGAATACTCTTTGGCTTTGAATCGTTTTTTATAGTGTATAATGACTTTTAAAAAGTTTTTCCGTTTATTACTTATACGTGCTTATTTGTATATGTTTATATCTTTACTAAAAGTTGTATGTCTTTCCAAGCTTTAAAATGGTAACAAAGAGGCCTCGATACAATTTACAACATTTATTTATTTTGAATTTCCAAATAAAAGCAGTCCACCCTAATACCCATAAAGGCAACTTGGCCAACAAAATAGCATAGCAAATGCAATCAATTTCCTTGCATTGGCATTATAAATTGATCAAGTGCTTGAAATACGGCATGGATACCGGGTACCCGTGCGTATCCACCTGTGCTGAACCAGTTTCTGGCCGCCTAGCTCTTGATAATATCCATTCCTGCAGTTAACAATTAGCAATCTTTAACGGTAACAAGAAGAACTTGAATTTCGAGAGGGGCATCTTCAAGACAAAATTCGTTTTTGCTCTGCCATTTCCCAGCAACCGCCCGCAAGTATACTACAATTTGAATAGTCTTTCTTAATTTTTCTTACCTGCGCGAAAAACTTCGCCGCAGCCATCGCAACGGGACGCAAACTGGGCATCGTAGCAGTTTCCGCAGTAGATCTTATCCGCCTTGGCTCCAAACTGCTTGTCCACCAGCGACAAATGGCACTTGAAGCACAAAAAGCATGCCTCATGCCAGTGCTTGTCTTTGTACGAAAGATCCTGAAATGGGAAAGATATTAAGGTGAATTAGACAGCAGCTAAGACTTGAGTTTACTTTGGTTTTTCCATAACTCCATAAACACTCTTATCCGGCTAATAATAATATAAGAAAGGTTATTGAAAAATGGTTAAACAATTTATATTGATCTATCTATCTGATTTTAATAAACTAAATTTATTGCTCACGTAACTAGTTTATTATGATTCAAATGTAGAACTGTGACAAGGTTCATAATTATTTATAAGAATAAACCTGATTATTATTTCTTAAAGTATCTTTTGACTTTCCCCAACGAGAGCAAGGTTATTTGAATTTTCGTCAAGATATTCCCACATCTAATTAAACATAAACTGCAGGAATTCTTCTCATGTTGCAGTTGTCAGTCTATTTTTAAAGTGATAATTAAAGCAAATTATGACTAGACGCATAAAACTTATCTAATAAAAACAAGATGGTAATAAAACAGACAACCCGAAAGGCAACAGAGAAATAAAAGCTACATTAAAAATCAATTTTTTCGGTAAACTGTTGTAATCTAAACTATTTTGGCCGATTCGAAATATTTATTGATTTCTTTTTGGTTTTATGGGCTGCAGTCCAAACTGGTTTTTAACTTTTCAGGGGAAGTGTGCATCGTATAATCTTGCAGTCTGCGTGTCTGCCCTACTTAATGGTTATTAAATGTTTTGACTACCCACATATGGCCATAAATTCGGTTTACGAACAGTTTATGACCCCCCGATTCCCCGTTTAATATTATAATACAGACACGTACCTTCGAGTCGATGCCAATGATCTTGTTGCACTCCTCGCACGTATTGGCGAACACGTTCTCGTAGCACTTGATGCAGTACGGATGATCGTCCCGGATGACGTAACGCTGTCCGGTGAGGCTCTCGTCGCACTGCCAGCAGCAAAAGTGTCCGGAGTGCCAGTCCTTGTCCATGGCTTTTGTGTACTCGCCACTGAAAATTAACTGCAAGCACACACAGAAATCGTGGGAGATATAGAGATATCGATTCACATCACATTTGCGTATAAACAAAACAGGAAATATCACATAGATTCAGTATTTTAGGTTTAGGTTTCATAGGCTTTCTGTATATAGTATATATTTTTTGTGTTGTGCAGTGTGATTTTGGTATGTTAACTTGTGGTTTCTTTGTGGCACTGGTTGTGGAGAGTGGGTGTACTTAGATAGACTTGGTGGATACCTTTTAGTAAACATTTTTGCCGAGGAAAGTAGAGTAGTAACGTGTGTCGTTTTGTAAAAGTTCGATATGCGAGAGTTTTCTTTGGATAGTATACATATATATATATATATTTTGTAATCTTTTTGCTTGGAATTGCGTTTTGAATTGGAATGTTTTTGGAAGAATGTTTTTTTCTGTACAGAAAGTATTGGTATTTGGGATGATCGGACAGAGACCACGAGAATTGCAATGAACATGAGAGAAGAAGAATATCGTTACGAACTGCCACAAAACTGTGCTGGGACACACATGACACAGGTCACCTACCCCCTTTCCTCGATGGAGGCGTCCACCTCGACCTCGCTGATCTGGACCTCGGATTCGCGCCGCTTCGACGACTTCTTGACCTTTTTCGTGGTCTTCTTCACTTCCGTTTGCACGGTTTGCATAATTTCCACGTCCGCCATATCGCGCCCGCTATCTCGCTCGCTCCAATCGACCGACTGAACTTTCTATAATTATTGTTTCTTGTGGATTTGTATATATCGGATGGGGACTGTGTTAGGGTGTATGTATTTTTGTATTTCGGTTTTTTTGTTTTGTGTATTTTCGATCGATTTTTGGGGAGGTCTAGAACGGTATGAACTTTGCCGAGTCGGGATCTCAACTGGCGCAGCGGTTTCCGAAAATGTTTTTCAAATCGCTTGCTGCACCGCTTTCAGTCCGCTCTGTATCTAGTTTCGCCGCCGCCAAGTGTAAAAATAAAATCACCGAGAGCGCAGAGCGAACTGCGGATCAGTGGAGATCGGAAAAGATCTCGCGGAGATCTCTTTTTCGGAGCGGCACGGACGGGCGGCTGAATTATTGCGGTAGACAATGTAAATATTGCCAATAATTAACGGCATTATTGAATTTGCAATGCAATTGGGTAATTTTCTCTACGATTTCGGCCAATTTGCATGCAATATTTCGTTCGCGCTTCCCGCTAAAAATAGTAAATGAAAAATCGAACGCAATTCAGGTGCCAAGAGGTGTGGGCGTATGGGGCGGTCCACCTGCCGCCGGCTAAAATGGGTGTGGCGTCCCCTGAAAATGTAACCCCCGCTCCTCCCCAAAACCCCCCTCGAAGTGCTTGTCAGAGTTTTGAAAAATTTTCAATTTTTCACCAAAAGAAATGTAGTGGGTTTTCTTGTTGTTGCTGGCGCTTGTGCACACGACACACACAAGAAGCGCACATTCAAACACTCTCGTAAATGGAAAATCTCGGAAAATTCTCTTTCTTCCCACACTGCACTACACACGACACGATCGCTACCCAGTGGAGCATAAATCGCCATTGGATGGAATCTAAAACGATGATCTGCGTCTGGCATTTTGATTATCGCACCCCTACGGTATGTTCGTATTTTCCAATAGATTTCCCTAATTGATCTCCAGCCCATACACTATCGTATTAGTATTAATATATATGGAATTTATTTTGGCATTCCGAAATTTCTTGATTTTCTGGCATTACAGCATTTGGCAAACAGACATCATTGAAATGCCAATGGGCGCAAAATGTTTACTGAATTGAAATGAACCAACAGGTGTGCCGGCAAATTAGAAAAATACTCGCAATTTAATGTAAGAAATTATTCCGATATTAAGCAAAACCATAAATAGAAATATTAAGAAGTTAATTTTGTTCTTTAGCATTTATTTGCTTGCTTTTATAATTTAACGTTAAATGGGTATATTTATGATATCAATTAGCAATGCATTAAAGCTTAAAAGCAATTATTACAAAAATAGTAAAAAAGTTTGTAAGCTAATTTAATTCTAAGCTATTTTAAAAATAAGCTGCTAAAGGAATAGACTTCTGACATTTGATGAATCCAGCAAATAAAATGTGTAGCTTTTAATGGATCACTTATTCACCATGACCTCATCTAGTCCTAAATCAATGTCATAGTTTTCGATGTGTTTAAAAAAATGTTTCACCCCAATTAATAACCAATGTTTATTCAAGAGCAGAACAAATTTCCATTAGACAAATTGACGCGATACCTGAGGGCGAATGACCAAGGTAAATTGGCGAGAACTAAACAAGTACAAATGACCAACGGGTCGTGAGAATGTTCTAGTGACAGTTTGTTAGTGGAAAGCAATTAACAAGGCCTCAAATGAACGCCGTTCTAGGTCGACAGTCTAACCTAAGCGGGGAATAAGAAATACATGTCAGATTAAAATGAACAATAAACAAAATCAACAACTCGTGAATGTTTTGGCCAAAGGGAACCAACCACAAAAAATATATGTTTATTGTTTAAGAATCAAAATGTTGATGTAAACTGATTCACTGCTGTGATGGGAATTTATGGCTTTAATAATGTTGTACCACTGACGTGGGTTGAGCAAAGATGATGGGGATTTGATGCAATTAAATATCCAGGCAGTATTGCCCATAACATTAACCGAAATTATAAAATAAAAGCTTTGATTTATAACAACGATAAAAACGTAAAAGTTTAATAGATCTTGTTTTTCTTAAACATTTTTTGTTTTCAAATTCCAGGGATTAATCTAAAGAAGTATTTCAAAATTATGACAAATCATCAAAAGTCTTACTTGTAAATTGCATAGTTTTTAAGCATATTCATATTTTTTGCCTTCATTTTCTTATTTGTTATTTTTAAGTTTTCTGTTTTAACTTTGGTCTTAAGCTATACATTTTTAAAGTCTTTAAAAATTTTATAACTATAAATATATAGAAATTCTGGAGTTTCTTTAAATGGAAATGTATTTCCGGCTCGTTTTCTGCACCCGAATTTCATTCAGCTGGCCATGCTCCTATCTATCATATACGGTGCATGATATATGTTCGTGCTTGAGTATATGCACATACTTATAGAATAATGCATCGCATGTGTATATTAGTTGTTGCTATTTTTGCCGCAGACACAAGCAACAACAACTGCAATGGAGCCGAGTGTAATGCAATCTGTGAGTTGGTCTAAAAATAAACTGCATTTTGCGAATCTTTGATAAAAAGTTTTTGCGTGATGTGACTGCCCGTCATCCTCCTTCCGCTCCTCATTACGATTATTTGGCATTTTTCACGCGGGCGTTAAAGCGTTAATTGGGTCATAAATTCAGACACACACATATAGACAGGCGCGTATTTTCCAGCGTATTTTTATATTTTTTATTTCTTGTTTATTGAGCGAGAATCAAAAGCGAAGAGGGAAACTTTACCAAGACAAGAAGCCTATTCTGTGTAAATTATTCAATGGGGGGATGTCTATAAGTTCAAGTTTAAGAACAGCTGCGCCCCAAAAAGAATTGGTTTTAATTTGGCACATTTTTAATTTGTCTTTAAAATGGTCGAGGCAAATCAAATGAAATCATGTTTTTTGGAAATTTATCGAAAAATTCACATATGCAAGCAAGTGATGCCAAATGGATGACTCTCTATTTTTGGAATGCAAAAACAAATGTTTGGCAATGTGAAAAAAGGTGTTTCATTTAACTGACACTGAATATGAAAAAAAATTGGTTTACCAGCTGAACGCACAACATTCAAGTGAATTTTTTAAAAATTATTTAAGGCAATTTTCTGCCAGCAGTACAAATACTATATGCGCTTGTTCCTTGGGGGGAAAATATGAAAGAAAATAAAACCGCTGGCTTTTAAGTGTGCCCCGCAAGAAAAATGAATTCATGTCAAAGACAAAACTATTGAATAAGACTTTTTGGCAGCGTTTTCGCCGTGTTTGCTTGGATGTGGCTCTAACGCAAGTTCGGAGAGATACATTTATTTGCCGTACAGATGCATTACGTAATGAGTTTTACAGAAATAAATTCCAAATGGCCCGTTTCCCCAGTGCAAAAGTGAAGAACAAAGCCAAGTGAGCTGCGTAAACAAATCACTCGAGTGACACACTTTCCTGTTGGCCTGTCACAAATATTTTGAGAATTTTTCATTTTCAATTTCCCCTTTTGCGGACTGACAGTCGCTGACATAATTTGTTATCTATGCGAACCTTTGCCGCCATTCAGTGGCTGACTTTTGGTTAATTTGACTAAGGACACGACATATAAAACTTGACAGGGGCATATCGCCAAAAAATAATATGCAAAATAAGCGCAAAAAAAACATGTTCGTCAAAACAGACATAAGCGGAAAAACCTGAATGAATTCGAATGGCAAGAGCTGGAAATCTTTTAGATAGATGAGCATACTTTCGGGATTCGAACGCTGCATACTTTGGGGAAGAACCAGAAAATAAATTAGAAAATAATTAAAGGGAAGAATCTCAATCGCATTTACACGGTTTTTTAGCAAAGGTTAGCAAGAAAGAAACAATAACAAACATGATATAGTCCTATTTTTAAATCTAAATTGACGATTTAATGATAAACTTCAGAAAATATGAATAGTTTTTCGTGAATAGCACATTGAATTTGTATTGAACATAATTAATTACTAGAAATTATTTAGTAACATTAGTTTTATTTATAACTAACAGATCATTTAGTCCCAATCAACATATATATAAATCAACAAAAAAAAAAACACTTTTAATTTAAATGACATTTTTGTCTCATTATAATACCAAAGATAAACATGATACATATTTTATTGTGACAAATTCTAGTCCAACATAATGCTACTTAGACCTGACCTTAGGCTCATTAGTCACACATAAGTCAAATAAACCCAAGTGTACGGGCAAAGCAAAGAATATATGTATACAAAGTTCGTTTGCTTGACAGTTTGTTTTTGTTTCGTTTATAGTCGCAATGACAAGAGCATTAAAAATCGAGTAAATCTATATGGCGAACATTTCCCAATGGGATTTATGTGTTGGCCCATCACCAGGCTCAGGCTGGTAAGACTCGTGTGTCAAACGATGACATCATGCAAAAATGCAAATTGGGCCGCAGATATATGTATGTATAGTGTATTTACAATAAAATGGGCAATTGTGGGAAGATTTATGGTCCCTCTTCTTCTGCGGTTGCACTTGGATGGATGACACCGGTGCGGCGGCATGAATGATCATGATCTCAATGCCCGAGTATTTCGGTGGCCGATGCAGAATTGGCACAAGCCACAGATACGAAATTTATATTTATAGCGACCAGAGTACAACGAATTGTTTTCTTCATTTATTCAGTTGGCTTTTATTCTCGGCATATTTATAAAGACAAAATCGTTAAGTAAACTAACAGCTATGGTAAACAATCCTTCAATCGTTCGGTATTTCTTGGGTTCAAAGTTTTCTGGGTCGTTAGTATAATACATAGTTTATACAGTGCGGGTTCGGGGACCCCCATAATCGGGTGTTTTTACCCTCAGTCAGAGGAGCGGATGCTGGATGCTGGGTACTGAGTTCTGAGTTCTGGACACTGGTTCTTTAACTGGGACTGATTTCATGTACAGCGTGCTCGGTTTTGGATGTGGCTTGGACTGGATTGTGCTGGGCTGTGCTTGGCTTGACTTGGCTTGGCTTATGAACATGTCTATAAGAAACAGATAGAGAGTAAATCAAATGAGTGATAGAGTGTAGGTAGGTACAAGACTAGTTATCAAACCAAGCGAGCTAGAAAAGCGGATAGAAGTTGGCATCTTTGAGTATATCGAAGGTATCCACCACGGATCGGGCCGGCACCACTGCAGCCACCGTAGTGGTGGATGATGAAGGGGGTTCTCCAATCTCCTCGATCGAAGATGCTGGGGTTATGCAAACACTCTGTCCAGTACTGATGGTGGACAGTAGATTTTGCTGCGTGGATTCTGGAGTCAAATTAGTGGACACCGAAACATGCGCAATCTCCGCCAGAGCGGCAGCCAGAGCCTCATCCAACTGAGAATCTTCCGTAGCCTGCGGTTGGGTCTCCTCTTTAGCTTCTTCTTTGTTTTCCTTTGCCGAAGTTCTCTTGCGTTTCTTGGTCTTTTTCTTGGTGGACTGCTCTTCGTCTCGTTCCTGTGGTTCAAATTCAGCTATGCCCTCCAAGGATTCACCCACAAGGGCAAGACTGTGACGAGGTGAGAAGAGTCCTGATGCTCCGTTGGCTTCATCGTTGGTCAAGCTGCTTTTGGAGCTTCGTCTGGAGCGTGTCTTTCTCTTGGGTGGTTCGGCTACCTCCTGATCTTCATTATGTCGAGTAGTTGCCATTTGCGTATCCGAATCGTTGTCGTCCCTTAGTTCCTCCTCGGTTTTGGATCCTTTGCGCAGCTTCTTCTTGCTCTTCTTCTTTTTGGGCTTCTCAGCGGGCGATTCTTCCAAGGGAGCCACCACTTCTGGCTGTTCTTCGGGTAGATCTTCGTCCTGCGGAAGTTCTTCAGGTACGTCTGGAAGAATTTCGCGTACAGGACTACGGCTGAAGAGTGTGATGCTTTCTCCACCTAGACTGATTCGGCGGTTGTCCAATAGCTCTCCATTTTCCATTTCACCGTTTTCTTCATTTGTATACACTAACTGATCTTGGTCCTGGTCCTGGTCCTGTTCTTCTTCCTGTTCTCGTTCCTGCCATCCAAATTCCTCCTCAAACTGATCTCTGGCCTCTTGATCGTCATTCTCATCTCCTATATCTTGAGCATTCCTCTCCTCTTCATCGTTGTCGTCTAGTCGAAAGTTCTTGCGCCAGTTGTACTCTCTCTTGGGTTTGTAATTCAGATCCACCTCGATATCGTCCTCTAGATCACCCACTTCCAGATTAGGACTAAAACCATAGCGGGATCGTAACCTCGTAGATTGCCGGGCCGCAACATGAGCATCCCCCAAATAACGCATTTCAGATTCCCGGCGATCGTTTTCTGGTATCAAACCCAAGGCTATGTCGACGTCCGAATGGCGGGTACTGGAGTGAGAACGCTCCAACTCCCTAGTTTTGGCCCACAGCGCATATTTATCACTCTCAGAGCCTGACTTTTCCTTGTCCGATTCGCTGTGGTCCGAGGGCAATTGCTCCTGAACCATGGTCTCATATTCCCGCAGGATGCCCGACTGTTTTCTGTTCTTAATGGCCTCGTTGTAGATCTGCTCGATGAAGGAGTCCGGGTCGGAGTAGGGTGTTGCGCCGCCCACAGCTCCATCATCGAAGCCATAGTCAAGGAAATCCTCAACATCCTCCACCTCTTCCCAATCCTGAGCTCCCCGATTCTCGTAGCGATCTGCATTCCTTTCCGCCTCCTCACATTCGGAGGTGTCATGATGGGATTCATCGGTGGGTTGGGTGCGCTCGTTGTTATCCGAGATACCCTCGTCCAGCTCAAACTCGTACTCATCTTCATCGTCAATCTCTACCACTGTCTGGCGCGTGTCCTCGCTGTCGTTGGAGCTGCTCCTCTCCTGGTCAAGGTTCTCAAGGTCCCCAACAATGTCATTGCTGTAGATGGCATTGGTGGCATCGAATTCAGCTGCCTCTGCCTCTGCGGCCAAAACAGCTCTCACCCAGGAATCTTCATCCACAACCGGACTCTTCGATTCCGAATAGTCCTCCTGCTCTTCGGTATAAAAATCCTCTTTTAACCAAGTTCGGGTCCCCGTTAGAGTTCGCACTTCGATTTGTGAGATGTAAACGTAGTCATCGCTGGGGTACTCCTCAACGGGCTGTTCCTGGGCCAGTGAGTAGCGACGGAAGTGATGGTATTCATCCGGCTCCATGTCACCCATCAAAGCTGAATCAGAGGCCCGTCGTTCACTGTCCAAGAAGTCGGCATTCAAGTGCCGTGAAAAGTTCTCAAAATTAATGCTCGAGGCGGCCAATCTGTCCAGTAACTGGTCTTGCAGCTCCCTCTTGGCCGACTCCGCTTCAATGTCCCTCAACTGAGTTAGTTCCTCATCTCTCAAGGGTGAACGACTCTGGCTACGCGATCGCTGGAACTCGGCGGTCCGGTGACGCAAGTCATCAAGTTGGGCGGGGGATATCTCATGGGATTCGCCGGCTCTTTCTTCGGAATAAGTTTTTGGTTTGGCGCCTAATCGATTGTCGGTTAGAGAGTCTAGAATGGCTGCTTGGAGTTCCCTTTGGGCTGCCGCCTGCTCTCGTGCCAGATCCATGCTCATTCCAGGAGATGGGCTCCGGGATCGTTGAAACTGAGCTGCCTCACGACGTAGCTCCTTGAACTGATCACTTCCCAGATCCATCGATTCGCCCACATAAGTGGAGCGTTTGAAGCCGCTGGCCACGAGTTCATCCTGCAGATCCCTGGCCACCTCGGAGATCGTGCGATCGAGATCCGCGTTCTCCCGTGTCATCTCGACCACTCGCTCTAGTTCTGAGTTGGTGGGGCTGAGCACGCGTAACTCCACTTCCTCGTTGGCATTGTGAAGTTTCTCCAACGCTTCCAGGTCCAACTCTCGCTGCTTGGCACTGGCGGCCAAGACACTTTCCAACTCCTCGCTATTTTTGCGTAAAGTACGCAACTCACTGCCCTCCAAATTGAGCATCAGATGGAATTCATCTGGCACCGGATCTGGGGACTGGGATCGCGAACGAGATGGTGACAGGGATCGCATATCGCGTCTTTCTTCTCTGTGTTCTTCTTTCTCCTCAACAAACTCGTACACATACTCCACTGTCAAACGGGTTTCGGGTTCCGGAGTCCTTGCTCTTTCCTGGAGCACCTCAAAGAACTGATCATTTTGGGCTATCAGCTTCTCCCGTCGCTTCTGCACACTTTGCTCCAAATTAGCCGCCGTGGGCAGTGGAGAGCGCGATCGGGACCGAGAATGGGAACGTACGCGATTCAGGCGCAATTGCTCGAAAAGTCTGGCCATACTCTCTGGAGTGTCCTCAGGTTCTGCTTCGGTTTGGATTGCAGTCTCCTCTGGTGGTTCCACAATTTCAATGGATATGGTGGGTAGCGGAAGAGGAAGCGGTGATTTTGGCGGTGAAGCGGACTCTATTATGACCTCTGGCGATGTCATTTGTTCGTGTAGTTTCTCGAAGATTTCATCATTATGCTGGATACGTTTCAGACGGCGGCTCTCCAAGCTCTTTTCTATATTGCCTGCCGTGGGCAGCGGGGAACGGGAACGGGATCTCGATCCGGAGCGGGCATTCCGCTCAGCTCTTAAGTTCTCCACAAAGAGTCGCATCTGTTCGGGCGTAGTTTCGGCATCTTCCATGGGCTCATCCACCCTTTCATTGATCTCAATGACGGGTTGCGGCAGGATGACCTCCAGTTGTGGGCTCAATCTTTCATTGGCATTAGTTTCGATTTCCATGGAACCTTCCGAACCAGAGTGGGATAGTCGTTCAGCCAGCTCGTCGTTCTGTTTGATCAGTCGCTCCCTGCGTTTGTGAATGCTCTTCTCCAGATTCTCAGAGGTGGGGAGTGGAGAACGGGAACGTGATCGGGATCGGGATTGTATCCTGCCAACAGACGGCTCTCTCCCCCTTTCCTCTAAAGGAGTACCAAGAGGAGCTCCTTCTAGGGGCTCGTATACCATTGGTAACATAGAATTACCATTCCGAGCATCATCGGCCACCGTTTGTATTTGCAGCTGTTCATTTAAGGACTCGTTTTCATTCAAGTTCGATTCCAGGAGTTGAAGCACAGACTCGCAGTTAAGTTCACCTGCCACTATACCCTCCTGCGTGTCGTCGAATACCTCGAGCGATCGTTCTGTGTCCACATCCATAAGGTTAGCCACATTCTTGGGAGCTGGTGAGGGATTTCGAGATGCGGAACGTGATCTTGAAGGGTTCACGGAAGCGGTAAAGTCGTAGAAGTCGCTGAGTCCCTCCATCAGCAATCCATACTGATCCCGCCAAGGTGCCGTATCCGGTTGCTGGACATTGATGGACGGTGTTGCTCGCGGTGGCTGCTGTGGCTCCAGATGCTGCTCCTGACTGGCGGACCAGCGTTCCGGGTAGTGCTCCATCTCATCCATGCGTGGACTGCGTCGCAAACCAGGTGAGCCACCCCTTGATTGCTCCTCTGTTGCGGAAGAGGTTTGCAACTTTTGAGGGAGGGAAAGCGGGAAAGCAGGTGATCAAGCGATAAGCAGAAGCGGTAGCCATATGAAATGCAAAGAGGTAAAGCAGTTAGGGGAAGTTAGTTAAGCAGCAGTGGGGCTTGGAGTTGTGTGAATCAGGTTTGGATCGGATTTAGTGGATGTAAGAAGGTACTAGGTGGCTGTCCTACGCACTTACATTGGCTTTTTTGCTGTCGCTGGTCTCTGCTCCTTGCGTGTTATCCTTTTCCGTTTCCTTGTCCTAACACACATAATAAACCATTGTTTAAGGTCCTTGACTGATAGTTTCATTTACTCACCACCTGCTCCTTGGAAAGTTGCTGCTTGAGGGCAGCCACTGCCTGTTCGTTTTGTGCCTCAGTAGCATCCTCAAAAGAGGAAGATTTCGGCTCATTTGTGGCTTCGTCCTCCACATCTTGTCCTTTGGAAGGTCTCTCCGGCTCGATCACCTCTTCGTCAATGGAGAGGGCTTTTTCCCGCTTCCAGAACTCGGTGTCCTTATAGTGCTCCGGTACCACCTCGCCCCAGGGATTTGTGCTCTCTTCGCCGAGCATCTCCAGGGACCCACTCGGATCTGCTGGCTGTTTCACATCCTTTGCTGGACTTCTTTTGTGGCGACGGTGGGACTTGACCTTCAGGGTGGGTTCACTCGTATACTTGATGGGGTTGTAGTCATCCCGGTCGCCATGGCGCAGCTCCTCCTCCTCCAGCGAGGTGAACATCTTGAGCTCCTCGTCGCGGGAAGCGCGTGAGTCTCGCGAGGAGTTGGAGCTGCCACTGGAGCGGCGCTTCTTGAAAGCCCTTCTTCTGCCTGAGCCATCTTCTCGTACCAATGGACGACTCTTGATTCCATCCAGGGATCGAAGGTAGTCCTCGGTGTACTGAATATCCGGTATTTGATCTTCCCCCTCGGGTTCTGGGCGTTCGCCTTCGGTGCGGTTGATTTCGTCGGAGAGTTGGGTACTGAACGAAGATTGTTGGCTGGAAAAGGGCTCCAAGGATGAACCTTCATCGGAAACACCTGGAAATGTGAGGGTCTTCGACTTAACCAAATAGCCGTCTTCGGAACCACTTCCCTGACCAAATTGCGTTTTCACTTTCTGAACCACCAAAGGTTCTTCGGCTGGCTCCTGGAATCTAGGTGGCGCTACCTTCTTCACACAGGGTTCTTCCACCACGGGTTCCATGCCGGCGTACTCATCTGCCTCTTCTTTGCTGTGGGTGGCTTGCAGCTGGCGCTGCTGCAGCATCACCATCTCCTCTTCAGCCTCAAGGAACCGTCTTGCATTCTCATCGATCATCCGCTGCCTCTGCTCCAGATCCGTTTTACTGGAAATGAGGCGACGGGACTGCTCTGCCATGGCGGCTTCTTCCTCCAGCTCGCTCTCGGTGGCGCTCATGCTGAGCTCTCTTTCAGCTGCCAGTAGACGCTCTACAATCTCCGCATCACGTTGCGCCTGTTCTTCTTCGTCGGCTTCGTCGCGCTCTCGCTGGATCTCGGCTTCAAAGAGACGACGCTCGGTTTCATCGGCCTCGGCTTCGGCTAGGAGTTTCTCTTGTTCGGCTTGCTCCCTTTGGCGCTCTGCTTCGAATATTCTTCTTTCGTTTTCTTCAATCTCGCGCTGCTCTTCAGCTGCTTGCAGTCTGCGCTCTTGCTCCTCTCTTTCACGTTCCGCCTCTATAAGTTTTCTTTCACTGTCTAGGCGTTCTCTCTCTTCGATTTCACGCTGTTTACGCTCGTTCTCTTCTGCCTCTAGCTGCCTGCGTTCGGCGTCTCTCTGTTCTTGCAGCTCCTTTGCCGCCTGCTCTCTCTCGCGCTGTCTTTCGGCCTCCAAGAGCTTTTTCTGTTGCTCCTCCGATTCCTCCCTCTCCCTCTGGATTCTCAGTCTTTCTTCAGCCAATTTGGCTTCGGCTTCGGCCAGCTGACGTCGCGTCTCCGCTTCGATCTGTTGTTGGCGTGCCAGTTCCGCGGCCAGAGCTTCTCTTTTGTCTCCAGCGGGATCCACCCGTATGCCGTTGCTGTAAAGGACACCATCCTGCATGACATTGGTGCCTGCGAGGGCTTCTCTTTCGGCCGCCTCTTTAATCTCCTTATCCAATCTCTCACGCATACGAGGTAATTCTTCGGAATCAGCAGCTGCATCGGCAGAAGAATCCCCGGGATGACGGAAACTCCAGTGGTAGAGATGGCGGGCTACAAAGGCGAATTCCAGGGCGCCCAGATAGCCAATTAGCAGCGAGAAAAGCAGCTCGCCGACGCCGGTTAGCGCCGTCTCCTCAGCGGCCATTGCGTAATGCCCAATATCGAATCCAAATCCGTATCCGAATCCTCCAACGCTCGGCGATGCAATGAGAATGCCTCGGCGAGAAACGATTCGGTTAAACGCGTATTATATAAATTGTATTCACCACGCACTCGAAAAACTCACACCACTCACGTTAATGGCCAGTCGATTAGGTAATTCGAAAAATATTTATCTCACTTCACGCTCGCCAATCATTGGACCAATCATCGATATATATTTATTTATCTACGTTTTGAGACTTTTATGAGAGCCGCGAGGTGACGAGAATCGGATAATCGGGCAACTGGCAGACGGCAGACGGCTGCAATTCGACGGGCGGACTCTTGTTTGCCGCTAATCGATCGTCTTGCAACTGATTAATGCCCCGGCGGCGGCAAGTGCCCAAGGGTCCGTCGATTTTTAGAGAAACAAGTGAATCAGCGGCGAGAGAACCGCCAAGAACCGAATCCGTTCAAATGGCAAACGGCGCTAATTGACGGCCAGCGAAGAGAGCAGCCAACTGACAAGACAACGGCGACTTTTGTCGCTGGCAATTTGGCAACACAAATGCCTCTGTTTCGGCCTCGTCCGCTGCTGCACTGCCTCTGTGTCAAATGCCAAAGCAATAGGAATTGGCCAAGGCGGATTTTCTAATCAGTTTAGTCGACACCCCAACGGCCACGCCCCCTGCTTTCGGGCGATCTATTTTGGTCCACGCTTCGATTGCTGTTTTCCACAACACACTTTTCGCCACTTTCTGCTTTGCTCGCAGTTTTCTTGCAGGAGAACAGTCGGCGACATGGCCATAAATCCCATTCGGCAAACAAATTGCTTAGAATAAGGAATTTGAGATATGTTTACTCAGTTATACAGAAATTTTATAATCGGTCGAGCCATATAAAAATTTTTGCATAAAAAATGCGGGATAAAATATATTTATGGCATACGTTATGCACATTTCGATGTGTTTTCAATTCGCTTTTATTATCAGTGGCACAATTGACATTCAATATTTAAAAACTATTTTAATTGAATCAAGAATTGTTCATATAGTGGCTTTTTAAAGCAAACTTAACAGAAAAAAAATTTCTCGTTTGTAAAGTAAGTTCTTTCTGAAATTCCACTAATATTACGCATACGCACAGTTGGTGTCAAAGACATGAAAATGTATTTATTTCAATATTTCCCCAACAAATAAAGAATTAAATGCATGAATCTTACTGTACACACTGTTTTGCAAATTTGTTTTTCTTTGGCATAGCAAGCGCCTGGGGCCAGGGTCGCCACGCCCCATTTTCCGCCTCCGAGCGGATTGCACACAAATGTTTGCCATAAATTTCGACTTGGCACTGACACTAACATTGCCAGCAGCTTTCGGCCTGCTCTTTCTTGCGAATTTCTCTGTGATTCTCTTCAATGTTTTCTTTACATTATGCACCGCCAACAATAGACACAATCAGTATAATTATTGTCAATTTGCACATAATTATGTTCTTGCCCCACATTAAAGCCTGACTATTTTTGAATTCTTTTGTTTATTTTCGTAAACTGATTGTCATTAGAAATTTTGCTAAAAATACAACAATTAAAATGCATATATGGGTCGCCTGGGTGCATATTTATTTATATATTTAGCTTTTCGCAGCGAAAGCGAAAGTTTTTCTTTGTCATGGGTTGGGCCAAATATCAAAGCAGTGAACGAATGTAAAGGTAATTGAAAAAACGGTATACATTTGGGAAATATTTGGAAGAATTCGCTTTAGTAAAGCTTTTGGGAGAATATTTTTGAATATAAACTTTTCAATTAGATTTGAGATATATATTTATCTTTTCTTCAAAATACTGTGAAGCTTTTTTTATTGGTTAATAAACACCTGGTATATGCGATAGGTAAAAACAATACTCATCTTCTGGTATTCTAAACATTAAATAAAGATATTGAATTTCGTTCATTTATTTCCTAACGATTTATATTTGTATATTTGTAGTCAGTTAAACTGCATATTGATATTCACAACTCAATAAGAGAAATAAACAAGTTTACAAAATTAAATCAAAGCATTTGGAAAAGTACTTTCTAAGTGCTTCGAGTGCTTAGAACAAAATCAGAAATAAAACGATTCGTGATTAGTTTTAATCAGTTCCCAAGCAACTATGTCCGCTAGTTATTAAACTGTTTCAATTTGTAGTCATAAACAGATAGAGGATACCTTCAGTATCAGTGATTTTTGCAATCTCTGACCTTAACCGCGAATACCACAAATATCCGGCTCACTCGCAGTGAACTTCCGCTCGGTACGGATGACAACGCGTCAACAGCCAATGCTGCCAATGAACTGCTTTCGCTTCTTTGTTGCCATCGCCATCGCTGAGTCGCTGAGTCGCTGCATTTGCGGAGCTGGAGGATTCCTCCAAAGTGAAGTTCAATGAAAATGCCATAACCTTTGGGAAAGGGCGATAGCCGCACCTATGCAATAAACGTGAACTGCGTGTGGCGGGCGATAAAAACCAGGGACCGTGACAGAGGGCACTCACTCACACGGACACTCTCGGTTGGGAAATGACACACACACAGATAGCATCTGCGGAAAGCGCCCCAAACTATGCCACACAATAATTTTCAATTAGGGATCGGTGATGGGGTTGGGGGGTCATAGCAAATACTGGGGAGAATCTAGCTGGGAACTCACCTCATCACAGCCAGCGCAGCGGGGCTTCAGCATTTCCGCATAGTGACGCTCGCAGTAGACCTTGTCGTCGTGGACGCAGTAGGTCAGGTCCACCAGCAGCGAGTTGCAGGTGCTGCAGGTGAAGCACTTGGGGTGCCACATCACGCTCTCCACAAACTTGGGCGCCGCTACCACCAGCTCGCCGGCGACTATCTCGTTATCACAGTGCGCACAATGCTCATCGTAGGGGGCATCCTTGATGTAGGCTATTCAACCGGAAGATAATGCAAAACGCAATCAGTTAAGTCATCCTACGAGCATTATCGTAAGGGAATTAAAACAAATGTTAACCACAAAAGATAGTTACTCATCAGAACCCATCAATTACTAGATTGGGTTAATTACTCATATAACACGTAACGTCGTAATGCAACAGTACGTTTGAGTAATAATTAAAGTCAATGCCCAGTATTGATAACTATAAATCAATATACATAAATAAAATGTTTTAAAGATCAATATTTTATGATCACAATCTTATTTTACTGAAAACATCTAACATATATTCATAATTTTATTATGGATAATAAAGTACGTATCCGAATCTACGAATCTTGAATATTTCAATATTTAATTTGTCAATATTGTGGAGAACAACTTACCTATATCCAGTGCGATTTCGTTTCGCGCCGTAACAAAGTCCTCGAAGGAAGCCTCGTGTTGCACCTCCAGGTGCTTGCAGTGCTCCAGCGAAAGGTCCTGTTTAGGCAGCTGGTACGAGATCTGGCGCTCCCGGCTGCAGGCTCCGTCGCTTCCCAACCGAGGTACCGCCTCCTCTGGCAGCTGCTCGAAGTAGCGGTTGATCCGCGACGATGCCCGTGCTCCGGGCGGCACCCACGTGAATCCCAGGTCCCGTGCCTCCACTCCGGAATCCGCAGGAGATACCAGCTTGAAGCCGAGTCGCTCGTGCACGTTGGTCGTCTGTTGCTGGTAGATGGCATGTGCCTCGCGAGGACATTTGCAAGATTGGCAGGTTTTCCTGGAAAATCAAAAGAAAATGTAGGGATCGTTGAAAAAGAGAACCAATACTTTAAAATTTGATTTATTATTATAAATTAAATTTAAGTAGTTGAATAAAACACAGACTCTCATCTCCCTCTCTATTTTAATTGCAAAAATTGTATATGGTAGCAAACAAATTTAATACGTATATGTTAAGTTTCTATTAGGTTCACATAAAAAATAATAATCATAAACTAAAGCCATATAACAGATAAATCATTTAAGCTACCAACAAACTTTACAAAATGTATATAAAAAGGGAAAAAAAATAGTTTTTCATTATTATTATTATTACATATAATTTCAATATTTTTTATCAAAATGTTAATTAATTGACAGACCCCCTCTTTTGTTTAATTTTACGCTTAAAATAAAACTACATTCCACTGTTCGCAGCTTCGTTGCGCGTGGCGCCATCTAGCGGCAGCTTTGCGAACCCGCCGAACGCTTACCTCACTATGAGATCGTATATTTCCTTCTTATCGAATACTTTGCAGTAGATACTGAGCACGTTGAGGCAGGCGTAGTCCATGCCGGTCCACGGGACATCCGAGGAGGCCAGTGCCGCCCACAGTGGGCACTCTGCGTGACGGTCCAGATCGAGCATTTTCACCATTTTACGCCACTTTTAGCCGCTCTTTGAACCAAGGGGTTTCGACAGCTTAGCCGCTTCTTTTCGTTCCTATTACTGTTTCTTTTTGTCTTAATGAACTTGGCTTTCATGTGTTTCTGTTGAAAAATCTTTTCTTATTGCCTGACTCGGCACAATTTGTCGGTTCTTCTTTGGTGCTTCGCTCTGCCACCTCCACGAAAATAAGAGAAACTCGCGGTTAAAGTTAAATCACCTTTCATTCGGCACGTCGCGGCGCGTTATTTGCTCATTGACATTTTGATTATAGCGTTAATTTGACCTTTGTTCCGATACGATTTGTTTACCATCATATAATTTGAGTTTACCTATGCGAACAATTCTGCAGACTAGGAATTTCTATAATTGCTTGTTTACTTATTTTTCAATTAGAGATACAAGCAAAATAATCGCAGTCATAAATACGCCTACACCATAGAAATTGTGCGTAAATACGTTACGGTTACACAGAGAGATAAATTGCAGATAGAATATGAATCAACTTATTATGGGAATTCGTCATTCTTCGAATTTTTAACAACGACTTTGTTCCCACAGAAATCTCTGGTGAGATCCAACTATGCGTTTACTTGTATATACATAATTTTACTCCGGTATAACTGCAGACAACTTAAATATACTCATTTAATAAATACAAAATCGCAAATATTTGCAATATATGTATATTTGTACCAGAATATTTAATTGTGTAGTAACTGAATTTTTTACCTAAGTTGTTAGAAAGAAAGTCAACTAAAATGAGCTCACGATTATGGCCTGTCCGACTGACTGACATTTAACAAAAATAAAAACGCCCCTAGCAATGAAATAAAATAAAAGGTAGAAAAGCATCTTTTGATAAGATTAATAAAGGTCTCTCCCCCCAGACAAACACCCACGCACACACAGCTCCAACTCCTGGGTAGGATTGGCCATCACCGTCAGTGTGTGTGATGTCATCGGCGGAGCTGAGACCGAAAAACCGAAAACCGAAAACCGAAATTGCCAAATTCCATTTGCTCAATCATCGACGGAGGACAAACTGCGTTAGCGTTCAAAATACGATAAGACGAAGTGAGTTCTTCCACCGAAATGCTACCAAATGGAAACAGGGGTTGGCGATTGTTCAAATGGCTATATGGCTATATGGACGGAGGGTATGTGGTCTCAAAATGCCAGTTGTCCTATTATGGTCTTGTCTGGAAAATGAGGAACTGATTGCTAATTGCTCACGACTTCGATGCGGAAAAGTGCAACAGGTTTTTGCTAGCCAAAGTAATATTTGCATTATTATTGAATAATTTAATGTGCGTTCAAGTGAGTCATATACCTGTGACACACAAAGTGTAGGTTCTCTGAAAAGATCTAGCTCACGATATGTTTACACATTCAGAGTCCAGTAAAATGAAAAACACTCTAAAATTAAATGGACTACTCAGAACCAAGTTTTGATAAGATTCTACTGAAAAATGTAATATTAAGGGTGGAAGAATATTTGGTTTAGGTAGTTATCTTTATTAAGATTATATGACTTTTATCAGTAAGTTATCGATTGAGGAAGCCTGTAATGGAATTATTTATAAAGATAATGCTTCTGTCATATTTTTACCTTGTGTTAAATAATGCTCTACAGCTTATTATGCTGTTAATAAAAAAAGTATTTGCACTGATGACAAAATAGCCAACAATTGATTCTAATGGATTTTAAATGAAAACAAAAATCAAATAAAGTGGATTCGAGTCGTCACAAAATATTCTCCCCCAGAAATAAATGTCATTTCCGTAATTGATGTAGAAACAAATTCAATTTGACAGATTTCCAAGTACAGATAGATCACACGGCCAGAATCTAAATTTAAATTTTCAAGTGATTTTAGAATGCCCGCAGCTGTATGGGAACTCAGTCTTTAAGTTCAGTTGCTTTTGGGACCTTGAAGAACACATTTGTTTGCCCAGAGATATGTACCTACAAAGTTGACAATGCACCAATGCGGGCCATATGTGCTAATATGGTTAATAATGATTCCTTTTCTTTCGACTTACTTTTATCTACATGTCTCTATTTCCCTGCTTGCTTTCAGTTTTCAGACGAAGGGAGATGCGCAACGTTATCGCTGAATAAACAATTAAAATGCTATTAAAACGTGTTCATTCCAGATTAGAGACGTTGCTGCGACAAGACTTTTTTGTCATATCAAAAACAGACGCGAAAAAAGCGAATGCTCTGCGCTTTACCATCTGGCAAAGATTTGTATTTAATTGAAACGGGCAACAAGCAACAAGCAACAACAACAGCAACGCGTAGAAAGGGCAACATAATATAATAATAATAACTGATATCGTATGGCGTACAATCAACAGAAATGCGTATGAAAACAAATAAAACTAGTTTCGGGGCTGAAAGTTTTGACAGATAAATGTAATTAAAAGCCAAAAGTTGGGTACAGTGTGAGCCATAATCACTGAAATGCCTGGGGTGCTAGAATTGTAAGGAATGTTTTATTTGACTTTGTTATGACCTAAGTTTAGTTTTAGGATTTGATACTTAATTTAAAGTTTATTTTAAATTATATTATGCAATAGATAAGCTATCCTCACTTGAAAATTATAAAGTTGGGGTGATACGACATACACGACATAAGCTAATTTTGAAATCATTTTTTTTGTTTAATACATTCTAGTTAGTTTTGCCAACTTTTATTGTCAATTCTTTGTTATGAATTTATATTAGTTCTTGTAAGTAAATTGGTTTATGCATATGTAAGGGCTGAGATTGGTTGATGCAACATCTGCCACAAAGATTTATGGTTATGTCAAGTACCGTATGCTGAAGCAAACTCTGACACTCTCACACGAATAGACACTCAAACTCGGCGACAACTTTTCTTGTTAGGCCCCGCAGCATTTCGCGAGGGGGGCGGGGGCGGAGGCGGGGGCGGGGTGGGTGCAGAAGTAGGTGTCGGTAACCCGGACCCACAATTACAATTGATAAGCCCCAAAGTCACTTTCGTTTATAGAGGCAAGCGCCGTGCGGCAACCGCCGTGCGGCAACCGCAATTGGAAAACTTTTGGGGCTACGCTCCCTGTGCCATCACCGCTCCCCCTCCCCCTCCCCCTTCCCCTCCCTCAATCCCATATACTATGTCCTTCAGACTATCGCCTGGTTTCAGCTAGAGAGCAATCAGTATTGTTTGACCAACAATTTGTTTGCCACTTCCCGAAAAGCGAAACCCAAACGCTAAAACCTCGGAGCCAACGAGAAAGCTTTTCCGAAGGGAAGGAAATCCAATTTTCCGCAGTAATTGCACTTACATGTTGCCGCTGTAAACAATAAACAATAAAAACGCTCGCATAAAAGTCAGCGTCGGAGTGCAACAAATCTCAATTATGAGCTGTGGTCCCAGTTTCCCCGCCCACCGCCCACTTCCACCCACTTCACTCAAGGTGAGAGAAAGGGCGAAGCGGGGGAACGGGGAGCTCTCTTTTTCGCTTTCGATTAAACGACTTTTAATGCGATTACCCCAACAACAACAGAACAATGCACTTTACTGTCGGACGCTCAGATTGCCCTATATAGTGTAGTATAGTTATATACACCCTCACTAACAACTGCACCGAGAAGAAAAATACAGAAAATATGACATTATTTCCTAATCAAATCTAAGAGAATCTGTAAATTATGAATATAGCTTTAAAAAAGCCAATAAATTTATAATCAGTCAAATTTTTATGGTTATGGTAATCTTAAATAGCACAATAAAGTAATTTTGTATTGAACTCTTAACTTTTTAACTTTGAAATAATAATATAAGCATAATTTATATCAATCCAGACTTTAATTTCGTATTAAAAATGTTATCAATTAAATACTTTGATCTTTTATTGTAGTTATTTTGTTTGTGAAATTCGAAAAGATAAAAAACTAAAACTAACAATATAAAAATGAAAAAAATGATGATTTTATTTGCTGTGTATCCACAAATATGGGTTATATGCGTATGGCTACCGCTAATTGAATCAGTGAGTAGAAGTAGCCCCTTATCCCGCTCTTTGTAAACTTTTACCTCGCTATCATTGGACAGGTGGAATAATTAACATATGCACTGCAGTATGCACAAACCTCTTCCGTACAAAATACCTTCCCTTCAATAGCTCTCCCCTTTTTCCCTATAACCGAGAGCAGCTTAGTTGATATTTACGAGCTCGGGGTTATAGTCAAAGTTGTTGGGGCTGTCGCACAGAAAGCAGATGGAATATTCTTTAGCAACAAATTGCATAGTGAATTATTACAACCTTGTGTGGGGTTCCCACAGAGATGAACCGCAAATGTCACTGCATAAATAACGACTAAGCCAATGTGATTTTTAATAGGGAACTGTGGAACAGTTAAAAGGGACAAAATGAATTCTTTTGAAATAATGCAAGTAATAATAATATTGAGAACAAAATAAAAACATAAAATAACATTTTACTTTCAAGAAATCTAAACCGAAGATTTTGTGAGTCGGTAACCTAGTGTGCCGATAACACTCGAGTAACATAACTTTATACAATTACTGATAACTCAGTTATTCTACTTTGCCTGCTTTTCCCCTAAGAGTTTCCTATCAATCTGACCGATCACAGTGCAAACACCTCATTACCCAGTTATGTTGTTTACTCTATTTAGCACCGCTAATTCTCTATTATTTATTATGATTTATATTATTTGTGTTTGTATGATAGCTCACAGTCGTCTTCACTTTATCGTCTCATCAATCTAGCGAGAATAAACCCCTCCATTAACCCATTGAGCTGTCGAGTTGACCCAAAAAGCTGGATCAGTGAAATCGTAGAAGCGTCACTGAATTCCCGAGAACTATTACGGTTGAAGATATAATCGCATAAATATTTATCACTCAGCACTGATGCAAAATTTTTCCGGGGGTTACAGTTCCGCGAAATCTGGTCACAATGTGTTACAAAATTGGGAAAATCGCAATGGGCCGTGAAAAGGGAAAAGGAAAACAAATGTCAATGTGTGGGATAAAAGTACAAAAAATTAAAAGTGGGGGTGGTGTAAGTCCAAACTGACTCATTTTCGGGGCAAATGAAAAAATTAATAATCCGTAGGAGGATTTCTTTTAAATTTTTGCAATTGACATTTGCATTTTTCGGTAATAATAATAAAAGAACCAGAAACCGCACTGCAGAATGTAAACAAATCGAGGCGTTTTGTTTGTGTTTACGATTCAAATAAATGTTAAACACTTCTGATCGAGCAAAAATACGCGCACCGACGTCAAGTCAATGGCCAAGTCAAAAGGTGAGTATACGAAAATTTGTGCAATTAAATATATTGTATTTATTTAACAAATTTATTCCACAAACACCGCCAAACCGACTGGGGAAAACGCGTGCGAAACGCGCGCAAGTCGCGAGTGAGAAACGCCAGCAACCGCACCGCCAAACAATCCAATTAGAACTGTACAGCTGCGTCGGCGTCGCAGTCTGCGCACGGCGTTCGGCCGCCGAATCAAAAACCCGAAGCCCAGCATAACAGCACGAAGCTGCTGAAAGATAGAAAGCGATGAGGAGAGAGAGCAAAAGAGAGTGGGAGGTGGGGTCGTGCCCCATAGGTGAGCGATAATGACACCGCTCTAGTGTGCTCTGCTGCATCTGCTGCTGGAGGAATGGAAGGGAGAGGGGGAGAAAGGGAGCGAAAGAGAGCCGTAAGAACCGCTTATTAGCCATGCATTGCGTCGCTTCTTTATGGCGCTCTTCATTAACATTACCACACACACTTGTGCATGGGGATTGACAATGTGGTGGGAGTTGCAACTCCAACACTGAAACAAATGAAACGTTTTCTATGAAATTAGGTATAATTTGCATATTATAAATGGCAGATTAAGAATATGTAAACTTATGAAACAAGTAAATTGAATTAAATGTGAAAAACTACATAAATAAATAAAAAAAACTATTAAATACAACCATGTAACCATACAACCACTTCTTATTAAGCCATTTAATGTTTTTTGTTTTGTTATATGAAATCTATTTAATTAAAAATTTTGGAATACATTTTAACAATAATTGTTATCCTAATAGTACGAATATTTGGGTTCAACGATATAAAAATCAGATGAATTAAATTTATAAATAAATTGTTTTAATCATACAAAAACTTTTTTATCAGTGTGCCTACTAACCTGAGTTAATGAGTCAACAGGTAGTGCGCTTGGCTGACGAAGCGCTTAGATAGTTGGTTTTTGGGGGGAGAGGGGCAGGGAGATGGACGAAAACGACTGGAGGGTGCTAAGGTAATTCGGGCAAATTAATGGCCATCGGTCCCTGCACTTGCCACTCGGAAAGTAAACCAATCATATGCACCTTCTGGCTTCCTTCCCTCGGAAGGCGGTCAAGGCCGTATGGGATGACCGAACCTCCGCACCACTTGCTCCGGCCATTTGTCAAACGCGTCTGCGACATTTTTCCACACTTTGACTTTGATTGCCACATGTAGCTGTGAGCAGACATGAAACAAATTCCGAACTGCAATTATTTATAAGCAAAGAACGCAACTAGCTAAAAGGCCAAATGCCGTTGGGTGGGGAAAGCTAAGTCAGCTGGACAAAATCCATAAAGACAGCGCAAATGGGCCATAAAAAAAACAAAAGACGTTGTCGAATAGAGTGCTGTGGGGGTCAAGTTTTTTGAAAAAAATACCACCAGACAACATTGTCTAATCAATGAAAAATTAAAAAAAAATCTTACAATTTTTTACCAAATTTTGTTTTTTGATTTTTGTTGAAGAATTTTGTATATTGACTTGTTTCTTTCTAATATTATAGTGTCATAGGATCAGCTTTGCTTTGTTATCGGGAGCCATAATTTTTAAGGCTGTCAAAAACAATTAAACAAATATTTTTCTAAGACACTTTAATTTTAAACAAAGCCAAAAAGAACTTAGCCAAACATTTGTAATTATTTGTTCAAGTCATTCTATTCGCTGAACCGATAATTTGTTATTAAATCATTTGTTTTCTAACACAACACCCCCTTGCGGCATAATTCAGATCTACGCAACTGCTCTAATAATATTATGATGCCATTGGATTCGCTTTGCTCGCTTCTGTTAGCAGCACTTGGTCAAATTTGTGTATTTGCACTAAAAATACACAAAGCCTTTGAGTGGGCGGTGTGGCCAATGGCGGGTGCGGGGGGAGTGGCCACTTGATTGGTGTGGCCAAGTGTTTTCATTCATGGCGCACGAGCACGAAAAGAGTCAACACACCCATGCCCATCTCAGTCGCCGGGCCGGCTGTAATTTATGAAGATTTTGTTTTGTTCCTTGCTTAATCGTAAATTTTAATGATTAATTTGCTGAATTGTACAATAAAAAATCAGGCGACTTATGTGCGCTCACTGACGTCTGTATCTGCATCTATGTGCGTTCCCGTATCTGGCCAAGATTGATGACCATTGCCTGGCAAAGTTCAAGTTCCAGTTTGAGACCACTTAATTAGAGGCTCCTCCAGAGCGTCCAGGTTCCACACACATCCAGGTAGTTGGTACGGTGTCGCCGCAACGTCTGTCAACTTGATAAGCAGCCGCATTAAGTGTATCCACATCCACACACAAGCTGTCTCGCAGATACAACGACACACTGGCGATATGCAAAACGTGACTTTGGCGAGGCAGCTGATTAATGGACACGGTGTCAGGCCGAGCCGAGCCAAAATCGACCAAGTGCCGGAACAACTTGGCAGTGCATAGCAAATGTTTTAATGTATCTGGATAATGTATCTTCTTTTGGCACCACCTCGATTATGGCTGACTAATCGTATCTTTTCAATGCAGCACGTAAACTTATCTGAGCGTATTGGAGTTTTGTTGTGAAACCTAAGCCAATGGACAGACATAAATCTAATAAACTAAAATGTATATAGATACAGCAGAGACAAGTTGAAAGTCAACAAAGCCTTAAAGTTTAAAAAAAAATAGAAACCATCTTCAAATTTTCATTTTTAAGTTCCAAAATGTTCCTAAATAGCTGTGGTAATGCAAGTATAACTGTGCTAAAACATTTTCCCAAAAAATCTTAAATCTAAACTAAAGAAATACAGGAAATTCTATACATATGATCTACAATATAAGGGAGTAATCAAGAGAGTAATCAAGCTGAAATTCATAGCCCCCTGCAATATATTTAAAAGTAATCAAAATCCCTTTAAAAAACAAATCCATTTCATATTCTCATATCCATATTTTGAAATATATTTACACCCCCATTCAAGCCGCATGAGGTCCATTCTGATTTCGCATTCAAAAGCCAATATTAAGTGCACACGCAGATGCAATTGGGCATAACTCAGTCCATTTATCATTGGCACTTAGGAGGCCAGGTGAACAGCTGTGGGATGAAACCTGTTTGTTTGTTTGTTTGTTTGTCTGTTTGTTTGTTTATTTGTTTATTAACCCACCCATCAGAGCCACCTTTGATGCACGAGCCTGTCGTTTGTTGCTTTTAATTACATGAACACGCAAAAACAGCCAAAAGGAAATTACATTACATTGCGTTGTAGGGGAAAAAGAGATACAGATGCTGTGGATACATGCATGTATAGCCGGCAGATACATTTGGCTCTTGCCACAGTCCGCAGGTGTAAATGGCTCTGGTGCCGTGCCTTTAAGGCCATCTTTCTACTTTTGATGCCTTTTTGCAGCATGTTTGGTGGATACAAATGCTGTCTTACTTTTTAATGGAATCTATTTATTTATTTATTGTACACATATTTTTTGGGCTTTGACGTTTGCTTTGATTCGTGGATATTCACGGTAATGTTACCGTCACATTAAGTAAACACACAAATAATTTGCCTTTGCCTCGTTGCTCAGTGTTTATTGTTGCTCCAAGTAGTACAATGATCATTCGTCACTATTTCGACTTTTGTGCTGGCCTTTGGCCGGCAAATGTTTTAAATTGCTTTGTTGTCAAAAAAGAAAATGGTTTCTCTAATCGCGTTTCGGTCGAAAAGGCATCTCACGTGGGGCATTGCGGGTTATTTATGGGCAAGATCTCGTGGATTTTGCATAACCCATTTGTAGTTTTTCGGGTGGAAATTTAGACCATTGGCAATTCTTAACAAACAGCAAAGTATTCGCTGTTTATGTTATTTTTTCTCTATTTCTTTAAATATAATAAATATTTATTTATTTAAGAGTTGCATTTCTTTTTATAATGAGAGTTATTAAGAATTTCACATTATATTCCATCAATAGCAAAGCATTTTAAAAAGTTTCTAAGAAAATCTTTAAAATACCAATAGATGCGCAAACATGATTATTCAAAACGATTTTTAAATTTGATTTGGCTCTCTCAGCACACACTTTTTGTGGCTCAAATGGGATACCATAAAAATCTGATACCACAAAGTGTGAACTTATGCAAACCAGCAGCCGAGAATGAAAAGAAGAAATGCCAAAATCAAAGTGGAATTTATTTGAGTTGCTCATGTTGCTCTTGGCCTTTTGCTGCCCGAGGCGAGTGCCGAAAGATTGATGCCCAATTAAAATACTTTGGGGGCCGCGGGGCAATCCATTAGCCGATAATTACCACCTCAATAACTCATAAATAGCTGACCCGGCAGACCCCCTTTTTCCCAATTTTCCCCATTCCTCCCACTTTTTCCATGCTCACCGTTGTTCCGGACATTTTGCTGTGCTCTCTGACGTGGTCGTGACCATGGCCGTGGACTTTTTCCGCCGTATGGCCATGTGGCGCTCGCGGCTGGGAAACTTTGGCTGCTTCTTTACCACTTGCGGCTGCACTTGAAAGACGTCACATGGACGCACCTTCACCAGCATATTGTTCCAGCTCAAACTTCAGTTTTAGCTTCGACTTCAGCACGCGACTTCAAAACACAAACAATCGAGGGCAAATTCTGCTGGCACACGGACTGTGAAAAGCGTCTTCAACTCGATTGTCTTCACACAGTGGGTTTCACAACTTTAAGGTCACTTTAAGCACATGCAATTGAGTAGCAATTATTTTTACCTTCAATTTAATGCATTTCTTCTTTGCATAAGCATTGATTTTTGAGAGATAAGATAGTTCTAGTGCCATATTTATAAAAAGTTTATTAGACTTTGTTTTTTATGTTTAGGTATTTCGAAGCTTAAATTCCTATTCACCATTTTATACTATTTGTATAATTTATTTTTAATTTGTAATGCTTTTAAATTAATGTATATGTTTAGTTTTGTTTCTTTTTATGGCTCTTTGCGTCTCAAACTTGTATTATTTCGTTTATAAGATTCTTAAGCAGCCACCGCTGTATTTATTTAATAATTTTTGCACAGACTGTACATTGCATTGCCCGAAAGAGATTTCGATTTTGATAAGCACAATTGACGTTTAGGCAAACACTGCCCGTGGAAAAGAGAGTAAATTTAAAGGCGATAAGGTGCTGACACATCGCGTGTCCGCCGCTCTCCACCTCCTCGTGTATTTTTACAGCATTTTGAAATTTAACTTGAATATTCATTCGCTCTCTGACACAGCCCGATCGTGCGGGCAACCGAGTAACAACTGTTTTAATAGTTAAACAATGCAATTTGAGCGCGTCTCAAAAGCACATGAAAAAAGTAAAACAAATGCAAATACAAAAAAAATAAATCGGCAAACTCGAAAAGAGCAAGCGGCTGTTAGAGAGATCGTCAATGCATAATACAAGTAAATACAAACACGAGCTCAAGCCAGATCGTCAGTCGGTCAATTCGTCAGTCGGTCATTTCGTCAGTCAGTCAGTCAATGTCGGACTTTATTGCTCAAGCATAAGCCCTACAAAATAAATAAGAGACATCAAAAAATTGCACGCGTCGCTGGAAAACTTGAACTTGAGCTGAACCCGGCCAATTGATGTTGCAACCACGGCGCAATCGTCAATCCCCAATCTTATATCGCAATCAATTCAATCTCAATCTCCAGGGCGGTCAAACAAATCGGTGGTGAACCCTTGGATATATACATATACAAGTACATATGTAGAAAATCAAGTCAAGGTCTTTAATTGCCAACTAATTGCCACTGCAGCGTAGTGAAATCGTAAAGCAGCGATGCGAAGGTTTTTTAAGGGGAATAACGAGGGTTTAATGCACCCGCTTAAGCATGAAAATGATTATTTACTTGGTTTATTATCACCTTTATCTAAAACTTATAATTAAAGCTTAAATAACATTTATTAGCTATCATGACTGTCCACTTAAAATAATGTCAATGATTTAATGCTTAACCAAATAGAATCCTATAAAAAGTGTTTAGTGTGTAAAATTTTCCCAAAATATAATGAAAATTATCATACTGACATATTTTTCTTCCAACTTAATTTTTTTTTTAATACATTCCTTTCTTCCAGTGCCTTTTTGTCACCCAATAAATTGTGTTCCCATGATCTATGTTATCATCAAATGAATATAATAAACATGCCCATTAAAAATTACCTACGTTTTATTTTAAAATAGGAATTTTCCAAATATCTTTTTTATAGTTCTTGTGTTCAGTATTTTTGTGCAAGTTGCTTGGTTAAAGAAACTGAGCGTTTTAATTTACTACCCTAACAAAAATTCACATAAAAGCATAAATCCCAAAGCCAAAACAGATATTTTAGTCGCTTTTAACAATAATACTTTTTTAATGCCGAAAGCAAACAAATTCAATCAGGCGAAATTTAAGTAATCGAAGAAACGTAGACGAGAAAATCATGTTGAATAAGGAATACTCTTTCCAATATTTGTTTATTCTCTTCCATTTTGTAAGCTTTCAAAAATATTTTAAACGATGTAAAAAAGAAATGGTTCATCGAAAGCTCGATTAAATATTTAATTATATTTCAATTAAGATGACTTTACTTCTTAAGTAGTTACATATTTCGATACCTCCCCCTTCGGAAGTGTATCACGTATACGCCCCGTAAATCATCAAATGGAATTGGCGTGCGGCCAGCATCAAAATGAAAACACAAATAGAAAACACAACCGCAGTTAGACAAAGGAGACGACGGACAGACAGACAGTCGGACATTCGGTTCAGTTCACAAATTAATGGCGTAAGTTGAAATGGTTTTTGCGGTCGAACGCAGGAGCAGTGTTTTGTCGAGTGTTTCCCGATTTGCATAAATGGAGAATTATTAAATGCAGCACATAATTGCATAATTTAGGCTACTTAAATATAACTCATTTCAAATGGGCTATTATTTGGCATTTGAAAATAACAATAACAATAGTGATTAATAGTGAAAATAATCGGAGGGTCAAATATTTATTTGGTTCGCGGCCACGAAGCGGGCAATAAATTAACGTTGCGGCCAGTCATTATCCACTGCACATTGCACCGATGTCATCGATGCTATATATATATATATATATTCCATTGAGGGGATATAGAGGCGCTGCCAAATCGCCTTCGCCACTGACTTGTGGTTTTCGTTTATTCTCTTTCTCGACGCTTATGAACCACCAAGAGATTGTTGCTGTTGTTATTGGCTTTTCCCGATTCCTGCTGCTCGAAAGGAGGTTTCTTTGTTTTTGGCACCGCTGACGCATAATTTATTTATCGAGATACACTAATTCTGAACCCACACAGGAAAATGATCTAAAAATGTTGAATTAAAATCATCCCAAGTTAATTTGTTGCGGTATTTCATTAAGACAGATCGCTGATTTTGTTTTTGCTTATTTAGCGTGTGGTTAATTATTTTTTTACTAGACTTTGTTTGTTTGTTTAATAATAGCCGTTTTAATGTTTTGAATACATAATACGACGCTCCATCTAGCGGCTGTACTCTAGTACTACACCAAAAGGAAAAGCTTTTTGAGAAAGCTTTACAGTAAAGGCCTTAAATGTTGGCACAGCTCTAAACTTATACCGAAGATCATTAAAAGATAAATATTTTTAATATTTATGCTATTGTTCTGTGTTCTTTGGTAATTTTTATTTTCCAATAATGAATTAAAGCATTAACTGCCTTACCTCCAATCGTGAGCTGCAAATCCTGGACAATCTGATTTACATTGCTCGCAACGAACTCCATCTTCGACCTCTCTTATAATGGCACCCTGGAAAACAGTTAAAAATAAATAGTAAGTTAATAAATATTGACAACCATATTTAAACATAACAGAAATAAAGTAAATTTAAACCATAATGTTGGGAAGAAATAAATCTCTTTCTCTTGTTAACTACGTAAATACAAATTTTATTCGATAAACAGCCCTTTACTTTTAAGGCTTCTCAGTTTTAACTAATTTATGAAAATAATAGAAAACAACATAATTGATTAATTTTTTTTTTACCATAACTTGCAATTCTAAAAAATAAAAAGAACAATCTGAACACCAGCTCATTTTTAAGTAATAACTTACATTTATGTATTTATAAGTAAAATTATTTTTCAAGTCCTTGCTAGAAGAAAAGCAACAGCTCCTATTTACAATTATAACGAAGAATTGCTTCAAAGTACAAAGGAAAAAAACTAATTCAAATGCATTAAGATAATTATTACGTTTTACTTTCCAAGTCCATTATTCCGCGGGCAACAACAGCAAGCATTACTTACTGGCAAAAACTTCCCTTTTTTTAATACATTTAAAAACCATGTTAAAATTGTAAATGAAAAACAAGGCGCCCAGACAAAACCGATTTACGATGGTACAACTTAATTTGCGCCCTGCTCATTTACGCGCCATTGCGCCAAACAATTCCATGTACTTCTGGCCATATCTGAAATGGCCGGACTACGGATGCAAATGGCTGCCTGGTAGCCAAAGAAAACGGAGGCACTACAACCCATGCCACATGCCAAAAGTCAAGCCTAAACGAGGGGGAAATGGGAAATGGGATATGGGTATGAATATGGTTGTGGCAGTTGCAGTTGCTGCCGTGGATTGGATGTTGCAGTTACCGCCATGGATGTTGCACTTGTTCCAAAAATACACGCTGAGCCAAGCCAACAAATAAAACAGAGGGAGCAAAGCACAGATATTGCACTTGGCACGCTTCCATTTTTGGGCAACTTGCCTTTGTCTCTGTGCCGCTTTTCGAGGACTGCAGTAAAAATTGTTTTGCTTCTTTTCCGGCCGGCTATATGTAATCCCTAACGCTTGCCAATAAACACGAAACTTGACTTTTCATAGCTTTGACCCAGAACATTAATATTCAGGATGGCCGGCGATGCCCTCAGTGCACTCGGTTTGGTTTTTATTACACTCATAGTTCGAAGGTATATTGTATTCATGGGTGCTTATGTAACAGTGGGAAAAGGAAGTTATATCGGCCTTCTAAAATATATAATCGCAAACAGTAGCACATAAGGTGATCTTCTTTTCCAGTTTAATAATAATATCGCAATTTAATTGTACAAAATGTTTTAAAAGTACCATCAGAGAACACCCAAAAAACCAAATAAACTATATTTTAGAAGAATTAATAATACATTTACCAGCAATAAATTGAATGTAGGAAAAAATATTTGTTAATAATATTTATATGATGTCATGATCATTCAAACGTTTTAATCCAAATGAAATCTTCCCAAGACCAGGTATCTAATATTCGGGTAGCAAAAAAACGTAAATTTTTCCAGGATTTATTTTTTGAACAGGGCAGCCATTTGGGTGCCATCGAATCCGTCGCAGCGATAATTGTGACACGTCGCTGGCCAAAAATCGATGCTGACCCAGTTCAAAGCGGCGGAATAAAATGCCGGAGAGACAATGACAGGGGGATAAGGACGGAGGAGTTCGAATACAAGTACGAGGGCACGACAGACGACAGGGCAAACATTTGCGCCTGACGCGCGGATATTATTGGCATTAAGTTGCAACTTGGCCCGCTGTTGGGCAAATGTTTGATTTCCACTTAGACGGGTCGCCGCTTTGTCTTCCGCTTTGTCTTTCCGACTTTGATGGTTCTTTCTTTTTTTTTATTTTTGCTCTGTTCAAAGATTAATGTGTCTCCAATTAAACGAATGGGCATGTCAATAAATCCATCCATGATGGCGAAAGTTTCACAAACCGCTGTGGCTGTAATTTGATATTAAACACATTTCACCCAATCGGATTTAATGTAATGCTTAGATTATCATCCAATTTGTATTCCTCCTCCAATTTCTCATCTGAATCCATGATGTCATGTGCCATCTTGCCAACTGTGAACCAATTTCATTTTAATTATCATAATCTCTAGCATAAATAAACATGAGCCGAGTTCGTTTCGCGATATGAGAAAAATTATGCTGTAATTGCCTTCTTTGGCTCCGGGGTCTAGTCAAATTTAGCGCAGACAAATCTTGCTCTAATGGTGGCCAGTCCAGTTCTGCCTTAGCCCACTCAGTTGTGGGGACTCCCACTCGGTGCTAAGATTCTGGCACAGCCGAGCGAAATTTATATCAAAATATCGAAAAAATATACATATCTGAATAAAAGTTTGTTCAGCCACTACATTTTCAAACAATGACGCTATGCCACCGGCTGTTGACTGTTTGTCTGCATTTAAATTAGAGTAACACAAAACACAACTCGACCACAAAGTACCTCGGGTTTGAAAGACACTTAAATACAAAATGTTATTACCCCAGCAGTTTAAGGGAGGTACTTGTTGAGCTTTTGATTTAAAGTTGCTTAAAGGACATATTCTAAAACATAAATGCATATAAATAAAATACGCACTATACATATTTTATGTTATTTTAAAAATAATCTCTCATACGCATTGTTGACCAATTTTCTTGACATAAATGTCTTTAAATTATTTTGTCATATGAATGTAAAACTATCAGTAAAAAATTTACGCCTTCCAATTAAAAAAAAATATGAATTGTAATTTATTTATGTTTTAAAAGATTTTGGTTAACTAAATAAACTCTGACTTGTATCATTTGCTTCCATATTCAAAATATATATAAATACTGTATATATATATACTGTAAATACTGTTAAACAAAACCATTAAGACAGTTTTTTTTTATATTTACATGTTTTTCCCAGTTATCACCTTTTTTATGGCAAAACAATCCAATCCAAGCCTGACTAAAAAAAAAGCGAGGGTATTAAAATCCGTAGGTCGTCGTCTCAGTTGGCGGCAAAATCAGAAAAAAAAACTAAAACCGGTCTTCGGTTACTTGGAAATGAATCTATGCGTAGTATAAAAAAATACACTCTCGTATCTTACAAAGCGCAAGCAACAGAACAGTAAGTGTTTGTTTATTGCAAAACACAACCCAAATAAAAAGGAGAGACCCGAAAAAACCGACACACTTAAGTAAAGTACCGAAAATACAACAAAAATTAGCAATTTCACAGACGGAACAAGTTAAGTTTCTGGGGAACCTCCGACCCAACGATCACGAATTAGCCCCATGCTGTTTACTGGCAATGATGATGATGATTCAAAGTCTGATTTCAACCTGTTTCGTAGACCCACGCAAATTAGCGCCCAGATCCCAGCCATATAGGCAAGGTTAATCTGCGTATTAGCTTACATTGCAAACTTAGTGATTTTCACACTCTAGTTCACATTAACGCAACACAAAATCTGGCCAGACAAACTGTGCGTCGCCAGCTGCGACTTATGTAGTTCAAGATCATGCGTAAAGTTGAGCACACACTAAAGCTGTGTAGTTGCACTGACCAAAGAAGTCTCCACGATCTTGCCTCGTAAAGAGTTTTTGGCCTGAGACGAGTCTTTTGTTGGCCTCGTTGCTGCCAGATTAGAAAGTGAAATGTGCGGAGAGTTAAGCCGAAGTTAGACTAGGGCAATGATCCACTAATTAGCGGACCACCAAAAGACGGATGCGGGCAGCGAAATTCGAGTTAATGTGGTAGCCATTTCATAGAATCAGCATCACAAAAAAACCCAGAAAATTTATATATAAGATGACACACTAAAATAAAAGATTCTAATGTATTTTGCCATCTGAATTATACTATTGCGTACTTAAGCCAAGTTTAGTAAAAAGTAAAGCTAAAAGAACAGACGTTGTTTACTTAATGACAAGCGAAATTTGTCGTGTCATCAAAACAATCTATATTTGGAAGACGTAGGTTTCTTGTTAAGTAGTTAATGTGATTGTGCTTTTAGTTAAGTAAAAAGGTTTATAATATTGTTTGAAAAGAAATTTGAAAAGAAAGATCTACAAACTTCTATTGCTGCATGCCTTAGGTCATCTTTTTGAGAAGCGCAAAGAAAGGCTATTTACATGCAAAACATTCACTGAAAAGTCTAGAAGTTGTAAACTGACTTTTTCTAAGTTAATATGGGTAGAATCTTTTTAACCTGTTCTATCTACGATGTGAACCTCTTGAAAAGCGCATAGAACGACGGTTGACATCACCACTGCCTTGCGTTTTGGCTTGGGGCAAGACAATTTATTCCATAATTTGCGTGCGGGTACGAATACATTTTTTCCAAACCAAATATGGCCAAAAGCTCATCAGCTGCTTTCTAACTAGAAATTCTCCGCACCCTCCCCATCAAACGGACCGATTGAGTGACCATATTTAATGCTTGTCACGTAACTGACGCTCGCTCATTTTCATGCACAGTTAGTCATACGGACTCATATATCCATCCGTTGAACTAACTACATTTTTTAGAGCACACATAAAGCATCTAACAAGTTCGGGGCACTCTTTTTGGGGACAACTCAAAACTGACAATTAACACTCTATACTAGAAGTACCGAGTGCTTTTTCGGGTTCGCTAAAGCCATTAAAATGTACGAAATTCCCCCCGGGGTCTCACATTTTGCATTATCTGTTGTCGTATTTTTTTTTTTTTTTATTATTTACTTAACAATAATTTTACGTACAAAAAATTCACAACACACGATACGACATGTATGGATACATAAATCATTTATTTGCCCATTATCGATGGGCAAAAAAAGCGTTCGCTAAGCTGCGCTCTCAGCTCTGATAATGACGCAATATCATCGACTTTGTCACTTTGGAAAGACCTGCTATATATGTGAGCCACACTCATTCTTGATTCTCCATTCTCCACTCTCCATTTGCGATATATAGCATATGATGTGTGTATACATTCGGTTAACGCCTACCGCCTACCGCCAGGGCATTTTGATCGGCGATCGGTTGCGACGTGGCACGGGGGCGGCAATGTGGGCGGTGGTGTTGGTGGTGGCACGAGTCATCGCTGGTTCGCGACGCCCCAAATAGACAGTGGGAATGCCGATGGAAGATGCAGATGCCCGGGGCATGGACTTAACAGGTGCATTGTAGTGGCCGCCAAAGTAGGTCGTTGGCTGCGGTCGACTCTGGGGTTTACTGCCATACAACTGGACCCTTGTGGGTGCCCTTCCTCGGGTTGGCGGCGTCACTGACTTACTCTGTTCCGAGCCTATGTGCACCAGGGTGCGACCACCCTTTTGCTGCTGCTGGTAAGGATTAGGCTGGGGGGTTTTGCTGCTGCTTAAAGTGAGGGCTAAAGTGACTGTTCTGCTGCTGCTGCTGCTGCTGCTGCTGACCCACACTTAACCTGGTGGGTGAGCCTGGCTGGCGGTACCACCGGGAACTCGGACCTTGGCTTGGACTGGAACTCCGCAAGCCTGTGCTTCTGTTGGCCAGCAGTCTTTGGGCATAGTACTCCGTGGTGGGCATGGGCTTGGCCACGCCCACAGGCACCAATCTACCCGGTGAGTGTGGCGATATGGAGTTCTTGATCTCGATGCGTATGGAGGGAGCAGATGGGGGAGCCGGCGAGGGTGACATGTGACGCACTGAGGGCTGGGCCACCCGGAAAGTCTCGTTCCGTTTCACTGGCGAACGGGTGGCCGAACGGGAGGGACGATCCCGCAACGGGGAACGCGACTGGGGACGGTAGTTGTCATTGTCGAAGACCAGGAAGTCCGGACGATTCTCCTTGGACTCGCGACGTTCCAAGGGTTTCGTGGACGCGACCGGGGCGGGAACTTCCACAAACCAGGCGGGATTGTGGGGCGTCTCCTTCTGCTGCTGCAGCAGGCGATCTCTGAAGGATTTCCTAAAGCTATTCAGCGTCACTGTCTTGTACTTCTCACGCTCGTCCTCCTCCCGCTGCTGATCCTCCAGAAGATCGTCGTTCGAGTGGGTCTTCAGCTGCTCCAGCTGCTCTCGCAAATGCGTGGGTGTTTTGCTCTTCCGATAGGTGGATGAATCAAAGCTGCCACTGGAATTGGAACCAATGCTGGCCTGTCGATGGATACCCGTGGTATCTGCACCCGATTGCAGATTCCTCAAATTGGAGTGCTGCTCGTACAGGAAGTTGAAGGGATCCGACTGGGCATCGTAGTCCTGCAGGCGATCGGCTCCATCGCTGCGCCACTTGTAGTAGGTGTTTGTGGCCGTATCGCTGGGATGGTGCTCATAGCTGGCCACTTCCTCGGGTGATGGGGTCTTCTTGCGCTTGGTGAAGGTGCTGAACTTGCTAAAGACCTTGGACTTTTTGGACTTCTTCTCCAGCGTGGAGGTGTTCGATGGAGGACCCGCCTCCTCTTCGGAATTGGGGAGAATGAAGGTATCCCCGCGCTGCAAAGTCGAACTGGTGGTGGAGTCCCGGCGGCTGGCAATGCCCACGGATCCCACTCCACTGATCACGCTGGCTGGACGAGATCCGGAGCGGACCGGCGTTGTGTCGCGGGACGAGGAGCGGGAGCTCTTGGCCCGTGACGATGAGGATAGGGACGAGCGTATGTTGCGGAAAAACGACATCTCTCTCTCTCTCTCTCTCTCTCTCTCTCTTTCTAAGTGATTTCGAATCTTAAATCTTATATCTTAAATCTCGAATCTCGGATCTTGGCTAATTAACCTTGGCTAGCGGCGGCGGGCCAAAACTCACGATCCACGATCGCTGATCCACGAACCGACGCTTTCAACTGCCGCTGAGCAACTGAGCTGGGCAACTTCAGTTATTACGCGGATCACTAGAATTTCTGCGACTCTTACCCTCTCGCTTGCCGTCTCTTTCAGAAAAACTGCTGCCGTCTCTCTCTCAGCGAGTGCTTCGACATTCGACTTTGCTCGTTTCGTTTGTTTTGACCAATTTAGCGTATTAACTTCATCATCGCGTTCCACACGCTTTGAGCCGCTTGCTTGTATTATGTGCACTATGGCTATATGTGTTCATCGCCGGCTGACTGCGTGGGCGGCGTAACAGTCGCACACACATGCACAGGTATTATGTAAATTAGCCCTTTTCCAGACAGACAGACAGACAGACAGACGGACCAAAACGTTTCTTTCGTAATTTATGCATCGGAAATCGCTCTAATTAGCCACCGCGAGCGGGCATCAACAGCTCATTTAACAAATTAGCGTTTACAACGGCATGCATACATCACCACCATCAATAGAACTTAACTATCAAGATTCGATGACGAGATACCCAATATAAATTTAGATATCTATTTGGTATTAATGTACAAAAAAAGAACAAAGTTCAATTTAATAGATCTGTATAAACTTAATTCTTCTTTTGATTATGTAGTTTGTGTTCAATGAGATTTAATGTTTTCAAAGTGTATAAAGAGGGTACTATTTTTTGGGAAATATATAAATTTATATACGAAAACTCACTCGGGTAAAAACTTATACAAAATGTTTTATTAAATAAGTATGCTACATTTGTTATTTGTAGGATGCCAAAACCTGGATACGCCACTGTTCCCTTCAATTCCCCGTTTCATACAATTAAATTCATTGTTATTCCTTATTCTACTTAAGGTTCATTGACTTTTTATAGCTGTCCATTACTTCAAAATCTCAGGAAATATTTAAATGGAAATACCGCTTATGTAGATCCCAAACTTATATGGATTTCAATCAGTTTGTTTTACCCCTCGTCTGGCAAAAACTGTACCCGTCTTATATGCCCCATTTGGTGATTTTTCCCAACTACCGGGTGTCAAGTCGACAATAGACAATAAACGCAGCAAAGTGACAAAGTGAGTTCAGGTGTTTGGGCGCTGCTTTGTCTGAAGAGGTGAGCGTTCTACGAGCAGATTTGATTTTGACGGAGCTGATCAAACGCGAATACGATGATGATGAGGATGATGGTGGTGATGACGATGACGCTGACGAAAACGGTGACCAGACATTGTCTCTTTGTTTGCGCCTAATGAGCGGTTCTGAGGAGATCGAGTGTCGTGTGTGTGGGGTTTTTTACCATATTTTTTCGCTTTTTGGTGGCATTTTAATTTGTTTCGCTTCCGATTTCTCACTTTATGCGAGTCATTAGATTGTATCGGAGTTTCTGTGAATTGTCGTTGATCTGTGCTGTTGATTGAAGTTTAATGCAACTTTGAACAAGTTCGCAGCAGCTGGCCGACAAATAAAACATGCATATTTTAAGCACTTAATGAGTGCCCATCTGTTTTCACGTGTGTAAACGAAGTACAGGGAATTCAAGTACACAAGCCACTGCAGTTCAGCAGTCCCAGTTGGCTCGTAAATCAGTTGCTGAATTATTTGCTTGTTTTCCAAATTTAATCTTCTTTAATTTGGCACTCAGGTTGCACAATTGCCTACTTTTAGGCTCAACTCACGGCACTGTGCAGCTGCTGTCTGAAAGTAGGCAATGAACCAGAAGGCTCACACTTGCCTCAAATTCACACATTTAATCCATGTGCACATGTGTGCGTTTCAAAGTAGGTTAATCTGGCAACATATAAATCAAATTATAAAATGTATTGAAGTATTATCTGGGCAATTATAAAATTATTTATTGGGTTTTTGTGTATGGTATTAGGTATGTTTAATTATTGAAAATGGTCAACAAATCTTTAAATCCATTTAGAGTTTATATAACTTAAAATGTTTAAAGGTGAGACTCGCATAAATATTTATTTAAATGTTAAGATAAATAAAAGATTTGGCATATATAATAAATACATTAAATGTTTTTTCATAAACTTTAAAATTAAATAAAATGGTGTAGTAATTTTGAATATGTTTGTGATCAATTCATATTTTATCTTAATTTTTCAATAGCTCTTAGTTTTTCTAATTTTAACTTTAACAAGCAAAAGTTTGCTTATATTCCCACACATAAACAAAGATGTTATTTCCTGAACAACTCACGGATAAATGTTACACAAATCAGAACCACCCTCATCGTTCAGTATTTAAACTAAATAAATAAATTACACACAACTCACTCACTGCCTAATTATTTTATTCCTATTTTCTTTGCATAGTAATTAAACAAAGTGTTTTTATATATTCATTTTTTCCCGCCTTCAACTCTATTATTTTATTCGATTGTAAAAACGCCATGGAAATGTGCACGTTTCGCGCAGCAAATACTGTTGACTGTTAACACAAACATACGGTTGGACTGGGGCAATCTAAAATCACAGCGGGACGTTGGAGAATTGGGGGGGAGAGGGCCAAAAAAACGTTTTGGGGCGGGGGGAAAGTTCACGCCATTCGCAGAATCATGAGCCAGCATCTTCCGTACATAAACACTGCTCACCCAGCAAAAGCAGACGAAATTGTGGCAACCGCACTCGCAGACGAGAGAAAGGAACAGAAGACTCTTACCACATGCCACATACATCCGTGGTTGCCAAATTGGGTACCACCACCCGCTTCACCTTCTGGCGCTGAAGAAATATGGCTGCGCCAAAATGTTTATTGTAAAAAGATTAATAAAATATGTATAAACGGAGAATGGCACGGGAAACAAATCGAAATTTCAATGAATACTAAATTCGAAAGTTATGTTACTCATACAACCCGTTGCCTGCGCAAAAGATTATGAATTAATCATTTAAAATATGATTCTTAGGGGATGGATTCACATTTACTAAACGCTTGGTTCTAAGCATAAACATCAAAAGAATTGTATTTTTGGCTTGAGGTAGGCTCACGAAAAGACAAAAAAAAGGGAAAGAACAATTTATTAATAAACTTAAAACATTTTTAATATTTATTGCTCGTGTGCGAAATAAATCACTTGAAGATCCACATCATTGGAGCTTAGTAAAAAAAACCAAATGATTAATCATAAGGTCAATTCCCAGTAGTTTGAGTTGCTTATAAAACCGCATTAATGCTTTTAAAGAATAAACATTTTATGATTTCCATTGCTCGATTGTCGGAGATGAATAAGCGTTTTGATCAGAAAATAAGAAATATTTTTGACTGATGGAGATCAAAATATATGCAGGCATTTGATAGTTATGCTCCAGTACCAAGATTTAAAAATATTTTTAGTAGTCACTTGTTTCGCACATTCGTATAATTTTCATTTTATATTAAACTTGAAAATTTATTATGGTTTACTTTAACAACGATTAACAATCAATGTTAACTTTTTATTATTAAACATATTTATACATATGTGTTGTTTTAAAAAATTCTTATTAATTACAGTTTGTATATGAGTCACATTAACCCCAAAAGGAAAAGGAATACTTGCATAAATAAAATTATATTGTGACCCTAAGATACAACTAAGTATTTATTTGCCCCATAATGTTCAATGACCACTAGACAAATGCATTGTGTGCAGAGTATCAAATACAGACATCCATATCTGTGTCGGTATATGACCTACCATATAACATTTATCAGCTATTAAGTCATGCACAATCGCATATATATACGCGTACACAGACAGCTGTGGGGATCCAATGCCAGCGACAATAATATCGGACAAAATAAAAAGCAAGCAGGGTAAAAGCCACAAATAAGCCAAATTATGGGTGGGTGTTGAAATTGAAAATTGTGAATTGCGGATTGTATATTGTTAATGCTATTGCCTGGCGGTTATTGTGTATTTATGTGCACATTTAGCACAATTAAAAATTAACACACACAGGGGGGCGTTTCCAATACCATAAAGATTTTGATGCGAAGTTGGAGAGCCGATCGGGGCAATATAAACGAAACGAATGGATAGAAAAATCAAACAAAACGACGCCTTGGTCAAAATGCCGGCTCTTAAGGAAGTGGGCGAGCGTGTTTTTACAGTTATAGAGCACACACAGCTGCTCCAATCCAATGCCTACCTATCTTGGCCACTTAAGCAAGGGGGGCTGCGGATTTGGGGAGGGAGTTTCCCTGGCGTCAACAGAAACAACAAGCACACACACCGAAAAAATTTAACTATATTCTATGCTCTACATACTAAAAAATGTTATGACAAAATGGAACGAATATTAAATGAAATCATAACATTGTTTAAAAAATCCATTTGATTTTTTTAAGTACCACAAAATAACCAAATTTAAATTTAATGAATATATATTGACAGATACTTAAACAATTATTGTCATCTTGTAAGACCATATGATTGTGATGTGGTTAATTTAATTTTATTTTTTGACATTCAGAAACAACTATTATTCACTTCTATGAGAACTTTAATTAGAGCTGCCACAAAAGAAAGCACATAATTTTTTTTCAGTGGAGTAAACGTGACCGGTTGCCGGCAGGCAATGTACAACAACAAAAGACCGCGACTCAAGAAACGGCCTGGAGAAGAAATGAGGAAGAAAAATAGACCATCAACACGAGTACGAGTACGAGTACGAGTATAAGTACACGGTCCATCCAATACTCACATGCGATACCTTACATTTAGGCACACACATAAACGCTGCTTGAATGCCACCACGTACAAAATGTACAGATGTGGTAACAAAAATGGGAATATCTATTAGTTATCACTGTAAGTAAAACATGTCTAAAGTAAAATATATATCAAAATACATATGACCTTAAAAAGGTGCAAGTGAATTTCACAAAGCCCTGGTTACTTGGGTTAAGAGAGGCCTTAATACTAATAGTAACATTATGAGCCTTTTATTTTTGAGATAAAGAAATTAAACATATATTAAATCTAAAATTTAGCATTTAATAAAAGAGGGTAAAATTTTACTAGAATTCAGTTAAACCGGGATGATATTTTTCTCGAAACTTTATTAATATTAATCAAAGGTTATTAAACTGTTAAATAAACCAATTTAGCAAGAAACTTACATTTTATTTTGTAAATTCCAATTAATATTACATTTTAAATTTTTTTGTCTTCATTGTACTAAAATTGCGACCTCACCTGTGAGTAAAAATAAATAGGTGCCAAGTGGGGGCACGCATGGCGCGAGCTTTGCAAAACTCTCCGCCAGCTATGTTGAATGGGGTTTTGGTGGGATGGAGGTTGTGGTGGTACGGCCTCATGACTGTTTTATTTGAAATTTTTTGGAGAAAGGCCACATGGCTACACGAAGACATGGAAAAGGCCGAAACGGCGACTGCAGTGGCATTTTTCGGGGGATGTGGAGGAATCTTGGCTAGTGCCAAATGCAAAACGATGACGTAGGGCTTTATTTTGGAGCATTGAATGCAGAAGAAGGAGGTTTACTTAACTCAGTTATTCGAGCATAAAACAATAAAGAGCTGGAAAAACAGAGAACCCGTTTCGCCTTCATTGTTATCTGTGGAACGTGTCTTTGGCAGCTTAAATCTTTAATAATCGAATGCAAATGTTTTGTTCTGGAATTCCTATACTCTGCAATTGTTTGAAGAGGGGCTAATTTTTAAGTACTAAGCAAACAATTAATAAATCGAAAATAATTGTTTACAAAAAGAAAAAAGATAACTTTTTTTAAAATTCAAACAATTCAAATGTAAGACAAAAAAACTAAAACTAAAACAAAACAAGGTTGTCATAAAAAACGTATGCCAAAAGAACAATTTCTATTAATAGAAATGACTTGGTTTCGTATATGCATATATAATTTAACAAAAACCCATTAATTTATTTTTATATCATTTAAATTAGGTTTTTTGTACTCATTTGATAAGCGCTTCCTGGCATACGCTCTTTAATTAACTTTTTAAGTTGGAAAGAGAACAAAACATCAACAATATAAATAAAAAAAACCCCTTGCTTTGGGAGATTCACGTTAATTGAAGGGGCCCAATTTCCGATCGTCGTGTTTTGCCCCCGATGACGTCACTCGGCTCAAAGCCAACACAAATATTGACTTTAAGCTTAAGATTTGTTGACGAGATTTGAAGGGCAACGCCGGCTTCGTTGCTCCGTCTCCAACCAATTTATATTCAAAACGCTCAAACTGGATTTTCGGCGGGGTGTGAAATGTTGACGGGTGCGAATGATTAGCAAAAATTAAAGCTAAACAAGCTGACAAAAAAAATATCTACCAAAATTCATCTAATGCAAATTGGGGTTACCGCAGTTCAGAGCCGAAAAGAGAATCCAGAAAAGATCACACAGCCAATGGCATTAACCATTTAAGCAATTTAAATAAAACGCCAGTAGTTAAGCCAAAATTTATGTCGAGAGTATATTTGAATGAAATATGTCTAAAAATAGGTGAAACGAGCCGAGCGTAAACTTTTCTGTGTTAATAACATTTTCGCCAGCTGTTCCAAAATAAACGAATTAAAGTCCAAATCAATTAAATTAATAATAACAAAATGAAATGTGCGACAAAGGCCGACACGCCCAGGCGACCGAAAAATTATGAAGACAAACAGAAACAGGAGCAGCAGGAAAACCAGGAGGTGGATGTGGATGTGTATGGCGATGATACCATTCCACCACCTCCTGGCAGATGGAGAGCCCCGAAAAAGCGATAGCGTGCCGGTATTCTATTGCGCAAACACCGCCATGTGATATCACAGAGCAACCTGGCCAGCCCACTGCCCAGCCCAGCCCAACTCAGCCTAACTCAGCCCATGCCCATGCCTCCTCGAGTTTGGAAAGGTGTGCAAGATGATATCCCACACCCACACCCAAACCCAAAACCCTGTAACATCCCCCAGTTACCGTTCACTCTGTGAAACTACAAGTTTGCTCAAGCCAATAGCACTATATGTTATTCTGTTTATGCATTCTTAATTAAATTTCATTTCATTTTAATGTAATAGTAATGGACATAAAACTCTTATTGTTCTTAAATTATTTTTAATATTAAAAACCTCATTAATTAATGGAGAAATTTTAAATTCCCAACATGGGTATATTTAAAAGATATATTTTAACTTACAAAACAAAAAGCTTTTAACAAATTAGTAATCAAAATAAATAAATATATCCTAATATTATGTAGGAGAGCTTCTCATTGTGTGTGCTGTTATTTTGACCTCCGCTGTATGTATAACTAACACGCCCCTGGGAAATATAACAAAGGCACGCAACAATCCATGGAAGGGCCAGAACGGACACCGGAATATGACCGATGATGGGGAGCTTGGAGTGGGTGCCGCAAAATCCTCCCTAGCCAAAATTTAAAAATATGATCTAAGGCACAACGGCGAAGAGCTCCATAATTTGAAGCCGGGTTGCCTGCAAATTGTCAGGCAATGAAAACTAATAATGCAATTAAAAACGTTGACAAAGTTGTCAACTGTCAGACGGCAGTAACTAGTTACCAGTTACCAAATGGCGATTGTCGATTGTCGACTGTCGAGCGTTGGTCGTAGCTCAGCAAGTGCAAGGTTGTTTTTTAAAACGCAAATAATGCCAAGCGTAGCGTCTCCAAATGCAAATACATACCATACCCACTTATATGCACATATGTATATATATATAGTTTATATGTAGTATATGGCCTGGCATTTGGAAAGCCGCAGAGTGGTTGCTTCGGGTTTCACAGTGTCAAAATAAAAAGAACGGAACATAAAACTGACTGAAAGTGTTGAGGGATGCAAGGATAGCTATCCGAAAAACGAAGTTTAAAGTGCCCTTTTGAAATAAATTTATTTAAAAGGTTTTTTAAATGAATTACTTCTAAAAATACTTATAAACTTTCTCTCTATATTTGATTTATTTATAAATTAATTAATAAATCTATCTTATTTCCTTTAATGCTTTAAAAAACATAGCTAACAGTGGCTTTTGATACATTTTTTAAAGGGGGTTTTATAAATATTCATACATAAAATTATTATGGTTAAGCAAAGGTGTATCCAACAATGTAAACAATATTATCTAAATGATTAGCTTGTTGTTCAATCTGTTCAATCCAAAAAGCCACAAAAAAATCTTGTTTATTGACATGTTTAGATATCGATCATTAGTTTGACAGCTATATGATATAGCACTAGTTATTCGAAACGTGTAGGTGGAAAATGTTTTCATTGCGTTCATTATCACAATATTGTAACACTCAAAGATGGGGATTATTTTTAACAAAACTGCAGCTTCTGCATCTTGAAACGCTCTGTGGGGTTGTTTTATCAAAATGATGACGATGATGACTCAGGTCTAGTTTTTGTTCTGCCGCAAACAGGAAAACAAAAGCCACTGTTTGAGAAATACTACTACTACTATAAAGATTGCAATCAAACAAAACAATTATAATAAAAGATTCGCCACCTTCTGAAGTAATTAAGGCAATAGAACTTGAACGATTTAAGACTCGACTTCTTCGTATTAATTAACATGTCTGCAGCGTTTTTTTTGGAGTGTACAGAAATGGAAAGTCAGCTGCAACAAAGTTGGCGACACACAAAGAACAAGAGCATGCCAAAAGGAAGACAAGGAGGGTGTTGATGATGATGATGCACCAGATGAGTCAGAACCAATTTTGAAATCCAGAAAAAAAAAGTACCAAAGGGCAACTTTTCCAGCTAATGAAATGATTTTACTGGGCCCTATTTAATGCAGGGAATAAGGAACCTCTACATGAGTCAGAACCAAAGTAAACTAGCTAAAATCCAGCTAGTGATATGTATGAACATACAAAATAAAAAAATTCTTCAGATGAATCAGAATGGAAAAGAACTTACTCTTAAATCCAAGGCAGACTTTTCGAGCTAATAAAGTGATTATGCTGGCTCTACTTCTTATAATTATGGGACGGCTTATTAATGGAGCCCGGATTCGGATAGAGAATCTCGTCGGGTTGGTGGGCTCTGCGTGATGATCTCATCGATTGCATCAGATTTCGCACGGCATGTCGTTTTATGTGGCCCGCAATTTTTGTTCTCATTTTTGCTGCCCCTTTTTTTTGTGTGTTTTAATGTGCAAAAGACATATGCAGAATATTCAAAATTAGCTGTTAGCACGCCAACAGCCACCGCTATCAACTTCAATGCGAAACAACGCTTTTAAGGCGAGCCAACGAAAAAATAAATGTTTCATGGTCAATGCCATGAAATTGGTTGCATTGGACGCTTGACTGACAATCGTTGACAGCCCAGATATAAACTCGAAAATATTTATATGTATGTATAAAAGAGCCCCAGGCATATAACTCCCGCACAGGTACCCTCGAAAATACAAAAAATCACTGCGTGTGCAGCAAATTGATTGATCTACACACCAAAGTGGTTGCCGACTGTGGCGAATCAATCAATTGACAAAAATTGAGAGAGACAAAATACAGATACAGATATAAACCCTCTTAATTTGCCTCATTTCTTTACCCCTCGTTTGACATCTCCATTTCAAAGCTAAGAAAAAAAAACATTCTTGGGCGTTGTCTGGCAACAGCTTTTGTGTGATCCAGATACAAGCCATAAATAATGAGATTTACATATGAATCAGTAACTGTTCAACATCTATTAGTATCTGCATATATCACGCTCTCTAATGATCGTCTAAATCCAGTTTTAAGCCGTCGCCTTTCGCCAGTAATGAGGCTTCGGCATCCCCACTTCGCCAGCATTGACCTCTCATTAAGCCTGAGCGGCGAATTTTAAATTTGACTTTGTTATTGCAGCAAGTGTTTTTATTTCGCGTATTTTTCTTTTGCATTTCAAGTGGGTTGGGTGACGTCAGCCGAACTGAGTACGAAATCAAAGCAAAATTCCGAATTATCTAAACCAAATACCATTTTTTTAAGACATCTTGGATCATTTTGTGTAGTTTTATTTGAGTTAATTAAAATATCTAACAAATATTTGCTTGGAACTTTTGGTTATTAAATACAAATATTTATTTGTTTTCTAATAATAAGTTGATCGGTGAATTCGAAAATAATAAAATCACACAAAAAACCTTACAAAGAAAAAACTTCCCAAAATGAAGTTGATAAAAAATATATAAAAAATTAACTGACTAGTTTCATTAGTGATTAAATTTCGTTTTTTTTACAATAAAGCTTTGATCGCATAACAGTTAAGTCCGCCTTATTTATACACATATCTTAAAACGCAATATTTAAATGTTGTTTCAAAAAGTAAATGATAATATGAGTAGAGGGAGCTTATCTTTAAGGGCTGTGAAGTAATTATAAAAAAACGTTTGTCGGATAAAAAGAAACTTCTAAATAAGTTGTACAACTTGAAGGCCGACTTCCAAATTCCAATCTTCATTTGCAAAGCAAACACAAATATCGTATCTATGCATCGGCCAAAAACAGCGATTATGGCTTGCCAAACGATATCTTATCATTGAAATTTCAGCGCGTTACGTAGGCCAGGGCCATAATTCGATTCGATTAGTCAGAGCCAAGAATAAAAACAGACTGGGCCAAATAAACCCCGATCGAGACGGAAACAAATCGAGGCAAAGGCGATGGAGTAACGGAAATCATAATATAGAACTCAGGTGAAACGATTACGACAGGGATGCCGAGCAGACGGTGATGACAGCGATATTTATTTGGCCGAACATTGGGTGATGCCCATATATATGTACAATGGACATATATATATAGACGGATCGAGTACATATATTTTATTGAACAATGCACAAACAAACAAACAAAATACGACTTTAAGGCAAAAGGCCAAAATGTTTATGTATTCGGCTGCCTCGACGGCATCGCAACACATTTGGGGTCGATTAATCGAAGGAATACAGGAAGTTTGGCCAATAGCCGGGGGCTGTTAAATCGTCTGGGGTGGCTATATCTATCATCTGCTGTAAGTTCTGGACAGCCAGCATTCACTTACTTTTTCAGCAAACTCCTCCCGCGGACGACGCGAAATCGTTGGTCCGGCACTCATGAGTTCCTTGGTCGGCGATGGTGTCATTATAACAATTATCTCTCCCCTCGTCGGTTATCGTTTATGAATTGCACTTGCTGCTATTATTAGTCGGTTCTAGTTACAAAACTCACTTGGGACCTCTTCACGTATTGCTTTCGGTTATACTTTATTTTCTATATATTTCTTGGCTTTTTTACTTTTTTACTTTTGATTGGGTTTGCGTGCTGCGGAGTAAATTAAATTTATAACAACATTTTATCAGTCGGCCAATTGGTTGGTCTTTCAGCTTTGGTCTATAAACAAATTATTACGTATCCGTTGAAAAATGTCGCTAGCGTGAAACCGTTTTTGCCACTTCACTTGCTTTTGTTTTGGCCTTTTATTAATTACCGGTCGGAGCGTATTATTATTATATATATTTGTACAGTGGATATCGGTGTGGTTTAAGTATTAAAAACATTTAAAAAAAAATGTAATTTCTTAATATTTCTTTCCTTTCAAACTGAACTTAAGTAGCTATTAAGGTATCCTAAAATTTTTACAAAGTTATTTAAATTTCAAATTTCAAAACTTAAAAAACCACAAATATTTGTTATATTGGTACTGAGTTTGTGGTTTTAAACTAGTAGAGAAATAATTTGTGTGCAATATAATCCAACTCAACCGGTAATGGAAATAATCCATACTTTACTTATACTTTGTTCATCAAATCAACTTTTAAGTCATATTTTCTAGCAACTTGATGGCTGTAAAGCGATTTGCTTAATTGAAATTTATTAGTTATTTATGTTAAGCACAATTTGTAGTCTTAAATGGAAAATCAGACGTCAAGAGTTTATCAACCGATATTTACTGTATTGGCAATATATTCCCAATTACAGTTACAATTTGAAAATGCTAATGAGTCAAAAAGTTAAGATCATAGGCAAAGAATGTTGTCATTTGGTTATTTTTAGAAGTCAACGTCACAACGTCACAAAAAAATAAAAAAAAAAAGGTGAACCGGAACGCTACCAAAAGAATGTGGTAGTTGTTGTTGCTGAACGTTGATTGACCCCGAATATAGGAAAGAAGAAGAAGAAGAAGCAAAGCCGGCCGGTCAATTAATTGAGTTCTTTTTTGTTTTAACTAACTGCTGGTTTTTCTAGGCTGCTTTTATCTGCCCTTTTTTATTGCCAGTTTCTTAATGTTTCCTGCCTTTTCCAATTCGACCTTCAGAGTATTGCAATTCTAATTGGAATTCAATTTCTGTACGAAGGGGAAAGAAGAAGCAACAGTTTGTTGAAGGAGTCGCACGCACACACATACATATAGACATTTAAGCACGGCTCACACGCACACCGGTTAAACTTGTTATCGGCCGCATGCAAGAACCCAAAACTACAACAACTATAAAACTCTAGGCCAAAAACAAGTTCTGGAACAGCAGCAGCAGCAACGACAACAACAACAACAACAACATCACCGGCACTCAAGTGTTTTATTTTGAAACATGCTCCTTTGTTGCTATTTTGTGGTAGGTAATTTAAAAGGGTACAAAAAGCAATGCACACACACACACACATGGCACACACCACACTCACTCGCTGCCGCGCAAATTAAAAACAAACGAAAGTAAATCAACGTAAAAACGAAACGAACGCGATCCGCCGACGCGCTTGTGCTTCAGCTTTTTTCAGTTTTTTTTCGAAACTGTTGCGGCGGTTGGCCAGTGTGGACGCACTTGGCCAAGGGAAAGTTACCAAACTTGCTTCAGTTTTAAATCCAGAAAAAAAATACATAAATACCAACTCTTTTTTGAAAATAGATTGCCGAAAAAATAACTTTAAGGATCCTGGTTGTACCCTGCAAATTTGGATATCATATTGGTATCTTTTACTTACATATTCTAACAAATTAGAAAAAACTCTATTATGTTTAAATTTTTATTTAATTTTCTATACTTTTTCGAAATATGGTTTAATTAAAAACTAAAGTATGTTTAAGAAAAATCTTAGTTTCCCAAAAACCATTTAATCTTATTTTAAACAAAATCCATTTTATTTTAAAATGTTTAATAATTAAAGTAACTTGAATTATTCAAAGATATATAAAACTTAAAAACCTACATACCTATTTAAAAAAAACAAAATTGATTCAAGAAATAAAATTTTACCATTATACTTTTTTTTTAAGTTTAAAGTTTTGAAAATCTTATTTACCAAGTGCTGTAACAAAAAGGCGATTTTGTTTTCAATATTTTGGCATACAAATATATTACTTTTTGTTAACGAATAATATAGACAGCTTTTTTTTTTGTTCCCAAGTTTTCGGTATAGGTTTAATTTATGTGTTAGTGAAAGACAATAAAGTAAAAAGTGCACTTTTTTGACTAATAAAATTAACGCTTGGCGTGCATGGATTCGTTTATTGCGATTGGCACAGTACACAAGTGGTTACGAGAAACTAACTGCCAACCTTCGGCTGCTCCGCTGCTCGAATTTGTCCCTGCAGCTCCTGGATGTGCTGTTCGAACTTTTGGATGTCGCCGGTAATTTGCTGCAGACTGGTCAGCACGTTCTTGAGCTTCTCCCCATCGATCTGGACCTCCAGCTCCCGAATCTGCTTGGTCACGTTTCCCGTCAGCGAGACGCACTCGACCAACTCACTGCAATTGGCATGAAGCTGGGCCAACAGCTTGTAGGCCCTCTTGGCGTGGAGGTCGTGCTTGGCGCTCTGGAAGAGCAGGTCATCAGTGTAGTTAAACTGACGCTGCAACTGGGCCCCCACCACGTTGAGTTGCTTCTGCAGTTGCCGCGTGTCGTCCAGCACCTTGTAGATATCGGCCCGCTGCTTACGGATATTCCCAATGAATTCGTGTATCCTGCGGGTGTACTCCTTGCGAGGGGCCAAGGATTGACTGGCGCTTCGCAGCGTGGCATTGAGTTCGTTGTGCTGCTTGGTCTTGGCCTGAAGTTCCTGCTCCAAGTGCTCGATACTGTTGCGGATTCCCTGCACCTCCTGCGCCTCCTTGGCGGTCTTCAGCTCCTCCAGTGTGTCCAGCAGCGGTTTCCTGTAGTCCAACCACTGCTGCGTGAGGGTTTGCCTTTTGCTTTGAGTGCTTTTCAGCAGTGTCTCCAGTTTGACCAGGTTCTCCTCGGGGTCCGCCAGAACCAAGGAGGTGCGCTCGTGCAGCTTCAGCATGGGTTGAATGCGACCTATCTCCTCGGTGGCTTTGGTTTCCCGCAGCTTAAGAGCTGCCAGAGCCGCAGCATGGGATTTACGTTCGGTTAGCAAGGTGTCGCACTGGACACGCAATTCCTGGACTTGGTTGCTCAGCTCCTGGAATGGAGAAACCTCTGCCTCCGCACTGGCAGGCGACTGTGTCGGGGCAATTATGGGCGCCTCAGACTCTTCGCTGTCCACAAAGAGAAGCGTTGAGTCCGGCAGGGCCTGACCCCATCTGTCCAATTCGTTCTTGTGCAGCACCGAGGCAATGAGATCCACCGATTTGGAGGCCGTTTGCTGGAAGAGATTAGGCGCCAGCTGGTCGAAATACTGCTGCTCCTCCTTGGTGCGCTCCTCGGGATTGGCGGATGGAATGCTGAGATTGATGTGTGGCCGGAATTCGATGCCCAGGCTGCTGCAACCGAGGGATTTGCGATTGCCCACCGATCGGGCGAACTGTGGCACCCAGGGCGTCTTGAGTTGCTGGGTCAGCTCCTTCCGGATTTGCCGCTGCAGGAGTTGCCTGTGACTCAGAGCTTGCATTTTGCCCGAGGCTCCGTCCTCCGTCGTTTGGCGCTCCCGTGGAAGTTGCTCGATAAGGAACATTAACAATTTACGGAGTTCCACGGCATTGGGATAGAGGAAGGTCTGGTAACCGATGTCGCCTCGGTAGCCACTATCCTTGCATCCCTGCGCCAAGGAGCTGGCCACTCCGAAACGCTGCGCCATCGATCCGCCGGGAAGTGTCCTAGGAAGCTCCAAGTCAGGACGAATCTCAGCCAGGCAGCCGGATACGGCCCTCACCACCTGCTCCGGCGTGAATTCGGCCAGCTCCTCCGTGGGCTCGATGGTCGCGTCCACCTGTTGCAGCTGGTGCATGATTATCTTGTCCACTTCGTCCATGATCCGCTTTATTTATTATTTATTTCGCATTTTACGGGGAGTGTTGTCTTTTTTTGTGACCTGTTTGTGGCAGTCACCGCGATGCGCCAACAAGTAGACAGTCTGGCAACGCCCAAAGGTTAGGACACGCAAGTGTGGCAGCACGTTTCAGATTCAAAATGTAACGTATGTTTAAACATGCAAATGAAATATATTTTTAACATTAATCTATGCCTTCGACACTCTGAAACAAAATGGATAGTCTTTTTCATTTAAACATCTAACTATAATCTCGATTGGAAAATAAAATAAAATCAATACTCTTTTAACGAAATGTATTTCTATGTACTTTCTTCAAAACAATAAAAGTATGGTTAACATTTTAAAATAAATATTTACAAATTAAATATATTTATTTATTTTGTTTTTTAATAAAAAAGTAATTAAAATTGTCTATTCTTGGTCGCCCTTTAAATTTGTCCCTGACACTTGGGGTCTTAACGTCATTATTATTTAACCAACCCTTCAACAGTGATTGAGTGAAATTTCGCTGATATATTTTATAGCAGAGTGGACAGAAAATCGTCTTTGCGAGCACGCAACCCGACCACAAAGTCTAATTGAATTTGCACGGCATTTATTTGCAATATAAATGCGCCATCCCAGCGAACGGTCATCAGGTTAACCGGTATGGAAGCGCTGTGCAACGCCAGCGAACCGCCTCTGCGCCCGGAAGCGCGGACGTCCGACGGGGAGCTGCAGTTCCTCGGCTGGAACGTGCCCCCCGATCAGATTCAATACATTCCGGAGCACTGGCTGACCCAGTTGGAACCGCCCGCCTCCATGCACTACATGCTGGGCGTCTTCTATATATTCCTCTTCTGCGCCTCGACGCTGGGTAACGGCATGGTCATCTGGATATTCAGTACATCCAAATCGCTCAGGACTCCGTCCAATATGTTTGTGCTCAACCTGGCCGTCTTCGACCTGATCATGTGCCTCAAGGCGCCGATCTTCATTTACAACAGCTTCCATCGGGGATTCGCCTTGGGCAATACCTGGTGCCAGTTATTCGCCTCCATCGGCTCGTATTCGGGCCTCGGAGCTGGGATGACGAACGCGGCCATAGGATACGATCGTTACAATGTGATCACCAAGCCAATGAACCGGAACATGACCTTCACCAAGGCGGTGATAATGAACATTGTCATCTGGCTGTACTGCACGCCCTGGGTTGTCCTGCCGCTGACGCAGTTTTGGGATCGATTCGTGCCAGGTGAGAGTTAGAATAGTACTGAGGGTAACTTCTAAAAAGTTGTAATTGTGGGAAATATATGCAAGTTCCAGAAATATCTTAAGGACTTTGAAATCACTCTTAAAGTATGCAGTGAAAAAATAACTTTGTCTGACGTATTCAGTTCATAAGACTTCCGGACTTAAAGTATAATATTGCATAATCTTAGGTACCTTTAAATCTTATGTGATTTCACCTTTAAATTTTGTGCTTTATACCCTTGTCTATAACAAAAAAAAAACATAAATTACTCTATTTTTTTTTTTAAGCTTCTGGACTTAACATTTTTTGTGCTATATAAAAATCTTGAAGGGGTTAACTAACTTAAGTACCTTGAGATCGGGTGCCAATACAAAAATAGGCGTTAACATTGGATTTATTTTCCTTCCCAACTGTCAAGTTCTTTAAACTATTACTAAAAGTTTCCCTATACCTTTAATTTCCTTTACTGGTGACAATTTATGACTCTTTATATAACATTTTTGGACATATAACAATTGCAAACGGTTGAAAGCTTTTGTTCCCATTTCGTTCCGTCTTGTAATAAAGGACTCTTGATGGTTGGCGAGAAAAATGTCCAGAGACCACGTTTTCCCATCAAACTCTTGAAGTTCTCTCGAATGCCCAGGTCGTATCTGCCATCCCTTCTCGTGTAGAATGTGGTATTTAGATATAAAGTCGGAAGTTGATAGGCTAACATCATTAAGGGAAAAATGAAGGCATATACGTTGAGCACAAATATTAAATTCAGCACGATTGACAGGTGATCAAAACCACTTTGAAAGAATTGTCCATTAAGATTCAAAAAATGGAACAGCAAATACATCCTCCGCATGTCTTCATTAATCACGAACAGAAGCATGTGGCTTGCCATGGCCAGACCCGTTCCAATGATCAAATAGACTGTGAACCAGAAGAAGTACCTACAGAAGTAGTTTTGGTACATAAAATCATGATTAAAATATTAATTATTAATATTACCTATAATTATTATGCCCAATGCAAGTGGCTGTAAAGACACAGTGGTGGTCCCTTCTCAAAATGCAGCAATTACACAACTTACAGTGCCAGGATCTGGGCTATTTAAAGAAAATAGGTTTTAATAAGGGTCTGGCATATCCTCCATTTCTTAAAGCTTTTTGGAGAAATTATTATTCATGTGTTTTTTTGTATCCAAAAACCAATTACTAAAAATCGGCATACAAAGAAATGGAATATTTAATATATCCATTTCCTCAAAGATTTTTACATTTATAATATACTTTAAAATGTGTATGGTACAGAAGAACACATTTCGGTCCCAATGAAGTCTATACGTTCTTGATCAGTATATTTATTTTGTGATTAAAAAAAAAATGGGGGAAGCAGATACCAATCTAATTTCGATATGAAAAGCTTACCGGCACTAACATCTGGCAGTAGTCGCAATGATGCCACAGGTGCTCCTCTTCCGGAGCCGGGATCTGGCGGTCCTTGGGTAGATTTGCAACTGACGAGCTTGTGCGGTGACAGGCTAGCATATTTCCCAGAATATTATAGACTATGAATATGGCCAGCAACCAAGTAAGCTTGTACATCAGTCCATCGGGGTCGAAAATCATGGGCACCACATAGAACATTTCCACCGTTGTAAAAAAGGCGATGCCCGCCAGGACCAACCCCACAGCGATGGGATGTGCTGTCAGCCTGAACTGCCTTGGATAGACCCTAGCTATATATTTACAACCAACCACTATGAAACACATTTTGGCGGTATAAAAACAATGATAATTTGAGCAAAATAGCAAGTTCTTAGTTGTGTTATATTTGAAATTTGTGACAGATATCACAGTGCAGAAAAGATGTAATATATTATTTGCATCACTATAATTAACAAATAGCTTTATGTAGCATAAGACTTTTTAATTGTTCACTTCAACCTACCACTGTAGATTAAATTTTGAGAGTAAATCTTAATATCAGAGGCAGAGTCAGAATTTCGTAGTGGAGGATTTTAAAATTCTTTAATTGGTGGTCAGTGATTTCTTTTAATTTTCCAAATAAATGTATCTCGTAAACAAGTTTTAGGGAATCCATTGGGCACATACAATATATTTATTTGATATGCATGTGTATATACATATATGAGCACATTGACAGCTATCAAATTGGGTAGAAGTTCGATATTTGAGGGGACTAAAGATCCTATGTGCTTAGTTAAGGATTTCACTGGTGTCCTGCACTTTTCTGATGACCACGTTCAGGGCCAGATTGCCGTCCTCCGAGAAAAGCTCGACGGTGGACTTGTTGAGCACCAGGAAGTCGGCATGCGTGAACGAGACGAAGCTCTCACGGATTGATCTTGGCTTGGACTGCCAGCGCAGGGTGCGATTGTTGGCCTCCAGCGAGATGTTGTAGACGAAGTCGGCCGCATCCCTCATGGTGCCGATCATGCGACAGGCGGTGAAGTACTGCTGACATCCCTCGGCCAGATTGATCTTCTCCAGGGAGAGCAGGAAGTGCCGTCCGTGGCAGGACTGCACCATGGTCCAGTCGAGGGCGCCCTCCAGATTCACGTTGGTGGCCAGGAAGATGATGTCGTTGCCCTCCATGGTGATCACGTTCTCGTGGGTGCTCACCAGGTGCTGGTACACGGCACTCAGCGGCCCCTGCCAGACGCACTTGTCATCCGGATAGGGGCAGAAGTACGGCCGACAGTCGCAGTCCTCCTCGTGGCTCCTCTTCTCCGCATACGAGAGCCGGGCAAGGCAGCCGGATTGCGAGTGCTTGCAGGGGAAGATCAGCTTGGAGGCCACCTTCTCCATGGCCAGGCTCCGGATGTTGGTCATGGACACCCGGCAGACGGGGCACAGGGACACCTTCTGGCGGCAGGTGGCGCAGATCAAGTGGCCACAAGAGCACTGCATAATCGGTGGCATTATGTAGCTGAAGCACACGGGACACTCGAGCAGCGAGACCAGGAACTCGTCCAAGCCCCCCCTTCGTGTTGCCTCCAAAGGCCTCCGACGCTCGGCTCCCGACTGAACCATCACCTGGTTGTCATTCCGCAAGGTCACCAGTTCGCCTCCCACAGTCGTATCTGGGGATTCCTGCTTAGCCACCATAAGTGGCGTTCCCTCCTCCAGCGGAATGGCTAAAGCCGAAGCCGATGGACGACTTGTCAACATCTCACCAATCACAGTTGGAGGAGTCCTTGATACACTTTTGCGATCCTCACGGGACTTTAGCGCTTTACTTAGGCTCCCAAAAGGCATCTATTCTTCAGATGAAATACCAATCTCTATTTAACAACCAAATGAACTCAAAAGACTTTCCGATATATAATTTTTTTACTATTTTCTAAACACTGAAATTTCGTTCTGTTTTAAAAACTAATCTGTATTGAAAAGCATGGAATCTGTAAGGACACACAGTTACTGCACTGCCAGAGCCTACTTCCTAGAATGGGAGCTTTATCAGCCGATTTAAAACTAAATTACACATTTTTTTTTATTTAGCATTACAAAATTAGAAGAACTAAATCTCTTTTAAATCTAAAATAGTATCATTTATCAAAAATGTTAAACTAAGGAACAAATTACCCGGTTAATAATTTAAATTCTAATAAATGACTATCTCCACATCAAACTAAATATTTCCAGTAAATGAAACGAAACAGCTTTTTAATTATTAAAAAGTTTTACGATTCTTAAGCTTTAAAAGTTGATGTTTTCTTAGTAAAACCCCAGTACTCAATCTTATCATGATGCTCTCAAAATTAATAACTTCATACAAAATTTCGACAGCTTAAAATTTCAGTTTCCCATATAAGTTTCAATAATTAACAAACTCTTTGTTTTTTACTTTTACTAATCACGTTTATTTCACTTTTGTAGTTTTGTGTCTGTGTAAGTGATCTCGTATGGTAGTGGCGCGGTAAATCGGCGCATTAAAAGCTAATTACGGTGCAGATGCTTAAAATCATTTATTTTTCTTCCGTTTTCAATTGGGAAACGCTGGCGGATAGAAATCAAAACCAAGACATGAGCCGGGCAGGGGAGATCGTCTAAACTAGTTGGAAATTTAAACATTAACATTGCTTCTTTTTACGTTTCGAGATGGGAGGGACAATGGGGAGGGGCGACTGTCTTTTTAGCATTGCGAAAAAAAATGGTTTCGTTTTTTTTTTTTGTGTTTAGTTGTTACTTGTTTTTTTGCGATGGTTTGGCATGAACAAAATTGCGGGTCGCAGTTTCGTTTAAGCTGCAACTCTCAAACAACTCTCGAGTTATTACAGATTATCGCTATCAAATATTACTTTTCTTTGTTGTTTCGCTTTTGCCGCTATTGTTGTTTTATAAGGTTTGTTAATTTCGTTAATCTGTTCATTTACTTATTACCATTTACATTTATTGTATAAAATAATTTACATTAACTAAACTAGACTTTGCAGTACATGTTCGAGTGTGATGAGTGACCTTCTCGCTTTTTGTTTTTTCTTTTGCTTTTGCCGCTGTTATTGTGGTGAGTGGGTCTGTGTTCTCAGTGTTCAGTGTTCACTGTAGTGGGTAGTGGGTGGTGGGCACGTGGGCACGCGCAGGCAGCTCTGCTCCAGGTGTGTGGCCCTTACGAACTAAATTAAACTAAAGCAGAACCCCACGAGCTTACAAAACGGGTAACACGGAAACGTTGAAATATAGTGTGTGTGGTAACTGAAAAATCAAGTCCTACAACTAGAGTACCAATCGAACCGTTTAGACATACAAACATACAGGCCTGCTCCGATTTTCACATTCGAAAAGAGTTACTATGTTTATCTATGTTAAACAAATCAGCGAAATCTCTATAGAAGTATTTGACATTTTTTGGCAAATTAGCAATTTTACTTACAGCCATATCTAATTTAAATAAAACAAAATACTTTAAAAAAAAAGGGAAAGTACGCATTTTAGCCAAGACTTTACCTGTCTGTGGCAATAACTTTTATATGCTTTCCATTTTCGTTTGGAAAGATTTTAAAGTTTTATCTAACTATTATGTGTGCGCAATCAGGGCTAAAGTATAAAACACTAATATTTTCGCCCAATTTCTAGTAACAAAGAACCAATTGGCGATATCAGGTCAAATGTGAAGATCGAAACAGCCCCGATATTTCCATAGATATATATACATATTCATGTAGGTGGCTCTTAGAATAGAGAATCATTTTTATAAAACAACTCTGCAAAACTCTCTCTCTTAATCTCCCTACTCAAAATCTGTCCAAGAGTTGAACGCCTGATGCGAACAGAGGGCTATAAACTATATGTATATATATGTATTGGAAAAGTAAACACAAAAAATAAAGAACTCGGCGAATTGACAGTGCGTTTAGACCAGGGATATGGTCACGTTGATGCCCAGGTTGCCATTGTCGGCGAACAGTTGCGCAATCGACGTGTCGAACACCAGGCAGTCCGAGTTGTGAATCGCGGAGGCCACACCCTCGTGGATCGAACGCGGCATGGCCTCCCAGGTGAGCCGGCGTCGATTTCCGTTGAGCTCCAGGCGATACACAAAGTTCTCCGCCTCCTTGCGTGACCCAATCAGCTGAACGATGGCAAAAAACTGCTGGTGGCCGTCGTACTTCTCCTGCTTCTCCAGCACGAGCATAAAGTGATGGCCGAAGCAGGACTGCATCATCACCCAGTCGACGGCGCCGGGCAGGTTGATGTCGGTGGCCAGGAACACGATGTCCTCGCCCTGCAGCGTCGTGATGCTCTTGTGCGACATCATCAGATGCTGCATGACTAGGTCCAGCGGGCCCTGCCACTTGCAGCTGGCGCCCGGGCACGGACACAGGTAGGGCCGGCACTCGCACGTCTCCTCGTGCTCCGTCTTCTCCGTGTAGACCAGCGAGGCGGTGCATCCGTAGCCGGAGTGCTTGCACGGAAACTTAACGTTCGAGGCAACCTTCTCCATCGCCAAATTGCGGATGTTCGCCAGCGGGCCGCGGCAGGTGGGACAGCAGGTGAGCTTGGAGCGGCAGGACACGCACACCAGGTGCCCGCTGGAGCACTGCAGGATCGGCGGTAGCACATAGTCAAAGCACACGGGGCATTCGAACAGCGAGGTCAGATCGGCGGACATGCCCGCATCACCGCCGCCGGCGGACGACAGCGACGAGCTGGACGACGAGGATGTGTTGGCCGAGGATGTGTTGCCGGCACTGGAGGATCCAGTCGAGCTGCTCGTGTTGGTGGCCACTCCCGTGGCACCGGCTCCTGCTGCTGCTGCTGTCGGTTCGCGGCGCTTCGGGTTGATTTTATTGGACATTGGAAGGGTTCTCGCGGCGGCACAAATGTGTCTACAATTCTTCTGGGTCCCTGCAATCCTCGCCAGGTTCAGGTTCGGCACCCTTCCGGTGGCTCCGGCAATGGCTCTTTTGTGCGTTTGGCTGCAAATAACACAATCACAAAGTCGGTGAGTAATGCGGCACATTCAGTCGTCATATCAAATTGTACAATATTTATAAATTGGTAGGGTCAGTGATAAGAAAAACGAAGAATGTTATTATTTTCGTACAATACATAGGAAGAAAAATATACATACGTAAAGTAAAAGGTTAACTATTCGCTTAGTAAGCAGTACAGCCAGTATCAAGGCAAAATTTGTTTAGTCTTATTTATATCAATGAATAATAAAAATCACTAGTCATTAGTACCTGCCTAATAAAAGTAGTTATGCTGTACAAACTTTGTGCAACTCCTTAGATAAGACACAGTGATTAATCATGCCCTGACCTTAACCTTGCCGCGAATTCACAATTGTTGTCATTACCGAAAAAAAAAGAAAACACACGCATTTGCGTGTATGGGAATTGCATTTAAGCAATTATTTTAAGCGGAACGTATCGAACTAGAGTTGGAGTCCGAGAAGCAAAGCCGTAGCCCGAGGTCGCCGTCACGTCTCCGGGCGAAATGAAGGCCCGATTCCGAGCCCAAGCCCAAAAGACTCTGGCCGGCACGTGTGGAACGACGTAAATGTGTTGGCTCTTATCAGGCCAAGTTGACGGAGCCGACGCTGATGGACGGCCATTAGGGACGACGACCCATTGTGGGATTGTGGGTGTCGTGCTGGATGTAATGGGTGTGGTCCCACGGTCTTGTCCACAATGGACAGAATGAGCACATATGAATGTGGGGGCTAGGCTGCGGGTGCTATGACTACATGCTTCAGCGTTTATGCGATAAATATTACTAGAAATCATGTATGTCGTAAGCTTGCCAATATAATCCACATTTAAATTTCACTATGAACAGTAATAGTAAGCTATAGATTTTCACAAAATCTTGTTTGTAATCTACCTGTACTAAACGTGTTCTAATTTTATATTATATGTACCAAACGTGTTCTAACTTTATCTTCAACAATCTTCAGTCATATTTTTTGCAAGCAAACCTGTTTAAATTTCTTTTTAATAAAAAAGAAACAGAAGTTGTATAAGTTTGGTTTTAATAATGAAACTTTGAAAACTTAAAACTTTCTCTCCCTTGTCTTTTAGGAATTTTATATTTCACCATACACTGCGAAGGTGGTTTTATGCATGCAAAGTGATACCTTTGTAACTCAAACTTTTCTCTGTTGTCCTTTTTCTTAATAAAACAAAAACCTAAATATCTCAAATAGGTCTTTAAACAAATAGTATCTTTGGGCAAACAATTTATGTTTTTTCTTATGTTTATATTTTGGCCTTACTTAAAATTTTTTAACGCTTTATCTATTTAGCGGCATACACACTTATTTAATTTGAACCTATGTTCTTACGTGGTATTATCTAATATTCGAAAAGTGTCTACAAATTTTACGATTACGAATTTCATTAAATCGACGGTCATTTTATAAGTACTACTAGGACTATCTTCTTTGTTCAGGGAATGTAACTTGAAAATATTATTAAAGTATATTATAATGTATATTATATATTATAATTATAATGTAGTTTCACCCGCATAAACCAACAATCGTAAACGTAGGACACGCAATGAAAAGTGCGTAACGCAAGCGATGCAACGGGGAATGGTGGTGGGGGTTGGGTTGGTGTGGGGTGATGTGGCGGGGGGGTGGGCAACAACACAGACACAAACACACATCACACATACGACGCACACACATAATTAACAGTTCGTTTACGCTGCGTACCGTTGCAAACATTCATACGGTGTAAAATGGTAATTGCCACAAAAGTCATAGCCATGAATATAATTAACTTTGTTTCTGCTTTCGATGAGTTGCAAAACGTAAAATAGAAAACGTAAGTTGCGGAGCAGAGCGAAATGCTACTTTTTAAGCCGCCATTAAGCGGCTGCAATATAAACAACTGCAAAATACATAATCGTAGATATGTAAACTTACATGGCAGGCTGCCTCCAAGAAATCGTGCTGGTATAGGTGCCCCGCTGCGTTGGTGTGTGTGTGTATGTTTTACTTGTTTTTTTTTTTTTTTTATCAGTCAGCCTTTACGGCCATGCACAAACACAGACACATTCAGTCAGCATGTATGTGTATATATCCTCGGTGCAAGTTCCGTTTTTTTGTTGCTGTTTTTAACTATAAATCAATGCAGGTGGTTTTTCAACTGCACACGCACACTGGGAAAATGGAAAAACTGTTTTGATTGCTTTTCGCCTTTTCGTTCACCTTGCGTCGAAACTCGAAATTCAGGCGTGAGCTAATTTCATTTGGCTTTTTATCTAATTTTCTTTAACGCGACCCGCACACACATTCATCTTCAGTTTTTTTTTGTTATTTTTGCCTTTTCTGCTGCTGCTCCCGTGTTGTTGTTGCACGAAAATATATCATTTGCATTTACACACAACAGCGAATTCAGACTCAGTTTTTTTTTTGTGTCTCAATTTGTCTATATTGCGTTCTTTAGTCGCCGAGCTCGGCGTTTATTGCACTTGCACTTGCGCGGTGTGAAGTTCAGTCTTTTTCGGCATTATCCATGTACGTTGGATGGTTTCTGCACTAGACGGTTAATTAATTAATTTACTAAGTTTCTTCTAATGTACGCGTCGGTTGCAGGCTAGAGGTGGAGAAATATCGATATGATCGATGTCATCGATGTGGTAAAAACATGTGTGATATCGATTATTGGGATGCCATTATCGATGCTTCTTTGTAAAGCTATCGATAAGTGTGGCTAACGGCGGGTATTGTATTTTATTATTATTTATTATTATCCTCATCAACAGTGTATTCGCAATTCGCGGATTAAGCGTTGCATATGGAGTATATCTTTGCTCGTTGGTTTTTCCATCTCTAATATTTCAGCTGTGAAAAATGGTCACATCAGAATATATCAATATCGGTTCACATCATTTAATTTTACATATATTTAGAAATATGTTTTGCAAGGCTGGGGACCATAAAGAGAAGACCGTTGTTTTTTAAAATATTTTTTCAAAAGAAATTTATTAATTTTCGCAGCTGAATGAAGAGTAAAAAAGAAGTATTCGCAGCAAAAACAACATCCCAAAAATGTATCGATAAGCGATTAATTAGCATTGGGCGGCAAATTTCAAGTTTCAATAAAAAATTAAAAGGAAAACCCCATCTTCAAAAATCTTAAAAATTTACATTTTCCTTATTAACCATCTAACTTTTTAATTTTCTACCGTTTCAGAGGGCTACCTCACTTCCTGTTCCTTCGACTATCTTTCGGACAACTTCGACACCCGCCTGTTTGTGGGCACGATCTTCTTCTTCGGCTTCGTGTGTCCCACGCTGATGATCCTGTACTATTACTCGCAGATTGTGGGTCATGTGATTAGCCACGAAAAGGCACTGAGGGAGCAGGCCAAGAAAATGAACGTGGAGTCGCTGCGTTCCAATGTGGACAAGAGCAAGGAGACGGCGGAGATCCGGATAGCCAAGGCGGCCATCACCATCTGCTTCCTGTTCTTTGTGTCCTGGACACCCTACGGAGTAATGTCCCTCATCGGGGCCTTTGGGGACAAGAGCCTCCTCACTCCAGGAGCCACAATGATCCCGGCCTGCACCTGCAAGCTGGTGGCATGCATAGACCCATTTGTGTACGCCATTAGTCACCCCAGATACCGCATGGAGTTGCAGAAACGTTGCCCCTGGCTGGGCGTCAACGAAAAGTCAGGGGAAATCTCATCGGCTCAATCAACTACCACACAGGAGCAGCAGCAGACAACGGCGGCCTAGAATCAAGGATAACTCTACTCTCACACAACTGGTATCGTGATACAAAGCCTAGGGAAACTATAAAAGAACCGAAGACGAAATATTGAACAATTAATATTATAATTTGTAGAGCAACATTCCTGAGTTTATAGAAAATAAATAGTAAGTTATGGCAAAGCAAGTACAAAATTATTCATTTGTTTATTTTGATTGGGTTTTCAGATGTCAGCTTAAAGAAACAATTCATCATTTTTCTACGCTTACCTAACTAATGTCAAATTTATTTATTTTTAGGATTTGTCGTTTTCGACCTGAAAATGAAAGTTTTTGAATTAATGTTTGAAGAAACGCTATGACAACTATTTCATCTATTGATCAAATGATAAGGTCGAGCTATTTTGAAAATAGTCAGTTATGTATTTATTCGGTATTTGGGTAATATCTTTCAGATACCCATTGTGAAATCTGTTGGCATTTGTTAAACAAAATGAAAGTGAACCCCCAGGAAGAACCCCCAAGACCATCGCTAGTCCTCAGTTGCACAAAAGGGAGTGCAGTCGAATAACAGCACGATAATCGTTGTGCGACAACAGACCACGCTGCGATCGCTGGAACACCCGGTTCAGGCGCTCCACGGTGTCCCTATTGGAGGTCATCTTGAAAAGATCATCGAGGTACTTGAGCGATTCGCGTGACCAGAACATGGACGGTTTGTTGGCGTCCTTGTTGATGCTGCCACGCTCGTTCTGATCCATCTCAGCCAGCAGGCGGTCGCACTCCGGATTGAGAGTCTGGTGCAGCTGGAGATCGGCTCGCGATCGTTGCTGAGGATTATTATAGGGCATCTGGTTGAATTGCGGACGTCGAAGCTGCTGTTCCTTCTGAAGTTGCTGATTGTTTTGCTGTTGATATTGCTGCTGCTGTTGCATACGTTGCTGCTGTTGCATGCGTTGTTGTTGATGTTGCTGCTGCTGTTGTTGCTGCTGTTGCAGGCGTTGCTGCTGTTGTTGCTGGCGTTGTTGCTGCTGTTGCATGCGTTGTTGATGTTGCTGCTCCTGTTGCAGGCGTTGCTGTTGATTTTGCTGCCGCTGCTGTTGTTGTTTCTGCTGCTGCTGCTGTTGTTGTTGTTGCTGATTCGTTTGCTGCTGACCCGTTTGTTGCTTTTTCTTTGGCATTTTCGGGGGTGGAGGCGGAGCCATATGCTGCCACGACGGCGGCGGAGGAGTCGGCGAGGGAGCACGCTTAGTCGGCGATTGCGGTTGACTCTGCGTTTTCTTTTGCTGAAATCCCAGCAGCACCGGATCTAGGTGAAGCGAGGGCAGGCGATTCTTCTGATCCAGACGACCATAACTATTGAGCAGGGAGTCGTAGTTGGGATGCGGATACGCAGTGAAGATCATGCGCCAATGATCCTCGATCTCGCTGCGCATCTGTGGCGTGGCGTTATCATCCGGCGAGAACTCATCGATCAGGCGACGCAACAAGACCAAAAGCTGATCGAGATGGGTTTTACCATTCAGGAGACCCGCCTGGCCCACCAGGATCATGTTCAACTGGCGACGCTTCTTTTCGGCCATCTTAAAGCCGTTCTTGGTGTTCAACTCTTCCAGCTCCTTGATGCGCAGATAGTGGCTCTTGGCATTGCCCAGATTTGTGTTCAGACTATTGATGCCATCTCGCATAAAACGGATGAGCACATCGATCCGTTTGGGGGGTTTCTGACTCTGGAACTCGATGGACTTGCGCTTGACCTCCTGGTTGCGGCGCAGCAGTTTCACTTGCAGCTCCTCCTGGTGCCTTTTGAGGCCGTAGATCACCAGAACATACCCGTAGTCCTTGAAGTCCATGCGCACGCTTACTTGGCACTGCTTGGCGGCAGCGGCCAGGAAGTTTCGGCCCTCAGGACTGAACAGATACTCGGATTGGTCGCGCGCCATAATGATCTTGCCCTCGCTTGGGATATCTGGCAGCTCTTCACTGGAGTCCGGATCGATAAATTCGGCAGTGTTTTGGCTACTGCTGGCGTTAACACACATGGAAATGCCCTGGCCTTGGGGGGAGATTTCGAAATCGTCATCCAGGCTTCCACTCAGGGGTATGACATCGGGCAGAGAGGCCATGGGATGATCGAGAGGTAGTTGAGTGGTAGGTTGATCCTCCTGATCCTCGGTGGTTGTCGAACTGGGCACCTCGAAGTGCTCGGAAAAACTGTAATTCGAATCAGAGTCCAGCTCATGGGGTGCCACCGATGGTTTAATTTTGGCGGTCTCCATTTGTGGAGACTGATAGTTGGTAGTAATCTCCTCACGCTGAATGGATACCGATGAATCTTCCTCAGCGGGCTCATCCCCAGGCTGCTCCTCATCTGGTTGTTCCTCATCTTGTTGTTCCTCATCTTGTTGTTCCTCTTCAGGTTGTTGCTCTTCAGGTTGTTCCTCTTCTGGTTCCTCGTCTTCTGGTTGCTTCTCTTCCGGCTGCTCCTTTTCCAGTTCTACTTCAGGTTGCACTTCATCAGTTGCTGCCTCATCAGGTTGCTTCTTTTGTTTTGTAGACGATCTCTTAACCATTCCAGTTGGGTCCTCTCCCCGAGCCGCCCTAACCTGAGCGTTGGGCACGTAGTCATGGGTATAAACCTTCGCCGGAATCTCCGTTAGAGCAGTGGTTGACTTCCTTTTGACTGGCTGAGTCCTGGCCAAATTGACATGAATGAGGAACCTAGCATAGTAGCAATTTTTGGGGATATTCGGATTGTTCCATTTAAAGTTGAATGGAGTTTGAATGGCAAAGAAGCTACTCAGATCGCCAAGATAACCCACGGGTTCTCCGCGATTCTTGTAGATCTTCTGGTGCGACACAATTTGGCTGGTGTAGTTGGTGCTGCGAAAGTCACCAATTCGCTGTCGGCAGTTCTCGAAGAGATGGCGTCCGGCGCAGTAGCTGCACTGTTTATTCCTGTACTGCACCCTGCTATCCAGCTCTACATTGGATCGAGTCTGTCGGAGATTAAAGGAAAATTTAAACTACTTGCTGCAAGGAATGGTATGTCTGGGTTACGGTTACCGTAGAGTGGTAGCGACGCCACTTGTCCGGGCAGTGATCCGTGCCGTGGCCTCTCATCTTGCACAGCTGACAGACCAGGCGGCTGTGGAAGGAGCACTTGTTGCACTGCTGCACATAAATCGCCTGCTTTGATCCGCACTAAAAAATACAATTTATATTTAAGTAAAATTTAATAAGTGAAAAAAGGAAATGCGATTGTCAGATAAGATGTACGACCTACCCCAAAACAGATGGCATTGGGACAGCGGGGTTCGGCATGACCCACAGTGCCGCATAGAAAGCAAACGAGTGGCTTGCGAGGACGTGGGCACTTGGATCTTACGTGACCCATCTCAAAGCAGTTAGTGCACTTGGCATGCGAACGGGGTCGTGCTACCGGATACCTATCAGCAGTGTTGATCCTCCACTCCTGGCGATGCGCTGCAATAACGGATGGTTAACAACTCAAGATCTATAAATTCCGTAACAGTTTTAGGCACTCACCGCTCATGCTTTTATGAAGTTTGTGAACAGAGAAGTGTTCGCCATTCCAGCTGTCATTGTAAAAGCGGCACATCTCCTCGTTCCAGCCAATGAGTTGACCGCCCGTGGGCAGACTGTCATCCGTTAGATGTGCCACATTGTGCTCCACTTGGACGGCAGGTTCCTCCATCGTAACATCCCCATCCCCATCGTGCTCCTCTGGGGCGGCCTCCTCAAGCTCGTTGGAGGCATCCAAATCCTCTTCGGATCTCACCGTGGTATCTGCAGTTTTTTCTCGGGAATCTTCTTCATCGGAAAGGTAGCCGCTGACATCCATTTGTTCCTCCTCCTGCGATTTTCGAGCTTGTTCATCAATGCGCTCAAACAGCGCCGCCAAACGATCCGTCATGGCATCGTGAAACTCTGCTTCGGCTTGCGAATCAGCGTCGTCGCCAATGGAGACAGCATCGGGGGCATCAGTGTTAGCTTCTTGCACCTGTTCTTTTCCCCGACCTTTCTCCTGATTTAGCAATCTCTCGGCTATCTCCCTGGCACTTGGCAGTTGCTCCTCGGAAGCTGATTCCGAGCTGGCCTCATGGCTCGTAGATAACTTTGGTGTTTGAATACGTGCAGCTTTTTTCGGATTTTCATCAGAGTTTCGCCGTATGCTGATTCGGCGAATCTTGCGCTTGCATCGCTCCACTGCCATCCCACGGGCTATGCCAGGAACTCCAGTTGAATGGGCCCCATCATCGCTGTCTGAATCATTCAACCCATCCTCGTTGTTGCCGTCCGACTGGCTGTGATTGTTTGTTGAGCAGGAGCGCTTACGCAGACGCTTTGTCTTCTGCACACTGACCTCCACTACCTCCTCCACGGACGAGCTGCCCGAGGGCGAGTCCACGTTGCGTATGACCGTCGGCGTGGCTCTTGACTTGGCCTTCGAGTAGATGCCACTCTCGGTGAGGTCGGATTCGCTTTCGTAAACGTCTAAAGCTCTGAATTGTTGCTCATCCACTCGATATTTTTGCTTAATCTGCTCCAGACGCGAAGGGGGAACGAATTCATATTCCGACGAGGTATCAGCCGCAGGATCTGTTTCTTGAGTTTGAGAAGTGTTCGTTCCACCCACAACCACAACCTCTTTGTCATGGCCAATGGATTCCCTTATAGCATTCTCTGTCAGAACAAGAAGATCCTCATCATTGGCTTTCTTACGTTCGGCCAACAGGCGACTGGTATCCTTCTGGACTATAAAGTCATCGCTGGACATGACAGAACAACAGGGCGAATGCATGGATGGGGTGATGTTGCCAGTCCCTACTCCCACCTCTTCTTCCGGCTCAGTAACGCAAGACAATCCCATTTTCATATCCGTCGCGTCCATGGCGTTCTCCTCGTGAAACAACTGAGATGAAGTGCAGGCCTGCTCTTCATCGCTCTCGTCCAGTTCGATGATGGGAGTTGGTGACAGTGGCACATGCACCACATCGTCGTCATCTGAGGATTGGCTGCTATCTGCCAGGTCCACAAACTCCACCAGTGCAGACTGCTGCTTGCGCTGCTTTTTGTTCAACTGAACTTGTTTGGATTTCTGTTTTTTGGCAGCCAGGCGCTCCATCTGCTCCAGCTTGCGCTTGGCCTTGCCAAAGGGTCCAGGTCCTGGTTGTTGCTGCTGCTGCTGCTGTTTGTTCTGTTGCTGCTGTTGCTGTTTCTTCTGCTGCTGTTTATTTTGCGGTTGCTGCTTGTTTTGCTGCTGCTTGTTTTGTTTCTTGGGTGGGCAGTTTGGTGGGATGGCTATTAGCAGTCTCTGGTCGAAACGCTCCTCTTCGTAGGCTTCCTGGTTAGTTTTGGCGGGTGAAGTGGCCTGCGGTTTTGGTTTTTGTACTACTGGCGGCTTCTTTTGCTGATTTTGCTGCTGCTTCGGCTGTTGATTTGGTTGCTGCTTTGGCTTCTGACTTTGCTGCTGCTGCTGCTTTTGTGGCTGATTTTGTTGTTGTTTTGTCTGTTGATTTTGCTGTTGTTTTGGTTGCGCATCTTGTGGCAGTTTCGGCTGCTGATTTTGTGGCAGTTTCGGCTGCTGATTTTGTGGCAGTTTTGGTGTCTGATTTGGCTGCTTGGGCAACGGTTTTTTCTGTGGACTTTGATGCTGTTGGTTTTGCCGCTGATTTGGTGGCTGAATTGCTGGCTTAGATTGGTTTGGCGTTCCCTTTTTGGGTGTCAGCAAGGGATTTTTGTTTTTAGGCTTCTCGAAATCCTTGGGTGATAAGGAGGAAGATACTGCAGCATCTAAAAGACAAACATGAAATCATATGGCTTTTTAATATCTGTGTTGTATAGTATTATTAGCAATCAAGATTATTTTTATTTTAATATGTTAATAAAGCCTACCTCCTAGCTGAATTTCCCTACTTTTTTATTATCACAGATCCATTAAAAACTTCACTCTACCTAAGCCAGCATGAGCACAAAAAACCCATATTCCTTACTCCGTCTGACCAATTAAAAAAAAAAAGTACTTTATAAAAGGTTATCTTTAATTTTTGGAGACTTTCAATACCAAAGTGGATTTAACATATGGCTCAGACGGGCATTGGTTATGTCCGGTAACTCCACATCGTTCAGCTTGTAGCCATGGAGTTCCAGCTCCGAAAGTTGTGATTCGCTGATGTGAAAGAGGACAAACGCCTCCGCCAGGAGGTCGGATCGGTTGGGCCAGAGTAGAACACGCACTGCGGTGCGAAACTCGTCGATTGCCTCCCTGATCAGCTGCTGAGCTTCGGAAAGATTCTCGGGGGGAGTCATCATCTTGTCACCCATCTCGGAATGCTTGGCCTGCACCTTAAGGGCGTCCTCCAAGTTCCTCACTAGCCGCATAAACACGAACCGTCGGTAACGTTCTTCGAAGTACGGCCTGGGCATATCGTGACGACTCATTTGCCGGCGAACCAGGGCGGAGAAGATGATGCCGTCCACACAAGAGCCCAGAACGCTCACACTGGCAATCAGCACGATTCCGGAGAGCAGGTACTCCACGAGCCGCTGGTTCAGCTCCTCGCACCAAAAGAATAGGTCTCGGCCGTGCCGCACGAGTTGGTAGTGGAGCAGACTCACAATGCAGACCAGGTCGAGAGTTGCCAAGGCCAAGGTGCAGTGGTTTAAGTGGACCAACCACCTGTGAAGCACTTGCAGGCCGCACCTCCCAAGGCCTAGCAAACGACTGAGAAAGCAGGGCATCATCGAGGAGTTATGGAGAATTTTGGAATGCACGCCAAGGAAACAGAACAGTTTTTGAAAGGTAGTGCCCAAAGCCGGGTTGATTTTGTAAAGGGGAGTTTCAAAATTTCAAAAAAGAAATCACGTAATTTGATTTGAAATTGATGAAATTGGTCAAAATAAAATCGAAAAGTAAATAAATGGATGCAGAACGTTGAATGTATTGGATATTAGATGTATATCGAAAAGGATTAAAAGAAGTGAAATCATAGAAACGTGCTTAAGTTATAAGCACAAATCACTTTTGTCATAAACAAATGTTTTGTTCAGTTTCCTGTTTCTTAAGTTAGTTGGCAAATAAATGTCCCAAACCATATAAAATTGTCAAACTTTAGATATAAGATGTCCTACGCAAGGTACTCTAGTAAAGACTTTGATTTGTTCCTGTTCTTTAATATATAGATGGTGTATATTTCCACTACTGATTGCCTCTCACCTGGGATTGTTTTGTTTGTGGTCGCCTGCAGCTCCTCCGCCTGCGTCACCTGCCCCTTACCATGCCTCTCACTTTCCCCTCCTCCTCCCTCCGCCCAGTAGCGTGATTTCAGTTTTGGGCCCGCATTGTTGTTGTTGATCACTCGCGTCCCGCTGACGAAACGCTGGCCAGGATTTGGCTGCTGCTGCTGCGAAGGCGGTGGCATACTTCTGGCATCCTGCTCGCTAGTTGACTCCATCGCTGGCTGATCCAGGGCACCTTGCTCGTCCGTTCCATCGCTGTAGTGGATCGAGGCGTAGAGAATCGATTCCAGCTCGTTCAGCCGTTCGCTGTCCATCTCCTCAAGCTGCGGATTCGGATTGAGGGCTATGACAATAGGTCAATTGGAATTATGGCCAGCACTCACATCACTCATTCTGCGCGTCTTTGTTTTCCTTTGCCTTTGATTTGGTTTTCTTGCGCATTGATAAAAAGTAATATAAAGAAAAAAGAGCACGTTGATGGCAGAGCACTAGTGATGGACATTCGGAAAAGAGAGAGGTAATCGAAGCAGTGATGGCAATCTGGCTATCGAAATTAGTGACTATCGAATGTTAAACAAGCTGATTTATAAGAAAGGATTACATAAAGGTATTGAAGGTAAAATTAATGATTTACATATATATTTGTTTAAGTTTTAACGCATATTACTTGAACTTACATTTGAACAAATAATTATTTCTGCTATACATAATAAGGAAAACAAAAGTTTTTAGATATAACTTTTCACAGTATATAGCATATAAATACTAAAAATGTTGCTGTTTGTTTGCTTTTTAAGATCTTTTCGAACTTACTAATATCCAATAATTAATAGATTATATGGAAACTATTAAATAGTTCACTTTTTGACTTCACAATACAAATTAAATTCTTCCTCCCAATTGTGTTGTTATTTGGTTGACTCGATAGTTGTAAACTCTATCGATTGTGGGGGTGCCGGCCGATGCCGATAACGATAACGAGTAGAGCAACCCTAGCTGCCGGGCCACGTACAATTTGCGACAAAAAATAACAAGAAGTAATTAAAGCTAAAATACAATGTAAGTTGGCCGAAAGTGTGTTAAATATATGGCCAAACTGACGATCTTCCATTCTTTCAGTATGGATGTGATGCAGCGTTACGTTTCGCCCGTGAACCCGGCCGTTTTCCCCCACCTCGCCACCGTGCTCCTGATAATCGGAACCTTCTTCACCGCCTGGTTCTTCATCTTCGTGGTTTCCCGGAAAAGCTCCAAGGAGAGCACCCTGATCAAGGAACTGCTGATTAGCCTGTGCGCCTCCATCTTCCTTGGATTCGGCATCGTATTCCTGCTGCTAACCGTCGGTATTTACGTATGAGATACAATCTAGGCAAAGACCATTCCGTATAGAAATAAACTAAAGATATGTCCGTGGGCGTGAACGTACATGAGGCCTTCTTTTTTATTAAGGTTTATTGTAATTCCAATTTTAAAGATTCAATTTGCGCTTAAAACAATATCGAATATATATTATGCTAACATATAAATCGTCTACACGTGCACACACTCCCCCGTCGAATAAGAAATCACGGCAACTTTTGAAAATATTGCTATTCTATCCGGCCAGTCCGGCCTTCTGTCTGCACTTTTGCATGGTGGCACGTAGGATAAACTGCTTCCGGGAGAGCTGCCGCACGTGCTTGAGGAAGGTTTCCAGGTCGATGACCCCGCCACGGAGCCCCTCGCCCAAATAATAAATGGCATCCTCGGTGGCCGCCTCATCGGCATAGGCATTGAGTAATCTGTGAATAGATATTGAGTTAAAGCTATTTTCTAGGGACAAAAGGATAAATTGGAAGTCCCAGAAATGGACAATAGGGCTGTCAGGTTCTATGTCCTCTTCATTATCTGAATGGTAAGTACTAAAATACCAGCTTTATAAACCACATTAAGATATCAGGCATTTTTTGGTTCTCAGAGAAATTTGATCATTTGTTATAAAGAACTTATAGATAATATTGTTTTATCATCCGCAAGTTTATAAAAATGCTCTAAATGATTAACTTTTGGATATTAAGTAACAATGTGAGAATCTAATTTGATCAATAGAAAAGTGAAAATCATAACCTAAAGTTTTAAGTGACACCCCAATTTGTAATCAACTTACTGTCGGTATAGCGGCGCTGTGGTGGTCACCGCCTCGTCGGGATCAATGGCTTCGGCGCTTTCCAGCGTTTCCAGACTCTTCTCCAGCTCCTGCTCCTTGTCCTTCAGCACACTAATGTTCTTTTGCATATCAACCTGTTCGCGTTCGAGGCGCGCAATGATGGCATCGATTTTGGAACTGCCCTCAACCAGTTCCTGCTTAGTGCGATTAAGAGTTTCGATCTCGGCTTGATACTGATTCACCTTCTCCTGGATGCGACGGCGCAGCTTGTCCTCCACGGCGCTGATGAGTGATGCTTTGATGTGCTCCTCGGTTATGGTGCCCGTGGAGCTGGGATTGGACGAGGGATTCTAAAGGGGAACCGAATTATTACACCTTCTTCTGTAATTTGAATATTTTTTTAGGCTTACATATCCCCCGGCTGGTGGGTAGCCACCGCCACCCGGCTGCGGGAAGTTCATGTAGGGCGGATAGCCGGCGGATGGACCAGCTGGACCAGCGCCTCCCGGCGGATACGGTCCGAAGTTGGAACCCGTAGGATATGGCGGAAAGTTGCCGCCACCAGCTCCGCCAGCTGTGGGATAAGGCAGAAACGAGTTGCTGCCACCGGGTCCGCCAGGCTGAGACATGAAGGCTGAAAAAAAGACAATATAAGTTATATGAACATTGTCACACGGATGGAAAGAACCTCCACTCACAGTTTGTGGGATATGGCGCAGCGATTTGTTCCTTGGGCTTTGAGTACACCGGCGGATGATCGCCGAAGGTCACGATCATCACCTGGATGAGCGAAAGCAAGTCGGAGGAGTGCGGCTGCCAGTCGTGCAGGTAAGGCAGGTAGACCTTTCCGTTGTGATCCACGTACATCGAGACTTTTATCTGCATGGTGGGCGTGGGCTTGACAAAACACATGGGTGCATTTTGCGGATGTGTGTCCATCAACCATATACAAATGGGAATGTAGTAGGTGTTATCTGTTGGTGAAGAGAACACATTTACATTATCACATACTATCAAGAGGCACACTTGACTATAATTAATTACTTTTGTAGACCACGGGAATAGTGCCCTGTATGGTGAACAATTCCTTGGAGCTGCCATCGTTGAATACTGAAATGGTGAAATATTTGTAACAATGTATATACTACCCAGGTGGGATGCTGTTATCAGCTGATTCTTACCGAACCTCTGCAGGTCGTAGGTCAAGCTGCGATACGATGTGACCACATCCACCACGTCCTTTTTGGTGGCACCCACATATTTATACTGCAATCAATTTCATTATTATCGTTAATTGCGTTGCGTGCAGAAGAAAGGAAAGAGGAAAATCCCAGAGAGTGGGTGCATGACTCATAGACGGGCCTCACCTTTGATAGATACTTTGTTATTTGTGTCTCCTCGACCGCGGGCATTATGCTTGGCAAACCAGATCGGCTTAAATCGAATTCCTCTTCAAATTCGTCTAAGATTTAGTGATTTTTCGTAGGCAAGTTCACAGCAAATTTGTTGAATGAAAACAAAGTGATAGTATCGAAACGCTGGCCTAGTGTGACCGTCTGATTTTTGGTGCTATACAGCACAATACGGATTTCTGACTCATTGCCAAATGGTCACTTTTGGCCAAAACTTTATGCCGGAAAAGTTTTTTTTATTCGGTTTTCCCCATATTCGTACCGAATTTTTGTGCAACAAAATAAAACTACCTATATTCTATAGAATGGCACTTTAAATTATGACAAAAAATACTATTTAGTTATTGTATTTTTGAATAACCAGTGATGCCACCCTTTTAAATTGCTATCGCCAAAAACCGTTACATCTCAGTCAATAGCTTAAAATGAATACAGCAAAAGCAAGTGAATTTGCTGTTCTAAACGCTCCTTAAATGCATACAATACAAAATAAGTAATTAGTTAATTAATAAGTACATTTAGAGCACACAAAGAACACATGACATAAAAAATATCTTAAGTCCAATCTCTTTTCTGGCCGTCTAGGGAGTTTATTTTTATTTATTTAATTTTTTTTAAGCTATATAAAAAATAATCTAATAAAAAGAGATCAATATTCGTATTTCATATTAAAAGTATAACCATGATATTATTTAAAATCATTACATATTTATAAAAACTTAAAAATGGATCAATGTTTTAGTACTCTTAATTCCAGTACTCTTGAACGACTCTATTTAATTTAGAATTGTAATTTCACTTTTGTTTAAAAACAAACCAACAATGTATGGCAAGGGAAAGTTCAATGGCTTTAAATGATCTTAGCACTTTTGGTTTTATGGCTCTAAATTTTTAGCTTAATTCCAGTTGCCCATTCTGATTTTAATTAACCAAATCTTATACAGATCGGAGCCCTCGGGCCACAATTAAGCTTAAAAAGCGCCAATTGACGATTGGTTTATCTCTGCAAAATAAATCCATGTACCGACCCATTGCTCCACTCGTTAAGCCTAACTGGACCCAGAAATTGGTGCAAGTCGTTAAACTTTTTCGAAGCACTTTGTCGCGAATTTCAATTCCGTCGCGGATTTCGCTTTGACAGTAATTACTTCCAATGTCTCAAGTTCGCGCACATAAAATTTCGATTTCAAGGAAGGTCAGCTCTAATGCCTTTTGTTACTGTTTGCTTTGCTGATTGATTTCTGGCCAAAGCGCAATCAGTGAACAAGTACAGTAGCCAAAATGTTGCCCTATCTTTAAGGGTAGATCAGCAGTGGCATTGCTGGGATATTGTTTTAATTGTTGGGGTGTTCTAGAACAACATCTTCCATAAAAATTTATTAATGCTAATATCACCTTTGCATTAAATAATGCTCGTGATTTAGATATTACAAAAACGTTTTACAATTTTTACTTCCATAGCTTGAGAAATTAAAAATGTATAAAAATAGACTGGGTATGGCTGCTTCGGTTGGATGGTCTTTTTTGGTGGAATGGCAAGTGCTTTTGGGCAATTGGCTTCTTGTGCGTTTTGCCTTCGGCCAAATACAAATTGTTGGTCATGTGTACTTGAACTCGCTTGAAGCGCTCGGCTGAAGTTCAAATCAGAAGTGAATTCACATAAATCACTTTGGGCACACTCTGGCTGGCTGACTGCCGATTACTCATACGCCTCGTGGTCGCTTTTAATTAGCTAACGCGATTCTTATCACTGTTGGCCACAGCTACTGCTGGGGAACTCAGGCTGGAAGCCAACCTGAAGCTACTTCAGCTCCGGCTATGCACTATGAAAAAACTATGTTCATTTTTGTTCTGAAACTATAGTTTTTATAAAAGACAATTTGTAACACCACAATTTTAACAATATCTCTGATACCATAGGAACTTTGATCTTTTATTACTATTTCATGTATATACTGAGTAATAATAAATAAAACCGAAAATTTGGTATAGCCACCTTTTGTAGAATCTACATAGACTTTTGGTTGGCTGGTCTTATTTGTTCCGTTGTTTTTTTTTAATGATTTCGTAAGTTTCAATATATGGCTACTTTACCAATAAAGCATTTTTGATTGAAAAAGATTTCCGTGACACCCCTGATAATAAAGTAATATATCTTAAGAAATATCCAAATATTTTTCTGTGTGGCTGTGCTGCTTTTGTAAACTTGATTTTCTCAACCGCGTTGACCTCCGGCCAGCTGTATGCTTCGTCTTCTGCCACCGCGATAATGATAATCATCGTAATAATCGCGTTCCTCGGATCTTTGTGTGCGTCGTCTATTCTCTCTTTTGGCTGTGAAATCTTCTAGCCCATGTCCCAAGGCCAGCCAAATTACAACAAAGCTCTGGGCTGCGGCAATTGAGTTCATTATCATAATAACCCATTGACCAACTAACTGTTGTAAGTTTTTATTTTTACTTATTTTTTGCCGTGGACAACATTTTTCATTGGCCTGGAAGGTATCGCTCTTAACGCAGCTCAGAATCGAAAGTAGAATAATATATGCGAGATTGCGGGATTGGACCACCCACGTTCTCGAAATCGGGCGATTGGATCTCGTTCAGAAGTCATCAATTTTGTCAACCGAATCTCACAGCTCGATTAATCACTTCACGCCTGCCAATGACTTTTAATGAGTTGCCTTGTGAGCAATAAATTTAATTAAAACAATTTCAGCACTTTGAGGCCGAGTACTTGACCCAAACAGACGATCCGGGCCGAAGTTCTAGCCTGATGAATCCGTTTCGGCATAATGGACTTGGTCAGAAGCGGAAGTGGGCAGGCAAAGCCCGGCTAATTGGCTGCCATTATGTCTTTACATTCGAAAATGGCAAGTCTTCACTCTGAACCGAGTCTTATTTTCGGCGTACTTATTGCTCGGAGTTCTAAAAATAAAGCCTAATGAGCACCGCCGCTTAAACAGTAATAGACTAAAAATAAATGCCAATGAAAAAACTAATGAAATTAATCTGTCAGTGAGTTCCAAGTGACCGCAAAAAGAGATTTCATGGAGAAAAGCTTAAATTCCCCGCGGAATTCAAAGGAACAGCACCCATTAAACTCATTATTCATGTGGTTCAGCCCCAGTGACCTCTTCCAAAAGGCGGAAAACCAATTGAAACTCAACTGTAATGCTATTTAATGTTATTTATTATGATGCCATAAAAACAATAAACCATTTGAACAAAAACCCAGCGCAAGAATCAATAATACACCTGATGCTGCCATGACATGCTATATATATCCATTGCTAGCCATATGATTGTGTTTTCGGTACCAGCCCCCACTGACAATATCATTAACAACAAAGAACACATTTCTGCCAGCATCACTTTGCAGCTATTAATGAACAATACACGAAACATTGGAAAAAACAAAACCAATCCAAGAACAAATAAATACGTAGAAATACACAAAGCATGAAATAATATTCAATCAGATATTTGAACTTTGAGCATGAGTAGAATTGCGGATAGATCTGATGAAAAATGTTTAGCTACGACGAAGAGGTTTATGAATTTTTGCTAATTAATCCATAATTTTCTTTTCGTAAAAAGTATTTTAAATACAAGTTTAAGTTTAAATAGATTGAGAATAAAACTATAAAAGAAAAGCAAATTAAATTCCAGACAAATTAATAAATTAAGAACTTCAATACGAATATGTACCGTATAACAAATAAAATATGAAATGTATATCATTAACTAAAAGTATTTTTGGCCATGAGGAAATTAGTTATTTACAGAGCTAAGAAAAAACTAAAAGACTTAAATTTAAGCTAAAAGGGTTTTAATTTTCTCCTTAGGGGATTGTTAATAGCTTAATTACATATTCTTTTCAACTTCCATCCCCAACAATTCATCTTAAAATCTTGAAGCAAAAACTCGAGATGGGCCCTCCGCTTTTGGGCGTATCTGGGGGTCACTTCCGGGTCAAACCCCGTATTCACCTGCTGCTCCTCCTCGCCTTCCCGAGCGTTTTACATTCGTGAACTCTGCCACTCGACGACTGAAACCATTAATTAGTAAATTGCTTTGTTTTTGTGACAAAATACCCAAATTTGTTCGTGTGCTCGGATGATTGATGGTTCTTTGATTTGTGCAAACTTTGAATTAGCCATCATTTGTTGGCCTGTCAGTAATCGATGAATTGAACAGGGACTGGGACTCGGGCGACGTGTTCCTGCTCCGGGCGACAATCTCTGTGGATGGGCCGTTAGCTCTAGTTCCGCATTGCTGGCTAAAATGTTATCAATCAAAATAATACTTTTCGAAGCGCTTCCCAGGTATTTTCCAGTTCGAGTCTACTGACTTTTGGAAGAGCACTAAATTAAAGCAATGACAGCGCTGACAGCTTAGAATGTGAAATGAGCCTAGGAAAACCTTCGGCCAGTTGTTGTTTTTTTTTCGTTTTCTAGAACCCAAAAACCCATTTCAACTCGACATTAATTTTTCAGCATAATGACGACAGACACAATTACCCAGATTTTTGAATAGACCTTCAATGTCATCATTACAGGAAACATTTTGTTTTATTTGGCTTAGTCAAGAGAGCTCAGTTTTTAGCCCTGACCGCCTTATCACGTCTTAAAACTATTCTAATTATCAATGAATCTCGGTACAAAATTATCTGCCATCTGTCTATGTTTATGGCTACTGTTTTTGCCTCGATTTTGGCTTCAGATTGCTGTTAGATTTCGCATAAAAGTTCAATTAATTATATTATTTGTATTTCGTTTCGTTTCTGCTCCGCTATCGTTAAAACGAAATTTATGAATGATCATTGGCTGACTTGGGGTTTCCAGTTTTCGATTTGAATTCAAATGCTGGGCACGTAATCACCTAGGCCAAAGCACTCACACTCGAATTGGTTTATATAATTCTATGACCATTTCGCATCGTAATCTTTGCAGTTAAATGAATTGATTTTGTTTCGTTTTTCTGGTAATTAATGGAGTGGCGAAAAATCTCAGCTCAGCTCTTTTCAAGTGGTAAATTAGAACAGAAGTTGATTGATGCTGATTGAATAAGTTTCGGATTTGAATGCGGTCTGTGAGTCACCAAAGAAAAAAATTAGTCACTCCTAAAGTAAGTTGTGTAGACTTATATTTGTTAAAAGAAGAATTTATGGGAATTCCGTAAAATCAGTCATGAGTCTTCCAAAGACTTTTGATTTTTTAATTTTCATTAAAATATATTTGTTTAAAGCTTTGAAAACAAATTTATATTTTCAGAATGTCTATTCTAATACGATTTTTCTTCTGACTATTTTTATTTTTAAAAAGGTGTGTTATAACATTTTAAATCCATTTTTTGAAAACAACAAAATTAATAAGTAAAATTTTATTTTATTTTTAAACTTTTATACTAACATACAATTAATTTTGATTATGGGTTTGCGTATTTTACCAGCTTAATCTGAACCTACCGCAATTAATTAAACCAAGTACAAGTTTATTAAAACATAAAACCCATTTGTCAATAATTCTTATTTTAGTCACAACGAACATTTACCTTAAATAATTCACCGTTCAACAATATGATTATACTCCCCTTGGTCACGATCCACAGTAGCACTTCACTGACCACATCCGAGTGCCGCAGTTACTCATCAATTTGACGAGTGCTTCCGGTAATGCGAAAAACACCTGACGCAAATCAAAAGACTTAGGCAACGAACTTTTCGACCTTTCTCATGCGCCCAGCCAGTCAAACTTACAAAACACAACGCCGCTACCTAAGTGAACTTTAATTGTCTTCAGGGCCACGCCCACTCGCCCTCGGTGCGCCCACCGCGAGACTAGTGCCCCGGTGGCTATCGATGAGTTTTGGCACGTAAAATTGATTTTTGTCCCGGGCAGAACTTATTTTCGTGTATTACGTGACCTGGCAGCTGCCCCAGAGATAATGAGCGGCCCGAAGATCGGAGACACGTCACCGCGAATGGAATGCAAGGCAAAGAGCATTCGTTGCGCCTGCCCCGGCAATTGAACGAAAAAGCCGAGGAGCCTAAGCTGAATTTAAATTTAAATTAAATGAAAAATTGATGTACCGTCTGCTCGGCGGCGGTCGAGGCTTTTTTTGTCGAGCGCTAAATGTTTGTTTTGGGTTGACAGTTGTCAGTTGGCGTTGTCCGGCATCGGAAGTCCCACCGCTGTCTGTCTCCTTTCCAAATTCCGCATATAAAAATCGAAAACTTAAAAACGTATTTCAAATAAAATCTTTTCGCTCGTGTGTGCTCTCAACAATTGTTCTTTAAGTTCAGCAAGCAAAGGCAAATAATTCTAGGAAGTCCACTGCGAGCGACACCCACAGGGGAGAACTTCAAACCCCAGACACTCAAAAGTGCATAAAACAAAATATAAAACAAAAACTTTAGGCTGGGACTAACAAAGAGTGGCGTTAAAACCAAAACCGAAATCATTTTCATAAACAAACGCGTTCATTGACCAATTTTATACAAGCAGACAACAAAAGTCAGCAATCAAATGCGTCACGCTTGACTCAAAAGTCAGCCACAGCAATACCAAGAAAATTTTAATAAAGCAAGACAAGGAAGAAAATATATAGCCAGATAAAAAGTAAGTTGTGTATTACATTTTAAAATAGTCCTACAAATTAAAAAAAAATTTCTTTACTAAAACCCAACTTTCTAGTAATTTTTCTTGATTCAAATTGTACTACTTTAAATAACAGGATTGCAATGAAAATTGTGTGTCTATTTAAGTCACTATATATTTGTTGTATTCTTTTTACACAATGCGAAAAAATTATGAATAATCATGAAGAATAACAATTATATTTTTGGTTTACCGTTTTCAGTTAAAGATAGATTACAAATCAGTTATCCAATTTTTGTACTGAAGTAATATTTCATAAATCAACGAAGTTATTTGTGTATCTAGCCCCTCTTTTTATCAGTGTATTAATTTGTGAACAAAAAACTGGCGCCAGTTGCGTTTTCTTACTAAATTTATCGCTATGTTTTGCTAATTTTATTTGCGGTTTTCGCATTTCGCAGTTTCCTAAGAATTTGCCTGAGAATTCGATATGAAATTCAAAGGCAGTCAACATATTTGAAATATTTGATATGTATATATTTTGCATAAATTTACGCTGGCGCCAGTTGTGCTGAATCATTGACCAAAAAAAAAGAACACAGATGGAAATCAATTGGAATCGAATGCATTCCAAATTGGAAAATTGCTAACTGATCGACTGCCAGGGTCAATTGAAACCAAATGATTGATATGTAATTTGGTGGGAGGCAGTGATTAGGGGGCGGTGTCAAGAGGAGGCGTGTCACACAGTTCTGAGTGACGGTAAACGCTGCCAGCTGTTCCGCTCGAAAGATCGAGACAGATCGGCGGTGACTATAGTCTATAGTCTATAGTATAAAGCCATAAATTGCGCTCAGAACGTGTGCACAGCTGTGCGCCCTAGACAAGGCCACAAAAAAACCAAGTTTTACTTTGTGGGCATGCAATTTGAGTCCAATTAGCAGAAAGGGTAAACTGCTGATTATCACCTACGGCTGCAGCTTTATTAAATGCTGCCTCATCTCGACCGCTCTGATATGCATACAGATGGTTATCCACATCAGACACATGTGTATAGATATTCTATATTATATCTAAAAGTTGTCATTCCGTTTGCCTTGCATATGAGACTCGGATCGTGTTAGCCAGCTAAAAAAAATCGTGTCTAATTTGTAGATTCTCTTGTGCTTTTTTTCTATTTCACATCTGTTGCCGATGCACTACATCGATAGTCAGATGGATATATATAGATATAAGCCGGGGGATTTATAGCCAGCCGTTGCATTAGCATTTGCATTCATAACTCAGCAGATGTAGAAATCCGGCAAAAAAGTTTTGTACATTTGTATGGAGATTTGTAGAAAAATTGTTGCGCCCGTAAATGACACATATTTAAAATTCGAATTTGCAATTGAGGCATTAGACACTGAACTGCGGGGTCGCACATCAAACTTTAACGAAAAAAATTGACAATAAAATTTACATTTTTACTGTGGTTATTTTGTTAAAACATTTCTTTTTTAGCTACATCTTAATTAATTAAAATACATTTTATCCCTGATTTATTTAGACGATTATAATCTATACACATTACAAAAACAACGTTTTTTGGGTATTGTTTACAAGTTGTATTAAAATTAAACAAACTAAAATCAATAAAATTCAAATATAAAAATAAATATAAATAAATAAATATCGGCAAATTACCTGTACTTTAAAGCTTTCATTTCTTTAATAATATAACAATTGTGATTTGATGTTAAGAATCTAAATAATAATAAAACTATAGGTTATTTTAACAACCTTTGGTTAATAAATTATATGAAATAAATGCCAAAATCATTAATGATCATATTTATACATAAAAACCAAGAAGATGATTTTCTGCCTGAAAAGTTGTTACACAATTTATTGAAAATGTTGCCGTGTAGCCCAGTGCAGGTTCGATCTCATCTGGCAGCTGCTGCAGTTACCCTACCACCTGCTGAACGCCCCCTCACCGCCCCTCTTGGCCTGTTTTATGTGACCGCACAATTAATGCACGTAGCGTTTGCCAAGTCGACTAATTTCGCAAGTGCCACGGCCCGTTCATAATTACCATGATTTGCGATTTTGCCATCGCACTTAACCCTTTTGGCCAAGTCAGCTGAATTACCGCGAGCCAAATGGGGACTGGAACGTTTTCGTAGCCAATTGATTGACTAGATCTGACTGACATGCCGAGAATTAAGAACCCGCTGGTGGTGGGTGAGTGATGGAAATGGAAGCCCAGTTCAGATATGCTCACGAACTGGCTCGCGCCTTTTTTTCTATTTTTTATTTTAGACAATTATCGTCTTGAACTTGTCTCTAATGTTTATTTATATAAGCCAAATGATCCGGCAAGTCGGATGGCAGGGAAAAGGGGGTTTCGCATTCATTAGATAACTAAAGCGAACCGAACCGAACGAACTGAACGAACCGGAGATTGTCCCATTAATGAATGCAAAATAGTTGGTAAAATCGAGAATCGCGTTGGCGTGGGAATAGAATCGGTGACCCTGTGACCAACTAATGGATCGGTCGCTTGGCTGCACAATTGAAGTCTAATTGAAACTAGGAAGTCTAGAAATGGGAAGTGGATTACATTTCGAGGGCAATTAGCGCGAAGATTTCGTAATAAATCAAAGACAAAGAGACTGATTTCCGACTTTAGTTCCGCGATGCGTGTCCAGCCCTCCGGATCTGGTTTGGTTATGGCTATTCTTTTTTTAGCCACCGCCTCCACTTGGCAAGGTCGCGAAGCGTGGCCATATCAAGTATACGCAGATGAGTAATGCCCATTAAATGAGTTGTTATAGTTGTTGTTACCGCCGCCAGTGCCAGTGCCAGTTCCAGTTCCAGTTCCAGTGCCTTTGCCTCGGCCTGGGCCTGGGTGCTCTCCTAATGGTCTATAAAGAATTGAAATTGGCCATTAGCCGGACGGACGAAACGTAACCCCGAACAAAGAGCAGGAAGCCAGGCGGCAAATGCAAAATTAATAACAACAGCGAAATAAGTGCTCAAAATATGTTTGCCATTTAACGCTTTAAAATGTAACAAGTCTCGAAATAATAAAAACAAATTTTTCATTTAATTAACCATTAATGGCAACGAGTGCTATACAGCTGTCTGCCAAAAATGGAAAACTGTTTACCAAAAATAATTCAATTTAAGGGAGGTTATGCTAATCAAAGAAACTGGTTGATCTTGGGAACTTAAAAAGGTTGTTTAATGTTTTTTCTAAATCGTTCTTCTTTTTAAGGTTTATTTGTATGCTTAAAAACTAAATGTTTTAAGTTAGTTCATTATGTATTGTTTGTGTATATAAATGTTTTGTTAATATCAATCAATCAGTTGACATATTGATTTTGGTTATTTAAAAAAAATATTGTAACTTTGTAAACTTTACAGATTTTTAATGCAGTTTCTAAACACCTGTTCTTTTAGAACGTTTCTGTCATTACATTTTGCACGCTAATTGTAATATAGACTTTGGTTACTAGCTTGCATGTTGATGTGTTACTAAGCCGCCGAGTTTTGTAATTGTTCAACTAATTGGAATATGTCTTATTTGTATGGATTCTTTATTAATGTCTAGCCGATCTATATTTCTAATTTAATTTCATTTGAAACTTGCTCATAAAAATAATCTATTGTATATACATAACTTATTATAAAAGTTGATACGAATAATGTTCTGATAATTTTACAAATAATTTAATATGATTGGTCCACTTTCGTTTGCATTTTCCAAGCCCTTGAGTGATTTAAAATGAAAAGCCCTTGACACAGGTCCCCGACCTGCGATCGGCGTTCCACAAACTTTCCCAACAACCTTAGAGAACGTTTAGCAAACAGTGGCAAGGGCAGTACAGTGAAATCTGGCCAAAATCAGCGTTAATGCTAAACCGCAGTTGAAGGTTTCTCGGCTCTAGCTGAGCAGAAATATTTCGTAGTTTTCAGCTTGTAGATTGTATGCATATAAATTGTAAATAATTTGCAAGCTTGTTTTGCCGTCTTGTTGTTGTTGCTGCTGTCCGTCAGTTTTTTTATAATTTGATTGAGCTACCGAAAAATTGAACGAGGCACGAGTTTGTCCCCCACTTCTGCGATCGCCATATCGTTTGCCATAGTCCAAAAATTATGACAGCTGCACGTCGTTGAGTTGCTGACCAGCCTGACAGTTTATATTTATTAATATCTTACTTATTAAGTTACCCATGTTGAGCGTAACGAATTGATTTGCCAAAAATTGCTGTTTTTGCTGAGTTCAACGACCGATAAGCAATTCGACATTGACTTTGCCACTTTTTGGCAAACTCATTTAACACCTATTATTAATTAGAGTTGTCATACAAATATTTACAATAGTTAAGACATTAGTAACAGTGAGCAAACTGGCTCTTTGAGTGGTAATTTCAAAATAACTTAAACAGTCGTAAACAATTAATTACGTATGTCAGCAAAGGCTTCGCTTTGTTTGAGTTATGTACTTAGGTTGATATTATAAAGTAATAAAATAAGTTAACAGAAAATGATATTAAAAATAGTAAGCAAAAATAAACTCGTTTGGCAAATACAACACTGCGTATCAGTGATATGTCATTAAACCGTCGGTTAACAAGGCGTATGTGTAATACACTTTGAATAATGGGTTGTAAGAAAATTGTTATTTATTATTAATTTATTTTTATTACACTGGAATCATAGAATATTGTATGCTGAATATAAAGTTCAACATTCCCCCAACAATTTATGTGGCCCCGGGAGTTCCGTTAGTGCGAATTACTTCCAGGACGACGTAGTTTTATTATTTTAATGCTTTATTTATTATTATATATTTGAGTTAATTACAAACTGAGTGTTGTGTGGTGTTTTAAACTTTAACGAGTTTACAAAGTGGAGTGTGTCTCTGTGGACTGCCTAGCGTGAGATTTCGGCATCAACTGACTTTATTAGAGTTTTTCTCTCTTGATCTGTTAAACGCACGCATACATTAGCGATCTCTCTCTGTGTTGTCAGAACTGACGTCCACTCCGTGTGTTTCTCTGTTCTTGCTCTTCTGGTTTATTCCTAATTCCTACATTCGGCCCTCCTGACGTGGTGTTCGTCCCGAACTCCTTCATAAACTCAGATACTGTGGAAGTTTTCAAAGGTCCTTCGCTATCTCCCACTTTCTCCACATCATACCTGCCATGCTTGTGAACTTTGACGACCTTATAGGGACCAAGATACTTTCCTTTCAACTTTAAACCCACCCCATACTGAGTACGTTTAATCGCAACTAAGTCATTGACTTTGTATTGCTTTTCCTCTTTCCTTTTTGAATCAAAAGCTCTTCTGTTCTCCTCCTGTAAAGCTTGAATGTTTTCCCTGGCTTGTTTGCGTATCTGTTCACGCTCTTCGTCCAACTCTTCTATCAAAGACTGCTGCACCTGTTCTTTGAGTTCTGTAATGTCAACTACACGCATGTCCACACCTGTTAGCAACTTGAACGGGGTTACCTTTGTGCTCCTAGGCTCGATATTGTTTATTAGCTGCTGTACTCTACCCACATGTTTGTACCAATTTCCTGGATTTTCTAGGCTCATCTTTGACAACATTGGCACCACGATCTTATGCATTCTCTCAACCTGCCCGTTACCTCGAGGTACACCTGTAGCGATCAATAAATGCTGGATCTTCTCTTTCTCGCAGTATTCCTTGAATAAGTGCGATGTGAAAGCTGCACCACGATCTGACACGATCCTGAAGGGATTTCCAAATATTATGGCCTGCCTGTCTAAACAGTTTAGCACCTCCTCAACTCCAGTACTACGCGTCGGATACAACCAAACGTATTTCGAAAATGCATCGACAACTACTAAGATATGATTATATCTTTTCTTGGTGATCTCCATCGGCCCTACGTGATCTATGTGATAAGTGACTAAAGGTTTGTCCCCCTTATCGATAGGATTTAGATATCCTTCCTGTTTTCCGGATTTTGCGTTAACCAAGATGCACTCCACACAGCTGCCTACAACTTTAGCTACTTTATCCCTCAACTTTGGAATGAAATAGGATTTCTCCACCAGCTCCTGTGTTTTCTTTGCCGAAAAATGACCTTGCTTATGAGCAATCTGTATAATCTCAGTCTCCATTTGAGATGGAATTACAATCAACTCTCTGTCTGGGTTTTTAAACAATATTTGATTGACGATGTAATAATCCTCATGCCCCTTTGTTTCAACTAGATTCCTGATTACCTTTGTCCACTCGTCTGCCACCTGAGCTTCCTTCAACTTGTGCATTACACTGTCAGTCAACACAAAACAAGCTACTCGACTCAGTGCGTCTACATGCCTCATCTTTGTACCTGATCGATGTTCTATCTCGTAATCGTAGTCTTGCAGATACATTGCCCACCTAGCCACTCGCAACGGAACTTCTTTCTTTTTCATCGTCATGGCGAACGCGTTACAATCTGTGATGATTTTGAACTTCGTTCCCAAAACATAAATTCGCCATTTTGTCAACGCTCCTATGACTGCTAGGACCTCCAACTCGTATGAGTGATATTTTTCTTCACAAGGCTTAGTTTTTCTACTCATGTACATGACAGGGTGTAAATGTCCATCCTCTGGATCCTTTTGTAGAAGAACTGCCCCAAAACCAAACTTCGACGCATCCGTGTGTATTTCTGTAGCCAATCTAGGATTGTACAGTTTTAAAACTGGTTTGCTAGTCAACGCTGTCTTTAATTGCTCGAATGCTACCTGCTGTAACTCCTTGAACTCAAACTTTACATCCTTTCTCAGCAAATCTGACAATGGCTTAGCTATTACTGCGTATCCATCCACAAACTTCCTAAAATATGATGTCAAACCAAGAAATCGTTGTATGGCTTTTTGATTAGACGGCACTGGAAAGTTTGCTACGGCCTGTGTTTTCTCATCGCTGGGTGTGATCGAACCATTTTCGATGATATATCCTAGAAAATCTACCCTGCTCTGCAAAATTTGACACTTGGTCCAATTGATTTTCAGCCCGTTCTGTTCTGCGACCTCAAGAACTCTTTGCAGCTTTTGTATTCCCTCCACGACATCACTGCTTGGGATGATAATGTCATCCATGTAAACCACTGCGTCACCGTTTTTGATGAGCTCCCTGAGAACTGCCATTATAAAACGCGTAAAAACTGCCGGCGAGTTTGAAATGCCAAACGGCACATACAAGAACTCGTACTGTCCGTTCTGTGTAACAAATGAGGTATACTTTTGGGAGCCTACTTCTACCGGAACATGAAAATAACCGTTGGTCAAATCCAGTGTCGTAAAAATTGTCGCTCCCTGTAACTTCTCAATCACGTTGTCCATCTGTATCATAGGAAAATTGTCCCTCACTATTTTCTCATTCAATTTGCGATAGTCACAACACAATCGCTTCTGGCCATTCTTTTTTGCCACGAGTACGATCGGAGAAGCGTACTCTGAAGTACTGGGCTTGATTATCCCTTGTTCAAGCCACTCCTGAACCTGCTCGTCAACTACCTTTTGTTCACTAAAAGCGATACGTCGAGGATGCTGAAAAACTGGCAAATCATCGCTTAATAAAATCTTCATCTCGACTGGACAATGAACATTCCTAATTGGTTTGTATTCGTCTATCATGCGTTTCACAACACCTCTCTGCGAGTGCGGCAAATGTAAAATGTCTACCTCTAGCTTGCTTTCTGCCTGCTCCATGGTCATCATACACAAACTCTGAAATTCATTCAGCAGCTCTGAGCATGAACTTCCGTTTTTCTCTTTCTCACGAACTTCAAACTTTTGTCCTTTACCGACCCGACTGTCTGATCTTCGAACCAACTCGGTTCCGTCCTTTGTCACTTTCATATCGACACTATCTAGAAGAGTTCTACCTAAAATTGCATCAAATGCCATGTCTTCGTCCGATATAATGTGAAACTCAACGTTGAGATTGATGCCATCAATCTGCACTGGTATTGTCAGGCTTCCAAAAGTCACAATTTGGCTTTCCCCAATTCCTGTCAAACATTTTTCACCTCCTGTTAGGTTTTCTACTCCGAGCCTTATAAAAACGTTGCGTCGCAATAAACACAAGTCTGCTCCTGTATCTACTAATCCTTTGAAGGTTACTTTCCCAAACGAAACATGCTTCAACTCCAATCCCGAAGACGTGAACGTGCTTGTTGGCTTCACCCTGCCTTCCATCTGCACTAGATTAGTTGCCTTTTCCTGTTTAGTTTCTATCTCGACCTTGCACTGGGCTGCTCTATGTCCTGGCTGGTTGCACCTAAAGCACTTGTTGTCTCTCTTTGGACAATCCTTCTTGATGTGAGACTCATCACCACAGTTAAAACATTTCCTAACCTTCTCAACTGCTTTCACTGTCTCCTTTTCACCTTTATAAAAGTGAGAGTCATACTTGACGTGCTTCACCGATCCTCGCATTTTCTGATATGCCTCGATTTGAACTTTCAGCTCCTTTAGCTTCTTGGCTTGATAAAGTAAAGCCTTGTTTCCTTTCGAGTCTGGAATACCGTCGACAAAGTATTCGATCAAGCTTTCATCGTCTAAATCAATTGGCTTCGCCAATTCCATTAACGCGTACAGGTACTCTTGTAACGTTTCGGTTTTCTTTTGTTGTCGCTTGCCAAGTCTACGATGAACCTCTGCCGATGTAACTTTAACCCCAAATTCTTCTAGCAATGCAGCTTTCAGTGAGCCCCAATCGCCAATTTTACGCTGACTACGAACGTAAAGCTTAGCCGCTCCGCTGAGTAATTGTTTTGCATATATAAACACCTGCAACTGACTCCATTCAACCGTAAGTGCACACTCTTCAAGTTCCTCGATCCACTGATTAATGTCAGGTGAACCAGTTCCCGAAAACTGTGACACACTCCCCTCTACATCCTTTAATGTAAACCACGATCTACCTGTGTTCGCATTTCCAATTCGACTGTTCTGTTCGCTTACAATTCGATTTTCCCTGTGCGCACCATTTCCTGCACCTGCACCTGCCTGGTAATTGTCTGAATTCACTGATGTAAAAGATCCATCCTCATCATCATCCACTTCAATCGCAACTTCATCGTTTTCATCAGTTTGCAAACCATAGTGAGCAAGTAGTTTGTTTTGCAATTCGCCTTTTCTTCCGGTTGTACTAAGACCTAGCTCTGACAACTTAGCGCGCAATTCTGCCACAAGCAGTGCCAAAATCTCTTGCTTGTTCATTTTTACTTAAATATAATTATAGAATATAAGGATATAAAATATAGTGCTTATAAAATACAAAAATGTTTATCAAATCCGCCTGCACGGCAAAGTTAAGTTTTTTATATATATACTGGACTTTCAAACTGTAAACTGTACTTTACTTTACTCTAAGTTAATGTGAAATGAATGTCAAACTTAATACTATGTTAACTTAAGCTGTTGACACAACAGTCCGACTGCAGGCACGCAATCTGTTAAATTTCAAATTATTTCCTACTCTCCAATTAGACCAACAAGAGGTCTTTAAAACAAAATTGGTCAGTGCTGCTCTCCACTTCTCTTTTCTGGCACAGCGCCTTCTGCCAGCCAAGTTGCAAAAAATCTTGTCTCGCCTCTCGATGTTATCTCTGTCACTCACCAAATTTCTTCAACCGTTTTCTTTCACCAGCCCAGCAATACAGCTTTGGATTTGTACAGTTGCCTCATCAGAAATGTCTTCTCGCCGTGTCACTAATACAGCTTTGGATTCTTCTCGCTGCCTCACCAGATATGTCTTCCTTCTTTCGCTTTGACCAGCCTCCTGACGCCCGTGTCCTCGCCCTCTCCTGACGCACAACTTCTGCGATCCGCTTGCCACTGTTTCCGCTCCACGCCCTCCACCCTGTCCAGATGACCACCGCCAACGATCCTGCCTCTCGCTTGTTGACGTTCACCACAAAGTCTTTACGCTGCCTCCAGAATGGCACTCGCTGTTCAATCGCCTTCTTTGTCAGTTTCTTGCCTCTTTCATTCGTTGCGCCAAAAACGAATTTCACAACTGCTCGAATGATGCGCAAACCCGCCGTCTCGTTTTCACTCACGCTGCCCTGCTTTGCAAATTTGTTGTCTTTCTTTTTTGCGCAGCACACTTGCTTTAGTTTATAACTGTCTGCAACGACAATTCACAGAGTTTTTTCCACTTTTTTACCACACGACTAAGTTTAGAGACTTAGGTTTTTAACACTTAACTAAGTTTAGTGACTTAGGTTTGTAATAGTTCCAAATATTCCGGCTGAGCCCCCAAATTTGTGGCCCCGGGAGTTCCGTTAGTGCGAATTACTTCCAGGACGACGTAGTTTTATTATTTTAATGCTTTATTTATTATTATATATTTGAGTTAATTACAAACTGAGTGTTGTGTGGTGTTTTAAACTTTAACGAGTTTACAAAGTGGAGTGTGTCTCTGTGGACTGCCTAGCGTGAGATTTCGGCATCAACTGACTTTATTAGAGTTTTTCTCTCTTGATCTGTTAAACGCACGCATACATTAGCGATCTCTCTCTGTGTTGTCAGAACTGACGTCCACTCCGTGTGTTTCTCTGTTCTTGCTCTTCTGGTTTATTCCTAATTCCTACATTTATTAACATAAAAAACTGATTTATGGCAGCAATTGTATTTAAGGCTTTTCAAAAGCTCTTAGAGGTTTGATTAGTTTTCTGTAAGCCACTGGCAAATGATACATATATCTTCATACTAACAAGTATTAAGCTATGCACAAACCTCGGCTTAATTTCAAACTCCCACCCGGGAAATCTTGACTTTTGCACTTGGGTTGGTTCGATCAATTCAAGCCATCGATGCAAATGTCAGCCCAGACACCGTTAGCGCGAATAACTGTAATTAAAGTCATAGCCAGCTCAGCTGGCCAAGAGCTGTTTAGTTGGTAAGTCGCTGCCAAGGCTCTTTTAGCATTTGTCAAGCGATCTCACACTTTGTCTAAGACTCTAGACTCTAGACTCTAGATGGCAGACCCCCGTCTGGGATCAGACCTCGCCGAGAGGCAGGGAAAATATTATTTTTAATTTGCATTTCAAGCGTTTCGCATTACCAAGGTTCTTGGCCAGCTTTGATCCACTTATTTTCTCTTATTTCGCCGCTATTGTGCGGCGGTGTAAATATTTTGGGTGGAAATTAGCAGCAATTTGCAACTGAATGCTAACCGAACCGTTTAAGCCGGCCAGAGAGCTGGCTCAATAGCAAACTACAGGTATCTGGATATGCAGGGGTTTTTTTTATTGTTTTGAACTGTGGGATAAAGCTGCTGGCCTGGAAAATTTGCCCCGTCATTGCCAAACAAAAAAAAAACTGACCATCGCCAACGGGGCAACACAATAAAAATCAGTTAAATAAAATATGCAGGCGGAGTTCCCAAAATTTATCAGATTTGAAGCGTAAATGTGACACTTTATTACCAAGCTGGTGAAATGTGAATTAATACTCAGTTGTGCTGACGAAACGCAGATTTCTTTTGTTTTCTTGAACATTTGAGTATTGTAAATATTTTTTAATATAGCGGTGCTGATTAATAGCCATTGTTAATATAAAAACTAAATTTACCACGCCCATTTAATATATCATAATTTTTACAAAGCTCTGAATTGTAATTGTGATATCTAAATCTTTGAACATTTCTATATTTATATTTACAACCGTTGATCACTTAACGACCAAACATAAATCTTTTTATGGGGCTTTGGTATCCTCCTTATCTGTCACGTTTTTTTTAACACGTTCCGCTTAAAACTACATATTCTTTCAAAAGAATGTTTTAATAATGTTTTTTTTTTATTGATTTTTAAATGCTTTTTTAATTGTGCAATTTGGTTAGTCATTATCTTTTAAAGATATTGTCTTTTATTTTGAATATATAATGTGTATAGCTAATTGCTGACTTTTTTTAACAAATTTAAAAAGTGTATTGTTTTGTGGTTATTATTTTTATGCATTTTACACATTAATGGTAAAACACGTTTTACATCTAAATAAATATAAATTGTAATAGTACAATCATTTTTAATCATATTTATACCGTCTAGACCTTATTAAAAACGAAACAAGTGTTCAAAAATAAATATTTTTGAAGTATTCCACAGATGTATAAATGCCATAAGGCTGTTGTTCAATCTATTTTTTCGGCTTAACAAATATGACCTTCATTATTAGGTTTTTATTTCAATTTGTTCACCCAAAAAGCCCATCGAATTCAAGTTCATGGCCCAAAAATCACCTGCTTACCCCCTTCTACTGATGTCTCTTTTTCTCTCTTCATTTATCGCCATCTCTCCTTTCTTTTTCCACGTGACTCACCTGGCTAAAACAGCCGGGGCAACAACAGTAACGAGTTTTCCTAACCAACTTCGTTGGTCGTTGACTTCGGCGGCGAATATGTGTCAAGGTCGTTGCCGGCACTGCTCTCTCCATCTCCCTCTTTTTTTTCGTCTATCTCTTGTGTACGTGCTGAATGGCAAGACTTCGAAAAAAGTTTACACAATTTCACAATTCGCCGCAAACAACAATCTTGCAAAGGGGAATCTCCCTGCTCCGCGCGAAAGATGATCAATTAAAATTGCATTACATAACACAGAGTAATTCAAATAAAAAAGAAAAGATGGGATATACAGAGCGAATAAACCGCATTGAATGAAACGGAAGCCCGAGTGACCTTGATTTTATATCTTGTTCTTCGATGAAGCAAAGCTCAAATGCAGATACACTAAAAAATGATTTTTTATTTAAATATTTTAATTAATTTTACGTAATAAAATTACATCATGTTTTGAAATATGAAAACATTTTATTCAACATATAAACGTTTGTTATTACCATAGGAAATATTACTATTTAACTCTGAAGGTTTTTAAAACGATTAATATTTATTTAATATTTTAATACTTTTACATTTAAACTTAAAAGCTGTACAATAAGTTTTATTTTTAATCTATTGTTACAGATTTACTGTTACTAAAAATGTAAAGCATGAAGTGTAAAATGTTTTCTGATTCAGGTACTTAAAGATACATATCTCAGCTATATACATTTTTTTTTTGTAATAAAATCATATTTGTCATAATTTTTCGAGGTGTACTGGTAGTTTCTCTGTCAGCCTTAGACCACTTCTGACCCCACTTCCACGCCCACTTCCCGGGAAGCTTCTTCGGCACAGCTTCTTCGGCCACTTAAGCAGAAGCCAACTTTTGGCATTAACCACAAAAGTTCAGATCGGCCGAGCAGCCAACAAATTGTAGCCCCCAGCCTGAGTGTGTGTGTACGTGTGTGTGTGGTATGTGTGTGGTGTGTGTCGCTATGCTTTTTGTGTCGGTGTGTGCAGGCCCCCAAAGCAAACAATGTTTAATGTAGTTTTTTTCTTAATACTTGAAGCGTCGGGCGGCCGACGTCGCAGTTAGTCTCAGCACAGCCGCAACGGAGTGTGCACGCGCCTTCAGAGCTAGAGTTAAAGTTAAAGTTAAAGCTATAGAAAACTGAGCTACATTTACCAACAACCGCCAAAAGCTTCGAACATCGAACAAGTTTTCCAGTGAATGCGAAAATTAATCTTTTCCAAATTCGATTCAAAGTTGTGGCGGCGAACGGAAAAAACGGCAATCACACAAACAAGTTGAAAAATTGTCAATTCAAAATTTTTGCGTTTGCGTTGTTCTGCGTTGAAAGTGATCGATAACGAAATCGAGCGATAACGAGTTTAGAAATAGCGAGTATCGAAATTATCAAACTGAATTTAAACTAATCGAAAAAAACCCAAAGTGACACTGATAACCTTCAATTTAAAAATAAACTCAAAGTAGCCCAATCGAAGCCACCAGATATACGAAAAAAAAACCCAAAAATAAAACCAATTGAATTTCGATCATATCTCCCACTCACACTTTCGTTCACCTGGTCAAAAATGGATGCGCCCAAGCAGGTAAATGACAAACCTATCCTACCAAAAAAATGTTTATACGCTTGTTGTTATTTTCGTTTGTTGTTGCAACTTTAACATGTTAACTAGGCTAAGAGACGGCAACAACAAAATGTGCGTGACAAGTTGGCGGCGTGTCTTTTGTGCCGCCAAAAAGTGTCACGCCCCTTGGCCCATTAATGCAAGGCGGCTCACCGCAATGGCTCAAAAACGTGTTTACAATTTGTTTTTCGCTGTATTTGTCTCCTTATTTATTTCAGTTTGTTTTTATGTTTCACCCGTTGTCTGTCCGACTTTGCCAATTGCAAATTTTTCCCGACCGCATCATTCATCATAATTTCGCGACATACTGTATATAATATTTTCTTTAAGTAGTGCATTGGTCAACAGGCAGATTGCATTTTTTGATGATTTTTTTGATATTATCTTTTGCTTTGGCTTAAAATAAATGTATATCTCTATATGCGAATTATTGCCAAATTGCTGAATAAAGATTAATGTTAATACAGCGTAAAATTTTTGGTGGTATTAAAAATAATGCAAAATGTTGTATACAAACTTAGATTATGACTGCTTTATTTTATAATATATATTTTATATATATATATTTTATTTTATTTTGCTTGTTATGATTTCATAAAAACGTTATACCTAAAATATATTAAGAATATTTACTTCCAATTTTTATCGTAGACCCAAGAAAATTTTTTAATAATAATTCGATAAAATTCAGTATGTTTTAAATATTTTAAGACAAAATGTTCTTCTGAATTAAATATATTAAACATTAATTAAGAATGAGATCTATTAAATATTTCTAATTTAATTCTAAAATTAAACAAATCATGTTGGTTATAAAATGTGAATAAGAAATACATTTAAGCAGAACCAAATGTTTTGATTCGTCTGTTCTTTTTCCAATCTCTTTGTTAAGTTCACTCGTAGTTTAGTTCTATTCACTTAGCACCCAATCAAATTAAATTAAAAACCCAACCTCAGCCACTCCATTATGTTCCTTAGAAATGAGTTCTTGTAATCGCTTTACAGTTAACATTTTTAAATTCTGCCCTGCTAAATTTTATTGCACTTTGTTCAGCTGAAAACGTGCCTGAGAGCTTAAACACAAAGATACAAACCCAAACAGGCACACAAGAAACTGCAAATTGCATTCGGTTATTAAAATTGTTAAAGAGAAGCAATTTTTCGGCGGCTTTCAATGCAAACTTTAATTGCACTCAATTTGGCTTCGGTGGTGTTTGTGTTTGATAACCTTGTGCAGAATTCTCTAACAAAAAAACGCACAGAAAAGCCAAAGTAAATGTTAACTGTTGGGCAATTTCTGCTCAGCCATGCAATTTTGTTTAATTTCTGAGTTAATACCAAAATTCTATTTAAAGTCAAAGCGGAGGTAGCTCGATAGCGCGACGGAAGCTATATACAATTTACGGCCAAATTTCATGGGACACGTGTCACCAGAGTAGAGCGAACACTCGACTCAATCAAGTCGATCGCATTCCCAGACAGTTCTCCCTTCACTTTGTCGAATTTGCCACTTCAGATTTGACAATATCATATATACACGACAAAAAGAGCAGCAGCTCCCACGTAAAAATCCAGCCAAAAGAATGGGGAAGCAACCAAGCATCCAATTTGGTAGCACATAAAGCACACAAAAAATCTTTATAATTTATTATTGTGTAAGAGATACACAAATAAACATTTTGGAGAGTCTCCTTTTTTGTACGGGGACTGATCTTTAATTCGGATAATAACTGAAACCAAAGCGGATTTGGTATTTGGCATCCAAAACCGATTTTGTTCTGGCATTTTCACTTTCGAAAAATTACTTAAGCAGCTGCCAGCTGAAGTTAATTTCAAATTAGGGGTGGCTTAATAAAAAACATAGATCAAAGTGGAAGGAAGTTGTTAAAAAGATGTTGGAATTTAATCTGATCTGAGAACATGAGAAATGACAAAAACCTAAGCTTGAGCTTGGGTAGTGGTAAGGCCAATTTTGCTCTTAATTTTAACTAACTTGCTAAAACAGTCGAAGTGTTCATTGACTTTATGACTTAAGAATGCAAACTATTTCAAATTCTTTATGGCAGTCGTAAAGTGATTTAAGATTGATAATGATATTACATGATACATTGAGGTTAACTATTAAAAGATATGTTTTATTATTTCAATTTAATTTTAATGAATTGCATAAGGCGCTGAGTAAGCGCACATAAATAAAAAAATTATTCAAGAAATCATAATAATTGTATATACCTATCTATAATTAAAATGTATTAAATAACATAAATCTTTATTTATTGCATATCGTTTTAATAATAACTAAATTTAATGTGAATATAAAGTATATTTTTGTGCTTTTCTATTTACACTTAATGAGTATTTTATTTTTATAACGATTTAAATCATTCTTAAATACTTACCAACAAAATAGCGAAGCCATAAGTTGTTTATCTTTAATTTTGTGTCGAACCATTTTGAAATGCAAATTTTTGAATCAGCCTTCAACATTTCTAATCAGCTTCCTTTCAGAAGGCCTCTAGTGTCAACTGCCACACGCGAAATCTGTTAATTGCCCACCTTCATTATTTCATGCAAATCGCTGGCACAAGGTGTCCGCTTAAAGAATGAAATCCGGCCAAGAATGTGCTCCCAGTAGATTGGGGGACTGATGGAGTGACGGGGGATTAGGCCATAGCCATAGATATGTGCATATTTATGGGGGAACGATAAAAAATGCTTCCACGTGCCATCGATGAGTCGCTTTCAGAGCTCCTTCATTAATGCACGAAATGTGTTAACTAATTAATAATAGAAATTAAAATTTTCGCTCTGAAGGAAAGGCAAAAACAAATCCGACCAAATTGATATTAATTAGAAGTTCATTGTGTTCAGAGGAGGTCTCGATTTGGGTTTCTGTTTTTCTGTTAAAGCCATCCCAGCCATTTTGGCACCGAACATGACTCAAAATTTGTCGGCGAGTTCCCCTTTGATCAGATCGCAGAGATCTCGGGGATCAGCAAAAAGGTTTGCGCTATAACCATCGACGATCGTGAGATGATTCGACCTGACCCCAGGCCTGGGATCAAGTCCGGCCCGAATTATTAGCACTAGAATTTCCAATGAGTGCTCCCCATCGCATGCTCATCGCACCTCGCCGCTTGTGCAACTCCGCACCCGCACCTCGGAATCCTCCCCTCCCTCTTCCCCTCCAGAAATCTGGCAAAGTTCAGAGCATGCAATTCTCAGACTTGACTTCTTGCCACTAAAACAAAAATAGTTTTCGTAAGCCGTTTTGGCCATGTGAATGCCGCCGGCGAACAACAGACAATTTAGTGAGGTGTAACGACGGCGGCTACACTGCGAAAAAATTGATTAGGTTTTTTTTTTAGGTTTACACTTTAAGGGTTTTATGTTTTCAATTTTTTTGCTTGACGACTTAAAAGTTTTAATAATTTTTAAAATAATGCATTTTTATGGTTCTTGTATTGTGCACATACATTTTTTTTTCTTAGTTTTTGTACTTAATTAGAAATTAGCAATTTATGAATAATATTATTATGTTATTAAATTTAAACTATATTAAAGAAGGCACTCAAAAGTAATAAATATCTTAATATAAAGTTAAATATTAACAAAATCTGACACCAGAAAAGATCAAGATACTGTAATAGCTACCAATTTAGAGAACTTTAGTTTATGAAGAATAATTACTATGTAACAAGTTTAAAAGAATGATTAAAAAAGATTTTCTTCAGTGCAAAAACCGCAAAAAAATGAAGATTCAATTTTTTGTTGTTTTAGTTGGCCCGCACTTGAGGTTGAGTTATTACACGAGTTGTGTCTCCATCTCACCTGCTTCCTCCCGCCGCCACCTTGCCACCCCCCACCCACTACACTTCTTTGGTTGTAGTTGTTGCTGCTGTCTCTTTATGTGTGTCGCCGCCGTCACACTCACAAGCATACCCATACCCCTCATGTGTGTGTACCTCCCTCGCTCATTTGTTTGCTTTTCTGTTATGAAACGAAATTGTGTCAAGGTCAAATTTGCATGAACACGCTAAGCAGCAATGGGCGCTCGCAGGGGGAGGTGGATGTGAAGGGGCGGGGCCGACGATCAGCTGTTCTGCGAGAGAGCTTTGCAAATAGTGGCTATTTGGCTTTATTTTTACGGGTTCCAGGTAATTGAAAACTAGTGATGGGTAGTATTTGCATTACTTTTAAGCATAGGTTCAAATATTAATTTAAATGGAATAAATACTGGGTAAAATGTAATTTCAAATAAGTGATAGCTTATTTTTAACCTTTGGGTTATTATAAGAAAAGGTTTCTTATAAGTCAACCAATTAAACTTCTTTTTTATTTTAACTTATTTAATAACTAATGTAGGAATATAATTGTGAATACAATTTTGAATTACCTAAATTACAAAATGTTGTATCCATTACTAAATGTTTTAACAAATGTTACTTTTCCATCACTATCACCAATCTATGTTGAAGCTGTTAAAGTCAATAGAAAAGTACGGTGAAAACAAAATAAATATTTATCACGCCCTGGAATTTAAACAGTGAGGCTGTCTGGGGTTAAGTATTCCACTTGTTTACATCCCCCTTATGTTTGGACTCTGATCCCCTGCCTCTCGGGGCACTTCCCATGTCAACTTTAATGACAGTTTTTTGTTGGTTTTTTTTTAGCCTTTATTTAAGTTTTGTTTTATATTTAACTTACGAGATGTGTGAATTATTATGGAAGTGCACAGCCCCTCCTTTTCGCCCTTTTCGGTAGTACGTTAATTGAAGGGGACAGGAAAGCTTATCCATTAATTAGCTAATAAAACTAAAATCATCATAAAATGCCCAACGATTTAATGTAAGACAGAAATTAACAAGTTTTAAAACGAACCAAAACGTGTTAAGAAAATTGAAATAAATTCAAACGAAAAGAAATCACAATAATTAAGGCAAAAGTGAAGTAATGCCTATGATTAACAAATTAAGTATGATTATCTTTTACAAAAATTTACATTAAACGACTTGAAAAGTTTTTCGGACCTAAATCCAGCACAAAAAGAATCGCTACATTATGCAGAAGCAATAAATGAATTCAGACTAAGATTCTTTTAATTGCATTTCGATGAGCTGGCAAATAACAAAATAGCTATGTTCATAAGAAATTATGCAATTAAGACTCAGTTAGAATTAACTTATGCAATTTGTTAGCTCGACTATGTTGGACAAGAACTTCCTCGTTTCAAAGTTTAATTGAGTGAAATCATTCTCTAATTGTCCGTTATCTATGCATTAAGCCCATTCACGATTGTAATCCCCTCAATCAGATGCATCATCATCATTCTGATTGCTCTTCTGCCTTTCACACAACATTCTCGGGTGATGAACACAGCATAAAGAACAGCAATTCATAAAATGTCTAACAAATGATATTGCTGTGTTATTAATAACTTTGATTATATGGCCATATACCCAGGCCCCTTCTCTCCCTTTTGAATGAATAATTGTCGACCACCCACGACGTCCACTGGACAAACATTGCTTTTCGGCTTGTTTATCATTAAGTACCAAATCAACTAGTAGGAAGTCGAGCTAAACTGAGTCATGGGAATATTCTGAATGAATCTTGGGGAAGATGGGAATGTGTCATTTATCCAAAAGAGGACGCAGAAAATTAATTATATGTATTTTGGTCAAGCTAAAAGCCATAGAATACTTTCCCATATGAGCAGCTTATATTATAAGCTTTAAAAACAAACCATTTTTTTCACTTAATACCCACTGCGAAAACCGGCAATAAATTTGTCGTCGCCCGCACTCTAAATACCATTAAATTAGTCATAATTTAGACAAAAGATAAAGCCGAAAACAAAGACTTTAAAAAAAAACAAAATAATTCGCCAAAAATGGTCAATTAATAGATCACTATCAAAGCGGTGAACGGTGGAACAGCTGCCGTATACCGCTGGCTAATAAAATAATTTGGGCCAAGACTCAAGCAGTTGGCAACAAGAAACACTGAAACAGATTAAGAAAATGTTCGGAAAATTCGCGTAAGGGAAACAAAGAACTAGAAGAACAATTTTATAAAAATTTTTATTAGCGCTTCATAACATACTAAAATTTGTTTTTAATAACCAATTTGTGTGGTATCCCGTTCATATACGGATTATTTCCCAAAGCAAACAGCAGTAACTTTAACAAGGTTACAATTAGATGAACAAATTTATGACATTTTTTATTAGCGCTTGATAACATACTAAAATTTGTTTTTAATAACCAATGTTTTTGATGTCCCATTGATATAAACGTACGTTTTATTTCCCATGTCATGCAGCAGTAACTTTAACAAAATACAAGATGGTAGAGCTCGTAATTTACCATCCACCAAAAACCCAGCTAATGCTAATAGCAACGATAAATCGCGCAGCACCCCGATATGCAAATGCAGCAGGCCGGCAAACAATTTGCCCGATAGCCAAAGCTAATTGGAAATTCCTGCAGGCAATGGCAGCCAAAAAGTGAAGGCAACTTCAGTGGCAAAAAAAAAAAATAAAATAAATATGTATGTATAAGCAGAACAACTGCAGCATGAATCAGGTCCGGGAACGCAGCCGGATATATATATCCATATATTGACATGCAAAGCTTAGAACCCTTGAATGATCGGCTGACGAAACGGGCAACGTAATGGCCATAAGCCAAACACATTAATCTCCGCCTGCGACGGCGACTGTCTGCACATCTCAAGACCCGGCCAAGACATTGCCATGCCCACCGCCAACAGCTGCCGACACTCCACGGTTCATTGGCGTCGGGTGACAAGCCCACCAACGTCACCAGTGATGTGGAGCCTACTCAGAGTAAAGCTCAAGTCTTGTTCGAGCCTCCAGCCAAGCGCACCCAGAAACGCGGCGCAACGGCGAGGAATTCCCTTCTCTGATCTGAAAAACCTTAACCCTCTTAGGGAAAAGTATGCAAAATAAATGTACTAAAATTTTTAAAATAAAAAGTTAAACTTAATTTATTGATTCAGTCAGGGAAATCCGTTTGTTGATTACTTATTTAAGCTTTACTGAACACAATGGAGATTTAATTAAACGCACAATTTCTGCTAACCACATTCTTTATGGCATTTACTTTTTCCAGTGACATTTAAATAAATTAAAAAATAAATGAAAAAACCTATGAATACATTTTATTTATATAATAAATTAAAACAGGTATAATATTAATTTTTATGAACCAAAAAAAAATTCCAAACCAATTTAATAAAAAATCTCTGCTAGCTTGCTTAAAATTGTTGTTAAATTTTTCAAGCAAAGGGTTAATATATTGGGCGGGTCTTTTATTTGAGTTTTCGGTTACATACAGTTATTGCTGCTGTGACTGCAGTTTAAGCTTGACCTTCAAAGTGGGCACAGTTAATGCCCACAATGGCGTTTTCTTTAGCCTAGCAACGAAAAACTTTCCAGCGGGTCAGAGATTTCGAAGCGAGTTCGTTGCCTAAGTCTTTTGTCTGAGCCAGAGTCTAGACGAATTTATGAGGCGTGACCGTCATGACGCTGCCTTTACAATAGAGCCATCAACCCTGATCCCGCACCCTTTCTCCCCCAAAATCCAACTGCTATAGTTAATGGGCGAAACCCGAGCCGAAATGGCTAAAAATAACAAATGTGCCGCAATTACCAGCATAAAAAAATGGTTTGGGAACAAAAAATAGACTGGCCCACGCGACCGTCAAGCAGTTGAGAACGAACGCCCCAAAGGAATAATTTGTGGCATAAGTGTACGTGTACGTGTGTGCTGCTGCTGGCTTGCGTTTGAGATGTGGGAAACACTCAAAATTACCAAAAATTTACGGCTGTCGAAACAATAATAATAAAAACTCAACAGAACAGCAGAAACAGCAGTAGAACCAGGCACCCGGATTCATTATTTATGGCTCCCTTTCCCCCCCATTGTTGTTGATTTGCTTTTTTTCATACATTTAATATTTATTGATTTCTCTGCTGGACAGAGCGCTGGCCAGACAAGGCACATTCATCACGTGCGTCATTTAACAGTTCAATTGATTTGAATAAAAATGCTATTTATAGAGCCTGACTGCGGCCTGGAATATTATTATAATGGGTCGCCCAGGGCGGTCAAACTAAATTTCCCCCTAATCGCGCGGGCAGTGACTCACATTCTGGATGCAGAAAAGCTGGCAAATTATCTAACCACATTTAGCGGTGGGCTTTCTCTTTCCCCTTGGATATTTATCAACCGGTTGTCTTCTAATTGGCAGGCAGAAATCGAAGCGGATATATAAACCGAAAGCATTTTGTACTTTCCAATTTATAACAAACAAAATTCCACATTTTAAGTTCGAACCAAAAATCCGGTTCTGCTTGGGGTTCTGTTTGTTTGTATATTTGTTTGTTCTTGTTGACCGTTTTCGCCCTCTCGCCAAACAATTTGTTACAATTTATTTTTGGCCATTAGCGGACACTCGACCCCCACAATGAGAATTTTATATTGTTCGCACTGACAGTAATTTATGATATTAATTGGTAATTAATTAAGTAAGGCATACTGCATGATCGCATGACACAGTGCCACCCACACAAAAGATGATTAGTTGGGATTACTATCCCAAAGCCATCTCCTTTGGCCTCCACCCCATTGCGATGGGGAAACCATTAATTAATTAGGCCCTGCTGGCATTGTTCGACTGCCTCTTCGTCTACGGTTTGTTAAACACGGTTCGAAATAAGTTTTATCTAATTAATGAGCTACGAGAATTAACAACTAAACGGGGCGTATCAAATGTCTCTACTTGTCCCTAGTTTTTATAAACTAGAGATGGTCAACTGACTACATAAACAAATAAATTATTTGACTTTTGTTATCTGTTGAAAAAAAGCATTTGAGAGTTTAATAATTTCCTTTTAATATATTTTTTAGGTCTTAAAATACTTCTAAGATTTTATAAAGGTGAACTAATTACTTAGTTTTCAGTTTTATTAAGTTATATATTTAATAAATAAACCTACTGCGTGTCACGCTTTCATCTCGAATATAAAAACCATGGCGCGTGGCAAATAAAATACGCAAAACAGAAACTTTAAAGGCAAAACAACCAATTAGTTGCCAAATTAGTCGTAGCCATTCAAAAATTGCTTAGCACTTTACAAATGATACAAAGCAAACGCTTGCCAAATCAACATATTAACTATTTATTAGGACAGACACAATAAATTTATGATCGACTTAGTAAACAAGTTCAAAATTTATCAGATCATTGACCCAGAGAACTACTGAGAAATACTGATCTGGATTTGGGTGTGGACCCAGATGAAGTCGAGTGCTCAGCACCCAGAACCGTTAAAGATAAGTAAAGGAATTCCTTCAATCCAGTTCCACGATCATGTTCTGCTCCAATAAATAAATTCAATTTAAATTCAGTTTAAAAGGTAGCTATAAAACACGAGAAATTACCCCGAACATTTGCAGAAGATGAAGCTGGTTTTATCCAGCCTTTGCCTCCATATCATCCTCCTGGTATGATGATCGATTTTTTGTTTTTGCTGTTTGGCTTTCACTAACCAATCGGTATTAACATATTGAAATATTTTAAGATGGGATTTTTTTTGTTTTAAATGTTTTAAGTTAAACAAATTGTTTTTATACCGTTTGCATTAGTTTATTGTGTGTTTGGAAAAATGAAGAAGAATTCACATTTCAAATGTGAAACAGTGAGAAAGCGAAAGTTATACTGGTTAAGCTGAGAATGTTGAACTAGTTGAATTTGCACTTGGAGAAGTCCATCTCAGGATGCTGCTGCTGGAATCTGTAAAGAGAAAACAAATTCAGTAAAGTCTGTTCACAAGAAATACATGACTTTCAGATGTACAACTTGTTTTAAATCTACATTTACAGATATAAATCCTTAAAGTTCTAGTAATAGTACACCACTTTATGCGGTTTGCAAAAATTTGTTTGCTGTTCTCCTATACTTACTTTTCAAGTAGTTCCTGCTTTTTGCGATCATCACTGGTGGGCAGACCCATCTCCTTCTGCCTTTGATCGAACATCATCTTCTCCACCATGCTGCGTGTCTGTCCATCTAGATCCGAAAGCTTCGATGACTCTGGGTTGATCTTGCGCGTGGATATCTCCGGATCGCTTGTGACCAGGCGACTCCACCAGCTCATCTTGTTGATCTTGTCCAGGGTGATCATCACGGTTTTGCTGTCTTGCAAGACCCACACGGACTCCTCCTGCTTCACCTCGGCGCACAGCTCGCCATCGATGATGGGCTCTTGACCTTTGATGCCCACCTTCAGCGTCTTCTTTCCAATGCTGACCACCAGATCACGGGCTCGCAGAGCGAATGACACGTTGAAGGGAATCTTGAGCTGCAGAAACAAAAAGGTTTAAGTTTTTCTGATGAGTGGGGTCTAATTTTCAAAGTTCTAGTTTTATTTTATTTTTATCATTATTACAGATAAATTTGGGGGCAATAAAAATTAATTTTGATGATTCTCCCTATTAAAAATCAACTATTCTTTTACAACTTCTAAAAGATTCTACTCAGCTATTTAAAAAAGTTTCTTTCAATAGTTTTTCTTTGTGTAATGCAAAAGCCAGTCCGTTAATGACTATCAAACTAGAGTAGAGTGGATTGAATGGGATTATTCAGGGGATCTTCATGTAAGCAAGCTTTGAGTGGCAGGTCTAGTGATTAATGATCGGATGTGTGTGTACATCTACGGAGATTCTTTAGCCAGACTTTGCTTTGGTCATTGCACAACCTTGAAGAGCTAATAACGATCTCTATAAATAACCAACTGCAGGGGCACGTCTCTGCATCCAACCATCCAACGATCATATCACAGCTAACCGATCTGCCCTTCACCAGATCAACGGATCGAGTCTTCCTTTGTCCAAGGACGCAATGTAGAACGGGAATTTAGTTCAGCTGCCAGTTCAAGGACGTACAGCGGTTCTTCAGGTCCGGTTAAGGGAGTCAACATCGATTCTTCAGAGCTCTCAAGAATGTCGCTCAACAGGTTGCAACAGCTACACAGAAAAATTCACTGAGATTTTTACAGATCGAATCGATTTTTGCATTTATATTGAAAATTACATTTATCGGAGGCAAGATCGCATATTAAATCTTATTAGTTTTGTTTAAATTAATCTACAACAAATTTGTTATGTTGTTGATAAAGATAATTTTTATTTTATCATTTTTATAGCAATAAATAGCAATATTTTTTTATTATTTATTTTGTAAGAAATCTTTAAAATCTCTACAAATTTTAAACGTAACATAAGAATTAAAAAGTAACAAATTACAAGGAATGCAAATCTCAATGTCACGTAGATTATAAAATATGAGTTCCTTGAGCTAAAATAATCATAACTTTATTGCTGTGTAAAGAAGTGAAGCAACCTGCAGATTGGATTTATATGCCTGCTTGGCCAAGTTCACAGCAATTACACTGGCGTCTAGAATTATGTGCCACGGCTGGCCATTAATTATAAATCGCACGGATACATGCATACATTAACACCTTTCCCATTAGCTCGCAGCATAATTAAAGCCAGAGTTATTAGACAACTGGCTGTGCAATCAATTAGCGAATCGCATGTGGCAGAAACAATGAGGGGTAAGGTAAGCCTTTAATTTAAATCTCACGACGCCGCATCGAACCAAGGACGCTTTCGTTCGGCTCATGATAGTTTATGGACTATCTTGTGGGGGGTATTCGTGTGGGCAGTCAGCCAAGGTAGTAGCACTTTGAGTTCTTCTCCTCGGAGCACGCGGCTCGTGCCAACAGAAGCTCGCAGATCACAGCTTGCAGATCACAGCTCACAGATCACAGCTCATGTGGGTGGCATCTTCATCACCGAACGACCGTTAAAAAAATGTGTCAAAAGCTGAAACTGAAGCGGATGTCAATTGGAAGCATTGAATCGTACGCGGATGTAAGGCAGCAACAAAAATAGCCTCGTAGAGTCAGAATAAGAAAAAATATCTGGAGACGAGGGCAAAGCGTCGAGTTAAACACTTGGCAACAGAAAAAGTCAATGGGAAACGATCGTAATGCAGTGCTATAATTCTTGCAAAGGTCTGATTACTCCGCAAGAAAGGTATATACTTTTCATAATTTTTCACAGTTTATAGTTGACCTTGAGGTAAAAGAATTTGAAAGGGAGTATATTAGTTATATTTCTTTTAGTTTGCTTTATAGTAGAAAATGTAATTCGTACATTTATAGGAGTAATTAGTTTGTCAACTTATTTAATTGTTTAATAAAAAAAATTGTGGTAGTTCAATGGGAATACATTTTCAAATTTGTCAAAATTAAGAACTTTAACAGCTAAAATTCATTAGGCGATTTTTTTATTTACTTTTATTTGTTCGGAAGCATAAGCAGAATTCCACATTAAACTTCATTAAGAAATCAAAGATGAAAGGCAAATTTATCAAGGGACTAACAATCTAATAAATGCCTAAATGTGAATGTGTGACTTTGTGTTTGGGGATTGTATAAATTTAATTAAGTAAATGTAGGCTTTCTCAAGGGACTCGCAGACTTGAAAACAAAACCCATTCTGCATCGCTGAAGGTTATGCAAATAGCTAATCAAAGAACTCTATGCTCGAAACTAGGAAATTTACACAAATCAAAAGTTGGCAGACTCGCAGACACCAACGGCCATTAAATCACCTCAACAGGTGGGACACTCATGCAAATGCTGCGGTTAGAGGAAAAACAATAGACTCGCAGCCAAATATGAGGTATGAAAATGAAGCTGTGCCACCAAAAAGGTAAACACAAAGCTGAAGAGTCACCGCCAGTCAAAGTCAGAGTTCGCTTTTGAGTTCAGACGAGCATAAAAGGTGTCGTGAATGAATTAATGAATAATAACAAATATTGATGACTGCGACGACGGCTGAAATAAAGTGGAAAAAAATAAGAAAAAAGCACGAGACTTGGCACACTTATCCAGGTGAGAGCGGAATCGCAGACGAATCGTCTGACAGTGGGCGATTTTATGCAAATCGACCAATGTTAATGGTATTGCTGGTCGGCTGCAAGTTAAATCGCCAACCAGTTAATCGATCATTCAAATCTGCAGAGTTTTAAACCAAATCGCCCCGCATCTTTCTCTGTAAAGTGAAAGACATCTTTGTCTGCTGCCGTTTTAAAGTGTTATTTGTTGCTATTTCATCTGGTGCCGCAGCTGATTAATTCTATAAAACTTGAACAGCATTTCATTTTCTTTAAATATCTAGCCGCAAATAATTTATGCTAAAAGATGCGATCCGGTGCCAGGCACCACCAAAAAAATTAAATAGGAAAAAAAAAGAACGGTCGCAACAACAAAAGTAGCGTAGAAACAACAGACCATCCATTTAAACAAAATAAAAATCGAAAAAAAACTAGCTTGTTGATGGAGTCGAGTGTTTAGAAGTGTGTATCTGCGGAGTGTTTTGTATTCGATAATGTTATCACACAAAACAGCTGAGTCGCCCAAGGAACTTTGGTGGGGGTACAGTGACTTGTCGGAAACTCAAATTTCTAGATATATCTTTAAAGAATTGTTTAAATATCAAAATGAAAGATTCAAGCTTCCGAAAAAATGGTATGCAGGTTTGGGAGGCGTTTAAAATATAACATAGTTAGAAAAAATCAAAAATCAAACATATATATTTAAATATTAAATATTATTATTATATATCAAACAAATGCTATTTAAGAAAGTAAATTAAATATAAACATATTTAATTAAATCTGATCTTAAAGTTTATCTTTACGAGTGCCTACTGCCAGCTCATTAAAAGCGGCTTAAACTTGACTTATTTGTGGTCAGAAGTGGAGTGGACCCCTAAACAACTCAAAACAGAGATGGGAGATGGAATCAAAATCGAGCGTGGCAAATTCTTTTTTATTCCTTTCCATTTAGAATTGTTTTGCGTTTAAATCTGAAACTAGTTCCTATTGGGAACGGCGCTCCACTCCACTCTGCTACGATCCAATCCCCCATGCCTCAAAAAACGCGGCGTACAATGAGCTCTCGAGTGGGTACAATAGAATCCGTATTGACATTTGCATGGTAAATCAGATTTGAGAGATCGATCTGGTAGCCATTTGTTTGCGCCATAAGCGGATTACAAAACAAATGATACTGAAAACTTTATCCGGTTAGCCTAGTCAATTTCGGGGGATATCCCATATAATGAACTCTATTCGACTTAAATTCTGGTGAGAAACGAGATCTTTTCTGATATGACTAGACTTTAATTTTGATGAGAAACGAGATCTTTTTGATGTGACTAGAACTGAAACTGTCATCTTGAATGGATTTTCCATAAATTAAATACACAGCAGAATGTAAAGAAGTTTCTAGAACAGATGAAAAATGTAGATGAGACTCAAATTAGGTATTTGAAAGCTTTGAAAATGTAAGCCAGTTTTTAAAACCTCCCTAATTTAGTTTAAATTATCTGTTCTTTACATTGTATAAGTTGATAAATGTTTCGAAAAACTGAAAGGCTTTTAACAAATTTATCGATTTGTAAAATATTTGCATATTTTATTTGCATATTAGATAATTTATTTTGACACCATGTTAATAAATTAACTAAATCGAAGTAAAATTAGCCAAACTTCGGGGAAAACTAATCGTAGATCTGGGATACTTTGAACTATCGAATAAATCAAGACAATAGTTATTTCTGGAGCTTCTTGACCTGATCTTTATAACAAATTCTCTACCAGGAAACTGAAAACGGATCTTAAAAGCGGTTAATTTACTCAAAGGCTTTGTCAGGTTAAATTCTTTGTTGTGTGATTTATAGGAGAAACCCATTAAGAGGCTTTATAAGCTGAACAGGTGTGAAACGGACAAATAAAATATCAGTTTCACTTATATAACCTACAATTAGAATCAGGCGAAATTGGCAATATAAAATGAATTGTATATTGATCCGATACGTAATACTCTTATGTGATGAGGTAACAACGAGAAATTTATTTAGTATTTCCGCTTGCTTGGCGGTTGAGTGAGTCAAGCTTTCAAGAATTTCGCATGGAATTCTGCATTGACTTAAGATTCTGAATATAAAATACACCCCTCGAAGGCAGAATACCAAAAACGTTTTCTATACGAAAATTAAGCTTTAATAGCGGCAATCAGTGAAATAGTGTCCGCAGGCCCCACACAAATAAGCGTGGCAGACGTCAACGGATCTATCCAGATAGCTCCAAGGGATTTCCCCGTTTACGACGACAAAATTATTAATTCTCACAAATATTTGTGTTTTTTTTTTGTTTAATCCCAATTGTTGTCACCCAAAATGGAACAGAAATCGATGGGCACGTAAGATTCGTCCGTTTGTCATCGCCGTCACTGGCAACTATTTTGCATTTTTAATTGTATGCATGAAAAAAAAAGATCGCCGTTTGTTTGTCTTCGGTTTTATTTGGCATCTTTGGGTTTCGCTGTGTGGTGCGGTGAATGTTGTTGATTCTATTGGGGGAATGTCTCGGAATGGCTCGACCGGCGATCTATAGCAAGTGTTTGGCTCCCATTCGCCGTCATCCCATCGCTTCAAGTGGCGACGTCCCTCAATCTTCGCCTTTTAAGTGATCTCCAAAACGCCGCCTGATTCTCTTTTGATTTATATTTTTGTTGCTAATGCGATTCGCGTTCGCCGGAGTCCATTGCCACTGCTCTGGTAACTGGCAGTGTCAGGTAATCTTTGTCAACTCTCCGCTGATTAAATCGGCCAGACTCGGCCAGCACTTCACCCATACAAGCGAAATGGCGGCGAGAATACCCCAAAAAACATTGTTGGATCTGGCGGCAGGCCACTCACTTGTCTCACTTAAAAGGTGATAACAAGATGCTCGACAGCAAACGAAGCAACAAAAGTTATGGGCGCAAAAAATTAGAAACATTTGTTGCCTTTTGCTACCGAGAATGACAGATGGACCTCTCCGATTTAACCCAAAGCAAACAAATTTGTAATAGAAATGTTGGGAATCTTTGGCCATTACTTGTTTACTCAACCAATTCCCACAGGGCGTTATAAGTCTAATGGTATAATAATATGACTATGAATATGATAAGATGACGACTATCCGAAGCCAAAAACAATAGTTGGGGGATTTTTGGCAATTTGTTTAACGAATTCCGCCAAGAGAAACGCAAACATTTTGGGCATATTCAAAACCATAATTTATTAATGGAAATCTTAGCTATGTTTTCTGTTGACTCATCGGTATTTTCATTGAGTCAATAGTCAGAAATGGATTTCCGAATATTCTATATCCAAATCGATAATCAAATGCAAATTTAAAATACATGTAAAAGAAAACTTGATTAGGAACTAGCAGTAAACTTGTACATCCCCACTTAGGTTTCAAATTTCACATTTATTAATCGATTAATTAATAAATATAAAGCTTTTGTTAGGATCTTTGACGTTAAATGCTTTCTTAGAATTCCAAATTGACCAAAAATAGACTTGCTTATATAGTCTTAAAGACATTTAAATAATGGTCATATTATTTATAAGACCATAAACCGTTGATTTAACAATGAAAAACGTATTAATCAAATATTAATGAAACCTGGGAACGATGGTACAACAAATGGGCGGGGCTATCTGTAAGGTGGTCAAGGTTTGCCCTTAATTAAGATAACATTAAAATAGAATTAGGTTTTTCCCGCAATCAAACTTCAATTTTTGGGCCGCCGAAACGGATCTAGAAAACGCCCACACGCCAAAAACGATTAAGAGCCCTTCACTGAAGAGCTGGAGAATCAGAAATACCCAGCAAAAAAACAAATTGCAGCTTAATGAGCAGAAGGGCGAGAAGCTAAAAAAAGAATACTCAAAAGAAAGTAGGCAAATCACTTGATGAGCTGATCAATCCAAGGCGAGCAGTCCACACATCAAAGCCGGCAACAAACCCATCAAACAACATCGAAACTAAAGTATAGAGAGAAAAAGTTGCCGATCGTCACGAGCTGTATAAAGATGTCTACAGTACGCTCTCTCTAAAAGTAATTGGTTTTAAGGATAAAAGAATTTCCTTTAAAATATATGAAAGTTATGAAACTTAAAAACTATATGTCAATGACAATGGTTTTGGTTTTTATTTAAATTCTTCATAAGACTTAACGATTAAACTCTTCTTCAGACTTAAGATCAAATTGCTCAAAAGTGTAATTAGTGTTTGAGTGACTACTGTGGCAGCAAGCGAGAACCGTCGAAATGTTATGACATGCAAAATCCGGCAAGAAAGCCAGCAACAACAAACACTTACACTCGAAAAGGTTTGCGCATCGCGCTGTCGACGCCGACAGCGACGTCACGTCTCTGCCCAGGTGGGCAGATCTCAGGCGACCCGAGATCTTACCTGTGAGCCCGACTTAGCAGCTAAGCTCGCTTCAGTTCGATTCTTGAGGCCGTTTAGATCGGTTCTGTTTGGCGACACGCGCACCAAAAAGTTCTTCGCTGTGAGAAGAAGTCGTGAGGAGACGAAGGAAGGAGTAGACCACCACTTAAATAATCGCCAAGAGAATCGAATCGGTTTCCACAAACAGCAGCCTGCCTGATCAGCTGAGTGTTTCGCGAGCCGCATTTAAATAAATTATACACATCATAAAATCCTAATTAAAGAGACTGACAACCGGAGCGAGACTCTGCTTAAAAATACTCCAGATTGTGATACTAATTAACTTAAATTGTGTGTGTGATAAATTACTGTAATAATCAAAGAAATCCCGAGAACAAAACAAACAGAAAATTACAAATTAACAAAAGTAAGTAAAGTAACAGCGCCAGGCGACACATAAAGTAAACCAAAAATAACGCAATGTTCAGAAAAAAAACAAATCGAAAACTGGCCAATCAAGTTGAATCAATAACGAGTGATAAGACTTCCGCATGCCTAAATAATATTTACAATAAATAAAACCCAAGAAGCAGCACAAACAAATTTATTAACTTCTGTGCTGTGTAAAACAAACGCACAAAACACATAAAACACACAAAAAAGTCGAACAGCAAAGGCAAACAAAAGACTTAAGGCAGAAACTCGAATTGCAACTTTTGTGATATAGCTAAATTTAATAGAATTCTTATGATTATTGGGAGGACAATTGATTGCCTCAATTACGTCAAAGCCAAACAATCGCCGGAGCCATTTAAAGAGAAAGGCCCGAAATATAAAAGCTTGCCCAAAAAAAAAAAAAAAAAAAATTGTCGACTAGCCGAATTAATAATAAATACAAATCAGGCTTTTAGCCAACCAAGACCAGAGACCATAAATATCAAACAAGTTGCCAACAAATGCAAAACAAAGACAAGCCGAAAGACAACTCGAAAGTTCAGGTTTTGTATATTGGATTTGGATTTCTTCTGACGCTAGCACCAACGAGTGCCAGGAATAGGGGAGCAGAGAACAGGGGCTAGGGAAGACATAAATGTGTAGCACAGATATTTTGGAGCAGAGCGGATGTACGAAATCGTGACACGATCACCAGATTGGTTGCTAAGACATACTCTTTTTCGTATGGGGTATATCAGCAGGAAACGGAGAATTAAATAAAAACAGCACTTTATACAAAACCTAAACTAAAAATGACTATATAATTTCTATTATTATTTTATGAGTTAACTATACAATTACAATTTTCCCGTAATTTGTGTGATCTACAAGTATAACAATTTAAAACTAGAAGATTAGAACGTTTAATAATATTCTGTAACTTTTCAGTCAAAAGTAGATTAGGAAATTGGCTAACTTTCTTCGTATATAAACCAAATATTTTGATAAAATCAATAAATCTTTTTGAGATAATTGATATATTATCTAATTTACCAGTCAAAATAGACTCTAACCAACTGTCTTTCTTTTTCTTACAGATGCAGGACTATTGGCACATTCCCCGCGCCTCGCTGGCCTCTTCCTCGAGCTCGGCCATCAGTTCGGCGAGCTCCTCCAAGTCCTCGAACAAATCACACTCGAATCCGCCCACCCTGAACCAACGTAGTTCGCCCAGCAACAGTAGCAATACTAACAACAATAATACAAGTGCCGCAGTGACGGCCGCAGCAGCGGCAGCAGTACTGGCGGCCGCCAAGCGGGGATCGAGAAGTTCGCAGGGCTCCAGCGACAGCAACAACAGCACACGGGTGAGTAAGACGAGCCCACGCAGGCTCCGGTTCTGGCGAGCCAAACCATTCCGAGACTCCGTGACTCAACAAACATTCTCTTCTTTCCATGCCAATTAAACAGAGCGCTGCTTCCGGCTCACTGCTGTTGACGGCAGCGAATCTGGAACGCTTTGCGGAGATCCACAAGAAGCAGGAGCGGCACAACAAGATGCTGATGCCCAGCAATCCCTCGTCGTCCAACTACAATGCCAACCTAACGCTCGCCAGCGGCAAGGATGCGGTGATCGCCATCGAGGGCCAGCCGGAAGATGTTGATCCCAATTTGCAGTATGTGAAAACCAAAGACCTGGACACCGTATCCATCGCCAGCTCCATGCACTTCACGATGGTCAATGGGGAGGGTGGTCCGCCCAAGAAACCGAAGCGCGGTCTCTGCGATCGGGGACGCCAGGTCACCGTGTTGATTGTGAGCATGAGCACCATCTTTATGCTGCTCATTATGGGAATGGTCTATGCGCTGGAGAGTAAGTTATTCTAACTAACCCTGAATCCTTTCAAATGTTAATTAATATTTATTTCACTTTTTAGTGCGCGCCCGTGACATGCCCAAGAGCTAGGACTCAATCTTTCTGCCTAGCCAATTAGTTTATTATTTATTGTATTGTCTTTGTCCCCCATTATTATTATTATTGTTATCGTGTCGTCTTGGCGCTAGTTGTGTAAGCTATTTATTAAACGATTGTTTGGATGGAGAGTCGAGTCAGTCGAAGCTGGGAAATTTCATTAGTATTAAGCGCGCTATGCTACGGAGACAGAGAAATATACAAGGAACTAGATCTGGAGCGGATCGGATCGGAATCGCCGCCTGGCATCGGATAATGCTGTACTTTCTGGTTAGCAATTAAGTTATTTATCCCTGTGATATGTTTAATAAATTGAATTTTATAATTGTACATGAAGGATTGCTGACTCACACCTGCCGGTAGGTCAATGACTTGAGCTTGGGGGTTTTTATCGATAATTGCGGCCTAGCAACCAGCGGTGATAATATAATAGCAGAAAAAACTTTGTGTTCATAGACATCTTCTAGAAGGTTTTAATGGCGCTTTTTAAGGGGTATTAAAGAATAGACTGTGATGTGCAAATGTGGAGTTTCACATGGATGGAACGCAAATTTGTGCCATAAACATTAAAATATGCTATTATTTTCCTATGGAAAGCTAATTTAAGTTGGATAGCTGAGCTGGCAACACTGATTTTCACTATATAACCATGACAACACCTACTGGGTCAACATGGAAAAAAAGGGGATGACCGGACTTACCTCCACCTCCTGCAGTGTTTGTGTCCAGGTGTATTTTTCCAAGGTGCAACCATTTCCTGAATTTGGTAGCAGCTTGCCCAGCTCGCCTTTCTCGGTCTCATCGTCAACTTTTTCGATGGGCTTGGATATGTCATCGCGATTCGAGGCAGCGGGCTCTCCACCAGCGCCAGCCAGTAGCTGCTGTCGTTTTCTAGAGTAGAATAAATTTATATTAATTGTTGTAAAAAGGAAAAGGGCTTAATTAGATTTACTAAAGCAAAAGTCGCAACTAAAATATGAATATCAAGAGCATCAGCAAATATAGATTAGAGCATTAAATTTTAGCCTTAGAGATTCAAGATTTCTTTGTTTTACAGTCGTAGAAAACTTAAGGAAACGCCAAATACGAATTTGAAAAAAAAAACAAATATGCAAGACCCAGATTTTGTTGCAACAATTCTAGACTGAGTCATGCAGATCTTTAAGTTAATTATCTTTAGATGAGCCCACATACTTGTTCTCCTCCTCCTTGATGATGGCCGCTGCCTCCTCATCGGTGATATCACATATTTTGTTGTCGTCGATCTCCTTTTTGCGTGCCTCCCTTTCGGCCCGCTCCTTTTCGTCCTTTTGACGTTGGGCGGCCTCGCGACTCTTAAGCTTTTCGCTGTGGGCGCTTATGGCCAACTTGGACTCCTTGTTGAACACATCCAGCAGGAGTTTCTCCCATTCCGCCTGTTTGGCACCGGTGAAGAAATCGGTTTTGCGGCGCAGAAAACTGGCCAAAGTGCCCAGGAACTGCAAGATAAAAAAGAACACCATGATTAAACAAAACAGAAACAAAGAAATGGAGCTCATTGTTATTGTTTTACCTCGGGCACGCCTCCGCGATGCTTTTCAGCCACAGCCAACAGGATATTGTCGAACTTTCCTTCCTCGGCAGACATTGTAGAGAGTATTTGTACTGTTGGCAAATTAAATTTGTTTTTCGTTTGTTTTCTGGACGCTTCGATTGGATTTTTTATCTGAAGTTTTTCTGTTGACCCGGCACATGTACAAACAGTGTTACCAGCTGTCACGTAGAAGGTGAGACACATCGATGTTTTCAAAATATTGGTCTTATCGATGTTTGTAGAAATTCCAAAAATACCGTCTCCCTGGAGAATATATACCAAACCACCAGATGATATATAGCTGCCAGCTTTTGACAGTGAGCAGAATATATAATGGTGTTTAACGGTCAACTTTTAAAAAAATTTAAACACTTTTGAAAACATAGTTTTAAAAATCAAGAGTATGAACAAAAAACAAAAAATAAACACAGAACACGGATCTTCTCTGTTCACCTTCTTTTTTGTTAAAGCATTTGTTATTTGGTACTTGCCGACTTTAAATTTTAATATTTTCTGGTAAATAATCACCATTAAAATTATTGTATTTTTTGTAGCCTTTTTTTGGCTTAGTGGGAATAGTATATAAGCCTATGTCAGTGAGCTGCCCGGCATGTAGCGGTATTTAACGCTCAAATATTTAAATAAAAATGAGCTAGCTTTAAATAAAAGAAAAAGCAGAAAATGAACCTTAAAAAATAAATTATTATTGGGAATAAAATAAAAAAAAACAAGCTTTCGTAAAACAGAAAATATAACGACACTCCGTTTAAGCTCTCACGCAATTTTCTGCTCTCGCTGACTCTCCATTTCTTGCCTTGCTCACTGTGGGGGATAGTTGCGATTTTCGTCCTATTCTCTCATTCTCATTCGGTCTTTTCTTTTCAACGCACGTATTCTGAACACGCGGAAGAGCCAGAAATATTGTAAAGCCAAACCAAATCGAAGTGGAAGTGCTATAAGCAAGTGGAAAAGTGAAAAACTCCAGAGTTCTTGGATTTGTGGAAAGCGCAAAATTCGGAAATTTGTGCCAAGTAAAGCGGTTTATCAGCCTATTTAAAAGTAAATGCTTAAAATATGTGTGGAATTTATATTGTGACTTGGAAAAATGTGATATGCAAATTACTTAACTCACACTAACATTCGTATCGAAACCTAGCGTGCTTGATATTTACAAAAAATGGGGAACAGGAAAACATGTAGCACGAAAAATAGATAAGGGTTCCGGGCTCCCCTTTTCCACTCTCTCTCCCCAGTTCCCGTAGGAGTTCCTCTGGAAAATCAATAAATTTTACATGGCGCACACACACTCCCATTTAAAAGCGGGAGTAAGAGAAGAAGAATCAGAACCAGAGAGCAGGAAGAAGTAGAAGTAGAAGTAGAAGCTCCCACGCCAGAACATACAGTAAGGGACACAAAATTAGCTGCAGTTTGGGTGTGTGATTTATGGACACTTAAAAACATTGATCTGTGACAAGGAAGTGTTTTCTTGTTAGCTACGTGTTATTTATGCTAGCCGTTATCAGGTTAAAAATATTTTGAGTTTTTTAATTTAAACAAAAGGAAGTGAATAAAATGCATTAACTAGCTAATATCTAATTTAACAGACTTTGTGTCAATGCTAAATAAAGTTTTAAAGTTTGTGAAAAAGGAGTAGGTTTAAGGGACCTACTTAAGTGCATTAGGGTGTAGTTGCTCTGTCTTGCCCTGCCGCAAGCTTCTCGTTCGTGTTCTTGTTTTTGGTCTGTGTATTTCTCTTCTCGATGGTGTCCCATCCCGTCAGCTTCCTCTTCTAGCTCCTGCTCTGCTCGTTGACTATTTTATGGTATGTACTTCATTCGTGAATCTTGTTTCGCTATTTTCCGCTCCATCCTCTTCCACCACCCCCTTTCGCTCCACGGCAGACATGTGCGATGCAGACAGCTGCTCTTTTCTCCCGCTCGCTCCGTTTCAAGGTCAGAGTAAGGTTAGCTCCCTCCGCTCAGCTCCGCTCTAAAGGGCCATGGCAGTGATTCTTCTCCACTCGCCATCTCCCTCGTGCCAAAAACCAAACAGTGACAGCTGAAAAGCTGCTGCCACCGAACGCCGCAAATTGTTTTGCCTAATTACCGCATCAAAATTAATGACAACCCACTAAGTGTCAGTATTTGTAATTGAGTATCCTTTTTACACAGAAAAAAATATTATATTTTTACTTCTTTGCATCCTACCAACTTTAATTAAATTAAAAAGTTTTAATTCTTATATTACCTAGTCCAATTTTAATATGCATTTGTTATTTACTAGTTATTTTTATATATGTTATTAAGTTAACTACATAATTTTAACTAGTTTTGGTTAGTATATTTATTTTGTACTAAAACCTTTAATTTTTCATATGAAAATTATTATTTGCCACTTTTTCACAAATTTTGTCAATATTATTTCCACTTTAATATAAAACATTTTGTTTGATTTAAAAAATATTTACCATTTTCCTTTTGCATAGTAAATTAAATCAAAAATTGTTTACAGTCTTTATAAACGTGGGCGGCAAAGTCTTGCCTCACTACGTCATCGCCCTTTGACATTTACACTTTCTCTCTGCGTAGGTGGCAGCTTCCGAGTCCGCTCTTAAAGCCTCAGTCGCTCTCTCGCCCTCTCATCCTTCCGGCTTTCTCCTGACATAACAGTTATGTAATCAGCAAGGCATTTTGCTATTTGCCGCAGAGAGAAAGGCTTTCACAATTCAATTGCACTTGAATTTAAAGGATAACGTTTCTTGCCTTTGTTTTATTACCCATTTATGTGTTTGGGTGCAAGCTCTTAAAAAGGATTGTGTGAAATTGTGTGAGCAAATAAAAGACAGTAGACAAAGTACTTAAAAGATTGTAAAAGATTTCCCGAAAGTGTGAACCAAGCATCCTTAGTCGTGTAAGTATCTTTAAAGCACTTTTTCGGCTTATCACAGATTTCTGAAGATGATATGCAAAGTTAAACATTCTATTGCCTAATGGAAAACGTCTACATTTTTCTTATTGGAAGGCATGCTTTCAAATTAAATTCCTTTCCCCTTTGAAATTGGATATTTTTGCGGTCTCGCTTGCAATAAGGTGGCGCCGCAAGTTTGGTTTAAAATGGTTCAGTGAGTTTACAAACGGAAAACTTTTCAATTGCGTCGCAGCCCAAATCAATTACGATTATATTATAGCAATCGGAATACTCTTGACAACGGTCCCACACTTCTTAACTAAATCTAGAGCATAAAAATAACATTTCAACCTAACGATAAAAACACAAAAATAATCACCTAGAAATATTATAATTAGGTAATGGAATTATCTAACTACATAACAGTAATTTACTAAGACATACAGATATATATTAAGAAACTTTAACAAATTTAATAATGTTTTTCTGTAAATTATGATTTGTAGAATATTTTACATTATAAAAACAAAAATGTCTTTAAATGTAAATACTGATTTTAAATTAAATGCACTTCTGAACGATAAGGGTATATAAGCATTGCTCACAAGTGCTGGATCAAATTAGTTTCATTTGATTTAAAATTGACTTATAAACATTTAGTGTTTATGGCTTAATGTGTTTTCTATCGACTGGACTACATAGAGTTGGTTGGAATGCTGATAGGCGTGGTTACGAGGGTCTTATGGCAAAAAATAATTATAAGTATCCAGAACCAAAGAAACAAGAACCTGGTACCGATTTGTGTGAGTTGGCTTTCCGTTGCAATTTACTTACACTGTTTACCTAATTCTGTTTAGTAAGGGTGGAGAAAGGGGCTATAAAAGCCGCGGGCAACCTACCCCAAATATGCAACCCATTCTAACCAGATACGGTCATTGAAAACTAATGTAAATTGCAACGTCGCTTGTTTATTCATTGCAAACTGTAGTCTCCCTCTTAATTAGCGGGAGGAGGGAAAAGAAGAAAGGTACCGGGGTGGTGCGGTGCTTTCCGCACCTATGCCATAAATAGCAACGAACTGCGATAAATTTCTTGGGACAGGCAGGAATTTATGGAGAAAAAACTGGAAACTGGGAACTTTTTCTATGTGGAGAAATGTCGAGTAAAAAAATATTTCCTCTTTGTGTTATTACCTAAAAAAGTTTGTTAAAGTGAAGCTTTTAATAAATAAAATTATAACTCTTTCTTCTACTAAATCGGAGTAGAAGAATACCTTTTATGTCAACAGTATTGCATGATGTGCTTTCTCATTATACTCGAAGCTGTAGAACTTAAGAAGTTCATGATAATTGACGATTTATTAGCACTTCCCAAGTACAAATTTAACTTTGGGCCTTCAAAATGTCAAGTTTAATTAGCTACTAAAATAAGTTACCTAAGACCCTCATAATAAATACAGCAAGTTTCAAAACTTTAGTGCCTCCTAGTGGTTTCCATTATCCAATCAAAACTCAGGTAAGTTAACAGCAGTTTGACAGATTTTGTTATTAAAGAGATTATTGAACAAGGTTAATTATCAGCTCTTACAGCCCTGGCGCCCACTGTAGGCTTAGATAAAAATGTTCTCATAATTGTAATTACTTCTACGTAATTCCGAGGCGCAATAAAAAAACCGCAATGTGCCCAGGGGGAATCTCTAATTAAACAGTCGACCAGGCGATAATGAAAACCAATTGTAACTATTTTTAAAGCAATTGTGGTGATCCCTTTCCGAATTTCCCCTCGAATCCGCGCTGAATACTTTGCACAGCTGACTCAAGTGCACAGGTTGGAGGCCATAAAACAACGGGGGTACCAATAAAGTTAGCCCCGACTACCTGATAAGCGCCTAGTCGGGTCAGATAATACGCATTTATAACGCCAATATAACCCCCCTATGGATCCCCCTTTTGAATTTTGGCTGTATGATATCGTAAATCGTTGGAATACAAAGTTTATAGCAACGGTGGCTACCGGAGTTGTGTTCTATACCGATTTCTGATGGTGGAACGGAAGAAAGTTCTTCTAGGCTAATGGTATTTTCATTGTGGGATCCTGGCACCCATTAGAACCGCCGATTGTAATTATACCCCGATAACCGTACTAACCACACGCAATGTTGTCGACGCATAATTTATTTATTTATTTCATCATTCGGGGTTATTGAAACTTGTTGCCTGCGCTTGTTTACATTATAAATATATATCACAGGAGTGTATCTATAGATTGTAATACTTGTACTTGTGTATTTGAGGTCTATGTAGCTGTGGGCCACACGCGGCTGGCGCGATTCGGACTTTGAGCCAACGCAATGGAGGTGCAGTGCCGGCTATATCTCCGGTCGCCTCTCCATTCTGCGATCCATTCTCATCTGGCAGTCGGCAGACTTGTTTGCCATATTGGATTTCTTTGCTTTTGTTTTTTTTTTCTCCTTTTTCTTTTTGCCTAAATGGAAGTCCAAATATTTACGTAGACTGCTGAACGCAGTCTGCGATTTCAGGTCCCTGGAACAGGGTGGTTCCACTCATAAGTAAAAGTCATAATACGAAACAACTGCACTTAATTTGATGAAATGTCACAACAATTTGTAAATACCATTCGTCACGTGATCAATAATTCTTTAGTTATTTATGTTCCGTTCGTCAAGGGGCTGGGGTATATAGATATTGTATAGTATCTGTTAGCTCAAATTTTTCTGTACTCTGAAAATAGCCACTTACTGGTCATTTCGGTTTGACGCAATTGGAAAGTTATGCAAGGAGAACGTCGGACGTTTTATGATTTAAAGAAAGGAAATGATAAATTGCCAATCAAAGAGTAAGGTGGAAAGTTATAAGAGGGTTTTATTATCCTATCAGTTTCTAAAATTATTAACTATATTCATAATTAAATTTTTCCATTACATATTTTATATTTTGGTGACATAATTAGGAACAACTGTTTATCTGTTCTGTTAACCTAAGACTTAATGTTAACCTTTGCTACTGCATATATAAACCCAGATATGTGTTTTGTTCAAGTCATGGTGATCACGTTTTAATAAGGCTATTTAAGCCATAAAAAGCTACCGAAATCGTATGTGTTTTTAAAAATGTATCTACTTTTTTTGCGGCTGCTCTGGTCTTATCGTAGGTCAAAAACTTTTCCACTGCACCTAGATCAGATCATAGATTCAGAGTTCCGTGGTGGGCTATTCTTCCAACTACGTCACATTTTCGCGTTCCACGGGCCTTATCTCTCTAGGGTTCTATTACGCATGCAGCCAGAAATCGAACATGTGTATATTTATAGCCCATTCCTCTCAATCACGCATGCAAATCGTGAATAGCGCCTTGTAGCATTGCTCCCCAATGGAACGCCGTAATCTCTGCGTTCCGGTACGGTAAAATTCGAAAGGAAAAAACCTTCCAAAAGTTCAGTGTGCCATTGGGTTCTTCGTGCAAATGCCGTGAATGAGTCTTATCTGGTCTGCGAAATCACAGGGGGGAACGGGAGCGTGGCATGCCAGGGTTTATTAACTTGTAAAAAAAAGAAAATAAAACAATAAAAGAGAATATCGCCTTCTTCTTTCCCCTACCTCAGTGGTAGACACTCGCCTGGCACATGTTAGACGCCTGATACCATAGCGCAAAAAAAAACATCTAACAAACACAAGAAATCTGCGGGTGGTGATGCTGATCGAAATTTGAAATACCCATTTAAAATCAAAAACAAAGAGTTTGTATTATTTTAACTAAAGGTTAAATGTAGTTTCCCATTTAAATTACACTACTTTTTTAGATTGTATCTTTTTGATTATCCTACATATTGTATCACAAATTAATATATGTAATATGAATAAATTTTATTAACTTAAATAAACGATCTTGTATACCCTTCACATTCTTCGCAATAGAGAATGTTATCGCTTAACAAATTTTCGACACTTATCTGCGAGGTGCAGCCGCGAACCGGTTCCACATCCCCCATAATCTCTGCTCCTCCTTAAATGCCCCCAAGTGGCGAGACGGCGAGAATGTGTCACCCGAATGGTTCGCCGAAGATTGCGATGTGACGTTGTAGCCCCGGCCAGATAATTCCGATCGCTCTCTAGGACTTTGAACCTGCCTATGTCTATAATTCATGCGATTTAGTCGGCTTAAGAGAATAATAGAAAGTCTCTGATAAGATGGGATTGGCCGATGGCCAAAAGAACCCATGAACTTGGAACTTATCTTCCACCCTCTTTTTAATTCTCTTTTTTTTAGTTATCATTAACCTTTTTGATTGATTAGTTTAGTTGCGCCTAATTAAAAGACTCGCACTAAATTATGGGCTATTTTAGGAAATGTTATTAGCCACAATTTAATCAAGCGCATAGCGCAATGGAAAATTTTGAAAAAGATATCTAGACCGACAAAATCTTCTAATGGAGAATCTATTTTTATCAAAGCTCATAAAGCAAAAAATGTATCTAAGAAAAACATATTTTCAAATGCATTGCTCTGGTCAAAAGTTGAAAGACCCCATAGAGAGATACCTAAATGAAAATATTATTTCTTTCGTGTGGGACAGTTAATTATTGCTGAGATGATCTGTCAAAGTTCTTGAGATGAAGCACCATCAAAAACAAAACACATCTAAAATTATAATCCTAAAACAACAACCGATTTTGTGTGACTTTTTTTCGTTATTTTGGATTGGCTTTTGTTGAAAAACAGAATTCGGTTTGTTGTTTGTTTCGCATATTTTAAATTGTTATTGCTGAAATGAATTTATTGTAAATCGCATTTTAAAGCATTTTGTTTTTGTTATACATGCCAATTGTGTCGCCATTTGATGGGTCTGTATGTATAAATCATTCCACCATTGCATTTGATAATGTTTAACGATTCCAAACCACTGCCGTTCCTAGTTCGATAAAAACAGTGTAAATATGGGGCGATTTTGTTGCATTACGTATGTGCGCATTATTCAAGGTTCCACTTCTGGATGCAATGATTGTTCAACCACATTGACAATCAATTGAACGATCTATCGATCGTCGAACTGTCTATTTAGGGAGCATTTTAGAAAACTCATTCACGTAAAGTGTGTAGGGAAGGGGCAGAGATCAAGAGAGTGAAAATTATAGTAAATAAACCCTTTTGTAAATTTGTTCGTTAAGATAAAGTTAAAACACCTTTGTTGATCACCAAAAATAAGTTTTCTTTTGCAATAAAAATCATAATATTTACAAATTTTGACATTTTTGAATAATTAATAAAAGCAACAAAATATGAGAATTAAGACAAATAAAAATGATTAAAATAAAAAGATTTGGTTCCTGGGTTAAAAATTGTTTTCTGAAGAATTATTAGTTTACAAGGTTTAAATTACCGGAGTTAGCTCGTCCATGTTTTTCTGATTAGTAGAATTGCATTACATGATATTGATTCAGAATTGAATAAGGCGTCCGATTGCGTGGGCAACTCAGATAGAGAGAGAGATATAGACGCTATATGGTATATAGTCAAGTGAGCAAGGGTGAGTGTGCCACCTTTGCGAGGCGAGAGACTGGCACTGATCTTGGGGGCTCTACGTTGCTGCGCCGCTCCAACGGCGCTCATTCGCTTGTGAGCAGCCGTCAGTGTCGCGTGTGCCAACAGGGATAAAATCGAAATAATTACACTAGAATATCTAGCAGTGCATAAATGTATGTGTGTGAAAACCGTGCAAATCGCAGGCGATACAAAATAGCTGAATAACGTGCAAAGATAATTTTCAAGTGCACAAGCACTAAAACATAACAGAAAAAAATAGAAAAAAAATAATTTTTGTTTTTTTTGCAGGCAACAATAAACTGAGTTACTTGTGCTAATTAAACCAAAAAGAACTGTTAACTTTTAACGGTGTGAGCAAGCGAACTGAACACAGAACTAAAATAACCGAGTGAAAATCAAATTAGATCCCGAGAGATTTTTAGCAAGTGCAAGGGTAACAACGTATAATGGCACCAACAATCACTGACAATTGCGAATTTGAATGTGCAACTGTTGAATCAACAACAACATCAACGACGATTAGCGGCGATTTCGATAATTTCGATAATTCGGCCATCGGCGGCAACGGCAGCAGCGATAACATCGAACAATCGAATGAATTGCATTTGAGCGAGCAGCAGGATCAGGATGTCCAAGAGGAGCAGAAGCAGCAGCAAATGCCATGGGAGGCACCTGGAAAACAGGGACTGTACGATCCCCAGAACGAGCACGAGGCCTGTGGAGTCGGTTTCATCGTGGCCATCGATGGCAAGCGCTCTCACAAGGTAAGGATCAAGGATATATATAATCTTCTTGAACCAAAAAACTTAATTTTGTGATCCCAGAAATTAAATGTTTGAAACACCACTTCAAATATTAAAAATTAAAATTTTTTTTTGAATCTTTCAGTTCATAAAACAATTTTCAATGATTTTTTATTACATTGCTTTCTCCGTAACAATTTATGTCCAAAGAATTACCCATTTATTTCGTATTTCTAAGAAAATGTTTTATTTATTCAAATGATACCTACCATGCAACTTCATATATATTGAAGTTTTAATAAAAAAAAACAAAAATTTTTCATTTTTTTTACAATAGTTTCGGGCTGTAAACTTTTAAAAGTCATTTTTAAATGGTGCTAATTGAAAAATATAATACATATACATCAGAAATAGGGCTCGAGATAATTTCATTTGATAAATTTTGCGACCAATTTAAAATATTATTCTGGGCTCTTGTTATGAATAAATAAATTAAATAATTTTATTTTTTATCTCTCTAGATTCTACGTGATGCCCAGACCCTGTCAGAACGGATGAATCACCGCGGCGCCTGCGCCTGCGACAATGACACTGGCGATGGCGCTGGCGTCTTGGCTTCCATTCCTCATGGACTCTATTTCAAGGCTCTGTAAGTTCCAACCATATATTTTACATAGGTACTGCCATTAAATATATGTTTATTTATGCCGGTTCCTCTGGCGCCGTCGCCATTGAGGAATGAACTGCTCACACGGGACCTGTCGATGGGCCGGGGGTATAGCGAAACGATATCGCCGCGATCTCGTGCGCGAAATACGTAAATAGCTCAAAGCTGTCGGTCGTTTGCCGTTGTCTATCAGTTTAGATCTACTCTCAAAAAGAAGAATAGTTTGTTTGTCGTTTCAAACTCTAAACATAATTTAACAATTGTTAAAAATTTACTTAATAAGAAAAGTGTTTGAAGTTTTATAATTTTAAACACGATACAATGACTTTTATTCTTGAATCAGTAAAAAAGAAAAAAAGTTTATTAATTTAATTTATATTTGGGATAATATTAAATTCATTATGCCAAATTTTTTATATATCGGCAAAAAGTAATTTAATCACAAGAATTAAAAGTTTCATTTAATTTTATCTTTAATAACCATAGTTGTTGCATATAATCTAATCGAAAAGGAAATTGTAGGATAAGACTAATAATTAAATTTAATGATAGCGGTAAAAGCCCCAATAAAAGCATTGTTGCACGCAATTTAAAGTGAGATTTATTGCCTACGTTTAGCTACTGAATGCAGTATCGTATGAATGAATTATATCAAATTTTCCATACATTTGTTAAAAAAGTCAGGATGCTCTTTATCCCTTGAGGAAGGGAATGAATAATTAGTACTTGGCTTTTAGCAATGAGTTCCCTTTATTGGCTAAATCTCAAAGTACCGTGAAAACAGAAATCGAGCACGTCAAAAATAGTTTGTTGAAATGAGGCACAGCCACAGATTCACAGCGTTGTATCCCCACTGAGACGGAGACAGAGACCCAGCCACGGTCATGTACTTATAGAATGTACATATGTCAGAGAGTATTTGCCTACCTATAGAGATCCGACAATACGACAATCCGGCGATCCAACATCTGCTCTCTGCTCCCGTCCGACGTATTTTTTTCTGTTTATTTTGTCAGCATTTTGGCACGGTTCTTGTTTTCGTCACGCTTTGCCCAGAATCGGTAAACATACCTACATACCCGTAGTATATATTTTTAATAGGCTATATATGGGATAAAACGTTTTTTAGGGACATGCTTAAGTGGCTAGCACAAATAGAGGCCATTTGCAGGCAATTACTTGGTGCAAATTATTCCATCCCGCAATATTATATTATATTATTTAGCTTAACTACGCCAAATGGAAAAACACTGCAAGGTTCTCCATTCGTAGTCGCTCCCCACTTAATCCGGTGTACCAGATGTGCATAATAACATTGATTAGTCCGGCTAGAATCAGGCATTCTAAGTGAGGATAATTTGGGAAATTCACCGACTGATATAAGAGCTAAAAAAATTAGCAGCTTTAATTGATCTTAAAAAAAGTATTTTCGCACTTGTTAATATTATAGGGTAGGTCAAAATGTAGGCATTTTACTAAAATAGGAAATAGATTAGAAATTTTATATAGGTTATTATAACAGAAAATAAAGGTACATCCATGAAAACGCATATTAAACGTATCTCGACAAACCCAGCAAATGATACTGTCCAAACAATTTACAATGCGCTAATCAATGGCGTGAACTTGCAATTATTTGCTATGTAATTAGTAGCCCAGCTGTCTGAATATATAATATAGATAGATGATAGATGAATAGTCCCAACTGGTCGGGCTATTAATACGCGTAATGTCGCACGACAGCCCCATAAATCTAGTTTAATTATCGTCTAGCCGAGCGTTAAATTGATATGTCCGAACATTTTCGGGGTGTTGGAACTGTAGGTTTCGGGGTTCCACTTACGGAAAAAGAAATTGTTAAATACTTTGAATGCCAATCGGAGAGGAAGAAATTTGCCCTAGACACGCACGTGCCAGCTTATGGCGAGCGTTTAAGATTGCAATCTGAGAGCAACAAGTCGGCGAAAGCCAAGTTCAAGGACCGCTTCAAGTCTTGGACTAATTGCGAAATTATGGCAAAACACTTAGGCAGTAAGCCGTCCATCGAATCGAGCAAAATTCTGAGACGTAATAAGAACAAGCTTCGGTTACAGTACAAGCTCAGCTTAATCTCGAATGGACTTGGAGAAAAACTGAGCAGCTTAAGTTTATCGGATATACGATAATTCGGACTACTGACTCATAGCGTATGTTGTTTCTTCTGATTAAATTTGTCGGAATACGATGTGACTTAATTTTAATTCACTATTATGAAGTTAATAATCAAGTATAGTTTCTAAAAATATGCACAATTAAATAAGAACTTAATAAGTCAAATAATAACGAACATATCCCAAATCCATTAAATTTAAAAGATATATTTTAAAAATTAAAAAAAAAATTGAATTGTTATATGAACGTTCAATTTTTTCAGAGTGTACGATTGCATGTCTGAATGACAAAAACAGGTGGACAGACGATTCAAGCAAACCAGTGGGCGGGGTGGGAGGTATTTGGGGGTGGGGTTGCTATAGGTTGTGACGGCTGGACCGCTGACAGCTTCTCCATCGAGAGATGCTGATAAGGTGCGACTTGTAGACTCATTTCGTCACTCGCGCTCAATGGATTCCGTTGATTTGAAATGGCGCGAAATGAACGAGCAACTGAATAACTGAATCGGGCGACTTGGTTTCAATTACGCCAATAGAAACCTGACTATCTGCGATTTAATGGCGCATTATTATAGAATGGGAAAATGTATCCAAGTAGTGCGACTTAGCCGTGACCCAAGTGGACACACTTATCAAGAAAGTATGAAAATCTTTTCTATACAAGTGTAAAATTAATATAATACAATGGTACGTTTCATAATAAGGATATATCTCAAGATGTTTTAGTACCTTTATGCGAAGTTTACGAAATCAAATAAAGCCAAAATAGTTTGATGTTAATACCTATAAAAATATATATTTTATTTAATATTTTTAAAACTCACAAAATGTTCCTATATCCATTGATATTTGCAGTGCCAAGCAAGGTGTAACCTTGCCGGAATTGGGTGATTATGCCACGGGCATTTTCTACTTGGATGAGGCCCAGCACGCCGCCGCCGAGAAGGAGTTCGATGAGCTGGCCAAGAGTCTGGGATTGGAGGTGATTGCCTGGCGCACTGTGCCGGCCAATCAGTCGGCCATTGGTGTGGTGGCCCGCAAGTCGGAGCCGCTGTCCCGCCAGGTGTTTGTCCGCCGTCCAGCCGGAAGCGATGAGAAGTCCTTTGAGCGGCAGGTTTTCGTCCTTAGGAAGAGGGCCAGTCATGAGTTGATCAAGCCGGGACGACGGTTCTACATCTGTTCCCTGTCCGATCGCACGGTGGTGTACAAGGGTCTCTTTACATCCGACCAGTTGTGGGACTACTATACCGACCTGAAGGATCCAGAGTTCGAAACGTATATGGCTCTGGTCCATACGCGTTTCTCTACCAACACCTTTCCCAGCTGGGAGAGGGCTCATCCTCTGAGAGTCCTGGCTCACAATGGTGAGATCAACACCCTGCGAGGAAATGTCAACCTGATGAAGGCTCGCGAGGGCGTCATGCAGTCGGATCTGTTTGGAGATCAGTTGAAGAAACTCTATCCCGTGGTGGAGCCGAATCTCTCGGATTCCGGCAGCTTTGATTGCGTGCTGGAGTTTATCACCATGGCCAGTGATAGATCGCTGCCGGAATCGGTGATGACCATGGTGCCGGAGGCGTGGCAGAATGACAAGACGATGCCGCAGGAGAAGCGTGACTTCTACCAGTGGGCCGCCTGTGTGATGGAACCCTGGGATGGTCCGGCCCTCATTAGCTTCACCGATGGTCGCTACATTGGCGCTGTGTTGGATCGCAATGGATTGCGTCCCTCGCGTTTCTATGTGACCAAGGAGAACGTACTGGTCATGGCCTCCGAAGTGGGTGTATACGACGTGGATCCATCGCAGGTGACCCTGAAGAGCCGCTTGAAGCCGGGCAGGATGTTGCTGGTGGACACCAAGGAGCAGAAGCTCATCCAGGACATCGAGTTGAAGGCAAAGATCGCCAAGTCGAGGCCTCACTCCGAGTGGTTGCAGCAGAAGGTGAGTTGGAGTTTCGCTCATTTATTGGATACAGAAATATTGGGATAACTAATATTATCAAGGGCAGTTTTCGGTAATATAACTATAAAAAATATATTTAAAATATATTTTCAATGGTCGTTTTACTTATAAACTTTCTAAAATAGTATAAAGTCCCTAAGATTTCTGTATAACAAATACAGTGTCACACATATCAGGCTCGATTCCCACTAATCATCTCGAGACACGAACTCATCTCCAGACACAAAATTTTGGAAAACTAATAATCTAATAATCTATATTTGGTCTAAATTCGTCCATTCTCTCTCACGCTATCCCCTAATCTCAATCTGTGTGTGTGTTTTTGTTGTGCGACTGATGCAGATGGTGAGTTTACAAACCCAGGTTGCCCTAGGTCCTAGCCTTGTCCTTTGGCCCCCCGAAAAGTAATTCGTAGTGCAGCGTTCCGTTCTTGCCTCCCCGTTGCGTTTAATATTGCATGTCTTTCGGTTGCATTTGCCTTTGTTTTTATTTAAGATTAAACTTTAATATGTATTTTTGTTTGGTTGACCCTGAACAGATCACCCTGGACGAGATTCGTAATGCCAATGTGCTGAATACGCCGCCCGTTGATGAGCTGGCCAAGTTGCCCGCCTCCCAAAGGGGCATCTTCGATCCCAGGCTCTCGCTTTTTGGTTACACCACAGAGACGGTCAATATGCTGCTCATTCCGATGTTCAAGAACAAGTAAGTGGTTAAATAGAAAGGTAATGAAATGAGAGTGAGAAGCTCATTCCGCCTTTGTTTACAGGAAGGAGGCTCTTGGCTCCATGGGCAACGATGCTCCATTGGCTTGTCTGTCCAATTTCCAGCCCACTCCGTACGAGTACTTCAAGCAGCTGTTCGCCCAGGTGACCAATCCGCCCATCGATCCATTCCGCGAGAAGGTGGTCATGTCGATGCAGTGCCCCATCGGTCCGGAGGCGAATCTGCTGCAGCCTTCGGCGCAGCAAGTGCATCGCATTTGGCTCACCAATCCCATACTGAGCATTCCAGATACCCAGCTGCTCAAGCGGAATACGCACCGCGGCTGGCGGACCAAGGTCCTGGACATCACATTCCAGTACAACGAAGGCGTTCAGGGCTACCTCGATGCCATCGATCGTGTGTGCCGCGAAGGATATGCGGCAGCACAAGCTGGTTACCAGCTGTTGGTGATCTCAGATCGCGGAGCGGGAACTGGAGGCAAGGTGGCCGTTTCGGCTCTGTTGGCCCTGGGAGCCCTGCATCATCATCTGATTGAGACGCTGCAGCGCATGAGGGTGGGCATTGTGGTGGAAACGGCCGAAGCACGAGAAGTCCATCACATCTGTGTACTCCTTGGCTACGGAGCGGATGCCATCTGTCCATATCTAGCCTTCGAACTGGCCCAGGCTCTGCGGGATGATGGAGTAATTGGTCCGGAGATCAACGACAAGCAGATTTATGCCGCCTATGCCCAAGCCATTGATACGGGAATCGCCAAGGTAATGGCCAAAATGGGCATTAGCACTCTGCAGTCCTACAAGAGCGCCCAGATCTTCGAGGCCGTGGGATTGGGCACCGACCTGGTGGCCAAGTGCTTCCGTGGCACCCAAAGTCGTATCGGCGGAGTCACCCTGGAGATTCTGGCCAAGGAGGGCCTGGAACGCTATCAGCTTACCTATGGCAAAACCACTCCGGATGCACGCATCCTGCGAAATCCCGGACAGTATCACTGGCGCCACGGTGGCGAGGCTCACATCAATGAGCCATCCTCCATTGGCAGCCTGCAGGAGGCGGCTGTAAACAAGAATCTGGATGCCTTCGAAGCTTTCAAGAAAACCACATTGGACAGTGTGAAAAAGTGTGCTCTTCGCGGACAGCTAGAGTTTGTCACTGATCGCCAAAGTATTGATATCTCCGAGGTGGAGGCCGCCAGCGAGATTGTCAAGCGGTAAGTGGAACAGCGATATCTTAGGTGATTTTATTTAAAGTATATCTAAATAATATTCCTGTAGATTTGCTACTGGTGCCATGAGCTTTGGCAGCATCTCCTTGGAGGCCCATCAAACGCTCTCGATTACCATGAATCGCATTGGCGGCAAGAGCAACACCGGTGAAGGTGGCGAGGATTCGGATCGTTATTTGAGTAAGTTTTAAAGTGAATCTCCTTGTTATATGTATAGTACCCCATTTATGATTTGTACCTTTGCAGATCAGGATCCTAATCACAGCCGTCGTTCAGCCATTAAGCAGGTGGCTTCAGGTCGCTTTGGCGTTACCGCATCCTATCTGGCCAATGCCGATGATCTGCAGATCAAGATGGCTCAAGGCGCCAAGCCGGGTGAGGGAGGCGAGCTGCCGGGTTACAAGGTGACCAAGGACATTGCCAAGACCAGGAAGTCGGTGCCCGGAGTGGGTCTAATCTCGCCTCCGCCCCATCACGATATCTACTCCATCGAGGATCTGGCTGAGCTGATCTATGATCTGAAGTGCTCCAACCCAAATGCACGCATCAGTGTTAAGCTGGTGTCCGAAGTGGGCGTAGGTGTTGTGGCCTCCGGAGTTGCCAAGGTGGGTTCGGAATGCATAACTAGGGGGTTAATCACATACAATATTTATTATATTACTCCAGGGCAAAGCCGAGCATATCGTTATCTCTGGACATGATGGTGGAACCGGTGCCAGCTCTTGGACAGGCATCAAGAATGCCGGATTACCGTGGGAACTGGGCGTGGCCGAAACGCATCAGGTGCTGGTGCTTAACAATCTGCGATCACGGTAAGTTTCCGACCAGGAGAAGCCGGCCCAGAGCCATTCCCGCTCTCTCCTCTTGTTGTTACTAATCATGAACCGATACATTACTGAAAGTGCCTGGTTATCCAGATGACAGCGTTGGAAAACCTGTTCAGAACATGTATTCCCTAAAGCAGAGATCCATTGATCATCGGAAAGTTGGGCTGATCCCCCTACACAACCCCATTGAAACTCCTCGTACATGTGGCCAGTGGGCGGTGGGCAGGAGGACGATCACACGGCGGATGGGGAGGGCGAATCTTGTATAGCAGAAGATGCACAATGATCAAATCCAAATTGGGTTGAGTCTGGCAAAAAAAATGATGTGTTTATTTTACAAACATCTTATGTCTTTCTAAAAAGCATATACCCATGAAACTTACCCCGTAAATTGAGATGGATATAATGAAAGAATTAAACAACTTGAAATAAGTGAAGAAAGGGAAAGACTCTCCAAAGAAAACGGAAATGGAGCAAAACCCAAGATAAAGATCTACGAAATTGAAAGAAAAGAGTACTGAATCCACACACGATTCGATCGATCCAGTCCAAATTCAAACTCCAGTCCACTCGCTCTACTCCACTCCACTCCACTCACTCGCTCACTCGATCACGTTCGTCGCGCTGTGCTCCATTCGTAATTTCTTCTCATTACATTGATCCTTTCGCGGGGTTGAGCTTGCTAACGTTGCCTTCCTTTCTATGTCGTGTCTTCCCACTCTAAACGGTCTGGATCTGGAACTGGCTTTGGGTTTGCGATGATCCTCCAGTGTGATTGTACAAGCCGATGGACAGCTGCGCACAGGATTCGACGTGGTGGTGGCTGCTTTGTTGGGTGCCGATGAGTTTGGTTTCAGTACGGCTCCCTTGATTGTCATGGGTGAGTTTTAATTGGTCCTTTTTAATACCCCTTTTTTATAATCTCTTTTTAAAGGCTGCACCATGATGCGCAAGTGTCACTTGAACACCTGTCCTGTGGGCATTGCCACTCAGGATCCTGAGCTGCGCAAGAAGTTCACGGGCAAACCAGAACATGTTATCAACTTCTTCTTCATGCTGGCCGAAGATGTGAGCTTATTCTCTGTTTTGATTCTTAATGATATACTCATTCTTTACTTATTCTCTCCAGATCCGCAAAATCATGGCTAGTTTGGGTATCCGCAAGTTCCAGGATCTGATTGGTCGCACTGACCTTTTGCGCGTGGCCAGTCGGCGGGATGCGAAGGCCAGTAACTTGGACCTCAAGCTGCTCCTGCAGCCAGCATTGGAACTGCGTCCTGGCACGAACATCATAGGTGGCTCCGTAAAGCAGGACTTCCAGCTGGAGAAACGATCCGACAATCAGCTTATTGCCAAGGCTCAGCAAATCTTCAATGGTACCGATGACAATGTAACCGTCAAGATGCGCATCCATAACGAAGAGCGAGCTTTTGGTTCCACCCTCAGCTACCATATTGCATGGTGGGTTTAAGTGCTTGTAGAAGATAATTGGAATCTAATGTCTATATCTATCTATATCTATATTTCTCAATAGCAAATATGGAGAGGCTGGATTGCCGGCTGGAAAGAGTATCGACATCTTCCTGGAGGGATCCGCCGGCCAGAGTTTCTGCGCCTTCCTGGCCCGTGGCGTGAATGTGACGCTGAAGGGCGATGCCAACGATTATGTGGGCAAGGGTCTGTGCGGTGGCAATGTGGTCATCACTCCGCAGGACACGGTTCCCTTCGAATCGCACCTAAACGTGATCGTGGGCAATGTCTGTCTGTACGGAGCCACAGAGGGCACCGCCTATTTCCGGGGCATTGCCTCCGAGCGATTCTGTGTGCGCAACTCAGGAGTCACAGCCGTTGTGGAGGGTGTGGGCGATCACGGATGCGAGTACATGACTGGCGGTCTGGTGGTCATCCTGGGACTCACGGGACGCAACTTCGCTGCCGGCATGTCCGGTGGCATTGCCTATGTGTACGATTTGGATGGTTCCTTCAAGCCCAAGGTGAATCCGGAAAGTGTGGAGCTGCTGCCGCTGGAGATTGAGAAAGATGTGCTGCTGGTCAAGGAACTACTGGCTGATTTCATTGAGAAAACAGGCTCTAAGGTGGCCAAGGAGTTGCTGGACAACTGGGCTGATGCCCAATCCAAGTTCGTCAAGGTGTTCCCCTACGAATACCAAAAGGCTCTAAAGGACATGGCCGAACAGGAGGCAGTGGAACAGCCCCTAAAGTCTGCCATTGCCAATGGAAACGGAAAGCACGAACCGCACATTAAGGACATCGAGGAATCGATCCAGGATGTGGCACTCGAGCAGAAGCGGGCCGATCGCGTGCTGGACAAGACCCGTGGCTTTGTGAAGTACAAGAGGGAATCGGCGCCTTATCGCGATGCTGGGGAGCGGCAGAAGGATTGGGACGAGGTCTACAACTTCCCGCACGTGCGCAAGAACCTCAAGGTTCAGGCAGCCCGCTGCATGGAGTGCGGAGTGCCCTTCTGTCAGTCCAACTCCACCGGCTGTCCTCTGGGCAACATCATTCCGAAGTGGAACGACCTCGTGTTCCACGGCGAGTGGCAGGAGGCACTGCGTCAGCTGCTGCAGACCAACAACTTCCCGGAGTTCACGGGACGAGTGTGCCCCGCTCCCTGCGAGGGATCCTGTGTCTTGGGCATCTCGGAGCCGGCGGTGACGATCAAGAACATCGAGTGCGCCATCATCGATCATGCCTTCGAGCAGGGTTGGATCAAGCCGGAGATTCCCGATATTCGCACCGGCAAAAGGGTGGCCATTGTGGGCTCCGGTCCCTCCGGTCTGGCCGCCTCCCAGCAGCTGAATCGCGCGGGTCACTTTGTCACCGTCTTCGAACGCAACGATCGCGTGGGTGGCCTGCTGCAGTACGGCATTCCCACAATGAAGCTGTCCAAGGAGGTGGTCAAGCGGCGGGTGGACCTAATGGCCGACGAGGGCATCGAATTCCGTACAAATGTCCATGTAGGCAAGGACCTCAAGGCCGAGCAGTTGCTGCAGGAGTGAGTATATTGATTTAGTTTTTGTGACCAAGATTTAAGGATCATTTGAAGATATTTGTAAAAACAAAGACAGAATTAAAGATTTTTTTTTACGTACATAATTTAAAATCATAATCTAAAGTTCAAATTGTTTCTGTGTCAACAAGTTTTAAAAATAATTTTTTTTTAATTAAGTTTTGGGAAAAACTTCTGTACACCTTTTACTGACTATAATGTAATCCTCTCCAGGTACGATGCCGTTCTCCTCACCACTGGCTCCACTTGGCCTCGTGACTTGCCACTGGCCAATCGTGACCTGAAGGGCATCCACTTTGCCATGGAGTTCTTGGAGGCGCAGCAGAAGAAGCAGCTGGGCGGCAAGCAGGACATAATCTCAGCCGCCGGCAAGGATGTGATCATCATCGGCGGTGGTGACACCGGATGCGATTGCATTGCCACCTCGCTGCGTCAGGGGGCCAAGAGCATCACCACATTCGAGATCCTGCCGGAACCGCCGCAGAAGCGCGCCGAGGACAACCCCTGGCCGCAGTGGCCGAAGGTCTTCCGCGTCGACTACGGACACGAGGAGGTCAAGCTGAAGTGGGGCAAGGATCCGCGCCAGTACTGCACAACCACCAAGGAGTTCGTGGGCGAGAATGGCACCATCAAGGGCGTGAACACCGTCGAGGTGGAGTGGACCAAGACGGAGACGGGCCAGTGGCGCATGCAGGAGGTGGCCGGATCGGAGAAGTACTTCCCCGCCGACCTCATCCTGCTGGCCATGGGCTTCCTCGGGCCAGAGAAGACGGTGTCCGGCGAATTGGGCCTGGAGCTTGACCCGCGCGGTAACATCAAGGCCTCCAATGGACAGTATGGCACCTCCAACTCCAAGGTCTTTGCGGCAGGCGGTAAGTTATTCGTTAAACTGGGATCTTTAACCTTTGGATTAATATAATTTTTATGACGAAGACATAATGTTTAATAACTTCAAAGACCCAAACAAATGATGACTCTAGAAAGACCTCTAAAAATTTCATCGGGTAAAATTGGGTAGATCCTCATGTCCAACCCAACGTTAACGCGAATTCTTTAGCTCAATTGAGTAATTTGAGCGGAAGTACATATCCTGCTTTACTTTGAATATAACTCTTCTTATTTTATTTATTTAAACTGCTTTACTTTTTTTTCACCTTTTTAGATTGCCGGCGAGGACAGTCGCTGGTCGTGTGGGCCATCACCGAGGGTCGTCAGGCCGCCCGCCAGGTGGATTCCTATCTGACCGGTCGTCCAAGCGGGCTGCCAGGACCTGGTGGCGTCATCGGGACATCCTAAGCAGGTTCTACAGCGGCAGCCAGTGCAGCTATTGCCTAGTTTTGTGTGCGTGCATCGTCCTTAGCCTAGTGCGAAATTCTTTACCGATTTGTGATTTTTATTTTCGCGATTTTAGTTTAGTTTACACTAAAAAAGACTTGAGTTTTTTACACACCAAACCAAAACCAAAACGAAACACGTTTCATTTAGTTTTATTTTCATCGCAAAGCTGGCTGGGAATAGTTTGTGGTTCGTCGAGATGCCCTCCATAGGTGATGATGCTGCGGCAGGAGTCAATTAAGAGTGCAAAATAAAATGCTGATTGAGGCCAATCAATCGGATACTTATATATCTTAAAGGAAATCGAATATCCAACAAAACAGATCTAAGGACAATAACTAGAAATTTACCGTTATCGTTAAACAAAAAAAAAAGTAATTAATTGACCGTAAAATATTTAGAAAATGCATTTTTTTCAATGTTGTTCGATTTGTGTTGCCTGTTCTATGCAAAAAAAAATATATATGAAGTGAAAATTGATATGCTGATCTCCACCCTCCTATATACAATCTATCCAAAAATCGTATATACAGACAGATAAATGTATTAAACTCGGCCAATATCGAATCGCATTTTTTTAGATGTTGTTTGTGTGTTTTGAACTGCATTCGACCGTTAACCGCAAAAGTACCTAAGTGGCTATTGTTAAAACAAATGTGCTCTTTGGCAGTTATATGTATGAAAACAGGAAAAATACACTATTTATACAAAAAATATTTAACCCAACTGTATACCCTTATACATACATCTCTATATGAATATATTTATGTGCAAGCATTTGATGAAATAAATATTCAAACTATTACAAGGCATTCGCTGGTTTTTTTTAAAGTTGGGGATGACAAATTTAAAATAAAGTATTATTTGTACAATAAAACTAAAAGTTTTTTTTTTTAACAAATAGTTTCTTGTAAGATCGAAAACTCCTAGTGAAAAAAATGTATTTGGGATCAATATAGCGAACGCCGTAATGCACGCCGTTTAAGAAATTTAAATACCTCAAGAATCGGCAACTTAAAAATTATATGATATCCATATACAAATTATTAATAAACAAAACCAAAGTAGTTAAAATACTCAGCAAAATTCAAATTAAGCGCGCCAATATTAAAGCTATAATAAAAATACCATTTTTAGTTTTATGGTATTTTTTGAGGTTCGCCCACTTTTACGCCTTGGTAACACTAAACGGGTGTCACTCTTTTCGCCCCTGGGCACACTGTTTGCCTTTCGCACGCGTATTTTTCTGCCGATTTTGCGTGTAAATTTCATTGTGAAAACATAATTAAACAGCAGCAATCATGGTTAACTTCGACCTGACACGCATCAACTGTCAATATTTGGACAGGCATTTGACCTTCCCGCTGCTGGAGTTCTTGTGCGGCAAGGAGGTTAGAAAATCGACCAGGCGGTGCTCCGCCAGCGGTTTGCCGTGTCACCAGCTATCGAATCTGGGTAATCTACATATATGTGATTTCCGTTGCAGATCTACAACCAGCAGGAGCTGCTCGAGTACATCCTGGAGACGGTCAACAAGACGAACATGATCGATTACACGATGGACACCCGCAAGCGTCTCAATCTCAGCCAGGAGATGCCCGAGGAGCTGGTGCAGCGCAAGGCGGAGGTCCTGGCCACGCTCAAGCAGCTGCAGAACGAGGTGGCGCCCATCATGAAGGCCACCGACATCCTCAAGAACGGCGAGAGCATGAAGGACTCGAAGACCTTCGTCAGCGCCCTGCAGAAGGACTACAACTTCAAGGTGGAGCATCTGGAGAGCGCCTACAAGTTGGCCAAGTACCTGTACGAGTGCGGCAACTACCAGGAGTCCACCTCGTACCTGTACTTCTGCCTAATTGTCATGTCGCCCAACGACAAGGTGTGTGTGGGGGTTATTCGGTAGAAAAAGGTATCCAAAGGCCGGAAAGATTCATAGGCAGCTAATTCTAAAATATGAATGCTAGTTACTCTCATATATATATATTCATTAACCCATTTAAAATCTTGAAACCCACAGAACTACCTGAATGTGCTGTGGGGCAAGCTGGCCGCCGAGATTCTGACCCTCAACTGGAACACCGCTCTGGAGGATCTGACGCGTCTGCGCGACTACATCGACAGCGCCAATTTCAGCACCATTCAGGCCCTGCAGCAGCGCACCTGGCTGATCCACTGGTCCGTGCTGGTGTTCTTCAATCACCCCAAGGGACGCGATCTCATCATTGAGATGTTCCTGTACAAGCCACTGTATCTGAACGCCATCCAGACAATGTGCCCGCACATCATGCGCTACCTGGCCACCGCCGTCGTGATCAACCGCACCCGTCGCAATGCTCTGAAGGATTTGATTAAGGTTATCCAGCAGGAATCGTACACATACCGTGATCCCATCACCGAGTTCCTGGAGTGCCTGTACGTGAACTTTGACTTCGAGGGAGCGCGTCTGAAGCTGCATGAATGCCAGACCGTGATCCTCAACGATTTCTTCATCGTGGCCTGCCTCAATGAGTTCGTGGAGGATGCCCGTCTGATGATCTTTGAGACATTCTGCCGCATCCACCAGTGCATCACCATTAGCATGCTGGCGGACAAGCTGAACATGAAGCCCAACGAGGCGGAGTGCTGGATCGTTAACCTCATTCGCAATGCCCGACTGAATGCTAAGATCGATTCGAAACTGGGACATGTGGTGATGGGCACCCAGCCCTTGAGTCCCTACCAGCAACTGGTGGAGAAGATCGACTCGCTGTCCATGCGGTCGGAGCATTTGGCCGGTTTGATTGAGCGCAAGAGCAAGCAGAAGCAGAACCAGGAATCAGTGGACTCCTGGAAGTACTACTAAATTGCTGACTTTTTAACCACAACTAAGTTAAGACACTTTGTACCCTTTAAACACCGATGATTGCGCGCAGTCGAGCGAATAAACCAACATCACACCCGTTCGCTCAATTCAACATTTAATTTTATTTCCTGTGGAATTCATTTTGAGTTATACAAAAAACAATACCAAGGCGGGAATTTTCAATTGCGCTAGCCTACAGAATGCAAACGTCTCCTAATCCTAGAATTAGTTGCTTGTACCTACGGGTCGGTGCGAGATCTTGCTGAGGATCAGGCTCCGGATCACACTATTGATTGCTACCGTCCCTTCTGCTTGACCACCAGCCAGGATCGCACGGGCAGGTCCTGCAGATAGACGATCCACTTTCGCACCAGCAGCAGCCACACAATGCCGTACAGCACGCAGATGCCGGACTCCAAGTAGTAGCCGTCGAAGGTGATCTCGCACTTGCCAGTCGACGCTTCGCAGCTCTGAAGCAAATAATGATTTTATCGTTTAAGTTGCTATCAAAAGGTTGTCTTTGTAGAACTTACCTGTTGCTGCTCCTTGCCCTGGCAGGTGTTTTCCGCATCAGTGGAGCACTGCTTCCAGGTGAGCACGTCCACCAGCCAGAGAACCACAGTGTTGGGCCAATTTCCGCCCAGATTGCACAGCGTGTTCAGGAAAGTCATGTAGGTGCCACCCACCGCGGGGTCAGAGATCTTGGCAAAGAAGGCCATGGCGGCCACGAACATGGAGTAGAGGAATACCTGGTAGATGGCATAGCTGGTGATAAGCAGGACGTAGTAGTAAACCGGCACTTCTCCTCCGCGGATGATGTACGGTGTGACGTAGGCCAAACCCGTGGCCACAGTGGCCATGATGATTCGGTAGGGAATAGCCTTTAAATAAACGTCCATGGGACGTGGTCCATTTGTATAGCGACCCACTGCGAGCGGCAGGATGAGCTGCAGCGGAATGAGGGGAATGGCCAGCAAGGCGAGCTTATCCTTGGGCACTCCTGCGTCGATTAACTTCAAGCTGGTCACCGCATCCGAGGCGGCAAAGGTTACTTTCACGGTGAGCAGGATTGCAGCCAGGATCTGGACGGGTCGCATGCGCACCATGTCCCACAGGATCTTGTAGCTGTCGTGGATGTTCAGCTCGTGCTCCTCCGTATATCGGGCGTCCATATGTGCGTCTTCGATGTCGTTCTCCTTCTTGAAAATGGCCACTAGTGTGGTGGCCACCACAAAAGTGATGCCCCAGAACCAGAGGAAGCGGGGCAGCGTGATCATGCCCTCCTCCAGCGGCACATCCCTCAGATAGGTGTTGCAGAAATCCTTCGACTCCAGGGCAATGAACACCACATAGCCCAGGAAGTAGCCGGCGGTTTGTCCCACACTATTGCAGGTGGAGGCATAGCCGACATTGCATCGCTTCAGCATGGTCAAGGCCCAGCCATCCACGGCGATGTCCTGGGTGGCGGCCAAGAAGTTGAGCAGGAAGAAGAGCAGTGTCAGCAGGGGAACATTCGGATCCACACCGTTCCCGCCCAGCCAGCGGTCCACGTGGAGGGACAGGAGCAGCATGAAGGCACCAAGGAGGTACTGCACCGGGACTAGCCAGGATTTCCTGCGGCCAAAACGCCGGACATACAGGGAATCCACAATGGGGGCCCACAGGAGCTTCAGGCTGAATGGCCAGTAGGCGAAGGAGAACTCCGCCTGCTGTTTGTAGCTGGCTCCTCGATTCTGCAGCAGCATGGGAATGGCTGCTATCAGGCCAATGGGTATTCCCTGCAGCACATACAGAAACAACAGTATGGCTATATTCCGCCGATCGCCACGAATATCTGGTTTCTGCTCCTCCTTTTCCTTCTCATTCTTTGGATGCCCCTCGATGAGCAACTCCTGGTCGGCATGGCTGCTCGTTGGCTTCCTCCTTATGGCGGACATGCTGTGAGTCGAAAGCAACGTAAGTATTATATATATTCTATATAAATGGAGGCCACCGGCTCACCTGTTTTTCTAATCAACAACGAATAACAACAAATGTCCCAGGTCCACGTCACTCAAGTGTCGAGCTTTTCTGAAGATTCCAGAGGCTTTCCTGTTGTTGCCTTCAAATAATTTCGATATCTGGTCTAAACGCGTTTCAGATTCTTCGCTAGTGCCCTTTTTACTTAATCATATTTCGACAAATGGGAATAACTTTTTTCGTGGCATATGTTTGTTGACGTTCCAATATTTTTTTATGGCAACTAAACATGCACTTGCTATAAACGCCGCAGCCATGGTCACACTAATCTTTCGCAACTTAAACTTTTTGGCGGGAAACTTACGAAATTTAAAACAATACGGGCGGCATGTGAAGACTATATTTAATTTTACTGTGATAAGCCAAGCTGGGCAGAAATGTTTGTATAGATGTTGTGTGTGTATAGTTTGTGAAATAAAATACTTTAATTAAATAAAGTAGGAAAGGGCTGTTTCTTCATTGAATACCAACTTCTGAATGACACTGTTTTTCGTTATGCACACAAGAGACAAAATTCGAATAAAAGTAAGAATATTAATATGTATTAATCATTCTTATTTTCCTTTTGTGGTTTTGAGCTGCAAAAAGAGCCTAAGTGGACTATAGCACACATTGCTCATTACAACGGCGGGTAAAAAAATAGTACTATTGTCGCGTCACAATTAAACGAATAAATAATGTGTAACTCATTATAATAATAAAACTTGTAAATTGTTTTTACTATTTTAAGCTATTAGGCCCAAAGTTTAAATCCTAATTTTAGCTGAGCATCAAGGCAACAAAACAGGCCGTAATGCACATAACTATGTTTAATTAAGACCTAATTTTAAATGTCAAAGCCAAATAACTTGGAATCGTAAAAAGAATCAATTTTTCCAATTGTTTAATGCGTTTTAAATTATTGCTACTCTTTTTATTTAAGTTAAATTTTATTTTATTTTAAGATAAACCTGGAAATCACACTATTTTTCTGACCGCCATTGTAAATACATAAATACACACATCATGCTGATAATATTTATCTGCCCCTCCATTAAAATCACCGGCGAAATTGTTTTGCAGCTTTTGTTTTAATAATAAAGTGAATTACTGAGAGCATTTTGCTTGCTTGCTTGGCGAACACATTCAGATGTTTCGTTATAATTAAAAGTAATTACTGATACAGGCTCCACAGCACCGGGCGCAGCGCTGCTGGCTTCTCGAATAACAATTTCAATTTCCAAATACATACGTTTTCAATAATATACTCGAAACTGGTTTCAATTGCTCTTCGCTCTTCTAGAGGAATGGGCAACATTTGTGACTGTGTTTTGTTTGACTTTCATAGCTTAGCTTAAATTCTAATTAAGTGTTCAATTGAAACTCTGTTGATGCTGCTCGCTGGCTGGCTGGATGGCAGGCCTGTTATGGTGTTCTACTCTGTTCTGGTCTGGTTTGGGCATTTTCCTGACTGCTTCATATGCTTTGCTTTCATTTACTTTCATGGCTATTGTTCTTTTCGGGTTTTCCATTTTCCATTTTCCATTTCGCTCATCTCGGGTGGCGTGCTTCAGCTCAATTAAATTTCTGGGAAGGCCGTTCAAGCTTTTAACTGCTCACTTTTCCGCTTCTACACTTCGCCTTGTGGGCCTCGTGTTAGCTTTACTTGGCGGGCGAGGAGCCGCCAAAGAATGGCTCCTCCCACTTGTGGTGCACCTCCGGCGTTAGGTTGCTAATCTGCACGTGCACAGCCTGGTGCTTCTCGTACTTGGGCGGAATGGCGCACAGACGGTATTTGACCTCGTCCCCGGGCATGGGCACATATTCACCTTCGATGCTGTGGGGCGATTAAAATTTTGTAGCTTTTAAAGAGCCAGCTCAAAGGTCGCATGCATTATTCATCCACTTACTCGGAAACATGGCAGAAAACATCCTCTCCGCCGGCATGGGGTGTAATGAAGCCGTGTCCTTTGGTGCGGCTGAAGGATTTCACAATGCCGGTCACAACCGGATTTTCCAAGGCCCGAGCGGAGCTGTGTTTTTTTTAGAATTTTTTTTTTTTTTTGCGTTTGCGCGTGTTTAGGTTTTGGCATCGTTTTGAAAAAAAAGGGAAAAGAGAAAGCAGGAAGATACAATTAAATCAATGGAAGATGAAGGCACAGGGGCAAGGACAGAAATTAAGTACGCGCATTATGTTCAAAAGGGTACTCAAGGGATTATAATTTTGCTAACGACGGATCCCTGATTAAAAATGATTTTTAATTTGCTTGAAAAGTACGAAATAAAATTGTTAAGCATTTGTCAAGGTTACTGGGCCCTCTTAATATAGTGAATAAAAGTCGAATGTGCCAATTTTGCAATACCAAAAAAAATATTTGTAAGGAACTATAAGAAATATTTATAAAAATAATATATTAATGTTTCAAATTTTACAAACATTTTTGTATTTTTACAAGATTTTACAAAGAGTGATTAATCTTAAGAGAGAGAACATTGTAGATATTACAAGTGATTAAAAAAGGACCAATCATTGCAAAACAATCTGTACTTTCACGGCTCATTAGCCCCCCGAAAAGCGCCTGTATTGCCTCTGGAAAAGGGCCAAAGTTGCTTTAGGGGTCAAGGGGCGAGTGGATGGTTAGTTGGCAAGTGTTTGGATGGCTGGAGGATGAGGATGGAGGACTTACGTCGAGGCCGTGCGTGTGCGTCGCGTGATAATGGGACTGGGCAGCTGCAGCGAGGCATTGGGACTATGGCTGTTGTGGTGGAACACCGGCGGCTTGGCGGTCAGCAGCTTCTCGGGCGTCCTTGGCTCGGCCATGTTTATTCTCTTTAGCTTTCTGCGTTCTTCCCCTTACTTCTCTTCTCTTCTGCTCAATTGGTAGAAGCGGCTTTTGCGCGTGTGTGTATATATGTATGTGGGTGAGTGGACGGCAGCCAAGACTGTCGAGTTCAAGGCCACGGGCGGCGGGTTAGTCAGCCAGCAAATTGCGTTGCTAATTTCACCTGTACTCTCTAGCTTACCGCAAACTTCACGCCCTATTTTTTGTTTTTAGCACCTTTCGAGAGTTAACAACTCGATGAACTTAGCTTCCTGGCTTGGCTTTTTTTTGGAACACCCGCACACTGATGCAATTTCTTGCAGCTTTGGGAAATGCCGGTTGCTATAGTTTTTTTTTTACCCTTAAATCCGGAATAATGCAGCTTGCGTTTTATTCACTTTTAAGTCTGGCGATTTTATTCAGCTTTTTATTTGAGTATTACCTCTGTTTTATACGCGGTTTTTAACAATTTTAACGAATGGCGGCGGAGGCGTCAAGGCGATTTAGAGTGACCGTTTCAAGTGTTGCTTAAAAAACCTCAAAACTGTCGATTGGGTAAATACCATGATCTATCGATATTTATAGCAAGCGAAAAAATAGATATATTTAATTTGTCCAATGAAAGCCATAATTTGTTTAAAAAACGGACTGCACCACAAAATAAAACAATATAAATATAATGACATTTTCATCATTATTTAATAGGACTCGATGGTTTAATCGTTTAGCTATTGTCATCACTCAGAACGCTCACGATCCACCACGTTCAATCTTGTCCATCTCTAAACGACTAAAATTTAGCGTCTTTCTATGTTTCCTACGAGTAAATCTTTAATTCCCCCGATATATGAGTGATTCGGGGAGCGACGGAGACGCAGAAGCAGAAGTCGAGGGCGTCTTGAATCCAGAATATTACTCATCGGACAGCAGGGAATCCGACCAGCCAGTTTGGCGAAGACAAAACTGGCAGCGGATTATGACCCAAAATCCCGACTCTGGTCCTGATTTGGTGCTGCAAGAAATGGAGGACGAGTACGAAGCCTTGGAACCAGAGCCTAATGATGACTATGTCACCACAGATGAAGAGGAAGAGATTGCGGAGCCTGTGGAGATGTTTGAACCAGTTAGGGAACAGCAGGATAGACGAGCTATAAGAAGGGTCTTGCAGGTTCTAGTGCCTAGGGATTATATAGTGCAGGAACCTCAGCAGCAGGCCAATGGAAATCAGGAACAACCCCAGCCACAAGCCAATCAGGAACCTCAGGATCAGCCCGATGAGAACCGGGAGCCTGGTGTCAATCAGGAACCTCTGCCACAGCTGGCAGCCCCGCCCCAGCTTATAGTTGACCTGGAAGAACCTGTAGCTCCTCCCGCAGCAATCCTGATAGATCCTCCGCCGTTGCCCAGTCCGCCCAGTACTTCCCGGCGAGCCCAAGCAGATGGGGCAGCTGTGATTTCACTGGATACACCGTCGCCTCCCAAAAAACGTAAACGTCTCTCTGCCGCCGATAAAAGTTTAAAAAAATCACCCGAGAGTAAACCCATTGTTGTGGATGAGGACGAGGACGATGGCCTGACCTGTCCCATTTGCCTGGACTCCTGGGAAATGAGTGGTGAGCATCGACTGGTCTCCTTGCGCTGCGGTCACCTCTTCGGCGAATCCTGCATCCGGCGCTGGTTGAACGAGAGCCAACGCCAGTCATCAGTAAAGGTGTGTCCGCAGTGCAAGACGAAGGCCGCATTCAAGGACATTCGCCACCTGTACGCCAAGCGCATCCAGATGCTGGACACGGACATAAGGGAGCAACTGGAGGCGGAGCGCCGGCGCACCCAAACCCTAACCACAGAGTTGGCCACCGCGAAGCTGGCCCACACCCTAACCTCTGAGAAGCTGATGCTTATGCAGAAGGATTACGAGCGTTTGAAGGAGCTGGTCAGGGCAGGCGGTGCTCGTGGCGCCTTCGGAGGCGATGCCATGGGCAGTGGGGATCCGAAGAGCATTCACATGCTGGCCACTCATCGTTTGTACATGGAGAAGAACTTCGAGATCACCAGAGAACCGGGTTGCCGGGTTCTGCTCTATTCCGCCAAACACTCAATGCTGGTGGCCTCGCAGAAGAGTGCCCAGAACCTGTTCCCCGGCTATGGAGTTCGCTTTATCGATCCGCCCAGCTTCAAGCCACTGCACTTTCTGCACACCTCCGCGCTGTTAATCAGGGACATTGCGTTCAGCGACTCCCAGCACCTGCTGACGGTAGCCAGTCGAGAGCCAAAGATCAAGATCTTCGACATAAGAACGCGTCTGTGCTCAGCGATGTTCACGGCGCACGACAAGATGCTCTGGTCCTGCGCCCTGGATCGCAACGAGCGGGAGCACTTTCTCTACGGCGGAGACCTGCGAGGAGGAGTCTATATCTATGACTTGCGCTTTCCCGAGACCATACTCTGCGAGTTCCAAGCCGAGGGTGAGTTTGTAGAAGTTTGTAGACCTGATATTTTATTTAAAACCATTCGTTTATGCCTTGCAGAGAACTTCAGTCCTGTGATACACATAGTTCCAGTGCCACCGAACAAGACGTTTACCAGCGGGGGCTTCCTGGTCTGCCAGCTAACGGCCCTCACCTTTTACGAGTACGCTGCGGCCAGTGATACGGCAGTGCCCACGCGGCTCAATGTGGAGGGACCCTTCCTGTCCATGCAGTACGATGCCGTGCTGGACACGCTGCTCATATCGGCCCGATCCAACCCGAATTCGCCTCAGTCGCGCTTTATACTTGGGCGTCTGGACAAGATCGACAACACGCCAGTGCTAAAGGTTAAGGCCACCATCTACGGTTCGAAGGCCACGCCGATAATGACGCGACCCACCCAACTGGGCGTCGAGGATAACACCCTAGTTGTGGGCTATCTGCAGGACAGCAAGCAGTTGATGATGCACGATGTGCGGCGGGAGGAGCGGGTCCAAACGATGCCCGTCAACGAGGTGATCTACGACATCTGCCCGGTGGCCACCCAGGCGGGATCCTATTTGGCCGCCCTAACCGACAACAAATGTCGCGTCTACAAGGTTAACAGTTCCAAGCGATGAGCTATGTTTGCATGTGCGTGCATTTGTTTTCCATGAAAATACCAAAAGAAGTGTTTAGTTTTAGCTGATTTCTGTGAAATAAGTGACTGCTGAAAAGGGACGAACTTTTAAGCGTTGTTCTTAGTTTAATTTTTTCATTAATTCCGTTTATTAAACATTTGTCAACCTTACGGTTCGCGTACAAGATTACTCTGAACATAAATCTATATTGTGTACTCCATGTTCGGTTTTTGATTCTTGATTTCAATTTTTGAATGCTCGTAGTCTGTTGTGAATAAGTCTTGTATAAAACAAAAGAAAATGTTGGTTCGATTAATAATATACATATAAAGCTATACAAAAATGTGTTATCCATACAATATCCAATTTTTATATATATGCGTAATTATAGATACTCCTAAGTGAATTGTGGAAATGAACGAATGATTAAATAGATGTCTAAATTCATTCCTGACAGTCTCGAAATGTTTGCAACATTTTCAACGTTTGGAAAAGTCCTTCGAGCTTAAACTTGCAACGAGTTTTGAGCGGCCCACGCTAGCTGGGATTTTCAACAATCCTGTCCAGCGTTGGCAAACCCAACTAAATCTAAATGAATTCGGTTTGCTTCTCTTGAGTCTTGAGTTTTGTAAAATTGTATCAAAAAGGTTTCGTCGTTGGTCGTTTGCGGGTTTTCTGCTTTTCTTTTTTTGGTAATTCAAAAACCTCTCTGGCATTTACTCCTATATATAGTTGTATATGGTTTATAGTATAGTATATAGATTAGTGTGTTGGATAGTTGAAAGACGCAGATCTATACTTTTCAAGTATAATTTTGTATATTTTGTGATGTTTTATTTGTGTTTTTGCTGTTTTGTGTCTGTGTGTTTTTGTGTTTGTTAATGTTAAGATTAGAGAATACGTATTCGTATGAAGAATCGTATGGAGTCAGCGTTACTTAAAAGACTTTTAGCTTAAACTGTACGAGAACTAAATATACAGTAATCCGATAGACATATCTTTATATATATATATATATAAACACTAGATTCACTTAGGCTAAACTAAACTCGAAACGAAGTCGGGAAAACGAAGCTTTGATACCACATTCGATTCCTATTAAATTTAAAGAAATCTAATGTTATAGAATTTAAGTCCAAGGCTTGAAACAGCTTAGAATTGAATTGAAATTTTTGAAGCTTAAGTTAAGTTAATTATGCAAGTAGATTAGCTTTAAATTTGATAAAAATGGAAGTAGCAACAAAGCTGAATGAGATTAATCGATCCCCAGGCGGCTAAAGACAGGTGAGAAAGATTAGCTTTTGGGATTTTGGTTCGCTTAATCGACGCGCGCATATCGCGGCACTATGTCCTTGCTGATCCAGTAGTTGCAGTGCAAGTAGTCCTCCTGCGGCTGCGCATCCTGGCCCACATTAATGACCCGACGGTTCGGGACGAACGACTGCACCGTTCCATGGGACACATAGTAGTAGAATAGCTGCTGCATGGCCGAAACGAAACGGCGTTGCTCCACGGTATGTGGCTCGTAGCGACCCAGAATGGCCTGCACATCGGCGTCCACGGTGGCCAGCTGATCTGGTCCCTCGCCCTGTGTGACGACGTAGAACGGCACAGTCGGCTGCTGTCTCGCAATCGTCAGCAGCGGGCAAACGGTGCGTATGTCCGAGATTATGGCAACCAGCGACGCATAGCTGCTGGCGTTGTACTGCTCGAGCACCTCATCGGTGAGGCCCATGGCACCAATCTGGGAGTTCTCCACATAAGCTCGCACCTCGTCGCGCGTCCAATTCGTGTGCAATTCGCGGAGCTTCTCGGTGTGCGCCTCATGAGCACTGGCGCCTATGACCAGCAGTGGCTTGTCTGCGGACTGTCCGCGTTTCCAGGTATCAGAGGGATGTTCAAAGACCACATCTCCGTCGAGAACCAACCACTCGTGACGGCTGCCGCTGGCATTCGCCTCCTGGGGTTGCGGCAGATCCACGGGGAAGTGCAACCAGGTGTCGGGAGTGGCGGCCCACAGTCGCTCGGTGGATGCCTCGCGCAGGCACTCCACATCCCCGCACTCAAGGGTGGTCATAAGCTGCTGGTTAAGTTTGCTCGACTCGCTCAATGGTTTTCCCGGCAAAATGGCCGATCCGGATGAAGCCCATGCCCTGGTGTACAGACCCTTGACCTTCTGAGAGTTGACCAAAAGAGTAACCAGAGTGGCTCCGGCCCGATGTCCCAGCAAAGTGACGGATTTTGGGTCACCGCCAAAGTTGGCAATGTTCAGCTTGATCCAGTTGAGCACGGCTATGATGTCGGTGAGCGCATAGTTGCCGGATGTGGGTGGATGTGCCTCCTTGGTCAACGCATCCAGAGCGAGGAAGCCGAAGAGACCCAAACGGAAATTGGGTCGTACAAAGATCACATCGTGGGAACGTGAGTAGCGAGCCGATGGACGGAGTATTCCCGGCGATGGTCCAGCCAGGGATTCGGCGCCAATCAGAACCACCACTGGCAGGGGATTGTTGTAGCGCACATGGGGAGTGACCACATCCAAATAGAGGCAGTCCTCGTCTCCCACGGTTGTGCCATTGCCCAATCTCTGCGTGCACACCACACTGCTGTTGTGCGTTTGCAGGGTATCGTTCCAGCACATATTGATGTCGTCAATCAATTCGGCCGGCTTCCATCTCAGACCCTCCACAGGTGGCTTCGCATACGGAATGCCACGGAAGGCGAAGGCTCCGTCTTCCTTCACACCCTCCACAGGTCCGCAGCTCGTCACTGCCATGATATAGCGTCCCTCGCGCAGAGGCGGCGAAGTCAACGTCTCGTGGGTCAGCACATAGCCAATCACGGCCAGCAGGAGGACAAACAGCAGGATGCCAAACACAATCAGGGCATCATCCACACTGCACTTGTAGCCACGCAGGCGGGTCAGCAGGGAGATGGGTCGGTTCTGCTCCTCCTCCTCGGCGGCCAGTTTTTCCTCCGCCGCCAGCTTCTCGTCCTTGAGCTCGCCCTTCAGCTCGTCGGTGCCGTTGGTCTTAATGGGAGCACGATCGACGGTATCCTGATCCTTGAGGGAATCATCAAGGGTCTCCATGGAGGCCAGACCGGCCTTGCCCAAACCCAGTTCTACATCATCGCTGCTCTTCTTTTTCGGTATCATATTGGCAATGGGCAGTTTAATGGCGTTTAGAAGTCCACGTTTTGGCGGTGGATCGGAAGCTTCATCAGCGGGTGTAGCTTCAGCTGTGGCTTCTACAAATGAAAAGAAGACATAGGTATAGTTTAATTCATGGCATATAATCTTATAAGGATAGAATAATAGTACTTTATCTTTAAGGAAAGACGTAATTTATGTTTTATACTTATTTTTGAACCCTTTCCAAAAGTTATAGCTTAAAAAACGCACTCACCCGACTTGGCATCAGCATCTCCGTTGACCAGCTGTTTCTTTTCCTTCTCGGCGGATGGTTTGCGGGCAAAGAAGCTGCGCAGACGCTCTCCCAGTCCTGGACGAGACTTCTGCTCATCCTTGCCGGAGACAGTGGCGGCATCGCCGTTGGCTTCCTTATCCTTTTCCTCCTCCTTCTCGAGGAGCTCTCCCTCCGCACCATCGCCCTCCGCTTTGGGCTTATTTTTCATGAAGAAACCGGGCAGCTTGAGACCCCCAATGGGGATCTTCTTGGGCTTTACCTCACGCTCCTCCTTGCTGATCTTCTTTTCATCGGCGCCCTCGGGTTTTGTGACATTTTCGGCGGGAATATCGATAATCTCCTCTCCATTGCCTGGTTTCGACATCTCAGGTTCATCATCACCGTTTTTCTTTACCGGCACAGGTGAGGATTTCTTGCCGGCATTGGGAGATGCTGGCTTGGAGGTCTGCGGACTGGGTGTCTTCTCCTTGCAGTCTTCTTTTTTATCCAGCATTTTGTCCGTTTCCTTGGGCTCCTCAAGCGCTTCTTGCTGGGCGGCTGTCGTCTCAGTGGGCGGGGTTTCCTTCTCTTCGAGTTCGCCCATCTTGTGAATGTTTCAAGAACGTTTAGAGAACTCTTCGGGAATTCTGCAAAATATAAACAAGTATACTTTTTAGTTCATGTTCTAGATATCAGGTCCTTTAGAGGACAAACCTTGACTTAGTTGCAGAAATAACTATGTTACACTTTGGCTCTACTTTTTTGTGACGTATTTTTTAAGGGATCTACGATCTAGGATCTATCACGATCGCTGACTGAAATGCTTCTAGCTGCAGCTCAAAGCAGCACAGGATTTTTATACGGTTCTGGTTGAAATTCCTGGCCTAAGGATCTGCAGCTGATCCTGGCAAATGTCAACGCCGGCTGTCGGCCTCTCCTTTGTCCTTGCACAATTGCTTAAGGGTTTTCCTCCCTTTCTCTCTCTCTCTCTCCCTTTCTCTACCTGAAACTCTACTTAAAAATCCTACCTGGAAAATGCGGTTCAGGTAGCCCGCTGAAAATTTGCTCGAATTTTCCTCAACATATCCCTGCCGCATGACGTTTTTTTTCGAAGCGGGAAGACCGCAAATTTATTAAGCTAGCAGAACCAGCTGCATACCGATCAGTTTGTGATCCAATCCACGTTCCGGATCCCTTACTTCTTACGCTTTTCTTCAGATTCCTTCATATTTCCCTTTTTGGTACGTGCGCCTTGTCCTGTTTCACACGTCCCACCTTCTCCGAAAAACGTTCTTAATTAGCGAAAAACTATAAAATCAACGTGGAATGTAGCCAAGGACATTCCCCGGGTCCTTTTGCATCATTATGCCTGAAACGCCGCTCACAGCGTGATCGCAGTAGCAAATCACGTCCAGACTAATTGACCGCAACAGAAACTGTCAGAAGTCATGAGAATTTTCTTTTATAAAAACTTCTGCGTTGACTTCGCTTGACTTTTTTTTATTGAGCTGGACATTAAAATGACATTTGTGAAGGAAAATTGAAAGACGTGATCATTTAAAAAAGATTTGGGTTTTGGAAAGCAAGCGAAATGGCTAGACACAAGTTAAATAAATAATAGGTTAGGATTTTAAAAAGCGAACAACAAATCGCAGATGCTGCTAAGTTTATATTTTCAAGCGCTCTCTTATTTTTAATATGAACGATTATGTTACAAGATCCACAAACAAAGTTATTATCGCGATTAAAGATAATAATTCTGAAATAATATTTTCTTTTTATCTGAATTGTTAAAAAGATTAATCACTCTACTTGTCCAACCATTACCAATCAAAGGCTTTCTTCTTATTTAATGTTTTTATAGCAAAATACTCGAAAAACTAATATAAATTTTGTTATTGTTCATTTGACCCACTAAATTTAGCTCCAGTTCATAGCATATTATTTTTCTGGCTGTCTAATGAACCCCTTTTTTAATATTTCCCCAATGAGCGTATTACAAGTCCATTACTTGCACGCATAAAATCCAAACCAAAACCAAAAGAGACAACGTAGACGATATGGCAGAGAAAAAACGATGCCAAGTCTCGACCTCTGTCATGTAAATCAACCGAAATTCCATTAAAATGTGAACTTAAAGTTCAAATTGCGTTGCGTGCCATAATCTCCAATCATTATCAGTTCATTCCCTAGTTTTTCCCGCTTTTAAGCGATTTGGTCAACTGGAAGAGTGACACGCCAGAGGGAAAAAACACAGAATGGAAATGTAGAAAAATCGAAAGCAACTCGACAACGTTGCGTATCGAAAGTGAAAAGAGTGTCACACATGGTTCTAAAAACCAGGGGAAAGAGTTGGTTTCAAACGCGACGCACTGCAATCCAATTGAATCGGATTTCAAAGTATTACCACGACTGGCGGCAAAGGGCGGAGATAAGTTGTCTGGCAGAAGTGTGGAAAAGTCATGGGGCCAGAGGCATATAAGCTTCCTTGTTGTTCTTGCCGCTGTCTATTTGGTACTCGTACTATTCTCTCCTCTAAACAGAAGCAGGTCAAAGTAATTACAGTTCACTGGAAGTGGAGTATCTTCGGGCACTATCTTCAGTGTGCATCATTATAGTGCGTTCTAAAAGTTGGCGTACTAAAAATCTTGGACAGGTCTGTAAAACGTGGAATTCGGGTGGAAATGGTTCTTGTAACATATAAAAAAGTCTTTATTGACTTACTTTTCGTTACAACTCTTTATATAGAACTCTATAAAAATAACTTACAAAACACAAAATAAGAAAGAATTGTAATCAGGAATTAAATTGCGTTGGTTTTAAGAACTACAAAACAAACCAAAATTTTTAATATTCTGAACTCAGAAATCATCACCTAATTTATAATAATATTGTCACAGTTAAGTGACTAAATTGGAAAGGTTTTACACTTCTGTAACGCACTGTCCAAGCATTTACTAATTGAAGTTTCTAAGTAAGAAAAAAAAAAGGCAAAAAATTGACTATTATTTATAGGGATATACCAGACACATTCCACACAGCGATCATTGTTAATTAGCTGAGAAATGTCTGTGGAAGTGTCTGTTTCTGTGGCGGGTCAAATAAACAAAGTTGACGCACCCAAAACGCAATGAAAAGCGCTAAAAAGAAAAGTCTTTCCATGTCGTCAAGTCACGCAGCCTAACACATTTTACGCCACATCCTCCTCCTTTTCTCAATTCTTTGCGGCATACATATGTACATATGTGACCGGCCTGTAATTGGTCTTAGCTCGTAAATTAAATCAAATTCGAAACTTGCGTTTGACATGCAATTCGACTTCCTTCTCATAGCCAACCGCCAACCCCCGACCCTGCTTCCTTTTTTATTATCCCTTCGCATTTTATTTCATATGTTGTTTTTTTAGTGCTGCGCACGGAAATTGCCGTTAAAACGTAAAAAATTGACCACAACATGTTCAGGGATGTGCCAACTGAGCATTGAACAGTGGTATACGATTTTAAGGAGATCGAAAATAAATAAACTATAAAAAAAACGTGTATTAAATAAGGTTTTCTTAAATTAAGTTTTTTTCTGATTTAAAAGATGTTACATTTTTACTTTAAATAAAGCCATAATGTAATTCAATACTTCATTCATTTTTAAGCTTTCTAATTTAAGCCTTATTATTTTTTTAGTTTTCATAGTTTTCCAGGCTTTGCATCATTTTTGCATCAGTGTTCCAAAACTTATACTACATAGATTATCCTGCAACATGAGCTGGAAAAAAATTCCCCCAACGAACCACCAAAAAACCCTCGTAGATCCCAACTTAAGCGCAACAAATAAATTCTGGTGAAATATCTCGTATCTCGGAACATGTCAAGGAACACTTTGAAATGCATAAAAATGCAATTGCTTTAGGCCATTTATTCTGCTCGAGGGGGTGACTAACAGGGACAAGTGGAATTGGGAGCTTTAGTAGGGGGAGATAACTCCCTGTCATGAGTGAGAATGCGACAACTGGTACAAAGTTTTGGGTACAAACTGCCGCCAAAGACGCAACCTGAGCTTCTGTGGCTGGAACTCATCCCCCTTTTTATTATACAGGGTACTATGAAATTTCAAGGGAATATCTTTTACACCTTTAGTTATAAATATATTTTATATGCAAAATATATTTCTTATTTAAAAAAAAAATGTAATATAAGAGGAAATATTTGAAAGTTAAATTTTTATTATCAATTTTTTTTACTTCAACATATTACAAATAACATATGAAAAGGAAGTAACTCAAGCTCTATATGTTATTGAAATCTTTAAAAACGGAAAACTACGTTTTATATTGAGTCCTATCATATAAGTTAAAAGTACTTTTTTTAATTACTAACTATATATTTTACGGGATATCATATAGCCTAATACTCTGATGTAAAAAATCATGGTTTTTTTTTTGTTCGGCTAACGGCAGCGGAGCATGAAACGAAAACAGTGCAAAGAAAATGACAAACGGAGGTGGGAAAGCGAAAATAGTGGGGGAAAAACAGTAGTTGGAGGAGGAGTGTGGGAGGGTTAACCGATCTGCGTCCTGTTATTATTATTTATTGTGTTTCCTGTTGGCAACCTATCTCCCCCCCTTCTCTTTCGCACCCCTTTTGACTTGTGGCCAAACAGAACTGCCGCCGCCCACCGCCAGATGGCGCCTCGGCCATTTGTCCTGTGCGTGCAAAGAGGCATTAAAAAGTGTGTGAGCGAGATACCAGGAGGTGAATAATAAAAAATAAAAAAGGGCACACTATTTTGACATGCACTTTTCAAAGTGTTTTTGAGTGTGGGTGCTGTTTATGCTCAATTAAGCAGGATATTTGAACAATTTCAGGACACTCACCAGCCCGGACATTAAGATATGCTGATAAAAAAGGCGCTTAAGCCATGCAACTCTTGTTTATAATTATATGTACGGGGAAATTTGTCTAGACAGTCGAAACAACAAATAGACTTAATTGAAGTGCAATTTTGAGAACACTACACAGAAAAAGCTAGCATAATAATGCTAATATTTCAGTTCATTTTGGATTTGATAAAGAACATAAAATATAAATTTTTTTTATAAATTTAAAGGTGGCATAAATTTTAAATTCAAAACCGTTTCTATTAACTTTTACTCAATAGTTTTCTGTGTACTCATGTTCCCAAAGCACCTGCAATCAGCGACTTAGATTCAATAACCTCAGGCAAAATAATTTTTCAATTTGCGCCTCCAATTTCCACGACGGAAGGGAGGCAGACTACGAGGGAAATCGCAAAACTTCTAACGAAGTCAATTTGTCATCCGGCCGCCATGCTAATGGACTTATGGTCGGGATTGGGCCTCCTCATCGGCCACCTTCTGGTTACAAAATCCCCTCGGGTCATTTTAAAATTAACTTTTAATATTGTGAACTAACGATTTATTATGCCGTGTTGTAGATGTTGGTTCACGCTGGTTAATTTCATGGAAATTTATTAAAGTTGGCCAACTGGGAGAATGTAAAATGAAGAGCCACATATTTGCCAGGCAATCAAAAGAAGGGTGATTAATGAACAGATCTGACACGTGTTCAGAAAACAACGCGGAAGGGGTCAGCAAAATAAAGGGGGATAAAGTTCACTCGAGCATAAAATACACTCAGAAAAATCGAAATAAAATTTGATAAGACTGACTATTTTTAAAGAAAGCACTTTCACCTAGAAAAACTAGTTTTATCAATTTGTATTTCATAAAAATGATTTACAAATATATATGTATATTATAAATGCAAATTCGAACCCTCTTCTTAAATTCTGACTAGAGATCTTTGGCACGGAAATTCTTTTCAGTGTATAAGATGTGGAGAAACATAAAACCGCAAGACCCAAAGGTTTATGCACGTGCGATGTGAATTCTCAGACGTCGCCCCTCTTCGTTCTGATGGATGATAATCTCCGGGGGCAGGTAGAAAGCGGAAATTGGTAAACGAGCAAACAGAGAGTCCCACAATCCTCAAAGGATCTCCAGAAGGCGCTTAGATCTATGACGAGGGGATTGGAACAAAAAAAATGGAGTTGGGAGTGAAAACAGCACACAAAAAGTGGAATGAGAGTGCCACTTCAAACAGGGCATTTTTATGAATTTGTAATTACACTCGAGGAACAAACAATTCCCAAAGAAAAAGAGGGAATAACCTTGAGCTTCTTTGGTGTTTTTAAATATTTGCTTATTCGAAACTCTTGTGGTGTATTCTTTTTATTTTGCGATGTCTAAGGTTATTTAAAAGTAAGAATTTTTCAAATCAAAAGTTTTCTTTATTTTAAAAAACCTGAATGTTTTTCAGTCTCTAAAATTTTGTCAAAACTTGTTGTTGTTTCTACCATTTATTTAAGCAAAGTAATAAACCAAATACTGAGCATCTTAAAGACTGCGTGATTTTCCTCCTAAAACATTGCTGTCTTGTCCCTTATATCATTATATTTTATTGCACTTTTTTTCTAGCAAGACGTTCCTTTTCCAGGCAGATAAGCAAAGAAGATTTCTTGCAAGATAAGAACTCTGAAAATTTCTTGAAGCAAAACTCCTTGCAAGGCAATTGAAATTGTCAACAAAAAATATTTATGATTTGCGCCAGGGTTCCTTGTAACCCTCATTAGTCAATTGTCAGCAGCTCTTGAGGGGATCCGAGTTTTGGGATCGTATCACAGCACTTGATTTTCAAGTTCTCATTGCTGATAGATTTACAATTTCCGAAATGAAAACTCCATTTTCGTTTAAACTGTTTGACCATGAACTCCATATGGAAAACTGTGGGATGTTTATCTTGGAGAGGGAGGAAAGTGTTGAAAATTGTGTTTGGTATTCTTCCAGCATATTCCATGTTGTGTTTTTCCTTAATTGTTGTTTACTTTTCAAGTGAAAGCGGCCAACTTACATAAGAAACCACAATTTCCAATTGAATTGTAAAGAAGAAAAACTTTGACTACACACACAATTTGGGAATAAAGTGAGAAAATGAGATACTAAGGCACACTCATCAACATCATCATGGCTGTCGGCTTTTGTCTTTTGAAAACTTGGCAAAACAATGAGGGAAGTTGGATTGAAAAGTAAGAGCCTCAATAAATCTCTTTCCGAATGCAAATGTTGCGTCAGCTTGGCATCTTCACGTTTTTCTACCCTATTTTTTGTGCCTCTGTTTTGTTTTGTTGATGTTTTCCTTACTTTTTACTTTCCCGATTCCCCGGAAGTCTTTTTCTAGAGCGAATCGAAAAGTAGCAGCTGCCAAAGCGAACTTTCTTTGGAGATCTTGGGAGTTTGTGATCTTTTTCTTGCGCCTATTAATTCATCATTGAATTATTGCTTTTTTCCCGGTATTCCTTCAACGATTTCCTTTCCATTTGTTTACGGAATTACTTTTTGGGGATTTATTCTAGCTGGCGTCTGACTGTGCATACAAATTATCTAAAAGGGTCGCTCTATTTTCGGAGTAACTCCACCCACAACTCTCTGGATGTTGATGGATTGAAATATCTGAGGGATTAGCACACATTATGTTTATGAAATGTTCAAAAGGATTTGTCAGGGCTGTGATTTATGTCAAATGGTTATGGTTTTATACAGAGCATGCCATTAGAAAGGATAGAAATTAGAATGAAAAAGGGGAAAGAGCTGTCTGATCATTGACACGAGCCATTAGACCTCAAGACGCGTAAGATGATGATGGGTGTGCGACGATACGGAGGGATTATTTCAATGAATCGTGGAGCCTCATTAATCTTATTAGGAGCTCAAAAAAAAATGTTTTTGGAGAGGCAATTTAAATTGTTTTGGTACGGGGTTTTTGATAATTAATAGCTTGCGGAGGATTAGTATTTAATTTGATGACTAACGGATTTATACCTGAATATTTGGGTAGCATTTCTGCGTGACACTTATTTTTTTATAGAAAATAATCACTAAATCTAAACCATTCTCACTCACACAGACAGAAGCCATTTTTTCGAAAACCAGTTCAAACACTGAATTTTAAAATTAAAAAAAAAAACAAATCTTTCACACTTTTTTATCTTTGCATTGAAATATTTCAAAATTAATAAATTTCCCATAAAAATATGTAAAAAGAGCTACCTCTTATAAGATCTTTTTCAAAATTCCATAGCGTTAACGACTGATTTCAATTAATTCAAGTCCCTTTTGTTAGCCTACAAGAATGCATGAAAATCTGTCGTTTGCCGTTTTTCTTGCCCTTTTTAAATCTTAAATACTATTTCATACAAATAATCTGCATTTAAAAATATAAAAAAAAAACACAACTTACAATATAGCACTTTGATTACACGGAGTTTAAGCAATTTAAAATTATTTTAAAGTTGATGCCAAGAAATTTAATCTTTTCTCTATTTATTTCACAAAACTATTTATTTTTTCACATAAGCTATTCAATTTAATCAATTCCCTTAGGTCCTTAGATACACATATCACGAATTTTGATTCTTACCTGATGTTCAAATCGCGACCACACAATATAGTGTGTGTTCCTGTTGTTTTATTGCGATGTTGTTGAAATGTGGCAATTGGGAATAATCCTCAGTCCGTGGAAACAGCGGGTGGCTTAAATGAATCCGAAGTCCTTCTACAGGACACTTAGGTGTGTATAACACACGTACAGATTTTTTGATTTATTGCTGCTTTTCTTTTATCCACTCTTTCGACACAGAGCAACACAAATTGCACAAAAATAGTTGCGGTGATTTCCTTTTTGTTAATATTTTTATTTGCACTAACTACGAAGCATTCACAATTGGAATATCAAAAGTTATTCCTTGTTTGCGTCGATTTTGATTTTGTTTTCTTTTGGTCGCGTCTGTTTGGCGAGAGTGTGTGTGGCTGTTGCAGGATGGTGTGCGATGAGAAAACGAGCAGAACCGGCGGAGGCAAAAGCGTGCGACGCCGAAGAGAGCGATTTTAAAAATAAACCTTTTTCCTCAGTACATTTTCCCAACAGAAATGTTGGAGTTAACGTTTTCATAACAGAAATGTTGTCTCCGAGAGACAAGCTGAGCCAAACTAACCACTGGAAATGTAAACGGCTCTCTTATTGTCACTCTCGTGCTCTCGCACCACAGTGGAAAGAGGGTTGGCTTAAATTTATAAGCCTCCAATCATAAAAAACATATTTTCTTCCATTATTTAATTACAAAAAAAAATTAAAAATATTTAACAAAAATCTTTAAGGTACTATCATCTATCTATTAATTTTCATGCTTAACTGAGTAGCAAATTCGTAAAAGGCACTCCTTCTTAAGAACTTGTTTGAAAAATAAATTACTTAAATTTTAAAGGTAATTTTTAAAAATTCAAATGATGGACAAAATAAGCTATCTTTAAAAAGGTAGCTTAGAATTTAAAAAAAAACCCATAAGAAATAACAGTAACAGTAACAGAAGTGGCCAAATAATTTTCTTTGTGTTGTTGAAAAACAGACCTTTTAAACCTTACTACCGTTTTAAACTAAAAATATCATTCCACTTAAAAAAAAAAAACAATTTTCGATCATATTTACTATCCCCTGGCCCAGTGTCCGCTGGAAATGGCTCTCTCAGGACAGCCGGCTTGTGCAATGTTAGTGAAAAAGGGGAGAGGGGTGCACCCGCATAGGGGTGGCTGGAACCAGCTCTCTTTTGCACTCTCTACTAGTAATGCTCTCTCACTCTCTCCGTGCATTGCTTTGTTTTCCTGTACAGTAAATGCAAAATGTTCTATGGTTTTTTTTTAATGGGGTATTGTAATTTTGGTACAATTTTTGAAGTGCATAAGCAGAGACACCTTAAATAATTTTTGATTTGAAATAAACCATACCTAAAGAAGTTAACAATACAACATTGGGTAAAAAATTCTAAGACCAGATACATTATATCAATTTAACAGAGGCATAACAACGGTACGTAAGCATTTGTAAGATACTTCACATTCATAGTTATTCATAGTAATATTCAGATTTAAACTGTTGTTGTTGTTTGTTGTTACACCAAAATAAAACCAATTTCTTTGTGAGACTTAGTTGATAATCTCAATCGTTTTCGTTCCTAGTTTAAGGCTTCAGAAATACTTAAATTATAGAAAAAAGGTAATGTAAGATTCCTGAAAGGGTATTTTGAGTTTCACCCCTCTAAGATCTTGTTTGGTTGTCCTTTATTCAAAAGAAAGAACTCAACAAAAGGAGACCGGCTGGACGAAGTTTGTTGATAGGGGATTTCGGGTTGAGTTAAGGTTTTGATTTCGGTTTTGGAACTCGTTTACGAATGCGCATCAATTGGCAAGTGTTGAAGCGCAGTAGTTTATACCGATGAGCCATCTGGCAATGTTCGTAGGGAAATTCCCAGTCCTGATGCGTTATTGCATTACATTGCCTAACCCCTATCCCAACACCCTTTTTCGGCATAGGGTTTCATATCCCTACCCCTGAGAAAATTCACTTTTTTCGGGAGGTAAACAAGTTATGATCATTTTTTACATAAACTTTTGCGCAATGAAATATATGAAAAATTTATCAAAAATTAGTTTAATAGTTCTGTCCATGAAAAAATCAGAAACTAAGAACTAGGCATTACTATTACTTGTAGTTAATTTGAACCTATTATATTATTTGTCTTATAAAATATCCATATTGATCTTGCCAGTTGAATGATTTAAGCATAGCCCATGACGACACGTGCTGGAAATGGATTATTGCTATATACCCCCTCCTGCTTTCGATAGAGTAACCCCCCGTATCCCTACCCACATGTCAACAACTTTCACGCCCCGAACTATGAGGGTTCCCTATTTAATTTTGGAGCTACTGAAGCATTTCATTAGACCTGATGTTAGGTGACATCTGCTACCGAAAAACGGAACAAATGTCGTAGGATACTACAAAAATGTGAAGGTAGGCTCGAGTTACGTTTGAAATTGACGCATGCCTGTCACGTAGAGGGGGAGGATCAAAAAATGATCGCATCGGATCATTATCATGATTGCAAATGGGAACGAGGAAACCCGCAAAATGTGGGACGTAAAAGGAAGGAAGTGGAGAAATGAACACATGTTCTTGTCTTGTTTCATTCTGTGTGGGTTGCTCGGATGGAATAATTAACAAGTTTAATTTAAATTTGAACCGGAAACGGCTGAAACCGAAAACGAAGACTTTAAGAAGTTCGGGGGAGTTCTCTCTAAATACCCCACGATATGTAATTCAATCAACCAATGATTCGGTTTCAATATGCCAGCAAAACCCCAAAAAGCCGCTTAATGTTTGAGCTCAATTATATGGCTTTTTGTGTGGGGTGCGGCGCATACTCTCCACCCCTTTTCCATCCCATAAACGCCTCAAAGTCGACTACAAATAGCGAACAAGGAAGTTGCACATAAAAATCGTCTTGTTGTAGCCCCGTTGCAAATTATGTTCGGACATAAAAAAAAGCAACTTTCGTGGACTACCCACAACTCAACCACTCTAAACCAACCACTTGGTCTGAGGGCAACCACAAAAGTTACTGTTTTATTTACCCAACGAACCCTGCAAAGGGCGAGGCCGGTGTTCCAGGCTGAGGATTGGACTTTGGGATGCGAGACATGTGGCGAACAACAGGCGCAGCAAGTGTTAAGGTGGTGTAGTGGCGCCCCTTAATGGAATCGGTCCCCCAGACTCGTCTGCCTGCCCAGATAAAACATGAAACGCTTTTAAGTGTTGCTCGCAGCTGAGGTTAAACACCTCAAAGACGACACACTGCGTCTGAAAAAGAGCCGAGAGTGGGTGGTTCTCCTCATGATTCAGGGTTTTCCCCTGAGCAACTATGTATGCAGAACTTTGGATGTGGGCAGATCAAATTAAGTCGAAGATGGAGCTTGAGACCAAGTTATGATAAAGCTATGGAAAAGGAAGTATTCAATTTCTAAAACTAAATATAGTTTATTTTGATTTTTTTTTGTACTATATAATTATTAATTTGAAATTAATTTCTTGCTAGTCACTCTGATAGTCTTTTCTTAATGTACTTGTCTAAAAATATAAAGTAAACATAAGACTTACTTTAAGAATTTTTTGTTTTTCTTTCAGCTTGATTTCCCTTAGGATTTGTTCAGCGCACTTTTTATTTTAAACTCCCCCTAGAAGAAAAAGTTTTTTATTACCAGCTGAATTTGCCCCCTCTGAACAATCAATTAAGAAACCAATTCTCCTTAAGATGACTAAACTCTCCAAGGGTCAATGTGTCCCATTCGCCGAGCAATCACAACAGACCATTGATACTTTTAAGTTGCTGTAACAATATGAATCTTATAGCCACAAGAGGAAGATAACCACAAAAGATGGCAACCGAAATGCACAAATAGGCATTGAAAATGAAAACAGAGTCTATTGTAATCTTCAGTGACACAATGAAATACAAAAAGTAAAGCAGCAGCGTAATTCAAAAGGGAAATGTACTACAAGAAGAGACTAAGAGAAGAGGCTGTATGCGTGAGTCAAGTAAGTGGAAATAATCGCAGACAATAGAAGAAACAGGGGAACTCCACTCGTACTGCATCTGAATCTTCAGTCTCAGCATCAGCTACTTCTCAGATGCTTCTGCAGGCATCCCGAAGTGCGAAGTCAAATTGACAATCCCGGGCATCTCAAGCTGCAGAATGCATAAAGTCAGCGCTGCAGAGTCGTTGCACTTTTTAAAGTGTCGTACCCTCTACTGAAAAACACCCAATGAGAAGTGGACTGAGACTGGGACTGGGACTTTCGTCTTCACTTGGACGACAGAGCCGGATTAACACTTAAAACTGTTGGGGTCACAGTGGGAGCATCAAAAAAAATGATATAATTAAGAATTTTTAAAGAATTTGTTTGTTTTTGCTGTAAGTTTAGAAAAAACTTAAAACATAATATTGCCATAAGTATAAGGACAAAACCATTTGGGAATTTTACAAGCAGTGTGTAAATTTTAAATGTTATTTTAAGCTATTATAGCATTTGAATCTTTGTTTCCAAATAGTAATCTTATTATTTATCAGCAATCGGTTATTAATACATTTATAATTGCAAATAACCGAATAATAAAACTAATGCAAATTAATTCAAAGCTTACAGCAATAAAACCTTATCCAAACCACTGTGCTGCAGCCTAAGAAATACGGGGAGTCTGACATTGACATGCTTGCAGCAGTAGAAGGACTGAAGGCAGAAGCTCTAGTGGCAAAAGCAGCTGCCCCTCAAAAAGAGCAGGGAGCGGAGCTGAACTCATGCCCCGTGTGGGCGATGCATAAGCGAGATTGGAACCGAAACCGGGATGGGATGGAGACTTTTGTCGGGGCCCTGGCCAACCTCTATTAATATCCGACTTCCTACAATTTGGTGAACGCGTAAATTGTATGTGAAAGGAAAGTTGACTTTAATGCGTCATAATTGATGTACAATGCGGAGGGCAACTCGATGGCTTGATTTGATTAACACAGAATGTAGCTCACGGACGTAAAAGTATGAGCCGCCACACACCAAATGCAATTGAAACTTTGACTTACTGCCAAATTATTGATTTTCAGGGCATCTGCAGTGAGTGTCTGCAGACAATAAGTGTGTATCTTTGTGGGCTACGTGTGTGGGCGTTTGACTTTGTCGTCGCTTTTAAGGAAGCCCTTCAAAGTTTTTTTTTTGCCTCATTTTTCCATCACAATTATCCGCTTAAAATGCCAAAGCGGGCCAAAGCAGCAGTGGGCAAAGTATCTTTAAGATGCAATTCAGTTGGGGAAACTCGATGCCTGTTCGACATAATTGAGCGCTGTCGCCGGGCCATCGAAAATAAATTTTCAATTAAACGCCCATCAACGATCCGACAGCTAGCCATATACAATTGGTTTATCTCACAGACACGAAGATGCTGCAGCACTCTAATGAAGATGATGCAGCGCATTTTGTTGGCTGCGCGAGTCGAAATTAAGACAAAGTCAAGCCAGATGGATAAATGACCAGAAGATGAAAAAAGTATCTGACGAATTCCTCGACAGCTGCCACGACTTTGAAAGGAGAAAAAATAAAGATAAGGGGAAATAAGAGTGCAGCTCGTGCCATTGAACTTTTGTGGTCAAAGAGGGAAATCAAAGAAGAAATATTTACATCTGACCGTTACTTGGCCATTGCAGCCCGAATAATTGTGTCGTTGCCAAAGATGTGGACAGATACTTATGTTACCAAAAGATATAATACATACATACGCTTGGTTTCCAATAAGTGCCACTCGGAAATCACAGAGAAAAATTCAATTTCTATTTTGACAGATGCTTTTTGCCTCCTGCAGATACTCGATTATTCCTTGAGACTCGAGAGAAAATCAATTTTTAATTCGACAGCTGTCGCTGGAAATTGATCTGCTGCCACAGCGAAAAGCAGCAAGAGTATCTAATGGATGTATATATTTCCCCATCGCGCTTTGACTAAAGCAAATTCAACCCAAGCCAAGCCAAGTCATTCATTTGATTGCCAACTCATATTTCCAAGAGCGGGAAAAAAAGGGATAAGCCCGGCTCCTTTTTTATATTTTCCTCTTGGTTGGTGGTCGCCGCAAGTGTTTAATTAAAGTTCCTTTTGCCGCGTGGGTGGCTGCAGTTTCTTTTGTGATTTGTATTTATATTCTGATACTTACTCCGCCCTGAAATCATTTCCTTTCTCGACTTTGGGAATCAGCTTCCATTTGAATTTTTATTAAAAATCTTTTGGCGGATGTGCAGCGAGTTTCAAGGGAAAAGCGACCGTTTTAAAAAATAACTATAGTTTATAAAATATGAAATATATACATTTTCTTTAGATTTAGATTTTCCTTTGAATTAATACTATCAGTACTGACCAAATCTTTAGTCAAACCTAAAGATATTTTTACTCTACGGATTCTTGTTGTTCGTTTTTCAAAAGCATACAAATTGAAACACAAAAATAAAACTTCTCACAGTAGCTGACAGTTATACAAATGCAATATACCCTGGAACTCTAGTGGGTATAAAAACAATAACAACTGAGACCGACAAAGCTCAAAGACTCAAGTGTTGAATGTCATTAGCGCTCTGTCGCCCATGGGTCTCAGCTCTGAGTTCCAAATCGAGTTGGGGGAGTAAAATCCAGTTAAGTCGAGAAGTAAAACCAAACAAAAAGTAGTCAGGGGGCACGAGTAGATAAAAGGGGAGCGGGCCGGGCTTAACACATCCGTAAGTGGCCAAGTTGATGACCGGAAACGACAACGAAACAGTTACATGTGAAGAACACCTGAGGCTCAGCGAAGTAAACCAAGAACGAAGGTGGAAAAGCGGGAAATGCTGAGGGCTGGGGCAAAAATGGTACCTCTTCCAGCTCTTGGCAGAATTGATTGTCCACCCACACAAAGCCACACGATTGACACAGCTGGCCACAGCTGCAGCTTTCAAATACGGCTCTCAAGTTCAGGGCGAAAAATTGGCAATTCAAGCGCAAAGCTGTCAACTGTGAAAGGAAAAGACGGTAGAGGACCCACTGATTCGTGTTAGTTTCACTGAAAAAATAATTAATTTTTTTGCAATGCAAGATATTAAATGGCAACAACCCAATTATATTTTCATAAATATTGATAAACCATTAAATTGGCGTCAATTCTTAATTGTACCATTGAGAGATTAGGCTTTGAACCCAAAATATACTTTACTTGGCGTTTTCTGTTTCTAAGTGCTCTTGAGATTTGAACCTTTTTTGCCAGTGGAAACAGGCTATTTAGCAGCATGCACGGATTTTTTTTAGTCTTGTTGCAAATCGCTGCAGATGCGGCGTTTAAAAATAGCCAACATGTCACCAGCCAAGCAGCAATGAGCCCAGCAAAAAGGGCAAGACTGAGTGCAACTGCATCAATGCGGCAATGAAGCAGATCCGAAAGCGAACTGACAGGCCAGAAAGAATAACAGCTGATTATGGGATTCAAAACTACAAGTATACAACGTTTATATACCCTGTTATAGGGTTGCGACTTTAAAACTAACTCAGGAGTTATTTAAAATTAATAGTTAATGTTTTTAAAGGTTTATAGGATCTCCATTTTTAACAAACAAAATTAAATCACTGATTTCCAAACATTTAACATATATAGACTTGTACAAAATTCGAGTTTTATATGTGTATTTTTATTGTATACCCATTAACACATTTATTTCCCATACATTGCTGATTCAGCTGGAGTCGTTTTGAGTTTCCAGGTCGTGCATTTTCCGCTGCTCCGCCGCGGATTCCGATTCGCTTTGATAAAGCGCCCACCGAACGTTTTGGGGCAATGGATTCACTCCAGTCTTCATGTGCCGATGCCTGGTGACAATTGGAGCAAAGGGGCTGCAATCCGCAGAGGAGGAGGATCTGCAAAAGAGGTGCAAGAAGGAGGTGGGCGGAAAGCGGGAGTGGGTGGGGGCGGGGGAGGGGCAGGCAGGAGGAGGGACGCTTGTCGTGTGCGTGATGCGCATGAGCGAAGCGTCATTGCGCCTTAAATGGGAGCAGCACAACTTGAAACTTGCAACACGCCTAACAATGATGCACTGCAGCACACAGGAAACAATGTGAGATCAATAAAAAGGATTGTAAAATTAAAAAAATTAACAAACATTAAGGCTTTTTTTCATTACATTTTGTTTAATTGGCTTAGAAAGCTGTGTTTTTATTGGTTTAACGGTTACATATAGCCACAGAATTGGAAAATCGATGCATTTAATTTTAAATTAAATTAGTTTTAAATTTAATCTTTTTTTCAGTGCACAGAAAATTTGAGGGGTGGAGAACTCGAAATACAAAGACACCCAAAGAAGGGGGAAAAAAAGGGGATTTTGATCGCGCGGAGTGGGCTTGCGATTTTTAGACATTTCTCATTGTGCTCATTGGCAGTTGTCTGTGCAACGATGCGTTTATTAAAGTCGGGGGTGCTCTATGGAATAGGAAGTGGGATCTCCATCATTCTCCTTACCCGTCTCCTCCGTCTCCGCCCACTTCATACCTCCCCTCGTTTCGCAATTCGTTGCCAAACTGAAATTGGCGTTGCCTTTTTTGGTAGCCCTTTTGGGGTCGCCCCCCGCTTTCGACATTGACAGACCCATAATTCTTAAAGAAGGCCAGGTTTCCCCCATTACATCTCCCTCGTAGCCCCTTTTCTGGACGTTTCCCTTTGTGAATTATTGAAATTGCGCAGTTTTTGCGATTGATCTCTGACTGCAGTTGCAGTTGCAGTCGGCCTGGCCTGTTTTGCTTCTGTTTTGTTTTATTGGCATTGCTGGGAGTCGGGATTCAGGGTCAGATCCGATGCCAACCGTTGCCGGCAATCAATCAATCAGAGAAATAGCCAAGATATCGTTAAGAGTCGCATCCCCTCCTCCTCTCTTTTCCCAGTAAAAATAGTTTTTTTTTGTTTTGCAATTGTTGGGAAAGCCAAACGAAAGACTTTATAGGGACACAGCAAATCTGGCAATGGGATATTTATGACAGCAACTGACACTACCAGTCACGAAGGAGCCCAACAGAGATGCAAACCAAAGTGTTTGACAAGAGCATGAAAAAAGGGAAAATCGAGAGGCACTTAAGAATATGATTGCAATTGCTTTTTTCAAATAGAAAGTAATAAAACAGTGTTATAGTATTTTTCTTATGTATAAACAAGAGGTTTTGACTTAATTATTATACATTTATAAATAAATTATTAAATCGTATGTTAAGATAATTTGTCAGTTTTTCAGAATGGCCAAAAAAAAATCTTTAAAATATGCCACTCTCAAAACAAAACGTCAGCAAAAGTGTCACTCAAAGAACACGATCTGGATCATGTTTCGGTATCACACATTTGCCTATATCGAAATTCACTGGCATTAAAATGCATTTAAATTCCATGCCAGATTATAGTTCTGATTGAAAGTCAATGCCAAAACATAAAACAAACGAACCAGGAGGCAGATTTTGCGCTGACTAAAAATAACAAATCCACAAAAAAAAAATTGTTTTCTTCTTTCAGAATCTCCCCTCGCTTAAATTCCACAGGGAATTCGATGGAATTGTAATGAAAACAGAAAATGGGACACCGCAAAACCAAGCGTGAGGATGAAAGGAAATCAAAACCAAAAACAGAAATTGTGGGGGAAATCTGAACGAACCAAGGGGCTCCAGAGAAAGATCCCACAGAAATCTGGGAACAAAAACAAAAAAAAGAAATGAAATGACACTTAATGCTCCACTCCAAAAAAAAAAACAAAAAGAAGAAAAACAGAAAAAAAAGAGTTTGCCTTGGGAGAAGCGGGGCAATAAAATGGCCAATTATGACAAATTTCGAAATGAATGCTGTTAATGCTCGAAAAGCATTTCAATCTCTTTCCACTCGAGAGCCTCTCAACGTCATCATTAGCACCCGTAAAACCTCCGCCACCACCATCCTGACCTTTAAAACCCTTTCTTCTGAGCAGCAATTATGGCATTTTCCCATTCAGTTTGACCTGAAAATGTGGGATACCCTTGAAAAGGTACGACTTTGTTGCGATATTTTATTATTCTGTCTTTCCGGTTTCTAAAATTTCATTTTTTCCATTAAATAATTTGGTTTTATTTTATTTCTGAAGTTATAAAGAATGGGCCATGCTTAAGACATTATGAACATTTAAATGGAAAAATGTATGGTAATGCGATTCAATTATTTCAATAGATTATTAAGTTTTTTAGTTTATGTCTTTATAATCTTAATAAAATATAATTTTGATGTTTGTAAATCTGAAGAATTCAATAAAGTAAAAAAAATAAATCAGAAACAAGCTAATTTCTTAGCTCAAATTAGAGTCCTCTAAAATAGGGCAAGCTATCTGAATGATCGCTGATAGAGAGAAGTCAATCCCCCTGCCAAGCATTTAGCCTAGATTCAGTTTGAAGTTTGCAAAGTTCAGATTGTGGGTCAAGTAATTTCCAGCTCTTCCGCCTTCTCCACCTCCCCCTCGTCTCCTTTTCGAACTCCTCCTTCTGCCAACCGATCGGCAATTATCCCGCAAACGATTTTCACGACTTTTCCAGATCTTCTTCCAAGTCTTCTACCATCTATCTCTCCTTCTCTTTCTGTGGAACAAATTTATTTTACCTCAAAAATAGCCATTAACAATTTTTCTTCACTAATCTTTGCATCTATTGGCCTGGCCAATAACTCCCCCTCTTCCTCTCTTCCACTCTCTTTAACCGGCGAAATCCGATCAGAGAAAAATCGAAAAGTTTTCCATTAGGAAAAATTGCTTTAGGAAAATGGTTAGCAATGTATAAAAATGTCAAAGATCGCATCGTTCGAATTAATGATCGGGGCCATGGAGAAAGAGAATGGTACACAGAAAAAAAAGAGTTGATTATATTGTTATTTTTCTTTGCTTATCGAGGAAAGTTAATGTTTTGAAACAATATTGTTCTAGATCAGTACATTTTTAAAACAATTTTGAGTAATAAGAGATTTTTTATACAGATCCAGAAATCTTTACCACTTTATTTTAAGAAATAATTAAAAATTATTTAGTTTATTCTAAGGTACAACATTTTACAAGATTACCTGAATTTTATTTAAAAAGAAGGCACTTTAAGAATGTATTCTACTAATTTTCCAGTGTATGAATGGGTTAACGAAATTGGGTAAGGATAGACTTTGGCTACAGTTGGTAGCTGCAAAGCACTTAATGACGTCATTACAAGCCAGCACAGCACGTGCTCTTCCTCTGGAGAAAAGGAGAAAAATGAAATAAAAATTCAAATTTGAATTCAAATTTTCTGCTCAGGGGTGTATCCAGTTCCATGAATATGCAAATTGGTAAGAGGCAGAAGGGGCGGCGTGGGAGCGAGAGGGGAGAGGATATAGAAGTTGGATCGTGGTGTTGTCGTGCGTGAATTGTAAATAAATTTATTGTGTTCGCAATTTTTTCCTATCTTCCCCCCGTTATGTCTACTTGTTGGCTTACACTTTTGGTTTTAATGGTTTGTTCATGCAGAATTTGAATAATAGTCACAGTTACCCCATTGTTTCAATGGGGAAAAATCATACATTTTTAATTCAAGTCTGCGCGAGGGTCGCCAAATTATTTGGCAAATGGGAAAAATACTCACAATGACAAATGATTTATGAAGCCTGGGGGAAGTATTTGGCTTAGAGGGAAAGCGGAAGCTCTAAAGTGACAATCTTGAACGAAAATCGATTTTAGCCCAACTTGGATGTGTTCAAATTGAAATAAATGAACTTGGCATAAGCGTGCCTAGAAAGTTAATAAAAGAATTACGATTGAAATTCTTCTAAAATTCCAAACTATTAAATGCTGTTCATATTAAAGACAATGATGTAGTTTTAAACTGTTTATAAAGCTTAGAATTTTATATTTTAGAAAAAGAAAACCAATAAAATAAACCAAGATAAGTTCTTGGAGTTTCTAGAAAAACAATAAAACCTTCTTTTTAATGCACAGCATAATTTGTATGTCAGTGAACTGTTCTTCTTAACTCCATGAGTACATGAGAATTATTTCTGTTCGGTGGAAATTAAAACATTTGAGATGCCTGCACAGAAGGAGCAACGTGGAATATATCACAACTCAGAATGCCCTGCTCGAAGGCATTCGATTTCTATTCCCTTTAGCTGGTTCCTTGGATCCGGGAATGTCGACTGGATCCCGCTGCCGGTCATGGCCATGGTCATTGGTCTGAGCTCTCGTCTCGGAATTCCCCCATCTGGCATTTCAATTACAACAGATCCAGCGCGATCTAGACCTAATTGATTGACTCCGGCGCAGGAAGGTGCTGATAATATTTATACCACGTACAATTTGGATCCTCTTGCGCCCGCGCAGAATGCAATTAAATTGCATTTTCCACAGAGAACAATGAGCAATTTTCAAAGATTTCCACGCCGGCACTCAGCACGTTTCCTACATAAACCATAAGCACCAGCAAGTAGAAGATGATGATGGCTGTGCAGCTGCTCCAGCTTCATCCTCCTTTCCGAGTTTTTCACAGTTTTCAGAGAAGGAAAAATTATCGTGAAGAAGGAGGCAGCGCGGCAACGCAAACGGTAAACACGAATCGCAAAGGAGTGAGGAGGGGGAGGGTGTTCGGTGCAAGTAACAAGTGCAACGTGGCACATTTTCGAAAGCTCCTCCGCCACTCACGATTTTCACCCCAGGCAAAAGCCACCAGGCAACATATATTTTACCATTTCTCTCTGCTACAGAGAGAGGTCTACTTTATATGTGAGGGCGTTTGTAACAAGCAAAAATAATTAATTCTCAAAATCATAAACCTTAGGATCAATAGGCCAATACAAAAACAATACGGAGACTGGCTTTTACCACATTCCTTGATTAAAAAAGACCATTAAAAAAAAGCATAAGAATAACTTAGAGGTATTAGCGAAATAGGTAAAAGGTTATACTATCTTAGACCTACTCAACGAAAAATATAACCCTTTTTATGTTGGCTAAACTTTATTTTCTATGTATTAGAAAAATCTACAACGTAAGTATTTTTGTGCTTAAAATTTCTTTTAAGTTAAAATTAATGTAAAGAAGAGAATCTAATAAAGTAAAGGACACTTTTCTAGTCGCTACCTATCTGTGATCACTCTTGGTTCTTTTTTTGTTGCTTTATTTAATGGAGGATTATCCAGCAAAACAGTTGCAACAGTTGCATCCATCAACTGGAGAGCGGTGGTTTCTGGCGGTGGGGTGCTGGCCCTAACTTCGTTTCTTTTTTCCTAGTTTTTTTTTTTTTTTTATCTGTAGTTGTCAACACAAAAGTTTGCAGACCAAGGAGGTTGGCGGGATAATAGCAAAAGAAATCTCAGCAGGCGGAGCCAGTTGAATGAACTCAACGGAAAAGCTGAAAAATGGTTCAGTGTTGTTGTATTTTTTTTTTGCGGCCAGGTAATGATGATGTTGCCAACGCAACGCAGTAGGTTCCCTGTGAAAGGAAACGAGGCCAGACACAAACGCTGGAGCAAAATCAGACACTGAAGGAGGAGGGCTAAGAGAATAGCAGCACAAAGCACTGCGAGAAGCAGGAAACGAGCCACAATAGGACAACACCGGGATGTTATGGCATACACGCGAAAAAGTAGTTTGAAATTCATAAAATCCTTAAATATAATGTGACCTGCAAATAAATACATAAATCAAAGTTTATTTGCTTAGCTAAAATTTCTTTACAACAAAATATTGTTATCTAGAGTTTGAATTCAAAATGTAGCATTTGTTTTCAGTGTGGTTTCAGATGCACCGCCAGTGAGAAATTGGAAATGGGAGGGATCGTTCGTAGCAAAGGAGGAGGAGCACCAGCAATTGGAACAGGAACTGTCTTAATCCTGCAATCAATGGATAGTGAGAGGCAAATATGCCCTCCAGCTCAGCCGAAACCATCTGCAAAAAACTATCTAAGAATCGATGGATCGAGCAGTGCGGGGGAGCTGCGCAGATCATCTGGAAGCTACGTCCAACCGCATCCAGCAGATGCAACTGCAGCAGAAGCTGCCGTTGCCTTGGGGAATATTTTTATCACATGCTGGCTAGCACTTGGGTGCATCTCCATTGGAACCCCACTCATCCTGCCCAACTTCTTCCACTTGTAAGTCAATGGCGTGTAAAATAGCTGGCGGGCATTGTCCGGACAAATGGACAGTGAACGGACCGTGGACACGCGGATGGACAGCCGAAGAAACGAGACGAGAACGCTGCTGGCTTTTGGATTTGCAGCTAAATCAGAGATGACCGATCGCAGTCACTTTTAACATAATCATACAAACACGTAGCTAAAAAGTGTAACCTCCAAATTAAATCGTTTTAAAATTAACATATACCTTATTCCTGACATTTTCCATTTCTGCAGAGATTGTAACCTACTTTGAAGTTGTATTTGGCAAAATTTCAAACCAAATACTTGCCCTCTAATAATTCTATTTTCCGATGATTTTAGAAGTTCCAGTTAAAAGTTCTTAAAATGTGTCTATACTATTAGACCGAAACGAACCAATAATAAGCTAGCTCATCTCTGGCTGCTGGCGTAGATCTCCGGAGCAAGTGAACGGCAGCAATTGGGCTGATCGAGGAGCCCGAAGTTGCATGTGGCTGGAAAATCAGAAGCAAATGCAGCTGCTGTTCTGATCGCCAGATCGAGATGATCATGATTATGGGGATGATAATTATGGAGTTGTTGTGGGTTCTGTTGTTGTTGCCACTTGTGTTGGCCGTTGTGCTAAAATTTAATAAGTGCTAAAATAATCAGCGCTTGCTTTATGCAAACTTGTTGCAATCATTATGTGCTTTTCGTCTCTATTGTTGTAGTTCTTGATGGCCGAGTCAATGAACTTGGCAGTGCTAGCAGTGGTTACTGTTGCTGTGTTCCTCTGTTTGTGCAATGTGTGTAATTCAAAGCGAAATTATAATGTTGAAAAAATTGTGGCCAGCGAAAAACGAGTTGTACACAACAGAGTCCCCATTCCCATTCCCCCTATTTCACAAACTACTACTCCAATGACCCCACTTCCTATGCCCCTAGCCCTTCATCCGTCTTAGTATACCCTTTCAGAGGGTATTTTACTTTCAGCAAATATATATTTAGAGACTGGATACTATACTCTGTAAGTTTAAAGACATTTATACTTAATTATTAGCATTTATGACTTATTGTCAGTCACTGAAAAGTTAACTAGGTTTTTTACAAAATATATATATGCTTAAGTCTTATTTAGTATATAAATTTATAACTTTTAACTAATTACTAAGTTTAGTGTAAATTTGATAACTGTAATACATCAAAAATGTCACAAAGATAAACTATTTTGCAAGTGTATTCTTAAATTTGTATTATTTCTGGTTCCAAGCTAGAAGCATAATATAATTTTTTATGACACACAGAAAATTCTTGTTGTCGCCGCATTTTGTTGTTGCCAGTAATTAAATAAAATTATGTTGCAGACCTGTCTCTCTATTTTTTTCTGGAAGAAGAACCAGCCCCAAGACGAAGAGTGAGTTGACAAAAGCTGACACGCAAGAAAAAGGGGAAAGCACGCGAGCGAATCTGGTAAACATACTCGTATATAAATAGTTTTCAAATGCGAAATGACATTTGACAGGGGAAAGATGGGGGAATTGGGTGTCATGCACTTGACGTCATCTGGCCAATGAAATGGGACATAATTTGATTAGCACTAGCTGCTTGAGTGATATTAATTCAAACCTTTAAACAGTTTGTCACAAAATATTAACAATTAAAAACCAATAATTAAATAACTTTAATACTGCTTTAACTTTAAAATTTTTTAGAATGGAGAGTCACAAACGGTTATCGAATAATCATGGAAGGTCCGTAATTGAGAGTTGAACAATTTTTAAGTTTTTACCCCATGCTGTCGCTCTCCAAGATCTAACTTTACAGCTTCTTTATCTGGCCCATTTCATTCAACCTTTATTTTCGATTTCCCCCGCAAACGAATCCAACTCTTAGACAAATAACTCTATCACAATTGAAATATCATCGCAGTGAAGAAAAAGCCGTAGAAAAAAGATCGAAACAAATTGGCTGAGCATTAGAAACACATAAAACTTCATTAAGCTCGTATTCTACTTTTTCCAACTACCAACAGAGATAATAACGAACTGTGCGCGAGTGCAGCTTTTACAATTAACTTGAAAGACCATAACACAAAGATACGAGGCCGCCAGATAGAAAGATGAACAAAAGCAAAAACTGCAGGAGCAGCACCACAATCTACGATGACGAGGGAATGGCCCCCAACCTGGACATGCACTGGAAAAATATGTGCTGCACTTTTAAAAGTGATATAACTAATTTGACTGTTATGTTATATATATTAAATTGTATTTTTAAAATTTAAAAGGTTCTATTAGGTATTTTTTATTATCTTGACTGAGATAAAAATAGAAATTAATATGGTTTTCTAGAGGTAAAATCTGACATTTAATATCAAATCAGAAATGTTTTGTTTTTGTTGTTGTGTATAAAGCAACAGTTGCGCCGCTTGAGAGCATCCGTTTGTTGAAGTCCAGGGACGGCTTTTATTATTATCATTGTTCTGCCTCTGCTGGTTCTTTAGGCCATAGCTGCTGATGTTTCTGCTGCAACGAAAGTAGACAAACTCCGGCAACAAACTAAAGTGAATTGCAATGAAAGAGAGCCCAGTCAACAGCAGAAACAACATAAGAACCAGAGGCAACCGACATAGAAAACTATTAAAAAATACAAGAAACTAACAAAGAACAGGTAAAATGTAGTACAGTTGTTGCTCGTAAAATTTGTTATCTCATTTTATAATTATTTGGAAATGGGAAAACTTGTTTCATAGAAAGAGATAGAAATTCTATTTATATACATTTTTGGCTTAGCTAATAAAAGGTGTATTGTGTTAATGATAACAAACATAAATAAATATGACTAGCAATTAAAAGAATTCTATAGCAATTCTCTTTTGGTGTTTTAGTGCTTTAGTGTAAAAGAGTTAAAGTAAAAACTCTAATCAGCCCACCTAAACTCAAGTGATTTTTTAATGTCTGGATACTTAAAGCCAGTGATCACTGCAGTTACAAAAATGGATGTTCAAGTCTGATTGTTGGACTGTTTGACGCTCGTCATCGACCCCACCCCGTGGTACCTACGATCCCCACACCCCGAAACCCCAAACATTGCTTTTTTATGGCCGTGGGCATGAAATTTGATTCTCGGAAGAGTTCATTTGTAGCCTAGCGTTAAGGTGAGCTGATGGAATTGAAATTGGAATGTCTGCACCATGCTCGAATCCAGGTAACTTAATTAAAGTGCTTGCGCCTGGGTTGTCGCGCACTGCAACTGCATTTGTTAGGGTTGCCGCGGTAACAGACAAATAGCGGAAATCTCATTGTTAGCCATTACTGAGCAATAACATTTGGTAATGGCCATGGGCGTGTCCCTTGGGGGCGGATTCCCTGAAACCGACAGAAGTTGCCAAGGCTGTAAATTCGCTTTTGCCAAACATTTTTCACAGCCCTGTTCAGCCAGTTACTTTTGTTTTTATTACTTCCTCGTTTCGCACTGTTGTTCTTATTGCTATTGTTGTTATTCCCATCGACATTGCATCCCCGTGGGAGCTTGCAGGCGCCCGAAATTGCAAACACAGATGGGGAGAAACTAATAGTATTAGTACAACAGAATACTCAATTTTTAAATTAATATTTAATCATTTCAGAGATATGTAACTAAATATTAAATATGTACAGCGCTGCCACGAAACAGTAAACTAATAATAAAATCAGAGGGTTTACTGTATTTCAATTATTTCAAATAGAAAATATATACAAAATTTAGAACGAAATACATTTTTTTAATTTTCATTAGCAAATATATATGGGTAAAATTTGCTAACAATATATCAGTTAGTTTGATCAACAATATGTAACCATTTGGATGACTCCAACTGTTTTTTTGGCACTGCACATGTAAATAAAATGTGAAAGAGAGATAGCAATATGTTAACTCGATCTGCGAAAGAGATGGCTGCAGTTGCAGTGGCAAACAACAAATAACAAAAGAAACAATAACAAAGCGCAAATTGTTTGCTTTTGTTGCCGACGAGGATAAATGCATTGATTTCTGACAGTCGACAGTCGGAAGCAATAGCTTTTTTTTGTGGCCAGGCAAGCGTGAAGAAAATAAGAGAATTGAAGCCCTTTGGGGTGATTTTTCCCCTTTCCTTGACACCGCCCCCTCTCTGAAACATCGCTCAATTGGTTGCTACTTTTGTTGTTTTAATATTCCGCTTTTATGGAGTAGAAATAGCAATGAATTGACTTTTTTTAACTCACAAGTGCAGGAAATAATTATATTGTTTGCTTGCCCTAAGTTTTAGTTGATTCATAGACATATAATAATTACCTTGTTAGTTTTTTTAATTTCTCCAACAACAACAAAACTGTGGGCAGGAGCGTCCGCGCACTTACAGAAAGCCACTATTTTTCAATGAAGGAATTACTTACATGTCTTTATTTTATAGTCCATGTACAAATGAATGTCCATTAATTAAGTTATTGTAGAATTGGAACCAATTTTCACACTTTCTTTATACCTCGATATCTTATTTGACAACTACCGATCGGTGTGCTTAAAAGAAGAAGAAGAACTTTTCAGCTAGAAAGGGATGGCATTATTGTACCTTCGTTAAGTATATTCAGTGTTGATAAATTTCCAAAAGATCTCATCGCCGAAAAACGAGACGCCTTTGTCGCTTTGTTAAAAAGTGAAATTTAAATTAAACGGGAATCTGCAATGTTTTTGACCGACCGACAACCCCAATTTTGCCTGCATTTTAACTGGAAATTTCGCTGACGACCGCAGTTGGCTTTGCGTTTTACGTTTGAAAGGATTATGAACCGGTTTACTTCGCCTCTGCGCTGGGCGCATAAAAAACAACGGGGCTTAACAATCCGGCTGGTCAGCGAACGTTTCTCAGTGGGTGGTGGGTGGTTAGCAGTGATTTAAGTTCGGGGGTGGCTTAACCTCCCTGAAGACCATCGCCTCGAACCACTGCCCCCGCCCACATCACCGCCCACTTCATGCAAATGGCCAAACATTAAGGCGACACTTGAGTTGTGTCTACAAACAGCTAAGTTCAATATGGTAGTTTCAAAACACTGAATACAGTTTTGTTAATATTTCAAAAGCATAAACCATAATTTATAAATAAAAAAAATGCATAATTATGTATATAAAATGTTTAATTTATATATGTTTATGTTTATATATGTTTATATTTATATATGAAAATAGTAAGGGCACTAATCTTGGTAGTGCTGACATTTAAACAAGTTATATAAGCTAATTGTTTATACCTTATTAAAACAATTTAGTATTGAAATTAAATTATTTTATTACAGTATTTTTTTAAAACATTACAAATTTATTTATTTAATTGTCGTTTTTTTTTAATATCTACTAAATTGCTCAGAAATTCTTTGTTTATTAATACAAAAGTGCAGCTAAGAACAAGTAAATCAACATTTATTTTTCACTTTATTTCTCCTAAGGTAAATAAAATGTTATTATTGTTATTTTAAAATCGGTTAGGCATATAACATTTTCAAATCAGAAAATAAATTCTTTAATTGGTTCTTTGATTAATATTTTGGAAAGTGATTAACATAATTATATATTTGTTAACAATGTTTAGCTAATATTGTGGTGACCTCATCTGTTCACAGCTGCATGTCAAAAACAGGCCACCCCGTTCCTGGCCAATGCAAAGGCAAATGCAAATGCAAACAATGGCCAAGGCTGCGACGGAAGAACAAGTCACGTGCTGCCCGCTCCGAAGTCCATGTGTCCGTATTCCTGGGCCCTTGTTCCGTACTCCTAATAAGCGGCAAATAATTGGCAGACGAACTTGAGACTGCGACTACCCCAATGGCAGGAGGCACGGCGATTGCCAGTGGCAACTGCAATGCCACTAAAAATCGATACCAACCACCACACAGCCACCCTGCAGGTTGTCGATCCTTGCTGGAATGCTTATTTGCTTGTTTGTTTGCCTGTCTCCTTTTTGTGGCCAGCCGGTTTCCAGTCGCAATGCGAGTGCCAGAGAGAAATCCGCTCTCAATTGCAGTTGCATTGGCCTAAAGTACAGGTAAGCCATCAGAATTAAGTGTTCCTGCCCCAAATGACTAATAAACTTAATACTATGCTAGGTGAGCAGACTAGATATGGGGACATTTTTTTACCTCAAACGAACAGCAATTAGAATTTCCGGCCATAAACCCTGTCAAGAACTGAAAAGCGTTAGCCCAGAACCACGTCAACTGACCAAATTTGAGTGTCAAGCCCAGGCAACAGTAACTTGAACAGGGAGGGATTTAAAAAGCAACATTTTTAAATCTATTATTTTATTTGTTTAACTCAAACTGCGCGACTAAAGGTGCCACATTGAATAATGTTTTTGGACATACTATATTGTAATTCAGTCACAGCTAATAATTTTTAAATTTTCTCAAAACCATTATTGTTTCACCTGCAATACATAAGCTTAAAATCAATTCTGTAAATATAAAATATCATGTTTAATTCTATAGGTTCTGTAGAGCTAGTTATCAGCTGCCAAATTGACCTAGTTGAAAGTATCTTATGTAAATAACCATTACACTTTAGGCAACTCGAAAACACTCCCAATCCGCTCCTGTAACTTGTAATGACAAAAGCACACGATCATTACGGCGTTAGTAGTTGCATTCTGTCGCCCTGCTCAATGAACCGTTCCGCTTGCTGCAGTGGGTCCGTCTTTGGCAGCAACAATTAATATGGCCAGCGATGCGAATCTAATAATGTGACTACAATGACGACAATAGACCCGCTCCACGAGTCCCCGGCTCGCCAGTTCTCTGGGTTATGTAAGCAGAGTAGCGAACAAAGCTTGGCTCGGTTTTTCGAATCCCGGGCAGCTGCAAAGTGTGATATGTGGCCGGTTCTAACGATACGTCATTCTGATATATGCCCCGAGGTGTGGACTGTATATATGTACGTGTATACCACTTTTAGGTGCGTCATAAATTAACACTACCTCTGTCTGTTGGCCATTCGAAGATAGAGGCCCAGTGGGCGGTAGCAGGGCTGAGAAATCCAGCAGAGGGAAAACAATTAACCATTGCATGTCGGTCGTGCCCAGAACTGCTGCATCGAGATCCATGGACCATGGTCAGCAGCGGTGGTGGCCAGTGGTGGTGGTCAAGTTGCGTGAGATTGCCGGTGGAAGATAACGAGCGGTGGAATTTGCAGTGGCTACAAATGAGCGATCGTTTATCTCAATGGGCTAACATGATCACCGAATGTTTTGCTCTTATTGGGGAGGGAAAACCTAATGGCATCGATTAGAATTAGTTTTACGGCCCTTAAAATCATCGAGTTTGATTTTGTTATTGCGAGCACATCAAGTGATTTAAGTAGGCTCTAAATTTTACCAGCGTTGTATTATTTGACTTTATTACCATGGATTATATATTTATAGAACTTCCAAAATTTGACACACCTACAATTTGCGAATTTTATACTATCTTCATTATTCGGAAAAATTTTTCAATTTGTTGCTTATTATATAAAAGCATAATTTTAGAGAAAACTACTAGCTTTAGTTGCAAATACCATTTATTATACTTAAACCAAATCCTAAAATATTTGTTTACTTCTAACAAATTTTTTATCCTGTTTTAGAACTTAATTTGCTCTGTGTATAAGATGTGTACGCTTTATAAATAAATCTTGATTCCTAATCTACTCATTCGCATCGAAACCATAACTCTCACTCTTAATACTCCCCAAATCCAATAAATCGGCAAAACAAAAGTGCAGCTAAGCTACAATAACAGTTAAGTGCTAGAAGCATGCATAAAATCAATAAAGTTGATTTCTAGTTTGGAATCAAAATATACAAATAAGGGATATGCCAAATGGTGGGAAGATGTGCAATAGCACGGACCAACATCGAAACCGAAATCCCGAAAAAGCGAAATTTAAGAGCGGTTCTACTCGAAGGACCGCGTATTCGTATTCCCAGGCGATGATAATCGGACGGACGGGAGCTAAAAGAAACTAAGGGTGGTTACGACATGAACATGGCAAAAGTAACCCTCCAGTGGTAACTGTAAAACTGCAATTGCAGTTGAGCCGAACTAAAGGGAAGCAACCCCCGATGAGGAATCCAAACCCCTCGAACAATGGCCCATCCTTCGCCTCTTTTATCCCTTCTGTTGTTCGATGGTGGCGCATTTGCAATGACAAACAACAATAAAAATTCGATATCGAGGCGATCGATCAATAAGCAGTTGCCAACACACACGCAATATCTTTTGCGTGAAATTTCAGACAAAGCGGCGACATATTTGGAAAGAGACTTTTTGAAAAACAGGATTTGAAGGAGGGAGGGCTATAGTTATGGCCTACATATATGGTGTGCTCCCTAGATCGGGATAGTAGCGGCAGCTGCGCAGGCGCCGCGATTCAAACAGGGTTGTCATCTCGCACACAGATTCCCTGCTGATTTTGGTGGTTGATTTCACAACTGAGTGTCTCTCAAACGAAACTGGGTACAGTAGTCCACTGGACTTATCGTCACGTTTATGCGGTGTTAATGATCTTGAATAAATTTGGTATAATTTCAAATAAAAATAAAGATTGTAAAGATGAATAAAAATTTAAAATACCTAGACGTTTTAACGTCCTTATGATAAGCTAAAAGTATTTTGAACTGATTTCAAAAGGTTTTTCTTTACTTTAATTTTTAAAGAATAAAAATTATGTTGATTAAAGATATCAAGATTTATTTGAAAAAATTCTGACTAGAAATAAACTAAGAATGGGAAAAATTATAATACCTTTTTTAAAAATCAAAAAATATTAATTCTTTTGCACATCCTATGCTCACAAAAAATCCAATCAATCGACGCATAAACTACAAAACATGTCCTCATCACTTAGATACGAACATTTGTCACTGGCTTAAATATGGCTCTAACTGTTTTCCATCCTAAAAAGGGGTGACATGCGTCGTTTGTCCAATTTGTTGCGCAATCAAACCGTCGCCTGGACTCCTCTGACAAACGTGCGTGTCGCAAACCAAGTCCACGTCCAAGTCCAGGTCTTTTAGCTGGTAATTGGTTTGTCATTATAGCAAAATCGAAGCGGAGAAAAGTGCAATGAACTTGGGCTGGAAAATACGAGAGATTTTTTTTTGTTTGTTGAAATACAGAAGGAGGGAAGGTTCAGCTGCCTTGCCTTCTGATCTTGGCACGTTCTATTAGGAACCTCAACCCTCCCTTTCAACCGTCGCACCTTTCCTCCTTAACGATTGTTTCCTGGCATTTTATGGGTTTAGAAAACAGCTGACGGGAGAATAAACCTTTCTTTCCTGTTTTACAGTGTTTCATTTCGAAAATCCCATTTGTAATGAAATGCACGAGGTCCTGGCAATCGCACCCAAAGGATCATTTCTAGTTATGTCCAATTTTTCCCATGCCTCGGTCAAAGTTCGGGAAAGATTTATGGGAATACCAATTGAAATGCCAAGAACTCTGATATCTGCAATGGGGGGCTCTAAAAACCATTTCCATACCGAACAGTTGCTCTATAATAGTATGAGGGTGCTCTTCTCATTCTTTTGTTGTCCAGAAAAGTACCAAACGTCACCAAATACGAGGGGAACTGTGTTTTCTATACAACTCTGTAGACATGGATGCCGTTTAACGACCCAACGAAAAGCACAAAACTCAATGATTCAATGATACTTTATCGCCAAACTTAATCTTCTTGAGAGGGGGGGACTATGAAGTGACATAACATACAAGTCGGGTGTGTTGGGTGAAGTGAAGCACCCAAATAATAAGGGCTATGTATTTCATGAGAATGTTTCAATCAGTGCAGCAGTTTATGAAAATTTATATTGGTGAATGATGTAATTGAGTATTGATTTTAAAGGGTTAACTCAATTGCTACGTTGTGGTAATTATGGTGTTCCAACATCATATATAGGGGTAAAGTAAAGTCAATCAGCGAATTTTCTCAATCAAGGGAATGTTCAGAATATCAAATAACTGTAAAGTATTTTGAATAAATATAGTTTATGACATGCACAGAAAATTATTGTAATATTTACTATTTTATCAACACAATTTAAAAATAATTTTGTTTTTATGTTTAAAGAGCATGAAAAATTTGATTTTGTTAGGACTACGATTGCCCGCATTCTCCCTTTTATTTATTTTTTGTGGGTAAATCTAAATCAAATTAACCAAGGGGCCACAGAAATCTGTGTACACATTATTAACTTGATTGCCCTTTGTTGCTATTGGAAAGTAATTTTTCTCTATTAAATTTTCTTCAAAACGAATTTGATGGTGGAACCTTACCAATCCCAGCGAACTCTTGTTTTTAATTTAGTTTATCACTTATTGTTATTTAATCCTTTGCCCAGGCCACCATCCGCATCCTGGACAGATGTTTGTCTAGCTCCAGTGTTCCCTTTTAATGCCTTGTTCGCGGGATTAATGTGAGGACAAAAACTAGAGGGTGGTGATCAGGGGGAAAGCATGTGTGCTGATTTTTGCACTATGGTGGGTCTTAAGCCGTATTAATTTTCAATAAGTGCATTGAGGTCTATGAAATGTTTGATAAATGGCGCAGCGCGTTAATCCTGGATGTTGGAAAGGGCCGAGATGCATCTATCCTGTAAACGTGACTTTCTGTAATCGCAACGTGACATGGCAAATGTAACCACTAATTGGTAAATCTTTAAGCTTAAAATCAATAGGCTTTTATATTCCATTATTCAATATATGAGTGAATTTCTACGTACCAAAAATATTATATTTATATATATTTACTTTTATTAGTTTTATATGCGTTATTTTATTACCAATAACTTAATTAAACAATCGTATGTGTTTAAACATCTGAACTATTTTGTTTTAATCCAGATATAATTTTAGTTACTGAATTTTTTGACCTTTTAGAAAATTCATAATCATCTATATTATAATCAATGGAACAATTAAAAAGTTTGCACACTTTGCTGCCCAAAAGTATGCCAAGAATTTTAGATACCTACCTTATCCAATGCACAAACCATTTAACCCGCTTAACCGTTTATGAATCGGTTACACCGTTTAAAGTGTAATATAAACTTTAAATTTTTGCTTTATTTACTTAAGATGTACATTTTCAGAAAATGATTAAAAAAACATTTCTTTACTTGTTATAAATTCAAAAAATCTGCAGCTTAAAAGTTTTGCGACCGCAACCCTTGAAAAGCCCATACTTTGAATTGACTAAAATGCGTAATACCTATATTATACTTTTAAACTCTAAATGCAGATTTTAATCTCCATGAAGGTCGTGATCTGTATTTATTCTGGATTTATTTATATTACTCACGCTCTGACCTTTTCAATAGAAACAAAACCACGTGCATGAATCACATGTTTAAATTTCGCCAAGTTCGTGCTGGAACCACTCAACCTACTTGAACTTAACTAAACTTTGGCTGATGCAATGCCCTGTAAAATTGCGTCGGTGTAAAATCGCCACACAAAAAAAAAGAGGTAAAACAGTTGAGAACATCCAAACAACATTGTTTGCTTATGTTGTGTGCTCTGGTACAGTGGTGTCCATAAAGGGAAAAAGGGGGATCTCGAAAATTGAAACGGATCTATTCGTTTTATTGATTAATACTCTCTTGGTTTCTGCTGACCAATTGACCCTCATCAATCATGGCCCACGAAACAACTATTGGCTGATCGCCGCAATTCGTTGGTAATTAAATAAAATGAAGAACTTTTGGTTTCGGAGTTCCGGCTTAATAAAAAGTTTTAAAAAATAAAGGAATTCTGTGTTTGTTGCTATTTTGCAAATTAATTAATAGTACTTTATTTTTGCAAAAGTAAATTTAAAAAAAATATATATGTTTGAATGATTTGTACGTTTAATTCTAAACATGCAATAAACTATTTTTATATTTAAGGTTATAAAGGTTTAAAGGTTTTGCTGTTTTAAAGAATATTTAGTTATTTTTATTGCTTTAATAATTTAAATTTTATGTCCCATTCTGTCTATATATTGTGTAGAAGTAAATTTAAATTCGTTGGCATTTGTTGCTTAGTTTTTGTTTTATAAATAAAAGTTATTGTATATTAAACTTTATTTTGTCTACAAGAGAAATTCAATGTTCACATTGAATAACTAATTTGTATGGCCTTTTCAAACGCCTTGGCTTTTATTTTCTATGTATAAACCTTTGAGATAGGAGCCCTTAGTTCTATTCTATATTCCAGTTTCAGTTGCCAGCCCCAGACGCTGGGCTGATGAATTATGAATATGCCCAGCGCCGGCTCGTGACTCAAACAGGTGCACAATCGCACGGGGAGCACGCCAGGCGGGTCGAGACCAGACTCTAGACGAGCCCCTCCTCCAGCAGCATTTCCCTGTACCCGCCTTTCAGCCTTTCACCTCCTGACATTGGCATATTAATGTTTCCCCTACAGCAGCAAAAATTGCTTAATTTATTCAACAGTTTTCGTGTGACTTGAGCAAACTGAAACAATAAATCCGGCTAAATGCATAAAAAATTAAGTGTAAATAAGATAGAACATTACCCAAAATGAAAGGTAACTGGTTCTGGAGGGAAATAAACACGTTAATAAAAATCTATGTACCGCGTACATGAGATCCCGTACCGCTTTCGATTCCGATTTGAAAGTTTCTTGACTAAACTAAGGCCAGGCGGATATTGTGATCATGCAAAGAATAAACCTTCATATGCATAAGCGTGTGATTTAATCAGAGTCATTAGCACAGGGATCTAAGTATTCAAATTCATGCTGGACCAATGTCCACACACATACCCCCTACAATTAGCCCCCAGGCCGACCTCATCGCGATGATATAATACCCATGCATCGGGGCTCATTGTGATCAAAAAGATCACAGATCATTGGATTTTTTGTTGGCTTATTGGCTGTGTTTGATTTACTTGCGGAAATGTTGGAAGACAGCTCATTGAATTTACAAAATGTAAATGTCAATTTGGATCTTTCAAGAATTAGGAGACCTCTAATAGGGCTGCATTAGCATCTGAATGAACTTTGCGGTGAATGGAAATTCTCGGCTTCCTACCGAAGATCTTTCAAGGTTTTTAGATCAATTCTCATGCTTTTGTATGGCTAATCTATAATACTTTTCATAGAATTGGTAATATGTTAAATTTATTTGTTTACGATAATTTAATTTTGATGTATTTGAATTTTAAGAAAATAGACTGTTCTTTTCATTTCCTATTTTTTAGGCCATTAATATTCAAAATGCTTTATTGAGTTTGATTTTAAATTGTCAAGTAGGTCTTTTATTTAATTATAATTTATAAATTTATAGATGTTAGGGGGTTTTCATCGCTTTTGTTTTGTGTATAAAACTTTAATTTTAACTAGTATATATTCCTTTTAATAAAATATATATATTTTTCTTTTACTTTTCAATGCACAAACCTTTTAGTTATTTTCACTTTCTACAGAAGCCTGATTTTTATATCACAAAATAGTTTTATTCAGTTTCGAGTCTTATAACTTATGTACAAATTAGAACATTTATATACATTACATTGATGGTTAGACAAACTTAGGGCTACGAGTAGCGATCAATGCTTGGCATCGACAAGTTGAATATGGCATGACTCATCATCCCCTCATCCCCTCATCTCTTCGCCTATCGAAGAAGAGCCAGGAGCAGAAGGGTTGTCAGACTCCAACTGATGGCTCCGCTGGCACCACTTGTCCTGGCCATTTGCTCCTCTGCCGGCAACTGAGCCATGGCCACCAGCTGCTGTTCGTCATCGAGCTTGGGTCTGTAGCTCCAATCGATGGTGTTGGTCTTGCAGATTTTGGCAAAGACTCGCGCAGAAATCTTGGGAGTTCTTGTGCGCTCCGGCGAACTGAAGTCCACGTGATACAGTCCAAACTTCTCCGTGTAGCCGGCCTTCCACTCATAACTGTCCATCAGACTCCAGGCAATGTAGCCACTGATATTGACACCATCCTCCATGGCATCCAGCACCGCTGAGAGGTACAGATTGTAGTAGTCCACACGGGCGTAGTCCTCCAGACCGCCGCGATCACTAACGCCATTCTCCGTGACAATTATCTCGGGTGCATTGTACTCGCGGTGTATCCACATCAACAGATTGTACATTCCCTTGGGATAGACCTGCAAAAACGGAGCAAAGTACGGGGCACAACCCCCAGTTAGTGCAGTTCATTCACCTGTCCGCCCGCGCCACCTGGCCAAAAAGTCACCCCCTTTTTGATTCCTGCCTAAGTAGTTTACTCGACAAACCATAATTCAAACTGTAAGTGGGGATAAGTCAACCCTCAAGTTGGCTCCAGTCACTCCACCAAGTTAATTACACAACCTCATCGTGGACGTGAGGGATTTACCATCTCTCGTCTCCAGAGGGTGAGCCACAATCAATTTAGCCGACTAAGCGAAAGATAATTGAAGTCGTCGAGATGAAGGAAACATGGTTCTTGTGTAAAATTGTGGACCATTTTCATGACCTCATAATTTAATAACTCTTGTAGCTACAAAACTTTTAAAGTGCTTAAAAGGAAACCTATTTATAGTTATAAAAAAAATGTAACTCAATTTTCTGGCATTGAATTTATATTATAATACACTTCAAGTAAGAAAATAAATGTATTTTTAATGACAAAGCGACCTAAAAAAAATCCTAAGAGATATGAAATTGATCAGAAATCAAAAAGTAAATTCCCACACTTTTAGCTACAAGAACCTGATATATTGTCAGATTTTTATTATTACTGTTCGCTATTTTCCTATAAACCATATTTGAATTTATTCATTTAACCCTCATTTCCCATATTTTCTGTTTGAGATTTTTCTAGATCGTAAAGTTCCCAGTATTATCTCCATAATTTCTCCTCCTACATTATATTTTCCCCTTAAAAATCGTAAGACCTCTCAAACTCACCTTAAGCCAAACGGATCCGGAACCGGGCCAGTCGACGCCAGCCTGGCTCTCGACCACGCCCATGTCGTGATTGAAAGACGGCACCGGGAACTTGCCCGTATTATTGTGTCCATTCGGGGTGACCAGGTTGCTGGTGTATGAATTAATGCCGAAGAAATCAGAGGTACCGCGGATACGATGGATCTCCTCCGTGGTGAACTCGGGCAATCTGGAGCGAGCACCGAAGCCCTGCTCCTTGCTCAGATTCCTAATCCGCTCGATCATCACCTTGGGATAGTTGCCGTGCTTGGAGAAGATGGGATGACCGAACCAACCCACATAGAACTGCATGGCTCGCTCGGAGGCCTCGCGATCCTCGGCAGAATTGGGATCCTTGGGCTCCGGCCAGGATGTGTCCAGAGTGATGCCAATGCGTCCCCCTTGTCGCGACTGGAAGAGTTCCCGGTACATGTGCACCACCTCGGCGTGGGCCTTCAGCAAATTGTGGCCACACAGATAGGCCGGAATGCCGGGGTAGTTGTACGACGGTGCCATATAGTCCACTCCGTAACCGTGCTCACACACATGCCACGGCTCGTTGACGGTGGTCCAGATCTTCACCCGATCGCCGTACATTTCCAGCACCAAACGGGCGTAGTCCTTGAACAGCGGTATAATTTCCGGGTTGGTCCAGCCGCCAAGCTCTTGAAGCCTTTGCGGCAGATCCCAGTGATAGATGGTCACCATCGGAGTGATGTTGTACCGGAGCAGCTCGTCGATCAGGTTTGAGTAGTACTTAATGCCCGCCGTGCTGACATGATTCATATAGCCACCTGGCATTATCCGGGGCCAAGACAAGGAGAAGCGGTACGTGCCAGCATGCAGTTCTTTTACCATTTGCACATCGCGTTTCCACTGAAAGATATCATTATCACAATTAATTAGTAAAATTTTAAAATTTGTTTACTATCAATGGTTTTTTTAAGAAATTAAATTAAATGAATTTCTTAACTTTTTATATACAGTATAGTAACTATCTAAGATATCTAAGATTAATAAGGCAATTATAAGTTTACAACTATAAAAAGAGTTGTATTATTAAGGCATTAAAATCAAGCTAACTTGTCTAATCAAAAGTAAAAAATCCCCTCTAACGTTTTGGTAATTAAAACAATACTTTGCGATATTTCCCCTACCCCATTTATATGATAAAATACACATTAACCATAAAATAAAATTTAAAACAAGCCATTAAGAGTTTGGTCATTTAAAATCCGCCTGTTTGGTTAGATCATGAAATCTAATCGAAGCTAACCAACCCAATTTAGTAATTGAAATAGACAAATCAAAGTAATCACATGAATGTCCAGTGGCATTTAAATTGTTAGTGTGGGCAAATAAATAAACATGCAAGTGGACACTTTAAATGTCGGAAAACTAGACTACAGCATGTGGACGTGTTTGCTGCGAATTGATTTGGTTTTCTTTGTAACAATGCCAAATTTCCGAAAAACCGCAAATGGTAATGGAAAACCAGTTGGCCAGACATTGGCGACACATTCCACGCCCAATGGTCATTGTCACAACATGGCCTGCAGCTCCGACTTTGGCTTTGGCTTTGGCTCCTACTCTTGCTAATTATGTGACATTGATATGAAAACAATTCAAATCGCGATCGGCGAGCGTTGCATATGAAAGGAAGGGGCGTTTAAGCTGTCGGTCCCACATCCATTTAATCCATTTATCAAATCGACTGCCACTGCTTACGACTATAAAAAGCTAATAGGCTGACAAAAAAAAAAAAAACAGCAACACCTGAGGCAAATACAACAGTTGGCACCTGTAACCAAATCAGTTAGGCTACTCTGATTGGCATTAGCTGGCAAATTATGATACAATGTTGCACAGCCATGCCATGTCGATTAATCAATGCAACTATTTCAATGTGAATTCCTCTTAAAACAGATACTATGGTGAATCTTGGAAGGAGATCAAGATGATTAATTCAAATTATCGAAAATTCTACTTTATTTTTATTATTTATATTGTGAGCATTGATTAATTAAAATGGGTTTTTTAATACGCTTTGATTACTGTCTGTCACTATCTATATTCTTAACTAAAATCCCTGATTAAAAGAACCAACTAACCTTATTTAATCTAATAAAAATCTTAGGTTTTTAATGCCTTAATAAACCAGACCAACATTTATGTCTCCCTGTATCATAACTAAAAGTGTGCTCACTTTACTTATCTATTCATATCAGTCTGTCTGGAAAATGGGACAAATGCTTAATAAACGGAGAGCATGGAGACAAGTTTGCAATGATCATTATCTGGTCTAACCAGATTGTTGTACAACATTTTTGTATCAAAAATGTCCCCCACTTTTCTAGTTCCGTTTCAGGCCCACAAACAAGTCACGCCTCATTGTTGATCTGCCCTTTAAGTCGGTTTATTGTAAGAAGATCATTAATTCAGCACTGATCTCGCGAGTCATTAATCTGTTGACCGGACAAATGCTGCAAATTCAAAGTGCTGAAAGGCAAGTTGATTATCAGAACGGATTAGTTAATCAAACAAAATTCGTAGCAGGTGTCCCCGCGCCAAACGCCTGCTGCTCATGATTTATGCAACTCTTCGTTAATGGTTTTGTGGTCAGAACTATGCAAATTATTTTACGGCCTGTAATGGGATTCAACATTGTTCGAGTTGTATCGCATGTCCACACATTAGGATGATTTTATGGCCTGTTGGAATAGGCATTTGAATTATGGTTATTGCTTGTGTTTATGTTATTAAAACATAATTGACCAATGATCTTGGCTCCAAATTGATTGGGGGCATGTCTCGAGATTATCTTGTTTCTACCTCTCTCAGAAGCTGATACTTAAAACTAATAGCTATTCATTTTTTAATGGGTAAAATCATTGGCTTTAGAGCTACTTAAAATTGAATAGGCCGACAAATCTGGAAAATTATAGGAACTTGTGTTATAAAAAAAGGTAAGTAAATTAAAATATTATTATTAATGTCTCAATCCCAGATGCTAAGCTAAGATCGATTATTTTGAGGAATTAAAATATGATCGCTTACTCCTAATATTTAGTCTTTATTTTTAATAACTCACCGTCACCATTTCAAATCATTAAAGAATAAAAACAAATGACTTAAATTTACTAGTCTCGTAGGGTTATGCTTGAACAATTGCTTCAATGTTAGAATTGTATAAAACTGATCTCTTGCGACTCAGATCAAGTCACAGATCAATTCTTCAAATACATCTCCTTTGATCAGCGTCAAAAGCTCTAGATAATATCACGTAATTAGCTGTGTAACTAATAGCCATCTGAGTGCATCAATTGCGAATTGCTCACATATTTTCCAGTCGATTACCTCAGCCAGCCAGTCGACTGGAGATCTTGAACTCTTTGCACAACTTCCAATGGCAAACAAATCGACTACTGATTCTGAATACTACCATTTTCGCATTGCCCACTAACCAATAGCGACGTGATGCGATTCTCGGCTTACCTGATGATAGCTATCCGATGAGATATCACCGTTTGATTGATCGACTATTTTATCGGCACGTGTGTGGGTGAGAAAGTCCCAGATCGACTCCCCCTTGTCATCCGCGTTCCAGCCTCCCTCGATCTGGTAGGATGAAGATGCCACGCCCCAGAGAAAGTCGCTGGGAAAGCGACGAGTTTCGCTCACCGGACTGCCAAGACATCTGTAAAGATAATGTAAAAATATAATAATAATCGCAAGATGTTGCTGAATCTGCTCTTAGCCAAAGCCACTGCTAATCAAGTGACATTCAAAATTGACGAATGTTACGACAATTTGTATTTACTTTTAGATTTTGTATATATTTTTATGATCTTGGCCAGTCATTTATATCAATTGTCGATTGGCTGGTCAAGGTCAGTCTAGATTTGGGGCTTTCTTTGAGCCAAATTCGCTTTTTTTGGCAGCTTTGTGGTATGCCAAAGCAATTTGAATCAGATTTCAGGTCGTTTTTTCTTAAGTAATTCAATTTGCACAAGTTTTACAGATCACATGATTAATATTGCTTTCATTGTTTAAAATTAAAAAAAAAATCACTAACTTAATTGGCAACAATGTTGTGATTGATAGAAAAAAAATTGATATTTCAATTTGAATAACGACTTAGTTTGTTCTAATGAGAAATTTTTAAAATCGATTAGGGAAACCAATATTATGGGTTACGAACAATTTTTACATTGTTAAGAAATCATAAATTCTCAAAAAATGTTAAATAAAAATGGAAAATAAATTTGATACAACAATAACTTTGGACCAAACTTTAACTATAACTGGTGAACAATTTTAAAACTTTACTGAAAGCTTTTTTATGAGAATTTAATTTAAGCTAAAAATTAGTAATACTAACATATTAACTAAGCTAGAGTTGCACCCAATTTCAATTTAAGAATTTGATTTCCGATTATTACACAGTATTTTAAGTTTAGGTTTTAGTTATCTAAAATTGACACTTACGAAGCAATCAGCACAAATAAGGGCAATATAAATTTCATCATGTTTGTTTTTTTTTTTTTTGTGATATCCTTAAACGCGAAACTAATTTGTTAAAAACGAAAACTTTAGGCAGACAAACCGAGATTATTGCCTTAAACTTTTTCGTCAACTGCTGAACTTTTCGCGCTTTTTGCCCCGCTTTTTACTGAGCAGCGATTGCGATTCGAAAAGCGAGTTACCGCGAAACGCTGGCAAATGAACTCCGTCGCTTTTATGTCCTACCGTTATAAAGCGATCGACGGGCATCGAGTCATAGACAAGTTCTCACTCCCTCTCTTTCTCTCCATCAGTTTATTTTTTTTTGCCAGTGGAGATCACCGACAGGTGTCGATGTTATTATTATCATTTTTGTTTTTATCTCGCGTTTTGCTTTGTTTGATTTTCAATTTTTGCATTTACCGGTCACGTCAAATCGAGAGAGAGGAATGGAAAGGTTCTGGATCTTTAATTCCCGGCAAACATAAGAGCAATCCCACCCAAAATGAAAAGGAAATGTAGCAATATTAAAACAACCACCGGCTAAGCATAAATTAAAAGATATTAAATACCCCATTGGAGCCATAAATATCCACAAAAGGCACGATTATGGAATTATTATAGGTTTTATTGTATTGCTTGTTAGCTTTTAAGTATAAAAGACACGTTTATCGCATTAATTAGTGGAATATTGCCTTAAAACCATTGATCATACATACAAATATTTAAGGTTCTGAGCAAACACTATCTATACAATCTGATTTTTAAAAGATTTATTTATCTTTCGTAAATTAGTCATAAAATATCCACAGAAAGCAAGCTCATCTCATTAAACAAAGTTCGTCGATCGGTCATATAATTTCTACCTTTAGTAACAATTTAACAAGATGTAAAATGAATACTAAGGGCACGTTTAGTGCATTAAGTAATCAAATATTATCTAAAAAGTATTGATATTTTTTATGTTTCCCAAATATGACGTAAATTACTGACAAGAATCAAGTTTACCACGTTAAATACTAGACACTATTAATAGTACTACGTAGTTCTCCCTATTCCCTTTTCGAAAGTGTTTAATTAAGTTTTTAGTAACTGGAAAACGAAAACAATGTTTAAACAAGTGCAGGTAAAAACAACCACAATTTTTCACCGGAAGAATGATAAAGCGAAGAGAGTTCTGTTCTTGCAGTGAGAGTGAAAAAGGTGTGGGAGAAATGCAATTAGATGGGAATGATAAGAGCTAATGGAACTACGGAGATAAGATCGATTTTGGTTCGCTGTCAGTTCCAGAAGCAATCTCAGACTTCGTCTGGGGAGTTCGAAACTAAAAACGGAACCGAAATTAGCCAAAGAAACCCGTTCTCTCATTGGATATGCCCAAAAGAACCGAACAATGACTCTTTTGCCTTACAATAGCCATTATATGGACAGCTTTCGTATCCGCAAACTCGCTTCATAACTTCGTATCCAGTTTTGATATTTTAATCCGAATCATGTGCTAAATGCAAGAACCTGGTACTGATTCGAGCTGGAAGTTTTGAAAGTCAGTAAAGAAACTTTGGCATCCTCACCTTGCCCAGACTTGGTTATTATATCATTCTATTACTTCTGTCTCACCACAAAAATATCACTTTTATAATTACTTCACAGCGGAATATTTTCTATGCGTAACAACAAAAATCTTTAAGAAAATGAAAAAAGTATTAATGGGTATTTTTAGGATCGAGAATATAAATTATAATATTTGAAAATGTTTCTTTACATGAGCAACACATTTTATAAACACTAAAATAAAAAACATTAGTTTATCAACTTTTAATTTTTTCGTCGTGGTGGACCTTTTCTAAAAATGCCCATATTTACATTTAAAAAAGAATGGTGTCATTTTTTTCAGCTTAAAGGTTATATTTTTCACATCCCAATAAAAATTGAACCTATAGATATCGCGTTTTTTAACCAGTTTTGAATAATTTTAATTATTCATTTATTCAGATTAGATTATTACATTATAGTTTTCTCAAGTTTATTTATCCAATTAAGATTAAAATTTATGAGCGCTTAAAGCGAAAGTTGGTTTAAAATAATACTGTTTGAATAATCACTGAGTGAATTAAATATCTTAACTTTGATTCGTGATATAGAAAAGATTTGTATTCCATTCCAGATGTTTTTCATATTGCGGTCAACAAGATTATTGTAAGTTTTGGCAATTATTATTTAATTTATATATTTTATTTATTTATTTTAGTTAGCAGAATACCAAGATTGAGCTTTAAGCATAATTTTATGAGTCTGACCCAAGGGGCTAAGTATTACTATATATAAGATCTGACACACGGTGTGGGCGTGCCACAGGTGTTCAACTGCCACTGAACTGAATCGAATCGAACGAGCTTTGTATGATTAATGGAGGTATTTCAAAATACAAATTTACGGACGTAAATGGCAATAAAAGTTAAAAATACAACAACAAAACTGTCAACCTTAGTAACAAGAAAATGTGGTTTAGATGCTGCCATTACATTTTCAAAAAGTTCGTCACATCTTTCACTTCATTAGCAAATTCAGACGTCAAAATGTTGAGCTTCCGAAGAATCTCTTTTTAGTGGAGCATGTAAAAAACCTTTTAACCGGTTTTAAACCCATAATCATTTATTATATCTGTTGTTTATTTTTAAATCTGCCGCTCACGTGTATAGCATTTTAGCTCTGGGTCAATTATGAATCACTGACTGACAAAAAATCCCCCAAGAAACCCAAGAAGTGTGGGCATTTTGCATACGCATCAACGCATTTCGTGTTTTGATCTAAGGGAAACTACAAAACCCCTTGAAAACACGAATATGAACTAATACTGTTTTTATTCCCGTTGTCAATTATTCCGCTTGCGGTTATGGGAATAATTTTATTTATTCCAAAAAACTGGAATACAACAGTTTGAATAATTAGCAAGATAAAACAAAGTATGAATTCCCTGACAAAACAAAACTTCCCAATGCAAAATATTGGCTTATCTGCACTTTATGATAGGTTTGTTTAAATTAAATTTAATCCTCATTTGATATATAAAATTATAATTCTAACTTTTAACATTTATATTATCCAAAAAACTGGTACATGTTCACTTTTAATAAAACTTAAAACAGCTATAATTTACTATCCAACTGTCCCATTAGTTTTTAGTTATTTAACCTTTTATCTATACTATTTTTAAATTAGCGCGCCAATGCTTGAAAACACCACGACAACCCTGCCAATGGGATTTAAAGCAAAATGCTCGTACGGTCACACTGGTTGTAAAAACGTAAACAAATTGGCGGCAACACGTGCATTTACTTCGTTCTCGTTTTATTAATTAAAAACAGCCGTAATCATGGAATTATTCACCGTAAACAGGTAAATTTTGAGGCCCATAAAACCAACAGTAATAACAACACAATATTTCTAGATATACGGAGGATTTAAAGAAACCCAAAGATGGAACCCAAGACATTGCCAACAACGAGGATGAAATACTGCAGAAATTGCTCCAAAAGGCTGCAAAGCGCAAGAGGAAACCCAAAGAAAGTGAAGTTATAGAAGCTCCCGCCCCTGAAGCCGTAATTCCAGATGAAGCGCAAGCAAAAGCCACAGAGGAGCAGGTTGAACCCTTAGAAAACCCCGAGGAAACAGTTGAGGAGAAGGATGTGCCCTCAAGTGAGTTTCAAGTTCTCGGAGGCGATGGCTCGGCGACGAAGAAAAGAAAGGTGGAAATGCAGCTGCCCAGTTGGCTGGCTCATCCCACGATCATCGAAGGTGGAAGTCTACAGCCAGAGGAGGAGCTACCAGCTTCAGAGACCATTGACAAGCTTGACTACTTGAACAAATCCACTTGCCTGGCTCTCAAGCAGATGAAGATCCAACGCCTTTTCCCAGTCCAACGGCAAGTTATCCCCTGGATTCTTGAGGCTCATGCCAAGCCAGCGCCCTTTCGTCCCAGGGATATTTGTGTATCGGCTCCCACGGGCAGTGGCAAGACTCTGGCCTTTGCCATTCCCATTGTCCAGTTGCTGTCGCAACGCGTCGAGTGCAAGGTTCGGGCCTTGGTCGTACTACCAGTGGCAGAGTTGGCTCTGCAGGTCTACCGCGTCATAAGTTCGCTGTGCAGCAAAACAGAGCTGGAGGTTTGCCTGCTGTCCAAGCAGCACAAACTAGAGGACGAGCAGGAGAAACTTGTGGAGCTGTACAAGGGCAAATACTACTCCAAAGTGGACATTGTAGTGACCACACCGGGTAAGTTTACAAAACAAGGGGTTCCAGATCTTTTAAGCTAATCATCAACAACAATTTCACTTTAGGTCGCCTGGTGGACCATCTGCATGCCACCAAGGGCTTTTGTCTGAAGAATCTTAAATTTCTGATCATTGACGAGGCCGATCGTATAATGGATGCCGTCTTTCAGAACTGGCTTTATCACCTGGACAGTCATGTGAAGGAGACCACAGATCAATTGCTGGCCGGCACCCAAGCACCACTCTGCTATGCGGAACTTCAGTCCAGTTTCGGCAAGCAGCCACACAAGCTCCTGTTCTCGGCCACGCTTTCGCAAGATCCGGAAAAGTTGCAGAACCTACGACTCTTCCAGCCGCGTCTGTTCACCACCGTGTTTACCATGCCCGTGGTGAAGGATGTAATCGAAGAAAATGCTGAACCAGAAACGAATTCCCAAATGGGTCAATTTGTGGGAAAATACACAACGCCAGCAGAGTTAACTGAACAATTCTGCGTGACGGAGCTGCGACTGAAACCGCTGACCCTGTTCGCTTTGGTGGAAAAGTACCAGTGGAAGCGGTTCCTCTGCTTCACCAACAGCACGGATCAGGCCACTCGCCTGACAAATGTTCTAACGACGCTCTTCCGCAACTCGACGACCAAAGTGGCCGAGTTGTCGGGTAATCTCTCGGCTCTGGTTCGCAACAAGACCCTTGCCAGCTTTGTTAGCGGCAAGCTGAATGGACTGATCTGCTCAGATGCCCTGGCGCGTGGTATCGATGTGGCCGATATAGATGTGGTCCTGTCCTACGAGGCGCCTCGCCACATTAAGACCCACATCCATCGAGTGGGTAGAACGGCCCGTGCGGGAAGACGGGGTACGGCAGTTACCCTGCTCACCGAACAGGACCAGGCTGCGTTCACGAAAATGCTCCATGATGTGGGCAAAGCGCCTGGCGAAGAGATCCACGTATCGCCAGACATTGAGGTGCAACATTCACATGACTACAAAAGAGCATTGGACAAACTGCGCAATCGCCAGCAGCAAGAGAAGACCAAGAAGGCAGTGCAGAAGCGGCGTGTAGCCAATCAGGCATTGGTCCATAAAAACCAGATCGACGTTCCCGATCGTCCACTGACGCTGATGGAAAAGCTTCAGCTCAAAGCGGGCGGTGCTCAACAAGTGGATCCCTTCGAAAAACAAAAGACAAAACTCAGAAAAGTCAAACCGAATTCCCGTCCAAGGGAAACCAAGAAACAAAAAATCGCCAAAAGCCGAAAGGCCATCGAGAAGTAATACTTGGAAATACCGTTTGGCAGATGTTGTTTATTTTAGTTTATTTTAATATTATAATGTAAATAACCAACCAAATGTTTTTTGTGTAGCGTGAGCTTTTGTTCGGGGTCTCCGGGAGCAGTTTCTTATCTCTGGGGGCGCAAGTGATTCCCCAGCAGGGTCTTCACCGCAATCGGTGTTTGCTACCCTGTTTAAAGGTAGTTTTGTCTTCGGGGAGCATGACACCTTTCTTAGGTATTTCCCTTAAAATATTAAAACAACATTTTTTGTTTCTAAAATTAATTGTATTACAAATTGTTGTTAAAAAAAAATGTATTAGTCTGAGCTTAAGCATTTTCTTGTTCACTATTTTAATATACTTAGAAACTCATACAAATATGTAAAAAATTTGATTTTCCTGAATATTAGTTCTCTTTTTATAAAGCCAGTTAGGTAACTACAACGTATGATATTTAACTCTCTTCGTAATCAATTTAATGTGGCGAGTCCATATTTGCAGTATAATATGTATTTCAATTGATTAAACAGGTGTTTAGCTAAGCTATCTAAACATTTAAAGGTAGTCTCCGTTAGTAGTACTTTTCATTTAACTAAAACTGTTTAATGTTTTAATGGCTAGCTTAGTTCAATCGATATGAAATCGTGGGAGTTGGCCAAAATCAAAGATTCACAAATATATTAATTTAAAAGCTTAAACAAAGACATATTTAAGATTATATTTTTTTTAATGGGTATTTAAGTTTCGATACCCACCTTCGTCTTTTTTGCCTATTTAAGCAGCATCCGTAAGCCAGAGAATTTCATAGAATCTCCAATCTCGAAACGATGAACACATCAACGGCAATCAAGTTTGTAGCTGCTCTGGCGCTTTGCTCCATAGGTAATCAATCAAATTCAAATTGTGCTTAAACCTAAAACCGGGTTAGCTAATCACCATCGTTCCTCCGATCAGCTCTCTCCGCCGATGCCCTGCAGATTGAGCCCCGCAGCAGTTGGGGAGCAGTGGCTGCTCGTTCGCCCTCGAGGATTTCGGGTGCCGTCGACTATGTGATCATCCACCACTCGGACAATCCCAATGGCTGCTCCACGTCCGATCAGTGCAAGCGCATGATTAAGAACATCCAGTCGGATCACAAGGGTCGCAGGAACTTCAGCGACATTGGCTACAACTTCATTGTGGCCGGAGATGGCAAGGTGTACGAGGGTCGTGGTTTCGGACTCCAGGGATCACATGCCCCCAACTACAACCGCAATAGCATCGGCATCGTCTTCATTGGCAATTTCCAGAGCACCGCTCCCTCGTCCCAGATGCTCCAGAATGCCAAGGATCTGATCGAGCTGGCCAAGCAGCGCGGATTCCTCAAGGACAACTACACGTTGTTTGGCCATCGACAGACCAAGGCCACCTCCTGCCCGGGAGATGCCCTCTTCAATGAGATTAAGACCTGGCCCCACTGGAGGCAAAAATAAGTCCACAATTTGCTTAAGTAATACCCTTCCAATATTATAAAAATGTTGCTATAATAAATGTATAAAATGTATTTCAAATGTTTCAAAGGGAAAATTAATTTGATTTTAGTTAAAAGCAATTAGCTTTTCTTAACAATCAAATATATATGATTTGGTATTAAAATATCTCAATACCTTTTTTGGATAATATCAAAATTACAGCACAATGTCAAGTTAATAATCAGTCGTGCTTATAGTTTCACAATTTTTTAAACCTTATAAAATAACACAAAATTTGTATTTGTAACACATTAAATTGGAGAAGATAATAATTCATTTCAGTTTTTTTTTTATTTTAATGTTTGCCAATAATTTATACTTATACATACACTTTTCAATGGAAAAGGGTGAAGAGATTAAAAGAATTTTTGTATTACAATAAAATAATCAAGATTTGGGGTTATTAACTCTTTATAGCTCAATAACTTATCGTTCATATTATTTTTCATTTTTTTTAAATAAAAAATTGTAACCTTAAGTAGACCCAAGGGTAGAAATATATGAAGGTAATAATTAATTATAATTTTTTTTCTTATTATTTGCCAATATTCTATAAAAGATTTAAATATTTACATACATTTTTCAATGGAAAAGGGTGAAGAAATTAAGGAAATTTGTGTATATGAAAAAAAATTGAACATTCAAATATTCGATTCAGACTTATTGCAATCGCAATGAGGATTTGGGAGGGATTACTTTCTAATAAGGTTTTGGCTGCCAGCGAGGCCACTTTCTAAGCTCGTCCAGAAGGTGTTTTCCGGGGCAGGCTGTGGCCTTCGTTTGGCAATGTCCCACCAGAGCATAATTGGGCAAAACTTGTCGACGCTGCACGGCAATTTGGATGAGAGTTCGGGCAGCTTGGAGCATCTGAGGCGGAGGTAGGCCAGCTAAATTAGGATATAATAAACAACAATTAACAGTTAATAATAATAAGTTAATTAATAACCCACTCTGGAAATTGCCAATGAAAGCGATGCCAATGGATTGGCTATTATAGTTGGGTGCATGCTCGCCCCGTATGCCGAAGCCCAATCCTTCGTAGATCCTGCCATCGCCTCCGATCAAGAAGTTGTAGCCTATATCCCTGAACTTCCTGCGCAGATGATCGGCTCGAATCCGCCTCAGAGCCAATTGGCACTGATGAGGATTGAAGCAAGGACCCGTGACCGTATGATGGACGATTATGAGTCGAACGGGTCCCATCAGCCTTGGCAATCTCGGAGAGAGCGGCACAGGAGTCCAGCTACTTCGGGGAACAATCTGGCCCAAGGCCAAAGTCAAGCCAAACAAGAGGAGTGCCAATTGTAGCTTCATTGTAGCTTCACCTCTGGACAGTATGTGCTTTTACACCATTTACTGATCTGTTTATATAGCCAGCCGAAATTTCAGAACAAGAATCGCTTTATTTACCCAGTTGTTGTCATCAATGGGTTCGATCAATGGATTGCAGCATAATTAAATGGCAAGTAGCCTTTGTGTAGTTGCAAATTCCGCTTGCGTCATCCCAATAAAGATATTTATATATATAGAAGACCCTCCAAGCTTTGTTGGCTTCTCTTCTTTGGGAATGCAAATCTGCCCTTGGACGAGGTGGTAGCCCAAAAATGGTTGCTCATCCGTAAACGGGCAACTGCATTTGAAAGTCAAATCCAATCGGGGGGTGCTATAAAAGCCACTTGGATGGCTTACGAGTGGACAGTGACCAGTGATCGAGTGGCCCGGGCAGTTATTCCAGTTTAAAGCCTCATCATGAATATCGTAAGTCAGCTTAGGGTTAATTAAATTGAATATATATATAACAAGAACATTATAATATTCCAGGTACTAGCCACCATCTTGGGCTACTTGCTGCTGGGACTGATGCTGTCCAGTGCCAGCATAGCAACTGCCACAACTGGAGTGATTCCGGCGGTTCCTGCTGCTGTTCCCGGCGTGGTTCCCTTGGCCACCAGTCATCAGTTTGTAACACGGAACTGGATTCGCCCTCATGTGACCACAACCCCGGTGGTGGCCACCTATCCGAACACCTACTATAAGTACAGCGGTGGCTATCCCGCTTATCCCTCATATCCCGCCTACAATTATCCATATGCCACGACCTATCAGTACACCTATCCCTACTACTATCCCACATATAACTATGGATATGGCTACAAGGGTGTTTGGTGATTTTTGGATCCAGATAAGGGTTTTATATTCACAACCCACCTTTAATCTATTGTGATAAAAATCCATACCGAATGAAATTAATTGTATATGCCTATGAAGGCTTATAAAACATTTATCAAATACTTCAAGTTTTTTCTCTAACAAAAACATAAATTTTGTACAATTTTTTATTAATTGAAATAAAAAATATAAGTATATTAATGTAAATATATTTTATATTGATTGTGCCCTACCAGCAATGCAATATATTTAGTTCGAAAACGATTGTGAGCTTTATGCTTTTTACTCAGGGCTTATTATTTTTAATGATGCTTAATAGTTTTTATAAAAATTTACACATACTACGAGACCTCACTGTACTTGGCGCGTGCCCAACTAAGCAAAAGTTGAAACCCATTCAAGACATGGTCGTGACACAGTTTTCGTGGTTAACCAACATGTACTTTTATTTATAAATTAAACATTTAGGGCAAAGTGTTTGAGTTTTTTTTAAAAGAAATATGGTGCCGCTACTCCTGGAGCAATCAAACGAGTTGGTTGAATGAGGCGGGTGCCAGCAGAAGCAAATGGGGCAGCAGCCAGGATGCGAGCAGGAGCAGTCGGGGCAAAGGCGGCATTGAACTGGTTAAAGTAGTCCAAGCGCTGGCTGCTGGACACTGCTGACAAAGGGGAAGCACCCAAGGGATTGACAAAAGGGGCAGCAGCAAAGGGAGCAGCCGTGTAGGCGGCAAAAGGAGCAGCCGATCCTGGATAGAAACCGAAAGGTGACCCAGCCGAAAACAGAGCTTGGTCCACAGCTGGCTTGGCTGCCACACTGGCCAGCAATCCCAGGGATACAATAACCAACTGAAATGAGAAGAAGGTTTATTCAAAACAAATGACTTTGAATGCTGTAAGATTCTACCCACCATTTGCTGCATTTCTAAGAGATTGTTGCTGTCACAGAGTCCAAAAACTGAATATGCATTGTCTTGGATCGAGTCTTTGTTTTTATAGTTTTTTTTTTGGGAGGAGAAGGCCTGGGTAATGGACGCTCCAAATTGTCAAACACTTGGCTCCAAAAGTGGCCTAAATGCCAGGTGCTGGCAAGGCAGCAAGAAATTAGCATACGATCCGATATGGCTATATAAGTTGCAACATTCATTCACATTCAAGTAATCAATAGTCGCTGAGACAACATTGTTTTTATAAAAGATACCCGAAGTAGAATATAAATAATAATAACTGCCAAATAAAACCATTTGAATTATGCTTCTCACAGTTTAATTGATAGAACAAAATGATGGGACAAAACCAATTTAAACATCTCTTGCACAGAGAGAGATTTGACAATAACTATCGTATTTGTATAATTGCATTATATATAAGAATATGCTTTGTATGTATAATTATCGTATATTATTATTTAGCTGCTTGGGAGTTACTTGATCGTTCAGTTTCAGTTGCTCGTTCAGTTACGTATAAATATATATATATATATTTATGTATATAAGTGGTTAAATCATAAAACACTTTGATACGAATTAAACTAATTAGTCGTTAGTTAACTATGTAATCAATCAATAAATCAATCATAAAAATTATGCTCGTCGTGGGCATAAACATAAACGTATCCTAGGAATATATGTAGTATTGTATGCTAGCACAGTGGTTGCACTTTGGATAAATCGTTTATATGGTTAGACGACATCTAGCATAGGCAATTGATTAGTTGCTTTCGTTAGTTGGATCGATCGGTAGATCGACTGATGATTCGGGGTGTGAGTATTTCATTATCTTATCTGTCGAGTGGGGAGTAACTTTAACAAACGCTTGTTCTCGTTCAAATTTTCGCTATGACGTGGTTGGAATCTTCATGTAGGTATATCCTATATATATACAATCTGGCCTGGGTTTGGAATCTTTGGGATTGGGCAGAGCTTATGGGAGTGAAGTAATCCTGTACAGTCCTTGAGAGATATTACTACGATACTACAAGTTTATTATGGCGATTGAGTTGACTAGATATAGAGTATGTGGCTCATACGATATATAGTATTAATTTCATTTCCCATCTCTTCAAGACTAATCCTCGGACTGCTCCCCAACGTCCCAATCCTCCTGATCCTACCACAGCACATCGTAGTCGTACACATGCTCCGAGGAGGCAATGATCAGACACTTGAGTATGTCATCTAGGGTGCGCTTTAGCCTCCACTTCTTTGGCTTCCTCAGCAATTGCTGCAGTGGCTTGTTGGTCTTGGCCTTTGGCTCGTGCCAGGGACTCGTGGATGTGGATGTGGAGATGGATTTGGTCATCGGCTGTACGCTCACTTGCTCCCGATCTGGCTGCTGGACTGGCAGATTGCAGTACACATGGCGGTTCAATGTCTGCCGTAAGCTCTGCAATCGCTGCTGCTGGTAGTAATGATTGAGATTGGTCAGGAAGGAGAGGTCCGTGTCGTTGACCACATCGATCTCCGCATAGTTGTGGCCATCGACATCCGGCTCCGGTCGCTGCCCCGATGCCTTGGCAAAGAGTTGGTCAAATCACATGTTTTCATCGAACTTGGCAAAGTTCGCGTCCTCGCTCCACTGAAATTTTCCGGCCTCTGCATCGTCGTTGTGCTGATCGGATGCCAGCTCCTGGTCCGGTGACTTAAAGAACTCGTCGTCCTCGAAGGGATCCTCTTGCTTCTTGGCGAATATGTTTACCGACTCGGATTTCTTGATCAGTTCCTGACGCTGCTGCAGCTTGTTGGTTCGCATATTCTGCTTCCTGCTCATGGCACCCGATCCTCCAGCTCCAGCAGCTGTGCCTGGACCCGCTTGTTCCTTCTCAAAGTCAAACGATGCCTTGGCAAAGTCATCCTCAAAGGCAGCATCATCGAATTGGGACACCTTCACGTTGTCATCGAAACGCAGTTTCTGCGTAATTGGTGGCGTTGATGTCGGCGGTGTTTCCACCTCAAACTGCTCCCGCTTCTCGCGATCCGAGAAATCATTGGAGAAGCGAAACAGGCTCTTCGATCCACCATTGTTTGCACTTGCCGAAACTGGTCCCGCTGGCGTTGAATTACAACTGGAGGCGGTGCCTGCCGGCGCCGGAGGCGGTGAACTTTGATTGAAGTCCGACTCAAAACCGTCATCGAAATTGAACTTGGAACTAGTCACTCCGGCGGACGATTCGCCGCCGCTCATCATCAGGCCACCGGGTCCGGTGCTGCTGGCATTTGAACGCGGTGTGGGCGTTGGCGTCTGCTCATAACTGTCCACAAAACCATAGTCACTGTTCACCACCACGCCACGGTTGCGATTCTGGCCAGGAAGCTTCGCCAGCGATGGTGGCTGATGGCGTTCCATTTGCCGACGCTCGGACTCCAGCATACGCTGGTGCATTTCATGCCGCCGACGATTCAATCTCTCGAATTTATCCTCATCTGTTGGCGGCTCATCGTCCACATAGTCCTCATCATCATCATCGTCGTCGTCGTCGTCGTCATCATTGCGCTGGCCTGGACACATATAGTCGTAGTTATCCCGGATGCCACGCCCATAGCCCGATCTGTTAGGGGCGGTGGTGGCGACGCTGGGCACACCCACTGTGGCCAAATCCTTGGCACTGCGTGCACGGGTCTTCTTGCGGAATCTGCGCGAAGAGTTGAGTATTAAATAATATTGCTTTCTTTATTTTTTTTTTTTTATAATCCACTGACCTTCGCTCTTTCTCGCCATCCGAGGGTGTTTGACCCAAAGCTGCAGCTCGACGACTCTCAGCCAAACGTCTTTCGGTCTCGGCGGCGCTGGCTGGACGCTTCCAAGATTTCTGGCCTGGCAAGGCGGGCTCTGCAATATGAAAACGAATGAGAAATAAAGGTCTTGGGATCCGTAAACTCAAAGCACATACCCTCGCCATCCCAGGGACTGGAGCCGCTGCTCTTGCGCAATCTCTGTGGGCCGACGACCGCACTGGAGGGCAGCACCACATCCCCGCCCAGCTGACTCGGTCGCTGCAGACTGCGGACACCCGATCGCTGCTGGAAATCCAGCTCCGAGTCCTGCTCGTAATCGATGTCGCCACTGATCCTAAGCTTTCCAGACGTCGTTGTGGGCTTTCGCAGGGAGCGGGTCTTCATCTGTTCGCGATCCCGTTCCCGATCCCGATCCCGCTCCCTTTCGCCACGGTAATCATCGCGACTGTCCAGGCTGCCATAGACATCGTTGCCACTGCCGAAACTACGTCGTCGCCGGGTGGCACTCTCATACGACTCGAGACTTTCCCGGTCGAAGGATTTACGTTCGCGATCCCGATCTCTGTCCCGTTCTCTGTCGTACAAGTAATCAGCACCGCCCCTTCCCGGCTTGTAGGCCATGGGTGATCGTCCTCCACGCTCCTCGTACACATTTTCGAAGTCAAAGTCGTAGCTGGGACGGGCGTAGTCTCGGTACTCCCGATCGCGATCGCGTTCGCGATCCCTGTCCCTGTGATCTCCGCGATACTTGCTCCTCAGTTGGCCACGCTTGTCGTAGATGGGCGGTGGTGGCCCATAGCTGGATCGCTCGTAGGCAGCACGCTCGAAAGACCGGGCCCGCGCCTGTTCGATCTCCTGCGGCGACCAGGTGTGATGCGCCGGGTGATGGTACCAACTGGGTGAATCTGTAAGTGTACCAATACCGGGAAGTGATTTCAAAGATGTTTTTTTTAATGTTGGATTGAAAGGGAACTAACCAAGTTCAAAGTTATCCCTGCTGCGGGAGAGACCATGCTTGAACTTCCGTTGCTGATGTTGCTGTTGCTGCTGCTGATCCCGACGTGCCATGAACTCAGCGTCATAGCTGGAACAATTATATTTATTATAATTAATAACAATATTAGAAATTATATGCATTTTTTGAACTAGAGTAGAGTACGACTTTAATTCGAGTATATGTAACAATATGTAATTATAAAGCAGCTGCATAATTTACGACTTTAATTCGAGGATATGTACATTATTTTAGGATGAACTTTTATTTCTTAGAGCTAAGTTTACAGATAAATTTTATAAACTTCCTTATTAACTTTTTTAAAACCCTCACAACCTTAGAGCTTATTTTTCTCTTTTATGCATACTTTTTAGATCTTGTTAACCTTAAATATGTTTATTATACTTTTTAAGTCTTTTCTATTTAAATAACTTTGTACTCCCATTAATAAAACATAAAATATGAAAATGTATAAGCAAATAACTACCAAACTTTTCTGATAAAAATGTTGTTTACAAATGAAATTTAAATCTTTTAGCATTGTATTTGATAACTTCTATCATATCCAAATATTTAAATAGTTTCCTTGATATATGTACATGTATCATAATTAATTAATTATTAATTTACTCACTCGTAATCCTCGTCACATGAGTTCATCCGCCTGGCGTGTCGCATATAATAGCCATGTCGATCCGTGTGCTGCGGCTGTGGCTGCAATTGTGGCTGGTGAGGATGTGCCATTTGAGCGGCCGCTAACTGCCGCCGCTTGAGATACTCGGGCGTCTCATCGTCCCAGGGACTCAGGTCGCGGGAGGATGATGACGTCTGCTGGCGCTCCTTCTTCGCCCAGCGACGTTGTTGCTTGGACCAGCCGTCGTCCCGGGGATCCGAGCTGCATGGAGATTCCACCGTATCCGGTTGCGAAGTGTTGGACGCAGGCGGCGGTGGTGGGGGAAGCGTTAGTCGTGCTTTACCCTTTGCCTTGGGCGAGTCGAAAGTGGCCCACGATTGCTTCTCCCGCTCCTTGTCGCCCATCATCTGCTTGGTGGCGGTATCGATGAGTTGGGACACCGCCGAAAGCTGCGAGGGCACTGGCGATGGCCCCATCACGGGTTTCTGGAGCGGAATGGGCGAGGTACTGACATCGTTGAACTGAGAGGGCGTGTGCAGGCTGGGAGCTCCCCTCGACGGAGCTGCCGAGGAGTTGGCTGGCGAAATTCGATCCCTTGAGTCCAGGGAGAGATTGGAAATGGCCCGATGCATAAGCTCATCGATCTCGATGTCATCCTTGGTTCCGCCGCCGGGCGCCGTGAGTACGGAAAGGAATTTCTGATCCTGTTTGGGAGCCAGCGATTGCTGCTGATGCACATCGTCCAGAACTGGGGCAGCTGCATCCAGTTGTTGCGTGGAAGTGGACAGCTTCTCGTACTGATCCTGTCCGCTAACAGGTTCCGCATCCTTTTCGTTGCTATCCAGGCTGCTCTCACCACCGGCATCTGCATCCTCGTCCTCGTCATCATCGCCCACTGTCAATGCGGACGATGATGGCTCTGTTGGGAAACCCCGACTGTCGACCAGACCATGGCGATCACGGGGATGCGGCTGCACATCCTGATGATCCATTATCTGACGGAGATCATGATCCTCGTTAAACTCATCGCTGAACTCTGGAAAGTCCTGCAGCAGATCCTTTTCCTTCTCCTTCTCCGGCTGAGTAGCCGTTGAAATCGCTGGCTTATCGAAGAGATTCTCCACTAGAATGATGTCCCTTAGAGCTGCATAACGATCCTTGGCCTGGGCCACCACTTCGGTGATCTTGGTGTCGATTTTGGGAGCTGGTTTCACCTCCAAGGCATCAATTGGTAGCTCTGCGCCCACGAGGTTCGCCTCCAAACCCTCTGTCATTTCTTTGGCCTGCGTTTCGTCCACTGGCGGTGGTGTCAAGTCGCCCATCAAATCGGTTTCCTGCTGTTGCTGCTGCAGCTCCTGATCGATGATCTCGCGGAAGACGGCATATCGGTCCGCAGATGGCACTGTGGCAACCACTGGCGACACTGCTGACATGGCCATCGGAGTGGGGGCCTCATTAAAGTTGGCGAAATTGGCCACAAAAGTGGAATCTAAGGTAGCCGCAGGCATCACCAACTCATCCTCGCCGAACGTATCATCAAACTTTGCCACAAAGGAGGTCTGCTGATCAAAGTTCACCTTGAACACAGCCGCTGTAGAGGCTGGGGCAGGATTGGCTGGATTGGCTGGCGAGGACCTCCTCTCTTGGCTGTGAGTGTGGCTCTTTTCACTGGACAAATACGCAGATAGATAGGCTGTCAACTGAACCAGCGTCATGGTGCTTAGCTTGCTGGCCGGAACGTTCAACTTAATGGCCAGGTCATCCATTCCAAGGGTGAGCAGTTGGGTTAATGTGATGTCGGGAGCCAGGGTATTGGTAGTGGACGACACTTCCTGCGCCTGAACCTGCAGGATCTCCGCCTTGTTTTCGTAGATATCCTGCGCCCGCCCCAAAGAAGTCTGCCGTTGGGGTCGCGCCCGAGCCGAAGATCCTTGACTGGGTGGCGGCAGCAATGGCGGCGGAGCTCCCAGCGGCGCCAAATAGTCATCCTCGGTGTGTCCCGGTTTTCTTGGCCTTCCCGGTCCCGGAAAACAGCCATCAGAACGACCCACACGACGCGATGGCAATGGAATGGGTGGTGCATCAGCCGACGAAAGAGTCCTGCGCGCCGTGACGCTACTGTTCAAATACTCATACCGTCCGGCAGTGGGCGGTGGTGTGGGATTTGCGGGCGAGGGTCGGATGACCAGGTCGCTAAACTGCTTCTTGGGCGGCAGGGGCGGTGGCTCCGAGTACGGAGTGGAGTCTGGACGTGGTGGTGGCTCCGGAGCAGCCTCTGTCTCGCTCAGCGAATCGCTCTCCTGCAATCGCCGCATATTGACACTCGAACCAATGTCCGATCCGGATTTGCCAAATGCTCTGGCCTGGCCAAAGAGATGCGGCATCTTCTTGTTGCTAATGCTGGAGATCACATCCAGGGCACCGCCACTTGGCAGGGCGGAAACCGATGCCGTGGGACGATTCCTTACCGTACTTGGCGGCTGTTGAAGCTGCAACTCCTTTTCCGGTGGCAACTGCACCTGCAGTGGTCCATTGAATACATTCGCTTTTGGTTCCGGCGCCAAATTGGGGATCGTGGGAGCTGGAACCGCCGGCGGAGCCTCAAACTCGAAGGCATCCAGCTTGGCAAAGAGATCGCCCTCCTGAAAGGGATCTGGATCGCTCTTCTTGCGCGTGGGCGAGAACGGATCCGTGTCCCTGGGCAGCAGCACAGGATCCGCCGGCGGATGGGTATCCTCCAGCGAGGTCAGCGTGGGCGGTTCTGTGGTATAATAGTGGCCGGTGGGATTAGGCGGATTAGTGACATGGCCAAGCAACAGTTTTAGCTCAGCGCTCGGGGTGATCGAATGGGAAATGGTTGTTGTGGACATGGAAATGGATGGGGGAGCGGGAGCGGTCAGGGGATCGGGATAGGTATTGGTACTGGTATTGGTATTGGAAGCCATCGTGGACAGGAGCTGGCCCAGACTGGCGGCGGTGCTAGCGGTGGTGGTTAGTGTGTTAGCCGAGTTCTGGAGCGGATTTCCTGCGGTGCAAGTGCAAACTTTAGAGACCTGCTTACTCAATGCGATTTCTGGGTGCACAGAGAAAAAACATCACAAAAATACGACTATATTTTGATGTTAAGTGGAAAATGGAAGCGACATTTTTTCTCTGTGCGGAAATGGTGTTCGAGTTGTGATTGGTTAGTACCTGCGGTGATGTTAGTAGCTGTGGTAGTGGTGGTGGAGATGGTGGTGCTATCCTCCGGAAAGAGGCCATCCGACTGGCCCAGGGAGAGACCCAAGCCGAGACCCGCCTGACTGCCGGAGCTGAGCTCCTTGAGCAGCTTCTTCGGAGGATTCTTGAGCTCTTGGAAGAAGTATTTCTTATCAACATACGGCCTGGTGCGTCCCGTGCCCAGCGGATCCAGATCCGTGAACGCATCTGCACAATGGAACAGAAGGAATAAGGAAAAGCGACAGAAATCTCGGGGCAACAGTGCTGCTCCAAAAGGAGGCTCCAAAGTCGGAGGTGGCACAAAAGCAAAACAAAAACACAAGAGATAATCTCATTGAGCTCAGAAGTAATAAAAAAATGTTTTGAAATCTTCGATGAGTTCCGAAGACATGGAAGCCACAAAAGAAAATCCCTGTTCAGATGTTAATAAAATTAAATATATGTGAGTGGGATTTCCGCTGGGAAAAGATTGAATACTTTACACACAAAAACCACAAAAACATTTAAGGAAAAAATACGCAACCTAAAAAATAATTGTATAAGCAATAAAAAGAGCTGTCTGTTTAATGAAAACGAAAATTACTCAAAAAAATTTTAATCAGATGTAAATGACATGAATAATATAAATTATTATAATCAATTCATAATTCATACGAATAGAAGTAAAAGTCAATGATAAGCCAACGAATTTAAATAATTTAAGATACTTAAACATTGATTTTAAGTAAATCAAAAGAATCAGCAAAGAGTTATAAAGCCAAACATTCCATTCAGTTCAATTAATTTGACCCAAGTCTACTCCCGATTGTTCCCATGGGCGGGCGGACACATCTCGTTACCCTGACCACTCCCCAACGATCACAGACAGCTCTTTCATCGCTTTAATGGAGATGACAAAGCGACAGAATTCCACACAAGTGTGATAACTTCAATAATCAGAAGAAGATGGAGGAGAGATGCTCTTCTTTTTAACTCACCCAAAGACAAAATGGCCGAGGCCAGATCCTCATTTCCTGCAACCGAACCCAAACCCATATCCAGATCAGCTAGAGGTCCGGATCCTGCAGCGACCTCCGTCAGTTGTTTTGTGGGCGTGGCCGTCGATTCACTAGAGGCCAACGGAGCCATGGCCAACACCGATCCCAATCCACTAGTGCCCACCACTTTGGTAGTATCGAAGACATCAGGCTGTTGGTCCAGTTCCTGCAGCCAGTTGTCATCGTCGTTATCCGCCGCCGCCTGGAGTGTTGCGATGGCCGGAGATTGAGAGCTACTAGCGCCTGGAGGTGGCGAGAGCATTGCATCCAAACCGGCCACGGCCTCTGGTGCTTTGCTAGGCGGCTTGTGCCTGTTGCGTCCAGAATCTGGAGGCGGTGGCAGGATGCTGTAGGAGGGCACATAGATGAACGAGTCTCCGAAGGGATCATCCTCGCTGGCGGATTTCGCCAATGAGGGTTGGCCAGCACCACCACCGCTGGAGGCCAAAGTTGTGGGCTCATTTGGCGTAATTCTCTCCATCTGACTGATTCCCCTCTGCAGTGAGGTAAGCTCTTGCTCTAGATCCACCAGATCAGCCACGGATTCGGGAGAGATCTGTAGAAAAGAGAAACAAATGAATAGGGATTTGCAATAGAAATATGAGATATATATATTATTACCTCCTTAGCCGCTGATCCTGATGCCTTTGCAACATCCAGATTAACACCCAGCCTGCTTGTTCCATTCGAGGCGCTGAGGCTACTGCCCAGCAGGGTGAGGGCGTGACCAGAGGAAATTCCTCCACTGGCCAAGTCCGAGTGACCCAAGGCCATGCCACCCAGGCCGGCGGCCTTCAGCGAGGACAGGGAGGCCAGCTGGCTGGCGTGGTCGTGCAGGGACTTGCCCTGGATCTGCTGGCGCGCCATCTCGATCTCCTTCTTCTTTAGCTCGAAGACCACCTGGAAGAGATCGCGCATGGCCAGCACCACCTGGCTGGCCGCCTTGTCCGTCTTGATGCCGAAGAACCGATGGCCACTGTCCGGCGATCCAAAGATATATCCAAAGGCCCTCGAATCTGTCATATCCTGGGCGATGAAGGAGATCTTGTGCACCGGATGATGGTACAGGGAATCACCCGTTTTCTCATCCCTCAACCGCAACCCATCGATGGTCACATGGATCGTTATCCGCTGTTTATGCTCTCCAGCCGCTCGAATGGCCATCTTGAGGTCCTGCAGCGCCTCCTGGCACATCCGATCTCCCCGAGCCTCGCCCACCTCCAGAATGCCGATGAGCTTTGCCTTGAACTGGACGCCATCGCCGAAAAAGCGTCCCGGATCATTGCGATCTGGAAAAAAGCGACGAAAAATGGAATGGCAGAATAAGTTTTTGTGTTTGTTAGGGTGTGTGTTCGATTCTGTTTGACGAAAATGGTTTATAGGGTGCAGTGGTCACTGGCTAGATTTAGAAGCTTTAAAATTCGGGGTGTGGTTAATTACATTTGAGAACACTAACTATTAGTTTTTGCAATCTTAATACAATTAAAACAAATTTAAAATACGTTTTGATTGAACAAAGCTAGTAAGTTCTAAAAAATGTATAAATAATTAAACTCAGTCAGTAAAAAAAAACTATTTTTAAATATAAAAAAAGGTTTCTAATAATATCTATAGACAATTTAATGCGATATAGTTTTTATATTATTGATATAACTTATTTTATGTATTTTCTCGTAAATGTTTTAAATATTTATTAATGCGAGTATAAATATGTTTTTAATGGAGCGAAACCCCATGCATATCTTTTCAATGAATCATTTTCCAGGCTCTTAAGTAATGTCGCGCTTGGCTGAACATTATTTATAGCATTGGATCATCAAACATTTAATAATATTGTTTATATTTTTTTTTAATTTCTTCGTTGCTTTAATAATGATGTGTTGTTTTACTATTAGTAGGAACAAGTAAAAAAAATTTGATTGTGAACCACACTCCGTTAGTAAACAATCTTGAGTTTTATTGGTCCTTTGTGTATTACATTTTTTATTTATAGCTCGGCCTTATCAATTGCTACATTTTAACTTGTTACTACTGTTAACTAAATTTTATTCTGTCACTTTTTAAGAGAGATTTAAATTTATAACTTGGCCCTATTAATTCCTTTTTCCAGACAATAGTTGCAAATTTCAAAGAATATAATAACTTTAAAGTAGCAGGTAGCTAACTCTTTTGAAATATTTATTGGTGTTTTCCTTTGCGGAGGGATCACTGTGTTTGTTTGTGATTTGTGTATTTGCTTAGTTTGCTTTTGCTAACGTTTTGCGTAATTCGTTTCCTCTGCCGCGCCGCTGCCGCCGCCAAAGGTACTGGCCAAAGAGAGATTGGAGGAGGCTGTGGACAACTTGGCCACCAGGGATTTGACCATTTTTCAGCTCAAGTTGCTTAGTGGGCACTGTTCATTGGAAAAGCGCTGTCGCTGCCGCTGCCTGGGAAACTCTGGAACTCGGGTATTCTGGAACTGTTCACTGGAGTGTCAACAAAATCATTGTCACATTCCTGGCCTCTCTTGTGTGTGTACTTGTGTTGACATTTCCATTGGGGTGGGGGTGGGGGGGCAGGCGTAGAAGGTGCACCACACAATGGAAGACAAACAATATATTCAACAACGATTTTTCGCGATGTTATAGAATAGATTTAATTAAATTCTAGCAGAGAACGATGATCCGCGACCGCGATCATGGAATGAATAAAAACGAATGAGAGCGTATACGCGATGCTGCTCTCTTGCTGCTCTTTTGACTGGACTGTCGCAGTTTGTTCAATTCAAATAACAAACAAAAACACACACACATGGAGACACTCGCGGGTGTACATAGATTTCACTCTATTATTTAGTGATTTTCATCGCGAAAAACTAAGTACAGAAAACGGTGATCTCTCGCGCTCATTGTTGTTCTTTTTTGGGAAACTGCACCACCTGCCGAAAACTGCGACGCCGGCGCAGCAGCTGCTATTCGATTGGCGGATGCTGCTGAGCCGCCAATCGATAACAAGGCTTAGAGGTGCATCGAACGATCCGTGGGGTTTGCTTAAATTTATCGAAATTTGAAAGAAATAAGACAAGAAATGTTTGTTGAAGTGTTGAAAATGAAATTTTTTTGAAACTTTAGCTTGAGAAGTTTTTAAATTATTAATATTAATATTATGTTTAAGGCCCTATATCCTATGCACTTTTTTATTTCTTAATTTTTAAGATCGCCATCATATCACTGTATTTTTTACTTACATTTACAAGGACTCGTTTTCTTGCGCAGCGTCTGCATTTTGCTCAGAAAAAGCTGATTGGCATTCGTGTAGTAATTCCTTTGGCCGCGTATAATGTTGCGAATAATGATTGAGCTTTAGGGGGGCTATTTTATTTATGATTTATAATAGTTGCTTCGTTGTTGTTTTGTAGTGCTTTTTGTGCTTTGTTTACACTTATCCTGCTGTTCGCGTCTGCTGTCCTGCTCGCACCTACGCACTCCTTCAAGCCAGCTTGTTGTTGTTATCGTGTCACTTGTCCGATAGAACACACCGGCATTTGTCTCACTCACACTTTTACGCGCACACACACGTACGGATTATCGATTTTCCAACGGTTGTATCTGTGTGCGTGTTTACTTGCACTTTGCCTACTTTAGGGCGTTGTGGGGGGAGGGAAAGGGATGCAGCTAATACTACGCCTTTCATTATGCAGCGGTGAATTATATATTTTCTGTGCACCGTAACTCGTTGATTATAATGTATATTTCCCTTTAAGTTGCACAACTTTCTTTACTTTCTTTGTCTGTCCCCCGGAAAAACTGAAGCACAAAGAAATGGGTGACACACTCTCGGTTTTGGCAGAGCGAAAAATTCAATTCGACTCAATTGGCCTCCATTTACACACTAATTTCGTGGTTTACCCTGCTCTGGATCTATTTGGCCATTGGTTTGCACCAATTTTCGTAGGTTTTGCCTTTAATTTTAGTCCTACGCCCTGGGAGCTGCAGGATATTAACACACACAGCAAAAATTCGATAGTAAAACTCCAAGGATTCGGGGTGGTGGGTGATGTGCCGCGGGCACCCTGTGCGGCAGCCGGTACAAGAAAGTCGACTCATCGATCCCAGACGATAGGTTTTTGCTCGTACTTGCGTTGCAGATTTGAAATCCGTTCAGTTTTAAAAAATGGTTTTGAGAAACTAAGTAAATGCACCAATAGGCTGTGCAATGCAAATAAACTTAAAAACTTAGCATATTTAATAGCATAGAATAGCATTAGGAAAATAGGTACGGCTTTACAGAAGTTTATCCAACAAATGAATTTTCTTAAATATGTAATCAACTTTTCGATAAAACTTTTAAACTGTGAATAATAATAACATACTGTCTAAGAGCGGTTTAACAGAGCCCATTAACTGGAGAGTTTCTGCACTGCTAACGATTGAGTGATATTTTTTAAAATCGATATCAGCTATAATAGAGATGGCTGCCTTGCATATCGATATAAATAAACGATAGAGATGGAAAATGTTCGATGTGCCCAGTCAGAAATCGATATTTATAAAATCGATTACATATTGATGGTATCGATGTTATATCAAAGACTATCCACCCCCATCAATCTGCTGCGCTCATCACTAACGAAACGAACGGAACTATTTTATCGCGGATTGTCGCGTTTTTTCGGTTGTGTCGCGCCTCAATCAAACTCACCTTAAAATTAATACACAAACATAGATTACGATTTCTGGGTGGTTTTATCAAAAATAACGGCACTTTAACGACACTACGCCTACGCCAGGAGTTCTTCCTCTTTTTTCCTCTGCGCGCGTCGCTTTTTTACCTGCAGCGCAGTCGCGACAGCTGAAAATTAATAAAACCAAAAGAAAAGTGTAAATTGGATAAAAAGTCGACAGTGGATCGCCAGTTTTTATATAACAACCAAGCAAACCAGTTATTAGATGTTTTTGTGAATAGTGTGAAACAAATTCTCGGCCCATACCTGCACACACAACAAATACATTCCCACAGTTCCTATTCCGATCCGATCAGGTTCTCCAATCGCAATTCGCAGATCACCAATTAGTCCCAACAGTCGCAATATGCAAAATTAAACCGAGTGGATTTCGTGTGATTAACGTGGAGTGTAAAAGTGTCGCCGAAAAAGGATAATTAGAGAGCTAACAGTAAAATCCTTGTGTGTAAATAAAGTGCTTATATACATACACACATTCAAAGAAATAAAAAACAAAGAAGGAAAAAGCGGCAAGATGAACAAAACCTGTGCACGTTGCCAGAAGGTGGTCTATCCTATCGAGGAGCTCAAGTGTCTGGATAAAGTGAGTTATATTTAGTTATAGTTATCCTATTCAGATTCTATACGTTTTTTAGTATGGCTCCTTTTTGTTTTAAGCCGCTGCTTGTGCACTTGTTGCGGGAGTCAGAGCAGGACGGCTAGCTGGCACATGGCCGTGGGTTCTGCTCTCCCGCTCCCTCTCTTTATTTTCCCCCCATTCCCCATTGATCATGCGTGCCTTTTTGTTGCTCTGCTTCTCTGTTTATTATCCTATGCTTAATAACCGCAAAAGTTGTTTGGCTGCCTTTCCATTCGCTTCGCGGAATTCAAATATTTGCTGGAAAATAACGGCACAGCTTCGCGGGTGCCTATGTGTGGGTGTTATAGCACCGAGAAAAACAAACAGCTCGTTTTTAGCTGTCATAATTAAAAAAAAATCCTTTATATTTGGGTATTTCAGAAATCTTGTTCAACTGAATTCCAACGGAAAAAGAAATTTCTGATCGAGTATTTTCTAAACTAACAACTTTTTAATTTACTCAAACCAACTATGCATTTTAATGGGTTAATGATTCAAATATATATTTAAAAAAGTCTTCAATTCGATTTTAACGTTTAAAAATTAAGTACAATTTTATTCATACACATTTTTTTTTCCTAATATTGTAATATTCAATGATCTGTTTCCATGAGATTTTTGTTTAGTGTGTTGTGCGCGGGTGGCGACAGCAACAACAATTACTGTTTTCATATTTTTCGCCAACTCAGGAAATTTCTACAATTGTTTTTAATTTACGTTTGCCGCCGCTGTTTCCGCTCGCAGAATTTTGGGGCTCCCTCTCTAATTATGTCTCGCCCTCTCTTTCCCGCAGCGGCGCTTGTTGCAGCTGAATTTTTGCGATCTTGTGTCGTTTTCGGAATGCTTTTTTTTAGATGCAGCTGCTTTTGTTGTTTTTATTTTTGTTGTCTTTCGAAAAAGCAACAAAAGCAAATCCGTTGACCGACCTTGAGCGCATATTTTCGAGACTTGAGACCAGTTTTTTTACTGCGTTCTCACACACACTCAAGCCTAAAATCTGATACAGTGGTATTTGCGAAATAAACGACCGGCAAAATACAAAATTTGACAATTTTAGGAAATTTTGGTACTAAAGTACTAAATATGAATTATTTTCAAATTCTGTGGCTCAGCTTGAGAAACAACAAAATTAAGAACACACGAATAACAGTTGTCACAAAATTTATTAAAAATAACTAATTTTTGACAACATATTTACAACAAATATAATTTTTGTTAAATTTTTCTGGTTTTTAAATTTTTAGTAATAGTAAAACAACAAAATAGATATTTTCATCTTGAAAGTGTAAATAAATTATACAAGAAGAAGAATAATAACTTTTTGAGATAGAAGTAATTTCGAGAAAGAAAAAATATTTGTTAGAAAAACTCTTGTTAATACCTAAGCTTAAGTGGTTGACTTTCGAAATAATTAGTTTTCAACTATGTAATTCGTTAGGCCCTGTTGTAAGTACAAGCAAAGTGGGGCTTTCGTTTCTTTTTATTTTTGTGACCGTGTGCTTATTGGTTTATGCTTAATTCCAGTTTATTTTTATTGAACTTTTGTTTGCCTCTAGTCTGGGACTTGAGACTGAGGCCCTTCTTTATTTTAGATTCATATTATTGCCCTTGCCTTGGCTGCCAATCTGTGTTTATTTTTTGAGTATATAGTGCTGTTCCGTTGAAATTTGGAAGCTGATAACGCACCATTCGAGACAAACATTTACATTACGAATCGGTTAGGTTTCCCACTTTGAATCGAATTGAATCCATCAACAAATTCCGATTGGCAATCAGCTTCGAGCATCAGCGTTGAAACGTGTCAATCTCAAGACCCCTTCTCCCCTTATAATACCCCCTCTCTGCCAACCACATCCTAATTATAGTCTCGTCTTTCTAGAGTTGCTTCTCCTCTTTCTCGAGTCAGCAGTTTCTAATTATAGACAATGGAGTAATGAACACTATTTTAAAGTCACCAGACAGACGCACCGAAGTCGGTTATAAAACATTTATATGCGTCTGCGTGTGCTTTTCGCCTAATGGAAATGCTGAAACTTGTAAACATGGCATTTGATGAAACGGAAAAGAGGGGGAAAAAGGGGCTGGAGTTTGGGAAGTATTACCTTACCTTTACATTAAATTGCGTTAGTTTTCTTGTTTGGTTTCGTGTGTAACTTGCGCCCGCATTCTGTTGCTTGGTGTGTCTGTGATTGCAAAATAATTTAAATGTATGCATTTCACAACAGTTTATATAGAGTTGAGTAATAGAACGCCATATGAGGTCAGAGGCTTTATAAAATAAATGATTGCTATGCAGAGGGGATCAATCACATTTAATCGCTTTTAAAATGTTTTTTTTTTTTTTTTGAGTTCGTTGGATTTTTTTTTGTTGACACATTTTTTAGGGAGTTTTTTTACATACCTAAAGCTTAAGTAAAAACATTTTTATTTAAATGCATAGATTTTGGGCAAAGCAATCATCACCCAATACCTTTCGAACATTTTAACCAGAATTTAAACAAATAAAAACAAAAAACAGTTTAAACAAAAGGTTAAAGTTAAATTGTTATAATTATTCATATAATTATTCTTATAAAATATTTTCACCTTTTTACTAATAAAATGAGTACATTCCAATCATCGCTGTACTTGCATTTTATATTGCTACACAGCCCTGACTCATAAAAGCCTATGAGATCAGAAGCTAGGTTTAAACTATTGTTTTTCAACGTTCAAGTCTAATTCGCTTACGCAATGATTGTGTGATTTTTAGCCATGGAAATTGAACAATAGTATTACTTCACTCAAGGGAAATATATTAAACATTCTTCCATTTTTTCTGAATCACCACAGTTTAATCGAAGATAGAATTTTAGAGACTTTGCAGTGGGATTTGGCGTTAGCTGCTTTCTGCACGTGACACATCCTGATATAGAAATCGATACTCGTGACAGCAATAAGCGGGTATTTTATACCAATTATCTCTTATTTCTTTCTTCCCCACATAGATACAAACACACACGTAGATTGGCACGCGAATTCGTTTCAAAGAAATGTCTTTTTAAATGTGCCGTTAAAGTTTTGCAGCTTTATGCGGCGCATTGCTGCCGGCGCTTTGTTAATCGATTTTTGATTCCACCAAAAAAATTAAAAACAAACGATTCGGAATGGAGAAGTCAACTTGACTGGTAGCCTATAAAGTGGAAGTGGGCTTCTACCCGTGCCTTTATCCTCTGTGGCTGTCGGTTCTGTTGCCAATTTCATTTATCTCTCAGCTTTATATTTTCCTTCCTGCCTTTATTGCATTTAAAGCAAAGGGTATACCGAAGTTTTAGGGAATGCTAAAGATTTATTTGAATTTTTCATTAACCTTTGCAAACTATTGGTTTAAAAACCTTTAAGTTAAACATTTTAATTGCTGTTGTTCTTATTTAGTACATTATTGTTCCGAATCTATTGTCTTTATTTATCTTTACTTTTAGAATGTCATTTTAAAATCAACAAAATTGGTATCTTTTAATAGAAAATATAGAGTATCTTTTAGTTTCAATTCAAAATTGTACCATTCGAAGAGTCGTCATTGTTGCATTTGCGCTTTATTTTGCACGAAATATGTGAGTTTGACTTTTTGCTTTGCGCTTTGTTTGGCTTTGGCCTGACTTTTCGAGCTGTTTTCGATGTTTTTACATCTTTTTTTCAGAGTCACAGCCACGACGAACGATTATTTCATGCTCGCAAGGAAAGTAAATGACCTCTTTGTTGTCATGTTGTCATGGGAAGTCGGGGGGATCGAGAAAGAGAGCTCTGAAGCTCTATAGCTTTAGGTATAGGAACGTGCCAGTTTTTGGCCAGCCTTTTCTGGCCAATTTCGCAGAGCACGAATCGAGCACCGAAAGAGGAAAGTAGAGAGTAGAAGTCACACAAAGAGGCAGCGAAGCATCACAAATAAAAGCGTCGCCGTCCGTTTGACTTCGTTTGCCACTTAACGAGACCCCTTCGGCTTCTGCGCACCTCCGCTCCTGTCATGGCACACATTTGCACTTGCCTGACCCCGATGACCCCCCTTTCGAGTCCCTCCTTGGCCGCGCCAATGGGCCATCACTTTTTACTGGGCCATGTTTTAATTTTTGCATCCCTTTCGAGTGACAAATGACTACAGCAACAAACTTCAAAGACGTAGAAGGAATATTAGAAAAATCGAGGGAGCGAATGTGCTGAAAAAAAAACTTTATCTAAACAATTTTAAAATATGACTATGGTTATATTCAATTAAATAGAATTAATGACATTTATTTTAGAAGAAATGTTTCGAAATTTGCATTTTATTTTTAAATCAAAATAATAACGGTCTTTGTATTTATATTGTAATGGACTATTTTCTTTTGGAACGGGATATATACTTTAAGGAAAGACGGATTTGTTTTAAAATTAATGTTTAAACCTGTTTGCACGGAAAATTTAATTTGAAATCATCAAGTTTTTTTTGTAGTTCAAAATTTCACATTTAGTCTCCCAAAAATGATTCTTATTTTCATTATTTACTATTGACAGTACCAGATTTTTATACTAAAGAACTTTTTATTTGCGAATACCCAACAATATATTTCATTTTCATAAGCTGCCAGTGAGCTAAAGAGATTGTCCTAGAAATTTTGATTTGAATTTTGATTCAACAAAATTACTTGAAACACATAAAACTAACTGATAAATTTGCATTTGTAAGGGCTTAGATGGGGTTGCCTAGGAGATCAAAAAGCTGGGGTTTAGCCACTGGCGTAGCATGGCCTTGTTTTGGGCCAATAGAGCAGCGGCCTCCAGATTGCCGCGTTTGAAAAGCCGCTCATCGAAGTCGAAGAGGGATCGATGTGTCGGGAGCTGGGCATCGACTTTACAGGGTTTCACTTGGCCACTGTTAAGATGAAGTTTCTGTCCAGCAGTCTGTTGGGCCAGGATGCGCTGCATCCGCTCGTGGTGGTGATTCAAATAGATGAAGGCTTCGGATAGCTCTGGCGAGGAAGCCAGGATTTTCGGAGCCGTCTGTGGAACTTGAACCGCTTTAATGGCAATGGTATCCTCTGCTCGTTTCTGTTGCTTGGCCATCGTGGATCTCTTAGCCCTGGATTTCCTACTGCCAGCTGCTGCTGGCGAGCTGATCGGCTTGAAATTCACCTGGGTCACACGAGGCTGGGGAGTAACCTGGGTCACTTTCTGCTTTGGATTCACCTGGGCAATGTTTGGCTTGGACTGCGGCGGCTTGATTGTTTTGAACTTGTTGTTGGGAGAGATTTTGGGGCTTTGCCGCTTGACCGGGAGCTGATTGTTGACCCGTTTGAGACGTGGAGATAATTCCACCTTAATCTTGATTCTGGTCTCTGGGAGCGATTCAACGGCAGCGGCATAGCTCATGGGCGGTGTATCGAGCGGCGAATAGGAAGAGGAAGCAGTTGGACGACTGGGAGCAGGTTGTTCCTCAAGAGCCAGGTACTCGCCCAATGGTTTACGCCGCACCGGAACGAACTGGAAGGACTCACTGTCCTTGTTACCAACACCACCTCCTCCTCCAAATCCACTGGCTGCTTCGTTATTTCGACGACGGCGATTACGGCGCTTCAGCACCACCGTCGCGGATCTCGGTTTCGGGTCTGCCAGTTTGGTCGACGACTTCTGTTTTATAGCTGTAGGTGTTGCGGTTGGCTCTGACTTACATCGGGATGCGAATCGGGGATTACTAAACCTACCAATGGCAAAATTTAACGGACACTTACTTTGGCTTTTCGGCTGAACTGGGAATTCATTTTATTTTCTCAATCGCCTCGATTCGACATTCACTGTTCTGATAGAAAATTGCTTACTAGATTATATTTGACAGAGAATAGAGTCGCACACTAGAGTTTCTCACTGAAAATCCAAAAAAACTCAAAAGAAAAGTTTAAGAGTGGTTGTCTAATTAATTAATTATAATTAACAAAAATATCCCTTCCTAGCTTCAATATTTAATAAATCAAAGCTTTTTTTTAACATATGATTTAGGGATTAGATATGTCACATAATGAATATTATTTTAGTTTAAACGATTTTTTTTTAAAGTGCAGCCTTTATCTATCGAAGAAAATCTTTTTTTGCCTAATCTATTAAAGTTACAACAACCATTTTGCTTACAAAAAAAATTCTTTAAATTCAAGTAAAAAAAAAAACAGCAGTCTATCAAAAAATGTCATCCAAGATCAAAATAAGGAAAAAAATAAAATGGCAAATGGTGGCTATATTTTTTTTTTCCTGTGCCCCACTCGAACTTTTCGCTTTCGGAAGCCACAAACACGGGCAGAAGTAGAAGAATGACAATTGCTTTATGTATTTATTTATATACAGTTTCTCTCCACTCTTGACTAGGCTTCTTCACCTCGCTCACTTCACTCAAAACTCACAACTAAAGTTCACTTTTGCATGACAATCAATTTTTCACTCTGCGGAGAACGTACAGTAATGCGGGGCTCAAAGAGAAAGGTGAGGGAAATGGGCGGGGAAAAGGGAAAATCGGAGAGGGGTGCATCAATTGAGGCATGAAAATAAAAGTGGTCAAGCAGGCAAAGAGTAGAAAGATGCAGAGATTGAGGGGGACAATTTTTCGATTTTTTATTGCCCTTGCATCGCCCTTTTATTGCATTTTTCTTCCCATATTTTTATTTTTCTTACCTTAAGATATATAGTAATTAAATAAACAATACAATTTTAAGTACACAATTTGAAAATCGTTGTAATGCTAAATCTTTCGTTGCTATCATATACATATATTAATTCTTAAATATTTATTTTTCATTCGCAATATTGCTTTCGGCCCGTAACTTTTGTTGCAAAGCAAGATTATGCAAGTATCCATATTTTCAAACCCTCCCTTTTACCACTCACTTTCATTACACTTTAATCTTCGAGAGAATCTTTAGTTTTTGTTCCCATTTCCACTCATTGACGCCACCTAATTAGACTTCGCTTTCAAGAGGTTCGCTTGCCAATTTTTTTCCCCGCTGAGAAGGAAAGCAAATCAAAGGCGGAGGAAAAAAGATTGAGAAACTGAGACCAAACTGAATTTTCTATGCCTACAAACTTCAAAGTCAAGATTTCGCTTGGCCAGCTTTTTTCCAGCAACTTGGCGTCTTTTGTGTCCCAAATTGTAAATGTAACAAAAAGTTTTGTCCAATTCGGAAAGTGGAAGTCGTCGTCGTCGTAGAAGTTGTTTGGAAACTTTAAATAGCTTCTGCCGCTGTGGCTTGTATTATTTCGTTTTTTTTTCCGTTTCTAGGGCTTTCCCTCAAATTAAACGTTTCCCATTGTGTGCCTTGTATTGTATAATTAATTTCGATGCTCAAATTTTGACTAATGACCAGAAAAGAAGAATGGAAAAGATGATTGAAGAGTGTCTAAACAAGTTTTGGGTCAAGCTTTTGATTCTTCTGCAGCTCATTTCGATTCTTTTTGGTTTCCTGTTTTGGATGTCTTTTAATTGTTTTCTTCTCCCTTCCTATATTTTTGTCTTTTGTTGCTGAAATTATGTTCATGTTAATGCGCAATTGCTTTGGAGGAACTTCCCTCTTTTGTCACTTGTAAACAAGAGTTGGACGCACTCACTTGACGTGAATTCATAGGGAAAAACAAGAAAAGAGCAGGGATCGGGGGATACGGAATGTTCTCCTCGAAAGAATCGCTTTGTTTAAATTCAATTGATCTTTATTAACTCGCCCGTGGAGGGGCGACAAGAAACGGAGATCCCAGGGGAAAGATCACTCGAGAGGTCTGCCAACGACTCGTGTAAATTCGAAGGGGGAGACAACAAGTTGAACTCGTCCCTCTTGTTTTTACTTTATTATTTCTTTCTCTTAAGCATTTGCATGACTTTCGTCATCATCATCCAATTGATCCCCCTGCATGCAGCTTTTCAAAGAGGGCGGTTCTGTAAATAGGCTGGGTGTTCTATGTTTAATGCCTTTATTGCATCTGTGATGGGGATTATTTATAGAGGCAAAAAGGTCAGAGATGGAGAAGTTCAAGTGGTGGTTGCTTGACTCTAGATTTGCCTTCCACTTCAAGATTCTTCTTTCCTTTAAATTTTGGTAATTTTTTGTCCAGTTCCTTTATTTATATTATAACTTTTATTGCTAGCGAATTTTATTTATTAAGAGACATATGATTGACCGGTTTGAGTCGCTTTCATTGTGCCGCTTTCTGAGCCCGTTGCAGTGAAATCTTTTCTATTATTCAACTCTGCCCCACATTTAACCCCAAACCGCATTCAGCTGTCGCTGAACTTGTGTCCCACATCCAAAAGTTTCGCTTGTTCGGCTTGTGAGCAAAGAGCCCTTTTAATTAATAATTGAATTACTCCTTTAAGGCTGATTTATATATTTATCCATGTCTCATATCCTTAGTTTGTAAGCCATGTCTTATGACTGGATACTAGATATTTCTATATATAAGCCTTGGCTAATCACATAAGCCCTGCCACTTGTATTTGAATTTAAATTTGCACTTGCCATTTGGATTGGATTGCAATGTGTGGGAATCGCCTTTTGTGCTTCCAGGGAAAATTTGAATAGAGCTCTTAACTGGCGGGGAAAATGGAAGGGAGTGTGTGTGAAGTTTCTGACGTTTATAAATTACACAAGTAAAATACTGAAACGTCAGCAGAACTGAACTGAACTAAACTGAACAGGGAGCAGAGCCAGCGGCGGCATTTCCTATTGACTTTGCTAATTGACTAAAGCGAAGGGCAAACGAGTGGGGGAAAGCAGAGGAAAATGGCGTGAAAAAGCTGGTACTAGGTGAGTTTAAACATGTAGATGGCACACAAAATATTTAACAGTAAATTTATATTTTTTGTCGAATATTATCTTCTTTGTTCTTAATAAGGTATAAATTTTAAATATTTAAAAACTATTATTTGTTTAAGGTTAATGTGGTGGCTTAGAATCACTCTCACTGGAAAAGTTCTTGTTCTTACTCCCAAGAACAAATATTAAGTTTATATTTATTTGTAGCTTAAAAATAGAACTCAATATATCATTTCTTAATCCGATTCAACAACAAACAACAAACATTTTGTTCAAGTGGCGACCATTGGAATTAAAATCTTGAATAGATAATCAAGGTTGACTCATTTGTGTGAAGTGTCACAAGTGATCTACAACAGAGCTTGGTTCACAAATCACTTTCTAATTGGTGTTATCATTTAGCTCACACATTCTGGTGAATTCCCATGGGGTGACCCGAGCATATGGTAATCGTTAGATGCATATTCAAGACCCTGATCCACCGCCTGCACAGATGTCAGGCAAACAAAAGAGGAAACATATATCAACGGAGCGTTGGTAATGCCCAATTTAAATAGAGAAGAGCAAACATACATTTGATTGCGATGAAGAAGAGCATTAGGCGGCAGTTTCCCATCCGTTTCCCCTCTGCTCTATGGATATGGATAAAAACACACTCCCCACGTGAAATCAAAACCCACTTGCAGTTGCCAGCTGCCGTGTCTTTAGCTTTTGCTGATGACGCTGATGGAGGAACTTCACTTCGGAGTTGCAAGTTGCCAGTTGCCAGTTGGAGTTGAGAGTGGGCGGGGGTGGTTTGAAATCACATATATAGAAAGATAAAGGGGGAACCCGCCTGATGAGGCGGAAGTGAAAGCGACCAAGCAGAATTAAAGCGCTTCCTCTCTTTTAAACCCATCCCCAAGCTTACACTTTTGTGCCAAAGCACCTCTCATGTATGGAATACCTTTGATGGCAAAGAGCAATATAATTTGAACTGTGATTTTGTAACAAGTTTAAAAGACGCAGTTACACAGTAACGAATAAATACCGTTTTAAATCTAACTCACAGAAAAACCACCATTTATAGAAATCGATAAATGTTGTATTATCAGAAATTACCCAGTAAATTACCACCTGTCACATTTCGGCAATTCAATAAGTTGCTAAGGTATAAAGATAGTATTTCTTGGTAAAGCATTTAAGATTTGATAACATAATCTATTAGGTTGAAAAGGCTAAAAATGTCGTTCCTAAACTATAATCGTTCAAGATACCAATATATAATTATTGTCAATCTTTTGTTTTGTAGGTTTGAAGATTGAGACAAAAACAAAGTGTATTACAGCTAATCATATTTGAGCTGAAAAATTGGTCAATATTTGCTAGCTTATAACTAGTTTACGGCTGCATAAGGTGTGCATTTCTAATTAATTTATACAGCTGAAAGCTAAGATCCAAGTCAATTAAAGGGTAATAAAAAAGTCTGCTGTTTTAGACTCTCAAGTGGTTTTTCGTTATTATTATTGTTTTCTTTTGGCAAGCTGTGGCTGCGCCTTAACCCAAAAAACCCGGATTTGAGTTCAAGTTTTTGGTCAATTTAACACGCCGCCTTTCCACGGTCTGTTTGCTGCACGCCAATTGTGGTTACAAGCAAAATGCGTGCTGACTTAAGGTCAAGGTGTTTTGAGATTAAACTCGACGATACTTCAATCTTCCCAAAAAAAAAAAACCCAAAAATGGCAAGCAAAGAATTGTCATCGTCGAAAAGTCCGAGATGTTATGGTGAGTCATCCACATTCGATCAGTTTACTGTATCTGATTGAATATCTTGTCTGTCGGTTTGTGGGACAATTGTCGTATTTGTCTGGCTTTCCGACTGTCTGACTTTCCTTATATGGAGGCCCACACATGACATAATTGTCATTATCAACAACAACTGCCCGTTGATGAGCGTTAAGTAAGCCAGCAAATGGTTTTTAATTGTTGTTGTTGACGTGACCAGTTTAAGCCCCAATTTGGTCATGCTATAATTGAATATTTACCCCGAGCTGTGTGTGTGTAGTGTTTGCTTATGCAATTCTCACTTCATGTTTTTCCATCTTCAGCATTTTCACACGCCCGAAAAAGGGCGAAAAACAGGAAAAACCGTTTGTATGGTATCTGGACAAACATATCTCTTCCCATACCCATTGATTGGGATCTACAAGTTTTCAATTTGCTTGAACGCGCTTTCAATTTCTTTCAATTGAGTTAGGGGTTTTTCTTTCTTTATTTGAGTTTTAGCTGATGGCTAATTAAGTTTTTTTTTTGTTGAGTGGGATGGGGGGGTGTTTATAAATTGAATTTAATAGAAAAAGTTGGAACTCAGTTTTGTGTAACTTGGATTGCCTTTGTTTAAGTTGCAGCGAAACTGGAACTTGTTAGGTATTGCAATTACTACGATGTGAGTGTACTTTTGCACAGCCTCTATCATATGCATACTTCCTATATTTTTTTTGCTATTTTATCTGCACAATGCAACAAGGAAAAGTGACGTAATTTATCAGCGAAATTTTAAAACGTAATCTTTCGAAATAATGAACTGAAATCGCAGCATCCAATCTATGGTTAAAATAAATCCTAATACCAGGGTGCACAATCTTATAGATTGTATTTGCGAATTGGTAGAGTTTATTTGGTTCCGTTACATAGTTACATAGAAATTGAGTCATATCATTCCTTAGAAATTAAGTCATATTTATTGTGAAAGTTATGAGATAAGACACAAGTTATCTCCCAAAGTAAATCTTATGTGGGACATTATGAGAACATGTGGATCGTGTTTGCCTCAACCTCATTCCATTCAACATTCTTTTAGCCTTCATGTCACTCCCCTCGTTGTGGTGAAATATATTCATTACACTTTTGGAAATACTAGATCAGTAATTTTTGATATAGGGAGCATATAACTGAGATAAAAAAAAAACTATTACTAATTAATTATTTTTAACATAGTGAAAGTGAAATATATACTAAAACTATTATTAATTTGTATGTAAACTTATAAATAAATAAAAAAAAATCTATTTCCTAAATTCAATTAAAATGCATTAATTTTAACTTTATTTGCAATATTAGCTTGAGTTCTTTAATCAAAACTTGATATGGTTCTTATTTTTCGGTGTACTCACAGTTGTGCCATAAGAGCAATAAGCTACAATTGATTAGAATCGCTTTTTATGGTTATTATATTTTCCACATATTTGCACGTATACCGACTTGAATCTGAGAGCACAGATATAACCGAATTATTTGTTTATTAATTTCATTTATTGTGGGGACTGGAGGGCGGAAGATCGGGGCCACCAACTGGGTTCGTTTCGCTTTTTATTTCACATATTTCTTTTCCCTCTGCTTTTTTGCGCTGTTTTGCCGGCAAGAATCTGGGCAATTCACGACCTAATGCTGCATGAGAGCTCTTCGAGTGCGGATGACGCATTCTCCAGCAATGTCGAGTGCGCTAAGTGAAGAGCGCCGAGAAGGGGGGCTACCGAGTTCAGATATGGTGTTTTCTTCTGGTGGAGACAACTCCATTCCACTTCTTTCCACTTTAGGTACAGTGGTGATCGCAAGTAGTCACTAGACAATACATTTGTTGGACAAATTAACTTAATTTGAAAAGTTTTACAAATTAAAATACGAACCAAGTTGATTGCTTTTATATTGATTTTTCAATTTTCAGTCTTACTGGTCTTAGGATTTTTGTTTTAAATTAACTTGAATCGCTTTGATTTATTATACATATCTTATATTTTGTGTATATGTTTTACTTATTACAACAAATCTTAAAAAACATTTTTTTGTGATTTGCCTTACTGATTTAAAAAACAGAACTATTTTATTTTATCATGCAAAGTTCTTTTCGTCTCTACTGCGACTATTGGCAGTTCTTTTCTCCACTTTGATGGTTTCTCTGGTTGTTGTTTTGATTAAACTGCTTTTGGAGTGGGGGATATGGATGTTAAAAGCTACGCAAAGTTAGCGGAAGAGACGGACGAGTTGGTTTTAAATCATGATTAATATCTTACGCGAAGTTGACGGGGGGAGTTCTACTTCTTCGACTTCATTCCGTTGATAGCTCATAACGGTACCGGCGGCTATACGAACATAAATAACAGCTTTTTAAGCGCTGCATCTCGTCGAACTTTAATTTGTGCTCAAAGAAAGCGGAGAGGCATTTCCCTCGGACAATGGACTAAAAGCATATTCCGCTGAATGGCTATAGAATTCTTCCTTAACTGTCTTTGCTGACCGGCAAACAAAAACCAAAATCCAGAAAAAATAACAGCAATAAAAACTGGTAAGGCACAACAATGCGAATCTGGATTTCATTTTGCTCTCATGTCTGGAGAGTGTTTGCCTTTTGCCGTTTGGCATTTGAAGTGTTTATTGTGCCAAAACTTTTGACAATTTGCTTTTGAAATACTCTCCTGGGCTAAGCACTCATAACTTAGGGATAATGCTTGTCCCAGTAAGGTGTTCAAGTGTGTTTGTAGCCAATAAAAACCAACGAATTTACATCAAAGTCACAAATATGGTAGATTTTATTATTTCAAAAGAAACATAAAAATACCTATTATTATATTCTGATTCTGGAAAATAATATAAATTTACAATATAAGAAATGTTAGTTTAAAGTGTAATATCTACTTCGGTACATTAATTCGGTACATTTTCCAAAGGGAACAGCAGTTCATAAAAATATATTCCTTTTACGGAAATTGAAAATTTCAAAGGAAGTTCAAGTGAAATTGACAAAAGATTTAAGGCGTTTAATTTAAGGTATTTTAAGTCGAAGTAGTGTTATATTGCACATAAAATATTGACAATTTAAAATAATCTGCTTCCTTTGAACTAATTTCTTTTTAGCCAAAATCGAAATCAGTGAAACTTTTTCTTACATATCACCAATACTTAACATACAGATTCTGTCCCCATTTCCTAGTGCTCCAGTTTCAGTTCACTATGCAAATTAAACAAAAAATCACTTTGACACTTCAAGTCTGGTTTATTCTTTCTTTGTTACACATATAAATAGATTTTTTTTAAGTCAAATTTGTTTGTTTTTGTGGTTTCTGTTGTTGCTGCTGCTTATTGCCCTCATTTGTCATTCGTTGGCTTTGGCTTGCCGTGGTAATACGAGATTTTCCTACCATTTCGTGGCTCATGCCAATTGTTTTTATCGCCACTTGGGTCGAAAAACGTTGAAAGCGTGCAAATTCGAATGCAAATTTAACACCTCGTCGTGGTTGACAGAAAACAACCCAGCAATAAAACCAAAACAAAGCAAAACAACCCAAGAGGAAACGTTTAACTTTTGAAAATTGAGCCGCAAATTGAAAATCAAGACGAGAAGCGAGCAAAAGTGAAAAAGTGGGTTAAAGCGAGCATAGAAAATTGAAATTGAATGCAGTTGACGGGGGAGACGAGACGTACGTCGTTGACCACCAGACGATTACCTCACCACATGTATTCAAATATGTTTACACATATGTGCATGGCATCCAGATTCACAAAGGCACTCCTACAACAATTTGAAAAATAAAAAACCAAGAAGCTTGACAGCACTTTGTTGCGAAAGTGAAACTGAAAATGCAATTTTCTTGTGGTCAAGCAGCTACATACAACCGCTAGAAATCACAGAAACACAAGTTCGGGTTTTTACTTTGTTGTTATATAGTTAAGTTAAAAGTTATTGTATTACCATTTAATGAAAGCTTACTATTTAAGTTTGATTTAATTTTCACCTTGTTTGACGTTTTGACCTGAATATTATTCCATTCACTAGATCTATCGAAAGTTTTTCACTTAAGACAATGCTTGTCGAACTGCAACGGTAGTTCAATTAGCCTTATACCTAAAACCTCTGCCCCTGTTACGCATGCGCCCTGAGCTGGAAAGTCATTTGCTTAAACCCAGATCCAAAGTCGGGTCACTGGAGAAAAATCCGATGATTTATACCGGTTTCAGTTCAGGGGGGTCAAAGATTGTTTCGCTTTCAGCTTTTCTCTTCGGGCCAATGGAATGTGGTAAACTGACTTCTTTGGTTTTTATTTCACTTTTTTTTTTGTTTTTTTTTTTTATTGTTTGCGTCCATCAAACAATTAACTATCGTATTTTTTTTGTTTCTACACTTTTAATTGTTGTTTTAACTGGTTTTGGTTTTATTATTTTTTTTTGCCAGCCTCCAGTGGCAGTCAGCGTTGAAAACCAATTAGGAGATATTTTGTACTCCCATCTGGCATCTCTTTCGGCGAATGTTTGCCCCTCTCTTTCGTCTGCTAATCCGCAGACAAGTTAATCGTTTGTTGACCTCCACGTCAAGGATAGCGGGGTGAAAGGGGATGTGTTGTGGGGCTCCATTGCGGTTTTGAGATTTTTTCCTCTTTCGGAAAATTTGCATAACGCGTTGCAGGCAAACAACAACAACAAAAAAAAAAAAGGAGTAACTACAGACACCAAACACGAAGTTGAGCTATCAAACCAAGTTCCATCAAGTTCTTTCTTTGGTCGTTGTGCAGTTTTGTATCTGAGTATCTGTGAGATGCAAACTCTTCTCTTCCTCATATGCCAAGTCACCACAAATCACGCAACATTTTCAATGTCTGTTTGTCTAGTACTCATCTGTCTGCCTTGGCCAAGCTTATCTAACCAGTTATCTCAACTGAACGGTACTAACTAAGATATCTACCTTTTTTTCGCCTTCATCGCCGAGTTTAGTTCAGACTTTTGGATATGCGGAATCTTGGATAAAAAAGATTTAGCAGTTGCGTATTACTTTTTTTGCCTTTTTCACTAACTAGTGTAGTGGTCAAAATATATAAAACTTTAATTTTAATATCAGAGAATAAAATGTAAAATATTTGTAAAATAGGCCAACTAAATATTTTTGTAAGAATAGAATCTTAATCATAAGCATGCTCATATCGGTTTATATAACATTTATAAAAAGTTTTTTTTTTATATGTTTATCTTTCTTACTCATCTTTTTCCGTTAGCCTTCCAATTAATTTTGGAGAAAATATATACGCATAAATTTTTAGTTAACGGAACGGCAAAGAAAAACCTTTGAGAGCACTTTTTATGCTTGGCTTGGCCCAGAGTTTTCAGTTGCATTGCGCCAATTTGACTAACAAGCAACAAAGAGCAAAAGCAGCGGCACCAGAAACAACAAAATAGCAATAATAATATTGCATTCTCGACAATTTCTCTGATTCTCCGTTTGTAATTCAACGTTTTCCCCCTCTTTTTTCGTTTCAGACATGGCACAAAACGTGTTTCAAATGCACAGAATGCGGCATGACGCTCAATATGAAAACCTACAAGGGCTACAACAAAATGCCCTACTGCGAGGCGTAAGTTTAACCAAGTTTTTACCACCCCCTAGCCGAAGACCATCCAGCCTTTCGGCATGGATCTAGATCTGCAAACAATTGTGGAACACGGTGGGGGCAATCACTTTAAGGCTTATCGTCCGCACCCACTCGCAATCGGAATGCGATGTTGGATGGTCAACCTTGATTTGCTTCACTCACCTGGCAATCTTCATTAGCGTCGTTTATCTAATCGCTCCAGGGAGATAGTGGAAGAACCGCTGCTCCGGAGATAACGTTTAAATTCACTGGAAAATTGCAAAAACTCTCGAATGTGGGTGAACAAAAAGTGCAGCAGCTGGTTAGGGAAAAGTCCGGACTGCCAAAGGAATGCAGACTGCGGAAATGCAGTTGTGGGCCAGGCACACAGTGCTGCCCAATCCAGTTCACCCGGTGAACTAGTTAATTGTTCGTTTGATAACAGCAGCTGCTCCTAATGGAGGGTTAGATTTAATGGCTGCAGTCGAAATTTTCACATTCCAGTAATAGTTTGTTTAACAGCAAGCCTATAATTGAATTTGGTTTCATTTTATTTAGTTTTATTTTTGCTCTATAGGTTAGAAATGGCGTTTGGGTAGCATTTTTTTTTTAAATGAACAAAGCTAATTCTTGTTTTTTATTCGCGTTTGGTTTAATTCGATTTTGTGATTTGTTTTGTGCCTATTTAGAAGCGTATATACTAGCAGATCTTAAATATTATATTGAACAAGCAAATTTTCTAATTTTATTGTTTGGCTAAATTTTATATGAAATACAAAATTGTTAAAAAAAAATTGTATATTCCAAATATTTTAAAATTGGCAAAGAAAAATCTCTTATAGAAGTTTTATCAAATCAAGTGGATTTTTTTTTTTGATTTTTAATTTTTAAAGAAAATATATATATTCTTATATAATTGGAACATATCTTTGCAGTGCCCAAGATTTTCTTTCAGAACTTAAAAATCGTGTCTTGCCTGAACTCTGGGAACTAGTTTTTCTTTTAGAAAACAGGTGATTAACTCCGCCATTGAACGTTTTCGCACACACAGAAGTTTTCCTGTTTCCTGCTGAGCTGTTCAACTCGCGAATAGCATGGGGAATCTGTGTCACATGGGGGGCGTTATAGGTTCCCAGAGTTCCCTTTTCCCATACCACCCAAACACCACCCCTGGCCAGACCGCTTTCCGCTGTCATGTTCATTGTTGTAGACAATGTCACACACATTGGACTGGGTAAGCGGACAAGAGAGCAAGTGTTTTGCTTTGTATTGTGGCCAGCACCAACTCCACTCCTTTGCCCAATTTTTTTGCTGCAGTGCGTGGCAGCATTTGCTGGCCTTGAGCCAAAAGCCAGGGGCGCAGTGAAAGGGGGGTCTTGGTGGATCGTCCTCTTTCGGTTCTACTACATGTTGTCCTGCGACTGCTGCTACTACTGCTGCTGCTGTTGCTGCTCTAATGCAGATTTATTGTGGATGCCACCGCTGCGGGAATAAAAATTCCATGCGGATTGAGTTATGCGTCCGTTAGCTCCATTGCGCAGTGCCCCCTCTCACGATTTTCCAGGCGAAAACTGTCTGGTATCACATGTCCCGTACGCTTTGTATGAATTTCCACTGATGTCATCGCCTGCATAAATTGTAAAATGGATTCAGCAATGTGGTTTAACGGAGAAGTGTACCGGTTACGCCCCGTTTTCCGCTGCCGGCACTTTCACTGCATTTCCTCGAACCGTTTGCACCTATCCGGCCAATGCTGCTCCCCGATTACGTGACGCCACGTTCGGGAATCCGGACGCGGACCGTCTTCTTGCCCGTCTTCGAACTAGATTTTTATGCGAGGTACTCCCGGTGTTGCTGAAGCATATTGAACTATTTTTTTTAATAACTTAACTGAGGTTCGTGAGGTTTCGAATTCCTTTTATTTTGAATTTCCAGCAGTTATACAAAAAATATGATACAAATAAAAAATCTTAAATATTATTAATGCCTTAAATTATTTAACCTTCACAAGCCTATCACGTATAAACTTGCATCTATCCCTTTGAATAATTAATTAGAATATAAAAAATCAATTATAAAATTTTCTGATCAATATTATTTCTTTTCAAGTCTATAAAGAAAAAAAATTAAATCTCAAAAACCTAAGATTGTAATTATATTTTGTCTATTAATTATTTCGATCCTTTTTAGTGTTTTTAAAAGTGTTCCCTAAAAAATGTTTTTACTTTTAACTTATTATACTTTTAAATTAAATAAAATAGGGTATTTTTGTATGAGACAAAAACATAAAAAAAAAACCAAATCTACTTCCTTACATTTTACAACTGCGGCGACTTCAACTTCCACTTTTTGGTTTGCATTTTATAATTGCTTGAGAAGTTTTGCTGCCTGCCTGGTTATTCTTCGGGGCTTTCTGTTAAGTTCCGACTGCAGACAAAAGATAGTTTCCCATCCAGTTACGGGTCAAAACAAAGTTTTCATAGTGCCGCTTTCTTGGGCTGTCGGGCTGAGAGGTCAGTCGCCCAGTGGGGATAACACGATTGCAATAAATTATGAAGTTCATTCGCAGGATAAATGAGGGAAACGTGCAATTAAAGTTGGGCCACATATGAAGCTGAAGTGCCCGACAACTGATTGTTAATTGGATTTTGAGGGCCATGGAAGTTATGGCCCAAAGGAAGCAAGTGCTCTAAATAGGATAAGTACTTCAAGATTGATGGGAAGAATTTAATTTTGTTAATTTTGAGTAGATTGGCTTGAAAAATGATTGGTTGAAGGTGTTGCTGTAGTTTTATTTTAAGATCAATCTTTTAAAAATGCGAAAACAGGATAATATAAAATTATTTCTTAAATTCAGAAATTAACTTGTTTTATCCCAATATTTGGGTTACAAAATAAAGAACTTTATTGTCAAGTGACTTGGACTATTAATGAGCTTGTTTGTTAATATTGAGTTTCAATAAGATAATCTTATATATTTAGATATCCATAAAATAAACTTAAACTCCAGTAGCAAACTAATAAATTGCAAAGGCAGATAAATGCAAAGATCAAATATATCAGATTTAAGGAATATTTCAAGCTTCCTTTTGTCGTCCGCTCTATTCAGAAAGGATATGTAGGACTTTGTGCAACTTGCAACTTAAGGATAAATTCCTTACCCCACAAACGAAACTTTCTCCTCGCCCTAATTGCATCTTGAAGTAGTGCTTTCCTGGCCGTTGTCTACCTAGGGCCAAAAGCAGAAGGACAGGACAGGAAAAAGAGCCGGCTTTAGGCCAGGATATGCCAAAAGTGCACTCACATATATACACACATACACATGTGGGCAGGAAACTTCTATTCATACAATTTTGTATACATTACATTACCAGGCCCCATTTAGTTGGAATTGAACTAGAAAACGAGATGTTTACAATGTCTTGTTTGTTTTTGTGTGCACTTTTTTCGCATTTATGTAGTATTTTATTTCGTTTTCCCCTTATTTGTGTAAAAAAAAAGGGGGGCTTGCGAAACATCTGCTGAACAGAAGACCGATACATACGTAGGTATGTATCATTGGCATTTATTTATTAACATAAAAACCCAGTGAACCATGGTCATGCAACCCAACATCCCAAAACCCAGCCCCCATGTGCCACATTTCTTCTTGTCTTCTCTCATTTCATTTTGCATCACAATTTTTTTTTTTACTTTCGTTTCGAAGCGCAGCTTAAATATTCGAACAATACAACAGAGGGTTATTTGGGATATTCGTATAAATGTGCACATATATCTTCGTCTGATTACTTAAGCCGCCCACAAAATAGAAAACAAAAGTGACAACAGCCACAGAAACCTTTTCAATTACCAAAAAATAGTTGGGTCAGCAGACTGGCAGACTGAGAGATGGGGCATTGTCTCATTTTTCCACAATTTTATGCTAAATACAAAAATTTGTGGGTCGCTTGTTTAGCTTCCGAAATGAGCTGGGAGTGGTGTCAACAATTTACCCCGGAACACCTTTCTTCTTCATCTTTTGAATATAAATTTTTAAAAGCTTTAAACACGCGATGGGGTTTTTCACACACACTCACTTTTTGCCTTTCGCTGTCTGTGAATGGATTTTCGAACCTTTTAGCTCACTTTGATTGACTGCAACGGATTATGAATACCGATGATGACGTTGATGGGCCAATGCCAAAAATTTTGAGGCAAAATGTATGTAAGGCATGAGTGGGAGCGAGGAGGAGAGTAGATAATCGTGTTGGTCGGACATGCATTTAATATCAATTTTAACGCTTTTGCAAATTATGTGTGAAATGATTTCTCTTTTAGTTATGCAATTTCAGTCATCGAATTAAGGAAATTATTTCTTAATGGGAAAATGATTCCAAACATTTAATGAATGTATATTTGTAATAAGCTTTTAAGCTATAAAAGATTTGGATAGCGTGTAAACTGTTACAAATTTAATGTTAATTTATAAATCAATATTTTAACTCTTAAACAGTACCCCAAGTGTACGATATAAAAAGGACAAGTCAAGTTTACTCAATAATAAATATAAATTTCTTATCTTCAAAAGCCATTGTAAGCCATTTTTATCAGTCATAGCCAATATAAAGTCGTAGGTGCCCCTCCCTGTTTTACTTAAATTGATCCATTGCACAACAACAAAGAAATCGTCGAACAACAAAAGACTGTCATGGTAACTCAACACCACTCGCCGTCACTGGTTGTTCCACATGGAAAAAAATTAAAAAAACAAAGAAATAGGAGTAAAAAACAAAAACAACAGTGAAAAACCAGAAAAATATGTTGACATCCAATGAATGTCCAAAACGATTTTCTCGTTTATGTGTTGGGCTGGTTTTGGGTGGATTACGCTTGTGTTGGATTTTATCTCGATGGTAAAAGATGTGGCCACTGCACGATGTAGTCGTCCAGTTTGATGGCCAGGATTCCAGACCTCCGTTCTCCCATCAAAAGCAATTTGTGTGGGAAATCATTAACAGCGGCGCGAAACTGCATCCTTTGATTGACTATCAAATACACTATGTTGTGCTAAAAGGAAGCAGGGCTAGATAAACCAGATAAAAAATTGTTTAAGGTTTATGCATTTCTTTTTCCGAGAATATAAATTTTAAAAAATATATATATAAGAAGACAAATTTTCATTTAATTCGAATTAAAAGTAATTTATAAGAAAAAAACTTTATTTTGCTAAAAAAAACATGCTGAATAAACTTGTTAGAATGAGCATTTTCCAAAGGATTCATTATTAAAAATTTGTATTATTTAAAAAGCGTTTATAACAATATCCTTATAATCTTAAATTTAATTTATTTTACCTACATTTATTTTAATTAATAGAATACTCGATATAAGAATTTTTTAAAAGACAATTTAACTTCTTTAATTAGGTCAGTGTAGAAGAAAATGTGGAGAAATTATGACCAACGGAAAGAAATGTTGTTGGTTCTGCTGCCCTTCCGTTGCTGTTTCTGTTGTTTTTGCTTCTGTTGTTGTGTATTGTTTACATATAAATTAAAATTCTTTGATAATAAAAAAATAAAGCACAAAAAAGGAACAGCAATTGCATCATATAACATACATGCATTGTTGTTGCTGGCGTGGCTGCTGCTACTGCTGCTGCTGCTGACGTGCATGCTGCTGCTGTTGTTGCTGTTGTTTCTGTTGCTGTTGCTGGTGATCTATTGGGAACGTGCTGAGACATCCGCTGGTGGTAGCCGTTCGCCAATGTCGCCTCCGGGCGCTTAAGCATTGTTATGTCATCATTACCAGCTACCAGCAACAGTAGCAACAACAGCAGTGGCAACAGCAACATCAGTTGCAACAGCAGCAATGTGTGCCAGCTACAACAGCAATTTGACCGACCGACCGACCGAACGCAACGGCAATGCGGACGATGCTTTCTGCGGTTCGGGCTTTGTACTTATTTAGCCCCTTGGTTCCCGTCTCACCCCCCCGCTCTCTGGTTCCATCCATCTATGGCACACACATGCAACGCGTATTGAACGATAAAGCAAAGTAAAGCAAAGCTTACAAGCAGCAACAACAATGCATTATTGCTGTCCTTATGGTTGTTATTGTTGCTCTTGGGTACACTCTTTTTGTTGGATAGTTTTATTTAACAAATTTAACAAAGGTAATAGTAGTGCCACGATACTTATTTTAGTTGTCCAATTTAATATTCATGAGAATTCGATTTACCAATATGTAATATCGATTGATTTTGTCCTCTAACTTTTCAAAAAGTTGGCTATGTACTCAAGGGTTTGGGTTTTTTAAGCATAAGCTAATTTTGTTGTGCTTTTATCACAAATCAAACAGATCAACATTTTAGAAAACAGAAGGTCAAATTACATATTTTTTTTGGTTAAATAGAGAAGTACAAAAAATGGGGTAGTATAATATTTAATTTTATAAAAGCAAAGTTTTCGATTTTTCCAGTTACTATTGATTAAAAGAGACTTATATAGTTTTATAGTTTTTTTGTTGGTGAAGATCAATAATATTATTATGCAATCTAATATAAGCAAGAGTATATAGAATTCGTCATTTTAAATTCGGCCTAGACTAATTCTTGTTGTGTGGAATAGACCTACATGCATCGGTGCTCTGTCAATGATTCTGTTGCTGCTCACACGCTTTGGTCATTAAACGGCCTTGTGCCACTATCAACTATCCACCGTATATATACCCTATTTCACCATTGCCATACCATCCATCTCGGTGGTGGTCACCTCTGTGCGTGTGTGACAGTTTGCATTGTTTGTCGCTGGTTGGCATTCCACAGTGATTGCAACTTATTTTCAGTGGGAGAACGATGTGGAAACAATATCCCCCTGCCACCTTTCGAAGCACGGCGCCAGCTGTGTGCGTTTAGAACATCGCTAAAAAGCCCATAAATATTCTATAAAGCCAATAGACTTGCATGCAATTACGTTTACAATATGTTTATATGGGAGGGGGTTGGGTTATATGGCCAAAAGGGTGAAAGCGGGTCTTCCCCGCTGCGAGTTTATCAACCTTACGAGTCATCGAGGTTGGTTATCAGTTGCGTTGTCCAATCTATCGATCGATTAGTCCGCTGATAGGTTAAAGCACTCTGCACGTGGCCGCAAATAAAAAGAGTCATGAATTTATGAAACTGGCCAGCGTGTGTGTCCATTATGATTACTTTTGTATAACAGATGCGCCATGTTATTCCTTGCTGCTGCCAATAATTAAATTGATATATTAGTCTGTGGGGATGAATCACAAAGAATAATGCAGAAAACTCTTATCAAAATATCAGTGGTATTGTATTTTGTTCGCATTCAACGATTATTAATTTAGTTTTAATAATAAAGTTTTTCTTAATTTGATTAGGTTCAAAATTAATAAGTTTACAAATTATAAACTAATAAAAAAATAAAATCCAATTAAACTTCGAGAAAAACTACCCCAAAAAAAACTACCAAACTCAAAAAGAATTTGTATACAATTTAAATAGTATCTAAAAGTTAGCTATTAATTAAACTTTTATTCTTGATTAAATTAAAATGTTTTGAAGATTTCATTTTAAAACCCAAAGCTAAATTTGTTTATCTCCGTATTTGAAACATTTATAAAACCCAAATGTGAAGTGGTTTTACAATCTTTTGTTTTAAATTCAGTGCTTTATATTTGAACAAGGAGTTTCTTTACAAACTAAAGTTACCCCAAAAAACAAATCTACCAAACTTCAGCCACAGACAAATCTCTGGCAGCGCATTTCCGTTATATGCCGACGGGTAAAGAAAACCCAAATCAAACCACAAAAATACACGTAGTTTCTGCTTTTAATTGATAAAAACGCAGCACCGAGCAGGGGCGAGGCGAGGCGAGGTCAGAGGTTTTCACACGAAGCCAACATGAAATCAGAGATGGATATGCTGTTGCCTTATATATTCCCCCGAGCAGAATCAGCATCTCTCATTCCACCCACTCTAGCGGAATTTCCGTGAATCCAAGTTGGCCAGCTGGCGTGGAGAATTTTAAGCCGGAGCAGAGCTCCGATTGCCGATTGCCACCGGCACAGTGTGTTGTGCGAGTATGATGATGAACTTTATCTGCGGCTTGCCACAGAATGAGCGACTGCAACTGCAGTTTGACTAACGTTAACTCCTCTAACTCTGATCTATAACCCCGTTTTCTTATTTTTTTTTTGTTCCCCCCTCCTCCCCCTTTGCAGACACATACCGAAGGCCAAGGCAACGGCCATTGCCGATACGCCCGAGCTGAAGCGCATCGCCGAGAACACGAAAATCCAGTCGAACGTTAAATACCACGCGGACTTTGAGAAGGCCAAAGGCAAATTTACACAGGTCAGTGGAAAAGTTAAGAGTGGAGAGTGGAGAAGCACAGGGCGTAAATATATCCAATACAATAAAAGAGAAATACTTTTCTGAATCACTTGAGTATGAAAAATTCTTTTAATGTATCCGATCTTTAAAAAATTAATTCTTTAAAAATCGCTACCAATGATTGAGTTAAAGAAGGAATTAAATCATTTGCGACTAGATGTAAATGCTTTAAAAGCAATAAAATAGGTTTCTAGATTTAACTTAATAGTTCAATACCCACCCTAAAGTGCCAAGTCAACTTTTTCTCTCTGTGCTGGAACAAACATACTCCCCCATGTAAATAATGCCTTTACTAATTGGTTATGTATCCGACAGGTGGCCGATGACCCGGAAACGCTGCGGATCAAACAGAACACGAAGCACATATCGAATGTGGCATATCACGGCGATCTGGAGAAGAAGGCGGCCATGGAGAAGCAGCGAGGATCCGCCGAGGTGTCCGACAGCAGCAGTGAGTAGCCGCATTGCATTCGACCCCTGTCTATCCGTATCTGTATCTCTGCTTCTGTTTCTGTATCTGAAACTGTATCTGTATCCATCTCTATGAAACCCCACTGTAACTGTTTCTTTACCGCCTCATACTCACTGGTATCGAAGCTTTATTGTTTGTGACTGCTCGTTCGTTTAATAATGGTTAGTTGGTGGTGGGCCGGGCTTACTGTTCGAATTAATTTATTCGAATTTCAATTGACTTAATGTGTTCATAATAGTCTATTGACGTCATTCATTCATGCATGCAAAACAAATGTATAAAAAAATTACAAAGCCTGTTTTAAATGGATTCATGTAAAGTGTTTATTGAATTGATTTTTTTTACAAGCGATGCATGTATTTTATCTAAATTAAATATTATATATATAAAGTTGACAGGAAAATGTTTAATTCTGTGGTAACCCAAGATACTTTTCCTACCCAGGAATATCCAAATAAATATATTTCTTTTAATTTAAATTATTACATGTTACCAAACCTTTTATCATTTAATTTATCTTCATAGCCATTAATTTTCCTATAATTCATAAAATTAGTCTACCCACTGCATTTGCATTTCGGCACTATTTATCTTTTTTTATATCCATGTCCAACATCTCCGTCACATCTGTCACATATTGTAATTAATATTGATTATAATTCCGTTTTTTATGGTTTATTTTCTTTACTTTTATTTTGTTGCGGACTTTGTTTATCATTTGTTGGCATATATGTACCCCACATCATCAATTGCAACTGCAACAACATAATTTGTGTGCTTTCTGAACTACCGTTAACCTAACGATAAACACAACACAAAACACACACACACACATCCACACTAACAACAAAAACTGTGGACAATGTGGTAACTAATAAAACGTCACCTTAAACAAACAAAAAAATCGATCAAAATCGTTAAAATCGAATAGATGAATCGGAATATTTCTCTGAGCAATTGGCAGCTGAACAATTCTCGCAATATGCACCCACAGCATCACCCATACCGCCCGCAGTGACAACACTACACCAGCAACATCAGCAACAGCAACAACAGCTTCAACAGCTTCAACAGCAGCAATACCAGCAACATCAGCAGCAACTGCAACAGCAGCAGCAACAACAACAACAACATCAACACCAACACTATCTGCAACAGCAGCAACAGACCCTGCCACCGCCACCCATACAACATCAGCAATACAACACAGCGGCCATTACGCCCACATACCAACAACTCCAACAGCAACAACAACAGCAGCAACAGCAACAGCGAGCTCAGCAACAAATGCACGATCCCTATGCACACTACCAGCAACCGCAGGCACTGCGCCAGCAGCAACAGCAGCAGCTGCTGCAACAGCAAGCCATTAAACAAGCCTCACATCTGTATCCCACAGCAACATCCCAGCAGCAGCAGCAGCAGCAACAACAGATGCCACCGCCTCAGACGCCGGCGAACCCGCAGCAGCAGGCGCTCAACAGCTACAATGAGATGCGCTCGGCCATACTCCAGAACTCCCATCATCCCAGCGGCAATTCCGTGGATCAGTACGACCAGCCACAGCCGCAGCAACATCAGCCGCAGCAGCACATCAGCAACCCCACGCTGGTGGCTGCCCCACAGCAGCAGCAATCGCACCACAGCCTGCTGAACAACAATCCGAGCAACGGCGGCATTTCGCACAGCAATCACAGCAACAGCAACATCAACAACAACGGTCACGGCTCCCAGAGCCAAATGTTGCCGCCACAAATGAGACGCTCGGCGGCCAGTGTGGCCTACGATGGCAACGGCAAGCAACAAGTGGCAGCAGGAGCACCACTAGCAGCCGGACCGGGAGTTGCCCAGAATCACCTGCAGCAGCTGTACGCCTCGCCCAATTATGCCGCAGTGACACCTTCGGAAAATTCGGTTAACATTAAACAGCATGCCAGCAATGGCCATGTGCCAAACCAGCAGCAGCAGCAGCAGCACCAACAGCAACTTGTGTCCGGCGGCAGCAGCAATATCGGGAAAATAGCGGACTACGATCCGCTGACGGATGGTCCAAGGGTGGTGCCCAATGCCAGCAGGTCCAGCACCACTTTGGTCTACAGCTCCGAGCCACGGGGCGGCATTCAAGGTGGTAAGTTTGTTGTGGGGCAGGCTAGCTGGTAGTTCGAGGTAGTGCGCTCAGCTCGATTTGTAACACAGTCATCTTGTCCTTGTCCCCAGCTAGTAGAAATCACTTAGGGAATCGGAAACTAATCAAGATTTGAATCCCCCCACAGGCAACAGCGTGTACCCGAAGCGAATTGGATCCGTTACCGATATCGATCCGGCCAACGGCATCTATGGATCGCTGAGCACCGCCGAGCAAGCTCACCAGCAGCAAAAGCACCAGCAGTACTACCAACAGGTGCAGATGATGCAACAGCAAGAACACCCGTCGCAGCAGCAGCAGCAGCAGATGCGACAGCAGCCATCCTACTCCTCTCTGCAGGATAAACAGTCGCGTCAGAGCACCGCATTGGTAATATTGGCTGATATTTCATTGAAAAACAATGTTCAATTTATGTATATTCAATTGCTTTTATTTAGCGCGTCTATCGGGCCATCTACGACTACGAGGCGCAGGACGTCGACGAGGTCAGCTTCCGCGAGGGCGACGTCATCTTCGAGGTGGAGTCCATCGATTCCGGCTGGATGACCGGTCGGGTGGAGCGTACCGGCAAGACCGGCATGCTGCCCGCCAACTATGTGGAACAGGCGGTTATATAATAGGGAATGTTCTACTACTGCTGCTGTCGCCAGCAGTTTGTGGTGATCCTCGTCTGCCTGCTCTACATCCTGCTCGTGCTCGCCTTCTTCGTCAATGTCTTCGTCGCGGATCGCAACATGCACGCGAATCTGATGATGAGGAACGGCCGGCACGGTGTCCATGGCGGAGGTGTTGGAGTCGGAGTCCCTCCGCCGGCAGGCATGCATCCGGGTCACCACAATCCGTACGACATGCATGGCTACAACCACTACAGTAACTACCATCCGCAAGTGGATCCCAAGCAGCAGCAGCAGGACATGGCCAAGAAGACGCCTCAGCAGCAGGCCGAGCAGGACATTTACTACTATTTCAATCACGTATTCAGGCGGCGACGGCGATGATGGGGGTCACTCTCACCCCACCAACCAACCAACAACACCCAAAATCTAAATCTTTAGTGCATTAACTTATATTACATCCCCCTACATACATAGTTATATATATATATAAATACTATATATAGAAAAGCAGTGGATTATGTATAAAGAGACGGGAAATTAATTGTAAAATTAATAGTAATCCAACCATGAACCAACAATCCGATATTCATATTGTCGAATAAACAGAGCCCCAGCAGAGTTACGAGAAATCAACAAGATGAGTCGATTGTGTTTCAGCTATGAATCGGCCGATATATGTCCGCGTATCATATATTTGCCTCGATTCCAATATGAAATTGAGCGACCAAGCTAACCCAGCCAAGTTTGCATTTATCTACAGCCCTTAAACGAATCAAATTTATACAGATATTTATTGAAGAGTATACAAAAAGTTAATCAGCTAATCGTACGCTATAGCTAAGCAATCATATACAAATAGACAACTAACTCTTCTAGCTAAAATGCTTCAGCATAACAAGTTATGGATAGCCAAATTCCAAGGCAAACGTATTCTAATTTAATTAGAAGTTCTCTAAATACTATTTATGGGGCAATAGCTAACCAAAATTTCCCCCTCCCAGTTTTCTTAGGCTTTTTGAAAGCTATTCGCATTAGCCTACTTAGATTCGGATCCCTACAATTTTGTCAATTTATCTGTGTAAAAGAGGTGGACATGGGAAATATTGTTCTTGTTTTTTGGGGGGGAAATTCATGTTTTTAATATATATTTTTTTGTTAAGAGAATAATAATAATATTGTTTGTTTCTAGTGTTAAATTGAAGACGATAATAAGGAGATATTGTTTCGTTTCACAAAATATATCCTTGAAAGTGCCTTTAATTTGCTAACAAGTGTTTTTTAGATAAAACCAATTTACTAGGCTTATCAATAATGCATTAAAAAATCAATAAAATATACCTATACTGTAACTTATACATCTTCATACAATATGCAAAGAATGGAGAACGAATTTCAAACGCAAATATCGAAACAATTTACAAACGGCAACTAAAAATAATTTAATATGTGATTGGAGGAATGTTTTTCTATGGCAAGTCAAGCTATATAATGTATTATTAACTTAACTTAATCCACACTCACCACACCCATACATACATAGCTATAGACAACAATTATTAACAAAATATATAGGCATAATGCAATTTAAAATGCTTCGAGTGGAAAAATCACCTTACAAAAACATGAATTAATCTAAACTTATCCTGAAATAGAAGCAGCGCCAAAGGCTTCGTTTTGTGAACGTGTTACAAATAAAATAAAAATTATAAAAATTTAAAAAGCATTTTTCTTTTGTTCTTCATTTTGTGCGTTCTATTGTTCGGTCATTTTTGGATGATCAATTCCAATGGCAATTAAATTTAATAATTGTTTCGCAATTAATGATACTGGCACGACCTAGCGTCGAGTTTATCGCATTGGAAAGAACATAAAAATTAATCAAAATACAAATTATGTTTGTCCATCTCAATTAATGAATGGAACTTTCGCTGGCGGTTTGTTCAATATTTTTGCTGCTTGGTATTCCACCTTCGCGAGCTGCTTTAATGGTATCCAGGATTATGGTTTTCGAGTTGTTCATGGTCTCCTCAAATAACTTGGCATCAGCACGCTTCTCCTCGGTGACATATTCCAGCTTCTCAGTCAGCATGGTGATCTTCTCATTAGCCAGTTCAAGACTGCAATAAAATAAAATAATTTTTTTGTAACTATATGCGAGATTCATCAATATAAATGCTATTTTAAGATTTTAAGTGTAGTCTTGTGTAAGAAAATAAAATATTATTAATTTATAAACCCTAAATGTTGGTATTGTATTGCCAATAAATAAGAAAATATTTTAATTCGTTTTATAGAGTTAAAAACGTTTTCAATGTTCAACCTATAATAAATTAAATTATCTTTAGCACCTTGAACAATATTCCATTTAAAAAATTAAAATATATAAATGATAAATTTGGAACTTAATGTCTTTGCTAAACTCACTGATTTTTGAGATCCTCTATTCTGGGCTCAGACTGTCCGGTTGAACTCAGAGTGCCGATCGACTGGTACTGGGACTGATTCTCGAAGCTAAAGGAGCCAATCGATCCGTTGAGAGAAGTGCGACTCAGCGAACTGGCATAGTCGGCCATTCGCTGGGTGCGCTTCTTCTTGTCGGACTGCACATCGAGCTCCTTTTCCAAGTCCCTGATCTTCACCTCCAACCGGCTGATACGAGCCTTCAACTTGCCGATCTGTTCCTGGGCAGCATCATTTTTTGTGCGCTCCGTCTCCAGACGTTCGCCCAGAGTTTTGGTCAGCAACATAAGCTGGTTCTTCTCCACCTCGAGGGCATCCAGGATGCCCACGAATTCCTCCTGGAAAAAATATTTAATTCTAATTTTAAAAATCAGAAAATAAATCAGAAGAAAGGTCCTATTAAGTGGATTTTACCGTTTTTTTTTGAATATGTAATAAGAAAGTTTCTATTAAGTGGTTTTTAATGTTGCTTTGAATATTCCTACTTAATGTGCACCCAACAAAAAAATTGTCGTAGAAACTAAACTATTGTATCATAAATTTTAAGCTTTTGGGTTTTAGAGTCTTCTATAGAAATGAAAGCAAAAAGTATAGGGCTTAAATTATTATTATTATTATTTAGTATTGAATTAAAAATTATTCTTGAACATACTACTATTTAATTCAAAACAATACAGCTTATAGCTTGTTGCAATTAATATAATTTTAAAATAATAATTTTAATTAGGTCTGTCAGGCATGTTTTTATAATTACAAACTTAAAAATTGTTTCTAATTGAAATGAGATAATAAAAGAATCTAATAGAAATTGGGTGTTTTTTTATGCAGACAATTTTATAAAGTCTGGTCAACTTTTGTAAGACGTAACGTACATTTAAAAAATATTTTTGTTTTTAAAATTAAACCCCTTTTGGAAGCTTTACCTTTCGAAACTCGCGACAGGAGAAGAGGAATCCGCCGGAGAGGGCGCGCAGATCCATCTCCAGCTTTTTGATCTTCTCCTGCAGACTGGCCATGGCCGCGTCCTTCTGCTTGACCACCGTCTGTAGCTCCAAGTGCATGCCGCTCAGCTCCTCCATCTGGCGCCGGGAGAGATCCCGCTCCTCGGTCACCCGGATCATTTCGCTGCGCATGTCGTCCAAGCGGGCCTCATACTGGATCCGCTGGCGATTGAGCTTATCGTTCATGGTATTGATGTTGACGCCATTGAAGTCGGTCTGCTCCTCCAGCTCATTGAAACGCATCTTGTACTTGTTCATGTCCTCGTTGAGGGTCTTGTTTCTGACCTTCAGAGCGAGTGTTTTGCCACGTTGCTCCTCCAGTTGGGCTTGCAGACTAAGGATCTCCTTCTCCAGAGATTCCACCTTAGCGCGGTGGAGGATCTCACTTTTTCGTACGCCCGGAGTGAAGCGATCGAAGCTGGCAGTCGTAGCGCCACCATCGCCTCCACCCAATCTCTCCGAGCTGGCATAATGGGATCGGTTGCCGGACACCAAGTCAAGATCGCATCCCAGGGTAACTGGGGCATACTCTGCGCGATCTGCAGATCTATCTTCATACGATTCCAGTCGGGCCTTCAGCTCCTGCACCTTTTGGGTGAGTGTGATGATCTGCTGGGCACGACCACGCCAATTGGCCTGATTGAGATTGTTGGCCAGTATGTTGATGTTGCAGCTCTCCCCCATCTCGTGCTGCAGGCACTTTTGGGCCAGCTTCAGTTGAGTTTGCAGCTCGGTGTTCTTGTTGCGCGTCTCGAAGAGCTTCTGCTGCATACTATTGATCTTGGCCTGTAGCTCTTCGGGTGAGCAACCCTTCTTCAGAAGCTCCTGGTTCTGCTGCACCTTCTCGTCGTGATGGCGGAGTTCCTTTTCCATCTTCTCGATCTGCCCATCCTTTTTGACCAGACGATTCTTCAACTGCTCCAATTCGGCGCGCATCTGACGGTTTTTCTTGCTCAACTCCAGGATCTTTGTGCTGGCAATGGAGGAGTTGCAGCGCAGCTCATCAATGGGCACCGAATTGAGAACTTCGTTGAGCGAATCTACGGATTTCTTCAAGGCAAAAATCTCCTGATTCTTGTCCTGAATGGTCTGGGTCAGTGACTGATTCTCCTGCTCGCATTCGGTGAGCTTCTTGCGCAGCTTTTTGCCCTCCGGCTTGGGTGGCTTCGGTGGCTTCGGTTTGCCCGCCGTGGTGGCCACCACCACATGAGCGGCGGCCATGCTCATGGCTTCATGGTCATGCCGGCGCCTCGAAGAGCGATCCATCTTGCCACCCCCCAGGCACTCCTGATCTTGACACTGATCCAGCTTGGCCACATACTCATCCGGCAGCGTGTCCATCGCAATGGGTTCTTATTGTTAACATAAAAATATACACAATCGAATCGAACAATTTCGTTGGGCTAAGCGCAAATAATTTGTACGTGTATCTGTAGATATAACGAAATATTCACAATTTTGGTTGTCGTCAGTGGTTCCTATGTTCTGGCAATTTCTCTTCTTTTTAAAACAATCAAAGCAAAGGTAAGGCTTTGGAACTTAAAAATCAAATTCAAATTTTAAATGAAAGTATTTTAATTTCGAAAAAAAATTCGCAGTTCCATTTCTGTTAACATTTCTTTTCAGAAATTATGACTTTTTGGCGGGCTGTTAATTTACATTCAAAAATGTTTTAGCTTTATAGCAAAGTTTTCTATCATGATCTAAATCTCTAGCGAAGTTTTTCACCATCTACCTTTTATATTGGCAATGACCATTTAGCTATTTACGACCTTTTAAAATTTAAACTTATTCTTGAAATTATAAGTTCTTTTTATAAAAGCATTGTTGCTGCCAATAAATCTTAAAGAGGAAATACAAACTATATTGAGCAATAAATACAATAAAAATAAAAATAAAAGTAGCCAAACTAGCTTTTTTTTAAACATTGCTCCTAGCTATAGCTTGTTCTGGAATATTTGGTATATTTAAGCGGTCGGGGTTACGGTCCCACTAAAGTGACGTGTAAGACACGAAAACAAGTTAAGATGGACGGATTCATGATGGTAAATTGCAAAAAACATAAATTACTGGCTTATATTGAAACCCACCATGTGCCGCAGGACATCATCAAGGGCATGTGCATCATGGACAATGATGGCAACCGCATCCTGGCCAAGTACTACGACAAGAACATCCTGTCCACGTTGAAGGAGCAGAAGGCCTTCGAAAAGAATCTGTTCAACAAGACGCACCGCTCCAACACGGAGATCATCATGCTGGACGGGCTCACCTGCGTCTACAAGAGCAACGTGGACCTCTTCTTCTACGTGATGGGCAACGCCTACGAGAACGAGCTCATCCTGCTCTCCGTGCTCAACTGCCTCTACGACTCCATCAGCCTGATCCTCAAGAAGAACGTGGAGAAGCGACTGGTGCTGGAGAACCTGGAGATCATCATGCTCGCCTTCGACGAGATCTGTGACGGAGGGTGGGTGTATATATAGATATATGTATATAGCGCCAGTGATGAAAGGAATCTGGGTTTAAAGATTGCCGATGCTTTTGTGTATTCAATACTTCTTATAGCTTACAATTTGTATTATTGGGAATTATTTTATGAAGCTAGGTCTTAAACTGAAAGCAAACGAACCAAATCAGGGGTTTTTTCAAGGTTTTAGGCAAGTGGTTCATTTAGTTCAAGTACAATATATTAAGTTTTAAAGACAACGTCGTTTGGACTTACCAAATTAACCATCTTATTTTATACAAATAGCTTACATTTGTTAAATATAAGGCTATAACCAAATAACCAAGCCAAATTCCTTAGCAAGATTCTATTGTTGGGACTTCCATCTAAAAACTAAGTGATAAGACATTGGTTAATTGAAAAATATTGTACATGTTCTGATGCTAGTTTTAAAACATTTTTACAATGTTATTTCTGGGTAAACTTTAAACACAATGTTATTTTCCCCATCACTGTATATATCCTTATAGTCCACATATAAGAACTAATCAAATTATAACTTCTTTTTTAACAGAATGATCCTGGATGCGGATCCCTCATCCGTCGTGAAACGAGTCGATCTGCGCAACGATGACATTCCCATCGCCGAACAGACCGTTGCCCAGGTAACTAACACTCTAAATGGTCTATTTTGGTAGCCTTACTACTTAGTAGCTCTTTTATGTGTTTTTAATGTAATGGTAGGCATTTGTACTTTAGTATGGTCATGTCTTGTTTCGTACTTTGATTATCTGTTAGTATGAGCAAATAAACTTAAAGTTGAATGAAATTCAACAAGAAAAAATAAATGTACTGTGCCTTTTCGATCAAGTATTTAAATAATATTTTATATATAATGTCTCATATTATACAAAAATTTTTATTTTTTCATTTAAAAACAGACATGGTTAAATGTTGTATTGTCTTTCATTTTTTCCATGACATTTTGTTAATTTACTAATTATTATAAATAGTTAACTAGTTTCAATAGATTAATGGTACTTCCACGTTTTTAAGTTAATATTAGGCACTTCTCAAATCATACTTTTATTTTAAAATAGTTCCTTTACATTGTGTACATGTTTTTTGACTTAGTTTTGATTACCTGCCCCGAAATTGTCCCATCTCCTTGTACTCTCAAAATGATCAAATAAATATGTTTAAAATGTTCTGGAACTTAACGCTCATTTTGAATTGGTTCATTAGCTACTTGATCAAAATTTCTGCTGAGTATCTGTATCTATATTCGTATGTGCTATCTATTTTTTAGGTTCTGCAGTCGGCGCGTGAACAACTCAAATGGTCCATTCTGAAGTGATGTGATGAGGGTTGGCGGAAGAGAGGAAGCCACTTCCGCGCCGAGTTGTCGCAATACATTCGATTCTTCTTTTATTTTACCCCCAACTGTTTTCGCCTAGTTGTAAAGCATATTATAATACATACATTTAACTAGAGCGCCCTGCATGTTTTTATTGGATAACTAACAACTAATAACTTGATGTGTCATTGCTAAGCCTCAGGCACCGATTAACTATTGAATTATCAAGGTCCTTATTCGTCATAAATCACTTGTGCGTGGTATGTAATCTGATTCTTAGGTAAGGGTATCCCCTGAATAAACAAACAAGTCATCGAAATGGACCGGATTTACGGATTGGAACTAACTGTATTAAAGAGTACACCCAACCTTGTTGATGCTTAACTTTTTTGAGCGAGTGTAACGCTTATCTCAGTATTTAAGTACTTTAACCGAGGAGCTTTCGCATGCAGCCATATAATGCCAGAACTGACCCATGCGATGCAACGCTGATCGGTCAGTATTACAATAAGATAATGCAGGTATAATGCATATTGTTTTGTTATCTCCAGTCATATGCATATCAAACAAATCGAACCACTTAGTTCGAGATAGGGGGCCAAATAATGGCAAAAACACGTACCCAAATAATGTCCAACAAAGTTGGCTTGAAGTGGGGGCTGAAATAAGGAGAGTAAAGCCTCTTCACGAGGTCGTAACAATTATTTAGCGATTAAAATCCATTAATCTCAACATCTTTATAATGGGGGCGCATAAAGAAATTCTATTTCCAGAAGGAGTCTCTAAAGGTTTTCAATAGCTTTGTTTTCTGCTAATCCTAAGGTAAGGGCACTGCTACTAAATGTTTGATTTATGGCTTATTGCACCTTAATTGATCAGCTTAGCTCTTGCAGACACTATTAAAAGCTTTAGTTATGGGACAATTTTCTACGTTCTAAAGAAAAGGGAATTAATTGAAGGTTGTTCGATCGGGGGACTTACATTTCATCTTCAAAAGACCTTGTTTCGTAACTCCATTTATTATCTCCCCCCAAAAAAAAGGAAATATAGATAGCCGTGATTCAATTGTTTTTCCCAGCCTTTGGTGGCATGGCTATCACTCAACTTCAACCCGCAGCTCGTACATCATCAAGCAGAGACGTGCTCCACACCCACGACCACCAATAATATTCCCACCCATCGTTCCTTAATCAAATGGTTGTCAACATTGCAGCCAAAACAAAAACACTGGCAAAATTAAGCGCCTCGCGTTTATCTGCCTTCTGTGTTGTCGAATTAGACAAATAACACCGTGGTGGGGAGTTGAATGTGAGGTAAGCAGGTACATAGCTATATCTATCAGCTATATGAGCGGTGATATCAGGACCGCACTTGATGGATTGCCCTGGGATCACGTTTTTGGTTGTGTCGAAGACGCAAGGTCCCCGGAATTAGCTGCTTACGTGGTTGCATGATGACAGGGGCTTGTCGCATTCAAGATACGATCATATAAGCTCTTCAAATCAGTGGTATTAAGACTGTTATAAAAACGGTGAACATATAAGAAATATTAGATCATTCAAAAATACAAAACATCCTGATGATACAATACTTTTTATAAAAAATGTAAAGATTTAACTAGTCTTCTATTATAATCAAAAGAAATATAAAAAGCTCTAAAGATTTGTAACAATGAATAAAATAAAAAATAAAAACATTTTATCATGTTGGAATTTACCATTAATATCGCATTTTAAAGTACAGATAATAAAATGAAAATAAAATAATATTTTCATTTTCTAAAATAATAGTTTTTTTTTTCTGAATTTTTCAAGATTGAAAAAATCCATTCATAAAAAAAAACCTAATCCTCTATTGTGGCATTCCTATTGCTATTTAAGGTACAGTTAGGTCGTTAGCTCCCCATTAATTTATACCCAATATCGGGTCCTCAAGCATGCTCCTGCATTATCAGCAGAGATTATTTCGGCAAAGAAAGGGGTTCCACACGATTAGCGCCACCAGAATGGGTTCCAATCGGAATCAAGATTTACGATCCCGATCGCCAGCAGATTTAGATTTATATAATGCAAACGCGCTGGTATTTTCGGGAGAGGACTATTTGGCATTCAGTCGGTCTAGTCATTCGATTGGTGCGCTTGATTTCGAATTCTTGTCTACAGAAACGGAAATCCAAAACGTCTTAAGAGGCTGAAATCAAATCGCGACTGATACTGAGAAATGAATGGCGACTTGTTTTTCGGGTCTGTATATACACATCGAACGATTGGTATTTATTCCCTGAATTTCAATCTCGTCTGTGGTAAACAAAATAGTTTAAATTCCATTCCACAAAATCCATTAGTAGCTCTTCACGTGTGCCAAACTAACTGAAACTGAAATTGAAACTGAACAAATAATGGCGAAATGACGGCAGCAGGTTAAAGTTTCCGACATTTTGTCATTCCCCACAACATTACCCAGAAGTAATAACGAAAGAGGGGGCCCGATCCATAAAATCGGCTTTATGGCCCACTGTTTGTAGGAAAATTTTCGTTATTCGCACAATTTGACTTAATTGCATGGGCATGGCCCTCCCAAATGACTGTATCTCGAAGCGTGACTCTTTCTTAGCTCCCAGCCAGACGACTTTCTGGCAAACAGGCCAATAAATCTATATAGTGGGAGGAGAGCAATCAGAGCACATTGACTGTCCGATAAGTGGGTGGCTCGAGCAGTTAACGACCTTGCCGGTGGAGTGGGCTGGCAACGATCCGCCCAGCAACTTCTGAAACCACCCAGGAATAGCCCCAGATCCGTATCGGCCACTGGGTTCAATGTTTCAAGAGCTCAGATCGCAGTGAACCTCCGTGAACCGAGAGTTTTAACCTGTTACCGAGCACCATGATCTGTAGCAAAACCCTTAATCTACAGGCCCTGACAGTGGGTCAAATCCACACCGTAGTGCCAGCTATCATCCAGTCGCGATAAGGCTTCAGTTCTGTTCAGGGTAGTCCAATTGAGTCGGTCTGGTCTGATCTGGTTGTGTTGTGTTGTGTTGTGTTGTCGAGGCCCTATATTTTAATTACATGTACTTGTTCAAGTACCTACCCGCTTGAAGTGCTGTCAGTTTCAAAACAATTCTTTCAGTATGCAAACAATAAGTCAACTCTTGTAATCCTCCCCTGCGATCAAGTGCAATTTTAGTTGCCAATAATGGAGCCACTCAAGAGGGGGTAAAGTTCCATTCCAAAAATATGAAACTATACTTCGTAATTAGTTGAGCACAAGTACTCGAATTGAGAGTACAAATATTCCGGATATAGGTAAGTAAGTGGAAGCTTTACTACAAGCGAAGGTATCATAGAAATGATAGAATAACCTGAAAATGTTCCATTACTTTATTAAAAAAGGCTTGGTGAACCATTATTTTGATTTTTATTAAGTTTGAAAAGCAGAAACTTTTTGCAATATTTTTAAGTTATATTTAGCTGTTACATTTTTTTGGGACGCTTGATTTCTTCGTTCTTGCTTTAAAACTATTGAATTATAAACTTAGTGTAACTCAATAAATTTGATATATATCTCTCTTATTAATTATACCACAAAAGTATATATAATAGACTGTGGAATAGTGACCCTATCAATTTAAAGTTATTTGCCAAAAGCCGAATAATCATGATAAGGTTCATATATAATAAGCATTATAAGAAATTTATGTGTAGGTAATACCATCAATCATTTTTTACATCTTTGATTTTCTTTCTGTGTGGATCCATTATATATAGTTCTAGCAAATTCAGCAACTCTTACGCTTATTGTCGATGATTTGGCAATTTCTGCGCTTAAGAGATAATCAAACTTCATATTACTCTTTTTGTAATAACTCTCTTTAACCATCGATTCGCTGGTTTGTATTGCTCTATATGTTGAGCTACCCTCGGGCTACTATCTTATCACTGATATTGTACGTTCTTACTTTGAACACCCGTACAAGCAATTAACAAACGATTCGTGGCTATGAGACTACCATACACCTCCATACGCCCCCGAAAACACCAAACACCCAACCACCCACTCGGCGCCGCTCTCTCTTATTCTCTCTCTTTTTTTTGGACGTTATCTCGGAGCTAAATGGCACCGAACTGATATTTAAGAATTCACCCCGTTCGCTGTGACTTTCAGTGCTGTGTGATCATAAAACGGTGTTAGACCTCTTCCGGCCTTAAGCTACATACTATTAAAAGGAACCCTGAAAACCACAGGCAACAGCAAAAGTTCAGTGATACACACAAATGGATATTATTATAGCAGTGACAAGAACTCAAGTGCTCGACAAACACATTCCAGACCAAAGAAAACAGAAACTCAGTGGAATTCAAAGTATTTAATAGCATATTGTGTGCCAGTGAAGAACAGTGAATAAATAAAGAAACACCAGATTCAATTCAACAGAAACATAGTCCATCGGGCACAATTGATACAACAATCAGAGCCATGAAATTAAGGTAAGTCTCGAGCTTCTGAGAAAGTGGGTCTGGCGATATTTATAATTGACAATATGGCCCCTATCAGCTCAGATTTCCCGTTAACTCCGAAAAGGCCCAAAATCACAGTTTGGTAGCCCAAAAATTGAAACCTTCAATCACCATGATAAGCTTTAACCAATGGGAAAAGTCACTTTTGGTATACAGGTTTTCATATTATTCCTATCAGTGGGCGGATGATATCATTGCGGAATATCCAATATATTCCGGTCTATATTTGGGCCAAGCTAATCACACTTTTTTGGGCAACCCAAATCAGACTGCACGTCGGGCAGATAATGCAAATTAACTTTATGGAAAGACCGCAAAAAAAATTTGACCTTTTCAAATTGTATTTCGAGTATATATTTATTGCATGACGGGATCTTTAATTACCATTTTTTATTATCAAAATCGGACGAAAGTTTGTGTTATTAAAACTTCTGTAAGTGTGATAATGTATCATACTTAAAAGATTCCCCTTTACATTTCGAAAATTGCCCTTCTATGCGCTTTTCATCGTGCTCACCTCATACGGCTGATGCAATGTCTCCTCTGCCACTTTCATAACTCCCTGCTAGCTGACGCATCTTTGGCACCCAAGTTAATTACCTGGTCACCGAAGTATTATCTGTGAATAAATTATACAATTTTATGGTTATTTGTTTAGATTAGCCACAAGTTCCATTTGGCAGCTGTCAGGCCAGCCAATGTTTATTTGCTTTTCACCAACCGAGCAACACTTTGTAAGGCGGTATAGTTTTTTTGTTGCTATCCGCCGAATGGTAGCAGGTCAATGTACATCGACTGGGTTCTATTCCTTTGTTGTAAGCTGCCATAAATACCCCCGGCACATTTATAGAGCCTGTTAAAATCAAGTGAGAAATTACAGTCGGCGCCGTAAAGATAGCCATAGTTATCGAAAATTCCCAAATTTTCTCTAATTCCATTTGCCACCGAAATTGTGGGAAATATTCATGATTAACTTTTATATACGAATCGTAAAATTGATGGCTAGGTTATGGTTAAAACGAGAAGAAGATGACATTTAAATCAGCCCCACGAAGGGTTTCATCATAGTTGGGAAAAAGTGAGAGCAGGATAGCTCGACGCCAGTGGCTCGATAAGGAAAGGTTCGTATCTGGAGAGGTGGGCGCCGTCGATAAGGTTGAATACCGAAAATCGACCAGAGCCAATGGTCTTGAGTAGGCTTTGGCAATCGCCCAATTAGAATTGCCCACCATAAAATTGCAAGCGCCCAGCCCCATTTTCCGATTCCCCCCTCCATTCGATCTCGCGAATTGAATGATTTTCACATGACTCGAATAAAGCAGATATTATTCCAGCTGGAGCAAAGTGCGTCCATTTGGGGACTATCAAAATTTTTCCACCGTCCCAATTAGAGCAATTAGTCAGTTAATTAAATGGCCAATCATTTGTGGTTTGAGGTTTTGGTCTGGAATGCGGTGTTATGTCTGGCGATATCTTAAACGTGATCCAATCAAAGTCCCAATAACCCAAAAAAGCAAAAACACATTAATGGACCCTCATTGATAACTTCTTTAATTGCTTTTAAGTGAAGTGATTTTTAAGGAGTTTGTTCTTTTTCAATTTAACAATCAAATAGCTAAATGGTTATGTCTTTTTGCGACTTGGAAGCTTTAAGGACTTGAGTGGATAACTCTTACTTTTTCGATTGTTGATCTTATGCAAGTATCTACATATTTGTGTTCAAAAGCCAATTATGCCGTAACCATTCTTGAAATGTAACATTGTCGTAGAGTTTACTGCCTCTTTAAATATTTATTTTACCATCACTAAAATTCAATAATTGCAATTTTATGTCTTGCAACTTTTCTAATGACTCAGTAATGACATTAAGTGTTTACTCTTTGATATAAAGTAAAGGTAAACAATTCCTGCATGCTTGGGATGAGATTGCAAATAACCTTGCTTAGCAGCAATTAGTATGCATTTTTGAATACTTCTGACTATTTGCCAATTCTCTTTTTCAACAAACCGCATCGCGTCTGAAAGCACTGTACCCTGTACCTAATTAAAGTTTGTACTACTGTTTGAAACTTTTCAGTTTTTGCCAGACAATCGCCCCCCTGAAACCTCCGATTTCCCGCCCCATTTCGGGTCCATGGCGGTTTTATCTATTGCGTATTGCCCGTAGTTGGAGAAAATGTACCCCGAACGCGTATCTCTTTCTGTCTCTGGTATTCTGTGTGCTTTTAATTAAACATACATCAGGTCTGGGGCTGGGTGACGGTCTTTGGGGTGTAAGCTAATATTTACACATGACTATATATAGACCCTTGATCGGCGTGTTTTTCCTTAGAAGTCAGCAGCCAAAACAAACAGCTAAAGTAAATTTGCTTTCTCTTCTTTTCCCCATGCAGACTTTTGCGGTGTTTGCGCCAGCAATCGGCAAAACCGGCAGCGGTAATGGGCCAAAAGGAGGAGCAGCTCCAGCCGGTGCACGGCCACCACATGCTCAAGGACATGTCCAAGGGCGTCCGGGATACCACCGTCAAAATACTGCTACTAGGCACCGCCGAGTCCGGCAAAACCACAATCATAAAACAGATGCGCATACTGCATATCAATGGATTTACAGACGAGTAAGTGTTATAGTTCAACAAAATAAATTTTCAGATTTAAATTATAAACTTTTATTTTACAAAAAATAACTTTGATAAAATTGCCTTTAAAATACTTATAGTATTTGACACAAAACTATAGTTTCAAAACAATTCAAATGTTTTGATTATGATACAGAGAAATGTTATATTAAAATTTGATTTTTTTAAATAGAAGTTTTGATTCGATATTTTTTATACTCAAGGACTCTTTTTCATGAATTTGCAGTGAGCGGCGGGAGAAGATCCCCGAGATCTATCAGAACATCCACGAATCCATTCTTCAGCTTGTGGCCCAGATGGGACTGATGGGAATCGATTTCGGCAGCTGTACCAGCGAGCGATCGGCCGACTATATCCTCTCCCTGCCCGGTTCGGCCCCCGAATACATGAATGAGGTGAGTTTCGCAGCCGTCAAGTATACCTATCTGTATCTTATCCCTCGCTGCACTTCAAACTCTGTTGTCGTGTTGTCGCAGCTGAAAATACATACTCGTAGTAGGGCTAAAAATCCAGGCAAACGACTTTGAAGTCGCCTGGGACTTGCGTCAAATCTCTAGCGGCTTTCGAACGTATATTCGTTATCTGGCCGCGGCGATTTGATTGATAGCCCAAGGCATCAGGCGGCGTGGAATGTGTTGAAAACTTTCCGAACAAGTGTTTTGTAAATCGGACTTCCTGGCCCAACAATTGGTTTTGTTTGTTTCATTTTTGTTTCAAGCTTACCGCAGCTGCATAGGCTTATGAATGTGATTCATGCCACGCAATCACTTCTATCCATCCCAAAGATATCTACTATACCCAATGGTCATTATATGGCTTACGATAAGATTACCAAGGCTGTTGAAGTCTCCAAGTGGGCGGGGCGTTTCTAGATCTTGATGCCAGTCATTCATGGTTTTATGTTTTACCAGTGAGTAATACCGAGCCTATAGAGGAGTACCGAAGTTTGGGTTCCCCTTAACAAATTTATGACAGCTGTTTGAATACGTGACTCGATTATCGGTTATCACTTTTCTTCGGAAGGAAATATTAATATCAGCTCAAAAAAAAAGCTTGGCTAATGTTTTAATCTGTTTTGCATTTTGGAAACTTTTAATTTTCTTTGTGCAGTCACTTTTGCACGTAATTTTTATCCCGCCGGCAGGGTCCTACATATATCATATATACTGCAAAAAGACAGTTAGACAGTTAGACAGTCTTACATCAGGGTTAGCTTTTGTATTTGTCTGTCTTTGTGACTTCTGCACACTTCCGGTGAACAGTTGATATACCCCTTATCAGTATATGATAAACACTACTAAATTTTGGGTTACTTTTTCTATATTTTTAGGAGTACTGCGACCACGTCACTACTCTGTGGAACGACGTGGGTATTCGCGCCTGCTACGATCGCTCGAGTGAATTCCCCCTGCTGGATAGCGCTAAATAGTAAGTATTTTTTTAAAACTATATTTATTCTAAAGCATCATACTAAAGTAAACCTTTCTCTTTCTCCAGCTTCCTGGACAACTTTGTGAGGATCAGCGATGCTGAGTACATACCCAGCACCGAGGACATACTGCACAGTCGGAAGATAACCACCGGCATCTCGCAGATCACGTTCCGTGTGCCCATTCCCAAGAGCATGGGTGGTGGCGACCAGGAGTTCCGCATGTACGATGTCGGTGGCCAGAGAGATCAGAGGAACAAGTGGATCCAGGTGTTTGAGGGGATACAGGCGGTGCTGTTCCTGATCTCGTGCAGCGAATTCGACCAGAATCTGCGCGAGGATCCCAGCCAGAATCGGCTGCAGGAGGCTCTGAAACTCTTCCGGGCCGTGTGGCAGAATCGATTTCTCGCCTCCGCCGGACTGATCGTGTTCCTCAACAAGTACGACATCATGGAGCGGAAGATCCGGGCCGGAAAGCACATTGTGGACTACTTTCCCGAGTACGAGGAGTTCTGCAAGCGACCGCAGCAGGACAATTGCTTCGACGAGAGCGACTGGACGAAGATGTTCATCAAGCAGAAGCTGGTTGACATCACCCAGGAGCCATTCAAGCGCCACTCGCGGAATCAGGTGGATCTGGGTACCTCGGAAAGGGAGTGCTACTACCACTTCACCGTCGCCACCTCGACGCGCTGCATCCGAGACGTCTTTTGCGACGTCCAGAAGATGATCCTATCGGAGAATGTGTCCGGCATGGGACTCCTCTAGTTCTGATCTGTGACCGGATCGGAGAGCTTCTCAATAAAAATAAGGGGGGCCAACCACAGTCCCCACCAACTGTGATCTAGTAGGTTATGACTTAAGTAGCCATGTAGGACCTTAGATCGTAGTGGCATTGTAGGTTATACGTTGCCTGGTATAACGCTTTAATATGTTTAAATGCAAGGATATAGAAGTAGCCTCTCAAGGAATGCTCTCACTACTCTTTCAACTACTGTGTAAACTCCAAAAGAATATAATATTTATAATAAAACCAAACCCAACACCCACTAATTTGAAAAGTCGAATTTATTCTTAATGGTGTATCTGGTTTTTCTATAGAAACAGTGCGAAAAAAATCTACTGGACATGGTATGAACTGGTTTCCGTTATTATACTCTTTCAAATTATTTTTTACTTAAAAGTGCTTTGCATGGAGTTTGAACTAAAATGTTAGGTTTCTTATAAATTTCCGTCGTCGTTTTTATTTAAATCTGGAAAGCCAGATAGGTTTGTGACGTGGCTAAGCTTTTAGCAGGTAATTACCGCCAAAATTGGAAATGGCCTCCCAAAAAAACCCGATACGTAACATTTTAGATAGAAAAACGTTTTCGTCGTTTTTTCTAGATGAAATATAAGCTGCCTATGCTTAGATTCAAAATGTGGTCAAGTCTGAGATAATTTTTCGACATTTTTCAAATGAATCGGAATGATTTTTATGTGCATCCTATAAGGAATGAATCGTACAGAAATATTAAGTTTCAACATCTTTTTAACAGAGGCACAAAAATAAGAGCCCGAAGTAGAGTGAAAGTGGCACCCACACTTTAGTATGACCGCGAAAGTTCCACAAAAAAATACCGAGTAGGTTTAAAAGCACCAAAACTATAAAAGATACTTAAATATCTCGTACAATATAATGAACAATGCAGATGTATTTGTAACAAAATAATTATTCTACTTTATTTATTTGTTCTTGCTTACGAACAAAAGTTTGTCGACAACTGAACAACGAAAAATTTACGTGAAAAATGTCGGTTCTATGCAGCTTTTTATTATTAACTACTTTTCAGATATCGGTCCACGTCCATGACAGCTTTTTTTAATCTCATAAGTAAATAGTTTTGTTTACTTTCTAGATGTCCTTTCAGTATTTAAAAACGTTTTTATTTATTTTTAAACACTGCTTACATGTTTATTGTTGAGGGCTTTGTATCTGATTTAAAGAGGAAAACGTTGATTTTTAACTTTCTGTTGGATAGTCCAAGTTCTAAGCCACCGAGGATCTCAACCACCCAAGTTCTCAACCACCAAACCAATCGATGCTGGCATCGATGTTTCGCTACCTCTTCTGCACCCCCTAATACTCGTATATAAGCAACCGCAAGCCAACCGTTCATTCGCTTTGCGCCGGCAATCCGAGTAGATTTTTAAATTGAATTGAATCGCTGGACGAAAAGTGTGTGCACAGCCGTGAGTGGTGCGATCCAGCCAATTGATATTGCGATAAGGAGCGGCGAGTAAAAGTAATTACCTCATAGCCATCACCGTTCGAAAATAGTAACCGTGTTTTCTGTGATATCTGTGTGAGTGCGTGCATGTTTTGTGGTGGTTTCATTTCCTCCTTATTTTGCGCCCCCTTTTTCCGCCGATGCTGCGAGAGAGAGAGAGACGAATTTCTCATACTTTTGCTGATTTAACTGTGTACTTTATCGATTCGGAAACAAGAAAAACCGAAAAGATCGCGTTTTTTGCAAGAGAGCAAAAGAGAGATATAAGGCGAGATTTTAGAAGCATAAAAACCAATCCGCTAAGTGGCCCGAAAAAATTTCACTAGAAATTTTTGAAAGCGCTCGCGCAAAAAACCGGATATGTTACTCAGAAAGAAACAACAAAAAGAGCTTCCAAAGCGAAGCTTACACAAAACGAAATCACCTGTGTACAAGTGAGAGTGCGTAAAAGTGTGTGTGGCTTAGTCGCGTGTCTGGCATACAATTAGGCATTCAAACTAATTTCCCTCCCACCGGCAAATTGTGCCCGCCTCATTTGTATTTCGGCTGATTTGGCTGTTTGCTTATGCATGAATTCCTTACGAGTTCTTTTTATTCGCACGAGACTTTGTAACAAAAGAGAGAGAGAAAGAGAGCACCAGTCTGGCGCTCTCCCTAAACCTCCACAATCACACTTGCCGTTACACCCACCCCCACCCACTACACAGACAGAAAAAAGTATCTGATTTAAGGGTGGCCCTAAGTTCCCCGAGTCCAAAGTTGATAAATTCGTTAGCGCCACCAGAACTTAAGTTTTTCAGAGTACATTTTCTTAGATTTTGATAAACATTTTTTTTGTGACAAAATTCTTTTTTCTGCTGAACTTTGTGGACAAAAAATTTTTGATCACATAAAAACGAAACCATGGGCAGAAGCTGTCCGAGTCAGTTTTTTCTTATGAATATGGAGATGGTTTTTTTCTGTGTAGCTAGTTGTTTGTGTATCTATTTGAGCTTCAGCACGAGGTGTGAAAAGTGTGAAAAGCGGAAGAATGTAGATGAAGATGACCACAAAGCGTGCGCCATTCATGAAAGCGATGCACATCCCGTAGAGAGCGAGCGAGACAGTTTTTGGGGGAGCCACAGAGAGAACGAGAGAGCCTTAGCCTCCATGGACCAGCAGTGTTGTTTAGCAAAATCAATGAAAGAGAGGAGAGAGAGAGGCGAGGTGCGGCGGTACAAAGGGGAAAGGAAGGTCGCCGAGAAATTTATGCGACAAAACGCGCGCTTTAATGTCCCTGTGTATGAGTGCGTGTATGAAAGGGGGAGTGGTGCGGAATTTTTTCTGAATTTAGCTTTAAACATCGCGTGTAAAATCCATTCGCTTAGAGAACAGATAAGATACCGCAATCAGTAAAGTTTCTAAGCCCACAAACACAAAAACTATAAACTTTTTATATACCAACTAAAATCGCACTTAACAAGGGTCCTAAGTATCTGAACAAAGTTTCTTTTGATGTAAAAATAATATTATTTATTGCTCTCCAAACTATGGTTTGAAGACGCTTGCTGCAAAACTTATTAAAAAATAACCAACGCCTGTATAATTAATTGAGTTGTAGTAATGTTAGACATTAAATCAGCAAAAGATATTTTATAACTTGTATTTAAAAATTTTTTTTTTAAAGAGTTTAAGTTAAAATATTATAAAATGAGTAGTCGAAATAAGTATCAAATTGGCACTCTCCAATTAAATCTCTATAATATCTTTGCAATATAGATTTGATGGATTTTTACTTTTCTTCTCCCTTAGGAACCACGTAACATAGCCACCAACGCATCACACAAAACCCACCAAAATGATTAACATGGACATTAGCGTTACGCCCAACTACTCGTACATCTTCGATTTCGAGAACGACTTCATACACCAGCGCACACGGAAATGGATGCTGGAGAATTGGACATGGGTGTTCTACTACTGCGGCATCTACATGCTGGTCATTTTCGGTGGTCAGCACTTTATGCAAAATCGGCCGAGGTGAGTCTTATGTAGTTGCTAGACTTTATGCCCCACCTGTCTCACGATCGAAGACATGTGCTCGTTGCTGGTTGCCAACTCTGCGAAATTATAGTTGGGCCAAGAACATTTGCCCTTGGAACCTTGAGAAGCTATTATCTGGCGGCAGAGGAGCGCCACTAATTGCACCCACAAGTCAACTCGCCCATCGCAGCTGTTATAGAAGTTTCTATTTATCAAAACCAATCCCTGGAAACCCCTATATTTACTCAATCGCACTTTGTTTAAGTTTATTCTCCGGAATGACTGCAGTCCAAGTGCGACTTTGTTATTACCCCAGACAGCTGTTGGACTCCACATGTAATTAAATAAAATTATAGCTAATCAAACGCTAATGCCGAAGGTGGATCCCTAACTCAATCTCAATTACCAAACAATTGCATTCGCACATTAGTACGCACTATTCCGTTTTATTTCCGATATCAACAGAGTTTAGATTTTGCGGAATTTCGGGTTTTTTTTTTTGTTATTTTCCCAACTGTCAGCGCGAATGTCACTTGTTACCTACCTGATTTACCTGTGATGGATTCAATTGGCTATTCGTGCTGACAATTGTCTAGTTGTGTTTTGCTGTTTGCGTTTCTTGTGCCTCCCTATTTCTAATTGTCGTCATCGGGTTTTGTGGCCAAATTAAGTTGGGCTCGTGACATGCCAACTATGGGTGCCTATTCTAGTTTTTGTTTTTTGCCAGATCATAATTTCGTTTTGTCACCTGCTTAGTACTGACTTAAAATCACGCCAAAAGTAGAAATGTTCACATTAAAAATATTTGAACTTTAAACTGTTCCAGTTTTGGCTGGCTTAATAAAGCCGTAAACCTGATTAAAAAAAAACAAATTTTTGTTTAACTATATGATGTATTTAAAAGATATTCCAAAAACAGATTACATAATTTTCAGAGTAGACATTTTTGCCCACACTTCAGCCTACACCCATTGAAATCGGATGAGTTATATAGGGGCTTGGCGTTTCTCCCCGGGGACATTCGTTGTTGTTATTAACTTTACCTTACACTTGGATCTTTATGGAATGGCGTTTTAATATTTACCCACATGGAGGAGAGGCGACCAAACAAACGGACGCACATGACACAGAAAGGTGTGAATTTAATGCAACGGCCATGGAAATGAGTTTCAGGAACGTGGAGGTGGTCACTCTTAAATTAGGCAAATTAAAGCAGGGTTCAAGGGCTGTCTTTACATTGCTTAGGAATATTTTGATTACAGTTATGGTAAAACAATTAGCGCAACAAAGTTTGGTGCCTCTTTAAAAACAATTGCAAAGGCAAAATCTAATACAATGAAGAAAATTTGTATAAATCTTTAGCAAATACAAGATATTTTATAAAAGTTTCAAAAGAAATACGATTTTAAGGCCCACATTCGAAAAGTATAGCTAAATTGGAAAATTTAGATTGAGATCATTTTTGTTTGCAAAATTAATTACACTTTTCAAGGCTTGACTGTCCAGAAACACTTGAAAATGAAATAATTATTAATAAATATAGCGGTCTTACTTTTTGTTCTAATTACCTGACCATAGCTATATGTGTTATGTTGTATAATTTAAAACAAAGTTAAATGCACATGTAATTAATCGAATACCACCGAGTGTGCAGCGCACATACACCGGTATTTACATATTTAGAGAGCGGACTTCCACTTGCACTCCTTATCATAAAAGTTGTGAATGCTTTTTTCCATTTTTTTCACCCGTTTCGGACAGTGCGTCATTAAATTCATTTAACTGATTAGGTTTATAGGTACACGGCATGTCGTACCCGTTTTATTTAACATACCCAACGGACAAAGTTCAGCATGGGGCATATGGCATGTCATGCAAGAAGTGGGTGTGTCCACAATGTCGGGGGTTTAGGAAATAATGCTAAACTAATCTTGCCGGACAGCAGGACATTCACTTATGTACTCGTGCGATTGGTCCACTTCAGCTGGACAGTATACACTAGACAACTCGATTGCATTTCTAAAGGAATTTAATACCAATAATTATTTACCTAGGTTTTAAAGCTGATAAAAAACAGCTTTAATTTCAAAACGTTAAGACGTCGTAACGAGTTTACTTGGCTAATTGTTGTTAAAGTATCATTGCTTTTATAACCTTTACCATAAGTATCTGTATGATTTACAGCAACAAAATTATCTAAAGTAAATTGCTTCTGGTTTATTATTATCGAAAGCTTTTTGCAAACTATAACAGACTTTTAAGTTAAATAATATTTTAATGTGATGGTAAAACATATCAACAAAGGTTTCCCACCCTTTTTTAACATAGAAGCCATTTAACGAAAATCTAAAATAAATGTTATCAGTCGACTAATAAAGTTCTTGTTGGCCAGTGTATATTTAGAGTTTGCGTGTGCAAAAGTTTTGTGGCCATATAAGGAGGGGAAAAAGGGGGCGATATAAAATGGGGTGAGACGAGTGTGTGGGCGCAAGAGCTTACAATAGAAATCAAAAACGAGCATTTTCAAAGTGAAGCGATTGACCGATCTTTGTAATCATATAACATTTTAAATGATTGAGTTATTAAATGGCCTTGGCCTTTTTTTTTTGTTATTCATACATATTCCTCTGAATGATTAGCAACATTTTAATCACAACAACAGGAAATAAGTGTGACGAGGACATCGAAGTACAGAGAAATCCCCGAAACCGCGTTTTTTATTCCACCCTCATGGAAAATGTCATTTAATGTGGTTTTATCACGCTAGCCCATAAACAGTGTCCTGAGATAGTCTGAAAAATATATGTTTATTGTTCAAATGAGGAAATTTTTGCCATGGAAGCGAGGCAATTATATAACTATTTGCGAATTAACCACTAATTGCCGCAATGACAAGCGAGCCGCTTTGAGTTCAGATCACCACCCTCCACAAGCAGCTGCATTCGCAATTACAGCCACAATTATATATTACCAGCCAGCATTTAGTTAATAATTACAAACGCCAACAAGCCAAAAAAAAAAAAAAATAAATAAATAGAAAAACTCACAACGAATAAAGAAAACCAAGAAAAGGCATTGCTGAAAGTGAAACTTAATTTAATTTCCATCGGCCAATGAGTGTGCATATATGTAAATATATTAACATCAAATTAACGACAACCGTTAACACAAACAGTTGGTAAAAAGTGGGCAGAGCTGACAAGCAAATCTTGTTAAAGTGTGTCATTAAAGCCGAATTTCTTTATAGGCTTCAGACTGAATTCATATTTTTCTACATACGATACCATTTTGAGACTCAAAACATAGAGCTTTATGAAAAGCTCTCTCTTGGCGGCCCTTTCTTAGTTCAGCATCTCTATATCACGCCACTTTTCCCCACTTTTTATTTACTACATGCTTCAATCTCCCTCAAAAATAACTCGTTTTATGTCGGCCACCAAAATTGTTTTGACTGGATTTCTGATGATTGAAATAAGTCTGGCTGTTGGCATCTTATCGCTCACCTGCTGCAGCAGGTGTGTCATTCCGTATTGCCCCAAACTTCTAGCCATGAGTCAGCCTGCATCGGCAAAATAACAATTCAGTTTCCCTTTCATCACTAACAATTATGCCGATTAGATTAGGGCTCAAAACTTCTGAAGTACTTCCAGCTGCGAAATATCACGGATTTCTAAATGGTTTCTGCATTGAAACTTTTTAGAATCCAGTTGATATAAGCGTTAATAAAGAGTCATTTGTCATTTGGTTTACTTTTTACGAGGGTTAAGAGAATTTAATTTGAAAATAAAATGGGTCATTGGAGTTTAATTGAAATACCAAATAAGCCTCATTAGCAAGTCGAAACATGTTACGGGAATAAACCTGTTAAGGCAGCTTATGAAGAGGGATTATGAGGTGTATAAAAATTAAAAGAGGAGGAAAATTATATGTAACATGTTGTATCTGGTAAAAAAAAGTGTCTTCATTTTTTCGGATAGCTAAAAGGGTGAATAAACTTTTTCTTATCTAAGTTAGATTATTTTCTGACTTCTAAAATATTTTACAGATGTTTATATGAACAAAACGAATCCTTTTGTCTATGATAACTGCAAGTTCCATTGATTTAAAAAGGGTATAAGCTATCTTAAATAAATCTCCCTTTCGGCAAAATTACTTTAACCTTTCGCAATATTTTGTTCGTTGCACTTTAAAACCGTTCGGAAATAACTTGGTCAATGCTGTGACATCCAATCTCGCCGGCTTGCGAACCACCGCAAAATATAATGAATAATAATTAAAAATGAATTCAAAGCAAAATCTTAATTATGGCTTAACATAAACCCAGAAAGCCAAAAGTTTTGCAACTCGACCAAAAAAAAAAGGTTTGCAAAAAACAAAACACAATCGCATCAGTTTCGAGACAATGTTGCGGATTTTGTGCCCGTATTTTCATACATATTTATATGTCTAGGTATATAAATGGAAGTGTGCCACCTCTTGGAAAAGTGGTGTGCATATATAGTGGATTTATAGGGGGCTGCATAAATAAACCTAAACCCAAGCCAAAACTAAGCGTACAATAATCAATTGACCAACATTTCTTTGTTTTTTTTCTGCCTCTTTCTCTCTTTTTTTCACTGCGTTTTGTTTACATATTTTGCAAAATCAGGTTTACTCTCTCCGTATATCTGATTTGCTCTCTCCTAGTCGGCGAATTTCTTTCTCTTTGCTTATGCAATCTTCGTTACAAAGTGGAAAGCAAAAGAAAGTTCACCAACTTCCCATATTACCAGTAAATAAATGCTCCATCACCATGATTATGGCAATCATATTATGCAGTCCAAGTTTGTTTCCTAAGTTGACTTTTTTGCAGCTCGAACTTTGTCTAACTTTGAACTTTGACTTTATTTTTACGTTTCATTAGTGAACTACAAATTTTTATATAACACACTTCACATGTGAATAAAACTTTAATATTTAACTATGCAGTTTCCTGCTAAGAAAAACGTCAAGCTAATTTGCTTACACTTTTAGGTTGCAAACATTTAAGATTTGTAAACAGTTTGAAAGTTCATAGAATGTACTTAAATTTGACCCGCTAACATGTTTGAGTTGTGCAACATTGTTAAAATTTAAATTAAATCATTTGCATCCTACGTAGTAAATCTGAATTATAAGAGGTACTGAAAAACAAGATACAAAACAGTTCTTACTGCAGAACTATATCACTAAAAATTGGGAGATTAATGGGAACGTATAGATTATTTATAGGGCAGATCGCAAACACCCAGCCGAGGAGGGCATCCAGCCTCACTTGCCGGACACAAAAGTAGGTGCCGGTTCGCTCATCCGGACGCCACCCACTCGGAAAAGGAGGGGACGACCTGTGCCCTTGCAAAAATTGAGCTTCAAGGGACGAAAAACGCCCCTCTGCCTAGAAGCCAAATACTGCCAAGCGGTTAGCAAGGCCAGTTTGGTTTTCCTTACTCATTAGTTTGAGGCACGAATTGCCGACCGTCAGCGCCTGGAAGCTGATGCGCACGCATCCAGAACCAGTTGGGAATTGTAGGGACCATAAAGTTGTGCAAGTAAAAAAGAGCTTTTGCAGGCACATTTTACCTGCACTGAGGGTGGTTAAAGGAGTTTCTGTTCTTTATTAATTTAAATTATTATTGTTCACAAACAACTTACTGGTTGCCAAAGAAATGTATTTGTGAACATTTAAAGAAAACTTATTGCGTAGCCTGTACACAAACAACTTAGGAATACCGCTCATATCCTAACGCTAACTTCCTATTTAAAGGTTTTTTTTTATTGAAATATGTTAAAGAACCCAAAAAAAAAGGCCAACTTTAAAACTAAAATAAATTTAAAGTTTATTTTAAAATTTCAAGGCAATAAAGTTTATTAAAGTGCTTTACTCTAATATCCGTTTCCCAAAAACTCCTTAATGTAAAAAAAAAAACTGTAGTTTCTATTATTTTAAGTGTTGAAACTTTTGAAAAATTAAGTTTTTATAAGAACAACCGTTTTTGAAGGGTATTGAATGTCTAGCATTATAAAGCAAATATGTTATTCTAGTCTCTCTTGGCATTGCGCTTAATTGTTATTAATAGAAGTGATTTTTTAAGATTCCCAACTAGAGCACATCTGGAACTCAATTCCTTAGTTGAACACTTCCGCTCTGTGGTTGTACCATCCCCCGGTTTTCCCCCATCTTAAAACGCAGCTTAATTGCCTTATACAGTGGGACCTATCTATGCAAATCTCAGATATGCGAGTGAGCTATTTGGGGGCTGATGGCACAACTATGTACGTATTCAATTGAGCATTCTGATTACCGGCGATAAAAGTCCCCTAGACTGCCCTACAATGTACAATATGTGTGGCTCTTGTTTGGTGGAAATAACTGACTATCAATTGCAGTTTTTTCATAAACCCTTTGACACCTTTGAAGCTCTAACCATATAGACAAACAAAGACTTACCTTATGTACTTTGTTTCGCGGAACTTTCGAACTTTCTGCTGAAATATAGCAAAGTTTGTTTTCGAGTTAGTTTGCTTGCACTTGTTCAAATTTGTTTTTCGGCCAAAGGTTAAAGGTATCAAATTAGCGCTTCGCCGAAAAAACAACACGTGTTGATAACAGAAATCACATTTTTCGTTTCGATTGGTTAGTTCGCTTTTGTACATATGTGTGTGTTTTTATGACTAACTGCCGCGTGAAGAGGTATTACTTCAGCCATGGAGTATATGTACATATATAGTATAGTTAACGAGCCATCGATAAGGTTGGCTGGTTGATTTGCAGCCTTTTGATTGCATAAACTTTGTTTGCTATTAGTAATTAAGATTAAGGAAACCTTATTAGAATCAATTCCTAATTTCAGTCAACTCGTTGAGTGATACGATTAAAATTAGTCAGTGATTTAGTCGTTGCCGAAACCATAAACCTCTTTAAATTGTTTGATTATTTTAATTTGATTTCGTTAAAAAAAAGGTTTCCATCCATCAAAATGCTAAACCAGTATTATTGTGGGGGCAACTTTTTCTTTGCTGAGAACCGAAAACAAAAGACCGATGTCTTTTTTTTGTTAGAAAAAGTGCTTGATTTACATACACGTGTCTTCCCTGAGACCATACGCAATGTTATACCTTGTATTTAGCCTTCTCAGTTGACTTTGTTATCAATTTTTGTAGCGGCTTAGAAACAAACTAATCTAGTGTAATCTACTTAGCTAATGTCGTGACTTCGATCATTGCTTGTTCCCTGGCATCCAACAATCGAAACAAATTTGTTTTTCAATGTGGCCTGACAACAGCTGGACTCTGGAAGAGATTGCACATTTGGAGGAGATTTCGATCTAATGAGCAAATAATTCGAAAATTATGCATTCTTATATGACTGGCCTTGTGATATCTGGGTGTAGTGGGTTGATGTCATTGCATTATTCAAAAATTCGCACATATTAAGTGCATACAGCAAATAGAAACTTGATCTTTGACTGTCACGCTCGTCTAGGACAAAGGCATGGAAAAATTGAAAATTGTTGGAGTTTGTTGATCTTTGTTGTTTATTTTTCCTTTGCGATTTCCCGCCTATTAGCCTCGAGTAAATATTGATGATTTTAAGTGCCTACTGACGAACGTGCGTTTGGGCATTGCAAAAGTAATTGAATATAGTCGGGGAAAAATTTCATTATGTTACTGCGTATTAGTTTGGTTCATGAGTTTTCTATATCCTTATGATATACAATTAAACTGCTACATTTTTTCAACTCAATTAATGATCATAATATCGAATTTAAAAATAGTTTTTTAAAATATTTGTATGAGAAAGTCTCCGACTTTTAGGGATTTGCCAAGCTGTTTTATATGCGACCAACGTAGAACTATAAAGAGATTCACGTGTCACCGCCGCTTTAATTGGTTTTATTATTTAAATTACAGTAAGGGGAAGTCAGGTTTTAGGAAAAACCCCAAGTGTGAATTTTAAGCACCACTTTGATCTTCCAATCTCTGTATTTTTCCTGCATTGCTAAAATTTCCTTTCAATATTTATTGTAGATTTCAACTGCGCGGCCCGCTGATCATATGGAACACCTTGCTGGCCATGTTCAGCATCATGGGAGCTGCCCGAACGGCGCCTGAGCTGATTCACGTGCTGCGTCACTACGGACTCTTCCACTCCGTCTGCGTGCCCAGGTTGGTTTCATCTCATCAACAGCCGATTTAGCCTGATATTGTTAAGTTCAGCGCCTGCATTTGCGACCTTGATATGTATAAGGCTGGAAACTTGAATGCTATTCAAATGTCCGATCACTGACCGATATTCCGAACCTTCTCCCACAGCTACATCGAGCAAGATCGCGTGTGCGGCTTCTGGACCTGGCTCTTCGTGCTCAGCAAACTGCCAGAGCTGGGCGACACGATATTTATCGTGCTCCGCAAGCAGCCACTCATCTTCCTGCACTGGTACGTTAACAAATGGGCCAAGTCTTTAATTTAAAAAGAGTTTACTATCCCTTACAACACCCTATTATTAAATGTGTATTCATTTGAATGTTTCTTTTTAATGAAAAATAACGCTAGTTATTAAATTTACTTAAGGGTATTAGCAAAGCAAGAACTAGTCAATAGCACTATTAAAAATCATTCTTGGTTTTACATGATAATTATTTTTAGTTTTTTATTAACAGTAATTATAATTGTAATGAAAAGTTATTGTATAATTGATATTTACATTTGATTTGGCAAACCATTATTTTTGATTTCCTGTAATTTTTAATGTGTTTAGATTAATGATTTTGATTTTTAATTATTTTTCCATTGAAAGCCATTGGGTAACTTTTTTATTAATTTAATTGTTTGCCTCTGCAGGTACCACCACATCACTGTGTTGATCTACTCGTGGTTCAGCTACACGGAATACACCAGCTCGGCCCGCTGGTTCATTGTGATGAACTACTGCGTGCACTCGGTGATGTACAGCTACTACGCACTGAAGGCGGCCCGCTTCAATCCGCCCAGGTTCATCTCGATGATCATTACCTCGCTGCAGCTGACGCAAATGATCATCGGCTGTGCGATCAACGTATGGGCCAATGGCTTCCTGAAGACGCACGGCACCTCATCCTGCCACATTTCGCAACGCAACATCAACCTGTCGATCGCCATGTACTTCAGCTACTTTGTCCTGTTCGCGCGCTTCTTCTACAAGGCGTACCTGGCGCCCGGTGGCCACAAGAGCCGTCGCATGGCCGCCTCCCTTGCTGCCCAAAACGCTGTCAAGCAGTCGAGCAGCCCCCAGCAGAGCAGCGAGAGCTCCAAGTTCATTGGCGCTGGCGAGGATCAGGTCGCCTACCTGCGCAAAGCGAAGGCGCAGTAAGGAGGGCAGTAGTTCAGCAAACACCCACACCTACTCCCATTACAACCACTCCCCCTGTTAACAGCTAAGGACATTTATTTATGTAGCGGTGTACAAGTTGTTTTTTAATTTTAAACCTGGGTGGCACACTCAACACACATATACACACACACACGATCGGTCGGGAAAGAATTAAATTTGTAAGCGAAAAGTTGAACCGGGTAAACAGGCATACAAACTATATATCTGAACATGTATATAAAAAAAACAGACAAACCTATGCTAACCAAAATTCAGAGTCGAGTCATAAAACTGTATGTAACTGGGGGCCAGAAGTCTTGCAAACGAAGCGGTGGCATGTAAAGCTTAGGGTTTAAGGACACTTAATGTGCAAGCATGAATATAAGCTTCCAGAAGTGTCCATTAGCAGCCAGCCAAAGGGAAATATTAAAGAAAGGAAAGGAATTTAGCTGCTTACTAGTTTGCATGAGTTAAATTTATAGTCACTATGAAACCTCTTCGTATATTTCCCAAATACAGTTCTATGCAATCCATTTAAACGTGTGTTGTTAAGCCCAAAGTCGTATATGTATAGATAATATAATTCGCAGATATATTGACAGCCTCTAAATTCATGTTTGTTTTCAACTAGCCTTCGAATTGAGTTCGATATTTATTATTTGCGTTGTCAGCGATAATTTGCCTTCTCAGGTGGGATTTTGTTTTGCCTCCCAGTTTTAGTTAAAATTCTCAAAAGGATCGAACTCCGGCCTATAATTGTGTTATATCGTTCAATAAATGATATATACTGGCATTTTTGGTATAGAATTCAATTTTAGTTGTTGGAAAAAGGTCTGAGAACTTTGTACTTCTAAGTCTATACGCATATATATTTATAAAACCTATATTAACGGAATATTTAACAAGTGAAACTAAAAGAAACCATTACCAACCAATAACGAAACACTATGAGTTAGATTATTGTTGTTCCAAGATCCAGAGCGCAAATTGTTATTATAAAGTAATAAAGTGTTTTGAAATCTGTATTAATTAACAAAATCTGTAATTGTCGAATGACGATTGATGAAAATTCTGCTGACTGACTAGATTAAATATGTCAAACTATATCCTCCTCACAAAAATTGACACATTTTCATAGTCACACACATAAATTCCTATTGCAAAATGAATCTAATCAGTCAGTGCAGTTTTAAACAAGTGTCATAATGCTAAAGAAAACTTAGATTTTGTTAGGGGAAGGCATTTATTTAGATAACCTGTGTTGAATGCATTTTAGTATTACGTCTATTTCTCTGCTGCTTTTCGGTAACTTAGAAAAAACTACATAATGCCCTTGAACGTAACACAACAAACAAAATAACCAGAGAAAAGTTTAAATTATATTTATATTTGTAAGAGAACAGAAAATGTGGAAGAGCAAAAGCAAAGAACATGAAAAGCAAAAGTCCTACTTGAAAAGTTAATTTAGTGTAAAACGAGGAAACTGTAACAGAAATTGAAAATGATGCAGAAGCTGAAAGAGGATCGTTTGAATGGAAAGAGGAGGATCGATTGATACTGAACTCTAGCAGGAGAGAGATATTGAAACGAACAAACTTGAAATTTTTGTCGGGTATACATAATAAATAAAAACTAAGCGAAAACAAAACTAAAGATTGAGAATGCTAAACAAAAAACCAACGGATAAATAAAACGTAACAAACGGAAAAGGATTGAGATGTTGAATTTGTATTTATTTGTCGGGAAAAGTGGGGTTTTTTTTTAGAAGCTAAGAATGAAGTCCAATCGAGTTGGTTTGAAAATGTATAAGGAAGTTTCGATGGACAGACATATGCGGATACTAAATCTTCTGAATTCGAAATAGTGCTGCTAGGCGCACTATAAAATAAAATGATTGCCTCATAGCTGTTTGAAATACACGGTGTGCCCGGAAATAAGTACTTTAAATTTAAAGTAAGGAAATTTAATACTCTTGTGACGGTTTCAAATCAACAAAGTGGAACTTTTTTGAATAGGATTTCTAAATTAGCGAAGTTTCGCTCCCGACCTGCAGTTCTTAGTTGTGTTTCACACCCACACAGTGCTGCAAAATGTTGTAAAAATTCAGAAATAACATTTTTATGTTAGTTCATCGTGTTAGTTTAGCCATTTGCTTAGAAAAGGACTAACATTGGGCAGCTCTGTGGCAGAGGAAAAGCAAAGTAGAAATCAGAAAACATTGATGTTGCCCAGCCAAACATCGATGAAACCGATGTTTTGAATACATTGAGGACTTCGATGTTTGCCCACCTCTACCAGCTAAATGTTAGGAAAACGTCGAACTAACAGAGATATGTTAGGAAAACGTCGAACTTACATTTATGAGAGCAAATGAGTAAAAAAAATATCGAAAAGGCGATTCCAATTCGATCTGGCAAACATCGATGAAAATGATGTTTTGAAAACATCGATGACATCGATGTTGCCATCGATGTTTGCCCACCTCTATTGCAAGTGGGATTCCAATTCGATCCGTCGCCGTGCGTAGAAAAAATGCACAGATATAGATAAAGCAGGGAGCAACGCCAGCAGATCAGACTCAGCTATATCGTCGCGAAAACCGATTAATATGTCAAAGGCATTCGCTTGCGGATCAATTAGGCCGTGAAAAAAGCGAGTAGGAGTGAACGAAAGAGAGAGCCAGAGGCGGAGGCAGCGAAGACAAAGTGCATTTTCAGGGCGTGTTTGTGCCCCCTCCCCCTCAGCCTCCCAGTTGTCGACAAAAAGTTTGCCGACACAAAGTTTGCCAAACATGCTGCAAATTCGCAAATTCACCTGAGCGGCCAATATAATAACAAATAAGAAAAATCGCAAACTTCCTTTTCTGTATTTGTATTTGTATGTGCGTGAGTGTCTCCAATCTTTTTGTCTACTCCAAAATCGCAGAAAGAGAAAAAAAATGTGTGCGTGTATGTGTGTGAAATAAATTAAAGCAAAGCAAAAGGCAAACGGCAAATAATTGAGCAAAAAGCCAAGAGAGAAAAAATAAATAGTAATAGTAAGCGAAATAGCCGAAGGAGGAGGAGCCGACGAAGGGCAGAGAGGAGGAGAGAGAAAAGTGTACAAGTTGTTGTTGCTGCGCAAGAGCGAAAACCACCCACTGGCAAATGGGGGCTCAGCAGGGCAAGGACAGGGGCGCCCACTCAGGGGGTGGCTCAGTTGCCCCCGTCAGCTGCATCGGTTTGTCCAGCAGCAGCAGTCCAGTGGCGTCCGTCTCCCCTCACTGCATCTCCAGTTCCAGTGGCACTAGCAGTGCCCCCCTTGGAGGGGGCTCCACACTCCGAGGATCCCGAATCAAGTCCTCGTCCGTTGGCGTAGCCAGTGGCGTCAACGCAGTGGGGTCCGGATCCGGTCTGAGTCAAAGGAGCGGGGGTCACAAGGATGCTGCTCGGTGCAATCCCACCGTGGGTCTCAACATATTCACCGAACATAACGGTAAGTGCCAGTGCTGGGAAACGTCATCAAATGCATGTAAGATACACATAACAAAACCGGTCATCAAATGCATGCAGAATACACAGGAAAAATGAAATCAAGATCTTCCACAACTCCAACCTCCATTTTATCTGCATATCACATATTTAAAATTTTACAAATATTTTTTAACTCATTTTTAGGACTAAGACGTTACCCTCTAAATTCAAATTTGTATGGTTTTTTTTATTGAAATTTGAACTTTCAAATGATTTCTTTTAAACAAATTTAAAACAACACAAAAAATAAGTTAGGAAAACAGGAATTATTTCGTAACTTAAAATTGGTCATAAAATATTTTTGGCAAATGGTGAATTGGATTAAAGTGGTGTAATTTTGATTGAGATTTTTATGATAAAAGATTTTTTTCCTGTGTACAAATTGCAAAATGTACATAAAACGGCAAGAGGAAGTGTAGACTTTTTACCGCACAGCCCCATTCACCCACATACTTCCTGAAATAAAAGTGCATGCAGCATCCAACTCAGGTGTAAATTTCATCATAGTGATTATTCTTGTTCTCTGCACAGATGGTTGTTGTTCTGTTGCAAATTGGGTACCAGAACTTGTTTTATTTTCACAGATGATATTTTAGGTCCTTTATGTAGAAAATCATTTCGTTTTGTGGTGAAATCTTTTAAAAACAAAGAGCAAACCTGACAAATAGGGTTTTAATTAAAAGTTGTAATGCATCTCATCCAAACTAAAGTATATAGTGAAAGCCATGCATTTTTATTACTTATTCAGTAAATAATTAGTAAACATTGCATTGAATCAAAGCTTATTACTTAATAAATAATTGAGTCTTTACCATGCAAAAACCCTTTAAAGCGCGTTAAATAAATAATAACTATAGTACCTCCTATGGTCATGCCATTAAATCTGGGCTGTAAATATCATGCAAATTTTGATTTATTTGCCTATTTAGGCTGCACAGTGTTGTTTTTATTGTTCATAAAGTGCAGTCTTCTTTGCTTCCTCTTTACCCCCCTTTATTTATTATCCCCTATGTTCCTCTATTCACGCTGCTTTCCAATTGAGCCAATTTCTTTTTCCTATTGCTTCCGATTATATTGGGAATTATTGTTGTTATTGCCGGCTAGTTTCATACTTGTTGTTGCTTTTCCGGTGCCTTTGTTTACTAGAGAGAAAGAGGGAGAAGAGAAAGAAGGAAAGAGAGAGCAGCAGCACGCGTCGTTGTTGTTTCTGTGCTATTTGGGGCGGGTTCAGTTCCAATTTTTGCTCTTCATCATTCTTTATCCTTCGTCCGTCGTACGTTATCCTTTATCCTTGCACCCTTATCCCTGCCACCCGCACAGTGGTTGAAATTGCGACCCAAAACACCGTTATCCCACCCCCGCTGACATATTGCCGTTTCCTTCACTTTCCTCCCCCTCATTTTCCTCACACTTCACGCACATTTTTATTTGCCTTATTTTCTAGTCTAATATTTTCCTATTATTTGCCCTGGCAAACTGCAACGTTTTCCTTTCCGCTTATTCAGTACTCCCCTTATTTATAGACTTTTCCCGTTTCTAATAGCTTTTTTATGTCCCTGTCGACGATGTCCTACCACAATAGGACCTAGCGTTGAGTGGTATTTGAGATTGGGTATTTGGGGTGCCGGAAAAACATTTTCCGGATTTTAAGAGAAGTTTGATTACATAAAAAAATAATTATATTACATTATTATTGTTATTTACATATTCTGAAGATTTTGTTTAACTCAATCAGAAGTTCTATTCAATGTACAATTCAAATCTTTTCTTTTAATTTAAAAACATTAAAAACGCAGATGCTAAGATATCTTAGAAACTCGAAATTTCGAAGTTTCCAAATCTATTAATTGTGTGAAATATTAAGAAAACAAATTGTTCGGATATGACATTTAAAAAAAAAAAACTTAAAACCCTTTTGTTTGTTTCCTTGCAAACTACATAGAAAAACTCCCACACAATTGGCTTCTTTGGAGACTAGAGTATTGATTTTCCAATTGGACCACAAGCTGAGCCACAATTCCCAGATGATTTACTACAACTTATGGATTTTTCACATTTTTCTTGGCCTCTCAACTGGAAGTCGTTTCTTATCTTGCTCTAGTAGAGACCTCCGTCCCACCAAGCAATTTGTAATCAATTAATGTGTTTTATATTGTAATTAGTCGCTTATTGTGAGCACTTAAGTATACTCAATCTCTGAGCTGAGCTTTATCAGTGGCCGGTTTTCATATAAATATTTATTGACGCTAGTATTGAGTCATCGCTTCATGCTATATGTATTCACGACTAATCAGAAACGAAATAAGAAAATAAAAACAACATTTTCCAGTCACATACGAGCGAAATTCCCACACAGAAACTCGACAATAAAAATGCACATTTATTTGGCAAACTAACATCGTGTGGCTCATCCAAAAAGGTCGAAATGGGGGTCTGCAATTGCCTTTTTCGTGTGTCTCGCCTGCAAAATGCAATTACAAAATTACAATGTAAAAACTGTGTCTGGGTCTGCAGATTACAAGCCCGAGCAAATCCCAAAAACAGAAACGGAAAGCCCAACTCACCGCAATTGTCAATCCGGGGAGGCCTCGTTTTAGGAGGAGGGTTATGTGGGGAATCGGGGGAAAGTCGCTACGGAACTTCAACTCAATCACAGTTAAAACACAACCACTGACGAAACAAGGTACAGTGGGATAAAAATATAAAAATATATTTATTAAAAAAAAATACTAATACAATAATATACATTCTTTTAATTAAATAGGCAAGATAAGATTTTCCGCAAAAAGTCAGTAAAAAGACATTAAATAAAACAAGGTCAAACTGGCTTACTACAACGTAATATCAACGTTCAGAGGTCGTAGGCAATGGATATTGTAGTATTTGCAATTTCATAAGCATGTTGTTGGTTGTTACACGATACAACGTAATTAGATACTATGGGGGCGGCAGTTGCATTATCGAAGGTATGGGATTGTGTGCCGCCCTGGGAAAATACCATAGAACCGGTGCAGTTGCAGATGCCTCATTGGAGTTGCCAATTACAGTTGCAAATGCAACACTGCGCATCGCCACTTTGTCCCGTTGAAAACGCTGAACCACTCCGCAAACAACTCACGCAAGTTGATGTCTCAAAAATAGACTCAAGTGGGAGAGAAGCGAAGCCCCGACTCCTTATTTTCAAGGAGAAAGAGTACATGAATTGCGTTTGTCTCTGCACTTATAAAAAAATATTTTTTAAATTACAATATTAAATTTTGAATAACATTGTAGCGCAAAAAAAAAAGTTTTCCCAAAATCATCAAAAAAATTTAACAACTAAATTTAGTGTATTTAATTTTATAGTCTTGATAAATACTCTACACACTTCGAAGAATATATACTTGGTTTTCGGTGTAGCTAGTGTAGCTACCTCCTTCGCACAAGCAGGGAAATCCGAGTGTGGTGTTTGGTCTCAGTTTGCTTGACATGCAAGCGGCAAATTATGAGCTCGGGCAAATGAACTTTTCACAAGGCTAATATGTGGAAAAGGGGCTAGAAAGGGGGCGGGTCAGGTGGCAAACAGGTAACGCAGCAAGGAAGGAAAATTTGTTTGCTCTTTACTTGTTCCCTCACAACCCCAAAAAACAGAAAACAAACACGGCATAATGCTCAAGTCGCATTAATATTTCTCCAATGATTTTATGTGCTTAAGCATAATTGTCATAATAATAAAGCACTCAGTAAAAGGGAAATCGCGGGGATCGAAAGGAAGGGGTTCCACACATCGGAGGCGTTGTCTCCATTACCACTTTGTATCACAAGACTTTTCTCTTTCGCGGCTGCATTTCTATTATTAGCCCCAAAACGAAATGTGTATCTTCCATGCTTTCAGTTGTTATTGTCGTTTTTATACAATTTCCTTTGGCGCTGACAGAGATTGAAAGTTGGAGGAGTCTCTGATCAAGGGTCGTAGTTAAGATAATATGCGGAGGGGATTAATAATATTTTGTTAACCAAAAAGTTGAAACATCAAAAAAGTGAAGTTTTAAGCAAATCATACATTTTGTTTCTGTGATTCCTGATTATATATTAAGTATGATGCCAAAAAAATACATAATTTCAGTACAGTTGACTGTCATCATGTCTTGTAATTTTACAGAAAATAAATATCATTTTTATGTCTTAACGCTCCCTACTGACTGACCTTTGACCGCGCCCATGACTTTCACTGAAGCAGCAACAAAGTGCACTCGACTCTTCGTGAGGTTATTTTGCATGTTCTCCGTCTCTTTCTGTCGTGGTATTCCATGCCAGATATATATAGGTTTGTGTGGATGTTCCTGTTTTCGATCAAGCTCGTAAATCCTTTCGTGCTTCATTTTCTCTCGGTTTCGGCCTCTTTTTGTTGTTTCGATGACTGCATTGCTCAGCGCTTTGATGTTTTTTGATATTTTTAGACTAGGGCGCTATCATTTCCAGTTCTTAAATATGCCCTCCCCCTTTCTCGGGTTTCCCTCTCGCACCCTCCCACATATATGGGCGTGTCAATCCAATAGGAAAAACAGAGTTACTCTAACAGCTGTTCTAATTCTGATTAGACAACCAGCGAACAGCTGTCGGAGCTCGAGTAACGGTAAATTAATATGTAAAGACAAATGCTTATTCAGCTTTCTTAAATTTAAAGAATTTCTTTGGATTTATTTGGCTGAAATTTGAATTCCTTTAACAAATTAATCCATTAGGAACTCGCGCATTCCGATGGTTTTCGTTGAGACTTTACGATCTGTTTATATGGTCGTAGATCATCATAAATCTGACATCACCATAATTTCAAATAATTTCCCCGATCAATTTTAAGTCTATTTTCCTCATTCATGTGACATTAAATTCGTTTGATTGCTTAACTTGGGTTTTATGTAATTTTCCCTCGTCTTTATTTTTCAAATTTCGCATTTCCAGTGGACCGTTTCTGGGGACACACCCCCAAGTTTCCGCCCTCAAAACTCTGACCCGCATTTTTTTTATGGAGACTTTTCCCCCGAGATCTTTTGCCTCATTGAAAATTGTTTGCATAAATTAGCTGACGAAAAAGAAAGAAATTGGAGAAAAACAAGCATATTTTTGTAGAAAAAAATATATTTCCAAGGGGAGTACAGATGCCTGAAGTATAACGGCAACTAATTAGCAGCCAAAGAAGTTTCTTTCACCCGATTCTCTATTTATTTTTCAGCTTTGGGGTCATAAATATTGACGCCACTTGATTGATTGATTGACACTACGCTGCGTAAAAGTCTTTATCATTCTGTGTTGATTATAAACAGCAATTTAGGGGAAGCCGCTCACTTGATATATTTATTTTTATATTTTGTGTTTAACTTGCAATCCCCAAAGGCAAACACAAATTCCCTTAGCTCTGCCCCCTTTTTTCATATATTGTTTATTAAATTGATTGTATTTCTCTCTCGCTCGCTCTGTCTATGTCTCTGCGTTAAACAAGCCAGCAAGGTCAAATAAATCAGCAAATAAAACTTTTCTCTTTTTTTATGTATTATTATTTATGTTTATTGCACCCAGTGCATGTCACAAACATAAACAATTTCGTTCGGCTCATTGAAGAAATACAGTACCTTATCTTTAACGGGAAATACTTGGTTTAGACATATGTACATACAGTGCTATGCATGTATTTATCTAAATGTCATGCGATTAAATGCTTTTAAATAAATTGTTTTGAAGGTTAGACCTAAGGTATAAGCACAATGGAAATTATTTGCATATATTTGTATTTAAATTTTAGCATTATGTGAATAAGTTTTAAAATGTAGCTTTAATTTAATAACGTTTAGTAAGATATACAAATATACTGCTTTGGAAAAAACCTTAGTATTTAAGCCTTTATTATGTCAAGCTATAAAAAAAAACGACAATAAAAACAAAGTGGTACTTTATTCCATTTCAACTTTATGAATTTCAAATAAAATATAAATTTCTAGTCGTCATATAGATAGGCACAAGCTGCATCTGAAGGCTCTAATTTCCCGAGTGTCCACTGTGGGGCAGAATGCGATTGGAAACCTGTTTCTGGTTCTTGTCGTTGCGGGAATTGAATCCATCATTGAGAAGTATAGTAGCCATGAGAAGTATAAAAAATCCGATTCCGATTTGACTTCGCTCTTCTCGTTTACAACCTGTCTCTATCTATATCTGCAGGTTGAATTGCATTCGCCCCAATCACGTTCGCAATTGCAACTGTTTATGCGATACAGGGTCTTCGGGGGGCTAGCAAACATATGGGTGCGGGGAGGGCGGTGGGTGGCAAAAGGGGCCAGCCTGGCACGTTCACAACTTTGGATCTCCGACTTGCAGTGAGTTTTATATATACACCTATATAGACACCTTTAGTTCAAGCCCCGGATTGCAGGGTGCAGCATAAAGTAATCTCTGCAAAAAACAGCAACAAAGGCCGCAGCTGCAGCAGGTTGATTGAATTTTTGTATCCAGTTCAGGTGAGGCATAATCCCCTAGAAGAGGAAGAAAAGGTTGCATAAATGAAGTGTGAAATGAATGAAGTGCGAAACATTCGCTCAAATAGTGAAAAGAAAGAAGCAGCATTCAGTTGTGTAATTAAGCTTTAAGCTGCTTAAGGAATATTCACAACTTTAAACAAGAGTTTGTAGTATATGAAACTCCACTCCACTTTATACAAAGTTTCAAGTGGGTATGATATACAATTTCTGGAGTAATAGTGTAAAGTGCTTTTTAATTTAAATTTGGTAAGAAATTACTGAATGTGGAACTAGGTAAACTAAGAAATTTAACGTTAAAATATAGAATTAAAATATCTATTTCAAATGAAAATTATAGTCAAGAGCTTTTGTATAAAGTTTTTAAGTTGAATGTGTGTGTCTGCTTACATTTATTTTACACCAACTTCAAATATTTTGAAATCTTCAAAAACAATAAACCCCATTGATTTTTTTTTATTCATTTTTAAACAGCTCTTTGATGATTTTTTTAAGTTTCTCCTATTTACCATTGATATTCCCTAATTGCGATTTCCCTTCATTTAGAGTCTAAATTTCCGACAACGCAAATTTCACCCATTCTTTTGGACCGCTTATCAATTTCTCTCCAAAACCTATTAAAAAAGACAGCTCTAAATTGTATTTATTTTCTTTTTGCACCAAACAAATTAAGAAAATTGCGAACTGTTTAAAGAGCGAAGAGAAAAGAAATATGTGTAAAAGAAAAAGCATGACAAATGCAAGTGCAAAGAGAAAGAGAAAGAAGGTGAAACCTGTTTGCCTGTTTTGCCGGTGGAAGCCCAACAAAGAAATGCCTCCCTCTCCTACTTTAAAGCCTTTCTGTCTCTTTCACTCTTTAAAGCCCTCTCTCTTTCTCGCGATGGTCAGTGAACCGTTGGGCCAAAACATGAAACGGACAAAATATGCCTAAAAACAAATGATAACCAAAAATTTGAGCCGTTAATTTGAAATCCACAAAAGCGAGCTTTTTACATTCTTTCATAATTAATGCGAAATTTAATTCATTTAATTGTCTTGCCAGCTTTCGGTTCACACTTCCTCTTGTTTTTCCCCCCACACTTTCGTTTCTTTTCGCACTTATTTATAATAAGCTTTTATAATTGTCTGTTTCAATTTAACGAAATTCTTCCTAACTTAAAAAAAATATATCATAAAACAAATAATTTTAGTTGTTGAATCGCATATTTCTAACTCATAATATACTTAATTAGGTTTATAAACAGTTATATAAGTTATTTATGTATACCTTAGACATCCTCCATTAGATTTGAAATGTTGTATCTAAATTTTAATCGTGTAAGCCCTAAGCCTGTGTAAATAGTGAATAGAGAAGAAGTCTTTCGTAATTCAAATAAATATCAAAGCAGAAATATAAATGTTGATTTTTAAAAATGTTTAAAATTAATTGTTCTTTATAAAGTGAAAAAAGTGTATACCCTTCAATATTATTTTACTAAAATAAAACAAGGGAATTTACAGATTCGGTACTTCGTTTTAGGACTTTTTAACGCTCTGCTTGGATGGTTCATTCAGAAGTTTGTTTGGCCTTTGTCTGGCGACGTCTGTCAATTTTTATGCCGTCTGGTAATATTTAAACGACATCCACATCCGCGCTGCCTGTCGCTCGTCGTCGTCCGTTTCATTTCATTTATAGCAATTGCACTTGCTTCCAAGAAACTGAGAATCCAGCAGGAAAGGAAGCGGGCAAAAAAAGCGTGCAAAAAATGAAGTAAATGAATCACCAAGATGGTTCTTTTATGCACACATCATAGAGATAGCTTCTTCTGCCTTCACCTGGGTTTTAAATAGTTTTTCCCGTCTCTGCCTTTTCAATTTTCCAGACTTTCTGACCTTTTTCCTAGTTGATTTCGCATTCTGTTCTCACAATCGCGATAAACGAACCTTTTTCTTTTGAAGAACTTGTCCTGTCGCGGGCAGAAAGAAATAGAAAAGATTTCAATCTGCTGGGTGAAATTTAGCTGTGGGAAAAACCAAATTGGAATTAAAATGCTTAGCTTGCTGGGAAGTGGGAAAAACTAACTAGAAACTGTTGAGTCATTAATTACCCGTGCAAGCCTTATCAATCGTTCGTTCACCTTTTTGGTGATTTAAAAACAGGTGGGAAAACTCAGCACTAGTGCTAAACTTTCACTTTGCACTGGCTTTTCGATTTTCATTTTCATTGGCCAAAGAAAATAAACAAATCAAATTTAAAAAACATTTCTGTTAATTGCCGACTCAATCGATCAATCATTTTCGTGGCAGCCAGACAAAATGTACGAGTTTTCCAGAGATTTTACAACAAATTTCCCACTGCTTCACGCTCGACTTAAACTAAGCTCCGAAAAACGAAATCAAAAAACATGCATTAATAAAAGCGAAAAATAGTTGAAAAGCAGACACCTGAAATAGAAAATCATTTGCTGTGAAAATGGTAATTATTATTATTATTATACCAGACAGGCGAAAAAAGTGAAAACTTCCAAGTTTTTTTTTTTTTTTTAATATTTTTTAGTGCGTAATTAGTATGGATACAAATTTGTTAATTTTCAATGCCGTAATACCTTGAATGATGTAAACTTTTGAGGTAAGAAGAGAAAAAAAAATACGTTAATGCACAGGAAAAAAATTATATTATTATGAGGTCGTATCTATGTTTTATATGTTAGGCTTAGGATTGATATTTTAGATATGAGTAAATGATGTATTGCAATTATTTTTCCGTGTACGCAAAAAGATCGCACCCAAATAGTTTCAACTATTTTTTGGGGGAAAATTCCGGTGTCATTATCCAACAATTAGCCGGACAAATGAACGGATAGACGTGACCGGCGGGTTACGTAAAATGGTAAATTGCGACAATGACAATGATAGAAATGAAAGGGGAAAACCAGAGAAACCAGAGAAGGGACAAATGGAAACCAAGGAAAATTGCGCACATTAAAAAGCTTTTAGGCCAGCTGCCATAAAGATAATCAAATTTTGTTTGCCGAGTGCCGAGATTACATTGATTGGGTAGGTGGAAATTAAATATTTCTATATATTTGCCACTACCAGTGGTACGACCGTAATTACACGCTTGGGCAAACGTACGAATGAAATTTAAGTTACACTTTGATCTCTTGATTTTATTATTTCTGTATTTTGTCGGTAGCTTTCAATTGAGAAATTACGTAAAATTCAGTGACAAAGGTTAATTTGAAGCACGCTTTCAGTTTGGAGCGGAGTTTCCCAAGGTTTCATATATATTTATACCCTTGCAGAGGGTATTATAATTTCAGTCAGAAGTTTGCAACGCAGTGAAGGAGACATCTCCGACCCTATAAAGTATATATATTCTTGATCAGCATCACTAGGCGAGTCGATCTAGCCATGTCCGTCTGTCCGTCCGTCTGTCCGTCTGTCCGTCCGTTTATATGCAAACTAGTCTCTCAGTTTTAAAGCTATCTGCATGAAACTTTCCCAAAAGCTGTCTTTCTATTGCAGTTAGTATATAAGTCGGAACGAGCCGGATCGGACGACTATAGCATATAGCTCCCATAGGAACAATCGGAAAAATAAATGAAAAAAAATTATAACTTTGCTGTTTTTTAATTTTTTGTTTAGTTCTTCGACATTTAGTAATGGTTAAATATTTCCGATTTACGGTTTAAATTTCATCAAAATCGGACGACTATAGCATATAGCTCCCATAGGAACAATCGGAAAAATAAATGAAAAAAAATTATAACTTTGCTGTTTTTTAATTTTTCGTTTAGTTCTTCGACATTTAGTAATGGTTAAATATTTCCGATTTACGTTTTAAATTTCATCAAAATCGGACGACTATAGCATATAGCTCCCATAGGAACAATCGGAAAAATAAATGAAAAAAAATTATTACTTTTCTGTTTTTTAATTTTTTGTTTAGTTCTTCGACATTTAGTAATGGTTAAATATTTTCGATTTACGGTTTAAATTTCATCAAAGTCGGGCGACTATATCATATAGGTCCCATAGGAACAATCGGAGAAATAAATGAAAAAAAATTATAACTTTTCTGTTTTTTAATTTTTTGTTTAGTTCTTCGACATATGGCAATGTTTAATTATTTCAGAATTATGGTTTAAATTTTATCAAAATCGGACGTCTATATCATATAGCTCCCATAGAACTAATAAAAATATATAAAATAACTATCTAATAATTGAGCTGCAAATCATCATAGCTTCACTGTTTTTCAGTATATACTCAAGTAAATCATAATTTAAATGTTTTCAAAAGTATTTAATTCATGCAATAGCTGCAAGGGTATATGAACTTCGGCTTGCCGAAGTTTGCTTTCTTTCTTGTTTTGAGTTGAATATGTTTTTACAATCCCCAAACAATGTACATTTTTCCGCCCACGCACTTAAGACTTCTTTTTTGTGTCTGTCAACTTTTCCCATGCCTCTTGCCGTGAATGTAGATAAAACAGTTCAGAAATTCCAGCATTGTATCTGAAACTTCCTCTTTCATCTGTTTTTTTGACCCTCAACGGTGACTTTTATCTCCCCCTGAGAGCTTTTCATATTTGTTTATCTAAAACTGGAAAAAAGAACACATTTTTATAGTCAAATGCTTTTTATCGCCTGCTCAAATTTATTATCTGAAAAAATATATGCCCACGCAAAATGTTTGGGAATGTTTCCCTGCCAACTGACATGCAAATGAATAAGCGCAAATGTCTAGGAAAAAAGTATGACAAATACCTCAACACTCGCTGTTTGGCCATAAACAATAAGCCATAAAACATAAACAAAACAAAAGGAACTTAGCCGGCATATATAGAAAAAGGCAGGTCAAAAAACGAAAGAAGGAAAACCGAACAAAATAGCAAAACAATAAAAAATCATGAATGAGTAGCGTGTGTGAATTTCGAAAAGTCTTCCACATAGAACCAATGTACGGTGGTCAAACCAAAAAAAACCTTCAGATTAAGAACACAAATTTATTTTTGCAATGGAAAAAAGCCTTCTGGACTCAAATTTAAATCCATTTCCTATATTTTTTGATACCAGATTATGTAAGGAACAACCCAGACATGTAATGAGGTTTACCAGTTGATAATCAAAACGACCATCTAGATAACTCGTATTCCCCACTGTGCACACTGCCTGTTCGCAGTGAGTCATTCACTCGACACTCGCAATTGAATTCCGACTCTTGGGCCAACGCGTCGTATTAGCTTCTTTGGCTCTCCTCTTTGGGCTCGTTCTGTTTGTCATTTGCATAGCCACACAAATTGTGCATGCCAATGGTGATTTTTTTTGTATTCCCTTTGTTTTGTTTGCTTTCTGGTCATCGTCGACAATTAAAAGTCAATTTCATTCACACTAGACAATGGAGAATAGACCCTTGGTCACGTGATACCATGAATACCATCATGGGAGGAATGGGTGCATTTTCCTGTGAACCTTGCAGACCGTAATTGATAAAGTTGCCCGATATAAACGAGCAGATTCCGTTCGAGATAAGTGTGAAAGAAACTTTCCCCTGCCCGTAACAAAAACCATTCAAAAGCAAAAATGTTGCAGCTTTGTGAACTTTGTGGCAAGGACAGCAGCAATGCACATTCAAGGGGACATGGATCGATAGGACCTTCTCCACAAAGTTGCTGTCAAAAGGTTAATTCCACAGAAGATACCCTGGAAATATTTAATGTCGATTTTTATGGAAACATATTGCAGTATTTTTCGAATTCTCAACAACTACTTTAATTCAACTCGTATCATCAGTCACAACTCTGCTTGCGAATAACCAAGAAATAAATTATTGTACCTACATGTTCTTAAAGCTATTTAGAGGGTAGTCAAAGCCTCGTTTCCTGAAGTACAGGATCCGCCCTTTTATGTGGTTTGTCGCAGCGTTTGTCCTTCACCTTATCCCTTTATTATCTCCTCTTCTCCCTGGGCCTTCATTTTGGTCCTCTTGTGGCCGCGCTGCTGGCATTCAATTAATTTGCTGGCGATGATGCGATTTTATGGATGACACTCATCGCTCGGTTGTGGCGGAAAAGGTTTTTCATTATTGATTTTTGTCCCACCTTTTTTTTCGGCCCGTCTGTCTCACTTTAATATGTATTTATTGCACTCACTTGATTTCCATCAAGTTACTGGCATATAAAGGCCTGAGGGAATTGCGGGTGCACTCAGAAAAATTACTTTTTTAAGTAACTGTTTATTAAAGAATCCCATTTTAATTTTGTTGGGAATTAGAAGGCATTATATAATTGTACAACCGAATCGCTAATACTAATACTTTTAGGAGAACACAATATTAAACAATAAGTGCATATTGATAGTATCCACTTCAAGCATAAAGCAAATCTTAAAGACACTTTTAAAAAATCTTTACTAAATTATTAATTGATAATTGTGAAGTATGCACTTCAGTTTTATTTTTTTTTAATGTGTAAAGGAGATCGAGTGCTGCGTCATATGTCGCATTAGGTTGTATGCACCCCTCGACATAGGACCTTTTTCCCCATGGATCCAGTATAATGCAGCGTAGTGAGCCTTGAGTACGGAATCCTTAGAAAAGTGGTAAAATTTGCCAGTGGCTAAAGGGGGAAGTCGAGGGGTTCGTGCTGGGAGAGTTGCCTTTGTCAGCCAAGGGTGGATTTTATATTTAACATTATTTTTCTTCGTTCCCTTTGCCAGGAGCAGGGCCAAGTCCTGGCCACCTCTGCACCCCCCGACACCCTCATATCCTTGGACCCTCTGGCTCTTTGCCTTTACATAACTTTCCTTTTGTTCTTGCATCTATTTCACTTTAGCCACTCGTCATCTCTTTCGCAGCTTGTAGTTTTTTCGCACAACATTTTTTCGCACTTGGATGGAAGGAGAGGAACTTGATCTCAACCCTGGGGTGCTCAAAAAAAAAATAAAACAAATTAAATTTTTTCACATTTTTTCCTGCATTTCCTACAACTTTTTGTTTTGCCCTGTCAGTTACCAGTTGCGTTTTTCTCATTTCAAAATGGGGAAATTACACGGGAAACTTTAATTCCCAGATAACCATATGCTGTTCTCGAAAGTTGGGCAGGAAAAACTTTAGGTTTTTGGGTTAATTTCTTCATGTTTCCCTAACTAGCTTCGGTTTCCATTTGCCTTCGGGGCGTATTTGCTGCTCTAATCGGGTCTGCCAGCTTAATGATTTCAAGTTCCGTTCAAAAGTTCCGCTTCAAAAGTTATCATTAAGCCATAAAAAGCCAAGAAAATGCAGAGAAAAAAATTCATTTACTTTATGTCCTAAAAAAAAAAGATATTACTCAGCTACAAAAACTATTCTATTGCATTGAATGGATTTAAGCCAGTGTTTAAGTTATATTTTTCTAAGTGTGTTTGACTTTGTTGTTAAAGTTAATTCAATTGAAAAGTTCTCGCCAGGCAGAAAAAATTGAAATCAAACCCCTTTAAATTTCTCCTATTTTCCCCTATTCCACGACGTTGCATCGGAAGCCAGAGAAATGACTAATTAAATTTACACCGTAAAAGTTTATTACTGTTGACTGGCCACGCCCCCTGCCCCCTTATATATGTAGTTACTGTACATATATATATATATATATTAACGTCTGGATGTCTGGCCAAGAGGCCAAAGGCAAAATGTGAATGAAATCCGACAAGTAGAGTAAAAGGGTGATAGAAAGGGGAGACGAGACCGAGGCCAACTGAAAATCCCTGCCAGGTTAAGACACAAAAGCCCTTGAGCTGAAAACACAAAAATACGTAGGAAAAACAAAGCTAAAACAGAGTAAAAAACAACTTAGAACTAAAGCGAAACGTGCTGAAATGCAATGAGCTACAAACGAGCAAACCAGAAAGATCCACAAAAATCAAACCCACAGAACAAGTGCATGAATGGACTGTTTGACTGGATGACAGAATGAAATAATGAATGAGCAGTTGAAAATGCATTGCAATAAATCACACATTGAAGCTCGATTTGGCAGGAAAAACAAAAAAAAAAAGGAAAAAACGAACAGAAGCATTATATCTATAGATAATAAATGACAGACACATCAAGTTTAGTGCTTGCCGGCGAAGGACAGGCCATCAAACAAAAGACGGATACCGAAGAAATCTCAAGAGACAATTCGCAATGAGTAACTTCTATAGCCAAGGCTGTAATGAAAAGCTTTTCAATACTTAATGCAGGCTATATATAGTTAAATGTATAGTTCATTGTTGCAAAAAAAAAAAAAAATCCTTTGTTTAGATGTCTTGAAATTTACTGTGCGACATTATTCCTCATCAGCTTTTGTAAACATAAATAAATTGTTTTAAAATTTGTTATCAAACATTTTAAGCTTCACTCAAAATCGACCAAACCACATATTTTAATATACTTTAAAACTAGCAATTAAATATTTTTTTGATTGAATTTCTTGAAAGTAATAAAAAGTTCTAATTTTTCAGGGATCACTGTATCTATTGTGTATCGTTGCAAGGTTTTTGGAGGGGACTTTAGCTGCTGAGGCGGCTGATTTCAATCTGTGCTTACTCAACACACTTACCGTTAAGTCTTTGAGTAGTTTGAGTAGTTGCGGGTGGGACATGGGTAATTGGGTGGTTCTGGGAGGGATCAGTGGGTGGAGAAGCGGTACCGCGCATCATTTCACTTGTAATCAGCCCTCAGCTCGAGATGCTCCAAATTCACGCTAATAACCTGCATAAGCAGTCGCTGGGATGGCGGATGTGCATAACTTGAGAGATGTCTGTATAGCCATCTCTATCTTCATCTATATCCCCGCCTCTTTCTCTTCCGACATGTGTAGAATTTTTGTGACTTTAAAGTTCATTGGACCCATTCCGCTTCAGCAGCAGCTTAAGCTCTCTGAATGGGGCATATATCTTTATGTTCTTTTCTCCACACTCCCCTTTTTTGTCAAATGTCTAGGGGGCGTGTCACACTCAACCAAAATCTTCAACTAAATATAAATAATTTGTAAAATGTTTGTTTTAAAACCGGTATACTTTTTTTTAAAGTTTGAACAAAACATTTATAAATACAAAGAAAGAATTTTTATTATAAATTAAATTAGAGCTTTTGAAGTCAAAACTTCGTAGATGAATGTGATTTTTACTTTAAGTGTACACCAACTCACACGTTAGGTTTTCCAGAATTACCGAGATACTTTTCACTTGGCTGAGAAATTACAGCACTTACTGAAGCCATCATCTGGCTGCTGTTGTTATTACTCTTCTTCTTGTTCTGGCCGGGTAGCTAATTGGCCTTTCAGCGGTTGCAAGACCCTCTAATTCTCTAATGCCTCTTCGCTTTTGATGTCATCCATCCGCTAACTGTATATAGATCGCTGTACACGTATTTTTTTTTTGTTATATTACTTACCTAGAGTTATGACTAAGATAATTGTATTTAATTTCGTTTCCTTTTTTGTTCTGTTTGTAACCACTTTGTTTTTGGAACCTCATCGGAACGCCATTGTAGATCATCGCATTTGCCGCCCATCGTAATTAAATGATAACATCAGAAACTGCCTGCTCTATCTATAGATAAATGTCCAATCGGCTGACAATCCGTCTCTCACACAAAATATCTCTGTTTCTTTCGTTTCTCCAGGTACCAAGCACAGCTCTTTTCGCGGCCATCCAGGCAAATATCACATGAACTTAGGTAACAACCACAAAAATCTTTACAAATCAACAAAAAACCAAAATACCGAAGCAAATGTCCACATAAGTACTGTCATTCATAATAATTAAAGATTCCCATAAGATGATTGGGTTATTTTCCATTATATGCTGCATGATTATTTCGGGAGTTTTGTTTACATGTAGTCATGAGAAAAAACTTTGCTTGTAAAGTATCAGTGGGAAACCATGGAGTCATAGCTAAAATAGTATTCAAAATGTTGTTTTAATCTGATGTAGTCACATGAAACATAAGACAAATCTGAGTTCTTAAAAATTTAGTTTGAATCAGAATTTTTTTATGCGTAATTCTTAATTTTTTTTTAAACTTATTTAAGCAAAGTGACTATACTTTTTTTTACTAGGAGTTTTTTAATTCGCTGGAAATGACTGTACCAATTAATGAGTAAACAGAAACTATAACTATAATAACTATAATTTATATAAATAAATTTATCTACATCTTTAAAAAAATAGGCTAAGATCATCGAGTTTAGCTCGTTACATGCAATTAATGTTATACAAATCGAACAGCAATTTAAAGATAATGATGATAATTAAGCTATATGCAACATCAATAGCTGACTCAACATGGTCAGACTTCCTTGATTATCCCTCAAAATAACTGATTCAATAACAAAGTATTCTCGGCCCTCTCACCAGTAACAGAATTCCCATCGTGAGTCACTTTCAAAAGCAAACTCTAAAACTGGATAAACAAACTTGCATATCAAGTGGGTGTATATTGTCATCGGCTAATCTTCAGTTGGGGGATTTAGACAGCCGGGCAGACCACCATTGAAGAACTGTACATTTCCGCTCTAATCTGTCCCTATATTGCCTATATTCCCTTTTATTCCCCAAACACACTCCACACCTATTATTATTCGCCATTAATATTTCCTGTCTCGCGCGCATAAATTAAAACAGTGTGTGATGGGGAACCCTTCTCAAATGCGTTACAATATGATTTGGATCGGTTTATGACTGCTTAGCACACCGACCGCAAACCGAAGATTACCGGTCTCTGAATGACTTCCACTTCACCCAAATTTATGCACAATTGTGTCCATGAAAGAGGAGAATATATTTATGCAGCGGAAGTGTTTGCTTTGGTCAAACGAAGCTCGCACACAAAAAAAAAAAAAAATGGGAAAAAATGTAAATTTGTACAATTATTTCAATGGGACATTAAAGCGAAAGTCTGGTTTTATTTCAAAGAGTACCCTACTATAGAAGCTTGATTTGGACAGGTTTAGATCTGACAAGTTTGCACAATCTATCAAGCGAAACTTTAGCTTAAAGTGGATTGCAAGAATCTAAAGAACAACTTTGTGCAAAAAATGGAAGTGCAACTAGCTAGTAGACTTTTATATACCTTTTATTGTCTTTAATTTTACAATTTGTAGAGATAGCTTAACATTTTTTAAGCTAAGCTTTTTGTGTAAAACTTAAAGAATGATATTTCCATCAACTTAAAAGATATTAGACTTACTCTAAATTCCTGGGTATTAAATAAAACGTGAAGGTCTATCAAAAAACTTTTTCACTGCTAATATGCATTCCATAGACTCAGCTTTATACACAGGGAGCACAACAGCTATGGATACCCAGTTTAGCACAGAGTGTGGGAGGCGGAAAGAAAGAACGGGATGAGGGGACAATCCAACCGACCGACAATCAGTTAGAACTTCCCACAATAAAATGGCTCGTTGAGGGACTCCTGGTCCACCGCTGGCAGACAGCGATTTGTGTAATTTTATTCCGCTTAATGCATAATTTATTCCACTCCATTCCCTCAATGGAAAAGAGAAGGTTGCTGCCCGATTTCCCCGCTGGCCAGCACTTGCTCCACAAATTGCCCGCATTCCTTGAAAGAGAAACGGGTTTACCTGCATTGTATTTTCTCGCTGCACCGAAAAAAACATGATTCAAAATGATAATTTCAGAAACCTTTATTATAGACTTTTGTAAATATTAAAATATTCCCTAAGATTTTATTATATTATTTGAAAATAATTTGGATAGTTTTTTGTTTGCTATAATATGGGGCTAAACCTTATCTTATCATAATATTCATTAAGAGTAATTGTGTAATAGGAAGAAATTATTTGAAAAATAAATGTTATAAGCTAAGATGTTCCGGTTCCGTGTACTTAAAATGTTAATGGGATATATATAAGCGATACCTCTTATTGAACACTTACCAACCGCAACTGACAAAGTGCGATTGCTGATACCTTTTAAAAAATTAAATGTTTATATTAAATAGACTAACTTTGAAGATCAGTTACTTATTTTGGTTGCCTTCTTTAACTTTCCCTTGCAGAAGCCCTGCTGCAGTCGCGTCCATTACCTCACATTCCGGCCGGCAGCACGGCGGCCTCGCTTTTGGCGGATGCGGCTGAGCTGCAGCAGCATCAGCAGGATTCCGGCGGACTGGGACTGCAGGGCTCGTCGCTGGGCGGCGGTCACAGTTCGACCACATCAGTGTTTGAGTCCGCACACCGGTGGACCTCCAAGGAGAATCTACTGGCCCCCGGACCCGAGGAGGATGATCCGCAGCTGTTTGTGGCCCTGTATGATTTCCAGGCCGGCGGCGAGAACCAGCTGAGTCTGAAGAAGGGCGAACAGGTGCGCATCCTGAGCTACAACAAATCGGGGGAGTGGTGCGAGGCGCATTCGGACTCCGGAAACGTGGGATGGGTGCCATCCAACTATGTGACGCCGCTCAATTCGCTGGAGAAGCACTCCTGGTATCACGGCCCCATCTCGCGCAATGCCGCCGAGTATCTGCTGAGTTCCGGAATCAACGGAAGCTTCCTGGTTCGCGAAAGCGAGAGCTCACCGGGTCAGAGGAGCATCAGTCTCAGGTGAGACATTCTGTTCTCTGTTCTCTGTTTTTTGAATTGAATTTCCTTATTAATTTCCTTGTCGCTTTCGCAAATAGATATGAGGGTCGCGTCTATCACTATCGCATATCGGAGGATCCCGATGGCAAGGTCTTCGTCACCCAGGAGGCCAAGTTCAACACTCTGGCGGAGCTGGTGCATCATCATAGCGTGCCCCACGAGGGCCATGGCCTAATTACACCGCTCCTGTATCCGGCGCCCAAGCAGAACAAGCCCACAGTCTTCCCGCTGAGTCCCGAGCCGGATGAATGGGAGATTTGCCGGACGGACATCATGATGAAGCACAAACTGGGCGGCGGGCAGTACGGCGAGGTGTACGAGGCTGTCTGGAAGCGGTACGGCAATACGGTGGCTGTTAAGACGCTCAAGGAGGACACCATGGCGCTGAAGGACTTCCTCGAGGAGGCGGCCATAATGAAGGAGATGAAGCACCCCAATCTGGTGCAGCTCATAGGTGGGTTTTACTGATCAATTGCAGACTCATCCCCAGCTATGTTTCTGTTGAATGGTAGACTGATTCGATTGAATCCCCTTTTTAGGTGTTTGCACACGGGAACCGCCGTTCTACATCATCACCGAGTTCATGTCGCACGGCAATCTGCTGGACTTCCTGCGCTCCGCCGGCCGCGAGACGCTTGATGCGGTGGCGCTGCTCTATATGGCCACGCAAATAGCATCGGGAATGAGCTACCTGGAGTCGCGCAACTACATCCACCGCGATCTGGCCGCCCGCAACTGTCTGGTGGGCGACAATAAGCTTGTCAAGGTGGCGGACTTCGGGCTGGCGCGCCTGATGCGGGACGACACGTATACGGCGCATGCGGGTGCCAAGTTCCCGATCAAGTGGACCGCTCCGGAGGGACTGGCGTACAACAAGTTCAGCACCAAGTCGGACGTGTGGGCCTTCGGGGTGCTTCTGTGGGAGATCGCCACGTACGGGATGTCGCCGTATCCGGGCATCGACCTAACCGACGTGTACCACAAGCTGGAGAAGGGCTATCGCATGGAGCGGCCCCCCGGCTGTCCGCCGGAGGTCTACGACCTGATGCGCCAGTGCTGGCAGTGGGATGCCGCCGACCGGCCCACGTTCAAGAGCATACACCATGCGCTGGAGCACATGTTTCAGGTGGGTGACGTCGAGGTGTGGGACGATGAATATGACGATGATAACGATGATAACGATGATCACGACGATGCTGGCGAGGAGGCGAGTGACTACGACGGCGACGACGACGACGAACTGCAGCAGAACAGCGGCAGCATCCACAGCCATGTCCATAGCCATAGCCATAGCAATAGCCATAGGAATAGGAATAGGAGTAGTCATAGTCATAGCCACAGGCACCGCCACCACCTCGTCGACGCGCTCTGATCGCTCGAGATCGAGGGTGCAGCAAGTAGTGATAGCAATAATGAGCCACATGGTGCCCATCTCTCCTTCTCCGCTCCTCCGCAGGAATCGTCCATCACCGAAGCGGTCGAGAAGCAGCTGAACGCCAACGCCACCAGCGCGAGCAGCTCCGCTCCGAGCACATCGGGCGTGGCCACCGGCGGAGGAGCCACAACCACGACGGCGGCCAGCGGCTGCGCTTCCTCATCCTCGGCCACCGCCTCGCTCAGCCTCACACCGCAGATGGTGAAGAAGGGTCTGCCCGGCGGTCAGTCCCTCACGCCGAACGCCCACCACAACGATCCGCACCAGCAGCCGGCCAGCACGCCCATGTCAGGTGAGCTTGACCCTTTTGGTTTGAGTTTAATCCCAGTCTAATCCTGCCATATGCTTGCAGAAACCGGCTCCAGTTCCACCAAGCTCAGCACCTTCTCCAGCCAGGGAAAGGGCAATGTCCAGATGCGTCGCACCACCAACAAGCAGGGCAAACAGGCCCCAGCACCACCAAAGCGCACCAGGTAAGCCAACTCGTCCACAACAATGCGGAGGTTTAGTAGAAGCAATATTAGTGTTAACTGAAGATTTGCCAAATATACATATATTGCCACAGGAAAAATTAAATAGGGCAAATCAAAACTTAACATGAATTTGGTTTAGCAGTTGATTGAGTAATAAGCTAGTAATTTACAATATAATTTACCTCTTCTTTATCAAAACTATTGATTACTGCCTTTAAAATATAAATATGAATATGTGAAATTTATTTATTCAAAATACTGACAACTGCTTTTGAAATAAAACTGTTTCATTTAACTGTTTTTTATTCATGATCAAACGCCATACAAAAATGTTATGTGTAAAGTTTTTTTTTTATTAAAGAATATATTTATATATTTGAGGCAATATATTTAATAATAATTTAGGGATTCCTATTCTCCGCATTCATTTTGATGGCAAAAGTAACACAACTTCTTCTCTTCTTTTGCTTAGCCTGCTTTCGAGCAGTCGGGACTCCACTTACCGCGAGGAGGATCCTGCCAATGCACGAGGCAATTTCATCGATGACCTCACCACTAATGGTATACACAAATTCAAAACTGCCAATAGTTTCAGCCAGACCCTATCTAAAAATTTCAAGACCCAAATTCCAACACACCACACACACCAAATACGTACACAACAACAACAACAACAACAACAGTTCGTACAGCAACAATCCGTACCACTGCCAGTACAGCAACAACATCAACAACATCAACAACAACAACAACAGAAACAACAACAGTATTCCATTAAGAAATCGTCCTCCTGCAGTAGCTTTCTTTACGACATCCTATTTCGAGGTATTTTGTCAACGGAGAACACAGCGAAAAACTCCAATTCAAAAATGTTTTACTTTTATCTTCGGTTTCTGTATTATTTGTTTCGTGTTTCGTATTTATGTTTTATTATTAATGGTTCGTTTGTATTGGCTTAAGTTTCTGTATTTATTGGTTGTTCAATGCGTGATACCTTTAAGTTTCCATTTCGCATTGGTAATTTAAGTTTAAAAGTTGATTTCTCGTCGATGATTTCCTAATGTTATATCTTTATTTCTGTTACCTGTCTTATCATTAACACTATTCACAAAAAATATTTCTAACAATCTCTCTATCCTGTTTTGTTTACTTAATTTGGTGCCTGTTATTATTAAGTTGTCTGTTATATCAATCATTCATATTTATTTATATTTTGTTGTCCAATTGTTTTATGTCCTTAAAAGTGATTTATATTGTTTTTATCCTTGTTTTTTTATTATGTTTATACTCTATTCTATTTAAACAAAACTATAGATGGAAACAACCTAGAGTGTTAATTTTTATGGACTTATAACATTGTTATGTGTTTTTTTGTCTGAACAAAAACTACAAATCCTTTCAAGGTTGTAATAGACATTTACCTCTCATTGTTCTTTGTTAGATTTTAATATTGGTGTTTTTTAGTTTCACCCGCTCGACAAACATCAACGCACACATACACACCACAAGACTTTGGTCAGGATTAACTCATGTCTAACAATCAGTGATGGGAAGTACCAGGCTTCCATTACTTTCAATAATTGTTTATTTAACCATACAAAGAATGGAAAGAATGATTTCAAGATTTAATAGGATTTCCCATCACTGATAAGTACCATCACCTAGCATCAAGCACCCGGCACGAAGCATTCAATTAACCATCACAAAACGAAACTCAAATGAACCCTTGTTTTTCTGTTTCTTTCTGATTGATTTACCAGGACTCGCACGTGACATCAACAGTTTGACACAGCGTTATGACTCGGAAACGGATCCTGCAGCCGATCCGGACACAGATGCCACGGGTGATAGTCTGGAGCAGAGTTTGAGCCAAGTGATCGCCGCTCCTGCCACCAACAAGATGCAGCATTCTCTCCACGGCGGCGGCGGCGGTGGAGGAGGTATTGCTCCTCGATCATCGCAGCAGCACAGCTCGTTTAAGCGTCCGACTGGGACGCCAGTGATGGGCAACCGGGGTCTGGAGACCCGCCAAAGCAAGCGCTCGCAGCAGCATCCGCAAACCAGTGCTCCACCACCGCCAGCAACTCAAGCGCATCATGGCAACAACGGAGTGGTGGCCAGCGCTCATCCCATCACCGTGGGCGCACTGGAGGTGATGAATGTGAAGCGGGTGGTGAATCGCTACGGCACGCTGCCCAAGGTGGCCAGGATCGGTGCGTATCTGGACAGTTTGGAGGACAGTGGTGAGGCCACTACTGCTCCTCCGCCAGCCACTGCTCCTGCTCCGCCGCCAGCCAACGGACATGCCACACCACCGGGGGCCCGGATCAATCCCAAGACCAGCCCCATTGCGCCACAGCAAATGATAAGGAGCAACTCCTCAGGCGGAGTGACCATGCAGAACAATGCGGCGGCCAGTCTGAACAAGCTGCAGCGCCATCGCACCACCACCGAAGGCACCATGATGACATTCTCCTCCTTCCGGGCGGGTAACTCCAGCAGTTCACCCAAGCGGAGTGGCTGTGGAGTGGGTCCTGTTGGCGCCCAGCCGGCTCTTGCCAATCTGGAGTTTCCGCCGCCACCGCTGGACCTGCCTCCACCCCCCGAGGAATTCGAGGGTGCACCACCACCTCCTCCTCCGGCGCCCGAGAGCGCTGTGCAGGCCATCCAGCAGCATCTGCATGCCCAGCTCCCGAACAATGGCAATGTCAGCAATGGAAACGGCACAAACAACAACGACAGCAGCCACAACGATGTGAGCAACACTGCGCCCAGTGTGGAGGAGGCCAGCTCCAGATTTGGTGTGTCCCTGCGAAAGAGGGAGCCCTCAACCGACTCCTGCAGTTCGCTGGGCAGTCCGCCCGAGGATCTCAAAGAGAAGCTGATCACCGAGATCAAAGCGGCCGGCAAGGAGAGTGCTCCGGCCTCGCATCTAGCCAATGGCTCTGGTATCGCAGCCGTGGATCCCGTCTCTCTGCTGGTCACCGAGCTGGCCGAGAGCATGAATCTGCCCAAGCAGCCGCAGTCGCAGCCGACGCTGCCACAGCAGCAGCAGCAGAAGCTGACCAATGGCAACGGCTCAGGAACCGGATCCGGATCTGGATTCAAGGCTCAGCTCAAGAAAGTCGAACCCAAGAAAATGAGCCCGCCAATGGCCAAGGCGGAGCCGGCCAGTAGCATCATCGACTTCAAGGCACACCTGCGACGGGTGGACAAGGAGAAAGAGCCGTCGGTTCCAGCACCGGCACCCGCAGCGCCCCAACTCGTAACCAACAACGCCAACACGGGCACTCTGAACCGGAAGGAGGACAGTAGTAGGAAGTTCGCCCAGGCCATGCAAAAGACTGAAATAAAAATCGACGTTACCAACTCGAATGTGGAGGCGGACACGGGAGCAGCCGGCGAGGGCGATCTCGGCAAGCGACGAAGCACAGGTAGTATTAATAGCTTAAAGAAACTGTGGGAGCAGCAGCCGCCGGCGCCGGATTATGCCAGCAGCTCGATCCTCCAGCAGCAGCAGCAGCCATCGGTGGCTAATGGCGGTGGCACACCGAATGCCCAGCTATCGCCCAAATACGGTATGAAATCGGGTGCCCTGCCAGCCAAGCCGGGCAATAAGCCGCCTCCGGCAGCCCCACCACCACCGCCCCCGAACTGCACCAACTCCAACTCCTCCAACACCACATCCACTAGCACCTCTAGTAGAGATTGCACCAGCAGGCAGCAGGCCGGCAGCACAATAAAAACCTCTCATTCAACGCAACTCTTCACAGATGACGAGGAGCAGTCGCATCAGGAGGGCCCAGGATCGGGATCCGGATCGGGATCGGGATTAGGTGGCCAAGGTCCAGCGGACATGACCCAGTCGCTGTACGAGCAGAAGCCGCAAATCCAGCAGAAGCCGGCGGTGCCGCACAAGCCCACCAAACTCACCATCTACGCCACGCCGATAGCCAAACTGGCCGAACCGGCCAGCTCCGGATCGGCCAGCTCCACCCAGATCTCGCGCGAGAGCATCCTCGAGCTGGTGGGTCTACTGGAGGGCTCGCTCAAGCACCCGGTGAACGCCATCGCCGGCTCCCAGTGGCTGCAGCTGAGCGACAAGCTCAACATCCTGCACAACTCGTGCGTGATCTTTGCGGAAAACGGGGCCATGCCGCCGCACTCGAAGTTCCAGTTCCGTGAGCTGGTCACGCGGGTGGAGGCCCAGTCGCAGCACCTGCGATCCGCCGGCAGCAAGAACGTGCAGGACAACGAGCGCCTGGTGGCCGAGGTGGGTCAGTCGCTGCGCCAGATCTCCAATGCGCTCAACAGGTAAATAATAAGACGGGGGATGGACGCGCCCGATCAACATCCGGGCATTTGGCTGGATGCCGAGGGCAACTTCATCAAGCGCAAGTGATGGGCCCCATCTGCAGTGACCCAATCATCATCCAACCACACCATCCCCCGTGGAAGCGGAAATGGAGCCGAAGACAGAGACGGAGACAGCGAGGCTGAGCCGGAAACAGCGAGGCTGAGCCGGAAACAGGAAAACAGGAATCGAAACTTCAAGCCCAGCGAAGAAGAAAGGACAACTACAGTAGCAGCAGCAACTAAAATCGGAGGAGGACACCTATGTATCGTACTTGGTAGCGTGTAGCAGTAGCTTCTATTATACATATACACCCCATATATATCTAGTCAGATCTGTGCAGAGCCCCGACGAACGCTTCCAGAAAAACAGAAAAAAACATAAAACAAAAAACAAAACAAGAAACTTAAATGAAAATGAAAACAGAACGATAAAAAACTGAAAAACAATGAGTTGCAAAGCAAATTTGGGTAAGGTCTCGCGGGAGGATCCTTGTTTTTAATTTAAAAAGTAAGGGAACCCCTCCTCCCACTCACTCAACCCCCTTTCCAACGTATCCTCAAACGTATTCGCGCTTCGTTTGTTTTAATATAGAAAGACACAAGACATGGCTTAAGAATGAAAGGAAATATATTCATAGAATATCTCAATAAACTTAGTAATTACAAAGAAAACGCAATGCATATATACATATACATACATATATTTACATATACTAGTCGTAAAATGTTTTATTATACCTATACATTTACATACTTCTACAAGATAAAAAGATATAAAAGATAATGATATTATTATAAATCGAAAGACCACGAGACACTCCCCCTTTTTTGAGAAAACGGAATCGAAATCGGAAACGGATACTGAACTTGATATTCTTCGGAAGGCGTAGGCGCGACATCTTTTCGATCGTGTGTTCTAAGGCCCGCACGCAGCATACATATATGTCTATGATCATGATCTTATATGTACTCGACGTATCCATTACATATACAGTAGCAAAGCCCAAAGATATTATTATTAACTGATAACTACAACTACTACTACTCAAATTGATATGTTTAGTGGCAAAGACTAAATTGATTTATGTTTAATCTATGTTCGAGTACGAGGCGCATCGAAATGCTTTTAGACGTATTACACAACCAATTGTAATTATTATCTAATATTTTCAAGGATTTTAAACAACTTTTATACGTAAACAAAAATCACAAAAAAAAATAAAACAAAAACCAAATAAAATTTATTTCAAAATAAACGAAACAAAAATTAAGGCTAGGGGCAGCCTGTAACAATACGCAGGGCGGTCAAACCTACAGATATAATTATAAATATTGATGTGCATACAATATATTGCCTTTCCATTAACCCCCAAGTCCTCTTCTTGGATCCCGAATCGAAAAATGGGCTAACACACAGCTGGCAAGACGAAAACGAAGTGTTGCCCAATATACACACAAATATATTTCTGTAACTTCTATGATACACCAAGCGCCTGATATGCGCTGCAGAATAATATCTAAAACGAAAACGGATCAAAAACAAAGTACTTCAATGAGAAATAAAAACGATATTTAAAGAATTCAAAATGCCTTGTTTTAAGATGTTTTATTAAAAATGCTGTAGGAACAGCTGGGAAGGCCAATTCCAACTTAGTACAACTATGTACGTTTATTCGGGACTATAATTTGATTGTGGATTCTATTTCAAATGGATTCGCGAACACCTAAATACTTTATTGAATAATGGATGTATTTTTTTGACCACAAATCCATATTTCATAATTATACGTTCGACTTATAATTTTGATCGAGCACCGCAAAAGATATTTTAAAATTGAGATAACCATTTGGCAATGAATGTTGTAAATTCCGTTAAAATTATTTTAGTTACATGCTGTTTTAATTGGGGATATCGGATACAAGGAAAAATAAAATGTTGAGTTCAGTCTTTATCCGGTTAAAAATAAAGTCTAAAAAAACAGTTGAATGTTGATCTTGATCAGCAACATTTGCACCATAGAATAAATGGTTTACAATATCTTAATAAAATATGCTCCCTATGGTACTGGAATAAATCTTAAATAAAAAATTAAAGTGATTGAAATTAAAGGTTTTAATTTAAAAGGCCCGTTTAGTTGCTGTCCCTTTACAACACTGGCTCTGCCAGCCGTGCCGTGCGACTTTGCGATAGGCCTATCGAATCGACGGCCAATCGAAATTGTTCATCCCTAGAAGAAGACAAGAAAAAGACGAAATAATATATAATAATAGAATATTCCACCGTGATAATATTGCCAAGCATTGTTTTCCGCGTCTTCGCCGTCGGTAACTGGGCAACTCTCGAAGCGACCACAAAGCCAGCACCTCAAGGGCCCCGAACAGCAGGATAATACGGCAGAAGATACGAGACATCGTCGACAGCCCAACCACATCCACATCCACAACCGAACCGAACCGAATCACAAAATCAAAATCCAAAACCAATTTCGAGTGAAAAGACAGCGAAGCAGCCAGCGGAATGCCACTGTTCGGGAAGTCACAGAAGTCGCCAGTGGAGCTGGTCAAGTCACTGAAGGAGGCGATCAACGCCCTGGAGGCGGGCGACCGCAAGGTGGAGAAGGCCCAGGAGGACGTCAGCAAGAATCTGGTCTCGATCAAGAACATGCTGTACGGGAGCAGCGATGCCGAGCCGCCGGCGGACTACGTGGTGGCCCAGCTGTCGCAGGAGCTGTACAACAGCAACCTGCTGCTGCTGCTCATCCAGAACCTGCACCGCATCGATTTCGAGGGCAAGAAGCATGTGGCCCTGATATTCAACAATGTGCTGCGCCGCCAAATTGGCACACGCTCGCCCACCGTCGAGTACATCTGCACGAAGCCGGAGATCCTGTTCACCCTGATGGGCGGTTACGAGGATGCGCATCCGGAGATCGCCCTCAACTCTGGCACCATGCTGAGGGAGTGCGCCCGGTACGAGGCGCTGGCCAAGATCATGCTGCACTCGGACGAGTTCTTCAAGTTCTTCCGCTACGTGGAGGTGTCCACCTTCGACATTGCCAGCGATGCCTTCTCCACGTTCAAGGAGCTGCTCACGCGCCACAAGCTGCTGTGTGCCGAGTTCCTGGACGCCAACTATGATAAGTTCTTCTCGCAGCACTACCAGCGGCTGCTCAACTCTGAGAACTATGTGACGCGGCGACAGAGCTTGAAGCTGCTGGGCGAACTGCTGCTGGACCGGCACAACTTCACCGTGATGACGCGCTACATTTCCGAGCCGGAGAACCTCAAGCTGATGATGAACATGCTCAAGGAGAAGTCGCGCAACATCCAGTTCGAGGCGTTTCACGTCTTCAAGGTGTTCGTGGCGAATCCCAACAAGCCGAAGCCCATCCTGGACATCCTGCTGCGCAACCAAACGAAGCTGGTCGACTTCCTGACCAACTTCCACACGGATCGCTCCGAGGACGAGCAGTTCAACGACGAGAAGGCCTATCTGATCAAGCAGATAAAGGAGCTGAAGCCGCTGCCCGAGGCTTAGTTGGACCTGGACATCAGCTTCAGCTTCAACTTTAGCTTCAACTGCAGCTCCAACTCCAGCTCCAGCGTCCCAGGGGCAAAAGGACCGTAACCAGAAGCGATCGAAACGGAAGCAGAAAGAGTGATGGTGGGTTAGCAGGATGTGAACATGTTTTGTGTGTGGGTTAAAGCAAATATATATTATATATACTATATTTTGTGACGATGATGACTCTACACTTGTGAGTAACTAAACAATAATTTAGACAACAACAACACTGATGATAATGATAAATAACGATAAAGCGAATTAGAAAACAACAAAAGTACGAGTAAATAGCGTAAAGCCGAAAAAAAAAAAACGAAAGCGAGTTTCGAATTTAACATAGCCACATCTAGACATTCTGGGCCTTGAGATCCACTATCTTACTTGATATGTTTTACCATCCTTTGGTCCTCCGCTAATCCTTATTGCCTAGACCCATTTTCGATATCTATTTAACTAGTTGTTGTATTTGAAATTTAAACGTTTTTGAAACGAGAGATACTTCACCTCCAAGACCTGCCACGCCCTCTTTACGCCCCCAAAAAAAAAAACTGAAGATTCACAATGAGTTTTGAATTAAAAATGTAATTCCACGCAAAATTCATGAGAAAACGAAAACTAAATACTGCATAATAATAATTTATAGTGATAATTGTCCTTGCATCCTTTGGCATGGACTCTATTATATATATATACCGATATATATATATATATATATAGAAAGAGAGAGAGAGAGAGCATTCAACACACACACTCACAACACACATGCATACGTACATAGTTAAAAGGGAAGTAAAACAAACGAAAACAACAACATTGCAAGCAACATAATAACTATACGATTATTATAATTTATATTATTCCCAAATTAAAGATAACAGCCAAACTAAACATCGGCTTTTTGATGGTGGAAGGTGTTTTCAAAGGGGGGCGTAGAGCTTTCGCCCTGAGTCATGTGCAAAAAATCGTGCCAGGGCGGCAGCCTCTCCCAAAAAACGACGATCAAGGGCTGGGCAGTTCTTAAACTTACGGGAATGACTAAGAAACCTCTAGAGGTTTGAAATTACCGGGCTTCCGGCAAGAATTTTCAAATCTCTTGAGATTTCTGTGGAAACCCCCATAGATATCTTTTATTTTTCGCTTAATATATGTATGTATGTATGCATTCGAGTTTACTTATGCTAACTATGGGCTAAGGAATGATAGATCTACCGGCGCTTCTTTTTCTCCAGCTTGCGAATCTTGTGCAGTCGCGTCCGTACTGGCTCACCCTCCCGTTCCGCCACATCGCCGGACTCCTGATTACTGTCCGGATTATTTTCCATCAGCACTGCGGCTGAGATGCATACGAACTGGAACAGGGCGCCCACATAAAGTCCGTATCGGATCACCAGGCTGAAGATGTCCTCGTCGCCGTACTTGTCCAGTGCGGCCAGACCCTCCGCAGATGCCGACATTCGGTTCGGTTTTGTTTATAAACAAATTTTGAGAGGATGGTAAAAAAAAAACAACTTTGAAAAGTTCGATGGATTCGTGTTTTTTTTTTGTATCGACTAGAGATTATACAGCTTGCGTGCTGCCCTGGTGCCAACTATCGATAAAATAATTTTAACAATTTTGCTAGCTAAAATTAAGATTATCAATTGAGTAATTATTAATCAAATTAGAAAAAATGTTTGCTCTTAAATTAAGATTACCAATTGAGTTATTTCTTACTCTAAAATAAAGAAAAAAACGGTAAAATTATTAATTATTTAATGTTATAATTGTTAAGGAAAAGCCAACATAGCTAAATTTGGCTGGCGGAAAAGAACACATCTCTAGCGCATATCGATAAGTATCCCCTCCCATTCCTAACTCGTTCTAGTCGCGAATTAACAATCGCTAACTTTTGCATAATATTTAGTATTAGTCAAAACAAAGGTGCAAATTATGTCATGTTTTCGGCTGGCGACTGCCACCGTCCTAACTGGTGTCCGTCCTCCGCCGGCGGGAAGCGGAAGCGTAGCCCTGCGCCTGCTGACCCGTAAACAAAACCCGGAATTTGCATTTGCTCGCCGCCAGTTTGCACAAGCGGTGGAAAACGGCGGAGCCAAGAAGAAGCCGAATGGAACCTTTAAGCTGGCTATTTTGGGGGCGACAGTGGGCGCAGCCGCAGGATCGGTGTACACCATGTACCAGCGCTGGACGGACGGCAGTTCGCACAAGGAGCACGAGGAGACTAAGCCGCAGTGTCTGGGCGGAGTTCCGGCAGGTGTGCGGATAACCAAGCGCTATGTGAACCCCAAGGACAACTCCGGACTGGACATTGTGCTGTTCCAGTTCCAGACGTGTCCCTTCTGCTGCAAGGTGCGCGCCTTCCTCGACTACATGGGCATCTCCTATGCGGTTGTCGAAGTGGACGCCGTTCTCCGGCAGGACATCCGCTGGTCGTCGGTGAAGAAGGTGCCCATGGTGCTTATTCGGCAGCAGGACGGCCAATACGTGCAGATGGTGGACTCCAGTGCCATCATATCTCTGATAGCCACCTATCTGCAGGACAAGCGCACGGACATCGGCGAACTGGCGCAGTACTATCCGCACACATCCTTCTTCGATGATGATGGCAAGAAGAAGAACGACATATTAAACAAATATTTCCTCATGTATCGGGAAAACACGCCAAAGGGAGTGTCCAAGGAAACGGAGGAGTAAGTTCACCAGATACCTTTTTTAGGATAGAACACATCCCTAAAATAGGAAGCTTACAAAAGGATCTTCTTTTTTAAGGACCGATCGCAAGTGGAGATCCTGGGCTGACAGCCACCTGGTGCACCTGATATCGCCGAACTGCTACCAAACCATGGGTGAGTCCCTGGAGACTTTCGAGTGGTTCTCGCAGGCCGGCGAGTGGGATGTCCACTTTCCCAAGTGGGAACGCAACCTGATGGTCTACTGTGGCGCCACCGCCATGTGGGCCATTGCCAAGATGCTAAAGCGTCGCCACGCCCTCACCGACGACGTCCGGTCGCACATGTACGACGCGCTGGACCAGTGGACTGCCGAACTGAAAAAACGAAATACGAAATTCATGGGCGGCAAACAGCCCAGCCTGGCTGATCTCTCTGTTTTCGGCGTCCTCAGCAGCATGGAGGGTTGTCAGACGTTTAAGGATTGCCTGCAGAACACTAGCATTGGTAAGTATTGTCTTACCAAGTTGGCCAATTATTTCGAGCCTTCATTGATATTTTTTTGTTTTTAATGTAGGAAAGTGGTTCTATGATGTCAAGGCGTTGGTGGAAAAGAATCGAGGGCATTTGCATAGGGAACGCGTCGAAGGCCTGGCCGCTATAGCTTAGAAGAAATCATCTGCACCAGTTTTATCCAAAGATTGTTGAAAATAACCGAACTGTTCAATAAAAGATTCATCTTTTATCCAAATCTGTTTTGCCGTTTTTCAAACATTAATATAAGTGCTATTTATTAATAATATATAATAAATTCGAAACATATTTTAATTTTAAATAAATTAAAAAAAAAAAAATAAAAATATCTAGTACATAAATACCAAATACCTATTGATAACTATTCGGAGCAGACAAAGCACGAAATCGTTTTTCCCTACTTCACCTACGGCCACACTGAATTTGTGATTTTGGTTAGCCGCTGTAAACTTGCAAATCATTTCGTTCGTTTTTTTTACTTGGCAAGTTAATTGGTAAATTTAAAGAACAAACATGAGCAGTCTTGGCTTTGAGCAGTTCCCAGACTACCAGGTGCCCGGCGTGAAGCATGTCGACTTCTCGCCCTATGAGTCGAACGGCGGGTGAGTTAGATTTTCCCCAAGAATGCCCGGCTGAAGTCTTCAACTGACCGGAGTGGTTTCCTTTTTGCAGCTCCATTGTGGCCATCGCCGGAGACGACTTCGCGGTGATTGCGGCAGACACACGGTTGAGCAGCGGCTACAACATCCACTCCCGGAGTCAAAGCAAGCTCTTCAAGCTGTCGCCTCTGACGGTCCTGGGCTCCACGGGATGCTGGGCGGATACCCTTTCCCTGACCGGACTGATGAAGGTGCGCATGCAGAGCTACGAGCACACCCATCTGCGCACCATGACCACGGATGCAGTGGCCCAGATGCTATCCATCACCATGTACAATCGCCGCTTCTTCCCGTACTACGTGTCCAACATCCTGGCGGGAATCGACAAGGACGGCAAGGGCGTCGTCTACTCGTACGATCCCATTGGCCACTGCGAAAAGGCCACCTACCGCGCCGGCGGCACTGCCGGTACATTGTTGCAGCCGGTACTGGACAACCAGATTGGCTACAAGAACATGAACTTGGCCGCCAGCGAGGTGCCCAAGCTGACCAAGGAGCGCGCCGTCAGTGTCGCCTCCGATACCTTCATTTCGGCCGCTGAGCGTGACATCTACACCGGTGACTCCGTGCTGATCAACATTATCACCAAGGATGGCATCGAAGTCAAGGAGCTGACGCTGCGCCAGGACTAGGCTAGGTCGCGGATGGGCGTCTCATTTGGTCAGGGGCATTGAATGGAAATCAGGCATTCTAAGTTGGCTTCAAATTTTTGTAATTACCCGAAATAACACACATCGTAATAAACTGAATCTTTAAGATTTCAAATATGCTTCTCAGTGTGACCAGAGTTTGCTGGTCGTCGATTCACATGGTTTGGAACACACAGCAATGGCCAATTTAATAGCACTCTAAATGTGAGTTTATTAAATTCTACATGGTCATGTATATTTTAGACTTAAAAAAGGAAACTTTGCAAGCTTGGTTATAGTTTTTGTTTATAAAATTAAATTTTCTCTCACACAAAAAAGATTACTGACCATACTATGACTTTTAGCGCTAATTTAATGACCGTTGGTGCACGTAAACAATAACATTTGTTTGTGAGAGCATTTACTCCGATGACGAGTTCCGAGTTCGCGCTGCTGTCGTTTCTTTGTTTGCTACCATTATTGCAAAACTCCCTGACCTCCGCCCAGATGATGTCCTCGCTGGTGAAGCCGGGCATCTTCCGGCACTTGATGTGCCGTAACAACATGTACCCACGCAGCTCCGTCCTTCGGTTCCCGGTGTCCGATGAGCAGGTCTTCTGGTCGGAACCGTATGCGGATTACTGCCCACCGGCGTACACGGCGCCGCACATTGGTGGACAGGTGTGGGCTGACCCTCCCCTGCCAAGCGAGGTGTTCCGTCCGCAGTGGAACCAGCTGGATGGTCAGGTCAACCGCGAGTCCTTCCACGGGGCATACAAGTTGCGTGATGGCCTACCCCTTAACCCCATCGGACGCACTGGACTGAGCGGGCGAGGCTCACTGGGCAGATGGGGACCCAATCATGCCGCTGATCCTATAGTGACTCGTTGGAAGCGAAACGATCAAGGAGCACTCGTGGCCAACCCCACCACTGGCAAGTGGGTGAGCTCAATTATTTATAGACTGCGTAAAACTCACACTCCTTTTTTTCAGGAATGTGCTACAGATGGTAGCCATCCAGCGGTCGGACAACAAATTGTGGGCCATTCCCGGCGGCATGGTAGATCCCGGCGAGAATGTGAGCGTCACCCTCAAGCGGGAGTTCACCGAGGAGGCGCTGAACTTCACAGATAAGGCGAATATGGTGGAACAGTTCTTCCAGGACGGCGGCGTCCAGGTATACCAAGGCTACGTAGACGATTTCCGCAACACGGACAACGCGTGGATGGAGACCACGGCGCTCAACTTCCACGATGAGGACGGGAGCCAGGTGGGCCAACTGGAGCTAATGGCAGGCGACGATGCCACCAATGTGCGCTGGACGGATGTTGACTCGGGTCTCAAGCTGCACGCCAATCATGCGGACATCGTCCGGGAGGTGGTTATCCGTCGAAATGCTCACTGGTAAAAGCCAGCACCAGCCATACGAAAACTCAGATTTAAATATTGAAATATACATTTTTTAAAAAGTTTTATGAACTTTTATTAAATCTCAAAATTTTGGTTGGAACTCACAAATGAATTTATATTCACCCCTTAATATAGTGGATTTTTTTTATGCAATAAACAAATCGAAAGCCAAACATTTTTTTAGGTAAAAGTTTTCTTTTATTTTTTTTGTTAAAGTTGAAATGAAAATAATTTGTCTTTTCAAGCAAAAGAACGTATGAGTGATTAACAAACAAATATCAATTGGGTTACAGCAAAAGTTTAATTTTTTAATGTTCAAACTACTTAATGTACAAAAGAATTTCAACCGATTATAACAACTGGTGTCTTTGCAACCAAATCTGCGAAATACATCCGCAAAATGAAACACATATCATTCTTTATTGTTTCTTTTATTTCAGACTATTCATACATACATATTCATGTGTCACTGGGTGTTGCTATAAATTAGAAAATATTTTACCGTTGCTTCACGGTTTGGTAGAAAAAACTACAACTTGCAATTTTAAAGATCGCTTTACCTAAATTTTGAACCGCCACAGAGCATACTAACGCAAAACTAAAACCTAAAGTTTAATTCTTAGCCGAGACAAATCTATTCCGAAGCTAGCTCGGCAGAACTGCAGTTCTGATGCATCATATCCAAATCCAGAGGCTGCGGGCGGAGGTCTCGGATTAGTAATGTTGGCTGGGGATGTGGGTCGTAAGCCGTGTGCTGGTATGTGTGTAATGTGTGTGTGTGTGTGTGTTCTTACAGGGTGTTGACATAGTTGAACACATCCGGGCTCGAGTTAGACACTTCGTTGAACTTGTCCGGATAATGTTCGCGAATCTCCTTAATGAAGCAGAGCGCGCTTTCGATGGTCTGGTCGTCCGTCATCTGTTTCTTGTAAAGCGACTCGATGGTGATAATCAACATCTGGCCAAGGAAGTTCTCTATGCTGGGGCGAGCCTGCAAGTAGAGCACGCGGAACGCTTTTTGGATAACATCGTTCTCCACAACGTCCTCCTTCAGCGGCAGATGGTTAAGGAAGACGGGCAACACATGCCCAAGCGGTACCGCCGAATGGTTGGTGACAATTAGACGCGCCACTGCTCCGCAAATGTTGTCCATGGCGGAATCATTTGTCTCCCTGGCGATCGCATCGGAAAGTGCTTGGAGGATTGCCGGATATGACCTGCGAATGGAAGGTTCAGTAATCATGATATACATCCAATTCAACAGTACTTACTCAAATGATTTCTCCTCGGCACTAATGACAATCTCGCCCAGTGCATAATATGAGTTCTGTCTCGCCTTGGGATCCGAGTCCTTGGTTCCGGCAATGAACAGGGGGCACACTACGTCAAAATAGGTGACCGTTTGTTTGCGCAGCGACTGGAAACAGTCGGCCAGAGCGCCATAGATATATGCCCGGTGCTCCGGTATGTCTTGCTTCTTGGCCTTAGCCTACAAGAGACAAATGTAATTGAAGAATACGGTTTGAATAATTCTACAAACTATTAAATCATGGCCAAGGAGAGCAATCTCTGCTCAAGACAATTCTCCATGCCATGATTGAGGGGTATTTTCTACCAGTTTGCGTACCAGTTTTTGCACATAGAACTGAAGGAGGCGACCGAAATAAAGCGAGAACGTCTCCGGCTGGAGGGTATGACCGAACATGGGCAGCAGGTTGGCAGCGTTCTCGATCAGCGTGTCATTGAACTCGCTGTCCTCCACATCCTCCTCATCGCCGCCACCCTGCTCGTTGAATTGACAGGCCATTTTGTTGAGGAAGACGTCCCTGATGATACCGAAGATCAGTTCGGCGTTTTCCTGATTAGTTATGGCTGCCAGTTTTACTTCCTTAAAGAAATCGGCCAGCTCATCGAGGAGATGGATGACCACGGTCACCTCCTCGTCGGTGCGAATGATTTGTGCGAACTTCGGAATGGCAATCTCGCAGGCGCGCGTCACGCCCGCAGCATCGCCCATCTTGTTGAGAGCGATGATGAATCCGCAGATGGCACTGACGCACGATTTGCGGATCTCCTCCTGCGGATGATCAATCACTTTGTAAACGTTCTCGAACGCCGACTGCAGATAGGGTGCGAAGGCAACGCCCGTGTTTGCGGCGAACTCCTTGAGTGCTGATATGGCCTCATCCTTCTCGATGACATAGTCGTTCTCCACCTGGTAGCCGTCCAGGTCCTCAGAGTCATCCTCGTCGTCCGTGTGCTCCAGATCGATTTCCACATTGGCTGCATCCAGGATCAAATCCCCGTCGGCGTTCTTCGGCATATTGGGCAGCACATCCTCCGAGGATATTACCGACTCCAGTATACGATCCATAATCTTGGGGAACACAGACGCCATGCTCTCCTTGACCACCAACGACAGAGAGCCCATCAGGTTATAGATGGACCTTCGGAAGTCGGGATCATCGGGGCCGTCTTCCAGCATCAACAGGCAGAAGTTCATTGTGTCATCGGCCAGCGGAATGAAGTTTTCCTTGCCCACTTCGCGAGTGAGCGCGGCTAGAGTGTCGATGGCCTCGATGCGCAAGTTGTTCATTTCCTCGGGGCAATCCTTTACCAGACAGGCCTGCAGTATGGTCATGATCCTGGGGAAGAACGGCATCATGTGCTCCTTTGCGGAGCTGGACGCCGCAGCAATGCTCGACAGAGCCAACTCACGAATACGTGCCGAGTGCTGGGGGTCCAGAATCTCAAAAAGACTGTATAATAGGATTGTTAGACGGAGAACCTTCATTTCCCACTACTCAAGCCTTACCGATCCATCAGTACGGGCAAATGTTGCACAATGTCTTCCTGCAGATTCTCGCAGAAAGACTCCAGAGCATAGAACATACGTTCCATGTGCTTCGGTTCCGGCTGGCCCATCTGTAACGACTCGGGTTTAGTACACTCCTGACCATCAATGTGTTTTGTGTTTGGGTGCAGAGTGAGTGTCAATGAATGGTAACTAAATATAAATTGGATTTGTTACAATGAAATCGGACTCCTCTATATTATGACCGGCTTTTGGTATTAAATTATTTCTCATTATGATTTCAAATATTCTTCAAAGAGCTTTTGATAGTGTATGCTTACAATAAGACTAAAATAAAAAAAATGACACTGTCCGTTCAAAAGGGGCTTCAATATATGCATAGGTTGTGGATGAAGTGCAATTAAATATCAAAGTTAAACGTAAGACAAAAAAGAAGCACCCTATACTTGGTGAGGACCGATTTGCGCTTGATCTGTAACTTGTCTAAGTACATTATAGTATCTTTGGCAGGGACGGAAGCGGGATGGCTCCCGTTGCTTTTTCGGTCAGCCTTAGAAGCAGCACAAACAAACAAACAAACAAACGAGAATGTAGAATACGAAGAAATTCCAATTCGACCATAGATGGTCAACGGGACTACCTACCTTGAGTTCCACAACCAGCTGGCTCAGATATTCGAATAACACGGGCAGAATCTGGGATGCAAATTTGGAAATGGCCGGCTGCAAGTACTCGGCGAACTGGCCAAGGGCGAAGAAGGCGGAGACGCGCACCGACATCGTGGCATCATTGATGCCTGCTTTGACGATGTTCAGCATGACCTCCAGATACTTGTTGCTGATGGCCTCCGCGAAGCCTTCGGCGATGACACCCATGCAAATGAACGAGGATCGCCGGGAAACTGGATCCGGGCTCTGTAACGCCGGCTCGAGCAGCTGCAATAGCGGAGGAATAACCTTCTCCGGCGACATGTGAAGGGCCATTAAGTCCAGGGTCTGTGTGGCCGCACACGACGGGCTGTTGGGACTCTCCCCCGAAAAGTAATCGTCACCTGGATGCGACGGAGGAAACCATTAGCCAGCCTTAGCTGTTAAAGGGCGATTCAGATACTCACAATCACTGGTGTCCTGGCAAATCACTTGGAATATAACGTTTAGAGTGGGCTCCAGCAGTTTCTGTTTAACGATCACCTTCTTCTTGAGCCGCACCAGGGTGCCCACGAAGGCTATAACCTGGACGCGAATCGAGTCCTCGACCTGGACGTTACTCGCCGTGACCAGGCAAAATTCAAGCAGCGGCTTCACATTGCTGGTCAGCAGATGGGGCACATACTCGGCCAGCGTGTCCACAATTTCAAAGGCACTGATGAACTCGTGTACATCCCCCTTTTGGGCGAAGGCGTGCAGCGTCTTGATGATCATTGGCATCGCCTTGATTACCGTCTGCTCGGCGGCACTGTGACCACTGACGAACGGCAGCAGACAGCTGGTGCCGATTAGCATATTCGAGACGGTTTGAGTGGCCAGGTTGCCGGACGTCTCGGCCCCTGACAGAATGGTCGCAAACAACTGGAAGATGCTCTCCATGTGCAGAGCAAACTGGTCGGGAGCGGAGTCCGCCAGCTTGGCGAAGATCGAGGAGCCCAGCTCGCTCTCCTCCGGATTGCCACTGCTGCTGCGGTCGTAGATGAACTTGAGGAGCTCCGCCATCCAGGCGTCCCCCTTTTCCGCCTCGTGGCGCACCAAGGTGCCCATCAGCTGGGCCACCGAGTTCTTTACGCTCTTCTCCTTCTCCGTGACGAGGACCTGCAGGATGCTCGACTTAATGCTGAGAGGGAATAATATATTTATAATAATTATTATTATTGTTGCGGGTGGTCGAGACACTTACGCAGCCTGCTGTTCAGCGGGAACCAGCTGCCAGTGGCGCAGTTTTCTGAGCCGCTTGTTGAGAAGCACGGCGGCGAACTGGCGCAGCTGCGTCTTCTCGTTCGTCACCACTATCTTGGTCAGACATAGTAATGCCTCGGGATTCTCGTACGCCTTAGTTAACTCGGCAGTCGACTAGGAGGGCAGAAGAAAGGCATTTCATTAGTCATTTTTCGGCAGCATGGCAACATACAAATGTATATCCAGCATAAATAGTTTCCCAATTAGGAAGCGGCGAAGTATGCGTCCATGTGGACAACGTGCTTTTCAATGCCAGATGGACAGTGGGTTGCCATATATTCCTCAATTATTTGCATTTTGGGATTTTCTATAAGTTGAAGCTGCATTTAATTGCAAACTTCATTGTTCTATCAAGTAAAGAATATGAAGTTTTCATGATGGCGCTCAAACAAAATCCGCTAGACATTTTTTTTTACTAAATTCAAAATATGTATATTTACATATGCAATATATAAAACCAGACGTTTACGTTTATTTTACCAACATATGAAATTGAAAGAAATTTAGACTATTTAATATATGTGCTATTATGCAAAATCGTTTAAAATAAAAACAGTATTTTTTTGGTGATATGAATAATGTGGAGGGTTTCTATTATATGCATCTCATAGAATAGGTACCTTAAAATATGTACATATACCGAAATGTTAGTAAATAAAAAAATATATTTTGTGGTGATCATGCTGAATCAATTCAAATAATACAATCAATATGCATTAAAAAGTATAAGATGTTTAAGGACTTCAAATAATTAACCTCAATCTCGTTAATTAATAGGTTTATAAGTTATAAATTATAGCAATGTAATAATATGTTATTCCGACAATTGACTAGTAACGTTGGGGATGAAAGGGTTAATATACCCAATATAATTTGGTTGCGACCCACTGTGCCATAGACACATTTGCACGTATTGGAATGTGCACATGCCGATCTTAAAATCGTGTAAGTATAGAAACTGGTGAATATGTTAATTAAGTCATGCGGTCAGAACGGCAGGAACGGATTAAAGGAAGTTGGAGTAAGTGAATGAGGAAAATGTCACCGAAGGGCGAACAGGATAACCTCCTTTTTACCGCCCAATTGTTCTACTTCGTGGTCCTCTCACCTGGCGAATCGTGTCGCTGTCAGGGCTCAGGAGTCCCTCAATTAGTTGCAGAATAGCAGCCTCCATATTTTAAGGAGTTTGTGTGTGGTCCAGTTGGCCAAGTCCAATCCAATTTGGGATAATCACAACCGCCGAAATCGCACGAGCGGAATCGAGAAATGGGAAGCCGGGGAGAATTCGCAAAAATCCAACCAGGGATGGACGCCCGTTTAGCGTTGCACGTTTTGCTCTTGTTCTTAATTTTGTTTTACAAAATTTTTGTATAAAATAATGTTTTTTCCTGTAGATGATGATAATTTGTGTGCTCTCAAAAGTGTGATAAAATAAAATACAAAATAGGATGATGTCTGACATTTGAATAAACAAGTTATCAAAAGCAGCCCTGGGGTGCGTGTGCCGCCCTGGTGTTATCGATAATCGACGTCCATTTTCGAACCAAACGACGCGCCTTTTTTGTTTACCGGTTGTTTGCGCTACTAACTGTAAACGGACGAAGCGAAATGGACAAGAGCAGTGGAAGTGGTAGCCAGGGTAACGGCAGCTACATGGACCAGAACTCGCTGGGCATCCTAAACATGGACAACCTTAAGGGTAAGTTAGGATTCAGATTCAGAGTCCCTTGGAGCAGGGAGTAATTCGATGACCTTGCAGTCTTTGGCGATCTGTCCAGCTTCAGTAAGAGCAGCCGGAGGAGCGGCGTTAGTCGGGACTCTTCCGGCGTCCACGAACGCCTGCGAGAAGAGCGGATGCGTGCCCTGGAGACCTTGGAGAAACCTCGCCCCACGCGTCAAAGCCAAGCGAAGAGCACTGCCCCCCAAAAGCGCTCCACCACAAACATCTCGGAGCTGGTGACTGACGAGACCATCGACCTGAACAGCAGTGTCTCCTTTGCCTTGGCCACGCCCGCCGCCAAGGGCACCAACATATCCTTTGAGCCTGCAGAGATCACCGGCAGATCAACCCTCTGTCAGGGTGGCAAACAGCGCCGACGAGAGAAGCCATCCCTTTCCGTGGCCGAAATCCTCAAATCCTCGTTCGTGGAGAAGGCCCGCCTGCTGGAAAAGAAGCTGCACGATGCCAGCCAGCTGGAGACCAGCTACCATTTGTCCCGGGCCAACTCCAGCAGTGTCACGGACTCGTTCAGCTGCTCCCGCAGTTTGCCGCGCACTGCGGACATGAGTGACCTCAGTCTCAACGGCGGAGGAGGATTCTCTTTTGGCTCCACCTCGCTGGCGGAGGCGGCTGGCCAGAATGAGAGCTTCGCCCCCGCCGAGCTAATGCAGTCCAAGTTGGTGCTGGGCGAAATCTCGTGGGCTCAAGAGTTTACGGCCATGCCCACGGCTACTTTGAGCACCCAGGCCATGCAGAAGATCGCTGCTCCGCCACCCACATCCGAAATAGAAACCTCTGTGTCCAAGTAAGTAAAGGAAATATTTCTTCCTGTTGGTATATGGCATGGTTAATTAACATTTCTTACTTACAGCTCTGTCTTGGCCGGAGATCCGGATTTCTCTCTGGGCAACTACTTTCAGACGCGCTCGGAGAACATATGGAACATAGTGAGGGATGACAGTCCGGATCGCAGTCGTTCTATTCAGGCACTACGAGAACCAGAACAAAACAAGACTCTGGAGTCCGTAGGCGAGAAGACACCGCAGCCCGAAAATAAGACCTACACCAAGACGGACGCCATTGCAGACTCGAATTTGGGACGCAATCTTATGCGAAAGAAGCAGCAAGATCGTATTCAGACTGTGCTGAAGGCCAACAATGGCCTGGCGGCTCAAGAGCCCAAGCGCCCGCCCTCAAGTTCTGAGATCCTGAGTCTTTCGGCCATCGATAAAGCTCTAAGGGATATCGATCTCAATTCGGATACATCCACCGTGGAGGTAGTCAACCACCTGTGGGAGCGTGGTCGTGGGAAGAATTACGAAAATGAGGAGAACAAGGAGAACCAGAGCAGCGCCTCAAATGCGGAGCGCACCCTGTGCTCCAACAAGCTCACGGACACCATGAGCTTCACGGACTCTGTACTGAACTCCACGGACTTTCGCCACCTCCAGCACAGCATCTCGCGCAAACCCCTCAGTCCGCTGGCGGACCAGCCGCAGATCACCATTAGCCGTGCGGAAACCGAACCCGTGGAGACGGAGGTCGAGGCGGACATCGACGAGTGGCCCTCGACACCGGTTAAGGAGCCCAGCCGCAGAGTGAGACGTACCAAAATTTCCCCCAGAACCGCCAGTCCGGCGAGCAGCGATGGACTCCGTCCACTAACCTGCACCGAGGACGAAGACGAGGACAAAACGCCGGTGAACAAGAAGAGGGTCTCGATCTCCACAGTGGGCCTGATTCCTCGCAATCCCTCATCCTTGAGCAGTACTCGATTGGATGGATGCGATGTCGCCGTGGCCTCTTCCACCGAGCGCGACTTTGGCATTTCCCCGAACCTGGCCAAGAACCTGTCGCCCATGTCCTCGCCGAGAAGCTGCCTCTCGTCTCCACTGCTGGACAGCACCACCAATTCCGAGCGCCGGCAGCTGATGAGCGGTGCTGTCCGCAAGGCCAACTCTTCGCCAGCGGGAAGCGAGGCGAGTTCCACCAGCGGGTTCACCACGAGCGGTAGACGAGGACCTGGTTCCAGCTCTGCCACTGCACCGCGTAGCATGTCGCGATGCTCCAACTCCAGTGAGTTCAGCCACCGGGACGGCAAGCTGCTCCCCTTAAAGGTGACCCACACTAGCCTGTGCTGGGGCAGCACCAAGCTGCGAACAGACGTGCGCAAGTCCATGCAGGTGAAGAACACGGCGGACAAGCGACTTGTCATCCGGCTGGGCATCCAGGGACCAGGCTTCCAGCTCGTGGGCACCGAAAGCAGCACAATCACCCTGCAGGCCATGGAATGCCGCTCGGTGGTGATTAACTTCTGTCCCACTGTCTGTGGAGCGGCCATCGGAGCATTGTCCTTCTATGCACCGTCAGGAGCCCACAACAGCGGCCAGCCTGGCCTAGAGATTCCGCTGTACGGCTACGGCGGCAGTGCGTCCATCACCATACAGGGTCTGCTGAAGGGACCGGTGGGCGCCAGTTTCCTCACCATCGGTGATGTATGCGAGCTATCCGCCGGTCCACTTTCGGCCAGTCTCCGGTTCCACAACAAGGGCCCGCTAACCGCCTTTGTGGGCATCTCAGTGGACTCCACCGTGCTGATGAAACTGCGCCTGAGCGAGGCCTTCGATGTGCGGCCTAGCCGAATGATCCTGCCGCCCAATAGCGAGGGTAGCGTGCAGATCGTCTTTCGACCAAATCGCGAGGACTTGAAGAACATACTGAAGAAGACCGCCCAGGTGCTGACGCTGGCCAACATGCGAATTTTCTGCGGGGACGAGCCCAACAGACAGCGCATGCGCAGCCTGGTCCAGAGGATGAGCTCCCGGCAGCGGGAGAAGCTCACCTCCCCGATGCTGGACAGCATCTGGGGTGGATTTCCGGATGAGCAGCCAGTCCGAAACCTAGGGCTGCTCAACGAGCCGCCCGAATTCATCCTCGATCTGGTCACCGTTGTGCGAATTATCGATGTGGCACTCACTCTCAATCGGGACTTCGACGAGTCCTCGGAGAGCTCGCTAATGTTCCTGCCGGAAGCCGAGGAAACTGTCTTATTTCGGACGATCTGTGTGCCTAGTTCGCCAACGCCAACACAGAGCAACCTGCTGGAGCCCGTGGATGAACTGTTGGAGGCGGACACCACTACTCTTATGCCCGTCGAGCGGAATTGGTCCGTGGAACCCAACTCGCTGGAATTCGATGCCGGCGGATCTCCTCTGGCCACTTTGTCCGTGACGAATAGCTTTCGCTCCAGGCAGCTCATCGAGGTGAACTGCAGCATCCCGGAGCTGGTGCGGATCAGTCCCAGCGAGTGCTATGTGGCTCCGGATGGCGGTCGGGTGGAGATCGATGTCCGACTGCTCCGCTCGCCCAGGCGCGATTTGCTGGAGAAGGAGCCTCTCATCATGGTCTCCATGGAGAACGAGCGCATCAATGTGCCACTTAGCTTTAAGTTTTAAATCGTATCTGTGCCTGCTAATTGCGTTTGCCCTTGATTTATGTATTTGAACTGTTAAATAAAATTGCATTGTATTGTCGTGTGTTCTAATGAAATAAAACCGATTGTAGAGGATTTTTGAATATTAACTTTATTTTAAGTTTAATCACAATTTTAAAAAACATGGACGTATACTTTGTTCTTAAAACGCCAAGGGTATATAAACTTCGGCTTAGCTTATTGAAGTTTTCAAATTCTAACGTTTCTTTTTGTTGTTTTTGAGATAATTAATCGATAAGTGATGGGCGGGCACACTTTGTACAATTCCAAAGCGGTCACACTGGCGCAAAGTGCATAATTTGTATGCATTTTCTTTCCAAATGAAAATGGACGCAGACAGCAGTGGAGCCGGGCATCGAGGTAACGTGTTTAAATAACTGCCTTTATTTGCTTTTGCTTTTCCCTTTGGCATCTAATCTAAGCAATCTAACGAGTAAATGTTTACGGCAAACAATACCAGCAATGTGTTAGAGGAGGACAGAATAACATTCTAACGCATTGCATTCATTTTTCTACAAGCAGACTTCCAATAATTGTTGCTGTCTGGCTGGTTTAACTTTTAAATAGTTACATTATTTTCTAAAGGATAAGCAAAAGCAATTGAAATGTTGCAAATAGTCGAAGCTGAGTTTTGCGACTTCGACATTTTAAACACTTCCGAGGTTTATATACATACATATCTATATAGTATATACGATCTGATCAGAATTGACCAAGTGCATACAATGTTTTTTTCTTTTTGTTGTTTTTTTTCTAGTGTCAAACTGTGTGAAATGTGAAATGATGAAAAAGAATCGCTGAGCGCGCAAACAAAGAAGACAGGACGATTGGACAACCAACTGCGCATTATGTGGACCCCATGGAACCACCAAGGACCACATTTCGCAGAAGTGTCTAACCCTTCTCTTTCCACGTAGATTCCCGCAGGTCCAGCTCCCGATCGCGATCTCGGCGAGAAAGGGAAAGCCATGGAAGACCGAGGGAAAACCATGGTCGAGCAAGGGAATGGGAGCGGAAACGGGAGGACCACAAGGTTCCATACTTCGCGGACGAGGTACGGGAACGAGATCGAGTGATGAGACTGCACCAAAGATCCCCCAGATCCGGCAGACGCACCCGCTCCAGATCTAGATCCCAGTCATCCGAGCGGGCGAGCAGGCACAGAAGGCAACGGGCCCGCTCAAGGAGTCGGAATCGCAGCAGCGAACGGAGGCAGCGCCAAAGAACTCCACACCGGTACAATCCGCCGCCAAAGATCATCAACTACTATGTGCAAGTGCCAGCACAGGATTTCTACGTTAGTAGATTTATGTACTGCAGTTTCATAAGATCTAACAGAGATTGCCAGCCAACATAAAAGAAAAAAAATATTTTAAAAATTTTAAGTTTCTATTTTAAAGTATTAAAGGCACAATTTCTGGAAATAATCTCTGCTAGAAACGATGAAAATGTCGAGCAAATGTCCAACCCAGTGAAATTTTTGACCTACACATTATTTTCACATATTTTTCAGGGGATGTATGGGACATATGGCATGGCACCGCCGCCAAGGTTTGGATTCCAGCGGCCACCACGTCCTCCGCCCTTCCCGTCGGCCACTTACCTACCTAGATTCCGCCATCGCCCTCCATTCCTGGGAGCGCCCCGTTTCGGGTATAGAAACGCGTGGCAACCACCAAATTAGACATACGTCATTCGACATAATTACAAATTTATTTACATTCGTGTGTTTTGTACATTAAAATAATAAATATATATATTTGAAACTATAGGGGGAGAACATAAAATATTGCAAACGGAGAAAGTTGATTAAATCATGAGCAAATGCAGCGAAGACGGCGGCAGAAAAAGTGTCACACGAGTTAAGGAGAGGAAGTTACTTAATCCTAGGAGGGATAACCATATAATTACGACTTTATACATGCACATTTACACATACACACATGGTTTGGGGGACTAACACTAGCGACTCTCTCCTAATTACGATATTTACGCTTTGTCAATAAATTATAAAAATAGATCATTTGTTGTGGCATTATACTAAACAGTGGTTAGAGCTCGACCCTCGGACGAAACTGCAGCCGGAGCGGAGGATCCCGGAAGCGCCAGCGCGTCACGTAGACGAACTTCAGCGTGTGATCCTTGCCGAGCAGCTCCTCGTTACACAGAATGTCGATCTGTGAATGTTTAGATGTGATTTTAGTACAGTATAAAAAGTGAAACAGATAGCAGTTTCAGCAACGGAGCCCACCTCTCGGTACTTTTCAATGCCGTTGAGGATCTTCTTGGCCACCAGCTTTTTGAGATGCGTTATCGTCGCCTGCGAGCTGCAGCGGATGAAGCGTCTCTGCAGGTTCTTGAAGTTATTGCTGATGCACTCCAGGCACACGTTCACCTGCTCGTCCAGGCGATGGAAGTCGGACTCCGCGTGGGCGTCCATCACCTTCTCGTTGTCGTCCTCGTGGTTTTGCGTAATGTCCTTGGGGCACGGCATGTTCCTGCTCTTGTAGAAGTCCCGCTCCCGGCGCGATTCATCTGGAACGATTTGAGGTTGGCTTAGAATGGGTGCCGGAACGAATGACTGGACTCAGGACAAACCTTCTTGCAGTTTCGGCACCAGTTTGTACACGATGTCCTGCATGGTGCGATCGAAGCTGATGTATTGCAGGGGATGGGACTGGTGGATGATGTTGTCGCAGGTGGGGCAGGTTTTCTTCTCCTCCAGGTGCTTCACCAGGCAACTCTTGCAGACTGAAAGGACAAATTACTTGCGTTATTGGGCAGGTGCTGCTCCATGCTGGTGCGGGGCCAACTTACATGTGTGCAGACACTCCGTCACCGTGGTGGCATCGATGAAGTAGCCCCCGCAAATCTTGCACGTGATGTGCGGATTGATGGTCTTCAGCTTCACGCGCCGCTCCATGCTGGCCCCCGACTTTGTGTGGAACTGAACTTCCCTTTATGTTACTAACTATAGCTTATATCCCTATTTATTGCGGACTGTGGCTTGCCCTGCTGCGGATTTTCCGATCTCCCACTCCCGGGCGGAAAACGCTGAAATCGGCGGCCGCACTCGCTTCCGCTTAATTCGAATGCTCGCGGACGGTTAAACAGGCACTCGGCATTGTGGCCAGCGGTTTTCGGTCGCGATTTGTTTCCTTTTTAGCTGTAATTTGAAACAAATAAAATAGAAATCACGACTAAATTGTGTGTACGTGTGAGTTAGGGATGGGCGATAGTTGCGTACCTGTTACTTGTCGCGAGCATTTCACAGTCACCAGTCACGGCTTTGGCGGGCTGTCACGGGCATTCGCGGTTTAATTAATATAAATGAACGGCAAGGGTTAAATAACATGGGATTTTTAGTTATACAGTTGGCATTCTATTGCTAGCTCGAGTTATTGTAAATAAGGAACGGAAACTAGCCTCACCAAAATACCGGCCGGCAGATAGTTTGATTTATAATCTTCAAATCCATTTACAATGAGTACATAGGTACTTGGAATCTGACTTCACTTTTAAATATGTTGCACATTTTTCATCACTTTTTTAATAAAAGTGACTCTTTTCACTTGTCAAATCACATCTATCGTAACGAAATATGTGCGTGTGTGGGTGGATTCTCACTTTAAAATACCGTGACTATTGCTTCTCTATTCTAGTCACAACTATCGTATCGGATTGCGTGGGTGCAGTCTGGCAAGGCCTATTGCAAAATAAGGACTGGTCACACTTATATCATACAACAAGCGGGTATGTTTGCTAAGTTTTTTGTTAAAGCCAAAGTTTAAATTTAATTTGAAAACATTCAAGTCAGAAAATTGTTGATCTCAATAAAATAAACTACAAATTATTAAGAATTTCTTTTGTTTTTAACTAGAATAGTCTTATATAATAAAATAGTCAACCTAGCATGATCTGGACAAGAAAACCAACAATTACAAACATTTAAAGATGAGGGGCGGTTGGACTATTATTATTTTGACCGCAACTGTTTTTGACACTATAGCCCAAACTTAATCAAGTGACCAACTAACACGTATTTGCTTAAATTATTGCGAATCTATTGTTTTCATTTTTATTTTGTAAATTTGCATAAAGTCGAAATAAACTATTTATTTGTCCAGTATGTAGTTCGCGTATTGTGGTTCATATTTGTCAATATAGTGCTGAACAAATCGGCACTTGATAACAATAAATTGTCCATTCAATAAGGCGTAGTCCAGCGCCGCCTTCGCCAACAGCTTTCCGATGCCTTGTCCTCCCAACTCCTTTGGAACTTTGGTGCTATGGATTGTCATTACACCATCTTTAAGGGAATAATTTAGCTCCGCTCGAACTCCAGCAATATCGATGTAGAACCTGTCTCTAGTGTGCCGAATAACAATGTGCGTTCCAAGACATCTTTCCTGTGGATTAACGATCGGAACCTTCAGCAAATGGCCTGCGAGTGTGTTACTACTCTTTGGAATAGAGTAAACTTTTGAAAAAATGCGATATGTTCGGCGGCCAGTGTACAGAAACACAACAGGAAGTAATTTTGAAAACATTTCTTAATTCCGGAGTAGTTTGTAAATAAATAAACATACATACATCATATTGACGACTTTCGGAGAGACCAGATTTAACTTTTAAAATGGGTCACATTTTGTTAAGGGGAGATTCCCGTTTTCCGCAAAAAAATAAATTTACTTGGTATGTTTTTTGTTTATCCTACTCCGATAGAGATAATTATTTAATTATTGTAAACACAGTTTGTTTATTATTTCCAAGCGAACCTTAAGATTAGTGTGACCCTACACTCGTTCACTTCTTGGTCCTCGAATTGCCACCAGCAATCAGCTGTTGCTCTGTTGCTGTTTTTGTTGTGTGGCTTCCTTAGAGACGTAGTTTTTTTTTTGATAACTACATTACTCACAGCTAAACCGGAACAATGGCTCTGGTAGATCACGACTCCTGGGACATTGAATATGAGGGATGCGAACGACTGCGCCACCAGCTGCTGGTGCACCTGAACCAGCGCCAGCAGCTCAATCGACTTAATCGGACGAGCAAGTACGACCAACTGACGGCCAGTATTGAGTCCGGTCTAGAGCAGTTGTCCAAGGACATGAAGCACCTGAAGGTTGTCCTGGACAACGCCATCACCTGGGAGACGAGTCCGGAGGAAGAGCTGCAGCAGCGGCGCATCGACTGGGACCGACTCACCTCGCAGCTGCGCGAGATCCGGGAGAAGTTCACTAACAGCTCGCGATCCAATGTGGTGACTGCCGCCTCCGCCTCCGGATCCGTTTGGCAGGATCAGGACCTCGTCTCGGGTCAGGGCAGTTCTTCGCGAGACACGGCCTTGGACGTGGAAGCCCTGAAGCAGCGGAAGATCGAGATGTTGGAGCAACAGAACCAAGGACTCGAGGTTTTATCAGCCACATTGTCCAGGCAGCGCCAACTGGCCACGCAACTGGGCAACGAGGTGGAGGATCAGAATAGTGGGTGTAACCCGATCCCTGCACAGCCATTGCTCACCCCTCTCACTTTTCAGACATCCTGGACAACTTGGCCAACGCCATGGACCGCGTGGAGATGGGTGTGCAACGGGAAACCCAGAGCATTGGGCAGGTTAACCGGCGGGACAGCACCTGGGGCTACTGGCTGGTTATTATCGCCTTGTTCGTCGCCATTATCGTGGTGGTCTTGGTCTAGGCCGCCAACTATTCCAACTGTTATATACGTCATTGCTTTATATTATGACCTTTGTGGAATGTCTGTCTGTCGTTAACCCAAAGTTTAATTATTTATACACCAATTAAAGTAGGATTTATAAGTATCTACGTTCGCGGATCGTTCCCTTCAACAGGTTTATTTAGTCGTTACATTACGGTTAACAGATGTACAGGTGCTTATCTACTTAAGCCAAATCGGAGGCGTAGGGGACGCCGGCCAGGTGGCCGATGGCGCCGACGGCCAGCTTGGAGCTGCCCACCTTCTTGGCCGCCTCCTGAACCTGCGACTGCGAGATACCATCGATGGCGCTGAGCAGAGCGTCTGCCTCCAGCACATTCCGGGTGAGTGCCGCCTGGCGACCGATCTCCTTGATCAAACCGCCGTCCGACGAGTACCGCGAGATGATGCGCGCCTTCAGCAGAGCCTTGCCGCGAGCCACATCCTTATCGGACACCGAAGCGGACTTCAGACCGCGCACCAGGAACTCCACGGTCTTGCCAATATCCTTGGCATCAGCAGAGACAACAAAGCCGAAGATGCCGGCATCGGAATAGCTGGCGTTCAGAGCCTTGACATGGGCTCCAGCGCCGCCGGCGCAGTTGACGGCCTCGCCATAGAGTCCGGCCGAGGTGCCGCGCTTGGTGGCCGCCTTAGCGCCGAGAGCCTGCTCCAGGACGGCGAAAGCAAGCGCCTCCTTGTGGTTGGAGACAGCACCGCCCTGTCCAGCCACGGCCACGACGGCACGGTGTCCGGTCGTGTCCTTGCGGGCATCTCCGCCGTACCAGTTGGCCGAGGCAGCCTTGCCGCCTCCGCTGGGGAACTGCAGAGTCTGGGCAAAGCCCGCCAGAGTGTTGTTATCAATGCCCACTCCCACGACGGCGGCTCGGCCGGCGGCAAAGGTCTGGGCCACGTAGTGCAGCAGGCTCTCGGAGGACAGCTTGCCCAACTGGAAGCGGGGCGAGTAGATCGAGTTTCCCAGGCCGTTGCGGAAGGCGGCCTTGTGGACAAGCTCAATGGCGCGTTGCTGCAAAGAATGAATAGGATTAATATAGACCAAGGTACATAAAGAAGCGTTCGATGAGTTATTCTGTGGGGACGTCGACTAAATAACGATCAAGGAAACAAGGCATAGTAAGCCATTAGTTTTTGGAATGCGGACTTACCTCCGTGGAGACGGCGTTGAGCTGGTTGACCACCGTCTTGGCGTTGTCGGTCAGCTCCCAGGGCTTGAAGGCAGGCTGCAGGAGGTCCTGCAGGTAGCGGAGCCCGGTCTCGGCGTTGTCGGCAGTGGTGGTCACAGTGTAGCCGACGACCTCGCGGTCACCCCATGTGGTCAGGGTACCACCCACCTGCTGGATGTTGCGGGCGATGGCGAAGGCGGACGAGTTCTGTGTGCTCAATCCTCCGGCCAAACGGAGCAGGTGCGAGGCGCCCTGGGTGTCGTAGGCCTCGTTGCGGGATCCGGCGCTGCAATGGAGGGATTGTGGTACTCGTGAGGATCAGCTACTGAAACAAGGACTTACCCCAGCACCAGGGACACGCGGGAAACGGGGAGAGTGGCATCAGCGGTGGCCACCACCAGCTTGTTCTCCAGCACCTTCACATTGACGGCCGACAGGTCGCCCACGGGACGGGGGCAGGTGGCGTAGCCTCGTTTCTGCCGGAAAACAGGACGGGGTGTTCATAATTCTTGTTATATTCGACATTGTTTAGATGGCAACTTCAGGTGTTTTACGTAACACGAGCCTCCGCTGGGAGGATTGGCTGCCGTAACTTTTGTTGGTTAAGTCGAGACTTACGGCGATGGCGCGCAGAAGCGACGTCTTGCTAGCGTTGCAGGCCATGGCGTGGATTATGCTAAAATTTCTTCTATTTGCTTTTTAAGCAATGTTTTACAAATAATCGCAGAGCGAAAATTTTTGTCTCCGCTGTCGTTCGCGCTGGTGTGACCGTCGCACAGAGTTCCACAAATCCCTTTCCCAATTGGACTAAAAGTGGTCACACTAAGTAGCAGCAGTGATTTCTAATGAATCACGGGATTTTCAAAATATCGTGATCATAAACAATGGAAACAACGAGCAGACTTTTTAAGGGATCTATTGTTATTAAGGACAAAAGAAAAACATAAGGTTAGCCCCTTTTTAATATTTGGTACTCCTTCAGCACACAATGTTTTTTAAAACTATACTCGAACGTTTCAGAAAGAAGCACTATATTTATTAACTTTACTCTGGTGTATCTTAACCAAATATTAAAGGCCGTAAACTGTTTTAGACTTAGACTATCATCTCGAGGTCGCGGGCGTAGCTGAGCACTTGCTCGGCCAGTTCCTCGGAGGGCAGAAGCTCCTTGGGCTTGACGCTGCGGTCCGTGAAGCTGTAGTCACCGCTGGCCTCCAGTTTCCACTGGCGCTTCTCGCCAAACGCCTTAATCTCGTCGGGGACGCGCAGGTTGAGCCGCTTGGCCGCATCCTTGGCGGAGATCTTGTCGTAAGACTTCTCGATGCAGGCGCCGATCTCGTCGCGCACCGTCTCCACCAGCAGGTCCATGAAGTGGCTGTACACCTCGGCGGGCACCGTCGACTTGGCCTGGAAGATCTTGTTGTAGCGCCCCTCCATGATATACTGCTCCAGGGCAAGAATGGGCCGGATGAACTGGTTGTGCTGAATGACATCGACGGATAGCAGCTCCAGTTCCGTGTGGAAGTCGGACACCCGGTTGCCGGAGAGGAGGTATAGCAGATTGAGACCCAGCAGCTTGTACTTGCTCTCCGACTCGCCGATGATCTTCGCGTAGTCGTAGTAGTAGCACTTAAGCTGCGCCATGTAGCGCTCGAAGGCGAGCAGGTCCTTGCTGAGCACGCTGTGCTCCACGGCCACCTCGAGCACGCTCCTGGCCAGCAGCAGTTGCTTCTTGGATGTCTGGGCGTCGTTACCGTCCGTGGGCAGGAAGGCCATCTTCACCAGGGCCACCTTCAGTTGATCCAGCAGCTGCCCGCATCTGGCGGTGTTCGGGGGTCGCTTCGCCCATTCGGCGGTCAGTTCCTTGTACAGCGTTTCCACGGTGGCCATCTTTTTCGCTTATTTTGTTAAATGGTTTGCACGGACTCAAGATGATTTTCGCTTTTTTCTAGAGATGGCAAATATGTATAAAATATACCGAAGTGCTCCCAAAAGTGTACTTTTTATACCGCTTTACTAAAAAAAAAATATACCATAAATATACATAGGGTATTCCTTAAACGATTATTTGTTAATTAGTTTTTTACAGCTATAATTTTGATTTCACTGACCCAATTTCAGTATATATCTGCTGAGTTTTCAGAAATTCAGTCGTTCCGGGAATACCCAGAATATTTTTTAGCAAGAAAAACGTTTGCAGGTCAAAAACATTTTGTCCACCCCTAAGCGATAATTTTATTTCGGCCAGTGCTGTACAGTGCAGGTGCTTTGCCCGCGTTGCCCAACACAGTGAGAATTCGCTAAACGCCAAAGCTGAAGATTGTTTTTTCTTTTAGAAAACTTGATAGCCACCCAAAATGTCTGACGAACCAAACACCGCCGTGTGGGACGACTCCCTGCTGGTAAAGACGTACGACGAGTCCGTGGGCTTGGCCCGCGAGGCACTGGCCCGCCGCTTGGCCGATTCCACCAACAAACGTGAGGAGGAGAACGCAGCCGCTGACGAAGCTGGAGAGGATTCGGCCACTGGCGGAGCCATTAGTCCCGAACCACTGTCCGTCAAGGTGGGCGACTACGCCCGTGCCACCTACGTGGATGGTCTGGACTACGAGGGCGCCGTGGTGTCTATCAACGAGGACAAGGGCACCTGCGTTATCCGCTACTTGGGCTACGAGAACGAGCAGGAGGTGCTGCTCCTGGATCTGTTGCCTTCCTGGGGCAAGAGGGTGCGCCGCGAGCAGTTCCTTGTCGCCAAGAAGGAGGACGCGGAGCAGGCGAACCGCTCGAAGGCATCCGCTGTCGCTGGCACATCGGGCCAGACGAAGAAGTTATCCGGAAAGGGCCGAATCTCTGGAGGGTTGGTTATGCCGCCCATGCCACCCGTGCCGCCCATGATCGCCGGTCAGAGCGACGGCGGCGAGCAGGACTTCGTGGCCATGCTCACGGCCTGGTACATGTCCGGCTACTACACGGGTCTCTATCAGGGAAAGAAGGAGGCCAATACCAGCGCCAAGAAGAAGACACCCAAGAAGTAGTTACATCCCTCATCTCATCTCCACATCTTTCCTAAAGACTTGTAGCCATTAAGCAAACAAAACGATTAAAAATTGTTAAGTTAAGGAGTCATTTTAGTGCTGGCGATATCGGGTTTCAGTTGTCAAAGGAGAAAATGCCGATGCAGGCAGAAATTTAGGCACTTACAACATCTGCCCTCTTGTGGACGTCAGTTTTTCGACGACATTCACAGCGAGCAGTCGAATTGTGCATCTGGTGCATTTCGAACGGATTTTTTATACCCTTACAAAGAGCTCTTAAGTTTAGTCGGAATTTGGAAAAGTACCGCGGCCATACATAATAGTAAATGTCGACATGTGTTTATTATAATTTCTTCAATATTCAGATATGACATAGCTGCTATAAAAACGAAATTTGAGTTTTATGTAGATAGAGTATTCAGAATTCGACTTGCCGAGGTCAACAAAATGAAATAAACTTTTGAAAAGTACATATCACCGACGTTTTGCAACACTGCCCGCTGTGAGCCATGAACAGGCGTAAGATTTGAAACACAAGTGCAAGGTCTTCTGATTGAACTAGTGTTTTCTTCGCAATGCCAGGCCAGATTCGAGTGCTGGACTTTGGCGATGGCTCCGAGCCCCTCCAGTTGGACTATCCAGACTCGCGGATCTTCAGCAACTGCTCCAGCTACGGCGACCGTGTACTGGGTACCAGCTGGAACGAGATCACCGTGCACCATCGAGGTCAGCTGAACTACCTGGAGAATCCGAAGCAGGCGATCATGGAGGGTCTGTACCATGCGGTGGATGGTGCAGAGTTCTATCCGGTGTTCTACCAGGTGGGTTCCGTATATCCCACACCCCCTCCATACACATGGACTTTTAAACGGCCCGTGCCGAATTTTGTAGGACGGTAGCAGGGCGGATACCTTTCTGGTCCGCAACTGCAAGGCGGCCATCGACAACCTCTTCAATCTGAATCTCACCATCAGCCTGGACAGAGGCGCCTCCATCCCCATCAGCGTCCAGCTGGGCGTGGCCGAGTACCGGGTGAGCCAGATATCGCCGCCATTCCTCATCGCCCGGGTGGTCAGCCAGCTGTTGACTCGGCTGGTGCAAAGAGACGGCGTGGGCGGACTGCTCAACCTGGACAATTTTGGGGCCCGTCCGGAGTTCTGCAATATAGTCGTGAGCCTGGGCAATCCGAGCATTCTGATGAACGTGTGTCAGGTGATACGGAACGACCACGCAAGCTTCCGGGTGAACGGGTTCATATTGTCTAACAACCACATCCGCAATGTTCGTCCCCTGACTCTGTTCTCCAATGTGGACTATGCATTGCTGGACCTGAGTGGCAACAAGGTGAGTTGGCTCCCCCTAAGTGAAGTTAAGCTTCGGATTAAGTGTGTCCTTAGATCAAGTCAGCCGATCGCTTGTGCCGCGCCCTCGAGCAATTTCGAGCCACAGAACTGAAACTGGACAAAAATCCCATTGCTAGGAGTAACAACTTTCCGGGAAACATCAGGTCGTTGGAGAAGAACTTCAAGGTTGTGGTAAGTGTAATACACACACCATACGAATTTCATCATATAATTGATACCAAACATCCCATCAGAATGGTGTGCCCTTTGAAAAGCTGCACAAGGCCTTTTCCCCTCTGAATAATGAAATCGATTTGGAGACGGATGGATCGCGACTCGACGCAAATACCATGTGGAAGCTGCCCGAGTATGAGAACAGTCAGGACTGGCATGCCTTTATGGTGAGTTTATCTGGTAATTTCCAGGATTTCCCAGTTATAAACACATGGTGTGATCATAAAGCCGGAAAACGACCATATGCTTCCCAACCGTTATTCTTAAAAGGTACCCGATCCGCATCACGAATTCAGCAAGGACTTGTTCTTTGACTACTTCTTCATTAGCGTGGAGCAGGGCTTGAGCGAGTTCTACCCCTGCTACTACAAGGTGAATATGTCATTTTTCCAGAAGATCTTGGCTAATAATTATATTTTATCTATTTAGTATATAGAAACAGAACACGTATTCCTCGTACGCAATTGCTATGATCAGATTGCACATTTGGTGAATAATTTCAAGCTGGAGATGTGTGTTCCGTCGACAAATAATTCAAATGAGGAGCGATCTGTCAGTTACTACCTGCGCATGAACGTGGCCACTTTTAAACAGCATCATGTCGACCCGGAGCAGTGCATTCAGAAGGCTGTCCAGCGTTGCTATGTGCCTCAAAACCGGCTGCTCAACCTCGACCGGTTCCAATCCAACGAGTGTCTGCAGGATGTGGTGGTGCCACTGGGCAAGACCAATGTTTTGGCCCACATATTGTCGGTGGCGTCGCGTCAGTTTATGACCACCTGCTCGGAGATTCGCTTGTGCCGAAACAAGATCTTGGGCGTGGAGAAGGCCCATGTCCTCCGGCGGATGGGCAATCTGCGTGCCGTGGATCTGAGCCACAACTGGGTGTTTGAGCTGACAATGATCAAGTCTCTGGGTGAGCTGCCGCTTAAATCCTTGGTACTCCACGGGAACCCACTCTGCCGCAATTACCGCCTGCCCAGTGAGTATGTCCGGGCGGTCACGGAGCTGTTTCCGCAGCTGACCACCTTGGATGGCGTGGATCTGCAGACAAATCCCGGCCAGTCGCCGCAGAAGAACTTCCTCTGCGACACAGGCGCCTACGAGTTGGTGGGCGAAGTCTTCCTCAAAAACTATCTGCTGGAGTTTGAGCGTGAGGAGGACCGCTGGAATCTGAGCAAATACTACTCCGAAGACTCGCTCTTCACCTTGACTTGCAACTACAGCTACAACATGATCCAGAACCACCAAACTGGCCCAATGATGCAGCGCATATCAGCATACCGCAAGCACGCTCGAAATCTGCACAGAAATGACCCGTCGAATGCTGCCAATGGCGTGTACGTGGGCTTCTCCGAGATCATGGATGTGCTGATGGCACTGCCCCGGGTCAGCCACGACTTCCACTCCCTGCAGACGGACGTGATGCACTACGATGGACAAACGGCGATAATCTACGTGACCGGTCTGCTCCGTGACGAGGCACCTGGCGGCTCGAAATCCATCGGTAATATCTTTCTGGGCTTTAGCCGGCAGTTCGTGGTCAAGTTCGATGGAGATGGCCTGGTAAGTGGAGAATCACTGTGGTACATATGTTGATAATGCGACTATAAGTGTGTGGAAGGGTACTATTATTATATATACACGCAGAAAAGTATTTTATGATGGTCTGTTAGGTAGAGTGATATACCTATCTAAGGAAAGGTATCGTTTTATTTGAGAGATGAGCATAACAAGACTAACAAAACCAATTAGTTCAGGCATAAAGGTTTAAAAGTGTAGATATTTAAAAATAAAGTTTTTGTTACCTCGTTAAGGGGAATTTTTATGCTTTTAGCAATTTGGTCAAAGGTTAGTTAACAAATTTGATAAGGTAAATGACGGACAGTGCTGGCAAGGGTATTGCATTGCAGGCAACAAATAAATTATTATACAGCACAGAGAAGGAGTTATAATAATTTTGATTTTACAACATTTCAGGGCTTGGGTAGAAGAGCTCGCAGACTGAAGATAACAAATGAGCGTCTAAACATAATGAAACCCTCGAGCAGTATGATCAAAAACGCTTTCAGTGTAAACTATCCAGACCCAAGTGATCGTTTGTTGGAAGAGGACTCCCTGGACGTGAAGGACCACAAGCTGCTTCTGTTCCAAGAGGTAACCGGCCTCATTTCCACCTGGTGCACATCGATTGTTGAGGAAGCCGAGTGGGACTTCGAGCGAGCCCTCAAGTTGTTTATCCAGAAGAACGCAGACAAGGAAATCCCCGATGTAGCCTTCGCTTGAACATTAGTATTTATCGGCAGATGTTGTTTCCATTATCTTCCAATTTCAATTTTTCAAACTGTAAGAGGCCTGAAAACAAATTTTATGCCAAAGAAGTTGATTAAAGTTCCTATTGTGTTGATAAATTAATAGTAGGTACTTAAATGACTGAAAATGCCTATGATTTTCATTGATAGCATATAAACTATTTAGTGGCGGTCCTGACCAATAATAGTTTAGTTTCTTTTTAAATATATTTTTGCAGTTTTATAATTTAATTTAATTGTTTATGTGATTGTATATTTTGTCTCAATATTTTGTCCTTCTGAATATGTGTTTAAAAATTAGAAGGAAGTAATCAAAATATTGATCATTTTCAGGAATCTCTTTAGTGTAAGCAAAACAAACCTGCAAAGAATCCAAAGTTGTTATTGACTTTAAGCCCGGCTCCTTAGCCATAGCAATTTCGACATCCCAATAAAATTGCCATTATTACCAATAATATTGTTTATAGATGGCCGAAAACGTTTATTCAATAATTACGAGTTAATCACGTGCAAAAAGAAGTTCTTTTCCTACACATATATGGGAGAAGTATTGTATATCATCAATTCGCAATCTTTAGCTGCGGAGGAATAGGTCTGGGCAGTGGGAAATAAATAAACATCGAGAAATTGCCATCGCTTAAATATTTAAATATTTTGTAGACTAGAAAATGTTTCTAAATACATTTAGCATATGTTTCTTGTATAATATGTATAATGCATTAGTAAACGTACGGTTCATGACCCTTACACAATTAATTACAAAAAGGGGAAAGTCCGACTAAGCTCTAAGAATTTGCATATATCGTTTAATGTGTGTGCTCAATGGTTTTAGCTGGATGGTAATGAGTGTTTCATGCAAATTTAGAGTATGGCTGATTGGATGATAAGAAGATTGAAAGAAATTCGAGTGTTTTTCCATGCTTTACATGTGTTGGCTTTAATTCCATAAGTTAGATCAAGTTTCAAAACAAACTCTAATGCCAAAATGAACGAATAACACTTGTCCAAGCTATGAGCGCGTTAATATCAGATAAGTCTGTTGCGTTTCACGTTCACGTCCGTCTTCGTTTCCGCATCCGGGTTGTGTGCTTTTTGTGTGTGAGTGTATGTATTTTGGGTAATTACAATGGTTAATTTATCGGTAAAAAGATTGACAAGTGGCAAGCGCTGCGATTCCCGCTGACTTCTTGGCTTGAAACAAACAATTGCGAAATTGGCGCTCATAGTGGTGATAAGTTGGATCTTCGGTTGCTATGTTTCTCTGGGTTGCTGCGTCTGCAGCTGCTGCTGATTGACCCGATTTGATTTGGTTCGCCAGCCTCCCGATAATGCTTCATTTGCGTCTGCCGCCCACTGTGCTCCAGCCTCCAGAATCCGGGTGTTGTTGGTTCTGTTGCCGGGCGCTGCGTGCTGAGGTGGTCGTGTGTGGAGCACCACTGGCGGCAGACGCGGCAGCATCGTCTCACTTCTTACCGGGAGGCGCTATTGGTTGGCCGCGCTCCTTGCCGCGCAGCTTCATGCCCAGAACGCGCTCCATCTTGCCCAGGATCAAGTTGTTGGGGATGCCGCGTCCGGCCTCGTAGTCGGTCACAACCTGCTGCTTCTCGCAGATTTTCTAGGAGGGAAAAAGCATTAGCTTAGTGAACTTAAAATTGGTAATAAACAATTTAACCAAAGAGGACGTTTTCTAACCATAAACTTATGATTCAGAAGTTTGTTGCCTAAACTAATTAATCTTCCGTCTTGTCGTTAAGGAGTTTTGTTCAATAAATATTACGCGAGCTTAAAAGTTTATTTGCTGTTAAAGTCCCATAACAACAGTTTCAGCATTCAATATACATATTTAATGGAATGCGTTTCATGACCTAAAAGGGGATAAGCTCAGAGCTCTAACCTAACGAGCTAATCCCCAGTAAGCCCAAGTTAATTTTCCTAATAGATGATCTTTTACTTGATCGTTTTAAGTATGGAAATTTTAACTTTGTTATGAAAAAATAGTAAGTTAGTTAATTCAACTAACTTTAAATCTATGGGAGGTACGTTAGTTTAAAGCAGACTCCAAATCAAGGAGAAAATGACAAATGACCTTATCTCCTTTGGTTTTCTTTAAAGGGGTTCAAAACCTACAGTGGCTAGATCCTTTTGGCTGAGACCCTTGCCCTGACGTCCTTGCTGGATAAGCTTGCCCACATCAAGTGGGATTTTATCGTGGCGCAGCTCCTCGGTTTCGCGGTCCAGTTTGGCAGTGTTCTTTGTGGTCACATGCTGCTTGTTGGTGCCAGCACCATCTAAACGGGAGCAGAAATAGGGTATTACTATGGGGGATTTACAAGCGTGTGGTAAAAGGTTGGCTGCACTGGTGAAATCAGCAGAGCGTTGACACAAATAATAAAACAAATGCCACGCAATGCAGCAGGAGTGCTTCTAGGTTAGACAGTGGTGTGCTCGCAAGGGGGGTCACTTTTGGGGTCGGGGGCCAGGGGAACCGGCGCTCACATTTCTGTTGGGTATCCACGGCGACTCCTTGACGGCGCGCATTATTTACCGCCGATTCCGTCTTCAGGTTGGATTTGGGTGCCTTTTTTCGCAAAACGGTTGGAGCCGAGTCCCAGTCCGACATCTTTTTCGTAGTTTTTAGAGCACCGATTTGGGTGATACGGAAAAAATTGAAATTAGTGAGTTAACTCTTTCTAACCGATCGCCGCACTGACTGGCCGCTTTGAGGGGACTCACATTGGCTGCTTTGTTTAGCTTAGTTTGCTTTTATTATTAATTAAAACTACGAAATTCCAGAACTATCTTTTTTGTGTGGGGATTTTAACGTCTGTTAGCGTTAGTGGTGTGTCTGTTGAAGCAGGGACCAGCAAACGATGTATCGATATGTGCGAGGCACTATCGATTGTACCGCCAGCTTTGCTAGCACTCCTAGAGATGAAAACTAGTCATCATTGACGACCGCGAACTTTAAGCCCCTAAGGTTAAATAATGTAGTTAGGCTCTTATTTAGCCAACCGAAAGTTGGACTGTTGGCCGATTTATATAGTCAGCTGAAAAAACCCTCTTCCAAGCCAAAAGGAATAAAAAACGATTATATACACTATTTCTTCCAACTTTTTTCAATGTTGAAAATTGCACCGTTACTTGTTTTTCGAAACAAGAAAGCGATAGTTTTCAAATATTTTGAAAATTTTTTACGCTTTATTTTGATACTTTTGTTGTATTAGTTTTAAAGTTATCTTATTAAGTAATTATTCATAAAAATTATGTTATATTAGGTGTATTTATTTCATCTACCAAACCTTGTAAAAACTTAATTTTTGTACATACACTATATACATTTAATAACTCAAAAAACAATTGTAAGAAATTTGTTATTGCAGATCTAGAATTGATATTGTAATCTTTTCAATATTTATAAAAAAAATTGAACACTTTGCAATCATAGCATGTACTATTGATTTATCAAGCTCTCATGAGTAGTTTGATATTTTCCAGACCCTTTTAAAACGAAAACCCAATTGGCGATAATAGGGCACTCATTTGTAATTTGTGAGGGCTTTCTTTAAAGTAATGGGTATTACCTTATGCCTTTAATTTAAAGGCCCCCGAGATGTGACGCAAATAAGTTCTTTACCGGCGTCATCAAGGTTACGTTGACGGCGTTTAATGGCATTAAATGATCGGTAGCACTTGAAATTGTCATCTTCTTATCAGCTTATAAGCTTTAATCTTCACACAAAAAGGACTGTTTGAGTTCTGCGCCAATTACTTATCTGCTGCAAGGAAACATTCGATGATATTTCAAGCGAATCTATACTAAGGATCGCTAGTTTCTTGTAGTATTTTTTGTTATCAGACAAATGTGATTAGTGACGGCTGGGTAGTAAACTTGAACGTCTGTCTTAGTAGAGGTTGACTTTGGTGGTCAACTATTGTTAAAAGTCATAATCAGGAATAGCTATGGATTGTGTACTCTAACTTGAACCATATCGTTGACTGACACATATTAAAAGTTTTGATTTTAATAACTTTTTATTTTAAATTTCCTCAAAATTTAAATTATTCCTTTTTTTAACAACAACAAAAATCGCTGATAAGGCCTCAGAGTTATTTGTTTTGTTCTTGATAATAAGTTATGGAAATGTCATGTTGCTTAATATGAGATAATACACATTTACGCGGTGGTTCATATTGTTTTGGCTTTACGCTTATACATATGATCTACAGAAAATACCACTTAGCGAAATCAAAATTAGATAACTTAAACTGTGGACCTAAACAGAGAAAATATTTACAAACATTCTATGTATTTTACCTGATAGCAATTAACAAATGTTATAAAAATACAACTACTTTCATTTTTATTGAAAGAAATAAGAAATAATATAAACAAATTTAACAATCCAGATTTAAAAATGTTGTAATGTTTACTGTCCAACCAAACATTTAAATATCATATGTTTTCCACAAAGGTTTTGTTATTCATCTTATACATATTTGTGTATAATTTTTATGAACAACTTGTGTATGCTGCCGTTGTTATCTTCTTTTCACCTGAGATTTTACACCTACGCAAAGAGCTTACATATTGTAATCTCTTATCGCCTTAATTCTCTAAAGAAAAACAGAGCGAGGGAGAGAGCGAGAAAGAGAGAGAATAAAGGCGAGAGAAAGAGAGAGGAACATCGATAGGCAACTTGGGAGCGCGGTTCCGACGCGATTTTTAGTTCCATTTCGAACGTACAGCGGTCGCGTCGTCGTGAGCGGTTAAAAACGCCTAAATCGGTTAGAAAACTGCCAAACTCAAGTTGTTTACCCAGTGCATTTAAATTACCCATATAGGTGCGTGTGTCTGCGTCTCGACAAATTATGCTGAATTCATATAATAGCATAATGCATCAGCACAATTTATGAAGCCTTAACTGTTGTCATTTGAATAAAACTCACATAACTTGTGCCAAGAAGTTCTCTCGATCATTTTGGCAGTGGCAATCATCTAGTACTTAATTGAACCATTAGAATGCACTCTATCTATCGTTCCCAGACATTTCTATAGTTGCACCTGCGGTTTGTATTTATTTTCGTCACTCTCAGTCACAAATATGTAGATGGAATTGCTTAGGGGAACCTGTTCGGCGGACATCTATAATTGTTGTATAACAAACAAATAACGTTTTTTTTGTTCGATTTCGTGATGAGCTCAGCGAAATAATATAGTATTAAATTGTTACCATTCGACATTTTGCATATGAATGAAAAAGGCTGGAAACTTGAGGTGGCTACATTAATCAGTTTTGGGAACAAATTTGGTTTTGCTTGTTTTCTTAGTTTTTTCGGTCTCCATTTCCACGCAGCGTGTGACTTTATTTTTATTCGCCCTGGAGGTAAAAAAACACAGAGAAAAACATTTTATACGATCGAGACCCTAAAATTTTAACAAAGTCATTGTTTTAAATAAAAAATTTAGCTTAAAAGGTTAAATTTTTATTTGAAGGTTGTTGTTATTAATTGAGAATAAAATATTAACTGTGTTTTTATCATATTATGTATTGATTGTCTTTAACAACTGAGTCTTAAAAACACCAATACTTTCTTTGAAAGTATATACTTCAAAGTTAGTGTTTCTCAGTGTAGCAAGCCCTATGAAAAGTTCAACGTTCTAGGCTAAAATCAAATCTTTTTTGTGGCCAAATTGCGTTTCGTTGGCTGAGCAATCAAATTAGCAGGTGGCAGGCAGCTGTTTGCATCACCTGAGTGATTTAAATGAGCCGAGTGCGTTTTGCACGCGTTTTAAGAACGCGCTTAAAATAATTAGGTCTCCAGCGCACGGAGATTAATCTAAGTTCGTGCAATTAAAATGGATAGCAGCACAAAGATAAGCAAATTACGCAAACAAATAGTTGACACAAGTGTCTTGTCGTCGTTGCTCCTTTTGGCCAACTCCCGAGTCCCAACTCTCTCGGCGGATTACCAGATTTATGGCTTGTCCTCTGGGCACGCGACTCCCACTTGGACACGCCATGTTCCCCGTTCCAAGGACCCAGGGGCACATTAAATATTTAATTTATTTTCAGACCCCGCTCGCTCTCACATACAAATCTCGAATTTTGCGGTTGAGCCCTAAAATTTTCGGAATTCTTGCGCGTTTTTTGGCTGCCCGAATATGTTGACGGCTTCAATAGCCGATGCTTGACACTTGGTCATTTGCTATTTGCCTTTGCGGCTACCTGAGGGGCGTGGGAGAGAAGGTTCCATCCAGCCCAGTATGTGGGCCAACTACGACTACCAACTAGGCAAAAAAACACAAACATTGGGCTGAAAGAAAACCGGTTATAGGCCAACGAACATTGACTCTAACTTGTTTTTCCTCTTTGCCTTTTTCTTGCTCCCGCTCTCTGTCGCGATCACTTGCTCTTGGGAAATTCGGTCGCTGGTTTCCATGGCGCTGGTTTTCCATCTGCCCTCCCTTCAAATCGATTTAGCCAAATTGCACAAGCTGTAAGCAGTTGCTTGGCCCTTCTCGAGGCCTTTTTTTATATTCTGGTATTATAATACTTGATTGATAAAGTTTTTGTTGAAAAAGTCTCTTACATATTTTTTCGTTATTATAAAAAGTATAAAACTGGTATTTAACTAATTATTTGATTAATGTTTTTTTTGAAGACAATAATATTAATAAGTTTTACGCATAAAGGTTAATTTATTAAACATACTTTATATAGGATAAAGATGTAGAGGTATTCGACTATTTTTATTTTTACGATTTCCGGGCAGCTTTTTTTGTTTGCTCTTGAAAATTCATTGGTTCTAAAGAACAGGAGTGTTTGCTTTTAATCGCTTCAACTAAGTTGCACAATTTTAAGGTTTGTTTGTTTACTAAGCTTTTTACAAAACTTGCAATGTAGAGCACTGTTATAAGGCGTAAACAAGTTCAAGTGCTTATTTCTCATCAGCGGTTTTATATATTGAGAGAGGGAATTTCTCTCGATCGCCTAGCTCTTGAAATTCCCCCACTCGTTTCAAATAAATTGCAGAATTTGTCAAAAGTTTTTCACTCTTGAAACGGTGCCAAAAGAATTTTGGCATTCACCATTGCTCACTTAACCTTAACCGAAACACTTTCCTTTCTATTCCTTTGGCTTCCTTGTTTGATGACGAAAATAGAGTCTCATGCGGCAATCAGCACTTTTCTCGATTTTTAATGGCCATCAGTTAATATATCATTAGAAATGAAGCAATTCTATTTTCGAGCGCCGTCAGATATTCCGGCTGCCAAACAAATATCCCAAAAATAGTTTTGAAAACTCTTTCAAAATTCCAAGACGGCTCCCCCAACCCACACTTCTCACTTGTCACGCTGAGGTCAAGCAGGCGGCATATTTTACAAAATATTTTCCAACAAAACAAAACGCAGACCAGACATGATCCCATCCATCGGACTTGTAATGGGGAAGGTCGCCATGGGGCCCTGGTAATAAATTAGATACTTAATGTTCCCAGACAATTTTCGGGTATAGCTTTTAATTAAAGATTCCCAAAGGCAAGCCTAGAATTATCCGGGGCTCCGAACGCCGCTTCCCCGGAGAAATTCGATGTCTGCATAACAACTAGATAGTGGCCTTGTCGGCCCTAAGTCCCGATGTTTTATGTTATGCTCGGAACATGGATGTTCCGGTCGCCCAAGACTCGCCATAAATATGTAATCTCTCTCGGTTTTATATGGTGTGCATGATATATGCGCCATTATCCGGGGACGTGACGGGGATTTTAAGTGAATTGCGCTTGAGCATCATTACGATAATTGGTCGACCTGGCATTCTGGCATTCGCTCTCCTCATGCCACTCATTTGCACACATATGCTAATTAATATGCACAGTAGTTTCAGAGCTTTGATTTTAGCATTTTCTTTCACTTTTCACATTTCATTCGCGACAATATTCGCGGGCAACTGCGAAAAACGCTAACAAAACGCTCGCAAAATCTGTATCTGAATCCAGCTGTTTGCGTGCGTATTCAATTAACTTGGCCAGCAATTGATGCAAGTATCTGCGCATTCAGTGCTCCACATCTTCGAATTGTTTCGTAATCGAAATTATTTAATTTCCCCGTAAAAGTTCAACGATCTCAGATCGATCAGTGTGCGCTGGAAAACCAATTGGTGAAATGATGAATTGGATTTTCAGTCACTGGCAATGACTTTTGTTGCAGACAGACCAAAAAATAAATAGAAAAAAATATCGATAATTTAGGCAAAGTGGAAACAGCAACTGAACTGAACATAAATTTCTGCTTTTGATTTATGTTATGCTCTAAAAAAACCGAAAACCGCACCGCAAAATGAAACCAGCACGAGGGCAGATCTCTTAGAAATATGAAAACTAGGAATTTTTTAAATAGAGAGGGTACAGAGAAACAAATATTATTACTCATTTTTTATAAAAAAAGTTTTAAATAAAATTAATAATTTGCCAAGATTTCTTTAAAAGTTTATGAATTGCTTTTATTGAGTTGAAATTATATTCTATTTTGTATAGAACAGCAATTGATCACCTCACCTGACAAATTTAAATATGATTAAAAATGAATTACAAATAATTATATTATTTTCTGTGTATAAATAGGGGCGTCGCTTATACATTATACACAATCAGGCAAATTAGCCAAATGTCACGCACACTTTTCTAGAAAATTCAAACAAATATCAAATAATAAATATCATTCCCAGATTAAATTAGTTTTCCAAGTTGGCGAATCTGTTTTACAAATGGATGAGAGGGTGGTGGGTTAAAAGCTGGAGCAATTTGCTTCCCCAGTTCATAAAAGCCAGCTAAGCAAACACGAGAAGGCAGCCAAATTGGAATTTTAATTTCGCATTGAGAAAACACAAAACTAGAAAAATGCCGATGGAATGGCTTCAAAATGCAAACAAAGGAGGGGCATTCAATTGATTAGGGGAGTGTCTATGGAGGGGGTCTCATTCTCAGATGGCAGATCGCAGATCGGATCGTATAGTAGTAGTATAGTATCGAGAGACTCTGGAAAGCTAGAAAAGTGCAACCAATCCGACGGATGCGATGTGAGGCAATTATTTGCACTTGAAAATGCAAAGATGGCAGTGGAGGCAGCAAAATTAGATGCGTGTGTCAGATCGCTTTTTGGCCTTCCGCACATGGGATATGTAATTGGAAATTTCACAAGCTAATTGCAGCTGTCAATGCTATGGCAGTGACGTCACTGATGTACACAGAAAAAATTAATCATGTGCATATACATATAATATATACATTTTCTAAACTTTTCATATCCCAAAGTATTAAATATTACTATTGTTTGTAAAAATAATGGACATCGAAGTTTATTTGGGGTTTTAATTATAAATGACAAAATAATATAATCAAATTATACTTGAAAATTCGGCAACCATTTTTAGATTTTATGAACATTTTCTATTCTAGATTATAACTTTTATTAATGAACATGATTGTTGTGATTTTGATTTGATTTTAACTATGTATATTCAAATATTCTATTGGTAAACCAAAAATAGATAATCAATATTAATAATTGATATCTACATGAGATCACGGTGAATTTATATATATTTTTTCAGTGTGCTAGTATCACATATCCATTTTATTTTTATTCCATACCATCTCTGCAACAGGTTGCCCAACTGCATTTACCAGCGATCGATGGGGCGAAATAGTAAACAGAAAACCCCCAATTTGTTTCCAAGATGTAGTTTTTTGGCTTAAGGGGTCTTTCCGGGGATTTCGGTTCATCTATTTCTGGTGCTGCTGCAACCATTTATTTGTTGTTCTTTCGGCTTGTGTTTTGACTGGCAGAACATTTATTTTTTTTGGAAGCGTGTTCCACCAAATGCATTTCTAAAACACAAGAAACATTAAACCGCAAAAGGCACCGAAAAAAACAAACAAAATTTTGAAAGCCAGTAAAAACGTTTCATTCAATAATATTTCACAGAAGGCACGATTTTCAAGGGTCTGATTTTGATTTTAAAGCAACTAAGACTAAAAATAATTAGCCGGGCAGCACTATTTTATCATCTCTTACTTCTTCTTTTTCTTTGGGTCTTCTGGTTTGGGAAATTTGGTATTGTACAGGGGAATCCATCCGGCAATTACTTTCCAATCGGTATAATAAACAACAGCCAAAGCTGCCGCCAGTCCAAAGGTGGCAGCTGATGGCATACTGTGGGCATCAGGGCTTATTTAATAAAATATTAAAAATAATAAACTATGTCCTTTAGTGGGTTTCAGTATTGTCGGATTTGTACTTTATTTAATATCTTTACACTTACAAAGCTAGGGCCAATGCCTTTTGATTTGTCGTAGGCTTGTGCTTACACCATAAACCAGTCAATTTGTTTTTCAAACTCATTTTGATTTTTATATTTTGAAAGTAACTTTCTTTCCAGTTGAATTTTAGAAGTAAAGTTAAGGGGTAGCTTGTCACCCAAAATTCAGATTAGAGTTAACACTAAAGTCAGGTCATGTTTCATGCTGTTAATGAGCTATTGTATCCCCATCAAAATTCCCTGGATTTCTGGGTTGATTAATCAAAGTCGGATGCGGGCACTAAATTGAAACATTACAATCTTTTATGAGCAATCTATGAGCAATCCCAACTTGTTGGCCTGACCTAATTGAGGAAGGAGTGTGAAGGTGGAGACAGGGGTTGGCTGTCGGTTGATGGACTTGTGCTGATGACTAAAAGCCACGTGGAGAACTGCAGCAATTTGTCAGCGGGGTCAACCGAAAATGAAAATCATTAGCCTAATTTTTAGGGCTAGAGTTAGGTTAGTTTTGCATGGCGGTTCAGAGCACTCAGAAAAAATATCACTAGATGTTAGGTTTGAGATCTTAAATCTTAAAATGTTTAATACGCACAGAATCAATGTTTTAATATTTTTCTTTTTTTTAATTTTTTATTTGCATTATTATTTATTGTATGCTTTGTTACAGAAAGAATTCCTAAGAATTGTCCAATTAAGTTTTGAATTTTGGTTCATTTCTTGATTTCAAATTTAAATAAAATTACAAATTTAGATAGCTTACACGGGGAAAAGTTTTCTAAATAATATAAAATATTCCAAATACAATAAATGTCTCAATGGATTTCTGATTGAAAGAGTTATTTTTTCCGAGTGCGGGTGCGTGTGTGCTGGCATTTCCTCCGAACTCCGACTGGATTTCCATTCGATTCGATTCTGTGGGGCCCCTCCCAGATTGTCTTGCCAAGTTCCTTGCCAGACGCCAGCGAAGCAATTTAAATGCCACACCTATCCGCTGTCTGAGGTGGGTGGTTGCCAGGAGGCCTCCACATATGACACTCGCCGTGTCCATTAGGGCAGCCACGGCCTGGTGGACAGGACGACAGTTCAAGGATATGCGCCCAAGCGAAGGCTGGGCCACTTAAATGTTCGAGCAACCCTTTTTCCGCCGCCCACCTGACTTTACCCGCCCTTTTATTCCCTCTGAATTTCCCCAGAGCAATGCGCCTGCTGATTTTCCTGCTGCTGCCACTGGTGGCCATCGCCCAAGGCGATGACTACTGCTTCAGCAAGGACACCTCCCGCCTCCAGACCCGCCAGTTCTCCTCGAAGACCGCCTACCAGATCGTCAAGGGCACGGACATCGACAAGCAGTACCTGGTGCCCGGCTGCCAGCCCCAGAAGATGTGGATCTTCCACAGGCACGGCACTCGGCTGCCCAAGAAAAGCATGATCAACAAGGCGCCCAGAGTGGCCGAGGTATGTTCTATATATCTTACGGAATAATGCATTATAAAGAAAGTAGTAAACTTTCTACCATAAAAAAATATCTTGGTCAAAATCACAAAGATTTGCCTTTAGAACCTTTTTAGGCTTAATTAGAACCATTGGCGTTTATTATTAGACTTTTTTGTTGACCAGTGTAATTACTTCTTTATAAAATAACTTAAAATATTTGTAAATAAATTAAATATGAATGTTAACAAACAATTTTCATTTTAATTTAATTAAATTCCAAGTCACATAGAAACATTTTCTGTACATATCACTAAACAAACCTAGTCTTTTTAAGCAAAAATAAAATAAGAACGGATATTTTTATAAAGTGAGAGTGAAACTTTTTATCTTTGCTTACGAATTAAAATTTTCAAGAAAATTGTTTATGACAAAACAGCCATTCATTTGTACACAAGCTGCCAATTAAGGAAGCAGTTAATTACAAGCAATTATGAGCTATGGCCATTCGATTTTACGACAAATATTATTCTGAACAAATAAGTCATTTGTATTCAGCTTAAGTTTACTATTGATTAGTGGAGGATTTGTTTTGTTGGATATATTAAATTATTCAATGTTATTATCTATATTCCTTTGCTAGCTGCGCGATCTCATCATAAATAACTATAAAGTGGCCAAGACCAAGCCGGAAACGGATGAGCTGTGCCAGACCGATCTGTTGGCCATCCAGTTCTGGAAATGGAACAGCAGCATAACGCCCGATATGGAGGAGTATCTGACTACCCAGGGTTACGACGATCTCAGGGGCACGGCCAAACTGTATCAGCGCTACTACCCAAGTGTGCTGCCCCCGGTCTACAACGATACCTATTATCAGGTGAGTTTGCTTGCTTCGATCTCAAAATCTCAAGAGAAGAACATATTTAAAGTTTGTTCTTGCCCATAATTTACCCAGTTCCGTCACACGGACACCCAGCGCACCACGGAAAGCTTCAAGGCCTTTGCCGAAGGACTCTTTGGCTCCCTGAATTCCGCCCACTCCGTCGATATCCCCAAGCAGGATCTGCTGCTCCGTCCCTATGACTACTGCTCGTCGTTCAAGGATGTGAACTACAAAGGCGCGGGCTCTGAGTACGAAAAATTCCATCAATCTAAGCTGTACAATGACACCCTGGCGGATATATCCACTCGATTGGGGTAAGTTGTTTTGTTAAGCGAATTTTAGGGTTTACTCTGGGCTTTTAGAATGATTAAGTAGCTTAGTAATTATATAAATAACTATAAAAATGGATAAATCTTATTAGACTACGCGAATCACATGGCTTATTAAACCAGAATATTTTGTTGTTTTTGTTAAAAGCGTTTATTTTTATTCAGTGCTTAAATTGGTGTTTTCAATTACATTTTATATATTAATGGAGGAAGCGAAATTATGTAAAATTAATTTGGTAATATTAGTATATCTTTGAGAGTATAACTTTTGACACCTGTTTTTCGGCAAACAGTTTCCTTTACACCCTGGAGGAGGAGGACATTAAGCTGATGTACGATATGTGCCGCTATGAGCAGGCGTGGAACGTGAGTTTCTAGTGAAAAACATATTTTACCCTCAACAAAATTCTAAATTGGTCGAACAAATTACAGGTGGACCGCAACAGCGTCTGGTGCGGAGCCTTCCTGCCGGAGCAGGTGACTGTCTTCGAGTATCTGGAAGATCTCAAGTACTACTACGGATCGGGCTATGGGTTCCCGGAAAACGAACGCCTCAATTGCCGCCTGGTGCAGGACCTTCTCACCCATTTGAACAACCCCGTTTCGCCGCACGTGGTGGCTCATTTCGGGCACTCCACGGGTCTGCTGACCCTGCTCACTGCGTTGGGCATCAAAAAGGACGATATCAAACTGAGGGCTGACAACTACGACAGCTTGACCAGCCGTCGCTGGAAGACCAGTCTGATCGATCCGTTTGCCTCCAATTTCGTGGCCGTGAAGTACGACTGTCCGACGGACCTGGACCGCGAGAAGGTGGTATTTTTCCTGAACCAGCAGGCCGTCCAGCTGGACTGGTGCAACGTGGGCCTGTGCAAGTGGTCCGCTGTGCTGGAGAAGTACAGGGGAATTGCGGATGCGGACTGCGGTGATTACTACTGCCGGACGGGCGGAGCTGCGATGCTGGGATCCGGAATTTCCGGCCTCCTGGCCACCGCCATCGCCGCCATTCTGGTCTACTTAATGCACTAACTTTCGATTAGAATAGCTCTTAACTTGTAATGTACAAAGTTCGTACCAAATGAAGGGCCGTCTCGCCTGCGGATGTCAGTAAAGTATTTTTCGATTTAGATTTTCTACTTTTAATCCAGCAAAAAGCACAAAACTTCCCACAGTCGAAAAACCATACCATACAAACTCACACTCGGACACTGAAAATTCATCTTAACGATTTTTTAAATGCTTAACGTACGTTGACAGCGCTACAGTCAAAAATAGCTTTATATTAACTAAATAAAATGAGTATTTAAAATGTGAGCTTCGTTTGAAAGTGTTTCATTTTGGCGCCAAGGGAACTGCTTGTGGCCAAAAAAAGCAGTTTGTAAAGTAAATGTAAAATGGCAGGTTGTGTAAACAACCGGTAGATGGCACAAAAACTCATGATTTGTATAATGGAAAAATTATATTATAGCTAAAAAATATTAAGGGCTTAAAAATTTATTAATAAATATATTTGAAACTGATTATATTTTTTATACGCTGTTAAATTTGTATTAATCGAACCTAAATATGCTAACATAAAAAATTTGAGTAAAAATACCTTAGGTGCAAGTTATATGGAGTTATATAGGAATTGATTTATGGAAAATTCGATTTTAGGTAGAATAAAAATAAGTTTGGAATGCTATTGCAAAATTTTACTGCCACCGAGTTATGTTTAAGCTACAAAAATTTTTATTGTTGGAAAAGTTAAGGTTATTGTTAAACTCTTTAAACTTAACTTAAATAAACTTTTTTTGTATCCATGTTATTTAAGTAATCGTTTTCGGTTAGTAACAAAAGCCGATAAATTACTAATCTCGCTGTAAGTCGCGGTACTTCCAGGTCGCTTATGCCCAACTTGAAGCATGGAAGAAATGTGAAATTAATTACATTTCCTGGGCACAATCAGCGCGGCATCTACGACCACTGTGTCTGGCCTGGAGGAGAGTCTACTTCACTCCCGTTCTCCACTTGAAAAAGGCAGCTTTGACAAATCCTTTTCGGGTGTGGAAACCGTAGGCCCTGTTTAAAGTGTTACACTCCAGTCTTTTTCCACCGAATGCCCCTGTTCGGCAGTTTTCAGAGTGAAATGACGAGGATAATGGGAGGAGGAGGGCAGGTGGGCTGCTATGCAGCGTCACGTGTTTCCTGTTAAATGCTCTAATGATGGGTATTAGGCCAGACTAAGTGCCACTCATAAGTGCCGCACACGCACCTGACTCTCGGATCCTGGCCCTCGATTTCGGTCCTACCTGCCAGCGAATCCGAATCTGAAACCGACTTTGTGACCTGCCTCCGCCTTTGACATCGAAATTTACGCAATATGCGTTTTTTATTTCGCTCACTCCCACGCCGCCTTAGAGCTACCATCTTTTGGGCGTTGTCACGGCAGCCCAACTGACGGTTTTTTAGCCCGCCCACCTTTGAGGTCCTGCCAAATTCCACGCCCCCTGTCTGCCTCAGCTAGTTGAGTGTCTTTGTAGTTGTTGCCTGCGTACGTGGTTTTATGCCACTTTCGATGTTTCAACTACAACGAATTTCCCGGTCAGTAGGTCTATCCATCCGATGGAACACACTTAGGATGAGTCTAAATTACTATTTTTCATTACGTTAATACTCTATAAAAAATCTGACAAATTACTTTAAAGACAAGCCCATCTATAAATAATGTGTTAAAGATTTTCAATTGGTTTTTCTGGCTTTGCAAAAGATGGTTATAATAATATATTTTAGCTTAAAAGGTCTTTCGAATAAATTATTTACATATATACATGGTATATTTTACATATTTATTATTTGTCTCCCATTCGAGCAAATTAAAAACAAGCGGAAGAAGCAATTACAATTTTTAATTTAACGGTTTAACTTCTTAACTTTTTTCCCACCTATTAATTATTCATTCGTTTGGCATAATTATTGAATAATATTAAGTCCGGCTGCCAATTGAGGGGAAAAGATTAAAAGGCAGAATTAACCTGGATTGCATCGAGATGCATGCATAAGCCAGATTTATATCGCAAACAAAAATATTTACTCATGCATTTTTTTTTATATTGTGCACTCTTTTACTGTATTTTTTGTGTGTAAAGCATACACTTTGACTTAATTAAAATGGCCAATTCAAACACAAACTACAAAAATGTAGAGCAAACAAAGAAGAAAATTGCTTTGATAACGACCTAAAATGAACTCTCTCTCAGCTGGATGAAATCCAAGCCAAAAATTACAAGAATTTTTGTGGTCAGGCTATTAATATTCTAACGCAAAAGTCAAGAGCAAGGCATATACACAGGTGTTTGGCTTCTGTGTAGCTTATGTGGTGAATGAAAATGAAAAGTTGCAGTTAAAAATGATTACCAGCAGTGTTGGCTTCGTTCTAGTTTTTACATTGTCCCCACAGTTGATGGTTAAAACCCAAGTGCTTCAAGCCAAAGCCTAGATGTCCTTACATTTTCAATCAATTTAAGCAGATATTAAATATTTTATTAGAAGAACAACAATAAAACTGGATTTTATGGTGCATCCTAGTCGAATTTATATAAAAAAGATAAACTTAATATTTTCACTTATCACGTAACATTATTTATATTAAAATGGTCATTAAAACAATTATTGATCTAAAAACTACAATTTGGATATTTAATAATCTAAAAATAAAATCCCCCTATGATATAAAATAAGATCAAACGTGAATCTTATTTGAAAAGTAAATAAATAACTTGTTTGGCTTTAATTAATGACAAAATAAGGGAACCCTTTGAATAGAGCTTGGCGAATGCACAATCTAGAGACTATAAAAAAGGACTTGAAATTCTGTTTATTTAAAGTGAACCAAGAGAAACTCCCATTAGTGATGTGAAAAGTGGTGTCCATAACTGGCAGTTGACCAATTGTGTAATCCGATGCGACGTCAACAGTAATATTTTATCCGGGCCCTGGCATTTCATTGCTAGCCTGCTGTGTGGAGAGTGCCCGGGGCGAGAACTGGACGAGCAAACAAGGCCTAATAATTAACCAATTACCTGTCGCACTTCAAAGCTCCTGACCTGCACATCCTGCTTCTCGGGTAACACACAAACACACACACACACCCATACTCAGAAAAGTAGAAACCCTTTTTTGGCCCTTTGGTGCTACACTGCACCCGAATTGAGTTGCCTGTTGCTGCTGGTCGGAATCTGACCAGAGGCCACAAAACTTTCATCGTCAGCTGCGGACAGATGGAGAGGATTCCGAATTGCTTATTCATAGCTCACTGGCAACCAAATGAGTGGCCATTAACGAGTTCTTGATGGAAGTTTGGGTTCTGGTCGGGCTACAAATAGTTGAGACCGTGCCATGGACAGCAAAGATTAACCCGGATCAAATTTGGCTCACAGAGTAGCAGACGAGATAAGCTCGAGTTAGTTTGCGGTTGAGTGGCTCTAAAATTTTGCAAATAATCTAACGTTTTAATAGAAAAATCTGTGAAAAATTACAAACAAGTAAAAAGATACATCAACGATGATAAATCAACATATTTATTTTAAGTTCTACACTTCAGATGATTCATTCCAGAGAAAGTCGTTATATTTTTCACTGGATACTTTTAGACAGTGATTTTATGAATTCTTGCATACATAATATATATTTTGCGGTATTTATTATATAATATATATATATATATTACAACAGTCTTATTATGACTCTTAAATTATGCACAATTAATATTTGAACGTGAACAAATTGGGCTTATGAATTTGGCAGCCTACGACTCGTTGACAAAAGTATAAATTTTATTTTTAGCACTCAATTAGGGGGAGACATTGATTAAGGGCGAATGTGGTGCCCAACAACGGCACGTTCCACCTCCGTGCATCGCTGGGAAACCACCTCCAAAGCGTCACATCCTCGGGTTAAGGATGCCACCTCGATGGCCGTTAAACGCGGCACTTGACAGCCGACCGTCTGTGTGAAAGTATCTCGTATCCTGGCATCCTTTGTTTTTTATGCTCGCCGCTCGAAAGACAAAGCGTGTATGAAATGTGCACCACAGGGAAAAAGGGAGAAATGGAGAAAGGAGGGACATCATAAAAGGAATATCCTGCATACGCAGTCGGTAGTGGAATGAATTTTTCCTGCCATTTACGAGCTCAACTCAAATGGCCTGCAGTGATTCCTGCCCTTGCCAGCCGCACATACTCCGTGTTATCTGTCAGAAAGCGCTGTAATGCACAAATTAAATTTATAAATATGCATAATAATTTTTAATAACATTTCACAGGGCGAGACTGTCACTTGCAGGGCCGACATTTTTCCAGCGAAATTGACTACCCGAGGGCAATTTGATTTATCCCAGGTTAAGGCGTAGAATTTCGACTGGAGGCGTATTTTTTTTTGCTGGTGATGTCAAAGGTAATCCGAAGTTCAGCTCAGCTGGAGTTTTATCCCTCGATTCGTATTAAATTGTTATGCAACATGTAATTGTCTTCCTTTTTTTGAGAATTCACAAGAGGATTTAAAACTTAATGTTAAAGGTGATTTAAAATTTGATTTTAAAGCTCATTTAAAGCGTGGTGTTAATAATTGGGTTGAAACCCATAAATTTGGTTTACGAAACCTGTTTTTCTGTAAATTATAAGTTAATCTTTCTTCTTGACTGTTCGATTAATATCTCACCAAAATGATCTGATATTGTGTTTAGAATTAAGGTAAAAATAAATTAAATTAATAAATTTTAAAAATTGGTCAAAGCTAGCTCCTTTTTTATGCAGGGTTTAAAACAGCTCTCAATGCTTTATATTTTTTGCTTTGACTGTGCTGTTGCTGTGAACATTCTGGAAGCCGAAAGTCACGATTCTTTAACAACTGCTTAACAAAAAGCATTTGTCTTTAGTATTACCATTATTTACTTGTTTAGTTTTTGGATATATTGCTAAAGTTAATTGAAGTTCGAGATGAGAGCATATGGCGCAGGTGGGTGAAGAAAGCTGTCATCTTTGCGGAATGTGTAGCAAATCGTTTTGCCAAATATGTTTGCCATTTCGCTAAGCAGCATTTCCCATCACTGGCGTCACTTTAACCCAAAACACACAGGAGCACACTTGGCCAGCTTGTACCCACTTGATGGTTTTGTGATTCCCTCTCACAAACACAAATGTCCTTGCGGGCGGGCACTCAAAACGATTGTAGCCGCTTGTTGCTCGGCTTGTTGCTCCTGTTTCCCGTTTCCCGATTCCTGATTTATGCCGCTGTCCTCTCAATTTAATATGCAATAAGCGGGCTGTCACAGGCAGCTCGACCCAAGCCCTTCTTTTGCGATTCGGATTCGTATTGCGATTCCGATTGCGATTGCGATTCCCTGGGGGCCATTGGACCTAAAACAAACATGCGGAAAATGTTGCTACGGGCTTATCATATTTGGACAGATGCTGGAATGCAATTGAGATTCCCTCGCCTTCGGTTCGCCTGTCTGGGCAGCGAAAAGTGCAAAGATTTTAATTGAATTTCGCACAATTGATTTCATAATTTAAAAAAAAAAAAGAAAAAATGGAGAAGAGGACGTGATGGGGGAAGCGAGTGCGAACGCAAGCACAAATTGGCCAGTGAAGAGTGAGTGTGTAAAAGTGACGAGCTGGTCATTATCTGCTCTGTACATCCCCCCGCTGCCGCTGCCGCTGTCGTCAGTCAAAGTAATTTAACTTGAGTGAGCACTTAATGCTGGTCCTCTTGCGGAAGATTTTCCGGAAACCATTCCTTTTAGCACTGCCATTGAGTTGAGTTAACGCGCAAGTGCATTAATTAAGATCCAAAGGCGTCCATGGCAACCCAACATTGGGCGCAGGAGGATGCGGGCCGAGCATGAATATAAAACCCGGCAATGATTTTCATATTGAAGGCTTCAAAGGGGAGCAGATGCCGGCAGGCATTCGGCATAAATTCAGCTAATTGATGACTCACATATAAAGACCCTTTTATTGACACTAAACAAGGCTAAAATGTACAACGTAAGCCAACTGACTGCGGAGTGCGGACTGCGGAGTGCGGAGTTCAAAGCCACTCAGCGCGTATACGTAATGTTATGTTTGTTTTGGCAAAGGTAGTCAATCTGCTTGTTGACTTTAATTATGCAAGTACATAAGGCTTTGCTTCTATTTTAAGCTTTTCATTATCAAGTCCCTGAATAGGATTTATTGGTTAATTAACAATGCAACAGTTTGTATGCTATAAAATTAAATCTTATGATTTTGTTTAGCTTTTAAAGCACATATTTTCATATTTCTTGCTCACCTTTCTCTTGGCTTTTTTTAAATCGCATTCAACTGCATTTTGCATGATTGCGTACTTAATATGCATAAATAACACAATAATTATGTTAAACATTATTTGCAACTTTTTCCGCGGTTCATAATCCGCTCTCTTTCTTGCTTTTCCCTTTAGAAACGTTTAATACATATTATGAAATCATTTTACCTATAAGCATTTAACTTTTTTTTTCCTTTTTTCCCTCACAACTGTGTTTGTACTGTTCAAAAATTAAATTTTATTTAGAGCAATTAAAAAACATCAACAACAAATGAAAGGTGAATAAACGTTAGCAAATCGCTGGCAAATTGAAAAGTTTAAAATCTGTAACGCCTGATGGCGCGGTACTGGTAGCCGTCGTTGGTCAGCACGGCACTCTCGCCTCCAGCCGGACCCTCCACGATGACCTCCTCGCCGCCAACCGGAGGCAGGTACTCCGGAGCGGCTTCCCGCAGCTCGGCGGGCATCTCGGCCGGCTGCTGGTAGTGGTAGCCATCCTGGAGCAGCTGCCCGGATACGGTGGGCACATCCACCACACGGACATCGGCTGGCTCCTCGGGAGCGGCCACCTCGGCTTCGGTGGTTTCCTCAGCCGGCGGAGCGGCCTCAGTGGGCGGCAGGTACTCCCGGTTCACCTTGGGCTCGGCGGCGGACACGACCTCCTCGGTGTCATCGGCCGGAGGAGCTTCGGGAGCAGCAGGAGCAGCTGGAGCCTCCTGGGCTGGCGGCAAGTAGGACTTGCTGGGTGGCAGATACTGCCTGGCTGGCTGCAAATTGGAGACATCCCGGCGGTTGCGATGGCGCAGCTTCAGGCGGCGCACAGTGCGGTACTCGTAGCCCTCGTCGCCCAGGACAGTGCCCTCGGGATCGGCTTCCAGGGCAGCCGGTTCGGCTTCCAGGGCAGCCGGTTCGGCTTCCAGGGCAGCCGGTTCGGCTTCCACGGGCTCAGCACTCAGCATTGCAGCCTCGGTGATCGATGGAGGCAGGTACTCCACGGCAGCGGGATCCACCAGTTCCGAGACATCGCGACGCAGTCGGGATTCGAATTGGGGAGCACCCAAAGCCACGCTGGCCACAGCCGACAGAGTAAGGACACCACCAAGCGAGAAGATTTTCTAAAAATTAATATTATTAATTTGATTAATATTCTGGTTTCCATTTGATTAAGATTACAGAAGGAGTATTTCTGTTTTTATTATTTTATGTTTTTACTAATCCTTTTCGAAAATCCAAATCCTCGAGGACTTACCATTTTTCAAGTTTGCTTTCTTGGGTTTTCGATTTGCGTCTTGCAATTGAAAGTTGCCTGAGCTGATTGATGATTTGCCAACGGCCAGCTGCTCAATTTATAGCCAAAAAACGAGTACGACCACAATTGGGAAAACAACAAAAACAAGGCAGAAACAATTGGAGGCACTCGAAAGTGGAGTGCTCTTCTTAGGGGCTTCGCCTTGCTTCAGATTTGCTTTGGGCAATGTCAAGTGGCTCAGCTTTTGTCCGTCGTTCAACGGCTTGACCTTTCAACACCACATTTTAATTTTACTTATTTTTATAACGTTTTTACTTAGCTCTAAATATATATTTTTGAGGTGTTAATTTGCCGGACCGCCAAAACGTACGGAAGTACTCTGTAAGGGCTCTTCAAAATCACTCTATTCTGTTCTGTTTCCATTTTCAGTTAACTTTTACCCCGATTTTCTCACAGCCATTTGCGTGCGCATGAATAATTAACATAATTTAAATGCGTATTACATTGAAAATAAACCCCAAGCGTAACTGTCACAGCCAATGAAATTGTCATCAAAACTTGTTGCGGATATTATTTATTGATTGCGTTTTCACCCATTTGTTTGCCTTTTGTTAACCAAACATTGTGGGTCATTAAATAGGCATAAGCATAATTGCCCATATTACATTTTATAAATTCAATTGCGGTCCTGGTATAAAAAAATTATATCACCTATCGAAATAAAGAAGGTTTTAAATTGTTATCATAACAGCAGCAAGCTAAAAATCACCTTTATTTCATAAAAATTAATATGTATATTGAATAAAGATTGCAAATCAGCTCTTTATGATTTTTTTAAATAGATTATTTAATAATGTGCAACATTACAAATTAGAATCTATAACAAATAAACTTTTTTCTTCTTTTTTCCATAATTTTTGTCAGTTTATTTACCTTTTTTTGTTACCCTCGCTGATAAAAGTACGTTTTCAGGGATTTATTTATAATTATTTACCACTTATGTAAACGAATTTTGGTATTCTGGCAGAGACTTAAATTGCCCTGTTTAGCCTTGCGTTTAATTTTTCTGGTGGCATTTAATGAATTGTTAATGAATGAACGAGCCACATGCCCTCGCATGTGAAACGGATGGCGAGAGATTTGTACTCCCTGCTGCGATGAGCTCCTCATCCTGCTGCATGCGGCACATAAATCATTCCCTGGTTGTCGGCCTAAAAGGCGGCAACAACTTCCGCTGGCTCTTTAAGTTTCCCGCAACGCAATAATTCTTGCCATCCCTATCCATAAAAAGGGGGCCCAACTTGTTGCTTAGCCAAGTTTAAAGTGTCGGAGGAGGCGGCTTCTGCCACTCGGCCACATTTCTCGCCCAGCTTCTTTGCATAAAAGCCACTCATGTGTAATATTTTATGTTTGCCATTTGGGGGGTAGTGTATCTGCCGCCTTTTTACTTTTCCTTTCGAGGTGTGAGGCGAATAATTTATAGCGAAAACCGGCAAAAAGAACAGGCAGATGGCATATAGGATATGTTGAGCCATAAATTGTGCGGGCTCATTGATTCCAGTGTGTGGGTGTGTGGGTGTGTGTGCTCTCGACTTCTGATTTCGTTTTTATACGAATGTTAAACTTTAGCTATGTCTATTTGCAGTCGGGATGCTTCTTGGCCTGCTTGTTTCACAGTCAATTTGCATGTTGGGTCAATGAAACGAGCCATCAAGGGTCTAAATTAGGGATGGTGAAGGATCGATTTATAAATTTAACTTATATCTTGAGAGCTGTGTAAAATAAAAATGCCGCATGTAGTTACTTTCATAAAGTGAAAATTTCTATTTGTCCATACATTAATATAGAGTGCAATTTTAGTAAAATATGTTGTTAGTTCTTTTTTGAGTACAACTCATTATTTTACATTATTTTTGCTATTTAAATATCAAAATTTCGGAAGGCAACATCGTTAGGTATATAGCATTATTTTACGATTACGTTCATAAGACATCACCAAAATGGCAGGATTACATATTAATTAACTTTTAATATATTTCCAATTTTTCATTTTTGTAGACCCATATTTTAATCCAAATTTTTTCCAAAACTTATTTTTGGCATTGTTTTTTTAGCATACATCCCTAATCCGAACAGCACAGCAGCGATTCAACGGTCATTAGCCGTTAAAGCTGCTGTAAGGACCAACACCTGAATAGAAATTCGTCCTGTAAGCCAAGGAGAAGCAAAAGGGGTTGTACTATAAAAGACGCCCGCGGCTCCCTCGGCAGTCAACTTGAGAATGTTTGTCGAGGCTCACGAAAAGGGCAGCCCCAAGACGAAAATAGAGAAGTCTTGAGTGGCAACCAAAAGGAGTGGATGACGAGCTCCTCTTTAGTTTATGCAAATACTAGGACTTCTAGGCGCCGTGGGCAACCGCTCACTTGGCATTTATTAGGTTAAAATATTTATAAAATTTAAATGGGAACAGCATCACGTAAAGAAAAAAAGTAGTAAAAAAGGGTTCGACGACCGTCAAGCCTATGGGTTTACAAATTTAAATTACTTTCCCTTATTGCTTTTTCTTTTTTTTTTTGTTGCGTGGATGGATGGAAAGTATCGCAAATCTCAACATAGAAATCCTTTTTTGTTAACAAATTTGTCTGCATGTTGCCAGTCAACCAGCATCCGTCTTCCTCGGTAAGGACAAGCATTTGCAATCATTTAATTTTGCATTTGCGTTGACGTTGCTTCAATTAATTGGACTATAAATCCAAGTCACTCATTCTGTGGGTTGTGACAATTTAATTGAATTGGGTCCTCATCCCCCCAAAGTGCTCAGCCCTTAGTCATCGATTGGGTTAGCCCCGTGATCCCGTGCTTATGGCCAAAAATGTTTTGTTAATGGGAAACGCTTGCGGCAGGTAATTAAGCCACGGCTCCTTGTCACATGTGATGTAGTTGATCTAGTCACATCCAGTTGGGTATATGATGTGCCCGAAAGTCGCTTTCGGCTGTCAGAGTTGTTGAAAAATTGATGAGCTTCCGCTGGTGGATATGCGGATTCGTGGGCGTAAGAATCGGATGAGCTTCAAGCGCCGAGATAATGACTAATCAGAGAGCCGTCATGGTTGAAGGAATTTAATAACTCTTTAAACTTTGCTTTTGAAGTTGGATTATGTTTTTAATATATTATCTCACACCATTTTTAATTTTTACAAAGCTTTAAAAGAAATTGCATAAAATTTAAAGAACAATAGTAAATATTAAATTACATTTTCCATTGCTTTTAAAAGTGTTTTTCTGTACTCTTCTTTATATGAGTCCCAAGTAAAACCATTTAGTCAAAATATTCTCTAAAGCTTTAAAACTCAATTTGATTATAAATATATATATATAAATGCATAATCATGCCATTAAATCTTTAAAAAAACCCAGAAAATGTGGATAGCCCTTCCGCATTTTATAAGTTGAGTGCAAAGATTAGTTTATTGCTCTCCCATTGACGCTGAAAACTCAGGAATTTGTTGACCGCAATACCTCATCAATCATTCGCCCCATATTCCGGACCACCTTTCCGTTCGCATTAAATTATAGTTTTCCCAACCCATCCATCTAGTCATCGCCTGCAACCAGAGTTCCAGACAAGCCCCAAGAATGCTACGCATAAATATTTATAAACTCCAGACGAGAATGTGAAGCCAACGAGCCAAAAATCGATGGGAAAGCAAAGGTTTTTTTTGGGCACACCCGCACACATTTTTGGAGGTGTTCTTTGGCTTGTGAATTTTTAAAATTCAATTTAAATTTATGTACCCAGAAATGGCGTGCTAGGAAAAATACTTGTCAGCCGGCAAGCGAAAGCGAAACGTTGACGAAATGAAAATCGAAGATTTGGCAATTAGATAAAAGCGGCTAAGTGGTCCGTTTTCTGCAGGTATTTATAGCCGGAAGCGGGCGACCATCCCTCGAGGTTTATTTTATTATTCGGCCAGCCAGGGGTTTAAATAAATAAAAATGCCAAAAGTATCGCAGCGGCCGAAAGGTTAAACTCCAATTAGCTGTGCACTGGCTCGTGATAATTAACTGGGCGAGCGCGGAAAAAAAGGGTTAAGGAACGGAATTTATTGTTTCGCTGCTCAACGTTGCGTATGCGTAATTTCCAGTCAAGAGAATCTGGTGGCGCAAGTTCGTTGACTTGACGCTTGACGTTCCACCTATTCATATTTCATTAAAAATCAACCAAGGACGGGCCTTGGAAGCTTTTGGGCGGCAAAGGACGAAAGAAGGCGAAGGCTGCTGCACCTGCGGCATTGTTAATTTCCCCAGACACCTTGCAACCAAAAGCGTTTCGCCTCGCTTCCCTCGTCCAAAGAAATGAAAATGAAAACAAATAGGAATCCAGTCCGATGGGGATGGGGGGGACTTCTTGAAAATGCGACTGGCTAAGGGGAGTACATAGGTCAACAAACAGCAACAATTTGATTTTGTTTGCCTTGCCCTCCGCAGGTTTGTTTGTTTGCCGATCTGTTTGTTTGCGAAATTTTTGGGGAAGCACAGGTCTGTCGTCCGCTTGACACGAAACATTTTGCACCTGAAATTTTACCAAAAATCAAGTATAAAGTGCATTGAAAGAAAACCAATCTCTTCTTTTTGAAAATACAATTTTATAAATTTTTGAAAATACAATTTTATAAATTTTTGAATATACAATTTTATAAATTTAAATTTTGTGGTAATTATATCAACCACAAAATGTTAACTTTTAATTTACAAAATATTTTTTGAGAACAAAACAACAAATTCATATATGTTTAAAGTTTGGTAAATCTTTAAGAAGATAAGGTAAAAAGAATATAAATATGTTAGTGGTTATCAGTATAAACTACCCATTTAAGCAAAATAAAATAAATGATTTTGTTTTCTTTCCGTGTAACTTTCCGTTTCACTTTTAAAGTAACCAAAAATAATGGAAACTGCAACTGCAGCATTCTGGCGAGTTCATTGAACAGGACATTTCGTACTCACGGACTGCCCGTCAGGATAATGACTTTGTTTCAATTAGAATGGGACTGCGAATGTAAATGCGAATGAGAGTGAGAGTGAGAGTGAGGGTAAAGGAATCCCCAGAGCTTTGCTGGCCGGATTTATATTTTTTTAATTAGGTCTTCTGGGCAGCAGACATTTGAAGCTCAGTTGAACGCACTTCAATTTCAATTTACTTTTAATTATTCGCCCATTTGTTTTCACTCTCATTTTGCTCCCGCATTCTGCACATTTTAATATGAAATAATTGTTCGACTACGGCACAAATAACAAGGGCAAACATGGCAACAATTGGCGTGTCGTTTAAATGACTTTCGAGAGTCGCACATCGATATGGCCAGAGGGATGGGGATGAGTTGGCGGCGGACAATATTGGCCAGGTCCAGGTAAAGGTCCTTCGCTCTGCGTGTTCGCTCCCTTGTTTGTGTAACTTGTTAAACGGCAGATTCGTTTCAATTAAGTTTGTAGCCATCAGTTGTATACTTAATTAGTTGGCATAACCTCTGGCTTCTGTTCTGCAATAGCAGCTTGCAGACTGTTTTAAACGGTAATGTGGATTTTTAATTGAAAAGTTTTTGTTCATGTGGAGAGAAATCAATAGAGACCAACTTCATATTGAGAGTAAGAAAAATTTTAGATTGGTTGCTTGATTGATAAAAAAGTTTAATTAGCTTATTTGCAAGTTATACACAATTTAGACAGTGAGTAATATGATACTTTAACTTTATTTAAACATCTTTGCCAATACATATTACATATATTACTATACTATTTTTGAATTCCACATTAGTTTTTAATTTAAACCCCCTATATAAGTTTTAAAAACTTTTTAACTTGTTTAACCTTTTTGTATTTAAATATTTCAGCTATAATGCAAAGGTAATTGATTTTCTTATATTTTTGCAACTTTAAAAGGCAGTATGATATCAAGTTGATATCAAGCCATAAAATTACATTAAACTGTAGATAACACAAATCCCTAACTCCCGCTGAGTCCTTGTTATCCAGCATGGAGCGTTTATTTATGTAAGGTGTCACCGGCATTGGGGACAGGTTAGTTGATGGCACTCGCCGATTATCTTGTTCCAGCAATTTGCCACATTTCTATGCGGCGCTTTGTCGCCTTGGATAGCACAGCAAATTGAGCTTAATTGGAAATTACACACCAATTTCCACTTGTTGTTGCCGTCGCCGTTGTCGTTGCCGTTGCGACAAGGACGAGGATGTTGTGGGCAATTTCATATGCATTACATAAACTGATTCTGTTCGAGAGCGGCCACTTTGTGTCCAGTTAATATAATTAGTTTCGGCGTAAAATTGTAAACGTCAACCGCGAAAGACGATAACGCACACGAGGAATTTAAACCGCACACACAAAACAGGACAAGGACATTATTGCGGCTTGACAAAGAAGTGAAAATCCTGCGGTCAAGGGCTGACAATCCGGAGGTATTAAAGTTTTCCACTTGCCACTCATTATGCCACATATTCTGCCAACTCCCACTCCCATTTCCCGTTTTCAGTGGAAAATTCAGTCATCCCGCCCACGCAACGCGTCAATAGAGGAGCCCCAAAGCCGGAGGATATTTCCGTTCAATATTTGTACAATTTCCTATGTTTGCGCAATAGAATTTGCCGTTGACATGCCACTTTTTCCTGCTCGTGGGCGGTTTGCAATATGATGTGAACATAAAAAACTTTGCATGTTTTTGTTGCCCAATATCTGGTGGTAGATGGGACAGATTGAAGGACCCCGGGTTTTTGATTAGATGTCATCCGCTCTTTCCACCGAAAAAGCTGCCCAGCAAAGTGTGAAATTATGAACATTTTCGGTGGCGCGCCAGGTGTGCGGCGTGTGTTGATTTTTAATTACCTCTAAAGCAAATTACGTATACGCCGCATTACACGCCAGCAAGTGCGTCTAATGCGATGTCTGCTCTGGGGATCGCAATGTGTCATCTACTTTGATAAGCTGACTGCTTGGAAAAGGGTCTTATATTTGAACATTAAAGGTCGGTCTTAAAGGGTGTTGTTTAAATTTTTCTTATAAATTTCCTCCGCAATAAAGAGCATTGTAAAACCTAGGCACCATTTTTCATTTCTATATTAATAAATACAAGCACATTGTAGTTTGTTGTTCTGTAACCATTTGTATTTAGTTGGGATTAAATTGTGCATAATCACCACAGCCAAAACTATTAAAAAACGAATAAATAAATGAGCTTACAAACGTTTTATTAACATGTTGCGATATATTAAAAATTAATTCGATTTTTAACATCATTATTAAAAGCAGTTTTTTATTCTGGCCATAATTGCCTGTGTCAAAAACAATTAACAAACAAATAAATATAGTATATGAGCACGCAAACGTTAAAATAGCAAGTTGTGGTTTATTAAAATCACATTTAACGCTTAATTAGAACACCAACATAAACCACTTTTTCTTTCGTTGGTATTAAAGTTATAATTAAGATGTAATGTTAATTAAAAAATTAGTCAGCTGACTCAGCCTGAAAAGACCCACCAACACAGCGAGTGTAAGTCATTCATCTAACCAAGTTCTGTGCCCAGGCCCTGAAGGTCCTTCGTCCTTTTTCGCGGCGTGGTAATGAAGGCACAAAAGTGCATTCAACTGAGCGTGAAGGCGGCGACAGCGGGAATTGACAGGACAGAGGCTAGAAGCCGGAAAAGGATAAGCAAAATGGGGCGGGGCAGAAGGATGTGGGGGCGGCATTCGCGAGATTCGCTTAGGCCACGACAAGACGCCACCACAAAAGGGTTGACGAAACTTTTTGAAGTTGCCACAAAATTGCGTTAACTTTTTAGTAAGTCACTTGATTATTTGGTCGTCGCCTCGCCTTGCCTCATTTCTGTGCCTCTGAAGGAGGTAAAAATTGCTTCAATGAAGTTGCCTTGTCGTCGGCTTGTCTCCGGTTTCCCAACCGCACCGAATCCCCTCTAGAAAGGATTCAACCCCGCTTGACCTTGTCTTGATTTGGGTCGGAGTTTTGGCGGTAGCTGTTGGAAACTGGCGACATTTAGCGCATAATTGAGACAATTAAATTCGCTTTGACAATGCGACCCAAAGTGCGAGAGAATCGAGGCAAATCAACAGCAAAGCGGGAATGAAATGTAATAAATAAACCAAAAGACTTTGGGAAAAGGGGGGAATGAAGTTCAAGGAGTCTGGCACAACACTTTGCCAAAAGGAATTCCAAATTAATTGCGTTTCTGCTCGGGGTCAGTTCAATGCCAAGAGATAGAGATAGAGACACACAAAAGATACATTTATCTTGACAATTCTGGTCCATTTGCTTTAATCTGAAGGCATTCCTCTTACTTAAATTTTAATTTATTTATTGTTTTTGGAATGGAAAATGATTAAGTAACTTGTGGGCATACCACATTAATTTAAGTGTTTCGTGTTTATAGTTGTAAGCTATTAAGATAGGCAACCATAGCAGAAGAGATATGATAATAAGAACCTGTCCAAGACTTTAATTTAAATATTAAAAATGTTTTTTTTTTAATTAACAAAAATGTTTTTTCTACATACCATTTTCTGCAAGTGTTTTCCTCGATGAAAAGGGTTGACAGAGGCCGAGCTGTAAAATGTAATTAAATTTTTTCTTCGGTCATAAAAGTCTTCTCTTTTTTTTCGGCTACACCTTCTGGAATTTCTTGTGCCTGGCCAGGATTTGATGTTCCTGCAGCCGTGCCTGTTGCATAAGTGATGTCTCGTCCTGCCGACTGTTTAGTATGCATTGCATTTCCCAAGCCGATTGGGCGTCTCCTTTGCGATCCTGCCAAACTGCAAAGCTAAGGCGACAGGCAACGGGCTCCGACTTATTTTATTATGCGGAAAGTGATATTCGAGGAACACGCCCAGGACGAACAGGACTTCCTTGCGGGTTCCCCTTGCCCCATTAGCCCCCTTCCCGATTCTGGTACGATGGCGCGTAATTGGAGCGTAATGTGTTAAGTTGACAGGCACGTGAATTGCCTCTAATTTGTTGCCTGTTTGTAGGTTGTCCTCCCTCTCCCTGAATCCTCTTTTCCAGCTTTTCCGCTTTCCCTTACACATCTGTTGCATATTTCACGGCGTGATTACATTTTGTTCACTTTCCTATATACTACCTCGTACTATGTGTGCAATAAAGTTCACAAGTTTTGCATGCAAATGACACTAAGTCTGCCAGAAGGCAAACATCAATCAGAGTTTGGGGAAGTCGTCGAGGTAAGGCAATTGACTTACCAAACAGTTAAGAGAAAGCTGCAATCTAAAGGAATATGAAATGATAGGGGATAAGGGGCTTGAAGCAACAGGTTATAAAAAATTAATCAGCACTATTTTTATTCATAGTTATACAAAGCCAAAGTTTTGTTTCGCTCTATAAAATTACCAAAAACATAAGAACAATAACTATACTAACCTTGATAACATTCCTTATTGAGCGAAAAAACTATAGACTTTCATTTCTACACTTTTGAACAGTCTCTATTAACTAAAGATTTTGCTTTCTACCACCTTCATTGATCTCTCCCAGGAGGAGTTTTTTCCATCAAACAGGTCCTGCTCCATTGGTCCATTAGACAAATTTGAATAGTTTTGCCCTTTCGATGTGTTCAATGTATTTTTTCGTTGTTTCATTCGGGGTTTTGTGTAGCTGGTTTTTCTTTGTGGATTACATTCGAAGGCCCCAAGTGCCAGCCGCTGGAACAAATATTCGTTTTTTTGGGCTACCCCCGTTAAACTATTTTAAAACAATCAACATAGAACTACAGCTGCATTGAAGCACACTGCATTTTCGAAACTTTTTAGACCACTATTACAGCGAATTTTAATTGAAGCTGCCTTTAAATGAACTGAGAGGTATAAAATCGTGTGGTCGCAGTTTAGTTGAAATTGCAAACTAAATATTTAGCTTTTCTGTTACGCAAACTGGTGCGGGAGAAGAGGAATTGAGGAGCAAACCCCTCAGATTTCTGGGGCTGCGGCATTGTGGGGAAGTTTTTCAATTTCTACTAATCCTCAGTATGCGTAGCCAGCTAAAAAAATAAAAAATCAAATTGAACTGGGTGGCAAAATGGACAGGGAAGGTTGTTGATTTTGGTCAGGTCGTAATAGCGGATCGAAAAAAAATTGCAAGCATTTTTATTCCCCGGTTTTTGTTTGCTCGCCGCATTGAAGACAGTATTAAAAAAACGCTAGACTTATTTTTTTTGTATGTCCTGAACCCACATAAAACGAGAACGCTGCACGCAAATATATATGTATGTTTGCATATGCGACCTTTTCTATTTTCAACAGGTAAAAATGTAAATATGCTCTAAATATCGTTTTAATAATGTATATTAGTCTATTGGCTTATTTTGGTAATTTTTAAATATAATTATTGAAATCTGAAGCAAAGCAAGCGTACAAAAACTAACATTGCCACAAAATCAGTTACTTTTTCCTTATAAATAAATAGATAAAATGCAATTGACAAACTTGTTTAAACAGATTAAAATAATTTTGAAAGTTTATTTGTCGTAAGCCAGCTGTGAAATATATTTAGAAGTTTACCCACTACCTTATTTATTTGGTTAATTAGCACAATCGACAACTCGGTATGGGTGTCAAAGTAATCACGATTCAGCCATTTTATTTTAAACTTAGAAACAAGTTTAAATCTATAAACAAATTTACTTTCCCCAAATTTATAGGGTGTTTTAGCTTATGTTTCTTTACAAAAGCCTTTCCCATTGAGCTGTTTTTTCAATGGTTAAAGATTGGTAGACTAATATATTTATTGGTAAAATGGATTTATGACAGCTTCAATTGGTTTATATCATGATTGAATATATTCTCTCGTCTTTTACTGTTCGCATACGGCTTTCATTCATTCTTTCTTTTCGTGTTTCAGTATGATTTTCATTTTCGTTATGATTTCGATTTCGATTTGGCGTTTCGTTTTCAATTTCATCTTAAGCTGGCTTAAAAAGCTGAAGAGCACTCGGTGTTTTGAACCCACTTCTTTTACAGCACCGGTCAAGTGCGATAATTCGGTTAATTGCTGTTGGATGATGCAGCAACAAATTACATCGATCCATTGCGTGACTTCTCCGACACAATTCTGAGCGAAGAGGCATATTGTATTCAGCACCGTCACCATCGTCGACCTGCAGTTGGTGTAATTGTTACAATGGCCCGAAACACTTGACATTGGCCCCTTACACTGGCGACATTGAAAGCCGGCTTTGAAGGCCCCAGAAACAATATCACAAATATAGAAAAAATGGTGTTTGTAGAATGGCGGAAGGGAATGAGGCGCAGCCATGCGATGGGGTGGGGTAATCGCTAACGAAAATATTGACAGATTCTTCGGCAATCAAATAGTGCAGAGCAAATGGGTAAACACATAAGCCGATCTCCGATCTTCGATCTTCGATCTCCAAACGCCGATCTTCAGGTCTTCAACGATCAATGACCATTGCCAGGGCCCAAACATCGAACATCCGGCTGTGAACTTCGAACACGTCTGAAGACGCTTGGCCCAAAAGGCGTTGCGTCCAATGTGTTAATGCGGTTCGATTGCGTTCGATTGACCATCGAACTTCTTTTAGCTGCCTCGCTAATTTTTTGTATAAATAGTTAAAACGATTTCAACAGCAGCAGCAAAACCCAACCACAGCTTGTACAGATTGGGCAGGTCAGAACCAGATCGCAGGGCAAGTGAAGTAAACGTTTAAATTACAAGAAATATGGTAAGTCACAGTGCAGAAATAATGTGTAATAACTAGCGATGCTAAGGTTTTTCATAACAATAAGCCCATAAAATTAAAATAAAAATGTTTAATCACTCTTGCTAAAAGCAAAACCCTTTAAAAAGTTTAAAAGGTAAATTTCTTGTTGATAATTTTAATTGAGTATGTCTTAAGCTAAAACATTTAAAGGAAACATTTTTTCGAGAGAATTAAAATGTTTTTAAATCAGAAAATACAGGAGACCGAAATTTGAGCTATGATGACTTCGAGTTTTAGAATTCCACTCATATAGACACCAAGTTAGAGAAGTTCAACCATAAAATTTTTATTTATTTATTTGTTGCTTTTTTAATTATTCTAGCAAGGATTCCAAGTGCTTTGCCTGCTTTTGGCTTCTATGAGCCTGGCCAGCTGTCGTTCGGTGGTGCGTCGTGATGTGAGCCACCTGCCGCTGGAGTACCTGCCTCCAGTGGTGCTGCCACCTGTGCCCAGTCGCGATTATCTGCCGCCAGTGGAGCAACATGCGGCCACCTTAAACCACGTGCTCCAGCCGCCCCGTGATTACCTTCCCCCCCTGCCCCTCAACAACGAGTATTTACCGCCTGTGGTTGAGGAGGAGGAGCAGGAGGCGCCCACCACCACCGAGGTAATAATTCCAGAAGAAACCACCACAGTGGAGGCCACCACCGAGGCAGTTATCGTCACCACCGAACCGCAGCAGGAAGTGGAGATAATCACAGAACCGCAGGAGGAGGTGGAAGTTAAGAACCTGGAGCAGGTGGAGCAGGCGCCCAAGGAGGAGGAGCCGGAGGTTGAGTCCGCAGTGCTCCTGGACGACGGATACCACTACCGCACTCCCTCTGTGGTTCCCAATTTGCTGCCCGTGAAGGAGTACCTGCCTCCTTTGGACGACAATGCCGTCGTGGAGGAACTGCCCAACGGCGAGGAGGACTCCTCCGCCCTGCTGGATGATGGCTATCACTATCGCTCAGTGAAGCGACTCCGCTTCTAGTCCCCAAAAGCCAGTCGATTTATTTTATTTCACTACGAATTTCTGTTTCTGTTCTGTGCGACACTTGTTGTTTAATTTTACAAAATACATAGACAAATACTTTGCCCAAATTGATTATTTCATACGTACTTTGAAAAGGGAAGACAAGCTAGAAGTTTTAAGTCAGGAAAAGCGAATAAGGGGCACTCAGTTATAAAATTAAGGGGAGTTGAACTTCATTTCAAGCATTTCGGAAATTAAATCTTAATTAAAAGTTTATAAACCAAAAATTGCCCAACGAAGTTACTTGGTTTGCTAGACTTGAAACATTCGAAACATTTTAATTAGTTAAATAAGTTGGTTATTTGCTTTATAAATAGATTATAATAGATAGATTATAAGTTTAAAGATTTCCAAAAATTTCCTGTAAAAAAGGCTAAGCTTATTTAAATGATTTTAAGTTGCTGAAAAGTTTCAGCGTCATCCCCCATCACGAATATACCCTCGTAATCCTTGCTTTACCCCTTAACAAGTCGATAGCTGCCGTGAACATTTCATTTATATTGATGACAGGAAATTAGAAAAATGTTTTCACAATGCGCACGGAACGTGGCAGAGCACTCTTCACCAGGAGATATTGTCGCAGTCCTGCGAGGTCCTTGTTGCGTGATCCTGGTGGGTGTGGGTCTCAGGTCTCAGGACTTAGGTCTCAGGTCTCGGCCCACTCTCAATTGATTTGTTGGCGCTTGTGGATGGGTTTTATTGTTTTCTTTACGTGTTGGCGCTTGGCATACATTTTCATTAACCAATCTCGAGAAAGTTTTCCTCTTACCTGCGGCGCCCTTTTCTCCTGACAAGTTCGAGCCAGTTCAATAATTCAACAATTTTCCAATTGGCCGTATAAATATTTGAAAACTTTTAAATGTTATTGCTGTTCGGCGGGGTGTTATTGCGTTGAGCCTAAATATAAATGGGAATTTTATGTTTCCGGCGGTTGCTGTTTCTGAATTTACTTATGAATAATTCAATACGAGAAAACAGAAATTGCTTGCCTACTTTTACGCGCAGTTGAAAAAAAAGGAATCAACAAGTGGGTACAATTGGGTGGATTCTTTGTCTGCGCGTTCTTTTTTTCCCTTGAGATGTGAAAAACAAATAAAAATCGAAGCCGAAAAGCTTCAAGTGCAACGCACTCTACCGAGTGTTGTTTTGTTTTCTGTTTTGTTGATGGTCATAAACCTCAACAAATCGGGGCCAAAACAAACACCTGTAAACAGTATCTGATTGAAAGAATCTACCATGTTTCGTTGAGTGTTGAAGGCGGGAAAAGCTTGGGGGAAAAGCCTGCCGAAGCTTTGGCCATTCAACATTCGACGAAGCGACGACGAGGAAAATCGTATAAAAGCCAACCGCCGAGGAAAATTCAACTTAGTTGCGGGTTTATTTTTGGCGAATGCGAACGGAACGGAATCGGTGGAAAATGCAGCCGGGCTAAAGAAGACAGTGCGAGCAAGTGAGATAAAGATATTCGGCCGAGCAACAGTGAAAAGCGTTTGAAGGGCCATAGATACAAGATAATGCCCCATGGAGCAGTAGTCCTCCTCTCCGCCAACCGATATGTGAAAATCACCCAGTGAAGCCAAAGTGAAAGTGTGTGAAAGGTGAGAGAACGAGGCAGCATGTGTGATAATGGATAAACAAAACAACTCTAGATAATAATGCAAAGTATCAAATTCTTTAAAGCTGTTTTGGAGTAAAACCATAAAACGTTGACTCAGAAATTGAAATAACTAATAAAAAACATTTAAATTATAATATCATTATTATACCAATAAAATCATTTGTTTTCGTATAAAATATGTTTATTTTGATCTATAAAACTTTAAGTAAAAAAAAACGATCAGAAATGTTGTTCGTATAAATTTCAAGCAAACGGAAAATCAAAATTAATTGAATTTGAAACTTTGTGTAATAAAAATAAATAGTTCTAAAAACGTTTAAAACATGTACTTCTGATTGCAAAATAAAACTCAACTTAAAAAATAAAAATCTTTTAAAATATGCAAGTATTACTCAATGAGTAAACTTTACGTGAGCACACAAAAATGACCAGCCACAAATCATTTGTAAATATAAATCAAAATTACCATAAACAAAATCCCTCTATAAATAAATATGAACTCAAGGAATAAATCAAAATTAAAAATTAATTAAGGTCATAATAAATAGCAAAGTAAATTGAATAACCGAAATAGCTGTAAACCAAATTGCCTTGCGAATTCCACCGAAAGAAAACAAAATTTACACACTTAATTTAACCGCACAACTCTTAACGTTTCTCTGCCTTTCGCAATTAAAATGCAATTAATTTGGCAACAAATTTGCTGTGTAAAGAGTTAAAGCCGTCTTCGAGTGTTGCCTCTAGTTGGACATTTTGCAATTTCATTTTCAATTGTCATTCCATTAATCCTATCTGAACTATACTGAATAGCAGTAACTATTCAACGACTAGTTGGCTTAGCAGCTCCATTGAATTGCCATCCGCTTAAAATGCATTTTCCATTATTTTTCCTGCCAAAGGGCTTCTGTTGTTGTTTGGTATTTGTTGTTCGCCTTCGTGATCCTCAGCTCAGAAAAGTTTATTAATAAAACGTTTTGCCTAACAAAGCACAAAATGATAAAATAAATGCGATGCGGACAGGCAGCTTAGAGGGGTTGAGGGGGATTTTGTGGGTGGTTGGTTGTTTAATGTCATTGTCAACGGATTTTCATAGATTGGTAAAGTAGTTTACGGATTACCCGTGGGTCTGGAAAGGTCGATTTTTTTTTTTATATTTTAGACAGATAAACATTTGATTATTAATCATTATTAAACTCCAATGAACTTTTTTTGGACAAGAATATAAAATTTTGAAAAATATGTAATTTGTAAAAAATTGTTATAGTATTCTAACTATTTTTCAAGCTTACAAAACGACCTGGTAACATTGGCTCTAAATCTAAATTATTAACCTTGGCAAATAAAGCGAATATATAGCTTAAAGGAATTTTCTGGCATGAAATATGGTGTCTATTCCCGCAAAAGTGTGAAATCAAAACCTTCTACTAGCAATTACAAAAATGAAATATTTTTTTTTAAGTAAAATACGATTTAGAGTTCCGTTTGTATGAAAGACTTTTTAAAGTGTTTTTGCCTGATTCTATTCAAATAACTATAAAATTATCGTATTCCCATTCGGAAACATGGTTTTAAGCGTTCATAGTTTTGTTAATTAAATTAAATTAATTTCATAATACTTAAACTATTTTAATAAAATTCTTCTGTATTAATCATTTCAAATACCTCTCCCGCTGAGTACACCCAATGTCGATCAATGCCATGTGTCAGCGTGCATCTTTGTGCCTGTGGCCGTGTGTTTGGCACGCTTTTTGTGTTTATTAATAACAAAGTAATCAGAAATTGTAATCTCCTCGCGAAGCGTATTACATCAGTAATAACAATGGCAACATTGAACCGCCAGCCCGTCAGCCCGTCAGCCCGCCAGCCCGCCGTAACCCCTCCGCCCATTTCAATCGCAACACCCCCTGGCTTCCCCCCACCGACATTCCCATTCATTTGGCGATTTCAATGCGGGTTTATCTTTGCCGCTTGGCTGTCTTCACGGGCTGCATCCTTGAATCCTTGGATCCTTGATTCATTGTTGTTGCCGCCGCCGAGCACGCTTCCGGCTCAAGTATCTCTGTTTTTGTTATGATTCCCCCGCAGTGTATATATTTTCATATACTTATTTTCTATAGATTTGCTGTATATTTCTGTTTTTATTATTTTCTAATTTGACGCTTCATTTGTCCACGAATGATTTCGTTTTATTTTGTTCCCTAACTGAAGGGAATTTTGTTATTTATGTGGATAAAGCTGATTCATTTTCTGTTTGGATTATTATTACTCATTAACCGATTAATTATTTTACTATTGTTGTTTTATTTTAAGGCTAACTTTTTTTTCTGCTCTTAATAGTATTATGTTTAATTGCAATAAAGCTTATAACTTTGCTGTGTTCGTCGGAATTTTTATTTTATATTTTTAAGTATTTCTATAAATTACCTTAAATTCAATTTTATATTAAAATAGTTCACACATAACCATTGAAAGGGTGTTTTATGTTTTGGTTCTAGAAAGCCTCATCTACGTCTAGTTGTTTTCCTTTTGTTCTTCCTGTTTTCTAATTTGACTTCTGCTGGGCGCTGATTTGCGCTTTGATTTTCGCTGACTGATTGGGATTTAGTTGATGGGAGCGTTAAGGGACGAGGGCTGGATCGGAGGCCAGGGAGGGATATCGGGCTATGTCCTATTGATGACTCGATGGCGTGTCTTTATGCCTCTCAATCATTTTGTTTGGCTCGGATTTGTTATTTGTACACATGCCTTTTTATGTAATTTCACCTATGTCAGTAGGGGATTTTTTTGCCACCTGCAATTTCTGTTTTGCCAATTTGCCCATTTCGTATGCAAATTGCCAGCCATTTGGTGTCAGTCTCAACACGATTTGACCCGTCTTCCCCTTTTCATACCGTTTTAGCCACTGGGTCAAAGTAATAAAGCAAACAAATTAATTTGATTGTTTTCACTTGATTCGCAGCTATTTGACCCTTCCAATTATTTCAGCACTTTGTCTAGTTTTCTCGTAGTACTTTCTCCATTAAATGTAACTAAAAATAATAGATATCAAATAAAGTTCCCTGTTTTTATTTTGTTAAGAGTTCATATGGCATTTTTACGTGTCTTGTAAATATATTCTTAAAAAAATGAGATGAGTGTTTGAAGCAAAAATGTGTGATTTATGTTTTGTTTTGGATTTTCTTCTTAAAATTAGCATTGCAAAGAATTTTAAACAAGTTTAATTAGGACAATATGATTGTTATTAATTTTATCAAGATTGAAATGGTTTCTAGGAAAGAACATATTTTTTAGTTTTTATTAGGTAATGCAGAATTGAATAAATAAAAATTTATTTCATAAAATGTACAATTATTTCCACAAATTACTTTAATATTGCGCAAAATATTTCCTTGTTATGAAGTCCTTGACTTTTAATCGCTCTTTAATAGACTTCTTCCATGTCTTTTTCTATTCCTGCTCCAATTTCACAAAATACCAAATCAACCTTGTTTTGCAAGAAAATTCCCTATCAGCATTTTTGTTATGGTGTTTTGGTTACAAGCTTTAAAGACCCTTTTGGCCGCAGAAAATACATAAAAAACGAACTGTCAACCATAAAAATCTCGTACAATCAACAACATCAAGAACAACAACAATCAGATGGCGACTACAACAAATCAGTTTAATTTGAATTTCTTTTTTCCTTTGGCGCGTGTGTGTGAAAAAAGAGAAAGTTTTTACACAGTTTATTTTATCAAGACCTTTTTCCATCGCCCACAGTAAACAAACACAAAGTAAAGAGTAAGCTATTGAAAGGGGCCGAAAAGGGCAAATTAAATTTGAAATAATTATTTGAAATATTTTTCCTTAAAACGGGCATTTCATTTGGTATCCAGACAGTTCGTCGTTAACAAAAATGCGCACATTTTAAAGTTCAAAATTTGGCAGTGAAACAAAGCGAAATAAGGGAAAACAAACAAGAAAAAATGCGAGAATTCTTCAGATGTTGTTCTTTAATGCATACGAAATACTCAAATAAATTATCATCAGCCTAATCAACATCAGCGTTATTATCAGCAGCAGGAGTAAAGGAAGGGAGGAGGAAAACTTTTCGTCTCGTAAGGTATGTATGCAAAATTGCAGGAAATAAATTGTGATTTGTTCCTTTTAATATAACCAAAACATTAAGTAACCTGTGGAGGGCGGTTGGGGTTGTCTTTCCGATTCGCTTGCTCCTTTGTGACTTAGTTCATTCATAAGCTGTCTGCCACTCTAAGCACTTAATTATTTAATTATCATATGCTGAACGTCACACACACGGGTTTGTCCAAAAAGTAAAAGAGAGGAGTTTTTCCGCCAACCAGCACTATACTTTCCCCCAAGTTAACTTCCGTTTGCGTAAATTTTAGTAAGCTCATACTTCTGCCCCAGACTCTAACCCTTGGTCACTATTCCGTTTTTGCCTGCTTCCTCCTGCGGTTCCCAGTGCAATGTGGGCTTTGGTTTACTTCCATTTCCGTTGTACGTGGCGTATGCGTAATATGAATATTTTTGTAAATTATTAAGTATACGTAATGAGATAGTAAATTTGGTCCCCAACCACAGGCAGGTAGTGCGGTTTAGTGTCAGAGATGAAAATTGCATATGTCTCCCGGGTGGGCGTGCGTGTGTGTGAGCCAGCAATTAGTTAAACACGAAAGTTTATGCCCCATCGGAGGAGGAGTTGCGCACTTCCTGTGACCCCCGACCTCCTGTAGTTACCCGCCTGCTCTCTATGACCCCTGATCTCTTAGGCTCGTCTTGGTCTTAATGGGGATTTATGCTGGCTCATCTGACTTAAGATATGCTCGTTGGCAGGCAGGTGGGCCAAGTTCTAAGTTCTTTGAGCAACTTTGAGCAACTAAATGTCCTGGTGCGGCCAGAGATGGCCTTAAAAGTTTCTCTTCGGGTGTCTCAGTTATCTGGCAGAAAGAGAAAACTTTATGGATTACAAAGAATTTATAATTGAAGTGGGTGTGATGTGAAAACGTTTTAGGAAATCGATGGTTCAACGCAAATTAAAAACCCATTTTAATCGAGGACTTCAAAGTTAAAGAAAAACTTTTGCTGTACTTAAATATCTTTGGAAACAATTTCAATTATTTTCTTTAACTGACGCTCGCCCTACGTGTACGGCACTTAGCTCCATGTTCCATCTAATCTATGCCTAATTTATGTGAACACATTACTAATTAGTTTGAATGTCATTAGCCCAAACCTTTACACGCATTTATTCGACTGTAATTCATAAGATTTCCATAGCCAAATGTGTGGATACTCTGCCTTGGAATGTGCAAATATAAAATACCTGGACGGATCCAAGTAAATAAAACGTTATGAACACACATAATCCATTACAGTTAATTTAGAAAATAAAAGGCATTTGTAAACCTGCTTCGACAAGAGTTTCCTATGTCTCTTTACACAGCAGTGTATGTATCAAATTACTTACATACACATTCAGATGTAGCCACGTTGGTCATCTTTAATTACTAATTGAATATTCGTCTGGCATCAGGCATATATCTTCAACCTTTAAAAGCCAAATCCAATCAGCTGTTGAGCGTGTTAATTTATTCATGGAATTCTTTTTCTTGCTCTCCTTCACTGACCTACGGCGCTTCGGCCACTGCACTCCCCTTTTTCCCGAAATCAGCCTGATTAGTTAGAGAAAAATCCTCTTTTGTTTGCAGTCCACGCACGCATTCGATGGAAACTTCAAGGGAAATACCCCAATCCCCAATCTCCGATCCACAACTCTAGCAGCTGAGCCATGCGTTCAATATGTTTTCCGTTCGTCCGATGCTTTCTTTTTTGTTTTCTAATCTGAGACCGTTGACCATCTGAATTTGCTTTAATTCCCCGGGCATCCTTTGACACATGAGTTGGAAACTGTGAGTCCTTGGACTTTCCGCACTTCGTTGCTGAGATACAAACATATAATACAGAGTTCAAGTTCAACTCAATTACTAAAATACAAAATTCAAGTTATACTCAATTACTTGACTTGGGCCATGACTAGGCCTTTTTGTGTGTTGTTAGCCCCAAAGTTAAGAGAGTACTCTTCTTTTCCGGGTGCAAATTGTGCACCTGACTCTATAAAAATTGTTTCGGTGCGGCTTTTCCGGTTGCCAAATTAAACAAAAAAAAAAAGAACAACGAACCGAAAACGATTTTCTGTTTACTCAGCAATTGTCCATGAAAATGCACACAATATTTCCAATATAAACGCCAAAATGCAGCCAGATACGCAAGAATGTGTACTTATGTCTGCCATATAAACAATCATAAACTTCGTGATTTACGCACCATTCGCAAGCATCGAAATGCAATCGAACGGAATTCGAATTGCAATTTTTTGACTCTAATCAAAATGCAGTTCGCTAAATAATGTGAGCCAGTTTATTGAAATGAAAAAGAAAAACGTAAATGAACGCGATGTAAAATTCCTGCAAACTGGGAAAATTTTATTATTTAAAACTGGAGAAAGCCAAGAATTTTTTTTTTTTATGTTTTAAAATCACTAAATAAGGTAAACGTACGGACAAATTTTGTTTTTTAAACATGTTTCTTAGTCAACGCTTTTATGTGTAAGGAAAAATAAAATCATATCATAATCATATTTTGTATTGCCTTTTTGAACACCTTTTACCATCCTTTGAGAAATGCGTTTTTGGTTGTTGAGCAATCAATGCCTCGAGAACTGCCTTCAATGGTGACGTAGGCTGAGACAGCGAAGGCGAAGGTTTCTGGGTCCTGGCTGGCTGCCAAATCGGCACTTGACATTGCCCAGTGACTCGGAGGTCCTCGGAATGTTCCAAGCGCCGAATGACCAGAGGATGGGCCATAACCAGCCTGCTGCATAATTTTAATGAAATTGCAACCGGCTCACCAACAATAAACAGGCATGGGAGGACCTAAAGGGGCCCTTTCTGAACCGCAAACTAAATAAGTATGCAAAAGGGCAGGGAAACACTGGTGACTAAAGCCTCACGACGGCACAGGGCTAAAGTCACCGGGCCAAGAATCGGCCAGGAACTGTGAGCTCTGGGCCACAAGAGCACATGGCACATGGCTCTAAGCGCATCGCATAAAGGGTAACGGATAATGGACTTAAAATAAACAAAGCCAACGGCAAAGAAAAGCAGACGAACAAAACAAGGGAAAACAGAAAATGGCTAGAGAGGATGGAAAATCGGACAAGGGAAACTGTTTTGCTTTCAAGCCGATGTACCCAGTGATCGGGAAAATATGCAAGTGGATCCAATCTATTGGCTTATTTCGGGGTAACTAAACAATGATAAAAAATGAAATAGTAAAAACAAATATCTCACATTTGAATTTACAATTGTATATTAAAGCGTTACGATATTAATAAATCTTATAAAATATATATTAAAATAAAACATGAAATCATTATATGAAATATAATGTATATTAAATTACATGGTTTAATATAAAAATTTTAATTAATGTGGAAAATATAAGATTTTAAATACTTAAGTCAAATATTTGGACTTACTACTTTTTTTTAACAGCTTAACAATAAAATCACAAATACATGAGCAACTAAAGTTGATCAGAGTAAAGATAACTAAAAAGAATAAGACATTAGAAAATTTAGTTTTTGCTTATATTTGCTTATCATTTTCAAAACCAACTACTGAGTACCTACTTGTCGATCACTGCCTTTATGTATTGATGTTTCTCTTCACCGCTCAATGCACATCATCAACAATGAAGGACTAAAGCTATAAACTGAGAAAAAACGCTTGAGGAAGCGAGAGGGTCGATGTGGTAGGGAGATAGCATCTAGGTTCAGGTAGCACGTGGCATTCATGCGCTTGGTTTGGTTAACTTGGATCATGTCACAAATTAGTAAGTCATTTTGCCATCTTGTTTACCCATTTAGCTGCCTGAAAATTATTTTCCGCTTAGCCAACTGCTGCTGTTGGCACTGAACTTTCCCATTTCCCATTTCCCCTTTGTCACTTTTTTGCTGGACCTCGTCCAATGCCTTTTTGTTCGAGTTTTATTACGATGCTCTTGACCGGTTTTATTGCCTTCAATATTTCTTGCATATTTTGGCCACAACTCATTCAACATATATATGGGTTCTGTCTGGCATTTGGCTTTTGCCCCGTTTTCGGCTACGGCTTTTGGCTTGGGGTTTGTTTTAACAAATTTATAAGCTAAACAAATTTATGCTCGTTGCCTTGCGCTCCCCACTAGCTGTATTAATTATGAATGTTATTCTAGCCCATTCTATTTCAACCGCACATGTTCATGTTTTCTGGTTATGCGTAAAATTCCCTTTCCATAAAATAAATTCAGTTGCTATTGAGAGAATTTTTATTGATGAGTTGCTAGACCTTGAGTGGAATTTCGGGAAAGAAATCCAAATAAATGCCTGATTGAGTACTTTTTTAAAGCAAAAAAAAAAAAAAAAAAAAACAGAACCAAATGAGGAATTACCCATATATTTTTAGGATTTAGAATTGGAACTTTTCTTCAAAAAGTTATATAACAAGATTTTATGAAACCTTTTTTTAGCTGTTCTTCTTATCAATTATTTTGGGAAACTCCTAAACACAGTTTTCCTTTTAGGGGACATGTTAAATAACATTGTGAGTGTCTAACTGTGTTTACCCTTTGATTAGTCAAAAGCTTTCCTAGCTCACCTTGATTTATGTTCACTGCCAGGTCCAATTTTGGACTCGCACAAGCACTTCCACCTATTTTCTAACTTTTGGCCCGGCTAATAAATTCGTTTGGCAATGCAAATTTCCTACCGAACAACACCTAAATTCGTCAAATTAAATGCAAACATTATACAAAACGCCAAAAGATGACTATGCGTAAACAAAAAGGCAGCAAAGACCAAAAAATCAGGAACAACAACAAACTTCAGGCAGCACATGGCAGCATAAACATTTTGCGGTGTCTAAAAATAAATAATCTACACTGTGCAAAAAAAGGTTTCTAGAGTTGTGTGCACAGTTTTTAACTAAAAATTGTTGTTTTATAAGATAGTTGCACATAAAAATGATCTTGAAATTAATTTATGATTACTTATTCCTTAAATTAAACCCGTACTTGAATTAAAGCTGATTTTTTTCAGTACTTTTGTTGCGTGTATTTATGAGTGGGAAAGTGTTGGTCGCACGTGTGTTAGTGCGTGAATGCTGCCTTCACTTACTATATTTAGAGCGAACTTACCTAGAGGCTGAAACATTGGTGGTTAATTGGAGAATGGGTGGCGGAGGTGGTGTTATAGGGGGTGTGTGTGGGTGGGGGGAGGGACAGTGCGTATTGCCAAATGCCAGCAGCTGTTCTGTTGCCCGGTTAATGAATGAATATGCATGAGGAGGAGACGTGAAAGAGACAGCAGACAAAGCACTCAAACACATTCTTGCGGTAGCATAAAGGTGCTGTTTTTTATCCATTTTTTCATGCACAAATATTTCATATACGGAAACAAAAAATAAACTATCCTAATTAACTTATTTAAACACGAAAAAATTGACTTTATATGTTTTTAATATCAAATCAAATTTTAAAATTAAAAAATAAAATCGAAAAAAAAAATTTTTTTAAGTACCAGGTACTCCATAGTCTGGACAGTTCCTTTTCAATTGAGTACTCCTCCTTATTTTCCATTTACACATGTCGCGTTTTTGGCGAGGGTGTGGGCGAGAAAAAGTGCTGCCCTCATTAATTTGCCTCGCTTATCAAATTGGTTTTGTTTTTATTAATTTTTGTTTGCTCGAAGCTGGCAGAAAAGTTTATCCTGGTGTTGTTGCTCTGCTTTCTTGTTTTCCCTGCGATGGTGTTTTTTTTTTTTTTGCATGTACAATATTTGCCAGACCATTAGCGCCATTAACATAATGAATTGCCATTGGACTGCGGCATCGATAGAATCGAAACGGATCGAATCGAATATAACCGAGGCGATAAACCATTGTTTCCTGCATGCCGAAACTGTTTGTTCGCCATTTACCAGGTGAGGTGTGTAAATATACTGGGAGTGGGGACAGTGGAACGATGACATTGATTTAGTGGGAGTTTTCACAGCTCTTGTTGTATTAGAAATGCAAAGAAGGGATAAACGTATGAAGTTTATATGAATAAGAGTGTATTGGGGGTTGCTAAAGAAAAATGTAGATTAATTTCATATTTACTAAATACATATTTAGAATTAAGCTGTAATTATAGGTTTGCAGAAGACAATTTTATTATGACACCTCTATGAAATTGAGTAGTAATATAAGCAAGGATATTCCAATGCCACAATGATTGCTAATGATTGGCAAACTGTGCACAATGATAACCAATTTCTCTTCTTGGACTTCCTGTGATTAATCATATGATTTAGCATTCCAAAATTATAATTTGTGATTGATTACGTACTCAGCTGTTGCCTATTATCCTCAGAGGACCAAACAGTTCAAGCCAATTAAATCCGTTTGTATCCTGCTTTCTGTCAGCACGCTCTTCACCGTCGCCTTCGATTTGGAAAAGTCCATGAGGCAGGCGTAGGAAAATGCAAAATAGCTTAGACTTAAGCCACTGAGTGAATGATTCCTGACGGCAGCCATAAGTGTCCAATGACAGACGATGACGACATTTATGAGCTTTCGTTAAAGAGGCTTTTCAATTGCCAGGGCAACGACTCCAGGGAAATCCCATCTGCTTTTCTTCCCTTGAAATTGTGTTTTCATTTGTCGATTTTCTTTATAACCACGATATTGGGAAAACTTTGGCGACATTTAGTAGTATACATAAAGTTGTCTTTTTAGTTTAACAACTAAGAAAACTTTTCCTAATTGATGCCAGCTTACTAGACTTTTCTTTTAGCGAATTTCTACTTGAGAATCTAAAATAAGTATCAATTGATCACTCTATTTATTTTGTTGCTGCATAAAAACATTTCAAAAGCTCTACGTAAAGTTAGTTAGGTGTCAAATTGCACAAACTATGACCTTATTCTGTTAATACCGCTCGAAAAATGAAAATATGTATTATAATCAGAATTTAGAAATATTACATAGTTTATGTTATGAGATAGTTTATGTTATGAGCTTCAGGTTTTTCCGCTTTCTAATTCTTTCAGCTTGGCGGGTGGCAAAAATGTTTAACTTAATGAAAACAAAATACTCTGAATGCCAAAGTGCGCGAGTTGATTCAACAGAATTTCCAATGAATTTCTTGAGTGAATTTAAGCGAACTGTTTGTTTTGTTACTCGATAGGTTAATACTTCTGCGAGAACTATTTGCCATCTTATTTTTAATATTAATTTTTTCATTTAATTTTTCGATGAAATTTTCGTTGCTGAATTTTTTTATATTTTTTGGCAACAGCAAAACAATTTGTTTATAGCACGCGGAGCGTTGTGTTTTTGACATATTTATGCCGTTGGCCAGGCACTTGTGTTCGGTCTGCTTCCCAACCGCTCTGCCGCCCTTTTGCCGTCCGCCACGCCCCCTTTGCCCTGTTCGGGCAAAGTTGTTAACGCCGCCTCTGGCTAAAAACAAAAGCCGACAAAAGGCAAAAGACGGCGATGATGAAGACGAGACGATGAAGAGCCAAGAAGCCGGCGAACGACCTGTGCCTGAGCCCAACTTTAAGACTTTCCACAATGGAAGTTTTCCCTCAAACTGCTTACTTTCCTTTTATTTCCGATTTTCCCGCACCGTTTCTCACCCTGCTTTTGTTTTGCAGTTGTCTGTGGCACAGTTTTGTTTGGTATGCTAATGAAATCGGGCAGTTTGACTATAGTGGGACGGCAGGCCATGTTTTGGTAGCTAAAATTAAACAAATTTAGATAAATGGTTTGGAAAAGTATTTGTTTATATTTAGTCTGTTTTTACATTTCTTAAACTCCACTTACTAATTTATAATTAATAGTTATTGAATGAAGAATATTGAATACAAAATAATTTATTAAACTAAAGACGCTTCTACGTTATTATATTTTGTTTTTGATATTTGTTATGTTTCTTTTTTACGTTCAACAGCTTATACCTTAAGAAAGAACAGAACAAAAAATGAGTCAAGTGAAACGATGTTTTTTCTTTATTTCACATTGTCCTAGGACCTGTTCAAGTTAAGCTCCATTTGTTTGCATATTGGAAACAATGTTTGCAGCATGTCATAAATATAAGACTATCTCTGCTTTCAGTCTCCCAGCTCATCTGCAGTATTTCTAAGATAATCTCCTTCACTTTAAAAGGGTATTAAAACTTCGCTTGATCGCTGATAAATTTCTTAGCATTTTCTTCCTCCGACTTTTTGTTTCATTCGAAAATTTAACAAACAATCTGAAGTTGTACTCGTTCTGGCCCTGCCCATCTCTTTCTGTTTTGATCGGGCCTTGCGTGTCTGGCGAGCATTTCGTGAGACTTAAGTGGGCCGGCACCCAAAAACAAAAGACCAAAAAAAAAACGAAAAAACCTTAAAAACGCATATATGTATATATATATGTATGTATTTATGTATGTACATATAGAGAAGTGGGCGCTGGGGGAATCCGAAAAGTAGATACGATATATTTATTGGCGGCGTCAGTTTGCGATGCTTTTTTGCGGGGGCGGCAGTTTGCTGTTTGAGTTGCTTTGTTTAGGGGTTTCCTTCTTCTGCCTTTGCTTGTGCAAAATCGAATTTATTGTTTTAATGCCATTTTCTGTCGCTGTCGAGCGCAAAAATTGGCAATTTGTTTAGAAATTAGCGCACTGCCTCTCGTTCTTTGTGCCTCTTTTAGCATGTAAAATGAAAATCAATTTCTTTTCCCCATCTCCTCGTTTCAGATTCAGCGCTTGGGATTCAAGGAAGTCCAATGAGTGGTGTGGCAGGAACGGGAACAGGTGGCCCAGGTGGCCAGGGTGGAGTGGGCGGTGGTGCCACCCACATCTTTCGGTCGCTGTCATCGGAGAGCCAGAAGCGGGAGTGGTCCAAACGCCTCTCCCTCCGGGGAATGCGCCACGGAATGGGCGGCAGCGGAGGAGGAGCCGGAGGAGGTCCTGGCACTGGAACTTCTGGCCTTGCCAGCAGCAAGGAGGTGAGCTAATTGACCCCAACATCCATAAACACAAAATCATTGTGCAATAGCTAACTGGGGAAAAGGAAAGACTCTACTTTAAATAATGGATTTGAGTTTTTAACAATTTTAAAAAGGTAATTTCAGAAAACTTCCATTTTTTGTTAAAACCCGTAATAAAAAAGTATGTATTTGAATTAAAAATAAGCTTTTGATATATTTTAATATAAAGTAATTACAAAATAAAGCTTGCGCTGATGTGATTTAAAGTAGGGTTTTGAAATGGTGCGCTACCAATATGTTCTTCAGAATTATTGATAAACAGGGATATTCATAATTGGAGATGTTCTTTCCATTAGTGTACTTACACTTTCATCATTTAATTTTGCAGGAGAGCAAGCACAGAAAGTTCTTCAGCCGCTCGGCCTCCCTGCGACAGGCGGGAAGTGGGGGCAGCCAGCAGGCCTCCATGGAGCTGCATGTGCCCGGCCAGGACGGAAAGGGAGGAGGAGTCTCCTCGGGAGCGGGCTCACCGCAGACGCAGACCCAGCCGTCGACGCCCAAGAAGTCCAACTGGGAGGTGATCGAACATTTCAATACGAGTGCCAAGGGAGGCAAGGCCATGGTTAGCAGCAGCTTAATTGCGGTGAGTTCGAGGGGGCTCTGGCATCAATTAATTTGCCCGTCTAATGGACGGAACGTCGATGGCAGGCTGCCCATCCACATCTACATGTACCCATCTCAACTCCACCTGTTGTGGGACTTAAATATTTAATTCAATTGTGCCGCAAATAAGCCGGGCGGAGCTAAATTTAAATAAATTTCATTGATTACTGAAGTTGCTAATGGGAAATGGGGAAGGGACAACAAACATTTTACTTCGCCCTGGGAAATTTATTTAAAGTCAAACAATCTGGCACAATCAGCAAGCCGACAGCATGTCAGAATACTTTGCTTTAATTAAATTTATTGTTTTATCGAAATCGATGCCGAAATTGTGCTTGAGGGAAAAGTCCACCGGCAACATGAGAACTTTACAAATATGCTCAACATATTTGTGTTTTATTTAATATTTAATTACTGATAACAAACTAAAATATATTTTATTAACTTTTTAGTTACTTGTTTTTCCTTTTAAGTTATTGTATTTTTGCTATACCGTTATCCAGAAGAAGCTTAGTTGTAGAAAAATGTATAAAATAAAAGTGCAATTTAATTAGAATACGTTTTTATAGTGGTGAATAAACTAGTTGCAATGTGATGTTCGTTTTATATATGTACTTCCATGGAAACGTAATGAATGTAAGCTTTTACTATCAAACGAGTTTTTAAGTTTTATATATGTTTCCTCTCTATAGTTTTTATGAAACGTTACTCTATACAACCGTGTTTAATGCCAACTAACAAGTCATGTCCTGAAAAACGCATACACTCTCACACTCGCAGGCAAGCACCCACACATGCATGGCTAAGCTGACATGCACAGGGGGCCACTTAGTAACTGCACACGTGTGTGTGCGAGAGTATTTCTATTTGCGTTCGTTGTCAAGAGTCAATTGACAAAGTTTAGCAAATTGAAAAGGCAAAAAAAAGTGAGAGGAGCGAGGAAAAAAAAACATTTCTGGCATTCAAATGGGCGGCAATTTGGTTAAAAACGCCGCGGGGAACCAAACACACTTTCCCCTGTTTGTGTGTGTGTGTGTGACGATGTGATAGTGTGGGTGCGGGTGTGCATGAGTGGGTAAAACGTTTAGTTCAATTGTTTGCGGGCCACGCAAAAAATCATAGCATACTTACAAGAGCCATATGAATTTTTTATGTAAATACAGAAATGCAAACATATTAAATTTAAATTAGTCTTAAATTTAAAAAATTCAGTTGATCAGTTGAAAAGGGTAATAGGTAACTACCACAAAAAAGTTATATAAAAATCCCTTGTAACAAGATAGCTAGGCGAGAAATGTTTTTCGCAATCCTATAATTAAGTATTTGTAATAAGCATTTAATTGACATTTTCCTTTTTTTTTTTTTAATTTTAGTGCAATAATGCAGTTTTATTGGTTTAATTATACACATCACTAAAGTGTTTTAAACTTGTGCAATAAACACCAATTTAAAAGTTTATTTGTCTAGATACAAATAATAGAGTTGGCTTGTGGCTATCGCATAATTAAAATATGAAATGAATGAAATTTCATGCCTGGCAGCGCTAATAATTATATAATTTCGCTCATTTAACCCCATAAGGCTGGGATTACGCGCTGCAATATAGACGAATCCATGGACTCCACCAACTCCAGCTCCACCTGCCACAGTCCCATGATCTACCAACGTGACGAGACCCAGCTGTTGCAGCCAGGTAAGAAAAATTGAAAAATGTGGGAAAAATCTTGGGTAATAGGAAAGCGCTTACCGCTGCTAACGGGGCTACTGAGGGTCAATAAAAATGCCAACATGCTCACATGTCTTCCTTTGTGAGAGAAAGCCCCCACACTTTCCCCAACCACACCGCTCAAAATGTCACAAGTTGATTGTCATTGTCATATTGAATTTGACGAGGCTATTTCGCAGTCTCGTCTCCTTTTTCTCGTCTCACGTTTCCTCGTCATTGGCATTTCACTCACATATCGCCTTTTTCCCCCTTCAAGGTTGCCTTGGTCCCCACACCCACCCATTTCATCGCCCCAGCATCCATCAGACCACCACCCAGATTTATTTTAGTTTGTGTTTTCCGTGAAAGAGCCGAGCCAGACTTTGGTTTTCCTTGGCTTCGATAGACATCTGTATGGAGCAAGCTGCGTAGATTTCTGTGGAAATTTACATAATCACGTTTGGCATTTATTTATTGATGCATACAAAAACATACCCCGAGATCCATTCCATTCCATTCCTCCTCTCCGTGTTTTATGGTTGTTGTTTTTTTTTGCATTGTGGTCAGAGCGCGGGACAGTTGAATGATTTTAATATGCCGATTTGGCTGACGTTCTCCATTCTACAATAAAATATTTTATGGCTTTGTGTGCTGCATTTGAAATCAAGGTCTCCATTCACAGGGAGAAAAATGTCAGGAGCATTGACGATGATGTGCCACACACAATGGCTGGCAAATCGAAAATGTGTATAACACGTTAAGCGAATGAATTGTACTCGATGACACAATGGCTCAGGAAATATGTTTATGTGGGTGAAGAGGTGTCTTGACTTACTTCGTTACGTTTTGTCGCCCAAAAAAATACATATGATGTGTTCATCAAGTTAAAAAAAAACTTTAAATAGTTGACGGGTCATTAGATGAGAATGAACTGAATGTTAAGTTTATTAGAAACGTAAACATGTATATTATTCATTCATAATAAAAAATTAAAATAACACATCACAAATCACTGATTTGTATCCTTATTTAATGCTAATCGTTTTTAAGCCCAGGCTTTAAATATTCATCCCTTTAGTAAGGCATTTTACAAAAGTTTATGAATTAAACATGCTTATGTAGTTATTTACATCACAGATTACTCAGATGGCTATTTAATTGGACTGGCAAATTATATTTTAAACATGAATGAACAGCTATTAACTTAAAAGTCATATGTCAAAGATAATTTTTCTGCACAGAATTATTTCATTGAAGAATAAAATTGCATTTACCTGCTCATTCACACATGTCAATGTCGATTTACAATCAATGCCCTCCTGCGAATACCAAAACTTTCCAATTTCATGCTGTTTTGGATTTGTAACTACGATTTCCATAATTTTAATCTATTCCAAAGCGTTTCTCCATTTGTATGGTTGCTCAAACGTGAAACTGCAACAGCTGTAATTGAACTTACAAATTCTGTTTGCAATTCCCAATTGTTTTCAGGGCTAATTGCAGATGAATTTCAGTTACAGCTTAAGTTGGGATAAATTTCTGGCTGAGGTATTAATTAATTTGGCATTGTGTAGGGGCATATTCATGGGTCTGGGATGGAAAACTCTGCCGCAATTGAATGTATCTGCTTTCAGGGGATGCCGGCAATGTGGAGGCCAACAATCCGAGTCCGGGCGGCGGAGGATCCGGAGCTGGCAATGGCAATGTGAGCCCCAGCATTTCCTTCTGGTTCCGTTTGAACCGCATCATCCTGCGCCTCTGCTCCACGCACCAGTTCAAGAATCTCCAGGTAAGCTACTTACGTTGCAAGCTAAGCGTGAAATCCTTTGCCCAACAAGTTCCAATTCCTCCTTTGCCACCATCGTTCTTTGAAACTTTTTCTCCGGCTTTGCTGCTCGGTTTGCTCAACTTTTTTTCCAGCACTTGGCAAAACGATTTTTAAAAGTACTTATTACTGCACTTCAAAAATTATGGAACCCAAATGATGACTTAATTGAATAACTTAATTTTATTTATTTTTTTTTTTGGAATTTATTAAACCTTTTTAAAAAAAAATTAGTTTTTGATATTTTCTAAATGCGAATTAATTCCTTAAATTTAAAAAGGGTAATACTATTAGTGCTCTTCTTAGGACATAACCATCATTTATAAGTTATTTTAATTTGTTTATTTATTTATTTATTTAATAGCATATTTCTTAATTTGTACTCTTTAAAACGTTAAACTTTTTAAATATTAAATTGTTAAAAAAAAAATCGTCTGTATTTAGTTGAAAAATCTTGAAAAAAATCATTCTCTCAGTGTGCTCATTCCCCGTCTCCATTTTCAACCAGGTGGAAATGCTGTATCAGCGGTATTTTCTGCGTATGAACCAGAGCAATACGACGCACATTCTGGCGCTCCTGTTAGTCCTGATTCTGGCCCTGTCCTGCACGCATTTGGTCTTTACCACGCTGCAGCTGCAGCGCAGCACCTCCCTGCTGCTGGAAATCAGCGATATCGGACTGGAGGCAAATGCGACCGGTGGCAACTTGACGACCACCACAATGAAGCCACCGGCATCAGCGGGTCAAATTGCCCATGGGAGGAGCTTCATTCCGGCCATGGGCCTCGATTCAAATCCCAGTTGGGTGGCCAAAGGGGTGGGGGGCTCTGATTCGAAATCCGCCCCTAACCATGACCTCGCCGATTTTGAAGAGGGCGATAATGGGCAAACGGGGAGGCAATGGCGCCGGCAGAAGCGCAAACATTATCGACGGCTCCACAAGCACCGCTACAAGCACAAGTCACACCAACAACATCGCACCAGGTGAGCAGGGATGCCAACCATTGGTTCTAAAATGTAGCTAAATAAATATTTGTATCCCATGAACCTCTATCCCATATTCATGTCAATGGACATATCCCACAAAAAGAACAATATCATTTAATAAATTAAAATAAGTAAAGGCATGATTATAAGTAAAAAGGTAAAAGTATAATATTAAATTGTGGATAAACCTATTTTTAAATAAAAATATCAAGGGCGAAACAATTATGTATTTATATTTTATTTGTTTAATAAAAATTACTCAGGTGCTTAAAACGTAAAATATATCAGTATAAACTATTTTATTTTTGCACCAACCCTCTTAGAATTAATCTTTAAAAGTTTATTTCATTGTAATTTTTTAAACAGAGTTAAAAATTTCAATAAAATATCCTCGTTTGGCTATAAAACAGCAAACTTAAGGTCACTGTAGCTGAATGTGAAGGGGAGCTATATAGATGTGGAGGAAAGGGCCAGTTTTGACAGGTCACTCCCACCGACAATGTGTTTTTGCCGAAAGGCGATTCATATTTTGCACAGCTCGCATTTGAGGTTTTACTCTGAGCGCTCCCCTGAAATTCAATCAAACAACTTTAGGCTGCCCGAATAGAGCTGTGCCCATAAAAGTGTGTACAAAGTAGGCTCAAATTGAATTTAAAGCAGGCTGCAGGGGCTGGAACAAGTTAAGCCAAAGAAAAGTATTTTTAGCAAAAGCAAAGGCCACAATTGATCGAAAAGAATCCATGACAAGGCTTTAATCATGTACGAAATGGCGACTTAAATTTTACTTCAATTGTAATTTTAGGTAACTGGCATAAACCTTAAAACAAGTAATGTCCAACCTTTAATTCAATGGTAAAAAAATAATAGAAACGTATTTAAACTCAATCGAATTTTACTTTTAGATTTTAATGCAATTAAATTAATATACAAATCACAGATTGCTAGGAGACATATTTAAGTGAATTTCGGTGCCCAATAAGTTTTCAGAAAAATAACATAAATTGGCATTCTGTGCTTTGTTATTGTAATTAATTTTCAAAAAAAGGAAAATAATTAAGTTCAAACGAATTTAACTTAAGCTTTCTATTCGCTTTTCATAAAAAAATTAAAATGTGCATTTTAGCAAAAATTGCTGGAAGGAATATAGAAGTGAATTTCGGTGCTCAATAAGTTGTCCAAAAAATAAAAAAAATCGGCATTCTGTGTTTTGTTTATGCCATTTTAACTCAATTATATGTCAACAAATTGGAGAGCACAAAAAAAAAAAATGACTTAAACAACACAATAACCGATTGAAGAACATCTCTTCCAAAATCACCAAGACAATGCTTTAATCAATAGCTCGTACGAGTTATCAATAACTGACTCCTCGTATTCATTTCGCCTGCCATCTCCATTTGCATTTAGATTTATTTTGCCACAAATATTTATGCTGGCCATAAATACCGGCAAGACGGATAGTTGGGCAAACACAAAACAGACATTTTCATAAATTGAGATCCGAGTGAAATGATATTTCGGATATTATTGCAGATACAGGATACGGGAGAAGCGGAGTCTGCAGGATACGGAGTTGGTTAAGGGGGTAGGAACTCAGCTGATTGTTGACACGGCCCCCGATGATGTGTACACAGTTTCACGTGCCGATGACGCTAACGATGATGGTGATGATGAAGGGCGGAGCAAACGCATTACGTATACGCCGCCTGTCCGCGAAAACAATCAAATTTCACAGGCGGAACGTGATGAAGTGTTAAACACATCGTCAAGCGCAGGACCTGCCACCGATAATTTGGACACTCCTCTGGGCTATGGCCACCTGCTGACCCTGCTCCTGCTGCAGGTGGACGAGTCCGTGCTGGTCTTCCTCATTGTCATGCTAATCTGCGGGATTGTATACGCATGTGAGTTGCTCATAACCGGGTTTCGCCTGACTTCGGACCCTAATCTCTTTGTGTTTGCCTGCAGTCCTGCTGTGCATTCTCTCTAAGCCGGCCATGAACGAGATCTTCCTGGTCCTCGTGTCCTACGTTATTTTGGGCACCTTCCTGGCCATCGAAGTGGCCGTCAGCTATGCCATGCAGCCCAGGTTGGTTTACAAGTTACCCTGATTTCGACGCCACAAAAAGCAAAGTAAAAATCAAAGCTGGTAATCTATTCAACCACGAATCGATTATCAATTTTAAATCAAACCTTAAATAGTCTTAAAGATAACTTAGTTAAAGGAAACATAAAAAATCACTTTAATTTTGGTGTACCCAAGTTTTTTCCAGTGCACGGCAGCTGTTGCTTGGACTCCCGGCATAATTAATCTTTCACGACTCGCTAATTGCGAGAACTTGGAGTCATGCTAAGCAAACAGCCGCATCTGCGCGCCACTGTACTAATCGCTCTTCTCGTGTCCGATTTCCTCCGGCAGCAAGTCCTTCAACGGCAGTGCCTGCTGCATCGTTCTCATCTACATGACCTACACGATGCTGCCCCTCCGCCTCAGGGAGGCCCTGATCGGAGGCATCCTCCTGAGCGTCGTCCATCTGTACACCTGCCTGAGGTTCGCCGCCAGACAGCAAAATGATGTGGCCGAGGTGCTCCAGTGGGACGAGGTGAGTGGTACACACGATACACGTGTGGACTTCGATTTTGGTTAATTACTGTGGTTTGTATGAGCTTGTACCTGATTGATATCCAATTCAATTGCTTGCCTCAATGTTATTGAGCGTTTCCTTTATTTGAATTACACAAAAATCTTTCATAAATTGATTAGACAGGCGAAAACTATCCAGACTCAGGGCGTTAAAAATAACAAACTTGAGTTACATTTCTATATTACGTTATGCCGGTTTTTAAATCTTTTAAAATCTTCTAAGCTGGGAAATTGTAATAAAATCTGAAAGCTGATCTAAGAATAAATGATATATTATTAAAACCTGTTAACCAATGTACATAATTTATTTATATATTTTAATATTCTTAAATTAAAAGAACATATTTGAAAGCATACTTTGTTCAACTTTAATTCGGATTGAAAAAAAAGCTGTTATTGTTTACATTGCAAATGAAGCATAAACAATCTATCAACAGGTTTGGCACTTTTACTGAGCCACAAATGCAAATTGATTAAGCGAATAATAAAATTGAAATACTGTATAACAAAGGAGCGGAGTGGGCGGCCATCTAGCTTTAATTGCCTCCTTGGCATGAAAGGAAAATGGGGAAATCAGGGAGAAAAACAGCAGCTAAGAGTGGCACGTGTCCAAGGGTCTGGGAGAAGACATAAATGAAATGAAATTATATTGCCGCCAAATTGAATGAAATTGAGAATGTGGAGGGTGCTACTGCTCTTGCTACTGCTCCTCTTCCACCCAACTTCCCAAGTGTTGTTTTCCCCGTATTTATGGCTGGTAATATCATTAATGCCTCAATCTCCATTTCCATATCCGTCCGCAGCTGCTCTGCACTTTGGTGGCCCTGCTCCTGGCCAACCTAACCGGCGTCTACACCCACTGGCCCAAGGAAAAGGCGCAGAGGAAGGCGTTCATCGAGACGCGACAGTGCATCGAGGCCAGGCTGAGGACACAGCGGGAGAACCAACAACAGGTGAGTGGAAAAGGTTGCGCTTTTTAGAAAAAAAAAAGGTTATTACATTTTTGTGGAAACAATAAAAAAAAACCAGGACTAAAAGCTAATGATGAAGAGATTTAATCTGCAGTTTACTAACCTTAAATTTTTTATCACATCCCAGTTTTTAGAAAATCTTGGTCAAAGTTTAAATATTTTGATTTCTACTTAAGTAAGGCCTTTGGATTGCATTTTGCAACCAAACCACTTTTTTCCAATTTAAGTGGTTCCTATAATGTATAAACAAAGATCATATATTTTGTTGAAAATTTCACAAGTTCGGAGAGCTAATAAAACTGTATTGTTCTTAAAATAAATACCTAGAAATTAAGCTAACTTGGTAGATTCAACTGATGGCAATGGTCCTAACTGGAGAAACTCCTTCATAGTTGTAGACAATGAAAAATCAGCAGGTGTCTTATTGGTATGTGGGAGTACAACATGAAAAGGCCATCGAGAAAAGCGGCAAATGGCAAACAAATGAAAAGCGAGTGATTTTGTCTGAAATTGTTTGCATCAAACGGAATGTGAATGCGTAGCAGCGGGGTACTGATTCACTTCTTTGAATTTGGGTGCCTTTTATCTTGAATTCAACAAGCAAATATAGTAGAGAGCTAAATGTAGAGAGATATAGAAGCACAACTGCAGGGAACTTTAAGCGCTCTTATTACAACTTGCGGTATTTGAGAAATTTCCTTTCAAATATATATTATGAAATCTGAAATCATCAAAATCCATTATCAAGCATGGGAAAGTCAAAAACTGAAATACCATAAATGTAAAAGCGATTTTGCAGGACCTATTTATAGAGTAAGCAATCGTTAAGTTAATTAATGCAGGCTGATCCCAATACAGATTTAACTGCGAATCGTATATCGGGTTACTGTACTGGATGTGGGTATTAAAGCAGATCCATTTGTTGCAGGAACGCTTGTTGCTGTCGGTGCTGCCGCGTCATGTGGCCATGGAGATGAAGGACGACATTGCGGGCCAGCCACGTGACACACAGTTCCATAAGATATACATCCAGCGGCACGAGAACGTCAGGTGAGTTGCGGTGGGTGGGGAATTTATTTGCATGCAAAGTCAATAAATTGCTCGCCTGAGAGTCTCTGAATGACTGAGCGTGTAACGCGAGCAATGAATTTGTATGCAAAGCCAAAAAGGAGCTTAACCAAATGCACAACGCCACGTACACAGATACAAAATCACACACACACACACACGGAAGACAAACGACACACGCACACACACGGCAGGCAACCAAGCATAATAAAGCATACTTTGAGGCGCACCTGTTTGAGCCAAAAATGTCCTCTGTTTGTCGCATTTTGTTCGCTTCCTCTTAAAAGTTGCTGGGATTTCTGTTCAAAGTTGTCAAGGGGGAAAAATGAAATACAGTTGGGGAGATAAAGATAAAGATACCTTAGACGTGTCAGTCCTTAAAAATTCCAAGTAGAAATTTAAATATAATTCTTTGCGACAGCTTCGTCTTCTCCCAAAAATATTACGACAAATTCGAAAAGACTTTTTAAATACAGTATTGTCTATAACTTAAACAGCCGAATCTTAAAGATAGTTTATTTAAGGGACCATAATGTCCCTTTATGTTTTTAAGTGGATCGTGGTTTAAAAATTATTGAATGCGAATTCTAAGAATATATGTCAACATCGAATAAATATTGTAAAAGGGTATTTCCCTTTTCAACTTTCGTAACCAGCTTCCATTGTTACTTTGCTTTATGTTTACCATTCCAAACTTTTCCTCGTCCATTTTGTATTAAATTACGCGCTGAGCCGCCTAAGCCCTTCTCAGTTACGAGTCGTAAAATCAGCCAAAAAGAAGCAGTTAATGTGGCTCTGTCAACACATGACCGTGTTGTATAGGCTAAGCGCCACGAAAAAAGGATTTAACATCGTTAGATTTACGAGAATAAATAACCGACACATAATTCAGCTTAAAGGGGAAATAATATTTCAGAAGCCGCAAGTCAACCGAGTTTTGAAGTAATAAGGAAGATAACAATGAATATATTAAAAATTCCTGTGGGGGCAGCTGCTTCAATAAAAAGGGGGCGTTCTTCATGTACTATTTCTGTGAGAAAATAACTCATAACATAAATGATAGTACACAACTTTGTTCTTGTTTGCTGAACAAAGTTTAAGGAAATTTAAACCTCAAAAATTTAACGTTTCAGCAAAAGCCAACCGCATTGATGAAATGCATCTTTGCTGCTGCACTGAAAGAAATATCATACATCGGAGATATGTTAGAAGACATGGGCTTATCGGTCTAAGTCTTGTCCCTGGAAAACGGTCTTATGTTCATTTTTTTCACTGTGTATGGCTTTTCCTACACCTCAAGCCCTCGACTCACATTTCCCTTTCCCCATTTTCCAGCATCCTTTTTGCAGACATCTGTGGTTTCACCAGCCTCTCGGATCAGTGCACCGCCGAGGAATTGGTACGCCTGCTGAACGAGCTTTTTGCCCGGTGAGTATTCGGATGGGTATTGGTAGTGCCCCCTGAATGGGACAGAAGTTGTGGCCATAATTAATGGCAAACAATTCATGCACTCTGAAAAAAGCGGAACCACTACTTATTTTTCATTTATAGTCGTAATAGGCCTTTAACAGTTTTGGCAAGGTTCAATTGCGTAACTTAGTAATTTTTACAATAGTATTTGTTATTAAAATCACAAAGCTTTACAAGTACTGATAAAGCGAGAAAGAAACATAACTGAGTAATTACTCAATTAAATTACTGTATCTTTACTTTAACTTAACTTTCCGTAAATGATTTTCTGATTATGCAATTTTTCCCAGTGCACGTCCATCTGTCTGGGTCCATGTCTTATTCATGAAACTGAAACCCAGACAGAGCCTGTGGCTGTATTAATTGCTACAACTGAACGAGGGGAAACTGACCTCGGGGCAAACAAATAAAGCTGCTGACCTTTTCGTAAACGAGCTTAGGCTCCAGTAACAAGTTCCTTTTATCGATGAAGATAGAATGAAATGTAAGAATTTGTATAGAAAAATGCCTTTTATTTTACCCGCTTGAAAATATTAACTTACAGGAATACTTTTAATTGGTTCTGCTGGTATAAGAAAAATTAACAACTTAATTGTGTAACCTTTTAAAGGAAATGTAATTTAATAAAACAAATATTAATTAATTGAAGACTGTTGTCTTGCCCAAATTTGGTAAATTTTAATTGGGTCACTCGTTATTAGAAAAGGTAACCCTTTGAAATCCATACTTTCTTTTGTGTAAAGCTTTATTTCCTTAAAATGAACCCAGTTGAGAGATGATGGCTTTCTCCTTCTGAATTTCATACTTAAGCCTTTTGTGGCGATTTTTCTGTCCATTTTTCAATCTCTTCGTTTCCACTTTTCCGCTTTTTCACTTCTCCATTTCCATTGCAGCTTTGATCGATTGGCTGCGGAGCATCATTGTCTACGCATTAAGCTGCTGGGCGATTGTTACTACTGCGTCTCCGGGCTGCCAGAACCCCGTCCGGATCACGCCCATTGTGCCGTCGAAATGGGACTCGATATGATTGACGCCATAGCGTGAGTATCCGTATCTGCAAACAGAAACACAAAGGGAAACTGCTGTTTTGTGGCTTTGTTGTGGCTGCACAGCGAAAAAAACGAGATGGGATACGATATTACATTGTCCTTGTATTCCAATATCCCAGTTGTATAATATTTAATAAATAGTAACAGTAGCTGTGGTATATTTGCATAAATAGCACTATATATACTGAAATATTGGCAATCATATTTAAGTGTTTATTTAATAGTAAAGTAGGCTTCCAGTATTTATTTTTTATAATTCGCAATTAGTGCAGAATCTAAGTCATTTAATTTCATTTTGTCTTTGAGACAATATTGACATGTGAAATAAGAGTACAATTTAATAAAGACGTTAAGTGTACACTACTGCAGTGCCTCTTTGTTACCCGCTTCCTTCCCATTTTGCAGGCTGGTCCGCGAGGTTATGGCCGTGAATGTGAATATGCGAGTGGGCATCCACACAGGTCGGGTGCACTGCGGCGTTTTGGGCCTGGTCAAGTGGCAGTTTGACGTTTGGTCCAACGACGTGACGCTGGCTAACCACATGGAGAGCGGCGGGATACCCGGGTGAGTGTGCTTTCTGTGGTTAATCTCTAATTTTCCAGCTGAAATTAATTGATCTGCCGTCTGTGGCTGTCGTCGGTTGACACTTCAAAAGTATCCATTGTTTTGGGCATTTTGTGGGTTGGACTGGTTGGGGAAATCCAATTCAATTTGCTGCCATTCCCTGGCCAAATTCTATTTCATTTTGCCGGCAAATCCAATTCAATCCATTGAAAATCCCGTTTCGGTCAGTTTGAGCCACTTCTGGCGACAGCTGTGAATAATGGCAGTGAAAGAGGGAATGTTTCTCGTAATATCCTCGACCATCGAAATTCTGGCCAATAAAAGCAGTGGCGACAATTAAAGCCAACTTGTTGTGTTGGGCCGGAAGTTGTATTGTGCGAAGCACCACCCATAACGGCACTTGAAAGTCCAAAAGTGTCGCCGCTCTGCGGATGTCCTTCGTCCTTCGGCCTGTGTCCTTCGACACGAGGGTGTGCCTTCGCCAATTGTTGGCTTAATCGTTGTAATTGCCATGCACACACAGCATTTTGCATGCGTCTTGTGGCCTTTGGCTTGCTGAAGGCGTCAAGTTATTGGTAACTTACGAGTCCTTGCCTTTCTCCCCTTTAATACCCCTTAAGCAGCCTGCCCAATCGATTATGGCCCACAACTTGCACCACGCCCACGCCCACGACACTCTGTTTGGCCCTCCACTGATAAGAGCCCCCTCAACAATATTTTGTTGCTGTTGATTCAGCTGCACTTACTTCAACACTTCAGCAATTTGTTTCTGCCCGCATACCCTGGCTTCAAAGAATCAGGTTGGCAACGGTGTATCAGGCTAAAAGAAAATAAAAAGGAGATAGTTTTATATAAATTATAATCTATTTAGTAGGTTAAAAACAGTAAGAGATATTAGAGGAAGTTTTTATTATTTTTCCGGACTTTTAGAGACGTGCTAAATTCATGTATCATATAATTGTTTTCGGAATTTTATTGAGATCAAAGATGTTTAAAAAGAATTTAATTGATTAAAAAGAAATACTGTATGTTTCTATGTTTTGTTTTATTTATAAGGACTAAAACAAAATTAATTAATTGTTAAAAAAATGTTCATCATCAGTGATCAGCAGCATTTTAAAATGTATCGGTATGCTGTTAACCGCATCAAATACCCGAGCTACCAAATTTGCAGGTTTCGGTTTCTAAGAATGTTTTATGGCCCGTTTGAGAGTACACTTTTACCCACTTACCAACTTGTAGACGAAGCCGTTAAAGTGTCCCAAAATAATAGATAACAAAGGGTCGAAGTACTCGCAACGAGCCCTTTCCTTCTGTGTTAGTTTTTTGTGAATATTCACGCTGCGACTTCGGGTGGAAGTTTAAGTAACTGTTGAGTTTATTTGGGTCAGTTGGGCGACGGCAGCTCGTTTGTTAGCCGTGTCCCGGGTGAAATTAAAAGCAAATAGCTGCAGTGGGTGGCTGCATTGGGTTGGCCATAGCCATAGCCATAGCCATAGCCATTGCCTTACCTGGATGCCTGATAAGCTGCAATTTCTGCCGAGAGTTGGGCCAGTGTGGCATGTAAAAAGTTCGTTAGCAGCAGAAGGAAGTGGCTTTGGGGAATTTGGACTGCAGCAATCCATAACAAAGCGTCGTGTAATTATCAATAGAATCAACAGCAGGCAGTTACTTGGCAGCCAAAGGACCCAGGAGCATCTGTTGCGGATTTTTCCGCTTCTGCAGCCAAGAACAGCATTAAAAACTATTTAGCAAGGCAGGAAAATCCAGGCGGATGGGTAAAGGGCGGACGCTTTAAATGTGGGCGTGGAAAATGGGTTTGCAGCTTGTGTGTGGCATGTAATGTGAGTGTTTCCTGTGGCTAACTGCATTTTCCGTCCAACCACACGAGAAAAAACCACTTAGCTGATAAAGATAATCATTAGGATGTGTCCTTTATACATTTTTTTTTTTATGACATTCCCAGACGCGTTCACATAACCAAGGAGACTCTAAAGTGTCTGGATGGCGATTACGAAGTGGAGGTCGGCAAGGGAAACGAACGCAATTCGTATCTCAAGGATCATCAGATTGAAACGTATCTAATAGTGCCGGGTGATATTTACAGGCCTGTGAGTTTGCTTTTATATATTTTAATTTATATTATGTTCGAATCGTGGAATGCATTCTTATTTTTAGCATAAAAAGTCACGGAATCGACTGCAGGTTAATGGCAATATATCCAAGGAGCTACGCATGATGGGCCATGGAACTGCCCAGAAGCACACTTCCAAGTATGTTTTTAATGCTTAATTTACATTGTTGCTTAGCTAATTTTATTAACATTGTTTACATTTTATTTAACTGCAGATTTGGCTTTGGCGACAGTTCGGAGAGTGCCAAGGATCCTGAGGACGAGGTGAACGAGTATCTAATGCGCGCCATCGATGCCCGCAGCATTGATCATTTGAGGGCCGAACACTGTCAGTCCCTGCTACTCTGCTTCAAGGACAATGTGCTGGAGAGAAAGGTAAAACATTACTTAATACACAATAAGGCGGTTCATAATTTTAAAAAAACTATACCTTTTGAACTAGGCTTTTGATAAAAGATTTTTCTCTTTTATGGTTCCTACCAAAGTTTTCAATCATACATTTTTAGATTGCTTAGTAAACAAATACATTGATTTAGGTACACTAAAAAAACTATATACGAAATATAATATAGTATTAATTATTGCAATTTTGATTATAAGTAAGCATTTTTAGAATCAACATATTAAAATCGTTATCGATAAAGTTATGATAGGCTTAAAACCTAACTATAAAATGCCTTTATACACGCTAACTCTAAATTAGCTTATACTTTTTCCTAACCTTACCCATTAGAGCTTTAAAATTTACTATTGTGCAAACATTAAAAGTTATTTACATTTCTTGGCTTATATTCCACAATGGTTAAAGTAAAAACAAGGACCGAATATTTGTTTCCGGGGCTATTGTTACCGTCGCCCAGCGAACAAATATACATAATGTATATCTAAGCCGTGCTTTTACCACTCTGTTTTGCAGTACGCCAGCGAACCGGATCGCATGTTATGTGTTTACTTCTACTGCAGTCTGTTGGTTTTGCTCGGCACCAGCATAATGCGGCTGGTGGTGTTCCGGAGGTGAGTTTGGTGGGGATTGGCAATGGGAATGGGAATGGGAACGGGAATGGGAACCTGAATGGATGAGCTGGAAACCACCATTCCTGCTGGTGTTTTTGGGGCGTCCAAGCGAGGCGCTGATATGCCCGCTGGCTCCTGAACTCTTTTGCATCCACCACTGCGTATACGTGTTGTGCCGAAAAAGTTGCCACCCATTTAAATTGGCAGCCCGCTCTTCCATTGCAGCTCCCTGCTGACTTTGGCCTTGTCCACGGGCGCTCTGCTTCTGCTCGGGTTCCTGGTATTTCTGGTGGCATGTCACAAAATCAACTTTCAGGTGAGCACACAAAGAGTTCTGGGGGAGGAGGTGGGTTGACAATCTGCATTTTTCATCCCGTGGAATGCCAAACTTTTTAGCTGCCGTCGGACATCAAACGCTTCTCATTGCGCATTCATAGCAATCGCAGGATATCGCAATTTTTCGCCTTCGCCAGCGTCGCCCTGATTGTCCTCACCACCCTGCTGGCCATGGTGAGTATATATAAAATATATACTTTAATAGGCGGGGTAATCGCTGTCTGTGTTAATTGGCCGGCCCTTAAATATGCTATAAATATTTGAGTGAAGTTCAAAAAGGGCAAGCAAATGCTTGAACGTGGCACATTTAATATAATTGCGATTCACTTTTTGTGCGGCAATTAATTGATATAATTTCTTTAAATATTTAAACTGTGTTGGTATTGCTTTAAACATTTTTTGCTGGGTTAAATTTGTTGTACTACATAATACAAGGCGTCATGCAAATGAAACAATAACAATATTTTGTAACCTTTTTATTGCTGGATCACAATTTTGCGGTCAAATACGAGCAATTGGCGTCAAAAATGCTTAATAACAACATGATAAATTCAAGATTAAATCGCCATTTGGTTTTCTTTTCCCCTAGATTGTATCAAATACTCAAATATTTGTCAAATAATTTTTTGCTTTCAATTTATGTCAAAAAAGTTGTTTCCGCTTTCACACACACGATATTTCGTTGACTTTAATGCGACATACGCTGCGTATGCGCAACAAATGCTCAAACAGAATGGTCTATCATTACGCTTCCATAGACAAGAGTTCTCGGATTATTTCCATCTCTAGTGTTCTTATGCCGAAATATAAAATGAATCTAAACTGCCTTGGGGCCACTTTCGCCCCGTTCTTTTGTGGGGCATCCCAACCATCTCGACTAAGTCAAGTTTTTCCGACTTGTGTTTTAACCTTCTTTTGCTGTGCATTTGTGTGAGTTCGGGAAAAAAGTTTGCGACTAGAGGCAGGCAACCTCTTAAAAGGAATAAAAATAAAATTTACGTTTTGTAGTCCAAACAAAATCGGGGGCGCGCTTGTTGCGTTCTCCGATGTTGTTTCGTTTGGGGCGCCTCAAAACAAAAGTTTTTCCATTAAAGTTCGGCATTGGCCAAGACCAACGAGTAGCGACCCCAGATCCCGGCTCACATGATGAAGTGGGAGGTGGCTTTATGGGCAACTTGTTACCTGCCCCAAGGCCCGTGGCTTTTGTCTGCAGCAAGTCTCGGGCTAAGAGTTCTTTGACATTTCACTGACACTTTTGTGTTTGTTTCGGGCCGCGTTTAATGGCACTTTAAGAGTCATTCGTATTCATTTTGGGCCACGCTTAATGCCCAACTCTCGCAGGGGCCAGGACCTGTTGGAGGCTCGTTAAAATCTGCCGCAGATCGTTAAACTTGTCTAATGCGAATTTCATGGCCGGCCAGCTAATTAGCCATTCTCGCCATAGTTCCAGGAATCGGCCCGTCAGCTGGAGTTGCTCCAGAGGAAGCGCTTCTGGCTGGATGTAAGCGCGAACGTGAGTCTGAATGCCACCGAGTTCGGCGCGGAGATGTATGCCCCCGAGGACCCCGATTGTGACTTCTATCTGGCCTACAATGTGAGTGAGTGCACTGAGAAAAAACACGCGAATGAACGAATGAAGTAATTCGTTTAAATTTGGGTGTTCCGTGGACCAGATTAAAATATATAAAAAAACATTTGTTATATTATTTTTCCCATTTCAATCTATAAAAGTACTAAATTTTCTTTGCCATTTAAAAAATGGTATTGGCTTGTAGGTTTATAATATATATATATTATATTTATTTATAGAAAAAATTATTATTTCAACTCTATTATTTTAAGTATCAAAGTAACATTTTAAAATCAATCTTATATTTCTTAATATAAAAATAAACTTTTAAAACCACTTTTAAAAGAAAATGTAACGTTAAGTCTTTATTAAAATAGCTAAATATTTAAGCTTCTTACGTCTGGCAAAAGCTTTAATATTTTGAATAGGATAAACTTTAGATGTCAGCATTTTTAGCAAATATTGGCCCCTTGGCAAAAGAGAACATCAATTGTTCTGCATTTTGTTGCTATGTGGGCGGGTTTTGAATATATAATTCCTTGATTCGTTTCCCCGCCGCCTCCCTTTCCACAGACCTTTCTGCTGCTCACTCTTCTCTCGATGATGAGCTGTGCCACCTACCAAGTGCTGCGCATCCTGCTGAAGCTCCTGCTGCTCCTGCTGGCCTCCGGCAGCTACATGGCCTGCTCCTCCTACTTGTACTCGCGCAGCAGGGAAATAAGCCAGGAACTGGCGTAAGTATAGCATCCAACAGCCAACTGACAACATCCCGCATTTCGCATTCAGCGAGGCAGCTGCGCTATCTCTGAATGAAAACGAATTATGGCGTAATGCAATTTCAGTTTGGTTCAGAGGGTCGGGACCAGCTGAATTGCATTTACGGCAGCCGCAAACTGCATTAAAATTGTATTTAGCACCAACTCGGAATCCAGCCGGATTCATGGATTCATTTATCAGCCGCTGCAGTAACTTCTCTTGTTCGTTTTCTCCTCTTGTTGCCGCCGTATTACACTTTAATGGACCGGAATAACTTCGTCATTGTCGCCATTTCGGAACGATTGCACCTTTTTGTCACCGTCCGGCCATTGGAATAGGAACGAGGAAGCCCTGCTGCGCTACATAATTGATTCCATCTTCCTTTTTGCATTCATGCTGGCGCTGATTTTCCACAGCCACCAGACGGAGGCCACTTACCGCCTGGACTTTATTTGGAAGCTACAGGCCACGGGTGAGACAAGTTTAATTATGGTTGGCGTGGAACGTGAGCACAGGAAATTAAGTAGACAAAGGGCTTCAGTGCCGACAAGCCAAAGTTTTGAACTTTTAACGGGCAAAGAGAATATCGAGAATAGTTTTTAGCTAGGTTAGGCTTCTTTTTTATTGGTTCTGCTCTAATATTAATTAACATCAGTACAAACTTTGATTTTTAAGAGCTTTTTATTCAATTAAATCTTCCAATAAAACCATTTTATGCATTATAAGGGTCTTAGTGCCAAGCAGGCTGTTCTTATGTAGTTATTTGTCATCCAAAAAAGGATTAAAGCTTTACATTTAAAATCATTTTTAGAGCTTTATTACCTCATCAACATTTATTTTATGTATAATATTTTTAACGTCCTGTTTTTGCAACAAAACTTTAAAAAGTTGCTATACATAGATATGAGCATAATACCTATTTCCAACAACTTTGTTAAATAACTTCAAGCGTGTTTAGAAAATTTCCCATACAGCCAACAGCAGCCCCTCAAAATTATTCTGATTAAAATTCGAGAGTTGCAAAGCTGTGGCCCATTCCCTTCATGATGTCTCTTTTTCCGTTTGACACACTGTCAGTGATTTGAAATGATACCCTCTGGGGCAGAGCGACAGAGGGATTGGGAAAACTTTCGGCACATAAGCCACTTCATTAGTATTAGTGCACAATTGCACTTCCACTCACTCACACCGACGCACTGCCAGCATTTTCACAGCATTTGCCCAGCTTTTCCATTTCGGGAAAATGGCAATGTGTTTTGAGTTTTGTGCTTTCTGTTTTTGCGCTTTTACTTTCCGCTCCGGTAAACTGATAAACTGATATTTCAATTTCACGCTTATTTTTTTGCCCTCTTTCTGGGTTTCCGCCGCTGTTATTTTTTCGTTTTCGTTTATTTCGCAGAGGAAAAGGAGGATATGGAGCACCTGCAGGCTTATAACCGTAAACTGCTCGAAAACATTCTGCCCGTTCACGTAGCCGAGCATTTTCTGAGCCGCGAAAAGCACCTTGACGTGAGTATACAAATACACCAGCAAATACTACTAAATACACCCCTGCTCAACATGATGGCACTAAATGTAGAAAATCATCACACCACTTTATATCAACAAAATGGCGTTTTAACAGATTCAAAAACAATTGTCATAGTAGCAAGAAATTTTCAAAAACAGGTACAAACAGGATGGAATGCCAAATTTGTAGTCGATTGGCATTTGAAGCAAAATATTTGTACCATTTCGGTAAATAATGTTACCCCAAAAAAAAAATATTAAATTTTGCCAAGAAAGACAGTAGTTAGCCCAGCTTAGCTCTCAAAAAAGATATTATTTTTGCCAAATTCCTAAAAACGGAAATACCTTAATAAGTTTATTTTATCGAGTTGTGAGAAAAATGTTTAATTAGGAATACCATTAAAAATTAGATTTAGTAACTTAAATTTAACTTATTATAATTGTTTAGCAAAATTTGTAAATAACAACAAGCTAATAAAGCTATTATGCTGAGCGCAACTATATTTGCGGAACTCGGCATCTAGTGACCATATATTCATGAGGCATGCAGGCAAACTGTTCAACATATTAAAAAACTTTGAGGCTGTGAAATCTGCGCCAAATGTTGGGGAGTCGAAGAGGAAGAAACGGAGGCAAAGTGGCGGCGAAGGATTCAGATTGGTCAAAGGACGTCGGTGCAGGGAAGAGGGGCTGGCGGTTGGAAAACTGTGATGTGACCACGTGTATGCGGCCTGAAACCATTTCACTGCACTTGCCGCAAGGTGGAAAATCAGAGCGGTTTATATATGTAGTTTCGGGAACCAGTCAGCGTGGCAGCCTTCCGCACTAAATGCAAATTCAACAAGCTTAGTAGCCGCATTTGATGGCCAACGAGGACCCACTCTGGCAGCAGGACAAAAGCCAATGAGCTCAACTTGAGCCTGGCAAACAGTACCACACTGAGCAAATGCTTAAAGCCTATTTTTAGGAAATTATGAAAGGGGTAACATCATCAAAATTACAAAAAATCGACCTGATATTAAAAACTAAGATTTAAATGCAGATTTTTAGAGACTTAAGCCACAAGTCTTTAAAGATATACCACTTTAGAATCGGATGTCTGTAAGAAAAGTTATGAACTCAAAACTGCAGGCTTTTGTCACTTTTTGCCAAAGCCCATTTTTAGGAAATTAAGAAAGGGGTAACATCATAAAAATTAGAAAAAAATCGACCTGAAATTACAAACTAAGATTTAAACGCAGATTTTTAGAGACATAAGCTACAAGCCACATTGAATTTTCCGTTAATTTTTGGACAAACTTAAATTTGTAACAAAACTTGCACTTCAGTGCACAGCCATAATCTAATTGAATTTTCGATTGGCTTTATTGCAGGACCTGTACCACGAGCAATGCGACTCGGTGTGCATTTTGTTTGCCAGCATTCCCAACTTCTCCGAGTTCTACGTGGAACTGGAGGGTAACAACGAGGGCGTGGAGTGCCTGCGACTGCTCAACGAGATTATCGCCGACTTCGACGAGCTGCTCAGCGAGGAGCGCTTCCGGTGAGTTCCGTGGCGCTTCACCATCCTGGCCTAAACGTTTCTAACCACTTTTGCGGGCTGGTCCACATCCGGCCACCCTCTTATATCCTCCGGCAGCTGCATCGAGAAAATCAAGAGCACGGGCGCCACTTACATGGCGGCATCCGGACTTACGGCGAGCACCTGCGACCGGGTCAACTTTAGCCACGTGACCGCCATGGCCGACTACGCCCTTCAGCTGTTTGACAAGATCGAGGAGGTCAACATGCACTCCTTCAACAACTTTCGGATGCGAATAGGTGAGAAACTTAAACTTCGACTTCCTTCCAGCTACAGCTACAGAGGACAAATTATCAGACAACCATGGTCTTCATAGGGAACTATTTTGATTACAAACTATTCTGAATCAAATTTTCAGGATTTATCAGTAACTTAATGATTTTACTTTATTATCTAAAAACTAGTAATACAACCTTTTTTTCCATTTATGTTAATATTGTAACCTCTTACGAATATTTATGTATAACAATTTGTAAGTTGCAAGGCTTCAACATATTTGTAGTGAAATCAGTTATTATGCTGACGGTTGATGTCAGGATTTGCCTTACAAAGTTTTCCGTGTCTTACTTATTTATTTATACGAAACGCGTCGAAAGTCACGTTTATATTTAATGCAAGTGCTTAGCCTGTTTTCCTAGTTTTACTATATTTATTTACTGTTTCCGCATTTGTAGGTATTAATATTGGTCCTGTGGTGGCTGGCGTTATTGGGGCCTGCAAGCCTCAATACGACATCTGGGGCAATGCCGTCAACGTGGCTTCGCGAATGGACTCCACAGGTCTGGTCGATCACATCCAGGTGAGTCTTGATTAAATCATCGCCTAATCGCGGGCGTTCAGGTGGTTTTTATACTGTCCCACTTTTACCATCTTATGTTTTGCACTTTTTGCGAAAGCTGAGAAATTCCTGTTGCAAAAGTTTTTGGGAAGGGCTGAGCGGTTGCGGGGGCACAGCCACGCCCACCTAATCAATGGCTACCTGGGCTGACCACTTCACTGCAAAAGTTTTTAGTGTCAACGAAAACTTTTTCCCCCACTCAGACATTCCGAAAAAAAAGGCGCCGTTAAAGCAGATATATACACAAACACGAAAAAAGGTACTTAAGGATTGGGGTGGACCAGTAAGTCCCATTTAACAAGCTTTGGCAAACATTAAAGCAACAAATTCAAATATTTAGTACATTATGGCTCTTTTTTTTATTTTTAAAAATTGATTTATATGGTACATTATGTTTCCTTACATTCTAAAAAAAAGCCATGATTAAACTGACATAAATTGTTAAATATTGCCTTTTAATTTATTTTAACTTTATTATAATAATATAATTATAGTTTTAGTTTTTGGAATGTTACACAAAGTAAATTATGTTGACTTTCTTATATTATTTTAGTTTGCGTATAATCATGAGTCACCCTAACGCACACAATAATGGTTACGAATACAGATACAAACACAGATAAAAATGAGCATTTGATTTTATTTGCTTTGCTTCAATGCTGTCAATAAAACGAAGCAAAGGCGAGAAAAAAATTTGCAAAGGAAATAAATTATTAAGCTGGTGACGCTCGGGGGGATTGGCGGAGCGAGGAGCTAGGGAGCAGGGTCCTGGGTGTTATCATGAAATATGTAGCCACGGGTGAGCGGGTGAATAAATAAAAGCTGAGCCAGCTGCTTCTGCCCTCGGCTGCAGCCATTGAACTTGTCAGTCGGAATTTATGTTATCGCTTGCTCTCTTCTCGCCCTTTTTTCATCCTTTTCACCTGTCCAGGTGACGCAGGAGATGCAGCAGATTCTAGAGGGGCGTGGCTTCGAGCTCACCTGTCGCGGCAGCGTGGATGTGAAGGGCAAGGGTTCCATGATCACCTACTTTCTCAAGGGCAAGAAGCCCATCGAGGTCAAGGAGGACTTGGCCAAGGCCGATATAGAGCCACCCAAGACCTTGACTCTGGCTAAGGATCCCGAAATGGAGAAGCAGCAGGAGCAGGCCAAGGAGGATCTCGTGGAGCAGGAGGACGATTTGCTGCCCTCGCCCGACATCGACATGAACTCCAATATGCAGAACTTGACGGCACAGCGGAGGAAGTCCCTCTGCCGGCAGCATAATATATCCTCCTCCTTTGGCACCACTGTAAGCAGTTCCACGGGCATTACGCCCAGCATATCCAACAGCTCCAGTGTGGTCACCATCGGCACCCTGCCCGCCATCCTGCGAAGCGGCAACCCAAATCCGAGCTCCAACCCGAATCCCACGACCACTGACAGTTGCTCCGAGTGTGGCGGGGCCACCAAGTCCCTGGCCACGCCCACTGCCCCACCAAGGACACTGGTGGCGGATCTCAAGGACGAAATAGCCAGGGATGAGAAGATTGGGTTAAAGGACTCCATTGAGAACCTGGAGATTCTTTTGAAGAACAACATCAGCCTATCGGATCTGAGCAACAAGCAGCAGCAGAATCTGCGGGGTGAAAGCAGCAGCTCCACCACCACCACTCTCCGGAAAAGGGACACCATCGTGAGCTTCAATGTGACGGAGACGGTGACCACCACAGCCACGCCCTACTCCTCCTCCTCCGGGTCGTCCAGCTCCTCCTCGCAGCAGCCGAAGAAGCGCCGTTCGGTGACCACCATTGCAGCTAGCTTCACTGCCGCCACCACCACTCGACTGCTGTCCAATGAGAGCCAGAGCTCCACGCAGACGGCACCCGGAACGCTCGAGACGGCCTCGGTGCCCGGCCAATCCTCCACGGAGAACTCCTCGCAGGACTGGCAGCCCCGGACGGCCACGCTGGAGCCCAACCGGAGTCCCATCAAAACCTCGCAGTCCATGAGCCCCATTGGCCAGCTGACCACCGAGGTGTTCGTCCTGCCCAACAGTCGCAGCATGGTGCTCATTAGCAGCAGCACGAACGGATCCGTGTCGGGATTGTTATCGGGATCGGGCTCGGGAACGGGTGGCGGGGGCAGCAGTCCCAGGACCGGACACCTGCAGGATGTCAGCACGTAGAGGATGCGCAGGCAGCCGTGTAAATATGTACAAAACCGCCGGCACTTAGATGAGACTTAGAGGTAGCACTAAAGGTAACGGTAACGGTAAAGTTAAGGGTAAGGTAATGGTTAGGGTAAGGATGTAGCTTCTAGATTGAGTGGGCCTGCCCGTATACAATTACAATACAGTCGAACTTCTTTAGCTGCGAATTCCCGCCATTTATTTAAGCAACAGCAATCTCATAAACAACCTACATATATACAAACAATGATGAAAATATTTTTTTATGATAAGAGAAACGACTAACATATTTTCTAAATTTTGAATATAAATCTTATATTTAAGAAAATAAAATACCAATTTTCTTTAAATTTATTTAAAAGCTTATAAAAATCTTTCAATATCTTAATACCTAACCAAATACTTTAAATAATTGTGTGATAAATACATTTCATAAAAAGTAATATATTCCATTTTAAGAGAAATAGTTTAAAAACCATATAACAGAATTTAGAAATATAAAAACATTGATTTTTGAATTATTAACTCTATAAAGTTTTCAGTTACAGAAGTTCGACTGCAAAAGGAGCTTTTCCCTAACCCATGTATGATCTCGCATTTATTGTAGCTTTACATGTTCCTCAGTTAGCGTTTCAGGGCACCAACAAAAATGTAATTTCCATATCACACACTAAACTAAAGTACGAAAGCAAAGTTATGCACTTCAAATGGGTACCAAAGAGCGTTGTTAGAACTGTTAGGCATTCGATAGGTTGTAAGTTGGACGGAAGGTCCTTGGAAAGGAGTGTAGGTGTGTAAGGTTCCTATGTGTGTTTGCAGTAGAGTAAGCTAAAAATGGGTAAGTGTGCAAAGAAATCGAATTTAATGTTTAATGTTAAACGAACAAATAACTATTCTATGTTGTTGGGGAATGCAATTGTAAACTATGCATTGTTTAAATCATGTATACGAATTGAATGAGCATATTAAATGTATTTCCAACATTCTTTGATTTACATTTAACGATTCACTATAGTCTAGTCAATTCATTTTTAAGTTTCATAGCTTAATTAAAGGTTACGATTGCATTTCCCTGAAAGCCATATTGACACCAAGCTAAGGGACAGTATTCATCACAAACTCAATGGAACCATATTCCACATACACATGAAACATATCGAAAATAAGTATTTTCCTCTGACTTTTCAGGCTGCCCATAGCTGGTGCTCTTTCTTAAACTAAAACAAAAATCTGTCAATTGAAGAGCAACAAAAGAAAACTATTTAAAATTGTTGCACAAACGATATTTACTAGAATATAAGTTCTAATGAAAAGAGTATTCAATACAATTAACGTTAAATGTTAAAACAGTATCGTTTATATGTAAAGTTAAATGTGTTTCAATGTCTGTATGTCTCAATGTTGCTGAAAGCATCAACACTAAATATAATTAAATATAAATATTGATGCAACATGTATTATGCGTAAACAAAATGTAAAACCAAAGAAAAACCAACAAAATTCTCGCTGTGATTTCTATGAAGAAGATGAAAAAATGCATAAATTATTTTATAACCTTTTGTTACTTAGTTTTAAATCGCAAATTTTACGAAAGCCTCTCGGCCACTTTGACTACGCCAATATATTATAATTTAACTGCGTATGAAGTATCCTATAAAGTTTATACGTATGTATGTCAGTGTATTGAACTTGATGTTGATTAGCTTTGATGTTCAGTTTCAAGTTGACGAGGGCAAAAGTAAGCCCAGTCAATGTAAATGTTTCATTGTGCAGTCAACAAGGAAAATAAAAAAAAACAAAATGTGTTAATAAATGGCGCTATTAATTTGAAAAATCTACGCATTATTTATTGGATAATTCATAGTTATTATATTTACAGCACTAGGACTGAGAGCTCTCACAGTTTTCGGGCTCGTCGCCAAAGGCAGTAATATCCCAGTAGATGGAACCCGAAATAGAGCCCAACCATGGCCAGTAAATTGCGGTAGACATTACTCTCATTGAAGCTGTACTTGTCCAGCACATCCTGACCTGTGTGAAAACAGGGCAAGTCAGCACTCTCCTGGAAGCAGGCTTTACAAACATATATAGTTAGTTTAGTTTAGTTTCTAATATAGGGTTTACTTTCAACTCACTAATATTCTGCACTCCGGACCACTGAGCAGCGGTCATAGCCTCATTGGCATACAGCATCCAGGAGAGAAATTGCGTCCACCAAAATGCCACTGGTAGGGAGCTGGAAATAGATAGGAGACGATATAATAAAGTTCCTGAAACATGACTTAACCACAACTCACTTCACTTGTATAAAGATACCCGAGGTGATCATGAATATGTAATCCAGCGGCACCAAATAAGCCATGGCCAGGGGAACTGAATTGAATGCTGTCGAGAAGAAGCAGCCACAGGCTGTGGCCACATTCATCACCAGCACCACACACATGGCTGTCACTCCGAAGGCATAGAAGGTGGACCTCAGACCGGTCAGCCAGTAGCAGATTATAACGAATATCAGGGGCTCTAATATCATTCCAGGAAGCTGTAAAAAATATTGTAAAATAAATGTAATAACATAAATTAAAACATAAAAAAAATTAAAAAATAAACTTAAAGAGAAAAACTTAAACAAAAAGAACTTAAAATAGGTTTTCAGATGAAACTAATAAATGTATTAGCTCAGTAAAAAAAAAAAATATGATGCTTAGAAAGTTCTTCTTGGCTCAGTTATTTAACCAAATTTTATAAAAAAAAGGTCTTATTCGTTAAAATTGTCTTTAATATTAGGAATAATGGCCTTAACGTGGTCTTAACGATAAGCCTGGCATCGATTTTTAGGAAACATTGGCTCTAATATTGTTTCTCCATATTTTCATGACATAAGTAATTTTTTAAATTGTGATTTAGAACACACTTACCAAGGCCAAAATGTTGGCCGTATAATATTGCCCCGTGGAGTAAAGTCCGGATCGGGTCTCCCTTATGAACAGCGGAAATCCTTGGGGAAAGAGGTTGAGCACGGAGTACATGGGATGGTAGGTGTTCTCCGAAATCATGATGAAAAGTGCTCCCTGAACCGCCTGCACTCCCAGCTGCGAAGGTTCCGTGGTGCCGGCGAAACAAGCTCCGATAATAAATGCCATGGCGATCTTCTGGATGAACCGCATCCACTGGATCGTGGGATCCCTGAGCAGCGTTAGCGATGCCCTCAGCCACACCACGTGGAATCGCTTGTACCAGGCCACGCCCCTAAAGGATTCCACCTCGGTGTCGAAGGGAAAGTTGCCCGATTGGGCCATGTGAATCTCCAGATTCACCAGCATATCCCGCTGCTTGGCCGCCGAGCTGACGGCAAACTGATCGCAAAGGTGTTGAGCCGATCTCTGCGAGGCCTGCTCGTAGCCGGGATCGGTGGCCAGAACGCCAATGAGGAAATCCGCCGGATTGTAGGCCTCCGGGCAGTAGTATCCGTGATTGGCAAAGAAACTTAACGCGTGCTGAGGGGATCCGGTGAAGGCCACTCGTCCGTCGGCCAGCAGCATCACGTTGTTGAAGTTGTCGAACAGCTGCGAACTCGGCTGATGGATGGTGCATAGGATGGTGGTGCCCTTCTGGGCCAACTCGTACAACGTGGCCACCAGCTGCTGGGCACTGTAGGAGTCCAATCCCGTGGTCGGCTCATCGCAGAACAGAATCACCGGATTGTTGAGCAGCTCGACGGCGAAAGCCAATCGTTTCCGTTCTCCCCCCGACAGGACCTTCTTGTCATCGCCGCTGCCAATTCGCGTTTGGGCCGCCGACAGAAGACCGGTTCGCTCCAGCAGTTCCTTAATGATGAGGCGACGCTCCTCCTTGGACACCCGACGATCCAGACGGAGATGGGCCTGCGACAGAAGACGTTGAAGCAAATTAAACAGTTCTATTTCTATGTGATCACTATTTTGTTAACAAAGCTAAAACAAAAATCAATATTTTTCATTTCAAAACCAAAACTGGTAATGTTTTAAATTTGAACCCCAAATATTTGGTCGAAAAAATAAATAAAAAATAAAATATATACAATAAATGTGATTTCACAAAATATTTGTTTATGTTTTAGGTAAGAGATTATTCACAACACTATCACTGACAGAGTTAATAGACGCTATACACTGTATAGAAACCATTTCTAAACGTTATAAGCTTCTCGTGAGAATCATAATCCCCTGCAAATGATATAAAGAGTGTTGCCAGCTCACCATAAAGTTCAAGTGCTCGAGTACAGTCAGCGATCCGAGGAAGAGGTCATCCTGGTAGACATAGCCGCTGATGTGGTGCATGAAGGGCCCGATGCGGCGGCCGTTTATAAGAATGTCGCCTTGAACCACGGTCCCGGCTGAAGCGCAGAACCCAAGGCAAATGGAGCGGCGGAGATAATGGGGATCAGTCTAATCTTATCGGGAACTGCAACTTGGTAGTACTATAAAACTTACCCGGCTGTCGAAAGGCGAGCGTCGACATAAGTGTTGTTTTCCCAGAGCCACTGTGAATGGGAGATGCTTATTTTTAGAGGAATCTCTGCTTATCAGAGGGTTTTATGATCGCTCCGAAACTAAACAGCTTGACACAGAAAACACATTTTCGGTCATCGTGTACTTTTCGGTTCATTCCACTCGCGTGCACCTGATCTTAAGCGGTATTGATTTCTGCAGCAGCTTACCTTGAGCCCATTAAGGCCATCAGAGTGCCCGGTTGAATGGCACCAGTAGAATTGTTGATGATCCGCTTCATCCGCTGGCCGGAACCCCCAACATTGGTGTACACGCAGAGATCGCGCCACACCAAAGTGGCTCCCTGCTCCGTGGGCGACCACTTGCTGTAGCTCCTGAGGGGCAAACTCCTTTCCGAACTATTCCGTTTCGATAGCTTGGGAGTGCTGTCCAAACTGGGCACCTCGATGGTGCTGCCCATTGGCATCAACTGCAGCTCTTCCTGCTCCGGGGCCTCCACATCGATCAGCTTGCTATCTGCGTCCGACATAATCTCTGGCCTTATTAAGATATCACTTCTGGGGAATCAGATTTTTCTCAACCGAAGCGTGCCACAGCTGGGCACCAACTAACCAACTGAGCTCTGCTGAGAAGTTTTCACAGCCAAGTTGACAGTAAGATAGACAGACACAGTAAATACAAGCTAGAAGGCACTCCAGACTAGGGAAATGGCTTAGGGCAATACACTGGAGTTTTTAACTATTTGAAAAACATAACAAGTTAACAAATCTTTTTATAATTTCAAATGTTGTTTAAATAAAAATAAATAGGCAATAGGAAAAATAATTAAAGTAAACGAAAGCAATGCATTGATAGCACTAGTTTATCATCTATAAGAGAATAATAAAAATAAATTTAAAGTAAATGTGTAATGTTTTATACTTAAGTCCTTTTTTGACATCTGCTTTTTTTCCATACCAAATTTAATTTTAGACGAATTTATCGAGCAGTTTGAATGCAGTTATAGTAAAGCTTTAAAGTTCTGTTCTAACAAGCATAGTTTCAAAAGTAAACGCCATTTTTCCTACTATATTTGAACTAATTAACCTAAGCAATGACTACTGTGCTGCTCAGCAGTCAACAATGCAAATAAGGTAAACTTGGGAGCTGAGGTGCGCAGTCCACAATCTTTAGGGTGGCCCTGGCAGCGGGCATTCGATCGTCTTGCAGTTTACCGACCGCTTGGGAAGCAGCGGACTTAGCCGGCGACTCCGGTTACCATTGCCAGCGGAAAATGCAGTCCAGACCAACCCATCAGGAAGCCCCGCAGCGTCAGAGGCATCCAAGCAACCAAGCAGCCAGCGGAAAGACCGCCGTTGCCTCGGGAAAGCCGACAACCAGTTGGGAGCCGATTCTCGTCTCTGTTTTGCTCCCGGTTTTCGCATTTATATGGCACAAAAGGAGCCCAAGAAATTGATTCAAAAATTAATCTCTGGTAAGTTTCAGCAAATCTCACTTCTCTAATAATTTATTTTCCCAATGAAAGTAATTTGTGTTGCTCTAAATTACCAATTACCAACATTATTATTGGTAGTTTTAAAATATAATAAAAAGTGGCTGCTCTGAAAGCTTGCTTTCGTTCTATATTCTTCTTAATTTCAATATTTAAATAATTTCAGAAAATTGATTCAACGTTTTGAATCTAAGTTTTAGCTCGGTTTTATACAGGTATGTTGCATACTTTTAGGCAACATTATTTTTTCCAACTCGGATTTAGTACAAGAATAAATACGATACAATATGATACACTTTATACAAAATAACAAATTTATTTTTTAAAACCGCTTTAGAAAATTTTAAACGCATTCATTGTTCATAAAATAATTTTTTACAAAAAAAAATATATGTGTCATATTTCAGCATCTTTTGTAGTATCCAGTTTTGGCATTCAGGCAGAACATTTTTTGTCAGTCTGCAATAAAAAGAAATATAAGGTTAATTAAAAATAGTTACCAGCTTTTGGAAAAATCCCATTGCATACTTTAAATAATAAACAATAATGAACAATCAAAGAATCGATTTCAGTGGAGGCCAAAACAAATCGCTCAGTATCAGCATTTTCGCTGATAAGCCGATTTGGGTGGACAGAGCTGCTCTCTGCCATTCACCGCCGAGCTGTATAGCGGATAAGTCGCATATCAGTACAAAATAAGTGCAACGTAACGGTGTGCAATTCCATATATCCAAAAGGCAAACGTAGCAGAAAAAATTTCTCATAAACAAAACACAGTTGCTCATTTCACGCTGTAAATCAGTTTATTTATTATAAATCGCGTTGGCACCTGAAAACAGTTATCGCCCAACTGGCGGACAGTATTGTAAATCCAAACCTAATTGGTCTATAATTAAACTTATCGCTGCGTTAATTGCACGTTTTTGATCTTGAACGGAAAGTGAGAGTTACGTGCGTCTAGATAGGAAGGCATGGAAAATCACAAATTTCCGCTAGACGCTAGTAAAAATGGTTGAAAAAGTCGGCTTACACGTGTAATCAATACAGACAATTATGTCATAAAAACTGTCTAATTAATATACCCAATAATTGCAGTATTGGGTAATGAATCTAATCTATTGGAAAATATATGATGAGCGCTTATTGACATTGCCAAGCAAATGTGAGAAGAGCAACACATTGATAATCAGCAAATAATCTTTCGGAAAATTTTTTATAGCAAATGGCGATTAAAAAAATTCGCAATGTAATAATCTGGTGAAAAGTGTTACTTGGCGGTTAAATTTTGAATTTCAAAAGCTAAGCCGTAAAAAAAACCACGAGAGCATAAAAGCTTTAAAGCAACCCCTTATAAAATATAGGGGAACAGCATTATTTAACAGCGCAGAAGAGAGAGCGAGTGCGCAGAGCAAAAATGAGCGCCACAGAGGTAAGGTTAATGTTTGCTCTATTCTTTACCCGCTAAACGGTTTGTTTTTGTTTGCGACCCGGCTAAATTTATCAAACACGAAGTGAAGTGAGAGAACAATCCTAAAAAAGACTTCAACACAATTAGTTTTGATTTTTCGCAATTAAAGAAATCATATAAATTGGACCGCCGCGAATGATTACGTATGTAAAATGATGACCAAAAACCGCAGAGAACAAACAGAGCAACATTTGGAAAAAAACAGACACGCTTTAGTGACCTTGAAAACGGCATTTGTTGTGAATAGTTTCAGTAATTGTTTTTATATTTGATGCCTTGTTTAACAACGGAAAAGAAACAAAATAAATATTCTTTAAATTCCTACAATATAATTGAAGCAGCAGCTTATCGCAATATTCTTTAAATTCCTACAATGTAATTCAAGCAGAAGCTTATCGAATTGTTTACTCACTTACATTTTAGTGACAACGTGCGGCGGTGAACAAAGTGATAAAGTGGCGGTGACTAGTGAATGCTCTACTAGTTTCGGTACAGAAATTTCTAACGAAAATTTATAAATTCTCTACCAAACATATTTAAATATAATTTTATTCATAAATACAAAATTCTATAAATTCCATTACTTAAACCATAAATACAAAATTTTATAAATTCCATTATTTAAACCAGAGTCAAAACTAAGTTTTTTTAAATGTTAGTTACTTATATTAAAAGATAATTTTGTTTAAGTGAAAGTGTTGTTGATAAATTATGTTTTTTAGACGAACAAATAATTATTACAAGAAAGTTACAAAAAATTATGTATATTCGCTTGAATTACTAAACAAACCCTTGATAGTGCATCTATTGTAAGATTAAAACGTGTTTGAGTAGCTTGGCCTGAGCGCAATCCTCTCTTCAAAGTTGCCGGCATTGCCAGCGTGAAAAAAATTACTCCGAAAACCGTTGTCCACAATCCGTTGCATACTTGCAGGCACACTCCCAAAATGCGGCACAAAGACGGAATAGTCAGACCAGCGAAATTAGCGCTGCCAGCATTGTTGGCGAGCAGCAGGTCGAAGGGGCGGGTCGCAATGCTTGCCAGTGGGCGTGGGCCGTGGTCAAATCTATTTCCGTGGAGCCCACAATGTTCCTGTACATGTTCGCCTTCATGATCACCTCGGTGGTGGAGCAGAATTTCTTCCTGTACAAGTCCTGCCGCGTGAATAATAATTTCACGGAGGAGATCTGCCGGAATCTGAACAAAGCGGGGAACGAGTATTTCAAGAACAAGTCCCTGCTGACCAATGCCTGGTTCCTCCAGTGGGAGAACATCTCAGCGCACATCTTCCCAATCATTTTGGCCCTCTTTCTGGGCTCCTTCTCGGATCGGCGGGGCAGAAAGCTGCCACTGCTCATGGGACTGGTGGGAAAGTTTATCTATTCCACGATGATTGTGGTCAATGCCAGGATGCCCACATGGCCGGTGCAAAACATCATCTTCTCCGCCACCTTGCCGTCGGCCTTGACTGGTGCGGATGTGGCCATTTTCGCCTCCTGCTTTGCCTACATCTCGGACATTTCCACGGTGCAGCAGCGCACCATCCGGGTGACCATTCTGGACGTGGTCTATCTCACTGCCATGCCGCTGGGCGTGGCCCTGGGTTCGCACCTCTTCTACAACGTCTTCAATCAGTCCTACGCGGACATGTTCACCGTGAACGCCTCGCTGCTCGCCCTGGCCATCATCTACACTCTGTGTGCCCTTAAGGTGAGTTTAACAAAGTTTTTCTTCTAGTCTATAATATAAATATTATACAATTCAATTAAGATTTAGCAACTTAAGAAAACCAAATTTCTCTAACTTTCATTTTCTATATGAAAGAACCAAGTCTTAGATTTTATATTTTACTAATTAAGTTTGTATTGCTTTTTGTCCCAACTAATACGTTCAGTGGCAAACGACGCCAAAACAGCGTTCGCTGAGGGAGCTCGGTTGTTGTGGTTTCTGGGGCGACTTCTTCGACAAGCAGCACGTAAGGGACTCGCTGGTGGTTCTGGTGAAGCCACGGAAGGGACATCGGCGCAGCTTCCTCATTATCCTGCTGATCAGCATGGCCCTGTACACCTTCCAGCGGGACGAGGGCCATTACCTGTACATGTACACCCTCGACAAGTTCGACTGGGATGTGAGCGCGTACAGCAACTTCAAGACCTTCAAGTCGTCAGCCTACGTGATTGCCATGCTGCTGGCGGTGCCGCTAATGAACAAGATTCTTGGCTGGAGGGATACGGTAAGTCCTAGACTTCGCACAGGGCATATCATAATAGGGCAGTCATATTATTGGCACTATTTCGTCCTCATTGTGCACTTTCATCAAACTTTTTTAAGGCCGCGGTATAGTTTAACGTTTATGTTTTTTCGAGAGAAAAAATTGTTTATTAATATTTTTAAAATATTTCACGTTATTACATTATGAATATTAATCTGGTATAATAATCGCATTAAAGTAAAAAACAAAACTAGATGGAAATGTAATTCTTCTTTAGAAGTCATTTTCTTTTAATGCTTTCTTAATCATGCTTTCAAATTAACTTTATTCTTTCTATCGTAGACCATTATTTTCATTGGCACCTGGGCCCATTCGATAGCACGGCTGTTCTTTTATTTCGCCACCAATACGGATCTACTTTACGCCGGAGCCGTGGTTTGCAGTTTGGGACCGATAGTGGGACCCATGATCAGGGCAATGACCTCGAAAATCGTGCCCATATCGGAGCGAGGAAAGGTTTTTGCGCTTCTCTCGGTTTGCGACAATGCGGTGCCCTTCATCAGCGGAGTGTGCTATTCGCAACTTTATCAGAAGACCAAAACCAGCAACTACGGAGGAAATGTTTTTATGCTAACTATTGCCACACAAATAGCTGTTTTCGTGATGATACTGTAAGTGATCATTGGTGGAGAAACCCTTTGATTATCCTTTAATGATTTTATCTGTTTTCTATCTTTAGTTGCATTCATGTAGTTTTGGGAAAGAACTCCCTGGCCGTTCCAGAAGTTCCTGAAAATGAGAGCGGCCTTATTTGCCAAAAGGAGGATGCCCTTGTTATGCCTAACGAGGAGGATAAAAGTTAGCCTGACTTTTACACTATACTTTTATGATTCCTAAAAAAGACATGCAACCATGGAAGGCTGCTATTACATTGAAAATGTTACCAACCATAATTAATTATAAAAACAATTATATTTTTATATGTCAGGCTCTTGACTTAGTCAATAAAACTGACATATCGAACTGTTGCCCTATTTTTTAGGGTTGGTTTTCCACATTTAAACATATATTTAACTTTTTTTCTCCGTATTTAATGCAGGTAAACAATAAAAAGTATAAATGAATAAGGAGAGCTTTGGGGAATTATGATTATAAAAGCACTCGTACGCGACAATATATTTCGGGATATTAGAAAATGTGATTTTATTTTGTTAACACGGTATATATCAGCCATACTTTAAAATGATTTTTCGTCGACAGCGTAAGCAATCACAGTCATCATAAATTTATAAAAACCTAAAAGAAAATGTCATTATTGTTTGTGAAATTTAAAATCTCGAGTTAAAATTTATAGCAATTAAAAATGTTTTTTCTAATATTCTGGAAGGTACTGATTTAGCAACTTTAATGTTGACGATTGCGATAACATTATTATTTTTTATATGTTGTATTAGGAAAATTGAATTCAAAGTTTTAGTGATTTGCTTAAAAAGTAACAATTAACAAATATACAAGGACTTGCCCAAAATCGCTTCCAAAATCACTTGTTCTTAGACAGGGTACGCTGCTTCTCCGCGTGCTCCACCACCTGCTCGTCCACGAAGAGGCCTTTCCTCCGCCGGACACTGTCCATGTAGAGCTTGGCCCGGTTGGCGGAGTCCGCCTTCTCGCCGAAGTGCATCAGCTCCTCCTCGGTCGTGGGCAGCCAGAAGGGATCGATATCAATCACCTGTAAGCAGACGCAGGGTGTAAATTCCGGGAAATCATTTAGGCACTTGAGACGGGACAAAGGAACGAGGCGTCGCTGTGTCTATGCGCCTGCGCCTCGCATTGGGTTGGATTTGGGTTGGGTTGGGTTTATGGGCTGGGTTTTCTTTTTGGGCCTTTGTCTCATCGGCAGGGAAAGCGAGCATTGTCACATCTTCATTGTGCGGGCTCAAGAGACTGCGACAAAGGACTCGCCGCTTAATGACTTTCAAAGGACGCAGGGACACGCATTGCACGTTACGTGATAAGGCAGGCTCGCCAGGATACGCAGAACCGGAGAACGGGGCATTTCCTCAATGGCGTGAAGAGCGTTCCCTGCGCTTGATTGATGATTGCCTCCTGCGAGGCGAACCACTTGAGAATCTCTGGTGTGAGATCTGCATTGTTTTGTTTTCCTTTTTTTTCCAGCAAGGACTCAAGACCCAGCGGGCGGGCGTCGAGCTGTTCGCTGGAAAAACTCAGCTCTCCCACTCGAGCATTTCGGCTAACACATTATGATGCCCCTCATCAATGACCGAACTTGCTCGAAAACTGATTGAGATGCTGATGCGTTGGCCTTTTGTCATGAAGAAACTTTTCACTCCACAGCGAAAAATATCATAAGTATGCGGAAAATAAGTTGTTCTCAGTTATAATATTGTGGGTTTAAATAACAAAGAAGAAAAAACGGTATATTCTCCCCCGAGTCTCTAATCAGAGCTCTGCTACCATTTTATTTAAAAAAAAAAAATAACAAAAGATAGTTTAATTCAGCGCTCAAATAAGCTAAACCTTTTTTGTTTATCCTGTCAGACTTGGCTAAAAACAGGAGAAAATTATTGAGTTTCCTGTCTAAGCAAAGACACTTTAATAAATATGAATGGGCCTGCACAGTTGAACTGTCATTATGATGCTTTTTTCCCAGTGCGTATTCTGGGCCATCTGTTCGCACTACGCTAAACTGCGGGCCCTCGAACATCTTCGCAATCCCATGTAGATCATTATCGGGCACAAAGTTTCGCTTGTTTAACAACAGCCAACAACGCCAAGTGGGCAAGGGATCGAAGGGAACAATGGAAGCAGGGGCACGGGCACGGGCACGGACACTATAGGGAGCCAAGCAGTAGTCCTCGACAAGGTAAGGCAATCCCAGTTGGCAATCCCAGTCCGCAGTTCCCAGTTCGCAATCCCTGTCGCAACACAACAGAAACGCAAAAGCGAGGCTGCCATCCTTTGCAAAATGGTTCTGCGCATGCGCAGCAGCATCCCATTTTTCCATCGGTCCCCATCCCCATCCGCATTCCCATTCCCCTACCCATTGGCAACATTCCCACTCCAAATCTCGGGCAGAAAACGGAGGAGACCCTGTGGCAGCTGAAGTGCTCCAGAAGTGCGCAGAACTTGCGTCTGAGCCGGGCCAGACAAATGAGCAGCCAGCCACCAGCAGGCAGATGAGTGCACTGGCAAAAATCCAGGTGTCCCAAAATGACCATTTGATATGACATGGATTTTCTATATTTGATATCTCCTATTTGACTTTAAGGAAAAATTAAGCTTAAACCAAAAAAAAAAAAAAAAAAACAACATACAATTAACAATTTACCTTAAACCTTAAAAATGTGAGGGGAAATTATCAAACAATATTAAGACTTTACTTGCTTAAAAACCATGTGTTATACATTTTTCAGGAAATGCAAAGATTAATGTTACAAAATGATACCTTAAAAGCTGATGAATTATAAATAAGAATTTGGTCTTAAATATTTCTGAACTTTTTTTGTTTAATTTATCTTCTTTGTATCTGACTGCAAATCTCATCTGAATTGTATGATGTTCTACTTTTTGCCAGTGTCCTGTTGGAAAAAGAACGCACTTTAAACAACCGAAGAAGGTGGTTATCCACACGATGGCAGCACCACGCTCTAGATTACTCTGTCCCCCCTAATCACCCACTCCTGGTCTCCACCTCCACAACCACCAGTCTTCCATCGTGAGGTTAAAATATTAAGAAAAATATTTAAGAAGCCGCGAAAACCAAAACAAAAATTTAAAACCAAACGACGTGACATCAACACACACACTTGGTATGGCACTATATTATATGGTATATCTCTCTGTATCTCCAACTCTCTTTGCACACACGTGTTTTGTATCTATGTGTGCTTATGAGTGGTGTGTGTGAGTGAGTGTGTTTACCTGTCCGACCGCGCGCGGTTTGTATGCAGGTAATTTACGCGGCAGCTACCGAAATACGCTGCCGTCCGTCGGTCCGCTTGTCCATTTGTCCGTTTGTCCGCCGTCTGTCCGCGTCCGCGTCCACAACCAAGACGAAGTTGAGATTATTATCGCGCGCCAGAAACAGGCTGAAAGACTGTGAAAGAGACCGGGCCCAGAGAATATAACTCGATTCGAGTCGAGTTGATTCGAGAGACTTGGGGGCCTGGGTCTGTAAAAGTCTTCAGCGAACGGACAACGGACAGCGGACGGCGGGCTACGATGAGCGTCATTTTGACAGCCAGCGAGCGGACAATGCAAACCACGTTCCACTTAAGAGCAACAACAACAACGAGGGCAACAACAATCCTTTGGCCACTTGGATAAACACTTGCCTTGGCATGGATATATCCTTCACGGAAAAAAAATCAAGAAGTGTCTCTTGTTCTGTTTAAGATATTTTAATTTAATATTAATTTAAATTAAAAATGGTAAAACTAACATCAGTAAATATATTTTTTTTTGGAAATTTAATAGAGGTTTACTCAAATTCAAATAATGGTTGAAATTTGTATTCCTTTAAATTCGTTTTTATGATTTAAAAAACATAGTTAATGAAATAAAATAAGGTGGTTTTTGAATTAATAATTAACTTTTTGTAATGCCAAAGGTTAAAATCAATAAAAAGTATAGAATTTATATTACTTTCTAAGAAAAATCTTTAAAATGAGTTTCCATATCAATAAATTCGATTCAAAAAGATTAAAGTTTGATTAAGATGACTTCGAATTCTTCGTTAACTTGGTTTTTTATTTTTCGACCAGTGTATTTGTATGTGTGTGTTTATTCGCACCGGGCAGACTTTAGGGCACTGCCATGCTCTCCCCCGCCCTCGGGGCGAACCGCACCCCCTCTCCTATGCCCTGACCCCCGCCCCCGCCTCCACCTCCAACTCAAGCCCTGTCCCACCTTCTGCCCCCAAACCCCACTACCATCGACTGTCTCCACTGTAGACTTTCCCTTTGGTGGGGGGCAGACTGTGGCAGGTATACAAAACGAGTTATCAGATTATTTGTTATTTGTCTTGGTTCTTTGCTCACAGTTTGTTGTGGCCGTGGCTGTTATGCTTTTCAAGTAGTTCCAGAGTTCCAGAACTGAGGTCTTGCATGCAAAGCGCGACAAGCAGCAGGAACAACGGCAACAGCAACAGCAATAGCAACAACAACCAGAACCAAATCATATGCAACACTCCGGACCAGAAGAAAACACGGACTGCAGAGCAGTCCGAAAGTAAGACCAGTAGCCAAAGTTGTTATGTTTTTTTTGTTGTTTTTTCGGTAGGCTGCAGGTCTTGACCCTCTTCCTGCCCCGTCCCCCGTCTCGGGCACACACACACACGTAATCATAATAACAATCTTCGGGTTCATCAAGTGGCCCGAAGAGATGAGAAGTGCTGCAGCCAGCGAGGAGGTGGGGATAAACAAAAGGAAGCACAAAATTAAATAATAACAAAAGCGCGCAAGACAGTAGCCACCCGACGAACAGATATTTGTCCGCTAAACAGTGTGGCTCATTTCTAAAAGGCAACAGTAAGTGCGATTGTTAAAACTTTAACGTTGATGAACTGCGCTTAAAAAAATGGTTATACCGATCAATCTTCTGGCGACTGCCAAATACTGATGGAACAAACGACTTGTTATTTTGAAACTTTTTTAATTTTTACACGAAAGTCAAACTATTCGTAAAAACAATAAGATAATTATGAATTTATACAAAAGAACGTTTCTTAAAAGGATTAAAAAATTTACCAAACTGAAGTTGCAAAACTGCTAAAATTGTACTAATTGTACTTTTTTTATATCAGGATGATATGACCTGCCTGCGTTACATATGAACGAACAGAAACATTCAAATTTATTTAATCAAAAATGTATTATATGTATATGTATAATTAAATCATTTAAATTAAGTTCTGAAAATAAGACTAATTTTATTAACAGCCTTTTTTTCGAAAATACCTAGTTCACCTAACTACCCAAGTCTTAATGTCTTATATTTAACGCACTGTAGCCAACATTCTTGAGCTCCTGTCTGTCGTCTTAACGCTGCTCCGCGAAGTGAAAGAGCAACAGCAATAACAAGAAAAAATTATGATATATGAAAACTGAAAATTAGTTTTTGTTGTCTTCGGTTTCTGTTTCAGCTTGCAGCTCGTCTGCCAGCTTCCACGTTAGAAGGTCATCAGCGGAGATGATTTCTTGCGGCTGCTGATCCGGCGATGCAGATGCTTAACGAACTTATTGTGGGCCATGATGCGGCAAGAAATGTAAATGGCTTTTTGGGAACACGGTTTCCCCCGACCAAACCCACCTCTGGGCCCTTTTTCCGTTTTTTTCCCCCCAACCAGGAGTTGGCCACTCGAGTGAAGTTGACGCCTTCGTTGTTATTATGGGCACGTGACAACTGCGCCCACGGCCGAGAGCCCGGCCCACTCACCTGGCAGGTGGGGTTAACAAAAGGGGAGGGAGCGGTTGGGTCCAGGGGCCGGGGGGGCGGTGAGGCCACTGGCCAACACATGTGGGCGTCGACAAAGTGCTGAAGCCAACCGTTTTAATTGCTCACGCAAAAGGTAAGCTAAAATCCTAATTGTTTTCACTTTACCTTCGCCCAGCATAATGATCGAAATTGTAATCGAGTATATATTAGATACTTTTTCCACTTGTTAGCATATTTCTACTATTTAACGTAAATTTTGCATCTTAAAGTTTGTCGTAAATCCGTAATGCCTAAATGTCTTATATAACCATAAAAAGTTATTTATTTCAAATAATTAAAGTTTTCATTTCTTGAGTGCACAGGCTATGAATCTTTTTTTCTGTGCAATGCGACTTCTCTCCCATTTTCCGCCCCTTTTCCACTTTTCCTGCTGTCTGTTGGAAATGCGTAAGAAATTACACGAAGCAACGGCAACAACATCTCCGTCGCCGGCAAAACTTGAGCTGAGAAATAGAAAATCGCCGGAAGTCATTATACAAAAACTTGTTGTTATCGATTGGTTGGGCGATATGACCAACACTAGCATAAAAACACACCTATAAAGGTACTAATACCAACACAAAATGCACGCACATTGAAAATATTTTTTGTTCAGGCGACAAAAACCATTTAATTCGATTAAGATGGCTGGGTACAAGATAGAATTATGGAGTCTTTATGATTTATACAAAAATTGCCTTTATTCAAACAAATTTCTATATAAATAATATTTATTGTTCTAAATTTATTTTTAAATTTTAAAGTTTGAAAAACAGATTAACTTTAAACTTTGCTGCCTAATCCACACTTTTGTGGGATGTGCAACTTTATTAATTTTTGGCTGAGCTTAGCTCATCCGCTGATCTTGTCCCATCCGTTTTTAGCCAATACCATAAAACCGAAGGGAAAAAATCATCAACGTGACTGTTAATTGTGGCCCACGACAAGGTCAGAGTGCGATGGAGAAAGGAGAAGACTGGAGAGAGGAAGTCTGGTTTGGGGCTTTGGGTTACCTCGAATGGCACACAGCTGCAGCTTCAAATGGACCATATAGCTTTCAGTCCAACTGTTGCTGTTGCCATGTTGCCACTGCTGCTGCTGTGGTTTAGCTTATACGACTTCAACAGAAGGTAACAGAAGGCTCAGAACAGCGTAAGCTGAGATTTTTATTGACCACAGACAGGCAGCGAGAGTCTCGGGGAGAAGGAGCTGCAGATTGGGGGCAGGAATTGGGGGAGTACAGTGAGGCACGCACATGGCATATGGTCGGTCTGGCGCTGCACTTGTGCCCCAGCAGCAGCAACAGCTGCTCCAGCAATCTCTGCCAAATACAGTCGTACTTCTATAACTTAAGCCACTATTTAAGGTTCACAAGCTTCCATCAGTCTGTATTTATCTTATGATAATATACGTAAATCTATTAAATGGGTGACATTTTTTCTTATAATAAAATAAGTTGAATTTGTATTTTTTTTCGACCAATCTATATGGTTGTATAGATAAGAATTGCAACTAACTAAACAAATGCAGCGAAAACATTCTGTAAACGTGTCAAAAGGCAATAAACGTCTATATTACTCATGAAAAGTTGTTAAGCTTAAAAATACAATATATGTCACAGAAAAGATATTGCGCTTCAAGATTTAATAAAGAAAACAGTCAGTAATTGTTGTTTAGTCATCTAAGGACACTTGAAAAATTTGTGTTAACATTTAAATATATACGCTTCTGTCTTACTTTAAAAAATAAAATATTATTGGAATATGTTTGCAAATTGTTGGTTTTTTGGGTAAACTTTGATACGTTACAATTATTTTTAAAGTCAGAGAAGATTGTTTTAAAGAGTATTTAATTATTGCAATAGCTGCAAGGGTGTATTAACTATGGCTTTCCGAAACTTACTTATTTTTTGTTTAGATTTGACTAAAGAGCAGGTTTTCTAACCAAAGACATTTCTTTACAGAAACCTAATAGATTTGGAGAGTTGAATGTGCCATGTTCTACTGTACGGTACTCACCTCCCAGTGGCTGAACATGAGCTGGGGACAGGCCAGGCCAGATGTCTGCTTTCGCATCTCCTGGGCGAAGTTGAACGACTCGATCACCGGCAGCAGACAGGTGACCGCGAAGTTGCCGCTGCCCTGGGTCAAATCGCCGGAGAGGATTTTGCCGTGCCGCCGGCCAATTACCGCGTACATTTTACCTGCAAATGATAGCACAAGAGATACGTTCTTTGATCAGCTGTTGGTCGTTAGCTAGAAATCGAATTGGAAAAGGAACACGGGAAAAGGGTAAAGGGAAAAGGGAAAACAGAAACCTCCACTAACAATGGCCGCCTTTCAGTTGGAGTTCTCGGTTTTGGTTAATGCTCGCAGCATATCGCCTGTTCTTTTTGTTGTTCCTGGCGCGTCTCAAGGTAACTCGTAAACAAATGAAATCTTATCGGGTTTGGCCCATAAAATTGGCGGGCTTTCTGCCGAACCGCGCGCGTTTTTCGCTTGAACTTCCAAGTTGGAGATGGAGATCGTCTCCAGGTCTCTCTCGCACTCTCTTTATGCCCTAACTGTGGGCATTGTTAATACTATATTACTAATAGCCTCACAAACTTCTCTCAAACCAAGCTTTGGTTAAAACCAACAGCTTAACTTATAAGTTACTAATTAGGTAGTTTACATCAAAAAATATATTTAAAATGTTTTTAAAATCTATAAAGGTGATCTTGATAGGCTGCAAGCCTTTCTTTAAATTCAATGGATTCTTCAGTTAAGGTTTAGATCAAATCTTTTCTCAAATTTTTTTTAATTTAAGTTGCTTACATTAATTATCATTTTTTAAAGAAAACGTTTACCAGAATAAATTAAATTGTTCTAGTTTTTTAACAAGATTCATGTTTCAATAAAATATGATTTTATATTAAACGTATTATTGTGACAATTGTATATATTACTTTGAATTATATGTAAGTGTTTATTTTTCTTTTCAATCAAATGTTTTTCATCGTTCCTTTTAACAAATTATTTTCAAATAGAATTACCAATAACAAATAAATAAGTAGGCGTTGAAGGGAATTTAAAGCTTCGACTTTAGAAGAAGATCTTCCTTTCTTTATAAACTCTTTTCTGGATTTTTTTCTGCTGTTCTTTTTTTGGCATGCGCTACATAAACGAGGCCCAAACATGAAGCCACGGGAGAAGAAGAACGAAGAAGGCCAGGCCGGGAGGAGGCGGAGTCCAAGTCGTTGTGGCTAAGGCAGGAATTAGTTTCCGGTGCCGTAGTAAAGATGACAAAAAAACAACACTGCGGCCGCAAAAACGGCCGAAAGGATGCAACGGAAGCGGCAAGAGCCAAGCGGCTTGGCTACGAAACGAAACCCCTTCTTTTTGTTATTTTGTTGTATTTTATTTCGTTTTTTAAGCCGAGCACGCGAGCCAGAGACACCTTGCCATCCGCTCGCTCTCACCCATACCCATACCCACACCCATGTCCATGCCCATACCCCATACCCCATTCCCCACACCCCTACACATGCATACACCCATACCGCTGCATATGCATCTCACAGATACTCGCACGCACACAGGCGCAGGGCAGCAATGGATGCTGCAACCACCAGCGGGAAAGGCAGCAACAACATGTTCATTCATTCATATCCAGACGCGCTCTTTCATGCTCTCTCACGCTCTGCCTCTGCCGCTCGTACACTGAGAACAAAGAAGTTATAATTTGCAGCAAATATACTCGTAAGCTTGTTATTGCCAAATGAATGATTTAAGACACGAATGAATGTTTAACAAGAAACACATTCTAAACATCCAAAAAAGTTATCTTTCATATATTATTTTTTCAATAAAACAAATAAAAAATTAGCATTTTGATATTATGCCCTAAATGAATTACTTTTTATGTTATTGGTTAAAACCTTTCATAGCTCTTTCGTTCGGAAAAATAATATGGTTTATGAAATTCCGCTCAGTGTACAGTCACGCACGCACCGGCAGCGACGCGAGCAGAGGACGTCTCTGCCGGCTTCAGCGCTCGCTCGTTCGCCGTTCGCTGTTCGTTTTTGGATTTTCTGTTTGATCAGTTCGAAAAGCGAGTTGGTCGAGCGAACAACCACAATTGCGAGGGCAGCGGATACGAGACGAGAAGCGAGCGGTACTATCTAGTATTATACGTTGCAGGAGCGAAAGACGAGGCCACTGGACAACAGAGACGTGTCGCGGGTGTAACAGAAAACAAAACAACAAACAGAAACTAACGGAGAGCTATCGTAGTGCCTGAAATATCCAATAATTTCGAGTGACATTCGCCACAAATCAATCGATCGTTCGTTTTGAAACCTGATTTGTAGAGTTCGTTTCTGCAAGTGTGTGTGTGCATGTAAGCCATGGGTTCTGGGCGAGCGAGCGAGATAGAGCCAGAACACTGATTCGATTCGAATTCAATTACAAAATTCATTGAGTGTCAATTACAACCGCAAAACAAACCGCACGCACAAATCTCAGGAGAAGGAGATCCAGCGATCCCAAAGATCCCGAAGATCCCAAAGATCCAGATCCAGAACAGAGCCAGAGCCAGAGCCATAAATCATGTCTACGACATTGATGTTGCTGCCGTGCATGTTGCTGCTGCTGCTGACCGCCGTTGCCGTTGCTGTCGGCGGCACGCGACTCCCGCTGGAGGTGTTCGAGATCACGCCGACAACGTCCTCAGCGGACAAGCACAAGAGTCTGCAGTACAGCGTCTACGATGCCAAAGATATTTCAGCCGCAACTGGGGCGACCAGTACGGTGAAGCCCGCTGCAGAGCAACTGACCGTGGTGAGCATGTCCACGGCGAACGAAGAGAAGGACCTCGCCGAGTCGCGGCGACAGGCGCGACAAATGTTGCAGAAACAGCAGCAACACCGCATCCTCAACAAGCACGGCGAACGGGATTTGCGCATCCTTTACCAAGTTGGGGTGAGTAACTACTCGTAGATATCTATTGGCTTGGCCAAATTCAATTGATTAGCCTGGCTAATTACTAGTGTGGCTCGTGCAACATGTTTGCATTGATCTGGGCAAAAATAAAAAAAAAAACAAAATACAAATAAAACCAACAACTGGCAATGGCAGGTTGCATAATGCAGGCAACAACGTCAGCAGACACCTGTTCAACTGGTTGCCATTTGTAAAATACCCACGCCAGCAATATCCACAGCATCTACACAGAAAATAATATTAACTCATTAGATATATTTACTCAAAATAAAGCTATAATTCAGAATAACTAAAAAACTTGAAAGGTTCCAGACCTGAGTTCCAAAAAACGACAGACATCTCCCTTTATTTAAAAACAACCAGCCTGCATATTTCTTTTGGCTTTTATTGTTCTCAATTTAGTATTGATTTCAGCAATAAGATATTTATAATTGTCATCTCCAACTTGATGTAAATTTCGTTCTCTGTACAGCAGGTTTTGCAATGCAACTTTTTTGGGCTGGGTCCGAGTTTTAGTTTGTTGATTTTTTGTTTTGTTCAAGAAACTCTGGCTATATTTAGCAGCCGCCCTATAGCTATTACACTTGACACCCACAAAACCACTATCCATATATCACCACACGCATATGGCACATTTAATTGCAGCGGCAACACTCGCTCTAGATGAAAAATGAAAGTTGTTTGCAGCCGAGAGCTCAACTCAACTGATCTGTCGCATTTGATCAATTAAAGTCGCAATTGCTATAACCGAACGATATGAGCGATACCAAAACCAATTAGCCGGCCGGGTCAAGAGTTCAATGCTGACTGCTCATGACTAAGCCACGGTCCACCGAAAAGTTCTTGGCGTTATCTTTCCCCTTAAATCCATGACAGTGCGAATTCTGATCATAGGTCAAGTCGGTTCCATTGTTCCCACTCCCGATCAAGCCATAAATCAAGTGTTCATAGAGAGAGGGTGGGTGTGCTATAGACATACATATATCATGTATCGGATATCTATTATGTCAAATGTCATATGACAAAAACACGCCCTGAAAATCGAATTCTTGGTTGATGTTGCTACGAGGCCGAGGCGTGAAATATCAACAGTAATCAAAAGCAAAATATGCAATGGCACTGGGCAACAAAAAAGAATTACCCTTAAAAAATCATTCAAAATGTCAACGTTTAAAAATAGTTTATAAAGAAATTGTTTAAAACATTTAATTGTTTTATTAAATACAAATAAATCAAAGCGAAATATTTAACTTCTTGGACAAAATCCTTGAACGCAATCCCCTTTGAATTCCTAGACAATATACTTTTTAACCTCCTTTGAGCCAAGGGGATATGGTTCGACTTGGTTCATAAATTTTAAAATCCGAATGTCTGCAATAAATTTGGAACGCATATCAAAAAGCATAACAAAACGGCATCACAACACAACACCTAAAATAGACAAAAACAAAAAAGAATTCCTGTTGTTTGGAAACTTGCAATAAAAACGCCTTATTGGAGAATAGAACACAACGGAATAGATCCACAAAAGGCAGTGAATGAGCAGCTAGAAAGAGAGGGAAACAGGGGTAGAGAAAGAGATAGTCGTGATAGGAAAGAAAGAGAAGGAGTGCGGAAGGAGGCTGAGAGGGCGGGAGAGGAAAGTTGATGGAAGAAAACAAAAAGTTCCCATGCTTAAAAGCGCTAAACATTCAGTTCCGGTATTTAAAAACGTTTTCAACAACAACGAGTGAGATGGGGAGAAAAAGAGAAGGCTAGAGCAGGGGGAGAGAGAAGGGAGATGGGGAAGACGTGAATGAAAGAAAATTCATGAATGAAATACGACCACGACGACTACGAGAAGTCGATGATGATGGTCATAATGATGGTGGTACGGTATGGTATGGTGTGGTATAATGGGTGAACTGGTGGTGAGTGAGGGGGGTGATGGGGTGGTGCATGTGTGAGTGGGTGCACTGAGAAAAATCTATAACACATGTTCTATACATATATACAATGTTATTCAGAAGCAATTTAAACTTCACATTATATCACTTCATCAATTATATTTATTAATATTTCAATATTCAAATTGATACCTTTAAGTTTATTTCAAAGCATACACAAAACAACTTGATTAAAAAGTTGATTAAAAGCTGTTTCACAAATATTTTCTCTCACTGTACATGTGTGTGTGAATGAATGAAAACGTAAACGCTGGATGAGCAGAGCAGCCAGCAAATGCTACGTCAGCGACTTCAACTTTTCGCTTGGCTGGGCAAGTCAATCTATGAATGAATGAGTGAATGCCAAAGCGACAGACCGTCCAAATGTATGAATGGATAGAGCCAACAACAACAACAGCAACAGCAGAGATCGGGCAATTTGTTGGCCATATACAAACAGATCAGCCACGCATATTTGGCCTAAACAAGTCGATGTGTGTGCGCGTGGCATGGCCAAAAGCCAAAGAGTTTGGTTAAGGTGGAGGGGGAATGGAAATGGAAATGGAATATCAAAAGAGCCTGCCACAAATTCCAATTGACTGAGAAATGCATAAACAAATCAAGCATATACTCCGTTTCTGGCTATTTGACCAAGCTAAGTTCTGGTGTTGCAGCCAGGTGTGAAAATGCTTTATAGGCCACAATCCAAACATAGAAACAAGCGAGCCAACTGTGCGTATGCTAAAACCCAAATAATGCAATAAATATTTATGAAAATACATGTCCATATAAATCGAACAATTTTTTGTTTATTTCGACCACTCCTCTGAACGTAATTTATGGAACTTTTATGCTAATCAATACATCCGATATGTTTGAGATGATTTGACAATTTTTAATTTAACAATCTTAAAACAAGTTTTGTCAATCGTTGATCTGCTTTTGGGTAATTTATGCTCATGAGTTTTTTATTTCCCACAAATCATCAATGGATTTAAGCATCCTCTTGATGCGGAGGGAACTATTATTTATTTAAGAAAATATCAATGATTGTAGGGGGCTTCCACGGAACCTTCTAATTTATCATTCATTGATTAGCCACAAAACGAGAAAATTCTAAAGAAATGATAGATCAGTTTGAAACAATACAATAGCTATATATATACATTTTTTATCAAATATGATTTTGAACTGGAACATTTGTTGTAAACATTTTAATGTTGTGTTTTAAACAAAATCAACACATTAATCAAAATCTAGCCCTTTCAACAATTATTTTTTCTTATCATTTTAATCCCATAATAAATTGAATCGCGTTCCCCTTGATTTCACACATCATGTTTTCATAATTTCAATCTATGCTTTTTTCTCTATGATGGAATTTTTGGTTATGCTAAATATAGAAATTATTCAATGCGATTCAAAGGCAAAAAAAAAGTATAATAATCATAAAAAAGACAAACAAATATTGAAAGAGAGTAGACAGCGACGACAACAACAATGGCTACATATCGGTTAAGTGTGTCTGGATGCCGCAGACACAGATAGGCGCGTATATAAAAATATTTGCATAAAAAACAACCATCAGGCAACAACAGCATACCGCAATTATTCACCTAAAAAAATGCCCAAGTCTACAATCTCGGAGAGCTCCATTGAGAAAAAAGCCCCGTCAACAATAACAACAACAACAACCTGAGCCAACGGATGCTCGGATACCAAAAAACTAGTTTGCCCACTTTTTTCCCTCGACTTCTTCTTCTCCAATATATATACTTTGTTGTTGGCGCGCGCGCCAAGTTAACTTTTATAGATACAATATATATATATATATATTCTACATATATATATCATCTTATATGAATTAACAAAAAGCAGCTTACTAAGCTCGAAGTCGAAGCTTTAAATACTCTAAAGGCAGTGCTTGAATTTTTATACAAAAATGTTTGGTAACTAATTATTTAATTTAATTTAGTATTATAAGTTATTAAACTTAATAAACCGAATGGCGTTATACTTAAAATGAAATATTTAATAATTTTATCAGCCTCATTTGTCTTAAACATCGTTTTTTGTTAGATAACCCTTTAAGGAGAATTTGGATAAAAATAAATTGATTCAAATTAATTTTAAAACGTTAGCATGAGATTATCGATTGAATTTAAAGAAACCAACGCAGATAACTTTTTAGAATTTCGTAAGAATATAAATTTATTAAACCTCCAACTAAAAACTTACTGAAACAGGGAAATATTGAATTGGCCGGGAAATTCGTTATCATAATAAATATTCACTTGTCAGCCAAGAAGTCGAGCAAATGTTTCTATCATGTCCAGACCTCCATCCTCTTGATATTGTTGATCAATAAGGTCATTCATTTGGTTTGCCCCTATTGTTCGGCTGTCTTAGCTTTGTGCCACTTTTCGAACACATTTCTCTGTCCGCTAGCCAGGCGGAAATGTGGCTTGGAACACTTCCGCTTTTGCTGGCCAAGAAGCGAGAGAAAGAGACCTTGTTACAGTTATTGATGGACACGTTCCCATTTCCCAGACACTGGGGGTATCTGGGGGCTTTTTCCGATCGTGTAAGTGTGCTAATTACGTGCCCAAAGCGCAATTTGTTTACAATAATATCAAAACAACAAGAAGAGAAAAAGTAAACCGATGGCGGGGCAAAAAAATAAATTAACTATAAATAAGCAAAGGCCAACAACGAATGCTCGTCTTCGGTTGTTGCTGGATTTCATTCATAAAAACACACGCAGACGGCGAGTAAACAACGAATTTGAGTGGATGGGGTGTTACAAAGGGGGCAGCAGGAAGGCAACAGGGCGTGGCACTGCGAGTTGCTCGTAATTATCAGACAAAACAAGCGAAAAACAGTTGCAAGCGTTTCGGTGGCGTTTTGCGCGCGTTTTTTGCGGAAAAAATATATATATAGACAAAAAAAAAAGCGAACTGGCAAAGCCTGTTTACTCTTAAAGCCGGGTAACTTTTCATTTAGCTAGCTGGCCATTCATTCATTCATAAAAATCCTCGCAGCAACACCAGCAAACCCAGCAGCAACAGCAAGAAGCCATCGGCATTGTAGTCAAGATTTATTTATTTGGCGGCAAGCGCGTAAAAGGAGACAACAGCACAGCAGCAACATCAGAAGTAGCAGCAGCACCAGCAGCAGCAACAACAGAAACAACAGCAACTGCAACAGCAGCAGCAGCAACATGTTTATAGCCCGCCATATAGTCGGCAACATTTTGCGGTTGTCTTATTTCTTTTTGGCCAAGGCAACAATTACAATGGCCAGAAAGCCGCAGCAAAAAAAGCCACAAACAACTATGCCACGTTGTTGCTGAATGAATGAATGAATGAATTACTTTTTTCCGTTCCGTTGTGGCAGCAACAGCAATAACAGCAGCAACAGCCACAGCAGCAACATCAGCAGCTGAGACTGATTGTGGTCGGGTATGTGGAGTTGAGGATGTGGATGTGGTTAGTGGATGTCCGTGTGCGTAGACGTTCATTAATTGTGACGATCAACAAGCTACGCAAAAATCAAGCAGCAGCAAAAAGGGGAAGTTGCTGATGTTGTTTGTTGCTGCTTCAGCTGCAATTGGCTGCCCCCAGAGAAACCAGTTTCCCAGTGATACCCTCCACAATCCTTGACAACCGAGAAGAGTATTTCAAATTTATAAGGTGCTTTGATACGACAAACGTCAGTTGCCGAATTTTTAAAAAGTGTTATTTTAATTATAAATTGCCGATCATGTTTTGTACAGGATGTCAGTTTGGAATTACAAATCGTCACAAAAAATATTTAAAATACTTTTAAAAACTTTTATGGGAAAGCCATTTAACTATTCGGAGTCATATTTAATTAAATGCATTATTTGAATCTCACTTTTTTGCAAAACAAACTATAACACTTACAAAAAACAACTAACATATTTTAAATTGTTCCTAAAAGAAAAAAATTAATTTAAGATTCTCAGTTTTTCTGTTAAAATCATCTTAGGGTATCTGAACTTCCGCAATGCTTTTTTGAGCTGACATTCTTATAATTTTTCTGCTGTTGTCTGTTGGCTTTTGCCCGCTTCCTTTTGGAATTTCTCCTGTTTTATGAATGAAAATGTTTTTTCTCTGCTTGTTTGCGGTTGGGGCCTGCTTCCGTTAAGGCATATTATAAACATATATATTTATATATATATATATAAACCAAGCCGAAGTGGTACGGTCAGCCTGCGTGCCTCTGGCGATTCGCCGACTTGCCTATGCTAAGTATTATTATATGTACAAAATCAACTCGTTTTTGTTTTTGTCGAGGAGTCAGAAGCACACAAATCTTTTTTACTTCCGGCTTCGGATGGCATGAATCTCTCCAAGAACTCTAAGCCTGAGAGTTTTCTCTGGAATTCTCTGGGCTCAAACTTAGAATCGGAAGACAGTGACCTAACAACTTCCGTGTTACTTCCGCTTCTTCGGCTCCATCTTCCACTTCCGTTTCTAACAATTTTAATTGAATTTTCGTGTAAACACACCGACTTGAGGCAATATATAAGATGGGCAGACTTGACCAGAAACCCGGCGAACTGGGATCAAAACTGAGGCTGAGTCGGCATACTTCCGCTTACTCCGGCCACATGACGACGCCAGATTGCATAATTCTCTAGTCCAAAAAAAAGAAAAGAAAGAAGAATAACCCAGAATAGGAGGCGGGGGGAAAAAACAATGTGAAAAGGAAATGTATAGAAAAATCATTAACGCACAGACAAAAGATAACAGAGGGTATGGGTATGGGTACGGGGATAGGATATAGCGGAGACTACCTGATGGCCCAGCGCAACACACTTGTGGCAGGCGGCAGGCTGCTGCCATCCATCCGTCTCGTCTAACGGTTGGAAAATCGGAAAATCGGAGAATCTCCGGCCCGGACGTTGATCGTCGTGTGTGCGTCAACGCCCTCATGGGAACCGAAACCCCCGAAAGAATTAATAGGGTCGGGGGAAGGAGACTCAACCAACTGTTGCTGCTGCACCGGGAAAACTCAGACATCTTCCGTTTGTTGTGTGGAAATTTATGTCATTGATTGTCCTTCGGTTAGGCAGTTATTGATAGCACCAGATGATGGCGAAAACACACACACACACAAAAAAAACACAATGCAGAACAGGTGCAAAAGTCATATTTAGGATTTTGTGAAAGTGACGCTGTCATCCTTTTATAAGCAGCAATAGATTGTGCAATTCTATAACTATTTCAAAACTCTATTGAGTACAAAATACACAAGGTTTTCCGGGATTTGGCTTTATTTCCCTTTTATTTTATTTATTATTTAAATTAAATAAATATTACCTTTCTTTTAAATAACCATTTAAATCTTTGTAAAAACCCCCACTAAACCCCCACCATTGCTTTGTACAATTGAAGACACCTAACTTCCGTTGCGTTGAATGGCATTCCAGGCATTCAGGCAACCACATGAGGCATGACAGCAATGAGGCTAGAAGTAGCTCCAAGAATTCCACTGCGGGGAGTTCCCCGGGAGTAACATCCCCTCCCCCCTGCCATCCTCTTCTGGGGGTTGTGTGCGGGGTTAATTTGATTCAATTAAAGAGATGGAATAGGAGAGGGGTTCCCTTTCTCAGAAGGCTTTCATGGAAATCAAAAGTCACAAAAGTTTGTCAATGCTTGCCGCCTCACGTTGCACGTTGTGTCCAGCTGCTGCAAAGCTGAAAATGGGGAGAAATGGGGGCAGAAAGGGGGGGGCAAAGCTCTTTCATTGTCTTTGGCGCGTTCTCAACTTCCGTTGGCACTGCACTTTGACACATGAGGCTAATTGTTTGAATGCTCGGGGAGCGGTACACGCGTGCTGCTGATGGAGATCGAGCAAATTATAAAGTGTGGCAGCAGCTTGGACCCCCCTCCACCTTCTTTGGGGAGCTGTTAAACCGGAAATCCGGTTGCCTTCGTTCCCTCTCGACGCCTTTTCTTGTGTTTGCTTTTTTACTCACTTTTGTGTTTTTTTTTTTGTTGGACCGGCAAAACTTTTACTACTCTTCCAGCTTCTTTGCCAGCACAGAAACTTTCATGTTGTTTATAAGTTGAATCTACTCGTGCACGGAAAGAAATATAGTCAAAATGTTGATGTACAAACATTTGTAACAATAAATATTGTTTTTTTATAAGCTAAGAAGGTCTTTTAGGGTGTTATATATATGTCGATATGTTAAAGCCAAGTGTAACTTGTAATATATTTAACCTCCAAAAGGTCATCGAGAATTTTTCTGTGTGCACCTATTGTGAGCGGAACAGAGATGAGCTGATGGCATTGGAATGTCGTTGAAGCATGTCTTCTTTGATATGCTGGCCCTCAGTCCCGTGATTTGCTTATCAATATGTAAAACTTTATACGTATAACGGTGATGTCTTTGAAGTGCCATTTCCCGACACAACAAGAAAACAAAACAAAAAAAAAAGAGAGAGAGAGAGAGAAAAAAAAAAGACTGAAGGGGAAGAAATCTCAATAAACATGCTCGAATTTCAAAGAATTTCTCACGCTGCTTACTCGACGGACCCCCTTAAAACTCCACTTCTGGCATATCCTGTCAGGGGTGGATTGACAATGGTTTCATGGCTGCCCCGCTTAACTCGAAAAAGAATCTCAGCAATGCCCGAAGCTCCTCCATGAAATATGAATAATCAAAGTGAGGAAATATTTGCTCGTCGAAAAGGGTTAAGGACTTCGGCAGGTGCTACTGATGAAACTGGGTCAAAAATGCGTGGGAAACGGAGCGCTCGGAAATGAGGAAGTTCCGGAAGTTCCATTATAAAAAAATCAGGAAGTAAATAAAACTAATAAAGTGAATAAGGAAGGAAGGCAGACAACTTCCGGAGGTTAGGGAGGCGGAGAATGGCACCGAATTGTCATAGAAAACTCCGGTTCAATTGAGCAAAAAGGTAAAAGGTCAGGCAACCTGTTCCAGATTCATTTCCGCTTCGGCTACGGCTAATCCCTTTTCAGTATGACAGTGTGTGCACTCACTTATTTACTTCCGTCAGTTGCACTAAATCACTTCCGGACTTCCGGTATGCGCTCTCCAAGAAAAGGACCTCAAGGAATGACCCTAAACAGCTCAGGTAGCAGCAGGTGCAAGCAAAAAAAAAACCCAAAAATAATTTGAATAAAAATCAAGAGAAAAGAGGAGGAGATAGAGAGAAAGAAATGAAATTGAAACCAAACAAAAGGCAAAAACCCTCGACAAAAAAGGGATAACACAACAAAAAAAAAAAACCCAAGGTGCGCGACAGTTCCACTTAAAAAATTGATTGCTTTCGATAATTTCATTGGAAACCTGTTGTTGTTGTCGTCAAGCATCACTAACAATAAAATCGAATGATAGAAGGCATCCCAGCCTCTGGAGTGGCATCCTCGAAAAGCACCCATCAGTTGCTAGTTGTTGGTTTTTATGTTACGACCAGGACACAACACAATGCATAAGTTTTTATTGGCCCCGGCGACTTGGGCAAACAACAACAGCAGAGCCGAACTTTTGGGACTCTCTGTTTGGAGAATTCAATTAATGAAATGTATTTGTTGGCGAACAAACAAACACATCAACGATATCCTCCTGGCTTTAGTCGTTGTAGTTATGTTAATCAAGTTACCAAGATTGTGTTGACACAAGCGGCGGCTATTATTGTAGGGTTCGACGATAGAATGTTGCCTTTATGGTTTGTTTATCATATGGTAATTTGGCAAATAATCAAAGGGCACATCAAGAGGATAATAATAGACTTTCATGGCACAAAATCAACCTATAAAAATGGTGCAAAAATGTTTTGCAAACTTTAAAGCCATGTCTAAGAAAATAGTTCAGATGTATAGAGGTTCTTTTTTGCTTAACCTCTTAACTTGCTTTTTTTTAAAGCAAAATAATATCTCATATTGTTAGCAAATTTAAAGGGTTCTTAAGTTATATACATATTTCTAATAATTTGTTTGTCCTTTTTTTAATTAGGACTCTGAGGAGGATTTGCCCATCTGTGCACCGAATGCTGTTTGCTCTAAAATTGATCTGTACGAAATCCCCTGGATCGAACGTCAATGTCGCTGTCCTGAATCGAATCGTATGCCCAACAACGTGATCATCCATCATCACAGTCATCCGTCGGTATCTGCGGATACCCTGAAGTACAGAAATTACTACGAAAGGGAAAAAATGATGCAGCACAAGCGAATGCTTTTGGGTGAATACCAGGACAAGAAGTTCGAAAGTCTGCACATGAAGAAGCTAATGCAGAAGTTGGGCGCCGTCTACGAAGATGATTTGGATCACCTGGATCAGTCTCCGGACTATAATGATGCCCTGCCCTATGCGGAGGTGCAGGATAATGAATTCCCCCGGGGATCGGCGCACATGAGGCACTCGGGACACCGGGGCTTAAAGGAGTCGCCACCTACTTTTATTGGTGGCTGTCCCAGTAGTTTGGGTGTGGAAGATGGCCACACCATTGCGGATAAGACTAGGCACTATAAGATGTGCCAGCCGGTGCATAAGTTACCAGTTTGCAAGTAAGTAAACTAAATCATATTCTTGGCTGTGCTTTTAAGTTTTTTGGAGTTATTAAATACAACTATAAATCTCACAATATGTTATTAATGAGACAGTTACAAATATGCTACTGTAAGTGTTTCACTGACAGAATGCTTAAAAAATCATTTATAATTTTTCAATTGTATATAGACTTTCAATTATATATTAAAACTCGAAACAATTTTTGCACACATTAAGTTATATTTCAATAGCTAGTTCTTAAACATTTTAAATTTAATTTGCATTGTTATCTAATTGAAATGTTTTTGTTTTTTTTGCAGACACTTCCGTGACTACACTTGGACTTTGACAACGGCAGCCGAGTTAAATGTGACAGAGCAGATAGTTCACTGTCGGTGTCCCCGGAATTCGGTGACCTATCTGACCAAGAGGGAACCCATTGGCGATGGCAGTCCAGGCTACAGATATCTGTTCGCCTGTTCTCCCCTGACGGTGCGTCCTTACCTATTTTACCCTTAAAACTTGACAATAATGTTTGTTTTATTTTGTGCAGCGCCTTCGCTGTCAGCGAAAGCAGCCGTGCAAGCTGTTCACGGTGCGAAAGCGTCAAGAGTTCCTCGACGAGGTCAACATTAACTCCCTGTGCCAGTGCCCCAAAGGACACCGCTGTCCCAGCCATCACACACAGTCCGGCGTGATAGCCGGCGAGAGTTTCCTGGAGGACAATATACAGACATACTCCGGGTACTGCATGGCCAACGATTGAGGTCATCCCCAAGGGATCATTCCACACACATAAAAAACACTTTGTAAAGGAGGATAGATTGAGCGGAGGAGCAGCTACTACATAGATATCGACTGAGCCAATTGAGTCTCGCCAAGTTACCAACTAATGAGAAAGGAAAAACGAACAAATACAAGCTTAGAACTTAAAATGCACTTCCACACAAATCATTTTAAAGTTTTGATAGAGCGTGTTTCTTTTGCTACCAAATTTTGGTCATAAAACGTATGATATAAATATTTAATTAGTTTTAAGAATCGATATGTGCGCAGTTTGTTATACAAATAATTTGTAATGAATATTTATGAAAACAAGAGCAAAACCTGCAACGAAGGAGGGCATACCTTCCAATATGTAATATAGCAACAAACTATACTCGTAATCTAACCCGCATAAATTGTATATATTTTGATATGTATAACTAAAACAGTTTCAGTTATAATTTAAACGGAAAATACGTAGAGCAACGCAGCAAACGTCAAAGAGCAGGATGTGCCAAATGTGCAGATGGGGTGCAGTTAGTTAACGTAAGGATATATCATTGAATAATTCATAGCGAGGGCAGTTCGAAACTGTGGCAACTCTGGCAGCTGTTTAGTGCAATTTTTGTGACGTCTTCAGAGCTATTTCCCTTCAAATTCAGCAATGAGCTTGCAAGGAAATTATAATTAAAATAAGAAATTGCGCAAAGGCATTTCACTCCATGTAAACGTATAGTAACCACCATGACTCCTCCTCTTTCCTCTAACTATGCATATGTAAATCGATTTAAGCTACAATATTTGGTTTTTATAAAAACGAGCAACGAAATTGAGAGATGTTTGGGTTAAAACATTTTGTAAAAAGGCAAAAATAAATTTTTATTTATGAAAAAACTTGTAAAGTGTTTTTATTTTAAACTAAATTTAAAGGTGAATATCATATTTAGATATAATGAAAGTTAATAGAACTAGAATACCCTTGAAAGTAGGCTTTATGAAAATTATTAATTACCAACACAAACACTTATTAAATGTCGTTTTATTCACATACTTTTTGAGGCATTTGTGGCAATCAAATTAATTGCATACTTCTCGGCATGTGTGTAATTATATTTTACAATGTATGAACGTTTGAAAAGGAAAGTAATGTAAAATCAAATGTATCCAATTTAATATCACAATAGTATTTGTAAACTCATTATTAATTAATTTGAATTTAATACTTTAATAAAATATTATTAAAAAGCTAGTTGGAAGTTTACTAAAATTGAAAACCAAGAAAGCAGCTAAGCCCAAGTATTGTAAAAAAAGTTATGAGAGAGCGGCCACCTTAGCAACGAAAAATCCTCAAGCAACACATCAATCAGCAAAACGAATGAAACCAATTATAACGCCATAAAATAACATTTCATGCTAATAACCAACAATTACTGCCTTAGTTCTTGACCAAATTGCCACATGCTTTATGCCTCCATAAAAATTTTTCAACCGAAGAAGTGCTTCCTCTCTAAACTCTGCTCAAGCAAAAACAATTAAAACTAAGGCAAAAGTAAGCGTAGAAGCCAAAGCCAAAGCTTAAGCAGCTGAAAATGCAAATCATTGAAGCAATGTTGATTAGAAAGCAGCTGGCGGCGCCTGAAGAAGAAGTCAAGACCCGTCATATAATTAAATAAATACCTCAACCTCAAGATGCTGGAGAGGTTGGTCCATCGCTGCCTTGCCACAAATTCAATTACTGGCAATCCATAAAAACAAAGCAACAAAAAATTATGAAGAATTATGTTTTGCTTAAAAAACATTATGTTTTCCACCGAAAGAAAGAGGTGTAAAAATATACAGTGCGAAAAGGCAAGTAAATCGTAAAAAGCGCTCACAAAAAGATGAGTACTTTTTTATAACCTCAACCGGAAGATGTCGAAGCATGGGAGACTTATCCCATCGAGTCCATGAGGGTTCAGCGAATGCATTAAGCGGATCTATATTAACCATACAAGATCCTCAAAATCGTTTAGTGTGCCAACTAATTAGCAAAGATCTTAGAAAAATGCCCAGTGAAAAGAAGCCGCCACAGCAAGCGCATAGCCACATGAAAACAGACAGAATGGGCACAGCTAGAAGACAGTTTATAGCATTAGCCCCTTAACAAGACCCAGCAAAGACTGAGCAACCAACCAAAGTCCCACAGACACTTAAAAACTTTAATTAGATTTTAAGGAGCTCGGTACATTTTTCATTAGGCTCGCTGGCTGATGAAATTCAGTCTTTTTTAGCCATCAGAACAGACACAGACACCGAAATTGCCAACTGTTAGCCGCGAAAATAATTCATTGTCGCCCATTCCTCCGCCTTGTCCTCAATCTTGATCTGAGGTCGGCAATTTTCACATCAACATGGGATTCTTGTCCCCAGAAGTCCATGTTTTTGGCTCAGTAAAAGTCTGAGCTCAGAAAGGAGAAAGTAAGTGCTCTGATCTATATATGAGCGGCAATTAAATGTTCTCAAGGTAATAGGAAAGTTTACTGGTCTATTTTCTATTGAACATTTTTTAAAGCAATGATGTTTTTACTCAAGACAAATTTATTAGTATAAGTTTATCGAAAATACTGTCTTGAACGAAAATTTTGAGCCTTGCGTTTTATTTTTTTCTATATTAGGGAAGAAGAATTTACTAGAATTTACTAATCTTCCCAGTCTTTTAGGAATTCCATCGCTATAAGCTTTTAAGTAGCCCAAGACTTTATTGTCTTAATCAGATTATTTACCTAAAATCCATTTAATAGAATTCAAGCCCCTCTAGTTGCTTAAAGATCGTAAGTTAATCCGAATGAACCTTCAGTCTTATGTTGAGTTTTTCAGAAGTCATCTATCATATAAATTCCCAAGTAATTACTATTTTGGCGAAAGTTTCATCACCCATCAAAACGCAGCAGGTCCGAGTTGACTGACTTTGCTACTGTTGCACAGATGCCGTCGATAACTAATTATTTCCACTCATCTTTCAGCAGCAAAAGGAGGCAAAAAGCTGCTAAGGTGTTTGTGTTTTCAAAATTTATGAGCCATCATCATTGGCTGACTCTTCGACTCCTCCGCTCACAAAAGCAGGGATATTGAACCAAGCTCAGATGGCCGGCCATATATTGATTGATTGGCTTTGATTATTGGCCGGACAGCCGATGGCTGAAATTTGCATGCCACAAGCGACGAGATATTGGTTGCAGGGTTTCGGATTATTGGATCCGAGATTTATATGCATCATTAGAAATTGCCAACAGAGCTTCTTCTCTTTCACTGTTCGTAACTTTCTTTCGCATCATTAAAATAAACAGCAACAAATTAGTCGCACAACAAAAAAAAAAGCCAAGAACTGTCCACAAAAAACAAGACCCCAAAAACAAAGTTGCATGTCTTGTAGGAGACTTTTTGTATCACTGAGGAAAAATGAGGCAACTGATAAAGAGGTGACTGTCCCGTTTAAAAATAGAGTAATTTATCTTAATACAAAATATTAATAAATACAAAAATGTTATATATCTATTATATGCCTAATTCTGTAATGTATAAAAATTAAAATATTTTATTGTCTTCAACATACAATAAGATTTTAGTTTTTTTTTTCTTTTCTCTGTTATTTGGAATGTATTTCATTTGTTAAAGTTTATGCCGTAAAATATATAAACAATTTTCTAGATCCCCTGCTAGATTTTCCCAGTGCACGAAGAAATTTCTTTCGTGTCCGAAAAATTTCTTCATTTGCGGGTCACTAATTAGACGCGATTTGTGGGCCTGACCTGACATGCAATCTCCCCCAGAGGAAGCCACCAAAAGTGGGAAGAGGTGGCCCTTTAAATGGTCAACATCTGCATAATTATGCGTTGTTGGCGGAAGGTGCTTATGCATCTCAATGAATTTAATTGACCAACATTAGCTTTGGAATGGGTTGGGGATTTTAGCTCTTATCAATTTGGCCTGGGAGAAATGAGAAACAGAAGCACAGAGCCCAGCTCACTCAAATATAATTATTCTTAATATATATCTTTACCGAGGCGGGTACTTTTTGCGGCTCTTTCACCGTTTTTGTTACCTGGCCATACAGGAAGCACTTAGCTGAAGATTTCACCTGTTGCTTAGAAAGTGAAATTTCGTGGCCTTAGTCATTATTTTTATTTTCATTTTCATTTGTATTTTTATTTGTCTCAGTGAGATAATTTAAATGCGATAAGACTTTAATCAATGCAATTAGCGTAACAATTGCTTATTGATATCCGATGGATGTGGATTTTCGGCTGGACAAATTTCCTCAGATCTTAATGGCATTTTAATGGGAGCAGGGTGAAAGTTTATCGATTTATTTTTTGGAAGCTGCTCGAGGAAAATCTGTGATATGCAAAAAGCTGTGCAGTGCACAGAGTTGTTTCTTAATGGCGAATCCAGACAATGCAATAAACTGCAACAATAAAGCAATAACAGTAACAATAACAATAATTGTAATAGCCAAAGTGCAGTGCCAAGTCATCGCCGATGCAGATCGACAAAGATGCAGGCGAGGTGCGGCCGCAAAACGAAAGCCGAAAGATACAAAGATACAAGATGCAAGATACAAATCATGCATCACAATGGGCAGAGGCACAGCCACATGCATGGGGGCATTGAAATTGAAAGTAACACACGACTGCAACTTGATGATGATTTTCTAATTGCACAAAAGCCGAGATGACTCAAGTGCCTCAACGCTGCAGCATGAGCATTTTCCCGAAAGGTGTTAAGTATGCAAATGACGAGCAGCTCTCGAGTTAACATCTCGTTGTAGCTGCCCAGCACAGCAAACAACACATCAACAAAAAAAAAAAAAAAAAAAACAGTCATGTTGTAATATTTACAGCCAAACACATGATCGTGTGGGCGGGGTCAGCGCGCCTTTTTGGCCCAAAAGCGAGCGGTAAAAGTCGCCAGCAATTTTGACCCCACAGCCCCAAAGCGGCAGCAGATTCGCATCTTTCAGATACTTTTACATGTACTTTCTCTACTTAGAGTTTGGCTGGCATCGCACAATTTTTTTTCCGCCGCCTTTTAGGCCGCGCCTAATCGGAATTTGTGCGCAGGCGAGGAGGAGGACCCGGAGGAGTAGACCCCAAGATCACTGGAGATCAGTGGCAGCGACAACGCTTTGATGTTGTAATTAACTTTCATTAGACTAACCAAACAACGCCGAGAATCGCAAGCCAAAAAAATTATCGCAAAAAGCTTGGATAAACCTTAAAGAAATCTTTAAATTTGGAACTTCCGTAAGCGAATCTCGCATTTAAGTCTTTAGTTGGTTTTTTTTTCTCCGATTTTTTTTCGCAACTTCCAGGTAGAGGGGCAAACTAAATTTCACTTTCGCTACACAATATCAACAGCGATTTAAGTGTGTGCTATATTTAAGTATTTACTTGGCCAACAATACAAAAAGTGTGCACAACAAAAGCCAAGTAAACTTTAGCTGGAATACCCTGTAAGTGCCAAATGGGATTTAAGCATTTTTAGGGAAAACGTGCTACTGAATAACAAATGAATAATGCAAATTGTTTAAAATCAATTTGCCTTACATAATACTTTTTTTTTTTTGGTATTTGAGAATTAAAATAAGATAGTTTCATAAAGAAAATATTTTTCAACCAAATTTATTGTACTTCAAAGATTCAAAATTTTTGACATACTTCTAAAATAAAATAAAATGAACTAGTGGACTATTTCAGCAATTCTAACTTTTAACAAGGTATCTTCTTGTCGAATCTAAATATTTGAATTTTTACCTCCCAACTTCTATTTACCTTTTCAACTATTTCTTTTGGTCATGCGAATTCGTTTTCAAGGCGCGTTGATTGTTTTTCTTCCCCCTCAACCGCCCCCAACCTTGTCGAAATAGTCGAAAAAAATTGGCCAAAAAAGACAAACGATCCATGGGAAAGCCGCAAAAACCGAGATTCAAGCATTCAAATGAGATGCGAAGAGAGACTTGAAGTATTTGCCTTGATTCCGCTCAATTGGCAATTTCGGAAAGAAAGTCCCATGCGCGTCTAAATGCGAGTCCGAGTGCCAGAATCCCGCTGGGCTGCAGTTTTGGCCAAGCGTGGCCACTTGGCCAACTCCACCTACTTGACTACCCGAAGATCGTGTCCAAGTGGCCTGCTGAGTAATTAATGACATGAACCACGAAATTTCTTCACCCACCAGGTCCTCCTCTAATTAAATAAACATAATGAGTGGTTGCGAAATTTGTTTGCAAAAAAAACCCTAGGAGATTAACCATAAGCTTCTTTGTAATTAAAGTAAAACTTTCCATTTTAGATTAAGGTTTATAAATATACAGCAACAAAGTGGGACTTAAGACTTTCCTCTTTAAAAAGGGTTCAATAAAATAAATATACAAATAAGGATTTAAAGTTAAAAAGAGTTTACAGATCTTGATTTTGAAAAGCTCCCAAGTCTCTCTTAAATAAATGCGAATTGTCATGTATTATTATTAAGATTTTATAACTTTACCTCAATTTTAAAATAGGTCAACTTAAAATAAACGAAACGGCGAAAACCTAAAGAAGATAAATATGCAAGTTTAACGTTTTTACTTTCCTTTTCAAAAAGCAAAATTTTAGCTTTAAAAGGAAAATCACTTGAAGAAAATCAAATTAATGGAAAAAATACCCATTGACAGCAGCGGCAACTGAAGAAGAAAGAAAAGAAAGAGCACCGAAGGCAGAAGGAAAAATATAATTTAGGTGCAAGAGAAAATTCAAGCGCATCATGCGAGCAAAGGTTTTTCTCCATCCCATCTCATGCCTGGATGACAGAAATGATGATGAATACGCGTTGGCAGCAGCAGCCAGCCCAAAGCCCCTTGGCCCCTCCCCCTTCCCACTGGTGAATATAGCAACAAAGCCGCAGACATCATCAGCAGTTTTAACGGCTGCCAAAGTTGCCAACGCTTCCAACTTGCGGGTGTTGCGGTGCCTTCTTGTTTCTGTTGTTGTTGAGGTCTGTCACACCATTGCTGACTGACAGACATGTGAGGAAAGGTCTACACACTGAGAATAAAATTTGATTTGGGTCTTAGAAAATAAGGGCTGAAGCTTTGCGAATATTTTGTTGTCAGCTTGAACTTAAACTCAAATTCTCACTTATGTAATAAAAATCTAAAAGATGTACTCATAAACATTAAAAACCCAATAACATTTAATTTGATTTTAATATATTTTTTCCAAAAGAAGACTTGTTTGTTTTCTCAGTGTATGGGCTAGTATTGACAGCATCTAGGTGGAGCTGCTTTGAAATTGCACTTAATGAAGTCGCTTCCAACACGGAGTGAGTGTCAGCCGGCGAGAGCGCGAAAAATGCTTCAATAATTTAATGCAAATGCACAATAACAATAAAAATTGGCCCACACTCTGGCGCTTCCCTCATAAATATAACAATTTTCAAAATACATTTTTAATGAACTCATAAAAATCATTAAAACTCATTGCATGTTGACAATCCTTTGTCTCCGTTGTTGTGTGGTCTCTGGATGGCTGTGATTTCATGGGAGATGACAGATAAGGCAGATGGTGGATGTCAGATCTGTTTTTAGTCGCTGACAGTTGCAACATGTTGGAATTACCTGTGATAGGATCTGCATTCAAGGGGAAATTAGCTTTGATATGCGATTTGAGTTGGGTATTTGAACTGGCAGAAAATGTATGCAATAATTTAAGGTTCAATGGCAGGTCGTAGCGAAATAAGGAAACTAACCCTTAATATAAGCAGTGGATAATATTTTCTTTGTCAATTTTAAAAGTTTAAAAATTAATTACTTAATTAAAAATTTAATTTATATTTAATAGTTTCTCAAATTTGTGTTAAACAAAATTTAAAAGCAATCCCCTTCTAAATACCACTATAGCTTATTTATAAATAATCCTCAGATAAACGATTAATCTTCACCAATAATTCCATGATGAATGTGAGAAAGCAATATGGGATTATTGTAATTCTAGCAACAACCTTTCACCATTAAACACATTTATGCCGAGATATAAATGATAGCGATGATGTTGCGACCATCCTTTTCTTGGTTTATCCATTTAAATGGGTTTCTGCAGAAATGTTTGAGAAAATTAAATCAAAACATTTGGACAGCTTCCTTCAGCACGTTTACAAATTAAAATTGGCAACTGCAAGAGCGGGAAGGAAACCCGAAGAGGACAATCCAAACAGCCACAAAAAATGTACCAACAAAGTGCGACAGAGAGGGAAGCGGTCGGAGGGAAAGAGAGAAGAGATAGCTACCAATTGAAGCTGAGCTTGAACTACGCAAACTGTCTTCAGAGGTTAGTGGTAGAAGGCGGCAGAGGGGGTAATTAAGAGCGTGGGACGCTACAGAAAAAACCACGGAAAATATGCGTTCAACTTGGAAAATAGAAAACTGACAGGGACAGAAGCAGAAGCAGAAACAGAGAGGAAAAAGTAATATGATAAACATGCGAAACATTTTTACAAGCCAATTTTACTTGCTCTTCACCAAAGATTGTTTTTTCTGAAAATGGGGTCAGGAAAATCACTTTCATTGGGCTTAGAGAGTTGGTAGAAACTTCTTTAAAAAAGACATTTTGGGGCCATTGTTCTGGTTGAGAATGCAACGCACAATGAATGTTGAAATATGACATTAAAGATTGGGAATTGTATTAACTAATTTGCATATAAACCAGTCTAAGTCGAGGTCAGACCAAAAGATATAGATACACCGTGTATACTCCACTCATAGGTTCTCGTTGCCCTGGAGTGTTACAAAAAAAAAAAAAGAACCGACAGAAAGAAATGCAAATGCGTCGACAGCATACAAAAGACTTATGGCCAGACAAAAGGCTAAGAGTTGTCCAGTTTGTTAGCCAGTTTACTTCACCTCCTCACTGGGTCATAACGCTTGACACCTTTTCGATATTACTGCTGCCAGAGGTCGAGTGGTCAGTGGTGCAACTAAATCATTTGGGAATACTCAAAATATCTGTTCTAAGATAAAATGCTTGCTTCTAACTCGGTGTAGAATGACCTATAAAATTGAAGTTTTATTGAAAAAACGAAAGCCACCAAGCAAGGCATACGAATAATGCACAAAGATAAGCATGATTTAAATACCAAAATCTATTATTTATCCTCACGTCTATTCTTATTGCTGATTGTTTATAAAGAAGGTTTTAATGTTTAAAAACCATGTTGAAATTATTCGATATCATTACAAAATATGTTTTAAAATGCTTTATTAACGCTAAAATTATTAATACTAAGACCGCTTTGTTATTTAGCTAACAAGGCAATTACAAATTTCAGCATTACCCTTTGTTTTTGTCTCAAGCTATAAACTTCTCCCTGTAATGAACATTTTTGTGAAACGTATAAATTCTATTACCCGTTATATCTTCATAACACAGGTCCGCTGTCGAATCTGTAATAAAAACTAAGACCCGCGTAATAGGGGTCATCTTGTGCCCGGAAATTACCAGTAAAAGAGTACTCAGAAAAGGATTTACGATTTAATGTAGGCTATAAAAGTATTACACAAGAACCTAGCAGCCTTGGACTCTTCGCTCAGGCAGTAAACGCAGAAAGTCGAGCGAATCCGAGAACAACTTCATTACGGCTGACAATGATTAGAGAGCGCAGCGACAATTTGTGCAAGTTTATTGCGGTTTATTTCGGTCCCACAAACTCTAACTCCCGCGCGAAGGTGATAACTTTCAACGGTTTCACGTTTGTAAATGACTCTGTAGCTGCCTGCCGCAGATGCAGCTACCACTCGACTCTGTGGGAAATTAATGAATTAAGCGGCGGCGTACAAGAAACAAAAAATGGAAATAAGTAATGCTCACATTACATTTGGCAGTATACACAGAAAAAAAGTCGACACTAAAATAAAATATATGAACTTATCGAATTTCAAATTTTGACATCTACTTCATCCATTGGCAGCTTACAAGAATGCTAAAATGGTTGTAAGTTATGTTCCCATTACATACACAGAAAATAAATTTGTTGCAAAAAATTATTAAAATTGACGAATTCCGCAAATTAAGAATTTTGACATCATTTTGTGAGATTTAACCATAAAATTTATTGCAGCGATAAAAAAAAAATAATTTCGCTTTAAATTTTTAAATCTTAGCCTTTTATTTCAGAGTGTAGAAGAAGAAGCGACGATGCCAAGTGGCAATGCCAGAGTATCGCGACTTTAACTCATTTCCACGACACTCAAATGAGCAAAAATTATTGCGGTTAAGTACGCGAGCGAAGAGATTTTCCAACTTCGGCTGGCTAAATCGGAAAGTAAGCTAAGGAAAATCCCGTCCCGTCCGCTGGCTTGTTAGAAGAAAAAGAAACCAGCCAGATAGAGATAGAAAATTGCAATCCGTCGTCGAGGGAATTTTCTCCGTTCCTTTGTCGCCGTTCGATGGCAGCGCGAATCGTGAATTAAATTTAAACGGCAGAAAAATACAAAATAAATAAATGGGACAAGTGAGCGAGCGACCAGCCAGATTTTAGCGGGCGGCAAGAGTGCAGGAAATTATAGGGCCTCCTAAGCGCGTTTGGAACTTGGAGGTTCGGTTTGTCTTGTCATTGATACGACTCAAAGGGAGATGTAACCACTAGGAATGTTGCCTCGACTAAGAAGTACGTGATGAAAGAAAGTTTTGTCTCTAAAAAAATAAATTGCATAAAATGTTTTTAATATGTTTAAAACTTGAATTTCTATTTCTGAAAAATGTTTAAACATAAAGAATTTAATAGAGTCACAGATAATGCATTAAATAATAATTAATATCCTTTTTTTTTGAACAATTTGATTGGCTCTTAAAAATCTAAATAATATTTTCTTAGAATTAAGTGTATTCTTTAATGTAACACTGCTGTGGTCATGCTTTAACTAAATAGACTACTGGGTAACAATACAAACTGAGGCTTCTCTGTCACTCTTCTAGCTGTTAACCATCTCTAGCAGCTGATTGGAATCGGATAGATAGGAAGACAAAAACAAAGATAGAGGAACAACGAGACTGAGAGGCGGGCGACCAAATTGGGACATTAGACAAATTGTTGCCAGGACGGCAGAGTCTGCAAAGCCAAGGGGCTACATCTCAATAACAATATCATAGTAATGGCAAATGGCAGCAGCAGCCGCAAAAAGCGAGTCAAGGAAAACTGCAAATGCAAAATGGAAGAAAGTTGAATGAAACTTGCCATCGATCGTCATAAATCAAACCGCAGCAAAAACCCGCAAAGATTCATCAGTCAATCAGCCGAGTGGATCGGATCGGCAGATGCGATCAAATGTCAAGCCCACACCTCACGGCTTTCAACCTTATCCAGTCACAATTTAAGCCATCATTGACCCATTTTCCAATACCAATACCCATAGCTACCATCTCCATCCTCATCTCCCATCGCCACTTGGGAATAGGCTCTGACGATGATGATAATGACGAGGATGATGCCTCGACCATGTTCCGTAACGTGTCGCCATTTAATTGGCTTCGTGTGAAGTTCAAGAAAACTTTGCCAAATACCCGAGTATGGTGCCACATGCCGCCCTTCCCACTACTCTTCTACAATCTCCGGCGAGTTTGACACTTTAGACTTGCTTGTCTAACAAAAAATAAAAACAGAGCAGACAGGAAAAAAAAATTGGGAATGTGTAACTTTAAAGGTGTCGGCAGTATCTTTATATAGTTTTCAAAAATACCCTAAGTGTTAAGGACACAATAAGATTTGAATATCAATTGAAACCTTTTACTAATAATACAAAACATTTGTATCATTTTGCAAAGATTATTCAGGGTATCAAAGCATTTTGTAGGCATGACTTATAATAACAATGTAATTAGGACCTCATTGTTGTTTTATTTTATTAAAAAATCGACTTAAAGACAACAATTTTAAACACAATATGTAAGAATATAATTATTTTTAACATAGCTTCAGCTTAATAAATATTTAAATCAAAATATATTTATTTATATAACAGCTTTATTTTGATTACTTAATTTTAAGTCGATAATCAAAATTTTTATTAAGCTGAGAAGTAATAATAATTAATAATTATAATACCAATGTTTTATAAGGAAATTAAACTGGATTTTATATATTTATTATTGAGTAGATTCCTGTTTATCAGATTTTTTATATCAATCCATACCAGTTAGGGTATTATTTTTGTGCCTTTACATCTTCCTGAGCTCATCGGATGTCGTCTAAACAATTTTTCAAAGAATTTTTCGTCATGCGCTTTAATTAAATTTTGTCAGCCTTCTTTTTGTGTGGTGTCATGGCCCGAACAGACTTGCCGGTCTGGTCCGTACTGGCCTGGTCTTGTGGGTCTGGCTGACATTGTTGACAATGACTTTGTGTTGTGTGGCTGCTACTGTGATGTCACTCACATGACCAAAAAAAAAAAGCATTAAAAACACAGCAGGGAGATGGAAGTGGCACTGAAACCGGCTCAGATTGCATGGCATGTCCAAGAGCCAAACCAAATACATAATTACAAATTCATTTGGCACAATTATGCGGCACAGTTGCAATTGCCAAGTGCAATTGTTGCACACACGACACAGATTTAATTGCATTTGGCAAACGGGCGCAACAAGTGGCAGAGACCCAGGCCATAAAAAAGATAAAAAAAAGTAAAGGCACAGCACGCAAGATCTAAGAAATTTGCAGTGTTGGCTTTATTTGGCTAAATTAGGTACCAGATATATGTAAAATGGGGATTAAGATATCGTTTACTAGACACTTACAATTTTCTTTATATTATTATTAAGAGGTTATATATACTCAAGAGCCGTGTTCATTAAGCTATTTAAAACCTGTATAATTTTTAATAAAAAAGTTTTAAACTATTTTATCATGGTTAAATTTTTTAGAATAACATTTATTCTGTTATTTGTATTTTACTTTCAAGCAAATTATTTTATTTACTGTTTTAAAAGTAAATGAAGATGTACCCCATTACTAAAAATAAGTACCTAGCCAAGTACCCAAATGTTTCGCATCGCTAAAAAACGCATGAAAATTGCTACCTCAGTAAATGGTACATTAAAAAGCTTAATGCAAAAGGCGAGGACTAGAAAATGGAGTAGCCAATTAGGAAAACTCACAGTATTTGCCACGATTTTAATTTGTATTCAGCTGCTGTAATTCATTTACAGTCCACGCATCGAGATAAATGGAAATGAGACGCAATTAGTTCGTGGGGGGTGTCAGTTTTACGAGTATCTGGATCTGCCGATAGAAGGTTCCGATACCAGCAACTGGTTTCTGCAACCAGCTGGCTTATCTAGTGCGTGTGCATATGAGAATATATCCAGAGATAAATTCTAGTTTTTCCAGTGCCGCTTTCACATGGAGAAACTGAACTGCTGCATCCCAATCCCGAGCATCATAATCGGGAAATAAGTGAAATAAAAATGAGGAGGCCTAACCAGTTGCCAATAAGTTGCTGCAGGGAAATTCAGAGTCAGTGGCATTTAGAATTTGTTGTAATCGCTTCCATTTGCACACCTAGAAAATCTTCCGAAGATTGAGAGCACACATTATTACTCTTCGTTGGGCAAAGCTTGATTAAAAGATATTAATTGAATTAATACTGGCTGTAAGTCAGGAGTACTCAATAATAGTTTCTAATATAACAACTCAAGATGGATTTTCTTTTTTGGGTTTTATTATTGGTATACGAGGAAGATATTGATGAAAACAAAAACAGTTAGAACTGTTGCCCAAAGCAGGGAAAGCTCATGTACCAATAATGGTAAACTTCTAATAGTTCAATTAAACGTATATATGTACCTAAAGAAAAATTGTATAATAGTTGCTCATTTTCTCGGTTGAATACTAGACCAAACTTTTCAGATAACGGCCTTTCAAACATCATATAAAATATCGCTTACCCATACGATTACTCCATTTTGAACTTTAGCTACGGCTCAGATCACCGGAGTGATTAGCTCACAAACAGTTAGAACAGTTGCCAAACCCAGGCAACGATCATTTAAGCCATTAAATGGCTATCTGCACTGGAGCCCATCTGGAGGAGTATTTGACCCACAATTGTTGGCCGCCAACTGCTCCACTAAGTCTTAGTCTAAACATCTTCACATCCTGAGCCACCGAAAATTGCCGACTTAAGCATTTCGAAATCAATTTAGCAGACAATGGTAATTACCGCGGCAAAGCCTGTCTGTCTGGATCTGGATCTTGAGAGCTCAGTGGGATTATGCAATGGGCCCGTCAAGAGTTGGCCACTGGTTCGTTCGGACATGATTGTTTCAACACCAACTGCCCGTCTGGGAGTCAACGAACCTGTGACAGCTGGGCGCAAAAAATGGCGCAATCTGTTACCAAAAAAAAAAAAAAAAATACAAAAAATAAAGCCTTCCAGCATTTCCCCCACATATGCAACGGTACCTGAATATAAACCCAAAGTGGGACATTAAAGAACTTGCCCATTACGAAACTGAAAAAACGATCGTGGAATGGCTAGGCATTCCGACTACAAGATACCCGCTTGTGTATTTATGTACTCATATTTTAAAAGTAGAAATTAGCTGGAGTCCAAAACGTTACAAGGCATGCAACATCAGTCTCACAATTACTGCAATGTTTTCATGTTTCTGGTTGCATTAATTCAACTAGCGGAATCAAAATGATTTACGGTAGTAAAAAATACATCGTGTCAGGCCCAAATAAATAATCAAAATTGTTTGCTATCCGATAGTTATAATTAATAAATTAAAATATTTTTCTAATCAAGACCGTAATTGTATTTTAAATTGAATGTGACGGGTATGGATATTTATTTTACATAAAAAGTGCACACAGCTGTAACGCATAGTTACACATTTTATATGAATCATTATTTTTCTGTTAAAAGGACAGAAAGGAATATTCCATATAATTTAAAGATGAAAATTCGTTAAAAAATAAATCTAGTATATAAAAACATTTTGCTCCGCAAAACTACATAACTTCTTTGACCTGTTTTCTGTATATTTAACATTTCTTTATTTATTATCTTGTTCAAAGAGAAAAAATCAGTATATTAATTACTTTTTCATCATCCAAAAATTATTATGTTTTAATTTTAAATCATCAGAAATAAATAATTGAAATGTTCTTAATATAATAATAGTTTATAAGACAAGTTTGTCCTCACGATGCAGTATACATGTAAGCTCTACGAATATTGGGTAGTAGAACAAAGCCGATTCGAACTTGAAGCTGGTGCTAAAGAGCCGCAAAAAAACAGTTCAAAGCCCCGGCAGGCAGTAGCGGCAACTGCCACGAGTGTATTTAATAACAAACAGCTTATGGGCGGCGAGGAGGAACTGCAGCAGGAGCGGCAACATCTGCGGCCAGTTCGGGGGCGCCGCTAATGAGCGACATGCGGACAACCGGAGGCGTCTGCCTCTGATCTTTGGAGCTCGAGATATTCCCTCAATCCATCCGTCGCCCGAGAACACTTGTCATAAACAGCTAATAGACGCGTGCAGCGACAACTTGATTAATTGAAACTAAATGGGTCCGAGTCGGCAGATTGCAGGTAACACTGCGTGCCGGGCAACAATTAGAAACGGTAAGACACACACAGCTCAACTCAGTTCAGTTCAGCTCAGCTCAGCTGAAGCAAACTGAACTAAACCGAACTGATCTGGCAGGAAGTGCAGCACACAGCTTGGGCACAATTAAGCAAATGACAAATGGCATCAAATTGCATGCAAAACGCTAAAGATGGTAAAATGGCAAATTGCAAATGGCCGAGGCGCCATCAGGATGCCGGAATGAGGGACAAGATCGCCTTGGTCATTGAACGCAACAGAAACAGCAACTGCAACAGCAGCAGCAACTTACTGCACGGCAGCAACATGTTGCACATTCCGAGCGATGTCCGTTAGTGGCTGGTGGTGCAGTTTTAATAAATTTAAATGTGGTCAGCTAGCCGCTGCCAAACAACAAAGCCGCTGTCATTTAACCGGCCAACAAGAATTGGTAATTGATGCCAAGATTGCACAGGAAAAAATGCCACCAAGGCTAGTCACTAACTTGGGGATTTTTCAATTTTTAATAAGTCATATGAAGTTGTGCTTATCACTTAAAAAAAAACTACAAATCATTTTTAAACGGCCATACAAATTCGATATTTTAATAAGAAATAGTCAGAGATATTTATTAAATTAAAATCTGAGGAAGATTTCTAAATTCGTAAAATTCGTAAATCCTTTTTCGGTTGGAATGAGTTTCTGTTACACCCCGGGTAAAAACATTATTTTTTCTCAGTGCCTACCACAGCGAATTTTTTTTCCAAAGCTTATCACTGAATTTGCGAGCACTTCTTGTGAAATTTGTTACCCACGTCTTGCATAATATACGGCAGCAACTTGCAACAACTGCAACTGTTCCAACGGCACGGAGACCTTTTTGGGTGCGATCAGGCACTGGCCATTACACAAATAATAGCTAATAACAGTAATAATTCAAATTAATTTCGCACCATTTGAAATCATTATGTGATAAAGAGAAGATACCGCAGCAAGCCCAGCTGGAAGAGTGGCGGAGTCGGTGGCGGTGGTATCAAGATCGCTATTAAAATAAAAATGAAGACAAAACTTTGGCAGATAAAAAAAGAGCAGCGCTAAAATGGCACCGAAATAGAGAGGAGAAGGAAAACCGAAGCGAAGGCAACCGAAAGCCAATAAAGTCTTGGCCACAAGGAAAAAGTTGCGCAGAAAAATTACCGCCAAAGACCAAAAGATCAAGCCAGGGGGAAATAAACAACAACAACGGCAGAAGGAAAAAGCGGCTGAAAAAAAGAAGATTGCTATTGGCACTTGAGCAGGAGCAGCAACATCGTGCTTCGTCTCCCTCTCTCTTTCACTCATTTAAGCCCCACTGAACAAAATCAAATATTTTTAAAGACTGATTATTTATTTAAAAAAAGGTACTAAAACCGTAAATAAGATTTCATTAAAAGCGACTTGTTATTTATTGGAAAACACTACTGTGATTTTTATTATTAAATGCGAAAATTAACATTAAAATCAGAATAGTTAAAAATCTTTTATTATAAGAAAATGAAGACATCAAAAGATATATAAAATGTTGTATTAAGAAAAATATAATAATCTTTATAATCATAAAAGCTAACAGAAATATAAATTTTTTAATGAAGAATACATTTTCTGCACTGCAAAATGTAATTTAGTTGTTAAAAATAATATTAACAGTAAAAATTGAATTTTAAACTCGAAAAACATTTTTTGACCAATAAATACTCCTCATAAACTCAAATTTTAAACTTCTAAGAAATGTCATATTTTACTTGATTTTACCAATCTTGCAATTTTTTTTTCAGTGCAGATCATGCTAAACAGTTGCAGCCTGCAGTGAAATAAGAGGAAGACAGCATAGAAAAAGGGCAAAAGCATTTTCATAGCTCAGTAAAGTTCAAGAGTTGCTGCGGTGGTGCAGCAGCAGCAGCAGCATCAGTTGCTATTGCTGTTGCTGTTGTGTTGTGTTGCTGCCGTTGTACTTAGATGATCGTCGGTCGCATATTTTATAGCAAGCAAAGAATGCAGACGCCGCCATTGCGTTGATGTTGCTGCTGTGTCTGCTGATGTTGCTGCTGTGCCCGCTGCATATGCACAAAAGATAAGAGAAGAAGAAAGTTGCAACCACGCAACAGCAGCACCCACTCACAGCAGCAACAGCAACAGTTGCAGAAGGAGTTAACAACTCCGGCGTTTATTCCATAATGATTATAAACGCCTTATGTGTGTCAGAGTCGGAAACCAAACAGTTGACCAGTTTTCCACCCATTCCATGCTAATGAAGGAAGCGCCTGCAGCCTTGTCAACGTTCTAACCATTCTGTTTTCCATTTCCCCCTCGTTTTTCCTATGTTTTTTTTTTTTATTTTTTGGGTTGCGAGATGGCTTTGGGCTCACCCCATTAAGTGGCTCTAAAAAGGGCTGAGGAGTCCAGCCTCTTTCTCACAAATTACACCACATTTGCCGCTGGCAAATTTCTGCCGCTGCCACAGCAGCAGCAGCAACACATTCACAGACACACACAACCAAGAGCAACTAGCAACTGGCAACCAGCAACTTGCAACACACAAGCAGTAGAACAAACATTTCCCGCATCTATCAGGTGCATTGATCTATGGCTATTTTTTTAATTAACGCTCAGTTTCTTTTATTGCGCGGCTACGTGAAAAATGGGAAGCTCCACAACAGCCTTTCCGCTGAACTTGAGCTTTAGTTAGCAACGTTTTCTTATTAGTTCATTTGTTATTGTTTTATTGCAGTTCCCAGGCGGTAGGGAAATTGTTTGCAGCCCAATAGTTGGCTTGGAAAATGAAAGGGGACTTGGAAAAATGTTTAATGACATACTTAATGCTCTTGGGAATTAGGGAACACATAATTCCGATTTATGGATTAAGAAATTTGAAATTTTTTAAATTTATTTTAAATTACAACAATTATACAATGCAATTGTAAGGTACAATATACTTTAAGAATTTAAAATAAAGTAATCGATATATTTAATATCTTTAAAATATTAAAAGCCTGTTCATAACCTAATAAACATTTGGACACAATAATTGTTTTATAAATAAGCTTGGTCCTATCTAATATTTTCATTAAGAAACGATTGTAAAGTGGTACAGAAACCTTAACAAAGCACTCTTTGTGAGTGTATAAATATGAGAACACCGTGAAATGGAAATGGATGAGCCCACTGAAGTTCATTAGAAGTTCTGAGCACGATTGGGGCTATAGATCACCCAGAGGGAGAAAGGTCTCGAGAAACGAAAAAATAGAAATGATACTGGGAGAGAGAGTGTCCGATGTAGAGCTATATACTTCCCAATCTGCAATTAAGAAGCCCGCGACAAATTATGTTTAATGCGAAAGCATTTAGCTAAATTGAACCAGAGAGAAACCAAGAATTTTTCAGCTGGTTTTGGGGAAGCGGTGTTAGGTGTTAGCTCGTCTGGTTCTGCGAGTACCAGTCCAAATCGATGACAGACTAAACGAGCCAAGTTGACATTGAAGCGAAAGCAGCTCAAGAATCAGGCCGCATGCAGAGAAAAATAATTCATTAAGCTAAAATTGTTTATGGAATATTAAAGATGCTTGATCAAGGCAAAGGAATTTAATTAAAACTGGGCTCAAAATGGTATTTAACTTTAAAAATGTCTTAAAACAAAGAATAAGCTTAATAAAATAATTTTATTTTTAACAATCGCTAAGTAATTCTGGAAAAATTAATAAATAACATTTCTATATATAAAAAAAAATTTTATTAAAAATTTTTAATGGTGGCTCCGCTAATTATTACTTTTAAATATACAACATAAACGTTCTTTGGTCGCGAATGTTTGCTTTTGAATGGGTTTTTTTTACCGTGTATCACTCCTTATTCCTCTCTTGGCCGACGTGTGTTGGGAATGACTAATTGAATAGAGCATGGGCTCGTATATCTCGCAGATACGTATCCGCCAGATACGTTAGGGAAGGCGTGAGTCCGGCCTAATGGCTTCGCCCAGCAACATGTTGCAATTAACGCTCTTCATTTGTCAATATGCGCCCTGGCAACATTCGCTGCCAAAAGCTGGCAACATGCACAGAGAAAGCGCTCTTCTCTCACAATATCATAAATATATATATGTATATATTTCTCTGATTCTCCCGGGGTCTCTCCGCTTGCGATTCTCAGCTCTCCGGTTGCGACGACGACGACGATGATCGCAATCGCGGCGCGCAACATGTTGGCTTCAAACCGGTCTGGCCATGAACTTTGTGAAAGAAGCTACCAAAGCGAAGCTCCAGTTGGGAGAAAAGTCTGCGGCGCGTTTTTCCGTTTGGAAATTTTTAAAAGACGCTGCCATCCAGCGGCCTGGAACATTTGTAATCCGACGTTAGAAGTCAGCGGATCGTGGCCAAAAAGTGTCCCAGCCAGCTGGCAAATACAAAATAAACTGATAAACTGATTCCTGACTCTGGACCTCGCGTGTGTGTCTGTGCCCGAAGATTTAGAGTTACTGTTAGTTGACACTAATACGAGAGCCAGTGAAATACGAGAAATACAAGAAAAACCGTACGTGAATCGCGAGTGCAAAAAAATAAAAAACCCCAACAAAAATAGGAAGAAAATTCTCTAGAAAAAAACAAACACAACCCAAATCCCCAAGAAATATCGTAGAAAAATCTAACAGAAAGCTGACGAAACCGAAACTGCAATCTTGGTCAAAATGGTGCGGTTAAGTGCAGCCTGGAGCTGCCTTTTGGCCCTGACAGCGTTTGTATCTGCTGGTGCTGCCTCCTCGGCGGACTATCCGGGTGTTATCGAACTGGTGGGCTATAGCAATCGCCGGGCACGCACCTATTTCCAGGAAGCACCCCGCTCCAATCCCAATCCCCCAGCCGGCCTGGCCTCGGCCAAAACCCGTGCGGACATTGAGACAGTGAAGCGGAATATCCGGAAGTACGACCGTTTGCTGGAGCTGGATACGAAAAATCTGCCCGAACAGCAGAAGGATATGCTGGCCAGGATTGTGGAACGGGTGGCCAGGCTGAAGGAGTCCCTGGACATTGAGGAGCAGCAGTTTAACCAGCAGGAAGCCACTTCCTCGAGGAGCAGTGGTACTTCGAGTACCACGCCTCAAGAAACGGAAGCGGAGACGGAACTGGATCAGGAGCCCATTGAGCAGAGCACCCAGCCACCCACTGGATCCACCGAGGCCGAAACGGATCCAACTCTGATCCTAGACGAAACCACACTGCTGGAGCTGCAGAACACGATGAACGAGCAGGCTGCCATGAGCACGATCATGAAGGAACTTCCGACCACCACGGATGTGAGTCAGCAGCAGGAAGCAGAATCGGAATCGGAAGCCACCGAGGAGGAGGGCGAAACCACATCACCCAATCTGACCACCCAGTCGGAGGTTTCGACTACCAGTGATGAGTCCCTCACCGAGTCCACCGATCCCGATGATCAGTTTGTGGCCGCCCGATCGAATAACAATATTGCGGCCATAACGGCAGCGGATGATCCCGATGGCACCACCACAACCACAGCGAATTCGGGCAGCCAGCAACGCACGCTAACCACCATGGGAAAGCTGAAGAATCGGGCCACCAAGCGACCTTTCGCCCACAAGGTCACCGCCGCCCTCAAAAGAGGAGGTCAACGTCCGAGTGCCGTGAGTGCAGCGGCGGCCAATGCGGCAGCGGCCTCGAAGCCAAGCAGTGCCACCACCTCCACCGCCAGCAGCACCACCCAAAAGCAGAAGATCGCCACCAACAACTTCCAGCAGAAGCAGCAGCAATCGAAGCCACTGCAAAAGGTCACACCCTCGATGGGAGGCGGTGGATCCTCGAACCCTTCATCGTCCATCCCTTCGGCCACCACAAACTCAGCAGCTCCAGCCCTGCCCATCGAGCAATTGTACACACGTACCCCTCAGGCCAATATTCCACTGGCAGCAGCGGCAGCAGCAGCAGCAGCAGCATCTTCCTCCGCTGCAGCGGCAGGATCTGGAGGATCAGCCGGATCCGGAGCTACGCCAGCCACCTATAGTGGCCAACAGGATACCATGGTCTACGATGCTCATGTGAATGCGTCGGCTTTAATCGACAGCCTTAACACACACGCTCGCGAGGAGTACTACCAGCAGAAACTGGGAGCGGCCAACAAGGATAATAAGGTAAGGTCAAATATCTATTTTATTGGGAATTAAAAACTCGCGAAAATCTACTCAGAAATATGTAGTATAATAATTCTTTAAACCGGACGTAACCTTGAACTTAAAAAAAAAAACCTATTAGGTAATACAATTAAATTTTCGTCTTTTCTTAAGCCCTTTTTTCCATTTTGTTTCTTTTTAATTTAATTAATGATTCAGCCAAGCATCTTTTATTAATTGATAGTTGACAAAATTATTTTTAACAAGACTAATAGGATATTAGAAGAAGTAATTAAGCTTGAATGCCTACATAAAAATAAAACAACATGACCTTAGAAACAACTGTTTCAGTGGATCTCCTAATTCCTTTCAAAAAAAAAAAAAAAGACCCTGTCCATTCTTGGGCTTTATTAGCAATGACCACCAAAAAACCCAAAGTTCAAAGGGGAAATGTAGAAAGGGGAAAGGCGGCAAGCGCCGATCGAGCTAGATACATATTTCTCAAGACCTAGACCGGCCTAGTCGCCGGGACAGAGACATCTCTGGACAAAAAAAAAAAAAACGGAAACCGTTTCGGGCTAAGCAAACAAAAACTGGAAGAACCGAAGTAAAACCCCGTTGAATGTCAAATGCAGAATTATTGGAACAACTTGACTCTCAAACTATAACAACAAAGCAACAAGCGATGACAACGACAACGGCAATAGCAACAGCAACAACACGAAGGCATAGAAGGAGCCACAAAAAGTTTAGCGATACACAGAGAATAAAATCTGATTTAAAATTATAGAAACAAAACTAGCTTTCAAAAATGATAAAGTGATTTTAAATGTTTAATAACTTAATATTTACATAGTGAAAAAACAAACAGCTAAGATTTAGCTGTTTCTATTAAAGTAAATATTTTGCAATACAAAAATTGTTTATAAAAACCTGTCCTGAGATCAACAAAACACAGTTTCTTTATAAATCTTACGAGTTTAAAAACGAGATTGTTTATTATCAATTTTTTTTCTCAATGTATAGGGGTACCGAGCTGGGTTGCCGACTTGGGTAGTTGGCCAAAGCTGGCCACTTGTTATAAATGGAGCGCCTCCAGGTCTTTGGCTTTCCATTGCAAATCGATTGTCATAAGCCGGAGGATGGAAAGAGGAAGGGAGCAGCATGGAAAGCAACCAAAACTTTCAATACAATTGTTGAGTGGGTCAGTTTGTTTGGGTTGGTTCGACAGCGTATCGTTTTGTTTTGCTGTTTTTTTTTTTTGATGACATGGACAAGGGAACTGGTCAAGCCTTATTAGATACAGTCAAGACGGTCAAAACTGCAGTCGGTGAGACAGCGATGAAGATGGAGGGCATCTGACTGGAGGATCGGCAATGATTTGGGCAGGCAGGCATCGGAATGCCAGGCAATTTGTTGCCACTACTGACCTATAAATTTTGATGTGCACCTAACAATGATGATTGGTAGTGGAGGCCGGAATGACTTCGCGTTTGAGTCGGTTTGAGAGATTCTGCGCAAACAACGACATAATTTATGGCCATGGTGCGATCGGCTATCGATGCAAGACGACACACATAGTCCAGCTTCTATTCTCCAGCACTCAGTTCCCAACTGCCGACCAACATCATCGACAGGTTGAGCAACTCACTTACCCAGCGGACGGAAACAGGTTGAGTTGGCGTTGCAAGATTCTAAGTAGCCTGGACTTACCTGAAATGAGAAGAGAATTAAACTAAATGAAAATGTTTCACTTGGCCATGGGTGGTTGAGTCACTGGTTGAGTCTATGCCGGTCGTGTGCCTAATTAAAATGGCAGTCACATATCCGCACCTAAATGGGTTGCCTAGACCCGCGACCAGTCTAATGAAGACTTTAATTGTTTGTTTGCTGGCTCAATTGATCTGCAGATTAATCGAACTGCTCTTGTGCGGTTAGCATCGTTTGATGCCGTTTTAAGTAAAGGCTGTGAATGCTTACGATTATGGTTGCCGCTCTGGGAATGTTGGTGGAATTTAAGAATGAGTTGGATTAGGCTTGGGTCCCAGTCCCCCAGAAAATTAAGCCGGGGAAAGTTAAGACCTGAGCCTTTCATTGCCAATCCCAAGTGGTGGTTCCCATGGATGTTGGATTTGATTTAACCAAAAGACAGTCGCCAAGCTAGAAAGCATTACGCGTTTATCGCCTCTCTCTGCGCTTCTCAAAAATATTAGCTTGGGTGATGGCTAATCTTTTGTGCTACACAGGATTTTCTTGTCCAAATAAACTATTAAACGACTTGCTTCCGCAGATGTAGACGCTGTTAAAACGATCTTTCTACACGCACACATCACCTGCCACACACAGCAGTTGGCCCATGAAAATATTCCATTGAGTAAATAAAACGAATTGAAAACCTCTGAGTGAAAATTGATCATTAATTACGATTGAATGCTCGGACATCCAGCATGTTAATGGGCTTCGAAAGGTCATAAAATTAAATCAAAGCCGCTTGAGACAACGGCGCTCATCAGAAGAACTTTATGAGCTACCCATGATGGTCAGCTGAAGAGAATACCGAGAAGATGATGACGCTTGATCAGCGGAGCGTCAAGCGCGAGGTTGGGTCTTGATTGCCGGCTGTCGGTTACCGCTAGGAATATCATAAATTAACGATTAAGCTCAGATTTGTTTACGGTTACCGCAGAGGCAGAGGAGTGTACGGAGAATGCCTTGGTTTGGTTTTAGCACTGTGACCGTGTGTAATTAACACATTGTTAAATAGATTTGAGCCTTCTGGCCGGCATTTGTTTTTGGCAACAATCGAAAGATGAAAGCATAATTGTTACATTGCCAACAAAAGAATTGGGGTTCGCTTCTTCGCTAATTTGCATACAAATAATAATACAAGCTGGGGGAAAACTTTCGCTGCCAGTTGAATTTACACGCTTTCTTCTCCAAAACACAATCGACTTAGAACTGCAAACGAGGCTAAAGACCGAAATGTATTTTGTTTGATTTGTATAGACAAACCGATTGTGCTTAATTATAGAGGGCAATTCACCGTTAGTTAGTTCGTTAGCTACATAGTTCTATGGCTAGGTCATGTCTGATCCAAGCTGCGATCTTTTTCGCATGAGTTGCAAATTCCTCAATTCCCCTCAATTCTCTGCCACTCTGGTGATGCAACCACCGACGTACGACTTTTTCACGCTTCCAACTCGGCTAATTATCGGGTAGGAGGAGCAGGCCCAGAGGCTTGGCATGAGCCAAAGCTTTGGAAAGACCTCCACTCATAATAATTAATTATAGCCTTGCCATATGCATCATACAAAGAAGCAAAAGAAAATTTAACTGCAATTTAATGCTGAGCAAAGTGATGGGTATGCTGAGACTTATAGAAGGAAGAACACCTTTAATTAGCCTGATTCGAAAAATAATTATGTAAAAAATACCTTTAAATTAAAACTGAACTCTTGGCAATAGGATTTCTAATGGTTTTTTTTATTACATTTTAGCTTAGCTTATTAACAAAATAATAAATCAGCCTAACCAGATCTCACAACGTGTTATAGTTATTTTAATTGGTTGAATATAAAAAATCAGGCATCCAAAACGGAACTTAATTCAAGGCACAGAACAATAATTATATTAAATTGAACAAATTGCAACCTATTAGCGAAAGAAGAAATAACCAAGTTATCATGATAAACTAGTTCACTGAATGTATTTTTAGATAGCTTAAAATTACAGAGATAATTTCACTTAACCTAAACACTTTGCACAAGATTTATTCGGTTAGTTAGATTTACTTCGTACATATATCTATATGACCTTTCCCCCTTAACTATCCATAGTAATCAGACCAATTCGATCACTTTCAACCCAACTTTCGATGGCGTTTTCTTTGTCTAACAAAGTTCGACTCGTGCCTCGATGCAGCAGCAATGACACTAACAATTTCACAAGTCATAGAGCATATAATCATAGTCTTGGCAGCCAAGTATGTAACCGAATGGAAAACATGAAAAACAAGAAAGAAAGCAAACTTCGGCAAGCCGAAGTTCATATACCCTTGCAGCTATTGCATGAATTAAATACTTTTGAAAATATTTAAATTATGATTTACTTGAGTATATGCTGAAAAACATTGAAACTATGATGATTTGCAGCTCAATTATAAGATAGTTATTTTATATATTTTTATTATTTCTATGGGAGCTATATGCTATAGACGTCCGATTTTGATAAAATTTAAAACATAATTCTGAAATAATTAAACATTGCTATATGTCGAAGAACTAAACAAAAAATTAAAAAACAGAAAAGTTATAATTTTTTTTCATTTATTTTTCCGATTGTTCCTATGGGAGCTATATGCTATAGTCGTCCGATTTTGATGAAAATTAAAACATAATTCTGAAATACTTAACTATTACTATATCTCGAAGAACTAAACAAAAAATTAAAAAACAGCAAAATTATAATTTTTTTTCATTTATTTTTCCGATTGTTCCTATGGGAGCTATATGCTATAGTCGTCCGATTTTGATGAAATTTAAACCGTAAATCGGAAATATTTAACCATTACTAAATGTCGAAGAACTAAACAAAAAATTAAAAAACAGCAAAGTTATAATTTTTTTTCATTTATTTTTCCGATTGTTCCTATGGGAGCTATATGCTATAGTCGTCCGATCCGGCTCGTTCCGACTTATATACTACCTGCAATAGAAAGACAACTTTTGGGAAAGTTTCATGCAGATAGCTTTAAAACTGAGAGACTAGTTTGCATATAAACGGACGGACAGACGGACAGACGGACATGGCTAGATCGACTCGCCTAGTGATGCTGATCAAGAATATATATACTTTATAGGGTCGGAGATGTCTCCTTCACTGCGTTGCAAACTTCTGACTGAAATTATAATACCCTCTGCAAGGGTATAATAACGTTGAAAAAAGTGAATTGCAGTTAATGTGAGTTTCTAGAAATCATAATGAAACAAGAAAGAAAGCAAACTTCGGCAAGCCGAAGTTCATATACCCTTGCAGCTATTGCAAGAATTAAACATTTTTGAAAACATTAAAATTATGATTTACTTTCGTATATGTTTAAAAACATTGAAGCTATGATGATTTGCAGCTCAATTATTTGATAGTTATTTTATATATTTTTATTATTTCTGAGGGAGCTATATGATATAGACGTCCGATTTTGATAAAATTTAAACCATAATTCTGAAATATTTAACCATTGCTATATGTCGAAGAACTACACAAAAAATTAAAAAACAGAAAAGTTATAATTTTTTTCATTTATTTTTCCGATTGTTCCTATGAGAGCTATATGATATAGTCGTCCGACTTTGATGAAATTTAAACCGTAAATCGGAAATATTTAACCATTACTAAATGTCGAAGAACTAAACAAAAAAATAAAAAACAGAAAAGTTATAATTTTTTTCATTTATTTTTCCGATTGTTCCTATGGGAGCTATATGCTATAGTCGTCCGATTTTGATGAAATTTAAACCGCAAATCGGAAATGTTTAACCATTACTAAATGTCGAAGAACTAAACAAAAAATTAAAAAACAGCAAAGTTATAATTTTTTTTCATTTATTTTTCCGATTGTTCCTATGGGAGCTATATGCTATAGTCGTCCGATCCGGCTCGTTCCGACTTATATACTACCTGCAATAGAAAGACAACTTTTGGGAAAGTTTCATGCAGATAGCTTTAAAACTGAGAGACTAGTTTGCATATAAACGGACGGACAGACGGACAGACGGACAGACGGACAGACTGACAGACGGACGGACAGACGGACAGACGGACATGGCTAGATCGACTCGCCTAGTGATGCTGATCAAGAATATATATACTTTATAGGGTCGGAGATGTCTCCTTCACTGCGTTGCAAACTTCTGACTGAAATTATAATACCCTCTGCAAGGGTATAAAAAAAAAGAGAAAAGAGACGAAGGCGGTGCCAAATCAAAGACAAAGGAAAACCCTCCTACGGTCCATCAAAGAGTGTGAAATTTGTTGTCCAACAAGTTAACAGACAACGAAATCGGCAGCTGCCGCCGATTTTCCCTATACACATATAGACACACGTGGACAGCGGAAGAAGGCGTGACTCGGTCAGCCGATTATTGACATGATGAAGTAGCATGGTCAAGTGCACTTATCGAGGTCTATCTGTGGTCTGTACGGTGGATCCGCGTGTGTGGGCTGATCCAAGAAGCCAAGAAACTTGGCGAATTGAAGGTGGAAAATGCAGGGAAATCATGCATGAAATTTTGACGCAAAGTACTTCTAATTGAAAGTGGTTAAATGGCAGCTGAAACAATATAATGATGGACATACTAGGGAAAATCTAAAAATATCATTAAAATACTCAAAGTTGTATGCATTTATTTAAAGAAAGTGATTTCCAATTTGTATACTGAAATAATTAAAACTAAGCCAAGTTTAATATCTCTAATACACGGTATTCTTATTGATGAGAAAGCGGCTTCTGTTTCCGAAACAAGCAAGCATTAAAAACCTCACAAACATTTACCAAATTTCCCCCGGGTAATTCAAGAGACTCATCAGCTTTGAGTTCTTCAATCGAAAAGTCAACACCACATGCATGAAGAACTCTTCCATACCGTAGCTCCACAAAAACATTTTCCCCTGAGCATGATCCATTACATCACAAACACAGATTTTGAGGGGGAACATGTTTTGGTCAAACATTTACCGCTTTGTTTTATCAATTGCTTGTTAACACAAACACATGCCGACAGAGAGATGATTGAGCTGACCGTTAGAGGAACGACATTAGTCGCCCAAAGTTATGCTAATTTCAGATTGTTCAGAAGGAAAGGCTCTTGGTGAAATGATGATAAAACAGAGACAATGGGTGATGCCATGGAAAACTGGTAGCAAGTTGTGGTTACACTGGAGAAAAGTACCTCAATCCACTTGTCATTTAATTAATGGCTTATCATATCACAGCTAATCATTTTAAATGAGAACTATTTTGATTAAAGCAATATTTAAATATATATTTAGCTTGTCAACAAGTTTGATAGTGTTTTACAAATACAAAATTTGTTACATTCAAATTAAAATTCAAGACAATAAAAGATATATATGTTATCCACCCATGGTTTTTAAAAACGGTTACCTTTGATAGACGTTAAACTAATATTGCTAATGCTTTTTCTCAGTGCAACGGAAGCTGCATATCTGCTATCGAATGCAAATGAAAGCAGTGATGCAGAAAGCTGAGAAGGCTGAGAGAAAGGGGCAGCGATATGCACTCATATATGATTAGGAAAAATCGAACAATGCTCCGACAATCCAATCCAATCCAATACAATCCAGTCCAATTCAATCCGGCAGGCAGAAGAAAGCAAAGACGCCGCCAATCTTGTCTCGGGCTTTCTAACTCGCTTGTTTTTGTTTTGGGAAAGGGTTTTCTGTTTCTATTTCTGCGGTGATTTATTAAAACTTTTACTGGCAATTATAGTGGGAAAATGGGCGTGTGGACGCCACAAAAATCTCACCCACTAATAACTGTAATTTATTTGCCCAACCGGCGAAAATTATTGCTCTTTGATTGGTCATCACAAGAGACCACAAAGCAGAATCCCAGAAATGCGAAATGAAAAGTGAAATCTGGCAAAGGGTCTCGTAGCCGCAAAACAAAAGCCAAAACAAAGGCCATAAAAAGCGAGCAATGAAAGGGGAAAAGCAAGAGTAAAAATAGAAGTGGAAGCGTCTTTTCAATTAACCCAAGAACCCGGCCAGATATCTATTTGGTATCTGGGTAGCGACTGCCCACTGGGCCCATTCCATAATTTATCGAACGATGCGCAATTTATGGCAATGACTGGAGCATCCAGAATTGGCCATTTGGCTACGCATTTATCTCGCCGCATGCTATTCAATTACGAAATGGAGAGACAACTTGAAGATCCCAGCAAGATCATCAGCGAATGAGATGGTACATTCTTCAGAACTTTATAGACGCAGGAGATGACTTTCAGATTAATCAGATTTATTAACCAAGTGCTCATAAAAGAAGCTATAAAGATAAACAATATTTTCTGCTAGGACCCAAAGTGAATTTTAATGAAAAATGTAGGTTAATTAATAACAAAAGCAAGGATTTTAGAAAGAATTTTTTTTTAATCTATTAATTTTTTGTGAATTAGAATATTAAATACTAATCACCTTTAATGGGGACCCCAAGAGTTCCTTTCATAAGGAGAGACAAAGTCGTTTTTATATTTTACCCAAATACATAAAAAAAACTCATCTAACCATTTCCAAAGAACTTTGTGAATCCCCTTGCAATGGGTCTCCTAGAAATCTTTGGTTGAGCGAAAACCAGGCAGATCGTGCAGTTACAAGACATTGATATACTAATGAGGGCTGAACTTTCCATTGATCGCTTTTTTCTGGTGGGCTACAGAGAGAGTGAGAGTGTAAATAGTCATTAGGCCGACTGCCAAAAACAAACTACATCAAGTTTGGATAAAACAAACCTGACACCTAGCCGGGGAAAAATGTGTAGGACGGCGTTTGGCGATGGCGGGCGGTATACCCCACTATTGGCATCTCCCACACCGAAGCGACTCACGACCAAATTAAGATCTCACAGCATTTGGCAACTAATTGCAAATGTCTCTACTACAAGTCGGGCCCCCTTCGAGATGCCCTCGACGTGGAACAACTGCAGCTATTTGCATTACAAAGACCCAAACGACCTATGAGATACTTCCAACATCTTTCATCCGCCACGGTGGCCCCGCTCCAGCTCCAGCTCCAGCTCCATCTTCTTCTCATTCTGGCCATCGGATCGGATCGGTGTCTGTGTCTTTGTCTTGCGGAGTTTTTGGCCAAAAGATTCGGAGACCCGGCTCCGTCTTTGGCTTTCTTCTCTGGCTCTCTGGTAACTTTCTGCTGCTTTGGCTTTCTAGGTCGTGTAATTGTACATACAACAGCAACAGCGTCGAGGAAAACCAATTGCATTTAAATCACATTTTTCTTTGTTTTTTTGTTTTTTGTTTTTATTTGCAGCATTTTCAGCTAATTCAATTGGTGCTGCCGCTGCCTTTTGCTACATTAAATTGATAAATTATTTATAAGAATGGCGAGAGGAATATCCACAGGCTTTTGAACATTTATGGTCTATAAATTTAATACCCAAATGTATTTTTCCAAAAAAGAATAATCAGAACCAGAAAATATCCAAACTGAATTTGTGGTTTTCGGTTTGCTCTCATTGGCAAGACAGCTAGACAATCTGGTTTCTTTGCTTTGATTTGTGGGGCTTTTAATTCGGAATTAGATTGATTTGTCAAGATTAAGGACTTACTTAGGTTAGCAGTTTGCTATGTTTGTATTAGCAATCGAAACGAATACAAAGAAAATTATGTACCATTTATGTCGTACTATATATTTCCATACCAATTTATTTAAATAAGAGTAATGTAGGTAGGAAAGGTAAATGTTACTTCCAAAAGTATGCTGTAAAGCAGAGAGATTACTATACAAAAACACATTTATTTCTGGGCCAACTAAAGGCCAGAAAATCTACATTACATGGGGCATAAGCTTCCTGCCCAACGATAAGCCAGGCCATTTGTTAACAATTTTATAACATAGTGGCGGCCATAAAGCAACCCAAGTCGATGCCAAGGAGCAAGCAAGCTCTAGACCAACAAATTATGCACCCCGCCCAAACGGGCAAAGGAAACTTTTTGCGCATTTCAAGTTGAGGACAAGGAATTACAATTTATAAGCAAAACAAGAAAGCATAAATAAATGCAGCAGCAGCAGCAGTAGCAAAAGTTGCAACATCGGACCCCAAGAAGAGGGCAAAGTCAGGGGGCCAGCCAGGCCACGCCCACGAATTAGCAATTTAAATGTCCTCCAAATGCCACCCAGAAAAATGCTACCAACATTCAGGATGTAAAAACATTGCAAGACATAGAGGATACCATACTCTGCCCGCCCCCAAAGCACTTTCTACGGGCAAAGACATAAATTTAACAATTCCAACACCCCGGCAATCTGGAGTAAAAGTTGTTGCTCCACTAAAATCAGCTAAAAAACAAAACAAATAAACAAAAGAAAAAAATAAGCATTATAAACGCTTCGCATTGTAGATTTGCCATTCAAAATACAATTTTCAACATTATTTCGATCGTTGATTGCATTCACCTGTCGTGAGTGAGTGTCTGGAGTGATTTGAGATTCGAGTTTTGAGTGGGTTAAAAAAAGCTGGTTGCATGTTCGACTGAAGTACGAAAGTCTCTCTCTCCATCTTTCTCCATTAATTGCAGGCGAGCATAGAAATCGCTGAATTAACGTTTGGCCCACAGACCTTTTGGGGGTCAAAGTTGCTCGCCGACCGCAAATCGAGTTTTGATTTTTGAATTTATGGCTCTTCGCCAAATTACCAGATTGCCTTCTTTGTTTTGCCCATATTTTTCTTTAGAAAGTGCAATTAATTTGTAGATCTATGATTGCTCATCAGCGATTTAAAATAATGGCGGCAGTACGATTGATTTTGAGTGCATAAGTTACAGATAACCAGAAAAATTGAATAAAATCTATTTTTTATAGATACCAGGTATAGATAGATTTGATAACATCATATCATATATCATTGATAAGATAATAACAGTTTTTGCTAGATGGATTTATAAAGAAAATGAAATTGGAAAACTTATTTGCCTAAAATGCTAAATTATATTAATATAAATTTCTAGTATATAAATATTTCCATTTCATTCATTCTCGAATTTATAAGCCAAACTATTATATTCGCTTTCTTCAAATAGATTCCACATAAAAGTATAACAATACCAGTAAACTTCGATTCAAAACAAAATCAATACGAGCACTGAACCTTTCAATCAACTAGAGATTGACCTTAGAAATCCCCAAGCTGCTCATCTTTCATTCAAACAAAACCAATAAAAATCGATGCTGAAAACATTTTCATTTTCGTTTCTTTTGTGAGCTGCGGAAAATTGGAAATGCATTTGACTCCATCAACTCCACTTACAGCGAGTGTGGTCAGGTCGGATTTTTGTATTTTTTTTTCATGTAGGCCATCTACCGCCAACACTGGCACACTGACAACTGATGTTGCTGCTGCAAATGCTGCTGTTGCAGTTGCTGCTGACAACTTGACACAATTTTTAATAAAAGACGACGACAACAAGCCACAACAAGCCGGTAGAGTGTCAATTTCCATGGCCAGGAAAAACTGAAACCAAGAAAGACAGAGGTAGCAAAAATAGAAATAAAAAAAACAAAACAAAACAAAAAAAGATTGGGAACTGCTGTGCAGCTGGAGGCTTTAAACTCCTTGAGCCCAACTCGACTTAAATCGGACAGTCGCATATCGATAGGTAAAGCCCATTCGAAAGGCCTTTTGCCAGCGGATATTACAAGTGCTTACCGCTGTTTTATGGAGAAATATTGTTATAGCATTGCCATTGCAAACGGAGGAGAGATATCAGCAACTTCAGAAAGTTGTGGGTTGTGTCAAAGCCATTTGTATTTGTGTTTGCCAGCGTTTGTCCGGTCATTTGTCAAATATTTCCGCGACTAAGCAGTTTGGTCAAAAGCCACTGCTACTCGTGCTTTCCCAGAAACAGAAGTTCTCAGAGGAGGACTTTGGCTCAATTACGTGCGAAGATTCCATCGAAATCATTAAAATAACAAATTGGGCACGAAACGCAGTCCATAAAATGGACAAAGCCGCAAAACTCCTTTTTGGTTTGCCAAAGAAAATTGAGTTGGTCAACGAATGCAGATAGTATTTCGGCGGAGTGGAATCGATGGTTGGTTAAGTGGTTTGGCTTGGAAAACCGCAAACAGCAAAAAATGGTGCAAAAAGGGTACAAAACCGGCGGCAGAGTTCAATTATGGTGTGTCTGCGGTGGGAGGTTTTCAAAAAAAAAATGTGCTTTCTAACTGCAGCCAGCAGTTGCCGTTGCAGTCCCTATCATCATGAAGTCATCGAAGTTTATCATCATCATCATCATCATCATGATCATATACAGCCGAAAAGCAAAAGTTTCTTTATGGGCTAAAAGCGTGTGCGGTGGGCGTGGCATTTGAAATGGAAATTTATGCCACAAGATACAACATACAATATGTGGGCAATATGTGTCACTTGTGGTAGTCTCCTTGCTCCCAACCGCCTTTTTTTCTGAAGATTCCTGGCCAGACATCACTAATTGAGTTCAAAGATCGCAGAGCATGGAAAAGTGGGAAAAACTCGAATTTCAGTGGAACTTTGCACACTTTTATTAATCATTTCAGGCAAAAGGCATAGGCATAGGCATGGGCATAGGCATAGGCAAAAGCAGGCCGAGTTACCACCAGGTTCCCAGGCACCCATAACACGACCGCATCTTCAATCAACGTCACAAGAGCGCATCCACAAACTCCGGTCCTCCTAGACTGTGGTTCCAGGTTCCAAAAACCGGACCGGCAGAAGGCCGCGAAAATTAATGAGCGAATCCCTCGCCCTAGACATTTTTTACATAGGCGGGCAATATCGAGTTTGACTGCTGCTCGCATATGGATATGGGCAGGATGATGGGCATTCGCAACAAAGTAGTCCGCATCCCAAATGGTTGCACCGCCATAGGACATATGATGATGATGACGACGAGGATTGAGGATTGAGGATGAGGATGCCACCGATTGTGACAGGTTTATGCGCAGCGAATCGTTGTGAAATTGGGCCTTCCATAATGCAAATGGTGTGGGAAAAGTAAGAGAGTAAAGGCATTCACATTCATTGGGCTTTGAGCTCACTTTGAATTTTAACGCAATAGAGCAAAGGTTTAAACTCTTAAAAGAACACTATAAACGACCAGATTATTAAGAACTAGTTGTTTTGAAAAGGACTACTGTTTCGAAGACAAGAGAGAAAAGCTTTAATATGCCGAGTTTGGCAAAACAAATTTCATAAAATTTATAATTAACAGTTTGAGGAAGAATAAATATGTAAGTTAAATTATTTGATAAAAAAATATAAAGTTGATATAACTTTAGATTTATTTTACTATTTTTAAAAGTTGTATAATATGCAGCAGAAATGAAAAAATAAATAAAGGAAATCCTTTGAAGTTCTTCCCTTAAGCCTAAAACTATTGAAAACAAGTGGCAAATCATATAAAATTTCTCTTATTTATAACGGAAAAATGTGATTCCCGAAATTTCTCAATTATATCATAAAAGAATGTCCCGTTTGGAGAAGCAAGTTGCGCCCCAATAAAAACACGATAAACGCCAACGCGTAAACCTCAATTCGCTGGACTCAATCCTCCCGTTTGGTCAAGACCCGGTGGTGGCATCCTCTCCCAGAAGATACCTGCCTGCTTTGGCCGCTGGCCGCTGGCTGCCGGTTGGAATTGAGCGACTGAGTTGGGTAATTTGATAGGCGACAACTAGCCAGCCACGGTTACAACCGACAACCGACAAACGCCAAACGCCAACGGACCTGCAATGGAGCCACGAAGCTAGGGAGCAATGTAGCTATGAAGCTATGGAGCTATGGAGCTACAGCTAGAGCTACAGCAAAAAGTATCTCAACGTGTGCGTATCTTTTACAGCGCAACAAGCAAGTGCAACTAATAAATTAATGTGCCTGCCAGCCAGCCAGCCAGCAGTGGAGAATGGAGAAAGAGCAAGAGACTGGGGGCCTCTTGTAACCACTCATAGTTGGCTGTCACCTGGCAAAATGAAAGCTACAATACAAGCCAGCCTCGGATCATAGCGTGCTAAATTTGCCAAGCAGGCAGCCAAACAGCCAAAGAGCCAAACAGCCAGGCAGTTGGCATGTCAATGGTAGATACAAGATACATTCGTATCGCGAGGAATGCGATGCGCTGCGTTTGCATACGAGATGAGGAGCTGCATCTGCCTGTTGGGTTGGGGAAAAAAGAGGGCTGACCTGCATAACGGTGCCATGGATGGAGATGGAACGAACTGCAGAATGAGCCCAGGCACTCCGATCCGCTCGATCTGCCGCTCTTTATCATTATCCATAATAATAGAGAATAGCCAAGACCGAGACCGAGACCAATACTCTGAAATCCATAGACTCAGGTACTCAGATACTCAGATACTGAGAAAACCGAGAGATTCAGCTTTCATAATGCTGTCCATTTTGATTATCATTCACTTAATTATGATTGATAGCTGTAAATGCCGAGCTCATCCATGTATCTATTAGATACCATTCTCGGCTGCCGATTGGCTTTACTGTTAAGCTCAACGAACGTATCTCCATTTTGGTTCGCCAGCCACGAAATGCAAATCCAAATTGCCCGCGACTGTGAAAATTACCTTCTACGTCCAACACTAAATTTGTCGCAAATTACAAATGACCAAAGGAGCCAAGACTTCATCTCCTCGGGCCAGATACATCAAAGTATCTCTAGCAGTCGTGAACTTCGCATCTCGCTGCTCACAGAAAGAATATCAAGAAAAGGGTTATGTGTTGGGAAAAGGTATTCGCTTTATAACGCCGACTTGGAGTTGTTACGGCCTAGGAAACATTAGTCATGGTTGACGGTTGTTGAAGGAGCAAGCTTAAAAAAAATGTCTTAGAGTGGAATTTTAAAGATTTGTATAAATATTAAATAAATTAAATATTAAAATAAAATTAAAAAAAAAGGTTTTTAGAGAACCCTTTCCTAAGAATCCGAGAATCTGAGGACACTTTTGTTACAATCCGTTTTCTTTGGGCTGCTTTTCTCTGACCCCTACCCAGATACCTGGAAACTCATTCGCATTCCAATCTAAGCTCGTGCAACCTGTTGCCAAGTTGGCTAATACAGACATTAGCCAAGTCCAATAATTCCACCACTGAGGAATCACTGCACCGTGTTCCCTTCGAGGCGGAAGCTAATAATTAACACAGAAAAAAAAATCACGGCGCACTGATAGAGGGAAAAATGTAAAGTGGAAAACGGAAAATGCAAAGCGCGTAATGTCGGCATCTTTAAATCTCACTTCTTTTTTTCAAGCCTCCGTGGCGGAAAAAGTCATGCGAAAAAAGATTGTAAGATGCAAAACAAAAGCCGAAACGTAACCGCAGGGCAAAGGGGGCGTGGCAGGAGGCGGTGAATGAGATGTGCAATGTGCGCTACTTTGATAAAATAGAAAAAAAGGCTAAAAAAAACAGTAAAGAAACGAAAGAAAGTCCAATAAAAGAAAGTGTTTGGCCCCAAGGCCCCAAAAACCAATGAAGAAGATGTCGGGGAAAAAAGAAGAGCCATCCCATTGCACATTATGTTTTAGAAGACGATGAAGAATCAAGACAAAGCAAACAACTGCAGTAATTAGCCCCGACAAAGGAATTATTTGCAGTCTCTGGATATTTTACTTCTTTTTTCAAATTCCCCTGGAAAGTTAATGGTTTATTTAAATGAACACTATAATCATTTTGGAATTCTTTAGAAAAATGACGCTATCAAATATACATAATTTACCAAAAAGGCACTTACTTTTCTCTAGAAAAATTCCTGCAGTTTTAGTTTTAAATAGTTTGGTTATGATTAAAAAACGCAAATAAATGAGTATTCATTCGGTTTTTAAATTTAAAGCTCACTAAAAATAGAAAATAAAAATGTCTCAACAACACATCACAACATTCGCTTTCTTCAAAACTACGATTTGTAGCATCTCAAAAAAAAAAGACTATACCATTTAAATTCCCATTAAAGTGAGAATTACCTTTTTATCTCTGGCTCAATTTTATTTGCAATTTTGTCTGAATGTTTCGACCATTGTTTTGACACAACCAAATACTAATTTCGCTTTCTTTACCTTTTTCTTTTCTTTCAGGTAAACATCTCTCCACCACAATGACCATACAGAGTACGTGATTCGGAAAACAAAGAGGAGGCTGAAAGTTTATAAAGAACCAAGGTTTTGTGCCACCCAGTTTGGCTTAGAGTTTATTATGCGTTTTTGACGGTAAAAAGCAGCAATAACAACAAACTAACCAAAACATTTTGACCGTTTTGCCGGCCTTTTGTTTGGGGTAAATGACCAGCCCCAAAAGTATGGGTTATGGATTCGCTTCGGACACCTTTTCTTCTCCTCGTTTTAAGTGAATTTGCTCGGCATGTTTGCCCTGAACAAATATACAACAATGCGGATGAGCTCGAGGCCTATTTGGGTTAGCTATTTTATATGTTAACTGCGGAAGAACAGCAAAGAAAGTGATAGCTAATCGAGATTTAAATGAGGAAAGTGATTTTTTAATAGAAATTTACATGAAAGTGAGCAGAAAACATAGAACGAGATCGGGAATTAAAAAAAGGTTCGATTATGTTAAATCGAAACTGGAGTTATAAAGCTAAAACATTTTTTGATCAAGTTCAACCGAACTTCGATTAACAACTGATGTGAAATAACTTTCAACCATTTTAACAGTTAAAGTTTTGTTAATCTTGGGCTAACATAAAACTGTTATAATTAAAAGTAACAATTTAAATGCTCTCTAAAATCAGTTTTAAATTGTAATTCACCTTTATCTTTTAACCTTCACTTTATTTAAAAAAAAACTTGTCATAAATTTTTTCCAATGCTATTTATTCAAATTTAAACATATTTTTAGAAAGTAAATAAATCCCAAAATAAATCGACAGAAAGAAGCAAAAGAAATTCACTTAAATCTTTCCAAAAGTGTAATGTTAACCTTTTCCGGTCCTAAAAAATGTTCCAAGCATCCGGCTGGCCGCGTATCGTAACATTACCGGCTAATTTTGGACTTCCCTTGGGTATCATGACCGAATCGTTACCGTAATGACAGCCACATTAATTCTGTCCCACAAAGTGTCCCAAAAAAAAGAGAGAGACAAGCCCCGAGTAACTCATAAACGTGCATTAAAGACCATATCATAGCTGGCATTTAAACTCATTAAAGGTTCAACAAACCTTAACCAACGAGCCGAAAGAACTGTTAAGGAGACCGGACCAATGGTCTCCCCGGTGCCCACGAAACTAGAACAATAAACTCGGCCAACAGCAGCGGTTAAAAAAATGAAAAAAAAAGTATAAGACAAGTAACGAGCAAGGGGGCAAGAAATGTAGAAATATTATTATTACGGCACTGGGCATTAAAACCAAATGTAATTCTGACCAACTGCACAGGGCTTATGACCAAACATAAAAGTACCCTTTCTTGGCCCAAATGGTATTAACCATAAATTAGAACAAATTAGCGTTTGTTCTGAGGTTGACACATTAAACGGATTCCAATTCCGACTCTGATTCCCAGTTCGATTCAGTTTCATCATCATCATAGCGACGATGACAACTATGAACACGTCTTTGGCAACCAGCTCGAATTGGTTATGGAATGTAGTTGCTGCTGTTGGATTATTTAATAATTTTTTTTTTTTCACTGCAAGCCAAATGTAATTGCCTTGTATGCATCTTGGTTTTCCATAGTGCACAGAAAAAAAACTAACTAGACATTATAGGTTTTATACATCTTGCAATTCTTGCATCTACTTCCATTTCCTTCGATAATTCTGATCATTTAATTACCAGCCTTTATGTTGTTAAAAACAAATTTGGTTTTAACATTTTGCTAACCTAGAGTTTACAACCAATTTTGTCTGTGCAGCTCCTGCTTTTTCTTTGTTGCAATCTGTATTCTGTATCGTCGTCTTCATCGCTGTACGGCAAGGCACAGCTTTACCTTTGTTTGCCGTTTGACAAGTTATGCGCAGAAAAAACAGCGCAGAAACAAAAAATTGTAACACCGCCTAAGATGGATATCAGTTACGCATGCGCAACTCAGAAGGCCGCATCTACAAAGAGCCAGCTTTGGCCAGCATTCAGCGGCCTGAATGTCTGGGCCAGATCTGGAATGGCTCAAGAGAGCACTGCAGCATCTGCTCGTTTTAGGATTCACAAAGAAAATATATGAAATTGTTTAACCAAGAAAAATGCAAAGAGTCCGTATCCTAATTTCTCGATGAAGTTATTGTTTTTAATAATTTAAAGACCCTAAAGATTTAGAAAGCTTTTAAAAAAAAACGTATTGATGCCATGAAGCTAAAAAGAATTTATGAGATAAGTCTTTTAAGACCAAAAATTGCATTCATCAACTGGAAAATTAACGTTTAGATATTCATTTTTAGTTCTTTCAAGAAATTGCCTTTTGGGAATTTTCAAGGAATAGACTATAAATTTTCTCCATAACGTGGCGAATTAACAGCTCTTCTAAAAAAGAGTTTTAATCAAGAATGCATAAACCGAACTCTAACCTATCGGTTTATAAGCAACACATCCGTTAGGCTACGATTTTTATTTTACTGGTGGCCAGTTATTCATTTAAACGAAAAATATCGACAATCAAACTCGACGATTTATTGAACATTTTAATTACAAACTGCGGACATAAACAACTCGAGAGTGTGAGAGTTTACGAGAGCTTGGGGCTACTCAGAAAACACCAAAAAAAAAAAACCATAGAGATCTGGGAAGAGGAAAAGGCTCAGCTGGAGGTGCCACACTTGACTGCGATGCGAATGACTTTTACCGGGTTGGATGCTGTGCGGGATGATGATGGCGATGGCGATGGCTATGGCTATGGCGATGATGAAGATAATTATCAATTGCCCGGTGCAAAGCGGAAAAAGCGTTGGGCAAACAAATAAATAATGGTAAACAAACAAACAAACAAACAAACGGCTTTGTGCCTGGATTTGCATGAGAAACTACAGTTAACAGCGAAACAACAAACTCAAGTGAAATGTGTGCAAGTGTAAGATTTTCGGTAGCTTGTCGTGTCGAATGAAAGAAAAAGGTCCGAAAAGAAAGATACATCCGTGAATAGACAAACTACTACTTGAAACTTCACGCTTTATAAATAACAATAAAAACAAACCTCGGACGCAGAACTTGAACGAAAGTACTTGAAAAACGATTTCGGTTTCACTTGGAGCATAAAATTAAATAACAAACAAACCAACTGAGAAAAGTAAATCTTAAATAATGGCAACTAATTTTCCGTTCTTTCCCACTCAAAGTGGCAGGTGGAAGGTGGGACGTGGGAGGTGTGAGGCACTCGAAGACTTTCACGTAATTAAATCAAATTTCGAAATGAAAATGAAATGAAAATTATTTATTAATTGCGGCCTTAGCCATGCAAATTTCCATTGAATCCGAGTAGGCGACTCGAGTCTGAGAAGTAGCTATCTACCGTCAAGGCGGTGAAATTTTATGTCTCTGTTTTTTCTCCTCTCTTGAATCTCTTCAAGCTGATTTGAATAACAAGTGGCGGGGTTTTCGCATCTGCAAGATATATAGATACAAGCAGCCGCTGCTGTCAGTTACATGCGTTTAACTTTAGCTCCAGCATTGCTTCTGCTACCGCTGTCTCTCATTAAAAGTAAATTTCGAGCTGCTGGCATAAATCAAGCCTCTAAATGGCGACCCAGCTACAAGAGATAGCTATATTGCCTGCACAGGGTGCACAAACAAATACGATGGCCATAAGCTCACATGCCCGGAGGACTTGAAATCCGAGAAGTGCTGATGACTGCAGGACTTGTTTGTAAAGCTTGTTAGGTGGAAAAACAAAGGCAGAGACTGAAACTCAACTTGGCTGTGAAGTGGAAAAGAAAAATGTGGCAATTTGTTATTAAGAAATTGTTTAATCACTGCATTGAAGATAGTTTGGGTGAGATGTTGGGGTTTAATGGAATGACTTTACTCCAACTACTCATCGCATTTTAAGTTAATTTATCTAATTTAACTGAACAAAAATTCAAATTTAAACAATTAAGATATATAAATAACGCTAATTGAAATAGCCATCCCCTATTTTAATTAGTTGTACACATACCCTTGACTAAAAAGTTATTTCGTTTTAATTACTTAAATCCTACTCGATTTCTCTTCTCTGGTTTCACGAATTTTCTGCCATTATATGTTAAGCTATGAAAAACTCATTATTTGGCCAGTCACTCAAAAACGCATTTTTGCAATCATAGTTCGCCGAATTTTCCCCCATCAATGGCTCGTCAAGAGTCGGCTAATCAAGTGGCAATCATGACCATCGAAACAAGTCAATAAGCCAGCCATTCATCAGCAAACAAATCACGCATACGTCGTGTTGCACATAGCAAGTTTCTGCGATTGCCACTGCAATTTACTGTTTGTGTTATTTCGCTATTTACCACCCGATGTTGTTATGGAACAAACAAAAAGAAAATTTTCCACATCATTTGCCCAGGCAAATGGTAAATAGAAGAAAAACAAAATAAGCAGCCAATAGGAAAGAAAGAGTTGCATATAAGGAAAACTTTAAAGAGCCATTCTGCCGAAGGAAAATCAACGGAAATGTCACTTTCTTTTCAATCAAAACGCAATTCATGGCACTCCAAAAAAAACAAAAAAAAACCAAAAAAAAAATAGCAGAGGGAAAAAACCCGAAACACGAAGTGCAGAAAAAGAAACACAACCCGTGAAAGGTCGCGTCGAGATTCCGACTCCGAGAGCTGCAGTCCAAATTGCAGGAAGCTGGCATCGGAGAACACGATTTTCAAGTGGCACTTGGGTGGGCAGGGAGAAAAAAGTTGGAGGGGCCAGGGCAGGCCATGTCAGGCCAGGCCAGGCCAGGGAGTATCTCTTGCTAACTGCCACTGGCTGAACTTTAACCTGTGTGAAAAGCGGACGCGGACGCGGACGGGGACATACAGTGCAACCAAAACGCTTTAATTTGCAGTTCGTGGAAAATTCTTTTGGCTTAGGGTCTAGTTAGGGACTTTTCCCCTTATTCCCCAGTCCTCAATCCTCAATCCCCAATGCCCATTTTCCCCATTCCCGTTTCCACCTAGGTACATGGTAAATATTTAAAAATGTACTTAACCAAAGTGAAAGAGACAGGCAGAAGGCAGCAAAAAACACAGAGGAATGGAAACAAAAGCATTGGCGGCGACAGTTTGGACATTTGGACAGAAGCGACAACCAGCTGACGCCAAATAGGGAAACGGAAAAGCCAAAGTACAAGCGGCAAAAATTCAATAATAATGGTCAGGGTCAGTGTAAATCACTCTCCAGAAAGGAGCGTACCCGCAGTCGCGATCCCAACCTAGGGACCTACCTGACAGTAGGTGGCTGAATGGTAAATGACTGACATGGGAAGTACCGTTTCTTTGCAGCGGATCATGGCCCAACGCCAATTTGGCCCAAACCAAAGATGCTTTCAGTTCAATTATGTGCTAAGTAGGAAAGGGAATTGTTTGAGTTTTGGCGCTGCCGCGTCTCGAGGCGATAGGAAAAGGAAAATGGGGTTCAAGGTGGCCGTAAACTAGATCGATAAATTGTCAGCTGAATGGAAAGCTGCCGCCTGGCGCTCACAGAAAATAAATTGCAACTTTTGATGGGAAAGTAAAAACAAATGAAGGAATAACTTAAAATTAAATCAATTTGACTTTAAGTGTGAATGGGGGTCTTTACAAATTAACAATTTATGAAAAATTAAGACTAATAAACTTCTTAGTGAAAAAAAAAATTAATTTAAAACCATTCTGTTTAAAATTGACATTTACATTTTGTAAATTCCCCAAAGAGCACATTTAAATTGTAGATAAAAGACACATCCCAATTAATTATATCTTATAAAGATTTGCAGAAGCTTATAAGCACAAGATAAAATCATTTCATAAGAGAAAACTTTAATACGAAATTAATTACGATTAATTCCTCCTACCAAATATTTCTAAAAGTAATGAAATCATTTAAAACCCTTACTCCATTTCCAACTGCTTGTCCTCTCGTACGTTTCAAGAATTTTCACGCATTGATAAACAAGAAAACAAATTACAAAATCATTAAACAAATACCAACAAGGAAAAGTTGTGAGGCACATTGAAATGAAAACTACCTTCCATTGTGTCATAAATGCTGATAAAAAAGCAACAGAACCCAAGTAAAGGCTGAAAAATTCAATAACAAAACTTTTTAATAGTTAAACAAAGGGGAAGAATGAAATAAAGGGACAGAGTATCCTGAGTTCCCCCTGCTGTCGGTGAAAGTTTTCCAAAATGAAAAATAACTTGGGGAAAACACTGGGAAATGGTTGCAGGAAGGAAGTGGCTGATGGGTTGGGTCAGGTCGGATGTGATGCGAAAGGGGAACAAAAGGGAGATGGCTGGAGAATACAAGTAAAAGTGCGTTTGGCAGTTTACCCGGTTACCCAGGGTTACCAGGCACACATACCATATATATGCTATATAGTTGATGCTCACAACCGACTTTACGCGGTCCCCTCCCGAAGTTGCATCAATTTCTTAATAACTTTGTTCCCCTTCTTCAACGGAAAAGGCGCGTTGCAACGCGAGGCGAGCCAAGCAATTTTGTGTGGCATTATGTGAGGGTCTCGTTTGCCATTAACCTGCTTCGGCCAAGGCAACTCAACGCGACTCAAATCAACTCAAGTCGCCTCTACTCGGCACCAAGTGCTTTGAATACTTGGTAGAAGTCCGTCTCTGGCCGGGTTCTCATCTTTTCCTCCTGCTTTGTTATACTTTAACCGTTTTCGCGTCTTGTTATTCTTATTTTAAATAAGAAACACGTAATATGGCTTTGGAAATCGCCACTTTGAATACTCTTTCAGAAATATAAGTATGTACTGTTCAAATATGACAACTTTGAAAATGTTATTTTGTTGTCAATTTTTTAATTTTTGGGAACTATTTAGCCACTTTAATTCAAATCCTGCTTTCTTACCAGCAAATGCACATTATAAAGTTTGGTAACCCCGAACATTTATCTTAGTTGGTAACTGGTTAACTTGGGGTACAGTTTTGGCAAGCCATTTTTGTATGATTATGGTTTTAAAAACACATTTTGCCCATACAATTTTATAATTTTTAGTTTATAAAAATAAGCTTCAAAATTCAGTCACAAAAAATATATACACTATAAAAACAATAAAACCATAAATCGTATTAATAAAAATTTCTCTAAAGTATAAAACCGTTTAGAATGTCAATAAATTTTATAATTTTTAGTTTATAAAATAAAACTTCAAAATTCAGTGAGAAAAAATATATAGATAACACTATAAAAACAATAAAACCATAAATCGTACTAATAAAAATTTCTTTAACGTATCAAACCGTTCAGAAAGAGAATACATTTTATTAGTAACTACTAGCACTTATAAATTTACCTTCAATCTGACTAATAATACTTTTTATTAACAAAATTGTAAAACTATACATCCCCTTTTGTACCTGAAAGACAAGGCTTTATGTCTTTCACAAACTTCTGCGAAAAATGACAGTACCCTACCTTCTGTGAGAATAGAAAACTTTTGGCAGAGCGATGGGCTGGATTGGGATGGGGCTTCGTTATAGCCGGGGGGGCGTCAATTTCGCACTTTATCCACGCCAGAGCTGGCAGTAGACAAACAACACTTTGTGACGCCTCGACAAGACTGCTCCTCGTCTGCTGGAACAAACATTTGCCAGCTGGCCAACAGGGTTACACTAGCAACTTTAATTGCTAGCCAAATAGAAGATGGGAGGCGAAACCCTTTTGGCCACATCAATCAACAGGTGCTGATTCTCATCGTTTCCAACGCTTCTCATTTTACAGAAAACGGCGACAGCGAAACCCACGAAATATCATTATTATCCGCACAATCAGCACATCTATCTGCTGCCCGAGTGTGCCATTCAGCAAGTTTGCAATGCCGTCTACGTGAGACTCAACTACACCCAACCCCTCTGTGCCTGTCCATCAAGGTAAGTTGCTAGATTGGAACTTGGAGGCTGGAGGTTGGAGGCTTGAACCTTCCCACTTGTCACTCCCGGCACTAGATCTAATTAATCCTGCAAATCTAATCCTCTTGCAGATATCGTGATCCCTGCTCGGCCAGCCTGAATGAAGATGATCAGCATACCACAAAATTGGTTGGCGATAATAAGAAAAAGGTAAGCTGACTACTTCCCAACCGAGTTACTTAGATAATTGCTGTGGCCACGACTGGAGGAACCCTTGGGAACCAAACCAAACCGAAAGTGGAACTGGCAGAAATGCATTTCCAGATCATTGGTTAGATCACTCTCGATGGATCATTAGTTCGATGGCTAGTTGCAGGTTCTCACTGGCACGACTCCACATCACGGGGAAGTCGAAATCTTTATTGACTGACCACAAATATGATTTGATTTCTTTTTAAATGAATTAGTGGTAGATGAGATCGATCGATATGAGGCAATTCAATGGCAACAATCACTGGCAAAAGACACGAATTTCATTTTCCGTAATTCTAATTTGTAATTTGTTAGCGGAAGAGGAAATAACTTCAATTTCATGTTCATATTAGTTATTGAATTGAGCATCATAAGATTATTGTGAAAGTAATTTGATTGGGAAGATATCGTTTGCACTTTGTTCTGTAAAATACCTCACAAACCACAAAATTACATATTAATAGCTAATGTGTATGGAGACAGGTTAGATAACTTTGGTAGAAACTAAAAATGTTTAATTTTATTTTATTAAACTAAAGTAAAAATGAATGTTATTAGAAAATTAAATTTCTTTTAAATTATTTTTAGAAACGGCATTTGAAATTTTTTTTAATGAGGAATTCACAACAAATCATGAAAATCGAGTTTCTGTTAGTTTCTTAAGAATGTGAAGTACCCACGAAAAATGCTAATTTACTGTACACGCCTAACAAATCATACAATTGAGAATCATTTGAATGCTTAGTACTTAGAGAAGATGAGTGGTCATTGGGAAAACCACTGCCCGAAATCATTTGCGAATTTGGCCAAATAGTGGTCAATTAATGAAATACACGATAGCTTGAGAGCCAGCCATATATCATTTGATCAGTTGAAGATCGCCCCGCGAACCCATCCAAATTGAGCCTCATTTGTTGGATCACCGAATCGTAAAATTGATTTCTGGGTGCGCGGCTCAGACTCTCACTGGAGGATCTGCTTCCCAGCCACCCGAAGGCACGATCGGTTTTTGTTGGCCAGGTCAGCAGGAAAATCACCTTGTGCTGGGCTGTGTTGTGTTGCGTTGCGTTGTGCGGTTCGCCTGCGGTTTGCAATATTATTTGCTTTATTGCCTGGCCATGATCTGCTCCTTCGCCCCGATTTTCCCGGTTCTCCGCACGTTTAATTGAGATATAAATGCGAACAGCGTTGCTTGCAAAAATGTTTAAATAAATTAAATAATAAAAAGCATTTTTAATGGCTTAATGGCCGTGCCGAAGTGGTCCGCAGAGTGCAGTGTGCACTGTGTGGAGTATAGAGTGTGGGCAGTGCCAGACATTGTCATAATTACACTTCACTTCACCGTTAAATGCAACACTTGCTCTTGTCTTTGTTGATTCTGCTTTGCCGGAACTGTACAGCAAATTATGAAAATGCGTTTAGCTGGAAAACAGAAAACAAGAGCGGGGCGTTAGGAAAAACTGGAACAGCCGGGCGGACCACATTAACCTGAATGCCACCAGCCAATGAAGCGAACGGAAAATGGATAGGAAAAAAAAAAGAAAGAAAAAAATTTCCCAATTGGCTGACATGCAAACTAGCGCCTCAAGAGTCAATCAAATTAACGTTCGGCGAGCGTTGCTCTACTACAACAGTAGCCCAGGCTGTAAATCAGTTAAAGGACAATCAAGTTGGCCAATTGAAAGCGTAGCAAAGCGGCCAAAGTAAGAGCAATTTGGCCAGCTAAGTGTTTGGGCCAGCCCACCGGCTTTAAAGTCTGGCAAAACTCCAAATCGAAGCCCTGGGCGCTGGCTGCTCCTGTTTTGTTTTTTTTGTTGTTTTTCTCTCTGCCTCGTATTAAGTGACAGCTTGTCCATAGCGTTTAGCATGCTAGCTTTCAATTTAGAGTCATGATCGGGATCGGAATCGGGATCGGGGTAACTTTCTTTCCTGCCCTGTGGGCCAAAGTGAATGGCTAATGGCTGGACTATTAAGCCAAGTCAACAGTCTAGACAGAGTGCACTAAAACAAAATATCGGTCAGTTCACCTGTACTCACTGGTTTTTTTGTGGGTCTTTAACTTTAAGTTCTATTTTTAATGTTTTGCAACTGAAAACCATTTCGAAACTATTGATTTTTGACAGAGCAGGTTTATATATCCTCTCTAATATTTTAACTCACTCCATGTTTAGGCCATCACACTGGCAAAAACCTGCGAGGCCACCACTGAGATGCGCGAATGCCGCTCACCCAAGGATTGGTCCCTTCTGGCGCTCCAAAACACACGAACCGGCAAATCGCACTACCTGGTCATCTGCCGCTGTCCCGATCATTTCAAGATGGGTAAGACTTTAAAATTTACATATTACAAATTTTTGCCCAATTCAGTTTTTTTAGTTACAATACTAATACATATTGTATTCAGAATCTTAGTATTATTAAGAGATAAATAGTTTACCTAAAAGGCATTTTTGTCTAGCTACCAATATGGCTTCCAAAACAAAAACTGCATTTAAAATTATTTCATAAAAAATTTCTTGTGTGAAATGCTTTTGTTTTGAGAGAAAATAAGCTTGTTAGCTTAACTATTCAAAAACTTTTAAGAACAACTTTTAAAATCAAATATTCAAAAATATACTTAAATTAAATCAAAATTTCTTGGTAATGGAAATTCTTGGGTAATTTTTAATTCCTGCTTAAATTAACCTTCTTGTTTTTGAAATTATTTCAATTTTTCAGAGGGACCCATGGCCCATGACCAGCCCACCTATGCCAGCGTGCCCGGAATCCGAGTCTTTGGCATGATGTGTGTGAAGCCGGGATACTCGGTGCGCAAGCCCAGCAACCAGCCACCCAAGAGATATCAACTGCAGAAGCCCTTCTATCGTCCCTCGGTGGGAACCACACTGGGTGGTCAGAAGGATAGCTACGGCAGACCGATCTACGGCGGCGGCAGCTCCGCGGGCAGCTCGGCCATCAGTTCCAACTACCAGCCGCAGGATCAGAGCTTCCAGAGTGGAGGAAGCAGTTCGTATCAGTACCTCAATCGACCGGAGAGCAGCGGTAGCCATAGCTCCGCCAATTTCCGGCCGGATCAGTTCTCGATCAACAATTTCCCGGGCAGCAACTACGGACGCAACAACGAGAGACGCGGCGACCTGCCGCCCATCGAGGCTATTTCGAGTGGATCGGGAACCGGAACCGAGGAGCAACCGAGCAGCAGTACTCCGGCGGGTGAGGAGGAGGCCAGGACCACTCTGCAGGCGGATCAGGAGGCGGAACCGGCGGCAGCAGCGGTTCCAGTGACGCCGGAACTGACCACCACGGCGGAGGAGGTAGCTATCGGGAGCCGTGCCAGGCGATCCCTTCCGGAAACGGACGACTACGAGCCGGAGTTCCCGTGGGATCGCGTCCTCGAGTTCCAGCAGAGCATCATATGGGAATAAGTTCCGGGAATCAATCGAACCAATCCTAGTAGATACAATTTCATTTAGCACATGGCGATTTCCGGCGACTATACACTGTGCAAAAAACAACTGTGACTGAAGTAACGATGAGAAAAAAAACGGAAGAAAATGGCTTCGAGAAAGCAAAAAGTTCACGTCACGTAACGTCTAGCGTGGCGTAACGTAATTAGCTAAGCTTTTCTTAATTTAAAACAAGTTTTTAGGCATTTCCCTTGGCATTTCTTCCCAGCGTACCACCCCCCTCTTAATTTATATATTTATACATGTATTTATTTACAAAACAATTTACGAATTAATTAAACAATTACACGTGCCCGGGCACGATCGAACTAATTGTTTAATTAATTTGTTTTGCATTTAAGCGTAAACAAGGCCTCAACTTTTTAAAATAATATTTAAAGATTTAAACGAATAGTTTAGGTGCAAAACTGGAAACTATTTTAAAAGGAAATGAGTAAACAAAAAGATAATTAAAAACAAAAAACCAACACCGAAATTATGTAACCTAAATTTAGTTGCTTATTTATGTTTAGACCTAAGCTGCATTTACTAGTAGTTAAATAAAATACTATTTAAAATATGCCTGCTTTGGAAATGAATTTAATTAATTAAGAATGAAAACATGTAAGTACATTTTTAAGCTAATAATTCCGTTCAAATATTGGTTTTCTTGTTTGTAGAAAATATAATTTATAATTTTTAATTTAAACCACTCACCTAACATTTCCGCATTGACCACAATATTGCAGCTATACATGGGAGTGACCAATCGTTGTGGCTGATTTTGAAAAGCCTGACGACAAACCTCCTTGGCAGCAGTCAGAACTTGTCCTGAAATTTGTAGGAAATAAAATAAAACAAATATTTATTACAAAATCTCATAAACCTACCAGAGAATGGACCCCGGGAGTTTAAATCCTCGCCCTCAGTTTGAATGGACCACTCGAGCACCACAAAACAAACGCCTTGCATGGGCTCTTCGCACAAAGGACCTGCTACCGAAGTCAATTGAAAGCCATTCACCAGAGAACTATTGAAATCCTTGCGCGGATCGGAACGAATATCTGTATCTAAGGACTTGGCATGGCTTGACCAAAAGTCCGGCTGCTCGTAGTCGCTAAGATTAAGCAGAATATTTGTGCCGCAGTTCCGAGGGCCCAAAGACCAGATTCGATTTACAAGCTCTTCGGTGGTTAGGGAACTTAGGCCAAACAAGTGTAGATCTCGGAGTGCTGCGATAAGTTTCACTTTGATGGAGGCCAGCAGAGTGGTCCACTTCTCTGAGAGCAGTTGATTTCGAGGGATGGCAGCCAGCTCCTGCAGGATTAGGATATAAATTAATAACTGGTTTAACACATTTATTTAAGCTCTCACCTTGAAGAATTCCGAGTGCTTTTCCAACAACTCCACTGCTTCTGCAGGCAGGGGCACCGCTATCACCTTCAGAGTGCCCCTTTTGTTGAGCGTCTGCTGGATGGCAATCTTCTTGCTCACATCCTTGTCCTCCGCCGTCTTAACAATAGCCTCATTAACCATATCCACCGTGGCAGCTGGCACAATTGTTTCCCTAAAGGACACAATTGGCTTGGAGACGTTCACCTTGATCTTGGCATAGCTGTGCTCCAGGTCGTGGACACACTTCTCCACATGGACTTCGCCCAAAGTGGTTATCACGTGCTCACCCGTGGGAGCCACAGACACCTGAACACAGGCATCTGCTTGGTTCAGAAGCTTTAATCCTTTCACCAGTTTGGGCATGTCCTGCGGCTGAACGGGTTCGATGGCCACGCGGAGAATGGGAGTGGCCATGATGCTTAGTTCGCTGAACGAGGTGCAATCCAAACTGCTACTAAGGGTAGCCGTTTTTACGATGTGCGATTCCAGACCACCAATTCCCACGATATTTCCGGCAGGTACTTCATCCAAGAGTTGCAGCTCTCCTCCCATAAACATGTAAAGATCTCCAATGGTCACACGACTGGCGTAGGGGGCTTCATCTTCCCTGCGATGCGTGGGCTGGCGAGGATCGTGTTTGGGCGAGAGGTTAAATAACTCCATGCCACGTTTCAAAGTGCCGCTAAAGACTCTGGCGAAGGCTATGAAAACAAACTCGTTGGGTTCTCCATCTTCGGGTTCGGGTTCCTCCTGTTTCGGCACTTCCGCCTGGGTGCTCAGCTGTTCCACGCCCTGACTTATCTTCTCCAGCTCCGATTGTTCACTTTGCAGCTTCCTTTCCTCAATCCGACGACGCACCTCATCTCTGCGCTGCTGCACTTCCTGATCCGTTAGCCTCTTGGGCCGATTCTGGGGCAAATGCGATACATGTACTGGAGTCATCTTGGACACAAACGCAATGACATTCGAACTATCGGCATCGCAACTGGTAAAGCTCTCCTTGAGTTTCAAGGTTTCCGGCGGCAGGGAACTCAGATCCACATTCGCCGGATAGAGCAATCTCTGGGCCCTTTCCTCGATGATTTTGTGGGGCGGAGGTACATGGTCAACCACCATGTGCAGGACACATTTATCGATGGGTAGCCATTGCCCAAGAACCGCTTTGATCTGCAGCTTGGGATCAGTGAGACGCAAATCCCTGGCGGCCAATTTGAGACCCAATTTCTCCGCTATTCCAGGCAGTTTATCCTTATCCTTTCTAATGGCTATGATGTCGTAGAGGCTCCAGATGTTCTCCAGCACGAACTGCACAAACATAGGTTTCTTGGCCTTCTCTTGGGCACCCGGCAAAGCTTCTTTCTTCTTGGAGTTGTAGTAGAAGTCGCCCCAGAGTACCTGCTCCAGATCCTTTCGCTTCAACTCCAATCGTTTGGCATACATGGCGGCAAAGTCGCGGACGGAGAAGGCCCAGCCATCGTAGGCGGAGCAGAAGACCACGTTTCCGGAGCTGGGTGAGAAATACAGCTCCGAGTCATCCACTTCCTCCAAGGCAGACTCGTAGTTGTCCTTTTTGGTAATATCCTCCCTGGCCAAAATATCGGAGGCGAAAATGCTGCCTAGAACGGCATTAACTTGCTCCAGGACTTGGGTCAAATGGAAGTAGGCATCCAGCGGATCCATCTGCTTTTCCAGGATCAGACGGTCCAGTTTATTGAGCACCAAGACGGGTTTTAGTTGCTCCTCGTAGATTTGCTTCAGACAAGCGCGGGTTTGGGGACCCACGCCCTCAACCACATCGACCACGACAATGGCACCATCACATAAACGCACGGCCGTGGAAACCTCACTGGAGAAGTCCACGTGACCGGGGGAATCAATGAGATTGATGAGGTAATCCGGATTACCAGTTAATTCCTCTGCCTCCTGGTAGTACAAAGAGATGCTGCTGCTCTTCATCGTGATGCCTCGCTCCTGTTCATCCGCCCGATTGTCCAGGTAGCGCAGCTTGCCCGCCATCCGCTGCGAAATGATGCCATTGCTGGCCACCAGGGAATCCGCCAGAGTGGTTTTGCCATGGTCCACATGCGCCAGGATGCAGATGTTCCGCACCTGCTGACGACGTCGCTGCAGCTGCACCAGATCGCTGCCCTCAACCACGGGCATCCTGAATGGTTTCTTGGAGTTATTTCCTTCCAAGTGTTAATAAGATTTCAACTGGGAATTACGCCAATTGGTTTAATTGTGTTTATAAACAAAACCGCACGCGGCAATTTCGCAATTTAATGTGACCAGCTGCAGGAACTTTGAATATAACATGGCTGTTAGAGACCATGTTAAGGAACTGTGCAGTTAATCTAACAGCCTAGCTATTTTGCCGCCAAACTTGTATGCTCAATTTCTTTTTTAAATCACAATTTTTTATGATAAAAGTTTTTATTATAAAAATGGTTAGCAAATTCATTTTATGTTTAAAAGGTTCAATTAGGAATTCAAATATTCGCAACTTTCCGTAAATCAGATAAGAATGACTTTTTTAGTTTTCTTCAAGCTGTTCAGTGCCAGCGCTGGTGTTAAAAGCCGCTGTTAAGCTCCACTGTTAAATCCAAAACAGCTGATCACCACGCATGCAGTTGCTCTCTTCCTCTTCCCGGCAACAATTTCGTGATTTCGCACGCGAAAGTCTCATAAATTCGTAGAAAAATGGTCGGAATAACGCCAGCGGAGAAGAAAACGCTCATAACGCGCAACCTGCAGGAAACGCTCGGCGATGACAAGCTGACCAAGATCCTGGCGGAGCGGGATCTGAAGATATACTGGGGAACAGCGACGACGGGCAAGCCACATGTCGCCTACTTCGTGCCCATGTCAAAGATTGCGGATTTCCTGAAGGCAGGATGCGAGGTGACGATCCTGTTCGCCGACCTGCATGCCTATCTGGACAACATGAAGGCGCCGTGGTCTCTGCTGGAGCTGCGCACCCAATACTACGAGCAGGTGATCAAGGCCATGCTCAGTTCCATTGGCGTTCCGCTGGAGAAGTTAAAGTTTGTCAAGGGCAGCGACTATCAACTGTCCAAGGAGTACACCCTGGATGTCTACAAACTAAGCTCCGTGGTGACGCAACATGACGCAAAGAAGGCCGGAGCCGAGGTGGTCAAGCAGGTGGAGTACCCACTGCTCTCCGGGTTGCTTTATCCCGGACTGCAGGCTCTGGATGAGGAGTACCTCAAGGTGGACGCCCAGTTCGGTGGCGTGGATCAGCGCAAGATCTTCACCTTCTCGGAAAAGTATCTGCCCCAGTTGGGCTACGAGAAGCGCATTCACTTCATGAATCCCATGGGTGAGTCACTGATTACACAGGGCAACAAAATTAGATTCTCTTTGGTTTTGGTGTTTTCTATTGAATCAGTTATTCTAATAGCTTTCTATTTGCTTTCATTTTAGTGCCCGGTTTGGCCGGTGGCAAGATGTCATCTTCCGAGGAGGACTCCAAGATCGACCTTTTGGATTCCCCGGCTAACGTGAAGAAGAAGCTGAAGAAGGCCTTCTGCGAGCCTGGAAACATTGCCGACAACGGCCTCCTGTCCTTCGTTAAGCACGTCCTGTTCTCGCTCTTCAAAGAAGGCGAAGGATTCGAGGTTAACCGGGAGGCGGAACACGGTGGTGATGTCACCTTCCTGAAGTACGAAGATCTGGAGAAATATTATGCCGAGGACAAGCTGCACCCGGGTGACCTGAAGGCCACCGTGGAGAAGTATATCAATCGACTGCTGGATCCCATTCGCAAGGCCTTTGAGAAGCCAGAATTGCAGTATGTAATCTTTTTTAAAATTAGTATAAACAGCAATAAGATATTAAGTCGTTTCTTATAGAAAACTAAGTGCCGCAGCTTATCCACCACCTGCCAAAGTAAAGGCAGGAGCTGCTCCGGCTGCTGGCGCTGATGAAGACGCCCCCCATCGTCTGGATATCCGCGTGGGCAAGGTTGTGGAAGTGACTCGTCATCCAGATGCCGATACCCTTTATGTGCTGAAGATCGACTTGGCTGAGGAGCAGCCCAGAACCATTATTAGTGGCCTGGTGAAGTTTGTCACCCAAGAGGAACTGGAACAGCGACTAGTTGCTGTTTTGTGCAACCTGAAGCCCTCCAAGATGCGTGGCATTCTATCCGAGGGAATGGTTTTGTGCACCTCCAAGTGGGTTACTTTTACTGGCATTCTCTGGATTAGAAATTAATATTTTCCTTGCACTTTCCAGCGCTGATCACACGGTGGTAGAACCGATTGTGCTGCCGGCGAATGCTACTCCTGGCAGTCGCCTCTCCTTCGAGGGATTCAGTGGCACGCCCGACGAGCAGCTCAATCCCAAGAAGAAGGTGTGGGAGAAGCTATCCGCGGACTTCAAGACCAACAGCGATGGACTGGCCGTGTGGAAGGACAACTTTCTGCTGACACCCGAGGGCGAGAAGCTGACCAGCAAATTGGCCAACTGCTCTATTAAATAGGTTTTCGAATACCATGCCCTACCTGAGCCGTGTAATACTTACAACTAAGCCGAATGTTCACAAAAAGAAATTGCTGCTAATTTATTGATTCCTCTTGTAAAGAAAATGCATTTTGTTAAATAAAGCGCTCAAAAATATATTTGTTCGTTAGATTGTTATTTGAAAGTGTTGCATGTCATATATCATGACAAAGTAGTAGTTTTTAATATATTAAACAATTGGAAGGCTTTTTAATTGTTTAATTTTTTTTGTTTTGCAAATAGGTTCCAAATATATACTTAACATGAATTTAAACTTGGCGCCTTTCTGTTAGGCCTCGTTTACCGTAACAGCGAGTTAACATCGCTGTTATCGAACAGCTGTTTGAGGTAAACAAAAACCGGCGAACGAAATTTATTTTAATCCTATCCTTAAAGAAATGTTGAAGATAAATCAGCGTTTCCTACTTAAGCACTTCCTGCGCCACGCCCATAAGCAGGTGCGCGTCCGCTTTGCTCCAAGTCCCACGGGTAACCTGCATTTGGGCGGATTGCGTACGGCCCTCTACAATTTCCTGTACGCCCGTCATTTAGGCGGTAAATTCCTGCTCCGAATCGAGGATACGGACCAAACGCGTCTGGTTCCGGGTGCCAGTGAACGTCTGGTCGAGGATCTCCTCTGGGCGGGTATAGAAATTGACGAGGGACCAGGTTTTGGCGGTCAACTGGGACCCTATATACAAAGTCAACGGACGGAGATTTACAGGTGATTATAATCCTTAGTTAATCGAACTAAAATTAAATCCTTCTTTTTTCCCAGCCGAGCCATTGAAGAACTTCTCCAAAATGGCACAGCCTATAGGTGTTTTTGCACTGAACGCCGACTGGATTTATTGCGTAAGGAGGCGTTGAGAACTCGTCAAGTTCCACGATATGATAACAAGTGTCGGCATCTCACGGCGGCGGAAATCGATTCCCTACTGGCCAAGGGAGCACCCCACTGCATCCGATTCAAGTTGACGGAGCACGAGGAACCACTGGAGGATCTTATATACGGCAAGGTGCACCACAATGTCAGCGACAACGAAGGAGATCCCGTGATGATGAAGAGCGATCAGTTTCCCACCTATCACTTTGCCAACGTGGTGGACGACCATCTGATGGGCATCACCCATGTCTTGAGGGGAGTGGAGTGGCAGATATCAACCACCAAGCATTTGCTGCTCTACAAGTAGGATTTCCCATTGATTCTTATGTTTTCTGTTCTTAAAATGATTTATTCCTGCAGAGCGTTTGGATGGCAGCCACCCGAATTCGGTCATCTGCCGCTTCTCGTAAATGCCGATGGCACCAAGCTTAGTAAACGTCAAGGAGACATCGGCATCCAGCATTTCCGGCAACGGGGATACTTTCCTCAAGCCCTAATTAACTATGTGGTCTCCGCGGGCGGTGGATTCGAGCATAAAGCCAATGCCAAGCAGCAGTTGCTCAGTATGCAGGAACTCTTTGAACAGTTCCATATAGAACGCGTAAACTCTCATCCCAGTCGCCTGAATCCCGAACTGTTGGATGATCTCAATCGTCTGGAGATTGCACAACGATTGTCGGGTCAGGAAAGCCGTTCGAAATTGGTCAACCAAGTTCAAGAGCTGGTGAAAAACGCCTATCCACAGCAGTAAGTAATAATTTCGATTATCCCCAAAAAATTCCTTAACACTTATCTTTACTTTAGCTCCAACTTAGATCTAGCTGAAGATCACATAGCGGATGTCTTAAATTGGTCCTCAAAACGATTGACACTGCTCCAAGATTTGACCAGCAGCAAATTAAGTTTTCTATGGGTCAAGCCATCGAATTTTCAACTAAAAGAACTGACTTCCGAGCAAATAGTTGGGCTGCTTAAAGTACTACAAGCAGATCAAGACTTTAACAAGGATGGGCTCAATATAAAGTTGAAAAACTTTGCTCAAGGAGAAAACATTAATTTCCCATTAATGATGAAATCCCTGAGATCAGCATTGAGTGGTTTAAAAGAAGGTCCTGGCGTGGCGGAAATGATGGAGATCCTCGGGAAATCTGTTACTCTGGAACGAATCAGAGAAGCTCTACCCAGAGAATCGCTTCAAAACGAAAAATTTGGTTGAGTGGTTGCGTTTGATTATAAATTATAGAATTAGATCAAGCTGTAGACAACATAAGTTTGATTGATTGTTGACTAATATTAATGAAAGCTACGTGTGTGTTTTTTTAAGGAAACATGCCTATTTCTAATTTGAATTTAGAGCAGCTTTCCTCAAAATTATAAATTAAATGAAAGGCAAACTTATTCAATCAATTCTGATATGATATTCCTTAAAGTCCCCCTGTATACAACACTACGTCGTGAAGTTATCAACATGAAACAAAATGTATAATAGTTGTTTGTATTTATATATGGCAAATTTAACAAATTTTCTTTTAAAAATATACATACATACATACAGCTAAAACACCACGCATCGGGCGCACTTCTCGCATTTTGCTCTGCTCACAATTCTCGTTCATAATCAATTAATTATAATTATTATTTTAGTTGTAGGGCTTAAACATTACGTACAATCACACGCACTTAACTACGTACTAGCAAAACACATTGATACATTACATTTTTTCCACTCTCTTCTGTTTTCAGAAGATATAAATTAACTAGTTTCTGTTTTTAAGCTTAATTTGTTTGCTGCAGCGCATCATCTTGTATAGAAAGCCAAAAATGTTCAATTACATTTACATAAAATATTTGTTTTTGATTCTTCATCGTCGTATAAATATGTGTGTGTGTGTGTGGTTGTGTTTATGTGTTACATTTACAAACGTACATTTATATGTGTGTGTGGGTGTGTGTATGTGTGTGTGTGTGTGTAGGTGTATTTTATATAAAACAATAACTAGTCTGTAGACCTTGTGACTAGACGGTTTTTTCGGCTTCTCTAATATGTATGTATGTAGAGTTAACAAATAGGTATATGTATGCTATGTATGATTTTCGCATCAGCTTCTGTTCGGTGTTCGCTGTTCGACCTCGGGATCGCAGGACTCCACTTGAAATCGAAACAAAAAAAGGTTTGGAATTGCATTGGACAATTCAAAAATCCTGCAATGTCAGAGTGGTAAAATATTTTTGGGGAACAGGCAGACTGGTATATATGTTTATAAAGTGGGGGACTTTCAACACAGACACACAAATCGTTCAATCAATACAAGCTACAATACATAAAACAAAGAAATAAGCCAAAAGACGATCGCTTCCTGCTCGACACGGTTCCTGAGTAACTTTTCCACCTCCATCATCCTGGTCATCCAGCTCTTCCTCGCTTAGTTTCTACTCTGCCTCCTCGTTATCCCTACACTATACTCTCACGATCCCGGGCTGCTGCCGATGCCGCCATGTCCGTGAAACCGGCTCGTGCTCCATGCACGCTGCTGGGCAACATTCCCACTCGCCTAGCCTCACCGCTGCGGACGCCGTTGCCCTTGAAGATGTTGGTCATCCAGTTGGTCAGCTTGCTGCCGCCAGCCGTTTTGGCCCGGTGCTGCTGGCCGGATGAGCCGCCGCTGAGGAAGTCCATTGGACCGCCGGGCTGGCGGCGGTTGTCAATGTCGGCGGCATAGCTAACGCTATTGCCACCATGGCCGCCGGGTCCGTCCATGTGCTCCAGCGAGTGCCAGCGCTTGTTGTGCGCCAGCATCTCCTCCGGCGGCACCGACAGCGATGCCTGTCGCTGCAGCAGCGGCGACTCCAGATCCTCCTCGATGCTCACTCCGCCATTGCAGTTGTTGTTCAGATGCTTGGCACAGTTGCTGCCTCCTCCGCCACTTCCTCCTGTCGGTACAATGCTGATCTGGGCATTGGGAAAACTGCCGGAGTAGCGAAGCGCCGGCAGCTGACCGTTGTCGTGGCGCATCAGCAGGCCCAGCTCATCGTCGTAGCCATCGGTGGCATCCACCGGATTGGCGGACATCTCGTCATCCAGGTGCAGCTGACTCGACTCCACCTCACCGTTGGGATTGCCACTGATCAGCGACACGCCCGTGTCCAGCGATCGCGAATTGTTCTTGGACAGCTTGGAGGGCGGCAGCTTGACCCGGTCGTGTCGCTTGCGCAGCTGCTGCATGGGCATGGGATCCAGGGAGCGGGACTCCCGCAGCAGCATGTCCGCGGATTCATCCTCGTTGTCCCCCAGTTGTGGCAATTGGGCAGCACTGATGATCCTGTGCGGCCGCACCATGGCCAACGGCTTGTGCAGCGCATTGGGCTGGCGCACTAGTCCCGAACCCGATCCCGATCCTGGTTCCGATCCCGACACTCCTACCGATCCCCCATCCATATCACAGTTCGTTTCGTTTGTTTCGGAATGATTCAGCGTGCTGAGCGAGGCCTGTGCGGATTCAAGAAGTGCCCCGCCCACAAAGAGCCCGGCGCTCAGGCCATTGATGGAGGGTCGCTCCCGATCCCTGTCCCGTTTGACGACCATGCGCGGTGAGTCCCTAACGGATCCCTGCAGACTGTACGTCGACTCGCCGTCCATCGGCCGGGGAACGGTGCTCTGGCGCCTGGATCCGGTGCCGCAGAAGTGCATGGCCTGGATGCTCGGCTGGCGGGAGTCGGGATTCAGCTTGGGACTCTTGCGCGGACGACTGAACAGCGGCGGCGGCATGTCCATCATGTCCACGAGCTTCTTCTGTATTGCATTCTCGTTGGCTCCGGTCAGCCACCAGGTGACCACCTCGCCCTTGCCCTTCATGTTGACCAGGCCGCGTTTCTCGGTGATGTAGCCGCCGCCCAGTTTGTCCAGCGCCAGCTTGCACTTGTTGGAAATGTGGATCTTCAGCGCCTCGCCGTTGCTCTCCATCCGCGACGCCGTGTTGACGGTGTCGCCAAAGAGGCAGTAGCGCGGCATCGTCAGTCCCACCACGCCCGCCACCACCGGACCCGTGTGCATCCCGATGCGCAGCTTCAGCGTCTCGTTGGGTCGATGGGCGATGCGGTGCTGCTTGACCGCCTGGAGCAGCTCGAGCGCCATCGAAGCTATTTCGCCCGCATGGCGATCCCCATTCTTAATGGGCAGACCCGAGACCTTAAATGGAAACAAGATTAATTATAATAAATATGAACTCGAAGATTGATTATTTTAATATAAATAAATATTTACATTTGAATGTTTGTTGATAAGTTAATCTTAAGAATTCAGAAATACTCAGATTAGCATGTCTGTTGAGGAGTTATTTTTAAAACTTCACTAGGTTGCAATTTTTAATTATAACAGAAAACTATATATCATTAGTTAAAGGATGCCAGCCATTCTACAAAGCAATCTTTATCGACTACATTTTGATTATGATTTTTTCGGTATTAAAATAAAACTAGGTAGAAACTCTTAATTTATTAAACTACAGGCTTCTTTTTTTATTATGATTACAGAATATTACTTTATTTTGTGAGTCTCGACAGATGTAGAAAATTGAATAAAAAATGGTCTATGTCTGCGATCTCTTGTTAATTAAAATTTTTGTAGATCTTTGTTCATCTGACCTATTTTGTACTTACCACCATGTACGCATCTCCAATTGTTTCCACTTTGTACACGTCATAGCCGCGTATGATGCGATCGAACACTGTGTAGAGATCATTCAAAAAGTTCACCACTTGCAGCGGTGTGCTCTCCGCCGACATTGCAGTGAAACCAACAATGTCGCTGAAGTAGATGGTGACCTGGGGAGAATAAGCGACAAAAACCATCAGAAACCCAATTCAAAACATGGGTTTTAATTCTATTAACTTAACTTTACACACACCCTAATGTTTACATTGCTCAAACTTAGTTGTTTAGTAGTTTAGAGTAATTTGCATTGGGCTTCCTAGAAACTGTTGCTTATACAGAAAATAATTACTGCACAAACTTTTTTTGTCGCTTACATTATATTTTCCGACAAGGGAATATATATAATGTATAGTTGAAAGCGTGAAAACTTTGTAAATATTGAAGGAGCCAATTTAATTTTTTGTGCAGATGTGTTTTACACAACTCTTTGTATGCCAAACTAAATTTTATTTTGTTCTATTTAAATGTATTCAATTTTTTTAAACTTTAAAAAAATTACAAATTAATTGAGTGCCTTTTTAAATGTTTAATTTGGCGTTTATAGAATAATGACTTACCAAATCATAGGATACCGGCTCGACGCCCTGACCCATCGTCAATTTCTCGGCCACCGACTGCGGCAGCATGCGATGCAGCAGATCCTCCGTCTTCATCTTCTCCTCGCAGAGGAGTCGCGTGCGCTCGGTGACAATGTCCTCCAAGTTGTTGGCATACTTCTCCATCATTTCCATCATTTGGTCCATGATGTTTTTGGTCTTACCGCCGCGCATCTTTTTCAATCGATTGCTAGGGGGAAATATAAATTCAACTTGTTTAATTTTCTTTGAGCTTAATACAAATAAAACCCATTACCGTATGACACTGAATTCGGGGCGCTCGTCGGGGTCTTCGGCCCAGCAGTCCCGGATGCAGGCCAGCACATAATCCGGACAGGACTCGGCCTCGATGATGGACTCCACTTCCGGCCGAAACGGATCCTCCCCCTTGAGCGGTAGCTTCTTGACGTAGTCCACGATTTCCTTTGGTTCAAAGTTGATTTGTCCGAACGGACCCTTACGACTAAATATCTCGTACATGATGATGGCAAAGGCGTACACATCGCCCTTCTGGCTGCCGTGGATGTGATTCCGCAGCAGTTCCGGGGCACGCCAAAGTTGGTCTTTAAATAAAAAGTATTTAAACAAATTTTAAAGAAAGTAAACAGTTTAGATAGATAATTCTTACTTCGATAATGCTGATGCTCTCCGATGGACTCGTTTTCGGCACACTGACGCAACTCGTGCAGCCCGAAATCGGTTACTTGGAGCATCCAGCGGGAGGTGACCACACAATTCGAGGACTTGAGGTTGCCATGATAGACCAGTTGAGAATTGTGTATGTAGATCATGCCCTGCAAAGAAGTCAAGCAACAAGATGTAAGTGAGATCAAGATAATGAGTGAGAAATGTTCTTATGTTTATTACTCCCAAATATTTAGATTATAAAAAATATAAAAGATTATAGTAAGTTCATTTGAACTGTCGTAATTTGTACAAATCATATTTTGTTAAGCAAGAGTTCTCAACACATTCATTCTGAAAAGCTTGTTATAGTAGTTCTGGTTATGATTAAATCTAAACTTATTATTATTGGTAGACATTTTGTACGTAGTGACATTGACTTCTACCCACCTTAATGAGGTCGTGGATGAGTGAGGCAATAAATAGGTCATCCAGTTTAATGTCCTCGTTCTCGATGATGTCGTAAAGACTGCCTTTGGCACAGTAATCGGTGACTAGAAGGATGCGCGTCGGCTCCACGCTGGCGCCAATGAAGCTGTTGATGTTGTCGTGCCGCAGTTCGCGCAGCAACCTCATCTCCTTCATGATCTCCCTGGAAATGTCGCGCTTTCGGGGGAATTTCAGCTCCTTGATACGGACCACGGCGCCACGCAGGCGACCCGTGGAGGTTACAAACTGGTTGGTCCAGCGGGAGCCATAGCTTTGGGCACTCATCAAACTGACCTAAAGAGGGGTGACAAAATAAAGGAATAATCACTGGTAACGAAACATAAAAAAATATCCACTTACTTTGCTGGGTGAGGAGACAATCTCGTTGCCAGAATAACCCTTGATATCGTTTGGGTCAATCTTCCAGAGTAAACCCTCGATCTCCAACTCTATTTTCCACTTTCGATATATGCTCATGGTAATCACACCGGAGCAAAAGAGCAGCACGCCCAAAACCACGGCGGCCACTGTCGACGTGTAGTGGGTGGCATCCTTTTGGCAAAGCTCGTTGGCAAATCCGCACATCGGTTCATCCGTGGGCTTCTCACCGCCCGATGGCCAATCTATAGAGCCATTGATCAGCTTGTACTCCTACCGTACACAAGAAAATGAACATAACTTGATGAGTTGAGATGTGATGGAAGTTTTGAGGGGCACTCAACATAAGCGGGAACCAATTGAAAGGAAGGCAAACTAAAAAAGAGAAGACGACTCACTCACTGGAAGTTCTTCGCCTTGGTGAAAGTACGCTACAGGAACCATGTGATAGTTGCAGGGCATGTTGTTGGAATTGTTCCACTTGTGGGGCTTGTAGGCCAGGACCGAAAAGTTACCTTCCGAGTCGCCATACTGATCGATCTTGATCTTGGATCCGGTGATGCCTTTGGTATGAAATAATATAACCAATATTGATATTTTTTATATAGTCAAAAAGACAAAACTCACTCATATAAGTACGATTTTTGATTATGGTATCGATGACCCGAGTCCCATTGCTGGCCACTTCAAAGATCACTTCATCGGTTAGAACTCGCGTCTCCTGGCGCAGCATTTTGTCCACAGCCCAGGCATACAGCTTCACCGAATCGTACAGATAGGCGGCATAGATCGATATAAACTGAATATCAAAGGTAGGGGTGGTTACAAAGCGATTATCAAAAGATTTTGATTCGGTGCACTTTTTACCTTGCTAAAATTACTTTCAACAAATAGCTTGGGAATCGATAAATTGAAAGGTGGTTTCGAGCTATATTTTTGCACTTGTTCCGTAAACTGTATGTAGTCCTTTGTTGGGGGCGTGGAGGCCACGACGAGCAGACTACGCGCCAATTGGTTGAAGTTCTCTGTGCTGTGGCAATTCGACATAAGAGCTATTTGATCCACTCTACGCAAATACTTTTCTGCCTCCCTGAAACACAAATTCACAAACAATTATTAAACCATTTTCAAGAATTTTATGGCTATAAATAAATTACCTCTCCGAATAGACCATCATGTCGACAAAGATCACCATATACTCGCCTCGAGCAAACAGACCAGCGGTCTCCATGGAGCTCATAAAATCAACCAGACTATTGGCCGCCCCAAGGAATACGTAGATCCGAGTGCGGTTCATCGTATTCTGCACTAGCTGTTGAGGGAAATTATCAAAGAATAATATATATAATGTTATATATCGAACTTAAACATATCTATATAGTAAACTATTTAATAATTAAGTTTCAAATTATCAAATCAACTAAAACATCTTGATAAACTTTATCGGAAAATTACTTTGCTTCTACTTATATTAGAAAAATGAAAATATGAAAGGAAAATTTGATGAAAAGCTGCATTTACATGAACCCCTTTTAATTTAGTTGCGCATATAGGACTATAATATCTACATATTTTTATCAAAAAATTTTTCGTTATGTTAGGTTGATGTTTCAATCGTTTTAATTACAAAACAAAGAATTAGAATAATACTAATAAAAACTCACCTGATACCAATACCCAGAGCGACAGCAGTCCAGCATCAGCTCACAACATTTGGCCCGATTATCGATGAAGGACTGCTTGTGGTTTATGGTCATGTTGCGCTTAGTGGCCTGATCTTTAAGGAGATCTGCCACCGGAGCCCACACATCCTCGTACAAAATGGAAAACTTCTGCCACGCATAATATCGTAGAAGAGCAAGCAGCGATTTAACGACCTGAAAAATGCGAAATTTAATGTGTGCCATGTGAGTTGTGCATCAAGAAAAAGATCAAAGGATTAGAAAGAATGTGCAAAGCCAGTGCATATTTTATTGGCTTTTGTTTTCGGTTTAGCTGCAGCTTAGGGAAACATAATAGTATTATTTTTATGATAAATTCTGCAACGCTGGATAAACAAATTGAAATATTTTAAAAATACGAAAAGAGTTTGCTGATTACTCAAAAAGTTGTATTTAAGGATGATGTTTAGTTGACGGTATTCTTATTTTAATTTACAGCGCAGAAAATAATTAATAACTTATTTATCCTTTAAAAGTCTTTTAAAAATATTTATTAATAATATTAATATTAATATAAACATTTATTCTCTGACAAACAAAATGAAAGTCCTCTATGCTTTGACGTTTCCTATAATTTTATTTTATAGTATTTTCTACCGAAGTTATGTTGTTTTCTACTTATACTAAAAAATATTCTCGTCTGACAACACTGATTAAACGTTAATTTTTCTTTTGGCTTGCGGTAACTCCCAGGCTTCCTTTGTCCTTTTAATTTTGCCGTTTGTTTTCACCGGCTTGCAGATAATCCAAGGCTAAGTAGCTGTCCCAGTCGAGTCACAAGGCCACCGCATGGATGGCCACCCAAAGCGTTATGATACCCACCCACCCACTTGTCGCAGGCAGCCACCTGTTGCCCACCCACTGTTTACTCACCTGCGTATCTGGCGGTTCAGTGCGGGCGAATGTCGGTATGGCGGATGCACGGTACTCTGCGCATTTCTATTGAAACGGGAAAAATACAAGAACCAAGAACACCGCCGTGAAATGAGCAATTCCGTTGCATAAAATATAATGCGTTGCGTGAAATTGTATGTTGGCACGTTGATTGCGATGTACGACATCATAAATCAGACGCTCGAAATACTTACATAGGAAATCATTGGAATGTTTCGACTCTGCGAGACGATGGCCTCCACGTAGCATGGTCCTTCTGGTCCGAAAATGGTAGCGATGCCATCGCATATCATCTCGGTAATGGCTTTGGTGGCCAGTACAGTGTCCCCTTTGGTGTCATTCCAGCGCAGATCCAGTGTCACATTTGGGAGCAGATAGGGATCTTTGTTGACCTGTGTCCCGAAAAGAGGAAGATAAATAGTTTTGAAGAGTATTTTTTAAGAAAATATCACATTCTAGTCTTCTAACGATCTTTAAGAATGACTTTAATGGCTATTACAGAAATTCTTTGCTTCTTAAGACGGAACGATTTATTTATTTCCGACGTTCAACTTTTATTCCCAATTTAACAGGCCTAGAAAGGACCGATTTATATTTATAACTAAATCACAGCCACTTACCTCATCCAGGGCCATAGTCAGGGCACCGGATATGGCCAGTCCCTGGCGCGTCTTAAGGTCGCCAGTGAGGGCCGTTAGGTAGCCGACTGTGAGGACGGTGCGATGATTGCTACAGTCGCGTACTGCCACCGACAGCAAGAGTAGTAGATTAAAGGGCCAACGCGTCATGGCCCCTTAGGCCGGGGCCGTTCAGCGCGACGCCTATGGGTTCCAACAGATTCTCACACTGCAATGAACGGAGAAAAAGAGGTTAAAGATCAGAGAACGGACCAACAGAAACCCAAACTAAGTGAGGATGCAATCGCAACTGTCAAGGACACCCTTTGCATAATAAAAATGCTTGTTTGACAAAGGCAAACACAAATAGGAAACAGCATTCTGAGCGCATTTCAGACACTTGGCTTGATTCGGATGAAAGAACTAGATTGCAGACAAAGCAGAAAAGCACACTCACTGAACAGTACACAGGGAATAAATAATATTATAATATACATTTTTTTATATAAATTTGTTTGCTATATTTTATATAAAATTGGTTACTAAGTAGCACCTCCTCTAGACTTTGATCAAAAATTTCATTCATATTGGCATACGTGACGTATGAGTAATTGGTATAAACACTATTTATTGCTCACAAAAATTTGCCATAAATCAACTTCCACCTAAGGTAAATATAAATATAAACATAATATTGTGTTTTTTTTTTCTCACCATAAAGTTATCTTATTAAGTATAAAGTTACTTATAATTTGATCTTATAATTAAGAAATATAGTCAAAGTAAAACCATTTTTTTCTGTTTAGCAATAAGCTGTAACAGAGACGGAGAAGGAAATGACTTATGAATGTACTCTAGCAACAGGATGCAAAGCCAGTGCCCACGCAAACAAATGTCAAATGTTAGAATGGCAAACTTCAATATCGTTGACCACTCGGAGGGCAAACGAGCGTAGGAATTTTGTAATTAGTGTTTTCAGTACTTTATCATGAGTCAGTGGCAAATCACTGATAAGTAGCTTACTGGCGAGGCCTCTTTCATTCAGGATTTTCATTTACCCTCCCGCACAGGACCTCCCGTAATGATGTGTGCACAGCTTGTTAATATTAATTATGCATGCGTTGATTTTGTCATTATGTAATTTCGTTTGAGGCATTAAATATATATGTGTATATATCGCTGGCTATTTTGTTTCAGGAATTTGTTTGTTATTATCCCAGCCCACGCAAACACAAGCACCCCATCGCCATGCACCTGTTTTTGTCCTGATTGTTTGCGCTGAAGTGGAAGCTTATTCCATGGGATTGGATTACGGAACTGTTCGGCTGGATGATGGCGTCGCTCATCATTGTTTGTCTTTTCTTTTTCGTATAAGTTTAATTAAAAGAATAATGTAAATACGAAAGCCAATATTGAACGGAATGAAGAGGAAACATTTCATAATAATTATGCAATTAAAATCGGATGTTTTTCTTTTGTGTTTAAGGTTCAATTATAATTTAAACACAATTAAAACACAATTCAAAAGCATAGAGTAAACACATTTGTAAAAGCATTATAAAAACGTACACTTAAATAAATCATTTCATATACATTTCATTCAAAATGAATTTTACAAATTGCGGTTAAATAAATTTTATATATTTACTAACGTTTAAATTAATAATTTAAAAATTTAAGCAAATATGCATCGCATTTAATATTTTATTACTCTTTGAAATTTCAGGAATTCCCTGATTACCTAGAATAACACTTATGTATATTGAAGGCTTTTACTTTTTTGCCATTCAGCATGGAGTCGCTATCTTTCGAGCACCCCAATCTCAATCAATAAGATTCGACGAAATGCTCACGCCACCATAAATTAGCATTTCCGACACACTTCACATATTTGTTTCTTGAAGTTGTTTATATTTCGCCAATGTTGCGTTTTAAAATTAGAACTACTTGGCAGGGATAGAAAATTTTCGGCGCCACTGTTAAATATTTGCGCACCATTTTGACACAATGCGAAACGCGTTTCCGAGACACGAATAAAAAGGGATTTAAATTTATTTTAAGTGCGGCTAAAATAGAAATCTCCTTTTCCCAGAATTTAGATTAGCTTGATATGAAGGCATATCACATTCTTTTAAAATGTATAAAGTTTGTACAGAATTTATGGGAACGGGAATGTTAAGTTTTTATAAAAATCATCTATGAGTTATTTTTTTGTAAATATTTTGTCTTTCAAAATTACGATAAATCGGCCCCTTTTCATATAGTGTCAGATGCGTATTGTTTTAAATGATCAGATCCTGTTCGATCTCAAATCCCACATCATGTTCGTTATTTGTCAGTGGTTGGTCTAGAAATTTTTTGTTTTTTCGATTCGAAAGTTTTCACCTTTTTCCGTCGAACACTCCTCCGGCAAAAGACCCTCAAAATTCAATGTTTGCTTTGAAATCAAGAGCCCGTCCTTAGAGCGTACTGGAGTGGAGCCGCCGTCGATTCCTAGTTCGAGTCCGAGGGTTTGATTGAACTCGAAATCCACACGTCTACCGTGAAGCCGAAGGTCCGTCGTCGCACTCGTGAACTATGTGACAGCGGCACTTTGAGGATAGCGCCAGGGCCGGGTTTACCATTGAGCCTCCGGAGGAGCCGGAATCACAGCCTGAGATTACGACGCCGCAGGGCAGCAGTTTCGAGGAGGAGCAGCAGCAGCAGCAGCAGCAGCCGATCCACGGACGAAAGCGAACCCGGCGCCATGGCCATTCACGAGCAGATCGACAACCTCAACATCTGGTGGTTTCCGCGCGACTTCTGCCAGTCGCGGTTTGGCGAATTCCAGCAGAGCGGCACCAACTCCTGTACCCTCATATCCCTGATACTGGCCGACAAAGTGTCCAAGGCGGAGAGGTTCTACCACCGGGTATCCGATCTGCCGATGCGCGGCTGGGAGCTCTTCGGCAATGCCATGAACGACGGCAACAATGTGTACCACAATGTGATCACAACCAACACACCGCAGGCCAGGAACCTCAATCTAAACATTCCGGATGCGATCGCTGCCATTCGATCGCAGCACAAAATGAACTTCCGGCTGGAGGAGTGGTTCTACACGCACATGGAGGCCGACCCCAGGAATCCGATGTACAATCGAAACGTGGCCGTGCAGCTGTCCCGGATTTTCCACATCACGATGCAGGTATTTCAGCAGGCCAACGGGCGGGATAACATGGCCACGCACCTTTTTGCCGCCATTATTGCGGACAGTCGAACGGTGATGGTAACCTTCGATTTCCGATCCTCGATCGTCGCCCTCTTCGACTCGCACCAGCACGGCCGGGATGCGGGCGCCGTCTTCGCCCAGTGCACGCTCCAGAACATGGACGACCTGCTTTTCTGGTTCATCAGCATGCTGCACAACGTCTACTCCAGCCGGCCCTCGCTGTTCGAGATCTCGTTCCTCAGCTCGCAGCCGGGTGTGGCCAAGCGCATTCCGCCGGCCATCAAAAAGATCGCCGGCGAGCTGAAGAAGCCGCTTAAGATGAACATTCCCAGGCCCTAGCACTGATCATCCATCGTGACAAGGAAAATCCATCCAGTACTCCCACCTACTATCAAAAAGGCAGGTCTAAGAGCGGGCCAAAAGTTTTAAACTAGTCGAAACCAATTTATCGGACCATTTACGAACAAAATCTTTAAGTTTCCATAGACAAAATTGTGCGTTTGGGAAAATTCAAAATTTTCAGTAGACCATAAACCAATAAATAACGAACACCATTTCATATTGTTTTCCTATAAAATATGGTGGCTACTAAAGTACATTTCGGGAATGCATTATATTACTACTTTTATAGTATCTTTATCTATTTCAAGTCAGCGATAACGTCATTTAAAATTGGCAATATCCATCACTAAGATCAATTCATACTTTTGATTTATCTGTTTTATTAGCTTAGATCTTTTAAGCTTTATATTATAACGGTTCTGCAAGTCACCTAATCAACTTTCAATTTAACAAGAATTGCCTTTTCATTCTAAACTAATTTTCTGAAATTCCAATACGCAATTTGTGCTTTTACCTCGCACTTTTGCGCAGCAATAGACAAAATTAAATATCTAACTAATTTGCTGAACTAAATAATGACACTTAAAATTATTTAATTGTGGACACGTTATTTACCGTTCCTTGTGTGTGGATGTGTGCGTTTTTGTTGATATCTGTTTATTTATTTATAATTTCTGTTATAATTTCTGTTTTTAATTACACTTGAGTAAACAATTAATATAAAAGACGCTCGAACATCTGCGTGGGGGATTTTTCTCCTGTTGTTGTTGGTTTCTTGGTTTTTGGCCTCCCGGCTAACCCAAAATCGAATGGCTTAAAGAAAGCAACAAAAATGACAAAAAAAAAGAATAAAAGTTGAACTTTGTAACGGGAATTGAGTATGTAGTGCGCGTGTTGCTCAGCCGTATTTTTCTCGACTTCTAATCAAAATGAGTTAAATAAACACATAACGTAACCTATTAAGAACTTAGTACGTGACAACAATTTAAATATTTATAAAGTAAACAGAGAGTCCGCGAGACAGAGAGACAAAGAGACGGAGAGAAGCGGAGGAGGAGAGGAGGAGAGTCTAAAAATAGAATCACATATCAAAGAAAATATGAGAAAACAAATCGAAAACAGAGGCGCAAGACGTGATAAAACGTTTAACGTTAAATGTGAAAAGCGGCCAGAGAGAAGTCAAAACAGAGAAATAGAGAAATAGAGAAAACGAGAGCGTCAAAGAGAAAAAGAGCAATGCATCCGAGTTGTAATCAACAAACAAACAGCTACAAGTTGTGTAATATAAAAATATATCGCGTAGCCGCAACGTGGGCCGTATTTCATACACCGTGCTCTTTTCATCTTACTCTTTTCTCTCTCTTTCCAACAGCGCAACAAGTTGCAGTGGTATTTTTTTTTCGCTTTTGGGGCGGGGGATCCCGCTTTTATTGCACTTTTCAGACGAAGTTGTTTGTTGCTGCACGTGTGTATACACATACTTGTGTACAAATTGTCTGGATGTCTAAAAATAAAACCTGCATACTAAAAATAGAAACCAGACGCAAACACGACAATCCATTGGCCAGTGGATAAACCAACACGACATTACATATTTCAACAAACAAACATCACCAAGGGGGTTCCCCGAGGGGGGAGAAGCAGTGATTTTCGAGAAATAAGAAATCTCGGGGTTTCCCAGGGGGGGGACGAGAAATAAATAAAAACAAATACCAACGGGCAGGCACCATCAAAATGTGCGTGCCTCAGTCGCCGACAATTGTCATCGACATCCACATCATTGACTCACTGCCGGGTATATATAATATTATATCACACGCCATTCCACCATACCATACTATACCCCACAACAGACCCATTCTCAGTTTCAGTTCCAATTCAATCTGAACGTCTGGCCTAGCGATTGTGTTCTTATGTATTTACATATAATCAGATATGTACAAATGTGCGTTTGTCGACCTCTCAATTTTATTTCTTTCTCGAAACGCGATTTGTATGGAACAGAGTTTCGAATTTTATTGGGGTAGGTTCGAGGTCCCCAATTAAGCTGACCAATGAAAGTTCCCTAAAGAGTTAAAGGTATTAACACTATCATTTACCAGAAGATTTATTTTGGGAAGGGCAGGCGTATTTCCGTCTTTAGTTTCTCAAGTAAATTCGAGTTTAGTTAAATAAAGACAAGAAACAATTTATTTTTGCAAAGCGCAAGTAACAAAGTGTATGAGATAGAAACATTTTTTCCTGTCGATATGATAAGAAAATTAAGATTTGTTTCAAATCGTTCTGTATAAAGGCACATATAAATGAAAAATCAGAAAATATTAGGCTCAGTTTAGAGGCCTGACCACCCACAACAAAAACCCAAAGAACAGATGCTTACAATATTAAAGTAAGCCTTTTAACAATTTTCAATTCCCTTGCGGGATTCTGTTTATTTTCGATTTGTGAGTATCTGTTATTTGCCTCGCTGACAATCAGTTCAAGGACATTACCCCACATACACAGAGACAGGCCATTTAAATCCTCTTGGTACTATCAATCATCAACAAGTTAACCCCACAAAAAGGGCAAACCAACAGAACCCTTCGCACAATGAAACATTATCTCACCACACACACAACACCCACACGTGGAGGGCCTTGGAAAAGGGTTCAAAGGCCCCTACAAATGGGAGTGAGTAGGGTCTGTTGGGCCTTAACTGGCCCACCATTAGTTAGATTATTGGGCCCTAATGTGCAATTTGATTTCATCGTCCTCTGAGATGCTTTCCAGTGAGAAAGAGAATGTGTAAGAGTAGTTCCTAATTAGAAGTGGGGGAGATAAAGGCGTTTCGCTAATGAGAAATGACGGAGAAGCCTTTAAAGTTTATGCTTCACTGAGTGAGTGAAAGTGGAGCGGTGGATCGGGTACGAACTGAACAGGACCGTTTGACAGGAAATGACAAATGAGTGGCTTATAGGTGTTCCATAACCGCAAGGACACTCCGTGCTGCAGAACAGAGGAGTGTCGTTTCACGGAGGAGCGGTAGTAACCCGACAGTTCTTGTTAGGCGAGCTGATTGCTGATTGGATAGGACTAAAAATCAACAGACAGAGGAGGGGTCACACAAAGGATAATATTTAGAATACAATATGTACATGAAAAATTACAGGCACTTAATCAAACTGAATATCATAAAACTTCATAAACATAAATTAAGTTGAGGTTGCCAATTTAAATCTAAGCGTTTTGTATTTTAAAAACAAATATTCTGATAAGTTTTCTAATACATTGTAACGAGGTACTGTTTCTCAACTGCTCAAAAGGCTTTAATTGGATTATTTTGTTTTTTTCTGGTTTTTCTTAAAGTGCAGTATCAGTTCACCTGAATGGCAGCTTATCAATCTCGGGCCCTTTGCAATCAAATACCAACAAAAACGAATTGTTCAACAGTGGCAAAAGTTTCCCCTTCTTCTTTTTGCAAACTCTTGCCACCTTCCTCTCCGGTGCTGAGCAATCACAATCCGTGCTTCGAATTGAAATCAGGCATCAATAGCCAAATACAACCAGCATACAATTTGTTGAATGAAAATGAAACGGAACTCCTTAACAATAACAATTTCATGGGAAGCAACCAGACAAAAAAACAAATGATGCAAAAACTTCCATTTGGCCATCAAAACAAAAAAAAGAAATTTGAAATTGCTGTATAGACGAGGAACTCGACTATGAATTACCTGCTGTCTACTGCCGTATTGAAAAATGTGCTGAAAAAACCTAAGGAACCGTTTGACTTTTTACAAAAATAATTGCGTTATATTTTAAGTGTACAAAAAAATCGAATCAGCTGTTCATGCTTACCAAATCTTCTTTTACGAGGTAGAAGGTATGGTTTTGCCAAATATTCCAAGAATTTATAAAATCCAATTAGAAAATGTCATTATCGATTTCAACAAAATTCAGTGGTTAGAAGTTTAGTTACTTTTATATAAAGCAATTAGTCTCCGGAAGTACTTGTACTTGATTGTTTGAAATTATCCAGTTAAACAACAGGCATTTAAAAATAAATTTCTCAATGGGAAAGTGTTTCTATTTAACACCATTCTCGTCTCACCAACAAATTGTTGAAGCTCGGATGAGCGGTATGATGAGGACCAGAATATGGAGTAAGCATTGTCAGCACATGTGTTGTGTTGCAAACTGAAATTTCACTTTCAAAGAGACCAAAAGCGTCGTTGACGATGATGAGGCCGGGATGTGGGGACAGGGGCTGCTGTAGGATGGCTTGGCATGCAATGCCATGGCCTTAGCCGCAGTTCCAACTCAAACTCCGTCCGCTCTGCAGTCTCCTTTCCTTAACTACTCCCTGATATGAGGCGCCGTTTTGCAAGCCGTAAAAGGAGACAACCCATGACGGCAGCTTTGGCATTTAACAAGCAAGCCACAGCCCAAACAAAGACAGAAAGAGAAAGATACGAGTGCACTTAAAACAAAATATGGAGCAAAAATTACATTCAATTTTATTGAAGAAATAAGACTTTGAATTGGTTTGGAAAGTCTTTATATTGGATTTTGGTTGTGTGGTTCGTAGGCTATTATTGAATTGAAATGTATCTACCATCCAAACTATGGTTGATTAATAAGAGGTCTACCATCCAAACTATGGTTGATTAATATGAGGTCTACCATCCAATAAATGTTATTCAAACATGATGAATCTGGCTTTTATAGTTCCAAAAATTCTTTTCTTTGTTCAGAGAAATCGGCTTTTTGGTCCCTGATTAATAAGGAACTTTTTAATAAAGAAAACGCTTTTTTACATAATTTTCAACTAATCTTGAATCGATTTTTTGTTGTTATAAAATATGATCTTTTATCCAAATTATTGTGCAGAATTTTTCAAGTGTATGGAGAGAGACCCACTATAAGGATAGGACAGGGGGGTAACGACTGGTCCTAACCATTTTTGGGAAGCGAGTCCAAGCAACCACTTTGGGTCGTGTGAAAGTGAAGGGCTCGCAGTGACTTTTGAGGTCGTTGCCAAAAATTTAGCTGAACTCAGCTCAGCTGACAACAATCAGTGGCGAAACATTTATGAGCGGTGGTACGGTGAAGTTATGAGTGAAGGAGAAGCTTGCAATCAGTGCTGCAGGTCGGTATCGCCATCTCAATCTCCACTCGGATCCTCTCGCTTCCTCGCGGGTTGTCATGCAAAGCAGACTTGGGAGCTGCCGTAGTCTTGGTGCTGCCAAAAAACTGGATTTTCTAAAAATAGACCGTGGGGAAATACTTGAATACGCGCCACATGTGCAACGGCCGCCAAAAGGCTCAAAATACAACAGCAAAAAAAGGCACAACAACTCAAATCAAGCCGAGTTTCAGGAACGAGAGGTAAAGTCAAACGGACACTCAAAGCACATCTCTGGCTCTTTCCTCCCAAAAAAAAAGGGTTAAGTGGTAACAGGAAACAGAATTTCCGTTGTACCCCGAAATAGTCGCAGAGGAAAATCCATTCAGTTGCTCAGTCGGCAAATAGAAATCTACAATGCCTTTTGGCAATGAGTTCTTGGGATTCTTCAGAGTCTCCAAATCAAAGTGAAAAATTTTAATTGCTTAAACGGCACAAAATTGAGTGAAGCAGTGATGATTAGCATCCCCAGTTTGATAACAAAAATGTTTAATTTTATTTTAAAAAAATCAATTGTTTCAGTAAATTGTAGACAAATAAATGTATTTTAATATTACTTATACAAACTGAAGTTTTCTTAGCACTTTCTGGTATATAACTTTACTACATAACTTTGTACTTGATTTGGAAAAATTGAAAACAAAAAAAAAAAAAAACAAACAATTTTTATTAAATTTTTTAAGTGTATTAATATAATCGACTCAGACTGACCACAAATGCACAGGGTCCCCAACTAATATTGTGGCTGAATTGGATCTTCTCCAAAGCTAATCAATGCGAGCAGAGTGTTCGTCTATCAAGATTATCCAGTTTCAACGCTTCTCTTCCTTTTTGCCTTATAGGCCATTAGAAATGTTTTCTATTTCATCGATGATGCCTTCGCAGGCTCTCAAGAGCATTTGCCAGCCAATGCGTCGCGCCGTGGCCTCGTCGTCGAAGCTTCGCATCTGGATGAATGCACTTAAACATTTGATTGTCAGAAGATTGTAAGCAAAAGTCCTTGATTTATAAATTAGTATTGTTTATTAAAATATTTAAGAAGTATTCCCATAATATCTTCGATTGCAATTATTCAGGTTATCGGATAATGTTAAGTCTGTTTTATATACTTTATTGATATTAAAGTGAAAGAACATTTTTCAATTATATTCTGGCAATGAAAAAATTATGCAATTTACTATATTTCAAAAACTCATTAATGTCTGCGAGTCTGGATGACCTTTTTGTACTTTCTTATTTGCTGTATATCTACAGGGTTTGTATTGTTAGACTTTTTCCTGAAAATCCCCATATTATTCTACGAATTTTGCGAAAACAAAGTGAAGAAATATCTTATTTTGCTGAAATACATTACTTGGTAACGTTCTCTACTGTTCTTAGAAATTTAAAATTGTGGTTTTTTAACATGTAGGAGACATTTTGAGGAGTGTGCTTGGCACTTGCTCCTCCGCTGTCCTTGCCATCTTGTCCAGTTTGCGTTTGTTTGGGTGACGGGGTGGCTGCCTGGTTTCCTGGCTATCTGGCTGGCTTACTTGGCTCCCTGGCTGGCTGGATGGACTGGCTCCGACTACTTGGGGCTGGGTTGTCTTGATGGGTTTAACAATTTAACAAGTTCCATGCAAGTTGCTGCTGCTGGTGCTGTAGCGGCTGCTGCCTCTGTGTCTGCCATTGCAGGCAAAGTGGTTTAACTGGTATTATTATTATTATTTTTATTAACTATAGTGGCCAGTTATATGGCTCACTCCAGCCCAGCTCATTCTCTGCTCTCTGGCGAGAGTCAGCATTCCAAGTCCGCCAAACGTACCGAAACTAATTTCAAATCTTTCCCCCCCCCCAAACTTAAGCCGTGTGCAATGTGGCGTATACGTAATAATTTCTTGAGTACTTGTGAGGAAACGTCTGTTCATTAATATTATTGTTCCGTTTTCAGCCATTAAGTTGCTATGTAAAGCGACAGTTCTTGTCGAAGAACGATATATATAAAGTACAGCGATAAGAGCGAAGGGTAAGTATGAATTGAGTAGTAAATTACTCAAGTTACAGCTGTCAAGATGGTTGATTGGATGTTGAGCCCAGCTAAGGGAGAAAGCTTTAAAGGATTGAATCGGTAGCATATTGAAGGAAGCTGACAGCCAGTGAAACAGATTTGCACTTAATTTACCCACGAGCAAAGAAACTTCTTTTCAATGGGAAGCTTGGTATAAGCCCTTAATTATATATCGATGCGATGATTATTTTCAAAGTTACAGCCAATTTTTAAAAGGCTTTTTTAGAATGCTTGCAAGTACAAGTACAAGTAGGTGATGAGCAGCAACAAAAATGTGAGCCAAAATAACGCGTGCCGAAACACAAGTCTTGAAAAAAAATAAAGTAAAACCGGGACGATCGTGGCAGACTATGTGATTCTCCATATTTTTCACTCTTACTCTCTCTTTATATATATATATGTCTCCTCCGGGGCCCTGAGCTGAACGCCAAGGCCATTTATAAATACTCCAAGCTAAAAATAAAATTTGTTGTTGTACACCATGCTATATATTTGTTATTGTTGTTTTGGGTTTTTTTTTTTAAGCAAACAGCAACAACAGCAGCGATTAATGGCAAAGCGATATGCAAACAGCAAATGGAAGCGACGACTTGTTCTGAAATGAACTCAAAGCACCACGATATCCACACTGCATAAAGCCAAAGATCCCAAAACGAACGCAAGATTGGAAACTTAAAAGTCACAGCTGATATGGCTAGATGTTTTATTAATAAGTTTAGTGTCCACTCATACCAAAGCTTCGGCTGGGCAAGCCAACTAAAAAAAGATTCGTAGCCCACATTTGATGGACTATACAATACTCGACCAACCAGTACTCACTCCAGTCGCGGCATTATCTCGACTCAGGTTTTATTCGTTTTATTTTGGGGTGTTGGCTGATAACACAGGCAGGCACAGAGCTGCCTCCCTCCTGCCCTCCGGTTGATTGGAATATTTTTGCACATAAAATTATATTAATAGTATACACAACACAGCATACAATCAAGCAAGAGCTCGGCGATAAAAATCGTCTCTTCAACGTCTTCGATTCCAATAAACATAATCATTATAATGCAAGGCAAGCGAGTTTTCTTGTTATTTCCCTTGTATTCCTATTTTTTCCTCTTTTTGGGCTCTGCGAAATCGATTCCATACTACACCTTAATTCCCCACATTCTGTCACCAACACACGTGTGCACATTAATAAATTCTAAATTTATGGTTTTATGGTTTGCCCGAATAATAATAACCGGGCAACAGTTAAGGCGACTGCGTATGAAAATCCCATTCGAACTTCAAATGAAAATATTTCGATAAATGAACAGCAAATTGGTTTTGCAGAAAAAGTAAGGTGGGGAAAATGCAAAGAAAAAAGGTGCAGAGTCAGTATGACATTGATTGTGTTGAATAATGGGAGGATTTGTGAAAGTGATTTATGTGGTTTTTTTCCAATAATTTAGATATAAAGCATTATACTCGTTTTAGTTGAAAGCCATACGAAATAAAAATTCTCGTACAAATGTGCGGAAATTAAATACGTATAATCATCACTTGGCAATCCACCAAACCACAACTAACGCAGAATATATCGAGTGAATTTAACTAGAAAATCCTTTTTGAGTCCTTCAGGGTCTTATGTGCAGAGCCTTAGGAGCACATTTGCAAACGATTTTTCCGATTTTTTTTATAGTCTGAAAAATCGAAATTAAAATGTACTCGAATGTAATCCATAAGCTGCTTTTAAACCCCGTTTAAGGACCTTGCAAATTCAGCATTTGCAGAAAACCTTCACCAACAGAAAATCCAAACTAAAAAGAGGAAATCGATTAATGGGGTTAAACATGTACTGGAAAAATGTGGAGCTTAGAGGATTTAAGGAGAAAATGCAAAAGAATGTTTGTCCTGGTTTGGCGGCATGCATTTCATTTGATTCCTAATTGATTGGAATTAAAATAATTGGTCGGCAACCGGCGCCAACAAAGTGCTAAATACATACCACTACAGCACTCTATCAATTCGTTGTCGGCCGTTTTCTATTTATTTTGTTATTAAATAATAAGACACAAATTAATGCAATTTGTTTACTCAACCCAACTCAACCGAACTCAAGGCAGGCGGTCTCACTCAATTAACCCCCCAAGAAGAATTGCCGGGCAAAAAATACAAAAAAGAAAAAAACCGAAGACTACAACAAGCTGAGAGGCGAGGGAAGACAAAGACCTATTTCTATTTTCTGATTAGTCATTGTCTGGCCACGCGACAACCAAAAAAGTAGAAAGCGAAAACGCATTAATTAAACAGTTAAGGTCGGTCTTCCAAGATTACTATCGGCATACAAAAAAATAGCCGAGAAAAGGGGCACATCTCAAAACGTGCCCAGCCCAACTGGCGGCGCCTTCTGTGCCCAGGTCTTCAAAGCCTCTCAATCCACCGATAGCCATTGACTTCCAGGTCACAAGATAGCAATGCCAAAACTTCAAACCTCAAACAAAAACTGAAATAGAAAAAAAAAACAAAAGCAAAAACAAACCTCAAATTTGACACCACATGATAAATGGTTTTCTATTTTTTTTCAGATGCTAGTTCCTACTGATGCCTCCAGCTACCTGATCAAACTGGATGTGGTTGTTTAGTCTTCGGTTTTCTTTTCTGCCAGATTCAATTAATTGGCATTTACTCAAATTATCCGATGATGACGGCCAATCAAATACTCTTTAAGTATAATTGGATTCGATGCGGCTTATCTAATGGCGCTGTATCATTTTTTAAGTGGCACTCTTTTGTGTTAAAAAATATGCTAGTTTAGTTTACTCTATGGTAAACATTTTAAGATGCTTCAACAGAAAAACCTGCAAGACTTTATTTTGAATTTTTTTTATATTAATACCTTTTTTAATCTTGTATCTGTTTATAAGCCAATTAAACACACAACAAAATATACAATAAGCTTTAATTGTATTATAATTAGCAATTTCCAGATAGAAAATATGTTTATTTCATAATTATATTTAATATTTTCTGCCATCTCGTTGCTCTTTTAAATCTTTTCAATCTTTTCTAAAAATAATTTAAATGTCTTAACGTTCAATATATATATAGTCGCAAATATTATCATATATGGGGCTTTTAAGCCCAAGTAATAAAAGCCTTCGCCCGGGAAATGATCTTTGTATCCCACCCTACTCCCAATTGAGTTTTCTTGTGCTAATTTAATTGCGGCTCGACTCCAGTTACCCATTGACTGATAGGCCCCATTGAACTTGTAACCCCTGCCACCAATCAAAGCCATTTAAGTTAAGTCTTCGACATTTTTTCCGGAGCAGCCGAGTCGTCGCCTCCATTCCATTGATTGATGGACTCGGCACGGCTTTTCTGTGTTCTTCATTCATTCCCCCGAGCGTGGGCTTACACATATTTTTAAGCTAATTACCCGGCGCCTTCGACTCCCGATCAAAGAGCTATCGCATATCACAATTTCGGCGAACACTCACGTAAATTATTGAAAGGCGAAAAAGAATTACTTGTCATATACCCACATACGTAAGTAAAAACGAAACACTTGATAAGAGCTCGAGATAAACAAATGATTTTGTCGACAAACAAAAACAAATAATTGACTGAGGGCGAAACGAAATCGAATTGAACAATATAATCACTTGAAAATGTCAGTTATAAGAACACTCGGGCCGCTCTATAGAGCCTAAACAAAAAAACGATCCATCGTCTTTGAATCGTATTTCAAGTGTTGCCATTGACGTTTAATTGCCGCTTAACAAATGTATTCTCCTTACGCTTTTGTTTTGTTTTCGGCTTTGGCTCCATGAATAATGACAGTTAAAGCTTGTATACATTTCAAGAGATTTTGGTTTTTTTGTTGAACTAATCGGCGAAGAGGTAGAAGAAATAGCCGAATCGAAACGGTAGACGATATAGAGAATGTCTTTTGTTTGTTATTTTTTTCATGTGTTTTTGTTATTTTTTCAGCGATTTTTTGTTAAACTTGAACGGCTGCCGGTTGTATGGAAATTGGGTGCCCTTGGATGACTTCCGCATTACGATGAAAGTGAATAGATAAAAGATTAGAGGAACAAAAGGTTCGATTGCAACTTCCTATTCATATTTTGAAGCTCTATTTCATTCGCGCTTTTGATGAAAAATAAAAAGGGGAAAATAATTGGAAATTAAAGATTATGTAGGGTAAAATCCAAGTTAAAATGCAATGTTCTTTATCAACATGGCAACCAAACTCGATCAAATTTGTTAAAACAACTAAAAAGAAAGATTCACTCAAGCATTGCACTAATAGAATTTCGGGTTTTATAATATTTATATCTTTAAACTTAGTAACCGGTTTACTGTCTGGAAAAAATATAACTATAAATAGAGAACTTCCAAACGAGTTTAAATAAATCAAATAGTCTACGACTACAAGCCACAATTTAAATATTGACCAGATGTCAAAACAAGCTGAGAATACTTAAATGTTGAATAAAAGTTCGCGGCTATTTATAGATTTCACAGATTTAAATGTTTGCATAGAGTAAATCCAGAGCTGAAGGTCTGCCAACACCTTTGGCTTAATCAGCTTAAACTTTGTATTTCAAGATCTATCCCCCACACATGCCACTATGCCTAATGAATAAACAACGAATTTTTTCCTGTTTTCATAATAATGTTTCGATATATATGTACAAATGTTTATAGATTCGAGAGTGTGCATGGTAAGGCTATACCAACCGACATATCATATTACTAATTGCGATTCTTTGTAACTGCTCGGATTCTATTTTTAGCTGGCGCAAATTCAGAGAGAACAAAATTTATTGTTTATATAAAAGTTATCTTTAAATTATCATTAATTTATCGTGCATGATAAAATGTGTAGTTCTCCATGTCAGCATATTGCTCTGTCTCCATGTGCGAGTGGATGAGTGGATTTGTGGTTGAGTGTCGCTAAATGGCGCGAGCGTACAAATATTATATGCCATCATACGAGGTATGGCTGTGAGAAAATAAAAATGAATACGAACTGAGAACAAAATGTGTAAATTAGTGTAAAAATTGCTAATAAACTAAAGTTTACAGAAGGAAGCGGTTGAAGGTTATTTAGCTCGAGTTCAGATAGAAAAGATCTAAGATTCTGGCATTGGCTCAGAAAGTTTCCATAATTAGAAACTTAAAAATCATGTTGAAGAACAGTAACTTGATTTCATTCCGGTGTCTTACAAGTCAAATATTACCAATCCAATTTAATTCCTTTTGGCTTTTAATTGAGTTAGCAACAAGTTAGTTCAGCAAACTTTCTTGGCTCACACTTTTGTAATTTTCTAGGAAGTATTAAAAACAAACATCTTTGTAACCATGAAATAGCCAATAGTTTCTTATTTGCATACCGAACTAAGTTTTTAAACTAAATTGCCAAAAAAGCTTTTGGCTCTACGAAGCTGAGTGGAAAGCAGCAAAAATTCGAGCGAGTTTGGACAGCCGCGCTGAATCAGACTTTGTCGTTCAAAATCGAGAAAAAAAGAACGTCGATACTTATATACCAGCATGGATACACATATCTGCGATATATATTCACGTGTGAGATATTGTATAAGAAAGTCGAATTGTGCTCATTGCACAAATTTTGCATATGTTTGTTTTTTATCTGAGTTTAAATAAGCAATTAACACAAATTGTGTAAAGAGCAAGTCGCGATTATTTTAAATGTTGATAAACGACTGGGAATAAAAATGAAATGGAAGTAAAAATAATATTTATTGAAAAAAGTATTTTTCAACCTACTGTACAAATAACCAATTTAACTTATTTTCCAATATATACGATTTTGTTCCATTAATTTGGACCCACGTATTCTTTTTTTGACCTTTGATTATGTAAATCAGTGCAGAAATATTAAAGCTTGGCAAAAAACCTTTCTCTGAAACAAAAACGTTCGAAACGCTTAATTGCTGAATTGAAAATAAAATTTCTCAACATCCTTTTTACCAGACCACTATTAATTCATTTAATGTTAATCAAATGTGTACTCACGCGATATTTTTGTTGAATAGTTTGTAATGTTGTGCTGCAATTGCTGGTGTTGTTACAACAACAGCTCCGATGGTTTTGAAGATGAGTTTTGTGCAATATTGTATCTACACTTTTTGTTGAAGTCAAGTTTAATGAAGAATATATGTGGGTCGTGTATCAGGCTGAATCATAAAGTCCTACAAATCAATTCCAGTCCTTTTTGTTGGTATTATTGATGTTTACATTGAAGTGGAGCTGCAAAAATACCAAATAAATTTTTCAATATTTTCTCATGAATGAAAAATGGATGAAAAAAATATGTGTGTGTAAACATTGAAGGGGAAATGCGATGAAGGTAATTTACATTCCCAATTTGCGGGTCAAAAAGAAACACCAGCACTTACTGAGATACCAAAGATGTTGATCCGAATAAAGTTGACCAATTTGTTCATGATTGTATGTGTGCAAAGATTTCTTTTGTCAGAAGTATTTTATATCGACCTTATAAATTAAACAGTTTTCAAACTTTTTAATAAAGATAGTAAACACATACGATATTAAATTTAAAGACCATAACTTTGTTTTTGTATATCTGAACCAATTTACGGATAACAAATTATACACGTGCCAGTTCATAAAAAATTAAATGCAAATGAAAACCTTTTCCTGTGAATGCAAACATAAATTTATTTCCACCGGTTAATAAGAAGAAAGACATTAATTTGCATTTTCATCCAAAAATTGTTATTATTTTACTTTACGTTAATTTGGACTCACGCACAAAATATATTTAAAATATTTTATGTATTCCATAAAATCAGTTTGAAAGACTGAGTTTGAACAACTGTTGAATAAGGTTATTTTCTTTACTTTCCTGCCTTAATTAAAATTTATCCAATGCACAAGCTATTGATGCATTTCCTTCTGACTTTTCTCATTCCAATTGCATTTGCTACTGAGCCCATAAAGACTGGCCAATCCAAATACGTTGTGATATTTTTGACAAAAACGAAGTTAGTCATAGAATGACTCCATTCTTCAGACTTTTAATTATTCCCTTCTGCAGAATTATACTTTGCTTCGTTTCATAGTCTGCTCTGCACTATCCCTAACGATGCCAATTATATGACTTTTTGCTGTGAAAGCAAATTAGCCTGACTAACTAAGGCAAAGAGTGATTTTCAACCTTTTTTTAAAGAAAAACGCCAACACAGCATTCTTGCAGAAGGGCTTACTAAAATAAGCTTAAGGATTATTAAGTGTAACTGTAAGGCGGCAAAATTAAACGAGCCACCAATTAAAACTGGATTACGAATGGTAAATAAAAGCATAAAAATATCATATATGTTGAACTTGGTTGAGAGAAAGATAAGTGGCAAGCGAGTCGGAAAAATGCAACTTTAAGTCAAAAACAGATTTAATTTCATGCCCCGCAAATGGCCAAGTCCAGACAAAGAAATTTAATCAACTAAAAAATAGAAAAAAATATTCTGGGTTTTTTTTTGAAAGGTGAAAATGAAAACGAGTAAGGCTTTTATTAAATATTTTAGATTAAAATGAGTCTTTATTTTGCATAGAATATGCCGAACTATTTAATACATAAATCAGATTTAAACCAATCTCTTATTTAAAAAAATATGAGCAACATATAACTTATAATGACTTTAATTTAACCCTTAAACATTTAATATCGTGAATATTTACAAGATTTTTCAAGCTATCTTCTTCCTTTGGCTTTGCATGTGTCGATTAAAAAGTTTAATCTGTTGCATTTGCAATTTGGCCAATGCAACTGCGACTACTGGTGACCAACGTGCGATGAACCCCTTTGACATTCACAATCAATTCGTGTTAGCCAAACCGAAACCCCTTTTTCACATACGCCGCCACATATAGAATGTCATATACGTAGCTCGGTGACAAATTGAGTTTGAGCTGGTACTGGTCGTTGGTTTTTTTCGCGAGCGGCACATGTGCCAGCCAAGTGGGCGGGAACACGCCTACGCCAAAGTGTGCTTGCAGATAGATGCAAATTAAGTCGGCGAGTGGAGCAGAGTTAATTGCTTTTATACAGCAGCGCCTACCCTGAAAAGTATGCTAAACTAACTGGCGCATTTTAGTTAGTTCTAGTTAACTGAGAAGTACAAGCCAAGTTATTAAAAAACTTTTGTGCCAGTATCGCAGGTTATTCTCTTCCAAGAATTTTCCTCACTCTTTCGAGTTTTCCTTTGCCACCTAAATTGGTGGCGAGAGCGTATTCGCAGAGCCCATAAAAATGATAATAAATTTCCTTTCTCTCTCGTTTGTGGGAAATTGCAGGACAAACAGTTGTTAAAAGCTCCAAGAGTCGTAAATTTATGGGAGATGTTTTGCGAGGGAGAGAGAAATGGATAGGGCCAGTACCCAGAAGGTATGGATATTGACTCGCACGTCGCAGTTCCCTCGCACTTTTGCCGATGGCGATTAATGCTAATAGAAGATGCCCCGCCCAAAAATTAAAGCAAACAAGCGCAACAACAAAGACAAGTAAAACTATGGAGGAGAAAACCCTTTGTGGACTTTCCACCGACTGACTGGCGTCGTTTTCTTCAATCTACTTTACTTACTTATTTGTTTATTAAACAAAAACACTTAAATTGGAACCCAAGGCAAGCCCACATATTGCCAATGACGAAGACCCACGGGAAGAGAAGCGGAAAAATCAGTCGACAGGGAAAACTGCCCCTCAGGTAGGCGGACTCTGATAAGGGCGAGTTCCTTGCATATTTTCATGGAAAATTATTTCGCCGCTTGTGTCGCAGGCCGACGAAGCCCATAGGCAAATTGACGAGTGGGCGGTGGAATACGGGACATATTTGCCGAATTGTTTGCTTTCGCGGAAAATAACTTAAAAGCGAGCGAGGGTCGCTTTGGCATTAACAAAACATACACGAGAAACGGCAAATGCTAGCCAAAAATTAAACTCCTTTAAAATGAAAAGAGTTTAGTTTCAGAACCTTGAAAGCTTCTGCTTTCGTCTAAAATGCCTAAAAAGTGCAAATTTATTTATTTCATTCATTATATATTTTAAAAAACATGATAATAATTATATTTCAAAACCAAATGTTGTACCAGTAAACTTTTAGCTATCATCCACGAGAAATATCATCAAAACTTAGTAACTGAGGATTCAGGTTTATGATCACAAGGCTTTTAAACATCATAAAGAACATGTTAAATAACATATTATTTTTTAAATATTGTAATAAATTATAAATCATTTTAAAATTTTTGTAATTTTTCAATTTATTTCCAAAAAGTAAAACTGTTGAAGCAGCCAATACAAATTCGCTTATCTGTTGCTCATGGCAAATTGAGGAACTTAATATATGCATATGTGGGGTTCGTAGTGTGATCCAAAGGAAGTGGCAGAGGGCACTACAAGACAGGAACCGGCAATCGACACTTTCCGAGGAAGGAGCAGGTGGTAAATACGATGAAACGCCTCCGGTCAAATCGACACCGTCTTGTGGCAGAGCACAGAAACAGCAAGTCGGAAAGGGCCATTAACGCCAAGTCAAAACAACATAATTTAGTGCCGGGCCTTTGGGCCCAAACATAAACAATTCCCTGGCAAAACGTACTAAACGACAAAAGCGTTGAAAGGCCCCTTAAATGGTTTCCTTCTTGGCCAAAGGTGATATTCGGAGGGCAACAATGTTGCCCAAATCGGCGAATAGATTAGCAACCTTGTTGTGGGTAGATTACAATTATGTAAATTCAACTTCGGGCAAGTCAGGTTTTATGTTTAAAATTTGCAGATTTCCAGGAATCTTAACACATTCGCGCGTTTAGGCTGTGTGATTTTATATAGACAGTGCGTAATTGGAATAAGATATTTGAGTGAAATGTGAACAAAGATGTTAGCCAGCGAATGTTTATGTAATAGACTGAGGCAATAATGAGAAAACACAGCATACAATCTCATTAAGATAAATTAAGTACATTTACTTTGGTCAAACAGAATTCGGGTTTCAGATATTAAATTACAAGTTATTATTATTAAAGGTTAAACTAAACTTTTGAGCCTTTCATGGTATAAATGCAAAACTTCAGCCAATGTTCTACCGCAATCAAATTACGAAACTTAGCCAACAATTGCAAATGCGGAATCCTGACAAAGAACAACAACTACACAGATCAAAATTGCGCTTTTGAATAATAATATTTTATTTACATTTTATTAAAACCGAAGAAAACATGTAAAAGTAAAGGTATTTACATCTCTATTGCACATATTTAGCTAACAGTTCCTTAAAAATATACTTAATATACTTAACTTAAATGCCTTACTAAGAAATTCCCGCATAATTGGCAGTAAATAAATAAACAAACAAACGAACAATTATATACAATTCCATCATAAATCTTTCTGGCACTAAGACTTCTGATTGTGTTTCAATGGTCTTTTGTCTGCTCTGTCACTTGTCACACATGTCATGTCCCAATGGCAGCAGCCGAAAAGCTTTTCCATTGGCCAAATTAAATTACTCCCAACTTTTGGAAGCCCACAGAAATGCGGAGAAAATTAATTTACTCTCGTTTCCGTTTCACCAACTCCTTTTGTCAACATTTACTATGTGGGTGCATAGTTTGAGTTTGGCCTTTGGCCAACAAAAACACTATTTTTAATTAAATAAAAAATCGTTTGCTTATTTATAATTAAAATTATTGCCTTTTTTTGGGTTAAAGCCGAAAATATTGGCTTCCTAAAGTTAAATTTTTTTTAAGGAATTCATTGAACACCTAATAAAGGAAACGATAAAATTTGATTAAAAGGATACAAACTTTTGTCAAGTTTTTTTGTTTTTGTCTAACTATTCTTGACCATTCACTCCCTACTCTGAAGAGAGCACAAACAAAAAATAAAGCCAAGTAAAGTTCTCTTCAAAAAAACGTTAATCAATTCCTTCTTTGAACCAATTTGACTTTTTAATTGAGCACCATTCAAAGGTCATGAATTATGGCTTTAAAATTGTCAGGCGAAATGCAACTACAGAGGTGTATGAGTGTGGTTCTTGCATACATTCATGCTGGAAATCTGTTCATTGATAGCGTCTTGTTTCCCTCATGTGAGTTGCAAAAGCTGAATATACAATTTAAGGTATATTCAGTGCAAACTGTTTTTCCGCTGATATTCTGCTAATTGGTGGACAAACAAAGATGCTGAGGTACGGTAGCGACTCGAATTGAATGCAAAATACGGTAGTTTCCCATCGATGGGTTTAAAATAATTCAATAAAATTGCGTAAAATCAATAAACACTCAAAGCTTTGTATTTTAAAAAACAGGAGCTAGCATGGAAGCCTTTGTTTCGTTTAAAAATAGAAGACACTTTTTCGTTGCGGTAAAATGGAGTAAGTTCGGATTAAACAAAGTCTAAATATTTTGTTAACCAATATGGCATTTGATGAACCTAAGAATGAATTATTTTTCAAAAGTTTAATTAAAAACTACGTAAAACCAAAATTAAAGTAGCGGCAGGTAATATGTGAACTAACGGAAGTTTTAGTGCATTTTCAAAGTACGTTGTACAATTTGAAGAAGGAATTTCGCTGGTTTCGCCAGCGCATACCACAGTATCTGGGGTTTCATCGATCTCCCCGGTTTTTAGGCCCTCATCTGTGGGCTGTGGGTTTCAGGAGGGGGTACTATATAGCATGGTCATAGGAATGAGTTGCTTACAAAGCGTACGAGAATCAGGAGGGTACTTGGGGAGCTGGTCGTCGAGGCAACCAGAATCCCTGCGTTTTGGGTTCGCTCATTTTACGCTTCGCCAGTTCGGAAGAAGGAGGCTTATGCACTTGTGGGTCTCATTGACGAACTTCTCGATGTGATTGTTGTTACGGCTTTTGCGTACGACTAATGCATGCAAAAAACGAGTTAATAAGAATGGGTGCTGGCATAGAAGGCATATAAATTATCTTAACAAATCACTAAATTATCGACATGCTGATGATAATTATAAAAATAAACCACTCATTTAGAATTGTTCACTTATATGAGTCTAAGTCCATGAAATTACATTTTAAAAACAGCTCAGAAGATAAAATGAATGTTTGAAAAAAGAAAAAGATATACCGAATTTCGTGCAACTATAATGACATACATTTTTATCAAATTAAAATTTGTTAACATCAGTGACAATAATAAAGTTTTAAAAGCTCAGTGTTTTTTAATGTTGTGCCTCATGCTTTGATATACTTTCAATTAAAACCAACACATTTAAGTTATTTTTAATAAACTACCGCTAATAAACTATGCTAATTGCATATTACCTGTTCATAATCCTTACTATTCCATCATACTGCGCAAACCAAAATTCTAAACAATTAGCAAAATGCCTAAGAAGCCTTACATTCTTGCTCGTCAGTTACACTAGTTTACAAAATAAAAATTTGTAAAAATGCTCAACAAGTTGCATAGACCCGTAACCGAAAAATGTAGACATTAAAATAATCAGGCAAAATTACAGAACAAATCTCTATTTACGTTCCTTTTCCTCCTTCCTTCAGTGAAATGATTTCTAAAATCAAAGGCAGAAAACGCAAATTGGACTTTGTCGAACGAAGTCTTGTTTGGTAAGCACTTTGTATGATTAGTTCTGTAAGCTAGTGTTTCTGACAGGAGTCAAAGGATTCAAAACTATCTTCTGGGAAATTTGCATATATGTTAATCTAATTACTAACACAAGGATATCGAGGCCTCTCAGGAAACAGACATCAGACGTCGATAAAGAGGAACTAAACGAAGTCGTTGGCATTGAGCCATGGTCACCGGGTGTCTGCCATGTTATGTCTAATTTATGCAATGCCAACGACTTGCAAGTGTCAAATTATTTATAGTGGAATTTTTGGTACACATCCCGCAGAAAAATGTACAATTTAAATGTGCAAACACAATTTGTTTTTTCCCAATTGGCCAGCGCAGTTATTAAAAATCCGCAATCCCGTGTTAACTGATTAGCCAAATAATGTCCCTTTCTTTAAAATAAAAAAGGGGCCAGCGAATTCTTCTCTTAAATCACGTGGAATTTTTTAATATTCGCAGCGACAAACATTGAAACGAGCTGTGGAATTTTTTGAACAGCACAGCAGCTACATTCTCAAACAATTTGTTTTTTTTTGCCTGACACTGTTTCTTATTATTTTCATATTTCTGTTTATTATTTCAGCAACGCGCGAAAAACTTTTCAGGCTTGACAGCAAAGAAAATTGTGGTGAAAAATATTTGGTGTGTTACTTTTTCTTGCTTGTTTATCATAAATGGATGGTCAAACAAAGTGACAGTATTATTGGTAGGTGAGATCGAAGTTGAAATGCTCTAGGCAACAAGACTGTTCATTATATTTTGGTAATTATAGTGGTGTTAAGGTGACCATATGTGTAGATTTTTTTTCATATGTTTAAGTTCAATTTTTCGTTATAAAAAATTAAAAAAAATTAGAAAATACTTTTCAAGATGCAAATTGTCTTATATGACCCTGGCACTCACACTCGCATGATTCTCTCAGATTAATAGAACACAAAAATATGGCACCATTTTATTAGTTTCATTTAGTATATTACTTCTAATTTAATTATAGGCGTGAAATTTTTTGTTGACAAATGACAGTTTTTTTTTCCTTTTTTTTTTTGGAAAAATATTTATTTTTAAGTATTATAGCTGTTTGTTTTTCTTTTTAAAAAGGTATAACAGATTACCTTTAGAAATAAGCAATAGAAAAATGTAACATACCACGTTCTTGAAATATTTTAAAGGGAAAAGTACAATTTCCGACAACCTATTTGATGAACCTTTTTTTTGAATATAGGAAACGCGTTTTACTTCGTAAATTTCTAGCCAAAAAAAATATTTTCTCGAAATCTTAAAAAAAACAAAAACACACCCGTTCACTTTTAAAAACAGATATCTAAACCAAGAACAGAAGATTCAAATTGAATTAGCAGGACGCTAAATGATCACACGGTCGCTCTAAAAGAAAACAAGAAAAGTACAAAATTCACAACCAAGAAGAAGAAAACCAAATTTTTGTTGATAGCGAAATGTGCAAAAAGATACAATGCTGCTGTATAGACCAACCAATACTATATAGATACGGATACAGATACAGATACGGATACACAGATAAAGATACGCCTATGCCACATATTATTTTTACACACACGAATAAAGATACAGCTAGAGATAGAGATAGATAGCGAGATAGAGCTGAAAAAGGTTGGGCGACAATTTTCGCTCCAAGTTCCAGAGGCCCGCTCAGGGACGGCACTGACGATGGGGCCCCATCCATTCTGCTGTAGTTGTTGTTTCTATTTTTAGAACATTAGATGATAAGATTGCGTCGTGGCCGAACCGCAAAACTTTTTGCGGTTTTAGCGCAAAATAAATATACGAAAAAAAGAAAAAAGGAAGCAAAAGAAATACTTTTTAAACCGGACAAGTTTTTAGAGATATACCAAGAAAAATTTCGAGTTAGGCTAAAATACTCGGTATTCGTATAGTTTGTTTATTTGTTTCAAATTTGTATATAATAAAAAAAGTATTATCAATTAGTTTAATAAACTTTTTATACTTTTGACCATTGCTAAATATTTTAACTTTCTGCTTCTGAAATTACTTTATGTTGTATGTGTGTTGGTTTGTTACTTTGTTACTTTGGTTACTTTGTTCCGTCTAATTAACAGGCAAATAACTTAATTTCCAAGCTGTGTACGCCCAAGAAGTACATTAAAACTAATTACAAACAAATTGTTTGTTCTGTATACTATTCTATATTTAAACTAAAAGTTAAGGGAATTGTGAAAAGAACAACAAGGAAAAGACTACAAAAATGTTGCTTGAAATATTTTGTTTTGTTTGTTTTATTTTATTGCGGATGTAACAAAGCGACCATGAGGGAAATTATACGAATTCATACGGATTGTTAAAAGCATGGAGTTTTGCCCAAAAAAGTTTGCAAGCTTAATACAGTTTCGTAAATTGTAATTCAATAAAATACAAGTTAATTATGCAAACCCTTTGCTATGGAAATTTTTAAACAATTCGCATAAAATATTAACCCAAATTAAACGAAAGAGAAAAACAAATAATTATGTATAATATTGTACTTGTGGTGGGAAACCCTTGGACCATAAAATCAGAATTCAATATTTTCTTCAGCTTCTCAGTTTAATGTTACTTAAATCGTGTAGAACTTTAAACTGTGTTTTATGGAAAAAACCGAAAACACCTGTTCAATCTAACGGGTCCAAACGACGGCTCGTTGGCTTTGAAGCCAGAAATAAGAAGTCGAACATATTTATTACTTAATAATTTTGCGAGCAAACACCATGGAGAAATGAGGAAAACATTTGTATTTCTGCGCAAATGTTGACACAAAACAGATACCCAAAATATTCATTTCAAAGTTCAAGCTATGAACATTTTGCGTTTCTGCCAAAAAAAAATGTTCTCTTAGGTCTCGAGGAAGCTGTCAATTACACCCACCACCCAAAAGCTCACAGACTCATGTGCAAACAGTGAGCGCCCCACTATTAATACAAAAATTTATAAATAGAACGCTTTTAGAAACATCGAACATTTCAATTTCATTAGCAAACCGAGGGTAATGTAAACACACAAAAAATCCAAAAAATGCAAGACAAATTTAATTTTTTTTTCCCAATTTTTCCACACTATAAAAATTTAATTCGACCAAAAAACGCAAATGAAATCGTTCAGAAAAATCTCTAAGGGGAAGAAAAAGATGAACGAAATCGCTAGAAGCCACATTGGCAATTTAACCACTCCCTTGCCGACCTTTCACAGAAAACCGGGGAAAGCCAACTTGTTGCGGTTCATTGCCGGCATTTTAGTGGCCGGCTTTTATCGAACTTTTCCATGCATTGTGGGGGATGGGATACTCTGGATAATTTGAGAAGAGGAGCACGAGTCCCAGGTCCCAACGCAGTTAACGCAAGTATTTTGGTTTCATTGCATGGACACCACATATGCATCTGTGTAATTATTTGAATCGGAGTCGGAAATAGCTTGGTTTTTAGATTACCAAAAAGTATTGGTGTTCAGCCAATAAATGAAAATGAAAAGTGCTAGAGAAAGGGGAAATTACAAATAATTTAATTCAAAGGAATTTAAACCAAATTTTCAAAAGTATTTCTACAAATTCTTTTGCTATTGAACTTGTGTGTTTTTCCTTTTGATTTCAAAACTTTCTTAATGAATGATTAATAAAAAAAAAAAGTTAAGTCAGTACGTCAATGAATTTTCAACAATTGCCCCTAGACAGATAACTTTATGCTAGGATTAGTTATATTCTTTGGTACTGACGGTAATAATTTTAAAATATCGATGATTTCCGAAAAGTTAAGCAAATAGTTCCCGTGCTTTTAAATTTTGTAAAAATCGACTGTTGATTGCGGACATGCCCTATAGGTATAAGTAAAATTTAGGTATTTTCGCTTTTTTTTGATTAAGTTTATCAGTTTTAAAAATTTTAACCTTTAACCTTTGCCCTAGGTTGCTTTGTAACCGAAATAAATTATGCAATTTTGAAACGCTTAAACGCTAGTTTGCTTGCTATTATTTTTCCACTTTCCAGACACAATATTATTATGGTGGAGTGCGATTCCGGGAGATCATAAGTTGGTTCTTGATAAAGATTGGGTTTACGTACGTGTTCGTTTCGTCATCAGCTTTTGCCAGAGATGACTTCGCTCCTCTCTCTCTCTGTGCCTTCTATCCGCTGTTTTAGCTTCGGATGCCTCCCACGTTGGCGCTCGGATTTACAGTTAGATAAACTTTTTTTCCACGATCTCCGGCGTTTTCTTTTCTATTCTAATGTTTTTTTTTTTTTTTTGAAATTTTGCACTGTGTTTATTTTTCTAATTGGCTTGCTTTTTGGTTGTTTAACGATTGTTCACTTTGTGCTTTTGTTGTTGTGGTGGCTATTTTATTTACTCGAGTTTGCTTTTAGTATGGAAAAACTGCGGTTAATATACATTTCAATTCCCGTTGTTGTTGCGGTTATTGTTGTTGCACACAAAAAGAGAGAGTGAGAGAGTGGGAGAGAGTGAAAAACTAAGTAATGGTAGTAGCGGTAAGTTTTACAAAAAGGAAATTACATGCGAAAAGAGAGGAAGGAAGAGAAAATGCATTGTGTTTCGAAGTTGAAGAGAGAGAGAGGTTATAACGAATAATCTGGAAGAACAATGGACTGCCGATATATGTAGATCAAGAAAAAAATGTTCAAATTATAAAATATGCATGTAATTGTTTTTTAGAGCGTATTATTTTTGGAATTTCCAGTCGAGTAAGCAGGTTAAACTCGATATTCGATTCTCCAAAATTACACTTTTTCTACAGTATCGGCGAACGCCATGTTCCAGATAAAGATGCGCGCTGGAATCGCTTATCAGGGACACAAAACAAATCTGTTATCTCTGCACTTCTCTCCTTCTTGCTCACTCGCCCGAAAAACAATTATCACAAATTCCAGTTTTCATTATTATTTAGATTTTTTTCCCCGAATTGTTGTAAACTTTATGGCGCTGCGGCCGCGAACACTCTTGTTAGCACATTTGACGGAATTTGTTTTTCATTTAATAATAATTATTAACACAAACCGCACAGAATATTATTCGAAATGCTTTTTACTTTTTTTCACGTTTTTCGCACTCCTTGGGTTTTGTTTTTGTCCCAATCCAATCAGAAAAATATATATTAAGCATACATATGCATAATATCGTGTTCGTTTTCTGTGTGTGTGTGTGTGTTGCGAGTGGGGCGCACGCGGCTTTGCCAATCCGAAAAAGAAACTTGGGGCGCAGGCGAATAGAATAATACTGAAAAAGCCCCAACCGAAAAGCGAGCGAGCGACACCGCATGCTCCCCAGAGATGTTTCTTTAGCTACTTTTCTAGCTCTAGCTTTTGTTTGTACATTGAGGGAATATAGAAAAAAAAAAAAGAAGTAACAAGTATTTCTTCAGCAACTATTACAATATTGTTGCTTAGCTTGTTGAGATAGAGTGGTTTTTTTTGTACTTTTGTGACTAAAACTATTTCTGTAATTTGTAAAGTTTAGTTATTTGGGACTAAATTATATTGTTGACCAAATTCAAAGTCTAAACATAACAAGATCGTCTTTTTGCACTTATCAATTAATCTTCCGGGTGTATAACAAACGCACACAATTTGTACGCCAGTTCAACTATTTTTTGTGAGTTCAGAAATTCCTACGGCACATCTGAAGTTAGCGACTTTTTATTATCTACCTAAGATTTTACTCTTTTCCCTTGACATCACTGATTTGCAGCTCTCAGAGATGAGCGATTTTTGTATGAGTATAATCTCTCTCTCGCTCTCTTCTTCTCTCTCTCTCTCAATCGCTAATTGACGCTGCCGCTGCGGATCAACATGTGTGTGCCGCGAGAGAGCGAAAGAGAGAAATCAGTTCTCTCGCGGTCGCGCTCACGCTCGCACAGATTCATGCAATGGGCATCTGCAGCGAATTCTATTTTTAAACTTAAATTAATATTGTTCTTTATTTTATCAGCAGCGGCGCGAAAATATAGCAGGCAGCGTCGACGTTCGTAGGCAGCTGCTGCGAAGAACGCAAAGAGAAGGCAGCGAAGACCAGAAAACAAATAAATAACACGAGAAAAACTAGACGCTGCTAATCAGGCAGAGAAAAGATATCACTGCCTCTCTTTCTTTTCCCTTTCTCTCTCACGCTCTGCCTCTCACCATCATCTTTGCTCGCTATCACCGCTTGATAAGAAATGCGTTAATCTTTATTAAGCGCGTATGTGTTGGTGTGTATTTCACTTAGCTCGTGGGTGTGTATGTGTTTTTGTGGAGTATTTACATGGGAGTTTTTCAATTTTTGTTGACCATTTCCGTTGAAAACTTTTCGCTAAAAAGGTGCTAAACAAATCTGGCAAAGTCCAAAAGGAAAATGTAATTTATGCATTAGGCAGCAGAAACAGGAAAACAAAAATACGAATACGAGCACGAGAACGAGAAGAAAGAAGTAATAGAAAAATCAACCCAAGACTGCAACAACTTGTTGGATGACTCAATATTACAGTGGGATAAAAGTGCAGTATACCGGTGGTAAGTCCTGCATGCTTAGACACTTATTTTTTTATTATTTATTATTTTATTGCTGAATTTAATTAAATTTAAAATATAAATATCTCGGTAACAACACTTTCTGATTGGAAAAATACACCACACATTTTTCTCAAAACGCAAATGACAATTTTAATTGTTAATATAAAAAAACGGTGTACAAGAGTACAGGTTAACTGGATTTTGATCGTATTAAGTCCTTAATTTCATCAACAGATTGTTGCATTATGCATGTTTGCAAATATGCAAATCAGTAAATAATATCAACAACCTGTAACCTAACATTTTATGCGTCAATATTTAAATCGAGTTGTTAAGGAGCATACCGCACAGCTTGCTGCTTTATATCTTTCAATTGGGAACCGTCAATCGGTGCCAAAACTTTTAACAAAATTACTAAACCGATTTTTAATCATATCGTTATTTCTCTTAAGCGTTTTCATTTTGATTTTTTAGGCAAAAGAACGAATTTTGTTGCGAGAAGTAGCATTTTTAACTTTATTTGGCAATACACATTTATAAATAAGAAAATTTAGAGGATGTAGGATCTTTTAGTCTTAAACGGTATAAAAACAATAAGACTTTGCGCCATACATTAAGAAAATAAAATGGTAATAAAAATGCCGCGATTATTTCCCACACCTACACACGCAAATATTATAAAGAGCGGCGGCAGATAGTGAGAGTGATCTGTTTTATCAGTCCCAACCGGCTATTTTTAGACATTTCACGCCCAAAGCGGCATATCACCAAAAAACCGAAATAATTTCGAAAGAATTTGCCAAAATAGAGTCGAATCGCGACGTTAAATTTAATTTGATCACAAGTGCAACTTTTTGCGGGAGAAAAGGAAAGACAAAAGAGAGAGAGAGAGAGGTGATAAATTGTTGTGATAATGCATCAAGACTAAAAAAACAAATGCAAAATGCTGGTGCCTTTATGTGCGTGAGCGGCGGTCCAAACAAAAACAAAGCAGAGAGCAAAATTGTTTTTTCTTTTGTTGTTTTTCCAACGACGCGACAAGTGCAAAGAGCGCCAAATTGGCCATTTTTATGCATGGGCCGCCTTTGCATTGTGAAACTTTTCCGACTTTGCTTTATTGTTGTGCATTTGTTTTATCACTGCTACTGCACTCTATTGCGATCGTGTGGGTGCCACTGTCTGTGTGTGCCTGGGTTTTTGAAAAGCAAATCAGAACGCAATAAACACAGCTTGGTCGTTATCATTTAATTCACTCAACAAGAAATTCATAAACATATTCACATTTTTCGTTTTTTTTCGGCACGATTCGTTTGCTTAGTGTTGTTCCTCGAAACACAGTTTTTGAATTTACCGCTACCCAACGCGATTTTCTTCCGCGTTTTCCGTTTTCCGTCACGATTTTTCAGTAGTGGCAGCGCTTTGGCGCTATAGAGATGGCAATAGAGGTGGAGAAACATCAATACCAACATCGATGTCATCGATGTTTTAAAATCATCGGTTTCATCGATGTTTGGCGGGGCAACATTGATGTAATTTCCATCTCTTTTCTAATTTCCCTCTGCCGCAGCGCTGCCGACTTATCACCGCTTTTTTAACAGAAATGTTTAGTTACATCGATTTCCTATCAAAAATGTTAAAAATTATCGTTTTCTTATCAGAAATCGTTTTCCTAACTTAAGTTTTTAAAAAATCTTTTTCTAATCAGAAATGTTAGTGTACTCGCAAGAGGTGCCAACATCGATAACAACATTGGAGCTAACATTGACAAATGGCAACACTGAAAAATGTGCTGCACCTTTAGCCTGGTTTCACTCCATTTCTTGCACAGCCTCTGTTAACATTATCAAATTCTGCTAAAATGCACTTATTATTAAACACCCAATATAAATATATAAGCAAAGTTAAAAATGTGATCAATCTAAAGTATATTTTTATTTTATTTTATATATATATATATGAATTGAACATTAACTGTTTACAAAACATGTATATTTTATTTTGAATTAAAATTAAGTCTTAAAGGTTTGGCTTTTCTATACATTTTTTATAGTAGTATCTCGATGCACTTGCGAGCGCACACAAAAGAACGATTTAAGTGTTCCCAATGTACGAAGAACTTCAAAACTTATTATTTTCTAAAGCGACACATTTTAACACATTCGAAAGAATGATTCTGCAACATTTTTTCACTTTAATAAACATCTAAAGAGACTTATGCGATATAGCACACTTTAAAATAATAACTTTTAAAGAACTGGAACAAATTTGTTTAACATTTTTGTTTGGGAAAACAAATAAATGTTTAGAATGCAATATATACATCACATTTTTGGTAGTGACGGTTTGTTTAAACTGTCTCGGGTTTTAGGTGACACCCTCTGCCGCAAAATGAATCCATAATTATTGATTCAATATATTCAAAATATACCCTTTTATTTCACGAGTACCGGGTGTAAACATTTTCGGCTTAATGACAAAGCAATTGCTCAAGGCAATAAAAAAGAGATTAAGAGACTTTATTGGCAATTTAATGTATATACTAGGGCAACCTGATGATTTTTTAAAGAAGGATGTTTATTTTAAAATTGGGAATGCTGAGTATTCGATTGTAGCATTCCATTTAGTTTTTTTTTTTAAACTATATTATTATTTAGTTTATTGAGTTGTAAAAAGGCAAGAAAACAAAAATAGATTTGCTATTTTATATTTGTTCTCCAAGTTGGTAAAGTTTAAAAAAAACGTCGCTAAAAAAATTGAATTGCATTCTAGTCGATTTATTTGTTTTCCCAAACAAATATATAAAGCAAAATTTTAAAAACGTTATTATTTTATAGTGTATTGTATCGCATAGGTCTCTTGAGATATTTATTAAATTAAAAAGTTGTCATTCACTAGAAACAGTTGCAGGATCATGTGTTGCAAGGTGTCGCTGAAGATGATGTTTGGTTAGGAAGCTCTTCGAACATTGGGAACACTTAAATGATCGTTCGTTTTTGTGCATTCGCAAGTGCATCCAAAGATTTGAGTTCTGTGTGAAGGCTTTTGGGCAATGGGAACACTTGAATTTTTTTATTCCGCTGTGGGTTCGCAAGTGTTCGTAAAGAACTGATTTCGAAGCAAAAGTACTTGTGCATTTTGAACATTTGAATGGTCTTTCTCCCGTGTGGGTTCGCAAGTGATTCTGAAGGGTGAAATTCCGTGCAAAAGTCTGTGAGCATTGGGAACACTCAAATGGTTTTTTTCCTGTGTGCGTTAGCATGTGTCGCTTAAGATTTGGATGGAATGAAAAAGCCTTCGAGCATTGGGAACACTTAAAGGGTCGTTCTCCTGTGTGGGTTTTCAGGTGTATGCGAAGAATTGATTTCGTCTTAAAAGTTTTTTGGCAGTGGGTACACTTGAATAGTTTTTCTTCTGAGTGGCATTGCAAGTGTATCTTAAGTGTGGACTTCTGGCCGAAAGCCTTTGAGCAATGGGAACACTTAAATGGTTTTTTTCCTGTGTGCGTTAGCATGTGTCGCTTTAGATTTGGAAGAATTGGAAAAGCCTTTGAGCATTGGGAACACTTAAAGGGTCTTTCCTCCGTGTGGGCGCTCAAGTGTCCTTGCAGACCTGTATACTGAATGAAAGTCTTTGGGCAATGGGCACACTTGTAAGGTCGTTCTCCTGTGTGAATTCGCAAGTGCACTCGAAGATACGAATCCCGAGCAAAAGACCCTGGGCAATGGGGACACTTAAATGGTCGTTCTCCTGTATGGGCTCGCAAGTGTATCTGAAGACTTGACCTATGGAAATACGAATTTGAGCACTGAGAACACTTGAACGGTCGTTCTCCTGTGTGAGTTCGCATGTGTACCGTAAGATTTTGACTAGTTTTAAATCTCTTCGAGCATTTTGAACACGCGAACGATTTTTCTCCTGTGTGTGCCAGCAGATGACGCTCAAGTCCTGAAGAATAAATAAAAGCCTTAGGGCATTGGGAACACTTGAAGGGCCGTTCTCCTTTGTGGGTTAGAAGGTGTCTTTGTAGTCCTGCTTTCGTTGGAAAAGCCTTCGGGCAATTGGCACACTTATGCGGGCATTTATCATTGGATTTGATATTAGACTCATCCAAGCCAGGCTCATAGTCTTTATCATGGTTAGAATCATCATCATCAAAATCATCATTCGTCTTTTCTAGTTCATCTTCAGTCCCCTCAGTAATAGATTGCGAATTTGATCGATTTGTTCTTCTTCCCTTGTCTCCACTTGATGAGTGCTGTGTTCCATTGTCTCCATTTGAACTCTCTTCTACGTTTGTACCTTCCTCGGAGCAATTGGGTCCTGCATCCTCGCATTCCTCCTCCCGTACATCCTTGAAGAAACTGAAAAACTGGTGGCTCCTCTCGTACGTTTCTATAATCTCGAAGGCGTTGTGCGCATCCTGCAAACAGGACTTGCAAATGGTTTTGGGTAATTGATCCTCTTTCTTGATTTTATAATTGGTGCACCGAGAAATCATGAGTGCAATGGAAATGCCCGATTCATGTGTCGCATCGAATATGTTTACCATATCTTCGAAGTTCACTAGGCACACTCGACATATTGACGACGCCATGGATCTGAAATTTTGAAATCATGGTTTAGAAGTGTTAATTTGCTTTTAAAATATTATTTAAAAAACTTACCAATTTAAATGTTCCAAATTTTGAAAACTACTGTTATTTTTGTTCTGTAGGTATAGGATATGTGCAAATAAACGTGCAAAGAAGTTACATAGTCGGGAGTTAGTTTCGTTCTGAATTTAATTGCCACGATATCGGCATTTTATATATCTTTCATGTGTAAAATATTATTTACCTGCCGCCTTTAAATAGGGGATAGTCCGACAGCTGTGTACCTATAATATATAGCGGTTCCCGAGTTATGTATTGAGCCAGGTCAGCTCATAAACTACTTTTTTATTCAGGTAGAAAAAGTTCCAAGCAAATATAAATTCAAATTTACCGCAAAAATGTACCCTTACGATCCAAAGGAAAATAAAATTAAAAAAGTTAAATTCATATTCTTTCTTGTTTTTCTTTTTTTCTCCGTTAGTGGCTGTCTGATTATAAAATAAGTGTTTAATATTAAAACTGAAAATTTCAATTTGATAACGAGTTTTTTTCTGTACACAAGCAATAATTTAAGAAAAACGTTTCGATATGTTAACTATGTTTATTAGGAGTGAATGAGGGATTTTGGTAATTCACATGAGGATGTTGTTACATCGCATGCCCGCTATAATGGGTCGCTCCTTGGGTTCCCTGATGTAGTTGCCCATTCCTTGGAGGAACACGCTCTGATTTCGGGCGTAAACTGATGACTGCCGGCAAAGGTCGACATTGACGTGGTTCTCCGTGAGGTAGACGCGTCCGTTGAAGTGAATGTGACTGTTGGTGATGTAGACATTCTGGCTGGGCTGCTGCGAAGTGGCCAACCGAGACGATGACGATTGGGAAACTGTTTTGCCCATGGAGTCTGTTTCCTGCCACACCACCATGGGTTCTTCGGAGGAATGGGTTTGAGGTTGAGCCACTTCATTTCCGGATTGGGCACTGCCATAGCTACTGGAACTGCTGCTGTTCCGCAGATCTTTCAAAAGATCGCGCATTTCCAGGCACTGCGTTTGTAGGATACTCAGCTGCTCCTTCAGATCGTCACTGTGGTCTATCAATGGCTCGAATGGATTCGGTTCATGCTGGTGACACGTCTCCGCAGCGCCGAGCTCCTTGAGACACTTGAAATAGCTCTTGGCCTGCATCTCCGCCAGCTGGAGAAGTTTGGACAGGCCAAAAGTCAGGGCAAAGATCACCCCGAAGCTCTTCGCGAAGTCGAATGCCCCGCCCGAAGGATTTTGCTCCTGCTCCGATGGAATGTGGTACACGTTCGGCTCAAACGTAATCCCGGGGTATTCTGCAAAAAGACGAAATATAAAAATAAGTACCAAAAATAGCTAATGTTGCCCATATCAGTTCCTTTTTCAACAAAGGGCCAAATGTTATTGATATTTTCATTCACAAATAAATAAAAAACTGATTAAAAAAACTTACAGATTGTTACAACAATATATACGTGTATACAAGTACTGTACTATACTAAAACTAATTATTAAAAAAAATAAAAAATTGTTATATTTAAATTTGTTGTTGATTTATATTTTGAAGGTATTATTTTAAACTTGGGATTTTAGGTGACCAATTTGATTGGATACAAATTGTATAAATGGTCGTTCGAAAATAAAAGATGATTTAGTCTTAGAAGAGCTATTTAAGAAAACCACAACTTCAGTAAAAATTAGTAAATTTTAATTTAATTTAAAACGTTCCAACACCTTTAGCCCGCCAAGTCAGTTTCTATAAAATATTTTGCATTTCAAATATTGCTCACCTGTATAGAGTTCCACTCGGTAATCGGAGGAGCCCCGGGACTGGATTTGGAACTCGTGGAAGCAGAGCAGGACCCAAGCAACGAAGGCCAGGGCAAACAGGAAGAGAAAACTTATGCTTTCGAACATGTTTTCCGAAATTTTTGTTGTGTGCTAATAACATGTGTGGTTATAAAAACAACAACCTAGCAAGTCGGACTTCGTGTGGAAAATGTGAAAGTGAATAAAGGGAAAATGATATTAACTGACATTTAAAGCAACAAGAAGATTACTACTCTGATTTTTAGGCGTTATTTTTTTTTATATATTTGATATATTTTTAAATATTTTAAAATTAAAATTTCTCTTCGTACTTTGCTTTTCAATGTGTTGTTTTTATAGATTAACCACTTTAGTTAACTTTTAAAATAAAAATTATTAATTATGTCCAGTTTTTAGAATACTTAATTTAAATTTTTTAATTTGAATTTAAAGTACTTTTGAATTGCTAATTGAGTTTAGTATTAAGCAAGCAGTTGTGTTGGATTTTTCCAGTCACTTGCGGCTGGTCACACTGCTCTAAATTAGGGAAACGTGATTTACTTTACACTCAACTGAATTTGAAATGGAAATGATGGTATGTTGTGGGAAAAGCCTAGAAGCAAGCCCTAATTAAAGTGTTTTCCAGCATGGAGCATCGCTGCTGTCGCGGCCAGCAGATGAATTTGGCAACGACTCGCTGGTCGAGGAAATGTGGGCATCCAAAGCTCTGGAACACGCAGAGGTTCACTTCAATGTGAGTTGATCATAATCATAATCCTGAATAATATCGGTTGACAATATTATATCCCACTTGCTGCAGCTCATCACCAGCGTACATCCCTCCCAGGTGAAACTAACGCCCTACGACGACCAGATATATGCCACCTTCCGGCAGGATTTCCCCGATCTCGAAGTGGGCCGGCTCACCGATGACATCCTCAAATCCGCCGTGGAGAAGCTCAAGTGGCGGCATTTCGCCGAGAAGTTCAACAAGATGGACGACTACTCGTACGGCACCCTGATGCGCGCCGATGCCAGCAAGGAATTCTCCCCGGACAACTCCATCTTCGTGTTCCGCGTCCAGTTTCTGGCCATCGAGATTGCCCGGAATCGGGAGGGTCTCAACGACGAGGTCTACGCGAAGCACAGGCCAGCCAGAAAGATCCCGGAGGAGGCCCAGTAGTCCGCCATTGTACTTTAGATTAGGTCGTAAAGTTTAAATGCATTTTTAGATGGTGTTCGTCTAGCTACTATTGTATACAATCAAAATATTTTCCTAAAAAATATAAAGCATAATTCTAAAATATGGTGCTTACTAAAATAATCATTTTCATCTGAAGTTTTGGTAATTTATAGCTTAAGAAAGCGACAAAAAGTAACTAATTTAAAGGGAATGTTTAGAACGTCATATAAAATTAAATAATTTCAATTGCAATTACATGAATTCCTTTATGGAAAGAATTTATTGATCTGGATAGTTTACAACTTATCAAAATTATTTTTGTAATAAAATTAAAAGGCAATACAAAATATACGCAATCTTAAAACTAGTAACGGATCGCTTAACACTCATTAAAAAAAAAACATATTCGCTTTTATTGGGAAATCGATTCCATTTAATCTGTGAACAACAATAAACCCAAGGTTTTGCTTTAGAATATTGTCTGCTAAAGAATATTATATATATATTTTATCGGGATTTGCCTAATTGCTAAGTGTATTGCCCGCACTTGGTCCATCATCAGTCTTGCTTTTGGGCGGCTCAGCATTGTTGCCTGCCCCCGGTTCCCCCTGTTCTTATTTCCACCTACAGTCCACTGGTATTGCTGGTCATCAGGATGAACGGAATCAGGGCATCCATCTGCATCTGACCCACCAAATTGGCGAAGAACAGCTCCTCCATGGCCTCCGCCTCCAGACTGCTCAGTGGAAGTAGACGAGCTACCAGCACATTGAAGCGCTCCTCTCCTCCTCCGATTCCCCCCTGCCGCCTCAAACTGGACAAGGCGTATAGCTGGACCCTTCGGACATATCCTCGCAGCTGGCGCTCCTTGCGCTGCTGCAAGAGCGAGGGATTGAAGAGTAAGATAAGCCGTAGTAGGCCGAACTCCAGATCCGTGACCTCCAGCGACTGGAGCTCCTGGACAAAGTCGTGCAGGGTCCTGATGAGATTGGCCATCTTGGAGATCTTCAGCGGTTCGATCTTATCGATATCCGCCAGTTGGCGAGTGCTCTGTATGAATTGCCCAATAATGGTCGGCACCGACAGCTGTCCCTGGCATTGAGCCAAAGCTACAGCCATCAGAGCTGGCCAGGCTCCCCTCAGGAGCTTCACTTGGCCATGGGCGTCCAGTTGCTCGAAAACGGGAACCTTTCGAAGCGTGTGGATCGTGAGAAAGATAATCCTCGAGCCCGTTTCACACACATAATGAATATTCAAATACGAATGAACCAAGGTCGGTGGCTGGACATGAAAAGCGCACTGCACATCCGTCAAAAGATCCTGTTCGAAGAGCGCCTCATTGACCACAAAGTCACCGCCACCGCTTCGATTGGCACCGCACTCAAAGTCCAGGTCCATGTGCTCCAGTTCGGTATCGGCGGCATCTTCGGTGCCACTGTCCTCCGCCTCTGAATCGCATTCAGGCTTCACACTTAGATTGCCACTCCTCTCCAGCTGATTTTGTATGGGCTGCAGGATCTGCAGTCCCTTATGGATGACCCGCATGTCCAGCGAGGTCTGGATGAGGCCCATCGTCGAGGTGGTGGGCAGTGTGCTGGGTGCTTCTCCGGCATTGAAATTAAGATGCTGCGAGTTGTTATTGCTGGCGCTATTGGCCAACAGCTGCAGGCACAGCGTGCTGCTGTTGTCCATTGAGTCGTCCTCGTCATCCTCGGGATCTGGCTTTGGAAGATCTGGAGAGTAGCTGCCACCCTGCTGCTGCTGTTGCTGCTGCTGCTGCTGTTGGGTGGCAAACACTGGAAAATAAAGGTCTCAATCAAAAGAAGGCCTATTTATTTAGTTGTATTTATAGTAACAATTATTAATATTAACAAGCCAATGCTCTAACTTCTTTAATTTAAAAATGTATCTTTAAGATGCAATAAATAAAATCGATAGCCAAGCTTGGAATAAGTAAATCAGACTATTGCATGACCTTTTACTGTACAAACACTGACCTTTTGAACTTTTAAACTGTATGAGTCAATCTTATTAACTTAATGCAATTCAAATTGCAAGTCGAACTTACTCAATGTCTGCGTTAGCTCTGCAAAATTCAGTCCCATTGGGAATAGATTCTCGTTCAAATTGAAAGGCGTTGCTGGCGTGCTGTGCACTGGGGGCGTGGCCGCGGCCTCGGCCTTGACACTGTGCCCCTTGCCGCGGCCCTGTTGATAGCCGGACTTGCCGGAGAGGTAGGTGGAGGAGCTGCCTCCACCGCCGGATGTGGATGAGCCACTAGCGGCGGCGATGAGGCCCTCCTTTCTGTCCACAATCGGTTTCCTCTCGTGCTGCACAGCTGTGAATCAAAGTTGCAGAGAACGGAAAGCAATTAATTAGAGCAAGAAGTGGTATTAAGATGCGGTTCGATGATTTTCCAGGCGAGGTGAGTAAGTGGGTGAGATGGTTAGTGTGTGTGTGTGTGTGTGTGTGTGTGCTGGTTGGGAATCTTTTGTGCCCCCGCAGCTGCAGGTTTAAGATGATGAGCAACTAATTGCATTGGATATTCATTGTAAGAGAAGCTAACGCTGCAACAGCAATTAGTTTCGCATGTTGCTTTGAAGTAAAATGTAGGCTAAAAATAATGTGTATCTGATTATAATAAACATTCGCATTCTAAGAAAAAATTAATTAAATTACTAAACAGAAAATATAAGCTCCACTAAATTTCTTGACAGCTGCTAAACTTTGCTTATTTTCAAAAATCACCCCCAAGTAACATTATTTTTATCTTCAATGGTGTAAACAACAATAAGATACTGCATTAAAAACATAAAACAAATTTAAAAAAAAAAACATAATTCTATTCCTTTTTTCAATTAAAATGAATATCAATATTCTTTACCGTGATAAATGTGGACTTTTATATGTGCCAATGGACTAGATTTGATTGCTATTTCCATAAGCTAAAGAACTACTGTTTTCATGACCGCAGCTGTATGTATCCACTTCCTAATGACAAGTTCATTATGTACTACACCCCTTTAAGTTAAAAATTCCTCACAAGATTTATAAGCTTTTAAGAGGCCTAGCTTCTTTTAAAAGAACTCCTCGTATTAACTGCTGCTATAGCCTGCTGGAGCACGTAGACTCTGGCCAGGCCAGAGATTCGGTAATAGCTTGAGACGACGACTTAAACGAAAATTACAATCACTTCGCATGCCGCTGGCCAGGCACTTCTGCAGGCGGCAGAACTGGCACCGATTCCGGTGGTGCTTGGTGACCTCGCAGTTCATGGCCCCGCGGCATTGGTAGCCCAGCTGCTTGCGGATCGAGCGCTTGAAGAAGCCCTTGCAGCCCTCGCAGCTGATGGCCCCGTAGTGCCGCCCAGAGGCGCGATCTCCGCACACCAGGCACAGCTCCACGCTCAGCGTGGCAGACGCTCCGGCTCCCAGTCCCACGCCGCCTCCAGCGATCGAAGTGCCTCCGGATGAACCGCCGCCACCCAGCAGGGGCATCGCTCGGCTTTCTGCAAGGTCAGAGGGCAATGGCTGTGTCAGAATGGGTTCCAAGGTGCAATGACTCGGGTGACTGGACTCACCTTCGCTCTTGATGAACGCCTCAACCTTAACGCCGTCCATTGTCGCTACAGCAGCCGGCAAAATAATAGTCGTAAACAGTAAAAAATACTGAAAGAAAAAAAATGTTTTTTCTATTTTACAATATATTTTTAACTTCATGAATTAATGCAGTTTTATTTCAATCAAATAATTATGAACTTAGTTAAAAACTTGCTCCATGATTTATTGATGCTAATATATAACGCCTGGAACGCAACTTATTCAGTTGAATTTATAAAAATCACAAAACATTTATTTAGTTCCTGAATTCTTTTTAAATCTAATAGGCCCTCTTCCTTCCAATCAGATTTTTTTTTATATATGAAATATTTTTTATCTATTTAATTGTTGACTGCTAATATTTTGAACTAATCTGTGCTTGCTACGTTAGCTATTTTAATAGAACCCGTTTCGGCTGCACTTGTGTTGGTGCCTGTGATGTGATGAAGTGGTCTTGCTTACTTGGCTTTTTGTAAATTCTTATTGAACTTTTGCTATCACCATCCTCGCACTTTTAAGGTAACACTTTTACGAGGCACTTGTTTCTTTCTATACAATTTCCGATTAGTTTAACTATTTTTAGGCACTTAAAACCTTTTTGGAAGCTTTTCTCACGGCAGAAAATCTTTTTGTTCCAATTGACTTGTCAGTAGTGTGACCGCAACATACCCATTAGAATAAACCAACCGGTTCACGGAAATATACTAAAAAATACCATTACATACTTTAATATACTAAACCACTTGTTGAGCTAAAAAAAATGTAACGGAAAATATTTAATTTTTAATAACAGCGTTCTATAACTTCTAAAAAGATTATTAAGTGATTCTTCATTTTTAAAAATAAAATCTCACCTTTTTTTCTAGTTTTGCAATATTATTTCAATACCAAGATATTTTTTCCAAGTGTGCTGAGAATTTCCTGAAAACTAAGATTATGCACATGTAATGCCCCGTCCAAAAACACCTGTTGGTTGGTGCCATAACGTTATTAAGATTTTTAAAAATGCAATTAGCGTTTGCTTACAAAAATACAATTTAATATACAGGTGAAATTGTTACAAAAAAAGGTATAACAAAAAAGGCCCTAAGAATGGAACTAGAATTATTGTTTATTGTTTTCTCTTTTTTCGCTTAATTTTTGGTCTTATAAACGATTAAGCCACAAATTGCTCACACAAATATCTAAAAGGCAGGCAGGCTGGAGGGCGACAGAAAGTAAGGATCGGAATCGGTTATGGGTCATGGGTCATGGGTCATGGGTCAGCCGAAATGGAAAACAACAAGCTCACAAACATGCACATGCACACTCTGCCTATGCAGCAACTACAGTCTATACTAATTGAATTATTTATTCTTTAAGCCCATTGCACGTTTGGTGGCCCGTCCCAGGAAGATGCCGGTGAGGAAGACCAAGCCCGTGGCGCTCATTAGTATCACAAGGAAGAATTTGTGCGATGGCGAGGCGACCACCTGCTGCACCAGTTGCTGCATATCCTCGGGCGGCAGCGCCAGCGTGTCGTCCGCATTCCGGAACATCTCGATGCGCCGCTCCAGCTTCTCGCGGCAGTCCGCTTCCAGCGAGTTTGGCGTATCCTTCAGCAGCGTCCTCAGGCAGTTCAACTCTACGGGGTAAAGATGATATAGTTTTTTAATTGTTTTTAGTTTTATTCAAATTTAGGAAAGTATCAAACTTATAATGTACGTTGATGAAACTATACTTTTTTAATTGATTGACCATAAAAATGTAACTGCAATTCAATTTGTTTAATAATCATTTGTTTGCTTTGATAACAGAACCACGGATTTTGGTTTTTGAAATAATTTTAAAATATCTTTCTTTCAAAAAATTATCTTTTCATCATATCTTTTATAATATCAGTATCATAATGTCAACTTACTGCGACCATTTCCGGCGGACACCTTGGAACAGTACCGCAGCAGGTCTACGGTACAGGATGTCTCCAAAATAGGATCTACATGGATGTCGGCCTTAGCTTCGGCTATCAGAGCGGCCACCTCCATCTGGCACTGCACGTTGATTATCTGCTTTTGCAGGAAGGCCGTCTTCAGGCACTCAGCCACCTGGCCATGCTCGTCGGAATCAATATTCGCCTTGCACAGTTCCTGGATCTCCGACTTGCAGAACACCTGCAGCAGGGGATTCAACTTGTAGTTGAGGGCTTGCTCTTGCAGGATTTTAATCATCTCCTTAGCACACTGTTCGTCCAGCGCCGACTGGCGGAACTTGTCTTTTAGACAGTGAATAACCTACAAAGTAATCATATATATAAGAATTTAAGAAATGCATTAATTTTAAGGAAATGTTGTTTATAACTTGCAAAATGCCAGTCTTACTTGACTTATTGACCGTCTCAGTCATGTTAAATTAGTTAAATAATAAAAATATTTATAAACAATAATTATAGCTTAGATAAGATTTAAAAGACGAAAGGCAATCATTTCCTACAAAAGCAATATAAATAAAAATGTTTTGACCCGTTAATGAATACCCAATTGAACGTTTGTTTAATTGACAGGGATTGCAAAAGCGTAACGCAGATAAGGAAATGATTGCGATTATGAAACGCTGTATAGGCATCGATTGAATCTTCATATTTAATCCCAATTGTCTAGCTCTTATAGAAATTTCCGAGATCTCCGACGTTCATACGGCCAGCCAAACAGACATTTAAGCCATATCAGTAAACCTTTTACTCTTTTTTTTTTTTAATTCGCCATGTGCTCGTCACCGTCAAGTTATGCCGCTAATCGTAACAAGCAGTTCGTTAGACATCACACCCGTTTCATTCTCGATTCAGTTCGCGTCCAAAGTTGACTTCAGTCGGGTCTGATGCGTAGACGCGGCGTATACGTGATGCTGACGTTGTGCGGTGTGGTGACCGCTGCTCTAACCGCTTTTCTAGTGGTCACCCTCACCGGCGGGCAAGTAGCAGATGCATCCGATGCAACAGTAAAGGTGGAACTATCCAATGGCCAGGGGGAAGTGCTTGGCAATTATGGCTACACAGCTTGGACGGATCAAACTTTTATGCAATTTCGTGGCATTCCCTTTGCCGAACCACCAACGGAGGAGTTGCGTTTTCGGGTAAGTCAGTTAAGTTTAAAAGTTGGCTCACAAACAAACACAAAACATTTTAAACCAACGCAATAAGGAAAGCTACCTCAGCGGATCGAAGTCTTTATACAATTGGAGTTAGATCTCATGCCCTATATAACTATATTTTTATAAAATTTAAAATATCATCCTAAAATAAATCAATGACTTTTATTTTGGTTTAATTATGACGAAGCTACGAAGCTATCGTTTCACTATTTTTTTTTTCTGTGATGTCGAGTTTTATTGACATTTAAGTTTTGCGTCGTCTCAACTGATAAGCTGGTTTATGACGAGGTGCTTTCTATTCTATATTTCGGTGATTAGCCACCTGTGGCCCGCTCACCATGGACGGGCACCCTCGGCGCACTGAACTTTGGACAACGGTGTCCCGTGATAACCAATCTGGATGGCCAGTTGTCTGATGCTGAACTCGAAGATTGCCTCAATTTGTCGGTCTACACCAAAAATGTGAGTAGAAATTAGGTTTACAAATTAAGATGATGGGCTTAATTGGATTATGATAAGCATAAAGTGGCCCATTGGGTTCCAAAGTGCTGAGATTTTGGTATCAAACATATTAACATATAAAAGAAACATATACCTATATTTTTTAGCTCTCTGCAAGCCAGCCTGTAATGTTTTACATTTATGGCGGAGGCTACTATAATGGATCAGCCGAGGATCACCCACCAAACTATATCCTAGAGAAGGACGTGGTACTTGTGGTACCCCAATATCGAGTTGGAGCCCTCGGCTGGCTGTCGACATACACGGAAGAGCTTCCTGGAAATGCTCCCATTGCGGATATTCTACTGGCTCTCGAATGGGTACAACTGCATATTGATCGCTTTGGTGGTGACCCCGAAAGGGTGACTATATTTGGCCAAAGTGCCGGAGCTGGAGTAGCTAGTTCTTTGTTGCTGAGTCCCCGAACTGGCGACAATCTGTTTAAGCGAGCCATTGTGCAGTCCGGTTCGATTTTCGCCAGTTGGGCTATTAACAAGGATCCACGGGCACAATCACAAAGGATTTGTATTAAGTTGGGATGTCCTAGCTGTGAACAGCCGGATCAGCTGGTGGAGTGCTTACAAAAGGCTAAAGTTAAAGATATTCTGGTGGCCACAACCTCAGAGTCTTTTTCGCCTATTGTAGGTGATTTGCAGGGCATCCTGCCGCAACAACCCAATGAGCTCGTAAAAAGCTATAGCAAACAGATTCCCTTGCTTACAGGATTTACTCAACATGATGGTTCCTTCGTACTAGCAAGTGAGTGTGACTATAAGTCTAATTTTTAATTATTCAACATGATTAAAAACTATTTTACTGCAGCCTATTATGATGCTCTGGCAGCCAAGATGTCCAATGTGAGTTTGTTAAGTGTTCGCCAGTTTTCTCAAGGTATTAATGACATGGTTAATGACACTTCGGGACTCACGGATAACATTTTGAGTCGCCTGCTCTTTAGGCCAAAGATACTCAACAGCCATGATCACAATGCTGCAGTTCCCCCTTACTTTGATGTGAGTTCAAGATTCAATGCTCAGCAGAGAAACGGAAATAATTATTTTCTTTCAGCTGACTTCGGCAATCTTTATGAAATCCCCTGTGATAACGCTGGCCACTAAAATCTACACCTCACAACCGTCATCGCCCGTTTATCTATATAGTTTTGAGTACGAGGGCAAATACACTCGATTTGGCTATGAGTTCGGCAACTCACACTATCCATTCAATGGAGGAGTGCATCACTCGAACGACAACATCTATCTGTTCGCCACTCATCCTCTTGAGGGGCAGGACACTCAGATGGCACAGAAAATGGTGGAGATGTGGACCTCATTTGCCATCGATGGCCATCCCAGCGAACTGAGTCCTTTGACCAGTGCAAGTGGACCATACAATCAACTTAATTTGGAGATAACTAAAGGAGAAGATTTATTGGACACTCTGACGGCCGCAATCGATGATCCCGACAATGGGCGATTGCAGCGAGAGGATATGGAGTTTTAGTGGAGTGCCATACGATTGATTATTTAGAAAGTGTAAATATTTTTCTATTATATAAGCAGTAAAGTTTTAGATTTAACAATATTCTTAGTTTGACAAACGAAAACGGCAAAAAACTTACCTTTCCATTGAGCTCCTCATTGGGCAGAGCGCTGGCCACAATGTTGGAGCAATAGCGATCGATGTTCTTTCCGCAGGCACTTTGCAGCGAGGGATTGAAGCGGAAATCTGTATTCTGCTCGATCATGCGATTGACCACCACCAGGTGACACCGCTGGTCGAACTGCGTGTCATCCTTGTACGTCTTGAGGCAGTCCAATAGCTTCGCCGAATCTGTGCTGGGACAGAACTTGTAGATCATCTCCTTGCAGGTGGTAAGAAGCGTATAATCAGTGCCGCTGTCGCCCAACTCCGATTTCTTGACCATAAAGATGGCATGATGACAGGGCTTGCCCAAACTGTTCGTCTTTCTTATTAGGCACTCCAGGGCCTGAAAAAGTTAAAATTTAGAACAATTAAGTACTTAATATTTTGGTAGTTTTTCTGGTTTTGGATGTGAAATGTTTTAAACCGGAGGCATATTGGCAATAGTTTAGACTTCTATAGTAGAAAAAAGTTTTTTAATATTTGTTTAAATAAGTAGAATATTAAGTTATTCTTTAAATGTTAAAAGGAAACGTTAAACTTTGTAATATAGTGTTAGCTTTTACCAACAAATTCTATAGTATTTTGTCCTTGAACAATATTTTCTAAATCCAATTGAAGTTAACCATTGCCAACGCAGTGTTAAATTGTTTGAGTGGTTAAGGATGAGTTAGACAACTTGCTTTTTCATTCACCTGACCGGGCCCCTTTTCCTCATCGCAGAACTGCTCCAACTCGCGCTTGCAGGCATTGGCCAGCTTGGGGTCCAGCTGGATGCTCTCGCGCTGCTGGTAGAGTTGCGCCTTCACCTGGTGACGGCACTCCTTGGGGATCTGGTGGCGCTGCGCCTTGATCGTGTCGTTGCGCATCACCTCGCTGAGGCAGGCCACCACCTCGTTTTTGGTGGCACTTGAGGTGCAAAAGCGCTGCACATACGGACGGCAGGCCTCTTTGAACTTGGTCGTAAAGTGAAAGTTCTTCAGCGAGATGATCTGGAAGTGCTCGATGGCGGCCCGACAGCGCAGATCCTTGCGCAGATCGGCGTCATTTTTGTGCGCTATAAGGCAGTCCATCATGTCACCTGAAAGGGATTATAATTGTTTATTAATTCTAAGAAAATAAGTACTGATTAATAGTTATTACCATTATCCTTTCCGCTCTTGAGGATCGCCGAGCAGTGCTGCTGCATGGCCTCACCGCAGACGTTCATGATGACGGGATTGAGTTCCACGTGAGCAGCCTCCTCCTCCGTGTACTTGACCACCACTGACTTGCACTCCGGCTGCAGTTGGTCCATGTTTTTCTGCAGACACTCCATTTCAGTGCCCTTTTCGGTGCAGTCAGAGCAGAAAGCCGAGAGATCGTTGAGACAGTAGTCCTCCACCTCGGGAATCAAGTCCATCGATATGGCGCGCTGTCTCATCACACGCTTAACCTCCTTAAAGCAGTCCTTCCTCAAGGTCTGATGCTCGTCCTCGCTGAAAGCCATGCGGTGCAAGCAGGGCAGGATCATGGGTCCCCGCTCCGGATCCATTTGTATGTTCTGCGCATCATCCCACTGTTTCTTGGCACGACAGTACTTCACTGCGTCATCGCGGCAATGTTTGTACAGCTGGGGATCCAACTTGAAGTCTCTGGCCACAAAGTACTCTATAATGAGGAGCGCCTGCTCGCATTCTGGAAGCATCACTGGTGTGCCAATGTGCTCCACCAGGCAGCTCATCACTCGAGCGTCGCCTCCCTGTACATCCTTGCAGACCACATCCACCACTGGCTTGCAGGCCCGCCTCAGCACCGGATCTACGCGCCAATCCTCGCCAGCATCGCTGGCCTTTATCAGGGTCTCCAGACCACGCTGGCACTGCGCCGTCACCCTTCGCTGCTGACGCCTGGCCTTGACGTGCTCCAGCAGACAGTGGATGATCTCGCCACCCGTACTGGTCATGCCGTTCACCAGCTGCGCCTTGTGCTCATCCGGACAGAACTTGGGTATATCATCGGCACAGTCGTTCAGGAGCTCCGGCGACAGTTGATAGTCGGTCATCAGCATGCGTCGGTGATCGGTCAACTCGGTGAGACAAGCGGGCGCCAGTTTTGTCCCATTCTTAGACACCGACTCCAGGCAGAGCAGGATCTGGGCCAACCGAACGTGCTTATCCTCGGAAACGCCCCGCCGGCAGTGGTACAGCTTTATGTCCTCCTTACAGGCTTTGGCTAGTCCGTGGGACACGCGATAATCGCGGCCCATCTGCTGATCCCTCAGAGTGATCTGCGAGGCACACTGTGGCGACATCGAGGGATGGTTTTTGTGCCGCACCAGGCACTTAAACCCGCCAGCAGTGCCGGGCTTTTCCTGAAACAAAAATATACAAATTACCAGTTATTAACTATAAACTTGAATGATTTTTTTTAACTATAGGTAATGGCACATGATATGTTTTTGGATATGTGGAATTTTGTAAGATTTTTGCTAGAATGGAAAGATGTCATTAAATTTACTGCAATCATTTTGTATTGCCCAATTTAAATAATTTCTTCTAATCTTATATACAGTATTTGGGGCAATAGTGAACTGTTTCCAAAAATGATTCACCCCGAATTTCGATTAGTGACCTTTAGCTCCCTTATCTCGCAGTCTGTTTAAAGTGTTACCAAGTGGTTGCCTCCAGAGTCTCTCAAAGATTTCACATACCTGCGAGCACAGGGACGAGAGATCGTCCTGGCAGACCCGGAACAGTTCCAGCATTCCACGCTGCAGACCAATGGAGTTGATGGAGCTCTGGCAGATTGGCTCTAGGCTGGCCTTGTTGGCGCTCGCTTGGAGGCACTGCACCGTGCCCAACTGCGATAGGACGGAGGGCAGGTGGTCAATGTTCAGCCGACCGCATTTGTGCTCTTCCACGAGCTGGCCGCAGGCGGTGTAGAACTCATCCACGGCACTGTAATCCTGACCCAAAGCCTCGTAGGCCCTTCTTAGGTGCTGGTGACAGGCGTTGTTCTGGGGCAGCTTCAATCGCTGCTGGTCGAGGCAGCTCCACAGGTGCACGGAGTTGAGGCAGCTCTCCAGCTTGGTCCGTTCGGCGGGACAATAGGCGGGAAGAAAGGTGTTCTCGATCCAGGCGGGCAGCTGCAACTGGCGCTGCTGCGTCCACAGGGCATGCTGGCAACCCTCGGGCAGCTCCTCCAGCTGGCTGGAGCTGAAGGTCAGTGCGCACTCCAGCATGGACAGATTGTCGGTGGACTTGTGGTGCGTGCAGAGCTTCTTCAGGTCCTGGCACTCAGCCAGGTCGATGATGTTGTGCATGGCAGTCGCGACATCCACATCAATGGCGGCTCGCCGGATGCGCTGGAGGGAATCCTCGGCCGAAGTGGCCGTGGCCATGAGGAAGACCAACAGGAGGTGGAGCATGTTTGCCGGCTGACTCTGTCTGTCTGAATGGCGGATTTCCTAAACTCCTGTCTTCAATGGTAGCTCATTGAAAACACCTCCAGCGACAAATTGCTTGCGTCAGCTAATGGAGCGGCAATATATGCAGTCGGTGCGGCGATTCGATGCGCTGCTTTTGGCCGAAACACATCAGCAAAAGCAAATATATTCGTCGAGTTTCAGAGTGCAGAGCCCAGCAACAACAATAATGTGTAAATGGATGGCCGGTTTGCAAGTCCACCGCTCTCACGTCCTGGTCATCGCTTGGATAGCTTTATGGGGCTCCCTAATATCTGATGCGGGTATTGCCACAGCCAAATTAGCTGCTATTCCGGCACTTCAAGTGCTAATATCAATTTTATTTGCAAAAAAATCCACTGAAGACCAACAGGCGATGGAAGATGGCCAGAACTATCGGTTGGCCCGCGATCTATCGATAGCCAAGAAGCTAAACTAGAGATGGTACGGGAATCCCCTTTAATGAATGTATTGCTCTCCAACATATTTTAATAATTTGAATGTACAGATTTAACGCATGTTACTTTTTGGCACTTGTAGTTAAATTTAAATTTAGTTAAATTTAAATATTAATCCAACTAGTAAAACTTATTAAAAATAATATATACCAACTAAAATATACCAAACAAAACGGACTAACGCTTGCCGTATCGATAGTGCTATCGATGTACATAAAACCAGCTTCGTAATCGCAACAAGAATTGTGTAGATGTAGATACTCTTTGTTTTTGGTCAAATTCAGTTGTCGTTCAGGAGGCCTAGGATAATAAATGCGAGCAAGGAAATAACTAAAAGCACCGTCAATATAACCACCTGTGGTTTTCGGTTATTATCGCAATTCAATCCAATCATCAAGTGCAACGCCAATAGTTTAAGCGCGAGTTTAGTTTACCCTTCCACTTCGAAGCTCACACCTTAAAACTTGTTTTGAGTGCCAAAGTAGAGCGAGTGTTTGTGCGTTTGTGTATACCTACAAACAGATGTAAAAGTTTTCAGAAATTCCAACACAACTCACAAATTGCACTGCAGAACTACTTGCATTGCTAGTTGGAAATATTTAAATGAAATAATTTAATTGCGGAGACTGGTATCAATTCACAGCCATTCAAAATGGGTAAGTTGGGCGAACACTATGGGTTCACCAAAGTTGTTAAACTCTAAAACTCCCAGGAAAATAATCATCCTCACTAAGCTTGCATTGTAAATCGTATGAGATAAAGTATTGAATGAAATTAAGCAAAAATATTAAAACAAGTGACAAGCACTTGGAAATCAGGGTTTTTGCTGTAATATAAGGGTATTGCTGTTTTGGTTCGAAGTTTGCCATGCAGTAAAGACTGTTTGTTTTTAAATATGTGCATTCATTGATGGTCGACCTCTATCCAAAAAATGTTGGCCAACTCTTCTTTAACAGGACATTAAGAAAAAAAGGCATTATCCCTTTAAAAGTGACACTAGTTGATAATAGTTATTATATTGAGTCAAACAACTTCTTTAAGGTCTTCAGTAAATTTAAATATTTTATTTAGCTTCAATGAACTAACAATTGTAATTTTTTTTTAATTAAAAATTCTTTTGAGTGTTGTATAATAAACCACAAGGTAATATAGAAATTGCACTCCCTACAATAAAATGTTCAGTGGTCATTATCAATTAAATGATTTATTAAAGAAAAGAGTGGAGAAAGGATAGTTGGTTTATTTAAAACAAGTCAAGATTAATAATGTGTCCCCATTTAGTTAAAATGTTTTGAACATATCCTAAGCCCACTCTCCCCTACAATAAAATTAAAATAATTTTATAAAAAATTTGTATTTCTTAATACATGTGCATACAATTAAAATCTAAGGCTAAAAGTTTGGATTGCATAGTCGTTTGCTGAGTTTTTTCAATAAAATTGAAAACTTTTTAGGCTTGTTGTCTCCGAATAATTAAACTCCATCTTGACAGAGCTGCCAAGAGTATTAAAGTTTGCACTTCGTCTTCCTGAATTATTATATTTACGCTCTAGCAGCTGACATTATTTCGTGCGCCAAGAGTCATTGCACGCTACCGGAATTAATGTTTAGCTCTAATGCCAAGCCGTTGCTTGTGTCTTGGTGTCATTGGCACCCAGCTTTCGGCATCTGGTGCAAAGCCTCGGTGGCAATTTTCATTCCATTCCGTCTGCCACAGACTCCGCGGGACTTCCACTTCCGGTGAGAATCTCTCAAATGCGGATGCATTTAATGGGCCTAGGCTCTTCACTCGCTTCGCTGGCAGGATGTCATCTGGATGTTTTTTATTTTGCTCCTCTGAGGTCGTTGTCCCGTCTGTCTTGGATAGACTCTAAGCTGGCACTAAGCACATAATAAGCTTAGTTACATTTGAAGGAAATGAATGCCATACTTTATAGGGGAACAAGGATGTACTGTTTTCGTGCTACATTAACAGATGTAACAGTAACAGTAACAAAATGACCCAATAATTTACACATGCATGGTAAATATATTTATAATTTTGATCAGAATTAAGAAAGTTTTACCTGGGCACCTGGGTATCGGAAAATTAACTTAAATTAAAAAAAGTTAATTCCCTCTTATATTTCTATGGGGTTATCTTATTTCCTTTATTAGTGTGACTCTTTGACCTGACAGAAGCAGTGAACTTCTCCCAGCAAGTTCGAACTAATTGTCTCATTAATTAAATCTTGTTTTCTGTACGCTGAAACAAATATTTGTATTTTTTTTGTATTTTTGTATTTATTATAAAATTTCATCCTAACGCTACAAGTTTGGAACTAATATTGTTTGATTTAAAGACGACAGTTTACTCATGGAGAAATTCGGGTCTTTAAACAACTTTACTCGGGTGAAAAAAAATACAAAATGAGATATTATTTTAAAAAATATTTATTTTTTATAGCCATCCATATCGAAGAAGCCATATTTTAAAGAAAAGAAAATTCTTGTTTTAAATAAAACAAAATATAAATTATGATTTACATATATGAACTTTAGTTTAAACGTGTCGATATTTTTGTTCTGTGTATTCATATCGTTGTAAGAGAACGTTACGCTCTTTGAAAGAGCAGTTAAAAGAGCCAGTTACCTAGCTATCTCTCTTTCGGAGATCTGAGAACCTATTCGATGTCGAACGACAGCCCATTCAGAGTTTGAAATTGTTCAGTTTGCTTTCTTTTGTACGGGAGCGTCAGTCCGCTGTTCGCAGTCATTACTATAAGACTAATTATAATCATTGGAACTCTTGATTGGATGACGTCGCTGCGCGTGTGAATCATTGTGTGTCGATCAAACACTTGTATCCGAAGGGCACTAAAACATCTCTGTAACTCCCGATTCCCAAAAAGCACTGTGCAGTATGCCGGGAAAGGGGAACAACCGCGATCGCATCCGGGATCCCCGCGAGGAGATCCTGCTCGAGACGAACTTCGAGGACGATGGCGGAGTCCTGACGCGCGCCTACAACGGAAATCCGTACAATCCGTCCATCCAGAACCGCAGACGCAACTCGTACCGCTCGGATCACTCCTTGGACAGGTACACAGAGCGCGGAGGCGAAGGTACGATCCGAAATCCAGGCTATTCCCGGATCACTTAATGCATTCCGATTGTGCCATTAAACGACATCACTCTCACAGAATTGTGTGTACACCTTGTGCTTATTTTGCTTTACGTGAATCACTGGACAACCTGTAACCAATAGTCGCTGGTTCACCTGTTATCTTATCACTGTCTTTTTCCACCTATGCTTGCACAAGCAACTCGTATTCGTCTCTATGTGTATTCGTCTAAAATGTACCCGCACATATGTTTTTAAAACGCTATCCACATTTCTCATTTAGCTTACTTTAAATTCTTTTTATAAGTATATCTGTAGTTATTTTCTTCCCTCTGTGGTGACTTAATTCTTGTAAATTTATAATTAATTAACCACTTATTTATATGATTATTAAGAGCTAAAAATTCACAAAACTATGATGATAATTTCAAGATTACATTTAATGTTAATAATGCTTTATGAATTTATTTAGACACTTGCCTTAAAAATTTATATAGATTTGCATTCGCAATAAAAAACATAATAATATAAAAAAGTAATTCACAGTTTAAATTAAAGTAGGTCTTAAACCAAAATAAATTTAATTTCATATGAGTTTTTGATTTCTCACTAATAAATATTTTATTTTTTAGTCACCCTGCATATATTATTTTCGAAACATTACTAATTGTATAAGATAAGGTTTTACTTTATATCTCATAAATTGCACTTTATCTTTCCAGGAGAATGCTGCCAATCATGCATGGCGCGTATTCCATACGCCACTCTGATAGCCACGCTCATGTGCCTCCTGGGAGTGGGCATCTTCTGCTTCACCATGTACCGAGGGGCCTCACTCACCGTCATTATGGTTGACCAGGTCTTTCACCTGCGACTGATATGGTGAGCAGTTAATTAGCACTGCCCAAATATGATTTACTTGAACTATCTAATTTATTTAGGATCGAGGCGGTGCAGATGATATTTGTAATAATTGGAGCCGGCATGGCAGCCCTCGGATTCATGATTCTCTTCGTCGGATTTCTGGCCACCGGTGCCACCAGATATAAGGTCTACAGGGCGTGGCGATCGCGAGTGGGCGGTCGGATCTCATGCGCCGTTCTCATGGGCATAACCTACCTGCTAAACTTTGTCTGGAGCCTGATCCTGTGTTTCCTGGTTGTGGTAACCTTCATTTACACAATGTTCTGGAACATGTGCTCGAGTGTGGAGCACTCCCAAAGCTGCATTGATTTGACACAATTCCGTAAGTCTTATCAAAATAATTTATATATATCAACTATCTAATATTTCAATTGTCTTACAGATTTTATGTTTCCATCAAACACAAAACTCGAGGATATGAAGGTCTGTGAAAAGTACGAGATCAAGGCTTTCTGCAAGGACGGCGTGGAGAACGCAGAGGTCATGTTCATATTGGCCACCCTATCCACGCTTTTGGTGCTGCTCAGTCTGGTGCATTATCTGATGTGCCTGTCCGCCAACTATGCCCATATTCGAGACCACGAAAAGTTCCAGGAGTTGCAGGAGATCCAAAACCTCAACGAGCTCGAGTACAGTGCTACTTCAAAGGATCGCTTCTAGGACATATTTCAGAAGATTCAATTTGAGCTTAAAGAGAAGTCCAGCGCGATTTGAGATTTTCGCGCATCATACAACGAACAATGAACAAAACTCCATCGAAAACCGACATGCTTTAGTTAAGATTTTTTGTTTAGACCTAAGATTAAAGTTTTGCTTGTTCATTTCATGAGTTAGTGGCTTCAATTATTATTTATGTTCAAACGTCTTCATATATGTAAGCAGTTTTATCCAAGTAAACACTGCCAAATGAAAATATCCCACTGAAATCCTGCTTTTTATATTCGTGCACTCTTTGACTAACATTAATTTTCCGTCCATTACATTAAGTTAGCTTACAATTATTATTATGTTTCTGTTTGCTTTCACCTTTCAAGAAATAAACACACACAAACATAAAAGACAAATTCTTATGCTCAAATTGATTCTTCTGAATTGCCGAATGCATTTTATTAAAATACGAATACGTAAGCTAATTAGCAGCTTAACATTATATAGTATAATCCATCCGTGCATGATTATCTTTAAAATCTGTACAAGAAATTACTTTTACATGTGTATATTTCACTATTGCATCTACAACTTGAAAGCAATACGAATCCTGCCGTAGTATTTCTGTAAGTACGGTAGCAGCAGTTTTATAAGACAATGTTAATCTAAAGATTGGAGTAAGTATAAATATATATTTATCTTGTATTTAATATATACACCTACGTAATAATAATAATATATTTTATACTACACTTTTCTAACCTCACACTTATACAAAAAGGTAGAACGACATAAAAGTGTTTACACGTAGACTTTTAAAAATTAAATAAAAATGTTTGAGTAAAATCAACGATAAAATCTCTTTCAATCGATTGGTGGATTCAGGACTGAGACTTAATTTTAGAAAAATAAAATGGTTTTGGTTAAACCTACCCGAAATTCATTCAATTAAAATTAGGCAAATCTTTAAATGTTAATTTTGGTCAAATTTATTATTTACTTTAAACATTTTTTAATCAAACCATATGATTTAAACATTATAATGAGGACAGGGAAAAACTTATAAAATATATATTTACCATTAATTTACAATAAAAATATATTCGTTCAAACTTAAGAAACTATTTGAGCGGACTTGTTTGATTTAGTTATAAAAGTATGCGATTATAGCAAGGCGTTGTCGTTTTGGGAGTCATTGCATTGTTGTAGTCAATCTTCCTGCCGCTTACCAGCATTGGAGCGGTCTTTAACTTTAACTGAATGTTGGGAATCTGACTGATTCTATCTCTGACCGCGAATGGCAAGTCGTCGTCTTTGCCGAAGTGGGTTGAAGTTCCATTGGGCTGGGTAAAAGTTATGCCTCCACCTTGTATGTGCGGAATAACAGACACTACGGATCCATCATAAAACTGCACTTGGACAACTCCATGCGAGAGCTAAAACAGAGAAACGTTTTAAAAGGATTAGTAGGGATGACTGATAAAAATATACAAAGAGCATTACCTCAGTAGCGATTCCAACATCGGGAACGTTGATACGCTTGATGGGGACATTTTGATGGGCGGCTAGCATGTTTGACCTCGAGTAGTTGGTTCCGAAGTCTGTGGTATTTTGAGTCGACGAAATAGTGCTTACGGAAAAGTTGATTGAACCCTGCAGGATTAAAATGAATTCATGTAACAATACACTCATAAACTCAAGAATAAATATCTACCTGATTTGATTTTGGTGTGGAATACGCAAAGTTTGTGGTATCCCGCAGGCCATCCAATCTCTGAGCTGGCTGAACATCTGTGATGGGTCTTCGTCCGATTGTGACCGGAAAACACGTATTGTCTTTCGTCTGAGCAACCTCCAAGGCGTTACTAATGTTGACACAGTGGGTAAAACACTCGTTTCCATGCTCGATCAAGGATCGCGGCTCCGAGCAGGAATGATCAGACAGCAACATTCCATTTGCATCGAAGACCTTAAGTCCGTCTGAGGGCGACTTTAGAAGCTTTGACCCCGAATAGAAGCGAATCTCAAAGTCCGTCATCGTCTCCATTAATTGGCATTTGCCTAGGGCACTGAAGTATGTGACTTTTGGCGTTTTGCTCTTCACCAGGCCCACAAATCGAGCACCGTACACATATTTTTTCCAGTGTTTACTGGGCAAAGTTTCATAATTATAAACACAGTCGCCGCTTGGTATTTGAAAGTCTGGAGGCTGCTCTCTTATTGGTAGGCCACTGAAATTTATAAAAATATTAACATATTTTCTTATGTTTTAATCATTAGACTTGTCTTACCGCCCAGGATCTGGCTGGTATATTATAATTCGCTGTCCGTCATCCGATATGCGGCAAATATCAGTGACGCGATCTTCATTTAGCTTTGGCCGAAATTTTAGAAATTCCAGGACAACTTCACCATTGCGCAAAATACTCATTATAGCATTCTTCGTCTTATAACGCGTCGGTAGCAATCTTTTGGTGTTTAATGGTGGCACCGAAATGCGCTCTTCCTTAAGAGGCGCTGGTCTAGAAGTTTGTACCATATCCATATCCATGCGAAAAGCTGGAACCTGAGCATTTCTTGGCCAGTTTTGCTCTGCCACTCCAGTTGATGCTTGCCGAAATAAACCAGGCTGCTCGTAAGTCAGCCGATGGTGATCCTGCATGAACTCCTCCTGTATTTGGGGAAGCACTTGTTGTGGCCCCGAGTTGTCCACAGAACGAATTCGCTGGGAGTTCCTTGAATCACCTAAATTAGAATGATCAGAGGAAAGACCACCAACAAGCGCATTCAATAAATACTTACTGCTGGCAAACGTTATGATTCCACTGTCGCCGCTTTCCAGGCTCTGGCTAAACACTCCCGGCGTCGAGTGGCCACCACTTGTGCTACTATCCAATCTTTTCAGCATAAAAGGATGACAGAGCACCGCCTCGAGGGTAATGCGTTCGTGTGGAAGTTTCTTCAGCAACTTGTTTATCAAGTCCTGCGCCTCATAGGACAAATGAGCCGGCATTAGGTACTCGGACATGACCACTTTGTTAAGCGTGGACTGCACGGCGTCGGTCTCAAAGGGCGGTCGTCCAACCAGCAGTGTGTACAGCATGCACCCAACACTCCAGACGTCCGCTGGCAAGCCGTGGGACACCCGGGAAATCACCTCCGGCGAAATATAGTTGGGAGTTCCACACATCGTCATATGCCGCTCATCCGGTCGCTTCAGTTGGGTGGCCAGTCCGAAGTCAGCTATCTTGACGTGCATCTCCTTGCTCAGCAGCAGGTTGGATAGCGAGATATCGCGGTGCATGATGTTGTGCGAGTGCAGGTACAGTAGACCCGCCACCACCTGCTTTAATATGGAGGCAGCTTCCGCTTCTGTGAAGGGTCTAGCAATTTGGTTCATGTAGCGATGAAGCTCCCCATTGTGGGCCAGCTCCAGCACCAAGTACACATAGTTGACATCCTGGAAGAAGGTGTACAGCTGGAGAACAGAGGGGTGCTTCAGGCGGGAGTGTATTTCCACCTCCTGGCGAACGCGGTTGGTGAGGCCAGTGCCCTGGATAAGTTTCTTATCGATCTGAGGGCAAATTAAAGATTAACTAAGGTTTTCACCATATCGCAGGGGTTCCTACCATCTTAATGGCCACATCCTGGTGAGTGTGCAGGCATCGCGCCTTGTAGACACTCGCAAAACCGCCCTTGCCCAACAAGTGCTGTACTTCATAGTCCTGCAAAGGCAAACAACGCTTGAAAATTCCATGGGATCACGAGATTCCGGTGCACCCACCTCAATTGTTTCTCCAAAGGCCCGATTGGACAACATAGTTTGCTTTGTTTCACAGACTGAGTGAGCCACTTGCTATTTATGTTATTATTAATCAACCAAAGCCATGTAAACAAACAAGCCAACAAAAATTTGAAAGGGAACGCCACCGTTAGTGTTGGGAAACTTTGAAGTGAGTTTGCAGAAGTTGGTTTACCAACACTAACGAATGCCCCGTTTTCGATATCTATATCTGGGAACAAATGTAGATAAATAATTCAATAAAACCATTTATTGTTAAATAAATCCAAATAGCTTAACTTTATTTAAATAAAACAAATATCGGCGAAAATTCAAATATCGATAAAGAAACGTTCGTTCAACAACACTCTCCTAGAGTGACCAGACCACTTTGCAGTGGTTGGCTGATTAATCGCCGAGAATATTGCCAGCCATTGCAAATGCAGAAAATCATAATCATGTCAAACTTATTCTAATGGTTTTACTACCGAAACAATGCCTAATGAGACATGTTACTTGCATTTGAACCAACTTTCTTATCTATGTACCAATCCCGCAATAATCTAATGCAATTTTCGCGTAAAGAATTCGATTCGAAAGCATAAACAACGTCGGAATACGAGCCGTGTTATTTAATAATACTAGAGCTTCAGCGTGTGCGTTTGCCGACAGCCAAAACAAAGAATCGGGCAAGCAGCAAGTGGCGGCGGCATTAAAGTTGTTAACAAGTGGTGTTTGCATAATTTACATCGAAAAACTGGTAAGTCCGCAGAAAAGAAAAATAAAATGACCCACATCACACACTCGCATTTGCAAGTATGTATGTTATGTGCGGCGGTGTGTGTCTCGTACATAAAGGCACGCACACAACCTTGGACTCACACACTACGTCACCGACGAGCAACAGTGTTGAGTTAGTGCTGGAAAATGTCCTCGGAAATCCTAAACATAATTTTGAAAATGTTTTTAAATATAATAGATAAAACTATATTAATTAGTTTATTTTTGCAGTTTCACGTTTCCCCGGCAGTCCCTAGAACTTTCTCTTCCTGGCATTTCTTTAAATTCATGTAAGTTAATACTGCAAGTCAATTATCAAGAAAAAACAATTTTTCCTTTATGAAATAAGCAACTGCTTATTATTAGCTTTACTGCGAGGCCTTTTTATTTTATTTAAAGTAAATACGAAATATTTGTTATTTATTGAAGAATAACTCTAGTGTGACCTGCGATAGTATTCGCTTAAATATCCGTGGCAACGACACGCACTCTTTCGCTATTCACCTCATGCGCGGTTTGGCCACACTCGGCACTTCATTATAACCTTAAAATGACAAGTTATAAATTTTTTTTATATTAATTTCAGTGGTAACCGAACACTAAATCCACTTTCAAGAGAAGTGCAGTGCAGTGCCGACTGTTTTCGATTACTTGCGCTACTGCGGCGTTGTGAATTAGCACATATCCCCACGATAATCATGTAAAGAAAACGTCACACGAATATGTGCTTGTGCTGAGAGGCAGCGATGTAAATAAAATTGGAGCTGCTCCCGAGGAAAATCTCACCACAAAGCCGCAAAAAACTTGAATGCCGGAGTGTCACTGGCAATTCGAGTAGACATAGCGATCAAAACAACGAAATACCAGCACGAACCGTAGAGAACTGAGCGTGGTGTCTGCGGATCTTGCGAGTGCTCCTATCCCGACCGTCGAGACGCTACGATGCATGCATCCTCCGCCGCGGCGACCGCACTTGTGGAGTACTCGGACGTCAGCTCGGAGGACTTCTCGGACCAGGAGGCCGGTGACTTGGACGCGGACGCCGGCAAGGGAGCCGGAAACATCAAAAAACCAAAGCCAGCTGCGGATAATCAGTTCCCCAAAGGTCGTCTTGGTGCCAAGCCCGATAAGGAGGGCTATGATAACTACAGGTAAGAGGCACATGTAACCCCCACCAAAGTGTTGGCTCTAACCCCACTGCCTTGCAGAAATAGACGAGCAGAAGACTCTAACGATCCCGGTGCGGCCGGATCGAGGCAAACGTCGAGCAGCGAGGCGACCAACCCGCGCGAGGATCCCTCGCAGGCATCCAACACCTCGAAGGACGAGCTGTGGGGTAGGGAGATCTACATGTCCAGCGACTCCATCGACACCGACGAGCTCGAGGCGGAGATGAAGCGGCAGAAGCGCAAGAAGCAGAAGAAGGACAAGCACAAACACAAGTCCAAGAAGAAGTCCAAGAAGCGCAAGAAGAAGCGGGCTAAGTCGTACTCCAGCATCGATTCTATGTCGGACAACGACATCAAAGCCTTACTGGACCGGCCCTACACCCCGCCGACGGCTCCGAGCAAGAGCAACGAGCGGACGGTGAGCGCGGCGCCCTCCACTTTCACCCCACGCAACCTCAAGGAGAGCAGTTCGCCGGCCACTCCGCCGCCCGCGCGTCGCCCCAACCCCAATAGCACCTACTACGGGGAGTCGTCCGTGGAGACGGCCAACTCTGCCCTGGGCAGCAACCTTCAGGTCACCGTAACGAACAAGCAGACGAGCAGCAGTCGGCACCGCTCCCCTCCTCCCTCCACCCGCTCCAGTGGCAACGGTCCGAGGTTTGCCAACTCTCCACGCACTCCTCCGCCCTCGCACTACACCTCCTCCAGCGGCGGTGGTGGAGGTGGCGGCGGAAGTGGGTCAGTGGCGCGCGATTCACGCAGCTCCCGCTATGTAAATAGTCCACACAAAGAGGAAGTGAGTGCGCATCACCGCTCCAGCCACGATCACGGATATCAGGGTCGTTACTCTGGTGTCGGTTCCAGCAGTCACGACTCCAGGAAGGTTAAACGGTTGTCACCGGGTAGGTTTGGCTTATTCCGATCTAAAACAATTTATTCAACTTTGTGAGAACGTTGCAGAGCTGGATCGCTACAATCATCAACCCAGCACGCCGCCCCACAAGCGACGGAAGTTCAGCGATAGCCGGGATGTGGGTCTCAGCAACTACGAACACAGTAGACACCACTCTGGCAAGTACGAACGCTACAGCAGGGATCGATATTCAAGGCGGTCGTCAAGGTAAAGCACATTTTTCCTCTATAAATGCACAATAAGTATGGACACTATTTGAGCTTGAGATATTACTCAATTGCTATTGAAACCAATAATACTACATTAATATACATTTTCGCTACTTTTTTAAGGAGCCCCAGTGTGCAGCACTCGCGAAGTCGACAATCACCCAGCGTTGGCCTGACGTCCAGTGGAACAAGTTCGAATGCCTTCCGGCACGGCAGCAGTCACAAACACAAGTACGGAACAACGGCCAGCTCGCCGTCTTCCCATGCGACGAGGTCCTCCAAGCGTGCTTCCGGAGCTGGTACCTCTGGGGATCGCTACTCAAGATCGCCGAGGACGAGCTCGCGCTACTTGGACGCCTCACCCCCGTCGCCGGTGGGAGCTTCCAGCTCGCACCACCATCACCATCGTCGCTCGCCAAAGATGCGTCAGAGGGCCAGAGGGGGCAGCCGCCGCCGTTCGCCCAGTTCGGCCAGCAGCGCAAGCTCCGCCTCGCGCAGCAGGTCGCCCACGTCCAGGGATCTGAAGCACAAGCGAGAGGAGTACATCAAGAAGATCAGCGAGACAAGTCTGTTTGCCGAGCTGGTCAAGGATCGTCACAAAAGGCAAAAGGCCCTGAAGGAGATCATCGAGCGGCAGGAGGAGAACAGTAATAGCAATAGCAACAGCAACGGTGCACTGACCATAAACGACAACAGTTCCTCGGTGGATGGCAATACGCCCAACACGGGTGACTGCCGATCTGGCCCTGGAAGTGGAACACCCGCAGCGGCGTCGACGACTTCCAATGGGCTTGAAGTCCTGGGTGGCAAACCAGATGTGGACCTCAACAACATTCCCATGCCAAACAAGGAGCACGATATATTGGCCCCGAATCTGGGTCCAAGCGCCGATGTTCCGGACAGTTCCACTCCGTCGAAGCCACCTTTGCTGGTAGCACCCTTATCGGCCAGCAGGAACAACCTAAAACCGAAGAGTCTGACCGCTTTGCCGCTGCCTCCTGGGATGAATGCCCTCGACCTGGTCAACGCGAGATCTCCTTCGCCGGCGCACAAAAAGGAATCGGATGAGAAGATCGTCAATTCCACCGCCACCGCCAGCGCCAACGCCAACGCGAACAAGAGCGTGCTTAACCTACCGATGCCTCCGGTAATTCCTGGCAGCGAAGAGCTAAGTGGCGACGATGATGTCATCGACAGTCCCGAAGACTTTGATGCCCCAGCCGGTGGCAATGTGCTTGGCAAAGCCGGTGGCCAGGGAGCCACCCGTCGTCGTCCAGTGATACTCAACCGCAGGGACTCGCGAAATAACGTACGCGACTGGGGCGAGCGCTGTGTGGATGTGTTCGAGATGATTGCGCAAATAGGAGAAGGAACTTACGGACAGGTGAGAATTGAAACTAAGATGTGCCCAAATCTGATGCCTAATCGTTTGTTAACAATCATTGCAGGTCTACAAGGCGCGAGATAATCATACCAATGACATGGTGGCCCTGAAAAAGGTCCGACTCGAGCACGAAAAGGAGGGCTTTCCCATTACTGCAGTGCGTGAAATCAAAATACTGCGGCAACTGAACCATCGCAACATAGTTAACTTGCATGAAATTGTGACGGACAAACAGGACGCCGTCGAGTTCCGCAAGGACAAAGGATCCTTCTACTTAGTGTTTGAGTACATGGACCATGACCTGATGGGCCTGCTCGAATCTGGCATGGTCGACTTCAATGAGGAGAACAACGCTAGCATTATGAAGCAGCTCCTGGATGGTCTCAACTACTGCCACAAAAAGAATTTTCTTCATCGAGACATCAAGTGTTCGAACATTTTAATGAACAACAGGTGGGGAGATTTTTACATTTGGGTGGATTTAAAAAGAATTGTTTTGCGTGGGCGGAAAGTAATCTTGAATCTGAATAGTTTCACCTTTTAAGGCCAGCTACGTAAAATGACCTTTAGAGAGTCAGTTAAACGATATTCTTGGCCGCTTATTTGCTAAGAGATTGAATTGTCTACAGAACCTCTTTATTATTTTTAAGATTAGTCCCCAGAATTCAATATATTTTTGTACTCCTTGCAGAGGTAAAGTGAAACTGGCGGACTTTGGACTGGCAAGACTGTACAATGCGGACGATCGTGAACGACCGTACACGAACAAGGTGATTACCCTGTGGTATCGACCGCCCGAACTGTTGCTTGGTGAGGAGCGTTACGGTCCGTCGATAGATGTGTGGTCCTGCGGCTGCATCCTCGGAGAACTCTTTGTGAAGCGGCCACTGTTCCAAGCCAATGCAGAGATGGCTCAGCTTGAAACCATATCGAAGATCTGCGGATCACCGGTGCCCGCCGTGTGGCCGAATGTGATTAAGCTGCCTCTGTTCCACACTCTTAAGCAGAAGAAGACGCACCGTCGTCGCTTGCGGGAAGACTTCGAGTTTATGCCAGCCCCTGCTCTAGATCTGCTGGACAAAATGCTGGACTTGGATCCGGACAAGCGCATCACGGCCGAAGATGCGCTCCGATCGCCGTGGCTGAAGAAAATCAACCCCGACGAGTGAGTATATCAGAGCCAGAGTTAATCCCCTTTGGGTGTAAACTAGAAACCAACTTACGTTCTCGTCTTCTTTAAGAATGCCGACGCCTCAGTTGCCCACGTGGCAGGACTGCCACGAGCTTTGGAGTAAGAAGCGACGTCGGCAGCTGCGGGAACAGCAGGAGTCGCTGCCTCCCACGGTGATAGCCTCGACCAAATACCAACAGCATGGAGCTGCCATGGTGGGAGACGTATGATTGCTGTATGCTTCGCTTCTCAATGTGAGAGAGAGCTACAAACAGCGAGCAGGAGAGGAGTGTTCCTGGTGGCACTAGCAACTAGCCGTAACTAGCAATAACGTAACCAATAATGGGATTCTGTTATCCACGGACAGGGCCAGAATAGGTTGTCATGGACTTGCTCTAGCCGCTGTCGAGTTTAGGACAGCTTCAATAAAGTCTTGGCTACATTTACAAATTGCTTTATATGTTGGGCAAATTGAATCAATCGCTGTATAAACGAAAAGTGTTATATATAATTGCAAAAGATACTTTTTGAAAAAATCATGATTTTACATATTCAACCCAATTTACGTTGCTATTAGTGTTTTTAATTTTGGAATCTAAAAGTGGCAATCGGCAGACTTCGTGCATGAACGGGAATGTTAAATTCGCGTAACAAAAATGTAAACTAGTAAATCAGTATGTACTACTTGTATCATCAAAGGCGATTTGTAAGTGAGCATGTTTCAAAGCTACGAAATAAGCGTATATCGTGAAGCAGTTAAAGATTAGCATTTTAATTATAAACAAATTGTTAAATAATAATAGACTACATATAGTGTATTGACTAGTTTAGTTTATTGCTAAGTATTTAAGAAAAGTGTAAATTATAAATGAATTTATCAAGTAAATATGTACTAATTTACCCATACGCAGGCATTTGATAAGTTTATATTTTAATATGATGTTTGAGCGCACACAGCATCAGAATTACTTGCATGATGTGCGTGAGACTGAAATCGATTCACTCCAAATTATGTAAATAGGTTGAATATTTCCACCATTACACAAACGATCAACAAAAGTAATATCTCAAAACGCAAATCAAATCGACAAAATTCATTTTTGGAACATCAAACCCTATCTAAATAAAAGTGAAATATATAAAGTGTACTTTAAATCAATTGGTAGCTGTTTAGACGCATTTAAACATCTTTAACTACTGGTTTAAATAGTATTTCAATATATCCTTCTTTATATTTTAAATAATTTTATTGTTGAAAGGGCTTAGAAATTTTTTTGATTTTTTAGAAAAAGGCAATTAATGAATTAAAAATTTTAACAATTGTTCATATGAATATAGAAGACTAATTTCTAACAGTTTATTCATAAAATTTACAAGCCTTTAAATATAAAATCGATTGTTTTAAACTTATGCAGGGTGTGCTATCTTTTATGTCGGTATGTAAAAATAGAATATCTTTCAAATATTAGGTATTTTTATTTAATTTGATTCTTTAGAATTTATTCAGGTCAAGTTTTAAAAACAACAGCAGTTAAGTGGCCGTCTGAACTGAATCTAGGCGTAACCAGACGTCTAATATTTAAATATGAAAACATTTTTGCATATTATTTTTAAGTTTTGTGTACCATTATTAAAAAAAAATTAAGAAAATTCAAATAACATTGTGTAAAGGTCTTTATTTTTGTGTTTCATTTAATGCCTGCAGCTTTGGTTTAAAACAAAATAACTTTTGCATGAAAGTATTTTCAATTCTTAAAAAAATCGAAGAAAACTATATTCGATTTAATAATAATAACTCAATCATTTTAAGTAAAAATTTGGAAAATGTGAGAAAATTTATATTTTTGTTGCATCTGGCTTTGGCGGTATTTTTAAATTTTAGGGACAAAAATCCAAAACATAAACATAATATATTGCATTAGAAAATGGAGTCTGAGCATTAATAAGAAATTGTTAATAGTTTTTCCAACAGCTATTACATTAACAAGTAGAAAGATGTGGGCGGCAAACGGTCACTTGAAAAGAAATGGTTAGTATTTCTTGTGTTTTTGGGCCAACGAAATTATTTGGTATTTTCGAGCGGTCCCACTAAGTGCAGCATATATATAAGTGCGTTTCATCATCAGATTTGTATGTATATTGTGTCAGTTCGCCTTTGTTTTTTAATTGCAAGCCCGTCAATTAGGCGATTGTTTTACGGTGTGTTTCCAACTTCTCTTAAAAATCGGGATAAGCCAGCTAGATGGTCTATTTTAGAGGCATAAACAACGAAAAAGGCTGCATCTGTGGGACTGGGAGCGTGTCTGTTTGTATACCTGAACGATTATTACGATGCACTTGGAAGGCCAAAAGAGAAATGCAGTGGAAAGTGAAGTGTATTAGCGAACTTTTAGACAGCTGAGTGGATGTGGATGCACAGATTACCAGAAGTGTTTAGCTGATTCAAAATATTTGGGGCTAAGAACTTGGTCCAGACATTTCAAAAAGAAAGTGAGGAAAACAATGTGTGCGTGTATGTAAATAGATGTATTTTTCCTTTGTACCGAAAACAAAGCAAAGTTGATTAATACGAGCCCACACAGTCGGGGGCGGAAGTATTGGCTAATTTAAGATCTTCTATTTGGGCTATAATAGCCGAAAAAAACGCTTATCTTTAAACTTTTGTGGTTATCTTTTACGACGTAGTTAGTTAGTTTTTGTTATTGTAGAAATGGGTTGTTATTGTTGTTATTTTTGTTTTATTTTTTTAATTTTTTAATATTTCTATTTTGTTGTTTAAATTATATGTTGTTCTATCATATTTTGGTTGAAATATTGGAAAATTTCAATTGCGTTCTATGCTACAATGTAGTCCATTGTTTAAGGTCTATGATATGGGGGTGCATTTTTTCTAGTGGTGTGGGTGAACCAGTTCTCGTTAGCGACTCTATAGAGCTAATTGAGCGTTACAAGAAAGAAAAGTTATGTGTTATACCAGGAAAACCAATGAGTCCTATCGTAATCAGTTAAGATAAGTTAGTTTTTATTGAACGTTAATAGTTATGTATAAAATAACCAATTTTAAATTACATTAAAGAAGCTAAACTTCTTAAATCATCTTTAGATTCGTAAATTAAATAAGTAATTCCAATGTTTTTGTCCACCACTGTGCAGCCAACGTCTAGGGATGTATGCACATATGTACGTAGAATGCATGTACATTGTATGTACATATATATGTACCTACAAATGTAAATGTGTAGGATGTAAAAAGCCGAATGCAAATACCCTTGAATTGTGTATTGATTGATTTTACTCAGAAAAGGTTTGAGGCGATTAGGGAACTCAATGTAACCTGTGTAGCCAATCAATAATTAGATCGCAAACTGCATTTTTATAAGTTAGATGAAATATACATATAATGTGGCTTAGATCGAAACGAAAAAAATAGCAAGTAATAACACTTGGGTTCCATAACCCACATGCTGTAGATCAAAGCCAAAAGGAAAAACGTGAAATTCGCACTTGGGTTCCTCAAGTGGAATGCGTTTTTTTTGGCTGCCCAATCAACATTTAGATTACGAACTGAACTTTTACAAAGTAACTGCAATATAACGCAATAAAATACCTTCCCTTCTCCGCAGGTCGTAGATCGAACTGCTATCAGCGAGTGCGAGTGCGAGTGCGAGTGCGAGTGCTATCAACTGCCAGAAACGGAGCCACAATCACGCTGACACCCCTTGTGCAATCGTCGACGCAGGCCGCCTAGGGCCATCAGGCAGCCGTCCAGGTTGGAGGCACTTGCTCGGGATCGGAAACGGGTTCCGCATCCGGATCCGAGACAGAGAGGCTGAGGCTGAGCCAGAAGCAGAGCCTGCTTGTTGCTGCCGCGTTCGCAAAGGACTCAAAATTGATAGAAACAACAAAAAGGCTGCTGCAACTGGTGCCTCATCCGAGGACCAGCCGCCGCGCAAAAAGGGTCGTCGCTCAGGAGGCTCCTCATCCTCAACCACCGGTTCCGTTTCCGTTTCTGTTTCCGTCGCCAGCGTCGCCGCCGCCGCCGCAGTATCAATAGATGCGGCATCCACGTCGCGAGCAGCGCAGCAGTTACAGCATCAATTGAACGCCACATCGACGCCAGGCTCATCCAGCACAGGAACTTTGGAAACACCTAGCAGAGGGCAGCGCAAATCGACCGAAAGCAACAAGAGGCCGCGGGATCACAGCACCAGCAATACACCCGGCTCCGAGGCAAATAGTAGTGGACCGACCATGCAGAGCACCACTTCCACGTCGAGCGGTTCCTGCTCCAGGCCCTTGGAGGGCTCTGCCCCCAACTCCGGAGGCAGTGCCGAGAACGTGGCCCGCGAGGCCGGCGGCAGTGGCGAGGACAGCGTCGGAATCGGCGATGAGAATCCCTCGGGCAGCAGCGCCGCCACCAATGGCCACGATTCCAAACACAACGGCTTCGTTGTCAACAACAACGGCAGCAGCAGCCGCATCGTCGACGGCGAGAACAATCGGGAGAACACCAGCTACAGCGGCGTGCAGCTGGACAAGTCCAACCAGGAGATCATCCGGTTGATCGGACAGTATCTGCACGACGTCGGCCTCGACAAGTCGGTCAAAACGCTCATGGTGGAGTCGGGTTGCTACTTGGAACACCCCTCGGCCACCAAGTTCAGGGAGCATGTCCTAATGGGTGACTGGTCAAAGGCAGACTCAGATCTAAAGGTAATTGGCCTCATCTTCGCAGGGAGAAAGAAGCATTTCCAATCCCTTGAAATAAACATAGTTGAACTTGGGAACTCAATCCCCTCACTCTTTTCAAATTTATTTTGGAATTTGGATTATTTTTTATTCAACCAAATTTGATTTAAAGAGATTTATGTAATACATAGAAACTAGTTAACTGTTTTTAGAGTATAACTATCTCTGTACTCCGTATTCCATACGCATTTATTTTTATTTTTATAACCTGTTTAATATGAAAACTGTAGTTTTTTAGATTGTGATTCCAAGTTAAACCGCAATCCTCTTATAACGTATGATATTTTCATATTGCAGGATTTAGAGCCATTAATTGATAATGGAAAACTGGCAACGATCACCGAAATGAAGTTCATACTGCTAGAGCAAAAGTATTTAGAGCATTTGGATGATGGCAATCCGTTGGACGCCCTGCACGTCCTGCGCAGCGAGCTGACGCCCCTGCAGCACAACATATCGCGTGTGCACCAGCTGTCCTCATACATGATGTGTTCGACCAACCAAGACCTGTACCAGCGCGCCAAGTGGGAGGGCAAGGGCATCCTGTCGCGGGCCCTGGTCATGGAGCGCCTGCAGACGTTCATGCCGCCGTCGGTGATGATGTCGCCGCGGCGACTGCGCACCCTGCTGCAGCAGGCCGTGGAGCTGCAGAGCCAACACTGCCCCTGCCACGACATGGCGTGGGAGACGAACCTGGAGACGGTCTCGCTGCTCACCGACCACTGCTGCACCACGGACGGCTTTCCCATGCAGACCATCCAGATCCTCACCGACCACTGCGACGAGGTCTGGTTCTGCAAGTTCTCGCCCGACGGCCTCAAGCTGGCCACGGGCAGCAAGGACTCCACTGTGATTATCTGGGACGTTGATCCGTACAAGCTGACCCTCAAGCATCGGCGCGTCCTCGACGGCCAGGCCCAGCTCAGCGTGAGCTTCGTCAGCTGGAGCCCCGACTCTAAGCTCATCCTCGTCGGCGGCACCGAGGACTCGCACGAGCTGTACATCTGGAACGTGGACGACGGCAAGCTGGTGGTCAAGTTCTCGCAGTCGCTGGAGGACAGCCTCGCCTGCGGCGCCTTCAGTCGGGATGGCGCCCGCTTCGTTTGCGGCGGCCAGAAGGGTCAGCTCTACCTGTGCGACCTCAACGGCACCATCGTGGACTCCTGGGAGGGAGTGCGCGTCAACAGCATCGCCTTTCGGGCGGACAACAAAACGATCTTAGCGGCCGATAATCACTACCGTATTAGAGGGTAAGCAGGATTGCAAATTGGTTGGGTTTATCTATCTAGTAGAAATGTGGAAGAATCATATATCTGTGGGGTCTTATTTTATGGAAAAGATTAACATTCAGTCCTGTTACTGTTAGCCTAAAACCTATTAATCCCGTCAAACTATTTCCGAAATTCTGGTTTTGATTGGTTTATTTACTACCTTTTTTCCTTTTAGAGATTTAAAGGATTATGACTAATATTAATTATATATTTGAATATATCTATTATAGGTCAAATTTATTTTTCAATATATATATATATATATATATATTTCTAATGTTAAAAATAATTAAATGACTTTTTAATTATTTTGACATAACTCAAATTAATTAAATTTAAATATCTTTTATACATATTTATTTATATAAAAAAATATATACATATATATTTTTTAAATTATTAAAGTAGGAGCAATGACTTCTTAATACGATATATACATAATGTTCAATAGAAAAAGCCAGTAGATCCTTACAGTAAAACAATAACTTTAACTTAATTAGTGTATAATATAAACTCCTACTTAAATCATACATCCATTTTGTTCACTTAGGTACAACTTTGATAGCCCGCGTTCAGACTTCGATATTCTGAGGGAGCCACATCCCATTATGACGTTCAGCATCAACTCCGCCGACCGCCTGGCCCTGCTGAACGTCTCCAACCAAGGCCTTCATCTGTGGGACATCGAGGACAAGTGCCTGGTGCGCCGTTTCCAGGGCATACGACAGAGCAACTTCGCCATCCACTCCTGCTTCGGCGGCGTCAACGAGAGCTTCGTGGCCAGCGGCAGCGAGGACAAGGTCGTCTACATTTGGCACATCAAGCGCGAGGAGCCGCTGGCCAAGCTGGCCGGGCACACCAAGACGGTCAACTGTGTGTCCTGGAATCCCGTGTACCCGTCCCTGCTGGCCAGCGCCAGCGACGACGCCACCGTGAGGATCTGGGGGCCCAAACCGAACGGCAGCAGCGCAACGACTGAGAGCGACGACTGCTCTTCTAGCTCGTCTTCGTCCTCCTGGAATATGACTTAAGATCGATCGCGAGCCGTAGCTAATGGGTGTGCGTGGGTTAGATATTGGATTGGATGCTGATTTAGTTATAGTGCGCCCTGATTTCGATTTCGATTTCAATATAAATGCAGAATGCGTCCCGCTCTGATTGCGCGTCGGTGTCGTCGTTGCTACAAACTGCCATTACAACAATATGTATGAGCAGCATGACTTACGATTAGCATTAATTACTTAAGTACATTCATACGAAAGGAGAGGCATAACATCATATCTATGCTAACACTATGCTATAACAAGAAATCAATTCGTTCTCAGATTTCTTTTTTATGTATGTGCATATGGCAATGCGAAGTAATATTTCCCGGCCTATATAAGCGACTCTTCTCGACTACCTTTTTATTAATCTAAAGTGGAATCGACCTGCTTGATTTTAAATTATGATAATTGCCAATTGATTTGTTCTATGCAGTTTCCGACATTTAGTATGTAACACGAATTGACGTATTTCATAACCAGCAGACACAATAAAAATAGTTCTATATATGTTTTTAAAATGTCGATTTTTTCCTTACGATTAACCTGGGTCTTAAGCAATCAATAAAATTTGAGTGAAAATTGAACGTGTGCCCTTTTTATTGTAGTTATGTTGATTTTTAATCAATTTCGGAACAAAGTGTGATCTTTAATACTTTGGTTTAATAAGGAAAGTACAAGAAAATCCCTAGTTCGATTTTTTTAAAAGAACTGAAAGCACAAATCACACTTTTTCTGTAATTAAATTTGTAGGTATCGTTCCTAAATCTTTAATATTGTGCTTTTGTTATAATCGTTTGAATAATTAGTATTACTTTATTTGGCAATAACGTCGTACATAGGAAATTTGGTTTTCTATTTTCAGCCTTTTATAAAATAAATTGCCTTAACAATTCTCCTTTACGTAAACTGCTCCTCCAGCAATAGTGAGACAAACTGCCTAGCGGATTCCTTAAAGGCGAAGGCAATAACTACCAATATAAGGGCCCACCATCGAAGATCCTTCCTAGTTGCTCCCACCGCCTCGTAGGCGATGACCAGGGAGCAGAGGTGATGGCCCATGACCAGGACATGGTGCAAACTCCGTCCGAAAACGGTCGTGTTATTGCGCCACACCAAAATGGGCAGAAGGAAGAACTTGGATAGGTTGGAAATGAGCACCACTTTGAAGATAATTAAAGTGAAACTGCGAAGACCCATCTTCTTCATCCAATCAATACTGAGAGTGGCTGTAATTATCAGCAGCAATAGTGTCATAAAAAGGTAATCTACAAAGTAAATTCAATAATTAGGGAGAGTAATTAAAACAATAACCTATTACCTCCAATATTTTGAAGGGTATATGTGTAGAAACCCTTTTCGTGTACATGTAAAGAGGCATCCGAATGGTCGGGCAGTTTTTGGCGGCACAGAGCAAAGGATTCCAGGAGCAGCACCACCAGCGAAATCTTCCAATATAACTAAAATTGCATACATTTCAGAGTCTGATATTGAAATCTTTTGATAAGAGCTTACCTTAAAGTCTCCATTATATATTATATGGCGAAAGGCCCCCGAATCCAGCAAAAGTGCATCTATTAATATAATAAACTCCTCGAACTCGATGTATTTATCAGTAGTTTGGTGACATTTATCCTAAAATTATATCCTGCAAAATTAAAACCAACGACGTTTTTGACAATAAGTGTGTATTCTTACGCATTGTGTGGTTTTCAGGGAATTGCTGTATTTCTTGAATAGTTCTTTGACTCTGTGGCCACAATTAATGCACACGAATCGCCTTTTTTCACTCATTTTATAGGAAATTTAAACCTTATTTTGGTAACAAGCCGCATAAACAAACATTTTAGTTCATCAGCTGATAAGTATTACCGTTTTCCGTAAACTGAAAAATACGAGCAATGCACTTTTAAACCGTTACAAGTTTAAAATACAAAAACATTGTACGGGAACCTCTATTTTTATAACATTCTCACAACACTTTAAATAAGTTAAAGAAAAGCTATTATAAACCAAACTTTCAGATTATTATGAGGCTACGTTATTCTGAAAACTCTTTTTACGCACTGTCTCGAAAAGGTACGAACCGATTTGCTTCATTTGAATTTCGTTATCTCAAAATATTTATTTTATTATGTATGGTTTTTGAAAGCATTCCTTTTGATTAATAAATTTTTTAATTTAAATTATAAATTATTTTCAGATAAACTAAAACAGTAATAAGCACAGAAATAAAATTTCAAACACACAAAAAAACTGTACTTACCAATTGTAAATCCTTTATTTTTTAAATGTTTGCATTAAAAAAAATAAGGACTTTATTTTACCCTGAAAATCCCAAATTCTCCTTAAGCAAATCTTAACTTGACTTAAGTTTTATTTTTAAAAAATTAAAATATTATAATTTATCCTCATTAGGATAGGTTTATTTTTTTGTTTATTTCATTCCTGCTTTTTATTATCAACATAATGTTACAAATTTTATTTTTAATCTAATCTAGGTACAACTTCAGCCAGATTGGTTAATTTTGTTTTGAACAATTTTAAAAATGGGAAATGGCACAATTAGTATTCGATTCAAGGCTCGTGTTATAAATCCGTTTAAAAAGAAATTCATAATTTTTTGGAACGGACCCCGAATAATTTCTTACAATTAGTATTAGTAACTTCAAAAAGTATTTTGATTAACGAGTTTACTCCGTTCAATATTTTATTTTGTAATCCAGTTCAAAAATTAAAGAAAAATATCACTTCTGGATAGGTTCAGCTATTTTGGAAATCTTATTGGGCAAACTCATAATTTCACAGAAAATTTGAATTATTACACTTAAAATTAAATGTCCTCACTATTATGCGATGAGGTTGACCTTTCAACCCGATATTCCATTGCGGAAGAGTTACCTACGAGGGTCCGTCGCAGTGTGCTTCTTGTGGTACATGACATCGAAATGAATGAAGAACAGAACAAAGGCATTGCATTGCAGCTTTTGCGAAAGCATGTATTTGTTAAACTGAATTGTTCAATCTGATCTGTATCATATTTCAACGACCATATGCTTGTTTTTAAAACTATTTACTTATTACCAATTATTCATAAGATATTTTTTGTCTGTCAACTATTAATCACATACAAATGGGTTTGAATCGCCAAACCCGATTCTATGCCATTATTGAGATTTGTCAAGTAATTGTTACATTGATTTTAGTTTTTAGATTTTGAACATGTTGGGTTTATATGTTAATTCCCTTAGTTTATTTAATTGTTGCTTTTCTAATGGACAACACATTACATTTGTATCAGTAAAAACAAAACATTTTAAAGAGGTACATTTCGAAAGTATAAACTTAAAATCAATATACAATATAGATGTTTTACATATAATATTTGTAGTGGTTTGGGTATTACGCTTGTGGCCAACGATTACAAATATACTGAATTATAGGTATGCAACAGTAATACTCTAACACAAAGGCTCATAACAATAACAAAAATTTCATTTATCGACGAAAGGGAATAGTTTCTGCTCGTTAATGATGCATAGACTCATTCGAGATTAATTGTCTGCAAATATCCAGATAGACGTACTTATGTGGTTTGCTATGTGCGTTTCACTTAGTTGTAGTTGTTAAACTTCAAAAAATGAGTAGAAAACCGATTAAAGAATGTATGTATTTTTATCTTTACAATTCAGTCTGAAAGGCATAGTTTACACATTTTATATCACCTATTTTGAAAATGTACTGTTTACTGCTTGTTTATCTCTAAAATTGTGTATTCATATTTAATGATATATCATTGTTTCTTTAGGTTTATGTTGAACCACTTGTTATTAATGGTATTAAATATATTTTAAATTTAATACAAGTACGGAAAAGTTGCTGTAAATTTCGTTGCATTAAGTGGAGAATAAATATTTATGTAACCTAAATTTGGTACCCAAATACATTTTTTGTTTAATTTCGCATTCGATATTTGGTTCAGTATCATGTATATATATCGTTTGAATATTGGTTACGTTTTTCTGGGACTGTATATCCAAATTTGTATGCTTTTGGGCTGTTGTTGCATTTCGTTTCCACCTGCTCCAGAAGCTTAGTCTTCATCCGAGAAATCGGAACTTTCGCTTAAATCACTTGAAAATATTTCCAGCCAATGATAATCACGACGATCTACATAGTCCCATAGATAAATCTATAAAACATGGAACATTATTAATAGTGACCACCTTATTTGACTATTTTATTTAAAGGTGTCACAGTTTCTCCTTCTAAACTATTAACTTTTCAAATTATAAACTTATAAACAAAGCTTTTTTCATTTTAAAATGGCCTTGAAAAAACTAAACTAATGTTAAAAAAATTGCTAAAAATTTGGTACTTACATCAAGCAAATCGATTATTTCATTCTGGCTCTGCAACTTTCGAGTTCTCTTCGGCAATCCCACATCGACGATGTCTCCATTGGGCAGGGCGTGCTTGTAGAAGCACTTGTTACCAAAGGGACACTTGCCCTCGCCTTTTTTGAAGTATTTGCAGTCCTTAGCTCCCAAGGCGGCGCGGTAGTCATTGAGCAGTTTGTCCTTCTCCTCTTTGGTCTCCACCCAAAACGCACTGGGGCAGACAAAGTCCGAGCACACGCGACATTCGGGACAAGCTCTGCAAATTTACAACGAGTTAGGATCAAAACAAAATCTTCTATTGGTATTTAAAAATCAATAAATTTTATGGTCAAGTGTAACTGATGAAAACTACTTCCAATTAACTTATACAAAATCATTTTTGATCTATTGGCATAAGCAGTTATCAGTAAATGTAATGATTGAAGTTTTTGGAGTATAGCTTAAGTTTTCAGCCAACCAATTTATACCAAATCGTTTCAGCATGGTGAAATAACCAGACAATGGAATTTGACTTGGGACCGCCCAAACACAAAGGGCAATTTAACAAAATGGCCGTTTTCACAAACAGGTATGGTTAATCTCACTTACCGCGTTATTTTGTGCTCGAACTGTTTGGCCTGGCGCCATGTGCGAATGCACTCCAGGCAGAATATGTGGTTGCAGTTGGGTAGGATACCGAAGCGCTTTTCCCTGCCCGCCTTCTCCATGATCGTGTCGAAGCAGATGCCGCACGTCTTGTCCTTGGACCTGGCGATGGCGAATGATAGCTCCATGGCCTGTTCGTGCTGCTGCAAGCACTCGCGGTTGTGCTTCTTGCGCTGCGCTTGATCTGTGGGATGCAGACAATACTGGTCGCACATTTCGCATAGCTCCATATGGATGCCGTAGGGGCAGCCCCACAAGCAGGGGCTCTCGTAGGGGCAGATCCCCTCCTCCAGCGGAGTGCTGTTTATGGAGGCGTAGCCCTCTTTGTTATTGAGCGATGATGGTCCACCCACAACTTCGGCCCAAGAGGCTGGATGAGAAGACTTGAGGGCGACATTGCCCGCACCAGCCTCTTTGTTGTTTAGTGATGATGGCCCACCCACAGCTTCGGCCCCAGAGATGCCAGGCGTGATAATGACATAGCCCGCACCAGGCTCTTTGTTGATGAGCGATGATGGCCAATCCACAACGTCGGTCCCAATATCGACAAGCCTGAACCATCCCACACCAGACTCTGCCTGCGCGTCTGAGCCCACGGTGGCCTCCGACTCGTTCTGATCCCGGGCGGGATTCCGCTTCTGGCTGGGCACAAACACCGGTGCATTGGCCCAGTTCCTCTGCTGGGTGGAGGAGCTCGTACTGGCGCTTTGGCTGCTGCTGCTGCTGGTACTGGGCTTCGGCAGAACCTCGGGGGTCACCGGCTGCTCGCACTCCGGGCGACCGCGACTCAGGTCGTGAGAGAAGCGGCAGAGCTCCCCGAAGCGACAGATCCCGCGCACGTAGTAGCGGCAGATGGTCTGGCTGCGGCCAAGGGCCATGCCGCTGATGGCTGGATCGCTGCTGGCAACGGCACTCATTTTGCTATGAGAATTGCAAACGCTTTTGATTTTACGAATCTCTGACAAGTCTCGACGATGACCTAAAAAGGAAAGGAGGGATGAGATGTCGATTAGCACTGCGAGTAGTCCTGCTGGAAATGTGTCCTCCAAATTCGAGCATTAGCATTCGCATTGGCATTCTGACACCCCGAATGCACATACCTACAGACACAACAACTGCGTACATACGCGGATATGACCAAATAAGGACTGCTGCAGACTTTGGAGCTTAGCTAATGTATATGTGTCGCTATTTTCGATGGAAATACACATAAAATGCAGGTATGACGACTCTTGCATTCAAATTATTTCCTTAGCATCAGCGAAATATGCATTGTATGTATGTATGTAGATTCCTATAGGTGTATGTATGGCTCTGTGTTCTTGGATGCCAAATCTAATGAATTTCTCGCAATATTTAAATTTTATATACTACTATCTGGCTCTACAACAATACAATTACCTAAATTCAAAGATGATTTAACCTACGATGCACTTACAATTTTTTATTTTGTCGTTTTATGCACTCTGATCACATTCACAATTTTTTCCGCAGTGTGACCAAATTCATCGAAAATTAAAATCACACGCAAAACAAACCGTTAAAATTAAGAAAATTTTGGATGCGAAGATTTATTTTAAAGGGAATGAAATGGAATAGAACGAGAATTCAAATTTAAAAATTATTTATACTAAAGTTTGTGTTTGTGTTTTTAAAGCCATTTTTATATCCTTTACAGTTATCCCTCATACTTATTAAGTTTAATTAAACATCTCCAAAAAACTATAAGCTAATAACTTTATTTTACTGCACTATTAAGAACCATTTGTTTTATTAAAGCTTAAAAAGCCATTCACTAATAGAAGGATTTAATTACCACTTACCGGTTTTTTTAATTAGTATGGTCAGGGATATAATGAAGGATTCATTTAATTACTCGTCCTAATGACACAACATTACACTAGTCAACAAGTTTCTACCAAGAAATATGCTTATTTGTTCCTTTTGTTAAAGCAACATAGACACAACAAATAAACAATTTTAAGCTGATCCATTAATGGTAACTTTTTTTATTTTTCTTATGTTCAAATTTCATTATCCTTTGCTCCTTTCAAAGCGGAACAATTTGTTGACTAGTGTATAAACTTTACTTGCTCAAGAGTTATTAGAGTTTAGCAGAGGCTAACAGTTTCTGGACAACGTTTTCAAAACTCAGAAGCTTTACGGTCTTAAATAGCAAAAATGAGTGTGATGAAAAAAGTGCATGAAAAGATTATGGGATTAGGTCGAAGAAGGGAGAGGAGGTTTCTACGGAATACATCGATGGAAGTGCTTAAATACGTTATCAGTGATAGTAATTTACCATGGTGGACAAAGCTTTACTTTACTATTATTTTCGCTTTGGTGGTACTTGTGGCCGTTAACCTGGCAGTTGGAATTTATAATAAATGGGACAGCACCCCGGTGATTATAGGAAGTAAATACATTTCTTTTTTACTTATGCCTACTCGTTTTTAAAATATGCATTACTTTGAATAACAGTTAGTTCTACAATGACTCCGATTAACAAAATTCCATTTCCGGCAATAACGGTATGCAATATGAACCAGGCGAAAAAATCAAAAGTTCAGCATTTAAAACCGTAAGTATAAGTAAAATGACATTAATAAATCGTATTAATATCAGAAACGTTTCCAGAGGATCCGTGGGATATGCCATGCTTCAAAAAACCTGTTATAAGGAAACTAATTACTCACAATACATGGATATTCAGCATAAAAACGAAACTTTTCCGAATTTCATATTAGATATTTCAGAGAAGTGCTCGGATTTAATAGTGTCCTGTACTTTCAATCAACAAAAGATACCATGCACCGATATATTTAGGGAAATATTCGTTGATGAGGGCTTGTGCTGCATATTCAATTTTTTGCATCCGTATTATTTATACAAATTCAAGTAAAGTTTCTCTGATTAGGAAAAACCAAATTATTTTAATTAATTTGCCTGCAGATCCCCTTACATTCGGGACTACACTTCGTCGGATAGGTTTGCAGATATCGCCGTAGATTGGGATCCAATCACTGGTTATCCACAGAGATTACCCTCCAGCTATTATCCTCGACCGGGAGTTGGAGCTGGTATTACCATGGGTCTGCAAATTATTCTCAACGGTCATGTTAACGATTATTTTTGTTCTTCCACTAATGGACAGGGATTCAAAGTTGGTAACATCGTATAATTTCTGTCCAGCTAATATGATTTACTTTTTTAAGGTACTACTGTATAATCCGATAGACCAGCCTCGCCTGAAGGAGTCGGGATTACCCGTGATGATTGGGCACCAGACAAGTTTTCGGATTATAGCTAGGAGTTTCGAGGCTCTACCTACCATAAGGAACATTCACAGGACGAAACGGCAATGCCTTTTTAGTGACGAAAAAGAACTGCTTTCTTATCGCTATTATACCAGACGAAATTGCGAAGCAGAGTGCGACTCCTTGTTTTTTTTGAGACACTGTAATTGTATTCCCTATTATCTGCCACTTGTTTATCCAAACGCCTCAGTATGCGATGTGGTTCACTTTGAATGTTTGAACAGTGCCGAGTCACAGATTTTCGACGTAATGAGTTCGCAATGCAAAGATCTTTGCCTGACCAGCTGCCACGATTTAATTTTCTTCCCCGATGCTTTTACCACACCATTTAGCCAAAAAGACGTCAAAGCACAGAGCAGTTACTTTAAGAACTTTTCAAGTGATTATATTAGAAACAATTTGGCGGTTGTAAACTTCTTTCACACCGACAACTATTTTAGAAGCAGCGTGAGATCCGCGTATACGGGACCAACTGAATATATGGGTATAATACCTTTTACTTCTTTGAATAACGTGTTTACTATTATATTTTTGTTTTTACTTTCAGCTTTAACTGGTGGCATAATGGGTCTAATGATTGGATTTAGTGTAATCTTCATTGCCGAGATAATATACTTAATTTTATTTATTCTAACAATGTTAATTTTGGTAATGTTTTAATCATCAAACATAAAAAACGAAATTACTTGAAATATATATCGTTTATGAACTTTACAATTAAAGCACCATTGCACAAAAAATAAATAAAACAAAAGTTTTAATTTAAATACAATTTTTGAAATGAAATGAAATGGAACGAAAATCCCAAAAATAAGGTCATACAGATCTAGCATATTAATACCGATAAAAGACAAACAACGAACTGGCAACCCTGAAAACTTACAGTTCAGTGGCAAAGTGACAAGCAAAAATACGAAAATGGTTCTGGAGAGTACTATGATATGGTAAATTATTGTTTTTTTAGCCAATACGAAAAGATTTCGCTGGTTTTTTCGTACTGCCGCGATGGCGCCCGTCCTGGTAATCATAATTCGTGTTTTTCCAGCTTTGATAACAGCGACTACCAGCGCAATGGAGACTATTTTCCCACCCGTCTGAACGTACAGAAAGATGGCATCAATCTGGTCTGCCTCACCAAACTGCGCTCCAATCCCGAGAACAATGTCGGCCTGATGACATTGTCCAAGTGAGTGTTGAGATTCCCTGGGCTTGTTCCTAATCCGCATTGTTTTCCTTGATTATCCACCAGCACCGTGGAAGTGCTGGCCACCCTGACCAGCGATGTGGGCCGGATCTTCTCGAAGATGCATCTGATCCAGCCGAAGGGCGAGATAAACCTGCTGACTGGAATCCGCATTGCCCACCTTGTGCTTAAGCATCGCCAGGGCAAGAACCACAAGATGCGCATCGTGGTTTTTGTGGGGTCGCCCATCAATCACGAGGAGGGTGATCTAGTGAAGCAGGCCAAGCGCCTCAAGAAGGAGAAGGTCAACGTGGACATTGTCAGCTTCGGCGATCACGGAAACAACAACGAGACGCTCACCGCATTCATCAATGCGCTGAATGGCAAGGACGGCACTGGCTCACATTTGGTCAGTGTGCCCCGTGGATCCGCCTTGTCGGACGCCCTGCTCTCGTCGCCCATCATCCAGGGCGAGGATGGCTTGGGCGGAGCCGGACTGGGCGGCAACGTCTTCGAATTCGGGGTGGATCCCAACGAGGATCCCGAACTGGCCCTGGCCTTGCGTGTGTCCATGGAGGAGCAGCGCCAGCGCCAGGAGAGCGAGCAGCGGCGCGCCAACACCGATGGAGCAGCACCGACTGGAGGCGATGCTGGCGGCGTAGGCGGTGGCTCGGTCTCAGCACCCGGCAACGTGGAGAGTGCCGGAGCAGATAACGAGGCCAACACCGAGGAGGCCATGCTGCAGCGCGCCCTGGCCCTGTCCACCGAAACACCCGAGGACAACTTGCCGGACTTCGCCAACATGACTGAGGAGGAACAGATTGCCTTCGCCATGCAGATGTCCATGCAGGATGCCTCCGATGACACGGTCACCCAGCAGGCGAAGCGCCCCAAGACGGACGAGGCCAATGCCCCCATGGACGTGGACGAGGACTATTCGGAGGTGATCGGGGACCCGGCCTTCTTGCAGAGCGTGCTGGAGAACCTGCCCGGGGTTGATCCCCAGTCGGAGGCAGTGCGCGACGCTGTCGGCTCGCTCAACAAGGACAAGGACAAAAAGGGCGACGGCAAGGATTCGCAGAAAAAGTAAAACGCATCTATGATTATATCTTATAAGCTCGTTTAAAGCATTTCTATGCCCATTAAAACCATTTGTAGCCCCTTTAAAATTATGCTTCAAGTGAAAATATATACACAAATACACATGAAACGCCGCTGACTAAGTTATCTCTTCTAACTCGGCTAAAGTTAAGAAATTTATAGTCTGACCTGCCAAAAAAAAAATGCGATCAAGACTCTTGCTTCTGGACTTCTTTTTTTTCGAAAATTAAATCGGTGTAGTCGTAATCTGTCAAACACTTGCACTATAAATTTAATAAAAAAATTCTTTCAATAGAATGTTTTGAAGCTTTCAGTACTTAATCAAAGCTTCTCCAGGGCGAAGAAAACTTCTTTTTTGTAAACTATTTTTTTTAATTTATTAAAAACCATATTACTTTAACTTCATATGAACTCAACTTCAAGGACTATCCTTGGGAGGTGTGTTAAATATATTATTAGCTTTTTGTTTGACTTTAACTTTTAAAAGTCATGGAATTGTTTACTTTAATAACCACAATGATAAGAACAATAAAACCATTTTTCGAATACAAAATATAGGAAGTTATTGAAACAAAAATTAACAGTTATATGTATGAGTTAAGTCCACTGAGTTCTAACTGAAACTGGAATGGTGTGACATTTGTATGCTTCTATAGTTTTTGCTCCACAACTAGCACAATATAAAAAACTATAAGTCAACAATTTGTGTTTAAATCCATTGTGGTTTATTTCCCCATCTCAGGGGCACTATTCCCGTATTGACACTTTTTACTTTACATTGGTATTAACTATTGGGGTGACGAATCCAGATTACTTCTCTCCCTTGTAGTCCCGGATGTGGTAGAGCACCCAGGCGGGGATGAACAGGGATGCAGCGCACATGCCGCCGCCCAGGATCACCTTCTCCTGCAAGGACACATTGATTTTAGTAATTGGTCATTGGAAAGTAATTGCTTTTTGGAGCCATCCTTGTTATGCAACCAGCGAAAACTTACGGCGGTGGAGACGTGCTGGGTTGGTGGTCCGGAGACGACCGACTGGCAACGGCTCTGCATGGCGCTACGGATAGCGGGGACCAGGAGGCGGGCAGCACTGTTTTGGAACATTTTCACAATCTTCTTTGGAAAATCCGCTGGCAAAAATCAATGCTGTAAGGTTAGAATGCTTCTTCTTAACGATTTGACATTCACTTTACACGGGTCTAGGAGTGGGCAAAAATCGCGTTTATCATCGTGACACGAAAAGCTATCGTTAGTGTCTGTACCAAAAAATTAGGGTGCCCTTAATATTGTCTGAAACTATATCTCAGAAAACTACATTTTTGACTTGTTTTTAGTATACAAATAGATAGAAACTAGTAAAGGTACTGAGATGAATAGCAATGAAAGATGTATTTAAGGAAGCAATTTGTCCCAAGGTTAGTACCGTTCATTACTATTTCACCAATGAATCATTAATAAAAATCCATACAAAATAGTGATGAATTTAACATCACCATGGCATAAAAGTAAATCACCGAAAATTTCATCTCATTTTAGAGAGAGGTAGATTGAATTTTTACCTCGTTTGTCACGACTGTCGACCTATAAAGGGTTATGAATTTAAGCAGTGATGAATTTCAAAATGCAGAGTAACGACAAACAATTTTTATGAAAGTTAAAAAATTGAGCTGCGTAAAAGTACAGGAAAAACATCATATTACCTGATATGATATAACGTCTATATATAAGCGTTTTTAATTAACTTACAAATACTCTTTATTTGAGTTTTGTATTTATATAAATTATAAAGGTGTAGTGCTCTGCACTTTGACAAACAGACAGACTAAAGATTCTGCGAGTTCTTTAGAAAATTGTGAATAATTTTCTTAATAAAACAGAACATTAATTTTTAGTCAACTCAAATCAAAGAAAACGCGAATTGAAAACAAAAAGTTTCAACTGGGCGGTCCAGGGTGACCATTTCGTGACTTTGGATTTCAGCGATAGGCGCGGATGGTCGCACTGGTGCATTGTCCCATGTTCCATGTCCGTCATGTGATATTCGTCGCTCGAGAAAAAGTTTCGTGATCGCATCGTCCACTTTTTATTTTTTATTTTGCCCCAAAGCACTTTGCGTCGATCCTTTGAGCCTGCAAAATGAATTCCGAGTGGGTGCCCCCGATCGTCATCACCAGCATTTGGGCCTTCATTGGCATTATTTGCCCCTTTTTCGCCCGTGGTCCCAACAGGGGGTAAGGTGTTTACTTAACTTGGAGGAGACGGCCACTAAGTAGTTTGATTTTTTCAGGGTGACTCAATGCTGCCTGATGCTCACCGCAGCGACGTGCTGGCTGTTGTAAGTACTAACTATCTACTCAGTTGGGCGGATTATCGAAACATAGTTCATAATGAGACTTATCTATGACTTTTTCCCTTGCAGCTGGCTGTGCTGTTACATGACGCAGCTGAACCCGCTGATCGGACCCAAACTAAGCATGGTCGAGATCATGATCATGGCCCGCGAGTGGGGCAATGAAATCAAGGACTCCATGGATATAGTCGTCTAATCATAATGTATTCGTTTCACGTGTTTTGTTATTGTTTCTTTACCCCGGATGCTCTTGCATTCTGTATTATTAATTTCAACATAATGTTCGAAGCATAAAGTAAATTGAACGAGAGCTTCCGCTCTCGACAAACCCGTTATAGAAAATCATAGATAAACAACATATTTGTAAATTTAGTACGTGCAAAACTATAATGTTAACCTTGACTTTTTGGCCAAGCATTCCCATCAAACCGAGTGTCTTACAATGAAGATTGAAACTTATAATAAAGTAAATTTACACTTAGAGCTGAAAGTGTTCATTTAAATACATTATTGTTATTCAAAAGCTATTTTTTATTGTTCTGTTTGGGTAACTCTGTACAATTGGTAAATGCATTGGTTGTCTGTATCCTGGAAGTCCTATTGAAGCCCCATTTATGGAAGAGGAATCCATGTTTAGCTGGCTATACTGGTTCAAGAATTTTTAGACTCAAGTTCGTGTAAAGGCGTGGCTTACTGTACAGTATGTACATGCGAGGGGCATAGCTACATAAATACTAGAGAAAAAAAAGCAAAAAGCAATTATGTGTAGATCACAAAGGATTCAATCCTGTGGCCCCATTTCATAAAATTTGTCTGCATTATAACGGATATTGTTACCGACTTACCTGGTGATAATTCTAGAAATGAAACAAACAGTTCGGTAATAAGTTATTTATTTAGTAACTACGCAGTATGTATACATCACTTTGAATAAATGATGACTAATATATAATATTCCTATATGCATTGTTATATTATTACATTATCGAAATGTTTATTTACAGTTTTTTTTTTTTACTAATAAAATGTACAATTTCCTTAAAAAGTTCATACAAAAATTGAATATTTATTTTAAACAAATAAACGAAAGCCAAGATCGGAAATAAGGAATTTTAAATTAAAAGTGAAACAGAAAGAAAAAGAAAAATATAAAACAATGGCATATCAACAAGAAGCGTTTGACTAATATTTACAGACAACCCCGTAACATTCGACAACTTTTTACTTAAAATCTACCTCCAGATCCACGTCCTCACACTCGAGCCAATTATATTGCCGAGAACATAGAGTAGAGCTGTTAGTATGGCTTGTCAAAGGTGCATGAAGCGAAACAGTTAGCGCAGTTATGTGTTTGCCGAGCTAGTGGATGTCGGATTCGATGAGGACGGAGCTGCTGGAGCTGCCAAATTAGTTGGAAGCTGTGCGGCAGCTGCTGAATAGTAAGCTGCATTCGCTGGAACGTTTGTGCTAATAGCTGAAATAAATCATAATAGTTTAAATATATATATATTAAAATAAAGGGGAATAGCTTACATTGGCGCAGTGCCTTTTGAAACTTTTCGTATTCCACATAGTGTTTAAGACGCAGCTCGTCCTCCTCGATGAGTTGTCTCTGACGCAACAGCAACAGCCGTTGGTGCTGGTTAGTACCCAAGCGCGTGTTGCACAATTGGTTGACCAACGAGTCTAGATTGTGCTTTATATCCTGCCGAAAAAAAACAGAGTCTAATACATTCAGAATAAAGCATATTAATTGATCTTACGGATTGTATATCGCTTGGCAACAAGTGCGGATGGGTAGCTGCCAGAGATACAGGCTCTTCGGTAACTGCAATAAGGGGTATAATATTTATAAATTACAAATAATTATGAATTAAGAATTAGAACTATGGATGGCAGCTTATAAAGTTTAAATCTCTCCTTTTACTCAATACTACTTTAAGATAATGCATAGAATTTTCTTCAGATATTGCTTACCTTCACCAGACGAAGCGTTAAAAATCGGTTGCATAACGTGTTGCATGGGCTGTGCGGGCTGCTGGGTTGCCATCAGTGGCGACTGCTGCAACAAATGATTGGGAACAGAGCCCTGGAAGTTTTGTGGCGCTGGCACACAAGCTCCGGTCTGCTGGTTGTACATTCCGGGCACACTCTGTTGCTGCATGTGTGACTGCATCTGCATCTGGTGCTGCTGCTGCGAGATCATTTGCTGCTGGGCCGACATAGTCTGCATGGGTGGAAGCTGATGCGGTATCCCCTGGGCCATGCTCACCACTTGGGGCGGCAGCGAGTGAAGTTGGTTCGGCTGCGTCTGTATGAATTGGTGCTGAGGATGAGTCTGTTGTGTGCCAGGCAAGTTAAATTGCTGCGATCCCTGCTGGGAGCCCTGCTGCTGCTGCTGTTGCTGCTGCTGCTGCATCATTATCTGTTGCTGTTGTTGCGAAATGAGTGGCAGTTGATTCTGCGGCTGCTGCTGCTGCGGCTGAATCGGCTGCATCGGCATGGATTGCTGTTGCGGCTGCTGCTGGATACTGTTAACCATGGGTGAGTGGCCATTGAGTGGCGTCTGCTGAGGCTGTTGTGGCATGTTCTGATGCACAAGTTGCTGCTGCGCCTGTAGGTTAGGCATTTGTTGCATGTGGGTGCCATTCTGATTGATAACTTGGGGCACCACAACGCACTGAGTGCCTGCTACACTTGTGGAAGTGTTTGCCCCTCCAGGCAGCTGGTGGATCTGCTGGGGCTGTTGGTAAATCAACTGAATTCCGTTAATGGCCAGCGGAACATTTTGAATGGGTGAGCTGATGACTTCGGTTGGCGTGTTGACCACACTGCCGTTCGGCACTGAGTTGTTGGTCTGCATCTGGCCTCCAGGGCCTGCAAGCTGCAGGTCGATCTTCAGTTGACCCTGCGCAGGTTCCTCCACACCGGTTGAAGTTTTCTGCTCCTGCACGCGACTGACACTGAAACGCGAGATTTTACGGGCACTCGGATTCACAACCTCTTCGATTGGCTTGCTTACAACCGACAATGTGGCCGAAGCAGACTGTAAATGTAAGAAAAAGTTAGCGATAGCAAATCATCTTTGAAAGCATCCTTGAATCTCACCTCTTCTGCATTTTCGGTATTTCGCAAAGCGGCCAGTTTCTTTTCCAAATCAGCTATTGAGTTTTGATTTAGTGATCCGTTACTGGGATTCCTTTGCGGCTGATCACTGCTGTTGGTTGAAATGGATGTGGTCGATGGCTTTTCCAAGCTGGGCTGCTTGGACAGTTGCTTCTCGTGGCCCGTGCCTATGCTAATTCCAACTGATGCCTCAGTCGGAGTCGGATCCGAGTTGCTGACCGTCCCATCCAGATTAGTGGCAGTGTGCAGGTGAACATCAGAGCCCATGCTGTTGTCGATGGAAGTGCGCCGCGAATTGTAGACGGAGGAACCAGAGCCCCTGGCAGATGTCAACGCTGCAGTGGGTGTGTTCTGGCCCACTGACGCTACCGATGCTCCTCCTCCGTTATTTGACTTGTTTGTCTAAGGTAAGTAACAATTATATATTTAATATAACATAGCATTAATCTTATAAACTACTTTCTAACTGACAACCAAACCAAGGCCTCTTAAAATAGGAAAATAATAATCATTGGACTGTATTATTCATTTGTTTATCCTCACCTCTTGTGGTTGTCCAGAAGTAGTCTTGAGTGAAGACATGGCCGGGGAGGCCTGGTGCGGAGTCCTGTTATTGATGGAGGCCACTACTGCAGAGGCGAAGGCGTGGGCGTGAGTTATGTTCTCTAGTTCTATCTTCAACTGCTCCAGAGTGTTGGCCGCTCCGGCTCCCTGGGCTCCCGCTGCTTGGGCGGATTTATCTTTCGGCTTTTCCGCTTCCACCGCAGTGGATGGCTGGGGGTTCTCCGAAGGTTCCAATGCGGCCTTGTTGGGCATGTCAAAGGTTATCTTTACAGCGGTCAAGTCGTCGAGGCTTCTGGTATGCTTCAAGTCCTCCTGAATCTTTAAATGACGGTTCAAGGGCAGATTCAGGCTACGCGGAGCCCCTCCGCCGGCCGATTCCAAAAGCTTTTGCATTCTAGCGATAGCGAGGGAGCAAGGCTTCTGATGCACATTCTGTCCTTGTGATCTCTCCTTGGCATCGTCGAACGGTGGCTCCGGACCAGTTGGAGTTATGTTGCTGTCGGGCATGTAGTCAATCGACAGGGATGTGTATTCCGAGGCTGTGCTTGTCTTGCGAGACACGGAACCGGATCCGATGGTCACGTCATTGCTGCTATTGGGCGCATCCCTCGATGCGGTTGATGAGGAAGACATGGTCGAAGTGGTTGTGGGTGGCGTTCCAACGTTCAACTGCGGCTCTTGCGCATTGGTTATGATGGACCTGGTCTCGAAACTCAAATTGGGGTTCGACGACTCAGCGCCTCCTCCGCCGGAGGGCAGAGTCTCCACACCATGGATAGTGGGTTCGAACATCTTCGTAATGTCGCTGGCGGTTTCATCCCGCTAAAATAGGTATACAGCATGTGAGTTAAAGTAGTCATGGAAAAGTACAAGTGCATTATTATTTCAAATAAAAATGGAAAAAAAGTAAAATTAAAATAATTAAAAACTATATGTTAAGTCCACTTTTTATTATAAAAGGAGTAGAAAAAAATAAAATTCCTTGTTTAAAATTCGGCGTGGGTAAGTTTATCCTAAAATTTAATTTGGGATTGTTTCGGGGCCAACAAAAATTTAATGTAAATGGGGTTGATAAAAAAATGGTTTTGCCATATCTGATTGGGTATCTTTCAAAAAAGGAAACAAATGTATGCATTTGTCATTTTAAACTGGAAACACTATTTTTTAGTGAATATAGTATAATCATTATGATGTAGTAGAAAATAATATTAGTTAAGGGATTCAGAAAAATTTGAATTCGTTTTATATAAGTTTTTGAAAAGAAAAAAATATTTGTTGGACATTCATCGTTGAGTTCTTAAGAAAGATAGATGTGGCGCTTTTAAATTGTGTTAACATTAAATCATTAAAACTAACTTTCAATATATATGAAATTATAATAAAATCTTCGTTATAAGTAAATGTTCTGAATTAGTCTAAGAAAAAAGGAAAATCCTCGAAAGTAAAGAAATATTTTAGCTAGAAAAAATAAGTGTTTACATAAGCCCAGTGCGCTCAACACTTACAGATCTATGTCTTTGGTGTGACCTAAACGTGGAACGCTGTCGAGTTAGAGACGCGTGTCGGACCTGTTTTGTTATAGTAGGGATAGACAATCAAAAAACATGGATTTTGTGATATGGATATTAAAATCGCTCAGTTAAGTATTTTACGAAATCGTTTAGACATCATTTTCTCAATATCGAATCGCGACTTTTCCGAGGAAAAGGAAGGAGGCTGACTCATGAAGCGGTGAGAATACTAAACAAAATTTCTTTTCGTCTTTAAAGGCATGTCTTAGACATTAACAAATATATTTATATTTGTGAAGAATTATTCGTGATGATTGGTGAAAAATTTTTAGCTTGTATTATAGCTGAAAAATCGGACTACTCAAAGTGGTTTCAATTTGAGTGAATATAGGTAAAATCCTTTATCACCAATAGAGACAGACGGAAGCAGGTCTTTAAATAGTCTTCTATACAATATAGAGGTGGTTAATTCTCTAGCCAGATCGGTGAATCTCTTTATTCATCAGTGTTTGCTCATCCAACAAACAGTATCCATTTCTGCGTTTTAAGAACCCTAAGGTCTCGTAAGAATAGTCTTCATTGAGTAAGAAAGAAATTTCTGTGGAAAGAGTTTTGGGATAGCGATGTACCTTTTCTATATTGCGGCGATAATTAGTCGGTATAGGGATTTGATTGGGATTCTGTTTGACTTGGTCAACAATTTCATTGATCATTTCCACAAAAACTGTACTTTGGCAATTAGAAAGCAAATCTTGGGCGATCTGAAAAGCAAAATAGTTCATAATTGAGTGTTAAATGTTGAATGTTGCTTAAGTCCAGAGTTTGTCTCACCAATTTATTGGCGATTTCAACCGGATTAACATCTCCAATGTCGAATTTAAATGTAATCGTTTTGAGTTTGTTCTCCATGTGGCAATTTATGACGCTGCCCTCGTCCACACTGGTAACACTTAGTTTGGGAATCCTTTCGTTGCCGCTCCGATTGGATCGTCTTGGTTTCTGGGAACGGGTTGCCGCTGTTGCTTGTTGCTTCTGCTGCTCTACAGATGTCTGGGTTTCTGCTTTGGGCCCATTTTCGGGATTGGTTTGGGCAGAGATGGTTTCCGAGGTGACAGCGAGTTCTTGGTTAACCTGGATTGGCTGCGGATTTTCCTGTTGAATCAGGACTTGCGAAGGAATCTGTGTGTGTTGCTCTACCTGAGGTTGCTGCTGTTGTGGTTGTTGCTGTTGAACAACAGGTTGCAGTTGTGGCTGCGGCTGTGCTTGTTGTTGGACCAAAGGTTGCTGATGCTGAATTAAAGGTTGCTGCTGCTGCTGCTGGCTCATCGGTTGCTGTTGTTGCTGCTGCTGGGGCGGCTGGCTGTGCAGGAGCTGTTGCAATTGCTGCTCCAAAGGCATGGACAACTGTATTGGTTGCTGTGTGGGCTGTGGCACAAATAGTGGTTGCTGCGAAGGCACAGCCGCAAATCCAGCATGCTGCTGCTGCTGCTGTTGGGGATCACCAAGTGCCACTGGCGGAGGCTGCTGGTTGTACGTCTGCGGCAATGATTGCTGCATTGGAGGAGCCACAGAAGTGGGTGGCACTTGCATCTGAACGGGGATCTGCATAGGCTGCTGTTGGTGTTGCTGCGGTGCCATTACCTGCGAACCCGCTATTAGTTGCTGCTGTGGCATTGCCTGCCCATATTGCTGCACGAATTGTTGTTGCTGCTGCTGCTGCTGAATTTGCTGTTGTTGGATTTGCTGTTGTTGGATTTGCTGCTGCTGCTGTTGGATTTGGTGTTGCTGTTGTTGTTGAAGTTGCTGTTGTTGAAGCTGCTGCTGCTGGAGTTGCTGCAACTGATGCTGGGCCAGTTGCTGCTGCAATATCTGCTGCGAGACAGCCGCCTGCTGTTGCTGCTGTAAAATCTGTTGCTGAATTTGAAGCGGCTGCGACAGCTGTTGCTGCTGCCCGGCCTGTTGCATCGCATAAGCCTGCTGTTGCTGGGCAAGTTGATTTGGATGCATTGCAACCGGCGGCTGTGGTTGCTGCTGCTGCTGCTGAAAATATTGCTGGGCCTGCTGCTGTGCCATTTGTTGCTGCTGCGCCAGGTCCGGTGTCTGCACGTTGGTGTGCATTAGTTGCTGCAACTGCTGCTGCAACGGAATCTGGTGGCTCTTTTGTTGATCTGCCAGTGGTTGCTGTTGTTGTTGTGGTTGCTGTGGTTGCGTCTCGTGTTGTTGTGGGGCCAAGACAGTTTGCGGTTGTTGTTGTTGCGGGGCCACTTGCTGCACTTGAACTTGCTGGGGCATCTGCTGCATCATTTGTGGCTGCTGCTGCTGCTGTTGCTGTTGTTGTTGTTGGTTGACCTGCTGTTGCGGCACCATCTGATGATTGACGGTTGGTGCAGCAATGGGTTGCTGCTGTTGCATCTGCTGACTGCCTGTGGGCGAGATCACCTGGTTGTTGGTCATCTCCTGCATCGTCGGATTCGAGTTTTGATAAGAGGCCAACTGCGGCGGCTGTATGTAGTGCACAGTTGGCTTCTGTTGCATGGGAATGGCCGGTGAGGGGATAGCCTGCGGCTGCACCGAGATCAGCTGGGAAACGGCCAGAGGAACTGGGACCTGAACAGGCTGCTGGATGCCAGTGTTCGGGATCGAAGTGTTCGAGCGTGTGGGCAGTTGTTGGGGCTCGACGCTGTTCGTGGAGAGAGCCAGGCTAGTTTCCGAATCAGTGTTGAGTAGGTCATACTTGAGCTGCAGACGCTGATTCCATTTGACGCCATCCTCCTCGTCCTCGGACTCCTCCTCCTCTTCCTCGTCTTCGTCGACGTTGGTCGGCAAGCTCTCGCGTTGCTTCTGCAAAGCAAGCTTCTCCAGACGCGACTTCTCGTTTTGCAGCTTTATCTGGGTCTGACGCTGGGCACGTTCCTTTAGCAACGACACAACCTGCACCTTTAGGAGTCGAGCCACTGCGCGCGAATCATCCTCCGATATAATGTTTTCCTTCATCATTTCCTGCGCAATCTGCTCGTACTCGTCGTGCTTGATGTTGTACTCGAACTGGATCGCCTCGTTCTCCTTGTGGCGCGACGAGCGCTTCTTGGGGTCCATAAAACGCAGCCGAAACTCGATGATGCTAATGCTGGGATCCGAAAGGAACTGTTCCGAGGCCGTGGGCTCTACGCGTATGCCGATGTCCTCGTCGAAGAACTCCGACTCCAGGAGCTCATTGCAGCTGGGGCGATCCTCCTTTTTCAGTTCAATGCACCGCTCTATAATATCGCGCACGTTGGGATCCTCCACCTTGGCCAGAGCCGCTGGCTTAATGCCCGAGATCACCTTCTTGTAGATCTGGGCCGGACCCTTGCACTCGCTGTATGGATATTCGGAGATGGCCATCTCCAACATGCACATGCCGAAGGCATACACGTCCACCGACTCGTCATAGTGCTCCTCGTACATTTCCGGGGCCATGAACTCCGGCGTACCAATCACAGATTTCGCGTGGGAGCGGTTTTTCAACGTTGCCAGGCCCAAGTCGCCGATTTTAACACTACCAGTGGTGCCAGTTATAAAAATATTATCACATTTCAAATCACGATGAATTATAGGAAATTGACGAGTATGCAGGAAGTTGAGGCCTTTCAGGATCTGGCGACACCATGACTTCAATACCTTTGGGTGTATTTTCTTGAATCGTTTCAAATAGCTGTCAAAAAGTAAATAAGAGTTTGTATTTCTGAGACCCACAATCCAAAGCAAGGTATAGTCTTACGATTTCAAAGTTCCAGATAACATTAGTTCGGTGACTAGTACTATATTCTTCTTGCGGCCAATGGGAAACTCCCAATACGTATAGAACCGCACAATGTTTGGGTGCTGAAGTTTCTTCAGCATGTCTGCCTCCTCGCGGAATCTGGTGCGTTCACTTTTCTTCACTTGCTTGTCCTGTAAAAATATGAAAAATATCAAAAATATTCCACTAATATTTACTCAAATTGTCAGGACCATTTTAAAACAAGTTTAAGCTATCATTAATCATGATAACCATTATCACTCTGATAGCTTACTCATGCAAGTTCGGGCTTATATTTGCTTTGACTTGAAATTATTTATCTTTCCGTAGAAAGTAAAAATTATTTTTCTGAGAAATTTAGAGACCGATGTTAAGCAATATAAATTCCATTGCAGCGTTAGCTTTACATTGAAATCATACCATATATTAAATATAACTAAGGTGTTCGAAATCCATTGCCCCACTCACCAGTAATTCGCACCAGGCAACTGGAACACCCGTCAACGTATCCAGGCCACGATAGACTGTTTTGAAGGAACCGCGACCGACCTCCTTGTCGTACTTGAAGAAACGTCCGCACGGGGACATGGCCACTGGGTCGTCGTCCTCATCGCTCTTGCTCTTGGTGATCGATGTGGCTGACGAGGTGGTGGACACCGTGGTCGTGGAGGGCAGCAGGGATGCGGATGCATCCGAGGAGAGCCCGGTAACAGTAGAGGAATCCTCTACGCTAACCTCGGCGCTCTCCGACTTCTTGGCCTTATCGTCGATGCTCTTTGGCTGCTTTTCACTCTGGATTTCTGTGTCGTCCTTCTCCTCGACCTGAAAGCCAACGCGCTTGACGCCGCTCGAGTGCTTGGCGGAGGACTTCAATGGCACATCGTCTTCAGTCTTCTCGATTGTAAGACTCCGTGACGCTTCGGTAATAATGTTGTCGATGATGCCGGCCACCTGGTGGGCGGTGGCATCCGTGGCATTCGACCGCGTGGGTGTGCGGAACTGCTCCTCCAAATGCTCCGCCTCGCGGGACAGCATCTCGATGTTGTCATCATAGTCGCGCGGAAACTCCGTCTCGAGCTCAACGAACTGAAGTGGATTGGTGTTCCTGCCCGACTGCTCCACATTTTTGCGCACGAATCGAATGTTCTGCACGAAGTTCGCCGTCAGGGTCGTGGGCGTGGTCTTGGACGAGTGAAGCGGAGCCTGCTGCTTGATCAGCGGCTCGATCACCGTGTCTGAGGAGGACTTTCTGGCCTCCATTTTCTTGGTGTCTGAGACAACCGCTTGCGACGTCCCCTTGGCCGACTTGTCTTTTTTGGGATTGCCCGAAGCTAGACCAGCTTTCTGGTTGCTCTTGGCATCTGCAGGCTCTGTTTTGCCATCCATTTTGTCCTCATTGTGTTCCCTGCGCTGGTTGTCCTGAGAGCAAAGCACCTCTACATCGGTTGTTTGCCGTTCGTTCAGAGCGCCGTTGTTGTTATGGTTGACCTTTGGTGCGTCGACTTCGATTTTTGGGCTCACCGTCGTCGTCTTACCGGAAAGGGAGTTACTCGAAAAGCGTCGCAGGACCCGCACAAAAAGGTTACTTTTGCTGGAAGCCGGTGGTGTATGCGTGGTGTGCAGCGTGGGCAGAGAGGAAGCTGGCTCGATGGGTGGTGACTGGATCGATGTGGTGCTGCTGGTGCTCGTGTGTGCAGAAAGTGCGTCCTGCTTGCGATTGGGCTTTCTGCTCAGTGTGTCTTTTAGTTTTGATGTCGGGTTCGGGTTTTGCCTAGAGGAGGCAGACCTATTAAATGATCGGTGTCCCGACTTTTGTATATTAGCTCCCTGCACAGTTTGCTCCTCGCTAGAAATGGAGGTATTCCTAAAAGAACAACAGAAGGTAAAGTTGATTAGATTTTTCTACAGGTAAACACTCATGCAATTGCTCCATAATTCTCAGTAAATTTCCATTGACAGGTTTATTAACAATCAATATCAATAATAAAGCGGTTTCATTTTACGAGTTTTCTTTAACGGACTTGGATATGATTGCCTCATTACGATAGCTTTAATAATTACTTGAGAATAATTATAGTTTAACAGCTTTTTAAATCAATTTTTGACTTTGGAATAATTGGATTGAAATGACATAACCCGGGGGTGATAGAGTAACATCTTTCAACCACATTCGGTTGGAATCAATCCTTATATCAAGCTTATTTCAACCATGTTTGGTTAGATGAGGTTTTTTGGCTTGGAAGGACACTTTTTAACCCATATTTGCCATTATCTAATAATATTTGTTGGCTTTGAACCATATTTACTTAAATATATATATCTAACGATTTTGAAATTTAAATCCTGGTACTATACTATTTTTAAGGAGTAACGAGCAACCCAATCTCTTTGCAATGAGTTATGAATCTTTACGAGGCACTGTGAACTTTAACCTATAAGGCAGAAATTACTCAAGCTACACCATATTTGTTGTAGTAACGAATCACTGTAGGATTAAGACCCACCTTTGAGGTTGCGTGGTGCAGGAGGTAGTACCATCTTCGCTGATGGCGCTTCCCTTCCGAGCACGGTTCGCAGGTACGACCTCTTGTTGTCGTACAAAGTCGCAGAGGGTTTGTCCAATTTTGCAAGATTTTCAGCAGCAGACCACCACGTTTAATCTGGAACGAGAGCCCAACGGATGGATGAGAACTGGAAGGTATGGGGTGGCAAGGTTAAATTCCGGCAGTGTTCGGCGAAACCGGCCAGTTTTCAGAGGGAAGGGGGTGGCAGGGGCAGAGACAGAGGCAGAGGCACAGGCAGGTGGGGTGACCGTTCCACCCACTTTTGTTCGTTGCTGTGTGCCGTCGACGTCGTCTGAAATATCGCTTACAGCTGGGTGGAAGTGGAAACGCCGCCGTCTCCTGGAGGCCGCGGTGTACGCTTTCCATGAATCACTAGTTTCGATTGCACTACGTTCGTCACTTGTTCTGCTGTTCTGTTTTGTCGCGAGGGATATGTGCGTACATATGTGCGGTACGCTGTCTATACATACATATTTATGTACATTTGATTCGGGGCAGGAAGCATATGCAGCGGCTATGATGTCATGGTTCCGCACCGCTCAGCTCAGCTCCTTCCGGGTGTCCTCCGCTCGACGGGATCGGGATCGGATGGGGGACTAGGGCTCGGGCTCGCACTGCGATGTCCGATTAAACCGTTCGCATTGAGGTTTTCAATTTGTGATTGTGGTGTTCAAAGGTAATTCGAGCTAGCAGGCTTGCATATTCGAACACAGCGGATTTGCCAGGCTTCCGGGGGAATCTGTCGCCGCCACAAGGGGGGTCAGTTGCATTGGACGCGGTCGAGAGTCAACGAAAAATCAAAGTATTTCGCTTTAAATTACTTTCACAAAATTTTACAAAGCAACTGGGTTTACTTGTGTTCGTGATATATCGATAGCGCGTTATTGTTACACAAGTGTTATCGACAGTGCTGCCACCCTGTTCGCGGTTGTCAATTTTCCTATAATATATGTTATGCACTTAACAGCTATGTTAACTGGCCTCTGTTAGTCCGTTAGCTTTTGAATTAGCTTTTAAATTTTACAAATATGTTTTAAAATTGGAACTTTATTGGAAAGGAATATTAGTATCCGGTATTAAGTATTTCCTATTGTTTAATGCACAACATGAAGAGGGTATTATTAGTTTTGTCACTCGATATTTGGTTCTCCTTACATGTACATAACTGCTGAGAAACTGTCAAATTGCTTAAAATCTTGATATTTGTAATATATTTCTTCCTTTTTATGAAAGACTTTGGTTTTATCTCGAAAATGTAATCAACAATCATTACGATACATATTTGTTTGGTGGCCATTATTACCTTCTTACCAACTATAAAACGAATAAATATTATAGCCACAATGGAGGCTTAATATTCCCCATACCAATATAAAAGACATTTGTATGCAATTTATAATTTTATTAACTATTAACTAAATCTCTGAATGATTTTTGAGAATACATACCATATGGATTTCAAATATTCATGCACTTATAGTTTAAAAATGATTTGATTAGATCGATTTTTAAATGTTAAATAAATAGGAGAGCTATAAGTGCACGATATTTTTGTACATCATAAAAATCGAAATCGCTCTATACAAAACCCTAAATTTTACCAGTGCCAGAAGTCTTGCATAATTTTAAACTTAACTTAATGGGCTGCAAATATGGTAATCAATAGAATTAATTAAATTAGAATAAATAATTATTTATATTTGAATTTATTTTATGAGCATGATCCTTTACTTTTGATCGTCACACCTAGAAATAAAAACAGAATTGGTTAATAATGAATTTACAAAGGATTTACAATTTCTTACTTATATTAAGGCAGGACGAATAGCACTGTAGTTGAGTTTCTCCCGTGTACATGTACCCATCGGATCCACAAATTATTTCGTCGTTCTCATCATAAACATTGGCGCAGATTTTCTCACAGTAACTTTCCGTGTCCTTTGGACTACCAGGAGTTGCAGCACTTGTCCCAGTTGACACCTTCGCATCCTCTTGCTGAAATCCATTAAAATGTTTATTTAATGTGAAAATGTTGGTAATAATAGATTTGCTTATACAAGAGCATAGATAATAGATTACAAGACTTTTATTCTGTTGGGAAAATCAAAATTGTGATATATGATTGACATCATATTATCTTTGAGTATAATATAAATATTTTAGCAAAATGTGTTTCTTATCAAACTGTAGCTAAATTCTTAATCAGCCTTTTAATATCTTGCACTTTTCTGTTTATTTTCAATGTTTACTTTTTAATTAAATAGCTTTTGTATAATTCCTTTTTAATTTAAATTGCAAATCGATTTATTATAATTATGGCAAAAAGTATGTAAGTTAGTGTATGTATTTTTTATACATTTATACATCTGCAAGGGTAGATAAACTAAGCTAGTTAGCTTATTTTTAAATTTATTCAAATAAATAAAGCGTAACCCACCTGTTTTCCACTGTCAGTATCGGCACTGTCCTCCGGATCGTCGCTGTACTCCTTGATGGGCTTGCTGAGCTGGAGGATTGGACTGGAAGCCTTGGCAGGTTCGCGGACTGCTTGGGCCACCGTTTCGTAGTAGTACTGGTTGGCCTGCGTGGCTGGGGACTGGGTGTACTTCATGGATCCCCTGATGGCATCCTGCTCGGTGAACTCGAATCGCAGTGGCTCCGGCGTGTAGCTCTTGTGGCTCTTGGCCGGGTGCTGGCTCTTTGGCGGGGTTTGGGTAGAAGCCTGCACCGACATGGGAGTGGACACCACGTGCTTGACCGCCTTGTTGCCGTCGGACTTCACCACAAAGACATCCTGGCCAGCCTGGTAGCTGCCTCGAACTACGGCTGCGTTTGCCGGCGCCGGATCTTGCTGATAGAACAAGTCCGAGACTTGTATGGGTTCATTGTAACTGGAGGAGACCGAGTTGTCTGGGCCAGCAATCTTGTAGGGAAGATGTTGCTTCAGTGACTGATGTTGCTGCGGTTGTGGTTGATGTTGCAGTTGCTGGTGTTGCTGCGGTTGCTTGTGTTGCTGCTGCTGCTGCTGATTATATTGCTGCGGATATTGCTGCAGCTGCTTCTGCTGATCCCGTTCGGTATCCATTCGCCTGTAGTCGGGATCTCGCTTGGGCAGGAAGTACTCATTGGTGCTCATGAACTGCAGGTAATCCTGCGCCTCCTTCGATTCCTTTGCGGGAGGCACAGCCTGGCGATAGTTGACCCCCTGCTTGGGCAGATTCTCAGAGTCCTCGTAAACCGAGTAGCTATTGGCATCCTTTTGGTACTGACTTGCAGTCTGTTGCGAGGGAACCACACTGAAACCAGCACCCTGCTGGCCAAAGAGCTTGGGATAGTGCAGATACTGGGAGGCCTGAACGGGTATCGCATGCTGCTGGATGGGAGCATAGGCTGGCTTCTGATCCTTCATTATGACATTGCCATTGAAGTGGGGCGAGGACTTGAAGTTTTGCATATACTGCTCGGAGAAATACTGCGGTGGAAACTGGTTCTTTCCCACATCCAGCACAGGAGTGTCCTTCACGTGGGCAAATCTTCCGGACTGATTCTGATCGAATTGATACCTCCGGAGCTGATCGTTGGCAGGAAAGTTGCCGAACTGCTCGCGACGCATGATGTGTTGAACTGTTGCAGGTTGCGGCGATCTCAGGAATTTCGTGGGTAGGCTATCCGATCGTGATCTTATTCGGGGCAGTAGTCCGGCACCTGGTGGTGGTCGATTGTGGTGGCTGAAATGTGGCTGAGGCTCACTCAAAAACTGCATTATTCGCGCCACCCTCGGACCACTGTGCTCATCGCACTGCACTCGATGGACGAGGAGAACGAACAGAAGTAAGGCCTCCAAGAGAGGGGCCAATCTGTGGCCAATTTGCGTCATTTTCAGGTGTCGAAATCGAAATCCGTTTGGCGGCAGGCGCGTCTTAATTCCACGACGGTCTATTGGTATTTGACATTTGTCAGTTTCGCCGCGGCCAAAAGCAAAAAAGTTTCTTTCGAATTAACCACGCACACATACGAACGCGAAGCTTCTTTTCTTTCGCCACACGATCTCGCAGACTTGATCTCACTTTCTTTGTTATCCGGTCGGTGGTCAGTCGTTTAAAATACAAAAATTGGAACGCCTTGCGGCAATGCAGCCAATGCTAAAGCCAAAGTCAAAGCTAAAGCTAAAGTCGAAGACGAAGTCAAAGCTAAGGTTTTCGGCTCCAAATGCAGCGATCTATTCAAAACCGAGTGCCTTTACATGGGTACATTTCTCAGAGCCTGTTGTTCGAGCGCTCGAGAACCGTTAATCAATCGAGGGTCTCGACTATCCGATCACTTTCTTCTCGAAATTCGGCACTTTGCGTTGGCTAGTCGTTCGTCGGTTGGTTGGAAAGCAACTGAGTTGCAAATGGAACGTTTCTGAGCCAGCAGCTGTGCTGGAATTCGTCGGAATGGCCATTAAACCAGTTTCGAGACTCTGCCACAGAGGAAATGTGGATGTGGATGTGGATGTGGTGGCCTGGTGAAGCCACCGAGAGATCACAGCATCACACTCGAAGATCAAAATGGAAATGGAGATGGAGATGGAGATGAAGTATGTAGTTGAGGCACTCGAACCTCGGGGCACAGTGGTATCAATTTATCGCTTTGCTACAAATCTATTTGACAGATGATTTACTTTTCTTCAATTCGGTTATCTTAAGTGCAGGTGAAAGTAAATCAGATAAACATTTCGGAAACCCTATGCGTAATTCGGAAATTCTTCAAAGTTCAACCTCTAATTAGCTCATAAAGAATGCCAGATCGCTGATGAAGAAATTTTGAAATTTAGTGTTTATTTACCACTGACTCTTAATCTTCAAGAAAAAGTGAAAATTTATTTTAATTATAGATACTGGGATAATGGGTACAACTTTCGCTTTTGTAGTCAATTTGGCATTGCTTCTTTTTTTTTAAAGAGAACAAGCCATGAAAACGATAATTTCGATCATTGTTATGCAAAACGTTCGAAACCGTAAACATTTGTTAATGTATTCATTCATAAAAGCCCTGTTACTTTAGGTTGGTCTTAAAGTTTCAGTTTATCAAGTTTCAAACAACTGTGATATTTTTGGGTTGAAAAAAAATTGTAAAGCTGGAAAAGTGCAAAAATAACTTATTATTAACTCAACCACAGTTTAAAGAAGTTATAAAATACATTAAATTTTTTATTCACTGGAAGAGATGTGGTGGGAATAATTTAATCTCCTGTTGTGCTGCCAAATTAGTCAGATTCCTAAAACAGACTAATAAATTTGGACCTAAATAAGCTACAAAGACAAATAATAGTCCTTAAATTAAAGCTACATAAAAGGGTGTGCACATAACCTTCGGTTTTCACTCGGCGTAATTAGTTTACACTAGACTTGTTGAAATGGACTCGGCTTAAATACAAGTCTCCTCATTTTTGATCCAAATATCGTTCTCAACTTGCGCGCCTTCACAAACCGTGTGACGAGCTGATGTGCTATTTTCCAGCACAATTACAATGTCAGTACTTAGAACGGTTGAGTCTGCATTCTGCAAGCAAATACGTAGGTCAAGGTTAATATATGTGTGATCAAAATGTATGCTAATATGTTATTCTTTCAGTCACATACGAAAAGAAACGTAACGAAAAAGTTCTGTTCCCGTAGGTACACATGTAAACAAAACCAAATCAACTTAAACAAGGATAAAAACAAGTGGGGTAAGCAACTTTAGCATTGGGAATTAGAAAGTTTGACAAAATGACGCAAAGTAAAATAACTTTTTAATTTGATTTATTCACCAAGCTACGTTTGAACTTTAAAAGTCCAGCCATGTGAGAAAAAGTTTGGAAATAGTTGTGAAATTTCACTAAACATGATATCAGATAAATGAAAATAAAATTTAAACAAGAACAATTTACTAGTGCGTAAAATAAAATGTATAAGCAAAGTGTAAGTTTTTTATTTATTTTTCTTACCTTTGGTAGCGGTAGACTGTATGTTTTTTTAATCAACATTCTACTTGCAGATATGGAATCTGCCTCGTTTTTGTTATTTTGATGCCGACTTGATCTCACATGAACCTAAAAAGTAAATTTGAATTAGAGTAGTTAAATTTTTATTTAAAGAGAAACATACGGAATGCACACGGTCGTAATTTATGTTGTTACCCATAGTTGTGGCTGTACTTTCGCGGAAACTGGAGTGATCCCTTGCAAAAGCACTATTATAGTATGCACCCACAGCTTTTCCGCAGAGAAGTTCTCTAAATGCGACCCTATAGCGACGTGACATTACACTATATACGATTGGGTTTATGGTGCTAACAATAAAATTAATAAGCATGTTATTTAACAAACAATAAAATGTTAAATAAATAAGTTACCATGAAACATAGTAGGCAAAGCCCGCAATAGAAAAGAGCGCCTCGTTTATATCCAAATAGTTGTCCATATCCTTGGCATAGAGAAATATAAGTCGTTGCAGGTGAAACGGAAACCAGCACACAAAAAATGTAATCACCACTGCGGCTATACTGATTAAATGGGTGAGAATCGTGATTTTGAACCTTAAATATATATCGTATTGTGTAGTTGCCAAAAGCTTACCCAACATTCGTATTACTGTCTTCTTTCTCATTTGTGAGTTTCGTGTTTCTCTGTTATTGCCGTGTTGAACACCTAAAAGATTTCCCTGAAGTTGCACCATTTGGGATCGATAGAAGCCAAGTACTTGCCCAGTTTTTGGTTTGTTCGAGATCGAATCTTAGCTCCCATTCGGCCGTAAAGCAATATTATGAGTATCATCGGAATGACGAAGAATATGCAGAAGGATACTTCGAACACTGGTATGACATTCACAATCTCAGGGGACATGGAACAGAATGCAGATTCCTCAATGCGGGAGTCATCTGAAAAATGTACAATAAAATATAATCCCTCACTCGTAAAATATATACCATAAATATGAATTATTTCTGAATATATAAATATCTGCGTGATTTATATTTAAAGTTTCATTATCAAGTTACTAAGAATATACTAAACTTCTTCCTGTTAAACATTTCTCTCATACCATTTATATATATATAGTTACAAATATACATTTTAACAATGAAGTCGCTTACCCAAAGGATATTTAAGGTATTGAATATCTGAGAGGAGTCCAAATGGTATGGCACTAATGAAACTTGCAATCCAAAGAGCTGTTATTATGCGAATAGCTCGTTTGAAGCCAACCATGGCATATAAATGCAAGGGATGACAAATGGCCAAAAATCTTTCCATGGAAAATGCCACGATGGTAAATACGGAGACATAAGTACATCTAAAAATGGAAACTTTATTGATACTATAATTAACAACAAAATGATTTATACTAACGCCTCGGAAATAAATGCTCGAATTTTGCAAAATGGCATGCCGAAGAGATCTGGATACTGGTGCCAGTATAAAAACACTTCCGTTGGCAGTCCTAGATATTTTAACAATAATGAATTCAAAGAATTTTAAAACAATGTCTTATCCACTTCCGTTGAACTGGTTGTGGTAACATACACGCGCTTATATAATTAACTAACCAAAGAGTAAGTACAGCAAATCGGAGACAGCCAAACTAAAGAGATAGTAATTTGTCGCCGTGTGCATTGCCGAGTGTCGAATAATCACAATGCATACTAACAGGTTGCCAATGACACCGGTTATAAAAATGCCTCCAAATATAATTGTTATCTGAAAAAAATTTTAACAAAGAAAAAATCTTTTCATAAATATATATATAAGAAAGTTTAAATTATTTAAAAAACTTAACAGACGATAACTAACCACCCTTAATATATTTGTATATAACAATTTTTTTTGGTTAATGGTATAGGCTCATGTTTTTATATCCCTTTTTTTTAGACTTTAATAAATTTTTTAAAAATTATATTCAAAGCAATTGTATTATTATATAATGATTTAATTATTTTTTTGAAAAATACCTATTCAAAAAACTTATTAAATTTACATATTTATTCTGTATTTCAGCCAAATAAAAAGGCATTTTAAAATTGTACGGAGAGCAATTTGATTATTATTTGTAATATATATAATAATAAATATAATTATTATTTTAAAACTGAATTCATAAATACCTACCAAAATGGCCTTATAAAGTGGTAAGGTCTGCGGCCCGAGCACAAAAGCCACAAACTCTGTGGGTGAGCAATTAAAGGTGCCGCAGGCAAAGTAATCCTCTGCTTCTAATCCTTGGGATGGTGCCCAACTAACACTAGTTGCATATGAAGTTGGCGTATTGCTTAGACTTGTATTAAAATCTAAAAAAGTTGCTTCTGTCGATGAGTTCATTTTAAAACCGAATCTGTTGCTTTTTTTGTTTATTTTGTGTAAAAGTATTGTTTTAACGGCTGCCGCTGAATTTCGAATAACCCATGGCACACGACGATTTCCGTTTAATTTTTTATGGATTGCGAGAAATCAGCGCTGCGCTATCGTATAATACAGCCACTGTATCTTTTAGATGCCCGCAGATTACTGTCCGCAGTCTAGCGCTAAAAAGATAAGAAGGCATGGTTTAGGCTAAATTGTAAATAAATGCATACACAGGCATCTATAAACACCGCGTACATACTCTATATTATGTGTACGTATACAACTATATAGATATGAATTGGTATTCATGCCGCAGAATGAGTAATTTTTTTTGTTTACGTCAAAAACAACAAAGTTTAATCTTAAATTATTAGATAAGTAGATCAGATGTTAAACAACTGAAACAAACACTACAAATTTGGGAAATAATTTGAAATTAGAAGTAAAGAATCCAGCCAGGAAATTGTTTAGTAGTTTTAAAATTGCTAATTAGTAAATAAAAGCAAAGATTCTATTAATTCGGATACCATATAATAAATATTTCAAATACTAAATATTTAATAAAATATACATTTTACAGTTGTTTATAATCTTTAGAAAAAAACCCAAATACCCTGAAAGATAAATTTTAAAAAATAACTTCAAAGAATTATTCCGACCATACTCGGATACCTTCTTTCTACACATAGATTAATTTGAAATGTCAACAGACATGAATTATCAAATCAAGAGGCGGAGAAAATTCTGCCTTCAAGAATTTCATTAGTCTGAAGAGTCCACACGTTTATTAATTTATTTTAAAAAGCTCTTAAAGCCCATATAAAACGTTGGCCTTTATTTGCTTATGAAGATGTTATCTTATCAACTGACACACATCTGGTTAGTTTTACTTCTCTAAGAAAATGTATATTATTAAAGTATACACATACTTCGAGCGATGTACGACTTAATTGCTGTCAGTTAATTTTGTAAGCAAGTATATCATTAATTATTAAGTTCTTGTCAAGTGATTTACAATGTAAACAAAAAAGTTTTCAAATTTCGATTGTCTCATCGTGAAGTAAACAGGAAACTTTAAAGCCTCTTGTATTAAAACTTAAGGCAGAAGAAAATGTAATTTAATATGCACACAGATTATTAGTTGTATTGTGGTTGCAAGTGTCGGCAGCAGCATCTTGGCTAAATTTATTAAGCCAGTTTGAACGGGGTTAACAATAGCTTATGCACAAAAACCAGAATACTGGCAACCAGAAAAGTTTGCACGTGTGTTGGGCACAGAATTTGTTATTATTATGAATATGTCGCCGAGACAAACTCGACACAAAGCGTTGAGATATTTTGGCTAAGCGAAGCAAACTATAGAATTTCACGCACTTGCAAACTTTTCCAACTAAGTGTGCTCAGACGTGAATTTAATTTGACGACGTATGCAAACAGGAAGGCGCACGTGTGATTAGGAAGCGAGTTGAGGTACGACGGCCTCAAAGGATGATAAAATAATAAATAGCAGGAGTCTCATTAGAAGCAGCCCCCAACCAGTAAACCAGTAAATCAGTAAGCCAGTAAATCAGTAAAACATCCAATTTAGACTCGGGAGAGCCGGGAGCACTCTTGAGACAGCTAATCCAATCCAGCATCTGGCCATTAGGGACACTTAGCCGGTGACCGACCCCAGCCTCTGGTAGCCTTTTGGCAACTCCTCCCCCTCCAGTTTTCCATGACCAGTGGCCAAGCCACGTGTTGCTAATTACTTGGGTGCCGAAGCCCACAAGTTCGCATATATATAATATATGTATATATGTCTTCCATACACACAGGTGCAATATATGTCAGGTGTCGCCAAGACTTGAATATAATTATGCATGGACATCTGGGAATTTTCATAGCCCATTATCCCAAGGCACTTGCTTTTATTGGATTTATTGAGTGCGGATGAAGATGAATAAGGCAGAGATGTGTTGGTGTTAGTGTTCTTGTTGTTTTATTCAAAGCTGTAAGTGAATTCCAGACTAGACTTAATTATGCTGAACTTCGACAACAATACTAATTTAAGTTCGTTTAATCTTATTACTTAGCTTAGTTTTGAATAAGTAAGCACTTTAAAAAATGAAGAACTTTGAACCTTGGGCAAAAGTTCACCAAACTATGAAGATTTTATATGTAAAAAAGCTTTCATCGGTGCATACATAAGTAAATACTTACATGCGTTGATATATAGTAAGAACACTGCACCCCATTAAAATATAAAGAAAGAAATTATAAGTTAAACATACATTTTGTTCTTTAAGCTCACTAAGGTTTTAAATAAAATATTTTTCGAAATTTGTGTTTAAAAAGTTATTTTTCTGTTAAAGTGAAGATAAAAAAAAATTACACTAATAACGACTCGGATTATGCTTTATCGAAATGATCTTCTACAATATCGCTAATGTGATTTATTACTTTTGTAATTTATTGAATTACGAATACATATGTTACGAAAACATTATAAGAATTTGAATGGTTAAAAATTACATGACATCATTTCACTTATTTCCTTTCAGCACCTGTAGAACTTCTTGGTCCATTCATTACTACTTCTGCCTTAAGACTTGTTAATTGGCTTCTTTTGACACTCCGGTTTTCGTAATTAGTGGACAATTTAAGTGCGTGATAAGCCGCAAAGATTATTCCGCAGGATGCGTGGCCAACGACAGGTGGAAAGCAACTGTTTGCATATCCAGATGTGCTGCCTAGTTTGGCCAAAAGGCAATTCGGCAGGTGAGTGCGCAGGCGTTGAAGTGGAACTGCATGTGGGAGCCAATTTCGGCCATACTTGTGGCTTTGGGGCTAACCGATGTGCCTCACATTGATGTAATGCAAATAAAGATGTAAGCTTTTCTTACTCACTTCTCACATTTTTGAAGCCAGAAGCCTGCTAAGCATCACATTCCATCGAACTGATCTAGGTGCTTTATTGCGTTGAAAAATTAGAAGATGTTTTTGACGCCATCATTTAAGTTTTGACACCAACAAAAATGGCTCTTTGGAAACATTTACAATAGAGTTAAGTACTTTTTACTCAAGCTTTAAGATTAGTCGTGCAAAAAATGTTATAGTTAGAGTTTGTGGGTCAGCTTATGTGGTCGGTTTGTTTTTCTTTGTTTCTTTTTCCGACTTTAAGCTATCATTCTCTACAAACTAACACCTTAACATCACATTGAGAAATCGGCACTAAAGGTTAGAGAGTAACTTAACCATTAACAGTTTGAAAAAACTATTTAAATACCTATTTAACAGTTACCTTTTTAAAAGTTATATTTAATATTTAATCAATACTTGAAATTTAAAATCTCTACTACAATTTATGAAATTCTATTGATCTCCGATGACCTTATCGTAGAACCATTTGAATAAAAGTCTATATTTGACAAATCTCTTAAAATGATTTTCAGTTTGCTTTAAATATTCTTTGATCAAACAAGAAAATAAAAATAAATAAATAAAATAAAAATGACTTCAATAATACAACCGGAAGCGTTCATTCCGCAGGCTCAGGGCGTTGAGGCAGCTATACCAATATGGCTTAAATTAGACTGGAGCCCGGAAATTGAGCAGGGGATCTACAAGGACTGGGGAACTTATTACTGCCGCCGGCGGAGGGAGAATCTTGGCATGTACTACTTCGACAAGGCCCTCAAACTAGGACCTACAGATTTTACGACCCTGTACCGTCGTAGTCAGAGCAAGAGGAAAAATGCCCTGGCCGAAAGTGCCCTCCAGGACAGTTTGGATGCAAAGCGTAAGTTGAATGCTATAGTCGACCAAACTTAATTGGTTATTTCGTAATATCTTTTACAGAAATATTAAAATTACTGCATCGCGATGACGCACCGATTAACTTGGAAGTCTGCGATGCACTCTATGAAATGAATCAGTTGGAAAATTCCAAAGCCGAGCTTCACAATAACACCCGTCTGTTCACTGGTAACAAAATCAAAATGTTTGACCAACGTCTTATTGTGGTAAGTTTTGTCTTAAGTTCATTACCCAAAAATATCTTCCTGATCTCCGAAGTTTTTCTAGGTGGACGAAAATATTGAAGATTCTTGTGGCCCATCGATGACACACTTTGTCCATGAAAATGAAAAACTTATAGTGCACTTAAAAGAATTACTTAACAAGTATAAAGAAGATACCAGACCACTTTGGAAAATACTGAAGGAACAAGAAAAATGCGACGTTCTGAGCATTCCGGAAATCGAAGTTTGTACTAATAACGATTTTTAATTTTCAACTGTTTATCAATTTGTAATCATTGCTAGAATGAAATGCTTTCTCCCCTCGAAATTGCGAGAAGAAATCGTGCATTTGATGTCTTTAATCAAATGTTCATAGACAGGTCATGGCACGATGTCATATTTCTGAAGCATGTCCGAAAGTAAAACTTTTTTTTAAATTCATTTTGGTCATTTTTATACAATCACTAATTTTAGGAATCCGAACTTGCTTTTGGATCAGTGCAAAAAAAGCAATGAGTTTTTAAAAACGCTAACTTTCAAGAAATATGACGAGATCAAAATTTTTTTGGTGAGTGCATCCATTGAGTAATTATGTAAAACTAATTATTTTTTTTATAGAAAATGCTGGAAGCCCGTAGCCCAATGTACAATATCCGCCATCAGAAGTTCACAAACAAGAAATTAATGGACGATTTTCGGGAAGCTTCTCTAAATCGAGTTCAGTACCAAACTAGTCGTAACATGAAGACTGCCCTGCGAAGTATTCGATATCTTCGACAAACTAAAAACTTAACAGTAAGTTATTTTTAAATGTATTACTTATACATAGAAATTCATTTGGAATTTGGATATTAAAGTTAAGTTTATTATTATTTTCAGAAACTGTCGAGTTATGTGGAGGAAGTAATGGGCGACTATGTGGTAAAAAAGACCAACAGGATTATGCCTTGGAAGTTCGAATTTTTGAACGAGATGTACAATACATTGGCGTTGGCCTATGTCGATCAGTACACTGTTCCGAAATACTTTCGGTATGCAGAAAAGAACGCTCTTCTCCGCTTACTTCGCTTTCCCATGGATAAATCAATGGAGGCACAAAACTTCGTATTTGGGGATCGCACTACGCATCAGGAGGGCATAGATTCCGTAAATCCGGCCTTGTCGAAATCTCGGTAATGTGTATTGATTATTTATCCAAATAACTCGTAATTTATTGGTGCTCCTTCAATTTGCAGTCGCTTAATCAGCCGATTTGAAAATCGAATATTTTTCGCCAAATACCCTATCGAAAAATGCTATTTATTTCATCAAATTGCAAGCACACATCTGCAGTCACATCGATTTGACGAATGCTGTTTTAATGCCCGGAAGTCTATTGAAGGTTTGCTATGATACTCACATATTTTTTAAGTTACTGATCATTGGCATCATTTCAGAGGCCCGAAACTGCAACAGCAATATTTGGCAGTTTCTCAGCAATCTACTCATAATTAAGTCCAATGCCGCCCTTCACAAAGTCGAAAGGACCAGAGAAGCCCTGGCTAAGGCACTTCAAATTGCCGACAAACTGAAAAACAAGGATATCGAGAATTATATAAGTGTCTGTATAAGCTGCAACGAGGAGGAATTTATTGTCAAAAAGCAAAGTGTGATGGCGAATTCGAGCCGCCGGGAGAGTACTAAGTCAGCGAGAAGTTCCGCGTCCTTTCATCCAAGCGAATAGCCTTTTGTAATATTTTTATAACACCTAAAAATATTTAATAATAAATTCTCAGTGCAATTAGTAGAATGAAAGATAAAATAATTCTCCGCGTTAAAACATTTGACTACTGAATTAATTGATTTACAAATAATTGTAAATATTTGAACACTTTGTTTCAGCCACAGTTTATTTACCTTTTAGCATAATTTCCGGCCATTGTGAACACATCGCATTATATTTTCCTGTGATGCAACTAATAGCGGTTGTGTTCACGATAGTCTGATGACGCAACAAAGCAAAAGAGTCCCCCTAATATGTTATCGATATTTGTCTGTGCCAAAAGTTATCGACAACACTTCGACGTCCAAATAAAATAACATCTAGAAAGCGCGGAATTGTGTTTGAAACAACACTCTTTATTTAAACCAAAAAAAAAGATAAAAATCCATGCTTAGTTATGAAGAGACATAGTGCCCTGAGTTCCAAGCAATTGACGGGGCGAATAAAGTCCGTTTACTGCAAGGATTTCGTGTAAGTCCATGTCCATGCGAGGCGTAGTTCGGCCATTCCTTGAGCCATGTATTTCCAATTGCAATTGCAGTTCCTACAGTGAGATAACATTTCATCCGAAGCACTATCTGAATGTGTTGACCGGGCCGAATGGCAGTGGCAAGTCCACCATTGTCTCGGCCATTATTCTTGGCCTGGGCGGGGAGCCGCATCTGCTGGACCGATCCGCCAGCGTTGCCGACTACATACAGAGCAACAAGACATCGGCGACCATAGTTGTGGCGGTTTACGGGCGGGAAGCCAACACCACGGAGACCTTCCGGCGCATCATCAACGCGAACGGAACGTCCGCCTTCGCCGTGAACAACAAGGAGACCTCCAGGAAGAACTTCCTGGCTGCCGTATCCTCCTACAATATACAAGTCAGTAATCTGTGTCAGTTCCTCCCGCAGGATCGGGTTCAGGTAAGAAATATACTATCCCCTCATATCGACTTACAAATTACTAATTTCTTTTAAACAATTTCAGGACTTCTCCAAGATGAATCCCCAAGAGCTCCTGCTCAATACAATGTCCTCCGTGTGCGACGAAGAGCTTACCAAGAGTTTCAATAATTTAAAGCAGATGCGGGCACAACAAGCGAATACCAATGCTAATCGAGATAAGGATAAGAATGATCTTGCTAAAAAACAAAAACGATTAGAACAGTACGTAATATTTGGGGTATTTTTAATTAGCTTCTATCGAGATGTCTTTAAAATGATTGAATTCTTTTATCTAACACAATATTTTTAATCACTTATATTTTAATTATTATTTATAAGATACGTACTTACATTTTAATTACAAAGCTTACAAATGACTGTGTCCCAATACAAAGAACGCGAGGAAGTTAAGCAAAAACTGCAAGTCCTTAGTGCAAAAAAATTGTGGATTGAAACACAGGCTGGAGAAGAAAAGGCCGCCGAACTAAAATCCAAAGTTAAAAAGGCCAAAACTCAAAGCGAAAAATTGAAGGAGCAACACAACAAACTTGTTCAGGCTCAAGAACAAATACAGAGAAGAAAGGTGTCTTACAGAGAAGCCTGTTTGGAAAAGGTATTGGATCACTACCTATGCTATACATATTTAAGTTTACTTTATAACACGAATATTTGTTTATTTTTTTCCGCAGACGCGTTCTTTAGATAAAGGTGTGGCAGAAAGAAATGCTATAGAAGGTCAGCTGGATTCTCTAAAGCAAGGAATTCGCGAAAATAAATATCAATTGGAGGTTAGTTTGTCTTTTCTCAATATCTAAAAACTATAATTCAATCTTAGTTTATTCTGTTGAACAGCAAAATATTCAAAAATCACTTACAAACGCCACTGAAGCGGAGAAAGTAAAACAATTGGTTGACAGCAAAACGGAAGAATTAGAGGATTTCAATAGAAATAGGCCTCAGATTGTCGCAGAACTGGAAAAGGTTAAACAAGCATGTGCCGCGGCAAAAGAAAAAGCCATGGAACAGTATAACAGACGAAAACAACTTGAACAACAACTTAATGAAGAAAAGATTCCAGAAATTACAGCCTATAAGCATAAAATAGATCGACTGCAAAACGTGAAAATGCAAAAAATTGAAGTAAGTTTTAAAATAACAAGTAAGTCTTAAAAATCATATATTATTTTGGATGTTTTTCAGGAAATTGGGCAGAGAAATCCCAATTTGGTTAAAGCTATGAATTGGTTGGCGCAGAACAAGCAGCGTTTTAAGTTAAACATTTACGACCCAATGTTACTTGAAGTAAGTTTTAAAAACTAAGCTAACGCTTAAAAACCATATTTAAAATTATTTTTCGTCTTTAGCTTAATGTGGAAAATTATGAAGACGCCAAATATCTAGAAAACGTTGTATCGCAGCGTGATTTATACGCATTTGCGTGTGAGGATAAGGAGGATATGTCGGAATTGATCAACGAGTTGTGTGTGAAGCAAAAATTGGGAGTCAATATTATATATTGCGAACCAGTTGAAAGGGTCATGTACAGTCCAAGTATTTCGAGAAATGATCTACGGTATGCTTTTAGTCAAATTAAATCAAATTCTGATAAGTTAAGTAACTGATAGTTTATTTACAGCCCCTTGGGTTTTCGTGCCTATCTTGTGGATCTTGTTACCGGGCCAATACCAATAATAAACAAGCTGTGTGCTTCCTACTCAATTCATAATATTCCAATTGGTACAGATGCAGTAGGGAATTATACTTCATCCATTCCAAAAAATATTCGAGTTTATTTTGGCGGTACGTATGTTCACCTAGCTTATATAATTAAAATAAATAGTATCTTAATAATATACAATATAATTTCATGATTTAATCTGCCAAGAAAAACTTATGGAACTTGAATTAACGTTCGTTTATCCGTTTCAGGAAACAAGAGATTCGTCGTGACGGCATCACGCTATCGTTCTGAAACCATTCTTACGGAGAGCACTATCCATGGAAAAAAGCAACTTATTACAGTGGATGCCCAACAATTAGAACAAATGAAAAAGCATTATACCGAAGCTGTGAAAGATAGCAACAAAATTAAAAACGCCATCACCATGACAGACAACGAGTTCGAGCGTTTGCAGACTGTTACAAGGGATGAACAAGATAAAAAGCGAAAACTTGACCAAAAACTAGCTCATTTTAATAATCTTAAAAACGAAGTTGAAACACTCGGGAGAAAGTTGCAAATTCTGCAGAAAGACGATAGTAAGCGTACACAATCACACTAAATTATTATCAACCATTAAGACCTGTATTTTCAGCACTGGACGCTCTTAAAAATAATTTCTATAATAGTGTGCAAAAAGACTTGAAGAAAATACTTGTTACCGAGGCAAAATTGTGCAATTGCTTGAAAACCGTAGAGCTACTCATGGTTGAAAAGAAATTGGCCCAGACAAAGGCATCCGTTTATATGGTGCAACATGAGAGTCAAAGTGAAGCAATCAAGGAAAGCGAGCTTCTGAGCACTACAGCAGCCGTAAGCATTTCATTTATGATTTATTAAACGTATTTTCAAGTTTTTTTTTACTCCTAGAGAGACTTTGAACAATTAATGAACGTCCTGGAAGAGCAAATGAACGATATCAACAAACGGAAGAGTGATATCCAACGGCTGTGCAACGGCGAAATTCCAAACAGTTCCAAATTTCCCTTTAAAAAGGAATTTAAAGATTTGGAAAACATGCAATTGCCGGAGTTACGTGAAGCAATTCATGACTTACAGGCACGATTGGAGTGCATGAAAAGTGTCAACACAGAGGTAATAAATTATTATGACACCTGCTAAAACTAAATTTGTTGTGCTTCGTTATTAATCTTTTATTAATATTCAGGCAATTGACAGCTATCAACAATTGCAAAATGAAGTCAAACTGATGGAAGAAAGCATTCAACAGTCTGTTAACCAAGCAAAAACCATTGAATCGGAAATGTCTAATTTATACGACATATGGGAGCCGAAATTAAACACCTTGGTAGAAACAATTAGTACCAAGTTCAGCGAGTTTATGGCGTCAATTGATTATGTTGGAGAAGTTGTTTTATCCAAAACAGATAAAGTGAGTAGTTAAGTCGCAGCTATTTCTGTTGACAATTGTATTTAACGCACTATAAATGGTTCCCTGTTTTTAGTTCGACTTTGATTCGTACGGCATTCAAATAATGGTCCAGTTTAGGAGGGGTGCCCACTTACAGCCATTGGATAAGTTCATTCAATCCGGTGGCGAACGCGCTGTATCGATTGCAATTTACTCATTGTCATTGCAACATGTCACTCATGTACCATTCAGGTAATGTTGATATAGAGTTACGACATGCAGATTGATTTAATATAAGGTCCTTGTTTTTAGGTGCGTTGATGAGATAAATCAGGGCATGGATGCTAAAAATGAGCGACACATATTCGACTTACTCCTCAAAGAAGCTACTAAGCACGGCTCTGCTCAGTATTTGTTTGTAACACCTAAGGTATAAAAAGACTTTTTTAATTTTATTCCTCAGTTAACATTATATATTTTTAGTTGCTTCGAGACCTGAACTACAACGAACACTTATGCGTTTCAATTGTGCACAACTCAAAATCAGTTTGTGAAGGCATGAAATTCCCAATGATTTGAAAAAATTGGGCTTTTCCAAAGACTTCTAATATGAATTTGTTGTCGTTTCATCTATTAATGTATTAATGCCATGTTAAAATAAAAGATCTTTTGTTAATTTAAATTCTAAATCACTCTGATACAATTACTTTAATAGCCGATTGACCATACATGATGGAAATTATTTTAAAACTGTGCTGACTCAATCCAAACAAAGCCTGTGAGCTAGTAACTTTAAACACTTGAAAACAAGTAATTGAGCAATGATGCCTGACGATTTATTTTCTTAGGTTTCGATTGATTTCAACTGGCCTCGATTTAAAACCTTACAAAAGCGCCTCTATCTAGTTTCACTTTTTATGTGACATTAACACTTTGATAACAATATATGGAAAGCTCTGAAGGATTTTAGTTCAATTTATTTTTAATTTGATTTTAATAAATTTGCCACCTTAGTGATTGAGTATAGCTTTAAACATTTGTTAAAATATAACTTAAATATTAATTTTATATGGGCAATCTTCTTTAGAGGGTTAAATTTGTTAAAATAAATTGTGTCAACATATTTATGAACTCTCCATTACATAACTTGATGCATGCCAAACCCGATATTGCCGATCTCTCACCAGTTAACTATAAAAGATTAGGTTCACTTGAAATATTTGCCAGTTATTTAGCAGCTTTAAATAAAGTCGGTTTCTTGTTAGAAATACGTGTGCCCCCATTATGGTTGGGATTTTTTAGATCAGCAGTTATTGCTATTTCGCCATATTTATAAATCTTCTACTGGCCTACTAAGTCCCAACATAATGAGAGTAAAAACCACAGGTTACGATAATAAAGTGCACCTGGTGAACTTTACAAAACAAAAAATATGTGAGCTTAAAAAAAGTTATATTTTAACCTTTAAATTGATCTCTTAAACTTATAAAAGCAGAATGTGGCTTAAAAAAATCAAATAATAATAGGCTAAACCAAAAAAATAATCTCAAAAGTTTTAATTATTGGCATAGAAAATAATTAATAACTAAATAAATTGAAAATGAAATTTGAATTTTTAAGGATTAGGTGGTTCGGCAAGCGAAATTAGAATACCCCAAACGTTGTGCAGTATTTTTAGTATATTTTGTAAAATCCCATTGGTATATTTACTCTACGCGGTCACACTAGGTACAACGTCCCTCATACGATTGACAAATTAAAGTTAAAATTGGCAATTTACTGAGGAAAAATGAATTTGAAGGCGGAATTTTTGCTCTGTTTCGTGCTGGGCGCAGTGGCTGGCAGCTGGGTAAGTGCCTAAGTTCTGACTATAAACACATCACTAAATATATTCTTTAGGGCTTCCTCGAGCATGACAGTTGGGTTACAGTGGAGCTCCAACATTCGCTGGTTGCCAACTCTGACATATTTTCTTTCCGCGGAAATGTGACAATTCCCAGCCTGAACTCCGGATTGGCCAATGTGGAGCAACCAACTTTAAGTAACTCCGATCTGGACTTGCTAAAGGTAATTACGGTTTGGATGCCGGCGCACGGAAACAGCCGGTGTCGGAAGGTCCGGTCTTTTTTTCCCCACCCACTCTCAAATCATAACTAACCGTAGATTAAGATAACCTTCTTTAAGTTTAGGAACAATAATTGTCATATGATTTTGCAGAGATATTAACTAGGTCTTAAAGTTAGTGCCTTCTAACCGTACTAAACAACGCGACTGCCCTAACTGATAACTAATTTATTTAGACATTTAAATTCTTACCGAAAACATATTACAAAAAAGTGTTAATTACATTTCTAGCGAACATATTGTTTTCTAAAATGTGGGTCTTGTTTAGGCAAAGCTATATATATCATTAATTTAAAAACTTGAATGCCACTTGCTATACCTACCTATCAAACCTTAATCCCTTTTTGAAATACTTGTTTTTTTGAAGAAACTGGCCCTAAACAATGAGTTTTACCGCTTAAGGGCTACGGTGGTCTACTCAAACGGCGCCAAGTCGCAGTTCATTACCTCCAACAAAGCCTGTCGTCTGCTGCAAGCGCAACTAAATGACGTGCTGTGGGTGTCGCTCGATCCCTCCGGATTCGTTACCGGCATTACCGTCGCTCAGGACACGGTTCCCGCCGCCGTTGAGTGCACCCAGGAGGATGTTGATAAGCTGGTTGAATCCCAATTCAGCACCGACGTCCTGATCCGCCACGCGGAACTGGCTCCCGTGCCGGATACCGCTGGCTTCATTCAGAAGGTGGAGCGCGAGCGGGAGGCCAGGGAGCGTGGCGAAGTTCGCGATAACCGTGGTTTCTTTGCCAAATACGTAAGTGCAAATGGACCCCCAACCCAAAAAAATGCATATATTAACTTCTCATTAATTTATTTTTCAGTGGATGTACATCGTTCCGGTGGTCCTGTTGGTGTTCATTTCGGGGGCCACCAACCAAGACGGTGCCAAATAAGTTTTCCTGTATTAATTTGGTGCACACTTTTGTTTGTTAGCATTTCTTAATCACAATTCCTAGGAAATTCTGGATTTACTAAGTCAAGTCATAGCAATTAAAAATGTATGTAAATTAAATAAATTGATTAAACATATTAAAACAAAAAACCAATTTAAATTAATATGACTTCGGGTAGAAATGTTTCAGGGCTTTGCCATTTTAAAAAACTTCATCAAATTAGTTAACAATACCTTTTTATCGGTCTTGGTATTTTCCTTTGATAAAAAAAGAACGGAATGGAATATTCAGAAAATAATGTTCAAAGTTTTAAACAATGAATTTCCGATCCCATTTAGTTTTAATTATTCAAGACAAAATATATATGTTTTTGGGGCAGTGGCCATCATCTATTCAAATGAAATATGCAAATAATATTTACTTAGCAGCAATTAAAAATAGCAAATGAAGTCCATTTAGACGTATTAATCCAACTGAAAGTGTAAACCGCAATTAAATGCTTTTTATACCGCAAGTGACGGGGCATCCGTTGAGAATCGTGAATTACACGGTCGCTTAACCACGGACCACCCCGAAATTGACTTGAGTGCGATGCGTGCCAAGTGGTTGCAACACAAATTTGTAATTACAATTCCTGGCGCCTTCGCAGGCAAGGGCTGCTAGTGGACCCCCCCAACATTTGCTAAAAAACAATTTTCACGATGTTGGCCATCCAGTGCGGTGAGGGTTACGTGACAATTTGCCGATACCCAAATTTCTCCATCGGCCAGGAACGCCTCCGTTGGCGTAAAAAACCGAATCGCCCGCGGGCCTGCTTTTTTCTACCCACAAGGCGAGCCGACATGTGGTAACCCATAATTTACGCCTAGGGATGTTATGATTTTGATTATATCAAAGACTTAAAGAATAGTTTTATTGTTATTTACCATAATGAGACACAAGTTCACACTCTCGGCAATCAAAACGTTCCGGTATTGGTCATTTTAAGAGAGCTAGCACCAATTCTTTCGAGGTTTTAAGTTCCGTCCATTAGAGCACCTATATACGCCATATAGAGCAGGTGTAATTGAATTGTTGATCACATCCACTCTCGCCTTAAAAAACGAATGGTTCTTTTTCAAGATAAAAAAATATTTTGAGAGAAAACATTTTTATGTTGTCATTTAGAATTTTAACAATAAAATTATAAATTATCATTTACAAACATAATTTTTATTTTTATGACTTATATAAAAAAAATTCCAACGTAATGTGACCGTTTTCTTTCTTTTTTTTACTCATTTGAAAACATTCAATCTTGTTAATATATTTCTATAAATGCAAATTTCAATCCGATAGCAAAAAGTTAAAAGGTTCCTCACACTTAAAAGGTCGTCATCAAGATAATCCCAAATATTGTGACAGTAATATTGACATCGACTGAATTGTAAATTGTATTCTTTTTTGTGCATCTTAATCCGTCACCCCTTTTCGTTTAAATTTAAATTACCTATTTGCCAAACAAGGCGCACTGAAGGATAACAAAACACTTTTAAATTCGAGCCCACAAATTGTCAGATCAAAAAGCAGAATCGGGAAAGAGCCATCTGTCAAAATTCTCGTCATCAAGCCATGCAATCTGTCAGTCTTCACGTTCACGTTCACATTCACATTTCTCTTGGTTGGGTAACATTAACAATGTTGAAATAAAAAATCGTCCACATGGGCGATACACATAATTATATACGTCCTAATAAGTGCTATGTGCATATCCCGGTGCACTTGTCAAGTGTTGGCATACCAACTCGACCAAGTTGTTCATTAAAATATACGTTTTTCGATGTTTAAATTAGCCACCCCCACGGCGCAGAGAGGGTTGCGGATTGGCCTGCCACTTACAATTACTTAAATTGTTCATGCTAATGTGTTGTTACCTTTGGCCCACATTTAAACGCAAAACGACCACACCACACAGGGGTGTTGTCACTCGGAGCGGTTAATAGCTCTATTACACCCCCAATTAGTTCGAACAGATACGTACTATGCACACTATGTATGAATTATTCAGATAGTTTGGGGTGTGTTGACGCTTTTAAAGGATTTGAAGCTTCGAAATGTTTCAAATGTTGTCTGGTGCTTATATCCATTTAAAGCATCTTTTTGTTTCCATATTACTTAAAGTATTAGTGCACTACCATGGTAGTACATAAAAAGAACTAAACCTTATCCGGATTAGAAAATTTCGCTCATTGTTTACCTTTAAATTTTCCTAACACATATAAGATTTAAAAATTAACTAGTTTTGATTACATTGATGTTAAGTGAAAATTGTAGGCAAGCTCCTAATATTTTGAAATAAAAATTAATTTGCAGAGCAACGAAATTAATAAATTAAATTACAAAAAAAGGTGTTCAATGTTTGGAGAATTTAATAGCACCCGTTACACTTCCAAATTTAAAATTAAACCATGATGCTTTCCAATTGTTATACTTTCTGTTTTAAAGCCCAAAAAAGGCGGAATATAAAGTAAACACAGTCTGAAAGGACCTTAGATAGGATATCTATGAGATCGGAAACGCATCTTACATAAGAATACCTGAACATGGGCAATATTTCCTGTAATCCAGGACAATTCGGGTCTGAGAAAAAACTCCTTTCTTTGAGTGAGATAAAATACCAATAAGGACCTAAAGAATGCATTTTGTTTTGGGTAAGACAAACAAATGCTAATACGGCAGCGAACAAACAGTACTTGAGCAAACATGTACCCACGCAGATGCACTCATGGGCATTAAATTTGTAATAAGTTAGCAGCTGGCGCCAATTCACAAGCGTCGTGTCGAGTGATTAAACAATCGCATTGATACTCAGTCCATCCATGCCGATTCCAATTCACACAATCCCAATTGAATTTCGGATTGACAGGTTCATAAACGGCATTGTTCGCGCTGTTTGTATTTGAATTTCATGCCCGAATACAATTGCTCTTTTCCTGCCCACACATCCAAGAGCTCACAAAAGGCGGGAAAGAGGCTTATGCGTCGGGTAAATACGGTCCGGTTTGCTTTGGTCATGGGAAAGCCAATTGCGTACTTATTCCGGCCGTAGGGTGTGCGGTTCATTATCATCGCGATAATCCCATTAGAAAACGTTGCGGCAAGTGCTAGTTTGATATTCAAGCGAATCCTTCGGGAACGGTTAATAAATACATATGTAGTTTTCACATGACAAAATATCCTGGCATAATAATGCAGGCGCTTTTTGATTAACATTTGTGCCAGCATTTCACTGAAGTGTATAATCCTAATCTATTTTTTGGCCGGGAAATTATGGCAATAAATGAATGGCCGCAGTTAAATCATCAATTTGCTTTGCAGAACATCTTAATCTTAGACGATCCCTTAAAACCTCCACTGAAAATCACTTTTTTATTTCTAAAATCAAAAATATTCTGGATTTTCAGATTGCGGAATACATTTCCCGGAATGAATTGAATTTCAAATGAGATGGATGGACAGGCAATGAAAATCCTGTTTCAATTCACAATAAAGTAAAAGTTCAAAGGATTTCCCTTGGGCAAGAAAAAACGTAAGGTTTATATTTATGATTATTTTCTTAATGCCTTTAAAATAAATAAAGTCCATCATCAGATTATAAGCTACCTAAGTGAAAGCGATTAAAATAAATTAACTTAAAGTGCCTTAAATTGGCAGATGTTTCTGGGTTTATCAAGCTTCGTGGGCACAATCCATTGAACTGCTGTAATATGAATACCAAGCAGCCACAACTTTAGCGTGCTTTAAATATGTATATGAAAATGCCGAAATATGAAAATTCCTCAAATGTGCGCACATAAATCTGTAAAATGTTCAATGCCCAAACAATATTCCAAATCACTTTAACTGCTGGTAATCGGCGCATAATCTTCGAAAATTTGCATGCACTCCCCACGAAAGAAGGTATTCGAGATCCTTATCGTGCACATTATTCACGTCACGTCTGAGGTATTCGAAGTATAGTAAAAACTGCCCATCAATTTCCTTCCCTGCCCGCAGACCCGCCCCCTTTTTTACCGCCTACCCCTGGTCGTAATCGAAAGAATATTAGAATACTCGGGGTCCTGCTACTAAATTACCTCGACGATTTGGCCAGCGATGACGGCTTGTTGTGGGTGTTGTGTCCCGATTGTCCTGGTCCATCCAGTCGTTGGGGCAATTATGGTCGCTTGGGAGCACCAATATGTCGCACTAGGGACCTGCTCAAAGGCTCGTTCCCTGTTCCCCGTTCCCCGTTCCCCCATACTACCCATTCCTCAACCCTGGCCCATTTGAGGCGGCTGCAAACTCCGGTCTCTGGTCTCTGGTCTCTGGTCTCTCCAGGTCGTACATGATCGCCCCGGGGCAGAATGGGGCTGGAGCTGAAGCTGTAGCTGTAGCTGTAGCTGTAGCTGAAGCTGAAGCTGGAACTGAAGCTGGAGCTGATGCTGAAGTACAGGAGATGGGCTGCGGCACAGGCGTTGCGTCTGGCACGGGCTAGTGGCCATAATTCTCTGTACACGACTCCACAAAAGGGCTGCTGCAGCGGCATCACCGCCGGCAGATCGGATCGGCAAAAAAACGTTAGGAATCTCTGACGCATACCAAGAATGTTGCACTCTAATGTTGGCCGCATAGCTCGACTTCTTGATTCTGTAAATTTACAGCAAAATAATGAGCATATCGGTTGTTAGGGTCACCTTCTAAAAAGCTGTAGTTTTTTATACAATTCTAATACTTGAAGTGCCAATTCTATAGCTTCCTCAATAACATTTTTCTCAAATATATAAAATAAAGTCAGTTCGGTAATTTTAGTAATTAAATAATAGTAATTTAAGTTCAAATTTAGGTTGTAGTTTACAGAATGAGAACTTTTCGATTGTTTTTGCTCACCAATTAAAACCTTCAATTTTTAACACTAAAAACTTTACTTGTAAATTAAAGTTTGATTACTATTAAAATATCAATGTTGTCATTTAACTGGACATATTGCATTTGCATAACATTCTTTAATATTGTAAATTTCTGCAAACAGCTTGCGACCGATAATGAGCTGATCATCGACTGTTGTGATATGATAAGTACGACTTCTATCGGAGGCGGCAGACTGATTCTTGGCGAGCAGCGCCCATAACGACACAGGTCGTCAAAAGCTGGTGCGGAAAGTGGAGGAGGGACGCGGACGCACGCGGCACTGCGAGATCGGAGGCGATGCCGGCTCTAAAGCTTGAGCACTGGAACGATTGCAGATTTTGTTACGAAGGTTAATATAAAGCGGAGAACAAGGAGAGCAACCCGTGTCAAAACTGAAAGAACAAAAGACAATCGTCGCTCGAAAGGCGATTTTTGCACACCCTAACATTACATGATAGGTCACAAAACTGAACACACGGCAAATATAATAACATAAAAATTAAAAATAGTAAAACCATTAAAGCGAAAGCGATTTCAATAACCTTTATAAAACAACGCCAAGACAAATCTAATAAAACTATTATTTTAAAGGACTTGCATTGTATAACTCTTTGAAGGTAAGATAAACTATTTAAAATTGATTTTTTTTAAAAAGACCAACTTATCAAGTAAACAATGTTCAAGTTAAAAAGAAATTACAAAGTCTTTTAAATATTAAAGTTTAGTTTAGTTTATTGATCTTATATATCCGCAGATTTCAAACATCTTAACTTTGGTAGCTTAAATTTTGTAAAGCTCATCCGTTTAATAACGTTTAATTTTTCCTTAAATGTTTGGGTTACAATTTTTATTTTAGTAACAATATTCGCAGTTAAAATGATTGTGTTGTGGTGTCACAAAAAGTGACGAGCGCAATTAGTTAAAACATTTCCCCTACAAATACGATGCATATTTATAAGAGCATAGGGCTTACCGAATACCCCACCGATTGCCGGTAACATGAACTCAGCGCAAAAGTTATGAGCACAAAATGCAAAGTCAAGCAAGCAAAATCCTATAATTAAACAATTATAGCAACTCCCACTTTTGCTCGTGGTCATTCGCTGGCCCTGGACCCTTGCGCTATGTGCGCTACTCCTCCTCTTTGCGATCAGGACGGATTTCGCCCAGTGTATCACGATGCAGGTAGTGGTGGAGGAGGAGTTGCACAAGTTGGAGGAGTCTGAGGAGTTGGGGGAGTTGAAGGAGTTGGAGGAGTCGCAGGGCAGGAGGGCAGGAGACACTGCGGTAGCACAAGTACTTCCTTCTGTGCGAGGAATGCTAGCGATTCTCGATTCTCGAATCTTGACTCTCAACTCTCGACTGCGCCCCAAGCTCCACCTCCGTCTGGGAGTCTGGAAGCCGTCGGATGCCAAAGCCCAAGTCGAAGCCCCAAAAGCCAGGTTCAAATGCATTTCGATCTCCGGCATTGACACTTGCGCTTGTTAGTTGGAAGTCGGGCGGCGGTGCCATAATTATAATACCCGCAAGTAAAAACCCCAGTCACTAAACTGATAAAGACTGCTAGCATAAACGAGTGAGAACACTGTAGTCTAATGGCTATCGCTTAAAACCATTTTTTAAATATTTTTTCCTATGAGGGTAAAGGTTGCCTTCAATCATTTTTTTTAGCCGAAATATTATTCCAACCCTTACATTTGTCTACACTTTATAAGAGACCATTTGAAAATTTATGGTATAGCCTCTCGAAAAAGTAAAACAAAAAGACTTTAAATAGTTTTTGTAGATTTTTACTGTTTTTTTCATTATCTCCGTCGGGCACTTAAAACCGTATTAATTTACACAGTTCAAAACTTTTCTCCCAATTTTTTTTTTAATTTTAACATTGAGAGTTATTTTATCATATTTTTATTTCAACTTATTTAAATATTTCTCACACGAATAAAATTAAGGTTTAATATTCTAAAAGCGATGCTTAGTTTAGACACTTACTTTTTGTGTAAAAAATAATCTAAGGATGCTAAGTGTTTTCAAAATAACAACACAAGGCAAAAAGTCTCACTTAAGAAACCTGGAAAGATTCATTCTTCTTCAGAAAATGAAACCTGCAAGCTTAAGTTTTTGGCTGTTTGACTCCAGTCTTTAATGATATGTAGATGACGGCAAATAAAGTTGGGCCTAAACCATGTATTTAGCCTCATGTGCAAGCATAAGACAAAGACAAAAAGAAACTCGACGTGCACGATAAATTATTTGAGACGAGTCGATCTCACCCCCGAATTTGGATCGCAGAGTTCGTCTCAGAGTTTTTGAATCTGGGGAACGGGAACTCTGAATCTGGGGACCTCGACCTGCTCCTGCGTGGCCTCACTCGTTTGTCTTGCCGGCTGCGACTGCCAGCATGAGAGGAAACCTCGGACAGTGCCAGTTTTTGGTCCACGGTTCCAGTGCCAGACAAAGTTAAAGTCGCAGTGCCAGCCTCGATAATTAACACACAAGCGCGGGGCGTGATGAGCAACGGACCACAGAACCAAACAAATTATTAAAAATGAATTAGTGGAAATATAAATATATGATTTCGAAATCCCATGGACCGCTGGACGCACGTGCTCCTAGGCATCCACGTTGGGCCCTGATGACGCCCCCGGCCATGTTGCCTGGAGCTGACTCAAAACTCCAGCTCCACTGCAATTGCATTTGAATGTGGTCTTTCGAGGCTTCGGGTTCGGTTTTTTGTTTTTCATAAAATATATATAAAAGCCATTAAATACTAATCTATTCTCGATTGCTCTTCTTCGGCCGGGCAACTAATGACGCGCGGCCAACATTTAGGCCACCAAGTCCAAGTCCCATTGCCAGTGCAAGGAGGCAGTGCCTCCTCTCCCTTAAGTATGATTAATTAATAATGCAGGTAAGCATGTACGTCGCATGCACCTCACATGCACCTCTCCATTTGAGCGACGGTGGCTAACCGTATTATTATGCACATTAACCAACCATGTCATTATTTTATTATTATTGTTATTTCGAATTTCATACTCATTTAAATGCTCATTAATAAAATCGAACGGCAAAGATTTTACAATTAGATTTCGAATTGTCTTACAAATTATAGGAAGAGCAGACAAATTGGTCTTTTTATTTTGATAAACCTCTTTGTTACATTATTAATATTATTTAAAAGAGGACGAAACTAATATTTGTGATTTACCATCGCTAACTAGATTTGAATTCACATTTCTATATTGGAATAAATTTGCCCGAGTCAAGTTTGAAACCATACATATTCATAAATGCAAAAGGCATATGTGTAAACAAAACATTTCACATTGCATAGTTGAAATTTTGAATTATTTATAGAGACAGTTATTTACTTTGACTGCAAACATAATATATGCATGTGCGTAAATATCTAAATTGGATACAGTTATGATTAAAATAATAGATCTGTAAGTATAATTTGTTGACTATCTGAACATTACTTTTTTTTTATACGGAGCAATACATAACTTTACTTGCAACTAATTCAATTTTGATTGAATATTATAAATTGGTTTATCCAATAAATACTAATTTGGAGTTATTTAAATCAAAGTGCCGATGTCCTTGGTGCTATTATTTTAAATGCAATTGTAGTTGACAGCACGATCCTCGTGGTTAATTATTTTAGTTCAAAAACACTAAGATCAATGGCAACAAAAAGTAGTTTGTTTTATTACAAAATCAATAACCAAAATGATAAAGGTTTTGGTGAATAATTTAAAAGGTTTAGGAAGAGCACAAGGGTGTTAGTGGGAGTTTGTTTTTTGCTATGCTTTTTCGGTGTCATTCTATTTAGAAAATAATAAAGAAGCACGGAGTTATCAAAAAACTAATAGAGAATTACACGGCCAAGATGCAGTAGTATACCTATATTACCCATATAGGTATACCTTTTCGCACACAACAACAAACACCGGGCAAAATATATCTGAGAAGAGCGAAAGAGAGTGCGCTGGCAGGCTAAGAGAACGAAGAGAGCTGCGGCAGAGAGCGAGATGGCGCGAGGGCAGAGCAGGACGGAGCGCGAGATAAATACAGGCGGGGGTGAGAGTGGGGGGGGGGTGGGTGGGGTGAGTCAAAGATACATACCGCCTCGAACGCGCTGCCTGGAAACTCTGCCAGCATCCCCAAAAGCGATATATATGTATGTATGTGCATCCACGGCCGGAGCAGAATATGTATTGGGGCTGTTGCCGGTGACACGGGGGATTGTAACTCCCCCTTTTCGGGCTTATTCTAAGCAGTGCCTCTACACTCTGCAAAATAAGACATTTATTTACCGCCCATTGTTACCATTTCATTTCGTTTGAATTCCCCAAACAAACTTTTAAGTTAAAAATTTTGTATTTGAAAATAATTCTTGTATTCATCTTTGAAAAATAAAAAAAAAATGTATTAGACTATATAAAAATACTTGTATACACACAGTATTAAAAATCCAAACAAACCAAAATACAATTTGTTAATTACATTTACAATTTTATTTAATTTTCTATATAAATCTCTGAGCCAATCACGAAATACGAAATCAGTCACTTCAAAAATTGATCTTCTTTCAATAAAGATATATATGGAGAGTGCTTATGGTAACCTATTACTTAAAAGTCTTATTTTATCGTATTCAGGAAAAACTTCTTTTGGCTTACAATAAAGATTAGAAGAAAAATTAATTTTTGTTTACTTTTTTTACGGTTGGCACTTATTTTTATTAAGATTTAAGCTGTGAAACCCCAAATTTGACGTTAACGTTTTAGGCTTGATTTAATAGCTGGCATATACTTTCGGGAAAATGGTTTTGAAAGCAAATCAAAATTTTCCCATTAGTTCCTTTGTCCTTTTCCGAGTGTAGTACATAGGCAGACATACTCATATACATATAAAATGCCCCCGGCCATGGGCTATGAAATTCGGGGGGTGGGTGAGACAAATATTAAATCAAGCAGTGTATTATATACACAGCTCCCATGCGGCACATAAATATTTATGTATCTGCATACCAGCCATTCGAGTGTAGACACATCAGGGTGTACGGGGCTATGTGTAATTATGCACTTATCACTCTACATGAGCCGTGTCCGTTGCCGACTTTGCAAAGTTCCATTTCCTCGGGAGTTATTGCCATGGCTCGCATATAGAAGGAGTCCGCCCGAATCCGAATCTCAGATGTACGCATATACGCATGTACACGCGTCCAGGGCTTCGAGTCGCATGAGTCGCAGTGCGTATGTACACAGGTACCTACGAGGATGTACACACGAATGTGTTCATGTACAGGAGCTGTATGTGGAGTGGAGATGGAGGAGGAGGCACAGGCTGGGGCAGAAGCAGAAGGATCACATAAAGCGCTATCTTGGCAGGACTTTCGGGGGAGGCGTATTTGGGGTCCAATGGGGGGCCGAGGACGAGGACGAGGACGAGGTCGGGTCGGGTGGGGTGGTGTGCGGTGGCACATGACCAACAGAAGCTGCATGCATACACCCCCGGGTAGAAGAGTACATAGCCAACGGCTGGGTCTTCGGTCGCACGGAACTGAACTGAACTCAACTGAGCTGAACGAAACGGCACGGCACGGTACGGCACTGTACGGAATGTAAGCGGAGGCTGGGCTGGGCTGGGCTGGGGAAATCCTTTGGCCGAAAACCACAAAGGAGATACGGAAGTTGGCTCAGACGACGACGACAGCGCTCCTGCAGCTCCTCCAGTGCCGATCCGCAGCTGGAACCTCTGGCGCAATCACAATCACAAGCACAAGCACACAAGCACAAGTGCGAGTGCAGGAAACCGGAGCGGAAATTCACTGGGCGGATGTCAAGTCCAAGTTCAGGCCGTGTTCCTTTACCGAGTTACCTGGTAACTAAATAACCGTGTTTCGCACTGAAGTTCCGGCGGCATCCGCACGTGAATCAGCACTAGTACGACCATAAGTTCGCGTCCGGAATCGAGAATCAAGTATCATTTTTGTTCATCCCCCCGCGCGGCAACGACGATTAACATAAATTTGCACTCATTGGCCAACTGCGAAAGCTGTCATCATTCTGGATTTTACAAACAACTTCCGACGGAAGGTCGGTCGGACAACAGCTGCCACTGGGGCCAAATTGGAAAATTGCTTTAACCAACTTTTCGTCTATTTCCGTAGGAGTTGGATATGTCATTTCTGGCTACCTTGGACGCAAGTGCCTGGCAGGTATGTATTACCAGCTCCTCCACGCATTAACATAATGCCGTCCAAGTGGACTAATCTAAATGTGTTGATAACAAATCAGGTCGTGTTTGTGAAATTTAAAAAGTTTAATTGAACCTTATTGAATTTGTGAATATCAATGGACTTTGCAAGTGATTCAAAATGGGTATATATTAAATTTAGAAACTTGAAAGCTGCAGTAGGCCTGTGCTATATTTCAATTTGAACAATTACCTTAAGTAGATTGGGTAACTTACTGCAGTCTCTTAAAAAGTGTATAAAAATTTAAGGAGTGTGATGTTAAATTGCTTACGACTTAACAGAAAAATGCAAATTATCCATTTCCGCACTTTTATTAAATTTAAATAACATATAGGTTCTATAAAGTATATTTGTTTGATTCCAGTTTATAAAGCAATATAAATAATTATAAATAAATAAAATAATTTAAAGCTCAGATCATCTTGCAAAGATAAGTAAAGTGGTCAGAGGTTCCAAAATAAGGGTTTTTGCAGATGTAATAAAGCACAATTGCACTTGGATATAAATATAAGGGATGAATTTGTTAATTTCGCTGTTTGGTAAGCCGAAATAATATTATTACTTGGAATGGAATTTCATAACGCAGACAGCAGACAATTGAATCATACATGGCAAATTTGACCAGGAAAACTCATCAAACTCCAAATTTATAATGAAAACTTTATCGACTTACAGCGAAGTACGCAAGGGTTTGCTTATCCGACGGTTAACTGCTATATTGAATGTAAATCTGCTTTCCAAAAAGTGGTCAGGTGTTCAAGTTATAAATCCTTATTTTAAAAGAAAAATCGAGTAGTCATAAGGCTAGAATCTCTTTAAGTTGTGGAAGAAATTATAATTTTTCCTATTAGTTCTGTCATAATATAATATAAAACCTTTTACAAATCCTAGATTTATTATAGGAGATGTAAGAGAAACGTGTATTAAATTAAATTAAATTTATTAAAAACTATAGTCAATATCAACACGTCACTAATAATTATCAATATGAGTTATTAGTTTTCAGTATTTATTTGGGATTTGTAATCCTCTTCTATCAATAAGTCGTTTGGAAATATAAAAACCGATATTTATCCTTAGGAAACATTTATCAACTAGACTAATTTAACACGGCTTGTTTTCAAGGTAGTTTTAACAATTTTATAGTTGATTTGTTATGGACGGCTAAATTATAGATGAAGATGATAAGATCGGTTCGGAATACAAGGAGAATATTCTTATATGGCTCAAAGTGGCATCTGCACTTTTCATATGCGCATATTTACGCTTCCCAAATATCCTTTGACAAGTTCCGCTTACCACAAATTAAATTGCAGACTGGGGCTTTGGGACGTGTGCTTTACCGACCAGTGGTCGTCCGTTGCCGTCCGATCTGATCCTGTTTGTTCGAGTAGTTCTGTTTGCAGGACGACTTAGTCCCTGTCACCGGCAGCGGCGGTCCAGGCCGCTCTTTTTGTTGTTGCTGTTGCTATTGCTGTTGCTGCCAGCGGTGGCGGCGGCTCAAATGGCAGCGCTCTGTTTGCGCAGACCTGTCGACCAAATGAACCGAATAATACATCAAACGCTCTTTAATGGGGGTGACAAATCCCCGACAGTTGGTGGACCTGATTACTGTATGAGTGTGGTGGCTCGGTCCTGAACAAGACACTCTCCCTTTTCTGACAAAAATTAATCAAGAGCCGGGAAATAACCGCATAACATGCAAATATGTTAAAACAATTGTGCTTTCTAAAAACAATTGGTAAAGTAAGTAATGAGATATGACATACATAACAAAAAATCATTGTTTACTATTTTGCCTTATAATGGAAACTGTGACTGTACCTTCAGTTTCCTAAAAAGGATTTTTTTTTAAAGATGTGGTGGCTGTCAGCGGTACCTTTTTTTGGTTAAACAATGTTCTATTTTTTCAAAAAAACAGCTTTGTAGAAAAATGACCTAAAACCAACTTTTCGTAGTCCATAACTCTTCTCGGAGAAATCCTATTTCGAAATTGCAAAACCAATCTTATTGCTGTGACTTTCTTGGCTTTCATCCCTTTATTTTATTGTTAATAAGAGAAAATCAGAACGTGACAATTTATCTTTCATATCCCGTGGTTAACCCAGTTGTCTAAAGAAACCATTTTAATTGCAAATAAGTTTGACTGTTCCGGATATGAGTTACCCGCTACTCACAACCTTGTTATGAGATGGATTTTTGCCACTTAGGCTAAAAGTAGATCTTAGCCTGAGAAAACGGATGTAATTTGGGGTACTGTTGTTCCAAAACAATATAAAATTTTCCACTTTAGAAACGCTTTGCACAGTTTGATTTGTGGAGTATTTTTATTTTTATAATAAAAACTTATTTAAAAAACAAGTATTAATACTTTAAAAACTGTACATTGTATTGCTGTACTGGCTGTAAAAATGAATCAAATATTGTTACCCCCACTTAAAAGAGTTTTATGTTTCTTTGTTGGTTTTTTCACAATGTTATTAGTTGAATTTAACTATTTTACTATTTAATGGCAATTGTTATCCACATAAAACTTTATTGTGTATGAAACGGTACGGTTCAGTTGGTTTTATTATTATTACGTACCAGTTGAATATAACTATTTTACTATGTTAAGGCAATTGTTATCCACTTAAAATTTTGTTGTATACAACACGGTATTGGCAAACTGTGGTATTTTTAACTTTAGTGGTTAAACTGTATTATAGCGTAAGTGTCAGCTCTCAATTTAAATTACAATGACAGTTAAACCCAACTTAAATATGAGCATTTAACATTTGCTATCCATTTTTGTATTTTTCCCGCGACGAATGGGATTATCCCGATTCGTTGTTCATTTTTAAAAAGAGCGTATGCTTATCTATAACACCAAGCGATGGACCCTTTTGTTTGCATATCATTTTTGGTAAAATTCAGATTGGCATTCTCATGCTCGCTGAGATCAAATTTTGTGAAACATCAGTATTTGTATAATCTAGCGGAAGTAATGGTATTACCAGCACAGACGTTGCCCACAGAGACTCCATTGTAGTTAAATGCCAATTATATGCATAAAGGGATTTTCGAGATAATTACGGAATAGCGGCCACGACATCCTTATCCACGTTATCCAATGTTCTGGGTAGGCTAATAATTCGATATGTTAATACTAATATCCCGCCCGTTTTGTGGCTTGGGAATCGGCTTCAAGTTGCACGCTGCACACTGAAAATGAGAGATCTGGGGCGAGCACCGAGAATGTTCAAAATAATGGCACGTGACCATATTTATGCCATTTAATACATGAGGAAACACTGCATGGCACCAAACAACACTTTGAGGCATATCATCCCATTTGCCCACAAAAATGCACCCCCGCCTTTTCCTATGATGCTGTGTACACTTGGAATAAAATTGACAATGAAAATTAACTACACAGATATGTGGAGTGCTTCAACTTTTTTAGTTAAGTAGTATTTCGTATAAATATATTTCATATAAATAACTTTTCTATTTTTAAAAAGAATTTTATTATTACGTGGGATTTATAAGTCCCACACAAATTTATTCTGTATACGCTGCTGAGAATGGTAATAAGTATTAATGATTTGTTAATAACAAATTTATGTTTTTAGTTTTACACACAATTTCTTAATATTTATTAAAAATTAGTTTTAAACAGAGTTAATGTCCGTTAAGAAAGCCTTTTACGAATTTTACAATTGAAAACTATATAAATATAAATATATAAATTACATCCACCTTACCCATGATTATATGGTTATAGTTTTTTTTCTTTTTGGAACACTGATTTTTCCGAGTGCACAGGGGATAATCTTTCCCGTTCCCGGTCCGGGGTCTGTCTAAGTGAGAAATTGGGCCGGAGCGAGGCTGACGAGTACTTCAAGCTAAAAAGTGAAAAGCCAAGTAGTGCGAGTGGCAACGAGCGGCGCTGCGGCGACACGCATATGTTTTTTCTGGGGCCGTGCGGCCGTGTTTGTTGCTTCGCAGGATGCGCACACCTGAGTGGTCCTTAATGAAAATCCACAACCCCCCCACTCCCCATCCCTCAACCCTCCTCGACTTCGGAATCGATAGCTGGGGGCTCAAGTACCGGCGAAGGCTTGTTGGAAAATTATACAGCAAACACACTACAAACAAGTCGGATATACATTACGATGCCAGGTCACGTGACCCAAAAGCCGTCATTTTAATTAAGTTCATAAAAAAACAGAGCCACGATTCGCGAGAGTCTTTTGTCAGCAAATTTCAATTTCGATACTTTATTTATCAACATGGGTATCGCTTTCAGGAGGCATACAATTGCGACGTTAAAGTTTGTTAAGTAAGCCATATCAATTTCAGGTTACTTTTCGAAAGGATTCCCTTTTTGTAGAGTTCTTGCAAAAAGAGTGTTTATAAAAAATGATTTTCTTTAATGGTCACAATGTTGGGTCGAGCTTTCAATTGATTTAAAAAAGATCTTTTATTAGTTAATCTAAACATGTCCTAATCAAGTTGTCATGTTTAAGGGTCGGTATTCAAGCTAACAAACTATTTTCGAAAACCGCAAACATATAAAAAGTTTTTGAGTGTCAAAATATTTTGTAAAAAGTTTTTTAATTTATATTAATAACTTGTTACAAATGTTTACAATTCTAGTTTCACGTCTTAAAGATAAAACAGTAGGCATATCGAAATGCAAGTGCAAAATTTAGTTGTGCTTACGTTTAGTTGGATATACTATACTATTATTCATTTGAAACATTAGTCATTGTAGTTTAATTATAGGAAATTACACGCATATTTTAAGCAGATTTGTACACATAAATTAAGACATTTCAATGAATCGTGTGTCGCCGTGAATGGAATTCGTACAGCGGTCCTCGCCGCACTGTGCTTATCACGTGATTTATATTAATGGCGGCATATCATGTTTCACGCGTGCTCGGCGCTGGTTTTGACTGCAGAACAAATTTGTCAGTGGGGGTCGGCACGCGCTGCATTTTCGAATAAAGTCATCGCCATCGCCAACGCCAACGACAGGTCGAAGGCAGCAATGGCAAAATGCAGAAATGCAATACATAAACGGAGTTCGAGTAACTGGCTGGGATGGGGACAGGCTTGGCACCTATTGAGAGCCCGGCTTTCGCCATAAAACAAAGAAGTATGGGCGAGAAGAGCCAGTTGTTTATGATGGAGATGGACAAAGCGGCTATAAATCTTAATCCGCAAATGTCAGATCGACTTATTGGAGTCTACGGATAAGGAGAGATCCCTTTTTCAGTGGATCTACGAGCTCAACTTCTTAGGAAGCCAAGTATCTGTACCTTTGAATTTATATCTGGGGTTTTAGAAATTTAATATATATAATTCATTTAATTAAATTTTATGTTAACGTTACACAACTTGTTAACAAAAATATCTCCTTAAGTATCTAACAAAGTATTCATATCGACAAATGAATACCTCACAGACAGCCCCTTGAATAAATTAAACAACTTTAATTTATTTGCTGAATATTGAAATAAAATGGTTTTCGTTTTGTTGTGGTTTGCATTCTTTTGCACCCAGCCAAAGCACCGAAAGGCAAATTATGTTAATTGTACAAGATTCCGCTACTGTTGCTGAACATCGCGGTCGTGTCATTAGCAAACATGCTTAATTATTGTTTTGCTATTGGTTTTGGAACATGTTGAAATATTTCATATCAACACGTCTTCGTGCTCAATGGTGATTTTCAGATTTCTTTTTTTTGTTTTTATTTTTCGGGAAAGCGAGCTGCGTAAAATAATAAGATAAATTGCCGTCTTAACTGTCTTGCGTCATGAAGGCGCTGCTTAAAAGTGTGTTTCTTTTTCAATGCAATCTTGGTCGTCTGTCTCTCCAAAAGACTACTTTACACTTGGCGAATCACTTAAAAGTGTGCAGAAAAATGAGGCAAAATGCGAATCCCTAATTATAGCTTAGGGCGAGCGTCCAACTAGTTGTTCTCACACGGGGCCAGCGACACCTACTACCAGCCAAGCTATGAGTGCCAACTTCATACTGCCATACTACCATACCGCCATACTACCAACTACCAACTACCATACTACCAACTACCTTCTGCAACGGATACCGTTCCGCGCCATCTCGGCCTCTACGCACTTTTCAGCCCATCTAGATTCAGAAACGCATCCGCAGGCACTAGTTGTCTCTGCACCAAAGATCGCAGCTTAGGTGCGTATAACTGCGTACTTATGTGGCCAAAACACATAGGAGTGCATATATCGTGGCTTATATGCAAATAATAAGATAACATTTAAAGGAAGATGCGTAACTTACAAATGGCAGTGATTAATGCTCTGTTATATATCGATTTTAAAGAGCAGGGAAAATGACTTCAATAATGTTCGAAAATCCATTTAAAAAATACACTTAATTAAACATTGATATATATTATATATATATTTTATTTTCGGTTTAATTTGGTTTGGAAATATTTTTGGGAGACTCCTAAATAGAGCACTAACATCTCGTGATCTTAGACACATTGTGTATAAAAGCAAAACAAGTTGGTTTGTATTATCGTTTCATGCTTTAAAATCGAGAATATCAAAACAGTATTAACCTGAATTAACCTGACAAATTAAATCTTAACTATTGACCTTTACAATATGAATTTCGCATTTCTGAAACTGCCCCAGATATCGGGAACATTTTCGTTTTGTTTTATCGCCGCCATGGCATAATTATACCATTTTGGGAGCGTAAAAACGAGAGAGGAATTAAAAGCAGCTAATCATTATTAAGCGCTTTAATGATTTTATAGTCCAATTTATATTCCTTAACAACCACTTGCACTCGGCCAAATGCTTACATCTCTTATTTGGATGTTTGCTTTTAATTTTCGGAGTAGGAGTTGGAGTTTGAGTTTGAGTCTGGAAACCAGAATCCCTCGCTCCGCAGTTATTTATCGCAAATTGGATGTGTGCATGTGCCCGAATGTCTGAAAGTCTGAATGTCTGAGTATCTGCACCGCTGATGCGATGGATGCCACTCTGCGCTGGCGATTCGCTTGATTTAATAGTGGCAATTTCGTTCGACTCCAACGCACTGATAATTTTCTCACATAGAAATCCGTTTTTATAAGCTAAAAAAAGGCGCCGCACGCAATTCGGCATTCATGTTTTATTGCCTAATTAACTGGCGCTGAACTGGCCATTTCCATTTCACGACCTCTTGTGCGTGACGCGTGAACGGAGTTACGGCCAAGGAATCACTTATTCGGGGAACAAGCAGCGCCAGGGCCTGGACTTCTGTCCACACATGCTCGAGGTTGGCATTATCACTAAATTACCGGATCACCAAAGGGCAATAGTCTTTTAATTATGTTTCCCTATCTGCAAGGCTGAAAAGAGTGGTCTTATTGAAGAGCTATTGCTGTGCGTTGGACAGCCTGATTTAATTAATAAGTTATTCTTCGAAACTCGGTAGTCCCAGGACATTCCATTTTTATTACTTTGCTTGAAGGGCTAACCACTTAATTTAGACATTTTAAAATAGAATTTTTAAACCAAAAACTATAGTGTTTAAAAGCTAATATAATATTTGAGCTTTGTCAATTAATTATGAGTTTAAAGGAAGGCCAAACAAAGTCTTAGATAAATAGAAAGTTATTGGTAAATAATAAGTTGGACTGCAATATATATTAAACTTCCATAGTAATCTTGTTAGAAAAAAAAAGTTGTACTGCAATACATATTGAATTTCCACAGTTGACTTAAAAATATTACTAAAGAGAATAAATAAAAAAGCATGGTATCATATCGAATGATAATCATGGAGTATCGAAATCTAGAACTTTCGGATGAACAGCATTTTGGCATAATGGCCACGGCTATCATGACAATAATCCTTTTACATGAGTGTGCGCAAAGGAACGATATGTTCGTATTTATATGTAACGTACGTAATCGCAATCTACTGTGGGTAAACACAGCTGCGAATATATTTCCTTTTGACCTCGAATTTAAATGGTCCGCCCTGGTCGCTCTGCTGGCTGTTCGCCGCTCTATCGGGTTGCTTGTACGCCGAATTGCGAAAAAACAGAGCGGATTAAAGGTGCACATGAGCACAGCCGTAGGAAATATGCTGCAAACATCCGCCTGCTGCAACTGCATCTGAAAACGCACACACTGCCGCACTGAAAACCTCGTCAAGAGCTGGAGCACACTAAAAATAATAAATTCCACTTATATATTTCTCAAAATATTAAATTTACTCTATAAAACTAAGCATTACAATCTCAAAATACTACATTTGTTTTACAACATTTTGCCTTTCAATATAGGCAATAATATTGTTCTTAAAATTAATTTTAATTACTAAAACAAATGCTTTTTTTTGTCTTAGAAATATTTATCAAACTTTTTAAAATGTTTATCTTACTACATTTTGACATGCTTGCTTCTTTCAAAATGTATTAACATATTTGAAATTTAGGGTTTTTATTTGATTTTGGTATTTTTTTTTATAAATGACTTGTACATAAGTATATTCTAATGTGGTGTTAAGTATTTAAGAAAAGGAAAATAAGAACATTAAAAAGAATTTTTTGCCAAGTTTGTAAATACAACCACATAGTTCCTTAGAAAAAAAAGTCTTTAATAACGATTTCTTTCAATTAGTGCAATTGAATTTAGAAGAATTATTTGTTTGCCAGCTTAGTTTTGTCCAAAAAAACAGGGATTTCTTAGCGGTAGTTTTAGGAGCTTCTGTGATTTTTCATTTACATTTTAAATGGTATAATTTAGCTGCAATTTCTCTGAGTGCAGGCAGCGGCAGCGGGACAGGGCAAAAGAAGGGGGCAGGAGCAAGAGGCAGGAGCAGAAGGTAGGAGCAGCCCAGAACTGCGACGAGCGCGGCGCACTCGCTCATCTTCCCCGCGGCTATTGGCGTCGTGCAACATTGCAGGAGCCTTTTCCTGTGCTCCGCGCTGCCGGACGACCAAACCATGCCAGACCAGGCCGGCCTCTACGAAACGAAACGAAACGAAATGAAACCTGGAGCCTGCAAAACCCAAAAGACCTGGCGAATAAGCGATAGCGACCATGGGCCATGGGCCACGGCCATGTCGCTGATGATTCGTGTATCGCAACCGCCGCCACAGCGTTTGGCTTCTCCCGAAATTTGAATCTGCCTGCATCTGAGGACTTAACGAATATGAACGAAATGGCCCGCGGCCGTTTCAAAATATTACCACACTCGAGTACGTACATGCGTTCGAGAGTTTTAGCCCGAGAGTTCGAGTGAATGCGGAAAATTATGGCGAAGTAGTTGCAGATACAAGCACTCAATCACAAGGGCTCCATTTGCATACCGCATCTCAGCAACCCAACATCCCAACATCCCCACATCCCAAACATGCCAACAAAAACAAAGCCAAGAGGCCTAAGCAGTCCCATTAACCATAACCCCTAGCCCTAGGAGTTAGCCAAGTGTCTGCTGGCTGTGAATCTGGATCCTGAAAGTAGATCTTCCATTCGCTCCGAGGGACTGTGCCGTTTAAAGAGTTTTGTGATTTTACATCGGTTAATTAGAGCTTTTTCTGGCCATCTTACTTTTATTGGCCATCGCTAGGTGCCCACAAAACGAAGCGATTTTAAACTGGTGTAAAAAATAAGTTGCTTTTTTAGTTCATAGGAAAAACAATTTTATTAAGTGTTCGTACAGAGAGAACTAAGTCGTTGGAATCTATTTTTTGTATCCCTTTTAACGATTTGTTGCTTAAACAGAAATCAATTCGGTGCAAGACAGTCGTTTGAACAAAAAATGATTTTACAAGGAACATTTATTAGAGTAATACACTTTAAGAACATAAATTTGTGTGTCTTGAAAATAAACTACAGACAGCATTAAAGTATATGTATTAATTCAATATCAAATAATATATGTCTTATACTTTTTAGTTTCGTTTCTATACCAAAGAGTCTAAAACTTTTGTCTAAGGCCTTATTTTACAGCCACTTAAGTTCCATTTCAATACTTTCGTGGTATTAAAAATTTTTATACCTAATAGTTTTAAATTGATGTAACAATATGGCAATTTAAGGTTGGTGGTAGATTATTACGCTTTTTCAAAGAATTATATGCAGATATCTTATTCTACTTAAGAAGACAAAAATAAGTAAATTTATATTTAAAAAAAAAAGTATAGGTATCTTTTTTCCTAATATTTAAAAACCAAAATTTTTCTCGTCCTTAAGACAGACTAAGGGTTTTAAACAGAGAAAACATGGAATTTGGCAACTTAATTTTAAGTTTAGCTTTCCACGATCACGTTTTTTTCCCTTAGTGCCTTTGTAATTTATGCCGCATTATTTTTGGCTGTACATCGGTTGTTTATATTTTCGGAAAATCACTACTCCAGCGCTGATTGTGATTTGCATGTGGAATGCACTTGTCTGCGGCCGGCAAATGGGCAATGTCGATGCAGATGCAGATGCAGACCGAAAAGAGCGGCGGCCGATAAAGGAGTTGCCGCAGATTGGCAGTCCAGTCCAGTTCAGTTAAGTTAAGTTCAGTTCAGTTCAGTTCAGTTCGGTCCCGATCTCGATGCCGAGATCCCAAGTCGGGGCAGTAGTCATGCAAGTCCTGCGGCATTCACGAGTTTCTCCCGAGGCGATCGCATTTAAGACGCATCTTAAATGAGGTGCTCAGGCTCAGGCTGAGGCTCAGGCCGAGTTGAAGTCGGAGTTGAAGTCCTCTTGGGTAGTTGGGCAGTCCAGCAGTGCAGCAATTGAAGTTGGGCACCCCGGTTTAGAGCCAGCTTATGACTGGCTCAAAGAAAGCTGCCATTTTCGGGAGTGCACGTGTATGGGTGGGGATGTGGATGTGGATGTGGATGTGGCTGTGGCTGTGGCTTTGCCTGTAATTGTGGCAGCAGTTGTAGGTGTGCGTTGTCGGTAGTTGGTAGTTGGTAGTTGCACAGAGGTGTACTTGGGCGCATTTACCATGGGCACACGGACCACTGTGCATCACGATTTATGGCTGCGGCTGCGGGGAGGATTGGGAATTAATTGGTAATGCGAGCAGCAGTGCATCAGTATCAGTATCAGTACCAGTATGAGTATCGCCTCGGATCGGATCGGTATCCGAATTGAAGCTAAAAAAAATGGCGGACCGATCATCGATCGATCGATCTCTTGTCGTGGCCGCAATCAAAAATCGTGCCGCCGCAATGAAATCGCTGAAATGGAGGTGGAGGGCATTCCACCGTCGCAATTGGATAATGCACCTGATCACCGCTTTCCGTCTACCGCCTACCGCCTACCGCCTGCCGCTACCACTCCACGAAATTCGAGGTAGCTTCGTGAGTGGCTGTACGTATATAATATGCATGTGCAGTCGGCGAGATCACGGTTTCATATCTTATTTTGCCCTGCTACAAAATCGTACTTAATAACTGCGTGCTCGATAAACTTTTGCCCCCTCAATTTCGCTTCACAACCTTTTCCGCTGGCAACAAAGGTTGGAAGCCTGAATCCATTTGAGTCACTTAGAAAGCTAATGGCATAATTTAATTGGGGAAACAAACATTCAAAGCTCAGGCTTGGCAAAACCAGGTGATTCAATTTTCCACAGCTGCTAATCCTTATCACGTTTATTCGCGGCTTAATTGTGTAACCTGAAAACAAAGCAGGAATGTCGCAAACAAGAAATGAATTAAATGACTCTTGGGAATGCCGAGCTTAACTTTTAGCAATGGTGGGACTTAAACGGGATAGTACAATTTAATTTAGGAAACCATGACTCTTTATAGCCTTTAACTGACTATGAGGGCTTAAATCAGAGACTAACAATAATGGATGAGAAACATTTTGTGTTTATAAGGCTTAATTGCGAATTTTTATAAATAACAACAGTCGACCAATCAAGAACCTTTGCATTATTCATGTGTAAATTCTACTATAAAACAAACAAATCTCGGATTGGGAAAGTTACTTTTCTAAAAGGAAACGACTATATAAAATCGAATTTCAAAGCAAATATGTATACTCATGTACCTGTATTTACTTTATAAAGTCAAATAAGCTTATTTTTTGTTCGTACATAATTTTTCACGCATGTAATAAACACTGAAATGTACTTTTTTAAAAAGACAAAGAGAGCATTTCAAGTATTTTCCCCTTTTTCTGTAGGCCGCGTATATTCTACCATTCTCTGATAGCCACGTTTATCGTTGTTTTTGATGATAAAATACCCCTTTGGGTAGGCAACTTATTTTATAACACCCGCATATGGATAAAATCTCAACTGTGATGAATTTGTTCAGCTTAACAAGAATCTTTGCTTAAACAAAATACTTTGCGGACTCTTAGTAAATATTTAGTTAATAAGAAATTATGATTTTGTGCTAATGTAAAAACAATTTTTATGTTGTTACTTAAAAATAACAGTTGTACAGGTTTTAAGCTTAAATTTCTAATTAAAATAACACTGCAGCAGTGTTCAGGTCGTATATTTTCTAATTGGCATTGTTTTGATATTTTATATTGGCCATTATTAAGAGGCTACTTGCTTAATAATTAAATAAGTACTTAAATAGTTCTTTCTAAAGCAACCACTCACTTCTATTAGTACTTTTAATTATAAGTTTTTAGAGTTACAAATTACATAAATATGAATGTTATTGTTGTATTTAACGATTGTTTCATCATTAAAAAAAAAACATTCATTGTGTATTTTCCCCAGCAACCGTTTGAAAGTTAAGAAAAATGAAAATCTGTTATTTTCGGTTTGTTTTGATTATGGCATGCCCGGACCCAACCCACACCGAAACGGGTGGATTTGGATGCGGAATAGGAATATGTTAATTTGCCAACCTTTCATATGGGCAACCCCCGAGCCGAACCGAACCGAGCCAAACTTTTGATAAGTACGTAGCGTAGGTACATACATAGGTGCGTCGCTTAATCCCCCAGAGAAGAAAGAACCCGGAGCACGTACCACTGGCGATTTGCAAGAGCGAGGATATGCCCGTGCCCTGTCCAATGCCCGGGATTTCCCAGTAGCAACCCAGCAAAGCAGCAACAACCCTCGGGGCACGTCGCCAACCCCGGCCATTCGCATTATGTTTGCAACCCCTATGTACCCTCTGTATCTGTATCTGTATCTGTAGCTGTAGCTGTATAGTATCTGTGTCTGCAGCTCGGCAGTATCTCGGGAGTATCTGCATCTGTATCTGAAGCTGCGCTGCCGCAGCCTCTGGGTTTGGTTTTCGGGCTCGGCCCATTGTCTAGTAGTCCGTCCGATGGCGGGGCGTGGCTTCCGAAATATAAATGGCTGTGGCCGTTCTCTCTTCGGCCGCAGTCCTCTCTTTGGAGTGTGCTCTTCGATGCCCGAGAGCCAGAAAACCTGCTTGCTTGCCGTGTATCTGTGTGCGCCGCATCACCCATACAGACGAATGGCGAACGGGCAAAGGCTTTGGGCACTTTTCCTATGTATTCCGCAGCTGTATGGGTGCAAAAATAAAAAAAAAAACAAAAACCAAAGCAGCAGCAGCATCTGCAGCAGCAGCAGCACCAACAGCAGCAGCAGCAGCCGCAGCAGCAGCGGCAACATCGCACATCCCCCGAAGGTTTTTGCGTCCAACCAGAAAATCCAAATTCAGTCGAGAACTACGTCTGGTGGCTGCGCAAAGGCGGAATTTCGTTTGCGGGTCTCTCGCTTAATTAACCGAACCGAACCGAACCGAAAACCGTACCGAAACCGCTCCGTTCCGTACCGAACCGATCAGCACAATCGATTACAATCGTGGATCTGTAATATAATTCTGAACAGCAATAACAATTTAAAACGCTTCTATTGTCTATCAATCGGTTGTAGTGTTTAGTGTACATAGCGGCGTATACGTAACTCTAACTCAAAAGCACCCACAGTTGCCTTAACCAGTGCCAAAAATCTTAAATACTTAATAACTTAGTGATCGTACCTGTTTTTCGCATCTCAACTGGCATCCCAAGTGTTCAAAAAAGAAAACCTATGCCCTCTACCTAATTGAAATTGCCCCGCACAGCACAGTTAATTTGGATCAAAATGCACATTCTACATCGCACCAACGAGCATCAGTTCGAGGATCAGAAGTTCATGATGGTAAGCTTTAAGCAACTTTAATCGTTGATAAGCGGCTGCGAAAGTGCTCTAGCGAAATTATCTGTCAGCCGAAATGCCGAAAACTGCACAAGTTAACCCCGTGTGCATCGCATCGCTGCAGCTACTCAAAATCAAATACATATATTGAACCATCGAGTTGCCCATGGGGCAACGTCGCTTGATTGACACTAAAATTTCTTTGGGCACTTTCGGGCACGCAAGCACTTTTGGCCAATTACCTTTGAGTCTTGACTCTTGAGTCTTGAGCTGGACCCGTGATTCACACACAAACTGATTACCATTCCTGCCCCGGCCATTCTAGCAGCAAAATCAATGAGCAATTTACAGTAATGGGTTTTCCTGCGACTCCGTGTGGCACACTCTGCTCTGGGAATAATAAGTACATAAGCTTCAACCTGATGGGCCCACTCCAAAAGTTGGGGGATCGCTCAAGAGGCTTTCCCTAAAACAGGCTGCCAAAGCAGCCCCATAAAATGCAAAAAGACATTTATATCATCTACAAATTTTCAAGCATTGTTTAAGTCTAAAGCCTACAGACATTAATTTAACTGGCTCATTTGGAATATATTGATAGTTTTCTTCAAAATTGGATTTCTTTCAATAGTCTTAAGGTCATTTTCTCATTTGCATGGTTAGGTATGTTCTAAGCTTAGGAAGAGTTCGGAATTTGACATTTTAACGTCAACTTAACAAGAAAACTGTCCTTATTAATTTAAAATGGTATGCAGCTTAATTTGACAATTTTAAACATCTCTCGAACCGTCTTATGCAACTTGAATAAATTTTAAGTTTCATAAGCATTTATATTTATTAGTACAAAGGACAATGGGTCAAGCAAGATCATTAATAATTCTTGTAAAAATTAAAACTTTTAAAGACTGTGAAACAAGCCGTCGGCATTGATCACTGCTTTAAAAAATGTATGTTTTATATCTCTTGATTCTGAAATCAATTTTTAAATTAATATTTAAAGCAGAAACATTAAACTGCTCCACATTCGGGATAATTCATTCAATTAATATTTCAAAGAAGACAATATTTACTTTGAAAACAGTTTTTATTGATGCTCATTATTAATTATAAAAACTTCCATATTTATAATAAGTAATCAATGAATTAAAACACAGTTTTGAAAACCGTTTAGTAATATTCGCCATTACCGTTTGAGTGTTTCTTTTAAGCGTCTGAGACTTTTTAAACCCCCAATTTAATATTTGGTCTGTTTCAAATATTTGCGTTATGGGAAAATATATTTCGAAACAAAAAATCCTTTGGCTTTAGAGCAGACACGATGTTGCTATCAAACAAAAAACAAAAAAAAGGGGGCGCGGTGGGAGTGATCAGACGTCAGGAGCAAAAATTCAAATGCGGCTGCAGAGCAATACCTCTTCGCTAATTCTGGAAATGCGTGGGTACACGCTCCCCCCATTTAATTAGCGAAATTATATGGTGTTTCATGCTTCCAAGAACTTTTTTGATGTCCGATAAAAAAATAGGGCAATTTGCGGGGCAAGGGCCAAAGATCAAAACAAAAACCATACAAAGCAACACCACCACACACCACAGCACAACACACAACGAAGAGGTAGACCAAAAGTCATCGCCCACAAAAATTCCCGATGCCCGCCAACTAAATGGGCATGCCAAGTATGTTGGCATTAGCTTTGGTTTTGGTTTTGGTTTTGGTTCTGACTTTGCCCGGCCCTTCGAATGCTGCCTAAATCAGGTAAGATCCCACTGGGACACTCGCGTGATGCGTTGCCAAAATAATTTATGAGATTGAAGCGCAACGATCGTCAATTTGCGTGCGAGCCGATGCCCGACTGAACTGAACTGCAAAACAAAAAGAATGCCATCCAGGCCAGTGCGATCAGGTTGGCACAAAAGTTCCCATAGCACACACGCTGCACAGCCCCCAAATATCAAAAAATATTCAAGCATTGAGCTTATTTATTAGCCAAACAGTGTTTCATCCCAGGTCAGCGTTTCATCCCAGTCAAGATTCGGGACCAAACTCTGATTGATGGGTTCCCTTATGATTTATTGAATAATTTCTTTATAATTTAGAATAATTGTTCCAATTTACAAAATGCAGTCTGTAGAAGTTTAAGGCATTGCCGGTATGGTAATTGTGCTTAGAAGACATTGGATAAAGGGTTTTCGACTCAATATTCTTCGGCATAATTTGACTTGCTGCAAAATATGGGTCTTTGATAATTAAGCTCGACAGGAATGGTTGGTTTCGTTTTGTGGTATAAGTAACTAAATATGCACGGAAATTTAATTTGGTGCCAAAAAAAAAACTACTACAATTTAAAGGCTCAATGTAACATCTCGAAATTCATTGAGGTTTCGGTGGGATTCAAAGCAATTTAAGGAATTCGCAATAAGACAAATGTAAATAAGTTAATAAAATACGATCAAGACAGAGCCTTGTGCAATATTTGCATATCATGTTTATTATTTCACCAGTGCGGGCGAAATAATTTGAAGTCCTTTGCATCCGCTCGAAGGCATTTCCGCTTGTGGATATATAGAATCCTCGGAGGAAACTCGAATTGCATATGCACACGCATCAAAATTGATTTCATTTGCGGAGAGGAAATTAAAAAGTCCAAACAAAACTAAATTGATTGGCAAGATAAATGTAAATGTTCATAACGTGGCCAAGATCCGCCAGCAGAATCAAGTGTCGGAACGTCGACAAGGCGAACGGCGTGTGTTAGGCTCGTGGCAAACCAAAGCCGTGCAAAGAGCCGCATCCTCATCCACATCCACATCCACATCCACATCCAAAGCTCAAACCAAAAGCCAGGCCAAGTGCAAAATCATCGGTTGGTCGACATGCGTTTGCGTTGCTTTTGCCTTCTTGGTGGACGGAGAATGGAGGATGGAGGTTGGGAGACGGAGAACGGAGGAGTCCAGAACGGAGGAGAACTGCAGTTGGGTTGGCTCTTGGCTCCTCGTGAGCTGCTGCACTGAAAGACTGCCCTTTAGACACAGATTGCCAACGACGAGCCGAGCTCAGTTGAAGCCACACAGAGAACAACACTTGGTGGTCTTCAAATTACAATAACTTTATTTGGTTTTTGCTTTTGTAAAAAATTTAACATAAGATTGGGGTTTGTGTTACATATATATACATATTTTGTTAACTCCAAAAATTTGTTTCCATTTATTTAAGTTCAAACCAAATATTTATTTATTGAAGCTTTTATTCGATTTGCACACGTATATTAAGTATACTATAATGTATTTTGCCTAACAGAAAATAGTCTGACTGACCCTTAATAATTAAAAAAAGTACAATATTATATTTGATTTATATTGGGTTTTGATCAGGCAGTTTAGATAAGTTTTTTGAACTTTATAATGCGCAATACACCTGCTCGTTTCTCTCCGTGTATCTGCATGGCCGCCAAGTGGTCAGTTCGAGGCTCGTTCTTCTATTCGTCATTTGTTCGCTAGAACAGCGGACGCAGCTTTTCGATTTTGGCCGAGCAGGCTCCGCAAATACCCAGCAGGTTTAATACATTTATGAATGAGTTTTACTACTTCATTAAGGGCCCGCTCCATCGCGGTTTTGTGGGCCAAGGAGCGACCTGGAATATGGAATACGATTTCGACTTCGACTTCGACTGCGACTGCGACTGCAGCTTCAACTCATACCGGAGACCCTTTGGATTGGAGCGCGTGCGCAGCCAGGAGGCCGGGGAGTACCTGTACCTGGATCGTAATAAGCAAAAATCGATTATCGTCCGCTCAACATTTCCATTGTTGTTATGAATATTATATGCAGCGTTTGGAGCGAAGCTTCCTCTTAAATTCGTTTAATTTATAGCTCTTCCGACAGTTCCAACTTGCAGCTCCAATAAATGACAGCACCGGACGTCGAACGAATGTGTAATCTAATTGGAAACGAGCCAATTTTAAGGGTCCACTCTTCACTCTTCACTGTCCACTGTCCACTGTTCACTGTCGACTGTCCACTGTACCGGTTCGCGGATGGTCAGTGCCGACCGTAGGGCCAGTATGTAAATGTGTTCGCGTTCACTAAAATGTGCCAGTTGCGAATGGATTCTTTATTTACTGACAATATTATGACAATGCCCGCATGCACACGGCTTATTCTATGGGTGTAAAGCGGTCTTTATGCCATTCGATGTCTCCATATCTGCACATCCCTCTTTCGAACCCCGAAGTCCACTCCGAAGTCAACCCCCTTTGGAACCCCACCATCATTCAACTTGACAGCGTAATTAAAAGGTCTGGCCCAGACACGATGAAAGTGAGGAGTTTTATAAGATGTTAGGGCCTACTTGTTTTATATGTCGCAATATAATTGGTGGCATTCAAGTCCGGTCCAGGTAGTGGCCGAAAAAAAAATGCGAAAATCGCGCAGGCATGTTCTTTTCTTGGGCGGGCACTTCTTCGCTCAGGAGGAATGATTTCGACCGGCAATTTTAGTAATAGCGGCAACCGGGATCGGGATCGGGATCGGGATCGAGGCCAACTCCTTGTACCGGCTACTGTATAAGTATTCGAAATCATTACGTCATCGCCGAGGAATTCGGACGTGATTGCTTTTATGGAAGCCACGTGCTAATTTAATTATTATTTGCAAATACTTTCGAAGTGAGCGGCTTTTTCCATTCTTTTACCGATTTTTTTGTTGTTGTATTCTTAGGAGGGAAAATCATTTAAACCTCTTTTTATGTCTGACCGAGCTTACGATTTTTATTACCGTCGTTTTTCCACTTTCTGGTCAAATTAAAGTTAGTGATTTTTAGTTAAAGGTCTATTAACCATTCAAAATTAGTCTACATAAAAAAACGATAGTTGTTTAATAATAACTACATACATATTTACAATTATTACTACTGAATTTGAAGCGCAATTTTGACTTTAACTTTATTATTGGTTGGCTCTTAAGTGCTTGCTTTTGCTTGCCAAATAAGTCTACTTGCCTTAAGTATTTGGCAAGTAGACTTATTACATTTAGTACATTTGCAGAATAAATCAGTTAAGTTGTTAAAAGTATAATATATTTATTGAACTTTTCGTTTGGGCTTAGTTTTGTTGTTAATAAATTTTAATGCACCGAGATTTTTAGACCTTTTGAACATAAATTCAGCAGCTTTAAACAACGGTAGTTCAAATCGAGAAAATAATTGTTTACTTTTTTTCAACTTTTTCAACAGTTAGTAAAAAGTATAAAAATATAAAGTTTTTCGGATCAGCTTAAGTTAAAACGAAACTTGGTTCATCCTCAAAAAAAAACTTTTTCATTAAAATTTAACATTAAATATTAAATTTAACTTAAATATTATTGAAAAAACTTATCTATTAGATCAACTTTTTTGCTTGTAACTTGGTGGTTGGTGCCACCTATGGGTGGGGGATGTTTGAAGGTTCAGTAAACGAAATCTAGATGCCGCGTTAAAGTGTAGAAAAATGTAAAATTAATGTAAGGTACAGCTACTGAACTGTGGCAACGCTGTTCTCTCGGGGGTTTTTCTCGGGATCAAACTCCACTGGGAGCCTTCCACGACATTTTCCTGGGAAGTCAATACCGTTGCTGGTGGTCGTGAAAAACTGACAGTCTTAAATTGTTTTCCGCCCTTGTACGAGGCCATATAATCCAAAACAGTGTCTTTACAAAGATCTGGTGGCAACATCAGTAAGTGGCCCGCTCGGAGGAAAAACGTCTGTTTGTGGTTAATAAACATAAATAAATATACATTGGCGATCTGCTTGAAATCCTCACGCTTGAAAACACTTTTCACACGCAGGAAATGCTGCATACACGTATACTGCTTGCAATCAGTGCAATGTTGTGTTGAAGGAGTTCAGAATCGCTTTTACTAAATTTTGAATGAAAAAAGTATTTCTAGATTGCTTTTCAACATAACTAAAAAACTTTTGCTGCTGAAAAAACAATAAAATGTATTGTAATATTTCACGCATAAACATAAATAGGGAATGATTAAACCGATTAGCCTCTACTTGTTCCTATATTATAATATTACAAGAATAGGACTTTCTCAAGTTCCGAACGTCAAGCATCGCAGTGCGGTCTTACAACAATTGTCAAAGAATCTGCTACCGGTTTCTTAATAAGTTATGACTCATATGATATTTGGCACCAGCTGTCAAACTTTAAAATTATTTGTTTTGAAAATGATTTTGGAAGGAAAATACAACAATTGCCAATTACAATCACAATAAATAGAAATAATTATTTTATCTTAAAATGTATTTCTTAATGGTAACGTTGGTATTTAAAATGGTGTTCACATACAACTTTTTGGTGTTGATAAATGAATAGATTTTTTAATTAAAGAAAGTACATTTTTTGCTTACTCAAAATATCACAATCTTTACAAAGGTCCCTAACAATCCCATGTCATTAAATTGGTATACATGAGTAGGGTTTTTGCAAATCATCTTTTAACAACTGTAATGTTATTGCTAAAGTGTTAAGCTTATCTGAAAAATTTAATATGTTAGATGAACTGGTTACTGATAATTTTCATCTGAAAGATGCTAAAACCGAATGTTAGAAAACGGATCCAAATTCAGAAAGAACCGGGAAACGACAAAAAGCACTGGTGCACGAATTACATTAGGCCAGCTAGAAAAGTGAACCCAGATTTTGGAGTCAAAACTCTTTTAATGGCAATTGATCATTCGCAAGTGGATAACATTTCATTAGAATACCAAGTGAAGTGCGCATTTATACACGGCGTGTGTATAAATGGTGCGTGTGTGAGCCGGGGCTTTTATGTATGACTATGACCGTCGCTCGGAACCCACTTGAGGTGAAACTATTTCGACCTGCTCAACAGCTTCCAACTGTCTACCTGTGCCTCCCAAAACCAGATAGTTTCTGCCCGCCAAGACACCATTCGAACCTTTATAATTTATTTATCTTTATCTTGAATTACGCCATGGGAGTATTGACCACCAGAGTAAGTCCGAAATTTCAGCATATTCATGTCTGGCAATGGCAAACAATGGAGTAAAATTCTGAATTTCATGTGATTGAAAACCAAGAGTTTCCAATCGCACAATTAATAATAGAAAAGAAATAGAAAAAAAAACCCAGAACAAAATAAATAAATAAATAAATAGGAATAACAGCAAAACAGCCACGGCCACTGGCAACTGCCAACTGGCAACTGCCAACTGGCGAAGGGTCAAAAGCATTACTCAAAAGCCACGCACACCAATAAAAACCGTGTTGGCCAAGAGTATTGACGGTATTGAGTGACGGCAAGAGCCGAGAATAAGCGCCGAATAAACCACGACGATGGATGAGCAGACAGCCGCGAATTAGTGGCTACCAAATATTAAGTGACGTCCATCCCGAGCTAAATCACAAGTAAACAAACGAAGAGTGGATCGAAAGCCATGCCTTACGGAATCGGCGGCAATTAATTTGGAAGCACTTACAGGAGCTGAACTACATAGTACATTCCATCCAGAGACACCGTTTTAATTGATCCGAAACTTAATACCAAGATTTGGCTTTGATTAGAGCCAAGCACGAATTCTTGAGCCCCAAATGCGCCAAATCTCTGGGGATAGGAAAAGAAAACCACCGAAAGCCCAGCCGTCGATAGACGAATATTCACGCAAAACAAAAGGGAACCGGTTTACCTGTATTCTTAAATATTCTATTTGATGTTGCCAAATGACAAGATAATCCAAAGTAATCAATCAAAATTATTTTAATTTATTAAGCCACAATAAAGTCGTGCCCGATCCGCAATTGCCACGTTCTTGTGCCAGCCGAAGACTCAAGACGCAAGAATGCTCCCTACCAAATCGCGGTCCCCGTACCCGGTGAACTCGACTATCAAGATTGGTTTATATACCTCATATGTGATGTATAATATAATGTATATTCACAAAGTTTACACGATTAGCTTGTTGATTCATAATTTGATAGCAGGAGTTAAGTGCTGCGGCAGACATTCCGCGAAGAAGGTTTCTATGATGAACGAAGTCACTGATGATTAGCAACAACTGGTTTTTCGGGATCGTAAATTTAGGAATGAGAACAATATGGGATATAAATTTCATAACAAAATGTCAGTCAGCCAATCACCTAAATATATTATATAGCACAAATTATATAGCACCAAATAATATACAATTTTTCAATTCCAATCACTCAAAAACATATTTTTTCTAAATGTCAGTTATAAATTTCAGTAATTTCTTGAGCTTCACAAAAATCTTTTTGTATAAACAATTATTAAAAACTTTTAGAGAAACCTTTTGGCAAGGTAAAGACACTTAATGTCGTCAAAGTCTAAGATAGAAATGATTATAAAGTTCAATACAAATTGTAAATTTTCCTTATCTCGTTGAAGAAAATGATGTTTCACAAATTCGTAATTAAAATAAAAAGAAACAATCAAAGCTACAACAAAATCTTCTATAACTTTTCCCCTAATGTAATGTATTTGTTTCCGAATTTCTCAATTAATAAATATTGACCAGAATTAAACAATTGAACTGTCATTTGAATGAGTAGCAATATGAATTAGTTGATTAAAGCGAAGCGCTGCGAAGTGAGGAAATAGAGCGAATGAGCATGGGCATGGGCATTCATAGAGCGCCTTGTTTGGTCCACTTGGAGATGTTCCTTATTTGGACCACAATGAAAGCCCGGCCTCTTCGCTGCACTCCATGCACTCCAAGCACAACACACACACACACACACACACCATACACTTGTACAATCAAATAAACATGTTCGATTTCTGAAAGCCTCAACGTTTTGTGTCAAATTACTGTCATTCTTTTTCCGCAATCTCCGGACACAATGCCGAATTAAGGAGCAGTTAAATGATAGCAGACCTATACTATACCTAATGTGATGGTGATGCATTTGGGCTAATCGAGTGTGTGTATGGCATTTGGGCAAATTTAAGGAATCAATAACCGCAGTTATGGATACCTAATAATGTGTGTAAGCCAGTCTTATCGCGTGCATCTTCTATTGACACTGCATCCTGTGTGAGTCCTCGCAATTCTAAAGGACGCGCGACTGGGCAGGATGTCAAATGGCTTGTGTGATATCATTCACTAAACCAGGCTTCCGACCTCATTATGCGAGTCCTTTATGCTGCCCAGATTTAAATGTGCTCTCACACAAGAAGGATTTGAGGGCCGGTAATCGCAATGGGAGCTCTGGAACAGCTATAGCTCCTTACTTCTTCTTCTGCAAACCGAACCAACAACCTCTAACGGTAGCGACTGCGAAACGAAGCCGACGTCGCTGGCTGAAAAAGCAAACCTTTTCGCCTTTTTGGCACACTGACGAGAGACTAGTTCTCATTTCGCGCTCGTCGCTCGTAGAACGCTGATGCTGCCCTGCCGTCGGTCTGAAAATACCCCATTGCGATTTACATCACGTGTGCGAGTGTAATCGGTTGTGATATACCAAATATAGCCAGCCATATTGAAGTTCCGGATTATATATGTATCGGAAGACCCCAATTGATATGTGCGCATAAAGTTTCGGTGGATTTAAATATGATAACATGACTTTAGCGTATGTGGATATGCCAGCTGTTATTCAGGTTCAGGTATATTTCAGAATTAGGAGTTCGCTGGCACTACAACTGGAAATGATTGACAGTGTATCGAATTACTTGGCGGTAAAAATAAATAGCTTGACCTCCAAAGAGTTCGTGTTCCAGTGACTATTGGTGGTTTTTCCCCATCATCTTTTAATGATGATCATTATTTGTGATACGTTGTGGAACTTAACCTGAAAATTAATAAGCATTCGACGATTTATCCCGTTAAAAGTTCGAAATATTTTAAATATGATCAGAAGTGACACAAAAATCGCATCGTTTGAAATTTGTATATCTATTGTATATACTTTATGACCGAATCTTTACAAAAGAATGGTTTGTGTAACACCGTAATGTAACTGATTACATGTTCTAAAAAAAAGAAACAGCTTTTGAAAATATTTAAAACTAATGTGTATCAAGAAGTTTTGATTAAATGAAGAGGTTTTTCTTAACAAAAGGTTAATTAATAAACACACTTATAACGGGATAAAAATCTAAACTGTGGCAATGAATCCATATTATTGCCAAGTAATACACTTTCTTTTTCTCTTCATCTTATCAGATCTATCATACCTTCCCAACAAGAGCTTCTTTTATTGTAATGAAATGTAAGGCTTGCAATAAATGGTAAATTCATTTTACAAGCGCTTCTGGAAACTCTATTAATTTTACTTGGCAAAAATTATATAAGGATATAAGTGGCTTATAGGCTCTTGACAAATTAATTTTGATTGCCTATTTTGTCCCCACCTTTATGAGAAAAGTATAAAGTAATTTTTTGTGATGTAAACTATTAAAATGCATACAAAATAAAAGTTTTAAAGTTTCGGTGTTTATTTAAGGATATGCTTTTTAAGGATGCGTTGATTTAAAGGATGTATGTTCATCCTACTTATAGAAAAGCTAAGAACTGGCCAATGATTTCTGTTTACCGCCGGGAATTCATTTTCCACGACAAACTTAAATTATATTCAAATTTTAAAATAGTACAATTGCTAGATGAAACGTGTTCCAAAGTGTGATTACTTAAATCTGTGTGTCTTTCCCAGGAACGCCTCAGCGGACATGGGAGTCTAGGGCTGTCCAGCGGCAGTGCGGCGTACACAACGCATTCCGGAGGACACACGGGGCGCAGCGGACCGGCCACGGGGCACAGTGGGCACAGTAGCACCCATGGCTCGGCGGCCACCATGCACCACCAGTCGCTGCAGTCCGACTTCCAGCCGCCCTACTTTCCGCCCCCCTTCCACCACTCCACGCAGAGTCCGCCCCAGCAACAGGTAAGCTCTCCCCCCTCCGACCGCCCTGATTGGCCCCAAGCGTTACCCAGATATCCGGCTACTTGCAGAACCACGGGGCCCTCGAGTACTTGGGCACGGACCCCTACGGCCAGCCCCTCTCCTCGCTGCACCACGCCCCTCTGCACCACTACAACCAGTTGGCGGGACTGCGCTCCACGCAGGACCAACTGGGCATCCACAGGACCCACAGAGAGGCTGAGCTGCAGGGACATGTTGTAAGTAGAGCACTGCAAAAATAATCCGAATTAAGTAGCTTAGGCTAAAAATATACTCGGTACTGGTTAAGTTAAAGTAAGGAGGAAGCTTCTCGGACCCTATGAGACTTATTGATCAATGATCACCAATATAAACTAAGATATCATTATGTTTTAAGGAAAAGCTTTTATCTTTACTGCAGAAACTTAATTCCAACATAAATAAAAGTTTCTAGATAAGTAAATTTCGGTTGAAAATATTAAAATCACACAAAAGTTTGGTTCAAAAACTGGTTCTTACTAAAACTTAGATAATAGGAAGCAGTGTTGTAGGAAAAGAAGGTAACAAAATGATTTTAACTCGAAAATTTAAAATGGTAATAATTTAATAATAATTGATAACTGGTTGTTAAACAGCCTTTAACAAATTTTAATATTATGATTTTGACCGTGCCATCATACAAGATGATGAGTTTAACAAATATTTTTTAAGTACCCCATTTGAAGGCAATTTACAGTAAATACTAACAAGAAGGAAGTTGAGCTCAGGACTCAATCTTTTCATCCGTTTAAGAATTTGCGTCTTGTTCCACATAATTCTAGCATATTTAGCTACATTCTTGGCTTCGAAGGCCACGGAACATTTTCGGGGGTTGAAATCGCCCCATTCTGTGAAAGTTGTCGAAGTTATTTTTGAACGAATTCCATTCGAGTGCATTAAAAAAACATGCTCTGGAGAATGTAAAAAATGTTCTTGGGATTTTGCAAGAAAGTTGTTGGCAAGAACGATGAAATTCCTAGCTCAGGCTCAGCCTTAGCCCGCCGAAGGGAGTCTGTTTTCGTCATCCCCACTCTTGTGGAATCACTCCCAAACCATCCAACCACTCGGCCAGGCAAGTGGTGCAGCGAAACGCAGCCTGAGTGCCCATGCTCCGAAAAGGCGTATCCTCGCAGGCTGTGTGCGCATCTGTCCGCCCAAAGGACTCGCACACAGACGGGCAAACACACAAGCTTCGGCGAGAGTGTGTGAGTGCGGCTTCCAGCCGGTCTGCATACATCAGTGGCAAGGACCTCGGATTGGCTGTGCGGCGACTTCAACCCCTTGGCCAAACCGAAGCGCCGATGTATTAATAATCTCACAATTATTGCCATCATTTCAGCCATACCCCCTGTAATAACACTGAACTACATAAACTATGTTTCCGCTTCATTTACGACTGTGTACCAAATACACCTAAATTATGGCACAACCAGAAAGGAAGTTAACTTCCGCAATATTTCAATATTCATATTGCTTTCCGATATTGATGCAATTTACAAGAACCTTTTAAAATTGTCAAATACAACCTAACCTTATCAAAATATTGTATAAATATAAAAAGCAGAGAATTTACAATCAATTTAAAGTTATGTTAAGTTATACAGTTTATATTTATTATTGACTAATTTTCATGGGAATAAAATTATAAGAAAGCTCTTAAACTGAGCAAGTAAATCACTTGCAAATAGACGGACGTGTCTTTATTGCTTCGCCTGGTATTGCTGATTACTTTATTGACCTAAAGATGTCTCCATTATAGAGTTATGAACATTTGAATTCTTTATAATCACTTTCCATATTCACAATGTTCATATATAGCCACAAAATTTTCTAAATATTTCACAAGACATCATTCAGAGGAAAACTAAGTAAACTCAACTTTTTTTAAAGCTTAAACTTTTCACCGTCGGCATTAATTTTAGTTATTAAGTATACTTAGCTTTAAACTGTGTTTAACTTTAAAACTTTTGCAGACACAACTGTCTCACGGATTTCCGTACACGGATAGAAGAAGCGATTACGGTAGTGCAATATCGGCGGGAGCTGCCCATGGAACCAGACTTGGACATGAACACGAATCCCTGGCGTTGCATCAAGCTCTTCAGAATGCTGTCGATGATGTCCAAGCTCCTGCCCTCGACGATAACGTGGCGTTTATGTCAGACTTGCCGCTTATAAAGAGTGAGTTCTAACAAAAACTATCTCTTTAAAGTATTTTACACAAATTATAAATTCCCAAAACTTATGAAAGAAATTGACTGTAATGGTAATGTGTACTGTTTAGATTAATTTTTCAGTTTGAGGCCGGTTCATTCAGTGTTTTATAATTTTACATATTGAAACACCCCTTTGTTCACACATTCGAAATTAAACAATTATCAGCTTTGTTATGAGAATAAAATTGAAACTTGTTTAACATATGTACATATTTTAATGGAGCCTTAAAATTAAAAGATTTACTAAAGAGCTATTATTTAAATTAAGTATAAAGATATTTTAGTAATGACAAAAAAAACTAATAATAATAATTAAAGTAATAACTTTAATTGATGTTTAATGAAAAATAAAGTTATAAAGTTGATATTTTGAATACATGATCAAAAACAAAACATAGGATCCATAAATATTGGTTGAGCCCTGATACCCTAGTTTCTGAAGTTGTATAAAGAGAAACGTATAAACTAATTATTGTAGACATTTGTTCGTATTTTTGTACCATACCAAAGTTATAGTTATTCATATTCATAATGAACTTGCAAGTTACATGCCACTCCATGTTGCGCATGAGGCGGAACTACGAACACGCCTAAATAACAATGCATTGGGCATTGGGCAACCCTCGAAAATAGTGAGTTTGTGTGCATTGTGAAATTGAATATGGACCTTCTAATTGGCAGGATTCGGGTAAAATGATCCCCACGTCCTGCGTTCACACTTTGCTCTGTCGGAAACAATAACAACAATGGCAATAATAATATATTTTCCTTACCTTGAACAATGATGGTGTGCATACTCATGGAGTCTGAATTTGGTGTTGCGTTTGTTTTGCAGGCATGAAAAGCGGAAAAGAAGCCGGGAACATTGGATCGGGTTCGCCCAGCGAGGTATTCTGTGCTGTTCCTGGTCGCCTTAGTCTCCTATCGAGCACCTCGAAATACAAGGTCACCATAGCCGAAGTGCAGCGGCGACTGTCGCCACCGGAGTGTTTGAACGCCTCCCTGCTGGGCGGAGTGCTTCGAAGGTGGGTTCGCCCGGGATTCATCTCTCATCATGGCCTTATTGACCAACTTTATCCCCTTTAGGGCCAAGAGCAAGAACGGAGGTCGCCTGCTGAGGGAGAAGCTGGAGAAGATCGGCCTCAACTTGCCGGCCGGCAGGCGAAAAGCGGCCAACGTAACGCTACTCACATCCTTGGTGGAGGGGGAGGCCACGCACCTGGCCAAGGACTTCCACTTCGTGTGCGAAACCGAATTCCCCGCCAGGCAGCTGGCCGAGTACATCGTGCGGCACCAAACGGAGCCACAGGACTCGTACCGCCGAAAAGAGCTCATTCTCCACTCCCAGCAGGTAAGTTATAAAAAACATTGAGATTTAAAGCTAAACATAACCGAAAAGCTTACATAATAGTTAGGTAAGCAAATAAAAAAATATCATATGTTGCATATAATTTTTCAGATTAAATATACATTTAAATATTGATTATGTTTATTGCCTATTATATATTAGCTTTGCAAATTGCTTTTATTTAGTTTCAGGATAAGCTTTGGTATTATGTTTTCTAAAGACTTTCATATGTTGTCTTGTTGAAATGTGATAACCTTCTTTTCTTTGAAAGGATGTATATAAATAATATTATAATAATCAATACATATTAATATTTAGAAACGATGACTATCATCTTCACGTTCAAATGTTACCAGATTAATGGGTTTTCAAAATAAAAAACTAGTTATTTAATATCGCTTTCCAAAAGTAAATTAACTGTAGTCCTGCTCGAATTCGATTTTAATAATTAACGTTTGTAAATATATATCATTAATGATTATATTATTATAATATAATAAGAGCTATAACATATATTACTATAAAACAAAAATGTTAATTTGCAGATTACAAAAGAGCTAATGCAGATCTTAAGTCAAGATCGGACGACACATTTTGGCACGAGATCCCAGCACTTGTTGGAGCCATCGATGCAACGCCACCTAACACATTTCTCCTTAATAACGCACGGCTTCGGATCGCCCGCAATTATGGCTGTTCTGCATGCTTTCCAGGTATGATAGATACGAACTAATGCGATTCAAGCCATTAATCAAAAAATCTTTTATTACAGACATTCTTGAATGAATCATTAAACTATTTGGAAAAGCTGTATCCTTCCAACGGTGGCGGGATGGTGTCGTCGTCGTTGGATAAAAGTAAAATTGACAACGAAAAAAAATGATAGGCTATGTTGTATATTGCCACAGAGTAAAGCCGTAATTTAAGATTAACTTTCCATACATTAGGTACAACGTCGATAAAAATAATAAAATTCCTGTAAATTAATTTATTTAGTTAAGTGTAAATTATTGGACATTTTGTATATCTATAACTGTAATTTGAATGTACAATATTCAAATATATTAAATACGTATAATTTATTTAACTTAGAAAAATACATCGACTTTTTGTCAAAAGCACAAAGCTTTTTACAACTAATTCAAACAAAAAATCTTTACAAATACATTTATTTGTATGTAGAAACGATTGAAATGCTCTCATTTTTAATTTTTTAAGTAACTTACAATTTAAAGATTTTAAAATTATACAAATGAATAAAATGTGTTTTTAAAACTAAACTCGTGGGAACATTTAAACTATATCATATTATATATTGGGGGGAGTTAATGAAAACTCCGAAATTGCATTAAGGTATGTATTGCATTTACTTTTGATTTTGATCTACTCTTTAGTTCAAAAAAATTGGTAAACATTTTAGAAAACATTATATTTATTTACAAAATAAATCGACGCTTTATGAATAAAACAAATAATATAATAACAATTAAGCTCAAACTAATCATAAATATAATCGGAGTTCTTAAACTATCGGTCTCTTGGCTGCCTGTAAAATAGTCATTGTTTTGGGACAATTTTGTGATTTCCACATCCAGCAATTTTTGAATAACATTGATCTCATTTTCTGAAATAATAATAAACGTTAATGTTTGGACAAAATATTAAATATTTTTGCATACCTTCACTGTCTATTGTAACCGCTTCCAGAATAGAAGATTCTTTCTCTTCAACGATGTCGTTACGTTTCGTTGCGATAAGCCAGTCAAATTTTTCACAGATATTGTTTTGGGATCCTGGTTTTGAGTTTTTAGTTGATATCCTAAGAGGTAAAGGGGCTCTTTTTTGTTTGTGAAATTCCGATATTCGATTTAGGTTCTGCAGTAAGCTAGATTTGTGTGAGTTTATGGCAAAATCTAAGAATGTGATCAATAGCCAGTAGCAGGCCTTCTCCAGATGCGTTGAATCCAGACAATTAGAGTCTCCATATACGGCTATTCGTCCTTCACTATTAGTTTGATAATTATTGATATTGGCGAAATTTATACTTTGCTCCTTTTTTCGTAATAGCAAGACCCTGTTTTTAATTGCCACGTAGTCTGTGGGTATGATCTCAACCAAATTGCTTTCTGCATTGCTCATGATTTCCTCGTCACTTTCAATACTGTTGGCCTTGGTTTGAAACATGCCGAAAATGGGCACATCTATCTTGGCCTCTTTGTTGGGTGTCTTAGAATTAATTATCTGGAAAATATAAATTTGTATTTCATGTGAATTAAATATATTAAAAGTTAGTATACCGAAAGTCCTTGATCGTTTAGCTTTGTTCCTACTAAGATATCTCCTGGATTCATTGGAAATTTAATAAGTGCAGCGCCACTTGCGTAGTACATTGAATGGTCGCCCAGCTTAAAGTGTCCCTCTCCGACAAAATCGCCAAAAGCGATTCCAAATGGCTTCAGCAAATCATTCAAGGCGGGAATATTGGCGCCGCCAGTGTCAGGTGTCCACCATTGCCGGGTGTTTTCGTCAAAGAACTTTATTTTCTTCATCACCGTTGTGTTGTACCAATCTCCGAACACAACAACATTCAGACCCTTATTATAAACATATTCTTTTAGAGCGTTTATTTCTTCGTCGGCAAACTCTTTCTCAGGGTCGACAATCAATAATGCGCCATAATCTGAGGCGTTAAAGCAGGTGAAAGGTTCCCGCAGAACATCAATATAGTAGCCAACATTTCGTAAATGTGTATACATGTCTTTGAAGTTTGTGTGTATATGGTCTGCCCTCCAGTCCAGAGGATCCAATTTAACTTTCAGATCATCACGTGGTATGTATCGCGGTGGATACCTTAAGCTATGGTACTGGTCCCACAGTATCCTTTTGTTTCTTGGAGGTTTTTGCGTAACTTTTATTGTTAGCGGAAACTCGACTTCTGTTAAGTGAGTTTCGTTCGCTGACTCTTTAAAACTTTCCACAACTAAAGTAATACTTCCCTTACAAACTCCTTCAAAGTTTTCTCCAGATTTTTTAACAGCTGAAAAATAATCACAATTTTGAATAAAGAAGTTAAGTAGCAGCATTGTGTTTTGAGGCCAAAAACTTACCTGTGAATACAGCCATCCATCCGGTCCACGGCCATAAGATAGGGGAGAATTGTGTTGATATTTGAAGTAGTTGACCATGATGATCGAGATCCGGAATCCATTTTGGTGTGCCAACGATATGACTGGTAACCGAAATGCCATTGAGTATTGTAACGTTTGCAATAGCCACTGAGCTTCCATAATACAAGGGCTGAGAGCTATACGGCCACATATAGTTTAAAGTAGAATCGAGGAAAGTTGGAATAAGGCTTATCTTCGGCTTATAAGACAGCAGAAGCTGCATACTCCTTAACAGGTTTAGTTTTCCCGCTCCCTGCTCGAACATGTTATAGTGCGGAAGCTTTTCGGCACCTTCAATGAGCACCTGCTTCAGGGAAGCTGGATTTATCACATCGATTTTTTGATAAGCCCCACTTATGAGCAGTGCTGCTACGCCTGCAACAACTGGAGAGGAGACGGAAGTTCCGGAGAGACGTCTACAGCCCTTGCGCACATCACTTCCTTCCACTTGACTGCCGTAGGTGACTATATCGAGTCCCAATCTCCCATAGCCCAGAGGAAGTTCCCAGGTGGTCATTCCTCGTGAACTAAACTTGGCGATTTTGTCATCGAACTGAATACCGCCCACGCCAATCACATCGCTTTGGTCGCCGGGATTGTTCAGCGTTCCATAAAGGGGACCATCGTTTCCGGCTGCCGATATCATTATGACATTGTTGGCAGACAGTTCCAAAACCTTTTCAACGAACGGCGAGTCCATGAAGTCAGGGCCACCAATGCTGAGGTTGAGTATGTTTATTTTCCTGTATATCGCGTAGTTAAAGGCATCCAAGAACCAGGAAGTGTAAGAGACCTGAAAAAGCAGATACTTATTACATTTTTCATTTACAAAGATCCACCGGATTACTCACCTGAGAGTTCGTGAAGACTTTGAATATGAAAAGATCAGCGTCAGGAGCAAAGCCCAGGCATTCTCTGGAGGATGCGATTACCCCGGCGACGAAGGTGCCATGACTTACTTTGTCGTCCAGTGACTTTTCATTTGTCCAATTCGTTCGTTCCTTTACGTTTCGAAAGTGTGGATGATTTTTGGTCAGACCAGTGTCGAAAATAGCCACTTTGACTCCTTCGCCTGTGATACCCAGTTTCCAAAGGACATTGGCATGCAGGACCGAGCACAATTGTCGGTGTCTATCGTTATTTGAGTTACTATTCCTCAAAACTCCCTTTGGATTACGTTTTATATTGGTGTAGTTGCTGTACGGGTTATAGTTCAGGATCCGTCGTACACTTCGTTGGGGGACTACTGCCTTCACCGATGGGTGAGATTTAACCCTTTCTATAATATGCTTTGCCGCTGTTTTGTCTTCGGCCAAAACTCTTAGGACATCGAAATCGCTAGGATATTGCCAAGCTAAATTTGTACGTGGAATAATTTTCCAGTTTGTTTTCTAGAAATAAAATATTTTAGTAATATTATTAAAATATAATATAATTTTTCAGATTGTAGTTTAAGAGTTTAAATGTTTTTTTCATATCTTTCCAAAACAAACGTAACTTTCAGATACAAAAGTATCTGTTAGAGGCAATAAATTCATTATACGAAAGTATAACAGACATAAATGTACCTTTCAGATATATATATATATATATATATGTTATTAAGCTATCATTTTATCTTAAACGCAAATTGATTTTTATATAGAAATTGTTTTTATTTCTTTATTACTTACGTTTGAACCAAGTAGTTTTGCTGCGATATAGGATTCTCGAACCGGCGCAAAGTACTTGAATCGGAAATGAACAATAAACTCATTGGGAACGATGGCTGTTTTAAAGGAGTCAAGACCGCAAATTGCACTTATAATAAAAAGAATAGTAAGCACATTCATTTAACTTTGTAAAATTGATTAAATTCAATGAAAAAGTTCAACAGGCTCCGCTTCTGAAGGAAAACAAATAAACAAACCATTATCAGCTGTTTGATGTGACCGTAAACTGTAAAACTTAAAATCCAATAAATATAAATAAGATAGATACTGAGTAAGAACAAACTAAGGTGTATTTAAAAGTCTATTTTGAATAAAATAAGTTATTAATACAAATAAAATAAGTACGATACTTTTACTATAATACATTTTAAAATTTTTTAAGAAAATTGATTTACACTTAAAGATTTTAAAATTGCATTTCTAATCATTTTAGCACAAACGTGTTTTGGTCATACTGCGTCTCGTCCGGCAAAATTGTTTAAGTAAGTTTTGAGTAAAGTGTGAAAAACTAAAATTAATAGAAAGGACTACATGTCAGCTGGTTTCCGCCGTAAAAAACCCAATAAGGGATTGGCTGCCTTGAAGTGAAATAAATAAAAATGTCGACCAGGAGAAATCAGAAAGAGTTTTTGTACCCTTTCAGAGTGTAAAACAATTTTGATGACACAAAAGCTATTTAGACTCTATTTATTATTTAAGTCGCTATTAAATACATATATGTTTATGTATCAAACATTTACGTGTATACACCTTATAGCTGATAAAGCTTATCAAGTTATAGACTACTATTAAAACATTATTTTTACAGTTTTTATTGATACAAACTTTACAAACGAATTCGAGACTGCCTTAAGTTTTTCTAGATCAAAGCTGTAATTGTAATTCAATTATAAGTCCAAATAATGTGCAGTAGTTTTATAGTAAAAGCCCATACACTGTTATCAAATGAACACCAACACTAAATTAAATTAAATCTTAATTAAAATATAAAACTAAACACTACTAAATTTCTTGCTTAACTAAAAACATGGATAGATAATTTGATACATCTTTTTAGTCAAGTTACTTAACTATTCAATACCATAGTTACCTATTTATCCTGCAACGAACATGTTTTAATGAAATCTTTCAAAACTACAGAATGACCAAATAAAGTGTATAAAAGCGTCGACTTGCTACCTTTTTCACCGCATACTAATAAGAAGTATATACAAAACTAAATAATTTGTAGAAGGTTAAAATATTTAATTTAAACAATTATCAAGTGTATGATAATTATAAAAACATTTATTAACATTTTCTGGAAAACCTTAACTCTTACAGATTAAGTCTCTAAAATGGAGGAGCTGTGCAACAATTCGGGACATTCGGCTACTTCCAGCAGTGGAAGTAATTCCTCAATATCGGCCAAAACAGCTTTGAGTGAATGCTCTGCTGCTTGGATAAATTACTTGAGCGCTTTGAATAACTTATGTACTGCCGGCTCGAAATTGGCCCATTCTATAGCCGTTTTGGAGCAGTGGTCTTTGAGCGAGAAACCATTGTTCAATAATTATACCACATCTTATTTAACAAATTCATGGAACGATTTGGCAAGGTATGTACAATTGGCTTACCCAAAATATCTTTATAAATTTAATTTTATCTGCCCGTAGAGCAACAACTGTGGCAACGGGAACCGTCAAGACACACATGTTGGCTTTGCTACAGGATTTCGTTACCATATCGTCCATGGATCAGTCCTCCAATGCCGAACTGGAACAAAAACGATTCCGAGAGCACAACGAACTAATTGTACTAGAAAATGCACAGGCTGTTATCAATATTCAGCACCAGTTCTGTGCAGCCAGCTACGATGCATTTTCATCCTTAACTTGTTGCTTTGTTTGCCAATCCCCAGTGGGTTTTCCCCACGAACAAGACTGCAGTGTTATGAAACAACGGTAAGTCATGATTACAAAATTATTTACTCTTTAATGTATAACACATCAATCTCTCTTAAGCAACCAACATGATCAACGATCTCAAACTCCATCGCCCAATTTATGTGGACCAAGCACAAAAATGGATTCATCCAGAGGAAACTCACTAACCGATCAACGCCAAATTGCCACAGGAATTTCTGAATCAGGTAATGCTAGTTACCTACCCCATTTTTTAAATATAATATAAAGAAGTATTTTATCTTACTTAAAGCTGAACAACCGCGAGGCCCTTCACCTCAGTTAAGTTTCTGCGATGCCAATCCTATGCAAGCCATTTTCGAACACACACGCGGTCCCTTGCCAAACCCCGGACAATTGCTGTCCATGAAGATTCCTTTCCACCGGAACGTCAAATCGTCCTTAAGTTTCCCCTTGTTTCCGCTGAATGGTCAGCGTCGTTGGTCCGAAGCTGCTGCCGGGGAGGTAATAGATGGAATCTCCACCGATCCCGAAAGTCAGATGAGGAGGTGGTCAATGCCTTGGGAAGCCTCAAAGACTGACAGAAACACAGTGACATGGAATCAAACCAGGATAATGCCAATGAACACGCTGAAGGCCTCTTGCTACAAAATGTCCAGTTCTGAACGATATACTTCACATAATTCTGGTATATATTAAAACCATATTCATTTGCTTTTTTTATATTCTATTTATATTCTGCAGATGGAAATTGGCCCATGGCTTCAACCAGTCAGGATGGGCTTCTAGAAGCCATTCAATTACTGTCTATCAGACCGACAACCGTCACTCAAATGAGTCCTCAGCCCTCGATTCTATCAACCTCCCCTGACGGAGCCCCACTTGACTAAGTTTCAACTAATTTAAAACTAAAGTAAAAATAATAAGACACAAAAATTATACATTTTACTTATCTCAATTAGACGAAAATACATATATAAGTATTTGATAACTTCAATGTTTTATTACAATCTGGGGGATAAAATTAAATATTTGACCAAAAATAGCACACCTTAAAATAAAAATGAAACCATTTTTAAAAATAAGTATGTTAATCTACTAGTAAAATGATTTATTCGTGCTTTGTAAGTTTGTTATGTATAATGCCATACATTATTAATAGGTAAATCTTACACGCTTACAGTAAAGTAAATCTTTTTTTATCGAAATTATAGCACTAATGAGATATTTTCTATTTCTTATGACTAAGAACACTTATTGTTAAAATAAAAGATACTTCATTTTTATTATTACGTCCATAATACGATCCAATTTAACGGATATTGCGCACACATAATTACATACATATGTATAGGGACATACGTAAGTACAAACTTACAAGAGAATTATTAATATTATTACTACTTTCATGTTATCCCGGTTTAAAAGATTTATGTTGTATCATACATTTTTTTTAATTTTTTGTTTTTAAGTCTATTAATATGTTATTGTTTGATTATGTATCTAAGGATATTTCTATTAATAATATGGATTATATTATTCGTTTAAGATAGAAAGATTTCGTACAACGTAAAAAGAACACTCTAAATGACAGCTTAAAACTATAAAAAACTATAAAACCAAGAAAAATAAGATAAATAAGATAAAAACTGAAAATAAATAATTTAACTTAATCTTTGGTCTTATTTAACAACACAATTTGAATGTTAGTGCAATGTATGTTTGTAAATTGTTTTACCCTTAAAGAAGATAACACGTTTGCATGTGTTTATGTACATGAATTCATTGACAAGATTTAAATTATTTATAACGAAAACAAATAATTCTATTACATTGATCGGAACAAGAAACTGAGGAAGTTTATCTTCCTGACCGATAATTATTTTCACCTAATTATTTAAAGTTCTATGTATTTATTTTATAAATGATTTTTATATTCATTGGTATACCTATTATGATAACGTATCTACAGTCGTTGAACGATATTGCAATATGTATTTATGTATTTTATGATTACAGGAGGGTATATACTGTATTCGTTTAAGTTTTTATATGGAATTGCTAAGCTTTTTTTCAGCTTTGAATGTTAATGCTTATCTATTATGTAGTCGAATAGTTTCCTTCTGTATGTTTTTACTACCCAGAATGAGAGAAAGAATACCAGTTCATATAAAGCATTTTATATCTGTCCTTTCAAAATAAAATAATAAAATTGTTTTTTCAAATTTAAAGTGAACTGGTTAATGTGAATGTGCCACAAGATCGTGGTCACAAATCGGACATGAATTAGAAAGAATACCTATGGTGCAACTGTATAGAATTTGATAACCATACTTTCTAATTTCTAAATACTCATTAAAGAAGATTTTTTATTATTTCAACAGTTACTACGCTTATACGATTGTGGATATAAGTACAGTATAATACCCTATCGCGATATGTTAAAAAATTTCTCTCCACTCTGGGGGAATAACAATTTTGTAACTAATTATAAAGTACAAAACAAACTCTTTGATTTCGACCTTATTGCCCTTTTGTTTTCCTATTTAATTCAAAACATAGAGTCATACCGAAAATTATACAAAATTTAAGGGCTATGGGGATATGCATCGTATAAACGTGGTAAATGTTTTAATCTGACTCTCAACATTTTTACCGTCAATCAGAAGATGTATCGAGAATATTTGTGCTTATTTACATATATCTTTTGTGCAAATATACGAAGTCATTTTTCGTAATTTTAATTCGAGCGTTTCTTTGCCGATCGTATTCAGATAAGTATTTCCTAATTTTATCGCCCAATTCGGACACTTTATGGTATGATGTTAATATTCCTTATCATTATCAGCTAATTTCGTTCGGGCTGGTTTATTAGATCTGTTTGAGAGTAATTATGATATTATCCTGTACTCAGTTCATGGATCGGGACACTGAGGCTAACATTTTTTGCTCAGATTCTTTACCCGAGTATATAAACAGTCCTAAGGCTTACATCAAGTTGGATTAGCATGAATAAACAAAAATTATCCTGACAGCATAAACTTAAATGCTGATTTTATGTATTTGCTTAGTGTTCTCTGAAACACATTAAGTGAACTTATTTTTTATATTTTCTTTTCTGTAGTGATAAAAAATGATGACTTTAAAGATCCTCTGTATATCCTTAGCCATTGCGGAAGTACGTTCGTTTATATTCTATTGAGAGAAGTATTCTATTGAGATTTCAATACATTTATACGGTTTCTTAATGTACATACATGTAAATTTAATTATTTGCTAAAGTTTTAGTAAGGCACCATTTAAATTATATTTGCAAATAAACCCTACTCGTTTCATCTTAAACACTAATGATGGGATAGAATACTAACATAATTATAGATAGAACTATTCCATAGACAGTTGGTGATGTTCTAATATTGCTTGAAATGCCCATTTTATATTCCATATCGATGTCAAGAAGAAGATCATGATTTCGCGTATAAAACTGGTGAATATCGCTGATCTAAAAAGCATTTTCAGATCGATTAAGAGAGACACTATATTTTGTTAAGCAAACAGTCACTAACCTCGTTCCATCCATATTTGTTTTTAGCCTGAACAATCGCTTCGTAGACAGCATTGTGCTCCAAGTTTTTCACCAGATACGACATCAAGAAGTGTGATCCATCTGTTCTTATTGGCGTTGGCTTGATGTGATATTCATGCCATTTACCAGGATGCTGATAGGTCTCATTCATCTAAAATGGTATTTTAATGACACTACTTATTAAAAACAATTATAAATATCATTACCAAAAGACGTCGGTACAAGAGCTTAATCTCATCCAGCGGAGGTATAGACTCGATAGTCCACGTCAAGTTGTAATGATCTAAGTATCCACTTAAGGCTGGGGAAATAAAATCTGCAGGTCCTGGTCTGCCAGATACTTCTATATATTTCTTTGTTCTTCCCAAAGCATTATCGGCCACACAGCTATAATTGCCGAAATCTGTTGGCTGGAAGTTGCGAATTATGAGACTGTATCTATCATCTCGTGGATACATAGATCGCCGATCGGTGGCATCGAGCAGAAAAGAGTTTTGATACCACAGCATCTTAAAGTTGAATAAAAATGAAGTGTTAAATTAATATTAATTAATTAATTAGTAGTTAGTCAAACTTTTGCCCTTACTTCTGAGTTGACATCTCCGTGAACAATGCAAACAAGCTCCACATCGTATCCTTCGGATGCATGGACCCAGGACTTTTCCACGGTTATTTCCGGGGGAGCTGATATATTTTTAATAAAGGTTAATTTAAATACATATATATTTCTCTTAAAAGGGGTACTTACAGAGTATGGTCAGCTGTATGTCCATCGATACCCGATCCTTTACCCCATTATCGGCGGAACACTGATAAGTTCCGGCGTGATGTCTGTCCACATTTTCCAATATAAGTGTTGAGCTATCCGACAAGTGAGTTGGCCCGGAAAACACATCTTTCTTGAACCAGAATATTGTGGGCACCGGGTTCCCAGATGCCTTGCACTCCAGGGTGACAGTGCTGCCCTTACGAGCAGTCACTTGCCCATTGTGTGGAAGGGCCCTCAACGTCGGCGGGACTAAGAATATATATTAAATAAAATAGATATAAGAATACAAACATTATTTATTATTATGAATTACCCAAAATTTCTACTGTGTGAACTTGGTCGCGATTTTCCTGATCTCCCAGCTGGCATATATAATCGCCGGCGTCTTGAGTCTTCACTCCATTAATCTGCAAGTTATAGTCTCCCACTATCTTAAAGCGTTGATCCCTGGTTATTTTCAAATGTCCGGCTGTAAGGACGGAGGAACCCTTCCGCCACAAAAGCACAAAAGACCCGAGGTTTTGTACTTTGCAGGGCAACTCGATGGTCTCCCCGACGATGACCTTGTACAAGTGACCCCGCGATAAGAATTTTGGCGCCGTGGTGGGAGGGTCATTTTCTGGCAATATAAAAGAGCCATCTGAAAAAGGTACATAAATAACGAGGTTACTTTTTCAATTTATCGAGTCAAGATTTCTATTAAGAAAAGATTTCAAGGTACATCGCCAAGTAATAACAATATGTGTTTCATTTTATTTTAATGAGCTCAAGTATAACTAACTTACCGATAAAGGAAAGTGATAGCGAAAATAAGTACAGTACAATCGGCCAGTATCTTCTTGTATAGTTATTCTGAAATATACAAAGGGTATTGAAAAATTATAGATTTAATGTATTAACAAATATTTCATCACTATTAGAACTAATGATATCAATTTTTGCTTTGCCAGGATAACAAGATCTTAATTTGTGAGATTATGATCTTAGTCCAAAGCAAAGTTACCAGGTTTTTTTTTATCAACAGCTTTGACTATCTAGATTCTAGAACCTTAAAACAATCATAAAAGCAAAGAAAAGCTTTGATTTCCGAAAAGTGTTTTCTAAAGACTTGTTTGTAGGTACAGACAACCACAACTAAATAACTCCGCATTAAATAAATGATAAATGATTTTAGGGAGGAAGAAGGCGTGGCCCACATTTGATAACTATTTGATCTGCTAGGTGATAACTGTTTGATCTGCTAAGGTGTAAGATCCTTAGTGTCAATTCCATTACTCAAGCTTTTTTTAATAGAAAGACGGTGATGACTAGATCTTCTTGAGTGTTTGTGTTAATAAAGAACGCATGCAATCTATATGCTCAGAAACGTCTCTGCCTTTTACATAGTCTTAGTTCTAAAATTATTTCATTTTGATCAAAACTGCTCTTTTGATTATATTGGGATCATTATTAAGAAACACTAAAAATGCTTGTTCATCTCTTTGGCGTTTTTAAAAATTTGAATATTATAAAGTTTTTCGAGAAAATTGCCTTAATGTTGGTCAAAAAAAATTAAAACCGAGACAACTGATAAATATTCGAGTTTGGGCAGTCGACGGTATGTAATTTAAAATATATTTATATATGTACATAAATGCTTTCCAAGGTACATCTCTATTTTATACACATACATAAAAAGAAACTAATCAATACGTAAACCGTTTAAGATTACCATTATATCTTTATTTCATTATTATCTCTCGACTCCAAACTATGTTTGTTCTGCAGTATAATCTTTTCAAATTAATCACGAATACATAAGTAAGTCTGTATATATAGACATCTAGTTATATACACCCACATACATAATGTATGTATATGAACTGAAGTATAAAGTGCCATGATTCCACTAATGACAGTAGTTATACTGGTTAATCAAGCATACAATCATTTTTTTGTACGCAGGAAAAACTTTTTTTTCACTCTTCATTAATTTTATCACCTCTGTAATAATGCAGGCACCCATTTTCATCCTTACCATTTTTATATGTATGTATGGTATGAACTTATTTCGGTTTTCTCTCTTTTAATAAAACAGTTTTTGGTTATTTGTTGACTTGTTAAAAAGGCCCTATTCACTTGAACATAACACCAATTTGTTTGTCAGATTATTAACATTTTTTCGTGTTTCTTATAAAATAGTCTCGAATTTAAGACTGGCGAGTATAATTGTATTTATCCTTAAAAGTTCCATTAAGTGAGCGCATGCGCTCAGTCCAACATTATTTTATGCCAGGAGCTTTCTCGAGCTTTTAATGCAAAGCAGTATCACAAGACATACTCCGGCATCGAAGATTAATTTTATCTAACTCTAAAAAAAAAATTATATGAAATTTATATTTCTGGATTTTTTTGAGTTTGCTTAGCTTATTAACATAAATCAGCAATTGATTTCTTAACAAAAATTCTAATGAACTAAAAAAATTGTTTCTTTAATTCCTTTTTTGGTAAATAAAAATTAGTTTAAAATTTCAACAAATTTTAATTATGTTAATGGTAAAACGGTACACTATTAATAAAAATAAACAGTACATAAACTTCAGAAAATCAATCTTACAAATAAATCCTAACGTATACAGAAAAATTTAAATTTAAAAAACGTTATCGATAGATTTTACTTTTACAATACTCTTATCGCGGCGCGGATATCGGTTTTTATTGAGAGAGTTAATATCGCCCATCCCTAAATCGAGATAATGCAATATTTTTTATTTACGTGTAATAATAATGAACCGTTGAAAAGAAATCGGCAATGATTGTGTTACTGTACGGATACTTACCTTTAAATTGTCCAATTTATTAATGTATTTTATTCACAGTCTCTGGGTGTTGTTATCGCTTGTTCTTGCGGCAGTATTTTCATTTATTTCCCTGAGGCAATGGTTGCTAAGCCGGAAAAAGAAGTTGCACACATCTTCGGAAAACTGCATTAACGTTGGCATTTTCCACCCGTACTGCAATGCGGGTGGCGGGGGTGAACGTGTTCTATGGTGCGCCGTAAAAGCGCTGCAGGTAATACATATTTGAAAAAACATTAAAACATCCGCACATACGTGTCTCCAAAAGTTCTAATCGATGATCAGATGACTCTTACCGCCAAACTGTCATATGTACATATTTCAAAATATTGCTTATTAAAGTTAGTAATCAGATATGTTTACTCTCCATCTTCATCTAGTCATTACAACATATTGTTAGGAAAGCAGCATTTTTATAAGTTTATATTTAATTTAATTTAAATTCCATTACTTACAGAAGAAGTATCAGAACGCAAAGGTGGTCATTTACACAGGTGACATAGACGCCTCTCCCAATGCCATATTGCAAAAGGCCAAGAATGTCTTCAACATTGACGTGGATAGTGACAATGTGAAGTTCGTGTTCCTGAAACAACGCCATTGGATCGAGGCCAAGAACTATCCGTACTTTACTTTGCTGGGTCAGAGTATTGGATCGATGGTCTTGGGTCTGGAAGCACTGTGCAAGTTTCCGCCGGACATCTTCATCGACACCATGGGATACGCCTTCACGTTTCCTCTGTTCCGCTACTTGGCCAAGTCCAGAGTGGGCGGATATGTGCACTATCCGGTCATCAGCTCCGATATGTTGTTGAGGGTTCAGCAGCGAAAGATGTCCCACAACAACAAGAAATATGTGGCGAGGAATCCGTTCTTGACTTGGACTAAACTGACCTACTACCGACTATTCTCAAGGGTGAGTCGTAGAAGAACTAGCAGTATACACAATTTAACATACAAATCCCTATTTTGTAGATGTACAAGTGGGTGGGCTGCTGCGCCGAGACGGTTATGGTGAACTCCTCGTGGACTGAGGATCATATACTGCAACTGTGGCAAGTGCCTTTCAAGACTCACCTGGTGTATCCTCCGTGCGAGGTCAGCCACCTCAAAAATCTCAAGCACACGGGGAAGGGCGAGGAGTTCGTCATTCTATCAGTGGGCCAATTTCGTCCGGAGAAAGATCACCCACTCCAGTTGCAAGCCATGTACGAACTGAGGACTCTTCTGGCCCAGGACGAGGCTCTTTGGAACAGAATAAAGCTGGTCATTGTGGGTTCCTGTCGACACGAAGAGGACTATGAACGTTTGAAGAACATGCAGGACTTGACCAAGCATTTGTCGCTCGAAAACAATGTCCAATTCAATGTGAATGTGCCCTACGATGACCTGCTTAAATTATACCAAAACGCTAACATTGGCATACACACCATGTGGAACGAGCATTTCGGGATCGGAATCGTTGATTGTATGGCCGCTGGCCTCATAATGGTGGCTCACAAGTCCGGAGGCCCTTTGCTTGACATTGTCGAAACCTCCGAGGGAAGCCAAAACGGATTCCTTGCCATTGACGCAGTTGAATACGCAGAAAACATACTACATATCATTGTTAACAACGATGAAATGAACGGAATTCGAAATGCAGCAAGGTAAGTGAAACCTTTCTTTAATTAGTACACATTTATCAAGTTTGTATCGGTTTCAGAGCTTCGGTGGAAAGGTTTTCTGAGCAGGAGTTCGAAAAAAACTTTTTGCGAGCTATTTCGACACTATTTTCAAATTCTTAGGAAGATTTTTTGTTAAAAACCTATTTAGAAAAGAATAAATTATCTGCTTACTTAATAGAAAATAGTTTGTTATTATTTGGCAACCTTTAACCCAAATAACATACAAGTCTCCAACTGAATACATTTATTATATATTACATAATATTTAGAGCGATGTTTCTCGCGCAATATCAATATCGCTTTCCTTAACTGCTACCTAATGAATTTTTTAACCAAAACCTAGCGAGTTTATGTTTTATTCGACTCCACAGAATAAGTGATAATCTCTGAGATTTTGTACCAAATTTTCTGTCGTTTTTTAAAATTGTTTAATATTTTCTTAAGGGTTTGTGCGAATGGGAACCGCCAACTTAATAACATTCTCAGTCTCCGTTCATTCCAAAACCCAGACTCATGTAACTAAAGGCTTTCAACTAAATCTTCATAGCTTAAATCGAAATCGCATAGAGCAACAGGAATATCTCATGGTTGTCCACCTTCTGTCATTCGCCAGCCAGGCTGGCCAGAAGCTCCTCATCGATGCCATCGCCCGACGATGGCATTCCCGCCGTGCTGCTCAGGTTGAGGAGTCCATCGTTGCCAGGCGGGGGAGGCGGGGCCGGCGGCTTGGCTTCCGGCTCCGTCAATGCCGTCGAGCTGGCAGCTCCTCCTCCAGATGCCGCTGATGATGTGCCCGCTGCAGCCAGATCTGCGCCGCCACTGGGCGTACTGCGTCCACTGGCCGTGCTGCCGCCGCTTCCGCGCTGCGACAGCTTCGGAATCTGAAACTTGTTGTGCAGTCCCTTTATGAATCCCTCCATGCTGGCGGCCATCGTCGGAGAGGCGTACTGCAGGATGGTCATCATGTCGGTGTGATGGTCAAATCGCGGCGGTGGCTGCGACATGGAGCCGCTGAGGGCCGGCGAGACGGCTCCCGAGGATCCGCCGGCCCCCGCCGAAGTGGAGGCGGACTTGCGCTGTGCACCGCCGCCACCACCACTGCTGCCGCTGGCCAGGGCTCCCATGCTGGGACGTCGCCTGGGCACACTGTGCTCCTGGAAGGAGTTGGTGCTGTTGCTCTTGGTCAGCGGAACTCCTCCGCCGGTGCCCGATCCGCTGAGCTTGCTGCTGAGATTGCCCGAGGAGTTGGCTTTCTGGAAGAGATGCTTGCTGGAGGAAGAGGATGTTGCTGAGGACGAGGCTGCTGCGGTGGCCTTCTTGGAAGCGGGACCACTGTTCACGCCAGGCTTAAGCCCTGTGTGCTGCTTCTTGGTGGAACCGGAGGATCCAGCGGAGCTCATCGCAGCACTGCTGCTGCTGCTGCTGCTCTTCGATAGCTTCGCCTGGCCGCCGGACGAGGAACTAGAACCGGAGACGGAGCTCTTGCTGCTGCCCGTCTTGTTGATGGTCAGCTTGAGGCCCTCCTGGCTGCTGGGCTTGACCATGTACTCCGTGGAGGCTCCGGCCGGAGTGCTGCCTCCGGCGGAGTCGCTGCTGCCCCCGCTGGTGGCCATGCAGCTACTAGTTGCCGCTACTCCCGGCTGTTGCTGTTGCTGCAGCATTGTTGCTGTTGCTGTTGCCAGTGTTGCTGCCGCTGCTGTTGCTGTTGCCGCTGCTGCTGCCGCTGCTCCCTGACCCAGACTCCCTGACGCTCCCGCCGAGATTGGAGGCACCAATGACGCCGACGAGGCCGCTGCTCCCGCTCCCGCTGCCACTGTTGTTGTTGCTGACGGGATTGTTGGCGCTAAAGCTGCCGTCGACGTCATCAAACTAACCTGACAAAGTAAGCATGTGGTTGTGTGTGTGTGTTAGGGAACAAACGAACCAAAAATAAACCAGAAAATAACCAAAATTATAACAATCAAAAGGGGAACATCACGTGTGATCAGCAAAAAAAAAGTGAATTAAGGGTTTAACAATCCCACCAAAAAGTGGGAGTGTCAATGTCGTATGGCAAGAAAATATAGATAGAGAAAAAGGAAGAGAAAACAAGAGTGGACCCCATTAGTAATTAGCTTTTAAATCGGTTTGAAACTAAGTTACCCCATTTGTTTAAGGGATTCTAGTGCGGAAAGTATCGGAAAGGTAATTAAAAGTGTACAAATCCAATTAAGACATAAGGTAAACTAGAAACTACTCTAAACAAATAGGTAAAGTCTATGCTACCAAGCGCAGTTAAGATACCAATTATTATTCAAAATAAATAGTCAGAATAGCACAGTCACTTGAAATTTTTATCAAACTCAAGAGACTCACATAACAACTAACAAACAACTATAATAACAAAGAACAACCTCAAAAACGATAGGAATTTACTTTTGTTTAGGTCTCTTTGCTCTGTAGAAATAGGAGAGTACACCATGTTCTACAGGAATCATGCCAGGCCGAGCAATACAATACAAAACAAACAGATTAAATATATACATACGTGCTTAATGCAGGAAAAAAATGGTTAGAGCTTGCGAATTGAGAATATTGAGTGTTGGAAAGGCCCCATTACCGTAAAAAGATTTGGATTTGGTCGAAAATAAAACGGATGCAGCAGTATATGACAAATAATAGGATAATATATATTTACAAAAATAAGAAAAAGGCAATACGAGACACAAACAAAAAATAATAATAGTTGTAATAGTAACAATAATAATCATTTTCAACTACAGCAAAGGTAGGCGAATTACAAATCGTTTTATAGCTTAGATAAATACAGCATTTGCATTAGTTTAAAGATAGTTTCGCTCTGATTTGATTCTGCTTTGGTTAGGAGAGGTGGCAGAGAGTCAACTACGTGTTAGTCTTCCAGTGGGAGATGCTGGGGGAGGGTTGGTTGGTTGGTTGGTTGGTTGGTTGGTGTGGTGTGGTTGGTGTGGAGCACTTATAATGAAAACGGACTTACCGCACCTCCCGCCATGCCCTTGCGCAGGGCACTCAGCTCCAGTCCGGAGGCCCCCGCTCCAACTCCGACTCCAACGCCAGCTCCTGCTCCCACCACCACTGCTGCTGCCGTTGCAGCAGATCCGCCCGCTCCCGCGGAAGCCGCATAGCCGCCCAATCCTCCGCCCGACGCCAGATGCGAGAGACTGGCCACCGACTTAAGCTGCTGCTGGGAGGATTTCAGGGCGGCCACCGCTGCCGCCACACTGGCCGGGGAAATGCCTCCGCCAGATGAAACAGCTGCCGCTGCTGCTGCTGCTGCTGAGGATGAAGTGGCAGTGGAACCAGGTCCGGAGGAGGACTTCTCCTTCTTCAAGCTCTGGTTGCTGCCGATGGATCCACTGGCGCTCGCTAATGGAGGAATTGGCGGTGGTGGCGGCGGTGCTCCAACGCTGGCAAAGGAACGCACCAGACCGGGAGTTCCTCCGGGTCCCGATGAGACGGATGGTCCCGATGCAGCGACCCCCACAGCCGAGGCGGACTTATCCCCCTTGGGACTCAGGATGGTGGCGGCTGTGGCTGCGCTCTTCAACGTGGACATGCTCGGCTTGCCCGAGGAGCCATGTTTGGGCGAGTGTGTGCCGAATGGCGACTTTGGGCTATTGGAGGCGGTGTTGTGTTTGGGACTGCTGTAGACGGGCGAGTGTTTTGGGCTGGGACGCGCTGTTGGCACTCCGGCCATCAGACCCTGTCCAGCGCCACCTGCCTTGGGCGACGAAGAGGGCGAGGAGAACTTTCGCACCACTCCACCAGTTGCGGAAGCATCTCCACCAGCAGCCGGCGAGTTTTGGCGGGAGTATATCTTCTCTGGCGGTCCCATGGGCGAATCGTCGCGCTTCTTTTTGCGTTTTTTCTCCTTTTGCGTGTCGGAGGAACTGCTGCTGCTTGAGGACGACATGGAACTGCCAGAACCACCTCCACCTGACGTTGAGGAGCCGCTGGTGCTGCTCTCGTGTGGTCGCTTGGCGGCCACATTTACTCCAGTCGAAGTGGAACTGCTCTTTTTCGACGCGTCCTTGCTGGGATCCTTGCCCGTAATGGGGGTGATTGTTATTGTCGTTGGTGCGGCACTGGACGAGGCAGCCACGCCTCCTCCGACAGAAGCCTGGGCGTTCAGTGGGATAATCTCAATGCCTCCCGTGCGCTGAACTTCAACGCTGGGCACTCCTCCTGTTGATCCCGCCGACTTGCCATCCCCTGGAATGGGTGTGATGCTGACACAGTGCTTCAGATTCGGAGTCTTGTCCTTCCAGATATTCTTGTACTTGTCGGCAATGTCATGATCGCTCGTTTTGGCGGCGCCAGAGGAACTGGAGCTACCGCCGGCCGAGGCGCCACTGGTCGAACTGCCCGATTGGGGATCTGTTTCGCGCTTTAGATTGATCAGTCCCGCGATGGCCGCTGCAGCGGAGGTGGAGGCGGCAAAAGCATCCGCTAGGGATCGCGATTTGGCGTCCATTTTGAGGTTGTTGATGTTGGTGAAGCCACCTCCGGGCAAGCTTCCATCTGGCGGCGGTGCCGTGTCCATTGCGAACTGATTGAAGTTACTACCGCCGCCAGACGCAGTTCCTCCGCCCATGCCTCCACCTCCGATTGCTCCTGAACCCGCAGGGCCCGCTCCAGGACCTAAACCGCCGTGTAGTTTAAATTCATGCTCCTCATCCCAGCACTTTAGCAGCTTATAGATGACCATCGGAATGGATACCACTTTACGGACGGTACGGGTGAGTTTTTGAGACAGTTGCTCGTATTCGTTGCTCAAGCAGTAGACGCTACACGTGGGCTGACCGTCTTCTAGCAGGAAATCCACCGTGGCCAGCGACTCCTCGTACGGATGCTGGAGTTCTACAGTGATTTGGTTGAAGGAGACAGCGGTTACCTCCAGTATCACAGTGCTCTCCATGTCTGCATCGGATGAGATTAGGATGAGAAAGGAAGGGAATTAATGCATACAACTTACCATTATACTGCTTCTGCTGCTCGCGAACGCAGCTGGCGAGCAGGGTGTAGAACAGAGCCTGCTTTTTAAGGAACTTCACGATCCGCGGAACCTGGGCGGGCTCAGTGAAGGGCAACGAGGACACCAGGGTGCCTTGGAGCTTCCGATTGTCTGTAAAGAAGTAGCAGTGCGTCTCCTTGGGCAGGTTTACATACAGGCCACGTTGCGTGTTCCTAATGGCCTGTTTGGAGGCCGTCTGTACAATCAGATTCAGCACTGTAGTGGGCGGACTGGGAGGTGTGGCCGTGGCATCTAGCCCGGGCAGACCAAGTGCCTTCAGGGACTCCAGGCACACGGGCATCGGCTTGTTCAGTCGCAGAACATACGTGGCTGGCATCAGCAACGAGTTGTTCTGGTTGAGTTGGGCGTATGTGGGAACCTCCAGACCCGTCTGAGCATCGCGTGCCAGGGTCACTGTGGGCAGGGTCTGCAGTTTGTTCGCAGAGGAGCCTTCCAGATTTACAGTGGCACTCAGGCCGTGACTGCTGCGCATCACCTGATCGATGGAGAAGTCGCCGCTGGCCTGTTTGGGATCACCCTCGGGCAGGTGCAGTGGCGGGCAGAAGTAGGTGAGTTTCATGGGATGGCCACCGCGGCGGGGCAGCACCAGACCCACGGTCGAACTGCTCATCAGGGAGTAGCTGTCGCCGGAGTGGCCTTGCAGGTGCAGCTGGTAGAGGCTCTGAATGTCCGTCTCCATGGCCTGGAGCGCCACAAACGCCTTCTTCTTCACCTTGGGCTCGGCATTCAACTGGTAGATGGAGGACAGGCCCTCCAGCTGGACCGTGAAGTCGGCAAAGTCGCCGGACTTGAGGCAGGCCACCAGCTCGCTGGACTGCTGCTCTATCTTGCACTCGTGGTGCACCTTGACGTCCGACAGACTACCAGCGGCGTCCAGCAGGATCTCCACGTAGAACATGTCCGTCGAGATGAAGAGCAACTGCTGGTCCTCCATGAACTTGAGGCCCAATTGCCGCGAGAGGCTCTCGAGGCGCTCCACGAGACCGTGCCGCGAGGTGACCTTGATGTAGTGCTGCAGCTTGTCCAGCGCCGACTGCAGGGTGGCCTTGCAGAGCGGATCCAGTGGGTAGTGCTTCTCGATGAAGTACATCCGCACCGACTTTTTGATCTCCTCGTAACTCTTCGGCTTGCTCCGGTACTTGGCCCGCAGCTTCTCCATCATCGTCTCCTGCTGGATCTGCTTGTTCTTCTCCTCGATGCTGGGGATGTGGCTCCCAAAGCCTTTTTTAAAAATTTGTTAGTGGTTGCGGAAAATGAATATAATGGTATAACTAGTGGGTGCTCACCAGTCCCAGACGCCTTCGCATTGGATCCGCTCATCTTTTGGCTTTGCTGGGAAATTTTATACACTTACTGGTGCATTGGCATATTCAGCTAGCAATCGAGGTTGTTAAAAACAGTCGCGACCACTAAAAATGCAAGTAAATCCTCTTTTTACTATGTCTCAATCATGCCGAAAAATTTTCAACGCCAAAACAACAAAATGGCTGTCCTCTCTTCACAGTGGCCGAGAGGAAAGCATTTCAGAGTAGTTGCGAACTGGCCACACTATTCGTCCTCAGTTATTTTTAACTTAATAAGGGTATTCCCTTAATGCCCAATTCCTCTGTACCAAATGGGTTCGAATATAAATTCATGTTAAGAAATCTTCATAGTTATAAAATGACAAAACAAATATTAGAATCTGTACAGATGAATACATTAAACTCGCTTTACAAAATAAATATTTGTTGTACTTTTATATTATAAACGTTTGCTACTTAGCTGAGTACCCCTTGCTTAATATTAAAATTATTGCAATTATAGTTCCGATAGTTTTAGCGATACTCTAACAGCCCTGGTATTCCATCGCTATCTCTGTTGTTCTTGCATCTCTATTGAAAATAATAACATTTATTTCGGTTGCACATTTCAAGATGAATTTGGGCAAATTAAACGCTGTCAGCAGACTTCCTGCCCTTCGCTTAAGCCAGCAATACTCGAGCGCTGCTAAAGCGGAACTTCCGGCGTCCTTGGTGGATGAAGAGGAACCGGCTTATCCGCAGGCGGTGGACAGATCCGGCCTGCAGCCGCAACACAAAAATGTGCTCTTTAACAATGTGCCTTACCAGGAGGCACATTCCTGGATTCATCTGACCGAGAAATACCAGAGACAGGCATTCGGACGTTATGGCGCCAAAAGTAATGTAAACCCTAAGATTTGTTTCGATTCCCGCGGAGAGAAAGACAACAGGCAGGTTATGCAACTAGAAACGCTCCTGAAAATGCTGGAGAAGAACCGCGCGCAGAAGGCCGAGGAGCTGGAGAAGATCAACGCCCGCGAGGAGGACATTGCGAAGAAGTTGGAGAAGCTGAAGCAGTGGAAGGCGGACCTGCACGCGAAGGTGGCCAAGCGAGAGGCGGATGCGGCGGCGGCCATCGCTCGCAAGGAACGCCTGGTGGAGGAGGTGCGTCGACACTTTGGCTTCAAGGTGGACACCCGCGACGAGCGGTTCAAGGAGATGCTGGAGCAGAAGGAGAAGGAGGACAAGAAGAAGCAAAAGGAGGCCAAGCGAAAGGCAAAGGAGGAGAAGATGATGGCCAAACTGGTGGAGAAGACATCTGCGTAATGTTACTTTAGTCGCTAAAACCATCTATATAAGCAAGGAACTGTTGTCTGTTGCCTACTAAAATAAATGTCCACCAAGAGGTACTTTTACCAAAAAATTCGAAGAGATATAGCAAATTAACAATAGAAGAAATATAATCCCCGAAGGATTGAACGTATTATACGCGGTGAAAACCCATGTAGATAATCAATGATATGTTTACTTGACAATGTCAAGTCGACTTTTAAGTGTGTTAGCGGATACACAAACCACAATCCTGTTATCGGTAGCGTTTAGACTATTCGATAAATATGATATCGTTAATTTTTTTTGAATTTAGTAACATTTTGAACGGGAAACATCGTTTTGAAAGAAACTAAAACTTTAATTATTATGAAAATTTTCCAGTTAAGAAATACTTTGTATTTGGTCCAGTCCTTATAATAAATTACCACAGTTCCCTTATATATAAATTAATGTGTTTAATCTTAATATGAAACGTTTTTTTATCATTTTGTTTGAACCCGAGCCTTACAAAAAAGTTCTTAACGAAAAACTTAAATTCAAATCACTTTACGGAATTTATTTTAAATAAAAGTAAAGGATTGTATTTATTATCACTGAATATGCAACTGGATTACCATGTCATGCAACAAAAATATAACAAACAAATGAAGAGGCCATCGAAACTTGTTGAGCAGGTGCAACAGGTGCGATGTCCTGGCAACGCAGCGTAAACAGAGCAAAGGAGCTCAAGTTCAGCTGTTGCATTGGCAACGGACGTGCCACGGAATGTTTTATCGATAGCCACCAATGGACAAGGACCACGGCATAACAAGCAGGAAATTCCAAGAGCAGACACTTTAGCCAGCAATGTCGCGCTACAAAAGCGTTTGAAAATCGGAAAAACCCAGTGGCAAATTGAGTCAGCAAGCTCCGGGATCAGATAATGGGGAATACGGAGAGTAATGTGACCAGCGGGGTAAAGAAGCAGGCCGGAGTCTCCACCCAGGCCCTCTACAAGTTCGTGAACCTCAAGGGCGGCGGCCTTCTGGTGGACATGATGAAACGGGCCTGCCAGACCAAGCAGTTCGCCGAGATCGACCACGCCATCAAGACCAAGGTGGAGCCCTTCCTGTACAACAAGGGTGCGGGTCGCTACTTCCCCATCTCGAAGCTCGTCCTGCTCCGCAATCGGGATCGCCCCCGCACCCGCCAGCTGCCCGAGATTAGGGCGCTCGAGAACCCCGATGAGGAGTTCAACATCCACGATTACTGTCCCGAGGTCTCCGAGGCGGAGTACATCTCCAATCCGACCGCCTATCGATTCGTCTGCTGGGATCTGAACGTGAGTGGATGGGTTATATCTTACTATACACACACTTTTAATGTATAGCCTCTTCAATATATAATAAGTTAGTAAAGTGGCTTTAGAAGTCAGACCTAGTTCAGTAAAAACTTCTACCAGAAAGTACTTAGTTATTTTTTACAAGGGCTAACATCTTATAACTTTACAATAGTATATTACTGAGATTCCCCAAACCACATTGTAATTACTTCGTATTTAATCACCTATTTAACCTATTTTCTTCCATATTTAAGCTGCGTGGAGCTGTGGGCGAGACCATCCTACATTTGTGCCTGCTGAACGCTTCTTCGTTGCACGCTGATCTTGCCAAGAGGCTACTGAAGTTCTACCCAAAACTTATCCTGGACACCTACATGAGCGACGAGTACTATGGAGAAAGTGTCCTGCACATTGCCATCGTCAATGAGGATCCTGCCATGGTGAAATATCTGCTAGATGCCAACGCAGATGTCCAAGAGCGGTGAGAAAATGGACCATTTTAGATTAAAAGTCTTCTTAAAAGCAATTTAGTACCAATCTTATTTTAAAAACCATTGTTTGAGGAATGTAATTTTGCTAAGAGCATTGTTATTATTTATTTATTTATAATTATCACTTTCTAATCCAAATTCTTTACCTTCATAATTCTTTAAATCTTTAAAACAACTAGAATCCGTTACATAAAATTACTAAAAATATTGAGAAGATTTTAAAAACGTATTATTGCATATTTTTCAGTTGCTGTGGAGCCTTTATGTCGGCGGAGGATACAAAGTTTTCCAGGACGGATTCGCCGGATCACGAGTACGTGGCCCTGTGTCCCATGACCAACTACGATGGGTATGTGTACTGGGGCGAGTATCCCCTAAGTTTTGCGGCCTGTCTGTCGCAGGAAGAGTGCTTCCGATTGGTTTTGGCCCGCGGAGCTGATCCTGATTTCCAGGACACCAACGGAAACACCGTGCTCCACATGCTGGTCATCTACGAAAAGATCGAAATGTTCGACGTAGGCTATGAGGTGGGAACGAACATCCACATAAAGAACGTCCAGAACCTCACGCCCCTCACTTTGGCCGCCAAGTTGGGCAGAGTGGAGATGTTCTTCCACGTGATGAGCATCGAAAGGGAGATTTACTGGCAACTGGGGAGCATCACCTGTGCCGCCTATCCACTTCTGATGATAGATACTATTAATGAGGAGACCGGCAATATCAACAAGGACTCCGTGCTCAATTTCGTGGTGTTTGGCGATAAGTTGGAGCATCTGGAGCTGCTCGATGGCGTGGTCATCGACTTGCTGAAGACCAAGTGGGACACGTTCTGCAAGTCGCGGTTCTACAAGCAGTTCTACATGTTCGCCCTCTACTTCCTGATCTCGCTCTTCAGTTTTATCTTGCGACCAGGACCTGACAACCAGGACGAAGACGAGGATGGAGCCAACAGCACCACGGTTAAGAATGATCTGTATAGGCAAAATGGGTCCCATACGTACCATCGTCAACCTAAGAGGGCTTCTCAGAGCACAGAATACAGTTGAGTATATTAAAGTAGGAGAACAAAAATAATAATTTTTTATTTTATTTTTCTATTTTATATTAAGGTCAAGGAACTTATTTTTATAATTAAACATTTATCAGTTTGTGTTATAGATTGGAACTTGTAGCATATAAAATTCAACTATATAATTATATATTTTTGTATATCTATAAATTTCCTCTAGAAACATTTTGGCTGAACTTTACCGAGTACTATGATCCATCGGAAGTTGAGGTACTGCCCGCTTGGTGGGAAAGTTATGCCCAGTGTCCCTTGATGAATCTCGAATCCGATTTGGCCAAGCTCCGTATAATGGCAGAACTATTAAACTTTGTGGGAGCTATACTTTATCTTCTTGTCGCTTTGCGAGAGGCTCGTTTTTTAGGCCTGAAAATGTTTATTGAGAATTTGGTAAATTAATTAACATAAATTATAATTGTAATCACTAATTCAAAACATCTTTTAAGATGACGGCTCCTTCACGTGTAATGTTTCTGTTTTCGTGTGCCCTGATGATGACCATACCCTGGTTGAGGGTTTCCTGTCTCACCGAGATCGATGATCACGTCACCGTTGTGATAATGCTAACCACTGCTCCATATTTTCTATTTTTCTGTCGGTGAGTATTTGTCTTAAAATTACAAAACTTAAGTAGGAACATAAAAAAAAAAACATTTAATATCTTAAAAACATAAACATTCATTCAAAAACCAGTTATACTTTTTTAGGACGAGAAGATTATGATATGAAGAATGAATATTCAATTGTTTTAGTTTGTTGTAGTGTGGTCTTGCTTTTTTGGTTACCAAAAGAGGATAAAGTTTAGGTAATGCATATTTAAACCTCTTTTCCGCTATTTTTTCCAGGGGCTTCAAGACCGTCGGTCCCTTTGTGGTGATGATATACCGCATGGTCATGGGAGATCTGCTCCGATTCGTGTCCATCTATTTGGTGTTTGTGATGGGCTTCTCGCAGGCCTTCTACATTATTTTCCTGACCTTCGACAACCCAACGACGCCGGACGCTGAGGATGCAGAGTCCAATCCGATGCCCTCGCCCATGGAATCGATCGTGGCCATGTTCCTGATGTCGCTGACGAACTTTGGGGACTACTACGGAGCGATGGTGTCCACGCAGCACGAGTACGAGGCGAAGATCCTGTTCTTCCTGTTCATGGTGATCGTGAGTGTGTTGCTGGTGAACATGTTGATCGCCATGATGGGCAACACGTACCAGAAGATCGCCGAGATCCGCAACGAATGGCAGCGCCAATGGGCCAGGATCGTCCTGGTGGTGGAGCGGAGTGTCCCTCCCGCCGAGCGATTGAAGAACTTCATGCACTACAGTCAATCCATGTCGGATGGCCGGAGGGCCTTGGTCCTTCGCCTAAACATGACCGTAAGTTAAATGTAACCTATGTTTAGGGAAAGTAATCTAAACGTTCTCTGACCAGGATGAGGAAAAGGAGGAGATGAAGGAGGTGCAGGAGATGAAGCGCATCCATCAGCGCTTCTCCAAGAAGCGGCAAATGGAACGCGAAGCCCGCGCCCTTCGACGTCAGCAGGAGTACGAGAAGTTCTTCGGCACCGCCCCCAAATCGGAGAGTTCCGATAACAACAACTTTTGAAGATCCATTTGGACATTTGGACAAACCAGAGTCACTTACTTAGTTCAAGTTTTATTGAGCCTTGTTAAAATGTGTTCGTTTTGAGCAATAAATTTAGTCTACATTGCCTTTCACAGCTACAATTTGATGTCTTTGTTACTAATTATTATGAAAATATGGGGGATATCATAAATACATCTTTAAATTCATCAAGTAACCAATATATCAATTTGCCAGTTGCTAAAGAATTTCTAAAATAAAATGTATTTTTGTTAGTTTTTATTGAAATTTAATTTCTTAAAATTCAGATAAGCTACATTTTGTTGTTCAATATGAAACATGACTAAGTGATTTTCCTACACTGAAATAAACAATGCTAAAGAAATTCTAGTATATACAAATGTCAAATTCATGAACAGATTTTTCAAATCAGTTTTAGCCACAGCCATTGGCAAATAATCGATGACTTATTTATGGGAGCTATGAAAAATCTGTGGCACAAGTGTCGATGCATGCAAACGACAGGTCGCCCCAAACAAACAAATATCAAAATCAAATTCACTTAAAACAACATTTAATAAAATCAATGTGCTTTTGAGGTTCGCCCACCAAAAAAAAAGGAACGAAGAAAAATGTCCCACAAAACCGGTGAACAATCATTTTGCGATGGGTCCTAGGTAAATTTGCATTTGCTTGTGGGAAGAGTGGAACTGGAACCATAACTCAACGACTAGCACTTTTGCAGCTCTCATGTGCGTTGACAGTTTTAAATCAAAGAGCAAAGCACAAATGCAAACAGAGTTAACAAAGGTCAAACCCCTTAACCCTTGACAGCCCTCGCACTCTCAACCCCCCAATCGGCAAAATAAATTGCAAACTTTTCTTTCTTTTGCACTTTGATTTGCATAAGTAATTTACTTTAAACAAACTCTTGAGTATCGGCAAAAGAAAGTAAAGAAATTTTCAGCCAAGAAAAAAGGCAGTCAAATGTGAGGGGAGAAAGGAGTGCGAGGAAAGTCGAATTTCCTTTGAGTTCTAGTGCCAGTTCACCGGGGACTGGTCCATAATTCTTATTTGAATGCTTGTTTAACCATTTTCCTCTTTCCAAAGCCCGAGTCCCTGAAGGATTCAACCTGAGTTGGGTATCGGGTATAATTCTTGAGTTTCTTTTTTAAAATTTGTGTGTAAAAGAAACATGGCCAGCGAAACAATTACGATAGTTAGGGCCAAATCACAGACGGCATTTAAAAGTCATTTGGCGAACGCCCCTCACCGAAATTGCGCTATAAACGATGTTGCTTAAGGACCATAAACCAGGCCGATTTTCCGGGAACACCGAGAAGGTGAAAAACTGTCCGTTCGCATTACCATTTCGTATTTTCCTTGGCCCATTACCTTTCGGCGCTTTTATTGTTATGGTTTTACAATGTTTGTGTGTGCCGAGGGGCGTAATTAAACAGCTTTCTCAGCCTTTTTTACGACTGGAAATTTCACAAGTCGAGAGGGCGAACGAGATACATATCTAAGGTTTGTAAAACTTTATGACCACCTAAATTTATAAATAGGAAGAGTATAGTTGAAATACCTTTGTTTTTGTAAGATTACACTGATTGATTAGTACATTCACAACTAAAATAGCCCATACAAATAGATAGCATTTTTTTTTTTGCGAAATCAACGAAAAGTCATTTCCTTTTACTATAATTCTCATAAGTAAGAATAAATGTGATTAAATAACACCATGTTTCAACACCTTTTAGTCATTATTATTATAATCTTAACTTTATGTTCTTTAACATAAAAAATTGAACTGTAAGAATAGCCTTTATTCATAACGCAGAAGGTTGGGAAAAATATTTACATTCAGCAATTAGGGGAAGTGGGCGTTGATTTGGCCCAGTGGGCGTGCCCACACCATTCACAGCTGCCTGCGAGGCTGAGGCCAAAACATATGATTACGCAACGAACTCGACACCTAAAACTCAGAGCCAGACTCCGACTCAAAAGGTGTGTAATTACATGGCCAGGACACAATGGCAAAGCCAATCGCCAAAGCTGGGAACATACTTTCTGGCCACACTGTGACACATTCAGATGGTAATTGTTCTCCCAAATAATAAAAAAAAGGGGGTGATGATTTCTGTGGGGGCAGGGTGAGGAGGGATTAAGCGAACCCCTTTTGTTGTGACCGTCAGGGGTTGGACACCATATCATTAACGCCACACCAAAGGAAAACAATTTTTCCAGAGGCTGAGAACTTTAGCACCGATCGAATTGGAACATACTATATACAATATGAAGCGAAAAACGAATGAGTTGAGAATCGCAGCGGGAACTAAATTGCTCTATTCAAACTCAATTAAAGTCAAGCTGCGGCCCCGAAAATAGAGCTCCGATTGTGAGTGATCCCTGCCCTTTAACACTTTCATTGGGATCGCGAATCCAGCTCCTTCGTCCTTTGTTCGCGTTCCTGAATAAAGTCGGTTGCTAAACGCTTCCGGTGCTGAGAAAGAACCAAAGGATCCGACCTGATGCGATCCCGAAAACGATCCGATCCCACGCATTATCCGGCAACGCTCCCATTGATGTCAATCCTTGATAGCCCTACAATGCAAGGTGTTTCAGGCCTTTGTATCAGTATCTTTATCTTTTCAGGCTTTATTCAGCCTTTCAACCTTCATCTTTTCTCTTGGGTCTTTGAGCTGCTGCTACAATTGCAATTACGTAATCGTTATCATGATGTGCAAATCGATAAACGGATGTTGTTGTGCCCTCCCTCCGAAAAATCTTCCTCCCCCATTGGACTCCCTCTATTATTGGCCCAGACGAGCGCCATAAAAATCGTTGCCTTAATTCAAATGGCCGCCACTTGCCGCGAATCTTTTCTGTTTGCCAACTCATAAAGCGGAACTTTTATGGGCTCAAATAGATAGCTTCGTGGTGGTTCGGATGTGCTTAGACACTGCGCTAAAAGGTCATAAAGGAGTGCCAAACAAAACGCTAAAGGGACATTTTTAAACTTGGTTACAAATAACATAAGTACAATAAGACTTTTGTGTAGAAGGATAACCTTTATTAAAATACAAAAACATATTGCGCTTAAGCTAGGAATTTAGATCAATATAAAAAAAATTTGACTAATTTGAGTTCAACTTGGACATAAATTATGTAATTTAGATTACAATCTTTTAAAAAAAATTTTTCTAACTCATATTTGCCTTTTAGAATACAAATTTGTATGGGCACTTTCTTTAATTATTCACTTATTTTAATGATACTATGATCCTCCAGTATTTTTTGATTTTCGTATTATCACCTAAACATATTTCTAATGTAAATCAACAAATTTACCTTCAATTTATTGATCGAATTCTTGTGTCCCACCTCACATCATCTTCGTCGATTCAATAATACGCCTCGATTTGATTGAAAACCACTCGAGAACCGAGGGGAAGCAAAAAAAATAAACAAATTCTAACAAAAAAAAAACCCGCAAAGTTTTAATTGAATTTCCTGAACAAAATAATGTTTTGCCACTTGAGTCTCGCGGGAGGACGCTAAGCAAACAATCAACACAACAACAGCCACAAAAACGTTGACGGCGACGCCGCCAAGTCTGAATGACTGACTGACTGATTGACGGACAGATTGAATGGCTGGGGATAAGGCCGATTGGATGGATGGATGGGGCTGTGACTTGGTCTAGATATGCATACACACTTGGAGTGAAAATTGAATTCGCCAAATCAAATCACTTGAGTGAAAATGTTGCATTCAGTCAAAGAAAATAAATAGGAAACACACAAATAAACAAGCGGAGAAGGGGCGGTGAAGCGAAGGTGACTTTGAATTGCTTAAAGAACGCTTTGATCTGCGACAGCATTAAACGCGCTCAATCAAACCCTTTGACTTTGGCGAAACCATTTGCCAAATGACTGAAATTAATTAAGCGAAGAAGCCACAGGAAAATAAATCAAAGCCAAAAGCCCGGCAAATACCAAAGGATAATTGAAATGGAGCCTGAAAACGGAACGATTTTAGCTTTTTATTGAATCTAGGCCTTAATTTAAACTGAACTTAAATATACAACATGACGTTTTTATTTTTTATTAAAATAATCTATTCTTACTAATCAGCATTGTTAAGTGCATCATTATAATCTGGTTGTCATTAAGATGAAGTTAACGCTTTCATTTATTAATATATTAAATTTGAAACAAAAAACCATTAGTAAATAAATTCTTAACTTCTTGTGTATTTGAATTGTATGATTAAATCATTATCAGAAAATGTTAATAAGGTTAAATATTAATTATTAGAGTCTTTTTAATTTTTCAGCACTTACAAAAGTAAAAGTAGAATTATAATATTGAAAAATAAATAAATTGTTGTTAAAATTGTGTTCATAACGTTTTTCAATTAATAAACATTTATCTGTGTATTCGTTTTTCACCTTTAGAATTTATTGTATTTGTTAAGCCTACAAAATTGTGTCTCTAATGAAGTCATAAATCGGTTCAAAAGCCGAGGAGGCGTTAAACATCAATGCAGAAGATTGCAGGCTGTCAAAACGATTCGAGTCGTTATATCCTGGGGGGTTGGAATGGAAAACTGCTTCTGACAGCCGCCCGTCAGGTGGAGTGGACCTCATTTGGCAGCGGTTTTCCCAGGGACACGCCCATCCTCCCATGAAAACGTTGGTGTTTGGCCCTCGGGCTACGAGACCGCAAGATTTGGACACAAATTTTGGTGTTTTTCGGCAGCTAATCGATGGGCGGCTGTACTTTGGATTGAGGAATCTGATCCAACTGTGCTTGTTGGTCGTAAACACACACCGTGGGATTCGGCACGCCGGCCCGGAAGGAAACTCACCTCTCCTCCACTCGAATCCGGAATCCGTCCGCCAGTTCGGAACCCACTTCAAACGAAAGTCGCATCGAGTGGGCACTTTGACGGCGACGATTTGCTCGGATAGGAGCGACAACAAAAATTAGGCCCACACTGGAAATAAATAGTGATGAAATCAAAATAAATGATTAACTATGCCAAAATCAGTTAAACCATCATTTGCATATTTCTATCAGGAAGGACCTATTCATAAGCTCACAAAAACCCAAAAAGGCCTAAAGGTTACCCGAATATTGCTATAAAAAGTAATGTTTTTTCAAACATATTTCAAAAATATTTTAGTTTCCCCTTGTTAAAAACTTAATGATGTACAGCATAGTTTCTTATATCTTGTTAAGGACTTTTTTAATCTCTAGTGGTGCCATCCCTGTTTGCATAATTACTTTGCACCTAAATGATTGAAACTAGTTCACGATTTTCTCTGCAGTGTATCCAAAAGCACTTCAGATATTACCCCACTCCCCTCGAAGTCAACCCCTAAATTCGCAAGGAGAAAAATATGCAAAAAGAATGGAAATGAAATGAAATGAAATATGAAAACGAGGCATAAAGAAATTTGACTCAAGGATCGCGGCGGTTCCTTAAGTGGCTCGTTTCGATTACAAACGAGTGAAAAAGGCCTCAAGACGAGATCCCAGGCAAAGTCGTAAGTTAACCCCACCGGACTGGCATGGTACTCGAACTTCGTTTAAGAAATTAACATCGTTTAGTCCAAGTGGCTGATGGCGGAATCGGCGAGGAAGGGTTAAGGACAATGGGGACAAAGGGGGTGGTGGGGGAGATGTGTTAAGGTTTCTGCCTTAATCTGTTATGACATCTAGGACCTGGAAATGTAATGAACTCTAATCGAGCAAGGATTATGAGTGGCCATCGAAGACCTACGCTCTGACAGCTCCGACAATTGGATTTGCATTTGCATTTTCCCACATTCAACCAGGGCTGAATAAGCCAATGCGGGCTTACACATGTTTTTCACAGCAATTATCCTTTTAGCAAACACCGCAAGTTGTTCGGAAAATGGTGAATAAAGGTGAATTGTTTTTTTTCCCCCGGGATGATATTGCGAAATATTATCGTTGATTTGGAACAATGCAAGTGACAATAACTGACCCCGGAAATAGTATTCTATTCAAAGCGGTAAACAACGAGATTGTTTCCTCGAGTTCTCCTGAAAACAGGGCAAAACAATGGGTGCACCAAACGGATACAAAAGTTGTAGGAATTGTGCAACATCCATGACAGTAGCGGAACCGGTTTGCATCAGGTGAAGCCGAAACGGAAGTCGACAGGACATGTGGGCATCCTTAGATCGCTATAGGGTTTTCCTGCAGCATATCCTTCGAAGAATGGCCCGATTTGTTTTCCTAATGGTCTGAGCTTGGGATGAGCCGAGAGGCGCAATTCCTGAGACAATTTGGCCATTTCTTGTCGCATAATCACGCCCGGACCTAAAAGTGAAACCCGGATATCATGGGAAATGCAAAATTATAATACAATTATATTTCTTTGGGTCTAGAAAATTATTGGAGTTACATAAAAGGATCAATTCTTTAGACAGGTTTTTACATTTATTAATATTTGTAAGCCTTTTAAATAACTCCACATGTGTTGTTGTTTGGTTAAGAATTTGCAGAACCCTAAAATGTTTTTTTACAAAATGATATGTTTATAAGAAAATAATTAAACAATGAATTCTTGGTATTGCAAGGTAACATCATATAACAAGTGATATTTAGAATACCAAAAACGAATTATTTTCTCCACTTTCTTGGAATAATTCCATTAACCATTCAAAATTTTACCACCAAAACGTTTTTATAATCCCTAGCAGGACCTGCCATCCCTTAATCTCTGCCCTTCCATCAACATCAAACGATAAATGCGCTATAATTTTTCATTTTTCCAACCCAAAATGAAACGACGAAGAGGAGCATCAGAAAGGCAAAGGAAATGGAGGGAAAGTCGTGAGCATGCCAAAAATGCTCTTAACTGGAATGACATGTGAAAAGCGCCGAAATCTGTGAGGCAATCAAATGGACACGTACGCCAAGAACCAGAGGAAATCAAAGGAAAATCTAGTGGGTGGAAAATGGAAATGCAAAATGAACAAAGGTCGAACTAAAAACGTGAGAAAATTCAGCCAAAACGATTCCTTTTCCAACTGCCGACGCCAGGTGCGAGGCGAACTGAATTATATTACGCAAAAATGAGGAAAAAAGCATGTATAACTTGCAAAAATGATACATGCATTTATATATGCCGTATCAATAATTGAACAATTCAATCAACCGAACAATGATGGGAATGTAACCTCATTTGGCTTTTATGTTCGTTTTATTTTTGTCATTATCATTGGATCCATTCTGGATATTGTTGAGTCTCACATTTGCGCGATTGTTCCTGAATTTAATTAAAAAAAGAATGAATGAAAAAAATTATATTTGCGGAATACTACAACAACAAAAAAACAACAGAAACCAGCTCCCCAAATGACAATTGAATGGCAACAACAATAATCAACAATAAAAAAAAAACAACAATGCGGGAGAAAACAATGAAACGCGAGTCCCTCTCTTTCTCTTTCTCTACAGAGAATCGGAGAATTAAGAATGGGTTAAGCGGTGAGGGTGATTTCTGGCGACAGGATAATGGTTAATATTGTTTTCGGGTAATAGTAATCACGGCACAACTTGACTCATCTCTCACCTGTCATTAAACGATCAAATTAAAATTACATTCATCAAATTTTCAACGGCAGACTACTGTATTCATACTGATAAGTTGACTGCCATCTGTTGTACCTAAATCTGAATATATGGATTTTGTTAACCAATTTACAAAACTACAGATTTTACACCTTTGCTTTGCATTGTTAGTTATAAAGATATCAAATCTTATTAAGAAATTTAATAAATACTAAAAACTAAACTAAACTGAATAAATTATTACATTTCTTATTCAATAAGATAATAATATCAATTTTTAATAATAACACTTTCATCAAAAATCAGGTGTTTTGTTATTTTACATTATAATATGTATATGTATGTGGTTACAAAAACAAGTAAATCGAAATTTGTCATTTTAAAACAATTTATGCTTTTTAAGACTGACATGCAAAGCTTCCATTTCTCAAGAAACATAATTTATATTGTAAATGTAGTATTTATTTAAGCCGCATGTTAGTGGGGCACAATTCTTAAAAAGCAAGAGCCTGTATATTTTCCTGTATTTATCCCACTCTCTGGGCTATTATCACTCACTTAGTGTCCTCGTCTGCTAAGTGAAATGCTGAATACTTAGAAAGAAAAATGTGGCCCGGACAAAACTTTTTCCATTACACAACGTAGAACAGTTTTTTCCTTTCATTATTATTTGAGCTTCGTTGTTGTTGCCGTTGTCCTTTCTTCCTTTTTGGGGGAAAGCAGACACAAAGGAAACGTTGAGAACGCTGAAAGCTTTTTATGCTCTTACGCTATGGACCAGGTATAAGAGCTTTGTAAATGCAATTGGAAATTGCACTAAGCTTTGCGTGCATGCATGTGTGGGAGAAAGGGAAAGGGAGGGCGATATTCAGAGGGAGAGAGGGAGCTTCAGTTGGGCTAACTTTGGTTTTGGGGCAACGGAGTTTGAGGGTTTGTAAGATTAAATTGAACTGCACTTTAAATCTTGTTACCAAAGTGCAGAGCAAGTAAGACAATTAATACTAAGACTGGAATAAAAGTACAAGTTAAAAAGTTTTTTTAATAAATATACTGATCTTATCACAAACAAGATTACTTTATTATATTTTTGTTATCATTACTTTTGCTAGTGCGATATGTACTCTAATTAACGAGAATCTTAATCTTAACTCTTGTTAAACAAGAGTTATTTATTGGTTTTTCATAACTAACTACTCCTATACGATTCCTATTCACAACATTAACTTACAGGAATAGTCCAAATTCTGTTGCTGCAAAAGACACATAAGTGATTTATTTTATATGCTAAGGTTTTTTTTAATAAGACTTACCGATAAAAATGAATACATGTTCTGAGTTGATTTTCTTAACGTCTATGATCCTTGAAGTGCATTCAAAAGCAAACCAAAATATATTCTATGCCCTTTGCCCCTTCCAATGAATAAATGAAAAAAAAACGCTTTTTCAGTGCTTATTTAGAAAACAAGAAATAATAGATGACTAAAACATCTTTATAATCAAGCCCATAACATAGGAACGTTCTACATGCATCTGGGTGAAGATTTGCCTCACTTCCATTCGCTTCTTTGTGGGCTTCTTTATTCAGGCTCACTTTTCTATGGCCAAATAAGTAAATAATTGCAGTAATATCCTTTCTGGAGCGGCCAGGGAGAAGTGGCAAAAAGGGAACGGAACAGAATGGAGAAGAATGGCGAGCGAAATGAAAGAATGCGAGAATGGGAGAATGGAGAACGGGGCGAGAGAATGGAAAGCGTGTTTCCATGTCCTTTTCACAAACTAAAAAGTCCTTTCACACACACATAGTACAGAGTACACATAGAGAACGGTATATAGCTGAACACAGACACCCACAATGGACAAAAATTCACACCAAAGACCCATTGTGATTGGCCCAACACACATACACTCGCACGTGGAGAGAGAGAGAGAGAGAGAATTTGCGCTTCCTCTCAAACTGCATCTCCATCTCTCGCTCTGGCTGCCTGGGGGAAGCGGAAGTGCAACGTCGCCGTGCAAAACAATAACGGAAATTGTGTGCCCACTGTGCGAAAATCAATGTGCTCCCGCTCTCTCTCTCTCTCTTGGGGACTTTGGAGCCCATTTCCCCCTCCACAGAAATGGGGTCGCTAAATCGAATAACACGAAGCAGAGCCGAACGAGCTCTATTGAGCTCCTCTATTGAACACACCCCTCAATGGGCGAACAACTATAACCGATATAAAGGAGCCAATAGAACAAAGCCAATGGAATAATGGACCACAAAGGCCAAAGAGAGAAGGCGCTATGTGTGAGTGAGAGCGCGACGGCGGCGCAGCTCTCTCCCAGGTAACAGCCTCAGCCTCTGTCCCGTTCGCACTCCTACTCTCTTACCTAAGTAACAATGTGAGGGTTGCTCGTCACCTCTCTCCCGAAGAGAAACGGGATTTGGCTGCAGTCGTGTCGGCAGCACTGGAACGCCACTAAAATCAGTCACAAAAAAGCATTTGAGCCGAGCAGAAGCACAGCAAGAGCAAAGCAAAGCAAGAGCAAAGCAGAAGCACAAGCAAAAGCAAGACAGTCATTGACATAAAGACAAGAACCGAACAAAAAACAAAATCACAGTTTAACTACAGACAATTGTGTTCGAGAAAGTGAAGTGTTTATCTTGAAAGAACGTCAAACAAAAGTGATCAAAATTGCTGGAATGGCCACCTTATCGACGCATCCCAATTACGGTTTCCATTTGGGTCAGGCCCAGGGATTGGAGGACTACGCTCCGCAGGGCCAGCTCCAGCTGAGTCCCAGCATGGACATGGATATCAAAAGGGTGCTGCACTACTCGCAGAGTCTGGCGGCCATGGGCGGTTCGCCCAACGGACCGCCCGGCCAGGGTGTGAATGGATCGCCATCAATGGGCCACCACATGTCCAGCCACATGACCCCGCACCACATGCACCAGGCGGTCTCCGCCCAGCAGACCTTGTCGCCAAACAGTTCCATTGGATCCGCCGGCAGTTTGGGCAGCCAGAGCAGTCTGGGCAGCAATGGCAGTGGTCTGAACTCCAGTCACCAGTCCGCCGGCATGCACAGTTTGGCCACTTCGCCCGGTCAGGAGGGTCACATCAAGCGGCCAATGAACGCCTTCATGGTCTGGTCCCGCCTGCAGCGTCGTCAGATCGCCAAGGATAATCCCAAGATGCACAATTCGGAGATCTCCAAGCGCCTGGGTGCCGAGTGGAAATTGCTGGCGGAGTCCGAGAAGCGACCCTTCATCGACGAGGCTAAGCGCCTGAGGGCGCTGCACATGAAGGAGCATCCGGACTACAAGTACCGCCCACGGCGGAAGCCCAAGAACCCTCTGACCGCCGGACCCCAGGGAGGATTGCAGATGCAGGCCGGCGGCATGGGTCAACAGAAGCTGGGAGGTGGCCCAGGAGCCGGAGCTGGTGGCTACAATCCCTTCCACCAACTGCCGCCCTACTTTGCACCCTCACATCATCTGGATCAGGGCTATCCGGTGCCGTACTTCGGAGGATTCGACCCTCTGGCCCTGTCGAAGCTCCATCAATCGCAGGCTGCGGCGGCGGCGGCGGTCAATAACCAAGGTCAGCAGCAAGGACAAGCCCCGCCCCAATTGCCGCCCTCCTCGCTGAGCAGCTTCTACTCGGGCATCTACTCCGGCATCTCGGCTCCCTCGCTGTACGCCGCCCATTCCGCCAACGCCGCCGGACTCTACACATCCTCGTCCACCTCCTCGCCGGGATCCTCGCCCGGTACCATCACGCCCAATGGAATGGACGGGTCCATGGACAGCGCCCTGAGGCGACCGGTGCCGGTGCTCTATTAGGGAGGGATGAGATTTAGGGTAGAGTACAGAGTAGAGTACAATTGTTGAAGCATTCCCAAAGTGATCCACTGGTTTTAAATCTTCAAAAGCTCTAAGTAAGCCAATCCAAACCACTCCGCATAATTTTAGTACAATCTTTGCGCACTTCAGATCTAAGAACTAAGAAAAATGAAAAACACACACACAAAACATTCCTAGCCAATACACAAACTATAAACTATAATTTATTTCGCGCACTACAACACAAAAACAAAAAACAAAACCTAATTGTAAATTAATTTTATTTAGTTTTAAGCACTGAGAGAACGCCTCCTCCTTCTTGTTGTTTTTTCGCATCAGCACCAGCTTAAATTGTAGCTTCTAGTTTTAAACGTCTTACCCTCTCAAATTGTAAATATCCCAGCCAGTTTCGTTATAGTGTCAGTGTAGCCCGAAATGCGAGGCAAAGAACGTACATCAATGTATTATTGTATTATTAATTGTATTTAAAGTAAACGTTATCATCTAAGCAACAAATGGTTAATGAAAGCCAACACAAAACAAAGAAATTTAAAATTTAATAAAAACAAAATAACTTGAGAAAACCGAATTTCAAACTATGCCTATTTATTTATAATATTTTACAGTTTAAAAGGATGGAGTGTGATATTTTGTTTCAGAATGGGTTCAGAATTGAGTGCATTTGGTGTTTCACTGTAAATGGCAATCTTAAAAAGGTTTTACACCCATGAAAACTTAAACAGCAAATTTCTAATTTATTTCAACGATTCGAATAAAGTTATACAAGCCTTAAACCGGCCTAACAAATTTCAGATATTCCAAAAGCCTGTTCACTAAGATATACTTTAAGCTTGATAATTATCTCAAAATGTATACGCCGTGTGTCTTTCAAATTTTCTGCTTTATAATTTCAACGATTATAATCTCTTTCCCATAATTGGATTATCATATTTTTATTTGAACTATTTTTGAAGATTTTTCATAAACTTTCAGATTAATTAAGTTTATGTTCTCAAAATTATTAACGAAATCCATTACCAGTTTGAATATTCATAAGACAAATTATACAGCATTTAACATAATATTATCAGCTCGATTGAGTGAGTCACTTGGGTATAGTTTAAAACACTCGTTTCATCATCACCTAATAATGCGGACGGGTGTTCTGTTTTTTATTCAGCTTGGTATTCAGCTTAGCCCAAGCTCCTCTCCCTTTGCTGATCAAATTAACCTTGTCTCTGGGTATCTTTACCATTATTTTGTTCATTTTTGTGTGAGTTTTTGTCGGTTAGTTTACACCCGCTGGGAAGAGATGAAAAAACTAAATTTTGATTTGCCATTATACAACTATTTGCCGTTGTGTATTAATTTCTATTGATTAATGCGCTGTTTATTTTGCGCCTCCAAGACAGAATTCGATAGTTTGAACAAAAGGTCGTCTCTGCGATCTTTGGATGGGCGTCACATTGTGTTTTTTTCGGGATCAACGGGGGGCCCAGGCCCTCTAAGACCTCACTATTCGGAGTGTAACAGAATACCCTGGCGAAAGAAATCGACGCGTGTTTTTCCGTTTTTGATTTTTTGGCTTCTTCTCGTAATAATAATAAGAATAATTGCGGTCATTAATAAATCCACTTGCTTTGTCTTTCCTCAAACTCTATCTTTTCGATTGCCGTTTTCTACTCTTTGGAGTCTATTCAATCTTGCCCTTCCCCTCCCTTCATCCAGTGTATGTCAAATGTGTTAAAATATCAAATATTGATTATTGTTGTTATTATGCGTATTGTTGATATTGGTCTTTTTGTTGTTGTTCCCTGCCTTGTTTCTCCATTCTCCGCTAGCTCTCTGTTCTGTATTCGATATCTACATTTCACAAATATTTACCCAGCATTGAAGCGGTATTGAATAATTATATAAAGATTGGATTCTTCTGGCTTAGCCCTTAAAACAACTGTAGGTACAATGTAAAGAAGTCAACAGAGTTTCAGGGGTTAATTAATTTTTCAAAGGCATATGTAACATTTGTTTTGATAATTTGATAATTTACTTTCTCTAATGTTTTTAGGCTATCTATGAGATTATATATAAAAACTGAAATTAATTTTGTATTTAATGCGTAGGTAATTTTACTTATAATGAAAAAGTCCTCACTTAGTAGTCTCTTAAGAATGTTCCAACTGAAATGATCGTAGTACTTGTCCTACTGAAAGAAATTAAAAAACAAATTTATCCTTTTGATTAAGGTTTATCAGACATAGAAATTTACTCTTTGAAAACTCTGATACCCAGTATTATTCGTTACTTTATAATGTTCTTATTATTTATATGTTGATATTTGGGTCATATAGTTTATTAAGAACCATAAAACTTACTTGGCTAACTTTAAGTCAGCTATTTTCTTCAATGAACCCAAACGGAAGTGATTAACCTGCGCTTAAGACCTAATTCATCCATCCAACTAAGCCAAGCTTAAAACAATAACCTCTCTCACGCCTTCTTAATCCGTAGTTCCCCCCATTTCATCCAGAAAATTATCGCACAGATTCAAGTCGAATAATTGAAATTCCATTTCAACTCGTTGGGTTTTTAAGGATTGTCGAAAACGTTTTACGACCCGACTCGCCTACGCCTTCTACTCCGAGAGCCACGCCCCGCGTCCCATTTGGTCACGTCTGTATACAAACATAATTTGCAGCCTCTGGCTGCTTCGATTTTTTTACGACTTTATGGCCGGGGTTTAGCGTCCGGTCCACAGAAAGGAGTGTGCAAAATGTCGCGAGATTTTTATGCGTCCATCGTTGTCTGTTTGGGTTGTTGTTGTTGTTTTTTCCTCACGGACTGTTTAGCTACCTGAGGTAAATTAGACCCGGATTAGCCAGACTCTTGATTTCCTTCGACTTTTCCCAAAAATCCGTCTGTTTTTGTGCACTTTTTTAGGCGAAAGATGCTCTCGCTAATCCGGCGGATTAGCGACAAAGGACCAGACGGATTAGCTAATAACGGTGATACAATTTGTCGGCCAAGTTATTGCCACGACCTCGTCGGCAGTCGTCGGCTGGTCTAATTTTCCAAGTTTTACTTGCAATTTCCAAAGACCTTTCTTACGCGGAAGGCTCAGTTTTATTTGCAGTGCCATAAACCATTAACTGGCTGGATAGACGGTTGCAAGATGGTCCTGCAAAGGGGTCAAGCTGTTGTCTGTCCTGAAACTCTCTTAAGTTCCCTATAAATATATGTTCCCCATCTCATAATTATGGCCTAAACATGGCGGCGATGTCTGTCGTCTGTCTTCTGTCAAATCCTCCCACTTCCTCGACTGCGTTTCACCCCCTCTTTCCCCATTTTGTGTCACTGGTTATGCAGCCTAATTTGTGGGTGGTGGCTTTTTGTCAAACTGTTTCATATTTGCGATTGCTTAACAGGGTTGCTTCGCGGTTACAGTGAGCTACAAAAATGTGGTCTACAAATATAAGATTATTAAATTGACAGTACAAACAAACTTTAAGACCAACATTATGGGTTATCTTAAAAGCTTTTCACAAATTTATTTGTCATAAGGGCTTTAATTTAATTGTTTTGAAATTTTGTTTAAGCATCGGTTAAAAATATGTGTGAATACATGTAAGTGAGCAAAAAACAAGTACAAAACTCTTTCGTTTTCCTTGTTCAAAATAAGGTACACACCTAAAGGATGAACTCAAACAATCCACATTACTCTTTAACAACGTTTTTATGTCCAATTGTCACCTTTTAATTTTATTTTTCCGAAAATAAGACAAAAATAATATTATTCTGGTTTAAATGAGTTCAGCGAGGTATGAAATTACAATTAAGGACCATTATTTTTATTGTTATAACAAAAATACTGATATTTGTGATGGATAATTTGGGACATTCAATGTATAATCGTAAAGAATATCACAACTTGATGTTAAACTTTGTAGTGCAGTGTCGTGTGTCATATTTCATTCAAAATCGACAACCGCTCCCAACTCCACCAACCATTCCGTCTGGACGTGAAGCATATTGTCGAGGGTGGCTGGTGGCTATGGCTAAGGCTGTATAATCGTGGATATAGCCGAATGGCACTGTGGCGCGTGGTTGACAAGTAGCAAAGCGTGGCGGCTTTTTAAGTGCTAGTTTGACATTTTTTTGCTGCCTCCACTGCAGTGGTGCGGCGACGCTAACCAACCAACCAGACCGTCAATAAGTCGCAGGCTAACAATTAATTAAAAGCCTTCACCGCACAAAAAGCACGGCGCACTTAGGCAAATGAGCAGCGACGGCAAAAACGGGTGGCCCACGGGGCGAATGCGCGATGTCGACTGGGACATAATTTGTCAGCAAGCACAGGGCGTCAAAGCAGCAAGGAAATTGCAGTCGTAAGTGCAAGGATAACGTTGATTTGCCTCGAATGATGTCGAGTCGAGTCAACTCGACTGAGTTGTTGTCAACTCAACAGCGTCATTAACATTTGGCACGAACGCCAAATGGAAATGAAATGATGATAAATTTGCAACCAGCCGCAACTTGACAACTGATTGCAGGAGCTGAAGTAGACACAAAACAGGACCTATTTGCATACACGGATGTCGTTCGGGGCTCATTCAGTTGTATCAAATTTGATTAGGTGCGAGGCATTTGTCAAAGCAGTGAGTTCTGGGCGACAAATTTGTGGCTTGCCTCGCTGCTTTTTCATATCCAACCCTCCCAAAAGCGACAGCGATTGATGAGATGAGCTCCGGCTCTTAGCCCCGTTTTCAACATTCTATATTATATATTCCACATTCTGATTTCTGAGCTGGACGCCCGACGTCGAGTGCCAAAACACTTACGCCCAGCATATGCGGTTGATGTGTTGATGATAGTCGTCTGGGAATTGAATAATCTCACATATTTTTAATCAGAAAAAAAGGGTGAAAAGTAGACAAAGGATCATCGTCATTAGTACGCAAATTAGCTCAGAGAGTAGATAAATCAGGCAAAAAGCTACATTAGGTGACTGACCTGTTTTACACAGGGGCTTTCGAAGCAGAGCAGCATATTTTTTTTTAATGAATCAATTTAAAAGCCCAAAGTAAATTTTATTAATTATATTATTGTTAATTTAATATACTGTTAAAATGTCTGCTAATTCAAAAGCTGATTTAATTTAAAGTAAAGCTGCCTTTTTTCGACAAACCAATTTTAAGATAAAGAACAAGCGAACTTCGCTTTTTAATCTTCAGCGGCTTATTTATTTTTTAAATGAACGTGTGCCCCAATTAGCATCTAAATCCTATTGAAATAAACCCAAGGTTTCACCACCAAAACCTAAATATATAAAGTTTCAGTTGCCAATAGAGCTTAGCTATTATTTTTTGCAATAAATTAAGGGAATACTTTTGTACACTAAAAAATATTATAAAAATCTCCATTATATTTTGAGGCTCTTGGCGGGCGTCCAGCGTTCACATGACAATGGGCCAGCAAAATGAAAGGATTTTTATGACGCGAGCCGAGTGGAAAACTTCCGTTTCGTGCTCCTGGCCGCTCCTCACCACGTGTCAGATGAGATTGGAGCAGGGGCAGGGGAAAGGGACTGGCATGGATTGGAATTAAACCCTGAAGCCCTGGCCCGTCGCCACATTGTCTATTTTTGTACCGTTCTGCTTCGGGTGCTCTACTACACTGAAAGAAAAATCTTTATTTTTATTATTATTTTTATTCTACCTTTAAAGCCCATCTCACTCATGTCTTAACGCCTACTGCTATCGATTATATACAATTTATATTAAATTAAGATTAAAGTGTTATTTTCATAGTGATGATATTGGAAACTACTGGAGTAACTGAAAAGAAAAAAGCCTGAAAACAAATAAAAACGTAACAATTGCTTAGAAAGACATTAAATACTATTAATTTAGTTAGATTATTAATTAGTAATTATTGTAATTATCACCCAATAATAATACACAGTGTGATTTTCTTATATTTATTTTTTCATACTGTACTTGGATGCGATCCATGGCATCGTTGCGGCTGCCTAATGCATTATTGTTCCTGTCCAGTGAGACGAGGACAACAACAACAGCGGGAGCGGTAGAAGGAGCAGGAGCAGATCCGGGAGATCCGGGAGTCTTTATGGCATTTCATAACTGCTCTCGAGCGTAATTTGTTTCCTGTTTACGCGCAGCAGGACATCGCACATCGCGTGCGCATTGGCGTATAAATTATTGCCCGAATCATGGCTCGACGAGTACGGAAACCACCACCGAGATGCCATCCATGTGACCCATCGCCGGTGCATCTCGGTCTCGGTTTCAGGCTGGGATTCTCATTCAGCCTCAGACTCAAGTGCTTGCCCATTAATTTGCTTAGGCCAGGGTGCTAGGGCAGCTACTTTAGCCCTCCCCTGCCACGCAAATATTTGCATAAATTTGTAATAATTTTATCGTCAATTTGGGTTTTATTAGCATGTTCCGAGGCCCTCTCATCCACACTTGAAGCCTCCCCCTTTTTGGCCTGCCTTTGATTTGTGGTCTGTTGCGGGTGTCTTTCCCGTTTCATTTTCATGGCTTGGTTTTTAATTTTTTATTAATTTGTTTAAAATTTGTCACTTTGGCCATGGTGTTTCTCAATGGCCCCTGATTATGATAAATGGGTGCCGAATGATGAAAGCGAGCAGTGGAATGGAAATTTTGAAGTTTTTTGTAGGGAAGCTGGTGAAAATTGTAGCACTTGAGATAGAAGAGTTGTTTGCATTGCTGGGAGTATTTAGAAAGCATATTATTTAATATTGTTTTACTTTTTACCTTAAACAAAACTTTACAATGCATAAATAATCGTTTAACTAAAACGATTATTGCTGTAGGTAAACAAGTTTTATTTTTTAACATTTATTAACTTATAATTATTTGAATTCATCTGTGGAAACCTTTTACAACCCATAACTGTGTTTGGGCAAACAAACGAGTAAATCCCTACAACACACGAAGCGAGCCATTAAAGCCATTTCTCATCCTGTTTAATTTCTGTAAAGGAAATGGCTTAATATTTGCCTGGTTAGCTCATTGATTTGTCCCGTGTCCCAGGATCCGATCCAGATGCCAAACATCCTGTCAAAGGAGTTCCAGGCCCCCAAAACAATAAAACGGAGGAGGAGGAGGAACCAAATCAACAACTGCCACAAGGCAAACAGATGAGTCGATGGACCTAACGAGTTGGGTTCCAGGGTTCCAGGTCTATTATGACATAATTAACTCCTCGAATTGGGACCGACAAGCGATTACATAACGCGTACTAAACGGAGGGCGGAGGGATTACGCAGCCGATTACGCACAAAACGCAAACTGTTTACATTTTTGGCAAACAACAAACGGAAATGCAGGCTTCGGCTCCCGGACAAACAAATAACCCGTACACCAGGACTCTAGGACTCTGGGGTGGGGAATTGGTATGGCAGGACAATGGATGGTCCCCGCACAATGGCCATCCATCCATCCCATCTGCCCTGATGTTTCGTTGGGACACAGCGTTTGGTACCCGGAAGAAAGCCGGGCCAGAAAAGAAAGCAAAACATCGCTAAGAGTGGAGAAACAGCAACAGAAACACAAAAATAGAAACAGAAAACAGAAAATAGAAAACAGAAAAGCAGTCTTTATTGATAACTGCATTTCGCCCATTGTCAGATGCCGAAGAGCTCAATGGGTTAAACGCCACCAGATGTTAGGGCCCCTCTTCGGCTAACTGCCAATAGCTTAGGATTATAACTGTAACTCCCGACCAGATCGAAAAAGAATCTACTTGGGGCAACGGAATTGTGCTCTCTTTTTTGTTAGCCACTAATCACATTTAATAACAATTTTGCCAATTGCCAACAACAGTGACTGGGTGGGTGGGGGGAATCGGGGGCGGGGTCTGCTCAACTCATCAACACCTTGACGAATCGTAAACAAAACCAAATTTGAGTAATCAGCTTCATTCAACAAAAGTTGAAAAGAGTTGAGAAACGTGTAGCAAAAACACAGACGGACAGAGGGACTAAGAAAGACAAGGCGGAATAACGAAATGAATTTTTAAAATTTAAATGGAAGTGGTTGAAGAATGAAATACTCTTTTGAATTTTTGTTAAAGATGTTTTGTGGGGCTTTTAAAAATATATTTGAATTTATATTATATCTAACAAAATATGTAATTCTTAAAGTGTTTATATTATCAGAAATTAACCTTCATTTCAAAAGGAATATTAGAATAAATTTAAAAAAAATGTTAAGATCCTATTTAACCAAAGAAATATTTAATTTTTCAAAAAAGCTTTCAAGAGCAGACATTGTTTAGATTTTGGCTGTATTTTTTTTTTTATTTTTTACTTGCGACTAAAATGTTTAATATATGACATTGCACATGTGTTTTTAAATGTCAGCTAGTTTTACAAAAGGCATGATTTTTACAGCTTTAATTGGATTTTTGTCTGCTTACAAGCTGTAAATTAGTTTAATAACTTTTTTGGCAAACATTTTACATTATGCCTAGGCTAAAAATATTTTTTTTAAGATAAGAGCATTTCTCACACCCGAGGGGAGGGCATCGAGAGGCCAAGACTCCGGTCTTTCCCACCAGTCAACACCGTAGTTGGAGCTGGGAGCTGTGCGGCGGGGGAGGGGGGTCAAGGGGGTTGGGGGTCATCGCTGCTGAGCTGGGGGCCCCACAATAATAACAAAACGCAAACAACAAAAGCGCTTAAATGAAACAAAGCCAGCGGACAATGGGTGCGCATTATTTTCTAATTTATCGGCATTGTTTGGTGGAAGCCTCTCGCTTTGGATCGCTTCGGATCGGATCGGTTCGGATGGGATTGGTTCCTACGCTGGGGCTTGTTCGATTTGGTGTTTTGATTTGGCCTTTTTCTCGGCCCGAAAAGCTCATTGTTGTTGCTTGTTTTCATTATTGATTTAAACAAATCGAACAGCAAGTGAAGAGCGGTATTAATGCGGTTTTAATGAAGTAATAAACAACGGCGGCGAGTCATCACGTTTACTTTGGACCCTGCTGCTGGATCTCCAACTAAATCACCCAAAAAAATTTGTGAAAAAACACACTGTAATTAGTTTTAATCTCGTAGAACTCATCTGGCCGGACAATCCCAGCAATTAATTGCATTTTGTCGTTACAAATTATAAAACAGAAAAACCAGAGAGATAACTATTTCTGGTTGCAATTTGGCACGCAAAGCTATTTGGCCTAGGTTTTGGGTTGGGTTTTTAGGCTTACGATTGTCCGGTTCTGTTGGGTTGGGCCAAACACTTTCGCTTCGAGCCCATTCGACTCCATTCTCTGGCGGTTTGTGTGACAAATGTTACGTTCCAATAATTATGTAAAGAGCCAAGCGAAAGGTTTGGCCAGTGGTGAGTGACCCAATTTTTCGGTCATTTATGTCGAACAAGTGATTTTTGTGTGAATGGAAGTTTTGGTTTGCAAAACGGATTCTAAACGAATTTGAAAAGCATCGTCAAAAGGGTGAGAAATTGTAAATTGCTTGCCATTAAGTCAATGAAGTTTCTATCATCTTAGAATAATATATTTAGAATATAATTGGCAAATAAAGAAATAATAAAACTTTTTTCAATTAATGTGTAGTTATTTTGTATTGTTTGTTATTTTAACTGCCTAATCTTTACCTTTACTTGTTTTTTAAAATGAATTTACAGAAATCTTTAAAATTTTAAATTTTTTTAACGACCACCAGCAATGAATACTTTTCTTTAACACGATTGTTTCCAAAGAAGAATTCATATTATTGCTAATTAAAAATCAATTAAATATCCCTCAAACAATAGATGTTTGAAATTCAAATGAGCATTGAAAGGACACCCCACAGCTAAAAACAAAACCCATCCAGGGGCCTAAAAGGATTTAAATATTGATACAACCAGTGTTGGCGTTGTCCATTTGTCCATTATCTTTGCACTTCTGTCAGCGAACCCTGTGATTACCGGGAAATGGAATGAATCGGGTTCTCCAGCGTCACGAGCTGTCTCCCCAGAGGCCAAACAAAGTCGCGACAAAGCCAATTGACAGAATCCTGGCGAGCCTTGGAGTCTTGGCCGAATGTTAATTACAGAAATAACTGAACCGTCAGACAAAAAGCGAAGCGACAAATTCCAGTTAATAGTCGAGAAGAGAACAACGCTGCCATCGTGTGTACAAATCAATTAGCAATAGTTTGCGATGCACCCAACTCACGACTGTTACAAGGGCCAACTACTGTGTGGATCGGATCGATATATGCTATACCACTATTTGACTTGACTGCTGGCCACTAAACGATGGCAAACAGACGAGCAACAGACCCGATTGGCTGCCAATCGGCTGTGGAAGCGTCAACTGGATCTTGCAACTGCAGTTCAAAGTTTTAGTACCCAAAATTTTGGGGGTATATTGTTAACGTCAAAATGTGTTGTCAATCAAAAATAAAAAAAACTTAGAAGGACCGATGGGAAATGTTTCTTTGAATTAATGACAACCCCTATAAAAAATTGTAAAAGTCTACAGCATCCGTAGTTTTCATAAACAAAATGATCATCAAACCCAAATGTTTAAATTACAACATTATCGGATAATTAGTGGGTAAGCAACAATATTCATAGAAAAACCTCCAAAGTAGGCAAAATCAAATGGGTATATAATAGTCGGGGCACTCCAAAACATCGGTTTTACTTGTTCTTTGCTCTAATATTCAAATGAGCCCCTACAATGAGAGTAGTTTCTATATGTTTGTTTTGGGCCATTTGTAGTTTGACTTTGTAATTCGGAGCTTCGCTTAACACTCGATTGGTTTTGTTGTTTAGCACGAGTGCCTGATCATGGCTACCTATGGTCCGAAAGGCCGAAAACCCTCAACACTCCATAACAGCTGCCTTGGGTGCCCCTGTTCGATATCATTAGGGTTCATTATGTTCGATGTCGATGTCCAGGGGAAAAGGTGTTCTACTCTCCGCTGCATTTCGTTTGATTTGGCATGTTTATTGTTTGATATTGTTTTCGTTTACGCTCGATACCATTGCGAATTCTATGGCGCAAACTTCTGTTGCGAACATAATTACGTTAATTCTTTGTGCTCATCATCGTCATCGGGCATGAGGGTAGCACCGGATCCGATATCGCTATAGGATCCCTCCCTCTCCAAATATATATTTTGCTTGATTTATGATGTGACGGAAGTGTAGTGTTTCGGAATTTATTAGACAAAACATTTGGTCTGTCCGGTCTCGGGTTACATAACATCAAAAAGATCTCAGATTCGCTGATGTCCACTAAAGTGCACATTCTACACCTAGAAAAATAGAACCAAATGCAAAAGAAAGGTTCTTCTTAGACTTTGCAAATCGTTGGTAAATGTAAATGTACTCTTTAATTTTTGTTTGACTTTTTCTGAGTGCACGGATTCGCCTGGTAGCTGGAAAACTTTCACAAAAGGACTCGAAACTGTCACAAAAAGGAGCAGCAGCCTGGCAAGGAGCAGCCATTCGGCAAATGCTGTCACACCAAAAAAGGCTTCGATAGCATCGCATTCAATCGAGTGCGAGTCGCATGCGAAAAAAATTGAGAGAAATGCAAACTTTTGACGAGACATTTTTCGCTGAATTCATCTACAAAACACAAGCAATATGGGTGCCAGTGACGCTGAAAAAAAGGGGCGGTGTGTTAAAAAAAAGGGGAGGGGAAATCGTGGAGAGCGCCATAAAGGATTGTCGCCAATCGGGGCGTGTAAACCAATTAGCGGCCGACAAAATTGTTTCTATGGCAAAAGGTTACACAACACAAATTATATTTCGCACATGCGAAAATTGAATTAAAATGTATTGCTGTAATAAACGCAAGCAACGAATTGTAAATATATTGTATTGAGAGAGTAAGCAATTACATTAATAAAGTTCTTTCACTTTTTTTTTTAAATTTTTATTTTAAACACAAACTATTTAAAAAAATAACATGACAACTGATTTCTAACCTTAAAAAATGGTTTGCTTAAAAAATTAAAGGAAAAATGGTTACAAATGCAGAGATGATTTATATTCTTTCATTTTGGCTTTAGGTTTCTAACTTTGTAAGTTTTATAGTTCACTAGCCTTCAGTTTGATCACTATTTGGTTTTAAGAAGGTTGCTTGCCATTTTTTTTCAATATTGGTCCAAGTCAGTGACGAAAGTAAATGGGAACAGATGTCTCCATCCAAACCATTCAGGAAATTCCAGTTGAAACTAGTGTTAACAGCAAATTAAAATTTAAATAGCCGCGCATTATTGTATAAACAAATGGTAGACAATGGAAATTGTTATTATTTTAGATAATTTCGGATATTCCGAAGTGTGTTTCATATTTAGAAAACTGCTCGCATTAGGCAGCATTTTTAAATTGATTTGCTAATTTAATTTTGTATAATTTCATAAATTAAAACACACTTCCATAACCTCCTACATTCCTCCCAATCCTTTGTGAAAATAGCAAAAATTACCCAAAAAAGTTTTGAATAGCATTGTTTTTTTCGCGCTAACTGGTTTAAAGTGGTTACTAGGCTAACTTCTGTTGGGGCTTCAGCTTCTGTTGAAAGTATTACGCAATGGAGCGGGTAAACAGAAAAAAAATGGGTAACAGCAACTGCGTCACTTGGTTGGAATGGAACGGAGTAACAACTGGCGATTGCACAGGTGTGTCTATATCTGTACATACAATATATATTTGTTTATATCTTACAGTACGGATCGATGCCGTTGTCATAGAGGTTTTTTTCGAGCCTCGCCTGTTGCTGCTGTTAAGCATTTCAACGGGTCAAAAAAGAAATAAATAATAGAAATACAGTACAATTAAATCGAAACAATTGCGATTACAAAACAAGTCGACATTGTCTGCTCTATGATCGCTATTTGTGTTTGTTTTATTTCATTATTTGTTCTATTTGATGTTGTTCTATTGCTCAAATGGTGCGAAAACTGCGCTTTGAGTTCTATGTTTTCCACTTTTTGTTGTGTTCCATTTCATTATGTTATTTTTAACCCCTAGCGAGTATAGCCTTAATAAATTTATTTACACTTTGTTGCGTTTTTTTTCGTTTTTTGATTTGGGGCGCGAGTCATTTGTTCAAGGATGATTTCCGGAGCTACAGTGCAACCCCTAATTGCCGTCCACTTGAGAGAGCAAAGTACAGACTTTCAGCTGCACTTATCTAAACCGAACCATCAGTTGTTCGGATTCTCAAGCTAATTCCATATGTTTATCGCGGGCAACTCATCGAAATTATCCAATGGCCGAAGGGGCGGTGTGTTTTAGCTTTTTGCGGTGGTTTTTGGCCCTGATATAATACCCTGATCACACTCCCCGCTAATTGGTAAAATTCTTTTCACACGCGTTTATCGCCACCACTCTCTTGTTTTTTAAACGTTTAATTTGGCTTGTTTATTTGATTGCTGATCTGGTTTACTGAATGGACCAAAAGATTCTGTTAGTCCCCATTGAGCATCAACTCTTTTTCATTCAGCAAATCTCTAATTTCGGCGTTTATTTTGGGGATTTGAATTTATTTTCCATAACTTTTGTTGCCCCTTTTGTGTGGTGCCTTTTGTAGTGTGTTACCAAAAGTGCTAATTCCTAGCTACATTTTATAGACCTAGCTATGTATTTGTATACCAACCATTGGTAGCTGATTTAGATTCAGGGCTAATGGGCTTCTTTGTTTCAATATTTAAGGGGATTTGTCCCTTATTTGAATCATTGTTTAAACAGCCTATTTAAACAAAAAAAATCCTATAAATATCACCCAAAAGAAATATCAAACGCAAATTACAGATGTGAGGTTTTTTATTTTATAACCAAGAAGCATCTACTAAAAGTCATTTATTAATCAGCCAGATATATTTTGGTAAGTACTTCCTTATAGGATTTTACAAAATAAAAAAGCTTATCAATATTACTTGTAAGTAAATCATTAGCATGCTTATAAGAATATTAACATTGTAGTTTCTTAATTTTATATACCTATTTACTTATTTTATTCTTCCAAATATTCCAATGCTAAGAGCATGTCAAATTCGAATTGCCACCTATCAGTCGATCATCACTTCCCAATTGTTATTGCCGATTGTTGCATTTAAAATTTTCCATATTGTATTAGCCAACGATTGTCGGCGATCGTTGTGTATAAGTGTGTTTGCCTTTGACGATCGCAATTTGCGTTGCCAATTAGCACCGGTTTTGGCCAGAAATGTCTTAAAAGCGCTGGCGACAATTCGCTTTTGTGATCCATAGATAATTGTACAAAGTGTTTTTCTGGGTAACTGTATCAATTTCGATTTTCCAACCGCTTTTTAGCACCTGTTGGAGCTTTTCGCTGAACTTTGGACTGCGTTCTCGGGTTATCCAAATTCAATGGCAGTCCGGTTGGAAAATCTGTTCTCACAGACCGCCGGACTCAAGTGGGCGGCTTCGTCTGCGGCCCACTTCAGACCCATTCTCACAATGGAAATGTTTTGCCCCGGTTTTTCCACCCCGCCTTTTCCGAGCCCAGCCAGCCACTCTGCCAACAAAAATCGCTCGCCCATTAGAGCATGTTTAATGTTATTTATTCATTAGGCTCAAGTGTGCGCGAAAAATAACAATTATCAAAAAGAAAACGAAACTCACCATTTTTTCGGTTCGCATAAAAAAGTACAAATCCGTTGCGGGGTCAGATTTTCCGAAAAACGATAATTGAGAGGTTGAGCGCAGTCGAGGCTGTGAACACACGAGCAATTAACAAAGGGTCGTACTTAGGACTTTATCGGGGAGGGACTTAACTAAAAATTGGGCAACTCAAAAATACGAATTTAAAATATTTAAACAATTTTTAAGTATTAATAAAGATAAAGGCTAGAATATGTTCGACTTTAAGAAATTGTATGAAGTATAAACAAAAAAATTACAAAAAACATTCAATCCTTTTACTGAAAACTATTTTTAAATTAAGAAAAATAAGATTTTTGGAAAACAAAATTCAAGGGACCTTTTTTGACTGCCTACGCCACTGATACATACTTTCCTTATAGTCAACTAACATATTTTTTTGCGTTTTGCTGCGGCTGTATTGGTAACAGGGGTGGCCGAGGGGGTGAGGTGCAGGATGTGAAATTCGCCAAAGATTCTGTGGTGTTTTTTCACGGGCTGCGGCTCGAAAGTCCTTGAAAACTTGAAGGGGGCCAGCTGTGGCAGGCACAATTAGACAGACAATTGGGCTTACTCAATCGGTTAAGCTATAGAAGTGCATTTAAGGGTTACATTTTTATAAAAAAATTTCAAAAACATATTGTTACCAAATGAGAATCTTATTGCTTAAAAGCATTTTAAAGCCATTCGATATGAAAACAAATCATTTAAGGGTTTTGTTTGCGCAGATATTCAATTACAAAATATGTGTTGATTATTTATGTGGTTTTAATAAAATTACCAACTAACATAGTTGATTTGATAATTTAAAGGGCATCCATATTTTCTTTAAGATATTCAACATATAGTTATTTATTTTTGTATGCCATTTCTGATTTAATGGGACTTCCACCAAATCGAATTGAAAAAAATCTAGAAAATCTTTTTTTCTTGTTTGTTTTGTTTTCCTTAATAATATTTAGTTTGTCTGCTTGCTAATCAAAGCTTAAGCAAACATGACCTGCCCTCACTTGGCTTACAAGTATTATGTTCAGGTGTTGGCCACAACCACACACGCTGGAACACATATGCCAACACACCACATCCATTTTAAGCTAAAGGCTTTTGTAACCTTTGATAATTATGCACCTCTGCGAGCGGAAAACAGCCACCAAAGGACGAATGGAAGGATTGAGGCAGCCCAGACCAAAGTTTTCCCCATGCAACAGGAGCAGAAATAACGTCAAGCAACTAGCGAGAGTTCCAGCACTTGTGGGGCTTTCATTTAATTAGCCACAGCTGACAGTTAGCCGAAGAAAAGAACAACGGAAGGTGGGAGTCCCTGGCACAGTCACCGTCAAAAGTTGACACATGTGAGTCGAGTTGGTCGCGACTTAAACCGAACTTGACTTAACTCGAGTTGCCGGCGGCGAAATTTCTGCATTGGAGTTGAGTTTGCCATTTTCGCCCACTTGACATGGCAGGCGACCAGCTGGCAGGGTAAACTCAAAACCTTCGACACAAAAACTCAAACCCAAGTTCAGGCTTGCACTGGGGAAAATTCAAAAGAGTTTGTAATTAAGCAAAGAAAATTACATTAATTTTCAAACAGTACTAAATTTTCTTATTTTGGTATAAATTTTAATATAAATCAAAAATACATTTCTATAAGTATAAAGTAATTCTGCTTTTAGTGACAATGATAAAGCTCGTTATTATCTATGATATAGATTATTATAACAAAATATTATTTATTTTTTAAACCCTCGAGCCTTATTATTAATATATTATTTATTAAGCAACAAAATATTTAAAGGTAATTAAATATGTAACTGTTTGCCATTATAATTATTAGTTTTTAGATTCCAAGTCTAACTTTAAGTATTTGAAACAACATTATGTAACTTCAGCATCTTTTCTCTTAGTGCATCATTGCGGATATGGAACGGGCCGAACCACTTGACGCTGCTTCAATGGCTACAAAATGCAATACATAATGACATTTCACTTTGCAATTACAATATAATATTGCGCGGGCATTAAACGGCTTCAACTCGGTGCCCGAAATGCACTCGAAAACATTTCAAGTGAGTTGTTGAGCATAAAAAACGGAAAACGAAAGAATTATAAATCAAAATGTGGAAAAAATAGAGAGAGAGAGAGAGTGAGTAAAAGTGAGAAGAGTGAGGGCAGAAGAGTACCGAGGGCATTCAAGCATTAAAAATTAATTATGAATTTTTGAAATTCTACTACAGTTGGGCTATGGCATTTCTATGATTTATGGAGTAGGTAGAAGAGTCATAAATTTGACTTATTGAAGAAGAAACCTCTGTGGTTCCTGGAGAGGAAAACACACCCCATTACCAGCCCATTTTCCATTACCATTTGCTGGAAAATTTTCTTGAAGGCGCCAAATGTTTTGCCAAACAAAGCGTAAATTATGAAAATTATGAATTGCCCTCCGCGTAACCATGGATATAAACCATTTTTATGTCTCACACAGACTGCGATCTACCCATTTAGGATTGTATCTCGATACCCGATTGTCTCCGATGGCCAATGACATCTTTATTAGTTTCCACAACACTGCATCGCCGACACTCGAAAAAGTGTCAAAAAAACTTATAATGAATTATGATGAATTGCTTTTCCTTCTCAGCGAAATCAGAAATAAAGAAACAATCCCGACCTGAGGCCAACCAGCCAACAACAATGTGCCCATAACAAAAGCCAATTAAAAACTTAATTTAAGCTTCGCCTGAATGCCAGAAAACTTATAAGCTGACAAGTCGCTGTGTTAAATGCTCTAAGAGGCGGGTTTTTAAGTAAAAAAACAATAATTATTATAAGAAAAAATGTTAATGGTAAAATGTTACAATGGTTTATTAATAAATTGATGTATCCAATAATAGTATAGAAAATTAATTATTGTGTCTTACTTTTTTATAAGACCATTTAAATGTAAATTCTTTAAAATCACAAAAAGGTTAAAGTTGTATTATACATATAGTTTACATATATGGACTTGTTTTATGTCTGTTTAGTACAAATATCAATGAAAAATAATCAATGCGTTAATTTAAAATTATTAGAAGATTTTATAATGTATTCAAACATTTTTTCTATATTTATTTTTAAAAACATTCAGTATTAACCAATTTTATCATAGAATCGAAGTACTCTCCTTGCTTAAGTATTATCCATGCCAATTTTAAAGCTTCCTCGAGCGATGACTCAAGGATTGTCTTGGTGCCAAAATAAGAGCTTTAGTCCCAAAGTCATTTCGGATCTCAAAAATCTGGGCCGCCCGCTGGGAATTATCTGGGGATCAGCTCGGTAGCCGTCTGGGCAGTAGCAAATAAAATAGTTTTACACATTCTTTTTTTGAAGCGGCCATTTTGATTTTACGATTTTGTTCCGTGACATGTTCAGTGACATTTAAAAGCGCTTTCAGGCCCCAATATCCATACGCATATGAATATCTTTTGACATTAATTGTCTGGGCTCCTTAGCCCTTGACAATTCGAAATTCATTTCAGATCGATGCCATAACAATTGCGTCAAATTAAAAAGTGAGCCAGGCTTGGAGCTCGGACACCAAATATCTCTTGTGTGTTTTGTTTGAGTGTTTCTTGTGTCTTCAAGTGGCACGTGCTTTTGTGATCGGTGAAACCGTTGCTCGCATTTGTTTAGAGAAAGGTTTCTTTTCAGACCTATCTTATAATATACCTAACAAACTGTGACAATGCAACCGAATGTTTTGAGATTGATTGGGTCCTAAAAGTGGGGCCATATTTACAGATAGATTAATGCGGCGAACTTGCTTCGAAGAGAAAAGATTAAGGTCAAAGGAACTTGGTTAACCGGCTAAATAAAGATCTGTGAACTGCAGCAATTTTCCGAAATAAAATCCCAAATAATCATTAGCATTAATTAGCTAAAATCATTAGAGCTGGCAAACAACTGACCCGCAATTGTGGGATAGTAAAAGATTCCCAACGATCCTGGTGACCATTCGCTGAATGCTGGTAGTCGGATCATCAATAAACTGATTGAAACCATGCTAATGACGATGGTTTTTTGCTATTCAGTTTGAATTCATTTTTTCTCCCTTTATCTGGCATTATTGCAGATGCGGGAGAAAACTCGAGGGAAAGGGAAGTGGCAGCCACTGACCGTTAAGAGATCAGATCGAAAAAATGAAACCAAATCGATCGATTTGTAACGTTCGAAATAAATTTTTATGGGCCAGCCGCGCCCCCTTTGACTGCATAAATTTCGGGGGGGAACAAAAAATATATCTCCGAGCCGAAAAAGGTAGCGAGCGGCCCGGCAATAAAATTAACATCTTTGACACTAAGCTCTGATTTACTTTTGTTTTAATGTCGCGGACCTCTTTTGTTCACATGGCTCGAACTTGATTTTTATACGATCTGATCGCTGCTGAACCTAACACGCCTACCTGTCTTGATCGCATTGGATTTACATAAGGCATTAAATTGGAAAATATCTCGCTAGTTAAGGTCGAGAGGAGCACACTTGATTGGTCAAGATCGAACCTAAAAATTAACAGAAATCTCTTTAGTAAAGTTGATTTCCATGACAGCTGTGTGATGCGTTCAAACGATTTAGTTCAAATTTGCTTTACATTTTTATTAAAACGGGAGATCCATGTGTTGATTGGCTTATCTGAATAAATGACAGTGTTTCTTTACATAATCTCTATCATGGATATTATATTCTAATGGGATATATAGAAAATGTTGGGATTTATTTTTAAATTAGGTTTAATATTTAATAATTAATGAATTTGGAGCAAATAGTGCTCTACCTAATTGGATTTTAAATTGTAGATGTGTATATTTTGGTTTGAATTACTTAAAGATACAAAAAAGTCAGAAAAAAATTAAAAAAATTCATACACAAAAATGTATCGTTTGTTGAAATTATTTTAAACAAATATAATCGGCTGAAAAGGCCCGATATCAATTTTGATACTGATCATTTTAAAGCTTTGGATCTGGTTCACAAGTATAGAAGAAAAAAAAGTTCCATTACCAATCAGAATCCAGTTGAACCCTTCGTTAAAAGAAAAGAGGGGGGCTCATGAGACAGGGCTAAAGAAAACACAGCAAATCCTTGTTTAACCTTTGCCCTCTAGCCGGCAGCTATTTAACTTTGGCAAACACATAACATGTCCAAATTTTCGCACCGACAAACTTTTCGCACAGCCCGAGATTTTGCCCCAGGCAAAGGTCCGTCTCAACTCAGCTCAACTCATCTCATCCCAACCCCCCAAGAAAAGGCGAGACGGAACGGGTTGGACTGGAATTTGCATTTGGCAAGCGGAGGGGAAAAGACAAGGGACGTGTCGCTTATAATCTTCACGCAGTCCCCGAAACCCCGAAGAGCTTGGGCCGTGGGGATAATGGAACATTGATTATTATTTTGATACCACCACTCAAAAGTCTTGCAAATTAAGTACGCATTTATCTCAAGTAATTTGGGTTCAAATGTGCCGCAACTGCGGTCAAATTGTTGCACATACTTCCACTTCCGTCGTTCTCAGACGAAAGCCCGATGACATTAAGCGTATCTACAAGATACTTTACCCGTTCAAACTGGCTGCCATCATATGGCCACTTTGGTCCTTTGTGCGAATCGCCAAAATGCTCTGCCTGTAGCAAATGGGCCGTCATTGGGTCCGGTTCGGTTTGGTTCCTATGATAAATGGTTGTTCGTTCGGCAGGACCAACGAAAACATCGCAAAAAGTAGCAAAGTTTTTTCCCAATTTTTTTTCCTGATTTTATGCTGGTTGAGGGTTGTCGCTGGGATTGTTATAATTTGGGATTTTCGTGTTAATTACTCTTCTATTATGTTTATGGGGTGGAACCGGAAGTTTGGTTTTGGGAGTAAAGAGACTTCCTAATGGGGGAAATGGAGACAGGGTCTGCAAACAAAAGTTTGAATGGTTTGTTTTCGGCTGAAAATGATTTAGAGAAAATGAAACAATTTTGTATTTTATAAATGGGGTTGGTTTCTATGGGCGAAATTATTGATTAAAAATTATTTTGATTGAAAATAAAAATTAACATATAAATAAAAGTATTCAGCTCTGATGCAAACTGTAGTTAATATTTAAAATAATACTAATTTTATTACTTGTAAAGTATTTTAATCATTGGTATGACTACGTTTTCCATGTTTAAGATACATTATTCAGCGCTTCGCTGTCACTTAATATCCAGTTAAATCCTTTAAATCAACGTGTCGATCATCCAACTGGCAATTATTCAATTAGCACGCCGAGTGACGCGTAAAAATAACGCGTTCTAAGCCCCACAACATCATCACATCACAAACTCGAACAAAGGTCAGTCAGGAGAATGGGCATCAGGAGGATTTATCCTCTCCAAAGCACATTGAACGTGGGCTCAGCTGGATGGGGCTCTTAATTACGTAGAATTCATATGGTTTTGTATGGGAACCAGCATTGGTAAATGTTTCCACATGCCCTGGCATTTCCGTTTCCGCTTGGCGCCAACTCGCATCTCTCCTGTTGCCAAATCGTTTTCAAAACTCAAGTGGCGTAAATTAATTACAGCACCCACTGTACGAATGTGTGGGGCCTTCCTGATATATCTACTTTTATGGCTTTGTTCTCTTCCCAGCCAACGTTCTGTTGCCAAGGCCTTCTAATTGCTCTAAATGCTCGGCGGGCAACGTTTCGTTTTCGATTTGGGTTCGCTTAGGTGCCTGGCATTGTTAATAACATTTTAAGAATTGTTTTTGTTCCGCAAAATCATGGCGAAATATTTTAATTGCTTACTCGAAAGGGTGGAGATTAGCAGTTGGATATTATTAAATTATGCTAAAAGTATTAAAATACATTACTTTTTTCAAGGTACTTTTTTTTATCAAAATAATATTACAAGTAAATTATATTTTCACCTTATATACGAAATTGTAAGCTCTTCTGGGCAAACTACTGCTTTTAAATTTTTTCTAATCTTCAAACCTGTGGACTTAGAAAGACAATTGTCATAATCTGCTGATTGATATAATGAATATTTCATGAGGACAACTAAAGACCGAACATCTGGCCACTGTGCTGTGGTGCTCAAGTGGCTTAGAAAGGATGGGATTCCCAAGTCTATTTTGATGGACACTTACCACTAAACGCTGCCTTTTGTCCCTTTGCTACCAAGGACCTCCCAATATGACTTTATGTGGTCTCTTTCGCTTCCTTTCTCCTTGTAAATTTCTATTCAGGACAAAAAGACAATTCTTTAACGCAAAATTAAAATTTTAAATACGCAATTGTCCTTTTTGTACGATGCCGATCTACTGTCTCTATTCCAGTGTCTTTTGAAGCGAACCGCGCGACACAAAACAACCAAACAATTGACAATGACAATTGTCCCGGCTTGGAACTCAGTAGAGATGCGGGGTTCGGGTTCAGGTTCAGTCTCCCTGAAATTAGCATTTTCGACCAAGTTGCGACCGACTCATTCCGTAGAAGTAGTGCCATAAGAAATGTGAGGAACTGAGACCCACCGCAAGGCAAAAATGAGGCTCATAAAACTCTCGCAACGAGACGAGAGTAGAGGGCAATAAAAGTAAACCAGCTTGAGAATCGCGTGCCTTGCAGCAATATTTGCATTACCATAGCCATAGCCATAGCCCTCTTCTTCGACCATCACCATCACCATCACCAACGCCATCCCATCGCCATCAGCCATCCGAGTGTAACTGTTGCGAGGTGTGATTTATAACGTTTGTAAAAATATGACAGACTTGTCGTATAAATTTTCATATTGTTAGCAGCAGTGCAAAAATGCCACCAAAAGCATCTCCTCGAGCACCTTTGTGTGCGCTCCCCCTTTTCATTTCTTGTTAGTCCCTTTATTTTGCAGCCATCCTCTTGCGTATTTTCGATTCCCGATGATCTTGGCCGTCGGGGTCACCAGTTTTTTGTTCGCTTTACAGGCTGCACGTGCTTTTTCCGTTGGGTAATAAAGCATTCCCCCATTGTTTCTCCTCAACGCCAAGTGTCGGAAACTGAATGGGTCCATAAAAAAATATACATATGCATAAATATTCTTGTTTAGATATTATTATTATTATTGCATCGGACGCAAGAACTTGAGGCATTCAGTGGGCGTCGGTTGGCCAATATTCTTGGCGGGGGTGGTCGGCGCATTTCACGTCGGGAACACCTTAAACGGGAGCTGAAATTGATTTACCTTCAAGCAACTGAAGAAGTGTGAATTCTTCTCTTACTATTTGCTATAGACATAAGGATGGGAGTGACTTTTGAGCAATACGTTGTTTTTTTATTATACCATGTTCATTTGTAGATGTTTGTTATGCTGTTAAAGATGTTAGATTTATTTACAGATCTTTTTTTCAATTTAGGGAACTCATTACACTTAAACCTAGAATTCAGTAAGACTGCCTTTATTAGCAGTCATAAGGAAATGATACAACTTAGCCCAACCTCGATTAGTTCTGCCACTCGAGACAACCATGATGAGAAGCAGACATAGCCCACCCACCGAATGAGGTATCATAAAATCCGTACTTCGAGCAGGTCGGTCGTCCTTGATCAGCAGTCAGTGCTTCGGGTAGGAGTGATTTCGAGGCGTTTTCGGTGAGCTAAAGTTATTAGGCAAAAAGTGTGACCTTTATGACGGCTCGGTACTTAGCCTTTCCGCGATCCGCGATCGGAGATTCAAGATCAGCGATAATCCTAAGTAGAAACAGACGTGAGAGTCGCGCGATCTGTTGTGGGTATTTCCACATTTTTTTTTGTCGGATGGGTGGGAAGGTCGCGTGTCCAGGGACAAAAGCTAAATGCCCGGCCCATTCCATTGTCCGGCTAATGCTAATTCCACTCGGCCAGTTCCTTCTGCTGTTTGGCCTTATTAGTGTGCCGTTTTATTGAAGGCAGGAAATTCCGAAATTAACCCAATCCCAACTTCTGAGAAGGTGAACGATTAGCGCTTCTCTGGGCTGATTTCTCCGCTTGCCTCTGGGATTCTGTGAAAATTCTGAGGAAATTTCACACATCCTTGCGAGGGCGGGGATCAAGGCTGTGCCTGGGATATGTGCTGCGACCCACAAATGGTTAAGTGTATCCGATACTTGATACTCGATTGCGTAATCTCTGAACCTCCCCCCATCCCATCGGATGAATAATATATCCTGACATATTAGACAATCCCGGACACAAAAGGTAAAAACGCAGTACAAAAACATTAGGAAACAATTGAAAATGTTGAAACATAAATCCCCCCACCTCACCCCCCACCACATCTCCCCTGGCCACTCGAGACTTTATCTATATCCTTCTGTATCCTGCGCAATATCTGTGTATAACTCTTGTTGTTGTTTTTCGTTATTGTTGCCGCCTTTCATTATTGTCTGGGTGTTATTCAGTCAGAGCGATAGAGAGAAAGAGAGAAAGAGTCAGGGATGCGCCCGTAGAGAGAGAGAGAGAGAAAGGGACAGAGTTCGCGTCATCGTTACTTTTTTTATTCGCTTTGTTCGCTTTCTTTATTTGTTGTATTCCTCGGCATTATTATCCCCGATATTTCCTCTATATTGAATGGGAATTGGAAGGCATTATTTTTTATATATGGAGCAACAACTAAGTGCGCATTATGACAGCATTTGCCATGGGTTAATTGAGCGACTACCCCAACTAGAGCCGCATTCCACTGAGAGAAATGTGTCAGGACTCTCTAAAAACATAAAAACAAGTAAAGCTTCAACAATATTTCGCTACAAAAAAGGAAACAAATTGTTTATATTTAAAGCTTTATTTTTTTTTAATTTTATTTTGATGAATACGTCAATAAACTCTGTAGTCTTCAAAAATATTTTAAAAATAGCTCCCTAAATAAGAAGAAGAATTCTACTACAAACATTATAATACTACTTTTGTTTAACAAGTATACAGCTTACAATTCATGAAATGGAAGCTTATGGAATTTAAAATAAGTTATCTTTTTTTCTCGCGGTGCATGGATAAGCAGGCATAACTGTACCTAATCAATCGAGACTTACACTCGTGCAACAATGCCACTTCTCACTCTTGAAAACTCTCCTGTCGATGACCGGATGTTCCAGAGTATGTTCCACGCTGATCTAATCTGACATTTGGTAGACAATCAATGCATCGCTGCACAGATTTACCAATAAACAAATTTGCACATGGAATAGATACACGTACTCATGGATGCAGGCCAGAAGATACACAGACATTCTGCGGTGCAGATTAGCGTTTTACGCTCGTTTGAATTTTTATTATACTAAGCTCGGGGATTTAAAACTCCCCATTGTTTGGCAATTGAAGAGGGGTTGCCCTGTCGATTGTTTTCGAGCGAGGAGTTTTGAGATTTTAGGGTCGCTTTCGGGAGGGTGGCTCATGAACACGTTGGGTGCGGGATGGGGTGATGCGTCAAAATGTAACTGTCAGATGGATTGGTAAGCTCTGATCTAGGAATGACACCTGAGCGATCCGGGTGACCCCTCCTTCCAAGTGAGCAGCCTCGAAAAAAAGGAGATCTATTTAGTGAATTGTCATGGTTCTAAAACTCTAAGACATAAGGCGGTTAACAAGACGAGACGCACAAGGTGACTCGAACCAGTTGGTCATGAGATCCTGCCAGACAGTTTGTCGCCACTCCAGGGCCCATTCAGCCATTCAGACAGACATGGAAACCGACACAGAAACAGAAACAAAAACAGTAACAGAAACAGAATCCAAATGCATATAAAGCATTTAAAAGAAAATAGATTATGCCATGAATGAAATGAAACGAAATGAAATTTCAGAATGATCTCAGCAATTCTTTACTAATCTACAGAGCAGGGCCCATTGTTGGTCGCAAACTGCTGATCTTGCCAGACATGCTGGCGACGGCGATCGTCCAACAATAAACCATCGGGTGGCAGGTAGGTTTCCCTCACTCTCACCCACTCCTTTTCCCATTCCCATTACCATTCCCTCTGGTGGAAAGGAAGTTCAGACGGCTCTGGTCATTGTCCATAGATCTTAGTTTATGCGTCTGCCACGGATCCGATCCGAAACGATTCGAGCCGATCCCATCCGATCCCATTGTTGGCCACACGCTTTTCGGAGAACACTGTGTGTGCGACAAACTATGGAACTATGGAACAAGGGGACAAACACTGGGAGAAACGACTTCTCTGCATTTTTCTATTCACTTCTTGTGTCCCATCTTTCTGTTCATATTCTTCCATTATGGGCATTTATTTCGCTGGCATTATGCCCAATGTGTTTGCCTGCTTATTAATGTGGAAATGCCTCTCCAAATTGGAGTGTCATTTGGTCTGATAGCTATGGCCAGAGACAAAAGGATCCACCGTCAATGCCCAACCGAATTGTTAGGGTAGAACTTCGCCCCGCTTTATAGTGCCATACCACCAGACCCATAAAAAGAGTGTGAAAGGAAATATTCAGCGTGATCACAATGGAAATTGTTACAATTCAAGTGACGTTCACTTTATCGAGGTTGACATGCTAAAAGTGCCACTGATTGAGGGGAAACCAAGATAATAGAAAACTAATATGTATGGGGTCGTACAACTACATGAATTTACTTTGAAGTCTTGCTGCAATGACGGAGAATATTTTAGACTCAGCTTAGAGGTACACTTTGTGCTCATGTCGATAAAATGGAAGTAAAAAAATTAAAATTAAAATTAAAAAAAAATTTATTTACAACAAAATAAATTGTTGATTTTTATCTGTTTCTCTAGCTCGTCATTATATCTCAAGAAAAGAGCACATCTTCATACAATTAAACAAAAATGTTCGTATCTCAAAGTTATAAAAAAAGGTATTGTCTATATTACTATTACAATTTTTTTTATTTTACTGAGTATCTTAATGGTAGAAAATAAAAAAAAACGATTCGTTTCGAGTATTTAAAAAACAGTTTGAAAATTGTACTCCAAACACATTAGGAATTTCAATTTTTAAGATTCCAAAGGAATTAAGTTTCAGAGGGGATTAATTTTGGGAAAGAAAACCATTTATTTTAGACTCATTTGGGGAAAGTATGTGACGAGTACTGAACTTCTCCTGCCTTATTTAACAAACGAAGCACAATAAACAAAATCCTGCTCAACTCAGATCAAAAGAATTGTTAGGAAAATACAATTCTCATGGATATCGATAAGTGCACTCGAGTCTGAATCAATAATCCCATAATATAAATGATGTCAGATCAAGAAATGAAAAATAAAGAGAGAAACGTTCGCATTTGCTTATGTAAACCCCTGGTACATAAAAGATCAAGTACATATAAGGTGAGGCCCTGACGCCGACGCGCCAGACAGTCTGTCGCCAGAAGAAAGAAAAGAAGATCCCGAAGAAGACCCCGAAAAAGAGGGTCCACAAAAGAAAGAACCAAAAAGTAGCAGGCGATCGACGACGACACGCACAATGAGAGCGGGACAAAGGTATGATCAGGATCACTTTCATGACGGGACAGAGGGAGAGAGAAGGATACGCTATAGATAGAACAATGGCCTCCTACTCAGTAGTGGTAAGTGATCTCGTCCAGATCCCGGGACTCAACTCTACGATCTCTTCGATTCTCGGGCCCGTGCCCTGCGGCCATTTGACTTTTGTTGTGCCATGCACTTTATTTTCATTTGTTTTGGGAAATTCCCAAATAAAAGGTAGTTAAAGCCAAGACAATGCCAACAGTGGAACAGGTAGAGCCTCCAGGCGAGTACAGTCATAGGTCGCAGGTTGACATCGACGACCTGAAACGGAAAAACACCTGAAGCACACAACGGACTTTCCCAGGCTCAATTTTAGTCCAGCTGGTGTTTCTGGCAGGAAAACACAACAATCATGGAACGACAGGAAGGAGTAAGCCGCTCCCTAATCCGGCTTTTACTTATCAGCCCAAAACGACAGATCCCACAGATAGGATCGAACGGACTTGGCTAGTTAGCCATGGCCAGATTTAAATGACCGCAGCTCAGCGGCGATTTGTATAATTAGAAGCCGCATGCAAATTGTGGGAATTTCTGCCTCGCTGAGCCACCGAAATGGGTGGGTGGATGGAAGAAGGGGGAGGGGCGTTAGTATAATACGAAAATAATTCACACAGTGTTAACCCAGTTTAGACTTGGTACCGTTATGAAATTCATTTAAATTGGTAATTAAGTTTCAGCTTAATCAAGATAGTTAGTACTATTCAACAAAAAAACACCAACCATCAAAAGCAGATTAATATTAAGCTATACAATTAACTCGAACTTTTATCAGAACTAATTTATAATTATTTTCTTGAACAGTTTTTTGGCTTAAGAATTTATCTTATATATTTCACTCAACAATCTTTTAAAAAGTTAGAAACTAGAGCACTTCCCTACTTAACTCTGCACTTTTCTTAATTCCCAAATTCACATAGCAAAATTGCAAGTTCAGTTTCTAAGACATCCAAATGTCAGGGTCGGCAATGGGTTAAAGTTCAAAATAATGATTTATGAGATCCAAATCGAATTCAAAACCATTTTCAGAAGCAACACAATAACCCAGAAAACTCAGACAAAATGTCAAACGAAATTAAAGAAAATTGCGGAATTCGCCTTCGTTAGGGAATCGATTGTCAAGGAAAGGTCGCGGGTCGCAAACCCCTTTTTCGCAATGGTATTTTTGTTTTCGCCGTCAAAAAATCAAATCGATGCGCCCTAGATTCTTTTAACCCTGTGTAAGATGTTCGCCAAAGGTGATCTCACCTGAGCGGTTGACAAAAATAATATTGAATAGGGAAAAAGGGTCACGCACCTTTTTGCATTTGCAAAAAGCAAAGGATAAAGTAGTGAAAGAGGCTGGGGTCGGGGTCGAGGTCTTGGGTTTTCGACTTGATTGAGTTTTGTGATCGCTGAGCTGCTGCTCTTCGATCGATGCTCCTGCCCTTTCGATCGGATCAAAAGGTGCAAAATAATTGAGTTTGAAAGGTTGCGAACAAAAATTTGCAAGCATGTAATTGTCAATTCTCTCCTCCTAAGTTTTTTTTTTCTCGAAAAGGTCGCGCCATCAGCGGAAGAGTTGAATTTAACTCCTTTGTTGTTTATTTATTGGCATTAGAAGTAGAGCAGATCGGTCTGAGAATCGGCAAAGGGTTTGATTTTAGCATTCGAATGCGAACAATGTATTCGTAATTGCAATAACATGCAAAGCGAAAAGGAGAAAAACTAAGTTTTGTCCTCGAAAATTGGCGCCAAAGGGAGAATTATAATGTTCCTTAGCAGCGAATGGGAAAATATGAAAGGAGCTATAAATATAATTGGATTGTATGGAATTTTGTAGGCTGGTCATAGTTTTATGACGAGTAAGAAATGAAACAAGCAATAAATGCAAATCCACAACATGGGTTAAGTTGTTTCATATTTTTATGTGAGAAACTTATTGATAGACTTTCCTTTGTTATTAAAATGTTGTGAGCATTTTTAAATATTTTTTTCTAAGATGTAATCAATACCAAAATGTTATTAAATTCGATAACTGCAATCCCAAGCCCTTATTTTTACATTGGCCAAGGATAAATCTTCCGTTACATGGATATCAATGAATAATCAATATGAAAACCAATCTCTTCTAAGATCAATTCCAACGATCACTCAAACTTGTTATTCATATCAAACGGAGCACTGCAAATCTTTGAGGCCACTTTAAATCTTTATTCATACTCTGGCATAGATTGGCATAAAGATCTAGGCAATCATTTTTGCCATCACTTAATATGTCGTTAGCGGTTGTCCCCCCAAGAAATGAGCAATGGCCCTGAGGCAGATGACATTTTCGCTAAAAGATCAGAGAGCCGCTACCGAAATATCGCAGAAAAAGAGCAATGCTAACTAACAATTCAATAAAGTATCACTTTACCCCCCCCCGGCCGGAGTCAGAATTTGCATTGATTTCTATGACCATTCAAAACCAATCAAGTGTGAGTGTGCGATCTTGCCAAAGCGATATATATGCAAATTATGGTGGAGAAGTTTATACAAAGATTGAGTTTCATTGCACACAAAGGCGAATTGCAACCGTGGCGAAAATCAGAGAAAGAAAATCGTCTCAAAAGGGGAGGAAAACTACCACCCGTCATTCGTTTCAAATCGGGGATCGATCGTGTGACATTTGAACTCGATGCGTGGCGAAGACGGCTACTTTCCTTTTTTGCGCATGCGAATGCGAATCAAAGACAATTGGCATTGGGCTCGCATTTGCATGCATCTCAAATTCATTGACATCGATCGTCTTGACTACTGTTTGTTGATTTTTAATTTATTTTTGGATTTTTTGCGCAGCAATCTCTGGCAGCTAGCAGCTGGCGTTTGCCAATTGCGGTTTCCTGAAGTGCAGCACAACATCAAAGTGTCATCCATCACTTTGATGGGTTTTTTGCATTTTGCGTAACGTTTGTGTTTGGTTGTTTACATGTTGTGCCTACTCGACGCAAAGTCACACGGATCTCTGTAATTGAATCTTTTATCCTGCCTGGAAGATCGCTGGGAAACTTTTTGCAAACACTTTGAAAGGAAAAAAACAACTTGAACGGAGACGAATCTTTGAATACCTTACAAGGATAAGCTGAACATATTTTTAATTTGTTAAATAGTTGTTTTATTAGGAATGGCACTTATAAAAAACGATAACTTTTCTTTTTTAGACCTAGGTATTATTTCATATTCACTAAGAAATTTCATATATTTTTACAAGCCTTAAAGCTAAGAAATTAACAATGGTTTTCTTAAAATGAACTAGGGCATAAAATACTACTATTTGTACCGTATTTTGAAATTTATTTATTTTATTTATTTATCTTCTTTGTAGGTTTAGTTAAGCATGCAAATTATAGTTTCCGAGATATTTTTGCCTGCCCTTTTCAAACTTCTCACCTTAATAACAACACTTTCAACAAGGGCATGCCAGAAAGTCAAATAAATTTGCATGAAATTCGCCCTGTGTGCGTGGATGCGTGGGGGTCTCTTTTCACAATGCCAAGGAGCAGCCTAATGGGGCCACTTGAATAATAATTTTCCACTTAGCCAGGCCGGGACGGGTGCCATGGGTCTTGGCCAGGCTTTGGGATCAGTGCCCCAACTAATCAACTGTCAGGGCCAAAATAACTCAATTAACTTTATCTCGCCGGCGAGTTCCACGGAAATTCCAAATGCAACTGTCAAAATTGTTGTCGTGTGTTGGAAATTCGAACGAATTTCGAGATCAAAACAATATGGAAATGCATTTCTCAAAGACAAGAGCCAGACCGAAGCGATCCAGCCATTGATCAGCCCCACATAAAGTGGCGACTGTCATTTCCACAACGGCCACGATGACTCTGTAAGAAATGCGTTTCGATGGCAGTTAAGTAAAGTGCACCGAAAAATAAATTTATTGATTGATTAAAAATGAAACAAGATTAACTAAGCAAAAGCTCGACATCAACACCTAGCTTTGAAACAGAAAATTCCAAATGGAAAGTTTCTTGCTTTGAAAACACATTTGTTTTTGAGCTTTACATTCATAGGAAGGATTTGAACAGTAAAACCATTAAAAATATGTTTTTGATTGGCCTATAATATGTTCTTTACATACTATTTGCAAAAACCAAAAATCGCCTCTAAAAAGTATGTAAAGATTTTTAAAAAGTCGAAATAGATAAAAACTACACAAAGTGCATTTTTTTCAAATAAAAAATGGAATGGATTTTAAAGTAAACGTATACAACCAAATTAACGTTTTTAAAGAAGCTGTTTATATTTATTAATGTATAATAGATCCTATAATTTCATTCCATTATAACTAAATGTTTTTCTCCGTGTGGTGTGATAGAGAGTAGAAAATGTACACACACGCAGCTGGTGGTTCCAGCCTGTCTGGTCTTGGCCAGACCAAGTGGCGACCCATCCACTGGCAACCACTTGTCTTGGAATGTTTTCAAGGGGGGGAAATGATTTCTTTCTTTCCGCTGCTTGTTGCTGCCTGCCTCGAATTAAAAGGCAACACCAGCAATCAATATCCAATAATCAATAGAGCAGCAACATTTCCATTTTTCCAACATATATCCATGCACACTATATATGCATTCACACAAATGACAAAAGCGCATCCACAGTTGTTACTGTATCCGTATGAGCAAACAATGCCAACAACAACCACAACCAGAGTCACTCCTTCCCAGATACAACAACAATAACAATGACGTTGCCGCAAAAAGTTTCTTATGAAGGCCCCCAGAAGAAGAATCGAACCTAATGAGTTGGAGAGCAGCACTTCGGAGACCGATCGACTCAGACCGGTTGTTTAAACTGCAGTGGGATAAGTATAAGAAATTGTGTGACAAAATTTAATCTTTATGATATGAATTTCTGAAATATAGATATATATTTTTACGTAATGTTTTATACTTATAATGTTCCTTTGCCAATTTCGACAATTTTTTATTTTTTATGTAAAAAACTTTTGGAAGGACTTCTAGGCTTTTTTTTGTCAAGAAGCTATCTTATATAAAATTAGTCTTTAATTATAAAGTTATTTAAACAAATTAAAATGGTGCAACAAAATTGAATAACCTTTCGGAAACAAAACTTGTCGATTAAAATAAAATCATTTTAAGAATTATGTTTAATACTTTAAGCACTTAATTGCTGATTGCTGAATTGATTTTACCAATATTTTAAACTTTTCACCCCATTGTCTTCCATGAACGCCTGTGCTCCGGCTGTCTCTGATTGAATCCACTATTTATGCGCTTAAGGTTAATCAAAGCCCATTCCGGCAATGCTTTAACACTTGGACATGGAGAGGAAGACAGCAACAGAGACAGAAGAGAGACAGGCTGAATAACAGACCAACAGACTAACAGACAGAACGGGAGGCCGGCAGAAACAATTGGAATCTTTTCGGTCGTGTCATAAATGCCAATGAATATATGGGGGAATTTGAAAAGAAGGGCCGCAGGATATGCTGGCCCAGTGCCATCCATAAATAATCAAATTTTATGACTTTCGCGGGTTCTTCTGGGGATTAACCAAGAAAAGAATCCGGTGTACACATATATATATTTATATATGTGGCACCATGGGGCGCCAACCGATTGTCCATACTCAACGGCCTGTTTGTTCTTATTAAAAGAGAAGGCGGCCGCTACACAAAAATCTAAAAAATGTTAATGAAAATCCTCACCAGTGAGATGAGAAGTTATGCAGCTTAAGCCCATCTCTCAAATACTTTTTTATTATTAGGGATGGTATACTTTATTAATCTATGTTATATAGGATTATTATTAAAATATAACTATTGTCCCATGAAGTCAGTATTTATTAAAATTTGTTTCGATATATTCACGTTTATTGTTTTAATCATAATTAAAATCCAATCCAAATCCAAATCTAAATATCATTCCCATTGAATGCTGCTAATAAAAATAGTTATTTACAAATTACTTAAAATAAAGTTAATAGGTTTGTTTGATATCTTTGTGATATAATATTGAAAACAATGGAATTGTGAATATTGGTGGTTTCTTCTCGATATACATCCCAAATTCTTTTGCTCTCCTTCCATTGAATATCTATAGGAAGAACTATAGGCTGGCACTTATTTATCACAACAAATCAGTGCGAGCACCCACACAAAACCGATTCGACACGCGCCCAAGGTGGGCTACCCCTCTTTTCCCCCGGGGATCCCCAATTCAGGTCTCCTCAAGCCTGTCCACACGATCAGTGCAATTAAGAGTCGAATCGGATCGGATCGGGTTCGGCTTGGGCTCTTAGTTCGCATTTGGGTTGGGTTTGGTTGTCCTGCTCTCGCTCCTCTTTTTGGGCTCTGTAACAAGGTGCTAAATCATTGGCACGACATTAACCCCAAGCTATGGCACACTTTATCAATGCAAAAAACCAAAAATGTTGCGCCTATCACCGCCAAAAAGGATAATGTCTGACTCCAATAACAACACGAACAACAGCAGCATCAACAGCAGAAGAAATCTGGGCGGCCCATGGATACTGGCCATTCGAGTGAGCAGCTAATGAAAGCGAAATGGCTGAATTACGACTGCCAGCACAAAACACAGTGGGTCAAAGGATATATTTATTTATGAGGATTACTTTATTTCATTTTTCCTAGTGGTATTCTTAGTTTTTGCTTTCAATTGAGCTCAAATCCTCTTTTTATTTAATTCTTAATTCTAATTTTTAGAAATATAATATTATTATTATACGAAAATAAAATACTTAAGATTAATTTAATTAAAGCAAAGATTACAATAGCAATCTTTTTAGATTTAAATTGTATTTTTTAGGAACCTTAAACTAAATTTCTATAAATTTGTAGAATTTTTAAGTAGCTCCTGCAGCACTGTGCATTCCCGCTTCACTTCTGATTCAAAGTGCGACCAAATAAAAATGCGCAGCCAATACAACGACAACAACTTCAACGGAAAAAAGGCTAGAAAAAATGTGTAAAAATTGTTTGGATTTTTTCACGCTGCCATTTACTCTTCGTACCCGGCTCCACTCGACTCCACCCTTTCTCACTTTGTTGCCGCAACATTTAATGGCCATTTGTAGTTCATATGGTGACCACCGGTAGTTCATTCTGCGCCCAGCAGTTGCCAGTTGGCAACATTGTCATGACTGCAAAATTTATGGCCGAATGGGGAAAAATGCAGAACAGAACCTTTGAGCCAAGTCAACTCAACTCCCTTTCAGCTTTTCAGTCATTTCTTTCATTGATCAGCCCATGTTCGAGGTATTTGGAAATTGCCATTCAATGCCAAATGCTTGCGAGAAATTGGGTCAAAAAGCGCTTGCAATAATGACTGCTAAAAAAACAACAAATGAATGAAAAAATAAATAATGATTGAAAAGTAATAACAATAATGAGAGCGAGCGACAAAATGATCAAAAGATATAACAGAAAAGTAGAGAAAAAACACATATAACCATTTATAACAACTGTAACAACATTAACAACGAACACTAACAACGAACGGTGGCAGCAGCACGAGAAAGCTTAAGAAAACATAACAACAAATGATATGGAATTCGCAATCAATCAAATATTGCTTAATAATTAAACAATTCAATAAAATCAACAACGAACACCGAGTTGTTATAATAGCAGGCACAAAAGCGAGATAATGTTAGAGCTGAAATAGATTTTTGGGGGAAAGATTGACACTGTGATACTCTTGGGGATTTGCTTATTAAAACTCCTTTATTTAATAATAATAGTAAAATAAATTAACCAAACAAAATTTGGGTTAATAAAGATTTATTAAGCTGTATATACGTAATTCGATTTTGAATTTAGTAATATATACAAGTATTGTATCAACGGCAATACTTCAAGATTGTAAAGAAATATCACTTCGCCATCGAATCTGTAAGAAAAGTTATGGATTTGGAACTGCAGGTTTTATATCACTTTTCTGCAAAACCACTTTTCCGAAATTTTTAAAGGGGAAATTACAAACGAAGTTTTAAAATTCAGAGACTTAAGCAACAACAGTTGAGAGATATTCCACTCCGAAATCGTATGTCTGTAAGACCATAACTTGGACTTAAAACTGCAGTTTTTATGTCACTTTTCTGCAAAGTCATTTTTCGGAAATTTCGGAAAGGGGTTACATCATCAAAATAACAAAAAATCTACATAAAATTACAAACCAAGTTTTAAATGCAGATTTTTAGAAAACTAAGCACCAAGACATTAAAGATATACCACTTTGAAATCGGATAATTAATAGAAAAGTTACAGACTTTAAACTCCCGGATTTTGGTAACTTTTCTGCAAAGCTGTTTTTTGGAAATTATTTAAGGATTTATTTCGTTTTAAACAACAACTCAAAATTTAAAAACAAAATTTAAATGCAGGTTTTTAGAGGATTAGACCATAAGACTTTGAAGATATACCACTTTGAAATCGGATGGCGGAAAGAAAAGTTATGGATTTAGAGCAGCAGGTTTTTGGTCACTTTTCTGCAAACACGACTATTTTGAAAATTTTGAAAGGGGTTACATCATTAAAATTGCAAAAAATCGACCCAAAATTTCAAACTAAGTTTTGAACGCAGTTTTTTAGGTATCAAAGCACAAAGGCGATTAAGACATACCACTTTGGAATCGGATGCTTAAGAGAAAAGTTATAGCCTTAAAACTGCCGGATTTTGGTAACTTTTCTGTAAAGCTATTTTTTGGAAATTAATTAAGGATTTATTTCGTTTTAAACAACAACTCAAAATTTAAAAACAAAATTTAAATGCAGGTTTTTAGAAGATTAGACCATAAGACTTTGAAGATATACAACTTTGAAATCGGATGGCGGAATGTAAAGTTATGGATTTAGAACTGCAGGTTTTTGGTCACTTTTCTGCAAACACGACTATTTTGAAAATTTTGAAAGGGGTTACATCATTAAAATTGCAAAAAATCGACCCAAAATTTTAAACTAAGTTTTGAACGCAGTTTTTTAGGTATCAAAGCACAAAGGCGATTAAGACATACCACTTTGGAATCGGATGCTTAAGAGAAAAGTTATAGCCTTAAAACTGCCGGATTTTGGTAACTTTTCTGTAAAGCTATTTTTTGGAAATTAATTAAGGATTTATTTCGTTTTAAACAACAACTCAAAATTTAAATACAAAATTTAAATGCAGGTTTTTAGAGGCTTAAGCCATAAGACTTTAAAGATATACCACTTTGAAATCGGATGGCGGAAAGAAAAGTTATGAATTTAAAACTGCAGGTTTTTGGTCATTTTTCTGCAAACACGACTTTTTCGAAAATTTTGAAAGGGGTTACATCATTAAAAACTCAAAAAATCGACCCAAAATTGCAAACCAAGTTTTGAACGCAGTTTTTTAGGTATCAAAGCACAAAGGCGATTATGATATACCACTTCGGAATTTAAATTTAGTTTAACTTCAGAAATTCTTTCTGAAAGTGAGTAAAATAGTTAAGAGATGATAGGATAGGAATCGGAAGACTTACCTAATAGAAAAACTACTCCAGAATAAACAGCTCAGTTATTGACATTACAAATCTTTTTTAGAGAGCACCGCTACAAAGAATGGAACCGTTTTGGGAAGCAGTCGAAATCAAAAGTTGTTGCACCGCTGTTTTCGGACCGTTGTTTTCGAGACCCTCGATAAGAGATACTCGTTTCTAAGCAGGGCTTTGCTGGCATATTACCGGCCAAAATGACAAATATTTGTTGTTTAGTTATTGGGCGGCATGAATAGGCTACCCTGGGCCGCAATCCGATTTGGGGGCTTTTGTCACTCGATTGGTTTGCTGTCGCTGTTTTGTCTTGCCTTTCTCTGCCTGCTTTTGTGGCATTCGTTTTGCTACTCTTTCTGCCCGTTTCTGTTTCTTTTCCCATTCGAACTGCCTCCCCTTTCTGGCTGTCGCTTTTCTTTAGCCTTTGTTTGTGCCAGGAAATTTTAATTATAAGCAACTTAATATGGAAAGAAAAAGCCAATTGTCATTGTGGCTGTCGCATTGGTAAGCTCATTTATCAGTGACATCGTCGATCAGAGTTCTCGAAAAAGGGGAAAATAAATGAGGGAAAATCTTGAGTTATGGGAAAATGTGGGAATAGTTTTCTTGGTTACCTAGTATTATGATTAAGCTGGAATTGTTTTACCAAATCATGAACAACTATCAACTATAGAAGCAAAACACAGTTTTTAAAAAAATAATATATTTTTATCTTCACTATAGCGAAATTGTGTCTGACCAAACAGAATTATTTAAAAGCCTTAAAAACCCTGTGAAAATATTATTGTGTTTTCGTGATTTCCTAAGAATAGAAAGAAGTTTTCCCATGTCAACTGCAAAACTAAAACACAATATTGTTTCGAAGCTTTCGAACCAGTCTGGTTTGTAACTCCATTTACAGCTACACCCGTTGTCAAACCTTGACCACGTAAGCCACCCCACTTGTGTTGGCTTTTTGTGTCAAAAACAGCGTGAAAGATGGAAATTATTAATTCACAGCAGCAAGCCAAGGCAAATCCGCTACCCTTTCCCCCATCCCTTCCCCTAAGCTCAACCCGCAGGCAAAATGAGCGCATCTTACAGATACAAATCACTTTCGCGCTGCATCTTTCAGCACGTTCGTACGCATCAATCACAACTACTTAAACAGCATATGAAAATATGACCAAAAAAATGGAAACAAAAGCCAGAAACAAAAAACCAACAAAATATTTACGAGTTTCTTGTTGTGCTTCACGCCTTTAAGCCGACAGATACAGGGAAGAATAAAAATGAAAGAAAAAGGTAAAATAATCAAAAGAAAAGAAAAGCCCTGAAAAATAATGTAAATATCCCTTGTTACATTGATTCAGTAAGTTTTGACTTGCTTTGACTGACTGAAACACGTTGTAATTGTAAATTGCTTAAGTCAGTTACATTGTAACCAAAGAGAATTAAAAATTAAAATATTGTTTAAAATATTTTTATTATAAAATAGCAATAAATACATGAATATAAGATATTCATGGTAGGATAGAATTTAACAATATAAGTTTAATAAGCAAGAAACATATATAATATTAAAAAGCGCATTCTTGCCTGTCCAAACTTTTTCTTAGATTTACTAACTCAGCCGAAAATCAGCATAAAAACATAAAATTCGCTATGCCACAAGACGGGCTGGTTTTTCAGCCCCCTTCCCTTCCAACACACCAACATTCTAGGGCCTCTATAAAATTGCTACAAATTTCCTTTACAGTTTTTATCCCTTTTTTTTAGCAAAGATGTCAACGGGTCGTTTGGGTCAGTCAGCCAGTTTGGCTATTGTCTTGTCTGAAACTAAAATTGGGCTGGGCAGCAACCACCGAGGGAAAACACATTTTCTCAGCTTGTAAGTTGGAAATTTTATGGGCCTTGACTTGGGGTAGCAGCAGCAGCAGCGTCCTCGTCATTATCATTAAATTAGGGTAAAAGAAAGGAAATTTATGAAGGCACCGCAATGGGATGCGCTTAATTTTCGTTTGACTCCTTGCACCGCTTTCCTCCCATTTTTTTTGTGACTTTTTTTTTAACATTGGCAAACTTGTAATTTATGAGGCTGAGAACGGAGAAGGGACAGAGAACTGTCTCCGTTTTTCCAAGGTGTGGCCAATTAGTGGCAGCAAATGGCAGGATTGAGGAAAAGGTCCCAAGCCAAGGACAAGGAGGTTATTTTCCAGTCCAACCACCCACAGAATTTGTTTCCCTGCTTGCAACCTAATTGAATTGCGGACAAGTGCCAAAATCGCTTCTGGGCTAATCCGATTTGCGGTGAGATTGGGGGTATCTGAAGAACCCTCCGCTGAAGAACCCCCCGCCAGACTGGACACCCGCAAAATCTTGGCTTTTACTTGGAGAGCTCAGAGAAAGATTGGTCATTGCAAAAAAAAAAACTAAAAAAAGAACTGGACAAATACTTATGTGCACTTGAGTTTCCTTTTCTCCTGTGGCCCGTCCCTTTTGTGGCAGATTTTCTTTCATATTTTTCCGTTTGTTGTCAGGGCGCAGCAAAGGTTGGGCGTAGGTGGAGCTCTTTTGGCTGGTCAGTCAGGCGCAAATTATAAAGGAATTAATGGCAGATCCAAGGAGAAAAAAGGAACACAATAAGCATTACAAAAAAAAAAAACCGCACAAAAAGAAAGAAAGATGCGGGACAAAGGGAAAATTGTGGTTTGGGAGGGATTACCGCCTGACAATCTTGGCGCAAAAATTGCCATTTAAATATGCACATAATCGTAATGAAGCCCTGCCCGCCCCGAAGCTAAGCTGATTGATGGCTCTTGCCACAGATGATGTAAGGATTCAAGCTATCCATCAAAGGCACACAATTTTCAAATGCAAATAACGTGTGTGTCTGTCTGGCGTAGACTAACCCACTTAAGACTGTCATTATGATTATTATTGATCATCAGCCGCTAAAAAGAGGAGTGAATGCAGAACTGGATCGCTGACTGTCTTCATTTGCATGCCGAACAAGTTCTGCAGATTAACTAGCCAATGTTTTGGGAAAACTTTTCAGCAAACAATCCACATCCACCCAAGGGCAGCGCACAACAAATGAAAATGAAATTGAAATGGAAATGAAAATGGATAGGACCTGGCATTCTGAGCTTACTGTATGACGGGATTAGCGTTCTTGCGTTAATTTTTTCTTCGAATATAGTATTCAGTTTTTTTTTTATTTTTGGCCAACCATCATGAGAGGGGACTGCCAGCTGTCAGCTTAGGTGGCTAACTTGATCTTAAGCTGTTTTGGTCATGTGAAAATTATGGAAAGCAGGCAAACAAACTTCGGACTCTGGCGGCGCACAATGAGTAACAAAAATTGCACAAGATTGCAGCGATCGCGTTATCGCAGAACGATCATCATACTCGTCAGGTAGGAAGGTATACGTACGTCCTATATATAAGGATTCCCACACGGGACATCGGGGCGACTTGAAGTGGTTCAACTAATCAAAACTGACAAGGCAGCAGAGCGGTTTCAGATCAGGTCCCGTGATCCCTCCGATCCCTCCGATCATCCAGATGAGGCGAGGGTTAAGGAGGCTGGCCGGAAGTGCGAGAGGAGTTCATCAAATGGTTAGGTGACAAAAGGGTTGCTCAAATCTTACAAGGACCACATCCCGACATTCCGGCCTCCAGAGGTCAGGTATAAAACAAAGACAAGGGTCAGATGCTTTGCCCCCGTTTGTCAGCCGATTGACAGACACGGGGCCAAAGTTTAAATTAAATTAAATTCATAGGTTCAAAAGTTGACAACAGAAATCGAGGTGGGCCAAAAGGATAACCTTAATGAAGCCGGGATGCGTGACGACGGGATGGGCGAGGAAAACTGGTCAGCTTCGCATTTAAGATCAACGCCGATATGGTCTAATAAGTAAAGCAGTTCCTGGGAATGTAAGCTGTTAAGGGAAAACTCTTGGTAAGGCGCTATGGTTCTTATATCAAGGGTTCTATAAACTAAAATACATTGTTGCGTGTTTACAACTTAAAATGGAATGTGGAATGTTTGTTTAAGTTATTTTGGCCTGGGTGTTAGTTTGCCAAAATTTAAAGTTTTCACACCTAGGTTTAATCACATTTAAATAGCTTCGCTTATAATTCCGTAGCCTGATATTTATTTATCTAAAATTTATAATTGCGTTCTTGGCAAAAAATATTTGCTTATGATATATATGGAAGGTAAATATATTTGGCATTGGTAATTTAAGCAACTCAAAGTAAGTTGTATTAATAATATATTATTCGTCATATAAACGATTAGGTATTTTTAGCCATTTACTAACTTTGTTTGTAAAAACGTTTCCTTTTGACCTTCAATTAACAATAATCTGTTATAATTTATTCAAATGTTATTATTTTCCTTTTGGTCACAGTATACCTAGAACAAATTTCATGGTGATTTAGCAATGATATACCATTAGACATATGTCTCAAATTCGAAAATGGGGTTTATATGTGGCACAAGCCATTTAAATTTCATTCAATTGAAAGTTTGCTGTTTTTATTTTTTGCTGAGATGCGTATCGTAAATTCGCATAAATTATGCCAAAAGGGATGTCAAAATCGATACGCAAATTTTCCAGCGAATAAAAAATGTGCAAAAAAAGGAGCTGGGTAAAATGCGACACACGCAGACAAATGGAAAACATTTGTAACGGCCATTAATCGATGTTTGTTATAACCAAATGCAAATTGTATTGGCGAAGGGGTTACAGTTCAAAGGGCAGCAAAGGGGCGGGGAAGGGGTGACAGTTGCTGAGGGGGGTGAGTCGCCCGTTTAATGAAGCCATTAAAAGATTTTTGTTCGATTCCTGACGTTTGTCAATCGCTGGGCGTTGCCCATAAAATGAAAATTTGTGAAATTTGAAAATTGGCAAATTTTTAATGGGCTACCAGGATACGCCTCCTAAAGGTCCATAGATTTATAAAGAAACATATTTGATTGTTGTGTTTTTGGACAGTGGTGCGTGCGGTGGGGTTGGTAAAGGGTTTAATGTCGGTTACAACGTTGGCTTCTTGCCTTTCTTTTCCTTTTTTTTTTTTTTTTGATTCGGCCGCGTGTTCATAATGACAAAGTTTGGCCATTAAATTTTGCCATGCCCTCTTTTCAAAAGTTTTCAGCTTTTGTCAAATTATAATTGCCAAATCTTGTCCAAAAATGTTACAAGCAAGCCGTTAGCCAACTCACACTTGTTACAACCGAAATACAGATCTAGATTGGGCAGAGAATCAAAACTGGAAATGGAAATGGAAATGCAAATGGGAGCAGAATGCGAAAATAAAAGAGACTGGAACCGTTTCAACTTTAATTCGTATTCAATCAGACCTCTATTTCAGGTCTTCGAGCTCCTCACGGTCACTTTCGCCCTGGAACTGCGAACAATCAATGCTCATCAGCATTCGAGGATCCGCTCGGTGATTTGCATATGGATGCGCTGACCCTCGGCACGACAACACAAACAAATAAACAAAGAGTTGCTACACTTATGTCGCCCTGGGCAGTTCATCATTCTGCGGCATTCGGCGGCGAGATGATCATCCAGATCGGCAACGGAATCGGGATTGGGATCGGGATCTTCGTCGAGATGATCGCGGTTCGCAGCTGCCGATGCCGGGGTGAATCAGCCTCAGCTCGCGATCATCTGTATGTCTTCTGTGTGTCCTTTGGCCAGAAGACGAGTCCTTCGGAATAAAGGTTCGCGCGCTGTCAGAAGCAATCAAGCCGACACACTCTTGACACAAAACGATGCGTAACTCTTCGAGAGCGAATTCATCATCATCATCATCATCGTCATCGTCAGTAAAAGGATCCGTGACCAGGGCCGAGGGCGCGCTAATTTACTTGACTTGATCTCGCCTTCCCCTGCTCCTCTATCTCTATATATCTACCTCTTCTTCATCTTCATCCCCGACCGATCTTGATCTTGATCGTGATCGTGGGTTCTCGAGTGGCCTTTTAATGCTTGGCAGCTGCCCGGTGGTTCCGATCACAATGGTGCCCGCTAATTGCTGACTAGTCATTGTGCATCGGCCAACTCCGAGGATTGAAATGTTAACTAAGTTTAACCGATAAGTCATTCTTGGGGAATTTTAGGGGGTGTAATAACAAAATTTGGCATTGAGTAGCTAAAAAAAACTATATAAAATAAATGTTTTAAAGCAATAAATATATAAAATAAATGTATATATTGCTATTTTACTAGGATAAATTTAACGTTTTTATTGGCTATTACGAAAATTTTAAAATTTTGTTATATCTTGACATGTAACATTATGGCACCTGAAGCTGACATAAAATAAACAGATTGCCATAGAACTTTATGCCATCTAGGAGATAAAAAAACACTTCACATCAAAAATTCACAATAAATAGATTAGTAAATTCAATTTACTTTTAATTTATTTTCATTATTTCACATCCTTTCTCACTGCTCCCCAAGGCCATTCAAGGATACAATTGGCACTTAATGCCTAATGCGTTTAATCCGAATCAGCTCTAACCGATTCCCGATAGAACCCTCTTCAGCAGGTTACAGCCAAATGTAGCACCTGAAAAAAAGAACAACATATAACTCAGCCAACCAGTTAACGCCTCCACCAAGAGGATGAAAACCAAGTGACGGACAAATCATATTATGGACGAACCAAGGAACCCTTCAACTTGCAGATTGTAAAGGGAAAATCAAAGGAAAAAAACTGAATAGAAATTCAAAGAATCCGATGAAAAGCGCAACAAGACACAAAATAACACCAAATATAACAAAATATATAATACCTGACCGGGCTGCCAGGAGAATGCATGTAATTGACTTTTGTGCCCGGCATTTTTCTCTCCATTCATGAGGAGAGTGTAGAGTCCACGGAGTCGGCGGAGGCGACAATTCATTGAGCATCATCCAGACAAACTGGCGGCGGCGGCGGCGGCAACTTAGCCCAGGGGAACCCACAGGGCCCATCCCATTTGGTTCTTTTCAGCTGCTTTCCCTTTGAATCTCTGGCCCGAACGAATCTCTCAATGGCGCAACGTCTTTGCACTCGACTCTCGGCCAAGGATACGCCGAAAAAGTGTCAAAATTCCTATAATCCGCTTTAAGGTGTTTTAATGCCCAAAAACCCGGGACGTGGACGTGGTCAGCCTACCAGCCAGCCAGACAGCGTGCCACCTTGCCTGCCTGCCTTGTTTCACATGAATGAATTTTCAATTTGCTGCATATCCATTGTCTTGGCAACCGGCCCGCGTCCTGCCATTCAGGCCATTCGAGTCATTCTGGCTATTCTGGCTATTCTGGCCATTCTGGCCACTCGATTCATTCGGGCACGTAGGTGTTTTTTGTCCGCGTCATTGTCTTTTACCCCGCTGCCCGCTCGCAGGACAATGGCCCAGCGGGTGGGGGCCGGCAGCAGGGAGCGTTACGAATGGCCGACAGGATAATGCCCCGAAAGGGGAAAAGGACTGGCTCTCAGATGCAACTACAGATAGGCATAAAGACACACACACATACACACACAAAGAGCTGGGAGCCGTGGAAGACACTCAGCGCAGGAAGCCGCCGAGAAGAGCCACCAATAAACGCTAACAAAGTGCAGCCGAGGCCTGAATTATGGCCAACGGCGCAGGCAAGGTCAAGTGGCCAATGACCAAAGAAAGGATACAAGCATTACCTAAACGTTTATCTGAAATTTCAAAGTCAGTTTAGGGGAGAGTAGAGCCACACATCTGCTATTAAACCATGTTTAATCTAATTTATTCACTTTCTTGGTACTGCCACAAAATGGTCAGCTTAATGGATTAAAATGTTTTAAATGGCAAGTGACATGCCTATTAAAGCCATGTTAACTAGGTTTTAAATTTTAAAAACTAGTTTCGATACCGTTGAATGCTTTACTTAACTAAGATATTTGAATTTAGTGAAATTCCTGTTTCATTTCATTAATCAGGAATATTACACAAACCTCTTTTAATTTGATTTACCTATAAAACATTGGAAAAATTAATTGTTAACCTATTGTTATTTAAATAACTGGTGATAAATATTGTGTAATTATGAAGGTATAAATGTATTTGCCTTAAAAAAATCTCAAGATCTTAAAATGTATTTATTTTCATTACAGAAGTCAACTGCTATACTTCCACTCTTTTCTCTTTTTCATTTTTAAATCTTTGTATAAGTATTCAATTCTTAACAGTGATAATGATCAAAGTACTTATGTAAGTGAACCAAATTTAATTTTTATCAATTTTCAACACTTTGATGCCATAAAAAGGTTTAGCCTCCATCTTCCAAAATCGTTTGCTGTCCCCAAGTAATCTCGCAATTTTTCTCATGCCTGTAACTCATGTCCTTTTTTGCCGCATAATCTTCGGCATCGAAATCGATCGATCGATCGACAGGCAGTCTGTCCTGGCTACCAAGGCTACTTCTACTTCCCCAGACTACCAGACTGCATGTCCATTAGCAAAGACCATTCCAATTTTGTTTTTTAAACATGTCTGGGACATAAGCCAACTGCTTTTCCTTTTTTTTACGTTGAAGGCCTGAGAACAACATGATTTAGCGTTTTGTTTGCAATGGTTATACAATCAGGAGGGACAAAGGAATAAAAGGTAGCTCCGCTAATCAATTGGTCAGCGCGACAGGCTGTCTGGGTCGATTGTGAAACTAAATTGGGAGATTTGGAAATAAACATACAGCTTAAAATGGTTGAATTTACTTTGAAATTTGTAATATGCTTTTAAAGTGAAATCTAATCAAATACCGAATTCACTTAAATCATTTTATTAAAGAACAAAACATTGTAAGCGGTTAGAGAGAACTAGAACAGTAGAACACAAGAAGCTTACTCCATCATCCAGTTTTACTGTAGTCCATCAGATTGTGAGCCAAATCAACTATGTTTTTTCTAGAAGCACGAATGGGCAAGGATATCTTTTGTGGTCTTCCAATGAAATTCTCCACCTAGGCACACATGTCCCAAGACCAAAAACCGAAACCATATGAGTTTCTGTTTATCTGCTATCTGGCCTATCAATCGGTGTGTCATAACTGCATTTGGTTTTGTCAGCAACCGTACGGTTCTTTTATCAATTTGCTGCAAATCTGGGCTTTGTTTGGGCTGTGTCTCTAAAAAGGATTCGCAAGGATTAAACGCACTCAGGCCCGATGATGGCAATCTCATTTGTTTGCGACAATTGTTCGGCCATCGATGGATCGATGCTGATTCCAATGCTGCTTCGATCGTTTCGGGTTAAATCTGTTTGCCTTGTGGCCTATGAAATTGTATCCGATGTTTATCTACATGGAGCGGCAATTCGCACGGAGAGGGAAACTGCGAAGGGGGAAAGGGAAAAGGGCTTCTTTGAGAAGTCCCAAGCGGTTGCCAAACACGACCGAAAATTTGAATGATTTTCCTCGGGCTTTCTGCTTTTTGATTAACATTAATGAGCGACAAAAAGTGCAAAAATTTACATGGCAACGGCTTCTTTGGCCCCATTGTTGTGCGGGTCTTTAGAAAATGTTCCATTCAGCGTAACAGGAGCTTGTCAGGAGTGTGTGGAAGCCTCATCCACCTCGGCAACCTATCCAACCCCAACAATTGCGATTTAGGCATTAGGGCTCCATTGAAATCTGTTTTCGTTGCGATTGTTGGACTTCATTCTGCACGTTTGCTGCTCCAAGAAGATGGGCTCAAAAAGACGGAAAATCCCCCCATCGGGCTGTTCATCACATTATTCTGCATCTAAGTTGCAGTCGGTGCATTGTCAGCGCTTTTTGTCTAACTACTCATTAACATTTATTTGCAAGTGCGGAGAATGCGATGGCAAATGCAAAAGCAACTGCCATGATAAATATGACAAACAGACAATGCCCAGATAGACAAACAGAAAACAGAAACACACAAAGGCGAAAATGCACTGGGAAAAAAGTGGGTAAGGTGGTGGGATGCAATGGAGAATGGTTGAAAAGGTGAGAGAAAATTGGGGATCCTAAAGTACACTTACAGTATGGGATATGCTGACCACTAGATGGATCACAACTTTTGAAAGTTAAAAATTTCACTTGTTGAAAATGTCAAAATAATTGACCTAATAAAAAAGTAGGAAATATACACTTCAATAACTAGAATTTTTCTAAGCATTCCCTAGAAGTCTAATCTTAAAGGACTAGCTTTATTGTCGAATAAGTCACCACTTTAAGTTCTAGAATTGATTCATTGTACACAGAAACAAAGACTAAAAATCGCTTTGCCCACAGTAGTCTGTAAAAAACTGTAATGTCATCTTTAAACATTTTTGAATTAGTTTGCAACATTTATAATAAATCTACGTATTATCTTTCCCCCTTTTTCTTAAGTGATATTCAATCTTTACAGATTTATGATTCTCCATGGAGAGGTGTATGATTTTTAAACGTATATTATAAAATACTTTAAGGAATCGCACTACCGTATATAATTAACTTTAACTCAAACTTCCAACAAACCCCTTGGCATAGCAACTAAAGCCATTTTAGGCATTCAGGTGAGTGCAGTGTATAATTACAATGGCTGACTAACAGAGGGAGACAGACACAGCGAAAGAGAAGGAGACATTGCCAAAGACAATGGACACAGGCAAGTACATAGAGTGCGAGAGGGAGAGGACTAGAACGAGAGGCAAGAAGCAGGTCCAAATAAATGGAACAGTTGCAGGTCCATCCATCCATCTCTCCCTTCGTCACTCGCTCAGTTCGTCAAGTTGGGGCTGGAAAAATGTGCGCCATTGTTAGCAACTTGCAATTGTTAAACTGACAATTGGCAAAAAGACAGCAAGTACCCCCGACTTTCCTCACTGTTTATCAGACTTTTTCTCCATCTGTTCTCCCATGTAGGAAAAGCTTAGGTCATTAGAGTCAAATTAAATTAGAGTGTTAGAAGGTAGCTTCGTCGTATACTATGTACGTGTTCCGTTTGCATTTGTCATTAGTTCGTTGTTAATTAAAATGAAGCCCAAGTGCCAGACGACAGAACTCGACTCGCCAGACTGAATGGAAATCAAAATGCGCTAAAAACCGCCCTGAAACAATGCCAACACCTGCGTAATGCCCCTCGCCCACCCAAAACCCTTCATTCAAAAAGCCCTGAAACAAAGCCCGGCCAAATGCGAGTGGGTATACGGCTACGGTGTTTGGAGTACGGACTCCGGACTCCGGAGTTTCGAAACGTTGTCCTGGCAACACCACCAACACCAAAGCAAATTAACAAAACAATAATGTAGACATGAAAAATGCAATGGCAGGTACTTTGCAGGACTATATACTGCTAACAGTGACATAAGGTGGATGGAATCCTGAATAGATTTGTTTAGCCAGTTAAGAAAAATAACACTTATAGGAACGCTTTTTCAATGGGGTCATAAAATATACCAATTGCTCTTTTGTTACCATCGATTGCAAATCCTAATTGGATTTGTGCTAAATAATAAAGTTCAGTCTATAATAATAATACAAAATAATATTCATGACGCTTCTATCAGATTTATGTAGGTTGCCTTTAATTAAGAAAACCTATTTCTGAATAAATTATGAAAGATATTTGGAAGCTTCCGAAATTTGTTATACTTTAAAATCAAATATTTATAAACAAATAGATTTTACGAAAAAAATTGTTCATATTCTTTCATTTAATTTGAAAATGTTTTCTGCAGATTTTATGTAGTCATGATAGCAAAATATCCTTAAAGCCTACGACTTCTTGTTAAAACATCAGATCCCAAAATGTGTTTACGTAAGCTTATATCCCATTTTGCTTAATGCCCACCTTGGCCAACATATCCACCATTTTGAGCCTAGAAATTAGCCTAAGGCGAAAGGCAGTTGCGGGCAAGACGTCAGTCTCAGATCTCCACTGTTCAGATCGATTCAAAAATAAATGTCCATTAAGATTAGTTGATTTTGCTTTCGATAGTTTGTTTTTTTTACTCTTTTTTTGGTGCAATGCTCTCAGCTGGTCTCTAAGCAAATGCGGTAAATAAACGACAAACACCCGAAAAGCTCACTCCCAATGGTGGGATCTCCTCCCAATAAGTTCCCCCTCTAGTGCGCCCCCCTGTTCCACTTGGCATTTCATGTAACATGAAACCTTCCCCAACCAGAAGCATTCCAATTGGAAACGCCCATCATGGGACTCGTTGTTTAGAGCGAAATGGCAATAGTGGCCAGAAGCTATTCGGGTTGTCTCGCTTGCACGCCCACGCATCACCTGCTCGTGTTTACTGCCCTCCCTCTGGATTGTCCATCTCTTTCTGACTGACTTTCTTTGTCTCTCTTGCTCATAGTGGCTCGGTTTTTTGCCTTTTTTACCATATCCAAAACGAAATGTCACCTGGCTGTTATGCCTCTCTCTCACTAATACTAAGCCCTTTTGGCTCTCACTTTTGGGCTTGTTATGGATGTAGTTTCTTTATAAACAGGCTTTATAAAAAACATTTAACAAACCAATAAGAAAGAAAGCTCCCGGAAAAAAGTTTCAGGCAGAGCAAGCGAGAGAACACAAGCTTTTGCAGAGAGGATTAGGTGTGTTTGTGTGTGGAGCGAAATTGTTACATAGCAGCTGTCTCACCGCCCCACCTGCCACGCCCCCCGCCTTCTTTTGGTATGGTGGAAGAAAGGGCTGGGGGGATAAGACTCGTTTTTTGGCTCGTGTATGTTTTTGAAGAGAGCGCGCGCCAAGTTTTTAGTTACGCGTCGGAACGGATCCGTTGAATAGCCGCCAAAGCGCGCTTAGATGCAGCAACAGCCAACTTGGCCAAGAAGAGCCGATCAGCCAACAGCTAGCGACGGTTTTATCCCCCTCACAAGAAACGGCAAAACTAACAGATAACCGCAAAAATTACAACAACAAAAAACTCAAAAAGGTATTGCACAAAAAACGTAAACAAACTTTTCTCGGGCAATACTGATAAAGAGTAAAAGTGGAACAAATAAAAACTTTTTACAACATAAAAATAAAAAGCAAACCCAAAACAGTGCTCATTTGATATCAAACTTGATAGCCTTTAAAGTGCTCACACAAAACAAACATAAATACAAATCAAAACAAAGCGTAAGCATTTAAAAAACAAACAAATCTAGAAAAGAATCCCCCATAAAGTTTGAAAACCTAAGCTACTTATTTCTCTCGTTAAACTTCAAATCAAACAAGGTTCATTCTTTGTTGAATCGAAGAATCGAAAGGTAGTATAAGTATCTTATCAATGAATGGAAACCAAACAACACAAGTCAACATAAACTAGTGATATCCCATTTGTAAAGTGTTCGTCAAACAGATTCGGTTACGAAAATCAGCTCAAGATCATAAAAGTCAACAAATTCAACATTTTATGGCATTTCGAAAAGTGGAATTCATAAGCGACAGCAACAAACTATAAACATATATTATCCCGATGATTTGGTAGTATATTCCGCATATATGCTGCCATCAAATATTTGATTCCAATCGCCGGGAAACGGAAAATTCAAAGGAAATGCAGAACTCTTCGAGGTATGCTTTAAATATTTCGGGACGAATCACATAACATTACTTAGATAAATAGCTTACAATTAAATAATCGTATCAACGCCACATGAATATTAAAGTAAATTAAATAAAATCAAATTTATTTAGGATTGAAATAAGTATATTAGTTTCAACCAAAGAAAAGTGTATTTTACTTTAAGATATTTTCAAAATTAATTTGTGTCTTAAAACTTAAATTTATCGGAGTGTAAATAGTATTTTAAAATAATGTAGAAAATCAATTTAAAAGCTTCAACCTTTGAATCCAATTTATTGCCGCTCAGAACGCAATTTGAACAACTTTTCTTGACCAACAATTAGGTAAACATGGAGAGAGCTCCACAAAATGAGTCTGAGTGCCCAAGATACAAGAAGAATCAACAGATTTTATTGTTTGGATAATTTCAGGATTTTCCTCTTTTCAAATTCTGCCAAATCATTGTCGGAATCTTTATGCCCCTACTCGAGGTGTGTTTACTTTTGCTTTCGATCTTCCACTTGAATTAAAGCGAGCTCTTTTTCTTTCCCCGTGAGCCATTCAAAGTTGTTTGGTTAACTTAATTTCGAACTATAAATGAAAACCGCCTCAAGGAATGTGAAAAGCTGCTATAAGAAAAGAGAAGTCAGAAACCCCGGAGAATTTGAAATGACGCAATTAGAGCAAATAAAAGTAGCAGAAATAGAGAAAAACAAAGTATGTTTATAAATATTTGCACAAAATTTGTGACAACAATTGGAATTGAATGCGACGTGCCTCCTTCACATAGAAATCGACTTTGGACCAGCACACACAAAAACACAATTGTGCAAACAGAGTTTTGTGAAATTTTTTTGCGAACCACATGTCAATCAAATATTTTTACGCTATTGTTTTGGCCATAGTATTTGCTTAATAAATTTGCTAAAAAATGTAAAAAAAAAAAGAATTTGGCAAGAATTCTAATTAATATTCAGTTGTATCAGGCAGCATCTGTATCTGTGGCTAACTTTGTATCTTTTCTTTTCCATTGCCCTTGGCACGAACTTGACACTAAACCTTGCAGAGGGGATTCGGGGGAAATCGAGATACTCTCGTACGTTTACGAGGCGATTGTTGCGAGTGTGAAAGTTCTTAATTACAAACATTAGGGGGCCCAGCGGCTTAGGGCCCTGAGAAGATCCGAGCCCAGCGGGCGGCCAATACGACACTTTTGAATGGAGGCTCTGGAGTCTCTGCACTGAGAACCCTGGACATCTGCGATACATTTCAACACAAAGTGGAGACACTTAAAGCTCTACCTGTATTGAGACCCCGGCAGGAATACTGTGGACTGAAGACTGTAGACTGCAGACCGCCAGACGGCCAGACTCCTCTCCACTGCGAGAAGAATCTGACTGGGGGGAGATCTCGAGCTCAGCATGTGGCTAAGCCGATCATAATTCTTGTTTGACACACCAACAAACGGATGAACAAATGAACGAGAAGCAGCAACAACAAGGCCAAAGCCTTAACCGGGGGTTAAGAGAGTGGGGGTCCGGTTGGCCCCCGAAACTCAAGTGGCCAGCGGGTTAATTTTACTCCTACTGAGATAAGAAAACAGAAGAACAGCTCAGCAGCCGATTTGCATGAGAAAGATGCGGACATAAAGTATCTGGTGGGTTATCTATTAGGGCTACTAGATTAACACCCTGAGAATACCCACGCTTTCTGGTTTAACGGTTACATTTCCGTTACAAATAAATATCGGGGGAAACATTTAATCGGTATGTATATGAAGGAGCGAATCAAAAGGAGGAGCTGCCATATTCACAGCAAATAAAAATATCTGGAGTGCAATTTGTGCACAGCTGGTGGTGCAACCGTCGAATCGGAAGGTGGCCCTGCGGTGCAACAGAAACTGCAACTGCCACACTGCACCACATTAAGAAAAAATGCCAGCTCTACATTGTCATTTTAGATTTTATTAAAACTTTTACTACTTCCATGGTCTCAATGTTGTCAAGTAGGCACAAAACAATACATAAACAATAATAACAATGTCATGAAATTAGCCATAATTAACCATAACTCCTTCGAAACACAGCAGAAATTTAGCTAACCAATTTATTAGTAGGCTTTCGGCAGTAAACACAGGTGTCCCAATTTTGAAAAAAGATTTTAAAACCACTCGAAGACTTTGAAAACTATGAAAAAGAATTTAATGGCAAGCCTTTAAGGCATAATTTTGTATAATATTGAACGAATAATTTTTTCCTGTGCACCAACTGCAAACTCAAAGTGAAAAGAGGAGCAAAAATAAGTAAGGCAACTTGACAACACAGAAATTTGTTTGCACTCCATAAGGATTACAAATATGCGTGTCCCTGGACTCCCCGCACTCGACTCCTCTTTTTCTTTTAAAATAAATTTCATGCTTAATACGCATGCCTTGGCAATTTTTACTTTAACACCAAGTGGTAATGCCCGGAAGCAGTGCAGATGTCGCCTCGCATAGCCCAACGCCAACAAGTTATTGACCACGATGTGCTGCATGGCCAGGAATGACAGTGAACAGGGCCAAAAAATGGAGAAACTGCGGAGTATGGCAGCAGGGAAAAAACAGTTGAATTGGACAGATAAAGATGAATGGCATAACCCAGGGTTGGTCAGTCAATAATACCAGCGGTAGCCAGCAAAATTTTGGCTATAAATACGATGCAAAAAACTTACTAAAATATAATTTTCTTATTTACTTATAAATTATAACATGATAACTAATAATTGATTTCTTTTTGCAAAAGCCTAAGCCTATTTTTGATTACATCTGCGTTAAATAATACACAATATTAGCCAAGGTCAATAACAGTCTTTTAAATATATATATATTTAAAATAATATAATCTTAAAATGCTGAATTTATTTGAATAAAAGGACAAAGCTATTTGTAAAACAGATGAATTTATTATAATGTCAAGAAATATGTCAATGGTTTTATTTGCTTTGTTAAACGCAGCAATTAAAAATCTTGCATATCAAGTAAATGCTATAAAATTGTTTATTTGAGTTTATTGTTTCCCAAAGCTGGTTATTAATTTCGTCGTTTATGTTAGTTCCATTTTTATAATAAATACAATAAATAAACTTTTTAATTTCCATTTGGAAATTCATTTAACTGATTAGCCATGAATATAAAAAGAACCAAAGCAAAGGCTTCACCGCACCCACTCGACTCTAATTAGCTGACTACCCACACAAAAATAATTATAATATTAATTATTCTTGTTTTCGCTCGCCGACAACTCGCAGACGTTTGCCCTTCCCTCCCCCTGTGACCACTTGCCCAATGGGGCATTGTTAATCAATTAACTAATTGATTCGAGCTCTTAAAAGTATGTCGTCTGAGGCCCATTCTTCGGGGACAAAAAAAAAACAATGCCAAGTGGAGTCGTGGACTTCTGGTCCTGGCCCAAAAGCCACTTGCGGGCCGCGCTGGCGGTTGCCACCTCAACTCGACCGGAATTGGACTCGAATAACCTTCCCACTCCCCGCCTCCATTGGGCCCATTGTGTGGGCCAAATGTCAACCCTTAAAATGAGACGACTACGACGACGTCGTCCATCCTTTCCATTATGCGACGGAGCACTTGAAACCCATTTCTTTCCCATTTTACATTTTTGTGTACTTTATTTTGCACCCAAGCCGCTTGTTTTGGACACGCTGGAATGGGCTGGTCATGTGGCGGTTGATAGGCTTCAATTCTGGGTCTTTCAATACCACATGTGCGTGCATTATAAGCGGGATTTACGTGGTCCACTTGATGCCCCAGCACCGAATCCTTCCGCAACGTGTTAAATACGGCGAGGCATTCAGGGGCAGGGAAAAGGGTCAAGAAGCCAGCGTCCGGCTAAACGCTTTCAATTTGTTTAATGGTCCCTTTCGGATTGGAATTGGGACTGGGATTTTTCCTCGCCCTTCTGAGCAGGATCTCGAGGACAATCGAGTGCAGGCGTGCCGGGGACATATGCCCGAAATGAGTGCGATTCCTCGCCCTACATGCACATATATGTATGGCATTATCCTCAACAAATGTGTCATCTGCAGTGGATATTTGCATGGATTGGACTGCGGTCTGAACTAGAGGAGCTTAGCTGCCCATTTTTGGCCAGCTTAGCTTCCAAGCCATTAGGTTAGTCAGATGCTCAGTAAAATTTTAAAAAATGTCACGAAAGGTGTGAGACATGTGAATTTAAATGGTAAAAGACTTAGCACAAGTTCGTATGTTATTGATAGTTATATTTGATTAACATTGTTTTTAAGATCAGTCCTCAAAAGACTGTTATGGCAGTATATATATAATCATATTTATAAAAATTTGATAAAACTTATATTTATATTTAGAAAAAGGGGGTTTTTTAACAGCCGAAAAGCGTGCATTCTTAAGGATTTTTGTAAAAGACTTGATATTTTGTTCAGTTGTAGTTTATTGAATTAGTTAGAAAAGTCTTTTTCGCTCTGTAAGAGCTCACATAACCCTGTTTAACATACTTCTTTTTATGGTCCCTCTCATGTCCCATTTTTTTTAACAAATTGTTGTGTAAAATGTAAAATATTTTGTAATATTTCTGGTCCGGCCTTAAGATATATTATATTAATATTTATTTTATTCGGTTTGCCTGTGATTCAAGTTGTAGAATTAATATCATAAACTAAATATCTCAATAATGTGAAATTTCTCCCATAGCTCGACGCATCTTAAACTTCGCACCACCACCAGTTCTAGCACCACTAGTTCCAGCACCACACAGTCCGCCCGCCGGCTCGAGGGCCACAGATTGAGGCACCGAGGAAGCCCGGCTCCGTCTGCGATATGATGGAACGTCTGTCCACGCACCTGTCGCTCACCGGCCTCTCGCTCGCTCATCCCCTGCAGACTCACCTGGGCTCCGGTGGCGGATCGCACCACCTGGGCCAGTTGGCGGCGGCAGTGCACCATCAGCAGCAACAGCAGCAGCAGCAGCAGTCCGACCAGGGTCTGGGCCACTCGCACCACCTGCACGGCCAGCAGTTGTCGCTGAGCCACCAGCACCACCACCCCCACCAGTCTCCGCAACATCAGCAGCAGCATCAGCACCACCCGTGCAGCAGCAACAGCAGCAACGGATCCCCGAACGGCTCCTCGGGACTGGGCCTGCATCCCCACTCGGCGCTCCATCTGGCGCACCACCACTCGCAGCTCCACCAGCACCACTCGGCGGGTCAGCAGCAGCAGCAGAGCCAGCCGGCGGTGTCCTCATCCTCGGGCTCCCATCACAGCCAGTCGCAGTCGTTGAGCCACCAGCCCCACAGCAACGGCAGCTCACAACTGGGATCCGGGTCTGGCGGTGCTTCGGCCAGTGGTTCGGTGGCAGGCGGTGCGGCCAACAGCCACCACAGTGCTCCAGCCTCCAGCAGCGTGATGGCCGCCGCAGCAGCCGCCCACCTGCACCACAATTCGCAGGCGTCGCCCATCAGCAATCTGCACCAGAACATGGGCAGCCTCATGAACAGTGGCAGCAGCGCCAGGTAAACACATTCAAATATTTATATTAATTGCCTTTGGTTTTGCCAGACTTTAAATCAAAAATATAAAATTGAGTATTAAAATAGGAAAAACCTTTCTTAATATGAATTATCAAGAAAAGCTAATCTTTTCCTGATGAAATTAAGTCTTTTTGCTATTGCCTTTAAATTTATATTTAAAAACTGAAAACTTACAAAAAAAACATGTTTATTATTAATTATTACTATTAATAATAGCAAAATAGTGGTGTTAAAAAAAATTGTATTTTACTACAAGTAAACGTTCAAGATATTTGTTGCTAAATTATTGACAACAATAAAATCTTATGAATGTGACATCCCAAATAATAACTTGATGGATATCCAATAAACAACTTGTGATACCCAATAAAACACGTGCGGTTTTAAATTAAGTACCGGCAACCCACAAATAAAAATACAATATTGTACGAAAAAATTGGTTACTTACAATTTTTATGAATGAATTTAAAATTTGCTTGTAAAACATTACTTAAGCGAACCCAACATATAGACAGTTAACCAAATTTAAGTCTCAGCAAAAATTACATTTTACATTAATAACCAGAAAATTTAAGTAATTTTTTGATATGTTTATGTTACCAGTGAGGTTGCTGTTCCTTGCTTTTAAATCAGTTTAAATGAATTATGGTTTTTGGTATGTCCATTTTATTCCATTTAACTTTTGAAAACTAACTAAACCATCTTTATTTTTATCCTGCAGCGATGTCTTCTTCAGTCTGATGATCCAGAACACAACGAAGCGCCAGAACGAGGAGCACATAAAACGTCCAATGAATGCGTTCATGGTCTGGTCGCGTCTGCAGCGGCGTAAAATAGCTCAGGATAATCCGAAGATGCACAATTCTGAGATTTCCAAGAGGCTTGGTGAGTTTTTAAAGATGCATCAAAACCCTAAATCATAAGGAAGTGGAAATTAAAGAAGCTCTGTTTAAAGTCGTTATTAAATGAAATTAATTCTGTCATTTAAGTTCATTAAGAACTTAAGAATGTACGTCAAGGAACTTTTTAACGTAGTTTTAAAAGCAATATCTTGGATTTATAAATGGTTTTCTGTAAACAATAAATCTATTGTTATATATTGCATTGCTAGATCTATTTCGTTTTGGTTTCCCAGATTGCTGTCTTGAAGTAGAGTGCCACCAACATTGTTGAAGAGAACCCAGGCATCCATGAGTGACTCAATTGCCTCCTTCAAAGCTGTTATTTCCAGAACAAACAAACTATTTAAGTCCCCAGTTAAGCTCACTTCAGTTTCTCTTTTTGTGCGTTTTGTGTAACACAAGCCACGAAGTTTCGGTTATCTGGTGGCAACGTTTCTTTCAAAATGTGTATAATCTGCGCACAATGGATGGGGCACATACAAAACGAAATTAAAATGCGGCACACGACCTGCCAATCTCTCGCACCCACTCACTCCTCCTCTATCTCCATTTCTATCTCTATCCCTGTCTCTATACATCGCTCGCTTATGCAAGTTAAACTAATCAACGTAATACCCTACTGTACAATGGCAATGACAAACCAAAAACACCCGCCACTCAACGCGACTGTCAAAAGTGACAAGCGGCTGTCAAACAATGAGCGGAAGAGCACGAAAAGCGGCGCAGGAAGCTGTTGATTACGCCCGATGAAGAAGAAGGGGTTCGGTCTTGGGATCGACCTTGCACCCCCCGCCCAGACCACCCACCCGATTAAGTTTGATTCGCCAAATCACGGCCGGCAGTTGGCCGGCTTTGTCTCTCACCCGCTTAACTAGTTGCAAAGTTAAGTAGTTTATTTTTCGGAGGGCTCAGAGCGTCGTCGGATAATCCCACGCAAGTCTTATCGAGTCTTTATGTCTCGGGTCTTTTGGGCTTGCTGTTTTCGAGCCAGCTCACTGAAAGAAAAGCTTTATAAGTTTATAAGAAAAAAATCCAATATAGTTTACAAGAAACTTTCGAATTATAGAATACACTATATGGGGCAAATAAAATTATTCACTTTTATAATAAGAACAATATTTTAAAATATTTAAAAAAAAAATTAATTACAAACTAATTTTAAAAATTTTGAATTAAAAGTGTCATCAACTGCAGTATATTGAAAAGGCAATTTTTTGGAATTATTAACACTCTTAATTTTCCTTGAAGAACTTAATCAATAATAAATATAAAACAAGTTTGCTCTGAAGAATGTTATTACTGAGCTCAAGTGCTTTTATCGATCAAGCCACTCCTTAAAATACAACATTTTCTCTAACTGCATTCGGCGCAGTAAATTCAATTTTCATCCAACTTGCAGACACTCGACACGTGTCAGCTGACAGGCAAGTTCTTTAGCATAACAATGCCAGTTCTTAGGACTACCTTTTTTCGATCAGCTCATGCATTTTGGATGAGAGTCCTATATAGATTGGGGAGGACTAATCAGTGGCTGCTGTCATAACAGTGATAACAACAAATCGAAATCAAAACCAAAAGACAGACTCATCTTGGCCATTATCGATCTGAACTTTTCGAGAATTTTGCCAGCATTTTGTGCAATTTTTTAATAAAACTCTACGGGGTTTCCCCAGGGTGAGCAGCATTCCACACAGAACTCCCCAGTCAAGCACTCGTTAAATGACTTTTTCTTGCATTTTTATTTAGCCATTGTTTGGACCGAAACAAAGGCAAATTAAATGCGACTCACTTGCCATCCAGTTGAGCGAACCAAAGAGCAACAACAGGGAAACTCGCTGCATCTGAAGGATGCGAACAAAAAGGGGTTTGCTTTTGGGGGGAGTTTTTCCCCCATCCACCTTGAGAACCCCTTTCTCCTTGAAAGCCGTCCCGTATTGTACTTCCATTTGGCGTTCTTCTCCAATGCCAAGAGTTCAAGTAAACATATCGATGGGAGCCAGCAAACTTAAATACAATTTAGAAGCAAACTTGAAATTCGAATTATTTTCTTTCGATTTTTTTCTTTTCCGTTGTTGTTGCTGATATTGTTGAGCTGAAAGCTTTTGTTCGCCTTTCACATTTTCCTTTTTAGTCCGCTTTTTGGCAAATCCATTATGCGAATTGACAGCTCCTCTCGCTCGTCTTCTCTCTTTCAGTAATATTTGCTGTCAGTTGCAGTCATTGTTAAGTTTGTTTAGAGTGGGTGGAAAACCGTGGGGAGGTGGAGCTCGAAAAATTCGATTGGGGCAAAGGTGGAACTAGGACAGAGTGGGAAAAGACTGAATTGGCAGCCACCAGGTTGAAAAAAGGTATGACCGGCAGTGCAAAGATTGTCCTTTACAAGCCATGTATTTAACTTTTTTGGTTTTCCCTCTCAAGAATTAGGAAAAGTTATATTTTATTGAAAAGGCTTAATGGCTATACCACAAAATGTGTGTACATTTTTAGGAGCACAAGTAAATAAATATCTTTAAGTGCCTTAATTACTTTAATAATTCCTTTAATACAAAAGAATTAAGACATAAAACTCTTAAAATTACAATTATTTTCTAATGGGCTCTTTAAAAAGACATATAAAATCACAGATCAAAATCTCCTTAGGGTTTATTTTTTTTTTACTTTAATCCGCAACAGCTTTCTCTCTACTTATCACTTCCTCTATGCCATTAATAATCTTGAGGACAATTTTCAAAACTTTCATTACACCACAATAGCAAACAAAACCAATTTATTTAAATAAACAATGCAAACAAAATGGAAATGAAAAAAAAGAACAGGGTGCATAAAAGAGGAAAGGCAAACATTTGCCACATTTACACAAAATGTCAAAGTTTTTTGCACTTGAAAAAGTTAGGCCAACATTCAATTAAATGAATAATTCAACAACGACAAAGGCCACGCTCATTATGAGGAATTGCCAAACAGAAAAAGCACAAAAAGCCACAAGATGATGGCTGTGCTGTGCTGTGGAAGAGGAAATGGAGGAAAAATAACTGTGGCATAAACAAAGGCGCCACAAAAAATGGCGGCGCGAAAGCTACTTTTTCACCACAGTGCGATAGAGATGGCCTGAGTGCGGCAGAGACAGAGAGAGAGACGGGGCGCACGGGTGCGAGCGAGAGGGCCGCATAGACTGGCTACAGTGGAGAGGCTCTTCAGCTTCAGACGCCGTCGCCAGTGGCGTTGCCATTTATTTTATTTTATTCGCCAAACAAAAAACAAAGGCCCACAAAGGCTGCATAAAAATTGTTGTATATATGAGTGGGTAAAATAAAATAAAAGTGAATGTTATAGAAAACAATTCAGTGCTGGGCGCGGGCTTAATTGAAATTGTAACTGTCATTAATTACTGTCTGGAAATTTGAATTACCAACAGCAGCAGCAGCGGCAGCAGTGGCAGCAGCAGCAACAAACAATAGGCGACAACAACAATAATGCTCATGCTTTTCGAAAAGTCTTTTCTGCCGTGTTTTGTATTTTGCAAATAATTGAAAAACCTGTCGAATCGGCAATGTTCTTTATTTTTAATCAAAGCTGCTGCTGCTCCTGCGGGAATATTTAATAATGCCAGACAAAGCTGGAAAGAGCTGGCTGAATGGGCCGTTAGACCCGGCGGAACAATAGGCCCAAGGAGCAGAATCAGGATAAAAAAAAACCAAAACAATCACAAAAGGTCGAACTCAAGCCTTTTTCCACCCCCTCGATCACCTTTTGTTGCTCAATAAAATGCAAACAATTGATTAGTTTGCAATTGGAAAAAGCTTTCGAAAGGAGTTTACTCGGCTGGGAGGTGGTATGTTATGAGTTGGGAGTGGGTGGTGAGTGGGCGTGAAGGTTACGGGGCAACTTGGATTTGCAAGTGACAGGTGGGCGATGGTGTATGTATGAGTCTTTCACGGGCGGAAACCAAAAACTCTGGGGAACCTCAAGAAATTTTAAACAAAACATTTTAATACCCGACACTCGAAATTTAAAGCGTACCCTGAATCAGTGAAAATTTGATCATGATGTTATAGAAAAGTGTCCTTTGCTTAGGACAAGCAAAAATTTGTAAGCCAAACAAAACTCCTTTAAAGTATGCTACATATTTTAAATAACTCATAATTGGGGCAAAACTAGAGGGGCATTAATATATTTACTCTTAACAATAAACTCTTTACCTCTACGGGTAACAGGCGGAAAACAAAATTTTTTCTTTTAATATCTTTAAATTGTCTTGTCTTTAAAATTTGATGATTACCTTGATGCAAAATATATTTTAAACACAATTAAGAGACACTCTAAACCATGGTATAACTGTTATTGTCTTTAAACGTATGGCCTTTAAGCCTTTTTAAATGGCTAAGTATATATCAGTCAGAAAATTCGACAAACCGTAGTCTTAAATAAGTAATGTTTCATAACTAAATGTATGGCTCGACCTCACTCTTAAATCAGTAGTTGATACGTATTAAACGTTGAGAAATCAGCAAAACATCTACTTCATATCCTAAAATCCTGTGTGTGATGGTGTTTTCATAAAGCTTAACTTAAGACTTCTTCTCACGATTCCACCTAACAAAGGCAGAGCAAATAAGCCAGATTTCGACTGGTCAAGGAGAGGTTGAAGAAAACTCCCAGCGCTCCACATAAAGCCATTAAATTGCTGGGCAAACAAGTTAATCGCTGGCCGCGTTATGAGTGGGCCCCAAAATGAGTGCCCACCAGAACAGAACAGAACAGAACAGAAGCGAAGTAATCCCACAAGTAGCCCGATTGTCCGAGTGAGTGGAAAGTGTAACTGCAGACTCCAACAAAAAAAAAAAAAAAAAAAAACGAGTTCCAACAAAAACTGTTAGCTGCAACTGGTGATGCTGCTGGTGCTGGCCAAATATTTGATCTGTGGGTTAGCCGAACGTGCAACGTTTCCAGGCCGGAAAAACTTGTTAATTGTACCAGAAAGAGTCTCGGAAATATCTCGCAACTGCCAAGTGCCTGACTTGTTTTTCGTATCAATTATTAAGCTGGTCAACCAGCCGGAGAGGAAAGGAGAAAATTCTCGCAGTGCCTGCTGTTTGGCCAAGGGGCGCCAACGACATAGACATCGGGCAAACATAGACATTGTCATTGTCATCCTATTGTGCGTCTAGTTTATTCAACTGCTCAACTTGTAACTGCAAGTTTGCCCCCTTTCCTTTCCCAGTCGATGGACTTGTGTCTTGTTTATTATTATGTCCAGGGCACCTTGCCCCTCCACCTTTCTTGCCACATCCCCATGCGAGCTATTCTCTCGAAGGTGTCGTCCCCAGAAGGAGAGTTGCTCATTTGATGGCCAGTTGGGCCTGGATCTGGGCCCTTGGCCCTTGGCTCTGTCAATGTATCTATAAATTAGTATTTTACCATTATGAGTGGGTGCAAGTGGGAGTGGAAATGAAAATGGAAACGGAAATGGGAGGAGGTGGAGGTGGAGGAGGAGGCTTTTGAGCTTTTGTATTGGCCTTATTGTTATAGTTTTCGTTGCCTGTGTGGGCCTCAGTGCGAGTCTGGCTCTGACACTCGATTCGTTTCCTCCTCGGCCAAAAAGAGACTTCCAGTTGGCCCTGTCATCCTTGTCTGTCACAACAATGCCGCCGGTGTGTGCGACTGCCTTTGTGGCCCAGTGTGTATGTGACATTATTCTGGCTTTGTGTCCGCATGACAAGCCACTAAAATTACACGTTATAACTAATTAGCGACTTGCCCCCCACACACACACACACACAGACTCCAAGCAATTCATCAACTAATTCACTTACAATATGTCAACATTTTCTTGGGCTTTCTTTGGTGATTAGGGAATTACAATTGTTCGCTTTGGTCATAGAAAAAAATATGATATATAAGTATTTTATTTAACATATTTTTTATTTCCTTAATCTACATTTCTAGGATTTTTTATTAGAAAATCTATCATGAAGCTAAGAATAAACCCAATCTTTCCTATCTCGAACCAGTTGAAAGTTTCTTTAAATGAAAACATTTTGGGAATTTCTTGCAGAACAACTCAGAAGATGGTTATAGTTATAACCCAAAGAACATTAGTTTATACCCACAGAAAAATAATAGAATAATAACTAGAAGTTCTTAATATAATCCATATATCTTTAATTATCTATGACAATTGAGATCATAATGTCAACATTTTAATTAATTGGATTGTAATGAGTAAAAAACTTAGTCAACAAAAATAAAATGTATTGCACTTTAGAAAAGTAATTTAAGAAAGGTAAAGAAACAAGATACTGAGTACAGCTTTTCAAAATGTTAAAGCTATTAACATAAAATGCTCATTAAAATCCAGAAAGTCAAACGGGTACAAAATGTTCTTTAATTAATGGCAGCAAAGCTTTGTTAAGAAGTTGACATAATGCATTCTACCGAAACGGTTGAGCTGCGCAGCCAACCGAATTCGGTTTCACCTTTAAGCCAACTCCCCAACTGGATAAAAGGTCCTTATTATTGTCACAACTCCACTACCGCAGAGCCCATCGTCGAATTCTCTCCTTGACGCCACTTCCCCTCTGCAGACGTCATACGACACATGTCATTATAACGTTTTACATTAACTTAAAAACATTTGCAATTTCCAAACACACAATGGACGAACCAGAGTCAGCATGGAAGTCCTTGCTCCCCGAAAGCAACCCCATGTGCCACTTATAGGATGTGTACAATTCGGTATCTGTGTGACACGTGTATCTGTGTGGGAGACACATCCTGGCCAACGCCCTCAAGAAGGATATTCCTGGGACCCCTACCCGAACTGTAAGCCCAAAACCACCTGCTGGGGTTAGGGTTAGCACAGAAGGGGAACCCCGAACAACAGCGGGGCAGAAAGAGACGGATAGTGGGTGAAGAGAGTGAGACAAGAGACAGGAGACAACCACTGACAACGACATTGTTTGCTGTTATCCTTCTTGCACAGACAAGGCGACAAGAAGTTTTTGGGGGATCGAATGAGGTGACCCCGACCCGGCATTATGCTTATGTGCGACAGCTTCTCGTGAGTGCACTCCAGTTGTTGTAGCCAGATTTTGACAAGGGCTCCGAGTGTTCAAATGTATCTAATGGATTAACGACAATTGCTCCGAATTCCAGGTGCCGAGTGGAAGTTGCTCACGGAGGAGGAGAAACGTCCGTTCATCGATGAGGCCAAACGTTTGAGGTGAGTTCGGGATTTGCTGTTTTCCAGGATTATTAACCTAGGGATTATACTTCACAGGGCCATGCACATGAAGGAGCATCCGGACTATAAATACCGACCGCGACGAAAGCCGAAGGCCCTGAGACGCGATGGCTATCCCTATCCAATGCCATATCCATCTGTGCCCGTCGAGGCGTTAAGAGCGGGTGAGTCTTTAACTTAATGTTATAGAGTTCTTAATGCAAAAATGTAAGAGTAACTTTAAATTTGCTCACTTACTTAAATTTTTATTTTAAAAACTTTTACACTTTCTAAACTTTACTAATTTAAATTTAAATTTATTTATTTAAGAAGTGTTTTGAGATTTATTTGTATTTCTATGATAACAATTTTTTAATTAATTAGCTTGTCATTAGTACAAAATATTTAAATTAAGTCAAGCTAGTTTAACAATATTTGGAAAAAATCCAAATCATTTCCATATCATATACAAGCACAAGAATATCTTTAAGAAACCCTATTTCATAGTTGAATAAGTCCACGAAATTAAGCCAAAAGTAAAATTCCCCATTAAAACCCTTGAAACCACTAAAGCAAAGCACTAGGAAAAATAGTAATTTAGTTTTATAGAAACTGGCGGCAGAAGCTCAAGACAAATGCAAATTTGACACGAATAACGAGGATTTGGGGGTATGAGGTTGACGGTTGACGGTTACCAACAGCCTATGCCAAAACTATCCTCCACTCGAGTCCTGCAATCTTTTATAGCCGCAATATGGCACCACCCATCTGGCTGACAAACTGTGAAGTCATCATCCTGGCTTAGCAACTCATTCGAGTGACAGGAGAGGATCGGGGGAACGAAAGCCAGCCAGACAGACAGACAGACATACAGACGTGGAAGAGCCATCAGACATGAGCCACAGGCAGGAGCATAAGTTTCCATTCATGATTTTCTATGGTCATGAAAGCGGGAGTGGAAGTGGGTGGTTGTATGTAGTTTTTGCCGCTGGTTGGAGGTTTTAAATTAGCATTTGTCACGTTTTTTGTCTTTCACCCCGAACGGTTGTTATCCCGGTCGTGAGCCTGGGCCCTCAATTTAACGCAAGTTTTCTCGGCTTAAGTTAGTCCCCATGTCCTTCTTCTTCATGTGGAATTCCCATTCCCTTCACGGACCTGCATGATTTATGCCCAGCGGAAATGATAATAAAAATGCTAGGAAATGCGTAATAAATAAACCGAATTAGTCTATTTAGTGGCTCGTGGCTTCCCCATCAGTGCACTCTGTGAAAAGAAGGGATTTTGGATTTTGGCAGAAAGTGCAGCCAACTGTGGAATTACTTAAGCATGGGTATATGACAAAGATTTAATAGAGAATTTCGGTAAATGATTAATGAAAGCTGTTTTTGAAATATATTAAAATGATTTTAAATTGTAAAATTTAAAAATAAACATAAATATTCTCATAAAATGGGACTGACTCCACTTGAAATATTGCTCAAAAATTTCCAAACTGGGCTTCCGTTTGTTTACTGCAACCGGTCATTACAAAAAGTTGCCCAACAATGGATCAACTACCTAATCCGCTATTATCATAATAACAATGATGAAGGCATCCGAAACCGTCGCTACTTGAAATCGCCAAAGAGTTGAAGAGAAAGAAATCTTTCAGATAAATACATTGTATTTAGCTGGTTGATGGAAACTTTGTTGTCTAAGCGAATTTAATTGCTCGGTGGCAGATCCCAATACGGTTGGACTCTCAATCAAATCCATAGCGCCATCAATGAAATAAATGCCGAAGTCTTTCAATAAGCGGCGCCTGTAATTATCAACTTGGCCATAAAAGGCCAGAAGAGCAGATGGACGACTACCGTTTAGGGCAATTGATAATGGCTTGCAGGCATCTACCAGATCCGTAGATACTCTCTCTTCGCATCTGACGCACTCGTTTCCAAATAAAATAGCTGATTCAGCGCCCAATTAAATGGCGATGGCGACCCCGAAAAAAAGTTGTTATTTAAACGAAATGAAAGAGTTGGCCGAACAAAGAACGCAAATATTTCGAGTGGCAATTATTTTAAACACACACCAAGGCAACTTTAAACTGAGCCGAAACGAAGCTGCGTTTGGAGTCATAAGATGGACAGTGGTTGAAGTTTGCTCTCGGAGCTATAGTCAAATATGATATATATATATATATTTAGCAGTTGGGTAAACTTTTCACTACCCAGTAGAAGTAAGTTAATTTTATTTTTAAAAAATGTTAAGCCAATTTAAAATGCATAAATAAATTTGAGGAAAAATATATTTTAATAAACGGCTGCCAAAAACATGTTTCTTTTTATGGAAAGGATTTTGTTTTGCGTATAGGAAACATAGGATTTGGTTAAATAAATTGAAAAGGCAATGTTCTTTAATTTATTTGAAACAAAGTTTAAACAGCAAAAATATAGAAATAGAGAACGATTTGTATAAATCGATCAGAACTACAAATTTTAATATATATATTTTTTAAATTACAAGATAAGTAAGTTTTATATGCTTAGTTTAATGAAAATTAATGACTTACCCTTGATGCTTACATTTTGTTATGAAACTGATTTTAAATAACGAATAAATTAAATTGCTTATGTATTCATTATTTATTAAACTTGTTATCATGTTTCGTAACCGAGTGCCCCACTGTGCCTGCATCCCGGTGATAATTGTTGTAAACTCTTCTTCCTTAACCCCACTGAAAACAGAAAACTGAACTCATCTCCCGTTGTTGTTCGCTTCACTTGCAGGCATTACGCCCGGTTACTTTGCGCCCGGTCCCACAGCGGCTGCCTATCACCTGGGCAGCCATCTCGGCCAGACATCGACGCCGACCACGACGCAGGTGAGTCTCGCTTCCCAGTGGCCTTTACACCTTTCCACCTTGCCCTTTCCATCTTGCACCTTCCACCATGCTCCCTGCCCCACGAGGCTCAAGTGCCACCATGTCCATCAAAAGGGCTGAACGGTAGCGGAGACCAATTACAGACATATATAGTATATATGGTGTGCACTTGGGCGGAGGTTACTGCAGGGCAGCCTTAATAACATAATTACAAACTCCTACGGAAGACGCCCACTTTAAAAGGCGGAAAACATGCCGTCCATTGCACAGAGAAAAACTAAGATATTTTAGGATCCCGAATATATGCTTAGGTCTATATGAAAACCGAATTATTTTTAAAATGCTTTGGAAAACATATATCCGTATATAGATAGACAGTAAAAAATTTGAAGCAATAACAGCTATTTACTCTCATAATAGATTATATATATTATTATATTAACTATATCGATTTCCACATTACGGTTTTTATTTGCTCAAATTTAAGAGACGAATATATTTAAAATTTTATAAAAGATTTTTTTCCGTGTCCCCGTGACTAAGCAGGCGATAAAGCGGCAGATCCTGGCCCAATTGAGTTTTCTGACATGTCATGCCAAAGGATTTGGCCGGCAAGTTGTCATTACATGTTTAGCGGTTCCGAGGAGTGGGGGTTCCCCTTTTTTTCGGCCAGATCGAGTTGATAAACAAGGGCAGGCGGACACACAGAAACAAATAAACAAACAGGGACGGACAGGTGGGATGGCTGATCGGCAAACGAAATGTCCTCAAAGTGGAACAGCTGCCCCGGGGAAAGCTGCAAGGATTGCCGAGAATGGCCAAGAAATAGCCAAAGTTCCGAACCTTTGTGCCTCCATCAGGTGGTCAGCTACCCATGCCCAACCTCAATTGATTAACAAAGCCCATTAAAAGCCGTGACTCTCGTTTCCCGACCATTGTCCATTCTGTTCAGGGGCACGTAATTCTCTGGACGATGCCTATTCCACTCCGTGATTGATGTGGCGTTGCAGATGCGATGCGGGTGTTGAAGGCCTGGCATTAACATTCGCCTGATAATAACACACCTCGCTCCTCGGCCGTAATAATAGACTAAGTTTAAGCCAAACAACATCTCGATTGAGTGATGGAATGAAGGAGCGTTGGGGCCTACAAGAAAATTGCATAGTGGGCGGCATCCAAAATCTCTGACACGGCAAATTGCTGACAGCATTCCTGGGCATATTTGTTAGAGACTTTTTCCATGGGGTTTTGATGTTCTAGCTTTCACAGCTGACTTCTTAGATTGAACACTGGTAATTCTCTATTATTATTTATACAAATTATAATTATAAAAACGGAAGAGAAGGCTTTATACTACAAAACAACTGAATAACTCTAGAAAAACCATAATATGGCAGTTTGATTTCGTATATTCCCACAGAACACGAGAAATGTTCATCAAAAAATATTCTTTATAAAGAGAATTATTTGGTCAATAGTTAAACATTTTTTACATGAGGCTCTATAGGTTTTCCAATTAATTGAGCACATGCACGACTCTCCTTAAAAACAAATTGTTGACACAGCTGCCGTAGAATCCTTGACTAAACCCTGTACTGTCATCCTCCTACACCTGCTCTTAAAAAAAACATGGTTGCATAACCCACTCAGCCAACAAGGGGTTTAGAATCAATTAACTGCCACACGGATAAGTAACCGGAACCGAATGAACCAAACCAGACCAAACCAAACCAAACGAAACAAGACAAACAAAATATCCACTCGCTAATGCGATGGATCAAAATATTTACGAATCCACACTAATTCCCAATTGGGTGCAAATCAAATCAAATTGTAATCCAAAACGCTCTAGGCACCAAAGACAAGAAAAAAAACCCCGAAGATGGGGAGGCCAGGATGACGAGGAGGATGGCGATGATGATGTGTTAACAACATAATTATAGCCCAGAGCCAAGTGTTTCGATCGGCAAAAGGGGAGCGCAGTGCACAGCACAGAACAGCACAGCACAGCACAACCCCTCGGCCAAAAGCAACCACTCAAAACAAAACGGAAATGAAGCAAAACAACCCTCTGATGTGCTTAGTACCCGTTTGCACTCACATTCGCATTCACATTTTCATTCATTTCCCTATTCCAAATCTCCCCATCAACAAAACACGACGAGCTGGCAACTGGTGTAGCAATGAAAAACGTATTGCAAATCAAATAAAATTAAATTGAGACCGTTTCGGTTTGCATTACGGGGGAGGTGCAGCAGGGGGTGGTTTCCAACCTTAGCCACAATTAGTTGGTCAAATAAAGCCGCAAAAGTGTTAAGCAATTTGCACTAATCAGAAGGTTAAGCACTGTAGATCTGTGCGGTTGAGTCTGTTGAAATTAAGTGGGATTGTTTGAGGGGCTCAGGGGCCTTGGTTATCGTTCCTATGGAAGCTAAAACACTTTGTTCATAAATATCTTACGATACATCCCTCTTTTATCAGTAATCTTCGATTGATTTTTCAAATTGATAGGTCAAATTGGAAATTTAACAATGTGGTTTCGATTTGCCCTGGTAGAGATCATTAAAAGGGGCTTAGTTGGAATCCCTAGAAAATTTCTATCTATTTAATGAAATGGAAATGAAGCACTTATAAGGTGTTCATTGAAAGTAACTTGTTAGGAATGGAATAGGAATTATTAATAATTGATTGATTTTATATGCACTTAAAAACAGGGTCAAATTGAACTGAATTCAATTAAACTAAAATAGCCATATATGGCTTGAGTGTATTAATAAATGGGGGAACCACTGCAACGAAGCCATTGATCGATTAAACTATAAAAATAACATTGCCCATAAATTTACCATAAGTTAAATTTACTACAATTTTACAGCCAAAATAAAATTGAAAATAATTGGCTCTCAAATTATTTCAACATATCCCGTCAATGTTATTCAGCATTCAAATTTTTCTAGATTGAAATTAAATTTTGAATTTGGACGAAAGAATTTCTCAAAATATGAATACTCCAAATAAAAAGATATTTTAAAATTTTAGTTTAATATACAACTAAAGTTAATTATATTTCTCCCTTCTTGATAGGCAACCTTATCCGGTCAGATGGACAAGTTCGCCTTGGAGCGCAGCTCGTATTTGAGCAACTCGTCGCAGGCGAGTGCCTACAGCGCCTATCTGGACCCCAGTGTGCTCACCAAGGCCTATTTCGACTCCAAGATGTACCAGGATCGGGCGGCCAACTATGCCTTCGACATATCCAAGATCTATGGGGCCCAGCAGCATGCGGCGGCCCACCACCAGCAGCAACAGCAACAGCAGCAGCAGCAGCAACAGCAGCAGCAGCAACAGCAGCAACAGCAACAGCAGCAACAGTTGCTGCTCAGCGGTGGCGGCGGGGGTAGCGGTGGGGGCGGTAGTGCCAGTTCGCACAACAACAACAGCAGCAGCGGACTGGATGACCGCGATGCCACGCCCCAATTGGAGGCGGTGGAGGCTAAGCCGCATCTGCATTCACCCAGCGATGTGGGTCTGGACTATGCCCAATATGCCCAGCAATATGGCGGTCAATTGGCCTCCGCAGCGGCAGCGGGTGGTGCTGTGGGTGGGGCAGCCGCCGGCGGTGGGTCAGCAGGCGGTGGGGGAGGTGGTGCCACCGCAGCGGACTTCCGGCGACCGCTGACGGTGATCTTCTGACCACCATCTTCCAATGGCAGCGAGGAGTTGAACTTGTCTATGACCTAGGAGAAATAAAAGCAAGGCCAAGATCCTCAATTCGTTTGCAATTCTAATGGGCCAGAGAAGCCTGTTCATTTTCCGGCAAGATTTCAATCTTATTCCTTTCCAAGCTAAGTAAAATATAAATACTAAATAAATTAGTCTAGAGTTTTTGGAAAATTCAAATTTAACCAAATTTAAATGGAATTGCCGACGAGAAACGAGGTGAATTACCCCCGTAATGAATATAACGAAATGGGTATATCGAATAAAACCGAAAATGCGAGATTAAAGTTAAACGTAGCCAACATTTACATGTAAGTCTCCAGTTGTAAACTAAACTTAAGCTTTGTTAAAATAGAGTGGACAAGCAAATGGAGGGAAGACCGAGAGATAGAAAAGAACAGATTGATTTAGAGAGGCAAAATCACTTAGCAAAAACAACAACAAAATTTCAACAAATTGAAACAACAACGAGCGGTGCAATTTTTTTATGTTTTAAACGCAGATCGAAGTGCATAGCATAAATTTAAAATTAAA